>NC_083697.1:0-10000000 GCF_033118175.1 Dama dama | reverse complement strand
AATTTGGGATTAATATATACACATTACTATATATACAATAAATAAGTAACAAGGACATACAGAATAGCAGAGGGAACTATACTCAATATCTTGTAATAACCTACAATGAGAAATAGCTATATATATAGTTATTTATAAATATATAAATATATAAATAACTATATATATATATATATAACTGAATCAGTTTCTATAAACTTGAAAGCAACATGTTGTAAATTAATCATACTTCAATTTAAAAATTTTGAAAAAGTATAGACAAAAAGAAACCAAAATAAAAAGTTTTAGAAATCAAACATATATAAGCAATAAATCCTCAGAATAAATCCTATGGTAGCCATATTTAAACACAATACAGGTAGTGTGGGATTGAGGCTAAGGGCATATTTTCTGGGATTAGCTGTGTGTTTAGCTCCTACTAAACTGGTTGGTTTAGCTGCCAACAAAGGTCCGTCTAGCCAAAGCTATGGTTTTTCCAGTAGTCATGTATGAATAGGTTGGACTATAAAGAAAGCTGAGCACCAAAGAAATGATGCTTTTGAACTGTGGGGTTAGAGAAGACTCGTGAGAGGCCCTTGGACAGCAGGGAGATCCAACCAGTCCATCCTAATAGAAATCAGTCCTGAATATTCATTGGAAGGACTGATGCTGAAGCTGAAGCTCCAATACTTTGGCCACCTGATGCAAAGAACTGACTCATTTGAAAAGACCCTGATGCTGGGAAAGACAGAAGGTGGGAGAAGAAGGGGAAGACAGAGGATGAGATGGTTGGACGGCATCCCCAACTCAATGGATAGGAGTTTGAGTAAGCTCTGGGATGATGATGCTGTAAAAGTGCTGCTCTCAATATGCCAGCAAATTTGTAAAACTCAGCAGTGGACACAGGACTGGAAAAGGTCAGTTTTCATTCCAATCCCAAAGAAAGGCAATGCCAAAGAATGCTCAAACTACCGCACTCATCTCACACGCTAGTAAAGTAATGCTCAAAATTCTCCAAGCCAGGCCTCAGCAATACGTGAACCATGAATTTCCAGATGTTCAAGCTGGTTTTAGAAAAGGCAGAGGAACCAGAGATCAATTTGCCAACATCCACTGGATCATCAAAAAAGCAAGAGAGTTCCAGAAAAACATCTATATCTGCTTTATTGACTATGCCAAAGCCTTTGATTGTGTGGATCATAATAAACTGTGGAAAATTCTGAAAGAGATGGGCATATCAGACCACTTGACCTGCCTCTTGAGAAACCTATATGCAGGTCAGGAAGCAACAGTTAGAACATAGAACAACAGACTGGTTCCAAATAGGAAAAGGATTATGTCAAGGATGTATATTGTCACCCTGCTTATTTAACTTATATGCAAAGTACATCATGAGAAAAGCTGGGCTGGAGGAAGCACAAGCTGGAATCAAGATTGCTGGGAGAAATATCAATAACCTCAGATATGCAGATGATTCCACCATTATGGCAGAAAGTGAAGAAGCACTAAAGAGCCTCTTGATGAAAGTGAAAGAGGAGAGTAAAAATGTTGGCTTAAAGCTCAACATTCAGAAAACTAAGATCACGGCATCCGGTCACATCACTTCATGGCAAATAGATGGGGAAACAGTAGAAACAGTGTCAGACTTTATTTTGGGGGGCTCCCAAATCACTGCAGATGGTGATTGCAGCCATGAAATTAAAAGACACTTGCTCCTTGGAAGAAAATTTATGACCAACCTAGACAGCTTATTAAAAAGCCGAGACATTACTTTGCCAACAAAGTACTTGTCCATCTAGTCAAGGCTTTGGTTTTTCCAGTGGTCATGTATGGATGTGAGAGTTGGACTGTGAAGAAAGCTGAGCACCGAAGAATTGATGCTTTCGAACTGTGGTGTTGGAGAAGACTCTTGAGAGTCCCTTGGACTGCAAGGAGATCCAACCAGTCCATCCTAAAGCAGATCAGTCCTGAGTGTTCATTGGAAGGACTGATGGTGAAACTGAAACTCCAATGCTTTGGCCACCTCATGCAAAGAGTTGACTCATTGGAAAAGACCCTGATGCTGAGAGGGATTGGGAGCAGGAGGAGAAGAGGATGAAACAGAGGATGAAATGGCTGGATGGCATCACTGACTCGATGGACGTGAGTTTGAGTAAACTCTGGGAGTTAGTGATGGACAGGGAGGCCAGGTGTGCTGCGATTCACGCGGTCGCAAAGAGTCGGACACAACTGAACGACTGAACTGAACTGAACTGAAGCTCCAGGAGTTGGTGATGGACAGGGAAGCCTGGAATGCTGCAATCCGTGGGGTCGCAAAGAATTGGACATGGCTGAGTGACTGAACTGAACCGAACTTAGCTCCTACTTCTGCCTTTCCTGAGCTGTGTGATCTTGCATACAGAAAGCTTAAGCTCTCTAGCTCCAGCAATCTCATGTGTAGAATGACGATGATAATGGGGATAACATATCACACAGGATTTTTGTAAGAATTAAATAGAATATTGCAGGTTTTGATTTTTAAAATAGAGCCTGGCATATGTGAGTGTCCAATAGGCCTCATCTGTTTTTATTTTAGACGAACAGTATTTGTTGTTATTCTTCCAACTAAGTTTATCCAGAATGGTGAAGAATGGTTGCAAGCTTCTATTTATATCAATATCAAATGAACCCAAAGATGGTACATGACCTAAGTAGAAATTGTGCTCCTTTCAAAAGGGGATTGATATCAGGTGAATGCATAGGTTTTTCTTCTAAGGAAAATAAAAGCTCATATAATGTTTTTTAAAAATATATGCAGTTTGGGGGAATTTAACTGTTTGACATTGTTTATGATTATCAACCAATTATTAGTGTCAGTGTTTCCTAATAATGCACATGCAATACTAGTTTTAGTAAGCTGACTGTGTGAAGGACAAAAGGAGGGAACTGTAGATGCTGGACAATGAAACAAATGCAAGTAATAAAACTTAATTGTGAAAAAAAACTGAGGGCGTTAACTTTTGGGGAGCTTTCCTGTGATGCTTTCTTAAGCAGAGCAAACTAATTGGGAGAGCCAACTCCCCATGCAGAGGAGAAGGTATGGGCAGAAAACTGCAAGATCAGATGGAATAGAAATTTCAGAAAATAAGATTTAAAAAAATGAGTGTCAAGTCAGTCAAATTAGAAGTTTCAAACCAAAACCAGAGAATGAGTATCCTCGCCCCATCAGTTCAGTTCACTTCAGTCACTCAGTCGTGTCCCACTCTTTGAGACTGCAGCATGCCAGACCTCCCTGTCTATCAGCAACTCCTGGAGCCTACTCAAATTCATGTCCATTGAGTCAGTGATGACATCCTACCATCTCATCCTCCATTGTTCCCTTCTCCTCCCGCCTTCAATCTTTCCCAGCATCAGTGTCTTTTCCAGTGAGTCAGTTCTTTGCATCAGGTGGCCAAAGTATTGGAATTTCAGCTTCAGCATCAGTCCTTCCACCAAAAAAAAGTCCCATTTGTGTACCTTGCGTCAGAGGAAAGAAATAAGAGCTGTGCAGAGATGGTTAAGGAGCTGTACCACCCTGTTATGTGATGTTCAATTCAGCTTCTGGACTGTAAACATGACCTAATTCTTTCTTAACTTTCTAGATATTTATTTTTTTTTTTTGACTAATTTTTATATGCCTTCTTCTGAACAGTCAGCAATTTTTTAAAGCTTTGTTTATGTCTTACTTGATAATTTCTCTAAATAGACACTGTGTTGAATAGTGTGCATATAAAGAGCAACAAGGCAACCTCTGACACCATTTTCTTTCCCTCCTAGATGGTATGCATTTGGAATATTCATTCGTGATGAAATTCTTGATGAAAGGAGTATGAAAGATAAAAGTGATAAGGTACAATGTGGAGGATATAAAAGGGTGAAAACATAAGAGGATATGAAAGCATATTTCAATCTACTTAACATAGCTTCATATAAGGCACAACGATTAGCTACATCTTTTGCAAAAAAAAAAAAGAAAGAAAAATACAAAAATTTCCCACCATGTGTTATACTTTGCTCCCAGAAAACCACCCACAGTTCTCAATTTAGAATTTATCCTTAGGGTATTTTGGCCAGAAATAGTTTATCCTTCTCCATGGTCACGTGTTCAAAGAGATCTTTCTTTATTCCCCTTTACTTTACAGGAAAATTAATACTTATGAACCCAACTTAACCTATGTTCTGATACATTTTTCCATTGTAAAATAGAAAATTGGCATTCATTACCTTTGGTTTCATAGAAAATTAGTCTAAGTAGATTCCAGGAAAGTTGGCAAAGATAACTTCCACATGGTAAAAGTCACGTTGCCAGGTGTATGCTCTTGGGATCACTGACATTGTTTAATTCAGATTCTAAAGTTGAGGGAGAGACAAGAGAATAGGAAGAGCTGGGGTCACACATCCATCTCTGGTTCATCCAGAGCTGGGAGGGGGAAGAACAAGGTCACTACAGAAAACTCAACAGTGTGGCCATGGCCTGAGGGGAAACGCCAACATTATCAACTCCAGGCTCTAGTCAGGGCGTACTCACCAGCAGAGTTAAAAGAATCAGGGCAAGAATTTGCTTGCAAGAGTTATTCTTCAGATGTGATTTAAAAAAAATAAAAAAAATGTTGTTCTCCAGACTGAAAGATTTAGTACTGTGACAACGACAAAACAGAAAACCCAAAGGTGGAGACGTGCCTGCCCTCAGGGAAAAAAAAACCCATGCTGGGGAAGCCAGCTGGGACAGAAACACCTGCAGGGGGCGATGGAGAACACAGGAACCAGTGTGTGGAAAGCAGAGCAGAGTGAGAACTGGCCCACGGTCCACGCGGCAGCCCCGTCACCCCAGACTGTACTGTGTGTCTCCCGGTGCAGAACTGGGCTGCGTGCTGGGCTAGGGTTTGGAGAGCAGACCCAGGGAGAGGACGGCTGTTGGTTGTGAAGAGGCATCCTGAAGGGAAGGGCGTGAGGAGTTCCACAGCTGGGGAGTTTTCTGAAGGCCAGGGCGGTATAGGAGCAAGGTGCCATTGTTGAGTGAAACAGAAGGGCCAGGACCACTACTGCAACCCCCTTCTCCAGCCACCAGTTTTGGCCTCTGCCAGCGCCGGGAGGAGCACCCACCGGAGCAGGCTTTCTCACTGCCAAAGCCAAGGGCTCCTCCACCCACATAGGCTCTGGGGTCCTGAATGCCACCCACGCCAAAGCCTCCTCAGGAATCAGTCCTGACCTCTCCTGCCTGAGACAGGAAGCCACCAGTGCTGGCAGGGGCTGAGTGCTAAATTGTGGGGTTGAGAGAGCAGATCCAGGGAGAGGACCACTGTCTGTTGTGCAAATAGCACAGAGGGGATGGGAGTGAGGGTCTCCATGGCCAGGAAAACCCGTGGAGGAAGTGTGGCCTGCCGAGGGAGAGGGGCGCACAGAGGAGGGCCTGCCACCGCCCCACACACCAGCCCTTGCCTCCACGGGCACTGGAAGGGGCACATCAGGGCACGCATGCCCCAGTCAGGTACAACTGCCCTCCAGTCCCCACCACAAGGGACTTCAGGTACACCCCAGCTGGGGATGCCACACCCCTCGCCAGCCCGAGGGATAAGTGTGCCTCAGTCGGGCTACTTTTGCCCCCCTCACTTGGATGGGGAGCAAATCGCTGAGGGCGGTGCACATGCAGAGGCGGGGTCAAAACCAAAGCTGAGCCTCTGGGGCACCGCGACTAAGGAGGAGGAAAGGGAGTGTCTCCGTGCAGCTGCGCAAGCTGCAGTTTAAATCACCACCATCGGCTTGGCATGCCCACTGTCCGCAGAACACCTGAACAGACAGTGAAAGCTCCCTAACCGAGACTGGTCTAGGTTTAGCAGCTACGGACTTGGGGGCAAGTATATGTGGGACTTGGTCAGAGGGCCCGCAGAGATCTACCCAGAGGCATTGGAGGGCCTCCTGGGAAGGTGGGAATTGGGCGTGGCTCGCTGAGGGAGCAAGGATACTGACAGTGAAGGTCCTGGGAAAACATCATTACTACTGTTATTCTTTTTGTGTTTATTTCACTTTGTTACCTTGTTGGTGGTATTGTTTTTATGTTTTATTGCTTTTGTAATGTATTTCTTTTTATTTTTCTGTTTTTACTGTACTTTTTTGTTTTTTTCTAATTTTTGTTCTTTGGGTTTCTTTAATTTTTTAATTTTTTTTTCATTTATTTTTATTAGTTGAAGGCTAATTACTTTACAATATTGTAGTGGTTTTTGCCATACATTGACATGAATCAGCCATGGATTTACATGGAATCCCCTTCCCGATCCCCCCTCCCGCCTCCCTCCCCATTCCATCCCTCTGGGTCTTCCCAGTGCACCAGCCTTTTAAAACTGTTATTCTGTGTTTTGTTTTCTTTGCTTTTTTAGCTTGCTTTCTGTTTTTGTTTTTGCTTTGGTTAATTTAGTCTTGATTCTTTTCATTTTTTAGTTCTGTTGTTTGTTCTCTTCTTTTTTATTTCTTTAAATTTTTTGTTTTCTGTTTTTTTCATTGTTTATGTTTGGATTGTTTTTATCATTTGTCTTGGGCTTGGTTTGTCTGTTTTCCTCCTTTTTTGTTTGTTTGTTTGTTTTGCTTTTGTTTCTTTGTGTGTGTTGTTGTTGTTGGGTTTTTTGTTATTGTTAGTTGTCTTTGGTTTCATTTGCCTGTTTTCTTTTCATTTTTTTGTCCTTTCTTTTTCCTCTTGCCATACTATGTGGCTTGCAGGTTCTTGGTACCCTGGCCAGGGGTTGTCCTGGGCTTCCAATGTGGAAATGCTGAGTCCAGGGTGCTGGATTGCTATAGAAGTCAGAGGCTCAGGGAATATTAATTGGTGTTTGCTCTCCCAGAGGTGTCCATCTTGACCCTGAGACCTGGCTACACCCTCTGCCTGCAAGCTTCAGTCCTGGACGCCTCATGCCAAACAACCAGCAAGAGGACACAGTCCCACAGGTCAGTAAAACAGTGCAGAGTCACATTAAGCCCACAGACACCCCCAAAACAGCACCAGATGCGGCTCCAACCATTGAGGGGTAAAGACAGCTCCACTCACCAGAGTGTAGGCACCAGTCCATCCCATCAGAAAGCCTTCACGACCCCCTGAGTCAACCTCACCCACCAGGGGGCAGACAACAGAAGCAGAAGGAATTATGGCCCTTCAGCCAGGGGAAGGAGGCCACAAACACAGGAAACTAGACAAAATGAGATGACAGATAAATATGTTGCAGCCTAAGAAGCATGATAAAAACTCACAAGACCAAGTCAGTGAAGAAGAAGTATACAATCTACCTGAAACAGAATTCAGAGTAATGACTGGAAATAAAATGAGGCATGAATCAAATAGATACAACAAATGTTTACCAAGGACCTAGAAGAACTAAAGAGAAAACAAACAGTGACGAACAACACAAGAACTGAAATGAAAAATATACTAGAAAGAATCAATAGCAGAATAACTGAGGCAGAAACACAGAAAAGTGAGCTAGAAGATAAAATGGTAGAAATAACAGCCATAGAGCAGAATAAAGAATGAAAGAGTGAAAAGAAATGAGAACAAGCTCAGAGACCTCTGGGACAACATTAAACACACAAACATTCAAATTATAGGTATCTCAGAAGAAGAGGAGAAAGAGGAAGTGTTTGAGAAAATATTTGAAGATACTATAGTTGAAAACTTCCTTAATATGGGAAGGGAAATAGTCAAGTCCAGGAAGTGCAGAGAGCACCATACAGGATAACCTGCAAGGAGAAACATGCTGAGACACAGATTAATCTAACTAGCAAAAGTTAAGTACAAAGAAAAACTACAAATAGCAGCAAAGGAAAAACAATAAGTAACATACAAGGGAATCCCCATAAGATTTTCAGCTGATTTTTTAGCAAAAAGTGCAGGATAGAAGGGAGTGGCAGGATATATTTAAAGTGATGAAAGAGAAAAACCTAAAACCAAGATTACCCTATCCAGCAAGAGCCTCACTCAGATTTGATGAAGGAATCAAGAGGGTTACAGACAAGCAAAGCTAAGAAAATTTAGCACCAGCAAAACAGCTTTACAATAAATGCTAAAGGAACTTCTACAGTCAGGAAACACAGGAGAAGAAAAAGATCTACTAAAGCAAACCTAAAATAATTAACAAAATGGTCAAGGTAACATACATATCAATGGGGCTTCCCCGGTGGCTCAGTGGTAAAGTATCTGCCTGAAATGTAGGAGATACAAGAGATGCAGTTTCAACCCCTGGGTCCAGAAGTTCCCCTCCCTGGAGGAGGGCATGGCAACCCACTCTAGCATTCTTGCTGGGAATATCCCATGGACAGGGGAGCCTGGTGGGCTCCAGTCCGTGGGGTTGCAGAGTTGGACACAGCTGAAGCGACTGGACAAGCACACACACACATGCACATATCAATAATTACCTTAAATGCAAGTAGATTAAATACTCCAACCAAAAGGCACAGACTGGATGAATGGATATGAAAACAAAATTAATATATATATGCTGTCTGCAAGAGATCCGCTTCAGACCTAGGAATATACACTGAAAATTGAGCGGATGGAAAAAGAGATTCCATGAAAATGGAAATCAAAAGAAAGCTGGAGTAGCAATACTCATTTCAGACAAAATAGACTGTAAAGACTTTTGCAATAACCAAGGAGGGACACTATATAATGATCAAGGCATTAATTGAAGAAAATATAAAAATTGTAAATATTTATGTACCTAATATAGGAACACCTCAATACATCATGCAAATGCTAACAGCCGTAAAAAGGGAAGCTTTCATTAACACAGTAAGAGTGGGAACTTTAACACCTCATTTACAGCAATTAACAGATAACCCAGAGAGAAAATTAATAAGGAAACATGAATCACAATAAACATTAAACCAGATAGAATTAATTGATATTTATAGGAAATTCCATCCAAACTTAGCAAAATACACCTTCTTCTCAAGTGCACATGGAATAGCTCCAGGATAGAGCACATCTTGGGTCACAAGCCAAGCCTCAATAAAGTTAAGAAAATTGAAATCTTATCAAGCATCTTTTCTGACCACAATGCTATGAGATTAGAATTCAATGACAGTGGAAAAATTGTAAAAAAACACAAACATGGGGAGCTTAAGAATATGCTACTAAATAACCAAGAGATCACTAAAGAAATAAAAGAGTAAATTTAAAAATATCTAGAAACAAATGATAATGAAAACATGATGACCCAAAACCTATGGAATACAGTGAAAACAATTCTAAGAGGGAAGATTATGACAATACAATCCTACTTCAAGAAACTAGATAAATATCAAATAAACAACCTAAACTTACACCTAAAGAAACTAGAGAAAGAACAAGAAGAAAAGAAAACTCCACAACTAGCAGAAGACATCTAAAGATCATAGCAAAAGTAAGTGAAATATAAATGAAGAAAACAATAGCAAAGATCAGTGAAACTTAAAAGCTAGTTCTTTAAAAAGATAAGCAAAATAGATAAACATTTAGCCAGACTCATCAAGAAAAAAAAACGGGGGAGGAGAATACTCAAATCAATAAAATTAGAAATGAAGAAGGAGAAGTTACAATTGACGCCTCAGAAACACAATCATAAGACACTACTACAAACAACTATGTGGCAATAAAATGGAGAACCTGGAGGAAATGGACAAATTCTTAGAGAAGCACAACCTTCCAAGACTGAACCAAGAAGAAATAAAAAATATGAACAGATCAGTCACAAGCAATAAAATTAAAACTGTGATTAAAAATCTTCCAACAAACAAAAATCCAAGACCAGGTGGTTCCACAGGCAAATTCTTCCATACATTTAGAGAAGCTGCTGCTGCTGCTAAGTCACTTCAATTGTGTTCGACTCTGTGCGACTCCATAGACGACAGCCCACCAGGCTCCTCTGTCTGATTCTCCAGGCAAGAACACTGGAGTGGGTTGCCATTTCCTTTTCTAATATATGCATGCATGCTAAGTCGCTTCAGTCATGTCTGACTCTATGTGACCCTATGGGCAGAAGCCCACCAGGCTCCTGTGTCCACAGGATTCTCTAGGCAAGAATACTGGAGTGGGTTGACATTTCCTTCTCCAAAGAGATAACACCTATTCTATCAAACTCCTCCAAAAAAATTGCAGAAGGAACAATCCCAAACTTTTATTCTACGAGGCCACTATCACACTGATACCCAAACCAGACAAAGACATCACAAAAACAGAAAATTACATGCCAGTATCATTGATGACCATGGATACAAAAATCCTCAACAAAATACTAGCAAACTGAATCCAACAGCATGTTAAAAAAGACCATATATCATGATCAAATGAAATCTATCCTAGGGATTCAAGGATTCTTCAATATACAGAAATCAATCAATGTGATATGCCATATTAACAAATTGAAGGATAAAAACCATATCATCTTCTCAGTAGATGCAGAAATAGCTTTTGACAAAATTCAACACCCATTTATGAAAAAAGAAACTCTTCAGAAAATGGGCATAGAGGGAACCTACATCAACATAATAAAGGCCATATACAACACCATACAGCGAACATCATTCTCAGTGGTGAAAAACTGAACGCATTTTCTCTAAGATTAGGAACAAGACAAGGGTATCTAATCTTGCCACTATTACTCAACATCATTTTTAAAGTCTTAGTCATGGCAATGTGAGAAGATAAAGGAATAAAAGGAATCCAAATTGGAAAAGAATAGTAAAACCTTTACTATTAAATAGTATTAAATAGTCACTCTTTACTGATGCCCTGATACTACACACAGAAAATCCTAAAGACACCACAAGAAAACTCCTAGAGCTAATCAATGAATTTAGTAAAGTTGCAAGATAGAAAATGAATACACAGAAATATCTTGCATTCCTATACACTAACAATGAAAGTTCAGAAAGAGAAATTAAGGAAACAATCCCATTTACCACTGCAACAAAAAGAATAAATACCTAAGAGTAAAACTACCTAAGGAGGCAAAAGACCTCTACTCAGAAAACTATAAGATACTGATGAAAAAAAGATCAAAGACAACACAAACAAATGGAGAAATATACCAAGTTCTTTAACTGGAAGAGTCAATATTGTGGAAACTATACTATCCAAAGCAATATGCAGATTCAATGCAATCCTTAATTAGAACAACAAAAAATTTACAATATATATGGAGACACAAAAGACTCTGAATAGCCAAGGCAATAGTGAGGAAGAAAAATGGAGCCAGAGGAATCAGGCTCCTTGATCTCAGATTATACTACAAACCTGTAGCCATGAAGACAGCATGATACTAGCACAAAACAGAAATGGAACAGCACAGAAAGCCTAGAGACAAACGCATGCACCTGTGGGCATTTAACCTATGATAAAGGAGGCAGGAGCGTACAATACAACGGAGAAAAGACAGTCTCTTTAATGAATGGTGCTGGGAAAATTGGACAGCTACATGTAAAAGAATGAAATTAGAATGTTCCTTAACACCATACACAAAAAATAAATTCAAAATTGATTAAAGAACTAAATGCAAGGCAAGACACTGTAAAACTCTTAGATGAAAACATAAGAACACTTTTTGACATAAATGGCAGCAAAATCTTTTTTGACCCACATTCTTGAGTAATGAAAATAAAAACAAAACTAAACAGGTAGGATCTAATTAAACTTAAAAGCTTTTGCACAGCAAAGGAAACCTTAAGTAAGACAAAAAGGCAACTCTCAGAATGGGAGAAAGTATTTGCAAATGAAGCAGATGACAAAAGATTAATCTCCAAAATATGCAAACGGCTCATGCATCTCAATATCAAAAACAAATAATCCAATCAAAATGGGCAGAATTCCTAAAAAGACATTTCTCCAAAGAAGATACACAGATGCCCAACAAACACATGAAACAAACACACACGTGAAACATATGAAACATCACTGTTAGAGAAATGCGAATCAAAATGACAATGAGGTATCATCTCACACCGGTCAAAATGACCATCATTAAATGTCTACAAACAGTAAATGCTGGAGAGGGTATGGAGAAAACAGAACACTATTACACTGTTGGGAATAGAAATCAACACAATAGCTATGGAAATTAACATGGAAGTTCCTTTAAAAAGTAAAGTTAGAACTACCAGATGATTTAGCAATCTCACTCCTGATCATACACCCAGAGAAAATCATAATTCCAAAAGATCCATGCACCCAAATGTTCGTTGCAGCAGTATTTACAATAGCCAGGACATGGAAGTGACCTAAATATCCCAGCAGAGGAATGGATAAAGACATGCAATGGAATACTACTCCACATAAAAAGGAACAAAACTGTGCTATTTGCAGACATGTGGATGGATCTATAGACTGTCGCACAGAATGAAGTAAGTCAGAGACAAAGAAACAAACATTGTACTGGGTGGACCAAAAGGTTGATTTGAGTTTTCCATAACATCTTACGGAAAAATCTGAATGAACTTTTTAACCAGCCCAATATATCAATGCATGTATGTGGAATCCAGAAAAATGGTATAGACAATTTTATTTTCAAACCAGAAACACACACATGTGTATAGAACAAATATAAGGATGGATACCAAGGAGGAAAAGATGGGTGGGATGAATTGGGAGGTTGGGACTGACATATATATACAATTGGTGAGTGCACGCATGCTAAGTTGCTTCATCCATGACTGACTCTTTATGATCCTATGGACTGTAGCCCACCAGGGTTCTCTGCCGATGGGATTCTCCGGGCAAGAATACTGGAGTGGGTTGCACGCCCTCCTCCAGGACATCTTCCTGACCCAGGGAGGACTGTTTCTTCACCTCTAGCACCTCCTGGGAAGCCCCTATACACAACTGATACTATGTATAAAATAGACAACCAGTGAGAGCCTCCTGTATATCACAGGGACTCTGCTCAGTACTCTGTAACTGAGAAAGGAATTTGAAAAAGAATAAATACATGTATTGTATAACTGAATCAGTTTGTTGTACACCCGAAACTAACACATTGTTAATCATTTATGCTCCATTACAAGATAAAAAGTAAGAAACAAAAATGAAGATAACAGAGTTCAAGTGAGACTTCCTAGGGAAAGCAATGCATATGCTTCTTGAAGGATGAACACAGACTAGTGCTTCAGGTAGAACAGAGATGGAAGAACACCCTGTGCATGAACAGATGTGTAGAGATTGGCTATGTGATAGGGGAGCAGAGGGCGCTTTCACAAGAGGTAGGAAATGAGTCTCAAGAGGAACAGGTCGTAAGGGCCTTTATTCAATACTATGAGAAATAAAACACGATTTTGTATTTAATTTTCAAGACCAGAAAGTCTCTGAAATATCTTTAATATGCTGAAACATGTTTGCTGTGTTATTTAAGATTATTCAATTTTGCTATGCTATGCTAAGTCGCTTCCGTCGCGTCCGACTCTGTGCGACCCCATGGACAGCAGCCCACCAGGCTCATCTGTCCACAGAATTCTCCATAGATAATAATAAAAGAAAATAGGCTGAATAAAACTCAAGAAAAAAAAAAGACATAACTTTTTTGGAACTGAAGAGAATATTGTTAAGACAGTATTGCTAACGATTATGCATATATATACAATTTCAGCTGTAACTCAAGTACAGGCTCTCTCCTTATCAATTCCTAATCCCAAATTCTTATTATGCTCAATTTGATGACATTTGTGTAAGGTATTTCTTCTTAAGCAGTCTTTTGAAAGTCTTTTCAAAATTGTGAAATAGAACACACATATAGCATAATTGCACCATAGAAATTGTAATTGACAGGCATCAGGAATAACTATAATGATGACACTCAGAATGAGGAAATGTGCTGCCTCCAAGGACTCTGCACCCTGTCACTGTGTGCCTCTCCAGAGCCTGCTGCTTTCCTGCCCGTTTCAGAGAACAATTGCCCTGGTTTTATAGTTTTCCCAAATATATGTGCAGCCCTAAAGATGTAGTTTGACTTTGTGTTTTTTTGAAATTCATATGGATGAAACCATACGAAAGGTATGATTTCTTGTCTGCAGTAGTTTCATTTATTCAGTATTACCTGTGGAAGACTCGGAATGGAGACAGACTTTATTTAGTTTTGTTGCTAGAAAATGTCCTGATCTATGAATATATTAAGATTATTCATTCTAACTGGACATTCAGTTTGCTTCTAGTTTGGATAATTAAAGGGCAATGATGCTACAGACACTTTTTACACCTAATGTATTCTGCTCCACATGCACAGGCATTCTATCTGAAGTCTAAAATTGTAAGATGGTCAAATATGCAGCTTTTCAACTTTATTAGCTAATCTCAAATAGTTTTCCAAAGTGGCTGTACCCATTTACAGTCCTGCCAGCACTATATACAACTCACACCATTCCCGTATTAGTCAATCTTATGGATGTGTAATGATATTCTATTGTACTTTCCACTCACATTTTCCTGACTACTAATGACACTGAATACCTCATTTATTTAGTAATAATTAAATTTCCTTTTTTGTAAAGTTTAAATGTTTTGCCCGTCTTTCTATAGAAGTTTTCCCTGTTCTTAGCAGTATTTTTAATATAATATCTTGATATCAGCACTTTGGGTCCCCTCCCCCCCCCCCCCAGTATTACTGAGGTATAGTTGACAAAATTTAAGATATTTAAATGGTACAATGTGATGATTTGATATATGTACACATTGTGAAAAGATCCCCCATAAAATTAACTTACACGTCCATCACCTCCCGTATTTAACTTTCTTCTTTTTTCTTGTCTGAACATTTAAATTCCAGTTTCTTCAGTTCAGTTCAGTCACTCAGTTGTGTCCGACTCTTTGTGACCACATGGACTATAGCACGCCAGGCTTCCCTGTCCTTCACCATCTCCTGAGGCTTGCTCAAACTCATATTCATCAAGTCAGTGATGCCATCCAGCCATCTCATCCTCTGTCATCCCCATCTCCTGCTCTCAATCTTTTCCAGCATCAGGGTCTTTTCCAATGAGTCAGTTCTTTGCATCTGGTGGCCAAAGTATTGGAACTTCAGCTTTAACTTCAGCATCAGTCCTTCCAATGAATATTCAGGATTGATTTCCTTTTGAATTGACTGGTTTGATCTCCTTGCAGTCCAAGGGACTCTCAAAAGTCTTTTCTAGCACCACAATTTGAAAGAATCAGTTCTTCAGCATTCATCCTTCTTTATGGTCCAACTCTCAGATATGTACATAAGTACTGGAAAAATCATAGCTTTGATTATCCAGACCTTTGTCGACAAAGTGATATCTCTGCTCTTTAATACACTGTCAACATTTGTCTTAGCTTTCCTTCCAAGAGTAAGTAAACTTCTTTTAATCTCATGGTGGCAGTCACCATCCACAGTGATACTGGAGCTCAAAAAGACAAAATCTGTCACTTTTTCCACTTTTTCTGGATAGTATTAAATGAGTATGATGAATTCTAGCAGTTGACAAGTTGCTATGGTTCTTAATGCTCTTCATTTTACAGGTAGAGATTAGATAGTTTGATCCTTTCCAGGAAAATTTATTTTTCAGTTGCCAGTGCAGGCCAGACTTGGAATGTGGGGTTTCCTGAGACTCTGTATTTCTAGAAGCTCACTCTACCTGAGCTTGTGTAATGAATGGAAGAAGTCCAAGAGTAGATGTGGAGACTTTGCAAACAGTCCTAGAGGAAAAAATGATGAGACAGAAGTCAAGTGAGCGTAATTCTTTCAGTTTTTAAGAATTTAAAGACATTTTGAGGTAAAGATTAACAAATTTGTTTACAAATATAACTTTTTATAGTTAAAACTCACATAGACATTTAGAGTTTGTTGGCAATGTAAACATTTTTATAGCTAATTCTCTAGTAGACATGAAACTCTAATTATCTAATAGAGATAAAAGTTTGTCTTCAAATCTGACCTTTTTTATATTTAATACTCAAATAGAAACAAATCCTTTATTTCACTTCTTTTAAGGTTTTTGCACACTTACATTTGCTCCTACTTTTTATAAAGTTGTACTTACACAGTTCATTTGGCTTCATTTTAAGAACATTTAAAATAGGCCATCCTTTAGAATATTATTCTTTAAAAATATAATTTGTGGAATATTTCTGAAGCATATGCATTTCATTTGTTACTCTAGATAATCTTTTTTATTAAATTAACTGCAGGCCAGTTAAGAGTTGTGTGCCTGCACCAGATAAAAAGCTTTTGTGAAACTGCCCTTATTATTTACCCTGCTTTTG
Organism: Dama dama; assembly: GCF_033118175.1. NCBI lineage: Eukaryota > Metazoa > Chordata > Mammalia > Artiodactyla > Cervidae > Dama > Dama dama. Next base: position 9,983,778 of record NC_083697.1, on the reverse strand, counting down.
CACTGTGCCCGTGACTTTCATTGAGGAGCACTGCAAGAAATAATCTTAGGGAGCTCCTTGTTAAAGGAATTGTAAGGAAGTTGTTATAATGATTGTTTCTTCTGGTATACAATGTTGCTTTTAAGAGAACCTTAAGAGAAATTCCTCACTGGTCTCAGTATAATAAATGAGTTTCCTCTAAACACTAATTGCCTTTTTGTTGCCTGGACCCTAAACCACAGCTCAACTGGTTTTGCTGCTGGACACTTTCATACCTCTTCTATCAAAGTTGCAGAAACTTATGGGATAATTATAATAATTACCCAACTGTCTACTAAGAATTCGAGCTTGAGTCTGTTTGACCAGGGGTTCCCAGGTCCTGGGTGCCCAGAGAGTGGTAGAAGGAGGGACAAGGACTTCATGTGGGCAGGGCACTTTGCCTGTGATCTGCTTCCACTACAAGTGGAGCAGGGCTGGAACAGTTATCTGCAAAGGCAAGATGTGTCAGCAACCAGCTCCTAGAAGCAGAAGGGAATTCATGCTTGGGTCTTGCAGGAGAAATTGTCTGTCTGGCACACCTACAAGAACAAATCAATACCCACATTTCTAAAATATGTCTTCCATGAGTGAGAAAACAGGCTTCATGGTTAATATCCACACCTAGGAAACAAGGTAAGAAAGCCCTAGTAACTTAAATCCACTTAGTGGAAAAGAAACAATTCCTGAAAATCGACGAGAGTTAAATACACTTCAGAATAGAAATCTGAAGCACTTCACTTCTTTGTGTGTAAGCCTGCTCTTTGAATCCACTATCTAGGTATTAGAAAAATAACCTGGGTATACGAGTGAACAGTGTTTGCATATGCCCTTTAAGAAGCAACTTCTGTTAGAGGCTTGGAACAAAATTTACAAATCTCTATTAGTCAGAGGGAGGCTGGTTTAAAAGGGTGAGGGGGTATATTTAATCCACTGAATATGAATGCTTATCCTTAGATTCAAAAGCTAGGCTCACTGAGAAAGAGAAAAATTACTCCCTTCTGAATGGAAATGAATGAATATAAATGACACAGCCTGGGACTGCATTTGTTGAGAATCCTTTTTTAAAACTGTAGCTAATTTGGGTTGAGTGTCTTACTCTACAGAATGATTCAGACAAAGCATCAAAGACAAATGAAAGCCATGGATAAGTATTTCCAAGTAGTCCCACAGGGGAGAACTAGGGTAAGTAAGCTAGCCTTATTAAAATTGTCATATTTGAGACTCCTTTGAGATTTCTGACAAGAGCCATGGACTCTCTTTCTTGAAAATTTTGCCTGCACTAAAATATTTACATACGAGGTGCCAGGGACATCTGCATCCTTGGAGATATTTCCATAGACTTTATCATTTCAAGACCAGATTTGTTATCCATTATTTTCCATTCCCATTGTCACCATCCTAATTTAAGCCAATTTTATAACACTACTATTCTATGTTTTCTTGCCCAGTCCCCACTGTGGGGTTTATACTTCTTGTTGAAGATATTACTGTCCAAATTAAAACAAGAAATAGTTTTGATTCAACTACCAAACAAAGTGCAAACCCTGACTGGGTGGATCACAACAAACTGTGAAAAATTCTTAAGGAGATGGGAAAAACAGACCATCTCACCTGCCTCCTGAGAAACCAGTATGCAGGTCAGGAAGCAATAGTTAGAACTGGACATGGGACAATGAACTGGTTCAAAACTGGGAAAGGAGTATATAAAGGCTGTATATTGTCACCCTACTTATTTAACTTATATGTAGAGTACATCATAAGAAATGCTGGGCTGGATGAAGTGCAAGCTGGAATCAAGATTGCAGGGAAAAATATCAATAACCTCAGATATGCGCATAACACCACTCTTACCAGAAAGCAAAGAAGAACTAAAGAGCCTCTTGATGAAGGTGAAAGAGGAGAGTGAAAAAGTTGGCTTAAAGCTCAACATTCAGAAAACTAAGATCATGGCATCTAGACCCATCACTTCATGACAAGTAAATGGGGAAACAATGGAAACAATGACAGACTTTATTTTCTTGGGCTCCAAAGTCACTGCAGATGGTGACTGCAGCCATGAAACTAAAAGATGCTTGCTCTTTGGAAGAAACGCTATGACAAACCTAGACAGCATATTGAAAAACAGAAACATTACTTTACCGACAAAGGTTCATATAGTCAAAGCTATGGCTTTTCCTGTAGTGATGTATGGATGTGAGAGTCAGACCATAAAGAAAGCTAAGTGCAGAAAAATTTATGCTTTTGAACTGTGATGTTGGAGAAGACTCTTGAGAGTCCCTTGGACAGCAAGGAGATCCAACCAGTCCATCCTAAAGTAAATCAGTCCTGAATATTCATTGGAAGGACTGATGCTGAAGCGCCAATATTTTGGCCACCTGCCTAATTGAAAAAGACCCTGATGCTGGGAAAGATTGAAGGCAGGAGGCAAAGGGGACACAGAGGATGAGATGGTTGGATGGCATCACTGACTTGATGGACATGAGTTTGAGCAAGCTCTGGGAGTTGGTGATGGACAAGGAAGCCTGGTCTTCCTTGTGCTGCAGTTCATGGGGTTGCAAAGAGTTAGACATGACTGAGTGGCTGAACTGACTGAACTGAACTACCTTATATCCCTCTTAATCCTATTGTTCTACCTGCTTTATTTCTTGTATATACCTAATAGAATTTTTTTCATCATCTTTTACTGTGAAAGCTATTTTTTTGCTTTTAAATGCCTTCATCTCTTTCTCTGAATATCAAGCTTAAGTTTCAGTCAAACATCAAATAGCCTTTAATATTGCCTTCATAGATTTCCATATTCTGTCTGTATTTCCATGATATTTAACATGTCTTTCATATGGTAGTTGGTATTTATTTATATTATAGCCAAATTTACATATGATTTCTCTCCTTTTAAGATAGTCAGTGTTGGAAACTCTGTGATGGTGGAATAGGAGGATATGGAACGCACCTCCCCTGAGAAACAAATCAAAAGGTGGGATGATTCTCAGTGAAAATGAACTGGAGACTGACAGAAAGACTCCTGTAGAACACCCAGAGTCAGACAGAAAGGAAAGAGAAGTGATCAGGTCGGGACCTGTGCCCTGGGAGGGGACTCGGAGGAAATTGAGATTAATTACGCAGAGGCCCTCATGAGCGGTTCAAGCCATACTGGGCCTGCCAGCCCTGGGGTCCAACACGGGAAGGCAAGCATCCTTGGTTGGTTGGGTGAACAGGAAGTCTGTGGGAGGCCTGGACTCCACCTGTGAGGAGCACAGGCTTGCTTGCGTGCAGCTGAGGCAGGAGGAGAGGGCAAGTTGAAACCACATGGGTGGCTGACTGGTTTCCTGCGGCTGCCCAGCCCATGGCCCAGCCTGAACGGAGTGGACGCTCCAGCTCCACTTGCCCCACATCACACTCCACACGGCTGAGGACAGAACCATGCTGTGAGACCCCCAGCTGGCCCACACCTGAGGTGGAGTCTGAGTAGGGTAGGGACAGCCACTGTGGGTGCTTACACAGGCATCAGGGGCAGTCTGGATCTCTGATGGTGACCAGACTACCACATCTTGCACCCCAGCCCTGACCAAATACCCAAATACCCTAAGTCAGACACAGCTTAGCAGCTAAACCACCTCTACCACCACTGGCATTGGAGGGAGTCAGAGAAAGAAGAGAAAGAAAAGAGGGTTGTAAATGTATTTAATGAAATTATTGCTGATGGTCAATGCTTTGGGTTTGGTATGTGTTTTTAATATCTTTTTTAACCTACATTTACTTATTTAATAAAACTTTATTAATACTAATCCTGTGTTAGGTAGCAAAACATACATGGTCCTTGCTATCATAAAACATACAGATAAACAAATAAAACACAGACAATAAATTAGCCAAGAAATAATCACAAGATGTAAAATTTTATGAAAGAAACAGTTTAAAAATTAGCAGAAAAGACTAACCTAGAATGATGAAAAGGCCTTCCCAGGTAAACATTCAACCAAGAGCTATGAATGAGCAGAGACCCAGTATAATCACAACCTAGGGAAGAACATTCCAGAGGGAAGAAACAGCATGAGCAGAAACCCTAAGATGAGAAAAAGAAAAGCTTGGAATGGTCTAGAAACTGAATTAGACAGTTTTATTCACGCAAATAAAGTACAGTGAGTGAGAGGAGGAATTGCACCAGGTGTCCAGATATGGTTGTAGAGAGATAGGGGCTAAATGTAAGAGTTTTTTTTTTTTTTTTTTTTTAAGTAAAAAATGCTCACAAGCTCTTATGTGGAAAACAAACTGAAGATTCCAGAGCAACAAAGAATCTGGAAAACTTGCCCGAAGGCTGCTGCCCCAACAAAGTGGTGAAGAGAAACAATGACAGAAAGGTAAAGTGAAAGCTTTGAGATGATTTACAAAGGTAAAATAATAGACCATAAGGGTGAATTTGAAATATGATGAGAAAAAAAGAAGAATCAAGTGTGACCTCTAAGCAACTGGAAGAGTAAGGATTAAATTCCTGTCTTCTAGAGGAAAAGTGGATTTGAAGAATTAATAATTACCTTCCCACTTCTTCAAAGTCACTAGGAGATTCTATGAGGATTATAGTGTGGAGATGACTCTGCCGACTCTCCTGCTACCTCAGTACAGCTGCTAACTGGAGCCCTCAGAAGGGCAATGGCTGGAGCTGGTTTGGGCCCTTCCCGTGCAGGTGGGCAAGAATTTTAGAAGCTCTTGGAGAGGATAAAAATTCTGTGGAAAATTTATGAACTCACTCCAAAACAAGGAGAAGATTGCTTCTGAGAGGGTGTTAGACATAGAAGCAGGGTGTGTGCTGTAGCAATGAATACTGCAACACACGTGCAATTTTGAGTTGATGGTGTGTCCTATTGTTACCAGGCCAAACTTTGGTCCACTTGCCCATGTGCTGGAAAGCCAATCTACTGACCGAGGATGCAGTGAATGAAAGTGCAACTATTATTGCAGGTGCTAAGCAAGGAGTCCGGGGCAGTTAGTGTTTGTAAAGCTAAACTCCCTGAAGGTTTTCAGGGAAAGGTTTTTAAGGACAGTGACGGAAGATGATTGTGGAGTATGTGATCAGCTCATGGACATTCTTCTAATGGTCTGTTGGTGAGGTAATTGGGAGTCACCATCATCAACCCTTCTGGTTCAAACCAGTCTGGAGTCTGTCTGTGTGCTTGTGGTCAGCATATAGTTAACTTACATCTGGTGGGAGTTTCAGTATCTACAAAATAGCTCAAAGGACACGGCCCAGAATATTATCTACAGCCCTTGAGGAAGAACTAAAGACTTTGTTTAATGGTTAAACCATTATAATTTTATTTTGCTTTACTGTTTTCCTTTCTTTCTACCTTGTCTCACTTCTCTGATTAAATTCACTCTTTGGAACTCAGGGAAGGCCCAGAAGGCTAAAGTTTTTCTTCAGATAAGAGGCAGGCAACGGACATAGTTTGGGAGTTCTGTCCCAGGAAACCCTCATAGAGTCCTGTTTGGTTACAATATGTTAAGTAATGTTTCTTAACATAGAAAAGACACATCAGGGAAATACTGATAAACCAAGAATATCTAGACTTTCAAGTATAAAATCATCTCAGCTAAAATCTAGCATATTTAGAATAAAAAATTATAATTTAATTATATCTCAGAAAAATCTCGACAGTTGCACTGTCAGGATCCTCTTGTTACAGACACTGAAGCACAGAGAGAATAAAGTCACGTGGCTGTGAGATGCGGGACTGAGTTCTGAACTCAGTCAAAACAAAGCTGGTTATGAATTGTTTACAATGATAAAGATGGCCTTAGTGAGCAAATCATTCACTCTTCAGTCAGTCATCTATTAGTATAATACATGGTGCGTGAATTGGATAATTCTTATAGTCTTTTCCAACTCCAGTGGTCCATGAAAAGCACATACTAATGTCCTTAAATAAATGAACATTATGGATTTGACATAAGGATCATGATCTATTTAGGCTAGATTTTATAAAGTTATAAATTTCTTAAATCAGGCCTTTTGCCTTTTCAATTAAGAAAAAATTTTTACTCACATTCTATAGCACTCAAAATGATTCAATCAACATAGTGAAAGTGAAGTTGCTCAGTCGTGTCCGACTCTTTGCAACACCGTGGACTGTAGCCCACCAGGCTCCTCCGTCCATGGGATTCTCCAAGCAAGGATACTGGAGTGGGTTGCCATTTCCTTCTCCAGGGGATCCTTCCAACCCAGGGATCGAACCCAGGTCTTCTGCATTGCAGGCAGACGCTTTAACCTCTGAGCCACTGCTGCTACATGCTTATTTTTTTTAGCACTATCAGGAATCCAATGTTCACTCATTTCCAATATAAACTTCATAAACAAGTGAATTAAATATATGTCAGAAATATTTTTTCACTAATTCAGGCCATTTTTTGTACCATTTAGGTACCTAAACCTCCACATTGGGTTGATCTTTTCCTTTGCCTGATATTATTCATTCAAAACATGTGTACTGATTCATGTAAAGATTGTCTATGTTGATTGAGGGCTGGAGTGGGTAGCCTTTCCCTTCTCCGGGAGATCTTCCCAACCCAGGGATCGAACCCAGGTCTCCCACATTGCAGGTGGATTCTTTACCAGCTGAGCCACAAGGGAAGCCCTCAATCAACATAGACAATCTTTAAATGAATCAGTACACATGTTTTGAATGAATAATATCAGGCAAAGCAAAAGATCAACCCAATGTGGAGGTTTAGGTACCTAAATGGTACAAAAAAATGACCTGAATTAATGAAAAAATATTTCTGACATATATTTAAGTCACTTGTTTATGAAGTTTATATTGGAAATGAGTCAACATTGGATTCCTGATAGTGCTAAAAAAAAATAAGCATGTAGCAGCAGTGGTGAAAGACACGCTGCACTAACACAGTAGTAACTGACCATGATGTCAATGTCATGAAACGATGTGTAATGAGTGTGCATTCATTAACTTTCTCAACAGTTAGTGGGTTTTTTATTTGGAAATAATTATAGATTCATAGGAAGTTGACTTACAGCAAATTTTCTTTGATTACATGTTAAATAATTATTATACTATTTCAAAATTAGGAATTTGACATTGGTAGAATGTGTGTGTGTACAGCTTTATGTCATAAAAGTTTGTTTTAAAACTTAGAAAAGAATGTCTTCACTTCTTAATAATTAAAATGCCTTTCAACCTATCCTGTTTGCTGAAATTTTCACTTTGAGTTGAAATTTTCACAGGATAAAGCCTGTTTGTGAATAATGGGTCTACATCTTGCCCTTGTTGCTATATTTAGCACTGCTTAAGAGATGGGGAAACAGTGGAAACAGTGTCAGACTTTATTTTTTGGGCTCCAAAATCACTGCAGATGGTGATTGCAGCCATGAAATTAAAAGACACTTACTCCTTGGAAGAAAAGTTATGACAAACCTAGATAGCATGTTAAAAAACAGAGACATTACTTTGCCAACAAAGGTCCATCTAGTCAAGGCTATGGTTTTTCCTGTGGTCATGTATGGATGTGGGAGTTGGACTGTGAAGAAGGCTGAGTGCCGAAGAGTTGATGCTCTTGGACCGTGGTGTTGGAGAAGACTCTTGAGAGTCTCTTGGACTACAAGGAGATCCAATCAGTCCATCCTAAAGGAGATCAGTCCTGGGTGTTCACTGGAAGGACTGATGCCGAAACTCCAATACTTTAGCCACCTCATGTGAAGAGTTGACTCATTGGAAAAGATCCTGATGCTGGGAGGGATTGGGGGCAGGAGGAGAAGGGGACGACAGAGGATGAGATGGCTGGATGGCATCACTGACTTGATGGATATGAGTTTGAGCAAACTCCGGGAGTTGGTGATGGACAGGGAGGCCTGGCGTGCTGTGATTCATGGGGTACAAAGAGTCAGACACAACTGAGCAACTGAACTGAACTGAAGGTATTTTTAGCACTAGCTAAGTTATATCCTTATTTGTCCAAGAGTCAGATTTTCTCCTATTTTTATAGGTAAAGTTGCTGCAAAGAGAAGTATTTAGAAAGTCCTTTAAAACATTTTTTAAATGGTAGAATTAGTCCTAAAGTCAGAACAGGCGTTTCAAATTCTACATAATCTCAATTTACAATTATTTTTTCCTGCAGGTGCTCTGTGATCTTATCTACTTCGGGATTGCTTGGAGCACTCTCCTCTGTAACCCCTGATTTTGTGAAAATTCATCTTATTGTTATCATTGGGAAAAGGGGTGCCTCAGTTCCTGTCAACACAAAGAGGGTTACTAACCTTCCACAACCTAGAGTGAAGGACAACATTGCAGGAAGGGCCCACGGCAGCCCTAAACCCAACTCAAACTCAACCCAACTCAGACTCCACTGAGCCTCCTTGTCTCCATCTCTAAAGTGTAAATTGTAAGTACAAGATCTTCCAAGATACTTTCTCTGTTTAATTCAATAATTCTGTGAGTCTTCAATTCAGGTGATGCATGCAAATTCAGTTCCACAGCCAGCATTCCGTAGTGCAGGATATTATGAGCAGGAATGCGGTTTCATTTCTTTGAAAGGATACAGCTGATACTTTTGGGCATCCATAGTAACTTGGATGATGCATCAGAGAATCTTCTGGGCTATACCAGTCTGGCTTGGCCATGGCTTTTGTACCTTTGTACCCCTCAGGCTTTGAGCTATGCCGAGACAGGAGAAATAAATTAAAATTCTGCTGCTGAATTGCTGAAAATCTAGGATAATTGCTGACGTGTGGTGCAATAGAAACATGAGGTTTGGAGACAGACTTTGGTTTGGATGCCAGCCCAACTTTCACCAGCTGCATCTATAAATAGAGAGCTGGATCGAGACTGAAGAAAGACCAGGGTAGGCCAACTCTGGACAAGTACAAAGATGGCTTTATCCTCTGCTCTATGTCAAACTGCCTCTGGACAGAGCTGCTCCTGGACCCAGCAGAGAGATTTCTGGCCAGAAGGAGTCAAAGACCTGAGAGTAGATTCCGCCCTTTAAAAGACAAAGTCAAGGGAGGGTAGGAGGATCTCACAGAGGGAGGGCACAAGCCAGGAGCATGAATGAGAAACAGACCTATAGATTGGGAAAAGGCTGTAACCATGACCTGGTCCTGACGTCCTGGTCCGTGGGGGCGTAGTATCCTAGTCGTAGGCGATTCACCGCCTCCCAATGTACACGGTTTAATTTTCTGCCTGCCTAATTTAATCCTTCCTAATTGAGGACTGTCTTTAATTTTGTTCTATTTTCTTGCAGTCGTTTGAATGGGAAGTATAAAGGAGAATGGAGGGAAAAACAACAGCAGCTCTTAATAAATCTTGGCCTAGTAGTTTGACAGCATTACAGTTTCATTGGTTTTATTTGCAGGAATAATTGCACCTCAGAATCCATAAATTGCTATGGATACACGATTCTTGGAGAACATTTCCTTTGGACTGTTTTTTGAATTGTATCACTTTAGAGAAAATTATTTTATATTTCTCAAAATTTCATACTATTGTGACCAAAGTTTGAAAAAGTTCCAGGACAAGTGATTTCTTTTTTTTGTATGTATTTCAAATACATGGTTTGATGTTTTCCCCAAGCTCTTGCTTGAAGTGTGAAATTGTTCTCACAGCTCTTATAATGTTCCTTAAATTTCTCATTAACAAAAAGTAGAAAGCATACTGTATAGAAAAAATTAACTTTAATAAATAAGGTCAGTCTTAGATGAAACCAGACCTCTCAATGTTTGTATAATATTCCAGATGATTAATGGGGAAGATTTTCTTCTTTCCTCAAACTGTAGTATTATTTTTTAAAAAATTGGAGTGTGCTTTGAATGATTGTTTTTTTAAATAAGCAAAAATTGTATTTGAGGACAATCAGAACTACTAAAAGTGAAGCATCGAATTTCAGAAGAATAATTTGTGTTTTCTGTCATCCAGTGCCACTGCATTTGGATATCTAACGTGCAGTCAGCAGGGATGTGCATTCACCAACCAGCTCTTCAATCTTTGTCCTCTAGAAAGAAGAGTCACTAATTTCTTTCTACGTGCCATTACAAAAGATGGTTACAACCAGGTTGAAGGGTCTAACTCTTAAGGAATCATCCATTCAGGAAATTAAATATATTTCAAGAGGCATATTTTACGTACTTACCTACAGAATGAAGATTAGCATGAAAGTGAAAGTGAAAGTCACTCATTCGTGTCTGACTCTTTGTGACCCCATGGACTATACATCCCATGGAATTCTCCAGGCCAGAATACTGGAGTGGGTAGCCTTTCCTATCTCCAGGGTATCTTCCCAACCCAGTGATGGAACCCAGGTCTCCCACATTGCAGGTGGATTTTTTACCAGCTGAGTCGGAAGGGAAGCCAGAAGATTACCATAAAGTCATACAAAATGGAGAACGTACCAAGCATGACTAATTTTTCTCTAATAAATACTACTGACTTTAAGACATGAGAATAGGACAGTGCAGGGTTTGAGAGGGAAGGCTCCAGAATTAGACAGCTCTGAGTCTGGATTCTGGCTTCACTTTTATTACCTATATGATCCTGAGCAAGTTATTCATAGTTAAATCTAAGCCTATAATTAACTGCTTAAAGATAAGGCTAATACAAGAATTTCACCCCTTAAATTCTGTGAGAAATACATGAGCTAACACACAAGAATGATCCCTTATAGCACCTGACACACTGTAGTGCTTAACAAATGTAAGTCCTCTGCATATGAACCTTCAAGTTGCAAGCTGTTGAAGATGCAAATGTGTGTCCCATCAACTTCAGGCATGAGTAAAATTGCGGCTTGCCCTCCATCTATTGTTGATGATCTTTCAGCTCTACCTTTTCCCACCTCCTCCAGTCAGTAACTGCTCTTGCCTGTTCACTGGGTGCCAGCCCCAGTGTGCCCACTATTGTAGTGAACTACTGTGCTCTTCAGGGTACTGTACTGTAGCATTAAATATGTTTTCTTTAGTTTTCTGGTTTGCTTTTTATGTATTCTTGTGTGAAAAGTATTATAAACCTATGACAATACAGTTCTATATAGCTGACTATGTCAGTTGGATACCTAAGCTAACTTTGGTGGACTTAACAAACACCCTCTTGGAATGGATATCATTTGCGCATGGGGGATTTACTGTATATTATTGCTTAATGCTGGATTCTAGAACTACTTATCATGTCTGCTATATTCCAGATCTTCTGTGAGGTACTGAGAACATAAGAATTTAAAGTTCCTTCCTTTAATTGTTCTCAAGATCGAGTAGACACAAGCAAAAGATAATCATATGACCAGATAACGTGAGAAGTGCAGTGACAGCGAGATGTGGGAACATAGCCGGTGGGGGCAGGGGGTCACAGACAAGGCAACATGAAGCTTTTGATGTGTTTACAAATGAAAGTCTGTTAATGCAAACTTCTAGAACTTTCTGGTTCTTTATCGCCTATGCTAAACTCTCCATGGATAAATTCCTGAGTAAATTTTGTGCTTCTAAAACCTGCCATCATTTCTTGAGGCTATTAAGGATGCTGTCCGGGCACTATCCCAGTGATGACCTTTAAAGTGTGGCCTCTGGAATCAGGCTCCTGGGATTAGCTTCCAGCTTCCCTGAGCACTGGCTTGCCTTGTGCCAAACACTCAATATCTCCAAACCTCAGTTTCTTTCCTGATAAAGTGGGGAGCGTAGTGTTGCTTATCTTATAAAATTTTGTGAGGATTAAAGGAAATAATATATGTAAGACACTTGACAGATGTCAAGTGACAAATGGATATTGGCTGCTACACTCAGTAAAAGAGCTAAAAACTGCTCTCATTTTAGAAAAGTCATCATTTTCTGTTTAGTTTGTCAGGACCACAACCCATGAATCTGAACTAGAAAGGGAATAGTACATCTCTTGGTAAAACAAAAAACCTAAACATGTGGGAAATAGCACGCCTATTTGTTTGTAATTTGGTTCTTTTCTGTTTTCCCAGATGGTAAAGGGTGAAGGATTCTGTAAGTGTCAAATTAGATAAGGGGTGGTTTCCATTTACATTGTCATGATTGCTCTATTTTCCGTGTGCATTCATAATGTTCTCATTTAATGTGTAAATATGCTTTAGTCCTAACACTGTGTGCTCCTGGTTTTATGACCAAATCTGTTGCCATGTTGCCCATAGTTTTTTTATATTTTACATTTTAATAAGAATCCATCGGTTGATTCTTTTTTATCAGACTCTTATGAAAAGATTCATGTGAGAATCAGCCATAAGGTAAATCACAACCCTTTTCTAAATACCCAAGACAACAAAAAAAGAAAGGAGAGGTGTTGGAAGAAATATATGCTACCCATAGAAATGTTAATAAGAGACTCTGGACACAGGAAGTGGTGGCAGTATCATTCATATCTAGATAAACATGCTCATTAATTAAAATCTTGCTCCCCTGGCCTTGCCAGTGGGTGCCTCATTGTTACTTTCAGCAGCAGCAATGCTTGATTGTCATTCTCTGATTTCTAGAGATTATTGTCTGAAATTTGTATTTTAGCTGAAAAAAAGCAGCTCCAGAATCTTCACCCACATCCCACTACATGCAGTACAAAGGTAAGGCTGTTGATGTGTGCTAACAATTATACATATGTATACAATTTCAGTGGTAAATCAAGTACAGGCTCTCTCCTTATCAATTCCTAATCCCAAATTTGTATTATGCTCAATTTGATGACATTTGTGTAAGGTATTTCTTCTTAAGCAGTCTTTTGAAAGTATTTTCAAAATTGTGAAATAGAACACATATATAACATAACCGCACCATAGAAATTGTAATTGAGAGGCATCAGGAATAACTATAATGATGACACTCAGAATGAGGAAATGTGCTGCCTCCAAGGACTCTGCACCCTGTCACTGTGTGCCTCTCCAGAGCCTGCTGCTTTCCTGCCCGTTTCAGAGAACAATTGCCCTGGTTTTATAGTTTTCCCAAATATATGTGCAGCCCTAAAGATGTAGTTTGACTTTGTGTTTTTTTGAAATTCATATGGATGAAACCATATGAAAGGTATGATTTCTTGTCTGCAGTAGTTTCATTTATTCAGTATTACCTGTGGAAGACTCGGAATGGAGACAGACTTTATTTAGTTTTGTTGCTAGAAAATGTCCTGATCTATGAATATATTAAGATTATTCATTCTAACTGGACATTCAGTTTGCTTCTAGTTTGGATAATTAAAGGGCAATGATGCTACAGACACTTTTTACACCTAATGTATTCTGCTCCACATGCACAAGCGTTCTATCTGAAGTCCAAAATTGTAAGATGGTCAAATATGCAGCTTTTCAACTTTATTAGCTAATCTCAAATAGTTTTCCAAAGTGGCTGTACCCATTTACAGTCCTGCCAGCACTATATACAACTCACACCATTCCCGTATTAGTCAATCTTATGGATGTGTAATGATATTCTATTGTACTTTTCACTCACATTTTCCAGACTACTAATGACACTGAATACCTCATTTATTTAGTAATAATTAAATTTCCTTTTTTGTAAAGTTTAAATATTTTGCCCGTCTTTCTATAGAAGTTTTCCCTGTTCTTAACAGTATTTTTAATATAATATCTTGATATCAGCACTTTGGGTCCCCTCCCCCCCCCCAGTATTACTGAGGTATAGTTGACAAAATTTAAGATATTTAAATGGTACAATGTGATGATTTGATATATGTACACATTGTGAAAAGATCCCCCATAAAATTAACTTACACGTCCATCACCTCCCGTATTTAACTTTCTTCTTTTTTCTTGTCAGAACACTTAAGTTCCACTTTTTTCAGTTCAGTTCAGTCACTCAGTTGTGTCCAACTCTTTGTGACCACATGGACTATAGCACGCCAGGCTTCCCTGTCCTTCACCATCTCCTGAGGCTTGCTCAAACTCATATTCATCAAGTCAGTGATGCCATCCAACCATCTCATCCTCTGTCATCCCCATCTCCTGCTCTCAATCTTTTCCAGCATCAGGGTCTTTTCCAATGAGTCAGTTCTTTGCATCTGGTGGCCAAAGTATTGGAACTTCAGCTTTAACTTCAGCATCAGTCCTTCCAATGAATATTCAGGATTAATTTCCTTTATAATTGACTGGTTTGATTTCCTTGCCGTCCAAGGGACTCTCAAGAGTTTCCTCGAACACCACAGTTCAAAAGAATCAATTTTTTAGTGCTCAGCTTTCTTGATGGTCCAACTCTCACCTCCATACATGACTACTGGGAAAACCATAGCTTTGAATAGATGGGCAATTGTCGGTGAAGTAATGTCTCTGCTTTTTAATATGCTGTTTAGGTTTGTCATAGCTTTTCTTCCAAGGAACAAGCATATTTTAATTTCATGGCTGCAGTCACCATCTGCAGTGATTTTGGAGCCCAGGTAAATAAAGTCTGTCCTTGTTTTCATTGTTTCCCCATCTATTTGCCAGGAGGTGATGGGAATGGATGCCATGAGGTTAGTTTTTTGAATGTTGAGTTTTAAGCCAGCTTTTCCCCTCTCCACTTTCACTTTCATCAAGAAGCTCTTTAGTTCTTCTTCACTGTCTGCCGTAAGAGTGGTGTTATGTGCATATCTGAGGTTGATATTTCTCCCAGCAATCTTGATTCCAACTTTTGCTTCATCCAGCCCAGCATTTCTCATTATGTACTCTGCATATAAGTTAAATAAACAGGATGACAGTACACAACCTCGATGTACTCCTTTCCCAAATTGGAATCAGTCCATTGTTTCATGTCCAGTTCTAACTACTGCTTCTTGACCTGAATACAGATTCCTCAGGAGGCAGATCAGGTGGTCTGGTATTCCCATCTCTTTAAGAATTTTCCACAATTTGTTGTGATCCACCCAGTCAAAGGCTTTGGCGTAGTCAATAAAGCAGAAGTAGATGTTTTTCTGGAACTCTCTTGCTTTTCCTATAATCCAACAGGAGTTGGCAATTTGTTGGAATTTGTTGGCAATTTGTTGGAATCTCTGGTTCCTCTGCCTTTTCTAAATCTAGCTTGAACATCTGAAAATTTTCAGTTCACGTACTGTTGAAGCCTCACTTGGAGAATTTTGAGCATTACTTCGCTAGTTTGTGAGAGGAAGGCGATTGTGTGGTAGTTTGAACATTATTTGGCATTGCCTTTCTTTGGGACTGGAATGAAAACTGATGTTTTCCAGTCCTGTGGCCACTGCTGAGTTTTCCAAATTTGCTGGCATGTTGAGTGCAGTGTTTTAACAGCATCATCTTTTAGGACTTGAAATAGCTCAGCTGCAATTCCATCACCTCCTCTTTCTTAGCAAAGTTTAATTATTCACTACAATGTTATCAGTTATAGTCACCACATTATGTATTAGATCTTCAGACTTAGTTCATCCTCCACCACTGTTCTAGTGCTGCTCACATGATGATAGCTGGATCCAAGGAAGAAACATCACATCTATGACTGCACTTGGAACTAGCACATTCAAAAGAAACAGGATTTTTGGATATGTTATTTTTCCGGTACTGTGAACAACAGCTTAGGCTTCATTTACATTTGTCTTTTGATTAATGCTAACTCCTTTCTCCACTAAAATAATTCTTCTTATTGTTAAATAAAGATAACTTTTTTCAAGTGAATAAATTATGCCTAACATATGCAAAAGAAGCAAAAAATATCTGATAATTTTGCTGTATGCTCTACAACCTGGCCAAGTGAAGATTCTTTGTAATCCTTCCTGTCACACAGTAGACAGATTTATGCTGCTATTGCTCTAACTCACTTTTGAGGCTTGGTTCAAGTGTCTTCAAGAAGCTTCCTTCAGTTTTAACTTAAGTACTTCCCAGAAAACCATGACAATACATCTGGGTTTATGCTCACCATCTGTTACATGTTAAAAAGATATATTTCTGGGTATGTCTCTCACAAATTCAATGCCTATTAAGAATAAGGACAGTCTTGTTTTATTGCCAGCATCTTCCACAAAACCTGGCATCATTGGGACTACTCATTAAATGTCAGTTGAATGGTGTTGAACTGCTACTACCTTCTTCTGAGATCCAGTCTTTTGCTCCTCAGATAAACTGATAGTGAGATGAGCGTATTCTGCTAAACAAAGGTTGGATATAAATTCTTAACTTCATAGTCTGCTATTCTTCCTTACCCAGTCTCCAGCCAAGACTACTACTGTGTCAAACTGTTCAGGTAAAGCTATCCGGCAAGAGAATATTATGTCTAAACTACAGGAAGCATAAAAAAATAAATAAAAGAAGCATTAAGATGACTTAGAAACCAAAAGCAATTGAAATATTTTCAAAGCGCCAACTTTGTGATTTCCTCAAAAGGAAAATTGTGAATAGAACTATTCAGTTCAGTTCAGTCGCTCAGTCGTGTCCGACTCTTTGCAACCCCGTGAATCACAGCACGCCAAGCCTCCCTGTCCATCACCAACTCCCGGAGTTTACTCAAAATCATGCCCATCGAGTTGGTGATGCCATCCAGTGATCTCATCCTCTGTTGTCCCCTTCTCCTCCTGCCCTCAATCCCTCCCAGCATCAGGGTCTTTTCCAATGAGTCAACTCTTTACATGCGGTGGCCAAAGTATTGGAGTTTCAGCTTCAACATCAGTCCTTCCAATGAACACCCAGGACTGATCTCCTTTAGGATGGACTGGTTGGATCTCCTTGTAGTCCAAGGAACTCTCAAGAGTCTTCTCCAACACCACAGTTCAAAAGCATCAATTTTTCAGTGCTCAGCTTTCTTCACAGTCCAACTCTCACATCCATACATGACCACTGGAAAAACCATAGCCTTGACTAGATGGACCTTTGCTGGCAAAGTAATGTCTCTGTTTTTTAATATGCTATCTAGGTTGGTCATAACTTTCCTTCCAAGGACTAACATCTTTTAATTTCATGACTGCAATTGCCATCTGCAGTGACTTTGAAGCCCCCCAAAATAAAGTCAGCCACTGTTTCCCCATCTATTTCCCATGAAGTGATGGGACCAGATGCCATGAACTTAGTTTTCTGAATGTGGAACTTTAAGCCAATTTTTTCACTCTCTTCTTTTACTTTCATCAAGAGGCTTTTTAGTTCCTCTTCACTTTCTGCCATAAGGGTAGTGTCATCTGCATCTCTGAGGTTATTGATATTTCTCCCAGCAATCTTGATTCCAGCTTGTGCTTCCTCCAGCCCAGGGTTTCTCATGATGTACTCTGCATATAAGTTAAATAAGCAGGGTGACAATAGACAGCCTTGACACACTCCTTTTCCTATTTGGAACCAGTCTGTTGTTCCATGTCCAGCTCCAACTGTTGCTTCCTGACCTGCATAGAAGTCTCTCAAGAGGCAGGTCAGGTGGTCTGGTACTCCCATCTCTTTCAGAATTTTCGACAGTTTATTGTGATCCACACAGTCAAAGTCTTTGGCATAGTCAATAAAGCAGAAATAGATGTTTTTCTGGAACTCTCTTGCTCTTTTGATGATCCAGCGGATGTTGGCAATTTGATCTCTGGTTCCTCTGCCTTTTCTAAAACCAGCTTGAACATCTGGAAGTTCATGGTTCACGTATTGCTGAAGCCTGGCTTGGAGAATTTTGAGCATTACTTTACTAGCGTGTGAGATGAGTGCAATTGTGTATTAAGTGAATCCTATTATACAGCTACTGGCATTTTAGCTTATTTTATTTTCCTACTATTTTTCTTATTTGGGTGATTTTTTTCCTAATGCACTCTAGTTATACTGACATATTTAGAGTATTAATCATGGCTATTATAAATTCTAATTTTGAGATGTGATTTTTAAAGTTTTAAAACATTATTTAATTATGTTCAGGTGCAATTTTCCCTAATGAAATAAAAGGGAAGATGATATTTGCTTGAAAAATGTTTAATTTTCTTCAAAATTGTCTTGTACTCTTGTTTTTTCAATTTATTTTACTGAAGTTGAGTTGATTTACAATCTTGTGGTAGGTTCTGGGATACAACAAAGTGATTCAGTTTTTTTTGTAGATTCCCCAGTGGCTCAAACAATAAAGCATCTGCCCGCAGTGCGGGAGACCCAGGTTCGATCCCTGGATCAGGAAGATCCCCTGGAGAAGGAAGTGGCAACCCACTTCAGTACTCTTGCCTAGAAAATTCCATGGATGGAGGAGCCTGGTGGGCTACAGTCCATGGGTCGCAAAGAGTCGGACACGACTGAGCAAGAAGTCTGTTACACATATATATTCTTCTTCATATTACTTTCCATTCTGGTTTATGACAGGGTGTTGAATATAGTTCCCTGTGCTGTGAAGTAGGGCCTAGTTGTTTATTCATTGTATCCATAAGAGCTTGCACCTGCAAACCTCAAACTCTCAGTCCACCCCTCCTTCCCCTCTAGCCCCTTGGCAACCACAAGTCTATTCTCTATGCCTGTGTGTTTCTGTTTCATAGGTAAGTTCATTTGTGTCATATTTTAGATTCTACAGATAAGGATGCTGTATGGTATTTGTCTTTCTCTTTCTGAATTCTCTTGTATTCTTATTCAGCGTTAAATACAGACTAACGATAATATCTTGAGATTGAGAAGAAAGAGACTCATTGTGTGTGGAGGAGCTCAAGCTGAAAGCCAGGTATGTAACTTTAAAAAACTCCCATTTGGCTGTGAGTGAGAAGTAGTTATCCAGTGTTTAGGTAAACATGCTCTGGAGTCACCTAGATGTGGAATTAAATTTACCTTTTGCAAATTATTAACTGTGACTTTGGGGGTTGCTCTATAGTCTGAGAGCTTCAGCTTTCTCATCTGTAAAATAGTAACATTATCTAATTTATGGCTTGTGAGGCACTAAATGCTCTATTGGTAACTATCGGTGTAGCCTCTATGAAACAACTTTTATTACTAGTCTCTTCATGACAAAGGATTTCTTTGTCCATAACCATTTTCCTCCATTCAGGATGAAATCGTTTTATTGCTATCATTTTTTTTTTGTCATTTTGTATTACTACTTTATAATTGAATATTTTCAAATTTCAAGTCTTTGACTGGAAAGACAGATCATATCTTCCTTTTAATACTTGCCATTGATTTTCTCAATTTCCCTGAGCCTCACCACAGTCCCTGGTTTCTGTGACCCTATGCTTCGTATAAGACACATCAGTTCTGAGTTCCATCTTGAGTATAGTTGGGTCAACTTGCTTACCTCTCAGCAACTTCATCCATATCCAGATATATTTCTAAGTGTCTTATTCTGTTCCCATTGCAAAATATCCTGTAAATGATCTTTAAAATTGTTGTGTATTTTGCGAATAGATGCATTCTCCTCATCAGCCCCACCACAGCCTCCCTCAGTCAACTTCAGCCTCACACCCTTCATCCTTCACAGTCTGCTCGTGTACGGCACAAATGTCTCTCTTACTTTGATAAACTATGCTCTCTTTATTTTTCAGGATACCTCCTCTTATAGGATTTGTTACAGGTAGAATATTGTGTTGCAAACAGTCCCTGACCAGGTCTTCCCTTTCTATTAACCCATTCATAGATTTATTTAAATGGGATCACATAATTTTTGAGTTTATGTCTAACTTGGGGCTTCACTGGTGGCTCAGTTGTAAAGAATTTGCCTGCCAAGCAGGAGATGTGGGTTTAGTCCCTGATTTGGGAAGATCACCTGGAGAAGGAAATGGCAACCCACTGCAGTATTCTTGCCTGGGAAATCCCATGGACAGAGAACCTTGGTGGACTGTTGTCTATGGGGTTGCAAAGAGTAGGACATGACTTAACGATAGATTTTCACTTTTTCACATATCTATCTTAGATATTATTTAGTCTAATCTCTTCATTTTGCAAATGAGAGTTCAGAGGCCCAGAAAGACTGGTGCACAAAAATCATAGCCTGTCTTTTCTTTTAACTGGATTAAATTTCAATAGAAATTACTCCTTGAATGCAAAGATTACTTTTTATGCACATCCCATGTGTCTATAAAATCTAAGTTGCTTTGGTGCCAATAAAATAAATCAACACTATAAAAGATTTTGATATAATTTGTGTACCTAATTATCAAAGCACTGCCTATAACAGATGTTGCAGTGGAGAAATATCCCAGATCACTTCTCTTTTTCTTTAAGGAGTGAGGTTGCACTGAAACATTCCCCCTTTAAGCTCAAATAGAACACATCATTTTCACTTTTGGAAATTAAAAATTTTTATAATGTAATTGCATAAGTCAAATATTCTTTTATTTATGTTAAACTGAATATACAATTATTGTTCCCAAGGCAACCAACTTTTGCTTATAATTGCTGTTTAATTTCATGTTAACAAAACACAGACAGTGCAAAGACAACTTTGATTGTGTAGCTCTAATGACAATAATAAATAAAATAATTTATTTTAAAAAAAGGTGATACTTGTTTCAGTGGATAATGACAATAGCAGGAGATGACTTGGAAGTTTTGCATAAGCTGTATTTCTATGGTCGTCACCTGTCCTTTGTTAGGTCTTGGGATAAAATCTATGCCCCAAAAGGAAACTGTGTTATGTTGTAGAGCATAGTTCATGGGCTTTGGATCTGGATGTATCTAGATCAGAATTTACCACTTGCTGCTTCATGGCCTTGGTTAGTTCATGAAATCTCTAACAGTGTTAATGGGAACAATAACACAAAACTGAAGTAGGAGTTAGAGATAAATTATGATAACCACCCAACATATAAGTGCTTCATATCTGGAAGCTATTATTATGAAAGTTTATATGGTATTACTTAGGGGGAATGCATATATAGATAGATAAAGCAGTCTCCAAAATAGTCTTCCAAAAGGAAGTAAGAGACAAAACAAAACAAAACTTATGGAACTAGAGAAAATGTTTGATATGGATGGTCAATCATTTCATTATTTTTTTTTTTTAAAGGTCATCAAATACTAAGGCTCAAGAGGAACATATATATACATAAAGGAGTAGGGACCACAACAATCTGTAAAATGTAGTTTAGAAATAAAAACAAAATCAAGAAAAACAAGTCAGTCACACCTTTTATTTGCTTGTCTTTTGGGAAAAGCACAATATTTTGCTTAATTGCTTTTACTCATTTTTCAACTAGTCATGCAAATTACATGGAACACAGGGAAAATAAGTAAATTGTATTGAACAAAGTAATTGTTCACTGATGTAAAGGAATGGAAAGGAAGAAAAATCCATCAACGTTGCAATCCTTGAATATAGGTTTGAATCCTATCATCTTTATGGACATCAATTTATGCATTTAGCCATAATATCACAGATCGTGTACAAATAAAGTGAGTGGCAAAAGACTGAATCAGATACATATTTTAATGCAATATTCTCTAGGGACACAGTTTTAATTAACAAATCTTTCTCTTCTATCTCACTTTAGAGTATAAGATGCAAATGCAAAGGCTGACTTCAATACAAGACTGTAGATCTGTGACACTGTCTAGGGGATGTCAAGTGAATGCATATGAACATAAATACTGAAGCTTTCACTGGTAATAGCTGAAGCATTGCACAAAATTTTCTCATTAAAGGCAAATGATAATCATCTGAATAATTTTTTTTCTGATCAAGTTTAGAAATTTTTAGATAATGAGGTGATAATCAGATAGATTAGAACTGGCACAAGACTTAGAGTTATTGATAAACATGCAATTATATGTCTGCATTGCTCTTTGTGAACTCAAGTGAGTTTGGAATGTTATTTAATCTTTTTGAGCCTCAGGTTCCTAATCTGTGAAATAAGGATAAAAGAGGCTGCTCTGAAGACATTTTGTGAAGATCAAATGAGATAACATATATAAAATTTTTGGAACATAGTAGGTGCTCAAATATTTCCTCTCTTCTGGCTTTCTGTACCTTTTTCTCCCCTTAAGAAATTATTGTGAAATACATGTAAATCCATGGCTGATTCATGTCAATGTATGACAAAACCCACTACAATATTGTAAAGTAATTAGCCTCCAACTAATAAAAATAAATGAAAAAAAAAGAAATTATTGTAAAATGAAATGATTGTGATGATAATTCAAGTAACTCATGTCATTTTTTTTAATTAAATTAAGAAAGCAACTCACAGAATGAGAGAAAATATTTGCAAAGCAAATACCTGATAAAAGACTAGTATCCAGAATATATAAAGAACTGTTACAACTCAAAAATAAAAAGAGAAATAACTCAGTTTAAAGGTGGGCTAAAGACTTGAATAAGCCTTCATTCAGGAAAGAAATATAAATCCTCACTAAGCACATGAAAAGATGCTCAACAACATTAGTCATTAAGGAAATACAAAGCAAAATCACAATGAGACATCACTTTACAAACTTTACATGGCAATGATCAAAATGACAGACAAGAGTGGAGAAACTGGGAAACTCATACATTGCTGTAGGGATGTAAAATGTGCAGCTGCTTTGGAAAACAATTTGGTAGTTCCTCAAAAAAATAAACATAGAGTTAACAGATGATCCAACTACTTCACCTTTAGGTACATATCCAAGAAAAATGGAAACTTATGTCTACACAAAAACTTATACATGCATGTTCATAACATGCATTATTCTTGGTAACCAAAGAAGTGGAGACAACCCAAATGTCCATCAATATATGAATACGTAAACAAAATATGGTATATCCAAATATTGGAATATTATTTGCAATAAAAAAGAAAGTATTGATATATGTTGCAACATGGATGAGCCTTGAAAACATTATGCTAAGTGAGTCAAGTCAAAAAAACACCACATATTGGATAATTTTATTTAAAGAAATGCCCGGAATTGGCAATTCATATTTACAGAAACTGAACTAGTGGTTGCCAAAGAAGAAGGAGGATAAAGGCATAAGAAGCAACTGCTAATGGGGATGGGGTTTTTAACTTCAAATTCTACTTATTCACTGCTGGTATGCTGCTGCTGCTCAGACGCTCAGTTATGTCTGATTCTTTGTGACCCCACAGACTGTAGCCCATCAGGCTCCTCAGTCCATGGGAATCTCCCAGCAAGAATTCTGGAGTGGGATGATATTTCCTCCTCCAAGGGATCTTCCCAACCCACTTCTCTTATGTCTTCTGCATTGGCAGGCATATACTCTGCCACTGCACCACCTGGAAAGCCTATATAGGGTATAGATTTGGCCAGAAAGCTCCTTCAGTTTTTTAAGTAAAAATAAAACACACAATTTTCATATTCAAATTCACCAAGAACCTTATTGAAGAACTTTATGGCTGTCTTCCCAAAACATTTTATTTTTTTGAGCAACGAACTGTTCCCAGTCTCTCTTACTATGTTCCAGGGAATTAAATGTTTTTCCATTGAGGGAATTTTGTAAATACTGAAATAAATGGACATCTGAAGGTTCAATGACTGGTGAATACAGTGAGTGAATCAGAACTTCCCAGCCAAGCTATAACAGCTTTTGCCTGGTCATCAAAGAAACACGAGGTCTTGCAGTCTCCTAATGGAAGATGATCCATTTTCTGTTGACTAATTCTGGATGCTTTTTGTCAAGTGCTGCCTTCAGTTGGTCTAATGGGAGCAGTACTTGTTGGAACTAACCCTTTGGTTCCCAGAGGACTCCTTTCCAATTCCAGCATATAAACAACATCACCTTCTTTGAATGAAAGCCAGCCTTTGGTGGAGTTGGTGGTGGTGGTTCATTTTGCTTGCCCCATGATCTCTTTCATTCCACATTATTGTACAGTATCCACTTTTCACCCTCCATCACAATTCGTTTTAAAAACAGAATGTTTTTTATTACATTTAAGTAGAGAATCATATGTGGAAATACAGTGAAGAACTTTTTTTGCTTAACTTATGTGGAGCCCAAACATCAAAGTGATAAACATAAAAAAGCTGGGGCTAATTTCAGCTCTCGATTTAGATATTTTGAGTATGTCAGCTATCTCCCAACTGATTGTTATCCGTTAATGTCTTGATTAGATCGCTATCAACTTCATCTGGTCTATTTGACCATGGAGCATTGTCCAATGAGAAATCACCAGCATGAAACTTCACAAACCACTCCTGACATATTCAATCAGTCATAGCACCATCTTTATATACTACATAAAATTTTTTTTGTGTCTCAGTTTGCATTTTTACATTTCTTGAAATAATAAACCATAATATGGCAAAAATGTTGTTTTTTTCTTCCATCTTCAGTATTAAAGTGGCTGCACAAAATCTCCCCCTTCATGGATCACAGGGGCTTGTGTACCACCCAAGACAGATGGGTCATAGTGGAGAGTTCTGACAAAACATGACCCACTGGAGAGGAGAAAGACAAACCACTCCAGTACACTTGCTTCTAGAACCCCATGAACAGTATGAAAAAGCAAAAAGATGTGACCCTGGAAGATGAACCTCTGGTCAGAAGGTGTCCAATATGCTACTGGGGATGAGTGGAGGGGAATTACTAACAGCTCCAGAAAGAATGAAGTGGCTGGGCCACAGCAGAAATGCTGAGTTATGGGTGTGTCTGGTAGTGAAAGTAAAGCCCAATGCAGTAAATAACAATATTGCATAGGAGCCTGGAATGTTAGGCCCATGAATCAAGATAAATTGGATGTGGTCAAGCAAGAGACGGCAAGAGTGCACATCAATGTCTCAGGAATCAGTGAACTAAAATGGACAGAAATAGGCAAAATTAATTCAGATGACCTTTATATCGGCTACTATGGGCAAGAATCCCTCAGAAGAAATATAGTCCTCAGAGTCAACAAAAGACTCTGAAATGCAGTACTTGGGTACAATCTCAAAAATGACAGAATGACTTTGGTTCATTTCCAAGGTAAACTATTCAGTATCACAGTAATCCAAGTCTATGCCCCAACCACTGATGAGGAAGAAGCTGGAGTTGAATGACTCTATGAAGACCTAAGACCTTTTAGAACTAACACCAAAAATAAGATGTCCTTTTCATCATCAGTCAGTTCAGCTCAATCGCTTAGACATGTCCAACTCTTTGCGACCCCATGGACTGCAGCATTCTAGGCTTCCCTGTCCATCACTGACTCCCGGAGCTTGCTCAAACTCGTGTCCATTGAGTTGGTGATGCCATCCAAAAATCTCATCTTCTGTCATCCCCTTCTCCTCCTGCCTCCAATCTTTCCTGGCATCAGGGTCTTTTCCAATGATTCAGCTCTTTGAATCAGGTGGCCAAAGTATTGGAGTTTCAGCTTCAGCATCAGTCCTTCCAATGAATATTCAGAACTGATTTCCTTTAGGATTGACTGGTTTGATCTCCCTGCAATCCAAGAAACTCTCAAGAGTCTTCTCCAACACCACAGTTCAAAAGCATCAATTCTTCAGTGCTTAGCTTTCTTTATAGTCCAACTCTCACATCCATACATAGACAACTGGAAAAACCATAGCCTTGGCTAGACGGACCTTTGTCGGCAAAGTAATGTCTCTGCTTTTTAATATAGGGGATTGGAATACAAATGGGATTGGATCCTCTTTTCATCATAGGGGATTGGAATATAAAAGTGGGAAGTCAAGAGATACCTGGAGTAGTAGGCAAGTTTGGCATTGGAGTACAAAATGAAGCAGGGCAAAACATAAAAGAGTTTCATCAAAAGAACACACGTCATAGCAAACACCCTTTTCCAACAACAAAGAGATGGCTGTACACATGGATATCACCAAATGGTCAATACCAAAATCAGACTGATTATATTCTTTGCAGCAAAAGATGGAAGCTATATACAGTCAGCAAAAATAAGACCTGGAGCTGACTGTAATTCAGATAATCAGCTCCTAATTATAAAATTCAGGCTTAAATTGAAGAAAGTAGGGAAAAACGCTAGGCCATTTAAGCATGACCTATATAAAATCCCTCATGATTATACAGTGAAAGTGATCGATAGATTCAAAAGTAGAGAGAGTATGTGAAGAACTATGAACAGAAGTTTGTAACACTGTAAAGGAGGTGGTGATCAAAGCCAACACAAATGAAAAAGAAATGTAAGAAGGAAAACTGGTTTTCTGAGTAGGCATGACATACAGCTGAGGAAAGAAAAGCAAAAAGCAAGGGAGAAAGGAAAAGATACATGTAACTAAGTGCAGAGTTCCAAAGAATAGCAAGGAAAGATAAGAGACTTCTTAAATGAACAATGTAAAGAAGTCAAGGAAAACAATAGAATGGGAAAGACTAGATAACTCTTTAAGAAAATTGGAGATATCAAGGGAATATTTCATGCAAGGATGGGCACAATAAAGGATAGAAACAGCAAGGACCTAACAGAAGTGATTAAAAAGAGGTGGCAAGAACATACAGAAGAACTATACAAAAAAGGTTTTAATTACACAGATAGCTATTATGGTGTGGTCACTCATCTAATGCCAGAAATCCCAGAGTGTGATGTCTGCTTAGGAAGCATCACTACAAACACGGCTAGTGGAGGTGATAGAATTCCAGCTGAGCTTAAAATCCTAAAAGATGATGCTGTTAAAGTGCTGCACTCAGCATGCCAGCAAATTTGGAAAACTCAGCAGTGGCCACAGGACTGGAAAAAGTCAGTCTTCTTTTCAATCCCAAAGAAGAGGAGTGCCAAACAATGTACAAACTATCTTACCATGGCACTCATTTCTCACAGTTGTAAAGCTATATTTGAAATCCTTCAAACTAGGCTTCAGCGGTACCTGAACCAAGAACTTCCAGATGTACAAGTGGGGTGTAGAAAAGGCAGAGGAACCAGAGATCAAATTGCTAACATTCAATGGATCATAGAAAAAGCTAGAGAATTCCAGAAAAAAAACATCTACTTCTGCTTCATTGACTACGCTAAAGCCTTTGACTGTGTCGATCACAACAAACTATGGAAAATTCTATTTTCTTTTTTTTTTTTTGGAAAATTCTTAAAGAGATAGGAATACCAGACTACCTTACCTGTCTCCTGAGAAATCTGTATGTGGGTCAAGAAGCAATAATTGAATCTTACATGGAACAAGAGACTGATTCAAAATTTTGAAAGGAGAACATCAAGGCTGTATATTGTCACCTACTTATTTAATTTATATGCAGAGTACATCATGCAAAATGCTGGGATGGATGAATCACAACCTGGAATCAAGATTGCTGGGAGAAATATCAACAGCCTTATATTTGCAGATGATACCACTCTAATGGCAGAAAATGAAGAGGAACTTTTCAATTGATGAAAAAGCCTCTTAATGAGGGTGAAAGAGGAGAGTGAAAAAGTTGGCTTAAAACTCAATATTCAAAAAACTTAAGATCACAGCATGTGGTCCCATCACTTTATGGCAAACAGAAGGGGAAAAAGTGGAAATAGTTGACAGAATTTTTCTTGGGCTCCAAAATCACTGCAGATGGTGACTGTAGCCATGAAATTAAAAAAACACTTGCTCCTTGGAAGGAAAGCTATCACAAACCTAGACAATGTATTGAAAAGCAGAGACTTCACTTTGCCAGCAAAGGTCTGTATATTCAAAGCTATGGTTTTTCCAGTAGTCATGTAGGGATGTGAGAATTGGACCTTAAAGAACTGATTCTTCCAAATTGTGGTGCTGGAGAAGACTCTTGAGAGCTCCTTGGACTGTAAGGAGATCAAAGTAGTCAACTGTAAAGGAAATCAACCCTGAATATTAATTGGAAGGACTGATGTTAAAGCTGAAGTTCCAATACTTTGGCCACTTGATGAGAAAAGCTGACTCATCAGAAAAGACCCTGATACCAGGAATGATTGAAGGCAAAAGGAGAACAGGGCAGAGGATGAGATGATTAGATAGCATCACCACCTCAACTGACACGAATCTGAGCAAACACTGGGAGGGAGTAAAGGACAGGGAGGCCAGGTGTGCTGCAGTGCATGGGGTCTCAAACAGTCAGACACAACTTAGCAACTGGAAAACAACAACACACAAACATTCCTCATTTTTTATAAGATTTTTAAAATTAATACTGGTATTATAACTGTCACAATACAATCTAACAAATTTTTTTTGGTTGAATTTAAAGACAACTATGTACTACTAGAGCCATCATACGGGAAAAAATGAACATCTCTTTTGGCCAACTTAATACACAGGAAAGCAATTGACTTGTATATTTCCTTATATACTGCAATCTTGTCACATCTGATTATTAGATTCCAAAGGTTTTTTAATTGATTCTTTTGTATTTCTACGTAAATGATGACATCACCTGCAAACAAAAACAGCTCTATTTATTCCTTCCCAATCAATAATGCAATACTGCAAGGAGATCCAACCAGTCCATCCTACAGGAAATCAGTCCTGATTATTCATTGGAAGGACTGATGCTGAAGCTGAAACTCCAATACTTTGGCCACCTGATGCAAAGAACTGACTCATTGGAAAAGACCCTGATGCTGGGAAAGATTGAGTGCAGGAGGAGAAGGAGATGACAGAGGATGAGATGGTTGAATGGCATCACTGACTCAGTGGACATGAGTTTGAGTAAACTCTGGGAGTTGGTGATGGACAGGGAGGCCTGGTTTGCTGCAGTCCATGGGGTCACAAAGAGTCAGACACAACTGAGCTACTGAACTGAACTGAATCAATAATGCTGTAAATTTCCTTTTCTTGTCTTATCACTTTAGCTAGGACTTCCAATACTACACAAATGGGTCTTCTCTTGTGACTCAGACAGTAAAGAATCTGCCTGCCATGCAGGAGATACAAGAGACCCGTGTTCAATCCCTGAGTCAGGAGAGCCCCTAGAGTAGGAAATGGCAACCCACTGTAGTATTCGTGCCTGGAGAATTCCATGGACAGATGGCCTGGTGGGCTCTAGTCCATGGTGTGGCAAAGACTGGGACACAACTGAGCAACTAGCACTTTCTTTTCCAATACTATGTTAAAAAGAAGTGGTGAGAAGGAACATCCTTGCCTTGTTCTACAACTACGTGAGAAGGCTTCGGGTTTCTCATCATTAAGCTTGATTTTAACTATAGGTTTGTATGTAGATATTCTTTATTAAATTGAGGAAATCTCTATTCCTAGTTGATGAGTTTTTATTGTGAATAAGTGTTGGGTATTGTCAGGTATCTTTTTCTATATCAATTGATATGATACTTAACTTTTTTATCCTATTGATGATGAATTACATTAATTGATTTTTAAATACTGAATCAGCCTTGCGTACTTGTGGTAAAACCCAGTTGATTCTGGTGAAATGTTCTTTTTATACTTTGATTCAATTTGCTAAAATATTTTAAGATTTTTGAATCTATTTTCATAAGATATATTGATATGTACTTTTCTTGTAATGACTTTGTCTAATTTTGATATTGACAATGATAGTTTTGTAGAATTAATTAGAAGGGATTCTCTCTGCTCCTATCTTCTGAAAGACATTGCATAGATTTAGTGAAATTTCTAACTTGAATTTCCAATAGAATTCACTAGTGAATTCACCTGTGCCTCGTCCTTTCTGTTTTGAAAGATTTTTAACTGTTGATTCAATTTCTTTAATAGATATAGATATATTCATACTGTCTATTTCTTCTTTGGAGAGCTTTGACTAACAGTGTTTTTCAAGTATTTGTCCATTTCAACTAGGTTAGCAAATTTGTGGGATTGAGCTGTTTATAATATTCTTTTATCCTTTTACTATCTGTAAGATCTGTAGCTATTCAATCTCTTTTATTTCTAACATTAGTAATTTGTGTCCTCTCTTTTTTTTTCTTATTTAGCCTGACTATAGTCTTATCAACCTTATTAATGTTTTCAAAGAATGAACTTTCAGCTTCATTTACTTCCACTATTGATTCCCTGTTTTCAATTTCATTGATTTCTGCTCTAATTTTAATTTTTTGTTCTTATGCTTATTTTGGATTTATTTGCCCTCCTTTTTCTAGTGCATAGGGTGAAGGCTTAAACTATTAATTTTAGATATTTCTTATTTTTTAAATACATACATTCAATGTTATAATTTTTTTCTGTAAACATTGCTTTTACTGCATTCCAAAAATTTTGATAAGCTGTACTTTCACTGTCATTTACTTCAATACATATATTTTTTCTTTGATATTTCTTCTTTAACTTGTGTGTTACTTCAAATTGTTTTGTTTAACCTCCAAGTATTTGGGGATTTTCCAGCTATGTTTCTACTGTTGATGCCTAGCTTAATTCCATTTTGATCTCAGAGCAGACATTGTATGAATTCTGGTTGTTTTAAATTTGCTAAGGTTTTTTGCTTGTTTTTGCATAGCCTAGAATGTGGTATCAGAGAAGGCAATGGCAACCCACTCCAGTACTCTTGCCTGGAAAATTCCATGGACGGAGGAGCCTAGTGGGCTGCAGTCCATGGGGTCGCTAAGAGTCGGACACGACTGAGCAACTTCACTTTCACTTTTCACTTTCAAGCATTGGAGGAGGAAATGGCAACCCACTCCAGTGTTCTTGCCTGGAGAATCCCAGGGACGGGGGAGCCTGGTGGGCTGCCGTCTACGGGGTCACACAGTCGGACACGACCAAAGCGACTAAGCAGCAGCAGCAGCAGAAATGTGGTATATCTTGGTGAATGTTCTATGTGAGCTTGTAAAGAATGTGTAGCCTGCTGTCATTAGATAAAGTAGTTAATAGATGGCAATTTAATCCAGTCGATTGGTGGTGGTGTTGAGTTCACCGAAGTTCTAAATGATTTTTTGCCTACCATATCTATCCATTCCTGACAGAAGCATCTTTAAGTATCCAACTATAATAATAAATATAGTTTCTCTTTGGAGTTCTATACATTTTTGCCTCACATACTTTGTTAGGTGTGTGAACATCAAAGATCATTAGATCTTCTAGGAGATAGTATTATTTTATATAATAATGCATGTTGCATAATTATTATTATTAATGCCTCTCCATAGCCCTTATAACTTTCCTTACTCTGATGTATGCTCTGTTTTGAAATTAATATAGTTATGCCTGCTTTCTTTTGATTAGTGTCAGTATGGTTTATGGTACACACCTTCTCCATCTTTTACTTTTACTCCACTTTTTTTATTGTGATAAAATACACATAATATAAAATTTACCATCTGAGCCACTTTTACATGTACAGTTTAATGCCATTAAGTACACTCATACTATTGTGCAGTCCTCACCACTATCACCAGAACTCTTTTCATCTTGCAAAACTGAAACTCAATGTGCATTAAACAATAATTTCCAATTGCCTCCTCCCCCAGCCCTGGGAACTGCCCATTCTACTTTCTGTCTCTATGATTTTGATTACTCTAAACTCATATGAGTGGAATCACACAGTATTTGTACTTTTTGACTGATTCATTTCACTTAGCATTATGTCTTCAAGGTTCATACATATCATAGCACATGTCAGAATTTCCTTCCTTTACAAGGTTGAATAATAGTTCATTTTATATACATACACACACACACACACACACGTATGTATCACATTTTGCTTATCTATTCATCTTGCATTGCTTCCATGATTTAGCTATTATGAGTAATTCTGCTATGAACATAAGAGTACAAATCTTTTTTAGACCCTGTTTTCAATTCTTTTGAGTATATATCCACTAATGGGATACTGGATCATATAGTAGTTCTATTTCTAATTAGTTTAGGAACCACCACACTGTTTTCCACAGCAGCTATTTATATTCTCACTAATAGTGCATAAGGGCTCCAATTTCTTCACATGCTTGCCAGCACTTTATTATCATTATTATTTTATAGTACCCATACTAATGATATTAGGTGGTATTTATTGCAGGTTTGGTTTGTATTTTCCTAATGATTAGTAATAATAAGCATCTTTTCAGGTGTTTATTGCTAATTTTTTTAGTTGATATTTTCTCTTTAGAGAAATGTCTATTCAAATCCTTAGCCCATTTGTTTTTTGTTACCATTCTTTTACTTTTAACCTAAATTATCTTTCTATTTAAAATTGGTCTCTTGTAGACAACATATAATTGGATCTTGTTTTCTTTTTTTCATCTGTTCTAGCAATCTCTGTTTTTTAATGGGTATATTTAGGCCACTGGCATTTAAAGTGATTATTGATATAGTTAATATACTTTTTACTGTTTTCTATTTGTTTCTCTCATTCTTTATTTTATTCTTCCACTCTTTTACTGCCATTTCTGGATTTAACTGAGCATTCTGTGTGACTCAGTTTTCTCTTTTTTCTTAGCATATTATTTATACTACATTTTACAACTTTTACAAAATGATTGCCCTAGAGTTTGTAATATACATTTACAACTAATCCAAGTCCACACTTAAATAGCACTATCCACTTTGTAAGTAGCTCAAGTATCTTATGACAGCAATCTTCTTTTTACTTTCTCTTTCTGATATTTCATTGTTGGTATAAAGTACTACAACCAATTTCTGTATGTTAATCTTGTATCCTGCTACTTTGTTGAATTCATTTATCAGTTCTAGTAGTTTTGTGTGAAGTTTTTAGGGTTTTCTAAACCCTGAAGTCTTTTAGAATATCATGCCATCAGCATATAATGACAATTTTACCTCTTCCCTTCCAAGTTGGATAACTTTATTTCTTTTTCTTGTCTGAATGCTATGGCTAGCACTTCCAGTACTATATTAAATAAAAGTAGTGAGAGTTGGTATCCTTGTCTTGTTCCAGATTTTAGCAAGAAGGCTTTCAGCTTTTCACTATTGAATATTGCATTGGCTATTATTATGCTGAGATATGTTCCTTCCATATTCAGTTTGGTAAGAATTTTTTTTTTCTTTTTTTTTTTGGTAAGAATTTTTATCATGAATGGATATTGAATCTTATGAAACACTTTTCCTGCATCTATTGAAATGATCATGTGTTTTTTTTTTAAATCTTTTGTTGATGTAGTGATAATAATAAAATAATCTTAATTCCTCCCTCCTGTTCCTTGTAACGTTGCTGTCACTCACTTTACTTATACATAAATGTGTTTGTGCATAAGGATATATACTGATATGTACTCAATCATGTATGTTTACATATGTAGATAAAATAATAACTGCAACTGTGTAAATGATTTTGTATGTTTATATAGATATATTATTGCTATTATTGTTGCTATTACTACTTTTAACAGACTGCTGTTTGTTAGAATAAGAAAAACAAAAGCTTTTATTTTATAATCACTTACTTCTTCTCTGCTGATCTTCCTTTATTTATACAGACCTGAGTTTATGACCTATATCATTTTTTCTATGACCTATCTCATAGTCAAATTCAAAGCAGGAAGAACTTTTAATTTGAATATGATGTACTTAGGTATAGTATTGTATGTGTGTGTGTTTCTTGCCATTTATCCTCCTTGGTGTTCTTCATGTTTCCCAGATCTGTGGTTTGGTGTCTGACATTAACTTTGAAGAAATTTTCCCTCATTATTGTTCCAAATATTTCTTCTGTTACATTTTCTCTTGTTCTGTTTTGGGTATTCCCATTATACATAGGTTATGCCTTTTGTAATTGTCCCACATTTCCTGGATATTCTGTTCTGATTTTTTTTGTTTGTTTGCTTGCTTATTTTGTCTTTTTTTCTCTTTGCTTTTCAATGTTGGACATTTCTATTGATGTACTCGCAAGCTTAGAGATGCTTTCCTCAGCTGTGTCCAGTCTAGAAATGAAACTTTTAAAGGTGTTCCTCATTTTTCCTACAGTGTTAATGATCTCTGGCTATTCTTTTTTAAGCTTTCTTGTAATTTCTAACTCTCTGCTTACATAGACCATCTGTTCTTGCATGATGTCTATTTTATTCATTAGATCCCTTAGTATATTCATCATAATAAGTTAATTTGAATGCCAGTCTAACAGTATCAATATTCTTGCCATGTCTGAGTCTGGCTCTGTTGCTTGCACTGTCTCTTCAAACTGTGTTTTTTGACTTCGAGTATGCTTTGTAATTTTTTCTTAACAACTGGAAGTTATGGGTAAAAGTAACTGGTAAACAGCCTTTAATGATGTAGTGGTAAACTCTGAGGAGAGGGGATGTACTCAACTGTCCTAAGATTAGGTCTCACTCTTTGAGTGAGTCTCTGAACTGTGGACTTCACGAGCTCTTCTCAGGTTGTTCTCCCCTCTTAGGAGAGGTAGGTGCTTACGTTTGGCTGGTGTTGGGTATATCCCTTCTCTACTATGGGAGACTAAAGGTAACTGGAAGTGTGTGTTACCCTTCCCCCAGGCCAGTTAGACTGATAAAAGTCCAGCAGGTTAGGCTCTGATAAAATAATTCTCTTAAAGAGCAGGCCTTGTTATGAAGTATAGAATGCTCTGGCATATTTTAAAATGGTTCCTCTTCCTTGCCTCCTGCTAGAAGCACAAGAGGATTTTCCTCCAATATTCACTGTAAAAGTTCATGCAGTTAAGCTCCTGAAGGTAAACAATACAGCGTACCTCTCCCCTCCCAGATGACTGGAGTT
This sequence comes from Dama dama, assembly GCF_033118175.1. NCBI lineage: Eukaryota > Metazoa > Chordata > Mammalia > Artiodactyla > Cervidae > Dama > Dama dama. The sequence continues at coordinate 9,949,431 of NC_083697.1, read as the reverse complement.
TTTAACTCTCAGACTTGTCCAATCTAAAGTGAAAGTTGCTCAGTCGTGTCTGACTCTGTGACCCCATGCACTATACAGCCCTTGGAATTCTCCAGGCCAGAATACTGGAGTGGGTAGCAGTTCCCTTCTCCAGGGGATCTTCCCAACCCAGGGATTGGACCCAGGTCTCCCACATTGCAGGCAGATTCTTTACCAGCTGAGCCCTGTCCACTACTAGGGAAGCCTGTCCACTCTAAGTCTCCATTAGATTTCAAGTTTTTTTGCCCCAGTACTGCTTCCATAGAAGTTTCTTCTCCAGTAACTTGTGATTCTCTTCATCTGCTTGTCTCTTCAATTTGGGTCTAGCAGCCTGTTCAGTGACCTCACTTCTCTGATGGATCTAAAGAGAATTTCTGGTTTTCACTTTGCTCAGTTTTTTACTTCTTAGGGCGAGGTGACAACTTTTAAGCTTCTTACTTGCCAGACTGGAGACCAGAAGTTAAGGTTTCTTTTTGAAGTGATGAACAAAAACTGGAATCATATAGTGATATTGATTGCACAACTCTGTGAATATACAAAAGACCACTGGAAAGTACTTCTAAATAGTTAATTTTATAGTATGCCAATGATATCTCAATAAACAATCAAGAGAAAGATTGCCCAGAAATCAAAATGACTCTCACAGTTTTCATTTCTGATGCTAAAACAAACAGAACTTTAGGCAAGGCTACTTTTGACAAAAGAATAAAAGTATAATAAAATAAATTGCTCTAAAAATATGTCAAAAGTCACAGTTCATGATGTCATTCTGCTTAGTGAAGGAGCAGTTGTAAAGTTCCATCAAAAAACTGCTTCAGTATAAAATATTGAAGATTTGATTAAAAAAAAAAACAGGTTTAATAAAATGCTGTTCACCTTTGGTCAATGATTTTAATTGACAGTTCTTCACATTCTCTCCCAGGCAGGATCCAAGATTAAGGAGTCATGTAGGTACAGTCCTTCTAACAAGACTCCACTCATGAGACCCTATATGATGATGTCAGGCTGAATTTCAACTCGGCCTGCTTGTTGATAAAATGATCCTAGAAGATGACTCAGTCTGGGAGACCAGAAAGACTAGGGGTTGTATAGTTCAGGAGGGCAGAGGAGAGCAATACCTGGAGAAAATGAAAGAAGGTTTGTATTGATAATTCTTGGGTGAGGGAGATCTGTGTCAGCTCTGCAACTGGGCTTGAATCACCATAATTAGGAATTTGTACTAGCTCCCAGAGGATGGCTTTGAAAATATCTAACTTTTACCTTTCTGATGTTGTTTAGGATTAGGGTCAGTGTGGACTAGAGATACAGGTCAGGAATGGAAAGATAGGGGATGTAGAGGTGGGGGAATCATGCAGAATCTGGCATGTGGGAAACATTCTCAGTGTAGATCAAAGGTTCATTGTCAGAAGCCAAGTTGCCTAGATTAGAATCCTGGCTATCATTTACCAGCAACATTGATGAGTTACATAACATCTGCATGCCTCAGTTTTATCTTCAGATATGTGAGGAAAGCATTAGTGTACTTTATAGAATGATTTGTGATAAGTGCAATGTATGTGATCATTTTTATTAGAAATTAAAAAATAGCAATGAAAATAAGCTCATTGTAGAAATATATGTTTAATATATATATTCATATCCATACAATGTGTTGCATGTACACACATACAAATATATTAATAAAGGAATCATTAAATGAAGCTTGAGAAATCTAATCCATTTGCCTTAGAAAGCTACACTCTCATTCTCTTGGGCTCCAATTCTTAACGTGTAATGTGTTGTTTGATGGACCACAGGGATAAGTAGATGAAGAAAATAGGGAGACTGTGAAAGAATTCATGCTTCACTGAGAAACTGCATTCCAGGAGAATCTCTGATTGCTGAGAAAAGCAATCCTGGCTGTAAAAAAAGGCCTAGCACTACCTTTAAACTCACTGAACAAAGCCAGTTTCCCTGGGACCCCAGCTTAAATTTACTTCTTTCTGACACTTTTACTGTTCATGGAAAAATACTTTGTCAAAATAAATGTTTACTTGGCTATAAAATTTTGAAGGTATGGTAAAATGTACATGCATGTATATATCCTTGGAAATTTGTGGAGTAGAGAAGGGAATGACAATATCCAGTCAACAGTAAAGAAATAAAGGTGGTATGAATAACCCAGTTCTATTTTAAATGGAATTCTCTCAGAAGGGAATTCTGGATACAAATAATCGTCATGGCCATATTCTCTTCTCTCTTCCATGTCAGTCCTTTCTGCAACTGAAATAAGAAAGAAGGTGAATGATATTGTTATGCCTTAATGATGTTGCTTGTAAGGAGGGAAAGAGAAATCACTTCCTAAAATTCTATCATAGGTTCAGCACATTGACGGGTTTGATAGCACTGGCCAGACCTTAGTCTGGTTCCTGATGCACCTGCTGCTCAGTGGGTGAGGTTCAAATATTTCAACTTGAGCTTCGGTTGCCTCTTCTGTGAAGTGGTCACACCAGTCACACAACCTCACAGGTACTAAAGTACTTGATATACTACTTGCTTAGGCAAAGTGTTTGAAACCCTCGTTATTATCATTTTCTTCCTATTTTTATAAGCTACATTATAATTATGTACTTATACTAAACCAGCAACTGACTTTTGTTCTTGAGTTTAAGAAAACTCAATGCTTTGTATTTAACATGAATGTTTATTTCTTCTTGAATCACAGTGGATCTGTGGTTGATTCTAGACTTTACTACTAGCTCATGGACATCTTTGGATGAAAGAGAAGAATTTGGTATTTAATTCATTATTTATGAAAAGCTAAAGAATGAGCAGCCTATACAGCTAAATGAAGATTCTAGAAATGGCATCTCAGCAAATGTGCTAACAAAAAAGCACCTGCATATTCAGGCTGTCTCAAGCAGCTATTTGTTTCCATAGCACCTAAGTAGACAAAGACAAAATCTCCCATTTGTACCCCAAAGCAGAAAACGCCAGTTAGTTTCAAATTCCAGGTTTTGGTAAGGAAAGATGATACTTTTCATTATGCATTAAATGATGGTTTTAGAATTTTTTTCTTTTTTTCAGTTAACTAATAGTCATTCTTTGGCTATATTTATATTTTATATTATATAATTATATATATTATATAAATATTATATATTATATACTTATATTAACATTCAATGAAAATGCTGATGTTTGTCTTACAAGACAAATCATGCAAGTTTCTAAAATGTCATTTTGGTTAGTTTAGAAAGGAAAATGATATAATAAAAGAGAAAACACTTCTGTGGTAAAAATGAACTTAGGAGGAGTCCAATAAAATTTCAGCATGTTAAAGTCAATTCAATAATAAATGAGAAAGAAGGATTTGGAGCATTATTTATTCATTTCTCAGAAAAAATTTTGAAAACCTTCTGTGTACTTCCTTGCACTTTGCTAAATACAGTGGGACTCAGAGTCATATAAAAATGGTCGCTGTCTTCAGTAAGCTTCAGGAAGCCAGGAAGAAAGGCTGGACCACCAAGGGTTATACCACAAGGTAGAAGATGCTTTATTGGCAAGCAGATAGAGGATGCTTCACAGGAGGGAAGACAAGGGACCAGAAAAGAAAAAAAAAATGAAGCTAAAGGAAGACACAAAAGAAGCTGTTCAGAAAACGCAGAAACAATTTTAGTAAAGAAAACGTCTGCCCTTCTAAAATCAGAGACATTTAATATTTTGTATAATACATCAAAGATACGCTTAGTTTTTTAAACACCTCTCCTCCCAATGATTCTGAGGCTCAATCATGCTTACAGGGTACATGAAATGAAGTATCAATATATTAATGTGACAAAATGCCTTGGTACACATTGCCTGATTGGTAAGACTCCACAAGGCACACAGTTCACAGAAGTTAACATAAGCTACAGGAAGTGGCCTCAGTTTTCTGGTATTTACCCCTTCTAGGCAGGGTGGACAATCTTTCAACACTGTACACCATGGTGCCCTTTGAAATATGGCCATTGAACATTAAAAATGAGTAACTACGTAGGCACTGATGTATAGAAAATACACTTTATGGTCATTTATATTATAAACTGGAAATAAATGCTTTTAAGTTACATATATATTTACCTATGCCAGAAAGTTTGACAAACACTGAACAGTCCATGAAGAACGGAAGCCTCTTGACTATTTATTCAAATAAATATATTTCAACTCTATGCAGCAATACTAATTTACTTGTTAAGCTCTAAAATCCTTTGGTTGTCAGGAACCAAAATAGTTTTGAGGTTAGGAAACTGGTTTCCCACTTAATTCTTGTGGCTGACCCAACTCCCCATGATACTCACCACTGAATATTTTTAAATGCATTTTTTCATCTGAAGTGATAATCAATTAGGAGCAAACTAAATCCTGTCTTAAAATTTCAAAAAAAATGCAAGTCACTTCTGAATGACCTCAGACTAGGCATTCACATCCTGAATGCTGCTTTTGCAAGCTGTCACCTGTAACAGGCTGAAGGGATGTGTACCCGGCACAGGACTGCCCAATCTATTGACAATCTCATCTAAGCAGGACTGTCCGATCTACCAGCAATCTCATCGAGCCAAGGTGGCTCAGTGGAGAGAGAACATCAGGTACAGTGCTTCTAAAGTCAGTTTATACAAATATATTTAAAATTTCTTTAAAGAAATTTCTTTCTAATAAATACAATATAAAAGCCTTTCTACTCTATGCATAAGTTTACAAAAAAGCACTTCAAAGATGTCTGGTCAAAGCTATTGCCAAAAGATTCTAAAGCCCACACATTTTGTTCCAGATATAATTATGACAGCTACTACAAAAGCAGTAAAAAGCAACACAAGAAAATCTTGGCCTTCTTAAATGATTTCAGTCCCATTCCGAAAGAGAACAGGTAATCAAAGTCCATTCAGGTTGTGCTTGTTTTTAAGCAGATATCAATCATTTGGGACCAAATGCTATGGCAGGTTCAGATTTTTTCATTATCATCAGTGTGGATCTTTTTAAGTGTGACTGGGCTTGCTTGCTTCAGAGATGTCTTAGAAACATCCGTGTGCATGGTGGACATGGCGATGGTCTCATAGTCGTCATCCCGAGACCGGAAATCACAAAAGTTAAAGAAGAACTGCAGGTCTCTCTGGAAATTTTTGTTCAGGAAGCCATAAAATATGGGGTTGACACAAGTGGAGATCATGGCTGTGAGGTGGCAGAGAAGGAACAACAGATTATGGTTGCAGGTAGCAATGATCTGATGGTTCCAGTCAAACACAGTGTTGAAGATGGTGAGAGGCAGCCAGCAGACAGCAAACGCCACCACGATGGACAACAGCATGATGTTGATTCTTTTGGCTTCACTGGACCTGTACTTATTGTCTCTCATCTTATCCATCATGCTGTTTCTTCTTTTTAAGCGTACATATATCTGCAGGAGGGAAAAAACAAAGAATTCAAATAGAACCACTCATAGAATGAGTACTCCTGAGGAAAGAAGGTAAAAAAGAAAATGGTAGGGGAAAGGGTTTTCCTACCTTGAAGTAGCAAATAAATATAAAACAGAGCGGGCCAAAGTACTGCAGCACCAAGAGGAGAGTGGTGTAAGACAGCCGGTGAGAGTCTGATGGAAATTTATCAAAGCAGACGTATTTGTCCTTGAATGCATCAAGGGTCACATTTTGGAATGGCTCATCTGTCAATACTTGATAGATCAGGAAGGGCAGAGAAGAAGCCACAGCAAGGACCCAGATGACAGCAATACCTACGTATGCATGTCTATTACTTGGTCTCCAACCCCGAGGATTGATAATCAGCTGATGCCGTTCCACGGCAATAAGGACCAGAGAGAAGATGGACACGGTGATGGAAACACACTGCACAAAGGGGTTCAACTTGCACATTGCCTCACCAAAAACCCAGTGGTCCATCAGCGTGTAGACAAACGTGAAGGGAAGACACATGATGGCCACAAGCAAGTCTGAGAAGGAAAGGTTCACAATCAGGATGTTGGTGACATTTCTCATCTCTTTTTGTTTCAAGATGATGATGATCAAAGCCAGGTTTCCAGAGACCCCAAGAATGATCACAGCTCCATAAGCAAGTGCTAACGTGAATATCATGGCCAAGGGCAGATGACAATCATCATTTTCAAAAGCCAAAAACGGGGAATTCTTCTCTGAAAAGTTATAATAGATTGAATGATTTTCCACCTGAGAAAATGATGTTGAATTCATTTTGACTGGTTTGGCTGTTACAGATGACTTTAGACAAATGGACAGTATGTTTCTTCAAAGCAGGTCAAAGACTCAACTTATTTTTATTCTCTATATTAAAATCCACTTATCAAGATTATTCTGAATTCTTCATTCCCTTGAACTGAACAATCTGTAAAGAGAAAATGACCAATTGTTTTATTAATTTTACTGAGGGCAGTCGCAATAAGTTCTCATTTGTAATACAATTTAAAGTGAAGACACTGAAATAAACAAAATATATTCTATATATGCATCTTTTTAAATAGTAGAAATGGTGCAAACAATTTGAAAAAATTACTAATACTTTTAACTGAATGTACTTACGTGTTGAGTTTCAGGAAAATGTAGTGGTCTGTACATTAGTAAAATATGTATAAATCTCCTGCCTATAAGTCTTACACAAAGGACCATCAGTGCATTCCTAAACATTGTGGGAATATTAATGTATAAAAGAACAATGCACAGGTTAGAACATATAAAAAAGATATGAAACTAACAAAAGAAAACAAAAAAAATTGTACCTAATTCTTTCTCTTATTCTAAAAAAGAATTTATCAAATTTTATTAATAGGAGTAGCCCCATCATACACTGAACTGCTCTTTAGAGAGGACTCTTTGGCACAAGTACCTTAGGAAAATGATCAATTCAGTGAGCCACCAAGAAAGTTTGTCCTATGAAGGACTGCTGAAAGAACAGATGTTTAATCCAGAAAAGACTTCCTAGGAATCATACACACATCTCCCATCTGAATAGGCAGCATTGTGTCCATGGCTTCTGGCTCAGAATGTTATGTCCACTCAAGTCAGAAGTAGGACCAAGGGAAGTGGATTATATTAAAACTATCTCACATCTTTATGAGGAATAAGAGTTTAACCAAATGGAACAAACTGCCTGCAAACTGTTCCCCACACATAATTTGTAATTGCTACTAGAAAGGCTGGGAAAGTTCTCACGGTGTGTGGGGGTTCAACTGGGGTAAGTCTGAAGCTATTTCTGACTTAAAGATTCAATAATTTTATTAACAGGTCAGAAGCTTTCTATGGATTTCTAAGGTGTTATTCAGGTGTTATTTGTAAATATCTTCCCTCCCCACTAAACTGTATACAGATACAAGGCTGAGATGTAAATTTTAGTTGTACTTTTGATCTTTCACAGCATTTTGTAATAGGAATACTCTTTTCTTACCAACAAAACAAATCACAGACAACAGTCTTGTAGACCTTAAAACCTCCTTTAAAAAAAAAAAAGCTCCGATTTCCCTTAGATTACTAAGTAAATATAGGAGATAGGGTTTATTATGTTAATTAACAAGTCATTGTGCCTGTGTTAAGAAAGGGAATTGTGGTTCTTTTCTTTCTTCTGTGAGAACAATAAAGAAAATCATGCAGGTTTACTTCCACTGAAAAGGAGATAAGAAATTTCATGAATAAAATATGCCTTTGCCTTTTAAGTGGTGCCACTGTTGAATCTTTCCTTGAGTGCTTCTGCTTTCTAGAATATGAGGTGTTTGGTATAAAATCACAGCTTATAAAACTGAAGAGTAAAAGTAAAGGTTGCTACCATGTGATGAGAATGAAAGTTTCAGGGCTAGGAAAGGCAGTGGAATGATATAAAGTGTGAATGTTATAGAAACGCTTCATGTCAGCAGCCTGGAAAGACTCCTGAACTTCCCTGGTATCACACTTTTCTCTCAAGTATACCAAAGAGAGAGGATATCTGTGTCTCTCCGTGTCTGAAAATGAACTGAGAGGAAGCATGTGCTAATCTAAAACTTATTTGGAAATTTTGAACTTAAGAATTCAAGAAAAACAAGCTGTAACTGGAGGATAATTGCTTTCCAATGTTGAGCTGGTTTCTGCTGCACAGCAGTGTGAATCAGTCATATGTATACGTATGTTCTCTCCCTTCCGAGCCTCCCCGCTCCATCCACGCCTCCAAATCATCACAGAGCAGCACGCTGAGCTCCCCGTGCTATACGGCAACCTCCCATTAGCTCTTTTACACATGGTAGTGTATACACGTCAATGCTACTCTCTTAGGAATTCAAGAAAATCTCGCATCATACTTCAGAGTCAAGTTGTTAGCAAGATAGCTAACATTACGGCTCCATTATCTGACTTTTTCTTTACTGGTAGAAGTAGCATGACAGCAAACTGCATCCGCTAACTCCGTATGGCCCCCTGTCAGCACAGAGGACCCGGTGAAACATGCGCCACAGCGGTCACCGCGCTTCCTGGGCTGGCCAGACACCTGAACACCGCCACCCCGCCCCTCACCGCTGGCCTGACAACCCCACGGGGCACTCCCTGACCCTCACTCCCGGCCTGACAACCACACGGGGCACGCCCTGACCCTCACTCCTGGTCTGACAACCCCACGGGGCACGCCCTGTCCCTCGCTCCTGGTCTAACAACCCCACGGGGCACGCCCTGTCCCTCGCTCCCGGCCTGACAACCCCACGGGGCACGCCCTGACCCTCACTCCCGGCCTGACAACCCCACGGGGCACGCCCTGTCCCTCACTTCCCGGCCTGACAACCCCACGGGGCACGCCCTGACCCTCACTCCCGGCCTGACAACCCCACGGGGCACGCCCTGACCCTCACTTCCCGGCCTGACAACCCCACGGGGCACGCCCTGACCCTCACTCCCGGCCTGACAACCCCACGGGGCACGCCCTGTCCCTCACTTCCCGGCCTGACAACCCCACGGGGCACGCCCTGTACCTCGCTCCTGGTCTAACAACCCCACGGGGCACGCCCTGACCCTCACTTCCCGGCCTGACAACCCCACGGGGCACGCCCAGACCCTCACTCCCGGCCTGACAACCCCACGGGGCACGCCCTGTCCCTCGCTCCTGGTCTAACAACCCCACGGGGCACGCCCTGACCCTCACTTCCCGGCCTGACAACCCCACGGGGCACGCCCTGTCCCTCGCTCCTGGTCTGACAACCCCACGGGGCACGCCCTGACCCTCGCTCCCGGCCTGACAACCCCACGGGGCACGCCCTGACCCTCGCTCCCGGCCTGACAACCCCACGGGGCACGCCCTGTCCCTCGCTCCTGGTCTGACAACCCCACGGGGCACGCCCTGACCCTCGCTCCCGGCCTGACAACCCCACGGGGCACGCCCTGACCCTCGCTCCCGGCCTGACAACCCCACGGGGCACGCCCTGACCCTCGCTCCCGGCCTGACAACCCCACGGGGCACGCCCTGACCCTCGCTCCCGGCCTGACAACCCCACGGGGCACGCCCTGACCCTCGCTCCCGGCCTGACAACCCCACGGGGCACGCCCTGACCCTCGCTCCCGGCCTGACAACCCCACGGGGCACGCCCTGTCCCTCACTTCCCGGCCTGACAACCCCACGGGGCACGCCCTGACCCTCGCTCCTGGTCTAACAACCCCACGGGGCATGCCCTGACCCTCACTCCTGGTCTGACAACCCCACGGGGCACGCCCTGACCCTCACTCCCGGTCTAACAACCCCACGGGGCACGCCCTGACCCTCACTTCCCGGCCTGACAACCCCACGGGGCACGCCCTGACCCTCACTCCCAGCCTGACAACCCCACGGGGCACGCCCTGTCCCTCACTTCCCGGCCTGACAACCCCACGGGGCACGCCCTGACCCTCGCTCCTGGTCTAACAACCCCACGGGGCACGCCCTGACCCTCGCTCCTGGTCTGACAACCCCACGAGGCACGCCCTGTCCCTCGCTCCTGGCCTGACAACCCCACGGGGCACGCCCTGACCCTCACTCCCGGCCTGACAACCCCACAGGGCACGCCTTGTCCCAGCAGGGACAGTCCCTTCACAGCCACCAAGGGCGCCGGCCCACTATAGCTTCTGCATCTTTGCCTCTGCTGCTCCTCCTTATCCATCCAAATTCTACCCACCTTTCAAAGCACTATATAGACCCTTGAATCTTAATTGGTTCCTCTCAATTGTAATATTATCTCTTGAAGGTAGATACTATGTGTATTTCATAATACCTTGCAAATATCAGCTTTAGAATAAAAATGACTGAAGAAGTAGTAGACACTTGGATGGTAAGCTTTTATGTGAGTTAATACTAACATCAATAGCTGAATTCTATTGTAGACTGGAAAAAATGCATGACCTCAAAGCTGAGAATTCTGTTTCATTTGGTGGACACACCGTAGACACCCTCTCAGATCATTCTGAGGGACTGCTCCAGAGAGGTAAGGGAGGGGCCAGCATATATAAGAGTTTTTGCAACAAAAACCAGGTAGTTGGAACATCAAAATATTACTGTTAATTAAAGAAAACAAGACATCTGAAGTGAATGAATTTAATGCATTTCTATGTATGGGAAGATACATGAGTCTGGGCTCCCTGAAACACTGTTAGTGCCAGTGTCCTGTTCTTTCCTGTGTGAATACCCTCAGGGTACACAGTCCAGGGCAGCTGCAGGGGCTGGTGGCTGGATGGCCCAGGAGTCTTTGTTTGCTGATATGGAGATGACTTCCTTGTCTACACTGTCATAGTCCTTTTATATGCAAAATGGATGCTAGTTAAAAGAATCATTTTACTAGGTCAGGTGTGGGGGATGCTCCACTTCGTGAAAAATTAAAAAAAGGAATTGTTTCTGAAAGAAAATGCATTCATCCAAGAAATATTTATTGGACACAATTCTGTGTCAGATGTGGTTTTCATGGAAACAACAGTGACCTTCCTACTGGGTTTCTAGTCTTATGGGCAGAGAAAGACATGAAAAAATAAATCAGTAAAAGAGATAGTACACAAGATGGTATTAAGTGCAGTGGAGAAGAAAAAAGCAAAGCAGGGGACCTGGGACTGTCGGGAGGGCATTGCTGCTGGGTGGCTTGGAAGGCGTCTGACTGGCACGAGAAGAGGGCATGTGAGCCAAGACTCCGCAGTGAGGGAGGAAGCCAGGCAGACGCCTCAGGGAGGCAGCCCGTTGTGTGGTTGTGTGGAAAACACAACCAAAATCCTTATGACTGGAGTGTGTGTGGTGCGAGTAGATGAGAAGTGAGACAAATAAGGGAGGGACTATGGGGCAGTAGTTGGAGGATAAGCAGAGGAGAAACAGACTCTGCAGAGTGAGTCTCCACAGACAGTCCTCGACTTGTCCCTGAGACGAGAGAGGGACTCGCCGGAGAGTCTCTGGTAAAGACATGAAGTCCCATGATAGTGTTTTAAAATTCTTACTCTAGCTGGTGTTTTCAAGGACTTAAGGCAGGAGAGAGAAGTAGGCAGGTTCATTTAGAGGCCAGTGCACTAAACCAGGCAACAGGTAATGGAGACACCAAGACGCTGGCCGTGAAAACAAAGAAAACTAGGGTTGATATCTATTTCACATCTATATATCAGTTAAAATTTATCTTGACGAAAGTCACTACATATGGGACTTCATGCAAACACTTATTAAATTATTACAGTTTATGGGCTACAAAGCTTTCTTGCAGATGAATTTAGGTCAAATCTACTGAAACTCCAGTCTTTGCAATTATCTTTGAATTTATATTTACAATTTACATCCCTTTGAAATTATATTTGCCAGACATACCTGTTGAGGAATAGCAGTTTTCTTATTAAGTAGAAGTTACTTTAGCTACATAGAAAATGAAAACCGCTTTTTTAGAGTATTCAAAAGACTCTTTTGCTAAGTGCATGTCATTTCACTTGCGTAAAATGGTTCTGCATTAGATAAAATGTGTATTTTCAGCCTACCTAAACATAATCTCAAGGATGATAATTGTCAAAAAATAACAATATTGAGAATTTACATACATCATCTTTGAAAAAGAAAATGATTTAATATTTATTATTGCAATATACACTTCTAAAATGAAGTAGGGACCTAAAAACACTGCAAAATAAAAATGAATGGTTGTTAAATCTCAATATAGCTGTCATGCTCCTAGGGACAAAACAGACACACTACATATATTACCAGTTGGCAAATTAGCCCCCTTCCAAATAGAAATGTTTCTCCATTCCAGTTAGAGTACTGGCCTTTACAGTTTGCTGTTCCTAGAGCTGTTACAACCTGAGAAAACGGCTTTCTGGTCATAACCTGCTGCAGATACATTTTATCATTTATTCAAAACTGGCTGCTCAACTCCCTAGTTTTTGGAAAAGAAGTATCAGCCTTGTTACTTACCCAATTAACTTTGTTAATAACCAAAGTTACTGCTAGTTCATGGACATGAGTTACATAATTCTGCTTTATTCCCTTCTGGGAGGGCTTGCTCAACAGACAGCTGCCTTATAACAATAAGGAAAGACTAATAAAGCAGTAGTCACCCACCAAAAAGTAGTAGGTCTTTGGTCATGGGTATGCAACCCGGCAGACAGCTTTCTCCTCTCACCGGGGAAGCAACACTGTTGCCGGGTTTCCCGTTCAGGCAGAGCCAGGCAAGCTCTGTGCTTCCCCCGCCTGTGTGCCACCTGGCAAGTTATGCTTTCCCGGGGATCTTGGTGGGAAGGCAAATCTGAAAGCCTTTTAAAAAAAGAAAAGAAAAAAGAAAGGAATGTCAAAACACATTCCTTCACTTTCCCCTCCCCTAGATTTTCCGGAGTTATCAAAGAACAAATGGGATGTGTTAAATCAAAATTCCTGTCTGCACGCTTACGCGCCCACCTTTCTCATATTGTGTAACTAGGTGAATTGCCCCAAACTGTCCTCACTCCTAACACTGCCACCCCCTCCCTCTCCACCACACTCACACACACACACACACACACACACACACACACACACACACGCACACGCGCACGCACACACACAAACACACGCCATCCATTTGTCTGGAGATGTCTCTACCAATAACGATGAGGCTGGCGAAGCAGTAAACGTCCACAACAACCAGAAACAAAGAAGCAGAGTCCAAATTCAGTTCTCTCTGGCCCAGCGTGAAAGTGTAAGTGCTAGTCGCTGAGTCCCATCCGACTCTTTGCGACCCCATGGACTGTAGCCCACCAGGCTCCTCAGTCCATTGAATTCTCCAGGCAAAAATACAGGAGTGAGCAGCCATTCCCTTCTCAGGCGATCTTACCCACCCAGAGATCGAACCCGGCATTAGTCCTTAGACCATTCTCCCCTCTCCAGTCTACCTGGGGACCAATGGACCACTTTGCCCACCCCCATCTCAGTTCATCCACAGTGTCCTACCCAGTGGCGCTCCACCACCACCACCAGTGTGAAAGGAGCTCAAGAGTTGGATGCTGGAAAGTAGGAAGTAGGGAACTGGGTATCTCTCAGTGCGCGGCGCCAGACCCGAGAGGCGGCTCCGGGGGTAGGGCTCCACCCAGACAGCGCGGTGGGCGCCCACCTGGCCCGGGGCGGCTCCCCGCCGACAGGAGCGGAACGCGGGGCCGAGGCGGACCCGCAAGCCCTCCTCCTCCTGCTGTCCCAGCGGCGCGTTCCTTCGCAAAAGCCCAGCGTAGCCGCCCCGCGGAGGCTCGGGAAAGATGTCAAAGACAGCGACGGAAGGGGGACGCAGTCTCACCACGGCCACAGGAGGGGCACGCGGACCCCTCACAGAACCTGGGTCACCGACGTCCGCCCCACATCGCAGCGGTCCCGGGTGGCGGATGGTACGGAGCGGATGGTAGGGAGCATCCCGCTTGCGCGGGACCGAACTGAAGGTGTGCGCCCGCGGCTCCCCATTTCGGGACTCGCAAGCCTTTCCTTCCTCTCTCGTCCTTCACCTCATCAGTGAGAGATTTCTCAAAAGTCAGTCCCTTCAAAAGTGTACACTTGAAACTTACCCTCTCTGCTGGATCCGTCTTTTGGCCCGTTTATTAAAGCGAAAAGGACGGCCGCGGAAGGGAGCGGAGTGGAGTGGAGAGATCGCGGGTGATTCTCCGGCACAAATCCTAAAGATCGGTGGGGAAGCAAAGAGCCGCCCCTGAAGCTGAGCTCCACCTAGTCCCGGACACGTGACAGCCGGGGTGCGCCGCAGCCCCCCGCACCCTCTCCGCGGTCTCGCCGGAGGCTCCCGGGGAATTCGAGAGGCAGCGCGGAGAGCCGCGCGCACTGTCCGTCCACGCGCCCGGGCCGGGGTGCGCGCTCCGCTCTCGGAGGGGCGGGCCGGGAGGCGCCGTGCCGGGCTGAGGTCTCGCCCGCGCGCGGTCGCTGGCGGTCGGTGCCACCTCGCGGCTGAGGCTGTGCGGGAAGCCGGGAGAAACCCAGCTCCGGGGAAGTGGGCGCGAAACCCATCCCGATTGAGCCTCTCCTGTGTCTCTCGCCTTGTGATGTTCGGCTGTTTCTTACGCCAGACCAGTTTTTTTTTTTTTTTTTTTTTTTCTTTTCTTTTTAACAGTGAACAAAGAGAAGACCTTTAAAAAGCACAAGTAGCAAATCTCAGATAAGATGGACTGGCTTTTTTGAAGGTTTTCTTTTCTTTTTTTTCCGCTAGGATAACGCGTTGAGTCAGATGTGTTCCCAGCATCGAACTGTTCCTTTCGGGGAGCATAAGGAATGAAACATTCTCCTGCGGGTCAGAAAGAGTCAGTGCCGTTTCCTAGGTACTTAAGCTACTACCGTGCGGAACGCCCTGAAAGAGTAAAAGAATAGAATGTACACAGAGTGCATTGATGGAGCAAAGGCATCCTGGTACCTGATGATTCAAGCTAACTATGATACAATGATCTCAGGTGTTTTACATAGTTATAGTGGACTTGGAAAAGCCAAAGTTGTCTTTCTCTCTCACACACAGTGTTTATTGATGTAGATGACTACAACTTCTTCC
Organism: Dama dama; assembly: GCF_033118175.1. Classification (NCBI taxonomy): domain Eukaryota; kingdom Metazoa; phylum Chordata; class Mammalia; order Artiodactyla; family Cervidae; genus Dama; species Dama dama. Next base: position 9,934,430 of record NC_083697.1, on the reverse strand, counting down.
AAATCAAACTTTTAAATAATAAAAAGTCTTCCTAATAAAGATACAGGACGCTGCCTAGGAGATACATACAAGCTTTATTATTATAACAACTATGATTGCAGTCTGCTTTCAAACTAAAAACAGAACAAAATTCCAAGACAAATGGAATTACTTAAACATTGTTGGAAAATGTTTTATTTTTCTAATTGTTAGACTGATTAAATACTATTTAAAGTTCAATAGAAAGTATATCTCATTACTTATATAAATAGTGTACATAATCTCTGTAGTCCCTTCCCCTCAAAAAAGGTTTCTAAAATATTTGTAATTAGGTATAGTTTTATAAGGAAACTTCTCAAGTGGCCCTAATGGTAAAGAATTCGCCTGCCAATGCAGGAGAGAAGAGACACGGGTTAGATCCCTGGGTTGAGATCCCCTGGTTGAGATCCCCTGAAGTAGGAAATGGCAACCTGCTCCAGTATCTTATCTGGAAAATTCCATGGACAGAGGAGCCTGGTGAGCTACAGTCCATGGGGCGCAGTCATACATGACTGAGCACTGTATTTTTATAAAGTTGGAAAGGGGTTTCGACGAAGAATCAAAATACCACCATCAGGTAATAAATGTACTATAACAATACATGTGATCATATTTTTTAAAAAACCCACTAGTGATTAAATAAGAGTGAAATGGCATATATACTTTTTTTTTTCTAAGCTAAGGATGAAAATATAAGACACTTTAGGAATTTCAATTGTTTAAAGAAAAATAATTCATTTAGGTTTCTATTCACTCTCTTGTTTACTTCATCCCTTAAATCACATTCTGTTCACAGAAACAAATTTACCCCAGCTCCTTATCATCAAATTGGCTGTTTTTACTCTGCTGCAAGAATTACAAATGAAATAATTTAATTCTCTAAAAGAATACATTCTTATGTAAACAATTTGCTATATCAGCAAATATTTTTGATTTAAGAACATAATTTAGAGTCATTAGACACTTTCTTTTCTATGTTTTCCAGTAATACTAATAAAAGCATGTCTGCAAGAATGCCTAAATTACAATGCCCATTGTATTTAGTCATCTTCTTAATTTTTTATAAAGTGTCCCCACCAAGGCCAATTTATAAAGCTGCATTTTCGAGACATTAATGTCAAATACCAAACTTTGAAAAATTGTTAGACTCAAAGACTTTTTTCCACTTCAAATTTTGTGATACAAAGGGAGGTTTTGAAACTGAATGAAGACAGATTTATACAGTTTTCTAGGAATATCATTTACTAAAGACTCTTTGCAATATGTGAAATAAAAAAACTTATAAGCACAGTATAATAAGATCCTCTTGTAATGTAATCTTATAGAAGATCTGAAGTAAGCAAAGTAGTATGAGTTGCTCAGAAAATGTGTTAAACAGCAATCTGAATTCCTCAAAAAGATTAAATAGTATGAGTGTCAAAGATCTTCTTTTCTTTCTACTATTAAGTGAACAATCAGTTGCATACTTTCTTAGCTTGAGATTAAAGCTAGGTAAAACCTAACCTTTGCTAGAGAGAGAGAATTTTTTGTATCTTATGAAATTTCACAGCAGCCAGATCTATAAATCATGACTAGGAGAATTAAATTAGTGACTTATTCTCATGTTCTCTCAGGCACCAGTCTTGTTCTACCATTTAAATAGAAGCATAGGATCTACACCTTAAACCTCTGTAGATCTTAGTTTTATCATTTAAAAATTGGAAGAGCTTTATGGTCTGGTGCTGTAAATTCCATGAGTCACTCCTTGGCTAGATAAAAGTCTGTCACTATATTCACTCTGGAATTTACATACTATAATTACTTTGTTGGCTGCCTGATGAATTTTGGCTATAAGGGTTAAAGTTCCTGAAATGTTGTTAGGTCTTGATACATGAGAATTATCACAACATCATTCAGAAAAATATTTCTTATTTAATTTTGTTGAAGTGTAGTTGACTAACAATGTTGGGTCAACAGAAAAATCTTGATAGGAATTAATACTACATGTGAAAATTAGAATGTAGGAAATACTGATTAGAAGAAAATTCCACTTGGATAGAATTTACTATGAAGTATGTTGGTGAATCAGTTCATTACTCTATGAATTATTAGATGCCATTTTTTCCTTCTTTCTGTGACTTACCTACTGCTTTTCTTTGAATCTATGATGCCAGAGAATGTAAGTTGCAATGCTATTTTATGGACCACCAAGAAAGAAAAAACACTTCTAGTAAAGAAATGACATATAATCAATTGTAATTAAATTTCAGAGTATTAAAATATTTTTTAAAGTCCTCATCTTTGAACCAATAAAATATAGTAGGTAAAGAACTTTGACTAAATTGGTTAGTACAAATGATCAATACAATCACCTTTTATTGAGAGAATTAACAGAAAGAAGTGACAATTTAATTAAAATGTTAGTATGCAAGTATATAGACAATTCAGTTATCTTCATAGTATAGAAGAAACCAAGTACTAGTCATAGATTTGCTCTTGATTTGAAATGGGAATGTATTCAAGGAAGTAGGTTTCAAATTTAGAGCATTTGTTATAAAACTCTGTCAGAATAGACTCTATATGACAATGATCTTAAAATTACTTAGTAAATATTTGAACATTTTTCTGCAGATTTTGTCCTGTTAAACACTCTTTAAACATTCAACAAATGTGTAATGTTATTTTACAAAAGTGTAATGCTATGTATGTATTGCATGGTATAATGAAAAGAGCTTTGTCACTGTACTACTATCACTTTTTATTGTAATTGCTACCACTCCCTTCCTATCTCCTTTCAAACAGGAGTAGGTATAGCTAGAGAGAAGGGCTAGGATGACCACCACCACTGACCTTCCATTGTCCATGACAAAGGTCTCTGTTCATCCCGACCCACCCCACTGCACCCCACCCCACTCCTGAAACCTCAGGCTTGGCATTAGACCCCTTCTCAACATATTACATCAGAAGATCAGACTTGGCCCCATGAAGTAAAGCTAATTCCCATCTTGAGATTGGGCAGTTTTTCCCCAAAATAGGAGAAAGATTCATTTATATGCATTTAAATAATATGACAAATGGGCACAGAGATGGTATGAAATGTTCCCGGGCATCACTTTGCTAGGGTAACTATTCCTTATTCACCCCTTTGTTCAGGTCTAGCTATAGCTTTTCTTTCCTCAGGTACACATATCAATAAATTTAGAACAAGATTTATATCCAAGTATGGTCTGTGGTATAACCCAACACTTCTTACCCTAGGAAATTGCATAGCTACCACTTTCCACTAGTATTGTATATTGCAGGAAATAACTCAACTGTGCAGAGTATTGCAACAAGTTCAAAATCTCAGTTGAGCCTTAAATGATATTCAGAAATTCTCAGCCTTGGGGACTCCCAATTCCTCTCCTCTTAGAAGCTATTTCAATTCATCACCCCTCTCCTCCAGCCTCCTACCTCATACCCTCAGCCTCAGTGGACTCCGCCTTCTTTCTGAAGGGAGTAAAAGCCAGTAGGGAATTTTTTTTTTTAATTGAAGTAGAGTTGATTTACAATGTTGTGTTAGTTTAAGGTGTACAGCAAAGTAATTCAGTTATATGTTGGAGAAAGGAAAGTGAAAGTCACTCAGTCATGTCTGACTCTTTGCGCTCCCATGGATTATACTTCTCCAGGCCAGGATACTGGAGTGGGTAGCCTTCCCTTCTTCAGGGGATCGTCTCAACCCAGGGATCAAACCCAGGTCTCCCACATTACAGGCAGATTCTTTACCAGCTGAGCCCCAAGCGAAGCCCAAGAATACTAGAGTGGGTAACCTATCCCCTCTCCAGTGGATCATCCCGACCCAGGAATCAAACTGGGATCTCCTGTGTTTCAGGTGGATTCTTTACCAACTGAGCTGTCAGGGAAGCCCTCAATTATATGTATGTGTGTATATATAGAGAGAAAGAGATTATTTTCCTTATAAGGGCTTCCCAGGTGGCACTAGTGGTAAAGAACCTGCCTGCCAGTGCAGGAGAGGTAGGAGACACAGGTTCAATCCCTGGGTCAGGAAGATCGCCTGGAGAAGGAAATGGCAACCCACTCCAGTATTCTTACTTGGGAAATCCCATGGACAGAGGAGCCTGGCGGGCTACAGTCCATGGGGTCGCAAAGAGTCATAGAGAGAGCTTCTTTTCATTACAGGTTATTACAAAACATTGAGTATAGTTCCTTGTTCTATATGGTAGATCCTTGTTGATTATCTATTTTACATCAAGTAGTGTGTATATGTTAATCTCAAACTCCTAATTTGTCCCTACCTCCTCTTTCCCCTTTGGTAACCATAAATATACTTTCTATTTCTGTGAGTCTATTTCTGATTTGTAAATAAATTCATCTGCATAAATTTTAAGATTCATATATAAGTGGTATCATCAGATTTCTCTGTTTGACTTTCTTCACCTAGTATAATCATCTCTAGGTCCATCCATGTTGTAAAAATAGAGTTACCAGATGATCCTGCAGTCTCATTCCTGGGCATGTATCTGGAGAAAATCTTAATATAAAAAGATACATGCACCCCAATGTTCATTGCAGCACCATTTACAATAGCCAAGACATAAAAGCAATCTAAATGTCCATTGACAGAAGAATGGATAAAAAAGATGTGGTGGCAATATTATTCAGTCATAAAAAGAAGGAAATAATGCTGTTTACCATAGGGTATTTATTTTCTTTCACATCCCTCATTTTGGCAGTGGGTTGGCCAGCCTAGCTGATCCAGACTCCAGGCATTAAATCATACAAACCCACTGAATTTTCCCAGATGATGCCCCAAATACCATGTCACAGACAAGTTATCGCTGATGTCCTCTCCTGATGAGAATGCTGACTGACTTAATTCATGAGCATAGATCCCATGAGTTGTTGTTTTCCTATTAAGTTCTGAAAAGCTTGTTACACAACAGTAGCATAACCAAAAACACCAGTTTGTTCATCAACTCACTTTTCTTGACTCAATGCTTAAAACAAAGACAACTCCTCGCCCTTGTCCGCCCTTGTCAGAGATTCTCTAGCTGCCTTGTCTGTCTCCGCCACTCCTCCAGGAATGAAGCCTTTCGCTCCAGTCTTCTCACTGTGCCTCAAGTGGCCCGCTGGAACTTACTTTTGCCTGTGTCACCAATGACTACACTAAGGGATCGAATTCAGACTTTATGATGCATTTGTCTCATTTGACCATCCTTTCCTGAACTTTCATTCTCCTTTGACTTTACTAACTACACTTCATGTGGTTCTCTTTCCTTACTTGCTTTTTGTCAGCCTTCTTCCCCAGGATTTGCATCTCCATCTCCTTAGGTGTCTCTCTCCCTAGGATCCTGTTATATCAATGAGCCAGTGATGGCCCCTGAGTATTAGCCTAAAATCGTCCCCATACTGTTTACTTCTTCACAGCAGACAAAGACAGCAATGCCAGACTGCACCAATCTCAAATTCTCCCACATCTAATTATTTTAATAGAGTCCAAATAAATATATTTTTAGCTATTTAGAGCCTACCTACTTTATATGCTCTGAGAAACTGCACTCAACATCTGCTAACCATGAATGACAATCCTGCAGTGATGAAACACACTCATCTGATGCTGCCCTTCAGAGCTTTCTGACCCAAGTCTCCCCATCTTGCTGGTGAGTGGCATTTTCTAAATGTCTCTAAACCACTCTCTACTTTCTTCTTCTCCCTGGGGATCTCCTTGTGCCATCCTCCTTCTGAGTGGTAGTCTATGCTGCTATCCCTGGGAGGTGTCTTGCTGAGAGAAACTTCCTTGTCATGCAAGCCTGCTCAAGACCAGCCAAATAAAACTTGTGTGCCATGCTTTCCCTGCTGCTGTCTCCTCCCTGACCAGCTCTGAAATTCCCACATTTAACAGAGCTCTTCATCTATATTTTTTCACATTGAAGCATAGTCATACCCTCTGCCATCAATATGGCTCTCCTGTACTCCATGCGAAGTGCAGACCTCTCCCAGGTCTCCTTGGCAGACGTGCTGCACAGCTGGTGGACATGATCCAAACCCGTGCCATCATCTCGGCCCCTCAAGCCAGAACCTGAGGGTCATCCCCGGCGTTTCCCTTTCTTACACACACTCAAATTCAACTGGACTCAAACGCAATGGGTCAGTTGGCAACTGGTCACACATTGCTGTTGATTTCACAGCATGATATGTCTCAAATGTGTTCTTTTATATCCATCAAGCTCTAGTTAATTCTCTACTGAATGGTCCTTCTGCCACCAGCTTCTGTCACAGCAGTTCAGTGATAAAACTTCTCAGCTGAAATCATCTAGTTGCTCTCCAGATCCTTCAAGAAAAGTGCAAACAGTATTCTTTCGAACAAACACTTTCAGTGTGATCTTCTGCCCCCTCCCCAAACTTTGGTTGAACGGAGCTGTCTTCAGGTCTCTGACTGTCACTGTTTATCACCTTTGTTTTCTCCCCTACTCCCTACTTGCCCATCCCCTCCCTCTGCTGGTTTCAGTTCGATTCAGTTCAGTTCAGTTGCTCAGTCGTGTCCCACTCTTTGCGACCCCATGAATCTGCTGGTTTAACTTGCACCAATTCTTTCAACTTCAGTTCAAGTATCTTCTCAACTACAAAGCCCTCTCCTAGATCTATCTCCCATCTCTACAGATTCCCCCCTTGGGCTGAATTTGTATTTATATTCCTATTTTTATTCCTACTGCACTCTGAGTTTATTTCAAACACAATATATTGCAGACAGTTATATATTCCATGGATCTACAGCTATACTGTAATCTCTGGAAGGCAGTAACTCTTTTTTATTTTTCACTTCTTAAAACTTAGAGTCTAGAATAATATCTGGTGTATCATATGATACTGAAAACAGTTTTGTTGAGGGATTGAAGAATGAGAAGTAGATAGGACTATATAAATTATGAAGATCACAAATCAAGTCTATTTATTCATCTCAAACATTAAAAAATATGTTTAGCATTTGTACTTATGATGCTATTATCATTTTTATACATATGAACCACACATGTATACATTTTTTACATATGATTACTAGACTCTTCTTGATTCTTCTTATACTGTTTGATTTTCCTAAATGTTTAATTCTGCTTTCCCCATGCAGTGTAGACTTGAGTAATGGACCTCGCTGGCTTTGAAAATGAATATAATGTCTAGTAACAAAAATGTCTCATACTTTTTTCTACTTGCTGAATAATATACTTTTAAAAGCTGGATTATCCATGAGCATAAAAGTAAGAAGATGGTAACAGATCCATTTTTGAAGATCGTTCAACCATATCCACTTTTGATTCTGAGCTTATGCTTTGAACCATTCTCTAAACATCCTTTTTAAAGACTTAAAAATAAACTGACATACCAAAAATAAATAAATAAACTATTTCCTTTTCATTTCCACTTAAATATAACAAAGCTATATTTAGACTTAAAACTAGATTTAATATTTTAGCCATGAAAATTCACTAAGAAATGGAAATTTATCTTAAAATAATATTGAAGTGATATTTATCAACACTTTTTGTGAGGGGTTTTAACCTACAAAAGGGAAGAATATATGACCTATTTGTGAATTTTCTTGATAGAATATTTTGTCTCTAAAGGAATCCATGTTCTCATTTTTTATATTTTTTGTAATAAAAGTCTTAAATAATGAATTAGACATAGAATACTTTGCTTTAAGAAACACCACAACTTTTAAGAATAAATTAAATTTTACTATAGAGTTATTGCCAGTTGTAGGATAGAGAAGGTACAAAAATAATAGGAAATTTTATCAACAATATTTCTTTCTTCTTTTTCTTCCCCCTTACCCAATATAAAGGCGAAACAAGTAATGTTTATGACCATCAAATTTTTCTGCAGATCCAAAAAAGCTATTTTTCTGCTCATATATTTGTAATGTGTGCTTGTTAATGGCATAGGTATTCAGGGCTCAAAGTGTTAGTGGAAACCTCCTCCATGGGCTTTGGTTCTCTGTAAGGAAGCAAAAAACCAAAGTTCTTACCTGTTGCAAGAAAGTTTATTGACAATAAGGAAAGAAAGAACAGAAGAACACCTCAAGAGCGAGGTGGGTCTCGTCAAGGGAGGCAGTGGCCCTGCAGAGCTGGGGTACAGAGATTTAAAGGCAATGGCCGTTTGCTTAATCCGGGGAGTTGTTCATTGCCAGTCTTGATTGACAGCTGCAGGGTATCTAACAAGATGCTCTACTGCAGCATGTCCTTCCATAACTCAGCCTGTTATAACTAGATGTATATATTCATGGAATATTTATCAGCAGTTAATAAATCCAATGGCCACCGAAGGTTACTTTAGCATATGATAGTGTGAAGGGTGGGCATGTCCCGGAGTAGGGAAAGTCCTGCCAGAAGGCCTGTGGGGAATTTTTCCAGCTTCCTGACTATTTTGGAGTACTGATGGGGGTATCTTAGGGGCAGGAGTAGTAAATTGCTCGGTGGGGGTGGGGTTAGGTGGCTATTGGATCTTTAGCTGAAGGGGCACCTCGCCTTGCTCTTAGCTAACTTCCTGCCTAAGGAAAGGGAATTCCAGATCTGCTAGTCAAAATATTTTGTTTTACAGACAAAAAAAGTAAAGACTAAAAAGATAAAATTGTATGTTTCAAGCCACATAATTAAATTGTAAACCTAGCTACAATCCAGGTATTTTGACAAATGAGTATACAAATACATAGGTGATTATATAACTATATGAATGTGTGTCACATGTAAGTATGTACGTGTTTCTAACATGAAAAATTACTTTAAGAAAAAAACTGGCATCAGTCACTGATTTATATTTAGTGCTTTAATTATTAGGGCATCAAAAAGAAAGATAGAGTTATGCTTACGTAGCATAGTGCTCATCAGAAGACTATGAAATGTTTATAGTTTCCTCTTAGCATGTCAAAGTTGTAATTGAATTCCCTGAGAAAAATGACTCTAGGCTTGCAAATACTTTGGAGTAACTTTTAAAAAACTAGTCTTCGTTAGTTAAATTACATGTATTTCACAAGTACAAGTTAGTTCCTTATCTTAAGTCCTGAATATTGATTACATGACAATCTACTATGATTCCAAAGAAATCAATGCATCAGCAAGCATCATAAAAACATTTTTAACACACAGAAATGGCCCTTTCCATACCTTTTAAGAATCAAAGATTTAAATTTATCATGATAGAAACAGTGGACAAAGAAACATTTACCCTTAATGAATATAACAAAAATTCTCAGAGAAAAAAATACAACTAAAATAATATTTTCTTTCATTTATTTACTTCCACTATAACTAATGTTTGAGATCACATGTCATTTGAGATTATATCAAAGCACTTCAGTAACAAGTCTCCACAAATGGTAGTTGTTATTAAAAAGCAGCAATAACTTTGATAAAAAACAACAGATGTTCCTCAGAGAAAAGTTACCCCAGGCATTGTCTGGAGTGTTTTATTATTCAATAATTTGTCTTAGGAGTTCCCGAGCAATTTTAACTTTTACCTTTACAGATATGCTTCTTTCCATAACTGATAAAGAACCATGAGAACTGGAAAATGGCCAGTTTAATTTTGTAACACACATAAAACCCAACTTAATTTCCCAAATGAGCATTTTCCAAATGGTGAGTGGGAAAAATACATAGAACAGAGGTGGGCATTACTATGTCTATTCCCAGGGGTAGTATTGATACCTTCTCTGTTTGAATAACACTCTATCAAACAGAAACAAAATTACACTATTATACTCTACAGAATTAGAATGATTCATCTTGAATCCTTCCTGGGAAATTTGAAAATAAAAACACAGCTATCTTCATATTTTCTTCTTTATGTAACATATTGTTGAAATTTTACAAATTGATGATTTCTTCAAAAGAAAAGATTTCTAGTGATGTATGGCAAATATGTATTTAAATAAGAAATTCTGACTCTCTTTTTGAGGCTTGCATGTTTGTGCGTGTGGTGAGAACAGAAATGGTGGCTTAAACACAATCTGCATCTCAAAGACATGCTGCCCTTTTATTTTTACTCTAATAATTACTTCCAACCTAAAGGTTCATATCATCAAAAGAAAAAAACCAAAATTTGTGGAAAGAACAAAATACCATTTTCTTTTTAACATGCACAAGCTTATTGCATAGACAAAATGTATTTGTTTTCAGAAGATAGTGTTAGGGCTTATGGTGGGCCACCTCAAAATATGTCAAGATGGCATGCTTGTTATCTCTGATTAAAGTTACTTGAATGACTGATGTGGGACTTTCTCTGGTGGTCCAGTGGTTAAGGGGAGTGCAGGTTTGATCCCTGGTCAGGGAGCTAGGATCCTGCACAACTCCTGGTCAAAAAACCAAAATGTAAAACAGAAGCAATATTATAACAGATTCAATAGACTCTAAAAATGGTTCTCATCAAAAAAAATTCTTTAAAAAAAAATGACCAGTGTGAGAGAGACACTGACTCTTCTTTCTGTCTCTCTAGAAGCAAGAAATAAATCTCACCTGTGACAGGTCCTCTCTCTCCCTGTGGCGGGCACCTCTATAACCAGAGGTGAGAAATTTGGGCAGAGAGGCCTGTATAAGTAAACCACCTTATTTCTTGTATTTACTACTCCAAGCACAAACTCTATTTATGGCTTACTAATTAAGCACCCAAAGCCTAAACTCCCTTGTCCTGTCAATTTCTCACAAATTTATTGTTTGTCTAAAAAGCGTAAAAGCTGCCTGCTTTAGCCACTTTTGAGGTCTCATTTCTACGAGTTCTCCATGCAACATGCAAATGAATTAAAATATGCTTCTTTTTCTCCTGTTAATCCACCTTGTGTCCATTTTATCATTAGTCCAGCCACAAGGACTCCAAAAGTGAGAGGGGAAACAGTCCCCCCTCCGAGACAATAGTCATAAGGGGCCTCTTTTGGAAGTTGTTTTAAAGCCCACGTGCCCCAGAAGTAGGCATGTGTTGTAACTGTACAGGGGATAGAAGGGCAGAAATTTATATGGCAGCTATGGCACTATACTGTGTAGACAGATGCTGGAGTTAAGGAAGTCTAAGAACCAACCTTCCTTTTCTCCCCAGGCATAACTTCTTGACAATTTCATCTTTCCTTTCACCCACCACACAGGCCTACGGGTGTTCTCAGAATGCCTGTTGTGTGAAAACAGTCACAAATGAAATAGGACGTGTATATACTTGAGCTCTTGGATGGCTCTGGCTGCTGCAACAACAGTCTGTACAGGTCCCCTGGGTATCACATACTAAAAGTCAGCAGAAAAGGGGCACAGGAATTTTTTCCTCTGACTTCTGGGGTAATAACTAATATTTACTGTCCCCAGAAATTAGATTTACAAGCAACATTGTTCCCAAGGGATACAGTCCTCTCCAGTTCAGAGTGCCGTTCCCACGGGATTGCACTCATCGCTAGACATGGGGTACTGTGACTGGGACACAGTAGCTTTCAGTTTTGAAGTGTGCAGTAACACACCCCTTCTCAGACCTAACTGTGGTCAAAGGCATGTGACCCTCTCCCTGTTACAGAGAAAACTTGGTTCTGCTCACCCTCGCAAGTGACGCCAGTCCACTGACACGAGGTTGTGGTGAAGGAACGGGCAGTGTTCATTGCAGGTGCCAGGCAAGGAGAATGGGAAGCTCAAAATCAAACTCTAGATGGCTTTCAGGGAGGGGGGTTTAAAAGCAGTGTGAGAGGGAGTTCTGCTGGGTGAGTGAACAGCTTATGCATAATTTTTTAATTGGTTACCATCAATATTAAGTTTCAAGCATCATCAACCTTCTGGTTTCAAGCAGTCCAGCGTCTATATTCTTATGGTCATAAATTTTCATCTGGTGGGGATCTGCTTCCTATAAAAACAACCTAGGAATGGGCCAGCCTTTTGTCTGTATCTTTCAGGGACCTAGTGATTCCACCATGTGGTCCATTTATTCTAAATTGTTAAAAAATAAATAAATAAATTGTTGCCAATTCCCCAGTCCAACAGCTATTCTTTATTTCTACATCTTCACATTCGTAATTATTAGCTCTGAAGCAGCCTTTAGAGACTCAGAGGAGACCTGGTAGCCTAAACAAAATGACTTTTACTTCAAAGGACAGGAACACAAGGGTTTATTACCGGTTCATCCCTAATCTCTCTCTCTCTCTCTCTCACACACACACTCACACCCCCACACACACCCACACACACACCCACACACACACCCACACACCCTCTCACACAGAGAAACCACAGGCTCCTAACAACTGATAACCAAAAATAAGGCAAACCTACTGGATGGATACAGATTTGAACATCTTGAGAACGGAAATCACGTTGAGCAGACACGGAGGACAAGTTTCGTTTGTCTGGTCTTTTTAACCTGTGACAACTCTTTCCCTCCCCGTCGTCTGTAGCTGCCAGGCGCAGCCCGTGGAAGCGAGGGTTCGGCGGCAGCCTCCCCGCCTGGCGCCCACGCTTCGCCCGCGCCGCGCCGGGAAGAAGCCGGCCCTGCTCCGCCCGGTGCCTCCGCAACCCCGCGCCCGCGAAGGTTAGGCGACCCCCGCCCGGACACCTCCCCGCCTGACTCTGGAAGGTGCGAGAAAGACCGGCGCTCTGCTTGCTCTGGGTTTTTATTATTTTTCTGTTTTCTAGCAAGGAGAAAACCTGGGCCTTGAAGAGTTCCCGGGGAGCCCGAGCTACGGTGCTGCCGCGCCCACGGCCGCCCCGAGCCCCACCTCCCTGCACGGCCTTGGCTGGCCCTACCCCGGAGACCGGGTGCCCAGGGGTGCCTCCTCTCCCCCGCCGATCCGAAGGTAGGGGGCGCCCCGAGCGGGTTCGGGGAGCAGGGCCGGGGAGCTCGGCGGGAGCGGTCGCTTCCTCTGGCGTCCCCAGTCCTGCCGCCGCTGAGAGCGGGAACGGCCGCGATCCCGGGAGCCGAGGCGCCCCGAGGTGCCCGTAGGGCCGGGGTTGCGATCAGGGGTCCGAGCTGGGAGCGAGCGCCTCTGGGGCGCGGAGGGAGAGGGGAGGATTCTGCGGCGGTTCCGTGCGAGTCCGGTGGCCGGGGCGTGGGTGAGCAGAGCTGAGCGGGAAGAGCGTGTCTAGGGTCCCGCCGGCAAGGGTGCAGGGAGGACGCGGCTCGGGGGAGAGCGAGCCCGGGGAAGCCCGGCAAATTCGGGGCTGGGCTGCCGGAGGGCTCCAGGCGGGGGCCCCGGGCGCTGACGCCCGGGACCCCGCAGCGGCGCGCCCGGGTCTGCATTCCGGGGGCAGGTATCCCAACTCAACCCAGTGCCCCGAATTCCGAGGCTGGGAATTCATCCCGGAGCTTGCGGACCTTTCAGTTATCTTTTAAAGGGACCGAACTGCCCTGTTGGATGGAAGCCCAGAGACTTGCTGGGAGACCGTGGAAATCACCGAAGGCGCCCTCAGCGAAAATTTGCCTCCCAGATGCAATTTTAAATTTCAGATTTCTCAAGAGAAAAGAAACTCTGATGTTAGAAATGGGGGGAGAGGGTGGCTCGTGCCTGCGTCTTTATCAGCTGAGAGGAACAGTATTTCTTTGCAATTCACATTTTACCAGATTCTGGCTTTAAAAGTAGATCATGGGGATATTTGAGAACGTGAAATATAGCCGTTGTCCCAGGATCACAGCAAAGTAGGCAATAGGTGATATTTTATCATTGCTAGAGGGGAAAAAATTGCACGTATTTTATTCTTTTGTGTGATTAGTAACCTTTTTGAGAAGAAAGATGTGTATTTCCATAAGGCAGGAAAAGATCACAGCAAAGCAACCTTATTTAAATGTATAAGCTCAGTCCTTCTATGTCCTCTGAGTTCCATGCAGCTCCTCCCATTCTTTTTAAGAACTATCTATTAAAATATTGAAAGTCTATTCGCAAGATTCCATTTGTGTTGGTGTCACATATAGATCAATTTTTATAAACAATTACAATATAACAAAATTGCAGTGTCTTTACAAGATACTGCTTTTTAAAAAAAGTCACCACAGTTAGACCAGGAACTTCTGTTTCTTTCACTTGTTACTCTGAGGATAAAAGTTTGATGTTTCAGCCTGGGAATTCTGAGCGGAGGAGGGGGGTTAAAACCAGGTATAAAAGAGTGAACAAAAATTAGACACCACAAAAGGTTTCACACAGTCAATATCAGATGTCTTCTAAAATAATATTTCATTTTAAAAACATTCTTTATTTCATAATTTCTCTAGTGATCTAAGATGAAGAGAAGTTCACATTTAATATTATTTTTATTATCTGTAAAACATTTATGCTGCATAAAATTGTACAACATTCATTACAACACTTGTTGAAAAGCAGATCGTTATTAAAGAGATTTCCATTTCCATTATAGGCTTGTTTATTGTGCTTTTCAGGAAAAAAGAGAAATTAGGGAGTGAATTTAATGAAAGAAACCCTCTATGTTTTTTTCACCTTTCATTTTAAAGTTATTCCTATACTATAAATTTTTCAAGTAAAGAAACGGAAGACTTGAATCTTATTAGACAGAATTTTCCTGATGTTCAAAATGTTCCCAGACTACAAGGAGACACTTTGAAAGAAACAGTTTGACATTCCCTCTTTGCCCCCATCTCTCATTTGCAATATCCACTATTTAGTTGTGAGAAGTTATCCATCCAAGAAAAAAATTTGCATCAGGTTCCTTTAGTGTCTAGTGTGAATGAATGTGTGGTGAGAGAAAGCATAAGGGAAAAAAGATAATTTAATCTATCAGTAACTACAAATAGTCATAGGATTCCCCAGAAATACAAGTGTTCAAGCTGTAGTGATACAAAGGCATCAGGAGAATGCCTTTCTTTCATTTATTCATCATTCATGGAGGGTCTTTCGTGTATGAGACAATTGTAGTCTGCAACAACTCATCTGCTACTGCTGCTGCTAAGTCGCTTCAGTCGTGTCCGACTCTTCGCGATCCCATGGACTGCAGCCTACCAGGCTCCTCCGCCCATGGGATTTTCCAGGCAAGAGTACTGGAGAGGGTTGCCATTGCCTTCTCCCAACAACTCATCAGAGATCTTTAATTAATCTCTCAGAATATTCTCCACATCATACCTTGTATAAGTTATCTTTCTTCTGCCAGAGCCTAGCAAAGCACCTAGCATATTAGATGTTCAATAAATGCTAGCTGAATGAATAAAGGAACAACTGATCTTTCTTAGCTATTCATTAACAAAAAAGGCTTCCCTTTTAAATTACGTGTAAATTAGTGTCTTTTAGAGAATGATAGAAGTGTTGCCTTCAGTCTTGTCATGTCCAGTGAATATTCAGGATGACATTTCTTTCGTCTGATTAATTATGAGACATTGGTTTTTTCCTTAATGAGTTCAATATTTATGTGCATATATTATAATAGAATTGTACCAGCCACCAACTGTACAACCTGATGTACTTCTTTTTCATTTAAGTAAAAATGTTGTAACTATTTTTTACCTTTTCAGTTTTGTGTTCTTATACGATAGCCTTTATCAATGAAGATATTTTGGGGCAGACCTCAGACATATAGCAGACTTGGTTCCAGACCATAACAACAAAGCAAGTCACATGAGTGTTTCATTTTCCAGTGTATATAAAACTTACATTTGCACTGTAGTCTATTAAGCATGCAATAATATTTTATCTAATAAAATAATGTGCGTGCATGCATGCTAGATAGCTTCAGTTGTGTCCGACTCTTTGCAAGGCTATGGACTATAGCCTACCAGGCTTGTCTGTCCATGGGATTCTCTAAACCCCATGGAGAATCCCATGAACAGAATCCCAAGGGCCTCATGGAGACTTCCATGGATAGAATCCCATGGACAGAGAATACTGGACTGAGTTGCCATGCCCTTCTCCAGGGGATCTTCTGAACCCAGTGTCTCTTATTATGTCTCATATATTGGCAGGCAAGTCTTTACCACTAGCATCATCTGGGGAGCCCCAAAACAATGTACATGCCTTAATTAAAAATCCATTATTGCTTAAAAAAATGCTATCATCTGAGCTTTCAGTGAGTCATAGACTTTTTGCTGTAAAGGGTCTTACCTCAGTGTTGGTGGCTGCTGACTGATCAGGGGAGTGATGGTTGCAGAAGGTTGGGGTGACTGTGGCAATTTTTTAAAGTAAGGCACAATAAAATTTGTCCCATTAATTGTATCTTTTAGGAGTGATTTCTCTGTAGCAAACAATGCTGTTTAATAGTATTTTGCCTGCAGTAGAACTCCTTTCAAAGTTGGAGTCAGTCCTCTCAAGCCCTCCTGCTGTTTTATCAACCAAATTTATGTCATATTCTAAATCCTTTGTTGTCATTTCAACAATCTTCACAGCATTTTCACTGGGAGAAGATTCCATTTCGAGAAACCACTTTCTTTGCTCATCCATAAGAAGCAACTCCTCACCCCTTAAAGTTTTATCATGAGATTATAACAATTCAGTTAGTTCTTTAGGCTCTGCTTTCTATTTCCACCACATTTGCAGTTACCTCCTTCACTGAAGTCTTGACTCCTCATAGTCATCGTGATGGTTGAAATCAACTTATTCCCAACTCCTGTTCATATTGACATGTCAACTCTTCTCATAAATCACAAATATTCTTAATGGTATCTAGAATGGTGAATACCTTCTAGAAGTTTTTCAATTGATTTTGCCCAAATTCATCAGAGGAATCATTATCTATGGCAGTTATAGCTTTACAAAATTCTCTATCTTAAGTAATGACATGAAAGTTGAAATTACTCTGATCCGTGGGCTGCAGAATGGATGTCATGTTAGCAGGCAAGGAAACAACATGAATTCTCTTACATCTCATCAGCCTTTTGGGTCACCAGTTGTATTGTCAATGTGCAGTGATATTTTGATAGGAACTTTTTTTTTTTTCCTGAGCAGTAGATCTCAACAGCAGGCTTATAAAATTTGGTAGGCCATGCTGTCAATAGACATGTTTTATTGTTCCATTTATTAAGCACAGACAGAGTAGACTGAGCAGAATTCTTAAGGGCTCCAATATTCTCTGAATAATAGACATGCATTGGCTCAATTTAAAGTCACTAGAGCATTAGCCCTTAACAAGAGAGTCAGTCTGTCCTTTGAAGCTTTGGAGCCAGGTACTGACTTGTCCTCTCTAGCTATGGAAGTCCCAGAGGGCATCTTCTTCCAATATAAGACTGTTTTGTCTACATTGAAAAACTGTTAAGTGCAACCACCTTCATTATTTATATGAGCTAGATCTTCCAGGTTACTTGCTGCAGCTTCTACATCAGTACTTGATGCTTCCCCTTGCACTTTGAGGTTATAGAGAAGGTTTCTTTTCTTAAACCTCATGAAACAATCTCTGCTAGCTTTAGACTCTTCTGCAGCTTCCTCAGCTCTCTTAGCCTTGACAGAATTGAAGAGAGTTAGAGCATTGGTCTGGATTAGGGTTTGGTTTAAGGGAATGTCATTTGTTTGATCTTTTATCTGTTAAAGCTTCCTCTGTATCTACAATAAGGCAGTTTCTTTACTAACCATTCCTGTATTAACTGGAGTAGCACTTTTAATTTCCTTCAAGAACTCCTTTGCATTCACAAGTTGGCTAACTATTTGGCATAAGAAGCCTAGCTCTCAGCCTATCTGGGCCTTTGGCATGCCTTGTATACTAAGCTTCATGGTTTCTAGCTTTAGATTTAAAGTGAAAGACTTGAAACTCTTGAATGCTTAGAGGCCATTGTAGAATTAGCAATTGGCCTAATTTCAATATTGTTGTGTCAGAGAAAAGGGAGGCCTGCGGAGAGGGAGAGAGGTGGGGGAACAGATAATGGAACAGTTAAAACAGACACAATATGTGTGGATTAAGTCGTTATCTTATATGGATACAGTTCATGGTGTCCCAAAACAATTACAATAGTACATCAACAGTCACCAATCACAGATCAACGTAACAAATAATCATGAAAAATTCAAAATATCGAGAGAATCACCAAATGTGACACAAAGACACAAAGTAAGCGTGTGCTGTTGGGAAAATGGTGCTGATACACTCGCTCTAGGCAGGGTTGCCACAAACCTTTAATTTGTAAAAACACACTGTAAGTGAAATAAAGTGAAGCACTCATTTTATAATGAGGCCTGATCATAATTTAAAGTTGAAACGTGGTAAATTATCACAATTGTCTATGTAGGTACTCTTCATTTCATTTTGGGACGTTTTGAAACCTTGTCTAATTTCAGTAGTTCTGATTTATGTATATATGTAAATAGACATACATACATATATGCATATATATTCAATATTCTATATTTTCATACATTGAATAGTAAATATATATGATAAATGGGCATTCAATATTCAATGTATGAATATATATTAATATATCTGCATATATTCAATACATGAATAGATATATATTATTGTATACATTGTATATATACAACATGTTTTTACATATATACATATATGTATGTATGTATGTTTACATATACACATATACTAGAACCATGGCTCAGATGGTAAAGAATCTGCCTGCAAGGCAGGAGACCCAGGTTCCATCCCTGAGGCAGGAAGATTCTGTGGAAGAGAAAATGGCAACCCGCTCCTGTATTCTTGCCTGGAAAATTCCACGGACAGGGGAGTCTGGCAGTTTACAGTCCACTGGGTTGCAAAGAGTCGGACATGACTAAGCACACACACACACACAAATATACACATATAGTCATACTCTATGCTAAATTTGCCCATATTCCCAGGATGACTCATTTCTGTTATTTTAAAGCTGAGAAAATTAAACTACTTTTGTAAATTGATTAAGTAACATATTTATTTAGCATCTACTATGTACAACATACTCTATTAAGCATCATTAAAATCATGAAAATAATTGAGACATTTCCCCTTTTCTCCATCAGAGTGGCACAGAGAGAACTGACCATCACTGGAGGCACTCTGAATTTTAGACTCACACCACATTCTTCTGTTATTACCAGTAGTGCTTCTTCTCCTCTTACTTCAAATGTTGGATAGTCATTGTTACTCTCAAGATGTTTTATCCTACAATTACATGCCCCTAGAAACACAAAGCCATTGTAGAGTATACTGTCCAGTTTCTCTTCTGTCCTTGCCTTGGTCGAAGGGGGGACAATCAGTAGCTACTGATGCACAGCTAAAAAGGACTGTTTTCAAAAAGTGAATCCAGAGACGAATAGCTGAGTATAAAGGATTCATAGTAACAAGCAGCCGGTAGAGACTGTGAGTGTAAATAGGATGGTGAAGAAGCCAGACGGAGCCAGGGGGTCACTGGAGCTCAGGAAATGAGGCAGGAAGGCTCATTGATTAGAAGCTCATGGACCTGTCCAGGGGAGCAGCAGGAAGGCCATTGACTGGGAATATGATGAGTGGGATGATTCAGGAAGCCTGGTGAGTCACTCTCGTACCTACCAGTTATCTTTTTCAACTTGAGACAATATCAGCATAAATTATTGATTAACACCTAAGAATAAATGAATAAGATCCTGAACATTTGAATTCATTTATCATTAAAAGGGGCTTCCCTGATGGCTCAGCTGGTGAAGGATCTGCCTGCAATGTGGGAGACCTGGGCTTGATCCCTGGGTTGGGAAGACATCCTGGAGGACGGAAGACTACCCACTCCAGTTTTCTGGCCTGGAGAATTCCATGGACAAAGAGTCAGACATGACTGAGTGACTTTCACACATCTTTAAAGGAATGCAATTGACCTTCAGAAATTTAATAATATAGAATCTGTTATAGAAGTTGTGAAAAAAACTTTTAAATTTCTCATAGTACAACAACGCTTATATCATGCTATTTGAAAATTTCTGTATGTTTACTTGAAAAGTTATTTATGACAAAGGTATGTGCACAATAAGATTTGTCCTTTGGAAATTTACTGGCCCAGGATCTATATATCCCTTATAAATAGAAGATAATTGTTTACTATTAATTTAAATATGTATGTATTTTATAGTTTTAAACATAATTACCCAACTATAGATCTAGAAATAGATTAATAAACATACACTGATTTTTTAAGATCAGTTCAGTTCAGTTCAGTTCAATCGCTCAGTCGTGTCTGACTCTTTGCGACCCCATGAATCGCAGCAGGCCTCCCTGTCCGTCACCACCTCCTGGAGTCCACCCAAACTCATGTCCATCCAGCCGGTGATGCCATCTAATCCTCTGTCATCCCCTCCTCCTCCTTTCTCTAATCCTTCCCAGCATTAGGGTTTTTTCCAATGAGTCAATTCTTCGCATGAGGTGGCCAAGGTATTCGAGTTTCAGCTGCAGCAATGGTCCTTCCAATGAACACCCAGGACTGATCTCCTTTAGGATGGACTGGTTGGATCTCCTTGCAGTTCAAGGGACTCTCAAGAGTCTTCTCCAACACCACAGTTCAAAAGGATCAATTTTTTGGCGCTCAGCTTTCTTCACAGTCCAACTCTCACATCCACATATGACCACTGGAAAAACCATAGCCTTGACTAGATGGACCTTTGTTGGCAAAGTAGTCTCTGCTTTTCAATTTATTATCTAGGTTGGTCATGACTTTCCTTCCAAGGAATAAGTGTCTTTTAATTTCATGGCTGCAGTCACCATCTGCAGTGATTTTGGAGCCCTCCAAAATAAAGTCTGACACTGTTTCCACTGTTTCCCCATCTATTTCCCATGAAATGAAGGGACCAGATGCCATGATCTTAGTTTTCTGAATGTTGAGCTTTAAGCCAACTTTTTCACTCTCCTCCTTCACTCTCATCAAGAGGCTTTTTAGTTCCTCTTCATTTTCTGCCATAAGGGTGGTGTCATCTTCATATCTGAGGTTATTGATATTTCTCCTGGCATGTATCTCCATATATATCCATATAATATATATCCATCTATCTATATCTATCTACATCGGGATCTCTGTTACAAGGTATACTCATCAGAATTAATGAACTGTTGCTATCCTGAGTATTCTATAAGATATTCTTGTTTAGAAAAAAATGGGAAGTGCTTGCTTTTTTAAAGGGGAGAAGGTTTTCCTTTTGCCTCTTCTTGATATATTATAGGCAATTGTGTACTTCATAGACAATAATGTCAAATCTGTAATATGTAACAGTAAATGAGTAATATCATTGTAGTATTAATATTATTAATATCCTTGAGGTGACAAAATTTATGTGATGTTATATTAGTATCACTTCTTTATGCTATAATATCTTCCTTAAACAAAATGAGGTTATTCAATCTTTTTAAGGTTGAAATCTATTTTCAATTTTTAAAGTAAAAATAAGCAAGTAAATTTTGTTTTTAAAAATACCAGCAGCTAGCTGATCAGTGGTTTAATTCATGATAATCTGCAGGTCTCAGAGAACTGAGAATTGATCACAGGATGATTTTGCTGTCAAGATTGTGTTCACATAGTCAACAGTATCATGTGATAAACATTTATTGAGTGCCTACTCTGTACATGTAGGTCCTAAGATAGTGTATCTACACTTTAGAAGCTCAAATCTGAAGATTTTATGAACTTGATATATTTGGGATATTATTCTGGTTTGAACTTTTCATTTTCCCATATATATTTACTTAACAGTGCCATGATGAAGTTACTGTGCCATGTTTTATGGTCGATATCACAGTGAGTAAAGGACAGTTCTGCTTCCCCATTGCTTATACATAAATAAGATAAACTAGTTTTTATTATACTTGCAGTGCAAAGCAAATTGTGTCATATAGTATCAGACTCTAAACAGACATATGTGGGGATTCAAAGGAGATTATATCCATTTGAATAGAACAAAGAATAGTTTAAGGCAGGTTACTTTTAAGTTTGAGCTTGATTGATGTAGGATAGAAAGAAATGTTTAAGATATGACTACAACATGTATCTCTACTAGAGAAAAATATTAATTAGCTATCATAACTAGATATCCTGAAGTTCTTATCCACATTTTCCTTTTCCTTCCCTTACATTTTTCCTACATAAGTGAAAAAAAAAGGCCTACTTTTTTTATTTTTTTTTATTTTTTGGTCTACTGTTTTAACATGAGTCAGCACATCATAGAAATGATGATGACAGATTTAAACCTACTATAATTGTTATGGCTGATATTTGCACTATATTTGGTGCCAGGTGAAGACTTCACTAACCTTTCTTAGTAAATTAACAGGAGAAAATGGTAAAATTTGTTTCCTTCTCAATGGATTAATTTATAGTTGTGATTTTTTTTTTAATTCCTAACTAGTGTCTTTCTATTCCAAGCAGGAGTATAATATGGATTCAGAGCTCAAGGATTATTATAACAAGACATTTGCTGGTGAGAACAATACTGCTTCCATTCGGAATTCTGATTTCCCAGTCTGGGATGACTATAAAAGCAGTGTTGATGACTTGCAGTATTTTTTGATTGGACTCTATACACTTGTAAGTCTTCTTGGTTTTATGGGGAATCTACTTATTTTGATGGCTCTCATGAGGAAACGAAATCAGAAGACTACAGTCAACTTCCTCATAGGGAACCTGGCCTTCTCCGATATCTTGGTTGTGCTGTTTTGCTCACCTTTCACACTGACCTCGGTCTTGCTGGATCAGTGGATGTTTGGCAGGGTCATGTGTCACATTATGCCTTTCCTTCAATGTGTGACGGTTCTGGTTTCCACTTTAATTTTAATATCCATCGCCATTGTCAGGTATCACATGATAAAACATCCTGTATCTAATCATTTAACGCCTAACCATGGCTATTTCCTGATTGCCACTGTCTGGACACTGGGTTTTGCCATGTGTTCACCTCTCCCAGTGTTTCACAGCCTCGTGGAACTTCAGGAGACCTTTGGCTCCGCATTGCTGAGCAACAGGTATCTATGTGTCGAGTCATGGCCATCTGATGCATACCGAATTGCTTTCACTATCTCTTTATTGCTTGTTCAGTATATTCTGCCCTTAGTTTGTCTAACTGTAAGTCATACTAGTGTCTGCAGGAGTATAAGCTGTGGATTGTCCAACAAAGAAAACCAACTGGAAGAGAAAGAGATGATCAACTTAACTCTCCATCCTTCCCAAAAGAGTGGGCCCCAAGTGAAGCTCCCCAGCAGCCAGAAGTGGAGCTACTCCTTCATCAGGAAGCACAGAAGGCGGTACAGCAAGAAGACAGCCTGTGTGCTGCCTGCCCCAGCTAGGCCACCTCTGGAGAACCGCCCCGGAAGGCTTCCGGAGCACGCAGGCCCCAGGAAGAGTCCGCTCCCTTCATCCAGTAAGTTCATACCAGGGGTGCCCACCTGCTTTGAGGTGAAACCGGAAGAAAACTCAGATGTTCATGAGATGAGAGTAAACCAGTCTATCATGAGAATAAAAAAGAGATCTCGAAGTGTTTTCTACAGACTGACTATCTTGATACTAGTGTTTGCGGTGAGCTGGATGCCTCTACACCTTTTCCACGTGGTGACCGATTTTAATGATAACCTGATTTCAAACAGACATTTCAAGTTGGTGTATTGCATATGTCACTTGCTAGGCATGATGTCCTGTTGTCTTAATCCAATTCTGTATGGATTTCTTAATAATGGGATCAAAGCTGACTTAAGGTCTCTTATACACTGTCTGCATATGTCATAATTCTCAGTGTTTACTAAGGAGAAAAAAAATGTGGTGATCACCTAAAATACATTCATAGTAACTATGTATTTATAATCAGCAAACTTTGTTAACATGTGGAGTTTATGTATAAGAGCTGTGGATTTGGATGTCAGTTCATAATATATAGAAGATAATTTTAATGTGTTATATAAGATAAATTCATTTAGTTGTATAAAGTCATTGTCAATCCAGTCTGTAATTTCATTTTAAAGAGTATTTATATTACCTTCCATTTCAGCTTGTCTGTAAACCAATGAATCGTTAGTTCTTGCTTAAAATAAAAATTGTATTTAACCATACAAAAAAATTGTAGCTTTTTGTTCAAAATTTTAGGTAAAAAAAAAAAAATCTTATTTTTCCTCAGACATTTAATTTCAAATATGAGGAATATTTATTAGTCTTAATTTTTACTTCACAGATTTCTTAATATTTTACTTCTGAAAATACAGAAAAGTTTTAGTATGCCCAACAAACCATAACTAAATGACAGATATATGTTGTTGTTCTTGTTTAGTCACTAAGTCATCTCTGACTCTTTGAGACCACATGCTCCTCTGTCCATGGGATTTCCCACACAAGAATACTGAATGGGTTGCTATTTCATTCTCCAGGGGACCTTCCCGACCCATGGATGGAACCCCATCTCCTGCATTGGCAGGTGGATTCTTTACCACTAAGTCACTAAGGAATTCCCCCTTGGATATAGGCCTAAGTCATAAATTTAATTGCCAACAGTGGGTACAGTTTTGGAACCTCGACAGGAAAATATTTATTTCCTATCACTGATGATTGCTCAAGTTATCAATTTATTTCTCACTATCCTAGCTGTTGTTCAGTCACTAAGTCGTGTCCAGCTCTTTGCAACCCAATAGACTGCTGCATGCCAGGCATACCTGTCTTTCACCACCTCCTGGAGTTTGCTCAAACTCATGTCCATTGAGTCGATGATGCCATCCAACCATCTCATCCTCTGTTGACCCCTTCTCCACCTGCCCTCAATCTTTCCCAGCATCAGGGAAAGAGTAGGGCTTGGTTTGCATTTTTCCAGTGAGTCGACTTTTTGTATCAGTTGTCCAAAGTATTGATGGTTCAGCTTCAGCGTCAGTCCTTCCAATGAATATTCAGGATTGATTTCCTTTAGGGTTGACTGGTTAGAACTCCTGCTGTCCAAGGGACTCTCAAGAAGCTTCTCCAGCACCACAGTTTGAAAGCATCAATTCTTTAATACTCAGCCTTCTGTATGGGTCAACTCTCACTTGTGTATATGACCGCTGCAAAAACCGTAGCTTTGACTATATGGACCTTTGTCAGCAAAGTAATGTCTGCTTTTTAATCCCCTGTCTAGGTTTGTCACAGTTTTTCTTCCAAAGAGCAACCATCTTTTAATTTCAGGGCTGCAGTCACCATCTGCAGTGATTTTGGAGCCCAGGAAAATGAAGTCTGACAATGTTTCCGTTGTTTCCCCATCTATTTGCCATGAAGTGATGGGACTGATGCCATGATCATAGTTTTTTGAATGTTGGGCTTTAAGTCAGCTTTTTCACTTTTATCTATCACTATCAGGAAGCTCTTTAGGTTCCTCTTTACTTTCTGCCACTAAGGTGGTATCATCTGCTTATCTGAGGTTATTGATATTTCTAACTGTTGCTTTTTTGACCTGCATACAGGTTTCTCAGGAGGCAGGTAAGGTGGTCTGATATTCCCATCTCTTTAAGAATTTTCCACAGTTGTGATCCACACAGTCAAAGGCTTTAACATAGTCAATGAAGCAAAAGAGAATGCTTCTCTGGATTTTTCTTGCCTTTTCTGTGATCCAGCTGATGTTGGCAATTTGATTTCTGGCTTCTCTGCTTTTACTAAGTCCAATTTGTACATCTGGAAGTTCTCAGTTCATGTACTGTTATAGCATAGCTTGAAGGATTACCTTGCTAGCATGTGAAATGAGCACAGTTGTGCTGTAGTTTGAACATTCCTTAGTATTGCCCTTCTTTGGGGGTTGGAATGAAAACTGACCTTTTGTAGTCCTGTGGCCACTGCTGAGTTTTTCCAAATTTGCTGGCATATTGAGTGTAGCATTTCAATAGTATCACAATTTAGGATTTTAAATAACTCAGCTGGAATTCCATTACCTCCACTACTCTTGTTTGTAGTAATGCTTCCTAGTGGTTTTCCCTACTTTCTTCAATTTAAATCTGAATTTTGCAATGAGGAGTTCATGATCTGAGCCACAGTCAGCTTCCAGTCTTGTTCTTCGTGACTGTTTAGAGTTTCTCCATCTTCAGCTGCAAAGAATATAATCAATCTGATTTCAATATTGACCTCTGGTGATGTCCATGTGTAGAGCTATCTCTTGTGTTGTTGGAAGAGGATGTATATTATGAACAGAGCATTCTCTTGGCAAAACTCTGTTAGCCTTTGCCCTGCTTCATTTGTTCCATAAGGCCAAACCTGCCTGTTCCTCCAGATACTTCTTGACTTCCTCCTTTTGCATTACAGTCCCCTATAATGAAAAGGACACCTATTTTTGGTGTTAGTTCTAGATGGAATTTTAGGTCTTCACAGAGCCATTCCACTTCAGCTTCTTCAGCATTAGTGGTTGGGGCATGGACTTGGATTACTATGATGCTGAATGTACCACTCACATAGCTCACCTAGAAACAAGGCAGCTTGGGGTTCCCAGGGCATTCTCTGTCAATCACTACAAGCCACCCCATCCACACTGTTATGTCATCTCATGTTGCGACAAAAGACATCTGCTTTTCAGTTCCTTTCTAGGTTTTCTAGCACAAAACTAGGTACAAGCCCCTCTCCTTTCAGCTTCCCTCTGATCTTTCTGGGGTTATATGATTGTCCTAAATTTTGACATGATAGCAGAGAAAACTTTGGTTCACTTTTCTTTTCTCTTTCCTCCTTCTTCTTATTGTACAGTCTTCTGCTTCTTTCTGGCTACTAAGAATGTCCCTTGTTAACAAAATCTTCATTTTTCTGTGCTCTGGGGCTTGTGGTGAAACTATGTACAGAATATCAAGGTTTGTTTTTGGAAAAGAAAGCTTTTGTGATTTAAAATATTTCCCGCAGGACTTCCCTATTGGTCCAGTGGTGCAGACTTTGCCTCCTAGTGAGGGAGTATGAGTTCAACCACTAGCCTCAGATCCCACATGCCTTGTGACCAAAAAAAAGCCAAGAAAATGAAGGCAATATTGTAACATATTCAATAAAGATTTTTTAAATGGCCGTTAAAAAAAAATCTTTAAAAAATTAAAAAAAATAAACACTTTTCCTTTTAAATGCCTAAATTCAAGACTGTACTGTCACCCCAGACCCAAAACAAAAAAGTCTCAGTTTAAGACTGCCCTCTTATTTAAAAGAAATAGCTATTTTCACTTTCATTAGGGCAATCAATTTAACATTAGTGTCCAAAGGGGGAAAATTCACTGATAAGGACAAACATAAAAACATAGGAAAGCATTTTATCCTGTTCAGTTCAGTTCAGTCACTCAGTCATGTCCTACTTTGCGACCCTATGGACTGCAGCACACCAGGCCTCCCTGTCCATCACCAACTCCTGGAATTTACTCAAACTCATGTCCATTGAGTCGGTGATGCCATCCAGCCATCTCATCCTCTGTCGTCCCCTTCTCCTCCCACCTTCAATCTTTCCCAGCATCAGTGTCTTTTCCAATGAGTCAGTTTTTCACATTAGGTGGCCAAAGTACTGGAGTTTCAGCTTCAACATCAGTCCTTCCAATGAATATTCAGGACTGATTTCCTTTAGGATGGACTGGTTGGATCTCCTTGCAGTCCAAGGGACTCTCAAACATCTTCTCCAACACCACAATTCAAAAACATCAATTCTCCAGCTCACAGCTTGCTTTATAGTCCAACTCTAACATCCATACATGACTACTGGAAAAACCATAGCTTTGACTAGACGGACCTTTGTTGGCACTGTCTCTGCTTTTTAATAAGCTTTCTAGGTTGGTCATAACTTTTCTTCCAAGGAGCAAGCATTTTTTAATTTCATGGCTGCAGTCACCATCTGCAGTGATTTTGGAGCCCCCCAAAATAAAGTCTATCACTGTTTCCACTGTTTCCCCATCTATTTGCCATGAAGTGATGGGACCAGATGCCGTGGTCTTGGTTTTCTGAATGTTGAGTTTTAAGCCAACCTTTTCATTTTCCTCATTCACTTTCATCAAGAGACTCTTTAGTTCGTCTTCACTTTGTGCCATAAGAGTGGGTTTATCCTGTTAGAGTAACTTATTTAGCAAATGTACAATAATCAGTCAAACCACAGATTTTATGGTTCCTAATAGATGAGTTTAGTTAAACAGGATTAACTAATTTAATCTTAATCTATTGAAGCTCTTAAACTATTGAACTCTAAGGAAGCCATTTATCTTCCCTAACCAGAAATGACTGAATGTTCTTAATAATTGAAAGTTGAGAAGTTTGAATGGATTGGTAGATAGAAGTCATTAAGGGGAGGATTAATGGTTTTAGAAGGCATTATGAATAATAATTCCCTCCATGGAGAGTTGCTTAGTGAGATAAACAATTTTTGTTCAGTCTACTCTCAATTGCTCAAGAGTTGGTTATCTTTTCTTCCTTTTCTCTCCTGGTGTTTGACTTGATTGCCTCTTTTTTAACACCTCCACAAAGAAAACATGGCTAAAATAAATGGAGATGAAATTAGAAACATCACCCTCACTAAATTTTAACAATAATTTTAAATTATTCAATTAAGAAAAATATGATAAATTAAATTTTAATGGTTATTTAAATTTTCCTGCTAGATCTGTTGCCCATTATTGTGGATAATAAAGCACTAAATGGGAAAAAAAAAAAAAAAAGCTGAGGAATGCACAAGTGAAGTTGCTCAGTCATGTGCAACTCTTTGTGATCCCATGGACTGTAGTCTACCAGGTTCCTCCATCCATGGAATTTTCCAGGCAAGAGTACTGGAGAGGGTTGCCATTTCCTTCTCTAGTGGATCTTCACAATCCAGGATTGAACCCAGGTGTCTTGCATTGGAGGCAGACACTTTACTGTCTGAGCCACCAGGGAAGCCCCAAGAGCAAAAGCCCAAAGGTAAATGCACAAAGAGCATCTAAAATTGTTAAATGATGAAGAAACATATATGAGGATGATTCTATTCAGATATTTATGGAATACCTGCTGTCTACCAAGACCTCTTTTAGGTATTTGGGATACAGCAATGAGAAAGATCCCTTCTGGTCTGATGTTTGCCTTCTGGTGAGGAGGGAGGGAGAACCAGTGGATTGATATAGATCATTAGTAAGCAATATGAACAATAAAAGGTGAATTATATAGTAATGATATAATATATAGATAGATGTATTCATTTCCTAGTATGTCTTAATAAAGTACCACAAGCTGGGTGTCCTAAAACAGCAGAAACTTATTGTCTGACAGTTCTGAAGACTAAAAATGTGAAATCAATGTGCCTGTTCCAGTGAAAGTTGTGAATTCTCCTTGTCTCTTCCCACTTCTGACTGTTAGTCAGCAGTCTTTGATGGTCCTTGCTGGTAGACTACATCATAGGACTAAAATCATGGCATCATGTCCCATCACTTCATTACAAATAGGAAAAAAGTGGAAGCACTGACAGGTTTTATTTTCTTGGGCTCCAAAATCACTACAGACAGTGACTGCAGCCATGAAATTAGCTTTTTTTTTTTTTTTGTGGGTACAGGATTGCTATAAGAAATTCATACCTCTAGATTAACATGAGGCCATTATATGACAACTAAAGAAAGATGAATGATCCAAAGCTGGTTAATTTAATGCCAGTAAAGGATGGTTTGATAATTTTAGAAAAGAAGTTTGCCTTTAAAAATGTCAAGATAATAGGAGCGAGATCCCAGTTGAAGTTGAAACTCCGATATTTGGCCACCCGATGTGAAGAACTGACTCATTGGAAAAGGCCCTGATGTTGGGAAAGATTGATGGCAGGAGGAGAAGGGGACGACAGAGGATGAGACGGTTGGATGGCATCACCGCCTAGATGGACATGAGTTTGAGCAAGCTCCGGGAGTTGGTGATGGACAGGGAAGCCTGACTTGCTGCAGTCCATGGGGTCACAAAGAGTCGGACATGACTGAGCAGCTAAACTCAACAGAAGAAACTTCTGCACACCAAGAGTCAGCTGATGAGTTCCAAAATAACATTGAGACAATTATTGAGAAGAAAGGGTATTTGCCTGAACAAGTTTTTAATGCAGATAAAATTGTCCTTTTCTGGAAAAATTGCCATAAAAGAGATTCACTAGTAAGCAAGAGAAGAGAGAAGGGTTTGAGGCAGGAAGGCGTACACTTACTTACTGCTTTGTGCAAATGAAGTAAGATTTATGATCAGTTCAGCCCTTATCTATAAAGCTGTTAATCCTTGAGCCTTTAAGGGAGAAGATAAACACCGGCCAGCAGTCTTCAGACTGGACAACAAGAAGGCCAGGACAATGAGAACACTTTTTTTTTTAAAGTAGTTCCATTGGTGCTTTATCTCTAAAGTCAGAAAATATCTCTTGAGCAAAATGGACTGATTTTTAAAGTTCTTTTGATATTGGGCAATGTCTCTGGCCACCCAAAACTGCATGAGTTCAAGAATGAAGGCACTGAAGCTGCCTACTTGCCCTTAAACACAGTATCTTTGCTCAGGCCCTAGATCAGAGGGTCACAATGACCTGCATTGTGATATCTACGAAAGGATTTTACATAGATATAATATCTATGGAAAGGATTTTCAGTACTATAGAAGAGAACTCTGATAGACGATTGTGGAAGTCTAGGAAGGATTACACCATGGAAGATGCCATTGTTGCTATAGTAAAAACTGTGAACACCCTTGAGTCTGAAACAACAAATTCCTGCTGGAGAAATCTATATTCAGATATTGTACATGACTTCGCAGGATTTTCTGATAGAGCCAAGCAAGGTCAGGAGAGAGTTTATGCACATGGCAAAAAAAAAAAAAAAAAGAGGGACGGCTTTCAAGATATGGATCTTTGAGAAATTCAACAGCTAATAGACATCACACCAGAGCAATTAACAGAAGATGACTGGACAGAGATAAGTTCTTGCAAAGCAGTGCCAGACAGGGCGGAGGAGGACGTAGAAGAAGCCCTGCCGGGAAGCCAGCTGGCATCAGACAGTCTGTCAGAATGGCTCCAACTATCCTAGACTCCTTTTGACTTCTATGACATGGACCCTGCTATGAACCAAAGCAAACAGCAAAAGGATTGGCGTCTGTAGAGAAGTTGTGGGGAGAGAGCAAATTAGCCAAGATGGCATATTCAGGCTGTTCCGCCTTACGTTTTGTAAATAATGATTATGTAACAGCTAAGATCACGCATCTTAACCGCTGAGAGAGCACTGCGCATGTGCCCACGAGGTACGCACTAGGCCACGGCTTTTGCGGGCAGTATGGAGATATGCGTTCCACTTCAGAAAGCGGTGACATTACTGCAGGGTCAGGGCTGTGTCCGCTGGGCCAGCCCCGAGAGGAGAGAGTGCAGGATGTCTACTGCCATGGCTGCTGCGTCAGCCGGGAGAGGATACCGCCATGGCTGCTGCGTCAGTCACGAGAGGATACCGCCATGGCTGCTGCGTCAGCCGGGAGAGGATACCGCCATGGCTGCTGCGTCAGCCGGGAGAGGATACCGCCATGGCTGCTGCGTCAGCCGGGAGAGGATACCGCCATGGCTGCTGCGTCAGCCGGGAGAGGATACCGCCATGGCTGCTGCGTCAGCCGGGAGAAGATACCGCCATGGCTGCTGCGTCAGTCACGAGAGGATACCGCCATGGCTGCTGCGTCAGCCGGGAGAGGATACCGCCATGGCTGCTGCGTCAGTCACGAGAGGATACCGCCATGGCTGCTGCGTCAGTCGGGAGAGGATACCGCCATGGCTGCTGCGTCAGCCGGGAGAGGATACCGCCATGGCTGCTGCGTCAGTCGGGAGAGGATACCGCCATGGCTGCTGCGTCAGCCGGGAGAGGATACCGCCATGGCTGCTGCGTCAGCCGGGAGAGGATACCGCCATGGCTGCTGCGTCAGCCGGGAGAGGATACCGCCATGGCTGCTGCGTCAGCCGGGAGAGGATACCGCCATGGCTGCTGCGTCAGCCGGGAGAGGATACCGCCATGGCTGCTGCGTCAGCCGGGAGAGGATACCGCCATGGCTGCTGCGTCAGCCGGGAGAGGATACCGCCATGGCTGCTGCGTCAGTCAGGAGAGAGGTTGTGTGTGGCTGTGCTGTGTTGTGCTATGTCTGCTACCTCAGCTTTTGTGCCAGCCAGAAGAGAATAAACGTGTCCGCAGTTCTTACAGCTCTTCGAGTTTCCTTCCAGCCTCTTAACTCGCCCCTTGCCCACCCTGGGTTCAGTGAACAGTAGGCACAGCAAGACAAGTGGTGTCACAAACAGGATGAACAGTAATGCAAAAATATATTTAGAGAAATGACAAAATCAAAAAATCAGACATATTACAATGTATTTCTGCAAAGTTATATCTACATCCCCTTCTACATCCTCTGCCACCCCTGAGACAGCAAGACCAACACCTCTTTTTCCTCCTCCTCCTCAGCTTACTCGAGATGAAGAGGACGACGACCTTTACGGTGATCCACTACCATTTACTGATTAGTAAATAATCTTCATGCCTCTTTTGTGTGTGTGAGTACAGCAAGAACTGTAAGAGACATTTCTGTCATCCTTATCATCATGTAGAACATCTAAGTATCACGTAGAACATCATGTGCAAGAGGTAGTAAAGTGTATAGCCTACCCTTACATAAGCATAAGGTGAGTGACATTTAACATAAGATTAATAATATGGAACTTTGCTTTCAAAGAATTACATTACTATACAATATGCCTCTCTCTCATATTTGGAAAATTTGCATCTTACATTGTCATCATAAATAAGGCTTTTAAAAACTGTAATGAATATTAATAACACTGTATGCTATAAAATTTTATGATTTATTCATTAGTGTGTAGTCTGCGCTGATGGCTACAGTGAAGCGATTGTATTGATTACAGTAGGTAACCACAAAACAATCATATTGCTGCTACATTACCAATACATAAATCTTCACACTTATAAATACATAGGAATTTCTTTTCACATCTTTTCATTCTTGATGTCTAGTATTACTAATACATACAATATCTACAGTGTTTTGTATCATACAAGAAAATATTGACAGATAATTCATCTTGTAAACAGACAATGTAAACTTATGGTGTCAATAAACACAAAACAGTACTGTAGATGTATTTTCTCTTCCTTATGATATTCTTAATAACATTTTCTTTTCTGTAGATTACTTTATTGTAAGAATACAGTATATAACATATACAACTTCAAAATATGTGTTAATTGATTATGTTATCAGTAAGACTTGTAGTCAACAGTAGCCTATTAATAGTTAAGTTTGGGGAAGCTGAATTTACATGCAGACTTTTGACTATGTGGGTATTGGCACCTCTAACCCCCATGTTGTTCAAGGGTCAAATGTGTATATATGTATATACAGAGTGAAAGAGATGCATAAAGCATATATATGTGTGCATATATATATATATATATATATATCAGCATTAATATGTGTGTGGGTGGGGCAGGTATGGGTGTATGTGTAGAGAGGACATTAAGCATTCATTTTTCCTAACATCATGTGTATAACACATATATTCCTAACACCGTATACGTGTATTTGTATATATACATATGTGTGTATATATACAGTACACACACATATTATATACTGTAAAATATAGTATATGTTGACTATATATAGGTAGGTAGATAGATGCTTTGAAGGGATACAAGGCTCCCTGATGGCTCAGTGGTACAGAATCCACCCTGCAGTGCAGGCAACCCAAGAAATGAGAGTTCGATCCCTGGGTCGGGAAGATTCTCCAGAGGAGGGCATGGCAACCCACTCCAGTGTTCTTGCCTGGAGAATCCCATGCGCAGAGGAGCCTGGTGGGCTACAGTCCATGGGTTTGCAGAGTCGGACACGACTGAAGCGACTACATAAAGGGATATAAAGGGCTATACAATGGTGATATTTTAGTTTTATCATTTCTTTTACATGTATTAGTTAAATAGATTAATGAAAAGGTACTCTCTTTTATGCATTATTTTGATAACCAAATACAGTTTTCTCAGGAAACAAGATGACTGTTTGATACTATCTCTCTGTTTACTGACTGTCAAAAAGTGATCAACTCGTGAATTTAAACACATTTGGTGGGGTCTGATTCATTGGCTTTACTGTCATTATTGAAGAAGGTCAAATAGTTTCATCTTTGGCAAGTGAAAGCCTCTTCAAGTCAGCTCTGGGTCATCTTTTTATTTTTTTTTTCTTTTTTGCTGTCTAGTATATATAATTATGATCTGTGGGAAGGTCAGGTCTAATAGTAAGTGAAAGTCTCTCAGTTGTGTCCAATTCTTTGCAACCCACGGATTATACAATCCATGGAATTCTTCAGGGCAGAATTCTGGAGTGGATAGCCTTTCCCTTCTCCAGGGGATCTTCCCAACCCAGGGATCAAACCTAGGTCTCCCACATTGCAGGTGGATTCTTTACCAGCTGAGCCACAAGGTCCAATAGAAGCTATTTATTTACATCAGATATGGAACTCCATTATGTGTGTTCTAAATCATAAATGATAAAGGCTTTAATGAGAATGAATTCTCATTCATGGTGTTTCAAATCTCTCTCTTTTTCTCTCAGTATTAATAAGTTTACTAAGGGGTGGAATGTCAAGGGCTAGGCGGTACAATATTGGACCTACATAATCTTGAGCGCTTTTTACTGATTTTCTTGTACTCCATATAATTTGTTTATAAGTCGGGCTCATGCTGTAGACACAGCTCAATGTAAATGAGACACATTCACAAGTAGTTAAAACCCAGAACTTCATGGTAGTAAGTATTCAGGAAACAATTTAAGAAGTAACTTTTTCACACAGTATGGTGGCCAGAGTCCTGCACAACTTTCAAATTTACTGTAGAAGTGTTTTTGAGGATAGTGATTTTTTAAAATTCTGTTTCTCTACCCACAGATGTTGACACCAAAATGCGGGGTTTTCTTTCACATCAGCTACCAACTTTCCAACTTTTGGGACATAAGTTGAGTGTCCTACAATTCAATTCTGACAGTAATTATTCAGTTCTGCACTAACCTGGAATTAGTGCAAATCCTGCAGGCCAGGACCTAGTCCCACAAAGCTGCCCCCACTTCAGACACCAGTCTGAAGTCAGTCAATGGATTGTGAATCTGGGGTTACCATGATCCTTCCTCAGTTTGTTAGTATTCTGTAATGCCTAATAGAACTTAGGGACACTCTTTACACTTATTGGTTAACTTTAAAAGATGTTATAAAGATACTGATGAGTATCCTGATGAAGAGACATTATTATGTATGTAGGAAAAGGTCCAGGATGGTCCCAAGTGCAGGAGCATCTTTCCCAGGAGTTGGAGTGCACCATCCTCTCAGCATGTGGACATGTTCACCAACCCAGAAGCTCTTCAAATCTGTGAATTTGCAGATTTATGGAGATAATTTATGGAACTTCCTCATGGAGGCATACTCAATCATCAATTCAGTTTCCAGCCTCTCATACCCCTCTCCCAGAAGATGATTTCTAACCATGTCATAGTCTTTCTGGTTACCAGCCCCATCCCAAAGCTGTCTAGTAGCCCACCAAAACTAGTGTCATTTGAACAAAAGATGTCTCTATTATGCAGGAAATTCCAAGGGATTAAGGAGCTCTGTGTCAGAAACCAGGGAGGAGACAAAATACATATTTATTATTATTTCACAGTGATAAATGAATGCCAAAATATTGCAATATACTCTTGTACATTTTACAATAAAATTCTTCTTAGTATTCTATCCTGAATAGATATCAACAAACTCTTATCTACAATTTTTGGAGTGAAATTATCTAAGGTCCACATAAAACCAGTAATGAGCCTTGTACATACCATTTAACAGATGTAGTCACACATTTTCCTGCAGAAATATTAACATTTTTTATTAGGAATGCTGCCTCAGACCATACTG
This sequence comes from Dama dama, assembly GCF_033118175.1. Taxonomy (NCBI): domain Eukaryota; kingdom Metazoa; phylum Chordata; class Mammalia; order Artiodactyla; family Cervidae; genus Dama; species Dama dama. The sequence continues at coordinate 9,898,717 of NC_083697.1, read as the reverse complement.
GTGGTAGCAAATAATATATGGTATAGATATTCTAATATTTACTTTTCTAAGCACATCTGACACCAGATTTTGGATGAAAGTTTGTGGCTATGTAATCTATGCATCTGCCACTTATTCCCCATCAACCACATTTTAGCAAATAATTTCTTTGAATAATCTCTTTATCCCTTATATACATATGTTTGTATACATTTACTTCCCAGGTGGCTCAGTGGTAAGGAATCCACCTTCCAAGCGGGAGACCCAGGTTCGATCCCTTGGTCGAGAGGATCTCCTGGAGAAGGAAATGGCAACCCACTCCAGTATTCTTGCCTGGAAAATCCCATGGACAGAGGAGCCTAGCAGGACACAGCCCATGAAGTAGCAGAGAGTCAGACACACCTGAGCGACTGAGCACTCTCTCAGTAGGTCTGTTACACAGTTTAAATTTCCTGGCTCTTAACGTGAATGATTTTGTTTGCAACTTCACCTTCAAGGACAGTGCTATCTGGCACCGCTTTGGACCCAGGGGTTCCTTACTGTCTCTGTAAATCTTCATGGCACTTATGAAGTGTTTGGGGCCATTAAAATCACTAAAGGTACAAATAGATGCTGTTTAAATGTTTGCTTAAATAATATGTTTTATTTGCCCTCCTTTCTTTTATTAGATCAGTTCTGAGAGCAAGTTCAGGCTGGTAACTGAAGCAAGAAGAGCATGTTGGTGACTCAGTCATTCAGCTGATAAAGCACTTGGCTGGACACCCGAAACCACAGTAATACTCTGACCATTATAAGTTCTGGTTTTAGTCTTAGATGTAAGTTAATAGACACCATTGTTTCATAGGAAGCAGAAGGAACACTGTGTTAAACTATAGCTTAATGAGGAGGAACATGAAGATAATTTTGCAAATCTGTTTCAGGATGCTACTCAGTAACTTCAGAAGTTTGCATTATCTACTTTAAAAGTTTATGTGGCACACTAAGATGTCTCTAAGTCTAATAAAAACATCATTAAAATGAGAAAATAACTGGTCCTATTTGATACTTCATTTATTAGGAATAAATAGTATCCAAACTAAAGCTACAGCTTTGGAGTAAAATGCTCTATAAATGGAAACCTAAATGTCTAATATGTTTATTCATTTAGAATAAAGGCACAAAAGTATTGTTATTAAAAAATTGAATATATGAAGTGCAAATTGAGACCGTTCCAAAATCAGGTTATGAAAGCAGAAATTTTTAAAATATTATTGACATCATAAACATTTAGTTGCACTTAAATCTATAGCTTAAAATGCACCTATCATCAAAAAACATTTTAATTGGTGCAGTTATTCCAACTTATTTTAAAGTAAGAATGTATTATGTGTTAGATATAAAAACAACCCTAAGTATCTCTAGAGATGTAGTGATTATTGTTAAAGTTCATTTAAAGTAATATCTTCATGCTCCTAAAATGCAATACAGTACAATACCATAAAAAGATTATATTAGGCAGCAGCTTTGGCTGTCTCTACGAATGCTTTTCTTGTGGATATGTACATAGTGCCGAGCTAAGAGTTTTGGTGGTAATTCCGAAGATAGGAAAGAAAGGGGCAGATAGACTCATCATAATCTTGGGCTTTTTGTTTGTTTGCTCTTTTTCTCCATTCACGTGTGCTGCCTCAGGCTCCTTGCATCAAGAGTAACGGATTTGAAGTCCTCTTCCCCAACTAATCTGTCACTTCTTTTCTCCTTAGAGTTAATCAAGTATCTTTCACTTCATTGTTTTTTTTCTTTGTTCTGTAACTTTTTCTACATCTTCTCCTCTAACTCTATTTTTTAGCTTGATTAAAACTGTGATAGTTTTTCCCTGCCCTCATGTAGATGATCTTTTTAAGGATTCTTATCAGAAAGAGATCCCTTCATTGACTTCTTAGAACATGAAAAGGAAAGATTTGTTTCTCGTTTGAACCTGACCATTTTCATGGATGATCTATGCCAGAAACAGTGTCATTTTTCAGATCACCTTATTGATAATCAGAGTTTAAACAGCAGATACCTGGATTTGGGTTTGTCCTTTCATTCCTAAATCCTTTAAGAAGTGTACTCCACTCTTTCTGCCCCTAGTTAGTCAAAATTCAATTTCTTTGCTTCTTATCTTCCAATAGGACAGATCACTTTAGATATCCATAGATAGCTGGAATCTTTCTCTTTATATTTGCAAATACTTGAAAAGCTGTAGTAATTTGATATATAATCTAAAGGAATAGGAATCAGAGAGGAGTGACCTAGAGAGAGAGAGATAATCCAAAAGTAATGTCTACTTGATTTTGTTGTGCCTTCTTTGCTTTGGAAAACTTACTTTTTAAACATATCTGCTTAGAATCTTGGCAAAGTAGCGTGTTTATTCACCTAAGAACACTATGCCAGGTAACATAAGGAGTGATAAGGAAAAGGCTTCCTAGTGCTTAGGTGGGTGGTAAAAGTTTTACAGTGATCAATACCAGAAATTGATACTTCCACTGAGTCATTTATAGGTAGCCACAGAAAGCTTTGAATTACCTGATAGGAAAAAAGTCAACTCATCTGCATTATGCTCATCTTATACTTTTCCAAAAACTAAACTAAAAATCTGTTTTTCTTTTCTTTATTTATTTATCTAATTGGAGGATAACTACTTTACAATATTGTGATGGTTTTTTGCCATGCATCAGTGTGACTCGGCCATAGGTATACATACCCCCTTCACCCCGAATCCCCCTCCCACCACCCTCCCTGGCCTCCAGGTTGTCACAGAGCACTAGCTTTGAGTGTCCTGCTTCATGCATCTAACTCACACTGGTTATCTATTTTACATGTGGTCTTGTATACGTTTCGATACAATTCTCTCAAATCTTCCCACCCTCTCCTTCTTCCACCGAGTGCAAAAGTCTGTTCTTTACATCTGTGTCTCCTTTGCTGCCCTGTATGTGGAATCACTGGCACCATCTTTCTAAATTCCATGTATATATGTTAATATATTATATTTGTCATTCTCCTTCTGATTTACCTCACTCTATAGGTAATAATAGGCTCTATTAGGTTATAGGTTATAATATAGGTTATAATAGGCTCTAGGTTCATCCACCTCATTATAACTGACTCAAATGCATTCCTTTTCATAGATGAGTAATTTTCCATTGCATATATGTGCTACAACTTCCTTATCCAATCATCTGCCAATGGACATCTAGGTTGCTTCCTTGTCCTCAGTTCAGTTCAGTCACCCAGTCGTGTCCGACTCTTTGTGACCCATGGACTGCAGCATGCCAGGCCTCCCTGTCCAACACCAACTCCCAGAGGTTTCTCAAACTCATGTCCATTGAATTGATGGTGCCATCCAACCATCTCATCCTCTGTCGTCCCTTTCTCCTCCCACCTTCAATCTTTCCCAGCATCAGGGCCTTTTCCAATGAGTCAGCTCTTCATGTCAGGTGGCCAAAGTATTGGGGTTTCAGCTTTAACATCAGTCCTTCCAATGAACATCCAGGACTGATCTCCTTTAGGATGGACTGGTTGGATTTCCTTGCAGTCCAAGGGACTCTCAAGGGTCTTCTTCAACATCAAAAGCATCAATTCTTTGGCACTCAGCTTTCTTTACAGTCCAACTCTCACATCCATACATGACTACTAGAAAAACCATAACCTTGACTAGACAGCTGCAAAGTGCTGGAGTGTACAAGAGATTCCTTGTCCTAACTATTGTAAATGGTGCTGCAATGGACACTGGGGTACTTGTGTCTTTTTCAATTCTGGTTTCCTTGCGATGTATGCCCAGCAGTTGAATTGCTGTGTGGAATGGTCATTTTATTCCTAGTTTTATAAATCTCCATATGGTTCTCCATAGTGGTTGTATTACTTTACATTCCCACCAACAGTGTAACAGGGTTCCCTTTTCTCCACACCCTCTCCAGCATTTATTGTTTGTAGACATTTTGAAGATGGCCATTCTGACCAGTGTGAGATAATATCTCATTGCGGTTTAGATTTGTGCATTTCTCTAATAATGAGTGATGTTGAGCATCTCTTCATGTGTTTATTAGCCATCTGTATGTCCTCTTTGTAGAAATGTCTGTTTAAGTCTTTTGCCCACTTTTTGATTGGGTTGTTCCTTTTTCTGGTATTGAGCTGCATGAGCTGCTTGTGTATTTTGGAGATTAATTCTTTGTCAGTTGTTTCATTTGCTATTATTTTCTCCCATTCTGAGGATTGTTTTTTCACCTTGCTTACAATTTCCTTTGTTGCACAGAAGCTTTTAAGCTTAATTAGGTCCCATTTGTTTTTCCTATAATAGTTTTACTGAGACATAATGAACAATATTTAAAATGTACTTTTTAAATTCTACCATTTTGGGGATTTTATGTTATTCACAGAGTTGTGAAACCATCATCACTACCTAATTTTAGAACATTTTTATCACCCTAAAGCCCAATAGGAGTCACTCCCCATTGCCTCCCTCCTCTTTTCCTCCAGCAAGCTATAATTTACATTCTGTTTCTATAGATTTATTTTTTCTGGACTTTTCATGTAAATGGAATCATATATGGTCTTTTATTGATTTAACTCATTAATTTCATTTTCAAGGTTCATCCATGTGGTACCATGGATCAGTACCTCATTCATTTTTATTGGCAATTAACATTGCCTTGTGTTGGTGTACAACACTTTGTTCATCAGTTCATCTGTTGATGGGCATTTGGATTGTTGGCTTGAAGTGGTATTTCTGTAGTTTTGATTCATTAAAACATCTACTTCTGCTTCATTGACTATGTTAAAGCTTTTGTGTGGATTACAACAAACTGTGGAAAATTCTTCAAGAGATGGGAATACTGGACCACCTTACCTGCCTCCTGTAAAACCTGCATGCAGATCAAGAAGCAATAGTTAGGACCATACATGGAACAGTGGACTTGTTCTAAATTGGGAAAATAATACATCAAGGCTGTATATTGTCACCTTGCTCATTTAATTTACATGCAGAGCACATCATGAGAAATGCTGGACTGGATGAAGCACAAGCTGGAATCCAGATGACTGGGAGAAAATCAATAACCTCAGATATGCAGATAACAACACCCTTATGGCAGAAACCAAAGAGGACCTAAAGAGCCTCTTGATAACAGTGAAAGAGGAGAGTGAAAAAGCTGGCTTAAAACTCAATATTCAAAAAACTAATATCATGGCATCCAGTCCCATCACTTCATGGCAAATAGATGGGGAAACAATGAAAACAGTGACAGACTTTATTTTCTTGGTCCTCACAATCACTGCAGATGATGACTGCAGCCATGAAATTAAAAGACGCTTGCTCCTTGGAAGAAAAGCTATGACAAACCTATATAGCATATTAAAAAGCAGAGACATTACCTTGCCGACAAAGGTCCATAGAGTCAAAGCTATGGTTTTTCTAGTAGTCACGCATGGATGTGAGAGTTGGAGTACAAAGAAAGCTGAGGGCCAAAGAATTGATGCTTTTGAACTGTGGTTTTGGAGAAGATTCTTGAGAGTCCCTTGGGCTGCAAGGAGATCCAACCAGTCAGTCCTAAAGGAAATAAATCCTGAATATACATGGAAGGACTGATGCTGAAGCTGAAACTCCAGTACTTTGGCCACCTGATGTGAAGAGTCAGTTCATTAGAAAAGACCCTGATGCTGAGAAAGATTGAAGGCAGGAGGAGAAAGGGACAACAGAGGACAAGACAGTTGGATGGCATCATCGACTCTGTGGACATGAATTTGAGCAAGCTCTGGGCAATGGTGAAGGACAGGGAAGCCTGGCGTGCTGCAGTCTAATGGGGTCTCAAGAAATTGGACATGACTGAGAGACTGAACAACAACAGTGGCCAGTGATATTAAGCATATTTTCATGTTCTCATTGGACAGCTGTATATCTTCTTTGGATACGTGTCTATTCAAATCTTTGCCAATTTTCTAATTGGGTTGTCTATCTGTTGTTGAGTTGTAAAAAATCCTTACATATCCAGAGTAAAAGTTCCTCATATTATATAGAAAATGCGAATGCTGCTTTTCATCTGTGATTTATTTTTTTACATTATTTATGCTATCCTTTGAAGTACAAAGTTTTCTAATTCTGATGAAGCACAAATGATTTACTATATATAGTTTTTTGTTGTTGCTTGTGCTTTTGGTGTAGGGCCTAAGAAATCATTGCCTAACCCAGGGTCATGAACATTTACTCCTAAGTTTTCTTTTAGGAGTTTGATAGTTTTATGTCTTGTATTTTGTTCTGTGATTCATTTTGAGTTCATTTTTGTAAATGTTATAATACAAATGTCCTAATTCATCATTTTGCATGTGGATATCCAGTTGTCCCAGCAATATTTGTTGATAAGACTATTCTTTCCCCATTGAATTGTTTTGATTTTACCCTTGTCAAAATCAATTGTTTTGGTACCCTTACTCATGAATACAATGGTTTATTTCTGGACTCTGAGTTCTATTCCAGTGATTGGCATTTCTAGATTTATGTCAGTACCACACCATCCTGAATACTGTAGCTTTGTTTGAAATTTTGAAACAAGAAAGTGAGTCATTCAACTTTATCCTTTTCCAAGTAGTTTTGGGCTCTTACATTTACATAGGCTTTTTTTTTATCTCTTCCATTTCTGGAACTCTCATTATGTCTATATTGGTCTCATGGTAAATTAAATTTGTTTTAGAAAATTCTCTCTACTGTAATACACTTGTCACTTTCCCCCAGTTGTTTTTGTTATTTCATCTTATTGTGAAACTATATTCTTGTTTAATCTTTATGCTTCTGGTATTGTTACTTTTGAATTCTTTCGGTATTTTCTTTGATATAGACTTTAGACAATTCAGGTGTTACAGAAGCATACCATTTCCTCTCTTCTGGTAATTACAAATTATTTTCACAATCATTTCCTGTTCAGGATAAGCCCAACTCTCCAGTGTGATGACAAGAGCAGGAACAGCAAGACAAATAGATTTTCAACGTGTTCCTCAGAAAACAGGAAAATAAGCCTCCATCTTTTTCCTTCAAATATCAGTGTCATCTATACAGTGAAACAAGTGTAGATTCCAGAACTGCCTTGAACTGACCCATGGGAAGGAGAAATTCTTCAGGGCCTGAAACCACATGCTTGGATTTACTTGTTGCTGCTGTTTTGATGCCAGCATTCCTTGAGGTGTTTTCTGCTACCTTGTGAGCAGACCCAACAGTGATGCCTATTTCAATGCTGAAATTTGGATTTATATACACACTGTTTATAATGCAATGCCATTAAATTTAGGAACAGTAGGATTTCTAATGCTGGTTGACTTCCTTCTAAGCATGAGTTAACCATGTATACAAAAGAACTAGAATATTTGCTTTCATTGTTATATAGAAACTACTGGAGTGTTACTCTTATCTAACATTTTCAGTGTCCCTGTAGTTTTTCTGGTGCTAACTTTTGCCCCTAAGATCAAGTTAATATTTCTATTTATAACTTATAGTGTTAATTTTCATTTATATCATGTTATTCCTCAATACTGGGGGCTTCCCTGGTGTCTCAATTGGTAAAGAATCTGCCTGCAGTGATGGAGACCTGGGTTTGATTCCTGAGTAGGGAAGATTTCCTGGAGAAGGAAATGGCAACCCACTGCAGTATTCTTTTTTTTAATTTTCATTTATTTATTTTTTAAAATGAAATAAAGATGAATATTTTAAAATATTTTATTAAAAATAAAAAATGTTAATATTTTAACATTTTTTAATAAAAGGTACAATTCACAAAGAAGATAGACAATGTAAACCATTAGACACCTAACAACAAAGAAACAGAGATACATAGAGCAAACATCAGAAAAAATGTAAGGGAAAAAAAAAAGTATCTAATCATAATGAGACACATTAACATTTCTCTGAGAATATTTTATCATGGGCAGAAAAAATAAGAATAAGAACATCTTGAATGTCATTAATAATTCAAATATAATATATTTATATTTAATTAATTTATATTAATCTTATATCCTACAGAAATATATTTAAAATTTTGTATCTCATACATTGTTATTAGACGTCCATAGGACATTTAGAAAACTGGAAAAAAGATAAATATGACTATATTTCCAAAAGTAAAATTTGTGTGTGTGTGTGTGTGATTCAGTTATATATATACACATATGTTATTTTTGAAATTGTATAATATATATGTTTTAGAAAGCTTATAACTATTGCTTAACTAAAAAAAAATATACCATTTTGTTTACACTTGTTTGAATAGATTGCTATATTTCTAATTAAAAAAAAAAATATGCTACAAGCAATAAAGGTTTACTGTATAGCCCCATACAAGATATTGACTGTAGTTCCCTGGGCTATACAGTAAACCTTTATTGCTTGCTGTATATCTTTTTTTTTAAATTAGAAATATAGCAATCTATTCATACTAATTCAAACAAATGTAAACAAAATGTCATAATTGTTTTAGTTAAGCAACAATTATAAGATTTCTAAAACATATATATTATACATATTTTACAAATGTATATATGTTTGAAAAAGCATTTCTACTATGTTGATAAAGGCTTGAGAAAGAATAAAAAAAAAGAAGAGATGAAGAAATTGGAAAACACTAACTAAATGAAATGGGAGCACTGAATATGACATAGAAAAAGTGAAACAAGCTAGATAAAAGTAAAAGATCCTCATATAGTCCAGTTGTTTTTAAACACAGCTACTCATTAGAAATATATCTGGAGATCTGGCTAAAAAAAATCAATAGCTGGGCATTTGTATTTGTAAAAAATTTTCCAAAATAATTTTTATATGCATCTGGATTTTAATAAGTGACTACAGGTTTTCCTTTTAAATGATAGTTTGGTGATACAGAATTCTATTATTTTTCTCTTGACCAATCATGATACAATGGTATTAAGTGAGTTATAGTTACATAATCACAATAGTAAAAGATGTTTATCAGCTTTCACAATCAATAGCCAGACAAAAATAAAAGTTAATTGCAATTGCAAGCCATAATGGGAACTTGACTTACCTAATAATATAAAATAATTACATACAATTTGGGGGTCAAGCAGAATGATATGGTAAGTGGAAGTGCATACATGCACATGTTTTCATCTGCTCAGCCAGTTTATGTCTTTCAGTAGTGAAAGACATTTACATTCAAGATAATTTATCTTACATTTAAGATAATTATCGATATGTATGATCCTATTACCGTTTTCTTAATTTTGGGGGGTTTTATCTTCTGTAGGTGGGTCTTCTCCTTCTCTTGTTTCCTGCCTAGCAAAGTTCTGTTAGCATTTGTTGTAAAGCTGGTTTGGTGATGCTGAATTCTCTTAACTTTTGCTTGTCTGGAAAGCTTTTGATTTCTCCATCATATCTGAAGGAGAGTTTTGCTGAGTATATTCTTGGTTTAGGTTCTTCCCTTTCATCACTTCATTTTTTAAATTTTTCTGCTATGATTTGCATTTTATTTTTTAGGATATTCTTTTTTTTTTAAGCAACAAATATTTTTATTAGCTGGAGGCTAATTACTTTACAATATTATAGTGGTTTTTGCCATACATTGACATGAATCAGCCATGGATTTACATGTGTTCCCCATCCTGAACCCCCATCCCACCTCCCTCCCCATCCCATCCCTCTGGGTCATCCCAGTGCACCAGCCCTGAGCACTTGTCTCATGTATCCAACCTGGAGTGGCAATCTGTTTCACACTTGATAATATACATGTTTCAATGCTGTTCTCTCAGATCATCCCACCCTCGCCTTCTCCCATTGAGTCCACAAGTCTGTTCTGTACATCTGTGTCTCTTTTTCTGTCTTGCATATAGGGTTATCGTTACCATCTTTCTAAATTCCATATATATGCGTTAATATACTGTATTGGTGTTTATCTTTCTGGCTTACTTCACTCTGTATAATGGGCTCCGGTTTCATCCATCTCATTAGAACTGATTCAAATGTATTATTTTTAATGGCTGAGTAATATTCCATTGTGTATATGTACCATAGGTTTCTTATCCATTCGTCTGCTGATGGGCATCTAGGTTGCTTCCATGTCCTGGCTATTATAAACAGTGCTGTGATGAACATTGGGGTACACGTGTCCTTTCATCACTTTAAATACATTGTGCCATTCCCTTCTGGTCTGTGGAGTTTCTGTTGAGAAATCAGCTGATAGCCTGATGGGAATTCCCTTGTATGTTATTTGTCATTTTTCGCTTGTTGCTTTTAATATTTTATCTCTGTCTTTAATTTTTGTCAGTTTGATTATTACATGCCTTGGTGTGTTCCTTCTTGGGTTTATCCTTCCTGGGACTCTCTGCACTTACTGGACTTGGTTGATTATATCCTTTCCCATATTCCAGACGTTTTCAGCTATCTCTTCAAATATTTTCTCAGGTCCTTTCTATCTCTCTTCTCCTCTGGGAGCGCTATAATGCAAATGTTTATGTGTTTAATGTTGTCCCAGAGATCTCTTAAGCTGTCTTTATTTCTTTGCATTCTCTTTTCTATATTGTGATCTGCAGCAGTGATTTTCCACCATTCTGTCCTCCAAGTCATTTATCCATTCTTCTGCCTCAGTTATTCTGCTATGAATTCCTTCTTGTATATTATTCATCTCTCTTTGTTTGTTCTTTAGTTCTTTCACATCTTTGGTAAACATTTCTTGCAGCTTCTTAATCTTTGCCTCCATTCTTTTTCCAAGATCCTGAATCATTTTCACTATGATTATTCTGAATTCTTTTTCTGGAAGGTTGCCTGTCTTCACTTCACTCAACTATTTTTCTGGGGTTTTATCTTGTCCCTTCATCTGGGACATGACTTTCTGCTTTTCACCCTGATTTACTTTCCATAATGTGACTTTTTAGTTACTGTAGGACTGTGGTTCTTCTTGCTTCTTCTGTATGCTCTCTGACAGAGAAGGCTGAGAGGCTTGTGTAAGCTTCTGGATAGGAAGGACTGGTGGTGGGAAAAACTGGGTCTTGCTCTGGTGGGCAGGGCCTTGCTTAGTAAAACCTTAATCTGATTATCTGCTGATGGGTGGGGTTGTGCTCTCTCCCTGGTAGTTTTTTGGCCTGAGGTGACCCAGCCCTGGGGTCTATGGGCTCTTTGGTCAGGTTAATGGCAAACTCCAAGAGGGTTTGCACCAAAAGGAACCTTCCCAGGCTGCTGTTGCCAGTGCCACCATCCCTGTGGTGAGTCCCTATCGACCCACGCCCCTACAGGAGACCCTCCACAAGAGCAGGTAGTTTTGGTTCAGTCTCCTGTGGGGTCACTGCTCTTTTCCTCTGAGTATCGGTGCATGCAAGGTTTTGTTTGTGCCCTCTGAGACTGGAGTCTCTGTTTCCCTCAGTCCTCTGGAAGTCTTATAATCAAATGCTGCTGGCCTTCAAGGTCATACTTCCTGGGATTTCCAGTCCCTTTGATGGGTCCCCAGGCTGTGAAGGCTGAAGTGGGGTTCATAACTTTAACAACAGTGGGGGAGCTTCTTTGGTATTATTGTTCTCCAGTTTGAGGATCATCCACCCAGTGGGTATCAGTTCAGTTCAGTCACACAGTTGTGTCTGACTCTTTGTGACCCCATGGACTGCAGTATGCCAGGCCTCCCTGTCCATTGCCAACTCCTGGAGTTTACTCAAATTCATGTCTATTGAGTTGGTGGTGCCATCCAACCTTCTCATCCTCTGCCATCCCCTTCTCCTCCCACCTTCAATCTTTCCAAGCATCAAGGTCTTTTCAAATGAGTCAGTCCTTTGCATCAGGTGGCCAAAGTATTGGAGTTTCACCTTCAACATCAGCCCTTCCAATGAACACCCAGGACTGGATCTCCTTTTGGATGGACTGGTTGGCTCTCCTTGCAGTCCAAGGGACTCTCAAGAGTCTTCTCAAACACCACAATTCAAAAGCATCAATTCTTCAGTGCTCAGCTTTCTTTATAGTCCAACGTCACATCCATACATGACTACTGGAAAAACCATAGCTTTGACTAGACCGACCTTTGTTGGCAAAGTAATGTCTCTGATTTTTAATATGCTGTCTAGGATGGTCATAACTTTTCTTCCAAGGAGCAAGCACCTTAATTTCATGGCTGCAGTCACCATCTGCAGTGATTTTGGAGCCCAAGAAAGTAAAGTCTGTCACTGTTTCCATTGTTTTCCCATCTATTTGCCATGAAGTAATGGGACCAGATGCCATGATCTTAGTTTTCTGAATGTTGAGCTTTAAGCCAACTTTTTCACTCTCCTCTTTCACTTCCATCAGGAGGCTTTTTAGTTCCTCTTCACTTTCTGCCGTAAGGGTGGTGTCATCTGCAGATCTGAGGTTATTGATATTTCTCCTGGCAATCTTGATTCCAGCTTGTGCTTCATCCAGTACAGCATTTCTCATGATGTACTTGGCATATAAGTTAAACAAGCAGGGTGGCAATATACAGCCTTGACGTACTCCTTTTTCTATTGGGAACCAGTCTGTTGTTCCATGTCAAGTTCTAACTGTTGCTTCCTGACCTGCATGTAGGTTTCTCAAGAGGCAGGTCAGGTGGTTTGGTATTCCCAACTCTTTAAGAATTTGGGATTTGATTTATCATGATTGTGCCTCTCCTACCATCTTGCTGTGGTTTCTTCTTTGGATGTGGGATATCTTTTTCTGGTAGGTTCCACTATCCTCCTGTCAGTGGTGGTTCAACAGCTAGTTGTGGTTCTGGTGCTCTCACAGGAGGAGGTCCCATCCGGTATTCTTCCTGAGAAATCTCGTGGATTACTGTCCAGGGGATCGCAAGAGTCAGACATGACTTAGTGAATAAACCACCACCACCATTCCTCAGAACTAGGGATTTCATATTTTATATTCTTTCCTTTCAAAAGTGTTTATGTCAAATAATTTTGACTTTCATTCAAGTGAATATTGTGAATGAATGAAAGTGACTTTCATTCATTTGATTATTCAGCCAGAAGCATAGAATCATACTGAAAATCAATTTTAATGTTAACAAGAGTTTTAAGGAAGAAATATCTTTTAGTACTTTCCAGATATAAAGAAAAGTATATTAAGTTTCACCATATAAAACTGCAAGTATTCAGTCATTTTGACCTACAAAAAATGGTAACACAATAAGCTTCAATCTATAAATAAAAGCCTGGAAGTTTTTCAATATTGGAAAGTTATAGAGGTTTCAGACAATTCCAAGAAGATCTATTTTCTTCAACATCTTTATCTTTGTCTAATCCTTTACTTAGGCTTATGAGTCATAAGAAACTAAGTTATAGTAAATCATATGAAATTTATTGTAAGGGTACATGTGACAGCGAACACTAGGGACTCAAGTATAAAGCTCCGTGAGAACAGAGATTTGTCTTAATTATTCATCAGTTTATTCCTCAAAGTCTACTACACTGCCTGATATAGAACAAGTGATAAATACATAAGTGTTGTATCTATAATATATTTTATACACCCAGAGGAATATCCATTCCTCTATTGATCGACATTTAGGTTACGTTGCTTCCATGTCTTGGCTATCAACTGTACTTCAATAAAAAATTTTTAAATGACACACAGAAAGTCCTCACACGGGATTAAATACATTTTGAGGATTAAGAGGGTCTAGGAAGCACTTGTGTTCTCAGTCACACGACACTGTACATGCATGCTCAGTGACTTCAGTTATGTCTGACTTTTTGCCACTCTGTGGACTGTAGCCCATCAGGCTCCTCTGTTCATGGGATTCTCCAGGCAAGAATATTGGAGTGGGTTGCCATGCCCTCCTCCAGAGGACCTTCCTGACCTGGGGATTGAACCCATGTCTCTGCCATCTCTTGCACTGGTAGGCGGGTTCTTCACCGTTAGTGCCACCTAAGAAGACCATGAGTCTCTTTTAATCTTCAATCTAGGGTTCTGCCACTGAGGTAATTTAACTATTTTCTATGTGCTTGACTCTTTCTCTGAAACTATAAACTCTTTATGCATCCAGCCTCCTCCATATATTTGTTCCCTTCCTGCTTTCTCCAAAATTCAGCTTGCTATGACTCATTCCTCTTCCCAAGCCCAGTTCCACCCAAGGATCACAAATGTAATATCCAGCACCTCTTAATTGCACAATCTTAACTTTGCTTATATTACTAATTGCTTAATATTTTTTTCATAATTGGTACCTGCCAGTTGGTTCCCGCCTAGATACATGGTATTTTTAGGCACTGTGGGGGCTAACAAAATAAAGACACACACACACACACACACACACACACACACACAAGATGTTCAGGGCATCCTTTACTACCCTGGGTCTAGAGACTGAAGACAAGCAGAGAAAAATTCGGCTAGTGGTAAAGTCCTTGCGGCAGGGGTAAGGAGAAACTGGAGTTTAATGATTCCCATGGTCAGTCCTCTATGGCCAGCTATGCCATGCTGTAGTGTTGCCCTCCTCATCACCATCACCTGTCCCGTCTCCTTGGGAATTTCAATGAAACACAGCAGCCTTGCTTAGGGTTTTGTTTAAGGGATGAATGAAGTGGAATGATATTCCATGAGAAGGGGTCCCAGATATAGAGAGAGACTGAAGATACAGGAACAGAGAACAATGGTGAGAGGCAGGTTATAATGGGAAGCAATGTTCAGCATGTATTAACCTAGGGACAGATGGGTGGGGCAAAACTGAAACATTTCCCCCCAAAATGTAAGATGAAATCAGTTCCTGAAAGGGTTATGCTTAAAATTAAGGGCTATTTGTGTTTACCTCTATGGTTGATAGCATATCACCCACTACTCTGTCCTGTTTTGCTTTGACTTTCTCATTCTTCCCCACTCCTAATGTTATTCTTCTAGGTAAAAATGAAATAAAATCTCCTGCCAATCCTCAAATCCTTTCGATGAAGGAAGAAGAGAATACAGCAATTTTATTACTGAATAAGCATTAATCTTCCCACATGGCTCAGTAGGCAAAGAATTCACCTGCAATGCAGGAGACATAGGAGATGTGAGTTTGACACCTGGGTCAGGAAGATTTCCTGGAGAAGGGTATGCAACTGATTCCAGTATTTTTGCCTGGAGAATCCCATGGCTAATGTAGTCTGACGGGCTACAGTCCACAGGGTTGCAAAGAGTTGGACATGACTGAAGTGACTGAGTACAAGCATTAATGTAGACTTTATGTGCATCATAGACAATTTGCTGAAAAAGTTGTACGGATAGAGAGAAATCTCACTTTTTTATAAAAATAGCCAAGGATGTGCCATCCATTCCCTCTATGTTCTCAGGAGCAGTGATAACTGGCACACAGGTAAGGCGACTTAACAGAACCATTTGTTCCACGTTGTTCATCTTAATTTCACTTGGTATCAGGATGACATCTTTGTTAGCTAATTATTTTTATCCAGTAGAAAACACACTGTCATATGTCTCTATGACAAGCAGGTAGTGACAATTTAGAGACAAGTGTTGCTCATAAATTCCCAAAGAGATGAGGAGATGGACCCTCCTTAAATGTGTCTAACTCAAAGAGAGAACTCCAAGGCCCTTAAGGAAAACATTCCTGGGCTGTAAAATGTGTTGTTCAGTTGCTCAGTCATGTCTGACTCTTTGCAACTCCATGGACTTCAGCACACCAGGATTCCCTGTCCTTCACTATCTCCCAGAATTTGCTCAAGCTCATGCCTACTGAGTCAGTGATGACATCCAGTCATCTAATCCTTTGTCACCCCCTTCTCTTCCTGCCCTCAATCTTTCCCAGCATCATGATCTTTTCCAATGAGTGGACACTTCATATCAGGTGGTCAAAGTATTGAAGCTTCAGTATTAGTCTTTCCAATGAATATTCAGGGTTGATTTCCTTTAGTAGTCACTAGTTTGATCTCTTTGCGTCCAAGGGACTCTCAACAGTTTTCTCTAGCACCACAGTTCAAAAGCATCAATTCTTTCCCACATTTATACATGACTACTGGAAAAATCAAACCTTTTACTATATGGGCCTTTGTTGGCACAGTGATATCTCTGTTTAATACGCTGTCTAGATTTGTCATACCTTTTCTTCCAAGGAGAAAGTGTCTTTAAATTTCACGGCTGTAATCACCACCTGCACTGATTTTGGAGCCCCTCAAAATAAAGTATGTCATTGTTTCCCCCTTTTCCCCTATCTATTTGCCATGAAGTGATGGGACCAGATGCCATGATCTTAGTTTTTTAAATGTTGAATTTTAAGCTAGCTTTTTCACTCTCCTCTTTCATCTTCATCAAGAGATGCTTTAGTTCATCTCTGCTTTCTGCCATTAGAGTGGTGTCATCTGCATCTCTGAGGCTGACATTTCTCCCAGCAATCTGATTCTATCTTGAGCTTCACTCAGCTTGCCATTTCACATAATGTACTCTGCATATAAGTTAAATAAGCAGGGTGACAATATACAACCTGATGTACTCCTTTTTAAATTTTGAATCAGTTCATTGTTCCATGTCCAGTTCCAACTGTTGCTCCTTGTACTGCATATGCTGTCTCAGGAGGCAGGTAAGGTGGTCTGGTATTCCTGTCTCTTTAAGAATATTCCATGGTTTGTTGTCATCCACACAGTCAAAGGCTTTAGTGTAGTCAATGAAGCAGAAATAGATATTTTTCTGGAATTCCTTTGCTTTTTCCATGATCCAAGAGATGTTGGCAATTTGATCTCTGATTCCTCTGCTTTTTCTAAATCCAGCTTGAATATCTGGAAGTTCACAGTTCACATTCTGTTGAAACCTGGCTTGAAGGATTTTGAGCATTACCTTGCTAGCATGTGCAATGACGGCAGTTGTGCAGCAATTTGAGCATTCTTTGGATTTGCGACCTCCTTCAAAAGGACTTATGCCAGCACTGTTGTATTCACTACCCCTGACCCCATGGCAGGTCACTGTTAACCCACACCTCCTCAGGGGACTCCTGGGCCCTCACAGGCAACTCTGGCTCAGTTTCTTGTGGGGTCACTGCTCCTTTCTCCTGGATCTTGGTGCGCACAAGGTTTTGTTTATGCCCTCCAAGAATCTTCCCCTCCAAGAACTATAGACAGAGTTTCATGACATTGTACAGGAGATGGTGATCAAAATCATCCCCAAGGAAAAGAAATGCAAGTGGCAAAACAGTTGCCTGAGGAGGCCTTACAAATAGCTGAGAAAAGGAGAGAAGCTAAAGGCAAAAGAGAAAAGGAAAGCTACATCCATCTGAATGCAGAGTTCCAAAGAATCTCAAGGAGAGAAGAAAACCTTCCTAGGTGATCAATGCAAAGAAATAGAGGAAAAGAATAGAATGGGAAAGACTAGAGAATTCTTCAAAAAAATTTAGAGATACCAAGAAACATTTCATAAAAAAATGGGCACAATAAAGGACCAAAATGGTATGGACCTAACAGAAGCAGAAGGTATTAAGAAGAGGTGGCAAGAATACACATAGGAACTATCCAAAAAAAGGTCTTTATGACCCAGATAACCATGATGGTGTGATCACTCACCTAGAGCCAGACATCCTGGAATGTGAAGTCAAGTGGGCCTTAGGAAGCATCACTATGAACAAAGCTAGCAGAGGTAAGGGAATTCAAGTTGAGCCATTTCAGATCCTAAAAGATGATTATGCTAAATTGCTGCACTCAATATGCCAGCAAATTTGGGAAACTCAGCAGTGGCCACAGGACTGGAAAAGGTCAGTTTTCATTCCAATACCAAAGAAAGGCAATGCCAAAGGATGTTCAAATTACCATACAATTCCACTCATCTTACATGCTAGCAAAGTAATGCTCAAAATTCTCCAAGCCAGGCTTCAACAGTACTTGAACTGGGAACTTCCAGATGTTCAAACTGTATTTAGAAAAGGCAAAGGAAGCAGAAGTCAAAATTGCCAACATCCGTTGGATCATAGAAAAAGCGAGAGTTTAAGAAAAACATCTACTTCTGCTTTATTGACTGTGACAAAGTCTTTGACTGTGTGGATCACAACAAACTGTGAAAAATTATTAAAGAGATGAGAATACCAGACCACCTGATCTGTCTCCTGAGAAATCTGTATGCAGGTCAGGAAGCATCAGTCAGGACTGGACTTAGAACAATGGACTGGTTCCAAATTAGGAAAGGAGTACAACAAGGCTGTATATTGTCACCCTGCTTATTTAGCTTATATGCAGAGTACCTCATGTGAAATGCAGGGCTGGGTGAAGCACAACCAGCAACCAAGATTGTCGGGAGAAATATCAATAATCTTATGCAGATGACACCTCCCTTATGTCATAGAGCAAAGAGGAACTAAAAAGCCTCTTGATGAAAATGAAAGTGGAAGGTAAAAATTTTGGCTTAAAGCTCAACATTCTGAAAATTAAGATCATGACATCTGGTCCCATCACCTCATGGTAAATAGATGGGGAAACAATGGAGAGAGTGACAGACTTTATTTCTCTGGGCTCCAAAATCACTGCAGATGGTGACTGAAGCCATGATATTAAAAGACACTTACTCCTTGGAAGAACGGTTTTGATGAACCTAGACAGCATATTAAAAACCAGAGACATTACTTTTCCAACAAAGGTCCATCTAGTCAAAGCTATGGTTTGTATGGATGTGAGAATTGAACTATAAAGAAAGCTGAACACCAAAGAATTAATGCCTTTGACCTGCGATGTTGGAGAAGACTCTTCAGAGTCCCTTGGACAGCAAGGAGATCCAACTAGTCCATCCTAAAGGAAATCAATCCTGAATATTCATTGGAAGGGCTGATGTTAAATCTGAAGCTCCAATATCTTGGTCACCTGATGGCAACTGACTCAGAAAAGACCTTGATTCTGGGAAAGATTGAATGCAGGAGGAGAAAGAGACCACAGAGAATGTGGTGATTTGGTGGCATCACAGACTCAATGGACATGAGTTTGGGCAAGCTCCAAGAGTTGGTGATGGACAGGGAAGCCTGGCATGCTGCAGTCCTTGGGGTTGCAAAGAGTGGACATTACTGAGCGACTGAACTGAACTGAGTGCAGCACTTTAAGAGCATCATTTTTTAGGATTTGAAATAGCTCAGTTGGAATTCCATGACATCCACTACCTTTGTTCATAGTAATGCTTCTTAAGGCCCACTTGACTTCACACTCCAGGATATCTAGCTGTAGGTGAGTGATTACTCATTCATGGTTATGTGGGTCACTAAAACCTTTTTTGTACAGTTTTGTGTATTCTTGCTACCTCTTCTTAGTATCTTCTGCTTTTTTTAGGCCCATACTCTTTCAGGTTGTAAAATTGCAAGAGGCTTTTTCTTAGCTTCTTGAGACTTACACATCAAAGGGACAGAGAATTAATTTACAATGACATATTTTTTAAAAAATCTAAGGGGAAAAACAGAAGGGAATTTCTCTCCCTATGGGCATCAGAGGAAATTTTTTTAAAATAAATTAGGATTGCTTTTTTCCCTTATACTGTATGACAGTGGTTCTCAGAATGGGGTCATTTTATAATTCCTGGATGCATTTTTGGTTGTCACAGTGGAGGAAGGGGAATACAAGCATCTAGCATAGAGGCCAGGGATGTTAAAACATCCTACAACACACAAGACAGCCTTCCATGGCAAAGAAATATCCAGTTCAATACCTCAGAAGTGCTGAGGCTGAACTAGCTTGCACTTTAAGAAAAGTAACCACATCATTTATCATCTAAACTGAAACACTTTTTAGAATGGAAAGCTGGTATGGTTAATATAAGGCTGGGACAGCAGATATATATGTAATATCTATATCATGTTGTCCAGAAGACAATTGCCAATGATGTGAGAGTCATAAATTAAGGTCAGGATATTTACATCTCTTACAGTCTCTCAGGATGTGCTGGGAAACACTGAAAAATTAACATTCTGCAAGGGAGTGGGAGTGTGCCCTAATTTTCAATGTTCATGATTATGTAACATGGTTGATTTCGATCTATCACATGACTCACTAAATGTGGAGCTGAGTGAGGTGTGCAAGAGCACATCATTACACGGACTCATTCCACGCAAACAGCAAAAGTGTCGACAATCTCCGGAGCAAAGAAAATAGTGAAGTAATAAGGAAGTGAGAAATGGGGGATACTTATAACTTTGTTTTTAAGGTGATTTAATTATAAGCTTATATGTTTTTTAAAAGGGGTGTTTTGAACAACTGAAGTCCAAATTCTCTGCAGATTTAACAATGAGTTTCGTGAGATGGCACGGACTGGATCCAATACACCTCTATAATTTATTTTATGATGTAGCTAGAAATAAAATTTTACTTCCAAGCTGAGAGTATGTAAAGTAACTACAAAGAGTGAGAGTCTGCTGCCTAAATTCTTCTCATTCTCCCTCCCCTCAAAAGAAGAAAATTCACTCATTTAATTGTTCAGAGCTCAGGTATTTCTCAGTGAAAAGGATTACCTCAAAAACAAGTATTTTGGCTCCATGTTGTCACTGCAGCCTCTTGCCACCATGTGGCACGTTGACCCTAGTCTTTAAATAAGGTCCCAGAATGGCAAGTCCAGAGATGAAGACAGAAAAAGTTGGCAGGTAGGAACTTCATGTGCCAGAATTCCACTTTCACAATATTCAGAAAAAATCTTCACAGTCTGTATAGTTACGGTTGAGGCCCCTTCCTGATTTCATCCTAGAATGAGGCAAGAATTACCTGTTGTACTAATATCATTGAAAATGATTTGCCAACACCTCTTAGACTTGTCAAGCTTATGTTATGTTAGCTCCATTTTAGTCTTGCCTCAATAAATACCATGTTTGGCAAAAAGGTGTTAAAAACATATTTAAAAGACCACAACAATATTTTATAATAATATAAACTATATTATTAATATATTGATTGATTAACTAGCTGTAATGCTTTTCATAATTTTCTATAATGTGCTCCCTTTAGGTTATATAAAACCTTATATCCATCTGAACTCAGTACTCTTGAAGGGGTTGAATTTTTGGCCCTTGGAAGAGTTAGTTATCTACAAACTTCCATATTTTTTTCTGGTTTTAGACTATTCAGTTTTCTTCTCAGTCACACACACAAAAAAAATTTTGTTTTAAAAAATATTCAAGTAATTTATATATATATATATATATACACATATATATATGTCTTACAATTAAAACATTTTTTCTGTACCTAGTTATACTATCTCCTTACCTAATGTATAGATATCTTATCTTAGTTTACTGTATGCCAAACACTCCACAGGATTTTCCATCTTAAAAGACCAAACTTTTGGGTTTTTTTTTTTGTTTAAACTGACTTACTTGTTGCTGAAGTCTAGCATTCATATATAAATCATAGGTGTATAGCTCATTTTCAAAGAAAGAGCACATCCATGGGATCACCACTCAGATTAAGTGAAAGTCAGTTTCTGGCACCCAGAAACTTACTTGATCCTAGTTGCAACACATGTCTTTGTCTCCAAAGTCATCACAAAGTCTGACTCCAATTACTGTATATAAGCGTTCAATTCAGTCCATCAGTCGTGTCCGACTCTTTGCGACCCCATGGACCACAGCACACCAGGCTTCTCTGTCCATCACCAACTCCTGGAGCTTGCTCGAACTCCTGTCCATCGAGTCAGTGATGCCATCCATCCATCTCATCCTCTGTTACCCCTTCTCTGCCTGACTTCAGTGTTGACAGTGGCATCTAGTCAGGGCATGATTAAAAAGATAGTATTATAATTTGGTATTTTCTTTATCTTTGTATGTCAGTGCAGCTTAGTGACTTCACAATTAATATGATTTATTAATCTTAGAGATTTACCTCACAGTTCTTTAACTATGGGACTAGATATCAATATACATCGAAAAAGATGTACTTATCATTATTTTTTCACCTGGATTGTTTAGCAATCAAGTTTAGTGGAAAGAACATAGGTTCTGGACTGACACAGACCTGGATCTGTATCTCACTAGAGTCATTCAATGGTCTGAAGAACCCATTTTTCTGACCCTCAGTATCTTCATTTACTACATAGGAATAAGAGCAGTAATATAGGTAAATGTGAACAATAATCAAGATAACATAAGAAAGCATCTAGTTTTATGCTTGCTACAATGAATAGGACCCAAGGCTATGGTTTTTCCAGTGGTCATGTATGGTTGTGAGAGTTGGACTACAAAGAAAGCTGAGCACTGAAGATTGATGTTTTTCAACTGTGGTGTTGGAGAAGTAAAAGAAGTCAGTCCTGAATATTCATTGGAAGGACTGATGATGAAGCTGAAACTCCAACACTTTGGCCACCTGATGTGAAGAGCTGACTCATTTGAAAAGGCCCTGATGCTGGGAAAGATTGAAGGCAGGAGGAGAAGGGAACAACAGAGGATGAGATGGTTGGATGGCATCACCGACTCAATGGACATGGGTTTGGGTGAACTCCAGGAGTTGGTGATAGACAGGGAGGCCTGGTGTGCTGTGGTTCATAGGATCGCAAAGAATTGGACATGACTGAGTGACTGAACTGAACTTAAAAAATATCTGTTAGTAATGACAAAAGAAATAATAAAATATGTTTGAATAATGCAATATAATGTGATGATAAAAACAAAGCTCAGGCTGTGTGCTCACATGGATGAGCATTTGAATCTTAGCTGTGCCAATTACAAGCTATGTTAAATACACAGAATACATTCACACTTCTGGTAAGTAACTCATGTTGTCTGCACCTCTAAAAGTTAAGTTTTCACATCTGTAAATTAGAAAATGATACTCACAGATGTGAAATTTTTCACTTATATAATGAAAATTAGAGATTGCATATATAACAAACTTAGCACAGTTTCTATATGTTAAGAAGCCTGTAACCTATGGTAACTACTGTCTTACTGCTGCTGTCAAGCATTGTGAAGATTAAATATGCAAGGGTATGGAAAGTTTTGGATAGGGTGCCTGGGCCAGGAAATAATTACACTATTGCAGGTACCTCCGCTACAACGTCCACTACCACTGCTACCAAAAACTGGCTCTGCAATTCCAAACTTCTAAAGGTCAGAATGAAACAAATGAGCACAATGCATGGAGAATGTGGATAGGACAGAAAAATTCCTGAAACTGTCCACAGTCACTGTACACTCACCTTAATCCAAAAGATTGATTTCTTATTGATAAACTTATCTTCTCAAAATATTTTGTTGTTGTTGTTGTTTTTAAGTCCCTATATAGAAACAAGGTCTCATATGTTTTTCATTACAAAAATACCTCCTGGATTTTTCTTCAAAAAGCTGTTCAAAACTGGCAGCATGAGTGTCCTCACCAGAATGCAGCAAGACTATGAATGCAACTGTCTAGAAATTTGGGAGCCCTGGATTTTCTTCTCTTTAGCATCTTTAACCCTGCTGGTAGTCAGCTTCCTCGACCCCAGTAAGCTTTCTTACTTCTCATTTAATGAACTAGGATCTTCATTTCCTAGACAGGAGTAAACACCCATGAATGAATTTTACCCACTAGGATACACTGAATTGTTTTTCTAAGAAACAGCTGGATTCACTATCTGGAAGAACCACAGAAGACTTCTTCTTTAATTCTGTGAAGATAAAAACAGTCTTTCTTTTTCAGTAAGTTAGAAGAGGACCTACTCTTAAGAGTGACTGAAGGAGAAAGCATGGACCATTACAAGAAATAATATATCCCAGAGGACACACAAAAGAACAGTGAAGTGGAAGATATATTTTTCCAGTCCTACCTAAACATCTGGGTAATATGACCTAACTTTCTTACTGGAGATATGTCATATTATGTATTTTCAGTATAATGGCATTAATCAAATATCAAAAAAAGATTAAGATGAACTAGGGATTTTAGCGTGTTAAAATTAAATTGAATTTTAACATCTGTGGCTCTTGTTAATTGTGGCAACAACTTAATGAGATGTTATCCTCATTTTATTTTTATTGAAGTAGTTACCTTATAATATTGTGTTTCTTTCTGCTGTAGAGCAATGTGATTCAGTTATATATTATATAATATATATTATATATACATATATATATGTATATATATATATATATATATGCATGCATGTATGCTAAGTCACTTCAGTCATGTATGATTCTTTGTGACTCTATGGACTTTAGCCAGCCAGGCTCCTCTGTCCATGGGATTCTCCAGGCAAGAATACTGGAGTGGATTGCTGTGTGCTCCTCCAGGGGATCTTCCCAACCAAGAGATGAAACTTGTGTCTCTTACATCTCCTTCATTGGCAGGCGGACTCTTTACCACTAGTGCTACTTGGGAAACCCTTATATATATGTACACTCTCTTTTTATATTATTTTCTATTGTGGTTTATCACAGGTACTGAATATAGTTCCCTACGCTATACAATAGGACCCTCTTGCTTTTTTAGTCCATATACAATAGCTTACATCAGCTAACCCCAACCTCCCACTCCATTCCTTCCCCACCCCTCTCCCTTTTGACAACCAAAAGTCTATGCCTGTGAGTCTGTTTCTTGTTCATAGATTAGCCCCTTTGTGTCGTATTTTAGATTCTGCATGTAAGTGATATCATATGATATTTGTCTTTCTCTTTCTGACTCACTTTGCTTAATATGATGGTCTCTTGTTCCATCCATGTTGCTGCAAATGGCATTGTTTTGTCCTTTTCTATGGCTGGATAATATTCTGTTGTATGTATGTGCCACATCTTTATTCACTCATCTGCTGGTGGCCGTTTAGGTTGTTTCCATGTATTGGCTGTTGTGAATAGCACTGCTATGTACATAGGGGTGCATGTATCTTTTTTAATTACAGTTTTGTCTGGGTATGTGCCCAGGAGTGGGATTTCTAGATCAGATGGTAATTCTATTTTTAGTTTTTGAGGAATTTCCACACTGTTTTGCATAATGGCTCCACCGAATTACATTCTTGGTGTGTAGTGATACCACACTGTAGTTTTTGTGTTTTTTTTTTTTTTAAGACATACTGATTTTATTTTTCTACTAGAAAAATTAGAAATTAAAAATTAAGGTCTAAGTCAAAAGAATTATTAGAAGAGATTTGGAGGCTTAATTAAGACAACATTATGGATGCTGAGAACTAGTACCTGGCTAACTATTTAGTCAAAGTGTCAATAAGATGTTTTAGAATTACATCAAGCAGAGTATATTGGGCTTCCTTTGTGGCTCAGCAGTAAAGAATCCTGCAGGAGACTTTCAGGAGACATGGGTTCAATCCCTGGGCTGGGAAGATCCCCTGGAGAAGGAAATGTCAATCCACTCCAGTGTTCCTACCTGGAGAATCCTATGGATATAGGAGTCTTGTGGGCTACAGTCCACGGGGTAGCAAAAGATCAGACTGAGAGACTAAACAGCAAACATAGTAACATGATTGTAAGGAGTTTTAACTCTTTCATAAGTGAGGAATCTTTGTTCATTATTTTTGCTTTTTAAAAAATAATTAAGGACATTAATAAAAGTCAATACAGAACAAAAAATATATTTCGATGAGATACGGAGCCTCTACCATTTGAATAGATTTTACAGAGGATACACAAAAACATTTTTTAATCCCTTGTTAAGATTAATTTACTATGCTAACAGAGAGAGATCTAAATTCTAATTTTTCATGAATATATTTGAAAGCAAAAGATTCACAAGCTCCTTTTCATTCCATAAATTATCCCATGACCAAATTCTTCAAAACTGAACAAATTTGCCAAAATTTTAATACATTTCATAGCTTCTTTTCAGACTAAGCTATTATAATTCAAGGCGAATAAAATAACTTTCCTGAAATTATCAACAACTTGCTCTACGTACTGAGATTTTTGTTCATCACTGTGCTCTCTTGCAAATATTTTGGAACAGACACACACCCTTTAATGTAGGATTATATCACTCTCCTTTTCTCTTTTTTAAATTAATTAATTAATTAATTTTAATTAGAGGATAATTGTTGTACAATAGTGTGGTCATTTTTACTATACATTGACATGAATCAGCCACAGGTGCACATGTGTCTTCCCATCCTGAAACCCCCTCTCACTTCCCTCCCCACTGCATCCATCCAGGTTGTCCTAGAATACTGGCTTTGAGTCCCCTGCTTCATGCATTGAACTTGCACTGGTCATCTATTTTACATATGGTAATATATGTGTCTCAATGTTACTGTCTCAAATCATCCCACCCTTGCTTTCTCCCACATAGTCTGAAAGTCTGTCCTTTACATCTATGTCTCTTTTGCTACCTTGAATATAGGAAAGTTGTTACTGTGTTTCTAAATTCCATATATATGTGTTAATATACTGTGTTGATGTTTCTCTTTCTGACTTACTTCAATCTGTATAATAGGCTCCAGTTTCATCCACTTCATTAGAATTGACTCAAATGAGTTTTTTTTTTTAATAGCTGAGTAATATTCCATTGTGTATATGTACCCCAACTTCCTTATCCATTCATCTGCCAGTGGACAGCTAGGTTGCTTTTCTTCCAGAAAATTGCAGAGGAAGGTAAACTCACAAACTCATTCTATAAGGCCACCATCACCATAATACCAAAAACAGACAAAGATGCCACTAAAAAGGCAAACTATAGCCCAATATCACTGATGAACATAGATGCAAAATTCCTCAACAAAATTCCAGCAAAAAGAATCCAACAACATTTAAAAAGATCATAAATCATGATGAAGTGGTCTTTATTTCAGTGATGCAAGGATTCTTCAATATTTGCAAATCAACAAATGTGATACACCATATTAACAAATTGAAATAAAAACCATATGATTATCTCAATAGATGCAGAGAAAGCCTTTGACAAAATTCAATACTCATTTATGGTTAAAAAAAAAAAAAAAAAACTCTCCAGAAAGCAGGTGTAGGAGGAACACACCTCAATATAATAAAAGCCATATATGACAAACCCACAGCAAACATTATCCTCAATGGCGAAAAATTGAAAACATTTCTTCAAAAATCAGGAATAAGACAAGGGTGCCCACTCTCATCATTACTATTCAACATAGTTTTGGAAGTCCTAACCACAGCAATTGGAGAAGAAAAAGAAAAAGGAATCCAGATTGGAAAAGAAGAAGTGAAATTCTAACTGTTTGTGGATGACATGATCCTCTACATAGAAAACCCTAAAGATACCACCAGAAAGTTACTAGAGCTAATCAGTGAATATAGTAAATTTGCAGGATATAAAATTAATACACAGAAATCCCTTGCATTCTTATATACTAACAATTGACAAATCAAAAAGAGAAATTAAGGAAACAATCCCATTCACCATTGCAATGGAATGAATAAAATACTTAGGAATAAATTTACCTAAAGAAACAAAAGACCTATATATAGAAAACTATAAAACACTGATGAAACAAATCAAAGATGGCACAAATAGATGGAGAAATATACCATGTTCATGGATTGGAAGGATCAATATAGTGAAAATGAATATATTACCCAAAGCAAGCTATAGATTCAATGCAATCCCTATCAAGCTACCAATGGTATTTTTCAGGGAACTAGAACAAGTAATTTCACAATTTGTACAGAAACACAAAAAACCTTGAATAGCCAAAGCAATCTTGAGAAAGAAGAATAGAAATGGAGGAATCAACCTTCCTGACTTCAGACTATACTACAAAGCTACAGTCATCAAGACAGTATGGTACTGGCACAAAGACAGAAATATAGATCAATGGAACAAAATAGAAAGCCCAGCAATAAATCTATGCATCTATGAATACCTTATCTTTGACAAAGTTGATAAAAATATGCAATGGAGAAAAGACCATCTCTTTAACAAGTGGTGCTGGGAAAACTGGTCAAACCATCTGTAGAAGAATGAAACAAGAACACTTTCTAACACCATACACAAAAATAAGCCCAACATGGATTAAAGATCTAAATGTAAGACCAGAAACTATAAAACTCTTAGAGGAAACATAGGCAGAACACTCTCTGACATAAATCACAGCAAGTTCCTCTGTGACCCTGCTCCCAGAGTAATGGAAATAAACAAAACAAAAATAAACAAATCAAACTTAGAAGCTTTTGCACAACGAAGGAAACTATAAGCAAGGTGAAAAGGCACTGAAACAACTCACAAAGAATTAATCTCTAAAATATACAAGCAGCTCATGCAGCTCAATACCAGAAAAGCAAACAACCCACATAAAATATGGGCCAAAGAACTAAACAGACATTTCTCCAAAGAAGACATACAGATGGCTAATAAATACGTGAAAAAATGCTCAAAGTCACTGATTCAGTTCAGTTCAGTTAATTTGGTTTTGAGAGACTGTCTTTGTTAACTCATGTGCCCTAATCTCTGCCTCAAGTAGTGTTCTACGTTTGCCTGTGTTTTGTGTGTAATGAGAATGTATACAACAAATAGAGCTAAGGTGCCCTTAGAGGGAGAAGAATGAGAGACAGAAAACTGCACAGGTGGGTTTAGATGAACACTGGGTGGTTAACCTCACTGAGAGGTTAAAGTCTCAGACCACATTATGTGTGAAACAAATGAAGCTAGAAATGTATTACTGGTTATAAATGTATTGCCCTTAGCACTCTGAATTCCTTGAATGTGAGTTTTTCTTTTTCTTACCCCTGGATTTCTGGACTACACTTCTTTGCACCTCACTGAGAAAAGCCTGATGGACTCCAAGCTTACATTTGGTTTAAAATTCAACAACAAGGAGACTTCAACAAGAGACTGGCTCTTTGCTCCCAGTGCAGGGGGCCTTGGTTTGATCCTGGTCAGGAATCTAGATCCTGCATGTTTCAGCAAAGACCCAGTGCAGCCAAATAAATAGATATTTTTTAATAAAATTCAACAATACAACACTTTCTGGTATTAGCAATAAACCTTACTTAAAAGAGAAATAGTGACTTGGTTGCTGCTGCTGCTGCTGCTAAGTCGCTTCAGTCGTGTCCGACTCTGTGCGATCTTATAGACGGCAGCCCACCAGGCTCCCCCGTCCGTGGAATTCTCCAGACAAGAACACTGGAGTGGGTTGCCATTTCCTTCTCCAATGCATGAAAGTGAAAAGTGAAAGTGAAGTCGTGTCTGACTCTTAGCGACCCCATGGACTGCAGCCTACCAGGCTCCTCCTTCCATGGGATTTTCCAGGCAAGAAGACTGGAGTGGGTTGCTATTGCTTTCTCCAAGTGACATGGTTAGGAGTGTAAAACTATGGAATACCTCTACTGTGGTTTTTTCATATCCGTTATCTTACTTGTTCATCTGCTTTGCTAAAATTCTATGATGACTGCAATTCCTCATCCTTTATTAGAATTTTTGGTTAATTCTGGAGACCTTGAGCTTTCTCTATTCAGCTCTTAGAGTAGAGAATATATATATAAGCTGTCCCTCTGTAACTCTAATTGTTGTTCACAATTTGCTGCTACAATGATCAATTCAGGCCTGAGAAATCTTTAAAGAGAAAGGCAGAAACTTTGAGAGGACCAGTACACAGGGATTATCGACCAGGACTACAAAAGCATGATGTCACCAAAGCATGATGACGGGTCTTTACATGAGGACAGAGATGCTAGAGGTTCCTAAATGGTTCTCATTAAAAAGTGAAACAAAGAAATAAATACATAATTTACTTATTTGTCTTTTTAAAAGGAATACTCTTAATGGTGTGTTCCTCTAGAATCATGAACTTTTCTCTCCAGTTAATTTCCAAATACAGATGACCAAGTGGAAATTTTTGACTAAAAATCTGCACTTTCATGTTCATTTGACAATGTCATATTTTTGCTTGTTTTTAATAAGCAAAGCCACTTTAATAGGTGGCTTTTTCTCTAAGAAAAGTATTGGATTCTTTTTATTAGAATAAAAACTTGACTGGGAGAATATGCAGTTTTCATTAATAAAAATAAATTTCTCAGTTCTTTTCTTATTGTTATCAGTTGATTTTCATGGCAATGAGCTTCATTTTAATGTTTCAGAATAAATATCACATCACCTTTATTACATTATTTTATTGTTTTTCTTTCGAGGCACCATGCATAGGGTTTTGAAAGTGTATACACACAAATGAGTAACATGTCTAACATTTCAGTTAAATACATAATGGCTGAAAATTCAGAGTCTAGTTCAAAAGTTTGAGAGAACTTAATCAGTTGTTTATCACAAGGCCTCTTGTTTGGTGTACAAGTTTTTGTGTATTTGGGAAAAGAGAGCATCAGTTCTACCATCTCAGAGTTTTCTTATTTCTCTTGCACCTTTCATCTCAAGTTCTTCTTGTGCTTTCACTCTCCTAAATACACTCTGGCTGGCTTTAGTTCACTTATTTGGCTTTCCAACTTGAAGGAAATTTTTAAAGAAGGAGGTCGTATATCACCTTAGCAACCTGGTTGGAGGGAAGGGATGTATTCTAAAACATAATAGAGCAAAGGCAGCACCTGGCAGATTTTGTTATTGTTAGCCATTTCTTAAGTGGTCATGTTGTCCTGGTGAAAAGTGAAAAATGCCAGGTCCTGAAGAAAGGTGCTAGAAATGTTTCCTAAAGACACTATGTGCAATGACAAGATCAGTTTATTAGTTCAGAAGAGTACAAGTAGCTATTACTTTAGCATAAGCTATCTTTTTCTTTAAAAAAAAAATGAGTAAGTGTCAAAATGGATCAGGCTGGAGAACTTATAAAACTATAGATATGACCTAGAAAGAAGTGATAGATTGAATGATGCTAGTGAAATCTCAGTGTACATACATCATCTCTCTATTAAAGGAAATAGGAGCTCCTGTAAGGTGGATATGCAGAGACATCCTCACAAATAACAGGCATCCATTCTCTCTCTTCATTTGCTTCATTCCTGTCTTCATTCCTTTCTTCATTGCTCCTCTTTTCATTCTTCTCCTATGCTTCATTTGTGGTGTTGTGAACCAGACGTGCATGAATTTTCCTGTCAATCATGAATTAATACTTTTTTTTTTTTTTTCTTTACCTTTCTTCTGCAACTTTCAGATCAAGGCTGGAGCCAAAACTGTTTACACACTTTTGCACCAAACATGAATCAAAAAAATTGGAAAGACTAAAAAGAGCTATTAATTTAAGATCAGAAATATTTCTCAGCATTGTATATTATTCCCATTAGCATTGTCTTTTTCTCTTTAACATACAATTTCATCCTGGTCCAAGAGGAATAAAAAGGAGAACAAAGAAAATCCCAGGTAGATGGAAGAGGCACTTTGGGCTTGTTACAGTTGTATTATTGCAAAGCTGACAGGCACCAGTTCTCTGGCAGCTCTCTGTATAAATCATCCCAGAGTGATAATTGTCCAATTTTCCCCATACTAAGGAAAGGATTATGTTGTAGCAGAATCTCCACTGAATTCCAACAGCAAATTACATTTGGCCAGAAGCTAAATGCACTCTTAACCATCATCTTATCTGAACAGTTTCAGTACTGATGGAATACATCAGAAAAGAGGACTCTCATAGTTTGGCTTATAAAAAGTAAACTTTAAGAGTGAGTGCTTATAGCCATAAGAAGGAACGCATTTGAGTCAGTTCTAATGAAGTGGATGAACCTAGAGCCTATTATAGAGAATGAAGTAAGTCAGAAAGAGAAATATAAATATCATATACTAATGCATATATATGGAATCTAGAAAGATGGTACTGATGAATTTATTTGCAGGGCAGCAATGGAGAAACAGACATAGAGAACTGACCCATGGACATGGTGGGAGGGGAGGAGGGAGAGGGTGAGATGTATGGAGAGTGTAACATGGAAATTCACATTACCATATGTAAAATAGAGAGCCAATGGGGATTTGCTGTGTGATTCAAGGAACTCAAACAGGGGCTCTGTAACAATCTAAAAGGGTGGGATGGAGAGGGAGACGGGAGGGAGGCTCAGGGAGGAAGGGACATAGGTGTACCTACGGCTGATTCTTGCTGATGTTTGACAGAAAACAACAAAATTCTGTAATTACCTTTCAATTAAAAAAAAAAAAAAAAAAAAAAGAGTGAGTGCTCATGTCCTTGCTTCCAGGATGATGCATTTTTATTTTTATGATGTTATAAAGCAGGAATATTAGCAGAAAATGATTTTCACAATAATCCAAGAACATAATAAATTCATAAGCAGTATGAATGGCCTGTGTTCTCTGCAATCTGAAGACTGACTACATGTCCTATTGAAAAGAGAACTGAAAGTGTTAGTTGCTCAGTGATGTCCTACTCTTTGTGACCCCATAGACTGTAACCCATCAAGCTCCTCTCCCCTGTTGATCTAAGGCTTAACTCACTGCCCACCTTCCCTCCAATTAAATTGCCTTTTCTCCCACATGTTGGAGTCTTTCCTGTGTCTAATCCTAGGAATTCCTGAAAGGTAGTAAGTGATAGTTTAAATATTGTTTGCTAACTCTTGAGCAATTCTCAAAGGTCTAAAAATCCACCCAGTCTTTCAGGAGTGGAATTTGGAAATACACTTCAAACATTTTAGAGATGTTTATGTATTTTAATCTTGAAAATTTATTCCAAGAAGTTATAGTAAATAAACAACCTGGAATATACATAACACTAACAATGAGATATATTATTTTATTTTATTTTTCATCTTTTAGAATTTTATTTTATTTATTTATTTTTCATTTATTTTTATTAGTTGGAGGCTAATTACTTTACAATATTGTAGATATATAATTTTAAAATTCAAATGATCAAAATGTCCATTAATGAAAGATTGTTGAAATTAATTTGGGGGAGGATATTACATCAGTAAAATGGCAAAATAGAAAGCCCTGAACTACCCTCCCCACTTCCAAATCTCAACACATACACTGTTTCAAAATCAATATGCACACTAGTTACCTGTGTGAAGAATCTGGAGGGCAGTTGAGAGGCTCCTGGAGCCTACATGAGTGTGAAATCAGCCCACATCAGAGCTCTTAGGAAAATCTGAGACACCCTCTCACCAACGTCCCTGCCCTTGGCACAGAGTCATAAGATTGGGAGGAAACCCCTGCTCCCAGCTTCTCTCTGGGGAGGGAAAGAAAGGACTGGACAACATATAACACTTGGATTTCTCAGGGGGCTGCCAGAGGAACTGGCTTCTGTCATACCTGAATCTGAGGACTGGCAGCAGCTCTTGGGAGCTCTCAGACTGGGAGAACAAGATGCTGAGAACAAAGATGGTGATTTAGCCTGGTATGAAACAGTCACCTTAGCTCCTCCCCACAGTTTACAGTAGACTGAGCAAGTGATCCACTCCAAATCTCACTTTCACCCTCGGGAGGTTAGACCACATATCAAAATTCTCTTTCCAAGGGCTGCCCAAGGGACTGGCTTCTGCCATGCTTGTCTTGGAGCATTGCCTGGACTCAGTATACTCTAAATGCTGAGAGCCACTGAAAGTAAAGATGGCAGTTTTGACCAGCAGGCAAGCATTCTCCAGAGTACCTCTAACTGGCTCAGCACAAAGCGAGTTGCTGAAAAGCTCCAGACCCCAGCTTCTCCTTGGGGAAGGAAAGATTTGGACCATGTGTTCATTACTCCATCTGTTCCAGGGGCTGCCCAAGGCATTGGGTTCTCTTCTGCATGCCTTGCTGATGGGACACAGCACACTCTAGATGCCTGGGGGTCACTGAGGATAATATTGGTTCAGACTACCATGCAGTCATCTACCCTAGCAAGACTGCAAGCCCCTGGCTTCTTGTTGAGGAGGAAAAGAGAAGACTGAAATGTACACCCAATATTTAGACTTTTCAGGTGACCATCCACCCAATGCTCTGGCCTCAGTCTTTGCCACCTCAGAACAGGAATAGGACCCAGTATACTCTAGATACCTGAGGGGTCTATGAGAACAACAACAAAAAAAAAAGTTTGAAGAGTGCTGCTGCTTCAAAGGACTTGCGGAATATCAGAGAAACACTAGAGGAATCAAGAGAGTACAAAGTCTTGGAAATAAAAATAAGCAAGCCATCAAAGTCCTTTAATCAGAAATTTACACATACAAATCCAAAGAAGACACATACACAGAGAAGGTTTGAGCGGCA
Source organism: Dama dama (assembly GCF_033118175.1). Lineage (NCBI taxonomy): Eukaryota > Metazoa > Chordata > Mammalia > Artiodactyla > Cervidae > Dama > Dama dama. Next base: position 9,864,784 of record NC_083697.1, on the reverse strand, counting down.
TCCTGAATCTCTTGCCAGATTGATTGGTGATGTTCTTAGCCAGTGTGGGGCCACACTATGAAGACTGGTAAAGGTGTCAGCTTTTTCTAATGCACAGATGCCAACACAGAGTTAAGGAAAGTGAAGAAACAGGAAAATATAGTCCCCAAAATGGAACAAGATAAAGCTCCAGTAACCAACCATAATGGAACAGTGGTATATGAATCACCTGACAAAAATTCAAAACAACCACTATAAAGATCTCCAATAAACTTAGGCGAAAATATGTGAACAGTAAGAGAATTTTGATAAAGAGATAGAAAATATGAAAACAACAAAATAGGAATCTTAGATCTGAAGAGTATAATATCTGAACTGAAAAAATTTACTAGAGGGATTCAATACAGATCAAATCAAGCAGAAGAAAGAACAAGCAAACTTAAAGATGGGCCGCTTGAAACAATCCAGTCCAGGGAACAACAACTATAGCAATAAATGAATAAAAAAGAGAGGTTGTAAAGATCTCAAGAGATATCATCAGTAGAACAATATACACAATGGGAGTCTCAGAAATTGAGAAAAAAGGAGAGCAGACTAAAGTTTATTCATGACCAAAATCCTCCCAAATCTAAGAAAGGAAATAGACATCCAGAGCCAGGAAGCCTAATGGTCCCTATGAACAGAAAGTATCTTTCCATCTTTCTATGTCTTCTTCAGTTTTTTTTTTTTTTTTTTTTTTTTGCTGTTGTTGTTGTTGTTGTTGTTTTTAATCAATGCTTCATAATGTTCAGTGTTCAGATCTTTCACTACCTTGGTTAAATTTATTCCTAAGCATTTAATGTTTTTGAAGCTACTGTAAATGAGATTATTTTCTCAATTTCTCTTCCCAATAGTTTGTTGTTAGTGTATAGAAACACAAATGATTTTTGTATGTTGGCTTTGTATCTGCAATGTTAAACATTGGTTTATTAGTTCTACCAGTTTTTTGGTGCAATTTCTAGGGTTTTTCATATATAATATTTTGTCCTCTGTAACCAGAGACAATGTTAATTCTTTTATAAATTTGATGCCTTCGTTTCTTCTTCTTGTCTAATTGCTCTTACTAGGAGTTCCAGTAAAATGCTGAATAAGAAATGGCAAAAGTTGGTATCTTTAATTGCTCCTGAACTTAAAAGCTTTCATCTTTCCACCATTGAGTTTTATACTAACGATGTGCTTGTCACAAATAACTTCATTATGTTGATATACATTCCATCTATATCCAACTTGCTGAGAGCTTTCATCTTGAAAGGAAGTCAAATTTTGTGAAATGCTTCTTTCTGAATTATTGATAACAATAAGATATTTATTCTTCATTTTGTTACTGTAGTGTGTTATATTTAATGACTTACATGTGATGAACCATCCTTGCTGGTGATAAGTCATATGTCATACTGGATGATCCTTTTAATATGCTGTTTAATCCAATTTGCTAGTGTTTCATTGAGAATTTTTTCATCAATGTTTATCAAGGATATCAGCCTGCAATTTTCTTTTCTTATAGTTTCTTTGATTTTGCTATCATGGTAAAGCTTACCTCATACAATTAGTTTGGAACTATTCCCTTATCTATACATCTTTAAAGAGTTTGAGGAGAATTAACACTAATGCAACTTTGAATGCTTGGTAGAATTCATCACTGAAGCCATTTGATTCTGGGCTTTTTTTTTTTGTTGGGGTGATTCTGATTACTGATTCAATCTCCTTACTAGGAATTGGCATATTTCAGATTTTCAGTTTCTTTATGATTCAGTCTTTGCAGGAGGTATATTTTTAGTTTTTTTTTTTTTTTCATTTATTCCAGGCTATCCAATTTGTTGGTGTATACTTGTTCATAATAGTTTTTATGATTCTTAGGATTTCTGTGTTATCAACTTGCAATGTCTCGTCTTTAACTACTGATTTTATTTCTTTGAGTCTTCTCTCATTTTTCTTAGTCTAGCTAAGTGCTAATTTTGTTAACATTTCAAATAACCAACTTACTTCTGGTGGTATTTTCTATTGTTTTTCTAACCTTTATTTCCTCTTATTTTCTGATAATTTATTTCTTGTGATCATTTTTTTTTTTCCTGGTTTCTTTTTTATGTCCCTCTTTTGCTAACTTTGGGTTTATTTTGTTAATTTTCTAGTTCCTTGAGGTATCAAGTTAAGTTGGTTACTTGAGACCATTCTTTATTCTTCAGTAGGTGTTTACTGCCATCAACTTCTTTCTTGGAACTGCTTTTGTTACATTCCACAAGACTGAATATGTCGTGTTTTCATTCTCATTTGTCTCAAGACATTTTTTTATCCCTCTTTTATTTTCTTCTTTAACCCATTGGTTGTCAGTAGCATATTGTCTGGGCTTCCCTGGTGGCTTAGATGGTAAAGAATCCACCTGTAATGCAGAAGACCTGAATTTGATCCCTGGGTCAAGAAGATCCCCTGATAAAGGGAATGACTTCCTACTACAGTTTGTCGCCTGAAGAATTCCATGGACAGAGGAACCTGACAGGCAACAGTCCATGGGATCTCAAAGAGTCAGACATATCTGAATGACTATGAATTTTCCTGTTTTCCTCTTGTTATTGACTTCCAGTTTCATGTTAGTGTGGTTAGAAAAGATGGTTGATATGATCTTAGTCTTCTTAAATTTGTTAAGATTTGTTTTGTCTTAACAAACATGGAGAATGTTCCATATGTATGAGTTTGGTCCATCTACTCTAACATGTATTTTAAATCTAATGTTTTCTTATTGATTTTCTACCTGGATGATTTAGCCATTGTTGAAAGTGAGGTATGTTTTGTTATGTATTTCTCTTTTCATTACTGACATTATTTGCTTAAAATATTTAGGTGGTCTAATGCTGGATGCATAAATATGTACAATTGATGAAGTGAACTTTTTTCATTAAATAATAACCTTTACTGTCTCTTTCTACAGTTTTTGGCTTGAAGCCTATTTTGTCTGATGTAAATTTATGTATCCTTGCTCTCTTTGGTTTCAACTTGTGTAAGCATATTTTTATCCATCTTTTCATTTTATGTCTGTGTGTGTCCTTAAAGCTGAAGTGAGTCTCATTTAGGCAGAATATAGTCAGGTCTTGGTTTTTTTTTTATTCATTCATCCATCTATGTCTTTTGAGTGGAAAATATAGGCCATGAACAGTTAAAGTGATTTTTGAAAATTATATACTTTTGCCATCTTGGCAGAGCCAAGATGACAGAGTAGAAGGACATGTACTCATCTTCTCCTGCAAGAACTCCAAAATTACAACTTGCTGCTGAACAGCCATCAATAGGAGAATGTTGGATCCCACCAAAAAAGACACCCCATGTCCAAGGACAAAGGAGAAGCCCCAGCAAGATGGTAGGAGGGGTGAAATTGTGTTTAGAATCAAATCCTATATCCACCAGAGTTACTCGTAAGGCTTAAAAAAATGTTGTGAGACCAGGAGACCCCACAGAGATTAAGCCAGACCTGCCCTTGAGTGTCTCCTGCAGAAGTACAGGTCAGCTGTGGCCTGCACAGGGGCAGGGGCTCTGGGTGCAGCAGACCAGGGTGTGGCATAAGCCCTTTTGGAGGAGGTCACCATTAACCCCACAATAGAGCTGCCAGAACTTACACAGGACTGGGGAAACAGGCTCTTGGAGGGCACAAACAAAACACTGCACACCAGGACCCAGGAGAAAAGAGCAGTGACCCCACTAGAGACTCATCCAGACTTGCCTGTCCAGGGGTCGCTGGTGGAGGCGTGGATCAGCAGTGGCCCGCTGCAGGGTCAGGGGCACTGAGTGCAGCAGTGCATTCATGGGATCTTTAGAAGGAGGTGGCCTTATCTTGATTACCTCCACCATAGTTTGGTCTCAGGTTAAAAAACAGGGACGGAGCACAGATCTTCCCATCAACAGAAAATTGGACTAAAGATTTACTGAGCATGGCCCTGCCCATCAGAATAAGACCCAGTTTCCCCCAGTCAGTCTATCCCATCAGGAAGCTTCCATAAGCCTCTTCCCTCAGAAGGGGACAGAATGAAAACCACAGTTACAGAAAACTAATAAAACTAATCACATGGACTACAGCCTTGTCTAACCCAACAAAACTATGAGCCATGCCATATAGGGCCACCCAAGACAGATGGGTCATGGTGGAGAGTTCTGATAAAATGTGGTCCACTGGAGAAAGATGGCAAACTACTTCAGTATTGCATTGAGAATCCCATGAACAGTATGAAAAGAAAGAAAGATAGGACACTAAACGACGAAGGGGAAATAACTCCAGGAAGAACTGAAGAGACGGGGCCAAAGCGAAAAACAACACCCAGTTGTGGATGTGACTGGTGATGGAAGTAGAGCCTAATGCTGTAAAGAACAATACTGCATACGAAGCTGGAATGTTAGGTCCATGAATCAAGGTTTATTGAAAGTGGTCAAACAGGAGACGGCAAGAGTGAACATCGACATTTTAGGAATCAGTGAACTAAAATGGATTGGAATGGGTGAGTTTAATTCAGATGACCATTATATCTACTACTGTGGGCAAGAAACACTTAGAACAAATGCAGTAGTCTTCATAATCAACAAAAGAGCCCAAAATGCAGTTTTTGGGTGCAATCTCAGACAATAGAATGATCTCTGTTCGTTTCCAAGGGAAACCATTCAGTATCACAGTATTACAAGTCTATGCATCAAACAGTAATGCTGAAGAAGCTGAAGTTGAAAGGTTCTATGAAGACCTACAAGACTTTTTTTAGAGCTAACACCCAAAACAGATGTCCTTTTCATTATAGGGGACTGGAATGCAAAAGTAGGAAGTCAAGAGATACATGGAGTAACAGGCAAATTTACCTTGGATTAGAAAATAAAGCTGGGCAAAGTCTAAAAGAGTTTTGTCAAGAGAATGCACTGGTCATGACAAACAGCTTCTTCCAACAACACAAGAGAAGACTCTACACATGGACATCACCAGATGGTCAATATCAAAATTGATTGATTATATTCTTTGCAGCCAAAGATGGACAAGCTCTATACAGTCAGCAAAAACAAGACCAGGAGCTGTCTGTGGCTCAGATCATGAACTCCTTATTGTCAAATTCAGAAATTGAAGAAAGTAGGGAAAACCACTAGATTATTTAGGTATGACCTAAATCAAATCCCTTATGATTATACAGTGGAAGTGACAAATAGATTCAAGGGATTAAATCTGATAGACAAAGTACCTGAAGAACTGTGGACGGAGGTTTGTGACATTGTACAGGAGACAGTGGTCAAGATCATCCCCAAGGAAAAGAAATGCAAAAAGGCAAAATGGTTGTCTGAGGAGGACTTACAAAAAGCTGAGAAAAGAAGAGAAGCGCAAGGCAAAGGAGAAAAGGAAAGGCATTCCCATTTGAATGCAGAGTTCCAAAGAATAGCAGGGAGAGATAAGAAAGACTTCCTCAGTGATTGGTGCAAAGAAATTAGAGGAAAAGAATAGAATGGGAAACACTAGAGATCTCTTCAAGAAAATTAAAGATACTAAGGGAATATTTCATGCAAACATGGGCACAATAAAGGACAGAAATGTTCTGGACCTAACTAAGCAGAAGATATTAAAAAGAGGTGGCAAGAATACACAGAACAACTATACAAAAAAGATCTTCATGACCCAGATAACCATGATGGTGTGATTACTCACTTAGAGCCAGACATCCTTGAATGTGAAGTCAAGTAAGGCTTAGGAAGCATCACTACAAACAAAATTAGTGGAGGTGAGGGATTTCCAGTTAAGCTATTTCAAATGCTAAAAGATGATGCTGTGAAAGTGCTACACTCAATATGTCAGCAAATTTGGAAAACTCCGCAGTGGCCACAGGACTGGAAAAGGTCAGTTTTCATTCCAATCCCAAAGAAAAGCAATGACAAAGAATGCTCAAACTACCGCACAATTGCACTTATCTCACATCCTAGCAAATTAATGTTCAAAATTCTCCAAGCCAGGCTTCAACAGTACATGAACCATGAACTTTCAGCTGTTCAAGCTGGATTTAGAAAAGCAGAGGAAGCAGAGTTCAAATTACCAACATCCATTGGATCACTGAAAAAAACAAGAGAGCGCCAGAAAAACATCTACTTCTGCTTCATTGACTATGCCAAACCCTTTGACTGTGTGGATCACAACAAACTGGAAAATTCTTAAAGAGATGGGAATACCAGACCACCTTACCTGCCTCCTGAGAAATCTATATGCAGGTCAAGAAGCAACAGTTAGAACTGGACATGGAACAACAGACTGGCTTCAAATTAGGAAAGGACTATGTCAAGGCTGTATTTTGTCACCCTGCTTATATAATTTATGTGCAGAGTACATAATGAGTAATGCTGGACTGGATGAAGCACAAGCTGGAATGAAGATTGTTGGGGAAAATATCAATAACCTCAGATAAGCAGATGACACCACCCTTATGGCAGAAAGTGAAAAAGAACTAAAAAGCCTTTAGATAAAGTAAAAGAGAATGAAAAAGTTGGCTTAAAGCTCAACATTCTGGTCACTTCATGGAAAATAGACAGGGAAACAATGGAAATAGTGAGAGACTTTATTTTCGGGGCGGGGCGGGGGGGGGGGGGCTCTAAAAATCACTGCAGATGGTGACCGCAGCCATGAAATTAAAAGACGTTTGCTCCTTGGAAGAAAAGTTATGACCATCCCAGACAACATATTAAAAAGCAGAGACATTACTTTGCCAATGAAATTCTGTCTGGTTAAAGCTATGGTTTTTCCAGTAGTCATGTATGGATGTGAGAGTTGGACTATAAAGAAAGCTGAGTGCCAAAGAATTGATGCTTTTGAACTGTGGTGTTGGAGAAGCCTCTTGAGAGTCCCTTGGACTGCAAGGAGATCTGACCAGTCCATCCTAAATGAAATCAGTCCTTAATATTCATTGGAAGGACTGATGCTGAAGCTGAAACTCCAATACTCTGGCCATCTGATGTGAAGAACTGACTCATTTGAAAAGACCCTGATGCTGGGAAAGATTGAAGGTGGGAGAAGAAGGGGACGACAGAGGATGAGATGGTTGGATGGTATCACCAATTCAATGAACATGAGTTTGAGTAAGCTCTGGGAGTTGGTGATGGACAGGGAAGCCTGGTGTGCTACAGTCTATGGCGTCACAAAGAGTCTGATACGACTGATCAACTGAACTGAAATGAACTGAACTGAACTGACCCCGTATTCAATAATAGATACAGTATCTACACAGATTATCAATAAGGAATCAGGAGACTTGAACACCATATATCAAACTAGACCTAACAGAAACAGAAAATTCCATTCAACAACAGCAGAACATGCATTCTTCTCATATGTACATGTAACAATCCCTCACAAAACAAGTCTTAACAAATTTAAAATTGAAATCATACCAGTTATTTTTTCTCCATCCAATGGAATGAAACCAGGAAACAAAAGCAGAATGGATGTCGGAGAATTTATAAATATTAGGAAATGACATAATACATTCTTGAACAATAAATAGGTCAAAGAAGACTAAAAGAGAAATTAGGAGATGTTTTGAGGCATGCAAAAGCACAACATACCACAATTTATGAGATGAAACAAAAACAGTAGTAAGATGGAATTTTATAGTAACAAACCTCTCTATAAAAAAATAAAGATCAAACATCCTAACTCACACCTCGATGAACTGAAAAGAAAGGACAACGTAAACTCAAAGATAGCAGAAACAAATAATATGGTATTAGAGTAGAAATAAAGTATAAAACAGAAAAACAAAAGCAAAACTTCAAAAGTAAGAGTTAGTCTCTTGAAAAGATTAATAAAATTTACAAATTTTAGACAGACTAAGAAAAGAGAAGAACTCAAAAAATAAAAATAAAAAACAAAAGAGGAGACATTACAACTGATGCCACAGAAATAAAATACTACAATCAACACTTATACATCAGTAAATTGGATAACCTTAGAAATTGTGGATAAATTCCCCAAAACATACAGCCTAACAATACTGAATGATAAAGAAATAAAAATTTAAACAAACCAGTAAGAAGATTGAATCAGTAATCAAAAATGTCCTAACAAAGAAAAGTCTAGGGCCAGATGGCTTTACTGCTGAATTCCAGCAAACATTACTCTGACAAAGACACTACAATAAAAGAAAGCTACAGGCTAATTTCCCTGATGAATAAACATGCAAGGTTCATCAACAAAATACTAGGAAACTGAATTCAGCAGCACACAAAAAGGTCAGTCACCATGACTGGATAAGATTTATCCTTGAGATGCTAGGATGCTTCAGCATGTGAAAATCTGTTAATGTGATGCTCCACATTAACAAAACAAAAGACAACAATTATCTCAATAGAGGCAGAGAAAGCTTTTGAAAAAATTAAACACCTTTCATGCTAAATTCTCAACACACTTAGAACAGAAGTATATTAACAATACCTTAAAAATGAAAGACCATTTATGAAAAGCTCACAATCAATATCATGAGAGCCTTTTCTTTAAGAACAAAATGAGCATTTCTCCTCTGCCAGTTCTATTTAATATAGTACTGGAAGTCTTATCAGAAGTAATTAGGCAAATATATATATATATACAAATGACATTCAAGGAAAAAAATAATATTTTTATTATTGTTTTAGATGACATGTTTATACCCTAAAGACTCCACACACCCCAAAACTGTCAGAATTAATAATTAATTCAATAAAGTTGCAGGATACAGAATCAACATACAAAAATCAGTTGCTTTTCTATACACTAACAACAAACTATCTGAAAAAGAAATTAAGAAAACAGTTCCATTGACAATAGCATCAAAAAGAATAAAACAGTTTAGAGAAGTTGCCAAATCTAATTGGAGAAAAAGTGTATGGGAGTTGCTTCATCCTTGACTGGGGATGATATTTGTTATATCCTAGTCAATGTACTATTTAGAGTAGGTTTTTATGTATGTATGATTGGGCTGTGAGAGTTATATTTGAAGGAAGAAAAATAGAGAAGAAAAACAGTGTGTAAGAGAGATCAAACCTGAGCTATTAAACGTTTTCTATCTCCAAGAGGTAGTTGGGTAATACAAGTGAATTAAATTATAAAAGTATAATGAGTGAATCACACACACCTATTTGGGTGCTAAAATCTAAAGGAGCAAAACCAAATGCTGGAAGCCATGTAAAGCAATAGCAACTCTCATTTGTTGCTGGTGGGGATGCAAAATGGTGCAGCTACATTTGAAGACAATATGGTAGGTTCCTACAAAATTAAACATTTTCTTATCGTATGATCCAGAAATCACACTATTTGATATTTCCCCAAATGAGTTGAAAACATGCCCACACAAAAACTTGCATGTAGATAATTATAGCAACTTTATTCATAATTGTTGAAAGTTGGAAACAGCCAAAATGTCCTTCAGCCAGTAAACAGATAAACTTTGCAACAACCAGAATATGAAACATCATTTAGCACTAAAAAATGAACTATCAGGTCATTAAATGTTATGGAGGAGACTTAGATGAACATCACTAAGTGAAACAAGCCAATCTAAAAAGACCAAATGCTCTGAAGTATATGAGATTTTGAAAAAGGAGACAGTAAAAAGATCAGGGGTTGCTAGGGGTGGGGTAGGGAAGACAGCACAGAGAATGTATAGGCTGTGAAACTATTCTGCATGATACTATAATAGAGAATACATCTGTCAAAACCCGTAGAATAGAAAACACCAAGAGTGAATGTGAACTATGAACTTTGGTGATAATGAGGTGTCAGTGAAGGGTCATGAATCATAATAAATGCACATTTCTGGTGAGGGATGTTGATAATGAAGAGGCTGTGCATGTGTTAACCCAAAGCATATGTAGAAAAATCTCTGTACCTGATGTTCAGTTTTGCTAAGAATCTAAAATAAAGTATATATATATATGTGTGTGTGTGTGTGTGTGTGTGTGTGTGTGCACGCATTAAGGAATGTTGATAATAAGATACTAAGTCATCAGATTTAGAGGAAGAACAACATAATCAGAAAGAGGGAAAATCTTCAGATGCAGAGAGATCGAGAAGAAAAATAGGAGCAGAAATTTCTCCCCGAAGATGTTTCATAACTCATTGCTATCAAATATTTACTTGCCCTTTGAGGCCATGTGTGAATTTTTCCTCCATAGATTTTATGTGGCTGAATCACTTTTGCTCATTGCTTCTTGTTCTTTCATGCTTTCCTATAGTTTTGCAAATATTCATCCTGCTTTTAGCTTAATTTGTCTGATTTCTTTGTACTTGCATTGTCTCTGTTCTCCATTAGAAAATAAATGGTAAATATAAACCCCAAACTCTAAAGATTTGGGGCATGTAGCTACCAGGAATAAATACTTCATTATAAAAATACTCATTAGCAAGTTTTCAGTCTGAAACCAGGTATACCTTTAGGTCTCTTAACCTACAAAAATACAGAAAATTGACACTCCCTTTAAGGACAGAGGTGCAAACTGTATCCTGGTAGCTGCTGCTGTATTAATCTCAATAGGAAGATACATTTATTTAACAGCCTATTCTTTTTAGAAAGCTCTGAAATACAAGCTGAACAGAGATCCTAATAGGATGTTATTTGTTACAGATATAGGAATAACTGATTTACTTCTCCTTTGCTTTATGAAATAAAGAAAAGGAAGTTTTGACATTCTAGGCTATTTTAGAAAAGCTGTCAAATCCTATTATAAGATATGTAGATGAGGTTTGCTATAAACTTGGCTAGGGGTTACAACTGTTGTCTTCCTGTCTTTGTGCTCCCCATAGAGTTGGTATTTGTAGAATATTCTGTGTAGTGGCACACCTTCTGTTCTTACTCACTACCTCCCACTCACTTGGGACAGTATGTGCAGAAGGTGAAGAGGCATGTTGAAACAAGGTGATGGTCATTGGCGCTGGTTGATGTAGGAATTTTCTGATACTTCAGAGGTCACCGGAATAACTAACTCTGGCTGTGCCAGTCAACTAATTCTAGACTCAGGGAAGAATTGTAACAGCCAGTGTAAATGCTTCTGTTGAGAAACTTTGGTCTAAAGGGCATGGAAGAATCAGTGGGGACTTAAGTAGGATATGCAATCAGAAGAGGCATTTTTTTCAAAGGTGAAAAATTGCAGCAAATTGGTGTGATGATGGGATGATTCAGAAGGAGGAAGGGAATCACACAGAAGAGTGGAAAGAATGTTGAAGCAATGTCCTTGAGAAGATGTAAGACTATGAGGTCTGGTGTGTAAGCGGAAGAGTGACCCTTAGGGGTAATACATCTATAGGAACAAGAAAAAAAGGCAAAAAATATAATAATTAGGACATGGCTGGCTACATACTTTGTGGCCCAAGTGAAAAATAATAATTCAGGGCCCTGGCAAAAGTTAGTCGAGTCCATTTCCCCTTCCCAGGAGCTGATGGCTCCAGTCCATGGGGGATAAGCATAGTAATCATGATTCTCCAGACAGACAGGACCAGTAGGGTGTTTATATGTACATGTGTACACACATAGAATCATAAAGAGATTTATTTGAGAGATAGGCTCACATGATTATGGAATCTGGCAAGTCCAAAATCTGTAGAGCAGCCCAGCTGAGGGGCTGCAGACCCAGAAAGATCCAATGTTTCAGTTCAAGTCTAAGATGGTTAATTTAATATGTCAATTTGATTGGGCTAAAGGATTATTTGATAATTGGTGGAAAGTATTTCTGGATGTGTCTGTGAGCATCTCTGGAAGAGATTAGTGTCTGAATCAGTCAAGTGAGTAAACAAAAATGCCCTACCAAAGTGGACCAGTAACATCCCACCCACTGAGGAACAAACAGAATAAAAAGGCAGAGGAAGGTGGATTCTCCCTCTCTTCTTCAGCTGAAACCTGCATGTTCTCCTGCCTGCAGACATTGAACATTTGAGCTTGTTCTCAGGAATTCTGAACTGGGTTCTGGAAGCAACAACATATCATGGACCTGTAAGCCTTCATAATCACATGAGCCAATTCCCATAAGAAATCTCCTCATACAGCTTCATATCACATTTGTTCTGGTCCTCTTGAGAACCCTGACAGATACAAAACCCAAAGTCCTTTTGCTGGCAGAACTCCCTCTTGCTCAGGGGAAATCAGTCTTTTGTTCTGGTCAGGCCTTCTACTGATGGAAAAAGGCCCATCCACATTATGGAAGGCAATCTGCTTTACTGAAAATCCACCAATTTAAAATGTTAATCTCATCTAATAACATCCTCAAAGAAACACCCAGAGTGATGTTTGACTGAACCATGGCCTAGTCAAGTTGACACATACAATAAACCATCACATAGGTGACGCCTAAGAGATTAGTTTCCCCAAGCTATACTTAGTCTTGAGATCAGGAATGGGCTAGATGGGCTAACTACTCACCTGCTGAAGGAGTTGCCAGAGCAGCCATTGCCTCACTTTGCCCCCAAAATGCCACAGGTGTGGGCTCAGCCCTCACCCACAATGCTCCAGTGCTCAGGTGTTCTACCTGGGGGTAGATGCTGATGGTGACTTGCAGACTCTCAGCCCAAAATAACTTGCAGCCCCAGGTGGAAGATGACAGCAGTAGTAGCAGGAGAATGATAGGAGAGCAGGAGAGTTAAATAGCAACTGGGAGCAGAGACTAAGCAATTTCAGGAACCATTTGGAGGAGGCAGAGAGGCCATGAGAGGTAGGGCCCAGGTTCTGAGCCCCTGAAGCCTGCTCCATTATCATTGGAAGCTGATTTACAATATGCAAATTCAAGGAAAATTTATAAGAACTATATCTTATGACAAGGACCACAGAGCATGGAACAACAAGAAGAGGACCCTTCTGAGTACAGATCTCCCTGTGACTGCACTGGCCTCATACCCATGGAGCCATATTCCCATCCATGTGGAGACAGACGAGCAGATATCTGCGAAGTTTGTGGAATTCCTCCAATTACTTTTTATTTTCTTAATAAGTAATGTTTTCACCTGAGAGGCAGAAGGCAGAAGAGATGGTGGTGGTTTCAGGAAAGGAAAGAAGAAATTTTAAAAGCACTAGCGAGCATAGAAGAGAGAGAAAATAAAGCAGGAAATGCACTTGGATTGCTGGCCAGCTCCATGGCCCTATTTGAGTTTAAGTCACGAATTTAAAGAGACATTAAGCAGTACTGAGATGCAATTCTTTCTGGCAGCAGGGAAAAGTTGGATTTAACCAGGGCTGGAGTTTTTCCAGGAAGCATGATGAAGCAGAAAAGGGTAAGGAAGTGGAATTTGTAGGCAAAGAAGCTGTTAGAATATTTGAATGTAGAAATAAATAAATAGGTACAAATTAGTCAAATAAAGAAATCAATGAATAAAAAAGTAAATTATCACTTAGTAAGTTTCAAACATTTTGTGGCTGATAGATTTCTTTCAGTATCTCATTTAATTTTTCAAACATTATGTGATACTGTATTCATTTATTTTATCCAACAAATATTGGTTGAGCACTATTATGTGCAAGACCCTTTTCTGTAGCTATGGCTTATTTGCACAGATGAAGTGTGTACCCCCAGAGCAGGAAGACAAAAATAATCATACATTCATGAACAGGATAATTTCAGGCAGTAGACAATGCTTTGAAGGCAGTAGAACTGAGTAAGAAAGTTGAGATTGGCTAAGGTTAGAGGGGATATTCAATCCAATAGTAAGAGAAATTCTTTTTGAGATGATAATTGACTGAAGGGTAAGAATTTTCCAGTTTATTGCATATGACACCACCTTTATGGCAGAAAGTGAAGAAGAACTAAAGAGCCTCTTGATAAAACTGAAAGAGGAAAATGAAAAAGTTGGCTTAAAGCTCAACATTCAGAAAACTAAATGGCATCTGCATGGCAAATAGATGGGGACACAGTGGAAACAGTGGCTGATTTTATTTTTCTGGGCTTCAAAATCACTGCAGATGGTGATTGCAGCCATGAAATTAAAAGACGCTTACTCCTTGGAAGGAAAGCTATGACCAACCTAGACAGCATATTAAAAAGCAGAGACATTACTTTGTCAAGAAAGGTCTGTCTAGTCAAGGCTATGGTTTTTCCAGTGGTCATGTATGGATGTGAGAGTTGGACTATAAAGAAAGCTGAATGATGAAGAACTGATGCTTTTGAACTGTGGTGTTAGATCCTGAGAGTCCCTTGGACTGCAAGGAAATCCAACCAGTCCATCCTAAAGGAGAACAGTCCTGGGTGTTCATTGGAAGGACTGATGCTGAAGCTGAAACTCCAATACTTTGGCTACCTGATATGAAGAGTTGACTCATTGGAAAAGACCCTGATTCTGGGAAAGATTGAGGGCAGGAGGAGAAGGGGACAACAGAGGATGAGATGGTTGGATGGCATCACCGACTCAATGGACATAGATTTGAGTAAACTCCGTGAGTTGGTGATGGACAGGGAGGCCTGACATGCTGCATTTCATGGGGTTGCAAAGAGTCAGACAGGACTGAGTGGCTGGACTGAAATGAAGGGTAAGAAGGTGGACACACCACACACACACACACACACACACACACACACAACTAGTATGAGCAGAGGATCCAGAGATAAGGCTTGCTGTTCAAGAGCACCTGTAAAACAGTTAAGCAAGTGTATTCACAATTGAGTTTCAGCACAGTCTATGTGAATGGCACCCCCTAGAGATGCGTGAAGCACACGCTGTACACCAACACTAAAAGGAGAGCTCATCTATTACAGAACCAAACTTGGATCCTCCTGCCTGCATGCAGAATGGCCAGTTTACTGACCCCGGGTTGTGATGAAGAAAGTGCAGCATTTATTGCAGGTGCCAAGCAAGGAGTTCAGGCAGAATGTACCTAAGTGGTGTGAACTCCCTTAAGGCTTTCAGGGAAAGATTTTTAAACAGAGTGAGGGACAGAGGTTGTGGAGTGTGTAATTAGCTCATGGACATTCTTCTGATAGGTTGGATGTGAGATAATCAGGAGTCAACACCATCAACCTTCTGGCTCCAACCAGTCTGGGGTCTATGTGCTTGTAGGCAGCATACAGTTAACTTCTTTCATCTGGTGGGGGTTTCAGAATCTGAAAAATAGCTCAAAGGACAGGGCTCAGAATATTATCTACAGCCCTTGAGGAGGAACTAAAGGTCCTTGACTTTGTCAAGTAGCTAAGCTACTATTATTTTGTTTTGCTTGACTGTTTTCCTTTTGTTCCTGAATTTTCTCATTTCTGTGGTTAAATTTACTCTTTGGAACTCAGGGAAGGTCTAGGAGATTAGGTTTTCTAAAGACAAGAGACAGGCAGTGGACATGGGGAGTGTCTCTTCCAGGAAGGCCCCATAGGGTCCTATTTGGTTACCCATCCTATGGTAGCTTCTCTCTTATAATTAAAAACACATGATTTATACACATGTAAAAATCACTATAAAATATATACAATGACCATGAAATGCTGATTTTCAGTTCTCTAGGAATTTGAGAAAACCCTTAATCAAATGAAGTTATGTTAATTGCTTCTGCTTCTACCTAATAATGCTTTCCTTTTTTTGCTGCTGAGCCCCACTAATTCCTGTATGTGTTTTCCACGTCTCTTCCCTCACACCGGTCTGTGCTTGAATACCATTTCCTTTTAGGAGAAAGCTTATTGAAGTCTCTCTAGAAGATGACTGGTTTCTAATCCTGCAACTACACAAGAATCATTTAAAGTACAGTAGTCTTTATCTATTGTATTGTCAGCGTAGCTTTCACTTTCTCCACTATGCTCTGTAAATACCTCTTGCCAGTCTTACAGGTGAGCTATTTGCAAGTGGCTCTGACTGACTGGTTTTCTCTCATAGTGATTTCTGTTCTTTAGCCAGATGCCCCTGTTCTTTCTGTGCTGATGTCATGATAGGACATTGCATTCTCCCTTCTGTTATATCAAAGTTTGGCATAAAGGGTAATTTTTTGACTGGTTTGAACTGAAAGGAATCTCCCCTAGGAAAAATATTGAGGCAATAATACTTACAATGAAATATGGTTTATGTCATAAATTATATCTTCTCATGGATTTTTCTGGGTAACCATTGAATGGCCATTGTATGACAAAATGTAAATTAGAAAAATTAGAATGAACTAAAAATCAAAAGGTCTAGACTCCAGTCTATTGCTGACACTTATTAGCAAGTTGCTAGATCTTAATTTTTATATCCTCTCTCTAAACAGGTAGGGGTCTAGTTTACAGTGTTATACTGAACTCCAAAGAGAATGTAAGTAAAACTGATTTATACACCAGAAAAATGCTTTATAGACCTAAGGCATAATTATGCATGTACATTTTTCTGTTTGCTTCTATATACTATATTTCTTTTAAGATTATAATTAAGACAGATCATAAAAGAGTACAAGTGCAATGGTATCTGTACATGAAGATGGCATTTTTGGATATTTAAATATAACAGTGTCAGATTCCAGGAAAAAAGGATTCTGCCTTGGGAAATTTACTGTCTAAGAGAGAGGGTTAAAGATAGTCACAGTAATTATGAATGTGACTCAAGAGTAATTGAACTGCCCTAACTTACTAATGGCTTAAAAGTCTATGAAGTGTATGTGTACCACAGCTTCCTTATCCATTCATCTGCGGATGGGCATCTAGGTTGCTTCCATGTCCTGGCTATTATAAACAGTGCTGCGATGAACATTGGGGTGCACTTGTCTCTTTCAGATCTGGTTTCCTCAGTGTGTATGCCCAGAGGTGGGATTGCTGGGTCATATGCCAGTTCTAATTCCAGTTTTTTAAGAAATCTCCACATTGTTCTCCATAGTGGCTATACTAGTTTTCATTCCCACCAACAGTGTAAGAGGGTTCCCTTTTCTCCACACCCTCTCCAGCATTTATTGCTTGTAGACTTTTGGATAGCAGCCGTCCTGACTGGCGTGTAATGGTACCTCATTGTGGTTTTGATTTGCATTTCTCTGATAATGAGTGATGTTGAGCATCTTTTCATGTGTTTGTTAGCCATCTGTATGTCTTCTTTGGAGAAATGTCTGTTTAGTTCTTTGGCCCATTTTTTGATTGGGTCATTTATTTTTCTGGAATTGAGCTGTAGGAGTTGCTTGTATATTTTTTAGATTAATCCTTTGTCTGTTGCTTCATTTGCTATTATTTTCTCCCAATCTGAGGGCTGTCTTTTCACCTTGCTTATAGTTTCCTTTGTTGTGCAAAAGCTTTTAAGTTTCATTAGGTCCCATTTGTTTATTTTTGCTTTTATTTCCAATATTCTGGGAGGTGGGTCATAGAGGATCCTGCTGTGATTTATGTTGGAGAGTGTTTTGCCTATGTTCTCCTCTAGGAGTTTTATAGTCTCTGGTCTTACATTTAGATCTTTAATCCATTTTGAGTTTATTTTTGTGTATGGTGTTAGAAAGTGTTCGAGTTTCATTCTTTTACAAGTGGTTGACCAGTTTTCCCAGCACCACTTGTTAAAGAGGTTGTCTTTTTTCCATTGTGTATTCTTGCCTCCTTTGTCGAAGATAAGGTGTCCATAGGTTCGTGGATTTATCTCTGGGCTTTCTATTCTGTTCCACTGATCTATATTTCTGTCTTTGTGCCAGTACCATACTGTCTTGATGACTGTGGCTTTGTAGTATAGTCTGAAGTCAGGCAGGTTGTTTCCTCCAGTTCCATTCTTCTTTCTCAAGATTACTTTGGCTATTCGAGGTTTTTTGTATTCCCATACAAATTGTGAAATTATTTGTTCTAGATCTGTGAAAAATACCATTGGTAGCTTGATAGGGATTGCATTGAATCTATAGATTGCTTTGGGTAGTATAGCCATTTTGACAATACTGATTCTTCCAATCCATGAACACGGTATATTTCTCCATCTATTTGTGTCCTCTTTGATTTCTTTCATCAGTGTTACTCAGCCATTAAAAACAATTCATTTGAATCAGTTCTAATGAGATGGATGAAACTGGAGCCGGTCATACAGAATGAAGTAAGCCAGAAAGATAAACACTAATACAGTATACTAACGCATATATATGGAATTTAGAGAGATCGTAATGATAACCCTATATGCAAAACAGAAAAAGAGACAGAGATGTACAGAACAGAATTTTGGACTCTGTGGGAGAAGGCGAGGGTGGGATGTTTCGAGAGAACATCATCGAAACGTGTATTATCTAGAGTGAAACAGATCACCAGCCCAGGCTGGATGCATGAGACAAGTGCTCGGGCCTGGTGCACTGGGAAGACCCAGAGGAATTGGGTGGAGAGGGAGGTGGGAGGGGGGATTGGGATGGGGAATACATGTAAATCCATGGCTGATTCATGTCAATGTATGACAAAAACCACTACAATATTGTAAAGTAATTAGCCTCCAACTAATAAAAATAAATGGAAGAAAAAAAAAGTCTATGAAGTGACCAACATAAACACTTGCACATGGGAAAGAATATTATGGCCTTATAGAGTACTGAGGTCACATAGTTGTCTTGAAAAATACCAAAGCAGAAGAAATCCTACTGTCCTTTTAAAAATATTTATTGGTAGCTACAAGAACAAATTAATTGTAATATTTAAAAAAAAAAAAAAAACCTACAGTGAAAGTTGAAGAGATTTAAAGTGTCATGGATATTGCAAGTGTTCAAGAAAAATAAAGAAAAGTAGTTAATTTTAGAAGTGAAATGCCGATTTAAATAAAATGAAACTCAGAACTTCCACCAGTTAGCAATGATTGGAGAATCTGCAGATTCTGAACCAAGTGGCACCAATTATATCCCCTTGATTTTCACCTTTTCTCTTAGGTTCTCTTCGATTCCACTGCCATGAATATGCTGACTTCCAGAGCTGTCGCTTAGCAAACAAGCAACCTTGCCTTGATTCTTAGCCAAAATCTAAATCTGTGGTCCTTTTGTCTAAACTGACACCAGAGTTAAATTTGAAGCCTCAGAAGTAGCTATTCCCATCATGAGTCATGTTTTTAACATCTTTGGTGACAACCCAAACACAAATTCCTAATACCTTCTCTGACTCATCTATTTTTTTCTTTTTTACTCTTTATGTCTATCAATTTTACTCTTTACTCACTTTACATCTTAGGCCTCTTCATGGAATACTTATTTTACTGTCTAGAAAATTTTCCTTTCCAAGAATTCCACTTGCCTTGTAATCATCTCAAGTGGAGGCTGTTCATCCTTTTAGATTCAATATACCAAACATATTCAAATACCAAAGAGTACTTTTAGCCTGAGTGGAATTAGAAGGTTTTGGACAGAGAGGTGATATAACTTGTTGAACATTTGGGAAAGACTCTGGATGTTGAAAGGGAACAAGAATGAAAGCAGAGCAAAGCTATTACAGTAATCTGATTGGTTGATAATGGTGTCTTGGACTAGAATGTTAACAATAGAGGTAATGAAAAATGGTGAAGCACTGAAAAATTTTCAAAGTAGAGCTATCAGCATTTGGTGTTGAATTGGATAAAGATGTAAGAGAAGAGGAGTCAAGTGTATCTCCAAATGTGTGTATGTGTGTGAGAGTTCACAATTAGCTGGGTGAGAGACGGTGCTATACATTGAGGTGGGAGGACTGGTGAAGGGGGACTATTTGGTAGGAGTGTTGGGTGCAAATTAAAACTGTCGCTTTGGATATCTAAGTTTGAAATGCCAACTAGACAGTCACATATCAATAAAAATCTCAAAAAAGCAGTTGCATTTTCAAGTCTGAAATTAAAGGGAGGGTTGGAGCTGAATACATAAATTCAGGACTTTTCTCCTCATAGATTGGAGAGTACCCAGATAGTGTATAAATACATCTGGAGGGTATTAACAATGTAAGAACTGTACATACACATGTAGAGGGGATGTGACAAAATGACAAAGGAGGATGAGATGGAGCTGTTGGTGAAGTAAGCAAACCAAGAGGGAAGGGGATTTTGAGGAAAAGAGAAAAAGTTTCAAGCCAGAGGAAATAAGTAATGCTGACAGTAGTATGAAGATAGAATGATAGATATTTCCAGGAAATATTTCTTCAGATTTGAGGTGTGTTGAGTGCAGACAGCTCATTTTCTCCATTTAATTGAACATTTTTAGAAAGTTCTGTTATTGAAGAAAGTCATATTTCCCCAGGTACCAAAATACCCATGTTAGTTGAGAATCTAAGAAAAAATAAGAGCCAAAACAACAAAAAAGATAACATAATTGAAGATAAAATAATAAGATAGGACCTGAATTAAAACAATGTAAAATCTTTGCTGAGGTATGTTATTGCTGGCAGAATAAGGGCCCCCAAAGTTGTCTGTGTCCCATTCTTGAAACCCATGATAAAATAATACTACATGGCAAGAGGGACTTTTGCTTAGTAAGGAAAGCAGGCAGCTTCTAGAAGCTGGGAAGAGGTCAGGGCATGGCTTCCTTCTAGACTTACAGAAGGGACACAGCCTTACAGATCCATTTTAGACTGACGACCTTAAGGTTTGTAAAACAAATTTGTATTGCTTTAATCTACCATGTCTTTGGTAATATGTTTCAACAACAATAGAAAACAAATACAGATTTTAAAACACTTGAACCAATGGTAAGAAATCACTTGCCATACATACAGACAAATTTGTATAAACTAGAAAAGTTTTTTGAAAAACTCTTAATTGGGAAAATATGACTTGGAATAGGTTTAGAGAAAAGCATTTTATTAATATTTCATCTTTTATTCTACTGTGCAATTGGAATATCTTTTAAAAAATATGCATGTATTATCTATATGTATGAAAATACTACAGATCATAATATTAAGCCAATTCATTCTCAGTCACTACAGAAGGCAATTTCTCTCACCATAGTCAGATCGCCTATGTCACTGGGATAGACAGGAAGACTTGAGCAAGAAATATGTGAATAGTTCATATTGATGGTCTTTAAGATAAGCAGTCATGCCTTACACCTTGGCATAGAAATATGTAGACTGTTGAATCACAGAGAAAAAAAAAAATAGTTAAGGTTTTCAGGCTTAGAAGTGATAACAGCTTTGAAGAAAATTTCATATGCCTACCTGTTAGTATTTATTTTATTCTAGGAAAAAAATTGAAATTGGGTGAAAAAGAGAATGGTATGCTGCTGCTGCTAAGTCATGTCAGTTGTGTCCAACTCTGTGTGACCCCATAGACGACAGCCCACCAGGCTCCCGTCCCTGGGATTCTCCAGGCAAGAGTACTGGAGTGAGCTGCCATTTCCTTCTCCAGTGCATGAAAGTGAAAAGTGAAAGTGAAGTCATTCAGTCGTATCCGACTCTTCGAGACCCCATGGACTGTAGCCTACCAAGCTCCTCCATCCATGGGATTTTCCAGGCAAGAATACTGGAGTGGGGTGCCAAAGAATGGTATAAAGGACTGTAAATTGTAGCTCAATGGCTTTGATAGAACTGACACTTTGGTAGAGACTACTACCATTAAGTGTATTGTATTTGCCTAAATGATATGTGGGTTATTTGGAAAAGGGCATAAATGTGGTTGCTTAGCAGTAGTATGTTTTGCTTAATGCAAATCACTATAATGTAAATCATTTTGTAAGTCTTCAACATGAACATTTTATTAAAAAATGGCACCACTGACAATGATCAAAGCAATAACTATGTGTACAACTAAAAATAAAAGTTTCAATCAACAGGACTTTCCTATTTGGAGACAATAAAATCATTTACAAAACTAATACTTGCTTATTCTGATAGATAACTGTTTCTTGCTTCTCTCAATCATAAACTATTCTGATTGCAGCTCATTGACTCTTGGGCTAAATATTACTGTCCTTTCTCAGAAGTCCACACATAAATGACATATATCCACTGAAGAAACACAATCTAAGGGCTGTGAGTTGAGCTTTATTCAGTGTCTTACTGAGGACGATAGCCCAGGAGACAGCATCTCATGCAGCTCTGAGGAACTGCTCCCAAGAGTCAGGGGCAATGGCCAGTATATCTATCTATCTATCTATCTATCTATCTATCTATCTATCTATCTATATGATTTTGACTGGGGAATATGTGCAGTCAAACACACCTCAATAAAAGGTTTCTGCTAGTTACTAGGAACAGGTATCTCTGATAATAATGTTAGTGTGTTTTTCTGTATATGGGAATATGCAAGAATCTGGGTTCATTAACTCTTTTCTCTCAAGATATCTTTAACTCTCTTAAGAGCTATTTTTTTTCCCAAAGCACAGACTGTCTTATCTTGGTATTTATCCTGAATTCCTTTCAGCGTGCACTGTTGCGGAGTAACTGCAAAGGCTAATGACTTTATCCTTGTAAAGCTAGACAGCAACCAATATTCTTTGTTTTACATTTTCTCCCTTTCAGTCACAAATTTGATAGAGGTTGTGAGGCATATCATGACCATTTTGTCCTACGGCACTCAGAAGGCTCATTCCTAGACCAGACAAGGATTTAATTGATTGGTCACCCAGTGTGCTGTTAGTGGACTTGGCTCTGTTAATGGCAGCATAAAAGCCTTTGGACCCTCTGTTTTACGAGTCTGTTCTAGTCCAGGAAAATCTTCTCCCTGTTGCTTCTTCCCATATCTAAACTATTACAATCCTTTTAATCTTATACAGAAATATGCATTTTGTCAACTGCTTCAAGTTGCTTAGTCATTATTTTTGTCAGAAGCTCAGTTACATATTGGGCAATGCCAAAAATAAAAATCAGGGACTTTCCTGGTAGTCCAATGGTTAAGACTTAGCCTTCCAGTGCAGAGGATTCAGGTTCAATCCCTGGTCAGAGAATTAAGATCGCACGCCCCACAGCCAAAAAACCAAAGCATAAGATAGAAGCAATATTGTAATAAATAAAGACTCTAAAAATGGCCCACAAATTTTTTTTAGTTAAAAAAAAAAGAAATGACAATAGGGAGAATAGAAGTAATACAGCTAGTAGCACTAATAAAGTTATGAGTAAGAATTTAAGTCAAGAACTTCCCTTAAGTGCAACCCAGGGTATCCCTGGTCATCTGACCTCGCCTGTTCCATGCTAATCAGTATATTTAAGGGTAATGATATATTTACCTTGTTTATAAGGCATCCAGTCTAACTTCTTAGTGTTATTAGATTGAGGATGATATAATTGTTCCCAACATAAAGGGGCTTCTAAACTTAAATAACACTTACTTGGTGTTACTCATATAAATCAATCCCATAACTAAAGAATATTGCTTCCTGATAAGCAGGAGGTTATAATTTTTGACTGAAATTTAGATTGTTGCTCTTACTGAGCTTAAGCAACTTTTAAAGAAAATTTATATTTAAAATGGCCAGAGATGAGTGAAAGTTGTTCAGTCGTGTCTGACTCTTTGCGACTATATAGTCCATGGAATTCTCCAGGCCAGAATACTGGAGTGGGCAGCCTGTTCCCTTCTCCAGGGGATCTTCCTGAGCCAGGAATCGAATTGGGGTCTCCTGCATTGCAGGCAGATTCTTTACCAGCTGAGCTACCAGGGAAGCCCCAGAGACAAAGCAAGTATTACAGATTGGTCAAGTGAGGGAATTCCATCTAGTAATATTTATAGTGTCCCCAAAGTACCATAACTATTTCCTAAGGACAATCCAATGAGAACCTTGTGTGTGCTGTGTGCTAAGTCACTTCAGTCATGTCCTACTCGGAGTGACCCTATAATCCACCAGGCGCCTCTGTCCATGGGATTCTCCAGGCAAGAACACTGGAACGGATTGTCGTATCCTCCTCCAGGGATCAAACCTACATCTCTTACGTCTCCTACATTGGCAGGCGGGTTCTCTACTGGTAGTTCCACCTGGGAAGCCCAATAAGAGCCTTGGAGAAGATAAATTCACCAAAGTATACCAAAGTACTGCACATAGGCAATTGACCATAAACCCCAAAGTTTAACTGATTTCTAAGTTCTGCACAGAGTTGAGTCCATGATAGAAAAACATTTGATTCACATACAAAAATCCAAGAAATCAAGAAAACACTAAATAATCATATGGGGCAGGTCCAGCATTTTAGGACAGCTGTCTACTTTTGATATAATCTTCTTCT
The DNA here is from genome assembly GCF_033118175.1 of Dama dama. NCBI lineage: Eukaryota > Metazoa > Chordata > Mammalia > Artiodactyla > Cervidae > Dama > Dama dama. The sequence goes on along the minus strand of NC_083697.1, from coordinate 9,840,775 downwards.
CATCCTGGTGTTGTTGTCATTTTTTTCCGTGTTTGACTGTTATTTTGAGGTGAACTTGAAGTAATCAGCCCTCTCTATGAACCAGTCCAGTTCAGGGCCCCTTTTAGAATGCAAAATATAAATCAAGGGTCATTTCCCTTCAGTTTTGCTGCACATGAGCTAGTTAAGTATACTTGACAAGGATCCTTCTATGTAAGTTGGAGAGAGTCCTTTAAATGATGCCTTTTCATGTTTGTATAATCTCATGGTTGCATATCATACAGCATGTGGTCTTCATCTAAAAATAGATTACTATGAAAATCTTCAGAATAAGCTTAGAATTCCTTCTAACAATTCAGTTAAACCTTATAAAAATGAAATGTAGTAAAATGGAACCATTTTTTGGAAGTGAGTCTCAGATAGTAAATACTAAACATCAAAATCCATTAGCAACACTAGAGTTTAATATCCACTGAGACATGTTTTTCTCTCAGATACCCTCATTCTGACCAAATATAGCCATATTAAGACTAATTTGCTTGCAAAGTTAGTTCCAATAAACTTTGCCTGATTATTTACATGTATAATTGATCACATAAGCTCTTTCAAATTGTTTTGCTGGAACTTTTCATAAGGAATCTCAGTTTTAACTTCTAAAAGGTCTCTCAAGGCCAAAAGAAGCCACTCCAAGTACTTGCCACCAGATTTGCCTGTAATTCCTATAAATTTGGGTAAATTCCTCTCTTCTTGAGGTCCAAGATACCTTGAGGTTCATGTACATGCCAGGAAGTGACCTTCTTTGTTCACCTGATAATGTACTGGGAATTCTGTAACAAGGTACCGAGAGGTTTGTTCCAATGAGCATGCTGGATCTTTAAAGTTCACCTTAGTTCTTCAAAGCTGTTTAGTCATAACTAAGTCTATGCATATTCTTAATATTGACATTTCAGTGAAAGCCATCAAGGCAATGGTAATAAAACCACTGTCTCTAATTATGTCTGATATAGGAGAAAAAATTCTTAGTGAATTTATGCAAATATATATTGTCATGAAAATAAGAATACTCACCAAGTGTTTCCTAATTCTGGAGGGATCAGGTAGAGAGAAAAGATAAATGTTGCAATTCTGCTTACAAAGGTGTAATTTACCAAAGTGCTGTATGCATTGATAGCTTAAGGGGAGAGGTTTTCCTATGTCTGGAAAATAAAGATTAAAAACCAATGGTTTTTTAGACAAAAAGTCATAAAAATTATCATTCATCCCTACATAACTAATTCCTGTTGATCTTGATCTTATGTTAACAGTTTTATAAAGCTATGAGATTTTCCATTAGAATTTTGTAATTTCTTGTTCAGCCCAATGGTATGATCTGAAAGTTATTAGATATCTGTACTTGTCATAAAGTCCTTTTTATGAAACTTCTTTAAGATGAAGCATTTATTATAAAAGCATCATAGTAAAATAATAACTGTCTATAAATGACAAAAAAAAAAGCACTGCTACAGACCTACTTACAATGCAATTATCCAAGATATTTTGCTATTTTGTGGCACAAATATGTTAAAATAACAGCTAGAATTATGACTGATAATATCCCAGGCTATGAGCAAATTTTAGTAATTTTATATAATTTTCAAAAACATTTATATTGATCATATTTACCATAAAATATAACTTAATAAGGCTTATTATCACTCATTTGACAATGTTTCACATGGTTTAATATACCAAATAAGGCTAATTAGTTTAGTGTGTCTATTTTAGGTATTTCAGCCCTTCCAAAACATCTCAAAGTTAGTTAGAGGTGAAAAGAACTTTATTCATTAATTTGATTTAAAGAAGTTCACCAAAGATATCAAAAAGGCTTAAAGCCATTGGTCCAATAGGACCCATAGGTCACTGTGAAACAGTACTTATTCACTTACTCAAGTCACAGTAAAATATTTTAAAGGTAAATACAGAAAGTTACAACAAATTACTTAAAAGGTAAAGACTCTTTATAATCTGTTATCAAAAGCAGATCAATAGTCCAAGAAAACCTTGTCCACTTAACAGGGAGAGAAAACCATATTCTCGATTTGCATCAGCTTATTCTTACTTTTAATATAAAAACTCATTCACTCAATTAAATTTATTCCTATCTTTGCCAGTCTTGATCACATTAAAAACTCTTTTATCAAGGTTTCATTTCCACAAACATTCTATAGCTTCCTTATTGATTTTCATATTTTGCACTATGCTTTCTCTCTCATGCTCTCTGAACTTTAAACTCTCAAAGAGTCTTAATTTCTAGTGGAAACTAAGAAGTAAACAGTTGTACACTGATCTTCAACAGGAGAACCTCCTTATTTCCATCTGGGCTATCATCCCAGGCCATTTCCTAGCTAAATAGCTGCTATATTTTCCCCACATGCCTGAGTATACAGGATCAGTTCATACTAAATTTAGCTGAAATATAGGAAGTATCCCATAGATAGTATATATATAGATAGATAGATATCACAGAATAACTGACAATCATAGCAGCACCGTTATCCTCATGTTGGCAACATAAAATCAATTAACACATTTGCTAGCATAGGAAAAGAAGTAAGCCTTTGTTGTTGTTCAGTTGCTAAGTCATGCTGGATTTCTTTGAGACCCCATGGACTGCAACACACCAAGCTCCTCTGTCCTTCACTATCTCCCAGAGTTTGCTCAGATTCATGTCCATTGAGTTGGTGATGCTCTCTAGCTGTCTCATCCAGTGCTGTCCCTTCTCCTCATTCCTTCAATCTTTCCCAGCATCAGGGAATTTTCCCATAAGTCAGCCCTTCAAACCAGGTGGCTAAAATATTGAAGCTTCAGCTCCAGCATCAGCGCTTCCAAAGAATATTCAGGGTTGATTTCCTTTAGGACTGACTGGTTTGATCTCCTTCCTTTCCAAGGGACCCCCGAGAGTCTTATCCAGCACCACAATTCAAATGCATCAGTTCTTCAGCCTTCTTTGTGGATGAACTCTCACATCCATACATGACTACTGGAAAATCCATAGCTTTGACTAGATGGAACCTCTTCAGCAAAGTAATGTCTCTGCTTTTTAACACTAAGTTTTGCATACATAGCTTTTCTTCCAAGAAGCAAGCATCTTTCAATTTCATAGCTGCAGTCTCCATCTGCAGTGATTTTGCAGCCCAAGAAAATAAAATCTGTCACTGCTTCCATTTTTTCCTCTTATTAACTGATGAGACTTGATGCCATGATCTTAGTTTTTTGAATACTGAGTTTTAAGTTAGCTTTTTACTCTCCTCTTTTGCCTTCATCAAGAAGCTTTTTAGTACCTCTTCACTTTCTGTCATTAGGATGGTGTCATCTGCACATGTGAAGTTATTGATATTTCTTCCAGCAATCCTAATTCCAGCTTGAGCTTCCTCCAGCCCTGCATTTCGCATGATGTACTCTGTGTATAAGTTAAATAAGCAGGGTGACAATATACAGCCTAGACATACTTCTTTCCCAATTTTGAACTAGTCCGTTGTTCCATGTCCAGTTCTAGCTGTTGTTTCTTGACCTACATACAAGTTTCTCAGGAGGCATGTACGTGGTCTGGTATTCCCATCTCTTTCAGAATTTCCCACAGTTTGTTGCGATCCACACAGTCAAGTGTTTTAGGACAGTCAATAAAGTAGATGTTTTTCTGGAATTCTTTTGCTTTTCCTAGGATCCAACAGATGCTAGTATTTTGATCTCTGGTTCCTCTGCCATTTCTAAATCCAGCTTGTACATCTGGAAGTTCTCAGTTCACGTACTATTGAAGTGTAGCTTGAAGGATTTTGAGCATTACCTTGCTAGCATGTGAAATGAGTGTAATTGTTCTGTAGTTCAAACATTCTTTGGCATTGGCCTTAGAGAAATGCAAGCTCCTCCCAGAGGGACTTTTGTTCCCTTAGGGTCAGAATTTTGAAAAGATGTTTTGTAAAATGGCTTTCTCTAATTACATATACAAAAACCAGTTTCGGAATGTCAAAAAGAGTCCCTTCTTAGACATATCAGGGCAAGATTTCCTTAGGGTCTAATTCAATAAGTACTTGCAAGTATAAGTTTATATGCACATAAATCCAGCAGGAGTATTAGCTGGAAGTTATGTGGTGGCTTTTTCCATTCTGTTTTGATAACTGGTGCCCATTTCAGGGTCAACTTTTTGGAGATAAACTTACTATTGAAAACTGTGTGGTGGGATCATGTGCTGTTTATGAATTTACTTCCTCTAGGTGTTACCCTAGAGTCATTTCAGCTCTTTCATGTATCTCAGTTTCTCCCTCTGGCAGTCTAAAACTGCTTTGGGTTCTAGGAGTGCTGGATAACCAATCCTTATGTATGTATCCCCAGCTGAGTGAGCTTTTTAATTAATGAGTGGTTTCCCTACGCAACTTCTGCACAATATAAGGACTCACCTCCACCATTCCTGTAAGTTGCCTGAGAAGTTTGAAGCTGGCTGAAAGGAGTTGTATCCCTTATCTTAAAAGATGAAAACTCTCATATGAGATCTTCATTTTTATTCTGGCAAAACACTGTTAAAATAGCAAACTGGAGGAGAGAGATTAGGTCAGCCTTTAATTATCGAGTCCAAATCTCCTCAGTGTCTTTGGACTAAGCAAAATCTTTCCAGTGACTTTCATCTGGGAGATCCAAGTGCCTCTTCTTGAACTTAAGTTCAAGGAAAACCTACTCCTTATAGTGAGAATTTTAACAACTACTGAAATAAAACTCAGGATCATCAACCAAGATAGGAGATCCAAGATCAGGAGAGAGTCACCTAAAGTCTTCTAGATTCACCAAAGAGATGGATGGGCACAAGCGTCCTTGCTGGATCCAAGGCTCTGAATCTTTGTAGAGTTCAGGCCAAAGGGAAAAAGATGTTCTTAATGTCACTAAGACTGTCAACTGAAAAAGAAAAAAAAAAAAAAAAAAAAGCACAATTTACGAATTGTGAGTTCAATTCCACTTAGAGTCATTCAAGACCTTAGCCAGGGAGACAGCATCTCAGACAGCCCCAAGGAGCTGCTCTCAAAAGCAGCCAGAATATATATGGTTTTGGCTAGGGAATATGTGCAAACACATCTCAGTAAAGGTTATTGCTAATCACAAGGATCAGATATCTCAGTTAATTATGTTAGGTTTTGTATGTATGGGAAGATTCAATAATCTGGATTCATTAATTTTCTTCCCCCCGAGGTGTTTCTAACTACCTAAAGGGTTGGTTTTTCCAAAACACAGAGTGCCTTATCATAGTATACATCTTGAATGCATTTCAGAGTGCCCTGCTTATCATTGACTGTAGTGGCTCACAGTTTAATCCTTGTAGAACCAGGTAGTGAGCAACATTCTTTGTTTTACACAAATTTGCTGTTGTAGCCCTATATTTTCCTCTGGTTATGTCCTTTTCATTTCATAACAAATTATATGGGATGATGGAAAACCAGTTTTATTTGAGGATGTTATAGATTTAAGCAACTCATCAACCTGTATTCTCTAACCACCATTTTTTAAAATTCCAAAGCCTAACAATATTTTTAATTAACTAACATAATTTTAGCATTTTACCCTTACATATTAACTTTTTATTCTTAACAAAGAAGTTTCACAATATTTTATACAATTGACCTAAAAGACTAGACATTATGGAGGTGAGAAGATGGAGGAGGAGTAAGATGGGAAGATCACCTTTCTCCCAACAAATACATCAAAAATTCACCTGAATATGGAACAACTCTTAGAGAACAACTTCTGAATACTAGCAGAAGACCCCAAACTTCAAAAAAAAAAAAAAACAAAAACAAAAAACAAAAAAAAGCAAGTCAATCTCCTTAGAACAAGCTAATGAAAAGATAATGACCAATATATATATATATATATATATATATACACAAAGGATTTCAGGACAAGGACTTGCACCCTGCTGCAGAAAGTGTCGTGAAGGAGAAAAAGTTTCCACACACTAGGAAATTCCCAAACAGGCAGAGCTAGGAGGAGCTTCAGAACCTCAGAGGAGTGTAATGTTTGGGACTCAGAAGGCAAAACAGAGATCATTCACCACAGATATCGCTGCTGAACTTCCCAGCCTAGAAGGGATTCACATGACTCTGCCCACAACAGAGAATGCGGCAGCGGTCCTAAGGCTCAGGCTTGGGTGTCAGATCCCAGAGAGAGGACTTTGGTTGGCTGCTGTGAGGATACGCTGAAGTGGCTACTTCGACACAGTTGAGGGAGTCCAGAGAAAAGACTGGTCATCCCAGAGTGGCAAGAAGTCATTGTCGGCAGGATGCTTACTCCACACTTGGCTACCCAAACTGGCAAAACTGGTCAGAGCACCAGCTGTGGAATTAGATGTAACTGCCACTGCCAAGGCCTGGGAAAATGCCTGAGGCAGCAAACAAAATGCTACCTATGCGTCCCAACCCCACAGGTGGCAGCTGCCACTAGGATGTGAGCACGCACTGGTTATTGCCCGCACCTTGTCGGGAGCTTAAGCAGCTTGGCGTTTCCTAGGGTTCCACAACCTGAAGCCAATTACTCTGGGGGAGTGCACAACCTGCTTCCAGCTGTAACAATATCTGGCAGGTCTCTATTGCCACAGGGACTCTCTAGTACATCCTGTTGTGGCTTCTATATCCCCCCCCCGCCGCCCCCGCCAAGCCTGAGTGAGCCAATGAACCATAATAGGCCTTGGCCTTCACCCACTTGTGACTGGGCAGAGAACAGATTGTGGACTTCAGAAGCAAGTACAAGCTGGAGTAAAGCCAGATGTGAGACAGAGCTGGCCCCATACTGCTCACAAAAGATCCAGAGATCTTCCTAGAAATATTAGAGGATTTGGTGTGGGTGTTCTGGACCACTGAGTGTTGCCTTCAACAAGAGTCTTGGGGTTTTGTCCTCTGTGCTGTGTGGCTTGTGAGGCTTTGGTGCTGCAACAGGGATCAGGCTTTAGCCCCTAAAGTGGGAGACCCGAGTCCAGGATTTTGGACAACCAGAAAGCTGCCAACCCCAGGGAGTACTAATATGTGAGAGTCCTCCCAAAGGACTCCATGTCAACACTTAGACCAAACACCACCCAAAGGCTAGAAAGCTTCATTGTCAGATGTCCCATGCCAATCCTTCAGCAAAATACGAGCACAGCTCTGCACACTAGCAGATAGGCTACCTGAAGCCATGCCAAACTCATAGACACTGCAAAGCACACTACTGGACGTGGCACTGTCTTTCAGAGAGATGAAATCTAGCTTTATCCACTAGAATATAGGCACAAGTCTCCCCAACCAGGAAACATTCACAAGGCACTGACCCAGCCCTATCCACAAGGGCAGACTCCAAAATTAAGCAGAACTGCCACCTTCCAATCTGCAAAAAGGAGACCCCAAACACAGTAACTTGAACAAAATGAAAAGACAGAGAAACATGAAGCAGATGAAAAACATGGTAAAAACCAACAAACCAAACAAATGAAGAAGAACTAGGCAGTCTACCTGAAAAAGAATACAGATTAATGATGAAAAAGATGAAACAAAATCTTGAAAATAAAATGGAAGCATGGATAAATAGACTGAGGGCATGGATTGAGAAGATGTAAGAAATGATTTTTTATGTTGTTGGTTTCTTTTTTTTCCCCCCACCACCAATCCTTCCTACCAGAAAGCTTACACAAAGTTTATTAGCTTCCTCCATCAGAGGCTGGACAGAAGTAAGAAGAAATACAGTTCCAATGCAGCTAAAACAAAAACCACTTTACAGAAATTTAAGCAGGCTACAAAAACAGAAAGTTATGTCTTAGATGAAGGGACAAGATAAAACCCCAGAAAAACAAATAAATGAAATGGAGATAGGCAACCTTCCAGAAAAAGAATTCAGAATAATAATACTCAAGATGATCCATGATCTCAGGAAGACAAAGGAGAAGATGCAGGAAATGTTTACCAAAGACCTGGAAGAACTAAAGAACAAACAAACAGAGATGAATAATACATTAGAAGGAATCAATAGCAGTATAAATGAGGCAGAAGAATGGATAAATGACCTGGAGGACAGAATGATGGAAATCACTGGTGCAGAACAGATTATAGAAAAAAGAATGCAAAGAAATGAAGACAGCTTAAGAGACCTCTGGAACAACATTAAATGCAACAACATTCCCATTATAGGAGTCCCAGAAGGAGAAGAGAGGGGAAAAGGACCTGGGAAAATATCTGAAGAGACAATAGCTGAAAAATTCCCTAACATGGGAAAAGAAATAGTCAACCAAGTCCAGGAAGCAGAGATTCCCAGGAAGGAAAAGTCCAAGGAGGAACACACTGAGACAATAGCAATCAAACTTTGAGTAAAAATTTATGACATTTTGATTCTACTTGTTTGACTTGGGCTTCCCTCATAGCTCAGTTGGTAAAGAATCTGCCTTCAATGCAGGAGACTCCAACTCGATTCCTGGGTCAGGAAGATCTGCTGGAGAAGGGATAGGCTACCCATTCCAGTATTCTTGGGCTTCCCTTGTGGTTCAGTTGGCAAAGAATCCACCTGCAATGTGGGAGTCCTGGGTTCATCTCTGGGTTGGGAAGATACCCTGGAGAAGGGAAAGGTAACCCACTCCATTGTTCTGACCTGGAGAATTCCATTGACTTAGTATGAATAGAATGCTAGATCTCTAATTGAAAAAATAGATATGCAACAAAAATTAAAGACAAAGATAAAATATTAAATGCAAGAAGGGAAAGACAACAAATAACATGCAAGGGAACTCTCATCAGACTATCAGCTGATTTCTCAACAGAAACTCTACAAGCAAGAAGGGAATGGCACAATATATTTAAAATTATGAAAGGTAACAAACTACAACCAAGAATACTCTACCCAGCAAGACTTTCACTCAAATTTGATAGAGAAGTTAAAATCTTTCCAGACAAACACAAGTTAAGAGAATTCAACATCACTAAACCAGCTTTACAACAAATGCTAAAGCAACTTTTCTAGGCAGGAAACACAAGAGAAGAAAAAGACCTATAGAAGATAAGCCCCAAACAATTAAGAAAATGGTAACAGGATCATACGTAGTGATGACTACCTTACATGTAAATGGATTAAAGGCACCAAGCAAAACAGATAGACTGAGCAGATGAAAACATGTGCACATATGCACTTCCACTTACCACATCACTCTGACTGAGCCCCCAAACTGTATGTACTTATTTTATATTGTTAGGTTAATCATCTTCCCACTGTGGCCTGCAATTGCAATTAACTTTTATTTTTGTCCAGCTATTGACTGTAAAAACTGATATATATCTTTTACTATTGTGATTATGTAACTATTACTCACTTAAGACCATTGTATCATGATTGGTCAACAAAAAAATAATAGAACTCTTTATCATCAAAACTCCAATTTAATAGAAAAACCTGTAATCACTTTTTAAAATCCAGATGCACAGGAGGATTATCTTGGAACTTTTTGAAAAATACAAATGCCTAGGTATAGCTTTTTTTTCCTTCAGAGCTCCAGGTGCTTCTAATGAGCAGCCATGTTTAAAAACAACTGAACTATATGATGATCTTTTACTTTTACCTAGTTTGTCTCACTTTTCCTATTTCATATTCAGTGATCTCATTTCATTTAGATAATGTTTTCCAATTTTCCCCTCTCTTCATTTTTTGTTGCTCTTTCTCAAGCCTTTTTCAAGTTAGCAGAAAAGCTTTTGTATACATATATATAAATAATATGCATAATATATATATTTTAGAAAACTTATGAATTTTTGCCTAACTAAAACATTTATGACATTTTATTCCATTTGTTTGACTTAGTGTGAACAAAGTGATAGATCTCTAATTTAAAAAAATAGATATGCAAGAAGCAATAAAGGTTTACCCTATAGCACAGGGAACTATAGTCAATATCCTGTAATAACTTATAAAGTAATTTCAAAAATAGTATATGTGCGCATGTATAACCTAATCACCTTGATGTGCACCTGAAACATTGTAAGTCAACTACAACAAAATATATATATTAAGAAAAAAAATTTTAAAGAAATACAGAGGAGGGAACCAACAGCAGAGTAACTGAGGTAGAAGAACAGATAAGCGAGCTGGAAGATAAGTGGTGGAAATGACTGAAACAGAACACAGCAAAGAAAAAAGAATAAAAAGCAATGAGGGCAGTCTCAGAGACCTCTGGGACAACTTTAAGCATAACAACATTTGAATCAGGGGTTCCAGAAGAAGAAGACAAAATGAAAGGGCTTCAGAAAATATTTGAGGATATTATAGTTGAAAACGTCCCTAAAATTACAAAGGAAATAGCCAGGCAAGCCCAGGAAGCCCAGAGAGCCCCATGCAGGATAAATTCAAGGAGAAACAAGCCAAGACACGCATTAAACAAACTAACAAAAATTAAGTGCAAAGAAAAAGATATGAAAAGCAGAAAGGGAAAAGCAACAAATAAAGTACAAGAGGATTCCCCATAAGGCTAAGTTGATCATTCAACAGAAACTCTGCAGACAAGAAGGGAATGGCAGTATACACTTAAAGTGATGAAATGGAAAAAACCTACAACCAAGATTACTCCACCTGGGCAAGGACCTCATTTAGATTTAAAGGAGAAATCAAATGCTTTACAGATAAGCAAAATTAAGAGAATTCAGCACCATCAAACAAACTCTACAATAAATGCTAAAGGAATTTCTCTAGACAGAAAACACGAAAAGGAAAGGCAAACAAAACAAACCCCAAACAATAAAGTGAATGGTAACATGATTATATATATTAATACTTACCTTACATGTACATGGGCTAAATGCTCCAACTAAAGGATAGATTGGCTGAATAGATACAAAAATTAGATCCCTATATATGCTCTCTACAAGAGACACGCCTCAGACTTACAGAAACAAACAGACTAAAAGTGAGGGACTGGTAAAAGATATCCCATGCAAATGGTAATCAAAAGAAAGTGGGGGTAGCAATACTTATATCAGATAAAATAGACTTTATAGTAAAGACCATTACAAGAGACCCAGAAGGTCACTACATAATGATCAACAGCTCAATCAAAGAAGCTATAACAATTATAAATATATATGCACTCAACATAGAAGCACCTCAATGCATAAGGCAAATGCTAACAACTATTAAAAAGGAATAAGGAGTATGTCAAGGCTGCATATTATCACCCTACTTATGTAACTTATATGCAGAGTACATCACAAGAAATGCTGGGCTGGATGAAACACGAGCTGGAATTAAGATTGCTGGGAGAAATATCAATAACCTCAGATATGCAGATGACACCACCCTTATGGCAGAAAGTAAAGAACTCAAAAGCCTCTTGATGAAAGTGGAAGAGGAGAGTAAAAAAGTTGGCTTAAAACTCAACATTCAGAAAACTAATATCATGGCATCTGGCCCCATCACTTCATGTCAAATAGATGGGGAAACAATGGAAACAGTAAGGTACTTTTATTTTTCTGGGCTCCAATATCACTGCAGATGGTAAATGCAGCCATGAAATTAAAAGACACTTGCTCCTTGGAAGAAAAGTTATGACCAACCTGGACAGCATATAAAAAAGCAGAGACATTACTCTGCCAACAAAGGTGCATCTAGTCAAAGCTATGGTTTTTCCAGTAGTTATGTATGGATATGAGAGTTGGACTATAAAGAAAGCTGAGTGCCGAAGAATTGATGCTTTTGAACTGTGGTGTTGGAGAAGACCCTTGAGAGTCCCTTGCACTTCAAGGAGATCCAACCAGTCCATCCTAAATGAAATTAGTCCTGACTATTCATTGGAAGGACTGATGTTGAAGCTGAAATTCCAATACTTTGGCCACCTGATGTACAGCAGTGATTCATTTGAAAAGACCCTGATGCTAGGAAAGATTGAGGGTGGGAGGAGAAGGGGATGATGGAAGATGAGATGGTTGGATGGCATCACCGACTGAATGGACAGAGTTTGAGTAACTCTAGGAGTTGGTGATGGACAGGGAGGCCTGGCGTGCTGCAGTCCATGGGGTCACAAAGAGTCGGACATAACTAAGCAACTGAACTGAACTGAACTGACTGTAGCATAATAATAGTGGGGAACTTTAACACTCCACTCACACCAATAGACAATTGGTGTGAAAATTAATAAGGAAACATAAGCTTTAAATGATACATTGGATCAACTGGACCTGATTTATATATACAGAGCAATTCCTCCAAAAATAACACAAATCATTCTTTTTCTCAAGTGCACATAGAATGTTTTCTAGGATAGATCATATCTTGGGCCACAAATCAAACCTTTGTAAATTAAAAAAAAAAACAAAAACAAAAACCTGATATCATTTCAAGCATCTTTTCTGACCACAATGCTGTAAGATTAGATATCAAGTATAAGAGAAAAAAATATAAAAAATACAAACACATACAGGCTAAGCAATATGCTTCTGATTAACCAACAAACAACTGAAGAAATTAAAAATGAAATCAAAATATTCCTAGAAACAAATGAAGGACTTCCCTGGTGGCTCAGATGGTAAAGTGTCTGCCTACAATGTGGGAGACCCAGGTTCTATCCCTGGGTCAGGAAGATCCCCTGGAGAAAGAAAAAACATGACAACTTAAAACCTTTGGGATGCAGTAAAAGCCGTACTAAGAGGTAAGTTTATAGCAATAGAAGCCTACATTGAGAAACAAGAGAGACATCAAATACATAACTTAACCTTACACCTAAAGCAACTAGAAAAAGAAGAAGAACAACAACAAAAACCAAATTTAGTAGAAGGAAAGAATTTATGAAGATGAGAGCAGAAATAAATGAAAAATAAATGAAGGAACCAGTAACAAAGATCAATAAAGCTAAAAGATGGTTCTTTGAGAAGGTAAAAACTGACAGACTGTTAGCCAAACTCATCAAGAAAAAAGGGAGATGACTCAAATCAATAAAATTGGAAATGAAAAAGAAGGTATGACAAACACAAAAATATAAAGAGTCGTAAGATAGTACTATGAGCAACTATATGCTAATAAAATGGACAACCTGGAAGATATGGACTAATTCTTAGAAAAGTACAACCTTCCAAGATTAAACCAGGAATAAATATAAAATAAGAATAGACCAGTCAAAACTGTAATTAAAAATTTTCCAACAAACAAAAGCCCAGAGCTGGATATCTCCACAGGCGAATTCTGTCAAAAATTTAGGGAAGAACTAACACTTATTCTGCTCAAACTCTTCCAGAAAATTACAGAGGGAGGAAAAGTCATCCCAAACTAAGTCTATGAAGCCAATATCACCCTGATACCAAAACCAGACAAAGACATGACACAAAAAAGAAAATTACAGGCCAATATCACTGATGAACATAAATGCAAAATTCCTTAGCACCATACTAGCAAACAGAATCGAACTACACATTAAAAAAATCACACATCATGATCAAGTAGACCTTATCCCAGTGATGCAAAGATTCTTCAGTGTTTGCAAATCAATCAATGTGATACACCATATAACAAAATTGAAAGATAAAAACCATATGACCATCTCAATAGAAACAAAGAAAGCCTTTGACAAAATTCAACACTCATTTATAATAAAGACTCTTCAGAAAGTAGGTACATGAGGAGTATACCTCAACATAATAAAAGGCATATATGATAAACCCACAGCAAATATTATCCTCAATGGTGAAAAACTGAAAGTATTTACTCTAAAATCAGGAACGAGACAAGGGTGCCCATTCTCATCACTATTCTTCAATATAGCCATAAGATATAAAGTTAATACACAGAAATCCCTTGCATTCTTATACATTATCAATGAAAAATCAGAAAGAGAAATTAAGGAAAAATCCCATTCACCATTGCAACAGATAGATTAAATACTTAGGAATAAATATACCTAAACAGACAAAAGACCTGTTTCAGAAAACTATAGTACACTGATGAAAGAAGTCAAAGACAATACTAATAGAAGACGAGATACACCATGTTCTTGGATTGGAAAATCAATATAGTGAAAACAGTTATACTGCCCAAAGCAATATATAGGTTCAGTGCAATTTCTATCAAACTGCCAATAGCAAATGAAACAACTGACAAATAACTAATCTCCAAAACACACAAGCAGCTCATGCAACTTGATACCAGAAAAGCAAACAATCGAATTAAAAAGTGGGCAGAAGACCTAAACAGAAATTTTTTTCAGAGAAGACTTACAGATGGTTAATAAACACATGAAAAATGTTTAATATCACTTATTATTAGAGAAATGCAAATCAAAACTTCATGAGGTATCATATCACAATGGTCAGAATGGCCATAATCAAATAAATGCTGGGGAGATTGTGGAGAAAAGGGAACCTTCTTGCACTGTTGGTGGGAGTGCAAATTGATACAGCCATATGGAGAATGGTATGGAGATTCCTTTAAAAAACTAGAAGTGACACTACCGTATGACCCAGCAATCCCACTACTGGTCATATACCCTGAGGAAACCATAATTGAAAAAGACACATATACACAATCGTTCATTGCAGCACTATTTTCAATAACTAGGACATGGAAGCAACCTAGATATCCATCAACAGATGGACAGAATGGATAAAGAAGTTGTGGCACATAAACACAATGGAGTATTGCTCAACTATTAAAAGTAATATATTTAAACCAATCCTAATGAGGTGGATGAACCTAAAGCTTATTGTACAGAGTAAAGTAAGTCAGAAAGAAAGACAAATACCACATATTAATGCAAATACCACATATTAATGCTTATAATATAGATTATGTTAAAATCTAGAAAGTACCAGTGATACTGCTTGCAGGGCAGCAAAGGAAACACCAAATAAACCACAGACTTTTGGACACAGTAGGAAGAAGAGGGTGGGATGATTTGAGAGACTAGCATTGAAACATATACATTGTTATATATAAAACGGATGGCTGGTGAGAATTAGCTGTATGATGTAGGGAACCAAAAGCCAGTGTTTTGTGACAACCTAGAGAAGTGGGATGGGGAGGGAGGCTTAAGAGGGACAGAGCATATGTATACCTTTGTTGATATATGGCAGAAACCGTCACAGTATTGTAACCATCTTCTAATTAAAAGCTAAAATAAAAAGAAAAAAAGACTAGACATTCATGTGTGTGTGCTTAGTCATGTCTGAGTCAGCTGTTCACAGCAGGTGACCAAAATACTGGAGCTTCAGCTTCAGCATCAGTCCTTCCAATGAGTATTCAGGGTTGATTTCCATTAAGATTTACTGGTTTGATCTCCTTGCTGTCCAGGGGAATCTCAAGAGTTCTTCTCCAACATCACATGGAATGTAGCCCACCAATCTGTCCAGCAGTAGAATGGGTTGACATTTCCTCCTCCATGGGATCTTCCTGACCAGAGATTGAACCTGCATCTCCTGAGGTTCCTGCATTGGCAGGCAGATTCTTTGCCATTGAGCCACCCAGGAAGCCCAAGACTAGACATGCTTGTTTTTTTAAATATGGAGAGTTCACTCAAATCAAAGGTACTCTGTTCTTCACTATCTTTTCACAGAAGTTAAATATAAAAAAATACATTTTAGAAACATGGTATGTTTATCACAACCAAATAGCATCTTCTTTTTCACCTATTGGAGTTGATCTTTATATTCCCCAAAATTTTCCCTTAAACATAAGATTTGAAAAGCTATGAAACAGCATTAAAGAATAATGGACCCTAGGAATGCAAATTCAGAAAATAAATATTGCTTGAAGGTAATGCATTGGTCTTAAAAGAATGCATTTCCTTCTCTTTCTGCAGTACTAGTCCAAAAGGAAGTACATAATGAAACTGGTGCCATGCTCACTTCTCAGGGCTATTTACATAATATTCATTTTTCTTTATGAATTTGAGCTGGGCTCTAAAATTGCTGTGGATGGTGACTGCGGCCACAAAATCAGAAGATGACTGCTTCTTGGCAGGAAAGCTATGACAAACCTAGACAATGTGTTGAAAAGCAGAGACATTACTCTACCAACAAAGGTCTATGGCCTTCCCAGTGGTCTCGTGTGGTTGTGAGAGCTGGACTGTATAGAAGGCGGAGCGCCAAAGAATTGAGGCCTTCAAACTGTGGTGCTGGAGAAGACCCCTGAGAGTCCCTTGGACAGCAAGGAGATCAAACAAGTCAATCTTAAGGGAAATCAACCCTGAATACTCATTGGAAGGACTGATGCTGAAGCTGAAGCCCCAGTATTTTGGTCATCTGATGTGAACAGTTGACTCATTGGAAAAGTCCCCTGTGCTAGGAAACATTGAGGGCAGAGAGAGAAGAGGGCATCAGAGGATGAGCTGTCTGGATGGCATCACTGAGGCAATGGGCATGAATTTGGGCAAACTTCGGGAGACGGTGAGAAACAGGGAAGCTGGCACGCTGCAGTCCATGGGGTCACAGAGTCAGACATGACTGGGTGACTGAACAAAAACAACAAAAGACAGTGTCTTGGTCCTTAAAATGCATTTTCTTCTCTTTCTGCTGTGCTATTCCAAAAGGAATTACATAATAAAACTGATTCTATGCTCACTTGGCAGGGGCTTTTAACATAATATTCATTTTTCTTTACGAATTTGAGTTTTCACAAACAAGCACTTAATACTTTGCCTGTAATTGATGTGCTGCCACCAGGAGGAGTGAAGCTGTGCCTTCAATATAATCCACTGACATCACCTCCATAAGAATTTTACATGCTTCCCACTCAAGAATATTAATAAGCAAAACCATAAAGCATTTAACAATAGCCAGCTTGATTATTTTTGATAAAATAATACTAAAATATGGAAGTTTCTAAACACACAAGATTTCAAATTTAGCATTGTCCTCAATATTATCAATCTTTACTAATATAATATTAAATTTATCCAGGCAGAAATAGATCTTACTAATGCAGCATTCTGCAAAGGGTGATATTATTTTGTTCTGCCCACTTTAAACATAACATTACTGACTGAAACGGCCATTGGCACTTCTCCCTGTCTCTGTACTTATGAGATGAGAACCCCATGATGTGTAGAGTATAACTCGCTAACCATAACTGAATATCAAAAAATACAGAGTAGGGCTGACATTATTTAGAAGTCTCTACATTAAGCAAATAACAAAAATTCTATGACTTTTATTCTGGCCTACCTTTATTTTCTGTTTTGTTCTCCTAGTTTCTGTGTTCCCGTATTTCTAGTTCCTGTAGTTTTGACAGTTCTCAAAAGAGGTTGGGAATCTCCAATTTAAATAGAAAGCAGGTGTTACAGCAGCCTAGGCACATTCAATCAGCTTTCTGGGACTGAGAGTTCTGTCTTTCTATGTAAAAAGGAGGAAAGAGTCTTAACACAAATCTCCAAATATTTGATCTCACATGCAGCATAACCATTTCTTTTCCTCAATCAGAGAGACACTTTGAAACTACTTGATATTTATTTTGACTTTAGATTTTTGTCTTGAAACTTTTATTAAAATGTTATTTCCAACATACATCATTTTGTTAAATGCAAAGTTTATGTCTGTCTTTTTATAAACATTTAGCCATATTACTACCTATTAATAAATTCATTCATGCATTCTATCAACAGCAGGGGATTTTCATTGCAGTGCTGAGAGGCCATTTTTCACCACAAGAGAAGCCACTGCAATGAAAAACCCCTGCACTGCAATGATGAGTAGTCCTACTCACCACAAGTAGAGAAAGCCAACAGGCAGCAGTGAAGAATCAGTACAACCAGTATTTGAAACAATTTCCACCGTCTGAGAAGTTCTAGGTATATAGCTAGTGACACGATGAGGGTGAGCTTCCCAACACAAAGGAGGGAAATTGTTGTGAGTAAAAGTACCCATGGAAGTGATGCTAACAACAGAATTCACATGAAAGAAACTCTCCGAGATCTCTCATGACATTGAAAGCGCTAAGGATAAAATATTGAAGCTGAACCAGATTTAGAAAGAAGTATGAAAACTAGCAAATTACAGAAAAGTGAATGCTTACTTTATGCCATTATACAATATGAAGTTATCAAATGAGGAGGAGGCATCACTTTTCGGTTGGTAAGTTTTTCCAAAGAAATTAAATATGTTAATTCTCAATGATTCTAATGTTTTATATTTTGATATATCAAACAAGCAATAGCTTTACTTTTCATTTTTATGCACCTTTATAATCAATGTTTAAAAAATTATTTTTAATGTTTTAATAAAATTTTTAAAGACTACAGAACAATTATTATTTTTACTATTAATTTTAAGTAATTCTTTAAAATTTCAGCTTTGGAATTTTCTCTGGGCCTGCACTACTATGCAAAGCAGAACCTGTCTGTATCTATTATATCTTATTCTCTTCATAGGACCCATAATGTACTTGGGAATTGGCCCAAGAATTGTTTAAGTACTGACTGTCAGACTCAAAACATGTATTTCTCTCAATGACTAAGCACCAACAATATTTCTCAACCCTTCTGCAAAGATACTTTCATTGGACAATCTCACCATTTTGGTAGACATGACAAAATATGCCTGAAATGGGGAAAGAAACATAGTTGTTATTTTTTCTAGGAAACTCCTCAGCTCCTGTCTAGGTATAGCAATCAATTCTGATAGGCTTATCAGCAGGGCTTTACACATTTTCAGTCATGAGTAAGTCCACATTGGTGGATCCTGCCTAGCTGAGATCCTTATTCCATAAGCAAAATTAACATAAAATAAAAATTATTGAAATAACATAAAGGTATGTTAGAGTCCCAGATATCATTGCAGAAGTATTTTAGTAGTATTTATCTTGAAACAGCAGAAATATACATTCATTTTAGGATGTAGAGCTAAGTGATCTTGTTTACTTTTTTTTTTTTAATGTCATATAATTAAATAGAAAATACTGTCTCCTGGAAAGAGATAGATAGTCTTTTCATAGTTTCTCATGACTTGAGTAAATATTTTTATCATACACAATATTTTTAATCTTCTCAGTCACCACTTGAATGAAGTTTATTTCTCATTTCCTAATGCCAAACCACTGAAAAAAAGGGAAACTATAATTTCCTTTTATTTACTTTTGGGGGGGGCTTACCCTTGATAAAATGCAGCAAAAGTAAGGTCTTCTTTTCTCTAGATAAAAATGTATTTATAGAATTCAACTTTTGACGTTTACAGAGATATGCTACTAGTCACTGCTTTACTGAGACAGTCATTATTTGCTTGATTTTGAATATGTATTTGGATATGAAGCCTTGAAAAAGATTACATACAAAACAATTCCCCATTGTTATTTGATGTTGGAGGTCACATTTTAAATTATGAGTTTTGTGGCTCACTGCTATAGTTTAAGTGGTTTAGAAATGAGTTGTGCCGATTGATGGTCATCTAAGTGGATAAGCAAGTCTGAATCAGTTCAACAGAGCACAAAATCATTAGGGAAAGGACAATAAAAGCAGCTTCAACCATTCAGCTCCTATTTAGCAGCTAGAAAGAGCACAAGATCTCAGGTTCACTCTCATTTAATACAGGGTAAGTCCTTTTACATAGCAAATATCTTTTACCTTTCATCATAGGTAATAAAACATAAATCCAAATATATGAGTTGCTCTTTAGATCATTTTTTAATGCTATTACTCTTTCAGAACTGAAGAGTAAAAAACATTTTGGGTTAAACAGTTAAACATAGCTCTAGCCCATGTCTGAGGTCAGGGGCAGCAGCTGAGAGGACCAACCCCACGTCCAAGGAGCGGCGGCTGCGCAGGAGCAGGAGGCCTAGAGGAGCTACTCCACGTTCAAGGTCAGGAGGGGTGACCTCATCCAAGGTAAGGAGAGGGGACTGCACTTTGTTGTAGCAGCCGTGAAGAGATACCCCACGTCCAAGGTAAGAGCAACCCAAGTAAGACGGTAGGTGTTGCGAGGGGGCATCAGAAGGCAGACACACTGAAACCATAATCACAGAAAACCAGCCAATCTGATCACAGGACCACAGCCTTGTCTAACTCAGTGAAACTAAGCCATGCCGTGTGGGGCCACCCAAGACGGTCGGGACATGGTGGAGAGGTCTGACAGAATGTGGTCCACTGGAGAAGGGAATGGCAAACCACTTCAGTATTCTTGCCTTGAGAACCCCATGAACAGTATGAGAAGGCAAAATTATAGGATACTGAAAGAGGAACTCCTCAGGTCGGTAGGTTCCCAATATGCTACTGGAGATCAGTGGAGAAATAACTCCAGAAAGAATGAAGGGATGGAGCCAAAGCAAAAACAATACCCAGTTGTAGATGTGACTGGTGATAAAAGCAAGGTCTGATGCAGTAAAGAGCAATATTACGTAGGAACCTGAAATGTTAGATCCATGAATCAAGGCAAATTGGAAGTGGTCAAACAGGCGATGGCAAGAGTGAATGTCAACATTCTAGGAATCAGCAAACTAAAATGGACTGAACTCAGTGAATTTTACTCAGATGACCGTTATATCTACACTGTGGGCAGGAATCACTTAGGAGAAATGGAGTAGCCATCATGGTCAACAAGAGTCCAAAATGCAGCACTTGGATGCAATCTCAAAACAACAGAATGATCTGTTGACTTCCAAGACAAACCATTCAATATCATGTTAATCCAAGCCTGTACCCCAACCAGTAATTCTGAAGAAACTGAAGTTGAACAGTTCCATGAAGATCTACAAGATATTTTAGAACTAACACACCGAAAAAAAAAGTGTCCTTTTCATTATTATAGAGGACTGGAATGCAAAAGTAGGAAGTCAAGAAACATCTGGAGTAAGGCAAATTTGGCCTTGGGGTACAGAATGAAGCAGGGCAAAAGCTAATAGAGTTTTGCCAAGAGAATGCACTGGTCATAGCAAACACCCTCTTCCAACAACACAACACAAGACTCTACACATGGACATCACCCTATGGTCAACACCGAAATCATATTGATTATGTTCTTTGCAGCCAAAGATGGAGAAGCTCTATACAGTCAGCAAAAACAAGACCAAGAGCTGTCTGTGGCTCAGATCATGATCTCATTATTGCCAAATTCAGGCTTAAATTGAAGACAGTAAGGAAAACCACTAGACCATTCAGGTATAACCTAAATCAAATCCCTTCTGATTATACAGTGGAAGTGAGAAATAGATTTAAGGGACTAGATCTGATAGACAGAGTGCCTGATGAACTATGGATGGAGGTTCATGAGACAGGAATCAAGACCATCCCCATGGAAAAGAAAGGCAAAAAAGCAAAATGCTGTCTGAGGAGGGTTTACAAATAGCTGTGAAAAGAAGAGAAGTGAAAAGCAAAGGAGAAAAGGAAAGATATACCCATTTGAATGTAGAGTTCCAAAGAATAGCAAGGAGTGATAAGAAAACCTTCCTCAGTGACCGATGCAAACAAATTGAGGAAAACAACAGAACAGGAAAGACTAGAGATCTCTTCAAGAACATTAGAGATACCAAGGGAACATTTCATACAAAGATGGGCTCGATAAAGAACAAAAATGGTATGGACCCAACAGAAGCAGAAGATATTAAGAACAGGTGGCAAGAATACATGGAAGAACTGTACAAAAAAGATCTTCACAACCCAGATAATCATGGTGTGATCACTCACCTAGAGCCAGACATCCTGGAATGTGACATCAAGTGGGCCTTAAGAAGCAACAGTAAGAACAAAGTTAGTGGAGATGATGGAATTCCAGCTGAGCTATTTCAGTTCCTGAAAGATGATACTGTGAAAGTGCTACACTCAATATGTCAGAAATTTGGAAAACTTAGCAGTGGCCACAGGACTGGAAAAGGTCAGTTTTCATTCCAATCCCAAAGAAAGGCAATGCCAGAGAATGCTCAAACTACTGCATAATTGCACTCATCTCACACGCTAGAAAAGTAATGCTCAAAATTCTCCTAGCCAGGCTTCAGCAATATGTGAACCATGAACTTCCAGATGTTCAAGCTGGTTTTAGAAAAGGCAGAGGAACCAGAGATCAAATTACCAACATCCACTGGATCATCAAAAAAGCAAGAGAGTTCCAGAAAAGCATTTATTTCTGCTTTATTAACTATGTCAAAGCCTTTGACTGTGTGGATCACAATAAACTGTGGAAAATTCTGAAAGAGATGGGAATACCAGACCACCTGACCTGCCTCTTGAGAAACCTATATGCAGGTCAGGAACTGCAGTTAGAACTGGACGTGGAACAACAGACTAACTCCAAATAGGAAAAGGAGTATGCCAAGGCTGTATATTGTCATTTATATGCAGAGTACATCATGAGAAGTGCTGGACTGGAAGAAGCACAAGCTGGAATCAAGATTGCTGGGAGAAATATCAATAACCTCAGATATGCAGATGATACCACCCTTACGGCAGAAAGTGAAGAGGAACTAAAAAGCCTCTTGATGAAAGTGAAAGAGGAGAGTGAAAAAGTTGACTTAAAACTCAACATTCAGAAAACTAAGATCATGGCATCTGGTCCCATCACTTCATGGGAAATAGATGGGGAAACAGTATCAGACTTTATTTTTTTGGGCTCCAAAATCACTGCATATGGTGATTGCAGCCATGAAATTAAAAGATGCTTACTCCTTGGAAGGAAAGTTATGACCAACCCAGATAGTATATTAAAAAGCAGAGACATTACTTTGCCAACAAAGGTCCATCTAGTCAAGGCTATAGTTTTTCCAGTAGTCATGTATGGATGTGAGAGTTGGAGTGTGAAGAAAGCTGAGCACTGAAAAAATGATGCTTTTGAACTGTGGTGTTGGAGAAGACCCTTGAAAGTCCCTTGGACTGCAAGGAAATCCAACCAGTCCATCCTAAAGAGATCAGTCCTGGGTGTTCATTGGAAGGACTGATGCTGAAGCTGAAACTCCAATACTTTAGCCACCTCATGCAAAGAGTTGACTCATTGGAAAAGACCCTGATTCTGGAAGGGATTGGGGACAGGAGAGAAGGGGACGACAGAGGATGAGGTGGCTGAATGGCATCACCAACTCATGGACAAGAGTTTGAGTAAATTCGGGAGTTGGTGATGGACAGGGAGGCCTGGCATGCTGCGATTCATGGGGTCGCAAAGTGTCAGACACGACTGAGTGACTGAACTGAAAGAATATAAACATTAAAAGAAAATAATCTGTCAAAAATTTAGAGGCAATATGTCAATTAAATAAACTTGTTAATTATTTTAATCAAAATTAAGTTAAAATAACTAAAATCTTTGTTTAGCTAAATTCATAAAATCCTGTAACTCCCTTAATCAAAAACAATATATAGATTAAATTAAAAGAAGGGATTTCAGAGTAGGGATAAAGGAGAAGACATAAAATCTAGTCCCATCTTTTCCGCTAATTAGAATTCTTGAAAATGAATCCCAATATCCCATACCAAGTTCCCCTGCCACGTTTATGACTAACTCTCTATTCAAAACTTTATTCCCGGAGGCAGCGAAGGCGCTCAAGCACGTGGATGGAGGGCAAATCGACGGCCGGCAGATCGTGCTGGCCCCCCGGCCCCAGCCACCCCCCAGGAGAATGCTGCCACCGCCCCCCACGTGGCGCAGGCTGAGGAGGAGCAGGTCGCGTTCACCTTGGGGCAGGTCCCCTGAACGCCTGCGATCCCGCTCCCCCTGCCGCCCCCGCCACTGGAACGGCTCCAGCTCCAGCTCCTTCTGAAGGAAGATGGAAAAGGACTCAGGATTGATTCAAGGGCGGCAGGAGCTGAGAGGCCGTGACAGCAATGCCGGGTCACGGTGGAAGTGCTCCTAGAGCTATAGGAAATCTGACTGAAGCAACCCAGTCTGATGGAGAAAACCGAGAAATCAGTTGCTTTGAAGAGGCAAAAGAGCAAAGATGAACAAATTAATAAACTCTTTATTGGTGTTTTGAACTTTGAAACTGCAGAAGAGAGTCTGAGGAACTGTTACCAGCAGTGGAGAGAACTTACAGACTGTGGTACTGAGCGATCCTTCCAGCCAAAGATCAAGACAGTACAGTTTTGTCACCTCTTCATCCATGACCATGGTGGATGAAATGCCCACCAGATCCCATTCCATTGATGGCAGAGTGCTTGAACCCAAACATGTGTCCCAAGAGCAGCATCTGGACAGCGGGGTGTCCTTTGGACACTGAAGAAGCTGTTTGTTGGTATTCAACAAGATACTGAGGAACATCATCTTAGAGATTACTTTCAGAAATATGGGAAAATGGTACCGTTGAGATCATTACTGATAGGCAGTCTGGCAAGAGGCTCTGGATTTGTGACTTTTGATGACCTTGATTCTGTGGACAAGACTGTGTTGCCGAAAAACCATACCATCAGTGGTCATCATGCAGAAGTCGCAAAAGCTTTGTTAACATGGGAAATGCAGCAAGTCTAAGGTTCTAGAAGTGGAGGAGGCCCCTTTGGTTTGGGGGTTTATCCTGATGGTGGTAGTGATTTGGGACTAGCATCAGGATGAGAAAGTAACTTCTGGGGAGGATCTGATGCATATGGAAATGGTCCTAGATTTAGGAGTGCTTATCATGGGGCTGGAGAAGGGAGAGACAGAGGGTCTGTCTGGCAGATGTGGTGAAAGTTGCCACATCTGGCAACCATGATTGGGGCTGCAGAGGTGGTTATGGCTACTACGGAGGAGGAAATTGTAGAAGTGGAATTAACAATGACTTTGGAAATTATCAGCAGCAATCTAATTACAGTTGATGAGGAATGGAAACTTTGGTAGCAGGATCTTGAGGGCTCAGTATGGTGAAGGAAACTCTGGTCCAGGAGGCAGTGGAGGATGTGGGGGTTGGGAGGGTTAAGCCTAAACTGAGCTTCTTCCTCTTTGCCCTGGGCTTCTCTGTCTAAATAGCAGAGGATGAGAGCCCAGAGGTAACTGGGCAGCCTCAGGTTATGAGTAAACATGCAGGGATGTGGCAGAAGACACCAGAGCAGGTACAGAGAGCCGTTTGTGAATAAATTGAATTATTTAAGAACATTGCCTTCCTGCAGAGGAAAAGCTATGGAAAATGACTTTGAGGCAGTTTCTTAGCTTAACTGTTTTTTTTTTCTAGTGATCTTTGTCAGAGTGTAGAAGGTCACTTCTTTGATAATGTTAAATTTTGTTTAAATATTTTGTTAAATGTTTGTAAATTAACATTTCTTTGTAAAATGTTATATTTTTAAAAATCTTTTGCCAGATTTTTCTGTTTTTGAAAAGCTATTAGAAGTATGCTGTAATGAAACATATTAATAACATTATTCCTTAAATTTTAGCATGTAGAATTATTATATGAAGCAGTTGTACATTTATGATTTAATAAAATAACTCTAAAGAAAAAAAAAAAACCTTTATTCCCTTTCTTGTCCCCTCTGATCTCAATCCTGTGCTAACCGATGATTATCAGCCAGAGTTAGATGACTGCAATTGTTGTCCATAGCATCATTAATGTACTAAAATTGCTGCTGTAAATATCACCATTAATGCACAAACTCAGGCTGTTTCACCAAGACAGGATGAGTACAAGTCCCTGGGTCATGGATCAACAGCCCAGAGGCTCATAAAGTGTAGGTATCTGATTCCTGACAGGAATTACAATCAAGAATTATAATTAAGGAATTACAATTAACTAGGAAACACAATTAAGGAATGTCACATAAATGTCACACGATGATGATTAATTCCAGGGTCTTCATTGTTTCTCTTTACACACGCAACTCAAAGAGCAAGTGGGAGTGGACCTGAGACTTGTCTTCCACTCTGTTGCTTGGTGTCCTGCAATAAACCCTTACTTTGCTGCAAATGCCCAGTGTCAGAGTTTTGCTTTCTGCACTGCAGGCACATGAGCCCTTCTACCCAGTTAGAGAAAGAAAACAAAAGGGGTGGTAGAGGATAAACTTTCAATAAGAATTTGCTAAAAGTTAGGCGGTCAGACCCTTGGTTCATGCATGTCATTGAGTTCTCTCAGTCATCCCATGAGAAGGTTATCTTTATCTTCACGTTACAACTATTAAGCAGAACATGGACTTCTCAAAGCAAGTCAGAAGCTAGTAAGGGTCAAACCCAAAATTAAAACTCACATTTGTTACACTCCAAAATCTGTGCCCTTTCCAATAGGTTAAGCCTCATTTCCTTTCAAATAATTCAAAATATAGTGGATTCATTTCTGCCATTGAGAAATGGAATATTTCCTTCCATATCAGTAAGCAAAGATGTCACAGTCACCAGCAATTACAACCCTTCAACATGAGCCATTAAGCCTGAGGAAACTCAGGAAGGAAAAGAAGACCTGTCATCTAGCAGCTTATCAGACTTCAGCCACTCCTCACAGTGCGCTCTGAGAAAACTCCAGATATGAAAACAGGGTACTGACTGCAGATAGGTGAGGTGCATGGCAAAGAAATGATTTCAGTGAGCTCGGGCTCTTGCATCTTCCCATACAAAGAAAAGCATTAAATTCCTTAACTTGAGATATCTGGTTTTATTTAATTAACAATCATCATTTGATGTTCTGACTACCTGACCTTTGCTGCAAAACTTCTGTGTAGCCTGGTTCCTCCTCCTCCTCTTGCCTCCTCAGAGTTGTCCTCTCAGGGTTACTTGACGTGTTGTCTCCCAAGTTTGAAGTCCTAAAAATCCCACAAAATAAAACACAACTCTCAACTTTTAAGTTGAAAATATTTTTTAAGTTCACACCATCAAATTGATGTCAAATATAAATCTGATTTGAAATTTCTTTTCTCTTTGAGAGCTCCCAAATCCCACACATGCTCTTCCCACCACATTATGCTGTCAACAATATTTATAATCTTTGTTATATTTAAATTGTTGCATTTTGTATTTTAATTTTTACCCTAAGTAAAAAAGGGCATCAATATCTGCCTCTGAGTAATAAAAAGGCAATTGAAATAATCATTATAAATCTGTTTCAAGGATTTAAAGATAGTAAACAAACTAAGGTCATGATTATGTTTCCATTATGGAACAACAAAAAATTTGTTTTACAAATTAAAAAAAAAAAAAAAAAACTTTAGAAGTATGTACAGCCATATCCTTTATTCAGTACCAACAAATCCAATAAAAGGACCATATTCTATGTTAAGAAACAGAAGGGCATCTGCTGAGAATGTAAGGGAAAGGAAAAATTTAACATGAGACCAAAAAGAAAGAAACAATTCTCCTGATGAAAATAATACAGGGACCCTTCTCTCCCAAAGTATTTAGTTTAGAAAATTTGTGAATTCTTTCTCTGTCCCTTTGGAATGAATGTGAATCTTTTTAAAGCTAAATAGGCCCATCGCCAGCTATAAGACCCAGAAATAACTTTCTTAAGGGTTAGTAAACATCTCTTTGAAATGTAATCAGTCAAGAAGAAAGAGTCCCTACCTCTTGTTTCTGTGGGAGGGGATGAGCCCCACTGCAGCACAAGCTTTTTTTGCTCCCAATTACAAAACTATCTCCTGTCACAAATCTGTGAAACGTTTTGGGATAAAGCCAATTAGCTAACACAGATGGTCACCTCAACTACCAAATGAATCCAGGATGAGCTATGTGAGACATGATGTTGTCAAATCCCTTTACTTGAAGAATATTATTTATTTTGAGAATGTGTATATAATGAGTTGTATCTGTTTCACTATCTAAAAAGTGAGATTTCCTTGTAATCTTTCAGCTGATCACCTGTGATATTTCTTATACTCAAGTTTAATGTGTTTATTCAATAAGAAAATTATTTTCTTTCTTTTCTCCTTTTATGGAGAGATTTTCTGAATTGGGAAGAGATTTTGTTGTTAATTATGTTGCTCAATGAATGAAAATATGTCTTCAGAGAAACAGAAGTCCTTATAAAACCAGGATCTTGAACAGTCAGAAAATGAGAAATACTAGGACAAAAGCAGTGATGATTTATTTCATCAAAGGACATTTGAAAAGGTGTATGTGACTGGCTGGTAAGAGGAACCCACATTGAATTTCTTTCTCTCTCTCTCTTTTTTTTTTTTTTTGTGTTGAAGAGGTAAGCTTCATGCTCTTTCAGATGAACACCAGTTGGTTCAATTTTCTATAAAAGGTTTAAGGAAATAAAATTCATATTTTATGATAAGACTGTTGCCCCAGAATCCTACCCCTGCCCCTCCTTCAAATGGAAATCAATTATTCTTATCTAAGTTTCAAGAGGAAGTTGCAAAGAGGGAAAAAAACAAAACAAAAACAAGAACTGGTTAGAACTAAATAAGCCCAAGATGGCAGAAGATTTGACTTCAAATGGACCTAGAGCCTCATTACATGCTCATTGTAATATATTAGCTGCTAAATGACACACCCAGCAGTGCCATGACAGTTAATGATTGTCATGAGGAAACTGAGCAAGATCCAGTGAGGCACTTTAGCATCACTTTCATTACTGGCTGTGTGTATCTGAGCAGAAAAATAACTTCCCCATTTGAGACAAGGGATCTCTGTAAAGGCTAGTACCCCAGTGAGGGTCCAGTCAACTAATTCAATCACAAGATAAGAAAAATTAAAACAAAAAATTTTTTTCTTTGTTCCTTTGGGCCTCTTCCCTCCCCTTTAGTGTATATTGAGCACCTGTATTAACCAGAAATCTTTGGTGATAACCTTCTTTCCGAAGGAGGCCACAATGACCCTTAGTCCACTCATTTTGTAGATTTAAATTGTGTAAATTGCCAATAATATGCCATTTAATATACAGCCTCTGTCTCAAAAAAACTTACATAACTGTGTTTTGACTTCCAATGGTCAGAACAATTCTCAGAGCTTTCTGAGAGGCTTTTCCCAGGTTATGATACTCAATTTGGCTGGAATTTAAAATTTTCCTTTTTTTCCTCCTTATATTGACTCATTGATTTTCATTGATAGATTTCAATTGCATTAATGGATGTCTTGGGTATGGGAATATGAAGGATTACATATTAAGTGAAAAGTAGGGAAGAAATGCTTGGGAGATACATTAAACTAAGTCAGTGTTCACCAGTATTCATCCTCTAGTTGGAAATGAACAACATCTAACCCACAGGATGTTCTGTTAAAATGAGGGAAGGTGAAGGGAAGAAGCTTTGGGGATGGCCATACCTTGTTTTATAGGTTCACAACTTCCATGAGCTTATTTAAAGGTCTGAGATCCTAATAACTTACAGTTAAGAAAATTGTCTCACTTTACTTGATCTAATTTTCTCTAAATTTATTTGACCTTTTGTCAACAGATGGGTTAAGGAGTCCATAAAGAAAGATGGCCATGCATAGTTTTCTTGACAAAAGAGAAGCAATTTAGACCTAAGCCATTTTGTGATATAAGCCTGGCCTCAATGCTTGCCCTTGAACAGGTCCCAGGGATTAACAATCTTGAAGGAAAAAAAGAATGCAGGACCAAATGGCTTATCTGGCTAGAGAAGTTATAACAGCAAAGAAAATACATCAGTTGCAAGACTCTCAGTTCTGTTTCAATGGAAAAGATGAACCCAAAGCACTTTCTTGAGCTGTTTTGCAAAATTCAAATCCCTTTGAGCACTCAACCACCAGATCGACTAGAACCAAATGGATGATGCTACTGATGGTTTCTGACCCTCATGTTAGTCACTCAGTAGTGTCAGACTCTTTTTGACTCCATGGACTGTAGCCTGCCAGGTTCCTCTGTCCATGGGATTCTCAAGGCAAGAATACTGGAGTGGGGTGCCATTCCCTTCTCCAGGGGTTTTCCTGGTCCAGACATCGAACCCAGGTCTCCCACATTCTGACCCCCGTGAATTCAATCAATTAAAACTTCAACTCTGTGATCTTTGCCCAATTCTATCCTGAATTTTCTTCTGCTCAAGCCCCTTTATGAATATATATATGCCCTTAGCTTAAAACTTCCCCAATACTGCTCCTCAGGGCAACATTACTTTGGGAAAGATTCTCAGCATTCTTACCACAAAGAGTAAAACCTTCCTTCCTTTCATCTTTAGCTTGGTTGTCTTTTGGCTCAACACCCACCAAGAGGCAAACCCAATTTGGGGGTAACATTTTGAGAACACTTTCTAAGCTAGTTGTTAAAATCTGCAATGGTGCATGTTTTCTACACAATAAAGCTCTATACTGTGAGGAGTCACTGAGGATTTTTTCTTTTTTTTTAATATTGAAACTGACTACATCAGTAGAACATGTTCTGGGATATGCTGATTGAAGGCCAGCACTGAAAAATTCAAATTTTCCAATCCTAATTAATTAGAAGAGAGAAAAGAGACACACATTTGATCAGTCATGAAATGATGCTATAAAGCCATTTGCTTCAGAGTTTAGCATATGGCTACAGCCACCATTCAAGGTTTTTGGTTAATGGGAATTAAAGAACACAGCTGGAAGCTTCTGTTAATCACTCAGAATGTAATCTATTGAAGCAGCTTTAAAAATGTTTTTTTCTTTTCTTGAATTTGTGGATTGTGCCTACTCTAATGAAAATGGATTTCATGTTAATCCTTAGAGGGTAAATTTAACATAATCCTTTTCTATAATTAGAGGAATTATTTTAAATAAAATCTACTTATACAACCACTTTCCCAAGTTAAATAGAAGAAAAAAAAAAAGAATTCCATTTGTGCTATGGTGATTGTTCCCTTGAAAGTTTAGTCATCAGAGTGAGGACTGAAGCCATTTGCCCATGTTCCCTTTGACACTAAGGATTGAAACTATCACTGAATTAGGTCATGTGGATCCCCATTTGGGTCCCAGCCTGGCTAAACCCTTGCCTTGGTAACAAGAAAATTTCTTTTTCCATTAAGGTTCACATGGTCACAAACAAAACTGAAGCTGAGTTTGAAACAGCACAAGCTTTATTCAAAGGCCAGAGAATGGAGAAGTAAGAGTATAATTCACAAATCCACTTCTTGCCTTAATGGCAAGAAGGATTTGTGGGGTTTTTTTGGTTTTGTTTTTTGGAGTATAGTTGCTTTACAAACGTGTACTAGTTTCTGCTGCAGAACAAAGTGAGTCAGTTATATACATACATATGTCCCCTCTTTCTTTGGATTTCCTTCCTAGTTAGGTCACCACAGAACGTTGAGTAGAGTTTACTGTGCTATACAGTAGGTTCTCACTGGTTGTCTGTTTTATACATTGTCTTCTTGTTGTTGTTTAGTCCCTAAGTTTTGTTCAACTTTTTTGTGACCCCACAGATTGTAGCCCACCAAGCCTCTCTGTCCATGGTATTTCCCAGGCAGGAATACTGGAGTGGGTTGCCATGTACCTCTCCAGGGGATAGTTCCAATCCAGGCATTAAATCCACATCTCCTGCTTGACAGGTTGATTCTTTACCACTGAGCCTCCTGAGAAGTCCATTTTATACAAAGTAGTGTGTATATATCAACCTCAATCTCCTAATTCACCCCACACACCCTCTTATCCTTGGTGTCCATATGTTTGCTCTCTATGTCTGTATCTCTATTCATGCCCTGCAATTAGGTTCATCTATAGCATTTTTCTAGATTCCACATGTATGTGTTAATATACAATAGATGTTTTTCTATTTCTGACTTACTTCACTCTATGACATTCTATAGGTCTAGCCACATCTCTATAAATGGCACAATTTCATTTATTTTTATGACTGGGTAATATTCCATTGTATATATGTGCAACAAATAACATACAAAGGATTTGCTTTTAAGGAATAAGGACAACAGAGGAAGGAATGAGAGTAATGATGGGAAGGCATATGCATTAGTTTTCTAGCTAAAACAGAGCTTCCTTGGAAATGAAGGAGCTACTCCTTTTCTGTCCTTTTTTGGTCAGTGACTTCAAGTCACAGCCATCAGTATATGCATCATTTTGTACACTAATGTAGTGAAATCAACACAGAATGAGACTCAGGTCTATTGCAGGTCAAATTTGTCACCATCTTGGTTCCAGTTGGCGCAATTCAGTTTCTGTTTTTGTTTCTTTTCTGTTTCAATTTCTTTTCTTTGTATCCAAATTTAAAGATATATGTTTTATAGTTTCTGGTCTTACATTTAGATCTTTAATCCATTTCGAGTTTATTTTTGTGTATGGTGTTAGAGAGTGTTCTAGTTTAATTCTTTTACAAGTGGTTGACCAGTTTTCCCAGCACCACTTATTAAATGTAAGACCAGAAACTATAAAACTCCTAGAGGAGAACATAGGCAAAACACTCTCCGACATGAATCACAGCAGGATCCTCTATGACCCACCTCCCAGAATATTGGAAATAAAAGCAAAACTAAACAAATGGGACTTAATGAAACTTAAAAGCTTTTGCACAATAAACGAAACTATAAGCAAGGTGAAAAGACAGCCTTCAGAATGGGAGAAAATAATAGCAAATGAAGCAACAGACAAAGGATTAATCTCAAAAATATACAAGCAACTCCTGCAGCTCAATTCCGGAAAAGTAAATGACCCAATCAAAAAATGGGCCAAAGAACTAAACAGACATTTCTCCAAAGAAGACATACAGATGGCTAACAAACATGAAAAGTTGCTCAACATCATTCATTATCAGAGAAATGCAAATCAAAACCACAATGAGATACCATTACACGCCAGTCAGGATGGCTGCTATCCAAAAGTCTACAAGCAATAAATGCTGGAGAAGGTGTGGAGAAAAGGGAACCCTCTTACACTGTTGGTGGGAATGCAAGCTAGTACAGCCGCTATGGAAAACAGTGTGGAGATTCCTTAAAAAACTGGAAATAGAACTGCCATATGACCCAGCAATCCCACTTCTGGGCATACACACTGAGGAAACCAGATCTGAAAGAGACACGTGCACCCCAGTGTTTATCACAGCACTGTTTATAATAGCCAGGACATGGAAGCAACCTAGATGCCCATCAGCAGACGAATGGATAAGGACACTGTGGTACATATACACCATGGAATATTACTCAGCCATTAAAAAGAATCCATTTGAATCGGTTCTAATGAGATGGATGAAACTGGAGCCCATTATACAGAGTGAAGTAAGCCAGAAAGATAAAGACCAATACAGTATACAAATGAGTACATATGGAATTTAGAAAGATGGTAACGATAACCCTATATGCAAAACAGAAAAAGAGACACAGATGTACAGAACAGACTTTTGGACTCTGTGGGAGAAGGTGAGGGTGGGATGTTTTGAGAGAACAGTATCGAAACATGTATATTGTTAAGGATGAAACAGATCACCAGCCCAGGTTGGATTCCTGAGACAAGTGCTTGGGGCTGGTGCACTGGGAAGACCCAGAGGGATGGGGTGGGAAGGGAGGGAGGCAGGAGGGGGGATCAGGATGGGAAATACTTGTAAATCCCTGGCTGATTCATGTCAATGTATGGCAAAAACCACTACAATATTGTAAAGTAAGTAGCCTCCAACTAATAAAAATAAATGGAAAAAAATATATAAAGATATGTGTTTGTTACTGTTCAAGCACCCTTTCTTGGGTTTTTAACAAAAGTCTTAAGGAAACTCTGGTAACAAAACTTCTGTCTCACAAACACCCACAATACCATGACTTTGTTTCGCCACTGTCTGCATTAGCATTAGTTTATCCTTCCCTGAATCTTTTGCCCAAACAAAAGGTTTGATTCTTTACTAAATGAACTTCCTAGAAGACTCAGCAACTTTTCAATGGAAAACAGCAAAACACCTCAAATGGAAAACACCTCAAAATCCTTGCCTTGACATTTCCTTCATACCTGGACTATTATAACATGACCTTAATTAATCCCAATATACTCCCCCACATTGAAACACTCATCTTAAAAATACTCAATAAATTTAGACTTTATTTTTTGTTATGGTTTGAACTGTGTCCCACCCAAGTTCGTACATAGATGTTCTAACCCCTCAGTTCAGCTCAGTTCAGTCGTTCAGTCGTGTCCGACTCTGCAACCTCATGAAGCACAGCACGCCAGGCCTCCCTGTCTATCACCAACTCCCGGAGTTTACTCAAACTCATGTCCTTCAAGTCGTTGATGCCATCCAGTAATCTCATCCTCTGTCGTCCCCTTCTCCTCCTGCCCCCAATCCCTCCTAGCTTCAGGGTCTTTTCCAATGAGTCAGCTCTTCGCTTGAGGTGGCCAAAGTATTGGAGCTTCAGCTTCAACATTAGTCCTTCCAATGAACACCTAGGACTGATCTCCTTTAGGATGGACTGGTTGGATCTCCTTGCAGTCCAAGGGACTCTCAAGACTCTTCTCCACCACGACAGTTCAAAGGCATCACTTTTTTGGCTCTCAGCTTTCTTCACAGTCCAACTCTCACATCCATACATGACCACTGGGAAAACCATACCCTTGACTAGACGGACCTTTCTTGACAAAGTAATGTCTCTTCTTTTTAATATGCTACCTAGGTTTGTCATAACTTTCCTTCCAAAGAGTAAGCTTCTTTTAATTTCATGGCTGCAATCACCATCTGCAGTGATTTTGGAGCCCCAAAAAATAGTCTGACACTGTTTCTACTGTTTCCCCATCTATTTCTCATGAAGTGACGGGACCAGATGCCATGATCTTAGTTTTCTGAATGTTGAGCTTGAAGCCAACTTTTTCACTCTCCTCTTTCACTTTCATCAAGAGGCTTTTTAGTTCCTCTTCATTTTCTGCCATAAGGGTGTTATCATCTGCATATCTGAGGTTGTTGATATTTTTCCCAGCAATCTTGATTACAGCTTGTGCTTCTTCCAGCCCAGCTCTTCTCAGGATGTACTCTGCATATAAGTTAAACAAGCAGGGTGACAATAGACAGCCTTGACACACTCCTTTTCCTATTTGGAACCAGTCTGTTGTTCCATGTCCAGTTTTAACTGTTGCTTCCTGACCTGCATATAGGTTTCTCAAGAGACAGGTCAGGTGGTCTGGAATGCCCATCTTTTTCAGAATTTTCCACAGTTTATTGTGATCTACACAGTCAAAGACTATGGCATAGTCAATAAAGCAGATATAGATGTTTTTCTGGAACTCTTGCTTTTTTGATGATCCAGCGGATGTTGGCAATTTGATCTCTGGTTCCTCTGCCTTTTCTAAAACCAGCTTCAACATCTGGAAGTTCATGGTTCACGTATTCCTGAAGCCTGGCTGGGAGAATTTTGAGCATTATTTTACTAGCGTGTGAGATGAGTGCAATTGTGCAGTAGATGAGTAGAA
Organism: Dama dama; assembly: GCF_033118175.1. Lineage (NCBI taxonomy): Eukaryota > Metazoa > Chordata > Mammalia > Artiodactyla > Cervidae > Dama > Dama dama. The sequence continues at coordinate 9,805,682 of NC_083697.1, read as the reverse complement.
TCGTGCAATTATTTGGCATTGCCTTTCATTGGGATTGGAATGAAAACTGACCTTTTCCAGTCCCGTGGCCCCTGCTGAGTTTTCCAAATTTGCTGGCATATTGAGTGTAGCGCTTTCACAGTATCATCTTTCAGGATTTGAAATAGCTCCATTGGAATTCCATCACCTCCACTAGCTTTGTTCATAGTGATGCTTTCTAAGGCCCACTTGACTTCACATTCCAGGCTGTCTGGCTCTAGGTGAGTGATCACACCATCGTGATTATCTGGGTCATGAAGATCTTTTTTGTTCTAACCCCTAGTACCTGTGAATTTAGCTGTATTTGCAGATAGCGTTTTTACTGAGGTAATCAAGTTAAAATGAGGTCATTAGAATGGGCTCTAGTCCAATATGATTGGTGTTCTTATAAAATGAGGAAATTTAGAGACAGATACACACAGGGAGAATGCCATGTGAGCATGAACAGAGATATTGAGGTGATATGTTTATAAGCTAAGGAAAGAGTGCCAGCAAACCACCAGAAACCAGAAGAGAGAAATGGAGCAGATAAGTCCTCACAGCCTTCAGAAGAAACCAACAAACCCAGACCTTGAGCTCAGACTTTTAACCTCCATAAGTATGAAGCAATAGATTTCTGTTATTGAAGCCTCCTAGTTTGTGCTGCTTTGTTACAGTAACCTAGTAAATTAATACTTTTACCCCATTCCAAGACATTTAGAATATTCTATAGCAATGGTGTTCTTTCCTGTAGCAAGCAATAAATTCATCTTTGTCTTATCAGTAGGTTATGCTAGTTATATTTGAGGTTCCAGTTTTCAACAATAGCCACTGCAGTTGCTATTCATTCTGGTTCTTTTAGGTTGAGGTTGTATCAGTCCAAGAAGAACCTGACTCAGATGCTATGTTACACATTATTAGTAATGAGAGGCATTTCTGTGATTCTTGGGCATGCCCACAAATTACAACAAAGGTGTAGCAGGAGATGGGGCTAGGAAGTTGTTGGCAGTTAAATATTAGATGGACTTGAGTCATAGTATGGAGTTTGGAATTTTTGCTAACAGCAATGAGAAATAATTATAGGAGAAAAATGAAAATTACCCATCAGTCTTCAACTCAAGAGTATTATTGGACCAAATATTGAGAATAGTAACAAACCTGATAAGCAGTGAAATAATGAAAATATGAACTCCAAGAAGAGGGACCTAGATCTAAAAATAAACCATATTTAATTATATTTTTTCAGTTAATTATACTTTAAATTTCATAATAATAAAAGTTTACTCTCAATAAATAAAAAAGATACTTCTAGTAAGTAGAATAATAGATAGTAGCAGTCAGAGTGAATTTTTTCATAAAGGAAAATTCAAATTACTGAAATGTTAGCAAAGATTGTACTGTTAACTGTTAGAATGGCTATTTTTAAAAAGATAAGAGGTAATAATTTTGGGGAGGGTGTGGAGAAAAGATAACCCTCACAAATGATTGGGGGGAAGGTAATCTGGTGCAGCCACTGTGGACAACAGTATGGAGGTTCCTCAAAAAGCTGAAACTAACATATGATCCAGCAATACCACTTCTTTGTATCTATCCAAAAGAAATCAAATTACTATCTCAAAGCAGTTTCTGCATGCCCATGTTCCTTGTAGCATTATTTACAATAGTCAGGATATGGAAGTAAGCTATGCATCCACTGATAAATAATTGGAATACAAAAACATATATATTAATGCAAAGAAATAGAGGGGAACAATAGAATGGGAAAGACTAGAGATCTCTTCAAGAAAATTAGAGCTACCAAGGGAACATTTCATGCAAAGACGGGCTTGATAAAAGACAGAAATGGTATGGATGTAACAGAAGTAAAAGGTATTAAGAACAGGTGGCAAGAATACACAGAGGAACTATTCAAAAAAAATATATTCATGACCCAGATAACCATGATGGTGTGATCACTCACCTAGAGCCAGATATCCTGGAATGTGAAGGCAAGTGGGCCTTAGGAAGCAACACTATGAACAAAGCTAATAGAGGTAATGGGATTCCAGTTGAGCTATTTCAAATCCTAAAAGATGATGCTATGAAAGTGCTGCATTCAATATGCCAGCAAATTTGGAAAACTCAGCAGGGGCCACAGGACTGGAAAAGGTCAGTTTTCATTCCAGTCACAAAGAAAGACAATGCGAAAGAATGTTTAAACTACTGTACAATTGCACTCATCTCACACACTAGCAAAGTAATGCTCAAAATTCTCCAAGTCAGACTTAAACAGTATGTGAAAAGTGAACTTTCAGATGTTCAGTTGGATTTAGAAAAGGCAGAGGAACGAGAGATCAAATTGCCAACGTCTTCTGGGTTATCGAGAAAACAAGAGAGCTCCATAAAAACATCTACTTTTGCTTCATTGACTACACCAAAGCCTTTGACTGTGTAGGGTGCAACAAACTTGTAAAAATTATGAAAGAGATGAGAATACCAGATGACCTTACATGCCTCCTGAGAAATCTGTATGCAGCTCAAGAAGAAACAGTTAGAACTGAACATGGAACAACAGACTGGTTCCAAAGGAGTACTAGGGAAAGGAGTACGTCAAGGCTGTATATTGTCACCCTGTTTATTTAACTTATATGCAGAGTACATCATGTGAAATGCCAGGCTGGATGAAGCACAAGCTGGAATCAAGATTGCTGGGAGAAATATCAATAACTTCAGATATGAAAATGACACCATCCTTATGGCAGAAAGCGAGGAAGAACTAAAGAGCATCTTGATGAAGGTGAAAGAGGAGAGTGAAGAAGTTGACTTAAAACTCAACATTCAGAAAACTAAGATCATCACATATGGTCCCATCGCTTCATGGGAAATAGATGAGGAAACACTGGAAACAGTGAGAGACTTTATTTTGGGGGGCTCCAAAATCATTGCAGATGGTGACTGCAACCATTAAATTAAAAGCTGCTTGCTCCTTGGAAGAAAAGTTATGGCCAACCTAGACAGCTTATTAAAAATCAGACACATTACTTTACCAACAAAGGTCCATCTAGTCAAAGCTATGGTTTTTTCAGTAGTCAGGTTTGGATGTGAGAGTTGGACTATAAAGAAATCTGAGCATTGAAGAATTGATGTTTTTGAACTGTGGTGTTGGAGAAGACTCTTAAGAGTCCCTTGGATTGCAAGAAGATCCAACCAGTTCATCCTAAAGGAAATCAGTCCTGAATATTCGTTGGAAGCACTGATGCTGAAGCTGAAACTCCAATACTTTGGCCACCTGATGCAAAGAAGCGACTCATTGGAAAAGACTCTGGTGCTGGGAAAGATTCAAGGTGGGAGGAGAAGGGGACGACAGAGGATGAGATGGTTGGGGGGCATCACTGACATGATGGACATGAGTTTGAGTAGGTTCTGGCAGTTGGTGATGGACAGGGAAGCCTGGTGTGCTGTGATCCATAGGGTCACAAAGAGTTGGACATGACTGAGTGACTGGACTGAACTGAATACACACACACACACACACACACACACACACACACATATGCGTTATATACTTGTACAGCTTTTTTCAGCCATAAAAATAGACAGACATTCTGTCATTTGTGTCAGCGTGGATGAATCTTGAGGACATAATGCTAAGTTAAATAAATCAGACAGAAAGGATTATGATCTCACCTCTATTTGAATGTAAATAGTTGAACTCCTAGAAACAGAGAGTACAGTGGTGGTTTCCAGAACCTGGAGGTAGGGCAAATGGTAAGAGGTTGGTAAGGGGTTCAAACTTTCAATAATAAGATGAGTAAATCCTGGGGATCTAATGTGCAACACAGTGAGTATAGTTTACTCTATGGTCTACTTGAAATTTCCTAAGACAGTAGATCTTAAATATTCCTACCACAGACACATACACAATAGTAACTGTGTGAGGCAATAGATGTTATTAACCTCATTGTGATAATGATTTCACAATATATATCAAATATCACAGTGTACAGCCTAAACTTCTATGAAGGTATTTGTCACTTTTATCTCAGTAAAGTTGGAAAATAAGAACCAGGAGTTACATGATAACCCAGACCCCACAGCTGAAGTCACAGGTTACAGAGCAAAACACAGGTTTGGCCAGGCTGGAAAGTCCTCCTTAGAACTTTGGGCAAGTGAATTTGAGACAGCTAGGCCTGTTGACAGGGAGCAGCATTAGAAAAAAGTAGATATAAAAAAAAGACCCTACTGTCTTGATGCCTGTGGCTCTGTAGTATAGCCTGAAGTCAGGCAGGTTGATTCCTCCAGTTCCATTCTTCTTTCTCAACACTGCTTTGGCTACTGAGGTTTTTTTGTATTTCCATACTAATTGTGAAATTATTTGTTCTAGTTCTCTGAAAAATACCATTGGTAGCTTGATAAGAATTGCATTGAATCTATACATTCCTTTGGGTCCCATACTCATTTTCACTATATTTATTCTTCCAATCCATGAACATGGGATATTTCTCCATCTATTTGTATCATCTTTGATTTCTTTCATCAGTGTTGTATACTTTTCCATATATAGGTCTTTTGTTTCTTTAAGTAGATTTATTCCTAAGTATTTTATTCGTTTCATTGCCATGGTGAAAGGAATTGTTTCCTTAATTTCTCTTTCTGTTTTCTCATTGTTCAGTTCAGTTCAGTCTCTCAGTTGTGTCCGACTCTTTGTGACCCCATGAACGCCAGGCCTCCCTGTCCATCACCAACTCCCGGAGTCCACCCAAACCCATGTGCATTGAGTTGGTGATGTCATCCAACCATCTCATCTTCTATCACCCCCTTCTCCTCCTGCCCTCAATCTTTCCCAGCATCAGGGTCTTTTTCCAATGAGTCAGCTCTTCACATCAGATGGCCAAAGTATTGGAGTTTCAGCTTCAACATCAATCCTTCCAATGAACACCCAGGACTGATCTCCTTTAGGATGGACTGGTTGGATCTCCTTGCAGTCCAAGGGACTCCCAAGAGTCTTTTCCAACACCACAGTTCAAAAGCATCAATTTGTTGGTGCTCAGCTTTCTTTATAGTCCAACTCTCACATCCATACATGACCACTGGAAAAAACATAGCCTTGACTAGACAGACATTTGTTGACAAAGTGATATATCTGCCTTTTAATATACTGTCTAGGTTGGTCATAACTTACCTTCCAAGGAATAAGCATCTTTTAATTCCTCATTGTTAGTGTATAGGAATGCAAGGGATTTCTGTGTGTTAATTTCATATCCTGCAACTTTACTATATTCATTGATTAGCTCTAGTAATTTCCTGGTGGAGTCTTTAGGGTTTTCTATGTAGAGGATCATATCATCTGCAAACAGTGAGAGTTTTGCTTTTTCTTTTCCAATATGGATTACTTTCATTTCTTTTTCTTCTCTGCTTGCTGTGGCTAAAACTTCCAAAACTATGTTGAATAGTAGTGGTGATAATGGGCACCCTTGCCTTGTTCCTGACTTTAGGGGAAATGCTTTCAATTTTTCACCATTGAGGATAATGTTTGCTGTGAGTTTGTCATATGTAGTTTTTATTATGTTGAGGCACAAAGACAGAAATATAGATCAATGGAACAAAATAGAAAACCCAGAGATAAATCCATGCACCTATGGACACCTTATCTTTGACAAAGGAGGCAAGAATATACAATGGAGAAAAGGCAATCTCTTTAATAAGTGGTGCTGGGAAACCTGGTCAACCACTTGTAAAAGAATGAAACTAGAACACTTTCTAACACCATACAAGAAAATTAACTCAAAACAGATTAAACATTTAAACATAAGACCAGAAACTATAAAATATAGGCAAAATATTCTCTGACATAAATCACAGCAGGATCCTCTATGACCCACCTCCCAGAGTAATGGAAATAAAAGCAAAAATAAACAAATGGTACCTAATTAAAGTTAAAAGCTTTTGCACAATGAAGGAAACTATAAGCAAGGTGAAAAGACAGCCTTCAGAATGAGAAAAAATAATAGCAAATGAAGCAACTGACAAAGAATTTATCTCAAAAATATACAAGCAGCCCCTGCAGCTCAATTTCAGAAAAATAAACGACCGAATTAAAAAAAAAAAAAAAATGGGCCAAAGAACTAAACAGACATTTCTCCAAAGAAGACATACAGACGGCTAACAAACACATGAAAAGATTCTCAACATCACTCATTATCAGAGAACTGCAAATCAAAACCATAATGAGGTATCATCTCATGCCAGTCAGAATGGCTGCTATCCAAAAGTCTACAAGAAATAACTGCTGGAGAAGGTGTGGCAAAAAAGGGAACCCTCTTATACTGTTGGTGGGAATGCAAACTAGCACAGCCACTATGGAGAACAATGTGGAGATTCCTTTAAAAACTATAAATAGAAATGCTATATGAACCAGCAATCCCACTGCTGGGCATACACACCGAGGAAACCAGAATTGAAAGAGACACATGTACCCCCAATGTTCATCACAGCACTGTTTATAATAGCCAGTACATGGAATCAACCTAGATGTCCATTGGCAGACAAAGGGATAAGAAAGCTGTGGTACATTTACACAATGGAATATTACTCAGCCATTAAAAATAATACATTTAAATCAGCTCTAATGAGGTGGATCAAACTGGAGCCTATTATACAGAGTGAAGTAAGTCAGAAAGAAAAACACCAATACAGAATATTAATGCATATATATGGGATCTAGAAAGATGTTAATGATGACCCTATATGCAAGACAGCAAAAGAGACACAGATATATAGAACAGACTTTTAGACTCTGTGGGAGAAGGCAAGGATGGGGTGATTTGAAAGCTTAACACTGAAACATGTATATTATATGTGAAACAGGTTGCCAGTCTAGGTTCGATGCATGAGACAGTATGCTCACGGCTGGTGCATTGGGATGACCCTGAGGGATAGGATGGGGAGGGATGTGGGAGGGGAGTTCAGAATGGAGAACAGATGTACACCCATGGCTGATTCATGTCAATGTGTGGCAAAAACCACTACAATATTGTAAAGTAATTAGCCTCCATTAAAATAAATATTTTTTTAAAAGAAAAAGGTAGGTAACTTCCCCTGAAATGTGATGAATGCATGTTCAATAAAATTAGTTCCAAAATACTGCTAACTTGCCATTTCCCACCCTGTAATACCAAGTGACTCTAATAGTTTGCTTAATGTACAGTTTAGTCACTAAGAGATTTACTGAAGCATGTTTGATCAGAAAGTCATCATTCTGACCACTGATGATTCTTCATCAACTGAACCAGGGATAGTTATTTAAGACTTCTTTTTGTACACTTTAAGTGCCAGAATCTGTGGTCTCATTTAAGAGTAAAATTACATGCAAATAAAAGATTCTGAGAAGACATTATGTAAAGCAATGTCCTCACAGTGTCTTTAAAGGAATGTGGTAAGGGTTCTGCAGAGGGTTAAGGAGAGTGTTTTCATATCCTATGGCCAGTTCTTCTAGAAGTGGAGTTTATGTAGGGCTATCTGAAGTAGAAGATGCCAATGGATAGCTTTCTTAGATAATCAGCTTTGATTTCTATAATTTTCTGGTATTTCAGCACATGAAATACTATTAAATTTAGATTGCAAGACACTTTCAAAATTATTTTAAAAGCATGTTGAACAGTTTTTAATGTGACTGAATTTCATTTCCTGATGATATAAAATTTCCTGATGATATAAAATTTCCTGATGATCTTGTGTTGTGAAAGCACATAGTTAGGTTCTGAATCAGATTGACTCCCTTTAAACTGAGTCATCCCTCAATCTGAGCCCCTCTTAAAAGCAGACCTCACATACTTTAAGAGAATCAAGTTTAAAGGGGTCAATCTCTTAAAATAGATGGGAGTCTGCTTTTACAAAGGGCCCAGATTGAGGGATGAAATTTTGCAGATGAGGTTCAACATCACTCTATCCTGGTCTATATGCAGTTTATCCAACTTATGCTTCTTCAAAACATGGTCTTTTCACATTGCCCCCATATTTGTTTCTCGCTTTTAAATAAGTTAGGAATAGAGTAAGGAAAAGGAGAATTCCCTGGTTAATGTAATTAGAAAGATGAAAGTGTATCAAAATGGTAAGACTGAAATTGCAGCTACTTACTAAGTTTTTCTTATATTGTAATATTTCAGAACTTAAAATTCAAACGTGAGTGCTTGGAATGAAAAACACATTTCATAACCAAACATTTGGGTACATAATAAACCTTTCATGGAAAATTAATGTCTGGCACACATGAATAAAGGAAAACATCATCAATATAGGTTTATCCTAACTTGTGGAAAGCATGTAATAATGAATTCTACCCTTTATTGGCATGTATGTACCTCTGAATATGATCTTTAAAAAAAATATAATGGGACTCACACTCTAATTTTTAAAACTGATCAATGTTAAATGGATATCTCTTCTAAATCCAGTATAATTATGACATTCAATGATCAAGAAAGAGCTCTCTTCCTAGCTTTTATTTCGAGACAATACAATACTCATCTGGTGAGGACAGAATTATTAATTCTTAACAAAAAAGGATAATCAGACTTGGCAAATTTCAAACTAAGCTTGTTAAAACTTTTGATAGATATGTCACTGAAGTGTGCAATTTCCTCCATTCCGTCTCGCCACAGCAAAGATTTGAAATGGCAGACCAGTATTATAGCTCAGTTACAGCTCAGGGTTTTATTTGGCAAAGGATAGTACACCTTTGAGGTGTGGAGGCGGGCCTACTCCGAAGGATATGCCTCAATCTGTCTTCAGTTCAGTTCAGTCACTCAGTCGTATCTGACTCTTTGTGACCCCATGGACCACAGCATGCCAGGCTTCTCTGTCCATCACCAACTTCCAGAGCTTGCTCAAACTCATGTCCATCGAGTCGGTGATGCCATCCAAACATCTCATTCTCTGTTGTCCCCTTCTCCTCCTGCCTCAATCTTTCCCAGAATCAGGGTCTTTTCCAATGAGTCTGTTCTTCGCATCAGGTGGCCAAAGTGTTGAAGTTACAGCTTCATCATCAGTCCTTCCAATGAATATTCAGGACAGATTTCCTTTAGGATGGACTGGTTGGATCTCCTTGCAGTCCAAGGGACTCCCAAGAGTCTTCTCCAACACCACAGTTCAAAAGCATCAATTCTTCAGTGCTCAGCTTTCTTTATGGTCCAACTCTCACATCCGCACATGACTATTGGAAAAACCATAGCTTTGACTAGATGGACCTTTGTTGGTAAAGGAATGTCTCTGCTTTTTAATATGTCACCTAGGTTGGTCATAGCTTTTCTTCCAAGGAGCAAGCGTCTTTTAATTTCATGGCTGCAGTCACCATCTGCAGTGATTTTGGGGCCCCCCAAAATAAAGTCTCTCACTGTTTCCATTGTTTCCCCATCTATTTGCCATGAAATGATGGGACCGTATTCCATGATCTTAGTTATCTGAATGTTGAGTTTTAAGCCAACTTTTTTACTCTCCTCTTTCATTTTCATCAAGAAGCTTTCATCAGTCTGCCTTGGCTTCCTCCTTTTATATGTTTGTCTCTTCCCCACCTTGAGACTGCTGTATGTAAATTGGGGCCAAGAAGGGGCCGTGTTTGTTTCACCTGAAGTTCACACTCCAGTGGAATTTCTTTTGTTCCATTTTCTGGGCTTTTCTCTATTTTGTCTTTTAGGCACTGCCATTTTAGACTCCTTTTTCCTATTCTAACTACCTAACACTCCCCTCTCAAGAGATGGGAGGCCCAATTCTTCGGGAATAGGGGTGTAGAAGTATCTCTGGCTACTTCCTGCTGAGCTGGGATGATGAGGGGCATCGAGCCTCCCCTTCTTGCTAGTCTCAAGCCTCAGAGTCCTTATAGCAGTTTCCATCTAAGGGTGAGTGATATTTACCATGGTCAGGTGTAGTTTTATATATCCTTGTTGAACTGGCACTGCATGTTGTAGCTTGTTGACCTGGGCAGAGACAAAATGGGTTAGACAATTGGTAATACATGGAGCAATCATTAGCAGCATCAATATGGTGATAACAAGGATTAGTAGGGGCATTAGCCAACTCCAGATTCCCTCTCGCCAGGAGAAGGATCCCCAAGGAGAAGATTGTAGCCACCCTGAGAACACTTCAGCTCATTCTTCGAGATCCCATAGGATCTGAATGCTTTTCTTGAGGGCCGTGAGACTTTCTTTAATTTGGTTGGGGGCATTTACCCAGAAACAACATGTCTCATTAAAGATGGCTGAAGTCACTCCTTGTTCAGGGATCAGGAGATCTATTTCCTGTCTATTTTGGAGTACAACTCCTGCCAAGCTGTGTTGCCTCTTTAGAGCTATCCTGAGAAATCTTACCCCCAGAAACTTAATGTTGGGAGTGTTCATTAGAATGGCACTCATTTGTAGTCCTGAATAGGCATCTGAGATCTACCAGGGGCTCATAGGTGTATTGAGTGTCCTCTTTGTTTCCTTCCACAGCTTGACTCATGAGTAGAGAATCCAGGAGTTGTCTGCTATGGGGCTGGAAAGTACTACAGAGTAGGGGGCCTTCCGTGTGGGCTGGAGTTGAGTCTTTGGGACCCATCTTTCCAGACTTTAATTAGGACTTGAGTCCCTGGAGCATATAGTGGTGGCTTTTTAGAATCTTTTGGGTTCTGGTTAACACCTCACATTGCATATTTCTTGTTGGAAATGCCCAATAGCCATGGTATAAGACTGGAGGGTCTGAACCTCTGGATCTAGGAAGAGGTCACTGACATAAACAAAAGATCTCCCATATAGCATCTCATAAAGACTAAGACCAACCTGTTCCTTAGGGGCAATACGGGTGTGGAGGAGAGCTATTGGTGAAGCCTCCTTCTATCCCAGGGCGGTCTTCTGGGTTATCTTTTTTATCGCTGATTTTAAGAATTGGATGGCTCTTTCTACTTCTGAAGACTGAGGCCTCTAGGCACAATAGAGATAATAAGTAATGCCTGATGCTTTAGAGACCCCTTTGGTGACCTTAGAAGTAAATGATGTCCCATTGTCACTTTGTAATGACCTGGGCAGACTAAATCATGGAATGATTTCATGGAGCAGTTTTTTTTTACCACCTCCTCAGCCTTCTCAGTCTGGGTGAGAAAGTCTTCAATCCATCCTGTGAATGTGTCTATTATGACTAATAGGTATTTATACCCTTGAGAAACTGGCATCTGGGTGAAGTCCATCTGCCAGTCCTCTCCTGGTCCTATGCCGTTGGATGGGCTGGACAAGCTGGTGTCTTCAAGCTCCTTGGGGGTTGTTTAATTGGCAAGTGGGACAAGAGGAGACCACTTACCTTATGGTTGTTTGGAGGCCTGCTCCTCTGAAGGACCTTTCCAGTAATCTTTGGAAGGCCTTTTCCCCCAAATGAGTAGCGGCATATAAGGAGTTAACCAACTTCCATTGGAGATTCCCAGGCAGAAAAAGGAGCCCCTCCCTTTGGAACCACCCCATATGATCTTCTTGAAAGTCCTCACTCTTAGCTTTGAGTCTCACCTTCAGTTTATGAAGGAGTTTCTGGCAAATTAGTCTGTGTAACTAAGGTGGCAACCACTATTAGTCCATTGTTCTGTAACGCTGCCCTCTGAACTGCCTGATCAGCTGCTTGGTTCCCTCGTGCCACTTCTGTGCTCCCTTTTTGGTGTCCTTTACAGTGGGAGACTGAAACCTAATTAGGCAGATGGACTGCCTGCAAAAGCCTAAGGATTTGATCAGCATACTTGACTGGGGACCCTCGGGTGGTCAAGCGGCCTCTTTCTTTCCAAGTAGCAACATGTACATGCAGCACCAGGAAGGCATACTTGGAGTCAGTGTAAATGGCTACTCTTTTCCCTTTTCCCAGCTCTAAAGCTGGAGTCAGGGCTATGGGCTCAGCCAATTGGTCTGAAGTATGTGGTGGTAAAGGTTTAGTCTCTATTGTCTCAAAATTGGAGACTACTGCATATCCAGCTCCTCCTTTTCCATCTAAGACAAAGCTGCTTCCATCAGTGTACCAGATTTCCTCACGATTGATCAGAGGATCTTCTGACAATCCCTCTCCAGGTTTTGTCCAATAATCCAACGTTTCTAGGCAAGAGTGAAAGGGGAGAGAGCCCTTGGGTAGCAGGAGGGTAGCTGGGTTAAGAACCTCACAAGGAGATATAGTGAGGCCTGGATTTTCCATCAGCACTACTTGATATCTGAGGATCCTTTGATCAGACATCTGTAAATGGCCTCTCCCATTCAAGAGCTGTTTCACTTGTTGGCTGGTAAAAATAGTTTGCCTCCGAGAGACTCTTAAAACATCTTCTATCAGGACTGCAATAGCTTCAAGACTTTGAAGGCAAGGAAAGATCTCTTCCTAATAAGTGAGTAGGTCATTCAGGGGTCACCAGAAACTGGTGGGGAAATATTTGTCCATCCTAGCAACAAAGAAGTGCTTGGGTGAATCTTTTTGTAATTGTTTTTCCTATTGCACCCAAAATGGTACAGGTTTGGGAGAAGACTCCAGAGTAGGGGGTCAGGACAGAGTAGGTAGTCCCTGTATCAACCAAGAAATTCTGGGACTTACCTGCCACATCCAGTAGTAGCATTGGCTCTAGCCCCATGATGGTTATCTGTGAGAGGCAGGCTGGCTGGAGCAGGCTGCTTCAGTCCTGTTGAACCATCGTGAGGGAAGGCTTGATGCTTAACCTTGAGTCTCTTGGGCCCCGAGGGCAGTGTGCCACCCAATGTCCCAGTTGATGGAATTTGTAGCAAGTCATTTTAGGAGACTTGCCATTATTTGGACATTCTTTGACCCAATGTCTTGCCTGTCTACAGACTAAGCATTTGCCTAGTTCCTTATCCTTCAAGGACTCAGGGTTTACCATAGGGCTTCCCTGGAGGGTGGCCAGCATCTGGGCATGCCTTATCTCTTTCCTTTTCTCCCTTTCCTGGGTCTTGGATTCCCTTTCCTGTTCTATTTTAAAAGGTATTAGTGGCTGTCTGGACCATCTCATCTAAAGAGACAGCAGGGTCCTGTTACTGTGCCTGTTGCAACTTTATCCTGGGACAGGAATTTGTCCTTTAAAATCACCTGTCCTGAATGGATAAGAAAGCTGTGGTACATATACACAATGGAATGTGACTCAGCTATTAAAAAGAATGTATTTGAATCAGTTCTAATGAAGTGGATGAAACTGGAGCCTATTATACAGAGTGAAGTAAGTCAGAAAGAAAAACACCAATACAGTATATTAACACATATATATGGAATTCAGAAAGATGCTGATGATGACCCTATATGCGAGATAGCAGAAGAGACACAGATATAAAGAACAGACTTTTGGACTCTGAGAGAAGGTAAGGGTGGGATGATTTGAGAGAATAACATTAAAACATTTATATTACCGTATGTGAAATAGATTGTCAGTCCAGGTTCTATGCATGAGACAGAGCGCTCAGGGCTGGTGCACTGGGATGACCCTGAGGGATGAGATGGGGAGGGAGGTGGGAGGCGGGTTCAGGATGGGGAACAGATGTACACCCGTGGCTGATTCACGTCAATGTATGGCAAAAAATCACTACAATATTGTAGAGTAGTTAGCCTCCAATTAAAATAAATAATTTTTTTTTTTTTAAAAAAAGAGAGAGAAAAAAATCACCTGTCCCTCATAAGAGTCTAGGTGCAGATTGGTAGACTTTTGGAGGGCCTCTTCTAGCCTTTTCAGAAAGGTAATAAGGTTCTTGTTGGGCTCCTGAGTTATTGCTGAGACTGGGCACAGTTCCACAACTAATAGGCCTCCTTCTATTTCCATGGGTGGACTTCCTTAGGGGTGTCTTTCTGAAGCTTATCCTACCCAGTACTGTTGCAATCTGAGATCCGGGAATCCCCTGATCAGGGTGCAGATCCCCAGGAAGGTTGAGGCGTGACAACCTCCTGGAGATCAAATCTCCCGGCAGGTCGAGGCTTGTCAACCTCCTGGGACCCCTGGACTGGTGGATCCCCAAGTAGGTTGAGGCATGATAACCTCCCAGGAACAAGATCCCAAGGCAGGTTGAGGCAAGTGAACCTCCTGGGACCCCCAGACTGGTGGATCTCCAAGCATGGTTGAGGCATGACAACCTCCCAGGGACAAGATCCCTAGGCAGATCAAGGCAGAATGACATCCTTGGATCCCCAGGCTGGAGTTAGGTGTCCTCAAGGTCTCCAGCAGGACTAGTGCTGGGTAAGATTAAGGGGTTGTAATCTTAATTCATTGCTGGTTTGTCCACTGAGGCTGGGAATAGATACTAAGATGTCAAGCAATCTCCTAGCCCAAGCCCTGAGACTGGGAACCTGGTGAAATAGCCATAAGGCTTATCCTCTTGAGGTAATATAAGTCACTGATTTCCTCCCCTAGTCCTCCATAAGAGTAGTTATGGGTATTTCCAATGATAAACGTTTAATTGTCATAGGCCCACTCTAGGTAATAACAGAAATGACTACAAAGGAGTGAGTTATCTGGTCCTGTCAGGAGCATTGAGAGTATTTTATTAATAAGCCAGGTGGAGTGATGTTGCCTACAGAGGAGGCAGGATCATGGTTGTAGGAGTTAGTAAGTGGCTTAAGAACAAATTGATAAGAGGCAACAGAGCAGATGTTCCATAAAAATGGAGTGGAGATTTGATCCAGGGGTATGCTTGTAACCTTAGGAGAAGGGTTGTAAGGGTTTGGGCCCAAACAGCCTGAAGGGTTAACTCCCAGTGGCAAACATTGTCCCTGGAAGCCCAATTGCCCTTGAAGGGATGCCGCCAACAGATGGACTCCTAGCAGATGGACATCTGTGTGCCTGTCACCCACCCAAGCAGGTTCACTGAGAAATGATGTGATTGCCCATGTTGTAGGAAACATGGAAGATGAAGACCTGGATATCTAGGGGAATTGGAAGTTATACAGTATTTCCCTTCCAAGGATCAGCTATTTTCTGGTTGTCCCACCAGAAGATTGTAGAGGCAACATTGTGAGCCCAGATAGGGCTCAGGAAGAGAGCATGAAACAGGGCAGAAGGGGGGCAGGGCACAACTTTTGAAAGATGGCATAGCCCAAGGGCACAACATAAACCAGTTAAAATCAAATGGGTCCAATATGGTAGACAAGTCAAATTCAACTAAACCTTGATCCTTAATCTGCAAGCTAAATGACACACCCAGAGGCATCATGACAGTTCCAAGGCACTATCAAAAGACCAAGGAGTGGGTGGTTTCTAAAGTGTTGCAATGATCCTCCCACTCATTGGCACATGCAATTACCCAGCGCATATAAAACTAACCACACCACATTCCATGGCCATGACACTTGCCCTCTGTGATGGCCCACACACTCTTGGAGTGTGCTTCTGTCTGAATCTGAACAAACCCACTTCTTAACTATCACTTTGTCTCTCACTGAATTCTTTCTTCAATGAGAAATCAAGAACCTGAGCTTCATTAGGTCCTGAAACCAGGCACTGTGGGTTTTGGCCAGGCTCAAGTCCTGGTTGTACATGACTGAGTGATTAAGCATAGCACAGAGTCCCTGCCACGTGGGTTTGAGTCCCAGTCTTAGGTACACAGTTTCAAATACAACTTTCAGAAATGGAAAGATGATGACCTGCCCAATACTTTGTAAACAGTGGCATAGATGCAGAGAGGAGCTGAAGGATGGGAGGAAAAAACATTGGGGAAAATGTGCCAAGGACCCCCTTTCTTAACTTGCTGGAAAAACTGCTAAATGCCTGACTTGTGCCCATAATTTTCATTGGACTGAGCCTTGGCACAAAGGAGGTTAAGGACAGAAGAACCCTCACCCACTTGGGCAACAGCTACTAGGGTACAGCAGATAGTGGATCCTTCAGGAAACACTGGGGAGTAGTCCCTGCCAGAGTTCCTCATTTGTACCCACTGATGATCACCTGTTCACAGGGAGTTCAAGGAAACAAGAAATGAGATTCAGTAAAGGAATTAAGATTTTGTTAGCCATATATCCTTCCAGCCATAGGGGTGAGGCCCTCCCACCTTAACCAGAGGTCTTCTGGAATCTGATACTGAGTCATGTGAGCTTTCTGCCAAGTTTGTTTTGTTGTCCCTGTTACCAGCACGCTAGGCTGCCTGTCACTCCCACAGCTCTGGGTTTCCTTCGTGTTCAGTTTCCACCGGGTGAGCTTTTGCCAAGTTGGGCCTCTGCTGTGTTTGGTCTCTGCCTCTCTGGGTCTGAGCTGAGGTTGTTTCAGCCAGGTTACATCCGAGACATGGCACCAGACTTGTCGGGGGAATGTGTTTTTCTCAGTTCTGTCTTGCTGCAGCAAAGACTTGAAATGGTGGACCAGTGTTACAGCTTGGTTACAGCTCAGGGTTTTATTCGGCAGGCAAAGGATAGTACACCCTCGAGGTGTGAGGGCAGGCCTACCCCAAAGGAGAAGCCTCAATCTGTCTTGGCTTCCTTCTTTTATATGTTAGTCTCCTCCCCACCTTGAGCCTGCCCCAAGCAAATTGGGCTAGCCAAGAAGGGGGCATGTTTGTTTCACCAGAAGTTCTCACTCTGGTCCACAGATTTTCTTTTGTTCTGTTTTTACAGGCTTTTCTCTATCTTTGTCTTTTAGCCACCACCATTTTGAACTCCTTTTTCTTATTCTAACCACCTAACAGAAATATGAACTTGGTAAAAGCTAGACATTTACAGTCAGTTTCCAGGCAGCTTATTCTATGTCTTCAATTCAGTGAAAATGATAAAGCCAAAAAATTAAATATTAAACTTTCTTATTGAGTCCAAAATTACTATACAGTAAGTGTGTGGAGACTACAACAATGCTTCTAGACTCCCACTGCTCTTACATCAAATTTCATTGAAGACAGATTCAGCCTAATTCAGGAGAGTATTGAATTAGCCTGACTACATGCCTTATTCAGGTCACTGCTGAGACTGAATTTATCTGCTTAGTGGGAAGGTCAAATGGAAGTTAATTAATTAAGGAGTGTTGGAAATGACTTACGTTGTAGCTTCTATTTAAAGTATTGTAGAAAAGAAGTATCCATAAAGTGGATGCAAATAAGTAAGAAAAAGGATGTATCAGGTTAGGATTGATTAAACATGAATTTTAGTGAAAGAGGAAAACATACATTTTCTGAGATAGAGATATACAGTAGAGTAGACGAGAAGCTTTTGGGGACCTAGCTTCAGGAGCAAAATAGATCAACATTTGGTGCCCAAAAGGACAGCAGCTGTGAATTTGACCTTTGGCTCTTGTATTTTTCCATTCACAATAGTCAGGTGATGGCAGTTCTCCATGTCCACATAAGAGGACACAAGGATAAAGAAGTAAATTAAAACGTTAATGGATCTTGATTAATCAAAAGGAAGAGAGACTCTAGTCTGATATTAAATTCCACTCGAGTCTTGGAAGCTGCCTTAATGAATGAAACTTTGCAAAAAGTTTGCCATTTCCTATGGTTGATAAATTGGCTGTTGTAAATTTTGACAATTTGTTTTGAGACTACTGTTTTAAAATTATTCTTTATATAATTTTCTATCTCTAATATCAGTTAATAGTTATTTAATATCAACCTAATAATCACTCAATGTTAATTAATAGTTAACCTAAAAACAATTAATAAATGAACATCACAAACCAAAAGAGCTGTTTGTCATAAGAGTCTCATTGCAAATTAATTTATTTAAAAAAGCTGGAGTATCGAGGCTTGGGGAACAAATATAACACTAAGAGTCAGTTGTTAAAATTTTGACATTTAATTGTTTTGTTGCCATATATTTTCTGCTAAATACAATATTCTTTTCCCTTTGAATAAAAAAAAAAATAGCAAAAATGAATGGGTTTAGAGATGATACAAATTTACCAAAAACTTGAATATTTGAAACAGTTTGGGATTTAATTTCATATTCAGAAAGGAAATTTCAAATTTCTCTTAAAATTGAAAACACATTATAGTGTAGGCTTTAGAATCAAACATTAATAGAAATAGGTTTGAATCCTTTTTCCACTACTTAACCAATAGCCAAATTTGTAAAATTTATTTATTTTCATTGAGTCTCATTTGTAAACTGGGTGAGAACTTACTGAGTTGCTGGGTGGATTAATGTTGAGAAAAAGTATTTGACATCATCATTATAAAGCTAGCCCCTATCATATGTGGCAACTATTATGTTTCTATATTTTAATGGAGAGAAAGTTTTAGTTATTTTTAAAACAACTAATCTCCATAGAACTTGCAAAATGAGCCAAAAGGGAGGGATATTATATATCCAACGTTAGAAAATTATTTAGAGCCCTTTCGTGCAAATTGGAACAGTAACAGACTTTACTTTTTTGGGCTCTAAAATCACTGCAGATGGTGACTGCAGCCATGGAATTAAAAGACGCTTGCCCCTTGGAAGAAAAGCTATGACAAACCTAGACAGCATATTAAAAAGCAGTGACATTACTTTACCAACAAAAGTCCATCTAGTCAAAGCTATGGTTTTTCCAGTAGTCAGGTTTGTATGTGAGAATTGGACCATAAAGAAAGCTGAGCACCAAATAATTGGTGTTTTGAATTGTTGTGTTGGAGAAGACCCTTGAGAGTCCCTTGGACTGCAAGGAGATCCAACCAGTCCAAACACCACAGTTCAAAAGCATCAATCCTTCGGCACTCAGCTTTCTTTATAGTCCAACTCTCACATCCATACAACTACTAGAAAAACCATAGCTTTGACTAGATGGACCTTTGTCGGCAAAGTAATGTCTCTGATTTTAATAAGTTGTTTAGGTTGGTCATAACTTTTCTTCCAACAATCAAGTGTCTTTTAGTTTCATGGCTGCAGTCACCATCTGCAGTGATTTTGGAGCCCAAAGAAATAAAGTCTGTTATTGTTTCCACTGTTTCACCATTTATTTCCCATGAAGTGATGGGACCAGATGTCATGATCTTAGCTTTCTGAAAGTTGAGTTTTGAGCCAACATTTTCACTCTCCTCTTTCACTATCATCAAGAGGCCCTTTAGTTCTTCATTTTCTGCCATAAGGGTGGTGTCATCTACATATCTGAGGTTATTGATATTTCTCCCAGAAGTCTTGATTCCAGCTTGTGCTTCATCCAACCCGGCATTTCACATGATGTACTCTTTATATGAGTTAAATAAGCAGGGTGACAATATACAGCCTTGATGTACTCCTTTTCCTATTTGGAACCAATCTGTTGTTCCATGTCCAGTTCTGACTGTTTCTTCTTGACTTGCATACAGATTTCTCAGGAGGCAGGTCAGGTGGTCTGGTATTCACATCTCTTTCAGAATTTGCCACAGTTTGTCGTGATCCACACAGTCAAATGCTTTGGCATAGTCAATAAAGTAAAAGTAGATTTTTTCTGGAACTCTCTTGCTTTTATGATGATCCAACGAATGCTAGCAATTTGATCTCTGGTTCCTCTGTCTTTTCTAAATCCAACTTGAACATCTGGAAGTTCACAGTTCACGTACTGTTGAAGCCTGGCTTGGAGAATTTTGAGCATTACTTTGGTAGCATATGAGATTGATTCAATTGTGCAGTAGTTTGAGCATTCTCTGGCATTGCCTTTCTTTGAGATTGGAATGAAAACTGATATTTTCCAGTCTTGTGGCCACTGCTGATTTTTCCAAATTTGCTGTCATATTGAATGCAGCATTTTCACAACATCATCATTTAAGATTTGAAATAGCTCAACTGGAATTCCATCACTTCCACTAGCTTTATTCATACTGATGCTTCCTAAAGCCCACTTGGCTTCGCATTCCAGGATGTCTGGATCTAAGTGAATGATCACACCAGTGTGATTATATGGGTAGTGAAGATCTTTTTTGTATAGTTCTTCTGTCTATTCTTACCACCTCTTCTTAATATATCTGCATCTGTTAGGTCCATACCATTTCTGTCCATTATTGTGTCCATCTTTACATGAAAATTTCCCTTGGTATCCCTAATTTTCTTGCAGAGATCTCTAGTCTTTCCCATTCTATTCTTTTCCTCTATTTATTTGCATTGATCATTGACGAAGGCTTTCATCTCTCTCCTGGCTATTCTTTGGAACTCTGCATTCAAATGGGTATATCTTTCCTTTTCTCCTTTGCCTTTTGCTTCTCTTCTTTTCATAGCTGTTTGTAAGTCCTCCTCAGATAACCATTTTGCCTTTTTGCATTTCTTTTTCTTGGGGTTGGTCTTGATCACTGTCTCCTGTACAATGTCATGAACCTCCGTCCATACTTCTTCAGGCACTCTGTCTATCAGATCTAATCCCTTGAATCTATTTCTCACTTCCACTATATAATCCTAAGAGATTTGATTTAGGTCATACCTGAATGGCATAGTGGTTTTCCCTACTTTCTTCAATTTAAGCCTGAATTTGACAATAAGGAGTTCATGATCTGAGCCACAGTCAGCTCCTGGTCTTGTTTTTGCTAACTGTATAGAGCTCCTCTATCTTTGGCTGCAAAGAATACAATCAATGTGATTTCGGAATTGACCATCTGGTGATGTCCATGTGTAGCATCTTCTCTTGTGTTGTTGGAAGAGGGTGTTTGTTATGGCCAGTGCATTCTCTTGGAAAAACTCTTTTGCCCTGTTTCATTCTGTACTCCAAGGCTGAATTTGCCTGTTGCTCCAGGTATTTCTTGACTCCTACTTTTGCATTCCAGTCCCCTATAATAAAAAGAACATCTTTTTTTCGGTGTTTGTTCTAGAAGGTCTTGTAGGTCTTCATAGAACCATTCAACTTCAGCTTCTTCAGCATTATTGGTCGGGGCATAGACTTGGATTACTGCGATATTGAGTGGTTTGCCTTGTAAACAAGCAGAGATCATTCTGTCATTTTTGAGATTGCATCCAAGTACTGTATTTCAGAATCTCTTGTTGATTTTGATGGCTACTCCATTTATTCTAAGGGATTCTTGCCCACAGTAGTAGATATAATGGTCATCTGAGTTAAATTCACTGATTCCAGTCCATTTTAGTTTGCTGATTCCTACAATGTCAACGTTCACCCTCGCCATCTCCTGTTTGACCACTTCCAATTTACCTTAATTCATGTACCTAACATTCCAGGTTCCTATGCAATATTGCTCTTTATAGCATCGGACTTTACTTCCATCACCAGTCATATCCACAACGGGTGTTGTTTTTGCTTTGGCTGTGTCTCTTCATTCTTTCTGGAGTTAGTTCTCCACTGATCTCCAGTAAGCATATAGGGCACCTACCAATCTGGGGAGTTCATCTTTTAGTGTCCTATCTTTTTGCCTTTTCATGCTATTGATAGGGTTCTCAAGGCAAGAATACTGAAGTTGTTTGCCATTCCATTCTCCAGTGGACCACGTTTGTCAGAACTTCCCACCATGACCCGTCTGTCTTGGGTGGCCCTACATGGCATGGCTAATAGTTTCATTGAGTTAGACAAGGGTGTGGTCCATGTGATCAAATTGGTTACTTTTCTGTGACTGTGGTTTTCACAAATTATTACATTACTGATAAATATATATGCTGTATATTTTTTAAATAATAAACTTTTTAAATTTTTAAAATAATAAATAGGAGCTAATTATTCAATATTTATCTTTTAAAAAATTGAGTCAACATTAGTGACATCTTTTACATATAGCCAAATCCTTGGTTCACTAATTTCATAGATTTTAATCATTGAAAGAAAAAGAAAACAATTTTCTGTTCTATGTAAGAAAGTAAATCTCCTTCAGATTATGTTGTATAGAGAAAGAATGACTCATCTTCAACTTGACCCTGTCATGTGACTTCCTACAGTTATAAATACTGCTTTGTAGGGTTCATATCTTGAGTAAGCTCTGATACTTCCTTTCCTTTTCTTTTTTTTAAGTTTCCAAGCTTATAGTTTTATTGACCCTCTCTCTGTGTATCTGTTCATTTGCCATTTTCATTACTACATTGTTTTCATTAACAAGTCCAATAAGGTATTCTGTGCCACTTGCTAAATACTGCAATATGCTGAATCATCATTTTCTAACAAAGAAATTAAAGCATCTAGGGATGGTTAGCATATACATTTTATCAAATCTTACATATGCTTGTGCAACACCCTTCTCTCACCATAAAATAATATGATACTATGATATTGCTCACCACAAAATATTGTGATATTCTGAAAGTAACTTTGACTTATATATGAAAAAGTTCCTGCCGGCACACACTTGATTGGTCTCCACTGGGCAGAGTGAGCTTCTAGCAAGGAACTGAGGCAAGTTTTATAGAATCAAATCACATTTCCTCACAGTCATTCAAATTTGATTCTGCTGATAGAAACTCTTCCAGTTAGTTTTTCAGTTATATTTTTATTACTAATCAAGTCAGTAACCTGGAGTCAAGAGGATCCCAGCCTTCTCATTTGCAGGAAGCTGGAGGGCTTGTATTGAAGAGGGAACAATCAGGTCAATTTATAATGTTCTGAAAATCAGGTTCTCATTGTGAAATTTCCTTCAACTTAAGGCGGTCTGGAGCTGAAGCAAAGTGCCTGGGTGGGAGAGGATGGTGACCATCAGTACATACATCTCAATTACTATTTCAGAGAAAGAACTGCCCTTTCAAAAGTATCTATTCTATTTTGTAGCAACCAAAGTAGTAGATTTGGTAATTATTGTGATTTACATTTAAGATAATTCTAAAGTACATTTTAAAGATTTAAGCTAAGTGTTTTACTTAAGGTTCAAGACTTATTAATTTCAACTCTAAGAAATCAATAATTATTTACAGTTAGTGATTTGTTTGTAAATCTGAGAACACTATTCTTTTCACATTATTTCACTGTTTACAATTGCCTCCATCAGGAACTTTGGGAAATAATTATTTTTAAAAATGTATATTACCAGGTTCCAAACCCCAAGGTGGAGGCTATGTGGGTAGGGATGGAAGAGGATTAAGAAATTCATATTTTTTAAAAGTATCACAAGTTCAATCATTAGCAGTATATGTATTCATTAATTGGGATTTGGTTCTCCAATCTCTCCTTAATTAAACAGGGCTAACTCAGTCATTAAGCTGGACTAATTTACTCACACGCTAGTAAAGTAATGCTTAAAATTCTCCCAGCCAGGCTTCAGGAATACGTGAACTGTGAACTTCCAGATGTTCAAGCTGGTTTTAGAAAAGGCAGAGGAACCAGATATCAAATTGCCAACATCCGATGGATCAAAGAAAAAGGAAGGGAGTTCCAGAAAAACATCTATTTCTGCTTTATTGACTATGCCAAAGCCTTTGACTGTGTGGATCACAATCAACTGTGGAAAATTCTGAAAGAGATGGGAATAGCGGGCCACCTGACCTGCCTCTTGAGAAACCTATATGCAGGTCAGGAAGCAACAGTTAGAACTGGACATGAAAAAACAGATTGGTTCCAAATAGGAAAAGGAGTACATCAAGACTGTATATTGTCACCCTGGTTATTTAACTTATATGCAGAGTACATCATGAGAAATAATGGGCTCGAGGAAGCACAAGCTGGAGTCAAGATTGCCAGGAGAAATATCAGTCACCTCAGATATGCAGATGACACCACCCTTATGGCAGAAAGTGAAGAAGAACTAAAGAGTCTCTGGATGAAAGTGAAAGAGGAGAGTGAAAAAGTTGGCTTAAAGCTCAACATTCAGAAAACTAAGATCATGGCATCTGGTCCCATCACTTCATGGCAGATAGATGGGGAAACAGTGGCTGACTTTATTTTATTGGGCTCCAAAATTATTGCAGATGGTGATTGCAGCCATGAAATTAAAAGACGCTTGGGAGGAAAGTTATGACCAACCTAGATTGCATATTAAAAAGCAGAGACATTACTTTGCCAACAAAGATCCATCTAGTCAAGGCAATGGTTTTTCCAGTGGTCATGTATGGATGTGAGAGTTGGACTATAAAAAAAGCTGAGTACCGAAGGATTGATGCTTTTGAACTGTGGCGTTAGAGAAGACTCTTGAGAGTCCCTTGGACTGCAAGGAGATCCAACCAGTCCATCCTAAAGGAGATCAGTCCTGGGTGTTCATTGGAAGGACAGATATTGAAGCTGAAACTCCAACATTTTGGCCACCTGATGCGAAGAGCTGACTCATTTGAAAAGACCCTGATGCTGGGAAAGATTGAGGGCAGGAGGAGAAGGGCACGACAGAGGATGAGATGGTTGGATGGCATCATCGACTCGATGGACATGGGTTTGGGTGGACTCCGGGAGTTGGTGATGGACAGGGAGGCCTGGAGCGCTACGGTTCATGGGGTCGCAGAGAGTCAGACACGACTGAGTGACTGAACTGAACTGAACCATGATGAATTTTCATTACACTAATTTGAAAGCCTCTCTCAACTTTTGGTGAGTTTCTTTTTAACAAAGCTTTCAAAACATGAGCTCTGCTTTTGTCTCCATAACAAGCAAAATTGTCTCCAGGAAACCTGCTCAAGTTGTATGGCTCACTTCGTTCACAGTCATACTGGGGACAAAAGATTTTTATACTGTAGAAGACATTGTTACATGCCCTCCTCTAAATTGCCCCTCTTCAGGTTCAAGGCACTCATTTCTCAGTCACTGGAGTTGTTGAATGCTGAGTCCCTCCTCAGGAATTGCTCTTGCTTTACCCAGGTTGACACTCTCTTTCAAGGACAGCAGTTACTCCATGATGGGAAAAGTGGAGGCAAAGTCCCTATCCCCTTTCCTCAACTGTGTACAAAATCTGAAGGACCATTGTTATCTACAGGATTTATTAATATCTTTATAGTGACTGCCTTGCAATTCAAATTCTTTGTCTTTGGTCTCTCCCTCTTTCATCACTTACACACAGGTATTTTCCTGAAAGCACCTCCCAAGAACTCTGCTGCACAGTAATCATCTGTTTCCTGGTAAACCTGTTATAAGACAGATAGCTTGCAATGTCTGTAATAACTTCCAAAATAACTGTATCTTTTGCTGACTGAATTCTAAACATTAAAATGTCATATTTGTAAGTAAAAATGGACTAAAGATATAAATTTAAATTCCAAAGTTCTAAAACTTTGGAAAATCTCTTGATCATGAAGAAGGCAAATAGTTCTTAGCCACAAAACTAAAACTGGTACAATCCATAAAAAAAAAAATGAATTAATAAATACAACTTCACAAGATTTTAAAACTTCTACTCTTCAAAAGATACTGTTAAGAAAATGAAATGGCAAGACTCATACTGGAAAATAATTTTCTTCCAAAGTATGTATCTGAGTATATACATCTAGGGTACACAAAGAACTCAGAAACTCAATATTAAGAAAACAAAGGACTTGATTTTAAAATAAGCAGATGATTTGAGTTTATCAAAGAAGATATATAAATGTAAATAAGCAAATCAAAAATGTAAAACATAATTTAGGGAAATGAACATTAAACTTTAATGAGATAACACTGCACACATTCAAATACTAAAATTAAAAACATTGAACATACCAAGTATAGGTGAGAACAAGTGGGAACAGGAATCCTCCTATACTACTGAGGAAAATGTGAGATCATGCAAACACATAGTATTATGCAAATGTATAATATTGTCAGCAATATTAATTTTTCCAATCCAAGAAATGTGATATCTTTCCATTTCTTTGTATTATCTCAAAATTTTTTTGCTATTGTTTTATAGTTTTCAGAGTATAGATCTTTCACATCCTTGCTTAAGTTTATTTCTACATATTTTATTATTTTGAATGTGGTTGTAATAGGATTGTTTCATTAATTTCTCTTTTTGATAGTTCATCATTTCTGTATAGAAAAGCAACAGATTTCTGTATATTAATTGTATCCTGCAGATGGAAGAACTAATATTGCTGAAAGTTACAGAGTACCCAAAGCAATTTACAGACTCTACACAAAAATTATTAGAACTAATAAATAAATTTAGCTAGTAGCAAGATATAAGATTAACACACAGACTTCCATTGTATTTCTTTATACTAACAATGAGATCTCAGAAAGAGAAAGTTTAAAAAATTACTGTTCAAAATCACATAAAAAAATACCTAGGGATAAGCCTAATCAAGGAGGTAAAAGACCTCTTATAATGCTCCTAGAATGCTGAGAATATAAAATATAAGTAAAGAAAACTGGAGGTGATTCTAAGAAATGGAAACATATACATTATTCTTGGACAGGAAGAATTAATATTGTTAAAATGGCCAAACTACCTAAACCAGTCTACAGATTTAATGTGATCCCTATGAAATTACCCATGACATTTTTCAAAGAACTAGAACAAATAATCCTAAAATTTATATGGAATCACAAAAAAAAAAAAAAAAAATTGTCAGAAAATCCTAGGAAAAAGAACAAAGCTGAAAGTACAACCCTCACAGACTTCAAACAATACTACAAAGTGACAATAATCAAAACAATGTACTATTGGCACAAAAACAGACATATACTTCAACAGAACAAATTAGAGATCCTGGAAATAAACCCATACACCTACAGTCAATTAGTCTTTAACAAAGAGGCAAGAAGAATATACAATGGAGAAAAAATAGTCTCTTTGACAAGTCGTGTTGGGAAAGCTGGACAGCATCATGCAAATAAATGAAATTAAAGCACTTTCTCACACAATACACAAAAATAAATTCAAAAAGGCGTAAAGACCTAAATATGAGTCATAACACCATAAAAATCCCCGAAGACCAAAACATTATCTGACAAAAATCCTACCAATCTTTTCTTATATCAGTCTTTCAAGGCAAAAGAAATAAAAACAAAATAAGCAAATGGGACCTAATCAAACTTAAAAACTTTTGCATAGCAAAGGAAATCATTAACAAATTAAAGAAACAACCTATTGAATGGAAGATCTTTGCCAATTATGTGACCAACAAGGGATTAATTTCCAAAATATACAAACAGCTTATACATCTCAACATCAAAAAAACAAACAACACAATCAGAAAACAGGCAGAAGACCTAAACAGATATTTCTCCAAAGAATACATACAGATGGCCAGCAGACATATGAAAAGATGCTCAACATCAAATTATTATTAGAGAAATGCAAGTCAAAACAACAATGAGCTATCTCCTCCTCACACCAGTTAGAATGGCCATCATCAAAATTCTATCAATAACAGATGCCAGAGAAGGTGTGAGGAAAGGGGGACCCTCCTAGGCTGTTGATAGAAGTGTAAATTGGCAAGCCACTATGGAAAGCAATATGGAGATTCCTTCAAAAAAAAAACTAAAAATTGAGCTACCTTATGATCCAGCAATCCCACTCTTGAGCATATATTTGGAAAAGGTGAAAACCCTAGTTTAACAAGATACATGCACTCCAAATATTCTTGATAGCATTATTTATAATAGCCAAGACACAGAAACAACCTACATCCATCAACAGATGGACATATAAAGAAGATGTGATATATATACACAATGGTATACTATAAAAAAGAATAAAATCTTGTCATTTGTAGCAATGTGAATGGACTTGGAGGGTATAATGCTTATTAAAATGTCATACAGAGAAAGACAAATGCTGTATAATATCACTTATATGTGGACTCTGAAAAACAAAATAAATAAATATAAGAAAGCAAAAACAGACTCAAGTATAGAGAACAAACTAGTGGTTACTAGTTAATAAATAGTTGGGAGAAATATCAACAACCTCACATATGCAAATGATACCACTTTAATGTCAGAAAGCGAAGAACTAAAGAGCCTCTTGATGAAGGTAAAAGGAGAGAGTGAAAAAGCTGGCTTAAAACTGAACATGCAAAAAACAAAGATCGTGGCATCTGGTTCCATCACTTCATGGCAAATAGACAGGGAAAAAGTGGAAAGAGTGACCAATTTTTTTATCTTGGCTTCCAAAATCACTGCAGATGGTGACTGCAGCCATGAAATTAAAAGATGCCTGCTCTTTGAAAGAAAATCTATGACAAACCTAGAAAATATATTCAAAAGCAGACATCATTTCACCAAGATCTGTATAGTCAAAGCTACGGTTTTTCCCAGTAGTCATGTATGGATGTGAAAGTTGGACCATAAAGAAGGCTGAGCACCAAAGAACTGATGCCTTCGAACTGTGGTGCTGGAGAAGACTTTTGAAATTCCCTTGGACAGCAAGGCCAAATCAGTCAATCCTGAAGGAAATAAACCTGGATATTCATTGAAAGGACTGATGCTGAAGCTGAAGCTTAAATACTTTGGCCACCTGATGTGAAGACCCGACTCATTGGAAAAAACCTTGATGCTGGGAAAGATTGAGGGCAAGAGGAGACAGGGGTGAAAGAGGATGAGATGGTTGGATGACATCACTGACTCAGTGGACATGAGTTTGAGCATGCTCTGGGAGCTGGTGACGGACAGGGAAGCCTAGAGTACTGTAGATCATGGGATCAAAAAGACGGACTGAAGAATAACAATAAGGTAATAGTTAATGAAAAGGGAAGTGAGGAAGGGTGAGATGGGGTAGGGGATTAAGAGACACAAACTACAGTGTATAAAATAAATATGCAATAAGGATATAAAGTACAGCCTAAGGAAATATAGCCATTATTTTTGTAATTGTTTTAAATGAAGAACAATCTATAAAATGTTGAATGATTAAGTTGTATACCTGAAACTAACATAATATAATATTGGAAACCAACTGTACTTCAATAAAAGTAAATACATAAAAAATAAATAAAAGAAAGCAGGTTGTCAGCTTCTTAGGAAATCATATACACATTTCCATATAATCTTGCCAACTTCACTTTATGTGTCTATTTAAGAGAAAAGGAAAAACCTGTCTACATATATTTATATTTGTACATGTATATCCAGAGTATTTTTATTTCAAATAGTCCAAAGCTTGAAACCATCCAAATATCCATCAACATGTAAAAGGTTAGACAAAGTATATTATATTATATCCATAAAACAGAACACTACTCAGCTATAAAACAATTTGATACACATAACAACACATATGTATTATTGATACACATAACAACATGGAAGAATGTCAAGTTAATTATGTTAAATGAAAGAAAGAAGGCAGAAAGATAGTTATGTATACTTTCATTTACATGAACATCTAGAAAATGAAAATAAATTTATAGTGATTGGAAATAAACCAGATTTTGATTGACTCTTGGGAAGCAAGTCGGGGAGAGGAATTCTGAGACACAAAGAATTTTTTTAAATAATGGATTTACCTGTTCTTTTTGCTTGTTTGTGTCTATTGAGACATAATTGACAAATAAAAGCTATATATTTAAGGTGTACAGCTTGATGTTTTGATATACATATAATTGTGAAGTAATTGCCGCAATCAAGATGATTAACATATCTATCACCTCATGAAGTCACCATTTTCTTTCAAAAAATTTTCTATGTGTTGAGAACACTTAAGATTTACCCTCCTAGACAATTTCAAGTGCAGCATACAGTATTGTTAAGTACAGTCATATTTCTGTATATTAGATCTCCAGAACTTATTCATTTTATAACTGAAATTTTGTACTGTTTCATCACCATCTCCTATGTTCCTCTCCCAAGATATACTCATTCTCTTCATTGTGGTGATGGTTTATATATATTTGTTGTTGTTGTTTAGTCACTAAGTCATGCCCAACTCTCTGATTCTTTGTGACCCCATGGAGTGTAGCCCACCAGTCTCCTCTGTATTTGTCAAAACTTATCAAATTTTTCACTTTAAGTATGTACAGTTTATTATATGTCAAGTTGGCCTCATTGAAGCTGTTTTTTTTAAATCTTATATTTCACCCTCCTGTCTGCTTCAATGATATGTCCAGTAAGTGGTGAGAAACCATGAAAATAAAAGTAAAGCCCCCAGCTCTGTGTTAGATGCCGTTATGCTGGAAATTGAGACCTGCAATTTGGGTAGAAGGAGTCACAAAATGTTAAAATAGAATGAAATGAAAAATTGTGGTAGGCAAAAAAATAAATTTAATAAGTACTGAATGAAGAATGGTGAAAATTCTTAAGCTTGGGAAAATATTGGCAGGTAAAATGAGCTATGAAATAAAAATATTCCTACAAAAGCTGATCTGAATTCTTAAATACACAGAGTTAGCAAAACTAGTGATTCATTAATTCAGAGTTTCTTAATGCTGAAGAAATAGAATATCCAAGTCACCTGCCTAAAAAACCTCAGAAGTGGTAAAAGCTAGGTATAATGATTCCTTTTATTATAAAATGACACTTAACTGATGTAAGTGAAGACAGTGGACTTAGCTTCAGTGCTTGACTCTGGCCCTTTTGAGCTGCATAATCAAGAACCAGTTAGCACCTCTACAAGCCAGACTTCTCATCTATAAAAAACAGTGATTAGTAATGCTCAACTCAAGGTCTGTTGTCTTTATGTATATGGAAGTTACACTTCATCATAATCACAAAACAAACACTGTTGAAATAATCCTAGTATAACTTTTTACCCTGGAAAGCCAATATGTAATATTACTTTTATATCATGCTTTTTTTTTTTTTACTATCTATATATACAAGAAGGCTGAGCACTGAAGAATTAATGCTTTCAAATTGTGGTGGTGAAAAAAACTCTTGAGAGTCCCTTGGAAATCCTAAAGGAAATCAACCCTGAACATTCATTGGAAGGACTGAAGCCAGAGCTCCGATACCTTCATCACCTGATGCACAGAGCCAACTCATTAGAAAAGACCCTGATGCTGGAAAAGGTTGACAGCAGGAGGAGAAGGGGATGACAGAGGATGAGATGGTTGGATGGAATCACCAACTCGATGGACATGAGTCTGAGCAAGCTTTGGGAGTTGGTGATGGACAGGGAAGCCTGACATGCTGCAGTCCAAGAGGTCGCAAAGAATCAGGCATGACTTAGCGACTGAAACAACAATAAATATGTATTAGTCAAGATAATTAATGAATGATTATGCTACAATGGCCAACAAATCTAAATCTCAATAGTTTAAGACAACTAATATTTATTTTACAGTCTTATTATGCAGACTTTGAAAGATCCTATCATTTCTATTTTGTGGTAACTCTGACTTCTTCACATTTGTCACCCAAAGTCTCTCCTGCAGAGGAAGAGAGAAGGCAGAAGATTACACTTAAATGCTCAGCTTGAAAGTAATTCATCTTGTTTCCCTCACATTTTATGGACCTGCATTAGTCACTTGGCAGGATCAAAGGAAGGGACTGGGAAGTGGTTCCCTCCCATGTGCTCAAGAAGGAGAGAACTGGGCATAGCTAAGCACTAGTGGTATACATCACAATGGACCACAGAGTTTATTTTTAGATGTCTGGAATGCCATTTTAATTATTTAGAACCATGACTCTTGAAATGAATAAAAATATGCATGGCTTGTATTCTTTAGCACTTAAGAAATCATAGGACATAAGTTGTTAGTTGATTAAAATATGAATTTAAAACAACCTTCTCCTTGTAGAAAGAGATACTCTTTTATTTTACCACCATTTGCCTGAATATTTCTGATAATCTTTTAGGAGACACCTGGATTCATCTGCTTCATCCTGCCTCTGTGGGTAGTACCCAAGTCCATAGCATCTCCATCTTGTCTCATTAGGAATTCTGTAAGAGTATCCTAAATGACTGCCTTGCTCCCACTCTTGTTCTCTAACATACACTCTATGCTGCACTCTGACCCTTAAAAATCTGCAGGCACAGTATTATGCATCAGCTCTCTAGAACTTATTCTTTTTGCATTACTGAAATTTTATAAATTGCTTGCAAACGCCCCAGCCTCTCAGCAACCTTCTTTAAATTTGACTATTTTAGATTTCTCACATAACTGGACTCACACAATAGCAGTTTTTCTGTAACTGGCTTGTTTCATTTCACCTGTAGTCCTCAAGGTTCATCCATGTTCCACATACTACAGTATTTTCTTCTTAGAACTGAAGAATATTCCATTTTATACCACATTTTCTTTATCCATTCATCAACCGACAGACATTTAAGTTGTTTCCACATCTTGGACTTTATGAAAAGCACTGAAATGAATCCATCATTTTTTTCTTTTTAATTTGGCCCATAAAATCCAAAGTATGCTTCAATCACATCAACTTATTCTCCAGTCCAGTCTTCTCTCAATTCTATACATGTGCTCTCTCTCTCTCTCTCTCTCACACACACACACACACACAAATATATAGTTCTCAAAATTAGCTCTTTAACCACCACTCAAGGTACACAAATTAGAAAATTACATAAAGGAATTGTATCTCTAAAACAGGTAGTGATGTTGTCTTCGAATCTTTATTCTCACTCAAGTACAATGAAAAACCATTTAGCACTGTGCCACTAAAAGAAAATGACAATTCTGCAGAATCCAAACTTAGTCATGGAATATTGCTATCTAACTGATAGGAAATTCAAAATAGCTTTCTTTTTTTCATGAAGAAACTAAATGAGACACAAGAAAATTCAGAAAGGCAGTGTAATAAGCTCAGAAATAAAAAATAATGAACAGAGAAATATGTACACCTATGGCTGATTCATGTTTGACAGAAAGCAACAAAATTCTGTGAAGCAATTATCCTTCAATCAAAAATAAATTAATTAAAAAATAATGAACAGAAGACACAATTTACAAAGAGATTTAAATTCTAAAAAGGAAATTCTAAGAGAAGTATCTGACTCTTTCATGAAGGGCAAAAGTGGAATAATGTTTACCCCAAAGGAAAAGAGAGGGAGAGAGGGACAGAGAGCTTAAAAAGAAATAATAGCTGAGAACTTCTCAATCTTGGGGAAGGAGCCAGATATACAAATCCATGAAGTTAAGAAAACACCTTTTACCTCAATGCAAAAAAGACCTTCTCTAAGACACACTATATTAAAATTGTCCCAACTCAAAACTAACATCATAATCAATGGTAAAAAAAAAAAAAAAAAAAAAAAAAATTGAAAGCTATCCCTCTAAGATCAAGAACAAGACAAGAATGCCCAATCTTATTCAACATAGTACTGGAAGTCATGGCCAGAGGAATTAGGCAAGACAAAGAAATAAAAGATATCCAAATTGGAAAGGAAGAAGTAAAACTATCACTATTCACAGGCCACATTTTATGTATAGGAAACCCCAAAGATTCCACACAAAAAAAAACCATAATAAATAAACAAATACAATAAAGTTTCATTAAGCAAAATCAATATATGAAACTCTGTTGCTTTTCTATATGCTAACAATAAGCTAGCAGAAAGAGAAATTAAGAAAATAATCCCATTAATGATCACAAAAGAGAGACCAGAATACCTAGTAATAAATTTAAGGATTTGAAAAATCTACAAGTTAATTAAGATAGAAGAGCAAGGAACACACAATCTAGAGAAAACAAGTGGTGTTGAAAAAACTGGATAACCCCAGGGAAAGAGAGAAAGAGAGGAGGGAGCGAGGGAGGGAGGGGAGAAGAAAGAAAGAAACTGGATCACTATCTCTTACTATATACAAAAATTAACTCAAAATGTATTAAAGACTCAAATATAAGACCTATAACTATAATACTCCTAAAAAAAAAAGACATAGGCAATACACTCTTGGACATTGGTCTTAGCAATATCTTTTAGATATGTCTCTTAAGGGAGGGGAAATAAAAGAAAAAAATAAGCAAATGGAACTACTTCATATGAAAAAGCTTCTGCCCAGCAAAGAAAGCCATCAATGAAACAAAAAGAAAATCTACTGAATGGGAGAAGATACTTGTAAATGACATATCCAATAAAGGATTAATATCCAAAATATGTAAAGAACTCATATGACTCAACAACAAAAAACAAACAACCTGATTAAAACTGAGCAAAGGAGTTGAATAGGTATTTTTCCAAAGGAAACATACAGATGGCCAATAGGCACATGAAAAGAGGCTTAACATCACTAATTTAAATTTTAGGTAAATGCAAATTAAAACCACACTGACATATTGCCCCATACCTGTCAGAATGTCTATTATCAAAAAGAAAAGAAAAAACCAATGTTGTCAAGGCTGTGAAGAGAAAGAAACCCTCATACATTGTTGGTGGGAAAGTTATATTTGTGCAGTCTTCTTGAATATAGTATAGAAATTCCTTTAAAAATTAAGAATAGAACTACCATATGACCCAGTTATCCCACTTCTGGGTATTTATCCAAAGAAAATACACACAATTCTGAAAAGATATATGCACCCCTATATTCTTTACAGGCTTCCTTAGTGGCTCAGTGGTAAAGAATCGGCCTGCTAATGCAGGATATGTTCAGGAGACACAGGTTCAACCCCTGGGATGGGAAGATCCCCTGGAGAAGGAAATGGCAACCCACTCCAGTATTCTTGCCTGGAAAATCCCATTGACAGCAGAGCCTGGTGGGATACAGTCCATGTGGTCGCAAAAGAGTCAGACACGACTTAGTGACTCTGTAACAACAGCAACATAAACATTACAGTATTTTTGGTAGCCAAGATATGGAAACAAGCCAAGTGCCCCCAATGGATGAATGGATAAAGTATTCCATTGTACATTCCATTATATATATATATAATTATATTCTGTACGTTCTACATATATATATACACATATATACATGTATGCATGTATACACAGTGGAATACTTCTCAGCCCAGAAAAAGGCAAAATGTTGCCATTTGTGACCACATGCAAGGAACTTGAAAGTATTATGCTAAGTGAAACGTCAGATGGAGAAAGACAAATATCACATGATTTCACTGATATGTGGGATATCAAAAAACTAATATCCAAACCCCTTTCATGGGTCACTGCCCTGTCTCGGTGAAGGGTTTGCACAACTCAATGAAGCTATGAGGCATGCCATGCAGGGCCACCCAGGATGGATGGGTCATAGCGGAGAGTTCTGACAAAGCATGGGCCACTGGAGGAGGGAATGGCAACCCACTCCAGCATTCTTGCCTTGAAAACCCCATAAACAGTATAAAAAATCCAATAAAATAAAATAAAATAAAATGAGCAAACTAAAGCATGCAAAAACAAACACATAGATACAGAGCACAGAGTAGAAGTTACAAAGTGGGGCAGGGTGGGAGGGAGGATGAAATGCATGGATTCAGGGGGTCAGTTATATGGTGACTGATGGAAACTAAATTTTGGATTGTGAGCACGTTGTAGGGTGTTCAGAAGTAGAAACAATGTTGTTCACATGAAACTTATATAACATTATTGTATTGCTGATAATTTGTGACACCAATTGTCTTGCTGTTCACACTGTCCGTGCTGTTTGCTGAATCCAGGGTAGGTGCGAATTGAGGATGGAAGACGACATAAGGGGCCACAGGAACTTCAGACACGTTCATTCTCTCCTGGCTGACGCAGCAGCCTGAGCAGCAGACACGCTGTATTCTTCCTCTCGGGGCTGACCCAATGGACACAGCCATCACACAGCAGTAAAATGCCCCTGCCTTTCTGGGAGGAGCTCACATACATGCTTACCACACACAACCTGGGACCAAGCGAGCACCTCGTGACACGCATGCGCAGTGCTATAAACGATCTCAGCTGCTACACAGTTATTATTCACAAAAGATGGGGCGAGAGCAAGAGGCTGTGGGGGGAGAAGGCCTGACCATGACATCTTGACTAATTTGCTCTTTCCCTACAATTATAAATCAACATTACCTCCATTTTAAAAATGAATTAATTTTTTAAAAGTGAAGATAAATAAAATTTTTAAACAGTGTGAGGTCATGATGGAGTTATTTTGGGCCAGTTATTTCTACATCCCTCCCTTTATCCTCTCTAAATGCTTTATCACTGTGTCAATAGATTTGTTTCTTCCTCCTTATATTGTTTTATAAAGTAGTACATTATTGATAAAATAATAAGGCAAATTCTAACGAGTTTCTTAGTACTAGCTTCTTGTATTAAGCTTCTGGTTAAAAACACAACTCTTCTGTTTGATTTCTGCTATATACATTATAATCCAAAGCACATTTCCATGCTAGCAAGTTTACTGGACAAGGTAGAAGAAATTCATGAATGATGCCTTTGAAAGTCTTTCCCAAAATGTTAAAAACTCTCCAAAAAAGTTTGCTTTGGCCTAATCAAGAATTTTTTTAGTAAAATAGAACACAAAATACAGTTTATTAAATCAGACCTACTTCAACAGAGATAGGACAAGAACACATTTTTTTATTATTGAAGGATAAATTACATTACAATGTTGTGTTAATTTCTGCAGTACAGCAAAATGAATCATATATATCTCCCTGGCCTCTCTGGCCTCCCTCCCACTCCACTACCTATCTGTTCTTCACATGGTAGTGTATTGTCAGGAAGCATTTAACAGGAGGCTTCCTGTGTGCTGTTTTGGATCTGTCATGAATCCTCTGTTCCTTATTAATTCCTGAATATTCAGGAATTAAGAGGAGAGGCAAGTTTCTCCCAGGGCTGAGGAATCCATGTATTTCCTTCATTAGTTTTTCTATACAATGATAACTACCCTCTTCCTTTTTATGAACCATACGGTAAAAGTGATTGTCTACAATTCTCTCTCTTTAATATGGATCGCCTTATGTTTTGTAAGTCTGGAATTTTAATCTTTATCTTTGCTGAGAATAACTACCTTGTAAGACAGTATATATGCCCACACCATGTTGATTAAAACACCTTTGCTCCATCAGCGCTTGGGTCCCTGTGTCTTTCTTTCCTTCTCTCTCTCTCTCTCTCTCTCTCTCTCTCTCTCTCTCTCTCTCTCTCTCTCTCTCTCTCTTTCTCTTTCAGGCTAGTTCCTTGGAGTACCGAAGGCTGGTGAGCTAACTTTCTTGCCCGGGCTTCTAAGACCCTCTCGATAAGGCACACTGTGCCTTCACCCCCTCGAGAGAGCGCCTGGTGCCTACGTGAAGCAGTGCAAGCTCTGTGCAAAGAGCTTTATTGGTTCTTCACGTAAACCAGGGAATATCAGCCTCTTCCTCTCTCTTTTACTTTCTTATTGTCAACTCTGGACCACCAGATTCCGGTCCATTAAGGGACCAACAGTGTATATATGTCAATGCTACTCTCCCAATTTGAATTTTAGATCTCAAGTAAACTCACTTCCTCCATGCAGCTTTCCCTTACTGCTCCCAGATGTGCTAACCTCTCCATCATATGCTGCATTTTTAAATAATCGCACTTCTCACAGTTTACTGCAACTGTCTATTTTACTGTTCGTCTTCTTACTAGAGGCTAAGCTTCCTGGAGTTGTCGCATTCATCTCTGTTTGGCTAAATACTTAGACACAGTGGTGTTCAGATGATTGATTTAATAAGTAACAGGATATACATAAGAAAGTTGCCACTTTAAATGCTATTGGTGAAGGGGACATACACAGTGTACAGGCTGACTCCGTTCCTTTTATCATGAATCTCAGTGATCTTTCCTTTTATAAAACAATATCTAATAAGCAATTTTATCTTTTCACTTATTATTATTTTTATAGTGATGTAATTGCTTTACAAAGTTGTGCTAGTTTCTGCTATACAATGAAGCAAATCAGCCATATATATACATACACACACACACACACATATATATATATATATATATATATATATACACACATATATTTCCTCCTTCTTGAACCTCCCTCCCACTCTCCCCCATGACACCCCTCTAGGCCACCACAGAGCACTGAACTGAGTCCCCACTAGCTATATGTTTTACACATAGTAGTGTATATATGGGGCTTGCCTGGTGGTTCAGATGGTAAAGAATCTGCCTGCAATGCGGGAGACCTGAGTATGATCCCTGGGAGGGGGAAGATAACGTGGAGGAGTGCATGGCAACCCACTCCATTGTTCTTGCCTGGAGAAGCCCCATGGACAGAGGAGCCTCGTGGGCTACAGTCCATGGGGTCTCAAAGAGTCAGACACAACTAAGCGACTAAGCACACAGCACAACCCAGTGATATATGTCAGTCCTACTCTCCCAGTTCATCCATTTGGTAGAAATTAACATGAAAACCAAAGAAAATTATTCCCAAGACAAGTCACACTTTTGAAGTACAGATTTCAGTCCCATGAAAAGCTTATTCATTTCCATTACCATGGTGACCTAAGAGAACATGAAATTGCCATGGGTTAATCATTTCACTTAGGGGTCAAATTTCAGACTAACAAATGCCTGTTGCTTTTTGTCCCTTCTCTTGTTAATATTTATCCATGGTCTTAACATCAAGTTCTAGTATATATTGTCTCATTTTTTATCAGGAGGTAACATGCCTAGTTCCAAACAGGAGAAGGAGTAAATCAGGGCTGTATATTGTCACCCTGAATATTTAACTTCTGTGCAGAGTACATCATGAGAAATGCCAGGCTGGATGAAGCACAAGCTGGAATCAAGATTGCTGGGAGAAATATCAATAACTTCAGATATGCAGATGACACCACCCTTATGACAGAAAGCGAAGAACTCAAGAACCTTTGATGAAAGTGAAAGAGAAGAGTGGAAAAAGTTGGCTTAAAACTCAACATTCAGAAAACTAACATCATGGCATCTGGTCCTATCACTTCATGGCAAATAGATGGGGAAACAGTGGCTGACTTTATTTCTGGGGTCTCCAAAATCACTGCAGATGGTGACTGCCCCGTGAAATTAAAAGCCACTTGCTTCTTGGAAGAAAAGCTATGACCTACCTAGATAGCATATTAAAAAGCAGAGAAATTACTTTGCCAACAAAGGTCCATCTAGTCAAGGCTATGGTTTTTCCCGTGGTCATGTATGGATGTGAGAGTTGGACTATAATGAAAGCTGAACACCAAAGAATTGATGTTTTTGAACTGTGGTGTTGCAGAAGATTCTTGAGAGTCCCTTGGACTGCAAGAACATAAAACCAGTCCATCCAAAAGGAAATCAGTCCTGAATATTCATTGGAAGGACTAATGCTGAAGTTGAAACTCCAATATTTTGGCCTCCTGATGTGAAAAACTGACTCATTTGAAAAGACCCTGATGCTGGGAAAGATTCAAGGCAGGAGGAGAAGGGGAGGACAGAAGATGGCTGGATGGCATCACTGACTCAATGGACATGAGTTTGAGTGAACTCCGGGAGTTGCTGATGGACAGTGAGGTCTGGCATGCTGCAGTCCATGGGGTCGCAGAGTCAGACACGACTGAGCAACTGAACTGAACTGAACATGCCAATGAAACTGAAGCAGAGAAAATTGTATGACTGACAAATCTCCCCAAAGTAGCAAATGAATACAGAAACAATTTTCACAAAGTGTATTTGCCTTGACATTGAAAAATGTGGCAGAGGCTGCTGGAGGTCCATTAAAACACTGTCCTCTCCTCTTGGCAAGAATAAGACTCCATTTCCCTGAAGTCAGCTTTGGCTGTGTGAGCTGGGTTCTACCCAATGGGACATGATTAGAGGTTGCACATTCTTTTCTCAGAGAGAGCTCATAAATTCTCCCACATATGGTGGGCCATGTCCCTTTCGCCTCTGATAAGGATGGCAGTGCCCTGTGTGACCTTGGTTGTAACATTTCAAAAGTGGCAGAGGGGCTGTCAGCTGGTCAGTGAATAATCACATAAAAGTAAAGCACTCTGCTGACCTTGATACCAACATGTATTGTTAGAGAGAAAAGTAGTTGGTCTTCTTATTCTCTAAACCATGGAATTTAGGGGACTATTCCTTATTTTAGCCAAGTCTACCCTAACTAATCTTAACCTCAGACGTGGTGTGAGATAAATGTGTCTATGAGGATCTCATGCAGTCCTAATCATAAATTGAGAAGAAATCTAATGATTATAACGGTTCGGTGCAGTTCAGTCACTCAGTCGTGTCCAACTCTTTGTAACCCCGTGGACTGCAGCATGCCAGACTTCCCTGTCCATCTCCAACTCCTGGAGTTTACTCAAACTCATGTTCATCATGACAGTAATGCCATCCAACCATCTCATCCTCTGTCATCCCCTTCTCCTCTTGCCTTTAATCTTTCCCAACATCAGGGCCTTTTCAAATGAGTCATCTCTTCACATCAGGTGGCCAAAATATTGAAGCTTCAGCTTCAACATCAGTCCTACAAATGAACACCCAGGACTAATCTCCTTTAAAATGGACTGGTTGGATCTCCTTGCAGTCCAAGGGACTCTCACGAGTCTTCTTCAACAACACAGTTCAAAAGCATCAATTCTTCAGCACTCAGCTTTCTTTATGGTCCAACTCTCACATCCATACATGACCACTGGAGAAATCATAGCCTTGACTAGATGAACTTTTGTCAGCAAAGTAATGTGTCTGTTTTTTACCATGCTGTCTAGGTTTGTCATAACTTTTCTTCTAAGGAGCAGCATCTTTTAGTTTCATGGCTGCAGTCAACATCCACAGTGATTTTTGAGACCAAGAAAATAAAATCTATCACTGTTTCCATTTTTTCCCCTTCTATTTGCCATGAAGTAATGAGACCAGATGTTACTATCTTAGTTTTTTGATTGTTTAGTTTCAAGCTAGTTTTTTCACTCTCCTCTTTCACCTTCATCAAGAGGCTCTTTAGTTTCTCTTCACTTTCTGCCATTAGAGTGGTATTATCTGCATATCTGAGGTTATTGATATTTCTCCCAGAAATCTTGATTCTAGCTTGTGCTTCACCCATCCTGGCATTTCACACGATACACCCTGCATTTAAGTTAAATAAGCAGGGTGACAATATACAGCCTTGATGTACTCCTTTCCCTATTTGGAACCAGTCTGTTCCATGTCTAGTTCTAACTGTTTCTTCTTGACCTGCATACAGATTTCTCAGGAGGCAGGTTAGGTGGTCTGATAGTTTCATCTCTTGAAGAATTTCCACAGTTTGTTGTGACCCACACAGTCAAAGGCTTTGGTATAAAGTGAAAGTAGATGTTTTTCTGGAGCTCTCTTGCTTTTTCAATGCTCCAGAAGATGTTGGCAATTTGATTTCTTGTTCCTCTGCCTTTTCTAAATCTAGGTTGAACATCTGGAATTTCATGGTTCACATACTGTTTAAGCCTGACTTGGAGAATTTTGAGCATTACTTTAATAGCATGTGACATGAGTGCAATTGTGCAGTAGTTTGAACATTCTTTGGCATTGCTTTTCTTTGGGATTGGGTTCAAAACTGACATTTTCCAGTCTTATGGCCACTGCTGCATTCTCCAGATTTGCTGGCATATTGAGGGAAGCACTTTCACAGCATCATCTTTTGGATTTGAAATAGCTCAACTGGAATTCCATCACCTCCACTAGCTCTGTTCATAGTGATGCTTCCTAAGACCCACTTGACTTTGCATTCCAGGATATCTGGCTCTAGGTGAGTGATCACACCATCGTGGTTATCTGGGTCATGAAGATAATTTTTGTAAAATTCTTTTGTGTATTTTCCCACCTCCTCTTAATATCTTCTGCTCCTGTTAGGTCCATACAATTTCTGTCCTTTATTGTGCTCATCTTTGCATGAAATTTTCCCTTGGTATCTCTAATTTTCTTGAATCTCTAGTCTTTCCCATTTTTCCCTCTATTGTTTTCCTCTATTTCTTTGCATTGATTACGTAGGAAGACTTTCTTATATCTCCTTGCTATTCTTTGGAACTCTACATTCAGAAGGTATATGGGTATATACATGGGTATATCTTTCCTTTTCTCCTTTGTCTTTAGCTTTTCTTCTTTTCTCAGCTATTTGTAAGGCCTCCTCAGACAACCATTTTGCCTTTTTGCATTTCTTTTTCTTGGGGATGGTCTTGATCACTGCCTCCTGTACAATGTCACAAACTTCCATCCATAATTCTTCAGGCACTCTGTCTATCAGATCTAATCTCTTGAATCTATTTGTCACTTCCACTGTGTAATCATATGGGATTTGATTTAGGTCATACCTGAATCATCTAGTGGTTTTCCCTACTTTCTTCAATTTAAGTCTGAATATGGAAATAAGGAGTTCATGATTTGAGCCACAGTCAGCTCCCGGTCTTGTTTTTGCTGACTGTATAGAGCTTGTCCATAATTGGCTTCACAGAATATAATCAATCTGATTTCAGTATTGACCATCTGGTGATGTCCATGTGTTGTTGGAAAAGGGTGTTTGCTATGACCAGTGCATTCTCTTGGAAAAACTCTGTTAGCCTTTGCCCTGCTTCATTCTGTACTCCAAGGCCAAATTTGCCTGTACTCCAGGTATTTCTTGGCTTACTACTTTTGCATTCCAGTCCCCTATAATGAAGAGGATATCTTTTTTGAGTGTTAGTTCTAGAAGGTCTTGTA
This sequence comes from Dama dama, assembly GCF_033118175.1. Lineage (NCBI taxonomy): Eukaryota > Metazoa > Chordata > Mammalia > Artiodactyla > Cervidae > Dama > Dama dama. The sequence continues at coordinate 9,763,518 of NC_083697.1, read as the reverse complement.
ATCTTCATGGAGCCAATTTCAGCTTCTTCAGCATTACTGGTCAGGGCATAGACTTGGATTATTGTGATATTGAATTGTTAACCTTGGAAATGAACAGAGAGACCATTTTGTCATTTTTGAGATTGCATCCAAGTACTGCATTTTGGACTCTTTTGTTGACTACGAGGGCCACTCCATTTATTCTAAGAGATTCCTGCCCACAGTAGTAGATATAATGGTCATCTGAGTTAACTTCACCCTTTCCAGTCCATTTTAGTACACTGATTCCTAAAATGTCAATGTTCACTCTTGCCATCTCCTGTTTGACCACTTCCAATTTACCTTGATTAATGGACCTAACATTCCAGGTTCCTATGAAGTATTGTTCTTTACCGCATCAGACTTTACTTCCATCACCCATCACATCCACAACTGGGTGTTGTTTTTGCTTTGTCTCCGTCTTGTCATTCTTTCTGGAGCTATTTCTCCACTCTTCTCCAGTAGCTTATTGGGCGCCTACCAACCCGGGGAGTTCAAATTTCAGTGTTACAATAATAGGAACTTAAAATGTAAGATCCAGAAAAAGAGAAATTACCTACTCTAACAAATTATTTAGTCTTACATAACAATTAGAAATAACAAAAAGTGTGGCTTATAGTTGTATGTTTTGCTTAGCATAAACTAATCTAGCTGCTGCTGCTAAGTCGCTCCAGTCATGTCCAACTCTGTGCGGCCCCATAGACGGCAGCCTATCAGGCTCCTCTGTCTCTGGAATTCTCTAGGCAAGAACACTGGAGTGGGTTGCCATTCCCTTTTCCAATGCATGAAAGTGAAAAGTGAAAGTGAAGTTGCTCAGTCGTGTCCGACTCTGTGCGACCCCATAGATGGCAGCCTATCAGGCTCCTCTGTCCATGGCATTTTCCAGGCAAGAATACTGGAGTGGGCTGCCATTGCCTTCTCCAAAACTAATCTAACAAAGGTCTAAATTAAAGGTTTTAGGAATTAATCACAAATTCTCTAAACTGTACCTAGACATTTCTAAGAAATTTCAGGTTTTTATCATTATTTGGAGTTCTCTGTTTTCTTCCTATTATGGATCCATTAAATGTGGCAACTGGCCAATATTTGATTACCATGACTATATCTCACACAGGCTCAAGTAAGAACGTTTTGACTTACTACCAATTCCAAATGAGTAAATTTGCCATTAGGTAATAATGATAGTGATAATGATAATGTTAAGAACAGCAGTTGGAACTTCTTTGGTGGTCTAGTGCTTAAGACTCTGCACTTTCAATGCAAGAGTGCAAGTTCAATCCCTGACTGTGGAACTAAGATCCCACATGATACAGCCAAAAAATGATAAAAAAATAAATTAAAATAAAATAAAATTAGGCTTTAAAAAAAAAAACTGTCATTGTTCTCAGTACTTACTGTAATATAAATTTAATCTTTACATCAGATTTGCAGTTGGTATTATTATCTACATGCTATGGATGAAAAGCTGAGACTCAAAAAGAGTTAAATAACTTGCCCAAAGCACTGAAAAATACAAGCTGCTGGAAGCCGGATCTGGACCCAGTTTTTGACGCTAGTGTTTGTGCTTTTTGCTCCCCACCGAACCATCTTAAAAAAAAAAAAAACAAAAAAAAGCAGAGTACTCAGCTCAATAGCTTTCTGATTTTCCTTGGGTGTTACTGTTTTACAAACAAGTTCATATACTAGGAAGACACAGAGACAATTCTGTACTGTAGCTCAGAACCAACTCCTTAAATCCTAGCTTTGTATATAGAACAACTCTTTTGAATCAAGCACTGAATCACATAATTTAAAAACAATGGAAAAACATTGTCTTCAGAACTAAAATAATTACATCTCTCAAAATGTTAGCATTGTATAGTAACATCTTTAGTCCTTCTATGTCTACAACAGATACCACAACTGATATCATACCCATTTTCATTCTTACAAAAACAGTCTGAAATGTGACCTTAACTCCTTATTCTGACTTGGGTTTCATAGCATAATTCCAAGTATTTAAAAGACAATTCTCCTTGGACTTTATATTGAAATGTTTAACTCAACAGTTAAACACAGTGCACAATTCCCTGCAGAACTTAGCTGCCCATAGTACATTCCTATTTTGTCTCCAGTGAAGGAATTCTTTTCTCACTGCTTTGTGCCTCTATATTACTTAGCTTGTACTGTATGTCACCATTTATCAAAATCATGAATTATAACTATTTTTCTACATGATCTACCTGCCCTAACTGCTTGTAATACAAGCTATTTTACAGATAGATCATCTGTTTAGAAGAAACTGATTCGAAGTTCAGTGGTTTATTAATTCAACCACACATTTAAGAGATAGTGTCCTTTGAACTAAATGGGAACCATACCTTTATAGTCATTTTTGTGCTTCCAAAAAGATCTGCTGTAATGCCCTTATTTTGACTGGTCATGACAAATATGTGAGTAATACATCACACATAAATACATTAATATAGAACTTTAGTTCTAACAGATAAAATAAGTTCTGAAACATGAAAGGGCAATTATCTGAGACTACAGAAATGCCCAGTGGACAGGGAATAAATAAAATCTAACTTACATCATGATTCAGAGAAATCTCTATTTATACTACTGAGGTGATGAATAAGCATCTACCAAAAACATAGCTAATGTACACAAGAACATCTGTGGTGGCTCAGACAGTAAAGAATCTGTCTCCAATGGGGGAGACCTGGGTTTGATCCCTGGATCAGGAAGATCCCTTGGAGAAGGGAATGGCAACCCACTCCACTATTCTTGCTGGAGGATTCCATGGACAGAAGAGCCTTGGCGGACTACAGTCCAGCAGCTGCAGAGTCAAACAGGACTGAGTAACTATCACATCATAATGTACACAAAGATGCAATCTTGGGAACTGTAACATTCTACAAACATGATATTTTGTAATGAAAGGAGTTTTGGGAAATTAACAAGGAATAGTGAAAATGATGTTGCTCCTGCTGCTAAGTCGCTTCAGTCATTTCCGACTCTGTGTGACCCCATAGACGGCAGCCCACCAGGCTCCTCTGTCCCTGGGATTCTCCAGGCAAGAATACTGGAGTGGGTTGCCATTTCCTTCTCCCATGGTGAAAATGAGAACACTCAAATAAGTGTTTGTCAATGTTTATCCAGAAGCAGGAACAAGAGACACTCTGACTTATTTGACAGACATGAGTATTCAAGTCATTTTTAGAAAATATTCTCTAAAGAGGAGTAAGACCAATTGTCCAGACTCAAACAGGTGAGATTACTCACATCCTTTAGCCCAACTCTCTCATCCTATCTTCTTTCATTTGCCAGAGACATGAATGTTGAGAATTAGGTATTGTAGTCAGTGAATTTGAATATTAGGATCACTGGAAACATAAAAGTTATCATCTTTAATTTATTATTTTTTTGAAGGAGTGCAATAAGCTTTTTATTGAGAAGATGTGCAACGGAATCACAATTTATGTGAAATCCTGATTTTATCACTAAGAAACCTAGAGACTGCCATACAGTGAAGTAAGTCATAAAAATAAAAACAAATATCACATTTTAACACATATTTATCATGCATTATCACAAGTGTGATAATGTTTACACAAATGTGATAACATTAACACAAACATGTTAATGTTTATCACACATTAACACAAATATGTGGAATCTAGAAAAATGGTATAGCTGATCTTATTTGTAAAACAGAAATAGGGACACAGATTTAGAGAACAAGTGTATGGACATCAATGGGGAAAAGGGGATGGAATGAACTGAGAGATTTGGATTAACATATACACATTAACACTATGTACAAAATAGAAGACTAATGAGAACCTACTCTATAGCACAGGGAACCCTCCTCAGTGCCCTGTGGTGGCCTAAATGGGAAGGAAATCCAAAAGAGAGGAGATTATATGTACATGTATGGCTAATTCACCTTGCTGTACAGCAGAAACTAGCACAACACTATAAACCAATCAGACAATAATAAAATTAATTTTTTAAAAAAGAGAAAAGCTAAAAAAAAAAAATAAAGGGAAAAAATTTAGGAGGTTTATTTTAAGGCTTTACAGTATAGTTAAATAGAGAATTCAGCATAGGAAAAGGTATCCATCTGGGAGATCTTTTCAAGTTAAAATCTAGAAGATTTTTTTAAGTTAAGAATTAGGAGACCTTCCATGTCCAACCAAAATATCTGCTCTGAGTGAACTCAAGAAAATTTAAAAAAAAAAAAAAAAAACCTGAATAATAAGTTTTCAGTAAACTACGGAAAAGAATATTTAAAACTATATAATTTTTGCAAGTTCCTTAACTTCTCTGGTTTCCACTTTTTTAAACACCCACAAAGTGAAGACACGGGATTAATACTGTTCTTTATTGGTTTAAAAAAATCTGTGATTAGAAAAGACTGTGCCATTACGTACTGTTATTACCCCCACCAGTCAAGATCTCTGGAAAACCACATCTTTATGGTGATGAGAAATTTCCATGGGAAAACTGAACATTTCTTAACAGGAACTTTTCCTTAAAAAATTTCAACCACTTGTCTCTTGTTTACATGGACTTAATTTGATGCTTACAGTCAGGGAACATATTTCATCAAATTAAGTTTTCATTCAAAATATTAATTTTGAATGATAATTAATTAATAATTTTAATAATTAATTAATCAAATTAATTAATTTTCATTCAAAATTAATATTAGTTAATTAATATTAATAACATAGCAAATGTCCATCAGAATTTAAGACATGAATGGTGGTTATAAGGAATTGTTAACAGCTGCCAAAGCTGTGGTTTTGTCTTTTTTCCACATACTTCTCTTAAAGAAAAATCAGGAAGATCCCATTCATTTTTAATGGAGTCAGAAATCTGGTTCTGAATCTGACTTAGTGTAAAGTCTAGCTCTATTCCAGTATTTCCCTTGAATTTAGGGTAATCCAGAGTTCATTTTAGGACTTTTGGATCTATCGTACTTTAAAATAAACCTGAATTTCCAGGAATTCCCAAACTAAGAACCAGATGATGGCAAAAAAACATCACAATATTGTAAAGTAACTATCTTCCAATTAAAATAAGTAAGTCAATTTTTTAAAATGAATAAAAAAAAATAAAAAAACAGATGAAATTGAATTACACAATATGAATTTCCCTTTTTTTCAGACCACTTCTTAACTAAGTTTGTTGCTACAGATTTCATACCAGAGTAGCTCGTTTCTTGGGTTATTCCACCTATTATAAAGGGAAAATAAGGAAGACCAAACTTAAGTATGGAAAAGGGGGAACCTCAAGGCAGTTATAACCAACCTAAGAAGTTCCCTAAAGAGGAGACTTCCTAATCATTGTTTCTTTTTGATGAGCAAAGGCAATTTAACTGTATTTATAACTATTAAAACTGGCAAGAAGATTCCTCTGTATCTTCCTCTATTTTTAACTGAGACCAACATTATCTTTCATGCCAGTTTACCCCAAAATATAACAACATCACTATAAATCCAGCAAAATTGAGTTCCTACATTATGAGCCAAATATGTCTCAATACAAATGGAAGCTCCCAAATCTGTTAGCTACACGTAGCTAGTTTCTCATGAAGATGTGTAGTTGAAAATGGCAAATGTGAGTAACTTAAGAAAGCTATTCATCAAAGAAAGGTACAATTGGCACCATTAAATTACTCCTTTGTCAGTGAAGAATCTTTTAGGGGATATTTAAATTAGAATTTCCTGTAGTGAATCATAAGGAGTGTTTGAACAAAACTGTCTGTGCTTTAATAGCTATTCATCACAATTTTTAAAACATTTTTATGATACGTATTATGTAACTACCCTGTATCTGTATGAGATGAACCAGTAATACCAAATGATTCTAGAGAATATTTCATTGAAATCAATTTAGAATCATTTCTTCTCTTCCTCCAGTCATAAAATTATACACTTTGAGCATTTGCTTTCCGCTTTCCTTATAAAGGGACAATATGTAAAGATATATCTGAATTTTCCTTTAGAGACAGACAATTTTCCAAGTTACAGACAAGATAAACATACTCAAAACTCCAATCTTAGTTTCTCAGTTCTTTAGTGTGGATCTCAGCTCTGGTTTGAATTCCTTGCAATTCAGGAGATCAAACCAATAAATCCTAAGGAAAAAAACTCTGAATATTCATTGGAAGGACTGATGCTAAAACTGAAGCTTCAGTAGTTTGGCTACCTGATGTGAAGAGCTAGCTTATTGGAAAAGACCCTGATGCTGGGAAAGATCGAAGGCAAAAGGAAAAGGGGGTAGCAGAGGATGAGATGATTAGATAGCATCACTGCTATCTAATGACTCAATGGACATGAATTTGAGCAAACTCCAGGACATAGTCATACCAAAGGTATACCAAAGAAGTTCTCACACTTTTTCAAAAGACCCCCACAAGATTTCCCAACTTAGGGGGGTGGCAAAGGGACTGAAAAGCCCAGGAAATTTGACTTTGAAGGCCAGCAGGATTTCATCACAGAATTGCACAGGACTTGGAAACAGACTCTTGGAGGGATCAAACAAAACCTTGTGTGCGCCAGGATAAAGGAGCAGTGACCCCACAAAAGACTGGGCCAGACTTGCCTGTGAGTGTCAAGATGTCTCTGGCAGAGGCCTGGGTCAACAGTCAGGGACACTGAATACAACAGTCCTGGGAGGTGCAGCTTGCTGGCATAAGTCCTTTTGAAGGAGTTATCATCATTATCACCATTATATCACTACCACAGTTTGACCTCAGGCCAAACTAAAGGGAAAGAACACAGCCACAAGTATAAGCAGAAAATGGATTAAAGATGAACTGAACATGGCCACACCCACCAGAGCAAGACCCTGTTTACCCCACAGCCAGTCCCTCCCATCAGGAAGTTTCCACAAGACTCATATCCTCATCCATCAGAGGGCATTTCTGTTCAGTTCAGTTCAGTTGCTCAGTCATGTCCGACTCTTTGCAACCCCATGGACTTCAGCACACCAGGCCTCCCTGTCCATCACCAACTCCTGGAGTTTACTCAAACTCATGTCCATTGAGTCAGAGATGCCATCCAACCATCTCATCCTCTGGCATCCCCTTCTCCTGCCCTCAATCTTTCCCAGCATCAGGGTCTTTTCAAATAACTCAGTTTTCCACATCAGGAAGCCAAAGTATTGGAGTTTCCGCTTCAGCATTAGACCTTCCAATGAATATTCAGGACTGATTTCCTTTAGGATGGATTGGTTGGATCTCCTTGCAGTCCAAGGGACTCTCAAGAGTCTTCTCCAACACCACAATTCAAAAGCATCAACTCTTTGGCACTCAGCTTTCTTTTATAGCCCAACTCTCACATTCATGCATAACTACTGGAAAAACCATAGCTTTGACTAGATGGACTTTTGTTGCAAAGTAGTGTCTTTGCTTTTTAACAAGCTGTCTAACTTGTTGGTCATAACTTCTCTTCCAAGGAGAAAGCATCTTTCAATTTCATGGCTGCAGTCACATCTGCAGTGATTTTGGAGCTCAAAAAAATAAAGTCTCTGGCTGTTTCCACTGTTTCCCCATCTATTTGCCATGAAGTGATAGGACCAGATGCCATGATGTTAGTTTTCTGAATGTTTAATTTTAAACCAACTTTTTCACTCTCTTCTTTCACTTTCATCAAGAGGCTCTTTAGTTCTTCTTTGCTTTCTGCCATAAGGGTGGTGTCATCTGCATATCTGAGGTTATTGATATTTCTCCTGACAATCTTGATTCCAACTTGTGCTTCATCCAGTCCAGCATTTCTCGTGATGTACTCTGCATATAAGTTAAATAAGCAGAGAGCAGACAGTATGAAAACCACAATCACAGAAAACTAATCAAACTGATCACGTGGATCACAGCCTTGTCTAACTCAATGGAACTATGAGCCGTGCCATGTAGGGCCACCCAAGATGGGCAGGTCATGGTGAGAGTTCTGACAAAACCTGGTCCACTGGAGAAGAGAAAGGCGAGCCATTTCAGCATTCTTGCCTTGAGAACCCCATGAACAGTATGAAAAGATAAAAAGATATGACACTGAAAGATGAACTCCCCAGGTCGGTCGGTGCCCAACATGTTACTTTAAGAAAGCAGAGAAATAGCTCCAGAAGGAATGAAGAGGCTGAGTTAAAGCAGAAACAACACCCAGGTGTGAATGTGTCTGGTGGTGAAAGCAAAGTCCGATGCTATAAAGAATAATATTGCATAGGAACCTGGCATGTTAGGTACATGAATCAGGGTAAATTGGAAGTGGTCAAACAGGAGATGGCAAGAGTGAACATCAGTATTTTAGGAATCAGTGAACTAAAATGGATCAGAATAGGTGAATTTAATTCAGATGACCATTTTATCTACTACTGTGAGCAAGAATCCCATAGAAGAAATGGAGAAGCTCTCATAGTCAATGGAAAAGTCCAAAATGCCACACTTGAGTGGAATTTCAAGAACAACAGAATGATCTCTGTTCGTTTCCAAGGCAAACTATTCAATATCATAGTAATCCAAGTCTATACCCTAACGACAAATGCTGAAGAAGTTGAAGTTGGACTGTTCTGTGAAGATCTACATGACCTTCTAGAACCAACACCAAAAAAAGGATGTCCTTCTCATCATAAGAGACTGGAGTGCAAGAGTATGGAGTCAAGAGACATCTGGAGAAATAGGCAAACTTGACCTTGGATTACAAAAAGAAGCAAAGCAAAGGGTAACAGAGTTTTCCCAAGAGAACGCACTGGTCACAGCAAACACCCTCCTCCAAAAACACAAAAGGAGACTCTACACATGGGCATCACCAGATGGTCAATGCCAAAATCAGATTGATTATATTCTTTGTGGCCAAAATGGAGAAGTTCTATACAGTCAGCAAAAACAAGACCAGGAGTTGACTGTGGCTCAGATCATGAATTCCTTATTGCCAAATTCAGACTTAAATTGAAGAAAGTAGGGAAAACCACTAGACCATTCAGGTATGACCTAAATCAAATCCCTTCTGATTATACAGTGGAAGTGAGAAATAGATTTAAGGGATTAGATCTGATAGACAAAGTATCTGAAATATATGAATGGAAATTTGTAACACAGTATAGGAGGCAGTGATCAAAACCATCCCCAAGAAAAAGAAATGCAAAAAGTCAAAATGGTTGTCTGAGGAGGTCTTACAAAGATCTGAAAAGAGAAGAGAAGCAAAAGGTAAAGGAGAAATGGTAAGATATATCCAACTGAATGCAGAGTTCCAAAGAGTAGCAAGGAGAGATAAGAAAGCCTTCCTAAGTGATCAATGCAAAGAAATAGAGGAAAACAATAGAATGGGAATGACTAGAGAGCTCTTCAAGAAAATCAGAGATACCAAGGGAACATTTCATGCAAAGATGGGCACAATAAAGGACAGAAATGATGTGGACCTAATAAAAGCAGAAGATATTAAGAAGTAGTAAGAGTACACAGAAGAACTGTACAAATAAGGTCTTAATGACCCAGATAACCACGGTGATGTGATCATTTACCTAGAGCCAAACATTTTGCAGTACAAAATCAAGTGCGCCTTAGGAAATATCACTATGAACAGAGCTAGTGGAGGTGATGGAATTCCAGTTGAGTTATTTCAAATCCTAAAAGATGATGCTGCGAAAGTGCTGCACTCAATATGCCAGCAAATTTGGAAAACTCAGCAGTGGCCACAGGACTGGAAAAGGTCAGTTTTCATTCCAATCCCAAAGAAAGGCAATGTCAAACAATGTTCAAACTACTACACAATTGCATTTATCTCACATGCTAGCAAAGTAATGCTCAAAATTTTCCAAGCTAGGCTTCAATAGTACTTGAACTGAGAACTTCCAGATGTTCAAGCTGGATTTAGAAAAGGAAGAAGAACCAGAGATCAAGTTGCCCACATCCACTGTATCATAGAAAAAGGAAGAGAGTTCCAGAAAAACATCTACTTTGCTTCATTAACTATGCCAAAGTCTGTGACTGTGTGGATCACAACAAATGGTGGAAAATTCTTAAAGAGATGGGAATACCAGAACACCTTACCTACCTCCTGAGAAATCTGTATGTAGGTCAAGAAGAAACAGTTAGAACCACACATGGAATAATGGGCTGGTTCCAAATTCGGAAAGGAGTATGATAAGAGTGTATATTGTCACCCTACTTATTTAACTTTTACTCAGAATACATCATGAGAAATGCCAGGCTGGATAAAGCACAAGCTGAAATCAAGATTGCTGGGAGAAATATCAATAATCTCAAACATGCAGATGACACCACCCTTATGGCAGAAAGCAAAAAGTAAATAAAAAGCCTTTTGTTGATGGTGAAAGAAGAGAGTGAATAAAAACTGGCTTAAAACTCAACATTCAAAAAACTAAGATCATGGCCTCTGGACCAATCATTTCATGACAAATAGATGGGAAACAATGGAAATAGTGACAGAGTTTACTTTCTTGGGCTCTAAGATCACTGCAGATGGTGACTTCAGTCATGAAATTAAAAGACACTTGCTCCTTGGAAGAAAAGCTATGACAGGCCTAGACAGTATATTAAAAAGCAGACATTAGTTTGCCAAAAAATTTCCATATAGCCAAAGCTATGGTTTTTCCAGTAGTCTTGTATGGATGTGAGAATTGGACAATAAAGAAGGCTGAGCACCAAAGAATTGATGCTTTTGAACTGTGGTGTTGGAGAAGATTCTTGAGAGTCCCTTGGACTGCAAGGAGATCAAACCATTCAATCATAAAAGAAATCAATTATAAATATTCATTGGGAGTATGATGCTGTAGCTTAAGCTCCAATACTTTGGCCACCTGATGCGAAGAGTCACATCTTTAGAAAAGACCCTGATGCTGGGAAAGACTGAAGGCAGGAGGAGAAGGGGATGACAGAAAATGAGATGGTTGAATGGCATCACCGATTCAATGGACATGAGTTTGAGCAAACTCCAGGAGATGGTGAAGGAAAGGAAAGCCTGGCGTGCTGCAGTCCATGGGGTCGCAATGAGTCAGATACAACTGAGCAACTGAACAACAGCAACCAGGAGATAGCGGAGGAAAGAGGAACCTGGCATACTGCTGTCCATGGGGTTGCAAAGAGTTGGACATGACTTAGCGACTGAACAACAATAGCTCTGGTGGAAGGGTGAGATAAGACCCGTGTCAAGCAGGTCTTGTCCCTGCACTTTCTGTCTAAAGTCAGTTTTAAGTGCTTGCTCCAAGTTTCTGAATCATATTACTGTGTGCAGATCTTCTGACCATAACATGACTTATATACTAAACTCCACTTTACTTATTTCAAATGGAGGGGAAGCTAATATTACCCTGACCTGATAATCAGAGACAATTTTCTGAAGAGGTCAGTCCTTTCCTGATGGTTCTGGAAAATAGATGTTATAGAAAAATGTTGTTTACTGAGTTTATTATTATAACCCACAGATGTTCCAAAGGCACATCCCCCAAGCTTTGGTTCTCTCCTAAATTGATTTTCTGTATTTTAGAGATTTTCTGTATTTTGGTTATATGCAACCAACCAGAACTAAATGTTTAGGATCACAGTCCCTTTCTCTCGTCCAATTTCCACTCTCCTCATTGCCTTCTTGAGCTTATCAGTTACTAACATTTTGTCATTTTAACATTCTTTCATGATCAGGTTAACCTTTCTAAGATTAAACTTTATCTTCAGTTTCCAGGATTCATGTCTCCCTGGCTTGTTGATTTAATCAATGAATTATTTCATAAGCATGACCCAGGATAAATTATTTCTGGTAAGTTTCCTAAAAATAATTAAATCTATCTGTAGTTTGTTGGCTCTGGTACTTTTTATGGAGAGTACATATTTTCTTGACTTTTATCTGTTGACTTCAGCTTCTATCTGTATTGTTAACCAATATTTTTAATGCTATGAAATACAAAATAAGCTAGATTCATAAATATGTATGTGCAGCATGAAATAATCATCTGTCATCTAATATTTGAGAAATTTTGGCATTAGTACCTGTTTTTTAAAAAATGACAAGATTTTTATGTTGTTAGATGAAAGAACTATTATAAGAATACAGTAATTTGGGCCTGCTAGTATTATTTCAATGAATGATAGACATGATTCTCTTTCAAAGTGCCTGTGTTATGTTCTTTCCTATCTAGTTCATTTTCCCACCTATTTTAAACATCATCAAAATGCTTAATATAAATAATATAGACAGTACAGCAAAAGAAACAAAATATTGAACCTCAACTACTGACTTCCTCTCTACTATATCAGAAAAAAAATACCTGTTGATTTTGTTTAACATATATTTGTACACATTAAGCATATATATCAGTATATGATTATATCATATAGTTTTAAATTCCATGAAATAAAGATGAAGAAAGTATGGAGAAAATTTCAGAGACTTTGAAATCATACCCCACTAGCTTACAATAGTTACTTTTGTTTTCACTGGGTCAGTCTTTGACAAATCCTTCTGAGCCTTAATACTTGGCTTCCATGTAAATAGTGGCTGCCTTGATAAGTCATTTGGGGATTGGAGATGATGTATACAAATACAGTAATCCCAATTGATTTTATGAGATTAAATTGTAATAATGTTTAGCATATTATAGGTGTTTAATGGGTAGCATCAGTCATTATTCTTGAGAGAAATTAACCTGAAAGCATATAGACAGGCAGACTCTTACTGTAGACTATCAACAATAAAGACGATAGTTTTGGACAGATAACTGTAAGTGAACAAATTATTGCATAAAATTGGACTGGATAGAAAGAAATTAAGACCAAAATTTGGAAATTATATTAATATATGCTGGTGTCATGTTTCTAACTTTTCAAATAATATGCAGATCAATGGTAAGAAGGAACTTAGTCATTAGGAACTAAACTTTCAACTCATGCCCAGCATCAAATAATGATAGAGTGTGATAAAAAGACATATATGGTATAATTCTTGCCTTTTTATTACTTGCAGACATGCTAGGAGACATTTTTTTGAATGGAGACATTTTAAACTCTAAGGAGAAAATATAATGAAGAACAAAAATAATCATAAAAGTAGTAGATGTGAAAGGAATTTAGGAAAGCAACACATCATAAAGTAGTCAGAGAAAGAAGCAGGGAGAGATGACCATGAAGGTAGGTGAGATGTGACTATGGATAAAGTGGTGTGGTAGGGAGCCCTGAGCACAACCACTGTGGCAGAAGGAGCACTGTAGGTGTAGGGAAGATTAAATGTAGGAGGGGATGAGTGGAGATAATCAGGGTCAGAATTAACATCATGATGAAACCAAACTGTGGAACCTCAGTGCTCATAAGACACATCTTGTTTAGAGCTGATAAGCAATAAAAACAAAGAAACAAAAGCAACAATTTCAAGTTAGATCTGAGTTCAGATGCTTGCTCTGATATTTCTGGACTGTATGACTTTTGAAATGTAGACAGACCTCTCTGACCTTCTTTTCTTCATTCATCAAATGTGGAAAAGATTCTTAAGTCAGAAGATTGCTATAGATACAATGCTAGTATAAAGCCCAGAAAACTATGGTTCACAAAAAAGTTCTTAAAAGGAAGCCAGGGACCAAAAATTTTAAATCATAAGCCTCATTTCACAAAGCAAACTTGAAAATCAAGAAAGCAAATTGAAATGGAGCAGGACTTTATAAAAGTAGTAGATGTGAAAGAAATTTAGGAAAGCAATACGTTGTGAAGTAGTCAGAGAAAAAAGTGGGGAGAGGTAACTGTACTGTTTCTACATGTGGCTTCCTCCCTCTGTCTATAAAAGTTCTTGCCCACTGGTTGTCAGCTGTGGGGTCGGGTGCTGTGGGAGTCAGCCTGGAGTCCACCCTCCCCTCATCTCAGTTGCTGGCATCCAAAATATAGCAAATTTTCCTTTCCATCAACCTCGCCTCTTTACTGGCTTTGAGTGGAAAACACCCAGACTGAACATTCAGTCATGAAATAACTGAAGAAACTCTTAAAGTTGAGTGATTGCCACTGGCTCTCATGGCTCTCAGCCCTGTGTCCCTTCATTAAGCTACATTTATTTTCCAATTTGTAAAGTCCCAAGTATCCATGGAGCAACTTAGAAATCACTGACCTAGTAGGAGATTACACTGAAAATAATTAAAACTTTTATTATCCACTATTTTATATACTATGATTATATTATATGTTATTAATAATGTGTATAAAGACTCACAAACCAAGATAAGAACTTGAACATATGAACAGTAAATTAGGTAAGAGTATTATGTCAATGATACATTTACTGAAGCTGGAAACTGTCCTATGATTGTATAAAAATATAGTATCTTATTCTTAGGGAATCACACTGAAATATGTAGAGATAAAGGAAGATAATGATATCTGCAACTTACTCTCAAAAGATTCTAAGAATACATATATATATTAACTCTCTTCCTCTCCAACATATGTGTATGTATGTAAATATGTATATAAATATAAGTATATATAAGCATATAGGTGTTCTTTGCACTATTCTTGCAAGTTTTACTTTATATAATAATTTATATTAATAATTTAAACTTCCAAATTAAAATTTAAGAAAAAAAGCTGGGGAACGAGAAACACAAAATCTAGCCAATATGAATAAGGTAGAGAAATGGGAAGGAGGGCTTGGTAAAGTGTTCATGTTCTCATGGCTGTTCCTCTAATCATCACACTTTTGAATTACATATATGTTACACACACACTTGTGTACATAAAATGTTATATGAGAAAGGAGATTAAAGGAAAAATAAGTCTCTCTAAAAAATAAGGACTTCAGCAAGAGGAAACACAGAATAATTCTGCCCATAATCTTGGACAAATGACGTAATGACATACAAAGAATATACTTAGAAAACTCAAGGCAATTAATGTGGGATGATTGAATATTTGAGAGAGAATTTTCAAGCCACCTGAGCTGTAAATAGATTTTCAAGGTTAAGGCTGGTATTTATCACGTCAGAGGTCTGGCTAAGTCAAAGAGAACTGAGGAACTCATTTGCTTCACAATGACGAATTCCAAGACCTTGAAAGATAACGCTGTACTGAACTGAGATTTGCACTGTTCTGAGAAAAAATATATATATATTTTAGGAGTTAAAGGCTTTCATATTCATCTGATTCTCAAAACAAAAAAAAAATGTAGATTGACCAGCATTCAGGGAATGATTACTTTATGAGAAGAACTGTATTAGGAGATATGGGAAATAAATAAAGACAAAGTCAGCATGATTAAGGAACTTGCATTATAAACAGAAATAACTGTGTCATGAGGGAGAACATGAGATGTCATAAAAGAATAAACTCCATAAAGATTTCTTAGGAGGGAAAAGTATTTGAGGGTCCTAAAAATCAGTGGGTCAATAAAGGATGATGAAAGTTGCTTATGAGTAGAGATTGAAGGTTAGGCAGATACGCTTTACTGCAAAAAGTTCATAGCAAACAGTAGGATCAACATTAAAATGATGAAGTTAAACCACAGATGGATGAGAAATTGTCCAGCTGATTTAGAAAAGCCACATGCTTAGAGTTCACTGCTGGTGGGTTGAGTGAGGAGGATTTCCCAAATGTGGATGGCATAGACTCCAGCAGGACAGGCAGACAACTCAAGGGTGAGATGTGAAGTGCTCTCCTTCTGCATGACATAAATCACCCCTGCTCAACACTGCAGAAATAGAGGTGAAGAAGAGTTTCTCCATTCCAAGCAACACCCACATCCGCTACCCAGACTTCTTCCAGCATGGCTCTCAGTGGGGTCTTTCATGAACTTCCTCATTTCCATCTGGTTGCTCTGGACTCAGAATTAGAGATCTACATCGTATCTCAAAGCTGTATTCCACTTTGGTCCTTATTATTTTGTATAATAACAATTATAATTATATAATTGTTAATAATTATTATTTGTATAATAGAGGCAGATTTTTTTTAAGATGTACATATGAAATTGCAGTTGTTCATTAATTTCAGTATAGAAAAAGTTTATTTTCCAGTTGTCTTTTCTTTTTCTTCCTTTTTTTTTTTATTTTGTTTACTTTTGTTCAGTTTTTGTTTTACTTTATTTGCATGTGGGATTTTTTTATTTGAATTTAAAGTTCAGCTAAAGGAGTTGAACAAACATGCATGCACTACTTTCCCACCTTACCTGGAAGTCACCTATCTTCTTCTTTGATTAAACATCATAAGAGTCTGAGAAATCTTCTTAGTAAACCTCTGGCTAAAATTTAATTCTATCAGTTCCAGAGCATAAAAGACAATTTCCTTCTTGGTGTGTTACTGGGTGTGGAATGAGGCATTCCCAGAGTTTCTAATTTAAATCAAGCATTCTTTTCTCCCCCTGCATTAGGCTAAGGGTGTTTAATAGATTGCCTGTTGATCCAGACAGGAACTACTCCAACCTTTAGTTATCCAAATCCTATCTTCACAATTTAGAATACCCTAATTCCCACCAAAAGTACAGGACTTAACAGAACATCTCAATTTAGGGTAGGACTCTCCTTTAAAGAAAAGGAAGTGATATTTCATTAGTCCTGATAGCATTTTGCAAGGTTTTGTGATTGTCCCAGCATGAAAATCTCTTGGTAGCAACCCCAGCAACTGGGTCAAAAGAAAATACTCACACTTTGCTTAAAGTAAATTTCCTGCTGAAGCAGGCCTCAAGCACCATTACTAAAACTGTTGCTGAGTTATAATCATAAAATGGTATGTAAGAGGGGCCACGCAGATAATCATCTGGTTTAACTTTTGTTTAGCTTAACTCAAGAGAAATTGAATAAACAGACCAAGGTTAACCAGAGCTAAAGTAAAGAGATAAGACTCAAAATCAGGCTGCCTAATTTCCTAACCATTTTACTTCACCATCACAACTTCTGAGAGGAAATCTCCTGTTCCTTGGTGAGTTCCTAAAAAAGACTAAAAATCAATTTTTAAAAAGTCAACCATTTTTTAATTGAAGTGTAGTTGATTTACAATGTTGTGTTAGTTTCAGGTGTATAACAAAGTGATTCAAATATAAATAATCTAAATTCATAGATATATGGATATATTCTTTTTCAGATTATCTTCCCTTACAGATTATTACAAAATATTGAATATAGTTCCCTGTACCATACAGTAGGGCCACATTGTATATCTATTTTATATGTAGTAGTGTGTATCTGTTAATCCCAAACTCCTAATTTATCCCTCTCCCACTTCTTTGGTAGCCATAAATTCACTCTCTAAGTCTGTGAGTCTGTTTCTGCTTTGTAAATAAGTTCATTTGTATCACTGTCCACACATAAGTGATATCTTATTATATCCAAGATTCAAAAATCAAACATCTTTCACGAACTCAGTAAGTGATAGAGTCAGAATTCCAATCTTGCTATATGCTTCAATGAAATGTAATTCTATCTTGAAAGGTTTTGTAAATATTTTAAAATTAAAACTATGCTTCACTCTCTGCTTTCAAAACACTTTATATGTGTATCTACTTTGCTGCTTTATGGAAGATATCATGGCTTTGGTTGGTTCATTTGTAACCTTCTTTACCAAACTATGAGTTTGGAGAATTGTGGCGTGTTCATCTTTTCCTTACCTAGGCCCAGCATAACGAATATTTGGAAAATGAACACTAAATGCAGCAAATAAAAATAAGTATATTGTCATGTCTGTAATTTTTTAGGCCTGTAATTTCTGACTCTTCAAATCATACTGTGTGTGCGCACTTGGTTGCTCAGTTGTATCCGACTCTTGCAACCCCATAGACTCCCAGGCTCCTTTGTCCACGGGATTCTCCAGACAAGAATACTGGAGTGAGTTGCCACTTCCTTCACAAAATCATACTACTCAAATTTTATATTTTATTATATGCAATCACATTTGATATCTTTGGCAGATCACTGCCAAAATTTTTAATATTTAGTGGCAAATAATAAAAAAATGACATTTCTCAAGTTGTGCTCAGTTCCTTGATTCTAATCATAACATTCCACTTGGCAAATGTCACTTATGACTCCCAGAGTAGGAACTTGAATTTATCTCATTCTCTGATCAAAGGAACATATTATCTCATGTTTTTTTTCATAAGGACTTTCACAGCAGTTGGGATTTTGAATGCCTCAGCTATTCTGTGATAATTTAAAGCTGTAACTCATAAAAAATAAATAAAAAGAAAGATGTATAGAAAAAGATTTCAGTCAAAAAAAAGTAAAACATTGATTTAGCTGATCTTATTAGACTTTTTCAAATGTTCTCAAACTTGTCCATCATGACAATTTTCTGTTTTATGTAAATTGTACAGCACACAGATACACAACACAACACAGTCAGATACACTCAAAATTATAGAACTTGAGATCACAAAAAATGAAAGGGTTGACTCCCTGATAACTGGAGGAATGAAGTAGGGACCATGTAAGTGGGGACTTACACATTAATATGAAATGTTTCAGTGCTGTAACTTCTTATTCTTATTACTACTGCAGAACATTTCTTTTTCTCGAATTGCTTGCCATGTACACAAAAGCTATAATAATGTTTTAGAGGGATTTGACACTGAAAAATTCATCCCTGTGTGACCTTTTCTGCCTGTGAATCTGCTTTCTTGGTTAAACACTTGCACTTGGCCTACAGTTTCCTACTAACCAGAAAGATGTGCTCATTAGATAGTCAAAATATAAGCATGATTATTATAAAATAATCCATGATTAGAAATTGCAAGCAGGTTCCACAACTAAGTGGAACACGCTGATTATTTTAAAGTGAAGCTATAAAGAACTTTTAAAAACATTACAAGTCCAATTCTCAAATGTCCCCATATTAAGATAAGGCTTAATATTTTGGCCTAAATTTCTGAGACAGCAAATGCTGGAAGTATTAAAACTAACCATAATGCAAAGGAATAGGAAAAAAGGATATATATATATATATATATATATATGTGTGTGTGTGTGTGTGTATAATATTGTGTATAATATATATACATATATATAATTGAATCACATTGCTATACAACAGAAATTAACACAACATTGTAGATCAGCTGTACATCAATAAAATAAAATTTAAAAAACACATTTCAATCTTTCCTAGTTAGTCAGACATACATGTTTAGTAACTGTGTAACTGATCATATTATACTTATATATTAGGCCTTATTAAAAATGAAACATTAAGAAATAAAGCCAAGTAAAAAATGAAAGACTTTTGTTTTATTGGGCCAATCTTTTGAAAAAAAAATTGTTTTTGAAGGTAAACTTTCAGCCTTTATAGTGTATAACTCTCTTACTTTGCTTTGAATTGTGAGGACATAAGCTTGCTTATTATACACAAGTGTAGAGAAAATTTTATCTAAAAAAATTCATAAATGATTAAACCATAACACACATTTGGATAGTTTTCACATAGCAGAATATGTGTGTTTTATTATACTAAATTGAGTGCAAACTCCTAGACAACACAGAGATCTCATTGCTTAGTAAATATTAAAATCCCTCAGGATGACATATTGAAATTTGAATACATACAGAAGGATTTGCCATGTTTCTGAATACCTTAGTGTCTAATGTTGAACAGAAGGCAAATCTCATAGTATAGATTTCTAATAAAGAATTGTCCATAATTATTTTATTTGTCTGCTAGTAGCTGACTCATAGGTAAATGCAAACACAGTTGAAGAAATGTTGAACAATAGCATGCTTTTTGGCGCATACTTGTCTTGTCGGTGGGAATCATATGCACACACACACACATGAACATTAACAAGTCATAAATTCTTTCTGCTATGTGTATAAGGGTTCTTAACTTGCAGTCCAAGATTATGGGTAGAAATAAAAATTACATTTTTTGCCTTAACTTCTAATTGAAGCTGAATATTTCCTACAATTATTAGTGTACAGGGAAAAAAATTATAATCCCACTATTAGTAGTACAATAGAAGTTAGATATTTTCATATTACACAACAGTGGTTGCAAATATTATGTCCATTATTACTTTGAAATTATTAGAATTATTATTAGTTATTATTAGACATTAAAATAATGATGCAATAGCTTAAAAAGCACACATATTGCTATAGTACACATTTATTTTTTAAATATTTTGATTATTGCATTTTAGTATAATTTTTTCCATTGTGTAATTACAAATTTTACCTTTTGCCCTTAAAAATGTTATTCTGGGAAGGAAACCATAGACTTTATCAGATACAAAGAACTCTGTGTCAAAAAAAAAAGAAAAGAAAAATGTCACCTCAACGATCTCATGTCTTATCCCCAGAATCCTTGCACTGGGTACCTCACATGGTAAAAGGGACTTTGAAAACGCGGTTAAGGACACTGAGGTGGGGAGCTTATGCTGGAGAATTATCTGAATGGTCCAAATGTAACCATAGGATCCTTATAAGAGAAAAGTAAGCGTGAAAATCAGAGAGAGGAGGAGGGATGCTGGCGGCAGAGGCTGGAGTGATGTGCTTTGAAGGCAGAGAAAGGGGCCGTGAGCCCAGGAATGCAGCAGCCCCTGGGAGGTGGAGAAGGCACATGAAACCGATTCTCCGGAGCCTTCAGGAGTGCAGCTGGATGACA
The DNA here is from genome assembly GCF_033118175.1 of Dama dama. Lineage (NCBI taxonomy): Eukaryota > Metazoa > Chordata > Mammalia > Artiodactyla > Cervidae > Dama > Dama dama. The sequence continues at coordinate 9,742,937 of NC_083697.1, read as the reverse complement.
GCCTGACTGTCGCTCAGCCAGGCTCATCCTGGACTTCTGACTCCCACAACTACAAGAGTAGAATTTGTGTTGTTTAAAGCTCAGCATTCGGGAAACCCTGTTAGAGCAGCAGCGGGACACTCGCGCATTGTGGCATCAGAGTCAGGATACCTGAGGTGATGCTGATCACGTGTTCTGCTAGTAATACAGATGTTCCTGTAAGTAAGGGGAAGTGCTTTCCATTTTTCATATAGGAACATGGTCTTGGTAAACAGACTATCACTAAGAATGAGTCCTTTGCTTTCCTAGAAATAACCCAGTACTAAAATATTTTTAAGGTTTTGGCAGTTATATTGGCCTTACACCGAAAACAGGAGTGGACATGTTTTCTGTTATATGGAGAATAATAATCACTTTTCAAATCTCAAATTGAATATATTTGAGACCTAGTACTGACACAAATAACATTCTTCACTCAAAGGCAATTTATTTTTTTTTTTAACAGAAAGTAATTTTAAAAATCTTGATAGTTATTTGAATACAGTTATAGCAATTTTTTTCAGCTGGGAAAATTCCACAGTGTTTTGATTCTTTATACATGTCCACACAGAATTGCAATAATAACTTACTGGAGATCATAACCTGAACTGCCCTTGTCAGTCTTCACCAGAGCACATTAACCAATACAATGACCATGATCTAAGACTATATAATCAATATAAGTCAGCAGACACCCCTTTGAAATGACATATTCCTTGCCCTCACCACTGTGATGTACATGAGATAAATCCACACTGGTTGATAACACTGAATATTATTTGCATTTATAGATTATTTTGCACTAAATTATACTATTTCTATTCACCTACTAGTATCAAAAACTCAGCTATCTTTTACAAAAGCAGCTGGAGAAAATAGCATAATTTTGATAATGAGGCCTCATATTCTGAGTTAATGTAGCTCTTTGTTGCAACAGTTCAAAGGCAATTCAATCATTTGTAAACATCATCTTCATAATGTTAGAACCACTGTATTGCTTATGTAGCAATACATACTGAATTGCTTATGTAATTCATTTGAAATCATATTGTTTTGATAACTGGTTCCTGGCAGTCAGTTTTTTAATGCAATATGTGGAAAAGAGATTATTCTTTAATGACATGGTTTAATTGTATGTGTATAAGCTTTTAAGTCATTCCAGTAAATCACAGGTTCCAAACTGCCCTAACAATGTAATCCTTTTTAAATTCAACATAATGCAATGACTCCAAGTTCATTGCATGAATTCTATATAGATAAAAGCTTTATAAATTACACTACTGTTTGTTTTTAGGTCATTGTGAGAGATCTCATAGCTTTGGGAAGTGTTCAAGTGTTCATGGCCAAATATCCTAGTTAGCTCTTAGTGCTTGAGCAAAAGCCTTATTTCCAGTGATCACATTAACTTTCTGTGCCTAGGAATGCTGACTGCTGTTCATTAACTGATGAAAACTCAGTTAAAAAGGTCAAGCATAAGGAATATCAATCTGAATCACTGTAGTGATGCTGAAAGTGATGTTAGAGATTCAACCAATACCTTTAGTTTACACTTCAGGAAATGAAAATGTACAGAGGTTAAGAACATAGTGTATTCATTTGTACAAATAAATGTAGTCAGCACAGGTGGATCTGGAAGCTGGGGTTTCTACTTTCAGAAGCCATATTCACTCTATTAGATCACATTAGTTTATTTTCAAATCAACTCAGTATTTGATTCAGTATAATTAAATACCTTTATGTGTTATAAATTGTGCTATGTGATAGAGACAAAAGAATAAAAGATATTATGTAGGCTTAAAAAGAAAGAAATATGTAAACAAATAAATGGTATTAATTTGAGAGTGGTGCTGTAATAAAAATAGTAGGAGTTCAAAAGAGAAGTCAGTTTGAGTAGGAGATAGATAGGTCCCAGGCTGAACAGCTGTAATTGATTTTCTGCTGCCCTTTGACAGACTAAACATAGGCACAAGTGAAAGGATTGGCCAGAGACAACCTGGAAAACTGCCCCCATATAAGGAACTTAAGCCACCTCTCTTGCACACAACTCACCCTGAGTTCACCCATGTGATCTTCCACACACACTTGGCTTCTAATAAACGCTGTCTCTAGTTCACAATCTTGGTCTCTTTGCTGAATTCTTTCTTCAAAGCAGGCAAGGGCTGAAGTCCTTCTTCCACCATTACACCACTGGAATCAAGTTCAATTCAGGAGTCAGTGAAGCCCTCACCAAAGAGTTAATTTCTGAATTGTGTTTGAAAGGAGGTCAGTTACTTATTAACCAGGTAGGAGAGTATTCCTAGGAGAAAGAAAGAGAAAGAGCATGGGTGGTGAAAGCAGGAAAGAATACATCTTTTTCTATGAGCTTCCCCCAGCCACAACACTACCAGCAGAAGAAATTGTACAAGGAAAAGAGGAACTTCCTGTATTCCAGGTGAGACAGCCCCTTTCTGGCCTGTATGACTCAGTTGGCAGGAATTGAGTGGGCACCACAGAGTATTTGCTGTTGCAGAGTTAGAAGAGAGACCCACAGATAGGGGATCTAGGGAAGACTGGCCCCTCCCTGGCATCCACCTTGCTGTTAGACAGAGTGAACTGGGTACCACTGCTCTGCGTGCTTCTGGCAGGAGATGCCCCAGCCTCAAATCTCAAAGTCTTACTGCTATATTCTACTTGAGACAGGGTCAATCATGTCACAAATCTCATGTACTTTATCCCTGATTAGTTCACTTACTATACGTAGCCCAAGTTGTCCAGATCCACTCTCATCCCCCAGATCCTCATCCTCATAGAATTCTATACATTCTCCCTCTGGAACTCATGCTGAGTCTACAGCAAACTCTTCCTTGACCTAAAGAAAGCCATAGCCAAGTCATACTAAGAAAGTCATGCACTTTCTTAAAGGTACTCCTCCCTACCAGCCTGAGAGCACACAGTTTGGGTAAAGGAGCCCAGTCTGGATATTAGCCTCCCCTGCACCCTGTGCATAATCCCTTTGGCAGAATACAACCAACACAGCTATAAGCAGTGACTTGGATCCTCAGCTGTTTTTCCAAATATTCCCTTTGCCTTCTCCCCCTCAACCCTTTTTAAGATACTAGACACAAACTTCAATAATTATTTTCAACATGTTCCAAAAATTTTTAAATATATATATATGAGGAAAAAAACTGAGAATTACAAATATCAAATGGAAATTCTAGAACTGAGAAAAACCAATGGAAAAAATTGAACATTCATGGGTATATTTAACAGTAGGTGTTTGTTTGTTTGTTTAATAAATTGAAGTATAGTTGATTTACAATGTTGTGTTAGTTTTAGGTGTACAGTAAAATGAGTGAGTTATACATATCTAGAGAAAATCATAGTTCAAAAAGATACATGCACCCCAATGTTCATTGCAGCACTATTTTTTTTTCAGCACTATTTACAATAGCCAAGACATGGAAGCAACCTGAAAGTCCATCAAAAGAGGAATGGATAAAGAAAATGTAGTTCATATATACAATGGAATGTTACCTTCTCCCTTTAAGTGAAACCTATATCTGCCTTGGGGATACTGCTTCTCCTTTTAAGAGAATCTGTTTTTCTCTCCATTTTTAAATAATTGCCATAAAGGAGTGTAGATACTCACCAGCCAAAGACCAAAAGAAATAGCAGAATCAGAGTTTGGTTTACTTGTTGCAAGGGAGACAGAATGCCATAGGAAACAGTGAGATGTCTCAGCAAGAGAATATTATGATGGAATTGTTAAAGGACTGAGGCTTCGATCATATCATTTTGAAGAGGAATAGAGAAGTGCATTTTGCTCTGGATTCTATGATTTTTGTATCTTCATATTTATCTAGAAGGTAGTTGGGATGGAAGGAGTTAAATCTCTAATTGACCATAGAAATAGCAGAGGGAGATACTTGGCTGTTTTTGTGATTTGCACAGTGTTCTTCTATTTTCCTAAGCTCAGAAATGATTAAGGAATAGTCTTGGTTTTGCCCTCTTTACTACAGTCATTCACAGAGTGACCTTGGCAAATATGGATGTTCTATGAAATTGTTTTTACTAAGGAACAAAAAGTGTATCTTTGTCATGAGCATCAGGTCGGTACACAGCTGATAGCTGTCAGAATTTCTTCTTTGCTTTCTCGGTAGGCATCCTTGTCAGATATGTGTTCTTCCCTTAATGGAAATACTTTAATGCTTCATCATTAAGTATGATATTTCCTGTATTTTTCAGATACTTTTAAGAAGGTTAAGAAAATTGATTTTTATTCTTATTAAGAATTTTTATCTTAGATGGGTATCAAGCTAACTCATTACAAAGCATTTGTTGATGGACATGAGACTAGCATGAAGACCTAGTGACTATCTCTAACTTGTTCTACTTCCTAGGCCTCCCTATCTTCAGGCTCTTCACCTTCTAAACCATCCTCCACTTAACATTTGAATCATATTTCTAAAATATAAATCACTTTAAAGCTTATTCAATAATTCCCTGCTACCTACATAATGAATTCCAAAATCCTCTCCATAAAAATGCCTTCAGTTTATAAAGATATAAATCCCTTATTTATATCTTTAACTGCATCCCTTGCAATCCCTTCATAGACCTTTCAATTTACATATAAATATTAATTAAACAAATATTTAATCAAGTGCCAAGTAGAATTCTAAGTATAATGAATACAGCAATGAAAAAAATAAAACTCTTTGCCCTCATGGACCTTACAATGCCCAGGAAAGGGGAGATGATAAAAGATAACTCCCATCATATCTCTCTTTAATGTTTCTTTTAACCAATGTGAAAAACTTATGAGTACCAGAGAATGACAGTGGATGTAATGAGTTTAATCAGACAGTCACACTCCAACTGCTGCTGTCTTTATGGGGGCACAGAATCAGAGCCTCACACCTTTTACAAATGATTTTCTCTTAACTAAGAAGTAGAGAACTCTAGAAGTAATTTGCTCTTACCTGGAAGAAACAGCAGGATGTTGCAGCATTTTACGTCAAAATTGTCAATTCTGAATCTTTGTTGCCATTTAATAAATAGGAACATGAATCATCTCACAATTTCAGGGACATCACACTATACTAGTGACATCATATTAATTGGACCTGGAAAGAAAGCAATGTAAACATTTTAGATGCTTTAGTGAGATATAGAGGATGAAGGATAAATTCATGGAGAACACAGGGGTCTGTCACCTCACTGAAGTGTTTGGGTGAGGAGGTGGTGAAAGGGTCTACAATATATCAAATGAAGTACAAGTTTCTACTTTACTGAAGACCACAAAGCTTGGTATCATATTTACTAAATAAGCTAAGGATTTGTCAGCTTTTACTGGAGTCTAAAAGAGAAGACTTTCCAAATGATACAGGCTAAAATTTAAGCAATTAAAAAAATATATTTTTTAATTGGTAGAAAATTGCTTTACACTTTTGTGTTGGTTTCTGCCATACAACAACACTAATCAGACATAATTTTATATATATACACACACACACACATACACATACATACATGGGTTTCCCAGGTAGCTCAGATGGCAAAGAATCTGCCTGCAATGCAGGAGACCCAGGTTTGATCCCTGGGTTGGGAAGATCCCCTGGAGAAGCAAATGGAAATCCACTCTTGCCTGGAGAATTCCATGGACAGAGAAGCCTGGCACGCTACAGTCTTTGGGGCTGCAAAGAGTTGCACACAACTGAGCAACTAACACATAGATAGATAGATAGATAGATAGATAGATAGATAGACAGATAGATAGATAGATAGATATTCCTTCCCTTTTGAGCCTTCCTCCCTTCTCTCCATCACATTCCCTCTAGCATTCCCCCTAGGTCATCACAGACTGCCAGGCTGGGGTCCCTGTGTTATTTAGCCACTTCCCACTAACTACCTATTTTACACGTGATGGTGTATATATGTCAATGCAATTTTCTCAATTCATCCTATCTTCACTTTTCCCCACTGTGTCCATAAATCTGTTCTCTACTAGGTTCATGCATGTCATTTTCCTAGATAGATGGAAGAGGAGTAAGCAATTCATTTTTGCTCTATGATCCAACAGATCCAGTGATGATTCAATGCTCTATGGAGACTCTGACTGGTTAAGTTAGGAAAAAAATCACAACAATGTCTCAGAATTCTGGAGGAAATTCAAGCCATTTTGGAAATGTAATTCTTCTGAGAGACAGTTCTTGGCTTCAACATTTGATCACTGGACACTGGGGAACATTAAGAACTGAGAACTCATTAGCTGAGCTTTATGAGATTAATTGAAACCATAGATTATACACAGTAGCATTCAATGTTCACCTGGAATATATACTTATTCAGAGCATCTCCTGAAAACCCAAGGAAACTGCAAAAGCAGAATGCTCACACTTCAGTTGATCCTGCTTTTCCCTTATATCCAAGCCTTCATGGAAGTTCTTATGACCAATTTTTATGAGAGAGAAAATAATTGGAGTTTGGCTTACAAATGATACTGCATGATATGCTGGCATTAATTAGAAGCCAACAACTGTAACAGTGAAGATGTTGGTGGTATGAATAACAGTATCAACAGTGAATAACAGACATTTCTATTCTGCACCCAATAGAAAATACATTCTTTTCAGTTGCACATGAAGGATTCATCTGATTAGACCATAGAAAAGGTTATTCAAAAATCTCAAAAAATACCATAAAAACAAAGTATTAAAGTCAAATGTATGTTTTTTGATGAATAGGTATTAAATTAAAAATAATAGGACATATCTATAAATTTTTTTGATATTTGGAATTTTAGAATGCATGATATCAAAATCTGTAAGAAGTAACTGAAGTAATGCTCAAGGGGAAAAAAAGCTTATATTACATAAGTACTTACTACAAAAGATTATAAAACACTTAATATAAAGATGCAAAGTCAGCAATCTAAGCTAATACCTTAAACTATGAAATAAGAGCAAGTTAAAAGTATAGTATACAAATATATATATATATATATATATATATATATATATATAAGTATGAAAACAATGGAGAACACAAAGAAGAGAAAAATCAATAAAATTAAAGCTTGATGGTGGTACATATACACAATGGAATATTACTCAGCTATTAAAAAGAATGCATTTGAATCAGTTCTAATGAGGTGGATGAAACTGGAGCCTATTATACAGAGTGAAGTAAGTCAGAAAGAAAAACACCAATACAGTATATTAACTTATATATATTGAATTTAGAAAGATGGTAATGATGACCCTAGATGCAAGACAGCCAAAGAGACACAAATGTAAAGAACAGACTTTTGGACTGTGTTTGAGAAGGTGAGGGTGGGATGATTTGAGAGAATAGCACTGAAAGATGTATATTACCGCATGTGAAATAGATCTCCAGTCCAGGTTCAATGCATGAGACAGGGTACTCAGGGCCAGTGCACTGAGATGACCCTGAGGGATGGGATGGGGAGGGAGGGTCAGGATGGGGGACACATGTACACTCATGACTGATTCATATCAATGTATGGTAAAAACCATTAAAAGATTGTAAAGTAATTAGCCTTCAATTAAAATAAATTAATTAATTAAAAATAAAGATTCTTTGAAAAGATTAATAAAATTGATATATGTTAATAGCAAGATTGAATAAGAAAAAGATATATTATCTCTTTATTTGTATAAACACAAATAATAAATTTTAAACAGTCTAATTATATATTCTACATATGTTAAAAGGATGTTAAGGGTATATTGTATGCCAAGGCTGTGTATTGTCACACTGCTTATTTAACTTCTATGCAGAGTACATCATGCGAAATGCTGGGTTGACTGAATCACAAGCTGGAATCAAGATTGCTAGGAGAAATATCAACAACCTTAGATATGCAGATGATAACACCCTAATTACAGAAAGTGAAGAGGAACTAAACAGCCTCTTGATAAAGGTGAAGGAATAGAGTGAAAAGGGTGGCATAAAAATCAACATTCAAAAAATGAAGATCATGGCATCTGCTCCCATCACTTCATGGCAAATAGATGGGGGGAAAAAAATGGGAACAATGGCAGATTTTATTTTCTTGGGTTCCAAAATCAATGAGGATGGTGACAGCCATGAAATTAAAAGATGCTTGCTCCTTGGAAGGAAAGTTATGACAAACATAGTGTATTAAGAAGCAAAGACATCACTTTGCTGACGAAGGTCTGTATAGTCAAAGCCATGGTTTTTCCAGTAGTCATGTACAGATGTGAGGGTTGGACCATAAAGAAGGCTGAAAAGTGAAAGTGAAAGTTGCTCAGTCATGTCCGACTATTTGCAACCCAATGAACATATAGTCCTCCATCTCTGGCTGCAAAGAATATAATCAATCTGATTTCGGTGTTGACCATCTGGTGACATCCATGTGTAGACTCTTCTTGTGCTGTTGGAAGAGGGTGTTTGCTATGACCAGTGTGTTCTCTTGGCAAAACTCTATTAGCCTTTGTCCTGCTTCATTCTGTACTCCAAAGCCAAATTTGCCTGTTACTCCAGGTGTTTCTTCACTTCCTACTTTTGCATTCCAGTCCCCTATAATGAAAAGGATATCTTTTTTGGGTGTTAGTTCTAAAAGGTCTTGTAGGTCTTCATAGAACTGCTCCACTTCACCTTCTTCAGCATTACTGGTTGAGGCATAGACTTGGATTACCGTGATATTGAATGGTTTGCCTTGGAAATGAACAGAGATCATTCTGTCATTTTTGAGATTGCATCCAAGTACTGCATTTTGGACTCTTTTGTTGACCGTGATGGCTACTCTATTTCTTCTAAGGGATTCCTGCCCACAGTAGTAGATATAATGGTCATCTGAGTTAAATTCAACCATTCCAGTCCATTTTAGTTCACTGATTCCTAGAATGTTGACATTCACTCTTGCCATCTCCTATTTGACCACTTCCAATTTGCCTTGAATCCTGGACCTAACATTCCAGGCTCTTATGCAATATTTCTCTTTACAGTATCGGACCTTGCTTCTATCACCAGTCACATCTAAAACTGGGTATTGTTTTTGCTTTGGCTCCATCCCTTCATTCTTTCTGGAGTTATTTCTCCATTGATCTCCAGTAGCATATTGGCCACCTACTGACCTGGGGAGTTCCTCTTTCAGTATCCTATCATTTTGCCTTTTCATACATGGCAGAAAGTGAAGAGGAACTAAAAAGCCTCTTGATGAAAGTGAAAGAGGAGAGTGAAAAACTTGGCTTAAAGCTCAAAATTCAGAAAACTAAGATCATGGCATCTGGTCCCTTCACTTCATGGGAAATAGATGGGGAAACAATGGAAGCAGTGTCAGACTTTACTTTTTGGGCTCCAAAATCACTGCAAATGGTGATTGAAGCCATGAAATTAAAAGATGCTTACTCCTTGGAAGGAAAGTTATGACCAACCTAGATAGCATATTAAAAAGCAGAGACATTACTTTGCCAACAAAGGTCCATCTAGTCAAGGCTATGGTTTTTCCAGTGGTAAAGTATGGATGTGAGAGTTGGACTGTGAAGAAGGCTGAGCACTGAAAACTTGATGCTTTTGAACTATGGTGTTGGGGAAGACTCTTGAGAGTCACTTGGATTACAAGGAGATCCAACCAGTCCATCCTAAAGGAGATCAGTCCTCGATGTTCATTGGAAGGACTGATGCTGAAGCTGAAACTCCAATACTTTGGCCACCTCATGTAAAGAGTTGACTCATTGGAAAAGACCCTGATGCTGGGAGGGATTGGGGGCAGGAGGAGAAGGGGACGACAGAGGATGAGATGGCTGGATGGCATCACCGACTCGATGGACATGAGTTTGAGTAAACTCTAGGAGTTGGTGATGGACAGGGAGGCCTGGTGTGCTGTGATTCATGGGGTTGCAAAGAGTCGGACATGGCTGAGTGACTGAACCGAACTGATTACAAAATTACTTTTGCCCCAACCTAATACAAAAACCCTGAAGCTAACACTGTGCCTGATGTTAAACTATTAAACATTTCTTCCCCCAAGGTTAAGGACAAGGCTAATATGTTTATTCTTACCACTTCTATCCAACATTGTGGTGTTCATAGCCCATGCCATAAGATTAGAAAAATAAATAAAATACATAAATATTAGAAAAAGAAAAATGATAGTGTATATAAAAGCCCTTTGGAATTGACTAATTGTTAGAATTGTTATAATATTTAGCAAGACCTCAGGATACAAGGCGGAGAAGGCAATGGCAACCCACTCCAGTACTCTTGCCTGGAAAATCCCATGGATGGAGGAGCCTGATAGGCTGCAGTCCATGGGATCGCAAAGAGTCTGACATGACTGAGTGACTTCACTTTCACTTTTCCTTTTCATGCATTGGAGAAGGAAATGGCAACCCACTCCAGTGTTCTTGCCTGGAGAATCCCAGGGACGGCGGAGCCTGGTGGGCTGCCGTCTTTGGGGTTGCACAGAGTCGGACACAACTAAAGTGACTTTGCATCCACAGCAGCAGAAGCAGGATACAAGGAAAACATACTGGCAATAAATATGGACATAAAGCTTTAAAAAAATCTACATCATTTACAACAGTACCAAAAATATATCAAGTATCTGAAACAAAATCAAATGTACTTCTCAACTGGGAGCAATTTGCCCTGCAAGGACTTTTAACAAAGTCTGAAAATATTTTGACTGTCACAGTTTATGTGGTACTTCCGGTATCCAGTGTGTAGAGGCCAGGAAGCTACTAAGCATTCTACAATGCAAGATAGCACCCCATAACAATGAATCCTTAGGTCAAAATGTCAATAAAATGAGGTTAGAGAACCCTGATCTAGCATAAGATAAGAAAGATCTCTGCACAAAAAAACCTGTCAAGATTCAACTAAGAGAAAGTTTAAATTAAATAAGTTGAAAGCTATAACAGTTCATGCATCGTTATGATGAGCATTCTCCCTAAATTAATTCCTAAATTCAACATGAAAGTGAAAGTGAAAAGTGAAAGTTGCTCAGTTGTGTAGACTCTAGGACCCCATGGACTGTAGCATGCCAGGCTTCCTTCCTTGTCCTTCATTACCTCCCAGAGTTTGCTCAGAGTCACAGCTGTTGAATCAGTGATGTTATTTAACCTTCTTGTCCTCTGTCACCCTCTTCTCGTTTTGCCTTTAATCTTTCCAAGCAACAGGGTCCTTTTGAAATATAAAATAAGTTAAAAAAACAAAAAACAAACAAACAAAAAAAACGAAAGCTCTCTCCTCAACTGTAACTGTAACTGGCATTAGCTCAGTTTCAACATATTGTTGTTGTTGTTGTTCACTGGCCAAGTCATATCGGACTTTTCTCAACCGCCTGGACTGCAGCATGCCAGGCTTCCCTGTTCCTCATCATCTCCTGGAGTTTGCTCAAATTCATGTCCATTGAATTGGACAGTCAGTTGTTCGATACAAGGTTCTAACTGTTGCTTTTTGATCCGCATACAGGTTTAATCAGGAGAAAGGTAAGATGGCCTGGTAGTCCCACCTCTTTAAGAGTTTTCCAATTTTTTTTATGATCCATACAGTCAAAGGCTTTAGTATAGTCAATGAAACAGAGGTAGATGTTTTTCTGAAATTCTTTTTCTTTCTCTGTGATCTAGTCAGCAATTTGATCTCTGGTTCCTCTGTCTTTTCTAAACCCAGTTTGAGCATCTGGAATTTCTCAGTTCACATAATGCTGAAGCTTAGCTTGAAGGATTTTGAGCATAACCTTACTAGCATGGGAGATGAGTGCAATTGTCTGGTGGTTTAAACCTTCTTTAGTACTGCTCTTATTAGGAATTGGGATGAGAATTGAACTTTTCCATCCCTGTGACCACATTTATCAAGATATCTCTTTTGATAAATGTCATGTGTATACATAAAATCTTTTTAAAAATCGTGCTGATATTTTTTGCAACTCCTTTGGAAGAAATAAAGCTCAACCCCCATTTTAAATATTTTTAAAAATCCAGAGGGAGATCAAGATGATGGAGGATATGGAGCTCACCTTCCTCCATGAACACGTCAAAAATATATCTACATGTGGGACAATTACTACTGACAATTAACTGGAAACTGGGAGAGGACTCCTTGCAAGGCTGCAAGAAAGACCCAGGTACAATCAGGTAGAAAGGAAAGAAAAGTTATCAGTTAGAGACCTGTGTCCCTGAGAGAGGACTCAGAAGAGGAGGGGCATTAGATGGGGAGAGATCTTTTCTGGGGAGTGAGCAGTTCAACCTACGTATTGCGTGCTCCAGCTCTGGGGTCTGACACCAGGAAAGTGAGTCCACTTAGCTGATTAGAGAACCAGTGACTGGGTTCTCTAGAGATCTAGGGACTGACAGTATGTTTGTAAGAAACCTAGACTCCACTTGAGAATTGTACACATGCTTGCTTACTCCTGAACATGGTTGATGAAGCAGACTGAAACAGCCTGGGACTCTGACTAGCTTCCTGAAACCACCCCAGCATGAGACCCAGCTTGAGCTGAGCACCTGCTCTGGTCACATTTGCTTTCTGGAAGAGCAAATTTTTCATCCGAAACTTTACAGGCCAGAAGGGAGAGGTATGATATATTTAAAGTGCTGAAAGGAAAAAAACTTACAACCCAGGATATTATGCCCTATCACTCAGAACTGAAAGATAAGTAAAAACTAAAAGGTTTCATTACTAAATCACCTTAAAATAAATATTACAGGGATTTCTCTACATGGAAAAGAAGTATCAATAGGCAAGGAAAAAATCCCACTAGTAAAGGAAAATATATAGTAATGGTTGAGTACCATGTAAATAAGCTGATATTAAGAGTAAGTTCAGCTCGATCACTCAGTCATGTCCAACTCTTTGTGACCCCATGGACTGCAGTATGCCATGCTTCCCTGTCTATCACCAATACCCACAGGTTGTCCAAACTCATGTCCATCAAGTTGATGATGCCATTCAACCATCTCATCCTCTGTTGTTCCCTTCTCCTCCTGCCTTCAATCTTTCCCAGCATCAGGGTCTTTTCCAATAAGTCAGTTCTTTGCCTCAGCTGGCCAAAGTATTGGAGTTTCAGCTTCAGCATCAGTGCTTCCAATGAATATTCAGGACTGATTTCCTTTAGGATGGACTGGGTTGATCTCCTGCTGTCCAAGAGAAATTCAAAAGTCTTCTCCTAAGAAGAATGGAACTGGAGGAATCAACCTGCCTGACTTCAGACTATACTACAAAGCTACAGTCATCAAGACAGTATGGTACTGGCACAAAGACAGAAATATAGATCAATGGAACAAAATAGAAAGCCCAGAGATAAATCCACACACCCATGGACACCTTATCTCTGACAAAGGAGGCAAGAATATACAATGGAGAAAAGACAATCTCTTTAACAAGTGGTGTTTGGAAAACTGGCCAATCACTTGTAAAATAATGAAACGCAAGCACTTTCTAACACCATACACAAAAATAAACTCAAAATACATTAAAGGTCTAAATGTAAGACCAGAAACTAGAAAACTCATAGAGAAAAACATAGGCAAAGCACTCTCTGACATAAATCACAGAAGGGTCCTCTGTGACCCACCTCCCAGAGTAATAGAAATAAAAGCAAAAATAAACAAATGGGACCTAATTAAACTTAAAAGCTTTTGCACAATGAGGGAAACTATAAGCAAGGTGAAAAGACAGCCTTCAGATGGGAGAAAATAATAGCAAACAAAGCAACTGACAAAGAATTAATCTCAAAAATATACAAGCAGTTCATGCAGCTCAATTCCAGAAAAATAAATGACCCAATCAAAAAATGGGCCAAAGAACTAAACAGGCATTTCTCCAAAGAAGACCTACAGATGGATAACAAACACATGAAAATATGCTCAACATCACTCATTATCAGAGAAATGCAAATCAAAACCACAATGAGGTACCATCTCATGCTGGTCAGAATGGCTGCTATCAAAAAGTCTACAAACAATAAATGCTAGAGAGGGTGCAGAGAAAAGGGAACCCTCTTACACCGTTAGTGGGAATGCAAACTAGTACAGCCACTATGGAGAACAGCATGGAGATTCCTTAAAAAACTGGAACCAGAATTGTCATATGACCCAGCAATCCCACTGCTGGGCATACACACTGAGGAAACCAGAATTGAAAGACACATGTACCCCACCCTTCATCACAGCACTTTTTATAATAGCTAGGACATGGAAGCAACAGAGACGTCCACTGGCAGACAAATGGATAAGAAAGCTGTGGTACATTCACACAATGGAATATTACTCAGCTATTAAAAAGAACACATTTGAATCAGTTCTAATGAAGTGGATGAAACCGGAGCCTATTATACAGAGTGAAGTAAGTCAGAAAGAAAAACACCAATACAGTATATCAAAGCATCTATATGGAATTTAGAAAGATGCTGACGATGACCCTATATGTGAGACAGCGAAAGAGACACATATGTAAAGAACAGACTTTTGGACTCTGTGGGAAAAGGCAAGCGTGGGATGATTTGAGAGAATAGCATTGAAACATGTAACCATATGTGAAATAGATCGTCAGTCCAGGTTCGATGCATGAGACAGGGTACTCAGGGCTGGTGCACTGGGACGACCCTAAGAGATGGGATGAGGAGGGAGGTGGGAGGGGGGTTCAGGATGGGGAACACATGTACACACATGGCTTATTCATGCCAATGTATGGTAAAAACCACTAAAATATTGTAATTAGCCTCCAATTAAAATAAATTAATTAATTTTTAAAAAAGAGTCTTATCCTACACCACAGTTCAAAAGCATCAAATTTTTCAGTGCTCAGTTTTCTTTATATCCAGCTCTCACATCCATACATGACTACTGGAAAAACTATAGCTTTAACTAGACAGGCCTTTGTTGGCAAAGTAATGTCTCTGCTTTTTTAATATGATGTCTAGATTTATTACAGATTTTCTTCCAAGGAGCAAGTATCTTTTAATTACATGGCAGTCACCATCTGCAATGCCTTTGGAGCCCAAGAAAATAAAGTCACTGTTTCCATTGTTTTCCCATTGTCATGAAGTGATGGGACCAGATGCCATGATCTTAGTTTTTGTTTCGTTTCTTTTTTTAATTTGTTTATTGAAGGAAATTGCTTTACAGAATTTTGTTTTCTGTCAAACTTCAACATGAATCAGCCATAGGTATACATATATCCCCTCCCTTTTGAAACTGTCTTCCATACTCCACCCCATCCCACCCTTCTAGGTTGATACAGAGCCCCTGTTTGAGATTCCTGAGCCATACAGCAAATTCCCGTTGGCTATCTATTTGAATGTTGAGTTTTAAACCAGCTTTTTCACTCTCCTCTTTCACTTTCATCAAGAGGCTCTTCAGTTCCTCTTCTCTTTCTGCATAAGGGTGGTGTCATCTGCATATCTGAGGTTATTGATATTTCTCCCAGTAATCTTGATTGCAGCTTGTGTTTCATCCAGCCCATCGTTTCTCATGATGTACTCTGCACATTAGTTAAATAGGCAGGGTGACAATATACAGCCTTGACATACTCCTTTCCCTATTTGGAACCAGTCTGTTGTTCCATGTCCAGTTCTTCTTGACCTGCATACAGATTTCTCAGGAGGCAAGTAAGGTGGTCTGATTCCCATCTCTTTAAGGATTTTCCAATTTGTTGTGATCCACACAAAGGCTTTGGCATAGTCAATAAAGCAGAAGCAGATTTTTTTCTGGACCTCTCTTGCTCTTTTGATGAAGACTAAAATATGAAGAGTAAAAGGTAAAACAAATATAAGATAAACTATATAATAAGCAGTGATGGGATAAACATGAAGATAGAAAATATGACATCAAAAACACAAGTATAAAAAGGTAGATCTTTTAGAATGTGTTTGCCATTAAATGACTGCCAGTTTAAAACAAGTGGGTATATTTATAGGGCACTATATATGAAAGTGAAAATGTTAGTCATTCAGTCATGTCTGACTCTTTGTGACCCCATGGACTGTAGCCTACCAGGCTCCCCTGGGATTCTTCAGGCAAGAATACTGGAGTGGGTAGCAATTGCCTTCTCCAGAGGATCTTCCTGACCAGGGATCAAACCTGGGTCTCCTGCATTTCTGCAGGCAGATTCTTTACCATCTGAGACACTGGGGAATGTGCTTGCATTTAAATGACTGCCAGTTTAAAACAAGCAGATACAGCTATAGGTCAGTATATATGAACCCCATTGTAAACACAAATCAAAAGCCTATAATAGATATCCAAAGCCTAGAGAGAAAGGAACATAAGCACACTGAGAGAGTCAATTCTTAGGCAGGTTGATAAGAAGTCTAAGGGTCCCCAAGGAGAGAAGGGTTTGGAATTCTCAAGGAGGAAGAAAGGACAAACTACATTCCTTAGGATTATTATATAGCATATAATAATAATTATTATTGTATAATATTAATATATATTATTTACTTATTTATTATATTTAATATATTTATATATAATTATTTATAATAATTAATATATTTAATTTTTACAATTACTTATTGTATTATAGTTAATATTTATTATTACTATATATTATATAATATTATATATTATATATAATATATTATATATATATATATATATAAGGATATATAATGTATCCTGCTTGAGGACAGTCTCTGAAAAAACCTTCTGGCTAATTCTGTTATCTCAAAATGTAAATTATGGGAGTAGGTCTGGTGAGGTCTTTACAACCTCTAGACATTCTTTTGATTCACTGTAATAACTAATTTGAGAGTATATAATTCCAGTGCTAAGACTAGCAAGGGGGTACTCTTTCTACTCCCTTCTGATGTATATGTCAAAAGCTTTCTCTATCTCCTTTATACTTTAATAAAACTATTTCACAAAAGCTCTGAGCGATCTAGCCTCGTCTCTGGCCCCAGATTGAATTCTTCTCCTCCAGAGGCCAAGAACCGCAGCGTCTTCGTGTGATTCAGCAACAACCTTTCATCTTGGGGGCTCCTCCTGGATCCTTCAGGACAAGGTAAGGATGCTTGGAGCTCTAGTTCTTTGTTCTCTGAGCGAACACATTTTCCACTGTACTTTACTAACTCTACGGTGTGGTTGTGTGAATGAATGAAATGCTCTGCATGAAGCAAGTGAGGAGCCCTGCTCTGCGGTTCTGCAGCGACCTCACACGGCTTATGGCAGAAACCTGTCGGGGGTTTATACTGACCTGCCAATGCCAAGAGGCACCCAACATCTCCTTCAGGAAGCGACCAGAAACAGGCAAAGTGTGTGGACCGAACTCTCCTTTTTCCGTCAAACGTTTTGGTCTCTTTGACCATTTCATACCTCTTTGGGAATTAGAAGTACAACCTAATCTATCGGATCATAGACTTTCAAGGGACTTGTAATCTATGTTGCTAATGTGTACTGTGGCCTAGGTCCCAAACTTGGATTGGTAGTCAGGAAGCGCCTAGCCTCGCTAGGCGTGGAAAGCTAGGAAGCTAGATGGAGCTCTAACTCCAAGAGCATCTCTGAGGTTAAAGGTTACTCAGATTGGAACTACAAGGGATTTTTTTTTTTCCCCTTTGGTAACGCTGGCTCTTAGTGGATAAGAGGAGGCTCATACTGGTGTGGTGACGCTTAGAAGAAACATCTCAGTTTCATGTTTGTATCGGTCTTACTGTGGTCAGGAATATACTCCGGGTCGTGCACAGGCACTCAGGTGACGAATGTTTCCCCCAGCCGTTTAGCTTGGGAGGCATTCCGGAAGGTTACTCTGGTTGCACCCCGGGTGGCATCAGAGGTAAGCGAGATAAAGAGCTGGACATCAGTCAGGGATGCCGTCAGGTCTACCCCTGGTGCATCCCCACCCCATCTTGGTGGTAGAACCAGGAGGGACGAGTGTGACGCCTGCATCGGTAAGGGACAGACTAAGTCCGACCAGGAAGGAAAAGCTTTTGGTGTAAGGTCTGTCTACACTCCCATCTAGAGCAGGGAGGGACGCCTCTGGTAGAAAAGCAGCGCTGGTCGCTTTTTTTCTCTCTTACAGATGGGAGCTAACAATTCCAGCCTCACTCCTTTGAACTGTATCCTGAAAAACTGAGATAGATTTGATCCCCAGGGCTTAAAGAAGGCACACCTGGTCTTCCTATGTGATACTGCATGGCCGCGGTACCCACTGGAAGACGGTGAACGGTGGCCACTTGGAGGGTCTCTTAAGTATAATACTGTTTTACAGTTAGACCAGTTCTGTAGAAAACAAGGGAAATGGGTGGAAGTAGCATATGTGTTGCCCTTTTTCACTCTGCGAAGTATGCCAGACTTACATCCTAAGGGTATAGATTTGGGTGTGAAACTTTCAGCTCCCCCCTGCCCTCCTACTTTGCCCGCGTACCCGGGGCTCCAAACGGATTCAAACTGCCTCAGTCTCAGTGGAAACCCAAATTGAGATTCGAACTGTCCACGTAGAGGCTCAAACAACTCCTGTCTCAGTAAGACTTCAGACTACTCTGGTTTCAATAGAAACTGAGACCATCGAAGTAAGAGATGAGATGGAGGACAGGAGACAAAGAGATAAAGAAAAGCAGGTTTCTCCAATCTATCCCTGGGATGTGCGCAGAGCAGCCAGAGAGACTGAGGGACAGCAACACAAGCTGTTGCCTCTTCATGAAGTACCCACCGGGAGAAATAATCAGTCTATGAGAGTTAATAAGCCTTTTTCTTATCAAGAAATACAAAGAATCAAGGAGGATCTGGGAGACTATTTAGAGGACCCAGAAAAGTATATTAGAGCTTTTAAAGGTGTTACTCTGCATTATGACCTTACTTGGAAGGTTGTGATGTATATCTTGGGACAAACGCTGACTCTCGACTCAAAAAGTCGAGTTTTGGGAAAAGCAGTTGCTTATGGAGATGGATGGCTGGTAATGAATCAATAGGAAAGAGGGAGGACGAGATAACCATCCTCCCCACTGGGAATCAGGCGGTCCCAGCTACAGAACCAGACTGGGACTATAACACAGCGAAAGGAAGATGGGATCAGAGTCATTTTGTCAGATGTATTCTTGAAGGACTCAGGCAGGCGCGTTCTAAGCCTTTAAAATATGGCAAACTGGCAGACATAGAACAGGAAGAGAAGGAAGCTCCTGGTAAATTCCTAGACAGACTGAGAGAAGCCCTTCGCAGATTCACTGAGATTGATCCCGAAAGTGAGGAGGGAAAAGTGATCTTAAAGGATAGATTTCTCACTCAGTCGGCTCCAGATATTCACCATAAGTTGTCAAAACGGGCATATGGACCAAATCAGTCTTTAGATAATCTGTTACAACTGGCTCAGACAGTCTATTATGGAATGGAATATGAGGAAAAGAAATAAAGGCAGAGAAAGACAAAGGAACAGGTGGAAGCCTTCGCAATGGCTATGAAAACCCTTCTTAAACAGCCTGAGAAAAATGTCCAGAGGGACCCAGGTGGAAAGGGATGGGCTTGCTATTACTGTGGAAAGGAGGGGCACCTCAAGGGGGATTGCCCTCAGGCATCTAAGCCTCCTCTGGCTCCATGTCCCATCTGCAAAGGACCACACTGGAGGAGAGACTGCCCCCAGAGGGGTAGGTCTCAGGGTTCAGACTCTCAAGACCATCAGGACTGAAGGTGCCTGGGGGTCCCCACACAAGCTCCCATCCTAATTACACCTGAGGAACACCGGGTACTGATAACGGCGGGAGGCCAACATGTCAATTTCCTTTTAGATACTGGGGCAACTTACTCCGTGCTTACTGAAGCCCCTGGCCCACTTTCTTCCCGATCCGCTTCCGTAATGGGACTGTCTGGACGAGCCAAAAGGTATTATTTCAGTTATTCTCTACCTTGCAACCGGGATTCTGTGCTATTTTCACACAAGTTCCTGATTGTGCCAGAATCACCCCCACCCCTTTTGGGGAGGGATATACTGAGCAAGATCCACGCCTCTGTTTTCATGAATATGGAGCCCTCCCTTTCCCTCTCTTTAGTTGAACAAAATGTAAATCTTAGAGTATGAGCTGATAGAAAATCTGTGGGTTGAGCACAAAATACTATTCCTGTAGTTGTCAAACTCAAAGACCCAGACTTATTCCCACATAAGAAGCAGTATCCACTGAAACCTGAGGTTAGGGAAGGGTTAAAACCCATCATTGAGAATTTAAAGGAGCAGGGACTGTTAGTTCCCTGTAACAGTCCATGCAATAAATACTCCTATTTTGCGTAAAGAAATCAGATGGTAAATGGAGACTAGTTCAAGATTTACAAATAATAAATGACGCTGTAGTTCCTTTACACCCGTGGTGCCTAATCCTTTTACTCTATTTTTTGAAGTTCCTGAACGAGCCAAATATTTCTCATTAATTGATTTGAAAGATGCCTTCTATTCAGTGCCTTTGGCGGAAGAAAGTCAATTTCTATTTGCCTTTGAAGACCCTGCTCAACTAGCTTCCCAGTTAACCTGGACAGTTTTGCCCCAGGGATTTCGTAACAGTCCTCACTTATTTGGACAAAATTTGTCATGGGATCTACAAACTTTAATAGCTCTAAAGCGGTGGTGTTACAATATGTAGATGATATTTTGCTCTGTGCTGAGACAGAGGAAGCTTGTTCACGAGCCTCAGAAGGTTTCTTAAACTTTCTGGCAGGCTGCGGTTACAAAGCATCAAGAGAGAAGGCTCAGCTTTGTCAAAAATCTGTAAGATATCTGGGCCTAATCATATCACAAGGGACTAGGGCCACAGGCCCTGAGAGAATTAAACCTATACTAAACCATCCCCTACCTATGACTTTAAGACAATTGAAAGGATTTTTGGGAATCACAGGCTACTGTCGTATTTGGATTCCAGACTATGGGGAACGTGCCCGGCCTTTATATAAACTTTTGGCTGAAGCTCAGCAGGCCCAAACCGACAAACTGGTTTGGTCTCCAGATACTCAAAAGTCTTTTAAGGTTCTTCAGACTGCTCTCCTGCAAGCTCTCGCTCTGAGCTTGCCCACAGGGTCAGAATTTAATTTGTTCATCACTGAAAGAAAATGTATGTCCTTGGGAGTTTTAACACAACCCCGAGGGCTTCACCAGCAACCTATTGCTTATCTAAGCAGAAAATTAGATGTAATTGCACATGCGTGGCCCCACTGCCTAAGACTAATTGGGGCAAGGGCTTTATTAGCACCTGAAGCTTTAAAAATAATTAATGGAGGAAACCTTACTGTACTGACTTCTCATGACGTGAGTGGAATCTTAAATTCTAAGGTTAATATTTGGATGACAGACAGTAGACTTCTTAAATACCAATCATTGTTAGAAGGGCCAGTAACTAAGCTCAAAGTTTGTGGAAATTTAAATCCTGCCACTTTCCTTCCTGAGAAGGAAAATGAAACACCTGATCACGATTGTTCCCAATTCCTAACTTTAAACTATGCAGCTCAGGAGGATCTAATGGATCACCATTAGACAACCCTGACATGGAAATATTTACAGATGTCAGTTCTTTTGTTCGGGATGGAAAGCGTAAGGCAGGTTACACAGTTGTGACTACTGAACAGGTTTTAGAAGCAAAATCTCTCCCCTAGGGAACCAGAGCTCAGTTAGCGGAGCTTGTGACTCTGACCAGAGCTCTAGAGTTAAGAAAAGGGCAGCGAGTAAATATCTACACTGGTTCTAAGTATGCTTATTTGACTTTACATGCTCATGCTGCAATGTGGAAGGAAAGACAGTTTGAAACAACAACAGGAGAACCTATTAAACATTTCAGAGAAATTGAAAGACTTTTAACTGCTACCTATTGTCCTAAAGAAGTAACCATTATGCATTGCAAAGGGCACAGCAGGAATGGGAGTAAAGTAGCCTCAAGTAACCTGTTAGCTGACTCTCAAGCCAAAAAAGCTGCACTTTACCAAAACCCCTCACTACAGACAACTTTGATATGGACAGGTCCTGTGGAACAGAAAAATCCACAACATACTGAGGAAGAATTAGAAAGATATAAGAAAAGAAGAGCAAAGATTACTGATAAATGATGGTTACAGTCCGAGGATGGACGATTAATAATTCCTGAAAATGCTCAGTGGAAAATTCTTGAGGGTTTACACCAGAGTTTGCTTTTGGGTGCAGAAAGTAATTACCAGATGGCTTCTCATTTGTTTGAAGGTAAAAAAATGTAAAGAAAACTTTAAAGAACATTATATCAAAAGGTGTGAGATTTGTCAGAAAAATAACCCAAAGACTGAAAAGCTAGCAAAATCTGGATTACAACGACGTGGAAAATATCCTGCAGAGGCCTGGGAAATTGATTTCACTCATATGCCAAAAGCTAATGGGTATTCTTGCTTACAAGTTTGGGTAGATACTTTTACTGGATGGATTGAGGCTTCCCCCTGCTGTAGTGAACAAGCTAAAGAGGTTATAAAAATTTTAATCCATGAAATCATCCCTAGGTTTGGGCTGCCACTGAGGCTTCAGAGTGACAATGGCTCCTCCTTTAAAGCTGCTGTAACCCAGGGGGTGTCTAAAGCTCTAGGAATATAGTATCACTTACACTGTTCCTGGAGACCCCAATCCTCAGGAAAGGTTGAAAAAGCTAATGACATTATCAAAAGACATCTGCGCAAATTAACTCAAGAGACACAAGACAACTGGATTAAAGGGCTACCCATAGCTTTAATGAGGGCTCGAACTGCCCCCCAAAAAAGGAGGGACTGTCCCCCTTTGAATGTATTTATGGAAGGCCTTTCTTATGCATCGACATTGTTATAGACCCTGAAGCCTTGGAATTAACTAATTATGTAACTCAGCTCTCAGCTTTTCGAAAGGCATTAACAGAACTCCAGGAGACGACTCCTGACCCAGCCTCTGAGTCAAGCAAGCCTCTATTTGAGCCAGGAACTGAGGTCCTCATAAAAACATTGGGGCCTGGGGGGCCCATCCCTTGAGCCCCTCTGGGAAGGCCCTTACCAGGTTATTCTTTCTTCTCCCACAGCTGTCAAAGTCCCAGGAATTGATTCGTGGGTACATCACACTTGAGTTAAGAGGTGGCACCCTGACCAGAACTAAGTGATGTCATTTTATGTCTTTTTCTATGCTCTGACTTTGTACATTTCAGATGAGCCTGATAATCTATGTGAGTTTACTTCTGCTGACTCCAAAGATCCTGAGTCTGCCATTTGATCCTCAAGACAATGCCTTCCTGTCCTGGGCTCACCCCTATGCTGCATTCCACAATCGGTCTAACTGCTGGGTCTGTGGAGCACTCCCCTCTTCATCGGTGGAAGGCTTCCCGTGGTGGACATCTCCACTTCAAGAAAGGACTTTCTCCAAGTCTGCGAATGCCTTCAACAACAATCGCATGTGATGCCTCTTCTTCATCTGACAGCTGCTCAAGGAGGAACATATGCCATTATTCATACCCAATGCTGTACTTATATACCTGATCTGAGCACTAATGTTACTCATTTTACTAAACATATGACCAAGATGACTGTGGCTATGGCTACTCCTGAAGCCTCAACTGCCTCACTTTGGGAGACGTTAACTAGTTCCCCATGGTAGAAAACTATCTTAATTACAATAATTCTGATTGTTCTATTTTTGCTGTTACAGATGCTCCCTGCATCTGTAACTGTGTAATTGGATTTGTTTCTAGTCGCATGAAGTCTTTTAAGTTACAAATGGTTGTCCAAGCTCCTATGAGTGCCACAGCCTCCTCCAACTATTATTACATGGGACCCCTGGATCAGAGACCCTCAATATGAGGGTTAGGAGAATATGTTGCCTTAACAATTTAGGGACCACTCCCCTAAACAGCAGGAAGTAGTTATGGAATGAAAACAATGCCCCTTTCCCTTGGCAACATAATTCTCCTAAAAGAAAAGGGGGGAATGAGAGAGTCAATTCCTAGGCAGGTTGATAAGAAATCTAGGGGTCCCCAAAGAGAGAGGGGTTTGGAATTCTCAAGGAGGAAGAAAGGACAAACTTTTTTTCCCCTCTACATTCCTTAGGATTATGTAACAATAATGTATCCTGCTTGAGGACAGTCTCTGAAAAAGCCTTCTGGCTAATTCTGTTATCTCAAAATGTAAATTATGGGAGTAGGTCTGGTGAGATCTTTACAACCTCTAGACATTCTTTTGATTCACTGTAATAACTAATCTGAGAGTATATAATTCCAGTGCTAAGACTAGCAAGGGGGTACTCTTTCTACCCCCTTCTGATGTCTATGTCAGAAACTTTCTCTATCTCCTTTATACTTTTTTTTTTTTTTTTTTCTTTTTTTTTTTTCTCATGTAATCCCATGGACTTCAGCCCGCCAGACTCCTCTGTCCATGGACTTTTCCAGGCAAGAATACTGGAGTGGGTTGCCATGTCCTTCTCCTCTCCTTTATACTTTAATAAAACTTTATTACACAAAAGCTCTGAGCAATCCAGTCTCGTCTCTGGCCCCGGATTGAATTCTTCTCCTCTGGAGGTCAAGAACTGCATCGTCTTTGCGTGATTCAGCAACAACCTTTCAATACCACTAAAGAAAATCATCAAACCACAAGGGAAGAAACTAAAAGAAGAAAAAAAAAAAAAAAATACAGAAGAACTACAAAAACAACCAGAAAATAAGTAGCAAAATGGCAGTAAGTATACATCTATCTATTATCACTATGTGCTAATTTACTAAGTGCTCCAATCAAAAGACATAGTGTGGTTGACTGGGTTAAAAATATATATCTGTATGTATGCTGCTTATAAGAGACTCACTTCAGAGTCTCTCAGTGTATACAGATTGAAAGTGAGGAGATGAAAAAGATATTTTCTTGTGAATAGAAATGACAATAAAACAGGGATAACAATACTTAAATTAGAAAAAAAGTAGACTTTAAAATGAGCTATAAAACAAAAGACAAAGAAGGGCATTGTATAATTTAAAGGGATTATTGCAAAAAGAGGTTATATCACTCATTAACATATGTGCACCTAATAGAGGACCACTTAAATATGTAAAGCAAATATTAAGAGACATAAAGGGAGAATTAACAAGAAAATACTCCCAATTAAAATTTCATCAAAAACAACATCTAGGTATAAACTTACCAAGAATTAAAGACTTATACTTTAAAAACTATAAAACATTGATGAAATTTAAGGTGGTACAAAGAAATGGAAACATAGCCAATGTTCTTGGATTATAAGAATTAATATGGTTAAGATATAAATCCACGGGCTTCCCTGGTAGCTCCCATGGTAAAGAGTCTGCCTGACACTCAGGAGACCCAGGTACAATCCCTGGGTTGGGAAGATCCCCTGGAGAAGGAAATCGCTACCCACTCCAGTATTCTTGCCTGGAGAATCCCAGGGGAGCCTGGTAGGCTACAGTCCATGGGGTCACAAAGAGTCAGACACAACATCCATACTACCTACCCAAATCAATCTACAGACTTAATGCAATCTCTATCAAAACACACAAGATATGTTTCACAGAACTAGAACAAATACTTGTAAAATTTATATGAAATCACAAAAGACTCTGAATTGCCAAAGCAATCTTGAGAAAAAAAAAAAAAAAGAACAAAGCTGGAGGTATCATGATCCCTGACTTCAAACTACACTACAAAGCTATGGTAATCAAAACAATACAGTAATGGCACAAAAACAGACACATAGATCAATGGAAAAAAAATGGAGGGTCCCAAAATAAACCCACACATCTATGGTCAATTAATCTACAACAAAGAAGGAAAACATAAACAATGGAAAAAAGACAGTATCTTCAACAAGTAGTGTTGGAAAAGCTGGAAAGCTACATATAAAGAATGAAATTACAATATCCCCTTATGCTACATATAAAAATAAACTCAAGTGGATTAAAGACATAAATGTAAAACCAGAAATCATAAAATTCCTAGAAGCAAACAAAGGCAGAACACTTTTTGACATCAATATAGCAATATTTTTGGATATGTTCTCTAAGGCAAGAGAAACAAAAGCAAAAATAAACAAATGGGACCTAATTCAATTTAAAATCTAAAAAATTTAAAAATTAAAAAAAAAAATTATTTATGAAAGAAAACCATCAACACAGTGAAAAGACAACGTACTGCATGTGAAATATATTTTCAAATTGTATGACCAATAAAGGATTAATATCCAAAATATATAAACAGCTTATATGAACAATATGAAAAATCAACCCAACTGAAAAATGGGCAGAAGAGCTGAATTGAAATATTTCTGAAAACCACATGCTGATGGCCAACAGGCATATGAAAAGATACTCAACATCACTAATTATAAGAGAAATGCAAGTCAAAACCACAACTACACTTCACTTCAGACTTGTCAGAATGGCTAAGATAAAAAATATCACAAAAAACAATATTGGTGAGGATGTGGAGAAACGGAAACCCTTGTACACTATCGGTGGGAATTTAAATTGGTGAAGCCTCTGCGGAAAACTGTATGGAAGTTCCTTGAAAAAGCTAAAAAAAAAAAAAAAAAAGAAAGAATTGCTGTATGATCCAACAATTCCACTCCTGGATCTATATCCAAATAAAATAAATAGACAAACACCCCAATGCTCATAGCAGCAACATTTACAATAATCAAAATATGGAAGCAACCTAAGTGTCCATCAACAGATTAAATGGATAAAAAATATGTGGTGTATATATATATATATATAATGGAATATTGCTCAGCCATAAAATAGAATGAAATTCTGCTATTTGCAACAACTTGCATAGACCTAGAAAGTATCATGCTTAGTGAAATCAGTCAGATTAAGAAAGACTTTAAATACTCTATATTATCAGTTATATGTGGAATCTAAAAAGTAAGACAAATAAATGAGTATACCAAAACAGAAACAGACTCACAGAAACAAACTAGTGATTACCAGTGGGGAGAGGGAAGTGAGGATATGGGATTGAGAGACACAAATTACTATCTATAAAATAAATAAGCAACAAGGATATATTGTATAGCATAAAGAAATGTAGCCAATATTTTGTAATAACTTTAAATGGAGTATAATCTATAAAAATATTGATGTTTACATTGTACACATGAAACATATATTATAAATAAACTATAGATCAATTTTAAAAATCTAAATTAATTAAGGTCTGGTATAGAAATAAAATGACCAAATTATTGGAGACAATCTTGAGGAGTATTTGTATAGCCTTAGATTTGACAATAGATGTGGGGAAAGTGGAGTTTCTTAAGTAAGACAGCACACCCAGAAGCTATAAACATATTTGATGGCATTATTACGTTCAACAACACATTGTTTTCTATACACCCAGTGGTGCTAATGTAACCAAATATGCACTGTAAATATATTCTGACTCTATTGTTCTTCTTTTAATTTTATTTTAATACTTAGTATTTCTAATATACAATGAGTTTTTATTGTTGTTCAGACACTCAGTTGTGTCCAACTCTTAGCTCTTGCCAATTAATAAAAATACAAATAATTGAAGAAAATAAGAAGCAAACTAGATATTCACAGAAGATAAAGTTTAAGCACTGACAAGCATGCGAAATGATCTTCAATGTTTCTAAGTAGTAAGGGAAATGCAAAATATAACCATAACAAGGTATTTTTAACTCATCAGACTGGCAATAATTAAGAGCGAAAACATCTCCTGCTGCTGCTAATGTTTCTGATAAACAAGAGGGAGACTTACTAAAATCGTTCATGGAAAGTACTCTGTCAATAACTGTTAATGTAAAAAGACTCACAACCTGTGACTCAGCAGCCCCATTTTTAAAGATCTCATTGTCTGAAGTTTAAAAATTAAAAAAAAAAAAAAAAACTTACTTTAAAAAAATGAATACAAAAGCTATTTTTTATAATATGGAAGCACCAGTTGGGGAATGTTGAATAAAAAATTATGTTTACACCCATGCCCTGAAGCATCTATGTTAGCTCTATTTCCATTGGCCTGAAGAGATGTTTATAGTACACTGTTAGTGAAAACAGAAAGTTTGAGAATATTGGGTAGCAAATGGTTCCATTTTAGTTTAAAAAAACCCAAAATTTAAACATTTACATGTGTTAAATATCCAAATGAGAGTATCCTAGGACAAGACCATTTGTCTGAGTGTGGAGAAGGGCCAAAGGAGCTAAAGGGTTGTACATGTGGCTCTTAATACCGGTTCCCATGATGAGTGAGATAAGAGATGGGTTGATAAGCAAGTGTGGGATTATTCATTTTTACCAAACACTATTATTCTTCCCATTAAAATAAGTATTCATTTTTTTTATAATTTAAAATCTAAGAGATAAAGACTTTAAAAAACTGAAGCTGTAGTAACGATATAAGGTTAAGGTCATATGGAAAAGTCCTGATGTGAAGCATCTCACTCATGAATGAGTGACATGTTGTGACTTCAGAGTGGGTCACAGAAGAGGCTCCCAGCCCCGCAAAGCTGCCCTGTGGATGGGCCTTTGGCAAATGCACAGCATTCAGATTTGACAACCTTGGAGTGGAGCTCTCTGTCCACTCACCTTCAGCTGGGGTCAGCACAAGGCCTCCTCAGTGAAGAGAGAGTGTTAGTTTCCTTAGCAAGATGCAGAGCACTTGAAAGAGAGAAAATTGATGAAGTCAAGTTTTGGAGTCACATCAAGAGATGATGCGATCAGATACTTTTGAAATCAAGTAGGACACTATGGCCCTTCCCTCCTATGTCCTCGCCCTGCCTTTTGTCTGTGGAAAAACTTTAGCCAGAGAGGAAGTTTAATCAGAGAGATGAGAAAATGCAGAAGCAAAGAAAAGCAGTCGGACAATAATAGTTTAGTCATTAAGCATAGTTAAGGACATCCAGTTCCTTCTCTGGGTCTTTAGATAATATTCTGAACCATGTCCTCTGATCTGTCTTGTAGATTCTGAAACCCCCAGCAGGTGGAGGAAGATAACCACATGATGTCCAGACGGTAGCCATGACATAAGCTGCCACAATTCTGAGAACTGGCCTCAAGGAAATGGAAACAAACCAGCCCTGGAACTGAAGACTAATTGTACCTAAAACAATCACCACATGACCAACTTCAAAAAGACTGCTGGAGCTGACTTCTGTCTGCATGAAGCCCCCTTTGTCTATAAAAGCTCTTGCCCACTGGTTGTCAGTGGCAGGGTGTCAGCCTTTGGATTAGAGTCTGCCCTTTCCCCCACCTCAGTTGCCAGCATCTGAAATAAAGTAAACTTACCTTTCCACAGAATTTGCCTTGCTATTGGCTTTAGAGGAGTGAGTAGCCAGACCTCCACTTTTGGTTACACTTCCTACAGGGACAGCGTTAGAAAGGAGGCTTCAGAAATGCAAATGAAGGAGGGAAGGGCTCTTCAATCTTCGCCCTTCTACAGTAACAACTGACATGGACAGAGGACTGTCTTTTTCCAGACACCATCCTGAGAGCCTCAACATGTAACCCATATAACTCTCCAACAACTAGATGAAGCTGGTCCTAATATTACCTTTATTCTCCAAATAAAGTAACTGGAAGACAGAAAAATTAATAGCTTACGGCCTTATGGCCATATGGCAAGTCAGTGGTGGAGTGAAATTTAAACCGAAACAGTTTGGATACTTATCTCTCAACAACTGTCTTCATATGCTTCCTGGAATATGCCAAGTTCCTTGACACTTTCAAGTCTAAAGTTTTCTCCTTTGTATGGAAAATACTTATTTCCTCATCCAATAATAGCATCTCCTTTCCTGATCTCTTTCCTGCCTGACACCTGATACCTGTCATTTTTCACAGTATCTTAAGCGATACTTTCAAAATCTATATCAACACATTATAGTATTGTCTCAAGGTTGACCAATATGGACCTACAAAAAATGACAATTTCATATGTTTTGATGTAGTATCTACCTGTGTTTTATGAATATTATTTACGGATATTTCTTTCCCACTAAGGAGGGACCCATCTCAGAGTCCAAATTTTTTAATCACTGTTTCTTCAACAGCTATCAGAATATATGCCAATACTATA
Organism: Dama dama; assembly: GCF_033118175.1. Taxonomy (NCBI): domain Eukaryota; kingdom Metazoa; phylum Chordata; class Mammalia; order Artiodactyla; family Cervidae; genus Dama; species Dama dama. The sequence goes on along the minus strand of NC_083697.1, from coordinate 9,712,974 downwards.
TACTTATTTAACGATTACAGAATATAAAAGTAAATGATGATGCAGAGAAATCCTGAAGTAAAAAAGGCAGATAAGGTGATGAATAATAGATGATAAAGCAAAAAACTTTGAGGACATTAAATAGATGGTGCAGAACTCATAATTTAGCCACCTCTTGAGCATAGTTATCCATGCTGTTCATGAAATGTATCTTTCTATTGCACTATTAGTTAAGGCACTTTCACATCTGTTGATTAACTGATAGATTTCCTATTTCAGTTCCATAATATATAATCATGTTGAAGGATACAAGTCCAGCAGAAGCAGAAATTCTAAGTGTTTTGGAAATATGTTACCATAAAATCTGATTCAAGTAATTCTTTAAAAATGGAAGATAATATGAGTCAGTATTATGACTGATTGAAAAGTGCACTTAAAATCAAAGAGACGATAACTAATGGAAGCTTTCATCAGAAGGCTCTCAGGATGAAGCCTGTACCCTAGAGCACTGTTCTTTCTCCACTAAATACGTGTGGGCTAGAGAAACAGACTTTAAAAATATGGGATGTGGCTAAACTAAGTAAAATTTTTAAAGATAAATATAAATATAAGCCAGAACCAATAACTATAATCTATTTTATGAGGAAAGAAATGAATTTTTAAGATATATTGAATACTAAGTGCAAAGCTATTGAATAGAAAGGCTCTAAGGGAAGAAATGAATCTTTAAGATATATACTAAGTACAAGGCTATAAAGGGTTTAAAATAAGGATGACTGATATCATGGGCATAGGTGACAAACTGTTCTTGCAACTGTGATTTGCAGATTCTATAGTTCATGAATAAATCGATGTGATCTACCACAGACTCTGGAAAAACATGGCTTTTTACACACCTGAGATCAATACTATCTTCTGCTGCTTTCCTTTTTTAAATTCAAATACCATGATCACTTTTCTCCTTGCTACCTCAAAGTTTCTGTGAAGTTCATCCTTCATTTCTTCTTAATTCAAAGCCACTCCTTCCTTCAGTGCTCTGGACTTACTTTATTTCTGCCTTCATCTTTAAAATTTTAAAGCATTTTTTCTCGATTGATTTCTAAGCATCAGCTTATGTCTGTTTCACTAATCTTAAAATACATGAACCTGTTAGTGGCAGAAATTCTCAAAAGACTCGTCATGTCATTGGCTTAACTTTCTCACAACCTATTTGATTCTTTCTTGTTTTCATCTGGCTTCCACCTTCCTCCTTGTACTGCACCTTTTTTCTGCAAAGTTTCAGAAACAAAGAACATAATAGTTGATGCAGAGGTCCCAGAGACCATAAGAAAGGGAAGCAAAACAAACAAACAAACAAAAAAAGGTACAAGTAAGCCTTGGAAATGGGAAACACTGTCAAAATTATAGGAAATGTCCTGGAGAACATCATGGAGAGAAGGGCTTAGTCGAGCCCTGTCCACCAAGGTGGGTTACAGTCAGTCTGCGGGGATATCACATGGGGAAACAGTGCCTAGAAGAATCTGATCTTCATGAATGTGGAGGACACGGGTTCAATCCCTGGTGTGAGAAGATCCCACACACCATGGAACAACTAAGCCGGTGCCCATAACTACCGAGCCCACACTCTAGAGCCTATGCTCCACAAGAGAAGCCGCCACAGTGGGAAGGCGCGCACCACAACTAGAAGACAGCCCCCACGCGCCACAACTAGAGAGCCCACATGCCGCGAGAAGGACCCAGTGCAGCCAGACAAATCATTGTTTAACTGATGTAGAGAGCCCACATGCCGCGAGAAGGACCCAGTGCAGCCAAAGACAGACAAATCATTGTTTAACTGATGCAGAAAGCCCATATACCGTGAGAAGGACCCAGTGCAGCCAGAAGTAAATAGATCACTGTTTAACTGATGGAAAAAAGCTAATAATGCAGGTTAAATGTTGACATGTTTGTGAGTAGCACACACACACACACACACACACACACACACGCACACGCGTGCGCGCGCGCAAAGGGAAAGATTAAAAAAAGAAGAAGAAGAAAGCCTCTGTGGTTTGCTATTCTGAGGCTAAGAATTCAAATCCAAGAAAAACTCTCTCTGCTAGTTTGCACCATAGTATCTAAAACCTTGTATGGCTTTAGTATCTAAAACCTTGTATTGTCTTCTTTTCTCTAGGACTCTGGATTTAACTGCCTTTCCATTCATTCCAGGCCAGGGTTCGGAGAGGTCTTTGTGGGCATTGGTCCCACAGAGCATCAGAGTTAATTCCTTGAAATGTCTTGTCACACCCCCATTACTGACCACCACCCTCAAGACTCTGCAGGCAAAGGCTTGGTTGCACAATACAACCAGCTATAACTTGGTAAGAAGGAGGACAGCTTCTTAGAGAAACTCAGCTTCTTAGGACGTGGGTCTTCTTAGAGTTAACCCAAGATAACTGCCACAAAACATAGGCAGATCCTGTAAGCTTTCCAGTTCTGGAGAGAAGGGGATCCTGAGAGTCAGACATTAAAATTTTTTCATGTAAGTTACAAAAGCAGAATTTATGAAATCATTTTTGGTTAAGAAGTAGCTGTCTTATATATCCAGAAAAATATAACATAAAGAGACAAAATCATAAATACTTCAAAGAGGTAACCACTATAAATTTCCCCTCATCAGTTAATTCAGTGATTAATTGCTGTCCTTCTGGATCTTGGGTTGCTAGTCACAACTGAAAGTGAGTTCTGGATATGCTGACTCAGTCCAGTGTTATGGTCTGAGCATTGTCTAAATGATGTCTACCAGAAGTCTGAACTCAGAGTCTATTATCTGAATTGTCAACATCAGTTTAAGGTTTTAGGTTACCTAAAAATCTTGGAAATTATCCTCAAGCTGACTTAAATTACCCTCAAGTTATTTTCAAGATGATCCTGACTTGAGAAAAGCTAGTCAGAATAATGATTCAATTAAAGTGAATAAAATCTAATTTTTTATAACCATAAACATGTAAGAGTAAAGTTAGCCTAGTTGATCAGTAAATTTACTTAAGTTTAGAAAAAGCAAACTCAAATGAAATAAAATATAAGCTTGTTTTATTCTTAACAGTGATGAATCTGAAGACGTAGCTTTGTTTTGTTTTGTTTTTTTTACTAAACTAAAATGATTAAACTCATCTTGTTTGCTACAGAGTTATCTTAATTATGTCAGCCTGGACTTTCAAAACATATTCAGTTTTTGTAAGAAAACACATTCTAGATTTATTTCAACCTTGGGCTGGAATAGGATGACCTTTGTGGGCTGGATTCATCCCTCAGGTCAAGAATTTGTTATGTCTGTCTGGTATAAATGAGTCCTCATTAATTAAAACCAGTGGTCTTGAAATTTCTTCCTCATCTACTACCAGAAAATTTAAAGTTACACCTACTTTTTTGTTATTATATTAAGGATGTAGTTTCTGTCATATTAATATTACCTTTTAAATAAAATTATTATTGTAATACATCCAATGGAATTAAAATGATATATCAAACCTGAAAGGGATAAATTAACCCTGACTAAATGAAACAAGTTCTCTAAAGTTCAGGGCACCATGCCCTAGGTTGTCCTAGATTGCAACAGGGATACATTTAGTTCTGCAGCTGCTTTTAATATGTTCTATAAAGAGCAAAGTTTTTAATTTGTGGAAATTAGCATCAAAAATAAAAGAACGTATTGGACCAAAAGTAAACATAAGCTTTGCAACAGGTAATTAATGGCTGTCTCTTAAATGAGCTCTTTATAAAGTAGAATTCACGATATCCCGAATTTTAGGTTAATTTAAATTTAGTAAATACATGGTAGCAACGGGCACTCATAGATAAACAAGAATATCAAAGATGAAAAAGCAGAGAAATGGTCTATCGGTGACAACAAGCACAAGTTTTACATCTAAAGAAAACAATGCACAAGCATTATCCAGGAATCTTGTCACACACACACACACACACACACACACACACACACAAATTTCATCTGTGGTTCTAAACAATTAGCACACAAGAAATTAAACAGTAATTTGGCCCATCAGAAGCAAACATGGAACATCTCACTTCCTCTGCCTTGAAATCGTTGTTGTTGTTCAGTCGCCACGTCATGTCCAACTTTTCATGACCCCATGGACTGCAGCATGCCCAGCTTCCCGGGCCCTCACCATCACCTGCAATTTGCTCAAGTTCAAGTTCATTGCATCAGTGATGCCATCCAACCATCTCATCCTCTGTCACCCTCTTCTCCTTCCGCCTTCAATCTTTCCCAGCATCAGGGTCTTTTCCAATGAGTCAGCTCTTTGCATCAGATGACCAAAATATCGGAGCTTCAGCTTCAGCATCAGTCCTTCCAATGAGTATTCAGGGTTGATTTCCTTTAGGATGGACTCGTTTGATCTCCTTGCTGTCCAAGGGACTCTCAGGAGTCTTCTCCGGAACCACAGTTGGAAAGCATCGATTCTTTGGCACTCTGCCTTCTTTATGGTCCAGCTCTCATAATCGGACATGACTACTGGAAAGACCATAGCCTTGACTATATGGACCTTTGTCAGCAAAGTGATGTCTTTGCTTTTTACCACATGGTCTATGTTTGTCATAGCTTTCCTGCCGAGAAGCAATTTCTAATTTCATGGCTACAATCAATCATGCAGAGTATCATTTCATACCATAGACATAAGTGAATGAGAGACTTTGCTTTCTTCTTAATGAGGAGACTGAAAATGCTTTTTGTAAATCTTTAATAGTCCATTTCTAAAATTCATAGATAAGGCATAACAACTTGTCAGGATGTTTGGGCTGGATAAAATGAAGTGCTACCATCTTCAGTAATTTTTACCATTGTTTGGTTTTGCTTTCCTGAGACTCTAAGCATCAATGCTTTGACAGTAACTGAGAGATAGGAGGAAAGGACTTGTCCATAAAATGTTACCACTGCCACCAGTCCAATCTGTAATGTATCTTGAGTTGAGAGTATACACACATAGGTTAAAATGACTTTCTAACTCCAGGCTTTAACTTTACCAAAGTTAACAGTGAGGCAAGAAAAGGCACAATGACTTATGGCTGACTCATGGGAACTTCAGTAAAGGTGGCTTTGCCAGAATCAATACTTTGAAATGTTTCTTTGACACTTTGAAAATTTCACAACCAGTAATGCATGATAACAATAAGGCTAGGTGAAAAAACAGATTTCTCCTGAAAAGTAGAAGAGAGTCAATTATGAAAGAGAATACTGGAAAAAAATCACAGATATATTCTCAAGCAGATTAATTTTAGGAACAAAAGATGGACTTAAGGATCTGGAAATAGATTTGTTCAAATCTTTCGTGTTTACAAGTCACTTTCAAAGTCTTCAGGACCTACCTCCAACCTCTCCCAAGATACATCAAAGTTTGAAGATTGTAAACCTAATTTGCTAAAATTACTTTAATGATATCTGTTTAACTTTCTAAAGGACTTTTAATAATGTAATCTCTTGAAATGGAATAGTAAAAGGGAATATAACATAGATATAATTGTATGAAGATGCAATTGAAATTTTGTGTAAATAGACAGCCTATTTCTTAAATGTATCCAGAAATTCAAAGGACTGAGAAGAGCCAAGGTAACCTTGAAAACAAAAACTGGAGGAAATAAGAGGACTTAAAATGTTGAATATAAGACTTATGAAAAAAACAATGACAATTAAGACAGTGTAGCATGGGCACAAGAATAAACAGGCCAGTGGGACAGAAGCACATCCATACATGCACAGCTGCGTGATGTACAACCTGGTACAGAGAGGAAAAGGATGGGCTTTTTGAAATGATGCTGTGCAATTGTGTCAATAAGGACAAACATTGTATCTTGACCCCTAACCTCAAACCACATATAACAATCAATTCCACATGAATTGTACGTCTCTGGTTGGATGGCATCACTGACTCAGAGGACATGAAGTTGAGCAAACTGTGGGAGATAGTGAAGGACAGGGAATCCTGGCATGCTGTAGTTCATGGGGTTGTAAACAGTCAGACACAGACATGATTGAGTGACTGAACAACAAGTGAAAGATAAAAATATAAAATTTGCAGAAGAAAACATAAGAAAATATCTTTAATAACCTTGGCGAAACTAAAGATTTTTTTTAAACACAATACCTAGAGAGGAAACATGATGGTAAGTAGGACTACATTAAAACGAATGTTTCTGTTTATTAGAAGAATTCTTAAGGGAGTGAAATGGCAGTTCACAGAGTGAGAGCAGATATTTGAAATACATGTGTACAACAAATGCGTGTATGCACAATACATAAAGCACCCATAAAATCAAAATATAAAGGCAAAGAACCTCCATGCAAAACAATTGAATAGACACTTTCGCATGACCAGTGAACATACTAAGATGCCCAACTGCATTAGCCATAAGGAAATACAAATTAAAATCACGATGCAATGCCATTTAAACAACAAACTCCAAGACTAAAATTAAAAAAAAAAAGTAGAATCATGGACATAACAAACTGTTGATTGCCATGGAGGAGGGCTGTTGGGGGAGGGATGGACTGGGAGGCTGGGATTAAGAGATGCAAACTATTATATATAGGATGGAAAAGCAACAAGGTCCTACTGTATAGCACAGGGAATGACACTCAATATTCTGTGATAAACCATAATGGAAAAGAATATAAAAATGTCTATATATGTATCACTTTGCTGCACAGCAGTAATTAATACAAAATTGTAAATAAACTATACTTCAATAAAAAATATAGATTAAAGCAGATGTTGACAAAAATGGGATGCAACCTGAACTTTCATATTCTGATGTGAGTGTGTAAATTAGTATGATCACTATGGAGTGGGTTTCAAGACTTAACAAATAAAAATTCCCCTTGTAGAGAAATACTTGGAAGTTTCTACTAAAGGTGGACATAGTATAACAAAGTGACAAAGCAATGACTCCTGATTTCTATAACCAATAAAAATAAACCTGTGTGTTCATCATGATAGTGTATAATAATATTCATAGCAACACTATTTGTTATAGCTCCAAACTGAAAACAATGTTCATTATTCATTTAAATGGACATGCACATTGCAGTATATTCATGATCTGAAATACTATACAGCAGAGAAATTTAATGAACATTAAGGAAATTGCAACCCACTCCAGTACTCTTGGTTGAAAAATCCCGTGGATGGAGGAGCCTGCTAGGCTACAGTCCATGGGTCGCAAAGAGTCGGATATGACTGAACGACTTCAATCCACTTTCACTTTAAGTACAGGTAACCACATGGAAAATTCTGTAAACCCAATGTTGAGTAAATGAAGCTAGATACAAAATAGTACACACTATATCATTCCATGTATATAAAGTTTAAAAACCGGTAAAGGTAATCAATGGAGTTAGACATTAAAATAGCAGTTACTTGGAGGATAAAGGAGGAAATAATCAATCCATGGGAAGGGGACAGAAAGCAGCTTTGGGACCGCTATTGTAATTGTTGATTCAATATGAGTTAGAAGAGTGTTTCCACTTTGTGAAAACTCAGTGAACTGTGCACTTTGTGTTTGGATGATATACATCAAAATGATTTATTAGCTTTTAAACTAAAATTATGTATGGAAGGACTTAAAATACATGAAAATAACAGCATTTATGTGAGGGTGGGTTGGTATAAACAGAGTTAAAATAGTCTAACATCCTTGTATTCCCCAGAAACAGTAAAACTGCCAATTAACCAAACCAACCTATTTCTAACAAATAAACTTGACTTGTACAGCTGATTGGGTTAGGTGACTTTTTGTTGTAATTAATATATATTACATAGTCATCATGAATCTGTCACCTAGAAAGTAGAAGTTATTTGCATAAACAGTTCAGGGAAAGATGTTTAGGTGAAAAGAGAAAATAAAAATATGTTTTTTAGGGTTCCAGAAATAGATTACTACATACCACTGTAATTTTAGGACTACATTAAGAAGACAGCTAACTTAAGCCAAAGTTAATTTTCCCATCCATGCTTTCAAGTCTTCTGTGTATAAACAGAATTTTAACTCCAGTGGTGCCCCAGGAACAGAGTAGCAGACTTGATTCTAAAGAGGCAAATCTATAAGGCCAAGGGCAGAGAGACAAGAGATGAGTTTAGCAGCATCTGGGTGCTCTGGGAAGTTTTCATTAATATGTCTCAGACGTGTGTGTTCTAAGTTGCTTCAGTTGTGTCTGACGCTTTGTGACCCTATGAACTGTAGGGAAAGATGGAGGGCAGGAGGACAGGGGGAGAGAGGATGAGATGGTTAGATGGCATTGCTTGCTCAATTAACATGAGTTTGAGCAAACTCAGGAAGATAGTGAAGGACAGGGAAGCCTGGCATGCTGCAGTCCATGGGGTCTCAAAGAGACATGAATTAGTGACTGATTAATAGCATTATTCATCTAGCAATGTTCTTTTAAACACATGGCATAAATCATGTGATGCACACATGTGCATGAACATACAGGTCTGTATATGTGTGTGTCAGTTAATCTTCATCTACCTGTGTGGGATACTTAGTCTGCTTTTGAAATATACTAATCTATTAATCCCCCTGGAGGAGGACATGGCAAGCTACTCCAGTATTCTTGCCTGGAGAATCCCATGGACAGAGGGGCCTGCAATCTATTAATTAGCATATTACTGGTAAAATAATTTTTCATTGGGAAACTATACTGTGTTCAAGAAATTTTATGCATGTTGTTCTCCTTTTGAAGGTATGAGATGTAAGAATCTGGAAAACTTGGCAGTCTGCCTTTTGGAGGAAAACACTCCAACTCCAGAACGCTATGTGGTCCTGTGTCTTTCACTCCACAGAGCCCCTGGACCCAACTAAATGGTTGGCCACCTTTCCCTCGGGGATGTCAGAGGGTTCTTTGCTTTACTGTTCAGTTCTCCTGGCAATATACCTTCTGATAGGTCAACATTCATTCTTGGTAGGAGGCGCCCCTGCCATGCTGAATGTTGATTTTGAACTTTACCTCCATGGTGCCCAACTTAGAGCAGACATCCTTTCACAGTGCTTGTAAAAGTGACTGAGTTGCAGTGGACACTCGGCTAGCCTTGCAGCACCCTGCATAACTGCCTTTCTGCCTTCGTCAAATTAACACGTGTATGTATGCTAAGTCTCTTCAGTTGTGTAAGACTCTGTGACCCTATGGACTGTAGCCCACCAGGCTCCTCTGTCCATGGGATTCTCCAGGGAAGAATACTGGAGTGGGTTGTCACGCCCTCCTCCCGGGGATCTTCGAAACCCAGGGATGGAAATTGCGGCTCCTGCAACTCCTGCATTACAGGCGGATTCTTTACTGCTGAGCCACTGAGGAAGCCCAAATTAACATGTATTAGCTATATTTTGGGCTTCTCTAGTGGTTCGGCAGTAAAGAATCTGCCTGCCAATGCAGGAGACTTGGGTTTGATCCCTGTTTGGGAAGATCCCTGGAGAAGGAAATGGTAACATTTTCTCCGCAGTTCCTTCAGTGAGAGTTGAAAGAAAGGGAAGTATGTTTTCTTATACTTTTCTTTCATCCAAATTTCCAAAGTTTTCTCCAAATACATTGTCATCGCCTCTGCTGAAAATCACTACCAACAATGTCTTTGCACATAAATTCAGCAACATTGGGACCAATAGATGGGGGATTTAATAGCAAGTAGGGACTGTAATCACTGGTGGTCCCTTTCTAAGTGAGATTACACCTTCCTATCTTCCCAAATTCACTTCCTATGTTCCCAGACTGTCACGCATCACATAGAACCTCTTTGATGCGTGTGTGTCTTTTCTCCTCAAAGTGGTGGCCTGTGGTAAACCTGAAACCTCCAATCTTACCAACACTTTGTAGCCAAAGATAAAGGTAGCCACGAAGCCTGAACCTCCACAGGCCATCCTTATCACCTCCACCCTCACCTCACTCCAATGCTTTACCTCAGGATTTGCAAACTTCTACTGTAACAATCCAGAGAGTAAATATTTTAGGCTTTGTACACCACAATGTGTAACAATTATGACAAATGTCAACAACAGATGTCAATTCTGCTGTGGGAGCTCCCAGGCAGCCACAGATAATATATAAATGAAGGAGTGTGGCTGTGTTACCATCAAATTTCATTCATGGACATTTGAATTTCATAGTTTTCATGAAATGCTGCTCATGACACTTTTTTTAACCATCTAAAAGTATAAAGCGATACATAGCTTTTTGCTTGTTTGTTTAGTTGCTAAGTCACGTCCTACTCTCTTGTGACCCTATGGATTGTAGCTTGCCAGGATTATCTGCCCACTGGATTTTTCTGAGCTTGCAGTTGCACAAAGATGGAAGGCAAATAGATTTTGCCTGATGGTGTTTGTCAACTCCTGCCCTTTCCCATCTTTGGTCTTTGTTAACTGAAAGATAAGTCAGGGGGCAGATATACTCACAGCTGTCCCTGGGATGTCATCAAGCTTTCTCAATTGAGATAACCCTCTTCTAGGCAAAACAATGACTAGAAGACGTGAGTTAAACCAGTGGCCAGGTGTTCATCCAAGTCAAAATTGCATATATACAAGATTTAGGGGTCAAGATTAGTATCATTCAGGATGATTCTCTGATTTCCATGGGCAGTTACACGATCTCCAGACATATTCAAAGCTGGAGAATATTTAATATAACACAACTGGATTTTATTCCATCTTACATGAATAACTGTAGACACAAGATAGAAGTCTCATCTCCCATTTCTTCCTTCTGGACCTGCCCTGTGGGACAGAATCTTTACAGGAGAGATTAATGCCTTCTTCATCCTCCTACAAAACTACTTTTGATCATTTCTGAAATTCCACCCTGAACTGCTGGTCATTATTACAGTTGTGTTTATGCATGGTTGATTGGAAGCAAAGTATTTTGCATCCCATAGTCAAGTTAAAAGCCACGCAAACTGAACCCCTTTCCTACTATACACACTCAAATTAGGACAAGTAATTTTGTGCTGGTACTTTATCTGTTTTAATCTGTTTCTAAATCAATAGCAGTGAGATGGTAACAGGCAGGAAGGCCAGGGGTCTCCAAATAGCAGAAATAGGCTGCAAGTGTCAGGCTTTTTTTTTTTTTTTTCTCTTTCTCTTAAGCGGCAGGGGGAAACAAAGTAGCGTTACATTTTTTTTCCCTTCTCTATATTTATGGCCCAGGATGACTCACCTGGTGCCAAGATTATCTCAAAATGCTTCTTGTGGGTGAGGTCTGGTGCCATTCTCTGAGTTTTGAGACATTTCCTTTCTTTAATTAGCAGACTACTAGTATTTATATAATATCCAGCTTTTAAAATGTGAGAAATAGACTTATGGGGCTAGATATGACAGAAAGAGTGCCTGATGAACTATGGATGGAGGTTCGTGACACTGTACAGGAGACAGGAATCAAGACTATCTCCAAGAAAAAGAATGCAAAAAAGCAAAATGGCTGTCTGAAGAGGCTTTACAAATAGCTGTGAAAAGAAGAGAAGCGAAAAGCAAAGGAGAAAAGGAAAGATATACCCATTTGAATGCAGAGTTCCAAAGATTAGCAAGGAAAGATGAGAAAGCCTTCCTTAGCGATCAGTGCAAAGAAATAGAGGAAAACAATAGAATGGGAAAGACTAGAGATCTCTACAAGAAAATTAGAGATACCAAGGGAATATTTCATGCAAAGATGGGTTCGATAAAGGACAAAAATGATAAGGACCTAACAGAAGCAGAAGATATTAGGAAGAGGTGGCAAGAATATACAGAAGAACTGTACAAAAAAGATCTTCAGGACCCAGATAATTACAATGGTGTGATCACTCACCTAAAGCCAGACTTCCTGGAATGTAAAGTCAAGTGGGCCTTAGGAAGCATCATTACGAACAAAGCTAGTGGAGGTGATGGAATACCAGTTGAGCTATTTCAAAACCTGAAAGATGATGCTGTGAAAGTGCTGCTCTCAATATGCCAGCAAATTTGGAAAGCTCAGCAGTGGCCACAAGACTGGAAAAGGTCAGTTTTCATTCCAATCCCAAAGAAAGGCAATACCAAAGAACCCTCAAACTACTGCACAATTGCCCTCATCTCACAAGCTAGTAAAGTAATGCTTAAACTTCTCCAAGCCAGGGTTCAGCAATATGTGAACCATGAACTTCCAGATGTTCAGCTGGTTTTAGAAAAGGCAGAGGAACCAGAGATCAAATTGCCAACATCCACTGGATCATTGAACAAACAAGAGAGTTCCAGAAAAACATCTATTTCTGCTTTATTGACTATGCCAAATCCTTTGACTGTGTGGATCACAATAAACTGTGGAAAATTCTGAAAGAGATGGGAATACCAGACTACCTGACCTGTCTCGTGAGAAACCTGTATGCAGGTCAGGAAGCAACAGTTAGAACTGGACATTGAACAACAGACTGGTTCCAAATAGGAAAAGGGGTACATCAAGGCTGTATATTGTCACTCTGCTTATTTAACTTATATGCAGAGTACATCATGAGAAACCCTGAGCTGGAGGAAGCACAAGCTGGAATCAAGATTGCTAGGAGAAATATAACCTCAGATATGCAGATGACACCACCCTTATGGCAGAAAGTGAAGAACTAAAGAGCCTCCTGATGAAAGTGAAAGAGGAGAATGAAAAAGTTGGCTTAAAGCCCAACATTCAGAAAACTAAGATCATGGTATCCAGTCCTATCACTTCATGGCAAATAGATGGGGAAACAGTGGAAACAGTGGCTAACTTTATTTTTCTGGGGTCCAAAATCACTGCAGATCATGATTGCAGCCATGAAATTAAGACACTTGCTCTTGGAAGGAAAGTTATGACCAACCTAGATAGCACATTAAAAAGCAGAGACATTATTTGCCAACAAAGGTCCATCTAGTCAACGCTATGGTTTTCCCAGTGGTCATGTATGGATGTGAGAGTTGGACTATAAAGAAAGCTGAGGGCTGAAGAATCAATGCTTTTTAGCTGTGATGTTGGAGATGACTCTTGAGAGTCCTTTGGACTACAAGGAGATCCAACCAGTCCATTCTAAAGGAGATCAGTCCTGGTTGTTCATTGGAAGGACTGATGTTGAAGCTGAAACTCCAATACTTTGGCCACCTGATGAGAAGAGCTGACTCATTTGAAAAGACCCTGATGCTGAGAAAGATTGAGGGCAGGAGGAGAAGGTGACAACTGAGTATGAGATGGTTGGATGGCATCACCAACTCAATGGACATTGGTTTGAGAGGACTCCAGGAGTTGGTGATGGACAGGGAGGCCTGGCATGCCGTGGTTCATGGGGTTGCAAAGAGTTGGACACGACTGAGCGACTGAACTGAACTGAACTGAAAGACTAGCAGGGGCGTGGGTACTGTTTCTGCTGCCTTCTGATGTCTATGTCAGAAGCTTTCTCTTTTATACTTTAATAAAACTTTACTACATTAAAACTCTGAGTGATCAACCCTCGTCTCTGGCCCCGGACTGAATTCTTCTCCTCCAGAGGCCAAGAATCAAGGCATCTTTCATGATTCAGCAACAACCTTTCAGTAGGGTTTGTAAACTTTAAGGATAAAGACATTTATTTAATAGCACCCCATCCATGGATACATCTGATTGATGTTACTACATGGGAATGACCAGGCTTTTAAGCGCTACAGTTATATATGCCTACTATAAACGGATTTTTCTATGGTGAGACAAATGAGCTAAATTTGTCGTGTATCTGCATTTACTAAATTCATACAATAATCCTATAGCAACTGTTTTTATTTTTACAAAATGATTTTTAAATCTTAGGAAATAAATAGAGCAATTATCATCAATTTTCAAAAGAAGAAACCAGAACTAGCTCAGAGATAAAGTGCAGAGACTATTACTACTGTCCTGAGCAGGCCCCAATTTTTCTGATTCCCAGGTTAGTGATTTTTGGTTTCTATACCTTCTAGAACAACCCTCAGACAAACTGGGTAATGTGTCTAATGAACTTAATGATGACACTTAATGAAAGTAATAAAACTAGGGAATTACCTGACAAAAAGTCATTTTAATTTTACTTTCGAACCTTGGGTCTGGCTGTGATTTACCAGACTAGTACTTCATTCTTCCAGCCATGTAATCTATGTACTCACAGCAAAATGTGTAGGGTGTGCTTCAGTCCACACATTGCTTTCCAGTGATCTGTCTCCAGCTGGGACAGTTTCCTCTACTGAGGGAACATGCCTCTTCCTGTTTAGATAGAAGTTGGGTTTTTTTTTGTTATCAGAGAGAAACCAAGTCACACATACATGACACAAACTGAATAAAGTTATTGGTTTTTAAATACTTTATTACATTAATTTTAGTTTCCTGAGTAGATGAATACAATCAAGTTAGCAAATTGGTTTGGTCACTGAGAAAATGAAACATTTCTGAAACCTCACAAAACATTGTAGTGTCCAAACCAGAAGTAGTCAGGTTTTCATTTCTTCACAGAACAGTCACTGAAGCAATGTGGTACATCATAAGAGCTTTCACTGCTACCTTCCAGTCTCTAAACTGCACAGGAGAGAAGACAAACTTTGAAGGGAATTTCCAGGCAACTGTAGTCAAAAATTATCCAGGAAGCTGCAGGTGGGATGGCATTACATGAAACCTCATACTTGCCTCAAAAGTCTGAGGCTACTGAAGTCTACAATAAAATTCACATTTTCTTTACAAATAAATTACATTTACAAAAATTACCTCTACATTAATTCCCAAACTAGTCAATTATTTGTAGTCTTATCAGCAAACTTCGCATTAGGTTGTTGTATTCTATTACTTAAAGTACTTATGATTCAACACTGAGTGACATTTGTACATACAGTCACAGTTTAAGAGACAAGTAGTTGGCTTGAATTTCTGAATTAGGAATGAAACAAGCTCTTAAATGGCTTTGTTTAAATAATAAACACAAAGGCCCAACAGGGTTTTAAAACCAACACAAAGAGACTGACATTTTAAAAAATTGGCTATTTTAGTTCATTAAAGTATATTTCACAGCTGCTATGATGTGTCTAGCACTGACACCAAACATACTCAGTAATTCACTAGGTTTCCTGTTTCTTTCAGACACTCCTGACACCGACAGCTGATGAACATGGATGTCAGGCTCCCCAGACACTACTGCACACACAGCTTCACCAATGCCACCTTCTTGGTAATGATCTTCCACTGTGACAACCCGGCCACCAGTAGCTTTTGCACAGGAGATGATGGTGGCAGCATCCAGGGGTTTAATGGTAAACAGGTCAATAACACAGATAGAAATATCTTGCTGAGAAAGAACATCAGCAGCTGCTAACGCTTCATGCAGAGTAATTCCAGCTCCAATTACTGTGACTTTGTCATTATTACTGTAGCGGATGACCTTGGCCCTTCCAATCTCAAAATTTTCTTGTGGGGTATAAATAACTGCAGTTTCTGATTGGCATGTCCGAATGAAGCACATTCCTTTGGTATTGGCAGCCAGATAAACAGCATGCTCTGTTGAGACAGCATCACTTGGGAGGAAAACAGTGCAATTTGGAATGCTTCTGAACATGGCTAGATCTTCCAAGGCCATCTGGGACGGGCCATCTTCACCAACAGACACTCCACAGTGAGAACCAATAAGATTTATATTAGTTTGAGATATGGCTCCCATCCGGATCTGATCAAATGCTCTAGTCAAAAAGGCAGCTAAAGTAGTAACAAAAGTAATGGTTCGACCTCGTGTGGCACAGCCCAGTGCCACACTCACCATGTTTTGTTCTGCAGCAAAACACTCAATAAAACGCTCAGGATGTTCTTTCTTGAATATTTCAAAAAAGGTGGAGTTCTTTGGGTCACCATCCAGAACAACAACTCTTTCATTTGCAAGGCCCAGTTTAGCCAGAGCCAAACCATATGCTTTCTGAGTAGCTACCTTGTCACCAACTTTATAATCAGGCAAACAGGTCATTTTTATATTTGTGATGCTGACTGGAGGTGAACCTTCAACAGGAGGTTTTGGTAGGAGATTCCTGTTGGTCTGTATCTGACTTTGAATTAGTCTAATGATTTCATCTGCTTTTTCTTTTGGCATTGGCTTTCCATGCCAATTTTCTGCATCCTCAACATTTGGAATACCCCGTCCCTTGAAGGTCTTTGCAATTATAGCAGTGGGCTTGTTCTTCCCTTGAGCAGCTTGAGAAAAGGCCTGGCACAAAGCTTCCACATCATGGCCATCCACTAAGTAAGTATTCCATCCAAAGGCCTCGCAGCGATTCCGATAGATGTCTGTGCAGTGCTTCAGTGGCGCAACGCCACTTTGCCCCAAGCGGTTCACGTCAAACACTGCCACGAGATTGTCCAAACCGTAGCGGGAAGCAAAGGCCAAAGCTTCCCAGACGGAGCCTTCTGAGGACTCACCGTCACCCAGAAGGCAGAATACTCGGTAGCTGGCTTTGTCCAAGTACTTGCCAGTATAAGCCATTCCACACGCAGCCCCCAATCCTTGCCCGAGCGATCCTGTCGCCACATCCACAAATGACAGCCTGGGGGTGGGATGTCCCTCAAGGTCACAATGAATTGTCCTCAAGTTCAGCAGGTCGGTTTCACTGATGCCGCCCGCCTCCGCCCAGGCAGCATAGAGCAGTGGAGCTGCATGACCCTTGGAAAGGACGAATCTGTCGTTGTCAGGGTGAGCGGGCTCAGTCTGTCTGTACCTCATCGTGTGGAAGAAAAGCACCGACACGATCTCTGCCGCGCTGCAACACGATGTGGGGTGGCCGGAGCCAGAGGCACACGTAGCCCTGATGGAATGGACGCGCAGGCGGTTGGCCAGGTCCCGCAGCACTTGCACTGTGGTCGCGTCCGGTAACGCGCTGTCCGCCATGTTGGCACCTTCCCAGGTTCCTGTGCGGGGCAGACGGGGCGGTGCCACGGCGGTTGCTTCACGTGACGTCGTGCCTGGCCTCGCCTCGGGGAAACGCGCTCTGGAGGTTCTGTCAGTTAATGGTGACCCCAGCGGCCAGAGCCGCCGGCCCTGGAAACAGCAGTGCGGCTTCATCTTGTGACGGGAGTCCTGGTCCCACTTCCGGAAGGAGCCTGCTTACCACCCGGGCCTAGGTCCTCGCAGTGCTCCGCAGGCTCCTTTCAGTCCTTTATATGCTTAAGATTATTAAAAATAATGAAGCTTCTTTATACTTTTCCTCGTTATAAATTCAAAAGGGCTTTCTTTTATCCCGGTATTATGGGATGCTGTTTGTTGAGGTCCTGCTGCTTTTTCCTGCTTTGAGGCTGCCTGAGACATCCGCACTGTTCTGTGCCTGGGTGCTCGGTTGCAAAGTCCAGTCAGACTCCTCATTCCTGAGGACTGTAGTACTCCAGGCTACTCTGTTCATAGAATTTTCCAGGCAAGAATATTGGCGTGTGTTGCCATTTCCTCTTTCAAGGGCTCTTGCCTGACCCAGGGATAGAACCCAAGTGTCCTACATCTCCTGCATCGGGAAATGAATTCTTTACCACTGAGCCACCTGGGAAGCCTGTGCACTGTTCTGTAGCCCGGCATTAATGGAAATAATCCAGTTAGTCAGTCTAATGGATATGGCAACACCGTGTCAATGAGACTTTTCAGAGCAGCTGAAAATTTTTTATTTATTTTTAATTCCAGGATAATTGCTCTTCAGCTTTGTGTTGGTGAAAATTCTGACTCTGACTCGCAGATAGAAATACGAAAATTTGACCAAAATTTTCACGAGGATCAAATTTAGAGCTGCTGAATGGTAAGTTACCTAGAACTGCAATTTCCCCTACATATCCTAAAATACAGTTACTAATAATACTTTTTAAACATAATTAACTTACTTGCTTTAGTTATATAACTAAACTTATGCCACTGAGTGCTTCTACCAGTCCAAGGTTTTATATAGCATGTTATCTAAAAACACAAAAACACAATGACAGTGCCTCTCCCATGCTGTGGTATTAAATAGCTTGATTCTTGAGTAATAATACTTAGTTTTAACTTCACATTAAAATCATCACACTGGAAACAAACAGACTTATCTCCTGGACTCCACCTCAAGAGAAGCTAAATTCTAATCTATGGGACTACAGTTTCAGACACTATAGTTTTAATGTACCTGTTAATTCTCTGGGAGGAAAATAAAACAAATTTAGTGTTGCCAAGAGAGATCTCCAAAATGGAGCTGGAAGGCTATGGAGAAAGTGATTCTGGATGGACTCTGAACTTCTAATCACTTACGGTCTTAACTCAGGCATCCAGAACTCTGCCCTGTGTTTCAAAAATTTAAGATGCTTGTTGGACCCTTACCCTAAATAGCTCCAACAGCATATCCCTTAAGAACAAATATAAGAACAAATATCTTCTTCCTGCACAAGGATCAGTGATAATTCTTTCCAGAGAGCTTTAACAAACTTGACTTTTGTCTTTATAAGTCCCTGGCTCTTTATTTCCTTGAAAACTCTTTCAGCTTCACCCCAATTGGTGCTTCCAGGATGGCAATTCCTAAGACCCCAAATAAAGCTCTTTGCCCGTGGCAGCATTGATATGGGTTATTGTTTGACTGATCATTGAAAAAGCAAGAGAGTTGCAGAAAAACATCTATTTCTGCTTTATTGACTACGCCAAAGCCTTCGACTCTGTGGATCATAATAAACTGTGGAAAATTCTGAAAGAGATGGGAATACCAGACTACCTGACCTGCCTCTTGAGAAACCTGTATGCAGGTCAGGAAGCAACAGTTAGAACTGGACATGGAACAACAGACTGGTTCCAAATAGGAAAAGGAGTACATCAAGGCTGTATATTGTCACCCCTGCTTATTTAACTTATATGCAGAGTACATCATGAGAAACGCTGTCTGGAAGAAGCACAAGCTGAAATCAAGATTGCTGGGAGAAATATCAACAACCTCGATATGCAGATGACACCATCCTTATGGCAGAGAGTGAAGAGGAACTAAAAAGCCTCTTGATGAAAGTGAAAGAGGAGAGTGAAAAAGTTGGGTTAAAGCTTAACATTCAGAAAACTAAGATCATGGCATCTGGTCCCATCACCTCATGGGAAGTAGATGTGGAGACAGTGGAAACAGTATCAGACTTTATTTTGGGGGGGGGCTCCAAAATCACTGCAGGTGGTGACTGCAGCCATGAAATTAAAAGACACTTACTCCTTGGAAAGGAAGTTATGACCAACCTAGATAGCCTATTAAAAAGCAGAGACATTACTTTGCCAACAAAGGTCCATCTAGTCAAGGCTATGGTTTTTCCAGTGGTCATGTATGGATATGAGAGTTGGACTGTGAAGAAAGTTGAGCGCCGAAAAATTGATGCTTTTGAACTATGGTGTTGGGGAAGACTCTTGAGAGTCCGTTGGACTGCAAGGAGATCCAACCAGTCCATCGTAAAGGAGATCAGTCCTGGGTGTTCATTGGAAGGACTGATGCTGAAGCTGAAACTCCAATACTTTGGCCACCTCATGCGAAGAGTTGACTCATTGGAAAAGACCCTGATGCTGGGAGGGATTGGGGGCAGGAGAAGGTGACAACAGAGGATGAGATGGCTGGATGGCATCACCAACTCGATGGGCATGAGTTTGAGTAAACTCCAGGAGTTTGTGATGGACAGGGAGGCCTGGCCTGCTGCAATTCATGGGGTTGCAAAGAGTCAGACACGACTGAGCGACTGAACTGAACTGAACTGAATTGTCTACTGCTTAGTCAAAGTTAAGAACCAGTAATCTGCAGATAGATTTAGTTCAGTGGTTTTCAACATTGGTTGTACTTTAAGAGTTATCGGAGGAGTTAAACAAACAAATCTTGTGTCCAGGCTGCACTTCAAAGCAGCCAAATCAGAATTTCTGGGTAAAGGATCTAAGCATCAGTAATTTTTAAAACCCCCATGATAATTTCAATGTTCAGTTGGGTTGTAAACAAACTAAGGGGGTCTTACTGTTCTTTATATGTCTCTTACATTATATCTCAGATAAATTTTACATATTACATGCAATTTACCATTTTTATTTTTGAAAATATGTATTAGAATAAACCATAATGGTATGATATGGCAAACATTTTAAGACTTGCTGGAGAAATGCTAGCATCAGAAAAATCCTTAGAAGTTCATCTTATATTAGTCTACATTCCTTTTACAAATTAATGCTGCCTTATCTTTTTATACTACAAAGGAAGACAAAATAAAAATATACCAAACTAGATGTGAGTAAGATGGAAGTTAGAAAAACAAACAAACAAAAAAACCCATTATATCAAAACAGCAAACTATTAGGGGCTGACAGGAAAGCAGTTAACATAAATGTAGGCAATTCACTATTGCTCTAATTAACCCTAAAAATTGGAAGCTAAACGTGACAGTGTAAAAATGGTCTATGAGGCAGTGCTTACCTGAAAAAAAATGGGAGAAATAAGTACTTAACATTTCTTTTAAATTTCCAAAATTCTTCCATTTGTTTAAAGTATTGCACAATTATCTCCTAAAGTAATTAACAGAAAGTTCTTAACATAAGTAAAGGTCAATTTTGTTAAGAAAATAATGTAGTCTTGGAGATTTAATGCCTTAGATAATGAGTGAATTTCCCTCTGTTGCTTTGTGAGACAGTGTGGAATTTTTTCTTTGACCACATAGAAAAGAATCCTTTGTAAATTATCTCTAAGATATGTTTAAGTGTTCTGAGATTTTTTAAGGAAAGAAATGGAAATTTAAATATTATAAAAATTATTAATACTCTTTGTAGGCATTTTAGTCTTTAAAAATATATTTTCAAATATGCAATTGAAAATAACCATATAAGTGGGCTCCCCTGGTGGTCCAATCATTAAGAATCTGCCTAGCAATGCAGGAAATATGGGTTCAATCCCTGGTCTGGGCAGGAAGATCCCACAGGCTGCCTGAAAACTAAGCCGGTGCATCACGATTACTGAGCCTGAGAGCCACAACAAAAGAAAGCCATGTGTACAGCTACAGAGATCTAGCACAGCCAAAAATGAATACATAAATAAAATTAT
Source organism: Dama dama (assembly GCF_033118175.1). Lineage (NCBI taxonomy): Eukaryota > Metazoa > Chordata > Mammalia > Artiodactyla > Cervidae > Dama > Dama dama. The sequence continues at coordinate 9,691,977 of NC_083697.1, read as the reverse complement.
AAAAGAAAGAATAAAGCTTCCTTTTTAAAAAAAAAAAACATATAAATATAACGTACACATAACTTGATAATACAAGTCATCCAATGTGGCTGTGAACACAACTTACTCAAATAAGTCAAAGACGTGTTCCCACATTCTATTTTCTCTATTTAGAAGAGACTATTACTGACAAAAGGCCAGCCCCCAATTTTTAAGCCAAACGCCAAAAGAAAAGTCCATTACTCATTTTAGAAATCATTTTGGAAGACAGTCAAAAGTTTTCTGCAAATGGGAAGAAATTATTCATTTATTAATCTTGGTTTATGCACTTAAAGTAGGGATTGGAAGATTCAAGCACCTACTGGATTAGGAAGTTAAATGAGTAAACATATGTAAAATATGATGTAAGAGGGTTGGAGGAGCCTCTGACAGATATTGGAGAATACAAGCCCACCTAAAGGCATGCAAAATTGGGAGATTTGTGAACATTTTGTTGGGGGAAAAAAGCATTTCTTCAGGCTGCTAGTTTTTGTCTGTGACTTATTTGTTTTTACCCCTGATTTTACCCCAGTTTTTGCCCCCAATTTGTTTATAAATAAATATTTATTTTTACCTTTGTTTACATTTTTCACTTTAATTTTTTTCCTCATAGTAAGAAAATATATTATCGTAATATGTACTTGAAATGAAAATAAAACCCAGCAGGAACACTAATACATATAGCTGTGGAAGGAAAAATGGAAATAGCAGGAATTAGTAAGTGCAATTTCTGAGGAAACAAAATACACCTACTACTCAGGAGGTCTACATTAATTTGTAAGATATACACTTCCACTATGTGAGAGTGAGTTACCTTTAGACTGAGAAAACTGAAGTTTCACTGCTATTTTAACTATTGAATTTTGTTAAAATGGAATTTTGTCAAAGAAAGACACAGATAATGAATTCATCCTTTTTCTTACTTTGTTTAAATTTGGCTAATTTAGTGAACTGAATATGGAGCTAGTGAGAGTAAGATTCTTGTGTAGGACAATAAGTTTCTTGCAGGGGGATAAAGGTATTCTACTTTCTTGATATTGCTTTGAAATTTATGGCAGATGCTATTACTGACAGTCCTACTTTTTCCATAAAGTTTTAATTTTGGTGAGAGGAGGGTTGGAGGGTTGGAGAGTAACATACTAAGAAAGTTAGGCCTACTCTTTAAAGTGCTTCTCAGATGAATAAGTCCTGGAAATGTAATTTACAGCCTAGTGACTAGAGTTCAAAACACTATATTAAATATTTGAAAGTTGTTAGGAGAGTAGATTTTAAAAGGTCTCACCACACATACATAAAAATTATAATTATGTATGGATGTGTTAACTAACCTTATTGTGGTAATTATTTTGCAATATAAACATGGATCAAATCATATTTTATGCCTTAAAATTACACAATATTATATGTTAATTATATCTCAATAAGCTGGGGAAAAAATAAACTGCTTCTATTTCAGTCCATTATTTCTAAGTTTGCCTCTATTGACTGTTTCTCTTTGGACAAGGAGTTACACAGTTCTGCTTTTTGAAATAGTAATTAAAAAAAATTAAATGATGAACATTGTTTAGAGGTGCTATATTTTATTTTGTTAACTTCTTGTAAAGAGTATTGGACTTCATTCGAGCAGACAGCTTGGTGCTTTAAAATTGTTTAAGTTTGTTAAGATGGGTATAAAAGATGCTTCACTCTGGTACTGCTGCAAAAGCATATTTTCTCTGGGGTCTCCACTGAAGCTCCCAAGTGTTCAACAAGGACCCTCCCCTCTGGTTGAATCCCCAAGATTCAGTTGTGCCAGTGAGCTCTATGTGAACTCTGGGGACTGTTTCATATGCTGCCCCCCAAGTTGTCCTTTGCCTGGCCTAGTAGAGGCCTTCACTATTCTGCAGTGCTCTGTGTAAGACAGCCTCCTCCTTAGCACTGTTTGCAAAGTCCCTCCAGGAAGGAAACCATGAAGATGATGTGGCTTACCTTGTTTATTTTTCTTCTTTAAGGATTACAGTTACATGATGCTTGTTTTCCAGCATTTGAACACTGTTGCTTTGTATAATGTCTCTAATTTTGTTATTGTTTATGGGTAGAGGGGAAATCTCGTTCTAGTTACTCTATCATAGCCTTAGAACAGTATTTTAAAATGTTTTGAACCTTGATACCTTCCATGGGGCGTATATTCTCTCTACAACTATAGCCCAAACTGCACTAGTCTCCATCAACCTTGACACCACCACAGATTGGTACACTACAACTCTGACCCCACAAGACTCTGGAGTTCAGAATTTCTAACTACATCAATTATTGATAACCTTTTTGGTGTCATTTAAAATATATGTCCCCTAAGGTACAATCTGTATGCTAAGTTACTTCAGTCAAGTCTGACTCTTTGGGACCCTATGAACTATAGTCCACCAGGCTGCTCTGTCCATGGGATTCTCCAGACAAGAATGCTGGAGTGGGTTGCCATTTCCTTCTCCAGGGGATCTTCCCAATCCAGGGATTGAACCTGCATCTCTTACATCTCCTGCATTAGCAGGCAGGTTCTTTATCACTAGTGCCACTGAGTCATTTTGCTGTATAGCAGAAATTAACATGACATTGTAAATCAACTATACTTCAGTGAAAAATAATAATAAAAAATTTTAATTGGAGATTTTAACACAACTTTGTAGAGAACTTAAAAATAAATCTGCCTTATGTATTTTTAATAATCCCATTGTTATGGTTAGTTGAATTTTCTAGAGAGATTTAATACTGCTCTGTAAAATGCAAAAACCTTTTGCTTGTGAATGATCTTAAATTAACCCCACTGAAACATACCAAATATCTACCTTTCTTTTTAGAAAGGGGACGTGAAGTTGTAATCCTTTATTTTTGATGAATATAGGTCATCATTATGAACACTGGCTATTACATCCTATTGAAATTCAATAAGAAAATCCAAATAATTATCTAAAATGATATTAAGGGAGGTTATTCCAATATCTTCAGAATAATGTTCAGGATAAATATTCAAAAATTCTTATTACTGTACTATAGTATAATTTTCAGGTTATATGTCTGTGGTAACAAAATGACCCCCTACAAGAAAAAAATCGGAAGTGGCCCAAGCAAAGTTTAAGTTCATTTCTCCTTCATGTAAAAATTCAGAAGAGGGTGGAAGGTCCAGACTTGTCAGACAGTTCTATTCAACAGGGTCTCTCCAGGGCCAAAGTTCTTTCTGTCTTGTTGCTCACTCGTTCCTCAAGTGTTGCCTCATCTGCAGAGCTGAAGCTGAAAATTATCTTGTCCTCTTTTTACCCCCACATGAAGGAACAAAAAGGATGGAAGGGAGGTAAGAAATTAATTTTTCAGGAAGTGTCCCAGAAATTGTAAATATTATGTCTCATATTCCATTGGTAAGAACTTATTTGCCTAATCACACCCAATATTATGGGAGATGGGGAAATGTAAGAGTATGTTAAATTATCATGTAGGAGCTTATAATTATCAGGTTGGTGCAAAACTATTTGCAGTTTCAGACCATGAGTTTTAAATCATTGTAACTAGGCTCAAACATATCTTTATTCATCAAAATAGGAACCATTACAATCAACATAGTTTGCCAATGAGAAATAAGTTTGTTTATTCCTGTAGCACAAAAATCATGCTTCAGGATTCGATGAATTTTGGAAAGCATTTTGTGCATCCTGCTGATGGTGGAAGTGTTTTCCCTGCAAAAAAAAAATTGTTAAGATGCTTGAAGAAGTGGTACTCAGTCAGAGAGAGGTCAGGTGGATATGGCAGATGAGGCAAAACTTCGTAGTCCAATTCGTTCAACTTTTGAAGTGTTGGTTATGCAATATGTGGTCAAGCATTGTCATTGAAAAGAATTGAGTCCTTTCTGTTGAGCAATGCTGGCTGCACACATTGCAGTTTTTGGTGCATCTCACTGATTTGCTGAACATTCTTGGATGTAGTGTTTTTTATTTCCAGTCAGCTCATGGAGCACCCACTTACTGAGCTTTTTCACCTTTTCAATTTACTTCAAATGCCAAATGACCATAGAATGGTTGATATTGAGTTCTGCAGCAGCTTCTCATGTAGTTGTAAGAGGATCGGTTTTGATGATTGTTCTCATTGGTTGTCAACTTCGTATGGACAGTCACTGCATTCCTCATCTTCAAGGCGCTCATCTCTGCAAAACTTTTTGAACCACCACTGCACTGTATGTTCATTAGCAGTTTCTAGACCAAAAGAGTTTTTGACGTTATGAGTTGTCTGTGCTGCTTTATGACCCATTTTGAACTCAGATAAGAAAACTGCTTGAATTTGTTTCTGTCTAACATTATTTCTATAGTCTAAAAATTAAATAGAAAATAATCAGCAAGTAATGTCATTAGCAAAAAAAGAAACAAACATAAAGTGAGAACTGTGCATTATAATTTATCAGGAATGTGTTACAATATCAAATGGCAAATTTCAGCAATATGAAAACCACAATTATGTTTGCACCAACCTAATACTAAAAACAAAAGTAAAAATCAATGCTGGTATATAATTCATAATCTCCACCACACATTAATATTTAACTTTTGGTTATGTACACAGTCTTGCAACACCTTTTACATATATTGTTTTCAATTTCCAAACAGTTCACCTTCAGAGCAATGTTTTGTATGCTTAAGAATCAAAGCAGATTTTTTTCATTAAACAATAATAATTGATTCATTTCTTTATTGCATGCTTGATAGATTCAAAGCTAATATAGATGCTAATGCTAAGCTAATGCTCTACTGATGAATCAAAGTTAGTTCTTGCCCTCCAGATAATGGACTTAAATTTAGTAGGGAAAATGCACATGATTACAGCAAATGCCCCTTAGTGCCCAGTGTGGTACCAGGGCAGAGAAACAAATACTCTTAGCTATTTAACAGCAACTATGGAATGCAAGAGGTCATCTTTGACCTAGGTTTTGTAGAATGGGAATGATTTTCATTAGTGTAAATATGACCGGAAGTCAAGAGGAAAGTTATAAAAGTAGAAAAAGAGAATTTCTAATCTGACAGGAAAAAAAAAAGATTCATGATGAGAACAGTGAAGGAAAGGAGGAAGTCAGATTTTGAAAAGGCCTTGAAATAAAGCCAAATGGGTTATTTTTTAGTTTTGCTTTGTTCTCTTGCTTTTGGGTTGGGGGTGAAGTGCAACACAAGGGTTTTCATCATCTGAACGTCTTGATCATGGAAATCATTTTGATTATATTTAGTTCAGTCATTCAGTCATGTCCGGCTCTTTGTGATCACATGGAATGCAGAATGGCAGACTTTCCTGATTATCACCAACTCCTGGAGCTTGCTCAAACTCATGTCCATTGAGTCAGTGATGCCATCCAATTATCTCATCCTCTGTTGTCCTCTTCTCCTTCTGTTTGCAATCTTTCCCAGCATCAGGGTCTTTTCCAGTGAGTTCTTCGCATCAGATGGCCAAACTATTGGAGCTTCAGCTTCAGCATCAGTCCTTCCAATGAATATTCAGGACTGATTTCCTTTAAAACTGACTGATTTGATCTCCTTGCTGTCCAAGAGACTTTCAAGAGTCTTCTCCAACACCACAATTCAAAAGCATCAATTCTTTGCTACTCAGCTTTCTTTATGGTCCAACTCTCACATCCATACACGACTACAAGAAAAACCATAGCTTTGACTAGATGCACCTTTGTTGGCAAAGTAATGTCTCTGCTTTTTAATATGCTATCTAGATTGGTCATAGCTTTCCATCCAAGGAGCAAGCATCTTTTAATTACATGGCTGCAGTCACCATCTGCAGCGATTTGGAGTCCAAGAAAATAAAGTCTCTCACTGTTTCCATTGTTTCCTCATCTATTTGCCATGAAGTGATGGGACTGGATGCCATGATCTTAGTTTTTTGAACACTGAGGGTTTTTTTTTTTTTTTTTTAACACTGAGTTTTAAGCCAGCTTTTTCACTCATCTCTTTCACCTTCATCAAGAGGCTCTTTAATTCACTTTCTGCTATAAGAGTGGTGTCATCTGCATATTTGAGGCTATTGATATTTCTCCCTGAAGTCTTGATTCCAGCTTGTGCTTCATCCAGTCCGGCATTTCACTTGATGTACTCTGCATATAAGTTAAATAAGCAGGGTGACAATATACAGCCTTGACATACTCCTTTCCCAATTTGGAACCAGTTGCTGTTCCACATCTGGTTCTAACTGTTGCTTCCTGTCCTGCATACAGATTTCTCAGGAGACAGGTAAGGTGGTCTGGTATTCCCATCTCTTTCAGAATTTTCCACAGTTTGCTGTGATCCACACAGTCAAAGGCTTTAGCGTAGTCAATGAAGCAGAAGTAGATTTTTTTTTTCAATATCTTGATTTTTCTGATATAACCAGTGTAAGCAATTTGATCTCTGGTTCCTCTGCCTTATCTAAATCCAGCTTGAACATCTGATAATTCTTGGTTCATGTACAGTTGAAGTATAGCTTGGAGAATTCTGAGCATTACTTTGCCAGCGTGTGAGATGAGTGCAATTATGTGGTAGTTTGGCATTCTTTGGCATTACCTTTCTTTGTGATTGGAATGAAAGCTGACTTTTTCCAGTCCTGTGACCACTGCTGAGTTTTCCACACTTGCTGGCATATTGAGTGCAGCACTTTCACAGCATCATCTTTTAGGATTTGAAATAGCTCAACTGGAATTCCATCACCTGCACTATCTTCGTTTGTAGTGATGCTTCCTAAGGCCCACTTGACTTTGCACTCCAGGATGTGTGACTTTGGGTGAGTGATCACACCATTATGGTTATCTGGGTCATGAATATCTTTTTTGTATAGTTCTTCTGTGTATTCTTGCCACCTCTTCTTAATATCTTCTGCTTCTGTTAGGTCCATACATTTTCTGTCCTTAATTGTGCCAATCTTTGCATGAAATGTTCCCTTGGTATCTCTGATTTTCTTGAAGAGATCTCTAGTCTTTCCCACTCTAGTGTTTTCCTCTATTTCTCTGCATTGATCACTTACGAAGGCTTTCTCATCTTTCATGCTACTCTTTAGGAGAGATAAAATAAATGTGGGGAAGACGAAGCTTTGCGTTTGTACCTGGGTCAGATAATACAGGTTTAACTAGGGAGCTCTTCCTTTTGTTACCTCCACAAAAAAATATAGTTCTGAGAGTTTGTCCTTGGGTGAATTTAGACACTCCCAGTTCCCAGTCCTCTGATGAATACTGAGCAAGGCAAATTAAACTTTGACTATAGAAACACTGGAAGAAAATTTCTCCGCACACATAGGAACTTTTCTGTTTGCTACACATGATACAAAACTGTTGCAGAAAATTATAAGACAATTCATGAATCATAAATACAAACAATAATAAGGAAAATTACATTCCCAGGATTATTTAGTGTTACAGTTTCCTTTAGGATCTATTTCTATTCCAATTATTATGTTCTTTCTTTCAGATCAATTTTCAAATGTTCAGCTTTAATTTCCTGTAAATTTAACTTAGTGTGCAATGGAGGTTATAAACTAAATAAACTTCACTTGTGACTCCAAACAATTTTTATATACATACATAGAGTTCTGAACATCAAATTTAATGCAAGTAAGTGGAATTCTCTGACAAGATTGAGAACAAGAAGTGGGGAAAACAGGTCTGCTGTAACAAAGGATCCCACACTGGGGGTTGAGGGTGGGAAGCTAAAACAACAGATGGTCTCACAGCTCTGCAGGCTGGAGGTCCACAATTGAGGTTTGAGCAGGCTGTCCTTCTGGGGACCATGAGGAACGGATCCATGCCAGGCCCCTCTCCTTGGCTTGCTGTTGCCGGTCTTCCCTCTGTGCATGACTCTGTATTCGAACCTCCCCTTTTCATAAGGATTTTGGTTCCTTTGGATTAGAGCCCACCTTAGTGATTTCCTTTTAATTTGACTACTTCCAGAAAGACTACTGTAACTCCTAACAAGGCCACACTTCTGAAGTAGGGACTCCTAGACATCTTTTGAGGGGGTAGGGGTTGTAGTTCAAACTGTAACACTTGTTTTGTGGTCATATAAGTCCATATTTACATACTGGAGTTTTTCCCTTATGCTTGTCTACATCCAAATCTTTTTTTCCTTTTTTTTTTTAAACCAAGTTTTATTTATTTACTTATTTTAATTTTGGGCCACACCCTGAGGCGCGTGGTATCTCAGTTCCCTGCCCAGGGATCAAACTTGCATCCCTTGCGTTGAAAGGCAGAGTCTGAACCACTGGCCCACTGGAGAAGTCCTCAAATTTCCTCTTTTTGTCAGAATATTAGACATATTGGAATAGAGGCCCACCCTTCTCCAGTAGTGACCTCATCTTAACTAATTACATCTGCAATGGCCCTAGTTGCAAATAAGGTCACATTCTGAGGTGCTACAGGCTAGGAACTTGCCCACTTGTACCCTAAGCTTGATCACCAGCCCTTATATTTTTGTTTGTGTTAACACGTCTCCAATGACACCACAGTCTTTGAGAACTTCAATCAAGTTCAACTGTTCTCAGTCCTTTTTTCAACTGGCAAATTTATATATATATATAAAAATTTATATATATATATAAAAATTGTTAAAGCTATATATATACATATATAATGCTTTAAAAATTCAAACACTCTAGAAGAATACAGTGCAATTATTTTCCAATCTTCCTCCATCTCAATCCTCATCTTGTAAACTATTAACAGTTGATTGTTATCCTTCCTGATATCTTCCGAGCTGTCTTCCTTCCACATTTTGTTGTGAGATCTCTTATGCATACTGTCTTATAGCTCACTTTTCTACTTAACAAGCCTACTACATTGCCCACATTGATACATAACAGATTTTAAACCATTTTAAAAAAAAGCAGCAGCAAATAACCGTGACATATTGGAGCAGCGATATTGAAAATGTGACCACGAGATGGCGCTAGCACACAACCAACTTTATATGGAAACCACTGCAACAAATTTTAGGGCTTGCCTGGTGGCTCAGAAGATAACCAATCTGCCTGCAATGCAGAAGACCTGGGTTCAATCCCTGGGTCGCAAAGATTCCCCTGGAAGAGCAAATGGCAACCCACTCCAGTATCTTGCTTGGAGAATTCCATAGACAAAGGATCCTGGCAGGTACAGTACATAGGGTTGCAAAGAGTTGGCCACGATGAGAGACTAACAATTCTGACAGATGTGCTGGGGGCCAGGGAATGCCCCTCAGCACTAATCCCCTCCCAAAAGCAGGGTAGAGCCACTATGCTGCAGGGGAGAAGGACGAGTGGGGTCAGAGAGGGGAGACCAGATACCTCTGAAGAGCAGCAGTGGCTTTGGGTCTTTTAGAGCCCCAGGGTTGATCTCACCTAAGGCTAGAAGATGCTGGGTGATGCTGGGTGATGTTTGGCTGGGTGGTGTTTTACAAGGTATACAAAGCAGGGAGACTGAAAGGTTAAACACCTGCTCTTTGGAACTGTATTTAGAACAACTAACTAGACGTGTACATTTTAACACCAATCAGGCTTTTGAGTTACTGGGTCCCAGACTTCTGTGAGGAACAAAATAAGAGATAACTTTACGCCAGAGCACCTTTAACTCCCTTGTATAACAACTGACTCCATATCTGAAGACACTTTACAAATTCTCTGTAGCAAAAAATTATCACAGATTGGTCAAAAGAAAAATTAGCAACCAATTTACATCATATGTGACAAAAGGCTAATCAAGGCTACTAACAATAAGTAGGGTAAAATGGTAAAACAGAGTAAAATGGTAAAGAAGCACAGGATCCTCCAAATCAACTGTGACAATGACAGAAGCCGGAAGGAACTGGTGGTTAGAGGTGAGACTGCAACTGTGAACTCCCTGGGAGCATGGGTGGAGGCAGTGGCCCGGGAGGGAGGTGTCTGGCAGCCAGGGAGGGATCTGGAGAGGCTGTACCCGGAGCTCCTGTCTCTCTTCCTCCACCCGGGAAGGGAGAGCGTCCCTGCTGTCCCGGTGGTGTGGGGCACCACCCGCAGAGACGGAGCCCAGCTAAGCGAGGAGAGATGCAGACAGGCTCAGAGGGCGACAGGCGCCCGGAGCGCTCCCGCCTCCTGCTCTCCTGTCAGCAGCTGGCCTCTGCAGTCTGTGCTCTGACATCTGACCCTCCACACTCTCAGACTTTCAAAAACAGACTCGGTCGAGAGGGTGACTTTTAGCACGTTCCCAGGACACATTACATGGCGAGAACTGACTACATCAGTGAGGTATGATGTTACAGGTTCAAGGAAAATACCTACCTGAGGGCTGCAACTTCTCAAAAAGAAAGTTAAAAAGATAATGAAATTGAACAGCACACGCCACCTTAAGCACATTATTGGAACAGATGAACCAGTAACTTAAGTTACGACATATTCAAAAGAGTTGAAGTAATATGGTAATAAAGCAAAGGGATAAGAAATTACTTTAGAAAACCAGTGATACATGAGAGATATATAAATGTGTGTGTGTGTGAGTTAGAAATAAGATACTTAAAATGAAGTTATAAGATGGAATATCTAGCAGGATGATTATATCAATGAACAAAAGAATAAACTGGGAGATCAAGTTAGGAGCCTTCCAAGGGGCAACAGAAATGAATAAAGATATAGAAAATATAAAAGAAAGGCTAAAAAATCAGGAGAACAGAATTATCAATATCTAGATAATACAAATCCCCAAAAGGAATTGAAGGGCCATATAGTGCAGGACACATAAAGGAAATATCTAGACACACTATATTAAAATTACAGAAGAGAAAATGCAAGAGAAATCATGAAACGATGCCACACAAAAAGTAAACCACCCACAAAGGGACAAAAATTAGTCCAACGTGAGACTTCTCAACAGTAATACTGGATCCAGGAGACAATATGCTTGTGCTTAACATTTTTTAAGCAACTTTTACTGTGAAGTATACCCTATAAACATAATAAGTGTGCATAAAACACAAATATGACACATGAAGAAAATTAAAGAGCAAAGAGCAAGGTAACCATTACTCAGGTTACGAACATTGCTGTTCACTTATGAAAGTATCTGTAGAAATCACAGTTGATTTTGCCTTTTTTGAACTCTCTAAATGAACCTATACTGTATGCATCCTTTTGTCTATTATTTCTCTTATATTATGATTAAAAATTATCAATGCTTATCATATTGTAGTTTCTTTTGCTATATAGAATTTATCACACTTATTTTTCTATCTTTTGTTGATGGACAATTAGATTTTTTTCTAGTTTGAGCTATTACAAATAATACTGTTAGGGATGTTTTCATATATAAATCTTGAGAGACATGGGCTGGAGTTCCTAGGGATTATGTCCAGGAATGACACTGCTGAATTAGGAGAATTACACATTTCGACATTTCTGATAATGCCAGAGTGGTTTCCCAAAGTGAATAAAGAAACAGAAGCTTGCTCTTTGAGGTCAGGAATAAAACAATGATGTCTACCAGTTCATACTTTTAACATATTAAAGAGTACTGTTCTATTCCTATTTACACATATTTATAAAATCTAAAAAATCTGGGTTTATAATTTTAACATTAGCAGATATTTGAGTAAGCATTTTAAAAGATAATGATTTGAATCGTTGTTTTCTATTCCTCTGTATCGGTTTTAAGATATATTTTTTCTAAAAATATGTCCATTTTATTTAAATTTATTTGGTCATAATATCCTCTTATGCTTGCATCATCTGAAGTGATATCATCTGTTTCAGTTTTGATATTGTATAATTGGGTCTTCTTTAAGTTTTTTGAGTAGCCCTGTAGGAATGCATCAATATTACTGTTTTTTGGAAGGAAATAAATGTTTACATTCATGTTCACATTATGTATATTTTTTCAATTTCTATAATTTCTGCTCTTCATTCTCTTCCACCTTTCTTTTGAATTTCTCTTGTTGCCTTTTGCTTGTTTCTAATCAGCATTTCCTCTTCTCTAACATTTATGTGTGTGTAATAAGTTGTTTCAGTCGTGTCTGAAACTTTTGGAACCCTATGGATTGTAGCCTGCCAGGCTCCTTTGTCCATAGCATTCTCCAGGCAAGTATACTGGAGTGAGTTGCTTCTTCCTTCTCCAGGAGATGTTCCCAAGCTGGGATTGAACTTGTGTCCCTTACATCTCCTGCACTGGCAGGAAGGTTCTCTATTGCTAGCACCACCTTAGGTTGAAGCTCTAATGCTTACATTAAAAAAGCTAATTGCTACCTCAGATGTATCTCACAAATCTGGATAAGTAGTACTTTTGTTATCTTTCAGCCCCCAATATTTTTTAATTTACGTATGATTTCTTGCCATCTCCTGTCTGACCACTTCCAATTTACCTAGATTTATGGACCTAACAGGCAATGGCAAGAATGAACATCAACATTTTAGGAGTCAATGAACTAAAATGGACAAGAACGGGCAAATTTAATTCAGATGATCATTTTATCTACTACTGTGGGCAAGAATCCCTTAGAAGAAATGGAGTAGCCCTCACAGTCATCAAAAGAGTCTGAAATGCAGTTCTTGGGTACAATCTCAAAAACAACAGAATGATCTCCGTTTGTTTACAAGACAAATCATTCAATATCACAGTAACCCAGGTCTATGCCCCACACACTAATGCCAAAGAAGCTGAAGTTGAACAGTTCTATGAAGACCTATAAGACCTTCTAGAACTAACACCAAAAAGAGATGTGCTTTTCAACATAGGGGACTGGAATGCAAAAGTAGGAAGTCAAGAAACACCTGGAGAAACAGGCAAATTTGGCCTTAGAGTATGGAATGAAGCAGGCCAAAGGCTAATAGAGTTTCGCCAAGAGAATGCGCTTGTCAGAGCAAACACCCTCTTCCAACAACACGAGAGATGACTCTACACGGGGACATCACCAGATAGTCAATACTGAAATCAGACTGATTATATTCTTTGCAGCCAAAGATAAAGAACCTCTGTACGGTCAACAAAAACAAGACCGGGACATGACTGTGGCTCAGATCAGGAACTCCTTACTGCCAAATTCAGACTTCAATTGAAGAGAAAAAACAACTAGGCCACTGAGGTATGACCTAAATCAAATCCCTTATGATTATACAGTGGAAGTGACACATAGATTCAAGGTATTAGATCTGATAGAGTGCCTGAAGAACTATGGACAGAGGTTCATGACATTGTACAGGAGACAGGGATGAAGACCATCCCCAAGAAAAAGAAATGCAAAAAGGCAAAATGGCTGTCTTGAGGAGGCCTTAACCAAATAGCTGAGAAAAGAAGAGAAGTGAAACGCAAAGGAAAGATATTCCCATCTGAATGCAGAGTTCCAGAGAATAGCAAGGAGAGATAAGAAAGCCTTCAAAGTGATCAATGCAAAGAAATAGAGGAAAACACTAGAATGGGAAAGACTAGAGATCTCTTCAAGAAAATCAGAGATACCAAGGGAACATTTCATGCAAAGATCACTACAATTAAGGACAGAAATGGTATGGACCTAACAGAAGCAGAAGATATTAAGAAGAGGCGGCAAGAATACACAGAACTATACAAAAAAGATCTTTATGACCCAGATAACCATAATGGTGTGATCAATCACCTAAAGTCATACATCCTGGAGTGTATGCAAAGTCAAGTGGTCCTTAGGAAGCATCACTACGAACAAAGATAGTGGAGGTGATGGAATTCCAGTTGAGCTATTTCAAATCCTAAAAGATGATGCTGTGAAAGTGCTGCACTCAATATGCCAGCAAATTTGGAAAACTCAGCAGTGGCCACAGGACTGGAAAAAGCCAGCTTTCATTCCAACCCCAAAGAAAAGCAATGTCAAAGAATGTTCAAACTACCACACAATTGCACTCATTTCACATGCTAGCGATGGAGAAGGAAATGACAACCCACTCCAGTATTCTTGCCTGGAGAATCCCAGGGACAGAGGAGTCTGGTGGGCTGCCGTCCATGGGGTCACACGGGGTCACACAGAGTCAGACAAGACTGACGTGACTTAGCAGCATCAGCAGCACATACTAGTGAAGTAATGCTCAAAATCCTTCAAGCCAGGCTTCAACAGTATGTGAGCTGAGAACTTCCAGATGTACCAGTTCTGGATTTATAAAAGGCAGAGGAACCAGAGATAAAATTGCCCACATCTGTTGGATAAGAGAAAAAACTAGAGAATTCCAGAAAAACTTCTTCATTGACTACACTAAAGCCTTTGACTGTGTGGATCACAACAAACTGTGGAAAATTCTTAAAGAGATGGGAATACCAGACCACCTGACCTGCCTCCTGAGAAACCTGTTTGCAGGTCAGGAAGCAACAGTTAGAACTGGACATAGAACATTGGACTGGTTCCAAATAGGAAAGGAGAATGTCAAGGCTGTATATTGTCATCCTTCTTATTTAACTTCTGTGCAGAGTAAATCATGGGAAATGCTGGACTGGATGAAGTTGGAATCAAGATTTTTGGGAAAAATATCAATAACCTCAGATATGCAGATGACACCACCCTTATAGCAGAAAGTGAATTAAAGATCCTCCTGATAAAGGTGAAAGAGAAGAGTGAAAAAGCTGGCTGAAAACTCAACATTCAAAAAATGAAAATCATGGCATCTGATCCTATTCAATTCAGTTCAGTCGCTCAGTCGTGTCTGACTCTTTGCGACCCCATGAACCACAGCACACCAGGCCTCCCTGTCCATCACCAGCTCCCAGAGTTCACCCAAACCCATGTCCATTGAGTCAATGATGCCATCCAACCATCTCATCCTCTGTTGTCACCTTCTCCTCCCGCCTTCAATCTTTCCCAGCATCAGGGTCTTTTCAAATGAATCAGCTCTTTGCATCAGGTGGCCAAACTATTGGAGTTTCAGCTTCAACATCTCTTCCAATGAACACCCAGGACTGATCTCCTTTAGGATGAACTGGTTGGATCTCCTTGCAGTCCAAGGGACTCTCAAGAGTCTTCTCCAACACCACAGTTCAAAAAGTATCAATTCTTCAGTGCTCAACTTTCTTTACAGTCCAACTCTCACATCCATACATGACCACTGGAAAATGCACAGCCTTGACTAGATGGACCTTGTTGACAAAGTAATGTCTCTGCGTTTTAATATGCTGTCTAGGTTGGTCATAACTTCCCATCCAAGGAGTAAGCATCTTTTAATTTCATGGCTGCAATCACTATCTGCACTGATTTTGGACCCCAGAAAAATAAAGTTAGCCACTGTTTCCACTGTTTCCCCATCTATTTGCCATGAAATGATGGGACCAGATGCCATGATCTTAGTTTTCTGAATGTTGAGCTTTAAGCCAACTTTTTCACTCTCCTCTTTTACTTTCATCAAGGGTCTCTTTAGTTCTTCTTCACTTTCTGCCATAAGGGTGGTGTCATCTGCATATCTGAGGTTATTGATATTTCTCCTGGCAATCTTGACTCCAGCTTGTGCTTCCTCCAGCTCAGCATTTCTCATGATGTACTCTGCATATAAGTTAAATAAGCAGGATGACAATATACAGCCTTGACATACTCCTTTTCCTATTTGGAACCAGTCTGTTGTTCCATGTCCAGTTCTAGCTGTTGCTTCCTGACCTGCATACAGGTTTCTCAAGAGGCAGGTCAGGTGGTCTGGTATTCCCATCTCTTTCAGAATTTTCCACAGTTTATTGGTTCTATTACTTCATGGCAAATAGATGGAAACAATGGAAGCAGTGAGAAAATTTACTTTTGCTTCAAAATCACTGAGATGGTGACTGCAGTCATGATATTAGAAGACGCTAGCTCCTGGAAGAAAAGCAGTGACAAACCTAGACAGCGTGTTAAAAAGCAGAGATGTTACTTTGCCTACAAATGTCCGTCTAGTCAAAGTTATGGTTTCTCCAGCAGTCATGTACTGATATGAGAGCTGTACAATGAAGGCTGAGCACCAGTGAATTGAGTCTCTCAAACTGTAGTGCTGGAGAAGACTCTTGAGGGTCGCTTGCACAGCAAGGAGATCAAACCAATCAATCCTAAAGGAAATCACCGCTGAATATTGATTGGAAGGACTGATGCTAAAGCATCAATACTTTGGCCACCTGATGCAAAGAGCCGAATCACTGGAAAAGAACTGATGCTGGGAAAGATTAAAGGCAGGAGTAGAAGGGGATGACAAGATGAGACAGTTGGATGGCATCATTGACTCAACAGACACGATTTTGAGCAAACTCTGGGAGATGGTGAAGGACTGAGAAGCCTGGCATGCTGCAGTCCATGGGGTCACAGAGAGTTGGATACAACTGAGTGACTAAATGACAGTGTGATTTCTTCTTTAACTCATGACTTAAAGTATAATTCTTAATTTCTAATATACGGGAATTGTTCCTCTATCTTCTTGTTGTTGATTTCTAGTCTATTTGCACAGTGGTTAGAAGACACATTCCGTAGGATTTCCATCCTTTCGAATTTGTTTGGATTCCCTCTCTGGCCCAGTGAATGATCATTTTTGGCAACTATTCCATATATGTTGGAAAACATACGTATTTTCTCAAGCACTGGAAGCAGTATTGATCCATTAGGTCAAACTCTTTTGGTGGTATAATATTCCAAATCATTGTGACTATTTTATCAGCTTGAGGAACTCTCTGGTGGCCCAATGGTTAGAACTTCATGCTTTTACTGCCAAGGGCCCAGGTGAGAGAACTAAGATCCCACAAGCCACATGGCACGGCACATATATGTGTGTATATACATATGTGTGTGTATACACACACACACACACACACACACACACACACACACATTGGTGGTTGTACTAATTACAAAAAAAGATGATTTTCTTCCAAGTCTGTTCATTTTCTACTATTTAAATTTTATCAGTTTTTCCACTATATATTTGGGCCTACATTACTAGGTGAATATAAATAAATACTGGAGTATTTATTTTACTAGGTGAATATACTAGTATTTATTTTACTAGTATTTATTACTAGGTGAGTATAAATAAATATTGGAGTAGGAAATGGCAACCCACTCCAGTATTCTTGCCTGGAAAATCCCATGGACAGAGGAGCCTGACGGGCTACATGGGGTCACAAGAGTCAGACATGACTGAGTGACTTTTACTTTCACATAAATAAATACAGTGGAAAGTTTTTACTAACATCAAGTGACCTTTTGTAACTACCATAATACTCTTTGACCTACAGTCTATTTTCTATAATATTAATATATCTATATTATCATTCTTTTGCTTGGTATTTGGTTAGCATCCTTCTTTCCATCTTTAACTTTTCTGTTTCTTTATATTTAGATGTGTCTCAATAAATAGAACACAGTTGTATATTTTAAGCCCAATGTTAAATACTCATTTTTAAATTGGGGCAGTTCATCCATAATTATTATTATATGGATTTAAATCTATTACCATATTTTAAAATGTTCTCTACAGTTCTTTTTCTTTTTCATTTCACTGCTCTGAATGATCTTGATGTTTAAAATTATCCCATTTTCTCCACTTGTTTGTATCCTATTCAAAATCATATATCCTGTTTCTATTCTTTTAGTGGTAACCCTAGAAATCTGACATGTATTATTATATCAATATCTAATGTTAATCAGTACTTTACTGTTACACACACATACACATACACACCTCAGTACATTTGTGAAAGCACAGGGAAATAGCTCTAAAGATAATGATATCTCCCAACTTTTCACAGTTTTTACAGGGTGGCAGGGGTACAAGGGTGTGATACTGCGGGGGTGGGGGGAAACTTAGGATTCATCCCGCTTTTCACTGTGGTGCATGTATACATTAAATTATGACCAAATACTAGCCTTCACTATTTTACTTATATATATAGTATGTTATTGTACTCTTACTTTGTGTAACTCCTTTTGCATTTACTACAGTATATTTTGAATATGATGCCTTGCCTATAATCAATATTATTTAGAATTGAATCTGAATGGTGAAAATACAAAATCTTTTTTCCAACCCAAATTAAAATGAAAAAAGAATTTAGGATATATTGTTGGCAATTTGAAATTAAGAATGAGGTTGGTACAGGTAGGGAATTTTGTCATCAGTAGAGCAGTTAGGAACAGCTTAAATGGACAGAATAAGAATTTTTTAAATTTATTTTTATTGAAGTATAGTTTATTGACAATGTTGTATTTATTTCTGCTGTAGAGCAAAGTGACTCGGTTATAAACATATATTCACTCTTTTTTAATATTCTTTTCCATTATGGTTTATCATAGGATATTGAATACAGTTTCCCATACTGTACAGTAGGATCTTGTTGTTTATCCAGTCTATATATGATAGTTTACATCTACTAACTCCAAACTCCTAGTCCATCCCTCCCTCCCTGTCTTCCTCCTTGGTAATCACAAGTCTGTCCTCTATGTTTGTGTGTATTTGTTTCATAGGTAAGTTCATCTGTGCCTTATTTTAGATTCCACATATAAGTGATATCATATGGTATTTGTCTTTCTTACTTCACTTAGTATGATAATCTTCAGTTGCACCCATGTTGCTTCAAATGGCATTATTCCTTTCTTTTTTATGTCTGAGTAATATTCCATTGTATATATGTACCACATCTTCTTTATCCATTCATCAATGGATGGACATTTAGGCCGTTCCCAAGTCTTGGCTACTGGGCATTGTGCTGCTATGAACATAGGGGTGCACACATCTTTTTGAATTATAGTTTTGTCTAGACACCTGCATAGGGGTAGGATTGCTGGATCATATGGTAATTCTATTTTTAGTTAGTTTTTTTTTTTTTTTGGAACCTCCATACTATTTTCTAGAGTAGCTGCACCAGCTTACATTCCTACCAGCCATATAGGTTTTCCTTTTCTCCACAGCCTCTCCAGCAATTGCTACTTGTAAACTTTTAAAATGATGGCCACAGAATAATAATTTCATGCTTACTAGATCTGCAGTAGCATAGAACTCAGAACAATGATGTGCCCTGAGCCAGATTCAGGGAAAAGGCTTGGGTGCGTGTCAGACGGCTTCACAAGAAATAATGAGAGCACAGAAGTAGGGTGTAAACATTATGGGTTAACTGTTCTCAACAGAGTAATACTTCCAGAGTACAGACTGCAAGGCTGCCCTTTACTGTGTAGCTTCACACACAGTGCTCTTTCACACACTTAAAAGCACTGCCCCAAGATTCAGGGATCCTGTGGTCACCCATTCTTGGTTACAGTTTAGTTTTAGATGGCTATATCTGTTGATGAAATACATGAACCTGCACACACATACCTAACACACCCAACTTCACTGTGTCTGTAGCTCCTTCCCATTGTCTTGTTTTCTCCTTTAATTCAGGTGACAAAGAGTCTCTCCTTGACCAAACTCTACTTAGGCTCCTCTGAACTCATTTTCCAACTAGGCCTGGAATTTTGGACTTCCTGTTCTTACCTGATGGTTCAGTTTTAGTAGGGAAGTCAGTTTAGAGAGTCCCCATTCCTCCATATCTGGTCAACCTCTGTATCTATTACTACAGGTGATGGCTCATTACACCAGCCTGCCTATTTCCAGGTTGGGCTTCCCAGATGGCGCTAGTGGTAAAGAACTCTCCTGCCAATGCAGGTTAGACGTAAGAGACCTCGGTTCCTTCCCTGGGTTGGGATGATCCTCTGGAGGAGGCTGCAACCCACTCCAGTATTTTTGCCTGGAGAATCCCAAGGACAGAGGAGCATGGCGGACTGCAGTATATAGGGTCACACAGAGTTGGAAACGACTGGAGCAACTTAGCACCTACGCATTAGGTTGGTGGAGCCAGAACACACCGTTACCCTTAATATTTCCTCACAGTACTTTCCATCCACCAACCCCGACTCTGCTGCTTGGTTATAAATTCCCACTAGTCCACGTATATTCCAAGTAGATCTCTCCCCCATTGTGGTGGTCCTCACACAGAGGAGGAACCTCTTGAATAAAGTTTGTCTTAACTTCCCTTGGGCTTCCCTGGTGGTTCAGCTGGCAAAGAACCCGCCTGCAATGTGGGAGACCTGGATTCGATACCTGGGTTGGGAAGATTTCCCCTGGAGAAGGGAAAGGCAACCCACTCTAGTATTCTGGCCTGGAGAATCCCACGGACTGTTTAGTCCATGGGGTCGCAAAGAGTCAGATACGACTGAACGACTTTCACTTCACTTCCCTTCCCTTAATAAGTGCCTTGAAAATTTTGCCTTTAACATAGGTCTGCTCAACTCTTTCAAAAATGAATTTCAGAGACCACCACGCCTAAAACAACTTCCCTGCCTTCCAGTCAACTTTGTTTTTCAGAATACTTATACTACCGGAAACACATTAATTGATACGGTTTTGTTTTTTGTTTTTCCTCCACATTCTGCCTTGGAATATGAGCTGAGTGAGGGCATGGAAATAGTTTGCCCGTTCCCAAAGCCTTGAATATAATGTCCATGGAATCCTAAGAAGTACAGATGGAACGAAGACACATCCTGAGAACGCAGAAAAAGCAGGTGGGAAGAAGCCGCGAGTGTGCAGCCTGGGCTTTCACGGGTGAGGGCACAGCCTCGGGGGAGCCTCACTCAGGCAGCCAGGAGGCGCAGAGGGCAGGCCTGCGTTGGGCGAGAGCCTAGAGCCGCCTCGTCTGAAGAGGCTGCGTGGTCCTGGATCTGAGCGCAGGGCAGACGCCAGAGAGCCCAAGTTTCCCCAGGCACCGGAGAGCGCCCGGCTGACCGTCAGTCTCCTGCGGCTCACAAAGACCAGGTCTTGTTTCCCGGGACGTTTCAGGAATGAGCACTCGCCCCCCCCCCACTTCCGGTCGGGTTGCCTGGCTTCTTCCGCCCCTCGTGTGTTTGGCGGGTCCACCTCGAGACGGGCCGCTGCTGCAGGCAGTCAGTTGCTGGCGTGTGGAATCGAAGTTCCGGAGGCCCGGGCTGTGAGAACGTCGCCATGGTGGGTTCCCCTAGGTTCCTAGAAGGCCCCGGTCAGTGCCCCGGGTCGGGGAGGCGGGCCGGCGCCGGGCGGCGGGGAGCGCGTAGGGAGTGAGAACGGGGGGCGGGGCGGGCGACGGCTCCGCGTGTTCGGGCTCTGGTCCGGCCTCTGCGTGGCCCCGCCCCCCTCCCGTGGGAATGCGGGAGGCTCCGCCTGTTCGCTCCTCAGCGGGTGGGGGCGGGGCCGGAGGGGACGGGGCTGAATTGAGAGCGGCAGACGTGGCGCGGTCGCCGAGCCTCGGGTCTGCTCCGCGTCTTCCCTCCAGTGACCACTCCCACCCCAGACCCCGCCTCCGCGCCTCCCGCGAAAGAGCGCCTATATAGTACGTTTAAATATAAAGGTCAACTGTTTAAGGAAATCTCGTTTATTACTCACTCTAAGAAATCCCCGTTCTCCTTGAATCTGTATCTCCAGGAGCCACTTAGAGGTAACCAGTATCTAAATTCTGCTTGCTTGTCTTTATACTCACCGCTTGTTTGTATTCCAAAGCTGCTCTTTCTGGCCTTTTTCGCTTCTGTTCTTGAGAATAATTCTTGAATACGAACATGGTTTTTAAATATTCATTTTGCAGTTAGTTTCTAACGAAAACACGACATAGAAAGTTTCAGTACAGTTCAGTCGCTCAGTCATGTCTGACTATTTGCGACCTCATGAACCGCAGCACGCCAGGCCTTCCTGTCCATCACCAACTCCAGGAGTCCACACAAACCCATGTCCATCAAGTCGGTGATGCCATCCAACCATCTCATCCTCTGTCGTCCCCTTCTCCTCCTGCCCCCAATCCCTCCTAGCATCTTTTCATCCCAGGGTCTTTTCAAATGAGTCAGCCCTTCGCATCAGGTGGCCAAAGTATTGGAGCTTCAGCTTCAACATCAGTCCTTCCAATGAACACCCAGGACTCATCTGCTTTAGGATGGGTTGGTTGAACCTCCTTGCAGTCCAAGGGACTCTCAAGAGTTTTCTCCAACACCACAGTTCAAAAGCATCAATTTTTCGGCGCTCAACTTTCTTTATAGTCCAACTCTCACATCCATACATGACCACTGGAAAAACCATAGCCTTGACGAGACGGACCTTTGTTGACAAAGTAATGTCTCTACTTTTTAATATGCTGTCTAGGTTGGTCATAACTTTTCTTCCAAGGAGTTAAGCGCTTTCTAATTCCCTGGCCGCATCACCATCTGCAGAAAGTTTATAGTGTGGCAGAAAGGCATGTGGTCTCAGTGTCATTAGTCCCTTTTTACTTTCTTTTTATCATTTTCATTGTATTTTTATTTTTCACATCAGTTTTTACTTCAGGCTATATACGTTTGTTGGAGAAGGCAATGGCATCCCACTCCAGTACTCTTGCCTGGAAAATCCCATGGACCGAGGAGCCTGGTGGGCTGCAGTCCATGGGGTCACTGAGAGTTGGACAGGACTGAGCGACTTCACTTTCACTTTTGACTTTCATGCATTGAAGAAGGAAATGGCAACCCACTCCAGTGTTCTTACCTGGAGAATCCCAGGGACGGGGAAGCCTGGTGGCCTGCTGTCTCTGGGGTTGCACAGAGTCGGACAAGACTGAAGTGACTTAGCAGCATACACGTTTGTGTAAATTCAGTCTTTTTTACGTATCAGTATATGCAGTTGTCAGCTCTTCATAATTTTCTACCCTAACTACTGTTAGTAGTTGGATTCTGTGTTTGTGATTGGGGGGTGTTCATTAACATTTGACTGTAGTTGAACTTAACTTTTGTCAGGCTGTACAGTAGGAGTATTTTGCCTTATCATGAGTCAAGGAATATAAATCTGTTCTCATTGGCACATTTCCTGCCCTGTCATTTTTCTGGTGTTCAGTAGTGTCTCTGTTGCATCCTGTCTTGAATTTAAACTCAGCTTGGAGCTGGAGGTTTTTCCATCTAGACATTTGTATCAGTTACTCTATAAACTTCTTTCCAAACTTCTTTCCTGCAGCTCAGAATGTGGGCAGTAGAGTCTTGGGGGATGTTTGGCACCTGTCTTTGCTAAATTATGGTCTTGATGAAGTTACCTAACCCCTCTAAAACTCAGTTATTCTGTTAAGTTGGAATAATCATAGTGCCTACCTCATAGAATTATGAAAATTAAATGTGAACAGCTTAGCCCAGTGTCTGGTGCTTAGTAAATGTTAGTTATTGCAATTACCTTTAATAATAGTAGAGGTACCTGATGGTCATTTGTATATATTCTTTGGAAAAGTGTCTATTCATATCCTTTGCCCAGTTTTTAATTAGATTTTTGTTGTTGTTATTGAATTGTATGAATTCCGTTTATATTTTGGATACTAACTCCTTATCATGTAGGTGATTTTGCCAGTATTTTCTTCCAACTTCTGTAGGTGCCTTTTATTTTGTTGATCATTTCTTTCGCTCTGCAGAAGCTTTATCATTTGATGTAGTCCCACTTGCTTATTTTTGGTTTTGTTGCTTGTGCCTTTGGTTTCATAACCAGTCATTGCTGAGGTCAATGTCAAGGAACTTTTCTCCCTATGTTTTCTACTAAGAGTTTTACAATTTAGGCCTTACATTTATATCTTTCATCTATTTTGAGTAAATTTTTGCAAGTGTTGTAAGGGAGGGGACCGGTTTCATTCTTTTGCATGTAAATGTCCAGTTTCCCAGCGTCATTTGTGGAAGAGACTGTCTTTCTCCCACTGAGTCTTCTTGGCTCCCTTGCCAAGTTGGCTCTATATGCCTGAGTTTGTTTCTGAACTTTCAATTCTGTTTCATTTGTCTTATGGCTATAAGTATAGTAAATATTAAAGAGGTTACCTGCTAGTAAAAACTTGCTCCTAAAAGTTAGTAAAATTAAAGAAAAACATTAATGAAAATCTACCTAGTATACTAACCTTTTTTGGAGTAGTGTTACATGTATGTGGTTTAAAAAAAAAAGTAAAATATGGTTGTCCGTGAAAAGTGCACTAATTTCCTGTTACTTCTGTGAAAAATTAATACAGATGTAATGGCTTAAAACAACACATCCGTTCTCTTACATTTCTGGATATCAGAGTCCAAAAATGAGTCTTTTAAGCTAAAATCCAGGTATTGCTGGGGCTGTCTTCCTTCAAGAGGCTCTAATGGAGAATCTCTTTCCTTTTTCCAGTGTCTAGAACTCCTTACATTCCTTGATTCTGGCTCCTTCCTTCATCTTCAAAGCCAGCAGTGTAACATCTTCAAATTTACCTTAAGAGGAGGCCACATCTCTTTCTTTCCAGTAATCCTCATGCCTCTCTCTTATAAAGACCCTTGCAGTTATTTTGGACCCATGTGGATAATCCAGGATAATCGTCCCATCTCAAGATCTTTGATGGTATCTGTAAAGTTCTTTTTGTTATGTATGGTAATACATTCATGAATATGGGAGAATTAGGGCATGGACATCTTTGGAAGGGAGTACATTATTCTATATACAACAGAAAGTAAGTCTGCCTCCAACTCTGTTACCTAATTCCCAAGCTCAACTGAGAAACAGCCATTATAGAACCCAGTTTCTAGATAACTGTTCCTATATTTCATGTGAATATGCCAGCATACATGTCTTCTAATCCCACCCATCTTTAATAGAAACAGTATGCTAGACACAGTCCTATGCCACTTACTTTTTTGTTGTACCTGATCTTAGACCAATCTGTGTACATGCATATAAATCTACTTGTCTTTTTAACAGCTGACATCCTATTTGCTTTTATGGTGCTTTATTTGTCAGGTCTCTGATGGGAACACTTAAGCTGTTTGCATTCTTTTGCTACTACAAACAAACTGATATATTGATTATTCTTTTTTGTTTTGTACATATGTGAATGTATGTACACTAAATAAATAGAAATAAGATTTCTTGATCAAAAGATGTGCAACATTTTCATTTTTTATTTTATTTTAGTTTTTTGGCCACACCTCATAGCTTGTGGAATCTTAGTTCCCCAACCAAGGATCTAAACCGATGCCCTTAGTAGTGAAAGGGCAGAGTCCTAACCGCTGGACCACCAGGGAAGACATGTGATTTTTATCTTGATAAGAATTGCCTTCCAGAAGATTCTACCAATTTATTGATACATCCCACTTATTAGTGAGACTGCTAACTCACCAACAGTGTTAATAATTTTTAAAATCATTTTTATACATTAAAAATTGCAGTTTATTTACACTTTTTTTAAAAATAGATTTTATTTATTTAAATTCGGCTTCACTGCATCTTCATTGCTGTATGTGAACTTTCTCTAGTTGCAGTGAAGCAGAGCTACCCTCTAGTTGTGGTGCACAGGATTCTCTTTGCAATGGCTTCTTTTGTTGCAGAGCACAGGCTCTAGGTACAGGCACATAAGTAGTTGTGATGTATGGGCATAGTTGCCCTGCAGCTTGTGGAATCTTCTTAGTGCAGAGATTGTACCTGTGTCTCTGCATTGGCAGGTGAATTCTCAACTGCTGAACCACAAAGGAAGTTCTGAAGTTTCGATTTACATTTCTTTTAAGGTAGAGCACACATCTTTTGAAAACTTTAAAAGCACTTAATATATACTCTTTCTTGTGACCTTTTTTTTATTTTAGGTTACTAAATTTTTTTCTCGTTGATTTTATGTTGGTGCCTGTTACCCTGTAGGTGCTTACTAAACATCTGTTCATCTGAGCTTAGCCTCAAGCCCTTTATTCTTCTCAGGGGAGTCTTACCTGTGTATCATTAAAGTATCACTTTGTGCGGCATTAAAGTATCACATGTAACCCCAAATTTCTATCTTTAGCCCAGGCCTTTTTTTTTTTTTTTTTTTTTGGTGCCAGACTAATAAATTTATTCATTTACTTCACATCTCTACTTAGTTGTCTTCAGAACATCTAAACCAGAGTCTAAAAGTGAGTTCTTGATATTCTCTGTCTCTATGTGCCATTCCTATTTTAGTAAGTGGGAGTTCTGATCACTTGGTTGCTTTCTTGCAAACCTGGGACATACTCTAGGAGGTGGGTCAAAAAGATCTTGCTATAATTTATGTCAGAGTGTTCTGCCTATGTTTTCTAAGAGCTTTAAAGGGTCCAGCCTTATGTTTCAGTCTTTAATGCATTTTGAGTATATTTTTGTGTATGGTATTAGAGAGTGTTCTGATTTCATTCTTTTACATGTAACTGTCCAATTTTCTCGGCACCACTTATTGAAGAGACTATCTTTTCTCTATTGTATATTCTAGCCTCTTTTGTCAAAGATTAGGTGTGTGGGTTTATCTTGGGTTTCTATCCTGTTCCATTGATTTATATTTGTTTTGTGCCAGAACCATACTGTATTGATTATAATAGCTTTGCAGTATAGTCTGAAGTCAGGGAACCTGATTCCTCCAGCTCTGCTTTTCTTTCTTAAGGTTGTTTTAGCTGTTCAGGGTCTTTGCTTCCCTGGTGGCTCATATGGTAAAGTGTTTGCCTTCAATGCAGCAGACCTGGGTTCGATCTGCAGGTTGGGAAGAACCCCTGGAGTAGGAAGTGGCAACCCACTCAAGTATTCTTTTTTTTTTTTAATTAATTTATTTATTTTAATTGGGGGCTAATTACTTTACAATATTGTGGGGGGTTTGCCATGAATCAGCCACGAGTGCACATGTGTCCCCCCATCCTGAATCCCCCTCCCACTCCTCTCCCCACCCCATCCCTCTGGGTCGTCCCAAAGCACTGGCTTTGAATACCCTGCTTCATGCATTGAACCTATACTGGTCATCTATTTTACATGTGGTAATATACATGTTTCAGTGCTGTTCTCTCAAATTATCCTACCCTCACCTTCTCACACATAGTACAAAAGTCTGTTGGTTGTATCTGTGTCTCTTTTGCTGTCTTGAATATAGGGTCATTGTTACTGTCTTTGTAAATTCCATGTATATGCATTAATAGACTATTGGTGTTTCTTTTTCTCACTTACTTCACTCTGTATACTAGGCCTCCATCCACCTCATTAGAACTGACTCAAATCTGTTCTTTTTTATAGCTGAGTAATATTCCATTGTGTATATGTACCACAACTTAGTTATGTATTTGTCTGCTGATAGACATCTAGGTTACTTCCATGTCCTAGTTATTGTAAACAGTGCTGCAGTGAATATTGGGGTACATGTGTCTCTTTCAATTCTCGTTTCCTTGCTGTGTATGCCCAGCAGTGGGATTGCTGGGTCTTATGGCAGTTCTATTTCCAGTGTTTTAAGGAATCTCCACACTCTTCTCCATAGTGGCTGTACTAGTTTGCATTCCCATCAACAGTGTAAGAGGGTTCCCTTTTCTCCACACCCTCTCCAGCATTTATTGTTTGTAGACTTTTTGATGCCAGCCATTCTGACCAGTGTGAGATGGTACCTCATTGTGGTTTTGATTTGCATTTCTCTGATAAAGAATGATGTTGAGCGTCTTTTCATGTGTTTGTTATCCATCTGTAGGTCTTCTTTGGAGAAATGTCTGTTTAGTTCTTTGGTCTACTTTTTATAGGGTCATTTATTTTTCTGGTATTGAGCTGCTTATATATTTTGGAGATGAATTCTTTGTCAGTTGTTTCATTTGCTGTTCTCCCATTCTGAAGGCTGTCTTTTCACCTTGCTTATAGTTTCCATTGTTGTGCAAAAGCCTTTTAAGTTTGATTTGGTCCCATTTGTTTATTTTTGTTTTTATTTCCATTACTCTGGGAGGTGGGTCACACAGAATCTTGCTTTGATTTATGTTGGAGAGTCTTTTGCCTATGTTTTCCTCTAAGAGTTTTATAGTTTCTGGTCTTACGTTTAGATCTTTAATCCATTTTGAGTTTATTTTTGTGTATGGTGTTAGAAAATGTTCTCGTTTCATTCTTTTACAAGTGGTTGACCAGTTTTCCCAGCACCACTTGTTAAAGAGGTTGTCTTTTCTCTGTTGTATATTTCTGCCTCCTTTGTCAAAGACAAGGTGCCCATAGGTGCATGGATTTATCTCTGGGCTTTCTATTTTGTTCTGTTGATCTATATTTCTGTCTTTGTGCCAGTACCATACTGTCTTGATGACTGTAGCTTTGTAGCATAGTCTGAAGTCAGGCATATTGATTCCTCCAGTTCCATTCTTCTTTCTCAAGATCACTTTGGCTCTTCGAGGTTTTTTGTGTTTCCATACAAAATGTGTGATTATCTGTTCCAGTTCTGTGGAAAATACTGTTGATAGTTTGATAGGGAATGTGTTGAATCTGTAGATTGCTTTGGGTAGTACACTTGTTTTCATTATATTGATTCTTCCAATCCATGAACATGGTATATTTCTCCTTCTATTTGCATCATCTTTTATTTCTTTCATCAGTGTCTTAAAGGTTTCTATATATAGGTCTTGTTTCTTTAGATAAATTTATTCATAAGTATTTTGTTCTTTTTGTTGCAGCAGTGAATAGGATTGTTTCCTTAATTTCTCTTTCTGTTTTTTCCTTGTTAAAGTGTATAGGAATGCAAGGAATTTTTGTGTATTAATTTTATATCTTGCAACTTTACTATATTCATTGATTAGCTCTAATAATTTTCTGTGGTGGTATCTTTAGGGTTTTCTATGTAGAGGATCATGTCATCTGCAAACAGTGAGAGTTACTTCTTCTTTTCCATTCTGGATTCCTTTTATTTCTTTCTCTTCTCTGATCGCTGTGGCTAGGACTTCCAAAACTATGTTGAGTAGTAATGGTGAGAGTGGGCACCAGCACCCTTGTCTTATTCCTGGTTTTAGAGGAAATGTTTTCAGGTTTTCAGTATTGAGGAAACGTTTGCTGTGGGTTTGTAATATATATGGTTTTTATCATGTTGCCACTCCAGTATTTATTCTTGCCTGGAGAGTCCAATGGACAGAGGAGCCTTGTGGGCTACAGTCCATGGGGTCGGGAAGAATCATACGTGACTGAGCAACTAAAACACTTTGTGTTTCCATACACATTGGAAATTTTTTCGCTCTAATTCTGTGAAAAATACCATTGGTAATTTGATAGGGATTGCACTGAATCTGTAGATTGCTTTGGGTAGTATAGTCATTTTCAGAATATTGAGTCTTCCAATCCTGGAACATGGTATATATATATCGCTGTCTGTTTGCGTCTTCTTTGATTTGTTTCATCAATATCTTACAGTTTTCTGCATACAGATGTATTGCCTGAAAAAAAAAAAAAAGATGTATTGCCTGCTCAGGAAAGTTTATTCCTAGGTATTTTATTCTATATGCTGCAATGGTAAATGGGATTGTTTCCTTAATTTCTCTTTCTGATCTTTCCTGTTAGTTACAGGAATGCAAGAGATTTCTGTGTATTAATTTTGTATCTGGCAACTTTATTAAATTCATTGATTGGCTCTAGAAGTTTTCTGGTGGCATCTTTAGAATTTTCTATATATAGTATCATGTTATCTGCAAACAATGACAGTTTTAGACTTTCTTTTTTACAATTTAAATTCCTTTTATTTCTTTTTCTTGTCCGACTGCCATGGCTAGAAATTCCAAAACTTTGTTGAATAATAGTGGAGAGTGTTTTGTTTCTGATCTTAGAGGAAATGCTTTCAGGTTTTTGCCATTGAGAATGATGTTTGCTATGGGTTTATCATATATGGCCTTTATTATGTTGAAGTAGGTTCCCTATATCTCACTTTCTGGAGAGTTTTTATCATAAACAGGTGTTGAATTTTGTCAAAATTTTTTTCTCCATCTACTCAAATGATCATATAATTTGTAATCTTCAGCTTGTCAATGTGGTGTATCATGTTATCTGTTTTGTGTACATTGAGGAATCCTTGTATCCCTGGGATAGATCCCACTGGATCATAGTGTATGATCCTTTTACTGTGTTGTTGGATGTGCTTTTGCTAGTATTTTGTTGAGGATTTTTGTTTCAGTGTTCATCAGTGATATTGGTCTGTAACTTTCCTGTTTGTGTGTGATTGTCTGGTTTTGGTATCAGAGTGAATGGTAGTGACCTTGTAGAATGAGCTTGGGAATTTTCCTTTCTTTGTGTTTTTATGGAAGAGTTTGAGAAGGATAGGTGTTAGTTTTTCTTTTAAGTGTTTGATAAATTTGCCTGTGAAGCCATCTTGTCTGGCTTTATATTTGACAGAAGCTTTTTAATTGCAGTTTCAATTCTATTACCTGTGATTGGTCTGTTTATATTTTCTATTTTTTCCTGTTTCAGTCTTGGAAGGTTGTTCCTTTCTAAGAATTTATCCATTTCTTCCAGTTTGTCCACTTAATTGGCATATATTTGCTTGTAGTAGTTTCTTGAGGTCATTTGTGTTTCTGCAGTGTCATTACTTCTCCTTCATTTCTAATGTTATTGATTTGTGTTCTCCCTTTTTTTCTTGTAGAGTTTGGTTGAAGATTTATCGATTGTTTATTTTCTCAAAGAACCAGCTTTTAGTTTCATTGATCTTTGTGAATGCTTCTCTCCATTTCATTTATTTCTGCTCTGATTTTTAACATTTCTTTACTTGTACTCACTTTAGATTTTGTTTGTTCTTTTTCTAACTAGAAAAAGCTTAGGTAAGCTTAGGTTGTTTACTTGAGATTTTTCTTGCTTCTTGAGGTAGAATTGTATTGCTATAAACTTCCATCTTAGAACTGCTTTTGCTGAGTTCCCTGGGTTTTGGGTTGTCTTGTTATTGTTGCCATTTGTTTCTAGGTATTTTTTTTGTTTGTTTCTATGGTGACCTCTTGCTTATGTACTAGTATATTGTTTAGCATCCGTGTGTTTGTGCTTTTCTGCAGTTTTTTTTTTTCCCCCCTGTAATTGATTTCTCATCTCATAGTCTTGGGGTTGGAAAAGATGCTTGATATGATTTCAGTTTCTAAAATTTACTGATACGGAGGCTTGGTTTGTAACTTAAGATGTGCTCTATCCTGGAGAGTGTTCTGTGCACTTGAGAAAAAAGTGTATTCTTCTGCTTTCAGAAGGAATATCCTATAAGTATAAATTAAGGCTCTCTGATCTAGTGTGTAATTTAAGGCTTGACTTTCCTCGTTAATTTTCTCTGGTTGATCTGTTCATTGGTATGAGGTGTTCAGTATTACTGTGTTACTTTCGATTCCCCTTTTGTGGCTCATAGCATTTGCTGTATGTATTGAGGTTCTCTTATGTTGGATGTGTAAATATTTACAATTGTATTTTCATCTTGGATTGGTCCCTTGATCATTACATAGTGTCCTTCCTTGTCTTTTGTAACCATCTTAATTTTAAAGTCTATTTTATTTGATGTGAGTATTGCTACTCCAGCTTTCTTTTGATTTCCATTTGCATGAAATATCTTTTTCCAGCCTCTCACTTTGTATGTTTCCCTAGGTCTAAAGTGGGTCTCTTGTAGACAACATATATAGGAGTTTTGTTTTTGTATTCATTTCGCCAGTCTCTGTCTTTTGGTTGAGGCATTTAATACATTTCCATTTAAGTTAATTGTTGATATGTATACTGCAAGTGTAAGCTTAGGTTGTTTATTTGAGATTTTTCATTACCATTTCCTTTACTGTTTGGAGTTTTTTTATAGGTCTTTTTTCATGTGTTTCCCCTCCCCCTATGCCCCTAATTTCCTTTAGTATTTGTTGTAAAGCTGGTTTGGTAGTGCTGAATTCTCTCAACTTTTTTCCTTGTTTGTAAAGCTTTTAATTTCTCTGTTGAATCTGGGTGAGATCTTTGGTGGATAGAGTAATCTTGGTTGTAGGATTTTCCCTTTCATCCCTTTAAATAGATCCTACCACTCCCTTCTGGCTTGCAGAATTTCTGCTGAAAAATCAATTGATAACCTTATGTGGGGGTTCCCTGTATCTTACTTGTTGCTTTTAGTTTTTGTGTATTGAAATTTTGTTAGTTACTGTGTGTCTCAGCCTGTTTCCCCTTGGTTTTATCCTGTATGGGACTGTCAGACTCTCTGTGCTTCCTGAACTTGGGTGACTATTTCCTTTCCCATGTTAGGGAGATTTTTGACTAATTTCTTCTAAGTTTTTTCAAGCTATTTCTTTGTTTTTCTTTCTTCTTCTGGGATCCCTATAATTCGAGTGTTGGTGAGTTTAATGTGGTCCAAAGGGTCTTTGATATTATCCTCATTTCTTTTCATTCTTTTTTCTTTATTCTGCTCCATGATAGTCATTTCCATCATTCTATCTTACAGCTCGCTTACTTATTCTTCTGTCTCAGTTATTCTGTTATTGATGCCTTCTAGTGTATTTTTCATTTCAGTTATGTTTTTCATCATTATTTGTTTTTTATTTCTTTTAGGTCCTTGTTAAATATTTATTGTATTTTCCCCATTCTGTTGTGCCTCTATTCTATTTCTGAGATCCGGGTCATGTTTACTATTATTATTTTGTATTCTTTTTCAGGTAGATTGCCTATTTCTTCTTTATTTATTTGGTTTTGTGGATTTTTACGTTGCTCCATCTGCAACATATTTCTCCATGTTCTCATTTTGTCTAACTCACTGTGTTTGAGGTCTCCTTTCTGCAGTCTTAGCTCCTCTTGCTGCTGGTGTCTGCCCCTTGTGGGTGAGTTTGGTCCCATCTTTTGTGTTGGCTTCCTGGTGGGAGGGCCTGGTGCCTGTGCTCTGGTAGATTATGCTAGATCTTGTCCTTCTGATGGGCAGTGCCACATCAGGCGGTGTGTTTTGGGGTGTTTCTGGGCTTAGTACAACTTCAGGCTGTCTGTCTGCTGGTGGGTGGTCTGTGTTCCTGTCTTGCTTGTCGTTTGGCATGAGGGATCTAGTGCTGGGGACTGAAGGCCCTTGGGTGGAGCCAGGTCTTGGAGTTGAGAAGGATACCTCTGGGAGAACTGTCACAGATTAATATTCCCTAGGACTGGGCATTCTCTGCTGGTGCAGCATCCTGGGCTTAGCACTCCCACCCCAAAGGCTCAGGCTCAACCCCTGGCTGGGGAGCCAAGATCTTGCAAGTCATACAGTGTGGCAAAAGAAAGAGAAAAAGTAAGGCAGGTGGTGGAATCAAAGAAAACTCAAGACAAATGGCGAAGAGATAAACAAGTAGTAGCAACAACAACAACAAAAGAGAAATGAAGAAACAAAGCCCGAGACAAACAGTAAAACCAAAACTGAACAAATACCCAGTGTACTCACGCACGCGTAAGGAACAAAGCAGAGAAATTGGAGAGCAGAACTACCACAGCAAAGTGACCCAGAGGTCAAGTCAAATAAAGTTAGCAAAAACAAAAAATAAAAGAAAGAGTGCAGGAAAAAAGCAAAGAAAGCTAAAACACAGAAAAATAAAAAGCGATAAAAACAAACTGAACAAAGGGAGAACAGGAAGAAACAGAAAACAGTGAAAAGTATATAAAAATAGAGAAAAATGTAAAACATGTTTTAAAAATTAAAGAAAAATTTTAAAAGATAGGGCTCCCTCAGTGGCTCAGACAGTAAAGAATCTGCCTGCAGTGCAGGAGACCCAGGTTCAATCCCTGGGTCAGGAAGATGAGCTTGGAAAGAGAATGGTACCCACTCCAGTGTTCTTGTCTGGAGAATCCCATGGATAGAGGAGCCTGGTGGGCTATAGTCCATGAGGTCACAAAGAGCTGGACACAACTGAGTGACTAACACTTTCACAGTTTCAGCTAAACAGTGGTAATTATGAGAGAAAGAACGACAGAACAGAATATAGGGTAATGATAGTAATAGTAACATTTTCCTGGGGTCTCATCTGTTAGTGTTCTTGCCCCTACTGTGAATCACAGCCAACCTCTGCCTCCCCAGCAGACCCTCCGTCACCTCTGACTGGGTCTCTGGGCCTGCCGTGGGCACTGGGGGAACTCTCAGACTCTGACCTGGCACAACTCCCACGTGTACTTGGTGCAGAGTCCACAGCTGCTACAGCTGGACCAGCCTCATTGTGGGAACCGTCATTGTCTGTTTGGATATTCCATCGACTCTGGGCTTAGCAAGCTGGCAGCACAGATTTAATCTACACCTTGTGCAGCTGCACAGAGAGAGTTTTACTCCTTAGTCACCAGACCCCTGGGGCTCAGCTGTGGTTTTCGCCCCACCTCTGCATGTTGGCCACACACAGGAGTTGCTCCCGAGGTTGCCTGAGAGCTCTTGGGTCTGGCCTGGTGAGGACAGGGTGTGAAGGTGGCACAGCTGCTGGGATCCATGTCTCAGCATCAAGTGAGCGGAGGAGTTGGTGGCCACGAGATAGCCAGTCCTTCAGTGATGAGAAGAGCAGGGAAGCTTACAGTCGTGGGTGTGACAGATGGCTGGCGTTAAGATCAGCCCTAGTGAGAGCCCTTCCTGGCATTTGGCTGTGGGCATGCGTGGGCCCACTGTTGGGGGCCTTTCCGAGTGGCCAGCAAGAGGTGCACTAGGGCCTGCCCTGGCTGGGACCCTTCCCAACCCATTGGCAGGCAGGGGCCAGCACACGGGGAAAGGGAGGGTGTGCTGGCGGCTCCCACCCCTGCCTACCACTCAGCAGTGGTGCCTTGCACCTGTGGCAGTCTGAGTTGCTTTCCCAGGGACAGATCTCCTCCCTCCGTCCCCTCAGGCTGTCTCCTCAGAGCCAACAGCAGTCCTCTCCCCAGCTTTGCTGTCTTGTCTCCACGTTCCAGCTGTCAGCCCCTGCGCACACTGATGGGGACACATCCCAGTCTGGGTGCACAGGGCTGTAGCACCAGCCGTCTGTGTGGTCTCTGTCTGTCTGCCACAGACCAGCTGTTTCCCCCTTCTCCACACCTCTGATGCTCCACCTGTGTCTGTTGTCCTGGCAGTTAGGGGGCATCCCCAGATGAGACTTCTGCCTGTCTTCACCTCCCCACCAGGGCACAGGTCCTGTCCCATGTCCTCTCCTCTTTTTCCCATCTTTTTTCATCCTACCTGGTAACACAGTGATCCCTCTTGTCCTTTCCAGTATCCAAGGTCTTCTGCTAGTGATCAGCTGGTGCTCTGCCTGTAGATGTAGATAACTGATCCACCTGTTGATGTATTCTTGATGTGTTCGTGGAGCAAAATGAGCTCCAGGTAGAACTCCTTCACCATCTTGGAAACCTCTTTTTATTTCTTTTGAACTTATTTTTCAACCCAATAGGACATATTTGTAGTCTTCAGGGAGTTGCAATGGAGGAAATAAGCACAAGTGTGAAATTAAAGGACTGGTCAGTACAGTATGTTAAGTGCTGTGTGGAAAATGCTCCCCAGAGAGCAAGATTATTGAGAATGAAATGGTTACATGTTAGTGGATAGCTTCAAGGAGGAGGTGAACTTAAACTGGAAATGGTTGTTGAAAATTGAATGGGGTTTAACACAGCTTATGTGTCCTTTCTGGATGCTCTAACAAGGTATTTGTTATTGACACTTGTCATCATATTTATCTGCTAAGCAAGGGAAGTGTCCTAGAATTCTTCAGGATAGAGTCACTGCAAAAAAAAGAAAAAAAAGGTCAGATTCTCTTAATTAGTTCATTATAGTCCTGTCATATCTTTGATATTAAGTGACTTAGTTTATCATATTCTAGGATTTATCTTTGTGATTACAGTTACTTGTGGTTCAAGGTATTATATACTGTAAGCTTTCTCAGTTGTAGGCATGGCATTACTCCTCTACTTTGGAAAAAAACATTTATGTGTATCTGTGTATCTTAAGTGTGTTGGTGAAATGATCATTCTTTTAGATTTCTAGTTATATTGGGCAGTTGAAATGATGTTTCTTTCTCTAGTTGTGCCTAGATTCTTTGATGGCTTTGATTGTCTTTTAGGAAAAGCTCTATTTTGTCATTTATGGTTTTTATAGAAACATTTAAAGTGTATTGGCCCTGAAAACCTCTCTCTGTTGCTGTGTTTGAATGAACTGATTTGTGTTTTCTTTGTTACTCTCAAGTATGAATCCAAAGACTGGTCTATAAGGAATTTTCTGAAGTGATCACTAAAGATTGTATGTAAGAGAGACTCTTAATACCAGTTTTCTTAAATAGAATATTTCTGTGATGCTAGAAACTTTTCAGAAGTTTCTGTTTTTTAGAGTAGTGTTTTATGCATATGAAAACAATGCATTTTTGCTATATCTTTGAAAGTTAAATTTGTTGCTTTTTGAAACAAAATACTAAATTTGAATTGAAAACACAGCGTAAACATTTCCCCTCCAATATATAGAATGTTTCTATACTATCTTATGAATTGTCAGATGTTTTATAAAATAAAATTTGAAGAATCCCTGACTAATGAAGATTGATTGCTTTTTAATTAAGAAGTATTTAGTTTGAATAGAATGTAATTAATAGATTAATTTTTATTGATAAGTTGTTACTTCATTTTTCTCCTGTTGAAGCATTT
The DNA here is from genome assembly GCF_033118175.1 of Dama dama. Lineage (NCBI taxonomy): Eukaryota > Metazoa > Chordata > Mammalia > Artiodactyla > Cervidae > Dama > Dama dama. The sequence continues at coordinate 9,655,746 of NC_083697.1, read as the reverse complement.
TGTTGGTTTTTTTGTAAAAAAAATTAATATATTGACAGAATTGTTTTGAAATTTATTATTTTATGGTACATATTTCTGTGCCTTATTTTATATTTATAACCTGCCTTGAGGCAACTTTTTCATGAATAAATTATTATAAGGAATCATAGTCCATAGTTGAGTCAGAATGTAAGTTTGGTTTCTTTGTACTTTCTTTGAACTAAGTCTTAGAGGTTCTTTAAAATGAAGTCTTCTAAAGCTGTGCGGGTATTTTTGTACTCCACGGGTTATCAAACTATTTCTTGTTCTAAAGAAAGTTTTTAAATCTTTAAAGGAAATTTTCTGTAGACTTGAGCTTTACTGCTAAAACAATGTTACACAAGTCTGTAGCTTCAGTTAAGTTTTACAGCTTCAGAGACCATCTTTTTTTCTTGAGAATTTTGTGATCTTGTTCCATTTTTTGAAAGCACTTTATTTGTTGGAATGTGTGAAATAAAAATACCTTTGCAAAGATATCTTTGCTTTATTTTTTTGATTTTGCATCAGTTAACTCTTTAACAAGCTATCCCACAATTCATTATCTTGAAAAAACAGAGTTTATTATCTCACAGACCAGGCATATTTTATCTGGGTCCTCTCCATCAAGGGTTCTCACAAGATTGCAAAGTATAAGCTGAGGCTCTGGCTTCGTCTCAGGGCACAGCTTGGGGAGGGTCCACTTTGCAGCTCCCTCACATGGTTCTTGGTGGAGTTCAGCTTCTTGTGGGCTCTTGGACTGAGGGCCTCAGTTCCTCACTCCCTGAGGCTTCCCTCAGTCACCTGTCCCACTGGTCTCTGTGTAGGGCAGCTCACCACAAGACAGCTAGTCTCCATCGGAGGCAGCCAGAGAGGGCAGAGTGGAGTGGGCAAGACACAGCCAGGGTCCTTTCGTAACCTATCTCTGGACTGATACGGTATCAGTTTCCCAAATGTTAGTCCGCAAAGTAAGCCAGAGGTCCTGCCCACACTCAAGGGAATGGACGGACGCATATAGGCCTCAGGAGGTGGGGTCATTGGGGACCATCTTAGAGGCAGCCTGCCTTGAGTTCTGAAAGTTTTACTTGATCTGTGTTTGCTAGCTAACCTTCATGCACAGAAGTTCCTGTTACACCTTCCTGTCTCCTCCCTCCACACGCGCAGAGAGACACATGGAAGAACGCACGCACACACTCTGATGATGGTTTCACACTATACTCCTGTACCTATGACCAGCTCCTAGGGGCAGCCTGGGTTTCCCACTTGGAGTTAATCTTCTCTGGTCATGTTTATCAAGAAGGCAATAGTAAATATTTATTGAGTATTTTAGTTAATAATTGTTGAGGAAATGAATACATATGTGAGGTGGTCATTTTGATTAATTCTACTTGGACAGTTTTATAAAGGAAGTGACTGAGCTGCATTTTATCAGAGGACAAGTAAAGATTTTACTGGCAGAGGTAACAAGTTCAGTCTCCAGAAGTTAAAGAAAAAAAAGCAAAACAGCATGATATGTTCTGGGAATGGTGAGAAGTTAGTAAGAATGTGATGAAGAGTCTTTTGAGTGGGGTGTAATGCTGAAGAGTAAGTGGGAGAAGTTTGTTTCTCGTGTTAAGGTTTTAGGCCTAACCGAGTTAGTGAAGCCCTTTACAGGGCAGAAGGACTTGACTCGTTAGTGTTCTAGGCAGGTGCACTCTGAGTCTTCCGATGAAAAAGGAGTAGCAGTGAGAACCTAAAGGCCACCTTAATCATGAAAGACTGTGAGGCTGCATTAAAGCAGTGACAGGAGTTTTGGAGAGAATATTCTAAATATGTGACCTTTTTGAAGATTAGATGTGTTAGACTCCCAGCTGTCCCCTAAAGAGCCTCTTTTTCTTCTATAATCATGTATTTTTTTCTGGGAATAAAGACTATATTTACTAATCAGTTATATAATCCTCCTTTAATATTGAAGGAACATGCCTGTTGATTTTCTCTTCTGCCTCTCACTGGCTGGACTGAAGGCCTGGTGTTCCATCTGAGGACAGCAGCAAGAAGGAGTGGGTCTCAGGGCTCCATAGGGCAGAGCCTCCAGCTTCTGCTTTCTGTGGGAGAGAGCTAACTTCATCTGGGTTAGGCCACTCTTATTTTGGCTTTCTATTACAGGGAGCCAAAGTTCCTGAGTAATTTAGGTCAGGTATAAGATAACAGAAGTATGTAGGAATAAAACAGCACTGAAATGCTAGACAGCTAGTTTAGAGGACCTGGTTAAGTGTTGAATGGGAAAACAATTTGTTTCTTTTGGAGTGGGCTGATTTGAGATGGCTTGTATTATTCCCTCTCTTCTTATTTCCTGTGCATCCAGCTTTGATTTTGCTGTATTCACTGCCCACTCTCTTCTACAGCTTCTTGTGCAGCTTCTACAGTCAGGCTCCTGTTAACATCTTGGGTTCCTTCTACCCTCTCTTAATTTTAACTTTTACACAGATGACCACCTATGACCCTCCTCACTATCTGCGTTTTCTGTATCTGCTTTGAAGATGGAACAGTTGAAAACCTGGGTTATTGACTCTCTGCCTTTATTTTCTTGCATCACTGGAGCATAGTTCTGAATACAGTTAACTCTTGGACGGTGCAGGGGTTAGGGGCACCGACTCTCCGCTCAGTCAGAAGTCTGCGTATAGTTTATAGTCAGCCCTCCATATATACAGTTCCTCCATAAACATAGATAATGTAACACTGTAGTACTTACTGTGGGAAACAATCAATCTATGTTCAAGTGGACCCACACATTCCATACCTGTGTTGTTCAGAGGTCAACTGTATATCATTTCTGTTAGGACCATGGAAACAAAGACTGAGTCTGGCATATCTTCTAATTTCTAGTGACGTATTTCCAGCTCACGGTATTTCTGTTATACTACTGTTTAAAATTTTTATTTCTAAAGAAAATTTTTTGACAGAAGTCATTTATTATCTGGCTATGTGTGTCATATACTTCTCTACATTTCAGCCTAAAGCACCAAAGGGAAAAACTGTAGGACAAGAAAAAAAAGTCATCCATCCATACAGTAGAAAAGCAGCTCAAATTACAAGAGAGGCCCACAAACAAGAAAAAAAGGAAAAGTAAGTATCTTCATTGTATGTTTTATGTATTGGTTAAAAAGTCTTTTATACATTTATTCCTAATCAGTATTCCCTTTCTCTTCCTTTGATAAATATTCAGGTATGTTCTGTGCACTAAGGTAAAGCAGTGAACAAGGATTCAGCACTTAGAACTTAACCTAAAACATATGTAAATATAAACAGGTTGGGATGACTGCCATGAAGAAAAATTTTAAAAAATTTTGGGATAGAGAGTGTGAGGTAGAGAGTCTGTTTGACATAGGATAGTCATGGAAAGTTTCTCTGAAGACTTGACATTTGAGCAGTGAGCCATGCAGACATTTATTAGGCATTTAGGTGGAAGTACCTGTTAAATTTGATCTCTGGTTCCTCTGCCTTTTCTAAAACCAGCTTGAACATCTGGAAGTTCATGGTTCATGTATTGCTGAAGCTTGGCTTGGAGAATTTTGAGCATTACTTCACTAGCGTGTGAGATGAATGCAATTGTGTAGTAGTTTGAGCATTCTTTGGGATTGCCTTTCTTTGGGATTGGAATGAAAACTGACCTTTTCCAGTCCTGTGGCCACTGCTGAGTTTTCCAAATTTGCTGGCATATTGCATGCAGCACTTTCACAGCATCATCTTTTAGGATTTGAAATAGCTCAAATGGAATTCCATCACCTCCACTAGCTTTGTTCATAGTGATGCTTTCTAAGGCCCACTTGACTTCACATTCCAGGATGTCAGGCTCTAGGTGAGTGCTCACACCATCGTGATTATCTGGGTCGGGAAGATCTTTTTTGTACAGTTCTTCTGTGTATTCTTGACACCTCTTCTTAATATCTTCTGCTTCTGTTAGGTCCATGCCATTTCTGTCCTTTATTGAATCCATTTTTGCATGAAATGTTCCCTTGGTATCTCTAATTTTCTTGAAGAGATCTCTAGTCTTTCCCATTCTGTTGTTTTCCTCTATTTGCATTGATCTCTGAGGAAGGCTTTCTTGTCTCTCCTTGCTATTCTTTGGAACTCTACATTCAAATGGGAATATCTTCCCTTTTCTCCTTTGCTTTTCGCTTCTCTTCTTTTCACAGCTATTTGTAAGGCCTCCTCAGACAACCATTTTGCCTTTTGCATTTCTTTTTCTTGGGGATGATCTTGATCCCTGTCTCCTGTACAGTGTCACGAACCTCCGTCCATAGTTCATCAGGCACTCTATCAGATCTAGTCCCTTAAATCTATTTCTCACTTCCACTCTATAGTCATAAGGGATTTGATTTATACCATACCTGAATGGTCTAGTGGTTTTGCCTACTTTCTTCAGTTTAAATCTGAATTTGCCAACAAGGAGTTCGTGATCTGAGCCACAGTCAGCTCCCAGTCTTGTTTTTGCTGACTGTATAGAGTTTCACCATCTTTGGCTGCAAAGAATATAATCAATCTGATTTCGGTGTTGATCATCGGGTCATGTCCATGTGTAGAGTCTTCTCTTGTGTTGTTGGAAGAGGGTGTTTGCTATGACGAGTGCATTCTCTTGGCAAAACTCTATTAGCCTTTGCCCTGCTTCATTCTGTACTCCAAGGCCAAATTTGCCTGTTACTCCAGGTGTTTCTTCACTTCCTACTTTTGCATTCCAGTCCCCTATAATGAAAAGGACATCTTTTTTTGATATTACTTCTAAAAGGTCTTGTCGGTCTTGATAGAACTGTTCAACTTCAACTTCTTCAGCGTTGCTGGTTGAGGCATAGGCTTGGATTACCATGGTATTGAATGGTTTGCCTTGGAAACGAACAGAGATCATTCTGTCATTTTTGAGATTGCATCCAAGTACTGCATTTCCGACTCTTTTGTTGACCATGATGGCTACTCTATTTCTTCTAAGGGATTCCTGCCCACAGTAGTAGATACAATGGTCATCTGAGTTACTTCACCCATTCCAGTCCATTTTACTTCACTGATTCCTAGAATGTCAACATTCCCTCTTGCCATCTCCTGTTTGACCACTTCCAGTTTGCCTTGATTCATGGACCTAACATTCCAGGTTCCTATGCAATATTGCTCTTTACAGCATCAGACCTTGCTTCTATCACCAGTCACAACCACAACCACGTATTGTTTTTGCCTTGGCTCCATCCAGATGTTCAAGCTGGTTTTAGAAAAGGCAGAGGAACCAGATATCAAATTGCCAACATCCTCTGGATCATCAAAAAAGCAAGAGAGTTCCAGAAAAACATCTATTTCTGCTTTATTGACTATGCCAAAGCCTTTGACTGTGTGGATCACAATAAACTGTGGAAAATTCTGAAAGAGATGGGCATACCAGACCATCTGACCTGCCTCTTGAGAAACCTATATGAAGGTCAGGAAGCAACAGTTAGAGCTGGACATGGAACAACAGACTGGTTCCAAATTGGGAAAGGAGTACGTCAGGCCTGTATATTGTCACCCTGCTTATTTAACTTATATGCAGAGTACATCATGAGAAACGCTGGGCTGGATGAAGCACAACCTGGAATCAAGATTGCTGGGAGAAATATCAATAATCTCAGATATTCAGATGACACCATCCTTATGGCAGAAAGTGAAGAAGAACTAAAAAGCCTCTTGATGAAAGTGAAAGAGGAGAGTGAAAAAGGGAAAAGCTTAACATTCAGAAAACTAAGATCATGGCATCTGGTCCCATCACTTCATGGGAAATAGACGGGGAAACAGTGGAAACAGTGTCAGACTTTATTTTGGGGGGGCTCCAAAATCACTGCAGATGGTGATTGCAGCCATTAAATTAAAAGACACTTACTCCTTAGAAGGAAAGTTATGACTAACCTAGACAGCATATTAAAAAGCAGAGACATTACTTTGCCAACAAAGGTCCATCTAGTCAAAGCTATGGTTTTCCCAGTTGTCATGTATGGATATGAGAGTTGGACTGTGAAAAAAGCTGAGCACTGAAAAATTGATGCTTTTGAACTGTGGTGTTGGAGAAGACTGTTGAGAGTCCCTTGGACTGCAGGGAGATCCAACCAGTCCATCCTAAAGGAGATCAGTCCTCGGTGTTCATTGGAAGGACTGATGCTGAAGCTGAAACTTCAGTACTTTGGCCACCTCATTCGAAGAGCTGACTCGCTTGAAAAGATCCTGATGCTGGGAGGGATTGGGGGCAGGGGGAGAAGGGGTCGACAGAGGATGAGATAGCTGGATGGCATCATCAGCTCGATGGACATGTGTTTGAGTAAACTCTGGGAGTTTGTGATGGACAGGGAGGCCTGGCATGCTGCGATTCTTGGGGTCACAAAGAGTCGGACACGACTGAGTGACTGAACTGAACTGAACTGAACCTATTAGATGTAAAAGGGGAGATACGGAATGGGCTGTTGGATGTGCTGGCTCTGGTGCTCAGAGGATAGGTTAGGGATATAGATACACATTTCAGAGCCATCAGTATCTAGCTGATATTAGGAGTCCTAAGACTGGGTAAGATCACCTAACAAGTAAATGAAGACAGGATAGAGAAGGACATCAAGGATTGAGTCCAGAGCCCCTCAGCCATTTAGAGATTGGAGAAAGGAGGAGATTCCAACAAGTGAGACTTAGGAGAAAAAAACGTGTTTCAAAGAGAAAATAGTGATCATCCTGTGTCGTTTGTTACAAGATTAGGGCTGAGAATTGATTTAGTAAAGTGGAGATCACTATATTTTTTTTTTCTTTAGTTGTTTCATTAGTTGTTGGTCCAGAAATTTCAGCTAACATCTTAAAACAATCTAATTCAGATTAACGTCAAGTTCATTTGAATAGTATACAAAGAATTTGCTCCACTGTAACTCCATTGTGAGCCCCTTCTCTGTACTGTTACTGTCAGATGTGCTTTGCAGGCCTTCACTCAGTCACGTGGAACTCTGCAGCCCCGTGGACTGCAGCCCGCCAGGCTCCTCTGTCCTCTCATGGGGTTTCCTAGGCAAGAATACTGGAGTGGGTAGCCATTCCCTCCTCAAGGGGATCTTCCTGACCCAGGTATGAAACCCATGTCTCCTGCATTTGCAGGCAGATTTTTTACCACTGAGCCACCTGGAAGCCTTACTGTCAGATAAGTTACACATTTATACATAGTAAGCTCATAAATAGAGTTTCATGATTATTGTTTTTATGCAGTTGTCTTAAGTTAGGACAAGAAAAGTGTTACAAATTAAAACACATTTATACTGTCTTTTATATTTATCTGTGTAATTACCTTCTATCATTGGTGCTTCTTACTTTTGCATGTGGATTCAAATTAGTCACTATTGTCCTTTCCTTTCGGTCAGAGGAACTCCCTTTAGTGTTACGTGTAGGGAGAGTGAAAATGACAGATGCTCTCATTTTCATCTGAGAACATCTTGAATCTTTCCTTAGTTTTTCTGTTGGACTGTGCTTCATTTTGACGTTTCAATATGTATGGAATTCCTGGTTGATAGTCTTCCTATTCAACACTTGAAATGTCACATCTTGGTCTTCACGCCTGCAGCGTTCAGATAAGAAGTCAGCTGTTCATCTTATTGAGGGTCACTTGTATGTGAGGAGTCACTTTTTTCCTGATGCTTTCAAGATACCCACTTTGTCTGTCAGTAGCTTGACTAGTGTGTGGATATGCCTAGGTGTGGATCTCTGAGTTTATCCTACATGAAGTTTACTAAGCTGGGTTATGTAGGTTAAGGTTTTTCATCAACTTGGGAAGCTTGGAGCCGTTATTTTCTCAAATACCCTTTCTTTCCTCCTGCCCCTCTCCTGTGACTCCCACATGCATGTATTGGTATGCTTGATGGTATCCCCACAGGTCTCTGAGACATCTTAATTTTTATTCTTTGTTTTTGCTCAGATTGGATAATTTCCACTGGCTTCTTATGTTTGCTTGTCTGTCTGCAGGTCTTACAGTTTCTACTGTATGGTATTTTAAACTGAGTATAGGCCATACTTTCTTGTTTCTTTGTGAGTCTCCTCCTTTTGTGTTCAGAACTGAGCGTTTTAAATAATACAGGGTGATACAATTGTTAGTCAGACATATCCTGAGATAGGAGCGAGATCAAAGCCCCCAATTAAAGGAACAACCTTTTGTTTTTCCTTCCTTTATCTTGTTTTAATAGCTGCTGCTCATCAGTCACAGCTTCCGCTTCTGTGATCTTGCTTGCTCACCTTGCTTGCTCTTTGCATCTTCGGGAACTCAGGCTACCTGGGGAGGGGAGGGATCTGAGCTGTTTCAGCGAGACGTTTATGGTGTATAAAAGATGCCCAAAACAAAGCTGGGGCACTGAGCCTTTGGAGGCGCCCGCACAGCCCGCACAGGCCTGAATGACCCTGCCACCCTGCGTTTTCCCGTGCTGCGCGTCTCTCTCTCCGTCTCCACGGTCTCCGTAACAGTCCTGTCCGCACGGTCAGTTAGGTTCACTGTGGTTGCTGTTTGCTTTCTGACTTTCCTGGACTGATTTTCTGAAAGCCTGTTTGTCATGTGCAGTTTTTGCAGTTTCTGCTTAATTAGTGGTCAGCTCATGTTTGGACAGGGATTTCTTTAATTACTTCTGACTGTTAAGCCAGCCTTTGTTGAGGGGCTGTGTAGGTCTGTTGGACATACTTTCAGTGCTCCAGGAGGCAGTTTGTGTAGACTTCATTTAGCGTTTGCACAGAGCCTCAGGATTATCCAGAAGTGAGAGAGTAGGATCTTCTCGGGTCTTTTTTTGGCATGAACAGTGTCCTAAATGTACACCTGGAATTCTAGATTCCCAGGAATATCTTGGAGCAAGCTTTTCAGAGCCCTGTATTGACCTCCCATTCCTTAGATTTTGCTTTTAAATTGTTTTGGTCAGCCTTTTGTTAGGCCTCAAGTGGTGATATCACTCAGGCAGCTGTTGTGGTAGATAGTTGCTACTGAGATTGTTTCTGAGAAACAGCCTGGGGGTTGGGCTGCTTCCACAGAGAGCTCTGCGTTAGATTACAAAGTAACTCTGCTGCTGCTGCTAAGTCACTTCAGTAGGGTCCGAGTCTGTGCGACCCCGTAGACGCAAGGGAGCACTTAGGTCTGCTGCCATGTCAAATGGTGACAGTGCTCAGGATGAAGCTTTGGGGAATTCCAAACCTAACTGTTCTAGTGACTGCTAGGAACACATTGGGTTATGAGACTACTGCAGAGCTGGGAAGAGGGGGATGGGATTGAAACACCACAGAGCTTGCTGTTCTTACTGAGATTGAGTCATTTTTCTTGAGTAAATGCTCCTTTGATTGTTGCATGCCTTTGGTTAATTTTTATACTTCTGAAAAAATTGATTTTGACAAGTTTTGTCAGTGCTCTCTATAGATTTCTGTAAGTTGTTCTTCTGCCATTCTGAGAGTAGCTCTGTATTCTTGATGAGAAGGAATTCATAAGAAGGTTTTCTTCCTCGGAAGATGGAACATTGAAACATGTATGCTGCCTCTTCTTTTCTCCCCTCTTGTCTCTTAGGCTCTCTTTGATCAGCCTCGCACACTGTAATCTGCCTGTTCTTCCCTGCATCTCTGGGCTGAGAGTCCCCAGGAACTGCTGTGAAAGTAAAAAGTGAAAGTTGCTCAGTTGTGTCCAACTTTGCGACCCCATGGGCTGTAGTCCCTGGAATTCTCCAGGCCAGAATACTGGAGTGGGTAGCCTTTCTCTTCTCCAGGGGATCTTCCCAACCCAGGGATCAAACCCACATCTCCTGCATTGCAGGCAGATTCTTTACAGCTGAGCCACAAGGGAACTGCTATAGGAACAAATAAAAAATTCCTTAAAATGAAGTTATAAAATCAAAAGAGATATGATTTTGATTATTTTAGAATGGCCTTAGCAGTTTGATGAATGCTAAATACATTTGCATAGTAGCTGATAAAAACCAGGTGTTTCATTGTTAAATTTCTTGCCCAAGACCAGTTGGGTTAGCAGTTTTCTTGAAAAGAATAGTCAAGTGCTATGATAATATAGTCAAATTTTCTTTTCTCTTTGTAAAGGAGGGTCTTTGTTTTGTGCATTAAAGGTTACTATAATGATATTGCTTTAAGACAGTAATTTTTGAACAGCAGTTATTTGTGTATCACTTTCATGCATTTTTTTCTGTATCTTTTTGACATGATTTACTACTTTCATGATTTTGCTATCACCTATACCAGTATTTCACTAACTTTAGTGTACATGAGATACACCCCTAAAGTGTATTAAAACAGTTTTTTGGTCAATGTATGACAAAACCCACTGGGAAAAAAAAAAAAAAAAACTATAAAAATAAATAAATAAATAAACCAAAGGAAAAACATCTGAAAAAAAAAAACAAGTTTTTTGGGCTGCCCCACTAGGGGTTTCCTGATACAGGACTTCCCTGATAGCTCAGTTGGTGAAGAATCCACCTGCAATGCAGTCGACTCCAGTCGGGAAGATCCGCTGGAGAAGGGATGGGCTACCCACTCCAGTGTTCTTGGGCTTCCCTTGTCAGAGGGAGTCAGAGGAAGAGGGGTGACCTCTTTCTCTGGATGGAAGACAGTGTTTGTACTGTCATTTTCAGATGACATCCATCCCAGTATGCACTGTCTTGGTGTTTAAAAGTGAGCCATGAGGTCCAGCCACACTCAGGGAGGACAAGGGTGTGAATGTCAAAACAGCAGGAATCTACACTGGGGACCCTCTTAGGTATTACCACATCCTGCCTAGCACAGATCCTTGATTTTATAAGGAAGAAAGATAGTCAACAGCTGGAGGATTCTTTGTACTACTTCCTAAGATTTATTTTTACAGAGGTAGGGGAAGTTTGGGGTGGGTATCGTTAGGGTGCAGTGCCCTTGAGCAGAGGGAGAGGGTACAGACACGAGCTGCTGGGTTCATCAGGTGGACTCTGAATACCTGAAGATACTGAAGGCTTGAATAGTGGTATAGAATAGGAGTCAGACACTGTTTATCTTCAGCATTTGAATGCTCTGATTTAGGACTATATGAAATACCTCTTCTATTCCTATTAAAGAAATTAGTGCAGTTTGAGAACTAGTGCATTTCAAGTGATGCTCAATTTATAGGCAGGAAATAGTTACTATTCTATTTCATTCTATATCATTTGTTTTATGAATTCTCAGCATAGCAACATTTTGTATACTGTCATATTTTGTCCCATAGAGTATGTAGCAAAGAACTATAGATATCAAATGAAAATAATTTCACTTAACAAACATAATGGGTAAGAATCTAGGTAACAACTTGGAGAATTTAGTCTCAAATCTCTCTCTTTCATTCCAGCTTCACTCCCTTGTAGTTCAGACCCCCAGTGTATTCATTCAGAACCATAGCAAACTTGACTTCTAACTAAACTGTTCCCTCTAGGCTGATTTGAAAGGAATGAATTCTTCTCAGAGTCATTCTCAGCCTTATTAAATCGTGTTCTGTACTTCTTTTTAAAAATGATCTTTGAGGTTTAAATAACATATGACAAAACAGACATAATTTAAGTGTGCAGCATTTGAGTTTTGACAGTACATGGTGCAACCCCCCATGATCAGTATGCTGGAGTGTGTTTTCATCCTCCCCAAAATCTTCCCAGTCAGGTCTTAGCCCTCCACCCCTAGCCTTGGGCACCTGTTGTTTTGTTGTTTAATAGATGTAACTCCATGGCTGATTCATGTCAATGTATGACAAAACCCACTACAATGTTGTGAAGTAATTAGCCTCCAACTAATAAAAATAAATGGAAAAAAAAAATAGATGATATCTATCTTTCCTAGTGTTTCATGTAAGTGAAATCATACTCTATGCAGTTTTTTGTGCCAGTCTTTTTCATTTAGCATGAAACTTATCCACGCAATTGCATATATTAGTTGTCTTTCATTGGGGAAGGACTGATGTAAAGCTGAAGGTCCAATACTTAGGCTATCTGATGCGAAGTGCCAACTCATTGGAAAAGCCCCTGATGCTGGGAAAGATTGAGGGCAAAAGGAGAAGTGGATGGCAGAGGATGAGGTGGTTGGATGGCGTCACCGACTCGATGGACGTGAATTTGAGCAAGCTCTGAGAGCTGGTGGAGGAAAGGGAAGCCTAGCATGCTGTTGTCCACGGGGTTGCAAAGTCAGACACGACTTAGTGACGAACAACAGGTTGTCTTTCTTTTTTATTACTGAGTAGGATTTCATTGTATGGATATGTAGGTTTTATCCATTTACCTGTTGATAGTCACTTGGATTGTTTATACTTTTGGGCTTTTCTCAGGGTCTGCAAACTTGAGTGACCATCTATCCATTTTTATAAAAGCAGTTTGTTTTATTGGAAGGCAGCTCTGCCTATTCCTTTCATGTTTGTGGCTGTGATGGCAGAGATGAGTAGTTATGAGTTTGTTTTATTGGAAGGCAGCTTTGCCTATTCCTTTCATGTTTGTGGCTGTGATGGCAGAGATGAGTAGTTACGACAGACCAGCCACATGGTCCTCAAAGCCTTACTTGTTACTGGTGGACGTTTAAGTGAAAAGGATCAACCCTGCTGTCGCATACAGATAAAACTGTCATAAACATGTACGGGTATTTTCGTGGACATCAAACATTTTTCTCTCAGTTCTTAGAACTGGAATTGCTGGACTATATAGTAGATATGGGCTTCCCAGGTGGTGCTAGCGGTAAAGGAAATGCCTGCCAGTGCAAGAGACACAGAGACTCGAGTTCAAAAAAAACAAAAAGAGAGAGACTCGAGTTCAGTCCCTGGGTCAGGAAGATCCCCTGGAGGAGGGCATGGCAACCCCCTCCATATTCTTGCCTAGAGAATCCTATGGACAGGGGAGCCTGGAGAACTACAATCCATAGGGTCGCAAAGAGTCTGACGTGACTGAAGCAGCACACACATGCACAGCAGATGTGTGTTTTAAGTAAATAAGAAGTTGAATTTTTAAAAAACTTATTGAAAAGAATGAAGTCATGTGGGAGGTGTAATGTTTAAGTATGTATAATAAAAAAATTACCTTATCTGAAGTGATAATGCCATTTTATTTTTTTCACCACTGCTGTATAAGAGTTGGGCTTCCCAGGTGGTGCTAATGGTAATCTGCCTGCCAATGCAGGAGACACAAGAGTTGCCGGTTCAACCTCTGGGTCTGGAAGATTGTCTGGAGGAGGAAATGGCAACCCACTCCAGAATTCTTGCCTGGGAAATCCCAGGGGCAGAGGAGCCTGGCTGGCTACAGTCCACGGAGTGGCAAAGAGTTGGACACGACTGAAGGGACTTAGCCTCTGTTTCCTCTCAGACATGTATTATCATTTTTAAAACAGATTTGAGCCAATCTAGTGGGTGTACAGTAATGTCTCAGTGTGGTTTTAATTTATATTTCTTTATGACTAATTATATATTTGTATGTGTTTATTGTTTGCTTTTATGTCTCTGATTTGATGAAAAATCTGTTAAAATCTTTTCCCTTTTGATTTTGAGTTGTTTGTCCATTGTTAAGTAGTAAAAACTTTTTATATATTCTTAATGCAAGTCTTGTATGTTATTTATATTGTGAATATTTTCTCCCATTCTGTGGCTGAAATATTTTTGTTAAAAAGGCTTCATTTTATTTCTCTGGTTTTCTAGTTGTTTAAAGTGGGAGGGTAAATCTGATCTGCTTTGTTAGTGCAGGGACAGTGGGTTTTTTTTTCCTTCATTGCTGTATCCCTAGTTGGTAGCATTAAACATTGAAAAAAAGCTAGTGAAAGGTTATTGCTGAGCCATTAAAGACGCTGGGATTCTTGGCCTCCAGAGCAGAGGAATTCAACCTGGGGCCAGTGACAGGGCTTGATCTCTCAGAGCTTTTCTGTATTAAAGTTTTATTAAAGTGTAAAAGAGATAGAGAAAGCTTCTGACATATACATCAGAAGGGGGCAGAAAGAGTGCCCCCCTGCTAGTCTTTAGCAGTAAGTTATATACCTGTTAGCAGGCAGCTAATTAGAGGAAGGAAGTGTCTCAGAACTCAGAGAGTGGCACCAGGCCCCTCACCCACAACATGTATTTTGAGATAACATTGGAGTCATCCCAGGCCATAACATGATTGCCATGAATCTTGAAGAAAGGCAGGTTTCCAAGCAAATTTGTAGTCTCATTAACATAGCTTAAGAGAACATTTGGCAGAGTAAAACATACTGGTTTGTCAAGTCCGTTCTGAGTCTTAGCTGGAACCGACTTGAAGAAAGACAGAGTCTAAGGTAAGTACATTGTGCATTAACATAACTTAAGAAAAAACATTTCTGTGAGAAAAACACATTGGTTAGCTCAAGGGCTGAGAAAAGTTAAGTTCAAGTGGAACCAGGTGTCATCATCACAGCACAATTTTAAAGGAAACCTCCTTTTAATTTTGTATAGAGAAGGAAAAAAAATCTGACAATTTTAGTCTGTTTCCTCCTGACATACAGAGAGGAAAAACTTGTGATGATTGCAGCCTATTGCCTCCATTTGGAGATCCCTAGCCTTCCTGCCCGGAGAAGGCAATAGTACCCCACTGCATTACTCTCACCTGGAAAATCCCATGGACAGAGGAGCCTGGTGGGCTGCCGTCTGTGGGGTCGCTAAGAGTTGGACACGACTGAGCGACTTCACTTTCACTTTTCACTTTCATGCATTGGAGAAGGAAATGGCCACCCACTCTAGTGCTCTTGCCTGGAAAATCCCACGGACGGAGGAACCTGGTGGGCTGCAGTCCATGGGATTGTGATGAGTCGGACACGACTGAGTGACTTCACTTTCACTTTTCACTTTCATGCATTGGAGAAGGAAATGGCAACCCACTCCAGTGTTCTTGCCTGGAGAATCCCAGGGATGGCAGAGCTGCCGTCTATGGGGCTGCACAGAGTCGGACACGACTGAAGTGACTTAGCAGCAGCAGCAGCCTTCCTGCCTGTTACCCTGTCACTAGCGTCGCTCTTTTCTGAATGGAAAAGAGTTTTTTCTTTTCTTTTCTTGTCCTCCTGTGGGATCTTAGTTCCCTGACCAGAGAGAAACCCATGCCCCCTGCGATGGAAGCTCAGACATAACCACTGGACTGCCAGGGAAGTCCCTGAATGGATTAGAATTCAAAATAGCAACAGTGGGAGGCACATGATCATGTAGGCCATTTTCTGAGAGTAAATGAGTTCTTTTTCTTTGTTCTAATTTGTATCAAATTAATGAAAAGTAAACATTTTGTTTTATTCCTGTTGAAGTTTAAAAGATGACAGTGATGCATTTTGGTCTTTATGTTTTCTAGAAGGTCCTCCTTACTCTTCTGTGCACAAGCATACTGCATATTACAGAATTCAGACAAGCTTTCCTTTGTGTTTTCAAAACCAGTTTTATAGGTATCCTTTAGTCACTGCAGAGCAGAAAAAAATTTCTAGTAACATTTTGTTTCAGTGATTTAAAAGAGAAGCATGGTGTCAGTGTTTCTTCTTTAAGAAAATTAATTTCATATGCATAAAAGTGATCTTTGAATTAAGGTTCTTTGGGTAGTTTTTGTTGTTTTTTTCAGATTTTTAAAACTTGTTATGCACGTTTTCTAACACACATGCACTTTTTCTCCCGAGATTGAAGAATGAAAAGGCGTTGCGTCTCAGCCTTATTGGTAAGTGGATTTACTTGTTTGAAGTTCTTCCCTTACTTATTTTCTCTTGACTCTCTTAGTGAAATACTGTTTTTATCTCTACCAGATAAAAGTGATTTTGTCAGATTAAGTGATTTTTTTCTACCAGACTTGATTAAAATAAAGTCAGTCATTAAGCTGTTAGAACAGTGTTAATATCTAGCTCAGGTTTTTAGAAATTGTTTAGTATCTACCTTTATCCATCCCTCTCTCTCTCCAGTTTAATTCTAGCTTCCTAACCATTAGAATTATGAAGGGTTTTGGAAACAGGAATTCATGTGTAATGATGTGAATATATCCTCAGTCTATATCTCAGTGTCACGGTCCTTTTATGTGTGTGTGTGGGTGTGTGATCAGATTTATTATTGGCAAGGTTATCTGATAAGTCTGAGATTTCAAAAGAGTAGCTACTAGGCTTTATAACTAAAATGAAAGATATTCAAACCATTCACTCTACTGTCTTATCAGACAGCAGAATCGTATTTGTAAATGGTTTATCAGTAATCCTGGGTAGGGCCATTTCTTGATTTGTAATACTGAGAAATCTTACTGAAAGAGGCACCGCTATGGTCAGATCGACTCATTAGCACGAAGTCTGCTACCTCTTTGATAGTACATGTCAGTTATTCTGCATAGTATACAGCAGATCTTGTATGCTTAGTGTATTTACTGACTTTGAGGCCCTGAACAGGTTACTTAACCTTTCTCTTCTAAATGGAGGTGGTAATAATAATCCTCATAGGATTGTAAAAGTCAAGACCTGTGCCTGGACATAGTGCCTGCTGCTCTTTAAAAGTTCAGCACATACCATGCTCTTCATTAATCTAATCAAACTCTCCTTTTGTTATTTCGGACAAGTTCTATCCTTTGCTTTATAAATACTCGGAACTTCATGTTCTTTTAGCGTATTCTTTCTTTTAAAAAATGTTTTGTATCCTTACTGCATAAGAAATACATACAGAAAAGCATCCTTCCTACCTTTGTCTCTTCCCCAAATTAAAATTTGACAGTTCAGTTTCTGACAGGCTGGTTTAGTTAGCTTTGAGCCCACACAAAACTTTATATTTAACTTTGAAATAAATGTTGATACTGTTTTAAACACATTGATGTTGAAAATTATAATGAATACCTCTGCTTAAATGATGACTTATGGTGTTAAACTGTTTTGGTACTTGTTGTTATAGGTGAAAAACTGCAGTGGTTTCAAAATCACCTTGATCCCAAAAAAGTAGGATATTCAAAAAGAGATGCTTGTGAATTAATTGAAAGGTAAACACTGGGCACGTAAATGAGCCAAGGGTCAGTAAGAAGAATTCCCCAACTTGGTTCTGCAAGATGCAGAGTTCTGTTCTGGATTTATAGACAAGCAGATAGACTTTGTTATAAAGACTTTGGATTTGTATACTAGCTTAGTCATTTTAGTAGGCTCATCACCTTTCTGAGCCTCAGAATGGTAGGTAACCCAGTTTCTTGACTTCCTTGAGAAGTGACATCAGAACTCACATCTGAAGATGGAGGTGAGGTAGTTTGAAGAGTGTCTAGGCAGAGAGAACAAGATCTGAAAGACGGGATGGGAGCAGCGTATTTAGTGATCTGCCAGGCATTTACTATCACTGAGATAATAGCTTCCGGGAGGGAACTGTGACAGTTTGAATAAACAACCAACACATAAAGATCTCAGATATCATTGTAAGAGTTTGAACTTTACCCAAGGACAGTGGGAGTCGTAGGAGACTTTGAATAGCAAGTAGCTGCGATGCTCACATTTAAGCTTTTGAGAGTGAGGAAAGTGGACGAGGGGACAGACTATTAAGAGGCTGATGAAGCCGTCCAGGCAAGAGGTGGTGTGGGAGCAGTGTGGTAAAGAGAAATGGAAATGTCTAGAGAGTTTAAGTGGGGGTAAAAGTCTCAATCTTCAGTGAAGATTTAAATGTGGCATAAAGGGAAGAGAGAGGAGTCAGGGTGATCCAGTCTTCATCTGCATGAGTGAGGGTGGGGGCCAGGGCAGAGGTGGAGCAGGTTCGGAGGGGACCAGGGGCAGGGCGGAGGGCGCGTTAAGATGTCACCTGTTAAGCCAGATGGAGACATCCAGGAGGTTTGGAGTGTGAGGACCTGGAGTTTAATAGACACTGTAATGGCAGGCTTTGATTTGTTCACAGAAGTTTTGAAAGTGGTTGAGTTATCAAGAGAAGGTCTGAGGTCTGAGAACTTGAAGGAGTCTAGAGGAAAATGAAAACTTGAGAAGGACAGGCAGTGGCTGGGGATTATGTTTTAAATGAAGTAATGTACGCCAAACACATTGTAAGTCAGACCCTCTTGTTTTTCAGGTATTTGAATCGATTCAGCAGCGAGCTGGAGCAAATTGAATTGCGGAACAGCTTCAAGGACAGGCAGGGCCGGAGGCACTGCTCTCGGGAGGCGGCCATCAGGCAGACCCTGGAGCGGGAGCAGCGGCAGTACCAGGCCCACGGCCTCGGTGCGTCCGCGCCGTCTTGTCACTGTCACTTGTCCTGTTTATTTAGTTTACTTCGGTTTTCCTTTTCTTTCTTTTTGAATATTTGGAATTTTTTAATTCTTTCTTTTTTTCTCCTACATTCCCAAAACTGTCAGTTTTGACAGTGATATTTTTCTGCTGTGATAGTAATGTTTTCCTCTCCCTTCAGGCATGTGCTTAACCTGCTCTGGTCTAGGGTTATTACTTGCCTGTCTCCAGTCACATTAAAGAGCTATACTTGTTGCAGCCATTCTTCAGAAATTACAGAAATCAAATTTTCTTTCTTAGCAGTGTAACATTTCTTACAGTTCCTGAAGACAAGTGTGTTGTTCGTTTAGCAGCACTGTCTGAAGAAAAGTGCGTAGGAGGAGGGGAGAGGGCACTTGCAAGGGCTTGCAAAGCCCACCAGCTGAGAACAACCCAAAGGCTGCTCATGGCCTGCAAGTAATGTTTGATTGGCGTATGAATTGTCAGTATAGAAAGATCTGCTGATTTCACATGAAAAATGCAGATTTCTGGATGCCCGTTAAACATACGGTCTGACAGCATTGTCTGCTACAGCAGAACAGCGGCCATCACTTTTAGACTTAGCATTCCCGGGTCCCTGGCCTTCCTTCATTTGTGTTCCCTGCCTGGTCCCTGTAGGCACTCATGTGTGGATTGGCTTGGAGAGTACAGTAAATGAAATGTTTAATAGGAAAATAAGGTTTTTTTAGCTTTAATAATAACAGTGGGAGCCTGAAGGTGTTATCCTGCTGACTCCTGCTGTGTAGGTCCCAGCCCTGGCAATAGCAACACTTGATCCCGGAAAACCTGGGGCGGCCCCCGCAGGCATTCTCCCCTCAGGCCAAGCCTCCCTGGTGGTTTCTTACTATGACTGCAGGGTGCACTTCAGCAACACCCAGCAGGGAGCTTTGAAAAACACAAAATTTAGTGCTTGCAGGTCCCAGAGGTACCCTGAGGGGCACACGGTGAGGGCTCCAGTAGAGAACGAGGGGGCAAGCAGGGGCCCTGCCATTGTAAGGGTCACAGGTGGAATGCCCAGGGTTTCAGGGGCTCCCTCTTTATGAAGATGCCAGAAAGGAGAGTGGGTTCCCTCCAGTGATCAGTTAACCTGGGGTGTTCTGACTGGGTGGGGCAGTTGTTTTCTGCAGCTGCGTCAGAAGCTGGCAGTAGGTTCACTGAGTTGGACGTCTTCGCAGTCAGAAGGTTAACTTATCACCTTCACTTATCACCTTCAGTAACTTTAGGAACCCTGAGTAGATGGCAGTTCCTCTTCAGCATTCCTAAGAAATGAGTTTTTTTACTGGAAAAAAAAAGAAAAAAAAAAAAAACAGAATAGCTTTAGAACAGGTTAGATCTGTACTGAGACCCTTGCAGCTTACTGTATAACAGGACAAGTTACTTCTTACCCACTCCCCAGCCTTGTTACCTTCCATTTAAAAATAGAGATGGATCGTACACCTCCCCTTCCCAGGTCGTTTAAAAGTTAAACGAGATTGCATGTGACATGTAGGGATTGAGGGAAAGCTTCAACCACTCCTGTGTCCTTTCACTTAAATTTGTCTGTGCTTATAGTCTCCATTTCTTCATCTTCCATTTTCTTTGAAAGCCCTTAAATTAGGCTTTTGTAGCCACCACTCAAAGTCCTCACCGCTGATGAACTGTTTAAGTTGCTAAGACAGAGGTAGTGTACTGGGTACCGACTCTCATGGTCAGCTTCTGTGCAGCCTTTGCTACAGATGATCCCTTCGTTTTTTGTCACACTTTTTATTTGGGGTAGTAGCCGCTGTCCTTCCCCAGTTTTCCTCCTAGTTCAGTGGCCATAATGTCAGTTTCCTAAGTTAACTCTTTCTCATAACCTCACAAACTAAATAATTGGCCCAGATGTCTGTCCTTGGGCCTCTTGTCTTTCCAGTGTATACCAGGTCCTGCATTTATCTCATTTAATCCTGTGCTTTTAAATACCATCTAAATGTCATGACTTCCAAATTTATGTTGTCAATCCTAACTTGTCCCTAGAACTCCAGACTCAAACTTGAGTTTCTTAAAATCTCTGCTTGAATGTCTTCTAGACAGCTCCAATTTGGCATGTCCCAAAGCAAAGCCCAGCTTTTCTCCTAAAACTGGCTCCTTCTGTACAGTCCGTGTTTCAGTCAGTGACATCACCACTTGCCCGTCATCCGGCAGACATTTCAGATCCCACGTCCAGCTCATCAGCCAGGTACACCTGGAGTCTGATGACTTGCACGGCCGCTCTGCTCTCCGTGGCTCGAGCCGCCTGAATCTCAGCTCCGTCCTTGTGATGGCCTCTCAGGTGGCTCTGTGCTCAGTCTCGACCTGAAGCCACCAGGCTGAGTAGCAGTAATTGACAGCACATCCCAGGTCAGGCATCCTACTGGTGGTGAAGCCAGTGCTAAATCTCAGACTTTGTGTTCTGGTTATGCCTCAGCCCAGGGAATGGGGTGACACAAGTCTACAGGCGTCTAGAAACATGGGCAAATGGTCAGAGATGCTGTCCGTAACATTCAGTGAAGACTACGTACTAACATCTCTCCGTCTTGCCCCTGTTTGGTATAGCCATTCCTCACTCACATTCTTATTTTCTGAAGCTGTTGTAAAGGTCAAACATTTTTGTTGTAGATTCATTTCATTTTATAGATTCTATTTTAGAATGCATTATTTAATAGTGTTTTTTTTTAATCACCTTCTTATTAAACTAAGTCCTTTATACTTTTGAAACTTCTTTTCATTGTAGCTTTGTAATCATGCTTTGAAAGTTTGTTTTGCTTTGGGCATTCTTCTGTCTGTCAGTTATTTCTTTTTCTTCCTGAGATAATAAAGGAAGAAACTATAAATACTGTAATAGAAGACTTTACCTAATAAATATATTTTCTTTTCCAGAGATTCCAGACATTTTAAATGCAGATAATCTGAAAACTTTTAGGTGAGTTTGTTGCATTTTTTTTCTTTATAGCTGCATGTAAAATACATGATAGATAAACTTTCTTCCCTTTTGA
This sequence comes from Dama dama, assembly GCF_033118175.1. Lineage (NCBI taxonomy): Eukaryota > Metazoa > Chordata > Mammalia > Artiodactyla > Cervidae > Dama > Dama dama. The sequence continues at coordinate 9,634,573 of NC_083697.1, read as the reverse complement.
GTATTCAGAGGTTCTTTTTAACCTCTCTTTCATCAGATAAGTAAGAATTTTCCTAAGTTACATTTGTTAGAAATGCCTGAAATGATAGTGTCCTAGTGCTTTTGTTTTACAAAATACTTCAAAATTCTTCAATATAGTATTTAAAAGAACATGATGTCACTGTTCCTCTCTGTTATGTAAAAAAAAACAAAAAACTGTCAGCAGCAGACTTGATGGCTCAGAGACCCATTCCCAGACTGTTTGCAGCACCTCCTTCTGGAGAAGTTGGTGGGAAGGGAATCATGAAGAACCAGGTGACCCAGTGATCTCTCTAATAGTACTCTGACCAGAAAGACCAGTGAGTAGGATTTCCAGTTTTTAGTTTTCAAACATAAATTATTTTTCTTTAGAAAATAATTTTTATTAATCACTTTGACCTTAGGTAGGTCATGTTGATCAGCCTGAAATTTTAACTGAAATTAGATAAATTAAGTCCATATTATTTAAAACCTTTATTTTATATTATTATACTTCTGAATTTATAGAAAATATTTAATATTCATAAAATCTCAGCTCATAAAATTTATCAGTCATATTTAAGAAGTGGTTCACTTTTTAACTCATTTACATGTAGTTATAATGTAAGTACATGCAGCTCAAGATTTTCTCAGATGTTAATTTTTTTGCCTGTAATATTAAGTAGTCAGATATATAAGTATTCCCTTTATTCAGTAAAACGGTATAGATTCTGCCTCCTCCAAAGAAAGCCAAAAATGAGAAAAAATTAGCATAGACTGTTAGTATTTTTATCTAGCTAGAGTTTAGTTCTTTTTTGCTCCCAAAGTAACTGAACATAGGATTGTCACAGAAATGCTGAGGTTGAGAAACTGGAAGTTTTCTGTTATAAGAATTGTTTGGTTGCTGAAACTTAATTGTGACTTACCATTGTGTGTGAAGAGAAAAACCTTTCTGACTCTGCATTTTGGAGATTTCCCAGTGTGGTATAGTTCCTGCTTTTGAGATTTCCTGATACTGTATGTCCCGATAGAGGGAAGTGTTCAGGTTAAGAATCATAAAAGAAAGGAACAGCCTCCTTGTAACTTCTACCTAATGTTTTCCTGCATTGTTTTGAAAATCTTGAATATGTGAAATTCCCTGGGCAGTTAACTGCTATTATAGATTAATGGGGCTTCCCTGGTGGCTCAGATGGTAAAGAATCTGCTTGCAGTGCTGGAGACCTGGGTTCGATCCCTGGGTCAGGAAGATCCCCTGGAGAAGGGAATGGCAACCCACTCCAGTATTCTTGCCTGGGAGATCCCATGGACAGAGGAACTTAGCGGGCTACAGTCCATGGGGTCGCAGTGTCAGACGTGAGTGAGCAACTATAACATACTATAGATGAATGAGAAAGTACGGTAAGTGTGGAAAATGCAAACCTTAGTTTTGGGGACATTTTTTTTTTTTTTCCTGGTGCATTTATATTGTTTCCGTCTAGCACATTTGAGTCTGCTGTAAATTTATAAACTTTTTTCTGCATAGTTTTGAATATTGACTTCATTCCCCACCTCACCAACTCTCTGCATTCTCTCTTTTTTCTAGGGAATGGGATTTTGATCTGAAGAAATTGCCAAACATTAAAATGAGAAAAGTCTGTGCTAGTGATGCGGTGCCCAAGAAGTGTAAGAAGAAAGCTGTAACCGCTGTAGACAGAGATTTAGGGGAATTGGAACTGAAAGATGAGTCAAGTGACACAGACGAGGAAATGACTGCGGTGGCCTAAGTGTCTTTGCTTGAGTTGAAAATAAATAATTTGAGAACCTCCAAGTTATACTTGAATTGATTATGGTAAATAATTGTCTCAACACATGAATTTGCTGTTTTACCTTACTGTTATATTTTCAGTTTCAAAAACAGTGTGGCAATTTTTACTTAAAAAGGAATGTTGCTTTTCATTTATATTAAGCATGTTTACTTAGAATCACCTATCACATTTTGGGTCATAGGCAGTAGCTGTTTTGCTAGAAGGTTAATGTGGGTACTTCTTGAGTAAGCAGTGATGACAGCGAAACTGCCTTTTAGCAGTGTTTTTCATTGTTCTTCCTCTTACACATCAAACCTATTTTCTTATAAAATAGGGAAAATGTGATACAGAATTTATATACACTTATGGATTGTACATTGCTGTTATTTATTATCTTTGACCCAGAGTTAGGTAAGTGTTTAAAGAAGAATCACCAACATATTCTTCTGTGGATCTCCTGTTATTAACCTGTTATCTGGATAAAGGGGATAAATGATTTCAGGTTGGCTAGTTTTGTTTTTATATTATTTTTTACTTTCTCATTGTGAAAAGTGTTAGATTTTATTTGTGGAAACAGAACTAAAGATTAGAGAACTATTTGTTTCAGTTGTCTTATTTCTTCTTCTGAGAGATAGGTTAAATTGACATGTAACTCAGTGTTTCCAACATCATGAAAAACATGAATGTGGTAGAATGTTCTTAACAGAACTTGTTAAATGCAAGTTTCTTCTGGCCTGTTTCCTAAAGAGTGCAGTGAAAGTGCATTTTCAAGGGAAAAAAAAATTCTGTATGAGGTAACCAGGTGTCAACTGTGTTGTTAACAGCTTTTTTACTTCAGAAGGTTAGAAATAAAACTTATTTCTATAATTTTACTTAAGGTTCTTATTATTTAATATTTAGTGATTTAACTAATGCTGACTTGCTTTGGCTTTAGGTAATCCATGCAGAAGTATGGTTTTATGGTTATATAGTAAGTTCTTATCTCTTTGGTCATTGGAAAATTTTCTTCTTGGGGGAAGGGAATTCATTTTTTGTTTCAAAACGACTATAAAAACTGAGTCATAAATTACAGTAAAGAGAATAAAAACTGCTTTATCCAGTCTGGTATTTAAAAAGCATTACTGTTAGATGAATAACTTGTGAAAATGGCAGAACATTCTCCTCCAAGATTTATTTCTAGTTTTCCCTGCACTATCAAAGCAGAAAATATAACAGGCTGTACTGCTTGGAACCAGAACAGATGAGTGCTTGTTGAATGAATTTAGGACTGTAATTGTCATGTCACTCCTGGCTAGACCAGAGTAACCTAAGAGATCATTTGTCTTTAGAGTAATCCTTCTAAATGGTCCCCTTAACCATTGTCTATGGAACATGTTCTTTCTGCAGTGATGCTTGTCCCATCCCCTTTTCTGTCAGTATTAAACCTTTGAGAGATAGCTTCTCTAGTCCACAGCCATGGAACCAAGTAAAAGTAACACTTTGTTGGCAATTCTTTGTAAACTCGCGGTGGACAGATAATAAAATGGCAGATAGTAAATATTTTAGATATTGCAGGCCAAATGTAGTGTCTGTTGCGTATTCTTATATATGTATGTGTGTTTTACCACCCTTTAAAAATGTGAAACCCATCATGGCCATACCCAGATAGGCTACAGGCTAGGTTTGACCTGCTTGCCAGAGTTTGCCAATCCCTGGTCTAAATCAGCAAGCTGAAGTCCACGGACTTGGGCTTAGGATACATTTCTAAACTCAGCCACTAACTGCTATCTGTAGCCGCTATTCCTAATACCTAGCCACTTCCTTGCCTTGCAGGCATTGGTCTCTCTCTGGGACTCTGTTCACCTTAAATAGCATTTTCTGCTCTTGTAATCCTTATGCTTCAGGACAGAAGATTGAATAGGTGTCCTCTTTGGCATGTTTATTTGATAGGGTGTGATTTTATTCTTGACCCCTTTTTTAAAAGATCTTATTTTTTAAAAAATAATTTTAGGTTCACATTAAAATCAAGAGGAAAGTAAAGAGATTTCCCTTATACTCCCTAGCCCCACATGCATAGCCTCCCGCTTACCAATATCCACCACCAGATGGTACACGTGTTATAACTGATGAACCTACATTGACATCCAGCATGTTTGGAATGAAATTTACCTTCTGTACCACGGCCAGACTAAACATGGTCAGAGAGGCCTGAGGTGCTCTGATTGCTGACGTCCTCTCCACATGCCCTGGGCTGGCCTCATTTCAGACATACTGTCTGCCTGTCCTGCCCCAGGGTGGTCAAGCCATGTCCCGGGTGGGGACAGCTTGGTGCTGGCCCCCTGATGGGCGTGTGTGTCCTCTGAGGCCAGGCTGGGCCGCGGCGTTCCTGGGCCTCAGAAGAGTGCCATGTGGTCTTCCTAGAGCAGGAAGACGTGGGGTGCTGTGCGGAGCTTCCACGGGGCACTGCGTGTTTGCCTCCCTGTTTTCTGGGGGAACAAGTGGACAGCTTGTCACCGCCTGCAGGTTCTGATAAAGTGTGAGACCTCCTTCTCAGCCCGCTGTGGCTGCAGGCTGCAAAAGGGCCTAGCTGCACTGTGGTCCTGCCTTCTCAGCAAGAGGGCGCCCCCGCCTCGTGCAGTGTTACTGATCACATGCCCCTTTCTTCCTGTGCCTGCCCTCTGGGGCAGGACTACCGAGGAGCCGGCGCCTCTTCCTCTTTCCTTGCATGCCTCTGTAAGGAGTGAACTGGCTTAAACTCCAGCGCAGACTGTCCCCTCCTGGCTGGATCTTGCTGATGTGCCTTGTTCAAGACTCTGCTTCCTGCCCTGCCACTTCCCTGGGTCAAAGAGTCTACCCCACCCTTGGTGTCTCTGTCACAGCTCCCGGTTTTGGTCACTGGCTAAACACACAGTAACAATGACTTATGATCTCGGTTTGTTTGTTGTAATTTGGGAGGCTAAGAAGACAAATGCACATGTTCCGTTTGGACAGAAGAATGATCACATCAAGTTAGACCCTGAATTCAGGCTTCAAAGCTGGGGCTTCAGTTGGGGCGTTTTCTTCACTGATCACCAACCCGCTTAGGTTTGAATTAGATTCCCTCTTTTAGTTTTTATTACCTCTGGGTAGGAAAATACTGTTACATTCTTTTGTATATCCAAACCTTATTCATCAGAGAATCTTTTTCTGGATTGCATTCTGATTTTTCTTAATTTTTTTTTCTTTAAAACAGAGTTTGAAAGTCTGTGTAGATTATTTTCATTGATTTTCCCTTGTTAACACACCTATTTAATCCTTCCTAAAATGCCATGTGTTAATCAACCTATGTTGACCTTAAAATATGTTCAGACCCTGCTTAAAAACCCAGACCATTGCAGAATCTTAAGAACTCAAGGCTGTTTGAATGTTGCAGATACAAATCTGAAGAAATTCAGGTAAGTTAGGCAAAAAATAAAGAAATGACAACAAAAGTTTGGGTCACTTATTTAATATACAAAGTCTTTTTTCACAGGGAATTATTGGTTTCCTTAATTTGTCTTAGTACACATAATTCACAAAACAGTAAATTGTTAATGCAAGAGAATTAGGAAAAACCAAAAAAGTACAAATGCTCAATCCCCAAAATTGCACACAGTTAAAATTTTTCTTTTGTCTTAATGCAGTTTCAAATGGGCTTTCTTCAGATGTGGAGGAAACACTGCAGCCCAAAATAACAGTACTTCCTCTCAACTGTATTGATATGTAAAATAGCACCTTTGGGCTGACGTAAAAGGGGAGAAAATTGGTTTCCATCTTTCTTAATTAAAGTGTAAGTCCTACACAACTATATGACAACTACAGTAATGACAGTGTTAAGTTTGGAGAGCTCTACTTTGTTCCAAAATACTAACTGGCATGAAAGGAAAGGAGAACTGTGTCAGGCAAGTGAAACACTCTTCCCACCTCACCTCCATGACAACGAGAATGTGTCAGTGAGGCCATTGCTCTGATGGGCTAATTTCCACCTCACCTCTGTGACAGAATGTGTTAGTGACGCCATTGCTGTAATGGGCTGGTTTTCCAGCCAAACTATACAGGTGGGTTCAGGGACCTTTTGAAAACAGATTAACTATGCAGCTATCTCTCTGGGACTATAATCACATGAGCAGCAGCTCAGAATGAGATTTAATCCTGTGGCATTTGAAAGACTCCTTTACTGTATACACCTGTCTTCCTTCAGTTTCTCCATTGTTTTATATCCCAAGCTGATGGTAACATTTTTGTTTCATTTGTACTTAAGCTTGATTGCCTTTTTGGCTTCACGTAAAAAATATATATATATGAATTTAATTTTTTTACAACTTAATATTTGAGCTTATACAATAAAAGTGACAGTTCTTTAAAAAAAAATTACAGTGTAAATGGTAATACCACAGAGTTGTGATTATAAAAAGCCAAGGTTTTAGTAGAACTATAAATTTATTCTTCAATTTAAGTCCTTTGTTTCAATTCCATTTTATTTCTTAAATAAGCAGGTAAACATGCTTCAAAAAATTGAAGAGCATTCCAGAGAGCAGTTTTTCTTTTTGAAGGGTATATCCAGTCCACGAAAGTATTTTCACAAAGCCACACCCAGTCATTGAAAGGTCAGAAACCATTGCCACACAGTATAAAAGAAAACAATCAACACTAGGTTTTAAATACACATAGTTATTTCAGTTGTTTGAGACTTCAACAGCCATTATGGGAAAACTTTTTAATGATTTAAATTCGAGAGTTCAGGTTTTAAAAAAGAATAGCAGAATAATGCTGACTTTTAACATGTTAGAGAGCTCTATATTTTCTCAGTTCAAGAAAGACAAAGCCTACTCAAGTTAATTTTGAGAGTTTATGTGTGGTTTTAAAACACCATGTCCTCTTTTATCGTTAATACAGTAAAGATTATCTTCATTTTTCATTCTAGTGTTCAGTGTGCGCCTTAATAAACCAGGCCTTATGTCAGCCAATCATCTTCCACTGTGAAATGAGCCATAGAGTTACCTATCTTTCTGAAGTTTGGACAGAATTGAAATGGTGTTTTTGGTGTAAATAATCCTTTTCCTTACAGAGCAGACAACAGAGAGATCAACAGTTCTTTGCTGGTGATGATTTTGTTCCCTCAGGAACTTGTGGAAATGTTGCCATTGCTAAACCTCAGGAGACATGGATTAGTAAACTGCTTAGGAAAGTTATCAGAAGAAATGAATCACGTTTAGTCCCTTGGGTGAAGTGCCATGGTTAAGTCACCCAAAGCTTCATTATCCGTGAATGTATGTGTCTTAAACCTTGAAGATGGAAATTAAGAAGTTAATACAAAGTCCAGTTTAAGGTTCATATATTTTAATTGTGCAGAAATTTTGGTCCAGTTTAGTTGCCTCAAGTGTTTTTTTTTTTTTTTTTTTTCCTGTGCCTTCATTCAACAAGTTTTAAGAAAGATGAGCTTTAAAAAACCTCTTGTTTGCTGCCTGACTGAACACGTTAACTTTTTCTCATGTATATACAGGAACACACACACCCCACATGCACACAAAGTTGATGCTGTTGACCTTTGCTCTATTTCTAAGAACTGGGACTATTTGGACTCAGTGTCAGCCACTACTAGTATCATAGCATCCTTCTCAGTGAAAGGTTATCTCTTTCTTTTTCTATGGTAACCTGTGAGGAACAAGCACACTGACAGTTACAAAGTACATCAGTGATGTGACACCCAGATTTGTGCAGTGCAAAACCCATGCTTTGGTTCTATGGCCATCATGGTTGCCTTTTCACAATAATAAATAACAACAGCTAGCAAAAGTAAATCACCTTGTTTTATGTAAGACATCTCCTTTGACAGGCCACTATATTTATAATCATTAGTCTAGCTCACTGCAGTATTGTTCACGCTTCAGGTTCACATGAATATGCAAAGAATACAATAATCAACTCATCTGTCAAACCTAAACAACTCAATTTATTACTTATCACAGAATCTTGAATGTTTTTACTTCCCAGTTGAGCAAGGGAAATAATTGTCAGCTCTTTAAAATACAGTCTAAATGCTTGGTCATAACTACTCACTACTCATCTGTCAAGTTGACACCTTATGTGGATTTTAAAAAGTACATTTGACTTAAAAAATTTATTTTTTATTTCTCCTATTTTAAGTGCTTCATAGTAGCAAATAAGTTAATTTTGAAACTTTGTCACAGGCAGCTTGCTTTATAGTTTTGTTTTTTTACCCATTAAAAAATAGTAACTTTGTCTAACTCTTATTAAGATACTTCATTTGATTAGTGCTTTGTAAAATAACATTTGTGATACTTTGAAAAAAAGAATGAAGTGCTGTTTTGAAAGATTCAACTGTTAAAACAGGTTTTGTGTCTAATTTTAGGGCTGCTATATCCAATACAGTGGATTTGAATTGAGATTCCCTGTAAGGATGAAATGCATACTGGAATTTGAAGACTTGGTTCATAAAAGGAGATGTAAAATAACTCAATAATTTTTTATCATGATGACATTGAAATGATAATGGGTATATAATGCTAAATAAAACATTGTCGAAATTCACCTGTTTATTTTTACTTTTTCTAATGGTGCTACTAGAAAATTTTAAATTTGCGTATGTAAGCCAGCCTTTGTGGCTCACATTACATTTCTGTTGGACAGTGCTGTTTCAGAGGGTCCAAGTGGAGTATACAAGGCTTCTGGGTATTTAACAGAGCTAATTAAATCCCAAAATCTTTCAAAAGCTACTCTTCATGATTTAAACATAATTCCAAGTATTAATATCTTCAAATGTGTCTTGCATTTATTTTAAAAACATGCACCGGTCAAAACAAACTGGACTCCACTATAGCCATAAAAACCTGTTAGCTGTCAAAGTATGAATATCAAAATATGTGTCTAATGTGCCTTAGGGATAATGCAGACAATTTCAAGCTTAAACCCAAATACCTTTGTCATTTCCAGATGAGAGAGTTAGCATCATGAGGCCCTAGAAGAAACACATGTTCAACTCAAGTCCTTACTCTGGAACTTTCCCTGGTACTGTGAGGACTCACAGGTTTGTCCACTCAGGCTTTCCTCATTGTCTAAAATCATCCCTTGCTCCAGTGGTGAATTGTCTCAGAAATCCTTTTCCAGCTAACTTCCACATTTCCTCTTTACACTTGAGACTGTTTCATGGGATCCTGGTCATTTGGTGTTTTCTTCTTTCCTTTTGAGCAAAGTAAGAACAAATGAGTCAGAAAGCGGAGAGAAGATAGAGGGCGACTATTCAGGATCGCTTCTGTCGTCTGTAGTGACAGGCTGGACTCTGCTCTGGGTGACAGGCCCCCGCTGGCCCCGTCACACGGGTATGAGCTCGGTGGGCCCGGCCTCCGCGGGTGGCCGTGCAGTGGTCCCCGTCTGCAAGGCGGGCACCGCCCCAGCGTCCTTGGTGTCCATGCTTACGGTGCAAGAGCGGTTCTTCTCCGCCTTCTTGGCTGCGTCCGGGCAGTTCTGCACAAAGATCACGCGGTTGTAGGCCTTCAGCCTGCGCCATAGCTGCACGTAGACCTTGCACTGGACGTACATGAAGACCAGACCTCCAGTGAAGCCGATGGCCACCACAACCAGCTTTGTCCAAAATGGCCATTCGAGGACACCTTTCAAATAAAAGAGAATGTTATCACCGAGTCATTATTGATAGATTAGGTGATTTTCCCCCTATGGTTCCTTCAAAGGACCATGCATGCTGTTGTTTAGTTGCTAAGTTGTGTCCGACTCTTTTGGTGACCCCATGGACTATAGCCCACCAGGCTCTTCTATCCATGGGATTTCCCAGGCAATACTAGAGTTGGCTGCCATTTCCTTCTCCAGGGGATCTTCCCAACCCAGGGATCGAACCCGTGTCTCCTACATTGCTGGTGGATTCCTTACCACTGAGCCACTAGGAAGCCCTTAAAGGATTATGCCCACTTGTTAACATAAATCAGGAATATATTGTTAACAACTAGTAATAATTACAACCAAAATTGCTTAATTGCTTTAAGTATTCTCAAAGTATTGCTAAAATTGTACATGACTTCTCTCACCTACCACTGTACTGTGTCTCATTCCTCTTACCATCAAGAACCACTGTGATCATCAGATACTACACTATATTTTGATACTTGACTTCAGCATTTATTGTTTACAGTGAAATCTTTAAGGAAGGATAGTGTACATACTGAGTGAAAGAATCAGACTTAACCCTCTTAAGGTAAGAGAAGCTATGTGTGTGGGGTTGTACCTACAGGTCCCCACCCCCACCTGCATTACCTTTAAATTAAAAAAAAAAAAAAAAAAAGTGAGAGACGCAGAAGCTGCTACATCTCACCAGAGAGAAAAAAATTCCTGGGTACAGACATGCATAAGATTTAGGGTTTCAGTCACTTGTTTTATCCATCTTAGATTTTGTAACTGAGAACCATCTCTTTTTTACGCATCAGTGTTTTCTCTTAATTTCCATCATTATAACTAGAAAGGGACTTCATTTCACGAAGAGTTTGCTGTAACAGTATTTAGGCCAGGCATGATTATAAGTGTGTAATAAATGATGGCCAAGAGACCACATCTTGCCAACATTAGAATGCTGAGAAGGATACACCTGCCTTCAGTCATGTGAGAGGCTGTCAAACAGAAGGCTGGCTGGAAACCACAGTGTAGGGGAGTTGAATTTCGTTTACTGACAACAGTGAGTAGAGTTACACATCCCACTGATAACAGTGGCATTTACTCTACTCTGACAGCAAAACGGACACTGCTTTGCTTGCCTCACGCGGAGGGTTCGCCTTGCTCTTCACTCGTGTCTGTGCAAGGAGAACAGACTTGAGTCAGTGCACCTGGGCACCAGCAGCTCCCCGCTGGGCAGGGGAGGGTGTAACTGTGTTCCCTGGGCCACCGGGCAGTGTCTGGAGATGATCGTTCCACCCGGTAACACTTGGGCAGGTGCTACTGACTCAGCAAGCCGAGGTCTGTAACGCTGCTCTGTCAACATCCTGCAGCGTGTAGGACAGCAGGAAGTTTACCTAGTCCAAAATGCCAATGCTGCTGAGGTTGAGAAGCCCTGTTGCAGAAGACGACCACTTAAGCTTCTTTATTTAGAAACTTGCAGGGAAGATTCAGTATACAAATTAAACATCTTGGAGTTCTTTAAATTTGGCAGGATTTTTGCTCTCAGCTGTTCCATTGAGCAATCGTCTCCTTGTTTAGAAAAATTTTAACCACAGGCAAGCAGGAGATGAAGTGTGCTTTGTCTCATTTTTTGGGAAATCCCCATGCATGACATCTCACTTTCCCTCTGATTTCTATTCACACTGAAAGTTAAAAGTGCCTGGATAATTTCCCTTCTGAGCGTCTGCCCATGATATTTCCTCTCTCAGGATTTTGCTTCTCCATTTCTGTGTATCTACCTGTCCCACAAAACTGAGTGGGAAATCATTTCCACCCAGAAATAGATGTGCTCACCCTTTCACGTTATTTCTTACACATGTGGCCTGAGTCACTCTGACACGAGTTATTCTCTGCGATGCCATCATCCTGACAAGTGCAAGATCTGCATCTTCTTGGTCTGTGCTTTTCACACTGCCTTGCTCAGTAGACATTTCAAGGGTGAATGAACATTCTAATGATCAAAGTTCTGACTTTGACTGCTGTGCCTCAGTCTTTCCAATATAACCAGAAGTGACAGCCTTTCTTCCCTTGCAAGTGAAGCTCCACTATTGATGCACAGGCTGAAGAAGACTCTTTTCTTGCCCCACCTCTCCTCCCAGACCCAGTGGTCAAAGTCCATGACATGCCTAAGAGTCGGGGTCAGGAGTAGTCAGCTGCCAGACCTTGGAGACCCTGACCCGGGTACTTTTCTTCCATAAGGTATCTCGAATTCATTTCCTCTGCTCAGGTCATTCTTCCTTTTTACTTTCCTGGGGAGTCAAAGCTCCCATGATTTCTCTAGACAAAGTTTCGAGTACAGAGTATCCCCCACCCCAGAGCCAAAGCCATTTGAGTGCAAACTCATTGTTCAGATGACCATCTTCTTTCAGAGACAGCTGATTTTTCTCTTTCCCTTTGACTAAGTGGGCAGGATTTTTGTTTCCTTTAGAAATTATTGATATTATTGAGCAGTTATAGGATTTTACTTTGGAAAACTCATGATAAGGATATCTTAAAAGAAGATGCCAAAATGTGGCTAAATGGATTTTCAATGTTGTTTTCATTGGTGAGATGCATTTGCTTCTTTTTATTGAGAGATAGCATGTTGTCTTCCCATTCAGTTGTGTTGGACTAGTCAGTTCTATGCTGTTTTCCGTGAAGAGGAAAGAATGTACACAGTAAGGAAGGGTGGAGGTGAAGAAGGGAAGCTCAGAGTGGACCCCTTGTGTAACCCAAAGAATTCTTTGAAGCTGGAGGATGTACTCAAAATTGCTAAGAGCACAAAGTTGACCCTACTTGCCAGTTCAGAAGAGGAATTTGGAAAATCCAACTTCAAATAATTCAACCATCTCTTCTTTTCTCTGAAGTTCAAGGATTTATTATTTATCTCTACTTCTGCCTTTGTGCTTGAGATCTTTCTTCAGGAGTTTCTGAAGACTTAGAAATCAACTCTCTGCCCATCTTGACCTCTTAAGTACTGATAAGAGATGATGCCTGGAAATTCTTGAGCAAGGATTGGAGGAGCAGATATTCTGTGAACCATCATTTTCTAAGGAAATGGGAATCTTCTCTTGCCCTTCAGATATCTTCAATCAGTTCATTCACTTTTCATATCATCATGTCAATCCTACAAGAATGGGCAATAAATTTTCAAGTCATATCAATAAACAGTTGCCAAAATAACTTCTTCCCCCATTTTGATAATTGTGTATATGTGATACGATACCTGAAGGTTGCAACAACATCCACACCATCCCAAAACAATAGACATGCCAATAGGTTTTCCAGGAAAGGCTTTAGATTTGTCCTGTGATATGGCATTGAAGACTTCACAAATTAGACTTAGATGAATCAAAATGCTGCATTCCATCTGCCTGAAAGTGCAGTGCTACCAGAACCACAGAAATCAGTACACAATTTTGTAAAGAAACTGGTATTTGAAGAGCAAGTAAAAGCACTTCAGACAAAGAGAAGTACATTGACCATTCAGCTCATCATATGCTCTGTATCTAAGGTGAGATTTTTCTAGCAAGCCAGAGAGGGAAAGTAGGAAGTCTAGGTAAAAGTAACTGTATTTACAGACCTTGAATGAAGGAATAAACATGATGGAAGAGTAAAATCTGTATTTTTTTTTTTTTTGGCATAAAAAAATTGCCCAGATCTTCCTCACTGCATCTCACATTGAGGCAGGATCAGAAGACAGGTTGGGTTGAAGGGCATTTACCCTCAGGAACCTGAGCCTAGAGTTTTCCACCAACAGGATCACTGCCGCCAACTTGACAGTCACTGTTTCCTTATTTTCACTCTCAGAAGCCTCTCTTTTCCTGGCTAAGAAAGAGCCAGATTCCAAATGACTTAGACTCATATTCAATTTCTTCACAAATCAGACCTTACTAAGATTTCCTTTCTTATGGTTAACAGCTTCACAAGGGGTATTTCCAAGAATGAAGGGATTTTGCACAGGGAAATAGCCCATTTCACATATTTACAGTCTTCTCCTTAACTAGTTTTAATGGTAATATTGACTGTGAGTAAACATGGATGATACATGTGCAGTATTTGTATAAACACTTTGTTTCAATTTATCTGATGCAAGGTCAAGCTCATTGTGCTTTTGAGAAACCAATCCTAGAAAGAAATTTCGGAGGATGATCAGTCCGACTTAATCAACAAATGAGAAAAAGTAAGCTTTGGAGTGATTATTTTATTCAAGATGACTACTCCATGACCAAGGCACAACTAGACATGTGGTGGGCCTTCCAATCATTAGCCCAAGTCGGCGTTTACCACTTTGAGGTCATTAACAAAACAGCATGTATAGTTATGTTAAAAAGGAATGTTTAAACAACAGTGCTGAAAAGGAAAATATTATATGGATGGCAGGGAAGTGATTTTTAAGATGCTCTCAAAGCAGATGTTAACAGCCAGCAGGGAGGTACAATCCAACCCTGGATGTGCTTGGAGGCTTGTGAGGGAGTCAGGTGTGAACAAAATCAATTTGCTATACTAGTCCTTCATTTCCATGGTCCTTGGGCAGCCTTAACTCTGCACCTACAGTCTCTTTCATAGATTGCATGAATTGCTTCATTTTCTTGGCCTTATATTTGTGATTTGTTTCCAGCACACAGATAGTACCCTGGAGCATTCTTCTAAAATATGTAAAGATAAGGCAGGGGGAGTAACTGTTCCCCCAAATTAGAGTTGACAACATGGATAATTTAGGATGTTAAAGTTTCAAGTACCATGTATTTTTGATTTTGCTTTTTTCATCACAGGAAATAGAAAGAGAGGAATCTGGGGCATGATGCATATTTAAGCTAAAAGGACAGTCACTCAACATACAAAGGACTTTTTCCTGACAGTCTTGTTATTACAGCTCAGAAGATGTTGCTATTTTATATTCAACTTCCATTCTGGTTAAAGAAGGGCAATTTGTTCCTCTTCAAGGATTTTTGAAGGTTTTCAAGATGGATTTTAAATATTTTGACTTTTAAATTATGCAGTTTTCCCCCCAAAACTTTAAAAGCCAGTTCAGGATCAGTTCTCACAGTTCCAATGCCAAAGGAAGATTAGTAACAACTCACAAGGATGCCTACACCACCTGATAATGTGCACTTTGGGAAGTCAGGCATTACATACAATTTGAACACAAATACAGAGAGCCTTTTACAAAAAAAAAAAAAGTTTTACAAAAAATCACCTCTGTCCCACTCAAAATTACCCAAGTCAGAAGCTGTCCCTCTAGCCAGTGACTCTGTAGGAATAACTACAGAGTCTGCTTCATGATAAAGATCTTGCTTCCTAATTCAAAAAATCTGAACACCAAAGATAAAAGCTATCTCATTTTCACTTGCTTTTAAGAAACTGAAAATAATGTTTAAAAGTATATGGTAGAAAACTGACCTTATATAACATTGGAAATGTTATATCTATCTATCTATCTATAAATCTATCTATAAATATTGATAGATAGATACAGGTATTGGAAAGCTGATCTTTGATTACCATGCAGCATATTCTGTTGGGAAATATGGCTGATAACCCTGGGTGATAGTCCACTGGAGACTGTGGTTTGAAATTCTGCATCTACCCAGAACTGAGAAAGGGAAAAAATATTTTGCAGAAAAAGTCTAAAGAAAAGAAAAAACTAGAAAAGCTTGCATACAGAGAACTCACCCTCCTACATTGACTGGGTCCCTTGCTGGGTTCCAGATACAGCGCTCAGCACCTAGGATGTGCTGGTGAACAAGAGAGACACCTGATCCGTCAAAACTCAGACAATGAAGCGAGCAATCACAATAGCGTGTGGCAAGTCTCCTGGCAGGGCAGAGCCTCTCAGCCTGAGCACAAGAGGCTCGTGTAAGGGCTAGTTACACGTAAACCCCTGGGAATACAGCTCGATGCCTTGTGGTGGTGCAGATGCTGCCCAGGATGCGATGGGCCACGCGGGGTGGGACAGGACACGCAGGAGCATGTGTGCCCAGTGCCCAGACAGTGCCGGCTGCACCCACCATGCGGGGCTCCACCCTCAGAACCTCTGAGCCACAGGTCCAGGGCAGAGAGAGGCAGGAGTCTGCCTTTCTAGCAAGCACTCCTGACCTTCGTGCTGTAGGCCTGGGGACCACATTTGAGAGTTGCTGCAGTAGTAGCAGTTATTCTGTCTCAGGGAGCTGATCTGGGTTTCTGGGAAGCAGTGAAATTTAAGGTCAACTTAAGGGACAAGGAAGTGTGTGATGACACATGAGCATGAGAGCTGGTGTGCAGGGTGGACACGGAAAGCTGGCAGGAAATATGTCCCCGAGACAGAGAAGTGGAACAGGGTCTGGAAGCAGGTCTGCGGGCTGAACCAGTGTTCAGCACAACTGGGTTTGGCCAGGCCATGGGGTCAGTATAACTCCTTCCCAGAGTCCAGGGTATATTTTTTAAGAGTCATGAATAAGCAGGGACAGAATGTGGTCAGATTTATGTTTTGAACTTGATGTGATTATGTTTCTGGATGTGTGTTGAAGGTGGGCAAACTAGAGAAAGTCTCGCAAGGGGCAGTTGCAGTCTTGGAGTAAAAGAGATGTTAACTACATGGGTGATAGCAGTGGGGAGGGAGAGAAACTGATAGATTTCAGAGGCTTGTGGGGCAGACTAAATAAATAGGACTTGGTGATTGATGAAAGCTGGAAGTGAAGGGGAGGAGACAACAATGAAAGCTGGGTTGCGTTTTGTTACTGGGGATTAGCAATATCTTTGCCAGAGTGGTCAGAGTGGGAAGTGGTGGAAGGGTTAGGAGTTTGGACACACTAGTCTGGGTGCCTGGGAGACCTTTAAATGGAGAGGCCGGGAAGCAGTCAGATGTCTGGTTGGCGATCAGGGGAAGGGCGTTACCAGCATAGAAACAACATCTGAGGACATAAGGACACCCGGGAGGACTCAAGAGGGACAGAAACAGGAGACACGTGTCACGGGTTTCACAGCCGAAGCCAACAGCCAAATCCAATGTGAAATAAACAAACGCTATCTGCTCATGTGTGTCAGAAGGGACTGAGTAAATGAGTTAGGAGAGAACTTTTGAGCAATCTGCATGTGGATGACATGAGAGTCGTCCTCTTGTTCTGTCTGGCCGAGGTGCCCTTCATCTCCTTCCCCTTCCTTGTGGCTGGGGGACCCCAGGGGGAGCCCCGCAGGCTGCGGCAGCAGACCCGAGCGGGGTGACCACTGGGCGAGAAGAAGGCGTCGCCGGGACCCTGAGTCAGACTTCAGGCCAGATTTGGTCCAGCTGCAGGTCTGCTCTGGCTCCTGAGGAAGCACTCCATCCCTGAGGCCATAGGCTGGGGGCAGGGAGGTGATGTAGGGAACGGGGCGTCTCTTTGTTCTCGCACAGACAGACGACTGCAGGGCTTGCAGCATGCCTTTTGTCACCTGGCTTGAGCCAGTACTGGCGACCGTAGAGGATGTGGGCTTAAACAAATTTTCTCTGAGGGGAGCAATGGGGAGAAGGGATACTTAGGGAGTTTGGGAAGGTCATCTACACACTGCTACATTTAAAATGGATAACCAACAAGGTCTCACTGTATATCACAGGGAACTCTGTTCAGTGTTTTGTGGCAACCTGGGTGGGAGGGGAATTTAGGGCAGAATGGATACATGTATATGTATGGCTGAGTACCTTTTCTGTCCACCTGAAACCATCACAACATTGTCAATCATCTGTATATCCCCAATATAAAATGAAAAGTTAAAAGAAACGTCTGAGGCTTCCCAGGTGGTGGTAGTGGTAGAGAACGTGCCTTCCAATGCAGGAAACATAAGAGATACGGGTTCCATCTCTGGTTTGGGAAGATCTCCTGGAGAAGGAAACGGCAACCCACTCCAATATTCTTGCTTGGAGAATCCCAGGAGCAGAGGAGCCTGGTGGGTATAGTCCATGGAGTCACAAAGAGTCGGTCACAACTGAAGTGACTAAACACACCAAAAAAAGGTCTACTCTGAAGGAACTTAGTAAGGATGTGATAGATGTTTTAAAGTCTGACATCTCTGAAACAATACAGCTCTAAACAACATGGTTGAATATAAATTGTGTACACATGAGTTAACACTGATGTACAAAACACCCCCCAACTTGTCTTCTGACCCAGCATACCCCTGCCCGCCCCCTGCCCTGCCAATTCCCAGCTACACACCGTCTCCTGGGGGCTCTGGGGTCCTGATCCTTTCGATCCCAGCCCTGTTCTGATGAGAACCAGCACCAGGAGCACAAGAATGGGACTCCTTCTCCCCTTTGGTCCAGACAGAGAAACACAGAAGAAAGAAACCTCTCCTTTTAAAGATTCTTCTCTTCCTTCCTTCCTACTCTGACTGCCTCTCATCTTTTTCTCTTTCACTTCTTTTTTTGAAGGAGGCTCAAACTTACAGTGCTATCATCTGAACACCTTCTCCTTCCAAATTCACCCCTGGTTTTGCATATGATATACGTATCTCCCCCTGGAGGAGGCTGGGGAGTCTCCCTCACTGTTTTACCAGCTATGATTTAGGCTACTGGCTAAAGCCAGCAGAGCCTGTTGAGAAACAGAACTGGGTCCCTTCAGAGGTGAAGATAAGCAAGTTATTTCTGTTCCAGTTTTGAGTGGCCTATCCATTTAAAATGTTAGACTGTGCTGCAAAGATTTTAAAACATCTTTCTTCAGACTTGATACCACCCTTCACTATCAAACTTCAGTCAGTTCAGTTCAGTCGCTCAGTCGTGTCCGACTCTTTGTGACCCCATGAATTGCAGCACGCCAGGCCTCCCTGTGCATCACCAACTCCCGGAGTTGACTCAAACTCATGCCCATCGAGTCGGTGATGCCATCCAGCCATCTCATCCTCTGTCGTCCCCTCCTCCTTCTGCCCCCAATCCCTCCCAGCATCAGGGTCTTTTCCAATGAGTCAACTCTTCGCATGAGGTGTCCAAAGTACTGGAGTTTCAGCTTCAGCATCAGTCCTTCCAATGAACACCCAGGACTTATCTCCTTTAGGATGGACTGGTTGGATCTCCTTGCAGTCCAAGGGACTCTCAAGAGTCTTCTCCAACACCACAGTTCAAAAGCATCAATTTTTCAGTGCTCAGCTTTCTTCACAGTCCAACTCTCACATCCATACATGACCACTGGAAAAACTATAGCCTTGACTAGACAGACCTTTGTTGGCAAAGTAATGTCTCTGCTTTTTAATATGCTGTCTAGGTTGGTCATAACTTTCCTTCTAAGGAGTAAGTGTCTTTTAATTTCATGGCTGCAGTCACCATCTGCAGTGATTTTGGAGCCCAAGAAAATAAAGTCTGACACTGTTTCCACTGTCTCCCCATCTATTTCCCATGAGGTGATGGGACCAGATGCCATGATCTTAGTTTTCTGAATGTTAAGCTTTAGGCCAACTTTTTCACTCTACTCTTTCACTTTCATTAAGAGGCTTTTTAGTTCCTCTTCACTGTCTGCCATAAGGGTGGTGTCATCTGCACTATCAAACTTAGCGTGGTGAAAATTTCAAACTGTAGTGTTAACGCACTCTATAAGATTATAGTGTGCTAATTAACAGGCTGTAACACAGTCTGTACTAACTGCCCTTTTATTCATGTGTTACAGGAAGCCATGAATAAAGTGAGTTAAATAAACGGAAAAAGCATTCTATTTTTACAGTTGTCTTTTCACATGGGGCAGAACCTGATCTTCATTAGCTCCTGAATAGCTTAAAGTGGTGTGTGGCATCTGTGGGTTTCTGCCCCGCTAAGGTGGGCTTGATGAACCTCGCTTTGGTCAGCACTTTACGGTCAGAGTGCTCATCGCTGAGGGAGCCGGAGGCGCCTCAGCTGCCGGTGCGGGGTGCTGCTGGGAGACAGCTCTGCTGTGTGGGGATGATGTCGCAGGACTCAAGCCACAGAGAGAAAGGAGACAAACGCTTACCATTATCATTGCCCTGCTTGATCTCCTCTGCCGTCCGATCTATCAACACGTACAAGGACCAGACCACACAGGTGATGGCAATAACGTGGAAGGTGACCGAGCAGAAGATTTTCCTCCTTTCGCTGGTGGTCATCTGCAGTTTCTCCCACTGCAATCACAAACCAATTACACACAGTTGAGTCTCCAGCCAGGAAATCTTGCTCCCCATTTATATCCCAGGCCTAGGTCATAAATGGAGAGAAAACATTACATACCTGCCATTTTAGATGACACTACAATATTCAAACACGTCTTCATGTTTTAAAAGAACTACAATCATAAACTGTGGAGTTATAACTTAAAAAGTACATAGTAAAACAAAAACAAAAATATTTTCCTATTCTCCAAATAAGTAGTTCCTTGTAGTTTCCTTTTCTGTAACATGAAGGGGACAGTTTTAATAGTATACAATTTTCAGAATCATTTTGGCTCAGGTTCCTACATATTACTTCTCTGTGGCCCTAGGTTATAAGCAGTCATACATAGTCTCTCCTGGATTGATACATACCCTGACACAGCGTTGCATTCTCTTTTTTAAATGGGAGCATAGTTGCTTTACAATGTTAGTTTCTGCTGCATGGGGAAGGTTATATGTATACATAGATCCCTCCCTCTGGGGCCTCTCTCCCCCTTCCCTGCTCCTCCCACCCCCCTAGGTCATCACAGAGCACTGAGTTGAGCTCCCACCAGCTATTTCACACAGGCAGTGTATATGTGTCAATTCTGGACTCCCCATCCACCCCCACCCTCCACCATGTCCACAGTTCCGTTCTGAACGTCTGTGTCTCTATTCCTGCCCTGCAAATAGGTTCATCTGTACCCTTTTTCTAGATTCCACATGCACCCCAACGTTCATTGCAGCACTATTTACAATAGCCAGGACATGGAAGCAACCTAAATGTCCACAGACAGATGAATGGATAAAGAAGATGTGGTACATCTATACAATGAAATATGACTCAGCCGTACCAAGGAATCAAATTGGGTCATTTGTAGAGACATGGACCTAGACTCTGTTATACAAAGGGAAGTAAGTCAGAAACAGAAGAACAAATATCGTATATTAATGCATGTGAGTGTTGCATTCTTAAATGTGTAAATTTACCAAGTATTTGAATGGCCGAATTTTATCTGAGAAAGAGTCGATGTGAGTCACAACTCTCCTCTGAGAAGACACGTTTTATCCTCCAGGCAACAGAAGAGAGTCAGCGGCAGCCCCGTTGGGCGCAGTCTTGCCTTCAGCTGCCACCTCTGTCACAGTCGCCATGCCCGAGGCGCCCTCCTCAGAAAGCCCAGGGCCGTGTCTCAGTCGGGGAGAGGAGGCGGGCAGCCCCTGTGTAGCCGGAAGGGAGCCGGGCGTACATGAGGAAACGTGTCCATGGGTTATTCTGCAGTAACAGGCTTTCAGATGAAATTTTTACTATCAAACAACATTTTAATGCCTTGACAATTACAGTGTCACTTCATTACATTGTTAGGATTTGATCTTTACTTTTCTTCACATGTTTCTATAGGAAAATCAAATCATTATGATCTTACTAGATCATGAATTTTTTTCGGCAATTCATGATTGTTTGCATTCTTTTTTAAAAAATTGTAGTTGATTTACATTGTTGTGTTAGTTTCAAGTATAAGCAAACTACATAGTAGCTTCCCACTAGCTACTATGTAGCTTCTGCATTACAGGCATATATATATATATATATATATATGTGTGTGTGTGTGTGTGTGTGTGTGTGTGTATATATATAATTATATATATTTAATATATATTCTTTTTCAGATTCTCTCCATTATAGGTTATTGCAAGATACTGAGTATAGTTCCCTATGCTTCCCAACAGTAAGTCCTTGTTGATTATTTATTGTATATATAGTAGTGTGTATATGTTACTCCCAAACTCCTAATTTATTCCCTCTTCCTCTTTCCTCTTTGGTAACTATGAAATTAATTTCTATGTCTATGAGTCTATTGCTGTTTGTAAATAGGTTCATTTGTATCACATTTTAGATACCACATATAAGTGGTATCATATGGTATTTATCTTTCTCTGACTTCACTTAGTATGATAATTTCTAGTTCCATGTGTGTTACTGCAAATGGTGTTACGGCACTCTTTTTATGGCTGAGTAGTATTCCATGTATACATAATACTTCCACATATGTATCTATGTGTATATTTATGTCACATCTTTATCCATCCGTCTGCAGATGACCATTTACGTTGTTTGCATATCTTGGCTATTGCAAATAGTGCTGCTATGAGTCTTTACATTTTTTATTTATTATGTTCTTGCTAAAGCAGAATCCTTAGACCTTCACAGTCCCACTCCTTGCCCAGCCCACCTCACACGTCATAAATCCCCATAAAGGCCTGAATCTGCCACCAGCTCTGAGACACAAGTGAGCCTCAATCTCTCCAGGCCCAGGTGCCTCATCCCCCTCAGAGGCAGAGACGGGTGTTGAGACACAATCTTCTCCTTTCCCTCACTAACACACTAAGCCGTGAGGTCTGGCACCATGCCAGGTAAAGCTGCTTTCCCACCTTCCTGGCAGAGGTGACATGGACTCTTCCCTATGAGTGAGATGTGAGTAGCTATCTACTGGGATGCTGTTTTTACCCTCCTGACACAGGAATTGCCCCTTTCTCCTTCATTTTCTTTTCTTTGCTGCCTGGAATTTCCTATTAATGGTAGAAGTCCTAATAGTCATCTTGCAACCTTGAGGAAAATTCTTGAGAATTAGAGAGACCTCAGCCCTTCAGTCACAGCTCACCTCTGGCCGCCATGCATATGTGAGGGAAAAAAAGTCCTATCTGACATTTCTCCAAAGAAGACATACAGATGGCTAACAAACACATGAAAAGATGCCCAACATCACTATTATCAGAGAAATGCAAATCAAAAACACAATGAGGTACCATTACACGCCAGTCAGGATGGCTGCTATCCAAAAGTCTACAAGCAGCAAATGCTGGAGAGGGTGTAGAGAAAAGGGAACCCTCTTACACTGTTGGTGGGTATGCAAATTAGTACAGCCACTATGGAGAACAGTGTGGAGATTCCTTAAAAAACTGGAAATAGAACTGCCATATGACCCAGCAATACCACTCCTGGGCATACACACTGAGGAAACCAGATCTGAAAGAGACACGTGCACCCCAATGTTCATCGCAGCACTGTTTATAATAGCCAGGACATGGAAGCAACCTAGATGCCCATCAGCAGACGAATGGACAAGGAAGCTGTGGTACATATACACCATGGAGTATTACTCAGCCATTAAAAAGAATTCATTTGAATCAGTTCTAATGAGATGGATGAAACTGGAGCCCATTATACAGAGTGAAGTAAGCCAGAAAAATAAAGATCATTACAGCATACTAACACATATATATTGAATTTAGAAATTGGTAATGATAACCCTATATGCAAAACAGAAAAAGAGACACAGAAGTACAGAACAGACCTTTGAACTCTGTGGGAGAAGGTGAGGGTGGGATGTTTTGAAAGAACAGCATGTATACTATCTATGGTGAAACAGATCACCAGCCCAGGTGGGATGCATGAGACAAGTGCTCCGGCCTGGTGCACTGGGAAGACCCAGAGGAATCGGGTGGAGAGGGAGGTGGGAGCGGGGATCGGGATTGGGAATACATGTAAATCCATGGCTGATTCATATCAATGTATGACAAAACCCACTGAAATGTTTGAAGTAATTAGCCTCCAACAACAACCACAAAAAAAGACTAAAACAACAACAACAACAACAACAAAAAGTCCTGTCTGAGCCACTGCTTCTCAGGACCCTGCTCCCCACTGTCAAGGGCAATTCCTGGTAGAAGGAAATGAAACCTCCTGACTTCCCTACCAGCATGAACGTTAGTGTCATATGACCACACGTTTGTGAACACATGAACTGTAGCCCGCCAGGCTCTTCTGCCTGTGGGATTTTTCAGGCAAGAATACCGGAGTGAGTTGCCCTTTCCTTCTCCAGGGGAATCTTCCCAAGCCGGGCACTGAACTGAAGTCTTCTGCATCACAGGCAGTCTTTACCATCAGCCACCCCGGAAGCCCGTTCCGCTCTTACTGGCCAGTCAGTCATCACAGCATTTCCCATTCAGGGTCCGTTAGAGCCGGTTCACCTAATCTTGGACTCCTTCTCATCAAACTATATTTTCTCTATTATTCTAAGCAAGTAATGGAGAAATCTTTGTAACGAAACTAGGGGAAAACCAAACGCTTCAGTCTATCTATAGAATCTATTTTTAATTAATCAACATTGAAATGAGAAGATTTCAGGGCTTTTTATCACAACTTCACATCACAGGTGTGAAAGATTGTTTTTGAAATTTCATTGTGTTATTGTATTTATTTATTGTGATATTAGTCTAAATACTGTGTGATTATGGACTAGACCATTATTCATTTGGCAACAGCATTTCGTGATTTAGTAACTGTTTCTTGGATTACCTCAGTATTTAATATAAAAAGATAAAAAGTGCAGGATGGTGCACAAGGGAAGCTTTACATGTTCAAATTTCCTAAAGGTTCTAACTGTTACAATACCTTCAGTAACAAAATATTCATAACAAATCAACCCTCCCTTGTAAAGTTGGCTTTGAGAGGGGGAAAAAGCGCTTAAAAAGTGGGTCTTTTTTTAATCTAAAGAGCGTTCTGATGAAGTGGTTGAAACATATTCTTTAAAACTCATCAACCTCAATAGAAAAATATCAGAGGGCTGACAGGTATCAACCAAACTCCTTTTAGTTCTAGACAATAGTAGTTCTGAAGCTGTCACTTCCTAATCGCAGCAGCGTTTTAAGGAGAAGTGGAGCGTAAAAGGACCATCAGACGTTGCTGTTAGTTTCCTTTATAAATCCCCACAGGGGCCGCCCGGGAATCCCCGGCAGCACACGGCTAAACGCGATACCGCGGCGCCCTCTTCCGGACGGTCACGTCACTGCATGTGGCTCCCCGCACGCGGCGTCAACAAAATTGAAACCATTTCATGAAATGTTCATCCATCCACATCTTTGAATTTTCAAGTTTAAAGACTGAATACGTTTTGCAAGCCGCCACAGTGAGAAGTGGACCAAGAAGGCAAGGATATAAATCTTATGTTAACAAACTTGTCATGAAAGGGCAAATACTAACTTATTATTTAAGAAGCTGAAATTCAGTACCAGTTCACAAAAGATTTGACAGCAAAGGACTATATGCACAAATGCACAGAGCATCAGAGCTCCCCTTCCAATTTAATAAAATAATGTGTGCTTATGCCCACAGGCACGTGTCCTGTGCGAGGCCCACGTCCCCGCCACACCCTGGAAGATTAGGAGGCGCCCTCTAGGTGCTGCTTTAAGGAGATGCGTCTCTCCAGGGGGTCTCAGGGGAGCTGGTGGAAGGGACCAGAAACAGGAAGGCGGGAGGGGAGCCCGCATATTCGCTCAAGTCCGGGCAAGTCCCTGCCCTCCTCGGTCCGTGCGCTTTACTTCACCTGCAAAACCAGCTGCACAGTCTTAGCGCCTCAGACCTCGCTTCCCTCTATAGGATCCCTGGGCCTCTGGCACCTGTTTTTACTGTCCTTCGCCTTTGGTCCCTTAGCCAGAGCCTTCAACGACAGAAAGAATTGAGCAGAACTCCTTTATTCAACTTAGAAAGACACAATTAGATTATTCTGAAAATATTTCCAAATTGGAGTCTAAATTGATGCAGACACGATTTCTGTAAAATTCTCCGTTTGTTTTAGCGAGATGAAACTGAGCGTTTTCTAATTTAAATTACTTGTATTTTCAGCCTGTCCTGATATATAAATTTAAAACAACAACAACAAACACTGCCTAGGAAGAGTGCTTTTAAAATTTTTGTACCAGTGAAAAATAAGGGCTGCTTATTTGTATGATATTAACACACACGAGATGGGTGCTACTTTACCAAGTCCATTTTTTTTTTTCCGTCCTTGACTCAGCCCCACTGCTTTTTTTCAAGTTTCCTAAGGGAGCTTCCTAGTTTCCTAAGCTTCCAAGTTTCCTAAGGGAGTTTCCTAAAGGAGCCAGAATTTCAGCGTCTGTGTCATGATAAAGCAAAAGCCACCACCAGAGGGCGTCGGCCCACCAAGCTCCTGGTTCCAAAGTGATTTTCCAGGGTCCCAGAGATTCCAGAGTCCCCACCAGCGGCTGGCAGGCTCTTCTCGGTCATTTCAGCAACCCAGACTAAATGCAAAGGCACGTTTTAGCCCTTTAAAAATTCCCAACCCTGCTTATCATGTTATGGTGATAACATGAATGAAAATAATATTTGGAACAGCAGGTTTAGTTTGTTACATTATCTACAGGCCCAGTGGGCCTCCCTCCTGGCTCAGTGGTGGGTAAACAATCTGCCTGCCAATGAAGGAGATGCGAGTTCAATCCCTGGGCAAGGAAGATCCCTTGGAAAGGAAATAGCAATCAACGTCAGTATTCTTTCCTGGGAAATCCCATGGACAGAGGAGCCTGGCAGACTACAGTCCACGGGTGGCAAAAGAGTCGGAGGCAACTTGACAAGCAAGCACCACCACCACCAGCACACCCGTGTGACTCATTGTGCAGGCCAGCCTGGAACAGGAGGGAGTCTGGGACTGAAAGACTGACCAGATTCCTAGAGGCCCCCTTGGTCTAGGACAGTGGTTCTTTTAAAAATTATTGGTTGTTTTTTTAAAAAAATTGAAGTATAGCTGATTTACAATGTTGTGTTAATATCTGTTATATAGCAAAGTGAGTCAGTTATGCACACACACACTTATTCTTTTAAAAATACTCTTTTCTATTATGGTTTCTCATAGGCTGCTGAATATGGTTCGGTGCTATATAGTAGGACCTTCTTGTTTATCCACGGGCTAGTGTTTTTTAAAGAGATTCTTCAGGTGCATCACCACCAGCGTGGAACTTGGTCACTGCTACACTAATCAAAGAAGGAGGCCATTTGGCTGAGGTGCCTCACTGCCCCAGTGCCCATGTAAACAAACCAAAATCTAAGCCTTTAAATGCCTCAAGGTTGGAAAATAGAAACTTGAGGACAACTAATCCCAATCAGCCAACTAGGCTTTAATCATGAGCCACCCCTAATCTTCTTGCTTGGCTTCTGCACTTTCTTCTTCGGCTCCTGTAGGTGGCGTCTCCTAACCACTTCCGGTGCACCGTTGCCCAATTCAGATGAAATGTTGTTCAAATGAATTCTTAAATCTTTAAATAAGCCCCAGTTTATCTTTTACCATTAGAAATGAAATATTCGCATATGGTGTTTCACCTGGGCTTCAGGTGATTCTGCGATTGTGGTTTTCATTCTGTCTGCCCTCTGCTGGAGAAGGATAAGAGGCTTATGAAAGCTTCCTGATGGGAGAGACTGACTGAGGGGGAAACTGGGTCTTGTTCTGATGGGCGGGCACATGTTCTGTATCTTTAATCCAATTTTCTATTGATGAGTGGGGCTGTGTTTGATCTGAGACCAAACTATGCTGGAGGTAATGAAGATAATGGCGACCTCCTTCAAAAGGTCCTGTGCACACACTGCCACACGCAGCGACCCCAACCCTGCAGCAGGCCACAGGGAACCCATGCCTCCACCAGAGACTCCTGGACACTCGCAGGCAAGTCTGCGTCAGTTTCTTGTGGGGTCACTGTTCCTTGGGGTCACTGACCTGGAAAAGGTCAGTTTCCATTCCAGTCCCAAAGAAGGGCAATGGCAAAGAATGTTCAAACTAGCCCACAATTGCACTCATCTCACACACTAGCAAAGGAATGCTCAAAATTCTCCAAGCCAGGCTTCAGCAGTATGTGAACTGTGAACTTCCAGATGTTCAAGCAGGATTTAGAAAAGGCAGAGGAACTAGAGATCAAATTGCCAACATCTGCTGGATCATAGGCAAGAGAATTCCAGAAAAACATCTACTTCTGCTTTATTGATTATGCCAAAGCCTCTGACTGTGTAGATCACAACAAACTGTGGAAAATTCTTCAAGAGTTGTGAATACCAGACCACCTGACCTGCCTCCTGAGAAATCTGTATGCAGGTCAAGAAACAACTATTAGAACTGGACACGGAACAACAGACTTATTCCAAACTGGGAAAAGAGTCCATCAAGGCTGTATTATTGTCACCCTGCTTATTTAACTTATGTGCAGAGTACATCATGAGAAATGCTGGGCTGGATCAAGCACGAGCTGGAATCAAGATTGCCAGGAGAAATATCAATAACCTCAGGTACGCAGATGACACCACCCTTATGGCAGAAAGTGAAGAACTAAAGAGGCTCTTGATGAAAGAGGAGAGTGAAAAAGTTGGCTTAAAGCTCAACATTCAGGAAACTAAGATCATGGCATCTGGTCCCATCTCTTCGTGGCAAATAGATGGGGAAACAATGGAAAGAGTGAGAGACATTGTTTTCTTGGGCTCCAAAATTACTGCAGATGGTGACTGCAGCCATGAAATTAATAGAAGCTTGCTCCTTGGAAGAAAAGTTATGACCAACCTAGATAGCATATTAAAAAGCAGAGACATTACCTTGCTGACAAAGGTCCATCTAGTCAAAGCTATGGTTTTTCCAGTAGTCATGTATGGATGTGAGAGTTGGACTATAAAGAAAGCTGAGTACCAAAGAATTGATGCTTTTGAATGGTGGCGTTGGAGAAGACTCTTGAGAGTCCCTTGGACTGCAAGGAGATCAAACCAGTCAACCCTGAAGTAAATCAGTCCTGAATATTCAGTCGAAGGACTGATGCTGAAGCTGAAAGTCCAATACTTTGGCCATTTCATGCGAAGAACTGACTCATTGGAAAAGACCCTGATGCTGGCAAAAATTGAAGGCAGGAGGAGAAGGGGATGACAGAGGATGAGATGGTTGGATGGAATCACCAACTCAATGGACATGAGTTTGAGAAGCTTCAGGAGTTGGTGATGGGCAGGGAAGTCTGGTGTGCTGTAGTCCATGGGGTCACAAAGAGCCAGACATGACTGAGTCACTATACTGACTGATCTTTCATGCATACTCATGAGAGAGTCAATTCCTAGGTAGGCTGATAAGAAGTCCAGCATTCCCGAGAAGGAAAAGGGTGTCTGGAGCTCTTGAGAAGGAGAAAGGGGTCTGGAGCTCTCAAGGAGAAAAGGACAAACGTTCTTTTCTACATTGCTTTGTCTTAGTCAATATAACAGTGTATCTTGCTCAAGGATATGTTTCTCCTTAACAAGAATCTTCTGACTAATCTTGTCATCTTAAAATGTATATTATGGGAGTGGATCTGGTCAGATCTTTCTATTGCTCATCCTAATCTTGTTAATTTAAGATGTATGTTGTGGGAGTAGGTCTGAAAAAGTATATAAGGCCTTGATAAGATTAGCTAGGAGGGTGTTCTGTATCCCCCTTCTGATGTCTGTGTCAGAGGCTTTCTTTGTCCCTTCTCTTACTTTAATAAAACTCTGCTACACAAAAGCTCTTGAGTCATCAAACCTGGTCCCTGGTCCCGAAGCTAAATCTTCTTCTTCTGAGATCACGAATCTAATGTCGTTCACTGTAAACTATCATCTTGGGGGGCTCATCTGGGATCTTCAGGACAAGGTAAGATCACTCAGGACTCTAGCCTCTCTGCTTTCGCAGTATTCATGTTTTCTGCCTTACTTTACCAACTCTACAGTGTGCTTGTGTGAATGAATGACACATCCTACGCAAAGCAAGTGATGATCCCTGCTCTGTGGTTTCACAGTGCCTTGAAATGACTGAAGGCAGCCTCCAAAAAGGGGCGCCTTGCTGGGTCTTTATGCTGACCTGCCAATGCCAAGAGATACCCAGTGTCCCTCCGAGGGGATCAGCCAGAGATGGGCAAAGCATGTGGACCGAACTTCCCCTTCTTGGTCACATTTTCCTGGTCTCTTTGACCACTTTGTAATTGCCTGGGGAATTAGAACTACTAAGATAATCTGCTGAATCATAGACTTTCAAGGGTCTTGTGATCTATGCTGTTACTGTGTACTTTTACTTAGACACCCTGTATGGGAGCACTTAGCCTTGCTAGACCAGGCAAGGCTTGCTATAAAGTTAAGGAGCATGTTTGGGAGTGAGGCAAAACTGTAGCTCCAGGAACATGTCTCAGGCTAGAGGTCACTCTCTGACTGCCTGTCTCAGGGGCCAGAGACCTGAAAGTGAGTGTTTGTCACAGCTATGCCTCTGATCTATGTGGGTAGAAGCATTGCTGGTGACCATGAGGCTTTTGAGGACACAGATCAGGAATTGCAGGATCTGGTCTGATTGGAAGTGCAATGGGCTTCTTCCTTTGGTAGTGCTAGCTCTTAGCAGAACAGAGGAGGCTCTCTGATGGCTTCTGTCTCAACTGCTTAGATATTTCTTTTGTGAAGCTGTGGAAATGAACTGGAAGGATTGGCCCTAGTAGCTTGAGGACAAAAATCACTTTTTCCTCACTGATGAACCCTCCACAACCTCTTTTGCTATCACATATACTGGTGTGGTGACAGTCAGAAGAGACATTTTGGTTGTTGTTCATCCCTTTGTGACTCACCATTCCTACTGCAGTCAGGACTGTACCCAGGAATGTGCATGGGCACAGGTAAGATGGATGCTCCCCCTCATAGCACTGACTTGGGAAACATTCCGAAAAGCTAGTCTGCTCCACCCCGGGTGGCATCAGAGGAACGGGGGAAATCAAACAAAGGTGTTGATGGTAAGGAACTAAATCAATCTGGGATGCCATCAGGTCTGTCCCTGGTGCATCTCCACCCCACCTCGGTGGTAGAACCAGGAGGGATGAGTATGGAGCTTGCATTGGTAAGGGATAGACTAAGTCCGACCAGGGAAGGAAAGCTTTGGTGGAGAGTCTGTCTACACCCCCATCTACAGCAGGGAAGGAAACTTCAGGTGGAAAAAAGCCATAGCTGTGGATGCCACTTTTTTCTCTCTTACAGATGGGAGCTAGCAGTTCCAAAGCCACTCCTTTAAAATATATTTAAAAAAAAAAAAAAAAATGCTGGGACAAGTTTGATACTCAGAGTTTAAAAAGACATTCCTGATCTTCTTTTGTGATACTGAATGACCACAGTATCCTTTGGAAGATGGGGAATGCTGGCCAATTGAAGGATCTCAATTATTACTGTTTTACAACTAGACTGGGTCTGTAGAAAATAAGGGAAATGGATAGAAGTGCCTTTTGAATTGTTCTTTATCTCTCTGTGAGACATGCCAGACTTATGTCCTAAGGGTACAGATATGGGTGTGAAACCTTTAACGCCCTCCTATTCTCTTACTTTGCCTCTATATCTGGGGGTCCCAACTGAACAGGCTGAGAATCAGCGCACCCTTCTAGGAGGGGTTGCCTCAGTCTTGGTAGAATTTCAAACAGTCCCAATTGCAGTTGGGACTATTTAGAGGATCCAAAAAGTACATAGAAGACTTTACAGGACTAACTTTATCTTATGACCTTACTTGGTGAGATGCAATGTATGTCTTGGAACAGACACTGACTCCTGGCTCAAAGACTTGAGTTTTGGGGGAAGCTACTACTTTTTGAGATGAATGACCTGAACGTGAGACAAGGGGAAAGAGGGAACACAAAATAACTCTCTTTCCTACTGGGAACCAAGTGGTTCCAATAACAGAGCCGCTTTGCTGGATGTATTCTTGAACTTAAGCAAGCACACACTAAGACTTTAGACTATGCTCAGTTGGCTGATATAGAACAGGGGCAGAAGGAAGCTCCTGGTAAATTTCTAGATAGACTGTGGGAGGGTGTCCACAAGTTTACTGATGTTGATCTTGAAAGTGCAGAAGGAGGAATGGCCTCAAAAGATAGACTTCTCACTCAATCAGTTCCAGATATCAGCCATAAGTTATAAAAACAGGTGTTTGGACCAAATCAGTCTTTAGAAAAAGTGTTACAGCTGGCTCAGATGGTATATTATGGTAGAGAATATAAAGAGCAAAATAAGAGGCTAAAAAGAACCAGGCAAAAGACTGAACCCCCAACAATGGCTGTTAGATCTGCTCTGAAACAGCCTGAGGAAAAGTGCCTGGAGGAACCCAGGTGAAAAGGGACGGACTTATCATTACTGTGGAAAGGAGGGGCATCTCAAGCGGGATTGCCCTCAGGCATCTAAGCTGCCCAAGTCTGGTCTGCCAAGGACCACACTGGAGAAGAGACTGCCCTCCGACGTGTAGGCCCCAGAGGTCAGACTCTCAAGACAATCCGGATTGAAGGTAACTGAGGGTCCCCACACAAGCTCCCATTCAAATTACACCTGAGGAAACCCAGGTATTAATAACTGTGGGGGGTCAATCAGTTTATTTCTTTTGGACACTGGGGCGACTTTCTCTGTGCTCACTGAAGCCCCTGGCCTGCTTTCTTCCCAATCTATTACCACAATGAGACTGTCTGGATGAGCCAGACGTTATTATTTCAGTCATCCTTTAAGCTGCAACTGGGGCTCTGTGCTATTTTCTCAAGAGTTTCTGATTGTGGCGGAGTCTTCTTCACCCCTTCTGGGGAGGGATATACTGAGCAAGGCCCAGGACTGCTTTCATGAATATGGAGCCTGTTCTTTCTCTCCCATTAAATGAACAAAATGTAAATCCTAAAGTGTGGGCTAATGGAAAAACTGTGGGTTGAGAACAAAATGCTGTTCTTGTCTTTATCAAGCTCGAAGACCCTCACCTATTTTCACATCAAAAGCAGTATCCATTAAATCCTGAGGTGTTAAGGAAGGGTTAAAACCTATCACTGAGAATTTAAAGGAGCAGAGGCTATTAATTCCCTGTAACAGTCCATACAACACTCCTATTTTGGGTGTAAAAAAGTCAAATGATAAATGGAGACTTGTTCAAGATATACGAATAATAAGTGTCTAATCCTTATACCTTATTGTCTGAGGATTCCTAAACAAACCAAATATGACTTTAAGACAACTGAAAGAATTCTTGGGCATTACAGGCTATTGCTGCATTTGAATTCCAGGTTATGGGGAACTTGCCCAGCCTTTATATAAACTTATAACTGAGCCTCAGTAGACCCAAACCAACAAGCTGATTTGGCCCTCAGAGACTTAAAAGACTTAAGGCTGTTAACCTGCTGTCTTACAGGCTCCAGCTTTGAGTTTGCCCACAGGATCAGAATTTAGTTTGTTGCTGAAAAAAGGCTATGGCCACATTGCTTAAGGGTAATTGTTACTATAGTTTTGCTAATGCCTAAAGGTCATAAGTTTACTAATGGGTGAAATTTTACTGTAGTGACTTCTCATGATGTAAGTGGGATCTTAAACTCTAAAGTTCAAAGTGACAATGGCTTCATCTTTAAAGCTGCTGTAACTCAAGGGGTGTCAAAAACTCTAGGATTAGAATATCATACTGTTCCTGGAGACCCCAATCTTCAGAAAAAGTTGAAAAGGCAGTTGGTTTACAGTTCTACCCATAGCTTTAATGAGGGTTCAAACTGCCCCTAAGAAGAAGGGACTGTCTCTATGACAGACTGTTTTTGTGCACAAATATTGTCATAGACACAACTGAAGTGACTTAGCAGCAGCAGCAGCATTGTCATAGATCCTGAAGCCTTAAAATTAACTATGTGACTCAGCTTTTACCTTTTCAACAGACATTATTGTGAGGTTAACTCCTGACCCAGCCTTTGAGTCAAACAAGCCGCTGTTTGAGCCAGGAATGGAGATGGGTCTGAGAATCCATGTGGGCTTGCTTCTGCTGACTCCAAAAGTCCTGAGTCTGCCGTTTGACCCTCAAGAAAACACCTTCCTGTCCTGGGCTCCTTCCTACGCCGCATTCCACAATCGACATAATTGCTGGATCTGCAGAGCACTCATCAGGTGAAGACTTCCTCTGGTGGGTTTCTCTGCTTCAAGGAAAAGACTTTCCTCAACTCTGTGATGACATCACACAATGCTAAGATGGACTGATATAACTATGGACATAATGTAACTTTTAATTTTGATTAGGTTTTAACTTGGCTTAATGACTATTTTGCCTTACATCTGTAACTGTAAAATGGGGTTTGTTTCTAACTGAAAGCTTTTAAGTTACAAATGGTTGCCCAGGCTCCTATGAGTGCCACAGATTCCTCCAACTATTACTTGGGGCCCCCGGGGGCCCCAAGTAGTTGTGGAATGAAAATGACACCCTTTCCCTTGGCAATATAATTCTAAAAGAAAAGGGGGGATGAGAGAGTCAGTTCCTAGGTAGGTTGATAAGAAGTCCAGAGTTCTTGAGAAGGAGAAAGGGGTCTGGAGCTCTCAAGGAGGAAAGGACAAATGTTCTTTTCTACATTGCTGTGTCTTCGTCAATATAACAGTGTATCTTGCTTAAGGATATGCTTCTCCTTAACAAGAACCTTCTGGCTAATCCTGTCATCTTAAAATGTATATTATGGGAGTGGGTCTGGTCAGATCTTTCTATTGTTCATCCTAGTCTTGTTAATTTAAGATGTATCTTGTAGGAGTGGGTCTGAAAAAGTATATAAGGCCTTGATAAAACAAGCTAGGGGGGCACTCTCTGTCCCCCTTCTGATGTCTGTGTCAGAGGCTTTCTTTGTCCTTTCTCTTACTTTAAAACTCTGCTACACAAAAGCTCTTGAGTGATCAAGGCTGGCCCCTGGTCCCGAAGCTAAATCTTCTTCAGTGATCATGGATCCGACATTGTTCACTGTAAGCTATCAGCTCCATGTGAAGTAGTATTATACATTTCTTCTTTTTATTATTTTGTTTTCTGTTGGAGTATAGTTGCTTTACAATATAGTGTTAGTTTCTGTTGTACAACAAAGTGAATCAGCTCTATGTACACATATATCCCTTCTTTTTTGGATTTCCTTCCCATTTAGGTCACCACAGAGCAGAGTCCCCATGGTATACAGTCATTTCTCATTGTTACTTATTTTATAGATAGTAGTATACATATATCAAACTCAGTCTGTCAGTCCATCCTTCCCTGAAGGGATATTATACATATTATATGCATTTAAGAGGAAATGTCCTCACACCGCAGCAGGGCATGGGACCCACAGCCAAAGCACTTGCATGCAGAGACAGTGAGGTTGGACCAAAGGCACTAGACCTGGAAAGTCTCTGCTGAAATGTAATTATGGGATAGACAGCTCCCATTGTAGGACAGTTGGAGCACATGTTGATTTGGAGTTGGGGGAAGTAGTTACTGACATTCAGGTCAGGAAAGATGGCACTGCGTGCTAGTGGCAGCCTTAATATAAAGAAGAGAAACATTCGGGAACACAGGATAAATGGCTTCATTTGCACCACCTTTGGTATGTGGAACTACTGAGCAATGGCTATTACCTGGACATAGAGAGACTAATCAGATTATTCAGATCTGGGAATCTTTATAAGAAGTAGTTTTCAGCCTCGACTCTCAAGCAGAATCCTGTGTTAAGATAAATTCCAGCATACACACCAGGCCTGCTGACTCTATCACTAAGAGAATATTCCGTCAGGGGTTGCGTAGATGCCTGCTAGAAATGAGGGCTCTGCCACTAAGAGCTGTGTGCCTTGGGCTGGGCTAGTGTAATCCTATGCCCTTCCATTCCCTTACCTGTAAAGTCGTGATACGAATGGTACCTAGAGCAGGTACAATGGAGAACATATGGAGTTTCTTCAGAAAACTAAAAATAGGGCTACTATGGGATCCAGCAATCCCACTCCTGGGCATATATCTGGAGAAAACAGTAATTTGAAAAGATCTCATGCACTGCAATGCTCATAGCAGTATTATTTACTATAGCCAAGATATGGAAGTAACCTAAGCGTCCTGCAACAGATAAAGAAGATAAGGTATAAAGAGAATGAAATAATGCCATTTGCAGCAACATAGACAAACCTAGAGATTGTTATGCTGAGTGAAGTAAGTCAGAAAGAGAAAGATAAACATCCTATATAAAATATAGAATATGATATAAATATCCATATATAAATATGAAATCTAAAAATGATACCAATGAATTTATACAGAAAACAGAAACAGACTCAGTCATAGAGAACAAATTATGGTTACCAAAGGGGAGGGTGGGGAGAGATAAATTAGGAGTTTGGGATTAACAGATACAAACTACATCTGTAAAATAGATAAACAACAAGGCCCTACTGTATAGTGCAAGAAACTATTCAGTATCCTGTAATAAACCATAGTGGAAAAGAATATGAAAAACATGTCTATTATGTGTAACTGGATCAGTGTACTGTACACCAGAAATTAACACAGCACTATAAATCAATTACACTCCAGTAAAAGACAGAATGGTACCTATGTTACACAGTTAAGTATAGGTGAGTTAGTGCACATAGTGGGAAGGCTATCTGGCACTTAGAAAGAACTTAATGAACAGTTGTCATAACTTGGATCTTGTCTCACCACAACCAGTTAGTTATTTTTACTTTCACCACAGACTTCAGTTATTTTTACTTTCATGTTGATACTACCACTGGAGGATGAGGAAGGGATAAGTTGGGATTTTGTTACTTTCCAAAATTAAGGCAGTGGAATCCTCCCACCCCCATTTATTTTCCAAGTACAAATAGATTTTTCTGAATAGTGACTCTCATAACAGAGAAATAGTCTGTTTTTGTTAATTACTAATACAAAGAAGGGCAAGCAGATGATTTATTGTGCATATCCTAGTTGGGCTCTCCTAGAAGACTGTACAATGATACACTCTTTAATGTTAGGACTTGAGAACATGCCACAGGTCACAATGTATGTCCCAGGATCTTTCCATCCTTTTTGTATGAAAATTCAATTTAAAATGTTATATTAAAGCCACCCAAAGAAATACTGTATTGGGTAACAATTTTTATTAATGGTAAAGGGACACAAATATTCCACATAAAATGAAGTGCTGGTGCGAGTGTGTGGTTATAACTACCTCTTTCCCAAGGAATGCAGTCCACGAGAGGCAGTCTGGTCAGCAGCAAGCCCAGGGCTGCCACTGTGTCTCAGGGATCACAGATACCCCAGCTGCCACCTGCAAAAGGTAATTCACTGTGGTTTCTGTACACAGTGGCCTTTTGGGTTGTTTGTTTGCTTGTTTCCTTGGGGCACAGTTGGTTTACAATGTTGCGCTGGTTTCTGTTGTGCAGTGACGTGAACCAGCCACGCGCGTACGGTGACGTGAACCAGCCACGTGTGTACGGTGATGTGAACCACCCACCCGTGTGCAGTGACGTGAACCAGCCACACTCATGTGCAGTGACGTGAACCAGCCACGCGCGTACGGTGACGTGAACCAGCCACGTGTGTACGGTGATGTGAACCAGCCACACACGTACGGTGACGTGAACCAGCCACACTCGTGTGCAGTGACGTGAACCAGCCACGCGTGTACAGTGACGTGAAGCAGCCACGCGTGTACGGTGACGTGAACCAGCCACGCGCGTACGGTGACGTGAACCACCCACCCGTGTGCAGTGACGTGAACCAGCCACGCGCGTACAGTGACGTGAACCAGCCCCGTGTGTACGGTGACGTGAACCAGCCACGCGCGTACAGTGACGTGAACCAGCCCCGTGTGTATGGTGACGTGAACCACCCACCCGTGTGCAGTGACGTGAACCAGCCACGCGCGTACGGTGACGTGAACCAACCACGCGCGTACAGTGACGTGAACCAGCCACGCGCGTACGGTGACGTGAACCACCCACCCGTGTGCGGTGACGTGAACCAGCCACGCGCGTACAGTGACGTGAACCAGCCACACGTGTACAGTGACGTGAACCAGCCACGCGCGTACGGTGACGTGAACCAACCATGCGCGTACAGTGACGTGAACCAGCCACGCGCGTACGGTGACGTGAACCACCCACCCGTGTGCAGTGACGTGAACCAGCCCCGTGTGTATGGTGACGTGAACCACCCACCCGTGTGCAGTGACGTGAACCAGCCACACTCGTGTGCAGTGACGTGAACCAGCCACGCGTGTACAGTGACGTGAACCAGCCACCCGTGTGCAGTGACGTGAACCAGCCACGCGTGTACGGTGACGTGAACTAGCCACGCGCGTACACAGACCCCCTCTGTCCTGAGCCCCCCTGCCAGCCCCGCCCCCCGGGTCAGCACAGAGCTCTGAGTTCAGCGCCGTGTGCTGTACAGCAGCTTCTCACTAGCTGTCTAATTCAGAATTTGCTTTTCAAAAAAACATGTTTTGAGGCCAATTAATACCATAGGCCTTTACCCAGAGAGCGCCCATCACTTTACAGTGTTCACAGTAGTACTTGGAACAATCTAGTTGAGTAGAAACAGAGGTGTTTTAATAGGGCCAGTTCTACTTATAACAAAAATCTTATTTTTGCTGAAATATCATCTTAAAGCTTGCGTAGAAGATGCACTTGCTTAAAACTACAGCTGTAAAAGAATATTATACGATGTACTTGTCATATTCACTTGCAATGGGAGCAATAAGTTACCAAGAGTTGTAGCCAGCCCAGTATTGGTGCAGAGAGCTGTCGGCTACCAGATGAGAAACTGTCTAGATGAAAAGACACTATTGCAATCAGAGGTCACGTGATCAGAAGACGTTGTGAAGAGTCAGGGGAGCAGGGGGCCTGGGGTGGTGGGTGGGGAGAGGAGCACGTGTGGTCAGACAGGTGGGGAGGCTGGAAGTCCCCTGCTCAGAGAGGCCCTGGAGAAAGTGACAGACTCTGGGGTCAGGCATGTGGATTAGCCCCAGGCAGGGAAAATCACCTGTCTGACTTGCAGTAAGGAAACTACCACCTGAGTCCTACTTTCCTGTTTAGTATAGTTGGGATGCTGAAACTATCCCTTGTATAGGGTTGTTGTTAGATTTATGAGATAATATCCATACACAGTTAGCAATTTGTTAAGTCCTCAAGTAAATCAGGGATGCTTAGCTGGTTTATGAAACAAAATTTCTTCCAGTTCACAGATGTCTAATTAGGCACATAGTGGGCTTGTAGTAGAATTATAATTATTTATGAATTCCTTGAAATGTAATGAAGTCACCTACCACTGTCTTTGGTTCCTACTCTGCCCACTCCACTCATTTATGTCACTGATTGGTCTTTGTGGACTGCTAAATTTGTGACTCTTGAAGTGGTAGCACCAGTAAGCAGAATTTTTCAGTGGGATAGAAGCCACAATGTGCAAAATACATCCAGAGATTTCAGGATCTTAAAAAGAGTTGTCGATCTCAGAAGCCAATATGAGAGGTATCAGAAAGAAGATCCAGATCATAGTACTGATTGGTGAAAAGGAGTTTATTAGGAAACTGGTGTGTGGGAATATTAACCTTACAGGTATAAATAATCTAAAATTATTGTGGCAAGTAAATCCGAGGCTTCTAAAATATTTGTACAAAACAGGTTAGTCATATTCAGCTGACTTGATCACAATTAAAATTTTCTCTATATAAAATGTATGTATATTGCATATTAAACATATGTCTAAATATATATGAATCTCATGTTACTTGAAGCAATTTTTCTTATAAGCCTTTTCCTGATTTCCTATTGTTTCAAGAAGTTCTTGAGAGATGGAATTCCTAAAAATTTTGAGCAAGGCATTTGTAATAGAAAAAAACAATTTGCTGAGTGAAATCATCCACTAGAGGGTGCAACCATATCACACGTGAAGGTGATTTGGGACAAAAATAGAGAAGAAAGGGATGCATGCTTGTATGATGGGTCTCTTTAGAGGGGAGATATACTATGTGGTTCTAAGGTAGTGTGCACTGGAGTTGCTCCAGGTAACAGCTAAAAGGCAATTCCTAGACTGTCCAGATCCATATCTGGGGGCCAGGTCTAGGAATCTGCATTCTTAATAAGCCCTCCAAGTGATCTTTATGACTGAGACTTTTCTAAGTTTCACCCTTGCCACACACACACACATACATACTTCCTACCCACATCTGGGTTGATTAACATATGTATTGAAGACGAATACAAATTACTTAAGGAATTAATAGGTGTGTTGCTTTACTAATTTACTTTAACAATATTTAACCAATACTTGGTTGTATGTTTCCCTTGAAGATTATGGTGAAAATGTATGGGGTGTTCTGGTAGCACTTTGAATGTGTTCCTGCTTCAGCTATGTTGAACCAGTGGGGAAACCTGGGACTGTGTGTCCAGGGAATATTTAATTATGGGCTGAGGCTTGGAAACAAGAGGGACTCCGTCTCACAAGATGGCACGTTACCTCTTCCCCACAGATTCAAGCCTCGCCAGGGACTCTGAAACTCGCCCTGCTGTTCACGGTGTCCCAAGAGGGGTCTACATAGGCCAGGCAGCAACTTGTGCCTGAATGATCATAGCCTTGAGCTTGAGGAGAAATGGTCTATGTGCTAAGCAGAACCGGAGACTAGGAAATTAAGAGACTTAAAAAAACCTAGACGAGATGGAGTATTAAAAATAAAGACTTCGCTTTGCTGACCAAGGCCCATACAGTCAAGGCCATGATCTTCCCAGTGGTCATGTGTGCATGTGAGAGTTTGACTATAAAGAAAGCTGAGCACCGAAGAATTGATGCTTTTGAACTGTGGTGTTGGAGAAGACTCTTGAGAGTCCCTTGGACTGCAAGGAGATCCAACCAGTCCATCCTAAAGGAGATCAGTCCTGGGTGTTCATTAAAAGGACTGATACTGAAGCTGAAACTACAATACTTTTGCCACCTGATGCAAAGAGCTGGCTTACTAGAAAAGACCCTGATGCTGGGAAAATTGAAGGCAGGAGAAGAGGGTGACAGAGGATGAGATGGTTGGATGGCATCACTGACTCAATGGACATGCACTTGGGCAAACTGGGAGATGGTGAGGGACAGGGAGGCCTGGCGTGCCTGCAGTTTCTTGGAGTCACAAAGAGTCAGACACGACTTGGCAACTGAACAACAAAAACAACAGCAGAAACAACAAAAGACCTAGTTTTGAAATTGAGATTATTATTATTATTTATTTTATAAATGAAATAGATAAACAACAAGGACCTACCATAGCACAGAGACTCACGCTCAATATCTTGTCACAACCTATAAGTGAAAAGAATCTGAAAAAGAATATATATATTTACATATATATATATATATATATACACACACACATATGTACACAGATATAATTGAATCACTTTGCTGTACATAAGAAATATGATAACTCAATTATACTTCAATAAAAAATATATGTGTGCATATATATTTATATAGATAGATAATATAGGTTGTTGTTGTTTAATTGCTAAGTCATCTAACTCTTGCGATCCCACGGACTAGAGCCCACCAGGTTCCTCTTTCCATGGGACTTTCCTGGCAAGAATACTGGAGTGGGCCATCTCCTTCTCCAGGGGATCTTCCCGGCCCAGGGATCAAACCTGTGTCTCCTGCACTGCAGGCAGGTTCTCTACCACTGAGCCACCTGGTCTGCCCAGATACCCTTCATTTCATAGATGAAGAAACAGGCCTGGAGAACTGAGTTGATTTGCCCAGTGAAAATTATTAAATGCCTTATTGAGTAGTAGATTTTTTTTCATTCAGGAGCTAATTGTTGAAGCATCACAAGTTATCAGATATTTATTCTAGGTGCCAGGGAACAAGGTAGCCAAGCCTACTGCTTTTATGAAGGTTACATAAATGTCATAATTGTGGAATATTTTGTATTTTTTGGAACAGAGGATTGTATAACTGCCCTTCAATCAGATACAATGTGCTTTTGTTTCATAAGCGCTTCTTTCCCAACTGTCTTTAACTGTGTATTTGTGTGCGAGTGTGTGTTTTCTGTATTTATTGTTCTAAAACATTCTTTTGGGTGGCAGCAAAGAAAAAGAGAAGTTTCTCTCTGGAATTGCTATTGTACAGGAGGGCCAGCCCAATTCTACTGACAGCCCATTGTCAGCGCTTGTTTTCTTTTCTTTTTTTTTTTTTAGCGCTTGTTTTCATGTGTGAATGTTGTATATAATGTGATTGGGTTGAGTTTTGTTGTCTTTGTTTTCATTGCTATCGTTTTCAGTCTCAAACAGTCACATACCAATTTGAATACATCAGATATATATGACAGTCAAAGAAGTTTTAATCTCTCTCAATACTGAGTCAGATTTTGGATATAATAATATAAATAAAGCAAATAGTGTTTTAAACAATATGTTTTAAAATCAGCTTTATTAGTACTTTGACATCAAGCATAATTAATTGGCTCAATATATTACCTTTGGATTTGTTTTGGCATTTTAGAGACTCAGCTTTTGCTAAGAATTTTGTCCTAGAACTGATGACTTTGTATTAAAGAGCTCTTTGGCCTTTCCAGGGGTACAGACACATCTTAGAGGTATTGTAGATTTGGTTCCAAACCATCACAACTAAGTGAATATTACAATATGGAGTCACACAAGTTTTTCTGCTTCCCAGTGCTTACCAAAGGTATGTTCACACTATACTGCAGGCTATTTATGTGTGCAATAGCATTACATCTAAGAAGCAATGTACATACTTGAATTAGATAATACACTGTTCCTAAGAGTGCTAATCATCATCTGAACCTTCAGGGAGTTTTAATTTTTCCACAATAGTTACATCAAAGATCATTGATCATCACAGGAATATAATAATAATGAAAAGTTGTGAAATGCTGTGAGAATTTCCAAAATGTGACACAGTGTCAGGAAGTGAGGAAATGCTGTTGGAAAAATACATTTTTTTCCAACACAGGGTTGCTACAGTCTGCCAATTTGTAAAAAAGGCGATATCTTTAGTGTAAAATTAAATGAAACACAATAAAATGGTTTGCCTATGTGTAAATTTCTTAAATTGCATGTGAACTGTGTATTTCCTTTTTCTGGGAAGAAGTCAAAAGCTTGCGTTGATTCTCAGAGAAGTTTGAGACACTTTCTGGATTAAAACCCCTTACTTTAAAACTGCTCTCTCTTAATTGGTTTAATATTACTGAGCACATCCACTTCTTACAAAATAAGGAAGCCCTGGATGAGGGAAGGGTGAGGTACATGAAATCTCTACAGACTGGAACTGAAACTTGTGGTCTGGGGGTTTGACAAATTTGGGAAACAAAGAGTAACTCTGCAACCACAATTGGCCAGATTTCCTCATCTGCAGAACCTAGAATGGGTAGCAATCCTAAATGCTGCTTCTTAGCCTCCTGGGAAGAGGGTGGGAAAGAACGTGTGGTAATTGCTCCTGTTGTCATGGAGATGCTCAGAGAAGATCTGTATAAGAAAGGCAACCCTTCTCCTTTCAGTCCCACATCTAGTTTTCCTCCTTTTACAAAGAAATCGCTTTGACCAGGCAAAGGATTGGGTTAGCTGAGCATCTCATTTCAGTTCCAAGGATACCAGAATGCTTTGTTCAGGTCCTGGCCAAGTTTTCGGCTTCCTGCATGATCCCTTAGGTCTAATTGCAGTCTGCATGGAATTTCTTAGGATACATGTGAAAATTGTTCACATTGTAGAACAGATTCCATTTTTCTTTCTGGAGCATAAGAGTGAGAAGTGAATATGAAAAGAGCTCTTACTCAAAGGTTCTTATGTAATATGGTGGTTTAGTCACTAAGTCATGTCTGACTCTTTGCAACCCCACGGACTGTAGCCCGCCAGGCTCCTCTGTCCATGGGATTTTCCAGACAAGAATACTGGAATGGGCTGCCATTTCCTTCTCCAGGGGATCTTCCCCATCCAGGAATTGAACCTGGGTCTCCTGCATTGCAGGTGGATTCTTTACCAACTGAGCCACCAGGAAGACCCTCATGTAATATCTAGTAGTCTTATGTAATAGTATGTCATTATTTGCCTTTTTGGAAATCAAATAAAAATGGATTTTTTTCTATGCTTCTTTTTCTGCTTCTTTTTCTATGTCCTTCATTCCCAGTTATTAAAATTCTGAAAATAAATACCTTTCTCTGCAGCAGATTTGCTAGTCAATTTCTCTAACACCACTGAACCCCTGCAAGGGGCTGTGAATTAAGACAATCTAATATAATTCTAATAATTTGTTCTTATAAAAATAATGAAGTGAAGCTCTGTTATCCACATTGAAAAGGAAGAAGGAAGGTTTAATAGCCTCATTTAAATATCTGTTCTATCAAGGATCATAAAAGCCTTCTGGTGCTTGAATTGACTGTGATACAAGGGGAAAGAGGACAAGGTGAATTTGGGGTTATGTGACACTTTAGAGCGGTGTGGGGTGGATTTGTCTGAGGAAACTGCAAAAATTCAGTGTGAGCCTCAGGTGGGGTGACTGAGCGAGACCAAGTAATGAGCAGCCTTGAGTACCAACCCAAAGCGAGAGGATAGAGGGTGTCAGATTGACATGGGTGGGTTAATATGCAGGGAGAAGATACAGGGCATCAGACTGGCATGGGTGGGTTAATACGCAAGAGGTAGAAAATATTCTCGGATTTCCTTCATAGAATTTTCTGGAAATAAATTTCTTCATGACTAGTTGGAGTGAAAAACAAGACACATGGGATATCAGTCTGGACTGCTGTCTTTGAGAGAGATGGCAAAGTGTTGCCTGTCCGACCGAGGGGATGCAGGGATGGGGAGAGTGGGGGAGTGGCCAAAAGGATGGAATTCCTTTCCTGCTATGAACTCACCAAATGCCCAGTGTATCTGGGGACAAAAGTCCACAAAATGGGTGATTTTTGAGATCAGATGTACACGAACAGAAGTGAAACAGCCAATATGGACAGAGCAGATAGAAATAGAGAAAACGAGCTGCAGGTACCTGCAGAAAGCAGGCGGGAGATGAGGATTAAGACTGTGGATTTGAAATTAGGGCCAAGTTTAAGCAAATTTCGAAAGGATAATGTGGGACAGGATTTTAGGGTTTGCAGTTAGCAGAGTTTTACAAAGTCCAATTTTGTGCTGTAAGGAGGATGAATTGAATGGAGGGTGATGACTTAGCAGACCCTGCTACTCATTTCCTCCCCTCTGGATAGACTGATGGTGCCAACGTTTGGGTCTTATTAACTATGATTTCTACTTTGGAGAACACCAGTTCTCACATGTGTAAACTTCCTTGCTTCCTTCTTCAGACTAAAGGCATTTTTATAACTGCATCACACGCTTTTTACTTCCTTTCCTCTTATTTAAATGGACAAAATGTCCCTTCAGACATTCCAACACCCTTCACCTTTTGATTATATCTTTTCCTTTATTTTTAACTTCTCTTTTTGTACACCTTTTCCATTCAATATGAAAACCTGCTTT
This sequence comes from Dama dama, assembly GCF_033118175.1. NCBI lineage: Eukaryota > Metazoa > Chordata > Mammalia > Artiodactyla > Cervidae > Dama > Dama dama. The sequence goes on along the minus strand of NC_083697.1, from coordinate 9,589,970 downwards.
TATGTCTCACTCAGATTTTATTTCACAGTAGTTTATTATTTATATTAACTGCATGTTCATTATAGAAAATGTATAAAATTCAGGAAAATAAATCAGAAATAGAATCATTCATAATCTCATCTGCCATGTGTAATCTCAATATTGTGAAGAGGTCGATTCTCTTCCAGTTTCTTTTCTTTTTTAAAAAAAATTTTATTGGGGTGTAGTTGACTTTCAATTTTATATTAGTTTCAGGGTACAGCAAGGTGAATCAGTTATATATATACATACACTTGTTTCCTGAGAAATCTGTATGCAGGACAAGAAGCAACAGTTAGAACTGGACATGGAACAACTGAGTCATTCCAAATAGGGAAAGGAGTCCGTCAAGGCTGTATATTGTCACCCTGCTTATTTAACTTATATGCAGAGTACATCATGAGAAACGCTGGGTTGGAAGAAGCACAAGCTGGAATCAAGTTTGCCGGGAGAAATATCAATAACCTCAGGTACGCAAATAACACCACCCTTATGGCAGAAAGTGAAGAGGAACTTCACTCTTGATGAAAGTGAAAGAGGAGAGTGAAAGAGTTGTTGGCTTAAAGCTCAACATTCAGAAAACTAAGATCATGGCATCTGGTTCCATCACTTCATGGCAAATAGGTAAGCAAACAACAGAAGCAGTAACAGACTTTATTTTCTTGGGCTGGATGAAGCATAACCTGGAATTAAGATTGCCAGGAGAAATATCAACAATCTGAGATATGTAGATGGTATCACTCTAATGGCAGAAATTGAAGAGGAAGCTCTCAATGAGGGTGAAAGAGGAGAGTGAAAAAGCTGACTTAAAACTCAACACTCAAAAACCCCCCAAAACTCAGCATTTAAAAAACTAAGATCATGGCATCCAGTCTCATCGTTTCATCACAGATAGGTGGGGAAAAAGTGGAAACAGTGACAGATTTTATTTTCTTGGGCTCCAAAATCACATGGATGGTGACTGCGGCCATGAAATTAAAAGATACTTGCTCCTTGAAAGAAAAGCTATGATGAACCTTGACAATGTATTAAAAAGCAGAGACATCACTTTGCTGAAAAAGGTCTGTATAGTCAAAGCTATGGTTTTTCCAGTGGTCATGTATGGATATAAGACTGGGACCATAAAGAAGGCTGAACACCAAAGAACCAACGCTTTTGAATTGTGGTGCTGAAGGAGACTCTTGAGAGTCCCTTGGACAGCAAGATCAAACCAGTCAATGCTAAAAAGGAAATCAGTCCTGAATATTCATTGGATGGACTGATGCTGAAGCTGAGGTTCCCATACTTTGGCCACCTGATGTGAAGAGCTGACTCATTCGACAAGATCCTGATGCTGGGAAAGATTGAGGGCAGGAGGAGAAGAGGGTGGCAGAAAATGAAATGGCTAGATAGCATAACTGATTCAATGGACATGAATTTTAGCAAACTCTGGGAGATAGTGGAGGTCAGAGAAGCCTGATGCGCTACAGTCCACAGGGTCACAATAAGTTGGACATGACTTAGCAACTGAAGAGCAGCAAGCACTTTTCCCATTGTTTTCCCATATAGGTTACTACAGAATATTGAGTAGCGTTCCCTGTCCTATATAGTAGGTCCTTAGTAGTTAACTATTTTATTTTTTAATTGGAGGATAACTGCTGTACAATATTGCTTTAGATTCTGCTGTACAACGATGTGAATCAGTTATAACTGTACGTATATCACCTCCCTCGTGAGCACAGCTTCACATCCCACCCGTATAGGTCATCACAGAGCACTGAGCTTAGCTCGCTGTGTTACACAGATGCCTCCCACTAGCTACCTGTTTTACACAAGTTAGTGTGTATATTATGTCAATGCTACTCTCTCAGTTCGCCCCCTTTCCCCTCCTGCTGTGTTCACAAGTCCATTCTCCAAGTGTGTAGTTTCTTTTAAAACTTTTGTTTCAAAAGCATCACTCTTCCCTGGTCTTGTGCCTCCTTCCGGCTGCTGCTGTTTGTTTCTGCCGGAGAAGTCATGATGACTGCTTCCTACACCTTTCTGCATCCAGACTCAAACTCTCAGAATTACCTCCTACTCTTGACTAAGCACAGGCATCTCAAACTCATGTGTCCTGCCTGGAGCTCTTATGTTATATCCCCGGATTTGTTTACCTGCATGTATATTCTTCTCCAGTGAATAACCAGACTCTTTACCCAGTCACCCAAGGCAGAGAGCTGACGGCCATTTCCCACACCGTGTCCTTCATCTTCAGCCCTTGCAGTAGTTCAGGAACCAAACCCCACCGTATGACTTCCTCTCTATGCCCTCAGCTGGTGCTGTTTTGAATCATTTTATTTCCTAGCTTGCATGTTTTATCGTGCTTGCTCACTCACATGAGCAATTCATCTTCCACATATGGCTGCAGCACAATCTTGCAAAAATGCAAATATGTTAATTCCTTATTTAATATCCTTAAATGTCTTTTCATTTCCTTCTGGATAAAGTTGAAATCCTTTAGCAAAGCATCCTATATTGCCTGGCACTTGCTTTCTGTTTAACCTCATCTAGTATCTGTCTTAACAGAAATATTAATATTAATAGCTTTATATTGTTAATTCTCACAACTGTTCTGTGATGGATAGCTTATTTTTACTTTCATTGTAGGTGAGGATGGGAGATTAAGAAACTTCCCTATGGTCATCCTTCTCTCCGGAAAAGCCAGCTGCTTTCAACTTGTGAATCATTCACACTCTGCATTTAAATGCCCCGTTTTCTTAGCTAGAGTGTCCTTACCTCTCTAGATCTCACTGGAGATGTCTAGTCATCATTCAGCAACAGTTTCAGGTTCCCTTTCTCATTGGAAGCATTTCCTAACCATCCAGCAAACTCCTCTGAATGACAGAGGCAGGGTGGGCTACCTAAAATCATACATGTGGGCATAACATTGATTTAAGTCTGAATCCCAAGTCCACCATGTAAAACCCGAGACCTTAAACAGTTTGTTTAACCTCCACTGGCCTCAGTTTGTGAGGTCACTTGTGACTCTGTGATAGGAACACATAGTTCATGTTTCTCGAGAGGGTTACTGGAGGTTAGGTGTATAACAAAGCATGCCCACAGTCAGCAACCAGCAAACTCTGACTGATTATAGAGACCACTAACTTAATGCATCTTAATGTATCATTACTGTAGATGACCTAGACTCTACCAAATTACCTTAACAGCAATCCAGGAGGACAATTTCCCTCAGACCTCAGTGACCTAGTAATCTGTGTACTGGCTGAAATATTTCTATGTGTATTTAATATTTATGTGTATTTAATATTTGATTGACCACATTTCTCTCTTTGCTTTGGCTTCTATAATGTTGGAAGCACACAGCTCTACCATATAAGCAGCCTACAGACTGTGGTACGAATTTCCCTTATGTTTGCTTTCTTTTCTTACAACTTCCTTAACCTTGTGTCTTATGTTTTGGGATGTAGCTCAAATTCTTTTTGCATTGTGATGGAGTGTTAATAATCATGGAAGTCTACAAGAGGGCTGCTGAGTGCCCTGAAAGGCTCTGTAGATTGAGTGACAGGTGAATACTTGATCTGTCATGTCTTGATAATGGGAAGAAAATAACACCAATGCTGCAATTGCAGATATGATAATTTGTAATATTTTATGTAGATAAAACTTGATTGAAATAAGAATGACAGTTCAAAGGAGCTGAGGTGTGCTTTATCTAATATATGTGCAACATGAAAATGCTCTGAGCCAGTAAGGCCCATGCAGAAACTTCATTTTAGCCTTATTTGTGTCTCAAAGCTCTGGGAATTGTGAAAAGAAATATGGCTCCCTTTGATGTGATGAACTTTTGAGAAAAAATGTAAGGGATGGAAAATCTTACGAATATTTGAAAACTAACTGGAAACACACACCAGCAGTACTGGATAGTGACTCAGAATTGCTTCCAATCATTTACTTAATTAAAGGTGGCCTATGAGTTGTATTGCCAAGATTAGGTTAAAAACAAAGTCTTCAAATGCAGTACATATATACAATGGACTACTACTCAGCAATAAAAAGAATGAAATAATGCCATTTGCAGCAACATGAATGGACCTGGAGATTATTAAACTAAGTGAAGTAAGTCAGAAAGAGAAAGACAAAGACCCTATGATATCACTTACATGTGAAATCTAAAATATGACACAAGTGTACTTATTTACAAAGCAGAAACAGACTCAGACATAGAGAACAAACTCATGGTTGCCAAAGGGGAGGGAAATGGGGAGGATTGGATTGGAAGTTTGGGGTTAACAGATGCAAACTATTATTTAGATTTGATAAACAACAAGGTCTTACTGTATAGTATAAGAAACTGTATTCAATAACCTTGGAGGAACACATGGCAACCTACTGCAGTATTCTTTCGTGGAGAATTTCCATGGACAGAGGAGCTCGGTGGGCAATAGCCCATGGGGTCACAAAGAGTCGGATATGACTGAAGCAACTAAGCATATTCAGTAACCTATGATAAACCATAATGGAAAAGAATGTGGAAAAGAATGTATATTCATGAATAACTGCATCACTTTGCTGACACCTGAAACTAACATAACATTTTTAAATCGACTGTATTTCAATAAAATAAATTAAAAAATTAAGTCTTCATATCTTTAAATCTCAGTAAGACTCTTATCTCAGTTTTCTTGTTAATAATGAGCTAGCAGAAAGAGTAAAATGACCTCCGCTCTTCTTTCAGTGGGATTGTTCTTTTGACCAAACACTCAGGAATCCAGATCTCTGGGAAGACACTTTCCCTCTGGATGTCAGTATCTGAATTTAAGCACGATGCTGTCATTGCTTCTCAGGGAATCATGGAATTATCCCATTTACAGGGAAAGGACTCTCAGAACTGAGCCTTGCTTCTTAAAAAGGGGGAAATATACAACAGGTGGGTCCCATTAACCCCAGGAAATACTTTATCTTTTATGTGATTTGATTTCACAAACCATGAAAAAGCTGTTGATTGGATTAATTTACATAGAAATTAGTCTAAATATTACCTGTTACCAAGGCTCCAAAAATGTAACCACATTTAGTAAACAACCTTGTCTCCTGGGAATGCAGAGACAGGACACAAATGCTATGAGATTAATGTTGATGCTTTAATATACACATTTCCTCAAGTAACATTCTTTCACTGTAACCAAGCAATATCTTGTAAAAAAGTAAATAGCTTTGTGCATTCAGGGACATATTTGATCCTGTGTATTGCAAGAGATGATTGAGATTTCGGGTTTGCAACATTGTAAATGGTTTTCTAGAGGGGAGAAAGCAGCGAAGTGGGTTGCCTTGACAGCATGGGTTAGTTGCATAAAGAAATCCATGGCAATGCAGGATGTGTGGTATGCCAAGATTGTAAACTATCTCACAAATTAGGTTAAAATAAAATGAATCCTACTACAAGGCAGTGTTACCTGACCTATGAAATATTGGTTCTTACTTTTTTAACATGAACCTTGTTAGAAAATAGATGAAAAATCTTGGTGAGTAAGATAGGAGAGGGGAAAGAAAGCTGAAAGAACAAGGGTTCTATGAGAGTCTTTCCGACCCTCCTCACACCTCCACACCTCCAACAGGGCCCCAGGAGTCCTGCGTGCTCTCTGAAAGTTGATTCTCCTAAGAAAATATGTCTCACCCTGCTTCTGTTCATTTCCCAAGCAGTACCCTACAATGCTTTTCTGTGGGGACTATCCCATGTCCCTACAGCATTTTTGTAAATAATGAGCATAGTAAGGATTGTCACAACAGAGCTGGTTATTAGTGGAAGAGAAAAGAAAACCGGTTAACACGAGAGTCCTCTAGCCCAATTCTCCTGGCAGGGCTGAGGAGAGATTTATCATAGAGCATCAAGCCTCAAAGACAGAGCCTGTGACTGAAAACAAATTTAATACCCTCCCCCCAGCAAGTTCCCTTTCTGGCACTGTTCTAAGTATACAATTTTGATACACTGCTTCCAAAATCATCATCAAGCAATTTTGAATGAGGAGCTTGGATTTTTTCAGAAATGTTCTCCTCCCCCCCCCCCCCCCAAATAAACGTAATCTGAACTATGCTTTTCCTTGGTTAAACTCAACTTGAGTTTTGCTTTCAACATGGTCTCAAGCTGTAATTCACTTGATACTATCCAAGCTGAGCCCTGAAGGAAGAAAATATACACTGTGCTCGGGCTTTTGTACCTGGCATGGCTGGGCTGACCATCCCTTCTGTATTTCCTGACTTTTGGGTCATGGAAGGGAATTGGGACAGGAGGGCCCATATTAGGAGCTGTCAGACAGACTGACTTGGTAGTAGCAAAGTTGAGAAGCACTACCCCAAACTCGGAGAGCACAAAAAGGCAGATGTTGGCAGATCCCACAACTGGGGCCTAGGTAACCAGCAGAGTGAGCCATTGAGCATGAAGGCTTTTTGTCCCAAGTGTCATTTCTTTTCACTCTCCTGCAAAATGGACAGGAAGCCCTCATAAGTGGACCCATCACCTACACTGGGGCGTCCCTGGTGGCTCAGGCAGGAAAGAATCTGCCTGCAATGCAGGAGACCCGGGTTTGATCCCTGGATCGGGAAGATACCTTGGAGATGGGAATGTTAACCCACTCCAGTATTCTTGCCTGGAGAAGTCCATGGACAGAGGAGCCTGAGACTGGCGGGCTACAGTTCATGGGGTTGCAAACAGTCGGACACTTTCACTTTCATCACCTACATTAAACGCCAGTGTTATTCATGAACTTTATGTCCCTTGGAGGCAAAGTCCATCACTCCAACCCTATGAATAATTTAAAGGATGTCAAAGGAAGAAGGGAAACATTGCTCTTTAGATGTATCTTTAGAAGTGACAGATGAACATCAACACCATCAACAGCAACTTCACTGGCAAGATGCCAGGTAGAAAAATAAACATATTTTTGGGCCGTATGCCAAAGAAGGAGTCCTGAACAGCTTCTGATTCAATCCTAAACGTTAGGATTTCTCAATCAAGATAAGAATACAGGGAATCAAAGCAAATATTCAACTATAATTTGTTCACTTAGCTAAGTCCTTTAACCTCAATCTTTAATCAACAATCTAACCAGTACAACTTCCATGCAAAAACTCTTATAAGACCACAGGAAACAAGAATTTCAACCAAGAAGACAGACCTTCATCTTTCTCCTGACTTCTTTCTCAAGGTAAATGGCTCACCTGTCCTGTGGTCTTCTTAGTGTGACCACACATGGGTCAGTCTCACACGAGGACTATTTGGGTAAAATTTGGAGTCTATCTTTGTAGTCATGATGAAGAAAACCTCTAATTTAGAGCAAAAAGTAGACATAACTAAATAAAATCTATAGTTGGTAAACAGCAAAAATGAAACAGAAGGAAATCTCACCTTCTGATCCTCATTTTATACAAATATATAAGCCACATTATATTCTTTGGGTTGCATGTCTTTCTCTCCCTTAGAATGTAAGAAGTTAGATTTGGTTTCCAGTCTTTCTTCTTTAGAGGCCAAGAATTTTGCAGAATCCCAGGGGACAGAGACCAGGAAGGATCTGTGTTTCCCTTCATTATATTTTCTCTTGAGTCTAAGCAAAGTATTTCAGCTTTTATCCTTTGCTATTCACTATTTTATTTAATATTTTGATAAACTTAAAACCTGTTTATTTATTTGGCTGCTCTTGGTTTTAGTTGCAGCATGTGGGATCTAGTTCCCTGATTAGAGATAGAACCTGGGCCCTCTGCATTGGGAGTGCAGGGTCATAGCTACTGGACCACCAGGGAAGTATCTTAAGATAAACTTTCTAATTTTTCAATACTGTTAGGTTTATGGAAGTTTATATGTGCCCCTCACCCAGTTTCCTCTAATGTTAAGATCTCATGTTACTGGAATATATTTGTCAAAGAAAACAATACCAGTTTCCCCACTTATTTCCTTTTAACCTTTAGCTAGATACGGTTCCCTGAAAAAAGTTTGGAAATAATTTTTCAGAGTTTAAACAGTATGGAAGAACTGTAAGGGACAGTTTAGTACCTAAGTCAGGATTTCTCTCTGCTGGCATTAGGATGTCTTAAAGATCTGAGTTAGGATCTCCTTAATGGCTCCATTATGTTAGATCTCCTTATTGACTCATGCTATAGAGAGAATGATCTTTCATTTCCATCACCTGGGAGCTTATTAGTTACACAGAATCTCATGCCTCACCCAGATCTACTGAACGATCAAAACTTGATACACTTCTTGAGATTTATTTCCATAAACCTATAGAAAAGTTCATTTTAAAGACCACATAGAATTTCATCTCATGACAATCTCCTGATCTACATTACTACAACCTTCTTTACCTTTATCTAAAGGCAATCACGTCTAGTGGTTTTCCCTACTTTCTTCAATTTAAGTCTGAATTTGGCAATAAGGATTTCATGATCTGAGCCACAGTCAGCTCCTGGTCTTGCCTTTGCTGACTGTATAGATCTTCTCTGTGTTTGGCAGCAAAGAATATAATCAATCTGATTTCAGTATTGACCATCTGGTGATGTCCATGTGTAGACTCCTCTTGTGCTGTTAGAAAAGGGTGTTTGCTATGACCAGTGTGTTCTCTTGGCAAAACTCTATTAACCTTTACCCTGCTTCATTCTGTACTCCAAGGCCAAATTTGCCTGTTACTTCAGGTGTTTCTTGACTTCTTACTTTTGCATTCTAGTCCCCTATAATGAAGAGGACATCTTTTTTGGGTGTTAGTTCTAGAAGGTCTTGTAGGTCTTCATAGACCCATTAAACTTTAGCTTCTTCAGCATTACAGGTCGGGGCATAGACTTGGATTACTGTGATATTGAATGGTTTACCTTGGAGATGAACAGAGATCATTCTGACATTTTTGAGATTGCATCCAAATACTGCATTTCAAACTCTTTTGTTGACTATGTGGGCTACTCCATTTCTTCTAAGGGTTTCCTGCCCACAGTAGTAGATACAATAGTCATCTGAGTTAAATTCACCCATTCCAGTCCAGTTTAGCTCACTGATTTCTAAAATGTCGACGTTCACTCTTATTATTTCATTTGACCACTTCCGATTTGCCTTGATTCATGGACCTAACATTCCAGGTTCCTATGCAATATTGCTCTTTACAGCATCAGACTTTGCTTCTATCACCAGTCACATCCACAACTGGGTGTTGTTTTTACTTTGGCTCCTTATTGCCAAATTCAGATTTAAGTTGAAGAAAGTGGGGAAAACCACTAGATCATTCAGGTATGATCTAAATCCCTTACAATTATATAGTGGAATGAGAAATAGATTCAAGGGATTAGATCGGATAGACAGAGTGCCTGAAGAACTACGGACAGTGGTTCATGACATTGTACAGGAGACAGGGATCAAGACCATCCCCAAGAAAAAGAAATGCAAAAAACAAAATGGCTGTCAGAGGAGGCCTTACAAAGAGCTGTGAAAAGAAGGGAAGCAAAAAGCAAAGGAGAAAAGGAAAGATATACCCATCTGAATGCAGAGTTCCAAAGAAAAGCAAAGAGAGATAAGAAAGCTTCCTCAGTGATCAGTGCAAAGAAACAGAAGAAAACAATAGAATGGGAAAGACTAGAGATCTATTCAAGAAACTAGAGATACCAAGGGAAGGTTTCATGCAAAGATAAGCTCAATAAAGGACAGAATTGGTATGGACTGAACAGAAGCAGAAGACATTAAGAAGAGGTGGCAAGAATACACAGAAGAACTATACAAAAAAGATCTTCACAAGCCAGATAATCACGATGGTATGATCACTCACCTAGAGCCAGACATCCTGGAATGCAAAGTCAAGTGGGCCTTAGGAAGCATCACTATAAACAAAGCTGGTGGAGATGATGGAATTCCCGTTAAGCTGTTGAAAATCCTTAAAACAATGATGCTATGAAAGGGCTTCACTCAATATGTCAGCAAATTTGGAAAACTCAGCAGTGGCCACAGGACTGGAAAAGGTCAGTTTTCATTCCAATCCCAAAGAAAGGCAATGACACAGAATGCTCAAACTACTGCACAATTGCACTCATCTCACATGCTAGTAAAGTAATGCTCAAAATTCTCCAAGCCAGGCTTCAACAATATGTGAACGGTGAACTTTCATATGTTCAAGCTGTATTTAGAAAAGGTAGAGAACCAGAGATCAAATTGCCAACATCTGTTGGATCATCAAAAAAGCAAGAGAGTTCCAGAAAAACATCTGTTTCTGTTTTATTGACTATGCCAAAGCCTTTAACTCTGTGGATCATGACAAACTGTGGAAAATTCTGAACGAGATGGGAAAACCAGACCACCTGACCTGCCTCTTGAGAAACCTGTATGCAGGTCAGGAAGCAACAGTTAGAAATGTACATGGAACAAGAGACTGCTTCCAAATCGGGAAAGGAGTACATCAAGGTTGTATTATTGTCACCTTACTTATTTAACTTATATGCAGAGTACATCATGAGAAATGCTAGGCTGGATGAAACACAAGCTGGAATCAGGATTGCTGGGAGAAATATCAATAACCTCAGACATGCTGATGACACCACCCTTATGGCAGAAAGTGAAGAGGAACTAAAGAGCTTCTTGATGAAACTGAAACAAGAGAGTGAAAAAGTTGGCTTAAAACTGAATATTCAGAAAACTAAGATCATGGCATCTGGTCCTGTCACTTACTTCATGGGAAATAGATGGGGAAACAGTGGAAATAGTGACAGACTTTATTTTTGGGGCTTCAAAATCACTGCAGATGGTGACCTCAGCCATGATATTAAAAGACCCTTACTCCTTGGAAGAAAAGCTATGACCAACCTAGACAGCATATTAAAAAGCAGAGACATTACTTTGCCAACAAAGGTTCATCTAGTCAAACATATGTTTTTTCTGGTGGTCATGTATGGATGTGAGAGATGGACTATAAAGAAAGCTGAGTGCTGAAGAACTGATGCTTTTGAACTGTGGTGTTGGAGAAGACTCTTGTGAGTCCCTTGGACTGCAAGGAGATCCAATCAGTCCATCCTAAAGGAAATCAGTCCTGAATATTCATTGGAAGAACTGATGCTGAAGCTGAAACTCCAATACTTTGGCCATCTCATGCGAAGAAATGACTCATTGGAAAAGACCCTGATGCTGGAAAAGATTGAGGGCAGGAGGAGAAGGGGATGACAGAGGATGAGATGGTTGGATGGAATCACCAACTCAATGGACATGAGTTTGAGCAGGCTCCAGGAGTTGGTGATGGACAGGGAGGCCTGGAGTGCTACAGTCCATGGGATCGCAAAGAGGTGGACATGACTGAGTGACTGAACTGAACTGAACTGAACTGAACTGAAAGGCAGTCACTTTTAAATACGGTAGGTGCTGCTTCTTTTTTTCTTCAAATTTAAAATACTAAAAAAAATTATTTTATTAAAGTATAATTGATTTAAAGTGTGGTAATTTCTGCTGTATAGCAAAGTGATTCAGTTATACACACACAAACACATACACACACACACATATATATATATATATATATATATATATATATATATATACATATAAGATATATATATATATCTTTTTCATAGCCTTTACCATTGTGGTTTCTTAGAGAATGTTGAACATAATTCCTTGTGTATATGGTAAGATCTTGTTGTTTATCTATTCTATATATAATAATTTGTGTTCACTAATCCCAAACTTCCAATCCATCCCTCCCCAACCTCCCTCATTGTTAACAACTACAAGTCTGTTTTCTGTGTCTCTGAGTCTGTTTTTTCTATTTTGTAGATAAGTTCACTTGTGTCATATGTTAGATTCTATATTTAAAGGGTATCATATGCTATTTGTCTTTCCCTTTGTGACTTAGTTCACTTAGTATGATCATCTCTAGGTCCATCTGAGTGTGTGTGTGTGTGCTAAGTCATTTTAGTTATGTCTAACTTTTGCAACCTCATGGATGGTAGCCCTCCAGGTTCCTCTGTTCATGGGATTCTCTAGGCAACGGTACTGGGGTTGGTTGCCACGCCGTCTTCCAGGTACTCTCCTGACCCAGGGATGGAACCCACAGTTCCTACGTCTCCTGCATTGGCAGGTGGGTTTCTTCACCACTGGTGCAAACTGGGAAGCCCTTAGGTCCATCTGTGTTGCTGCAAATGGCACTATTTCATTTTTTATGGCTGAGTAATATTCCATTGTATATGCGTACTGCATCTTTATTCATTCATCTGTCAATGGACATAGCTGTTTCCAAATGCTTTGGCTATTGTCAGTAGTGCTGGATGAACATTGGAGTGTGTGTATCTCTTTGAATTATAGTTTTTTTTCTGGATATATGCCCAGCAATCCATACTGGGATTGCTAGATCATATGTATGGCAACTCTATTTTAATCTTCTGAGAAATCTCCATACTGTTTTCCATAGTGGCTGCACCAGGCTTCCCTGGTGGCTCAGATGGTAAAGAGTCTGCCTAAAATGCAAGAGACCTGGGTTTGATCCCTGGTTCAGGAAGATCCCCTTGGAGAAGAGCATGGCAACCCACTCCAGTATTCTTGCCTGGAGAATTCCATGAGGCACCTGTCCATGGGGTCGCAAAGAGTTGGACACAACTGAGCGATTAACAGCACTTGCACCAGTTTACATTCCCACCAACAGTGTAGGAGGGTTCCCTTTTCCTAACACCCTCTCCAGCATTTATTATTTGCAAGTCTTTTAATGCTGGCCATTTGACCAGTGTGGGCTGGTATGGTATGTGCCGCTTCTGATATTTACCTCCTTCATTTTCTGTAACATACTTCTACTATTATTGACAACTCATTGATATTACACATTATCTATTGGTTTCTTATTCTTGTTGAGTGCCTAGCGAAAGCCCCCTTCACTCACGTCCATCTTCCCAGTATAACTATGGTTATATTGATTATATCAATATAAAAAATTACAACTATATAAATGGCATTCACTAGAGAAATCAAGTGTTACTTGAGAGCAGTGTTTTTCAAAGTGTCATTTGGGAATCTTTTCAAAGGATCTGTGTGGTCAATACTATTTTGATAATAATTCTTAAAGATTTTTGTATGGTGGGACTGTCCAGAAGCTAGATGATGTATGGCACCACAGCAGACTGAGTGCAGAAGCAGATGCACGATTTCAGCTGTCTTCTGTTAGACTGTGAGAAACAAGGCAACTCTTCTCATTAATTTTTTTTTGTTGTTGTTTTGGAAACATAATTTTTCATAAAATATATCACTTAACATGCAAACATTTCTTGTAGTTTTAAAATTATTTAATATGTGCCTATTTGAACATTTCTCAGTTTCAATTCCTAACCTGGTAAATATTGGTAGAAATAACCCACATATACCAAAGCCTTTTGGTGTCTTCAAGAATTTGTAAAAGGGTCTAGAGATCGAAAGTTTGAGAACTGTCACTCTAGGGTAATAATTGAGTTTCTGAATAAATATATGTTGCACTTTAAAGATAATTCCTTTTGAATTATTTGCTTAAATATACCTATTTTTTTCTGTATCTTTCATTGCATCTATCCAAAGCCCCTTAATCCTACTTCTGAAACAAGTCAGATATTCTGCCAAATAGAGTTTCCCACAGGCCTTTGACCCTGAGGCTTCCATGCTGTTTCCCGTTCTGAGCAGGTCACTGTCCTGCAGGCTGCTTTTTTTCTGCTCCTCTGCATCCTCCCTGGGGGCAGTCCCTCTCAAGTAGTTTAGAAGCCCTGAATGCCCAGCCCTTGTTTTGGGAGCATCTATGCTCCTCCTTTATGTTGCCTCCTGTGCTTTTCCATCCTAACTTTTTTTCTGGTGTCAAGACCCTTATTTTGCTTATGTATTCCCTGGAAAAGTTTCCTAAGACAGCATGGGATGTAAATTTTTAGAATCTTTGTCTTACTCTTACATTTTATTGGTAGATTTGCTAAGTATTAAAGTGATAGTTGAATATTACTTTAGAGTATGTCAGTTCTTACTAAACCACTTTTTAAGCATATATTGTTGAGATCACCATAATTCTGATTACAATGGAGTTCATCAGAAGCCCTTTGAAAGTTTTCTGAATTTCCTATTTATTTTTATTTCTTCCTGGCATTCTGAATTTTTACAGTAGCATATACTTATCTAAATCTTTATTCATTTATGCTGAATAATCAACCCTGACATTTTTCAGAAGCACTCTTGCATTATTTCTTTGCTAGTTTTCTCTGCCTTTTTGTCTATTCTCAGTATCTGCAAATTTTTTAAATCTAATTTTAGACTCTTTTACTTTAACTTAAAAAAATTGTTTTACTCCTTTTGCTCTTTTATTTTAGTTTCTGGAATATTTATTCAACTTTCTTTTTCAAATCTTCCATTGAGTGCTTTTTAGCTACTTGATTTCTAAGGGAAAATTAAGTTGTTTTTATTTTTTTTTACTTTTCTTAATTCATGAGTTCCTGAAACATAAATATGCAATTTAATAAATTAAGCTTTCTTTGTGAAGTTCTAAAAACTGCCAATGCTATGGCATCTTCCTGAAAAATACTGGAAAAGCCATTCTCTCCCTCCTCACTGGACATGTTTAAATAACACTGGTGTTTTACAAGTTACAGGCCCTGACATCCTACAGTTTCCACAAACATTAAAATGTTTTATGAGGGAGAAAAATGCTGGCCCATGAAGGACTGGAATTCTTAAGTTGTCCTGACTTTGGTTGGATTATTTCTTTGAGTTAAACTGAAAGGGTAAATTGGGAGCTTAGTTTCTGCTATTTCCTCAAAATCTCCTGACATCTCTCTGTGATTCAGAAATTTGGAAGAGGAAATGCCCAAAGGGAGGATGGAAGATGTGGGCTGTGAGAAAGGGTGGGGGGTTACTTTTCTTCCAGAAGCAGATTAATCCCTGAGCTTGGTCTCTTTCAACTCAAATAAGTCCACCCATTAAATGTGCTTGGAATTCTTGGTGACATTAGCCCTTGGACACAGACCTTCCTCAAGAGCTGAGAAGCTAAGGCAGAAGAAGACCAGTGCTGGGCAGCCCCTCCCCTGCTGGGGCATCCAGAAGAGGAGACGTGTATCTAGGCTGTTGGGACCATCTTCCCCAGGTAAGTCAGATAGTTGCACAAACTGATCTATGACTGTCTCAGAGGACAGTGCCCAAGGAAGAGTTTCAGACATGCTTCTTGGGCATCATGATGCTAAGAAGTCTGTGATAAATGCCAACCAGAGGCACCTCTGCTCAAGGTTGCTCATTGCCAGAGGCTCAGGTGAATCAGGTGCAGAGGGATCTGAATTCTGGGACCTTCAGGCAAAGTGTTTTCAGCAGTGGTGGGTGAGGGCTTGCCCCTTCTCCACTGAAATGGTATGCTTTGATGTTCCTGGTGATACCTGTTGCTGAGTTTCCCCACTGCTCTTTCTTCTATTTGACACCACGGTTCTTGAACCAAAACATTAGCAAGTAGCTGAGACAGGTTGAGGGTTGAAGTGAAGCACCCAATCTGTGCTATGGTCTTTCTACATGTCTATGGAACCCACCTTCCCACCCTCTAAACTGTTCCAGGCCAGGTTGTGTGGCTTCAGTGAGCATGCCTTTGCTCTGCTGATCCCTTGAACATGTCTCTGTTCAATGAGGGGGGCACTTCTGAGTCACATTCTAGTGTCTCCATTTACCCTATGACCTCTTACCTGTTAGATTTTTGAATTATAAAAGGTGGTGGTGGTTTAGTCACTCAGACTTATCTGACTCTTAAGACCCCATGGACTATAGCTCGCCAGGTTCCTCTGTCCATGGGATTTCTCAGGTAAGAATACTAGAGTGGGCTGCCATTTCCTTCTCCACTGAATTATAAATAGAATTACATTAAAAAAGAGGGGCAGTTCTACAGCTTTAAACAGCTTTAGAAACCAATTGTTATAACTTCAAAAGACAGTTCTCACTTAAAAAATTCTAGGACCATAAAAAATACTGAAAAGTTGAAATTAAAGTCATTCAAAATTTACATGTACTAATAGTTAATATTTATTCTCATCATGTTCCAGATGCAATGCTGAGTGCTTTTCATGTATTATCTCATTCAGAATGCCTAACAACCATATCGGGTGGTGCATACTTTTATTATCTTCATTTTACACATGTGGAAATACAGGCATGGAGAAATTGAATAATTTGCCCAAAGCTCTAAAGCTACAATGACTACTTCAAGGAGCAAACACTGGAAGGCTGACTCCGGAGCTCAAGCCCTAATCGTTACACAGTCAGATAGAAAAAAATAAAAATAACCACAGTATTGGGTTACTTTGTATCAGAAGTTTTTAAAAGGAATATTTAATGCATCAATAATAATTATCAATAGCTAAGTTAGGTGTTTATATGTAAATGACTGCCTGGTACACTTAGTGGTCATCCTTTGGAAAGTAAGTGCAAAATAAATTTTGGTCAAACGTGTCAGGCAAGGCTAATTATTTTTCAGAACATTTTTATGAAATGCTGAAAAGGTTTCAGTGTGTTAATCATTTTCGTGTCTTAACTTCGCTCATGTTATTAATTTGCTTAGCAAATTCTTTATAGAACTAAGTTGCAACTTAAACCAACATAACTCTTATGAAAGTGAAAGCGAAAGTTGTTCAGGCATGTCCAACTCTTTACAACTCCATGGTCTATATAGTTCATGGAATTCTCCAGGCCAGAATACTGGAGTGGGTAGCCTTTCCCTTCTTCAGGGGATCTTCCCAACCCAGGGATCAAACCCAGGTCTCCCACATTGCAGGCAGATTCTTTATCAGCTGAACCACAAGGGAAGCACAACATGACTCTTATATGTATGACTAAATACCCTGAATCCCTGAACAAATTAATCAATGCATGTACCCTTATTTAGTCTCTTCTGATTTTTTTCAAAAATAATCATAACAAATCAAACTCAATAACTATTGGGGCAAAGCAAAATATATCTGAAGGTTAGATTCAGCCCACAGACCTATGTCCTCTGCAGGGTAGAAATGCCCTGCAAATATGTCTTTGCAAATATCTCCCCAGTGGAGGGAATCCATCTGCAATGTGGGAGACTGGGCTTCCCTGGTGGCTCAATTGGTAAAGAATCCTCTTGCAATGCTGGAAAACACGGGTTCAATCCCTGGGTCAGGAAGATCCCCTGGAGAAGGAAATGGCAAACCACTCCAGTGTTCTTGCCTGGGAAATCACATGGACAGTGGAGACTGGTGGGCTGCAGTCCATGGGGTGACAAAGAGTGGGACATGACTGAGCCTCTGGGGAAGCCCTATCCCTCCCTCCCAAAAATGTAAATTCTGAGGTCAGAGAACTTTGCTTGTTTATCACTCTAACCTTAATACCAGGGACAGCGGTTGGTACGTGGTAAGTGCTCAGTAAATGTTTGTAGACTGACTGAATGAAAGTGGGAGTAGAGAATCAGAAGTGGGCATTCCCGGGACCCTCTCAGTGTGGTCCTTCAGACACAACTGGCCCTTATCTATGGTGTGGGCTTATTTATGCAGAGAATTTGGTGGGAGATTATCAGTCTCTTGGGAGATAAGTCATTTCCTGGAGGCAGAAAAGATCTAGCTGAAAAATTTGTTAGCTTTGTTTATTGATAGAACTCATCAAAA
Organism: Dama dama; assembly: GCF_033118175.1. NCBI lineage: Eukaryota > Metazoa > Chordata > Mammalia > Artiodactyla > Cervidae > Dama > Dama dama. Next base: position 9,572,369 of record NC_083697.1, on the reverse strand, counting down.
TATTGCCACTTCCCAGGTGGCGCTAGTGGTAAAGAACCCATTTGCCAATGCAGGAGACATTACAGATGTTGGTTTGATTTCTGAGTCAGGAAGATCCCTTGGAGAAGGAAATGGCAACCCATTCCAGTATTCTTGCCTGGAGAATTCCATGGCGGGCTATAGTCCATGGGGTCGCAAAGAGTCAGACATGACTGAAGCAACTTAGCATCAAAATATCAACTTTTACATTAAGCTAGTTCTACATTTACAGAAACACTAGCCTTAAAGAATACAGAATCTTTCTTAGGCTCAGAAACCTCATTTGCTTAGACCCTCAGTTTACACTGACTTTCTTGGCTGTGCCAAGGGGAAGGTGGCTGCCAGCCCATCTTCCTGCCTCTTTTCTCAGGGCTGGAGTCTTCTGTGTGTCTCGGGCTGCAGCGCCTCTTGCAGTCAAGAGCCACTTGCTTGGCTTTTTTAAGCTTTTAATGACCTGCTTACAACTTATAAGAAAAAAAAAAAGCGTGTGGCCCGGACCCTCTAGCTTCCAGTCACCTCCCAGGACAACCCCTTTCCCCTCTCTGCTTCTTTCCGCCTCCTCTTCCTTCTCCCTTCCTTCTCTCCTTTCTTCTTTCCTGTCTTCCTTTAGTCATGCTTTTTAGTGGCTTTCATTTTTGAATGTGGAGTGTGTCTTGTTTTTTCCACCGTGGTTTGCTTTAAAGGGAAACAAGGTGGAGGAAACACACACATTACTTCTTCAGGACTTGTGACTTGTGCTCTGTTACAAGTTAACAGGATGCTGTAACCTGTCCTGTATAACCTGAGCTACTGTGGGTGTGAAGGATTCTCTCTATACATGTTTTCTTTTTTCTTCTAAATATTAAAAAAAAAAAAAAATTCTTTTGAATGAGAAGTCCCTTCTTTCCTTCCTTCTTTCTTCCCTCCCTCCCTCCTTCCTTCCTTCCTTCCATTTTCTTTCTTTCTCTCTTTCCCTCTCTCTCTTTCAGATTCCTCACTTTCGCTTTTCATGAAATTACATAATTTTATGTTGGAAGAAACTTAAATGATAATCTTGTCCAGACTTTCTGTTTTACAGATGAAGAAACTGAGGTAAAACTCAGAGGTATTAAGTTTCAGAACCAGAATTAAAACCTGATTTTCTGGCTTGTAGCTCTTTCCTTTACTATTTGAATTATTTGTCTTTTTAATTTTATCTCCTCTTCTTACATTTCGTTAAAAGAGGCTTTAAAAGTAGCAACTATTCCCGGACTTTAGGGCTCTCCACGTGTTGGGAGTGGCGTCCCCTGGGGAGAGGTCCTATGGCAGGAGCATCGCTGACTCCTAAGGAAGCCGCCTCTGTTTGCTTCATGTTCCCGTGTGGGGAGCTCCCTGAGAGGAGAGCAGTTTGCCTCCCTCTGCCCGTCATTGACTTCACTGGAGAGCACGGAGCAGAGAACGTGGCACGGATAGCCCAACCTCTCTTTTCCTGACCCACCGCGCCCCATTTTATAATGTGGGGTACATTTCACAGAGGCAGGTGACGCCATACCTGACAGACTGGGTAAATCAGCCTCACTTGGGGCAAAGCGTTCATTTGCAAGGTGATGATGTTGGTATGATGAGGCTGTGGGTGGTGCATCTATGTGGGAAACAAGAAAAGAGGAGCCAAGTAATGGTACCAGTGAAAGAAGCGCGGAAACTGGAAGGAAGGTGAGCTGTGAGGGAAAAGTCCTCTTTTGGAGTGAAATCTTCCAGCCATGGACCTCAGATAACATTGATAGCATCCCACACATGTGGTGATCCAGGGCAAGCTGGGGCTAGACCCCATCCTCCCATACACCTCATATCAAGGGCTCCCTCATTGCTCCTCTTAATTGTCAATCCAGAAGGAAAGGGATTTGATTTGTTTAAATTGTCTTTCAAAAGGCCATGTTGATTCCCAATACCTTATGTTTCAAAAATTAAAGCAAAAAATTAGGGAAACTTTTTTCTTATATTTTATGCCAAGATTTGAGACCCTGGGATAATAAATTAAGAAAAAAATCCCAGATAACATAGAAAAATCTTTAGCTGGAGGAAAACTTAAATATGAAAGTAATTTAAAATCCAATCATTCCTCCATCCCAAGAAAAATTCACAAAATTAAGATCATGGCATCTGGTCCCATCACTTCATGGCAAATAGATGGGGAAACAGTGGAAACAGTGACGGACTTTATTTTGGAGGGCTCCAAAATCACTGCAGATTGTGACTTGCCGCCATGAAATTAAAAGATGCTTGCTCTTTGGAAGAAAAGTTATGACCAACCTAGACAGCATATTAAAAAGCAGAGACATCACTTTGCCAACAAATGTCCACCTAGTCAAAGATATGGTTTTCCAGCAGTCAGGTTTGGATGTGAGAGTTGAACTATAAAGAAAGCTGAGCACCGAAGAATTGATGCTTTTGAACTGTGGTGTTGGAGAAGACTCTTGAGAGTCCCTTGGACTGCAAGGAGATCCAACCAGTCCATCCTAAAGGAGATCAGTCCTGGGTGTTCATTGGAAGGACTGATGCTGAAGCTGAAACTCCAATACTTTGGCCACCTGATGCGAAGAGTTGACTCATTTGAAAAGACCTTGTTGCTGGGCAAGACTGAGGGCAGGAGGAGAAGGGGATGTCAGAGGATGAGATGGTTGGATGGCATCACTGACTCAATGGACATGAGTTTGAGCAAACTCCAGAAGTTGGTGATGGACAGGGAGGCTTGGCATGCTGCAGTCCATGGGGTTGCAAAGAGTCAGACATGACTGAATGACTGAACTAACTGAACTCAAGGAAAATGAAAATTAAAGATGAATATAAATATACTTATTTCTCATAAAAAATTCTCAATCATAAGATAATACTTGGGGAAAACTATTTGTAAATGTGTATGTGTGCACAGATGTACATTTGTTTCTGCAGATTCTGATTTGATGCTTTTAGGTTTCCATATGGATCACTGTAACACTGATTCCATCATCTTCACCATAGTTTATGTATCAAATATCAAAAATCATGGCATATAAAGAAGCTCCATTCTATGTGTCCCTTCCTGAGGCAGAGGGTGGAGGGACTGTTCAGTTAAAAACTTCAACAGAAAATGTGGTGTAAGTTAAGTATTTCTTTTCATATCTGGAATACTAACACCAGGTGATGTTCTAACAAACCCAATGAGGCTATTTTCAAGGGATAAGTTTCACAAAGAGAAACTGAACTAAATTAGTATACAGTTGGGACTTTTAATAAGGAAGTACAGAAGAGAAATGGCCCAACTGACAATGATCAATCAGGGACTGCTTACTTAAGTCTTTTTGGGAGACATAGCAAATCCCTGCTGTGTTTTCCCATGTTCAACTGATGAATATCTTATTGATTAGTCCAGGTTATGGGAAGCATGGAGAACAAAAGAAAAGAGAAAAATCACTTCGCTATGTGTCTTCAGTTATAGCAAAAAAAAAAAAAAAAAAAAAAAATCCACCTCTTGATATGATGGTCTCACAATAAATAACAAATCTATGGTGGTTTGCTTTCTCTGAATGGCCTTTCCCATCCCAACAGAAAATTCCTGATCCCCACACCCCCACCCAACAACTACCAGTCCTTTCAAACTTGGTGGTTGTTTGGTCACTAAATCATGTCCAACTCTTTTGCGACACCATGGACTGTAGCCTGCCAGACTCCTCTGTCCATGGAATTTTCCAGGCAAGAATACTAGAATGAGCTGCCATTTCCTTGTCCAGGGGTTCTTCCTGTTCCAGGGATCCACATGAGCAGGCAGATTCTACTCTAAGTTATTCACCCTTTTCCATCCTTCTTTTGGGGGAGTCTACGCTCTCTGAGAGCAGGGGTTTTCTGTCTAGTTCTCTACTGAGCACCACTGACACATGGTGAATACTACAGGGAGTTGAGTAGATGAGTGAATTGCATCCATTGGTGTCTTCTCTGAACAACCATTTAGAACACAATTGGCCACTGTGGGTTCTCGTCTGCCTAGGAGGAAGAGTGTGTTTATGGATAGAAGCTTCACAAAAGAAGATCTGCTGCCAAGAGAAGCACATTTCTGTTTTGAACTAATTATTCTATAATACTGATTTCAGTTCACTACATGGTTATTTTTTTGTTTCTGAAATTTTAACGACTAATCAACCCAGGAGTGTTTCATCAAAAGACAAAAGGATGAAGCCATGTGATAACTCCCAGGTACTTATCAAAAAAATTTGTGAGATGCTTATATTTTCCATATGTGACACAGATATGCTGGCATTGTTATCTACTCACCCTGGAATATTATTTTAATTGAAATATCAACTGCAGTTCACCTGAGAGCATGAATGTAAGGCAATAAAACAAATAAACATAAACAACAAGAAATTAAACAAGAAAAATATTTTAGTGGGGAAGATGATGCTCCAATTGAAATACTTTTCTTTTAGTGAGGGACTTTCCTCATGGCTCATATGGTAAAGAATCTGCCTGCAAGGCAGGAGATCTACCTTCTTTTTGTTATTTTGTGGTTTACTTACACCCTCCCACCCCACAGTAATCAGCCAAACACCTCTGGCCCCTCCTTCTCACTGAAGGTAAGGGGAGTGCTGGGGTGGAGGAATGCCACCACTGAATATGAGAAATCTGTGTGAAAGACTTACTGGATCATTTAGAGACTGTGAGTTGAAAGCAGAATTGCTTCCTAAGAGTTACTGAGGGCTCATATGCTAATGGGACCGAAACTCAGCAATAATATGGAACAAGCATGCATTGCAAATTATGGGTATGGATATTCTCCAAGAAGTACTAGAAAGTCTTGTCTAGCCCTATATTAAGGCAGATATTTTCATTGCTTCCAAGTTTCCATGCTTATGAAAAAATAAAATAGCAAACCTACTCCCCAGAACTGGGCCCTGGAGACATCAAAACTTCATTTGTTGAGGGCTTGAGCATGTAATCCCAAGTAATTTGTCAATTGAGAATTAAGAAGCATGCTATGGAGAACTCCAAGAACCTAGAATGATGCCAGCATGACACACCTACTAAAATCCTTGCCAGCAATCAAAGAGAATTGTGCAGAAGTTCATCCAGAAGTGGCTTCAGCCTTTTATGGACTCAATTCTATAACTTTTGACTTCGTTGTTTTTGTTGTTTAAAGCAAAAAAGTGGTAGCTATGTGATACGTGGGATAACAGCTACTGGAGGAGCAGACAAGTGAAGCAGATGCTCTGAGAGCAGGGAAGAAAAAGAAACAGTAAAAAGCAAATAGAAAGGGTTCCAAAGCACAACAGGCTGTCAAAGCAGAGAGAAGGAAAACAGCCTTAGATGTGTTTCAAGTTACTGAGGCTTTCTGTCTGCAAAATATTTGATGTTTATAAAATGATGTAACCAAGTATTAGGAAAATATAATGGGTAAAAAAGCATATTTCAAAAGAAGGTTTTGCAACTATGGTTACCGAAGGAGGAGGTGGGGGGGGGGGGGGATAAATTAGGAGTTTGGGATTAACATACAGAAATGTTGTTGTTTAGTTGCTAAGCCGTGTCTGACTCTTTTGCAACCCCATGGACTGTAGCCTGCCAGGCTTCTCTGTTCATGAGATTTCCCAGGCAAGAATACTAGAATAGGTTGACATTTCTTTCTCCAGGAAATCTTCCTGACTCAGGGATCGAACCCGCCTCTCGTGTCTTCTGCCTGCATTGGCAGGCAGATTCTTTACCACTGAGCCACCAGGGTGTATACATTACTGTATATAAAATAGATAATCAACAAGGACCTACTGTATAGCACAGGGAACTACACTCAATATATTGTAATAACCTATAGGGGAAAATAATCTGAAAAGTTTTGTTTGTGTGTGTATGTATATATATATATATATATATATATATACATGTATATATACATACACACATATAAAATGAATATATAAGCTGAATATAAAACTGAATCACTTTGTTGTATACCTGAAACTAACACAACACTGTAAATCAATTGTATTTCAACAAAAACTAAAATTAAAAAGGAAGATTTTAGAAACAATTTTATTTTAGAAAGTTTTAATTTGAAAGATTTCCACTAAATAGTTTAAATAAAAATTTAAGTTTTGATCTTAAAGGGTGAGGTTCCTGGTGAAGCCAGATGCCATGTAGAGAGCATGGACTATAGACCCAGGGACCCCAGGGTGTGAATCATACTTGGCTCGTGTCCTCACCTGCAAAATGGGCCTCATGCACCTGCAAAATGGGCCTCATGCACCTGCATGCAATGGGGCTACAATGAGGATTAAGTTAATTAAATGACAGATTCTAAAGGCCTGGCACAGAATAGAAAATCCAGTCTGTGGTAGCTGCACTAGTGAAACTGCAAATCACCCATAATGGTAAGTAAATGATGCACTTTGAATTTCTTTTGTGTAGATTTTGTATGATTATTCAGAAATTGCTAGCTAGGAATGTGACCACATTCCTGCCTGGTCCAATTTTAAGGCTACAAGCTCCAGCTCAGCAGAGAATTAATAGCACTCTTTGGTTGGTTTATTTGCTATGGTGACTTGCATTGGCTCTTGGTTGTTCAGAAGATGGATGCTATATCAAATTAAGAAAAGGAAAAAATTAACACAGTAGTTGTTAAATACAATTCTTTATTTTTTAAAATAGGTATTTCAACTAAAGCATTGTAAGTCATTATGGTAGAAATGTAGAAACATGAAAATGCTGTATAATATAGGGAACTATTTGGAGAAGGAAATGGCAACCTGCTCCAGTATTCTTGCCTGGAGAATCCCAGGGACGGGGGAGCCTGGTGGGCTGCTGTCTATGGGATCGCACAGAGTCGTACATGACTGAAGTGACTTGGCAGTAGCAGCAGCATAGGAAACTATATTCAATATCCTGTGATAAACCATAATGGAAAAGAATATACATATATATCTGAATCAATTTGCTGTACAGCAGAAATTATCATAGCATTGTAAATCACCTATACTCTGATAAATTTAAAAAGACATCAAAATTTTTATTCCTTTTTATTTAGCATCATAAGTTCATACAGAATTTATATTTAGGAACTTTCCAATTTTCAACTGTATTGACCTACAAAAATGATAATGCATATGGTTCTACCTAATTGTTACTAAAGTAAAGGTAATTTAATGAAATTGATTCATTGCCTCATTTTGTTTATAGAAATGAGACAGGGAATAAAAGGATGCACAGACTTGAATATTTTGTGTTATGTATTTGCCAAATAGTTTGTAAATAGGAAACTATGTAGGGGACTCTTTTAGGGGAGGACACACAGAGTTAGGAGCTTTTGCTGTCTTCATGAGCTTAGCTTTCTGTCCAGCACTGGTTTCTCATATTCAGGAGGGATTCGAATCTGAGTCCTGTGCAGTTCTTCAGCTTCAGAACAGATTAGTTGACTTTTCTCAACCAAGATTGTCATGCTGTCCCAGATTGTACTGAGTCATCACTGTGCTTTCTATATTTTTACTTTCCTGGGCCCTGAGACTTATTTCTGATTCTTGGTAACTCAGTAGATTAATGAGACTTCTATTGAGGGTTATAAGAGTAGCTGAGCTAAGGACTTAAGGTGATGAAAACTGCTTTTTCTCAAATAAGCCCTTGATTTTATTTAGACTTTAGAGATTTTCTTCTGGAAACATTAGTGTACCTTGATGAGTTCCCTAACTGTAGATCTTGGTGTAGTAATAGTAGCAATTAATGGAGTAAAGTTTCACTGATATCTTTAGAGGCTATCACACCTCAAGGTTCATCAGAGTATGAAGATTTGCACCTTTCTACTTTAAGAAATCATTTCATCTCAACGGAATCGCCTGTCTCCATCAGCTAATGATAGACATTCAGAGTCATTAGCTAAATTAATTGTTTCATGTGGCTGGTCTTTAGAATGTAATAAAATTGTAATAGAATTACTGAGTTGAAAGCAGTTAATTAGATGTACTTTGAATATATTCTAATTAAATGCTATACCTGTCATTCTTAATGACCACTTAAAAACTACCAAAAGAAAACTGTTGATGAATCTTAGTGCCATGAAAATAAACCACCCAGAACCATTTAAATATGCCTCATGTCTGTTCACATCATTTCAAAATCTGAAAAGTCATTTCAGATACTGCCATTGAAGTATTATCCCAGGGCCACATAATTTTAAGGGAGAAAATGAAATTGTGGAGTCTTTCTTTTCCCCCTAGGTTCTTAAAGCCCATAAATCATAAAAGCAGGAATAGCATGCTTGTTTCTCATGTTTAGGACTGTGTTAGACCATGAGTTGAAAATTCAGATCCATACACCAGAGTCACAGAGATGCTCAGATGAAAGGGGATCTCTTAGGATCAGAAAAAGGGCAAGATTGAGAGATACAGGGTCCTTGAGGGCAAACAACCTCTCAAAGCGGCTAGCCACTCACTGGCTACACTGATTGTTGTCTTATGGAAATGTGGTTCCAGTCAAGCCAGATATAGTGGTTTTCAAACAAATACAGATGTATGGGATTTTACATGAAATAATAACCAATTCGGATTTTCAGCCCTGTGGGTCAAGTGAAACACATCTGTGGGCTGTAGTGCAGCAGCATCTGCATTAGACTCTGACATCCTCTGTAGACACACAACAGCTATCAGAGATGAAGGATGTGGACATGCTGCCCTCCATTAATACTTATGACCAATCACTGAAACATTTGAAACAAGTAACCAGGGCATTTTGTTAACAGACAGACAGGTTGGTGCAATATGTTTATTATGAAGATGAAAAAGGCAGATTTATTCACTGCCTTTCTCTGATTTATAAACAGGTTGGTTGAGGGGGAGAAAGATCTCTTGAAAGGATTTTAACTTATTGGGAATAGAATATGAAGAAAGGGTTCTAGAAAAGCTGAAGGTAGAAGAGGACTTTTGAAGGTCCACACAGCACCATGTATTTGGTTGTGATACAAAAATGGGGAGGAGTAGACATAGTGACCCAAGGACAAAAAGAACAGATAAAACCAAGGAGGGTCTTGGAATGTAGGAACAGAAAAACCAGACCCTTATTGCCTTTCCCTCTCCCATATTTTTTTAACTATTAACAGATTTCAGGTCCTCCTGGGCAGTATAACCTGTCTCCCCCCGCCCCCCCCCCCGCCCCCAATAGGGAGAAGGTATTTGCCTTACTCTTCCCCCACTCATTATACGTGCCTCATCCAATCCGCAAAGGACCCACAAGACCCTTATCCCAGTCCTTGTACCCTGGGTACAAAAGTGGACTAAGGACCCCTGTTCAGTGTTGGTTCTCCCTTGAGCTGGCCCGCTGTCCTAATAGCATCTCCCATTCTAATAAACTTCTAATTTCCCTCTCATTCTGTCTCAGGTCTGGAGATTGTTTTCCAACCTGTGCCTGGACCACGACATTTTTGGTGGCCAGTACCGGGAGCTTGGGGTCTCTTTCCCACCTCCTCACTTCTCCCTTTTCACAGGGACCCTCTGCGAACAGACAGGTGCTGTGGAAACAACTGAGGAACTCTGGGCAGGGTTCCCCTCTGGTGTGTTCCGAAGGCCCCACTGCCCACCGAGCCCTGGGACTGCTACCTGAACAGGTGAGGGTCTCTCTTTTGTCTTCTTTCCAACAGAGGACCAAGCCAGCCGCTACTGTGTGGGCATGGGTCAGGCACATAGTGGTTGAAGCAAAACAGAGACCTTTGTCCCCTGGCCACCGCCTCCCTGGTAGGATTGTAAGGCGGATTCCTCAGTCTTCTTCCTGTCACTTTCACTTCTTCCCCTTTTGGTCTAGATTAATTTACTGGAGTCTAGGTGTTGCCTCTGGGCCATCCCAAGAGTGCCTTCCATGTTTCAGGGAATCGCCAAATGGTGAGTTCCCTGGTTGCTCCCCAGGATCTCTGTCTTTCTCTGCCCGGGTCACAGGGTGCCTAAGCTGCACAGTTCTCAGGGGTCACCTCTCACTGTCGGATGCGACTGTTGGGATAGTCGGCCCTTTTGTGCTGTTAGTCGGATGGAGAGATCACTGGGGCAAAAGGGAAGCCTTTCTGTCGTCCGAGAGCTGATGACACTTAGTACCCCATTCTATGGTAGGTAGGCTAAGAGTGGGTTCTGGTATGTCCTGGAAGCCTCTCTCAGACTCACCCCTTGGCTACATTCTCAGAAATTTGAAAATTTTGACCCTGCCAAAGGTCAGGCCCCAATACAAACTGGGGGACCCCCCAAAAATGGTCTCTGAGTGGCACACTTGCTTTTGCCAAAAGCAGGGAAAAAACTCAGAATTTCCTTAAATTCTGTTGCCTCCCTGTGTCCTGTCCCCCTCTGTCTCTCTCCATCAGATTTCCTAGATGACCCCTACTCGACATTTCATATCCACATGATCTCTAGGAAAGAATTCTGAGGTTACCTTTGGTCCAGGTCTTTCTGCTATATTCAAAAGCCGGAAGGATAAAAAACATTTTAAAGAATCCCCTTCTGACTACACTTATCTCTTAGGTGGGGAGGGAACCAAATAGTGTTTGGTTCTATATATATATAGACTAAACGGTTCATTGAGTTCTCAAGGCAAGAATACTGAAGTGGTTTGCCATTCTTTTCTCCAGTGGACCACATTCTGTCAGTTTTCATTCCAATCCCAAAGAAAGGCAATGCCAAAGAATGCTCAAACTACACACAATTGCATTTATCTTACACGCTAGTAAAATAATGCTTAAAATTCTCGAAGCCAAGCTTCAGCAATATGTGAACCATGAACCTCCAGATGTTCAAGCTGGTTTTAGAAAAGGCAGAGGAACCAGAGATCAAATTGTCAATATCCGCTGGATCATCGAAAAAGCAAGAGAGTTCCAGAAAAACATCTATTTCTGCTTTATTGACTATGCCAAAGCCTTTGACTGTGTGGATCACAATAAACTGTGGAAAATTCTGAAAGAGATGGGAATACCAGACCACCTGACCTGCCTCTTGAGAAACCTGTATGCAGGTCAGGAAGCAACAGTTAGAACTGGACATGGAACAACAGACTGGTTCCAAACCAGGAAAGGAGTATGTCAAGGCTGTATTATTGTCACCCTACTTTTTTAACTTATATACAGAGTACATCATGAGAAATGCTGGGCTGGAAGAAGCACAAGCTTGAATCAAGATTGCTGGGAGAAATATCAATAACCTCAGATATGCAGATGACACCACCCTTATGGCAGACAGTGAAGAGGAACTAAAAAGCCTCTTGATGAAAGTGAAAGAGGAGAGTGAAAAAGTTGGCTTAAAGCTCAACATTCAGAAAACTAAGATCATGGCATCCGGTCCCATCACTTCATGGGAAATAGATGGGGAAACAGTGGAAACAGTGGCTGACTTTATTTTTTGGGTTCCAAAATCACTGTAAATGGTGACCTCAGCCATGAAATTAAAAGACGCTTGCTCCTTGGAAGGAAACTTATGACCAACCTAGACAGTATATTGAAAAGCAGAGACATTACTTTTTCAACAAAGGTCCATCTAGTCAAGGCTATGGTTTTCCCAGTGGTCATGTATGGATGTGAGAGTTGGACTGTAAAGAAACTGAGCACCGAAGAATGGATGCTTTTGAACTGTGGTGTTGGAGAAGCCTCTTGAGAGTCCCTTGGACTGCAAGGAGGTCCAACCAGTCCAGCCTGAAGGAGATCAGTCCTGGGTGTTCATTGGAAGGACTGATGCTGAAGCTGAAACTCCAATACTTTGGCCACCTGATGCGAAGAGCTGACTCATCTGAGAAGACCCTTATGCTGGGAAAGATTGAGGACAGGAGGAGAAGGCGAAGACAAAGGATGAGATGGTTGGATGGCATCATTGACTCAATGGACATGGGTTTGGGTAGACTTTGGGAGTTGGTGATGGACTGGGAGGTCTGGAGTGTTGAGGTTCATGGGTTTGCAAACAGTCGGACACGACTGAGTGACTGAACTGAACTGGTCTATATTTTAGCTATAAAACTATGACTACAGAAAGGAAAGATGACTTTTCGATACAGGATGGCCATGATATTTTTTAGACTCTAGAGAAAACTGGTTAAAATTAAATTCTTTTTTTTCTTGGAAACTGCAAAACTGGTCCTTTTTGCATATGCAATTAAGAACAACTAGCTTGTTAAAAGGCCTGCCTAGGGAAAAGCTTGAAGTTAACCCTTCCCATGTCCTTGAAATACACTGCCCACTTTGCCTGAGACCTCAGCCTTTGGCAGCTAGAACTTTAAGCCAAAAAAAAAAAAAAAAGGGGTCAAAGAGATGTGTTAAATTTCAGGCAGGAAACTATGAGATCTCTGTCTGTCTGGATTTATGTATGTCTTAGTGTGTGTCTTTTTTTTTTTTTTTAATATTGCTGAAGTTGTAAATGAGTTCTAATTTAATTGGCCTAAAGAAAAGTAAGCACTTACAAGTCAGGCAATTCTAAATACAAGGAAAATTAATCTAAACGAATTTCAGATCCATGTGAACTGGGAAATATTCAATATTAAATAACTAGTATTAATGTTTGTTTGCTAATCTAGTATAGACATATCTAAGAGCCATTAAGCATAGGATTTTCATTTTGTGCTTTGGTTTATTATAAGCTAGATATTGTTATATTGCTGTATCAGTTACAAGTTTATCATCAAGGAAAGTACCTCTAGGAAAAAAAAAAAAAGAACAAAACTCCTTAAAAAAAGTAAATGAGATATGAGTTTTTAGATAAACTATTAAGAATAATTACACTTTAGAAATGTTTGTCTGAAATAGTCTTTCCAGATTTTGGTAACCTGAATTTCTAGGGTTGTGCTAAGCTAAGTGACAGTAGCCAAGTCATTTCCAAATAAAATAAGATTCTGAAACATTCATTACTGAACACTAACCTCCTCTTACAGACAGAGAAGCTAGAGATTTTGGACTATTAATGAATAATGTTTGATGCCATCCTGAGATGTTCTCTAGAATTTTTTTTTTAGAAATTATTACTGGTATTTATGTTCACCAATCTATAGAATGCTAATATAAAAGTCAGTTCTTGGTTGTTTAAGGAAAGTAGGATGTGTGTTTTCTGTAAAGAAGGTATGAGGAATGAAATTACATTTTATGAAGGGAAAAGGAACTAGGTCTGACTTACAGGTGGCTGTTTCAGGATGGGAGAACAAAGTAATGGGTACAGAAAGTGATAAGGTTTTATGGAAAGTGAACCCCAAGGGAAGAGTTTTGTGCATAAATACAAGTTTTCTTGAGATGTTGAATTGTTTTTGATAATGAAGTTTAGGTTTCTTTACCTCTGAAGTGATCTCGTCTATGTTTACTTTGAAATTTTCTTTGTTACTTTGGTTAAGTGAATATAATGTTTCACAGTGATCTATATGATTCTATCTAACAGTGTTATAAACCCTTTTGATATTTATCGGCAAAACTTCTTAAATAACTTGACTTCTAGCTGACCCTGGGATGCTTCAGAGGGCCCCTGAGACATCCCAAAGAGCTATTAAACTACCTGGGTTCATTGGACATGTTAAATTACATGGAAAGTGCTGTTGAAGGGGTGATAAATCTTCTCAGATTTTACTGTATGGTTGATGTTACTAAAATAGATATCCTAAAATTATGTGGAATTCATATAGATCTGATATGCCCTGATAAAATGTGGTCAATTATAATTCTAGTTATCATGTTAAAGTGTTACAAGTTTTGTTTGTTTGTTATCTGGTAAACTGGTAACAGACTGGAATTTAGTTTACTCTCTATGTTAAGGGAACAAAGTTTTCTTAGAATACAGCTTTTAATAACAATTTGCCTTTAAGTTGTTTATATTTGTTTTTAAAATCTTTTGTTACTTTGGTAAAGAAGCATTATTTAAGATTATTGTACGTGTAGACAAAGTTCATTCTGCTTCTACAAAAAATAAGCCCTCACGGTTAGACTTCTGCTATCCAGATGTCTTTAAAACATGGCAACAGCCTACTACTAAATCAGGAAATTAAAAATGGGTGAACAATAGCTGTAAATCAGAGTCAGTGCTATGGGAAATCCAAGATGGCCACTTGGAATTTCCCAGCTCCCTGACAAACCTCATTTTTATTTGATGAGTTAAATGCTTTCACAATGACAAAAATATACATATATTTCACTTATTAAGTTCTAGTTTTGTTAATTAAGGTCTGTGTTTACTACCACTCACTTCTGAGCTAGTTCCTTGTTGTTATGTTATATTGTTAAAAGGTTTGATTAATTGTTATTAAAGAGAACACTCTAAGTTTGTTTCTAAAGCTTATCTCAATAACCAATCTTTGGATAAAGGTCAGATGCTCCATGATGCACAACCAGGAGATTCACACCTGGCTATATTCATTTAAGTAAGTCAGATAACCTGGGTATACTGGGCTATACCTAATGAAAGTTCTTGACTTAAATTCTGGCTTGTGACCTTACTAATAACTGCTAGCTGTATTATTTTCTATGTCACTTGTTTCAGAAGATTGTTTCTTATGTTATTCCATATGAGATCAATGATTGTAATAACATAACTTTAGATAAGGGAAGAAGCAACAAGAGGGAATATTTTCCTGGACCACGAGGGTAGTGGGACAGGTATGGTGCAGAGACTTGTTACTCACAAGGCCTGGTCCAGTGATAGGCACACAGAGTGGGCCTATCAATGGGATCTTCCCTAGACCTGGAAATGTGCCTTCCCAGCACTGTGGGACACAAATGGCCATGAAATGCCCCCAAAGCATGGCCAAATATGTGGCTGTGAAGGGACCCTGCATACTGAAAGTTGGCACTTGCCAGCTGCCTCTGCAAAGATTACATCATGACCACTGCAAGCTGCTGACATGCCCTGAGACGAGTTCAGGGTGGAGATCAGAAATAAGGTGCTCTGTGCTCTGGGAAAAGCCCAGAAGAATTGCCTGCAGAGAGTCAGATGTTTCCAGGTAAAGATTTTATGAACCCAAATTCTTACATTTTCTCCTATCTAGAGAAATACTAGCATCACGAACCAAAGTCTTTGTCTACTCCTGGTTCTCCTGGTTCTAACCAGCAGTTTTTCTACTTCTATTAATCTTTGGGCCATATATCTTTAACTCAAAAGTTTGTTTCTTCTAGAATACAACAAATCTCCAAGTGATAGTATAACAAGAATATTCCCTGGCCAACACCCAGACAATGTGGAAACAAACTGCCTTATCATTCCATGGACTCTCATCTCCCTCTGTAAATGCACCCTGACAGACAGCAGGCATAGGGAACCCACAGCCCCACGATGCCCCCGTACAGCCTGAAGTCAGAGTGGCCGTTGCCCCCTTTCCCCTGAGACTGGGTTCCCAAATGCCTGAGAAGGGAAATAGGTAGATAGTTAGACATGAGCAGAGTATCAAAAGGGGCCAAAGAATTGGCCCTAAAAATAAAGACAGGGAAGATTGTAGTGACTCAAGGATGAAAAGACCAGATAAATGCAGGGATAAATGCAGGATCAGAAAAACCATACACTTATCATCTTTCCTTTTCCCACGTTGTAACTATTAACAGATTTCAGGTCCTCCTGAGAAGTATAACCTCTCTCCCCCCTACCCCATGGGGAGAAGGTATTTGACTTACTCTTCCCCCACTCAGTATATGTGCCTCATCCAATTTGCAAAGGAACCACAAGACCCCTATCCCAGTCCTTGTACCCCATGTATGAAGTGGACTAAGGACCCCTTGTTTAGCAACGGTTCTCCATTGAACTGGCATGCTGTTCTAACAGTGTCTCCCATTCTAATAAACTTTATTTCCCTCTCATTCTGTCTCATGTCTGGAAATTCTTTTCCAACTCATGCCCAGACCATGACAGTAGATGGTATGAAGAAGAGGAAATTAGAATATTTTATTCTAGATTGTTCTCAAATTGAAATATTGTTTTTGACAGAGTTGAAATGAAAACTTTGTACAGATGTATGTTGAAAAAAATGGAGAACTATACAGATGTCATGAAACAATTGGTACTTCCCTGAGGGGTAAGAGGAAAAATGTACAGAATCACAGAGCATGATGTGTCATTTAGCAGCTCCAGACAGCACACAGCATCTTTCAGCAGATAGAGCAAAGGGCAAGGAGGAAGGGTGCACGTCTATTTCTGGCATTGATTGCTTTGGGACCTGGAGGAGCAGAGTCTCACCTTTTTGAACTCAGGTCACCCCATATGCTAAGAAAATAAAAAAAAAAAGAAGAAGAAAAAGAAAATCCATAACTCAAAGATATGTTGTGCATCAATTTTGACATCTATAACCACAGGCAGATGTCAAAAATCAAGGCTACTGCAAAGCAGTGGCTGTTTATTCTGTTTCTCCATAATTTACAGAATTAATAAAGAATTGCAATAGCCAGCCACCAATTGGATGCCTATTGGAAAATTTTTGTTTGCTCTACACTTTGCTTGCCCTGGAACCCGTCACTCTTGTCCACTTTTTCTTTGCATGAAATTTAAATAAAATGCAATCCTAGCTAGATTTGTTATTTAAATTGCAGTCTCCATACTCTCCTTTGGAAGCTGAAGTATCTAAATAGGTAAGACTGGAGTTAGGCCAAAAAATAAGATGGGGATCAAACCCGTGTCTGTTACATCTCCTGCACTGGCAGGCATGTTCTTTACCACGAGCACCACCCACCACCTGTGAGCCCAAAATTCAGGGTCACAGTATCACACCTGATGTGAAGAGCTGATTCATTGGAAAAGACCCTAATGCTGAGCAAGATTGAGTGCAAAAGCAGAAGAGGGTGGCACAGGATGAGATCGTTAGATAGCATCACCTGCTCAATGGACATGAGTTTGAGCAAACTCCGGGAGATATTGAAGAACAGAGGAGCCTAGCGTGCTGCAGTCATGGGGGTCACAAAGAGTCAGACACAACTTAGCAACTGAACAACAATGACAAAACTGTTACACATGAATTAGGTAAAGTTCATTGTCTTCATTTGCTCCTTTACAATCTATCCTTTTCCAGCATTGAGCTAGATGCTAACTTCATACTTATCTCAATTATTATCTTCATTATTTAGAAAAATATAGCACAAATGAGAAATTTGAAGATTAAGTTTATAGTTAAAAACACTACCTCTGTCTTACAGCTTGGTGCACAATATGGAAAATGATACTTTTCTTACATGAACCATCAAACTGCTGGGTAGTTGGAATAGGAAACAGGAGTCCAGAATGGTGGTGGCTAAAAGACAAGGAAGGGAAAAGCCCATGACAATAGAACAAAGGAAGTTCCAAGGACCAGAGTGAGGACCTCAGGTAGAACAAATAGCACTCCTGGCTAGCCCAATTTACATAGGTCAGGCCCAGAGGAGGAGGAAAAACATAAAAAGAGGAGCCAAAGGGCCAAGGTTCTCTCTCTCTCTCTTCTCTTTGCATCTTTTGGGTTGGCATGCCATCACGCCTCAAGGATGTATTTTGCTTTATTTTCTAAATAAAACTGAGCTGTAACTCGGAGCCGTAACACTGATCTGTCCTACAGCTGTGACACAGTCTGTCCAAGGGCTTTAATGTCCGTCACTTCAAATTTTTGTTGTGATGAGACAGAATTGAGGAAATTACACACTCCCAGAACAAAACCAAATCCCCAGATAAAGGCAAACACAAGAAAGTCTCCACACCTTATAGAAGAGATCATTCTCTTTCTTACCAAATGCTTGGTTTTCAAAACATTATGTGACTTCACATTGTTTAATCTTTGTGGTCTATTATCTAACCTTCTTGAGAATTGACTTAGTAAGTACAATGTTCTCACAGTCCCCTTCCATCAGTTCAGTTACATTGACCCATAGGTATATTTTGGATACACTCACAAGCACATTCACACATGCATACACATGCACATGGCTTTTTTACTTTGAAGAGTGATACAAAAATCAGAGGCCCCAGAACCTCAGACAGAAGTATGGAGAATTATCTGGGAAAACTTGGTTGCATTTTCCATATTGAGCCCAACACATGATGTATAGTCTTAGTGGATATTAGCACATTAGCAAAATCTTATTGTGGAAATGTGCTTTTAATATGTATGCATCACTGAATCACCTTGGTGTACACCTGAAAGTAACATAACACTGTACATTTTTGCTGAATTCAGCTATACTTCAATTAAAAAAGAGAAGCCTGTCTTGCCAGCTCTCTTGAACTGGTCCAGGCAACACGGTACCTTCCGCAGGGGCTTGAGCTTGGTCTCCATGATGAAGTCATATTTGCACAGCTCACAGCAGCGTGTGTCAGAGCTCTTGATCCACTGGTGCAGGCAGGCCTGGTGCACGAAGCGTAGGGTGCCTGTGCAGCGGCAGGGCGTGATGAGTGGGCTCTCCTCGTCCCCTTCGCAGTGACAGATCCTGGGGAGGACACAGCAAGCAGGTGAGATCTCCCAGGGTGCACACCATATCCTCCTCCTTGAGCATCCTAGGCTTATTGGAATCTACAACCTCACATTTGGAACCACAAATGTTTCAATTCAACTTAAAGCTGGAGCTAAATAAGTGGTCAGTATTAATTTCCTTTCACTTGCCTTAGTCATTGCTGGACTCTTAGGTCATATCCTGGGGCTTTACACACCTGTACATCAAAAATGCACAATCATTCCTCCAGGGAAATAAATTTTAATAGACTAACTATTGAGCTGTGCCCCCACTTTTATCTATCAAAAGTCAGTGTCCCAACAGAAAGAGACTCACAGACTTAGAAAACAAACTTACAGCTGTTTGTTTGGATGGATAGTTAGGGAGTTTGGGAAGGTCATGTACACACTGCTTTATTTAAAATTGATGACCAACAAGAACCTATCATATAGCACATGGGACTCTATTCAGTGTTTTGTGGCAGCCTGGATAGGAGTGGTGTTTGAGGGAGAATGGATACATGTCTATGCATGGCTGAGTCCCTTCACTATTCACTTGAAACTACCACAACATTGTTAATCAGTTATACTCCAATACAAAATAAAAAGTTCAAAAAAATAAAAGTCAGTGTACTATTGTAAAGGAATTATACTCCAAAAAAAAAAAAAAAAAAAAAAAGTCAGTGTCCACAGACACAAGCTTTCTTTCATATATTAAAGTTACAGTTTAGTATTCTAAGGAATGTTGGAATCTGATAATCTCATTGTTTTATTTTGACAATAGTTTCAGAGGGTGTGTAATTTAGTACATATGATATTCTACCAATGTGAAAGAATTCTGAAAAAATTTAGTGTGTTGCCATGGAATAAAGTGAATATAGACAGTATCAGCTTGGAAATATTATAAAAATTTTCCTGGGAAGATGCACACATTTGTTCACAACAAATGGGTTAAACTTTAATAATCATCATTGTCATGAAAGTCTTTGGTTACAGAAAGTTTAGCTACAGTAAACAGTAAAGTTCAGCTACTGTTTTAAAATGTTAATTACTATGTCTTCCTAAAAGTTCTTATTTCAAGCAGCTTACTGAATTACTATGATTTCTAATGTCATAGATTCAGTCTATAAAATCTCCATTATTCTCATCTTCAAATTTTAAAAACGAACTTGTTTTCCTCATTGGATGAGATAAGCTTTTCATGACATGAGGTCACAAATTCAAATCTTACAACTTCAATAATTCTTATTATCTAGAAGCTATAGAAGTTGTTCCTAAATTTGATTAGAAATATTGCTTGAAATCTGTTAGAAATATGAATGGAATGTTCCCAGAACACTTGTATAGTTATTTTTTGGAGCTGAGTCATAGTGACAGGCTGGAAGAATGTTTGAATTACTACTGCTGTTCTTTCCTTTCAGCCATCTTCACCAGAAGCAGTGCTTTTTAAAAAAGTGGATTTTAAAGTATGTTTATCTAGCTCAACTGTCTCCCAGGGGAAATGCAGTGGTTGGTTGGTCAGATTGTTACTTCAATGAGATAACAGGAATTGAAACTTAACCCTCCCCTAACTTCAAAATAAAGAAGTATGACACAGTACACTAATATTCTGAATCTCTTTTTCTTCAGTAAAGACAAAGTAAGCAAACAGCAACACTGACTTCAAAAGTTCTTTGGGTGGAGTGAAAAGATAGAACAAGGGAAAGTTCAAAACTAGTGTCTGCCTTCCCCTGGATGGAATTACAAAGTAGCAGTGTTGGGGGTAGCTGTCA
Source organism: Dama dama (assembly GCF_033118175.1). Classification (NCBI taxonomy): domain Eukaryota; kingdom Metazoa; phylum Chordata; class Mammalia; order Artiodactyla; family Cervidae; genus Dama; species Dama dama. Next base: position 9,552,252 of record NC_083697.1, on the reverse strand, counting down.
AAGGCTGGCTCAGTGCGGAAAAGCTAAAAATTGAGATTGACATATATAGACTATTGACTGGGCTTCCTTTGTGGCTCGCATGATAAAGAATCTGTCTGCAATGCAGGAGACCAGGTTCAGTCCTTGGGATGGGAAGACCCCCCGGAGAAGGGAGTGGCTACCCATTCCAGTATTCTTGCTTGGAGAACTCCGTGGACAGAGGAGCCTGGCTGGCTAGAGTTCATAGGGTCACAAAGAGTCAAACACACTTGTGTGACTAACACTTTTCCTTTATTTCACAAAATAGATGACCAACGAGAATCTACTGTATATCTCAGGAAACTCTACTCAGTGCTCTGTGGTGACCTAGATAGGAAGGAAATCCAAAAAAGAGGAGATGTATGTATATGTTATAGCTGATTCCCTTTGCTGTACAGGAGAAACTAATACAACTTTGTAAAGCAACTATATTCCAATGAAAATTTATAAAAAGATAAAACTAAAAATTATCTCAGAGCCTATTTAATATGAAACTGAAATATGTCCTCTCTCCAAACCTGTAGATCCTAGGATCAAAGCTTAGTATAATTTATATCATACCTGTTGCTGACAGAGTATTGATCAGTAGATGCTCGTTGAGTCAAGAAATTGTTCAATCAACAAACTCTAACTTATTATAAAAGTGACTAACGAAAGCAAATCTGGGTTTCTAAAACACATCATTTTTTTAGCTGTACATCTCCAATTAAAAAAATTATTTTTAATTCAAGGATAATTACAATATTGTATTGGTTTCTGCCATATGTTAACATGGATCAGCCATAGGTACAATATATCCCCTCCCTCTTGAAACTTCCTTCCACTCCCCACCCCATCTCACCCTTCCAGGTTGTCACAGAGCCCTGGTTTGAGTTCCCTGTGTCATAGAGCAAATTCACACTGGTTATCTCTTTTACATGTGTTAATGTATATGTTTCCATTAAAGCACATCATTTTTATGTAATATTTATTTTTGGAACAACTGAACCCTAACAAATTGTACATTATGAGTGGCTAATATTTCTGAAGTCCTTTGAACCTGTTCTCTCACTGACTTCACACAGAGATCCTCCCTTAGATCAGGGGCCAGCATATTGTGGTGTGATACTTCCTTATGCATGTTTTGGCAGATAATGTTTCTTTCTTTTTTTTTTTTGGACCACACCCACACACATATGAAGAAGGCAATGGCAACCCACTCCAGTACTCTTGCCTGGAACATCCCATGGCCAGAGGAGCCTGGTGGGCTGCAGTCCATGGGGTTGCTAAGAGTCGGACACGACTGAGCGACTTCACTTTCACTTTTCACTTTCATGCATCGAAGGAAGTGGCAACCCACTCCAATGTTCTTGCCTGGAGAATCCTGGGGATGGGGGAGCCTAGTGGGCTGCCGTCTATGGGGTCACACAGAGTCAGACACGACTGAGCGATTTAGTAGCAGCAGCACACACGTATATGTATTGTTAAGAGCTGTGTTCATACTATAACTCTAGGCCTGAAGAAGATGCATGTGGCCACAAAGACTTCACTATCTGACCCTTTGCAGGAAACATTTACATTATGGTGATTCTGAGTTAAAGACAATGTCTGACTGTTATCAACAATGATGAAAACAAAATTTATAAAATAAATCACCCCAACTTCTGCAAGTAACAAAAATTGAATTAAAAGTTCCAAGGAGAAGCATATGATAAAACCAAAAGCTCCTCCCTGGCCTGTCACTGATGCCCGTTGACCCATAACAAGTCTGTAGGGATGGGGGAAAGTTTCTTATTTGAAAAAGAAAAATGTGCAGTTAATCCCATCTGATAATTTATGACCAAAAAATGGGTCAAATGCTGCACAGCTTCCGAGATGGTTCTGAGACTCTGAATTTTTGCAAACTTGAAAAAGTAATTCATCATAAGTGGATGGAAACAGGGACCTTGTTGATTCTAGACTGACCAGAACTGAACCTGACTGTTGTCAAGACTTCTTATGTCTTAAACACATTCTTTTAAAAAATTTCTCCTGAAAATTACCTGAAGCATCACCAACAATATTATTTTTTTTTCATAAAGTTAAGATTCTTTGCTGACAAAGGTCCGTCTAGTCAAAGCTATGGGTTTTCCAGCAGTCAAGTATGGATGTGAGAGTTGGACTATAAACAAAGCTGAGTGCTAAAGAACTGATGCGTTTGAATTGAGGTATGGGAGAAGACTATTGAGAGTCCCTTGGACAACAAGAAGACCAAACCAGTCAATCCTAAAGGAAATCAGTTCTGAATATTCATTGGAAAGACTGGTGCTGAAGCTGAAACTCCAAAAGATCCTGATTCTGGGCAAAATTAAAGGTGCGAGGATAAGGGGATGACAGAGGATGAGATGGTTGGATGACATCATCAACTTAATGCACATGAGTTTGAGCAAGTTCTGAGAGATGGTGATGGACATGGAAGCCTTGTGTGCTGCAGTCCATGGGGTCACAAAGAGTTGGACATGGCTGAGAGGCTGAACTGAACTGAAGATTATTTCCCATCAGGAAAATCAAAAGTTTGGTTCATTTTCATTTCTGTTGCACAAGATTTCTTTTTACATGGTGTTAGCATTTTGAAAATTTTTTTCCCATTTATTTTTATTAGTTGGAGGCTAATTACTTTATAATATTGTAGTGGTTTTTGCCATACATTGACATGAATCAGCCATGGATTTGCATGTATTCCCCATCCTGAACTCCCCTCCCACCTCCCTCCCCACCCCATCCCTCTGGGTCTTCCCAGTGCACCAATCCTGAGCACTTGTCTCATGCATCCAACCTGGGCTGGTGATCTGTTTGACCCTTGATAATATACATGTTTTGACGCTGTTCTCTCAAAAAAAAAAAAAGAAAGAAAATTTTCTAAGTTATCCAACTCATGTTGGTTCCCAAGAGTCTTTTTCAAACCATGTTGAGACTGTTCTAAATGGATTTGAAAGCTAAATATCAATTTCAAATATCTACTAGAAACGAAAAGTAAAGTGATAGTGCAATTACAGAAAGAATTAAACAATTCTTAAATTGACACTTCACACAAGCCATAATTGCTAAATTTTAAATGAAAACATAGTAATAAAAATATAAACATGATTTTTCCAATATAATAATCATATAGAGAAAATGAGTTCAATAATAAAAATGCATTATAAAATAATCATAATTTTGATGTACTTTCACTTTATAGGAAATTGAGACTTGGAATTAAGTGATTTTTAAAATCATTGGTGATCTACATTGGTGTCTGTCACCTGGTGGAAGGAACAGGTTGAATTCATAGATTTTATTGGCATTTTAGTATTTTAACTGGCTGTTTATAGTCCAATCAACACGTGTTAGGTTTTCACCATTTATAACTTGAATGGTTATCTACTTTTATATAATTTCTAGCTTTTTGTAAAGAGTGGACCACAAAATACTATTTAGCAAATTAAATTTTACAAAGTGTGTGTGTTTGAAGCTTCAAGCCCCCCTTTAATGTTTAAGTTTTTTTTTTTTTTTTCATGTTTCTATCTTTTTTTTTTTTTTATTAGTTGGAGGCTAATTACTTCACAACATTTCAGTGGGTTTTGTCATACATTGATATGAATCAGCCATAGAGTTACACGCATTCCTCATCCTGATCCCTCCTCCCACCTCCCTCTCCACCCCATCCCTCTGGGTTTTCCCAGTGCACCAGGCCCGAGCACTTGTCTCATGCATCCCACCTGGGCTGGTGATCTGTTTCATCATAGATAATTAATGTTTAAGTTTTAAGAAAAGTAGGCTTCTTTTTTTTTTTTTTCACAGTCTTATATACCTTAAAATGACCTCCATTTCCTGTTCCCTATCCATTTGTAAAGACACCTTGGTTCAGGTAAAATAATATTTTTTATGCAAAAGTTTTTTTTTTAAATAATTTATCTTTGTGAGGGCCATAGTGACTAGGCAACTTTAGAATTCTTTTCATTCACTCATTCATTATTTCATTTGGTCACATTTTCTTAGTTCTTGCTACATGGAAAGAAAATCAGATACTAGCATCAACATGTGGGGTGACTGGAGAGAGAGAGAAAAGAATCTGGAGGCAGGGACCTCATTTGGGCAATGATTATAAGCATCTAGGTATTAAGAATCTACAAAGAGGAATCACCTCACACTGGCCAGAATGGTCATCATAAAAAAATCTATAAACACTAAATACTGGGGAGGATGTGGAAAAAAAGGAAGCCTTCTTACACTGTTTGTGAGAATGCAAGTTGGTACAGCCACTATGGAGAACAGTACAGAAGTTATTTCAAAACTAAAAAGATTTACCATATGACCTAGCAATCCCACTCCTGGGCATCTACCTGGAGAAAACCCTAATTTGAAAAGATATGTGTATTCTAATGTTCATCACAACACCATTTACAATAGCCATGATATGGAAGTAATCTAAATATCTATCAACAGAAGAATGGATAAAGAAGATATGGCACATATATACATTGCAATATTGTTGTTTAATGTTACTAGGTTGTGTCCAACTCTTTTGTGACCCTATGGACTGTAACCTGCCAGGCTCCTCTCTCCATGGGATTTTCCAGGCAGAATACTGGAGTGGGTTGCCATTTCCTTCTCCAGGGGATCTTCCCAACCCTGGGGATTCAACCAGTATCCTGCATTGGCAGGCAGATCCTTAACATTGAGCAATTTATCCATTAAAAAAGAACAAAATAATGCCATTTTCAGCAATGTGGATGGACATAGAGATTGTCATACTGAGTGAAGTAAGTTAGACAGAGAAAGACAAATATAGAATATCACTTGTATGTGGAATCAAAAAAAGGGTACAGATGAATTTATCTATGAAACATAAATCTAATAAGGACCTACTGTATAGCATAGTGAACTCTACTCAAAACTCTATAATGGAAAAAATATTTTAAAAAAAGAGTGGAGATCTATCTATCTATCTATCTATCTATCATCTGTCTATCTATCTATCTATCTATCTATCTATCTATCTATCTATCTATCATCTATCTATCTATCTATAACTGATTCACTTTGATGTACACCTGCAATTGAACACAGCATTGTAAATCAAGTATACTCCAATAAAAACTGAAAAATAAAAGAATCTGAAGCAATATGGTGACACTGGGGAAGAGATGGGAGACAGCCTACAGAATGTGCCAAGTTCTCCAAGGACCCCAGCTTGGTTTCCATGACTACAAGCTTTGGAGACAAAGCATTTCTATAACATGGGACTCTTAAAGTCAATCATCCCCGTAACCTTCAAACAGCTTCTCAATTCTCTTCCCATATTCCATGTCACCTTCTCATTTGCTATTTTCTCATTTCCCTACTTATATTTCCCCCCATACTTCATTTCCAAGCTTTGAGCACAGTATCTATGGACACTGCTGTGTTTGTAATGATTTAATTTGGATGTTATCTTTCCTCAAAGCTAGTCATCATTCTTCAGAGTTTGGCACCTATTTGGTGCCCATTTTTAGCCTTTCAAAGGACTAACTCTTGCTTTTATTATTTTTTAAATTGCTTTTTAATCTCTATTTTATTTATTTCCTCTGATCTTTATTATTTCCTTCCTTCTGCTGACTTTAGATTTTGTTTGTTCTGTTTCCAACTCTTTTAGGTGGTAGGTTAGGTTGTTTATTTGATATTTTTCTTATTTTTTTGAGGGCGGTCTCTATTGTTATTAACATCCCTCTAAGAGCTGCTTTAGAGGAGCCTAGCGCTCTCCAGTCCATGGGTTGCAAGAGTCGGTCACAACTTAGTAACTAAAGCACATAGATTTGGCATGGCTGCATTTTGGAGCACCCATTCTTAGAATTCACTTTTCTAAGCTAAAAATGATTAGACTGTATGGTGGGCAGAAGCCATGTTGAAAGGTAGTAAGCAGCGTATGAGAAATTAGTGCTCAAATAAATGAGTAAGGAGATATGATCTCTCTTTGTGAGAAATACAGCAACACAGTGAAAGGATAGCAGACTATTTTAGCAGAAAATTTTAGTTTTTATTTGCATTTCATTTTGTTTTCACAGTAAAAGTGAACGTGTTCATAAGCAGAAGTGAAGGTGTCACAGAGAGGGAGACATTTAAAGAAATAATCAAGCAAGAGAATGACCCATGGTCAGACGAAGTTTCTTGAGAAGTTAGGGGAGTGTGGGTAAAGAAAGGATGGCAGAGGAATATCTTTGGACAAGTGCAAGGATACCCAGGAGGGAAGCCAACAGTTTCCCATGAGCAAAAGGCAGAGGAGGAACGTTGGTGAAGACAGAGAGGAGGTGGGGGACGGGGAGGTGCAGCAGTTGAGCCTAAAGGGTGGTCTTACTATCTTCCCTGACACAACAGACAACAGGTAATGAAAGGGAAGGCAGGGAGGCATGGCGCTTAAGGTCTCACAGAGGCTCTAAATGATTAAAGAAAGCCACTGGGAGAATGTGATGGAAAATTAAGCAAGCATGAATATCACAATTGTGGAGCAGCTGTGAGGTCCCAGATCAGATGAGATATATGGGTTTATGGTGGACATTCTCTGACTCTGTATATGCTCATTAGTCAGTGTGATCCCACAGCGGGTAACACAACCTCACTGTCTCCAGATCACCAGGTCAGAATAGGGAAGGCCAGAAGTGAAGGATTCCGGCACATTAGAGAAGATGGTATGAAAATAGCTGTCACAGAGTCTAGATGAACTGAGCAGGGAAGCCAGTGAAACCATCCCATGGACCCTGTGCTCTCAGAGGCCAAAAGACACAGTGATGCTGAAGAACTGATATTGACAATGGGAGGAAACAGGACAAAAATTGTCTCTATGTAGAGGATGCATTCATCTCTCTTAAGGATTAGTTCACCTCCCTTTTGTTGTATTTTTCCACTGTCACAGAAAAAATAAAAATAAAGTTTATAGAATTATTTGGTGTTTGAAGTTCACAAACAAATCTTATCTTGACTCACATCTTTGTTCTCTACTCTAGTAAACTGGAGAATATCTCCATTTAGTCATGTGTAGAATTAAGCTAAAAATAACTCTTAGGGTGTCAGTAAGATTAAGCAAAAGAGTACGTACCTGGCATATAGTATTCAACCAAATATTTGTTCATTTTTTTATGGCTAAATTGGTTAATTTTAGCATGCAATCTACTGCTACTATTAATTTGGTTTATCAATGTTATTGCTTCCAGTGCGTTGGACTAAGAGCTTTTTAGCAGTTAGTTTGTTAAGATGCTTAGAGCAAGCACTTGTAAGGTCAAGGTTATGAATTTGACTTCATTCAGGTGAGTTGTTATGACACATTGGAATCCCCAGGTTAGTTGTATCACAGACACATCTCAAAGAAATCTTAGCATGGGAGTACGTTTAGGTATGTGTAGAGGAAAACTAGGATTGGGTTTAGCTTCACTCTTCTGTATGTTGGTGACCTCAGACAAGTTTCCAGATAGTTGATTTTTTTTTTAATCTGTAAAATTTATATGGTTATCACAGGTTCCAATAAGATATATGAGAAAATACTGCAAAATATAAATATTGTCCCAAAGCAGATCATTACTGCCAAAGTCAATGAAATAAACAAATGTGCTTCTAGGTAGTAAATGCAATGCACTGTATGCTTTTTATAAAAGCAACTCATTATTTAATGTCTGTGTTTTACTTCATGAGACTGTCATTTTTCACCTCTAGGACCATGATGTAAGTAAGGCAGATATTTCCAAATCTACTGTACTAATGAAATTACTTTTCTCCTAAGCTACCAGCACCCTCCCCACAGTCAAGTCTAAGGAACTTCTCTAGTTTTTCATCTTTCCTGATGTCCCTTTGAAGTGTGGACTAACCCCTCCTTCTTAAAGCTTCTTCCCTTTTTGGCTTATGTGACACTGTTTTTATATCACTACCCCAAAATCACTGCAGATGATGATTGCAGCCATGAAATTAAAAGACTCTTACTCCTTGGAAGGAAAGTTATGACCAACCTAGACAGCATATTAAAAAGCAGAGACATTATTTTGCCAACAAAGGTCCGTCTAGTCAAGGCTATGGTTTTTCCAGTAGTCATGTGAGAGTTGGACTATAAAGAAAGCTGAGTGCTGAAGAATTGACACTTTTGAACTGTGGTGTTGGGGAAGACTCCTGAGAGTCGTTTGGACTGCAAGGAGATCCAACCAGTCCATCCTAAAGGAGATCAGTCCTGGGTGTTCATTGGAAGGACTGATGCTGAAGCTGAAACTCCCATACTTTGGCCACCTTATGTGAAGAACTGATTCATTTGAAAAGACCCCGATGCTGGGAAAGGTTGACGGCAGGAGGAGAAGGGGATGACAGAGAATGAGATGGTTGGATGGCATCACTGACTCAATGGACATGAGTTGGGCAAACTCTGGGAGTTGGTGATCGACAGGGAGTGCTGCGGTTCATGGGGTTGCAGAGTCAGACACGACTGAGCAACTGAACTGAACTGAACCCTTAAACTTGGGAAAAGTGGAATCAGAAGAGCATATAAGGTGATTGTAGGGACTGAAAGAGTGACTACTTATGGAAGACAGACCCAAAATATTTGGGGCTTAGAAATTTGAGATATGATGCTTGAGATGATCCTGTGCTAAGACATGACAGGTGAGTTACTATGTCGGGAATAATATGTTGATACTTTTCAGCATATCTAATTTTTTGGCTAAGTTTTGTCTACCTAATATTGTGGGCATCCCTGGTGACTCAGATGGTAAAGAATTTGTCTGTAATACAGGAGACCCAGGTTCAATCAGGTCGCAAAAGCCACCTCTTAAAGTATGACTGTACTCATTTTGGTACCAAAAAAAAAAAAATACTGAGTTTTATGTTTAACATCTTGGAGAGGAAAAAAAGGCACGGAAGGGGCCATTAGACTGCAACTGTCTTTAGATATGTGACAAGCTATCATGTGAAAGGCAGCTAGTTTATTCTGTCCCACAACTGGATCCAGAGAGTACAAGTTAAAGAATATATCTATATATCTATACACGGAACTTTCCAAAGTTGAACTGGGCTTGCTGAGGAGATGTGGATTTCCCATCATGAAAAGAACTCAAACATCAAACATAAGTAGGATCATACATGGCACGCATTAGTGTAAAAGAACTCAAGCATGGACATTTAAACTACGTGACTTCAGATTTCTAGTGTTGCCAGTATGTTTTTTCCTTTCCCACAGGCCAAAGTCCTTGCTCCACCCCTGACATTTTTTTTGTCAGCATTTCCCCTCTGCTTATCCTGTGAGTTTTATACTTAACCCTTTGATTTTTCCTTTCTACACTGACTGCTCCAGGGAGGCCATCCAGGCCCACCAAGTTCAAATATTGCTCCTGGACTTGTGACTTTAAAACATTTGTCTCCAAACCAACCGCTGCCCCTTCAATAGCAAGAAGTCTCAGCCAGTTCTTACTGGTTCCTACATATCACCATCTCCAAATTAGCTTCTCTTCCCAAAGATGCCATTCCATCAATATCTCATTCTCTTGTTTGCCTTTGTTTTTGAGGCTTTGGGTAATTTGAATTCTAAATTCAAATTGTTATCAATATGGCAATACTTTTTATGCCTTAGTGATTTTTCCTTCCTCTCAAAAAAATTATTTTCCTCCTTCTCATCCACACTGTGATTGCTCTGGTAGTTTTGAATTGTCAACAGATACACAAACTGTCTTTAAGACTTTGTTCCTTCCAAATTATTAGTTTTAAAAATACTTTATTTATGTATTTATTTAGCTTCACCAGGTCATATTTGCAGCATGTGCGATCTGGTTCCCTGACCAGGAATTGAACACAGGCCCCCTCTATTGGGAGTGTGGGGTCTTAGCCACTGGATCATCAGGGAAGTCCTCCAAATCATTCTTTAAACATGCAGTTAGTTATTCAGATCCTCTTAAAATAATGCCATTCTTCAAGAACCCTATCATCAACCAAATAAAATCCAAATTATCTCACCTGGCTTTCAGCTAACCCTCTGTAATTTGAATTTTCCTTACCCATTCTACTGTATTTCCTCTTAATTCCTAACACACAGGCATAGCAGCATGCTACAGAATTTACCTATAGGATAGCTGAGAAGCTTTGAGTTATGATACAAATAAGTTACCACTGTGCCAAGATCTTGATTCCTCAGTCTAGAGGGCAGTTTCAGGGTCCTGGGTGTGTGGTCTATTAATCCCAGAACACAAATTTTGTGTTCTGCATGTGTCATTACCTGGAAAATGTTGGGGAAAATGATGTGGTTGCTAACAGTAGCATCAGTTTTGCTGGTCATGTCTGTTAATTCACTTAATCTCTGGTGCTTTCAAGTTCTTCATGAATAAAATAGGAAAATAGCATTGTCTACTTCATAGGGTTGTTTATAAGAATAAGTTAATTAAGTATTGATAAAGATCAAACAATATATATTTTTTTTCAATTCATGCTTAGGTGTTTATTTCCTCAGCCTATTGCCTTCTGAGACTAGTTGCCTCCGGGAATTTTCTCAAATGTGATCTCAGCCCCCTGAGACCCTCTTATTTCATCTAAACTTAAGCTGCCTTTAAGACTCACATCCTTCTTGAAATAGACTCTATACCTTCTTTGCTTATGAGTTTTGAGGTATCATTGTTCTTAATACAGATTTGGTGTTTGTGGTTTGTTTTTTCACCTATGCAAGTTCTGCTATTATAAGCAGAATAAATTCTTATATATTAATTTTGAGGAGTAGGATTTTCTTTATATGGAAAGAATAGCAGGATATTAATAGCAATTTAAATGATGACAGTGTTAAAAAGTCAATGTAAAGATGGTCCACAAATGGACCAGTGATACTATATTTTAAAGTGTTGTTTAAACAAGTACAGACCAAAAGAGATAGCCTAGTTTAGTGAGATGATTTAGTAATTCTCAGAAGATGTCTCCAATTACCAGTGTTCTGTTTATGTTTCGGGAAAGCTCGCTTATAATGAAAGTGAGAAATGTATGACCCTTACACATACCATGTAATCTTTATTTGCATTTGAGGAAGTAAGCTGAGATGTACCAATTTTATACCCTATCCGAGCATCAGAGGAAGTCAAGCAAACTGATCTTCTGTAGAAAGGAGAAGTAACTCTTATTAAAAAAGCAGAGAAGAAGATGGACAGTATTTAGTATTATTCTTACCAACAGTTGTTTCCAGCAACTCTAAGTGATATGGAGCCAAAATATATTTTGGAGTTAAAAGAAAAAAACCTTGCAAATCAGATTTCTAAGATTTCCCCACAAAGATGAAGTATTATAAGCTCAGACCATTCAGTCTGAGATTTAAAATATTTTGTAAATTTTAATTAAAAATACAATTATGACATAAAACAAAAATATGTTATAGAGAGTGATACAATATTTGTAATCAGAAGTTTCATCATTCTGAATCTTCAATCTTTTTAACATCTACAGATGAGTGACAACTCTTCACACACAAATGACTTTTTAACATGTTTTGTTTTCTCAAGAGTATTTTCAACTTGAAAAACCTGGCACATACCATGACTTCCTGAGTTTAATTTCATGCCCTAATTTGTCACCACTGACTTGGTCCCAACCTCAAACCATCTGCACAGAGCTGCAGGGAAGGACCAACCACAAAGGCAGGGAGATAGCAGCACCCCTGGCTCCTCACTGGATCCTGGAGCGAGTCCAGAGTCCTTCCCATCGGACAGTAGACAATGGAAAAGAAGAAGACAAGTGATCGATCACTTATGTCGATAATGGAAGCAGAGGCAGCCAAAGCCTATTTGAATTTACAGGTATTTTAGATCAGTGAGCTGCAATGGACTGGTAAGATGATATTTGAATTGCTCCTCTTGTAGCCTTATTGCCTCCTGTCAACCTGTTGATCCCAGGAGTTTACATTCTGATAGGGATCAGGGGTTGTCACAGGGACTCCTTCATTATTGGCTAGCCTAGTGATTCGGTCTCATAGTGGGCTACGCCCTCTTGGAGGGATTTCCGAGAAGTCTCCATGGAAGTGGAGTGCATGCGATGTCTTCCCCTTTGTGCTGGCATGTGTAGCCTAGGAGTCCCATTCCCAGGCACATTCAACAGCAGGATAGATCTCTCTCATTAGCCTTATGTCAGCTCAAACTATCCAAATCCTCCAAGTCAGGAGATATCAAAAGATGGACTGTGCCCTTTGGGATAATCCCTTTCTTGCAAACCATGGCTTTGCTGCCCTATCCACAATGTGTTGGTGGCTCCAGGCAGAGCATGGTCCATTTCTGAGTAAAGGAATGGATTTTTCCCAATGTGCTTACCTTTCCAGATCCTACCTTATTATTTTGGTGATATTAAGATGAATTAATAGATAATAAACATTGAATAAATACCCTGATGTAGTGATTTTTCTCTACACTCACACATCACAAATATTCATTTTATGTCAACTTTGAGATGTTTTTGCATGCATTTGCAAGATGAACAAAACTGAACTAGAGATATTTCTAAGCAGGGATTATTAAAGTTATCAGGCTCAATTTTTATTAGCTGCTTGCATTGATGTGAAAAGGAAAAACAAAAGCACAAATAAAACACACTCATTTGCTTTCTGTGTAGATATGATGAAACAAATATATTTGATCAGATGCAGAATAGGGCTTTGGTATGTACATAATAGCAGAGCTATCAGTTAACTTATCACTGTAACTATTTAGTCCTTTTACTTTTCTGCATGTGGCAGAGATTCTTAATTCAAATTGATTTTGTGACAGAGCTTTTTTGTAATTGCTAAGTATTTGAATCCTTATAACCTTATCGTCCACCACTACTTCCTTCCAGCTTTGTCCAGTCATTAGCCGTATCTGGCTAAGCATTACTTCTAAGGAAGTCTCAAGTTGCCATGGATAATTGACAAGGCACTTACTTTATTTACAGGTAACCAAGAATGCACTGAATGAATTAGAAATATGCTTTTGCATATAAATTCCCCTACATAGCTAAGTGAGTGTCTTGACAAAATATTAATGTTATACAGCAGCTTCAGCCACTTTGAGTGAACACTGGTCTCTCTTCATTCACTTATTCACATATTCCTTCATTTGTCCATTTATTTACTTAATCATTCTCTCACCAAATAATCTGTTGTGTGTGTGCAAGGTTATATAAGGTGCTGTGATAAACGCAAAGATGAGTAAGTCTCAGTCTTTTCCCTTCAAGGATGTTATACTTTGACACTTTATACGTTGGACAGTAGTATAACTAGTTGGAATTCAAGTTACCTTGTGATGTGTGTGAAATTAGGTACTTTGCAAGGAAGAGAAAGAGAATGTATTGATTAGGGGTGAGAAGGTGGTTAGAGCCTAATGGAAAATGTTTATAGAAATTAGAATTGGAGCCTGGGGAGAATTTTTGCCAGGTGGAGGGGAAAGTTCATAGAGTACTCCAGACATAGAAGAGCCTTTCAGTGACTGTCTAGCAGTAGGAATCACCAGGTAATCAGGTCAGGTACGTGGCTGTTTGGAAGGAACATGAGGTTTGGATAGGATTATATTGGGATGTCAAGTTGAAAAATTAGGATTGTGGAGAGCCTAAAAAAATTGCCTTCATCTAGCACTGACATTTACACACACACATACAGGCACACACAAAAAAAAGCTTTAACTATATTCAGTTGGAGGGGGAACTCAATAAAGAATCTGAGTGAGAAAGTAGATTGTTAGAAAGATTAATCTGTCTATGTTACCGCAGAGATTGGAAAGAAAAGATATTACAATCACCAAAGTCAATAGCAATGAGGACAAGCACTAGTGTAATAGTCATGACAATAAAAAAAGATAATAGGAGATCCTGCAAAAGTAAAGTTGTGGAATGTAGACATGAATTTGATAAGAGGAGACCAGGAAGATGGACAATGAGGGGAAGGACTGATTACACTGATTCTAGTGTTTTAACTAAAACTATTGTATATAGGATGGATGAACAACAAGGTCCTATTGTATAGCACAGGGAACTATAGTCAATATCCTATGATCAGCCATAATGGAAAAGAATATGAAAAATAATATATATCTATGTATAACTGAATAACTTTTCCTGACAACTGAATCTAAAACAACATTGTAAATCAATTGTGTGTGTGTGTCTTCAGTCATTTCTGACTCTTTGCAACCCTTTGGCTCCTCTGTCCATAGGATTCTCCAGGCAAGAATACTGTAGTGGGTTGCCATGCCCTCCTCCAGGGGATCTTCCTGACCCAGGGATAAATTTTAAAAAAAGCTTTTCGGGACAGAGGCTCAAAATTAACCTACTTATAAGGCCTCTAAGCATTTGTTTGTCACCAGGAGCACCACTTGGAAATGACAACACTGATAATCTAATTTTTAACTTAGTTATGGCGAGGATAACTGTATGGAGAGGATCATTTTGAAAAGCAGAAGGAAATAGTTCCACACTTTCACTTAGATGCTATTTTCTTGTGTTTGACATATTTCAAACAATAAACATTTTTGAAAATAATTGAAAAATATTTTCCCAAGTGGCAACAAAAATACCTATACCAAATAATTATTTCAAACAATAAGTCTATTAAATAGACTTTTCCAATTAGCAGTAGAATTACAGAAGATGGTTTAGTCACTAAGTTGTGTCCGACTCTTGGGACACCATGGACTGTAGACCACCAGGCTCCTCTGTCCATGAGATTCTCCAGGCAAGAATACATTTCCTTCTTCGGGGGATCTTGCCAACCCAGGAGTCAAATCTGGGTGTCCTGCATTGCAGGCAGATTCTTTACTGACTGAGCTATGAGGAAAGCCCAGAATTACAGATACCTAATTAATAATGTGGTTCTTTATTTCCTCTTTCTAATTCATATTTTCCCTAGTGTGTAGTCTACCTAGAAAGATTTTTTTTTTTTGTAGAGATATCGATGGACCTAGAGACTGTAGTATAGAGTGAAGTAAGTTATAAAGAGAAAAGCAAATTATATATTAACAAATATATGTGCAGTCTAGAAAAATGGGATTGATGATATTACTTGCAAAACAGAAATAGAGACACAGATGTAGAGAACAAACATATGGATACCAAGAGGGGAAAGGGAATGACCTGGGAGATTGGAATTCACATATATACACTACTATGTATAAAACATAACTAATGAGAACCTATTGTTCAGCACAGGGAACTCTGCTGGAAATCCAGAAAACAGGCGATATGTGTATATGTATAGCTGATTCACTTTACTGTACAGCAGAAACTAACAGCATTGTAAAGCAACTATACTCCAATAAAAATTAATTTAAAGAAGATTCTTATACTCTTTTATTATCCCTATCCTTGTTTCTCAATCATAGAACAGAATATATATGCATATATATGGAATTTAGAAAGATGGTAATGATAACCCTGTATGTGAGACAGCAAGAGAGACACAGATGTATAGAACAGTCTTTTGGACTCTGTGGGAGAGGGTGAGGGTGGGGTGATTTGGGAGAATGACGTTGAAACATGTAAATTATCATATGTGAAATGAATCACCAGTCCAGGCTCGATGCATGATACAGGATGCTCGAGGCTGGTGCACTGGGATGACCTAGAGGGATGGGATGGGGAGGGAGGTGGGAGGGGGGGGTTCAGGATGGGGAATACATGTACACCCATGGCGGATTCAAGTCAATGTATGGCAAAACCAACACAATGTTGTAAAGTATAATAAATAAATAAATAAATAGGAAAAAAAATAAAAAAAAATGCAAGTAGGAGAAGAGGTGAAAAGTTGACTTTTGTCTTTCAGTGTCCAAAATCAATTTTTTCAAATGTGATCTTAGGTATATACTAAATAGAGTTGTGTGTTTTCTTAAGAAGCTGTAAGTTAGGGCCCTTAGCAGACTATAGGTCCTTGGGCCAAATTCTTCCTGCCATCTGTTTTTTTTTTTGTTAATAAAGTTTTATTGGTACACAATCACATCCATTTATTTATCTATTTCCTGTGACTGTGATTGCACTTCTGTGGGAGAATTTGAGTAACTGTGAACAGAAAACCACATGATTTGCAAAGCCTAAAATATTAACCATCAGGCCCTTTTCAGAAACAATTGGCTGATCCCTGTTCTAAGCCAATGAGAATTTCATACAGCTGGGCAAAGGTAAATTCACTTTCATGCTCATCCTTGTTTTGAAGGACCATCTAGGCTCTTCATCTCCTCTCAGCCTTCCTTAGTTTTAGGTGAGAGATTTTGGACTGTGTGAAAACTCCTTATGTTAAGTGAACCCCAAGAGTTGAACTTGACAATTTTGGATATGGTTTTTAATAAGCATGCATTTAATAAATTCTCTATGTGTGCTTTGGGGAATTTTAAAAGCTGAATTAAATCATTTTCAAAGATTAAAAAAAAAATGCAACTGAAAAACCAGAACAACCCTATTAAAGTTATATGCATTAAAATAGTATAAGGTAATATTTAAAAATTTAAATGTTGATTATCTAGGTAAAAGTATAAATTAAAGCAATCATTTATTTTTAATTTCCTTTACAATAACCATAACTACTGTAAAAAATCACTAAAAGAAATACTGAAATAAACTGAAAAATAAAAAGATCTAAGAATACTTCTCCAATTTACTCCAGTTTCTTTTCTCTCATTTGCTAGTAAGTTAACAAATTCATGAATATTTGATGGATTTATATATTTGAGCAGTTTGGAAAAGTACTGTGTCTTATTATCAGTAAGTGTGAGTTGCTTCCTGGGCAGCTTCTGGAGCAGCCTGGTCAGTGAGAATCTTCTAGAGAATAGGAGAGTGTTAAGAATTATTTGCCTCCCCCCTCCACCCCACATGCATACACAAATGCCAGGGATGTCTTTGTACTCTTTGAAGTCTAACCATATAAAACATAACATTTCATGCCAGGTATGGTGTACATCTCTGATCTCTGCAATGTATATTCAGACATTCCATTTAGCTTTATGATAATTCTGCTTCAGTTTCCTAGAAGATAAAGTCAACTTACGCTCTGGTTTCCTAGTAAACCACAGAAAGGAGTCTCTCTTCAGCTGTCATTGGCATTTTCCATTGCTCAGATTTGTGGATGTGTTTGAACCTTTTCAACATTGTTCATTGAGGCTTTTTTCAATGTCTGCTCTATATTTTGTATTCCTGTTCAAACCTCCCTTGAATTTTTGATCTTTCTCTTTGGAGGGCAAAATTTTTCCCTATGGCATAATCTAAATGATACATTGATGTCATTTTTCCTGCACATCAAGTATGAATGAATTTCATTAATTATATATACCAGATACAATTGCTTTATCTCTTTCCAGTTACCTTTACCTTTTTGTTAAGTCTTTGAAGCAGCTGTCTTAATGTAAAGATAGAAACAATTAAATTTTTTAAATGTATAACACAGAAGGTTTAATGAAAGATAAAATAGAACATTTCTTTTTTCATGCACAAACTGCAAAAATGAGAAATGCAAGTGCAGAATGATGACTTCAGGCATGGTGTTGCACTACACGTCATGTAAGCTAAATAAAGAGTAGATGACTGTCATGATAAATTCCCAGTTTATTTTGTTTTCTGATGATGCTGGGAAAGATTGAGGGCAGGAGGAGAAGGGGATGACAGAGGGTGAGATGGCTGGATGGCATCACCGACTCGATAGACATGGGTTTGAGTAAACTCCGGGAGTTGGTGATGGACAGGGAGGCCTGGCGTGCTGCGGTTCATGGGGTCACAGAGAGTCGGACACGACTGAGCAACTGAACTGAACTGAACTGACGAGCTATAGCTGATATATAATATGAACAACAGTAATATTCCTCCACTTTCTTGATATTGATGCAGCTATGTCTTTTTCTTTAAGGCACAGAGAAGAGAGAAGGTAAAATTCTGGGCTTAATATTTAAAAACCTCTTGACTGTTACTATAATGAAACTGCCTTTTATTTTTAAATCATTTTACTTTTCAAATAGCATCTTAATGTGTATATTCTCTAAGGAAGTACATGGTGAATATAAACTGCTAATAGATTCAGTTTGATTTCAAACAAATAGCATTTTACTTGAGTCTAATTATAATACCTTTAACTATTTTAAGATATTATATATCTATTGTATATATACATACACATATGTATGTTATAGACATAAATGCATATATTTTACCCCGTGCAGAATATTCACATTATATTCATGAATCACTGGAGCAAAATTTGCTGATTCTCACACTTGATCCCTTAATGGCATTTGACAAAATGTAGAGGAATTAAACAGTTGCAAATAGAACTGTAGTTGTCTGTCTTTATAGCTGCAATATATCATTGTGATAACCACATGAGAATTAATCTGCGTGCTAACTCACCACTGGGAAAGGTATGAAGTAAGTACAGAAGCTAAATTCATTTCTGAGCTTTGTTTCTGCACAGAGTAGAATTTGGGCTAAGATATCTCCCAAAGGATGGTGGAAATGTGGCTTCATTTGTAGAAAATCAGTATGAGTGTGAATACTTTTAACTGGGTGGCCTCAACCTATAGTTGTATTTTGTCACATTGGCTCAGTGTGGCAAAGGTGGAGGGGGATGGTGAAGAAGAAGAAGAAGAAGAAGAAGAAGAAGAAGCATATTCTCTTTTTTTTTTTCTATTCTTTAAAGACACTTTCTAAGTAAACCTAAGATAAATTTACCCCAACCTTTTCTCTTCTTCACAAATGGCTTATTGTATACAGTCAATCATACAAAACAATAAAAAATATATATAAGCTGTGACTTTCAGGATACATTTTTGTGTTTCTTATAAAATCAATAGGCTCTTGCAATGGCATGTTTTATTTAATATTGAAATAAAAATAAAACAAGGCATGATATCATTTTAAAATCTCCCTTGAAAGAATGTGCAAGTTATTATATATAATCATGGGAAATTAAAGTGGTTATACAACAGAGTATTGATCTTGAGTTATTTCTCAAGAAAAAGTACAGGCCTCCAGTGGACACAGGCATTTGTTTCTTTGATGTTTTTTCCCACAAATATTGAGTGTCCAGGGAGTTTTGGAGCTGGAGAAACATCCTTTTAAGTGCTCATCTTGAGGTAGCTCTCCAACTTCTTGATATGGACCTTAACCCTGTCCTCTGCCAAACCTTGACTGTCAAAGAAAGTGGCACAAGTTGCTTACACCAGGTAGCCAAGGAGCAACTCAGTCTATTGAGATGGCCTCAATCATTATAAGGAGAGAAATTTGCTCAGTTATTTTTCATTACTAGAAAAAAAACATATTTCATTTGAACACTTGATTTGCTTTTCTCTGAATCCTATTTCTTTCTTTGCTTTGACCACTATACCTATGAAAATTAAAACTTGTAGTAGATCTCCATGTTTGCATTTTTCTGTGGATTTAGTAGATTTCTACCCTTGTTTTCCTGTGTCTTGAATTTCTCAATAATCCTTTTGGTGTGTGTGTGTGTGTGCATGCACATGCATGTGTATACACACATATATGTATACATATATGTCTGGGTGTGTATATATGTGTTCAGTTTAGTTCAGTTGCTCATTCGTGTCTGATTCTTTGCGACACCATGAATTGCAGCATGCCAGGCCTCTCTGTCCATCACCAGCTCCCAGAGTTTACTCAAACTTATGTCCATCAAGTCGGTAATGCCATCCAGCCATTTCATCCTCTGTCGTCCCCTTCTCTTCCTGCCCCCAACCCCTCCCAGCATTAGGGTCTTTTCCAATAAGTCAACTCTTCACATGAGTTGGCCAAAGTTCTGGAGTTTCAGCTTCAGCATCAATCCTTCCAATGAACACCCAGGACTGATCTCCTTTAGGATGGACTGGTTGGATCTCCTTGCAGTCCAAGGGACTCTCAAGAGTCTTCTCCAACACCACACTTCACAAGCATCAATTCTTCAGTGCTCAGTCTTCTTCACAGTCCAACTCTCACATCCATACATGACTACTGGAAGAACCATAGCCTTGACTAGATGGAACTTTGTTGGCAAAGTAATGTCTCTGCTTTTTAATATGCTATCTAGGTTGGTCATAACTTTCCTTCCAAGGAACAAGCGTCTTAATTTCCTGGCTACAATCACCATCTGCAGTGATTTTGGAGCTCCCCAAAATAAAGTCTGACACTGTTTCCACTGTTTCCCCATCTATTTCCCATGAAGTGATGGGACAGGATGCCATGATCTTAGTTTTCTGAATGTTGAGCTTTAAGCCAACTTTTTCACTCTCCTCTTTCACTTTCATCAAGAAGCTTTTTAGTTCCTCTTCACTTTCTGCCATAAGGGTGGTGTCATCTGCATGTCTGAGGTTATTGATATTTCTCCCTATGTGTATATGTGTGTGTGTGTGTGTGTGTGTGTGTGTGTGTGTGTGTATGCATCTCTCATAGCTCATTTGATTAAGAATCCACCTGCAATGGAAGAGACCTCTGTTGGATTCCTAGGTCAGGAAGATCTGATGGAGAAGGGAAGGTCTACCCACTCCAGTATTCTTGGACTTTCCTTGTGGCTCAGCTGGTAAAGAATCCGCCTGCAATGTGGGAGACCTGAGTTCGATCCCTGGGTTAAGAAGATCCCCTGGAGAAGGGAAAGGCTACCCACTCCAGTATTCTGGCCTGGAGAATTCCATGGACTGTATAGTCTATGAGGTCACAAAAGAGTCAGACAGGACTGAGCAACTTTCACTTTCATATACATATATATACACATGTCATAGTGGTTTAGTCACTAAGCTGTATCGAACGTTTGTGACCCCAAGGACTGACTCCCAAACTCCTCTGTCCATGGGATTTCCCATGTTGCCATTTCCTACTCCAGGGATCTTCTCAACCAAGGGATTGAACCTGTGACTTCTACATTGCAGGTGAATTCTACATTGCCACAAGGGAAACTTTATATATACATGTATATAGGACTATATACACATGCTTGGGTATGTGTACCATATATGTATACATGTGCTTCCCAACTGGCACATGTGCTTCCCAACTGGCACAGTGGTAAAGAATATCTGCCTACTAATGCAGGAGACACCAGAGACATGTTTTTGATCCCTGGTTGGAAAGAGACCCTGGAGAAGGAAATGGCAACCGGCTCCAGTACTCTTGCCTGGAAAATTCCGTGGACAAAGAATCCCAACAGTCTATGGGGTTGCAAAGAGTCAGACACGACTGACAGAGTGACTAAGTATGTACACATGCATCAGTTCAGTTCAGTCACTCAGTCGTGTCCAACTCTTTGCGACCCCATGGCCTGCAGCATGCCAGACCTCCCTGTCCATCATGAAATCCTGGAGTTTACCCAAACTCATGTCCATTGAGTCAGTGATGCCATCCAACCATCTCATCCTCTGTCGTCCCCATCTCCTCCCAATCTTTTCCAGCATCAGGGTCTTTTCAAATGAGTCAGTTCTTCACATTAGGGGGCCAAAGTGTTGGAGTTTCAGCTTCAACATCAGTCCTTCCAATGAACACCCAGGACTGATCTCCTTTAGGATAGACTGGTTGGATCTCCTTGCAGTCCAAGGGACTCTCAAGAATCTGCTCCAACACCACAGTTCAAAAGTGTCAATTCTTCGGTGTTCAGCTTTCTTTATAGTCCAACTCACACATCCATACATGACTACTGGAAAAATCATGGCTTCGACTAGACAGGCTTTTGTTGGCGAAGTAATGTCTCTGCTTTTTAATATGCTGTCTAGGTTGGTCATAGCTTTCCTTCCAAGGAGCAAGCATCTTTTAATTACATGGCTGCAGTCACCATCTGCAGTGATTTTGGAGCCCAAGAAGATAAAGTCTCTTACTGTTTCCACTGTTTCCCCATCTATTTGCCATTAAGTGATGGGACCGGATGCCATGATCTTAATTTTCTGAATGTTGAGCTTTAAGCCAACTTTTTCACTCTCCTATTTCACTTTCATCAAGAGGCTCTTTAGTTCTTTTTCACTTTCTGCCATAAAGGTGGTGTCATCTGCATATCTGAGGTTATTGATATTTCTCCCAACAATCTTGATTTCAGCTTGCAATTCATCTATCAATATATATATTCATACACAACACCACATATTTATATATACATATATATGTGAAAAAAGTGTTAAATAATTTTAAAAGGACATAGAAAGTTACCAAATACAAACATGTATCATCCTCTTTACTTGCTTTGTGCAGATTTGCATCAGACTTCTTTTCCTGACCTTCTCCAGAACCCTATGCTTACCCCATGAAGGTGTGAACACATTCTATTCAACTGTTTTCTTCTCTGCAGTCTCTGCTTCAGTGGGTCCCAAATGTAAGCATGCCTCAGACTCACACAGAGGACTAGGGTCAGTCAAACTAGGGGCCGGGTCCCGCTCCCAGGGTTTCTGATTCAGTAGGTCTAGGTTGGGACCCAATGGTCTGTATGCCTAACAACTTCCCACACGATTCTGATGCTCTAGTGAAGGGATTATCCTTTGCAAACTATGGATTCAGTTGGGTTTTATTTCCTATCATGTCATCTGAAAGTAAGTTGCAACTAGATGAGAAATTTAAGGTTTCATCCAAGATAAAAACTGTGAAAGGAGATTGTATCTTGTATGTCCTCCAATTGAGTTGTCACATTTGGGAACCCCTGTCCCAAATGGTTTCAAGAGCTGAGAGGAAATTATCTGTACTTGTTTCTCATCCCAGACTCTGTCCTACTGTAACCAGATCACAGACAGGCTGCCAACTGGGCTTCTGTCCTAAGTCGGGTTTTTACCACATGTGTATCTTCTGGGAGCCAATTAGGTCACCCTGGCTGCACATTAAAATCATCTGGAAGTTTTAATTTTTTAGTGTATTTATTTTGGCTGTTCTGAGTCTTTGTTTCAGTCTGTGAGTTTTCTCCAGTTGCACTTCTCAGGCTCACTTGCTCTCAGTATGTGAGATCTTAGTCCCCTGACTAAGATCGAACCTGTGTCCCCTGCATTCTTAACCACTGGATCACCAGGGAAGTTCCCATCTGGGAGATTTTTAAAGTTGTGCTGTTGCTGAGACATCACTTTTAAAGGGATCTGCATGAAGCCCTGGTAGCAACACTTGAAAAAAAAAAAAATTCCCCCATGACTCTAACCAGAAGCCCAGATTGAGAACTACAGGGTGAGGTGAGCTCTCTGGTTCTTTCCATCACTACTTGGTAGAATTTTGAGCCTTTTAAGTGCTGATTGGAACCAGGGTTCCTCCAATCATGGAAATTTTGATAGTGTTTATGACCTCTATTTCATTCTAGTTACTATTTTTTTCTTTCTTTATTCCTCATTTTCTCCCTTGTTATTGTCTGAGACTGTGGCAAAACACTTTAGTTAACACTCTCAGAGAGTTGCAAGCTAGCCTAAACCCCCAAATCTCTAAAATACAGGCACCAGAATTTGTTAAGGTGAGGCATAGAGGGAGAGACAAGCACAAAATGGTGCAACTAAGGCAGAAAATAGAGAGGTTTTGATGATAACTTGTTAGATAATCACGAAGGGAAGAGGAAAGTCTTGAGTATAATGTCTAAGGTTAAAGCCCCCTCCAAGAAGCTTCTTAAACCAGGAACTCTGGCATCTTCGGTTATGCATAAACCTGCAAGTTAGTGGAAGAGTACTGAGTCCTCTGGAGCCCTTACTGCCTCTGACAGAGGTGGTAGGGAGGTCATGGCTCTGAGTTTGATAGTCAGAGTTCTATAAACAGAAGGCAACTCACTGGTGCTGCTCCAGGGGCATCTTAACTTCTGAACCGAATTAGACACTGTATTTAAATTTACATATGTCTGAGGTGATTGCAGAAATTTAAAATGAATGTAGAACTACTCTGCAATGGCTACAAAGAAGATAAGAACTCAAATATGGTAATTAGGAATGCAGAAAATGCTCAAGCTAAATACATTCTCAGATACAAATCATGATTTGGTAGCAACAAGTACTGTACCCAATATTTACCTAGTGTTCATTTTCTGTTTGCATAAATATCTAAATACATAGGACTAAAACGGAATTTGTGTGATTGAAAGAAGAGAAAGGGTGTTTTTCTTTTCTGTTCTTTTTGCATATTGCCAAACAGATATAAATTCATTAAAAAAAGGACATAGTTCAAGTTAACTGTAAATTCTAAATATATATTATCCTTAAATAAGAAGTAGATAAACTTGATCTAACTGATATTCCTGCTCATTCAGTATTTTGCACTTTGGTATAATTGGTTATTTAACAATCATGGAAATTGCCAACAAAAAGATAAGCATAGTAAAGTGTAAACTGCTTCATAATACATAGATACTGACTTTTACCTCTGAAGGAACATCATACTTCTATCTACTTTTGCCTGAAACTTTCCAAAGTTGGAAAATTCCTGCTTGATTCAAATTTACTCTAAGACATATTTATAGGCAGAAAATTTCTATTTTATTTTTTTTATTTCTAAAATCACTACTTGTTAAATAATTCACTTACAGAATACATGTTCTTTTCAAAAATCAGAGTGGCTTCATTAGCCAAATTGAAGGCAATGAATCAATTCACTTGATTTTGGTCATGTAAGATAATTTACTAGTCAAGACAATTAGTATTATTGTTGATACTGTCACTTTGTTTCTGAAAAGATTATTTCCTAAATTCAGAACAATTAGAAATAAAAAAAGCCTGCTAAGATAATATGTATCATTGAAAGACAGAAAAAAAAAAAAAAACCTGCCATTTCTGCTAGCTTTTCAAGTTTTTTTCCATATGTTTCACACACACACACACACACACACACACACACACACACACACACATATTTCAGTGTCTTCATTGTTCTTGTTTATTCAAAATAGAAATTACTGAAATAAATGCTGAAATTCTATGTGAAATCACATCAAATATTAAAATGTGATGTCATAAACAGTTTTGTTTTTGAGAACTTTTACTCTGTAAAATAAAGAAACATCATGTATGTCTTAATTTTTTCTGAGGACTGCAAAGAATTCAATTATTCACTTCTAGGAAAGAAATCAGTTCTAAAACATGTATTAGACTAGCAATGAATCTATTTGAAAAATATATTGGTTTTTCTCCTCTTTTTATCATATAAATGAAGAGAAGGCCACTTCACCTTTTGTAGCCTGCCTGCTCCAAGTAAAGAGAAAGCAAGAATTGAAAGTGAGACCTCATGACTCTGTGGAGTCATCCTGAGTAGCTAATCTCTGGAGGCACTATTTGTGCCTGCATTTCCTACTAACTCAGCCATAATTTAGAATGAACAGGAGAAAAGTTGTTATTTAATGCCTACAAGACTCAGCAAACCAAAGCAAAGGCTTACGGAAGACAATAAATTCTGTTAACTCTTGGAAATCAATGTTTCTCTTTAGGCCACTCCAAATAAACTTTCTCACCTGAATGTTGAAGATGGTGAACAACTTATCTTTCATTCACGGAATGGACATTGACAACTAAATGTTGGTCTCATTGTTTGTACAGAATGACTGATGGAAAGAAGTAATGAAATATGCAGCAAAAGTAAAAAAAAAAAAAATCTATGGAGTGAATATAAATCTAGGACTAACAGAAAATAGAAGGACACAGGCTATTAACTATTACAAAGAATGCTTTCATAATTACAGGCTTTGGAAGAAAGAGACTCCCAGGAAATGATATGTCCAAGGAAGATATAGTATAACTGAGCAGGACCCTATGTGAAGTGAAGTGAAAGTCGCTCAGTTGTGTCTGACTCCAGGCCAGAATACTGGAGTGGGTAACCTTTCCCTTCTCTAGGGAGGACCCTATGGGGCCTTCCCAATTCAGACCCCTCCCCATACCCTCTGCCTTAGCTCCTCCATGAAGTATCTGGATTAGAAGTATCTGATACACATTAGCTGAGTGGTTTTACAGATGCTACAACCTCCATCGAATGGAAGAAATTAACCACCTGATGTCCATGAACATGTCGTCCCCAGACTTACTGGCATCTGATGACTGACAATGTTAACCCCATGATCCCACCCTGTTAGCTCATCATCAACCAATCAGAGAATTGTGCACAAGCTGATTGTATTCCCTGTGACTCTCTTCCTCACCTGGCCTTTGAAAATGCTTTACTGACACCCATCAAGGAGTTTGGGTGTTTTGAGTACTAGCTGCCCTGGACTCGTTGCTTGGCGCCTGCAATAAACGGTGTAATTTTTCTTTACCACAACCCAAATTTGGTTTGGTAACAATAGAGTGAAAAAGTTGACTTCAAGCTTAACATTCAGAAAAATAAGATCATGGCATCTGGTCCCATCACCTCATGGGAAATAGATGGGGAGACAGTGGAAACAGTGTAGGCTTTATTTTTTTGGGCTCCAAAATCACTGTGAATGGTGACTGCAGCCATGAAATTAAAAGACGCTTACTCCTTGGAAGGAAAGTGATGACCAACCTAGATAGCATATTAAAAAACAGAGACATTACTTTGCCAACAAAGGTCCATCTGGTCAAGGCTATGGTTTTTCCAGTAGTCATGCATGGATGTGAGAGTTGGACTGTGAAGAAAGCTGAGTGCCGAAAAATTGATGCTTGTGAAGTGTGGTGTTGGAGAAGACTCTTGAGAGTCCCTTGGACAGCAAGGAGATCCAACCAGTCCATTCTGAAGGAGATCAGTCCTGGGTGTTCATTGGATGGACTGATGCTGAAGCTGAAACTCCAAAACTTTGGCTACCTCATACGAAGAGTTGACTCATTGGAAAAGACCCTGATGCTGGGAGGGATTGGGGGCAGGAGGGGAAGGGGATGCCAGAGAGTGAGATGGCTGGATGGCATCACCAACTCGATGGGCATGAGTTTGAGTCAACTCCGGGAGTTTGTGATGGACAGGGAGGCCTGGCGTGCTGTGATTCATGGAGCCACAAAGAGTCGGACACGACTGAGTGACTGAACTGAACTGAACTGAACTGAACTGAACAATAGATAATAAGTGTGCTGATATTCAAGGGTCCTCAAAGAACAGACTAGAAAGTGACCTGGATGGAGCATGAATCTATGATCCTAGCCTTCCCGATGACCATCAAAACTGCTTAAAAGGGAAGGTAAAGAGCAGTATTTTTTAAATTTTTTTCTGCTAAAAAATTATTGAGAGAAAAACTGCTCAGTGGAATGTTACTTTGCTTTAAGTATCTTAGTTGTAAAGCATATTTGTCTTAGTTTTAAAATTTCAGCTTTTTTCTGGGGACACGTATGGATAAATCTATGACGCTGTGCTAAGTGTGGAGCCTGGCTATTTCATGATGTCACTCCTGTAGGTCCCTGTCCAATTGCCTCCTTTGGTGGTATCTGCGTTTAAATGATGAGCTGCAAAGGGAAATTGCACTTCCTGCAGCTGCAGTTCCACAAACTTAGTTATGAGTCTCAGCAGCGCTTTCAGTGTGCTTTTTCTCTCTTGCTATTCTTAGCACTGCTGGACTTAGAAAAAAAGATATCCGCATGCCCAGTGAAATTTGAATTTCAGATAAACAACAAATACTTTTTACATTATGAGTGTGCCCCCATGAGAAACTACTTGTTTATTTGAAACTCAAATTTCCATGGATGTTCAACCCTGCAAACGCCCCTCATTCTTTAAATGAAAAGAATTTTTAAAAGAAATTTTATAATCAGTAGATCAGCATTTGTTCATATCTACCATTTCCTCATTCACTTCTATTGGAAAGAAAGACACACCTATTTTCTTTACCATAACCACCCTTCTATTTTGTTCTTTGGGCTCCATCCTTTTCTCCCTTCTCTGTGGTGCCTCAACACATAAGCAATCCTCCCAGTTTTCTGTATCTTCATCCTCTTGCTCTCTCTGAGCTCAAGGGTTCTCTAAATGCAGGAGCAGGCCCCCAGTTGCCCTCTGTCTCCACCTCCATCCATTCTGTTTCCTTCACACACTCCTTGGTTTTCACCTGCTGCTTGCCTTATCCCAGGACCATTAAATGCTGCTGTTCCATGGGGTTCTCCATGCCCGAATCTTCTCAGTTTACAGTTTCCTATGGGAGAGCTCTCCAGTTGCCACCTATTGGCCCAAGACCTCCTAATCTTCATCTAAAGTTGCAATGCCTCTTCTGACCTCCAGACCTGTATATGTCTCTTCAACATCTCTCTTTGGAGGTCTATTTTGTGCCTCAGGCTATTGTGTCCAAAATTGAATTCCTCTTCTTTTCTATCTGCCTCCTAAACAGTGTGTTCTGTCTATAGTAAACGGTAATAAAATCTACCCAGTTATCTAAATCAGAAACATGAGATCAGCTCCATAGATACTTAATCATCGAGTTCTACTTGATTTACTTTCAAAATACTTAAAAAATCTATCTACTTTTTCTTTTCTTTTCTTTTTTAATAGTTCCTGTGCTATACAGCAAATCTTTGCTGCTTACCTATTTTATTTATTTTATTTTTTCGTTATACCACAAGGCATGTGGAATCTTAGTTCCTTGACCAGGGATTGAAGCTGCATCCCCTAGCATTGGAAATGCAGATTCCTAAATATCGGACTGCCAGGCAAGTCTCTCATCTACTTCTTTTTATTCTTTCAGCCTCTATCACCTTCTTTCACAGAACACAGCACTGATTTTCTAACAGGGTTTCTTTGGCTTCTGTCTTGTCTTTCCTATCTGTTTTCCAAAAGAAACTTGAGTGTTTTTCCAAAACACAAAAGTGACAATGTCGTTCTTTTACTTGAAAGTTTATAGAAATTTCCCCTTGGATATCTTCCAAACTCCTAACTGTGGCTGGTAAAGAGCTCACGGTTGGCTCCCACCCCCTCCTCCTGCTCCCTGCTGGGCCACAAGGAAATCCTCTTCCTTCAAATCTTGCTCATCTTTATGTGTTCACTTGTGCCGTATCTTTTTTCTAAAGTAGGGTATCTCTTGTTTTTACTTCTTTGGATTGTTCTTTAATTATTAGTTCCTCAGGGAAACCTGCTTTGTTCTACTAGATGTATGTTCCTTTAGCTTTGTTTATTCATGGATTTAAAAAATAAAACAAAACATTTGCCTGTTTGGTTATTTGTATTATCACATGGAATATAAATTCATTCGGGATGAAACCATTACTGCATTTTCCACTGTATTTCCAGCTTCTAAGAACTTGCTTTGATATAGAGTAAATTTCTAAGAAATAGTTGCTCTTTGTGTGAGTAAATGAGTAAGCAGGCATACAGGATGACAGGGAGAGAAAATTGTGCTTAAAGTGGGTCACAAATAGTCAGACATGACTGAAATGACTTAGCCCATTCACTGCATAGGCAGAAAAACAGGTATGAGACAAGATTCCTACTTTCAAGTGGCTTGCTGTGTACAGAAAAGGGAACCAATACACATGAAACTACTAACAAATGACAATACTAAACACGTGATACTGACTATAAAGATTGTGGAAATTGCAAGAAGGAAAAGGTCACCATGGTCCAGAACAGTTTGGAAAAGCTTCATGGAAGAGGATAAAAATAAGGAAACATATCTAAATATGGACATTTGGAAAAGATGACAAATATTTAGGAAGGGAAGAATTGCATTTGATGGTAGTTGAACACTACTTTTAAAAAAATTGAGGTATAGTTGATTTACAGTGTTGTTTAATTTCTGCTATATAACCAGATGACTCTATGGCTTTTCCAGGAGTCATGTATGGATGCGAGAGTTGGACCATAAAGAAGGCTGAGTGCTGAATAATTGATGCTTTGTGGTGCTGGAGAAGACTCTTGAGAGTCCCTTGGACAACAAGGAGATCAAACCAGTCAATCCTAAAGGAAATCAACCATCAACATTTCATTGGAAGGATTGATGCTGAAACTGAAGCTCCAACACTTTGGCCACCTGATGCGAAGACTGACTCATTATAAAAGATCCTAATGCTGGGAAGGATTGAGGGCAGGAGGAGAATGGGGTGACAGAGCATGAAATGGTTGGATGATATCATCGACTCAATGGACATGAGTTTGAGCAAACTCCAGAAAATAGTGAAGGACAGGGAAGCCTGGTGTGCTGTAGTCCATGGGTCACAAAGAGTTGGACATCACTGAATGACTGAAAAACAAATATATATATGTTTATATAAATATTTTGGTGGTTTAGTTGCTAAGCCATACCCAACTCTTGGCAACCCCATGGACTGTAGCCTGCCAGGCTCCTTGTCCAAGGGATTTTCTAGGCAAGAATATTGGAGTGGGTTGCCATTTACTTCTCCAGGGTATCTTCCCCATCCAGGGATCGAACCTGGGTCTCCTGCATTGCAGGCAGATTCTTCACCAACTGAATTACCAGGAACTATTCCTGGAGGAGGGCATGGCAATGTACTCCAGTATTCTTGCCTGGAGAATCCCCATAGACAGAGGAGCCTGGCGGACTTCAGTCCCTGGGGTTGCAAAGAGCCAGACATGACTGAGAAGCTATGTGTGCACGCGTGCACACACACACACACATTCTTTTTTATATTCTTTCCAATATGGTTTATCATTTGAATATAGTTCCCTGTGCTGTACAGTGGGACCTTGTACTGTTTGTTTTTTTGCTTTTTCCTGCTCATAATTCTTTTCCCACTTCTTCTGGTACTGATGCTATTTTTTTTTTTTTTTTTTTTTTTGGTGTTATAATATTCATTCTCCAATTCATAAGTTTCTGAAGGGGTTGTCAGCAGCTACATTTTAAATCCAACCTTCTCACTCAAGGACATAGTCCAAGCATAGTGACCTGCTGACAATGATTAGCCTATGGATGTGACCTAAAAAAAAGGCTAATTCTATTCCTTCTCTGGGATTTCATGAAACTGCTTGAAAAGAACATTTCCCTTTCCTGTGAAGCCACTGTTAGTAAAATGTAAGGCTACCACTGTTTCTGTCCAAAATGCTTATTCTCTCTGCTGTACAGAGGAAGCTTGACTGCAGTCAGAGAAAATAAAAACCACAGAGAGAAGGCATGGAAGCAAGGGAACCACATTGCCTGACTCTCTGAAGGTCCTGAGGCCATCTGTATACCTGAATTTTCAATTTCTGTGGCTAATATATCAAGCTAATTTTAACTAGTTTCAGCCAATTTTAACCTGGTAGATGAGTCCAGACCAAAACGGGGTAAAGGGTGGATGAAGAGGGAGGACAGACAGGTAGAAGAGAATCATAAGGGTATGGTGGTAATGGGGAAGAGGACCCAGATCAAAGCAGCATCCAGAAGAAGAAGTGACAGGACTTGGTTGGGACCAGATATACTCAATGAGAAGAAAAATTTTGCAAAAACAGGAAATTTTTGGCAAGAAGGGGCAGCTAGGATGGGGAAGTGGATATGAAGGGAAATAATAGTCAAATGATGACAGCTGAGTTCCTGGTAAAGCTGGGACTTTGTCAGTCTATGGTTTCAGTTTGAGGACCCACCCTACACTGGGATGACAGTGTGAAATCAGGAAATTGATCTGATTTTGTGTTTTGTGTCAGTGCTCAGTAGAGGATGACAGAAAACTCTAATTATGCTTCCCAAACTCTGTCTTTACCAGGGAGAATTTGTAGCATCAAACAGAGGATTTTGAATTGTGGTCCCTAGATCAGCAGCATCTGTATCACTTGGGAATGTATTAGAAGTGCAGAGTCATGGCCCAACCCCAGAGGAAGTCATCAGAGACTCTGGGGGTGGGGGCAGGGTCTCCCTCTGAATAGGCCCTGTGGGTGACATTGATATCCACTGGCGAAGAATATGCTCTACATGGGGCTCTACCACAGGTGAGGCAACACACCACTGACTACTATAATTTCACACAGGAAGAATGACTCCCTTTGAAAAATTCATTTTCCCTGAAAAACTGTATATTGAATATGTGCTATCTGTAGGCACTTTGGACACTGCAGAAAACAAACCTGATATAGTCAATCATGAAAATACATAGATGTTGGCAATTAAAAATTAGGCTATGTTCAGGGGAGAACAAGATGGCAGAGGAGCAGGTGGACGTGGAGTCCACCTCTCTCCATGGATACATCAGGAATACACCTTCAGACACAGAAGTGCATGCAGAACACCAGCTGAGAGCAGACAGGAGTACCTGACCACTGGAAAAGAATATATAGAAGCACGCAAAACTCAGTAGGACAAAGGAACTAGGGGGAAAAACAGAAGTGTTAGTAGGACTGGACCTGCCCTCAGTGGGTTGGGGAACTGAAGCAGGGGTCTGATCCCCACATCTGGGCAGTTGTCTGTGTCAGAGAAGAAACATTTAAGGCTGGGAGTGAAACAACTGACCTGTGACAGCCTAAATGAAATGAGAATCAGACAGTTCTTGCCACAGCCATACATACCCCAGATAGGGATGCAGGTCCCCTGGAAGGCACAGCAGCTGGGAGCTGCAGTTTAGGGACTGTGGAGTGATCCCAGGGTGAGGGCTGCTATTAACTGCAGAGAGATGGATCAAGGGGATGTGAGAGAGGAGATTGTGCTGTGAAATGCCTGTGGATGAAAGCCAGGCAGCCAAGGAAACAAGGCGATACTGCTGAGTCATGCGTAGGAGGTGGAGCCATCATCATAGTCTCTCTTTCCCCACACGCTAGCACTGGCAGCTAAACAATAGAGAGGCTGGCCCATCAAACACCTGATGCTCTGAATTACAGAGTAGGACCCCACCCAGGATGCTCCTTTAAGAGATTGATGTGCCTGAACTATACAGTAGGACACCACCCACGGTGTCCCTTCAAGTGCCTGACATGCTGATCTACAGAGTAGAAACCCAGCCACAGGGCCCCCTCTATGTGCTTGAAGCACCAACAACAGACAATGACCCCAGGCAAGGGATCCCTCTAAGTGCCTGACGGGGCAGAGCTACAGAGAAAGACTGGCGAAAGAAGCCTTCTCATTTCCAGCTATGAGAAAAACGACTCAGATATGGCCATAACTCCTGGGGCAGAAGAGTTATGTCCGTGTCCTGCACACTTTGGGCAAACCAGGGTCCCCAGAAGCCAAGCAACTTCACCACCTTCACACTCAACTCTCACTGGGGCAGAGCTGCCACAGGCAAAAAAAATCTTGTCTATACATGCAGGGTCACTTTGATAGTGTCCAACTCTTTGTGACTCTGTAGACTATAGCCTGCCAGTCTTCTCTGTCAGCGGGGTTCTCTAGACAAGAATACTGGAGTGTATTGGCCAATACTGGTTGCCATACCCTTCTGTGTGTGTGTGTGTGTGTGTGTGTGTGTGTGTGTTAGTTGCTTAGTCGTGTCTAACTCTTTGCAACCCCATAGACTGCAGCCCACCAGGCCCCTCCATGCATGGGATTCTCTAGGCAAGAACAGTGGAGTGGGTTGCCATTTCCTCCTCCAAAAGAAACTATAGAAAGAAAGAAAGTGAAGTCGCTCAGTCGTGTCCAACTCTTTGAGACCCCATGGCCTGTAGCCTACCAGGCTTCTCCATCCATGGAATTTTCCAGGCAAGTTTACTGGAGTGGGTTGCCATTTCCTTCTCCAGCAGTATATTTCCTGCTGCCCTAGCCACCAACTCCCTTGCATACCTGGTGCTGCCAGAAACACTGTGACCCAAGCAGCTGCACCATCTCCACCTCCTGGCCCTCACAGGGGCAAGCCCAAGTCCTCCAGGGCAGCCTCAGAAACAAACCCCAGTGGACCATCCACATGCAGAGGTGGAAATAAAACCACACTTGAAACTCAGGGGCAGTCTGGCTAAGGAGGAAGACCCAAAACCTTCCCACCAGCTGTACAAGCTGCAGATTAAATCCATATGATCAGCTAGGCAGACACTATGTCTATGGAATATATAAAAGGACATTGAGAGATCCCACACAAGAAAAGGCACTAGTTCTGATAGCTGTGGACATTGGAGGCAAGAACACACAGGAGTAGGACCAGATTAGAATCTGAGCTGCCCCCAGAGCAGGCCCAGTGAACAGCATAGTGTTGGAGGGCATCCTAGGGTGGACTGTGACTCCCAGTGAGGGAAAGGATTCTGACAGCAGTGACCCAAGAAAAACACTTATTTGGCTATTCGAGGTTTTTTGTATTTCCATACAAATTGTGAAATTATTTGTTCTAGTTCTGTGAAGAATACCGTTGGTAGCTTGATAGGGAGTGCATTGAATCTATAGATTGCTTTGGGTAGTATACTCATTTTCACAATATTGATTCTTCCAATCATGAACACGGTATATTTCTCCATCTGTTTGTGTCCTCTGTGATTTCTTTCATCAGTGTTTTATAGTTTTCTATGTATAGGTCTTTTGTTTCTTTAGGTAAATAACTCCTAAGTATTTTATTCTCTTTTTTTATTTGAATCAGTTCTAATGAAATGGGTAAAACTAGAGCCCATTATATGGAGTGAAGTAAGCCAGAAAGATAAACACCAATACAGTATACTAATGCATCTATATGGAATTTAGAAAGATGGTAATGATAACCTTATATACCAGACAGAAAAAGAGACACAGATATATAGAACAGACTTTTGGACTCTATGGGAGAAGGCAAGGGTGGGATGATCTGAGAGAACAGTATTGAAACATGTATATTATCAAGTGTGAAACAGATTGCCAGTCCAGGTTGGATGCATGAGACAAGTGCTCGGGGCTGGTGCACTGGGATGACCCAGAGGGATGGGATGGGGTGGGAGGTGGGAGGGGGGTTCAGGATGGGGAACACATGTAAATCCATGGCTGATTCATGTCAATGTATGGCAAAAACCACTACAATATTGTAAAGTAATTAGCCTCCAACTAATAAAAATATTTGGGGGGGGGGGAAGAAAAACACTTATTCTTACGTTTTCACTTGTTCTGTAGTTTCTTTGGATTTTTGTTTGTTTGTTTGTTTCCTCCCCCCTGTTGTAATTGTTGATTTTATTGGCACTATGAAATTTAATTAAACTTTTGAGTTTTTTTTTCTCTAAATCACATTTTTTATTGTCATAAACCTCTGCCTCTACTTTGGGCTTTTGCAGTTCTGTGGAGTTTTCCTTCTTCTTTTTTTTTTAAATCTTTTTTAAATTTTAATTTTTTAAGCCTATTATTATTTTCTATATTTATACCTTTGTTTGCTTTCCTTACTATTCTTTTCCCCATGCAGCTAATCTTCAATGTATATAAATCTTTTTTATCTATCTCTATCTAACTTTGCATATGTATTCTTTCTTTCTATTTTTTCTCTCCTTTCCTCTCAACATATTTGTTAGTTTTATTTTCATTGCTTTATTCCCCAATTTGCACCTTGCTTTTAGTTTTATTTTCCAGTTTGTTTTAGTTAGTTTTGTCCTTAGCTGGTAGACATAATTTTTGGTTTCCTTTGTTCATCAGGTCAATCTATTGTACTTTATTTTTGTTGGACTGTTTTGATTTTGCTTATAGGTGTGTGTGTGTGTGTGTGAGTGTGTGTGTGTGTGTGTGTGCATGTGTGTGTATATTCAGTCATACTTTTTATTGTTATAAACCTCTGCCTCTACATTGGGCTGTTGCAGTTGTGTGGAGTTTTCTTTTTTCTTTCTTTCTTCTTCCTTTTTTTCTTTTCTCTTTTTTATAATTATAATTT
Source organism: Dama dama (assembly GCF_033118175.1). NCBI lineage: Eukaryota > Metazoa > Chordata > Mammalia > Artiodactyla > Cervidae > Dama > Dama dama. The sequence goes on along the minus strand of NC_083697.1, from coordinate 9,516,772 downwards.
TTAATTTTTTTAAACCTATTATATTTTTTATACATTTATTCCTTTGGTTTCCTTTCCTACTGTTCTTTTCCCCTTGAAGTTGATCTTTAATGTATATACATCTTCATCTACCTCTATTTAACTTTGCATATCTGTTCTTGCTTTCTTTTCTTTATTTCCTTTCCTCTCAACATATTTGTTAGTCTTGTTTTCATTGCTTTATTCCCCACTTGGCACCTTGCTTTAGTTTTGTTTTACAGTTTGTGCTTTAGTTAGTTTTGTTCTTAACTGATAAACATAATTTTTGATTTCCTTTGTTTGCTGGGTCAATAGACTGTACTTTATTTTTGTTGGACTGTTTTGACTATGCTTATGGGTGTATATTTGTATGTGTATATTCCATTATTTTAGTTATTATTTGCCTGATTTTGTAATTGCCATTTGTCTGGGATTCCTCCTTGGTTTCTCATTTTGGGGTATTTGTTTTAATCTCACTTAATGCCATAACAAACCACTTGTGAAATCTTCATTCATGACCAGATATCAAGTCCTGAGCCTTTGGAGTAGGAGCAGACTCCAAGAGCCTAGACTACCAGAGAACTAACCCTAGGGAGTATCAAATAGTGAAAACTCACACACAGGAAACCACTGGAATACAAGACCGAACATCACCCAAACACCAGTAGCAGCTTGTGTAGGATGCCTCATCTAAACAACAAACAAAACAAAAATACAAACCCAATCATCAGCAGAAAGTATTACCACCTCAGTCAGCCTTTCTCATCAGAGGAAAAACAAACAAACAAACAAAAAACTCAGCACAAATATCACCCTATATGAAGGTTACACAAACCACTCGGCCAACCTTAGGAGGGCAGAAACCAAAAGGAAGAAAGAATTTAACCTTGAATCTCGGGAAGAGGAGACCTCAAACACAATAAATTTAAAAAATAATAAAAAGGCAGAGAAATACTACACAAATGAAGGAATAAATTAGAAACACAGAAGTCCAAATAAATGAAAAGGAAATAGGCAAACTACCTCAAAAAGAATTCAGAATAATGATAGTAAAGATGATAAAAAAAGAAAAATAACCTTGAAAACAAAATGGAGAAAAAGCAAGAATCAATTAATAAAGACCTAGAAGAATTAAAGAATAAACATACAGAGACATACAACACAATTAATGAAATTAAAAATACTCTGGAAGGAATCAATAGCAGAATATCTGAAGCAGAAGAATGAATCAGTGAGCTGGAAGATAAAATGGTGTAAATAACTTCTGAAGAGCAGAATAAAGTAAAAAAAAAAAAAAAAAAAATGAAAAGAATTGATGATGGTCTCAGAGACCTCTGGGACAATATCAAATGCACCAACATTCGAATTATAGGGGTCCCAGAAGAAGACAAGAAAAAGAAAGGGTATGAGAAAAGTTTTGAAGAGATTGTAGTTGAAAATTTCCCCAACATGGAAAACGAAATAGTCAATCAAGTCCAAGAGGCACAGAGTCCCATATAGGATAAACCCAAGGAGAAACACACTGAGACATATACTAATCAAACTAACAAAGACTAAACACAAAGAAAGAATATTAAAAGGAGCAAGGGAGAAGCAACAAGTAACATAAAAGGGAAACCTTTTATGCAAATGGGAAGCAAAGGAAAGCTGGAGTAGCAATTCTCATATCAGACAAAATAGGCCTTAAAATAAAGAAGATTACAAGAGATAAGGAAGAACACTATATAATAAACAAGGGATCAGTCCAAGAGGAAGACATAACAATTGTAAATATCTATGCACCTAACATAGTAGCACCTCAATACATAAGACAGACACTAACATTCATAAAAGGAGAAATTGATGGTAGCACAACCACTTTAACACTCCACTCACACCAATGGCAGACCATCAAAACAGAAAATTAATAAGGAAACACAAGTCTTAAATGATACATTAGATAAGATGGATCTCATTGATATTTTTAGTACATTCCATCCAAATACAGAAGAATACACCTTCTCAAGTGCATATGGAACATTCTCTAGGATAGATCACATCTTGGGTCACAAGTCAAACCTCAGTAAATTTAAGAAAATTGAAATCATATCAAGCATCTTTTCTGACTACAGCGTTATGAGACTATATGTCAATTACAAGAAAAAATTGTAAGAAACACAAACACATGGACATTAAACAATACACTTCTAAATAACCAACAGGTTACTGAAGAAATCAAAAGGGAAATAAAAAAACGTCTAGACAAAAATGACAATGAAAACACAACAACTCAAAACCTACAGAATGCAGCAAAAGCAGTTCTAAGAGGGAATTTTATAGCAATACAATCCTACCTCAAGGAACAAGAAAAACATTGAATAGAAAATCTAACTTTACACCTAGAACAACTGGAAAAATAAGATGAAACAGCTCCCTAAATTAGCAGAAGGAAAGAAATCATAAAGATCCAAGCAGAAATAAATGAAAAAGAAATGAGAGAAACAATAGTAAAGATTAGTAAAACTAAAAGCTGGTTATTTGAGAAGATAAACAAAATTGACAAATCTTTGGTCAGACTCATCAAGAAAAAAAGAAAGAAGAATCAAATCAACAAAATTATAAAGGAAAAAGGAGAGGTTACAACAGACAATGCAGAAATACAAAGGATTATAAGAGACTATTATGAACAACTATATGGAAATAAAATGGATAACCTGGAAGAAATGGACAGATTCTTAGAAAAGTTCAATCTTCCAACACTGAACCAGGAAGAAATAGAAATTATGAACAACCCAAATAAAAGCACTTAAATTGAAGCTGTGATTAAAAATCTCCCAAAAAACAAAATCCCAGGACCAGATGGCTTCATAGGAGAATTTTATCAAATATTTAGAGAAGAGCCAATGCCTATCCTTCTAAAACTCTTTCAAAAAATTGCAGAGGAAAGAACACTTCCAAACTCATTCTATAAGGCATCTATCAACCTGATACCAAAATCAGACAAAGATAACACACAAAGAGAAAACTACAGGCCAATATCACTGATGAACATAGATGCAAAAATCCTCAACAAAATTTTAGCAAACAGAATTCAGCAACACATCAAAAAGCTCTTACACCATGATCAAGTTGCATTTATTTCAGGGATGCAAGGATTCTTCAATATATGCAAATCAACCAATGTGATACACCATATTAACAAATTGAAAGGTAAACACCATACGAAAATATCAATAGATGCAGAAAAAGCCTTTGACAAAATCCAGCACCCATCTATGATTAAAACTCTTCAAAAAATGGACATAGAAGGAATCTACCTCAACATAATAAAGGCCATATATGATAAGCCTACAGCAAACATTATTCTCAATGGTGAAAAACTGAAAGCATTTCCCCTAAGATCAGGAATAAGACAAGGGTGTCCACTTCCACCCATATTATTCAACATAGTTCCAGAAGTCCAAGCACAGCAATCAGAGAAGAAAAAGAAATAAAAGGAATCTAGAATGGAAAAAAAAAGAAGTAAAGCTCTCACTGTTTGCAGATGACATGATACTCTACATAGAAAACCCAAAGATAGTATCAGAAAGTTATTAGAGCTAATCAGTGAATTTAGCAAAGTTGCAGGATACAAAACCAATACACAGAAATCACACTTGCATTTCTATACACTAACAATGAAAAATCAGAAAGATAAATGAAGGAATCAATCCCATTCACCATTGCAACAAAACTAATTAAATGTCTAGGGATAAAGTTACCTAAGGAGACACAAGAACTGTACACAGAAAATTATAAGACAGTAGTAAAAAAAAATCAAAGATGACATAAACAGATTGAGAGACATTCCACATTCCTGGGTAGGAAGAATCAGTATTATGAAAATGACTATACTACCAAATGCAATCTACAGATTCAATGTGATCCCTTTAAAATTACCAATGACATTTTTCACAGAACTAGAATAAAAAATTTCACAATTCATATGGAAACACAAAAGACCCTGAATAGCCAAAGCTGTCTTGAGAAAGAAGAATGGAGTTGGAGGAATCAACTTCCCTGACTTCAGATTATACTACAAAACTACAGTCATCAAGACAGTGTGGTACTGGAACAAAAATAGAAATATAGACCAACAGACAAGATAGAAAACCCAGAAATAAACCCACTCACCTATAGGTACCTTATTTTTGACAAAGGAGGCAAGAATATATAATGGGGCAAAGACAGCCTCTTCAATAAATGGTGCTGGGAAAACTGGACAGCTACATGTAAAAGAATAAAATTAGAACACTTCCTAACACTATACACAAAAATGAACTCAAAATGGATTAAAGACCTAAATGTAAGACCAGAAACTATAAAACTCTTAGAGGAAAACAAAGGCAGAACACTCGATGACATAAATCAAAGCAAGATCCTCTATGACCCACTTTCTAGGGTAATGGAAATAAAAACAAAAGTAAGCAAGTGGGACCTGATTAAACTTTAAATCTTTTGCACAGCAAAGGAAACTATAAGCAAGGTGAAAAGACAACCCTCAGAATGGGAAAAATTAATAGCAAATTAAACAACTGACAAAGGATTAATTTCCAAAATATATAAGCAGATCATACAACTCAATACCAGAAAAACAACCCAATCAAAAAGTTGGAAGAAGACCTAAACAGACATTTCTCCAAAGAAGACATACAGATGGCTAACAAACACATGAAAAATGCTCAACACCGCTTATTATTAGAGAAATGAAAATCAAAACTACAATGAGATATCACCTCACACCAGTCAGAATAGCCATCATCAAAAGTCTACAAACAATAAATGCTGGAAAGGGTGTGGAGAAAAGGGAACACTCTTGCAATGTTGCTGCTGCTGTTGTTAAGTCTCTTCAGTTGTGTCTGACTCTGTGCGACCCCATAGACGGCAGCCCACCAGGCTCCACCGTCCCTGGGGTTCTCCAGGCAAGAACACTGGAGTGTGTTGCCATTTCCTTCTCCCTTGCAGTGTTGATGGGAATGTAAATTGATATAGCCACTATGGAAGACAGTATGGAGATTCCTTAAAAAACTAGGGATAAAACCATCAAATGACCCATCAATCCCACTCCTAGGCATATACCCTGAGGAAACCAAAATGGAAAGAGGCACATGTATCCCATTGTTCACTGCAGCACTATTTACAATAGCTAGAACATGGAAGCAAGCTAGATGTCCAACAACAGATGAATGGATAAAGAAGTTGTGGTACATATACACAATGGAATATTACTCAGCAATAAAAAGGAATACCTTTGAGTCAGTTCTAATGAGGTGGATGAACCTAGAACCTATTATACAGAGTGAAGTAAGTCAGAAAGAGAAAGATAAATATTGTATTCTAATGCATATATACAGAATCTATAAAAATGGTATTAAAGAATTTACTTACAAGGTACCAATAGAGAAACAGACATAGAGAATAGACTTACAGACATGGGGAGAGGGGAGGAGAGGGTGAGAGTAACATGGAAACTTACATTACCAGATGTGAAATAGATAGCCAACAGGAATTTGCTGTATGGCTAAAGAGACTCAAACAGGGACTCTGTATCATGCTAGAGGGGTGGGGTGGGGGGGGGGAGATGGGAGGGAACTTCAAAAGGGGGGGGATATATGTATACCTGTGGCTGATTCATGTTGAGGTTTGACAGAATACAACAAAATTCTGTAAAGCAATTATCCTCCAATAAAACATAGATAAATTAAAAAAAATAGGCTGTGTTGACTGAATTACTATTCTGTATACCTGAAACTAATACAATATAATAAATGAACAATATTGCAATAAAAGTTTTAAAAGATGATATGGAAGTGAAGGGGACCTGAGTGTTGGTTGGGGAATCACAAAGTTTTCCCCAAAGGAATGACATCTAAATTAAGAAAAAATGGTTAGAATTAATCTGGTGAAGTGAAGATCAGATAAGATGAAGGCATTCCTGAGAGGTGAGAGCCTGGCTCTTTCAGAGGCCTGAAGACAGACCAGCACAAGTAGGTCATTGTTAACAGTGCTGTTGAAGCAGAGGAGGCTGGCCTGACGGATCATTCAGACCCTTGTAAATTCTATTCAATACAGTATACTAACGCATATATATGGGATTTAGAAAGATGGTAACCATAACCCTATATGCAAAACAGAAAAAGAGACACAGATGTACAGAACAGAATTTTGGACTCTGTGGGAGGAGGTGAGGGTGGGATGTTTTGAGAGAACAGCATCGAAACATGTATATTATCTAGGGTGAAACAGATCGCCAGCCCAGGTTGGATGCATGAGACAAGTGCTCGGGGCTGGTGCACTGGAAGACCCAGAGGAATCGGGTGGAGACAGAGGTGGGAGGGGGATCGGGATGGGGAATACATGTAAATCCATGGCTGATTCATGTCAATGTATGACAAAAACCACTACAATATTGTAAAGTAATTAGCCTCCAACTAATAAAAATAAATGGGAAGAAAAAAAAAAAAGATCTTGAACTCACCACAGACAGCAACTAAGAGGCTATTGAAAAGTTTCAAGGGTAAGCTAACATAATTTTTAAATGTAAATTTTCTATATAAAAAAGGCAAAGTCTTTCCCATTCCACAAGTGTGGGTATGATGCCATGATGATTTAAATTTCCTCTAAGTTGTAGGATACTAATAGAGACACTTTCTCTGCATGAGGCTTTGATGCTGGTGCATAGAGTGGGTAGTGGGTAGAGTGTCCTTGTGGGACTAAATACCAGGAAGAAACAAGGAAGAAGGGGCTTAGAAGCTGCTTCTGCTTTGTGGTTCTGGCTGAGATGGGTCCTACTTGTTCATGTCTGAAGCAGCAGGAGTGCAAGTTCATCTTCCTGTCCTACAAGGGACCCTGGTGCTCAAGCTGGTCCATCTGCAGCCTTTAGAGATGTCATTCACTTTCCAAGTATCTCAGTCACCCCCTTGAGAACAGTATCCAGATCCTCTCTTCCCTTGAGAAGACTTTCACTGTTAATGTCTTGGTGTGACTGTCCTGTGCTCAGACATCATGTGACTGACCAATGGAAATATGCAGCTATTTAATGTTAGTCTGTGGATAGTCTACTAATGCTTGACAGGACACTCAAGACTGAGCCTGGACTGCCCTCCCACATTTCGGCGATGTGACTCAAGCTGTCTGCTCAATAGCTGATCCAGAGCCACCACAAACAGCCTGCCTGTAATTGAACTCATTGTCTTTCCCAGTTTAGCTGGCTTCTGACCCTTCTGTTTCTGTCAGTAACACCAGCTTTTGCTCCCTCCCAAGGCCCAAGATCTGGAATCATCCTTGACTCCTGTAGGGTCTGCCCTTACCAATGCCAAGCATTGAGTTGCTCCTGATGATCTGGTGGTGGGGGATCCTGCCTACCTGAGGGGATCCTGCCCACCCTGCCCCCAGGGCCTGGATGCCCACCAGGCCTCTCTGCCAGGCTAGCTTCTCCTTTCCTCAGTCCCAGCCCCAGCTCTTAAGGGGTTCCCAGGTTGTGGCAGCTCCCAGCAATTTCCCTTTTTTCAAATTCCTGCAGTATTCCTCTTCTAAAACTCACCATCTTGAACTCCCATCTTTTCAAGTGTACATTCAACTTCTGTCATTAGTTAATAGGTCACTTAGGTGAAGAATCAAGTCTTTCTGTCACGTTGTATGCTCAGCTCCCAGTATAATATACGGCCATAGGATTTGCTTAATGGGTGTATTTTGACAATAACCCACAGCCAGAAATAACTATAGGCCCATTGATCTCACTTTATTAATAGGAGTCTATGTTAAATATTCTTTTTCTCCAGAGCAGTGCTTTTAACTTTGGAGAACCAGCCACTACGACTCTAATTATAAGCATTCCTTTTTTCTCCAATTACCATTAAGTCTACAGCTAGCTTCTTTAAATTACATCAGAAGTAGATTTGGGGAATGACCACAGATGTTTGCTAATGAGGAGTTCTTAGTCTAGACTAGAAATAGTGTTTTATTCCGTCCCCAGACATTGCAGCGAAGCCACACTTAAATCATAGTCAAAAGATTACGAGAAACTTGCTTGCTTCAGTATATGGGTCAAACCGGTGTCACTTCTCCTTTAACACCCTTAGCGTGATTTGCACGGCCCTCCCCACCCCTCTGACCTCATCCCCACCAGCGCCCCCCCGGCCCCATACCCCGGCAGCAGCAGCAGCTTTCGGTTCCCCAGACCCCAGCGGCATGCTGTCTGCACACCCTTCCCTGTTCCTTCCTTGGTTAGTTCCCGTCGTGCCTGGGCCACAGGCAGTTCGTCACTTCCTTAAGACAGTCCTTCTCTGATCTCCAGCACAGATCTCCTTTCCTCATTATACACTCCTACATCACTTATCACAACTGCAATTAACTGTGAAATAGTTTGTGCTCATCTCCACCAGATAGTAAGCTCTCAGATGTCAAATGCCTGCCATAAAAGCCTGACGCATTGTAACCAATAAATGCCTGAGTGAATAAGTAAATGAGCATTTTTTGAACGACCCATAAAATTTTCAGAGAAACAAGCTATTATAATATTATTTACATCTAGAGATTAATTCTCCTTCTTGTCCTGCCCTGAATGAACATAGGAAGCTTTCTCTGGGTCATGTGATTCACATGGAAACACACACATATTTTATAAAGTACGACTTTTGTAAAAGCAAGCCCCCAAACCGGAAAAAAAAAAACAAAAACAAAAACAAAACACTTGACTTGCTCCCAAACAGAACCCACGTAACTTAAATGATTGGGTAGTAGGAACATTCAAAATATTTGTTTTGTTTCAAATTGTCTCATTGGTGCAAACTAACCTGGGTAGTCACATCTTTTTTTTTTTAAACTTTAAATTATTCTGAAAATTCTATCCAATTGGGTAAAAAGTGCAAGCAAGCAGTCTCATAGATATTAATATGAATTATCTACATGTTGAAACTTTTCAGTACATGGTTATCACCAAAGTTAATGTGGTCTCCTTCTCAGAAGGTCCCAGCAACCCCGCTGGTGTGTCTGTGACCTGTTTCTGTGTCCTTTCTTGAATTACCTGCTGAGTCAGACAACTGGAGAACAAATTGGCAGCAACCGCAGAGGAGACTTTTCTGATACAAAAATTTGACCTTAATCCCCCCAAGCCTTGAATATCCTCTGTCAGGGTGCTAAAAGTTCACCAGATTTGCACTAAGATCTCACACTCTCATTCATGTTTCCTCCACAATTCTTGTCTTTACTGAGAGAGGGGACAGGACTCATTTTGTCAATTCTTTGACCAGGATTAATCATCTTTCAGTTAAAAGAAGGGAGAAGGGGAAAGCTAACTATTTTGGAACAGCTTTCAAACCCACGGATACTTGTGCATCATTCTCCCCATCCCTTTGCTCATTTTATCACCTTATATCCCCTCGGCAAATAACAGTATGGATAAATGTTATGTTTTGAGGGCAGGGGACACACACACACATGTAACTCACAGCAGGAGGAGGTATATTTGGGGGGCATCAAATCTTTCTCTGGAGAGACTGACCTGCATGCATGTAAATGATCAGACCCGTCACGGGCCATGGCAGGAGGCTCCTGGAACCCCGCATCACCAGCAGGCTTGCCACCTTTGACCGCCAGCATTTCAGTGCTGGAATCTGTCCCTGAAAATCTTCTCTTGATTGTTCTTTCATTTTGCCCACAGCGATGTAAGAGCTGAGGATCCCCGCGGGGGTCCCCGCCTCCGCTCTCCTGCTGCTTCCTTGAGGGTCTTTTACTCTCAGAGGACCTCGACAGGGAGACACCACATCCTTCGTAGGTTGTGTCTTCTGCTCCGAGCAGTTTTAAAGAGCAGCTTTCACAGCTGGTCAGCTCCGCGTGCTTTTTATCTTCGGATCCCAAGTGTACTGGATTGCTTTCCCTAGGAGCAGAAGACTCACCCAGGTTTCCGCTTGGTTTGTTATTTCTCCTTCTTCTCCGCGACAGGCGGAACTTCACTTGGGCTCTTCTCTTTGCCTGAATCCAGTGATTCTCGCGGGTGGAAGATGAGTCCGAGGAGTCTGTGCCGGTCTCGCTGCATCGGGGGCTGGGGACGTGGAGGTGCAAGTCGCTTCTTCTCCCACTCCCCTTCTCCCGGGCATGCTCGTCCCTCTGAGCGGCCCGCCTCCGCCTCCTAGGCTTCTGTGTTACTGGGTTCTTACCCGGCTCCTGCCTAGCAGGGCTCAGCGCTGTGACAGGGGCGCAGGGCTCAAGGGAGGCTCCTGACATGCCATGTGAGATGGCAGATCTGGACAAAGCGGCAGGCAAAGGATGAGGGATTGCGGTGGGGAGGAAAGCCATGGGAATCGGAAAGGAGAGGACAGCCATGGGAAACAGAAAGAGAGAGAGATGAAAACAACAGCGTGGATCCAAAGTTGGCAAAGGTCAAATGAGGGGGATGCACTAAAGGAAAAAAAAAAAATCAGGCTGATATAAATTATCCACAGGCAAGATAAGACAGCAACGAGAGTCACACAGTCTCATCGTATACAGCAAGAGTACAAAACACTGGTCTAAAAACCCCAAACGGGCTCGTTTGCTGCACACTTACCTGCAGATGTCCTGAGTGGATGGACAGACAGACAACCTTGACTGGCTCCGGGGAGCTGTCCCAGTTGTTGGACTGCTGGCCTGGAGAAACAAGTTAGACAATTTGGCATCTTGGTTAAGGTAGTACATGGTCGATATCTTGCTTTTTTTCCACATATTTAAAAAATTACAACAAACGTGGCTGCCGGTCATGTTGTTCGTAAGGCAGCTCACAGGATATAGGAAGTCGGAGGGCAGGTTTTGCAAAAGTAAAACTGATTTGAGGAACTTGGAACAGCTGAGACGCTGTACCACTGTGCTGTTGCTTCATTTGTGATAGAGGAAGATGATTCCACAAGTTTCTATTCTATTTACTGTAAACTTTTGAGTGGAATGGCTCAATTTGCCTTGGAAACAAATATGTAACTCTTGCATAGCCTGTGATATAAAGGACACAATGGCTAGTATGTGACAAAGATGATACTAATTCAGGAAGCTTCAAGAATCAAATAGCCATTAGACTGCCAGATACTGCCTGGAGTTGTCACATTATCATTAAGTCACTTTAAGGCCCCGTGAGATGATATATTTAAAAACACTTTGCAATATTTAAAAGCCTGCAGAGATTATTATTATTTCATCATGGAGGCTAATAAAAATCTATCCTTCACAACATTATTAACCTTCATAACTTTTAACTTCGTGACCAGACTAAACCTGAGAATAAGAAAGCCTGAAATTATGCAGATTGGCATAAATTTCAGTCTGTTTCATGAGACTCCTATGTTTGAAACACAGCATTTTCTTCACTACTTTGAATTTTCTAACCATTGTATTTAGTACATGTGATGATGATAAATAAAAAACTAGACTGTGTGAAGAATTACTATGTGCTAGGCATGGTACTGTGGTTTATCCACCATCTGTTTAATCCTTATAATAATCTCACAAATGGGAAATAATAATAACTAATAGTTTTGAGGGAATATTATGTGCCAGTCACAGTTCTAAGTAATTTTTGTATGTTCATTCATTAGTACAAGAAACACATGTGGCAAGTACTGTACTTTTTTCCATGTTACAGATGAGGAGACTGAGAAATCAGTGCTGCTCCTTGCTGGTAGATGGTAGAGCAGAGTTTCATGTGAGAAATTCTGCTCCTTGATCTGCTCCCATACTCAACTCTCAAGGCAACGCCCTCCTGTACACAGAGGAAACCAGGGAGTTCAAGGCCCAGATTTAAACTAGTCTGACTGCACAGATGAAATTGCCAGCAAGAAAAATAACAGTAAATGTAGTAAGATTAACCCTAAATTTCAAAGTTCTAAAAATCCCCATATTAAAGACACATACATATAAATCAACTGTAAGAAAAAAACTGCAAAAAAGCATCAGCGTGTGAAAGCTGCACAATATGCTACTGAACAACCAATGTGTCACTGAAAAAAATCAAAGAAGATATAAAAAATATCTGGAGGCAAATGAAAATGGAAACAACCTATGCAACTCAGCAAAGATACTTCTAAGAGGAAGGTTTATTGCAATACAAGCTTACCTAGGGAAACAATTAAAAAATCTCAAATAAACAACTTAACTTTACACCTAAGGGAACTAGAAGAGGAAGAACAAGCACAACCCAACACTGGCAGGAGGAAAGACATAATAAAGATCAGAGCAGAAATAAAGGAGGTAGAGGCTTAAAAAGCAATAGAAAAGATTAAACAAAAACAGTAGAAAAGATTAAACTAAGAGCTGGTTCTTTGAAATCTTTTCAAAATTGATAAACCTTTAGCCAGGATCATCAAGAAAAAAAGAGAGAGAGCACAAATCAATAAAACCAGAGAGGGAAAAGTAAAACTACAATCAACACCACAGAAATACAGAGGATCATTAGAGACTACTAAGAAATGGACAACTTCTTAGAAATGTATAATCTAACAAACTAGTGAATATAACAAAAAATAAACAGACTCACAGACATAGGAAACAAACTAGTGGTTATCAATGGGGGAAGGGAACAGGGGAGAGATAAAATAAGAGTAGGGGATTAACAAGTAAAAGCTGTTATGTATAAAATAAGTAAGTTGCAAGAATATACTGCACAACACATGAAATACAGCCAATATTTTATAAGAACTATAAATGGAGTGTAACTTTAAAAAATTGTGAGTCACTATGCTGTACATCTGTAACTTATATAATATTGTACATCAAATATACTTCAGTTAAAAAAACAATTTAAAAAAAAAGAAAGAAAACAATAAATATACCTGATTGTGGGATCCAGAGGAAAGGAAACTAATTCTAAGTTAAAAGATTAGAAGAACTTCAAGAGGAGGTATGGAAGGCTGAATAATACTGCCCCTTACTCCTAGTCAAGATGTCAACATTTTAATTTCTGGAATTTGTGAATCTGTTTCCTTACGTAACAAAAGTGACTTTACACAGGTGATTAAGTTAAGGACCTTGAGATGGAGAGATAGTCCTGCATTATCCAGGTGGGCCAGGTATAAGCATGAGGATCCCTCTAAGAGGGAGGTGGTAGCATTACAGTCAGAGAGAGAAGATGAAAGGATGGGAACAGAGGTCAGAGAGAAGGGGAGATGCTCCACTTCTGCCACTGAAGATAGACGGAGGAGACCCTGAACAGAGGAATGCAGGCAGCCTCTAGAAGCAGGAAAATACTGGAAAATGAGCTCTCCTCTACAGGTTCCGGAAGGAATGAGGTCCTGCTAACATCTGCAGTGTATCCCTGTGACACCCATGTTTGACTTCTGACCTCTAGAACTACAGGATGATACATTTGTGTGGTAATTTGTTTTAGCAGTCATAGGAAACTAACATAGGAGTAATACTCAACTAAGCTAAAAAGGAAAGTAGGAGTTATTAAAGAAGATATTAAAAATATTCTGAGGCAGAAGAAGCCACGTCCCCACAGGGGAGTATGGAACCCTCTACATGTTCCAATAGACTTATCTGCACACTTTGTTCTTATTAAGTTTATTTTATTGAAGTATAGGGGCTTCCCTGGTGACTCAGTGGTAAAGAATCTGCCTGCAATGCAGGAGACCTGGGTTTGATCCCTGGATCGGGAAGATCCCCTGAGGAGGGAATGGCAACCCACTTCAGTATTCTTGCCTGGAGAATTCCATGGACAGAGGAACGTGGCAGTCTACAGTCCATGGGGTTGCAAAGAGTCAGACACAACTGACTGACTAATACACACACTGAAGTATCAGTTTAGTTCAGTTCAGTCGCTCAGTCGTGTCCGTCTCTTTGCGACCCCATGGACTGCAGCACACCAGGCTTCCATGTCCATCACCAACTCCCAGAGCTTGCTCAGACTCCTGTACATTGAGTCGGTGATGCCGTCCAACCATCTCATCCTCTGTTGTTGCCTTCTCCTCTTGCCTTCAATCTTTCCCAGCATCAGGGTCTTTTCCAATGAGTCAGTTCTTTTCATTAGGTGGCTGAAGTATTGGAGCTTCAGCTTCAGCATCAGTCTTTCCAGTGTATATTCAGGGCTGATCTCCTTTAGGATGGACTGGTTGGATCTCCTTGCAATCCAAGGGACTCTCAAGAGTCTTCTCCAACACCACAGCTCAAAAGCATCAATTCTTCAGCGCTCAGCTTTCTTTATAGTCCAACTCTCACATCCACACATGACTACTGGAAAAACCATGACTTTGACTAGACAGACCTTTGTTATCAAGGTAATGTCTCTGCTTTTTAGCATGCTGTCTAGGTTAGTCATAGCTTTTCTTCCAAGGAGCAAGCATCTTTTAGCTTCATGGCTGCAGTTACCATCTGCAGTGATTTTGGAGCCCAAGAAAATAAAGTCTGTCACTGTTTCTGTTGTTTGCCTACCTATTTGCCATGAAGTGATGGAACTGGATGCCATGATCTTAGTTTTTTGAATTTTAAGTCAGCTTTTTCATTCTCCTCTTTCACTCTCATCAAGAGGCTCTTTAGCTCCTCTTCACTTTCTGCCATAAGGGTGGTGTGATCTGCATATTTGAGGCTATTGATATTTCTCTTGGCAATCTTGATTCCAGCTTGTGCTTCATCCAGCCCAGCATTTTGCATGATGTTCTTTGCATATAAGTTAAATAAGCAGGGTGACAATATACAGTCTTGATGTATTCTTCTCTCAATTTGGAACCAGTTCGTTGTTTCATTTCTGGTTCTGACTGTTGCTTCTTGACCTGCACACAGATTTCTCAGGAGGCAGATAAAATGGTGTGGTGTTCCAATCTCTTTATGAATTTTCCAGTTTGTTGTGATTTACACAGTCCAACATTGTGTGTGATCCACACAAACAAACATTGAAGTATAGTTGATTTATAAGGTGTTAATTTCTGCTGTACAGCAAAGTGATTCATATTATATAAAATTCTTTTCCTTTATGGTTTATTGTAGGATGTTGAATATAGTTCCCTACTATATGGTAGGACCTTGTTGTTTATCCATTCTATAAATAATAGTTTGCATCTGTTAATCCCAGGCTCTCGGTCCTTCCCTCTTCCACCCCTCCTCTTCTTGGTAACCACAGGTTTGTTCTCTATGTCTGTGAGCTGGTTTCTGTTTCATGGATAAGTTCATTTGTGTCATATCTTAGGTTTCACATGTAAGTGATATCATATGGCATTTGTTTTTCTCTTTCTAGAAAGAGATTTACTTCACTTAGTATGATCATCTCTCCGTCTATCCATGTTGCTGTAAATGGCATTATTTCATTCTTTTTTATGGCTGAGTACTAGTCTATTGTGAATACCAATGTATTTCATTCTTTTTTAAGGTTGAGTAGTATTCCAGTGTGTATACTTCTCTGTCCATTTATCTGTCAATGGACAATTTGGTTGTTTCCATGTCTTGGCTATTGTGAATAGTTCTGTTCTGAAAATAGAGCATCATGTATCTTTTTGAATTAGGATTTTGTCTGGATACATGCCCAGAAGTGGGGCTACTGGATCATATGGCAACTCTATTTTTAGTTTTTTTTGGGGGAACTTCTATACATTTTTCCATAGTAGCTGCACCAATTTACATTCCCACCAACAGTGTATGAGGGCTCCATTTTCTCCACACCCTCTTTAACATTTGTCATTTGTAGCATCTGCATACTTTTGACTTTTAATTTTCTGAGTCTTTTCTATCAATTCATGGACACTGTGTATTTTTAAAGTCTTTGAATGTCATCTTTGGACACCAGTCCATGTTCAGTGATCTCCTTCAATATTTGTATCAAAACTAACTTATTTCAAGTTTTTAATTTAGATCAACTTCATATCTGTACCCATCGAAAGCATAAGCAGTTTTTGTAAAATATAAGCATTTTTCTGTACTTGAAGCAGTAAATTTTGTTCGAATGTGTACGGTTTATTCCACATACACCAAATGAGTTTAGTAGGAATCTCTGCATAGAGCAGACACTGAATAAAGACCACATATGTGAACTTTGCTCCTCATTCTCTTTCAAAAACAGCAACACAACCCCAAAGTGACTCCCAATCTTTGATAATGTGACTATAAATGTGGATCACAATATGATTACCATCATAATGGGTATCCATGGCTACTTAATGGTATGTTAAAGCCAATTCCATGAGACTGCACAGACAAAGATCCTGAAATAGACATCATCATGAAAAAACACATTTTATAAACTCACAGGTCTGGGCAAATGCATATTCTGCAGTGTGAAAGTGATTTATCAACAAATAATAACACAGAACATTAAAAAGATACAGCTTTCCTTTGGAGAGGTTTTGCTTCACCATGATACTGATTCAAATAGCATTCATGTCTATAATGCTGAAGGATTTTGAAGAGCACTAAAATCATTCTTGTTGGCCCTCAGGAGTCTTTGAATAGCTCACATCTGGTTTTAGTTTATACGTTCAGTGGACCAGCGTCTCCTGTGGGAGCAGATGCTGCCATGACTCCCAGGACCCTTACCCTACCTTGAGTTCACTTGCCTGTGGACTGCTTCCCACTTGCACTCTGTGCCCTGGATTTTCCCTGGTAGCACGTACACTTGCTGGGTGGCACACGGGCATAGCCTGGGAGTGTGGAATAAGTTAAACTGATGGAGGACAGCTCTCAGATTGGTGTCAATGCACAAATGCCCTACTTTTCCATCTTCCCAGGGGCAGTGCTGAAGTGACTTCCAGAGTATCTCAAAACGTTCCAAGCTGGATGAAAACTCACTTGTCCCAAGCTCATCAACACACTCTTTATTGGCATTTCCCCTTTCTCTGTCTTACTTTTCTCATGCATTATGTACTTTCCAGAATCCCCTCCTCCCAAAACTTCCTGAACCCAACAAAGACACCATCTAAATTGACTGGAATCTATTTGACCAGCTAATTGGTATGAAATTAATATCAGCTTGTGTCACTTTTGATTCATTTGCTCAGCAAAAATGAATAAAAATCTATCAAGTAATAAACATGACGGTGAGTTCTGGGATTAAGAAACAGATGGTATTCTGACAGGGCTTCTTATTTGGTGGGAAAGATGTGTAAGTGAACAGGTCATTATAATATAGTATACACCCAAAAAAGATGTCCTCTTCATTATAGGGGACTGGAATGCAAAAGTAGGAACTCAAGAAACACCTGGAGTAACAGGCAAATTTGGCCTTGGAATACAGAATGAAGCAGGGCAAAGGCTAACAGAGCTTTGCCAAGAGAACGCATTGTTCATAGCAAACACCTTCTTCAAACACAAGAGAAAACTCTACACATGGACATCACCAGATGGTCAACACTGAAATCAGATTGATTATATTCTTTGCAGCCAAAGATGGAGAAGCTCTATACAGTCAGCAAAAACAAGACCGGGAACTGACTGTGGCTCAGATCATGAACTTCTTACTGCGAAATTCAGACTTAAATTGAAGAAAGTAGAGAAAAACACTAGACCATTCAGGTATGACCTAAATCAAATCCCTTATGACTATACAGTGGAAGTGAGAAATACATTTAAGGGACGAGATCTGACAGACAGAGTGCTTGATGAACTATGGATGGAGGTTCGTGACATTGTACTGGAGACAGGGATCAAGACCATGCCCATGGAAAAGAAATGCAAAAAGGCAAATGATTGTCTGAGGAGGCCTTACAAATAGATGTGAAAAGAAGAGAAGTAAAAAGAAAGGGGAAAAGGAAAGATATTCCCATTTGAATGCAGAGTTCCAAAGAATAGCCAGGAGAGATAAGAAAGCCTTCCTCAGTGATCAATGCAAAGAAATAGAGGAAAACAACAGAATGGGAAAGACTAGAGATCTCTTCAAGAAAATTAGAGGTACCAAGGGAACATTTCATGCAAAGATGGGTTTGATAAAGGACAGAAATTGTATGGACCTAACAGAAGCAGAAGATATTAAGAAGAGGGGGCAGGAAGACACAGAAGAACTGTACAAAAAAGATCTTCATGACTCAGATAATCGTGATGGTGTGATCACTCACCTAGAGCCATACATCCTGGAATGTAAAGTCAAGTGGGCCTTAGAAAGCATCACTACGAACAACTCTAGTGGAGGTGATGGGATACCAGTTGAGCTATTTCAAATCTTGAAATATGATGCTGTGAAAGTTCTGCACTCAATATGCCAGCAAATTTGGAAAACTCAGCAGTGGCCACAGGACTGGAAAAGGTCAGTTTTCATTCCAATCCCTAAGAAAGTCAATCACAAAGAATGCTCAAACTACCACACAAATGCACTCATCTCACACGCTAGTAAAGTAATGCTCAAAATTCTCCAAGCCAGGCTTCAGCAATACGTGAACCATTAACTTCCAAATGTTCAAGCTGGTTTTAGAAAAGGCAGAGGAACCAGAGATCAAGTTGCCAACATCTGCTGGATCATCGAACAAGCAAGAGAGTTCCAGAAAAACATCTATTTCTGCTTTATTGACCATGCCAAAGCCTTCGACTGTGTGGATCACAATAAACTGTGGAAAATTCTGAAAGAGATGGGAATACCAGACCACCTGACCTGCCTCTTGAGAAACCTATATGCAGGTCAGGAAGCAACAGTTAGAACTGGACATGGAACAACAGACTGGTTCCAAATAGGAAAAGGAGTACGTAAAGGCTGTATATTATCACCCTGCTTATTTAGCTTATATGCAGGGTACATCATGAGAAATGCTGGGCTGGAGGAAGCACAAGCTGGAATCAAGATAGAAGGGAGAAATATCAATAACCTCAGATACGCAGATGATGCCACCCTTATGGCAGAAAGTGAAGAGGAACTGAAAAGCCTCTTCATGAAAATGAAAGAGGAGAGTGAAAAAGTTGGCTTAAAGCTCAACATTCAGAAAACCAAGATCATTGCATCTGGTCCCATCACTTCATGGAAAATAGATGGGGAAACAGTGGAAACAGTGTCAGACTTTATTTTTTTGGGCTCCAAAATCACTGCAGATGGTGATTGCAGCCATGAAATTAAAAGATGCTTACTCCTTGGAAGGAAAGTTATGATCAACCTAGATAGCATATTAAAAAGCAGAGACATTACTTTGCCAACAAAGATCCATCTAGTCAAGGCTATGGTTTTTCCAGTGGTCATGTATGGATGTGAGAGTTGGACTGTGAAGAAAGCTGAGCACAGAAGAATTGATGCTTTTGAACTGTGGTGTTGGAGAAGACTCTCGAGAGTCCCTTGGACTGCAAGGAGATCAACCAGTCCATCCTAAAGGAGATCAGTCCTGGGTGTTCATTGGAAGGACTGATGCTGAAGCTGAAACTCCAATACTTTGGCCACCTCATGTGAAGAGTTGAGTCATTGGAAAAGACCCTGACGCTGGGAGGGATTGGGGGCAGGAGGAGAAGGGGACGACAGAGGATGAGATGGCTGGATGGCATCATCGTCTCGATGGGCATGAGTTTGAGTAAACTCCGGGAGTTGATGATGGACAGGGATGCCTGGCGTTCTGTGATTCATGGGGTCGCAAAGAGTCAGACATGACTGAGCGACTGAACTGAACTGAACTGAACTGAGTGTATCCTGAGAGTGGTAGTGTGAGTTTTGGTGAAGGAAGGGTCCGGATGCAAGACAGAACAGAGATTTAGAGTAAGTGCCCCAGAGGAGATGACAGTTTACCTCATAAGGCAATAGTTGGTGATGGGGGGGGAAGCGGCCCAAACAGGGAGAAATGTGCATTAGAGCAGAGTAGGGAGATCATGGAACCACAGAAAGTTTGGTGGTGGTTAGAAGGAGGGTGGTGAGTGATACAAGAAGTGATAAAATTCAGGAGAAAAGAGCAGAGAGATGTCCCACACACCACATTGAAATGCTTGAATTGTACCCTTAAATAAATGGAAGATCACTGAGAGATGGTCAGCAACAAATGGAAACAATTATATTGGGGCACTAGAAAGCTCACTATGGCAGCTGCGAACTGGAATGTCCAGAACTGATCATCAACAGGCAGAAGAATTAGGATTCAATATATCCAAGATATGACTGGGAAAGAGGAGAGGAGAATCTTAAGAAATACCTTCCAACTAGATGCTTTATTTTTAAACATAATAAAATTATTTGAAAGATCAGCTGAACAAAGTAACATTGGGCAACATCTAGGAATATACTTTTAAAAAAGCTACATGAAATCAGAAGACATTTACCAAATATCAAAACACAGTATGAATCTTCAGAAATAAGAATATGTGGGTGGCAAAGATACATCATAAAAATAGAAATCTATCTACCTATCATCATCATCTGTCAATTATCTATTTACTATATACCTATCTATCATCATCACCTGTCTTAGGAAGTCAAAAGAGACCTAGAGTAACAGGCAAGTTTGGCCTGGGAGTACAAAATGAAGCCTGGCAAAGGCTAACACAGTTTTGACAAGAGAATGCGCTCGTCATAGCAAACACCCTTTTCCAATGACACAAAAAATGAATCTACATATGGATACCACCAGATGGTAAATACTGAAATCAGAATGATTATGTTATTTGTAGCAAAAGATGGAGAAGTTCTATACAGTCAGAAAAAAAAACAAGACCTGGAACTGATTGTGGCTCAGATAATGAGGGCCTTATTGCAAAATTCAGGCTTAAATTGAAGAAAGTAGGGAAAACCACAAGACCATTCAGGTATGAACTAAATCAAAGCCCTTATGATTAAACAGTGAAAGTGAGAAATAGATTCAAGGGATTAGACCTGATAGACAGAGTGCCTGAAGATCTAGGGACAGAGGTTCATGACACTGTACAGGAGGCAGTGACAAAAACCATGCCCAAGAAGGAAAAATGCAAGAAGGCAAAGTGGTATCTGAGGAGTCCTTGCAGATACTGAGAAAAGAGGAATAAAAGGTAAAGGAGAAAGGAAGAGACATGCTGAACTAAATGCAGAGTTCCAAAGGATAACAAGGAGAGATAAGAAGGCCTTCCTATATGAGCAATGCAAACAGAGGGAAAGGAAAAAATGGGAAAGACTAGAGTTCTCTTCAAGAAAACTGGAGATTCCAAGGGACACTTTCATGCAAAGATGGACACAATAAAGGACAGGAACAGCAAGAAACTAGTAGAAGAAGAGATTAAGAAGAAGTGGCAAGAACACACAGAAGAACTGTACAGAAAAGGTCTTAATGACCCAGATAATCACAGTGGTATTGTCACTCACCTAGAGCCAGACATCCTGAAATGTGAAGTCAAGTGGACCTTAGGAAGCATTAGAATGAAGAAAACTAGTGGAGGTGATGGAATCCCAGCTGAGCTATTTCAAATCCTGAAAGATGATGCTGTTAAAGTGCTGCACTCAATATGTCAGCAAACTTGGAAAACTCAGCAGAGACCACAGAACTGGAAAAGATCTGTTTTCATTCCAATCCCTAAGAAGGGCAATGCCAAACAATGTTTAAGCTACCATACAAATGTGTTCATTTCACATGCTAGCAAAGTAATCCTAAAAATCCTTCAAGCTAGGCTTCAACAGCATGTGATCCAAGAAATTCCAATGCACAAGCTGGAGTTAGAAAAGTCAGAGAAACCAGAGATCAAATGAATGCAACATCTGCTGGATCATAGAAAAACCAAGAGAATTAAAAAAAAAAAAAAAAAAAAGTCTACTTCTGTTTAATTGACTACGCTAAAATCTAGAACTAACACTAAAAAAAGATGTGCTTTTCATCAGAGGGGACTGGAATGCAAAAGTAGGAAGTCAAGAGATACCTGGAATGACAGACAAGTTTGGCCTTGGAGTACAAAATGAAGCAGGGCAAAGGCTAGCAGAATTTTGCCAAGAGAACACACTCTTCATAGCAAATACACTCTTCCAACAACATGAGAGATGACTCTACACATGGATGTCACCAAATGGTCAATATGGAAATCAAATTGATTATATGCTTTGCAGTCAAAGATGCAGAAGCTCTATACAGTCAGCAAAAAGAAGATTGAGAGATGACTGAGGCTCAGATCGTGAAATTCTTATTGCAAAATTCAGACTTAAACTGAAGAAAGTAGGGAAAGCCACAAGACCATTCAGGTATGACCTAAATCAAATCCCTTTCAATAATAGAGAGGAAGAGACAAATGGATTCAAGGGATTAGATCTGATAGACAGAGGACTATGTCTATCTAAGTACTATGGATGGAGGTTCATAACACTGTACAGAAGGCAGTGATTGAAACTATTGCCAAGAAGAAGAAATGCAAAAAGGCAAATGGTTGTCTGAGGAGGCCTTACAAATAGCTGTGAAAAGAAGAGAAGAGAAAAGCAAAGGAGAAAAGGAAAGATATTCCCATTTGAATGCGAAGTTCCAAAGAATAGCAAGGAGAGATAAGAAAGCTTTCCTCAGCGATCAATGCAAAGAAATAGAGGAAAACAACAGAATGGGTAAGACTAGAGATGTCTTCAAGAAAATTAGAGATACCAGGGGAACATTTCATGCAAAGATGGGCTCAATAAAGGACAGAAATGGTATGGACCTAACAGAAGCAGAAGATATTAGGAAGAGGTGGCAAAAATACACAGAATAATTCTACAAAAAAGATCTTCATGACACAGATAACCACGATGGTGTGATCACTCACCTAGAGCCAGACATCCTGGAATGTGAATTCAGGTGGGCCTTAGGAAGCAGAACTAGAAACAAAGCTAGCAGAGGTGATGGAACTCCAGCTGAGCTATTTCAAATCCTAAAAGATGATGCTGTTAAAGTGATGCACTCAATATGTCAGCAAATCTGGAAAACTCAGCAGTGGCCACAGGACTGGAAAAGGTCAGTTTCCATTCCCATTCCAAAGAAAGGCAATGCCAAAGAAAGTTCAAACTACCACACAATTGCACTCATCTCACATGCTAGCAAAGTAACGCTCAAAATTCTCCAAGCCAGGCTTCAAGAGTATGTGGATGGTGAACTTCCAGATTCAAGTTGGATTTAGAGTAGGCAGAGGAACCAGAGATCAAATTGCCAGCATCCATTGTATCATAGCAAAAGCAAGAGAATTCCAGAAGAATATCTACTTCTGCTTCACTGATTACGCTAAAGCCTTTGGCTGTGTGGATCACAACAAACTGGGACATTTTTAAAGAGATGGGAATACCTTAACATATACCTCCTGAGAAATCTGTATGCAGGACAAGAAGCAACAGTTAGAACTGGACATGGAACAACAGACTGGTTCCATATTGGGAAAGGAGTACATCAAGGCTGTATATTGTCACCCTGCTTATTTAATTTATATGCAGAGTACATCATGTGAAATGCTGGACTGGATGAAGCACAAGCTGGAATCAAGATTGCTAGGAGAAATGTCAATAACCTCAGATACATAGATGAAACTACCCTTAATGGCAGAAAGTAAAGAAGAACTAAAGAGTCTCTTGATGAAAGTGAAAGAGGAGAGTGAAAAAGTTATCTTAAAACTCAACATTCAAAAAAC
The DNA here is from genome assembly GCF_033118175.1 of Dama dama. Classification (NCBI taxonomy): domain Eukaryota; kingdom Metazoa; phylum Chordata; class Mammalia; order Artiodactyla; family Cervidae; genus Dama; species Dama dama. The sequence goes on along the minus strand of NC_083697.1, from coordinate 9,493,321 downwards.
TAAGATCATGGCTTCTGGTCCCATCACTTCATGGCAAATAGGTGGGGAAACAATAGAAACAGTGACAGACTCAGGGACTGAATTACAACAAGATTCCCATTAGAATCAAGCCCCCCAAACAGACTTCAAAATACACCTTTAACTTGACTTTCTACCTGTCCTGTCTTATGTGCCCAGATCCCTCATTTATGATTCTTGGAATGATGTCTGAAATACACCACCTGCACTGAACATCTTGTTACTAGTACTGCTTTGAAGGAAACCCAAACTGAGAGAGAGTTTGTACCAGAGATAGTGCTGGAAAGGAGAACCACAGGGTAGAATTTAGGAGCTGGGTCACTATGGCCGGACATAAGAGGGAACCTTCTGCTGGGAGTGAGTGGTGTGGTGCTGATGCCCAGTGCACTAAGCATCATGATTCCTCCAGGAAGCTGAGGTGCAGGTAGTGGGGAGCATGCAGAAGCCCAAGCATTTGCGCAGAAAGAGCCAATGGTAATTAGAAGGATACGCAGTTGCGTGGCTTGGTTTCCTGCTTTGGAAGCTTCTATGAAAAACAACGGGAGGTTCAGCTGGGCCAGATATCAACCTAAGGTGCTTTGTGTATATCCCCAAGGTGCATCAACCCCTAATCATTCAGGTGTGTAATTCTAGGCAACATTCTTTTTTTTTTTTTTTGAAATCTCATACACTAGATTTACTTTGTCCTGGAAGAATTTAAAAGTAAACAGTTCTTTGGATGCCTAAAGGTAATGCTATGTTTACCGAGGCTTGTTTTCAGATATTTAAGCTAGACATAGAAAACAAACTTGTGTTTATCAAAGGGGAAAGAGAAACTGGATATATCAGGACTTTGGGATTAACATATACACATTACTATATATAAAATAGATAATCAACAAGGACAAACTAGAGAGCACAGATAACTCAATATTTATAATAACCTATAAGGGAAAAGAATTATATATATAAAATCTTTGTGACCCCATGGACTGCAGCACAAGGACATGAGGCCTCCCTGTTCCTCACCATCTCCTAGAGTTCACCCAAGTTCATGTCCATTGAATTGGTGATGCCATCCAACCATCTCATCTTCTGCTTCCTTCCTCTCCTTTTGCCTTCAGTCTTTCCCAGAATCAGAGTCTTTTCCAATGAGTCAACTGGTCGCATCAGGGGGGCAAAGCATTGGGGCTTCAGCTTCAGCATCAGTCCTTCCAATGAGTACTCAGGGTTGATTTCCCTTAAAATTGACTGGTTTGATCTTCTTGCTTTCCAAGGGAATCTCAAGAGTCTTCTCTTGAGAGTATATATGTATGTATATGTACATATATGTATACATATGTATGTATATATATATATATATATATGTAGTATACCTCCCTTGCTCCCCACCACCCTCTCCACAAACCTTGCTGGGGGTATATAAATGGGGAGGGAAACCCTGGAATGTCATCCCTGTTCTCCTCTCCTTGTCCTGCCCTTCGGTACAAGTAGTGGCAAGCAAAGTGGGATTCCTATTCCTGTGAACTGTAAATTTCCTTTTAGTCATTCCCTTATCTCCCTACACTATTTGTTATTGTTCATTCACTAAGTTGTGTCTTGAAACTAACACAACTTTGTAAATTAACTATACTTCAATAAAAAAAAAAAATATATATATATATATCAGAGAGGAGTTAGGCAGAGAGTGGCCTCTTGGAAGACCACAGAGCTTGTCAGATTCAATTCCATGGGTAGTAGTGACAATAATAATTATAGCAACACTAGTAATAATCAGATATAGTAAATATTGGCTTATTTACCCAAGTCTGATAACATGCTTTACTTATATATATGTATCCAACATATACAACCTTGGAAAGTATGGATTATTATACTCCTTTAACAGAATGCGAAATAGCAAGTCTTAAAGAATTCAGAGAGTTTGGCAGAGTTCTTTCCATTTCATAGGGGACTGTAGGGATTCAGGTCCATCATCCCACCACTGGCCTCTTTCCCACACCTTTCTATCGGCTGCTTCCCCTTTTCTGTCTTACTCCCCTCCTCCCTCATTCCTGCTGCCTAGGAAGCATTTCCCAAACAGGGTGCCCATACAAGTCCTTGTCCAACATCCTGCCTTTGTGTGAACATCAGCTCCGTCCCTGGGTGTCTAGGGTGGGCTGTATGCCAGGTGAATGGATTGGCTGCTGCCTTTGCCCTGTCAGCCTGGACCTCCTCCCACATTCCCATAGTTTTATGTATTCCCCATCACTGAGCCCTCGAGCTGTGGGTCTGCTGCCCTGCAACCAAGTCTATTTACAAGAAGATCAATTTCCAAAATCCTGGCCCTTCCTTTAACATGGTGCAATTACTTGTTCAGAGAGAAGATAAATATTCTTCTCATAGTTCTCACTGCCTGTCATTTTTCTTCATTTTATCAGTATTACATGAGCTTTAAGATGTGCCTTAAGGGAGATTCCCCAGTCATTTCCTCCAAGTTATTAAAAAGGCTTCAGTGGTTCCTGATTGTCTAATAAATTAAATACAAAGAGACTTTGTTGTTGGTTAGTTGCTAAGTTGTATCTGACTTTTGCAACTCCGTGGACTCTCGCCATGTGATTTCCCAGGCAAGAATACTGGAGTGGGTTGCCATTTCCTTCTTCAGGGGATTTTCCCAACCCAGGACTCAAACCTCAGTTTGCATTGGCAGGAGGATTCTTTACCACTGAGCCACCAAGGATTTAGGGCCTTGGGTTCTGCATCCCATCTACTTTTCTGGTATTTACTTTCATCAGTCTTTTTAATTTCCAGCTTCTAGAAAAGCATAGCTTATTTGTTATTATTATCAAATATGTCCCATACTCGAATTTATATATCTTTTTCCTTAGAGAAGAATAAAAGTGAAGGCTTGGGATTTTCCTCAAGGCCCACTTAATTTTTCCAGCTTTATGCCAGCCATTTCCTTTGAACTCCAAGCCCTTTTTAACTTCCTTTACGGGATCCAGCTTGCTCTGATTTATATTTTATCATCTGTGTTCCTGTCTAGCCATTTCCAAATTGCCACAAGGTTCTATGGTTAATCTTTTTGGCTTCTGTACCAGATTGAGAAAAGAGGCCACATCTTACTAATTTTAGGAAACTTCATAATGTCTTGTATGCAGCAGGTATCTAATAAACAGTTTTGGGGTTGAATCGACCTTGGCAAGTCTCATCCTGATTCTAGTGGAGATAAAAGATGACAATCACATCACAGTGCTCCAAGAAGAAAGGACTTCACTCTCTTCTAGCAAGGAGCCACTTTTGTTTTGTAACAAAATAAATGAACTGAGGTCTAAGTGTTATATGGTTCTTAAGACTATTTCCATGGACTTTGGAGTAAAAAGCATATCAAATGCAAGATGTATGTCCTATTTTCTTTTAAAGATAGAGGTTTCTATTTAGGAAAAGACATAACTATATTGTAAAGAAGAGTATGTCTTCCAACAATTTGTAAGCTGGTAGGGTCTGTTTAAAAAGAAAACATGGTAATTGTGAATAAAAATGAATTAAAATCTTTAAAATGGATGGCCCTATTCAACATCAATGAATTGTTTTAATTTGCTAGTTGGTACATTATGAGAGCTTGGTAATTTATTCATCCCTTTAATAGGTGCAAGGTGGAAATGAATTGGGGAGGGGAACGTAACAATTGGCTGGATGAGCAGAATAACATGTCCTTCGAAATGAAGCATTCTTTGTAATGGAGTTTATTTCAGATGATTATATTGTACAGCACATTCAAATGGGAAAAACAAATAGGAGGCCAGCTGCACTAATTTTATCAAAGTTATTTATATCAAAAGTATAATTAAAGGCAGTGAGCTTAAATTAGGTTTTCTGGGAATCTGTTTATAGGCAATGCAAGACAATTTTTCTCAGTGGCATCTAGGCCATGATTGTAATCTGGGGGCAATGTTAACTATTGCCAATTGGCCTTGGCATTTTGAAAATTAATTATTGTTTCAAAAGATGTTGAAACAGTTGCCTCCTGCTGCCTTGACAGGTTTAGGTCCACTCCACTGGAAGAGCCTGACAGATAATTTATGGATGTGCCAAATAATGATCATGCATAACCATTTACAAATGGCTTCTCTTATCCAGTAATACATTAAGAATACCTTGTGAAGAGTGATTCTAGAACTTCCAACAGGAGGTGATGTTGTAGAAGCTGGTTTGTAAAAAAAAGCCTCTACCATATTACTCAGCCATTAAGGAGAATGAAGTAATGCCAATTACAGCAACATGGATGGGTCTAGAAATTGTCATGCCAAGACAGACAGAGAAGGAGAAATATTGTATGACATCCCTCATGTGCAGAATCTAAAAAGACATAAATGAACTTATTTACAGAACAGAAAGAGACTCCAGACTTAGAAAACAAAATTATTGCTGTCGGACTGAAGGAATGAAGGGATAGACATGGGATGGACATGTACACAATGCAGTATTTAGGGTGGATAACCAATAATGTCTTACTGTGCAGCACAGGGAACTCTGCTCAGCGTTATGTGCCAGCGGGGGTGGGAGGAGGGATTTGGGGAAGAATGGATACAGGTATACATATGGCTGAGGCCCTTCACCGTTCACCTGCAACATTGTCAATCAGCTATACTCCAACATGAAACAGAAAATTAAAGAGAAAATCTTAACCTCTTCCCCCCAAAATAAGCCTTCACTAATTTCAGCAGTAGTTCATGAATAACATGTTCAAAAATTAAATATTAGAGGAAATATTAAACTGGCTGTAGGAAATACAAGGGCTTGCCAGGTGGTTCAGCCCTGGGAAGTAAAGAACCGCCTACCAATGCAGAGAATGCAAGAAATCAGAGTGTGATCCCTGGGTCAGGAATATTCCCTGGAGTAGAAAATGGCAATCCATTTCAGTATTTCTTGCCTGGAAAGTTCTATGGACATAGGATCCTGGTGAGCTACAGGTCACTGGGTCCCAAAGAGTTGGATGTGACTAAGCGACTGAGCACACACATTCACAAGGAATACAAATAGTCCAAAAGCTGCCCCAAAGACTCCTTTTGGTGGTGAAATGATATTTAAAGGTTAAAAATAAATTTAGAGAATTGCGAGCTCAGCACCTGGGGTATCTTTCAAAGGTGGCCTGATTAAAGCCACACGTGACACTGATTATTCCTTTGGTAACATTCTCAGTAGGTGGTCATCCGGTACCTGCTTGGCCAGTAACAGAATTAACTGCCTCCTGCGAAAGTCCCTTTCATTTGTCTAAGTATATCTTCTGACCGTATCTTCCTACTATTACATTGAAGTCAGTTTCTCTGCAGTTTCCAGCACTAATTCTTGTTTTACCCTCCAAAGCAACATAGAATTTGCTTAATCTCTGAGTCTCTCTTCTATATCAGGGCACTTTTCCACTTACTGATCTTTGCATATTCTGTATTCCTGCATCCTTGATCCTCTTATGCAAGTTTAGCATATACATATACAGTTTTATATGTAAGTTTGGAGTATATGTTTGGATCAGTGAGTAATTTTATTGGAAATAGCATGCTGGTGATAAAATCTTGTAAAGAAAGGTTTTAGATGGTGATGAGACTTCATCGTTTGATATGTAATCAATGTAGGTATTGATCAGGAGATAAAGATGATGACAACTCTTATAAAATTTAGACTATTGAAAATTGACATTTAAAAAATTCCATTTACAATAGCACCAAAACCATAAAGTACCTACAAAGTCATCAGTGGGACAGAACAGAGTCCAAAAACAGATTCACAAATGTAATCAATTGATTTATATCAAAAGTGCCAAAGCAATTCAATGAAGAAAAGAATGTCTTTCAAACAAATGGTGATGGAACAAATGGGTATCCACATGGAAGAAATGAATCTCAGTCCTTACCTTATAACATGTTAGAAAATTATGTAAAATGATTTATTCAAAGCAAAGAAACTAAAGCTATGCCACTTTGAGAAGAAAATATGAAAAAAACTTTAAGTGGGAAAAGATTTTCTAGATGAGACTCAAAAAACACAAATCATGAAGTAAATTTTTGTAAATTAGACTTTATATAAAAACTTCTGGGCTTCCCAGGTGGTGCTAAGTGGTAAAGAACCTGCCTGCAAGTTCAGGACGTGCAAGCGATGTGGATTCATTCCCTGGGTCCTGGAAGATCTCCTGGAGGAGGGCATGGCAACCCAGTCCAGTATTCTTGCCCAGAGAATCCCCAGGGATAGAGGAGCCTGGTGGGCTACAATCCATAGGGTTGAAAGAGTCAGACACAACTGAAGTGACTTAGCATGCATGCACTCATGCAAAAAAGTTTTGTTCTAAGAAAGGCTTTATAAAGAAAGAGAAAATTCAAAGTGCATATTGGATCAAGTATGTATAGAATTCTTAGACTCCTATAACTCAAAAATAAACAAATAATAAAGATGGGTCAAAGATTTGATCAACCACTTACAAAAAAAAATATAAATTAGTTTCCAGTAAATATTTGAAAAGATGCTACTAAATCATTAATCATCGGTGAAATGAACATTAAAGCACAAAGACAGGCCACTAGATACCTATTAGAAGGGCTACAGTGAAAAATACTGACAATATCAAGTATGGGCAAGGATGTGAAGCAACAGGAACTTTTGTACATTTCTGGAGGAAATGTAAAAAGGAAAACCATTTAGTAATTTTACATAAAGTTAAATATAACCTAGCTATTCTACTTATAAGGAGTTACCCCAGGGAAATGAAATCACATGTTCCTCCCCGCCCCAAGACTTATACACTAATGTTTATAGCAGTTTTATTCATAACAGGCTCAAACTCAAACTGAACCTCCGTTAACAGGTGAATGGATAAACAAAATATGGTATATCCATGTCTCAGAATAGTACTCAGCAATAAAAAAGGAAGAAACTGCTGATATAGTCAATAAGCCTAGTGAATAATTAGGCTGAGTGAAAGAAATCAGTTACAAGACTGTTTCATGTCAATGTATGGCAAAAACAACTACAGTATTGTAAGGTAATTAACCTCCAATTATAATAAATAAATTAATATAAAAAAAAGAAAAAAGAAAGACTGTTTCCAAAAGAGTCCATTTACAAAGTGCCAACTAATCTTTGTGAAATAAAGCATATTAGTGGTTACTGAGGGCAGAGGTAAAAGAAGGGATTGACGAACTAAAGAGGAGCCTAAAGAATCTGGGAATTTGATAGAAATATTCTGTATTTTGGCAGGTTCTAATGTCAAAACTCCTTTCATGGATCACAGCCTTGTCGTGCTAAAGGGGTTTGTGAAGCTATGAGCCATGCCATGCAGTGCCACCCCAGACAGATGGCTCGTAGTGGAGAGTTCTGACAAAACATGGTCCACTGGAGGAGGAAATGACAACCTACTCCGGTATTCTTACCGTGAAAACCCCGTGAACACTATGAAAAGGCAAAAGGATATAACACTGGAAGATGAGCCCCCAAAGTTGGAAGGTGTCCAATATGTTACATGGAAGATCAGAGGGCAATTATTAATGGCTCCAGAAAGAATGCAACAGCTGAGTCAAAGCAGAAATGACACTTGATTTTGGATCTGTCTGGTGGTACAAGTTAAGTCTGTTGTAAAGAGCAACATTGCATAGGACACTGGAATGTTCAGTCCATGAATCCAGGTAGATTGGGTGTGGTCAAGCAGGAGATGGCAAGATTGAATGCCACCATCTTAGGAATCAGTGAACTAAAATAGATGGGAATGGACAAATTTAATTCACATGACCACTATATCTACTACTGTGGGTAAGAATCCCTTAGAAGAAATGGAGTAGCCCTCATAGTCAACAGAAGAGTCTGAAATGCAGTACTTGGGTGCAGTCTCAAAAATTGTGGAATGATCTTGGTTCGTTTCCATGTCAAATCATCCAACATCACAGTGATCCAAGTCTATGCACCAACCACTGATGCCGAAGAAGCTGAAGTTGACAGGTTCTCTGAAGATTTACAACACCTTCTAGAACTAACACCAAAACAATGTATTTTTCATCATAGGAGATTGAAATGCAAAAGTAGAAAGTCAAGAGATAGCCAGAATAACAGACAAGTTTGGCCTTGTGGTACAAAATGAAGCAAGGCAAAGGTTAACAGAATTTTGTCAAGAGAACATGCTGGTCATAGCAAACACCCATTTCCAACAACCCAAAAGATAACTCTACACATGTACATCAGCAGATGGTCAACACTGAAATCAGATTATTGTGTTGCTTGCAGCCTAGATAGAGAAACTCTGCACAGTCAGCAAAGGAACACTGGAGCTGACTGTGGCTCAGATCACACTCTCCTGATGGCAAAACTCAGGAAGATTTCAGGGCAAAACGACCAAGCAACTCAGGTGTGCCCCAAATCAAACCCCTTATGATTATGCAGTGGAAGTGATGAATAGCTTCAAGGGATTAGATATGGTAGACAGATGGCTTGAAGAACTATGGACAGAGGTTCATAACACTGCATAGGAAGCAGTGATCAAAACCATTCCAAAGAAAAGGAAATGCAAGAAGGCAAAGTGGTTGTCTGAGGAGGCCTTACAGATAGCCAAAGAAAGTAGAGAAGTGAGTCAAGGGATAAAGGGAAAGATATACCCAACTGAATACAGAGTTCCAGAGAAGAGCAAGGAGCAATAAGGCCTTCTTAAGTGAACAATGCAAATAAATAGACAGAAAAAATAGAATGGAAAGACTAGAGATCTCTTCAAGAAAATTGGAGGGAATATGTCATGCAAGCATGGACATGATAAAGAATAGAAAAGGTAAGGACGTAACAAAACCAAAGAGATTAAGAAGAGATGACAAGAATACACAGAAGAACTATACAAAAAACCTTTTAATGACATGGATAACCATGATGGTGTGATAACTCACCTAGAACAGGACATCCTGGAGTGTGAAATCAAGTGGGGCTTAGGAAGCATTACTGCAGACAAAGCTAGTGGAAGAGATGGAATTCTAGCTGTGTTATTTAAAATCCTAAAAGATGATGTTGGTAAAGTGCTGTTCTCAATATATCAGCAAATTTGGAAAACTTAGCAATGACTGTAGGACTGGAAAATGTCAGTTTTCATTCCAATCACAAAGAAAGGCAATGCCAATGAATGTTCAAAGTACCATACAATTGCGTTCATTTCACATGCTAGTAAGGTTATGCTCAAAATCCTTCAAGCTAGGCTTCAACAGTACATGAACTGAGAACTTCCAGATGTACAAGCTGGGTTTTCTAGAGGCAGAGGAACCAGAGATCATATTGGCAATACCCAATGGATCATGGAGAAACCAAGGTAATTCCAGGAAAACACCTACGTGTGCTTCATTGACTATGCTAAAGCCTTAGTGTGGATCCCAACAAACTGTGGAAAACAGATCTCTATAAGAGGTTGGAATACCAGACCACCTTACCTGTCTCCTGAGAAACCTGTATGTGGGTCAAGAAGCAACAGTTAGAACCAGGCATGGAACTACTGACTGGTTCATAATTGGGAAAGGAGTATGGTAAGGCTGTATATTGTCACCCTGCCTATTTAACTTATGTGCAGAGGACATCATGAGAAATGCTGGGATGGATGAATCACAAGCTGGAATCAAGATTTCTGGGAGAAATATCAACAACCTCAGATATGCAGATGATATCTTTCAAATGGCAGAAAGTGAAGAGGAATTAGTCTCTTGATGAGGGTGAAAAAGGAGAGTGAAAGAGCTGTCTTGAAAATCAACATTCAAAAAGCTAAGATCACGGCATCAGGTCCCGTCACGTCATGGCAAATAAAAATGGGAAAACTGGAAACAGTGACAGATTATCTTTTCTTGGGCTCCAAAATCACTACAGATGGCAACTGTAGTCTTGAAATTAAAAGACTCATGCTCCTTGGAAGGAAAATTATGACAAACCTAGATGGCAAATGAAAAAAGGAAAGAGGTTCCTTTGCTGATAAAGTTCCAAATAGTCAAAAGTATGGTTTTTCCAGTAGTCAAGTACAGATGTGAGAGCTGGACAATAAAGAAGGCTACGTGCTGAATAATCGATGCTTTCCAATTGTGGTGGTGGAGGAATCTTGAGAGTCCCTTGGACTGTAAAGAGTTCAAACCAGTCATTCCTAAAGGAAATCGACGCTGAATGTTCTTTGGGAGGACTGATGCTGAAGCTCCAATACTTTGACCAGTTGATGCCAAGAGCCAACTCACTGGGAAAGATTCCAATGCTGGAAAAAATTGACGGCAAAAGGAGAAGGGGTGGCAGAGGATGAGATAATTAGATAGTATCATGGACTCGATGGACATGAATTTGAACAAATTTGGGGAGACAGAAGAGGACAGAGAGTCCTTGTGTGCTACGGCCCATGGGATCACAAAAGGTTGGGCGAAGCAACTGAAAAATAATGTGAAAACTCTGTGAACTGAGAAATGCAAAGGGATGCAGTCTATTGTTTTATCTGAGCTACAATAATATAAATTCAATTAATTAGACAATTTAATTGTCTAGTTTAAATAGACAATATTGGGAAAAGTGAATTGTGGTGGGAAAATTGAGAACAGATTTATAAAGGTAAGAATATTTATTTGCTCAATGTAAGACATTTTTTATATCAGATATAGAGTATAATTAGAGGAATGCACTTAAAAGCAGGAGTCTTTTAAAAATAAATAGGGAAAAGAGATGAAGAGAAGGTTAAAAATAAGGAAGAAGAGTAAAATTGTGAAGAAAAGGGAATTGGAAAGAAGAAAGCTGAGAATATAAAAAAAGGAGCAGAGAAAAAGGGGAAAAAAGAACTAAAATAATAAAAAAGAGAGATAAAAAAGATATATATATATATATATATATATATATATATATATATATATATATATATATAACATGCTGTGGAGAAGAGGCTGACTGTCTATGGTTTTGAAAATTTATTACTCTAGCCACTATTTCACAGCTTTGCAGGAAATCAATTTTATTAACTTGGCTATTTTATTTAGCTATTATTCCTAACTAGATCTTCTGAGGCATGAAGCATTTTAGGCATATCTTAGTGGAATAAACAGATGTGCATAAAGATTCAAATGCATAATATAGAATCAATTGCAAGACTGTTTAAAATATATAGCACAGTTGCCAATTAGCTTGGAGAGGGTTTAAGGAATTAAAAGAGTTAAATAATATAAAAGTGTTATCTTATATCTATTCATATATCTCTTGCTCAAAAATTAATTTAAGGTAATTTATACAATCTAAATATAAAGAAAAATACAAAAATATAGTTTTAGATATGATTAAAATTAAATGTAAAAAATTTTTAGAAGAAAACATATAAGGAATATTTCATGACATTGATTTCGATAATGACTTCTTGGATATGACATGGAAAGCACAGGCAAAAAAGGGAAAAATAGATAAACTGGATGACATGAAAACTTCTGGGCACATAATCAATACAGGGAAAAGGCAGTCTACTGAATGGAAGACAGTGTTTGCAAGTCATGTATCATAGAAGGGTTTAACATACAGAATACATAACAACCATCTACCATTCAGTGATATCCAAAAACAAATAATCGATTTTTAAAAAATGGGCAAAAGACTTGAATAGACATTTCTCCAAAGAGGATATACATGCAACTAATAAGCACATGTAAAGATGCTCAACATCCTTAACCATGGGAAAAACGTAAGTCAAAACCACAATTGAGACTCCACTTGACCCCATTAGTTAGGCTGTGCTCCGTTGCTTCATCGTGTCCCACATTTTGAGACCCACCAGGCGCCTCTGTCCATGGGATTCTCCAGGCAAGAATACTGGAGGGGGTTGCCATGCCCTCCTCCAGGGGATCTTCCTGACCCAGGGATCAAATCTGCATCTTCTGTACTGCAGGCAGATTCTTTACTCACTGAGCCACCTGGGAAGCCCATTAAGTAGGTTGGTTACTATTAAAACACACTCACACACACACACACACAAAAAAAAACAAAACAGAAAATAAGTTTTGGCAAGGCAAGGATGTGGAGAAATTGGAACCCTTGCACATTGTTGGTGTTAATGTAAAATAGTAAAGCCACTGTGGAAAATCATATGCTAGCTCCTCAAAAAAAAATAAAAATAAAATTACCATATGATCCAGAAATTCTACTTCTGTGTATATACACAAAGTAATTAAAAGCAGGGTCTTGAAGACATATTTGTATATCCATGTTCATAGTAGCATTATTCAAAACAGCCACAAGGAGGAAACAACTCATGTGTCTACTGATATATGAATAGATAAGCAATATATGGTCTATACACACAAAGGAATATGTTCAGCCTTAAAAAGGAAGGAGATTATGATATATTTTGCAACACAAATAAACCTTGAGAACATTATGCTGAATAAAATAAGCTAGTCAGCAAAAGACAAATATTGTTTGGTTCCACTTACATGAGACTCTTATATGTAGTCAAAATCATAGAGTTAAAAAGTACAATGGTGGTTGCCAGGGGTGGTGGGGAAGGGGAAAACATTGTCCAGTAACTGTCGTGACCTACCCTTTATGACCGTGTGGACTGCAGCATGCCAGGCTTCCCTGTCCTTCACTCTCTCAGAATTTGCTCAGATTCATATCCATTAAGTTGGTGATACTATCTAACCATCTCATCCTCTGCCACCTTCTCCTTTTGCCTTCAATCTTTCCCAGCATCAGGGTCTCTTCAAATGAGTGTGGCCCTTTGCATCAGGTGGCCAGAATATTGGAGATTCAGCTTCAGCATCAGTTCTTCCAGTGAATATTCATGGTTGATCTCCTTTAGGATGGACTGGTTGGATCTCCTTGCAGTCCAAGGGACTCTCAAGAGTCTTCTCCAACACCACATTTCAAAAGGCATCAATTCTTTGGCACTCAACTTTCTTTATGGTCCAACTCTCATATCCATACATAAATACTGGAAAAAGCATAGCTTTAAATGTACAGACCTTTGTTGGCAAAGTGATGCCTTTACTTTTTAATATACTGTTTAGGTTTGTCATAACTTTGCTTCCAAGGAGCAAGAGGTTTTTTTTTTTTTTCCTTTTAGTTTCATGGCTTCAGTCAGCATCTGCAGTGATTTTGGAGCCCAAGAAAATAAAGTCTGTCACTACTTCCACTTTTCCCCCATTTATTTGACATGAAGTGCTGGGACTGGACACCATGATCCTAGTTCTTTGAATATTGATTTTTGAGACAGCTTTTTCACCCTCATCAAGAGGCATTAGAGAGCTATCATCTGCATATCTCAGGTTGTTGTTATTTCTCTCAGCAATTTTTAAAAATTAATTTTATTTGTTTATTCTTGGCTGTGCTGGTCCTTTGTTGTTGCAGGAACTTTTCTCTGCTTGTGGTGTACGGGTTCCTGTCGTGGTGGCTTCAATAAGTCTGTGGAGCACAGACTCTAGGCACATGGGCTCCAGGAGTTGTGGATCTCAGGTTCTGGGGCACAGGTTCGGTAGTTGTAGCACACAGGCTGAGTTACTCCAGGGCATGTGGGATCTTCCTGGATCAGGAAATGAACCTGTGTCTCCTGCACTGGCAGGTGTTTTTTTTTTTTGGTTTGTTTTTTTACTGCTGAGTCAGCAGTTAAGTTTCTCTCCCAGCAATCTTGATTCCAGCTTGTGATTTATCCAGCCCAGCATTTTGCATGATGTCTTCTATATAGAAGTTAAATAAACAGGGTGACAATAGACAGGCATGTCTTATTCCTTTCCAAATTTTAAACCAATCAGTTGTTCCATATAAGGTTCTAATGATTGCTTCTTGCCCTACATACTGGTTTCTCACCACATACAGGTTTACCAGGAGATGGATAATGTGATCTGGTATTTCCATCTCTTTAAGAATTTCCCACAGTTTGTTGTGATCCACACAGACAAATTCTTTAGTGTAGTCAGTGAAGCAAAAGTAAATGATTTTCTGGAATCCCTTTGCTTTCTCTATGATCCAATGAATGTTGGCAGTTTGATCTCTGTACAAGTTGTCTAAAGCCAGCTTGTACATTTGGAAGTTTTTGGTTCACATACTGCTGAAACCTAGCTTGAAGAATTTCGAGCATAATCTTACTAGCATGAGAATTGAGCACTACTGTATGGTAGTTTTTTGTTTGTTTTTTTTTTTTTTTTTATTCTGAGCTCAGATCAAGTGTAGAAACCTTCATAGTTATATAAAGTTCTGCAGTAAAAACTTTTCATCATTGCTCAGAACTGATCAGCCTTTCATACATGTACACCCACAACCAACTCTCACTTACCCACCAATAAGCCCCTTAATTATCCAGTCACCTTTACACACACACCCCCAAACACACACACACACACACACACACACACACCCCTTATTTTAAATTATTTTGCTTCTCAGAACTACAGAGATCATGCATCAGGTACACTGGGTGGTCGTCTGATGCTCAGATTTGGCTACTGTATGGTAGTTTTTGAACATTCTTTGGCATTGCACTTCTTTGGTATTAGAATGAAAACAGACATTTTCTAGTTCTGTGCCACTGCTGCGTTTTTAAAATTTGCTGACATATTGAGTGCAGCACTTTAGCAGTATCATCTTTTAGGATTTTAAATAGCCAGCTGGAATTCCATCACATTCACTGGCATTCTTTGTAGTAATGCTTCCTAAGTTCCACTTGACTTCAGACTCCAGGAAGTCAAGTTCTAGGTGAGTGACCATACCATCGTAATTATCTGGGTCATTGTTTTTGTTCAGTCACTCAATCGTGTCTGATTACCTGCATGGATTGCAGGGAACCAGGCTTCCCTGTCCTTCATCATCCCCTGGAGTTTATTCAAGTTCAAGCCCATTGATTCAGCAATGCTATCTAACCAATTCATTCTCTGTTGCCCCCTTCTCCTCCTGCCCTCAATCTTTCCCAGAATCAGTCTTTTCCAAACATTTGACTGTTAGCATCAGGTGGCCAAAGTATTGGAGTTTCAACTTCAGCATCAGTCCTTCCAATGAATATTCAGGATCGATTTCCTTTAGGATGGACTGGTTGGATTTCCTTGCAGTCCAAGGGACTCTCAAGAGTCTTCTCCAGGACTGCAATTATCAATGATCAATTATCAATTGATGCCAAAGCATCGATTCTTTGACATTCACCCTTAATTATCCTCTCTCATCCTTCATCCACCTCTCTCATCTGTACATGACTACTGGAAAAACCATAGCTTTGACTATATGGGCCTTTGTTGGCAGAGTGATGTTTCTGGTTTTAAATAATGTGCTGTTTATATTTGTCATAGCCTTCAATTTCCAAGGATCAAGCGTCTCTTAATTTTGTGGATGCGGTCATATCTGCAGTGATTTTTGAGCCCAAGAAAATAAAGTCCGTCACTGTTTCTATCTTTTCCCCATCGATTTGCCATGAAGTGATAGCACCAGATGCCATGATCTTAGTTTTCTGAATGTTGACTTTTAAGCCAGGTTTTTCACTTTCCTCTTTCACCTTCATCAAGAGGTTTAGTTCCTCTGGGTTTTCTGCCATTAGGGTGGTTTCATATTCCTTCCAGCAATCTTGATTCCAGCTGTATAGCTCTTCAGTGTACTCTTGACACCTCTTTTTACTCTCTTCTGTTTCTGTTAGGTCTTTATCATTTCTGTCATTTATCATGTCCATCCTTGCATGAAATGTTCTCTTGATACCTCCAGTTTTCTTAAAGAGACCTCTAGCCCTTCCCATTCTATTGTTTTCCTCTATTTTTTTTTGCATTGTTCACTTAAGAAGGCTTTCTTATCTCTCCTTGCTGTTCTCTGGAACTCTGCATTCAGTTGGGTGTATCTTTTCCTTTCTCCTTTGCCTTTTACTTCTCTTCTTTTCTTGGGCTTCCATGGTGACTCAGATGGTGAAGAATCTGCCTGCAATTCAGGAGACAGCGGTTCGATACCTGGGTTCAGAAGATCCCCTGGAGGAGGAAATGGCAATACACTCCAATATTCTTGCTTGGAGAATTCTGTGGACAGAGTAGCCTCCCAGGTTATAGTCATGAGTTCTCAAAGAGACAGACACAACTGAAAAACTCACTTTTCTCTTTTTTTCTCAACTATTTGTAAGGCATCCTCATATAACCACTTTGGTTTCTTGCATTTCTTTTTCTTTGGAATGGTTTTGGTCATCACCTGCTGTATAATGCTACACATCTCTGTCCATAGTTCTTCAGGCACCCTGTGTACCAAATATAACCCCACGAATCTATTCATCACCTGCACTGTATAGTCATAAAGGGTTTGATTTGACTTAGGTCATACCTGAATAGCCTAGTGGTTTTCCTAGTTTATTCAACTTATACCTCAATTTTGCAATAAGGAGCTGATGATCTCAGCCACAGTCTGCTCCAGATCTTGTTTTTGCTGACTGTATAGAGCTTCTTCATCTTTGGCTGCAAAGAATATAATTGATCTGATTTCAGTATCGGACATCTAGTGAAGTCCTTGTGCAGAGTTATCTCTTATATTATTGGAACAGGGCATTTGCAATCATCAGTTTGTTCTCTTGACAAAACTCTGTTAGCTTTTGCCCTGCTTCATTTTGTACTCCAATGCCACCTCGCCTGTTACTCCAGGTATCTCTTGACTTCCTATGTTTGCATTCCAATTCCCTATAATGAAAAGGACATCTTTTCTTTTTTGATGTTAGTTCTAGAAAGTCTTTTAGATTTTCACAGAACCATTCAACTTCAGTTTCTTCAGCATCAAGGGCTTGGGGCATAGACTTGGCTTACTGGGATATTGAATGGTTTGACATGGATATGACAAGATCATTCTGTCGTTTTTGAGATTGCACCCAAGCATTACATTTCTGAGTCTTTTGTTGACTATGAGGGCTACTCCCTTTCTTCTAAGGAATTCTTGCCTACAGTAGTAGATATAATGGTCATCTGATTTAAATTTGCCTATTCCTGTCTATTTTAGTTCACTGATTCTTAGGATGTCAATGTTCATCCTTGGCATCTCCTGCTTGCCCTCTTCCAATTTACCTTGATTCATGGACCTAACATTCCAGATTCCTTTGCAATATTAGTTTTAAAGCATCGGGCTTTTACCACCAGACCCATCCACAACTGAGTGTCATTTCTGCTTTGGCCCAGCTGCTTCATCTTTTTGGAACTATTAATAATTGTCCTCTGCTCTTCCCTGGTAGCATTTTGGACACCTTCTGACCTGGGGGGCTCATATTCTGATGTCATATCTTTTTGTCTTTTCATACTGTTCGTGGGGTTCTCATGCCAAGAATACTGAGTGGTTTGCCATTTCCTCCTCCAGTTGACTATGTTTTGTCAGAACTCTCAGTTATGACCAATCCCTCTTGGTTGGCCTTGCCTGTCATGACTTATAGCTTCCCTGAATTACGTAAGCTCCTTTGTCACAATGAGGCTATGATTCGTAACGAATCACAAAATTTGTTAAGCATTCTATACCTTATTGGGACTTCTCTAGTGACTCAGCTGGTAAAGATGAACCTGAGAAGGTAATTAACGTGCATAGAGTTTCAGTTCTGAAAGATGAAAAGTGTTCTGGATACTGGTTGCACAACAGTGAGAATATTATGAACGCTTCTGAACTGTACACTTAATGATTGGTTGACATAGCACATTTTTTGTTATGTGTATTTTAATTACAATTAAAATGTTTAAAAATATAAAAGAAAATGGGACAAAGAGAAATGAGAGCAACAAGATAAAATACATACCTTTGGGTGCACTGGCTACAGCAGTAACCCCAATGTGGTTCTAGGTTTTCTAGTTCATGGTACAATAAATCACATGATTTGCACTCACCATAAGATAATCACAAGCTAAATCATTAGATGAAGCACAATTGCTGATTCTGAGACCCGAAAGAATTCTATGTCTTTTGTGATCATTTAAGAGACCTAGCAATGAGCATTTATGCTTGGCACACATTTCATAATGAATATAGTCATGAATTTCAGACACACGTCCACTATTATTTTCCAGCGACATAATGTCAAAGTAAAATGCAATGTGACAGGATAAATTTTACTTTGACACTATGACATTGAGAAATAATAAGGATATGTGTTTGAAATTCATTGCTGTGTTCATTATAAAATATCCTTAGTTCCTTCCCCTACCCACTTCCTTTAAAAATCTTCACAGCTTGTCTTTACTATGCTATTTGGGTTGGTAGATATTGTAATTTAAGGGAGCACATGAGAGGTGGAATACCTTACAAAGGAAAAGTTTGGAAAATAAGTTGGATCTAATAAGGAGATGAAGTAAGCTTTGAATTTTGTGAATGGACAAAGATGAGCAGCTCTTTTAATGAATGAGGACTCAAGGGATGGAGATAAAGAAGGATCTTTAGAAATCCTTTCATATGTTCTTTGCCCTGTTTCCAATTTTATATCCACCTTTGCCTGCAATCCATCGACTATTCCAAAGAAACCTTTATAAAAGAGCTCACCAGTGCTTTCAGAACTGCAATTGCATTTCTTTTGAATGATCTTTTGTGTTTACACAGACCTAAATAGAAGCAAGAAGGCCTCAATTTCTTTGGTTTGTGTCAAAGGAAAACAACCCTACAAGAGTGCAAAACATGAGATCTGAAGTCCTGTTTGCCATCTTGCTTAATTTAGGAACCAACTTTAGGGCACCAGAAGAAAATCTACAAATCAGATGATACTTTAAAAATATTGTATGGATGCATGAGACAAGTGCTCGGGCCTGGTGCATGGGGAAGACCCAGAGGGAGTGGGTAGAGAGGGAGGTGGGAGGGGGATCGGGATGGGGAATACATGTAAATCCATGGCTGATTCATGTCAATGTATGACAAAACCCACTACAATGTTGTAAAGTAATTAGCCTCCAACTAATAAAAATAAATGAAAAAAATATATATTGTATACCACAAAGGGTTGTTGGGAAAGAGTTGAAATGAGTTACATATTCTTGGGCATGTGCTTCCATGAAGCTATTTCCAGTGTTTTTAGTCCAGTCATTTTAGTTAAGTGTGAAGACAGATGAGGTCAGGGAAACCTAAGCATCTTCTTATGTATGTTGAGGATCCTGTCAAAAATGCATCTGAATAAAAAGCTGGCAAACAATTGATAGCAAATCAGGCAAATATTTACATAGGAGGAAGGCCGGGAGCTATCAAGAGGAACCTTTTGAGGTGCATTTAAGTATACAGATACAAGGAGGGTTAAAATCTCAAATTCCAACATCATGGGCCACAGCTATAGATAATTTTATCCTGGAAAAATGTTAATGTGTGTCCAATCACATTTTACCATGTTCATTCAAAAAGATTCAGCAAATCACCTATGGTATTTTTAGCAGCCTGAGCTGTTACATTCTATTATATCCACCAAGTTAAACACCTCACCAACTTCATGCCTAAGTCACTGCATAAGTCAGATTTTTATACTGGATTATTGACTCTTCAAATAAGCAAAGTACATGATTTTAAGATAGTGTATCTGTCAACCTTAGGATAATTATCTGAAACTTGGTCTTATTGTCTGTTAAGGCCATTCTTTTTCATTAAAATCATATTATCTATATCAAAGACAATATTTACTTTTACATTTCAAATGCCAAAAGGCAATGGACAGTAAGACAAGAGAATGTAGAAAGACACTTTGTAATATTAGTCTCAGTTTTCACACTTCCTTCATTTAAATTTGTGTTTTTATGGTTTTGACACAAAATCTCATTATCATGTCAACCTGTCAGTGCAGTCTCTTTGTTCCTGCTAGAGTCATTTAGTCATTTTTGGCTTCTGGCAAATATAGTGCATTTGCTTCATGTTATAACTTGTCATCCTTGCACTTCCCGCATGTTAATTTGTAAGTAGTGTCTGCTATAAGAAGCTAAAGAATATTTCTTAATATCTTTGTTGTTATTTCATCACATATTTCAATTTTCAAGAATAAAATGATAGTTTAACTTTGAGAGAGCATAGGGAAATCAATTAATATCACTACTTGGGGGAAGAAAGAGAAGGACTATGGTTATTACAATTCTTGTAATTTATGGCTGTTTGCAAGAAAAAAAGATATTTCTAAAGGAAATAAATTCTTGCAATATTCATAAACCTGAGTTTTACTGAAGGTCTTGGGATATATTCCTTCAAGGGTCTACTGTATATGATTATCACATACTAGACCATGGGTAGGAAACCACAAGAAAGATATGCATTCCTGAAGCTTTGCAGGAGTTAATAAGTATCTTTAAGCTTGTGTGTGTGTGTGCATGCGATCACTTTAGTTGTGTCCAATTCTTTGTGATCATTTGGACTGTAGCCCACCAGGCTTCTCTGTCCATGGGATTCTCCAGACAAGAATACTGAAGTGGGTTGCCATGCCCTCCTCCAGGGGATCTTCCTGATCCAGGGATCAAACCTGTGTTTCTTATGTCTTCTGCATTAGTAGTTGGGTTCTTTACCACTAGGCCACCTTCAATGGAAAGCAAATACATGCTAGCAAGGGAGTCTTGGATGTATCACAAATTTGCTGCTTCTGTAGGTTGATTATCTTGAGGTAAATGTGCTTGAAAAATAGCAGTTGTGAGAAAGGAACTCTGACATCCCTTTTACTTCCTGAAAGAAGCATATGAAATTCCCAGGTGACAGATGCAGTCCTCGTATGAGAAGGAAGCAAGCATTCTTAACTCCAGAGCCAGAAAGTTGAGGCCCAGACAACAGACCTTGCCATGGCAATTTTTATCTTCCTTAAGTCATCCATTTATTTTAGTTACTTTTTCACGATTGCATCTCTTTGTTGGGGTCCTCATAAATGAACATGAACACTGAGGCCTGGGCAATTCTGTAGGACTTAATTTTCCTTTGGGGATTCCCATGTATGTATAAAATTTATTTAATATAAATTAGTATCCTTTCCTCTTGTTAATCTGTCCCAGCTGGAAACTGTGACAAGGTGGAAGAGAAATTTTACCTCCTCTACACTGGGAATTGAGCATCTTCCTCTTGGGCCCCCGAAGAGTGGGATTTTTGTTGAGAAACATCAGTCCAATGGATGTATTCAGGAACCCAAAGAATCCCCAAAGGTAATGCTCTTAGGTGGTCCCTCTCTCTCTTTGACTTCTATGTATTTTCTTCTTTTTTTCTTACTGTTGGTTTTTCTTCTTCAGATTAATACTGGAGATTTGTGGGACCAAATCCAAAGTTGTTTTTTATCTATGTTAGAATTAAGTTTTAGTTAGCTTTCCTGCTTTCTTTGGCTAAACTGACCCTGTGTAAAATAGCTCAGAAGCTGTTGAATGGTCACCAATGGACATGTGTTCCTATTCTTACTGGGGTCTCCTGCCCCTTCCCCCAGCTCCTGCAAGGCTAATTAACCCTGTCTGTCTTCCAGCAGTCATATGATTCAAGATGTGATCATGGGTCAGAACATGAAGTCAGGAGTTTGACTTCATGTGTGGGTCAACTGCTCCCTGACTTTGAGTTTAGGGGCACAGTTGTTCAACATGGCAGTGCAGTGAATGCACTCATTGGCCTTTTTCTGTAGGGTAATTTTAACACTGGGCTTTAGGTTTCTGTTGTTCTCCAGGAAAGAAAAATAGAAAAATTCATTGCTCTTTTTGTTTTTTATAATAAAGATAATAAAAAGTTGATTCTATTTATTTACATTTAATTGCTTGAAGTCTCCCTGTTAAATCATGTTGAAATTTCATGTTGGAGTTCTGGGTCACCCAGATTTATTTTTTCCAGTAAAACATACAGCTGCCACTGCTTAAAAAGTGTGCTTAAAAGTCACTTCCATTCTGTGAACCATCCTTCTTGGATTGATAAGTCATTGCCTTGCATTCTGATTGACTTGATTGCATGTCTGTCTTTTGACTAAGGAGACAAGTTTATTAATTCTCTTTGTAAAGTTGTTTCCATAGCTACTATTACAACTGGGTTGTTTCCTGTGCTCTGAAGCAAATGGATGGGTGATTAATGGAAGCTCACAGGATATACTATTTATCTGTCTGATTTGTTCCTCCAGAACTGCAGTTCTGCTAACCTTATTCTATAGAGCTAGGGTCATGTTTCTGAGGACTTGTCAAATAATCCTCTTAAAAACACCTCTATCTGTGAAGTGACACAGGAATTATTTGACTACAATGTAAAGAATTATTTAAATGAAAAATCTTAAATTAAGATTAAAGAAAAATATATCTTTTTAAAGTTTCTTTGTTTGTTTATATTTAATTACCTGTTTCCACTGTAGACAGTACTATAAAAGGTGAAGAAATTGACAAGTTCAAGCTTTCTCCTACTTCCTTGCTTGGCTTACATGTATCTAGTTTTTTTTTTTTTTTTTTTCCCTGAATCCCATATTATATGTGTTTTAATCTTTGTAATTATGTAACTTCCTACATATATATTATATATATACACATATGCACATATATATATATATATATATATATATATATACATACACACATACGTCTATGCATATGCAAAGCAACCACATGGCTTAAGGCAAGCGCATTTTATTACACACTTTACTAGATTAATATTTTAAGAGCTGGTGACTTTGGCTGGGCTCTTGTAGCTGGTTCTCTGTGGACCTTGGTGGGGCCATTAATGTATCTTTTATTTTTATTGGAGTGTGGCTGATTAACAGCAGTGTTGGCTTCAGGTGTATGGCAAAGTTATATACACCTATATATCTATTTTTCAGATTCTTTTCCATTACTGGTTATTACAAAATATTGAATAGAGTTCCCTGTGCTATACAGTAGGGCCTTACTGGTATGAGTGGAGAACTAATGTAAATACTAATTGAAATACCTTATTTCTATATTTTATTCATTTAAGAAGGCCTTCTTATCTCTCCTTGTCATTCTCTGGAACTCTGCATTCAGTTAAGTATATTTTTCCATTTCTCCCTTGCCTTCTGCTTCTCTCCTTTCCTCATCTGTTTGTAAGGTCTCCTCAGACAACCACTTTGCCTTCTCTTATTTCATTTCCTTTGTAATGGTTTTTGTCACTGCCTCCTGTATGCTACAAACCTCTGTTCATCATTCTGCAGGCACTTGGCCTACCAGATCTAATCCCTTGAATCTATTTGTCACTTTCACTGTACAATCATAAGGGATTTGACTTAGGTCATACCTGAATGGCTTAGGGGTTTCCCCTACTTTCTTCAATTTAAGCCTTTTAATTGAATTTTGCAATAAGGAGCTCATGATCTGAGCCACAGTCAGCTCCAGGTCTTGTTTTTGTTGACTGTATAGAGCTTCTCCCTCTTAGGCTGCAAACAACATAATAACCTGACTTTGGTATTGACCATCTGGTGATGTCCAAGTGTAGAGTTGTCCTTTGGGCTGTTGGAAATAGGTGTTTGCTATGACCTTCATGTTCTCTTGACAAAGCTCTTTTAGGCTTTGTCCTGCTTCATTTTGTACTCCAAGGCCAAATTTGTCTGTTATTCCAGGTATCTTTTGACTTTCTACTTTTGTATTCAAGTCCCCTATGATGAAAATGACATCTTTTTTTTGGTGTTAGTTCTAGAATGTGTTGTAGGTCCTCACAGAACCAGTCAACTTTAGCTTCTTTGGCATCAGTGGTTGGGTCGTAGACTTGAATTATTGTGTTGTTTAATGATTTGACATGGAAACGAGTTGAGATCACTCTGTTATTTTTGAGACTGTCCCCAAATACTGCATTTTGGACTCTTTCATTGACTGTGAGGGCTACTCCATTTCTTCTAAGTGATTCTTGCCCATATATAGTAAATATAAAGGTCACGTGAATTAAATTTGCCCAATCCTGTTCATTTTAGTTCATTGATTCCTAGGATGTTGATATTCAATGTCGCCATTTCCTGCTTGACCACGTTCAATTCACCTTGCTTCATGGACCTAACATTCCAGGTTTCTATGAAATATTCTTCTTTACAAAATTGAACTTTTGTTTCACCATATCTTTATTTTCCACAACTGAGCATTGTTCCTACTTTGACACAGCCACTTCATTCTTTCTGAAGCTACTAGTAACTGCCCTCCATTCATCTCCAGTAGCATGTTGTATACTTTCCAACCTGGGGGGCTCATATTCTGGTATCATATACTTTGCCTTTTCATACTGTCCATGGGGCTCTTGGGGCAAAAAATACTGGAATGGTTTATCATTCCCTCCTCCAGTGGGCCACATTTTGTCAGAACTTTTCTCTATGACTTGTCCATCTTGAGTGGCCCTACATGGTATGACTCATAGTTTCACTGAGTTATACAAGCCCCTTCCCCACAACAAGGTTGCAATCCATGAAGGGGATCAATAAAAGTTGAAAAACAAGATATCTTTTCAAGAAAATTGGAGCTATCAAGGGAATATTTCATGCAAAGATGGGTACAATAAAGGACAGAAATGGTAAGGACCTAATAGAAGCAGAAAAATTAAAAAGAAGTGGTGAGAATACACAGATAAGTGATACGAGAAAGGTCTTAATGACCCAGATAACCATGATGTCATGGTCACTCACCTAGAGCAGGACATCCTAGAGTTTGAAGTCAATTGGGCCTCAGGATTCATTGCTATGAATAAAGCTAGTGGAGGTAATGGAATTCCAGCTCAGCTTTTTAAAATACTAGAAGATGATACTGGTAAAGTGCTACTCAATGTGTCAGCAATTTGGAAAACTTAGCAGTGGCTACAGATCGGAAAAGGCCAGTTTTCATTCCAATCCCAAGGAAGGGGGCAATGCCAAAGAATGTTTAAATTATTGTTCAATTATGCTCATTTTAAAAACCAGCAAACGCTCAAAATCCTTCAAGCTATACTGAAGCACTAGGTGAACCAACTTCCAAATGTACAAGCTGGATTTTGAAAAAGCATAGGAACCAGAGATCAAACTGCCAACATTCATTGGATTGTGGAGAACACAAGGGAGTTCCAGAAAAACATCTACTTGTGCTTTATTGACTATTCTAAAGCCTTTGACTATATGGATCACAAAAAATCTGTGGAAAATTCTTAAAGAGATGAGAGTACCAGACCACCTTACATGTCTCCTGAGAATCCTGTATGCAGGTCAAGAAGCAACAGTTAGAACTGGACATGGAACATCTGATTGGTTCAACATTGGGAAAGGAGTAAGACAAGGCTGTATATTGCTGGGCTGGATTAATCACAAGCTGGAATCAAGATTGCTGGGAGAAATATCAACAACCTCACATATATAGATGATACCACTCTAATGGCAGAAAGTAAAGAGAATTTAAAGAGCCTCTTGATGAGGGTGAAAGAGGAAATGAAAAAGTTGTCTTGAAAATTAACATACAAAAAATTAAGATCATGACTTCAAGTCTCATCACTTCATGTCAAATAGAAGGGAGAAAACTGGAAGCAGTGATGAATTTTATTTTCTTGTGCTCCAAAATCACTGAAGATGAAACTGAAGCTATGAAATTAAAAGATGGTTGCTCCTTGGAAGGAATGCTATGACAAACCTAGACAGCATATCATTAAAAAGCAGAGACATCACTTCACCAATAAAGATTGCTTTTTTCCATTAGTCCTGTATGGATGTGAGAGTTGGACCATAAAGAAGGCTGAGTGCTGAAGAACTAATGGTTTTGAATTGTGGTGCTGAAGAAGACTGTTGAGAGTTCCTTGAACTGCAAGGAAGTCAAAACAGTCAATCCTAAAGGAAATCAACCCTGAATATTCATTGTTAGGACTGATGTTGAAGCTGAAACTCCAATAGAGTGGCCACCTGGTGCAAAGAGCTGGCTCACTGACAAAGACCCTGATGCTGAAAAAGATTGAGGGCAGGAGGAGAAGGGGGTAGCAGAGGATGAGATGGTTAGGTAGGATCACCAACTCCTTGGACAATAATTTGATCAAACTCTGAGATAGTGGAGGACAGAGGAACCTGACATATTATAGTCCATGAGGTCCCAAAGAATCAAACATGTCTTTGCAACTGAGCAACAACAATAAACTTCTCTATTTTATTCAAAAAAGAAAAATGATTTATTGCTAACATTGAGAGTCATGATACAAGAAAGGAAAAGCATATTTCTATGAATAAGTAATTCCCAAACATTGACTTGGAAATAATAAGGGAGAAATGGTACAGATGTATTATGTACATACAAATATGTACAGATACAGTATCTTTTTTGTAACTGTTTAGGATGACGGCTAATTTTTTTGTGTGTGTCAATTCGTCTAGGCTAAGGGGTGCCCAGGTTAAACATGATTTCTGGGTGTGTCTGTGAGGGTGTTTCTCTTGAGATGGGTGTTTCTCTTGAGATGAGCGTTTGAATCTGGGGTTTAGTGATGTAGGTTGCTTTCCTGATGGGTGCGGCCATCACCCAGTCTGTGAGGACCTGAAGAGAACTAGTCAGTGGTGGAAGGAGCCCTCGTTTGCTTCCTTCCTGTTGATCTGTGATGTTGGTCTCTTCCTGCTCTGGGACAGGGATTTACACCATCATCTCTTCTGATTCTCAGGCCTTCAGACTTGGATGGAATCACACCACAGGTTTCCTGGGTCCCCAGCTTGCAGATGGTGGAGTATTCAGCCTTTATAATCTCATAAGCTAGTTCCTCATAATAAATTACTATTGGTTTTGATTCTCTGGAGAAGCATGACTAGCACACAGCATGGGTTTTGGATACTTAGAAGTTGATTTCAGTGATTTACGTTTCTCTAGATACACTTTCCTTTTCTTGGAAGTGAAGGAGATAAATAACTTTTTGGTTTTTCAAAATTAGCTTTTAGCTTATGTTTTGTTACCATTTTGTTATAACAGAATTAAAGTGGCCAGAAGGAAAACATGTGGAAGAAAGTTACATGTATATATACATATATATAGGGGCTTTCCAGGCGGCTCTAGTGGTAAAGAACCCACCTGCCAATGCAGGAGACGTAAGATACTCAGGTTCAATCTCTGGGTTGGGAAGATTCCCTGGAGGAGGGCATGGCAACCCACTCTAGTATTCATGCTTGAAAGATTCCATTGGACAGAGGAGCTTGGTGGGCTACATTCCAAAGGGTCACAGAGAGTCATACATGGCTGAAGTGACTTACCACACACGCACACACACACACACACACACACACACACACACATATATATATTTATATATGCATGCGTGTGTGTATACATACACATTTTAAGTTTCAGTGAACTTTAACTAATTTACAATGCCTCAGGGGTACAACAAAGTGATTCGGATATACATCTATGTCTATGTATATATATTCTTTATCAGATTCTTTTCACTCACAGGGTATTGCTGTTCAGTCACTAAGTCGCGTCTGACTCCCTGTGGCCCCATGCACTGCAGCATGCCAGGCTCTCCTGTCCTTCATTATATCCCAGAGTTTAGTCAGATTCATGTCCATGGAGTTGGTGATGTTGTCTAACCATCTCATTCCTCTGCTGCTCTCTTCTCCTTTTGCCTTTCCCAGCATCAGTGTCTTTTAAGCTCTTCATATCAGGTGACCAAAGTTTTGGAGCTTCAGCTTCAGCATCAGTCCTTCCATTGAAAATTCAGTGTTGATTTCCTTTAGGACTGACTGGTTTGATCTCCTTACAGTCCAAGGGACTCTCAACAGTATAGGTTATTACAAAACATTGATTATAGTTCCCTGTGCTAAACAGTAGGTCCTTGTTGCTTATCTATTTTATATGTAGTAGTTTGTATCTGTTAATCGCAACTTCCTAAATTATCCTTCTCTCTACATATACTTTTTTATAACTAGGGTGGAATGGAGATGGTACTCCAAGAAGGAATGTAAGAGTGGAATAACTATGTTATTGCACGATGTTCCTTTTGTGGTCTCATAAAGTTCAACTGTGTTTTTTTCTATCTGTATGTTATATCGTGATTTTATAAGTAATACTACCCTTGTCTCTTCAAAACAGTTTTTTTTATTATAAAATTTATAACATTTGGGTAAAGCCAATATTTCTATATTTTCTTTTATACCTAGTTTTCTTAATGCTTGAGATACTTTAGGTAAAATATTGTTTTCTCAGAAATGTACCTCAAATGTAAGTTCTCAGCCAATAATGAAACAAATTCAGAAGGTTGGTTGATAAGTTTTGATCTATTAGAAAGAGTATTACCTGATAATGATTTTCTATTAGCATGAAATCAAACTTAGGATTTTCCACTTTATATCAAGGACTCTAAAAGAATCTATCACATAGTAAAAATGTTTCCAATCTCCCTTTAAAAAAATTGTTTTTCTGAGTCAAAATACGTGAAACTGAGACTAAGCAAATATTTATCTTATAGATCTTATAGCTCTTAGGCTTGATTGCTAATTAGTGAGGTCAATTTTAGACACAATATACTATCCACTGTGCAGAATATTGCTAAAAGTATGTATTATATGATATTATTGTATTATATATATTATTGTTATTATATTATGAAAATTATTGTGTCAGTAATTTTAAGGCATATCTCCTGCATCCAAACTCAAACTTTTGAAGTTTGGGTCACATAGATTTTATATGAATAAACATTTTATGTATATAAATTGTTTGCTGGGCCGTGCAGATCCCAGTGGGACAGGGAGGACACTGCCGCCTAGGCGCTGTTCCCTGCCCCCCACCACACCTGGAGATGCAACTGGGATGGTGTTTCCCTGCATCAGGCACTCTGTCAAGGTCTTTAGGCAGCTAACAGGAGAGTAAAAAGAAAGTCTTCCTCAGTCTTCTCTTTCTTAATACTAATTAGTCTAAAATAATCCATGTTAGCACAGAGAACTATATTCAATATTCTGTGATAAGCCATAATGGAAAATAATATGAAGAAGAATGTGTATGTATAAGTATCTATCTATCTATAATAGAATCACTTTGCCATAGAGCAGAAACCAATACAACATTGTAAATCAACTATACTTCAATAAAATACATTTAAAAAATTAACATAATTCACATGCCAACAAGATACATTTTGGGATGGCAAATTTGCTCTCCTAAACAAGCAAATACAATTAGAACAATTAAAACAATATCTTTCTGTCCTTTCCTGTTATGGGCTGTAGTATTGCTGCAGGTACCATCTTTGGGGGAAGAACCATGTAATAAAGCAGGGAGTTCAGTGCAGCTTTTTCCCAGTGTGACAATATTTTTGACTTTCCTCAATCACCACATTGAAGGCAAACTCTTCACTCTATTGAAGTAGAATGCATAGCACAAGATACATGCCACACGTGATGCTTTTTAAGAAAATATACTGAACTTAACTTCATTTCTGGTAAGTTATATCCCTGGTTCAGCATATTCCTGAGAATGAGTTTTTCTTTGAGCATAATATGCTCTACTAAACTGAATATTCTGTTTAGATGAGTGCATTCTCTGCACTAAAATAGGTGACTCGAGCCCTCATATTGACTCAGACAAAAAGAACATTTTTATGGAGCATTTTTGGAATTCAACTTCTCAAAGTTTAATTTCCTTTGAACCCGCGGGAACATCTCATGCTACAATGGAAGAGAAAGTTATGGGCAGAGAGTTATAAATCAAAACAAAATTGTCCCAAACTAAAAGGATATTGGAGAAAATAATTGGTGATAATCAATGTTTTTTTGTTTCCCAATCTCTTAGAGAGATTGATCTGGGAATATTTTGAATAGATTTTTAAGGAACTGAATAACATCTGCAGTGTACAAGCTGGGCCTTGCTGAACCCTGGTAGCTGCTGCTGCAGACTGAGGGCCTTAGTTTTAAAGTGATGTCAATTTTAAAGTGCATGATGGTAAAAAACAAACAAAGCAAAACCCTAGACACAGCATTTTTCCTCAAACACAGGTAACTGAAACACCCCTTATGATGCACTAAGGAGTCTCTCCTTGTTTATACCTGGTTCTGTTATTGTGTTTGTGATGTAATTATTTAATGGCTACATTCCCCACCTCAGGGAGACAGACAGAATATATTTGGGAGAATAAAGGCAAAATGAGTAGCTGAGTAAGTACAATTCACTTGAGATTATTAGAACAAAGAACGCACTCTAATTCACCTTTATAAGAAAGTTTGCACAGGAAGTCAGCAATCAGGAGGCCCTTAATAAAGAAGATAAATGAACAGTTCTGGGTAGACCTTTGGGGTCAAAAACATGATTAGTGACAAGATGTGGGTAGAAATTAAAATTTGCGTGTTAGAGTGAAAAGAATGAGTAAGCACAGGAGGTATTATAAAAGGCTTTTATATCTTTTATATAAAAGAACTTTTACTAATATATTACATACCATTTTTTGAGGTCACTGAGGAGCACAAAGGTGGGATATAAAAATCTGTGCTGAAAACTCTGAGATAACTCAACATAATCAAGGATTTAAATCTTTTAAGAATAGCTGTTAAAGTAAGAAAGTTAATTTCAAAAGGGATAAAAAGGGAAAACAAAGCCCTTTTCTAAGTTTAATGGTAGAAAAATATTTATACAGTGGGAAAGATTAAAATATCTAGAAATTATGAGATTCCAGCATGGACTCTGATTTGTTTCATTCCTTCTCTCTACTGACTAAAAACTCCCAAACTCCATGAAAGTGTGTGAATTTCCTTGCACCTTATTTGCCTATAAAGTAAGAATACTATTCTTGTATTATATGTCCTCTAAAACTTACATTAAATCAGGTATAAAATGTCTAGTACACCTGTTATGTTATTTCCCTTCTTCCTTAAACATGTTGCTGGAAATTAAATTCTACAGGGTAATAATGCAATGCCAATTTAAACCTTTTCATTCACTTACTCATTTACTTAATTTGAAAACAGACATCAGGTGAAAAATTTCACAGTGAATAATCCATTTCTTTTCAGCATCTCTCACTGAGATTCCTTCATGTATTTTATTAGTTTCCAAGGCTAGAATATGCATGGCACTGTCTTTTTCTCAACTGTAACCCCAGAGATTGTGATTGGTAATTGGATGTGTTGAAGCCACAAAAGGAGAAGCAAATACTTACTTGTGTTTGTTACATGCCAGGTGTTTAAAATTATTAACTTGATGTGTACTCAGTAAGTTCCAGAATCAATTATTTAATCACTTTAAACTGCATATTTGTCAAAGTGAAAGGAAGTGTAAGTGTTAATTTCTCAGTCTTGTCCAACTTTTTGCAATCCCAATGACTGTAGCCCAGCAGGATTCTCTATGCAAGGAAATTTCCAGGAAAGAATTCTAGAATGGCTTGCCATTTCCTACTCCAGGGGATCTTCCTGGCACAGAGACTGAAGCTGGGCCTCCCGAACTGCATGCAGATTCTTTACTGTCTGAGCCACCTTGTTAAACAAATGAATAAATGAATGAATGGATTATTTTGACTGTCGCTTGGAACCAACTAGGACTGGTTCCTTGGAATTTGCTGTTAGGCATTTCTGTTTGCTATTCTGTGTACTTAGAAGGTTGTTTTTTGTTTTTTGTTTTTTTTTGCCAAGAGAACACACTAGTCATAGCAAACACCTTTTTCCAACAACCCAAGAAATGACTCTACACATGGACATCACCTGATGGTCAATATCAGAATCAGACTGATTATGTTTTTTGCAGCCTAAGATGGAGAAGCTCTATACAGTCAGCACGTATCAGACGTGGACCTGACTGTGGCTCACATCATGAGCTCTTTATTGCAAAATTCAGGCTTAAATTGAAGAAGGTAGGGAAAACCACTAAGACATTCAGGTATGACCTACACCAAATATCTTATGAGTATACAATGAAGGTGATGAATAGATTCGAGGGGTTAGATATGCTAGACAGTGCCT
Source organism: Dama dama (assembly GCF_033118175.1). Classification (NCBI taxonomy): domain Eukaryota; kingdom Metazoa; phylum Chordata; class Mammalia; order Artiodactyla; family Cervidae; genus Dama; species Dama dama. The sequence goes on along the minus strand of NC_083697.1, from coordinate 9,461,598 downwards.
GAAGCCCTATGGATGAAGGTCCATAACACTCTATAGAAGGCATTGACCAAAACTGTTGCAAAGAAAAAGAAATGCAAGAAGGTAAAGTTGTTGTCTGAGAAGTCTTTACAAATAGGTGAGGAAAGAATAGTAGTGATAGTCAAGGGAGAAAGGGAAAGATATACCCAACTGAATGCAGAGTTCCAGAGAAGAGCAAGGAGAAATAAGGAGTCTTTCTTAAACAAACAATGCAAAGAAGTAGAGGAAAACAATAGAATGGGGAAAACTAGAGATCTTTTCAAGAAAGCTGGAGATATCAAGGGAATCTTTCATGTGAGGATGGGCATGATAAAGGACAGACACACCTAACAGAAGCAGAAGAGGTTAAGAAGAGGTGGCAAGAACGCATAGAAAAACTATATAGAAAAGGTCTTAATGATCCAGATAACTGCAATGGTATGGTCACTCACCTAGAGCCAGACTTCTGGAGTGTGAAGTCAAGTGGGCCTTGGGAAGCATTACCAAGAATAAAGCTAGTGGAAGTGATGGAATTCCAGCTGAGATATTTAAAATCCTAAAAGATGATGCTGTTAAAGTGCTGCACTCAATATGTCAGCAAATTTGGAAATCTCAGCAGTGGCCACAGGACTAGACAAGGTCAGTTTTCATCCCAACCCCGAAGAAAGGCAATACCAAAGAATGTTTGAAGTACTGTACAATTGTGCTCATTTCACATGCTAGTAAGGTTATGCTCAAAATACTTCAAGCTAGGCTTTAACAGTATATGAACTAAGAATTTCCAGATGTAAAAGATGGATTTTGATGAGGCAGAGGAACAGAGATCAAATTGCCAACTTTTGTTGGATCATACAGAAAGCAAGGGAATTCCAGAAATTCTGCTTCATTGACTTCACTAAAGCCTTTGACTTTGTGGATCACAGGAAACTTTGGAAAATTCTTAAAGAAATGGGAGTACAAGACTACCTTACCTGTCTCCGGAGAAACCTGTATGTGGGTCAAGAAGCAACAGTTAGTAGAAAACATGGACCAACTGACTGATTTAAAATTGGGAAGGGAGTACAACAAAGCTGAATATTGTCACCCCACTTACTTACCTTATATGCAAAGTACATAATGTGAAACGTGGGGTTGGATGAATCACAAGCTGGAATCAAGATTGCTGGGAGAATTAAAAACCTCAAATATGTAGATGATACCACTGTAATGGCAGAAAGTAAAGAGAATCTAAAGAGTCTCTTGATGAGGGTGAAAAAAGAGAGTGAAAATGGGCTTGAAACTCAACATTCAAAGAACTATAATCATGGAATCTGGTCCCATCACTTCATGGCAAATAGAATGGGAGAGAATAGAAGCAATGATGCATTTTATTTTCTTCGCCTCCAAAATCAGTCTCAATGGTGACTGCAGCTATGAAATTAAGACTCTTGCTTCTTGGAAGGAAAGCTATGACAAACCAAGACAGTATATGAAAAAGCAGAGACATCACTTTGCCCACAAAGGACTGTATAATCAAAGCTATGATTTTTCCAGTAGTTGAGTAGGATGCGAGAGTTGGACCATAAAAAAGACTGAGCGCCAAAGAAATGATGTTTTAAAATTGTGGTGTTGGACTCTTGAGGGTCCCTTGAACAGCAAGTAGATCAAACAAGTCCATCCTAAAGGAAATCAACCCTGAATATTCATTGGAAGGACTGATGCTGAAGCTGAAGGTCCAATACTTTAGCCACCTAATAAGAAGAGCCAGCTCACTGGAAAAGATCCTGGTGCTAGGAAAGATTGAAGGGAAGAGGAAAAGGGGATGGCAAAGAATGGGTTGGTTAGCTAGCATCACTGATTCAGTGGAGATAAATTTGAGCAAACTCCAGGAAATAATGAAGGACAAAGGAACCTGGTTTACTAAAGTCCATAGGGTTGCCAAGAGTTGGACACAACTTAGGGGCTGAACAAAAATTACATACTTAGAAAATTTCCTCTCAGTGTAATTTGCACATTTGTTGACTTTTTCTCTCAGAATGTTCAAATGCAATATGATCTGAAGGTTTAACTTCTTATGAAATAGGTTTTAACCAGTCCCAGAACTTTCATTGCTACACATGCCCACCTCCAAAGGTTGGCCTTCTGGGAATTCCTTCCTGGAAATTGAGTGGTTTCTTTGCTTTTCCTACTAGAAAGGTAGGTGTCAGCTTTCTTAACTTTCTTCAATTCCCACAGCTATATCTGCTTTTCAAATATAAGTATTTTACATTCTTTCCTAGTTTTTAACAGTTTCATACTTTGAAAAGATTCTCTTAGTTTTATTTCAGTGGAAGCTAAAGAAAAGTAATTAGAAGTACTTGGGCTCTGCCATAACATCTTCAACAGAAAATTTGGTCCTGGTCTTTAACTTCTTTCTGTTTATAGTATTTTCCATATCTAAGCAGTCATCAAATTCTACTATTTTTCTGTTTGCTAATTTAATCTATCCATATTTCTTCATTCCCTCTCTTTTTTTTAAATCTCAGTTCAATTCATTATTTCTTGATCAAATGCTATCAGAAGTCTCCTAAAGGGATTTTCTTTCAATGGTACTCCACTTCTCTAAATAATTTGTTGTGGTTTAGTCACTCAGTCATGTTGAACTCTTTGCAACTCAATGGACTGCTGCATGCCAGGCTTCCCTGTCCTTTGCTGTCTTTCAAAGTTTGGTCAAATTCACGTGCCTTGAGTTGGTGATGCCATCCAAACATCTCATTCTCTGTCATCCCCTTCTCCTGCCCTCAATCTTTCCCAGCATCAGGACCTTTTCCTGATGAGTCAGTTCTTTGCATCAGGTGGCCAAGGTACTGGCCAAGCTTCAGCATCGGTCCTTCCAATGTTCAGGGTTGATTTCCTTTAGGATTGACTGATTTGATCTCCTTGCTGCCCAAGGGACTCTAAAGAGTCTTTTCCAGCACCAAAGTTTGAAAGCATCAATTCTTTGACACTCGGCCTTGTTTGTGGTTCAACTTTCACATCTGTACATGACTACTGGCTAAAGAATTGCATGGCTTTTTACTGCGGCTTTTTTTACTAGGCTTTATGATCTGACCTTTGGTTACTTTTACAGACTCCCTCCCTCCCTACATTCTCTGCTTTACTCTTTCTGAACTATTCTTGATCCAGTGATTAGTACCTAGGAAGGTTTCTTGATTCCCTTGGCTTCCCTCTCAAGTTGTTCCCTTAATAATCTGTACTTATTCCTATCATGGTAGTTTTTCATATCAGACTTAACACTATCCCCTGATAAAACATTTCTATGACTTCCTTTTGTACTCAGAATAACATTCAAATTCTTTACCGTGGCTGAGAAGCCCCTGGTGAGGTGTACCTTTGTGATGTCATCTCTTACAATGTTCCATTTACTCATGCTATGCCTGCCACACTCTCTTCCTCTCTGTTCCTTCAACACTGAGCTCCTCCTGGAAGAATGAGTGGGTTTTCTCCTGCTGCTGATTGCTGTGTCCATCCTCCAACTCTTAGCTGAGTAGGATCCTTCTACTTGTCACTCAGTTTCATCTCAAGGACCACCTTAGTTGCTGTATCTAAAACAGTCCTCTTCTCTGACATATAACACTGATTATCTGCTCTATGACACTTATTATAAATTTCAGCCATCAGAGCAGGAATGCCTGCCTGTGTCTTTCAATATAATTTTATTTCTTCTAAATACTTCAGAAGGATCTAAATATTTCCAATTAAAGGAAAAAAAAAAAAAAAACAAAACAGACAACTTCACATTTGTACACTCATTTCCAAATGGTATTTTCTTTTCTTTAAATAAAAATTGAAGAATAGTTGACATATATTTCAAGAGGAGCAACCCCACATCCAAGGAGCGGCGGCTGAGTGGGTGCAGTAGGGCCGAGAGGAGCTACTCCACGTTCAAGGTCAGCAGGGATGGCCATGAGGAGATACCACTCATCCAAGGTAAGGAGCAGTGGCTGTGCTTTGATGGAGCAGCCGTGAAGAGATACCCCACGTCCAAGGTAAGAGAAACCCAAGTAAGATGGTAGGTGTTGTGAGAGGGCATCAGAGGGCAGGAACACTAAAACCATAATCACAGAAAACTAGCCAATCTGATCACACAGACCGCAGTCTTGTCTAACTCAATGAAACTAAGCCATGCCGTGTGGGGCCACCCAAGACGGTCAGGTCATGGTGGAGAGGTCTGACAGAATGTGGTCCACTGGAAAAGGTAATGGCAAACCACTTTAGTATTCTTGCCTTGAGAACTCCATGAACAGTATGAAAAGGAAAAATGATAGGATGCTGAAAGAGAAACTCCCCAGGTCGGTAGGTGCCCAATATCCTACTGGAGCTCAGTGGAGAAATAACTCCAGAAAGAATGAAGGGATGGAGCCAAACCAAAAACAATACCCAGTTGTGGATGTGACTGGTGATAGAAGCAACGTCCGATGCTATAAAGAGCAATATCGCATAGGAACCTGGAATGTTAGGTCCATGAATCAAGGCAAATTGGAAGTGGTCAAACAGGATATGGCAAGAGTGAATGTCAACATTCTAGGAATCTACGAACTAAAATGGAATGGAATGGGTGAATTTAACTCAGATGACCATTATATCTACTAGTGTGGGCAGGAATCCCTTAGAAGAAATGGAGTAGCCATCATGGTCAACAAAAGAGTCCAAAATAAAGTACTTGGATGCAATCTCAAAAACAACACAATGATCTCTGTTTGTTTCCAAGGCAAACCATTCAATATCATGGTAATCCAAGCCTATGCCCCAACCAGTAACACTGAAGAAGCTGAAGTTGAACGGTTCTACAAAGACCTACAAGAGCTTTTAGAACTAACACCCAAAAAAAGATGTCCTTTTCATTAAAAGGGACAGTAATGCAAAAGTAGGAAGTCAAGAAACTCCTGGAGTAACAGGCAAATTTGGCCTTGGAGTATGGAATGAAGCAGGGCAAAGGCTAATAGAGTTTTGCCAAGAGAACACTCTGGTCATAGCAAACATCCTCCTCCAACAACACAAGACACGACTCTACATATGGACATCACCAGATGGTCAACACCGAAATCAGATTTTATTCCTCGCAGCCAAAAATGGAGAAGCTCTATACAGTCAGCAAAAACGAGATGAGGAGATGCCTGTGTCTCAGATCATGAACTCCTTATTGCCAAATTCAGAATTAAATTGAGGAAAGTAGGGAAAACCACTAGACCATTCAGGTGTGACCTAAATCAAACCCTTTATGACTATATAGTGGAAGTGAGAAATAGATTTAAGGGACTAGATCTGATAGAGTGCCTGATGAACTATGGACGGAGGTTCGCGACATTGTACAAGAGACAGGGATCAAGACCATCTACATGGTAAAGAAATTCAAAAAGGTAAAATGGTTGTCTGAAGAGATCTTACAAATAGCTATGAAAAGAAGAGAAGAAAAAAGCAAAGGAGAAAAGGAAAGATATTCCCATTTGAATGTAGAGTTCCAAAGAATAGCAAGGATAGATAAGAAAGTCTTCCTCAATGATCAATGCAAAGAAATAGAGAAAACAACAGAATGGGAAAGACTAGAGATCTTTTCAAGAAAATTAGAGATACCAAGGGAACATTTCATGCAAAGATGGGTTCGATAAAGGACAGAAATGGTACGGACCTAACAGAAGCAGAAGATATTAAGAAGAGGTGGCAAGAATACACAGAAGAACTGTACAAAAAAGGTCTTCCCGACCCAGATAGTCGTGATGATGTGATCACTCACCTAGAGTCAGACATCCTGGAATGTAAAGTCAAGTGGGCCTTAGAAAGCATCACTACGAACAATGCTAGTGGAGGTGATGGAATTCCAGTTGAAATATTTCAAGTCCTAAAAGATGATGCTGGGAAAGTGTTGCACTCAATATGCCAGCAAATTTGGAAAACTCAGCAGTGGCCACAGGACTGGAAAAGGTCAATTTTCATTCCAATCTCTAAGAAAGGCAATCCCAAAGAATGCTCAAACTACCACACAATTGCACTCATCTCACACACTAGTAAATAATGCTCAAAATTCTCCAAGCCAGGCTTCAGCAATACATGAACCATGAACTTCCAGATGTTCAAGCTGGTTTTAGAAAAGGCAGAGGAACCAGAGACCAAATTGCCAAAATCCGCCGGATCATCAAAAAAGAAAGAAATTTTCAGAAAAACATCTATTTCTGCTTTATTGACTATGCCAAAGCCTTCGACTGTGTAGATCACAATAAACTGTGGAAAATTCTGAAAGAGATGGGAATACCAGACCACCTGACCTGCCTCTTGAGAAACCTGTATGCAGGTCAGGAAGCAACAGTTAGAACTGGACATGGAACAACAGACTGGTTCCAAATAGGAAAAGGAGTACGTAAAGGCTGTGTATTGTCACCCTGCTTATTTAACTTGTATACAGAGTACATCATGAGAAACGCTGGGCTGGAGCAAGCACAAGGTGGAATCAAGATTGCCGGGAGAAATATCAATAGCTTCAGATATGCAGATGACACCACCCTTGTGGCAGAAAGTGAAGAGGAACTGAAAAGCCTCTTGATGAAAGTGGAAGAGGAGAGTGAAAAAGTTGGCTTAAAGCTCAACATTCAGAAAAGTAATATCATGGCATTTGGTCCCATCACTTCATGGGAAATAGATGTGGAAATAGTGTCAGACTTTATTTTTGGGGGCTCCAAAATCACTGCAGATGGTGATTGCAGCCATGAAATAAAAAGACGCTTACTCTTTGGAAGGAAAGTTATGACCAACCTAGATAGCATATTAAAAAGCAGAGACATTACTTTGCCAACAAAGGTCCGTCTAGTCAACGCTATGGTTTTTCCATGTATGGATGTGAGAGTTGGACTGTGAAGAAAGCTGAGCACCGAAAAATTGATGCTTTTGAACTGTGGTGTTGGAGAAAACTCCTGAGAGTCCCTTGGACTGCAAGGAGATACAACCAGTCCATCCTAAAGGAGATCAGTCCTGGGTGTTCATTGGAAGGACTGATGCTGAAGCTGAAACTCCAACACTTTGGCCACCTCATGCGAAGAGCTGACTCATTGGAAAAGACCCTGAGGCTGGGTGGGACTGGGGGCAGGAGGAGAAGGGGACGACAGAGGATGAGATGGCAGGATGGCATCACTGACTCGATGGACATGAGTTTTAGTAAACTCCGGGAGCTGGTGATGGACGGGGAGGCCTGGCATGCTGCAATTCATGGGTTCGCATTCATGGGTTCGCATTCATGGGGATACAACTGAGGGACTGAACTGAATTTAACTGAACTGAAGGTATATAATGTAATATAACATAATAATATAGTGATTTAATGGTTGTACAGATTATATGTCATTTAGAGTTATTACAAATGAATGGCTATATATACCTGTGGTATAGAGTATATCCTTCTTGCTTATCTGTTTTATGCAAAATAGTTTTTACTTCTTATCTCCCTCCGCCAACTTGCCTCTCCCTCTTCCTTTTCTCTACTAGTAACTATTAGTTTTTTCTCTTTATCTGTGAGTCTATTTTATCATATATATTCATTTGTTTAATTTTCTGTATTCTGTATGTAAGTAATAACATGGAGTGTTTGTCCTCTGATTTATTTTACTAAGCACAGCACTCTGTAGGTCCGTCCAGTTTGTTGCAAGTGACAGATTTCTTCTTTTATATGGTTGAGTAATACTCCATTTTATATATATCTCACAACTTCTTTATTCATCTATTGGTGGTTAGGGTTAGGGTTAGGGTTAGGGTTAGATTGCTTCCATATCTTGGCTATTTTAAATAATTATACTGTGAATATCAGGATCTATGTATCTTTTTGAGAATATTCAGAAAAGGGAATACTTTTACATTGTTGGTGAGAATTTAAAAGGGTGCAGCCACTAAAAAAAAAAAAAAAAACAGTATGGGATTTCCTCATAAAATTAAGAATGCAACTTCCATATGATCAAGCAATTCCATCCCTGCTGTACAGCTGAAGAAAACAAAATACCAGTTGATTTTTTTTTTTATCCAACTCTTAATGTATCTCAGTAACTTAGGCAAAGTCCAAATTTATTAATTCAGCAGTCATTAAACAAATACTTATTGGTCTCTGATCATGTTTCTGTTTCTTATTAGTTAATAGGGCTAAAACAGTAAGTAAATAAAGATCTCTCACTTATAAAGTTCCTACATTTTGTGGGAGGAGGGAGGTTGGACACAGAATATTAAAAAGAAAAAAAAATGCAAGAAAATGCTTTATCTGATCATTAGGTAAAGATAAGAGCTATTAAGTTCAGCTAATCAGGATAATGGTCTGGAGAGTCATTGGGGAGGGGTTTGCAATTCAGTGAGTGGTTGGGGAAGGCCTCTTTGAAGAAGTGACTGAAGAGGTAGAGTGATCCACAGGTTGAGAAAGGGCAGTCCAGACAGAAAACAGCAAGTGCTCTTGCAAATGGATGTGGTTTAGCTAAAAGGCCACTGGAGCTGCCGCAGAGCAAGTGAGAAGCAGAGTGATGAGAAAGAGGTCAGAAAAACAGTAGGTGTCAGATTATATAGGTCTTGTTAGCTGTGGTGAAACCAAAGGGAGTTTTCTGAGTTTGGTTGGAATCTACCAAATGGTTTTGATCATGGTAGAAACACAAGAAAATCTATCTGAAGATTTATCACTGTGTGATATGTAAGGGGACTAGAACTTGGGGAGGGAGAAGTGGAAATGGATAGACTCACCATGAGACTATTGCATCAAGGGGAAGAGATACAGAAGCTTTGTCTAGTATGTCATAAAAGAGAAACAAAAAGAGGTTGGATTTAGAGTATGTGTCAAAAGTAAAGTTTATTTACACAACACTGACAAGTTGATGATGGCATAGTTAAGAGAGAAAGAAAGGAGACAAGACTGACATCAAGGTGGGCCTTGAGGATGAGATGGATGGAGTAGGTTTATGTCAAAGATGAGCTTCTGAGAGGTATATCAGGGTTTTCTTCAGACAGATGTTTTGGATTTTACAGTTTGATCTTGGAAATACTAAGCTTGTGATGCTTGTTTCATACCCAAGTAAAGATGATGAGTATGTAGCGGGATATGTAAGACTGGAGTTACACACTTTAGAATTACACAGTATTAAAAGCTGTGGAGTGGAGTGATGTCAGCACTGCAGAGTTAATGGAATAGCTACCCCCTGCCCAGCAACAGCAACTTGACAGCTGCCCATAAAGATGCCTTTGTGGGGACTTCCATGGGATTCAAGTAGCTAAGGCTCCATGCTCCCAATGCAGGGGGCCTGGGTTCTATCTCTGATCGAGGAACTAGATCCCACATGCCACAACTAAGGCCTAGGGCAGCCAAACAAATAAATACTTTAAAATGCCTTTGTAGGAAATTTTAAATAAAGGAAAGAGGTTGTGAAACCCTAGTGTTGCCCGAGAATGAGGAGGGCCATTTGAAGAAGGTAGGCCCATGGCCAAGTGGCAGGTTTGCCAACTGTGGCCCCCGTTACAGACCCAGAGACAGTTATCCCCTGCTGTGGACTGAGATACAGACCCAAGTGGTCTTGGTCCTGCCACCAGTACCTTTTGCCAAGAGACCTCTCAGTGGTCATATCAACGTATGCCCCAGAAACAGACCCGCTGTCCAATCTGTGGATTCTGAGGTGGTTCATGACCTGGCTCCTGCCCCTCACATCCTGGGGAGGGACCACTCTTACTACCCAAGAGCCGACAAGGAGCCATGCCTGGCTAGGCTCATCTTGTTCCTACTGCAGATATAGAAATGGCCCTGTAACTTGTCACCAGCCTTCTCAGCCACAGGCTTGGAACACTCCTGCCTGAACAGGGACTCTCCAGGAGACGTGCTGTCCCCAGCCCTGGAGACAGGCATGCTGACCTTGGTCTGGCTGCAGGTCTTAAATCGGCCCTACAACACAGTCCTAGCCTCTCTTAGCCATTGTCTGGGGATGGTTCTGTCCAACTGGGGACCTAGAGGGAGCCAGTCTATCTGCAGAGAGTGAATCACTTTTGTAGTGCATCCTTATGGATACCAGATTCTAGTTTTGTTCATTTACCTATAAACTCAACTGGATATGGAACTCTAGATCCTCCAACATCTGGCTACTACTTTACAACTTTATGTTTCCAATTTTCTCCCACCCTTCTGACTTGAAATCACTAAGGATAAAAACTGCCCATCCCCCAAAGCCTTGAAAGCAGAAACTGAACAACTTGATATAAACTCTAGATAAATCACGACAATAATTCATGTATGCACAATCATTGTCCCTGCTGCTGTGACTCCTCAGAAAGTTCAGGAAGACCCAGTGACATCACCAGAAATATCCAAACTTCAAAAGATGCTTTCAGCCCAACATCTTAAATTCTCATGACAGGCTCCTCAACAGACTCAGAAACTGGCTTGTAGTGTTTTTCAGTCATTAAGTTGTTTTCTTTTTGTCTCCATAGAAGTTTCTCTTATTAAATACCAGATTTCTAGCACCTTATATGCCTAATTTTGATAGGAGACCTTGTTCACCATCACCTCCTGAAAGGAGACACAACGGCTTCACTGAACTGACCTATTTTCAGGACTAAAAGACAGGTTCAATGAGATATGGAGCAATCTACCAACTCAATATCTGGTCTGTGAAACTTCTTGGGAAAGTTTCAAAGGCAGGAAATAAAAGGTAGAAAAATATGCCACACCCAAATTATGCCACTTTGACATAGGATTATTTTGAGCTGAAGGAACTGAGTAGAAGCAGACACAAGAAAAGCTCCCTACTTTCCCCCTATTTGACTAAAAGCAGAACATGAATTTATAGAGTTGTCCCTCTTTTGCTTTCCTACCATGAAGGACAAAAGTTCATTCCCAGATACAACTTTGTACTTTTATCAAAGAAGGTATTCACTTCAATCTATATAATAGATCTTACTCTTATTAACTCTGCTTTTTCTGGTAACCTTCCCATAACTGTCCTCCTCCACAGCTTTTTACCTTTTGTCTTTCACTGAAGCTGGACCTTAAGCCAGAGCACTAAGTCACTGCTTTGAGTTAGTCACTTTTCCTTGGGATCTCTCGTGAATACATGGGGTAGACGTGTGCATACCCTTCTGTTCATTTTTTTTTAAAATAAAATCAAAGAATGAATATGGTAATCTAGGGACTTAGTATAGACATAAGAGGTAATGATGCAATTCTGGCGCATTCTGATACTGAATTCAGAAGGATGAAGGGGAACCACTGGAAGAGCCTCAGGAGTAGGGACCATCTGGGCAGTCAGAAAGCCTGCAGAGAGGGGCCTGGAGAGTCTAGTCAACAGAATAGGCAGCTTGAGAAGACAGGGAGGGTCACTGTGCTAGATGCCGCAGGAAGACTGCTTGCGATGCATAAATCTCTGTCATCCTTGACAAGAGCAAGGCTTCTACCTTGACAGTAGAAGGCCTGACTAGAATACATTCAAGAAAGAGCCACAATATAGGAATGGAGTGGGCAGCTATAGAGAATTCTGAAAACAAATAAACAACAGAATGGAAAAAATGCAAAAGAAAGTTAGAGGCAGAAGAAGCTTTGCCGGGAGCCGGCATACGAGATCCCACCCATGACAAGGTCATGAGGGAGAAAACCTGACGGGCAAGGCGGATCAGGTTTTCAGGGATTCCGAAAAGCTGCCCCTGGTGCTCACCTTAACGATGATATCTGTTTTTCTGACGCTTGCTTCAATAGACTACTCCCTAATTTCTATGACACAGGCAGAAGGCCTTCCCCGATGTCTTTCCAAATAAGAATCAATTTAGAACTTTAATCAATAAGTTTCCCAGGTGGTGGTATTTTATGAGATTATCCAGAGTGAAAGGAGTGTTTTAATTTAAACTCCTTTGCTGGTATTTTAGTTTGGCAAATGTGTTTATGCCCTTGGTACTAATATGCATGATTGCTTATAATACCCTAATCATAAAATAGCATAAAGAACCTGATCATATAAAGACCCTAATAGACATAGAGCCCTTCGGGGGTGAGGAAGCCCTATTAGAGAACATAAAAATATTATTCTAAAAGTGGTTATAGTTAAAGATTTAGAAAAATAAGAGTTTAGAATTGTTTATTTTAACCAGGAATGCTAAACAGGGGCTGCCTCACTGGAGTTGCAGAGTCTTTTAGATAAATTTAACTGATAACTTCTGCAAGAGGACTGACCTTTGTGTTCATTAAAGAATAGATTACGGAAAACAGCTTTGCATTCACCTAGGTCAAAAATGTCAATAGGCCCCAAGGCCAGAAGATAATGTACAAGATCCTCATAAACAAAGAAGCATGCAGAAAACACCCTGGTTTCATGAAGAGCAAGCTGATGTAATGTTAAACTATCTTCCCCTTAGAAATGTACTAATTTAGGGTATAAAAGCCACGGTAAAAAATAAAGCATTGCCAGACTCTGCCAGACCCTGCAAACACCCCCGTCTGGTCATTCACACACACACACTCTCTCTTTCTCTCTCTCTCTCTCTCACAGACTTGGCCCTATCAAGGTGGGTCTCACGTGTCTTCTCTCTCTCTCACCGACACCGTTCATCCTGAGGGTATCCCCTGGATCCTGCCGAGGCTGAACCCCAGCAAAGCTTGTGTGAAATATAGAATTTCTGCCTTTTGAAGTAGGTCAGAGATTGTGAAAGCTACTCATGAACACTTTAGAGAGTCTCAATTTTAAATTATAATACATCTATGTATATAAAAGAGTATTGAAGCCATGATAAGTTTGAACACTTGTGTACCCCACATCTTTTTTGTCTGATCTTGAATTGGGACTTCACAGTCTTACAGCTGCCTCATTAGAAAAGACCCTGGTTCTGGGAAGGATTGAAGGCAGGAGGAGAAGGGGACAACAGAGGACGAGATGGTCGGATGGCATCACTAATTCAATGGACATGAGTCTGAGCAAGCTCCAGGAGATGGTGAAGTACAGGGAAGCCTGGTGTGCTGCAGTTCACGGGGTCACAAAGAGCCGAACACAACTGAGTGACTGACCAACAACAAATCCTTTTCATGTGTTGATTTACATTTAAAATATCCATAACATTTGTAGAAAGCAAGGGTATATACAGGCAGTGTCTGGATAGACGAATTTACCTCTCAGGACTATAACAGCTTGAGCATCTTTTCGGTGGAAGGATCACAATGTTCGTACAGTGTCTCCAGTATCCTCCTTTGAAAATGGTGAATTAGATAAAGTCATTTATTGCATTATTTGCATCTTGTTTACAAACATTTGTTTGCTTGATTTCACAAGTACTGAGAGGGATGTATTAATCTCTTTAATGTAGATTTCTCTATCTTGGTTTCAAAATATTGTACTGTTTATACTGTTGAAAACAATGGTGCATACATATTTAGAATTAATTTAACTTTTAGGTGAATTTTTCCCTTTTCTCTTCATCCTTAATAATTATTTTTCTCCTAAAGTCAGTTTTGCTTCATGTTAATATATTAACACCAACTTTCTTTTGTGATTTATTTTTCTGTTATCTAATTTTTCTATCCATTTTCTTCCAAACATTCTTTGACTTTAGACATGCCTTTGTAAATCCCAAACAGCTGAATTTTTCTCTTTTGAGTCAATTTTAACAAATTCTGTCATTAAACATCAAATTTAATTCATATACATTAATTGTGATTAGTTACATAGTGAATTATTATTTATTTCTATTATCTTTTTATGTACTTACTTAATATTAACCATGCTTTTTTTTTTTTTTTTTGCCTTTTTTTCTTTTCTGTTTTGTATCATGTTAATTAAGTTTTCCCTATTCATATATCTTTCTGCCACCTACCTCTACCTCTATTTGCATGGGTTTGGAAGTTATACATTCTACTTGCATTTTTCAAGTTTACTCTTAAATTTTTACTATGCATGCTCTGATCTCTTGCTAAATGTTTATCATCTCCTCTCATCTTTCCAATTATGGTTCCTCAGTTTTCCATTCCACCTAGATGTTAAAAGCCCTTAAGTTTATTATTATTATTATTACATTTATTTAGCTCCCTGTGTACATTTTTTGATTTATTCAATTGTCATTTCTTCTTGTATCTCATGGCATTTTAAACCTAATTTTCTTCTTGAGTAAGTAAATTTTTTAGTTGTTTGGAAATATTTGTAGTAAATTCCATCAGAACTTGTATCCTTATATCCATCAGAACTTATATCCTTTCTCTTGAAAAATAACTTAGCTGAGTATATAATCCTAGATTGATGGGGCTTTTTCTTTTCTATTTTTCTCCTTTACATGGTAGTGTTTCATTTTTTTTTTTTTTTCTGGATTGTATTATTTTGATTGAAAAAAATATGGTATTAGTTTATTTGGAGGTACTGTCTTTGCTGTATTTTGCTCTTCTCTATTATCTATGGTATTCTGCACTCCCTACCTTCTGCAGTTTGGATTTTTACTCAACATTGACTTTCCTAAATCTAAGGAGTCATGATTCTTATGAATTCTGTACAATTAGCCTTCCCCACTTTTACTCACCTATTACTGTAGACTTCCAAGTGTACACGCTATAATTTTTCACTTGGATTCTTCCTCTACAGATAAACTATTTATAGCTCATTGAGACCTTCATTTTGTAATTTACCTTTGTATTGCCAAACATGTGTTAAAATTGACTTTATTATTATTTTTTAAAGATATGGGTATTATTTATTGATTCCCTCCTAGGGAAATTAAGGAATGTACCTTTCTTACAATTCTCTCCTAATGCTTCCTCTAGCCACACATTCCTTCCATTTCCCTAATACAGCTGAATAATAATTTTGGCTATGTATACATCAAGTCATGCACTACACTAACTTCTGCCACCACGCAACATAATTCCATTCTGGAAGCTGTTTTCTTGGATCCAAAGTCTTCATTTATCTACATTCTTTTCTTTGTTTGCAAGGAAATAAAGTGAAGTTTCTCAGTCTTGTCTGACTCTTTGCGACCACATGAACTGTAGCCTGCCAGGCTCCTCTGTCCATGGGATTTTTCAGGCAAGAGTACTGAAGTGGGTTGCCATTTCCTTCTCCAGGGGATCTTCCTGACCTAGGGATTGAACCCAGGTCTCCTGCATTTCAGGCAGACTCAACCACCTGAGGCATCAGGGAAGCCTTTGTTTGCAAGGAATACAAATCCATTCTCAGTAGGAACCAGATAGTGGGTTGTGAATTTTGATATTTTCATTTCTGAGTTTTTTAAAAATATTTATTTATTTGGGTCTTAGTTGTGGTAGGTGGACTCTTTCATAGTGGTGCATGAACTCTCTAGTTTTGGCACGCAAGCACAGTAGTTGCAGCTGGCAGGCCTAGCTGCTCCACAGAATGTGGGATCTTAGTTCCCTGGGGTTAACATCGGCCTAGAACAAATAATGTTTCTTAACTTAGGGGAACCTATTTCATGCAGATAAGACAAATTTGAGCCTATAACTGGAGTGTAGTACAGAACTGTGATTAAACTTCTCAGGAAACATTTTAAAGACACACCCGCCCCCCCTCCATCCCCACCACTTTTTCAAAGGAAGGGACTGGGTGTTTGACTCCATGTCCCGTGCAGGCCAGTTGCCCTGTCTCCTTTCCTAAGTGGGCATGGACACCCACCAGGTGATAACAATGACCAGCTCCCAGGGCAGCCACCTGTCAATTCACAGGCCAGTTTCCCTGGCTTAAGGTCCCCTCTTTCTTTTTGATTTCTGGAGACTGCTCTTACTCTCTTGCTCACACAGTATGGATAAGGATATTTGCTATTTTTTATCTAGTGTTTCTGAGTTTTGGTATTAGGAGTAATCTCAGATCATCCTGTCTGCAGCACTGCTAGTCTCTATCTTATTTCCATCTTTGCAACAATGGATTTTACAGGAAAGGAAGTGGAAGTTTGTGGACTAAGTGACTAGCCCAGGAGTAACTACTAGTTACAGAGTCAAGGTCACATTTCTCCTGGACAGTGCTTCTTCCAACATACTGAATCCCTGGATCTCTTCTAAATCCTCTGACTTACACCAACATATACAAGCTAACAATGCCAGATCCAGTTCCAGCGTGTGTGTGAGGAAGTGGCAATGCTCTGACATAAGCTGGGTGTTCTATAACTTGACTCATTTCTGACACTTAAGGGATTAGTCCCACAAGACTGCTCTCATTTCAGATGCCAGGAGCAAAAGTCCAGGTTGTTACCTATGGTTCTGATCAACTAGTTATAAATCAGGGGTTCCTATAACCTGTCTTCAATTAACTTTCTAGAGCTGCTCACAGAACTTCGGAAACACGTTTACTCACCACATAATCAATTTTTTGCAAAGATATTTAAGGATACAAATCAAAGAGATACCTCAGGCAAGATCCCAGAGGAGCTTCTCTCTTGGTGGAGTTTGGGTCCTGGCCGCGTGGTACGTAACAAATGTTCTGGCTCACTAATCTAGAAGCTGTCTGAACCCCCTCCTTTTGAATCTTAATGGAGGCTTATCACATGGGCCTGGTTGATCAAATCATTGCCATCGGTGGGAGATTCAACCTCCAGCCCTTTCCCCAGGGGTTCGGACTTAAAGTTCCAGCCCTCTGTTCTTGTTTGATTCCCCTAGCAACCAGTCTCTCACCCTTAGGTGCTTTCCAAAGTAGCTGTGTTAACTTAAACTCAGGTGTGGTGGAAAGGGACTTGTGATGAGTATCAGGACATCCTTATAGCTTAGGAAATTCCAAGGAAGCTTCTGAGGAAGCTCTGCGCCAGAACTGGGGATAAACACCAAATAGATATTTATTATAAATCACAGTGTCACACAAGCTTGTAAGTATCAAGTACACATAAATTAATAGAAGCTAAAAATCCTTAAGGTTTCATATTTATCACCCTATCTTCCATTTTTCATCTTTTATCTCTTCTAATAATCTCTTGCTACCAGATTGTTCTTCAGAACTTCAAGCTAAAAGTCAGGGCTTCAGTGCATTTTCCCAAATAGGGTAGTTAAGAAAATAACACTGACAAAAACACCAGACAGCTGACAAATGCAATCAGCTGTGATACATAGATTTGCATTGTTTCACTAAGACTGGATATTGAAAAATAAAGTAAGAGTAGTTATACTATAGTTTTCACAGACAATAAAATTCAGACACTTGCAATGTTGAAAAGGTCTGGCAAAAATGTTTTGTTAATAAACCAAAGCATAAGGAGTTTAAAGCAATGAACTGGTGTTATCATTGTCTCCATTTATCTCTTCCTGGTAAGAGTAATGTACTTCTGTGGATAGTAGTCAAGAAGTATGAGCACATACTGCTCAGAAAATTCCAAGATGTTTACAAAGATCAAATTAATTAAAAGTTACTTTGAAATACAGCAGTGGACCTCTAATTGTTAACAATTCTCTAACAATGATTTTCAATTTTTTTAAAGCAGTGTCTCCATTTTCCAAATTAAATATCACCAAGGCGTCCTAAATACAAAACATATTAAAGTCAAACTGTTCTCATTGTACAAGGGGAGGGAATCTCTCGCCTCCTGGCTGGTTGGTGCAGGTACCTCCAGACAATTAATGAGTCCTCAAGTGATATGGATAATTATGAATGAATCAAATTTTGCATGGAGGTATACTGGATCTAAGGATCACATCTGAAATATTCCTAATCTGATGGAATAAAAACATATTTCATTTTCAGGGACAGTTTATCCAGTAGACACAATGGATGTGCAGCTTGAGACCTATGATACATTTAATGACTCGTGAAAATATTTTGATTTTAGTTTCTTCACAATTAATATCATAAATATAAATAAATAACAATAAATCCATATTAGATTATATCTGTCTTTATACTCTTGCCTGGAGAACCCCATGGACAGAGTAGCCTGGTGAACAACAGTTTATAGGGTCATAAGGAGTCAGACAAGACTGAAGTGCCTTAGCATGTACACATGTCTTTATATTAACATGGTCATAAAGGATAATTTTAATTTGGGGGAGTAAGGTGTCCATCAAAGGTAAAAGTACTCTGGGTTCATGAAAGTTATAAGGTAGCCTTATCCATCTACTAGACTGGATGCAATGGTCCTGATCCCAACAACTTTGGAACATTCTGCAAAATTAAACAGAATTTATTCTATTGTAAGTTTTAGTACAACAGACTTCCCATGTCATTCTTGATGTCATAATATTTTGTAATATAGACTAAATTATACAGATACAAATTACAGTGCAATTGCTTGAAAGATTCTGTCAAGACTATAACTGAAATAATGCCATTTGCAGCAACATAGATGGACTTAGAGATTATTAAACTAGGCAAAGTAAGTCGGAAAGATAAAGACAAATATCATATGATATCACTTATATGTGTAATCTAAAGAATGATATGAACAAACTTATTTAGAAAACAGAAATAGATTCACTGATAACTCAGCTGGTAAAGAATCTGCCTGCAATGCAGGTGACCCTGGTTTGATTTCTGGGTTGGGAAGATCTGCTGGAGAAGGGATAGGCTACCCACTCCAGTATTCTTGAGCTTCCCTTGTGGCTCAGCTGGTAAAGAATCCAACTGCAATGCAGAAGACCTGGGTTCAATCCTTGGGTTGGGAAGATCCCCTGGAGAAGGGAAAGGCCACGCACTCCAGTATTCTGGCCTGAACTGTATAGTCCATGGGGTCACAAAGAATTGTACATGACTGAGTGACTTTCACTTTCACTTTCAAATAGAGTCACGGACATAGAGAGCAAACATGGTTACCAAAGGGAAGGGAGTGAGGGATAAATTAGGAGTTTTGTATTAACAGATGCACACCAGTATATATAAAGTAGATAAATAAGGAGAACCTACTGTATAGCACAGGGAATTGTATTTAATACCCTGAATAAACTTATAACAGAAAAGAATTTGAAAAAGAGTGTATATATGTGTATAACTGAATCACTTTGCTGTAACTCTGAAATGAACAAAACTGCAAATCAACTACACTTCAATAAAATGTTTTTTAAAAAGAATATAACTGAAAAGAGATCTTGAAAATGCTGCCTGTAATGGAAGTCTGCTGGGGGGGAGAACTTGGTTGTTTGCAGCCTCTTCTAAGAGGTATAGATGCTCAGGTGACAGGGGACTTAAAGGAGCTGTCCTGTTCTACTGCCTCAAAGAAATGTTTTTTCAAAATGAATTTTCAGGTAGTAGAGGTGACTAATGATGTTCTTCCATTCATATTCTAATTTTCTTTCATCTCAAAAATTTTTGTATGTATAATAGAAGTAACATTTCTTTGAAGTATTGCTGGAGAGTGTATAACATTTAAAGAAACAACCCTGTTATATAAACAAGCTTTGAGCTTAAAGATCATTAAGGTGAAGTTTGAATTAATTCCCTTTATCTATCCTCTTCCCCTTTACTGTGACTTTTTTTCCTTCACCAAAAAAAAAAAAAAAAAAAAAATGGCCCAAGTTAGGTTAAAAAATTCTAACCATTCTCACCACTGCATGTGTGTTCTAGAATCAACTCTCAAAGATACTTTGCATTTTGTTATCAATCTTCCTTAAAAACATCACCTACTTTTCAATAACTAAACGTTACCAGCTATACTACTCCACTGGACACACTGATGCAATCTCTCAGAAGAAGAGATTTTTGATGAATATGGAGTTCTGTGCCCAATGGGTTTGATGTAGTTGACACCCTCACTCCCCTTCAGGCAAACATTCACATTTATGCTGCATGCAAACACACTTACTACAATCTCACAGAGTAAGTTAAAATGTCCTATTTTATTTAATTTACTCTTGATTACTTTCTTCCCATTTTCATTGTAAATACTGAGAACAAACATCAGTAAGTGGTCCAAAAGTTAGAATAAATATCAACAAATATCTTCTAGTCCATCTAGTTCTAAAGAACAAACTATTTGTCCACATGTCTACTGAAAACCATAAAACACATCATTTGATAGTGCTACTTTAATAAAGTTTTGGCCTCTGTAACACACTGCTTTAAGATTTCTTTTTCTATTTTGTGAGCTTAACCTTGTTCCTGATTCTGAAACTGACTGTGAAGACATGTTTGAGCATAAAAAAAAGTGTTTTTCACTTTATTGCTCCCAACCAACTCTTCCTCTTTTTAGTTGCACACACACACAGACACACATTGACACAATAAAACCCTCTCAGGATCTGTGCCAGTTCCCTGTAAAAACTGTAGCAAGAGTGATTATTTAATGAATTTATCACCAGGGATTCATCAAAGAAATACACATTCAGATTTAGACCACTTGCAACTCCATACATATCAAGCACTTATTTAAAATAACAACTATCCCTTCTTGCTGAATTGACTGCTATGCTTACTATCAATGAATGTATTAAGCATCTTTTTCATGGGTCTCCACTGTCAAATTTATTTTCAGGGAGCAGAGCAATCAAACAACAGATGCTATGTCACGAGATAGAATTTATAGAATTTTCTTTTTTGGCCTATTTTCAGAGATTTCAAGGTTCTGCTTTATACTTCCTGTTTCTAACCACTGTTATATGTTCCCATTTTAAAATACAATTTAAAAACAGTTTAAAATTCTACTTTTAAATTGAAAAATAGAAATGACAAAACCACATAGAAATGACAAAGCTAAAACACAAAGCCCTGAATTTTTGGAATCCTCATGTTAGATTCTAAGAACTACAAATTTTTTGATGAGGAAACATTTTATCTTTTATAATTAGTGTCATTTATTTTAAATATTTTATCACTATTATCATTTCATCTTTTATCTTATCATTTAATGCCTACACTGCATTGCATTTTTAATATTTAAGTGACTAAAATAATATGGATAAGTCTTAAAACACAAAATTGTTTCAACCATTTTTTTTTTAAAGCCAGTTAGTTTGTTCAGTGCAAAATACTTTTTAGAAAATCCAGCAGTGTGACTGCCTGAAGATGTTCTAAGCAAGAACTGTAGAGGGTGAACTGAAGCTTGGGTTGCAGGGCTGCTGTCATGGACTTGCCAACAAGAGAAAAGTACTGCACTTTTCAGTAATTAACTACATATAAATTTCCTCCCTACATTGCAGGCTGGAATGGCAACAATAACAGTGTCTCATAAATTTAAATATGTTGAAAATAGCCTTCTACTGTTTGGGCCAAAACCTTTGCTGACATCAAAATCCACAAACTTACTTTCCTTAATCTTCAGGTAAGACAGAAATTATATAAGAAGATCCTAGCAGAGTGGAGAAAACGGAAATTTTTATTAGTTTTAGAATACTTTATATGGTTGTATAGTTGTATGATATATATATGCATGATGCATATAGTTGTATGGTGTGATGCATGTATTATATGATGCATGTGTGTATATAGTTGTATGATGTATGTATAGGTGTATGATGGAAATGGGTGAATTTAATTCTCATGAGCATTATATTTACTACTGTGGGCATGAATCCCATAGCAGAAATGAATCAACAAAAGAGTCTGAAATACAGTACTTGGGTGCAACCTCAAAAATTACAGAATGATCTCGCTTTGTTTCTAGGGCAAACCATTCAATATCACAGTAATCCAAGTCTATGCTCCTATTATCTACCTATGCTGAAGAAACTGAAGTTGATCAGCTCACTGAAGACCTAGAAGACCTCCCAGAACTAACACCAAAATAAGATGTCTTATTCATCATTGAGGATTGGAATGCAAAAGTAGGAAGTCAAGATATACCTGGAGTAACAGGCAAGTTTGGCCTTGGAGAACAAAATGAAGCAGGGCAATGGATAACTGAATTCTGCCAAGAGGATGAACTAGTTATAGCAAATGCTCTTTTTCAACAACACAAGAGAATACTTTACACGTGGACATCACCAAATGGTCAACACCAAAATCAAATCGATTACATTTTTTTTTGTAGCCAGAGATGGAGAAGCTGTATACAATCAGTAAAAACAAGACCTGGAGCTTACTGTAGCTCAGATCATCAGCTTCTCATAGCAAAATTTACAGTTAAACCAAAGAAAACCAGGAAAAACACTAAGCCAGCAGATATGACTTAAACTAAATCCCATATGAATTCACAGTAGAGGTAATGAATAGATCTAAGGGACTAGATCTAGATAATAGTGTGCCTGAAGAACTATGGACAGAGGTCCATAATATTGTACAGGAGGTGGCAAACAAAACCATCCCAAAGAAAAAGAAAAGCAAGAAGGCAAACGAGTAGCAGAGGAATGAAGAGAAGTGAATAGCAAGGGAGAGAGGGAAAGGTACATCCAATTAAATGCAGAGTTTCAAAGAATAGATAGAAGAGACAAGAAGGCCTTCTTTAATGAACAGTGTTTAGTAATAGAAGAACATAAAAAAAGGGGAAAGACTAAAGACCTCTTCAGGAAAATTGGAAGGATCAAGGGAGTTTTTGACCCAAAGATGGACACAATAAAGGATAAAAATGGTAGAGACCTAGCAGATGCTGAAGAGATCAAGAAGAAACTGAAAGAAAACACAGAAGAACTGTACGAAAAAGATCTTAATGAACTGGATTACTACGATGGTGTGATTAGTCACCCAGAGACAGACATTCTGGAGTGTAAAGTTAAGTGGGCCTTAAGAAGCATTGCTATTAATAAAGCTAGTGAATGTGATGAAATTCCAGTAGAACTATTTACATCCCTAGAGGAGGAATGATATCAAGGTTTTGCATTCATTACGCCAGCAAATCTGGAAGACCCAGCAGTGGCCACAGGACTGGAAAAGGTCAATTTTCATCCCAATTTCCAAGAAAGGTAGTACCAAAGAATGTGCTAACCATTGGACAATTGCACTCATCTCCCATGCTAGTAAGGTCATGCTTAAAATCTTGCATGCTAAGCTTCAGCATTATGTGAACCAAGAACTTTCAGACATCCAAGCTGGTTTTAGAAAAGGAGGAGGAACTAGAGATCAAATTGCCAACATTTGCTGGATTATAGAGAAAGCAAGGGATTTCAGAAAATCATCCATTTCTGTTTTATCAACTATACCAATGCCTTTGACTGTGTAGATCACGATACACTGTGGAAAGCTCTTAGAGAGATGGGGATACCAGATCATCTTAACTGTCTACTGAGAAAGCTGTATGCGGGTCGAGAAGCAACAGTTAGATCCCTTTATGGAACAACTGATTGGTTCAAGATCAAGAAAGGACAGCAGGGCTGTCCACTGTCACCCTGTTTGTTTAACGTATACACTGAGCACATCAGGAGAAACGTCAGGCTGGATGAGCTACACGCTGGAATCAAGATAGGCGGGAGAAACATCAACAACCTCAGATATGCGGATGACACCACTCTAATGGCAGAAAGCAAAGAGGAACTCAAGATCCTCTTGATGAGGGTGAAGGAGAAAAGTGAATAAGCCAGCTTAAGACTAAATATAAAAAAATAAAAATAAAAATCATATACTCTGAGGAAACCAAAATTGAAAGAGACACATGTATCCCATTGTTCATTGCAGCACTATTTACTATAGCTAGAACATGGAAGCAACCTAGATGTCCATTGACAGATGAATCGATAAAGAAGTTGTGGTACATATACACAATGGAATATTACTCAGCCATAAAAAGGAACACATTTGAGTCAGTTCTAATGTGGATGAACCTAGAACCTATCATACAGAGTGAAGTGAGTCAGAAAGAGAAAGATAAATACCATATTCTAACACTTATATACGGAATCTAGAAAAATGGTACTGAAGAATTTAGTTACAGGGCAACAATGGAGAAACAGACATAGAGAATAGACTTATGGACATGGGGAGAGGAGTGGAGAGAGTGAGATGTATGGAAATAGTAACATGGAAACTTACATTACTACATATAAAATAGAGAGCCAACGGGAATTTGCTGTCTGGCTCAGGAAACTCAAACAGGGCTCTGGATCAACCTAGAGAGGTGGGATGGGGAGGGAGGTGGGAGGGAGATCAAGAGGGAGGGGACATGTGTATACCTATGGCTCATTCATGTTGAGGTTTGAAAGAAAACAGCAAAATTCTCTAAGGCAATTGTCCTTCAATAAAATTTAAATTAATTAAAAAAAAAAAAACTAAGATCATACCATCTGGCTCCATTACTGCATGGCAAATAGAAGGGGAAAAGGTGGGAGTAAGGACATATCTTCTCTTCCCCAGCTCCAAAATCATTACAGATGGTGACTGTAGCCTTGAAATCAGAAGATGATTGCTTCTTGGCAGGAAAGCTATGACAAACCTAGACAGTGTGTTGAAAATCAGAGGCATTACTCTGCTAACAAGGGTCTGTATAGTCAAGGCTATAGTCTTCCCAGTGGTCATGTATGGTTGTGAGAGCTGGACAGTAAAGAAAGCAGAATGACAAAGAATTCATGCCTTTGAATTGCAGTGCTAGAGGAGACTCCAGAAAGTCCCTTGGACAGCAAGGAGATCAAACCAGTCAATCTTAGGGAGATCAACCCTGAATATTCACTGGAAGGACTGATGCAGAAGCTGAAGTTTAGGTGTTTTGGTCACCTGATGTGAACAGATGACTCATTGGAAAAGTCCCTGATGCTGGGAAAGATCAAGGGCAGAAAGAGAAGAGTGTGTCAGAGGATGAGATGGCTGGATGGCATCACTGATGCAGTGAAAGTGAACTTGGGCAAACTGGAAGATGGTGAGGGACAGGGAGGGTTGGCATGCTGTAGTCCATGAGGTCACAGAGCTGGACATGACTGGGCGATGGAATAACAGTAACAACATAGTTGTATGGGGCTGATTATTTTTTTTTAAAACACTTTAAAATTTGATGGAAAAGTAATTTTTAAGCTTATTTTGGAAGGACTTGTGTTAGAATGAATGAGTGTATACATGGCCCCTATATGTCAAATATTTCTAGTTTTTAGTGGTACATTAGTGATTGAATCATCTGAAACAAATGTGTGACCAATTGACCATAATTGTGTTATATCATTATATCACTCTGTGTGTTATAAACAACCATAATTTGGAGAAACTTCACTATATTTTTTTCTGAGTGTGTTCCAAACAAATCCAGAATTCCTAAGTTCACTACCAAGCTGGAGCCTAATCTCAATGAGGCAGTGAGCTAAGCATCAGTATCAGTATCAGTTCAATCGCTCAGCCGTGTCCGACTCTTTGCATCGCACAGACTGCAGCTAACCAGGTTTCCCTGTACATCACCAACTCCTGAAGCTTGCTCAAACTCATGTCCTTCAAGTCGGTGATGCCATCCAACCATCTTCCTCTGTCATCCCCTTCTCCTCCCACCTTCAATCTTTCCCAGCGTCAGAGTCTTTTCCAGTGAGTCAGCTCTTCGCATCAGGTGGCTAAGGTACTGGAGTTTCAGCTTCAGCATCAGTCCTTCCAATGATTATTTAGGACTGATTTCCTTTAGGATTGACTGGTTTTCATAGGTAATAGAAAATGAATGAACCATAGTCTGTACTCACCCTCAAGAATGACCACAATCTTATAAGTGAAGCAGGTATGCCCACAGTTGCTGTATACATTGCTTGATAAATGAAGTGAAGTGAAAGTCACTCACGTGTCTGACTCTTTGTGACCCCATAGACTATACAGTTCATGGAATTCTCCAGGCCTGCATACTGGAGGGAGTAGCCCTTCCCTCCTTCAGAGATCTTCCCAACCCAGGGATCAAACCCAGGTCTCCCACATTGCAGGCAGATTCTTTACCAGCTGAACCACAAGGGAAACCCAAGAATACTATCCCTTCTCTGGCAGATCTTCCTGACCCAGGAATTGAACCAGGGTCTCCTGCATTGCTGGAGGATATGAGGGAAGCCACATTGCTGGATAAGGCTCACGCATATGACAGAGAACAGCACAGAGAAGTGACTTACTCAAAGGAAGAGAGGGAAGGCGGAGAAGAAGGAGAGAGAAAGGTTAGAGCAATAACAAATAGTGATCTTAAGAGAAGACTAGGGCCTGCCCGATACACCTAGGAAAGAATCCAAATCAGAGGCAGGTAGACAGCGCCTTTACTCCCCCTGAAACAAGGCATCAACAGAGCCTGAAAGCACAAGGATGACGTGGGAGAATACTTCTGAAGGCCACAAGCACATCTATCAAAAGCAAGATTTCCTTATTAATTCATAATCGTTTCCTCAGTTAACAGTGTAATAGAAGGAATTGTATAGGATAGTGTGAGGACCCCATATGTGCTTACTTTTAGTGGTGTAATATGCAAAAAAGTCCCCAATATTAGCTAGCAATCTTAATGAGTTATCATAAAGTAAATAACGTCCAGAGATGCAATGTCATGCTCATTTTAGAAGTAGCCTTCAGTACCCTTTTAGACATCATTTTTCCCTCCTAAAGAGAATAATTACTTTGCCTTTTATGATATTACCTTCTTTCTTTTAAAAAGTGTTTTCAGCATCTATCTATATTCCTAATAACTATGATACAGTTTTACTTGTTTTTAAGCTTTATGTAAAGAGAATCCTACAGGATGCATTATTTTCTGACTGGTCTCTTAACATTACATTTGAGATTAATTTTTTGCGTATAAATAGGCCATTTTCGTTGCTGCATACTGTTCCATTTTATAAACATGTTATAATTTCTTTACTTATTTAGATATTTTGGTTCAGTTTGCATTATTAAAATTAATCATGCTATAAAGATTACTATATGTATCTTGATACAAACGTGAACACATTTCTATTGAATATATAAATTATCAGAAATGTTTGATCATAAAGTATATAAATTTTTGTCTTTAGAGATAATGCCAGAAATGGCCAAAAGAAAATCTATCAGAAGCAAGATTTCTTTATTAATTCTTAATCATTTCCTCAGTTAACAGTGTAACAGAAGGTAATGCCAGATGTGGTTGTTTCAATTAATTTTCCTACAAACTCCCATTGGTCTGCATCCTCTCCAGCACTTAATATTTTTAGTCTCTTAAATTGTAGGCATTCTAATATCTGCATAATAGTATCTTCTTATGCTTTTTAATATGAAAGGACCCAGAGATTGTCCTACTGAATGAAGTAAGTCAGAGAAGGAGAAATATTATATGACATCCCTTATATGTGGAATCTACTAAGAAATGATACAAATGAACTTATTTACAAAATAGAAACAGACTCATAGACTTAGAAAAAGAACTTATGGCTGCCAGGAGGGAAGGATGGGGAGAAGGGATAATTAGGCAGTTTGGGATGGACATGTACACACCCGTATATTTAAAATGGATAACCAACAAGATTGTATTGTATAGCACAGGGAACTCTGCTCAATTTTATGTGGCAGCCTGGATGGGAGGGGAGCTTGGGGGAGAATGGATGTATATATATGACTGACTGAGTCCCTTTGCTATCCACCTGAAATCATCACAACATTGTTAACTGGTTATACACACAAGTGCTCAGTTGTGTCTGACTCTTTGCAATCCCATGGACTGTAGCCTGCCGGGCTCCTCTGTTCATGGGATTTTTCCAGGCAAGTATACTGGAATAGGTTGCTGTTTCCTTCTCCAGTCAACTGGCTATACTCTGATATAAAATAAAAAGTTAAAAAAAGAAACATTTTTAAAAAATTTTTAAAATTAAAAAAAAATATTGGAGTATACCTTTATGCTTTAAGTGTGCATTCCTTTGATTACTCATTAGCTTGGAAGTCTTTCACGTGCTTATTAACTATTTGAATGTTTTCTTTGTGACACGCTGTTGATTGCTGTTTTTCTATTTTGCTCTCAGGTTGACTTTTTCCCCTTTACTGAATCATAGTTCTTTATATTAATCTCTGTGTTATGCATGCTTAAAATATTGCTTCTTACTCTATAGCTTGACGTTTTATTCTATTAATGATGTTTTTGATGACCCATTTCTTCATTTTACTGTAGTCCAATCAATTAATCTTTTCTTTTAAGGTTAGTGCTCTCAGCATCATAGGTTAAAAGTCTCTCACTGTTCTGAATTCGTTAAGAATTCCTCTGATGTTTCTATATAACTTCTAGGAACCAGAAAAATAGGCAAAAGGACATAGACCTCAAGATCTCTCCCCTGGGTACTCCTTGGTGAGAGACTCCCGGAAGCGATGGAAGGGAAGGTGGAAGAGAAAAGAAGCCGTAATTCTCAGAGACTTTTGCAGCTGATGCGTCAGCTGGCCGGAGCTTCACAGTGGCTCTCTGATGAGCCCTTGAGACCCACCCACTTCTCTTCTGCAGACTGTGGTATTTGTGGGAACTTCTGAGAATTTCCTGAGAACTGTAGCAGCTTTGGAAAAGGTTTTGAAAAGTTCTACTTTGGTACTTCCGGCTGAGCACAGTTATTTCCTATGGTTGCTTCTCAGATTTTCAGACCCTCCTATCTCCCAGGGTGGCTAGAAGCCTCCAGTGCTCCTAGTAATTGCTCTGTACCTCGACTACATCCAATGGCTGCTCTCTTTCTGATTGAACCTTGACTTGGCTCTAGTTTTGTTGTCTTGTCTGTGTATACCTGGTTCTATTTATTGTTGGACATTGTATTCCTATCAGTGCTTTTCTGAAATAATCTGACTCAAATAGAGAATATAGGTTTGTTCATCCCAGGTACCTAGTGCCACTAGTAATCCAGAATCACATTACTTTCATTCCAGGCACTGAAATGATGTGGAAAAAAAGCTGCAGGTGCTATGAAACATGTCTGCTTCCTGCTCACTCGTAATTCTTGGGTTTAGCCCTAAAGGGTCACCAAAGTGGGGGATGCTCACCAGGTCCCTGACTGGGAAGGCTCTGGATCCTAATTTGGCTCCTCAGACTGCCAGCTGCTTGGCCATTTCTGAAACTGGTAAATATCTCTACATTGCTTTGCTGGTGGATCAGATGGTAAAGAATCTGCCTGAAGTGCGGGAGACCCCTGAAGTGCGGTTTGATCCCTGGGTTGGGAAGATTCCCTGGAGAAGGAAATGACAATCCACTCCAGTATTCTTGCCTGGGAAATCCCATGGACAGAGGAGCCTGGTGGGTTATAGTCCATGGGGTCACAAAGAGTTGGACAGGACTGAGTGACACGCTCGCTGTATAGGGTAAAGTAGCCCCAAATGCCAAGCTACCTTCTCTGATTTTTACCCCTTTTGGATCTTTGCCTGCTATTTCATCCTTGTCATCTTAATTCTCCAAATTCTTGCACCAAGATGAATTTTAAATATTTTTTCAGTTTTTCTAATTGCCCAAATTCCTTAGTTATTAAGAGAAACAAAAATCACCCATGGTGACTTCCAGTTTATTTTTTGGCTGATTCTTGTTGATATATGACAGAAAACCACAAAATTATGTAAAGCAATTATCCTTCAATTTAAAAAATTAAAAAAAAAAAAAACCAAAAATATCACATTAAACACAAATCTCTCATCTTGCATAATAATAAATTATAATTGAGTTTAAAAGTTTTGCAGAAAATTATTAAAAAATGGAAAAATTATAATCATAGTATGAGAAGAGTCTTTCTAAGGCTGACATAAAACCAAAAACCAGAAAGAACAGAAATAGAGGAAGAGAGAGGGAGAGAAAGAGACAAAAAGAGAAAGAGAGCGGTTCTACTATATGTAAAACTTCAGTATTTCTGTACTTTTTAAAAATAGCAAAGTTATTAGAGGGGTATGTGAGAAATCTATGTATCTCCCTTTAAGTTTTGCTGTAAACCTAAAACTGCTCTAAACAATAAAGTCTTTAAAAAAGTGAAAAAAAAAAAGTGAAGTCAAAGGACAAATTATAGTGAGTAAATATTTGATTCACACATAATGACACATTCTTTATATCCATCATTTATTACTCCCTTGACAGAACTATTATTTTCTTTTCAATTTTCTTACTTGTACATTTTACTTTCTTCTTGTTTTCTGGTCTTAGTGTATTCTCTCTATAGATTTACATTCATGCCTTATAGATTTAAAGATTTATTGTTATCCATTAAGAATGGAGAATATGTTCTGAAATGATTTATTCATTAAGTGAATGAACATTTATTGAATGTCCATAATCAGTCACATAAATATTTTAGGAGTTGGGGATACAATTGTTACCAAGAAAGACAAATGTTCTTATTCTGGTTGTCAGTCACTGGAAGGGTTCTATTTTTTTATTTTTTATTTTTTTTAATGAAATGAGGTGTTTCCTTTTTCCTGTCTTATAGTACCTGGCAACTCTAAGTGTGTTTTTATTTCTGTTTATTAATCTTCAAAAGAGAGAAGAGCCAGACAGACTTAGTGTGCCAACAGCAAGACCAAGGGATTGTCTTTGACCCCAGCCCTCCTGGATTTACTTGTTTGCTCATTAAATCCTTTCCCTTGCATTTAGCTGGATGGTTTATGGAGGATGGGACTTCCCTTGTGGCTCAGCTGATAAAGAATCTACCTGCAATGTGGGAGACCTGGGTTCGATCTCTGGGTTGGGAAGATCCTCTGGAGAAGGGAAAGGACACCCACTCCAGTATTCTGGCCTGGAGAATCCCATGGACTGTGTAATCCATGGGGTCGCAAAAAGTCGGACACAACTGAGTGACTTTCACTTTCACTTTTCACTTTGTGGAGGATGTAGCTCACGGCTGTTTTACTTTTTGCTGTTCTCTGTCTTAGCATTTGGATACACAGATATTCTCCTAGACTTACTACCTAGTCCTATAAATGGATGACTGAAGTGGAAAAACAGTCTTCTCTATTTATTGTACAAATGATCCGGTGCCTTATCTTTTCCATGATTATAGCCATTTCTCTGTTAATCTGCTTTTCCTTTTCTGGGAAATACAATTATCAACAAGATGTACCAAAGCTGCAAGTGACTTAGGGTGTTTAAATCAGCACTTCAGAAAGCAGGGGACTCATAGTAGAGGGAAAACTGTCAAGATTTGCTTTAGTAGAGACTTTAGATATTGAATAAGGGATCAGGCAGAGGCATAATATGATAGTTTTCTTTCAGCAAGAACACAGTGTAAGTCTTTTGCCAATAGCAGTTTTTCTTTTTGTTTGCTTGTTTTTTAGTGTGGTTCTAGTCTGGTAGTTTTTTGTATGCCTTTGTAGGCACTTTCCTTGTAACTGTCATGGGGTGGGCCATATTAAGTGCTAATCATATCCCATTTTCTCCCTGGGTTAATTTTTTAGTTGAATTCCTAGTGCTACATTTTCTCATGTGTATCTTTATTGGTATTTATAAATAAATGTGTTGCTATTTAAATATGCATATATTAGATTTGCAAAACCCTGAATGGTATGTAATCAAGTAGGTCATGACATAATTTCATCCTCTAGACAATTGCATACTTATACAAAAATCGTTATAGCAATTTACTTTGAAATGAGACAGGTGCTAATTTTTCTAAAAATAAAAATGAGAATAGAGACTGTTTTTCAAAGACCATCTCAACAGATTTTTAAAACTTTGTTTTATTCTTTTTTAAATTTAATTTTTCTGCATTTCAAAAGTAATTAAAATTTATTGTTCAGATGAAGAACAGAGAATATGGCTGTCTTCCACCACATAACATTATTATGTTTTATAAATTTGCTTTATTTACTGTCCAGGGTTATCTGTTCAAGAGGACTAAGAGTGCAAGTTCAAGGGTATCATGCCCTGTTTTCAAACTTGTCACCTACTAACCATAATCTCCTACTGACTCAGTGCCTTAATTACCCCCTCTGTAAAATGAGGACAGGATACTCAACCCTCCAGGAGCAGTAATTGAGATAATGCATATAAAGCTCTTTAAAATTTCCTGGTGCACATAAAAACACTTAAAATGCAACTATTTTAACTTGTAATTTTGTTGTTAAAATGAGTTACTTAACATTTTGTTTTATAAAGCTTTTAATTAATAACATCATATGAGGAGTGCATAATAAAACATTGTCCTATGACATAATTCCAGTGGAGGCATAATATTTATTTTCTTTGTGTCATTCCTTAGTTAACTCTCTGCAGTTGATTTGTTTTTAATTTTTCCTATTATGTACATTTTTAGTTTCCTATTGTAACTTTAACAAATCACCACAAAATTTAGTTACTTAAAATAACTGAAATTATTATTTTACAGTTCTGGATGTCAGACTAAAACCAAGATGTCAACAAGGTTGTGTTTCTTCTGGAGACTCCAAGCGAGAATCCATTTATTTGCCTTTTCCAGCTTCTAAAAGCCCCTGAATTGCTGGGCCCATCCCCTTCTTCACACTTCAAAGTACATGATTTCAATCTCTCTTTTTCCAAGTCCTTTTCCTGACTTTATCCCTCTTGCCTTCCTATTCATGAACCTGAGTAATTACATTGAATCCACTCAGATAATCCAGAATCATCTTCTCATCTAAAGATCCTTAAGTAAGCCACATCTGCAGAATCCCTTTTGCTGTGGAGGAATGGAAGGCAACATTCACAGATCCCAGAGTTTAGGATGGGGACATTTTGGAGAAACTAATTTGTGCATGTGAAAGTGAAAGTTATTCAGTCGTGTCCGACTCTTTGCGACCCCATGGACTATACAGTCCATGGGAATCTCCAGGCCAGAACACTGGATTGGGTAGATTTTCCCTCCTCCAGGGGATCTTCCCAACCCTGGGATCGAACCCAGGTCTCCCACATTGCAGGTGGATTCTTTACCAGCTGAGCCACAAGGGAAGCCCAATTTGTGCATACTTCATTATTTCTTAGAATGCATTTCTAGACATAAGTTTCTGATGAAACAACATGTCCATTTAAATCTTTTCTGAGGGAATTCCCTTGGCAGCCCAGTGGTTGAGGCTGCACATACACTTCATGGACAGAGTCTGATTCCTGGTCAGGGAACTAAGATCCCACATGACACGTGGTGTGGCCAAAAAGGAAAAATAAAACATTTTGCTCAATATTGCCCTATTCAGGATTTATCAAAAGCCTAATTGAGTGAACATTGTTTAATTAAATCCAAGAATGCTGTGTTAATTTACGCTCTGTCTAGGGTTTAATGACAGTTGCATTTCATTTTAATGTTCAACATTTCAAAATTTATAAACTTTCTAATTATCTTAAAACTAGGCTTTTAGTTGTTCTTTTTCTTATTTACTCAGTTTTCAATAATAAAAACAGAAAATTTTTCTTAGTTTTCTGTATTGAAACACAATGCTAGCCAAAGACATCCTATTAAAAAAGATTTGTTTTCCTATCAATCATAAAACATCTATTCTATGAAATGCAGGTGACAAAAACATGTGAGATATTGCAGCATCTGAAAAAGGGAAGAAATAAAGTTGTGATTTCCTAGAGAAATCCATAAACATAATATCATAAAAGGCAAAAGCTGTTTTTTTTTAAGTGCTTGCCATATGCCATGACTTTGATATATTGTATATTACTTTTGTAGTCTGTCATGAGTGTAGTTCATGAATTGCACTTGGAGAATAAAGAAAGTACTGATTTAAATCAAACAAATGTGAGAAAGAAAAGAAAACAAAACTTCTGCTCCTGTTATGAAGTTAAGCTAGCTTGAGTTCCTAAAAACTCCTTCAAAATCAAACTTGGAGGAATCAAAGATGAGAGTAGAAACAAGACCAGCAGGAGATGCCCACATAACAGAAAACCACCCCAACCTGATCCACTCCAGGGGATGCCCGAGGCCTTGACCTGGGAGTGTGGCAAGTGGTGAAGGGGTCTTTGTGCATCTTTCAGGAGCCTCTGTGCTTCTTCCCTCATGCCTTCAGACAAACATTCCTTTACCTCTCATCAGCTAACTCATCACAAACACTTGGAGGATAGTGATTTAAGGTGCAGTCAGGGCTGAAAAATATAACAGAGCCAAACACGAGCAACACAGAGACAAAAGTGATGGCTGAGGAGGCTGAACACGGGTCCTTCTCCATCAGAGCCCCTCTAGCCTTGCCTCCTTTAAATCCCCAGGGGAGGGAGGTGGGAGGGGGGGTTCACGATGGGGAACACATGTAAATCCATGGCTGATTCATGTCAGTGTATGGCAAAAACCACTACAATATTGTAAAGTAATTAGCCTCCAACTAATAAAAATAAATGGAAAATAAAT
Source organism: Dama dama (assembly GCF_033118175.1). NCBI lineage: Eukaryota > Metazoa > Chordata > Mammalia > Artiodactyla > Cervidae > Dama > Dama dama. Next base: position 9,427,634 of record NC_083697.1, on the reverse strand, counting down.
AAATAAATAAATCCCCAGGGCAACAGTGGCTCCCCAGAGAGGAAGACTCCTCCTCATGCTCCTCATCTCATCTCAAAACTCTGATGCAAAGATCTGGCCTGTGAGCTTAGTCAGCAGAGAGACAGCGGGTGGGGGTTGTCAGCAGGCATTTGGATGGGGTTTCTGCTGTCTCTCATGCCCCTTCCCAGAGGGGCTAGGCCTCCAGACAAGTGGGAGCTCACAAATCAAACACTGGAGACTTGAATACAACCTTGGTAAAGAAAGGTCTAAACTGAAAACTTTTGACACACAATCATTGGAGTTGTGATTTAAAATAAGTATAATATCTACACGTGAGCAGAAAAGGAAAGAGAGAAGCAATAAGACACAAGAAAAATAAGTCATAAAATTGTGAATATTAGATGTTGAAATGTAATAGTTGAAATAAAGAACATAAGAGAGGGATAAATACCAGGCTGGATATAGCTGAAGAAGGAATTACTGATTTGGAAGATAATATAGAGGAACTCTTCCAGAAGATAGTTCTAAAGATATATAAGAATATACATAAAATATACTAAGAAAGACAAGATTCACAAGATTAAAGGAAGATGGAAGACTTCAGGATGAAAAAGTTTAGGATGCTAAACAAGGGGAGAAGGCAACACCATTACTTAACAAATTTTGTTAAACAAGAATATTGAAGACAATGAAAGTATGTTAAAAACATTCAGAGAGAAAAGCAAACTCCCATGTAGGAATCAGAATCAGGTGTCAAATGTTTTTATAGTAATATATGATACAAAAACTGGAGTAATTTTTTAAAGTATTAAAGAATATCCAGTTGAATAATTATTCAAATTTGAGGACATAAACATAGGCAATGAAAATTTCAGGACTTTCAATAATGTCATACAATGAAATCATTCTTGAAGTAAGTATTCAAATAAGTAAAGAAAAACAAAACATTACCCCAGAGATGTTATAAGTATAAGGGGAAGAAGTAGTTATCAAATTATTCAGTAACATTGTGTGTGTATGTATGACAGAGAGAGAGAACAAGCACAAAATCATAGTACTTAAAGTTCATTCATAAAAACTGAAAATTAAGTTCTAGAAAATATTAATAAAATAAGAGCTGGGGAATAACAAATTAGATTTCTGTTTTCTGCAAGTGACACTTTTAAAACAAAAAGACAAAATGTTTTAAAAGGGAAAATACAAACAGCAACAACAAAGCTGGGGTAGCAATTTTAAAACCTAACAAAATAAAATTTAAGACAACAATATCATGTGAGTACATAAGGCCTGGAGAATTCCATGGACTGTATAGTCCATGGGGTCACAAAGAGTCGGACACGACTGAGTGACTTTCAAAAAAAGAAAAAAAACATAAGGTATTATATACTGTAAAAGAATAGGAAAGGCATGACGTTATAAACATAAGTGCTCCTATAAAACAGACTAAAAACATATAAATCAAAACTTTCCAGTGAGAAATGGGTAAATGAACGATTGTCATTTCAGATTTTACATATGTCTCTCTAAAACTGCAATCAAGTAGACAAAAAATAAACAATCTATTCTTCACACAGAACCTAAGATAATTTTTTAAAGATGGACATTAGATTGTCATTTTTAAAACCATAATTCTTCTGTAGCTTCCCATTAATCTTAGAATAAAATCTAGACGGTTCTGCATGTCTCTTATGGTTCATGATTTGTTCACTCTTATTTCACTATTTTCTTTCTCTTATTTATTATATTTGTGCCAGACTAACCTCCCTGGTGACACAGACAGTAAAGAATCTGCCTGCAATGTGGGAGACCCAAGTTCAATCCCTGGATTGAGAAGATTCTCTGAAGAAGGGAATGGCAACCCACTCCAGTGTTCTTGTGGATAATTCCATGAACAGAGGAACTTGGTGGGCTACAGTCCATATGGTTGCAAAGAGTCAAACATGGCTGAGCAAATAGCACTTTCACTTTTCAGCACTTTTCACTTTTCAGAAGATGCTAAGCTCCTTGCTCAGGAGTCTGGCATGTACTGTTGGTGCTAAAATAGTTGCTCACTTACTTCTAGTGATTTGCACCATTCAATTCTCTCCTTAAAATATCCCTTCCCTAGCTATTGTAAACAATGCTGCAATGAACATTGGGGTACATACACACAGTACTATATGTAAAATCCATTAGTTATATAAGGACCTATGATATAGAACAGGAAACTCTGCTCAATACTCTGTAACAACCTATATACAGAAAAAGATCTGAAAAAGGATACACGTTGATTCACTTTGCTGTACCCCTGAAACTAACACAGCAGGGTTATCAACTATGTTGTTGTTGTTTAGTTACTAAATTGTGTACAACTCTTTGTGACCCCATGGACGCCCACCAGTCTCCTCTGTCCACGGAATTTTCCAGGCAATAATATTGGAGTGAGTTACCAGTTCCTTCTCCAGGGGATTTTCCCGACCTGGAGATTGAGCCCACGTCTCCTGCATTGGCAGGCAGATTCTTTATCACTGAGCCACCAGGGAAATCAACTAGGCTCCAAGAAAAATTTTTAGAAAATCTCTTCCTCAGAGAGGTCTTGCCTATTCATTTTTCACTGAAAATAAAACAAAAAGCAAACTAGAAATACTCCCACTCCCCCAATTCTCCATGCAGGGTATTTCTTCAGCACCTCTTACCACCATCTGGCTTATATCTTGACTCGTCTACTGTTGCTCTAGCCCACTAGAGTGAAATCTCTATCAGGGATGTGACTTTTTATCCACCGCACACTCACACCCTCAGCAGAGTGCCCGCCATCATGCACGTCACTGAAAAGGCGGGGAGTGGCAAGGAGGGGAAGACTTTCACAAACCCAGGTCTCCAACTTGCCAGTGCTGGCACTTTGGAACATTTCTGACTTTGGTTTCCTTCTCTCAGATGGTTTGTGGTGTGTGTATGTGTTTTAAAGAGGTATACAAGATCTTAAGAATGAACTCACTAATGAGTTAATTCATATGAAAATGCCTATAAAGGGGTCCAACTTGTAGCAGATACTTGGAGAATAATGAGGAAGACCAGGCTTTCAACTCTCCCTCCTTAGCTCAATTGCTCTAGATACAGAATTACTTGCACCGCTACAAGCTAAAACTGCCACAGCAGAATTCTTTGGGTCTCTGCCCTTCTTTATTCCTTAGAGTAAAACACGAGCGTTACATTCAGGTCAGAAAGCCTCCTGAACTTCATTGTGATAATTATGACAATGTTATCAGGCCTGCCAGTTTAGAGCCATGGTCAGCTCTGTATTGCTTCTGAGCTTAGGCAAAGCGGACGGTGTGCATGGTGATTAAGTAACACGGACTCTGCCCTGCCTCTCGCATAGAATTAATTTTGTTGTAGCTTCCATTTCATTAGAGAAACACTTTAAAATAGGTCAAGTGTAACCAAGACTAAATTGAAAATGCATTATTCTGTTTTGGTAGGCCCTCCGAGCTGATACATATTTAATGCAATTTTAGAAGGAAGCTCAAATGTCAGACAGGCTCCTTTAAGGAAACAAACGTTTTAAGCCTCACACTCGGTAATTTTTATAATAAACACTCAGTATATCTCTTCTACTATCCTAGAACATTTCCTGGACTGAAAATAAGTTATCTGTATGAGTTACGAGGAATGCAGCTGATGGCACTGTGCTGAATCCTGTTCTTGTGATTGTCTGTGCCTCTTTGGGACTCAGTTTATCTGTTTTTTTCCTACATTTTCTTTCTTGGTGTTAGATTCTTGGAAATACAGAAGTTCAACACAACTTAGGTATGTTCTTCACTGTTTACTCATATATTAACATAACTGCCTTATTCATCACATTATTCAGTCAACTGAATGATTAGTCACTGTTTTTTCACTAAGTGCAAAAGCATCTCTATTTAGATGGGATGTCAATGCAACTTAAAAAATGAACACTTTATGTCTATAATTGTGGTGATTTTTCAAAAAGGAGTCCATGGGCTAATGGGTGGTGGACACGGGCATCGGCATGGGGTGTGGGGGTGTGGGGTGTGGACAAAGGGAAGGAGATGTGAAGTAGGTTGTGAGTTGTGGCCTTAAGTTATTAACACAATGTTTGGAGCTCAAAATATTCAAATCAATTGAAAGAGGAGAGGATGAAATGATTTCCTTCGCTTCCTGCAAGTCTGCTTTGGGAGAATGTGAAAGGATAATTTCTGGGCTTAATGTTGTGTCATGGATTTCAAAAATCACTGGATTTTCCAGATTTAAGGACAACATGATCTGATCAGTTTCAGAAGAAAATCTGAGTGCATATGCTGATATGTATGTTTTATTCTCATAGCCCAGGTCTCTCCACCTAGAGAGGATCCCTGCTGCCATCAGAAAACACTAGGATGCTTCAACCCCATCATCTTCTGCACCAGCATCCTCCTCAGTGGCAAATGCAGTCCCTGTGACTCAGGTGCATCCTGGGAATAAAGACAGGGACCTGAGAAGCATTCTAGGTTTCTCCCTCATCTGGCCCGCAGCCTCCAGAGTCTTCAAGCTGTGAGTCTCGTGCTTTAAAGGACAGCTCGTATGTACCTCCACTTCTGAAACTCCCCTTGTAACTGAGCTCTTGCTTTGTGTCTGTCTTTTTGAGACTGATCAACCTTACTGCTATAGTGCTCTTACTAAAGCATAGATATTTTTACATGACTTTCCTGTTTCAAATTTTTCAATGTTCCCCATAACTTTCATCTCAAGCTCTATTCCTAGACCTTGTCTAGGGATCTATGTTCCTACTCCCTAGTCTTGTCTCAGTCATTTCTTCAAGTTCAACTGCTTGCCCCAAACCACTGGCAACTTTGGAACATGCCATACTCTCCTGTTTCTCTAAGGCTTCAAACATCTCTTAATCTCACTATTGGTATAACTTTTATTTTTTTTTAAATTTAATTGGACTAGAGTTCATTTACAATGCTGCATTAGTTTCTACTGTGCAGCAAAGTGAATCAGTCAGTTATTCAGGTACATACGCCACGCTCTGCTGTGGTTAGCTGCTTAGTCGTGTCCGACTCCTTTCGACCCCATGGACTGTAGCCTGCCAGGCCCCTCTGTCCATGGGAATTCTCCAGGCAAGAGTACTGGTATGGGTTGCCATTTCCTTCTCTGGGGGATCTTCCCAGCCAAGGAATCAAAGCCACATCCCTGCACTGGCAGGTGGATTCTTTACCACTGAGCCACCCGGGAAGCCCTCTTTTATATAGTAGTATGTATATGTCAATCATAATCTCTCAGTTTATCCCTAGCTCCCAGTTGCCCCTTGACACCCATAAGTTTGCTTTCTACACATGAGTAGAAAACAGAGCATCTACATCTATTTCTGTTTTATAGATTGACTTCCCTGGTGGTCCAGTGGTTAAGACTCCATGCTTACATTGCAGGATGCATGGATGGGTTCAATCCCTGGTCGGAGAACTAAAATCTCTCATTATGCCACATGGTGCAGCTAGGAAAGAAAAAAAAAAAAGGATTTCCCTTATCTAATTTACTTTTTGAAACTCAGCTCAGATTCAGCCTTCCCTGAAAGCCTCCCTGGATGCCACAGCCTAATTTGAATTTCTTTTCCTTGTGAAGCTACAATATTCTCCTCATGTCTTTGCCATAAAACTCAGGCCTCATTTTTAAACTCGAAGGTGGCCAGTGCTTGCTTATTTGTCCAACCTGGTAATCTCTCCTCAGTGCTTGCCTGCGTGGATGCTCATTCGCTTTAGTCATGTCCAACTCTTTGTGACTCTATGGACTGTAGCCCACCAGGCTCTTCTGCCCATGGGATTTTCCCTGCAAAAATACTGGAGTGTGTTGCCATGCCCTCCTCCAAGGGATCTTCCCAACCCAGGGATCAAACCGCATATTCTGCATCTCCTGCATTGCAGGCAGAGCCTTTACCTCTGTGCCCCTGGGGAAGCCCTCTACTCAGTGCTTATCCTCCCTAAACTGTCTGCGGAGTCTTGCTCTCTGGACTACCAGCTCTTTCTGAAGCAGTCTCCTCATTGTGTTCTGAGGTTCAGACTCACATTTACTTGTGTCTCTCTGCCTCTCCTGTTTTTCAGGGCTCCTTCTTCTGTGGAACTGGGGGTGTACATTGCAACTCTTTTTCATACCTTTACTCCCTGTGACTATCATGTCTTATGTTTAGAACCACCATGTCTGTGAGATAAATCCTGAATCTCTATTTTCAGTCCAGACCTGTGCTCCAAATATTCCACTATGACTTGAAATTCCTTCATGTGTGGGTGCATGCTCAGTTGTATCCAGCTCTTTGTGACTCCATGGGCTGCAGCCCTCCATGATGGGATTCTCCAGGCAAGAGTACTAGAGTGGGTGGCCATTTCCTTCTCGAAAAGAGAAGGATTCTTTACCACAGGCACCACTGGGGAAACCCCAAATTTGGAATTTTGGGTGCCAGTGGTTATATATTTACATACTTGTGTGGTCTTAAAATTGCCTGAATAACCTATTACACTCTAAATTCCATGGCTCATCACCATTTTCTTAGGGCCTGGCACATGTATATGTATATAAACACACATATATACATAAAATCAATAACTACTGACTGAATAGATAATGACAACCAGATGTCATTGGGACTCCATTAAATGGGCCTATTTTTTTTCCCTAAACTGCACCTTAGAACAAGCAAACAGTATCCCTTTATTTTAAAGGGATGTGCTATTGAATCTATATAGGAATTGTTAAGAGATGACAGCCCCTCCCCCTAACTAATTCTGTGACATTCCTAATCATCTTTGCACTCAGATTGATAGGAGAGAAGTTTTATTCACTGTGATTGAGAGAATGCTTCCAACCACCTCAAGCCAAGTAAAGATAGATTTAGGAAACCTTGGAGAAGAATTTTCCGACTGGCATTACAATTATGTAGGTTGTGCACTGCACTCAAAATATGCCAATTATATCATAGGCATTATAGTTTAGTATAGTAAAATAATTTTAAATCAAGTGGAAGTAAAATATTTTTTTCTAATAAAATTAGTATGTATTATGACAGTTACGGTGAAAGTATAATACCTTGAGTAAATGGTGCCTTTTTTCTACTTTGCACAATGAGCCCATATACACTGGTTTGGTATTCACTGTCTAGATTTTGGAAGCTGCAGAGAATCTTTCTCTGATTTAGAAAAGTTTAAAGATGATAGACTAACCTTAATCTAGGTACTATTGCAGAGTGAAGAAAGAAACCAGTTGGAATAAGATGTTTTTTCATGCTAAGAAGCCAGTGTTCATGTTTCCTGGGGGCTAAGATGTTTTTTCACGCTAAGAAGCCAGTGTTCATGTTTCCCGGGGGCTTAAGTTGTCTTGAAAGTCTGGTCTTCCTGCTAGGATGGTGTGATCTTAAAGGAAAAAGTCTGTGTGAAAGTGTTCTTTTTATGATGGTTGAATGACAAAGTATCCCAAAAGTCAGTGGCTTAAAATTATGACACATGTTTTCCTGACAAATCTACAATCGGACAGGGCTCAGCGGGAATCCCATGGAGACTCACGGCCCGGCGTCCACCAGGGCAGGGAGCGGGCCAGCAGCAGGGGCCGAAGCGGCTGGGGCTCCTCCGACATCTCTCTCTCCCTCTCCCTCTGCTTGGTCTCCATGCGGCCTCTCCTGCTGGTGGCCTCAGGGTGACCGGGGTTCTTCCATCGGTGTCTCAGGCTCAAAGATGCGAGTCCTGGGAGAGAGGTGACAGGAGCCTTGCTGCTAGAGTCAGCTGGCTGAAAGCATTACCCAGGTCCACCTCCTTTCAAGCGGAGTGAATCTGGGGCCTCTTCTTGGTTTCGATGGAGAGCTGTGAATGTCACATTGTAGAAAGAGCATGTGGCATGGGGTCGGTACTGCTGTGGCCAGTAAAAGGAACTCTGGTGGGGTCAGAAGATGTCAGGTACAAAGTCTGTTGTCAATGTTAGGGGTGATTTTGGTTTGGGCAGTCTCCGAAAACATCTGCTGTAGAAAGGCACCTGTCACAGTCCCTCCATGCCAGAGGGCAACTCTTTCATTTGATTTTTCTCCTGGGCTAAAATCTCTTGGTAAGATTCATCTTTCTTTGTTTCAGCCCTTATTTATAATTTTAAAAAGTAACTCTTTTCAACTTTTTCTTTCCCATTGTCACTAACTAGTCCAGGTATTCAACAGCTCAGATCCATATATTGTAATGTCTCTGAGCATTGCTCTCTGCTCTTCCAATCTCTCCCACTATTGCTATGCTTCTATTTTTTTCTAGCGTCTTATGAAAAATGTCAATTATATACAAAATCTGAAGGGATTATGCAGTAACACCAGTATGCTGATACCTAAATTTCTAAAATTTTGTTAATTTTACTGTATCATATATTTGTCAATCCATTCATCCTTTTGACACAGTCACAAATCTATCATATTTTTGTGATTCATAGCTAAGTAAACTGCATGCAAATGGACACTCTATTTTTAAGTGATTTAGAATGTATACCATTAACCAGCATTCAATATCTGTGTTCAACTCACTTCAGTCGCTCAGTCGTGTCCGACTCTTTGTGACCCCATAAACTGCAGCACGCCAGGCTTCCCTGTCCATCACCAACTCCCAGAGTTTACTCAAACTCATGTCCGTTGAGTCGGTGATGCCATCCAACCATCTCATCCTCTGTCATCCCCTTCTCCTCCTGCCTTCAATCTTTCCCAGCATCAGGGTCTTTTCAAATGAGTCAGTTCTTCACATCAGGTGGCCAAAGTAGAGTTTCAGCTTCAGCATCAATCCTTCCAATGAATATTCAGGGCTGATTTCCTTTAGGATGGACTGGTTGGATCTCCTTGCTGTCCAAGGGACTCTCAAGAGTCTTCTCCAACACCACAGTTCAAAAGCATCAGTTCTTCAGTACTCAGCCTACTTTATGGTCCAACTCTCACATCCATACATGACTACTGGAAAAACCATAGGTTTGACAAGATGGACTTTATCGACAAAGTAATGTCTCTGCTTTTTAATATGCTGTCTAGTTTCATCATAGTTTTTCTTACAAGGAGCAAGCATCTTTTAATTTCATGGCTGCAATCACCATCTGCAGTGACTTTGGAGCCCCCCAAAATAGTCTGACACTGTTTCCACTGTTTCCCCATCTATTTGCCATGAAGTGATAGGACCATATGCCATGATCTTAGTTTTCTGAATGTTGTTTTAAGCCAACTTTTTCACTTTCCTCTTTCACTTTCATCAAGAGGCTCTTTAGATCTTCTTCGCTTTCTACCATAAGTGTGTTGTCATCTGCGTATCTAAGGTTATGGATATTTCTCCTGGCAATCTTGATTCCAGCTTGTGCTTCATCCAGTCCAGCAGTTTTTATGATGTACTCTGCATAAAAGTTAAATAAGCAGGGTGACAATATACAGCCTTGATGTACTTCTTTCCGGATTTGGGACCAGTCTGTTGTTCCAATACAGTTTGAACTGTTGCTTCCTGACCTGCATACAGATTTCTCAAGTGGCAGGTCAGGTGGCCTGGTATTCCCATCGCTTTAAGAATTTTCCATAGTTTGTTTTGATCCACACAGTCAAAGACTTTGACAATATCAATAAAGCAAAAGTCGATGTTTCATGGAACTCTCTTGCTTTTTTGATGATCCAATGGATGTTGGTAATTAGATCAAATTGGTATTTGTGTACAATATATTTTTAGGTAAATTTTCACATACAGAGAAATGCATGCATCATAGATGCATCATATGACAAGTTTACAAAACATTGTTTTTTTCTTAGAGATTTTTTGATGCCTACCATTTTTTAAGTCTTTATTGATTTTGTTATAATATTGCTCTATTTTATATTCTTTTCTGTTTTGGTTACAAGGCATATGGAATCTTAGCTACAGGACCAGGAATCTAACCTACTCTCTCTGTACTGCAAGGTGAAGTCTTAACCGCTTGACTGCCAGGAAGCCCTGAAATCACTGTTTTTTAAGAGCTATTTTTATGCTCTTTCCCTTCTCAAGAAATCCAATGACTTCCCACTGTCTACCAAAATAAGCTACCCCAAATCTTCTGCAATTATATTCGCAACCACATTCATGCTGCAATTATATTCACAATCATTTCTCTTCCTTATATACTGTGAAACCTATGTAATCTGGGATGGTCATTCACATTTTTGTGTGTGTCACATTGAAAAAGAGTCAAGAGGGCTGTGGGCCGGTTTGTACATGAGACTGTGGATGAGGAGCTCTTGGCATACCACGTGCAGGTTCAAGTCCTGGTTCTGCCACTAACCTGCTTTGTGATTTAAGGTAAATTAATTTGGGTCTTGGTTTTATAGTCTTTAAATTGTAAATGTATCTTTTAGGCTCTTATCAGGACTAGTGAGGATACATGTATAGTACCAACTAGGATGCCTGACACATAGTAGGTGCTCGGTAAACAAAAGCTGGTATTCATTAAGTATTCTTCTTAATGTTAATAAGATACAACACATTTCCAACCTCAATAAACTTAAAAGCCAGTCTTGTATTCTACTAACAACAAATCAGTTCCCAATGGAAAATATTTTTACCTCAGATATATACTTTTTAAAATTTTTAATTGGAAGATAATTGCTTTCCTACCTTCTGCTGGTTTCTACCATACAGCAACATGCATCAGCCTTATATATGCATATGTCCCCTCCCTCCTGAATCCCCTCCCACCCTCACCCCTCCCGCCCCCTGGATTGTCACAGGGCACCAGGTTGAGCTTCCTGTGCTCATGGGCAGCCTTATGTATGCATATGTCCCCTCCCTCCTGAATCCCCTCCCACCCTCACCCCTCCCGCCCCCTGGATTGTCACAGGGCACCAGGTTGAGCTTCCTGTGCTCATGGGCAGCCTTATGTATGCATATGTCCCCTCCCTCCTGAATCCCCTCCCATCCTCACCCCTGCCACCCCCTGGATTGTCACAGAGCACCAGGTTGGGCAGCAGCTGCCCATGAGCTGCCTGTTTCACGTCTGGTAGTGTATATGTTTCAGCGCCACCCTCTCAATTTGTCCCACCCTCTCCTTCCCCTGCTGTGTCCACAAGTCTGTCCTCAAGGACTGTGTCTACTCCTGCCCTGCAAACAGGTCCAACAGTATCTTTTTCCATATTCCATATGTTTGTTAACATATGATATTTGTTATTTTTTTTCTTCCTGACTTAACTTCATTCTGTATAAAATGCTCTAGGATCATCCACCCCACTAAAACTGACTTAATTCATTCTTTTTTATGGCTGAGTAATATTCTTATTGTATGTATGTACCACAAATTCTTTATCCATTCTCAGATTTATACATTTAAAATATAACTTTTTTATGTTGTTGAATAGCAAGCAAAACTTCTCCTTATACTTGGGCAGAAAGATCTATATAGAAATCATATGCCATCCTGTTTCCTCATTTGGGCTCATACATGGCTGGGGAAACAGTATGTGGAAAGATCGATGGATGGGCATATCTCTGCTAACGTCTTCAAATCTCCTTCAAGTACCTTAAATATACCTTACTGAACTACCTCAATTATATTGTCTCATTTTCTGACTACCCACATTGAAAAACTTTCATCTCCTGGCTTAAGTGTTGAGGTCAGCCCTTGACATGCAAGTTTGCAATAAATGTTTATTATTATTATTATTGTAATTTATTCATTTAAAAAGGAAAAAAGTCAAAGACCACTGCATTAGGAAAATGCTCTTTAATATGGTATATGTCCATGTAGAAAAACAAATCTGCTATTATAATTCACTATGAAAAACCTAGGAATGTAGGACTCGGTTGAAATATTTGTGGAATCATTAAATAGCTACTATAATTTTTATTATTTTTAGCTATCTTGTTTTGTTCTTGGAATAAAGATGTTTTCTCAAAACCAAACTCTTCTATCAGAAGTGATGAAGTAAGATTTCTATTTTAAAGCAAGTCAAAAAAATTTGAACGTGAAATGCCGTCTCTGCCCTTTGACCTCCTCCACCCCCTAGTATGCACTGTGTGTTCTTGTTATGTGCTCCCCAGCCTCCCCAGTGGCAGGGATATCTGCTCAACCATAAGGTACCATTGTTCTTCTTCTGACACCAGGCTTAAAAGATAGCATTCCTCTCTCAATTCTGTAAGGGGTCATCATGACCCACCACTGGCTTTGTACATGCAAACATCATCGGTGAACTTTATATACAAAGAGAATCTATCATAGTTGCTGGACAGACTGGTCTGTCCAATGACCTGGGGAGAGACTGGGCTGTACATAATGGAAATTCTTAGCTTAAATACTTATTTACAACATCATTAATGTTACTAGCTCTATTACTTGTGTTCTCTATTGCTTGTATTCCATTTCACAATATTATCATTCCTTCCATTACCAAATGTGTGATTGGGGCTCCAATAAAATTAACGATGGCTAAGTAACTTTAAATGATTGACAAAATATACTTATATAAGATCAGTGATTATAATAGTGTAACTCTAGATATAGGAAGAAGCAACAAAAGGGAGCCATTTCTTGGACCATGATCAACTAGCAGAGGTGTCTGGCTACTATTAACAGTAATTGCACATCAAATGGTCTATCAACACAAACCTCGCTTGACCTGGGGTTCTTAGCACTGTGGGACAAAGTGGTCATGAAATGCCTCCCAAACATTCACTGAATTAAAAATGAAAAAGAAGGGATCATAAAATAAAGAATGCTGCCCACTATCAAGTTCTGTAAGAAGCCAGTCATTAGTCACTGCAATCACCAAGCTACAGTGCACTTTACAAGGAATTCAGGGCAAAGATTAGGATAGCACAATCTGTGCTCTGGGAAAACTGGTACAACTAGTCCTAAGATAGTTAGATATCTCAAGAGGAAATCTTATGAGCCCAAATCCTAGAATCTTTCCATACTCAGAAAAGCACTAAAACCATTATGTGTGTTCCTTACAGATAACAAGAGGAGTTCACAGGTGGCTCAATGATAAAGAATCTTCCTGCCAATGCAAAGAGACTCAGGAGACACGGGTTTGACCCCTGGGTTAAGAAAAACCCCTGGAGGAGGAAATGGCAACCCACTCCAGTATTCTTGCCTGGAGAATCCTTTGGACAGAGGGATTCAGACCATATTGCGGGCTACAGACCATAGGGTCACAAAGAGTCAGACATGACTGAGTGACTGAGCACCCATGCGCACATAGCCCTAACCTTCTATCAAGATGTGTCACTGATTGCTTGTCTCCCCTTCTCTAAAGTCACATGTATACTGGCTTCCCTCTTTACTCTTCAGAACAGACCAGGAACTGTCTCCCCAGTTATAATCCTCATGTTGACTCAAGTACATTTTTCATTTTTTAAAAATTAATTTTTATTGGAATATATTTTGCTTTACAACATATTAGTGTTTCCTGTACAGCAAAGTGAATCACCTATATATATGTGTGTATATATGTATACACACACACACACACACACACATATATATATATATCTCCCCTCTTTTTTGGGTTTCCTTCCCCTTTATGTCATTACGGAGCAATGAGTAGAGTTTCCTGAGCTATACTATAGGTTCTCTATAAGTTATCTATTCTATATGAGTAAAATTTTCCATTTCTTTTTTAGACTGACAATGGATTAGCTTTTCTTGTTGATAGAGGTCGTTCCAAACCATGAAAAATTTACCTTGCAGTGCATGGATTAGAGGCCTGTAAATTTGTTATTAGCTTTTTGGCACATGTGTTATATCTAACTTAGATGTTATATCTGTAACCTAGGTGTTATATCTAACTTAGATGGGCAGGTACAAAATGTAATTTAGTATTTTGATTTTTCTTACTTTGAACAAAATCATCTTGAAATAGTTGGAAATGCCAAGCTAGGGGGTCAAGAAAGTACTTAACATGGAGCTGTAATTACCGAGTACCCATCTAACAGTCTCTCAAGTTCAATGTACATTTCCAAGAGGTAAGATGCTACATTCTTTCCCCTGAAACAGAACAAGTACAAAAGTTCACTGAGTAAATAAATAAAATACTTGCTAATTGTAGTCTGGTCAGCAAAAGTATTGTTTCTGAAGACTGGAATCCTTGATGAGTCAAAATGTAATTAATTAATCTATTTTCATTTTTAAAGGTTAAAAATAAAACAAGTTATTAAGACAGAGAATTTTGGAATGCTGTGAAGGGAAGTCTGTGTATAAGCTTTGGGTGTAGAGTCTTCTCTTTTACCCTTTCCCTGGTGGCAGTACAAAACATATTCTTACAACTTTCCCTTTCCTCACTTCAACAGAAAGATGAGATGGAAAACAATGCAAGTGGTATTGAATTTCATTTTAAATTGGTGCTGTTTATATGTCACTATTCCTTCATAGAGCTTAAACTGTAAATTTTAATGAAATGAGGATCAAATAAGGGAATACATGATGTATCTCTGTGGCAACCTGTGAGATAGAGATTTGACAATTATCCAGCTAATCTGATTTGCAAAGACAGCCAAATTTAAGTAGTTTAAGTAGTTTAAATCCCCAAGTGGATTTATTTGGCCTAGTCAATTCAGATTGACTGTGCATTTAATTACATTACAACACAGTTGCCAACATTCTCCTCACTGTAGGATGCATGGAAAGAGTTCAAAGAAAAGTGTGATGAAGGACACTGGAAGGAAAAAATATTAGGTGATGGCAAGTGAATGAGTCAGTGAACTGAGAAAAGTGAAAAGGATTCAATTGTAACCTGCAAGAAAGAAAAATAAAATCTACCTCCTAATGATACATGAAATAACAGAAACGGAGCGAGGCTGAGAGATGTCAGTGTCATCCTATAGAAAATATGTCAGTCATCTTTTGTTTAAGTCGTTTAAAGATGATCAAAAACTTACTTCTATGGCTTCCAATGACTTAAACAATGTTTTTTAATAATTTATTTGTACTATTGAACTAACACATGTCTGAGTCCTTTAGTGATCAATCTTTATTGTTGCTGGAGCTAAATGCAGCCTATTGCCATGTGTGGGGAAATCTGCAAGCATACATAATTTCCTGAAATAAAATCATAAATGAAAAATTCAAGAGGGCACCCATTAAACTACCTTGTTAGATAAAATGAATTTAGGTACATTTTGCATAGTTATTAAACTATCCAAAGTTTAAACATAGCCAAAGAAAGAAAAACACCAATTTGGCTTCAGATCAGTTTTTCTTGCCTTAAACTTGTAGTTCAGAAAATCTAGAGAAAGAAAGTTACAATTTCTTAGAGTAGCAATAGACTGTTTTGTTCCTTTTGCTTACCCCATCTCCTAACCCCAACTCAGCATCCCAGAATACTATTAATTCATGATCAGTTAGACTTGGAATGTTTACTCCTATTTCATCAGAGATTCCATAACTGGAGTATATGAATATCTGTAAAAATTAGAAAGACATTGACTGTAATCAATCTCATTTAAAATAAATACCTTCCTTTAAGGCAAGAATATACAATGGAGAAAAGACAGCCTCTTCAATAAGTGGTGCTGAGAAGACCAGACTGTGGCATATAAAAGAATAAAATTAGAATATTTTCTAAAATCATACACCAAAATAAATGCAAAATTGATTAAAGATTTAAATGTAAGGCCAGACACTATAAAACTTAGAGGAAAACATAGGCAGAACACTTTTTGACATAAATTGCAGCAAGATCCTCCTTGACCCACCTCTTAGGATAATGGAAATAGAAACAAAAATTTTAAAAAATGGGGCCTAATTAAACTTAAAAGCTTTTGCACAGAAAATGAAATGATAAATAAGACAAAAATGCAATCCTCAGAACTGGAGAAAATAATTGCAAACAAAGCACTGACAAAGGATTAAGCTCCAAAATATACAAACAGCTGATGCAGCTCAATATAAAGAAACAAAAAGCCCAATTAAAAAAAAAAAAAAATAGTGGGCAGAAGACCTAAACAGACTTTTCTCCAAAGACGTACAGATGGGCAACAAACACATGAAAAATTGCTCAACAATGCTCATTACTGGAGAAACACAAATCAAAACTAAGAAAAAAAAAAAAAACTATAAAACATACCGGTGTTTTATTTATTTATTTGTTATTATTTTTATTTATCAGAATGGCCATCATCAAGGAATCTACAAACAATAAATGTTGGAGAGGATGTTGAGAAAAGGGAACCCTCTTGCACTGTTGGTGGGAATGTAAATTGGTATAGTCACTTGGAGAACAGCATGGAGGTTCCTTAGAAAACTAAAAACAGAACTACCACATGACCCAGCAATTCCGCTACTGGGCACATACCCTGAGAAAACCATAATTCAAAAAGACATGTGTACTCCAGTGTTCGTTGCAGCAGTATATACAGTAGCCAGGGCATGGAAGCAACCTAGATGCCCATCAACAGATGAATGGATAAAGAAGTTCTGGTACATATGCACAATGGAATATTACTCAGCCACAGAAAGGAAGAACCTGTATTGGTTGAACTGAGGTAGATGAACCTAGAGCTTGTTATACAGAGTGAAGTAAGTCAGAAAGAGAAAATCAAATATTTTCATGCATATATATGGAATCTAGAAAAGTGGTACTGATGAACCTATTTGCAGGGCAGGAATAGAGATGCAGACATAGAGAACAGACCTGTGGACACAGTGGGGGAAGGAGAGGGCGGGATGAACTGAGAGAGCAGCACTGAAACATACACTACCGTGTGTAAAATAGATAGGCAGAGGGCAGCGGCTGCATGGACGCAGGGAGCTCAACCCATGCTCTGGGACAACTAGTGGGCTGAGGTGGTGTGCAGGAGGGAGGCGCAGGAGGGAGGGGACATGTACAGGGGCCAGGCAGGACCAGTGTGGCCCCGTGATGGGGGTGGGGATGGAGGTGTCAGCCCCACACTTCCTGCAGACGCCAACAAACTGCAGGGTGACTGCAGCCCTGGCAGGGAACACCAGTGATAGGAAGGGGAAGAAATGATGTCTTTTAAGCCCTGGACATTCTGCCTTCCATGCCCATGCTGCTCCTGGCATCGAAGAGCTGCCGTTCACTGTGCAAGAACTCTGGGTTCAAATTTTCCTTTAATTAGAAGGTTCTCTGCAGGGCAAGTGAATGATAATAATCAGTGCTTTTCTGTGCAAAGATGGGAAAGTGACCCAGGGCCACTTGCTGATGAAGAGAAAAGGCTGCTGCTAAGAAGCCTGTCCACACGGATGCCTGCTGACCATCCATGTGCTAAGACAGTTCTCAAATTGGTTCACGTCCTTTCTGCTGCTGCTGCTGCTGCTAAGTCGCTTCAGTCATGTCCACCTCTGTGCGACCCCATAGACGGCAGCCCACCAGGCTCCCCCGTCCTTGGGATTCTCCAGGCAAGAACACGAGTGGGTTGCCATTTCCTTCTCCCATCTCCTTTCTAGCTGTTTCCTAATTCTACATCCAATTTTACTTCATCAACCTGTCAAAATTATCCTCTCAAGGTATGTAGTCTGAAGATATGGCTGATTTATAGGTCCTTTGTAACAGCAAACAAAGATGGATCTCTCACTACTCAGAACATTAAATACCTATTCTGAGACTCAAAGGAATCTTAAAGGCAAAAAGATGAAGATTTACGGAAGTAGAATCACGGTATTTAATCAAAAGAAAGCATGTATTTAAAATATATATCCTTAAAAATGTTTGTTGAATAAATTGTGTTGACATGCTATATACCTTCACTTACTGCAGAGTAAGCTGGGGCACACAGACAGGAAAAGGGAATGCTTTAGCAATGATATTTTACACACTATGTGCCATCTTTACCTTAATATGGTATAGAATATTTCTAGGTAGAGACCAGTTGAACAACTTAGATGATCCTTTGTCAAATAAGTGAGGTCTAGGGAGTATAACAGGCTTCCCTGATAGCTCAGCTGGTAAAGAATCTGCTTGCAATGCAGGAAACCTTGGTTTGATTCCTGGGTCAGGAAGATCCCCTGGGGAAGGGATAGACTACCCACTCCAGTATTCATGGACTTCCCTGGTGACTTAGACAGTAAAGAATTCTCCTGCAACATGGGAGATCTGGGTTTGATCCCTGGCTTGGGAAGATCCCCGGAGGAGGGCATGGCAACCCACTCCAGTATTCTTGCCTGGAGAATCCCCAAGAACAGAGGAGCCTGGTGGGCTACAAGCCATGGGGTCACAAAGAGGTAGACATGACTGAGCAACTAAGTGCAGGAAATATAACAGGAAATAATGGAAGCTAACAAACATCATTTTAAGGTAGTGGCTTTTGAACTGTTTTCACAAATAGATTAAACTTTATGAACTGCAACGTGTTTTATTTAAAAGAAAATTCTAGATATTGATTTGAACTGAAAGTACAAGGCTTTCTTTCCCTTTCACAGTTTGCTCTTGAAAGGTTTTTTCCTGTGAAATACATAATACACTGTTACAAGTTGATTATAATGAGGGCTTATCCCAGAATAAAGGAAAGAAAAGCCAAATTTGGCTAATTTTGCCTCTTGAGGAATGAATCAGTGAGCTGTATGTGTGTTAAAAAGCATATGTAAAATAGATAGCAAATGGGAATTTGCTGTCTGGCTCAGAAAACTCAAACAGGGGCTCTGTATCAACCTAGAGGAGTGGGATGGGGAGGGAGATGGGAGGAAGGGTCAAAAGGGAGGGGATATATGTATACGTTTGGAAGGAAACTGATGACCAACCTAGATAGCATATTAAAAAACAGAGACATTACTTTGCCAACAGAGGTCCATCTGGTCAAGGCTATGGTTTTTCCAGTGGTCATGTATGGATGTGAGAGTTGGACTGTGAGGAAAGCTGAGTGCCGAAAAATTGATGCTTTTGAACTATGGTGTTGGAGAAGACTCTTGAGGGTCCCTTGGACTGCAAGGAGATCCAACCAGTCCATCCTGAAGGAGATAAGTCCTGGGTGTTCATTGGAAGGACTGATGCTGAAGCTGAAACTCCAATACTTTGGCCACCTTATGCAAAGTGTTGACTCATTGGAAAAGACTCTGATGTTGGGAGGGGTTGGGGGCAGGAGGAGAAGGGGACAACAGAGGATGAGGTGGCTGGATGGCATCACTGACTAGATGGGAATGAGTTTGAGTAAACTCCGAGAGTTGGTGATGGACAGGGAGGCCTGGTGTGCTGTGATTCATGGGGTTGCAAAGAGTCGGACACGACTGAGTGACTGAATTGAACTGAACTTGGCTGATTCATGTTGAGGTTTGAGAGAAAACAACCAAATTCTGTAAAGCAATTATCCTTCAATAAAAAATAACAATAATAAAAAAATGACCCCCCCCCAAAAGGCAAGAAGGCCAGGGGTCTCCAAACGGAGGAAATAGGCTGCAAGTGCCAGACATTTTTATCTCTCTTAAGCAGCAGGAGGAAACAAACCAGAGATATTTTTTCTTCTCTATACAAATTTAAAAGGAGGTTTCTCTTAAAATGCTGTGTTGCCATGACACCTGGTTTCACCTGAAACTAACTACTTTCAAACCTTGAGTTAACCAATACATTTTTTCTATGGAAATGTTTGTCTTAAGATATGTTGTCCCCCTAATCTATGTAAACGAAACTATTTGTTTGGTAATCTGCCCTTCTACAAGATTTAAGTCAATTGTTTCATGGCCTGGGATGAATTATCTGGTGTCATTCTAAATTCTAAGACATTCCTTTCTTTTCATTAACAGACTGTGAGTGACTATATAACTTACAGCTAAAGACTAGGAGGTGGGTACTCTTTTGGCCCCCTTCTGATGCCTATGTCAGAAGCTTTCTCTATCTCCTTTATACTTTAATAAAACTTTATTACACAAAAGCTCTGAGCGATTCAGCCTCGTCTCTGGCCCCAGATTGAATTCATCTCCTCCGGAGGCCAAGAATCCTGGCGTCTTATCGTTTAGCAACAACCTTTCAGCAACAAACACTAATATCAAAAGCAGCTTTTTAGAAAGATGAGTGAGGGAAAAAAATGAATGCTGGTATGTTCACAATGAGATATTTTGACAATCCCACATACATTGTTTTAAATTTTTATATAGCAGCTCTGTAGCTTTTGGATCAGCATTAACATAGCTAATGCACACAAATCCTATTAGTGTAAGAAAAATAGTCACAAATGTATCTTATACATCCTAAAACAAGCTATAAATATAAACCGATAAAAACAAAAACAAAAACAAAAACAAAAACCCCAAAACTCAAGATTGGAATAACCAGAAAACTCAAAGTATAATTGCAGTTGAATAATATGAGGTAGAAAGATTCAGCAGTAAAGACTAAGGATAAAAACTTTAAGTGTTTACTAACAGTTCAACATTTTTATTTATTCCACACTTGGATATTTCATATTCACAGCAGCAAGATCAGTCAGGACTTATACAACCCTGAAATTCAGCAAAATTAATAATGTTCTGTTTCTAATGTTCTATTTACTAAAAAAAAAAAAAAAAAAGTCTCAAGGATCTTGATGGATTCTAAATCCATCTCTGTTTCCAAGCCAGGGAACACTTGTACCATTAAAGAGAATGTCCTATGACCAATGTTCCATCTCAAAGGCCCCTAAAAACTGTTTTGTGTATCCTTCTTGTAATCCATGCTTTCTAACTTCTATGCCTTTCACATACATACCTTTAAACATCCTTTCCTTGCATTTAATCAAGTCATACCCACCCTCCAAGTCCCTGTTAATATACAGTTCTTCCCTAGTGCTATCCTGTCACCAAATGTAAATGCACCCCCCACAACCTCTGGTCTATACACTTTTGACTGGAATATCAGAGGTTCCCATGACCACGCCTGGGGCAGTGACTTCCTAGGACTGCTCACAGGAATGAACTTGTAGTTATATTCATCCCTATGGTTTATTGCAATGAAAGGACACAAAGCAGTCGGCAAAGGGAAAAGGCACATGAGCTGAAGTCCAGAGGGAACTGGGAGCAGAGTTCCAAACGTCCACAAGTTGACTCCCTGGGGAGTCACACAAGACGTGCTTAATTCCTGTAGTTGTGAGTGTTGGTAACATGAGTCTGAGTAAACTCTGGGAATTGATGGACAGGGAAGCCTGGTGTGCTGCAGTCCATTGGATCGCAGACTTGGACACAACTGAATGACTGAACTGAACTGAATTTTTGTTTTTAAGGTGAAATAAAAATCCCGAATATCTCTCCTATGCCATAAGCTTTCAATACTCTGGTGTCCTGCTTGGATTTATAGATAGTCTAGAAAGCAGTATGAGTTTTTTCAACTATTGATTCTATAAAGCAAATATCTTACCAAACTAATGTCTTAAATTGCTTTTTAAAACTTGTCCTGGTTAAATTCCAGCATAGTTGAGCCCAAACTCCTGGAAAAATTGAGTTCATGGAAATAGTACCGTGATGTTTGACAGTTTCCACTGATGTGTGTGGCAGCTCTCTGAGCTCGAGGGAGAGAATTAACATGCTTTGAGTGACATCCTGAAAGCAGCAAATTGCTTTTTGCATACAGCACTGAAGAGGAAAATATAACTTCACTCATTTTGTTGTGTGAAAGCATGTCCTTTCATCACAGTAAACCCCTAAAATAGTTATTACCATTAGCAAGTCATATTTGTACATTGGTCACAGATAACAACTGCAGGTAAACATTGTAAAATATTTACTTGAACTCATAAAATATGTAAATCAATAAACAAGGAAATGAATATACTTCACCTACTTTTGAGATATTACTTGATCGACTTGCAGATCGCCTTGGGGATTTGTCATTCTGAAAAATAAAGTTAGAGACATTGATTAAAATATAGCAATAATCTTTACTGCTGAGAAAAGAAAGCATAACACAGGCCAAAATGTAGAAGTCCTTCTTATTGTTCTGACAGAGAAAAAAATCTTCTTACACAAGATGGTATTTCTCACACCAAATTTTATTTCTATAGTACATATTAGTGTATTTAAAAAAAAATTCAATTAGTATCAGGGTTTATACCAATCTAGGAATATTTATTTCTAGGAAATGCTTATTTCTCTAGAAAAATAAATGCAGTTCCTTTGAAATAAATTTAGAAATGAAAATATAGTCCATTATTTCTTTTTTGGCTTTGGCTACCAGGAAATTCTGAGTAAAGTCTGATTCTCAGTGTCAGTAAATATTGCATCTGTATGCAATATTTGGTACATGGTGCATAACATCTAACTTGTATTCTTCTACAATACACTTTGTTTGTCTTTTCTCTTATTTTAAAAATGAGAGAAAGTTTAAAGACAATTTAAAAGGTAATGTTTAATTAAAAAATATTTTAAAATTTAAAGCTTAAAAAAATAAATTTTAAAAATTTTACCTCTGTTCTTGCCTCCTAAGGAATTTTCAATTTAGGATAAAAGAAGCATGTACAAAGCTCTTGAATAGATATTTTTATTAAAAAAAAAAGTCATCCAATTTTAAAGTAAAAAGGGCCCCTGACAAGTGGCACCCCCTGGTTAGAAGACCATAGGCATTGTGCTGCCTTCACCCCCAGAACGCTGCCCGAGCCAGGGCCAGTGCAGGGCTCTCTACCAGGTCAGTCACTCTTCCCACTCCCCCAGTTATCTGCTGGTGGGTGACTGATCGGCAGTCAGGATGTGTGGGTGCTCTGCATGTTACACGTACCAAGAGATCACAGCACATCTTTCCTTCTGTGTAGAAAACCTTGAAAGACCCTGTTCTGGAAACCAATATTTTGTGAAAGGTCTGTATTAATGCTTTAGAAATCTTTAAAAAACTATTTCTGAGCATCTGGACTCAATATCACAGTGGATCAGAGTAGACAACTACAGTGCATCTTGACAGAAGTCATATTTGAAAACTAAGTGTTTTTTTTTTTATGTTTTATTTTTTTTCCATTTATTTTTATTAGTTGGAGGCTAATTACTTTACAATATTGTAGTGGTTTTTGTCATACACTGACATGAATCAGCCATGGATTTACATGTATTTTCCCATCCCGATCCCCCTTCCCACCTCCCTCTCCACCCGATTCCTCTGGGTCTTCCCAGTGGACCAGGCCCGAGCACTTGTCTCATGCATCCAGCCTGGGCTGGTGATCTGTTTCACCTTAGATAATATACATGTTTCGATGCTGTTCTCTTGAAACATCCCACCCTTGCCTTCTCCCACAGAGTCCAAAATTCTGTTCTGTACGTCTGTGTCTCTTTTTCTGTTTTGCATATAGGGTTATTGTTAGCATCTTTCTAAATTCCATAGATATGAGTTAGTATACTGTATTGGTCTTTATCTTTCTGGCTTACTTCACTCTGCATGATGGGCTCCAGTTTCATCCATCTCATTAGAACTGATTCAAATGAATTCTTTTTAATGGCTGAGTAATATATAAGGAAGCTGTGGTACATACACCATGGAATATTACTCAGCCGTTAAAACTAAGTTTTTATAGCAAGCTGCAGGTCTGAAATAGCCCGGCGATGACTGCTCGAGACAGTTTTCAGAAACACTGTGATGAGGGGATATGGCAACGTGTTAATATGGAAACACAGTGGCTGCATTCACTGCAAACTGTCACTGAGTCTGGCGCAGGCTTGCAGGCATTACAGCTGAACAGTGCTTTTTCCTTTACGTGCAACTTCTGCTTCATACAACCGTGAATGTCACTGGGAAGCATGTTATTACAGACCGAGATGAGTCACAACTATATGATTAGTTACACCTTGTAACAGCCCTGTGATCCAGCTGGAGATTAATGTGTGTGTTCCCCAAAGACATTTTTCCTTGATTAGCTTCCCCTGGTGATGGAGAGAGGTCCTTTTCCACTGACACTTCAACTCTTCTTCTACAGACAAGAAAACAAAACTAATCCATCTTTTCTTCTCAGTGAAATTCAGAATTTTGACATGCTACTTGATAGAAGAGAGGTCAATGATACAACAGACTTGAGGGGAGTTTGGTTGTCCTCATTGTTTTACCATGTTTTCTATGTTTATGTGATATTTGAGAACCTAGCCAAAGAACTAGACTTGAAAGGTGCTTCAGCAAGAACTAAGAAGTACTATACAAACTGAATTTGACATCAGGTTACCTACTTTTTCGAACCAAATGGGACTCGGTAGTGTTTTGAGATAAAAACGACAGTCAGGTCCTTCCACCATTGTGAGTGAGTTCATCATGGGGCTATAATAAGCAGATAATTCCCACAGCAGCTCCCAATCTAGCAGCATGGGGAACACCTCCTTGATTATTTAGTACTTCAAAAGATCTTTTACCTTGAAATCTGTTAGTTCCATTCTCTTTTAATACAAGGTTAGGCATTGAAGGAAGTAAACAAGCTTAGACAAGGGCTAGCATTTTGCCATGGCTAAGGTCTCTATTATTTTTATTCCAGTTTACACTTGGGAACAGAGAGGTTACCCTATTGCTCATCTGCAGTGATGTAAAATTTGGGGTTTTGATGTGAACTAGGCTTGTACCACTGAACTAGTTCTATCAGGAGTATATTCAAGAGTTCAGGCCTCTAAATTACTCCCTGTGAAATGGGGACTGGATTGAATGAGTTATAGATGAAAAAAATTATAGATTACAAGATTATAATATTTCCATTATTATTCACAGGTAGAGGAAACACCCAAAGAGCTCCCTCAAAAATCATGACAATCATCACAAGTTACTAGATCTGTAATTTTAATATAAACACCCTAGTTTCTCTGTCCTGCAATTCCACCTCCATTGTGGGTTAGATTCTGGCATATAAAACTTAAGAATGGAAAATCAAATTGCTCTCTACCAAAGAGGATTAAGGAATTCCAGTCTGCCTTGCTTTCAAAGCAAAGCATCAGAAGCACTTTCTTTCCCTCATGGAAAACTTCCAAAGCAACCTGTCCAATTTGCTACTGATTAACTGGGTGGTTTGTCCCATTACTATTGCTGTGATGTGTTCTTTTTTCCTAGATCAGTGAAATATGGTTGTCATACCTCATTATGATCAGTTTAAATTCTTTACCTTAGATTAAATAGAAGCTGCCACAGAATATAATGTAACTTACTGGTACCCAAATTATAATGATCTTGTAGGTCACTAAAAGTTGAAACCAATAAGAGTTCCAGACAAATCTACACAAAAATTAAGGGATCATGAAGCAATAACATTGATGAGATATTTTAGTAGATCAATTTTAGCAGCTTATTCATGGCATGCAGGGAGAGAGACTTCTAGTTTCACAAGTGTTTTAAAATATTTTCAAAAGTTTATAATTTTTAATGTATTGCTAAATTTTTTGTGATGATTATTATTAACATAGGATAATGTTTTTTCAATTTGACCTTACTAAGAAAGAGTTGATTTTTATCACCAGCAAGAATAAATGATTACCAAATAAGGAAATCATTACTAAGTTGTTTGTACTCATTTAACATTATAATCTAAGGAAACTGACATAGTTCCTTTAAAGTGGAATGCTCTGTGTTAAAGAGTATATGATACAGTGGACTTGTGTTTATCTACAGAAGACTACTCTCTATATCATACCAGTAATCAGGAGAGGGAAGTAAAGAAGCTTGAGGGAGGATTTTTGTTTGTTTTTTTAAGGAAAAAAAAAATCTATTTCTGAGTGCAGAAATCAGAATAAGACAATTTCAGACCACTAATCAGACAACAGATATGATGGTATTCTACAGTTTTCTTCCTTTGTCCTCCCCACCCCAGGCTGAAAGACAAGACTATTTGAAAGAAGAAAAAATGAGGCAATTTTGAGGATCATCTGAAAAATTCTAAGTTGATCATGAAACTATTTCTGCTAAACAATTAAAGAATTAAAGCTTAAAATAGAAGAAAAATCTTTGAAAGCAATGTGGCTTGTAAACAAAAAAAAAAAAATGACACAGAGACATTGAATAATATAATAAAACTCAATTAATAGATTTATTAAAAATGTTATGTCCTTTAGAGAAAAAATACTTTTAAAAATGCTTATGAAACATTTAAAATTTATCTGGCTTTAAGTAGTACCTCAACAAAAATCTCCAACTAGAGATTTTATAGGGCACCTCTCTTGATATTAAGCCAGTAAAATTAGAAATAAAATTAGAAATAAAAATTTGAAATGTTACTAATAAATCTTGATCACCTGAAAACTAACCCACTTTAAGATAAGGCTTGGTTCAAAGAAATGAAAGCTTTTGGAAAATTATAGCCAGAAATTCTGGAAAACATTATACTAAGACTTATGTAACACAACAAAAGCTATATCCAGATAAAATTTTATGACTTTAAAGACTTTCATTATTGAAGAACACAGTAGCAAAACAATTTTTTTTAATGCAGTAAAAACAATAAAATATGAAAGTTAAAACTCATTACATGGGCATAAATAAGAATAAAGAAATAATTTATAGCAGGTTTTTGAAAATAATTACAACGTAGATGAATTCCCTATGACACTTTTAAAAACTTATTTAGGAGAGCAGAAATATGTAAGAAATAAGAAAGGATACAATCAGAGACACAGAAAATATTTTTAAAAATGTAAAAGAAGGTTACATGTAATGGTACTGCAGCAAATTTGAAAACCTAGAGGAAATGAATCACATTTAGCAAAATGAAAGTTGTCAGAATTTATTCAAAAAGAGGGAAATTTGAATAGATAATTAACCAAGAGGAGACTGGATAAGTAAATAAAAGTCTATATGCCCTACAAAGGATAAGGGCATGATCATTTCACAATTGAGCTCTATCTTTTTTTTCCAATATTTGTTTTTTATCCATTTACTTGGTAGTGCTGGGTCTTGGTTGTGGCATATGGAATCTAGTTCCCCGACCAGGGATGGAATCTGGGCCCCCTGCATTGGGTGCATAGGCTCTTAGCCCCTGGACCACAAGTGAAGCTTTGAGTTGCATCTTACTGTTTCGCTGATCCTGTTTGTGAGGCCAGTTGTCTTGCTGTTCACGTGGCTCGCACTGTTCACTAAACCCAGGGTAGGCAAGGCGTGAGTTAAGAGGCTGGAGGAAGACTCAGGAGCCACAGGCACTGCAGACACGTTTGTGCTCTCCTGGTGGGCCAGGCCGCCGTAACAGTGTTCTCCTCTGGCTGACCCAGCAGGCACAGCTGGGCCCCAGTGGTAACATGTCCCCACTTTCTAGGTGGAGCTCGCATGTATGCGTGCTGCACACCCCCTGACCAAGTGAGTATTCCATGACATGCACGTGCAGGCTACAAATGATCTCAACTGTTACATAAGCATTATTTACAAAATGTGGGGCAAGAGCAAGAGGCTGTGGAGCGACAGAGTCTGACCATACCATCCTGGCTAATTTGCTCTTTCCATATACTTCTCAAGAAAACATAATTACAGTTTCATTTACACTATTCTTAACCATAAGAACATAAAATTCCCTAATTCGTATTATGAACTCTGTATAAATGACACTTCGAATGTGTTAAGACAGTATCAAAAATAAAAAATGAAAAGTAAGTTATACTATGATCTTGTGTTCAGTTGTGTCTGACTCTTTGTGATCCCATGGGCTGTAGCCCACCAGGCTCCTCTGTCCATGGAATTTTCAAGACAAGAATACTGGAGTGTGTTGCCATTTCCTTCTCCAGGGGAAATTCCCATCCCAAGGATCGAATCTTCACTCTTGCATCTCCTGCATTGGCAACTGGATTCTTTACCTTTGTGCCACCTGGGAAGCCTATACTATGGTCTTATTTGGGACTAAAGATGAAAAATTCCTTTAACATATTAGCATGTATCTAATAATGTATCTAACAGAAGCATGGATGTTTGATACACCAGCAGTGTACCAAAAAATTCTCAAGGAATAAAATAAGGTTTACTCAGGACATTTTCTTATCAGGAAATTGATCAACAATTCTTTGAAAGAGAAAACCATTATGATCCTATAGCTAAGGTGTTTAACAAACCTTGGCATTCTTACTGCAATGTAAGCTTTAAGTAAAGTAAAAATTGAAGGAAATCTTTAAAGTGATAAAGATAATATCTTAAAAATCATGATCAAATATTATCTTAAATGGCAAAATACTAAAACTACATTAATTAAAGATACTCTTTTAGGGATGCTTGCTCTTTTTATGTAATTTTATTTAGTTACGGCTGCTCCGGGCCTTCCTGGCAGCATGCGGGCTTCTCTCTGTCTTGCTAAGCAGAGCCTGCTCTCTGGGTGTGGTGTGCAAGTTTTCACTGCAGTGGCTTCAGAGCTGCGGCACCTGGGCTCTCGAGCACAGGCTCAGTAGTAATGCTACATCGGCTTGCTTGCTCTATGGCATGTGAGGTCTTCCTGGATCAGGGATGGAACCCATGTCTCCTGCATTGGCAGGAAGACTCTCTACCACTGAGCCGCCAGGGAAGCATGAGATGTTTGCTCTTGCTATTATTATTCAGCTTAACTTAGAGTTTCTAACAAACATAACAACAACAAAAAATAAAATATTTGAAATATTATTGAAAAGAAGCTAAAAATAAGCCATTTTTCTCTTATTGATAAATATAATATTATATAAATTCCAACTGCCTCTAATTATAAAAGGAAACTGCAGTTAATGAGACTTTAGTACAGTGGCTAGATAGAGAACATGTATATCATGACAGAGTCTACAAATTTCCAAAAACCCACTATCCCTTCCTCTGTATTAAGAAAATGGTAACCAGGTATGCATTATCCCTATCATGTTACATCTCCCAGGGTTCCTTCCAATTACAGCTTGCCTATATGCCAAAACCTTTGACTGTGTGGATCACAATAAACTGGAAAATTCTGAAAGAGATGGGCATGCCAGACCACCTGACCTGCCTCTTGAGAAACCTGTATGCAGGTCAGGAATCAACAGTTAGAACTTGACATGGAACAACAGACTGGTTCCAAATCGGAAAAGGAGTATGTCAAGGCTGTATATTGTCACCCTGCTTATTTAACTTATATGCAGAGTACATCATGAGAAACGCTGGGCTGGAAGAAGCACAAGCTGGAACCAAGATTGCCGGGAGAAATATCAATAACCTCAGATATGCAGATGACGCCACCCTTATGGCAGAAAGTGAAGAGGAACTAAAAAGCCTCTTGATGAAAGTGAAGGAGGAGAGTGAAAAAGTTGGCTTAAAGCTCAATATTCAGAAAACTAACATCATGGCATCTGGTCCCACCACTTAATGGGAAATAGATGGAGAAACAGTGGAAACAGTGTCAGACTTTATTTTGGGGGGCTCCAAAATCACTGCAGATAGTGATTGCAGCCATGAAATTAAAAGATGCTTACTCTTTGGAAGGAAAGTTATGACCAATCTAGATAGCAGAGACATTACTTTGCCAACAAAGGTCCATCTAGTCAAGGCTATGGTTTTTCCAGTGGCCATGTATGTATGTGAGAGTTGGACTGTGAAGAAAGCTGAGCACCGAATACTTGATGCTTTTGAACTGTGGTGTTGCAGAAGACTCTTGAGAGTCCCTTGGACTGCAAGGAGATCCAGCCAGTCCATCCTGAAGGAGGTCAGTCCTGGGTGTTCATTGGAAGGACTGATGTTGAAACTGAAACTCCATTACTTTGGCCACCTGATGGAAAGAACTGACTCATTGGAAGAGACCCTGATGCTGGAAGGGATTGGGGGCAGGAGGAGAAGGGGACGACAGAGGATGAGATGCCTGGATGGCATCACCGACTCGATGGATATGGGTTTGAGTAAACTCTGGGAGTTGGTGATGGACAGGGAGGCCTGACCTGCTGTGATTCATGGGGTCGCAAAGAGTCGGACACGACTGAGTGACTGAACTGAAGTGAACTGATGGCCAAATTCCCTCCAGTGAGATGTGGGCAGAGCTAACATTCGTCAGCTTTCTGCTTGTTCCATAAATCTAAACTTTACCCCATGCTCTCTTCTGCTGCTCTATGTGAGGGTGGAGACTATTGGAGCAAGCCAAGAAGCACATATTAAAGGTGGTGGAGCTGAATTCCCTGAGTCCCTTAATGACCGTCAGTGAAAAGCCATCTGCTAATTTATAATATACATCTGAACAGTCACAAGAGATAAATAAATTTGTGTTTCTTTGGGGTCACCATATTTTTGGGTTTCTTTATATAACAATTTAGTCTTTCTTAATGGAAATACTGCAAAATCAATAGCTTTCTTTCTTCTAGTTATAAATATCCAGAAGTGTCAAAATAAAACCAAAACCTATAAAACACTTAAGAACAAATGTGAAAAGGATCTCTTAAAATCTTATTAAAATATAAATGATAATATCTTATTGATGAGTATAAATCATGATCTTAAAACATTCTGTAATGGCAAGAATATTTCATAAAATATAGATCCTCTATAAATTGACATGTGAATAGAGTGTGGGTTCAATAAAGTCTCGAAATTTTTTTTTTCTTTTTTGAAGTAGAAAGAAAATAGATAAAATGATTTTAAATAACATGTATATAAAAAGAAATGTCTGAGAAGAGACAAAAAAATATGGAATAAAAGGACATCTTATGTTAGGCACTGCCCATATAAAGTCACTGTCATTAAGTCAGTATGGTATTGGCATAAGAATTAACCAAAAGTCTGAAATCCAGGATAGAAGATCCAGAAATAAGTATAAGAATTTCACATGTGACAAAGCTAGTAGTAAAATTAATATTGAGATGATAGTTGACATAATAAATTATGTCTGACTCTTTGTGATCCCATGGACTGTAGACTGCCAGGCTCCTCTGTCCATGGGGAATCTCCAGGCAGGAATACTGGAGTGGGTTGCCATGCTCTCCTCCAGGGGATCTTCCCAACCCACAGATTGAACCCAGGTCTCCCACATTACAGGTGGATTCTTTACCATCTGAGCCACCAGGGAAACCCAAGAATACTGAAGTGGGTAGCCTTTCCCTTCTCAACGGATCTTCCTAACCCAGGAATTGAACTGGAGACTCCTGCATGGCAGGCAGACTCCTTACCAGCTGAGTTGCCAGGGAAATCCTAATCAAAAGTCAGTAATATCCAGAATAGAAAACCCAGAAATAAGTATAAGAATTTCATATTTAATAAAACTAGTAGTCAAATTAATATTGACATGATAGGTAATGTAATAAATGCTTCTGGACAAGAAAAAGTAAACCCACATCAAATGACATTTACAGCCAAAGTATATAAAAAAAGTCTAAAATGTAAAAAATAATAAAAAGTCCTTGAAATAAGCATATATTATAAATGCAATTTTGGGGTGAGAGAGATCTATATAATATAGGAATCAGAAGCAGTAAGTTGTATTTGGTTATATCATATTGGAAAAATACAAAAATGGAAGTGAATAAACAAACAATAGAGCTAGAAAAAAGTACAGTACAGAAGACTGATAAAGTTCAGTTTCTATAATAGTCAAAATGATAGTTGCTAAGTCATGTCTGACTCTTTGCAACATGTGGACTGTAGCCTGCCAGGCTCCTCTGGCCATGGAATTCTCCAGGCAAGAATACTGGAGTGGGCAGCTCTTTCCTTCTCAAGGGATCGAACCTGGATCTCCTGCATTGCAGGCAGATTTTTTATGATCTGAATCACCAAGGAAGCCAAGGCTTTGTCTGTTCACACGTACACACAAAATGGTAACAGAAAGAATCCCAACAACAGCAACAACAAAAATTAAGCAAAAGACAAGAATTGAAATGAATAAAAAGTAACTACAGATTGTTAATATTCATATGACAACATACTTAAAATCACAAGCAGTCAGGAGAATGAAAATTGAGGTAACAAGACAATGCTTTATATCCATTATGCTGGGAAAATGGAAAAGAGCAATAGCCTTTATTGTTGGTGGGTAAGAAGAAGGAATTCTCTTAAAAATTACTAGCAGGTCTGTTAATTTCTGCAGTATCATTTGAACAACAACAACAAAAAATTTTGCAACATCTGTTAAAATTTAAAATATCATTTTATGTAGTAATCTATCCCAGAGAAATAAAAGCACTGATACATAAGGGTATATAAATAAGAACTCAATACAGCTCTGTTTTTAACTGACCAATAAAAATATCTTAAAATAAAGATGTGTCAGTTGGTAAGCTAATGTCTGGCACCTTTAAGCACACTCTCCTATATTCTACTCTGGATCTGGGATGCTGTAAAGTCACACATCTCCCTCTGAATATAGTCTATGAAGGGCTCCACAGGGAAACTGGAAGCCTGGATAAAGAAAACGGAATTGCTTCCTGTTGGCTGTTTATCTGCTGCTTGTGTGTGAGCATCAGCCTAGGATCACTTCTTCCTCATGGCAGCACACTTGTGGAAACAGATTCAGGCTTCAGGCTCCAGCACCAGCTCATCTGGCTCCCTCCTCAGAAATCTGAGTTTCAGTTCCATTGGTGCCTCTTCCAAGCTTTTAATAATTCCATTATCCTTCCTTTGTTCACACAGACCTAGGGGCAGATGATGGCTTTCTGCAATTCCAATTTGTAGTATCTTACTGTTCTGTTTTTTTTTTTTAGTGATCTCTTGTCTGGAAAATTCCATGGGCAGAGGAACCTGGTGTGCTGCAGTCCTTGGGGTCGCGAAAAGTTGGACACGACTGAGCGACTTCACTTTCACTTTTCACTTTCATGCATTGAAGGAAATGGCAGCCCACTCCAGTATTCTTGCCTGGAGAATCCCAGGGACGGCGGAGCCTGGTGGGCTGCCGACTAAGCGGTTGCACAGAGTCGGACACCACTGAAGCGACTTAGCAGCAGCAGTAGCAGTGATCTTTTACAGCTAGGCAATAAGTCTTTATAATAAATTCTCTATGATAAAACAAAAATTCTGGTTTATCTCTCCTGACTAGAACCTGACTAACAGTAAACAATGCTCATTAGCAGAGAAATGATTAAGTTATAGTGGAACCACAGCCTGAAATATTATGCAATAATGAAAAAGAATGATTCGGCTCTCTGCCATTTGACTGAAAGGGATTTCCACCAAATAAGACTGACAATGCAAAGTAAAATGAGAAGTGGTATAATAGGATTATTTGTAAAACATATAAAGTCAGACCCTCTGTAATTGTCTATGGGTGCATATATTTATGTGTAGACCCACATCAGTACATGGCTATATGAAGAGAGAAACAGTCACAGAAAGATACACATAAATGTCTAAGGGTGCAAGTGGGAGGGCAGAGAAAGGAGATAAGGGAAAGGGTCTTAAGGAGCAAAAGAGCATGTTGGAAATTGTTTATGTAAAGTTATATATGGATGTGATGTGTGTACGAAATTGCAATCATTTATGAAGTTAGGCATGATGCTATTAAGGTAAAAAAAAAAAAAGAATTTAAGTGTATAGGATGATTTCATTTATTTAAACATAAGTAAACAGAGCCTTTTTGAATAAAAGCAGTGTGCACACCTCTGAAAGGAAGATTGTCTTCTAATAGGGGATGTGGCATTTTGGACAAGTTAAGTGTTTGCAATTCCTAGCATGAAAACAAAAGGAAATGAGTTTTTAAAAAGAGTTTGCACACTCTAGTGTTGAAAATGTTTCAAACCAAAACTTATTTGGATGGGAAAAAAAGAACATAAAAAATTGATCATTGGCTAAGTTGCCAGAGCACCAGGGAAAAGACTATGAGGGTTTAATTCATGCATCTTTAGTTATGAAAAGACAGAGAATAAAGGGTGCAGAACAGCTGATAAATGCAGGAGATTATGGCTTCATTTCAGGGGTTGTATGAAAGGTGGGTGATCCTAGTTTTTTTTTTTTTTTTTTGGCAATTTCTTCTTTTTGAATTGAAGTATAGTTGATGTATGGAGAAGGAAATGGCAACCCACTCCACTGTTCTTGCCTTGAGAATCCCAGGGATAGGGGAGCCTGGTGAGCTGCCATCTATGGAGTCACACAGAGTCAGACACGACTGAAACGAATTAGCAGCATAGTTGATGTATAATATTATATAAGTTAAAGGTATATAATATAATGATTCACAAATTTTAATGGTTGTATTCCTTTTATAGCTATCATAAAATAATGACTATATTGTCCATATTCTGCAATATACCCTTGTAACTTGCTTTATACATAATAGCTTGTGTTTTTTAATCCCCTGCCCCAATCTTGCCCCTTCTCACCCCTCCCCACACTAGTAATCACTAGTTTGTTCTCTATATCTGAATTAACTTCTTTTTTTGTTATAGTCACTAGCCTGTTGTATTTTTTAGATCTCACATATAAGTGATGTCACTTTTCTGAAGTGATGCCACTGAACTGATAAGTGAATCATATGATGTATCTTTACATTATATAGATTCAATTCAGTTCAGTTCAGTCTCTCAGTCATGCCCAACTCTTTGCAACTCCATGAACTGCAGCACACCAGGCCTCCCTGTCCATCATCAACTCCCAGAGCTTGCTCAAAGTCATGTCCATTGAGTCAGTGATGCCATCAAACCATCTCTTTCTGTCATCCCCTACTCTTCCTGCCTTTAATCTTTCCCAGCTTCAGGGTCTTTTCTAATGAGTCAGTTCTTCCCATCAGGTGACCAAAGTATTGGAGTTTCAGCTTCAGCATCAATCCTTTAAGTGAATATTCAGAAATGATTTCCTTTAGAATGGACTGGTTGGATCTCTGCAGTCCAAGGGGCTCTCAAGAGTCTTATCCATCACCACAGTTCAAAATCATCAATTCTTTGGCACTCAGCTTTGTTTATAGTCCAACTCTCACATCCATACATGACCACTGGAAAAGCCATAGCTTTGACTAGATGGACCTTTGTTGGCCAAGTAATATCTGTGCTTCTTAATATGCTGTCTATGTTGGTCATAGCTCTTTTTCCAAGGAGGAAGTGTCTTTTTATTTTATGGCTGCAGTCATGATCTGCAATGATTTTGGAGCCCCTAAAAATAAAGTCTCTCACTGTTTCCATTATTTTCCCATCTATTTGCCATGAAATAATGGAACCGGATGCCAGGATCTTCATTTTTTGAGTGTTGAGCTTTAAGCCAACTTTTTCACTCTCCTCTTTTACTTTCATCAAGAGGCTCTTTTGTTCTTCTTCACTTTCTAACATAAGGGTGGTGTCATCCGCATGTCTGAGATTATTGATATTTCTCCCCAGTCTTGATTCCAACTTGTACTTTATCCAGCCTGGCACTTTGCATGATGTTCTCTGAGTAGACTTTAAATAAGCAAGGTGACAATATACAGCCTTGACGTACTTCTTCCTTTCCCAATTTTGAATCAGTCTGTTGTTTCATGTCCAGTTCTAACTGTTGCTTCTTGACCTGCATACGATTTTCAGGTCAGCATAAACTCTCAGTATATAGCAGTCGAACTCTTATAGGACTGAAACATTTGCAATTAAATTCATTAAATTAACTATCAGCAATTAAACTTATTCCACAATTCTATCCTATATGACTATGTTCACAAAAATGGGAAGTTGACCAACCCCAAGTATTCTAAGAACAAACATGTAATTGACAAAACTTCTCAGATTTTTTATTGATCCAGGAGTAAAATTGCTTTTGGTCATATACTTTCTCTCACTATAATATTCTCACTCCATACTGCCAAAAGCAAAATCTACCATCAGTTTTCTTAAAGTTTTTTTTTAAACAAACATTCCTTATTAATTATTCACTCCTTATTAATTAATGGATATTTCTTTATAAATACATTATAATTTTCTTTATAAATTTATAAATTTCTTTATAAACATTGTACTGACTTTTAGGATTTTTTCTGTTTTGGAATCTCAGAGTTTCAGTAATACAGACTTCATATGTTCATTTGAATTTCAAATACACTTGAAAATGTTCCAGACATCTCCTATTTGTCCCTTGAGATCCACCTCCCACTCCCCTTCTCTGTTTCATGCCTAGAAGGCACACCAGAAAAACCTCAGCACAGCCCCTTTTGCCCTTTGACTTGCAGTTTCATTCCACCCATGCAGAACCCAGAAGGAGATTGTAGGAACAGAGGGTAATGAGGTCAGAGTCGTCAATTCTTCCCTGAGATCTAACAGAGGGTGGCTAGAGTCAGTTGGAGTCAGGTGGCCCTGTCCTCAAAACCACTGTCTCTGGTCCTGGAGAGCAGGGTTCTACCCACCTTTTCAAGCCTGTGGTGGTAAACACCACTGCTGCTTCCAGATAGGACCTACTGACCTATTCCTTGCATTTTCTTATACTCTGTTCACACTTGTAAATAGACACATAAAAGGAATGAAATTGGGTCATTTGCAGAGATGTATATGGACCTAGAGACCATGATATAGAGCAAAGTATGTCAGAGAGAGAAAAACAAATATCACATGTTAACATGTATATGCAGAATATAGAAAAATGGTATAGATAATCTTATTTGCACAGTGGAAATAGAGACAAAGATCTAGAGAACAAATGTGTGGACCCAAGGGAAAAGGGAAGGTGGGAGGAACTGGGGAATTGGGACTGACATATATGCACTACAGATACTATGTAGGACAGAGGAGCCTGGTGGACATTCATGGGGTTGCAAAGAATCAGACATGATTTAGCAACTAAACAACAATAACAATAAAATAGATAAATAACAGAATCCATTGTACAGCACAGGGAACTCTACTCAAGGCTCTGTGGTGACCCAAATGGGAAGCAAATCCAAAAAGAGGGGATATATATGTGTGTGTGTGTGTGTGTGTGTGGCTGATTCATGTTGCTGTACTGAGGAAACTAACACAGTATTGTAAAGCAACTATACTCCACTAAAAATTAATAAAGAAACAGATTAATTCTCTCCCAAATTATCCAGTTTTGAAGTGCCATCTGTTTCTTTCTAGACCCTGATGGATGAAAATGATCTTTAGTATTCTTCGTATCAGTTCAGTTCAATTGCTCAGTCATGTCCAACTCCTTGCGACCCCATGGACTGCAGTACACACAGGTTCCCTGTCCATCACCAACTCTGGGAATTTACTCAACTCATGTCCATTGAGTCAGTGATGACATCAAACCATCTCTTCCTCTGTCATCCCCTTCTCCTCCTGCCTTCAATCTTTCTCAGCATCAGGGTCTTTTCCAATGAGTTAGTTCTTTGCAACAGGTGGCCAAAAGTAATGGAGTTTCAGCTTCAGCATCAGTTATTCCAATGAATATTCAGGACTAATTTCCTTTAGGATTGACTGGTTGGATCTCCTTGCAGTCCAAGCGACTCTCAAGAGTCCTCTCCAACACCACAGTTCAAAAGCATCAATTCTTTGGTGCTCAGCTTTCTTTATAGTCCAACTCTCACATGCATACATGACTACTGGAAAAACCATTTAGCTTTGACTAGATGGACATCTATTGGCAAAGTAATGTCTCTGCTTTTTAACATGCTATTGAGTTTAGCCACAGATTTTCTTCCAAGGACCATGAGTCTTTTGATTACTTTGCTGCAAGCACCATCTGAAGTGACTTTGAAGCCCCCAAAATTAGGTCTTTCACTGTTGCCATTATTTCCCCATCTATTTGCCATGAAGTGATGGGACTAGATGCCATGATCTTAGTTTTCTGAATGCTGAGTTTTGAGTCAACTTTTTCACTCTCTTTCACTTTCATCAACAGGCTCTTTAGTTCTTCTTCATGTTCGGCCATAAGGGTGGTGGCATCTGCATATCTGAGGTTATTGATATTTTGCCCAGTAATCTTGATTCCAGCTTGTGCTTCATCCAGCCCAGCATTTTGCATGATGTACCCTGCATATAAATTAAACAAGCAGGGTGACAATACACAGCCTTGACATACTCCTTTCCCTATTTGGCACCAGTCTGTTGTTTCGTGTTCAGTTCTAACTGTTGCTTCTTGACCTGCATACAGATTTCTCAGGAGGCAGGTAAGGTGGTCTGTTATTCCTATCTCTTTAAG
Source organism: Dama dama (assembly GCF_033118175.1). NCBI lineage: Eukaryota > Metazoa > Chordata > Mammalia > Artiodactyla > Cervidae > Dama > Dama dama. Next base: position 9,389,845 of record NC_083697.1, on the reverse strand, counting down.
AAATTTCCACTCTTTGTTGTTGATTCACACAGTCAAAGGTGTGGCATAGTCAATAAAGCAGAAGTAGATACTTTACTCAAACTCTCTTGCTTTTTCAATGATCCAGTGGGCGTTGGCAATTTGACCTCTGGTTCCTCTGCCTTTTCTAAAACCAGCTTGAACATCTGGAAGTTCATGGTTCACATACTGTTGAAGCCTGGCTTGGAGAATTTTGAGCATTACTTTGCTAGCGTGTGAAACGAGTGCAATTGTGTGGTAGTTTGAGCATTCTTTGGCATTGCCTTTCTTTGGGATTGAAATGAAAACTGACCTTTTCCAGTCCTATGGCCACTGCTGAGTTTTCCAAATTTGCTGGCATATTGAGTGCAGCACTTTCACAGCATCATCTTTCAGGATTTGAAATAGCTCAACTGGAATTCCATCACCTCCACTAGCTTTGTTCATAGTGATGCTTCCTAAGGCCCACTTGACTTTGCATTCCAGGATGTCTGGCTCTAGCTGAGTGATCACACCATCGTGGTTATCTGTGTCATGAAGATTTATTTTGTATATTTCTTTTGTGTATTCTTGCCACCACTTCTTAATATCTTCTGCTTCTGTTAGGTCCATACCATTTCTGTCCTTCATTGTGCCCATCTTTGAATGAAATATTCTCTTGGTATCTCTAATTTTCTTGAAGATATCTCTAGCTCTTTCCCATTCTATTGTTTTCTTCTATTTTTTGCATTGATCACTGAGGAAGGCTTTCTTTTCTCTCCTTGCTATTCTTTGGAACTCTAGATTCAAATAGGTATAGCTTTCCTTTTCTCCTTTGCCTTTTGCTTCTCTTCTTTCCTCAGCTATTTGTAAGGCCTAGTTGGGCACAGTGACCTAGACAGGGACCAGAGAACGGTCACAGAGAAGGTGATACTGCCCAAGTGTCAGACTTTGCCCTCACTGTCATTCATTTATGGCCCATTTTTAAAAATTCCTCATTATATGATAATATTTGCCCACTAGAGACTGTGGAATTATAAATCTTGATGCAGTATTTTTTGGGATATTTTAGAAATCTTGAGAGTCAAGCTTAGTTTGCATGAATGCAAGTCCTGTGCATGCATGCAAGAGGTCACAACCAGATTGTCTCTGAATCTTTATAGTAGTTTTAAGACAGCATTTCTCTCTTTATCGTTCTCTATTGTTCACCTTCCATAGCTAGAGTAATCCTTTCTGTAGCTATTTAAAAACAAACACAAAAACCAAACCCACACTTTAGTATTTAACACATTTCAGGATTCTTGTCTATTCTCATTAGATTAATTATTAGACAATTGAGAGTGGATAAGGAAATAAATGACCTGATAAGAATTCATATTAAAATTAAATTTAATTTTACCTCATATGCATTCTGTTGGATGCAGGAGGGTATGACTAAGAAAAGCACTGCAGAGTTACTGTCTTACAGAATACTATATTTAAGAATAAACTTGCCAGGATGGTTGGATACAAATTCCAACTACATCACTCATGGTGCCATCTTGGGCAAGTTACTCAGGCAACTTACAACTTCTGTTGAGGTAAGCGCAACCTGCTGATAAGGACACAGCCCTCTCAAGGTGGTTGTAAGAATTAAACTGGAATGTAGGATCAAATGTTCAGCATGAACATTAGGGGCTTAACAAACAACAGCAGCATTCATCTTACATTTTCTATAAATTTTAACTCTTTTTTCTATACAGCCTGTATTTCATTACATTCAAGGCATACTCTGTTAGAAAAAGAAGTTCTGAATCCATTTCTTGAAACTGTGGAAAAATTAGTTTCAGAAATGTGTTATGAAAGCGTGTCAGGATCTTACTGCTACTACTGTCCACAGGGGTAGCTTTAACTTTATGAAGTGATGCTTCATAAAGGGGACCACACCCTTCCTATACTGGCTCTGAAGCTAAGGAGGAAGCCACTAATGGAGGAGGCTGCAGATGCTGAACCTCAGCTCGGCCTGTTTTTCCCCTGGACTCCTACTGTAATTGGCTTTTAACCTTTCTGTATCCGGGACATCTGTGCGAATTTACTTCCGGTACACAGGGTGAGGAGGCCCCGTTTCTGTGGCGCCATCTGCTGTTCATAGTGTATCCATGCCCATGGACTCCTAGCAGGTGAGTCCTGAGAGGGCCGCCGTGAGCATCCCTCTCTGCTTTATTGGTAGAAGAACTGAGGAAGGGGCATGACTTTCCTGAAAACAAACCTACATTAGATGGTAGAGTTGAGAGGACAAGACTGTCTCTACATGTGAGTCCAGTAGCTTCTCCATCATACCATGTAGACCATTCATTCATTCATTTACCGATTTCAAACTGAGCTCCCAAAGTACAATGCAACGTGGGATATAACCCCACATTGCCCAACACTGCCTTGATGCTGAAATCCTAACTCCATATATGTCGTCAGGTGCACGCTAGGGATCCCCATTCCCTCCCTGAGCCTGCCACGTGCCGTGTCCTGGGTAACTGACGAGATGAGAAGACCAAGGCACCTGGCCACATGCACACCTTTCGGTTCCCCTCGTCCAGAAACAGCACACTTACGCTCTGGGTGCCCTCCTCTCCCCAGTGCATACACTCTTGCAGGGACTATCGATCAAGGCTCCTTCCCCAGCCCAACTCTCTGGCAGTGGCTGGACTCATAGCCCAAGCTGGGCCAGACACTCTTCTTTATCTAAAGCTTGAACACGACACTGTAAATCAACTATACTCCAATAATTTTTTTAAAGAAAAAAAGTATTATAAGCACTGGACTGAGTAGGATTTGGTCACCTTTCAATAAATACTGATAGAACTGGCTTGAGCCTCCCAATTTCCAGGAACCCTGATTTTCCACCAGACAGGTAAAAGCCGTATACGAGATAAATATATTATGCAAGCAAAAATGTGCTTGCTATGCAAACTCAAATATAGGGGATGTATAGAAATCCCCTAGCTACCAGTTCTGTTACAGCCCTCAAACTTCCTTTACATAAAAAAGACTCATTGTACATAAATAGCAGTTACTGATACAACTGACTTGGGAGTAAGTTTGTCTATTATTCTACTACCATTTTAAAGTATCTCTCAAGGAAAGGGTTTATATTTCCATTATATGTTTATTATCCTTAAATCCAGTACAGTACCTGCCTGGAGCATCATAGATGTTTGATAAATGAAATAGAGCTACTATTAATTCTGCATGATTCAGAGAGATAGTAGCATAAATATTCTTGAGAATACTAAACAGCAAGTATATGACTGTAATTTATGTGATATTACATTCATGAATAATGAAATATATCTTTAATTTCTGCATTTTATAATGGAAATCAAAATCTATACCTATTTTTAAAATTTTGCTAAATTATACAGTCAAAGATACAAAATAATATTGGATTTGTTTTGACTATAGTATATGTATTTCCCATAAAATATTATCATTTCCTTCATGTGGCAACATTATTTATGAAAGTTTTGTACCAGTTCTGGATTAATCAGAAACAATCAGACTTTGACCTAAGACGGTGAGCTGAAATTTTTAAAAGAGATAAAAAGAACACTGACCTGATTGTGGCTAAAAGTATTACCTGGAATTCTGATGTTATACTGCATCTAATTCAGCTGTCTCTCCCCCAGTAGAGGTATTAGCTTTTATACGTTTGAGCTTTTCTATGTTTATGAAGTGTTTACCTAATTTCAGTCACTCAGATGTGGAAATCTGATGGGCCTAAACTTTAATCTCAGTGGAAGTTGCTGAGATCCAAAACATGGGCATACGTGCAAGAAGGGAACTTGAACTAATGGCTATTTATTAAACCCATTTGAATTTCTCATAATAGAAATAATCTTAAGGGATAAAATATAATAAAATCAGGGCTGGTATATCTGCTGAAAATTCTCTACTTCAATATCAGAAGTTCAAAGGGAATTAAGACCTTTGACCACAAGCAGATTTCAAAAATTAGTGAATTTTCAAACACACTCTGTGGTCAATGAAAATTAACACTTCCTAGACCTCCACTTAATATTAACAGAGTTCAGAGAACAATTCAGGGTCTGAAATTTTTAAAGCATAAAAAATGCAAAATGAAGATATTTTACCAAAAATCAGTTCAGTCAGTCACTCAGTAGTGTCTGAATCTTTGCAACCACATGAACTGCAGCATGCCAGGCTTCCCTGTCTATCACCAACTCCTGGAGCTTGCTCAGACTCATGTCCATCGAGTTGGTGATGCCATCAAACCATCTCATTCTCTGTCGTCCCCTTCTCCTCCTGCCTTCAATCTTTCCCAGCATCAGAGTCTTTTCTTTGCATCAGGTGGCCAAAGTATTGGAGTTTCAGCTTCAGCATCAGTCCTTCTAGTGAATATTCAAGACATTTCTTTTAGGATTGACTGTTTGGATCTCCTTGCAGTCCAAAGGACTCTCAAGAGTCTTCTCCCACACCACAGTTCAGAAGCATCAATTCTTCAGCACTCAGCTTTCTTCATGGTCCAACTCTCACATCTATACATGACCACTGGAAAAACCATAGCTCTGACTATACAGACCTTTTTTTTTTTTTTAATTTATTTATTTAATCAGAGGTTAATTACTTTACAATATTGTGGTGGTTTTTACCATACATTGTCATGAGTCAGCCATGGGTGTACATGTGTCCCCCATCCTGAAACCCTTCCCACCTCCCACCCCATCCCCTCCCTTAGGGTCATCCTAGTGCACCAGCCCCGAGCACCCTGTCTCATGCATCAAATCTGGACTGGCTATCTGTTTCGCATGTGATAATATATGTGTTTCAATGCTATTCTCTCAAATCGTCCCATCCTCGCCTTCTCCCACAGAGCCCAAAAGACTGTTCTATACATATGTGTCTCTTTTGCTTTCTCACATGTGGGGTTATTGTTACCATTTTTCTAAATTCCATATATGTGTGCTAGTACACTGTATTGGTGTTTTTCTTTCTGGCTTACTTCACTCTGAATAATAGACAGAACTTTTGTGGAAAAATAATGTCTCTGCTTTTTAATATGCTGTCTAGGTTTGTCACAGCTTTTCTTCCAAGGAGCAAGCATCTTTTAATTTTATGGCTACAGTCACCATCTGCAGTGATTTTGGAGCCCAAGAAGATAAAGTCTCTTACTGTTTCCACTGTTTCCACATCTATATGCCATGAAGTGATGGGACCAGATGCCATGATCTTAGTTTTTTGAATATTGAGTTTTAAGTCAGCTTTTTCACTCTCCTCTTTCACTTTCATCAAGAAACTCTTTAGTTCTTTTTCACTTTCTGCCATAAGGGTTGTGACATTTGTATATCTGAGTTTATTGTTATTTCCCCGGCAATCTTGATTCCAGCTTTTGCTTCATCCAACCCAGCATTTTGCATGATGTACCCTGCATATAAGTTAAATAAGCAGGGTAACAATATACGGCCTTGACATACTCCTTTCCCAATTTTGAACCAATCCATTTTTCCATGTCCAGTTCCAACTGTTGCTTCCTGATCTGCATACGGATTTCTAAGGAGGCAGGTAAAGTTGTCTGGTATACAATAAGATAAATAGGGACTGTTATCAAAATATTGGTAGTTCAAAATAAAACAATATTAGTGAATTATTACCAACAAGAATTATTTGTTTTTGTAACTAGTTTTCTGCAAGTCCTTTAAAAAAGAGATTTTTTAAATTGATTTTATCATTTTAAATTATATAAATTTATATAATTTATATGTGCAGAGAAATTTGCAGATTGCCTTTATAGTAACAGGTGAAGTCATTTCCCAGTCTTTGAGATGATATTATTGATTGTTCTAAGATGTTGATGCAATACAGAATAAAATTAAAGTCGACTTCAAATCAGGCAATCTGTAAAACCATAACAGTCCATTTACATATATATATATATATATATATATATATGTAAGCAGAAGTGTAATGTATAAGCATATTTAGAACTGATTGTGTTAGCGGACAATGGATGTGCTCTGCTCCCTTGGCATGTGAAGCCCTGAGGACACACATTTCAGGACAGCGGCACTGAATGCAGGGTGCCTCCACATCCCCATCAGTCTCTGGGGACCAGCGGGCAAATCACCAGCGCACAGCTGGCAACGCTGGAGGGCAGCCAGATGCAAAAGAGCACCACCTAAAACTAGAGGTGCACAGAACTGCCAAAATTTGAGCTGGTTGTAAAGAAGCAACTCCAAGTCCAGAAACTATTCAAAATCTAGAAAGAGTCTACCTATAGTCATTCTAAATGGACAAATAAGCAAATCTCTCATAGAGCTTAGTGGCTTATATTAATACTTAATAGTATAAATTTCTTGAGTTAATAACATGTTGATTTATAATATGTCTTGACAAAAAAATTAGATGTCTAAAGTGGTATAACGTTATAGTTGCTGATTAATTTGTGTCAGTTCAAGTATTTAAAAAATTGATGATAAAAACTGTGACACAAAGAAAGAAAGCATAAAGTATGGTTAAAAAAAAATGAGAATTTTTAGTGGTAATATTAATGCATTTTCAATCAATAAGTGGTTTAGAAAATAAATTTCAAAATAGATCCTCTAATATTTTATTGTCTGTGGATCTGAGTCAGTATAGAGCAGCATATAAGTGGTATAGAATCTCTAATCAGAAATCCCAAAGTTGGAGCTCTGTTTCTATCATTTGCTGATTACCTGTGCAATCTTAGGACACTTATTTGACTCCTCTGTGCTTGTTTCTGTAATTGTGAAAATTGATGCCTTTGAACTATGGTACTGGAGAAGACTCGTGAGAGTCTCTTGGACAGCAAAGAGATCAAACCAGTCAATCTTCAGGGAAATCAACCCTGAACACTCATGGAAGAGCTGATGCTGAAGTTGAAATTCCGGTATTTTGGCCATCTGATGTGAACAGCTGACTCATTGGAAAAGTCCCTGGTGCTGGGAAAGAATGAAGTCAGAGTCAGAAGAGGGCATCATTGGATGAGGTGGCTGGATGGCAAACCAACGCAATGGACATGAACTTGGGCAAACCTGGGGAGATGGTGAGGGACAGAAAGGCACGGCGTGCTGCAGTCCATGGGGTAGCAAAGAGTCAGATACGACCGGGCAACTGAACAACAACAACAAAAATACCATCAGTACTTATATTTAAGTACCTCTGCTGTAAGAATTAAGTGTGATACTTTACATAAATACCCAGTTAACATCAAGCCTATATCCAGTTAATACCTGTCTCTTATTTTTATTACACTATCACATTTAGAATCACATTATTTTATTTTTCATGGCTTCCATTGATCCTCTAATAATATGAATTTTTTGAAATGATGAGAAAGTGATCACTTTTCTTTAACTTTTAAGATTTCACTGAATTTTATTGCATAGAATTCCACATTTTACTAAATCAGTATTTCAAAAGTATTGCTACATGGAGAAATATGCTATCAGAGCATTCATTACCAAAGGCCAGATCTAAGAAATGCCTTTTGCACTTTCTATTTTACAGATGAAGTAGATATGAACAAGTGAAGTAATTTCCTTGAGTCCCTATTTAACTGGTGGAACCTCAGTTTCTGCCACAAATCCAACATTTATTCAGCTGAACTTATTCAATATTCACTATTTAATTCATTTATTCATTCAACCAACAAACACATATCAACACTAGTAATACTGAGTGTCAGACATCCAGCTATAGCTCTCTGATAATACGGTGAATAAAATGCAAATATAAAAGTCATAAAATAACTAATATTTATAGTATACTTATATAAAGTTAATTGAGGTTAAAGAATATTTAATAAGTGATTTGTAGGGTTATAAACCTGAACTTCACAGAAATAGGAAATGATAAGAAAAGTTTTAAAGACAATAAGGATGATGTGCTCTATTACATTCACATAGGAAGGAGAGGACCAGGTAAAAGGATTGCTATGTTGCAACTAGCTGTAATCAGCTTGCTACAAGAGTGAAGGCTCCAATTTTTCCTTATATTAATCCCCACCGGGTGAGCCATGGAGAATCCAACATAGTCATTACCTCCCCATTTTACTGTTTGCTTGCATAAAGTTATACAACAGAACCAATGTATGTTCATGGGCTTATTCATAAGTATGTTGCATCACATTTTCAGTACAGACATTAAGAAAGCTGATTGTTAGCCAGGACATGGACACAACATAAATGTCCATCAACAGAGGAATGGTACATATATTGGAGTATTGGTACATATATTAGAGTATTACTCAGCTATAAAAAGGATGAAATAATGTCATCTTCAGCAACATGGATGGACCTAGAAATTGTCATACTAATTGAAGTAAGCTAGACAGAGAAAGACAAGTATCATATGATATCACTTATATGTGGAATCTAAAAACAGGATGCAAATGAACTTATCTACAAAGTAGAAATAGAGTCAAAGATACAGAAAACAAACTTATGTTTACCAAGGTGTTAAGTGAGATAAGGATAAATTGAAAGGCTGAGATTGACAAATACACACTACTATATATAAACTAGATGACTAGTAAGGAACTGTATAGTACATGGGACTCTACTCAGTACTCTGTATTGACCTATATGGGAAGAGAACCTAAGACAGAGTGGATACATGTATAACTGAGTCACTTTCTGTACACCTGAAACTAGCACAACATTGTAAATAACAGAACATTGTAAACACTCAAACAAAAATTAGTAAAAAATTAAGCAACTGCCTGTTCCCATAAAAACCATCTCCATGTCAGATTTATTTTGATTAGTGAGCACACGTACTAAGGCAGATCTTTCATAAAAGCAAAGTGGCTTAAAATGAACTTAAAAAAAAAAAAGAGTATACCTGGATACTCATATAGGAAGAAAGGAAGCTGATTGTCACTAAGGATTTGCACCCACACCACCCTAGTAAAGTAAAACCAGCCCTATCACATCCTCCATCACAGACTGTGTGCCTTTTTAAATAATTTCTTTACTTGTTTACTTTCTTTCTTCCACATTCAAACAACATGACTTCTTATTTCTATTAATTGTGATTCAGGGAATTCTTAGCATCAAACCCAGCAAAAGTCAATTATTTTTTATTGCTAACCCCCTGTCAATGCTACCACCACCTTCATTAACCATGATAACAGTCTTTTCACCAAATTTGTCTCCTTTTTTATTCAAACTTCTAAAAGTTGGAGTGTTTCAGGGATTACCTCTTGAATTTCTTCTCTATCTATACTTACTCTTGGATGAACTCTCCCAGTTATATGGGTTTAAGGATAACCAATAGGATGGAGGCTCTGAATTTATAACTCTTTGTCTGATCTCTTCTCTGAATTTCAAACTCATCTGCCCAACTTCTTTGTCATCATCTACAAAAACCTACTTAGCATCTATATATAGATATATAACAGACAACTCAAATTTACTTGTCTAAATCTAAGTCACCCCTAAAATGATGGAGGACAAGAACAAATTGAATAATCTAGGGCTTGCTCTAGCTAATTACATTTGAAAGAAAACACCCCTGTTCACACTTTTCATGGAGCCCTTGGTGTTTAAGCAAAATAATAAATCTTAAAACTGAATTTTAACTATGTTAAAAAAAAGTAAGGTAAAGTTTCCTATGACCCTACATACTGTTGAACATATACAATCCATTCTCCTTGTGGCAATTAGAATTATTCTTTAAAATGCAAATCAAGCCCTCAGAGGTAGGAATCCTGAGAGAATTGCTTACCATAAGTTTTTGATTCAAGACTCAGTAAAAAGAAAACAAACAGCTAAAAACATATGCAAAGATTTGAATATATTCTTCACTGTATGCCTGAAGAAGGCATACAGATGGCAAACAAGCACATGAAATATGCCTAACATTAGTAGTCATTGTTGGGTAAATAAAAATTTAAAAAAGTGAGATACCACCACCAGCTAAGTTTCATGGCTAAACTTGTTTTATTTTAAATACAAAACAATCAGTATAACTGTTGGCAGGACATGGAGAAGAGGAAACCCTCATTCACTGTTGGTGGGAATATGTAATTGTTTAACTACTTTGGAAAATAATGTGACAGTTTCTTAAAAAGTTAAAAGCACATCTATCATATGACTCAGTCATTCTCAGTTCAGTTCAGTTCAGTTTGAATGCTCAGTCGTGTCTGACTCTTTGCAACCCCATGGGCCTCAGCACGCCAGGCCTCCCTGTCCGTCACCAACTCCCGGAGATTACCCAAGCTCATGTCCATTGAATCCATGATAACATCCAACCATCGCATCCTCTCTGGTCCCCTTCTCCTCCTGCCTTCAATCTTTCCTAGCATTAGGGTCTTTTCCAATGAGTCAGCTCTTTGCATCAGATGGCCAAAGTAATGGAGTTTCAGCTTCAACATCAGTCCTTCCAATCAACACCCAGGACGGACCTCCTTTAGGATAGACTGGTTGGATCTCCTTGCAGTCCAAGGGACTCTCAAGAGTCTTCTCCAACAGCACAGTTCAAAAACATCAGTTCTTCAGCACTCAGCTTTCTTCACAGTCCAACTCTCTCATCCATACATGACCACTGGAAAAACTGTAGCTTTGACTAGACAGACCTTTGTTGGCAAAGTAATGTTTCTGCTTTTTAATAAGCTGCCTAGGTTGGTCATAGCTTTCCTTCCAAGGACCAATGTCTTAATTTCATGGCTGCAGACACCATCTGCAGTGATTTCGGAGCCCCCCAAAATAAAGTCAGCCACTGATTCCACTGTTTCCCCATCTATTTGGCATGAAGTAATGGGATCAGATGACATGATCTTAGTCTTCTGAATGTTGAGCTTTAAGCCAACTTTTTCACTCTCCTCCTTCATTTTCATCAAGAGGCTCTTTAGTTCCTCTTCACTTTCTGCCATAAGGGTGGTGTCATCTGCATATCTGAGGTTATTGATATTTCTCCCAGCAATCTTGATTCCAGCTTGTGCTTCATCCAGTCCAGGATTTCTCATAATGTACTCTGCTTATAAGTTAAATAAGCAGGGTAACAATATACAGCCTTGGCATACTCCTTTCCTGATTTGGAACCAGTCTGTAGGTCTATGTCCAGTTCTAACTGCTGCTTCTTGACCTGAATATGAATTTCTCAGGAGGCAGGTCAGGTGGTCTGGTCTTAAAAATTCTTTAAGAATTTTTCACAGTTTGTTGTGATCCACACAGTCAAAGACTTTGGTGTAGTCAATAAATCAGAAATAGATGTTTTCCTGGAAATCTCTTGCTTTTTTTGATGATCCAACAGATGTTGGCAGTTTGGTTCCTCTGCCTTTTCTAAAACCAGCTTGAGCATCTGGAAGTTCACAGTTCATGTATTGCTGAAGCCTGGCTTGGAGAATTTCAACATTTGTTTGCTAACATGCGAGATGAGTGCTATTGTGTGGTAATTTGAACAATCTTTGGCATCACCTTTCTTTGGGATTGGAATGAAAACTGACCTCTTCCAGTCCTATGGCCACTGCTGAGTTTTCCAAACTTGCTGGCATATTGAGTGCAACATTTTCACAACATCATTGTTTAGGATTTGAAATAACTCAACTGGAATTTCATCACCTGCACTAGCTTTGTTTATAGTGATGCTCCCTAAGGCCCACTTGACTTTGCATTCCAGGATATCTGGCTCTAGATGAGTGATCACACCATCATGATTGTCTGAGTTGTGAAGAACTTTTTTGTATAGTTCTTCTGTGTATTCTTGCCACCTCGTTAATACCTTCTGCTTCTGTTAGGTCCATAAAATTTCTGTCCTTAATTGTGCACATCTTTTCATGAAAATTTCCCTTGGTATCTCTAATTTTCTTGAAGAGATCTCTAATCTTTCCAATTTTATTGTTTTCCTCTATTTCTTTGAATTGATTATTGAGGAAGGCTTTCTTATCTCTCCTAGCTATTCTTTGGAACTTTGCATTCAGATGGGCATATCTTTCCTTTTCTCCTTTGTCTTTCACTTCTCTTCTTTTCACAACTCTTTGTAAGGCCTCCTCAGATAGTCATTTTGCTTTCTTGCACATCTTTTTGTTGGGGATTGTCTTGATTCCTGTCTCCTGTACAATGTCACAAACCTCCATCCATAGTTCATGAGGCACTCTGTCTATCAGATCTAGTCCCTTAAATCTATTTCATGTATTGCTGATGCCTGGCTTGGATTATAAGTGTATAATCATAAGGGATTTGATTTAGGTCATACCTAAATGGTCTAGTGGTTTTCCCTACTTTCTTCAGTTTAAGACTGAATTTGGCAATAAGGAGTTCATGATCTGAGCCACAGTCAGCTCCAGGTCTTGTTACTCTTTTAGGCATTTTAATAAAGAGAATGAAAGCATTTGTCCATAGGAAGACTTGTACACAAATATTCATAGAAGCCTTATTTATGATAGCAAAAATCCTAGAAGTGATCTAAATTTCCTTTAACAGATGAGGAAATAAACATATTGTGGAACATTTATACAAAAGATTACTAGTCATCAACAAAAAGGACTGAATTTCTAATGTGACACAACATGGATGACTCAAAAAAATTGTGCTCAATGAGCATTTTTTGGTTTCATTCCAATTCTATTGCTAGAATGGAATGTCCAAATTCTAGAATATTAAAACTACTCCAGAGACAGAAGGTGGAGAGCCTCTTAGGGGTGAGAGTGGCGGGGAGCAGCAGGGCAGTGGAACTACCTAGTGATACAGTACTTTGGGAGAAAGCCATGTTCATTGCACTAATTGCAGTAACGGTTTCAGCAGGTCTATGCATATGCTACAATACATACAATTGTACCCTTTTAACATTTGCAGTGTATAGTATGTCAGTTACACCTCAATAAAGCTGTGAAAGTATATACTAGGTCAAATCTTACCACTGTTCTGCTCAAAGTGCTCTCTTGTCTTTCCATTGCTTTTTGAATAAAATTTAAAGTTCCTATTTTGGGTTAAAAGGTTCTATATAATCTGGCCCCTGTATCTCCATCTGGTCTTTCTCCTGGTCCTGAATACATCAGACATTCCCCTGATCAGAAACACTATTCCTTCAACTGAACACATCTTCCCTACAAATCATCACAAATTATTCCTCACACTTTTTTTTTTAAATTCTCTAATCAAATGTCACCCTGTCACAGAAACCTTCCTTCACCACACCATTTACAGGAATCCCTACAAACTCATGACGTTTCACACTTGAGCCCATTATCCCAACCAGTCTATCTCCTTGTCTATTATATCATCTGTATTATATTAAATAGTTGTTTATTGTCCTTTTCTCCACCTGAATAGACAGCTATGGTAGTAAAGAACCTGGATGTTCTGTTCTCTGATATAACTCAATCAAGTGGAACACTGCCTAACATATTACACACTCAATAAATACATATTGATGTAGCTACCTAGACAACACAAAATCTTTCTCTGTATGCTATTGTCCCTGTACATAGATCTTGTCATTTCTTTAACATTTTCCTCTCGTTTCTTGGGTCATTCTTGTGATATGCCGCAGAGGTGTATGTGCTAGGACCGCAATCTTTAAAAAGGCTTGTAGATGCTGATCATCACTACGTTTCTCACAAAGTGCAAAGAATCATGCTGAAATGGGTAGTGATCTATAATATATATGGGATATAAGGAAGCCCAAGAAGTATAGGGCAAAAACAAAACACACACACACACACAAGATATTTTTTAAAAAGCTAAAAACTATAAAAAAATCAATAGCAAATTATAGTAAGTTATATCACATCTAAGAAATGTAATAAAAAATTCCAAAGCACTCAACTAGAATGCTTATATTCTATTACAGTCTACAAACTGTTTTTGCATGTTGTATGAGCAAGAAATTGTTTTTCATTACAAACAAAATCTTGCATAAAATATAATTTACTTTGTTCATAGCCATCTAACCCTATATCCTTTCTTAATTTTCTCTCTTAGCACGTAAAAATGAAAAGCTCATAAGTTTATGAGGGATCTAACACATTCAGTTGCAAATGATGCATAGACAAACTTTATCTCACACATGTGAGAGGAAAGAAACAAGTGGGGGTTGTGTCTACATAGCTTTAAATCCCTTCTTCGTAGCTCAGGCACAGAGGCAGGGCCATCTGTTCATTGAGAGCAAGACAACCATGCCAGGGACCATTTATCTTTGTCTAAGCATTTGTCAACTGGACAAAGTCTGTGGTCATGCTGCTTCAGTGAAGCCACCTCCCAAAACTCACAGTTTTCTTCGGTTGCCTCCTCCGAAAGCAATTCAGGCTTCCTGGTGGTTTTGTGGGCATGTGTTGAGGATGCATGATAGGATTGTGTGCTTCTCTGAAATCTGCATGTGACCTTGCTATCAAAGTGATTCAGGTCTTTTTAAATTGAAGTACACTTGGTTTGCAATGTTGTGCTAATTTCTGCTGTACATCAAGGTGATTCCATTGGAAACACACACACACACACACACACACACACATATATTCTGACTTTTGGTGCTTCAGAAAAGGCTGGAGGGAGACATGGGTCTGTTTTCAAATTGACCTTAATTAGTAGAGTCAAAGTGAAAGAGGAGAGTGAAAAAGTTGGCTTAAAGCTCAACATTCAGAAAACTAAGATCATGGCATCTGATCCCATTACTTCATGGCAAATAGATGGGGAAACAGTGGAATCAGTGGCTGATTTTATTTTGGGGAGTTCCAAAATCACTACAGATGGTGATTGCAGCCATGAAATTAAAAAGATGCTTACTCCTTGGAAGGAAAGTTGTGATCAACCTAGATAGCATATTAAAAAGCAGAGACATTACTTTGCCAACAAAGGTCCTTCAAGTCAAGGCTATGTTTTTTTCTGGTGGTCATGTATGGATGTGAGAGTTGGACTGTGAAGAAAGCTGAGTGCCAAAGAATTGATGCTTTTCAACTGTGGTGTTCGAGAAGACTCTTGAGGGTCCCTTGGACTGCAAAGAGATCCAACCAGTCCATCCTGAAGGAGATCAGTCCTGGGTGTTCATTGGAAGGACTGATGCTGAAGCTGAAACTCAAATACTTTGGCCACCTCATTTGAAGAGTTGACTCATTGGAAAAGACCCTGATGCTGGGAGGGACTGGCGGCAGGAGGAGAAGGGGACGACAGAGGATGAGGTGGCTGGATGGCATCACTGACTCGATGGACATGAGTTTGGGTAAACTTCAGGAGTTGGTGATGGACAGGGAGGCCTGGCGTGCTGTGACTCATGGGGTCGCAAAGAGTTGGAAGCGACTGAGCGACTGAACTGAACTGAACTGAGTACAGTCAACAGAAAAGTGCCAGAGACACTTGTTGTTCAGTTGTTCAGTCATATCTGACTCTTTCTGACACACTAGGATGCAGCACACCAAGCTTCCATGTCCTTCACTTTTCCGAGTTTCCTCAGATTCATGTCCTTTGAGTCAATTATAGCATTCAAACCATCTAATCATCTGTTGTCCCTTTCTCCTGCTCTCAATTTTTTCCTAGTATTGGGTCTTTTCCAACGAGTCAGCTATTTGCATCAGGTGGCCAAAGTATGGGAGCTTTAGCTTCAGCATCAGTCCTTCCAATGGACACCCAGGACTGATCTTTAGGATGGACTGGTTGGATCTCCTTGCAGTCCAAGGGACTCTCAAGAGTCTTCTCCAACACCATAGTTCAAAAGCATCAATTCTCCAGCATTCAGCTTTCTTTACTGTCCAACTTTCACATCTGTGGTGGCTGAGGTGGTAAAGAATCTGCCTATAATGCAGGAGACCTGAGTTTGATCCCTGGATTGGGAAGATGCCCTGGAGAAGGGTATGGCACCCCACTCCAGTATTCTTGCCTAGAGAATTCCATGGACAGAGGAGTCTTTGCATGATGTACTCTACATAGAATTTAAATAAGCATGGTGACAATATACAGTCTTGATATACTCCTTTCCCAATTTTGAGCAAGTCCATGAATAACAAGCTAGAATCAAGATGCCTGGGGAAATATCAATAACCTCAGATAAACAGATGACACCACTCTAATGGCAAATAAAATCTGATGATGTGGAGAACAGTATTGCATAGGAACCTGAAATGTTAGGTCCATGAATCAAGGTATTGGAAGTGATCAAACAGGAGATGGCAAGAGTGAATATCAACATTTTAGGAATCAGTGAACTAAAATGGACTGGAATGGGTGAATTTAATTCAGATGACCATTATATCTACTAATGTGGGCAATAGAAGAAATGAAGTAGCCATCATAGTCAATAAAAGAGTCCAAAACGCAGTCCTTGGATGCAATCTCAAAAACGACAGAATGATCTCTATTCATTTCCAAGGCAAACCATTCAATATCTCAGTAATGAAAGTCTATACCCCAACAAGTAATGCTGAAGAAGCTGGAATTGAATGGTTCCATGAAGATTACAAGACCTTCTAGAAGTAACATCCCAAAAAAGATGTCCTTTTCATCATAGGGGACTGGAATGCAAAAGTAGGAAGTCAAGAGATACTTGGAGTAACAGGCAAATTTGGTCTTAGAGTACAAAATGAAGTAGGGCAAAGGCTAACAGAGTTTTGCCAAGAGAACACACTGGTCATAGCAAACACCCTTGTCCAACAACACAAGAGGTGACTCTACACACAGACATCACCAAATGGTCAATACTGAAATCAGATTGATTATATATTTTGCAGCCAAAGATGGAGAAGCTCTATACAGTCAGAAAAAATAAGACTGGGAGCTGACTGCGGCTCAGAACATGAACTCCTTATTGAAAATTCAGAATTAAATTGAAGAGAGTAGGGAAAACCATGGGCTCAATAAAGGACAGAAATGGTATGGACCTAACAGAAGCAAAATATGTTTAGAAGAGGAGGCAAGAATACACAGAAGAACTAAACAAAGAAGATCTTTATGATGCAGATAATCATGATGGTGTGATCACTCACCTAGAGCCAGACATCCTGCAATGTGAAGTCAAGAGGGCCTTAGGAAGTATCACTATGAACAAAACTAGTGGAGGTGATGAAATTCCAGTTGAGCTATTTCAAATCCTAAAAGATGATGCTGTGAAAGTGCTGCACTCAATATGCCAGCAAATTTGGAAAACTCAGCAGTGGCTACAGGACTGGAAAAGGTCAGCTTTCATTCCAATCCCAAAGAAAGGCAGTGCCAAAGAATGCTCAAACTACCCACAACTCCACTCATCTCACATGCTAGCAAAGTAATGCTCAAAATTCTCCAAGCCAGGCTTCAACATTAAATGAACTGTGAGCTTCCAGATGTTCAAGCTGGATTTAGAAAAGGCAGAGGATCCAGAGATCACATTGCCAACATCAGCTGGATCATCAGAAAAGCAAAAGAGTTTCAGAAAAACATCTACTTCTACTTTATTGACTATGCCAAAGTCTTTGACTGTGTATATCACAACAAACTGTGGAAAATTATTAAAGACATGTGAATGCCAGACCACCTTACCTGCCTCCTGATAAACCTATATGCATGTCAAGAGTGACCTTTAGAACCAGACTTGGAACAACAGACTGGTTCCTATTTGGGAAGGGAGTATGTCAAGGCTGTATATTGTCACTCAGCTTATTTAACTTACACGGAGAATGCATCATGTAAAATGCCAGGGTGGATGAAATGCAAGCTGGAATCAAGATTGCCAGAAGAAATATCAGTAACCTTAGATTGGCTGATGATACCACCCTTATGCCAGAAAGCAAAGAACAAATAAAGAGACTCTTGATGAAAATGAAAGAAGAAAGAATAAAAGTTGGCTTAAAACTCAGCATTCAAAAAACTAAGATCATGGTATCTGGTCCCATCACTTCATGGCAAATAGATGGTGAAACAGTGGAAATAATTGACAGACTTTATTTTTTGAGGCTACAAAATCATTGCAGATGGTGAGTACAGCCATGAAATTAAAAGACACTTGATCCTTGGAAGAAAAGTTATGACCAATCTAGACAGCATATCAAAAACAAAGACATTACTTTGCCAACAAAGTTCTGTCTTGTCAAAGCTATGATTTTTCCAGTGGTCATGTATGGCTGTGTGAGTCGGACCATGAAGAAAGCTGAGTGACGAAGAATTGATGCTTGTGAACTGTGGTGTTGAAGACTCTTGAGAGTCCTTTGGACTGCAAGGAGAACAAACCAGTCAATCCTAAGGAAAATTAATTCTGAATATTCATTTGAAGGACTGATGCTGAAGCTGAAGCTCCAATACTTTGGCCACCTGATGTAAAGAACTGACTCATTGGAAAAGACCCTGATGCTGGGAAAATTTGAAGGCAGGAGGAGAAGGGGTGACAAGGGATGAGATGGTTGGATGGCATCACTGACTAGATGGATATGAGTTTGAGCAAGCTCTGGGGGTTGGTGATGGACAAGGAAGCCTGGTGTGCTGCAGTCCATGAGGTCACAAAGATTCAGACACAACTGTGCGACTGAACTCAACTGAACCTAGGCCCTTGAAACAAACACATTGCAGAAGTTTCCACCAGAGGACCAAAGCCTTCTTTGGGGTTTTGATAGGACAAAGCTGAGTGCTTATGGGTCTGGGGTTTTGTTTTGTTCAGGACTTATCATATCCCAAAGTATTTTTAGCTTCAGGGAGCTTTTGCATATATTTAAAGATTATTTTCATCATGTATTATTGCCTTTTATGTAATATGACACAGGAGAACATACATTTTTGCGACAAAAGCATCTTCAAATTGAGAAGTACTGTATTATCAGCTACCTGGTACATTCAAATTAGACATCAAAACATGCCTCAGATGTCTTTATATACCTGATAAAGGGCTATTTTTTCTTATTCAAAATGGTGTTTTAAAGAGTGCTTCATGCCAAGTGATTAACATCTTTCAAACTGCAGTTCTTACCAGTGCAAAGCAGAAGAGAATTCCATTCTTCGGCTCAGGATTTAGCCTGAGAAAAACATTTCACTGCCATAAACACAAAACTACAGCTGGATAAATGGTAAAAAGTCACTCATGAAACTTAAAATCTAAAGCATATTTTTAAATTATCAGTTGCTTCAAATATCATAAATATTCCTGATTCTTAAGCACAGTAACTATCCTCTACCTCCTTCCTAACTAATTTCTAGTTGAAGTATCAGGAGTGGCTGAGAACCATGGATGAAAACAAGAAAAAAAATCTGTTTAGTCTATCTTTGAAATTTTAGAAGATTTTTTTTTTTTTTTTTCTGTCAAATGCTTTTTAGGTTAGTGACATTTGCCTTTTGGAAGAAAATATTAGTCTGTCAGAAAAATCAAACAACTATTGCACAAAATCAAATTTGACAGTATTTCAATTTTCATTTATTTTCTCTAAAAGAGTGTACATGTGGAATAAATATTTGTTTGGATCTCATCGTACAACCCTGTACGAACATTGAATTGCAAATAGATTTTATATTATCCTCCATGTGGTACATTTAAGACCCTTGGTAGGGTGAACACTGGATCAGATTCTATATACTAAAATACAAGGACAGCTAGACAAATACAAATCATAAAAGGAGACAGCAGACTAGTTCATGGAACAATTGATTATTCACAAATTATGGATAATAATTGTTATATATAAGAAAATTCAGTATGATGTAAAGGGCATGCCTTCTCTTGACATTTATACCAAGCAGAATGATAAAATTGTATGTGTGGTAAGAATAACAGAATGGTAATTTCAAAGAACACCATATCTTTAGTAAAAGAACACTAAATTGAAATGTCATGAGCTCAAAGCACCCCCCGCCCCCCTCCCCCCCACTTTTAAAAGCCTTTAAGAACTCTATTTGGTATTTAACAGCTAAACCAGTGTAAGAGACAATCACACAAAATTCACTAATGTGACATTCAGAATAAATTCTCAAGAAAGTTTTCAGTTGTTTAAACTTCTTTTACGTGCTAATTTTCAGAGATAATTTCTACTTCACACTTTCATGTTAAGATTAAAGTATATTTTCTTTAAAATATGGTAAAAATCATCATGCAGGACTTCACAAACATCTTGTCCTTTAGTTTAAAACTCTATTTTTCTTGTTAGGCGTCTATCAGTGGAGTTTAATTCGCTCTGATATAGCAGTCCACTGAGGTCAGAATGCCTGAATGGTGGTAAAAGAAATAATAAATTGTGATCCCACTTCTTGTTGCAATTGCTTTTTGCCAATAATTACCAACATGTAAATTATCTGCTCATTACAGGCAGGCTGCATGACTGACCCGCACTTGACTCATAGTCATTCGAAGTGGGAGACTTGATGATTGCACACCAGCCCAAAGAGCTCAATTTTAGCCCCTGATAGAGATGGACGGCATTGTAAAAACCACCTAACTGCATCCACGGTCTGCTTCCTACCAGATTACTGTGCTCTCATTTGCCATCTGCAGTGCAGAACACATTTGTCTGAATCCCCCACAATTACCTGGTTTGGCCCAAGATCGGTCTGTGCCACTGATGCAGGCAGAGGATTTAAGGTTTGTGGATCGCAGGCCAGGACAGTTTCTTCCTTGGAGTCAGAGTACCGGCATTTGTGCTGGGTATATGTGCTAAGTCGCTTTAGTCATGTCCAACTCTTTGTGACCCTGTGGACTGTAGTCCACTATGGACTGTCAGTTTACCCTGGGCAAGGTGGAGACAGCCACAAGATGCTGACACTCTGTGGGATGTGTAGCAGGCGAGCAACCTGGGCTTTAAGAGCTTGAATCGATTTTAATGGCCAGAAAACATGCCTGCTCTATGCTGTGGAGGGAGACACAGAATCCCTATTCCAAGGCTCTTCCTATCATATTCCTGTCATCCTTGGAAAGACAGTATGATCATAGTGCCTCTCCTAGCAAGATGTGCTGAAACACAAGAGACTCATGCACACTCATATTCCAACATTAATTTAACTTAATGCGATACATTTTTGTTGTCTTTCCTGAACAGGTAAAAAGTAGAAGGAAGAAACTCTAAAGCAGGTATTTCACAAAACACAGTATCTTGCTACTCAAGAGCTGCCAGAAGACGCATGGTACCAAAGAAAAGGAGATTCTATATCATCTACTGCAAAGAGTCCTGCCATTTCTAACAAATGACACTTGTCAGTGGGAACCTCTCCCGTCTTCCACTTAGACCCTCGACCTTCTGTGGACTGTCATCTATTTTTTCTTCTTCTCTGTGGTATTCTTTTCTCTACCACTCTTCATAGGGCAGAGGGTGTGGTACAGAACACACTTCCTGTGGGCCAGAAGACTGGCTTTTAAACTCAGTTCTTCTGCACATTAGTTACTTGACCTTGGTTAGTCATTCAAAATTGCTGAGTCTCAGTCTTGTTCTATGCAAAATGAAGAGTCAAACTTCTAGCATTGTTCTATTATCTCAACTATTCTTTTATATGTGACTTCATGGTTGAATTGCTCAGGATTGTTACTTTGTGTGTATTCGTGTGTGTGTGTGTGTGTTTGAGGGAGTAGAGAAGAGAAGATAAGGGGGAGGGGAGACAGAGATTAATTTGCCTTTAATGTTACCCTTAATATGTTCCCTAAGGAAATGCAAATATTAATTCATTTATCGATTTATTTCTTATACAGTGTATTTTAGGAAAATTAAAATGGAAGTAGTCTTGCTCAGGGTCCGATGTAGGGAGCCTCTGGCTGACTTCCAATTTTGCCTGGATCCTGCCTAGACTACATGCCTGCCTGCAAGCCTACCAGTTGTTACCAGCAGTGCAAGTGTCATCTTAGATAAACTGGGGAGTGAGACTTCGAATTTCCTGAGCCCCTGGAGCCCCGGAGGAGGCCTGGTCAGCTCCCTGGGGTCTGAAAAGTCTTATGACTCGCAAGGTGAAAGAAACAGCAGTGTAAAAGTAAAAACCTAGAGTTGCATTTTTGTGCTCAGACTGATGAAATTAGTTTGCAGCTTGAGAATACAAGTGGCAGCCTCCAAAACTGCAATTTGAAGTCTCACCCATGGGGTGGACGTACCACCCATGACCCCTTCCCAGTTGGAACTCCAGATTGCTTTTGCATGGGATTTCCCAAAGCTGTTCAAATCTGGATGTAGGTTTCAGCCCAATTTGGTGATGTATGCACTTTTACTTGGAGAAGGAAACGGCAACCCACTCCAGTATGCTTGCCTGGAAAGTCCCATGGACAGAGGAGCCTGACAGTCCATGGGGTCACAAAAGATTCACTATTTAGCGACTAAGCAACAACAATAGCAACATCGTTACTTAGGGCTTCCTTGGTGGCTCAGCTGGTAAAGAACTGCCCGCAAGGCAGGAGACCCAGGTTCGATCCCTGAGTCAGGAAGATCCCCTGGAGAAGGAAAGGGCAACCCACTCCAGCATTTTTGCCCAGGAAATTCCATGAGAGAGGAACCTGGCAGACTACAGTCCATGGGGTCACGAGAGTTAGACACAACTTGGTGACCAAACCACCACCACGCTGGTACTTCTCTCTGTTGCTTCAGATTCTATTCTGTTAATGACTGTATATTGAAATTAAGTAATATAACCCCTGATTAAGAAATTGAAATAGGTTTTTTGTGTGTAACAAATGGTTTCTTTTCCTAACGAATCTTTCGAACCTAAGATGAAAGTAAAACTTTCAACAAAACAGTGTATCATGAAGAAATTGAAAGTTTTCAGAGAGGATCTATTCTGCCTAAAAACTGTGCATAATGCTTTACTTTGATCATTTTGATTAATCTTCACAAAACCCCTTGCACCTCTTATACCTCCTTGTACCTTATGTCATACCCATTATACCTCCTGTCACCTCTAGGGGGTGGAATAAGGATTTGGACCTAAGACATGGATTCAGATTCTGAGTCTGACCTCTTTGAAACAGTGATCTTAAATAAATTACATAACTTAAAAAAATATTGTTTTCTCATTAAAACATCTGAATAATGCTCTATATTATGAGGCTCTTCTGAAGATTGTGAATTTTTTTGAAATACAGTTGATATACAATGTTATGTTAGTTTCAGATATACTATATAGTGATTTGACACTTGCATACATTATAAAATGATTTCTACAATAAGTCTAGCAACCATCTGTCCCCATTGGATTTATGAAATGTTTAATGTAAATTTTTCTAATACATATTTGGTATAAATATATAAGAATTTTTTACCTTCCATTAAAAAAAAAAATTAGGAAACTTGACAATAGGATGTTTAAGTGACTTGCCCAAGATCACATAGCCGGTTTCCCTCCATGACCTCACATGTTTCCTGAAGGGCTTCTGTCTCACAGGAGATTTGGCCTTTCATAATGGAGACTAGGACTGTGGTATGTTCACTCTGGCTTTAAGTTTCTCTTATAGCTCCAGCCAACCACCATGGGGCACATCAGGTATTCTGGATGGATATGTTAGGATATTATTTCTACTTATGTCAACAATTTTGATTATGATAAAATATATATCAAATATCATAACATAAAATTTAGCATTCTAACCATTCTAAGTGTAATCCAGTGGCATTAAACACCTTCACCATGTTGTATAGTCTTCTAATTTCTATCTCATTCTGTCAAGTTTCTATTTTTATATATACTTAAAATCTATATTGTTAATAACAAAGTAGTGTATTCCTTTTTGAACTACTTTAAAGATATAAGTACAGGAAAAGTGTGCTCACAAAATTTGCAATGGAGGTGCATGACCTCAAATCCTGAAGATCACAGCTTGTGGAAGTGCTCTTTATGACCCTGGACCAAATCCATCAACTGACTTGTGTTCTCACTTTATACTCCCCCTTCCCATTTCTACTCTTCAGGCTTGCTAAGAACACTGAATGAAGTAAAACAAACATGATAGTCACCAGACTAGTCCTACAGAGGATTAACTTCCTATATCCTGTAGATTAGGACACATCACATCACAAGGAAAGGCTGAGACAGAAAACAAGTGTTGCAACTTCAGTTGCAATTAATTGCACTGGTTCCTGCCTTCCATGTAAATTACTTTAATATCTCAGATGAAATAAGAAGATAAAGATCAGCCATGAGCTACAAGAAGGATAATCTGTGTCCTAATTACAACCTCTTCCTATAAGAAATCATACAATTTACTGAACAGTTCACTTACATTATCCCATTCCATCCTCAACAATTTTGATTTTAAAAATAAGTTCAAAATGATACAGCCACTATGGAGAACAGTATGGAGATTCCTTAAAAAGTTAGAAATAAAATACCATATGACTCAGCAATCCCACTACTGGGCATATACTCTGATAAAACCATAATTGAAAAAGGCACGTATACCCCAATGTTCATTGCAGCACTGTTTACAATAAGTAGGACATGGAAGCAACCTCGATGTCCATCAATAGATGAATAGATAAAGAAGTAGTGGTACATATATACAATGGGATATTACTCAGCCATAAAAGGAACACATTTGAGTCAGTTCTAGTGAAGTGGATGAAACTAGAGCTTGTTATGCAGAGTGAAGAAAGTCAGAAAGGGAAAAACAACTATTGTGTATTAATCCATATATATGTATATAGAATCTAGAAAAATGGTACTGATGAACCTATTCGCAGGGAAGGGGTGGAGATGCAGACAAGCAGAAAAAACTTTGGACACTCCAGAGGGAGGAGATGGTGGGACGAATTGAGAGAGTAGCATTGAAGCATATGTGTTACCATAAGTAAAATAGATAGCTAATAGGAATTTGCTGTACAGACACAGGGAGCTCAACACGGTGCTCTGTGACAACCTAGAGGTGTAGGATGGGGTGGAGGTGGGGGAGAGGTTCAAGATTAATGGAACATGTGTACACTTATGGCTGACTCACTTTGTTGTATGGCAGAAGCCAACACAATACTGCAAAGCAATTATCCTCTGATTAAAAATAAATTTTAAAAATCACTGAGAAAAAATGAAAGCAAGTTCAGTAAAGTCAAGGAGGATAAATAGTTTTCAGCTCACCATACAGTTACTGAGAGACTGAGAAGGGCTGGGAATCACAGTGTTGCATCATTTTTCTGCCTGGATTCTAGTTATCTCCCCATCTACAGACCAGCTGCAGATCCAGATCCAGGAGCAGATGCTTGAAAAAGCCCTGGGTCTGGACAGTGCCCCATTTGCTGGGTGGCCAGCAAGAAAGTATGGGAGTGATTCTTAAACCTTACTCAGAATCAGCATTATCTGGAAACACTCATTAAAAATACAAATGACCTGTACTGTAATGCACAAAATTTTTAATCCATAAATCTAAGGTTTTACTTAGAAACCTATTCTCCCAGGTGGTTTTTTTAGGAGTCAGCTGTGAACTGGCTTTTCTATAAATAATATATGCTAAATGATATTTTAAAGCTGACATATGTTTCTATTGGCTGGAATTAAATCTTTCAAAGGGTTGAAACTAGGAAATTGGCATTTGAAGAAACAAAATACTTTCTGAGTATTAATATAGCACATGATGAACATTTTAAGTGAAGTTAACTATAAGAAAAGTATGTAGTAGTGTTAAGTCACTCAGTCGTGTCTGACTTTGTGATCCCATGGATTGTAGCCCACCAGGCTCCTCTGTCCATGGGATTCTCCAGGCAAGAATACTGGAGTGGATTGCCATTCTCTTCTCCAGAAGATCTTCCTGACCCAGGGATATCTGTGTAAATGAACAGTCTTTAGATTTTGGAAGTGGTAGAAATGCACACCTTTTATGTTTTTACTATATGTTGCTTACTAATAAAATTAAATTTTTAGGTTGGCCAAAAAGTTTATTCAGATTTTTTACCTAAGATCTTATGGAAAAATCTGAACAAACTCTTTGGCCAACCTAATAGTAACTCTAAATCAATCCTCAAATAATTAAAATTATAATTAGTCTCAGTGGAGATACTTGCTGACTCTTGTGCCTCAAGAGTTTGAAAAATTTAGACTTTAAGGCATATATGATTGACTCCAGTGACTTCTTTTTAAGATTTAGAGGAGATGAGACCACTCCATGCATGTAGCCTTGGGAGCTGGGGTGGGAGTGGGGGTTCCTCTGAGGATGATGGATGTTCTCTCCATCTAATATGCTGGAGCAGGAAAGATGAAGCCTTGTCTGGGGGTTGAGGAAAGAGTTTGGTTGTGGATCCTGAGATGAGAGAACAGGGTCAAACAGGATTCTAAAGAATGGAGAGAATCATCCCTTGAAACAAAGACAGTGAGAAACTGCCTCACTCTGGGAACATTTATGTCCAATAGGCACTAGAAAAATATATATATAATCTTCCCTTAAAGTTATATTTTGATCTTCTTCCCTATTAAAACCAATTGCCAAACTCTCAGTAATAAATGCAGTAGGCATTGCTCTGCTTTGTAGAAATAGGAAAGACCCATGTCTCCCTTTGATGGAAGCAGACTGGAAATTTCAGACTGATCTCCAGTCACCAGGCTTCATCATCTCACTCCTCCTGATGTTTCCAGCAACATCTCTGGAACTATTATGTAGGCATTCACTCCATGGGGATACTTCATGAGAAATTCTCATTTATTCCACTATGCTTGGAGGACAATTGCACTGTATGAATGCAAACAGATGGTGATGGCTTGGGTTGAATAGCTCAGTTAGTGAAAATTCAAGACTAATAAAATCAAGGTCAGGAGATTGTTCTTTATGGTAACCAGGGAGCAATTAACTTTGAAAGAGATGTTTCCAAAGACAGAGAAGAAAGCTGCCCCTTGGCCAATGACCACAGTCATGATGAGGCTCAGGTGAAAGGAGGAGGAAGCTTCATCTGTCGGTCAGCAGGCTCATTAGTACAGGTGACACACTAATGCCTGTGGGTGCCTCTGACAAGTCTAGACAGGGAAGGAGGAATGAAGAACAGGAAAAGGAGAAAAAGCAAAAGAGTATTAAAAGATTACATGTATATTTTCAGGAAGGCAAAAATTGTAATTTACAAGACATGTAGGATGGCTAGCTCCCCAAAGGGAGAGTACTTTGGAATTCTTCAGCGCTGATGTTGTTATGATAACCTATGGAGCAGAGAAACCGCTTTAAGGTTACATTCAGCTGATGCTTTGTAGGTAGGGACATTGTCACTTAACATGGCCATACATTCAGCTGCAGTTAAACAGAGATTTCTGAAGGATATGGCTCTGATCAGAATTCACAGAAGGAAAGTTAAATATGTGAACCACAGATGAAGTTATCTGTGTGTGTGTGCATGATTAAACACAGGTTGTAATGAAGAAGAAAAGTGAAAGGATCAGTTGTGTGGGTCTGGAGTTTATATCATTAGTGTCCAGAATCAGAGCATTGAGTCAACCCCTGACCCCTGACCTACATGAGAAAGCATGGGGATGGGGAATCAGGAGGGTGAGACACTCTCTGCACTTAAAAAATTCTTATTTCCATATCTCTAGTTCATCTACTTTTAGTAGTATTTCCCCCAATAAGAATTCAGTGTGAAGACCAGATCCATGTTGCTACAGGTAATAAATTGTACTTACATTTGGTTTTGTCTTGTAGCCATTTTTCTTCCACATAACAGTTTGCAACCAAGCATACACATACCTCCTCTGGAGAAGGGAATGGCAACCCACTGCAGTACTCTTGCCTAGAGAATCCCATGGATAGAGGAGCCTGGTGGGCTACAGTCCATGGGGTTGCAAAGAGTCAGACATAACTGAGCAATTAACACATCATACACATACCTGCTTAGCTGGATATACATGACTTACACAGACATTACATCAAAGTTATTCTGTTTCATTAACCCAACATGCTAATGAAATACAAAGCATACTAAAGCAACACACTAAAGAAATAACCATCTTCTTGCTGCTCCAAGTGTAGTTTTGAAGCACATCTTTATGTAGAGTTTATTGTTGCAGAAACCAGTACAGAAACCAAGCACCACAGTCAGAGAGCTGGAGAACTCATGTTTATTACACCGGGGGGGCCCAGAGGAGTTAACACTCCAAGCTCTGAGCCCTGAACAAAGGGGTTACAGAGATTTTATACACGGACAGGTGTGATCAAGCAGGTTTGCAGGAGCTTGGTGATTGCAAGAAGCAGGACAAGGATGAGTGAGATAAGCTCCAGTTCCTAGTATTGGAAGTCCCTGCTTTGAGACTACCTGACGTATGTGATCCAGACTTTGCAAGGAGCAAGCTGAGTCACAGAGACAGAGGGGGCAGTAGGTTATGTGAAATCGTAACTTTTCCTCTTCATCACCTGCTCTTAGCTGAGGGGAAGGAAAGCACTCTCAAGTCCTGTCTTAGAAGGGCTTTGGCAGAAGGGGACAGAGATTGAGGGCAGTCGTGAGTCTGGAAGGAAGAGACACCAGAAACAGACTTTGGAATGTTTCCTAACACTGTATATTCAGTAGAGGTTAAAAATAAAAGATTATAGAATTATCTGATATGGCACCAAAGTAGCAGATCGGTCCACTGCTCTTGCTTAGTCCTCTGGTTCTCACACACTGGCCACAGATAAGTATAAGAGGAGGTGTGTTGGGCAGAATTTCCAAACATTAAAGATTTTTCTCAGATTAAGCCAATTGAGCAGAGACAGATAAATAAGATGGCATATTTCCTGAGAAAGATGTAATATTGAGATGCATCTCTGTAGCTGATTACGGTAGAGTTAATGTATAAAGTAACTGTGTACTAATTACTGTGTGCACGTCAGTCTCTCAGTCGTGTCCGACTGCCACCCCATGGACTGTAGCCCACCAGGCTCCTCTGTCCATGTGAATCAGGCAAGGATACTGGAGTGGGTTGCCATGTCTCTCTCCAGGGGATCTTCCTGACCTAGGGGTTGAACCTGGGCCTCCTGCATTGAGAGGGATGCTTTACCATCTGAGCTACTAGGGAAGCTCAGATACTAATTGCTACAACTAATTTGTTTCTGTATTTAAATAGATTCAATTATAACCAAGATAGAAGGATGATTTAGCTTCTTTCAGAGAGTAGCGCTAAACAATTTGATGAACTAGATAATCTCTCTAAGACTTAAAAATATAACAACTAAAGACCCTGAATTTGGTGCTGAAATACATATTCTGTATCACAACTCTGACTCTCAATTGTGCAATTCACCATGATTGTGACTGCAACTTTGGTTGAGTGTATGCAATAAATCGTATTAGTTTTAGTGAGAAATACTTCAAATAGAATTGCTCCATGAAATATTAAATGAAAAACTGACCCCTATTTTCAAATCAATTTCTATTTCACAAGCAGGTGCTGGAGCAGTTTTCAAAATGACTGTACTTAAGCCATTCTGAGAGAGCACTGATTGATTAATTACTATGTGAATATTTTGATAATACAAAAAGACTCCAAGGACCCACTGCGTGATTTTTCACAGAGTTTGATTTGAATTATCAAGCCAAAGTACTTTTTCTCTTTAGTAAAATAGGAAGCAGACATCTTATCTTATTCTGTTTAGGGTGACACTTTGCCTATTTCAGGTGCAGAGTTATAATAAAAGTCCACATATCCTAAAGATGTCATCGGAAAATAGCAAGTTATTCATCTGAGTTCAACAGACTCTCCATATAATAAGTATTTTCTCAGGTTTTATCTAGATAAAGATCAGCACCATGTATTGAAATGAGCTTGTATTATAGTGTCAGAATATACAGTTACTTGAGCTCTCTGATAATTAGCTATCTTATCTGTAAAATGAAAAAAAAAAGTATACCTCATTTGTTGGTAAACATTGTGTGACTGTCAAATTTTTAAGGTATAAATGTGCCTAGAATAATACCTGGCAAATAAGGAAGTTATGTTTGTATTTTTACCCCTTGATTGTGTATTACTTACATTCAGATGAAAGATGTAATCTCTATAAAAATTCCAATGATTTTTTTTAAGAAATATAAAATCCCATCCTAAAATTAATATGAAACCCCAAGGGACCCCAAATAGCCAAAATGATCTCAAAAAGCAAGCACAGAGTGGACTTCTCTAGTGGTTCAGTGGTTAGGAATCCTCCTGCCGTGGCAGGGGGTACAGGTTCAATCCCTGGTTCAGAAAGTTTCCACAGGCCTTGGGGCAACTAAGCTCATGCACCACAACTGCTAAACCCACATGTCACAACCACTGAAGCCCTGGGCCCTGGAGTCCAGGCTCTGCAACAAGAGAAGCCAGCACAGTGAGAAGCCCGCATGCTACAACTAGAGCAGCCCCTGCTCGATGAAACTCGAGAAAGCCCTCAGATGCAGCAATAAAGACCCAGCACAATAAATAAATTAAATAAAAAGCCAACAAATAAATTAAATAAAAAACAAGCACAAAGATGGAGCATTCACATTTCTTAATTTCAAAACTCACTCCAAGCTTTAATAATCAAAACACTGTGTTACTGGCATAAAGACAGATATATTGACCAATGGAATAAAATATAGACTTCAGAAATAAGCTCTTGAACATATGGTCAAATGGTTTTCTGGCAAAGGTGCCAAGATAATTCAATCTTGAATTAGAAAAAGGAGAATATTTTCAACAATTGATTCTAGAGAAAGTGAATATCACATGTAAAAGAACAGTTTGAAACATACTTAACAGCATATACAAAACTTAATCCAAAATAAATCAAGACTTCAGTGAGAAAGCTAAAGGCATAAAATTCTTAAAAAAAAAAATAAAATAAAAGCTTTACATTAGATTTGGCAATTATTTCTTGGAAGTAACACCAAAAACACAATGGAAAAAAAAAAGACAATTGGACTTGATAAAAATGTTCCAAATGTAAATCTAAAGCCACTATCAGCAGAATAAAAGTCAACCCATAGAATGGGAGAAAATATTAATAAATCACATATTTGATAAGGGATTAATATCCAGAACATATAGAGAAGTCCTAAAACTCAACAACAGCAAATTCACTTCAAAAATAGCAAAAGACTTGAATAGAAATTACTCCAAAAAAATATACACATGGCTAATAAGCACATGAAAAGATGTTCACTACAACTAATTATTAGGGAAATTCAAATTAAAACTATAATGAGATACCATCTAACATCATTATGGAAAAAATAAAGAGATAAAAATAACAAGTGTTGGCAAGAGTGTGGAGAAATTGGAATCCTTGTGCACTGCTGGTGGGAATGTAAGTTTTTTCATAGTCCCTGTGGAAAAGAGTATGGCAGCTACTAAAAAATTTAAACATAGAATTACTATATAATTCAGCATTTTCACTGGGTATATACCCCAAAGCATCGATATATTTGTACACTTAAGTTCATACCTGCAACATTCATAATAGATGCAGTCCAAGTATACACCAATGAATGAACAGATAGGAAAAACATTATCTGTACCACAGTGGAATACTAGTCAGCCTGAAAATGAAAGAAAATTCTGACATATGCTACAGCATGAATGAACCTTAAGGACATTAAGTGAAAAGGCCGGACAGAAAATCCAAATACTATGTGATTACACTTATTAATATGTGAAGTACATAGAGGTGTCAAAATCATACAGCCAGAAAGTAGAAGAAGAAAGATTGTTGCCAGGGGCTGGAGGGCTGGAGGAATATGGTGCTATTGTCTAATGGGAATAGGATTTCAGTTTTGCAAGAGGAAGGGTGTTCTGGAGATGAAAGGTGGTGATGGTATCACATTATGAATCTATCTATTACCACTCAAAGATAGTTAAGGTAGTAAGTCTTGTGTAGATTTTACCACAATTTAAAAATTGGAAAAAAAGTTTAATGAGGCGTTAATGCTGGGCTAAACCATCAACACCTTTTGCTGGTCGGTGAGCATGCTGACTTCCTGATGGTCACCTCTCATAAAGCTTTGTATTAACTCTTCTCATCTTCTCATGCTTCCTGCTCAGACAGTACAGCATCTGATCAAAAACATATTCTCTAAATGTTCATCCCGGCAACATGCCATGGGAAAATTCCCAGGAGTTGTTAGGGTGAAATCAAGGAGTATCTCATGAAGAAAATCCTGGTCTTCTCTGAGGAGTATAACAGTTCTCTTTCACCTAAGAGAAGCTGGGTTGCTGTGAAATTGAGAAGGTTCTGTAATAGAAATTCTCATTTTTTAAAAGATAGATTGATTTTTTTGGAGCAACTTTAGGTCCACAGAAAAATGGAACAAAAAGGACAGAGCTCTCTCGTATACACACATACTCTTAATTCCGCACAGGCACATCTCTACTACCAGAGTCCTGCACCTGGGTGGTACGGAGTACAACTGTTACCTCTGACGAACCTTCACTGATGCATCATCATCACCCAAAACCCACGGTCTACATTAGGGTTCACTCTGGGTGTTGTACACTCTGTAGTTTTGGACACATCTGTAATGACATGTATCCACCATGATAGTATCACATAGAGTATTTTCACTGCCCTAAACGTCCTCCTTGCTTTGCCTGTTTCATCCATCCATCTTCCTTAATACCTGCAACCACTGATCTTTTTACTATCTCCATAGTTTTGCCTTTTCCAGAATTCATGTAGCTGGAATCATATACTAAGTAGCCTTTTCAGAATGACTTCTTTCACTTAAAGGTTTGCCTTTGAGTGTTCTACATCTCTTTTCATTGTTTGTTAACATTTCTTTTATATTCAGACAATATTCCATTGTCTGAATGTACTATAGTTTATCTATTCATCTATTAAAGGACATTTCATTTGCTTTATATATCTTCGCAGCTATGAATAAAACTGCTATGGCCATCTATGTCGGAGAAGGCAATGGCACCCCACTCCAGTACTCTTGCCTGGAAAATCTCATGGACAGAGGAGCCTGGTAGGCTGCAGTCCATGGGACTGCTAAGAGTCGGACACGACTGAGTGACTTCACTTTCACTTTCACTTTCATGCATTGCGGAAGGAAATGGCAACCCACTCCAGTGTTCTTGCCTGGAGAATCCCAGGGACGGGGGAGCCTGGTGGGCTGCCGTCTATGGGGTCGCACAGCGTGGAACATGACTGAAGCGACTTAGCAGCAGCAGCAGCAGCCATCTGTGTATGGCTTTTCTTGGATTAACAGAAGTTTTAAGTTCATTTGAGTAAATACCAAGGAGTGCAATGGTAAGAGTACGTTTAGTTTTGCTGGAAATAGCCAAACTGTTCTTCCAGCTATACTATTTTTCAATATCATCAGCAAAGAAGGAGGATTCCTGTTGCTCACACCCTCACTTTTTGCTCTCTCTCTTTCCATATATCCAGCTCTTCTTTTTACTGCTTTTTTTTTTTTTTTAAATAAACACTCTCCCTGACAATGCTTAGCACTCAGTATTTTAATCAGGCTCTGTTTCCTCAGAACATAGGCTAAGGCAACTTGTATCCATAACATGCTACTTGTAAGCTAGCAAAGTGACTTCACCCCCAGATCCCTCATTCTCATCATGGTGCAGCAGCAGTGGGGGAGTGTTTTAGACTGAGGCTTGTTTGGCACAGAGGAAGAGAGGAAGAGGAAGAGAGACCATTAAAAAGGTCTTTGACATTGAGCACATTTTCAAAGCTGGGTGAACTTGATCAACGCTTTCAAAATCATACTTTGCTGAGGTATAGGAAACAAAATTCAGTCTGCCAATGGTGCTAATAGGAGAGACACATACTTTGCAGCATTAAAGAATTACATTGCCAGTGTCCTGAGGGAACAGAAACTTTTTATTTCCTTTCAGGGGACTATAAAGAAAATTGCCTTTCATGAAGCATAGCCCTTAGAAAAGGGGGAAAATACTTTCCCCTGAGAATTTGTAACTATAACTAGCCTTAAATCACACAATCCGACTGGAACAACATATCTCAAACTGAGTACTTTTTTTTTTTTTTTAATTTGATCTCAAGCTGGAAGTGTCCTGAGGTACTAGCAGAGGCAACTATAAATTTTCTCTGATGGAACCTAGTTTTAGATCTCAAAACAATTCTCATATATAACATTCCAAGATATATGAACTCATAGTCAAAACTCAAAATACACAAGGAAAGATGTATCATATATGAGAATGGAATAAGCAAATTTACTGACAGCTGAATTTGACGTGTAATGACTTCAAATTCTGGAAGCATAAAATAAACAATATATTAAAATGTTAATAAAATAAATGAAAGACTTAAGTATATGAATTAAGAAGAAAAGTCTATTAAAGTTATCCAGTAGATTCCAAGAGAGACAAAATTGAACTTCTAGAACTAAAATGACAGAGTAATGTGATAATTTAAATTAAAAACTCTGTGAGTGGGTTTAACAATAAATTAGATTTGCTGGTAAGAGAAAGAATTTATATGGAATATGGCAACAAAAGAGAAATACAATAGAGAAATGCAGAGGTGACTAATTGAATAATAATTCTTTTGTTAAATTCTAAAAAAAAAGAGCTAAGATTATTAATACTATTACACTGAAACAATATAGCATATTGAGAAGAAATAGCATTTTTTGTGATTTCTTGTGTTTAATTTATGAAAGTGGACTCTTTGTGATTCCATGGAGTGTAGCCTGCCAAGCTAGACAATAATACTGTAGTAGGTAGCCATTCCCTCCTCCAGGGGATTTTCCTGATGAAGGGATTGAATCTGGATCTCCTGCATTGCAGGCAGATTCTTTACTGTCTGAGCAACCAGGGAAGCTCATCTATTCATATTTATTTAAATCTTTTCCCCTGTAATTGTTCATAGTTTTAAATGTGCAGGTATTGTGGATTATTTCATTGACTTTATTCCCAGGTGTTTTACATTTTGAGTGTTATTGTAAAAGTATTGATAGTCTATTTCATTTTTAAATTACTTTTTTGTGAATACAGAGAAATATAATAGTTTTTCTTGTTCTTTGTTCTTAATTGGCTTTCCAAAATTCACTTATTCATTTCCATATTCTTTTTTGGTATTCCTTAGGAATTTTTCCACAATCAGGTCATCTGTAAATAAAATGATTTGCTCCTTGCTTTCTAATTTTTGTTTCTTTTTCTCACTTTTTGCCCTGGCAGGGAGCACAGGTAAAATGTTGAATAGAAGTGATGAGGGTATTCATCCTTGCCTTTCCCACATCTTAAGCAGTTCTGTCTTCACCAGTGTCTATAATGTTACCTGTAAGTATTTGTAGACATTCTTGATTAAATTGGAGGATCTCTTCTCTATTTCTCATTTGTGGAGAATTTTTATCATGAATAGTTATTAAATTTTGTCAACTATGCATTCTGAATCTACTAACTTGATGGTATGATATTATGGATGTTCTCAGGGACTGTTTGTGAAATCAGCCAACAGAAGTGCTTAACAGAGGCTAACTCACGAATACATCCAGGCGTTGGCTTCCAGCTCTGTCCTTTATTTCATCCCTTTTGCCCCTCATTCCTGCTTCACAATCAATTGTTTATTCTGTTTCCTAAGGATCCCAGGCCCAGATGCTTTATAACCATTAAAGACACTGAATTCATAGTGAAAAATATTCTGCAAAGAGAATACAAGACCCACCAGGGCCCCTCAGATACAGAACGTAGGACCACAAGGGTTCGCTCACACTTTTAAGGATAAACTCATCTCAAGCAGCACAGACTTCACTGATCAATAACAAAGGATGACTCTCTCTCGTTTTATGAGGTTAGCGTAACCTTAATATCCAAACGAGAACATTAAGAAAAATATTATAGGACAGTCTAATTCATAAATGTAGATGCAAAGTTCTAAACAAAATGTTAGTAAACCATACCCATGGATATAGAACAAGAAAATAACACTTACAATGCATAAAAGTGAAAAGTGAAAGTGAAGTCGCTCAGTCGTGTCCAGCTCTTAGTGACCTCATGGACTGCAGCCTACCAGGCTCCTCCGTCCATGGGATTTTCCAGGCAAGAGTACTGGAGTGGGGTGCCACTGCCTTCTCCTTTGTAATTATAAATATGAGCAAATCCATAAGATAGCATTTTACTCCCTTTAAATTGGCAATAACTAAATATTTTAAAAATATGAAATCTTAGTAAAAATGTATTTCTATGGTTAAATTCCCTGCAAATGGAAATTGAAATTGACAAAACTACTTTACAAAATAAGTTTTCTTTCCCAATAAAGTTGAAGTATGTGCCCTTTATGCAAGGTTCTTCAATAGAGTGATGAGTATGTGAAGTTGTTTTCCACAGGCTTTTTTAAATACAGACATAAATATATTTAATAGACATTCTTTTGCATTTAGTCATTTAATAAAAACAAAAGAAGATAAAATGGTTCCTTTGAATTACATTGATCACTCAAGATTCCTTCCTATGTAAGGATACTATGTTTCGAAATGTTTTAATTTGCCATTTCCGTTATTTAATGTTTAGGAAAATGCCTATTCACTGAGCTTGTTGATGCTGTTTTCTGCTCTGTTTTAATCACCACAATTCATTTCTCATGAAATGTTGTCAATTGGAAAAAAAGAAGATGTTATCATAAATACACCGAAGAGACCCAGGGGTTAGAGTAAGTGGAGCCTGGACGGGCTCTAATCCTTGAAGTCTGAGATCCAGTAGCTCAGGGTACATCCCAAGGTGGGCAGGTACAGGACCTGCTGAGTGTTTTCATAGGGTCTCTGTGAGACAGAATCCACAGTTATCATGCTGAGAAGACAGAGTATGGCCAGGACAAAGTGAGTACGATTCCTTACTTTGCTTCCCTCCTTACTCTGCTGTGGGTGCAGTACAGTCAGAACAGGCAATGTGCTTGGGAGCAGCAGCAGGACAGCTGACATCACAAAGGGGACGTGGAGTAGAAGCAGCAGGGAGCAACTCCAACATGCATCAGAAATAACTGAATGTTTTCACTATGACTCCTGCTTGCAAGTGACAGAAAACCCAACCCGGCTTGACTGTGATGTTGCTGTTACTTTCAGAAGCTCAAACCAACCGGACTTAATTGTGATGTTTTTGTTGCTTTCAGGTCAAATCCACCATCAGGAGCAGCTGGCTCCCCTTTCTGCTGAACTCTGTTCTCTTCCAGGTCTACTTTCTTTCTGAGACTCTGTAGAGCAGTGATTGTTTCAGGCCTGGAAGAATCTAGGGGCTTCAGCCTACATTCTTCCAGGTTTAAGTCCAGCGGTAAAAGAAACATCCCCCTATCCCTATGAGCCCAACAAAATCTCCACTCTTAGTGGATTAAGTCTGCATTATGGGCATTGCTTCTCCAGCCAGAGGTAGAAAACTTTCAGATCACTTGAACCAAGAGTGGAAGAGGGGTTTACCTAAAATTAAAATCTATGGCTGTTGCTGGAAAAAAAAAAAAAAAAAAAAAACCAGAACAGAAAGTGAGGAGGAAAATGACAACTATCTACTATATAGGGTGGGAGTCCTAAGACTAGATATCCTCAATTTTTCAAATGAAATCATGTGCCAGAGGACAAATGGGTTATTACCAATAATGTGACACCACTGGTAATAAACAACTGATGCAGAGGACGTAGAGGAGCAAAATTTGCCACCCCCAAATATGTTTCTTTGATGTGTGGATGATTTTGAGCTGAAAACAAGGCTAAAATGACTCAGGAAGAAAATTTAGGCTTTCTCCCTAACTGCCGGTATTCTTGGACTTCCTTTGTGGCTCAGCTGGTAAAGAATCCGCCTGCAATGCAGAAGACCTGGGTTTGATCGCTGGGTTGAGAAGATCCCCTGGAGAAGGGGAAGGCTATCCACTCCAGTATTCTGGCCTGGAGAATTCCATGGACAGTATAGTCTGTGGGGTTGCAAAGAGTCGGACATGACCGAGCAACTTTCACTTTCACTAACTGCCTAAAAGCAGAGAGAAGACCTCTTCTAGGAAGGGAAGTGTCAGCATATGTCACTACAGTGTGAACTAGGTATAGATAGGGAAGAACTTAGCAAAGTCTGTTAAAATTCCTTTCTGTGTCCCATTTTCTCTGCCTGGCCTAGCAAACATTTGTTAGCCAAAGATTTACTTTTGCATCTCCCTGAAAATTGTCTTCCTCCCCTCTGAAGTCCCAAACTACCATCCTCAACATCTTTTTTTGCTTTTAGCTGAAGATAGATGAATCTTAAGGATTTTGGCCATCTTGGTGAGATGTTCGGCTCTCCTGATTCTCTCCTGTGTACACACATTATTACATTTTGGTTTGAATTTCTCCTATTAATCAGTCTCACTTAAACTTGCTTCTTAGATTAGTCCGAAGAACCCAGAAAGTTAGAGGAAAATTTCTTCTTTCCAACAGTGACAACATCTGAATCCCTCAGATGTTAGGGATTACCTTTTGGAAAAATTAATACTTCTTGTATGACCCATTTCTACAATCAGGGCATTGCAAAAACTTGACACCTAAAACTCCATGATTAGAATTTTATTGCGTTGATTTAAGCCGATTTAGGACTTTTTTCCTAGATAGACTGTAAAATGTCATTTCACACTTACACAGG
Source organism: Dama dama (assembly GCF_033118175.1). Taxonomy (NCBI): domain Eukaryota; kingdom Metazoa; phylum Chordata; class Mammalia; order Artiodactyla; family Cervidae; genus Dama; species Dama dama. Next base: position 9,351,560 of record NC_083697.1, on the reverse strand, counting down.
AATAAGAATTTGTTTTTGGAAGCATTGAGACCAAGGTGGGCAGGAGGGTGGGAAGAAGAAGAAAGGAAAAGCAAAGATCACAAGGATAAACTCTGCAATTTGAGCTTCAGCCTCAGTATACTCTTTATTTTTTGCCCTCAGTGCTTGAGAAATCTCAGTTCTCTGCCCAGGGAATGAACCTGGGTCAGCAGTGAAAGGCTGGAATCCTAACCACTCAGCCACTAGGGAACTCCCCCTTTACTTTTAAACTAGTATCTTTCAATTTGGATGATCTCCCACTCCAGGGGAATTGGGTCTTGCTTGGAAAAGCTTTTGCTTTTCCCAACTGAGTACAGCTGCAGCAATGATTTTACTGGACATAGAGCAGGTGGAGGCCAGAGATGTTTAACATCCTATGTTGCAAAGGAAAGCCCCTCACAACAAACACTATCCACCTAGTGTGCCAAGAGCATAGAGGTTGAAACCCCTGAGTCTTGTAGTTGACTACTGGATCAACAAGCTACACTGAGATTGTTGCCTCTCCTGGTTGGCTGATAGCAGGAAGTCACAACTACAGAGAGTAAAGTTTCTGTCTCTTCTTCAAGTACGCTCCATCCTGGGCTAGTTTTCTCTGTGACTAAGGTTTCCAATGGCAGGTCAAGCCTGTCCTGCCCATTCACCTAAATGTCAGGGCTTGGAGGTACTCACTTCAGCAGATGTTGCATACTGAGTCCCTGACAACACTGGGACCTCTGTCTTTCTCTGTCAATTTAATTTTCAAACTTAACACAAACAGTGAACACATGTTGACTGTGTTCCCTGTTGACACATGTTTCTATGTCTGACCCTCTAATTTTGAGCAGGTCATGCACAAATAAAGAAAAAGTGAACCAGAGAGCAAAGATCCAATTTTTCTCCTAAAAGAAAAGGACTCAAGAGGTGACACAATCTGTTTGGCTGGTCTAGGCACCTTGTACTATTGAATATCTGAAAAAGAAAATAAAATTACCCCAAAATTGAGGAAGCAATGCTATATTTCTATTATAGCAAGGGAACTAGTAAAGAATAAATCCTTGGTGAGGTTTTGACTGCATGAGCAAGCTCATAAAGTTGATGCTGAATGAGAAATTTCCTGGAGGACATAGTGAACCCAGTAAAGGTGTATGCAAGCTCTGTCTTCTCAGGGAATTAAGGCATATTACATTCAGACCCCAGTTACTGGGCCTTACGTACTATCAGATATATATTGGTGGGAACTTTATCCTTCCAGTGAGCACAGAGAGAGAATTTATTCTATCATGTGATCTGAACTGGCCTATAGAGGCAGCATTCCCTAAGTGATCCAGAGGCTTCTCACTTTAAGGCTACTTGTGAGTCTTCAAAGGAACTCAAATACTACTTAACACATATAGAAACATTGAGCTTACAAATAGTTTAATATACAACTTACATTTAGACCATCACAATAGCCCAGAGACAAGAATGAACATTAAGATACAGAGCAAAAAAGATGCTTTATGCAAAGAGACCTAATAAAACTGGAGCCAGATTCCAACCCTAATTACCTGATTTCTATTCCTTTTTCTACTGCACCAATATAACTTCTATTCTTAGAGAAATATGTGGTGTAAAAGGAATTCAATTTTGAAAATTAGCAAGGAAAAAACGTTTGAACCCTGATACTAGCTTTTCATGTGTTCCGAAGATGACAAAATAAAATTTGAGTAACGTGTTTAATATTCAGGTGTTTAATATAAACTTACTGCTTATGTTCAGATATCTAAGATGAATTTGTTAAGGATTTTGATATTTTGTGATATGTATGAAGAAAAATAAGCAGAAATATTTCAAGTGAAGTCAGTATGTGAAAAGGAAAACTGGGGCTGGTTTTTTAAATACCATTCCAGTAATTTCCATCAAAGACTTGAGAGACCACAGAGTGGGGAAACAGAATGCCCATTGCTATTAGGGTGAAGACTTACATGGACTTAACATGAAAATGGAAATGAAGCTCAACTCTTCCTACAATTCAAATCTTTATTAAATCAGTAATGTTTGCAAATTAAACCTTGGTGGGAAAGTTATCATGTAAACTGGCAAACACAAAAATTCACTAATAATGGGCTTTCTGAGATCGTGTGTGTGTAAAAGTCAGTCCAAGCAGCTCTCTTCCAGGGACTGAGAGGGTTTTGGTAATTCTCTTGGAGAATAGATTCCATAAGCATGAATGAGAAGTGTGTAAAGAAGAGCTTGAAGCACCCTGAAGCTAGGGCAAATAAGACACTTCTCCCAAATATTTTGTTGTTGTCGTTTAGTAAACAAGTCATGTCTGACTCTTTTGTGACCCCAAGGACTGTAGCACTCCAGGTTCTGCTCTCCATGGGATTTCCCAGGCAAGAATACTGTAGTGAGTTGCCATTTCCTTCTCCAGGGTATCTTCCTGACTCAGAGATTGAACCCACATTTCCTGCTCAGCAGGTGGATTCTTTACCACTGAGACTCAGGAAAGTCCTTCCCAAATACTATATCATATTAATTTACAATTACTGCCAAAGAACTTATGAATAAACTGTAGAGAAACCATGGAGCTAAGAAGTGTCAGCAATTTTGCTGTTGTTGTTTAGTTGCTGAGTTGTATCTGACTCTCTTGCAACCCCATGGACTGTAGCCCAGCAGGTCCTCTGTCCATGGGATTTTTCAGGCAAGAATACTGGAGGGGGTGGCCATTTCCTTCTCCAGGTGGTCTTCCCAACCCAGAAATAGAACCCTGTCTCCTGCACTGGCAGGTGAATTCTTTACCAGAGCCACCTGGGAAGCCCCCGTTAACAACTCTGATAGGGCTTAAAGCCAGCTTGTTGTTTTGATCACCTGTCATTCCTATCTCAAGGGTATAATAATGATGTCACTTTTGGCATCCTGGGAATGTCAGTTTAGAGAATCAAAGGAGAATATCACCTAAGAAGACAGGTGTTATTTTATCTACTGTTAATCTGAAGGGTAGCAAAACATTAAAAAGTGAGAGTTCTTCAAAAAGAATAGAGCTATTATTGAGATTGGTCCAAGATGGGGGAGTGAAAGGACATGTGCTCATTTTCTCCTGCCAGAGCACTAAAATTGCAATGAGCTGTTGAACAACCATGAACAAGAAGACACTGGAACCCACTAAGAAAAGATACCCCACAACCAAGGACAAAGGGGAAGCTGCAACAAAATGGTAGGAGTGGCACAGGCACGAAAAGTTTGAATCTTGTACCCACTGGTTGGATGACTCATCAACTGGAGAACAATAATATAAAAAACGTTCTTGTACTACTGTGAAGGTTCTAGGCCCCACATCAGTCATCAGCCTGGGTATCTGGCCAAGGGACTGGAAATTCCCAGGGAATCTGACTTTGATGCCCAACAGGATTGGATCACAGTAACTTCACAGGACTGAGGGAAACAGGGACTCCACTCTTAGAGGACACAACAAAACCTTGTATTCACCAGACCCAGGGGAAAGGAACAGTGACCCCATAGGAGGCTAAGCCAGACCTACTTGAGATTGTTTGAAAGTCTCTTACAGAAGTGTGGGTTGGCAGTGGCCTGCCAAGGTGAAATCCTGGGAAATGAGCCTTGGAATCTGTCCTTTTGGAGGTCACCAACAGACCTACCTTAGATCCTGTAGAATCCAGGACTGGATCGCCTCAGGCCAAACAATTAACAAGGAGGAAGCTCAACTCCACCCATCATCAGAAAACTGGGTCAGAGTTTTACTGAGCATGGCCTTGTCCACCAGAGCAAGTCCCGGTTTTCTCCACAGCCAGTCCCTCCCATTAGGAAATGAGTCTCTTATCCTCATCCACCAGAGGTCAGTCAGAATAAACAAGAAATATAGTCCCAGCAGACTCCAGAACCAATACCACAATCACAGAAAGCTAACCAAAATGGAAAGAAACAAGATTATGTCCCAGATGAAGGAACAAGATAAATCCCCAGAAAAATAACTAAATGGAGATAGGCAACATCCCAGAAAAATAATTCAGAATAATGATAGTGAAGATGATTCAGGATCTTGGGAAAAGATTGGACAAGTTGCAAGAAATGCTTACCAAAGACCTGGAAGAGCTAAAGAACAAACAAACAGAGATGAACTATGTACCAAAAGGTATCAGTAGCAGAATAAATGAGGTATAAGAACAGATAAGTGACCTGGAAGACAGAATGGTGGAAATCAATGCTGCAAAACAGAATACAGAAAAAAAAAAAAAAAGAAAGAAAGAAAGAAAAGAAGTGAAAACAGCCCAAGAGACCACTGGGGCAACATTAAGTGCACCTATATTCATATTATAGGTGTCCCGAATGGAGAAGAAAGAGAAAAAGGACCTGACAAAACATTTGACTAGATAATAGCTGAAAACTTCCCCAACATAGGAAAGAAAATAATCAACCAAGTTCAGGAAGCACAGAGAGTCCCAGACAGGATAAATACAAAGAAGAACACACTGAGACACATAATAATGAAACTGACAAAAATTAAAGTCAAAGATACATTATTTAAAGCAACAAGAGAAAAAAGACAAATAATATACAAGGGAGCTGATTCTCAACAGAAACTCTACAAGCCAGAAGGGAATGACATGATATATTTCAAGTGATTAAGTGGAAGAACCTATGACTCTCATTAAGATTTGATGGAGAAATCAAAAGATTTCCAGACAAGCAAAAGTTAAGAGAATTCAATACCACTAAACCAGCTTTACAACAAGTGCTAAAGGAAATTCTATAGGCAGGAAATACAAGAGAAGGAAAAGATATGCAAAATTAAACCCCCAAAAATTAGCAAAATGGAAATATGATCATATATATTGATTATTACCTTAAATGTAAATGGATTAATTGCACCAACTAAAAGTCATATATAGATTGCTTACAAGAGGCCCACCTCAGACCTACAGACACTTAAAGACTGAAAGTAAGGGAATGGGAGAAGGTATTTCATGCAAATGGAAATTATAAGAAAGCCAGAGTCACAATACTCATACCAGGCAAAATAAACTTTAAAACAAAGACTGCAATGAGAACAAAGAAGGACAGTACATAATAATCAAGGGTTCAATCCAAGAAGATAAAGCAATTATAAATATATATGCACCCAACATAGGAGCACCTCAATGTGTAAGACAAATGTTAACAATGTAAAGGAAGAAATCAACAGTAACAAAATAATAGTGGGGGTTTTTAATATCCCACTTTCATCAATGGACAGATCATCCAGACAGAAAATCAATGACGAAATGAAGGCCTTAAACAACCCTTTAGATGAGTTGGAATTAATTGATATCTATACAGCATTAGGGCTTCCATGATAGTTCAGTTTGTAAAGAATCTGCCTGTAATGCAGGATACTCCGGTTCAACTCCTGGGTTGGGAAGATCCACTGGAGAAGGGATAGGCTACTCACTCCAGTATTCTTGGGCTTCCCTTGTGGCTCAGCTGGTAAAGAATCTGCCTGCAATGAGGGAGACCTGGGTTCAATCCCTGGGTTGGGAAGATCCCCTGGAGAAGAGAAAGGTTACCCACTCCAGTATTCTGGCTTGGAGAATTCCATGGACTGTATCGTCCATGGGGTCACAAAGAGTCAGACACAACTCAGCAACTTTCACTCACATAGAGCATTACATCCAAAATCAGCAGACCACACATTCTTCTCAAGTGCACATGGAACATTCTCTAGGATTGACCACATGCTGGGCCACAAGGCAAGCCTTGGTAAATTCAAGAAAATCAAAATCATATCAAATATCTTTTCTGATCTCAATGCTATAAGATTATAAATAAACTACAAGAACAAAACTCTAAGAAACACAAACACATGGTAGCTAAACAATATGCTACTAAACAACTAGTGGATCAAAAAAAAAAATAGATAAATAAAAGAAGAAGAAGAATAAATTAAAAAAAAAATGCCTAGTGACAACAGAAAATGAAAGCACAACAGTTCAAAACTTATGGGATGTAGCAAAAGCAGTTCTAAGAGGGAAGTTTATAGCAATACAATTCTACCTCAAGAAACAAGAAAAATCTCAACCTAACCTTATACTTAAAACCGTTAGAGAAAGAAGAACAAATGAAACCTAAAGTTAGTAGAGAGAAAGAAATCATAAAGCTCAGAGTAGCAGTAACTGAAATAGAAACAAAGAAAATTTAAAAGATCAATGAAACTAAAAGGTGGTTCTTTGAAAAGATAAACAAAATTGAGAAACCTTTAGCCTACTCATCAAGAAAAAAAGGGAGAGGACTCAAATTAGCAAAACTAGAAATAAAAAAGTTACAACTGATTCCACAGAAATATCAAGGATAATAATAGGCTCCTATGAACAGCAGCATGAACAACTATATACCAATCAAATGGACAACCTGGAAGAAATGGGCAAATTCTTAGACAGGTACAGTCTCCCTAGACTGAATCAGGAAGAAATAGAAAATATGAACAGACAAATCAGAAACACTGAAATTGAAACCATGATGCAAAACTTCCCAACTTTTGCTCCCTGAGCAAAAGTTCAGGGCCTGACAGCTTCACAGGCCAATTTTCTCAAATATTTAGAGAAGAGTTAGCATTTATCCTTCTGAAACTCTTCCAAAACTCATAGAGGAAGGAAAACTCCCCAACTCATTTTATGAGCTCACCCTCAACCTGCTAACAAATCAGACAAAGATATCACACAAAAAAGAAAATTATAGACCAATATCATTGAAGAGCAGAGATGGAAAAATCTTCAACAAAATACTAGCAATCCATATCCAACAATACATTAAAATGATCATACTCCATGATCAAGTGAGATTCATCTCTGGGATGCAAGGATTTTTCAACATCTGCAAGTCAATCAAGACAATACACCATATCAACAAATTAAATAATAAAAACCATATGATCATCTCAATAGATACAGAAAAAACTTTTGACAAAATTCAGGACCCACTTATGACAAAAACTCTCCAGAAAGTGGGCATAGAGGGTACATATCTCAACATGATAAAGGCCATGCATAACAAACCTACAGCTGGCATCACACTCAATGGTGAAAAACTGAAAGCATCCCCTCTAAAATCAGGAAAAACATTGGGGTGCACGTGTCTCTTTCAGATCTGGTTTCCTCAGTGTGTATGCCCAGAAGTGGGATTGCTGGGTCATATGGCAGTTCTATTTCCAGTTTTTTAAGAAATCTCCACACTGTTCTCCATAATAGCTGTACTAGTTTGCATTCCCATCAACAGTGCAAGAAAAATAAATAAATAGACAAATAAAATCGGGGAAAAAGATAAAGATGTCCACTTGCAACACTTTTATTCAACATAGCTTGAAAGCCCTAGCTATAGCAATCAGAGAAGTAAAGAAGTAAAAGAAGTAAAGGGAATCCAATTGGAAAATAAGAAGTGAAATTGTCACTGTTTGCAGATGACATGAAGATGACAGATACATAGAAGATCCTAAAGATGCTACTGGAAAATTACTAGAACTCATCAATGAATTTGGTAAAGCTGAAGGTTACATTAATATACAGACATCTGTTGCATTTCTACACACTAACAATGAAAGATTAGAAAGAGACATTCAAGAAGTAATTCAACTTACCATTTCATGGAAAAACAAAAACAAACAAACAAACAAACAAAAACTAGGAATAAACCTACCTAAGGTGACAAAGGACCTGTACTCCAAAAAGTATAAGATGCTGAGGAGAATGTTGAAGAAAACATAAGCAGATGGAAAGATATGCCATGTTCATGAATTGGAAGAATCAATATTGTCAAGATGACTCTACCAACCAAGGCAATCTAAAGATTCAAATCAATCCCTATCAAATTACCACATTTTCCACAATACTAGAACAAAACATCTCAAAATCTGTATGAAGACACAAAATACCCCAAATAGCCAAAGCAATCTTGTTCTAATGAGGTGAATGAACCTAGAGCCTTTTATATAGAGTGAAGTAAGTGAGAAAGAGAAAGAGAAATATCATATTCTAATGCATATATGCAGAATCTAGAAAAATGGTACTGAAGAATTTATTTACAGGACAGCAATGGAGAAACAGACATAGGGAATAGACTTATGGACATGGGGAGTGGGAGGAAATTACTCATTGCTCTGATGAATAAACCAAGGGATAGAGAGTTTAGCTGTCTTTTCCATGATCACTCCAGGAGCTGGAAGAAAACTTTTCTGAGTATAGTTTTGTTGGCTTAAGTAATACAGACATGTCTTTAGGGACATCAACATAAGTATTTTTATTGTACCTAGGTTTTCTAGAAGTCAAATAAAATGTTAGTTCTGCTATAAAATTTGTTAGCTAGAAAAATAACTTGCATGCATGCTAAGTCACTTCAGTCATGTCCAACTCTTTGTGACCCTATGGACTGTGGTCTGCCAGGTTACTCTGTCCATGGGATTCTCCAGGCAAGAATACTGGAATGGGTTGCCATGCCCTCCTGCAGGGGTCTTCCCAACCCAGGAATCGAACCCATGTGTCTTGAGACTCCTGCATTGGCAGGCATATTCTTTACCAATAATATGATATTTTTAAAAGTAAATTAAATATAAATAAGGTAAGTTTTTTTTTGTGTGTGTGAACTCTTTAGGATTAATTATGTTTTACAGTATGTCTACTTAAAATAGTTTCTCCAGATTTTGGTAATTTGAAACTTCAGTTTTGCAAAATTAAGTAAAATTATGAAAGTCCAGATAATTCTCAAAAAAAAAACAAACAAAAAAAAAAAAAAAACAAAAACCAAGATACTGAAACATTAATTACTTCATACAAGCTTTCTTTTACAGAGAAACTAAAGATATTTAAGACTCAATAAATATGTTTAGTGTCACACTGAGACATTATAAGAAAGTGTGCTTTTAGAAATTATAGATTATAAATAGTGTTTGTGGGTTTGCCAATCTACAGAATGTTTATGAAAAATATAATTTATAACTGCTTGCTTCTTAGTTTTCACTTGAAGTTTAAGTTTTTCAAGAGTTGGTAATTTCTAATAGTAATAATTTCTAATTAATAGATGTTTTAAGTTACCCAAAATTCTGTATTACACTGGTCTAAAGAGGATTGCTGACCCCCAAATCACCTTAAAACTATGTTCAAACAGAGGATAAATGACACTCATCCCAGGACAAGAATCAGAAACAAATAGCTATCCAAAGATGCCAGACCTGACCCATATAGTGCTTTCTTAGATTTTGCATATGAATCAAAAGTTTTTCTATCATGGCCATAATGTAGATTTTAGAAATCTATCCAGTCGTTGGGTCTGCAGTCAGTATTTCCTGTTATCTTGGTGGATTTCTCCTCTACAAGGCTTTGATTGAATGACCCCCAGAAAATTCATTTTAGGGGAAAGGAGTTGTAGTTCTATTTGGGCCGATGATGTTACTAAATAGGATCCTACCACTTGACTGATGCAATAATACCTTCTCTAACATAGGCCATGAATATGAATTTTATTTAAAGATTACTCAATTGGAACAAAGAACTGAATCCCAGTATAAAGCCATAACTCCCTGCTCATTGGGAGAAAACCACCTGCAATTAAGAATGGGTTTATATGGACAACACCAAGCTATGGCCATTCAAGTTTAAAGGCCTTCTTACGTTGGTAACAATTAAATCATACTAAGGGTAAGCCCAATAACACTAGAAAATTGAGCTGGGTGCCTTATGAACAATGCCACTGTATTATTACCCTTACAAACAGAAATTGTTATGAAATAGACTGAGTTAGATGACCAGGGTTATACTGGGTTGTATCTAACAGAACAGAATGGCTTTGTGGTACCAATTTATGGCCCAGGCATCCACCTGGATGAACAGGACAGTACCCTAGGATTCTCTTGAATACAGGGCTATTTGAGAGCCAATTTAAATATGACTTAAGTAAATTTACTATTGATACAAGTTTGACACATCAAGAAACCTATATTTCATTGGTATGATCATTTTGTGGCGACTTTTGTGTGTGTGTCTTCAGGAGAATTGGAGTATATAATCACTCATATTGAAGCCTTAACAAACTCATTCAACAGGTCTTAAACAATGATGATCAGGCTTATAGTCTAATGACTTCTGAGGTCTCTATGATGAAAAAAATCATGTTATAAAATGACATGGCCCTCAATATCCTTATAGGAAGATGTCTGTGCCGCATTTCCAACTGAATGTTATGTTTTTATACCAGATGAATACTTCAATATAATTCATTTAATGAATCACATGAAAAATCTAATTTCTGTCTGAAGCAATCCATGCCCAAGTCTTGAAAACCCCTAGACTTAAATACGTGCTTTGTTGTTGCTGTTGTTCAGCCACTCAGTCAGTCATGTCTGACTCTTTGTGGCTCCGTGGACTGCAGCACGCCAGACTTCCCTGTCCTTCACCATCTTCTAGAGCTTGCTCATATGCATGTCCATTGAGTCAGTGATGCCATCCAACCATCTCATCCTCTGTCGTCCCCTTCTCCTCTTGCCTTCAATCTTTCCCAGCATCAGGGTCTTTTCTAGTGAGTGGGCCCTTCTCATCAGGTGGCCAAAGTGTCAGCTTCAGCGTCAGTATCAGTCCTTTCAATAAATATCCAGGACTGATTTCCTTTAGGATTGACTGGTTTGATCTCCTTGCAGTCCAAGGGACTCTCAAGGTCTTCTCCAACAACACAGCTCAAAAGCATCAATTCTTCAGCTCTCAGCCTTCTTCACAGTCCAACTCTGACATCCATACCTGACTACTAGAAAAAAAAAAAAAAAATAGACCTGACTATACAGACCTTTGTTGGCAAAATAATGTCTCTGATTTTTAATACACTGTCTAGATTGGTCATAGCTTTTCTTCCAAGGGGAAAGCGTCCTTTTTATTTTTATTTTTTAAATCATGGCAGTCACCATCTGCAATGATTTTGAAGCCCAAGAAAAGAAAATAAAGTCTGTCATTGTCTCCATCATTTCCATCTCTTTGCCATGTAATCATGGGACCAAATGCCATGATCTTGGCTTTTTGAATGTTGAGTTTAAGCCAGGTTTTTCACTCTCCTCTTTCAACTTCAACAAGAAGCTCTTAGTTCCTCTTTGCTTTCTGCCATTAGGGTGGTATCATCTGTGTATCTGAAGTTATTGATATTTCTCCCAGGATTCTTGATTTCAATTTGTGCTTCATCCAGCCCAGTATTTCTCATGATGTCCTCTGAATATAAGTTAAATAAGTAGGGTGAAAATATACAGTCCTGACATACTCCTTTCCCAATTTTGAACAAGTCTGTTGTTCCATGTCTGGTTCTAACTATTGTTTCTTGACCTGCATACCGATTTCTCAGGAGGCAGGTAAGTTGGTCTGGTATTACCATCTCTTTAAGAATTTTCCACAGTTTGTTGTGATCCTTAGTCAAAGCCTTTAGAGTAGTCAATGAAGCAGAAGCAGATGTTTTTCTGGAACTCTTTTGCTTTCTCTATGATACAGTGGATGCTGGCAATTTGATCTCTAGTTCCTCTGCCTTTTCTATACCCAGTTTGAACATCTGGAAATTCTCTGTTCATTCACTGTTGAAGCCTAGCTTGGAAAATTTGGAGCATTACCCTGCTACTGTGTGAAATGAATGCAACTGTGCAGTAGTTTGAACATTCTTTGGCATTGTCCTTCTTTGGGATTGAAATGAAAATGACTTTTTCAGTCCAGGGGCCACTGCTGAGTTTTCCAAATTTGCTGGCATATTGAATACAACACTTTCGGAGCATCAGCTTTCAGGATTTGAAATAGCTCAACTGGAATCCCATCACCTCCACCAGCTTTGTTCATAGTAATGCTAAGGCCCACTTGACTTCAGATTCCAGGATGTCTGGCTCTAAGTGAGTGATCACACCATAGTGGTTAACTGGGTCATTAAGATCTTTTTTTGTATAGTTCTTCTGTGTATTCTTGCCACCTCTTCTTAATATCTTCTGCTTCTTTTAGGTCCGTTTTGTTTCTGCACTTTATTGTGCCCGTCTTTGTATGAAATGCTCCCTTAATAACTAATTTTCTTGAAAAGATCTCTAGTCTTTCCATTCTATTTCTTTCTATTTTCCTCTATTTCTTTATATTGATCACTGAGGAACGCTTTATTACCTCCCCTTGCTATTCTGTGGAACTCTACATTCAGATGGGTATAACTTTCCTTTTCTCCTTTGCCTTCTGCTTCTTTTCTCTTCTCAATAAGGCCCCCTCAGATAACCATTTTGCCTTTTTACATACCTTCTTCTTGGGGATAGTTCTGATCACCACCTCTTGCACAATGTTATGAACCTCCATCCATAGTTCTGTGGTACTCTGTCTATCAGATCTAATCCCTTGAATCTATTTATTACTTTCACTGTATAATGTAAGATATTTGGTTTAGGTCATACCTGAATGACCTAGTAGTTTTTCCTACTTTCTTCAATTTAAGCCTGAATTTTGCTATAAGGAGTTTACGTTCAGGAGCCACAGTCAGCTCCTGGTCTTGTTTCTGCTGACTGTGTAGAGCTTCTCCACTTTTAGCTGAAAAATCAATCTGATTTTTGTATTGACCATTTGGTGATGTCCATGTGCAGAGTCACTCTTGTGTTGTTGGAAGATGGTGTTTGCATAAGTAAATATCTACTTATGACTCTATTAATGCTACTAGTTATATTATTTGTATTCAATTGTATAGGATTACTGTTTCTTGCATTACCAAATGTGCAGCTGAGTCTCCTATAAAAATAATGAAGACTTAGACAACTTGATATTATTGGCCAAATATATAGCTGTATAAGAGATCAATGTATCTCTACATATGGGAAAAAATAACAAGAGGAAATAATTTCCTGGATCATAGCAGATTAGTAAGACAGGTGGTCCAGAGACTCTTTACTACAATTAACAAGGCCTGGCCCAGTAATAGCACATTGACTGGTCTCCCAAAGAAATCCTTACCAGACCTAGAAATGGCTTTTCCTATGCCCCACTAATAAATTGGTCATGAAATGCCTCTAAAAACTTAGTTGATTTATGAACTACATGGGGCACTGTGAACTAAGTAATGTCTTTTGTCATCCAGTTCTATAAGGATTGAATCATTAGCCACTGCAGTAGCTGACCTATAGAAACACTCTGAAAGGCAAGGATGAGGTGCTCTGTGCTCTGGGGATACAGGCAAAATAGCCCCTCAGATAGTTAGAAATATGTCAGAAGAAATTATTATGGACTTGGATTCTTGCATCTTCTCATACAGTAAGTCCCTTACATATGAACCTTCAAGTAGCAAACTTTCAAAGATATGAACATGCACTTATTTTTGTTTTTATTTCTATTATTCTAGGAGGTTCATCATAAATGATGCAAGACAGATCACTTCATCCCAGACAGAATGGCCACAATAAAAAAATTCAAAAACAACAGGGCTGGAGAGGGTGTGGAGAAAAAGGAACCTTTCTACACTCTCAGTTGATACAGCCACAATGGAGGACAGGATGGAGATCCCCGTAAAAACTAAGAATAAAACCACCTATGACCCAGCAATACCACTTCTAGGTATATACCCTGAAGAAAAAAATGAAAAAAGACACATGCACCCCAGTGTTCATTGCAGCACTATTTGCAATATCCAAGACATGAAAGCAACCTACATGTCCACCAACAGGTGAATGGATAAAGAATCTGTGGTACATACATGCAATGGAATACTACTCAGCCATAAAAAAGAAGCACATTTGAGTCAGTTCTAATGAGGTGGGTGAACCTAGGGCCCATTATACACAGTGAAGTAAGTCAGAAGGTGAAAGACAAATATTGTTTATTGACACATATACATGGAATCTAGAAGGATGATACTGATGAACCCATTCGCAGAGCAGCAATGGAGATGCAGACATAAAGAACAGACTTATGAACAAAGGTGGAGGAGAACAGGGAGAGGGTGAGATAAATGGAGAGAATAGCAAGTAAAGAGGATACACTAACATGTGTAAATAGACAGACACTGGGAATTTGCTGTATGACTCAGCAAAGTCAAACTGGGACTCTATAATAATCTAGAAATTAATAATCCTGAGAAATCTGTATGCAGGTCAAGAAGCCACAGTTAGAACCTGACTTGGGGCAATGGACTGGTTCCAAATTGGGAAAGGAGTACATCAAGGCTTCATTGGCACCTTGGGTAATTTAACTTATATGCAGAGTACATCATGAGAAACGCTGGGCTGGATGAAACAGAAGCTGGAATCAAGATTGCTGGGAGAAATATCAGTAACCTCAGATATGCAGATGACACCACCCTTATGGCAGAAAACAAAGAGGAACTAAGAACCTCTTAATGAAAGTGAAAGAGGAGAGTGAAAAAGTTGGCTTAAAACTCAACATTCAGAAAACTAAGGTCATGGCATCTGGTCCCATCATTTTGTGGCAAATAAATGGAGAAACAATGGAAACAGTGACAGACTTTATTTTCTTGGGCTCCAAAATCACTGCAGATGGTGATTGCAGCCATGAAATTAAACGACACTTGCTCCTTGGAAGAAAAGCTATGAACAACCTAGATAGCATATTAAAAAAGCAGAGACATTACTTTGCCAAAAAAGGTCCATCTAGTCAAGGCTATGGTTTTTCCAGTGGTCATGTATGGATGTGAGAGTTGGACTATAAAGAAAGCTAAGCACAGAAGAATGTATGCTTTTGAACTGTGGTGTTGGAAAAGACTCTTGAGAGTCCCTTCGACTGCATGGAGATCCAACCAGTCTATCCTGAAGGAAATCTGTCCTGAATGTTCACTGGAAGGACTGACGCTGAAGCTGAAGCTCCAGTACTTGGGCACCTGATTCAAAGAACTGACTCATTGGAAAAGACCCTGATGCTGGGAGAGACTGAAGGCAGGAGGAGAAGGGAACGACAGAAGATGAGATGCTTTAATGGCATCACTGACTTGACAGACGTTAATTTGGTCAAGCTCAGGGAGGTTGGTGATGGACAGGGAAGCTTTTCGTGTTGCAGTCCATGGGGTCACAAAAAGTTGGACCGACTAAGCGACTGAACTGAATAACCTAGAGGGGTGGGAATGGGCAAGGAGGAGGGAGGGAGATTCAAAAGGGAGTGGACATATGTACACCTATGGTTAATTCAAGTTGATGTATGACAGAAATCAAATGGATATTATAAACCAATCATCAGTCAATCAAAAATGAGTATTAAATAAAAGATATGAAGATGCATTCACATGTCTAATCATGTAAGTTAAATCTATTTGATGAGGTGCTGTTATTAGGTTTTGTGGTACCAGAAACTAAACATAGAATGGCACATGAAGCAGTTTAGAATGCAACCCAGGGCTACTATGTCATCTATAATGAGAAAAAAGAGCTCCCACCCAGACAGCACTGAATCATTTTTTCCAGAGAGTAGAAAAACCCTCTGTCTCCAGCAAGGAACCGGAACGGTGCCATCAGCATCAGGTGTGAGTGAAGATGCAGCTTGCCTTCCACACCCTGTTGCTGACCATCCCTCAGCTCTGCCAGCTCCTCCCACCTCCTCTCCCTCCTCAATCAGTAACTTTTTTCCTGTTCACACAACCCAGCCCCTGTATGCCAATTGTACTGCACTACTGTACTTTCCAAGAGACTGTACATAAGATTAAAAATGCTTTGCTTTTTTGTGTTTGTTTTTTATATATTATTTGTGTGAAAGTATTATAAACCTGTTACAGTACAATACCTTATAGCTGAATGTGTTAGTTGTGTACTTAGGCTAACTTTGATGGACTTATGAACAAATTGGACTTATGAACTGAGAGAGCCAATTCCTAGGCAGGTTCATAAGAAGTCCAGAGTCCCGGAGGATCAGAGAGGGGTCTGGAGTTCTCAAGGAGGTGAAAAGGACAAACTTCTTTTTGCTTTAATCCCAGAGTTGATGATTGCAAAACAAAACAACTCATCTTGCTCAAGGTTATGTTTTCCCTTAAACTCTGTGCCAGTGATTATATAACAACAATGCATCCTGCTTGAGGATAGTTTCTCCTTCTTGAGAACATTCTGACTGATCCTGTTATTTTAAAATGTAAATTATGTTACACTTAATCCTGTTAAAGCTGTTAAGATCTTTACATTGTTAAATTTTAATCCTATTGTCTTAAAATATAAATTGTGGTAGTGGGTCTGATAAGATCTTTGCAACCTTTAGATATTCTTTTGATTTATTGTAATAACCAATTAAGAAAGTATATAGCTCCCTTGCTAAGACTAGCTAGGGGGGCAGTCTCCACCCCTTTCTGATGTTCATTTCAGAACCTTTCTCTGTCCCTTTTTCACTTTAATAAAACTCCGCTGCACAAAAGCTCTTTAGTGATCAAGCCTGGTCCCTGGTCCTGAAGCCAAATCTTGTTTGGAGATCGCAAATCCGACATCTTTCACTGTAAGGTATCATGAACACACTCTCGGGACAGAACTTGTTTGCATGTAGGGGACTTGTTGTACTTAGAAAAGCACTAAAGTAGCTAACTGAGATTTCTGTCCCTCCGAATTAGCTGTATTCTTCTACTGAGTTGCGTGCTTGATTGCACGCACCTCTTCATCAAAATCGCAGATACGCTGGCCTCTCCCCTTACCTCTCGGGAACAATTTGTCTCAGGTGAGACAGTCTCTCGGTGCTGAGGAACTGCTACAGTCCTCAGTGGGCTTTCCAGGTGGCTCAGCGCTAAAGAATCCTCCTGTCATGCAGGGGTCGTGGGTTTGGCCCCTCTGTGGGGAAGATCCCCTGGAGAAGGAGCTAACAGCTTGTTTCAGTCTTCTTGCCTGGGAATCCCATGGCAGAGGAGTTTGGCGGGCTACAGTCAATGGGGAGGCGAAGAATAGGACACGACTCAGTGACAGCACACACATCGTCCTCAGTAAGTGCCCCAAAGAACTGAAACTCGCAACTCTCACATCGGACATTTTTATTTCAGTTCATGACTAAAACAACTGACATACCTTACATGCTAACTTTCACCTATACATTTTGGAATAAGCAGATGAAAGTCTTCCTTTTTAAATTTTGAAAGTCTTCTGATTACTGTGTTTTTAATTTCTAGAGTTCTAGTTACTAGAGTTACTATTCACAGTTTGAAAATAACTGAAGTAAACATCAAATCAAATAAGTTGTACATGTAAAACTGTTCCATCTTTTCTGTAATTTTAAATTATCTTTTATCTTTCATTTATATTCACTTATTTTTTTCTATTTAAGTTGGTAATCATTTTCAAAATGTAAAGTAGAAAGGTAAGGGCTTTAATATTATTAAAGTACCAAATGCAAGTTGCAATTACTTAATGGTGTTGAAGAACAAAAGATGGAAACAGGTACGTTCTTTTTCTGGTGGTGTGTGTTTTCACTAATGTACAGAAGCATAATTTCAGAAACCAAGTGACTTTCTGGAAAATTAATGATATAATATATATTCATGGATCATTATTTTATCATACAAATATTTTCTTTAGTTTAATCTCCTAAAAGTTACATAACAATGTGTTTTAGATGTATTCAATAATGGTACATAACCTTTTTTTTCATTTGGTCAATAAATGATTAAAAGTATTTTAAGGGTAATGATCTCACAATGTGATCAATCATTCTAAGCTACAATCTGCCATCAGGGCTTCTCATTTTGCAAATGATTTCTTGATAATTATCACAGAAGCACATCTGTATGCTGGTTGAAAAGTCAATTAAAATGTGATTCCATCTGGTAGTCCAGTTGGGAATGTCACTATTCAATTTAATCTACATTGAGCTGAAATGAACTCTGCATAATCAAAAGATGTAATGTAGTGGGGTGCACGGAGATGTAAGTTAGCTAGTGTTGCACATGTTCAGTTAATTCTCTTTTCTTTCTCTTTTAATTCTTCTTTCTTTTATAAAAGTTATAAACCTGGGAAAACAACATTTCTTAATGATTTTCTCACTATGGATGCATTTCCCTTTATGTGAATTTTGTATAGCTGCATATTTATTCCTATTTTCCCAGCTCATTTTTAGTAGGATTGAGAGAGTCGATGTGAGTGCATTATTCTATCAAAGCTACCGACTTCAATCACTCATTTTGTTCTGATGTATTGTGTATTGTTCCGATGTATTTGTTCTGATGTTCTGTGTATTGGATTCCTATTGTTTTTGTAAAAAATTACCAGTAACTCAGTGTGATTTAAAACAATTCAAATTTATTACTTTACAGTTCTGGAGATCAGAAGTTTGAAATGGGTGTCATGGCTAAAGTCAAGCTACAAGTAAGGTGGTGTTCCTTTAGGAGGCTTTCAAGGGGAATCTCTTCCTTGTTATCCCAGTTCCTAGAACCTGTCCACATTCCTTGGCCTGTGTGTCCCTTCTGTCCCCAAAGCCATCAGTGAATGATCAGGTCTTTTGATGCTATCTTTGATTCAGACTCTTCTGTTTTACTCTTTCTGTTATAGGATCCTTGTGTTACATTGAACCCACCCACATTATACATGATAATCTCCTCCTCTTAAAATCAGTTAACAACCTCAATTCCATCTGTAGCTCTGATTTCCTCTTCTCATGTAACATGACATTCATGAGTTTTGGAGTTGAGATGTGGACATTTTGGAGGCCATTCTTCTAGCCTCCACACATTGTAACCAGTTTATTCTAATCCCAATGCTTAGGTAGAGAGTTAACTGGTGCCCATCCATTCCTCTCAGACTAATTTGAAACAGTTTGGCTGATGTTGCTCTGGTTTGGCTAATGATTACTAGTTTGCACACATGCTGACATGTGCTTCTAGTTACAAATTTTTCCCAACAGATGAAGAATTGGAGATAAAACTTACAATTGAGTTCATATAAAAATTCATATCTTCGCATGTAAAGGCTGAAGTCTTTCTTAAAACTAAATGATCAATTGACTATGGGTCTTACAGTGTATTCAATTTTTAAAGTCACTAACTTGAGTAGAGAGGAAGGTGGGAGGGGGGATCAGGGTGGGGAATACATGTAAATCCATGGCTGGTTCATGTCAATGTATCAGAGGGACCACTGTGATGTTGTGGGGTAGTTAGCCTCCGACTAATGGGGATAAATGGAAAAAAAAATCCAGAATGAGGTATGCATAGAAAAAGGATATAAAATATGGAATCAAATAAGAAACATATGAGAAACTAGGATATGGTCTAAAATGCCTGTAAACTGGAATCCAAAAAAGAGAGGAGAGACATTGATGCTACACCTGGGGCTGATTCATGTCAATGTATGGCAAAAACCACCACAATACTATAAAGTAATTAGCCTCCAATTAAAATAGATTAATTTAAAAAATTCTCTAAAAGTTATGAAAGATATCAAGCTATAGATACAAAAACTTCCCTCATAGCTCAGTTAGTAAAGAATCCACCTACAATGCAGGAGACCTTGGTTCGATTCCTGGGTCAGGAAGATCTGCTGGAGAAGGGATAGGCTATCCACTCGAGTATTCTTGGGCTTCCCTTGTGGCTCAGCTGGTAAAGAATCTGCCTGCTATGTGGGAGACCTGGGTTTGATCCCTGGGTTGGGAAGATGCCCTGGAGAAGGGAAAGTCTACCCACTCCAGTATTCTGGCCTGGAGAACTCCATGGACAGTGAAGTCCATGGGGTCATAAAAAGGCGGACACAACTGAGTGACCTTCACTTTCACTTTTCATAGATATGAAAAGCCCCATGAATCCAGAAAGACCACAACATCCAGATATCACTGTAAAAGTTTGAAAAAGAAGAAAAAAGATCATCAGTCAATGAAGAAAGCAGATTACCTTCACAGGAGCAACAGTCAGACTGGCAGATGACTTCTCAATAGAAACTGAAATAAAGGGAGACTGAGGAATGACAGCTTCAAAGTGCTGAAACAAAATAACTGTCAGTAGAGAAGTCTGCAACTGGTAAAAATATTCTTTAAGAATAAGGAGATTATTCCTATTGCCATCTAGACATTGCATATGTTGAAGCACCACAAATATTTGAACTTCATAACAAGGTTTTAGCTATCCATATGTCACCACATCTGCAGTGCAGAAATGCCCAACTCTCATGAACGGAAGTGTGATCAACTGATGAACTACACAAACATATGGATTAGTGCATTAGCGGAATGTCTTCCATTATGAATCACTTATTTGTGCAGAAGGAACAAAGTTATCTATGCACTAACATTCTTTAGTGAGAAGAATAAACTTAAATCTACTAATAAATGGAAAAAAATCTACTAATATCTCATTCGCAAAACAGACATGAGACAGATGTAAACCATGTCCTCAAAATCCAGGAAAGGCAATTTTAACTTAAGCTATAATCACCAGGAAATAATCAGTCTCAGTAGTTATTTAGAAGGAGTAATAGAAAGTACATCTTCAAATGCTCAAAAAAGATCAAGAAGCAGTGGAATAAAGAGATATAAATTAAATTTTGAGTCTGAAGAACATTTAGCTTCAGTAAGAGGAAACAGCAAGAACAGTTCTTACAAAGAAATAATCAACACTAATGGTATAAAACCTGAGGTCTTCCCAGTCTATCTTACATGGCAATATGTTCACTTGTACTTGATTTATTTTAAAATATGACTTAAAGGGATTTTAATAAATGAGCAGCTTAGAGAAAGACTTAATTTTTATTAAAATAAAAGGAAGGGTGAAGGGCTATACTATACAATATACTATGTAATATACTATACAATATAGTATACTGTACTATACTAACAGAATTAATATACACTGACAAGGCATCTAGCATTGCAGATTCTACTACATGTGTAAAGATGTAACATTGAAAAAGTTATTTTAATTTAAAATTGATATTGCCTGTTGGATCTCTAAGAATTTTAAAGCCCTCAGGCAGTGATCCCTCATTTTAGACTAACAACAACATGAAGCAGTTGTCTTTTATACACTCTTGTCCTGTTACATCTAATCTCAGAAACGTGCATCCAAGAACTCATTCCAAAGAAGAACATTATATAAGTGTATAAGCCACATTAAATTGTATGAAAAAACTTCATTCTCCTATAAACAGCTCTGAAAGACATGGTGTTTTTATTTGGTTCTCAGATGATACTTTGTAAGTAAAATTCTCATTAATCTATGACACTTACAGAAAAAAATCATCTTATTATATTAGAGAATATGATGTTAATTTGTCAAAATTTTGTAATTTGGTAGAGATATAATCTTACTTGTACTTCCAGAAATGATCTATAATGCTGTATTACAGACTGATTATATTACCTTTGTACAAAATTTGAAAATAACTGAAGAAAATAAGGTGATAAATTTTGATTAAACCCAGAAGATGTTTGCATCTTTAAGCACTCCACATTTGCCTAACATAAAAATTGTCTTCTGATACAATCATGTTTCTCTAATAGATAAATTATGATTATTTGAATGAAAAAATGGTTAATTGTAACTTTTTTGAGTTAACTGCTATATCCTTTTTATAGGAAGAACTGTATATTATTGACCAATTTCCTACTTAGCACAGTAGCATAAACCCTATGTTAATGCTTTAAATATGGTGACACAGAAAATGTGGGAGAACAATTTAAAAAATCATTATGTAAAAATAAATAAATAAATAAAATAAAGTCACTAACTTGGTTATTATGAACCAAGTTTTGAACTTTTTTTTTGGAAAGTGGAAAGTGTTTGTTTTTCATCAGTTAAATGTAGTCTTGCTAAATTTAAATAGGCAGGCCATTAGACTGCTTGTTGAAATGCAATTTTAATCCAACTGTAAATTAGAGATTTCAAGGAAAATGTTTAGCAATTTATTTGTTCATAAAATGCTCCCAACAAGATAACCATAAAGCAGCAGTCCCCCAACCTTTTTGGCACTAGCGATCAGTTTTAAGGAAAACAATTATTCCACAGACTGGGGTGGGGGGGATGGTTCTAGATGATTCAAACACATGGCAGTTACTGTTTATTTTATTTCTATTATTATTATATCAACTCCTCCTCAGTTCATCAGGAATTAGATCCCACAGGTTGGGGACTCTGCCATAAATGATTACTACTAGGATAGTGATATTGCAAACATAAACATTATTTACATATGGAACAATCATTTTAAAACTAAAAAAAATATAAGAAGTTCTGATGCTGATAAGATGTTTAGTCTATCAATCAGATTTTAATAAATAAACAGAACCATTAGGATAGATACTTATATACAAAAGGGTTTGTTATACAGACTTATTTTTCATTAAAAAATTTTTATTAAGGTATAATCAACATGTAAAAAGCTGTTCATATTTAAAGTATGTAGTTTGATGAGTTTGGGGATAAGAATACACCTATGAAACCAACCACCAGGGCCATGGACATGTCCATTACCTCCCCAAGTTTCCTGCCATTCCCTTTATTATTATTGTGACTACTATTTTTGAAGCCTGTTTTTTCCCCCAGTTTCATTGAGAGATAATTAGCATACATGTAGCTTTCATAAAATTCTGTTCTAACAATAGTGAAAAGATATATTACTTGGACTTGTTTTAAAGAAAATGCAAAAGTAATTATGAATGTGTTGTACATAGTGAAGAGAATAATCCCAACAATCACCCGGATCACATACAAAGAAAAAAATGCATTTTTAGGATATTTAATGCAAAGTTACATCATTTGGGCTACTTTATCTTCAAAAGTGTTCTGATTGTCCAAATCCCTTTATGTGCAAGAAAGTTGAAAAGAAATATATACACATCATTTTTATATATTATATTCACATAATATTTGCATAATATATATTAGGTTTATATACTATACATTGGAAAAGACCTTGATGTTGGGAAAGATTAAGGGCAGGAGGAGGAGGGGAGACAGAGGATGAGATGGTTCAATAGCATCACCAACTCAATGCACGTGAGTGTGAGCAAGCTCTGAGAGATAATGAAGGACAGGGAAGTCTGCAGTCTATCGGGTTGCAAAAAGTCAGATACAACTTAGAGACTAAACAACAGCAACAAATAAAAATCAACCTAAATGTAAGAATGAAAACTTCTGTATTCCAAAACTTTTTAGAAGAATTTACATCTCTTATTATCACTTCTGTGACCATTGTAAACATATATTGTAAAGACTTAAAATTATCCAAATAGCACACTTTAGTTAACAATTCAAAAATCTTTAAAAATTGTTTCTACTAGCATGTATTTGTTGAATATGTGACATCTTGGTGCAGCATTATATCTATATGTATTATATATACATATATATTTAACTTAGGGGGTAAACATGATCATGTATCTTACTTGGACATTATGTACTGACTACTTTGTGGTTAAGTTTCTTACCGGACACTTCCATGATGTTCATTCTGAATATGATAAAAAAGAGTAAGGCCACAGTGAAAACATACAAGCTCACATGATAAGCTTACTCTAGACTTCACTGTAAAATAATCATGTATTGCCCTACTTCACAATACAAAGCTCTATTTATATTGAAATGTTCAGGGGAAAACATAAACCACAGAAACAAAACTCAATGCTCTTGGCACTAGGGCATCAAATGTGCTTTCTGAGCACAATTTTAACATTTATTTTTTATATGTGTTTTATACATATAAAAGAGAAAGTTTAGGTGAGAAGACTTTATGTTTCCTATTTTTCTCAAAATCAATCAGGATTCATCTCTCCTCTGCACTCAAACCTTTGCAGCTCATTCCACCCTTAATGAAGTCTGAGGACAGGCGAGGAAAGTCTCATGGAGAGATGAGTTCATGAACTGTGCTTGTCCTTGTCTCCATACATGCTCCCACATTGTTCACTGAGCAGGAATGTGCCTATTTTCAGGACTGTGGCATTTCTGTCTTAACCAGGGGTTAATTAACCCTCCCTTGGCTAATACTCAATTTTATTTGCCAAGCCTTGCCCAAGCTGAGTTTCTCTGGAGCATTGATTTTTTAATCTGTAGACTGTAAAATGCCCTGTAATTCTTGCAAAATTGTCTGTTATATGCAGATATGTGTTTTTCTGATGAAAGAATTAAGGTCTTCATAAGACTCACTGGGAACTCTGACCAACATTAGTTAAAGAATCACTGCTTTAGAGTAAGCCAGAAAGTCTCCCTCTTGGCATTCTCTCTGTTAATAAAAACTTTATGGACTATGCACCATTTCACAGTCATTTCTTGTTTGGGGACATTTTGTATTGGAGAGCAAAAGATGTCATTATATTAGGGACTCGGGAGTTGGTGATGGACAGGGAGGCCTGGCGTGCTGTGATTCATGGGGTTGCAAAGAGTCTGACATGACTGAGCGACTGAACTGAACTGAACTGAACTCTATTTTTAAACTAATGAATCAGACTGTTATACTAGCAGTGAATTATTTAGTCCTAAACATCACTCATCTTAGTCTTGTATGTATTAAGTGTGCAAGTAAATTAGATTCAAGGAAAAAAAAAAAAGAAAACCATTAAAATCTGTTTTCAAAGTTTTCTGATGATACCAGCTACAAGACAAGAGTCACATAACACCCATTACCTCATCTATTTGGAAATCTGGCATTTTAAAAGTTTCATGAAGAAATAAAAACCATCCTAAATCTACACCAGTGCAGGCAATTAGGGCCAAGAAATGAATTACTCCTTCACCACAAAGAACAGATTCATGTCATTTTTATCATTTCTTTTTTTTTTTTTTTTTTTCCCCTAGCCTTTGCCTGAATCAACCCCTGAGCCATATATTCATCAAAGGGTTACTGGGGTCTTCCTAGGTCTAAGTATTGTCCTAGCATTCTTTGTTGCTGTTCATTTGCTAAGTCATGTCTAATTCTTTGTGACCCTATGGAATGCAGCACCCCAGATCCCTCTATCATTCACAACCTGCAAATTTATGTCCACTGAGTTGATTATGCTATCTAACCATTTCATCCTCTTTTGCCCCCTTCTCCTCTTCAGTTCATTTCAGTTCAGTCACTCAGTTGTGTCCAACTCTTTGCGACCCTATGGACTGCAGCATGCCAGCCTTCCCTGTCCATCACAAACTCCTGAACCCTACTCAAACTCATGTCTATTGAGTCAGTGATGCCATCCAACCATTGCATTCTCTGTTGTCCACTTCTCCTCCCCCCCTTCAATCTCTCCCAGCATCAGGGTCTTTTCAAATGAGTCAGTTCTTTGTATCAGGTGGCCCAAGTATTGGAGTTTCAGCTTCAGCATCAGTCCTTCCAATGAATATTCAGGACTGATTTCCTTTAGGATGGGCTGGTTGGATCTCCTTGCAGTCCAAGGGACTCTCAAGAGTCTTCTCCAACACCACAGTTCAAAAGCATCATTTCTTCAGCACTCAACTTTCTTTATAGAAAGCTATACACCCTTGTCCTGTTGCCTTCGATCTTTTCCAGCATCAGTGTCTTTTCCAAAGAGTTGGCTCTTCACATCTGGTGGCCAAAATATTGGAGTTTCAGTTTGAGCATCAGTCCTTTCAATGAATATTCAGGACTGATTTCCTTCAGGATTGACTGGTTTGATCTCCTTGCAGTCCAAGAAACTCTCAACAGTTTTCTCCATCACCACATTTCAAAAGCATCCATTTTTTGATGTTCAGGTTTCTTTATGGTCCAACACTCATGTCCATACATGACTACTAGAAAAACCATAGCTTTTAGTGTACAGAACTTTGTCAGCAACGTGATGTCTCTGCTTTTTAATAATACACTGTCTAGGTTTGTCACAGCTTTCCTTCCAAGGAGCAAGCATCTTTTAATTTCATGGCTACATTCATCATCTGCAGTGATCTTGGAGCCTAAGAAAATAAAATCTGTCACTACTTCCAATTTTTCCCTTCTACTTGCCATGAAGCGATGGCACTAGATGCCACGTTCTTAGTTTTCTGGATGTTGAGTTTCAAGCCAGCTTTTTCACTCTCCTCTTTAACCCTCATCAAGAAGCTCTTTAGATCCTCTTCGTTTTCTGCCATGAGGGTGGTATCATCTGTATATCTGAGGTTGTTGATATTTCTCCCAGCAATTTTGATTTCAGGTTGTGATTCATCCAGCCCAGCATTTCTGATGATGTACTCTGCTTATAAATTAAATAAGCAGGGTGACAATATACAGCCTTGATATTCTCCTTTCCAAATTTTGAACCAGTCTGTTGTTCCATGTAAGGTTCTATTTGTTGCTTCTTGACCCACATTCAAGTTTCTCAGGAGACAGGTAAGGTGGTCTGGTATTTCCATCTCTTGAAGAATTTCCACAGTATGTTGTGAACCATATAGTTAAAGGCTTTAGCATAGTCAATGAAGTACAAGTAGATGTTTTTCTGGAACTCCATGATCCATGATCCAACAAGTATTGGCAATTTGGCTTGTGGTTTCTCTGCCTTTTTTAATCCCAGCTTTTACATTTGGAAATCCTTAGTTCATGTACTGCCAAAACCTAGCTTGAAGGATTTTGAGCATTATCTTGCTCACATATGAAATGAATGAATTTGTATGATATTTTTAACTTTCTTTGGCATTGCCTTTCTTTGGGATTGAAATGAAAACTGACCTTTTCCAGTCCTATGGACACTGTTGAGATTTCCAAATTTGCTGGAATATTGAGTGCAGCACTTTAACAGCATCATCTTTTAGAATTTTAAATAGCTCAGCTGGAACTTCATCACCTCCACTAGCTTTGTTTGTAATAATGCTCTGAGGGCCCATTTGGCTTCACACTGCAGGATGTTCAGCTCAAGGTGAGTGGGCACACTAGTCATGAATATCCTGATCATTAAGACATTTTTGTATAGATTTTCCGTATATTCTTGCCACCTATTCTTAATATCTTTTGCTTCTGTTAGGTCCTTATTGTTTCTGTCCTTTATCTTTCTATTATTTTTCTATATTTCTTTTCATTGTTTGGTTAAGAAGTCCTCCTTATCTCTCCTTGCTATTCTCTGGAATTCTTCATTCAGTCGGGTATAACTTTCCCTTCCTCCCTTGCCTTTTATCTCATTTTCTCAGCTATTTGTAAAGCCTCCTCAGACAACCAGTTGGTCTTGCCATTCTTTTCTTTAAAAATTGAGAAATGGAACATCTTCTGCCCTGTCAGTAAACAAGGGTGTTACCGTCACCAGCAATTGCAGCCACCATGGATGATGAGCTGGTGAGCCTGAGAGAACTCAGGAAGGAAAGAATACCTGTCATCTGAACAGCCATCAGACTCCAGCCCCTTCCTATGGTGAGCTCTGAGGAAGTTCAGGATGTGAAAACAGAATACTGGCCCCAGATGGCTGAGGTGAATATCAAAGGAATGATTTCAATGAGCACAGACTCTTGCCATACATAGAAAAATGCTAAATTTCTTAGCTTGGATTATCTGATTTTCTTTAATTAGCAGTAATCTTTTGACATTCAGACTACCTGCACTTCCTTGAAAAACTGCTATTATCCTGACTCCTCCCCTCACTTCTTTGAAACAGTTCTCTCAGGGTTAGCTGAAATGCTGTCTGCCCCCAGCCTAAAGTCCTAAAAATTCCTATTGAATAAAACATAATGCTCAACTTTTAGGTTGTGAATATATATTTTTTAAATTGACAATAGTAGTAGATGGTAATGCTATTTAGGAAGAAGCAATACCACATAGCGGCTATTTACAAGTTGTAAACAAAAAGGAAAATAATAACTTAGTATTACATCCAGTTTTCTTGCTTTGATAACTGGTGGATAATAGTGACATTTAATTAAATGAATAATGTAGGAAGAAGCATATATTAAAGGGAAGGCACAGGCAGAAACTCCTTAAAATATTTTCAGTGACTAAAATGCCTATTTTATTGCACTAAAAACTGAGGTCTGAGCACATAGGAACAATCTGTAAGGTTTCTCTTGCCAATTCTTTAGAAAAACAGTGGCACATGTGTCCACAGAAGGGCATAATAGAACTTCACATCAAGCCATTGAAGGTGTTTAAAATGAGCCTGCCCAAACTGCCAGTCAGCAAGTGAATTATTTTGAGCTGAAGAAAAGGAAAGCCCACGAGACTCAGGAAGAACTTTTTATTTTCCCCTTAACTACCTAAAGTAATTTAGATAAAGGACCTGGATTAGAGAGAGAGCTGTACTAGAGGTGTTTTATCTGAATTTATCTGCATGGCACACAGATATCTAACTAACAAACAACTGATCTCAACTTCCTGTGAATTTGCCCTCCTCCCCTTTGAAGTTCCCGGCTCCTCCTCCACTCCTTAACTCAGGATTCATTAGCCTCAACTACTCAACTTGCCCCTGGGTCTTAAATCTCTGGAACCCCAGTATGCTTGTACTTAAATGTATTTTTCTCCTGTTAATCTGTTTCACTTCAATCTAAGGCCAGCAAAAATAACCTAAAAAGTTACAGGAAAATTTTTCCTTGCCAACATCATTTTTCACTTTGAAAAAGTTTATCTTTGTTGCAGAAATTATTCGCAAACTGACATTCAAGATATTGCCAAGCTATACCCTTCTTTGAATATGATGTGATCTCAAGATGTCAACTTCTCTATGACAACTACAGTGACTGTGTAACTGTGTCAATAAAAGGCCCAAGAAGTGTTATAAGGTTAGAACCTCTAATGGAGATTGGATGTAGTAGTGAATCATCAAGTGAGTGTTATTAGTTTCAAACATTTCCTACTTTGATTGTTTCAGGTTGTTATGAAACCACAACTGGGACCAACATGTTGGATCTGGTTTGTGCTGGTTTGTGGGAGTCAACTGTTGAAGCTTCAGGAGTATGGTGGCTTATCTTATATCTTATAAGATTAACTATATCTTAATCACAGGCTTTATTAACAAGTTAACATATAAAGTCACAAGTAAGTTATATTAAAACAGAAATAATAAACAGTTAAACTCATTATTTTTAAATT
This sequence comes from Dama dama, assembly GCF_033118175.1. Lineage (NCBI taxonomy): Eukaryota > Metazoa > Chordata > Mammalia > Artiodactyla > Cervidae > Dama > Dama dama. The sequence continues at coordinate 9,322,708 of NC_083697.1, read as the reverse complement.
TTTGCTTTTATCTAAGCTCTGGAGGTTATTAACTTCTATTATACCTGTATATTTTGAGCATTATTTTACTAGCGTATGAGATGAGTGCAATTGTGCAGTACTTCGAGCATTCTTTGGCATTGCCTTTATTTGGGATTGGAATGAAAACTGACCTCTTTCAGTCCTGTGGCCACTGCTGAGTTTTCCAAATTTGCTGGCATATTGAGTGCAGCACTTTCACAGCATCATCTTTAAAGATTTGAAATAGCTCAACTGGAATTCCATCACATCCACTAGCTTTGTTCTTAGTGATGCTTTCTAAGGCCCACTTGACTTCACATTCCAGGATGTATGGCTCTAGGTGAGTGATCACACCATCGTGGTAATCTGGGTGGTGATGATCTTTTTTGTACAGTTCTTCTGTGTATCCTTGCCACCTCTTTTTAATATCTTCTGCTTCTGTTAGGTCCATACCATTTCTGTCCTTTATCGAGCCCATCTTCACATGAAATGTTCCCTTGGTATCTCTAATTTTCTTGAAGAGATCTCTAGAAAAGGCAGACGAACCAGAGATCAAATTGCCAACATCCGCCAGATCATCAAAAAAGCAAGAGAATTCCAGAAAATCATCTATTTCTGCTTTATTTTGACTATGCCCAAGCCTTTGACTGTATGGATCACAATAAGCTATGGAAAATTCTTCAACAGATGGGCATACCAGACCACCTGACCTGTCTCTTGAGAAACCTGTGTGCAGGTCAGGAAGCAACAGTTAGAACTGAACATGGAACAACAGACTGGTTCCAAATAGGAAAAGGAGTACGTCAAGGCTGTATATTGTCATCCTGCTTATTTAATTTATATGCAAAGTACATCATGAGAAACACTGGGCTGGAAGAAGCACAAGCTGGAATCAAGATTTCCGGGAGAAATATCAATAACCTCAGATATGCACATGACACCACCCTTATGGCAAAAAGTGAAGAGGAACTAAAACGTCTCTTGATGAAAGTAAAGGAGAAGAGTGAAAAAGTTGGCTTGAAGCTCAACATTCATAAAACTAAGATCATGCTATCTGGTCCCATCACCTAATGGGAAATAGATGGGGAGACAGTGGAAACAGTGTCAGACTTTATTTTGGGGGGCTCCAAAATCACTGCAGATGGTATTTGCAGCCATTATATTAAAAGATGCTTACTCCTTGGAAGGAAAGTTATGAACAACCTGGACAGCATATTAAAAAGCAGAGACTTTACTTTGCCAACAAAGGTCCATCTAGTCAACGCTATGGTTTTTCCAGTAGTCATGCATGGATGTGAGAGTTGGACTATAAAGAAATCTGAGCGTCAAAGAATTGATGCCTTTGAACTGTGGTGTTGGAGAAGACTCTTGAGAGTCCCTTGGACTGCAAGGAGATCCAACCAGTCCATCCAAAAGGAGATCAGTCCTGAGTGTTCATTGGAAGGACTGATGCTGAAGCTGAAACTCCAATACTTTGGCCACCTGATGCAAAGTGTTGACTCATTTGAAAAGACCCTGATGCTGGGAAAGATTGAGGGTGGGAGAAGGGGACGACAAAGGATGAGATGGCTGGATGGCATCACCGACTCGATGGACATGGGTTTGGGTAAACTCTGGGAGTTGGTGATGGACAGGGAGGCCTGGTGTGCTGCGATTCATGGGGTCACAAAGAGTTGGACACGACTGAGTGACTGAACTGCACTGAACTGATACCTGTATACTAGAAATACTATATAAGGGTGTTTGCTACTCTGCCTCTCTTCTCAACTGTACATTTAATGAGGCCACTTTGGTAGCTTGATCTCAGTCATGGTGAGAATATACCATTGAATTCAACAAATACTACCAGTTATGGTTTATTGTTTCTTTGGTTGTTGGGCTTAAGATTGCAGAGAAAATATTAATGATGGAGATTAAATTTAAAAGTGTGCTTTGTCTGTAGCCATTATAGTTTAAGTAAAATTTAAAACTTGAAGTTCTGTTCTTCCAGTATTTGAAGACTATTATTCAATTTACTAAAAAAATGATTCATCACTGATGAATACATGACTTTCTAACATACAGTTTTATTGTTTACTTTTTTCTTACTGTCAAATAAAACAAAAGCATCACACAGAATTTTTGTCAGAACAACACTCATCTGTCAATTGCAGCCATAGGTTGGCTACGGATATAATATATCACAAAATTAATTAAAGCATTCTATGATAATTAACTATTTGGAATTTACAATAAAAGTGTTACATATTTTATGATTTTTTGTAAATTGTGTCTACAAATCCTTCTTAATAGCAAATTTGTAATAAATGTGTATATGAGTATGTATGAGATTTTTCTGGTTTTGATGAGCATCTAATAAACACTGCTGTCTCAGAAATGGAACCAATGCCTTGACCACTTTCATGGTGTATAAGTAGAAACATTTGGAATTAACCACTGTACTCTAAAATAATTCAATACCTATTCATGGAAAATTCCCTGCTCTGCAGTCAAAATTTTAAACTGATATATTAGAAGCAAATGAGATGGGTAATTAAAACTAAGAAAATAATATTACTCATATGAACATTTTATAAATTTTATTTATTCTCTTGTATTACATAAAGATTTTGCAAGTCTAATTTACTTCTTAGAATAGAAGCTAATTAGAAGCTAATTTTCTATTAGTATGGAATTTTCAAATTTTGTACATTTTTACATATCATCTCATTGATCCCCATAAAATCTGTGAACAGACAAAAATGTATTATTATCTTAAGACACAGCTGCGGATAGCTCATTGTGCAGGATCACTTGTGTTCAATGCACAGCAATTCTTCACCAGAGCTAAGAACAGAATTTAGGGCTTTTGGTGAACTTGCTCTTAAAGACACCTATGACTCACCACACAGATTCTCCTTTTCTAGAAAACTACCGTGCACTTGGAGCCTTCCTTCTCTCTCCCAGGTAAGAGAAAAGCAGAAGACTGGAGAGGTAAAAACAATGTCACTGGAGAAGGAAGCCCTGCAAAGGATTTCAGAAAAGGAGTTTTTCTTCTTTGTGTTCTGAATCCTGAATGACAGGCTTAAGATTGCTTTTTGCTTAATTTATGTTGTGAATTTCTTCTTATCAATAAGTTCTTACATGAGTATGCAGTCATAATAAGAGTCAAACTTCAGCAATTTCCTGACAAGTTAGAAAGCAATAAAATACTCCTAAATGGTATATCAAAGAAGGTGATATTTTTAAACCAGAGGTGTGATGACACCTATAAATCATCCAGGCATTCCTCTTGAGATTTCTATACTCACTTGGAGAAGCTATTGGGACAATACACACAGAAAATGTCATCCAGAGAAAACAAATGCAACTTTTGAGAAAATAAGATTTGGAAGTCTTAGGAAGCTTATGTAAACTGGAGAAGAGAATGTCATCTGTCTCAGTTCTTCTCACCCCATTATTTATGCTTTATCTACACTTCTAAAGGTTTGAAATTTAACACACAGTATTAAAAGTAAAATATAAATGGCTGATCATAGTTTCTTAAGAAATATTTTTATTTGAATGTGCAATCTAATTTTGGGTCTTGCAGTTTAGTCACTAAATTGTGTCCAACTCTTTTGCTACTCCATGGAATGTAGCCTGCCAGGCTCCTCTGTCCATAGGGTTTCCCAGGAAAGAATACTGGAGTGGGTTGCCATTTCCTTCTCTGAGGGATCTTCCTGACTCAGGGATAAAAATTGTGTCTCCTGCGTTGGCAGGCAGAGCCACCAAAGGAAACCCATGACACAGATTATGTACCTAATAATAGGAAATACCCTCAAAAAGAAAAATATTTTTACATTTTTCAGGCTAAATGGATTAGTTATCTTTTGATACCAAAAAAGAAATCCTTTGATTTTATACACTCTGTTTCCAAGCTATAGGTTGATGAAATATCAGAGTTTTCTTAATCTTTTTGTATCTACTATAGAAATGTTGCAGCTCTTATTTATATGTTTAAAAACAAGCAAAAAACCTCTTCCTCAGGATTTTTCTGCTGTGTGTTTCCAGTCAATATGTAGATTGTTTTTTATCATTAGTTGTAAAAATAATAATTGCTATATGCCAAGTATGATGATATACAATTTTTCACTAACTCATTTATTCTCATGAAACATCTTTAAATTACAAGCTCCTGTGTGGTTTCAGATAGGGAAGCTTGAGATGTTTAAAAGTTAAATATCTCACCCAGGGATTATTACCTATTAGTGCTGGAGATCTGGAGATCTGTCTGATTTTAAGTTTCCTTCTTAGAAATTCCACTCATTTCCACTGAGAAGGAAAGACAATCTGGACAGAGTTTACTTTTTTTTTTTTTCAGTTCAGTCGTTCAGTCATGTCAACTCTGTAACTTCATGGACTCCAGCATGCCAGGCTTCCCTGTTCTTCACCAACTACCAAAGCTTGCTCAAACTCATGTCCATTGAGTCAGTGATGCCATCCAATCATCTCATCCTCTGTCATTCCCTTCTCCTCTTGCCCTCAGTCTTTCCCAGCATCAAGGTCTTTTCTAATGAGTCAGTTCTTCACATAATGTGGCCAAAGTATTGGAGTTTCAGCTTCAGCATCAGTCCTTCCAGTGAATATTTAGGACTGATTTCTTTAGGATTGACTGATTTGATTTGATTCCTTGCAGTCCAAGGAAATCTCAAGAGTCTTCTCCAGCACCACAGTTCTAAAAGCATCAGTTCTTCAGTACTCAGCTTTTTTTTTTTTTTTTAAATAACCAATGAAAATACTCAGCCAATAAAAGGGAAGAAATTGGGTCATTTGTAGTGATGTGTATGAACCTAGAATCTGTCATACAGAGTGAAGTAAATCAGAAAGAGAAAAACAAATATCTTATACTAACACATATATGGAACCTAGAAAAATGTTACAGAAGACCTATTTGCAGAGCAGTGCTAGGGACATAGATATAGAGAATGGACTTGTGGATGCAGGAGGGGAGGGGAAGAGTGGGACGTACTGAGAGTGTGACACTGACAGATGTGCACTGCCGTGTGTGAAACGGAGAGCTGGTGGGAAGCTGCTGTGTAGCCCAGCGAGCTCAGCCTGGGGCTCTGTGATGACCAAGAAGAGTGGGATGGGGCAGTGGGAGAAAGGGGACACGTGCAGCTATGAATGCATAGCTGATTCACTTTGTTGTCCAGCAGAAATCAACATAACATTGTAAAGAAACTATACTCCAGTTAAGGTGAATAAGGCATTCAGAGGCTCCCCTCTCACCACAGGAAGTAGAATATTGGTTCTTAATTGGAGAATCAAGTAGGAAACATACTGCTATCCCCAAAAAAAACACTTGACCTCAAAAAAAAAAAAAAAAAAAAAAAAAAATGGGCAGATCTAAACACTCAAAATCCAGAATATCTAGATATCCAGCACTTAGAAAGGAGACTGCAGTATTGAAAGACAAAGAAAGTTGGGGGAAATTTGCACTGCATCATAGCATTCCAGAGACTCAGATGGCAAAGATTTGGCCTTTGGAATTTTCCATTTGGAGACATCAGAAAAGAATCACAGCCTCCAACACACACCCAGGGAACTGTCAAATGGGAGAGTGAGGACAGCAAGTAGCAGCACAGGTGTCTGGGCCGGTCTTCCAGGGTAAAATTCCAGTAGGACTCAACAAGGAGAAAGAAATCCAGTATCCACGAGAGGAGGAACAGAGGCTACCACAGTTACAGTGATTACGATTGGAATGACTGACCACGCGGGGCACCTATGACAGATGTTACAAACAGAGCTGGTCTACGCAGGACTGAGCTAAGGCTGTCCGAGATTTTCACTCATTGTTAAATGGGAACAGATCTTGTGGGACAAAACATAACCTTATTGTTCCCCCAATAAATAGGTTTTTATATGATTTCAGACATATAAATAGATAAGCACAGATTTATTTTTTTCCTTTTAAAGTTAAGAGCATATAAACATCCTGAACAGTTTTGCAAAGTGCAATAAAATTGCATATAAACAAATCAAACACAATTTCAGTCAATAGCATCATAATTTGAAATACTTAAGCATGAAGTGATTACTTATGACCTGACCACCAGATATTTGTTGAAGTTTTTTTCCTTAGTTCAAAATGAAAGTTACTTTTTTTATTTAATTTTTTTTTTAATTGGGGCTATTGACTTCTACTTTTTTTACCCTTCATGGTTAAAGATCATTTAAAACAATTTAGTGAGTCTAGAAATTCTTTTACTTCTAGCAATATCTTGCCTGCCTCATTTTTTTTTTTTTTCCCCCCTGATTAACTTTCTCAGGAGGACAGTGTCCAGAAACTGATCTTTTCTTTTCGTGTAAATGGGTGAGTTAGTGCATTGATTCAAGTGTTCTGAACTTTCTTAGTATGTTATGGTTACATACTCACAAGAACTTTCGGTCTTGAAAGACTTCTGTAAGTCTACAATAAACCTGTTTTAGGGGTAGATAAATGAACAAGTGGGCTTCCCTGGTAATTCAGCAGTAAAGAGCCCACCTGCTCATGCAGGAGATGCGGTGTGATCCCGGTGTGGGGAAGATCCCCTGGAGAAGGAGATGGCAGCCCACTCCAGCATCCTTGCCTGGGAAACTCCATGGACAGAGGAGCCTGGTGAACTGCAGTCCACGCGGTCACAAAGAGTCAGACACAACTATGACTGAGTGACTAACACATGAATGAATACTAGGAAACATTAAAAAAAAAAAAAAAAAAAAGCTGTTTCAATTGCCACATATTCTAAGATTAAAAAGTAAAGAATCTGCCCATAATGAAGGAGACAGAGGAGACATAGGTTTGATCCCTGGGTCAGGAAGATTCCCCTAGAGGAGGAAAATGGCAACCCACTCCAGTATTCTTGCCTGAAAAATCCCATGGATGGAGGAGCCTGGCAGGCTACGGTCCCTGGGGTCGCACAGAGTTGGACACGACTGAGGGACCAAGAGCTGCACAGAGAGGTGGCAAAAGGGCACCAACTTTCAGCCACAAGTGAATGAGTCTGAAAATCTGATGTGGTGGCTAATTGAGAACACTGTCTAGTATAATCAAAATTTCCCAAGAGAGGAGAAAGTAAATGTTCCCACCAAAAAATAAATAAATAAAATATATGAGGTGATAGATATGTTAGGAACCCAATACAGAAACCTTTTCACAACATATATCAAATCATCACAATATACACTTCAAATAAATTATACTTTTTTGTATCATTTATAATGCAATCTGAAATTTGTAAAAGGCAGAAGAACTAGAACAAAAAAGTCATAATTGTCACTATAAATTGTTTATATGTCTCATGTTAAAAAGAATGCTATGAATACAACTCAGTTCATTACTCAGAGATACTTTGAACTGTCTACATTGCAAAATTAGGAACATGTTATAAATATAATTCAAACTAGTTAGAAGGATAGGTAGTTATACTCTAATTTTGAGGCATAAACAAAACAGGAAAAGTATTGCCATGTTGCACTAAATCTAAAATATCAAGAGAAAAAAGTTTGAAATGTTTTATTTTTGCAATACTACAATAATTTCATTTCCTTTTTCCTCAGTAGTACATAGGTAATTATTATTTTGCAACAGTCTGAATAAATGTCAAAGGCAGAGTGAGTCATTTTCAGCACAATGCTTATTATGAAACTATTTGGCATAACATTTTGCACTTTATAAGTGAGTTTCTGAAAATTCTACAAAACCAAATCGAATCTTGTTTCTTTGGTTTGAGTTTTGACAGACAAGTAGCAAAGTGAAGACTTAAAGCCAATAATTTTCCTGCCTATTGAAATAGGATGGAATTTCCTATACTTTCTCTTTCATTAAGTCATTAGCTCTTCAACTGACATTGAACCTGTGTATCTTACATATCTGGACACCTTGGTGTCTACAGTAATCTTGAGAATATTTAGTGTGAATATATACTTTAAACTGCATACTATGTGAAAAGTCCAGCTAACAATAAGTCTTGTTTTTCCTCAGTTAGCAAAAGGCCATTGTAGAGATGATTTTGCTGTTGTGCTTTTTAAAAGCAAGCCAGGATATTTTAACAAGTGATGTGTATAGCTTATAACTATAATAAATGTTAATTATATAGAGAGTACAAGACCTTTTAGAACTAACACCAAAAAAAGATGTCCTTTGCATTATAGGGGGCTGGAATGCAAAAGTAGGAAGCCAAGAAACACCTGGAGTCACAGGTAAATTTGGCCTTGGAGTACAGAATGAAGCACAACAAAGGTTAATAGAGTTTTGCCAAGAGAACGCACTGATCATAGCAAACACCCTCTTCCAACAACACAAGAGAAGACTCTACACATGGACATCACCAGATGGCCAACACCAAAATCAGATTGATTATATTTTTTGCAGCCAAAGATGGAGAAGCTCTATACAGTCAGAAAAAACAAAGACCTGGGGCTAACTGTGGCTCAGATCATGAACTCCTTATTGCCAAATTCAGACTTAAATTGAAGAAAGTAGGGATAACCACTAGACCATTCAGGTATGATCTAAATCAAATCCCTTATGACTATACAGTGGAAGTGAGAAATAGATTTAAGGGACTAGATCTGATAGACAGACAGCCTGATGAACTATGGACAGAGGTTCGTGACATTGTATAGGAGGCAGGGATCAAGACCATCTCTATGGAAAAGAAATGCAAAAAGGCAAAATGGTTGTCTGAGGAGGCCTTACAGATAGCTGTGAAAAGAAGAGAAGCAAAAAGCAAAGGAGAAGAGGAAAGATATTCCCATTTGAATGCAGAGTTCCAAAGAATATCTAGGAGAGATAAGAAAGCCTTCCTCAGTGATCAATGCAAAGAAATAGAGGAAAACAACAGAATGGGAAAGACTAGAGATCTCTTCAAGAAAACTAGAGATACCAAGGAAACATTTCATACAAAAATGGACACAATAAAGGACAGGAATGGTATGGACCTAACAGAAGCAGACGATATTAAGAAGAGGTGGCAAGAATACACAGAAGAACTGCACAAAAAAGATCTTCATGACCCAGATAATCACAATGGTGTGATGACTCACCTAGAGCCAGACATCCTGTAATGTGAAGTCAAGAGGGCCTTAGGAAGCATCACTAAGAAAAAAGCTAGTGGAGGTGATGGAATTCCAGTTGAGCTGTTTCAAGTCCTAAAAGATGATGCTGTGAAAGTGCTGCACTCAATATGCCAGCAAATTTGGAAAACTCAGCAGTGGCCACAGGACTGGAAAAGGTCCGTTTTCATTCCAATCCCAAAGAAAGGCAATCCCTTTCTTTGCTCAAACTGCCACACAATTGCACTCATCTCACACGCTAGTAAAGTAATGCTCAAAATTCTCCAAGCCAGGCTTCAGCAATATGTGAACCGAGAACTTCCAGATGTTCAAGCTGGCTTTAGAAAAGGCAGAGGAACCAGAGATCAAATTGCCAATATCCACTGGATCATGGAAAAAGCAAGAGAGTTCCAGAAAAACATCTATTTCTGCTTTATTGACTACACCAAAGCCTTCTACTGTGTGGATCACAATAAACTGTGGAAAATTCTGAAGGAGATGGGAATACCAAACCACCTGACCTGCCCCTTGAGAAACCTATATGCAGGTCAGTAAGCAACAGTTAGAACTGGACATGGAACAACAGACTGGTTCCAAATAGGAAAAGGAGTACGTCAAGGCTGTATACTGTCACCCTGCTTATTTAACTTATATGCAGAGTACATCATGAGAAACGCTGAGCTGGAAGAAGCACAAGCTGGAATTAAGATTGCTGGGAGAATTATCAATAACCTCAGATACGCAGATGATACCACCCTTATGGCAGAAAGTGAAGAGGAACTGAAAAGCCTCTTGATGAAAGTGAAAGAGGAGAGTGAAAAAGTTGGCTTAAAACTCAACATTCAGAAAACTAAGATCATGGCATCTGGTCCCATCACCTTGTGGGAAATAGATGGGGAGACAGTGGAAACAGTGTCAGACTTTATTTTGGGGGGCTCCAAAATCACTGCAGATGGTGACTGCAGCCGTGAAATTAAAAGACGCTTACTCCTTGGAACAAAAGCTATGACCAACCTAGATAGCATATTAAAAAGCCGAGACATTACTTTGCCAACAAAGGTCTGTCTGGTCAACAGACAGACAACAACAATAAAGGTCTGTATGGTTTTTCCAGTGGTCATGTATGGATGTGAGAGTTGGACTGTGAGGAAAGCTGAGTGCCAAAAAACTGATGCTTTTGAATTGTGGTGTTGGAGAAGACTCTTGAGAGTCCCTTGGACTGCAAGGAGATTCAACCAGTCCATCCTGAGGGAGATCAGTCCTGGGTGTTCGTTGGAAGGACTGATGCTGAAGCTGAAACTCCAATACTTTGGCCACCCATGTGAAGAGTTGACTTATTGGAAAAGACCCTGATGCTTGGAGGAATTGGGGGCAGAAGGAGAAGGGAACAACAGAGGATGAAATGGCTGGATGGCATCACTGACTCGATGGGCATGAGTTTGAGCAGGTGATGGACAGGGAAACCTGGTGTAGTGCAGTCCATGAGGTCACAAGAGTCAGACACCACTGAACGTCTGAACTGAACTGAATCATTTAACAAATTTTTATTGCATTTTATCTTCACAAAATAGTTATGAGATTGATTCATCCTCTTTTTTAAATGAAGAAATTAAGATTTCAAGAGTTAGTTGTGTGCCAAAATGGTACCAAAGCTAGAGTGAAACACAGGTCTGTCCAGTCTTAAGACCATGTCTAACTCCACTCCTCCACACTGCTTTTTGAGAGACTTTAAGTGACAGACATGAGAATAATAAATGAGCAGTGCTGGGGCCAACTTTAACAAGAGAGACTAAAACTCTGCTTGGTAAACCATTTCTTCTCGAATAGCCCCTGGATTTGAGAAATTTCCTGTAGCTGGGATCCTCTTGAGTTTTTTTCCACTTTTTATTGAGATATAGTTGATGTACAATATTATGTTTCAGTTATATAATATACTGATTTACAATTTTTTAAAGGTTACACTCCATTAATAGTTATTATAAAATATTGGCTATATTTCCTGTCCTGTACATTGTTGCATTCTTGTAGTTTATATTATACATAATTATTTGTGCTTCTTGACCCTCTATCACAATATTGTAGCTCCCCCATCCCTCCCCTCAATGGCAACACTGGTTTGTTCTCTACATCTGCGAGTCTGCTTTTGTTTTGCTATAGTCACTCATTTGTTTTATTTTTTAGATTCCACATATATGATATCACACAGTATTTGTTTTCTTCTGTCTGTTTTATTTCACTTAACATGATGTGCTCCTAGTTCATCCATGTTGTCGCAAATGGCAACAATTTATTCTTTTTATGACCAAGTAGTATTCAGTAGTGTGCATGTGTATATATGTAAGTGCCCACAAGTAATAAATATACACAAAAATGTAAAAGGAATCCAAACATAACACTGTCTATCTATAGTCAAAAGAGAAGCAAACAAAAGAAGAAAGAACAAAAAATACCTATGAAAACAAACCCATAACAGCTAACAAAAAGACAATAAAGTATACATAACAATAATCACTGTAAATATAATGGGCTAAATGCTCCAATCAAAGAAATAGACTTAATTTTAAGCGAGTACCTTAAAATTTGCACTTACCACACATCCTAGATCACCATCTCCTAGAGATAAGTCAAGGACTCATTAGGTACATATTTAAAAATCACATTGTAAGTGATTTTAAACTCAAAATTGTGTTTAAAATGGTCATATGGAAAAGAAAGAATTGTGGCTTGTAAGGATGGAAAAATAAAAGGAGTTGAAGTTACACAGATACGCACATGACTTAGTTGCTATATTGCCTTAGCAATAGACTTCAACATGAAATATAAATTCAAAGGAGGCATTACTACCGGTGATAGCAATACATGGTCATCAGAATAAATTTTTCCTCACTGGGAGCACACAGTCACATAATAGACATGGGGATTTATACAGACCATTAGAAAGTTTCAGAATCAGATTTTTACTCATCTGTCTCATTTGTGGAGAGAAAAGGGTGATAGGCTAATCAGCAGAGATATTCGCCAGAAGTAAAGAATCTCTAAAGTGGTCAGAAAACAATGGAGAGGGGATGAAGACAATATTTATTATTCATAAGAAACATTGAGGACAGATTTTTTTAAATCACTCTTTTTAATAGCTTTTATCACACAAAGTGTTTTGAAAAGTAGAACTTCTAAGTCTCATAAAGATATGAGTATTCACCTCACAAAGAAAAGTGTCAATACAAAGTTCAAACTGAATTAAACCTGGAAAAACAGTTCACTTATAAAAAAATAGGGTCTATCTAGATCATTTTAATGAAACATACTAAACCATGTTATAACTTTAATAGCATAATTTTATGGATATACATTTATTCTATTTTTATAGGAAAAAAAGTGACTGAACCCTGTGTTAAATGCACTTTCAGTTACATCTTTTCTTCTGTGAAAATGCACTTTTCAGTTACATCAACAGTCTGCTGATTTAAGAGTCAAGGGGATTTTGCTTCTCAAGGGCATTTAGCAAAGTCTAAGAAGATGTGGTGCATATATACAATGGAATATTACTCAGCCATAAGAAAGAACAAAATTGTGCAATTTGCAGAGACATGAATAGACCTAGAGACTATCATGCAGAGTGAAGTAAGTCAGAACAAGGAAAAATATCATATATTAACATATATATGTGGAATCTAGAAAAATGGTTCATATGAACCTATTTGCAAAGCGGAAATAGAGACACAGATGTAGAGAACAAACCTATGGACACCAAAGGGTGGGATGAATTGGGAGACTGGCGGGATGAATTGGGAACAGTGTACTGTATACACTACTGTGCAAAAAATAGATACAAAATAAAAATCTACATCACAAGGAACTCTATTCAGTGCTCTGTGGTGCCCAAAATGGGATGGGAATTCAAAAAGGAGGCGATATATGGATATGTGTAGTGATTCACTTTGTTGTATGACAGACCATCACAGCATTGTAAAACAACTGGACCCCAATAATTTTTTTTTAAGTTTTAGAGACATTATTTGTTGGTGTGACAGAGGATGGGGATGCCATTGACATCTATAGAGTAGAGACCAGAAATGTTAGCATTTCGCTGTGCACACAACAGCCCCTCACAAAGAAAGAATTATCTGTCCAAAATATTAACAGTGCTGAAGCTGAGAAACTCTGCTTAACATAAGATGCATCTGAGGAGCAATACCAAACTGAGTGTGTAGTTACTTAAATCCAAATAAAGTCAGTGTCACTGACTTATAAGTGTCACTGACATAACTTACAAGAATGATGAACTAAGGAGAATTGTCATTTCATGCAGCTAAAAGTTGTACTTGAATTTTTTGACTTATTATACACAAACAGAGCTTTGAACCATCCCTTGGGAACTGGTTTAAATTTTGAACTCCAACCCAAACCCACAGATCCATAATCTGCATTTTCATAAGATCCCTGGCTTTTTATGAAACTTTAAACATAATACTTCAGCTGTAGCACTTAGATATACTCTCTAGCATATTCATTTACTATTAGAGGTGGCTGTGATGGTTGTGATAGTGATGACAGGCCATATGACACAGCAAGAAGTTGAAGGCTGGCAACAATTTAATGAAAAGATTCCTAAAAAAGAGATAAGAATAGATGTAGAATGTGTTCATTTTCTATTTCTGTGTAACATATTGCCACAAACAGTACTTTAAAATACCCATTATTTTCTCACAGTTCTTGAGCTGTGACTGAGTTTTCTGGCTGGGGTACCACAAAGCTGAAATCAAATTCCAGCCTGGTTTGTTTGGAGGCTCTAGAGAAAAGTCTATTCCCAAGCTCATTCTTCTTGTTGGCAAAGTTCAAGTCCTCATGGCTGTGGGACTGAGGACCCAATTCCTTGAAGGCTGTCAGAAGAGGGCTGCTCTCAGCTTCTAGAGACCACTTACATTCTTTCCAATGGGTCCCTTCATCTTCAAGTCAGCAGATTTGAATCTTTGATTTTCCTTTCACCCAGGAGCCAGAGAAAAATCTCTGCTTTTCTCATGTGATTAGATGTTAGGCACTCAGAAAAACTCCCTTTCCTAAAGTCAACAGTCCCATAAAATAAACCTACCAGACAAGTAAAACCCACATAGTCACATCCTTGGGGATTATGTGGCAGACAGAGAATCTTGGGAGACATGTGAGACCTCTGCCTGTCACAGACTCCTTGCAGTGATGAGACCCCACATGGAGGGGCAAGGTGGTGTCTGAAAAGAGAAAGTGAGATGGCAGACTTATGAACCTGATTGTGCTGTGCATGATGTCTGCAGACCTCCAGTCTACTCATCAAGTTAGTGCTTAATTTGCTAAAAGTAAAGGGGAATGTTTCAGTTTCAAAGCCTTAAGGCAACTGAAAGTTTTAAGATCGCTGCTACAGGCAATGGTGGATTACTTGAACAGAAAAAAAGAAAGAAAGAAAGAAATGTTGCTGGAGAGAGCAGAGATTCCAGCAGGATGTGGAATGTACCTAAGAGGAGCATGGTGTTCTACCCAAAGGCAGAGTCCTGATGGGTTGAATGTGGGCTGATATGCTGAAGAGGGGAGGAAGCTGCAGACCCTCCTCACAGGACAGCCCAGAAAACAGCCTCTTCGGGGGGTGATGGGGGACCACCAAGCCAGGCAATGCTTGGAGGAGAAATCTGCTCAGATTGTTTCCTCTTTACTGTAAACTGAATATGAAGTAAGGAGGACCTCATGTCCTGCGCGTTTCAGGGTTTTAAGGAGAGGAATGATAGCAGTGAATTAATTTTTTCAGGCTTTTATAAGGCACAGAATGTCATCACTTCATCCTGTCCCTTGGGGCTCTGGGGCCAGTGCTGCGGTTGCCTGGGCTACAAGTGAAGTTCTCTTGACAAATTCATGGCAGGGATGCTAAACCGCAGAGAACAGACTTTGTCTTCTCTCCCTCTTCATCACAGCTAAGATGGTGATGAAAACGCCTGACGCAAGCAGTAGGTGACACTCCGTTTGACATCTGCCTCACAGGCTCTCAACCTTGGGGCTGCTCTCGTCCCACATACCTTGCTCCCTGGTACCTGATCTTTGTGGCTTTATTTTGCTTCTTTATCTTGGGACCACAGGATTCAGCATGTGGGATCTTAGCTACCATCCAGACCAGGGGTTGGACCCACACACCCAGCACTGGAAGCAGAGTCTCAACCACTGGACCACCAGGGAAGTCTCTGAATGATAGTTTTAGAAAATGTTGAATAGCTTCCCATTACATACATGTAGTCTCACAGTGTAATTAAAAAAACATGTTTGAGTTTCATTGAAAAAAATTAGGTAGGATTAAAGAATTCAAATTTATTATGGTTTTATATATAATATTTTTTCCCCCCTGGCTTCAAACTTCCACCAAAATACTGTTCAAATGGTTGACATTTTACATAATGTTTTTAAGTAAACTCTATTTGAAAATTAATCAGTGAGCGAAAGACAAAGATTCTTCATGTCTGTTTCCCTCAAGATATGTTCATGAGGGCACAGAGGAGGCTGCGGCAGGACCGGGCCTCCTCCTCGCGCCGAAAGAAAAAAAAATAAAAAATAAAAAAAAAATAAAAAAAAAAAGATATGTTCATGAATACATTTACAATAAAAAGTAAAGACATGAATGGTGCCACTATAACCATATAAAATAGGTCAAGTCACTATTCATAACAAGTCAGAATCATACTTGGTTTTTCAGCTTTCTCTTAAATCCAAATATTTAGAGGATTTTGCTTGAAATGACAAAAGATTGCACACATAAAGCATAAAGAAGTGCGTATCTTTGGCATCTAGCCAAAGTGTCCACAATTATTTAGATGTGGTCCAAAGAAAAGCATTATTATGGAGAGAGATAAAGCTAATACTGACAAATGCACATGCAATAAGGTTTAGTACTTTCAATAAAGTGTTCATCGTATGTTAGCCATTCTGGTAAGTCCTCATTTAATTTTCTCAACTTGACAAGGCAGTTATTATTCCCTCATTTTTAAAGGAGGAATGTGAGCCTGAAAAATGTTGGGCTATCTCAGCATAGTTTAGTAAGAGATTTGGAATTTGTGTGTCAACTTCACTTTGATTTTTTCCCCCTACAGTCATGTCATGTTACATTTGTTGCAAAGTCTCAGATGGGTTTGCCTGTCTCTCAGGAACATCCCAGACCCTTACTGTTTCCTCCAAGGTAGGGCCTGAGTTAGCTGTTGCTGCATTCCCACCACTAACTTTTCCCAGTTTTCCTCCAGCCACACTCAAGAAAGCTCCTGCTTTCAGTCTTTACATTGCTGTTCTTTCTTTCCAGATTCTCCTCTCACAAATACCAGCATGCTTTCCTTCTTAACTTCTTTCATGTTTTCACTCAAATGTCACCTTGCCAGACAGACCTTTAATCATTCTCCCCTTACTTTGCTTTATATTTCATCACAGTACTTATTTATATATTTGCTTACAGGCTTGTTGTCTGTCTCTCCTTTCTCTCTGTATGAGAATAGAGCTTTGTTTTGTTCAGTGCTACGACTGAACTGAACTGAACGGATGTCCCTTATGCTTAGAACAAAGGCCATCATGTAGTAGTCACTCCAATACTGCAGCATGAATATATGAATTATTAACATTTTATACGTCAAAGGAGAACATGCATTGTGTGACTGGGCCCTGATAATCTCAAATTCAGCTCAGGAAGGTTTTAAGAGGAATTTGTGGACAACTCTAAGTTCAGCAAGGGCTTTATAGAGCAGATGTAAATTTCAGGGACAGATTAAAAGACTTGATTCACTGATTTTAAGAAAACAGCAAGTATGACAGGTTTAAGATGGATATTAGAAAAAGTGTTTAGTTTTGGATGAAGCAGAATGTTTCCAATGAGAAAACGGTGAGCAAATTTATATAAGTTGATTATAAGAGAAAAGAAGGAAAAAGGAGACAAGATGGTGGGGTCATTTATAGCAGCTTGTGATGGATGGTCAAGGAGAGAGAGTTTGCACTCAATTTAAAGGCTACCTGGGTCGGTGAATGGTCAGAGTGGTGCAGTGATGCAGTGAGAATACAGGAGAAGAACTGCCCTGGAGACATTGCCAAAAACTTCCTGGAAAGAGGGAAACCTTTGGCTATATTTCTAGCAAGAAGGACATATAGATGTGAAAGGGCATGGGGTGGGGGGAGAAAAAAAAAACGGGCAATTTATTTATATCCTCCTACATAAAGAGAAGAGGGTTGCAGAGGATGAGATGGTGAGAGATCATCACTGATTCTCCTGAGCAAACTTCAAGAGATAGTGACAGACTCCTGCAGCGAGGCCTGGTGTGTGCAGTCCATGAGGTCCCAAAGAGCTGGACATGACTTAGAGACTGAGCAACAAGTGTTCAAATCCAAATCTGCTACTTTCCAGCATCCATCCCTCCCTTTTCTCTCTTGTTCAGTTTTTGTAGTTGCTGTTTATATAGTTGCAATTTGCCAACCTAACAGATGCTGAAAGAAGAAAATTAAAAAAATATGTATCCAAGAAAATGCTCGAATGTCCCAGTTAGTGTTAAGCTTCTACTTTCATTTGAATATTTATTGCATTTTGCCTTTTGTGATGCTTGACTGTCCTTCTGCCTTCCTCTTCACTAGACTACCCATCCACCAGGGGTGAAATGGCTCTCATATGTCTCTGTATTGCAATCACTTAGCACATCATTTCATATACAGAAGATATGCAAATTATTTTCTCTGAAGAAGAGTCAACACTTTAGAAATAAGGCAATATGTGGAGATATTATGAAGGCAATTCGCTATCATCACTGCTCTAGAGAAGTTAGACTTGACCACAGAATTTAGAATATCTGAAAAAAATAAAAAAATTGAAAGCATAGATCCATTACAAACACATTGATAAAATAGTCATTTTGAGAGTAGGGAACAATTTGTGACAATTTTTCTACCCTCAAGATGCACCGCCTCTGTACTCTATGAACCCTTTTTGTGTAGTCTCTTTGACTTTTAATTCAATCGCTTTGCAGAAAAAAGTCACTTTTAAAGGGAAAATGCATAGATTTTCAATCTTTGTAATGCAGGTCAGAGCATTTCTTGATGATCTGCATCTGGGTCAAGACATTGTCTTCTCCCAAGTATCCTTCAATAGATTAAGTTTAATTTGCTGGCTAATCTCCATGGTGATAAGGTTGTGGCTCTGCTGAAGATGACTGGCTTTTTAGATGGCAGTCTTGCAGCTGAAATTTAATGAGAATATAAATGCCACAAAAAGATATTTTCTTTTGCTAATGATTGACCACTCACCTGTTCCTGGTTTTTTTTTTTTTTGCTGTTGTTGTTGTTTTGTTTTTATGAAAGGCTGTATCCTAAAATTAACAGCACAGCACATAACAACATGTATTTTTCTCTCAGACATCCGTATTGTATTACTTTAAGTTCCCCTGTGAGTATTTTGGATGTTTTGGGTTTTGCTTCAGAACTTCTCTTGAAATATATTACATGCTTATTGTGGAAAAATTATATAGACTATTATCAATTATTTATTTATTTTTCTTGCTGTGCCTGCACAGGATATGGAATCTTAGTTCACTGAACAAGGATTGAGCCCACAGTCCCTGCAGTGGAAGAGTGAAGTCTTAACAACTGGACCATCAGGAAGGTCCCATCAATTGATTCTTTTGAAAATAATTTCTAATACCACTGTGATAAACATTGAAAAACCAAGAGAATGGGATCAGCAAAGAGACCATACATTTTATTCAGGAATTATTCTTTCATTTATGTTAGCATGTTTTATTCTTAGACCCCAGTTTGGTTCAGGAAAAGATATTATTGAGGTTCTGCAGATTGTACTCTACTGAATTATGACTCTCAGAAAGTAGAATTGAGTATAACCCCCCAATGTGATCAGAATATTGAAAAAGTTAACTGATCAGATAATGGAGTTAGAGAAGCTGGGCTGGGAATTTTAAATCTTCTATTAATTCTCTATAGTTCTCTTGTGAAAGTATTTAGCCTTTTCTAGGCTTCATTTCTAACCATAAAAGGGAACTGTTACATGCTTACAAGGACTGTTGATGAAGAGACACTCTGCAGCTCATAAAAACAGGAAGGCTTATGATTCAGTGGTCCTGAATTTAGAGGTGAAGGCAATGAGGATAAAATAATTTCCTTTAGAAAGAGGGGAATTTTGACTTGGATTTTATAACACTTGTTGGTTTATATGAAAAGGACGTTTAAGATAGCCACATTCAGAAAATGTGTCCGGGGATACTGGATAGCCAATGAGTGGCTTGTTGCTTCTGATTTCCAAGTACATTTTCTTCTCTCTCATTTAGAACATATAGTTTTTTCTCCTCCCTTACAAAAGCGTCCTTTCTGAGAGGAATTCATTCTATGTGATGTTGATAGGATTGTTTGAACGCACCACAGTGGTATCTTCATGATCCAGCCCTGACCAATCAGAGTATTGCACCTCACACCTCCTGGCCTCAGTACTTGTCTGAGGAAGTACCATGTGACTGAACTGGGGGTGAGTCGGTTGCTTTTTTGGTAGTCTTCTGCCAGAGCCCAAGTGGGAGACCCTATTTTACCACTGATATCAACAGGCCGGTGGGATATGAACTTTAACAATTGAAAGACATAATGAAAGGTCAAATTAGAATCAGAGAAAAAATGTCTGGACCTACATTCTATCAGGCTTGGAGTCAGATGTAATCTTTGAATTTTCTGTCCATGAACCCCATTTGGAAGATGGGGAGGGAGCTCTTAATATGACTTAACTGTATTACTTTGTGTTCTATCTTTAGAACCAAACGCATCTCCACTGATATATTGGGTGGAGAGGTGGGCTGAGGTCATTAATGGACAAGGGGTTCAGCTGAAGGTTTATTACTCTGTGTTCTATCTTTGGAACCAAACGCATCTCCACTGATATATTGGGTGGGGAGGTGGTCTGAGGTCATTAATGGACAAGGAGTTCAGCTGAAGGTAGGATTCAAATTTGGCAAGTGATCTGTTTTGCTAAATAAGTAGGGAGAGGAAATATTAGCCAGAAGTTGCATTGAGTGAGGTAAATTCCCACAGGCCATCTTGCAAAGGTTCAGCGTTTTCTGTAGCAGGAATAAAGAAGAAAAAATGGAAAGGAGAGAGAGAAAAGAAAAACACCTCTGTTATACGACCCAAAGTAAAAGGATTTCAAGTTTGGAGTGGTCATATGCGAGTCAAACCTATTTATAATTACAGACTGTCTTTATAAAGGTGAGATCTCCATCTGGCCATTAATCTTAAAAAAGGAAAAAAAAAAAAAAAATCACTTGTGGCATTCCAGAGTCCTTACATAGGTGAAGTCAGATAATGTCAGCGGTTTGTTCAAACTTACATCTGGTACATTTTTTCCTCTGAGACACTGTATATGATGTACTTCTTAAGATCAAACCACTAAAATTAATAGGTCCCCTCGTATCATATTATAGCTTCTTTGTACATGTGTTTAAATACCTAGGGAAAAAAAAGATATATATATGCATAATAAAAGGAAAGCAGTCTTGTGTGGTTACCTGGAGAAAACTATAGCTATGATTCAAATGAGGAAAAAAGCAATATGTTTTAAATAAGAACAGAATAGCTTTAGTATTATGACAACCCCTGGGAGAAAATGGGAATTGAGTAGGAAGAAGCAGAAGCCCTCTGATTTAGAGACTTGGTCAATTCTCTGGGAAGAGGTAGGTGCTCAGGGCATAATTACCAGTAACAATGAGGCCAGTTGGCATTGTTCACCAATATGTTGCCAGGCAGCAGATGATGGTCAAGACAGAGTTGACACTGGGAAGGTTCTGTAAGCAGGCATGGGCAAGCAGGCACATAGTTGGAGATGGAGAGTATGAATCCACAGGCTTGCTGTGAAGATGAGCATGTATCCAAAGGCATCAGGGAAAAAGAACAGGAAGTACTAGCCTTGAAATTTTGGAATCCAGTCTCCAATAGGCATGCAAGGGAATTTCAGAATTTGAGTCTCATAGGAAACAATGAAACAGTAGACTGTCAGTGTAAAGAACTTGGGTAAAATAGAAACCCAGATTATTAAGATAATAGTGATAGGCAAAACTAGGGACAAAAGAACAAAGGAAATTACATGGGCCACTTGGAATTAGAGATAAAGATCAGATGCATGGATGACTTAATTTATCAAATTAATAAATAATGATAACAAAATACAGCTAATCCCTATAAATTATCCAATGTAAGTCTTACACTGTTTTCTTATATAAATAAATTTCAATTTTCAAAATAAATCCCAAATAATCCCAAAATGTTGCAGTTTGGCATATTTTATAATTTAAGTTAGAGGAATTTGAGAAATGTCTTATGCAGGAAGGACGTCCTCAAGCAGTTCAGTCTCTCAGTCATGTCTGACTATTTGTGAGCCCATGGACTGCAGCACAACAGGCCTCCCTGTCCATCACCAACTCCCAGAGTTTACTCAAACTCATGTCCATTGAGTCGGTGATGCCACCCAACCATGTCATCCTCTGTTGTCCTCTTCTCTTTCTGCCTTTAATCTTTCCTTGCATCAGGGTCTTTTCAAATGAGTCAGCTCGTCTCTTCAGGTGGCCAAAGTATTGGAGTTTCAGCCTCAGCATCAGTCTTTCCAATGAATATTCAGGACTGATTTCCTTTAGGATGGACTGGTTGGATCTCCTTGCAGTCCAAGAGACTCTCAATACTCTTTTCCAACACCACAGTTCAAAAGCATCAATTCTTCAGCACTCAATGTACATGACTACTGGAAAAACCATAGCTATGACTAAAAGGACTTTTGGTGGCACAGTATTGTCTCTGCTTTTTAATATGCTATCTAGGTTGGTCATAGCTTTTCTTCGAAGGAGTAAGCATAGTAATTTTATCGCTGCAGACACGATCTGCAGTGATTTTGGAGCCCCCAAAAATAAAGTCAGCCACTGTTTCCAATGTTTCCCCATCTATTTGCCATGAAGTAATAGGATCAGATGCCATGATCTTAGTCTTCTGAATGTTGAGCTTTAAGCCAACTTTTTCACTCTCCTCCTTCACTTGCATCAAGAGGCTCTTTAGTTCCTCTTCACTGTCTGCCATAACAGTGGTGTCATCTGCAGATCTGAGGTTATTGATATCTCTACCAGGAATCTTAATTCCAGCTTGTGCTTCATCCAGTCCAGGATTTCTCATGATGTACTCCACATATAAGTTAAATAAGCAGGGTGACAATATACAGCCTTGACATACTCCTTTCCTGGTTTGAAACCAGTCCGTTGTTCCATGTCCAGTTCTAACTGTTGCTTCTTCACCTGCATACAGATTTCTCAGGAAGGAGGTCAGGTGGTCTGGTCTTAAAAATTCTTTAAGAATTTTTCAGCTTGTTGTGACCCACACATTCAAACGCTTTGGCATAGTCAATAAAGCAGATAGATGTTTTCCTGGAACTCTCTTGCTTTTTTTGATGATCTATCGGATGCTGGCAATTTGATCTCTGGTTCCTCTGCCTTTTCTAAAATCAAGCTTGAACATCTGGAAGTTCATGTTCATGTGCTGCTGAACCTTGGCTTGGAGAATTTTGAGCATTACTTTTTTAACATGTGAGATGAGTGCTATTGTGTGGTATTTTGAACAATCTTTGGCATTGCCTTTCTTTGGGATTGGAATGAAAACTGACCTTTTCCAGTCCTATGGCTACTGCTGAGTTTTTCAAATTTGTTGTCATATTGAGTGCAACACTTTCACAGCATCATCTTTTAGGATTTGAAATAGCTCAGCTGGAATTTCATCACCTGCACTAGCTTTGTTCGTAGTGACGCTCCCTAAGGCCCACTTGACTTTGCATTCCAGGCTGTCTGTCTCTAGTGATCACACCATTGTGATTATATGGGTCATGAAGAACTTTTTTTGTATAGTTCTTCTGTGTATTCTTGCCACTTCTTCTTAATATCTTCTGCTTCTGTTAGGTCCATACAATTTCTATCCTTAATTGTGCACATCTTTGCATGAAAATTTCCCTTGGTATCTCTAATTTTCTTGAAGAGATCTCTAGTCTTTCCCATTCTGTTGTTTTCCTCTATTTCTTTGCATTGATCATTGAGGAAGACTTTCTTATCTCTCCTTGCTATTCTTTGGAACTCTGCATTCAAATGGGTATATCTTTCTTTTCTCCTTTGTCTTTCACATTTCTTCTTTTCATAGATATTTGTTAGGCCTCCTCAGACACTGTTTTACCATTTTGCATTTGTTTTTCTTGGAGATAGTTTTGATCACTGCCTCCTGTACAATGTCCCAAACCACCGTCCATAGTTCTTCAGGCACTCTGTCTATCAGATCTAATCCCTTCAATCTATTTGTCACTTCCATTGTATAGTAATAAGGGATTTGATTTAGGTCATACCTGAATGATCTAGTGGTTTTCCCTACTTTCTTCAATTTCAGCCTTATTTGGCAATGAGGAGTTCTTTGTCTGAGCCACAGTCAGCTCCTAATCTTCTTTTTGCTGACTCTATACAGCTTGTCCATCTTTGGCTGCAAAAACTACACTCAATCTGATTTTGGTATTGACCACCTGGTGATGTCCATGTGTAGAGTCTTATGTTGTTGGAAGAGGGTGTTTGCTATGACCAGTGCATTCTCTTGGCAGAACTCTATTTGCCTTTGCCCTGTTTCATTCTGTTATCCAAGGCCAAATTTGCCTGTTACTCCAGGTGTTTCTTGACTTCCTACTTTTGCATTCCAGTCCCCTATAAGGAAAAGGACATCTTTTTTGGGTGTTGATTCTAGAAGGTCTTGTAGGTCTTCACAGAACCATTCATCTTCAGCTTCTTCAGCATTTATGGTTGGGGCATAGACTCAGATTACTGTGATGAATGGTTTGCCTTGGAAACAAATAGAAATCATTCTGCTGTTTTTGAGATTGCATCCAAGTACTGCAATTTGGACTCTTTTGTTGACTATAATGGCTACTCCATTTCTTCTAAGGGCTTCTTTCCCACAGTAGTAGATATAATGGTCATCTGAATTAAATTCACCCATTCCAGTCCATTTTAGTTTGCTGATTTCTAAAATGTCGACATTCACTCTTGCCATCTCCTGTTTGGCCACTTCCAATTTGCCTTGATTCCAGGTTCCTATGCAATATTGCTCTTAAAGCATTGGACTTTCCTTCCATCACCAGTCACATCCACAACTGGCTGTTGTTTTTGCTTTGGCTGTGTTTCTTTATTCTTTCTGAAGTTATTTCTCCATTGATCTCCAGTAGCATATCAGGCAATCCCTTATTACTATACAATAGAAGTGACAAATAGATTGAAGGGATTAGATCTGATAGACAGAGTGCCTGAAGAACTATGGATGGTGGTTAATGCCGTTGTACAGGAGGCAGTGACCAAGACCGTCCCTAAGAAAAAGAAATGCAAAAAGGAAAAATCATTGTCTGAGGAGGTCTTACAAATAACTGAGAAAAGAAGTGAAACACACAGGAGAAGAAGAAAGATATACTCATTTGAATGCAGATCTCCAAAGAACAGCAGAGATATAAGAAAGCCTCCCTCAGTGATCAATGTAAAGAAATAGAGAAAAACAATAGAATCAGAAAAACTAAAGATCTCCTCAAGAATATTAAAGATACCAAGGGAAATTTTCATGTAAAGATGTGCACAGTAGAGGACAAAAATTGAATTCTGTTTCTAACAGAAGCAGAAGATATTAAGAAGAAGTGGCAAGCATACACAGAAGAACTATACAAAAAAGATCTTCATGACCCAGATAACAACGATGGTGTGATCATTCACCTAGAGCCAGACATTCTGGAATGCAAAGACAAGTGGGCCTTAGGGAGCATCACTATGAACAAAGCTACTGCAGGTGATGGAATTCCAGTTGAGCTATTTCAAATCCTAAAAGATGATGCCGTGAAAGTGCTGCACTCAGTATGCCAGCAAATTTGGAAACCTCAGCAGTGGCCACAGAACTGGAAAAGTTCAGTTTGCATTCCAATCCCAAATAAAGGCAAGAACAAATAATGCTCAAACTACTGTACAATAGCACTCATCTCACTCACTAGCAAAGTAATGCTCAAAATTCTCCAAGCAAGGTTTCAGCAGTATGTGAACTATGAACTTCCAGATGTTCAAGCTGAATTTGGAAAAGGCAGAGGAACCAGAGACCAAATTGCCAACATCCACTGGATCATTGAGAAAGCTAGAGAATTCCAGGAAAACATCCACTTCTACTTTATTGACTATGCCAAAGCCTTTGACTCTGTGGATCACAACAAACTGTCAAAAATTCTTAAAGAGATGGGCATACCAGACTACCTGACCTGCCTCCTGAGAAATCTGTACACAGGCCAAATAGCAACACTTAGAACGAGACATGGAACAATGGATTGGTTCCAAATTGGGAAAGGAGTACATCAAGGTTGTATATTGTAGCCCTGCTTATTTAACTTATATGCAGAGTACATCATGAGAAATTCCAGGCTGGATGAAGCACAAACTGGAACCAAGTTTGCTGGGAGAAATATCAGTTACCTCAGATATGCAGATAACAACATCCTTATGGCAGAAAGCAAAGAACTAAAAAGCCTCTTGATGAAAGTGAAAACGGAGAGAGAAAAAGTTGGTTTAAGACCCAGCATTTAATAAACAAAGATCTTGTCATCCGGTCCCATCATTTCATGGCAAATAGATGGGGAAACAATGGAAATACTGACAGACTTTATTTTTTTGGCATCCAAAATCACTGTAGATGGTTACCACAGCCATGAAATTAAAAGATGCTTGCTCCTTCGAACAAAAGCTATGACAAACCTAGACAGCATATTAAAAAGCAGAGACATTACCTTGTCGACAAAGGTCCATCTAGTCAAAGCTATGGTTTTTCCAGTAGTAATGTATGGATATGAGAGTTGGACTATAAAGAAAGCTGAGCACTGAATAATTGATACTTTTGAACTGTGGTGTTGAAGAAGACTCTTCGAGTCACTTGGACTGCAAAGTGATCCAACCAGTCAATCCTATGGGACATCAGTCCTGAATGTTCATTGGAAAGACTGATGCTGAAGCTGAAACTCCAATACTTTGACCACCTGATGCAAAGAAGTAACTCATTTGAAAAGTCCCTGATGCTAGGAAAGATTGATGGTGGGAGGGAAAGGGGATGACAGAGGATGTGATGGGTAGATGTCATCACCAACTCTATGGACATGAGTTTGAGTAAGCTCCGGGAGTTGGTTATGGATAGGGAAGCCTGAGGTGCTGCAGACCATGGGTTCACACATAGTCAGACATGATTGAGTGACTAAATTCAACTGAACTGATCTGCCAAGAAGTGATGGGATCAGATGCCATGGTCTTAGGTTTTTGACTGTTGTGTTTCAAGCAACCTTTTCACTCTTCTCTTTCACCCTCATCAAGAGGCTCTTTAGTTCCTCTTTGTTCTGTGCTTAGCTGCTCATTTATGTCCATCTATCTGTGACCCCATAGACTGTAGTCTGCTAGGTTCCTCTGTCAATGGGGATTCTCTAGGCAAGAAAAGTGGTGTGGACTGCCATGACCTCCTCCACGGGACCTTGTCAACCCTGGGATCAAATCCAGGACCCTCATTGCAGGCAGCGAAGCCCTAGTTCCTCTTTGCTTTCTGTCATAAGGGTGTTATCACATGCATATCTGAGGTCATTGATATTTCTACCAGCAATCTTGAAACCAGCTTGTGCTTCATCCAGCCTGGCATTTTGCATGATGTACCCTGCATATAAGTTAAAATTGCAGGTTGACAATATACCCCTGTTGATACTCCTTTCTTAATTTTGAATCAGTGGGTTGTTCCATGCCCAGTTATAACTGTTCTGTCTTCATTTGACTTATAGGTTTCTTGGGAGGCATATAAAGTGGTCTGGGATTCCCATATCTTTAAGAATTTACTACAGTTTGTTGTGATCCACACAGCCAAAGGCTTTAGCATAGTCAATGAAGCAGATAACTTTTCTGGAATTCTCTTGCTTTTTCTATGATCCAGTGGATGCTGACAATCTGATATCTGGTTCCTCTGCCTTTTCTATATCCACCTTGTACCTCTGGAAGTTCTTAGTTCACATACTCTTGAAGCCTACCTTGAAGAATTTTGAGCATTATCTTGTTAGATTGTGAAATGAGCTCAATTGTGTGATAATTTGAATATTCTTTGGCGTTGCCTTCCTTGAGATTGAAATGAAAACTAGCCTCTTCCAGTCCTGTAGCCACTGCTCAGTTTTCCAAATTTGTTGGCATATTGAGTGCAGCAATTTAACAAAATCTCCTTCTAGGAATTGAAACAGCTCAGCTAAAATTCCTTCACCTCCGCTAGCTTTGTTTGTAGTATTGCTTCCTAAGGCCCACTTGACTTCACACTCTAGGATGTCTAGCTCTAAGTGAGTGTCACACCATCATGGTTATCTGGTCTTGAAGATCTTTTCTGTGTAGTTCTTCTTTGTATTCTTGCCACCTCTTCTTAATATCTTCTAGTTTTTCTTTTTTTCTTTTTTCTGTCCTTTATTATGCCTATCTTTTTTTTTTTTTTTTTTTTTTTTTATGCCTATCTTTGTGTGAAGTGTTCTCTTGGTATCTCCAGTTCTCTTGAAAAGATCTCTGGTCTTTCCCATTCTAATGTTTTCTTCTATTTTTTTTTTTTTTTTTTTCATTGTCCATGCAAGAAAGCTTTGTTACCTCTCCTTGCTATTCTTTGGAACTGTGCTTGTAGATGGGTTTATGTTTCCTTTTCTCCTTTGCCTTTCACTTCTCTTCTTTTCTCAGCTATTTGTAAGGCCTCCTCAGACAATCATTTTGCCTTCTTGCAGTTCTTTTTCTTGCAGATTGTTTTGGTCACCATCTCCTGTACAATGTTATGAACCTCTGCCTTTAGCTCCCTAGACATTCTATCCATCAGATCTAGTCCCTTGAGTCTATTTGTCACTTCCACTGTATCATCATAAAGGCCTTGATTTAAGCCCTGTCTGAATGGTCAAGTGATTTTCCCTACTTTCTTCAATTTGAGTCTGAATTTTTCAATAAGTTCATGATCTGAACCACAGTCAGTTCCCAGTCTTGTTTTTACTGTCTGTATAGAGCGTCTCCATTTTTGGCTGCAAAGAATATAATCAATCTGGTTTTGGTGTTGGCCCCCTGGTGATGTCCATGTGTAGAGAGTAAGTGCTTCCCTAAATTTTGTACGTGGGCTCCTTGGACTCCAGTTGCCACTCTTCATCCTAGCCTCTAAAGAAGTGGGCAACATGCTCTTTTAAGGAAAAAGAACTATGTTTTTGTTTTTGCCTTGAAAGCTTAGAAAATTTATGTAGGAAAGTGTCAAATAGTAAAGAAGTTATTTCAAAGAGTTTTGTACAACTTATTCTCTTATTGTTTGAAGTTCAGGATCTGTTGGCTTTTCCAAGACTTGGCTCTATATTTATGAACTCTCTTTTTGTTTTCCTGCAAAGCGGGTAAAAAGCTTGTCCCTTCTTGTAAGGTTTTGCTTATAGCATAGAGCAGCAAGCAGCACTCCCTCATTTTCTGGCTCTTCACAAGTATTTCTCCTTGAAATATAGGCTCTGCTGGTGGCATGAGGTCTGCCTTTCTAGAAACCACAGGTTGTAGTTTCATCAAATATTTTACCTTGACAGTTTGAAGCATCGGTATGCTTGCTATTTGCAGCTACAGCATGACTATTAAACCGATGCTAAACACTATAAGTTTTTGTTAAAGCAGTTGCTTAAATCAAGATACTAATTTCTGTATTATGATTGATGAAAATATAGTTTGCAAACCAACAGAAGTTGTTTTTCACACTCTAAGGTGAGTAGTTCCTAGTTGAGAGAGAGTACTTTTCCATTGAGTCTTTAGGGATCTAGGTAAAGAGAAGGATTTCTCATTTCAACATATGAACTTAAACATTGCTCTAGTCCTTATTGTATCAGTCTGAAAATATTGAACAAGGACACAGAACCAATTATGTGGGAAGTCCAATAGGCCAGGGTTAGAAGTAAACAACACAATTTATTCATATTCTATTGAGGAGAATTTGTTTACATGGCCATCTTTAAATGCATGGGACTTTTGAAGATAGTCCTGCATCTATGGAATAATAAGGAAAATTATTTTGTAGAAAGCTAGCTATTTTGAAGGTAGTATTAATTGGAAAACTTAATTAAATATTATGTAAATCTATTGAGTACAAATATAAAATGAGTTACATGAAAACTATACCACACTTTTGGAAAGGTACAAAAAAGTTAGGAAATATTTACAAAAATATTGTTGAATAAAATGAAGAAAATATAAAGACTGGATTAAATAATGTTAATGTTTAGAAGAATTTTCATCTCAGGGTGCTTTTATTTTTTTAATAAATAGCTAAATTTATTTTAAATTTAAAGAAACTAAAATGAAAAGATTAAAAATTATAGATGGTCTAAATAGGATGGCAAGTAATCCAACTGGAAGTTCCCTATTCAAAGGAAGTGTGTGTTATTTAAAGCTTAGTGAATGTTATGAGTGCTTGCATGCTCAGTCATGTCTGACTCTTTGCAACCTCATGGACTATAGCCCATCAGGCTTCTCTGTCCTTGGGATTTTCCAGGGAAGAATATTGGGGTGGGTTGCCATTTCCTCATCCAGGGGACCTTCCCAACTCAGGGATTGAATCCGTGTCTCCTGTGGCTTCTGCATTGGCAGGCATATTCTTTACCACTGAACCACCTGAGAAGCCCCAGTTATGTAACTATGTAACACAGTTATGCAATTTTACCTTTTTCTTAAAAAATAAGGGATATATAGATAATTTTTACTTACATTTTTACTTTTACCAACCTTTTCAGTTAATCCACCAAACACTCATCTTGATTTTGTTCATGAAGAGGACATCTATTCAATTTAATATTTATTAATGTTTTTCAGTCTTGTAAAATTGATCTTTATGGCCCAAACTTCAGATATCCTGAAATGTTTTATCCTACTGTACATGGCAAAACATCACTGTAATGTTTCATTTTGAAAAGTATTAAAATATCAGCTAACCTAGATCCATAATAGGATTAAGATCTTCTAATGGAAAGATTAGAGTTATCTTCAAGAAAATTAGAGATACCAAGGGAATATTTCATGCAAAGATGGGCTTGATAAAGGTCAGAATTAGTATGGACCTAACAGAAACAGAAGATATTAAGAAGAGGTGGCAAGAAAACACAGAAGAACTGTACAAAAAAGATCTTCACGACCCAAATAATCATGATGGTGTGATCACTCACCTAGAGCCAGACATCCTGGAATGTGAAGTCAAGTGGGACTTAGAAAGCATCACTAAGAACAAAGCCAGTGGAGGTGATGGAATTCCAGTTCAGCTATTTCAAATCCTAAAAGATGATGCTATGAAAGTGCTGCACTCAATATGCCAGCAAATTTGGAAAACTCAGCAGTGGCCACAGGTCTGGAAAGGGTCGGTTTTCATTGCAATCCCTAAGAAAGGCAATCCCCAAAAATGCTCAAACTACCTCACAATGGCACTCATCTCACACGCTAGTAAAGTAATGCTCAAAATTCTCCAAGCCAGGCTTCAGCAATATGTGAACTGTGAACTTCCAGATGTTCAAGCTGGTTTTAGAAAAGACAGAGGAACCAGAGATCAAATTGCCAACATCTGCTGAATCATCAAAAAAGCAAGAGAGTTCCAGAAAACATCTATTTCTGCTTTATTGACTATGCCAAAAACTTTGACTGTGTGGATCACAATAAACTGTGGAAAATTCTGAAAGAGATGGGCAAAACAGACCATCTGACCTGCCCCTTGAGAAACCTATATGCAGGTCAGGAAGCAACAGTTAGAACTGGACATGGAACAGCAGACTGGTTCCAAGTAGAAAAAGGAGTCTGTCAAGGCTGTATATTGTCACCTTGCTTATTTAACTTATATGCAGAGTACATCATGAGAAATGCTGGGCTAGAAGAAGCACAAACTGGAATCACGATTGCTGGGAGAAATATCAATAACCTCAGATATGCTGATGACACCACCCTTATGGCAGAAAGTGAAGAGGAACTAAAAAGCCTGTTGATGAAAGTGAAAGAGGAGAGTGAAAAAGTTGGCTTAAAACTCAACATTCAGAAAACTAAGATCATGGCATCTGGTCCCATCACCTCATGGGAAATAGACGGGGAAACAGTGGAAGCAGTGTCAGACATTATTTTGGGGGGCTCCAGAATCACTGCAGATGGTGACTGCAGCCATGAAATTAAAAGACACTTACTCCTTGGAAGGAAAGTTATGACCAACCTAGATAGCATATTTAAAAGCAGAGACATTACTTTGCCAACAAAGGTCCGTCTAGTTAAGGCTATGGTTTTTCCAGTGGTCACGTATGGATGTGAGAGTTGAACTATAAAGAAAGCTGAGCACTGAAAAATTGGTGCTTTTGAATCATGGTGTTGGAGAAGACTCTTGAGAGTCCCTTGGACTGCAAGTAGATCCAACCAGTCCATCCTAAAGGAGATCAGTCCTGGGTGTTTATCGGAAGGACTGATGCTGAAGCTGAAACTCCAATACTTCGGCCACCTCATGGGAAGAGTCAAGTCATTGGAAAAGACCCTGATGCTGGGAGGGATTGGGGGCAGGAGGAGAAGGGGACAACAGAGGATGAGATGGCTGAATGGCATCACCGACTAGATGGATATGTGTTTGAGTAAACTCCGGGAGTTGGTGCTGGACAGGGAGGCCCGGCATGCTGCAATTCATGGGGCCACAAAGAGTCGGACACGACTGAGCAACTGAACTGAGCTGAACTGAACAGAAGCCCATGTTCAAATCTCATCTTCCACCCCTTCCTTTCCAGAATAATTTCTCAGAGTTATCTGAGATACTGTGTATTGTACTTCAGTGCTCATAGTTGTCCACTGGATGAAACATAACTCAACTTTTAGATTGTGCATTTTGTTTCACTTATCAAAGATAATTTTATATAAGACTCATAACATCTTATAATTTTTTGTACTCGAAATTTTATGCATTCATATTAACTTCAGAAGAACTTGTCAATCAGAAGTGTTTTTATGTTAGATTGTGACGTCATAGCAGGGCCAAGCAGCACCTCTAGTTAAGAAGGCCGGGCATGGCAGGACTGCAGGATGGGGATGGGACCTGGCTCCCGCACAGGGTCCACTCTACCTTACACGGTGGATCTAGTCACCCAGGTTCCCCTTGACTCAAAGACTAACACAACTTTTCCAGCCTAACCTTTCATCTTCAATTTATTTTTTTCTTTTGATTTACTCTTCAATCCTAAACTTTTGTGCTTTCTGTTTGGATCACCCATCAGTCTTTAATAGCTTCTTCTCTGCCTTTATTTATGCCCATGTCACTCAAGTAGAAATTTTCTTGTAGAAATGTTCTTGCTTTCAAATGCTATCACCCCTCAAATGCCCAAATAATACATATTGTTGAGACCTTTTCCTGCTGGGAACCAAGAGGGAAAAAAAAAAAAAAAAAAAATGCTGAGGTGCTTAAATGATGATATCACATTTTAAAAAAATATCAGACACTTTCTTCCATTTGCTTCTTCATTAAGACAAAATCAATAAACAGAATTTTGTTTTATTCCTGCAAGTTGCCACTGTTGCTTCTGGATGAACAACATTTCCTCACAACAAAACTATTTAAATATCTCCTAAAGTCTGTTACAAAAGATCTTCTCTTTGCATTAGTCTTTATATTCTTTTATTTAAAAGGGGGAAAAAAATCTCTACAACAAAATGTAAAGAAAATGATATCCAATTTTAAGTAAAGAATATTTAGATTTTACCACGAATCTAGCTATCAGTTTAATTTTAATTCAATGGTTTATAAATATAACTCATCTTTGTTTCTTTGCTCTTCCAATTGAACACAGACATACCC
Organism: Dama dama; assembly: GCF_033118175.1. Lineage (NCBI taxonomy): Eukaryota > Metazoa > Chordata > Mammalia > Artiodactyla > Cervidae > Dama > Dama dama. The sequence continues at coordinate 9,289,741 of NC_083697.1, read as the reverse complement.
TTAAATTCAACAAATCTGTGCTGATCCTCAAAATCAAATACTTGCAATGCATATTTCATGCAGTCTATATCTGTAAAGTTGTATTAAAATATAGATATGATTCTTCCATAGTGATATAACTAATTCTTTATCATATGTATAACTAAATCCTAACTACTTAATTGGTATCATCTTCTAATGCACATGGCATGCAATTAAAGCATTTGAATAACTATTTTAACTGAGGAGTAAAGCATAATCAAGTCAATTCTGATTTAGATGCAATTTTCTATACAGGGAATTTAAAATTAAGCATCAAAACCCACAACATTTAAAACATGTATATTGTAATGCATGTACTAATGTTTCACAAAACATTTGCTGTCAGTTATAGGGGACAGTCAGACTAGAAGTTCAGGGAGAAAATTTGGAGAAAGAGGTCTAGAGCAGTGAAAAGACACTGGCTTGCGAATTAGTGTCACCAGTTCCAAGAGATCCTGGTTGAATTACTAGATTCTAATTTGACCTTAAGCAAAACAAAGTACTTAAATTTCTGTCTCCTTCTAAAATGTAACAACCTTCCTGAAATCCTCAGAGAACTAAATGCAGTGGTGTGTATAAACAACTCAACTCAATGCCTGACATATAGCAGGTGTTAAGTAAATTTTAATTTTCCTCCCTTTGTTTGAATACCATTTTTTTTCTATTAAAAAGCAGTAAAAAAAAAAAAAGAAAAAGAAAAAAGAAAGAAAGGGAAACAAAACTGTTATCCCTAAATGAAAAGTAGAACTAAATAGTCAAAAATGTCTTCTCAATCTAGAGATGTAAATTGCCATGGGGATGCAAATATCATCCTATTATTCCCTCTAATTAGGTAGTAACAGGAATATATTTCACAGATTGAAAGCAACATTTAGAGAAGTCTCAAGTATGACTGGCATTGGTGGATTTATAAAGTTACTTGCTGGAGACCAGATTCAACCTCAGGCCTATAGTTCTCCCTAGGTAGCTGGAGGAAAAGATGTGAACATCAAGGGAAGATTTTCTCAACCTCAAAGAAATGGCCCCTTCCTCTCCCTTGAAATACTACTCAAGATATTTTCTGCCTTTGAAAATAAATTCTGTTTTTGTGAAAGAAAGAAAAATGTAGAAAGTGTTTGGTCATACTATTAAGTTCACTATGCTATCTTCTCTCTCAATAATTGTTGAAATAAATATGCCCTTTATGCAAATTACTGGGACCAGTTTTTGTGAGGAAATTGCTTAAGGAAAGGCCTCTACACTTCATTTTAATAACTAACAAATAAAAGTGGCAGGTGCAGTGCTGAGTATTGACAATTTGGAGTGAGATTAGTGCATTAGATAAATGTATCCCCTGTCTTCCTCTTTTATTTTTTGGATTACTAAAAAGGTATTCTTCCTGTGCATTATATATCTTTCAGGGGATGTAACCTCTGATATATTTTCGAGTTTTAGTTTCTAAAATATTGCTATTTCTACAGATAATTGCTTGACCAAACACATTAATTTCAGCTATACTTTTTCATAATTAAAAGTATAGTTTTGCAAAATTCTTAACACTTCAAATAATAAATTTGCAATCGTCAATGAAAAAGTGTAACAGAAATGAATATATAATAAAATAAAGCAGTAATTTTGTAAAAAAAAATCACAAATTCACAGATGCACACATTCACAGAGAAAAAGACTAGAAGTATAAGATGTTCATGGTACTTAACCTGGATAATAATGATTTTTATTTATACATATTTTTGGTGTATTCCAAATTTCCTAAATTACACATGCATTCTAATTATTTTGAAATATATTTTACTTTAAAAAGTGAATAACAATTACTGAGTTCCACATGTAAAATAGTAAAACATCCTGTTTTAATTGTCAGTTCTATAGGACTATGAGCCTCAGATGTACACTGTCAGCTTTAAAAAAAAAAAATGTTGTGAAATAGGGTACATAAAACCAAAATATATAAAAGTTAACTTTAGGGTTAAATATAATGAAGCAGTTTTTATCTACAAGATTAAGAAATAGAAAATTCTTTGTCACTACTTTAAATTTTGGCTTCATCTTGCTGTTTTCCTAGTATGTCTTGATTATTCTTCATCTATTTTCTTTTCATATATATTTGTGACTCATTTTATTAATTTTTAGGATAAACTACATTGGAATTAAATTACATTTACTAATCAAATTCATAAAATCTGTTTGTGAAATTGATTTTTCCCATCCAGTTATATTTATTTGATCTTCTTTCAGTGTTTTTCAGTAAAAGATGTTGTATATTTTTGGTTGATTAATTCACATGTGTTTTAATAGTATTGTCTGACAAATTTTTACTTGTATGGGGTACCTTCGAAATACTGCAGGTTCCATTCCAGACTACCATGATAAAATGAATACCTCAATGAAGCAAGTTGCATGAATTTTTTTTGTTTCCTAAGTGCATATAAAAGTTATGTTCATAAAGAAAAAAAAAAGTGAAATTGCTCAGTCGTGTCTGACTCTGCAACCCTGTGAACTGTAGCCTACCAGGCTCCTCCGTCAGTGGGATTTTCCAAGCAAGAGTACTGCAGTGGATTGCCATTTCCTTCTCCAGGGGATCTTCCCCACCGGGGACATAACCTGGGTCTCCCGCATTGCAGGCAGATGCCTCACCATCTGAGCCACCAGGGAAGCCCACTACAATGCAAGTATTACAGCTAAAAATGTACATGTCTTAATTAAAAATACTTTGTTGTTAATAAATGCTAGCTCTTGTTTGAGCATTTACTGAGTCACAATCTTTTTTTTTTTTTTTTCTGGTGGACAGTCTTGCCTCTTTGTTGATGGCTGCTGACTGATCAGGGTGGTGGTTGGAGGCTGAAGTGGTTATAGCAATTTCTTTCTTCTTTTTTTTTTTTTTTTTGGGTGCTTTTATTTTTCTTTTCTTTTTTTTTTTTTTTCCAATTTATTTTTATTAGTTGCTTTACAATATTGTAGTGGCTTTTGCCATACACTGACATGAAGCAGCCATGGATTTACATGTGTTCCCCATCCCGATCCCCCCTTCCGCCTCCCTCTCCATCCCATCCCTCTGGGTCTTCCCAGTGCACCAGGCCGAAGCACTTGTCTCATGCATCCAACCTGGGCTGGTGATCTGTTTGACCCTGTATAGTATACTTGTTTCAATGCTATTCTCTCAGAACATCCAAACCTCGCCTTCTCTCACAGAGTATAAAAGTCTGTTCTGTACATCTGTGTCTCTTTTTCTGTTTTGCATATAGGATTATCGTTACCATCTTTTTAAATTACATATATATGTGTTAGTATATTGGATGCAATCTCAAAAACGACAGAATGATCTCTGTTCATTTCCAAGGCAAACCATTCAATATCATGGTAATTCAACCTATGCCCCAACCAGTAATGCTGAAGAAACCGAAGTTTAATGGTTCTATGAAGACCGACCAGAACTTTTAGAACTAACATCCAAAAAAGATGTCCTTTTCATTACAGAGGACTGGAATGCAAAAGTAGGAAGTCAAGAAACACCTGGAGTAACAGGCAAATTTGGCCTTGGAGTACTGAAAGCAGGACAAAGGCTAATAGAGTTTTGTCAAAAGAACGCACTGGTCATAACAAACACCCTCTTCCAACAACACAAGAGAAGACTCTACACATGGACATCACCAGATGGCCAACACTGAAATCAGATTGATTATATTATTTGCAGCCAAAGATGGAGAAGCTCTATACAGTCAGAAAAAACAAGACCTGGAGCTGACTGTGGCTCACATCATGAACTCCTTATTGCCAAATTCAGACTTAAATTGAAGAGAGTAGGGATAACCACTAGACCATTCAGGTATGACCTAAATCAAATCCATTATGACTATACAGTGGAAGTGAGAAATAGATTTAAAGGACTAGATCTGATAGACAGAGAGCCTGATGAACTATGGACAGAGGTTCCTGACATTGCAAAGGAGACAGGGATCAAGACCATCTCTATGGAAAAGAAATGCAAAAAGGCAACATGGTTGTCTGAGGAGGCCTTACAGATAGCTGTGAAAAGAAGAGAAGCAAAAAGCAAAGGAGAAAAGGAAAGATATTCCCATTTGAATACAGAGTTCCAAAGAATAGCCAGGAGAGATAAGAAAGCCTTCCTCAGAAATCAATGCAAAGAAATAGAGGAAAACAACAGAATGGGAAAGACTAGAGATCTCTTCAAGAAAATTAGAGATACCAAGGGAACATTTCATGCAAAAATGGGCTCAATAAAGGACAGAAATCATATGGACCTAACAGAAGCAGAAGATATTAAGAAGAGGTGGCAAGAATACACAGAAGAACTGCACAAAAAAGATCTTCATGACCCAGATAATCACAATGGTGTGATCACTCACCTAGAGCCAGACATCCTGGAATGTGAAGTCAAGTGGGCCTTAGAAAGCGTCACTAAGAACAAAGCTAGTGGATGTGATGGAATTCCAGTTGAGCTGTTTCAAGTCCTGAAGGATGATGCTGTGAGAGTGCTGCACTCAATATGCCAGCAAATGTGGAAGACTCAGCAGTGGCCACAGGTCTGGAAAAGGTCCGTTTTCATTCCCTAAGAAAGGCAATCCCAAAGAAAGCTCAAACTATCACACAATTGCACTCATCTCACATGCTAGTAAAGTAATGCTCAAAATTCTCCAAGCCAGGCTTCAGCAATACATGAACCGAGAACTTCCAGATGTTCAAGCAGGTTTTAGAAAAGGCAGAGGAAGTGGAGATCAAATTGCCAATATCCGCTGGATCATCAAAAAAGCAAGAGAGTTCCAGAAAAACATGTATTTCTGCTTCATTGACTATGCCAAAGCCTTCGACTATGTGGATCACAATAAACTGTGGAAAATTCTGAAGGAGATGGGAATACCAGACCACCTGACCTGTCTCTTGAGAAATCTGTATGCAGGTCAGGAAGCAACAGTTAGAACTGGACAAGGAACAACAGACTGATTCCAAATAGGAAAAAGAGTATGTCAAGGCTGTATATTGTCACTCTGCTTGTTTAACTTGTATGTACAGTACTTCATGAGAAACGCTGGGCTGGAAGAAGCACAAGCTAGAATTAAGATTGCCAGGAGAAATATCAATAACCTCACATATGCAGATGACTCCACCCTTATGGCAGAAAGTGAAGAGGAACTGAAAAGCCTCTTGATGAAAGTGAAAGAGGAGAGTGAGAAAGTTGGCTTAAAGCTCAACATTCAGAAAACTAAGATCATGGCATCTGGTGCCATCACCTCATGGGAAATAGATAGGGTGACAGTGGAAACAGTGTCAGACTTTAATTTTTTGGGCTCCAAAATCACTGCAGATGGTGACTGCAGCCATCAAATTAGAGGATGTTTACTCCTTGGAAGGAAAGCTATGACCAACCTAGACAGCATATTAAAAAGCAGAGACTTGACTTTGCCAAAAAAGGTCTGTCTGGTCAAGGCTATGGTTTTTCCAGTGGTCATGTATGGATGTGAGAGTTGGACTGTGAAGAAAGCTGAGCGCCGAAAAATTGATGCTTTTGAACTGTGGTATTGGAGAAGACTCTTGAGAGTCCCTTGGACTGCAAGGAGATCCAACCAGTCCATCCTGAGGGAGATAAGTCCTGGGTGTTCATTGGAAGGACTGACGCTGAATCTGAAACTCCAATACTTTGGCCACCTCATGCCAAGAGTTGATTCATTGGAAAATAGCCTGATGCTGGGAGGGATTGGGTGCAGGAGGAGAAGGGGACAACAGAGGATGAGATGGCTGGATGGCATCACTGACTCAATGGACATGAGTTTGAGTAAACTCTGGGAGTTTGTGATGGACAGGGAGGCCTGGCGTGCTGCGATTCATGGGGTGGCAAAGAGTCAGACACGACTGAGCGACTGAACCAAACTGAACTATACTGTATTGGTCTTTATCTTTCTGGCTTACTTCACTCTGTATAATGGGCTCCAGTTTCATCCATCTCATTAGAACTGATTCATAGAATTCTTTTTAATGGCTGAGTAATATTCCGTGGTGTATATGTACCACAGCTTCCTTATCCATTCGTCTGCTGATGGGCATCTAGGTTGCTTCCATGTCCTGGCTACTATAAACAGTGCTGCGATTAACATTGGGTACACGTGTCTCTTTCAGATCTGGTTTCCTCGGTGTGTATGCCCAGGAATGGGATTGCTGGGTCATATGGCAGTTCTATTTCCAGTTTTTTTTTTCTTTTCTTTTTTTTTTTTTTTTATTTCCAGTTTTTAAGGAATCTCCACACTGTTCTCCATAGTGGCTGTAGTAGTTTGCATTCCCACCAACAGTGTAAGAGGGTTCCCTTTTCTCCACACCCTCTCCAGCATTTATTGCTTGTAGACTGTTGGATCGCAGCCATTCCATTGTGTACGTGTACCACAGCTTTCTTATCCATTCGTCTGCAATTTCTTAAAATAATACAATATTGCCTCTTCCTTTTAAGAATGATTTTTGGGTAGCAGTTAAAGCTCTTTAATAGCATTTTACTGACAGAAGAACTGCTTTCCAAATTGGAGTCAATTTTCTCAAACTCTACCACTGGCTTATTAACTATTAATAAGTTTACAAAATATTTTAAATCCTTTATCGTCATCCAAGCAGCCTTCATAGCATCTCCACCAGGAGAAGATTCCATCTCAAGAAACCACTTTCTTTGCTCATCTACCAGAAGAAACTCCTCATCTGTTAATTTTTTTCATGAGATCGCAGCAATTCAGTTACATCTTTAGGTTCCATGTCTAATTCTAGTTCTGATAGTTTATCACATCTTCAATTAATTCCTCCACTGAAATCTTGTATCTCTCAAAGTCATCCCTGAGAGTTAGAGGCAACTTTTTTCAAACTCTAGTTAATGGTGATAGCTTGACCTCTTCCCATAAACCACAAACATTATTTTTCTCTCAAACATTCTTAATGGCATCTAGGATGGGGCATCCTTTCCAGAAGGCTTTCAGTTGACTTTGCCCAAATCTAAATAATCACTTTCTATGGCAGCTACAGCCTTATGAAATGTGTTTCTTAAATAAGAAGACCTGAAAGTCAAAATGACTCCTTGATCCATGGGCTGCTGAATGGATGTGTGATAACATGTAAGAAAACAACATTAATCTTTTTGTACATATTCATCAGAGCTCTTGGGTGACCAGTGAGCAGTGATCTACAATTCTTTTGAAAATAATATATATATATATATATATATATATATATATATATTATGTTTTTTTTTTTTTCCCTGAATAGTGTATCTCAATAGAACACATAAAATGTTCAGTAAACCATGTTGTAAACAGATGTTCTGTCATTCAGGCTTTGTTGTTCCATTTATAAAGCACAGACAGAGTACACTGAACATAAATCTTAAAGGCCCTAGGATTTTCAGATGGTGAATGAGAATTAGTTCAACTTAAAGTCGTCAGCTACATTAGCCCCTGACAAGAGAGTCTGCCTGTTGTCTAAAGCTTTGACGACAGCCATTGACTTCTCTTCTCTAGCTATGATAGTTCTAGATGGTGTCTTCTTCTAGTATACAACTATTAGACCATCTGCATTCTAAACCTATTGTTCAGTGTAGCTGCCTCCATGAATTAGCTAGGCTTTCTGTATAACTTGCTGCAGGTTCTTTCTCAGCACTTGTTGCTTCATAATGTACTATCATGTTATGGAGATGGCTTCATAATTTGAAACTCATGATCCAACCTCTGCTGGCTTCAAACTTTTTTTTTTTTTTCCTTCCAGTTTCTTTACCTCTGCCAGCCTTCATAGAATTACAGAGAGTTAGGGCTTGCTCTGGATTAGATTTAGGCTTAAGGCGATGTTGTGACTGCTTTGATCTTCTATCCAGTTCACTCAAATTTTTCCATGTCAGAAATAAAGCTACTTCACTTTCTTAATTATTTGTGTGTTTCTTGGAGGAACACTTTTAATTTCCTTTGATAACTTGTCCTTTGCATACCCTGCTTGACTATTTTGTACAAAAAGCATAGCTTTCGACCTGTTTCAGCTTTCAATATGCCTTATGCACTAAGCTTAATTATTTCTAGCTTTTGATTTAAAGTTAGTGACTTTTTTTAATTTGGATACTTAGAGGCTACTGTAGGGTTATTAACTGGTCTAATTTCAATATTGTTGTGTCTCTAGAAGTAGATCTGAAGAGAGGGTCAGAGGTGCAGGAACAGTCAATAGAGCAGTTATAGCATACACAACTTTTATTTTTATTTTTTTATTGAAGCTTAGTCAAAGAATTTCATTCTTTTTATGGTTGAGTAAAGCTCTCTCTCTCTATATATATATCACAATTTCTTTATCTATTCACCTGTTGGACACTTAGGTTGCTTCCATAACTTGAATACTATAAATAATGCTGCTACAAACATTGGGTTTCATATCCCTTTTTGAATTAGTGTTTTTATTTTATTCATATATATAAAAGGAATGGAATTGTTGAATCATATGGTTGCTATATTTTTAATTTTTCGAGAAGCCTCCATATTGTTTTTCATAGTGGCTGCACCAATTCACATTCCCACCAATAGTGTATGAGTGTTCTCTTTTCTTTAAATCCTCACCAACATTTGTTATTTGTATGATATGTTATTTGATGATATTCATTCTGGGAGGTGTGAAATGATATCTTGTTACAGCTTTGATTTACATTTCTCTAATGATCAGCAACATTGAGCATTTCTTCATGTGTCTCATGGTCATCTGTACGTCTTCTTTGCAGAAATGTCTATTTGAGTATTTTGCCCATTTTTTAATCATATTGTTTCAGTTTTAAAAAATTTTAAGTCATATCATTTGCAGATTTTTTTTCCCATTCAATACATTTTCTTTTCATTCTGTTGATGGTTTCCTTCACTGTGCAAAAGCTTTTAAGTTTAATTAGGTCTCATTTATTTAGTTTTGCTTTTGCTTCTTTTATCTAAAGAAACAGATTTTTTTTTTAAACATTTCTACAATTTGTGTCAATGAGTGTTCTGCCTATGTTTTCTTCTAGGAGTTTTATGGTTTCAGGTCATTAGATCCTTTTTTTTTTTTTTGTATATGGTATGAAGAAATGTTCTAATCCTGTTCTTTTACATGTTGCTGTCCCAGCATCACTTATTGAAAAGTGTTTTTCCTCCATTGTATATTTTTGGTTCCTTTATTGTAGATTAACTAACTGTAAGTGTGTGTTTATTTTTTGACTCTCTATTCAGTTGGTCTATGTGTCTGTTTTTGTGTCAGTGACTTGTTATTTTCATCACTAGAGATTTGCTGTATAGTCTGAAGCCAGGGAGTGCGGTACCTCTAATTTTTTTTTCTCTTTTCTAAAAATTGTTTTGGTAATTTGATGTCTTTTATAGTTCCATATAAATGTTAGGACTGTTTGTTTTAGTTCTGTGAAAAATGTCATGAGTATTTTGATAGGGGTTGCATTAAATGCCTTTGGGCAGTATAACCATTTTAGCAGTATTAATTTTTCCAATCCAAAAATATTGGATATCTTTTCCTGTCTTTGTATCATTTTAAAATGTCTTCATCAATGTTTTGTAGTTTTTAGAGCATAAATAGATCTTTCACCTCCTTAAGTTTATTTCTAGCTATTTTATCATTTTGATGCAATTTTAAATATGATGTCTTTCACTTTCTCTTTCTGATAGTTCATTATTAATGTATAGAAAAATAACAACAGATTTCCTAATATTAACCTTGTATCCTGCAATTTTACAGAATTCATTCATAATACACATGACATTTATTGATTAAGTTTGCCATACTATATGAGTGTCCCAAAACAATTACAATATCAAAGATCATAATAACAAATGTAATAATGGTGAAAAATTTTGAAATATTTCAATAACCAAAATGTGACACAAAGACTGAATAAATTATCAAAAAAAGTGACACTAACAGCCCTGCTCAACACAGAGTTGCCACAAAACTTCAACTTCTAAAACATGCAATATCTATGAAACAAAACAACAAAAAAATATGCCTGTATAGATATGCAATCTTGTTAAATTTCTACATTATATAGTTTAGGTGTTTTTAAACTTTATTACTTTTCCCTCATCTATTATTTACTAATAGAGGGTGCTAATTTTTTTTCTTTTATGATGATAATTTAGAAACTATTCCATGTAATTCTGTCAAATTATGAAGAATATTCAATGCATATAAATGTATAATTATTATATTTCCCTAGGAAATTGAAACTTTTATCAACATGTAACCAGGATTTATCTCTAGCAATAAATTTTACTTAAACTTTAATTTGTCTGATATTACTACTACTACATCAATTTTTGTTATTTTTTTATCCGGGAGCAAGGAAAGAATAAAAGGTGATTCTAGCCTTACATCTATCTTGCTATCTTTTCCCTTTTGCCTTTTCTGTGTCAGGTTTTAGAGGCAGCTTTTAAAATAGCAGATCACTATATTTAAGTATGTTTTACTACAGTCTGACATTTTTGCTCATTTAATTATGAGTATATCCCATTTCTATCTATTTGGATATTATTATCATCATTTTTCTGAACTTATTTTAGATTACTATTCTTCTTATTCTATTCTTTCCCCTTCACTCTTCAGTGGTTAAGTTCTTTGCCCTTATATTTTCAGTAGTTATATAACTTTTAATCTTCCTCCTTAATAAAGTATGAAGTATAAGAACACATTTACCTCCCTCCTGAATAATAAATGGCCTGAGAATGTTTTAAATCTGACCACATCTCACATCTATATGCTAGTTTTGCCTAATTCCTTCTGTTTAGGATTATTTCTTAATTGCCAGAGGCCTATCAGAGAATTTTGTTCATAACAGGTAACAAACTGTTCATAACAGGTAACAGTTCATAACAGGTAACAAACTGTTATTATTTCTTTATTTCACCCTGTTCTTGAAATATATTTCATACTTGCTAAGTTGTCTATTCTTTTCTTTAGCTAATTTGAGAATATTTTTCTAAAGCCTAAAGTTTCCATTCTTGCTACCAGGAAGCCTATGGTCCTTTCTAAGGGGTCTGGGTCTTTTCTGTGGATGTTTTTTAAGCTCTTTCTGTCTTTAGTGTAATGTGGCTTCAACTTTGACATGGGGTGTGTGTGCGCACATGTGTGTGTGCGCGTGTGTGCAGGTGTGAATTTATTTCATTTAAGATTATTTGGGCTTAGTATTTTTCAACAACTCTTGAGGTTACTAAATTTATCTCTTCAAATATAGCCTCATCCTCTTTCTCTCCTTTCCTTTCAGGACTCAAGATCATATATATATATATATATATATATATATGACAGTATTCCCAGTTCTGACAGATACCTCTTTATATTGACATTTATTTTTCTCTGTGCTCATTTTGGTTTTATTTGGTTTGATACTTCACTAATTTCTGAGATACATTTCAGTTCAGTTCAGTCGCTCAGTCGTGTCTGACTCTTTGCCACCCCATGAATCGCAGCACGCCAGGCCTCCCTGTCCATCACAAACTCCCAGAGTTTACTCAGACTCATGCCCATCGAGTCGGTGATGCCATCCAGCCATCTCATCCTCTGTCGACCCCTTCTCCTCCTGCACCCAATCCCTCCAAGCATCAGGCTATTTTCCACTGAGTCAACTCCTGGCATGAGGTGGCCAAAGTATTGGAGTTTCAGATTCAGTGTCAGTCCTTCCAATGAACACCTAGGACTTCTCTCCTTCAGGAGGGACTGGTTGGATCTCCTTGCAGTCCAAGGGACTCTCAAGAGTCTTCTCCAACACCACACTTCAAAGGCATCAATTTTTCGACACTCAGCTTTCTTCAGAGTCCAACTGTCACATCCATACATGACCATTGGAAAAACCATAGCCTTGACCAGACAGACCTTTTTTTGGCAAAGTCGAGTCTCTGCTTTTTAATATGCTATCTAGGTTGGTCATAGCTTTCCTTCCAAGGAGTAAACATCCTCTAATTTGATGGCTGCAGTCACCATCTGCAGTGATTTTGGAGCCCAAAAAATTAAAGTCTGACACTGTTTCCACTGTCTCCCCATCTATTTCCCATGAGGTGATGGGACCAGATGCTATGATCTTAGTTTTCTGAATGTTGAGCTTTAAGCCAACTTTTTCACTCTCCTCTTTCACTTTCATCAAGAGGCTTTTCAGTTCCTCTTCACTTTCTGCCATAAGGGTGGCGTCATTTGCATATGTGAGGTTATTGATATTTCTCCTGGCAATCTTAATTCCAGCTTGTGCTTCTTCCAGCCCAGCGTTTCTCATGAGGTATTCTGCATATAAGTTAAACAAGCAGAGTGACGATATACAGCCTTGACGGACTCCTTTTCTTATTTGGAACCAGTCTGTTGTTCCATGTCCAGTTCTAACTGTTGCTTCCTGACCTGCATACAGGTTTCTCAAGAGGCAGGTCAGGTGGTCTGGTATTCCCATCTCCTTCAGAATTTTCCACAGTTTATTGTGATCCACACAGTCGAAGGCTTTGGCGTAGACAATAAAGCAGAAATAGATGTTTTTCTGGAACTCTCTTGCTTTTTCAATGATCCAGCGGATATTGGCAATTTGATCTCCACTTCCTCTGCCTTTTCTAAAACCTGCTTGAACATCTGGAAGTTCTCGGTTCATGTATTGCTGAAGCCTGGCTTGGAGAATTTTGAGCATTACTTTACTAGCATGTGAGATGAGTGCAATTGTGTGATAGTTTGAGCATTCTTTGGGATTGCCTTTCTTAGGGATTGGAATGAAAACGGACCTTTTCCAGACCTGTGGCCCCTGCTGGGTTTTCCAAATTTGCTGGCATATTGAGTGCAGCACTTTCACAGCATCATCTTTCAGGATCTGAAATAACTCAACTGGAATTCCATCACATCCACTAGCTTTGTTCTTAGTGACGCTTTCTAAGGCCCACTTGACTTCACATTCCAGGATGTCTGGCTCTAGGTGAGTGATCACACCATTGTGATTATCTGGGTCATGAAGATTTTTTTGTGCAGTTCTTCTGTGTATTCTTGCCACCTCTTCTTAATATCTTCTGCTTCTGTTAGGTCCATATGATTTCTGTCCTTTATTGAGCCCATTTTTGCATGAAATGTTCCCTTGGTATCTCTAATTTTCTTGAAGAGATCTCTAGTCTTTCCCATTCTGTTGTTTGCCTCTATTTCTTTGCATTGATTTCTGAGGAAGGCTTTCTTATCTCTCCTGGCTATTCTTTGGAGCTCGGCATTCAAATGGGAATATCTTTCCTTTTCTCCTTTGCTTTTTGCTTCTCTTCTTTTCACAGCTATCTGTAAGGCCTCCTCAGACAACCATGTTGCCTTTTTGCATTTTTTTTCCATGGAGATGGTCTTGATCCCTGTCTCCTTTGCAATGTCACGAACCTCTGTCCATAGTTCATCAGGCTCTCTGTCTATCAGATCTAGTCACATAAATCTATTTCTCACTCCCACTGTATAGCCATAAGGGATTTGATTTAGGTCATACCTGAATGGTCTAGTGGTTATCCCTACTTTCTTCAATTTAAGTCTGAATTTGGCAATAAGGAGTTCATGATGTGAGCCACAGTCAGCTCCAGGTCTTGTTTTTGCTGACTGTATAGAGCTTTTCCATCTTTGGCTGCAAATAATATAATCAATCTGATTTCAGTGTTGGCCATCTGGTGATGTCCATGTGTAGAGTCTTCTCTTGTGTTGTTGGAAGAGGGTGTTTGCTATGATCAGTGCGTTCTTTTGACAAAACTCTATTAGCCTTTGCCCTGCTTCATTCCGTACCCAAGGCCAAATTTTCCTGTTACTCCAGGCGTTTCTTGACTTCCTACTTTTGCATTCCAATCCCCTATAATGAAAAGGACATCTTTTTTGGGTGATAGTTCTAAAAGGTCTTGTAGGTCTTCATAGAACCGTTGAACCTCAGCTTCTTTAGCATTACTGGTTGGGGCATAAGCTTGGATTACCGTGATATTGAATGGTTTGCCTTGGAAATGAACAGAGATCATTCTCTCATTTTTTGAGATTGCATCCAAGTACTGTATTTAGGACTCTGTTTTTTTTTTTTTTTTTTTTTTTTTTTACTATGATGGTTACTCCATTTCTTCTAAGGGATTCCTGCCCACAGTAGTAGATATAATGGTCTTCTGAAGATACCCCTCATCTAAGGTAAGGAGCAGTGGCTGTGGTTTGCTAGAGCAGCATTGGAGAAATACCCCACGTCCAAGGTAAGAGAAACCCAAGTAAGACGGTAGGTATTGTGAGAGGGTATCAGAGGGCAGACACACTAAAACCATAATCACAGAAAACTAGCCAACTTACAGGACCAGTCTTGTCTAACTCAATGAAATTAAGCCATGCTGTGTGGCGCCACCCAAGACGATCAGGTCATGGTGGAGGAGTCTGACAGAATGTGGTCCACTGGAGAAGGAAATGGCAAACCACTCCAGTACTCTTGCCTTGATAACCCCAGAACAGTATGAGAAGGCAAAATGATAGGCTACTGAAAGAGGAACTCCCCAGGTCGGTAGGTGCCCAATATGCTACTGGAGATCAATGGAGAAATAACTCCAGAAAGAATGAAGGGATGGAGCCAAAGCAAAAACAGTACCCAGTTGTGGATGGGACTGGTGATAGAAGCAAGGTCCGATGCTGTAAAGAGCAATATTGCATAGGAACCTGGAATGTTAGGTCCATGAATCAAGGCAAATTGGAAGTGGTCAAACAGGAGATGGCAAAAGTGAATGCTGACATTCTAGGAATCAGCGAACTAAAATGGACTGCAATGGGTGAATTTAACTCAGATGAGCTACATTTAACCTACATTTAATCTTACCTAACTTGCTCATTGTTTTTAACCCTGATTACATTTTTAAGCTTATAAAGTTTCATTTGATTGTTTTCTAAGTCTGTTGATCTTTTTAAAATCTCTCCTTTTTTACACATGGTTTCCAGTTTCTCTTTTACTTAAAAGAAACATATTATACATAAGTATTTAATATTCTTTGTTTTGTCATTTCAACATCTAAATTTTCTGGGCATTAGTCTGTTGTCCTTTTCTTGTGTGTATTCAGATGAGAGCTTGTGTGTCTGTATTTCTGATTAACTTTAGTCTCAGTGCTTGCTTTAACCTCAATATCTTGGAATTTTGAAAGTTCTTGGAGGCCTCAAGAGAAATAAGGTCTGACTTATTTGCCTGCAAATAGTGTAATAGTACTAATCAAGCAAGTTCATTCCCAGTTCATGTTTACACTCAGGATAGAGCATTTGGGAAAGATAAGTTAATTGTTGAGTAGTCTTTCCCATCATGAAGGGAAGGAGAAAACAAAAGAGTAGATAAGTAGAAATAAAAGTAAGATGGGCTGTTTAGTTATATGAGAGATAATTTTAGGATAATGTAAAGAGAAAACAAGAAACAAACCACAAAAATAGTAGAAAAGTCAGTGATCTCTGGGAGCACCAAAACTGGCTAAGTATTGACTTACGTAAAGAAAGAAAGGTAAGTGACTTATGCTTAACATCCAGTATAGACCAGGTACTATGAATTCACCTTATTTTAGGTCATTTAATATTCTCAGTGATAGTTTCAGGTAGGTACTACCTTCAAGGAAGCCCTTTGCTTGAATTTTTATATCTAAAACTGCCCCATTCAAAGCAATAGCAACTAGTCCATGATATTTAAACTAAACATATTGTTTCCTATTTGTATTAGGCATGTTTCATATGCTTGATAGCTGCATGTGGCTAGCAGCTATTTTGAGGAGAGTACAACAGAATATTTCCATCATCACAGAAATTCTGTGTGACAGCATTCATCTAAGTGCCTTATGAGAGCTGTTTTTTTTTTTTTTTTTTGGTGAATAATTTCTAATGATTCTGACAAAGCATTGTCCCTGGGCACTCTTTGATTTCTAAGCTATACTGTGGGAAAAAAATGTACATTTCTATAGAATGCTTGCAAAAATGTTGTGTAACTTTTTAAAAGTGAATATAACATGAGAATTTCAGAGGCCTAAGTAATTTAAATAGATTTAATTATTTGCTAAATCAGGGAAGTATGAACCAGTATATAAAAAGGTATATAAGCCTAAGTCAACTGAGGCCTAATAATAAATAACAAATACCCATGCCTACTAATATTTGATGATTCTTACTCTGGATCTTGAGAAAAAGTTTCTTTAAAAGTACATTTTTACAGAGCTTAAAATGAGACTTTAATCATTATTTGATGATTAATGATGAAAAATTAAACAAAACACTAAAACAGTCTTAATTTTAATTTCATTATTTTAAATTATAAACCACTATTTTTGTAAACTTATTGGTACATATGCTCTCTTTTCTTATCATTTTCCTCTATCACATTATTTTATTAAAACATCCAACACATAATTCCTAAGTGTCTTTCCTCCTTACCATAATACATTAAATACAAATTAAAGAGCATTGAGTCATATAAAACACTTCTCTTCCTCCTCCTCTCAAAAATCTTAAACACAGAGAACTCTGGTAGCAATAAAAAGATATACAGATATAATGCTAGGGTATATTCTATGATAAAATATACTTGACTTATTTTCCACTGCTTTTAAGCAAGATGCAACCAAGAAGAGGTGACATGAATACACAGAAAAACTGTACAAGCAAGGTCTTAATGACCTGCATAACCATGATGGTTATTTGTTGAATAACATATTCGTTGGAAAGATCCTGATGTTGGGAAAGATTGATGGCAAGAGGGTGACAGAGGATGAGATGGTTGGATGGCATCACTGACTCAGTGGACATTGAGTTTGAGTAAACTCTGGGGCATACTGAATTATAAGAAATGCTGCACTGCTGTAGCCCATGGGGTCACAAACAGTCAGACACAGCTTAAAGACTGAACAACAACAGCAATTTTTAAAACTGATTTTTAAAATAAAATCTTCTGAGAAGCTTTCCAGGAAGATGGTGGAGGAGTAAGATGGGGAAATCACCAGTCTCCCGACAAATACATAAAAAAATTCATCAAGATATGGAACAACTGCTACAAAGCAACCTCTAGGCAACAGTAGAGGACCCCAATCCTCCAAGGGAACAGGCTCAGCTCCCTGAAATGAGGTAGGAAAGAGGATGGAGACATAAAAAGGGAAAAGTTGGAGAACTTCTGAACAGGAACGTGTGCCCCAAAGGAGGAAGGGGGTCCTGAAACAGGAGGAGTTCCTGGAAGCTCCCTTTCAGGGAGGCCCGAGGCAGAGCTACAGAGTCTCGGAAAACTGGGCAGAACAGGGACTTAGAGGGCAGAAAACAGACACGCACTGTGTCCCCTACCCGACAGCGGGCTCGGGGCACCGAGAGAGGGGAGGCACACGAACCTCTCCAGCGCACACAGCCCTAGGCACCGAGGGTGAGCTCATGCGGCCCTCTGGGGCAGCATACAAACCTCACCAGTGCACACAGCCCTCGTGGTACAGAGGGTAGGCCCGGATGTCCGCGAGTGGCCAGGCATGCGAACTCTGCCAGTGCACACACACTTCTGGCGCAAAGGGTGGGCCCGGGTGCTGAGAGAGGGCAGCATACAAACCTCGGCAGTGCGCACAAACCTCACGGCACAGAGGGTGGGTCTGGGGAGCCGTGAGAAGAACACCCAAGCCCGGCAACAGTGAGTGCAGGCTGGTGAGGCGAAACAAGAGCAAGACAAGTCCCACGACGCAGAGGGTGGGCCCGGGGAGAGGGGGAGAGTGCACACAAGCCCCTAGACACAGAGGGGGGCCCAGGGAGCCAAAGCAAGTACACAGGCGCCCCACAGCACAGAGGGGGGGCCCAGGGAGCGGAGACAAGGCCCCAAGCCCCACAGCACAGAGGGGGGCCAGGGGGCGGAGACAAGCCCCCAAGCCCCACAGCACAGAGGGGGGGTCCAGGGAGCGGAGACAAGCCCCCAAGCCCCACAGCACAGAGGGGGGGTCCAGGGAGCGGAGACAAGCCCCCAAGCCCCACAGCACAGAGGGGGGCCAGGGGGCGGAGACAAGCCCCCGAGCCCCACAGCACAGAGGGGGGCCAGGGGGCGGAGACAAGCCCCCGAGCCCCACAGCACAGAGGGGGGCCAGGGGGCGGAGACAAGCCCCCGAGCCCCACAGCACATAGGGGGGCCAGGGGGCGGAGACAAGCCCCCGAGCCCCACAGCACAGAGGGGGGCCAGGGGGCGGAGACAAGCCCCCGAGCCCCACAGCACATAGGGGGGCCAGGGGGCGGAGACAAGCCCCCGAGCCCCACAGCACATAGGGGGGCCAGGGGGCGGAGACAAGCCCCCAAGCCCCACAGCACAGAGGGGGGGTCCAGGGAGCGGAGACAAGCCCCCAAGCCCCACAGCACAGAGGGGGGCCAGGGGGCGGAGACAAGCCCCCAAGCCCCACAGCACATAGGGGGGCCAGGGGGCGGAGACAAGCCCCCAAGCCCCACAGCACAGAGGGGGGCCAGGGGGCGGAGACAAGCCCCCGAGCCCCACAGCACATAGGGGGGCCAGGGGGCGGAGACAAGCCCCCGAGCCCCACAGCACAGAGGGGGGCCAGGGGGCGGAGACAAGCCCCCGAGCCCCACAGCACATAGGGGGGCCAGGGGGCGGAGACAAGCCCCCAAGCCCCACAGCACAGAGGGGGGGTCCAGGGAGCGGAGACAAGCCCCCAAGCCCCACAGCACAGAGGGGGGGTCCAGGGAGCGGAGACAAGCCCCCAAGCCCCACAGCACATAGGGGGGCCAGGGGGCGGAGACAAGCCCCCGAGCCCCACAGCACAGAGGGGGGCCAGGGGGCGGAGACAAGCCCCCGAGCCCCACAGCACAGAGGGGGGCCAGGGGGCGGAGACAAGCCCCCGAGCCCCACAGCACAGAGGGGGGCCAGGGAGCGGAGACAAGCCCCCGAGCCCCACAGCACAGAGGGGGGCCAGGGGGCGGAGACAAGCCCCCGAGCCCCACAGCACATAGGGGGGCCAGGGGGCGGAGACAAGCCCCCGAGCCCCACAGCACAGAGGGGGGCCAGGGGGCGGAGACAAGCCCCCAAGCCCCACAGCACATAGGGGGGCCAGGGGGCGGAGACAAGCCCCCAAGCCCCACAGCACAGAGGGGGGCCAGGGAGCGAGACAAGCCCCCGAGCCCCACAGCACAGAGGAGGGGGCGCCCAGGGAGCGAGACAAGCCCCCGAGCCCTACAGCACAGAGGTGGGGGGCAGGGAGCGGAGACAAATCCGCAAGCCCCGCAAGCCCCATGACATACTGGGCGGGCCTGGCGAGCCAAGGTGAGTGCACACAAGCTCCATGACACTCAGGGTGAGCTCAGGGGACTGAGGGAAGCCCACACGTCTCCACAAAGCAGAAAGCACAGGCGAGGAGCCAAGAAAAGATCCACACAAGCCCGTACCTAGCAAACTTCAGCCAGCAGTGTAGGGCAGCGCAGGGGAACAGAAGCACCAGCAAAGACCCCAGGGACAAGTAGGGGGCTGGCAGCAGTGAAGATACGCTGAGAGAGCCACTTTGAAGCGGCTGCAGAAACAGACATGTCTAACACTGCCAAAGCTGGAAGGACTGCCCAAAGACATACTGAACCCATAGACACCTCAAAACTGACTGCTGACACTGTGCTGACATTCAGAGATGACATCCAGCTTCATTAACCAGAACACAGTCACAAGCTCCCCAAACAGGAAAACACAGGACACTAACTCAACCCCATCCACAGAGGCAGGCTCCACAAGCAAGAAGAATTACAGCTTTAAGAACCTTTGTCTTTTCTTTCTTTCTTTTCTTTTCTTTCTTTTTTATAAATCACACTATTGATACCCCCTATCTATTTCCACCTTCGTATTAGCCTTTTGTGGTGCTGTGGAGTTTTCCTTGTTAAAAAATAATTCATTTTAAGATTTCTTTCTCATTTTTTTCTCTTTTTCACCTATTTTATGAGTTTTTATTTTATTTTGTTTTTGATATATTCATGTAATTTTCCTATAGTTTTTTTTTTACTGGCTGTAGCTATTCATATATATATTCATAAGTATTCATATATATATATATTCATATGTATTCATATATATATTCATATGTATAGGAATATATATATCATACATATATATATATAAAGAGGTACAAGCTGGAATCAAGATTTCCGGGAGAAATATCAATAACCTCAGATATGCAGATGATACCACCCTTATGGCAGAAAGTGAAGAAGAACTAAAGAGCCTCTTGATGAAAGTGAAAGACAACATTCAGAAAACTAAGATCATGGCATCCAGTCCCATCACTTCATGACAAATAGATGGGGAAGTAGTAGAAACAGCAGCTGACTTTATTTTTTGGGGCTCCAAAATCACTGTAGATGGTGATTACAGCCATGAAATTAAAAGACACTTACTCCTGAGAAGGAAAGCTATGACCAACTTAGCATATTAAAAAGTAGAGACATTACTTTGCCAACAAAAGTCTGTCTAGTCAAGGCTATGGTTTTTCCAGTGGTCATGTGTGGATGTGAGAGTGGGACTATAAAGAAAGGTGAGCACAGAAGAATTGATGTTTTTGAACTGAGGTGTTGGAGAAGACTCTTGAGAGTCCCTTGGACTGCAAGAAGATCCAGCCAGTCCATCCCAAAGGAGATCAGTCCTGAGTGTTCATTGGAAGGACTGAAGTTGAAGCTGAAACTCCAATACTTTGGCCACCTGATGTGAAGAGCTGATTCATTGGAAAAGACCCTGATGCCGGGAGGGGTTGGGGGCAGGAAGAGAAGGGGACGACAAAGGATGAGATGGCTGGATGGCACCACGACTCAATGGACATAGGTTTGTGTGAACTCTGGTAGTTGGTGATGGACAGGGAGACCTGGTGTGCTGCGATTCATGGGGTCACAAAGAGTCGGACACGATTGAGCGACTGAGCGACTGAACTGAACTGAACTGAACTGGTATATCTATATCTATCTATCTATCTATCTGCCTGTCTATATAAATCTTCTTCATATACATCTATTTATTTTTGCTTTCCTGTTTTTCTTTTCTCTCTCTTTATGTTTTTACCCTCTTTTCCACCCCTTCATTTTCTCTTTTCCCTCCCTTCTCCTCTTTTTCTCTTGTGTTTTTTCCTCCTCCTTCCCCCCCCCCCCCCACTCTCTTTTTTTCAGCAGGTTAAACTGTTGAGCTCCCTTTGCTATATTGCCCAGTTGGCACTCTGCTCATGCTCGGGTTTCCAGATTGAGCGTTAGCTAGCTCTTTTTAATTGGTCAGTATCACTTTTAGTTTCCCTTGTTCACCAAATCAGTCTCCTGTACTCTTTTCTTTAGAATACTTTGGTTATAACTGTGTGTGTGGAAGTGTGTGTATATGTCCCTTTATTTCTGTAATTACCTCCGTGATCTTCTCGATCTCCTCCCACTAGAACACAGGCACAAGTTACCACTAACAAGAAATCAACACAAAGCATTCAAACAACCTTTCCCCCCAAGGGCAAAAACCAAAATGAAGGAATACAACCTTAAAACCTAGAAAAATGAGGACTCAAGTGGAGCAAGTTAGAAAAAATGATTATGAAAAGACAGAGAAATATAACACAGATGAAAGGACAAGGTAGAAACTCACAGACCAAATAAACGAAGAAAAAATAAGCAATCTACTTGAAAGAGAATTCCAGAATAATGATATTCCAAAGATGTTCTGAAAACTTTAAAATAGAATGTAGAAAATGCAAGAAACATTTAACACAGTTAATACAATCACCAAGGACATGGGGGGAAAAAAAAAATAAGCAAACAGAGATAACACAATTATTGAAATTAAAAATATTCTAGAAGGAACCAATTGCAGAATAACTGAGGCAGAGGAACAGATAAGTGAGCTGGAAGATAGATTTGTGGAAATAACTGCTGAAGAGCAGAATAAAGGAAAAAGAATGAAAAAAATTGGAGATAGCCTCAGATACCTTTGGGACAATATTAAAGGCACCAACATTCAATTAATGGGGGTCCCAGAGGAAGAAGAAGAAAAAAAAAAAAAAGGTGTTGAGAACATTTCTGAAGAAATCGCAGTTGAAAACATCCCCAACATGGGAAAGGAAATAGTCAGTAAAGTTCAAGAAGGGCAAAAAGTCCCTTACAGGATAAATCCAAGGAGAAACACATCAAGACACATATTAATAAAGCTAACAGAGATGAAGCAGAAAGAAAGAATATTAAAAGCAGCAAAGGAAAAGCAACAAGTAACATACAAGAGACAATCCATTTGATTAATGGTATATCTTTCAGCAGAAATTTTGCAGGTCAGAAGGGAATGGCAGGATATAGTTAAAGTACTGAAAGAGAAAAATCTACAACAAAGATTACTGTACCAGGCAAAGATCTCATTCAAAATTGATGGAGAAATCAAAAGTGTTACAGACAAGCAGAAGTTAAGAGACTTTAGCATGACCAAACCAGTCTGGCAACAAATACTAATAGCCAGTAAACACAAGAAAATGAAAGACCTACAAAAACAAAAAACAATCGAGAAAATGTCAATAGGAACATATATATCAATAATTACCTTAAATGTAAATGGATTAAATGCAGCAACCAAGAGATACAGACTGACTGAATGGACACAAAAACAAGACCCATATATATGCTGCCTACAAGAGACCCACTTCAGACCTAGAGACACATACAGACTGAAAGTAAAAGGATGGAAAATGATATTTCATGTGAATGGAAACCAAAAGAAAGCTGGAGTGGCAATTCTTGTTTCAAAAGAATTAGACATTTAAAAAAAATTTTTTAAACATTATACGAGACAAAGAAGGACACTACATAGTGAGCAAGAGATCAATCCAAGAAGAAGACATAGTGAAAAGAAAAGAAAGTGAAGTTGCTCAGTTGTGTCCAACTCTTTGTGACCCCATGGATTGTAGCCCACCAAGCTCCTCTGTCCATGGGATTTTCCAAGCAAGAATACTGGAGTGGATTGCCATTTCCCTCTCCAGGAGATCTTCCCAACCCAGGGATTGAATCCAGGTCTCCTGCATTGTAGGCAGATGCTTTACTGTCTGAGCCACCAGGGAAGTCCAACATTGGTAAATATTTATGAACTCAACACACGAGCACCTCAATATACAAGGCAAATGCTAACAGGCATAAGAGGGGAAACTGGCAGTAACACAATAATAGTAGGGAACTTTAACACCACACTTACACCAATGGACAGATCATCAAAACAGAGAATCAACACAAACCTTAAATAAAACATTAGACCAAATGATCCTAATTGACATCTTCAGGACTTTTCCATACAAATGCAGAAAAATACACTTCCTTCTCAAGTGCACATGAAACATTCTCCAGGATAGACCAAATCTTGGGCCACAAACCAAGCCTCAGTAAATTTAAGAAAATTGAAATTGTATGAAGTATCTTCTCTGACCACAACACTATGAGATTAGATAACAACTACAGGAAAAAAACAAACAAACAAAAAACTGCAAAAAACACAAACTCTTGGAGATTGAAAAATACATTACTAAATAACAAAGAGGTTACTGAAGAAATAACAAGGGAAATCAAAAGATTCCTAGAAACAAATGACAATGAAAACATGATGACCCAAAACCTATGGAATTCAGCAAAAGCAGTTCTAAGAGGGAAGTTTAGAGCAATACAGTCCTACCTCAAGGAACAAGAAAAGCATTGGATAGAGAACATAATTCTACATCTAAAGTACCTGGAAAAATGAGAACAAAACACCCCCAAAGTCAGCAGAAGGAAAAAGTCATAAAAAATAGGAGCAGAAATAATTGAAAAAGAAATGAAGGAAACAATAGCAAAGATTAATAAAATTAAAAGTTGGTTCTTTGAGACAATAAACAAAATTGACAAACCACTAGCCAAACTCATCAAGAAAAACATGGAGAAAAGTCAAATCAGTAAAATTAGAAATGAAAAAGGAGTGGTTACAAGAGAGAACACAGAAATACAAAGGATCATAAGAGAATATTATGAACAACTATATGCTAGTAAAATGGACAACCTAGAGGAAATGGACAGAGTCTTAGAAACGTTCAACCTCCCAAGACTGAACCAGTAAGAAATAGAAATTATGAACAAACCAATTACAAACACTGAAATAAAAACTGTGATCAAAAATCTCCTAAAAGAAAAAAGCCCAGGGCCAGATGGTCTCACAGGATAATTCCATCAAGCAGTTAGAGAATAGCTAATGCCTATTTTTCTGAAACTCTTCTAAAAAAATTGAAGAGAAAGCAGCATTTCCAGACTCACTCTATGAGGTCACAATCATCCTAATACCCAAGCCAGGCAAAGACAACAACAACAACAACAACAACAAAATTACAGGCCAATATCACTGATGAACATAGATGCAGAAATTCCCAACAAAATTTTAGCTGACAGAATTCAATAATACATTAAAAAAACTCATACACCATGATCAAGTCAGGTTTATTCCAGGGATGCAAGGATTCCTTAATATAGGCAAATCAATCAATGTGATACACCATATTAAACAGCTGAAAGATAAAAAGCATATGATCATCTCAATAAATGCAGAAAAAGCCTTTGACAAAATTCAGAACCCATTTGTGATAAAAAATGGTTAAAAAATGGGCATAGAAGGAACCTATCTCAACATAGTAAAGGCCATATATGATAAGCACACAGCAAACATTATTCTCAATGGTGAAAGAATGAAAGCATTCCCTCTAAGATAAGACAAGGGTGTCCACTTTCACCACTATTATTCAACATAGTTTTAGAAGTCCTAGGTATGGCAACTAGAGAAGAAAAAGAAATAAATGGAATCCAGATCAGAAAAGAAGAAGTAAAGCTCTCACCATTTGCAGATGACATGATACTATATATAGAAAACCCAAGAGAAACTATCAGAAAATAAAATTCTGCAAAGTCACAGGTTACAAGGTCAATACACAAAGATCATTTGCATTCCTATATACTAACAATGAAAAATAAAAAAGAGAAATTAAGGAATCAACCCCGTCACCATTGCAGCAAAAAGAATAAAATTTGTAGGAATACACCTACCTAAGGAGACAGAAGACATGTATACAGAAAATTATAAGACACTGGTGAAAGAAATCAAAGACAACATAAACAGATGGAGAGATATTCCATGTTCCTGGGTAGGAAGAATCAATATTGTGAAAATGTCTATACTACTAAATGCAATCTACAGATTCAATGTGATCCCTATCATGCTACAAATGACATTTTTTCACAGAACTAGAACAAAAAAATTCATATGGAAACACAAAAGACCCTGAATAGTCGAAGCAATCTTGAGAAAGAAGAATGGAGCTGGAGGAATTAACCTGCCTGCCTTCAGACTATACTATAAAGCTATAGTCATCAAGACAGCATGGTACTGGCACAAAAACAGAAAGGTAGACCAATGGAACAAGATAGAAAACCCAGAGATAAACCCATGCACCTATGGGTAACTTATTTTTGACAAAGAAGACAAGAATATACAATGGGGCAAAGATACCCTCTTCAATAAGTGGTCCTGGGAAAGCTGGACAACTATGTACAAAAGAATGAAATTAGAACACTTCCTAATGCCATACACAAACATAGACTCAAAAGGGATTAAAGACCTACATTTAAAACTAGAAACTATAAAACTCTTAGAGGAAAACATAGGCAGAACACCTGATGACATAAATCAAAGCAACATCTTCTATGACCCACCTCTTAGAGTACTGGAAATAAAAGCAAAAATAAACAAGTTGGATCTAATTAAAAAAGCTGTTGCACAGCAAAGGAAACTATAAACAAGGTGAAACGACAACCCTCAGAATGGGAGAAAATTATAGCAAATGAAACAATTGACAAAGGATTAATTTCCAAAATATGCAAGCAGCTCATACAACTCAATACCAGAAAAACAAACAGCCAAATTAAAAAGTGGGAAAAAGACCTGAAATGACATTTCTCCAAAGACATACAGGTGGCTAACAATCACGTGAAAAGATGCTCAACATCACTGTTTATTAGAGAAATTCAAATCAAAACTACAATAACCTCACACCAGTCAGAATGGCCATCATCAAAAAGTTTACAAACAATAAATGCTAGAGAAGGTGCAGAGTAAAAGGAACCCTTTTGCATTGCTGGTGGGAATATAAACTGATACAGTCACTGTGGAAGACAGTATTAGACTTGTTAGAAAGTTGGGAATAAAACCACCATATGATCCAGGAATCCCACTCCTAGGAAATGAAAGTTGAAAAAGACACATGTACCCCAATGTTCGTTGCAGCACTGTTTACAATAGCTAGAACATGGAAGCAACCTAGAAGTCCATTGACAGATAAATGGATAAAGAAACTGTGGTACATATACACAATGGAATATTGGTCAGCCATAAAAAGGACTGCATTTTAGAATCATTTCTAATGAGGTGCATGAACATAGACCTTATTATTCTCAGTGAAGTAAGTCGGAAAGAGAAATATAAATTTTGTATACTGATGCATATATGTGGAATCTGAAAAGATGGTACTGATGAAGTTATTTTCAGGACAGAAATGGAGAAACAGCCTTAGAGAACAGACCTATGTATGGACACAGTGTGTGTGTTGGGGGGAGGGATAGGGTGAGATGAATGGAGAGAGTAACATGGAAATTTACATTACCATAAGTGGAATGGATGACTGGTGGGGATTTGCTATATGACTCAGGGAATGAAAGGGGCTCTGTGACAATCTGGAGGAGTGGGACGGGAAGGGAGGTGGGAGGGAGTTTTGGAGGGAGGGGACATGGGTGTACCTATGGCTGATGCTTGTTGGTGTGTGACAGAAAACCACAAAATTCTCTAAAGCAATTATCCTTCAATTAAAAAGTAAATAAATAAAAAAAGATGCAATTTTCTGACTCTGCAGAATCATAGGAAAGAAGTTGAAAGAATTTGAAAACTTTTGCAATTCATGCTTGTTCTTCCCTCTGTCCAGTCAATTCTTCCTAAGATGTGACTATTAGCTGTACTTTTATCACAGTCCATTGATTTTGCCTATTCTCTAACTTAATACAAATATAAAATAACAATGATACACTTTTTGTGTCTGGCTTCTTTCATTCAATACAAAGTCTTGAGAGTCATCCATGGTGTTGCATTTGTGTGTTCTTCACACCTTGTTTTAATTATTATACCTGGGTCCTCAGTTGCAGGGTGTTTTCCCGGAGTATTTTAAAGAGAATTTCTTTGCAATGGAAAGAAGACATTTGAAATTGAAAAGCAAAATAAATTTGAACTTACATTAGATACAGTCCATCCTTTTTTTTTTTCTATTAATTTTTTTTTTTTTTTTCCAGTGGGTTTTGTCATACATTGATATGAATCAGCCATGGATTTACATGTATTCCCAATCCCGATCCCCCCTCCCACCTCCCTCTCCACCCGATTCCTCTGGGTCTTCCCAGTGCACCAGGCCGGAGCACTTGTCTCGTGCATCCCACCTGGGCTGGTGATCTGTTTCACCATAGATAGCATACATGCTGTTCTTTTGAAATATCCCTCCCTCACATTCTCCCACAAAGTTCAAAAGTCTGTTCTGTATTTCTGTGTCTCTTTTTCTGTTCTGCATATAGGGTTATCGTTATCACCTTTCTAAATTCCATATACATGTGTCAGTATGCTGTAATGTTCTTTATCTTTCTGGCTTACTTCACTCTGTATAATGGGCTCCAGCTTCATCCATCTCATTAGGACTGGTTCAAATGAATTCTTTTTAATGGCTGAGTAATATTCCATGGTGTATATGTACCACAGCTTCCTTATCCATTCATCTGCTGATGGGCATCTAGGTTGCTTCCATGTCCTGGCTATTATAAACAGTGCCGCGATGAACATTGGGGTGCACGTGTCTCTTTCAGATCTGGTTTCCTCAGTGTGTATGCCCAGAAGTGGGATTGCTGGGTCATATGGCAGTTCTATTTCCAGATTTTTAAGAAATCTCCACACTGTTTTCCATAGCGGCTGTACTAGTTTGCATTCCCACCAACAGTGTAAGAGGGTTCCCTTTTCTCCACACCCTCTCCAGCATTTATTGCTTGTAGACTTTTGGATAGCAGCCATCCTGACTGGCGTGTAATGGTACCTCATTGTGGTTTTGATTTGCATTTCTCTAATAATGAGTGATGTTGAGCATCTTTTCATGTGTTTGTTAGCCATCTGTATGTCTTCTTTGGAGAAATGTCTGTTTAGTTCTTTGGCCCATTTTTTGATTGGGTCATTTATTTTTCTGGAATTGAGCTGCAGGAGTTGCTTGTATATTTTTGAGATTAATCCTTTGTCTGTTTCTTCATTTGCTATTATTTTCTCCCAATCTGAGGGCTGTCTTTTCACCTTACTTATAGTTTCCTTTGTAGTGCAAAAGCTTTTAAGTTTCATTAGGTCCCATTTGTTTAGTTTTGCTTTTATTTCCAATATTCTGGGAGGTGGGTCATAGAGGATCTTGCTCTGATTTATGTCGGAGAGTGTTTTGCCTACGTTCTCCTCTAGGAGTTTTATAGTTTCTGTTCTTACATTTAGATCTTTAATCCATTTTGAGTTTATTTTTGTGTATGGTGTTAGAAAGTGTTCTAGTTTCATTCTTTTACAAGTGGTTGACCAGTTTTCCCAGCACCACTTGTTAAAGAGGTTGTCTTTTTTCCATTGTATATCCTTGCCTCCTTTGTCAAAGATAAGGTGTCCATAGGTTCGTGGATTTATCTCTGGGCTTTGTATTCTGTTCCATTGATCTATATTTCTGTCTTTGTGCCAGTACCATACTGTCTTGATGACTGTGGCTTTGTAGTAGAGTCTGAACTCAGGCAGGTTGATTCCTCCAGTTCCATTCTTCTTTCTCAAGATTACTTTGGCTATTCGAGGTTTTTTGTATTTCCATACAAATTGTGAAATTCTTTGGTCTAGTTCTGTGAAAAATATCGTTGGTAGCTTGATAGGGATTGCATTGAATCTATAGACTGCTTTGGGTAGAATAGCCATTTTGACAATATTAATTCTTCCAATCCATGAACACGGTATGTTTCTCCATCTGTTTGTGTCCTCTTTGATTTCTTTCATCAGTGTTTTATAGTTTTCTATGTATAGGTCCTTTGTTTCTTTAGGTAGATATACTCCTAAGTATTTTATTCTTTTTGTTGCAATGGTGAATGGTATTGTTTCCTTAATTTCTCTGTCTGTTTTTTCATTGTTAGTATATAGGAATGCAAGGGATTTCTGTGTGTTAATTTTATATCCTGCAACTTTTACTATATTCATTGATTAGCTCTAGTAATTTTCTGGTAGAGTCTTTAGGGTTTTCTATGTAGAGGATCATGTCATCTGCAAACAGTGAGAGTTTTACTTCTTCTTTTCCTATCTGGATTCCTTTTACTTCTTTTTCTGCTCTGATTGCTGTGGCCAAAACTTCCAAAACTATGTTGAATAGTACTGGTGAGAGTGGGCACCCTTGTCTTGTTTCTGATTTCAGGGGAAATGCCTTCAATTTTTCACCATTGAGGGTGATGCTTGCTGTGGGTTTGTCATATATAGCTTTTATTATGTTGAGGTATGTTCCTTCTATTCCTGCTTTTTGGAGAGTTTTAATCATAAATGAGTGTTGAATTTTGTCAAAGGCTTTCTCTGCATCTATTGAGATAATCATATGGTTTTTATCTTTCAATTTGTTAATGTGGTGTATTACATTGATTGATTTGCAGATATTAAAGAATCCTTGCATTCCTGGGATAAAGCCCACTTGGTCATGGTGTATGATTTTTTTAATATGCTGTTGGATTCTGTTTGCTAGAATTTTGTTAAGGATTTTTGCATCTATGTTCATCAGTGATATTGGCCTGTAGTTTTCTTTTTTTGTGGCATCTTTGTCTGGTTTTGGAATTAGGGTGATGGTGGCCTCATAGAATGAGTTTGGAAGCTTACCTTCATCTGCAATTTTCTGGAAGAGTTTGAGTAAGATAGGTGTTAGCTCTTCTCTAAATTTTTGGTAGAATTCAGCTGTGAAGCCATCTGGTCCTGGGCTTTTGTTTGCTGGAAGATTTTTGATGACAGTTTTGATTTCCTTGCTTGTGATGGGTCTGTTAAGATCTTCTATTTCTTCCTGGTTCAGTTTTGGAAAGTTATACTTTTCTAAGAATTTGTCCATTTCATCCAAGTTGTCCATTTTATTGGCATAGAGCTGCTGGTAGTAGTCTCTTATGATCCTTTGTATTTCAGTGTTGTCTGTTGTGATCTCTCCATTTTCATTTCTAATTTTGTTAATTTGGTTTTTCTCTCTTTGTTTCTTAATGAGTCTTGCTAATGGTTTGTCAATTTTGTTTATTTTTTCAAAAAACCAGCTTTTAGCTTTGTTGATTTTTGCTATGGTCTCTTTAGTTTCTTTTGCATTTATTTCTGCCCTGATTTTTAAGATTTCTTTCCTTCTGCTAACTCTGGGGTTCTTCATTTCTTCCTTCTCTAATTGCTTTAGGTGTAGAGTTAGGTTATTTAATTGGTTTTTTTCCTGTTTCTTGATGTAAGCCTGTAATGCTATGAACCTTCCCCTTAGCACTGCTTTTACAGTGTCCCATAGTTTTGGGTTGTTGTGTTTTCATTTTCATTCATTTCTATACATATTTTGATTTCTTTTTTGATTTCTTCTATGATTTGTTGGTTATTCAGAAGCATGTTATTTAGCCTCCATATGTTTGAAGTTTTAACAATTTTTTCCCTGTAATTGAGATCTAATCTTACTGCACTGTGGTCAGAAAAGATGACTGGAATGATTTCAATTTTTTTGAATTTTCCAAGACCAGATTTATGGCCCAGGATGTGATCTATTCTGGAGAATGTTCCGTGTGCACTTGAGAAAAAGGTGAAGTTGATTGTTTTGGGGTGAAATGTCCTATAGATATCAATTAGGTCTAGCTGGTCCATTGTGTCATTTAAGGTTTGTGTTTCCTTGTTAATTTTCTGTTTAGTTGATCTATCCATAGTTGTGAGTGGGGTATTAAAGTCTCCCACTATTATTGTGTTACTATTAATTTCCTCTTTCATACTCGTTAGCGTTTGCCGTACATATTGCGGTGCTCCTATGTTGGGTGCATATATATTTATAATTGTTATATCTTCTTTTTTGATTGATCCTTTGATCATTATGTAGTGTCCTTCTTTGTCTCTTTTCACTTCCTTTATTTGAAAGTCTATTTTATCTGATATGAGTATTGCGACTCCTGCTTTCTTTTGGTCTCCGTTTGCATGAAATATTTTTTTCCAGCCCTTCACTTTTAGTCTGTATGTGTCTCTTGTTTTGAGGTGGGTCTCTTGTAGACAGCATATATAGGGGTCTTGTTTTTGTATCCATTCAGCCAATCTTTGTCTTTTGGTTGGGGCATTCAACCCATTTACATTTAGGGTAATTATTGATAGGTGTGGTCCCGTTGCCATTTACTTTGTTGTTTTGGGTTCTCGTTTATACAACCTTTCTGCATTTCCTGTCTAGAGAAGATACAGTCCATTCTTAAGAGGAAACTGTTGATCAGAATCTCCCTATATTTGCTCATGGCCCGTACTCTGTCACTTTGCACATACTACCAACAGGATCTCATTTTATTTGTAAAAAAGGTAAAAAATTAAAATGTAGTCCTTTCCTCTGGTGAGAATAATATGATGAGTCAGTTACAGAACTCTAGGTGCTTTGTTCCAATAATAGGGAATGTAGTGTTAATAACTGAAAAGTAAGCATGAGCACATGAGGTTCAAGAAATAAGACCTTAGATGCCCAACTTTCTTTATGTTGACAGCACTGGAACACAGGGCTCCACTGAGAACTACGGCCCTAGGGAATCCCAGCCAGCTGTGTGGAGGACCAGAGTGATGGTGTTGAAAGTGTCACAGCACCAGCACAGAAGACCCTCTTTCTTTGTCAAAGTATTTTACCCTGATTTTCTGATGACACAATATTGTTAATCTTTCACTAACCCTTTAAATACTGTGATTCTTCAGAGATCCTCCTAATTCTAGACTCATTTTATTCACTTTCTTGGGAACAGTCTGCAAACATGGAAGCAAGTGTCCCTGGGGAGATGCTTGACTTCTCTGCTCATCCATGCACTGGGCTTACCAGGTGGTTCTGCCCCTTACTAGCAGCAGATCAGTAGCAGGAAAGGATGAATTCAGTTTAGGAGCTGCATGTATAACCCAACTGTAGGGCACATAGGCACACTGTTCTCTCCAATCTGCTTTATAGGTAATGGGTTTATGTGTTAATTGCCATCTGTCTGACACTCTTTTTTCTCAGTTGGTTTCACACACTGGGAGGGATGACAGCGTGACTAGCAATCCCCAGAAAGGATAGCTCAGTCCTACCTCTGAATTCCATCCTGTTAGTCCATCTAGCACCTTCTCATTTCCAGTTAACTGCTGCACCCATTTTAGGAATAACTACTATCATTCATCCCAGTCATGGGCTCCAGTGAGGACTGCTAACCCTAGCACCCTGGTTCTCTGGCCACTGGGGTAGACATGTAACCATGATGTGACAACTGATGTTCTGTTTCAAGAAAACTTTAGCAGGAAGGGACTTATTCTTTGGTGGCAAAGCTCTGAAGGATATAAATAGATGATCACCCTTTTTCCCACTACAAGGAAAAAGTGAAACTAAAAAGCAGAGAGAAGAGATGGGAGAAAGCATCCTGCTTGATTACAGCTGCTCTTATTCCCAAGTACAAGTTTTCATCCCAATTTTATAGACTACACCTTAGCCCCAAACAGTATGATCACTCACAGTAAAAAAGGATTCAAGGTAATAAAACCTTGCTCAACCAATTAAATTCCAGATGTATTATGGTGATAAATGTAAAAAAAAGAAACTAAAAACATAAAATCTAAAAAATAGCAAAAAAGTATAATAAGTCTCACAAATATCAGGATGAAACTTTCTTTCCAAGACTGAATGTAAAAGATGATATAAAGGATGATATCAGATAGAATGGAAACACATGAATAATAAGCACTTCAGTTTGCTACATTTTTGCTAAACAAAAAATGTAACTGGGAAAATAAGCATAGCACAGTATTTATTAACATTTTCAAAAAGTAATTACTCTATGGAGGATGGCAATAATGTTCTCAGTATTAAAGTGGATCAAAGAGAGAGATAGGCAACTCAAGAAGATAAAGTATAATAAACATTTTAAAAATGCATTGCTGATACAAAGAAACATAAGGTAAATTACAGCTTTTGTGTTAAATGTTACATACTGTGTGTATAAGTATGTTAAAATTTACAGACACACAATTACAGATGCTTACATGTGAAATGACTATTTGTGCACACTGTATGGATATATAAACTGCTGTTTTGAAAGCAATTTAGTACTTCTTCCAAGCAGCCTTCACAATCTTCATTCCAACGATCATCTTAAAATTTGTAAGAAATTGTAATTTCTAGAAATCTGCTCCAAGAAAATAATTCAAAATTAACCAAATTTGTAAGAAATTTCATTTCTAGAAATCTGTTCCAAGAAAGTAATTCAAAATTAACCAAAGAATTCTTATGTCTAAATATGTTTGTGGAAGTGATAAACTAGATGTAATCCAAATGTATTATAAAAAGGGTACTTTAAATAAGATTAGACATATCCATCCATCATTGTTTCACTATTGGAATATTTCACTATTTCATTATAGTAAAGTTATAAAAATGGCTGCTTCAATGTAAAGAAGGAAAATGTGATATAATATATCTGGAACTATTTCAAGTACATGAAACTGATATGAACCAGGGTCTCCTACATAACAGGTGGATTCTTTACCAGCTGAGCTACCAGAGAAGCCCAATGGAAAAAATGGTGGAAATAAATATACCCCAAATTTAATATTTCTTAAATCTAAGTAGTGAAATTATAGGTAATTTTTACTTGCTTCTTTATTTTCAGTATTTTCCCCACAAATATTTGCTATTTTTATTATAAAAATGTTATATGCAAAGGTTTAACACTTTTCTAACAGTATTTTGAAAGCTTTTGTTTCTGAATTATAGAATCAACCCTGACAAGATTAGTCAGTCTCATAGTTAAGATCCGCCTCTTCCCTGGGATTCTCTCCCTTCAGTACTGCATACATTTCTTGCACTGCTATCTTCCTGCTGTACTGTTTTGTGACCCATCATTTTGAAGGAGAGGAAAAAAATAATTACTCATACATAGATACTACGTGACATTAACATATCTAACGAGACAAGGTAATCATAACAAAAGCCACAGCTAACCAAACCCCAATAAGAACGTGTCACACAAAACGTCTGTTTTGGAAGTTAATCCTTTGCCAGCTGCTTCCTTTGCAAATATTTTTTTCCCTTCATGAGGGTGGTCTTTTTGTCTTGTTTTAAATTTAATTAGGTCCCATTTGTCTATTTTTGTTTTTATTACTGTAGGAGTGGATCAAAAAATATCTTTCTGCAGTTTATGTCTAAGAATTTTCTGCTTATATTTCCCTCTAAGAGTTTTATAGTGTCCAGCCTTACACTTAGGTCTTTAAGTGGGAAAGAAATCCAAAGAAATGGGGATATATGCATACATATGACTGATTCACTTTGCTGTACAGCAGAAATGAACACATTATAAAGCAACTATACTTCAGTAAAAGTTTTTAAAATTAAATAAAATGTCCATTTCAATAATCACATCCTCCCTGGACCATCTCTTCTCCATGGTAACTACCTGGCTTCTCTAGGTAAGCATTTCTGATTCAAGTACATAATCAGCAAGTGGATTGACCTAGTTTTTTTAGAAGTTATGTAGCCCTAATTGAAAATGCTACAGCTGAGAGGAAACTTCAAATGTAAGCATCAATTAAAACATCTTTTCATTGGAAATTAAGTATTGGTTAACAAAAGTGTTTTCAGAGTCAGAGAAATCACTGATTGTCACTTGAATGAGGCTTAGGTAATGGGAAAATGATGGAAAGTTAACACAGAAATGCACTGAAATCCATTTTTGTGTTTAAGGAGAAAATTAGGCATGTTGGTTGGGTGAGGCCAGATTAGACCACCTCATTCATTTCACATAGAGCTGAGAACTCAAAACTCTGCACCATTTCTGCTATGTCATCCCAAACAGCAAGTCCTCCCTCCTCCTTCTGCCTGCCCACTCCTTTCTTGTTTTCTTTTGCAACTGATTCCCAGCTTCACTCCAGGCCTCCACTCTGACTTAAATCCTAAAAGTGATAATTAACACATGACTTAAAATTTGAAAATGTTTTCTTACTTTTAGCCAGTTATGACCTATTCTCTGGGAAATCTTTAAAAGGGGTCATGATTTATATCAGACTAGCCTAGCTATGGGTTATGCAAAGTGGTTTACTAATAGTAAGGAGAAAAACATTTTACCAGTGTTTATAAAGTAATAGGTTCAAAAAAAAAAAATCTAGCTGAGATCTCAATGTTGAATCCACTCTTCAGTGATATTTGCATTTTATAATGACATCTATAATATTTCACATTTCCTCTATTTAGTCATAAACACCAGTTCTACCCATTTCTTTGGTAAGAGAAAATTTCCCCCAAAACTGAAATGTTAAATTTTTCAATTCACTCTCTCCTATTTTAAAGTTCTCCATGATTGTGGAATAAGTCAGAAGAAAGATCAAATTTATATTGAAAGCCAGGACTATATGAGGCACATAGTATCTGCTGAGGATATTATTATGTGCAAAAGATATATTTTTTCTTTCTTTACTTTAGTTTCCATTACTTTTATATAAATGTAAGTATACATATAAGTTATATAAAAATCAAACACGGACACATACATGACATGGGTGGTAAGTTTGGGGGCAAAACACATTTTAAAATAAAAATATAATTAAAAAAAGTGTTAAAGACTGACTCATTGTATAAAGAGTGAAATGATACAGAATCAAGGCTATGGATTTTCATTAAGTTCAGTAACTTCTATAAAATTTCACTTTTTTCTGTCTTTGGCAAGGTTTTTGTGCCATTTGAAAAGCTCTAAACAAAAACTGTCAGATTGGGAGATGACTTCAAGTTTGAATGCCTGACCACCAAGATCCAACGGGGAAAGATTTACATTGGGGCCAGGCAGCCCACAATTAAACCATTTACAGTGACCCTCTAGGACTGCCCTTCCATGTGTGGACTTCACCCTTGATGTGGACAGTTGGAGTTGCAGCAGTTAAGCAAAGAGAAGGAAAAAGAGGAGGGTAATGAGAAAAGTCAGTGTATATACAGGTCTGAGGATGACTCCACTCTGAGCTGGCTAAAGTTATTTAGCAATGCTAAACTCAGAATCATCACGATGCTTTCCACTACCTATAACTCAATAGTATTTTTAAATATTATGATAAATACATTTAAGAATGACCGACAATATTTTGAAATTTCCCTTAGGTCTTCTTTTTGTCTTCAACTTTCTTTTACAAGGTAGGAAATACAAACTCCTATCCAAAAAATAATAAGGTTGTGGGTTAGAATAAAGTTAGATGAGATGAGTAAGTGCCAGAGATCTGCTGTACAAGATAATGCCTATAATTATAAATAAAATATTGTGCACTTAAGAGTGTATTCAGTGAGTAGAGCTCATATTAAGTATTCTTACCATCAAGAAAAGAGAGAGAGAGAAAAAAAAACCAACAAAACAAAACACTACCAACAATAAAACAGAAGAGAAGAGAAATGCAGAGAGACACTGGAAATTTTTAGAGGTAGATATATTTATTACCTTGGTTATGGGAATGGTAACACAAGTGTATACATATATCCAAACTCAGCAAATTATATATTAATCATAACTTTTGTATACCAAGTATATCTCATATATCCAAACTCAGCAAATTATATATTAATCATAACTTTTGTATACCAAGTATATCTCAATAAATCTTGAAAAAATTAGGTTCTATTGGTTTTTTGGGGCCTTAGCATGTAAGTCAACAGCTGAATCCATCTCTGCCTCTGTGGCCCACAGTTTCCTGGCTTTACCATTTCCAAATGGTCTCTGAAACACCTCAGCACAATATTCATATGACACGAATTTCCATGATGGTATGAACTTTTTTCTAGGTTAAAATTAAAATTGAAATTAATATCCTTAAAAAAAAAAAACCTTATAAACCAAAGTAAAATTTGAATTTAAAATTAGCTCAGTATAGCTTTGATTTTTAAAATATTGTATAAATCTGAAATACTAATATTTTTAGGAAATGCCTTTGAATTCTTAACCACTATATAAGTGAATATACCTATACATATTGACGACTATA
This sequence comes from Dama dama, assembly GCF_033118175.1. Lineage (NCBI taxonomy): Eukaryota > Metazoa > Chordata > Mammalia > Artiodactyla > Cervidae > Dama > Dama dama. The sequence goes on along the minus strand of NC_083697.1, from coordinate 9,252,477 downwards.
AAGTAATTACAACCACAGCAAATAGATGGGGAAACAGGGGAAACAGTGGCTGACTTTATTTTTCTGGGCTCCAAAATCACTGCAGATGGTGCTTGCCGCCATGAAATTAAAAGACACTTACTCCTTGGAAGGAAGGTTATGACCAACCTAGACAGCATATTAAAAAGCAGAGACATCACTTTGTCAACAAATGTCCGTCTAGTCAAGGCTATGGTTTTTCCCGTGGTCATGTGTGGATGTGAGAGTTGGACTATAAAGAAATCTGAGCGTCAAAGAATTGATGCTTTTGAACTGTGGTGTTGGAGAAGACTCTTGAGAGTCCCTTGGACTGCAAGGAGATCCAACCAGTCCATCCCAAAGGAGATCAGTCCTGGGTGTTCATTGAAAGGACTGATGTTGAAGCTGAAACTCCAATACTTTGGCCATCTGATGCGAAGAGCTGACTCATTTGAAAAGACCCTGATGCTGGGAATGATTGAGGGCAGGAGGAGAAGGGGACGACAGAGGATGGGATTGCTGGATGGCATCACCGACTCAATGGACATGGGTTTGTGTGGACTCCGGGAGTTGGTGATGGACAGGGAGGCCTGGCGTGCTGTGGTTCATGGGGTTGCAAAGAGTTGGACACAACTGAGTGACTGAACTGAGACTGAACTGACACTGAAACACCCATGGATAAGAAATCACATTGAAGCCAATCCCCACTACCCCACTTCCCAAAAATCACCCACAATATCACTGAATTTTCTTGAGTAAATCTTTAAACAATAGTAACCCAGGCACCACTGTCATTGCTAAGGAGAGGTAGTAATTATAGGTGCTTTTGTGTTTTTGGTTACAGCTGGGTTAGCACAAAGAAGTTTCACTGCAGTAGAGGGACATCTTATTGAAGACTTGTCGGTTTGACTCCTCTTCACCAGGACACAGTAGATGAGACCTTAAGTGCTTTATCTAGTCAAATTGGAAGCTGTTCCTTTCTTGATTTTTCAAAGCATCAGAATATACTTTGTTTAATTTCAAGCTTTGTTCATTTGGCAAATTATATTACAATTTACATATCAAACAGGCCCAAGTCTTAAGACTTTTAGCTCACTCCACAAGCTATTTTGGAAAGTCTCTAATTGCCAAAAAAAAGTTCCTAAATATTTTCAGTCTTCAGCAAACAAAAATGGAGAGAGAGAGGGTTAAACAGAAGAATCAAATTTCTGATAAATTTGTTTCAAGTGTATGTTGGGGGGGAAGAAAATTACAATTCAATTGTAGATGAAGGTCAAGTCTAGAAAGTTTCCTAGAAAAGAGATGATAATCTGAGGCATTGGGGAAGCTCAGGTATAATCACTATAATTCCTATTTATTCAGTACTTTACAATGGACCAGGCATTGTGCTTCACATTCATTTTACCACTTAATCTCCACAACGGCCTAGCCACTCAGCTGTGTGTTTCATCTCTATTTATATATGAGGAAGCTGAGGCTTAGAGATATTAGACATAGATCCACATCCTCTGATTAACACCTTTAGGAATTCAGAATTTTTATATTAATTGTTGTTTTAGAGGTAATGTGATACATGAACCACAAATTGCATAAACCCACAATAGAATGTATTAATAGGGTTATGTAAGCAAACATAGACTCTTCACACTAAGTGGGATAAAGAAGGATTATAAATAGCTCATGTTAGCTCAGGACAGCTGGTAATGTCCTCAGAGTTATAAACATCATTAGGATTATAGACCTTTGTGGATTTAGGAATTGCGGGCTTATCCCATGCTGAAAGTTACATGACTAGTCATTGACAGAATTCAGTCTTAAACAGGATGATTTCTAAATGTGTGCATTTGCCCCTATGCCGCTTGTAGTGGAAGAGGAATCCAAGGATCAGACTGGTTAAGTAATCCTCACAGCTCCCATTATAGAAGTAATCGGTGCAGGAGTTTAAATTCAAACCCATATTTGTCCGACTCCAAAATATGAACTCTACTTTCAGACTCTTAGGTCACTTACTTTGTGTGTTAGTTGATATCTGTGATTCTGCTAAAGTTCTTTATTATCATGGTTGACTATGTGCAAATTAAGCACTGTTATTCATAGGACTGGGCTTCCCAGGTGGTGCAGTGGTAAAGAATCTGCCTGCCAAAGACGGAGACTCAAGAGACCTGAGGTCTGGAAGAGTCCCTGCAGGAGGGAACAGCAACCCACTCCAGTATTAGTGCATGAAAAATTCCATGGACAGAGGAGTCTGGTGGGCTACAGTCCATGGGGTCACAAAGAGTTGCGCATGACTGAGCAAATGAGCACACATTTGTGAGACTATTCTGCCCTCAGATTTCCTCAGGACAATACACAGCATGCATTACTGCTAACTCAACTAGAATGCTATGCTATTACAGAGATGTGATTTCTACACAGATTTTTTAAAGAAAAGTTTTTATTAAAAAATTATAACTGTATTTTTATAAAGAAAGGAACAAAAATGAAAATTGCATTACATCTGCCCATATTTTAACACATAAATTACCTTCACTCACTTAATTTTGTTATGTACAAGTATCTGATTATTTTATTAAACATTTTCCCTCTAAAGTAAACCAATAAAATGACTGAATTAGTTGCAAGTACCATCCTAGAAGCCAATAAGTAACACATTTGAAAAAAAATATTTTAACATGACTAGAAAATTATTTGCCATACCACATATTTTAGGGGAAGAAAACTTTGCAGTACAATATAATATAAATTGAAATAGACTAAAAGTCAAAGAATGTATTATTTCTGGTTCAAAAGCTTATTTGTCATGGGACTTTGGGCAAATTTTATATTTTCTATTTTAGTTTTCTTGTCTGTGCTAAAACTATCAGCAGACACTATAGGTGTGTGAGTTGAAATTATATACACAAGCTTAAAATGATTCAAAAAATTTATAATACTATACAATGTCAGTATCTCCTTTTAGCATTTCATGATTTATTATAAAAAAATACATTTGCACAAGTTTGAAAATTTGAAGATTCTTTTCTACTGATTTTCAAATTAAGTGTATCAATGTTACAAAATGGTCAACATCATTCTTTTTTAAAATTCTTATTTTTAATTGGGGGATACTTGCTTTACAGTGTTGTGTTGATTTCTGCCAACATCGTACAACATCATGAATCAACCATAAGTATACATATATCCCGTCCCTGTGGAGACTCCCTCACACTCCCCCTCCACCTCACCTCTCTAGGTCATCACAGAGCACTAGGCTGAGCTCCTCTTGCTATAAGGCAGCTTTCTACTAGCTATCTGTTTTACATGTGGTAATGTATGTGTTTCAATGTTACTTTCTCAAATTCATCCCACCCTCTCTTTCCCCTGTTGTGTCTAAAAGTATGTTCTCTGTATCTGTATCTGTATTCTTTCCCTGCAAACAGGTTTATCAGTACTATTCTTAAAATTTTAAGACAAGATAATTTAAGCTCATAGTTGCTAATGATATATATTCACAAACAATTTTCCTTATTTTGCTTGGCTTATTTATACAGAATATAGAATGTTAAGGGCAACTTTATTATGAAAAGTTTCAAGTTGGCATTCTGTCTTAAGTTTAACATAAATATTTTAAACAAGAGTAAGAAAGAGTTTAGATATCTTACTTTTATTGTAATATATTCTCACAAATTTTCCATTTAAGCCAAGATTTTTGGCTTAAAAAAATCCCAAAGATTTTTAAAACTCCCAAATATCCTAGTAATAATGTGTGTATTTATAAATAAAATGGTCCCAGTCTTTATTCTTTGAAAACCTGAGTAACCATACTGCAGTTTAGAAGGAAACTCCTTTTGAGGAAGATCTAAAAAATGATGTTACATTTTCTTATTGATAAAGGAAGAAAGACATTTGACAGGACATCTCTTATGGATAATGCCTGGGACTGCTGCATTATCTGCAAGGTTACATGAAATTTTCACAGTGCATCTGGATGGGTATTATTAGTCCAACTGTACATAGAGGCTCAGAGAGATGAAGTGCCTTCATGATGACTCCACAGTCAGACAGAAAAGACAGGATTCCCATGCTAATACACTAGGCCCATGGCCCAGTTTCTTTGTAATCTGCCACAGCTTACCTTTCTGTGTCTTCTCCCTTCAAAGCTGTCACAGATTTAGGGCTATTACTATCTTCCAAGAGTCTTAATAATTTAAATGCTCTATCTGTGCAGATTTTATAGGATATGTGAACCTTATATAAGAGACATTTCATACTACCCAGCTATAAAAAAGGAATGATATTTTACCACTTACAGCATCATTAATGGACCATGAGGACATTATGCTAAGTGAAATAAATCAGAGGAGGATAAATACTGTGTAGTATCACTTTTCTGAGGAGTCTAAAAAATACAACAAACTAGTGAGTATAACCAAAAAGAAGCAGGCTCAAAAATATAGAGAACAAACCAGCAATTACCAGTGGTGAGGGGCCGTATAGGCATTAGGGGGCAGGGGATACAAACTGTTGGATTATCAATATGCTGAAGGACATACTGTGCAATATGGGGAATATAGTCAATATGTTGTAATAACTGTAAGTGGAAAGTAATGTTTAAAATTGTATAAAAATAAAAATATATATGAAAAAGAGACATTCCATGAAAATACATAGTTCTTACTTTCCAGAAAAAAAAAATCATGGGAGGTATCTGCCTAACAATTAATGCAGAAATGTGGGGAAATGAGCCAACCAAATGAAGATTAAAACCGCAAACATCATTTTTAATCATCTTAATTCCTTTCATCTTCCCTTTCTGTGACTGGATAAAAGTAAATATAATTTCCAAGTAATATGTTAAAGGGGGATACACACTCACTATTTACCAGACTGAAGTAGTAAACACTGTCTCTATGGGTTGTCAGAAACTACTTATTTCACAACAACCATACTGTACTGAGCAATGCCTCATTTCTACTAAGTGACCAATGAAATGGGACTTCTAAAAGGAATGTCTTAAGCTTGGGCAGTAACACAATAAAACTAAGGGGATGTCAGTGGGACCAGATGTTTGTAATTACATGTATCTGCTGTGAAGGCATTGAAAATTGGCTGAGAAAAGAGAATAAAACCTGAGGCTGATCAATAAGCAGATTACTTCTCATATGTTCCTGTACACTCGCCAGCAGATAATTACCATGAATTACACTGATCTCCAAAACGTACATAGACCACACCAGATGCGTAAAATTAAATACCTTAGTGTGATTTTTAGAAATATCTTGTGGTTCAACTAAAACTCTTTACTTTCATTCAATTTCCCCTTCTTGACTGGATGCCCTAACCAAAAGGTCCTTAATGAGACTATTGATAATAATTTATGTATTAATACTATTGTATACTTGATTTTAAAATATTTATTTATTTAATATTTAAAATATTTATTTATCCAACGAATATACTTACTATATTATCAGCCTGTGTTCAAAGAGGCAAAAGTTTATTTAAGTTTGACAACAGTCCTTTGAGTTAAGTAGTGCTAGCTCTGCTTACAGATGAGAACACTGAATTGCAGGAAGTGTAAGTGATTTGCCCCAAATCACACTGCTAGAAAGTAACAGACTCATGTCTGAAACCAGCAGTCTGGTTTCCAAGTGCAGCCTCAGCCATTGTACTACTCAGCCTCCAGGGGATGCGCAGAGCAGTTCCTGGGTACCCGGCACTGGTCATCCTGTGTCTACATCATTTCATTTAACCTGCCCAGCAGGCAAACTCCCAGTAGCTATGATGCTCTATATCTTATGAATGAGGAAACTGAGGTTCCGAGGACTTAAATAACCTAGTCAAGGCCCACAGGTACTGAGAGGGTAACAGGCAGGAAGGCCAAGGGTCTCCAAATGGTGGAAATAGGCTGCAAGTGCCAGACATTTTTATCTCTCTTAAGCAGCAGGAGGAAACAAACTAGCGATATTTTTTTTCCTTCATTATACAAATTTAAAAGGCGGTTTCTCTTAAAATGCTGTGTTGCCATGACACCTGGTTCCACCTGAAGCTAACGATTCTCAAACCTTGAGTTAACCAATACATCTTTTTTATGGAAATGTTTGTCTTAAGCTATGTTAATATACTATGCATTTACCCCAGACTCTGTCTTCAAGTTGGTTTGCCAACCTACTTGACAAACCAGTATGTTATACTCAGATATTGTTCACCTAATCTATGTAAACAGAACCATTTGTATGGTAATATGCCCTTCTATAAGATTCAAGTCAATCATTTTATGGTCTGGGATGAATTATCTGGTGCCATTCTGAGTTTTAAGACATTCCTTTCTTTCATTAACAGACTGCGAGTGCCTATTTAACATCCAGCTGAAGACTAGCAGGGGGATACTCTTTCTGCCCGCTTCTGATGCCTATGTCAGAAGCTTTCTCTATCTCCTTTATACTTTAATAAAACTTTATTACACAAAAGCTCTGAGCAATCCAGCTCCATCTCTGGCCCCAGATTAAATTCATCTCCCCGGAGACCAAGAATCCCGGCATCTTATCGTTCAGCAACAACCTTTCAGTACCAAGTGGTGAAAACAGACGATGACTCAGGCCTTTCTGATCCCAAACCTCTTCCCTGTCTACTGTTCCATGCTTTGGCTTTGCCTGTTTACTTTCTAGGTGGTTTTACATTAGTTGCATGATATCAAATGGCAGAATATTTTGGAAATAGTCATAAGATGAAAAACAAGGTCAGATATGTCTTTAATAACTCTCTCAAAATAAACTATGTCTATTACACTACTCTTCACTGTGTTACCCTTCAGCTCTGGTTGCTCTCCTGTTTTATTTGTATCATGTTTTAGAGGCACATCATTTTCCCCTGTAAAGTGTATCCCCACTGGGGCATCTCTTTACTCTTTAAAAGGAGCTAGTTCTATACAATTGCAAGCCACATTTCAGGATCTTTTTCTTTCAAGAATGTGTCTGTGTCCAACAGGATGGTACCCAAATAGTATATATACTCAGATGAACTAAAAATACAATTTGCATATCAGTCAGGACTTGGTGGCATTTCTGTCAAGAATTTACCTACATTTTGAAACCAATTGGGAAGGTACCTACAGTGAAATTATTACTCATATACTTTAGTTTTTCTATATTGCTTAATTTACTGATATTTCAATTGTTATTTCATTGTTGTTTAGTCACTAAGTCATGTCTGACTATTTTGCAACCCCATGGATTGTATCCCACCAGGCTCCTCTGTCCACTGGATTTCCCAGGCAAGAATACTGGAGTGAGTTGCTCTGTCCTTCTTCAAGGTATTTTCTTGATCCACAAATTGAGCCACTGAGAAAGCCCCTCTTATTTCATTATTATGTTTTAATTTGCTTCCAGTTAAAGTGAAAGATAATAAAAGATTCTCTTTCTTGTTAATCTTATGCAATTTTGTAAGATATCCTTTGTCCATGTTTCGTGAATCCTAACAGATGTGAGGAATGCATGACATAACTTTTGTTTTTAGATCATTGTGAATTAATATTTTCTTTTGGCTACAGGTATGTTAATCCCATATTGCTCTGGTTATCTGTCCTCAACTCATCCTTCAATCACTCCCCCTTTTCCAAACCCTTCTATGTCAACTTCTGGAACTTCCACTCCAAAACCTGCAAAGCTCCCCATGTCCTCTCCATATTTTAATTGAATTCTGGTTTGCCTCTGAAGACACCACTTCTTCAATGTTCACTATTTTCTCACTGTGAACTTCATGGTCAAGAAGAGAAATTAACATTCTTCTTACTTTCACTTAGAGCTCCCATGTGGTTACTTCTCTATTTGAAACACATGCCATCACGTTTTTCAGTTCATCACTCTTGGTGTCTTCAGACATCCTGCTCACACTACTTTCATTGAAGATTCTGGCACCAGGCTCACAGTCTGCTCTCCTTGCCCAGAGCCTGCTATTCATCTGCCTGACGACAACATTCACGCTAATGAACCAGCATCACTGGCACCGCCTTGCCCCGATGCTCTTCTCTATCTTGGCACTTCAGTCATCACCCCAGAGTAGCAGTTGGGGATTACCTTGAACAAATGCATGTAAAAATTCACCTTTATTATTCAATTACACCCACTACAGTTATTTTAAACTACTCTTGGACATCCCAGTCCTTTGTTTTCTTTATGTTTTTACTTCTCTCATTATCAAGTTGATATTCTATAGTTTTTATTTTAATAATACACTTTCTGGTGTCATAGCTTCTCTATTTTTAAATTGCATTTGGATAGTGGAACCACTGGCTGTAGTGAAACCCCTGCACGCATGAACTCTGTGGCTTCCCAAGAGAAGCAGAATACTACTTGTGAGAGTTTCACAATAGGTCACGTTGAGCTACTGTAAGTTAATGATGACAAAACTACAAAGTGCCCCGAAACACCTTATGTAAACACCATTCTCTCTCTGAAAGCCTCCTCTTCAATTCAGCACAGCTGTTTCAAAAATGTTTGAGTCTCATTAAACCCTTGATAACTTTCTACCTCCCTGAATTGGCACAAGTCTATGCAATCAAAGAAAATATATTTAAACAATATTAAAAAAACACAAAACAAAAAAATAGACCTATGTTCCCCTCCAGTTAATGCCTTCTCTCCTTCACAGCCAAATTCCCCAAAGGAGTTATCTGTACTCGGCGTGTCCATGTTCTCAGCTGCACTTACTCTCCAGGCTATACCAGAAAGCTTTGGTAGGTCAGTGCTGGTATTTACATCATCACATGCAGTAGATACTTTTCACTCTTCTAGTGAGAGTTGGACTGGGAGGAAAGCTGAGTGCCGAAAAATTAATGCTTTTGAACTATGGTGTTGGAGAAGACTCTTGAGAGTCCCTTGGACTGCAAGAAGATCCAAACAGTCCGTCCTAAAGGAGATCAGTCCTGGGTGTTCATTGGAAGGACGGATGCTGAAGCTGAAACTCCAATACTTTGACCACCTCATGCGAAGAGCTGACTCATTGGGAAAGACCCTGATGCTGGGAGGGATTGGGGACAGGAGGAGAAGGGGATGACAGAGGATGAGATGGCTGGATGGCATCACCGACTCGATAGGCATGAGTGTGAGTAAACTCTGGGAGTTGGTGATGGACAGGGAGGCCTGGTGTGCTGTGATTCATGGGGTCACAGAGAGTCAGACACGACTGAGTGACTGAACTGAACTGAACTGAATCTGCCCTCTCAGCAGCCTTCTAGAATGCTGACCTCAGTGGGTTTTTTTTTTTTTTTTTTTTTTTTTTTTTTTTTTTAGCCTCAGCTTATGGTATCCTAGTTCCCTGATCAGGGGTAGAACCTGGGTCCCTTGCAGTAGAAGTGCAGAGTCTTAACCACTGGACCACCAGGGAAGTCACTTGTGGTCTTGTTGAAGTGCTCTCTTCTATAAACCTCACATCACTACCCTCTCCTGTTTGTTACAGCTCTACAGCTGTCCCCTCTGCCTCCTTTGAGGTCATCCTTCTCAGCCTAGCCATTAACATTAGAACTTCCCTGCCTTTTTAGACTCATTTTCTCACTTTTTTTTTCCTTTCTCATTGGGAAAATCATTCATGCTCATAGATTCAATGACATACAAATATATGTCTCTAATTCAGACCATTTGTTATTCTTCAAGTTACTTATTCAAAGTCTTATTGTGGCTGTTGTTATTCAGTCTCTCAGTCATGTCCAACTCTCTGCAACCCCATGGACTGCAGAATGCCAGGCTTCCTGTCCTTCACTATTTCCCAGAGTTTCCTCAAACTCATGTCCGTTGAGTTGGAGATGCCATCCAGTCATTTTGTCCTCTGTTGTCCCATTTTCATCCACTCTTCAGTTTTTTTCCAGCATTGGGGTCTTTCCCAATGAGTTGGCTGTTCTCATTAGGTGGGCAAAGTATTGGAACTTCAGCTTCAACATTAATCCTTGCAATGAATATTCAAGGACTGATTTCTTTTAGGATTGAATTGTTTGATCTCCTTGCTGTCCAAATGACTCTCAATAATCTTCTCCAGACCCACAGTTCAAAGGCATCAATTCTTTAGCACTCAGCCATTTTTTATTTTCCAATTCTCACATCCATTCATGACTACTGGAAAAGCCATAGCTTTGTTGGCAAATAATGTCTCTGCTTGCTAATATGCTGCCTAGGTTTCTCACCGCTTTTCTTCCAAAGAACAAGTGTCTTTTAATTTCCTGGCTACAGTCACCGGCCACAGTGATTCTGGAGCCCAACAAAATGAAGTCTGTCACTGTTTCCATTGTTTCCCCATCTTTTTGCTATGAAATGATGGGATTGGAATCCATGATCTTCATTTTTTTTTTTTAATGTTCAGTTTTAAACCAGATTTTTCACTCTCCTCTTTTACCTCTTCACTTTCTGCCATTAGGGTGGTGTCATCTGCATTTCTGAAGTTATTCATATTTCTCCCAGCAATCTTGACTCCAGCTTGTGCTTCTTCCAGTCCAGTATTTCACATGATGTACTCTGCATATAAGTTAAATAAGCCGAGTGACAATATACAGCCTTGACGTATTCCTTTCCCAATTTTGAGCCAGTCTAATGTTCCATGTCTGGTTCTAACTGTTGCTTCTTGAACTGAATACAGATTTCTCAGGAGGTAGGTCAGGTGGTCTGGTATTCCCATCTCTTTAAGAATTTTCCACACTTAGTTGTGATCCACACAATCAAAGTCTTTATCATAGTCAATGAAGCAGAAGTTCTTCTGGAATACTCTTGATTTATCTATGATCCAACCAATGTTGACAATTTGATCTCTGGTTCCTCTGCCTTTTCTAAATCCAGCTTGTACATATGGAAATTCTTGGTTCACTTACTGTTGAAGCCTAGCTTGGGGCATTTTGAACATTATTTTGCTAACATGTGAAATGAGTGCAGTTGTGAGGTAGCTTGAACATTCTTTGGCATTGCCCTTCTTTTAGATTGAAAACTGACCTTTTCCAGTCCTGTGGCCACTGTTGAGTTTTCAAAATCTACTGACATCTTACTTTGAACATGCAAACTCAAAATGTCTACCATGAATTTTACCATCTTCCTCACAGTCCACCAAGCTTGCTCTGTTCCAATTCTCCTTATTTCTAATAATAGTAATCCATTATCAAATTATGCTGGCAGGAAATCAAGGGTGATTTTACATCTCTCTCTCTTTATTCCACGTCCAACCCCTCACTAGATCCTGTAGAGTTGACTTTGCAAATTTTATTCACATCCACTTCTTTCTATCCCTAAACACCACCTTCCATAAATTCTAGTCCATGCTACCATCATCTGTTTCCTGGGTTATTGAAGTAACCTTTGACATATTTTACCCATTTCTATTATTGTCCTGCTTCATTCTTTATACTGCAGGAGGGGCTTAAAATGAAAATATAAAAACACCCCCTACCTGCTTAAATTCTGCGTTGCTCTTAGTACAAGGAAAACTCATCAATCCAGTCTGCATTGTCCAGCTTGGTCCCATCCCCATTTCTCCAGCTTCATCTTGAACTACTCTAGACAGATCTTTTTGTTCCAGCATCACTGGGCCTCCTGGTCTTAAGATATGCTCATCATCTTCATTTTCATGGGCGCTTGCAGACGATTTCCTCATTAATTAATGGTTATTTCTCTAACTAGACCATGAGGTTAGGAACCATGCATGGTCAATGCTCAGTATTGGAGTTGGCAACAATAGGCAATGAATGAATATTTGGATAATAATATTAAATATAAATAATTTCAATTTTCCAGACTGATAAATTTGTGGCAAATTAAATCACTGACACTATGAAGTAAATAAAAAATACTTGGGGACAAAAATTAAAAACTTGAAAGAAGGTAAACTTAAATTAATCATGCAAATTTTGTTAGCAGGGTTAACAAAATGACTGTGTTAATGAGTTTTTAGGTTCTCCCTAATTTTTCATCTCTTTCCCAATTCAACTGAGTAATGACTAGTTCCACAAATTAAGAAAAAGCTGTCCTTTGTGGAACAAAAGACTATGAAAATAGAAAATTGCAGCATCAAATTTTAAATCTTTCATTTACTGCCAAGGCTCCAGAGAAAGTATTTGGTTGCAATCCTGCTGCAGGAGAGCATCATCTGTGGCTTTGTTGTCACAAAACAGAAATTCCTTTGGCAAAAGAAAGCACAGAACAAATTTTCTTTTATAACTTCATCTACTCATGCAGCCATTGGCAGCAGACATGCCAGGAAAGGAGTCAAGTTATGAGACAGTGTCATTAAATAAAATTAATGAAAGCATAATCTTGCATGATTTTTATGCTGTGCAAAGACTGAATTAATTTTCATTTATCCTGATTTTTTTTCTTAATCATGTTCTCAGTTTTGGATTTCTTCACAGAGATCTTTTGTTAAGTTAGCTCATTTCTAAGTTAGGTATCTAAGAGAATATGTAACTATAGAGACAAAAGGCTTGCATTTCTTTTCATGAACATCCATTCCATTCACACATCACATGATTATTTTTCACAAAGAAGGCTCACTCCTTCTAACAGGGCTTCCAGTCTGAAAGCCACCTGACCCATAACTATTTATACCTTCTGCAACATGCATACACAACTGGACAAACATAACAGTTATTATTAAAAGAACACTACCATCTATTTTTTTGCTGATTATTTGAGCAGTAGGCAAAAAAAGAAAAAAAAAAAAAACAGAGAAGAAATGTTAGATTTTATTTATTTTTTTCATTTATTTTTATTAGTTGGAGGCTAATTACTTTACAATATTGTAGTGGTTTTTGCCATACATTGACATGAATCAGCCATGGATTTACATGTGTTCCCCATCCTGATCCCCCCTCCCGCCTCCCTCCACATCGCATTAAGCCAGTTATTTGAGGTGTGGAGGTCACAGATGTCATTGAAAATAGGATGAATGTATGACTACTTCTGGAAAGGTACACTTCCTGTACAAGTTTACAAAAAACATCAGGAGATGTTTAGTGCCCTGAATTTCATTCATGAATCTGACTGTGGAAACCCTGTTAAAAACTGTGGACTCTAAGACTATAACTACTTATGGTCTTCTACTCTCCTTTACCAGCTGTTAAATCTATTGTGCTTCCAACACAAATAGTCTCACTTTATTTTCATTAGTCTTATGCTATCTGTTTTTATATCATCTACAAAAGTGACAGAATTATAGATGCCTAAAAGTCAGAGGAATAAGAGAATGAATGAATTCCCTTCACACATTCACATTCACTTAGACCTCCAAAGTGGTCTGATGTCTCAAGTTTGTGTCAAAAAAAGAAACCATTACTGCTTTTGCCAGCTGCTTTGTCTATTTTCACTAATTCACAAATACCCAGAGAGAAAGGCATTATTACCCTCCTATTACAGATGAAGAAACTGAGTGTCAGAGAGTTGAAGACAAGTTAGCCTGGATCCAGCAGCTGATAAATGGCAGAATCAGAATATGCACATAACTCTAATCAACTCTAAATATACTTTTTTGCTCTGTCCACTACTTGAATTTTACCTAATGCAAGCTAAAAGATATACATTAGGATAGTAGATATTTAAAAGAGCTATTACTTTCCTAATTTCACAGTAAAATAATGTCCTAACCAAATTCCTAATTAAATGCAAACCATTATTGTTGCTTTGAAAACCACACCAGTTGTCATTAAATTAGTCTTAGGTAATTAACCAAGTTGATAATTTTCCATCCTGATACAACTGTTTTAGCATTATTCCTACTAGAACATAAACATTTACAAACCAGAATGATCAGAAGTAATTAAAGTATGCTGAGACAATATGACCAATAGGAAACTAATAATGAGGATGATTAAATAATGTCAAACCTCTAGAAAAGTTATATTTCAATTCTCTACATTTAATCAAACACAGTCAATGTACTTTGAGTCTAAAATACATTTAAAATTAAGTTAAAGATTCAACAATAGAAATTGAGAAAATAAATTATGGCCAGTATAGATAATATGTTTCCTTCTTATAAAAATTTAAAAATTATAAAATCCCCTTATGTAACTTCAGTCTTTATCTAAAGGATGAAGTCCCAATGTTACCACATCTGGAAGAACAGAAATAAAACCAAACTATGGATATCTGAAGGTGGCAGGCAGTGAGGTGTGGCAGAATCATTCTTGATCTGGCTTTTTTGGGTCTGGGCTTTAAGAGAGAGGTTCTGACGGAGTAAAGGTATTCCTTTCTGCCACTTGCGGGCAGGACCTGATGTCTGGGAACTGGAGATGCTGAAGCTGAATGACAAGGCAAGTGACTCCCTCAAGGGGCAGAAAAAGCAGATCCAGAGTCATCTCCTAGTCCCCGTTTAGGTTGAACTTAGGTTCAGTCAAATGCTTGTGCAAGGGTAGTGCCTTGCACAATTTTCAGATCAAGTTGGTGGAGTAGTAAGATCTTGAACTCAGCTTCTCCCAGGGACCAATCAAAACTACCACCACATATAGAACCACTGTCTCTGAGAACTGACCTGAAGACTAGCACAACAGGTTTTCTACAACTAAGGATGTAAGGAAAAGGCCACATTGAGAAAGGTAGGAGGTGCAGAGTCCTGGTCTAGTGAGAACAAACCCTCCCACACTTCCGTGGTACAACCCACAAACAGGAGATGTATCACAACTACGGAGGTACCCCCTGAGGAGCAGGGGTCCAAGCCCCACATTAGGCTTTCCAAACTGGGGGACCTGTGCCAGGAAGCTGAGCCCCCATAATAGCTGGCTTTGAAAACAGGCAGGGTTTACATCTGGGGGAGCCCAGGGGCTATGGAAGAGACTCCACTCTTAAAAGACTCACACAGAAACTCACTCACTTCAAAGTCCATCACCTAGGCAGCAGCTTGAAAAGTGCCTGGGCCACACAAGCGGGAGAAGAGAGACAGAGAGCCATTGACTAATTTCAGGGTGTGCACCAGAGAAGCAGGGCTCCGGTGGAACTTTGGGGATGGAAGTACTGGCAGACTTCATTTGTTTTTACTTTGTTTCCACATAGCTGGCCTGGTGCTGGTGAGCACTAGTTCTATCCGTCTCCATCAGCCTAACTAACACCACCTGTCCTGCCCCTGCTTTCCTATGAGAACTCAAGAGACCAGCACCGCTTCCCTGCAGCAGTTTCAGCCAGGTCCTGTAGACATTTGGACCAGATACCAGCTCAACCTACTAGGACCCTCTGCAGCAGTCACGGCCAAGCTGGCCTGGGACCAACCTAACCCACCAGCTTACCTGCAACAACTGCTATCCACCCATCACAGGAGGGCACACACAGCCCACACATGGGATGTCCCTGGGACACCTGGCTTTGTCGACCGGGGGAGATTACACCATTGGACTCTATAGGATACCTCCTACATTAGGCCACTCTTTCAAAGCTGGGCCATGAAGCTGATATACGAAGAAACAAAGAGAGTTAGGCAAAATGGAGGAACTACAGAATATCTTTTAAAGAATATCTTTCAAACATGAGGATATCTCAGAAAGACAGCAAAATGAAGAGGAGATAATAAGTTTATTAGATAAAGTATTCAGAGTAACACTGATAAAGATGGTTATCAGACTCAGTAGAAAACTGGATGAATTTGATGAGAGAATCACCAAATCAGGTGAATTGTAAGCTTTCTTTAGTGAAAGGCTAGAAACTGTAAAAAAAAAAAAAAAAAAAGAAAGATTTATAACTTTTGAATTCATTTACTGAAACAAAAAATATACTAGTTGAAACCAGCAAGAGGTCAAAGAATGGAAAAAACAAAACAAAACAAACAAAAAAAAAACCAGACCAGTGATATGGGTGACAAGGGTAGTAGAAGTTACTCAATCGGCATAGCAAGAAGGAAAGGGAATAAAACAAAAGAAGACAAGAATAGGGCCCATGGGGGGTCCAGCTGCTCAGGCAGGAGGAGGAGCAGCTATGGGCTGGTAGACCAGCTTCCAGACTCCTCTCCGTATTTCCACCATGTGCCCACCCTGCGGTCAGCTCTCAGGGTGTCCCAGCTCCACATCAGGGGTGCAGGGAAGGAGGAGACCGGGGAGGTTGTCAACTAAACCAGCTCCTGCCAAAGTGGAAGTAAAGCCAAAGAGGGCAGCAGGAAAGGATGAATCTTCAGGTGGAAAAGTGCAAACAAAAGAAGGGAGCAAAGGGAAGACAGGCGGAAGTGGCCAAGCAAGAGGCTAAAGATTTACCTGCATCAAATGGAGAGGCTGAAAACAAGGAGAGACCGGCCTCTGGTGGAGAAGGAAAGAGAGAAGTTATGTGTGATTAACATCACACGCCTGAGTCTATCAGTGGTGCCTGTCTACCTTCTCACAAAATCCAGAAGAATATTGGAATATATTTATCAAGTATTTTATAAATGCAAATTAGTAGCTCTAGAAATATTGTTAAAAAGGTGGAAATCCTACCTTATCCATTTTTAAAGTGCAAGTGCTCAATTTCTAGGATGATGGTAATGTTATGTTTCTTGATATGGGATTGGGTTAAATAGATGGGTGCATTTGTCAACATTCAGCAAAATACACTTAAACTTTGTGCATTTTATGTAAGTTTAACTCAGAAATATGTAAAACAGATATTGAGCTTTAGTTGATGATATGCTTGCTGAAATGTTTATGGGCAAAGTGTAGTGATGATGACAATTTCTTTGAAATGCATCAGAAAATAAAATGCACTGATAGAAAGAGGGATAATTGTGTGATAAAGAATAGTAAAGAGAATAGTAAAATGTTAATGGGTAGAATCTAGTTGATCAGTATATGGGAGTTCAATGAAAAATTCGAAAATAAAATGTTGGGAGGAAAAGAGAAAGAGAAGAAAGCTGGGTATTGCCTAGATAAAACGTGATTAACCATTTTGAAGAATACAATCATGTGGCATTTAGTGCATTCATGATGTTGTATAACCACCACCTCTCTCTAGTTTCAAAGCTTCATCACCATTGAGACTTTGATTAGGGGGTTACATTTATTCCTAAGTATCTTATTCTTCTTTTCTATTGTAAATGGAGTTGTATTCTTAATTATCTTTTTGGATTGTTCACTGCAACTGATTTTTCTGTGTTGATTTTGTATCTTGGAACTTTGCTGAATTCATTTATTAGATCTAACTTTGTTAGTATAATCTTTAGGATTTTCTAGATATACTATCATGTTGTTAGTGAATAGAGATAATTTTACTTCTTCCTTTCTAATTTGAAAGTTTATTTCTTTTTCTTGTCTACTTGCTATGCCTAAAACCTCTAAAATAATATTTACTAGAAGTGGCAAAAGTGGGCATTCCCTATATTTCTAGGGGAAAAGCTTTTAGTCTTTCACCACCGAATATGTTGTTAGCCATGGATTTTTTATATATGGCTTTTATCATAATAAGTTTCCTTCTATTTCTAGTTCATTAAATGTTTTTTATTGTGAAAGGATGTGGAATTTTGTCATTCTTTTCTTGAATCAACTGAGATGATTTTGGTTTTTTTTTCCCTTCATTCTATTAACATATCACATTTATCAATTTTTGTCTGTTGATTCATTCTCAAATTCCAGGAATAAATCCCACTTGGTCATAATGTATAAACCTTTCAATGTACTGCTTTGGTTTGCTTGTATGTTGTTCAAGATTTCTAGGTCAATATTTTTAAAGGATATTTGTAATTTTCTTGTAGTGTCTTTGTCTGTCTTTAGTATCAGTGTAAATGTTTTCAAAATATATTCTGGATGCAAATAAATAAATAAACTATAACTTGAAGAGATGGAATTACAGAAATAGCACATAAACAAATGAGCAATTTCTACTTAGTACACAGAACCAGTTGTTTTTTTTTTTTCAATCATTCCAATAAGTATTTAACGTCATCACTCAAATTTCTTTATATATATATATAATCTATGTACTTATTTTAAATTGAAGTCATATACAGATCCTTCTTGATTTACAGTGGGTTCATTCTGATAAACCCATTGTAAGTTGGAGAAACTGTAAGTTGAAAATGCATTTAAGGAGGTGGTCCCAAGATAGTGGGGGAATAGGACAGGGAGACCACTTTCTCCCCCACACATTCATCAAAAGCTCATTTGAATGTTGAGCAACTTCTGCATAACAACTTCTGAATGCTGGCAGAGGACACCAGACACCCGGAAAGGGAGCTCATTCTCTTCGAAAGGAGGTAGGACGAAATATAAAATATAAAACAGCAGAGAAAAAGACTAGGGATGGAGACCCATCCTGGGAAGGAGCCTTGAAGGAGGAGAAGTTTCCACACAGTAGGAAATGCTCCCACATGTGAGTCTGTGGGAAGTTTTGGAATCGCAGAGGGCAACATAGCTGGGAGAAAAACAAACAAACAAAAAACCCCGCAGAATATGTGCCTAACTGTGACTGCCAGTGGAGAAGTAGCCCAGACACTTGCATCAGCCACCAGTGCGCAGGGACTGGGCAGGGAGGTGCGGATTGCATCATCAGTCCTTAGGGTAAGGGCCAGCCTGATTGCCCTGAGAATAATCTGAGGGAGCTAACATGAGACAGCAATCCAGACCATGGGATCATGGAGAGAAAAAAATAATAAAAACTTTCCCATGAAAGACTCTAAGGTGCAGCCTGGCACACTCACCGAGCAGAGGACTGAGTAAATACCAAAGGACGGCTAGCATATAGGTCCCTCTCCCCCGCCTCCCCCTCCCTTCCCCCTCCTCTGCCAGGCAGAGAGGCAGGCATGCGACAGCCAGAGCTGGAAGGCAAGGGACTACTGCAATCTCAGCCCCAGAGATGGCATCTTTCACCAAACTGTAAGCAGGCTCCCAGTTGCTAATACGTCTTCCTGGGATCCTGGACAGTTGGCATTGGGCAGGAGTGTCTCAGCCTGAGATCAGCTCCCCAGAGGAAACACACAGCACACCTGAGACAGTGCTCTCGCGGCACACCCAGGAAACCGGCATAAGGGACCAGGGCGGTGATTAAAATGCACGGCCCACCTAAGACAGTGCTCTCGCCAAGTTGCCTGAGCTGCTCGAACCTGGGAAGGGCACAGAACGCAGAGTCCAGCCAAGTCTGAGCCCTTGAGGAGCACCTGAGAACCTGAGCGGCTCAGACCTGGGAAGGGCACCAACGCACAGCCCCCCAGGACAGTGCCATTGCAGATCACCCTGGAGTCTGAGCAGTGTAGATCTGAGTAGCACATGCCGCTTCGGGCTGTGGCAAACCACTGTGGTTCACACACTGTGAGCACTCCCCACAAATGCCCATGACATTTGTTTGCAGTGTCCCTCCCTACCAACAACACAACAGGACAAGTGAACCTAAATAAGTGACCACTTTCACCTCCTTGTGTCAGGGCAAAAATTAGATACTGAAGAGACTTGCAAACAGAGGAAACCAAAATAAACAAAGAAGATGGAACCACTCTGGAAGTGACAGGTGCAACAGACTAAAATCCTGCAGTTGATATTGACTGCATTGGAGGGGTCCTATAGACCTTGAGAACAAGTACAAGCTGAAACAAGGAGCTCTCTAAAACTGAACTGATCCCACACTTCTCACAACAGCTTTAGAGAAATTCCTAGATATATATTTTTACTATGAGCACATTTAAATATTTTTAAAACTTTAACTTCTTTATTACTCCTTTAATTTTCATTTTAATAATCTATTCTTACCTTGCCAAAAAAGGCCCCTATTTTTAAAGCAAATTTCATACACACACACACACACACACAAACACACACAATTTTAATTTTTGTGATTGATTTTGTCTTGTACTTTTTGTATTGTATTTTTGAGAGTCTAACCTCTATTCTAGATTTTTAATCTTTACTTTTTGATATTTGTTATCAATTTTATACCTTTAAGAATTTAATCTTCAGTATCCATTTTCACTTAGGGATTCGATTAATGGCTTGATTGCTTTTGACTTTTCTGGCCTCCAAAATCACTGGAGATGGTGATTGCAGCCATGAAATTAAAAGAGGCTTGCTCCTCGGAAGAAATGTTATGGCCAACCTATTAAACCTATGGACAGCATATTAAAAAGCAGAAGCATTACTTTGCCAACAAAGGTTCGTCTCGTCAAGGCTATGGTTTTTCCATTGGTCAGGTATGGATGTGAGAGTTGGACTATAAAGAAAAGTGAGCACTGAAGAATTGATGCTGTTGAACTGTGGTGTTGGAGAAGACTCTTGAGAGTCCCTTGGGCTGCAAGGAGATCCAACCAGTCCATCCTAAAGGAGATCAGTCCTGGGTATTCATTGAAAAGACTGATAGTGAAGCTGAAACTCCAATACTTTGGTCACCTGATGTGAAGAGCTGACTCATTTGAAAAGACCCCGATGCTGGGAAAGATTGAGGTTAGGAGGAGAAATGGACAACTGAGGATGCGATAGTTGAATGGCATCACTGACTCGATGGACATGGGTTTGGGTGAATTGCAGGAGTTGGTGATGGACAGGGAGGCCTGGCGTGCTGCGGTTCATGGGGTCACAAAGAGTTGGACATGACTAAGCGACTGAACTGAACTGAACTTGATTGCTCTCTTCCCTTTTGACTCTCCCTCTTCTCCCCCAGGTCACCTCTATCTCCTTCCTCCCCCTTCTCCTCTCTACTTAACTCTGTGAATCTCTCTGGGTGTTCCAGGCTGCAGAGAACACTTAGGAAACTGATTACTGGCTATATCGTTCTCTCCCATTTGACTCCCCCTCTTTTCCTGGGCACCTCTGCCTCCCTCCTCGCTCTTCTCTTCTCTATGTAACTCTGTGAATCTTTCTGGGTGTTTTGGACTGTGGAGAGCATTTAGAAACTTGATTACTGGCTAGATTCCTCTCTCCCCCTTTGACTCCCCCCTTCCCCTCCTGGTCACCTCTATCTCCCACCTCCCTCTTCTCATCTCTGTGTAACTCTATGAATCTCTCTGGGTGTCCCTCATAGTAAAGCAGGAACACAACCCTGAGCATCAAAAGACAGTGTGTCCAAAGCCATGCTAAAACCCCAAAACCCACTACTGGACCCTTCACTGCACTCCAGAGAGAAGAAACCCAGCTCCACCCACCAGAACACAGACGCAAGCTCCCCCAACCAGAAAACCTTGACAAGCCACTAGTCCAATCCCACCTACAGGGATCAGACTCCAAAATAAAGAGGGACCATGGACATTGAGCCTACAGAAAGGACACCCCAAACACAGCAATATAAATAAAATGAAAAGGCAGAGAAATATTCAACAGGAAAAGGAACATGATAAATACCCACCAAACCAAACAAAAGAGGAGGAGATAGGGAGTCTACCTGAAAAAGAATTCAGAATAATAATAGTAAAGACGATAAAAAATCTTGAAAACAAAATGGAGAGACAGATAAATAGACTAGAAACAAGGATTGAGAAGATGCAAGAAACGTTTAACAAGGACCTAGAAGAAATAAAAGAGTCAATCAATAATGAATAATGTAATAACTGAGATCAAACACTCTGGAGGGAACCAACAGTAGAATAAATGAGGCAGAAGAGAGAATAAGTGAGGTGGAAATATAATGGAGGAAATAAATGAGGCAGAGAGGAAAAATTTAAAAATAACTAAAAGAAATGAGGACAATATCAGAGACTTCTGGGACAATGTTAAATGCCCCATCATTCAAAACACAGGTGTCCCAGAAGAAGAAGACAAGAAAAAAGGACATGAGAAAATATTTGTGGAGATAATAATTGAAAACTTCCCTAAAATGGGGAAGGAAATAGCCACCCAAGTCCAAGAAAATCAGAGTCCCAAAAAGGAGAAACCCAAGGTGAAACACTCCAAGACACATATTAATCAACCTAATGAAGATCAAACACAAAAAGCAAATATTAAAAGCAGTACGGAAGAAGCAACAAACAACACACAACGGGATCCCCATAAGGCTAACAGGTGACCTTTCAATAGAAACTCTTCAGTCCAGAAGGGAATGGCAGGACATACTTAAAGTGATGAAAGAGAAAAACCTACAACCAAGATTACTGTGCCCAAGAAGGATCTCATTTAGATATGAAAGAGAAATCAAAGGCTTTACAGACAAGCAAAAGCAAAGAGAATTCAGCACCACCAAACCAGCTCTTCAACAAATGCTAAAGGATCTTCTCTAGACAGGAAACACAGAAAATATTCATAAAATCAAACCCAAAACAACAAGGTAAATGGCAATGGGATCATACTTATCAATAATTACCTTAAATGTGAATGGATTGAATGCCCCAAACAAAAGGCAAATACTGGCTGTGTGGATACAAAACCCCCTATATATGCTGTCTACAAGAAACACACCTCAAACCAAGGGATACATATAGACTGAAACTGAGGGGCTGGAAAAAGATATTTCATGCAAATGGAGAACAAAAGAAAGCAAGAGCAGCAGTACTCATGCCAGACAAAAGATACTTTGAAATAAAGACCATGAAAACAGACAAAGAAGGACACTTCATAATGATCAAGCGATCAATCCAAGAAGAAGATATAACAGTAAGTGAAATGGGAAATTAACAGTAACACAATAATAATGGGAGACTTTAATACCTCACTCACACCTATGGATGGATCAACCAAACAGAAAATTATCAAGGAAATACAAGCTTTAAATGATACAAAGGACCAGTTAGACCTATTGTTATCTATAGGACATTTCACTCAAAAACAAGGAATCTCATCTTTTTCTCAAGTGCACATGGAACATTCTCCAGGATAGGTCAAATCCTGGGCCATAAATCTAGCTTTGGAAAATTGAAATTATTTCAAGCATCTTTTCTGATCACAATGTGGTAAGATTAGATGTCAACTAGAGGGGGAAATGGAGAAGGAAATGGCAACCCATTCCACTGTTCTTGCCTGGAGAATCCCAGGGATGGGGGAGCCTGGTGGGCTGCCCTCTATGGGGTCACACAGAGTCGGACACGACTGAAGCTACTTAGCAGCAGCAGTAGAGGGGGAAAAGGAGAAGGCAATATCACCCCACTCCAGTACTCTTGCCTGGAAAATCCCATGGATGGAGGAGCCTGGTAGGCTGCAGACCATGGGGTTGCTACAAGTTCGACACGACTGAGCGACTTCACTTTCACTTTTCACTTTCATGCATTAGAGAAGGAAATGGAAACCCGCCTCAGTGTTCTTGACTGGAGAATCCTAGGGACGGGGAAGCCTGGTGGGCTGCCATCTATGGGGTCGCACAGAGTTGGACACGATTGAAGTGACTTAGCAGTAGCAGCAGCAGCAGCAGCAGAGGGGGAAAAATAAAACTGAAAAATACAAGCATATGGAAGCTAAACAACATGCCTCTGAATAACCAACAGACCACTGAAGAAAAAAAAAGAAAAAAAAAAAAAAGAAATAAAAATATGCATAGAAACAAAAGATAATGAAAACATGACAACCCAAACCCTATGGTAAAAGCCATGCTAAGAGGAAGGTTCATAGCAATACAAGCTTACCTCAAGAAACAAGAGAAACATCACATAAATACCCTAACTTTACACCTAAAGCAACTAGAAAAAGAAGAAATGAAGAACCCCAAAGTTAGTAGAAGGAAAGAAATCATAAAAATCAGAGCAGAAATAAGTGAAAAAGAAACAAAGGAGACTATAGCAAAAGTCAACAAAACTAAAGGCTGGTTCTTTGAGAAGATATGTAAAATAGACAAACTATTAGCCAGACTTATCAAGAAAAAAAAGAATAATCAGATAAATTAAAAAAAGAAATGAAAATGGAGAAATCACAACAGACAACACAGAAATACGTAGGATAACAAGAGACTACTATCAGCAACTATATACCAATAAAATGGGAAACTTGGAAGAAATGGACAAATTCTTAGAAAAGCATAACCTTCCAAAACTGAATCAGGAAGAAATGAAAAATCTTAACAGGCCCATCACAAGAATGGAAATAAAAACTGTAACCAAAAATCTTCCAACAAACAAAAGCCCAGGACCAGATAGGTTCAGAGGTGAATTCTACCAAAAATTTATAGATGTGCAAAATTCCCTGGTGGCTCAAACGATAAAGCATCTGCCTACAATGCGGGAGACCGGGGTTCGATCCCTGGGTCGGGAAGAACCCCTGGAAAAGGAAGTGGCAACCCACTCCAGTGTTCTTGCCTGGAAAATCCCATGGACTGAGGATCCTGGTAGGCTACAGTCCATGGGGTCGCAAAGAGTCAGACACGACTGAAAGACTTCATTTCACTTCACTTCAACACCCATCCT
Source organism: Dama dama (assembly GCF_033118175.1). Taxonomy (NCBI): domain Eukaryota; kingdom Metazoa; phylum Chordata; class Mammalia; order Artiodactyla; family Cervidae; genus Dama; species Dama dama. Next base: position 9,228,285 of record NC_083697.1, on the reverse strand, counting down.
ACTTAAACTCATCCAGAAAATTTCAGTGGAAGGCCAACTCCCAAACTCATTCTATGAGGCCACCATCACCCTAATATCAAAACCAGCGAAAGATACTATAAAAAAAAGAAAACTACTAGCCAATATCACTGATGAACATTGATGCAAAAATACTCAACAAAATTCTAGCAAACAGAATCGAACAACATATTAAAAAGATCATACTTCATGACTAAGTAGACTTTATCCCAGGGATGCAAGGATTCTCCAATATTCACAAATCAATCAGTGTGATACACCACATTAACAAATGGAAAGATAAAAATCATAGGATTATCTCAATAGATGCAAATAAAGTTTTGGACAAAATTCAACACCCAATTATGATTAAAAAACAAACAAACAAACAAAAAACTCTCCAGAAAGCAGGCATAGAAGGAATGTACCTCAAGATAGTAAAAACTATCTATGATAAACTCACAACAAACATTATCCTCAATGGTGAAAAACTGAAAGCATTTCCTCTAAAGTCAGGAACAAGAAAAGTATGCCCACTCTCACCACTACTATTCAACATAGTTTTGGAAGTTTTAGCCACAGCAATCAGAGAAGAAAAAGAAATAAAATGAATCCATATTGGAAAAGAAGAAGTAAACCTCTCATTGTTTGCAGATGACATGATCCTACTTAGAAAACCCTAAAGACACCACCAGAAAGTTACTAGAGCTAATCAATGAATATAGTAAAGTTGCAGGATATAAAATTAACACAGAGAAACCCCTTGCATTGCTATATGCTAACCATGAGTAAACAGAAAGAGAAATTAGGGAAATTAGGGAAACAATCGCATTCATCACTTCAATGAAAAGAATACAATACTTAGGAATTGTAAAGAAGCAAAAGACCTATATATAGAAAACTATAAAACACTGATGAAAGAAATCAAAGATGACACAAATAGATAGAGAAATATACCATGTTCATGGATCAGAAGAATCAATATAGTGAAAATGAGTATACTACCCAAAGCAATCTATAAATTCAATGCAATCCCTATGAAGATACCAACAGTATTTTTCATAGAACTAAAACAAATAATTTCACAATTTGTATGGAAACACAGAAAACCTCGAATAGCCAAAGCAATCTTGAGAAAGCAGGCTAAAAGTGGAGGAATCAACCTTCCTGACTTCAGACTATACTACAAAGCTACAGTCATCAAGAGAGTATGGTATTGGCACAAAGACAGAAATATAGATCAATGGAACAAAACAGAAAGCACAGAGGTGAATCCATGCAGCTATGGACATGTTATCTTTGCCAAAAGAGGAAAAAAATATACAATAGAGAAAAGACAATATCTTTAATAAGTGGTGCTGGGAAAACTGGTCAACCACCTGTAAAGTAATGAAACTAGAACACTTTTCTACACTATACAGAAGAATAAATTCAAAATGGAATAAATATCTAAATGTAAGACCAGAAACTATAAAACTCCTAGAGGAAAACAGGCAGAGCACTCTCTGACATAAATCAAAGCAAGATCCTCTATGACCCTCCTTTCAGAGTAATGGAAATAAAAGCAAAAATATACAAATGGGACCTAATTAAGATTTTGCACAATGAAGGAAATTATAAGCAAGGTGAAAAGACAGCCTTCAGAATGGGAGAAAATAATATCAAATGAAGCAACTGACAAAGAATTAATCTCTAAAATATACAAGCAGCTCATGCAGCTCAGTACCAGAGAAATAGAGAACCCAATCAAAAAATGGGCCAAAGATCTAAATATACATTTCTCCAAAGAACACATACAGGATAACAAACACATGAAAAGATGCTCAACATCACTCATTATCAGAGAAATGCAAATGAAAACCACAAGGAGGTACCATCTCATGCCAGCCAGAATGGCTGCCATCTACAAGTCTACAAACAATAAATGCTAAACAGAGTGTGGAGAAAGGGGACTGTCTTACATTGTTGGTGGGAATGCAAACTAGTATAGCCACAATGGAGAAGAGTGTGGAGATTCCTTTAAAAACCTGGAAATAAAACTGCCATACAACCCAGCAATCCCACTGCTGGGCATATACACTGAGAGAACCAGAATTGAAAGAGACACATGTACCCCAATGCTCACTGCAGCACTGTTTACAATAGCTAAGACATGGAAGTAACCTATATGTCTATTGGCAGGTGAATGGAGAAGGAAATTGTGGTACATATGCACAATGAAATATTATTCAACTGTTAAAAAGAACACATTTGAGTCAGTTCTAATGAGGTGGATGAAACTGGAGCCTATTATACAGTGAAGTAAGTCAGAAAACAAAACAAAACACCAATACAGTATCTTAAAGCATGTATAAGGAATTTAGAAAGATGGTAACAACAACCATATGTGCAAGACAGCAAAAGAGACACAGATATAAAGAACAGACTTTTAGACTCTGTGGGAGAAGCTGAAGGTGGAATGATTTGAGAGAATAGCACTGAAACATGTATATCACCATATGTGAAATAGATGACCAGTCCAAGTTTGATGCATGAAACAGGGCACTCAAAACCGGTGCACTCGACGACTCAGAGGGATGGGATGGGGAAGGTGGTGGGAGGGGGATTTGGGAGGGGGGACACATCTAATTGACATGTCTGATTCACGTCAATGTATGGCAAAACCCACCACAATATTGTAAAGTACTTAGCCTCCAATTAAACTAAATGAATTAAAAAATGCATTTAATACATGTAGCTTACCACACATCACAACTTAGCCCAGCCTACCTTAAACACGCTCAGATCGCTTACATGAGCTGTGTTCTCTCTCTGCATTTCCTTTTGCTCTCCTGGCTTCCTTGCTCTAGACTCCTACCAACAACTTGTCTGTGTTATCAGTCTTGCACTTTTCCTTTTCATGGTTTTATCAGATCATTGAATGGTCAGCACTGAATTATAAATACACTCATAAAAGGCACTAGAACCTGTATGATTTGTACAATGAACATCTGTCTGAAGTTAGGTGTTGAGGGTCTGAAATTTGTTACACCAGTGCCCCTTCATCTGTGGTTTTGATTTGTGAGGTTTCAGTTACCCCTGGCCAACAATCTCCAAAAATATTTAATGGAAAATTCTATGAATAAAAAATTTGTCAGTTTTCAATTGCACATCATTCTGGATAGTGTGTTGAACTCTCACTGTCCTGCTCCATTCTGCTGCCTGGGCCACAGCACATCCCTTTGTCTAACATGTCTGCCCATTAGTCACTTAGTAGCTGCATTGTTTATCAGATTGACTGTCATGATACTGCAGTTCTTGTGTTAAATAGATCTTGTTTTACTTAATAAGGGCTCCAAATGTAAGAGTGGTGATGTTGACAATTCAGATATTCTCTCACTGTGCCTAATTTATAAATTAAACTTCACCATAGATATACAAACATACAAAATATATAGGGTTCAGTACTGTCTGTTGCTTCAGGGATTGACTGGGGGTGTTGAAATAAATCCCACATGGGTTAAGGAAGACTACTGTTTGTGAGAAAGAGTAACCTTTGACCTCATATGTTTTTGGTGCTTTATGCTCTTAATACCTATGCACTCAGATGTACTTTTCTTTTTCCACTTTTTAACAATACTGAGCCTCATTTGTTGACTTTCATTTATAGAGAGCAGTTGTTAATATAAGCTAGATGTTTTACCACTCAAGATGGTATTTTTATTTGTTTTTTAAATACTTGTTACTTATATGAGATATTGCCATGGCATTAATGATTTATCTTTGAACATAATCTGTCTTTCTAAGCTTAGAAACTATCCAATTCTAAAACATTGTATGAATATAAATATCAACATAATGCTTCATAGTTACACAATTGATCATTTAAATTATTTATTTACTAATTAATTATTCTTCAAAAAGTATTTTCCTTTTAGATATAATGACTCATTTCAGATCTTCAGTGAAATAATAACTTGAATCAGCTCCTAGCAATTCCTCTTTCAGGTTCTGCTGTGATGAACGTGAACTTTGTTTAAGCTGTTATTCCTGGCTATCTAGACAGGATGCATGTTCCCTTACACACCTCCTGTGGAGAATGTGGGAGGGGACTGGATCAGCTTATACAACTTATGAGCAAAATTATTTTTGACCAGTGAGTGAAAAATAGAAAGGAATAGGTTTTAAGCCCATTCTATGCATTTTTTTTTTTTTTTTAGCCCATTCTAAGTACTAAAATGTCTTTGGTTTGCCATGAAATGATGACTAGATGGGAAATGATATCGTTTTATAAAATGTTAACATTCTTTGGCATGTCCTTCTCTTGGAATTGGAATGAAAACTAACTGACCGTTTCCAGTCCTGGGGCCACTGCTGAGTTTTCTAAATTTGTTGGCATACTGAGTGCAGCACTTCCACAGCATTATCTTTTAGGATTTGAAATACCTCAACTGGAATTCCATCACCTCCACTAACTTTGTTTGCAGTGATGCTTCTTAAGGCCCACTTGACTTTGCCTTCCAGGATGTCTGGTTCTAGGTGAGTGATCACACCATCATGGTTATCTGGGTCATGAAGATCTTTCTTGCATAGTTCTTCTGTGTATTCTTGTTACCTCTTGGATTGCCTCCTCTTGGATTTAGAAAAGGCAGAGGAACCAGAAATCAAATTGCCAACATCATTGAATCATCAAAAAAGCAAGAGAGTTCAAGAAAAGCATCTCCTTCTACTTTGTTGACTATGCCAAAGCCTTTGACTGAGTGGATCATATCATAACAAAGTGCAGAAAATTCTTCAAGAGATGGAAATACCAGACCACCTTATCTGCCTCCTGAGAAATCTGTATGCAGGTCAAGAAGCAACGGTTAGAACTGGACATGGAACAACAGACTGGTTCCAAATCAGGAAAGGAATGTGTCAAGGCTATATATTGTCACCCTGCTTATTTAAATTATACACAGAGTACATCATGCAAAATGCCAGGCTGGATGAAGCACAAGCTGGTATCAAGATTGCTAGGAGAAATATCAATAACCTCAGATGACACAACCCTTATGACAGAAAGTGAAGAAGAATTAATTAATTAATTAATTCCTCTTGCAGGATGTGAAAGAGGAGAGTGAAAAAGTTGGTTTAAAACTCAACATTCAGAAAACTAAGGTCATGACATCTAGTCCCATCACTTCATGGCAAATAGATGGGGAAACAATGGAAATAGTGAGAAACTTTATTTTGGGGGGGCTTCAGAATCACTGCAGATGGTGACTGCAGCCATGAAATTAAAAAACACTTGCTCCTTGGAAGAATATTTATGACCAACCTAGACAGCATATTAAAAGGCAGAGACATTACTTTGCCAACTAAGATCCGTGTAGTCAAAGCTATGGTTTTTCCAGTAGTCATATGTGAATGTAATAGTTGGACCATAAAAAAAGCTGAGCACTGAAGAATTCATATTTTGAACTGTGGTGTTGGAGAAGACTCTGGGAGTCCCTTGGACTGCAAGGAGATCAAACCAGTACACGCTAAAGGAAATCAATCCTGAATAATCATCAGAAGGACTGATGCTGAAGCTCCAATACTTTGGCCACCTGATGCAAAGAAATGACTCATTGGAAAAGACCCTGACTCTGGGCAAGATTGAATGCAGGAGGAGAAGGGGACACCAGAGGGATAGATGTTTGGATGGCATCACCGACTCGATGGACATGAGTTTGAGCAAGCTCTGGTTATTGGCGGTGGACAGGGAAGCCTAGCATGCTGCAGTCCATGGGGTCGTACAAAGTCGGACATGACTGAGAGATTGAACGAACTGATAAGATGTTAAAGATAACTGCCAAATGTTTTATTTTCTAGTTAATTTATCTAGTTTAGCTTTTCTAGATTACTGTCTAGTACTTCCCAACTTGTGTAGTATAATTTATAATCTGGCTTTGGCAATTTTCTTGCACTTTACTTGTCCAAGAGCTATGATGATAACTTCGAAAGGTGCTAGTGCCCAACAAGCATGAGAAATACCATTCTCCTCTCCTTGGTTTAGGGAAAAGGCAATACAAGAAAAAAAATGATCACAGTTAATTATCACTTACAAAGTTTACTCTTGAAACGTTAATTTTAGGTTAACTTTCTTGATGGAAAATTTTGATTCTCCCAATTCATAGTTATGAAAATGAATATTCATGAAGTTGTACATAAAGTTTTATTGAACTATAGTATATTAAAGTAGTATGTATTCATTCAATAAGCATTTATGGAGATTCTTGATGTGTTGTATTAGGTACTAAGGTAAAACATTTAACAGAAACAATATGTACTCTGCTTCATAGAGTTCATAGAGAAGTAGACAAAATGCAAGTAAGAAAATAATATTGATTACATAACCTAGAAAATATATGAAAAATATGAGCAAACAACTGGTATTGTCAAAAAGCAGGGCCATCCCTAATATGCTTAGCTCTGTAACTCCATGGGCAATTTAGAGAGTGGCCAGGAAATGTATGAAGCTCCTCCAGCAGAGGTAAAAGGGAGGTATAACAGAGAAATAAAATAATATTAAGAAGTCTAACTTATAAATAACCATATTGAGGCATTGCTCACAGTTCCCAGGAAGAGAATTGGGTAAAATGTATGGTTTTCTTACACTTTTCTCTGCAGAATTTATGACCAATAAATATTTTCTACTGTCTAAAGTTATATAAGCCTATGCTTCTTTGCATATATACAAGATATTAATATTTTTATGTTTTAGAATGAAAAAGAGGATCAGTAAAGAAGCAAATCTTTTTGGCCACCATTCCGAATGGAAACTAAAAATATTCACATTGTACTTATTCTTATACCAGCTTTGAGAGGCAGATAGGAATGAAAATCTCCTTTTACCTTAGGTTAAAAGTAAGATATGTAGTGGTATAGGGCTGTTTACATACAGACATCTTGTAAACATATTGATGCTTTAGGGAACTTTCAGTAAAACAGACTTCTGACCAACAGATTGATGTTTTCTCCACTGGATCGGTAGAGTTGGGGACAGACCTCAAGGTATTTCAGGGATCAAAAACAAGCTGAAGATTATAACACCTGAGACTTCTGTAGGAGATTATTCTAATTAATACCATTATAAAAATAAGAATTTAGGTCAAATAATGTCTTTGAAATAGATGAGATTAGATTTCTACTTTCATTGACTTGCTTTATAAATTTGTTGAATAGATAGATTGGTTAAGATAGTGATTAGTGAATTATTTCTGACATTGAATTAAATGTTTCCTTTCAGACTAAAAGTTCTTTGCTTCATGAAATCAGGGCACACCCGTCAGGTTAGCTCATTGCTGCCATGTGGTGAGCATGTGGTAAGACATGGCTGAACAGAAAATTCCCTTCCACCAGTTATTCCTAGGTATACTCCAGGGATGCTTTGTAAGTTACAAATAATAGTATTCATTCTTTGTACACTAACCTTCACTCGAGCTATATTTTGCAATTTTGAAAACTGAGACCATGCAATGAGACATATATCAGATGAAAATAAGACCTTTCTTTTTCTTGGAGACTTTTAAATCAATATAGCTAAACAAACACAAATCTAAACTGAAATCAATGTGTTGTGTAAGAATGTTTATAGAATATACACCATGGCTGTCAATTCAGTAGATTTGAGAGGAGACTCAACTATGGGAGTAAAGTTGACTTACGATGTTGTGATAGTTTCAGGTATAGTAAAGAGAATCAGCTCACATATATGTACACATGTGTATATATATGTATATATATACATAATATAATCCTTTTTTTAAGATTATTTTCCCAGATGGGTTATTACTAGAATTCAATGTGTTATAGATCAGGTTCTTATTAGTTATCTATTTTATGCATAGTAGTATGTATACTTTTTAAGTGTTCTCGATTTCTTTCATACTTACTCTTAACTTTATAGAGGTATATTGAAAGATACTGAGAGAGTGAAAAGAAGCATAAGAAATATCTGAGTTCTGATATTCCTCTGGTTTTCATATTCAATTTTTTCTATTATTCTTTTCCTTATGTTGAAATAAGACATATTGCCTCAGTTATTATGGAGCTTTGTTCTCTGGTTATTTTTCTTAATAAACATGACTGCTATGTGATTCAGATGAATGGAGGCACATTTCAAGGGATTAAAATAAACATTTTTAAGAAACTTTGGTAAGAATGTATTCACTGATGTGCTTAAAGTTTTTTTTTTTTTTTTGTAAAATAAATAAAACTGATATCAAGATAGGTATGAATAAGGGAGTGTTTAAACACAGGGGAAAAAGTACGTATTCAGTTATAAGTACAAATGCACATAAATCCTCAAAAACAACTTACAAGGAAAAATATTGGTTGGCAAAGAAACTCATTATAGCTAATAAAACATCATTTTAATTTCTCCCTCAACCCTAAACACTGACTATTCTGGTCATGTGAATCTGTGCTATATATGAGGATATCAGGAGAAAAATGGGTCAAAAAACAAGTGCTTGTTTTCTAGATTTGTTTTGAAGAAAAACTCATCAGAAACATTTATAACTTCACATCATGAGTCTTCTGTTAAACAAAAGCAGAAGACTGACTGGGGATTCTAGGCAGGGGATACAGAACTATATTTATATTTGATTGAAGAACAGAAGCACATCTTATCATGGTAATATAGTTATCTTCATATAAACACTAAGAAGAAACACTTAGAATCCCTTAGAAGAAATGGGGCAGCCATCATAGTCAACAAAAGTGTCTAAAATGGGCACTTGAGTACGATCTGAGAAACTACAGAATGATCTCTATTCGTTTCCAAGGCAACCATTCAGTACCACAGTAATCTAATTCTATGCCCCAACCAGTAATGCTGAAGAAGCTGAAGTTCATTGAAGAAGTACAAGACCTTCTAGAAGTACCACAATAAAAGATGTTCTTTTTATCAGAGGGGAATGGAATGTAAAAGTAGGAAGTCAAGAAATACCTGGAGTAACAGGCAAATTTGGCCTTGGAGTGCAAAATGAAGCAGGGCAAAGGCTAACAGAGTTTTGCCAAGAGAACACAATGGTCAGGCAAACACCCTCTTTCAACAACACAAGAGAAGACTCTACACGTGGACATCACCAGACGGTCAATACCAAAATCAGACTGATTATACTCTTTGCAGCCAAAGATGGACAAGCTCTATACAGTCAGCAAAACCAAGACTGGGAGATGACTGTGGCTCAGATCATGAACTCCTTATTGACCAATTCAGAATTGAATCAAAGGAGGGAAAACAACTAGACCATTCAGGTATGACCTAAATCAAATCCCTTATGATTATAAAGTGGAAGTGACAAATAGATTCAAAGGGTTAGATCTGATAGCTGGAGTGCCTGAAGAACTATGGACGGAGGTTTGTGTCATTGTACAGGAGACAGTGATCAGGACTATCCACAAGAAAAAGAAATGTAAAAAGGCAAAATGGTTGTCTGAGGAGGATTTAAAAGTAGCTGAGAAAAGAAGAGAAGTAAAAGGCAAAGGACAATAAGAAATATATATTCATTTGAGTGCAGAGTTCCAAAGGATAGCAAGAATAAGAAAGCCTTCCTCAGTTGTCAGCACAAAGAAATAGAGGAAAACAATAGAATGGGAAAGACTAGAGATCTCCTCAAGAAAATTAGAGATACCAAGGAAACATTTCATGCAAAGATGGGCACAATAAAGGACAGAAATGATATCGACCTAACAGAAGCAGAAGATATTAACAAGAGGTGGCAAGAATACACAAAAGAACTATACAAAAAAGATCTTCATGACCCAGATAACCATGATGGTGTATACACTCACCTAGAGCCAGACATTCTGGAATGTGGAGTCAAGTGGTTTTTAGGAAGCATCACTATGAACAAAGCTAGTGGAGGTGATGGAATTCCAGTTGAGCTATTTCAAATCCTGAAAGATGATGCTGTGAAAGTGCTGCACTCAATATGGCAGCAAATTTGAAAAAACTCAGCAGTGGCCACAGAACAGGAAAAGCTCAGTTTTCATTCCAATCCCAAAGAAAGGCAATGCCAAAGAATGTTCAAACTACTTCATAATTGCACTCATTTCGCACGTTAGCAAAATAATGCTCAAAATTCTCCAAGGTAGGCTTCAACAATATGTGTAGCATGAACTTCCAGATGTTCAAGCTGGATTTAGAAAAAGCAGAGATCAAATTCCAACATTGTTGGATCATCAAAAAAGCAAGAGAACTCCAGAAAAACATCTACTTCTGCTTTATTGACATCACCAAAGTCTTTGACTTTGTGGATCACAGCAAACTGTGGAAAATTCCTAAAGAGATGGGAATACCAGACCACCTGACCTCCCTCCTGCGAAATCTGTATGCAGGTCAAGAAGCAACAGTTAGAAGCAGACATGGAACATCAGACTGGTTTCAAATCAGGAAAGGAGTATGTCAAGGCTGTATGTTGTCATCCTGCTTATTTAATTTATATGCAGAGTACATCATGAAAAATGCTGGTCTGGATGAAGCACAAGCTGGAATCAAGATTGCCAAAAAAATATCAATAATCTCACATACACAGATGACACTCCTCTTATTGCAGAAAGTGAAGAGGAACTAAAGAGCCTCTTGATGAAAGTGATAGAGGAGAGTGAAAAAGTTGACTGAAAATTCAACATTCAAAAAACTAAGAACATAGCTTCTGGTCCCATCACTTCAAGGAAAATAGATGGGGAAGCAATGGAAACAGTGACAGACTTTATTTTCTTGGGCTCCAAAATCACTGCCCATGGTGACTGCAGCCTTGCAATTAAAAGACATTTGCTCCTTGGAAAAATAATTATGACCAACATAGACAGCATATTAAAAAACAGAGACATTAATTTGCTGACAAAGGTCAAAGTCAAAAGTATGGTTTTTCCAGTAATGTATGGATGTGAGAGTTGGACTATAAAGAAAGCTGAGCACTGGAGAATTGATGCTTTTGAACTGTGGTGTTGGAGAAGACTTTTGAGAGGGTTTGGACTGCAAGGAGATCAAACCAGTCAATCCTAAAGGAAATCAGTCCTGCATAATATTCTGAAGCTCCAATACTCTGGCCACCTGATGCAGATAACTGACTCATTGGAAAAGACCCTGATTAGGGTAAGAATTAAGGAGTAGAAGAGGACAACAGAGGATGAGATGGTTGTGTGGCATCACTGACTCAACGGACATGAGTTTGAGCAAGCTCCAGGAGTTGGTGATGGACAGGGAGGCCTGGTGTGCTGCAGTCATGGGGTCACCCAGAGTTGGACACGAATGAGCGACTGAACTGCACCAAAACACACATGCCTGGGAGAGGTGAATAAGGAGCAGTAGTGGGGGCAGGGACCCCCAGGTAGCCAAGGTGAGCAGCTGAATGAACCCTCATTCTGGGGGTGCTGCAGCCCACCTCCAGAACTCTTTCACACCAAAAAGGGCAATAGAAAAGGCCACTCCAAAGAAAGATCCCTTTTTCTCAGCATGATTTCTGATCTTTGGATGCATGCTTTCTCACTCAATGCCTATTTGCTGTGGCTATCTTAATAACTCCTTTTACACAGAGGAAGTCCAGTTTGTGAAACGCCACCATACGTGACAAGTTAGAATGGGCTAAGAACTTTTCCCTCCTTACTCTGCAGCTTTTCCATTCTTACTCAGAGAAAGACTAGAAGACCCACATTAGTTAATATAAAACCATAACTAAAGTGCTTGAATCTCATTTCCTAGAACCTACCCTAGGCACCATTTATCACTAGCATATTTGTGACTCTTTATATGCACACATTTTCACATGTGGTAATTCAAATCACTCACTAGAATATGCAGAAACTGCCAAATCTTATTACAGGCCTTGCCATACTGCTCAGTAGCCCTTCCCTGGATTTCTAGGAAGTGCAACAGGCCCAGAGGAGAATGCTCTTCTAGTCAGGATGGTGACCACTTATACACCTGCAATGAATACCCATGTTGACATTTGTAAACACCGCTTCTGCCAGCATTACTTTTGCAAGTGCAAGCATACTTTATGAATTTAAGTTTTTCCCTACATATCTGTACCAAGGGGAAATGTGAGCAGCTATGCTTGTGTGTATATTAACTAGATAAACAATTGAACTAGAGGCCTGGCTGCACAGGAAATAATCCTTTTACCTTTTCCAGAGGACAGGTTAATAACCTGGCCTTGCCTGACTTCCTAATTTTCTCAGATTAGTTTTTCAAATAGTAGATAAATTATATCTAACCCATTTTTGGCTCAGTTTCTAAAGCATTGTGCATGGAGCCTGGAGCAATGCTGAAATGTCAAGATGTTTTGAATAAGTTCAAATTGTGAACAATTTAATTAAAACCTCTAGAAGTTTAATTCAAAGTGTTTGCAAATTCTAGGAATTGGATTAATTTTATAGTCAAGTTCAGTTTCTTATCTTCTTTACTGTTTGGAAGATAAATGCAAGCTAAATAAAACTATCAGTTTATCAAATTGATAAACTGATAAACTCAAGTTTTCACATCCTACCCACAAATATTTCTTCTTCTTCTTTTAATTTTTGCATTTGTAAAAACATAATTTTTATTGGAGTGTGGGTTTCCCAGGCACTAGTGGTAAAAAACCTGTCTGCCAATGCAGGAGACTTAAGAGATGCAGGTTTGACCCCTGGGTCAGAAAGATCCCCTCGAGGAGGGCATGGCGACCCACTCCAGTATTCTTGCCTGGAGAATCCCATGGATAGTGGAGTCTGTGGGGCTACAGTTCATAGGGTTGCAAAGAGTCAGACATGACTAAAGTGACTTATCATGCAAGCATTAGAGTATAGTTGATTTACAATGTTGTGTTGGTTTCATACTAGAAGTGTGGTACAGATGAACCTATCTGCAGGACAGGAATGGAGATGCAGAAGTAAAGAATGGACATGTGGACACAGTGGGGGAAAGGGGTAGGACAAATAGGGAGAATAGAATAGACATATATACACTACCATGGGTAAAACAGAGAGCTAGTGGGAACCTGCTGTATAGCACAGGTTCAGCTCTTTGTTCTGTGATGATCCAGAGGAGTGGGATGGGGGGTGAGGGAGAGAGGTTCAAGAGGGAGGAGATATATATATATATATATATACATATAGCTGATTCAATTTGTTGTACACCAGAAACTAACATATCATTGTAAGACAATTATACTCCAATAAAATTAAAAAAAACAACAAAAATAAAATCAAATTAGTTAAATAAGAACCTACTATATAGCACAGGGAACTCCACTCAACATGGTGTAATAACCTATACAGGAAAACAATCTAAGAAAGAGTGGATATATGTATAAGTGGAACTGATTCCCTCTGCTTGTTTTTAAATGCATGTATTTTGTCAGTACCATACTGTATTGATGAGTCAAGTTGGACTAACTCTATACCAGAAAATAAGAAAGCAAAATGAGGAGAAGAAATGAATGTCAGGACTGACAGAGAAACAGAACAGGAGCAAGAGCTGGAAGAATACTGAGGACCCTGGACTGACTCAATCAACCTCCAAGCCTCTTTTCTTCTAGATTTGGAAAGCAAAAATCGGCTTTTCCCTTGCAGCTAGGGGTCTCAATGTAAATTAGGTCCATCAGTCACACACTCCTGAGATTTGGAAAAGTTGAAATGAGGTCCTGCTGGTGCTTGTGTGGCAGAGGCTGCTTACAATACTGGGTGTGGAAACGTTCAGCTGCCCTAGCAGCAGCAGTGAAGAATCCACTAAGAGTTTTATAAATGCTGAGAGTCAGCTGCAATAGTGCAGATGGGGCTCTGTCTCCAGCCTGGTTCAGGACAAATAGTGATCTCTCCCTAGGAAACCAATAATGTTGGCATGGGATTATTTCCAAGAAGCTCAGATGAAATATTCTTCTGCTCCTCCAACAACTTAATTCTCATTTTAACTGTCTTCTTAGAGTAGTTTTTGTTTCCTGTACTGAACACTGACTGATAAAGGAAGTGAGGGCCAGAAGCTCTCTACTGAATTTTCTGTTCTCAGAACCAAGGGAATTTTCCAGGCATAACACCTAAATGAATTGCCAGGTTAGAACCACATCTATGGTCCAAAGTCAATTTACTAAATCCAAATCTAAACAAAATTGAAGGGAAAGAAAAAGCTAGTGGCTGAAACAGAAGTTTCAGGGAAAAGGGAAGTAAGACAGCTAATCCATGCAGAAATATAGCAGGCAGTGATCCAAAGCAATTTGTCAGCCCACAAATTCATCTTCTTTCCCTTTTGTGCTTTCTTTTGTTCAGGTACAGTTTCCTCCAGCCAGCAATTTTGTGGCCTTTTTTGCAGAGCATTTGGCAACACATTAATGTGGCAGATCTTGAACTGCTAAAGGGATTCATGGTAGTTAAATACAGAGTTTGAATTTGAAGGGCCCATTTACACACACTAACAAGCTTGGCATTTGCGATACAGGCAAAGCTAAGTCGTTGACAGTTTCAGAGCACTGTGTTCTATTCATGTTTTGAAGACAATTTTCAAGCAAAATTCAAAACAGATAAGAAACAATAACACCCAGAAGCAGAAAGACAACTTAGAGGAATATAGAACTATTACAGTGCCGATATGATGGTGGTATGAACAGAAGTGGAGTGAAAAGATGTATCAGGTAAATTTGACAAAATAATTTGTGAGGGATTGGGGTACACAACAGGGAAGGATGCACTTTCTAATTTGGACAAATGGATAAAATGTGATGCCTTTTATAAAGGCATAGAACAAGCATGGCTTTCATAGGAATAAAGAACAAGGAAGGACTCAGCATGGTAAGAAGTCAGGGTTAGATGACTCCAGGGATGGTCTTGTTCCTGATAAGATATGACACCCTAACTTCATCCTCTCTTGTCTGTATAACAGAGGTGAGAATACCTCTACCCCCTCACACGTGAAATCGATATGTGTAGAAAAGGTGCTAATGTGACGGAGACATGAATGTTGTTTCATTTGAATGTTATTTTAATTCATGGAAATACTAGAAAGGTTTGTAAAAACTCTCCAGCCTTGAAAAAATTAGATTTCATTTCCTTCTTCTAGCTCAGTTTAAAGTTTGATCCAAAATGTTATTGTTTTTAAACCTTAGAACAGGAGGGCTGGACAACTTTTGTAAGGAAAATAATAATAATAATAATGGTTTGGAGCACAATCAAGTAAAATGGACATGAGTCAGAGATTTCCATGGAAATGGGAACAATTACTATGGAATAATGTACTTCAATTTATTGTGCACAGCCTGGTGTAACATCAATCAAAGCTTTCCGGAAGCCACTAGAAACACACAGTGAACCACAATTTCATTATCAAGTCCAAGTCCACACATAAGCATCAGGCACACTCAGGAACCTGGCCTCATTTTCAGCCATTCTGATAAGTAAAGGCAATGAATATAAGCCTTTTATGTGTTGTCTTATTACATTAAAATAAACAATTGCACCATGTTTCTGTACTTCTGTTTTTGAAGAGAAAGAGACGATTTGTTATCAAGAACAAAACAAAATAAAAAAAAAATATACTCATAAATCAGCACCAGAGTTAATTTCACATTTTACACAGAAATAAAAACATGCCAAAAAAAAAAAAAAAAAAGCCTGTTGTGGTACATCAAAGTTGTGGCTTTAAGGGAATAAGTAGCAGGAACTCATCACTTGATAAAACCTGTCACATAATCTTACCTGATAAAACCTGTCACATAACCTTAAATAAATTCCACAGACTGTTTTCTGTACTTCCAAACAATTTTTGTGAAAAACATATGTTTAAAATAGGACATACCTGATATATTATGCTTGCTCAAATTGTGTTAAGAGAAAATAAAACTTTGCTACTATTAGGTCTTAAGCCAGTCTCTACATTTATTCTTTGTCCTCATAGGTGTCTACTCAGGTCAGGGCAGCTTTCTGGATATTAACACATGTGTTATCATTGTAAATGCATGTAAATATTTATATTATCACATTTGTAGTAAGTAAAATCTGGCATAATAACTAGGATAGCAGTCTTACTATAATTTGCAATCAATGCATGGGACAAGTAAGCCCACATTCAAATTTCTTAAAATCCCAGAGTAAGAAGTCTTTTAGACTGGCAGGTAAATGAGTGGTACAACTCATCTATGGATTTTGGCTAAATATATCAAAATTGAAGATTTCACATTTATTCTACAAAAGCATTACTTCATTTAATATACTTAGAGAAAGATTCCTGCTTAGTGATAAGGCAACATTTGCTTCAAATATCTTCATCTCAGCTTTCCCATCTGTAAGATGGGAAAAATAACATAACACAAGTCTCTTGGAACAAAAATAAAAATAGACTGACGTGGCTTGGCACAGTTCTCCTTGGAACAGGTTGGTGATGGACAACAAGTGGCAGTCTTGGGCCAGATTGGACTAAATTTTATTTATTTCTTTTTCTAGTGCCAGGAATTAGCATGAAGTTATCTAGAATGTTTGCAGGGACAAGTTTCCATGTGACTGGGAGGAGCTGGCTTTGTAGGGACCTATTCAGATTCATACCTACATGATAGTTGCAATATTTTCTTATGCACACTTATTATTTAGGGTTTGTTAAAAGATGCACCCTGGTCCCTCTGTTATGAAGCATAAAGTGTACCTTTAGAATAAGATAGATAAAGACAAGGAATGAGAAATGGTCAAAGCTCACAGAATAGTAGAAAGAGGAATCATTAGCAATTGAAAGTGTCTTCCCCAAAACAGTGATACCAAGAGACCATTGGCCGCAAAGATCTCAGAGGCTGCTGACTGGACAGCTGTGACTAGAGAATATGAGAGAATTCTTCCTGAGTTCAAGGGACTCAGCCTCCTGGAAAACTCAAAGTAACTGGAAAACAAATTAAGGAGGTTGAATTTTAGGTGAGCAACTTGACTGTGAGTCATCCCACTCATCCTACTGTGAGTTTTAATAATTGCTCTAAATATACCATAGAACAGTTTTGGAGAGATAAGAATATATACGTATATTTTTAATGAAGAGGACACTGAAAACATCGTATGCTTAGAATCACAGGGAAGATGAGTGTCTAACTTAGAGATACATAGCTAGTTAGTGGCAAATTCAAAACTGAAAAATATGAGTCACAATTAGAGGTATTATAAGGAGCTGGCAGAACTGAATTGTCCATCCTAGTGGTATGAGACTTGATCCAATCATTTAAACATTCTGAGCCTTAATTTGCCCATGATTACACAAGCAGGAAGCAGCAGAGCTATAATTTACATTAAAGTAACAGGAACAAAGAAATGGTTGGCACACACACAGAAACAGTAAGCAGATTTAAACACCAAAATTAAAAGTCATCAGATTAAATTCAGTTATAAAGTAAGTATTTCCATGTGGATAGAAACAAACAACCTTTGAAAGCTATATTTAAGAGACACAATTTACATATAATAATAGGGAAAAATGAAAAGTATTACAAGTGCAAAAAGATATGTTATACAAATTCTAACATAAAGAAAGTTGATATAGCGGAACAGATTTCAAAAGAAAAAAATCATTACTATCTTAAAGAAGAAATTTTATAGTGATAAAATTCCCTGGTTGGGGAACTAACATTCTTCAAGCCATGTGCCCCCCCCCCCCAAAAAAAAGAAAAGAAAGAAAGAAAGAAAAATCCCTCAATATTTTAAAACTAAGAAGAGCACTTCTATTATCCTATGAGTTCTTCTACGCATTTTTAAGTAAGTTTCTTATTTATGTTGTTATGTGACTATAAGTGCTGGATATTAATCCTTTATCAGTCATAGCATTTGAAAAAATGAGCAGAAGAACCGAGTAGATATGTTCTTTTCCAAAGAGGAAGAGCAGATGACCAACAGACACATAAAAAGATGTTCAACATTGCTAATCATCCAGGAACTGCAACAAAACCATGAGATATCACTCACACGTATCAGAATGACTCTCACCAAATAAATAAATAGCAAATGTTGCTGGGGCTATGAGAAAATAAAAACCCTCTTACACTGTTGTTGGGAATGTAAATTGGTTCTCAAAAAACTAAAGATGGAACTACTGTATTACCTAGCAAATCTACTAGTAGGTACATAGCTGAAAAAAAAAATACTAATTCAAAAAGATATATATAGTCTGATGTTCATATTAGCAATTTGCAATAGTCAATGAAATGTAAGTCTCCATCAACAGATAAATGGACAAAGATGGTATGGAATATATATATAATGGAATACTGTGTGTATGCTATGTCACTTCAGCAGTGTCCATCTCCTTGAGACCCTATGGACTCACTGTTGGATTCTCCAGGCAAGAGTACTGGAGTGGGTCACCAGGCCCAATTCCAGGGGGTCTTCCTGACTCAGAGATTGAACCCACGTCTCTTACGTCTCCTGCTTTTGCAGGCGGGTTCTCTACCACTAGCGCCACCTGGGAAGTCCAGTGGGATATTACACATAGCCATATAAAAGAATATTATTTTGTTGTTTGCAGTAATGTGGATGAGAATAATGTTAAGTGAAAAAGTCATACAGAGGAAGGCAAAAGACAACAAACCAGTGAATATAACAAAAAAAGAAGCAAACTCATAAGTATAGAGAATAAATTAGTGGTTAACAGTGAGGGAGGGGAGGGATGATATAGGAGTGGTGGGTTGGGAGGTACAAATTATTGGGTGTAAGGCTACAAGGATGTATTTTTCAATTCAGAGAACATATCTGATATTTTTTAATAACTGTGAATGGAGTATAACCTTTAAAAAGTTATATAAAAAACACTCTCCGACATAAATCACAGCAAGATCCTCTATGACCCACCTCCCAGAATATTGGAAATAAAAGCAAAACTAAACAAATGGGACCTAATGAAACTTAAAAGCTTTTGCACTACAAAGGAAACTATAAGTAAGGTGAAAAGACAGCCCTCAGATTGGGAGAAAATAATAGCAAATGAAGAAACAGACAAAGGATTAATCTCAAAAATATACAAGCAACTCCTGCAGCTCAATTCCAGAAAAATAAATGACCCAATCAAAAAATGGGCCAAAGAACTAAACAGACATTTCTCCAAAGAAGACATACAGATGGGTAACAAACACATGAAAAGATGCTCAACATCACTCATTATTAGAGAAATGCAAATCAAAACCACAATGAGGTACCATTACACGCCAGTCAGGATGGCTGCTATCCAAAAGTCTACAAGCAATAAATGCTGGAGAGGGTGTGGAGAAAAGGGAACCCTCTTACACTGTTGGTGGGAATGCAAACTAGTACAGCCGCTATGGAAAACAGTGTGGAGATTTCTTAAAAAACTGGAAATAGAACTGCCATATGACCCAGCAATCCCACTTCTGGGCATACACACTGAGGAAACCAGATCTGAAAGAGACACGTGCACCCCAATGTTCATCGCGGCACTGTTTATAATAGCCAGGACATGGAAGCAACCTAGATGCCCATCAGCAGATGAATGGATAAGGAAGCTGTGGTACATATACACCATGGAATATTACTCAGCCATTAAAAAGAATTCATTTGAATCAGTTCTAATGAGATGGATGAAGCTGGAGCCCCTTATACAGAGTGAAGTAAGCCAGAAGGATAAAGAACATTACAGCATACTAACACACATATATGGAATTTAGAAAGATGGTAACGATAACCCTATATGCAAAACAGAAAAAGAGACACAGAAATACAGAACAGACTTTTGAACTCTGTGGGAGAAGGCGAGGGTGGGATGTTTCGAGAGGAATCGGGTGGAGAGGGAGGTGGGAGCGGGGATTGGGATGGGGAAGATGTGTAAATCCATGGCTGATTCATATCAATGTATGACAAAACCCACTGGGGGAAAAAAAAAAAAAAGATTCAAGCATCAACTAAAAAAAAAGAAAAAAAAAAAAAGAAAGAAACTCACGAATGCAAAGAAAAAAAAAATAAAAAAAATAAAAATTGTTTAAAAGCAAAAAAAAATAAATAAATAAAAAGTTATATAAAAAACAAAACTAACAAACAACAATTAAGATAGATTCATCCAAAAATACCCTATGAGTTAAAAAAATCTCACTGAATGTATGAAACTATTTTGAACCAAACGATAATTGAGATAAATACATATTTCCTCTGTCACGTAAGTGATAATAAGAAAAGATTCACTTAGAAATATATAGCTTTAAAATATCTACATTAGAAAAGAAGAAAGTTGATATTCAGTAATCTAAATATCTGTCTCAAGAAATTAGAAAATAGACAGCTGTCAGGAAGCATTTAACAAAAGGCTTCCTTTGTGCTGTTTTGGATCTGTCAGGAACCCTCTGGCCCTTACTGATTCCTGAATATTCAGGAATTAAGAGGAGAGGCACGCCTTTCCTGGGGCTGAGGAATCCAGGCATTTCTCATTACAGTGATAAGTACCCTCTTCCTTATTATGAGCCAAATAGTAAAAGGTGATCATTTGCAACTCTCTCTTTGATAGGGATCATCTTATGTTTTGTAAGTCTGGAATTTTAATCTTTGTCTTTGCTGAGAATAACCACCTTGTAAGACAGTATATATGCCCACGCCATGTTGATTAAAAACACCTTTGCTCCATCAGAGCTTTGGTCCCCGTGTCTTTCTTTCTTTCTATTCCTTCTCTCTCTCTTTATTTCTGGCTAATTCCTTGGAGCGCGGAGGCCCGCTGAGCTCACTTTCTTGCCCGGGCTTCTAAGACCCTCTCGAGAAGGCGTGCTGTGCCTTCACCCACTCGAGAGGGCGCCCGGTGCCCACGTGCAGCAGCGCAGCCCTAAGAACAGGGCTCTATTGGCTTTCCGCGTAAACCAGGGGATACCAGCCTCTTTCTCTCTCTTACTCTCCAGGCCACCAGGTTCCGGTCCATCAAAGGACCAACAGACAACAAACTGAACCCAAACTAAATAGAAGAAAACAGAAAATCAAATTCAAAATAATTAAATAACAAATAATTAACAAAATAATTAAATTAAATATGCTAAGGCCAACACAACTGCGTAGGGAAATAAGTCTTTCTAATTAGCAACAGATGTTGCTAAAATAAGTAGATTGCATGAATACCCACATTTAGAAGAGTAAATATGAATCCCTAGTTCACATTATGCACAAAGATTAACTCAAAGTGGCTCACAGAACTAAATGTAAGAGATAAAACTAAAACTTTTAGGAGAAAACACAGAAGTGACTCTTTGCAATCTTTGGCTAGGCAGTAATTTCTCAAATACAATACTAACAGCAAAAGCAACAATGCAGAAAACTGATAGATTTCAAAGGACACCATGAAGAAAATTAAAAGACTAGGAGAGAATATTTGCAGATATTTTTATAATAAAATCATATTTATCATAGAGAATTTGTGTCTCTGACAACTCAGTATTAAAAAGATAATGGAATACATTTCTAAAAGGAAGATACTTCAGAGGGTAAAGTGTCTGCCTGCAATGCAAGAGACCTGGGTTTGATCCCTGGGTCAGGAAGATCCCCTGGAGATGGAAGTGGCAACCCAGTCCAGTACTCTTGCCTGGAAAATCCCATGGATGGAGAAGCCTGGTAGGCTACAGTCCATGGGATCGCAAACAGTCGGACACGACTGAGTGACTTCACTTTCGATACATGGGTGGCTAATAAACATGAAAAGATGCTCACCATCACTAGTCATTAGGCAAACAAAAAGGCAAAATCATAATGACCACATCACATCCTCTAGAATGGCTGCAATCAGAGACAGACAACAAGTGTTGGAGAGAATGTCAAGGAATTGAAACCCTCATATATTCTTAGTGTGAATTTAAAATGGTGTAGCCATGATGAAAAACCTGTTGGCAGTTCCTCAAATTGTTAAATATAGAATTACTATATGACCAATTGATTCTACCTGTACCTAACCAAGAAAATGAAAATATATGTTCATATAAATACTAGTATATGAATGTTCATAACAACAGTATTCATAACAGCTAAAAGGTATAAACAACCTGAATGGACTGATGAATGGATAACAAAATATGGTGTATGCATACAGTGAAATAGTATTAAATATTTTGCAATAAAAAGGAATGAGGCATTATGTACACACTACAACAAGGATGATCCCCTAAAACATTACACTAAGTAAAAGAAATCACTCACAAAAGATTATAAAGTGTACAATTCCATTCAAATGAGATATCTGAAATAGACAAATTTATAGAGTCATATTAGATGAGTAGTTATCTAAGCTTGGAGATCGGAGGGAAGGCTGGTAAGTGACTGCTGATGGGTATAAGTTTCTTTGGGCATGCTAAAAGTCCTCTAAAATTATATTGTAATGATGGTGTCATAGCTCTGTAAATTTACTAAAAACCATTGAATTACACTTAAACGGGTAGACTCAACAGTATTTGAAATATATCTCAATAGAGTTATTAAGTAAAAAACAAAAAGAAAATTGGTGAAGTATAAAATTTGTCCTTTGGAAAATATTGTTCAAAACTTGCAAGAAATATCATGATAGAAAGAGACTAGCCTAAAAGACCAATATCAGAAAGGAAAAGATGACATCATAGAACCTACAGATGTAATATGACCAATTTTATACTAATAAACTTAAGAATCTATTATCAT
The DNA here is from genome assembly GCF_033118175.1 of Dama dama. NCBI lineage: Eukaryota > Metazoa > Chordata > Mammalia > Artiodactyla > Cervidae > Dama > Dama dama. The sequence goes on along the minus strand of NC_083697.1, from coordinate 9,205,695 downwards.
GTGGATGAAATGACCATATTTCAAGAAAAACATGACTTTTCAGAATGGAAACAGCTGCTGCTGCAGCTGCTAAGTCACTTCAGTTGTGTCCAACTCTCTGCGATCCCATAGACTGCAGCCTACCAGGCTCCCCCGTCCCTGGTATTCTCCAGGCAAGAACACTGGAGTGGGTTGCCATTTCCTCCTCCAATGCATGAAAGTGAAAGTGAGAGTGAAGTCGCTCAGTCATGTCCAACTCTTAGCAACCCCACTGACTGCAGGCTATCAGGCTCCTCCATCCATGGGATTTTCCAGGCAAGAGTGCTGGAGTGGATTGCCGTTGCCTTCTCCAGAACCGAAACAGAAATGAGATCAATCTGCTTTTCACTTTTCTTAAATTTGTTGAAATTCCTTTTTGTTATTTTGGATTTATTCCATTTTGTTTTTTTATACATTCATTTTTCAGGATATCAGGAGGGAAAGGGAATGAATCATTACCCTGAAAGGGAAATAGACATTTGAGTAGAAAGGCAAGTATTTTTATTTTTAAAGAAAAGTAGATGATTTGAGAGAGATGCTTTTATTCTAATAAAACATAGGTTGGTTCCTTTTAAAAAGGAAGGTAGATCAGATTTTAATAAAGTTTTAAATATTTTTATAAGAAGCAAACTTATTTTTATCTCTGCTCTGCATTTGCTTGTGTGTCCCAAATAAATGCATTATAGTAATGCAAAGGTTAGCATGCACTGCACAAGGATTGGGTAAATAATTTGTTTTCTTAAATGCCTTTCACTGAGTGTAAATATGTCCTTGTAAAAAAATTAATACAAGTCAGTGGCAGTGGAGCTAATCCTAAAACATTTCAGAAAATATAGTGAATAATGTGGTTCTGGGCTTTGATAAAACACTATACATATGACTGCACTACACTTTGAGTTTATTCTGGAATAATGAGAGGCAGTAACATCAGTAACAATTGACTCAATGAATAGTGCTGCTTTGTCTAATTTCCATAGGCAAAATTATTCAACCCATGAAAAGACAATCCATTTTTGTTTGTAGTCTCATTGCAATACATGTAATAACATTTGGTTAGTGTGACAACGTGTCTGTGAAAGTTGACAATCGGTACTGCAAAGTGAAAGCCATTTCATTTTTTATCTTTAACGAATTACTGGGTTGTTAAATTAAAATGTATTCCTGTAGCCTGCATCCTTCACACAGAAACCAGGTGTGTAAGTTCCCATATCTGCATTTGAGATGCTGGTTTCCTAATATGGGATCACAAAGTTGTACTCATGGATTATTCCACCTAATAATTACAGTTGACAATTATTATGGTGATATAAAAATAATTTAACAGACCATCAACCCAAAAAGGTTGTTTTGGGATTTAACTTGAGGGACTAGTTCCATATGTTGAATAGACATTTTACTTTATGCTAAATAGTTAAAACAAATTAAGTCCTTGCTTAATTTAAGAGAATCTATTAAATAACCTTACCCTTTCCTCCAGAAATGTGATTGATAATTAGAATATGAGTATAGTCACCAAGTCAGTTATTTCAAATACAGATCCAATAAGCATACTTCTCATCTCCAAATCCATTTTACACACTATTTAAAACCACATTGTATTTGCACTTTAACATTTAGAAGTTACAAATAAAAGTCTTAGAAGAGATCACTATCCTGTATAAATGCGATGAACTGAGCTGTTTTAGATGCCGATGAATCCCCTTGGGCAAGACATCTAGTCAAAATCTAAGCTTTTCTATCTGTGTAACGGGAAATACAAAGGCTGTGCAACGGGAAATATAAACAAGAGTGAAAAAGCTGGTTTAAGACTCAACATTCAAAAAACCAAGATCAGGGAATCCAGTCCCATCATTCCACGGCAAATAGGTGAAGAAACAAAGGAAACAGTGTCAGATTTTATTTTTGGGGGCTCCAAAATCACTGCAGATGGTGACTGCAGCCTTGAAATTAAAAGACACTTGCTCCTTGGAAGAAAAGCTATGACCAAACTAGACAGCATATTAAAGAGCAGAAACATTACTTTGCTGACAAAGTTCCATCTAGCTATGGTTTTTCCAGCAGTCATGCATGGATGTGAGAGTTGGACTATAAAGAAAACTGAGTGCCGAGGAATTGATGCTTTTGAACTGTGATGTTGGAGAAGCATCTTGAGAATCCCTTGGACTGCAAAGTTATCCAACCAGTCAATCCTAAAGGAAATCAGTCCTGGATATTCACTGGAAGGACTGATGCTGAAGCTGAAGCTCCAATACTTTGGCCACCTGATGCAAAGAACTGACTCATTAGAAAAGACCCTAATGCTGGGAAAGGTTGAAGGCAGGAGAAGGGTACGACGGAGGGTGAGATGGTTGGATGGCATCACTCAATCGATGGACTTGAGTTTGAGTCAGCTCCAGTAGTTGGTGATGGACATGGAAGCCTGGCATGCTGCAGTCCCTGGGGTGGCAAAGAGTCGGACACAACTGAGTGACTGAACAGAAATGAAGGTTGTTTTGCTAATTAAAAATACATATATACAATATAAAATATGTACAAACTTAGAGAATACTATTATATACATCCCTGGAGAAGGAAACAGCTACCCACTCCAGTATTCTGGCCTAGAGAATTCCATGGACAGTATAGTCCATGGGGTCTCAAAGAGTGGGACACAACTGAGCGGCTTTCACTTTCACATTATATACATATCATATATGTATACAAAGTGTGCAACAAATTCAGAGTTGAATGTGAATCTGAATTAAACTTACTTCTAATAAGGTCAATGTTTTTTTTTTTTTTATCACTTCCTGAGCATATTATTTGCCACAAGCTGTGCAGTACTTAATTGCTTGGTTGTGTCCGGCTCTTTGAGACCCCATGGACTGTAGCCTGGCAGGCTCCTCTGTCCATGGGGCTTCTCCAGGCAAGGATACTGGAGTAGGTTGCCATGCCCTCTTCCAGGGGTTTGTCCCAACCCAGAGATGGAACCCAGGTCTCCCACAATGCAGGCTGATTCTTTACGGTCTGAGCCACCAGGAAGCCCAAAGATACTGGAATGCGTACTCTGTCCCTTCGACAGGGAACCTTCCTGACCTAGGAATCGAACCAGAGTCTCCTGCATTGCAGGCGCATTCTTTACCAGCTGATCTACCAGGGAGGCCCTTTTTGTAGCATAAGAAAATGTAATAGGCATGGATTCTAGAGTCAGATTTACTAGAATAATAAACCTGGACAAGATTCCTTTTTCCTCTGCTGCAGTAAGGTTTAAATGAGTTGTTAAAATGTTGGGCACTCAGATCCATGACCCGTACACAGTATGTGTTCAACAAACACTAGCTTTAATTGTATTGTTTTCCCACCTCTGTGTTGCCAAGGGAGCAGATACACTTACATGTCCTTGTTTCCTTCCCAGAGAATGTGTTTTGACACACAGCTTTCACTAGGAAGTTTCACTGTGCTCTCAAAGGAAGTCACCTTCATGGGGCCACTGAATTATTACAGCCTTCATAAATAAGACTACATGTTGGATATTAGAGCTGAAAAAAGTACACAAAATAGTTAATTTCACTACCTATAGAAAGTTTTCCAGCAGGCAGGTAGCTAGATGTGAGCAGAGAAAGGGGAACATGGGCCAGGAGGCCAGAAACCACACATCTTGTAAATAGAAGGGGTCCATGGGCAGACAAAGAAAAGCAGGAACCTTCAGACTGATAGGAAACCACACATTTTGGGGTGATATGGTCCTGGAGCAGACAAATAAAGGAGGAGAAAGGCTGGGATCTCCACATCTGGATGTAACCTGCTGCTCACTATGCTCTCATTACAACAAAACTAACCTTGCAGGTAAGTTCCCATCAGGCACTGAAGCCATGACACTTTTGATCTAAGCTTAAAAAGGACAAAAATCCCTTCTCCTCTTGGAAGATGGAGCTGGGATGAAAGTCAGAGAATATGACATGCAAGCACTCTTTCCCAGTGAATATTTTGCCCTTCATTTGTGTGCCCCTCCTATCCAGCCTGCTAAAGAAACCCAGGACAGCTACTTATCTGTCTGCGCACACTCCCTATAAGAGCGTACTCTACATATATACAATGGAATAGTATTCAGCCATGAAAAAGAACAAATAATGCCATCTGCAACAGCACAGATAGACCTAGAGATTGTCATACAGAATGAAGAAAGTCAGATGCAGAAAGACAAATATGATATCACTTATATGTGGAATCAATTAAAAAAAGGGTACAAATGAACTTATATACAAAACAGAAGTTGAGCGATGGATATAGAAAACAAAACAAACAAACAAACAAAAATCATGGTTACCAGGAGATAAAGGGGAGGAGAGAGGAATTTGGAGATTGGGATTGACATGCACACTACTATATATAAGGTAGGTAACTAATAAGAACTTGCTCTATAGAACAGGGAACTCTACTGAGTACTCTGTAATGGCCTATATGGTAAAAGAATCTAAAGGAGAGTGGAAATATGTGTATGTATAACTGATTCACATTGCTGTACACCAGAGATTAACACATAACTATACTCCAATAAAATTAAAATAAAAAAATAATGAATCCTCACTTTACTTTCTTGACACCTCTCTCATTTCTGAATTATTTCTGTGACAAGAGCTTAACATTCACCAGGGACAAAAATACTGTCTTGTTTTAGGTCAAGTGTATTTCTCTAACTCAATTCCTGAAGATGGTTCTATTTACTAACTATAGAAAATGCATTTTAAAAAGTAAACAGAATACAAGAGTGTAATTTTCACATGATAAACGGCATATGTAGGGTGCTCTTTGCTCCCTGCACCATCTTCTTCTATTTCCAAGTCTCTGTGGTCTTTGGGGAACTGGAACAGATACAGCTGGGCCAGTGACACCTAAGCACTCTTCTAACACCCTATGTGGACTCCCTGTCCTATCCTACTTTTAACCTATTCATTTATTTGTTTTGCTCACTAAATTCCTGAGGATGAGGACTATCTTTTTTTCCAATACTATATATTTTTGCATAGAGCGGTGCTTCACACACAGCTGCCTTTCAGTAGAGAGTAGTTAAATGAATAAATGAGGATACATTGTAAACTGCTTGATAACTGTAATTCACATAGTTCTGAATCACTCATTCCCTAGTGATTTATTTATCCTTACTTCATTCCATGATAGCAGAAAGCTCTGGAGTCCCAAACTGTAACTCAACAATATACAGCCCTGGATGCCAAACAGTTCATTCATCAGGGAGTGCAAACACCACAGTGATGAATTAGTAGAGCAGTTGCTCTAGGTTAGCATCATACATCATGTCATGTAAATGTCAAACGCTTATACGAAGAAAATATGCTCTATGAAGCAGCATAGAACTCAGGATTCCTGTTATACCACTTTTCAAATCTTTCTGAACCTTAGTTTCTCTGCCTGTGTCTTGAGAACGGCGTACCTGCTTTCAGGGTTGCCAGGACATCTAAATTCATCAGCATAAAACAGGAATTTAAATATTCTTATCATCTTACTGGTAATTGTGTTTTGAGATATGAATGTTTCTGTGAGCTCTATCCTATTTGTCTCTTGATTAGGGAGATTATTGCTCAGATTCTTCAGTACCACACTGACATGTTCCATTTATTTCCAGGTACAATTTTCATTCTGAGGCAAAAACAAGCTGATTTGACAAACAGGACATTGACTTGTCCTGCCTGCTCCCTTTCTATAAAACATGACAACACTCCACAAAAACCAACATAAAGAAGACACTGGGTCACTTGTGTGTGGAAAGAAAGAAGACACCCCAGTTCCACAATGCCCATCTGAGTACACATAATAATGATCATTGGGTTTCAGATAATTAAATTGGGATATTAGGAAATCAGTGTGTTCCAAATAGTACTAATTGTAGAATTAAACTATTGAGAATTAAATGTCTTTTTGAGGTGCTCACAATTTAATTTATATCTAAATGAAACAGACATGACATATTTTGATAAAGAACAGCTCTGCACATGATCTCATGACTAATTCTATAGAGGAAAAGATGTCTTCCTCTGAGGAGCATTTTTAGATCAATCATTACAATTGTGAATAATGATGTTTTGACATTGTTCAGTAACTATACAATTAATTTTAATGCATGACTTTAAACTGCATGGTGAATATAACCTTTCTTCATGATGTGACATTTAAAGCACCAGTCTTCCCCTTTGCATTTTTCAATTCAGTCTGTTTCCATAACAACCATTGGGATATATTTTTAATGATTTACTTACTTACAGAAATCAAAGCTCTTGAAAGGAGTGGTGTCTTTTACTCCATTTCCCTCATTTTTTATAGTTATTCTAAGAAATCATTTTCCTTTTCATTTACTATTTACTATTGCCTTTGGCAGTGCTTAGTAAAGGCTCCGTAATAGCGATTAAAAGCAATAACTGATAAATGATCAAATGTGAAAGAATCAAAAAGAGGAAGAAAATGAAGTTAAAAAAAGGCACTCCTGAAAACTCTATCTACCCTGACATTTGTTTTACAAATATATAAAGGCCATTGCACAATAAGTAGCTAACACATTTGTGCTCAGATATGGAAAGAAATAAGGGTGAGCCTATGGAAAATAAGTCAATAGGTTTAATGAGAAATTTAACATACTCATGCTTCTCTTTTTATTTACCTTTTCTTTGGTTTCTAAGATAGGTTATGTTTGTGGGGCAATATCAGTTCATTTGCTATAGGCAGATATATGATTTTCTTCAGCCTGGTAAGTAAAAATAGACTAAGGGGATACTTGGAAAGAAAGAAGTTGAGGAAGATGACTGGTAAATAGTAACTGGAAAATGGTTAACTTATAATTTAATTATTATAAGACATATTATATATATGATAATATGTATGATATATATATATGATATGATAATATCATATATATAATATGACATATTAATTCTTAATATGAATACATTTGCATTTCATTGTCTCATGCATTGGGGAAGCTATATGTAATATTTTAAATTCTTTTTTTTTAAAAACTGAGGTTTAGTCACTTAACAAATGTTAGTTTCTGCTGTACAGCAAAGTGAATTAGCTCCATGTATACACATATCCTATGCTTATCACCACAGAGCATTGGGTAGAATTCCCTGCCTACTGTATAGCACAGGAAATTCTACTCAACGCTCATAGTAGTGTATATATTTGTCTTCCCTACAGCTCAAATGGTAAAGAATCTGCCTGCAATGCAAGAGACCCAGGTTTGATCCATGGGTCAGAAAGATCCTCTGGAGAAGGGAAAGGCAATCCACTCCAGTATTCTTGACTGAAGAATTCCATGGAGGGGGAGCCTGGCGGGCTACAGTCACAGAGTCAGACATCACTGAAGTGACTTAGCACGCACATTCAATATATTCTAATCAATTCAAACAACATCATTGCTAAAGTTACTAATAAAAGGCAAGTAATACAAAATATGTTGTTAATTTTGAATACAAAATGCTACTAGACTTGGATGTGGTTATTTTCAATAGCACGTGATCTTCACTCCATTTCATTATTACAAGCTATTATTCATTATTTACTGCACCTCATTATTTGAAGTTTTGGCATGAAAGTGTCTGAATGTATAGCAAATTGGAAAAGCCTTGGGATTTAAAATCAGACCGAAATCTGAGTCACCAATTCTTTCTTACTTGCCACCAAGGTGAATTATTTCACTTTTTAAAAAATAATACACTATCTTCCCTTGCAATATGCCAACACTATCAACTTCTTAAAATGGGTTTGGCATATAACTAACCTAGAGACTAGAAGTCCTTGGTCCTTAGGATTTGTAGTAATTTGTTAACCTCTTAGCAACATCTCCATTTCATTATGTATTTGAATAATTATATGATGTATAATTTGGTATGATTGCAGATTATAATGACACAATAGACATAAATATTGTTTGAAAATTATATTACAAATATGTACCTTATTACAAATAATTTTAATTATATATATATATATATATATATATATTTTTTTTTTTTACTAAAAGTGAGGACCTCATTGCAAATCATGTACACAGAAGAATAGAAAATGTGCCCTGAGCAGATGAATACGTGTTTTAAAGTGGCAAATCACCTCATCTAACACATAGATTGTTACTTTGCTCTTTTCTACCTAACTGTAGACTATTTATAGCCTTTAAGTTCAGTTCAGTTCAGTCATTCTGTCGTGTCTGACTCTTTGCGACCCCATGGATTGCAGCATGCCAGGCTTCCCTGTCCATTACCAACTTCTGGAACTTACTCAAACTTAACATCCATTGAGTCAGTGATGCCATCCAACCATCTCATCCTCTGTTGTCCCCTTCTCCTCCTGCCCCCAATCTTTCCCAGCACCTGGGTTTTTTCTAGTGAGTCAGCTCTTCGCATCAGGTGGCCAAAGTATTGGAGCTTCAGCTTCAGCATCAGTCCTTCCAATGAATATACAGGACTGATTTCCTTTAGGATTGACTGATTTGATCTCCTTGCAGTCCAAGGGACTCCCAAGTCCACACCACAGTGGACTTCACTTCCCCAACTTCTCCACCTCTCCAACACCACAATTCAAAAGCATCAGTTCTTTGGTGCTCAACTTTCTTTATTGTCTAACTCTCACATCCATACATGACTACTGGAAAAAACCATAGCTTTAACTAGATGGACCTTTGTTGGCAAAGCAAGCCTCTGCTTTTTAATATGCTGTCTAGGTTGGCCATAGCTTTTCTTCCAAGGAGCAAGCGTCTTTTAATATTGTGGCTGCAGTCACCATCTGCAGTGATTTTGGAGCCCCCCAAAATTAAACTTTCTCACTGTTTCCATTGTTTCCCCATCTATTTGCTGTGAAGTGATTGGACTGGGTGCCATGAGCTTAGTTTTCTGAATGTTGAGTTTTAAGCCAACTTTTTGACTCTCCTCTTTCACTTTTATCAAGAGGCTCTTTAGTTTTTAAAGAGCCATCACTAATTATAGGAAAGTAACTTTCCATGGAGCCATTGATGACTTCCCAAAATGACATTTTTTGACCTCCCTATTTTGACTTCCATAGATTCTTAAACTTTATTTCTATAACGTCTCTCACCTTCTTATTTCAGTTTCTTATTGCTTCAGTTTCCTTTGCTCTCAGTTTGAATCTAATGTTGAACTCCCTTTGATTCAGGAAATTGCTTAAGGGTAAGACCCTGATGCTGGGAAAGATTGAAGGCAAAAGGAGAAGAGAGAGGCAGAGGATGAGATGGTTAGAAAGCATCATCGACTCAATGGACATGAATCTGAACAAACTCTCAGAGATAGTGAAGGACAGGGAAGCCTGACATGGGTTTGCAAAAAGTCAGATGAGACTTTGTGACTGAACAGTAACAAGGTAGTCAATATAAGGTATTTTTTGTTTTGTTTTTAGCATGGAAACTTGTATTATAATAAACTTGAAGGATTTCTTCCCTGCCAATCATACAAGAGGTTCCCTCATCCCATTGGTTACAATGACAAAGATGGTTGCTTAATAAGCATCTCTCAAATGCTTCAATAATCTTATTAAACTTAAGAAACTTTAGGCTAAGTAAGCATTTTCTGAATTTAGAAAGCAGAGGGTCTGAACTACCTTACGGATAAAAAAAAATTAAAACGCTATTTTTTTCAATTAGGTTAGTTATTGAGGATACAATGGTGAAACTGACCATAGTTATGTCAGCCAATGCAGGGAAAAAAATAATATATCAGACACAAATACTCATGAAATTATAATGAAATGGCCATATTTATCTTTATGCCACATTATAATGTATTATTATCTCATTTACAGTTTTTGTATTTAGCCAAATGTATACAATTCAAATAATGACCTTTCCCCTCAACCGAAGGACTAGAGAGCAGCCATCTGGATTTAGACTGCCTGGGCTGATGCAAACCTAGCTTCAACTCAGTCATTTTGTACAAGTTTTAAATTTATCTATAACTCAATTTCTTTATCCACGAAACAGGGATAATGATCATGCCTACCTCATCAGTCCTTGCAATGTTACAAATGAGATGATGTGTGAAATGCTTAGAAAAGTTCTCAGCAAATAATAACCAGTCATATCCTCTTCATCCTCCTTTTCTTCCTTCCCTGTCTCCTCCCCTTCCTCCTTCTCCTCATCATGTTTAGATGGAGTATGATTTGTGCAGAAAAATTTCACATGCTCTGATGACAACAGAGGGTACCAGTATTATTGTACAATAACAATAAAAGCCTGGTTCTACAAATTGAAATGCAAGACGAAAGTGCTACCATTCAAAGCAGAATCCAACCATTGTAGAGCCTGACTAAGTGCTCTCAGTTTCCTTATTTGGGTCATATAAGAAAGCTTGTTTTCCCATCATTCTGACAGGTACACTGGGATATGTCATTGGTTCCAGTCGATGTTGCCAAGATACAATGATGCTTATCACTTCCAAACATAACCATGTATCTCCATGACCATCTATTTATGCTCTGTCCCTTATCTGATAAACTCACTCCGAGGCCTATGTTTAAGACATAGAGATGGGAGACATGTTTAAGACATGTCCAGAAGATCCCTTGGAGAAGGAAATGATAATCCACTCCGGTATTCTTGCCTGGAGAATCCCATGGACAGAAGAGCCTGGGGGGCTACAGTCCATGAGACTGCAAGAGTCAGACATGACTTGGCAACTAAACCACCAACCAACCACCACCAGATACGTTTAAGACATGAGAGGGGAGGAGCAGAGATCTCTGCATTCATTGTTGGAGGATCAAATGTCTTGTATCAGACTGAGCCATGAGTGAAAGTAAACCCTTATTATGCTAAGCTTTTGAAATTTCTGAGTTTGTTGAAGCTTCTATTCTTAATTTTCCCTTCTGATTACTAAGTTAATACCACCCAGCTTTAAATGGATTCTTCTGTATTCTGTTCCAAGATGCTGAAGTTGGGAACTTTTAAACCAGATGTCTCTTTTGACATTTACTTCTTGGTCAGGTCCTGCCAATGCTGGTACTAAAAGATCTTCAGGTCAGTAAACATGTTGAGTTATAGAACTATCAGCTAATACAAGATTATTGTTTTAAGCCATTAGTTTATGACAATGTTATGCAGCAATAGAAAACTAACATAATTGACTTGTCTTTAATTTTAATGTAAATATTTCTAAAACTCTACACTTATATAAGCTATTTGTAACATCTTAATAAATGTATTTTATCAAATTAAAGAATGTTCTTTCTGTTTCTCATTTAAAATTGTTTAGGTTAAAAATCAATGTAGATATATGTTTAGTAATTTTTCTGAAACTCTAATAGAATCATATGGTATTTCTCTATTCATAGTAAAACTAATATGTAACTTAAAAAATTAATAAATAACAGAAACCAAAAGACAGGAGGAGAGAGAAGACTTTTTCTGCAGCATATCCCAGCAAGGTTTCTTCGAGTCAGCAGTGGAGGGTGTGTCCAGTTTCTAAGTTCTTTTCTTTTCTTTTGTTTTTTTCACACTCCCTGAATTATTTTTACTGCACCAACTCCTTTTCCCCACTTGAATATATAAGGATAGCATTCCTTTCAGGGATATTGGTCCTAAATCCTCAGGGTCCTTCCTCTGAGCTCCAAGTTTCCTGCACCAGTTAAGAAGTTAGGAACTGGACACCTTCTTGAAGTTGGGGTATAGTTCTGAGAGGTCTCAGCCAACATCTTAGGTTCTAGTAACTCCAGCCTCCTCTCTGTGTCACTCTTTTGTATGGGTGGTTGCTAGTTCTCGTGATTACTAAACTTGTGCAACTTTCTGACATTTGAAATCTTCCAAGAGCAGGTTAAATAATTTTTATATTATATTTTTTGTAAAATCACAGCTTTCTGTTTTTTCTGAGTGTGCTGCAGCTTTTATAACTATCCAAATACAGAAATCAGTAGCCAAAGTCTATGCTACCATAATGAAAATCACAAATATGTGGCCTTTGTTTAATGTTTAAGCAATAGGGAGCCAAGGAACTGATTTACAAAGGTAGAAAACTATGCATCTTTATGAAGTTTGGGCAAAACTCTTGGCAAAATCTCTATTTGAATTAACTCAAGAGGCAGAACCTAGGCCTGTTAGCCTGGTAACACTCATAATATATTGAAAAACAAAACTTCATAATGTATGTTAACTACTATCCACTACATTCAGCAACATGTTACAGGAGAAATGTGAGCTCAGGAACTAAGTGGTTTGTGTGAAAGCAGATCTGACCAGAAATAGAGAGAATCCAGAAGTTTCAGGGTTTGCTGGACCCAATGTATGGCTTCTTCTAAACCTCAACTGGTAGATCTGACCTTGAAGTGAGTAACAAAGTTTCAATGAAAAGTTATATTTGAATAAAGTGACTCAAGGCTAATATGATATTTAAAGCTTACACTGAGTGGACCCTCTCAGCTGAACAAAGTATCTCTAGACAAAGATGTTAAGAATGTGGTCCTCCTGTCTGCTTTTCAACATAAGATCATGAGAAAAGGGCATGGATAATTGGGGGTTAAAGGCAACCAGGAAAGAACTTTCCTAGACACACAAACTATCAGGAAGCAAAGAGAAATCAGAACCCAAGCAGACTTCAGAGGACTGTTGTACTAAAATACCATTATTCCAGAAGTATGAGCTTTGAAATACTGAAGACTTAAAGCAACTCTTGGCCCCATAATTTTCCCCAAACAGGAAACAAACAAGCAAGCAAACAAAAAAACATAATGTCATAATGTGATACAAGTTTCTGTAAGCACTTCAAATGTGAACAGGGACAATAATAGAAAAGGAAGAACTTCTCAGAGGGCATATCTAAAGGCTAGAGAGAAGGATGTCCAAGTAAGATATCCTAGGGAGCAAGGTCAAAGCCAATTCAAGGATCCTCCCTTACCTCTCAATCAGAGAGACTTGATAATATCCGTCTAGCAGGAATTGACCCCTGATTCCCATGTTCATCTGATTCTTTCTCTTTCCAAAATTAGTGCTTACTGTGATTTCCCTTTTCCTACCCTTGTCCTGCATATTGGGTATGCATGCCTGTTGGGAGCTGGTTGCAAGGTACAGATAATTTATTTATAGGTGATTCACCATCACATCATTAGATGAGGATGATGAAGAACCAAAGACTATGGACTTGAGCAAACTCCAGGAGATACTGAAGGACAGGGAAGCCTGGTGTGCTGCAGCTCACAGAGTTGCAAAGAGCTGGATACAACTTAGTGACTGAACAACAACAACAATAATGGACTTGAATTCACTGAATGAAAAAATTTTTGTTATCTCTCTTGGAAAGCAATAATTCTTCTTCATGAAAGAGTAGAAATGTGGCATGAAGGTGTGGTGACCAGAGGACGGACTGTGGCAGAGATGTGCTAAGTGCTCACTAGTTCCATCTGCTTTTCCTGTCCATATGGCTTCCTGACACTCACCAGCCTCCTTTGCAGTTCAGACGGGTCTGTGCGACTAGGTTTTGGCCAGTGGAAGGATGCCTACACATTACAGGTTGCTCCATAATAGCTCATGCACAATGAACCACATTGCCTTTTCCTTTCCTCAGTGACCTAAGAGCTCATGTGCTTAAGAAGGCAGATGGATGGAGTCTGAACAATCAGTGAACCTCCAAGGAGAACTGCCCTAGACATGTGCACTATGACATAAGAAATATTTTATTTTTCTTAGATTTGGGGTTATGTTACAGTGACTGCAGGCTATCGCCCTAATACAGCAAGCCCTATCTTGAGAAGGAAGGATTCTAACAATCTTAGAAGTGACATTTACTAGCTAAGTGACACTAGGAAAGTCACTTAATTTCTCTGGGCCACATTACACATATGTAAAATAAAGCTAATATTAGGTTATGCAAAATTATAAGAGAAATCCAGGCTACATGTTTGCTCAAGATTGTTTCCTGGTTTGGATCTATGGTTCTACTAAATAAGAATTAAACACTAAAGCCGCTATAATGAGATCACAGAAGTAATATATTTATTAAAAATGTTTACCTCTTGCATGATACCTACAAAGTCTGGCTTTATGTATACATATTGTGCGACATATATTATGAGTGGTGTTAACTTATGCCAAGCAGTTTTATTGAAAACAGTAATTTACTAAGGAGTATATTAGAGTGAGATGAACCATTGCAGATAATAATTTCAAAGAATTTATTCCCCAGAACTTTGACTGTCCAATCAAATTGCAGTTTTTTTATACCGTCAGCCCTTTTCCCCACTGTCGAAGACGAATGAAATTAAAAAGGATTCCCACTTCTACGTTTCACCAGTTGAAAGCCTATTCCTTCCAATGGTGTCTATTTAAATTTGCTCAATAATGTTTGTTCAAGATTATTGTTTTTATGTAAAATAATAGAAATTATCAAATAACTCAAAAGCAAAAAGAAACCTAAAACTTTTACATATGTTTAATTACATGTTCATCAATTAATAAATCAGGCCAATGAAAACACTTGTGTTCTTATACATTGGTGAAACAGTAATTAAAATACAACTAACATGTCAATTAAAACTTAGAGATTGAATGGAATCATCCTTCCTTAAATCAAAATGAAATACATTGCATGCAAAATCTTAACAAAGACCTTATAAAACCTCTTTTGTTAATAAGTTCTTTTCCTAATCATTGGAAAATAAAGCTAACTGAAGCCAAACATGTAAACTTAAAGCAGAAAACAATACAAGAATGGGTATGTTATTGGTCTTCAAATAATTCTTGCAATTACTTAATTCACAATAGTATATCAAAATTATAACTCTTAAATCCATTTAAAGACATTTTTAGAATCTAGGAAAATACAGAAGGTATGATTCTGATTTTTTCATTATTTTGGGTAGCCCTATTTGTTTTCTTCCATTGACTTCATTAAAAAAGTGTAGAATGCAAGATATAAACTTTAAATATCTCTTTAAGGTCACTGATATAATGGATGGTCAAAGTCCAAAGAAACAGAAAGAAAAATAAATTGTTATTTAATCTGAATTAAACTCTAAATTCTATAAAATTATGATAATTACTACCCATTAAATATAATACACAATATAATCCATTGCAAAGCAGAGAACTGTTAACTTAGGAAGCCCTTCCCTCCCCACCATTCCCTCAGCGTCCATTCACACAAGCCATTTGAGGTACCATGGCTACACTCACCAGTGTGGAGGCTTGCGAGGTATCAGCCCACTCCTCTGAGCCCTCTGGGGTCCGAGTGGCGTTAGGAATCCTGCGAGGATTACAGGCTATTGCTTCACACCAGCCCAGCATTTTCTCCTTCCTCTTATCCCTTTTCAATTTCTGAAATCCTGAAAATAATTTACATTCCCTGAAACAGGTCACTTGCTTTAGTTGTCTGTTGTTGGAATATGTACATCATCGAAATTAAATATGCAACTGAATTAAATACCAGTGGAGACACCTTATTTTAGCCAGGGGTTATGGGGAGGAAAAGAAGGATATGCTATTAATTAAAAGCCTCAGGGCCACAAGGCAATGCAAATAGTACTAATCAGAGCCTAATGCTTCACACCTCAATTTGTGACATCAAGGACCAATTTCTACCGAGAAGTCCCTGCTTCGGAAGCTAAGAACGGACCCAGTTCCTGGTATATCTACATACTTCAGTAACACCTAAAATTCGTTATAGCTTTTCAGGTGAATGTCCTACAGATACAGAATGAATTAAATACAGGCCGGTGATAAACATCACTCATTCTGGCAGTGGCATGATTAGCTCTCTCATAGTGAAAAAGTGAAAGTGAAGTCTTTCAGTCGTGTCCGACTCTGCGACCCCATGGACTGTAGCCTAACATACTGTAGCTCCCTCATAAAGTTCTGACAAATAAAGAAGGAGAAATTTTAGTGGAAGGATGGTAAATTTAGTATCTGACGTACATCACTAGTGCAATCTATTAAAATAATAATTTAAAAAATCTCACCAAATAATGAGTAAAAATATTCCACAACTCCTTCTAGTTTTCCAGAACTTCCCATTTAGGGGACTTTATTTTTTGTCTCCGAAAAAGTTGTATCAACAATGACTTTTAATGTAATGAAGAAAACATTGTTTCCTTGTAAAGTTTTACAGCCTAGTTTTCCACTCCACCACCCTCAATAATTAGAAATAGTTTATTGCAGGTCTTTAGTTAAATTCATTACACTGTCAATTAAATATAAAAAATAATGTGGATTAATTATTTTTCACAGCATCCAAAGCAATTAGCAATCTGGTGGTTTATAACATTTCAGAGATTCAAAATAGCATATTTCACAGGACTAAGAAAAATAACATTTAAGAAAGCTTGCACTAGCAGATTGATGAGTTATTTCTGTAAATGACAAAATACTCAAGTGAAATGGATCTGAACAATGTAAGTAGAAAATTATTTTTAAAACCTTTCATAAAAATTAAATCTAAGATACTTAATGGATTGGCTTTTTTAATAAGACTGGCAATCTCATATGAGTGAATCATTCATTTGAGGTACAGGGAAATGGCGAATAGAGCTTCAAAACAATTGCTTGAATGAGCAACAAATTATTAACGCTTGCCCCTTTAAACACATTGCTTGAAATTTATTGAAAACTCTTATCTAGGTATTATAAAATCTGCATACCCAACTAATTTGCATTCCACAGAGAGTAAATATTTCCCCATTCTTGATGCACAGTATCTTGGTTAGTCATCAGTTTTTAATTACATTTCTTGAAGTGTACTAAAAGCAAATGAAAATGAGTATCTTTATTCAAAAGCAGGGAGTGAAATGATACATAATGACCAAAACTGTTTAATCAAGTACAAACAAATGTTCTACTTGTAAGTCATTTGCTATTAAAAATAATTAACTCTATAATTAAATATCACTTTAGTGCTTAAAATAAAATGTTGAATTCATGCATGAATAAAAAGCATAAAAATGTGGCCCACAAAATTATATCATGAATACCCATTCTGGGATATGTTTTTAAAGGCAGCAGACTTAGTATTTCCTATTCAGTTTCTGAGACTAAATACAACAATTTAATTTCATTTGCAGGCTTTTCTCATGGTAGTGATGGTGTTCATAGCTATGTTCCTCCTTATTCAGTCAACATTAATCCTAAAGCATTTCTTGAGTCCCTATTATATTTTAACTACTGAAGTAGGCATGGAAATGATAAGAAGAGGCTTACTTTCATTTTGAGTCAGATTCAATGCAATATTCCCGAGAATTTTAAAATCCAAGCATAACTAGCATCTTCTAGACTCTCTAATTTTTTTAACTTGTATACATATTTGCTCAACTCTAAGGTGACTGCTTGCCCTCTTTGATCTTAGAAGTCCTCATTGAACTTGGTTTTCTGCAAAACCATTTTTTCTGAATTGTTTGGTTGAATAAGTCATTGTGACAGGATTATTAATCTTGGGCTATACCTGCTAATATAGTATAATACACTATATTATAATATTACATTAAATAATATTATATAATATTTAATTATATTATTATTATATTATAAATACAATAAACTCAGTTTTAGGAGTTTTTTGCATGCAACACATTATCTTAATTCTAAGATGATTAAATAGGTTAATTCATCTAAGAGGTTAGCATGTACACTCTTTCTACCTAAATAATGTGTTCATAATAATCATAGAATATTTACCATGGACACTGTCCTGTCTGTTGTGGGAAAACAGAAAATAAACATGATATAAAGTCAGAGTTTAGAAGACTGGAAAGCTTCTCATTAAACTTGGACATATTTAGAAGAACGTTCACAAAGAAAATTAAATGTGTCTAGCGAGCAGAACAATCTAACTAAAGAGTGTCACTCCAGTATTTCATTATATGAAAGAACAATGTGTGAGATTATAAGAAAGGCCTCTGATGGTTGCATTCCTACATCTGGACACTTACATCATCTTATAAAAGTTTTGTCTAATGATGTGCTCAGTATAATATGCATTTACTCACATTGCCAGTTACCTTAGAGTCAAAGAATCATGTCTGAAAGAACATAATCTTTAAACTGCACCAAAGGAAGCAACTTGGGTGTAGGTGAGTTGAGAGCGAGAGAGAGAGAGAGGAATGAAAGACGTGCTGCACCACTTCATCCCGCAAATTCCTATAGGGAAGTGACTGATGGTCACTAAAGACTACATCTTCTCTGTAATCACACAACACTCAGACTTGAGGTTACACTTCAGAACAGTGTTTTTGGGAACATTGATAACAACGTACAAATTCCAGAAAGTTTAGGTTATAGGTTTGAGATAACTAACGGGTTAATAATGTTGATTGCTGAGCCTCTGAAGACCAGTATTATTCCTGCACAGGTCTGTAACACTCATCGTATTCTTAGGTGTAAGAATGGAATGTCAGTCAGAAGTGTAGGAGATAGGAAGAATAAAAGAAAAGCAGGTCCCGGCAAGGGTCGCTGCCGGGAGCCAACACACGAGACCCTACCCCTAAAAAGGCCATAAGGGAGAAAACCTGACGGGCAAGGCGGATCAGGTTTTCAGGGGTTTCGAAAAAGTCAGTTCATGAGCTCCTACTCATGACAAGGTCACGAGGAGAAAGCCTGGCAGGCAAGGCAGATCAGGTTTTCAGGGATTTCGAAAAGCTGCCCCCGGTGCTCACCTTAAAGATGATCTGTCTTTCTGATGCCTGCCTCAGTGGACTACTCCCTAATTTCTCTGACACAGGCAGGAAGGCTTTCCCTGATCTCTTCCCAAATAAGAATCAATTTAGAACTTTAATCAATAAGTTTTCCAGGTGGTGGTATTTTATGAGATTATTCAGGGTGAAAGGAGTGTTTTAATTTAAACTCCTTTGCTGGTAGTTTGTTAGCCAAACACATTTATGCCCTTGCTACTAATATGTATGATTGCTTATAATATCCTAATCATAAAATAGCATAAAGAACCTGATTATATAAAAGCCCTAATAGGTATAGAGCCCTTTTAAGGGGTAAAGGAGTCCTATTAGAAAACATAAGAAAAATTATTCTATAGGTGGTTATTGGGTTGTGATTTGCTTGCTGTGTTTTTGCTTGCTGTATTTTTGCCTTTAATGTGCTAAGGTTGTGTTATAAAAACCATTGTTAATATAGTTAAAGATCTAGAGAAATAAGAACTTAGCCCTAGTGTGGTAACAATGAGATGGTTGTTAATTGTCAGTCAGGAGTGCTAGGCAGAAGCTGCCTCACCAAAGTCGCAGAGTCAGTATGGGGTAAACTTCTTAGATAAACACAACTGACAACTTTTGCAGAAAGATTAATTTTTGTATTAACAAGAATATAATTCTACTCTGTACTATTTCCCTATGACACTGTTACCTTTCAGTTAAGGTCACCATAAAAACGGAAAATAGGTTTACAATCACCTGACCTGCATAAAATGTTAATAGTCCCAAGGCCAGAAGATCATGTGCTAAGAATTACTATAGAATTAGGAAGCAAAAAAATCCTGCTTTTCCTAAAAATCAAAATGATGTAATACTAATCCTGTGTAATCATGAGTAAGCATCTTGTACCTTGAAAACGTTCTGTGAAAGGGTATAAAACCGGTTGTCAAAAAGTAAATCACAGACTTGGCCCTATCAAGGCAAGTCTCAGGTGTCTTCTATCTCTCGCCACTGCCGTTCATCCTGAGGGTACCCCCTGGATCCTGCCGAGGCTGGACCCCGGCAGGTCGCAAAAGAAATTTATAATTACTGATAAACTGGATGCTATAAGGCATGAAGACTCTTGGAACAAGTACAGAGGGAACAGTTAATAGTTTTGAAAACAAGATACGATCCTCAGGTTGGACTCTTTCTCAACTGGCATCTCAGAGTCACATGTTTTATGTATCTAGTGGAAAATCTATAGATTAGAATATGAGTCTTCAGTTCAGTTCAGTCGCTCAGTCATGTCCGACTCTTTGCGATCCCATGAACCGCAGCACACCAGGCCTCCCTGTCCATCACCAACTCCCAGAGTCCACCCAAACCCATGCCCATTGAGTTCATGATGTCATCCAATCATCTAATCCTCTATTGTCCCCTTCTTCTCCTGCCCTAAATCTTTCCCAGAATTAGGGTCTTTTCAAATGAGTCAGCTCTTCACATTACATGGCTAAAGTATCACAGTTTCAGCTTCAAAATCAGTCCTACAAATGAACACCCAGGACTGATCTCCCTTAGGATGAACTGGTTTGATCTCCTTGCAGTGCAAGGGACTCTCAAGAGTCTTCTCTAACATCACAGTTCAAAAGCATCAAATTTTTGGTGCTCAGCTTTCTTTATAGTCCAACTCTCACATCCATACATGACCACGGGAAAAACCATAGCCTTGACCAGATGGACCTTTGTTGACAAAGTAATGTCTCTGCTTTTTAATATGCTGTCTATGTTGGTAATAATTTTCCTTCCAAGGAGTAATCATCTTTTAATTTCATGGCTGCAATCACCATATGCAGTGATTTTGGAGCCCAGAAAATTAAAGTCAGCCACTGTTTCCACTGTTTCCCCATCTATTTGCCATGAACTGATGGGACTGAATTCCATGATCTTAGTTTTCTGAATGTTGAACTTTAAGCAAACATTTTTGCTCTCCTCTTTCACTTTCATCAAGAGGCTTTTTAGTTCTTTCTGCCATAAGGGTGGTATCATCTGCATATCTGAGGTTATTGATATTTCTCCCAGCAGTCTTGATTCCAGCTTGTGCTTCATCCAGCCCAGGGTTTCTCAAGATGTACTCTGCATATAAGTTAAATAAGCAGAGTGACAATATACAGCCTTGACATACTCCTTTTCCTATTTGGAACCAGTCTGTTGTTCCATGTCCAGTTCTAACTGTTGCTTCCTGACCTGCATACAGGTTTCTCAAGAGGCAGGTCAGGTGGTCTGGTACTCCTATCTCTTTCAGAATTTTCCATAGTTTATTGTGATCAACACAGTCAAGGCTTTGGCATAGTCAATAAAGTAGAAATAGATGTTTTTCTGGAACTCTCTTGCTTTTTTGATGATCCATCAAATGTTGGCAATTTGATCTCTGGTTCCTCTGCCTTTACTAAAACCATCTTGAACATCTGGAAGTTCACAGTTCATGTATTGCTGAAGCCTGGATTGGAGAATTTTGAGCCTTACTTTACTAGCGTGTGAGATAAGTGCAATTGTGCAGTAGTTTGAGCTTTCTTTGGCATTGCCTTTCTTTGAGATTGGAATGAAAACTGACCTTTTCCAGTCCTGTGGCCACTGCTGAGTTTTCCAAATTTGTTGACATATTGAGTGTAGCACTTTCACAGCATTATCTTCCAAAGTTTGGAATAGCTCAACTGGAATTCCATCACATCCTCTATCTTTGTTTGTAGTGATGCTTCCTAAGGCCCACTTGACTTCACATTCCAGGATGTCTGGCTCTCGGAGAGTGATCACACCATCGTGATGATCTGGGTCGTGAAGATTATTATTGTACAGTTCTTCTTTGTATTCTTGCCACCTCTTCAGAGTACAATTGGAGAAAGTGGAGAAAACCACTAGACCATTCAGGTATGACCTAAATCAAATCCCTTATGACTATACAGTGGAAGTGAGAAATAGTTTTAAGGGACTAGATCTGATAGACAGAGTGTCTGATGAAGTATGGATGGAGGTTTGTGACACTGTACAGGAGACAGGAATTAAGACCATCCTCATGCAAAAGAAATGCAACAAAGTAAATGGATGTCTGAGGAGGCCTTACAAATAGCTGTGAAAATAAGGGAAGCAAAAAGCAAAGGAGAAAAGGAAATATATACCCATTTGAATGCAGAGTTCCAAAGAATAGCAAAGAGAGATATGAAAGCCTTCCTCAGTGATCAATGCAAAGAAATAGAGGAAACAATAGAATGGGAAAGACTAGAGAGCTCATCAAGAAAATTAGAGATATTAAGGGAACATTTCAGCAAAGATGGACTCAGTAAAAAATATTAGTCTTAGTTACTGATTTGTTGTTGATTACTGTTTCTTAGTTACTCAATAGTTAATTATCACTTTGTTCTTTGGCCCTGAAGCCTGCATGATTTATAGCTTAACTCCCCACATATTCTTTCTTCATGGCTGAAAGCATAATAAAGCTGACTTGGATTCAGTTTCGGGACCTTCACCTTGAAGCAGTGTTGGTCCCCTGATCCTCGCTTTTCACTGTGTCTTGTGAATTTGCTTTTCACTGTGTCTTCACTTTTTAATTCTTGTGTCTTGTTTCTCATTCTCTTGCCCTATTGCACTTTCAGAAACCCTGCTTGTCAAGCCAGTCTCGAGAAGAAGAAGGGTAGGCAAATTATGAACATTTCTAATTAACCCTAATTCACTTTAAACTCTAAGTATCATTAGTAATATATCAGAATGGAAAAGTGATCGATCATTAAGTATTCATGTTGATTTCCATCTAACCATTGAACCAAGCTAATATGAAATGAAGCAATGAGGAGCTTATATAATGATCACAGGAAACTGAGATTTAATTAAGCTTACCTTTTAATATGATTACACCTAGGAGACATTTAATTTAATAAATAGAAGCACAGAGCATTTTCTGTGAACTAAATTGACAACAAATTAAAATTAAGTAGAAAAAATGCAAGGTAATTGCATATATGTCATAGAAAGTAATTTACTTTTAATTCAGGAAACGTTCACTAAACACTTGTGCCATATACTGTGCTTGGAACTATTGGTAATAATGGTTAAAGAAATCTGGAGGGACTTCCTGGTGTTTGAGTTGTTAAAATTTCACCTCCCAGTGCAGGGGGGTGTGGATTCAATCCTTTGTTTGGAAGCTAACATCCCACGCCTTGTGGCCAAAAAGCCAAACACATAAAGCAGAAGCAATATTGTAACAAATTCAATTAAAGGCTTTAAAAATGGTCACATTAAAAAAAAAATTTAAAAATTTAGAGCTTTGAAGTAGAAGGGAAGCTGACAAGTAGATCAACTTTTAACAACAGTGCAATGAGTATAATAAGAACTTTGAGAAAAGACATTTGACTTAGTATATGCTGAAGGAGACCACTGACTTTGGACAACTTTCCAAAGAAAATAAAATTACAAATAAATTACATGAAAATTAAAATTCTTACTACTCCAAAGGCTTCTGCCACTACTGGCTGGCTGTGCTACACCACTCCAGGGGGTCCCATTCCCACCGTCATCCACACAAACGACACTGAGCCCCAAGGGGTGCTCTTCCATATAAGCGCCGTGTGAGTGGAGCTCCTGCAGGTAGCAGCCCGGCAGAAAGAAAGCCATGCTGGTTTCTCTAGGTGAGACGTATTACATATATCTTACAGTGCCCCGAGTTTAAAGCAATTCAACCCTAAAATAAGAACTTTTATTTTCTCATAGAAAAAAAAAAAAAAAAAATGCAGTCGCATGCCTCTACCTTGTCTATCTACCTCTTCAACTCTTTCTTTCCTAAAAGGTCCCCACCGCATGTCATATCCAGGAAAGTACAGTTAAGGGCCTCATCTCTTCACCGCACACATGTAACTGAGGAGGCTTCCTGAACCTGCTCATGTAGGCAATTATCCTCAAATTTGAGACTTGACAGTAGTCCTCATCTAAGACTTTGAAAGGATTTTTTTCAACAAAAGTTTTAGGGATTTGGTTGTAAGTGTCCTTAAGAAATAGGCCTCAACTATTGAACACTTTTCCCCACCAGTAAACATGAAGATCAATCTCCTCTATGAAAGAAACAGCGTGCAAATAAGAAAATTGGTAGCTGGGAATAGGCTTCCGTTCCTCAGAGAATTAACACTTGTTCTTTGAAAAGATGTGTGTGTGCGTGTGTGTATGTGTGTGTTTGTGTGTGTTTCAGGAGCCCTCTCTAGACCCTCAGAAGGTTATACCATACATGCCTAAAACAGCAACTGCTGCTCTGGATGCCTGCATGAGTGTTTTGAAGTGCTCACACACAACCGTGAACTGTCCTTGAAAATATGGAGTTTTAATGACCACCAAAGACTGGGAAGTGTTTAGACCAGACTATCTTTAAACTAGATAACTGTTCGTTAAATTTACTACTATGAAATGGAAATAAGTCCTGGAGGTTATCTGATTTCTGTCAGTAGAAAGTGAGGTTCTCAAGAGGACAGAGAGGTTCACAGTTGCCTTCTAGGATGTGGAACACAGATATAGAGAGAAATACATAACTGTTGATAATAGAATAAATGACAAGGTAAAGAAGAGCTCTCCCCTTTTGAGTAAAGCTAGGAAATGGGACGGGCACCCGTGAGGAGATACTCCTCATCCAAGGTAAGGAGCAGAGGCTAAGCTTTCCTGGAGCAGCCATGAAGAGATACCCCATGTCCAAGGTAAGAGAAACCCAAGTAAGATGGTAGGTGTTGAGAGAGGGCATCAAAAGGAAGGCACACTGAAACCATAATCACATAAAACTAGCCAATCTGATCACACGGACCACAGTCTTGTCTAACTCAATGAAACTAAGCCATGCCATGTGGGGCCACCCAAGATGGTCGGGTCATGGTGGAGAGGTCTGACAGAATGTGGTCCACTGGAGAAGGGAATGGCAAACCACTTCAGTATTCTTGCCTTGAGAACTCCATGAACAGTATGAAAAGGCAAAATGATAGGATACTGAAAGAGGGACTCTCCAGGTCAGTAGGTGCCCAATATGCTACTGGAGATGAGTGGAGAAATAACTCCAGGAAGAATGAAGGGATGGAGCCAAAGCAAAAACAACACTCAGTTGTGGATGTGACATGATAGAAGCAAGGTCTGATGCTGTAAAGAGCAATATTGCATAGGCACCTGGAATGTTAGATCCATGAATCAAGGCAAATTGGAAGTGGTCAAATAGGAGATGGCAAGAGTGAATGTTGACATTCTAGGAGTCAGCAAACTAAAATGGACTGAAATGGGTGAATTTAACTCAGATGACTATTATATCTACTACTGTGGGCAGGAATCCCTTAGAAGAAATGGAGTAGCCATCATGGTCAACAAAAGAGTCTGAAAGCAGTACTTGGATGCAACTCAAAAATGACAGAATGATCTCTGATCATTTCCAAGGTAAACCATTCAATATCATGGAATTCCAAGTCTATGCCCCAACCAGTAATGCTGAAGAAGCTGAAGTTGAATGGTTCTATGAAGACCTACAAGACCTTTTAGAACTAACACCCAAAAAAGACATCCTTTTCATTATAGTGGAATGGAATGCAAAGGTAGGAAGTCAAGAAACACCTGTAGTAACAGGTAAATTTGGCCTTGGAGTATGGAATGAAGCAGGGCCAAGGCTAATAGAGTTTTGCCAAGAGATCGCACTGGTCATAGCTAACACCCTCTTCCAACAATACAAGAGAAGACTCTACACATGAACATCACCAGATGGCCAACACCGAAATCAGATTGAGTATATTCTTTGCAGCCAAAGATGGAGAAGCTCTATACATACAATCAGCAAAAACAAGACAGGGAGCTGACTGTGGCTCAGATCATGAACTCCTTATTGCCAAATTAAGACTTAAATTGAAGAAAGTAGGGAAAACCACTATTCAGGTATGACCTAAGTCAAATCCCTTGTGACTATACAGTGGAAGTGAGAAATATATTTAAGGGACTAGATCTGATAGACAGAGTGCCTGATGAACTATGGATGGAGGTTCATCACATTGTACAGGAGACAGGGATCAAGACCATCCTCATGGAAAAGAAATGCAAAAAGGCAACATGGGTGTCTGAGGAGGCCTTACAAATAGCTGTGAAAAGAAAAGAAGTGAAAAATAAAGGAGTAAAGGAAAGATATTCCCATTTGAATGCAGAGTTCCAAAGAAGAGCAAGGAGAGATAAGAAAGCCTTCCTCAGTGATCAATGCAAAGAAATAGAGGAAAACAACAGAATGGGAAAGACTAGAGATCTCCTCAAGAAAATTAGAGATACCAAGGGAACATTTCACGCAAAGATGGGTTTGCTAAAGGGCAGAAATGGTATGGACCTAACAGAAGCAGAAGATATTAAGAAGATATGGCAAGAATACACAGAAGAACTGTACAAAAAAGATCTTCATGACCCAGATCATCACGATGGTGTGATCACTCACCTAGAGCCAGACATCCTGGAATGTGAAGTCAGGTGGGCCTTAGAAAGCATCACTACGAACAAAGCTAGTGGAGGTGATGGAATTCCAGTTGAGCTATTTCAAATCCTGAAAAATGACGCTGTGGGAGTGCTGCACTCAATATGTCAACAAATTTGGAAAACTCCGCAGTGGCCACAGGACAGGAAAAGGACAGTTTTCATTCTAATCGCTAAGAAAGGCAATGCCAAAGAATGCTCAAACTACCGCACAATTGCACTCATCTCACACGCTAGTAAAGTAATGCTCAAAATTCTCCAAGCCAGGATTCAGCAGTATGTGAACCGTGAACTTCCAGATGTTCAAGCTGGTTTTAGTAAAGGCAGAGGAACCAGAGATCTAATTGCCAACATCCACTGGATCATTGAAAAAAAGAAGAGAGTTACAGAAAAACATCTATTTCTGCTTTATTGACTATGCCAAAGCCTTTGATTGTGTGGATCACAATAAACTGGAAAATTCTGAAAGAGATGGGAATACCAGACCACCTGACCTGCCTCTTGAGAACCCTGTATGGAGGTCAGGAAGCAACAGTTAGAACTGGACATGGAGCAACAGACTGGTTCCAAATAGGAAAAGGAATATATCAAGGCTGTATATTGTCACCCTGCTTATTTAACTTACATGCAGAGTACATCATGAGAAACGCTGGGCTGGAAGAAGCACAAGCTGGAATCAAGATTGCTGGGAGAAATATCAATAACCTCAGATATGCAGATGACACCACCCTTATGGCAGAAAGTGAAGAGGAACTAAAAAGCCTCTTGAGGAAAGTGAAAGAGGAGAGTGAAAAAGTTTGCTTAAAGCTCAACATTCAGAAAACTAAGATCATGGCATCTGTTCCCATCACTTCATGGGAAATAGATGGGAAACAGTGGAAGCAGTGTCAGACATTATTTTGGGGGGCTCCAAAATCACTGCAGATGGTGACTGAAGCCATGAAATTAAAAGACTCTTACTCCTTGGAAGGAAAGTTATCCAACCTAGACAGCAGACTAAAAAGCAGAGACATTCCTTTGTGAACAAATGTCCGTCTGGTCAAGGCTATGGTTTTTCCAGTGGTCATGTATGGATGTGAGAGTTGGACTGTAAAGAAAGCAAAGTTTCAAAGAATTGATGCCTTTGAACAGTGGTGTTGGAGAAGACTCTTGAGAGTCCCTTGGACTGCAAGGAGATCCAACTAGTCCATCCTAAAGGAGATCAGTCCTGGGTGTTCATTGGAAGGACTGATGCTGAAGCTGAAACTCCAGTACTTCGGCCACCTGATGAGAAGAGTTAACTCTTCCCTGATGCTGGGAGGGATTGGGGGTCGGATGAGAAGGGGACGACAGAGGATGTGATGGCTGGATGGCATCAGCAACTTGATGGACATGAGTTTGGGTAAACGCCGGACGTTGGTGATAGACAGGGAGGCCTGGCGTGCTGTGATTCATGGGGTTGCAAAGAGTCAGACATGACTGAGCAACTGAACTGAACTGATCTGTAGAAATGGGAACAATCATAAGGTGACTCATGGTGAAGGTTTCTTAAGTGCTTTTGGCTTGAACTATGGAAAAGGTATGTTTAGTATATAGTTTTCTTTTTAAAAATCTTCCCTCTACCTTGCAATTCCTCTAAGAACCACCCATCTTTCTGTGAAGTTTTATAAATTTCTTTAACCTTGTGAGGAAATCTGCAGATGAATAAAAAAATGTTACATAAAAGGAAGAGGAGACCCTATTGTCTCCCCTGTTTTGGGGCAGTTCAGAGATAAGGTGTTTGAAGAGATAGTCTTGGTATGAGCCACAACCCTAAGGTATTTATAAAAGGAGTAAAGGGCAGATTCCAGATCATCAACTTTGGGGAAACCATAAAGCAGTGACTATTTCAGTCTTTTTCATTTGTTTGTTTTGTTTTGTTTCTAATTTTAATGGAAACATACTAGTTACAGTCAATACGTTCTATATTTTACAAATTTGAGTAGATAAGAAATTCATTCAAATGATACTGAGTTACTCATGGGAAACCTTAGAATGCTGAAGAACAGAAATACAGACAGATATAGTGCTCCAAATGATAGCATAAAATTTGTGTGGTGAGGTCACCACTGCTGCTGCCTTACACAGAATCCCCAGCTTACTCTGCTGACACCATGGATTTTGGGCTCCTGGTATCCCTACTGCTGCCACCTGGGTACCTGGGGCTACCCATCACCCAGAGGGAATTTCCACAGCCCTTGTTCCTTTGTATCATTAGCTTGCTATTCCAGTCTCAATACAAATGCAGATGAAGAGAAGGTCACATTCAAATACCCACACTGGAAATGAGGGGCTGTTCTTCAGTGATGGCAGACAAGCTTCTTCCTAAATGCGGTGTTCGCTCAACACTTAGCACATAGTTTGGGGCAATCTTTGAAAGGTCAGAAGTGAAGTATTTATATGATATTTGTTTTTCTCTTTCTGACTTACTTGAACACCAACAATTATTAGAGAAATTGTGCATCATAGGTGTGACTGTAAACTGATACAGCCCCTATGGAGAACAGGAATGGAAGCTCCTTAAAAAAACTGAAAATAGAACTACTATACTCAGCAATCCCATTACTGTGCATATACCCTGAGAAAATCAACTTCCCAACAGAAATGCAAAGGCCATGAAGAATGGAAAACAGAAAAGAGCATAGTATACAAGAACTGTGGGATTATTTCAGAAGATGTAACATGTGCATAATTGGAATATCAGAAGAAGAAATAAAGATAATAAAGCAAAAGAAATATTTGCAGAATACAAGGTTAACATTCAAAAGGCAAGTGTTTTCCTATATATATGAATGCCTAGTTGTCAGTGAAGTTAAAATTTGAAATTTAAAAAACAATACCACTTTCAATAACAATAAAAAAGAAATGTTTAGGTATAAATTTAACAATATTGTTAAAGGATCTTTGTGTAAAACCATTATATTTTTATTGTGAAATTGGATAAAATCTAAATAAATACCAACAAATTTTGTGTTCATAGATGACAAGACAATATTGTTAAGATGTCAGTTCTTCCTACCTTGAGCTATAGTTTCAGCTCAATCTCGATCAAATTTCCAAAAAGCTGTTTTTGGAGATACTGACAAAAATAATCTGAAGTTTATATGGAGAGGCAAAACACCTAAAACAGCAAGTACAATCATGAAGAAGAACAGAGCTGAAGGATTCACACTATGAAGCTTCAAAACTTACCATAAATTTACAGTAACCAAGTCAGTGCGGCCTTGGCAAAAGAATGAACGTATGAAACAAGGGAAGGCTGGAGGGTCCCAGAACACACTAGAAAACCACATAATTATTATCAACTCGTCTTTAGAAAGGGGCAAAGGCAACTCAATGGAGAAAAGACAGGGTTTTTTTGTTTGTTTGTTTGTTTTGTTTTCAATAAATTGTTCTGGAAAACTGGATATCCACAAGAAAAAAAAAATCAAATATAAACCAGAACCTTACACCTTTCACAAAAAAATAACTCAAAATAGATCATAGACCTAATTTAAATTGAAAGCTATAAAGCTTCTAGAAGAAAAACAAAGGAGAATGACTTTGGTTACAGCAATGAAATATTAGATAGAACACTAAAATCCTGATCCATGAAAGAAAAACTGATGCTAGAATTTATTAAAATTATTAACTTCTATTCTCTGAAAGACTTAAGAATGAAAACTCAAGCTATAGGGAGAAAATATTTGAAAACTGCATATCAGATAAGGACTTGCATCCAAAATATACAAACAGCTCTTAAAGACCAATAGTAAGAAAACAAATAACCCAGTTTTAAAAAAGTTATCTGAACAGAAACCTCATCAAGAGGCAAATCAGAATATGAAAGATGCTCATTGTCACATATCATTAGGGAACATAAAGCAATGAAATATCACTACACATTTATTGCAATGGCTTGAATCCCAAGAGGCTAACACCAACTGCTGGACAAGAATACAGAGCAACAGGAGCTCTCATTTATTATTATTAGGAATGGAGAATGGTGTAGCCACTTAGGTACTTTCTTGCAAAACTAAATATTACCATGAAACCAAACAATTGCACTCATAGCTATTTACCTGATTGATTTGTGAATTTATGTTTCCACTAAAACCTGTACACAGGTGTTCCTAGTAGCTTCATTCATAATTGCTGAAAACTAGAAGCAACTGATATAGCTTTCAATAGCTGAATAAGATGAACAAATTGTGGTATATTTTATACATTTTTTTAATACACTTTTTTTTACCATACATTTTTCAGAAACAAAAAAAGCTATTAAGCCATAAAAAGGCATGAGTGAACTTTAAAACCATATTGCTATGTTAGAGAAGCAGTCTGAAAAGGGCTATGTTATTTATGATTCCAGTTATATGACATTCTGTTCTGGAAAAGACAAAATTCTAGTAATAACAAAAATAATCAGTGATAAGGCAGTGAAACTATTGTGTATGACATTGTAATGGATCGTGGCCATTGATAGAGCTTCATAGCACAAAGTGTAAACCTGAAAATGGATCCAAATTAAAACATCATTTAGAAGGTTGGGAGGTCCCAAGACGGAATGAGAAAAATACTATCTAAATATATGACAAATGTATGAAATGACCTCACCAAGGAGTGTGGGGCAAATGTGCTGACCTAAGTAATTTAGAAATAGT
Source organism: Dama dama (assembly GCF_033118175.1). Taxonomy (NCBI): domain Eukaryota; kingdom Metazoa; phylum Chordata; class Mammalia; order Artiodactyla; family Cervidae; genus Dama; species Dama dama. Next base: position 9,174,919 of record NC_083697.1, on the reverse strand, counting down.
AGGAGAAGGAAATGGCGACCCAGTCCAGTGTTCCTGCCTGGAGAACCCCAGGGACGGCGGAGCCTGCTGGGCTGCCGTCTATGGGGTCGCACAGAGCTGGACACGTCTGAAGCGACTTAGTAGCAGCAGCAGCAGCAGAGTCTGTTAGATTAAAGAAAAAAATGTCGCACGTCAGCACTGTGCTCTAGTTCACATAATCATTCCCTACAGAAATACCGGTTGACAGTTTTGATGCAGCTAGACAAGTATGTTGTAGTTGAGCAACTAAGTGGTTGGCAGCTAAGTCGGGCCAGTTTCTCAGTGCTGGGCTGGGAGATGACAGACAAGCCGGGGTAGAAGGCACATGCCATATGGTGTCAGAGACGCAAGCATCAGTATGAACTCCTGTTCACTTGGTACGTGCTAAGCCGCTTCAGTCGTTTCTGATTCTTTGTGATCCAATGAACTGTAGCCCGCTAGGCTCCTCTGTCCATGGGATTCTCAAGGCAAGCATACTGGAGTGGGTTGCTATGCCCTCCTCCAGGGGATCTTCCTGATCCAAGAATTGAACCTGTGTCTCTTATAGTTCCTGCACTGGCAGGCGGGTTCTATACTACTAGTGCCACCTGGGAAGCCCCTTGTTCACCTTAGCTGTGAGAGGGTAACAGGCAGGAAGGCCAGGGGTCTCCAAATGGAGGAAATAGGCTGCAAGTGTCAGACACTTCTTTTCTTTCTTTCTTTTCTTTTTAAAATCTCTCTTAAGCAGCAGGAAGAAACAAACAAGTGATATATTTTTTCCCCTTCTCTATACAAATTTAAAAAGAGGTTTCTCTTAAAATACTGTGTTTCCATAATGACACCTGGTTCCACCTGAACTTAACTTTTCTCAAATCTTGAGATAACCAATGCATTTTTCTTATGGAAATGTTTGTCTTAAGCTATGTTAATGTACTATGCATTTACCCCGGACTCAGTCTTCAAGTCCATTCCACCTAAAGGCTCAAAACTGACTTGACAAACCTCATACATTGTTCTCCTAATCCATGTAAATGAAACTCTTTGTATGGCAAACTGCCATTCTACAAGATTCAAGTCAGTCATTTTGTGACCAGGGATGGCTCACCTGGTGCCAAGATTATCTCAAAATGCATCTTGTGGGTGAGGGGCCTGGTGCCTGAGTTTTGAGACATTTTCTTTCTTTCATTAACAGACTGCTAGTAGCTATATAACATCCAGCTGAAGACTAGCAGGTGGGTACTCGTTCTGCCCGCTTCTGATGTCTATGTCAGAAGCTTTCTCTATCTCCTTTATATTTTAATAAAACTTTATTACACAAAAGCTCTGAGTGATCAAGCCTTGTCTCTGGCCCCTGATCGAATTCTTCTCCTCCAGAGGCCAAGAATCCCAGCGTCTTTCGTGGCTCAGCAACAACCTTTCAACTGCATACAGAAAGAATTATAAATGTGAATATATACTGATTAGTACATGTACATATACCTCCTTGCCTCTATCAGTTGAGAGGCAGCTCAGTAGAAATGAACATTCCTGGTGCCCAGAGTTTTGGGTTTCTAATATTGGTACTCAACTCAGTTCAATTCAATTCAGTATCTCAGTTGTGTCCGACTCTTTGTGACCCCATGGATTGCAGCAGGCCAGGCTTTCCCGTCCATCACTAACTATTGGAACTTACTCAAATTCCTGTTCGTTGAGTTCGGTGATGCCATCGAACCATCTCAACCTCTGTTGTTCCTGTCTCCTCCCGTCTTCAAGCTTGCCCAGCATCGGGGTCTTTTCAATTGAGTCAGTTCTATGCATCAGGTGGCCAAAGTATTGGAGTTTCAGCTTCAGCATCAGTCTTTCCCATGAATATTCAGGACTGATTTCCTTTAGGATGGACTGCTTGGATCCTTGCTGTCCAAGGGACTCTCAAGAGTCTTCTCCAATACCACAGTTCAAAAGCATCAATTCTTTGGCACTCAGCTTTCTTTATAGTCCAAGTCTCATATCCATACATGACTACTGGAAAAAAAACCATAGCTTTGACTAGATGGACATTTGTTGGCAAAGTAATGTCTCTGTTTTTTAATATGTTGTCTAGGTTGGTCATAGCTTTTCTTCCAAGGAGCAAGTGTCCTTTAATATCATGACTGCGGTCACAATCTGCAGTTATTTTGGAGCCCCCCCCCCCAAATAAAGTCTGTCACTGTTTTCACTGTTTCCCCTAAGATCTGCCCACTAGTCCTCAAGATTGTCAAGGGCATGAAGCAAGCAGGTCTGGGAAACTGTCACAGCCAAGAGGAGCCTAAGGAGACATGAGGAGTAATGTATCTTAAATGGGATGCTGAAGAAATGAAGTATGGGGTAGGGATAAAGGGAATGCCAATTAAGTACAGACTTTAGTTAATTTTAATGTAGTATTATTGACTCACTAATTATAACAAATGTACCATACTGATGTAGGAAAATAATAGCAGAAACCACATACAGGGTATATGGGAACTCTTTGTATTAGGTTACAGTTTTCCCATAAATCTTAAAATTATATAAAATTTAACAATTTATTTAAAAAATAAATATGGATTCTATTGTTTTAGGTCTGTAAAAACTATACTTTATTTCACCATACAGTAGCTAGTAGAAATGTATACATTTTTATTTAATTAGTCCAACAAATTATTCTAAATTACATGGTTCAGATGCTTATTACAGAGAAAAGTTGTAGATAAATTTGAAATTTTGATGAAGTCATTTTCACATTCTAAGGAGAAATAAATAACTACAAGAGCCTGGCAGAAGAGTTTATATAACTTGGTTGTGATTCAAAAGTGACCAGATTGATTTTTGTCACCCTGCTTGTTTAACTTATATGCAGAGTACAATATACAAAAATGCTGGGCTGGATGAAGCACAAACAGGAATCAAGTTTGCCAGGAGAAATATCAATAACCTCATATACGCAGAAGACACCACCCTTATGGCAGAAATTGAAAAGGAACTAAAGGACCTCCTGATCAAAGTGAAAGAGGAGAGTGAAAAATCTGACTTAAAACTCAACATTCAAAAAAGTAAGATCATAACATCTGGGTCATTGCTTCATGGCAAATAGATGGGGAAATGATGGAAACAGTAAGAGATTTTATTTTCTTGGCCTCCAAAATCACTTCAGATGGTGACTGCAGCTGTGAAATTAAAAGACACTTACTTCTTGGAAGAAAAGCCAAGACAAACCTAGACAGCATATTAAGAAGCTGAGACACTACCTTGCCAATGAAGGCCCAACTAGTCAAGGCTGTAGTTTTTCCAGTGGTCATGTATGGATGTGAGAGTTGGACTATAAAGAAAGCTGAGTGCCAAAGAATTGATGTTTTTGAACTGTGGTGTTGGAGAAGACTCTTGAGAGTCCCTTGGACTGCAAGGAGATCCAACCAGTTCATCTTAAAGGAGATAAATCCTGGGTGTTCATTGGAAGGACTGATGCTGCAGCTGAAGCTCCAATACTTTGGTCACCTGATGCAAAGAACTGACTGAGTCAAAAAGACCCTGTTTCTGGGCAAGATTGAAGGCAGGAGGAGAAGGGGATGACAGAGGATGAGCTGGCTGGATGGCATCACCAACTAGATGCACATGAGTTTGAGCAAGCTCCAGGAGTTGGTAATGAACAGGGGAGCCTGGAGTGCTGCTGTCCATGGGGCCACAAAGAATTGGAAACAAGTGAGTGACTGAACTGAACTGAAATTGATTTTACTCAAAATTCCAAACAAAATAATCATCATGGTTTAAAGATAGGCTAACTTCTAGCCTCATCTCTCTAGAAAGGAGGGAATTTAGTGAAAGAGTGAAATTTGTAATATTTAGTGTAATACCTTTGAAGGATATGTTTTGCTGTATGCATCAGACATGCACAGTTCCTCAAGAATTCTGTTTACCAAAGACATGAAAATTTGATCATATAAATAGGAAAAACAAAAAAACAAAACAGGAACCTTGAGTTCCTTGGGTAGCTTTGAGAACACATTTAAGAGATATCTTTATCTTTTTAATCATACAAAATTTAGCAAATCATCAACTTTATACTTAGAGTATTCTAAGTATAATCAAGAAAAAAATATTGCCATGTGAATTTTTCTGATTGTAATAAATTTGTGATTTATCCCAGAGATAAATGTCTCACATGTGAAAGTCATAGAAATGTCTAGATGTTTTCCCTAAAAATTTTAAATATATAGTTTCTACCATCCTCAGGGAGTCTGAAAATAAGATGAGTTTCTTTTCTAATTCTCTTCATCTCTGAGCTGATTCCAAGTTAATTGTATCACTCACTATTCAAGTAAAGTTTCTGAAAACCATATGCCTTTGTAACAAGCATAGTGTACTGGACATTGCACATCAAATGTTTTAAATACCTTTCATTGTCCCCCTTAAAAGCAAAATACATCATCTAATATAAATGAAATTCTGCATGGTTCATATATGAAGATGTGAGAATATAAGTATATACATGCCTGGATTTTTAGGTTTATTTCAGGAACATTTTATCATTTATGAAAATGCAGTTTTTCCTCTAAATTTTGCAAAACCTTTAAGATTAAAAGACGTTCATAAACAACTTCTCTTGTTTTGTCCATACTATGGGACTGTGAACCTTTATTTATCCTCTTTCCTATATCTCGGCTGTTAAGCTGAAATTTCTACTCGAGTTTTTATAATCGAAGAGACAGTAGAAGAGGTACACATTTCCCTATTTATGTTAACATTTAGGGAACTAGAAGACAGATGATGATATAATTTAATTTTTTCTGATGTTTCTAGAATATATTTTACATAGTTAGTATAACACTGAGCATTTGATAATCTTTGAACATCAGAAAATATTATATTGTCTATTGTCTTTTAGTTCTCTAAATCCTTACATTTTAACCTGATATTCCAAATATGTCTTTGTAGATCATTCAAGCTTCTTTTGCAAGTTATAAAGATACATTCAGAAAAATAGATTTTCAGTTGCAAGTATATACCAAGAATCAGTAAACTTAGTGTTCACTCATAAAGCATCTCCTTCCCTTTACATCTTGACTCTCCATGAGGTTGCAAAGACTGAGAGACTAACACTTTCACTCTAACTTACTTTCCAATTGCAATACTTATATAAAATGAGAGAGGAAAGGCCATACGGTTCTAACATTTTATTGTTTAAACTTGCCATCTTGATCTCAAGTTTTTACATAACTAGTAGTAATCAGTAAGTATAAGATTTTTAAGCAAAAAAAAATTAATATTAAACATATGGAAGTCTCTTTGTGAATTTCCTTTCTTATATGAGGTTAATCGAATGCACAACGTCCATAAGTGAAAGTAGCTCAGTTGTGTCTGACTCTCTGTGACAGTATAGCCCATGGAATTCTCCAGAATGAAATACTGACATGGGTAACCTTTACCCTCTCCAGGGGGTCTTCCCAACCCAGGGATTGACCTCAGGTCTTGCACACTGCAGGCTGATTCTTAATCAGCTGAGCCACCCGGGAAGCCCAAGAATACCAGAGTGGGTAGCTTATCCCTTCTCCAGCAGATCTTCCTGACCCAGGAATCAAACTGGGGTCTTCTGCATTGTAGGTGGATTCTTTATAGGCTGAGCTATCAGGGAAGTCCCAAATTATAATTGAATTTGCTTATTTTTAACATTAAAATTATTGTGTACTACTTAATGAGAATTGCATTTCAATGTTAAAAATGCCACTAGTATGCTATTGTATACTCAGTCTTATTTCTATCTTGGACACTTGATCTGACTAATAATTCAGATACTGACTACTACTATTTTCCGTTTCTGTACACTTATTGGCCACAAACCACTCTTTGCCATTCCCAGAAATTGTTCTTGTTGTTCAGTCACTAAGTTGTGTCCAACCATTTGTGACCCTATGGACTGTGGCACACCAGGCTTCATTATCCTTCACCAACTCCTGGAGCTTGCTCAAACTCATGACCATTGAGTCAGTGATGCCATCCAACCATCTCATCCTCTGTCTTCCTTTTCTCTGCCTGCCTTCAAACCTTTCCCAGTACCAGGGTCTTTTCCAGTGAGTCAGCCCTTTGCATCAGGTGGCCAAAGTATTGGAGCTTCAGCTTCAGCATCAGTCCTTGAAATAAATATTCAGGGTTGATTTCCTTAGGATTGACTGGTTTGATCTCCTTGCTGTCCAAGAGTCTCTCAAGAGTCTCCTCCAGCACCTCAGTTTGAAGGCATCAGTTCTTCATGCTCAGCCTCTTCTGTTGTCCAGTTCTCACATCTGTACATGACTACTGGAAAAAACCATAGCTTTGACTATATTGATCTTTTTAGGCAAAGTAGTGTCTCTGCTTTTTAACATGCTGTCTAAGTGTATCATAGATTTTCTTCCAAGGAGCAAGCATCTTTTAATTTCATGGCTGCAGTCGTCATCTGCAGTGATTTCGGAGCCCAAGAAAATAAATTCTGTAACTGTTTCCATTCTTTCCTCATCTATTTGCCATTAACTGATGGGACCAGATGCCATGATTTTATTTTATTTTTTTGAATGTTGAGTTTTAAGCCAGCCTTTTCACTCTCCTCTTTCACTTTCATCCAAAGGCTCTTTAATTCCTCTTTGCTTTCTGCTATAAAGATGGTATCTTCTGCATATCTGAGGTTACTGATATTTCTCCCAGCAATCTTGATTCCAGTTTGCGCTTCAGCCAGTCCAGCATTTTGCATGATGTACTCTAAATATAAGTTAAATAAGCAGGGTGACAATATACAGCCTTGACATACTCCTTTCCCAATTTGGAACCAGTCTGTTGTTCTATGTCCAGTTCTATTGCTTCTTGACCTGCATATAGGTTCCCCATAAATCGTTTGTCCTTAAATATTCAGTAATATTGGAGTTTTAAACATCACACTTTAACTGATTATAAACCAATATACAAAACTCAAAGTCATAAAATGTATCATTAGCTTTCAATAAATTAATTTTGAATTTCTTCTGAGAAGCTGATCGTTATAAGTTTCCTTTGATCCCTTTTCTGTTTTCATCTCCCTGTGATTTCTCTTCTTAGCTCTCATAATTTTGACATCAGTCTACACTAGACTATTTCAGTAGGAATCTTGCAATATCTTGCTTGATTCCTTATTCACTGTTTATGAGAGCTTGGTAGTTTATTTACTCCACTATCAGAGAATTTTTGGTGTTGTATTACTAATATTGTATTGTATTACTAATGAGCGAGGGTTTTTTCAAATGAGTCTCCTATATCTTCAGGATCAAAACCAGGTCACAGCACAAAGCAGATGCTCAGTACTGTTAGATGAATATTAAAATAGGAAAAAGAAAAACAAGTTGTCAAAGAAAATATTTTCCATATGCTAATAAAAAAAAAAAGCATTTTTCAATGTTGAACCCTTTTAATACTGTCCACATACATAATGTATCAGAATGCCATAAAAATGTAAGTTAGAATTAAAATCATAAAGGAAGGTCGTTTTGTGAGGATATAATAAAAACTGCAAACTAATGACAAACACGACATTGGCACCAAACCAGAGAATACAAAATAGAGAAAACTATTCAACAGTTGATGCTAAAAGGGAAAAAAAACAAAAACAAAAACAAATTTTATTTGAATGCACAAAAAATTATGACTATTATATATAGAATGAAAAAACAGCAAGGTCCTACTGTATAGCCCTACATATAGGGAACTATATTCACTATTCTATGATAAACCATAGTGGAAAATAATATGAAGAAAAAATATGCATGTGTGTGTATAAATGAATCACTTTTCTGTACAGTAGAAATTAATAAAACATTATAAATAAACCATATTTTAATAAAATATTTTGATATGCACTTTTGCAGTATTCTAATGTCACTAATTTCACAAAAGAGAAAAGAACATGCATGTGTATACATAAACAAGTGTGTAATTGAAACTGATTCCACGAGAGTTAGATATGGATATGTGAATACTAATTTTTTTTTCTTTTTTTTTTTAATTTTTTTATTAGTTGGAGGCTAATTACTTCACAACATTTCAGTGGGTTTTCTCATACATTGATATGAATCAGCCATGGATTTACACGTCTTCCCCATCCCAATCCCCGCTCCCACCTCCCTCTCCACCCGATTCCTCTCGAAACATCCCACCCTCGTCTTCTCCCACAGAGTTCAAAAGTCTGTTCTGTATTTCTGTGTCTCTATTTCTGTTTTGCATATAGGGTTATCGTTACCATCTTTCTAAATTCCATATATATGTGTTAGTATGCTGTAATGTTCTTTGTCTTTCTGGCTTACTTCACTCTGTATAAGGGGCTCCAGCTTCATCCATCTCATTAGGACTGGTTCAAATGAATTCTTTTTAATGGCTGAGTAATATTCCATGGTGTATATGTACCACAGCTTCCTTATCCATTCATCTGCTGATGGGCATCTAGGTTGCTTCCATGTCCTGGCTATTATGAACAATGCTGCAATGAACACTGGGGTGCACGTGTCTCTTTCAGATCTGGTTTCCTCAGTGTGTATGCCCAGCAGTGGGATTGCTGGGTCATATGGCAGTTCTATTTCCAGTTTTTTAAGAAATCTCCACACTGTTTTCCATAGCGGCTGTACTAGTTTGCATTCCCACCAACAGTGTAAGAGGGTTCCCTTTTCTCCACACCCACTCCAGCATTTATTGCTTGTAGACTTTTGGATAGCAGCCATCCTGACTGGCGTGTAATGGTACCTCATTGTGGTTTTGATTTGCATTTCTCTAATAATGAGTGATGTTGAGCATCTTTTCATGTGTTTGCACTACAAAGGAAACTATAAGTAAGGTGAAAAGACAGCCCTCAGATTGGGAGAAAATAATAGCAAATGAAGAAACAGACAAAGGATTAATCTCAAAAATATACAAGCAACTCCTGCAGCTCAATTCCAGAAAAATAAATGACCCAATCAAAAAATGGGCCAAAGAACTAAACAGACATTTCTCCAAAGAAGACATACAGATGAATACTAATTTTTAAAGTAACATCTGTGAAGATCCATCTGAAAATACATTTGACATTTAAAATGTGTCTTGTTCCATTGTGGGGGGAGATATATTAAACTGATGATAAAAGAAGAAGGAAACTTTTTTATGCCACAATAAATAGGGACTTTGGTAGACTTAATAGCCCTTCTTAGATTGCCTGTGTGGTGAAAAGCAAGGAATAGTCACCCTAAGAACACATTTTTTTTTTTTTCCCAGAATAGGAAATAGAAAGCTGTACTATGACACTTTGCCCTGTTGCAAGATCCCTGAATGCACACTTATCAGTAACATTTACTAGATCCTCTACAATGTGCTATATAGTTTTTTGTTTTTTTTTTAATTGGAGGTTAATTGCCTTACAATGTTGTTTTGGTTCCTGCTATACAACAACATGAATCAGCCATAAGTCTGCATACATCTTCTCCCTGTTGAACCTGCCTCTCACCCAATCCATCCCACCCCTCTAGGATGTCACAGCCTCTAGGTCGAACCCCCAATTCTCTACAGCAGCTTGCCTCTAGTTATCTAATTTATACACGGTAGTGTATATACACATCAGTGCTGCTCTCTCAATCCGTTCTACCCTCTCCTTCCTCTGCTGCATCCACAAGTCTGTTCTCTATGTCTGTCTCTTCTTGTCTTGCAAATAGGCTCATCAGTATTATTTTTCTAGATTACATATATATGCTTTAATATGCAATATTTTATTTTCTCTTTCTGACTTACTTCATTCTGCATAACAGGCTCTACATTCATCTTCCTCAGTTTAACTGACTCAAATTCCTTCCTTTCTATGGCTGAGTAATATTCCACTGTATATATGTACCACAGTTTCTTTCATCTGTTCATCTGTTGATGGTCATCTAGGTTTCTTGTATGTCCTGGCTATTGCATATAGTGCTGCAATGAACACGGGGGTACACCTATCTTAGGCAGGAGACCTAAGCAGACATTTCTCCAAAGAAGACATACAGATGGTAAACAAACACATGAAAAGATGTTCAACATAGCTAACTATTACAGAAATGCAGTGCAAATCAAAACTACATTGAGATATCACCTCACACCAGTCAGAATAGCCACCATCAAAAAATTTACAAATGATAAATTCAGGAGAGAATGTGGAGAAAAGGGAGCCCTCCTGCACTGTTGGGATTGTAAATTAACACAACCAGTAGGGAGAATAGTATGCAAGGAAGTGAAGTCGCTCGGTGGTGTCCGACTCTTTGTGACCCCATGGACTGTGGCCTGCCAGGCTCCTCAATCCATGAGATTTTCCAGGCAAGAATACTAGAATGGGTTGCCATTTCCTTCTCCAGGGAATCTTCCTGATCCAGGGATTGAACCGGGGTCTCCTGCACTGCAGGCAGACTCTTTACTGTCTAAAAAACTAGGAATAAATCTACCATCTGACCCAGCAATCCCACTATGAGGTATATATCCTGAGAAAACCCTAATTTAAGTAGTTTCTTAAAATTCAATTCACAATGTGCAAGAAATGTTCAAAGTTTTAAACAATAGCTTAAAAGCAACAAGGTCACCATAACTAACTAAAGAAAGAAAAGATCTCTAGAGAAGCAGAAAAGCCTGGGAAGGTATTACACACATGAGTCGAGGTATCATGTCTTATTTCCCAATCATATTCTAGACCCATGATAGCTTGATTTATGCAGGCTTAACTAAGGCTTCTGAGCAGCCAGATGGAAATAGCAGGCATTCTTTAGGGAATTCGCTATAAAGATGCTTCATGACCTTTGGTGATGCTAAATCCCAGTAACAAGAACTGCCCAATAGATTTGCTTGAACAAGTTGCAGGTAGACTATTATGAATGTGTTTATCCAGTAGGTTTAGAAATGAAACCTTGACCAGAGAGCCTGTAGTTCCAGAACAGATGTCAGATCAGCCTCAGGGCCATTCATCTCTTATTTTCTTTGATCCCAGAATTCATCACCAAACAAAAACACATTACATATTATATGTTGTTCCTGTTGAAGAGTCTCCCCATATAATTTCTGTGTGACAAACCAAGGGTAATAGAAAAATCCTGAAATAAGAAAGCATTTTCCAGCAGTTATCTACTAAAAAGCATTATGAAAGTCTACTGTCAAGAAAATACTAAAACTATTAAATAATATGAAGCCAATGGTTACTTTATATTACACAACAATTGTAGCTATATTTATTATTCAGTTCATGATTTAGGTGAGTTAATATAATGCCTTGTTCAGATTTTATACTGTTAAAGTCAAGTACCTCTTGTTATTATATATATATTGTCCATGACCAAAATTTCAAGCTGGATCTCAGTCATCATGTAAAAAGATTAGTGGAAATAATATTGAAAATAGGCATCTTGCAAAATAATGAAATCTCCCAAAACAGTCTTTGAATATTAGAAAAATCTTAAAACTAAAAAATCACATACTCAAATATTGGTCTTGTTCTAGGAATTTGGAGCTCAACTTAATTACTGAGTCAAAGGTAAAATGTATACCACTTCAGACTGTTTAGCAGTCAATTTTCTGGATAAACAGAATTTCTATGTGGTTCAACTACAATAGTAAAAGGAAAAAATAACTTAGAATTATTTTTCAATCATGTATATAGAATTTTTTTTTAATTTCTTGATTAAATTCAAAATTTCTGTGGTTCCAAATGACTATTGTCATTCAGATGCATCACATTTTCCATTTGAAAAGCTTTATCATTAAAAACAATCTCATTTTCCATTACTCTTGTCATTGTCCAAATATATTTATGATATGGACAAAATAGAGCAGAGGTGCTGCTTTTCTGCCTTGTATCAAGTTTTTTGTTTGGCTTGGTTTTGTTTATTGGCATATTATGAATAGTGTTTTACATACTGAAGAAGGGAAACATTATTTCAATTAAGTAACTTACATGACAAAGAATCTGAAGTGCACATTTCTTCCTGATTGCTCTCACATTTACACAATGTTTCAGTGAAGCAAAATGAGATGAATTAAAAGAAATTGTCAGTCAGTGATGTTACCTTTCTCTTCATAGGTCAGAGGAAAATTAAGATGGCTTGAACTTTTTTTAGTCAATGAAATGTAAGCCATGGGCTTTCATATGTGAGAAACAAACTGCATTTCCTTCCTTTATACATTATGATAAGATTCTCACCTCTGACCATATTTGAAGAGTCAGTGCACATCAACATTATTTTTTACATGGCATGGCACAAATGGAGGTGTTGAGTGAAAGATCTAATTAGGGAAACATTTGTTTGAGTAGAGCATAATAATGGGATTAGTATTTGACTGGTGTTATGCCTAATACTGACTTCCCTGGTGGCTCAGATGATAAAGTGTTTGCCTACAATGCAGGAGACCTGCGTTCAATCCCTGGGTCGGGAAGATCCTCTGGAGAAGGAAATGGCAACCCACTCCAGTACTCTTGCCTGGAAACTCCCATGGATGGAAGAGCCTGGTAGGCTACAGTCCATGGGGCCACAAAGAGTCAGACACGACTGAGCAACTGGGCTTCCCCGGTGGTGCTAGTGGTAAAGAACCCACCCTCCAATGCAGGAGACTTAACAGACTTGAGTTTGATCCCTGGGTCAGGAAGATCTCCTGGAGAAGAGCATGACAATCCACTCCAGTTGTTTGCCTAGAGAATCCCATGGACAGAGGAGCCTGGAGAGCCACAGTCCATAGGGTCACAAAGAATCAGCCATGACTGAAGTGAATTAGCACACATGCATACCCAACATACTATCTTTCTCAGTATCAAAACTGCATTCAGTGAGTTCCTTCTTGCCTATAGTGGTATGTGGGGCTCATCAGATAATTTTAAACATAGTCTGTGTTCTCTAGAGGACTCACAGTAAAATGCATAGAAAAGTGAAAGGCAAATAGATTGAATTGACCTGAAAAATACATTTTAAATTTGGTCAATTATGTTAAAGAATATGTGTGTTACCTTGTGAAACCAGACAGGTAATAGTCAGAGGATGTGCATTTGAAATCTCCATTTGCATTACATGAAAACTGTATGCTTCTTCCTTTATTATGTAGTTCTGTGCAATACATCTTCATTTGCTAATAATTTGGGATCAAGAACGCTCAGTTAATGAGTAATCCTAAATCAAATATAGGAAAAGTTTACTTTAGAAAGATTATTAAAGTGATTATTTTCATGACCTATAATGTCCAAAACAATTGGTTTATTAGTCAGGGAGGATATTTGATACTGGAGTTTGTTATTACTTAATTTATTCAAGAAGTAGCTTGAAGCATTTGAAATTAAGATGCTTAAAAGAAAAAAAATTAAGGTAAGTAATATAATAAATCAACTATTACACAGAGTTGCATGCTTTACTAGACATAATAAAACTAAATTCTAAATATGTCAGAATTAGTGATATTTAATTCAAATTCAAAATTACCTTAGGCATCCTGTATTATTTTAGTCAATCCTTTTGTCCCATATAAAGTGAATAAAGCATTCATTTAAGCTGTGTGAGCAAGTCTACCATGTTGAAGTGAAAGTTATCTGATTGTCTTCCCAAAGGGAAGCACTTACTTGGACTGAAATGTCAAGGAACACTTAATTTTTCATTTAAATCTACACAAGTAGACCCTTGTAGAATGGTAACTCTGTATCCACAATAGAAGATCAAAGTAGACTGTTTGGAGAGCTGATTGTAAACTAAAAGCTCTCAGCAAAGAAGGATCTGATGTAAAAAATACTTGAAAATCATGATTTCCTTTCTACAAGAAGAAAGACAACGCCTTTGCTTATACATCAGAAGAGGTATCACAATAATATATCTCATGTAAGAAAGATAAATACGGTCAACTACAAGTTACCTACATTCAAAAATATTTTTTGCCAAAGAAAATAATGCATATTTTACTTTCAAGAAAAAAACTGTGAAACTCATAGAAATAGATTAGAATGGTAGTTGCCAGAGGCCGGAGGTGGGGGAAAGCTAGGAATGTTGATCAAAGGGTATACATTTTCAGTGATAAGACAAGTTAGTTATGACGATCTAATGTACAGCATGGTAACTATAATTAATAATACTGTATCCTATGTTTGACATTTGTCAAGAGAGTAAATCTTTAACCTTCTCAACACTCACACACATAACCATTTGAGATAAGGATTGTGGCAACAATTTTACAGTGTGTGTGTGTGTGTGTGTGTGTGTGTGTGTGTGTTAGTTGTTCAATCATGTCTAATTCTTTGAAACCCCATGGACTATAGCCCACCAGGCTCCTCTGTCCATTGAATTCTCCAGGCAGGAATACTGGAGTGGGTTGCCATTCCCTTCTCCAGGGGATCTTCTCAACCTAGAGATCGAACCTGGGTCTCCCGCATTGTAGGCAGATTCTTTACCAGCTGAGCCACAAAGAAAGCCTCTGGATAGAAAAAAAAAGGGAGGGGGTAATATAAATTACCTTTATATACAATAAGATTTATGAATCTCTTCAGAAAATTTGACTTCATATCTGCATGAAACCTCAATAAACCTCTTTGTTCTGTGATTTTTGTCCAGGATAATTCATAACGGAGGACTCAACTCAATTTCATCTGTCTTCCCTGAACATACATGTTGGATTTGATTTTGAATGCCTGCTCTTCTTTTTAACATGTCAGTGATACTCTTCTTGAAATTTTTTCTTCGTTTAGTCTTCAGTTAAATGTGTTCATACAAATGTTGTGATAAACACAAGTGATTCACTGGGAGGTCCCTAATTTTGAGTTTCTTGGAACTCTTTAATTTCAAAGTCATCGATGTGGAAAAAAAGCAACTCAGCAGGATTTAGCAATGAAATATGCTAAATTTCAATAATCACAATTTCTTCCCAAATTGCCTTAAATTGGTGATTATTAAAATCACAATATGAAAGAAAATTCACTCCCTTAATTACATTTCCCAGCAAAACAAGTAATAAGAACTGCTCACAAACACCACAGCATGACCCATCCTATTCAAAGATGCAGTGAAAATTGGGCTCATGAACCAGCTCTTTTGATTTGAATAGAATGTCGAAATATTGCTCCCTTGTATTGCAGGTACTAATCTGTGGAAAAATGAACCCATTTTTTTCATGTTTAAACCAAACTACAAAATCTTTACTAAAGTGAACTGCTTAATTAGAATTTTGTAAATTATTAAGACTTGTGCAAGCAAGAGTCAAGTTAGTTCCTCTCATTCAACAGGCTGTGTGTGGGACTTTTCTTGGGATCCAGAGAGGTGATTACCTGCTTCCGACAAGGAGAACTAAGGAAAGGCAGTTTAGTGAAACTTCAAAGGTTGAGGAATAAATTGGTATTTGGAAGAGGGAAGAACGTAGATATCAGGCAAAGATAATGGTAGAGAATTAGATAACACAGAAAAATAAATATGTGTGTAGATAAGAAAAAGCAAACTATTAGAACTGTAATTTATAAAGCCCTTACTAGATAGATTACTGATTGTGAGTGTGTATGTGTGTTAGTCACTCAGTCATGTCCAACTCTTTGAGACCACATGGACCCCATAACATGCCAAGGCTCTTCTGTCCATGGAATTCTCCAGGCAAAATACTAGAGTGGGTTGCCATTCCTTCTCCAGGGAATCTTCCCCACCCAGAGATCCAGCCAGGGTCTCCTGCATTGCAGGCAGATTCTTTACTGCTGAGCCACCAGGGAAGCCCCAAATTACTGATTGAAAGTGAAAGTGAAAGTGAAGGTTGGTCAGTCATGTCCAACTCTTTGTGGTCCCATGGACTATAGAGTCCATGGAATTCTCCAGGCCAGAATAATGAAGTGGGAGCCTTTTCCTTCTCCAGGGGATCTTCCCAACCCAGAGATTGAACCCAGGTCTCTCACATTGCAGGTAGATTCTTTACCAGCTGAGCCACAAGGGAAGTCATTATTAGATATTATTATAGCTTATTAGCCCTTATTGGACACAGCCTTCTCATAAGGATGAAAAACTTTCCAGAGAAATTGTCTTGACAATCTCTAGACGGCAACAATTGCTACATCAATATCATATTTCATTGTAGACCTAACTTGTTTCCCCAAATCCAGACTCAAAAGCCACCTGCAACTGTATTCACCTCAATATCTTACAGGAAGAATGGTATTATTATGCCTAGAATGAATTTATCTTCCCTTAAAAATCATTCTGTCACCTAAAACTTTCATTTTTATTAAGACTTCCCATTCCCTCGTGTTCTTAACTAAAATGTGGATTCTATTCATGGTTACTATCTTCTGCATACATCTAATCAGCTCCCAGGTTATAAAGATGGACTTCAGAATGTATCTATCTAAGTCCAATTTCTTCTCTCCATCTCTTGTTACCTCTGGCTTGATTCCAATTCCTCAACTCTCCTTTGGATTATTAAACAGCTTCTTCACTAGTCCACCTTTTTCACATGTGGAATGTGAGATACCTGAAGAGCCTCCAACCCAGCATCAATTTGAAGAGTTTGAAGTGTTCTTGTGAAAGTGGATTGAGATCAAGGCTAAGATTGTAGATTTGGTAGTTATTGGTATAGAATTAATATTAGAAACCACATAAATAAATTGTATTGCCCCCAAAAAAGATGATGAAAAAGAAAAGTTGAGGACAGAAACACAAAGTAATATCTTTCACTTTTAACCACTGATTATTTTCTTCAGTCTTGCATGTGGATGTGGGATATTCTTTCAATAATTCAGTGGTTAAGTCAGAAATTAACAAGCTAGACTTTTCAAATAATTACAAAGAAGAATTATTGATAGTTGAAAAGATTACATACAGCAAAATGCTAAGCTAATGGTGTTTGATGATTAATTAGATACTTTAGAATAACATTATAGATTCAATCATAAATTTAATTGTGTCAAACCATTCTTTAATTGGTACCAATTCTTTGAAATTTCAGGAAGAAGAAAATAGCCCCAAATTATATTTTAAAAGCTCCACAGGTTTCAGAATAATAGCTATTATCCATGCTCAACTCTAAGGAGACTGTATTAAGAACTACTGTATAAATGATAATAACAGCCTTATATTATAAGCCCCTTCCATCTGTCATCACTTGTGATCTCAAGATTAGTTATTTTCATCATTACAGAAATGTTTTTGATTAAATGTCTAAGTGACAGAAGCTTCAGTGATTTAATTCCAATAAGCTGACCATTTATCTTTTCCTTCCCTGGAGAAGGGATAGGCTACCCACTCCAGTACTCTTGGCTTCCTTTATGACTTAGCTGGTAAAAAATCTGCCTGCAAAGTGGGAGACCTGGGTTCGATCTCTGAGTTGGAAAGACCCCCTGGAGAAAGGCCTGTATTCTGGCCTGGAGAGTTCCATGGAATATAGTCCATGGGGTAGCAAAGAGTCAGACATGACTGAGTGACTTTCACTAATATCTTACATGTCCAGGAAGTCCTCTTCTTCCTTCAACGATGTTTTTTAATTCTGGCCTGGAGAGTTCCATGGAATATAGTCCATGGGGTAGCAAAGAGTCAGACATGACTGAGTGACTTTCACTAATATCTTACATGTCCAGGAAGTCCTCTTCTTCCTTCAACGATGTTTTTTAATTCATTGCACACCATAATCAAAAGGAGAGTTTTTTTCTCTTTTTTTAATTATCATTGTCTCAGTCCCATTCCAGATATTTTAATTCAATTAGTATGTACTTGGATGTGGGAGCTGTTGTTTTTCTAATGAAAACATAGGTTTGAGACCCACCACTCTTAATTCTCTCCCATTTTCTGGAAAATAATGTGTTATACTCAAACTGTATCTCACCTCAAGGTCTTACTGTCCTTATCTATTGATCAATTAATCCAAATCCCCACTCAACATCTCAGCATGTTCAAAACTAAACTCTTGACCACTGCTCTCAGAAGTCTACACTGTCTACCCTCATATCTGCCCAACAAGTAAAAGTTGCGGGGTTACTTTAACATGGCTCCCACCTTACCCTGTTTCCATTCTTGCCCTCTTACAGCACAGTCTTCACCAGGCAGGCAGAGTGAACTTATAAAAACACAAATGATAGAAATGAACTTATATGCAAAATAGAAATAGACCCACAGTTGTAGAAAACAAATTTATGGTTCAGTTCAGTTCAGTCACTCAGTCGTGTCCAACTCTTTGTGACCCCATGGACTGCAGCACGCCAGGCCTCCCTGTCCATCACCAACTCCCAGAGCTTGCTCAAACTCATGTCCATTGAGTCGGTGATGCCATCCAACCATCTCATCCTCTGTTGTCCCCTTCTCCTCCTGCCCTCAATCTTTCCCAGCATCAGGGTCTTTGCAAATGAGTCAGCTCTTCACATCAGGTGGCCAAAGCATTGGAGCTTCAGCTTCAGCATCAGTCCTTCCAATGAACACCCAGGACTGATCTCCTTTAGGATGGACTGGTTGGATCTTCTTGCAGTCCAAGGGGCTCTCAAGAGTCTTCTCCAACACCACAGTTCAAAAACATCAATTCTTTGGCACTCAGCTTTCTTTATAGTCCAACTCTCACATCCATACATCTCACATCCATATGGAAAAACCATAGGTTTAACTAGATGGATCTTTGTCAGCAAAGTAATGTCTCTGCTTTTTAATATGCTGTCAAGTTTGGTCATAGCTTTTCTTCCAAGGAGTAAGGGTCTTTTAATTTCATGACTGCAGTCATCATCTGCAGTGATTTTGGAGTCCAATAAAATAAATTCTCTCACTGTTTTCATTATTTCCCCATCTATTTGTCATGAAGTGATGGGACCAGATGCCATGATCTTAGTTTTAGAGAATCTTAGTTTTAGGGAATTAATGAGGGAGGAATATATTAGGAGCTTGAGGTTAACATAAGCACACTATTATACATAAAATAGATAAACAGCAAGGCTCTACTGTATGGCACAGGGAAGTATATTCAATATCTTATAATAAGTTAGAATGGAAATGAATCTGAAATATATTTATATATATATATTTCAGATTCATTTCCATTCTAGGTTATTTATATATATATATATATTTCAGATTCATTTCCATTCTAGGTTTTATATATATATATATATATATATATATATATATATATATATATATATATTTCAGATTCATTTCCATTCTAACTGAGGCACTTTGTTGTTGTATACTTGAAACTAACACAGTATTGTAAACCAACTATACTTCAATAAAAAAAAATTTACTGTAAATTTTACAGTGTCTGCTCAGAACACTTCAACCATCTGGTTATACTTTGGAATGAAGCCCAGTCAGTCTCGTACATTGGGCTTCATACATGTACATGCAAGCACCAGTGCTATTTATATGTACATACACACACAGGCATGAAAGTGCAGGGTAGGGAGTGGAGGGGATGCAGATACACTTTCAGACATGGAGTCACATGTGAAGTTTCTCAAGCTCTATGAAGATGCTCTTTCCTATGTTTCTCTCTTTTCTCTTCTAGCCCCTTTGTCAAGAACGAAGAGCCCTCTGCTTCTTTAACATGTTCCCTTTTCCCTTGACCTCATTTGGTAGATGTTTGCAGGAATTCTGCCAAATGCCCTTCAGTAATATACGTTTTTGGCAGAGGCTTTCTAGGAACAAGTTTGGTTCTATATAACACCAGCTTCCTTACTCCATTGAGCATTAAGGGGGAGAGGTTAAGTCATAGTGGAGGGGAGCGGCAGGTGTGGGAGGTATTGGTTTTGAAAACAGGAAGCTTCTTCCCTGGCGGTCCTGTGGTTGAGAATCCAGCTTCCAATGCAGGGATCATGGGTTCAATCCCTGGTTGGGGAACTAAGAGTCCACATGCCACAGGGAAGCTGAATACTCCTGCTGCCGCCACTGAGCCAACGAGCCTCAACTAGTGAGAAACCTGCATGCCACAACGAAAGATCCCACACGCCTGAATGAAGATCCTGCAAGCTGTAAGTAAGACACGATGCCGTCACAAATAAACAAATAACTATTTAAAAAAGCAAAAAGGATATTTACTCATCCAAGTGAGTCTGCAATTTTTCTAACTTTGACATGGGCTCGGGCACTGAGTTGATGGAAACTGTATCATGCTAGGCAATGAAGGAGGCACTGTACTGAGGCTGCCTGGGTTCCAGGGTATCCTCCAGGCCTGCAGGAGGTTTTCCTAACTCAGGATCTGGGGGAGGGGGCCCTCAGTGACTTTCTGGATTCAATTCCACCTCATGCCTTTGTTCCAGAGTTTGTTCTGGGGCCTGTGAGTCCATTGTTCTGGTGGGTGCTGAGGAGGATTGTAGAGCTTCTCTCTTCACATAACTGAAGGACTCTTTCCCTAAGCCAGAATATAGTCTCCTCAACAGTTTGTGGCTCAGGCAGAATTCAGATCTGCCTTAGATACCATTATATGCGCACCATCTGCAGTCAGTGTTTTGTTCCAGTCATTGCAGGCTCACTAGGAAAATTTGTTCTGGGCCCTGCCTGACACCCCTTTTCCATCATGGGCCCCAACAGAGACGTGGGCATCTTCACTGCCTTGGCACCACATAATACAGAGACTTCCCACACTTCTGTGCCCTGAGAAACTACAGCAAACAGAGGGCAACTTGGTTCTACAGTATAACAAGGTGAAGTATTCAACTATACCAATGAGCCTATTTGCAGGGCAGCAATGGGGCTGCAGACATAGAGGACAGACTCATGGACACCAGGGAGGTGGGGGTTAGAAGGAGAGGGTGGGGCAAATGAAGAGAGTAGCCTGGAAACACATACACTAGTATATGTAAAACAGATAGCCTGTGGGAATTTGCTGTTTGGCTCAGGGAACTGAAACTAGTGCTCTGTGATAACTAGAGGGGTGGGATGGGGTGGGAGGTGGGAGGAGGCTCATGAGGGAGGAGACAGATGTATATCTATGGCTGATCAATGTTGATGTATGGCGGAAACCAAAATAATATTGTAATTCTCCTTCAATTAACAATAAATAAATAAATGAAAGAAATTTCAGATTATCACCAAGGAAGAATTTGAGAAGGGGAACTCATTGTTCAGGAGACCTTGAAAGGGCTGATAGGATTTTGTATAACTTGAGCACATCATAGCAGAATCCTGGAGATTGATCTTGGGCCAGGTATTGCCTCTATTGTTTCTCCATCAGGGGGAGGGGTGTAGGGTGCTGGGGTTCAGGCTGGGGCAAGTGATGTGAATGAGATGGAATCCCTAGACATGGAGTTGTGAAATGGCACAAATGTACCCATGACCTGCTACATTTATATAACATTTGTATGAGCATAACTTTCATGACAACATTAATTATAGTTATAAAATAGAGACAATCTGAACATCTTTCATGAGATACAATTAGGTCTTTTTGCCAATATTAGGGTAACACAGCTTACCAGCACCATGAAGGGCAATCAGAGTCAGAATCCAATCAAAAAGGAGAGATGGGGCAGAGGGATAAATTAGGAGATTGGGAGTAACATATACTCACTACTATATATAAGAGAAGTGACCAAAAAGGACCTACTGTGTAGTGTAGAGAGCTATACTCAATACTCTGTAACAACTTATATGGGAAAAGTATCTGGAAAAGAATAGATATATGAAAATGTATAACTAAATCACTTTGCTATACACCTGGAACTAACACAACACGGTAAACCAACTATACCCCAATGTAAAATAAATTTTGTTTTCAAGAGTCAGAACCCAGACAGCATGAGAGCCTCAGTGTTCCAGGGAGTCTCTCATCTTCAGGAAGAAATATGCCATTATAGTCATCTAAGCAGAATGCAAAAACACATCTCCCTACACTTTGATTGCATCATTTATATAATTTGCCTAAATTATTGTCTTTCTATTTTAACTTTTGCTTCTTGGGATATAGTCGGTTGAAGGCTACTATTAGCCCCCCCCCCTTTTTTTGTAGATTTTCTTTTTCTTCTATTATATTAGATCTTCAATGTTGAAATTACATAAAAATATTAAAAAATAATTTCTTAAACACACTATTTACCTTCACTGAACACATTGCTTCACCTTCCAGAGATGGTGAAATATATATAATGCAGCACCTAGAACCCAGGAGTGCAGAAATGAAGGCATTTCTCTTGATTCATACCATCACTTACTTCTGGTTGTCCTAGAGGTTTGGGAGTAGCTCCCTTTGCTATCACTGTGTCCTGTCTGTATAGCTCCCTACCACAGGAAAGACAAATATACCTAATGACTAAAAGGAACTTTAGTAAAAGGAGACTCAGTGAACTACACATCCTTCATACAAACCAAGATGCCCACAGATGCTGGCATCTGATTTGAATTTAGTTATGTTGCATCCCTAGTAGCTCAGCTGGCAAAGAATCCGCCTGCATGTGGGAGACTTGGGTTTGATCCCTGGGTTGGGAAGATCCCCTGGAGAAGGGAATGGCTATCCACTCCAGTATTCTGGCCTAGAGAATTCCATGGACTGTATAGTCCATGGTGTCGCAGAGTCAGACATGACTGAGTCACTTTCACTTTCTTTCATGTTGCACGCATTAAACTCTGCTCTTATATGTCAACCTTTCTACCTGATCTGTTGTTTTCACGTGAGTATTTGATGCCTGATGAAGTCCAGTGGGCCAGACCTATTGCTTTCTTCCAATAATCCACTTTCCTACCATGGCATACATATTTTACCTAAAAATCTCTGAAGTGCATTTTCATACTTATACTTGAACATGGATAGGACTGACCTTATAGAAACTTGTGGTTCAGTCGCTAAGTCATGTCTGACCCTTTGGGACCCCATGGACTGTAGTTTACCAGGATCCTCTGCCCACCACGATCTCCTAGAATTTGCTCAAATTCAGGTTCATTGAGTTGGTGGTGCTATCTAACCATCTCTTCCTCTGCCGCCCCCTTCTCTTTTTGCCTTCAGTTTCCCAGCATCAGAATCTTTTCCAATGAGTCAATCCTTCCCATCAGGTGGTCAAAAGTATTGGCGCTTCAGCTTCAGCACCAGTCCTTCCAAAGAATAATCAAGGTTGATTTCCTTTAGGATTCGTTGGTTTGATCTCCTTATGCAGCCCAAGGGATTTTCAAAAGTCTTCTCCAGCACTACAATTTGAAAGCATCAATTCTTTGGTGCTCAGCCTTCCTTATGGTCCAACTGTCATATCCATACATGAATAAAAACATGATATTTTAAATATAACAAAAGTCAAAAGTAAGACACGTTCAAGATGCTTTGGAAGGATATCTAGCTAAAAATGGGTGGTCACCATAGCAGATAATACGACCAAAGGCAGGAAATTTGATTAAGCATTTCACTCTATATTTTAAAATCTTAAGCTTTGTTTTGAACTGAGATTGGAAACGGAAGTGGATATTAACATCCTTTTCTTTCCACCTTCCATCACTGAGTATGAACAATGTAATACATTGCATTTACACTGATAATTGCAAATAAATTCCATTTAATTAGCTTATTATCACTGCTTATTAAAAAAAAAAAAAAACAGAGAATTACATAGAAAAGTATTTTTTTTCCATTTCCATACATCTGAAGATGCAAGGGCTCATAATAATCACCTAGTCATTAAGGTTTCTTAATCCTATTTTTTATTGTTTCTTGACTTGCTGAAAGGTCCCAGTAATCAATCAAACTCTTAATTAAGGAGCCTTAAGATTTGTTATTAAAGAGATCAGATATTGTACTACCTGGTAACAGAGTATTGACTGCCAACACTGGAAATTTAAATGGATGTTATGTTTGCAATATTTCCCCCCCCCCCCCGCCCCCGACCCGAGGCATAAAGATAGGATTGCCAGGTTAAAAAAAAAAAAAAAAAAAAATTCCTGTTTAAATTTAAATTTCAGGTAAGCACTGAATTTTGTTTTTTTAGTATAAGCAAGCTAACTTCTTTGGTATAAGCATATAAATTTTGTATGAGACATACTAAAATTATTTGTTTTTATCAGATGTTCATATTTAACTGATGTCTTACGTTTATATATACTAAATCTAGCAACTCTATTTACCAAGAACTACTAGGAAATATCCAGCATAAACCCTGACAGACTAAGTTGTATGCCTGCCCTGATCTATATCTACTCTAGGAACATCTAATAGATCTTTGAAAAAGTAGCAAATGAATGTTCATTTGTTGTTGTCTTTCAGTCCCTTGGTTGTGTCTGACTTTTTGTGACCCCTTGGACTGTGGCATACTAGGCTTGCCTGTCCTTCACCATCTCGCCAAGCTTGTTCATACTCATGTCCATTGGTCAGTGATGATACCCAACCATCTCACTTCTGTCGTCCCCTTCTCTTCCTGCTTTCAATCTTTCCAAACATCAGGGTCGTTTCTAATAAGGCAGCACTATGCAACAGGTGGCCAAAGTATTGCAGCTTCTGCTTCAGCATCAGCCCTTCCAATGAGTATTCAGGATTGGTAACCTTTAGGATTGACTGGTTTGATCTCCTTGCTGTCCAAGGGACTCTCAAGAGTCGTCTCCAACACCACATTCAAAAACATCAGTTCTTCAGCACTCAGTCTTTATGGTTCAACTACTACATCTATACATGACTACTAGGAAAACCATAGCTTTGACTAGACAGACCTTTGTGGGCAAAGTAATGTGTCTGCTTTTTAATATGCTGTCTAGGTTTGTCATAGTTTTTCTTCCAAGGAGCAAACATCTTTTAATTTCATGGCTGCAGACACCATCTGCAGTGATTTTGGAAACCAAGAAAATAAAGTCTGCCATCGTTTTCATTGTTTCCCCATCTATTTGCCATGAAATGATGGGACAGGATGCCATGATCTTGGTTTTTTAAGTGTTCCGTTTTAAGCCAACTTTTTCACTCTCTTCTTTCATCTTAATCAAGAGGCTCTTTAGTTGCTCTTCCCTTTCTGCCATAAGTGTGGTGTCAATTGCTTATCTGAGGTTATTGATATTTCTCCTGGAAATCATGATTCCAGCTTGTGCTTCATCCAGCCCACCAATTCTCATGATGTACTCTATATATCAGTTAAATAAGCAGAGTGACAATGTACAGCCTTTATGTACTCCTTTCCCAGTTTGGAACCAGACCATTGTTCCATGTGTGATTCTAACTGTTGCTTCTGGACCTGCATACAGGCTCTGCAGGAGGCAGGTAAGGTGGTCTGGTATTCCCATTTCTTTAAGAATTTTTCACAGTTTGTTGTGATTCACACAATCAAAGGCTTTGGCATAGTCAATGAAGCAGAAGTAGATGTTTTTTCTGGAATTCCCTTACTTTTTCTATTATCCAACGATGTTGGCAATTTGATCTCTGGTTCCTCTGCTTTTTCTAAATCCAGTTTAAACATCTGGAAGTTCATGCTTCACATACTGTTGAAGTTTAGCTTGGAGAATTTTAGCAATACTTTGCTAGCATGTGAAATGAGTGCAGTTGTGCAGTAGTTCGAGCATTTTTGGCATTGTCCTTCTTTGAGATTAGAATGAAAACTGACCTTTTCCAGTCCTGTGGTCACTGCTGACTTTTCCAAATTTGCTGTCATATTAAGTACAACACTTTCACAGCATCGTCTTTTAAGATGTGAAATAGCTCAACTGGAATTCCATCACTTCCATTAGCTTTTTAGTGATGCTTCCTAAGGCCCACTTGACTTCACACTCCAGGATGTCTGACTCCAGATGAGTGATCACACTATCATGGTTATCTGGGTCATGAAGATCTTTTTTGTGCAGCTCTTCTGTGTATTCTTGCCACCTCTTCTTAATATCTTCTGCTTCTGTTAGGTCCATACCATTTCTGTCCTTTATTGGGCCCATTTTTGCATGAAGTGTTCCTTTCGTATCTCTCATTTTCATGAAGAGCTCTCTAGTTTTTCCCATTTTAATTTTTTTTCTCTATTTCTTTACATTATTCACTTGGAAAGGTTTTTTTTTTTTAATCTCTCCTTGCTATTCTTTGTAACTCTGCACTCAAATGGGTATATCTTTCCTTTTGTCCTTTGCCATTAGCTTCTCTTCTTTTCTCAGCTACTTTTAGGGTCTCCTCAGACAACTATTTTGCCTTTTTGCACTTCTTTTTCTTGGGAATGGTCTTGATCATAGCCTCCTGTATAGTGTCATGAACCTCCATCCATAGTTCATCAGGCACTCTGTCTATCCCTTGAATCTATTTGTCACT
This sequence comes from Dama dama, assembly GCF_033118175.1. Classification (NCBI taxonomy): domain Eukaryota; kingdom Metazoa; phylum Chordata; class Mammalia; order Artiodactyla; family Cervidae; genus Dama; species Dama dama. Next base: position 9,148,807 of record NC_083697.1, on the reverse strand, counting down.
TCCACTGTGTAATCATCAGGGATTTGATTAGCCTGAATGGCCCAGTGGTTTTCCCTACTCTCTTCAATATAAGTCTGAATTTTGCAATCAGGAGCCACAGTCAACTCCTGGTCATGTTTTTGCTTACTATATAGAATTGTCCATCTTTGGCTGTAAAGAAAATGATCAATCTGATTTTGGTATTGATCATCCAATGATGTCCACATGTAGAGTCTTCTCTTGTGTTGTTGGAGAGGGTGTTTGTTATAACCAGTGCATTCCCTTGGCAAAATTCTGTTAGCCTTTATCCTGCTTCATTTTGTACTCCAAGACCAAACTTGTCTGTTATCCCAGGTTTCTCTTGACTTCCTACTTTTGGATTCCAGTCCCCTATGATGAAAAGGACATCTTTTTATTTATTTATTTATTTTTTGGTGTTAGTTCTAGAAGGTCTTTTTTTTTTTTTTTTTTACTCCAATAAACAGCTTTTATTTATTTATTTTTTTCTACCCGACATTTATTTATTTATTTTTTTTTATTAGTTGGAGGCTAATTACTACACAACATTTCAGTGGGTTTTGTCATACATTGATATGAATCAGCCATAGATTTACATGTATGCCCCATCCCAATCCCCCCTCCCACTTCCCTCTCCACCCGATTCCTCTGGGTCTTCCCAGTGCACCAGGCCCGAGCACTTGTCTCATGCATCCCACCTGGGCTGGTGATCTGTTTCACCATAGATAGTATACATGCTGTTCTTTTGAAATATCCCACCCTCACCTTCTCCCACAGAGTTCAAAAGTCTGTTCTGTATTTCTGTGTCTCTTTTTCTGTTTTGCATATAGGGTTATCGTTGCCATCTTTCTAAATTCCATATATATATGTTAGTATGCTGTAATGTTCTTTATCTTTCTGGCTTACTTCACTCTGTATAATGGGCTCCAGTTTCATCCATCTCATTAGAACTGATTCAAATGAATTCTTTTTAATGGCTGAGTAATATTCCATGGTGTATATGTACCACAGCTTCTTTATCCATTCATCTGCTGATGGGCATCTAGGTTGCTTCCATGTCCTGGCTATTATAAACAGTGCCGCGATGAACACTGGGGTGCACGTGTCTCTTTCAGATCTGGTTTCCTCAGTGTGTATGCCCAGCAGTGGGATTGCTGGGTCATATGGCAGTTCTATTTCCAGTTTTTTAAGAAATCTCCACACTGTTTTCCATAGCGGCTGTACTAGTTTGCATTCCCACCAACAGTGTAAGAGGGTTCCCTTTTCTCCACACCCTCTCCAGCACTTATTGCTTGTAGACTTTTGGATAGCAGCCATCCTGACTGGCGTGTAATGGTACCTCATTGTGGTTTTGATTTGCATTTCTCTGATAATGAGTGATGTTGAGCATCTTTTCATGTGTTTGTTAGCCATCTGTATGTCTTCTTTGGAGAAATGTCTGTTTAGTTCTTTGGCCCATTTTTTGATTGGGTCATTTATTTTTCTGGAATTGAGCTTCAGGAGTTGCTTGTATATTTTTGAGATTAATCCTTTGTCTGTTTCTTCATTTGCTATTATTTTCTCCCAATCTGAGGGCTGTCTTTTCACCTTACTTATAGTTTCCTTTGTAGTGCAAAAGCTTTTAAGTTTCATTAAGAATCACCCTCAATGGTGAAAAATTGAAAGCATTTCCCCTGAAATCAGGAACAAGACAAGGGTGCCCACTCTCACCACTACTATTCAACATAGTGTTGGAAGTTTTGGCCACAGCAATCAGAGCAGAAAAAGAAGTAAAAGGAATCCAGATGGGAAAAGAAGAAGTGAAACTCTCACTGTTTGCAGATGACATGATCCTCTACATAGAGAACCCTAAAGACTCTACCAGAAAATTACTAGAGCTAATTGATGAATATAGTAAAGTTGCAGGATATAAAATTAACACACAGAAATCCCTTGCATTCCTATATACTAACAATGAAAAAACAGAAAGAGAAATTAAGGAAACAATACCATTCACCATTGCAACAAAAAGAGTAAAATACTTAGGAGTATATCTACCTAAAGAAACAAAAGACCTATACATAGAAAACTATAAAACACTGATGAAAGAAATCAAAGAGGACACAAACAGATGGAGAAACATACCGTGTTCATGGATTGGAAGAATCAATATTGTCAAAATGGCTATTCTACCCAAAACAATCTATAGATTCAATGCAATCCCTATCAAGCTACCAACGGTATTTTTCACAGAACTAGAACAAATAATTTCACAAGTTGTATGGAAATACAAAAAACCTCGAATAGCCAAAGTAATCTTGAGAAAGAAGAATGGAACTGGAGGAATCAACCTGCCTGACTTCAGACTCTACTACAAAGCCACAGTCATCAAGACAGTATGGTCCTGGCACAAAGACAGAAATATAGATCAATGGAACAGAATAGAAAGCCCAGAGATAAATCCACGAACCTATGGACACCTTATCTTCGACAAAGGAGGCAAGGATATACAATGGAGAAAAGACAACCTCTTTAACAAGTGGTGCTGGGAAAACTGGTCAACCACTTGTAAAAGAATGAAACTAGAACACTTTCTAACACCATACACAAAAATAAACTCAAAATGGATTAAAGATCTAAATGTAAGACCAGAAACTATAAAACTCCTAGAGGAGAACATAGGCAAAACACTCTCCGACATAAATCACAGCAAGATCCTCTATGACCCACCTCCCAGAATATTGGAAATAAAAGCAAAACTAAACAAGTGGGACCTAATGAAACTTAGAAGATCTTTTAGGCCTTCATAGAACTGTTTAACTTCAGCCTCTTCATCATTCGTTGCTGGAGCATAGACTTGGATTACTGTGATATTGAATGGTTTGCCTTGGAAATGAACAGAGATCAGTCTTTGATTTTTGAGATTGCAGCCAAGTACTGCATTTTGGACTCTTTTGTTGACTGTGAGGGCTACACCACTTCTTCTAAGGGATTCTTGCCATCAGTAGTAGATATAATGGTCATCTGAATTAAATTCACCCATTCCAGTCCATTTTAGCTCACTGATTCCTAAAATGTCAATGTTCACTCTTGCCATCTCCTATTTGACCACTTCCAATCTACCTTCATTTGTGGAGCTAACATCTCAGGTCCTATGCAATATTGTTCTTACAGCATCTTACACCATCTGGTGGTGGTACTTTCACCACCAGATGCATCTGTAACTGTTCCGCTTTGGCTCAGCCTCTTCATTCCTTCTGAAGCAATTTCTTTGGTCCTCTCCAGTAGCATATTGGGCATCTATTGACTTGGGGAGTTCATCTTTCAGTGTCATATATTTTTGCCTTTTCATACTGTTCATGGGGTTCTCAAGGCAAGAATGCTGAGGTGGTTTGCTATTCCCTTCTCCAGTGGACCACATTTCATATGTGTTTGGTGTATTTGAATTGCATATACCATGATAGCTAACCATTTTCTTTGGCAATTTATATACTGGAATAAAAAAAAAAAAAAAAAAGAGTTCCTCATTTATTCAATGAGGGAGAAATCCCTGATCTAATAGGCTTTATAAATGTGTTTGAACAGTTGTTTCTGATTTAAGAGACTGATATTGTCAGATATATCCATTACCTAGTAGAGTAGTGGATGGAAGAATAAGTTTGTAGGGTGATCCAACATAAGTGGTACCCTAAGAGGCCCTCCTAGGGTCCTGTTGGACCTGGAAACCAAATCCCTGCTTAGAGTATTTTTAAAAAGAAAGGTTAAAGCAGTCTTATATTAAGAAAACACAATACTTATAAAATAAAGGAATCTCTACTGCTACCTGAATACAGAATGTTTCCTCTTCTATTTTAGAATGTACTTTATTTTATGACCATATTAGGACATTCCTTCATTTTTATTAACATTCTAAATAAAACTTTAAAATGGAGTATCTGAGCCTCTCTTCTCTCTGAGAAATCATGGGTACAAACATGAGAAACCAGCAACTCTGGCTGCACCTCCGTCCCATTATCCTCATCTCTCATGTTTGCTGAGAGACCTCAGTTCCAAGATATCTTTGTACCTGAGAAAGTCAAAGGTGCTGCTGGTGCCACCTAGGTTTCAAAACGTCACCATCATGGAGCCTATTGATTTCAAATTTTCATGAACACATTGAATGAGATCTCTCTCATCTTTGTTCCAAAATTGCATCCATCAAATTTGCAAACCTTCTATGCATGTTCAGTCTTTCAGTTGTGTCTGACTCTTTGCAACCCCATGGACTATAGCTCACTAGGCTCCCCTGTCCATAGGATTTCCCAGGCAAGAATAATGGAGTGGGTTGCCATTTCCTTCTCCAGGGAATCATCTCAGCTCAGGGATCAAACCTGCATTTCCTGTGGCTCCTGGATTGGCAGAGGAATCCTTTTACCAGAGATCTACCTGAGCAAACCTCTATAAACATAATAATTTGCCAGGAGACAGACCAAGCCAGAAGATAAACATTTTATATATACATTTTAAAATAGTTAATTATTGAAAAAAGAACTTTTTTTTAAAAAAATCAATATGAATGAATGCTAAAGCTGTTTTATTTTTAAAGATTTTTAAAGATATAATAAGAAAACTTTAGAAAAATTTAGTGACTGTCATCTTAAAGCTAATGCTTCAATGTCCAGGAGTGCAAATTACTTTCTTCTGCAGTTGGTGACATTTGGGGATAATTTTGGAAAAGTGTTCGATTTAAATCAGTGGGGGTCCAAAGTAGAACAAACAAATGAGACCGTGTGCAGGGCTTAGGGTGAAAAAACATAGGTATGTACACATATGTAGCAACAGAGAAAACCAAGCTCTGTTAAGCTTTACTAGCCCGTGGCTAACACCAGCATCCTCATGTGGTCTGTTACATGAATCACATCATCCACCGTTCTGGAGGGAATGGTATCCCTCATAAGGAGGAATGGACAGGTCTGCCTCACTCAGTCATTTAATTTCAGCATATTTCAACCTGCCATTGTTTAAACATGCCGTGTAAAATGAATTTCAAGGATATTTATTCTGGTTTAGTAAATTAACCTTCATTCACTGGATAAGTGGCTTATACCTAACTTAAAAGAAATCAGAGATTGAAAATAAACAAAAAAGTAACACAAGTCAAAAATTATGGTAAAGAGCAATCCCTTCATCAAGCACATTACAAAGTGTGGATGATTTAATCATACCTTAAATGGAGTTGCAAAAACGACAGACTTTAAGACTGTGGTTTGAAACTTGCTTCTCATCCTCTATCACCAGATATGTGCTTTTATATAGTCTATGCATTGTAATGATCCTTACATGTGATAAGTTTATTATATATAACTTATTGGGGCTTCCCTTGTTGCTCAGTGGTAAAGAATGCTCCTGTCAATGGAGGAGACATGGGTTTTATCCCTCAGTTGGAGAGATCCCCTGAAGAAGGGAATGGCAACCCACTCCAGTATTCTTGCCTGGGAAATCTCATTGAGAGAAAAGCATTGTGGGTTACTGTTCATTGGATTGCAAGAGTCAGAAAATGACTTAGTGACTAAACAACAAAAGCAGTATAGCTTAATAACAAATACAGGAAAATAAAATATATTGGTAATGTGCAATTTAAAAAAAGCATTTTGACACCCTTAGATTAATCTATGATGAGGCTGTTTGTAAAAAAAAAAAGTGGTAGCTATGCATTACCAAAAATCACTGAAATCCTGAAATTAAGTAAGGTCAATTTAGTAAACAGACAAAAAGGTGGGGGTTGGAGATTTTTCTGTTCATATAGAGAAAAAATGTAGAAAATGTAAATGCAATTGAAGGAGGAAAGACCTTTGTGACAGGAGAGAATGTATAGAAGATTTCTCACTGCTAAAGTGAAAAGCAAGTTGCATTTTCTTTCAGGGTTTCAAAAAAGCAGGGCTTTTGTCAGGAGAAAATCTGAAAGATATTAACCAATTAAAATCCCAGAACAATATCAAGTTTTGGGCACAAGGGACGCTCTTCCTATAAGATGAAGAGGAATTTTAAAAAGAAAGATGAAAAAGTCAAGGATTATCTAAGTTTTTGCTCTGAATCCTCTTCCTGCCCTGCCCCACATTCGTATGTCAGAAAGATTTTTCCATTTTAACACTTTCAAATACCACACTTTCCAACCGAGAATTCTCCCTTGAGTATTTCTATCTGGATTAACTCTTTATTCAATATATATTTATTGACGATCATTCCAAAACTTTGTCCTTAACAAGGGAACACACTCATCTTTGTATCCTTGTCTGTGTAAGAATTTCTCATGTCTAATTGATAAACTGCAGTATGGTTTCACTTATCTGATTAAGTAAGTCAGAGTCCACTCCCGAGAAATGAATAAAGTATTGGTGTGTGTTCCAATGTATTTTCTAAGCCCTTAAGGCTGAGGTTCAGACAGAAAGTTGGAAATAAATCAAGACACAAGACTTCTGCAGGTTTCTTGGGAGATACCCTGGGGCCCTCTTCTTGGAGAGCATAATATTGCTCCAACAGCCTCACTGTTTGTATGCAGCAAACAATGTTTTGTTTTTGCTGCTAAATCCCTGTACTATATGCCAGACACCATGCTAGATGCTGAGGGTGCAAGATCATCCAAAACGGTCCCTGTGAACTAGAAGCATGAATCTAAGTAAATCAACAGCCACAATAAATTGTATCAACTATTACATATGATATAATAAGTTCTATTTGCTTTCTGAATTGATGCTTTGCCTGAGTTTCAAAAACAAGTTGGTGTTAATGAGGAATCAGGAAATGACATATGAAAGAAAATAGAAAATCCGTTTTCTGGTCTTTGGCCCCATCCCCGGTCCCAGGCTCATAAAACCCTTGTAATTTCCTAAGTGATAAGAGCATTACAGCAAGCATCGCCCTCAATGGTGAAAAATTGAAAGCATTTCCCCTGAAATCAGGAACAAGACAAGGGTGCCCACTCTCACCACTACTATTCAACATAGTGTTGGAAGTTTTGGCCACAGCAATCAGAGCAGAAAAAGAAGTAAAAGGAATCCAGATGGGAAAAGAAGAAGTGAAACTCTCACTGTTTGCAGATGACATGATCCTCTACATAGAAAACCCTAAAGACTCTACCAGAAAATTATTAGACCTAATTGATGAATATAGTAAAGTTGCAGGATATAAAATTAACACACAGAAATCCCTTGCATTCCTATATACTAACAATGAAAAAACAGAAAGAGAAATTAAGGAAACAATACCATTCACCATTGCAACAAAAAGAGTAAAATACTTAGGAGTATATCTACCTAAAGAAACAAAAGACCTATACATAGAAAACTATAAAACACTGATGAAAGAAATCAAAGAGGACACAAACAGATGGAGAAACATACCGTGTTCATGGATTGGAAGAATCAATATTGTCAAAATGGTTATTCTACCCAAAGCAGTCTATAGATTCAATGCAATCCCTATCAAGCTACCAACGGTATTTTTCACAGAACTAGAACAAATAATTTCACAATTTGTATGGAAATACAAAAAACCTCGAATAGCCAAAGTAATCTTGAGAAAGAAGAATGGAACTGGAGGAATCAACCTGCCTGACTTCAGACTCTACTACAAAGCCACAGTCATCAAGACAGTATGGTACTGGCACAAAGACAGAAATATAGATCAATGGAACAGAATAGAAAGCCCAGAGATAAATTCACGTACCCATGGACACCTTATCTTCGACAAAGGAGGCAAGGATATACAATGGAGAAAAGACAACCTCTTTAACAAGTGGTGCTGGGAAAACTGGTCAACCACTTGTAAAAGAATGAAACTAGAACACTTTCTAACACCATACACAAAAATAAACTCAAAATGGATTAAAGATCTAAATGTAAGACCAGAAACTATAAAACTCCTAGAGGAGAACATAGGCAAAACACTCTCTGACATGAATCACAGCAGGATCCTCTATGAGCCACCTCCCAGAATATTGGAAATAAAAGCAAAACTAAACAAATGGGACCTAATGAAACTTAAAAGCTTTTGCACTACAAAGGAAACTATAAGTAAGGTGAAAAGACAGCCCTCAGATTGGGAGAAAATAATAACAAACGAAGCAACAGACAAAGGATTAATCTCAAAAATATACAAACAACTCCTGCAGCTCAATTCCAGAAAAATAAATGACCCAATCAAAAAATGGGCCAAAGAACTAAACAGACATTTCTCCAAAGAAGACATACAGATGGCTGACAAACACATGAAAAGATGCTCAACATCACTCATTATCAGAGAAATGCAAATCAAAACCACAATGAGGTACCATTACACACCAGTCAGGATGGCTGCTATCCAAAAGTCTATAAGCAATAAGTGCTGGAGAGGGTGTGGAGAAAAGGGAACCCTCTTACACTGTTGATGGGAATGCAAACTAGTACAGCCGCTATGGAGAACAGTGTGGAGATTTCTTAAAAAACTGGAAATAGAACTGCCATATGACCCAGCAATCCCACTTCTGGGCATACACACCGAGGAAACCAGATCTGAAAGAGACATGTGCACCCCAATGTTCACTGCAGCACTGTTTATAATAGCCAGGACATGGAAGCAACCTAGATGCCCATCAGCAGATGAATGGCTAAAGAAGCTGTGGTACATATACACCATGGAATATTACTCAGCTGTTAAAAAGAATTCATTTGAACCAGTCCTAATGAGATGGATGAAACTGGAGCCCATTATACAGAGTGAAGTAAGCCAGAAAGATAAAGAACATTACAGCATACTAACACATATATATGGAATTTAGAAAGATGGTAATGATAACCCTATATGCAAAACAGAAAAAGAGACACAGAAATACAGAACAGACTTTTGAACTCTGTGGGAGAAGGTGAGGGTGGGATGTTTTGAAAGAACAGCATGTATACTATCTATGGTGAAACAGATCACCAGCCCAGGTGGGATGCATGAGACAAGTGCTCTGGCCTGGTGCACTGGGAAGACCCAGAGGAATCGGGTGGAGAGGGAGGTGGGAGGGGGGATCGGGATGGGGCATACATGTAACTCCATGGCTGACTCATGTCAATGTATGACAAAACCCACTGCAATGTTGTGAAGTAATTAGCCTCCAACTAATAAAAATAAATGAAAAAAAAAAAAAAAAAAAAAGAGCATTAGATGCATCTGCTGTTCTATGAGACAACTCAGGGTGGGCTTCTGCATGGTTTCTGTAAGGGGACTGGTTACCAGAAAGACCAAGGTGTGATTAGAAGCTTGGAATTTTCAGCCCCATCCTCGAAGGAGGAGAGAGGGACTGAGGTGGAGTTAGTAACTCCACATGCCTACATGAAGAAGCTGTCATAAAATTCCCATAGTACAGGTTTCTAGGAGCTTCCAAGTGGGTCAATGCGTCCACATTCTGGGAGGGTGAAGCACCCCAGCTTCATGGGAGCAACAGCTTCTTTGCCCAGGTCCCTCCCAGATCTCTTCATTTGGATGTTCACCTGTATCCTTTATCAGATCTTTTAAATAAGCTGGTTACCCTGAGTTCCATGAGCTGTCCTAGCAGATTATTCGAGCCAGCAGAGGGTGTTGTAGCCAAATCAAACAGAAGGTGTTGGTACCCCAGGGAATCTATTACTTGTGATCAACACCTGAAATGGAAAAGGAGCATTCTTATAGGATTGAGCCTTCAATCTGTGGGATCTAACACCATCTCCAGGCAGAAAATGTCAGAAATGAGTTACATTGTAGGACACCCAGCTGGTTCCACAGAGACTGGCATGTTGTAGGGGAAACTCCCACACATCTGGCATCGGAAGTGTTGTGAGTATGACAGCCGTGTGACAATAAAACAAAGACCCAAGAGGAGAAACTAGGCTTTTGCAATACAAAAATTTTAGGAGAAGGAAAAGAATGGAGAAGACAGAATGATCTGGAATGAAATGCTGTGTTCTGGAGGTACAAATGGTTTATCATAATTTATGATATTTATCATAATTTATGTTTTACATATCATAAATATTACATTAAATAATAGGGGATGTTTATAGTCTTTATCATGTACCACACACTGTTCTAAGCGCTTTATGAATATCAACCCATTTCATCTTCTAGTAATCCTATGAGGTAGATATTCTTTTTATATCTACTCTAGGGATAAACAACAGAGATACTGAAAGGTTAAATATTTTGCTCAGAAAGTCTTGGAGTCAGGACTCAAACCCAAGGTGTGGGAGACCAGAGATTTCACCTATAACAAGAGGCTACATAATATGAATATTTTTTTATGTGTTTCTACTAAATTGTAAATGTAATTAGAACAGGAACTTTGTCTCATCACTATGTAATATAACCAAACACATTTGACAAATACCTGTTACATGCTGGAGGGAAATATGTCAAGATGATAAATAACAGATGGACAAAAGGGATTCTTTTTAAATTTCTCAGACCTTAGTCACAGGATTGCTCGGGTGTCTCCTGAGTGACATTTGCTCCTCCCTCACATGCAGTGAAATCGTGTCCTGATCTAGTTCCCTTTTCTACTGTATTTTATAGACCAGAAGTCCTGCATTCACTGGCTGGTGACTCTGACCATTGTATCACCCTCTTATCACATGTCTGCATAGGTCCTTATGACACATCCACCTTTAAGTAATTATTACTGGACAGCTACCTACAGATCAGAAAGAAATCTTAATAAAAAATACCATTGCTGTTTTTGTTACATTTTAAATGTAGAAATGCATCCTGCAATTTCTGATGCGTTTGTGTCAGAGCTAGAGAGTGGAAAGAATTTTCTGTGTTTATGTTGTAAAATACACAGGGTGTTTGAAATTTTAAAATGAGTCCCCACTTTTTTATTATTTATGTTCCTTTGCTTTTTGAATCCCAATTAAAGGCCAGAGCTGGCTCCCAGGTGGTGCTACTGGTAAAGAATCTGCCTGCCAATGCAGGAGACCCAAGAGGTGTGAGTTCCATCCCTGGGTCAGGAAGATCCCCTGGAATAGGAAATGGCAATCTACTCCGGTATCCTTGCCTGGAAAATTCCATGGGCAGAGAAGCTTGGCAGGCTACAGCCTACGGGGCAGCAAGGGTTCGGACACGACTTAGTGACTGAACACAAGACTTTAAAGTCAGTCTTGACTGAGATCAAGCCCTGACCTTTGATCTCCATTAACAGTGAGACTTTGGATAAATTACTTGATCTATCTGTGCTTCAGTTTCCTCATTTAGAAAATGGAAAGATAATGCTTTCTTCATTGGGTTCTCAGAAGGACTGAAAATGAGTCAATATTATGTAAAACCCTTACAACTATATCTGGTAAATTGCCAACATTGTTTAAACATTAGTTAGCATTATGTTCACTTTTTAAAATAGAAGTATACTTGTGTTAATTTCAGCTATACAGCAAAGTAATTTAGTTATGCATATATGTATATATATATATATCTTTCTCAATTTTTTCTTTTATAGGTTATTATAAAATATTGAGTATAGTTCTCTGTGGTATATAGTAGGTACATGTTGTTTATCTATTTTGTATATAGCAAATTGTATCTGTTAGAGTCCAAATTTATCCCTACCCTCAACCCCTTTTACCTTTGGTAACCATAAGATAATCATTTTGATCATTTTTTAGATTTCACATATAAGCAATATCACATGATATTTGTCTTTCTCTTTCTGACTTACTTCACATAGTATTATAATCTCCAGCCCATCCATGTTGCTATAAATAGCATTACTTCATCTTTTTATTGCTGAGTAATATTCCAAAGTATACTTATGCAATGAAGTGTATTTATAGTGCACTGTAAACATTTATACAATGGAATATTACTTAGCCATAAAAAGTAATATGCTCATTTTTTAAGGTACAGCACATTTACTCCTTCATTTATTCAAGGACCCTACTATATGCTGGACCTGCTTCTGACAATGCAAATGTAGCAGTGAATCAACAGTTTGATGCCACTTATGTGAGGTACCTAAAATAGTCAAATTCATAGAGTACACTTGCAGATGCCAGAACCCAGGAGATGGGGTGGGGAGGGGTGCGGGGACTTAGTATTTAATGCATACAGATTTTCTGGTTAGGAAAATGAAGAATTCAGGGGGTTGATGATGATGAGAGCTGCACAACAATGTGAATGTACTTCATGCCACTGAAGTGGATCTTAGTCAAATATGGCTAAAATGGTATGTTTTATATTATATGACTTTTACCACAATAAAAAAAAAATTAAAAAAGAAAGCATCCCTGTCCTAAGAAGCTTATATTCTATTGGGAAGATACAGACACTAAACATATGTGTCAATATAAGTATGTTTGCTGACAATAAGTGCTGTGGAGATAAATCAATGCCTAGAAATCAGGAAAGATGGTTGGGAGTCAGGGGTGTTATTTAAGACAGAGTAGGGAGTAGATATCTGAAGGAAGTGGGGAAGGGGGGAGTACAGCTTGAAGAGGAAGAGTATTTCCTTACAGAGTGTATGTCAGATTTCACTCAGGAAAACAGAAGCTGTTCTTTGTATTCCAAGTATGAAGTGTTTTCATATGTCACTAGAAACTTGCGTAAGCTTTGGAAGGGCTGAAGAGAGAAGGTTGGGGAATCTCTTGCCAAAGATGGTGGCCACCAATACTGAATAGCTTTTTCCAAACTGAAGTTCTTAAGGGTTAAAATCACTGTGACTCTCAAGAACTCCAGAAACTCTACTGGTATACTCCAATCCAGAGCCATCTGTGGTAAGAGGTTTTAAGAAATGTAATGCTGATGAAAGTTTAGTGAGGATAGAAAAGAGGAGAAGTTAAAAATAGACATCCCTGCATACAGAACGGAAGGTGAATGCAGAGAGAACATATCTGGTAATGTTCTAGAAAAAACAAGAAACCAATGTGTCCAGAGCAGAGGGAGACCCTGCGCATGGAATGGGTGGGGCATGAGAAGATCAGTGAGTGAGACGAAGTATAAATTTAACTCTGTAATACAAGTTTTGCTCTAATTGTTTTGGGTACTGAGAAGCTCATTGAGCTAAAGACAGTGAAAAGTAGTAAGACAAATGGATTCAAGGTCTAAGGGGGAGGATATCTTACAACTCTTGGAGATGAATTCTAGACAGTGAGCTGAAAATACAGGCAGTTTGGTAAAGGAGAGACATACGGGCAATGTGATTAAGCCGTGTGTATAGATATTGTTAATGACAAGGTCTAACCTGCACTGTATAAGACAGTGGCCACAGTCAGTTCAGTTCAGTTGCTCAGTCATGTCCAATTCTTTGTGACCCCATGGACTGCAGCATGCCAGGCCTCCCTGTCCATCACAAACTCCCAGAGTTTACACAAACTCACATCCATTGAGTCGGAGGTGCCATCCAACCATCTCATCCTTTCTCCCCCTTCTCACCCCACCCCCCTTCAATCTTTCCCAGCATCAAGGTCTTTTCAAATGAGTCAGTTCTTCACATCAGGTGGCCAAAGTATTGGAGTTTCAGCTTCAGCGTCTGTCCTTCCAATGAATATTCAGGACTGATTTCCTTTAGGACGGACTGGTTTGCTTTCCTTGCTGTCCAGGGGACTCTCAAGAGTCTTGTCCAACACCATGGTGCAAAAGCATCAATTCTTTCGTGTTCAGCTTTCTTTATAGTCCAACTCTCACATTCATACATGACTACTGGAAAAACCATAGTTTTGAGTAGATGGCCTTCACTGGCAAGGTAATGTCTCTTTAGTCTAGGTTGGCCATAAGATTTCTATCAAGAAGCAAGCCTATTTTAATTTTACGGCTGCAGTCACCATCTGCAGTGATTTTGGAGGCAAAAAAAAAAAAAAAAAAGTAAAAAAAATAACAAGTCTGTCATTGCTTCCCCATCTATTTGCCATGAAGTAATGGGACCAGATGACATGATCTTAGTTTTCTGAATGTTGAGCTTTAAGCCAACTTTTGCACTCTCCTCTTTGACTTTCATCAAGAGGCTCTTTAGTTCTTCTTCACTTTCTGCCGTAAGTGTGGTGTCATCTGAAAATTTGAGGTCATTGATATTTCTCCCTGCAATCTTGATTCTAGCTTGTGCTTCATGCAGTCCAGGATTTCTCATGATGTACTCTGTATATAAGTTAAATAAGCAGGGTGAAAATATACAGCCTTGACATACTCCTTTCCTGATTTGGAACCAGTCTGTAGTTTCGTGTCCAGTTCTAACTGTTGCTTCTTGACCTGCATACTGACTTCTCAGAAAGCAGGTCAGGTGGTCTGGTATTCCCATCTCCTGAAGAATTTTCCACAATTTGTTGTGATCCACACAGTCAAAGTCTTCGGCATAGTCAATAAAGCAGAAATAGATGTTTTTCTGGAACTCTCTTGCTTTTTTGATGATCCAGCAAATGTTGGCAATTTGATCTCTGGTTCCTCTGCCTTTTCTAAATCCAACTTGAACATCTGGAAGTTCATGGTTCATGTACAGTTGAAGCCTGGCATGTAGAATTTTGAGCATTATTTTGCTAGCCTGTGAGATGAGTGCAATTGTGTGGTAGTTTGAGCATTCTTTGGCATTGCATTTCTTTGGGATTGTAATGAAAACTGACCTTTTCCAGTTCTGTGGCTACTGCTGAGTTTTCCAAATTTGCTGACATTGAATGAAGCACTTTCACAACATCATCTTTTAGGCTTTGAAATTGCTCAACTGGAATTTCATCACCTCCGCTAGCTTCATTTGTAGTGATGCTTCCTAAGGCCCACTTGACTTCTCATTCCAGGATGTCTGGCTCTAGGTGAGTGATCACAGTACCATGACTATCTAGGTCGTGAAGATCTTTTTCGCATAGTTCCTCTGTGTATTCTTGCCACCTCTTATATCTTCTGCTTCTGTTAGGTCCATACCATTTCTGTCCTTTATTGAGCCCGTCTTTTCATGAAATGTTTCCTTGGCATTTCTAATTTTCTTGAAGAAGTCTCTAGTTTTTCCCATTCTATTGTTTTACTCTATTTCTTTGCATTGATCACTGAGGCGGCTTCTTATCTCTCAAGGCTATTTTTCAAACTCTGCCTTCAAATGGGTATATCTTTCCTTTTCTCTTTTCTCCTTTGTCTTTTGCATCTCTTCTTTTCACAGCTATTTGTAAGGCCTCTTCAGATAACTGTTTTACCTTTTTGCATTTCTTTTTCTTGTGGATGGTCTTGATCACTGCCTCCTGTACAATGTCATCCTTGTACAAACCTTCATCCATAGTTCTTTAGACACTCTATCATATCTAGTCCCTTAAATCTATTTCTCACTTCTACTGTATAATCATAAGGGATTTGATTTACATCATACCTGAATGGTCTAGTGGTTTTCCCTACTTTCTTCAATGTAAGCCTGAATTTGGCAATAAGGAGTTCATGATCTGAGCCAGCTCCCCGTCTTGTTTTCATTGACTGTATAGAGCTTCTCCATCTGTGGCTGCAAAGAATATAATCAATCTGATTTCGGTGTTGACCATCTGGTGATGTCCATGTGTAGAGTCTTCTCTTGTGTTGTTGGAAGAGGGTGTTTGCTATGACCAGTGCATTCTCTTGGCAAAACTCTATTAGCCTTTGCCCTGCTTCATTCTGTACTCCAAGGCCAAATTTGCCTGTTACTTCAGGTGTTTCTTGACTTTCTACTTTCACATTCCAGTCCCCCTACAGTGAAAAGGACTTCTTTTTTGGATCTTAGTTCTAGAAGGTCTTTGTAGGTCTTCATAGAACCGTTCAATTTCAGCTTCTTCAGAATTACTGATTGGGCCAAGAAGCAGCGGCTGTGTGCTCCTGCACAGCACTGGAGCATCTGTGAGGAGATACCCATATCCAAGGGCAGAGGAGCCCCTGCAAGACGGTAGGTACTGGAGCGGTGTCTGCATGGTGCTGGAGCACTGGAGCGACTTTGAGGATATACTCCCCATCCAAGGGCAAAGGATAAGCCCCGCAAGATGGTAGGAGGGGTGAAATCACATTAGAATTAAACTTCATGCTTGCCAGAGATGCTCAAAGGGCTCAAACATACCTTGTGCCCACCATGACCCAGAGACCCCACAGTATCCACAGTGGCTATTTAAATTAGTAAAAATTCAATAAATTTAGAATTTACTTCCTTAGTCACATTACCTACACATCAGTGCTTAATAGCACATGTGGCTTCTGGTTACTTGTCTTACTCTATTCCAGCTGCAATAATACACTACCATTCTTTGGAGTGGTTAACCAACAACCATTTATTTCTCAGTTTTGAAGCCTGTAGAAAAATATATATACATCAAGGAGGGGAGGCAGGGGATAAATTGGGAGATTGGGATTGATATGTTTACACTACTATGTAACAAATTGGTAACTAATGATAACATAATGTATAGCACAGGGGGAAAAAAGTACAATCTGTGCAACTTACGTTAACTTAACCTTAAAAATGCATTCCAATATACAGTAGGTGTAGAAAAACACTATTTGATTTTACTTACACAAGGTATCTAGAATAGTCAAATCCATAGAGTGAGAAAGTATATTGGTAGATGCCTGGGCTTGAGGGGGTGGTGGTAGGGAGGGGGAATGGGGACAGAGTATAGAAGGGTGAAAAATTCAGGAGACAGATGATGGTGACAGTTGCACAACAATGTGAATGCATTTAGTGCCACTGAACTCCACAGTTAAATATAGTTAAAATGGTATGTTCTACATCATGTAACTTTCACCATGATAAAAAGTTTTTGTCTTTTTTTTTTAATGCCAGCAGACTCAGACTCACCAGAGAAATTGCTTTCTGCCTCATAGATGGCTATTTCCTTGCCTTGTCCTCACATGGCAGAAGAGATGAAGAAGCTGTCTGAGAACTCCTTTATAAGGGCACCAATCCCTTTCCTGGAGACTCCACCCTCATGACCTAATCACCTCCCAGAAGCATCACCTCCAAATAACAACACATTGGGGATTAGGTTCCAACATATTAAGTTTAGGAGACAACCAATCAGTCTACAATACTACTGCATAGATAGCATAGATACAGAACACCGTCACCACCACAGAAAGTTCTATTGAAGAGAACTGGCATAAAGTATAGCCATAGGAAGGGACAACTTAGTAAGGATGGAGACTTGGATATTGTAGAAGGAAAAAGAAATAAAACACAAGATTTTTGGAAAGACCTATCACTATAGGAACAATTTTTAAGAGAGATACCAATTTTTTACAGAATAGAAAACAATTTTGACAGCATATTCAGGTGCTGATTTGTTCCAAGAAATAAGGGGGATAGATCAATTGGCCTGTAGGTGATTATAACCAAGAGAGGTGTTACGTGGTATATTTTGATACTATGAGCTTCAATGCTAGTGTTTTTTAGGGAAGAGGAAAGCATGGGGTGACCTGAAAGGGATTAGGAATTATGTTACATAACAGAGAAAGAAGTGAGGAATGTTTTATCAGGAATTTCCTTACCTGGGGCACCAGCTCATGGCATTACATACTTTTTGTTTAAATACTCAGAGCATATTCTACTTTCGTAATTAGACAGAAACACATTTGCGTTCATCAATCTGCTGTTTATTATTTAATTTTTATTTTTTTTACTGCATTTTTGGTAAATATATGACACAGTAGACTTGCTTTTTATAATACTTGTGTACTTCTAGATTTACAGGATTGCTGGGAGAAATATCAATAACCTCAGTTATGCAGATGACCCCACCCTAATGGCAGAAAGTGAAGAGGAAATAAACAGTCTCTTGATGAAGGTGAGAGAGGACAGTGAAAAAGCTGTCTTAAAACTCAACATTCAAAAAACAAAGACCATGGCATCCAGTCCAATCATTTCATGGGAAACAGAGGCGGGGAAATGGAAACAGTGTCAAACTTTATTTTCTTGGGCTTCAAAATCACTACAGAGAGTGACTGCATCCATGAAATTAAAAGATGTTTGCTCTTTGGAAGGAAAACTATGACAAACATAGACAATGTATTACAAAGAAGAGATATCACTTTGTTGACAAAGGTCCATATAGTCAAAGTTATGGTTTTTCCAGTAGTCATATATGGATGTGAGAATTGTATCATAAAGGAGGGTGAACACCTAAGAACGGATGCTTTTGAACTGCAGGGCTGGAGAAGACTCTTGGACTGCAAGGAGTTCAAACTAGTCAATTCTAAAGGAAATCAACCCTGAGTATTCTTTGGAAGGACTCATGCTGAAGCTGAAGCTCCAATATTCTGGCCACCTGATGTGAAAAAAAAGTCAATACATTAGAAAAGACCCTGAAGCTGAGGAAGATTGAGGGCAGGAGGAGAAGGGGGCAACAGTGGATAAGATGGTTGGATGGCATCAGTGACTCATGTTCATGAGTTTGAGCAAGCTCCAGAAGATAATGAAGGACAGAGAAGCCTGGTGTTCTGCAGTCCATGGGGTCACAGAGTTGGACATGACTGAGCAACTGAACATCAAGAACAGATTTACAATATCTAAATTCTGGAAATATCATTAACCTAGGAAAAGTCAGCTCTCTTTCATCACTAGTAAAATTTCTGTTAGATCTCATGGATGTTAAACCCAGCCTTTTTTTTTTTTTTCTTTTTTTCTTTTGCTTCCTAATACAACATGAGGAACACACTAGTGTCTAATAAATGCACAAATGTGCAGATAATTTTGTTAGGCAAGTTTGAATATGTTACTCTGTTTATATTTATTTTACTTTTCTGATTTCATACTATTACTATAATTAACCTATATTTTAAACACCAGAGACAAAAGCAAACTTGAAAGCCCAGATGATAACATGTGAGGAGAGTAAAGGTCACCAAAATATTGTCAGGCAACAATTTTGAGAGCTCTGTTGTAATGTTTTAGTAATAATTATTTCTGTGCTTTACCTTGGCAACATACAAACAATAATTAAATGTTCACCCTGGGAAGGTGAGTAATGGTCTTCCTGGTTTCTTGCCCATGGAGATAAATGGCTTTACTAGCTCACATGGTGAATAATTTTAACACTTGACTGCCTGAGAGAAAATCTAGAATAAATAGTGCTAACTAAAGAACACAAAACTGAGATTCCCAATTTAATTACCTGCACATTATTCCTACTTTGTGTTTGCTTTCTCATTTTTAAAGGTTAAATAAATTTCCAATGGATAACATATATTCCCAAATGTGTTTCACAAATAGATACTTTTGCCTATGGAAATTTATGAACTCTCAAGGTACAAAAATGAAACAAAATACTGAAAATGTGGTCATCACAGCACAGGCCAAGCAGAGGCTTTCCACTGCTCCCCTGAAATGCATACCCCACTCCCTCAAAATGGACCCTCTCTCTCCTGAGGAATGGACCTGCTCCCCACTGGGAATTAGTGGAGTTTTGATTCCCTTTATCTTCTAAGGGCTAACTTGAGTAGTAAGAGCTAAAGCAGGTTAGGACAGAAAGCACGGCAAACTGCCCTGCACTTTGCTTCTTCTTCTCTGACATGCATGTCTTGATAACCATCTACACAGGATGGCAAACAATTGCCATTCAAGTTTGTGTCTTGCCTTGCACTTCACTTCTAATACTTTGGCCAACTGATGTGAAGAACTGACTCACTGGAAAAGACCCTGATGCTGGGAAAGACTGAAGGCAGGAAGAGGAGGAGAAAGGGACAACAGAGGATGAGACGGTTGGATGGCACGACTGATTTGATGGACAGTAGTTTGAGCAAGCTCTGGGAGTTGGTGATGAACAGGGAAGCTTGGTGTACTGCAGCCCATGGGGTCACAAAGAGTTGGACACAAATGAGCAACTGAACTGAACTTGCATTTCACCAAACATCAAACGAGACTGTTATTAACCTGTTGCCTTTCAATAAAGTAGTAAATGGTCTCTACAGATTAAAATAAACAAAAGTGAAAAAAAAAAAAAAAAAAAAACCTCAGCCCATTGGTATCTTAACAATTCAATTTTGAACATGTACAGATAAAAAGTAAAAATGTCAGATGGCCTCATTTACTTACTGAACTTCACACTTTTTTTTTTTTTTTCAGTCAACAAAGGCAATAGGAGCAAAAAGCACGAGCACCAGGTCCTATGCAGCTTTATTCCAGACTAGAAACTGTTCACATGCATCATCTAAAGCAGGGATTTAAAACGTTTCTTTGTTATATACTCCTTTATTCATTTGTTCTTTCTTTGGTTCACTTATTGCCTACGATATTAGAAAGGCAGGTAACATATAGAAGATAATCAAGTTGAACTCCCAAGTTTGAAAAGAAAACAAGCCTTCAATTTGCTCACAATTTAGTCACACAACCCACTGAGACTCTATATAGTTTGGTTTTAAACAAAATTCTCCTTAAGAAATCTGCTTCTTGAGTGGGCAGTGTACAAGCTGTTATAATTGTCATCTCCTAGCAAATATCTCTCACAAATAATACAGGTAAAAAGCGGGGGAGGGGGCAGTTATATTAAATGAGCTTCTTTGCCAATAATTATTGACGTGATAACTCTATATAGAAAACCCTAAAGGCGCCATACAAAAATTTAGAACAAATAAATGAATTCAGTAACACAGCAGGATACAAAATCAATATATAGAAGTTTGTTGCATTTCTTTACATTAACAATGAAATATCAGAAACAGAAAGCAAAAAATAAAATTCCCTTTAAAATTGTGTCAAAAAAATAAAATACCTAGGAATAAACCTAAACAAGGAAGTGGAAAACCTCTACATTGAAAACTCTAAAACTATATAAGAAATTAAACATGATGCAAAGAAATGGAAAAGTACCCTATGCTCTTAGATTGGAAGAATTAACATTTTTAAAATGGACATACTACCCAGAGTGATTTATAAATTTATTGTAATCTCTATCAAATTACTCATGACATTTTTCACAGAACTAGAACAAGCAACACTAAAATTTATATGGAATCAGAAAAGACACAGAATTGCCAAAGCAATCCTGAGGGAAAAGAACATAGCTTGAGGCATAACTCTCCCAAACCTCAGACAATACTACAAAGCATAGTAACCAAAACAGCATGGTAATGGCACAAAGGAAAGAGCCACATAGATCAATGGAACAGAAGAGAGCTCAGAAATAAATGCACACAATCAACCATCAATTAATCAATAACAAAAGAGGCAAGAACATACAGTGGACAGAAGACAGTATTTTCAGCAAGCAGTGTTGGGAAAGCTGGATAGTTACACATAATTCAAAGAAATTAGTACACTCCGTCACATCACATACAAAAATAAACTCAAAATGGTTTAATTTCAGTTCAGTTACTCAGTTGAGTCTGACTCTTTGTGACCCCATGAACCACAGAACACCAGGCCTCCCTGTCCATCACCAACTCCTGGAGTCCACCCAAACCCATGTCCATTGAGTTGGTGATGCGATCCAACCATCTCATCCTCTGTCGTCCCCTTCTCCTCCTGCCCTCAATCTTTCCCAGCATCAGTGTCTTTTCAAATGAGTCAGTTCTTCACATCAGGTGGCCAAAGTATTGGAGTTTCAGCTTCAACATCAGTCCTTCCAATGAACACCCAGGACTGATCTCCTTTAGGATGGATTGGTTGGATCTCCTTGCAGTCCAAGGGACTCTCAAGAGTCTTCTCCAACACCACAGTTCAAAAGCATCAATTCTTTGGTGCTCAGCTTTCTTTATAGTCCAACTCTCACATCCATATACATGACCACTGGAAAAACTATAGCCTTGACTAGATGGACCTTTGTTGGCAAAGTAATGTTTCTGCTTTTTAATATGCTGTCTAGGTTACTCTTTCCAAGGAGTAAGCATATTTTAATTTCATGGCTGCAGTCACCATCTGCAGTGATTTTCGAGCCCAAAAAAATAAAGTTTGACCCTGCTTCCACTGTTTCCCTATCTATTTCCCATGAAGCAATGGGACCAGATGCCATGATCTTAGTTTTCTGAATGTTGAGCTTTAAGCCAACTTTTTCACTCTCCTCTTTCACTTTCCTAAAGAGGCTCTTTAGTTCTTCACTTTCTGCAATAAGGGTGGTGTCATCTGCATATGTAAGCTTATTGATATTTCTCCTGGCAATCCTGATCCCAGCTTGTGCTTCTTGATCCCAGCTATTCTCATGATGTACTCTGCGTATAAGTTAAATAAGCAGGGTGACAATATACGGCCTTTACATACTCCTTTTCCTATTTGGAACCAGTTTGTTGTTCCATGTCCAGTTCTAGCTGTTGCTTCCTGACCTGCTTACAGGTGTCTCAAGAGGCAGGTCAGGTGGTCTGGTGTTCCCATCCCTTTCAGAATTGTCCACAGTTTATTGTGATCCACGCAGTCAAAGGCTTTGGCATAGTCAATAAAGCAGAAATATATGTCTTTTCTGGAACTCTCTTGCTTTTTCAATGATCCAGCGGATGTTGGCAATTTGATCTCTGGTTCCTCTGCCTTTTCTAAAACCAGCTTGAACATCTGGAAGTTCACGTTTCACATATTGCTGAAGCCTGTTGCCTTGAGAACCCCAGGAACAATAGGAAAAGGCAAAAAGATAGGATACTGAAAGAGGAACTCCCCGGGTTAGTAGGTGCCCAATATGCTACTGGAGATCAGTGGAGAAATAACTCCAGAAAGAATGAAAGGACGAACCCAAAGCAAAAACAACACGAAGTTGTGGATGTGACTGGTGATAGAAGCAAGGTCCAATGCTGTAAAGAGCAATATTGCATAGGAACCTGGAAAGTTAGGTCCATGAATCAAGGCAAATTGGAAGTGGTCAAATGGGAGATGGCAAGAGTGAATGTCGACATTCTTGGAATCGGTGAACTATGATGGACTGGAATGGGTGAATTTAACTCAGGTGATCATTATATCTACTACTGTGTGCAGGAATCCCTTAGAAGAAATGGAGTAGCCATTATAATCAACAAAAGAGTCCAAAATGCAGTACTTGGATGCAATCTCAAAAATGACAGAATGATATCTGTTCATTTCCAAGGCAAACTATTCAATATCACAGTAATCCAAGTCCACTGTACCCCAACCAGTAACACTGAAGAAGCCGAAGTAGAACGGTTCTATGAAGACCTACAAGACCTCTTAGAACTAACAAATATGAGACATGATACCATAAAACTCCTAGAAAGAACATAGGCAAAACACTTTCAGAGCCAAATCATAGCAATATTTTCTTAGATCAGTCTCTGAAGACAAAAGAAATGAAAATGAACAAATAAAAATAAACAAGTAGAACCTAATCAAATTTAAAAGTTTTTGTATAGCAAAGGGAATCATCAAAAAGCAGAGACAAAATACAGAATAGTATAAAATATTTGCAAACAATGCAACCAACCAGGGCATAATTTTCAAAATATGCAAACTGTTTGTACAATTCAATACAAAAAAATAAAAATGCAAACAACCTAATAGAAAAATAGTCAGAAGGCTTAAATAGACCCTCCTCCAAATAAGATATATTGATGAGAAGGCACGTGAAAAGATGCTCACCATCACGAGTTACTAGAGAAATGCAAATCCAAACTATGAGATAAAACCTCATATCAATCATAATGGCCATCATTAAAAAGTCTACAAATAATAAATACTGGAGAGGGTGTAGAGAAAATGGAACCCACCTACATTATTGGAGGAAATGTAAATGGTGCAGTCACTATGGAAAATAGTAGGGAGGTTTTTAAAGACAACAACAACAACAACTAAAACTAGAGCTACAATATGATTCAGCAGTATGATTCCACTCCTTGGTGCATATCTGAAAAAGATTAAAACTCTAATTCAAAAAGATCCATGTATCCCAATACTCACAGTAGCCCTGTTTACAATAACTAAGATGTGGAGGCAACCTAAATGTCCATCAACAGAACAGCAGATGAATGGATAAAGATGATGTGTGTATATACACACACACACAAAGAATACTATTCAGTCATGCATGCTAAGTCACTTCAGTCATGTACAACTCTTTGCTACATATGAACCATAATCCACCAGGCTTCTCTGTCCATGGGGTTCATTAGGCAAGAACACTGGTGTGGGTTGCCCTTCTCTAGGGGATATTCCAGACTCAAGGATCAAACCTGTGTCTCATACATCTCCTGCATTGGCAGGCAGGTTCTTTACCACTAATATCATATGGGAAGCCCCACTACTCAGCCATAGGAAGAATAAAATATGCTATTTGGAACAATATAGATAGACCTAGAGAATATCATACTAAGTAAAATAGGATAGTCAAACAAATATATGATATCACTTATGTATGGAGTCTAAAGCATAACACAAATGAATTTATATATACAACAGAAGCAGACTTACAGACATAGAAAACGAATGCATAGTTGCCATGGGGAAAGGGAGGTGGGGGAAGGATAAATTAGGAGTATAGGATTAACAGATACAAACTACTGTGCATAAAATGGATAAGCAACAAGAATTTACAACATAACACAGGATGCAATGTCAAATGTCTTATCAGTCATGGAAAATTAACTGAAAAGATAAATATAGATATGTGTGTGTATATACATATACATATATATATATATATATGTATATATATATATATATATATATAGCACTGAATCACTCTGCTGTATACCTGAAACTAATGTAACACTGCAAATCAACTATATTTCAATTAAAAAAATGATAAAAGGTAATTATTCATTTATTTCTCCATAAGGAAACAAGATGATAGTAGAAGGAAGTAATTTAAGAGAAGATTCTGCTAAGACTGGGAAGGGTCTACTTGCAAGCTAGTTAATTAGCCACCAGTTGCATGGATGTTGGCATAAGACATGACATTCCAGGATCAGAGGCAAATGACTTTATTATTCAAAAAAATAGCCATAGCCAGAGGATTAACATTTGTGCCATTTTCTTGAACCCAGATTTCCACATGCTAATGCAAAGAGACTTTGATGATTTCTGCAAACACAGTGAGCTTCACTTCAGGAGAGGAACCCTGATCTAGGAAACAGATCTTTTCCAAAGGCAGTAAGCCCTGGAGGGAGACATCATCTTACTCTGTTTGTATATGTGTGTTAGTCACTCAGTCATTTCCAACTCTTTGCAGCCACATGACTATGGACCTCTGTCCATGGGATTTCCCAGGCAAGAATACTGGAATGGGTAGCCATTCCTTTCTCCAGAGAATCTTCCCAACCCAGGAATGGAATGTGGGTCTCCTGCATTGCAAGCAGATTCTTTACTCTATGAGCCAGCAGTAAACTACTGGACAGTAAATAAATTTGCCTGCACTCTTGATGGAGACACCATTTATGTCTTCCAAAGATGTTTGCTGTACAAACATCTTTGAAAAGATAGTTTGAAACAAGATAGTTGATGCCTCTGCTCAGAAAATGTGCTGAAACGTAAGATACCCATGGAGAATTAATTGTCTTCCAACACATTAAGCATACAAATAGGGAACTTGGGTAAACAATGATCAAACATTTACATAATATTCTCTTCATTTTTTGAATAGCTAATTGCTATTTCTAAAATTTACGTGAGAAAACACTAAGAAACTGTATGGAGTCTTTGGCACATACTTTTAGTTTAAAAAATGTGTTTTGAATAAATGTGTGAATAAACAGCAATGTTTTTTCTTTTAGGTTAAGGTGAAGGGAAATTTAGCAGCTTCCCTTAGACTTTCACTGATGTCTCATTACAGAGTCTAAGAGCAAACCAGGGAGCCACCAGATGTTAGGCAGCCGGGAGCCAACATACTCAAAGAAAGGTTCAGAGTCAGCTTAGATGATTCAGCCAGAAAAGAAACTGATTATCTACTCAAAATTTGATCACTGGTCAAATGGCATAGGAACACACATGATGTTTCTAAATAAGTTGGATTAAGGCTAACTTTTGGAGAAGGAATTGGCAACCCACTCCAATGTTTTTGCCTGGAGAACCCCGTGGACAGAGGAGCCTGGTGGGCTCTTGTCCATGGGGTCGCACAGAGTCGGACACGACTGAAGCGACTCAGCATGCATGCATGCATTAGAGAAGGAAATGGCAACCCACTCCAGTATTCTTGCCTGGAGAATCCCAGGGATGGAGGAGCCTGGTGGGCTGCCATCTATGGGGTCGCATAGAGCCGGACACGACTGAAGTGACTTAGCGGCAGCAGCAGCAGCAGCAAGGCTAACTTTTGATACCTCAAATAACTTGTTTCACCCATTTCCTCATTATTTCTTGCCTAGTTCCAAAAATAAAGTAGTGCAAAATGGTGATTTCAGAATTATAAGACCACTACTATCAAGTACAAAGTATTGATAGTATTATTTCCTGTTATGGACAGTGAGTTGAAGTCTGTTATCCTTCAGGACTCAGCTAGGTATGAGAAGAAACCTTGCTTCCAGGCTAGATTGGTTTGGCAGTTTTCCTTTATGTTATTAAAGTACCCTAATTACAGCATTTGGCACATTATATTGTGCTTGTCTCTTGTCTAATTATCCACATAGGTATATATGACAGTTTAAAGCAAGAATTGAACCATAATCTTGGCTAAATACCCCAAATGTTTATACAAATCTACACAGATTTATAATAAGTATATGCAGAATCAATAAATGAACAGTTAAAGAACAGATAACTTTCATTGTCAACCTCTGTAAGAATGAAAATAGGTGCATACTGAATGCACTTTAAAATCATCTTGTTGAAAGATAAGAAGTACACCCATTCACACATGCACACATATGGCCATATATTTGTAGGTAGAACACCCACAAACAAGCATGCATAACAATGCATGTGCAATGGCCAGAAAGTGCAGCACCAACTTTTCAGCAATTTAAATGATTAAGTTGTGTTGTGTACTTATGCAATTAGGGGAACAATTACTTGGAATTGTTTACCTTCATTATTGTCCTCATTATCTTATTTCCTTAAAATCTCTAATTAAACACTCTTCTAGAAAGGAGCAAATCATTTTAGGACAAGTTGCTTCCTTGAGATAGCTACACTTCCTGGGTGTTCGATGAACTGTCTCAAACAGAGATGCTTGGCAGATGACAAGAACTGTGCTTACTATGGAAAGGAAGCTATTTCAACCCATACCTAACACCCACTACCTAGACCAGAAAGTGGGGCTGAATGCATTTCTTGGGTTACTTGCTCCTGTGGTTGGTCCCTATCCTTCCAAAGTCGAAGGTTCACAGTGCAGGTGGAGGCAGGAACAATAGATGATTGCTTTGACTATTTCCATCTCCAAACATGTTGTCACTGCAAACTGACTGAAGTTTCTTCATTGATACTCTTCTGTTCTGACGAGATTGCATGTGGAGTGTGGGCATACCTAATTTTGCTTTATATTTCCTGGCTTATTGATTATAAGTAGAGGCGTTGGCTGTGTACACTGCCAGCTAATGCTCAGGGGATGCGGAATTACCATCTGGATAAAGCGAGTGGCCAGACAACGCCCTCACCTTCCCCAGGATTAAACCTTGACTCTCTCTTTTGCCAACACCTTGCAGTCACACTGTATGCATGACCCCACCATCTAACAACAAACATACATAACTGAAAAAAAGGGAAATAAAAATTCCCAGCAAAAGAGACTCCATTACCTCACTGTGATTAACATTGCTGGACACTTTAAAATCACTGTTTTGTGAAATAAAAATGACTTTCTATAACCAATTATAAAATATAGAGTGCAAACATTTCCTTCCAGTTAGACTTTCATATTTTCTTTTGATTGTGCCTTATTTTCTGTTGAATTTACCTTAAATATATATTGTGCTGAAAAAGAATCAAGAATAATTTTTTGCTCGTTAGGGTTTATTAGCATGCAATTAATTACAGCAATTATAGTGATGATAAAACCAGAACAGAAACTTCAGGATTCAGTTAGGATTTAGTTGTTTTGTTTGCTTTATGACACCGATAGGAAAGTTGAACTCTGGTTTCAGTTCTACCATGCTGTAAACAGTCATGAAAGTAATCATTTATTCTTTGTGCTTAATATAATGCATTTATTTCTTTGTGGTTAATATAAAGCATTCCGTCCCATATTGCTTTTAGGATTTCTGAGAATCTAAGGGTGGCTATTCTCCTTTCAGAATCCCTTCCTTATATTGTGTTTTTTCTTGGTTTTCCTCCAACTGTACTGCTATGGCATACCACTTCCAAAATTCTTGTAATTTCTCACTTGCAGTTGTTTAATAAAAAGCCTATTCTTAATCTCTCTTCTTTCCCCTGCCTCTAATCAATTTACTCACAGTGGGCATATCAGTCTTCTGGACATCTATTGAAGACCCTGGCACTATCCTGATAAACACAGTTAATTTTCAAGCACTTCAGAAAGAGAAATGAACAAAATATGAAATTATTATCTTGCATGTACAATGATGACCCCCACCCCAACAGACTTTGCAGCACAGGACTGGGAGGTGGAAGCCATCCATCTTTCTCATTGCTATTTCTACAATTCTGCTTCCCTCCTTGAATCCCCTCAGTTCCCAAATGCATGTCACCCACCAAACCACAGCATCTATATTCATTCAACTGCAACCATTCACCCTTGACCACCCCTCATTTATTGAACATTTGAACTCTTATCTCATTGATCTTTCTTTCCAAAACTCCTAAATAGATGCTGACAATTTTAAAATCTACATAGATAACAATTCCAACACAGAAGCCTCTAAATCCCTGATCTTATCATCACCCCCTCAAGGCCAATTGATTTACATATGTTCTTTGTCATTATATTACATCCTTAATCTCAAGGTCAAACATCTTATGCTTTCCCAATGTGTCATATCTTTCCAACTCTTATCTCATTAAAGAATTAATTATTCTTTAATTTCAATGGGATATATTTTGTTGAACCCAACATCTAGGTAGTCTTTGCTAAGTAAATTTGCCTCTTCAGATCTTATTTTTCATAGTCAAAAAAGTCTTTGAGAAGGGAACAAAGGGAATACAATGGCACAAAGACTGTCTTTTCAACAAATGGTGTTATAGCAGCTGGACATTCACATGCAAACAAATGACAGAAATTAACTAAAAATAGAGTAGACCTCAATATAAAAATAAAACTATACACTCCTCAGTTCAGTTCAGTTCAGCTGCTCAGTCGTGTCCGACACTTTACAACCCCATGAATCCTGGCACGCCAGGCCTCCCTGTCCATCACCAACTCCCGGAGTTTACCCAAACCCGTGTCCATCGAGTCAGTGATGCCATCCAGCCATCTCATCCTCTGTTGTCCCCTTCTCCTCCTGCCCCCAATACCTCCCAGCATTAGGGTCTTTTCCAATGAGTCAACTCTTCACATCAGATGGCCAAAACTTTGCAGTTTGAGCTTCAACATCTGTCCTTCCAATGAACACCCAGGACTGATCTCCTTCAGGATGGACTGGTTGGATCTCCTTGAAGTCCAAGGGACTCTCAAGAGTCTTCTCCAACACCACAGTTCAAAAGCATCAATTCTTTGGTGCTCAGTTTTCTTTACAGTCCAACTCTCACATCCATACATGACCACTGGAAAAACCATAGCCTTGACCAGATGCACCTTTGTTGGAAAAGTAATGTCTCTGCTTTTTAATGTGCGATCTAAGTTGGTCATAACTTTCCTTCCAAGGAGTAAACATCTTTTAATTTCATTGCTGCAATCACCATCTGCAGTGACTTTGGAGCCCAAAAAAATAAAGCCTGACACTGTTTTCACTGTATCCCCATCTATTTCCCATTAAGTGATAGGACCAGATGTCATGATCTTAGTTTTCTGAATGTTGAGCTTTAAGCCAACTTTTTCACTCTCCTCTTTCACTTTCATGAAGAGAATTTTTAGCTCCTCTTCACTATCTGCCATAAAGGTGGTGTTATCTGCATGAGGTTATTGATATTTCTCCTGGCAATCTTGATTCCAGCTTGGGCATCATCCAGCCCAGTGTTTCTCATGATGTACTCTGCATATAAGTTAAATAAGCAGGGTGACAATATATAGCCTTGACATACTCCTTTTCCTCTTTGGAATCAGTCTATTGTTCCATGTCCAGTTCTAACTGTTGCTTCCTGACCTGCATACAGGGTTCTCAAGAGGCAGGTCAGGTACTCCTATCTCTTTCAGAATTTTCCACAGTTTATTGTGATCCACACAGTCAAAGGCTTTGGCAAAGTCAATAAGGCAGAAATAGATGTCTTTTCTGGAACTCTCTTGCTTTTTCAATGATCCAGCGGATGTTGGCAATTTAATCTCTGGTTCCTCTGCCTTTCTAAAACCAGTTTGAACATCTGGAGTTCACGGTTCACGTATTGCTGAAGCCTGGCTTGGAGAATTTTGAGCATTACTTTACTAGCGTGTGAGATGAGTGCAACTGTGCAGTAGTTTGAGCATTCTTTGGGATTGCCTTTCTTGGGGATTGGAATGAAAACTGACCTTTTCCAGTCCTGTGGCCACTGTTGGGTTTTCTAAATTTGCTGGCATATTGAGTGCAGCACTTTCACAGGGTCATATTTCAGGATTTGAAATAGCTCAACTGGAATTCCATCACATCCACTAGCTTTGTTGTAGTGATGCTTTCTAAGGCCGTCTTGACTTTACATTCCAGGATGTCTGGCTCTAGGTGAGTGATCACACCACTTTAATGATCTGGGTTATGAAGATCTTTTTTGTACAGTTCTTCTGTGTATTCTTGCCACCTCTTCTTAATATCTTCTCCTTCTGTTAGGTCCATACCATTTCTGTTCTTTATTGAGCCCATTTTTCATGAAATGTTCCCTTGGTATCTCTAATTTTCTTGAAGAGATCTCTAGTCTTTCCCATTCTGTTGTTTTCCTCTACTAGTGTGCATTGATCTCTGAAGAAGGCTTTCTTATCTCTCCTTGCTATTCTTTCAGTTCAGTCAGTTCAGTCGCTCAGTCGTGTCTGACTCTTTGTGACCCCATGAATCGCAGCATGCCGGGCCTCCCTGTCCAACACGAACTCCCGGAGTCTACTCAAACCCATGCCCATTGAGTTGGTGATGCCATCCAGCCATCTAAACCTCCATCATCCCCTTTTCCTCCTGCCTCCAGTCCCTCCCAGCATCAGGATTTTTTCTAATAAGTCAACTCTTTGCATCAGGTGGCCAAAGTATTGGAGTTTCAGCTTCAGCATCAGTCCTTCCAATGAACACCCAGGACTGCTCTCCTTCAGGATGGACTGGTTGGATCTCCTTGAAGTCCAAGGGACTCTCAAGAGTCTTCTCCAACACCACAGTTCAAAAGCATCAATTCTTTGGTGCTCAGTTTTCTTTACAGTCCAACTCTCACATCCATACATGACCACTGGAAAAACCATAGCCTTGACCAGATGCACCTTTGTTGGAAAAGTAATGTCTCTGCTTTTTAATATGCTATCTAGTTTGATCATAACTTTCCTTCCAAGGAGTAAGCATCTTTTAATTTAATGTCTGCAATCACCATCTGCAGTGATTTTGGAGCCCCCCAAATAAAGCCTGACACTGTTTCCACTGTATCCCCATCTATTTCCCATGAAGTGATGGGACCAGATGCCATGATCTTAGTTTTCTGAATGTTGAGCTTTAAGCCAACTTTTTCACTCTCCTCTTTTACTTTCATGAAGAGGATTTTTAGCTCCTCTTCACTTTCTGCCATAAGGGTGGTGTCATCTGCATATCTGAGGTTATTCATATTTCTCCCGGCAATCTTGATTCCAGCTTGTGCTTCTTCCAGCCCAAAGTTTCTCATGATGTACTCTGCATATAAGTTAAATAAGCAGGGTGACATTATACAGCCTTGATATACTCCTTTTCCTATTTGGAATCAGTCTGTTGTTCCATGTTCAGTCCTAACTGTTGCTTCCTGACCTCCATACAGGTTTCTCAAGAGGCAGGTCAGGTGGTATGGTACTCCCATCTCCTTCAGAATTTTCCACAGTTTATTGTGATCCACACAGTCAAAGGCTTTTGCATAGTCAATAAAGCAGAAATAGATTTTTTTTTTTTTTTTTTCTGGAACTCTCTTGCTTTTTCAATGATCCAGCAGATATTGGCAATTTGATCTCTGGTTCCTCTGCCTTTTCTAAAACCAGCTTGAAAATCTGGAAGTTCTAAGTTCACGTATTGCTGAAGCCTGGCTTGGAGAATTTTGAGCATTACTTTACTAGCATGTGAGATGAGTGCAATTGTGCACTAGTTTGAGCATTCTTTGGGATTGCCTTTCGTAGGGATTAGAATGAAAACTGACTTTTTCCAGTCCTGTGGCCACTGTTGGGTTTTCCAAATTTGCTGGTATATTGAGTGCAGCACTTTCACAGGGTCATATTTCAGGATTTGAAATAGCTCAACTGGAATTCCATCACATCCACTAGCTTTGTTCGTAGTGATGCTTGCTTTCTATTTTTATTTTATTATTATTATTATTTTTTTTTTTGTAGTGATGGTTTCTAAGGCCCACTTGACTTCACATTCCAGGATGTCTGGCTCTAGATGAGTGATGACACCATAGTGATTATCTGGGTCATGAAGATCTTTTTTGTACAGTTCTTCTGTGTATTCTTGCCACCTCTTCTTAATATCTTCTCCTTCTGTTAGGTCCATACCATTTCTGTTCTTTATTGAGCCCATTTTTCATGAAATGTTCCCTTGGTATCTCTAATTTTCTTGAAGAGATCTCTAGTCTTTCTTATTCTGTTGTTTTCCTCTATTTCTTTGCATTGATTGCTGAGGAAGGCTTTCTAATCTCTCCTGGCTATTCTTTGGAATGCTGCATTCAAATAGGAATATCTTTCCTTTTCTTTGCTTTTTTGCTTCTTTTCTTTTCACAGCTATTTGTAAGGCCTCCTCAAACAGCCATTTTGCTTTTTTGCATTTCTTTCCCATGGGGATGGTCTTGATCCCTGTCTCCTGTACAATGTCACGAACCTCTGTCCATAGTTCATCAAGCTCTCTATCAGATCTAGTCCCTTAAATCTATTTCTCACTTCCACTATATAGTCATAAGGGATTTGATTTAGGTTATACCTGAATGGTCTAGTGGTTATCCCTACTCTCTTCAGTTTAAGTCTGAGTTTGGCAATAAGGCGTTCATGATCTGAGCCACAGTCAGCTCCTGGTCTTGTTTTTGCTGACTGTATAGAGCTTCTCCATCTTTGGCTGCAAATAATATAATCAATCTGTTTTTGGTGTTGGCCATCTGGTGATGTCCATGTGTAGAGTCGTCTCTTGTGTTGTTCGAAGACGGTGTTTGCTATGACCAGTGTGTTCTCTTGGAAAAACTCTATTAGCCTTTACCCCGTTCATTCCGTACTCCAAGGCCAAATATGCCTGTTACTTCAGGTGTTTCTTGACTTCCTACTTTTGCATTTCAGTCCCCTATAATGAAACGGATATCTTTTTTGGATATTAGTTCTAAAAGGTCTTGTAGCTTTTCATAGAAGACCTACAAGTAGTCGTTCTACTTCAGCTTCTTCAGCATTACTGGTTGGGGCATAGGCTTGGATTACCGTGATATTGAATTGTTTGCCTTGGAAACGAACAGAAATCATTCTGTCATTTTTGAGATTGCATCCAAGTACGGTATTTCAGACTCTTTTGTTGACTATGATGGCTACTCCATTTCTTCTAAGGGATTCCTGCCCACACTAGTAGATATAATGGTCATCTGAGTTAATTTCACCCATTCCAGTCCATTTTAGTTCACTGATTCCTAGAATGTCGACATTCACTCTTGCCATCTCCTGTTTGATCACTTCTAATTTGCCTTAATTCATGGACCTACATTCCAGGTTCCTATGTGATAATGCTCTTTACATCATCAGACCTTGCTTCTATCACCAGTTCCATCCACAACTGGGTATTGTTTTTGCTTTGGCTCCATCCCTTCATTCTTTCTGGAGTTATTTCTTCACTGATCTCCAGTAGCATATTGGGCACCTACCAACCTGGGGAGTTTCTCTTTCAGTATCCTATCATTTTGCCTTCTCATACTGTTCATGGGGTTCTCAAGGCAAGAAATCTGAAGTGGTTTGCCATTCCCTTCTCCAGTGGACCACATTCTGTCAGACCTCTCCACCATGACCCGTCCATCTTGGGTGGCCCCACATGGCATGGCTTAGTTTTATTGAGTTAGACAAGACTGTGGTCCTTGTGTTCAGATTGACTAGTTACTATGAGCAACTATATGCCAACAAATTGAAAAGCCTAGAAGAAATGAATAGATTCTTATAAATAGGAAACCTATTAATGCTACATCATGAAGAAGCAGAAAGGTGATTCACGGGATATTATAGTGTCCAACTATTGTTCTATTGTTCTTTAGATTCCTAGAAATGTGAAACTTATTAAAGCTGAATAATGAATGAGCAGGCCAATAACAAGTAAGGAGATTGAATCAATTATCAAAACCTTTCAATGAAGGAAAGCTCAAGACCAAATGGTTTCACAGTAAATTCTACCAAACATTTTATTTATTTATTTATTTAATTTATTTTTTATTTTATTTTTTTTTAATTTTTTTTTTTTTTATTAGTTGGAGGCCAATCACTTCACAACATTTCAGTGATTAACACCAAGCTTTTTCAAATTCATCCAAAAAATTGAAGAGGAGGGAACTTGTCCAGACTCATCTGATGAAGTCAAAATTACTATGATATCAAAGCTAGTTAAGGGCATTACAATAAAAAATCTAGAACAATATGCCCAATGAATATATATCTGAAGATTCTCAACAAGACACTAGCAAACCAAATTAGACAGAGCATTTAAAGTGTTATAAACTATGATTGCATGGAATTTATCACTGGTATGCAAGGATGGTTCAACACAAATCAATGTGTATGATAAATCTAAGTAACAAAATGAAACATGAAAACATGTGATCATCTTCATAGATTCAGAAAAAAATTGACAAAAATTCAATATCCTCTCATGATAAAAACTCACAAAAAATTGGGTATAGAAGAGAAATGTTACTCAACACAATAAAGGTCCTATATGATTAGCCCACAAATAATATGCAATGGTAAAGGGGTGAATTTTCCTTTAAGATCAGGAACAAAACAAGTATTCCCATTCTCACCACTTTCACCAATAAAATATGCCAAGTCCTAGCCAAAGCAGAAAGACAAGAAATAAGAAGAGAGAAAACATGATTAAAAACATCATTTCCAGCTACCAAATTTATTGATTCTATTAGTTGCTTTGCCTTAAGTGAAAAAGCACATAGTTTTAAAAGGTTTCAGTGCCTGTAAATAGTTGACATACCAAATAAAAAGCTCACAATATGCACAATGTATCTTTTCTGTTGCATCTGAATAGATGTGACATCACTTGGTCAAACTGAAAGAACGGTTTTAAATAGATGACTAGATGGTGTGTTCATTTGTCTCTGGGAGTATAAATGGGCCAGGTACACAAAGCCAGTGTTCCTAGAATTCATAATTGATGGATACTTTTATATTTTAAATATATTTCACAGTTGTCTCATCTGATAGCAACATGGTCACTGAATACAATTAGAAAAATATAAAAGAGAAAAGAGAAAAAAAAAAATGTAAAACCCACAATCTAGGGGTAACTATCATGCTAAACATCCAGGTTATTGTATCTGTATATGTATTTGTGTATTGCATATATACTGTGTTTATAATTTTATGCACTTTTATTTAATTGAAATTCATATTAAATCTCTTTTTAAATGTTGTGCAGCATTCGATCATAGGATTGGATCTTATTTAATTTAACATGTTGTCAAGGTTGAATTTTTTATTATCATAAATAATCTATGGTGAGTATCTGTCAATATAACTTTTGAATTTACATTCCTAGAAGTGGAATTAATAGATTTAAAGGCTATATACATTTTTAAAAACAGATTTATTAGCACACAGTAAAAGTATAACAGTCTATTGGAAAATAGAGAATGTAAAACCAGTGGATCAAGAAAGTTTATCTCATTCTGCCAGAATATAACATTGAGAAAAGAAAATCAATAGCACCATTATTTTCTCTTTTATAACATTATAATTTTTCCCAGCAATACAGTTTTATGTGGGACTCCTAGGCTTAAAAATTACTTTTAATAAGTGTTAATTGATATGCTATAATATCCTTCTTTAAACAGCCCCTTCTGAATTAATTTAAATTGCTGCACAATGTAATTAAATTGTGTTCAGGTAGTGGTTACTATGGAAAAGCAATAAAGAAACATAAGTGTTTAAATGTGAGATGATAATAAACTCTTGTAGCACTCCAGGATTCTGATTTCAGAGACTTAACATTATCTTTTACATGCATAAACAAAAGCATTTCTCTCACTGCAAGCCCATAAATTGTATCCTACTGTGGTAAGTATATGTGACACTTACAATCATGTGTAATCCATACTCATACTATAATTACCATAAAACATTATAAATATTTTCAAGAGAGAAAGAAAGCATTCCAGGCTTGTAATTGAAAATGTTTCCCCTCTATAAGGCAGTGGGCTCAACAATCCAGTGGGAGTGGTATACTTTAGAGTACAACAGTAAATCTCATTTTTCTTTCATTAAGCAGCATTCAGTCAGAAATTTTATTCAGATTTATGAGCTTAAAATAAAGGCTTATATTCCATAATCTAATATACTACACTATTGGCTGAACTCTGACTAGATTCTGAAGAATTGAAGAACTTTAATTTCACAGAAAATAAAATTAGGCAACCAAGATTAACTTACTTTAGAATTTTTTTTAATTGTGTTGTAGAAAACATCAGGTTATTTGCATACATATATTTAAATGAGAGTTATCTGAGAATTAGTTTGTATTTAATATTCATGAAACTGAGATGAGTTAGTGAAAAGTATCCTAAACCATTAATTCACTGAAAAATAATTTCACTAGCTACACTTTAAATCTATTCAAAATATTATCAAACCATTTTCCCATTAGAGTGCAATGGAAATAAAATTATCTAATTGGATCTTAACTAGAACACTTGTTCTTAGCTTAGATGAAGTGGTGTCTTATAATTTTCTAAGCATAGCAGAACATTTTACATATAAGGACCAAATTCTTCATTTGTGACAAAATGTAGAATTCACCAATTTATATGTGCAATAATCCATAATATGTTTCTATGAATAAGTATGTAGCCAATTGCACATGATAATTTAGCATTTTAAAAAGGCAAACTAATGGCTAAAAATGGAAGCATTTTGTATGACCCTATTCTATGCGCATGTCAGTAAGTATTTTCAGAACAGGCCATACCGTAAATGCTTTAGGCCCTGTGGACAATATGCTCTCTTTCATAATGACTCCACTTTGTTGTCTTAGCACAAAACAGCCATAGACCCGGTATAAAAAATGTGTTCCAGTTAAACTATTTGCAAAATGGGCAAGGGCTGAAACTGCCACATAGGCCATAGTTTGCCAAACTCGGGTCCCTGCCAACAAATGGACTAAATTCCGAGCGTGCAGCTCAGCCAGTGTCTTTAACACGTTTCCAGCAACATGGTCTCTTCCCGGTGCATTGTGACCCTATAATGTAGTGTCTCAAGTGCCCCAAACTTTACCAAGTTTCCCAAATAGTGATCTTCCAAGGTCTGGTAAAAAATAAGTGTCTCCTATAAGAGACAGTTTAAGTAATCAATAATAACTTTGAAAAACTCATATACCACATGTTCTGGACTTCTGGTTTGCACTGTTATCGGGCTCTAACACAAATTTAAATGCAAAATTAAATTTAAAATGTTAGTAGTAGCAGTTATAAGAAAACACTTTATTTAGCGTTAGTACTGGGAGAAAAGTTACTTTCCTTAACTTCATTTTTCCATATGGATGATTTTTAATGAGATAACTCAAGTTTGTGTCTCTCTGCTCATCACTTACCATGGCAGGATAGAGTGACTTAGTGACCTGTCTGGTTGACTTGGGAGAAGAAACTCACACATATGGTTTGGTATCTCCTGGATCCTATCTCAGAAAGCACAGTTTTGTCTGCTTTCTACCCTGTAAGTTTGGTAGGACAGGTTTCCCTGTAAGGGGGCAAACTGTGCCTAGACTGGGTCAAAAGTCAGGTTTATTGAGGAGCAAAGGTCTAGGAGGCCTGTGATGTCCGCATGGCCCAGTTTCCATCAGTAATTAGAAGATTTGAATATCTTTCTGTAGTTTGTTAGGAATGCGTTTGGCTATAAGTCATAATAATAATAATAATAATAATAATGCTGTTATTGGGATGTTGTCTTCCTCTGTCCATGGAATTTTCCAGGGAAGATTATCAGAATGGGTTGTCATATACTCCTCCAAGGAGATCTTCTTGAACCTGGGATCGAACTTGTGTCTCAGCATCTTTTGCATTGCAGGCCGATTCTTTACCTCTGAGCCACCAGGGAAGCCTGTGTTTGAAGACAGGGCTTTTCAAAAAGTAATTTCGGTAAAGCAAGGTCATATGGCTGGGCCCTAGTCCAATACAATTGGCTTTCTTCTAAGAGGGAATCTGGAAGACCACATGCAGACCCAGGGGGAGGAGCGAAGTCTGAGAAAAAAACCAATCTGGCTAACACTGTAACATCTGATTTTTAGTCTCCAGAAGTGTGAGAAAATAAGTTTCCATTTTTTAAACCATCCAGTCTATGGTACTTTGTGATGGCAGCTCTTGCAAACTAATATAGAGTGGCTTAAGCAACAGCAATTTCCTTTCTTAGGAAA
Organism: Dama dama; assembly: GCF_033118175.1. Taxonomy (NCBI): domain Eukaryota; kingdom Metazoa; phylum Chordata; class Mammalia; order Artiodactyla; family Cervidae; genus Dama; species Dama dama. Next base: position 9,110,212 of record NC_083697.1, on the reverse strand, counting down.
ACAAAATCCTTAGTCTGGAGCTTGTAAACCAACACTGTGAAGCTTTCAGGAATACAGGTTCTCTCCATGTTTCAGATCCAGCCATCACATCTGCATTCCAGCCAAGAGAAGGAAAAATCAGGAGAGAAAGCAAGCATCCTTCTCATAAGAGTATTTCTGCTTACAAACTGTCAGCAGAACACATATATGTCACCACACATAGTTTCTGGGAGACAGTCTGGACAATGTGGCCATTATTTTAGGAAGTCATGCGTCCAGATGCAAACTCAAAGTTCTCTTACTCATGGAGAAAACAAGAAGTTACAGCAATAAAAAGGAACCATTTGGACAGGAACCAAACTAAAGAAAGATATGTTACATAATTGTCCTCCAAAGAGCAGACAGTAAAACTTTTTTGAAGATTTTTTTTTTTTTTTAATGTGGGCCATATTTTTTAAAAGTCTTTACTAAACTTTGTTGCAACATTGCTTCTCCTTTATGTTTTGTTTTTTGGCTGCCAGGCATGTGGGATCATAGCTCCATGACCAGGAATCAAATCTGCACCCCCCTGCATTTGAAGGCAAAGTGTTAACCACTGGAACACAGAATTTCTTAGCTAGCAGCTTTTAAACACAGATTTATCCAGTGTATGATAGATAGCTCCATGGAATGAGGAAGGAAGTGACATGTGGATTGTCTTCTAAAACAAATTTGAGTGGAAAAGGACACTTGCATACAAGAAATTATCCTTAAAATCTGCAAGAGCTGGCTGGCTTTTGAATTGGACTTCATCATGGCTAACCAGATGCTTTGACCATTTTTCTGGTTATTATCATTTGCAGGCTCCAACTTAATTATATACTGATCCACATTGATCACTGAAACAGTTAGCTATCAAACTTTTTGCCTATTAGAATGTAATGAGCAAAGTAGAACAATACAATCATGTGGCATATAATCATAAGAGTGGTATTTGCAAAATTTTCTAGTAACCCTAATCATGGTATAAAATCCATGTAAATAAAAAATAACCCTGTGGGAATAAGAGAAATTATTTAGGAAATTGCTATGGTAATGTCACATGAAACACGTGTAAAATACTATGCAAAAACATGTAAAAATGGTTTGACACATACAAAGAACTATGTAAATTAAAAGACATTGTTATAAAGCAAGTCACTCTTTAGTTTAAAACAAGTCTTTTCCTTCACTAGTCAAAGTGTCCCCACCAGGCTAGAAGGTCCCTATGCTTTGTGCATTTTGTGTGAATTATACACACCCATAATGATGTTCACCACTCCCTGGTGGCTCAGATGGTTAAGAATCTGCCTGCAATACAGGAGACCCAGGTTCAATCCCTGGGTCAGGAAGACCACCTGCAGAAGGGCATGGAAATCCACTCCAGTATTCTTGCCTGGAGAAATCCCATGGACAGAGAAGAATGGTGTGCCCAAAAAATCGGACACAACTGAAGCAACTTAGGATGTACGCATGCACATAATGATGTTCAGCATCAGCTTGAGGGCTCGCTGTTCACTTCTCTAATTTTGAAGATTATAAGGTTTTAGATTAATGTTTGTGCCTTCAAAGAGGGATTCACTTCTGTTTTAGTTTATAATGAAAATAAACAACACTGGCTTGTACTCAGAGTCTAGCCTTCTATGAGACACTTCTGTTGAATTGGTAACCATCTTTTCGAGTACTATATTCTCTTTCCATATCAAGGAAATTTTCATTGTTCCTACATACAAGTTTTGAAGTCTCATTACCTCTGTGGAGTCTTACATTCTTATGGGAAAGTGCCAGGAAATTCTCCTTGCACTAAACTATGATGTACACTAAATCTAGGGTATTTAGCACATACAACTTGTTAGTCAATGTTTGACACATTTTTGATAAAAAGGAGAATAACTGACGAGAAACTGAGCTCTCCCCTGTAACGGTCACACTTGTGTTTGATCCGTGAAGCCGACCAATTCCATTGCTTTCTGAACACTGTGCCCTGCTGTCCTCCTCCGACATTTCTGTCACTTATTATAACTGTCACCACAGTTTAAGTGTACAAGCCCAGCATATCTTGGACGTTAATAAATGCTAGTTGCTTAGATTCTGCCTTTCATCCTCATTCCCCTGATTATACATTTCTTTAACATTTTCATAGTGGGTGCTGGCAGGTTATTACAGCAGACAGAAGCTGATGACATCAGAGACCACAGCAAGGAGGTCTCCATTCTTGGATTTGTTTTCATGCTTCATAGGAATAAAGATCTTTTATTTGACAGCTTTTGTTCAAGTTTTACATGATTTACATAGTATATGGGAATCCTTTATTCTCTATTTCAGAGAGAATAGATATAAAAACTTATGAAAAATCAATATCAAAGTGACTTTTTACAACCTCCTTTACATTCTTCAAGACATTTTTAACTATGGACTAATTTTCTTTTCTTTTATAGACATCCTCATCAAAATTTTGGTGAAGTACTGTTTCATGGAAACCTTTAAAATAAGGTTTTCCACTGTAATTTTGCCCTCCTCTAAGTGAAGGGTTTTTAAAGCTCTCTGGGAAAATAAATTGCTTGACTTTTACAAATGTTTTCAGAAAATAATGAATATAAGAGAAAATAACACCCATAAATAGTCAGAAAACTTTAACCTCTCCTTCAGTTCAGTTCAGTTCAGTCCAGTCACTCAGTCATGTCCGACTCTTTGCGACCACATGAATCACAGCATGCAGGCCTCCCTGTCCATCACCAACTCCCGGAGCTTACTCAAACTTTAGTCTATTGAGTGGTGATGCCATCCAGCCATCTCATCCTCTGTCGTCCCCTTCTCCTACTGCCCCCAATCCCTCCCAGCATCAGGGTCTTTCCCAAAGAGTCAACTCTTTGCATCAGGTGGCCAAAGTATTGGAGTTTCAGCTTCAGCATCAGTCCTTCCAATGAACACCTAGGACTTATCTCCTTCAGGATGGACTGGTTCGATCTCCTTGCAGTCCAAGGGACTCTCAAGAGTCTTCTCCAACACCATAGTTCAAAAGCATCAGTTCTTCAGCGCTCAGCCTTCATCACAGTCCAACTCTCACATCCATACATGACCACTGGAAAAACTATAACCTTGACTAGATGGACCTTTGTTGGCAAAATAATGTCTCTGCTTTTTAATATGCTATCTAGTTTGGTCATAACTTTCCTTCCAAGGAGTAAGTGTCTTTTAATTTCATGTCTGCAATCACCATCTGCAGTGATTTTGGAGCCCCCAAAATAAAGTCTGACACTGTTTCCAATGTTTCCCCATCTATTTCCCATGAAGTGATGGGACCGGATGCCATGATCTTAGTTTTCTGAATGTTGAGTTTTAAGCCAACTTTTTCACTCTCCTCCTTTATTTTCATCAAGAGGCTTTTTAGTTTCTCTTCACTTTCTGCCATAAGGGTGGTGTCATCTGCATATCTGAGATTACTGATATTTTTCCTGGAGATCTTGATTCCAGCTTGTGCTTTTTCCAGCCCAGCGTTTCTCATGATGTACTCTGCATATAAGTTAAATAAGCAGGGTGACAATATACAGCCTTGATATATTCCTTTTCCTCTTTGGAACCAGTCTGTTGTTCCATGTCCAGCTCTAACTGTTGCTTCCTGACCTGCATACAGGTTTCTCAAGAGGCAGGTCCAGTGGTCTGCTATTCCCATCTCTTTCAGAATTTCCCACAGCTTATTGTGATCCATATAGTCAAAGGCTTTGGCACAGTCAATAAAACAAAAATAAATGTTTTTTTTGGGGGGGAACTCTTTTGCTTTTTGATGATCCAGTAGATGTTGGCAATTTGATCTCTGGTTCCTCTGCCTTTTCTAAAACCAGCTGAATATTTGAAAGTTCATGGTTCATGTATTGCTGAAGCCTGGCTTGGAGAATTCTGAGCATTACTTTGTGAGATGAGTGCAATTGTGCAGGAGTTTGAGTATCCTCTGGGATTAGAATGAAAACTGACCTTTTCCAGTCCTGTGGCCACTGCTGGGTTTTCCAAATTTGCTGGCATATTGAGTGCAGCACTTTCACAGCATCATCTTTCAGGATTTGAAATAGCTCAACTGGAATTCCATCACCTCCACTAGCTTTGTTCGTAGTGATGCTTTCTAAGGCCCACCTGACTTCACATTCCAGGATGTCTGGCTCTAGGTGAGTGATCACACCATCTTGATGATCTAGGTTGTGAAGATATTTTTTGTACAGTTCTTCTGTGTATTCTTGCCACCTCTTCTTAATATCTTCTGCTTCTGTTAGGTCCATACCATTTCTGTTCTTTATCGAGTCCATTTTTGCATGAAATGTTACCTTGGCATCTCTAATTTTCTTTGAAGAGATTTCTAGTCTTTCTTATTCTGTTGTTTTCCTCCATTTATTTGCATTGATCACTGAGGAAGGCTTTCTTATCTCTCCTTGCTATTCTATGGAACTCTGCATTCAAATGAGTATATCTTTCAATTTCTCCTTTGCTTTTGGCTTCTCTTCTTTTCACAGCACATTGAAACCATAATCACAGAAAACTAGCCAATCTGATCACATGGACCAAAGCCTTGCCTAACTCAGTGAAACTAAGTCATGCTGTTTGGGGCCACCCAAAATGGATGGGTTATGGTCTGACAGAATGTGGTCCACTGGAGAAGGGAATGGCATACACTTCAAATTTCTTGCCCCATGAACAGTATGAAAAGGCAAAATTATAGGATACTGAAAGAGGGACTCCCCAGGTCGGTAGTTGCCCATGATGATACTGGAGATCAGTGGAGAAAGAACTCCAGAAAGAATGAAGGGATGGGGCCAAAGCAAAAACTATACCCAGTTGTGGATGGAACTGGTGATGGAAGCAAGGTCCGATGCTGTAAAGAGCAATATTGCATAGGAATCTGGAATGTTAGGTCCATGAATCAAGGCAAATTGGAAGTGGTCAAACAGGAGATGGCAAAGAGTGAATGTTGACAGTCTAGGAATCAGCAAACTAAAATGAACTGTAGTGGGTGAATTTAACTCAGATGACCATTATGTCTAGTACTGTGGGCAGGAATCCCTTAGAAGAAATGGAGTAGCCATTATAGTCAATAAAAGAGTCCGAAATGCAGTACTTGGATGCAATCTCAAAAATGACAGAATGATTTTTGTTCATTTCCAAGGAGAACCATTCAATATCACGGTAATCCAAGCCTATGCCCCAACAAGTAATGCTGAAGAAGCTGAAGTTGAACGGTTCTATGAAGACCTACAAGTCCTTTTAGAGCTAACACCCAAAAAAGATGTCCTTTTTATTATAGGGGACTGGAATGCAAAAGTAGGAAGTCAAGAAACATCTGGAATAGCAGGCAAATTTGGCCTTGGAGTATGGAATGAAGCAGGGCAAAGGCTAATAGAATTTTGCCAAGAGAACACACTGGTTGTAGCAACCACCCTCTTCCAACAACACCAGAGAAGACTCTACACATGAACATCACCATATGGTCAACACCAAAATCAGATTGATTATATTCTTTGCAGCTAAAGATGGAGAAGCTCTATACAGTCTGCAAAAACAAGACAGGGAGCTGATAGTGGCTCAGATCATGAACTCCTTATTGCCAAATTCATACTTAAATTGAAGAAAGTAGGGAAAACCACTAGACCATTGAGGTATGACCTAAATCAAATCCCTTATGACTACACAGTGGAAGTGAGAAATAGATTTAAGGTGCTAGATCTGATAGACAGAGTGCCTGATGAACTATGGATGGAGGTTCATGACATTGTACAGGAGACAGGGATCAAGACCATCCCCATGGAAAAGAAATGCAAAAAAGCAAAATGACTGTCTGAGGAGGCCTTACAAATAGCTGTGGAAAGAAAAAAATCATCTCTTTACATACTATTAAATACAGACATGCAATAAAACTGCTAGTTACAAAAGGAAATACACAAATACAGTAGCTAAAGTATGAGATTTATATCATAGCTGCCTTTTCAATACTGAAAAATCCAGAAAATGAAAAGAGTGTATGGCTTTATGATTCAGAAGAAGAAACTGAGCTTTGTGCCTTATTAATAGTACATTTTAAACACATGCTAAAAAGTTATAACTACTCACACAGATATTAAGCCATTAAGAATGCCTGAAAATATTCCCCAAATCAGAGATAATAAAGGTATAATATTTTAAATGACATAATAAAATATAAGCTTATATTACTTTAAAAGTTTTTAAAATAAAATGACTCCTTTATTTTAAAAAAAGGAGTATTCTTAAAAATACTTTTGATTGAAGAAGCAAAGCTTATAGATATAGATTTTAAAGAAAACTAGGATATCCAAAACATTGCAAATAAAACTTAAAGGAAGTGATCAGGCTATACTTAGAGACAAATTTATTTTTTTCCAAGATTTTTTAATATATAATAATGATTAAAAGTATATAAATAAGTTAAAATTTAGCTTAAAAAACTCAAAACGTCTCAATAATTTCAGAGAAAAGAAAGATTAAAGATTGAAAGCTAAATTATTAAGTTATAACAAATATTATTCAAATTATTTTTTAAAATAATAAAATTAAAATGACAAATCAGAAGGTTAGTTGTTTTTAATAAAGGAATTAAATGTACAACATTCTGGAAGGTACAGTAAAACTATCCAATATTTAAATTATTTTATAAATATATTGTAATTGCAATCAAAGTACCAGCAGTGTTTTTTTGTTTTTTTTAGAAATTAATGAGTTTCTAAAGTTTATGTGGAAAACTAGATAAGAACACTTAAAACTTTGGGGAGAATAGAAGAGTAATTAGCAAAGCTGACAGATGATAAAAACCTTAATAGACAAATCTCCTATGCTTTGTTCAGACTTGAGTTCTTCTCCACTGCTTCTGTCATTTCTGCTCCATGTAGGTGTGAACTTCTCCCTGGAGCCTGAGTGTGCACTGGGTATTATTGGTGGATCCCTCAGCTATTATTGCAGAATATACTGTGTTTAGTCCCTCACTCATGTCCGACTCTTTGAGACCCCATGGACTGTAGCCAGCCAGGCTCCTCTGTCCATGGGGATTCTCCAGGCAAGAAAACTGGAGTGGGTTGCCATGCCCTTCTCCAGGGGATCTTCCCCACCCAGGGATAGAACTCAGGTCTCCCACATTGCAGATGAATTCCTTACCATCTGAGCCACATAACTGTGCTGAATAACTGGAATTGGTGTTTCTTAGGAATAGCTTGGCTGGGGCATAGTGGGGCAGGGGAATAGCCTAAATATTTTGGTAAGATAGGCAGGGGTCAGGTCATTGCAAGACATCACAAAATAAGGGGAAGTCTTTGTCTATCTTGTTCTAAGAACAACGGGATGCAAAGTGGCTAGAGAACACACTTAGTTTAATTTAAAGAAAGAAAGGACATTTTACTCTTATGTGAAGATTAAAATGTGAAAGAACAAGGTTGGAAAAGGGGAGGGAAGGGGAAAAGAGAAATTAAGAGAATCCCTAGGTTGCTTTGAAGTAAATTAAAAAAAAAAAAAAAAGAAAGAAAAGAAAAGAAGAATAATTGCTTCCTTGACAAGACATGATGAAGATGACACTTAATCTCTGTGGTCTTTCTCCCTGAAACCCACAACCCCAGTTTAACTATGAGAAAAATATCAGGAATAAATCCAATAGAAGAGCACCCTACCAGTATACCTGAAAATCATCAAGGTTATCAGAAATGAGGAAAGCCTGAGAGACTGTCACAGCCAAGAGACACCTAAAGAGGCCTGACAACTAAATGAGACATGTGTCCCCCATGGGATCCTGGAAGAGAAAACAGACAGTAAATGAAAAGGAAGAAAGGCTGATTAAACTATGTACTTCAGTTAATAATAATATATTAATAAAGGCTTATTAATTATGACTAATGAACTATGCTAGCATAATATGGTTTTAATAGTAGGAAAACAGTGGGAGAGGTTAATGGGACCCCTCTGTAAAATTTTGTGTGATAGTAGGAACATTCCTTGGCACTACCTTTCTTTGGGATTGGAATGAAAGCTGATCCTTTCTAGTCCAATAAGCACTGCTGAGTTTTCCAGATTTGCTGACATATTGAGTGAAGCACTTTCACAGTATCATCTTTTAGGATTTGAAATAGCTCAACTGGAATTCCATCACCTCCACTAGCTTTGTTCATAGTGATGCTTCCTAAGGCCCACTTTACTTCCCATTCCAGGACGTCTGGTTCTAGGTAAGTGATCACACCACCATGGTTATTTGGGTCATGAAGATGTTTTTGTATAATTCTTCTGTATATTCTTGCCACCTCTTCTTAATATCTTCTGCTTCTGTTAGGTCCATACAATTTCTGTCCTTTACTGTGCCCATCTTTGTATGAAATATTCCCTGTTATCTCTAATTTTCTTGAAGGGATCTCTAGTTTTTCCCATTCTATTATTTTCCTCTAACACACAATTGCACTCATCTCACACACTAGAAAAGTAATGCTCAGAATTCTCCAAGCCAGGATTCAACAGTACAGGAACCATGAAATTCCAGATGTTCAAACTGGATTTAGAAAAGGCAGAGGAACCAAGATCAAGTTGCCAACATCCACTGGATCATCAAAAAAGCAAGAGAGCTCCAGAAAAACATCTACTTCTGTTTTATTTACTACAGCAAAGCTTTTGACTGTGTGGACCACAACAAACTGTGTAAAATTCTTCAGGAGATGGGAATGCCAGACCACCAGACCTGTCTCCTGAGAAATCTGTTTGCTGGTCAAGAAGCAACAGTTAAAACTGGGCATGGAACAACAGACTGGTTCCAAATAGGAAAAGGAGTACGTCAAGGCTGTATATTGTCACCCTGCTTATTTAACTTATATGCAGAGTACATCATGAGAAACGCTGGGCTGGATGAAGCACAAGCTGGAATAAAGATTTCCAGGAAAAATATCAGTAATTTCAGATATGCAGATGATACCACCCTTATGGCAGAAAGCAGAGACATTATTTTGCCAACAAAGGTTCGTCTGGTCAAGGCTATGGCTTTTCCAGTGGTCATGTATGGATGTGAGAGTTGGACTGTGATGAAGACTGAGCGCCAAAGAACTGATGCTTTTGAACTGTGGTGTTGGAGAAGACTCTTGAGAGTCCCTTGGACAGCAAGGAGATCCAACCAGTCCATCCTAAAGGAGATCAGTCCTGGGTGTTCATTGGAAGGACTGATGCTGAAGCTGAAACTCCAATACTTTGGCTACTTGATGCAAAGAACCAACTCTTTGGAAAAAACCCTGATGCTGGGAAAGATTGAAGGTGGGAGGAGAAGGGGACAACAGAGGATGAGATGGTTGGATGGCATCACGGACGCAATGGATATGAGTTTGAGTAAGCTCCAGGAGTTGTTGATGGTCAGGAAATCCTGGCATGCTGCAGTCCATGGAGTTGCAAAGAGTTGGACATGACTGAGTGACTGAATTGAACTGAACTGTAAAATTGGATCAGTTTTTTTAGAAACCTAACACTATGATAAAACTAAATTCTGTCAATAAAAATGGGTACATCTCTTAAACTGTATTTATTAAAATAAAGATTGATGTTAGAATAGTTATTGTTTAGTCGCTAAGTCATCCAACACTTTTGAGACATCATAGACTATAATCCACCAGTCTCTTCTGTTCACGGGATTTCCCAAGGAAGAATACTGGAGTGAGTTTCCATTTCCTTCCTCAGGGTATCTTTCCTACCCAGGGATCAAACCTGCCTCATTTCCTGCACTGAACCAGCTTACGTAGTCCCTAAAAAGGCAGCTGGTAGCCCATCATTGTTGAACGGATTTCCTACTTGGCCAATGGTTAGATCCAAAAACCTGCTTTAAGATCATGGGCTTGGAACACTTATTGCTAATAACCCACTGGGGGATTGTACAGGATAGAAATTAATTCCCCTACCACTAGGACAGTCAAGTCTTCTCAAGGAACTCTGTGAGAATCTGAGTTAAATCTGTTGTAAACTAATCAGAGAAGCCACGGGGCTCAGAGCCCAATAAACACAGGGTCAGGAAATATTACCCAAATCTCTGGAAAAATATGTGAATCAGTACATGTAACTGTGGCACTAGATCAGCGCAGGTTGAAAGCAGAAATCACTTCTTCATGTAATGCTAGATTCCCACAATCTTTCAAAAGATGGACCCCCTTGAATTGCTCCAGGCAATTTGTTTCAGAGCAAGGGATTTCCTTGACTTCACCCCTCAGTACATGATAAGGAAAACTAGCATCAAAATTTGGAGTTTTTCCACTCTAGTACAACAGGTCATTCCAAGAACCAAGGCAGGCCAGAATCTAATACAAGACAGGGAGCAGGTACACAGATGTGTGAGTGCACAGGAGTGCACACAGAAGGAATTAAGACAAAGGACATTTCTATAGATATGGGCTCCTAATGGCCAGAAATATGATCACTGATTTCCTGATGGTCCCATGGGTCACAGAATTTATCTCACTAAGAGGTACTTTAGCCACTAAATGGACTTAATTTTCTATGGCATTATCAGACAAGTCATGTTACAGATAATTTCTCTGTATTGTTGTTTTTATAGACAAACTTTATTTTTAGATACATTATAGTTTCACAACAAAATTGAGCAGAAGGTACAGATTTCTCAAACACCCCCTACCCCCACATACACACACAGACTCCCACCAACAAAGTCCTGCACCAGAGTGTCACATTCTTACAATTAATGGGCCTACATTGGTACCTACGTTATCACCCAAAGGAAGGCCATAGTTTACACTAGGGCTCATTGTTGGCGCTGTCCTTTCTGTAAGTTTTGACAAAGGTGTGATGATATGTACTCATCATTAAAATGTCACATAGAATAATTTCACTGCCTTAAAAATCCTCTGTTCTTTACCAATTCATCCTTCTTCTTCCCCAGACCCTGGCAAACACTGGTTCTTTCACTGTCTCCACAGTTTTGCCTTTTCCAAAATATTTTATAGTTGGAATCACGCAGTGTGTAGCCATCTCAGATTGGCTTCTTTCACTTAGGAATATGCATTTGAGGTTACTCCATGTCTTTTCAAAGCTTGGTTAGTCATTTCTTTTTACTGCTGAATAATATTGCATTGCATGTAACACAGTTTACTTACTCATGTACCTTCTAAAGGACATTTTGGGTGCTTCCAAGTTTTACCAATTGTGAATAAAGCTATTATAAACACATGTGTGTAGGTTTTTCATGGAGATATGTTTTCAGCTCCTTTAGGTAAACATCAAGGAGCGTGATTACTATCTCTATTGGTGAGAGTATACTTTGTTTTATAAAACTGCCAAATATTTGCAAAGCGATGTACCATTTTGGATTCCCATCAAGCAGTGAATGAGAGTTCCTGTTGCTTCACATCCTCACCAGTATTTGGTATTGTCAGCGTTTTGGATTTTGGCCATTCTCGTTGGTTTAACTTGCAATTTAAGAGGCTGAGCATCTTTTCATTTGATTATCTGACATCTCTATGTCTTCTATGGTAAGGTATTATTTCTTTGGCCCATATTTAATCTGGTTGTTCATTTTCTTATACGTTGAGTTTTAAGAGTTCTTTGTACATTTTGGATACCTGGTTTTTATCAGATACACATTTTGCAAATGCTTTATCCTAATATGTGGCTTGTTGTAACATTGTATTGGTCATGGTATATCTTTTACAAGGTATACTCTAAGAGAAGGACTTCCCTGGTAGCTCAGGTAATAAAGAGTCTGTCTGAAATGCAGGAGACATGGACAGAGGAGTCTAGCAGGCTACAGTTCATGGGGTTGCAGAGTCAGACACAGTTTAGTGACTAAACAACAGCAACTCTAAGAGAACACAAGTTTATGTGGGGAAATATATGAAAGTGCTTGCAATCAGCTGAAATATGGAGGTCAAAATTTGAGAATGTTGGGGAAAATCTAGCATGTTTGGTTTGGGAGGTATATAATAATAAAGAGTAAGTGATGTGAAAAAGTTGTATATTCAGATACACACAACTTTATTTCATAACTAAGGGTGTTTTTGTCTATAAAAATGTGTCTAATGTTTTAGTCTTTCAGACAGTAAAGGAGTTTATACCTAGAGTCTATCATCCATCCTTTTATTTCCTGTGTTTATTTTCCCTAATGTGTGAATTAACTGAGAATTGGTTAGAAATTAGAAGTGAGGAACAGTGCATTATTTGTTCAAGATAAGCTCTGTGAGAAAGCTAAAATAACTTCTGCATCAATTTATATGTATTTCCCTATCAGTGTGGATTTTGTGCAGGGATATTTATAATGGTTTAGCCTTTTCTCCTGTAGTATGAATTCATAAGCAATTAAGTTGCTTTTAATGTGAGTTTGTTTTTTGCCTTTTCTTATAGGGACAAATATTATTGCAAGGTCATAAACATTTTTGAAGCAAAAGCTATCATTTTCTTCTTACTTAAGAAACTATATTGACACATTACCCATGAATGGCATTGATTTCTCCTTGAAATTATGAGGAGGAATTCAGAAAGTTATCATGGACTCATGAATACTATTATGGATAAGATTTCAGTTAAAAAGTAAATGCTAAAACAGTTTATGTTAGGTTAAAACGCACTATGAAAATACTGGAGAAAGATGTTGGAGCTGGCCAGAGCCGATAAAAGAGAAGGGAAATTCTTTCAAGATGGTGAGAGTAAATATTTCCGTTAAGAAAACAACAACACAAAGGAAAATGGATACAAACAATGATTCTCAAATAATGAAGCAAAATATGAAGCATCTAAAATACTATACTGAAAATTACAAATTAACAAAAAAGAGATTTTAGCGAAGTGATTGGGAAGAATATAAAAATGATGGTCTTAAACTGAAATTTTATGCATATATTTCTTTTTTTCTGTGTATTTTACTTTAATGTCTCTAATTTTATATTAATTTGATGAATAGAAACTATTTATTACAAACATATTGACTTAGTTACAAATAAATAGACTAACTTAATTAAAAGATTAAAATATACATTTTAAAAGACTTCCATTTATCCTACAGTTATACACAATTATGTAACTCAGTCTAATGAATTGTTTGCATAGAGTGTGAACATGAATTCTGTTATATCAATGTATTTATTTTCAAAAGAACTTGCTAAGGTGATTTAATGACTCAGAATATCCAGAAATATTTTAACCAGTCCCTCAGACCAGAGAACTGATTTTAGAACTATGTCTTAAGGACCTCTCCATTTTAAAGACATTTAATAGTGCATGCAAAGCTATGCCCAACCTAGCAAGCATATTAAAAAGCTGAGACATTAGCTTGCCAATGAAGGTTCAACTAGTCAAAGCTATGGTTTTTCCAGTAGTCATGTATGGATGTGAGAGTTGGAGTATAAAGAAAGCTCGGCACAGAAGAATTGATGCTTTTGAACTGTGGTGTTGGAGAAGACTCTTGAGAGTCCCTTGGACTGAAAGGAGATCCTACCAGTCAATCCTAAAGGAAATCAGTCCTGAATATTCATTGGAAGGACTGACACTGAAGCTGAACCGCCAATACTTGGGCCACCTGATGCAAAGAACTGACTCATTGGAAAAGACCCTGGTGCTGGTATACAGGTAGGAAGAGAAGGGGACGACAGAGGATGTGATGTTTGAATGGCATCACTTACTCGATGGGTATGAGTTTGAGTACGCTCCAGGAGTTGGTGATGGATAGGGAAGCCTGGCATGCTACAGTCCAAGGCGTCGCAAAGAGTTGGACACGACTGAGTGACTGAACTGAACTGTAAGACATTAGATCTAACAGTCTACAGGAAAATGGATGAGTCACTAGGAAAAAAAGCACAATTTAATTTGAATTCAGCTTCTACACTTCAAGGAGTGTGATTTTGGTTAGAATTTAAGTCTTCATAATTTCATATCTTCGTCTTCAAAATGAGACTAATGACTAATATTTCATTGGCTTCTTATAAAGATTATTAGATGGACTAAATGAGATAATCACATATATGGGATCTAGTACAGAGATGATATTCACAGGTAGAACCTCTCTGTGGCTCCCAGATCAATAAGTAAATGGTAGATGGTATAGGTAGAAATGGTCTGAGATCAAGTTCTGCTTTCTTTACCCAGAATAAGTAGCCAACTGGAAACATAGACTTAACAATGACTACCTGTTAGAGTCAGGATACCAGAGATTTGTTCACTTTCTGGCAAAAATTTGTGTTAAGAACACTCCTGGTTTGTCAGAGATGCTAGATTTGAAAGCATATTTTCCATAATTTCAAATTTTACTTGAAATTTTTGACTGCATTGAGTGAAGTGACTTATTGAGTCTTCTTGTAAAAAGAAGTCATATAGGTTTGAATTTCCAGAGTAAGCAGATTTTTAGTTAGTGTGATCTGAACAATGTAGGAACACCTTACAAACAGAAACTCAAAAATAGCAAAAAAAAAAAACAACAACAACAACAACAACAACAAACAAACAAACAACAACAACAAAAAGATTCAACCAAAAATATCAAACTGGCTCTAATTGAGAAAATAAAACTTGAAAACAAATATAATTTGAAAAGGTGTAGCAGGTTCGAATCTTTTTTATATCAAAGCATTATTCTCCAAACAGAATGATGTCAACTGTATTTGTTTCTATGGAGAGCAAAGTTAGGTTAAAATAGTTGACTATATCAAATAAGAAATTTAAATGAGAAAAAGAAAACATAGCCTGATGAGAATGTCCTTAAACAGCTCATGATGCTATGAATCGTGATAGAATCTGATTCCCCTGTAAATTTTTATAAACTGAAGAGACTCTCATCCAATTGCAAGAGTTTAAATTTAATCTTGCCTTAGGATAAACACTAACTATTGAGAGGGTAACAGGCAGGAAGGCCAGGGGTTTCCAAAGGAGGAAATAGCCTGCAAGTGTCAGATATTTTTATCTCTCTTAATCCGCAGGAGGAAACAAATTAGAGATTTTTTTTTTTTCCTTCTCTATACAAATTTAAAAGGAGGTTTCTCTTAAAATGCTGTATTGCCATGACACCTGGTTTCACCTGAAGCTAACTATTCTCAAAATCTTGAGTTAACCAATACATTTTTCTTATGGAAATGTTTGTCTTAAGCTATGTTAATGTGCTACACATTTACCCCAGACTCTGTAAGTTCTGCCAAATGGCTCAGAAACTACTTGACAGACTGGTATGTTATACTCAGATATTGTTCCCCTAATCTATGTAAATGAAACTATTTGTTTGGTAATCTGCCCTTCGTCAAGATTCAAGTCAATCGTTTTATGGCCTGGGATGAATTATCTGGTGCCAAGATGATCACAAAGTGCAACTTATGGACGAGGGGCCTGGTGCCATTCTGAGTTTTAAGACATTCCTTTCTTTTCATTAGCAGAATGGTAGTAACTATATAACATCCAGCTGAAGACTAGCAGGGGGTACTCTTTCCACCCCCTTCTGATGCCTATGTCACAAGCTTTCTCTATCTCCTTTATACTTTAATAAAACTTTATTACACAAAAGCTCTGAGCGATCCAGCCTCATCTCTGGCCCCATATTGAATTTGTCTCCTCTGGAAGCCAAGAATCCTGGCGTCTTATCATTCAGCAACAACCTTTCACTATCCTCTCATGGTAACATACTTAATATGTTTATGATCCTATGTTGGAGCTGATTTAAATTATTAGCCCACAAGAAAATATGTAGATCTAGAAGTTTGTATTCCTGCTTATTTTTGCCTTCAGTCAAAGGGCAACGTGCAGTGAATTCTAAGGAAGGCGAAAATTTTCATAGAATGGTGTTCATAAACAACTGGACCGTCACTAGAATGTTTTCATGACTCAAAAAAAAAAAAAAAAAAAAAGAAAAGAAAAGTAGCAGTCAAAGTAAGACAATGCAATTATATTTAATAAGGTGACAAAGAGAATGAACATATTTCAGGTAGAATTCAGTAGTGATGTATTTCTTTCCCTCAGAATCTCACACCTATTTTGAATGAAATAAGATATCAAGGTTATACCATGATAAAGAACATAAAATCAATTTTTGATTTATCAGAACTGATTAATTCTTGGAAAAAATCAGGATTAAATTTTGGGAGGAAAAATGATTGTTGTTTCTTTCATTCTCCTAAATTAGTGAATAGACTTTTAAGTTGGGAAAAGAATTCTCAGGAATCTGGAGCATTTGGAAAGCTACTTTTAACCTCCCATACTATATATAAAAGAACATAGCAACAACACTGAAGTTTTCACTTAAGACCTATTTTGTATACTAAACAAACTATAGTTCTCTTTGGCTATTGCATAGTGAGTTGTGCCAACCTATGGTCTTTTACTGAACTGTTTCTCTGATGTATTTTCATAATTACATTAGATAGATATTTCAGCTAAATAAAGAACTTCACAAAGAGAAATGAACATCCTTTTAATGCCATACTTCCTTCTTTTTGTCTTTATCAAATGATCTTTACTGTATGCAATCATCAAGTGCTCAAAATGGAATTTTTTTAAAAATTTTAACTGGAGAATAATTGCTTTACCATACTGTGCTGGGTTTTGCCATGTAACAGCATGAATCGGCCATCAGTACACACATGTTCCATCCCTCATGTGCCTCCCCGAGCCCCCCTCACCCCTCCAGGTTATCACAGGCGCCAGGCAGAGCGCCCCGTGTTACACTTCCCACTTCCGGTCTCACGCACGGTGACGCATGTACGCCAGCGCTTCTCTCTGTTTGTCCCTCTCTCTCCTTCCCCTGCCCTGTCCACAAGTCTCTATTCCTGCCCTGCAAATAGGTTTGTCAGTGCCATTTTTTCTAGATTCCACATACATACACTAATATACAAATCATGTGTTTTCTCTTCTCACTTACTTCACTCTGTATACCAGGCTCTAGGAATGTAAATTGATACAGACATTATGGAGAAAAGTATGGAGATTCCTTAAAAAAAACTAGGAATAAAACTACCATATGACCCAGCAATCCCACTACTGTATATATACCCTGATAAAACAATAATTCAAATTGACAAATGTACCCCAATGCTGATTGCAGCACTATTTACAATAGCCAGCGCATGGAGACAACATAGATGTCCATCAACAGATGAATGGATGAAGAAGTTGTCTTATACACATGCAATGAAATATTATTCAGCCATAAAAAAGAATGAATTTGAGTCAAACTTCCTTTTAATATCAACAGATACTCTTCCCTGAGAAAACAACTCCTTTGCCTTCTTTTTATCACTATGAAGTTGCTTCTTTCCAAGGATACATTAAAGTGAAATTTCTTTCGATAAACCTTTTTTCAGCACTATTTTAGAGAAAATTCACTCACCAGTAAAGTCAAATCAGTTTAAACAAATAAACCACAAAAAAACTTTATCCTAAGAAGAGCTACAGAGATATGAGTAATTTTGTCAAAGAAAAGGAATTCTTTAAGTAGATAAATGTCAGATGTGTGTACCTCTTACCAGGCTGAAAGAAAGTCCTTTTGAGAAAATGTATTAAAATATTTGAAGAGCCCAGTAATGATGACCCAGGGATGCTTAACAACACATGGTGAGTTTACTTAATTTAATAACCTCTTGGAAATTCATTTTATAAGAACAACTGAACTCACTTCTAATTGTTTTCTTGAAATAACAAATACTTTTCCTTCATATCAATAAATATATATATATACATTATATTTTATGTGTGCAGCACTATAAAACCTATTTTCAAATGGAATCATTTAAAAAGATTTTACAGATATATATGGCCAACCTTCTTTCAATTCCTTATTGGTATTTCTTAATTTCTCTCTACTTGTTTTTTTCTTTCTGCATATTTAAAGCAAGTTAAAAATATGCTTTGCTTTCAATAATTAAAGTTCCTATGTGAAAAATATTTCATAGTTCTCTTAGAATTTCTTACTAAAAATTACTTTTTATTTCTCCAAGCTGAATATTCCAATTTTTATTACAAACTAGTTATTGCACTTAGAATTAAGCAAGAAAGATGAAACCTGTTTTATATGCTATTTCTTATAGGACATCTAAAGTCTTATATGCTGAAAGCCAGCAGATAAATCTATTAAATCAATTTATTTTAATCCGTTTGATCTAAAGTTAAACTCTTAAAAGATGAGGATGTGTTTTTATATTTCTAGGCTAAAGCATGCTTACTTTTGTATAGGCATTTATGTTGTTGCAGTATTAAGCTTTTATCATTTTAAAGGTGATGTGTTGAGATTATACACATTTTATCAAAACCTAAAAGAAAATTTAAATACCTGCATCTTATAATGTAGACATAAATACTGTAAAGTCTTGGAAGTTTATTTCCAATCTTTTCAGAACGGATAGAGGCCACCAGGGAAGCCCTGATAGATAGACGTGGGTAAGTAGACAGATAAGCAGTAACTAGATGGATGGATGGAGATTATGTTTTGAAAACTAGTCACATTGATTATAGAGTTTTCTATAAACTAACATTCTATCATGTGTATTTTGTCCTGTCAAGAGATATTTTTAGAATATTTGATTTTAAAACATGATATAATTTAGTTACAAAATATATTTAAATCAAGTATTCATTAATTCATAAATTAATGAACAATTAATTAACAATTCAAATATTTGTTGTGCAGAGTTGTACTCAATATGTAGACTATATGGAAAGGTTTTGACAACACCTCCACAGACTATCATCTAGGAGATGAAGTGTTGTACTCAAGGAGCTGCAACACAAGATAGAGAGAACTTAACTGCGACAGTTGAACAGTAAGCTTTACAATTTCAGAAGAAGATGAAATTCATATTGTCATTTAGAGAGTAATGAAAGGGGCTGGTACATTTGAGCCAAGTCTTCTAGGCTGGCAGGATGTGGACATGCAACAATCAGGAGAAGGAACATTCCAAATGAAGAAACAGCAGGAGTGAAGGGATGAGACAGGATGGACACAGCATCTCAGCAAATGTGATATGATACCTTGAGATGTGTCAATACAGACATCTTACAGAATATGGAACAGAAACAGAAAACAGCATAGAAACAAATGAAAAATGTCCTTTTCTTAATTTCTGTGGAGGTTTTACTTATTTTATTTTACAAAACATATATAGAGCCAAGAAGTTCTCTTACAACATCATAAACATGAATTTACGTGATCATTTTTACACAGTGCGATTGGTATACATTTCAGATGAGGAAATGGGAGCAGGTAGAGAGGGTGGAAACCTGACAGTTACACAGAGCTTGATGGGCCCCAGGGCTTGAAGTCAAACTCAGGAAGTTTCTCTCCAAAGCCCACGCTCTAAAGCACTTGCTCCCTTTCATCACATATAATGAATTCATAATGTAACGAACTTGTGGAAAAAGAAATTGAACAGCAATATAATGCATACTTACAAAGTCATTTCCTAAGATATCCCTTTATCTCCATGAGCCAATTGATTTTTGGTTCAGTCCTATGGGTACATGTATAAAGTAACATGACAATGGCTTGCACTCACAAGCAAAGTTCTGCAGAATGCCAAGTGTGAATGAGTTTTCTGAAGTCCCAGTGGCACAGTTTGGTTCCCCTCGTCTTGCTCTCCAGTAGACTGTCAGTTTTGAACTATGTTGTTCTGTTTACCTCACAATATTTCCTGGCAGATATTCCATTCAAGAGAGGAAAGGATAAAGAAGATGTGGCATACACACACACACACACACACACACACACACACACACACACACACGCACAATGAAATACTACTCAGCCATAAAAAAGGATGAAACAATGCCATTTACAGCAACATGGATGGACCTAGAGATTATCAAACTAAATTAAGTAAGTCAAACTGAGAAGGACACATATCATCTGGTATCACTTATACATGGAATACAAGAATGATACAAAGGAACTTATTTATATAACAGAAACACACTCACAGATGTATAAGACAAATGTATGACTACCAAAGGGGAAAATAGAGAAGGGATAAATTAGGAGTTTGGGGTCAACTGATACACACCAATATATTTAAAATAGATAAACAACAAGTACCTACTGTATAGCACCACGAACCTTATTTAATATATTTTAAAAATCTATAGTGAGAAAGCTGACTTAAAACTAAACATTAAAAAAAAAAAAAAAAAAAAGTGACATCCAGTCCCATCATTTCACAGCAAATAGATGGGGAAAAAGTGGAAGCAGAGACATATTTTATTTTTGGAGGCTCCAAAATCATTGAGGATGGTGACTGCAGCCACAAAATTAAGACAAATGTTCTTGAAAGAAAAGCTATGACAAACCTAGACAAAGTATTAAAAAACAAAGGCACCACTTTGCCAACAAAGGTCCATATAGTCAAAGCTATGGTTGCTCTAGCAGTCATGTATGGATGTGAGAGTTGGACCATAAAGAATGCTGAGCACTGAATTGATGCTTTCAAATTGTGGTGTTGGAGAAGACTCTCAAGAGTCCTTTGGGACTCTTGACTTGAGTCCTTTGACTTGACTCTCTCGAGTCCTCTGGGACAAAGCAAATCAAACCACTCAATCCTAAAGGAAACCAACCCTGATTATTCATTGGAAGGACTGTTGTTGAAGCTGAAACTCTGAAGTTTTGGGCACCTGATGCAAAGAGCTGACTCACTGGAAAAGTCCCTGATGCTTGGAAAGATTGAAGGCAAAAGGAGAAGGGGTGACAGAGAGTGAGGTTATTAGATACTATCACTGACTCAACGGACATGAATTTGAGCAAACTTGGGGAGAAAGCAAAGGACAGAGGAGCCCGACATGCTGCAATCCATGAGGTCCTAAAAGAGTCTGACACAACTTAGCATATGAACAACAACAACCTATAGTGGAAAAGAACCTGAAAAAAAAAAGTATCATTTTGCTGCACACCTGAAACATTGTAAATCAAATATACTTCAATTTAAAAAAAAGTAAAGAGAGGAAAAGAGAGATAAAGGAAAAACAGTAGAACATTCGTTCATATGTGAAGCCATTCAGCTCAAAAACACAGACATGCAGCACTTGTTCGGGACGCAGGGGCTCGCTTGTTTCCCTCACATACAGCCTGTCCATTGCTCAGACACCCCAGTAATTCAGTAACTGGATGCTTTATGCAGGTCCATGTTGAAATGCTCCCTACTGAACACCTCTGCTTTCAATTTCTGTTGAGAAATAGTTATCTGTCAATTGAAATTATTCTTATAAATCAACCCATTCTAACATTACTTTGTGTATTCAACACGCAAGATGCTTTAAAAAAACAATAGAGATCAAATGAGATATATCTAGAATGTCCAAGATAAATAATTATCTATGAAAATCTGCAACTGTCACTTTCATAGAAGCTCAGAGACTGAACTTTCATAAACATTTAAGAATTTTTGTCTGAAAATAGAAGATAAATATTTGGGTAGAAGAGAGAGGAAAGACTGAAGTTTAAGTGTGATAGACCAAATCTCTCAGAGTAACTTCTTATTTGAGGTGCTACAGATTAATTATTAGTTAGTAATCGGTTACTTGTTAATTGAAATGTTAATAGAAAGTTTGATATTAGTAAATGCATCCTTGTAATGGTGAAAAAGAAAATGTCTAATATAAACAATAAAGTCAGTGATTAAAATTTGTAAATGTTTCCCCAAAACTTTTCTTATGCCCAGAAGTATTTAGTTTCAAAGTACCCAGGTTTTTTACTTGCTTTCAAGTACAGAATGCCAAAAAACAAAACAAACAAACAAACAAAAAAAAAAAAAGGCATACTGAATACGCTTTGTAAAATTTTTAATTGAAGTATCGATAAAGAACTGTAAAGAACTGTCCAAAATAGTTATATCCATTGAAACTAGTGTATAGTGTGTGAATTTGGGTATCATAATAATACGTGGCCTAAAAACACTTACATGAAAGAAAAAGGAGAGGCGGTTGCTTTGCTCTCATTAAGGCAGGCAGGTGTTAAATATTGGAGGTGCTTGCTTTCTATCAATATTTTCAAGGTCAGTTTCTAAGAAACTTTTGTGTGTAACTCCATGATTCTGATACTTATGTTGAATGATTCTAATGAGTTCAAGAAACAGCATTTCCACGAAACAGGTTCAAACTAAACCAAAACATTACCTTTCTGAAGTTCAAGGCTTAGCAAAGCTCAAAGGTCATGACATTTAAAAACTCTCCCACAAACCAGGGAAGGGGCCTCTGCCTCTGCTACACAGGTGCTCCACAGCACACAGGGCAGCAGACTTCATCTTTAGGGCACAGACGTCTGAAATATCAGAACACTGGGATGGCCAGCTTCTGCCCAGGTTACCAGCTTATTTGCCAGTTTGAACAGAGCAATGCAGGGGGGCAGCAGCCCATTGCATATGCACTTGTCCAAGATGGTTCACCCAAGGGGGTGGGTGGCAGAAGTTGAGCCGGGGGCGGGGTGGGGAGCAGAGGAAGGGCAAGGAGCATCAGCATGTTTAAGCCACAGTTTCTTCCACCTGTCTCAGAAGTACTAACCCTGTCCTCACAGGCAGACAGGCAGGTGCTAGAGGAAGCACCTCACCAAGAAAAAAGAGGAAGCACAAAGGGAATATTTTAAGTAAATCTGTTCATCATCATTTTTAAAGAGACTTGGGAAATGCTAATGACATGATAGAAAATAAAATGAAGCACTTTCACTGTTTAGTGTTCAAGATAATTTCAGAACAGATCTATACAAAGTTTAAGGCAAATAACATAGAAGTTGTCCTCCAGAAAGAAAGAAGAACTCATGGATTGCTGGTAAATCAGATATGTACTCTGGAGTTAGCATGTATTTATTTTATAAGAATTCTAAGATGAAATATGAGATCAAGTTGATTTTTCAGATTAGTTTCTCTTTAAATGTGAAACACGCACTCACACAAGTGAAGACTCATGAACAAAAGGCTTTAGAACCGATGCTAAGATTTATTTTTTTTTCTCTACCAAAGGAAATATGAGGAATTAAAAAATTGCATATTTTCTTTCTCTTATCTGTTTTCTAAGTTCCCTGCTTTTTCGATTTGCCCACTTCTGAATGAAACACGTGATGCTTGAATGTTGTATGTATAGTTTACTCATATTAGAAAAAGCTCAATTAGATGTTCAAGCCCTCAGATGATCTTTCATGTGATTCTTCCATGTAATTCTCTACTGTAGAGACAATGGAAGCAAATTGCATTTGCCAACTTCATCCATTCATTTCCTTTGTGTATATTTATTTGTCCTCCATGAATATTTACTTGTATCTCCAGGCCATTCATCTGCTTCATCAGAGGAATAAAACCCCACCAACATAGTGCTGTGCCCCAAGCCAACACCCCAATAGTGAGGACAAAACAGAGATATGAGTTGAACTAATGTGACAAGTACTAGGAAGGGGTGCTGAGAAAATTAAAAGGAAAAAGAGTTAAGTGTGGGGCAGAAACATCTTCTTAGCCTTTATGTGAACTTGACAATTTTATAATTCTAGGGTAGTTGGTGTCTTGACTTAGGTTTTACATGTGAGGAAACTAGAGCAAAAAGAATTTAATTGACTTGGGGTAATCTAAAAGACATTATCAAAACTTTAGAATGGTAAGCTTGTATAAACTTTTTGATTGAAACCTCTATATAGAAATGACATTTCAATTATGTGAGTAGCAGTCCTTGAACAAGAAAAATTAAATCCTGATTTCGGTTATATATTAATATTACAAAAACTAGTGGTTCAGATGGTAAAGAATCTGCCTGCAATGCAGGAGACCCAGGTTTAATATCTGGGTTGGGAAGATCCCCTTGAGAAGGTAATGACTTCCCACTTCAATATTCTTGCAAGAAGAATTCCATGGAGAGAAGAGCCTGGCAGGCTATAGTCCATGGGATCACAGAGCCAGATACGACTGAGCGACTAACACACTACAAAGACTGGCTATAAAAAAGTAATATATCAAGTGAGAAAACTGACAAAAATAGCATATGCAGAGAGTGGTAAAATGTACTGTAAGTACTTTAATTTTCTTTCCTGATTTTAAATTTTAGTTATAGTTTTTAATATAATTTTAAAAACAATTGCTTCAATATAACTTTTGGAAGTTTTTTGTTATAATGTTTTCTATATTTTAAGAATTAATCTCAAGATACCAACGGTCCAAATAGAAAAATAAGAGATCTGTATATCTATTTAACTAAATTAATAGCTTTTAAATAATGAGAGTATATCATTTGTGGTTCAAACTAAAACACTCTTGAGTTGGAAAGATCATCCCAGCACATCAGATGTAAACTGGGATTATTCTGAACAAGATGAGATGTGGGTCAGTAGTGTAAGGGGCTGAGGTGGTTCTCCCAAAATGCACAGGATGAATGTGCCTGGATTTGGCTATAAGATCTTTAAAGAGTTAATTAACTTTAAAAGTAGTTGTTAGATTTTTGTCAAAGGCTTTCTCTGCATCTATTGAGATAATCATATGGTTTTTATCTTTCAATTTGTTAATGTGGTGTATTACATTGATTGATTTGCGGATATTAAAGAATCCTTAAAACTCTCCAAAAAGCAGGAATAGAAGGAACATACCTCAACATAATAAAAGCTATATATGACAAACCCACAGCAAGCATCACCCTCAATGGTGAAAAATTGAAAGCATTTCCCCTGAAATCAGGAACAAGACAAGGGTGCCCACTCTCACCACTACTATTCAACATAGTGTTGGAAGTTCTGGCCACAGCAATCAGAGCAGAAAAAGAAGTAAAAGGAATCCAGATGGGAAAAGAAGAAGTGAAACTCTCACTGTTTGCAGATGACATGATCCTTTACATAGAAAACCCTAAAGACTCTACCAGAAAATTACTAGAGCTAATCAATGAATATAGTAAAGTTGCAGGATATAAAATTAACACACAGAAATCCCTTGCATTCCTATATACTAACAATGAAAAGACAGACAGAGAAATTAAGGAAACAATACCATTCACCATTGCAACAAAAAGAATAAAATACTTAGGAGTATATCTACCTAAAGAAACAAAAGACCTATACATAGAAAACTATAAAACACTGATGAAAGAAATCAAAGAGGACACAAACAGATGGAGAAACATACCGTGTTCATGGATTGGAAGAATCAATATTGTCAAAATGGCTATTCTACCCAAAGCAGTCTATAGATTCAATGCAATCCCTATCAAGCTACCAACGATATTTTTCACAGAACTAGACCAAAGAATTTCACAATTTGTATGGAAATACAAAAAACCTCGAATAGCCAAAGTAATCTTGAGAAAGAAGAATGGAACTGGAGGAATCAACCTGCCTGACTTCAGACTCTACTACAAAGCCACAGTCATCAAGACAGTATGGTACTGGCACAAAGACAGAAATATAGATCAATGGAACAGAATAGAAAGCCCAGAGATAAATCCACGAACCTATGGACACCTTATCTTTGACAAAGGAGGCAAGGATATACAATGGAAAAAAGACAACCTCTTTAACAAGTGGTGCTGGGAAAACTGGTCAACCACTTGTAAAAGAATGAAACTAGAACACTTTCTAACACCATACACAAAAATAAACTCAAAATGGATTAAAGATCTAAATGTAAGACCAGAAACTATAAAACTCCTAGAGGAGAACATAGGCAAAACACTCTCCGACATAAATCACAGCAAGATCCTCTATGACCCACCTCCCAGAATATTGGAAATAAAAGCAAAACTAAACAAATGGGACCTAATGAAACTTAAAAGCTTTTGCACTACAAAGGAAACTATAAGTAAGGTGAAAAGACAGCCCTCAGATTGGGAGAAAATAATAGCAAATGAAGAAACAGACAAAGGATTAATCTCAAAAATATACAAGCAACTCCTGCAGCTCAATTCCAGAAAAATAAATGACCCAATCAAAAAATGGGCCAAAGAACTAAACAGACATTTCTCCAAAGAAGACATACAGATGGCTAACAAACACATGAAAAGATGCTCAACATCACTCATTATTAGAGAAATGCAAATCAAAACCACAATGAGGTACCATTACACGCCAGTCAGGATGTCTGCTATCCAAAAGTCTACAAGCAATAAATGCTGGAGAGGGTGTGGAGAAAAGGGAACCCTCTTACACTGTTGGTGGGAATGCAAACTAGTACAGCCGCTATGGAAAACAGTGTGGAGATTCCTTTAAAAACTGGAAATAGAACTGCCATATGACCCAGCAATCCCACTTCTGGGCATACACACTGAGGAAACCAGATCTGAAAGAGACACGTGCACCCCAATGTTCATCGCAGCACTGTTTATAATAGCCAGGACATGGAAGCAACCTAGATGCCCATCAGCAGATGAATGGATAAGGAAGCTGTGGTACATATACACCATGGAATATTACTCAGCCGTTAAAAAGAATTCATTTGAACCAGTCCTAATGAGATGGATGAAGCTGGAGCCCCTTATACAGAGTGAAGTAAGCCAGAAAGATAAAGAACATTACAGCATACTATCACATATATATGGAATTTAGAAAGATGGTAACGATAACCCTATATGCAAAACAGAAAAAGAGACACAGAAATACAGAACAGACTTTTGAACTCTGTGGGAGAAGGTGAGGGTGGGATATTTCAAAAGAACAGCATGTATACTATCTATGGTGAAACAGATCACCAGCCCAGGTAGGATGCATGAGACAAGTGCTCCAGCCTGGTGCACTGGGAGGACTCGGGGGAATCGGGTGGAGAGGGAGGTGGAAGCGGGGATCGGGATGGGGAATACGTGTAAATCCATGGCTGATTCATATCAATGTATGACAAAACCCACTGAAAAAAAAAAAAAAAGTAGTTGTTAGGATGATCCCTAATTCAATATTACTGCTATCCATAAGAAAAAGGAGATCAGGACATCTATAACACAGGCACAAAGGGACTGTGTCATCCGTGAGGTGGGAAGGTATCTGTGTAAGACCAAGGAGAGAGAGAGGTCTCAGTGAAAACCAGTTCTGCTGACAACTTGATCTCAGACTTCAAGCCTCCAGAAACAAAACTTTATTGGTTAAGCCATCCAGCCTGTGTTTTTTGTTATAGCAGTCTTAGCATACTAATAACACAGCATGCCTATCAGGTACATCATTGCTTTCTTGACATTACAAAGGCTAGAAAATAGTTGCTCTCAAACTTTAGGGCACAAAACTATCACTGAAAATGTAGGGCAGATTTCTGGGCCTCACTTCAGCTCTACTGAATCAGAATGCCTGAGTATTCCAGGATTATCTGTGGCCAAGGCCCAGTAATGTGATGGTTAATTTTAGGCAGTCTAGAGCCATGTCCTCTAAGAAATCCAACATCACCAGGAAAGTTTCCTTGTAATCCTGAAAAAAAGAATAATCCAAATACCCGCTCTTTATATATGAGAATAAAGTAAAGAGATTATATCTAGGTGAACTCTTAATAAAAAACATGATTTACTAGGTGCCTAGGTAAAGAATCTGCCTACAATGCAGGAGACCTGGGTTTGATCCCTGGGTTGAGAAGATCCCCTGGAGAAGGGAAAGGCTACCCACTACAGTATTCTGGGCCTGGAGAATCCCATGGACTGTATAGTCCACCAGGTCGCAAAGAGTCAGACATGACTGAGCGACTTTCACTTCACTTCACTTTTAGAACTAAGATTGTTGTTTAAAAGTAAAGATAAATGCTAATAGCTTTTTAAAAGTGAGAGTAAAACAGGCAATGGTGACTTTAAATATATTTATAAACAAGAGTTTAAGATTTTTTATAATCAAATTGTGCATGCGTGCATGCTAAATTGCTTCAGTTGTGTCTGACTCTTTGAGACACAATGGACCATAGCCCGCCAGGTTCCTCTGTCCATGGGATTCTTCAGGTAAGAATACTAGAGTGGGTTGCTATGCCCACCTCCAGGGGATCTTCCTGATCGAGGGATCGAGACCACATCTCTTGTATCTTTTGCATTGGCAGGCAGGTTCTTTACCACTAGTGCCACCTGGGAATCTCTTAATCAAATTGTATTGTGATTATATTTCTTCTGTATCTAGCTGTATTCTTTTTTCCCCCAGGTTTGTTGAAAAATAAAAGGCATTTAATATTGTGTAAGTTTAAGGTATACAATGTATTGATTTGATATACTAATGTATTGCAAAATGATGACTGGTGTAGGGTTAGCTAATACCTGTCTCATGTCACATAAATTATATTGATTGAGATTGACATATATTCATTACTATGTATAGAATAGAGAACTAATGAGAACCTCCTGTACAGCACTGGGAACTCTACTCAATGTTCTGTGTTGACCTAAATGGGAAGGAAATAAAAAATGAGGAGAT
This sequence comes from Dama dama, assembly GCF_033118175.1. Classification (NCBI taxonomy): domain Eukaryota; kingdom Metazoa; phylum Chordata; class Mammalia; order Artiodactyla; family Cervidae; genus Dama; species Dama dama. The sequence goes on along the minus strand of NC_083697.1, from coordinate 9,081,930 downwards.
ATATATATATATATGTAAACGTATGGCTGATACACTTTGGTGAATAGGAGAAACTAATACAACATTGTAAAGCAACTATACTCCAATAAAGTTTTTTTTAAAGCTATATTGATCTTGATAGTTAAAATTATGGTATACCAGTTATAAAACTATATTACTAGCTACAATTTCTAGTATAACCACTTGCTTGCTATACATATTCAAACACATTAGCTAACCCTCTGAACTTTCACTTATAAAATGTGGATGATAATAATGCCTCCCTCACAGGATTATTGTATAAGTTAAATAGCTACAGTCATCCCTTGATCTCTGAAGGGGATTGGTTCCAGGACATGCTGAGGATACCAAAATCCACAGACACTCAAGTCTCATAGTTGATCCTCTGTATCTGCAGCTCTACAGACTTAGATTGAAATGACTTTGGGTTGTGTAGTACTACAGTATTCACTGGGGAAAATTTCACATATAAGTGGAACCACTCAGAGCAAACCCATGTTTTTCAGGATCAACCTGTATATGTAAAGTTCTTATATGAATGGCTAAACAGAGAAACAGAAAAAAAAAAAAAAATCAATGAATAGTAATATAACAATATATTTGTATATACCTTAAGCTTATCAAATGTCTCTAACCTTTCCTGCTGCAAAAATTTTTGAAGTGATCAGATTGATTTAACAACCCTTTTTCAGAAAAGCTCGCCCAGTTCATCTTTGATAATCAAATTATTTTCTATTCCTTAGAAGACCAGACCACTCAAACTTTATGTCAATTCTGGTACCTTCTAATGCTGCTGATATTTCTGTCTGTATCTCAGTGGTAATACATTTGAATATATTTGAATAAATAAATTGTATGACAGCATCAAGGATTATAAGATCTGAGAGTTTTGGAGCTGTAATAAATGGTAGAAACAGTCACTTATTCTTCAGAGTGGATTTGAGTGATTGCTCATTCACATGCATTTTTTACAAAGTCAGGGCTACCTGCCAGATGTCCTGATTTCTAGAGCAATGTTCTTTAGTTTCAGCATAATTGTATAGGTTATCCTTCAATTAGGATAATTTGCAGAATTTTAAAAAAAAAAGTGAAAGTTAAAAACAGATTAGGACAGCCCCAGGAAAACCAGGACTGAATGTTTGTGCCTTTGCTGAATCCATGTGTTATTGCATTGGACTGATATATGTGTTCCCCCAAAACCCATGTGTTTGAAATCCTAACTCACAATTGTGACGGTATCAGGAAGTAAGCCCTTTGTGAAGTTACTACATCATGAAGATGGAGCCCTCATGAGTGAGTTTGTACCCTTATAAAGAGACACAAGATCTTGCTTTATTCTGCTCTCTGCTGAGTGAAGACAAAGCAAGAAGACAGTGAGCTGTGAATCAGGAAGAGGACTCTCATGAGAATACAACCATGCTGGTACCCTAATCTTCAACTTCCAGCCTCTAGAAACTTGAGAAATAAATTTGTGTGGTTTATAAGCCACACTATCTATGTTACTTTGTTATAGTACCCCAAACTAAGACAGGAGTGGTACATCATCCACCATAGTCTAACAGATAAAATAAAAATGGTGTCATGTATTTTAATATGCAGAATTTAACATGAGGAACATGGTAGCATTACAGAATTAAAAAAAAAAAAAAAAAGAAAGAAAGAAATGATAGTCCTCTTTCAACAAAAGGAATGGTAGTGAAAAATCTGACTTAAAACTCAACATTCAAAAAATGAATATCACGGCATCCAGTCCTATCACTTCCTGGCAAATAGATGGGGAAACAGTGGAAACATTAACATACTCTTTTCTTGAGCTCCAAAATCACTGCAGATGGTGACTGCAGCCATGAAATTAAGAGATGCTTGCTTCTTGGAAGAAAAGCTATGACCAACCTAGACAGCATATTAAAAAGCAGAGATCACTTTGCCAACAAAGGTTTGTCTACTCAAATCTATGGTGTTTCCAGCAGTCATGAGTGGATGTGAGAGTTCAACCATAAAGAAGGCGGAGTGCAGAGGAATTCATGCTTTTGAACTGTGGTGTTGCAGAAGACTCTTGAGATCCCCTTGGACAACAAAAAGACCAAGCCAGTCAATCCGAAAGGAAATTAACCCTGAATACAAGGGAACATTTCATGCAAAGATGGACTCAATAAAGGACAGAAATGGTGTGGACATAACAGAAGCAGAAGATATTAAGAAGAGGTGGCAAGAATACACAGAAGACCCATACAAAAAAGATCTTCATGACCCAGATCATCATGATGGTGTGATCACTCACCTAGAGCCAGACATCCTGGAATGTTAAGTCAAGTGGGCCTTAGGAAGCATCACTATGAACAAAGCTAGTGGAGGTGATGGAATTCCAGTTGAGCTATTTGAAATCCTGAAAGATGATGCTGTAAAAGTGCTGCACTCAATATGTCAGCAAATTTGGAAAATTCAGCAGTGGCCACAGGACTGGAAAATGTCAGTTTTCATTCCAATCCCAAAGAAATGCAATGCCAAAGAATGTTCAAACTACCGCACAATTGCACTCATCTCACATGCTAGTAAAGTAATGCTCAAAATTTTCCAAGCCAGGCTTCAGTAATACGTGACCATGAACTTCCAGATGTTCAAGCTGGTTTTAGAAAAGGCAGAGGAACCAGAGATCAAATTGCCAATATCCACTGGATCATAAAAATAGCAAGAGAGTTCCAGAAAAACATCTATTTCTATTTTATTGACTTTGCCAAAGCCTTTGACTGTGTGGATCACAATAAATTGTAGAAAATTCTTAAAGAGATGGGAATACCAGACCACCTGACCTGCCTTTTGAAAAACCTGTATGTAGGTCAGGAAGCAACAGTTAGAACTGGACATGGAACAACAGACTGGTTCCAAATAGGAAAAGGAGTACATCTAGGCTGTATATTGTCACCCTGCTTATTTAACTTATATACAGAGTACATCATGAGAAACGCTGGGCTCGATGATGCACAAGCTGCAATCAAGATTGGAAGGAGAAATATCAATAACCTCAGATATGCAGATGACAACACCCTTATGGTAGAAAGTAAAGAAGAACTAAAGAATCTCTTGATGAAAGTGAAAGAGAATGAGCTTAAAGCTAAACATTCAGAAAACTAAGATCATGGCGTCTGATCCCATCACTTCATGGGAAATAGATGGGGAAACAGTGGAAGCAGTGGCTGACTATTTTTTGGGGGGGGTGGAGGGCTCCAGAATCACTGCAGATAGTAATTGCAGTCATGAAATTAAAAGACGCTTACTCCTTGGGAGGAAAGTTATGACCAACCTAGATAGCATGTTAAAAAGCAGAGACATTACTTTGTCAACAAAGGTCCATCTAGTCAAGGCTATGGTTTTTCCAGTGGTCATGTATGGATGTGAGAGCTGGACTATAAAGAAAGCTGAGCACAGAAGAATAGATGCTTTTGAACTGTGGTTTTGCAGAAGACTCTTGAGAGTCCCTTAGACTGCAAGGAGATCCAACCAGTCCATCCTAAAGAAGATCAGTCCTGAGTGTTCATTGGAAGGACTGATGTTGAAGCTGAAACTCCAATATTTTGGCCACCTGATGCAAAGAGCTGACTCATTTGAAAAGACCCTGATGTTGGGAAAGATTGAAGGCAGGAGGAGAAGGGGTGACAGAGGATGAGATAATTAGATGGCATCACTGACTCAACGGACATGGGTTTGGGTAAACTCTGGGAGTTGGTGATGGACAGGGAGACCTAGCGTGCTGTGGTTCATGGGGTCGCAAAGGGTTGGACATGACTGAGAGATTAAACTGAACTGATTTATTGGAAGGACTTGATGCTGAACCTGAGGCTCCAATACTTTGGCCACCTGATGCAAAGACCTGACTTATTAGAAAAGACCCTTATGCTGGGAAAGATTGAAGGTAGGAGGGGAAGGGGATGACAGAGGATGAGATGACTGGATTGGCATGCCTGCATCAATAGACATGTTTGAGCAAGCTCCGGGAATGGTGTTGGAGAGGAAAACCTGGCATGCTGCAGTCCATGGGGTCACAAAGAGTCAGACAGGAGTAAGTGACTGAACAACAACAACCATAGGAGTGAAAAAAAAAAAAAAAAAGGAATAGTAGTCAGACAATAGGTCCAGGAAACGACTATCATTTCTGGACTAGGGAAATAAAAGGAAAAATAATGAGATTCTTAATCCTTGGAGGCTCAGAGCAAGGACACCACAGACCTGAGATTCAAATCACTTTGAGAAAAATTACCAGTGGCAGGTACTGGTTCCTTTGAAACCCAAAGTCCCAGCAGGGTTGGGACTCATAACTTTGAAGATGATGTTATGTCTTGTGTGCCAATTGTTTTCATATGTCAACTTGGCTGGACCCTGTGCATAGAAATTTGGTCAAACATTATTTTGGATGTTTCTGGGAAATGTTTATCTACCATGTGCATATCACACCATCAATTTTTGGAAGCACATAGCCTGCCTGGCTTCAGAAGTTCACAGTCGCAAAGAAATTTTTGCTCAGGATGAATCATACTTCAAGTCTCATCATACCTGATCTAGATGCTATTAAATGAGAATTTTAGAGTTGATGCTAGGTTGAACTTTAGACTTGGGGGGTTGTTGGGATGAACTGAATATATTTCCCATTCAATAAGGACAGATTTTATAAGGACAGATTTAATAAGGACAGGGAATGTAATGAATTGTTTCTCCAAGATTCATGCTTTGAAACCATAACCCACAATGTAACTACTTGCAGATAGACTCTTTATGAGGTGATTAAAGTTAAATGAGGTCATAAATTTGGGGCCCAATTCTGGGGCAATAGAATTGGTGGCATTATTTTAAAAAAAAGAAGAAGAAGAAGAAACAGGAGATCTGTCATTTCCTCTGCCATATGAAGATAAAGAGAGAAGGTGACCATCTGAAAGACAGAGAGCTCTCACTAGAAACCGAATCAGCAGAGACCTTGATCTTGTACTTCCAGCCTTCCAGAAATGTAAGAAAATAGATTTCTACTGTTTAAACCACCAAGTCTATGCCTATTTTTTTTTTTTTTTTTTTTTTGAGTAAAGGAGACTACCCTCCACAGGTGGAGGTAATCCAACTTGTTGAATAACTTAATAAAACAAAGATTGACCTTCCCAAGAAGAAATTCTCCCTGTAGATTTCTTTTGGACTCTGCAACAATTCCCTTAGTCTTTAGACAGCTGGCCTGCCTCATTATACTTTGGGCTTGCCAAGCAATCCCATAATTAACAGATTTGGCTGATGTAAGTACCTCATAGGCTCACAGTGGCACTAGGAACTCAGTCTCAGATCTCTGAGGAGATTAATACGGGCACTTCAGCTCATAGGATGGGCCCTGTGTGAATGGGGCTGAGTCTTCCAGGGAGCAGTTGCTACCCACCTGCTTCTGGGATCTCTAAGTGAGAAACTTAAGACTGGGTCTGGAAATGACTAAAGCAGTTTGAGATATAAACCCACTGCTGCTGATTGAGTGAAATGTCATTAGCCAGGATGATATTGACAGGAATAAGATTCTTCTTCTTGCCTTTCCACCTCCCTCCAGGGTCCCTGGTTGGGAGAGTTCACAGGGAATCAGTTGACAAAGGAGAAGATAGTTTACAGAACCTCAGATTCAGTGTCTCTAAGCAGGATACATAACAATGAAGTTTGGAGTATACAATCTATCCCCAGACTAAACATTACCAATTTCAAGCTTCCATATAACAAGTTGCAAATATATTTCATATAAATGAAAGAACTTGAAGCTTCTCTCTAAAAATGATTTACAAAAGCCAAGCCATCATGTATCCATCTGTAGAGACTGTAACTCATACCTCTGGAGAGATCTTTATTACTGCTCTATTTCAGTCACAGTGAATATTCTGAATATTCTATAAACTATAGGCTAAGTTTTGGAGGAAACCACCAGTGCCAAGTTTTAAATAAATAATAAAATGAGGGAGTAGAACAAGGTAATTATTAAACACACACACGCACACACACACATGCACACACACACTCACACACACATGCACGTGCACACACGCACACACACGCACACGCAGTCACACACACACTCACACACGCACACACACACACGCGCGTGCACACACACACTCACACATAGTCACACATGCGTGTGTGCGCACACACACGTGCACACACACGTGCACACTCACACACACACTCACACACACACAAATATGCACACACACAAACACACACATGCACGCACACACACGTGCGTGCACATACACGCACACACACGTGCACACGCACGTGCACTCACACACACTCTCACATACATGCACACGCACACACACACACACACACTCTCACACACACATGCACACACACACACACACACTCAGTCTTCCCTGGTGGCTCACACAGTAAAGAATCTGCCTTTAATGCAGGATACCCAAGTTTGATCCCTGGGTTGGGAATATCCCCTGGACAAGGGAAAGGCTACCCACTCTAGTATTCTTGCCTAGAGAATTCCAAGGACAGAGGCTACAGTCCATGGGGTCCTAAAGAGTTGAACATGACTTTATGACTAACATATCATGTTCATGCATACTCATAGGCTTCACAGGTAGCTCAGGGGTGAAGAATCTGCCTGCAATGCAGGAGACATGGATTCAATCCCTGAGTCTGGAAGATCCCCTGGAGAGGGAAATGGCAACCCATTCCATTATTCTTGCCTGGGAAATTCCATGGACAGATGAGCTTGGTGGGCTATGGTCTGTGGGGTCGCAAGAGAGTCAGACATGACTTAATGACCAAACATACTCATGCATACTCATATGGACAAATACATAATAAAATTTACATATTGATTGCATTAACAGTTACTAGATGGAGCTGTCATTTTGTAACTAGTAACAAAGCTCCAATAAAGCTCTAACTTTATTATACTAGCAAGTCCATAGATAGACCTTTTGGCATTGGCAGCATGTAGGCCAACCTAAAATTTTCATTCCTAAACATTTTGAATTCTCAGTGGTCTTGTATACCAATATCTGGGATATTCTGTAATTTCCCGCTAACTTGTGCCTTTGGGCTTGGAGGCATCACAGATCACCTTTCAGGCCTGTTGACATATCAGTGACCGAATTTATTCTTTATGATCAGGATCAATCATGTTCAACCAGTGAACTAACCTGCCTTTTTGTTCATGACGGGAGGAACACAAAATAGCCAGGTGGCAGTCTCAATTTCTAATTCAGTGAAATCATAGTTGTCCCTCTCGGTGACAGCATTTTCCTTTAGGAAATTCAAACTAAGTAATGGGGAAAATGAAAAAAATTCTGTATAAGGTTTATTAAATGAAATAGTGAGTGATACCACTCCATCCTCTGCCTCTTGACTCCCAGACTCAAATGTTCTAGCTAGTGAGGAAAAAAATGGCATATGCTGGTCATCAAAACATATTATCCATCCTATAAAATAAAATCTCAGTTTTTAGATTTCTGTAATTAACTTTTTAAAGACCTCTTTTAATCAGGGTGTAGTTGTTTTGCCTTTCTGTGTCAGTTTCCACTGTACAGCAAAGTGTATCAGCCATGTGTATGCATAATGCTCCTTTTTGGATTTTCTTCTGATTTAGGTGACTACAGAGCACTGAGAAATGTTCTGTGCCACACACAGTGTCAATAGTATACACAGTATCAGTAGGGTTTCCCTGATGGCTCAGTGGTAAAGAATCTGGCTGCTGATGCAAGAGACTCCAGTTTGATCCCTGAATCAGGAAATTTCCTGGAGAAGGAAATGGCAACACTCTCTAGTATTCTCGCCTAGAGAATCCTATGGACAGAGGAGCCTGGTAGGCTACAGTCCATGGGGTTGCAAAGAGCTGGGCACAACTTAGCAATTGAACAACAATCAATCAGTAATGTATATATGTCAGTCCCAATCTCCCAATTCATCCCACCTCCCCTACCCCCTTGGTATCCACGATTGTTCTCTACATCTGTGTCTCTATTTCTGCTTTGCAAATAAGATCATCTTTACCATTTTTCTAGATTCCACATATATGCATTAATATACAATATTGTTTTTTCTCTTTCTGACTTACTTCACTCTTTGGCTAGGTAATGAGCAAAAAGAAGGACAAATACTATCTTCACTGTGGTTTTGTGAAGGAGTTGGGGTTGAGCTGGGTCCTGAGTGGAGGTGAGTAAGTGAAAGGAAGGAAAAATGTTTCCTAAGGAACCATGAAACAGAAAGGGCATGAACCATGGTTAGGGCACAAACCAGTGCTACAGACATGACAACAGTCAGGGGGCACAGCAGTCTGATTAGAAGCAGTTGTGTGTGCTAAATAGCAGCGAAGGACACGAGCTTAGACTGTGGGGCACCCACTCTGCTCTCCAACTGTGGTGCTGCTGCTTTATCCTCATGGGACCTCTTTATTTATTTCCCAATCCATGCAAAACTGAAAACAAAATTTACTATACCAAGTTCTGTCCAATGGACTGATTTCCCTCTGTCACTGATTTTTCAGAGACATTGCTCACTTTTCTGGTTGCTTCCTAAAGAACTGTTTACCTAACTACTTCCATTTTCTCATTTGTGGAAAAGAGATTCATAAAGTTGTTTAGAGGATTCAATATGTGTTAAGTTTGTAAAATAATGCTTGGCTTACAGCAAATGCTATAAAAGTGTTTTCACATTAATATTTAATTTTATGATTCCATTTTTAGAAGTGTTAATTTACATGCAGAAATAATAATAAAAAAAGTAAAACCTGTATACCTCTTTCCATATTGCATTCTTTCAGCCAAAGAGCTTTATTCTGTGTTTACTTTTTGGTCAAAATCATATACACAATACATGAAATTCAGTGTGAGATTCATGTGAAGGACTGGTTAAAATAGAAACACTTTCTCAAAAAAATTTGTATTTAGTGTCATGAACAAGAAATAGCAAGTTAAAATATTTATTTTCTGCTGCATTATATTACAATTTTCATGAATAATGGCCTGATTTTTTGAAATATCTGTAGTGCTGAATAGTTCCACATCATCTTTTCCCTGGAAAAGTCATCAGGTTCAACATGGCCAATTTAGAAATCATCTTCAAAGTTCAGTAACATGAAGTAGTAAAGCAAAGAAGTAGTCATGGGTTTTAACAATCCTCTTCATATCCAGGAGTTCCAGAAACATGCCCTTCTGGCTAAACCAGTGTTTCTCTGTCTAATTGTCGCCTTTGTTAAGACTCACATCAAGACAATAAGGCAATTGTCCTGTAAGCCTCCTGGACAGCTTCCTGACCTTGTGCTACATATGTTCCCAGGCAGAGATCCTGAGAGCCTGAGCTAATGGATTAGGTGTATTATTATTTGGGCAGAGAGATGATGGACACACCTTATTGGGAAAATTTACAGGAAATCCATCCTAACCAACAGCCTTGCAAGCCAGACATTTTTCTCCTCTACTTTTCCCTCCTGAAGTGAAAGTGAAAGTCACTCAGTTGTGTCTGACTCTTTGCAACCCCATGGACTATACAGTCCATGGAATTCTCCAGGCCAGAATACTGAAATAGGTAGCCTTTCCCTTCTCCAGGGGATCTTCCCAACCCAGGAATCGAACCCAAGTCTCCCGCATTGCAGGCAGATTCTTTACCAGCTGAGCTAACAGGGAAGTCCCAAAACCCTGGAGTGGGTAGCCTATCCCTTCTCCAGCAGATCTTTCTGACCTAGGAATGGAACCAGGGTCTCGTGCATTGCAAGTAGATTCTTTACCAACTGACCTATCAGGGAAGCCCCTTTTGCCTCCTAATGGGGACTAGTAGGGGAATACTCATTACCTCCCCAGATACATTTTGGAAAGATTTATTAACTAGAAAATTCTCCCTTATAACAAGTTGAAATTATTTCCTCTCAAATTAGCTCTCTCCTTTTTTTTTTTTTTTTTTTTTCTGTTTTGCTTGTCTCATTCTTTTATTTTTTTGGGGGGGACAACAACAACAACAAAAATAAACATGTTATTCTTTATTTTTTGAATTATTAGAAAAGGTGGCTAGCACCTGCAGGAATATGGCTTTGTGACTAGATTTGATTCTGACTCTGCATTTCTGGAGGAGAAGGCAATGGCAACCCATTCCAGTACTCTTGCCTGGAAACTCCCATGGAAGGAGGAGCCTGGTAGGCTGCAGTCCATGGGGTCGCTAAGAGTCGGGCCCGACTGAAGTGACTTAGCAGCAGCAGCATGGTGATGCTTTGACAGGTTGTATCTATTATAGGGTCCCTGTTGGTAGCTCTCTCCTTATTTTCATTAATTTCCTTTGGATTCTACACTATCCATCATCACGTCCTTTCTAATTAGACCCAATAAGGTCTAATGTGACCTTTCAAAATGTGTTTATTTGGTGGAGAACTCTCGTTCAAAAAAAGAACAAAACCGGACATGCTGAAGGGATGGACCCTTCAGCGTTCTCAGAAATAAGCTCATAGTAAATAATAATAATAACAAAATTTCCATTTTACTTCTATTATCATTATTTTATTAACATTATCATTATTTAATTAGCATTTTCATTGTTAACGTTATTTAATATTATTATTTTTATTTTCTTGGGATCCAAAATCACTGCAGATAGTGACTGCAGCCATGAAATTAAAGGACCCTGGCTCCTTGGAAGAAAAGCTATGACAAACCTAGACAGAATGTAAAAAAGCAGAGACATTACTTTGTCAATAAAGGTCCATATATTCAAAGCTATAGTTTTTCCAGTAGTCATGTATAGATGTGAGAGTTGGACCATAAAGAAAGCTGAGCACTGAAGAATTGATGCTTATGAACTGTGGTGTTGGGAAAGACACTTGTGAATCCCTTGGACAGAAAGGAGATCAACCCAGTCAATCCTAAAGGAGTTCAGTCCTGAATATTCATTGGAAGGACTGATGCTGAAGCTGAAAGTCCAATGCTTTGGCCACCTGATGCGAAGAACTGACTCATTAGAAATGAACCTGATGCTGGGAAAGCTTGAAGGAAGGAGGAGATGGGGACTATAGAGGATGAGATGGTTGGATGGCATCCCTGACTCAATGGACATAAATTGATCAAGCTACAAGAATTGATGATGGACAGGGAAGCCTGACATGCTGCAGTCCATGGGATCACAAAAAGTCAGACACAACCGAGTGACTGAATTGAACTGAACTTATTATCATTACTATTATTATTTTGAATTAGCTTGTGTTCATTATCTGCAAAGGGTCACTTTATAAGCAACCCAACCAACTCTTGTCAACTAAAAGAAAATAAATAAGGAATCTATTGGAATACTATTATATCATTCATGGAATCAATGAAACATTTTAACAGTTATATATCAAGCAGGGCAAAGCCAAGAAAGGCCTGAGGCTTGCGGATCGTCTTCTCAGGCAGCTCCCACCTGGATGAATCAGCCTCAACCTTCTCTTTCCTGCTTTTGTCACTCCTCTGAACATTCAGTCTAGGGCGAATGCATCTCACTGGTGAACTAGATGTCACACCCGCCTCTAGGGCAGAGACAGCAGAACACTGTACCCCATCATTACTAGTAGTGTGAACACTGCTCCACAATAGGAGAGCTGTGACCTTCCAAAGGAAAACCAGGCTTCTGTTCAGAAGAAAAAGTTGGATTCCAGACAAACAAAACTCAGCTCATAAAGTCCCATAATAGATACACTTGCACTTGTGTTCTATAAATGTTTATGACACTTTAAACTATACTTCTGTCCTTGGGCTGATTCTAGAAACTTACTGGGAATTTGACCCCAGGCTTAATTTGGTCACAATCACAGATTTTACTGAATGTGAAATCTTATGATTCTTCCAAGACTATTCATCCAAAATGCCTTCACTACAGTCCTTCAACACAGTCTGCCGCTTACTAACTCAAGGTGGTTAGACCCAGGACTACATTGTCCTCTGAGGAAGAATTCATCTTGCTGGGGCGAGCATGGGTTGTAGGCAGTCTCCAGCTGTTACTTTCTTTATGGTAAAGAAAATGAATTTATTCATTCAATACAATTCATTTTATATATATATATATGTATATACACATACATACATACATGTGTGTGTGTATCTATATATCTATATCTATCTATCTATATATATATATATATATATATATCAAGCATCCTTCTGAGCAAAAACAAACAAACAAACAAACAAAAAACAAAATGTGCATCATGGCATATTTTCTCTTGTGTTAATGTAGGGTGGGGAGACATTACTTTCTAGGGTTTTGTCTGACTGATTTTTAAATGGCCTGTATTAGCAAGCTTAAATTTGTTTACCTGTGCTTAAAGAATTTTTAATCTGAACCTGCTGTGTTAATCCAAAATAGAACCTATAATATCCCACTTTTCTCTCACATTGTCCTTTTATATCAGCTTCATATATTGGTCCACAAGGTCATTTTTGCCTAACCAATGCACCAGTTAAAGTAATTTCCTCCAGAAAAGTTTCTTGATTCCTCTAATCCAAAATGATCGTGCTCATCTCCCAATTTCTACTGAAATTTAATTTGCATGAATATCTACCTAATCTCCCCAACTATATTGGTAGAAAAGGTTTCTACTTCTGTGTTCCCCAAAAATCTTCAGATTGTGCTGAGCAAAAGTGGATGATGTTAATTAATTTATTCTTAAGTAATCTTGTTAACTTTATCTGATTGTGGACATGCTTTTGGAAGACACAGCTGCATTTTAATTGTCTCTCTCAGTAATTAAAAATGATTATGTTTACCGTGATCTATTTTCCATTGAATGAATTTGCATTATATATAAAAATGTCTGTTAAATATCAGTGCAACATTTTGTTGAGATGTTATCTTTATACCGTTAGAAACTTCTACCAAATTCTACAAAGATAAAGAAAGTCTAGATCTGTATTTAAATACGGGGCACATATTTATAGAAGTTTTTGAAATTTAGGCAGCATTTGCCTTTCAAACATGCTTTGGAAATATGAATAAAAATAGCATATGCAGCAAACAATGAATGCTTATTTGAGCATTTTTTAATCAGCACATGCACAAAGAAATAGTATAAATGTGGAACAATATATTTGAAGATTGTGACTTGTGAAATCATCAGTCTAAATTCACCTGGGAAAAGATATTTCACTTTATATGATAAAACTTTCAAACAAAATGATCTAAAAATTACAGTTAAACATTTTTTTTTTTTAACTCTTTTAACAAACTGTGGAAAAGTCTTAAAGAGATGGGAATATCAGATCACTTGACCTGCCTCCTGAGAAATCTGTATGGAGGTCAGGAAGCAACAGTTAGAAATGGACATGGAACGACAGACTGGTTCCAAATCAGGAAAGGAATATGTCAAGGCTGTATATTGTCACCCTGCTTATTTAACCTGTATGCAGAGTATATCATGTGAAACGCTGGGCTGAATGAAGCACAAGCTGGAATCAAGATTGCCAGGAGAAATATCAATAAGCTCAGATATGCAGATGACACCACCCTTATGGCAGAAAGTGAAGAAGAACTAAAGAGCCTCTTGATGAAAGTGATAGAGAGTGAAAAAGCTGACTTAAAACTCAACATTCAGAAAACTAAGCTCATGGCATCCAGTCCCATCACTTCATGGCAAATAGATGGGGTAACAATGGAAACAGTGAGAAACTTTGTTTTGGGGGGCTCCAAAATCACTGCAGATGGTGATTGCAGCCATGAAATTAAAAAAAAAAAAAAAAAAAAAAAAAACTTGCTCCTTGGAGGAATAGTTATGACCAACATAGACAGCATATTAAAAAGCAGAGACATTACTTTGCCAACTAAGATCCATGTAGTCAAAGCTATGGTTTTTCCAGTAGTCATGTATGGGTATGAGAGTTGGACCATAAAGAAAGCTGAGCACTGAAAAATTGATGCTTTGGAAGTGTGGTATTGGAGGAGACTCTTGAGAGTCCCTTGGAGATCCAGCCAGTCCATCCTAAAGGAAATCAGTCCTAAATATTCATTGGAAGGACTGATGCTGAAGCTGAAACTCCAATACTTTGGCCACCTGATGCGGAGAACTGACTCATTTGAAAAGACCCTGGTTCTGAAAGATTGAAGGCGGAAGAAGGGGATGACAGAGGGTGAGACGGTTGGATGTCATCACCGACTCAATGGACATGAGTTTGAGTAAACTCTGTGAGTTTGTGTGGACAAGGAGTCCTGGTGTGCTGCAGTCCACAGGGTCACAAATAGTTGGACACAACTGAGTGGCTGAACTGAACTGAACAGATGTCCATGTCTGAATCCCCAAATACTATGAATATGTCACCTTATATGGCAAAAAGGGTATTGAAGTTATAGACAAGTTAAGAATCTTGAGACAGGAGATTATCTTGGATTATCCAGGAGAACCTAATATTTTCACAGGATCCACATAAGAAGAAGGGTGGAGGATCAGGGAGGAAATATGACACAGGGTGCAGATGTCAGGGTCATGTGTTGGCATGAGGCAAGATATGTATGCAGCTTCTCGAAGTTAGTAAAGTCAAAAATACAAGTTATCTTCTTAGTCTCCTGAAGGAACATGGGTTTGGAGACTGATTTTATATTTCTGACTTCTAGAGTGTAAATTAATAAATTTGTTGTTTGACTTAAGTCATGAAATTTGTGATAATTTTTTATATTAGAAATAGGAAAATTTCCTATAAGCAAGTAGCTTATACTTCCTTTTGGGTAGCTTAGTTTCCTCTTGTGCATGCCGAGCCACTTTTAGTTCACAATTATCTTACTTTTCTATTTCATATCTGGGTACTGAAAACTGCTTTGTAGATATTATAGCTTTTTAAGAGAAAAATAAACATACAATTTAGCTGTTTCTATTTCTGTTGACTGCTATCAAAATTCTAAAGGCATGCAGTAATATTCTCCCATGCAGACTTCTCTGCTTCCATCCCTGTAAAAGGGAAGAACACATCTGATTCTGTATTAGATTTGTTTCTTTCTGTTAACCTTTGTATTCAATCCCTTTTGCTACAAGTTAAGAATGTTGTCTATATCCTGAAATATATAGGATAGCCCATTCTCAAAGCTCGGACTTTTAAAGTTATAATTGTCCATCCATCTAGAGATAAAAAATTAAGAGCAGAGAATAACATTTTTCTTGTTGGAGGTTTACAGGAACATTGTGACCTGACCTACATTTGTTTGGTGGCAAACAAAGGATTCTGACACAAAGAAGTTTGTAGCAATAAACCACACTCCCACCTCTTTTAATAAAAAATAATCATAACTTTTAACTCAAGGAGATTGTTCTTTGGAATACTAGTCCACCGCCTTCTCAGGCTGCTTGTTTTCTGAATAAAGTGATTATTCCTTGCCCCAACAGCTTGTCTCTTGATTTACTGGCCTGCTGTATGATAAACACCACAAGCCTGGACTCTGTATTATGCCCAGCCATCACTGTTCCCTTTGATTATGTGTTTTGCCTTCTCATCATTCTACTTTGTCCTATTATGTCTTTTGATGTAGCACATTGCTAATCTATTAAGGTAAAAACCAACATCTAGCCATAAAATTAAAGGCATAAAATATACAATAGCAGTTTAAACTAATAATCAGTGTTCTGAAACGGCAGTGCATCATGCATTTTATGTTTCAATGGTCTGTTAACAATATTCCTGTCAAATCAGACAGTATATTTAGCTACATTTTTTTTCATATTAAGACACTAATTCTTTGAAGTTAAGCTAATTCTAGCTGTCCTAATATAGTACAAAGAGCACATTTATTTTCATTAGAAAGAGCAGTCTTCTAAGTTTGCTACATGACTAGTATTTTAGGACTGTATTGAGCAGAAGTTTTAATTCTTTGCTTCTGTGAAATTTACAATCAAGTAAGGAAAACAACACAAGTTAGTGAAAAAATCAGTTTATGATGAATTGCCAGATATTTCAGTCAAAATGGTATGCATAAAGAAAATGAAAAATGCTGAAGTATAGCGTGTTTCCTAGGAAAGGCTTTATGTAGTCAGGACATGAGTTGGACTTAAAAATTAAGTACAGGATGAAGTTATTTGTAGAAGATGACAGAAGACACTCCAAGTAGAACAAACAACAAGAAGAAAGACACAGAAAAACCTAAGTGCTGCACTGTGATGGCTGAGTAATATGGAGGCATCGTGGAAAATTAGGATAAACAGTAAGAAGTTCACAAGCGAGCAGTCAGCAGCAGCTTGGAATACCATGGAAACTTGAGCAAGCAAGCAAAGTGATGAAAGCACTAAAAAACAATGAATTAGCACAACAGGTTTAAGAGTGTGAAAACCAAAACCCAGAAACTCCAAGTCTAGAGAGTGTGAATGGAAAGGAAGATTTAAATACTGCAGCTACCTGGCTGGCTTCTTCAAGAATCTACATGTGATTTGTGAAATTCCCATAGCTCATTCTGTGATGCTTAACTATTACACATGATTCCCTTGGGTGATAAAATATATTAATTTATAAGGCTATTTGTATTCTATGAGTGTGTAAATGTATTAATAGTACATTTCCAAGAAATTGATCTAAATAAATGTTTCTCCTTGACATTTGAAGGAACCTCACTTTGATATCAGCTCTACAGTATGATGTGCAGCACAATGTACAATGAGCCAAGTGACTTTTAATTATTTAGAGATTACTGAAGTTATTTCAAAAGCATGAGATCTCAAAATATTGGACAGAGTCAAGTCACATAGACCGAATAGACTAGCTATCAAAAAAAAAAAAAAAAAAAAAGCATATAAAAATATTACTGCACTCACTTTCGTGGAATTCTGATAAATGAGTTAAACTTCACCTAAACTATTGGATGAAAAGAGGTAAAATTGATCTTAATAGAGGTGAAAAAGTAGATAAAAAGGATCATTACTTTTGGAAATAATCAATCAGATTTGCACTCCTTCTTAACCATTCTGTAGTTTTGTCTTTAAATCTATCATCAACACCTACTCTCCCTCCACTGCCTTTAAATTAATCATTGTCCTGAACTCTCACTCACAAAGTAGATGGCTATATAGAATCAAAGAAATAAGAACATAAGTGTAAGCCTGTGGAAAGGTTAGTGATTGTAGAGCTTGAGAAAATGTGCCTATTTAAGTGAACAGAATCCATCTTTGTGAAGAATGCATGGGTCAAAACTAAAACCAAAGCAAATACCAAGAAGAAAAATACAATTCTGGAAAATAGAAATATTTCATGACTAACTGACGGTGGTCCTGAAGCAAAGCCTCCAAGGGAATGAGAACTGAAATCTGAGAACTGCAGAGAGAGAGCAGAAAGGGGACCAGGATAACTGTCATAAGCAAGTGCTGAGGTTTACAGTGCACTCTCTGAGTCCCGCCTGGGCAGGCTGTGTGGATGAGTGAGCTGAGCTTAAAGCTCCATGGACAGCTCAGGTTATCTCAGAGCATCATTTAGGAAGGAACAGTTGGACTCATGGCTATAGCTTCTCAAGCATTTGTTATTTCAAAAAACTACAGCTAAAGGCACCTTAGAATAATATTTTCATAAACAGATTGCTCCTAGGTTATTATTTCAAAATATGTACATATTGTGAACTAAAGAAGTCAACACTTTTACAAAATATTTCTTGACTGTGTTTTCTCACTTTTCATGGCATCCTATAATTTAACATTTGTAAAGATAGAACATTTTTCTCAATCTTGGAAAATAGTCATTAGTAACAGTTATTAGGCAATAAAATTCTATTGATCTCTTAACTTTTTAAGACTCCATGATACTTGCTTAACTGTATTTAAATAAACATTGGAATATGAGAAACATAATAATTGAATGTGATCTTCCAAACACAAAGTAGTAATTTCCATACCTTATATCAAACTTGAACAGTGTTTACTATTATAGATTTCATTCTTGAGAGATTCTTTCACACACACTTTTATTCTCTCATTATTCTACACTGTAGAAAATATCAAACCAACAACCTGTGAAATCTCTATTAGGGTGCAGCTTTCTCATCATTTTTCTAACATTTATTTTAGACTCTTGTGCAGATGTTCTGGACCAAGATCTTCATTGTCCTACTTTACTTTTTTTTTTTCTTATGAAAGATTTCTGAATGAAGAACAATTAAAATGCCTTAAAATAAGCGTATATTAAATATAAGACTACAATGTTAAGAGGAAAATGTGGATTGTGTTTCTTAATATGCTCACCACACAGCAAAGAGCCTGCATAGTTATACTAATGAAACACCACTCCACCTATGTAGTGATTTTCATCCAGCTCAAAAACTGACCAGATAAAACGTTCATAGCATTGAAAGAGCTATATGGGTTTAAGGAAAAAGCTATATGCTTTGATAAAAGACAGAAGGCAATGGTCTATGAAAGACACAGCCTCTATGAGCTGCCTACTGCGTCTTGTATTACAGCCCACTGCCATGTAAAACTGCCTGAGATTAGAGGCTTCTTCTGAAATTGTTCCTGGGGACGTGGAATTGCCAGGTAAGCAGCAATAAGTTTACTTTTTGAAAATTTTTGTTTTGGTCAAGAACAGAAACAGAAAAGTAAAAATGATGTTAATGAATTCCATCTTGATCAGGCCATAAAGGCTAAAAATTACAAAGAGGAAGATAAACGAAAGGGAGCAAAATGAAAGACAATGCCTCATCCACTGGGAATGTAAAAGGGGTCTCCCATATGCTGATTTTTCAGGTTCCAAATATGTCCTCCGGAGCTTTGTCTCCCTGTATTTGGACTGCCTTCCATTACCTTCCCAGTATTTGTCAGAAGTTCACTTAAAAGTTCTAAACAAACATTACATTTGTTTCTGTTTTGTTTAACAATTTTTATTATGATTAAAAATACTGGAGGAGCTAAGATGGCAGAGGAATAGGATTGGGAGACCACTTTCTCCCCCACAAAGTCATCAAAAGATCATTTGAATGCTGAGCAAACGCCACAAAACAACTTCTGATCACTAGCAGAGGACGTCAGGCACCCAGAAAATCAGCCCATCATCTTCCAAAGGAGGTAGGACAAAATATAAAAGATAAAAAGACAGTCAAAAGAGTTAGGAATGGAGATCCATCCCAGGAAGGGAGTCCTAATAAAGGAAGTTTCTAAACACCAGGAAACCCTCTCACCGGCGGGCCTGGGGGAAGTTTTTGAATCTTGGAGGGCAACCTAACTGGGAGGAAAAATAAATAAAACCCACAGATTACATGCCTAAAAGCAACTCCCAGCAGAAAAGTACCCCAGACGCTCGCATCCGCCACCAGCAAGTGGGGGCTGAACAGAGAGGAAGCAGGTGGCATTGCTTAGGGTAAGGACCAGGCCTGAAAGCCCTGATGGCAATCTGAGGGAGCTATCGTGAGATAGCAACTTACACTGTGGGACAGCAAGAGAGAGAGAATTAACCTGGGAAGAGCTCTAACAGAAGGCACTGCTGGCTGTTTGCAGAACAAAGGAAGGACAGAAATTCCAGAGAAGAGCTGGCCGGCTGTGCACTGGTCCATCCCCCGCTGGAGAAGGGAGGCAGAGGGGAGGGGAAAGGGACAAACCTGGCCCCAGAGACAGCATCCCCTACCAAACTGCAAACAGGCTTCCAGTTTCTAACCAAAGACTTCCTGAGATGCTGGATGGTTGACATCCGCCGGGAGGGTCTCAGCCAGAGATCAGCTCCCCAGAAGAAACACGAGGCGCACCCGACCAGCGCGCCTGGAAACTGAGGCTGGGACCATGGAGGCGATAAGGTGCACTGCACCCGGGGAGAGTGTGCTCGTCAAGCTCCTGATTCCCTGAGCTGCTCCGACGGGGGAAGGCATAAAACGCAGGCTCAACCGAGTCTGGGCCTTTGTGGAGTACCCGAAACCCTGAACCTGAGCGGCTTGGGTCTGGAAAGTGCACGCAATTCAGGGCCCGCTCCCTGGAGAGCAGCCTGGAGCCTGAGCAGTGTAGACGGGGAAAGCGCAGATGCCCCAAGCGGGGGCAAACCCAGTGTGGCCGGAACACTGTGAGTGCTCCCCACACACGCCAGTGACATTTGTCTGCAGCACACCTCCCTCCCCGCAGCACGACTGAACAAGCGAACCTAAACAAGAGACCACCTCCGCCCGCTTGTGTCAGGGCGGAAATTAGACACTGAGGAGACCTACAAACAGGAGCCAAATAAACAAAGGGAACTACTTTAGAAAGTGACAGGTGCATCAGATTAAAATCCTTGTAGTTAACACTGACTACACTGGAAGGGGCCTATAGATATTGAGAAGTGTAAGCTGGAACAAGGAGCTGTCTGAAACTGAACTGACCCCACACTGCCTGCAGAAATTACACAGCTCCAGAGAAATTACTAGATATATTTTTACTACTATTATTTTTTTAATTAAAATTTTTTTCTTTCTTCTTTTTTTTTTAAGTCTTCTATTACTCCTCTATTACTCCTTAATTTTCATTTTTATAACCCACTATTACCTTGCAAAAAAAAGGGGGGGACCTATTTTTAAAGCTAACTTCATATATATTTCTTAATTTTTTTGTGTTTTTGTGGTTTTTTAATATTGCATTTTTTAGAGTCTAACCTCTACTCTACATTTTTAATCTTTGTTTTTCAGTATTTGATATCAATTTTGGACATTTAAAAATCCAACCTTCAGTTCCCATTTTTACTCAGGAGTGTGATTACTGGTTTGATTACTCTCTCCCCCTTTTGACTCTCCTTTTTCTCCCTCAGATCACCTCTATTTCCTCCCTACCGCCTCTCTTTTCAATCCAATTCTGTGAATCTCTGTGGGTGTTCTCGGCTGTGGAGAAAATTTAGGAAACAGAGTACTGCGTAGATCTGTCTCTCTCCTCTTGAATCCCCCCTTTTCTCCTCCTGCTCACCTCTATCTCCTTCCTCCCTCTCCTCTTCTTCGTGTAACTCTGTGAACCTCTCTGGGTGTCCCTCACTGTGGAGAATCCTTTCACAATAAACCTAGAAGTTTTATTATCAGTGCTGTATGGATGGAGAAGTCTTGGGGCTACTGGAAGAATAAGACTGAAATCCAGAGGCAAGAGGCTTAAGCCCAAAACCTGAGAACACCAGAGAACTCCTGACTACAGGGAACATTAATTATTAAGAGATCATCCAAAAGCCTCCAAACCTACATGGAAACCAACCACCACCCAAGGGCCAATAAGTTCCAGAGCAAGACATACCATGCAAATTCTCCAGCAACGCAGGAACATAGCCCTGAGCGTCAATATACAGGCTGCCCAAAGTCACACCAAACACATAGACCTATCTCAAAACTCACTACTGGACACTCCATTGCACCCTAGAGAGAAGAAATCCAGCTCCACACACCAGAACACCGACACAAGCTTCGCTAACCAGGAAACTTTGACAAGCCAATCGTCCAACCCCACCCACTGGGTGAAACCTCCACAATAAAAAGGAACCACAGACTACCAGAATACAGAAAGGTGACCCCAATCACAGCAATCTAAATAAGATGAAAAGGCAGAGAAATACCCAGCAGGTAAAGGACCATGAAAAATGACTACCAAGACAAACAAAAGAGGAGGAGATAGGGAATCTACCTGAAAAAGAATTTAGAATAATGATAATAAAAATGATCCAAAATCTTGAAAACAAAATGGAGTTACAGATAAATAGCCTAGAGACAAAGATTGAGAAGATGCAAGAAATGTTTAACAAGGACCTAGATGAAATAAAAGAGTCAATTAAAAATGAATAATGCAATAAATGAGATAAAAGACACTCTGGAGGGAACCAAGAGTAGAATAACAGAGGCAGAAGATAGGATAAGTGAGGTAGAAGATAAAATGGTGGAAATAAATGAAGCAGAGAGGAAAAAAGAAAAAAAGAATCAAAAGAAATGAGGACAACCTCAGGGACCTCTGCAACAATGTGAAACACCCCAACATTCGAATCATAGGAGTCCCAGAAGAAGACAAAAAGAAAGACCATGAGAAAATACTCAAGGAGATAATAGCTGAAAACTTCCCTAAAATGGGGAAGGAAATCGTCACACAAGTCCAAGAAACCCAGAGAGTTCCAAGCAGGGTAAACCCAAGGTGAATCACCCCAAGACACATATTAATCAAATTAACAAAGATCAAACACAAAGAACAAATATTAAAAGCAGCAAGGAAGAAAAAACAAATAACACACAAGGGGGTTCCCATAAGGATAACAGCTGATCTTTCAATAGAAACTCTTCAGGCCAGAAGGAAATGGCAGGACATACTTAGAGTAATGAAAGGGAATAACCTACAACCCAGATTACTGTACCCAGCAAGGATCACATTCAGATATGAAGGAGAATTCAAAAACTTTACAGACAAGCAAAAGCTGAGAGAATTCAGCACCACCAAACAGGCTCTTCAACAAAAGCTAAAGGATCTTCTCTAGACAGGAAACACAGAAAAGTTGTATGAATGTGAACCCAAAACAACAAAGCAAATGGCAATGGGACCATACTTATCAATAACTACTTTAAATGTAAATGGGTTGAATGCCCCAACCAAAAGACAAAGACTTGCTGAATGGATACAAAAGCAAGACCCCTATATATGCTGTCCACAAGAGATCCACCTCAAAACAAGGGACACATACAGACTGAAAGTGAAGGGCTAGAAAAAAATATTTCACACAGAGACCAAAAGAAAGCAGGAGTCACAATATGAGTATTGTGATACTCATGAAATAGACTTTACAGATACAATAGACTTTAAAATAAAGACTGTGAAAAGAGGCAAAGAAGGACACTACATAATGATCAATGGTTCAATCCAAGAAGATGATATAACAATTATAAATATATATGCACCCAACATAGGAGCACCACAATATATAAGGCAATTGTTAACAAGTATGAAAGGGGAAATTAACAATAACACAATAATAGTGGGTGACTTTAATACCCCACTCACACCTATGGATAGATCAACTAAACAGAAAATTAACAAGGAAACACAAACTTTAAATGGCACAATGGACCAGCTAGACCTAATTGATATCTATAGGACATTTCACCCCAAAACAATCAATTTCACCTTTTTCTCAAGTGCACACGGAACCTTCTCCAGAATAGATCACATCCTGGGCCATAAATCTAGCCTTAGTAAATTAAAAAAAAAAAAAAAAAAAATTGAAATCATTCCAAGCATCTTTTCTGACCACAATGCAGTTAGATTAGATCTCAATTACAAGGAAAAACAAACAAACAAACAAAAAACTATTACAAATTCCAACATATGGAGGCTAAATAACACGCTTCTGAATAACCAACAAATCAAAAAAATAAATCAAAATATGCATAGAAATGAATGAAAAGGAAAACACAGCAACCCAAAATCTATGGGATACTGTAAAAGCAGTGCTAAGGGGAAGGTTCACAGCAATACAGGCTTACCTCAAGAAACAAGAAAAAAGTCAAATAAATAACCTAA
Source organism: Dama dama (assembly GCF_033118175.1). Classification (NCBI taxonomy): domain Eukaryota; kingdom Metazoa; phylum Chordata; class Mammalia; order Artiodactyla; family Cervidae; genus Dama; species Dama dama. The sequence goes on along the minus strand of NC_083697.1, from coordinate 9,058,508 downwards.
CTCTACACCTAACAGAGAAGGCAATGGCACCCCACTCCAGTGCTCTTGCCTGGAAAATCCCATGGACGGAGTAGCCTGGTAGACTGCAGTCCATGGGGTCTCGAAGAGTATGACATGACTGAGCAACTTCACTTTCACTTTTCACTTTTATGTATTGGAGAAGGAAATGGCAAACCACTCCAGTGTTCTTGCCTGGAGAATCCCAGGGATGGGGTCGCACAGAGTCGGACATGGCTGAAGTGACTTAGCAGCACATCTAAAGTAACTAGAGAAGGAAGAAATGAAGAACCCCAGGGTTAGTAGAAGGAAAGAAACCTTAAAAATTAGGGCAGAAATAAATGCAAAAGAAACAAAAGAGACCATAGCAAAAGTTAACAAAGCTAAGAGCTGGTTTTTTGAAAAAACAAACAAAATTGGCAAACTGTTACCCAGACTCATCAAGAAACAAAGGGGTAAGAACCAAATCAACAAAATTATAAATGAAAATGGAGAGATCACAACAGACAACACTGAAATACAAAGGATCATAAAAGACTACTACCAGCAGCTCTAGGTCAATAAAATGGACAACTTGGAAGACATGGACAAATTCTTAGAAAAGTATAACTTTTCAAAACTGAACCAGGAAGAAATAGAAGATCTTAACAGACCCATCACAAGCACGGAAATTGAAACTGTAATCAGAAATCATCCAACAAACAAAAGCCCAGGACCAGATGGCTTCACAGCTGAATTCTACCAAAAATTTAGAGAAGAGCTAACACCTATCTTACTCAAACTCTTCCAGAAAATTGCAGAAGAAGGTAAACTTCCAATCTCATTCTATGAGGCCACCATCACCCTAATTCCAAAACCAGACAAAGATGCCACAAAAAAAAGAAAACTACAGGCCAATATCACTGATGAACATAGATGCAAAAATCCTTAACAAAATTCTAGCAAACAGAATCCAACAACATATTAAAAAGACCATACACCATGACCAACTGGGCTTTATCCCAGGAATGCAAGGATTTTTTAATATCCACAAATCAATCAATGTAATACACCACATTAACAAATTGAAAGATAAAAGCCATATGATTATCTCAATAGATGCAGGAAAAGCCTCTGACAAAATTCAACATCCATTTATGATAAAAAACTCTCCAGAAAGCAGGCATAGAAGGAACATAACTCAACATAATAAAAATTATCTATGGCAAACCGAAAGCAAGCATTATCCTCAATGGTGAAAAATTGAAAGCATTTCCCCTAAAATCAGGAACAAGACAAGGGTGCCCACTCTCACCACTACTATTCAACATAGTTTTGGAAGTTTTGGCCACAGCAATCAGAGCAGAAAAAGAAATAAAAGAATCCAGATAGGAAAAGAAGAAGTGAAACTCTCACTGTTTGCAGATGACATGATCCTCTACATAGAAAACCCTAAAGACTACCAGAAAATTACTATAGCTAATCAATGAATATAGTAAAGTTGCAGGATATAAAATTAACACACAGAAAACCCCTGCATTCCTATACACTAACAATGAGAAAACAGAAAGAGAAATTAAGGAAACAATACCATTCACCATTGCAACAAAAATAATAAAATACTTAGGAGTATATCTACTTAAAGAAACAAAAGACCTATACATAGAAAACTATAAAACACTGATGAAAGAAATCAAAGAGAACACAAATAGATGGGGAAATACACCGTGTTCATGGATTGGAAGAATCAATATTGTGAAAATGACTATACTGCCCCAAAGCAATCTATAGATTCAATGCAATCCCTATCAAGCTACCAACGGTATTCTTCACAGAACTAGAACAAATAAGTTCACAATTTGTATGGAAATACAAAAAAACCTTAAATAGTCAAAGCAATCTTAAGAAAGAAGAATGGAACTTGAGGAATCAACCTGCCTGACTTCAGGCTCTACTACAAAGCCACAGTGATCAAGACAGTATGGTATTGGCACAAAGACAGAAATATAGATCAATGGAACAAAATAGAAAGCCCAAGGATAAATCCACGCACCTCTGGACACCTTATCTTCGACAAAGGAGGCAAGAATATACAATGGAAAAAAGACAACCTCTTTAACAAGTGGTTTTGGGAAAACTGGTCAACCACTTGTAAAAGAATGAAACTAGAACACTTTCTAACACCATACACAAAAATAAACTCAAAATGGATTAAAGATCTAAATGTAAGACCAGAAACTATAAAACTCCTAGAGGAGAACATAGGCAAAACCCTCTCCCACATAAATCACAGCAGGATCCTCTATGACCCACCTCCGAGAATATTGGAAACAAAAACAAAAACAAACAAATGGGACCTAATGAAACTTAAAAGCTTTTGCACTACAAAGGAAACTATAAACAAGGTGAAAAGACAGCCTTCAGAATGGGAGAAAATAATAGCAAACAAAGAAACAGACAAAGGATTAATTTCAAAAATATACAAGCAACTCCTGCAGCTCAATTCCAGAAAAATAAATAACCCAATTAAAAAATGGGCCAAAGAACTAAACAGACATTTCTCCAAAGAAGACATACAAATGGCTAACAAACACATGAAAAGATGCTCAATGTCACTCATTATCAGAGAAATGCAAATCAAAACCACAATGAGGTACCATTACACGCCAGTCAGGATGTCTGTTATCCAAAAGTCTACAAGCAATAAATGCTGGAGAGGGTGTGGAGAAAAGGGAACCCTCTTAAACTGTTGGTGGGAATGCAAACTAGTACAGCCACTATGGAGAACAGTGTGGAGATTCCTTAAAAAACTGGAAGTAGAACTGCCATATGGCCTAGCAATCCCACTCCTGGGCATACGCACTGAGGAAACCAGATCTGAAAGAGACACATGTACAACAATGTTCATCACAGCACTGTTTATAATAGTCAGGACATGGAAGCATCTTATATGCCCATCAGCAGATGAATGGATAAGAAAGCAATGGTACATATACACAATTGAATACTACTCAGCCATTATAAAGAATACATTTGAATCAGTTCTAATGAGATAGATGAAACTGGAGCCCATTATACAGAGTGAAGTAAGCCAGAAAGATAAAGACCATTATAGTATACTAATGCATATATATGAATTTTAAAAGATGATAATGATAACCCTATATGCAGGACAGAAAAAGAGACACAGATGTATAGAACAGACTTTTGGACTCTGTGGGAGAAGGCGAGGATGGGTTGATTTGAGAGAATAGCATTGAATCATGTATATTATCAAGTGTGAAACAGATTACCAGCCCGGGTTGGATGCATGAGACAAGTGCTCAGGGCTGGTGCACTGGGAAGACTCAAAGGGATGGGGTGGGGAGGGAGGTGGGAGGGGGGATCAGGGTGGGGAACACATGTAAATCCATGGCTGATTCATGCCAATGTATGGCAAAGACCACTACAATATGGTAAAGTAATTTGCCTCCAACTAATAAAAATAAATGAAAATAAATAAATAAATAAAAGTACTATCACAAATGAAATTTCAAATAAAAGGTATAATTGATTCACTGTTTGTAGGGGTTTTGTGTTGAGTTACCACTGTTTGACACTTGGAGTTGTAACTGAACATATGAAGCAAGCACTTCATTTTATCTGACACTGTCCCTCACCTTCCTCTAAAACTATATCTCTTTAGTGTATTACATGCATTACTGTTGGTAAGTCATGTCACAAATGTGTTAGTGCAACTGTCTCAGGATTTGGAGTCAGACCTGGATTAATTCTGCTTTTGACTTGCTGAATGACTTGGTCAAGTTATTTAAGCCTTCATTTTTATCATGTATCAAGTGACAATGATGCTCTGCCTCCACTAGGGTGTGGTGAAGTTCAAAGGAGATGAAAAGATAAAATGCCAAGCAAGGGGTTTAGTGCATAGTAGATTCACACCGATGTTTAGCTCTCTTTACTGCTATCTCTTTCTTTTTCAGTCTCTGGTTTTTGTCTAAATCAGTAAAAATATAAACTCCGCGTCATGGGTAAGGTACAGGGACTCTTCAGGGTTCTATGGAGTCTACAGTCAGTAGCGAATCAACCATTTACAGACTCATTGTCTTACATTAGAAGTCAGCAAATCCAGCCTGCAGCCAGACCCACAGGCTGTTTATGTGAAGGCCTCAAGCTAGGAATGGCTGTTACGTTTTTAAGTGATTGAAAAGAAAAATAAAAAGAAAAGTAAAATTATATGAAACTGAAATTTCAGTGTTCATGAATGAAGTTTTATTGGGGTAAGTTCATACTCACTTGTTTATGTACTGGCTATGGCTACTTTTATGCTACAAGGACAAAGTTGAATAGGTAAGAGACAATATGGGCTGCAAACCCTAAAATATTTACTGCCCGGCATTCACAGAAAAAGATAGCTGACCCCTGTCTTAGATTGATACTAACAGAGAACTGAATCAAAATGGCTCATGAACAAGTATCCCAGACTTTGATACAAAAGGAAATAATCACTGTAGTACTAGCAGTAGTTTTGTGTATAATAAACCCTAAGTAAAGCAGAAAAGCATGGGTGGGGAGAATTGGGAGATTGGGATTGACATATATGTATATATATATATATATGCTATTAATACTATGTATAAAACAGATAACTAAAGCACATACTCTATAGCACAGGGGACCCTACTCAGTGCTCTGTAGTGACCTGAGTGGAAAGGAATTCTGAAAGAGAGGAGATTACATGTATATGTATAGCTGATTCACTCTGCTGTACTGTAGAAATGAACACAACATTGTAAAGGACTGTATTCCAATAAAAATAAAAAGAAGACAATTAGATAAAGGAATAGGTCCTGTGAGGTAAATAATTTCTAACCTTCATTTATTAAACTTTCACTTAGAATACACTTAGGGAATTATAATACTTGCAGAAATCACATAGAATACTAAGATATCATAATTAAATTCCCCAGAAACTCATAATTTTTAAAAAGTCATTTTCAAGCTTAACATAAATCCAAATATTTAAGTGGTAGATGAAATAACTCAGCATCTAAGATCCACATCTAAAACTTTCTTGGAAGGTTGATATAATAACTTTCATTGTCATTAAAAATGCATAATCTGAAGGAGTGAGTATAATGAAGTGACATTTAAAGATACTTGAACACAATTTTCTCATTTGTCCCCTGCATGCTTTTGGGTAAAAATAAAATGCATATTTTAAAGGCTCAATAGTCATAAGCAAGGTACTTTCCTTTCTAGAAGAATTTTAGCATGCACATTTAATTGACAAGTTTTGTTCTAAAAATAAATTATAGCTATGATTTCATTTTTGGCTACCATATATGTCTTCATAAAAATTTTAAAATATAACAGATAGTACCTTAAACTAGTGTTCCTAAAACCTGAAAGTGCACACATATCATAGAGGATTCTATTACAGATGCAGGAATGGGTTCAGTAGCTCCCAGGGGATGCTCACCATACAGTGAGCAACAAAGTCTAACCAATACTCATTTCCAACACACACACAAAATAATAGCATTGCCTTGCTTGAGAATTTATAAATTTTCCCTTGTACCTGGCATAAATTCAGTGTAAATTTCCTTCCTTTGGTGCTTAACCTGGAGATTTAAACAAAGTATTATACTTGCTGATATTTTAAAATGTTAATCCTTCTATAAAGGATTAATCTTGCTTTACATTCCAGATTTTTATCAACATTTTTTTATGTCCCTCTATTGTTCTCAAGTTTTACCACATCCACTGTACTTTTTATTGAGATTATAATTGACATATAAAATTATGTTAGTTTCAGGTGTACAACATAATGATTGGCTCTTTATGTATATTGAGAAATTATCACAAAAAGTCTAGTTAACATTCATCACCAAAAGTAATTACAAACTTTCTTGTGATGAGAATTTAACAATAATCCCTATGCTGTACATTACATATTCAGAACTTATTTATTTTATAATTAGAAGTTTGTACCTTTTGACTACCTGCAGCTATTTTGCTCACCATCTGAGTTTGGTCTTCTTCATCATCTTTTTTTTTTTTTTAAATATATTCCACGTGTAAGTGAGATCATACACTATTTGTCTTTCTCTGTCTCACTTATTTCAGTTGGCATAATGCCCTCAAGATCCATCCATGTTGTGAGAAATGAGAAGATTCCCTTCTTTTCAATTGCTGAATAACATTGCATTGTATATACATATCACATTTTTTTAAAAATCAATTCATCTATTGATAAGCATCTAGGTTGCTTCCAAGTCTTGACTATTGTTAATATGCTGCAATGAACATGGAGGTGCAGGTATCTTTCTGAGTTACTGTTTCACTTCCTTTGGATAAATACCTAGAAGTAGAATTGCAGGATCATATGGTAGCTCTGTTTTTAATTTTTTGAGGGAACTTCACACTGTTTTCCACAGTGGCTGACCCACTAATTAGCATTCCCACCAACAGTGTATAGGAATTCCCTTTACTTCATATTCTCCCCAAAACTTGTTTGTCTTTATGATAATAGTCATCCTAACAAGGGTGAGATGACATCTCACTGTGGTTGTGATTTGTTTTTCTTTGATGATTAGTCATGTTGAATGCCTTGTCATGTGCCTGTCAGAAATCTCTATGTCTTCTTTGGGAAAATGTCTACTCAGATCCTCTGTCCATTCTCTTTCTTTTTTTTTTTTTTTTTATTAGTTGGAGGCCAATCACTTCACAACATTTCAGTGGGTTTTGTCATACATTGATATGAATCAGCCATGGATTTACACGTATTCCCCATCCCGATCCCCGCTCCCACCTCCCTCTCCACCCGATTCCTCTGGGTCTCCCTCTGTCCATTTTCAATCAGCTGGTTTCTTGATGTCAAGCTGTATGAGTTCTTTATACACTTTGGATATTATACAAGTTGTCATATACATACAGTTTGTAAATATTTCCTTTTACTCAGGAGGTTGCCTTTTCATTCTGTTGAAGAGTTCCTTCACTGTGTAGGAGCTTTTTAGTTTGATCTAGTCCCATGTGTTTAATTTGGCTTGTTGTCTTTGCTTTTAGTGTCCCGGTATATATATTTCAGTTCAGTTCAGTCGCTCAGTCGTGTCTGACTCTGCAACCCCATGAATTGCAGCACACCAGGCCTCCCTGTCCATCACCAACTCCTGGAGTTTACTCAAACTCATGTCCATTGAGTCAGTGATGCTATCCAGCCATCTCATCTTCTGCCGTCCCCTTCTCCTCCTGCCCCCAATCCCTCCGAGCATCAGGGTCTTTTCCAATGAGTCAACTCTTCGCATCAGGTGGCCAAAGTACTGGAGTTTCAGCTTCAGCATCAGTCCGTCCAATGAACACCCAGGGCTGATCTCCTTCAGGATGGACTGGTTGGATCTCCTTGCAGTCCAAGGGACTCTCAAGAGTCTTCTCCAACACCACAGTTCAAAAGCATCAATTTTTCGGCGTTCAGCTTTCTTCACAGTCCAACTCTTACATCCATACATGACCACTAGAAAAATCATAGCCTTGACTAGATGGACCTTTGTTGGCAAATTAATGTCTCTGCTTTTTAATATGCTGTCTAGATTGGTCATAACTTTCCTTCCAAGGAGTAAGCATCTTTTAATTTCATGGCTGCAGTCACCATCTGCAGTGATTTTGGAGACCAGAAAAATAAAGTCTGACACTGTTTCCACTGTTTCCCCATCTATTTCCCATGAAGCGATGGGACCAGATGCCATGATCTTAGTTTTCTGAATGTTGAGCTTTAAGCCCACTTTTTCACTCTCCTCTTTCACTTTCATCAAGAGATTTTTTAGTTCCTCTTCACTTTCTGCCATAAGGGTGGTATCATCTGCATATCTGAGGTTATTTATATTTCTCCTGGGAATCTTGATTCCAGCTTGTGCTTCTTCCAGCCCAGCGTTTCTCATGATGTACTCTGCATGTAAGTTAATTAAGCAGGGTGACAATATACAGCCTTGACGTACTCCTTTTCCTTTTTGGAACCAGTCTGTTGTTCCATGTCCAGTTCTAACTATTGCTTCCTGACCTGCATATAGGTTTTTCAAGAGGCAGGTCAGGTGGTCTGGTATTCCCATCTCTTTCAGAATTTTTCACAGTTTATTGTGATCCACACAGTCAAATGGTGTGGACCATTTTTTTAAGTCTTCATTGAGCTAGTTACAATATTGTTTCTATTTTATGGTTTGATGTTTTGGCCATGAGGCATATGGGACCTGAACTCTCCAGTTCAGTTCAGTCACTCAGTCGTGTCTGACTCTTTGCAACCCCATGAACCTCAGCATGCCAGGCCTCCCTGTCCATCACCAACCCCTGGAGTTTACTCAAACTCATGTCCATTGAGTCGGTGATGCCATCCAACCATCTCATCCTCTGTTGTCCCCTTCTCCTGCCTTCAATCTTTCCCAATATCAGGGTCTTTTCAAATGAATCAGCTCTTCGCATCAGGCAAGCAGGAATCAAACCCACACCCATGTACAAGAAGGCAAAGTCTTAACCACTGAACAATTAGGGATGTCTTTGTATTTCTCATTTGCAAGATAAATATGAGAAATTTGGACAATGGAAGTGATATGTGGGTATAGTTTCATTGGTTATTATTAAAATCCGCCTATAGAGAAAGGTAACTTTTAAAACGTTCATGACGATAGCTTTAGTCCTAGAGTCTTTACTAATTCTCATTAAACATTAATGGAAAATGACACTTTGAGAAAGACACAGTGTTTTGAATAAAAATCTAATAGGAATAACTCCCCAGTATGATCCAATGATCTTACAATAATCACTGTCACAGAGAGAAGTTTTACAGTCTCCATTTAAAACAAACAAAAAAAATTTAGTGGCTCTCATTGCCTATGGAACAAAGCCCACAGTTTTTAACACAACAGACAAGTCCTTCCAGATCTGAGTCCTCTCCCTGCCACCTCCACCACCATCCAACTCCCTCATCACTCACCCTCTCACTCCATGTGCCAATCTTGTCATTGTGGTGTGCTCCTCACCTCTGTTGTTGTTGTTCAGTAGCTCAGTCATGTCTGACCCTTTGCTACTGCAAGGACTGCAGCACGCCAGGCTTCCCTGTCCTTCACTATCTCCCAGAGTTTGTTCAAACTCATGTCCATTGAGTTAATGATGACATCCTACCATCTCATCCTCTGTCGTCCCCTTCTCCCCTTGCCCTCAATCATTCTCAGCATCAGGGTCTTTTCTAATGGGTCAGATCTTCGCATCTGACGGCCAAAGCATTGAAACTTCAGCTTTAGCATCAGTTCTTTCAATGAATATTCGGGGTTTGTTTCTTATAGAATTGACTAGTTTAATCTCTTTGTTATCCAAGGAACTCTCAAGAGTCTTCTCCAACACCAGAGTTCGAAAGCATCAATTCTTCAGTGCTCAGCCTTCTTTATGGTCCAATTCTCACATCCGTACATGACTACTGGAAAAACCATAACTTTGACTTTATGTACATTTGTTGGCAAAGCGATATCTCTGCTTTTTAATATGCTGTCTAGATGTGACATAGCTTTCCTTCCAAGGAAAATTGTCTTTTAGTTTCATGGGTTCAGTCACCATCTACAGTGATTTTGGAGCCCAGAAAAATAAAGTCTGTCACTGTTTCCCCATCTATTTGCCATGGATTGATGGGGCCAGATGCCATGATCTTAATTTTTTGAATGTTGGATTTTAAGCTGTTAAGTTTTTCACTGTCCTCTTACACCTTCATCAAGATGCTCCTTTGTTCCTCTTTGCTTGCTGCCATATGGGTGCTGTCATCTGCATATCTGAGTTTATCATCTCATATCATCTTTTATCATCACATATCACCTCTGTGGCTGCATATATACACTTTTCTCTGTCTGAACATTCCCATTTTCCTGCAGACCTATCACAGGCTTCTTGAAGACCTAAGCTTTGTTTCTAGTAGGAGTCAGATATTTTCCCTTACCTTCTTCCAATTCCTCTCTTACACCACTTATGTAAATTCTGGAATTATTTGCTTACAATAAATTATGAGTGTCTCTAGGGTAAGAATAATCTCATCATGTTTATATTTCAATGCCAAGAATAGTGTATTATGACCTACACTTCATAAGTTTTCATTGAATTGATAAATATGAAATGACTTTCATTTCTGTATAAAACATACTAGAAATGCCAAGCATTCAGTTATTTGGACAAAGATGTAAAAGCTTGCTCAAAAATAGTCCCAGATAGACAAGGAGACATGATGATTAAATCCAAGACTTGATCTTGGGACATGTAAACAGTGTAAGTGGAAAAATGATGAAAGTCAAAAAAAGTCTGCAGTGAGTAGAATAGTAACAATGCTAATTTTATTAATTTTGACAAAACGGCATAAAATTATAATTATGTAAGATGTTATATAGGGGAGTTTGAATGATGAGTATATGTGAACATTCTTTAGTATCTTCATAATTTTTCTGAAAATCTAAAATCATTCCAAAATTAGTATACTATGGTACTTAGACAACTTAAGAGGGCTCAAGAAAAGATTGTAATGAATTAAGTATTTTTTTTCTTTTTATCTCAAAAACTATCTTTATTAGAAAGGAAACAGAAGGTTTTTTATTGTTTCTGTAATACTGAAATCTTTAAAATAGCGTTTAATGCTAATATGTCTTTCGTATTTTTCAAATAGTACTGTAACAAGAATTTGTATAAATGATTGTCAAAAAAAATAAATAAATAAATAAAATCATTCCAAAATAAAAAGTCAAAAAAAAAAAAAAAAAAAAAGATTCTGCTCAAGTCCAGTCTCAATCCTGATAATTCTTGTCTCATTGTCATTCAGTACATACTTACTGAAATGCTACAATAGAGCAGGGCCTCGAATGTATTTGCTGAGCCACTGCTCTGGACTTGGAAATCCTATCATTAAAGCCACTATGGAATTGGCCAGAGAAGGAAGCCAGTACTGTTGCCAGGATATCCCCTTTGAGTGGACACACCAGACAATAAGGCCTTTAGCTCATTATTAATTAGTACTAATATTTACTTGTTATTTGATTGTTTCTTTAAATAAAAATTAAAATGATATCATGGAGAGTATTTTCTATAAAGGTACAAAATAAGAAAATGTGGAAGTGTTAGTCACTGAGTTGTGTCTAACTGTTTGCAACCCCATGGAGCACACCATGTCAGGCTCCTCTGGCCTTGCAATTGTCTAGGCAAAAATACTGGAGTGGGTTGCCAGTCCCTTCTACAGGGGATCTTCCTGACTCAGGGGTCTTCCCGACTCACGGATCAAATGCAGGTCTCCTGCATTGCAGGCAGATTCTTTACTGTCTGAGCCACCAGGGAAGCCTGATATCAGTAAATTGAAAGTGTTATTCGTTCAGTCGTGTCTTACTCTTTGCAAGCCCATGGACTGTAGCCACTAGGCTCTTCTGTCTGTGGAATTTTCCAGGCAAGAATACTGGAGTGGGTAGCCATTCCCTCTCCAGGGAATTTTCCCAGCCCAGGGATCAAACCTGGGTCTCCTATATTGCAGGCAGTTTCTTTACTGTCTGAGCCATATTAACATTTTAGTATGTGATGCATACATGATTTAAAATAGTTACGTGTGTGTGTGTGTGTGTGTTTAAATAACTGACAAATGATTTGGGAGAAAATAAACAAGTAGATTATGGAATAACAAGGTGATTTTCTATGGTAAACACATCATAAGCATCTAAATAGCATGTTTATTACTCAATTTGAAATAATCCTGGTAAGGTTGTTCACCATAAGATTTCAAAACTGCACATATTGTGATGAGTATTTATTTAACCCAATAAACATATAAGTAAGAATAAGAATAAATAATAATAAGAATCTCTGCTGCTCACTCATTCCACTTATCCCAGAATGTCTACATTATGTCTGTATTATTAGAAACTCAGAAAATGTATTTCATCTAAATTTAGAAACTTTATGTAACCTTTATTACTTAAGCAATTATTTTCAACTGTTTAAGAATTGTGCTAAAGTATATAGTAGGATTTCTGCATGTTTTAGAACATTTTGAAATTTTAAATTACTGACAGAAACTTCATAGTTACAGCTGAGAATAAGTTTTTCTTTGGGAAAAAAAAATATAGCAGTGTAATTAAACCATGACACTAAATTCTAAATACTTCATTAAGCTGCATACTCATTAATGTAATGTGATGCATTATTTTCCGAAATTCCACGTACATGTGTAGTGACTGTAATGAGAAATTAATCTGAGCAGTGGTTTTAGGATTTCTTTTCAGTTCATGCAACCAAATCAAATTGTAATCAAACCCCATGGATGGCAGTATGTGGCTCAGGAAACCATACCATCCGCTGATTTCAAATTTGCTTTAAATATATGAAAATTCCTAGCCAGAATGCACTGTTTTGCTGACAAGTCAACTGCTTGGCTCTTTTCTGCCCTTCCTTTTTTTCTTTTCTATTTTGTTGGATACCTTTTATTACGTTGTAAGGGGGGAAAAGTTATGGAGAGAAAGAAGATATCAAATTACCTGAGCATCTATTGAAAGGTGAGGTGGATACAGTGTTGGCTCCTTCCACAAACATATACACTAAACTCTCACTTTCCTTTACATTGACGCTTGCTCTTCCTTGTCATGGAGCTGCCCAGGCCAAGTGGTTTTTAGTTATTTTGGACTGTTTGTATCCTTGCACCTTCTCCCCATGTATAGTTCTATTCCACTTTCACTGTGTCTGGTGCGCTGCCTAGCTCTAGGCACATCCACAAGCATCACCCTGGGTCTGATCTGGACCATCACTCTTTCCAGACTCCTGAAAAAGCTTCCTAATGGGTTCTCCATTCAGTTCATGTTCTCCAGGTTATTTTCCATACTGCCTTCAAAGAGCCTTTTAAAAACTTAAGTATCTCTAATTACACTTAGAATAAAAATTAGAGCTTTACAGTAGCTTGAAATATTCTGCATGTCTGGCCCCTGGATAATTCTTGACTCGATTTTTCCTCATGATGCATCAATCATTCTTGCTAGAATATTGCAGAGCTTTCCTGTAGTAGAATTTTCATGTAGAAGGATCTTCCTCCAGACATTGTGAGTCTAACTTCCTAATTACCTTCTGAAATTCAAATTTTACCTTTTTCTGACAACTTTAATCTACTTTGTTTAAAATAGTAAACTTTCCCTTCCTGATTGCCTCTCAATCATTTTATTTCTTTTTCTGTTTTTTATAATTTCACTTCCCATGTGACTTAATACATAAGTGTTTGTTAGTTAGTGAACTATTAGAAAGTTATGGGCTTCCATGGTGGCTCAGGTGGTAAAGAATTTGCCTACAATGCAGGAGACCCAGATTCAATCCTTGGGTCAGCAAGATCCCCTGGAGAAGGGTATGACAACCTACCCCAGTATTCTTGCCTGGAGAATTCTGTGAACAGAGGAGCCTGGAGGGCTACAGTCCATGGGGTTGCAAAGAGCTGGACAGGCTTGTGCAACTAAGCCCTTCAACTTCACTTTCACTTTCAGGAAGTTATACCTCTGAGGACTGTGTTAGGATCATTCTTAGAGATAAAAATGTTGGGGACTTTGCATACTCTGAAGCTTATATCCAGTGTCCAGAAGCTTATAACATAGTAGGTAGCAAACAAGTAACAGTTATTAATTTTGTAAATTAATGAATTAATATTTTCTCTTTTGATTCTTATACACTCTCACAAGTTGTTTCCTTAATCAAGTAAGATACCAGCTATCTTAGAAAAAGCTGGGATCACACAACATTAAATAGGTAAAATTTAGTCTTTGTCAGGAAAAGAGTGGGACTTCCCAGGTGGCACCAGCCCATCCACAGAGAATTAGAAACATGTGGGAAGAGAAAACCTTGTGGAGAAAAACTGTGATCCTCCACCAGCGGCCAGACCTGAGCCCCAGTGTGTGCGCGGGGTCACCCGCGAGCCTCCGCATCCAGTGGGTCTATGCCGTCCACCCCACAGAAGGCGGAGGAGAATTGTTCCTGCCAAACTGGACACATGCTCCTGACCCTCAGAATTGTGAGCAAATAGCATCATGAGAGTTTGGAGCCAGTAAAAGTCAGTGTGGTTCATTCAATAGCCATGTCAACCTCCTCAGACTGCCAAATATCACATCCTGGGGGTTTAAGCAACACAAATTTACCTGCTCACAGTTCTGGGGACTGGAGGTTCAAGACCAAGGTGCTGCTGGAGCTGGTTTCTGGGTGAGCCCTCTCTTCCTGGCTTGCAGACAGCCACCTCCTCCCCACGCCCCCTACCCCCGACCTTCCCCTGTGTGTGCAGAGGGTTCTCTGCATCTCTCGCTCTTCTGATAAGGATATCAGTCTGACTGAATTTGGTTCCACCTTTACTATTTCGTTTAACTCTAATTAGCTCTCTATAGATTCTATCCCCAAATACCACACTGGGCATCAGGGATACAATTTATGAATTTGAAGAAGACACAATTCAATCCATATCAGCAACAATAGAGAACTTATACTACATTAACATCTATAGAAGAGTTATTAAATAGCAAGTATTCCCATAATGACCTTCCATATAATAAATGCTGAGTGTTAATAGTCATAGGGAGGTTTAATATATGTGACATTGCTATCTCTTATATTTACAAGGAACACTAATTCTTTCATTTAAAATGATAAAAGTCAAATGTTTCTACCATTACAATTGTGTAAGACTAGCTGAGCACTACTGATTTTTTTTCTTTTTTAAACCAGTAGTTCACCTAAATGGATGCAAACAAATAATAATAAAAGAAAGTTAATGATTCTATTCCCTTAAAACTTGTGCTCCACTGGCCCACAACAGGTATTATCCTATCACAGTTTGTCATCAGTTGAAGCCGCATAAATGACCAAAAAGACACTCAGCCAGCCTGGTCCAGAAATGCTTACCTGTCTCTTTCCCAGCAAATGACTTCGCTATCCTTTGATCTAATATTTTATGTAACTTCTCTTTGACTCCTTCTCACCAATGTTAAAAAATAAGATTAAAACACTTTCTCTTAAATATTGTACTTTAAAATGCCTTGTGAGGCTAAAGGTATTAATGTACTGAGGATAACGGTGCTAATTTTTATTAGCATACTTGGAACCCCTTGATGAAAGGCTGGTATCTAGCCAAACATAGTATTATTTTTTTTAGAAGAGAATACTCATTTCTCAGTGCTCTAGCAATTTTCATTTGTTCCATTCATTTTCCTCTTATGACACAGATTTATGGGGGCAAAGTGGAAAATTTTAAGATTTCTTTATATTTTGAAATTAAGAAACATTTGTTTGTTAAAATGTTTAAGCTGTGACTTGAACTAATCTGTAAAAATAGAATGCTTTAAAAGCTAATACTAAATATAACTTGGTATCTATGCTAAATTTCATTCTAAAATATTTTTCTAATATTTTGCCTTCCAAGAGCCAATCACCTATACTTTGCAAAGTTTTCAAAGAGGAAAAGCTACAATTAAATAAAAAATGTATAGAGTTACTCTTAATCTGGGCTCCCCTTGTAGCTCAGCTGGTAAAGAATTCACCTGCAATGCAGGAGATACCGGTTTGATTCCTAGGTCGGGAAGATTCCTTGGAGAAGGCATAGGCTACCCACTCCAGTATTCTTCGGCTTTCCTGGTGGCTCAGATGGTAAAGAATCCCCCTGCAATGCAGGAGACCTGGGTTTGATCCCTGGGTTGGGAAGATATCCTGAAAGAGCACATGGAAACCCACTCCAGTATTCTTGCCTAGAAAATCCCATGGACAGAGGAGCCTGGAGGGTTATAGTCTGTGGGGTCGCAAAGAGTCAGATATGATTGAACAGCTCAGCACAGCACAGCACTTCCTTAATCTAGGTGATCTTAGAAACTCACGAGCAAGTTGAAGTCATCTAGGGCCCAGAATGCTTCCCATCTGATTAAGGAGACACAGTTTTCATTCATTCACCAAATACTTATTGAGAACATTAATTAATGGCAGGCCCATATTAGGTGCTGGAAACAGTATGGGGAGGGAACAACTTGGAGTGCTGCAGGAAGACTCTAAGGTGGAGGTGGCTGGATGAAAAAGATGCCAACTTTGGGAATTCACAGATCCACCGTCCCTAATTAACTGATGTAGAGAATGATCAAGAAATATGCTATTACTGTGACCTAAATTTGAATAGTAGGTACTTTAATGTATACATAATAACTATAATGTGTTACAGTCAACCATAGAGAAAAAAATATGTTCATTTTAGGCACTCAAGTCTGAAGAGTGTTAAAAAAAAAAAAAAACTGTCTAAGATATTAAGAAAGTCATTTCCTAGGCAGGTCAATAAGAAGTCTAGGGATCCCCAAGGAGAGAGGGGTCTGGAATTCTCAAGAAGGAATAAAGGACAAACTTTTTTTCCCATCTACATTCCTTAGGATTATATAACAATAATGTATCCTGCTTGAGGACAGTGTCTGGAAAAAACCTTCTGGCTAATCCTGTTATCTTAAGGTGTAAATTATGGGAGTAGGTCTAGTGAGGTCTTTACAACCTCCAGACATTCTTTTGATTCACTGTAATAACTAATTGGAGAGTACATAACTCCATTGCTAACACTAGCAAGGGGGTACTCTTTCTGCCCCCTTCTGATGTCTAGGTCAGAAGCTTTCTCTATCTCCTTTATACTTTAATAAAACTTTATTACACAAAACCTCTGAGCGATCAAGCCTTGCCTCTGGCCCCTAATTGAATTCATCTCCTCTGGAGGCCAAGAATCCCTGGTTCAGCAACAACCTTTCAATATAAAATGTAAACAATCCCATTCTCTTAACTTTAAAACCTTAGATACATCATAATATACTAAGGATGAAATGTTTTTGGCCTTATGATGAAGAATCATTTTATATGCATTTTAGTATAAATTTAAATCTTCTAAAACCCTTTACTACCTTTTAGAGAATAAGTAATTTTAAGGTAATTTTTTAATTATTTAGAGATTAAATTTTTATTTTGCTCATTTGGTAAAACTTTAATAATTCTCACACAAGGAATGGCATATGGCTTCATCTCATGAGATACTCTGAGCAAAAGAGTCTGTACACTCATAAAATTATAAGAAAATTCATATTTATTTGCACTCATCAGGATTTCCTAGAGGGCACTACATTTCACTATAGAACTTTGTATTTCCAAACATCTGGGTCTTATTCTTTTAAGGAATAATGATTGTAATGGGCTAAAGTTCCTCCAAAAAACATTAAAATGAATATATAGGCCATTATTGACTTTAAGAAACTTACATACACATGTGCCTTGGTTATATAAAATCACTTTGAGATTATGAATAGGTGTGGGCTGATTATAGAGATGAAATTAAAGCCAAAATGTTTCATAAGTATAAGGCTATATTTTTCTGGGAGGTTGCTGGCAGTTTTATAACCTGAAATTTCTTTCTTTCTTCTTTTTTTTTTTTTAATTCAACTGTTCATATCAATAGCTAACTGAAAACCAAAGCCCACGGGGATAGAAAATTGATGATATCCACTTTAGATACATTTTACTGTTCTCTTTGGTGAATTACAGTTTATGGAGGCAAAGTTGGAAGCTCATAAAAGGTGAAGCTGCATGAAAGAAACAATACTCCAGAAGTTGTCTAGGCCATAGTCAACATTTTTCAGAGACTGTCAGTGACTTGTGGTCATTATGGCTCAGCTGGTAAAGAATCTGCCTGCAATGTGAGAGACCTGGGTTCGATCCCTGGGTTGGGACTATCCCCTGGAAAAGGGAAAGGCTACCCACTCCAGAATTATGGCCTGGAAAAATTCCATGGACTGTATGGTTCATGGGGTCTCAAAGAGTCGGACACGACTGAGCAACTTTCACTTCACTTCACTTGTGGCCATTAGTCTCCCAAAGATGGACCTTCAAGCATTCACACCTGTGTGTTCTCTCCCCTTGAATTTGAAATAAATCTGTGACTGCTTCGACTTTGAGACAAAGATTCTGTGAAAAGGCCAAGTCACATGGATATGCCCTCAGTGTTGGGGGCAGAGGGAAAGAGACCATGACCTGTGAGTGAAGAAGTGCTCATGGAATCCAGCCTCCTCTGAGTTTTGGAGGACTCTGGCCAGCTGCGATTGAGCCAGGCTGGGGCCTGGGACCCTTTGCTGCCATGTTCGTACATGGACAAATGTCTCCTCAAGCAACAAAATACAGATAAACTGCGGTTGCTGCTGCTGCTTAGTCACCTCAGTCAGGTCTGATTCTGTGCAGTCCTATGAACTGCAGCCTGCCAAGCTCTTATGTCCACGTGATCATCTAGGCAAGAATATTAGAGTGGGTTGCTATGCCCTCCTCCAGGGGATCTTCCCGACCTGGGGATCTAATCCTGGTCTCCTGTATTGCAGGCAGATTCTTTACCACTGAGTCACCAGTGAAGCCCAGAGATAAACCATAAGGGACTAAAAATAGCTGTGTGATGTGCAGTTGGGGGAAAATTATGGACAAAAAATACAAAAAGACCAAAAAAAAAAAAAAAACCCAAAAAACCTCAGCTGCCACTTCTGAAGAGCTGAGAGGAAAAGCAAGGTGTCAGGAGTAAAAAGCAGATTACCACACACGTCCCTGCACTCAACACAACCAAAGGGGTGAGCAGACCACCTATGCCACTCCTGCTGACCGACCCCTGGACACAGCCCTACCTCCATCCCATGCTGAAGAACCAGCTTGAGTCCCTAGCTTGACTTGGCCAGTCAGAAAGAAAATCTGTTATTTGTTCTTGCTCCCCACTGCAGCAGAAGGGGCCCAAATAAAGTTTTGCATGATTTTTTGTCTGGTCTCTGATAAATTTCTATTGACTAAGGAGGCCAAGAACTCTGGTCTGTTAAATGATCAGACTGTATCTGCAGACAAGATCCCAGGCAAGAACCTCCCAGTTGAGCCCAGCAAACCCAGAACTATGAGAGATAATAATACATCGTTGCTTTAGCCATCAAGCTTGGGATGTCTGTTACTCATAAGTCATCAGGAGGCTTATCTTGAAACCAGAGCTAGAACAGGACAACCCACCTCCCCTAAAATCCATGTCCTGATCCCATCCACCATCACCTGCCCTATGGGTGTCACCATCTCCTCTGAATATCTACAGTTTTTATCACAATAATCATTTGATACCAAGCAAATACTGCTTTTTATTGTTAGCTATTTATTTATTTTTTATTGTTAGCTATTTAAATCTTCTTTATTGCTAATAAGAGAGCAGAAAATAACTGCTTCTTCATTTTCAGAATGAGCCAAAACACAGGACTTCCATCTGCAGCAGTAATGCTGAAATCACAATGATATTTTTAAAATGTTTCATTATTTTTAATTTAATAAACACTAAATGTGAATGACTGTCTACACACTGTCTGGCCAGGTTGTAACAGTGGTTCCATTTAGAGGTCTTGTGAAAAGCAGGGTGTCGGACTCTATCCCCCCCAGTTTCTGATTCCTGAGGCCTGAAATGTGGCCTAGGAATGTGCATCTCTAATAACTTCCCAAATGATGTTGATGCTACAGGTCTAGGACCACATTTTGAGAACCTTGAGGTTAAAATGATCCCCAAACACTTTCTTCTAGGACCTTTAATCCCAGCAATTATAAATCAGGTAAGTTTGTTTACTAAGTTTCTCAGTTTCTCATCCTGGCCTGCTCCCCTTTGTGGTTTCTCTGTCCTTTAAACCTCTTCATGAGCAGTACCTTTAGGGCGCCCCTGACTTTCATGTAAAGTCCCTCCCAGCTGTGATTTCCTCCAAACACACAGAACATGTCAAAGTCCACTGACGTCTCCTATTTTTGATTCAGAAATGCTGCATTAAAGGTCAAGTTCAAGCTCATCCTGGGTTGAGATTATGCCCTATATTCTCGTGCCAGCAGTGCCCAAGAACACAAGGCATGGGGTGCAGAGTTGATATCCAACTGTTTTTAGGTAAAATTAAATAAAAATCCAATTCACAGTGTGAATTATTGATAGTTTTGTCATGGTACTACATGGCAAGGATTCTATACAAGTTTAAGAATTATGTCTATAAACTGAAAAGAAATGAATGAAACACCAATATTTGATTTTCCAGTGGTTCAAAAACATAGGCAACAACTTTTATTAAGTACCTAAGTTCACTAGAACAAAGGAGAATAATAAATAGGGCACAATCAAAGCTACTTATAGACAATGGAACAAGTGGGAAGGACGACATTTTGCTTTAAACTATGATTTTATAAATAATTTTTAAAGTAAATTTTATAAGTAATATTTACTCATAAGGATTTCCTAGAGGGCACTGCATTTCTCTATAGAACTTTGTATTTCCAAACATGTGGGTCTTATTCTTTTAAGGAACAATGGTTGTAATGGGCTAAAGTTCCTAAAGCATTTTATTCAAACATAGAGAAAAGATTTCTTGTTAGGGTGAGATGTTCAGGCATATGCTTTTCACTGGACTAGATGTGCGCTATTTTAAGTACTTTACATGTATCAACCCACCGAATCCTCATGGTTACCCTGTGTGGTTGGGACTGTTATTTTCAACATCCCTATTGCACAATCAAGAAACTGAGCCACAGAGAGGATGCTAATAGAACTGAACTTGGACAGTTGGTCCCGGAGACTGGGCTCCTTGTGACCAGGTTCAGGGTCTCTGTCAAGGCAATGAGACGGTAACATTCTAAAACAGCTCCAGATGATAGCCAGAACCCAGACCTGTGTCTTTCTTAGCTCCATTCCTACTGTGTATGACATTTTTACCAAAATAGTTGACAGGTTCACCTCTAAAATAGCTCCAAATTTATAAAATCTGTACCTTGAGGCTAAGAAGACTGTAACACTGCGTAGTTAAACCAAGTTGATCTACACCCATTATCCCCAAATGAATAGGTTTAGACATATGAAAACCACATAATCAGATCACATAACAATGAGTCTGCTTAGTTACTAATTTTATATGAATAAGTGAATGTGGTATAGTAATAGATTATGGTCCACTCACTTAATAGGTCCTGTATTTGATACATAAGAATGTATGCATTATCTCAGTGTGAAAAAAGACATAGTTTTTTATTTATATTTCTCACAGTTTTCAGTGTAATTCATAATATATCAGAGATTGAGAAATATTAGACACAATAACACAAAAATTATAAAATGTAAGTATATATGGCATTTGAGGTTGTGTGGTAATACTAACAACTAATGTTATATATGGAGCTCTTGCAAAGTTATATTGATTTTGGTTCAAAGAGTTGAGAGTATTAATATTTCAAAAGTTACAATTTATATTTAATTATACTAAAATTTTCTACGTTATATTAAGATGAGAACACACAATCATACCATTTATAAATTCGTGTCACAAATGTAATTTTATAAGGTAAAAACATAATTATTTTGCATACAAATAAGATATTATTTTATCTTAATTAGGTTAATTAAATTCTGAACCGTTAAGGAGAACAACATTCTCCTTAAATAAAGCATGTTTAGCATAGCTATAGATCATATATTTTTACCTAATAAATAGAATGGAAACTGAGTATCTAATTTCTCAGTGATTAAGCCTAATGACTGAAGTAGTTTTCATACTAATAAACATATAATGAATATCTACGTGACATTTATTGAACTAGATGTTCAGCATTTAAAAATGAATGTGAATTCAGTAATTATAAGGGTGATGATGATAAACAACACCTGGCACATAACAGGGACTCAATAAATATTTTTTGAAGGATCAATAGATTAATTAAAGCTAATATTTTATAGCTTTTTCAAAATACCAGACAGGCACTGTTTTAAATACTTTCATGTATTAAGACATTTAATTTTCCTAACAGTCCTACTAGTTTCAGTTTTCCAGATGAGGAAATGGACCTTAGGGAGTAAATATGTTCCATCTTATGCAGTTACCACATAGCACAGTTGATTTTCCAAGCCAGGTTTGTCAGCTCCTGCAGAAAAGTCAGACTTGCGTGCTGCAAAGTCTGCTAAAAACTGGCATGATGGTGTGATCACAGACATACAAAAACATGTTCTGAAAGCAAAAAAAGAGGTGACTTTTCTGACTCTCTGGAGTGGAAAGTATTTTATAGCTGAGTTTCCTTTTTAGTTGGTGAAAAATGCAACCACCAAAGAGCAGGAAAATAACATCCAGGGTAGGGGGGGAATGCCATCATGATTGTCTATTCAGACAGTGATCAGTAGATCAATAAGTTCACAGCAATCAGAGTGAAATGACTCTAGTGAGACTTGGAAGGAGAAGTGTCTTTGGCATCCAATCATTAAGGGACCTTGTGTACCATGACAAGAAAATTCGATTTACTGGGAAGGCAGTGGGAAATAATCAGTCACTTTAGGCATGATGCTGTCAAATTATCTTCTACAGAGTTAGCCTGTTGACAGCTGAGCCTGGTCCTTGACAGAGATGAGTCCAGAGCAGTGAACAGTGAGGAAGGAAAGGAAAATAAGTGTTCATGATCAGGGATCCATACTTGATCTCACTGTGTGACTACTGTCCTAGCTCATTTTTTTTTAACTTTTAAGACATGTTTTAAGAAATGCTTTGGTAGTTTACATAATTAGCACAATCAAAATACTACCCGAGCAAAGAATACTTTATTCAAAGCTGCCAATGTTTTTCCTGCTCTCTCACTTTCTGACCCACCACCCAGTTAGTTTCCCCAGACCCATTTCTTCCTTCAGCAAGTGCAACAAAGAGGAACATTCAAAGGCTGATGGTGGTCATAAGGTCAGTGTCCCCTGAGAAACAGAACCAACAAGATATATATATGTGTGTATATATATGAATGGGGCTTGCCAGGTGGCTCAGTGGTAAAGAATCTGCCTGCCAGTGCAGGAGATATTGCTCAATCCCTCGGTTGGGAAGATCCCCTGGAAAAGGAAATGGCAGTTCACTCCAGAATACTTGCCTGGGAAATCCCATTGTCTGAGGAGGCTGGTGGGTTAAAGTCCACGGGGTGTCCAAAGAGTAGGACATGACTTAGGGACTAAATAACAAACAGCAATGTATATGAATACACACATACATGTATATCTATATGCATATGTATTAATATACATAAGGAGATATTTTATAAGGACTTGGCACATGCAATTATGGAGACTGGAAAGTCCAAAATCTGCAGTGTTGACCAGCAGGCAGAAACTCAGGAGAGCAGATATTGCAGATAAGGTTAAACACAATCTACTAGAGAATTTCCACTTGCTTGAGGAGACTGCTATTTTTGTTCTATTCAGGTCTTTACATGATTGGATGGGGCCCATTCATAATATGAAGAGCAATCTGCTTACCAATTTAAATGTTAATCTCATTGAAAAAACATACTCCAATTCGACATACGAAATTAACCATCAAAGTGGTCATTCCTATTTCTATTTGATTAAATACTATCCATTAAGCATCCATCAGAGTCCCTCAGCGTGATTGGACTTATCTTTCATCAAATTGGTATTTGCTACTGTTAAGTACACATTTGCTGCAAGTATTCACCTTGATTGGACTTCCCTGGTGGCTCAGTGGTAGAGAATCCACCTGCCAATGCCATAGATGCAGGTTTGCTCCCTAGGTTGGGAAGGTCTCCTGGAAAAGGAAATAACAACCCACTCTAGTATACTTGCCTAGGAAATATGATTGACAGAGAAGCCTGGTGGGCTATAGTCCATGGGGTCACAAAAGAGTTGGACATGACCTGATGACTAAGCAACATTCTGCTAGTCAGAGCATCAGATTCAGGGCTGTCTGTATTCATCTCCAGTAGAATCCTTTATTTGCAAATAGCCTCTTCTGTGTTCCTTGGACTCTCTCTCTCTCTCTCTCTCTCTCTCTGTATATCTTCGTGAAAGATAAAAGCTTTGTTTTGGTTTTTGGAAGGACTTTTAATGCTTGCTTAAAGACACTCCTATTCTGGAAATAAAGAGGAAAAAAAAGCAAAAATAAAGTGAAAGGGAAACATAGACTTAAATTTCTATCAGGGAAATTTCCAGATTTGGCATTCAGTAACATTTTACTACTTGTTTCAAAGACAGTAATTGCTATCATGTATTGTGTTTTTCTCTAAAATATAGAAAAATATGAATTACTGTCTATGTATTATTATTATTTTACATTTATAGCATTTAATGCATACAAAGAGCACTAACTGAAAACGCTATTACACTGGCCAGGATTTTCTGAACTCTTACTCTCTGTTCAGCTCTAAATAAAGGCTTTCTGCTTTCTGACTGTGCCAGGGCATCCTTGCCAATTGGGCATTCTATATTATTTGCACTTAAGAGAAGCCTGGGATTGTAGATGCAAACACCGAGATCCTAATATTTGGCAATCACTTCCTCTCTCACTCAACACTGCTCCTCTTCCATCTGCTTCTCAGCCAACGAACAACACTGAAGTGAAATAGCCCTGAAAAATAAAATGCAACAAAATGAAAAGTGGACTTCCTGGCTTGGGAATTGTTTATCCAAATCACCATGTCTAGCCACAGTGTGTTAATTAATTAAGCTTAGTCTTAAGATTAATTCCTCCCCCTGGTCAACGCAAAGTAGGGAGGAAGATGGCTCTGTAGTAGGGCTTGATCTGTGGGATTCAGAGGTCCTAGAAACAGCTAGGATCTCCAGTTCACAAGGGAGAAGCAGATAGGCATTGCAGGTAGCCATAGGCACAAGGCTGGAATTGTTCTCAGGAGAGACCCACCAGGGCAGGTTGTACAGGTGGTCTCCAGAGTGATCAGTAACTTCTACAAGGGTTTTGACAAGAAAGGACTGGGGTCAGGTTCGTGAAAGAGGACTGGAGCTTTTGCACTGCCAGGAAAATGGGAGCGCACACCTCCATCGTGACTGTGCCCATAGCTGATAGGTAGTATTTATGTGTTCATATCTTATGCTAATGAGATTCAGCTCAACATGTAATGGTGCTATTTCAAGTAAAAAATATAAGAGCTGCACTGCAAAATTCATCATGTTTTCTATGACGTTTTTTACAAGTTAAAGCAAATTTGGTGCTGCAATAAAAATGCTTTAAAATATGTTCAAAGAGACATAAGTCAGCTTGGTGATAGGTTTCAGGGAAGAAATAATGCTTTTTGGGAAATTAATTCCTGACAATAAAGCTTATATATGACAGGATAACAGGAATATGTATTTTAATATTCTCCTTTTACAGAAATGTAAATTAGATTTAATATAAAAGTAAAAATGATTTTTCTCAGGCTGAATTTCATCTTTCTATTATTTATGTTTTGTGATAAAAGTGGCATATGCTAGAGTCCATCTGGATGGGCAACAGACCAAAACAAATGACATGAAACAGAAATATATGCTACATGCAAGGTGTTCCTATGACCCAGTTTTCTTAAACTTGATGCTATGTAGATTATTAATCAATGAATTTATCATTCAGCCAGTAAATGTACATTCAAGTGTAAAATGAAGTGGGAGAGGAAATGAGGCCATTTGATGGAACAGATATCATTCAGCCCATAATATATGTTGGGGACAAATTAAGGATAATGGCAACAAACAGTCTCAATTATCTAAAATGTACAAGCACTATGCAAATAAACCACTAGGTAGTAAACAGGACTTATAGTAAAAAAAAAAAAAGAAAAACAGATTTAGAAGGACCAGGAGACTAACCTGCTAGTCCGAGCCCTAGGGATATCTCCCATCCAGCTCTCCATTCAGTCAGTCATTATGTCCTTTATGTGACTTCCTCCAGCTGGATTTTAGGAACTTTTTAAGAGACCACTGAATCATGAAAGATGTATTTTCAAACTTGAAAATTGTACCTTGCTTAAAATACATAGATCAAGCCCTGAGTCTTTGGAGTGGGAGAACTGACTCCAAGACCCTAGACTACTAGAGGAATAACTCTAGGGTGTATCACATAGTGAGAACTCCCACAAAGGAAACCACCCGAATCACCCAACCACCAGTAGAACCACGGACAGGATGCCTCATCTAAACAACAAACAAAATAAAAATACAAAGCCAGTCATCAGCATACAGGATTACTACCTCGCTCAGCTTTGCCCATCAGAGGAAAAACAAGCAAACAAACAAAACTCAGCACAAATCCCATCCTATAGGAAGCTCACACAAACCACTGGACCAAACTCAGGAGGGCAGAAACCAAAAGGAACAAACAGTTCAAGCTTGAAGCCGAGGAAAAGGAGACCGCAAACACAATAAATTAAATAATAATAATAATGAAAAGGTAGAGAAATACTATGCAAATGAAGGAACAAGCTAGAAGCCCAGGGGTCCAAATAAATGAAGAGGAAACAGGCAAACTAAGTGAAAAATAACTCAGAATAATGATAGTAAAGATGATCAAAACCTTGAAAACAAAATGGAGAAAATACAAGAATCAATTAACAAAGACCTAGAAGAATTAAAGAATACATTTACAGAGACAAACAGCACAATTACTGAAATTATAAATGTTCTAGAAGGAACCAATAGCAGAATATCTGAAGCAAAAGAATGGATCAGTGAGCTGGAAGATAAAGTGGTGGAAATAAATTCTGAAGATCAGAATACAGTAGAAAGAATGAAAACAATTGAGGATAGTCACAAAGACCTCTGGGACAATCAAACCCATCAACATTCCAGTTATAGGGGTCACAGAAGAAGAGAAAGAGAAAGGGTATGAGAAAATTTTGTTAATAATAGTGTTAACTAGATTTATGAAAATGAAAAAAACAATGGCCATTTCTCTAAGTGCTTTATTGACTATGCTAAAGCTTTTGACTGTGTGGATCACAACAAACTGTGTAAAATTCCTAAAGATTGAGAATATCAGACTACCTTAGCTGTCTCCTGAGAAAGCTGTATGCAGGTCAAGAAGCAACAATTAGAACCAGACAGGGAACAAAGGACTGGTTCCAAATTGGGAAAGGACATCAAGGCTGTATATTGTCACCCTGCTTATTTAACTTATATGCAGAGCAAATCATGCAATATGCTGGCTGGATGAAGCAAAAGCTGGAATCAAGATTGCCAGGAGAAATATCAATAACTTCAGATATGCATATCTCTTGATGAAAGTGAAAGAGGAGAGAGGGAAAGCTGGCTTAAAACTCAACAATCAAAAAACTAAGATCATGGCATTTGGTCCCATCACTTCACGGCAAATAGAGGGGGAAACGATGGAAACAGTGACAGACTTTATTTTCTTGGGCTCCAAAATCACTGCAGATGGTGATTGCAGTCATAAAATTAAAAGATATTTGCTCCTTGGAGGAAAAGCTATGACCAAGCTTGACAGCATTTTAAAAAGCAGAGACATTACCTTGTCAACAAAGCTCCATTTAGCCAAACCTATGGTTTTTCTGGTAGCCTTGTATGGATGTGAGAATTGGACGTAAAGAAGGCTGAGTGTAGAAGAACTGATGCTTTAGAACTGTGGTGTTGGAGAAGACTCTTGAGAGTCTCTTGGAATGCAAGGAGATCCAACCAGTCAATCCTAAAGGAAATCAGTCCTGAATATTCACCGGGAGGACTGATGCTGAAGCTGAAAGCTCCAATACTTTGGTCACCTGATGCGAAGAACTAACTCACTGGAAAAGACCCAGATGCTGGTATTCAGGCAGGAGGAGAAGGGGACGACAGAGGATGAGATGATTGAATGACATCACTTACTCAATGGACATGAGTTTGAGCAAACTCTGGGAGTTGATGATGGACAGGGAAGCCTGGTGTGCTGCAGTCCATGGGGTCACAAAGAATCTGACACAACTGAGCGACTGAACTGAACTGAACTAAGTGCTCAGATATTCACAGGATAATACTATGCATGTAAACTTTCAATAAGCTTACCCATTAAGTATCACTGGTTATTTTATTTTTTCATAGCATGGCTTATTCTATATAATAAATAGTTTATTTTACCAACAAAAGGAAATTGAGAGCATAACCCCAATAAAGATGAAGAAAAGTAAAAATAATTATCACTGTAAAAAATATTCATAATATTCAATTTTGAAGGCCCATGAAATGTTGAGAAATAGTAGCATAAGTAAAGAACACTTGACAATATAAATATGGAACAGAAATGAAGGATAGTATGTATTTTTCTACAAATTCTTGACTCTCCAAAATTCTTGATTCAGTAGCTGTGAGACTGATGGTCAGACATTAAAGTCATAGGTTAGGTTTCATTTACCTAAGGCAAACAGAGCGTCTATTCACATAAAGGTCAGAGATTGGGCAAACTTCAAATAGCAATGAGTTAGCTTTTTATTTTCATTACTTTTAATTATCATCATTATTATAAAATGCTTGATCTATGACGTTATGCAACCATAAACAGGTCTTCATCATTTCATTAGTGGAAAGTACTAATAAGTCTTATTCACAACAAATAATAAAATAGCTTGATGTAAAACATAAGCATTTGATTTATATTTTCATTTATCAAGCACTCAGTGGTGTTTATTTTGTCCCTAGTATTCCTAGTATTTAGAAATATGAACTCATTTTAATTCTCATAACTTTATGAGACACTTCGTACATGTGTCACTATTTTACACTTGAGGAAACTGAGACACAGAGGTATTATCTTATGGAGATTCTACAACTACGAAGAGGCAAAGCTCAGATTTAAATTCAATTAGTCTCCTCCAGACGTATGTGTTTAACTGTGATCTGTTCACATAGGATCACGTAACACACGAGAGATTCCCTCTAATTCTAAGGCATGAAGTTCCTTTTATGCTCTCACTGGACGCCAAACAGAATGCCTGAGCAAGATGGTAACGCTGAAGTCGTGGGCAAATCCTTTACTATGCTAGGCGGACATCACTTCTTCCAACACTTGAATGTGCTACAGTAGCAGTTTCATCGTAAATGGTCGTAGAGAGAGTATTTTATATTAAAACACGCCAGAATTTAAATTTTTGAAGTTTTGTAAAAGTTACAGTAACAAATCTCTTTCATATTCTGTAACTTTGTAAAAAATAGTTGTGAATAAAACTGGAAAGTAAAACTGTGTTACGAGTTCTAACTACACAACTTAAACACACAGCTTTCAGCCAGGAAACGTTCATAGCCCTACACCACCGTGTGGAGCTTATTCAGAAGTAAATATTCTTAGGTTGACAGGTGGGAATGACTGCTATCTTTTAAAAACGTGACTATCTGTGCAAACATAGCGGGGCCTCACTCCACAGATGTCTGTCCACTCTGTATCACCCCGGAGCCTCCCTTGTGCGGCACTGTGTGGCCAGCACCTTCCTGGTGCCAGAATCCTTTCCTAAGAAACTCTCTTTTTGTTGTTGACATCAAAAGCACAAATCCTAAAGAATTCAAAGAGCTCCTTTGTATCAGACCATGTGTATTCTTTGTCAGCTGTTAGGGGAAGAGAGCTCACTGCAGTTGTCTTCTTTGCCTGCCGCATACGGATGATGAACAGGGTCATCGCGTCAGGAACCCCACACCCAGGAGCACTCTAGCCTCTGCTTCAGTCTCCTCGCCCTCTTTTAAGAGTCCAGTATCGACACCAGCTCTATCCTCATGTCATGCCTGATTCAATTATTTAACAGGGCTGCCGAGACAGGGGAGAGAATGAGCACTGAATAGATGTCATTTCTCATCCCCACCTGGAGGCTGCGAAGGCACTGCAAGCGGCTCAGGGTGATTTTGTGGGAATGAGCTGGGAAAAGCCACGCTCGTGCTGCTGTCCTCCCCATTCAGCAGTACCCAAGACTGAGGGATTTTAAATCCGTGTTGGCATCCTCAGTGCTTCTTTCATGCTGCAAAGAATCGAGTTAAATACTCACTAATCCACAATTCTAAATATCCTGACTAATAAAACATGGGTAGGTACATCTGCTCCTCCCATGTTCCTACACACTTCCACATCAAGAATTTTGTTCAACAACCTTTCTAACACAATGATCACAGAGTCACTAAATCAGCTGCACATTCATAATAATTTATAAAATCTATACCAGGAAGGAATTTTAACAATCTATCTGCCTAACTGAGCCCACAATTTACTGACCAGGGTGTGCCAACAATTACTATTTTCATTTAATAGTCAATAAAATGTGTTATTCAGTTATCCACAACATCTGTTTTAAACAAGAAAAATTAATGTGAGTTATGATAATTTTAATTGAAAGCAAATAATAATATAGAAATTTCCTGGTTTTCATTATAGAAAATTATTTCAATACTATTAGTACACTCAGAGGAATTAACTGTAAGCACATGGGACTCGAGTATTCAATTTAGACTCAGGAGAGCCTTGTAAAGTGGAAAAATAGAAAGAGAGTGTCAAGCTCACACCTGTTCAAAATGCACTTCCCTTGGCTAATGCAGATCATTCTGGGTAAACGTGTGCATGTGTTCAGTTGCTCATTCGTGTCTGACTCTTTGCAACCCCACAGACTGTAGCCTGCCAGGCTCCTCTGTCCATGGGATTTTCCAGGCACGATTACTGGAGTGGGTTGCCATTTCCTTCTCTAGGGGATCTTCCAGACCCAGGGACAGAACCAGCATCCCTTGTGTCTCCCGTATTGGCAAGTGAATTCTTTACCACTGTACCATGTGGGACAGCTTATGTGAACAGGTTATTCATAAATTAGTGTTTGTGACAGCTTTACCTGGACCCCAGTTCTTTCCAAGCTCAGGAATTAGCTGCTACACAGGTAACAACACAGGAAACAACTGAAATTACACTTTGCAAATAATCATTTAGGACCCTGCCCTGTTGTAATTGATGTAACAACTAAATGAGAAAATGGTTTAAATAATTAAGAACATATATTGAATCACTTCATTGGAAAGTCATTTTGTTTCAAATAAGGGTTGGTTTCAAGGAAGGACTGACCCAGTAGCTCAACAAACATCATGCAAAATCTATGTTTTCTTTCTTTCCTTCTATACTGCCTATTTATAATCAGCTCCAGCTCCCATAGGACTTCCTGGTCCCCTACAAGCACCAACCTTTTTCCTTACAATATCCAGTTGCAGCCCTCATGTCCTTACATAAACCATCCAGAAGGAGAGAGCTAGTCTATTCCAGAGGTTTCCAGGAACAGCAAGGCTTCTCTTCCCTAGCAGTTTATTAAAGGCTCTATGTGTGCTTTGGTTCTGATGGAGTTAAGTTTTCAGTTCTGAGCCATGTTCTGTGCTCAGGTGCTAGGAGAGGGTATTACAATATATTGATTTTTTAAAACCCATCAAGGCTGTCATGAGATGGGCAAGACTGGTTCTCTGGGCCCTGTTTCCAGAAGGCAGAATGGATGATATGCAATGGAAACAAGAGATGTCCACTGAAGGTGAGTCCCATTCTGCCTGAGCCAAACCGGAAGCCTGACCTCAAGATTATGTTAAAGGTGTGCTCAGTTGCTCAGTTGTGTTCCACTCTTTGCTACCCCATGAGCTGTAGCCCACCAGGCTTCTCTGTCCATTCTTTTCAGGCAACAGTACTAGAGTGGGTTGCTATTTCCTTCTCCAGCGTGTATGTTAAAGGAGTAATAGAAAATAAATAAATAAAAGACTCTTATTTTTAAAATGAGATCTTGCAAAGTTACCTTCTGTACATTTACCAGAAAATGTGACATTATTCTCTAGAGGACAAGCTTGAGATGTTAAGCGAGAGTTTCTCAAGGTTAAAAGGTATTAGTGAAGCTAGGACTACATTTCAGATACATTGTATCTCAGTCTAGTATCCTCCCTACCAAACCATTTTCAGCATTATTATTCATTTTTACCTAATTTTCTAAACTTTAATTAAATTAGTTCTGGTTATATTCTATAAATTTGACCCATTTAATATTCTATCTAACCTATGAGTCATGGACAACTAACTCTCAGAACAAGAAATGCAAACCCTGCCATTCAGAGGTTAGCAATTTTGAGAATTATATGAACTATTTTAAGTCTAGGGATTGTAGTGTTGTGCCTTGAAAGAAAAATACATATTTATTACTAAATTCAGCAATATTAGAAAGAACAAAGGGACTGGCAGTTAAAAAGCCAATAATTTTGTCCCAACTTTGCCACTCCCCAGTGGCTTAGGGAGTAAACAATCATCCTGCAATGCAGGAGACACAGGTTCAACCCCGAGGTCAGGAAGATCCCTTAGAGGAGGAAACGGCTACCCACTCCAATAGCTTGCTTGGAGAATTTCATGGACAGAAGGGCCTGACAGGCTACTGTCCCACGGGATTGCAAAGAGTCAAACATGACTGAGCAACTAACACTCATTTTCACTTACCACTAACTACTCCTACGACATAATCAAGCTATTCATTCTCTGTGGGATTCAGCTGTGGAATTAACATGAATAAATTTTAAGGGAATTTCTGATTCTGGAACCCGTTGGTTCACAAATTTTGGTTAGGCAATGGGAAAAGTTGGTGCCTTAATTGGAAAGAAACACACAGAACTTTGAAATTAGATTGGCTAATATTAGATTAGGCTCTGGCCTTGAGACTGAATGTGCTATTTAAATATTACAATTTTCTACTAAAGATAGAAATAATGCAGAATATTCCAAAAGCCATGTTGTTTTACTTCTTAATTTGCTGAAGTTCGTGAAGGGACTGCCACATAAGAGATCAGCAGTTATCTGGGCTACTGTTGAAAAGACACATAGAATATCTTAAAAGGGATATCACAGGAAAAAGGAAGGAAAAATCAAAATATAGAAATATCATAAAATTGTGAAAGAAGTGAAGGAAAATGCACATGTAAACAGAAGTGTATTTGTTTGTTTGTTTGTTTTTGGGAGGCAGGGGTTTATTTTCTCTCTCTGAAACCCTTTCTAAAGCATGGTTGTCACATATGGTCAGTTTGAGAGCGAGGAAAGGTTAGAAGCCAGGAGTTCTAGCCTTGTCTCCTCTGACACAGCTCTATCACCTGAGGGGTAAGGGATTGTGCTAATGAGGGCTGGGTGGCATACAATGCAGCTGGCAGTGACATTGGGCTTGGTTTCTGATTCATCTCTACATTTGAAATACAACGGATCATAGGGACATTTGATTATAAATGAGTGTTCTAAGGAGTATGTGTGACAGGTTAACTAAACGCTGGAATTTGTACTATCCTTATACTTGGCTGTGATAGAGTATGAAATTCAATTACCCTTAAGGTCTCAGAATTTGATTCCCCTTGTTAAAGACAGATGTCTTATAGGCCCAGATCCCTAATGTGAATTAATTTCAGTGTAATAAGTGATGCTGCTGCTGCTGCTGCTAAGTCCCTTCAGTCGTGTCCAACTCTGTGTGACCCCATAGGCGGCAGCCCACCAGGCTCCCCCGTCCCTGGGGTTCTGCAGGCAAGAACACTGGAGTGGGTTGCCATTTCCTTCTCCAATACATGAAAGTGAAAAGTGAAAGTGAAGTCGCTCAGTCGTGTTGGACTCTTAGCGACCCCATGGACTGCAGCCTACCAGGCTCCTCCGTCCATGAGATTTTCCAGGCAAGAGCACTGGAGTGGGTTGCCATTGCCTTCTCCAAATAAGTGATGCCAACATATGTTAAAAAGAGGGAAAAGAGTGGAGAGCCGAGAATGGGAGAAGAGTAGGCTGTCTCAGCAGCACCCCTGCCTGCCCATCTCTTCTCCTCACCGCGCTCTGGCGGCCTGCCTAGCCCACCACTTGCAGGGCACCCAGAACACCTTTCCACCATGGCCACGTCAGCCAGCTCCCGCTTGGACAAAGCATCAGGCAGGTGTACATGGCCCTACCTCAGGGTGAGAAAGTCCAGGCTATGTACATCTGAAGGTATTGCAGAAGGACTGTGCTGCAAGACCCAAACCTTGGATTCTGAGCCCAAGTGCATAGAAGAGTTGCCCCAGTGAAATTTGGATGGCTGTAGGACTTTTCGGTCTGAAGGCTCCAACAGTGACATGTATCTTGTCCCTGCTGCATGTTTCAGGACACTTTCTGCAAGGACCCCAACAAGCTGGTGTTCTGTGAAGTCTTCAAGTGCAACCCAGAGCCTGCAGAGACCAATTTAAGGCACCCCTGTAAACGGATAATGGACATGGTGAGCAACCAGCACCCCTGGTTTGGGATGAAGCAGGAATATACCCTCAGGGGCACAGATGGCACCTCTTTGGTTTGCCTGCCAATGGCTTTCCTGGACCCCAAGGTCCATACTACTGCAGTGTGGAAGACAAGGCCTATGGCAGGGACATTGTGGAGGCTTACTGCCAGGCCTGCTTGTACGCTGGCATCAAGACTGGGGGCACGGACACCAAGGCCATGCCTGTGCAGTGGGGATTCCAGGTAGGGCCCTGTGCAGGAGTCGACGTGGGAGATCGTCTCTGGGCGGCCTCTTCGTCTTGCACGGTGTGTGGTCTTCTGAACGAACTGGCCACAAGCTCTTCAGTACCGGCACCAGATGCCCTAAACTTGCAGCCTCAAAACCCCTCCTAACGCTACATTTTGCTCCCATTCTCGCCCCTCTGTGTCATCATAGCTATAACTCAAAGGGGAGAATATCAAGGTCTTTTTTTTTTTTTTTTTTTTTAATTCCTCACACCCAGTTAATATCTCTTGTTTCCTGTGGTCAGGATTGAGGGGGTCAAGTTCTTAATAACTTCACAACCACCTACCTACCCCCGCCCTTTTCTTTTTCCCAGTCACTGAAGCTTTCTAGTGCATTAGTTGCGGGGGAGGGAACATAACCACTGCTTCCATTTAATCGGGTGTGTTTGTCCAATAGGCATAGCTCTCCAGACAGAGAGCCCAGTCAGGAAGACTTTTCTGAGCGGTTGTTGAGTGGGGGGCGGGTACTGGATTCTGTGGTTAGGTTAGGATTTCCCTTCTTGGTGGGAAGTTCCATTACTTACAAGTTTGTAACCAACTTTCTATTAAAAGTAAGCATTAGGAGAGAAGAAAGTGTGGGAAGTCAGGTAGGAAAATGCCCTAGATCTCCTGGTGTGGTGCTTCCCTTCCCTGGGACTCAATGCCCTGACAGAATCAGCATAAATAGTTGGATAGCCCTACTTTAAAAGAAAAGACCATTGCTTGGTCCTCCATTTATAACACAAAGCAGAGTAGTATTTTTGTACTTAAATATAAAAACAAAGCATTTATATACATGAGTGTGCAGATAAATGTGTGTTTTCTCTTTAGGGAGAAAAAGCCATTATGGTTATGGGGAATCCAAATTTGAGACAAGTAGTCTGCTTAGAAATTAAGGATCTCCTTTTGAGTCGGGTTGGGGATGGGGGAGGCCGTGCTGGAAAAGTTGGCTGTTTGGGGCTGTTATTACCTCACTACCACTTCAGGGCTTCTCTCTGCCCTGCTTTCCCTTCTAGGGAAGCTGACATTGGTTGATTAATAGATGGAATCCCAAGATAGCAGTAGCCATCCACCGAGCCCCGGGTTTAAAAGACACACATGTACTTGCACACATAGGGTTTGGAAATATGAGTTGGCTGGTCAACTTGAATATGTTACTGACAAGGGGGTACTGGGGTTATTTTCTAGTGGGGCTATCATGTCACTAACGCAGGCCTTTTGATATATTAAAAAAAAATAAAGCAAAACAGAAGTTAAATTTTAATCATATTTGTAGGGTGTCTAAGTCTTTGTTTTATAGAATTTCTTGTTTGCTTCAGCTGTTTCCTCCCCATCTCTGCTCTGGAGGAGATGGGACAAGTCTGGAGTTCAAACAGTTGTAATTTTGTATGTTAGAGTCAATTCTCTGAGTGTGAAATATTCCCTTCTTTTTTTTAAGATTCCTGAGGAGTTATTATTTTTTCTTTTATAATAAAAATAAACCCCACCTTTGTCCTTACCAAAAAAAAAAAAAAAAAAAAGGAAAAAAAATGAATGAATAAAAAAGTGAGTGGTCACTTAGAAAAGTATGCAAATGAGATTTTAAAAAGCCAAACTGATCAGCCTCTGCCCTCAGTGAAAGAAGAAAAGCTCTAGAAAGTTTTGGAGAGCTATGGACCTAATCAGAGAGGTGCTTTTTAGCTTTCTGTAGATTGGATGAACTAACCTGATTCCATAATACAAAGAAAAGTCTGACTGCTAATTTCCAGAACTTTCTTGGAACATTCAGTCAAGTCCATCACTAAAAATATCTCCAAGTATAGATTGATACATTTGATTAACTGCATTGTATATCAACCTTCTATAATTTTGACTAGTCCATTGACTTTGTAAGAAATTAATCATCTCTGGCTGTGCTGATAAAACTTTGTGTCTGGAATCCAAGTCTGAGACACACTATCCTTTAAGTGTTCAGGGACCTCCTGGAAGAAGAATTTGTATCCTTCCCTTGAGCACTAACTGGAGAAGGAAATGGCAACCCACTCTAGTATTCTTGCCTGGAAAATTCCATGGGTAGAGGAGCCTGGTGGGATACAGTCCGTGGGGTAGCAAAGATCTGGACACAACTTAGTGACAGAGCATGCTCTTGAGCACTAATACCAGCTATACCCAAACTGGATGGAATATTTTATTTTGCATTTTGCACTTCTGGGCTTATTAACTAAGTAGATAAATAACTATAATGTTACAGCACACAAAATGCATCAAAATGTATATTCATTATAAAGATTAGGGTTAGATTTATTATTTTTTAAGACCTTAACTCATTTTTTTTTTTTACAGCTTAAATCTTCTGGAGTGCAATAATAACTAAGAAAGAGTCTCCACATTTTCTTTTCTTTAAATATGCCTTAAAATAAATACATTTCAAGTTAATAGATTAGTTTATTTGAAATATTCTAAGTTTCTAATAGAGCAAGTTAAATTGACTCACATTTAAATTAACAAAGTCTTAAATTTGAAAGTAGATGGTTGGCCCCATATGCACATGTATCCTTTGGAAAACTTTAGGACAAGTGAAAATGCATTAAGGAAACTTCAGAGCAGGAGCTGTCTCATTTGCTCAACCATCAGGAACTGTTGCCATGTGTACAAGATGGTTTTTCTTCTTTTATAAGGAATCAACACTTGGAATTACAGAAATCATTGTCCTGAATAGATTCTTTTTGTTTTCCCCATAGAAGGGCATGCTTTTCTTTTTTAAATGTATTTATTTTTTATTGAAGGATGATTGCTTTACAGAATTTTGCTGTTTTCTGGACATGATTTTTAATCTATCCACCGTAATGGCATTCACAACTTTTCTGGACCATCAAGACAAACTATTAGTCTATCAAGACAAACTATTTAATAGCCCATGGAATTTAATGGTATGTTTCAAATATACTCTTAAAGAGATACTTTTAACTCCATCCAATAGAAAACCAAGATATACTTTAGCATGAAATGTGGTTCCCTTTCCGATGCACAGAACAACGTCTCTTTTAAAAAATATTGTGTAGTTCTAATTCCAGTTTTTTAAGAAATCTCCATGTCAATGTATGACAAAAACCACTACAGTATTGTAAAGTAATTAACCTCCAACTAATAAAAATAAATGAAAAAAAAAAAAAAATAAGCAGGGTGACAATAAAAAAGAAAATATTGTGTAAACTAGGAGTTGCATTTCTCTCATAATTAACCCAATTTGCTTTTAAGAATGTCTCCTGACTCACACTCTCACAAAATAAGTGTGTTTGCCCCTGAAGAAACTAAGCTGCTTATAAATGGTTATTTTTTCAAAAGACATTTGCGGATTCAGAAGATGTGGCTTAACATCAATATCTGGATGAAGATTGTGGCTATTTTCATTTGAGATTGAGTAATTTCATTATTATTTCTAACAAGTTAAAAAAAAAAAAAAAAGACAAGTGTGATTTATTTAAGAAGTCACATAAGCCACCCGAGCTTTATCCGACTCATGGCCAAGTAGACAGGAAATTGCTGGTGTTGACATAATGCCAAAGAAAGGTGGTGGGGGACTGGGATCAAAACAGCATTTTCATTTCCAAATGTCATTCAGAAGTTGATCATTCTGGATATTATGCAAAATTTCCACTTAATATTCTCATATGAAGTTTCCTTCCATATTACTTTAGGATCATCCAAAGAACCTAGATGATGAGTAAACAGTGTGTATCTTTTACAAATCTCACTTTTAACATTTCCACTCACATTTTCAGAATCAATCAGTGTCCCCCACTCCCTGTCCCACTCCAATAAACTTAAGAGATGATTATTTTTATGTTCTAGTGATCATACCACTAAGTCAAAAGACAGATACATATCACAGAGAGTGTTTCCAATTAAAATTATGCTGATGCATTTCCTCACTTTGTAGAGATATTTCATTCTCAAAAATCCTACAAATAGGCCATGTGTCTATGGCATGGCAATGACTAGAGTAAAAGTTTCTTTTACTACATGAGTCAGACACACCTTCTGATGTTTCCTACTAGATCTTCTGCAGACTCTAAACAGATCACAATCTGCTAACTCTTCAGTGACATTTTCAAAATCAGTACAAAGTAAAAAGAGGCTACACATGCCTTTTCTCACTTGAAGGTGATTTGAGCTCATTTCTTTCTGCCTATCAGGCTCTCCTTGACACTAGAATTCTTTTAGGTTTGTTTGGTTAGCTGGCTGGTTTGGGTTCAGTTTCCCTGCCTTCTCTGTCCCACCATCCATTCTTAAGAAAAAAACGATGAACAGACAGAGCTGGAGGTGGGAAAAATCTCGTTTTCCACAAAGTTAATGAGTCCTGAGACAACAGTCATATTAAGGGAGTAAAAGGATTACAAATTCTGACATTCCGTCTCAAGATTCCATTTAAAGGAATGCAACAGCATTTAAAATATTTTCACCCAATATCCTTCAGCTTGCTCAATCTCCTTAAAAAGCTTTGAAATAACATCTTTCAACATCTTTCAAGCAGTTTCACTTAGAACAGATCCTGCTAGATTTCACAGCAAAATAAAGCCTAAATGTAATAAGTTGAATATTACATTTTTCTAGCCCATGTAAGTTTCAAGTACTTTTTAATGAAGAAGAAAAAAATATATAAAAGAAGGAGACAACAAGCAAAAGTAATCCAAATGCATCCCTGAGAATGGCCATGGAAGCAGCAGACCTTACAAGGCAGTGGAG
Organism: Dama dama; assembly: GCF_033118175.1. Lineage (NCBI taxonomy): Eukaryota > Metazoa > Chordata > Mammalia > Artiodactyla > Cervidae > Dama > Dama dama. Next base: position 9,019,512 of record NC_083697.1, on the reverse strand, counting down.
TGCTGTCCTAATTCACGTCAGTGACACAGATGTCACAGCTTTTGCTTCTCTATCACTCTGTTAAGAAAGTTATTTTCAAACATTCTAGTTTAATGGACAGTGAGAAAAATTAGCAGCCATCAACAGCCTCACTGTCTGAAAATGGATGATACCAGTATCGGAGCCACCCAAGGGCAAAGGGTCTCCATTGGACGCCAGGACAGAAGCGGAAGTGTTTATCTTTCAAGCAGCAAGTGTCCTCATGGATTCGGTTCCCCCATTCAGGAAGCAGAGGTTACACTTCCTGTGTTCCTACTAGTTACCAGCCCTTCTCTTACAGGGGACCGCCACAAACTGAGAGGGGCAGCCCAGCTGCTCCCGAGCCCCGGCCACTCCGGGGAACGCAGAGCAGTGCTGGCTGCAGTCGGCTTGGCTGTTCTAGTTTATCAAAGCAAACCTCCTCTTACCTCGACTTCCTTGCTCTTCTCTTTGTTTCTGCCCATTGAACTTCTCCCATTGCTGGCCATCTCCCGGGCGGGGATTACGGAAGTCTGGTGGAGGGGCATATTGGCAGGGCTGCAGGTGGCCAGTCCCTGACTGGACCCCTTATCTCTTCACTCGTCCTGAGGAGCCCACCTGCACAGTTCATATCCTGGCTTTGCCAAGCTCAGTTCTAAACAAAAAGGGGGAAAATAGTGGTTGAGGAACTGTGCAGCAGAAGCCAGGATCTCTGGCCAAAAGGTCAAACATACTGAAAGGGAATCGAAAAGAAACGCAAGAGCAAATAGTCCAGAGAGTGTTGCATCTCAAAAGGACGGTTTACCGCAAGTCATAACTGCACCGTTTTATGGGAGACAATTCAATTTCTATGGTACCTAATAAGTGTCACAGAAACCAAGGAAACCTAGGTCTCGCAGGCCCTTATTAGCAATCACATTTGCAGCCGCTGCCACTTCCGCTTTTGTTTTTTCCCTGATTCCCCATGAGTGCACTAAGCACCCAGAGACGCTGAATCCTGCTGACTAGGTAAATAAGCAGAAGGCTGAAGAGCTTAGTGTCCTATTTGGAGGCAAATCTCTTCCTTGAGAAGAATGGCTAGCTGATTGTGTCCTTAATGCATCTGCAATAATCTGCTTAGGTCAAAGGATCTGCCCTGAAGTGAAGAGCATCCAATGAGGTGTTAAAAAATAAGAGACAGAGACTGGGAACAAGTGCAAATGTCTTTCTTCAGCGGGTTATTAAAGAGAGCTGCCTGCTGCCTGCACCTTTCTCAGTAAGATTTCAGCAACATGAGTCACAGGTATTGTTACTCCAAGGCTTGGGGCCCCACAGCACCCATTTCTGCTTTCCTGCAACTTCCGTGCTTCTGGAAATACATTATTAGAACCAAGAGTATTTTCTCCTTGCTTTTCCAGGAAGGGAGTAGACTCTGCTAAGGACTTTATTGTCCCCTTTATAGATATGCAATTTGGGGAAAATAAATAGCTAATCTAAATTTCTGCTCTTCCAAAAAAAAAAAAAAAAAAATCAATATCCCTGTGGAGTGAATTATTAAAATATATTAACCTTTAAAAGATTCCTTTTCTCCTGTTATCATGTCTTCTTTACTAGGATATTTGATATTCTATTTTTAAAATGACAGACTCTTTAACTTATTGCAATACATGCACTTTCTATTTTCTAGACATTGTGAATAAATCAGGTCTTCTGCTATCTTTTATGTTTTTCCACATAAGTGAAGCAAAGATAAGGAAATTAGCTTTTATATGTCTTCAGACACTGCTTTTGAGTTCAAATTTGTCCCTAATAACATAAGAGGTATTCAAAGTAGTTTCTAGCTGCAGTTCATCTCTATCTTTCTATTCCACAACAATAATGCCATTTCTACATGACGTTCCAATTTGTTTAAACTCTGGCAAAGGTAAAAAAGTGGAAAAGGTGGTTCTGGTATTGGCAATTAAAAAGCTAAAGATCATCGAAGATTGCTAAAAATCTTTCATTGAAATATTTACTGAGATGAATACTTTGACGTACTTGCAAGCATAGCCTAATTTTTCAACCTAAATTTGCTACCTCACATGAGCTCTCACAGGTGGCTCTATGACCGCGAGGCTCACCTTGGGGAGTTTCAGAACACATAGGTGGATCTCTGAGACTCACTTTACCACAGACTCAGATTCAACAGGGTGGCAGGGAAAATGTGAGGTGGACATTTCTTTAACAGATCACTGATGATTCTAACATAAACCAATTTTGAAAATCCCCACAGATAGCAATAAAATAACCTTAGAATAATAAGCTATTTAAAGTTTACCTAGTGACAAGTGTCTTGTTTTAAAGTAGTAAAATAAATTAAAGAAATAAGCTAGATAGCCCTAAACCTAGTATTTATTCCTCATCATTCTGAGTTTACAAAGTACATCTGGAAAACTTTAATGAAGGAGCTTAAAAGCCAAATTCTTCCAAAACTGTTCTATCCAAAGTTAAGCAGATAATGCTTAAACATTTCTGTAGCTCTACGATCACAGATGACATCTGTGACCTGTAATTGTGAGGTGGGTATTTTCTTACTTTAAAAATAACTGTTAATCCCTCTATCTAAAAGGATTGTCTTAATTAAGGGAAGGATGGGAATAGAAATCTGTAAATTTAATCATGTGTGACAAATACTAAAATGCAAATTATGAATCTGTTTAAAAAAGTAATATCACCTGTGTTTTCATCCATGAAAATTTCCATAAAAAGCTAGGGCAGCTTTCCAGATAACTTAGATTTAGATACTTTTGCTTAAAATATTCACTGAAGTTACAGAAAGGAGATTTTTAGCTTGAATTAACTAAATGGCTGTCTTAATCCTTTACTTCATTATGCATGGGTGGTTACCCTTTGTTTACCCTGAAGTCTTTTTTTAAATATTAGATTTTAATTTCAAGCTAATTTGATTTATTTTAGCTATTTCAATTAGTTTCCTTTTACCTTAAAATTTAAACATAAATCTGGAAAATATTTACTTTGTCAAATATTTTACACACTAAATAAGACCAGTTGTTATTTAATAATCATGGTTTATTATGTCTTTTCAGCTAAATACTTCATAAACTACAAGAATAATTACTAACCAGGATGTTTAATAAATACTCACCTAGTACTGTATTAGATACTGGCACACACTGAGCATTTAACATTTTTAAATCAGGGGAAAAATGCTTTCAACGCTCTGTGGGTTCTAATACTGCACAGCCTTGGAATGCTGGATCCTACACCAGTCAATATCAAGGGCGCACTTATCTAACACTTTTCCTTAAGCAACTCCCAAAGTGCTCTGCTAGCTGGAAACATGGAGTCTTGTAGGATAGCTCTTTATATAACAATCCAAAGCTAAAAGAAGGGTTCCTGTGGGAGCACAGTCTATTTCCTTCAGTAACTAAACCCTATGGAATAAACAAGAAGCAAAGCATTCAAAAGCTGAGCACTACCAGACACTGGCCCCACATCAGAGACGAGTCCTGGAAGTCAGAATCACTTAGCTGATCGTGTCTACGTTCACCAGCAATCATAAGACATGATCCAGAATTCCAAACTTGTTTTTGTCGATACTATTGACTATAATTATTGCTGAAACCAGCCTGGGTCCACTTGGATATTATTTCACACACATGACTGAATTGCATTTGTTTTGCTGCCGTCTTTTGACTTCCGACCTCAGGCTCTGGAAACAGTGCCCCAGTTACTACATCTGGCTAACTACCTTGAGATTTGCAGGTGGCAATTCTAAGGCTGGAACCTCAGCCTTCCCAAAGAGATTCTGATTTGGTGCTTCTCCTTGGTCTCAATGGCTTCAGTCATCTCTGATTTAAAAAGGAAACAAAATGAAATACACATCTAATCCTCTACTGTAAGACCTACCTAACTCTTTGCCAGCTTCAAAAACTGAAATGAGCTCTAAAGCATTTATTAGTTTGACTGTAATTAAGTAAGAAAAGAAATACAGTATTAGGCAAAGACAAGGAACCAAGTAAACATCTGCTAATGTTTTACTGGAGAGACTGATAATTCAACTTAACAACAATTTATTGAGCATTTTCTATGTTTTCTGAACCATGTTAGGAATTAAGGGGCAGGTGGCAATATATAAAATTATGTGGGACAGTGTCAGTAGTCAATCAGTTTGCTGTGTCATTAGGAGGTTGTGACTCCCACAGCTAAGTCAGGTTGAAAAAATACCTGGTACAATACAATCAATACTTGAGACATAAATAGAATATTGAATGTAAGGGTCGAAGAAGGCTTGAGAACCAGAAACCATTATAGGTCTAAATAGTTCATCTTAAAGAGGAAATGGGGTCCAGTTTGGGGTTTAGTACAGACAAGATGAGGGCTTCCCTGGTGGGCTCAAATGGTAAAGAATCTGCCAGCAAAGCAGGAGACTTGGGTTTAACCCCTAGATCATGAAGATCCCTTGGAAAAGGGAATGGCTACCCACTCCAGTATTCTTGCCTGGAGAATCCCATGGACAAGAAGGAACTTGGCGGGTTGCTACCACAGGGTCACAAAGAGTCACACACAACTGACTTTCACTTTCAGACCAAACTGACTTTCACTTTCACTTTTCATTTTTTTTCACAGATACGATGACAGAGTCATTTCAAAGCATAGAGATGAGGGTGAGGCTGGTGTGTGCCTTAGGACACTAGTTTAAAAGCCACAGAAAATTTGTTTAAAGTTATCAAGTTGCTTAAGCCATGTGTGGCCATTCAAATGTGACACATTGAAACTTGGGAGGAAGAAACTAGCTAGGGCCTTGAAAAAATAAAAGCAAAAACAAAGTCTATGCAAAGCAATATCAGTTATAGGGCTTCTCAGGTAGCTCAGACAGTAAAGAATCTGCCTGCAATGCAAGAGACCTGGGTTCAATCCCTGAGTCAGGAACATACCTTGGAGAAGGGAATGGCTACCCACTCCAGTATTCTTGCCTGGAAAATTCCATGGACAGAGGAGCTTGGCAGGTTATAGTCCATGGGGGTCACAAAGAGTTGAACATGACTGAGTGACTAACACACACATCAGTTATAAATACATTGATAGAGATCAGAAACTAATAAAGATAAGAACTTTAAGAGAGCCTGAAAATGGAAACAAACCATTCTGAGCGGGGAATGGATATTTCTTAGCACATCCTTATTGAAAAGGAGGAAACCTGGAAGGCACTGGAGGGCCACTGTCCCAGGCCATCGAGAAGAATGAGTAATTTGCACCACACAAAAGCCTTATGACAGATGATTTAAAAAAGGAAGAGAAAGAGGCTTGGATTGAAATGCTGTTTTTCCTGGGGAAATGTTGAATCACATATTTATGCAGAGTTATGTAGGGTTATGGAAAAACTTAAACAAGCAAAATAAGATCGATGGCAATAATGTGAGGGAGAAAAATAAAGCAGAAAAATACTAAAAATTTCTTGTTCTAGGTTTATAAGAATGCAATGTAATAAAACATTTTAAAAATGGTCTGTTTTTCTGTTTTGTTTGATAGTTGGAATTCACTTTGTGATTATATTTGGTATATACAAGCATCCTTTTCTAGAAAAACATCCATTTAATGTAGACATTCCATCCCTGCAGAACTCTCAGATGCAACTAGACAATCAGCTTACAAAACTCAAGACAGAATGATGGCCCAGATAAATCCAAAAGGTCCTTGATTTTATTCTCTGGAAAGCACTGCTCCTAATTTTCGACACCTCTATTTTTTGAAGTTGAAACAGATTACAGTGAAGCTAAGGAATTCATTTCAGTCTTTTGAAGCATCAATAGCAATCCTCACAACCCCATAAAATGTGTGATAAATAGAGCAGGCACGGAACTAGTCTGTTGGATTAGTTTGGATTCTTTAGTTCAGTTCAGTTCAGCCGCTCAATCATGTCCGACTTGTTGCGAACCCATGGACTACAGTACACCAGGCCTCCCTATCCATCACCAAATCCTGGAGTTTATGCAAACTCATGCCCATCGAGTCGGTGATGCCATCCACCACCTCATCCTCTGCTGTCCACTTCTCCTCCCACCTTCAGTTTTTCCCAGCATCAGGGTCTTTTCAAATGAGTCAGTTCTTCACATTAGGTGGCCAGAGTATTGGAGTTTCAGCTTCAGCATCAGTCCCTCCAATGAATATTCAGGACTGATTTCCTTTAGGATGCACTGGTTGGAACTCCTTGCCATCCAAGAGACTCTCAAGAATCTTCTCTAACACCACAGTTCAAAAGCATCAATTCTTTGGCACTCAGCTTTCTTTATAGTCCAGCTCTCACATCCATACATGATTGCTGGAAAAACCATAGCCCTGACTAGATGGACCTTTGTTGGCAAAGTAATATCTCTGCTTTTTAATATGCTGCCTAGGTTGGTCATAGATTTTCTTCCAAGGAGTAAGCGTCTTTTAATTTCATGGCTGCAGTCACCATCTGCAGTGATATTGGAGCACAGAAAGATAAAGTCAGCCACTGTTTCTCCATCTGTTTGCCATGAAGTGATGAGACCGGATGCCATGATCTTAGCTTTCTGAGGGTTGAGCTTCAAGCCAACATTTTCATTCTCTTCTTTCACTTTCATTAAAAGTCTCTTTAGTTCTTCACTTTCTGCCATAAGGGTGGTGTCATCTGCATATCTGAGGTTATTGATATTTCTCCCAGCAATCTTGATTTCAGCTTGTGCTTCTTCCAACCCAGCGTTTCTCTTGATGTACTATGCATATAAGTTAAATAAGCAGGGTGACAATATACAGCCTTGACGTACTCCTTTTGCTATCTGGAAGCAGTCTGTTGTTCAATGTCCAGTTCTAACTGTTGCTTTTTGACCTGCATACAGATTTCTCAAGAGGCAGGTCAGGTGGTCTGGTATTTCCATCTCTTTAAGAATTTTACAGTTTATTGTGATCCACACAGTCAAAGGCTTTGGCATAGTCAATAAAACAGAAATAGTTGTTTCTCTGGAACTCTCTTGCTTTTTTGATGATCCAACAGGTGCTGACAATTTGATCTCTGATTCCTCTGCCTTTTCTAAAACCAGCTTGAACATCTGGAAGTTCATGGTTCACATATTGTTGAAGCCTGGCCTGGAGAATTTTGAGCATTACTTTACTAGAGTGTGAGATGTGTGCAATTGTGCAGTAGTTTGAGCATTAGTTGGCTTTGTCTTTTTTTGGAATTGGAAGAAAAACTGACCTTTTCCAGTCCTATGGCCACTGCTGACTTTTCCAAACTTGCTGTCACAGTGAGTGAAGCACTTTCACAGCTATCTTTTAGGATTTGAAATAGCTCAATTGGAATTCCAACACCTCCACTAGCTTTGTTTGTAGTGATGCTTCCTAAGGCCCACTTGACTTCACATTCCAGGATGTCTGGTTCTAGGTGAGTGATCATACCATTGTGATTATCTGGGTCATGAAGATCTTTTTTGTACATTCTTCTGTATATTCTTGCCACCTTTTCTTAATATTCTCTCCTTCTGTTATGTCCATACCATTTCTGTCCTTTATCGAGCCCATCTTTGCATGAAATGTTCCCTTGGTATCTCTAATTTTCTTGAAGAGATCTCTAGTCCTTCCCATTGTATTGTTTTCCTCTATTTGCTTGCACTGATAATTGAGGAAGGCTTTCTTATCTCTCCTTGCTATTCTTGGAACTCTGCATTCAGATGGGTATATCTTTCCTTTTCTCCTTTGCTTTTTGTTTCTCTTCTTTTCACAGCTATATGACAAAATAATCATCAGAAACAGCATCTTCTTTTTTAGTTTCATAAGACTGATCTTTGCTCCTTTATAAATTGCTAGGAAAGAAAAAGATTATTTTGTTCAATTATCTTAAAAAATGATGTTAGAATTAATCAAAATTATAAGGAATATAAGCATATATTAATATTTACTTAGCCTTGTGGACATAGTTTAGGATTAAGTAGAAACAATTTTTTGATGCTGTATTTTTCTTTCTTGGCCAGACAAATGGAATAAAAATTTTGTTTAAAAACCAAGATTTATTTTTGCAGATAAAGTTAGATAGCCTTGCTCTTCTAGTATACATTAATGCAAGTTAATCAACAAGTTCGAATTAATCAACAAGTTCATCTTTGCTAATGTCCTCTATAACTGTCATAATATTCATATATCAGTTGAAGTAGGAAATAATAGGGAAAAAAATGAATCCTTAGGGCAAATATATATCTATTTCTTTACATTTCAGAAAATGAAAAGTATTTACCCCGAAGGATGCACTGGCATCTAGGCAGGGGCTGAATTTACGGTAGGTTTTCAAGCCACTTGTTGCTTCAGAATCTTTTCACACAGGTCTCTGAGGAATGCAGTAGGGATCATTTCACCAGTGGTGATGCTCCACTGCACCATCAGAGTCTCCACTGTCCCAGGAACCTCAGCCTCCTCGGAGTCCAGCATCAGAGCTCCTTTCAGACTTTCAATGGATTAAAGAAGGAAATAATAGTTTCTCCTCACTCATGTCAAAACTCTGACTTAATGCATCAGAAAGTTTAGTTTAGTCGCTCAGTCGTGTCTGACTCTTTGTGACCCCATGGATTGTAGACTATCAGGCTCCTCCGTCCACAGAATTTTCCAGGCAAGAGTACTGGAGTGGGTTGTCATTTCCGTCTCCAGAGGATCTTCCCGACCCAGGGATCAAACCCAGGTCTCCCACATTGTAGGCAGACACTTTACCATCTGAGCCACCAGGGAAGTCCCAATGAATTAGAAAGTTAAAGAGCAAATTTATGTGCTTTTGTATGATTTCAAGATATTAAGCAAATGACAATTGGCCTGGATATTCCTAATCAAGTACACACACACACACACACACACATGCACATGCACAAAAACACAAAACAAATAACAGTATTTTAGACTCCTAAATAAACTTTAAGTCCAGATGTATATACATGTGTGTATGTATATATGTGTGTATGTGTGTATATATATATATATAAATAATAATATAATAAAATAAATTCTATATAATTATATATATATTAATAATTCAAATGTTTACTTTATTTTTAATAATATTAATAATTATCTAGATATTTTAACTTTCAAGGACAGTAAGATTCTTAAATAGCATTAATTATTACACCAGGTGTTCTGTGGTAAAACTTAAAATAAATAATGTGTGTTGACTTTTTGGCATGTGACCTCTTGTTAAGAAGACATTTAAGTAAGTGTTAACCATTCATATTTTGTAAAGTTTATATAATAAATATTTTGACTACAAAAATATACTATAAAGAATAATGAAGACTCAATATATTAAAAAAATATTTGGTATGTTCCTTCAAACTCTACTTAAGAAAGGAGTATTCAAACATACAGTAAAACCTAGTATTTTATATCCAAAGGGGATTATTTCCATTTGTTGATTAAATATAATTATGCATGCTAAATTGAATATCATTTAGTTTTCTTTGAAAACTAAGAATTGTAAGAAAATAGTATATATGGTGTACCCAAATGGTAGCTGATGCAATGCAACTCTCTGATCAGAGAGTTGCAGCAGCTCAGTTTGCTTATTATAAATTTGGATTATTATATTGCAGAAAATAGCAATGATGACAACAGTAATTACTGTTTGTTAAGCCATCTATTATCTGGCAAGTAATGTGTCAGGCTCTCTTACATATGTACATTACCAAACTTGGCTCTCACCATAAGTTTTCTGGGCAGAATAATTGAGTCCAATTATCAGAGAAGGGGGGCTTCCCCCATAGCTCAGTCGGTAAAGAATCTGCCTGCAATGCAGGAGACCCAGGTTCTATTCCTGGCTCAGGAAGATCCCCTGGAGCAGGAAATGACAACCCACTCCAGTATTCTTGCTTGGAAAATCCCATGGACAGAGGAGCCTGGCGGGCTACAGTCCATGGGTTCACAAGAGTCAGACAAGACTTAGCAACTAAACCACCACCAATAGAGAAAGGAACGAAGTTTCTGGGAGGTGTATGATTTGCCAGATTCCCACATATAGTCAGTGACAGACTAAAGATTAACTATAACACTGCCTGACAAAAAACACCTTTAAAACAGTTTGTTAATAGAGAGCACTGACTGATGGACTGCAGAGCAACTATGATATTGATGGTGCAGATTCATCAAGGTACCCTGATTTTGCCTTCCTTGCAGTGAATATCGCAAAGGCTGTTAAAGGATATTCTTAGAACTTTAGTAACAATGACACCCAGCTCAATGACACCCAGAAAGCTCAATGCATTCTATCATAACGTCTTTGCTTTCATTGTAAGGGGCAAAACAAATATATACAGCACAAGCTCCTATACTGCTACATTATTTCCTCAAGAATGTGGACCCAATAGAGTTCTAAATAGGTCAAAAGTCTAGAAAATCAATTTTTAAAAGGTAGAATAATGATTGAAACATAGATGATCTAACCATTTTTATATGAATGTAGCTCAATTGTCTCTGACTCTTTGCGACCTCATGGCCTATATAGTCCATTGAATTCTCCAGGCCAGAATACTGGAGTGGGTAGCCATTCCTTTTTCCAGGGGATCTTCCCAACCCAGATATAAAACCAGGGTCCCCTGCATTGCTGGCAGATACCTATTTTATGCCAGATTATAAATCATTGAACTGAAAATATAAGTGGTTGGCAAGACATTATTTCCTGAAAATTTTCACAGATTCTAGTCACTCTGGATGTCAAATAATCAAAACTAGTACCTAAATGTTAGAAAATGAATTTCATTTACTCCCATAATAGCTCTGCGTACACACAGCAATACTCAACAACTTTATCTAAACTACTAAATAGAGTAAATTAGATTATTTGTGTTGAATATTTACTAATATGATAGAATTTAACAATTATCTTCAGTCTCTGTGGAAACAACTGAGGAAGAAAGAACACTTGAGTAGAATATTAAGAAGTACTTATTCCCAGACACGCAATGGACAAATATTTATAGTTGGTTTGAAAATCAAATGCAATCCAAACTATAATTCTATTATGAATTATACATAATTTTAAATTTGATATAATTTCATTCATAGAAGAATAGCTATCTAAGAAAATGTTTACTACCTGACATGAAACACCTTTAAAATGGCTTGTTAATAGAGAGCACTGATTGATGCTTTATTTTATTAGATAAATCTGCATCAATATAATTAAGCAATAAAAATATAGATTACTGTTTAGAACTTTAATATTAACTGGTGGCTTTTCATCTGTTACAAACAAGTCTGCAATTGCCCAAGGATCATTTTTTCTAAAAATAGCTACAATCAGCTTATGAATAAGATATGACAGAAAGTAATTATCATTTAGTTCATATTAAAATTACCAGATAAAGTTTCCATTTAAAACAGAGAGTTCAATGCATTTGGAATCATATTGTTCAATATAATCTACTTTTGTTTTAAAGAAGAAACTACCATATATTTTTACTTAAATCACTTACAAATAAAGACCACCATTTGCTGTTACATGGAATCTACATGAGTTGAATGCTAGAAAAACATTTAATAACTTCACTTGAGGGCACTACATAAAGAGTTGCAAAGCATGTGGTTAGATTATACAATATGTGTGAAGCATAAGACAGATCATGACACATTCTAGGCACTCAAAAAGTTAAGTTACAAACACCTAGGAACAGAATGGAAATCACAGAGTTCAGGCATATAAGAGGCAAGATATATAGGAGGAAGAAGCAACATGAGGTTAAAGCAATGGTGGGAAGATTTCTTCCTTATTTGTTCTGGGGCTATTTTACCCACTGTATATAACTATATACAATTGTAAAGAAATATAAAACTGGGGAAATACATTACACAAATGTTTCCAGGCAATGGTCAACCACGTAACACAGACCAGTGATTTTTCAAAAAAGAAAACAATGAGAAGTTTCCTGTGACCTTCTGATTTTCTGCCTTGAGGCAAATTCTGGATTCTGGTACAAAGAACAAAACCAGAACCTGGTTGCCTATCTTAATTGAGGAGATACAGATTGAGATGCAGGGAAATGAAGATGGCTAAAATTTGTGAAGAACTGGGAAGGACCTCAGGGAAAGAGCTCCAGAAATCTGTATAAGGTTCCTCTTGAGTGATACATTAACATGCATGTTCATGAGATTACACTCTGCAAAGAAGGAATGAAACAGGAGTACCTGAGTAATAGAAGCTGAGCAAATCTGAGAGGAGGCATGGAATTCAAGATCCAGCAAGTGAGAAAGGCGAGAATTTGTAGAATAATGGGATACTCAGCAGAGATCAGCAGACAAGTATATATTAGAGTAAATTCAACCATAGATTCACAAAGTTTAAAAGCCAGACTTTACAAAACAAGCTAAACCTCAAGTAAATGATCTACAGGCTAAAACAAAAATTTTCACTTTTTAAAGGGCAATAGCAAAATTCAGTTTCTCAACAATGGAATATCTGGCACTGAATAAAACATAATTAGACATAAAAAGATGCAGCAAAATATAATTAATAGTCAAGATTAATATCATTGATTTAGGAAATCTAAAAAAATATAGAAGTGATGGAGCTAGCAAACAGTCATTATAATAGCTATTATAAATTGGCTCAGAGGGAAACAAATGTAGGAAGAAAGAGATGAAAAATATTTTTTAAAAGCCAAGTGAAGTTTATAACTTTAAATAATATAATATCTGAAATGAAATTTTACTAATCAGATTGAAAGCAAAATTAGACATTGCATTAAAAAATAAGTAAACTTGAAGACATTGCAACAAAAATATTTAAATTTTTCAGAGAGAAAAAAGACTGCAAAGAGTGTGAATAATAGAAGGAGTAAAACATGGGAGAAAATCAAGCAGTTTAACATCATGCAAATGAAGGGTGTGAAGGAAAAGAGAGAGAAGTTGGGGCAGAAATTAATATTGAAAAACATAATAATCATTTTTTCTAAAATTTATGCTAAAGATTCATAGATACAAGAAGCTTATCAAGTACCAAACTGAAGAAATCTAAAGAAAATCAGATTCAAGTACACCAAGTTCAAGTTTCTGAAAACTTTTAACTAAAAGAAAATCTTAAATAACATTGGAGGGAAAAAGGCTTATTTAATACAAGGCAAGAAATAGAAGATTCACACCAATTTCTCTTTAGCTCATCTGGAAGGGAAAAAAAAAAAAAACTTGTTGATTCAAATTAAAGACCAATGAAAATATCCTTCAAAAATAAAGGGAAAATAGTTTCCACACAAAAAATAACTGAGGAAATTTATGCTAGCAGCCCTATATTGCAAAAAATGTTAAGGTATTTTCTCAGGCAGAAGAGAAGTGACACCAGATACAAAATTGTATCAACATAAAGGCATGGTGAAAACCAGAAATAGTATGCATGTAAGTAATTATAAAAGATCCTGTCTCATTAAATTTTTTATTTAAAATTGATTATTTAAAACTACATTGTAGTATAGTCTGAAGTCAGGCAGGATGATTCCTCAAGTTCCATTCTTCTTTCTCAAGATTACTTTGGCTATTCGAGGTTTTTCTGTATTTCCATACAAATTGTGAAATTATTTGTTCTAGTTCTGTGAAAAATACCATTGGTAGCTTGATAGGGATTGCATTGAATCTATAGATTGCTTTGGGTAGTATAGTCAATAATGATTCTTCCATTCCATGAACACAGTATATTTCTCCATCTGTTTGTGTCCTCTTTGATTTCTTTCATCAGTGTTTTATAGTTTTCTTTGTATAGGTCTTTTGTTTCTTTAGGTAGATATACTCCTAAGTATTTTACTCTTTTGGTTGCAATGGTGAATGGTGAATGGTATTGTTTCCTTAATTTCTCTTTCTGTTTTCTCATTGTTAGTGTATAGGAATGCAAGGATTTCTGTGTGTTAATTTTATGTCTGGCTACTTTACTATATTTGTTGATTAGCTCTAGTAATTTTCTGGTAGAGTCTTTAGGGTTTTCTATGTAGAGGATCATATCATCTGCAAACAGCGAGAGTTTCACTTCTTCTTTTCCTATCTGGATTCCTTCATCAAGACAGTATGGTACTGGCACAAAGACAGAAATATAGGTCAATGGAACAGAATAGAAAGCCCAGAGATAAATCCACAAACCTATGGACACCTTATCTTCGACAAAGGAGGCAAGGATATACAGTGGAAAAAAGACAACCTCTTTAACAAGTGGTGCCGGGAAAACTGGTCAAACATTTGTAAAAGAATGAAACTAGAACACTTTCTAACACCATACACAAAAATAAACTCAAAATGGATTAAAGATCTAAATGTAAGACCAGAAACTATAAAACTCCTAGAGGAGAACATAGGAAAAACACTCTCTGAAATAAATCACAGCAGGATCCTCTATGACTCACCTCTCAGAATATTGGAAATAAAAGCAAAAGTAAACAAATGGGACCTAATTAAACTTAAAAGCTTTTGCACTACAAAGGAAACTATAAGCAAGGTGAAAAGACAGCCTTCAGAATGGGAGAAAATAATAGCAAACAAAGCAACAGACAAAGGATTAATTTAAAAAAGATACAAGCAACTCCTGCAGCTCAATTCCAGAAAAGTAAATGACCCAATCAAAAAATGGGCCAAAGAACTAAACAGACATTTCTCCAAAGAAGACATACAGATGGCTAACAGACACATGAAAAGATGTTCAACATCACTCATTATCAGAGAAATGCAAATCAAAACCTCAATGAGGTACCATTACATTCCAGTCAAGATGATTGCTACCCAAAAGTCTACAAGCAATAAATGCTGGAGAGGGTGTGGAGAAAAGGGAACCCTCTTCCACTGCTGGTGGGAATGCAAACTAGTACAGCTGCTATGGAGAACAATGTGGAGATTTCTTTAAAAACTGGAAATAGAACTGCCATATGACCCAGCAATCCCACTTCTGGGCATACACACTGAGGAAACCAGATCTGAAAGATACACATGCACCCCAATGTTCATCGCAGCACTGTTTATAACAGCCAAGTCATGGAAACAACCTAGATGCCCATCAGCAGACGAATGGATAAGGAAGCTGTGGTACATATACACCATGGAATATTACTCAGCCATTAAAAAGAATTCATTTGAATCAGTTCTAATGAGATGGATGAAACTGGAGCCCATTATACAGAGTGAAGTATGCCAGAAAGATAAAGACCATTACAGTATACTAAAACATATATATGGAATTTAGAAAGATGGTAATGATAACCCTATATGCAAAACAGAAAAGGAGACACCGATGTACAGAACAGACTTTTGGACTCTGTGGGAGAAGGCGAGGGTGGGATGTTTCGAGAGAACAGCATCGAAATATGTATATTATCTAAGGTGAGGCAGATCACCAGCCCAGGTTGGATGTATGAGACAAGTGCTCAGGCCTGGTGCACTGGGAAGACCCAGAGGGATCAGGTGGAGCAGGAAGTGGGAGGGGGGATCGGTATGGGGAATACATGTAAATCCATGGCTGATTCATGTCAATGTATGACAAAACTCACTACAATATTGTAGAGTAATTAGCCTCCAACTAATAAAAATAAATGAAAGAAGAAAAAAAAAACTACATTGTAGAGTTTATTATCAATAAAAATAACAATAGGACAAAGGCTATGAAGAGAAATGAGGAAGGTAAGGGTTTTACTTTTGTAAAACAGTGTAATATAGGGAATATATGTAAAATAGTATGAAGGTAGATGATAATGGTTAAGGAAGAATATCTAAACCATGAAAATCATTATAAAAGTAAAATAATGTAACATGGATCATAAGCCAAATACAGAGACAATATTAAATTCTAAAATATGTGTGCATTCTAAATCACTTTAGTCATGTCTAAGAATACCAGAGTGGGTTGCCATGACTTCCTGCATGGGTCTTCCAGACCCAGAGATCAAACCTAAGTCTCTTATGTCTCCTGCATTGGGAGGTGGTTACTTTACCAATAGTGCCAGGTGGGAAGGCCAAAATACTTAATCCTAAGTAAGGCAATAAGTAACAGGCAAGTCTGGCCTTGCAATACAAAATGAAGCAGGGCAAAGGCTAACAGAATTTTGCCAAGATAACACACTGGTTATAGCAAACACCTTCTTCCAACAACACAAGAGATGGCTCTACACATGGACATCATCAGATGATTAAAACCCAAATCAGATTGATTGCATTCTTTGCAACCAAAGATAGAGAAGTCATATGTAGTCAAAAAAAAAAAAAAAAAAAAAAAAAGACCTGGAGTTGACTATGGCTCAGATCACAAGCTCCTTATTGCAAAATTCAGGCTTAAATTGAAGAAAGTAAGGAAAACCACTAGGCCATTCACATCTGACCTAAATCAAATCTCTTACAATTATAAAGTGGATGTGACAAATAAATTCAAGGAATTAGATCTGGTAGAGAGAATTCTTGAAAAACTATGGATGGAGCTTTGTAATAGTATATAGGAGGCAGTGAACAAAATCATCCCAAGGAAAAATAAATGAAAGAAAACAAAGTGGTTGTCTGAGGAGGCCTTACAAATAGCAGAGAAAGGAGAAATTAAAGACAAGGGAGAAAGGGAAAGATATATCCAACTGAATGCAGTTCCAGAGAAAATCAATGAGAGATAAGAAAGCCTTCTTAAGTGAACAATGCAAAAACATAGAAGAAAACAATGGAATGGAAAGACTAGAGGTCTTTTCAAGAAAATCAGAAATACCAAGGGAAAATTTCATGCAAATATGGGCACAATAAACACCAGAAATGGCAAGGACCTAATAGAACCAGAAGAGTTTAAGAAGAGGTGGCAAGAATACACAGAAAAGCTATACAAAAAAAGGTGATGATGACCCAGATAACCACAATGGTGTGGTCACTCATCTAAAGTCATACATCCTGGAGAGTGAAGTCAAGTGGCTCTTAGGAAGAATTACTATGAACTAAGCTAGTGGAAATGATGAAATTCCAACTGAGCTATTTAAAACCCTATAAAGATGATGCTGTTAAAGAGTTGCACTCACTATGCCAACAAGTTCGGAAAACTCAGCTGTGGCCACAGGATAGAAAAAGGTCAGTTCTCATTCTAACCCCAAAGAAAGGCAATGTCAGAAAAATGTTCATAGTACTGGACAACTGTATTCATTCCACATGCTAGCAAGGTAATGCTCAAAATTCTTCAAGGTAGACTTCAACAGTGTGTGAACTAAGAACTTCCAGATGGACAAGCTGGATTTAGAAAAGGCAGAGAAACCAGAGACTAAATTGCCAACATCTGCTGAATCATAGAAAAAGCAAGGGAATGCTAAGAAATAGCCTCTATTTCTGCTTCATTAACTATACTAAAGCCTTTGACTTTGTGGATCACAATAAACTGCGGAAAATTCTTAGATGGGAATACCAGACCACCTTACCTGTCTCCTGAGAAACCTGTATGTGGTTCAAGAAGCAATAGTTAGAACCAGACATGAAACAATGGTCTGGTTCAGAATTGGAAAAGGAGTATGTCAAGGCTGTATATTGTCACCCTGCTAGTTTAACTTCTATGCATAGTACATAATGTGAAATGCCAGGCTGGATGAATGACTAGATGGAATAAAGTTTGACAGGAGAAATATCAACAACCTCAGGTATGCAGATGATACCACTCTAATGATGGAATGTGAAGAGGAACTAAAGAGCCTCTTCACGACGGTGAAAAAGGAGAGTGAAAAACCTGGCTTAAAACTCAGCACTTAAAAAACTAAGATCATGGCATTTGATCCCACCATTTCATGGCAAATAGATGAGGAAATAGTGACATATTATTTTCTTGGGCTCCAAAATCACTATGGACAGTGATTGTAGCCACAAAATTATAAGAATTTTGCTCCTCAAAAGAAAAGCTATGACAAACCTAGACAGCATATTAAAAAGCAGGTCACTTTGCCTACAAAAGTCAGTATTATCAAAGCAATGGTTTTTCCAGTAGTCATGTATGGATGTGAGAGTTGGACCATAAAGAAAGCTGAATGTTGAAGAATTGATGCTTTTGAATTGTGATGTTGGAGAAAACTCTTGAGAGTCCCTTTGGGCTTGGTGGTCCTAAGATTGTGGAGGAATAGGATGGGGAGACCACTTTCTTCCCAACAAATTCATCTAAAGAACATTTGAACACTAAGAAAACTCCACAAAACAACTTCTGAATGCTGGCAGAGGACATCAGGCTCCCAGAAAAGCAGCCCATTGTCTTTGAAACGAGGTAGGACAAAATATAAAAGATAAAAAGAGAGACAAAAGAGTTAGGAATGGAGTTCTGTCCCAGGAAGGGAGTCTTAACAGAGGAGAAGTTTGCAAACACCAGGAAACACTCTCACCGGCGGGTCTGGGGGAAGTTTTTGAATCTTGGAGGGCAACATAACTGGGAGGAAAAATAAGTAAATAAAACCCACAGATTGCATGCTTAAAGGCAACTCCCAGCAGAGAAGTACCCCAGACGCTCACATCCATCATCAGCAAGTGGGGGCTGAACGGAGAGGAGCAAGCGCCATAGCTTAGGGTAAGGATTGGGTCTGAATGCCCTGAAGGCAATCTGAGGGAGCTAATGTGAGATAGCAACCCAGACTGTGGGATAGCCAGAGAGAAAGAGAGAATCATCCTGTGAAAAGCCCTAACATGAGGCATTGCTCGCCCGCTCACAGAACAAAGGACTGAGCAATACCAGAGAAGAGCTAGCTGGCTACAGACTGGCCCTTCCCCCACTGGATGGAGGGGGCAGGCGGGCAACAGCCAGAGACAGAAAGGGGTGAACTCAGCCCCAGAGAGGGCATCCTCTACCAAGCTGTGAACAGGCTTCCAGTTTCTAACCAAAGACTTCTTGAGATTCTGGACAGTTGACATCCGCCGGGAGGGTCGCAGCCAGAGATTAGCTCCCCAGAAGAGACACACGGCACACTGGAGTCGGGCGCGCCTGACTGTGGCTGGATTTAGAAAAGGATGGCTGGGACCGGGAAGGTGATAAGACACACTGCACCTGAAGAGAGTGTGTTCACCAAGCACCTGGTCGCTTGAGATGCTCTGACCTGGGAAGGTGAAAAACACAGGCCCAACTGAGTCTGCATCTTTGTGGAGTATCCAAGAACCTGAACCTGCGCGGCTTAGACCGGGGAAGTGCACAGAACCCAGGGCCCGCTTTAGACAGATCCCCTGCAGAGCAACCTGGAGCCTGAGCAGTGTAGATGGGGAAAGCACGCCCGCAGTGAGCAGGGGAAAACCCAGTGTGGCCCAGACACTGCGAGCGCTCCCCACACATGCCAGGGATATTTGTCTGCAGTGTTCCTCCCTCCCCACAGCAGGACTGAGCACGCGAGCCTAAATAAGTGACCACCTTCGCGCCCTTGTGTCAGGGAGGAAATTAGACACTGAAGAGACCTGCAAACAGAAGAAGCTAAATAAACAGAGGGAACTGCTTGGGAAGTGACAGGTGCAACAGATTAAAATCCCTGTAGTTAGCACCGACTACACTGGAAGGGGCCTATAGATATTGAGAAGTGTAAGCTGGGACAAGGAGCTGTCTGAAACTGAACTGACCCCACACTGCCCTCAACAGCTCCAGAGAAATTCCTAGATATATCTTTAATATTATCATTTTTTAAATTTTTTAAAATTTTTAAGTCCTCTATTACTCCTTTAATTTTCATTTTTATAACCCACTATTACCTTTCAAAAAAAAACTATTTTTAAAGCAAACTTCATATATATTTCTTATACTTTTTGTGATATTGGTTTTTTTAATATTGTATTAATAGTCTAATCTCTACTCTAGATTTTTAATCTTTGTTTTTTGTATTTGATATCAATTTTGTACATTTAAGAATCCAATCTTCAGTACCCATTTTTACTCAGAAGTGTGATTACTGGCTTGATTACTCTCTCCCCCTTTTGACTCTCCTTTTTCTCCCCCAGATCACCTCTATTCCCCCTCTCCCCCTTCTCTTCTCAACCCAATTATGTGAATCTCTGTGAGTGTTCTGGGCTGTGGAGAACACTTAGGGAACGAGTACTGCCTAGATCTATCTCTCTCCTCTTGATTCCTTTTCTCCTCCTTCTCACCTCTATCTCCTTCCTCCCTCTTCTTATCTTCATGTAACTCTGTGAACCTCTCTGAGGGATCCAGGCTGTGGAGAGCACATAGGGAATTGCTTACTGGCTAGCTTGCTCTCTCCTCTTTTGAGTTCCCCTTTTCTCCTCCTAGTCACCTCTATCTCCCTCCTCCCTCTTCTCTTCTCCATGTAACTCTGTGAACCTCTCTAAGTGTCCTTGACTGTGGAGAGTCCTTTCACCATTAACCTAGAAGTTTTATTATCAGTGCTGTATGAATGGAGAAGTCTTGAGGCTACTGGAAGAATAAGACTGAAAACCAGAGGCAAGAGGCTTAAGCCCAAAACCTGAGAACACCAGAGAACTCCTAACTCCAGGCAACATTAATTGATAAGAGATCATCCAAAAGCTTCCATGCCTACACTGAAACCAAGCACCACCCAAGAGCCAATAAGTTCCAGAGCAAGACATACCACACAAATTCTCAGCAACGCAGGAACATAGCCCTGAGCATCAATATACAGGCTGCCCAAAGTCAGACCAAACCCACAGACACCTCAAAACTCACTACTGGACACTTCCTTGCACTCCAGAGAGAAGAAATCCAGCTCCACCCACCAGAACAAGCTTCCCTAATCAGGAAATCTTGACAAGCCAATTGTCCAACCACACCTAGAGGGAGGAACCTCCACAATAAAGAAGAACCACAAACTACCAGAATATGGAAAGGCCACCCCAAACAAAGCAATCTAAGCAAAATGAAAAGGCATAGAAATACTCAGCAGGTAAAGGAACATGATAAATTCCTACCAAACCAAACCAAAGAGGAGAAGATAGGGAGTCTACCTAAGAAAGAATTTAGAATAATGATATTAAAACTCTTTCAAGACCCAAAATCTTGAAAACAAAATGGAGTTACAGATGAATAGCCTGGAGACAAGGATTGAGAAGGTGCAAGAAAGCTTTAACAAGGACCTACAAGAAATAAAAAAGAGTCAATTAAAAATGAATAATACGATAAATGAGATCAAAAACACTCTGGAGGGAACCAACAGTAGAATAACGGAGGCAGAAGATAGGATAAGTGAGGTAGAGGATAGAATGTTGGAAACAAATGAAATAGAGAGTAAAAAAGAAAAAAGATTCAAAAGAAATGAGGACAACCTCAGGGACCTCTGGGACAATGTGAAACGCCCCAACATTCGAATCATAGATGTCCCAGAAGAAGAAGACAAAAAGCAAGACCATGAGAAAATACTTGAGGAGATAATAGTTGAAAACTTCCCTAAAATGGGGAAGGAAATAGGCACACAATTCCGAGAAACCCAGAGAGTCCCAAATAGGATAAACAAAAGGTGAAACACCCCAAGACACATATTAATCAAATTAACAAATATCAAACACAAAGAACAAATATTAAGAGCATCAAGGGAGAAACAAATAACACACAAGGGGATTCCCATAAGGATATCAGCTGGTCTTTCAATAGAAACTCTTCAGGCAAGAAGGGAATGGCAGGACATACTAACAAGCAAAAGCTGAGAGAATTTAGCACCACCAAACCAGCTCTTCAACAAATGCTAAAGGATCTTCTCTAGACAGGAAACACAGAAAGGGTGTATATACTCTAACCCAAACCAATCAAGTAAATGGCAATGGGACCATACTTATCAATAATTACCTTAAACATAAATGGGTTGAATGCTCCAACCAAAAGACAAAGACTGGTTGAATGGATAAAAAAAAAAAAAATAAGACCCTTATATATGCTGTCTACAAGAGACCCACCTCAAAACAACAGACACATACAGACTGAAAGGGAAGGGCTGGAAAAAGATATTTCACACAGATGGAGACCAAAAAAAAAAAAAAAAAGCAGGAGTAGCAATACTTATTTCAGATAAAATAGATTTTAAAATAAAGGCTGTGAAAAGAGACAAAGAAGGACACTACACAACGATCAAAGGATCAATCCAAGAAGAAGGTATAACAATTATAAATATATATGCACCCAACATAGGAACACCACAATATGTAAGGTAAATGCTAACACGTATGAAAGGGGAAATTAACAATAACACAATAATAGTGGGAGACTTTAATACCCCGCTCACATCTATGGATAGATCAACTAAACAGAAAATTAACAAGGAAACACAAACTTTAAATGACAAAATGGACCAGCTAGAAATAATTGATATCTATAGGACATTTCATCCCAAAACAATCAATTTCACCTTTTTCTCAAGGGCACACGGAACGTTCTGCAAGAAAGATCACATCCTGTGCCATAAATCTAGCCTTGGTAAATTAAAAAAAAAAAAAAAAAAAAAAAATTGAAATAATTCCAAGCATCTTTTCTGACCACAAAACAGTAAGTATAGATCTCAATTACAGGAAAAAAAAGGGGAAAAAAAAAAAAAAAAAACTATTAAAAATTCCAACATATGGAGGCTAAACAACATCCTTCTGGATAACCAACAAATCATAGAAGAAATTTAAAAAAAAATCAAAATATGCATAGAAACGAATGAAAATGAAAACACAACAACCTAAAACCTATGGGATACTGTAAAAGCAGTGCTAAGGGGAAGGTTCAGAGCAATACAGGCTTACCTCAAGAAACAAGAAAAAAAAGTCAAATAAATAACCTAACTCTACACCTAAATCAACTAGAGAAGGAAAAAATGAAGAACCCTAGGGCTAGCAGAAGGAAAGAAATCTTAAAAATTAGGGCAGAAATAAATGCAAAAGAGATAAAAGAGACCATAGCAAAAATCAACAAAGCCAAAAGCTTGTTCTTTAAGAAGATAAATGAAATTGACAAATCATTAGCCAGACTCACAAGAAACAAAGGGAGAAGAATCAAAGCAACAAAATTAGAAATGAAAATGGAGAAATCACAACAGACAACACAGAAATAAAAAGGATCAAAAGAGACTACTATCAGCAACTGTATGCCAATAAAATGGACAACTTGGAAGAAATGGACAAATTCTTAGAAAACTACAACTTTCCAAATCTGAACCAGGAAGAAATAGAAGATCTTAACAGACCCATCACAAGCATGAAAATCAAAACTGTAATCACAAATCTTCCAACAAACAAAAGCCCAGGACCAGACGGCTTCACAGCTGAATTCTACCAAAAATTTAGAGAAGAGCTAACACCTATCTTACTCAAACTCTTCCAGAAAATTGCAGAAGAAGGTAAACTTCCAAACTCATTCTATGAGGCCACCATCACCCTAATACCAAAACTAGACAAAGATGCCACAAAAAAAGAAAACTATAGGCCAGTATCACTGATGAACATAGATGCAAAAATCCTTAACAAAATTCTAGCAAATAGAATCCAAAAGCATATTAAAAAGATCCTACATCATGACCAAGTGGGCTTTATGCCAGGGGTGAAAGGATTCTTCAATATCCACAAATCAATCAATGTAATACATCACATTAACAAATTGAAAGATAAAAGCCATTTGATTATCTCAATAGATGCAGAAAAAGCCTTTGACAAAATTCAACATGCATTTATGATGAAAAACTTACAGAAAGCAGGAATAGAAGAAACATACCTCAACATAATAAAAGCTACATATGACAAACCTATAGCAAACATTATCCTCAATGGTGAAAAACTGAAAGCATTTCCTCTAAAGTCAGGAACAATACAAAGGTGCCCGCTCCCACCCCTCGTATTCAACAGAGTTTTAGAAGTTTTGGCCACAGCAATCAGAGCAGAAAAAGAAATAAAAGGAATCCAGATTGGGAAAAAAAAAGAAGTAAAACTCTCACTGTTTGCAGATGACATGATCCTCTACATAGAAAACCCCAAAGACTCTACCAGAAAATTACTAGAACTAATCAAAGAATATAGTAAAGTTGAAGGATATAAAATTAAGATGCAGAAATCCCTTGCATTTCTATACACTAACAATGAGAAAACAGAAAGAGAAATTAAGGAAACAATACTATTCACCAGTGCAACAAAAAGAATAAAACACTTAGGAATATACCTACCTAAAGAAACAAAAGATCTATATATAGAAAACTATTAAACACTGATGAAAGAAATCAAAGAGGACACATAGGTGGAGAAATATACCATGTTCATGGATTGGAAGAATCAATTTTGTAAAAATGAGTATACCACCCAAAGCAATATATAGATGCAGTGCAATCCCTATCAAGCTACCAACATTATTTTTTCACAGAACTAGAACAAATAATTTCACAATTTGTATGGAAATACAAAAAAAAACATTGAATAGCCAAAGCAATCTTGGGAAAGAAGAAGGGAACTGGAGGAATCAACCTGCCTGACTTCAGGCTCTACTACAAAGCCACAGTCATCAAGACAGTATGGTACTAGCACAAAGACAGAAATATAGATCAATGGAACAGAATAGAAAGCCCAGAGATAAATCCACACACCTCTGGACACCTTATCTTCGACAAAGGAGGCAAGAATATACAATGGAAAAAAGACAACCTCTTTAACAAGTGGTGCTGGGAAAACTGGTCAACCACTTGTAAAAGAATGAAATGAACACTTTCTAACACCATACACAAAAATAAACTCAAAATGGATTAAAGATCTAAATGTAAGACCAGAAACTATAAAACTCCTAGAGGAGAACATAGGCAAAACACTCTCCGTGATAAATCACAGCAGCATCTTCTATGACCCACCTCCCAAAATATTGGAAATAAAAGCAAAAATAAACAAATGGGACCTAATTAAAATTAAAAGCTTTTGCACAACAAAGGAAACTTATAAGCAAGATGAAAAGACTGCCTTCAGAAAGGGAGAAAATAATAGCAAACAAAGCAACTGACAAAGAATTAATCTCAAAAATATATAAGCACCTCCTGCAGCTCAATTCCAGAAAAATAAATAACCCAATTAAAAAATGGGTAAAGATCTAAACAGACATTTCTCCAAAGAAAACATACAGATGGCTAACAAACACATGAAAAGATGCTCAACATCACTCATTACCCAAGAAATGCAAATAAAAACCACAATGAGGTACCATTTTATGCTAGTCAGAATGACTGCTATTCAAAAGTCTACAAGCAATACATGCTAGAGAGGGTGTGGAGAAAAGGGAACCCTCTTATACAGTTGGTGAGAATTCAAACTAGTACAGCCACCTTGGAGAACAGTGTGGTGATTCCTTAAAAGACTGGAAATAGAACTGCCATATGGCCCAGCAATCCCACTCCTGGGCATACGCACTGAGAAAACCAGATCTGAAAGAGACACATGTACGACAATGTTCATCACAGCACTGTTTATAATAGTCAGGGCATGGAAGCAACCTAGATGCCCATCAGCAGACGAATGGATAAGACAACTGTGGTACATATACACAATGGAATACTACTCAGCCATTAAAAAGAATACATTTGAATCAGTTCTAATAAGGTGGATGAAACTGGAGCCTATTATACAGAGTGAATTAAGGCAGAAAGAGCACCACCAATACAGTCTTCTAATGCATATACACACAATTTAGAAAGATGGTAATGATAACCCTGTATGTGAGACAGCAAAAGAGACATAGATGTATTGAACAGTCTTTTGGACTCTGTGGAGAGGGTGAGGGTGGGGTGACCTAAGAGAATAGCATTGAAACATGTATATTATCATATGTGAACCAGATCGCCAGTCCAGGTCCGATGCATGAGATAGGTGCTCAGGGCTGGTGCACTGTGTTGGCCCACAGGGATGGGATGGGGAGGGAGGTAGGAGGAGTGATCAGGATGGGGAACACATGTAAACCCATGGCTGATTCATATCAATATATGGGAAAATCCACTACAAAATTGTAGAGTAATTAACCTCTAACTAAAATAAATAAATTATTAATTTTTTTTTAAAAAAGAAAGTCCCTTCGACAGCAAGGAAATCAGTTAATCCTAAAGGATATCAGTCCTAAAATGTTCATTGGAAGGACTAATGTTGAAGCTGAAGCTTCAATATTTGACCACCTGAGGCGAAGACCCAACTCATCAGAAAAGACTCCAATGCTGGAAAAAACTGAGGGCAGGAGGAGAAAGGGATGGCAGAGGATGGGATGATTGGATGTCATCACTGACTCAATGGATATGAGTTTGAGCAAATTCCGGAGATAGTGAAGGACAGGGAAGCCTGGTGTGCTCTAGTCTTTGGGACTGCAAAGAGTCAGACATGATATAGTGACTGAGGAACAACAAAATGATGCAAAAGAGAATGGGGAGTGGGGGAGAGCAAAAGCAGATGAGACAATAAAACATACAGCAGGATGATAAACTATCATCTGAGAGTATTGCTACATGTTTTAAATATAGTTAACATTCCACTTAAAAGGTAGAGATTGTCAGACTATATAAATAGAGACCAATACACATGTTCTCAACAAATAAAACAAACTACTAATGTAAAGAAACACATACAAATGAGAATTCAGGGAGAGCAATATGATTAGTAATAAAGACATTTTATCATGTTAAAATGATTAATTCCTTAGGAAGGTACCAAAAAAAAAAAAAAACAAAAAAACACTTTTAACAGATTTTAAATAAGGCAAAAATTGCTAGAACTTCTGGAGAAGTAGATAAATTGACATATATAGCCAAATATATACAGACAAATATAGTCTGTAATTTCAATGCTCCTCTTTCTGTAACTGATAATAGAAGAGGAAAAAATATATTCTAGAGCAACACTGTTAGCCAGCTCCACTCAAGAACTGTGGAAAAGAAACTCTTTTCAAGTGTGCATAGAGCATTCATAAGAATAATGACAGACCCTGGGCAACAAAAATACTCGATACACCTGAAAGAGGAGAATAATCAAATATATGTTTTCTGATCACCATGAAATAAAATTAGAAATCAGTAGTAAGGAAATCTAGAAAATCTCCAAATAATTGTCAGCTTGCATATTTAAATAGATTCCATGAGCCAGAGAAGAAATCTCAAGGGCAAAATTTTATTTTTATTTTTAAATTAATTTCTATTGGCGTGTAGTTGCTTTACAATGTTGTGTTAGTTTCTACTGTATAGCAGAATGAATCAGTTATACATACACATACACATACATCCCCCCCGTTTTGTACTTCTTCCCCATTCGGGTCACCACAATTCATTAAGTAGAGTTCCCTGTCAAGCGCAATATTTTAAAACGGTGATACATCATGAGCAAATGAGGCTTATCCCAGGGAAGCCTGCTAGTTTAACAAATAAATAATAACAATGCATAGCTCCATAGTAAAAACTAAAAAATAATAATGAATGACTCAATTAATAAAGAAAAAAGGATTTAATAAAAATCAATACCTGTTGATAAAATTTTAGAATACCAGGAAGAAAAGGGAAGCTACTTTTTCACGTTGATAAAGAATATTTCTGAAAAGGCAAACACATTACACAATGATAAACAATCAAACAAGCAAACCAAGAGCTTTTCTCTCTGTGATCAGAAACAAGATCAGATGATTATTCTCATAATTCATAATCAATATTGTCTTTGTATTCAGAAAACAGGATCAAACAGACAAGACTTAGGAATCTCACAAAAAGCAGTTAGAACTAAGTGAATTAAGACAGATTACAAGATTGAAAGTCCACATACCAAAAATCAATTGTATTTGTATAGACTGACCACAAACAATGATAAAATGTAGTTTTTAAATACCATTAACAATAGCATCTGAAAGCAATATTACTTAGGAATAAGTTAAGTGTATGCAAGAGCTATACTATGAAAACTATATAACATTGCTGAGATAAAATAAAGATTTAAATAAATGGATATATTATATATTTAGAATATCAATATTCTGTCAAGTATACCAATACATCCATAGTGAACTGATTTTTCTGCAACATGTCAGGTAAATTCAGCAAAGAATTATATATATTTTTAACACATGATGTTATAATATCTATATGCACATTCGGAAATAAATGCATATTGATCCTTAACTCACATTTTAGACAGTATTTCACCCAAATTAAACAAAGATCAAAATGTAAGGGCTAAATCAAATTTATGTTTTTCTAAAAGGAAACATAGGAGAAAAATTTGAAATATTGCGCTAGGCAAATATTTTTGCTTGGAGAAAGCTTGAATATAAAAGGAAAACAGTTGATAAATTCCTTTCAAATAAACCCACCATATTTGAAAGATGCTTATTAAATAAGTAAAAATGTAAGCTATGGAATGGGAGAAAATGTTATATCTTTAGAGTCTGCATATATTTTGTTATATATATATATAATGTAATAAGATATCTTATATAAATAATGCATAATAAAATATTATACATATTTTTCTCCCACTGCACACTTACTTTTTCATTCATATTATGCATTGTACTAATTAAATATTAATTTCATATTTTAATATAAATAATTATAAACATATATATTTATATTAGCATATCTGTATTAATACCATTTAGACATATTATACTTTACAAAAATGAAAAAGATCTCTTATATTTCAATAATAGGAAGATAAACAACTAGATGCAAAATGTCAAGTTAGTTGAAAGGATGTTATACCAACTAAGATATGCAATTGATAAGTATATAAAACATTGTTCAATATAATTAATAACCTGGAAGACCAAATTAAATCATAATTAGATGCTGTTTTATACTCACTAAAGAAACTCAAAGAAAGTAACAGTTATTATATGTATTTTTACTATTACTTATTTGCAATTGTATGATTGATGTAATTTCTTGGTAAACTGAAGCTCTGCATTTTATAGTTACTTTTGCTTACCATGATAATGCATACCAAATGCAAATATTTTATAAGTAATAAGAGATTTATCAAAGAATACCATTGTGGTTTTCAAGTCATAACACTTTTCATATAACAGGGTGCTCTTGGATGTCATATAGGTTATACTACAGAATCCTTTTACTATGTTTGTTCCCCTAAGTTTTACTTCAAAACTGTAGTCATAAGTTAACATATTGGTCTTTCTGAAATTGCCTAAGTTCTTTTAACTGACACTTTAAAGTTGTCCATTGTTTCTCATTGACCTCTGTTCTGTCTTCTATGCCCTGCCCTTCTCTGCTTTTCATCCTAAAATACAGCATAGATTACATCAGTGGGGCTGCTTTATCCTCTGACTTTGGCTGGATTGGTAAGGGCAGGGCACCAGGAGGTAGTGGAGAGTAGCAGGAGAGCAGTGAGGCCAAGGCACATGTTTTTCTACCTCTTTCCTGTGTCCCGGCATTTCTAACCTTAGTTGCTCTCATCTGCAGTGAGAACACATGTTGAGAGCCATGCAGACCAGGTCTTTCCAGATGCACTATGCTTTCTTGGCTGTCCCCTTGAGGATTCCCACCACAAGTACCCACTGCCTGCCTCACCATCCCTTGTTGGTTCACTAAGCTCTGTCTTCTTTAAATTAATTTTATTAAAATCATTTTGAACATGCCCTGTTTTCTGTCACAACCCTAAATGTCAATAGTCAGTATTATGAGCAGGATTCTGCATTGGGTTTGCTCTCCTATATATGAGGAGACATATGACATATGACAAAGTGACATCAATTTTTCACTGGAATGCCATATAATGAACAACTAATTGAGGCCAAATCACTGAGTGATCAATTGCCTTTGGCACTTAATGGCTTTGGCAAAAAAAAAAAAAAAAAGTTATTGCAAAGATTATGCGATGGGATGATTTCTTCTGACTATTCTGAAGAATATAAGTATACATAAAAAAAAAAAACCTGAATTCCTAATTTATGTCACAGGTGGCTATCCAGAAAATCTTAATAGCAGCCTTAAATAATCTCTTA
This sequence comes from Dama dama, assembly GCF_033118175.1. Taxonomy (NCBI): domain Eukaryota; kingdom Metazoa; phylum Chordata; class Mammalia; order Artiodactyla; family Cervidae; genus Dama; species Dama dama. The sequence continues at coordinate 8,989,661 of NC_083697.1, read as the reverse complement.
TTTGTAGCAGCATAAGGCACCCAGGGTCTGACTGCAGGATTGCATAGTTACAATGTTGCTGTGTCATGAAATGCACAACTTGCCAAATCATTTAGACCCAAGGAAAGAAAATTTGTTGGGGGGAATGGAGCCATGATATTCGGCAAAAGGAGACAAAGCTGAAATTTGGAATCTAAAAGTCCTCCTGCAATGTTGTTGCCGATGGAAGCAGCTCTGTTCCTTCAGCTCAGGGAACCAATCTTCCTTGCAACGAAATGTTTCAGTGACTCCATTTGGGTGGTTGCCTCAAAATAATATGTAGATAATTTTCAGGATCTATCTTCACCACCTCTCATTGCCTTTGGTCTCATAATGAGATTTATATCTGAATATTAACCAGAGGGGGTAAAATGCACAGTCCTTTCCAAAAGTAGAAACTGTTGCAAGATCTTTGATAATTTCATTTGTCAAGAGCTAAGGGAGAGTTTTGAGAAATATTCTAAGGATATTATATGAAAGAACAGAAATTGTGACATTGAACTAGGCCAAAGATATCAATAGGAGAATATTCACCAAGGATTCTGAAGAAAATATGAAATAAAGCACTTGTGTGTGCTGGGTACACATTTGAATCAAATTACCACTGGTGTTTCACAGACCCATTAACCACCCCCTAGACTTCAGTCAGTTTACAGACCTGCAATATACTAACTTGGAGGCAGGTCTGGTTATTTTGGAAAAAAAATATAATAAGGCATAAGTATACACTTATACACATAAGTATGCACTGTATACACTGTAAATAAGTATACACTGTAAATCTTTCCCAAGCTTTCTCCAGAGGGAATTTTGACCATATATCAAGGTGAAAAATTATAGAAAAAAAGCTATATATCTCGGCTTTCTGTACAATCTAAAATCCAGGTAGGATTGACTGATGGGTGATTAGGCTCACCCGGTAGGGGATTTCATATTTCTTCTGAGTTGGGAATGCATTTTTCTGAAATTAATCAAAGGACAAAAACAGAAGCTGACTGGTAAAGAGGGTGGAATCTTAGGGACATTTCTTCTAATCTACTTGCTATTACTGTTCTCTGTTGTGTGGCCTGAGAAGATGGCATCTGTAAACTACGTCATTAGGATCCTCCACCTTCTGGATTCTACTTGGGAAGCTAAAGTAGCGTAATTGTTGCCTTACAACAGTTCCCAATTATCCCTGCCCATTCTTTGAGCTATTTTGTCATGTATTTTACTTTACACATGCCACAGAAACACAATATACTGCCACTATTTTTTCTTCAGTTAAATCCTGTTGATGGTACAATGAATTTCCTACTAGGAAACTGGCGATTGCTGTGTTCAAGTCCTCCTTTTCTCTAAGACTACACTGTCAGATATGTTACCTATTGGCCACATATGGCTAGTTAAACACAACTGAAATTCACTTTCTCAGTTAGACTAGCCACACTTCAAGTCTTCAAGTGACACATGTTGCTAATGCTCACCTGGTTGTACACTGAGGAATAGAAAAATTCCATTTGTCTCAGGAAGTGCTGCTGAGTTGTACCTCTGTACAAAAGTTTGTGGTCACAGATTGTTGGGCATATTAAGCTTTATTGAATTTCATCTTTGTATTGATTTGTAGTAACTTCATTAAGTGATACATTTGAGGTTGCTTGAATATGATACTAAGAGTAATTTTTTAGTTTATTCCAGGATTTGTAGATACGGGACATTCACATTGCCATCATGATAAAAATGCCATAGTTTAAAATGCTGTCTTAGGGACCTCCCTAGCAGTCCAGTGGTTAAGACTCCACACTTCCACTGCAGGGAGCCTAGGGACCCAGGTTTGATCCCTAGTCTGGGAATTAAGCTGTAAACTGCAGAAAAACAGAAAAAGAAATGTATATAATTTAAAACACTGTTTTTAAATTCAAAGAGACTTCTTACAATATTTTATTTATAATGAATATGAGTTCTTTTTAACAAATTATATTTTTAAACATTGTGTTCTTTTGAGCAAATTTTTGAAAAAGTGCCTTTTTAAATTTTCTGGGCCCTACCTTTCATGGGGATTTTATAAGTGATGAATAAATAATGAATAAAAAAACAATAATGAATAAAAAAACATACTTGGAAAAGGGAAAACCATTGGAAGACAACTGCATTTTGAAGTGTATTATTATACAAGACATTATCAGTTACTGTTTCCTCTATTTATAAATAATATTTCTCAAAACTTTAAATCATCTTTTATAAAAGGTCCATTTTAAATTTAAATTTGAAAATAATATATTTTAATATGATAACAGATGGAAATGATCCATAGAAAACTGGAAGTAAATCCCCTCCTTTTAAAGACTGATTCTTGAGAATATAGTTTGATGTTTAAAATTTTTACAGCAGGAGATAATATACATTTTCTATTGTTTTAAAACTTCCAAGTGCAGTAAAGGCATAATTAATATTCTTTCGAAGAAGGCTTTATTCTTATCATAAACTCTCTGTTAGCTCTATGACAACCTAGTAAAATAATCTGCCATCTATTTCTGCATCCCCTTTAAGATCAAACTACCTGTTTATAGACACTAATGATTCACCTTTACACAAAAGATTCAGCCTAATCATAAATGACATGCCTGAGTGTCATCATCTTTTAATTACATTCCAACAACTTCGGGGGATACTTACTGAGTGTCCAGAATGCACCACAGAGCATGTGAGAAAACTTGAGGAAACAGCAATGTCGAGGAGTTCACACTTACAAAACAGGCTCTGTTAAGTTAATACAGTATCATACATAAATCTGTGTGGATAATAACTGCAACCTAATTTTCAGCATGAATGAATCAGTACATTATAAGAGGGAATTTTTGCTGAGAAAGTGAGATCAGAGTGTGAATTAAAAATGTTAAGAGAATGCAAGTGGATAGAAGGGAAGGGGATGGTAAAAGAAAATAAGTGTAAATATTTAAGAACACTGATCTGTACTTCATTCTACACGAAATATATATATATAGTGGAAAGATAAACAACCTTCCTGGAAAATCTGTATGAGATTCTCATGGGAAGTTGAAGGGGAATAAATGATGGAATCCAGGGTGGAGTATAAAGAATTCTCATATTTTGTAGCAAAAGCCCTAACTTAATGCTTAGTGTTTATGAAACAAAAAACAGATGATTTTATACCTATGTAAAGTTAAAAAGCTATAAATAGAAAATCAATCATGATAATCTTACTTAAAATATTAGAGTGGGGTGGATGGAAATGATGGGGAGGGCATAAAAAACAAGCTACATTTCATCTGTCCTTATGTGGGTCAAGGATGTTTGCAAGAATTAAAATGTAAGTAACAGAGACTGCTGAATGCAGGCACCAAGAAAAGTAAAAGGAAGAATGGTTTACAGTGATTGGCTTGGTGCATGAGACTGGAGTGGAATATTACTACTTTAGAAGGTGTGCATGCTGCTGCTGCTGCTAAGTCACTTCAGTCGTGTCCAACTCTGTGCGACCCCATAGAAGGCAGCCCACCAGGCTCCCCAGTCTCTGGTAGTCTCCATGTAAGAACACTGGAGTGGGCTGCCATCTCCTTCTCCAATGTGAAAGTGAAAAGTGAAAATGAGGTCGCTCAGTTGTGTCCCACTCTTCGCGACCTGATGGACTGCGCCCACCAGGCTCCTCCGTCCATGGGATTTTCCAGGCAAGAGTACTGGAGTGGGGTGCCATTGCCTTCTCCAAGGTGTGCATGCATTGTGTCAATTAACTTTTCAATATATGTAAATACACTTACTGAAAATGAGTGTATTACACCTAAAAAGTATTCCAATTCTGAGATATCTTATTAAAAGTGTCTTTCTCAATATCTTTTTTTAAATGGAGATCCCTTTTTATTAAAGTATAGTTGATTTACAATGTTGTGTTAGTTACAGGAGTGCATTAAAGTGATTCAGTTTTATATATATGTATGTATTATATATGGGCTTCCCTGATAGCTCAGTAAAGAATCCACCTGCAATGCAGAAGACCCTGGTTCTTTTCTGGGTTGGGAAGATCCGCTGAAGAAGGGATAGGCTACCCACTTCAGTATTCTTGGGCTTCCCTTGTGGCTCAGCTGGAAAAGAATCTGCCTGCAATGCAAGAGACCTGGGTTTCATCCCTGGGTTGGGAAGATCTCCTGAAGAAGGGAAAGGCCAACCACTCCAGTGTTCTGGCCTGGAGAATTCCATGGACTGTATAGACCAAAATATATATGTGTGTATTATATATATATATTCTTGTTCAGATTCCTTTCACCCATAGGTCATTACAAAATATTGAGTAGTTTCCTATGCTATGTAGTAAGTCCTTGTTGGTATCTATTTTACATATAATAGTATGTATATATCAATCCCAAGCTATTACTTTATTCTGCCCCCTTTCTCCTTTTGTAACCATATGTTTGTTTTCTATGAATCTGGGTCTATTTTGGTTTTGTAAATAAGTTTGTTTGTATCACACATATATCAGATATAATAGACTTTAAAGTAAAGATTGTTACAAGATACAATGAAGGATACTACATAATGATCAAGGGATCAATCCAAGAAGATATGACAATTGTAAATATATAGGTACCCAATACAGTAGGACATCAATATATAAGGTGAATCTTATTTACTTTAAAAAAGAAAAACTAAAATATGTACAAGTAGGCACAATGATTCCTATGTTGCAAATATGCTGAAGGGGTCAAAAGCATGCCTTTTAATCTCACCTTATTTTTGCACTTTTCTTAATGTTCTCTTGTTCATTTTTGCATCCAGATTTAACATATTGAAATGTGATTCACTATTCATTGGTTTCATCAAAGAAAAATGACTTTCAGAAAACATTCAAAATACCAACTGCAACAGAGAATCTCTTTGAAGCTAAAATACCCAGGGTGATTATACAGTAATGAAACAACTTTTCACTGCCAAAATTATTAATTCTTTTGGTGAATAATTTTTCTCTTCACTTATGTTTGACTCTTTTTGACACAACAGACTGTAGCCTGCCAGGTTCAGCTGTCCATGGGATTCTCCAGGCAAGAATTCTGGAGTTGGCTGACATGCCCTCCTCCAGGGGATCTTCCTGACCCAGGGATCAACCTCTGTCTCCAGCACTGCAGGTAGATTCTTTACTGTTTTTATGTAGATATTGTTAATATTATGAAAATATTTATGAATACAAAAAAATATAATAATAGTAAACTATTATTGGTCTGTAGTTACAATTTTGTTTTCTTTTGATGAGAGATACTCTCAGCAACTTTCAAGAATGCAGCACTGTATTATTAGCTATGGTCACCATGCTATAGGCTTCCCAGGTGGTGCAGTTGATAATACAAGAGACACAGGAGACGTGGATTTGATCCCTGGGTTGGGACGATCCCCTGGAACAGGAAATAGCGATCCACTCCAGTATTCTTGCCTGGAAGATTCCATGGACAGAGGACCTAGTGGGCTGTCGTTCTTGCGGTTGCAAAGAATTGTACCTGACTGAGCACATGCACAGCATGCTATGCTATACCTTACATCCATATAAGTTATTTACTTTATACCAGAAGTGTTTTTTGATACCTTTTAATCCCTTTCACCCATTCTGCCCAGGCCCCACCTCTGGCAGCCACTGATCTGCTCTCTACATTTTGTCTGTTTGAGCTTTTTTGTTTTTTTTACATTCCACATATGAGTGAGATCATACAATATTTGTCTTTCTCTGACTTTTTTCTCTTAGCATAATGCCCTCAAGGTCCACCTGTGTTGTTACAAATGGCAAGATTTTATTCATTTTATGGCTGAGTAAAATTCCATTGCCTGTACATATATTCATGTTTTATCTATTCATCCGTCAATTGACACTTACATTGCTTCCATATCCTGACTATTGTAAGTAATGTTGATATGGACAAAGAGTTGCATATATGTTTCAAATTAGTGTTTTTGTTTTCTTTAGGTAATACTCAGAAGCGAAATTACTGGTTTACATGGCAGTTTTATTTGTAGTTTTTTTTTTTTTTTTTTTTAAAGAATTTCCATTCTGTTTTCCACAGCGTGAGTGTTTACCAAGTCGTTTCGGTAATGTCTGACTCTTTGCAACCCTATGGACAGTAGCCTACCTCATCCTCGGTCCTCTGTCCATGGGATTCGCCAAGCAAAAATACTGGAGTAGGTTGCCATGCCCTTTTCTGGAGAATCTTGCCAACCCAGGGATAGAACCCACATCTATTGCATCTCCTGCATTGGCAGGCAGGTTTTTAACACTAGCACCCTGGGAAGCCCATTTTCCACAGAGGCTGCATCAAGTGCACAAGGGTTCCATTTTCTTCACATTCTTCCCAATATTTGTTATTTGTGTTTTTTTGAAAATAGCAGTTTTAACAGGTGTGAGCTGATAACTCATTATGGTTTCTATCTGCAGTATTGAATGATATTGGATGATTAATGATGTTAATCATCTTTATTGAACCTTTAGTATGTACTACACATCATGATAATAGCCCTACTTGCATTTTAGTTAAAAACATTCTATAAAATCTTCACACACATTCTATAAAATAGGAAATAATATTCCATTACTTTACAAAAGAATAAACAAAATTTTAGATTGTTTACATAACTTGCCTATGATTCTAAGCTAGTATTTCTTAAAACTGAGATACAAGCTCTGTCACCTGTGTATTTAATTTCTTTATTGATCACTGCTTTTCCAAGCTGCAAGTATCACACTATTAAGAAATTAAGAATATTCTTAATTTATTTTCCCTAGATTAAACTCTCCTGCCGTAATTGTAATTGCAGACACTAGCTGTCACAGCTGCTTTGATTGCATTTTTGCACAAATACTAGACAACTTGCTTTTGTTTTTTTGTTTGTTTTGTTTTTTCTTAAAGCAACAACTATATATATATAGATATATATATATTTCATATTGGAGTATAGTTGATTAACAATTATGTGATAGTTTCAGTGCAACATTGAAGAGTTTCAGCCATACATATATTAATGTATCCCAAACTCCCCTCCCATCCAAGCTGCCATATAACATTGAGCAGAATTCCCTGTGCTACTTGATAGGACCTTGCTGGTTATCCATCTTAAATACAGCAGTGTTAAGTCCCTCTGAAAGTGAAAGTGAAGTCTCTCAGTCGTGTCCGACTCTTTGCGACCCCATGGACTGTAACCTACCAGGCTCCTCCATCCATGGGATTCTCCAGGCAAGAATACTGGAGTGGGTTGCCATTTCCTTCTCCAGGGGATCTTCCCAACCCAGGGATCGAACCCAGGTCTCCTGCATTGGAGGTAGACACTTTAACCTCTGAGCCACCAGGGAAGACTTAAGTTCCTCTAGTAGTCAATAAATTACAATAGAATTTTAAGTTTTATATCCAAAATCTGCAGACTTTAAATAGTATATCCAGTAGGGTCAAAGATTCAGGGAAGTAGTACTTTGGCTATCAACTCCTGGTAGTAATTAGTTGATAAACATCCCCAGAGGGAAATTAAGTCTGAAATGTAAAAAAAAAAAAAAAAAAATACCATTTCATTCTACAATTCTGAAAATTTTTTATTAGCTACAAGTTAAGTTCATTGTAGTTTGATTATAAAATTGAAAAATCAGCACGCTAAACATCAGTGAGTAGATCATTTAAAAATTATGCAATATTCAATGAATTTGTTCAATGCAAAATTATGCAATTATTCAACGTTGCAGTAATATCCAGTTAATAAAGGTGAAACTGTATAAGAATATTTAATGACATGTCAGTGCCAAGGGAAAAGTGAATACCTCCAAGTTGGACTATAAACAGGTTTCTTTTTCATATTTGTGTGAGTTTTATAAATTGTACCCTAATGTCTACTAGGGTGGATGTCTACTAGAGGATTCCCTGGTAGCTCAGACAATAAAGCATCTGCCTGCAATGCAGGAGACCCAGGTTCGATACCTACATCAGGAAGATCCCCTGGAGAAGGAAATAGCAACCCACTCCAGTATTCTTGCCTGGAGAATCCCATGGACAGAGGAGCCTGGTGGACTACAGTTCATGGGGTCTCATAGAGTCGGACACGACTGAGCGACTAACATACACACCCTAAAGTCTAAGTACTTTTTGAAATAAAAATTAACAACTCAAGCAAATATCCTAATACGGATTCCATGGAGAAATAGACTTCAATAGATACCCAGTGATGTTCTGAAACCTTATGCAAAATTTCCATTCTCTGGGAATTTGAGTATTCTTCTGTGGATAAAGATAATATCCTACATAGAAGTCTCAAAGGAGAGTGATAACTCAAGTTTCAGAACTATTAATCTAGATACTACATATGAAGAAAATTAAGTTACATTTCTTTGATTATTATGGACAACCCTAAAACTCAAGATAAATTATTCAAGCATAATAAATGATCATCATTTACTAAGACAAGTTTTTTAGGGTCTATAGTCACAAAGAAAATGTCAAATATTTTTTTACAGCATTGCATTTCATAAATATTTATTATAGTGTATTTTTAATTTACTTATATTCATTTATTACAGAGTGAAGTGTATGATCATAATATTCTTTAATAAGTAAATAAGACCAGGTTAAGAAATCTACTTAACAAAGATAAAATTTTAGCAAGCTGAAATAACTAAATGTGTGAATTTGTGCGTAGAATCAGGATTCAGGTATGAAATCTACTTAACAAAGATAAAATTTTAGCAAGCTGAAATAACTAAATGTGTGAATTTGTGCATAGAATCAGGATTCAGGTATGAAATCTACTTAACAAAGATAAAATTTTAGCAAGCTGAAATAACTAAATGTGTGAATTTGTGCATAGAATCAGGATTCAGGTATGTAGCAAGTTGTTATGCATTACAGTAAGCACAAGAAATATTGCATTCAGTAAAATTTAAAATACTACCTGTAAGACTTTTACTATTTTTCATTTAAAAGGTGAATAGATGGAATATATATTATGATTACTTGATAATAACTTTATTATTTGAACTTTTAAAATAACATTTTATGGTAAATATACAACAAAAAATTCATTTCAATAAAGTGGCATAGGCCAATTTTTCACACACACACAAAAAATAACATTTCCCTCTACAAAATTCTTTTTTCCGTCTCAAATTGACTTTATTTACCATTATTAATGCAATTTTTATAAACAAAGATAACAGAGTTCAAGGAAGTTACATCAGTCAGTTCAGTCACTCAGTTGGGTGCGACTCTTTGTGACCCCATGAACCGCAGCACGCCAGGCCTCCCTATCCACCACGAACTGCCGGAATCTATCCAAACCCATGTCCATTGAATCGGTGATGCCATCCAACCATCTCATCCTCTGTCGTCCCTTTCTCCTCCTGCCTTTAATCTTTCCCAGCATCAGGGTCTTTACAAATGAGTCAGCCCTTCACATCAGGTGGCCAAAGTATTGGAGTTTCAGCTTTAGCATCAGTCCATCCAACGAACACCCAGGACTGGTCTCCTTTAGGATGGACTGGTTGGATCTCCTTGCAGTCCAAGGGATTCTCAAGAGTCTTCTCCAACACCACAGTTCAAAGCCATCAATTCTTTGATACTCAGGTTTCTTTACAGTCCAACTCTCACATCCATATATGACCACTGGAAAAGCCATAGCCTTGACTAGATAGACCTTTGTTGACAAAGTAACATCTCTGCTTTTTAATATGCTGTCTATGTTGGTCATAACACTCCTTCCAAAGAGTAAGTGTCTTTTAATTTCATGGCTGCAATCACCATCTGCAGTGATTTTGGAGCACCCCCCCCAAAATAATGTCAGCCACTGTTTCACCATCTATTTGCCATGAAGTGATGGAACCAGATGCCATGATCTTAGTTTTTGTTGTTGTTGTTGTTGCACTTATTTTTTTTTAAATTTTTTTTAATTAAAAAAATTTTTTTTCATTTATTTTTATTGGTTGGAGGCTAATTACTTTACAATATTGTAGTGGTTTTTGTCATACATTGACATGAATCAGCCATGGATTTACATGTATTCCCCATCCCGATCCTCCCTCCAACCTCCCTTTCTACCCGATCTTAGTTTTTTGATTGTTCGGCTTAAACCAACATTTTCACTCTCCTGTTTCACTTTTATCAAGAGGCTCTTTAGTTCTTCTTCACTTTCTGCCATAAGGGTGGTGTGATCTGCATATCTGAGGTTATTGATATTTCTCCCAGCAATCATGATTTCAGTTTGTGTTTCCTCCAACCCAGCGTTTCTCATGATGTACTCTGTATATCAGTTAAATAAGCAGGGTGACAATATACAGCCTTGACATACTCCTTTTCCTATTTGGAACCAGTCTCTTGTTCCATATCCAGTTATAACTGTTGCTTCCTGACCTGCGTACAGTTTTCTCAAGAGGCAGGTCAGGTGGTCTAGTATTCCTATCTCCCTAAGAATTTTACAGTTTATTGTGATCCACACAAGTCAAAGGCTTTGGCATAGTCAATAAAGCAGAAACAGATGTTTTCCTGGAACTCTCTTGCTTTTTTGATGATCCAAGCAGATGTTGGCAATTTTATCTCTGGTTCCTCTGCCTTTTCTAAAACCAGCTTAAACATCTGAAAGTTCACTGTTCATGTATTGCTGAAGCCTGGCTTGGAGAATTTTGAGCATTAATTTACTAGCATGTGAGATGAGTGCATTTGTGCAGTAGTTTGAACATTCTATGGCATTGCCTTTCTTTGGGATTGGAAGGAAAACTGACTTTTTCCAGTCCTGTGGCCACTGCTGACTTTTCCAAATTTGCTGTCATAGTGAGTGAAGCACTTTCACAGCATCATCTTTTAGGATTTGAAAGAGCTCAACTGGAATTCCATCACCTCCACTAACTTTGTTCATAGTGATGCTTCCTAAGGCCCACTTGACTTCCCATTCCAGGATGTCTGGCTTTAGGTGAGTGTGAGTGATCACACCGTGATTATCAAGTCGTGAAGATCTTTTTTGTACAGCTCATCTGTGTATTCTTGCCACCTCTTCTTAATATCTTCTGCTTCTGTTAGGTCCATACCATTTTTGTCCTTTATTGAGCCCATCTTTGCGTGAAAAGTTCCCTTGGTATCTCTAATTTTCTTGAAGAGATCTCTAGTCTTTCCCATTTTATTGTTTTCCTCTATTCCTTTGCACTGATCACTGAGGGAGGCTTTCTTATTGCTCCTTGCTATTATTTGGAACTCTGCATTCAAATGGGTTATCTTTCCTTTTCTCCTTTGTTTTTCACTTTCTTCTTTTCATGGATATTTGTAAGGCTTCCTCAGACAGCCATTTTGCTTTTTTGCATTTCTTTTTCTGGGGGATGGTCTTGATTCCTGTCTCCTGTACAATGTCACTAACCTTTATCCATAGTTCATCAGGTAGTCTGTCTATCAAATTAGTCCCTTAAATCTATCTATCAGTTTCACTGTATAGTCATAAGGGGTTTGATTTAGGTTATACCTGGTACATACCTTTTATTTAATCACTGAAACAAGAGACAGTAGAGCTGGGCTTCTTACATACAGGCCTCTTGTTTCCAAATCCAGAGAACCTAACATATATATGGATTACAAATTGATTTCCACACATATCCCTCTAAATACCTGTAACATGTCACATTATTAACAAAATATCAAAGAGAGATTGCCACTGATATCCATTCACTCTATCCATGTGAATGCATTTTTCTAGTTTAATTAACATTTCTGACTAATAGAAGAGTACTTATATAAGGTTTTAATATAAAGTATTATTTGGATATATAACATTACTGTGTCTCATCCAAGTCTGAACTACCTTAGTAAAACCAGATAATTGAAAACCTCATCAAGGATTTTCTCAGTGTGTGTAGAAACAGAAGGCGGATGTTACTGGGGAGCAGCAGCTCACAGAAAATAAATGATTCATTAACAGCTTGACAGCTATAACTGAAATTCATAGCTTCTCTGTAAATTCTTACATTTATTCTCTTTTAAATAAATAAAATTTAAGAGCTCCATGCATTTACAGAAAAATAAATAAATAAACGAAAAACAAAGCAGTCACTACACAAACCCTAGATATGAACTGTAAAAACAAATTCTATGGAATACTTAAGGAAATTGACAACCTCATAACTTTTAGAAAGAAAATAACTACACATATTAATACTTTTCCATGAGAAGTATTTAAAATTCCTTTTTTGTTGCCTATTAAGTAGAAACCTCTTAGGGAAGTAAAATATCTATGTAACCTAGTATTTCCATATAAATAACTCACTAGAGGTTAAAAGAAGAATACTGGCAAAATATATTATATGTGTTTAATGAGAGTCCTAAAATCAATCGTGGGCTTCCCTGGTAGCTCAGCGGGTGGAGAATCCACTTGCAATGTAGGAGACCCTCGTTTGATTCCTGGGTTGGAAAGATCAGCTGAAGATGTGATAGGCTACCCACTCCAGCATTCTTGGGCTTCCCTGATGGCTAAGCTGGTAAAGAATATGCCTGCAATGTGAGAGACTTGGATTCAATCTCTGTGTTTTTAAGATTCCCTGGAGAAGGGAATGGCTACATACTCCAGTATTCTGGCCTGGAGAATTCCATGGACTGTACAGTTCATAGGGTCACCAAAGATTTGGATATGTCTGAGCGACTTTCATTTTCACTTTTCAGAATCAAGCACAGTGGGTCCTCTGATTTGAAACAAACTGCATGAGGATAAAAAATTAATCCAATTAGATCAAATTAATGGGGACTTATTGCCAAAACAGTTGTTAAAACTTCTATATGTTTTGGTTTGAATTACTGGTATTGAAGCTTTGAGAGGTTAGTTATCTTGCTCACCTATGGATAATCTCCTTTAATTATGATTTCTAAACAGTTTGGAAAAGGCAGAGGAACAAGAGATCAAATTGTTAACATCCGCTGGATCATTGAAAAAGCAAGAGAGTTAAAAAAAATATCTATTTCTGCTTTATTGACTATGCCAAAGCCTTTGACTGTGTGGATCACAATAAACTGTGGAAAATTCTGAAAGAGGTGGGGATACCAGACCACCTGACCCACCTCTTGAGAAACCTATATGCAGGTCAGGAAGCAACCGTTAGAACTGGACATGGACCAAAAGACCGGTTCCAAATAGGGAAAGGAGTACATCAAGGCTGTATATTGTTACCTTGCTTATTTAACTTATATGCAGAGTGCATCGTGAGAAACGCTGGGCTGGAAGAAGCACAAGCTGGAATCAAGATTGTGGGAGAAATATAAACAACCTCAGATATGCAGATGACACCACCCTTATGGCAGAAAGTGAAGAGGAACTAAAAAGCCTCTTGATGAAAGTGAAAGAGGAGTGCGAAAAAGTTGGCTTAAAACTCAACATTTAGAAAACTAAGATCATGGCATCTGGTCCCATCACTTCATGAGAAATAGATGGGGAAACAGTGGAAACAATGTCAGACTTTATTTTTGGGGGCTCCAAAATAACTGCAGATGGTGATTGCAGCCATGAAGTTAAAAGATGCCTACTCCTTGGAAGGAAAATTATGACCAACCTAGATAACATATTAAAAAGCAGAGACATTACATTGCCAAAAAAGGTCCATCTAGTCAAGGCTATGGTTTTTCCAGTGGTCATGTATGGATTGAGAGTTGGACTGTGAAGAAAGCCGAGCGCCGAAAAATTAATGTTTTTGAAGTGTGGTGTTGGAGAAGACTCTTGAGAGTCCCTTGGACTGCAAGGAGATCCAACCGGTCCATCCTAAAGGAGATCAGTCCTGGGTGTTCATTGGAAGGACTGATGCTGAAGCTGAAACTCCAATACTTTGGCCACCTCATGAGAAGGGCTGACTCATTGGAAAAGACCCTGATGCTAGGAGGGATTGGGGGCAGGAGGAGAAGCGGACGACAGAGGATGAGATGGCTGGATGGCATCACCGACTCGATGGATATGAGTTTGAGTAAACTCTGGGAGTTGGTGATGGACAATGAGGCCTGGCGTGCTGCAATTCATGGGTTGCAAACAGTCAGATATGACTGAGGGACTGAACTGAACTGAAACAGTTTGGCCGATATCATTGGTTTATTGATGTTGCTTCCATAATAGTTTGAGAGGTGATTGAGAGACTGCAGAAAGCTGCTATGAAGATCTGTGTTTACTATGTTAGGAAAGCTGGACAGCAGCATGTAAAACAGTGACGTTAGAAAATCTATCACACCTACACAAAAGTAAACTCAAAATGATTTAAAGACTTAAATATAAGGAAAGGCACACCATAAAATTCCTAGAAAAGAACATTGGCAAAACATCCTCTAACATAAATTGTACCAATATTTTCTTAGGTCAGTCTCCAAAGTCAATAAATAAAAGCAAAAAGTAAGCAAATTTATGAACTTGTGTGCAGCAAAGGAAATAATAAACAAGATGAAAAGATAACCCAAACTGAGAGAAAATATTTGAAAATGATGTGATCAACAGTTTCCAAAATATACACAGATACTACAATTCAATAAAAAACCAAACAACCCAATTGAAAAATGGGCAAAAGACCTTAATAGACATTTCTCCAAAGAACGTGTACAGAGGGCTGATTAATTAATAGAGAAATGCAAAATCAAAGCACAATAAGGTATCACCTCACATAAGTCAGAATGGTCATCATGCAAAATTCTGCAAATAATAAATGCTGGAGCAGGTGTGGAGAAAAGGGAATCCTCTTGCACTGTCTATGGGAATGTAAATTTTTTCAGCCACTGTGGGCTTCCCAGGTGATCCTAGTGGTAAAGAACCTGCCTGCTAATCCAAGAGATCCAAGAGATGCAGGTTTGATCCCTGGGTTAGGAAGATCCACTGGAGTAGGAAATGACAACCCACTTCAGTATTCATGCTTGAATAATTCCATGGACAGAGGAGGCCGACAGACTACATTCCACGGGGCTACAAAGAGTCAGATATGACTGAACGACTATGCACACACACACACTATATATATAATGGAATATTACTTGGCTATTACAAAGAATAAAATAATGTCATTTGCAGCAATATGGACAGACCTAGAGATTGCCATATCAGTGTAGAAGTCAGAAAGATAAACACCATAAGATATTATATGTGGAATCTAAGCTACAACACAAATAAACATATCTATGAAATAGAAACAGTCTCATTAGAACAGACTTGTGGTTCCCAAGCTGGGGTGGAAAGGGAGGAGGGAAGGATTGGGAGTTTGGGATCAGCAGATTCAAACTGTTATACAAAAGGTGGATGAACAATAAGGTCCTACTGTATAGCACAGGGAACTATACTCAATATCCTGTAATAATCATAATGGAAAAGAATACATATGCGTAACTGAGTTACTCTGTTGTACAGCAGAAATTAGACATAACATTGTAAATCAACTATACTTTGATAAAATTAAAAAAAAAAAAAAACAAATCTGTATTTTCTGACACAGACAACTAAAGAAAAGTGACAGTGATTTAATTGGAATACAGGACCTGATAGCAATTATAGCTAATGTTAAGAACTATAAATATATTTTAAAAATGAAAATATGAAAAGATAAGTCAGTCATTTTCCAAATTACTCTTCTGGTGCCCTTTCCCAGCTCAATAGGTCTTCTCTCCAGCCTTCCATTGTTGGGCACCACCATATACTCTCTGGATGTCTAAGTCCCTCTAACCCCTCATCTTCATTTCTCACCCTTCTTTCATGTCCACTTGACTAGAAAGTTCTCATTTTCTTGTCCAAATTACTCTAAAATCTTCTCAAAATGTATCATTTTTAAACAGATACTAGTCAGGGCACTAAAGATGAAGCTCACTGATGAATCTATGAATTCCCACCAAAAAGAAATCAGTATACAAGTCATGTGTTTTTTTATACATGAACTTCATATATCAGTCCATAACTTATATAGGCCAAAATAAATGAATTTATATAAAAAAGATAATATCTCATTACAGAAAGATGTAAACTTATGTTCCATAGCTGCTATGAGATTGTGGTGCATTAAGAACCACAGTATTATGCTATCTAAATGGAATCTGTCACATAAAATCATGGATAAGTACAGACACATTCTGAATATATAATTGTATTATAAAAACAAACCCCTTAAATATAAACATCTGTGTGAGAGGCAGGAGATTCTGCCATTTCTTCTTCCTTGGTTTTCTTCCATGGTAAGTGCAGTACATGTTTCATTTTTTCCTCTGTGAATGCATTATGTAGTGTGTGAAGCACAGGGTAAGAAGGCTAATGAGAGCTAAAATGGAGTCTCTGTTTAGTAACCAAACCCTGCATTCTGACACTGGAATAGACAAAGAAGAAAACTAGTTTTTGTTAGTACAAAGGACTCCTTTCTTCATTAAGCTTGGACTGGCAAGGTTGTGTTTAACCAGAAAAAGTGTGTAAAATTAGGGTCTCAGCAGGAAAAAATGAAATAGTATATTCACAGTTTAACTGAAGACAGTTTATTGAAGGGACTATTTACAGAAGTATGTACAGAATGAAGAAAATCTACAGGGGATGGGGAAGCACCCAGGGCTAGAAACAGTGGGAATTCATAACAACTGCTAAGTGAAGAAAGATAAGATGAATGTTACCCAAAACTGATCAAAGCAGAAGTGGTGGCAGACGTGCTGGGTGATAGAGGTTAGAACTACATGTAGGACAATGTCAGAATGGAGGAGTGGGGATAATATAAATATACAGGACCATTCATCTCACCTCTAATCACCAACAGGTGTGCCTCATCACTGACTCTAACTTCAAGCATACTGGGGGAAAAATGGAGGTAAGTGGTATACAAATGTTGGCCTCTCAGGGCCCAGAGCAGGGCAGAGAAGAAGGTAGAGACTGGGACTAGAAAGCCAATCAGAATAACTATCTGGATTCATCTAATTCATTAACCATGTTTCTGACTTCTGTAAACACAATGCTTTAGTATCTGTCCTTCATGAGTACCCTGGACACGCCTTGCTGTAGACAACCCGACACACACCTGAGACACCTGACTTGACCTCCTACCTCCCTCAGGTCCCCTCTCCCACCCACACATCCCCCCCTTACAAGAGGAGTCCTCCCCTTAGATACATATTTTTCAAAATCAAAGCCAACCAATCCAGAGTCCACACCCCCAATCACCCCCTTTACTGCCCTTTGTTAAGATCTTGTCTCTGAGCTTTTAGACTCCAGTGCCAGGTACTAAACAAACAAGAACAGCCAGACCCTGTTAAAATCATTCACAGTAGCCAATCCTAAGTCCACCTGCACAATCTCGCCAGTTCCTTTCTGTGGAAATCACAATAAAGTCTTCTGCCCAATGCTGGCACTTCCCTGCGTGGCCTCCTGATGTGACCTGCTTCCTTCCTCTTGGGAATTGTGAGTAATAAACTGTATTTTTTAGTAGAAAACATCTGCTGATTTGTTGGCCTTACTATGCATCAAATTTTCTATTAAAATAGTATATTTTTAAAAATCTAGCTTGACAACTATCTTACTAAAATTTGTAAAGGTGCTGCGTAGGCTAGAATTAGGAGGCTTCCCATGTGGTACTAGTGGTAAAGAACATGCCTGCCAATGCAAGAAATGCAGGTTTGATCCAACTGCTGGGAAGATCCCTGGAAGTATGGCATGGAAATTGACTCTAGCATTCTTGCCTGGAGAATCCCATGGATGGAGGAGACTGGTGGGCTACAGTTCATAGGGTCAGAAAGAGTTGGCCATGACTTAGCACAAAACAAGCAGGGTAAAACTAGACATGAAAAAAGTGGTCCTTTTTTCTATTCAGGCACTTTTTCTGATTTAAAAGTTTCTACTAGTTCTACCTTGAAATAAAATAAGAGGAAAGACCAATAAATAACAGCCTCCCCTGGAAAATTGCAGGGCAGAATGGTTGTCCTTGGCAAACTCCTTTCTCCCTCTCTCCATCTTCTTACACCTATTGGTCTCCAGTTCATCCAGTAACTTCTTCCTGTGTCCAGAGGACTGTTTACTAACTCATAAGTGGTACATTTACTAATCCCATGGCATTATTTGGTGTTAAAAATTATTTGTTATGAGTTGAGATTATGAAACTTTACTAATATTACCAAATCTATTATCTCTTGCTGTATGATTTCAAATGATGCAATCAATAATTTATATAATTGACTATGGATCAATCAATCAATTCAGTCAGTCAGTCGTGTCCAGCTCTTTGCGACCCCATGAACCGCAGCATGACAGACCTCCCTGTTCATCACCAACTCCCGGAGTCCACCCAAACCCATGTCCATTGAGTCGGTGATGCCATCCAACCATTTCATCCTCTGTCATCCCCTTCTCTTCCTGCCCTCAATCTTGCCCAGCATGAGGGTATTTTCAAATGAGTCAGCTCTTTGCATCAGGTGGCCAAAGTACTGGAGTTTCAGCTTCAACATCAGTCCTTCCAATGAACACCCAGGACTATGGATAAACTAATATAAAATAAAATAACAATGAAATATGATTACAAAACACACACATAAAATGTAATAACAAGAGACTATTAAGCTGAAGTAAAATGAGGGAAAGGGCTTCCCAGTGGGTGCAGTGGTAAAGAATCTGCCAATTTAGGAGACTCAAGAGATGCAGGTTTGATCCCTGGATTGGGAAGATTCCCTAGAGTAGGAAATGGCAACCCACTCCAGTATTTTCTGCTGGGAAATACTATGGGCAGAGGAATCTGGCAGGCTACAGTCCATAGGGTCACTCTTAGTTGGACACAACTGAACAACTGAGCATGTATGCAAGATGAAGAAAAACTCATTAATTCAATAATTCAATAACATACTTCAAGTTTATGCTCAACACAAACTTCTAACATATGAAATTTGAGCAGATACATATACAAATATGTATGTACTAGATTAGAGAATAAAATAAGCTATTTGCCTCTAGCCACCTCTTTGGAGAAATGAAAAAAAAAAAAGTTCAGTATAAAAAGTTCAGTTTAAATTCAGCATACAGTGATGTTTGCTAATCTTTTAAAGATGCTTTGAAAAACAATAGGGGCCATGGGGTTGGCATAAAACTTGAATCTCTGTGGAACTTCTGACCTCAGAGTAGCAATTTGCATTGATTTTGACATGCCAATAAAGTTACAGAGAAATACATTGGTTTAAATTGCATTTGCTATGTTATAGCAAAAATCTCTGCAACAAAATTAAGTGAAGAGTGAAGATGTACTCAATATAAGAAGTCCTTTCTTTGGGCTATTACCACCAAAGACACAAGACTTATGTAATCACAGTTAAAATATATATCCACCACTCTTCCCAATGCCTGTGGTCTAAGACACATACTCCCTGGAATTTGCAATAACTTCTAGAAAGAACTGAGATCAGGAGGCACCATCAAATATTAACAGACATCTACTATTGCTCTAGATCATGTTAATAGTCTACATAAGACATTGTCCTCACACTATAAACAAATCAATAAATAAAATCATAGATGTTTTAGTTACTTGTTATGGTACAACACCAAATGATAGTGGGCTTTCCCAATGGCTCAGACAGTAAAGAATCTGCCTGAGATTCTTTACTGACCCAGGTTCAATCCCTGGGTTGGAAAGATCCCCTGGAGAAGGAAATGGCAATCCACTCCAGTATTCTTGCCTGGAGAATTCCATGGACAGAGAAGCCTGGTGGGCAACAGTCTATGATGTCGCAAAGAGTCGGACACAACTGAATGACTAACACTTTCCCTTTCACTAAATTGAGTTTAAAATCTCATAGATAATTATAATGACAATGTTAATAGAATCATAGTATAATAAACTTTATACCACATATTATATTATGAACCCAACTTCCTACAGCTCCTGGTATATAGCAAATATATCTAGATATTTGTCACATAAGCAAACGGAGAATTTCGTGGCAGCTCTTAAATATGCAAATCAGGTATATCTTGTGCAGAAGGAAGAGGATTTGGCCATGGGTGAAGCTGTGAGGCTAAGCCTAGGCATACCTGTAGACCTCTGTCAGACCCTCCCTCCGTTCCTCACCAGAGCACCATGCCTGCACTTCGTGTTGTGGCACTTAGCCTTTCTATTGGAAATCACTGTTTTCCATGTGCCTTATAACTTCTTTGAGTCTGGAAGCCATTTATGGATGGGATGCATGTCTACCTCCTCAAATTACAGTAAGTCTTCTACATACGAACTCTCATGTTGCAAACTTTCAAAGATGAGGATATGCATTTTCATGTTCAATCACGTACATTAGTTCACATGTCTCGTGTACACGGATGGGTGCCCCCTCTATAAGTGGCTGTGTTTCTGTGCACTTTACTATACAGTACTAGAGCACAATAGCACAGTGTCTTTATTTCAAACTCAGGTTGTCCAGAAGCAAGTATAAAAGCAGTGGTGATGTAACTGGTACTGTTAAAGGTGTCAAATGATAATGATGGAAACAAAAGTGAAAATAATTGAGAGTGAAGCAAGGCAAAAAGAATGAGAAGCTGTTCATTTTTATGACATTGAACTTTTCACTGTGCAATACAAGAAGCTTACCTGATGGAACTGGAGGCTCAGAAAAAGGACAAAGAGGAAGAAGTAACTGAAGAACTGAATAGATTCAAAATGCAGGAAATGAAAATGAGATTTTCTTTGTTTGAAGAGGCACGGTTAGTTTTTGAGGCAGAGGACCCCATTGTGGAATGGTACATGATGATTGCAGCAGCTATTCAAAATGCATCCCAGTGATACTGTGTTATCTATGACAAAAAAAAAAAAAAAAAAGCTACTACCCAGACATCACTGGATCGTTCTTTCAAGGGAGTAGATAGAACTGAATCCAGCAAGGAACCAAAACTTGTCCCATCAACATCAGGCGTGAATGAAAGCTTGCTCTCCACCTCCTATTGCTGGTGATCCTCCAGCTGTACCATCTCCCACATCTTCTTCCTCTACCAGTCAGTAACTCTTTTACTTGTTCACTCAATGCCATCCCCTGTCTGCCAGCTGCTGTACTATTCTACTGTACTTTTCAAGGTACTATACTCTGAGATTAAAAATGTTTTTTATTCTTTGTGTTTTTTAATGTATTATTTATGTGAAAAGTATTTTAAAAATATTAAAGTGCAGTACTACATAGCCAATTGTGTTAGTTGAGTACTTCAAACCTTGTTGGACTTACAAGCAAATTGCATCTACAAACACAACCTTGGAACAGAGCACATTCATATGTAGGGGACTTACTGTACCTGCCACAATTACTAGCATGGTGATTCCTTGGTTGATGTGTCCTTAGTAATTATTTTTGGAGTGAATAAAGGTATTAATGACAGAGCCAAATTAGTACATGTCTTGTAACAAGCAGCATTGTATTTTAGATTAGAATATTTAAATGTGCTTCCTTCTAAAGATTTATGCCAGGCTTATAATCTTTCATTTGCTTTTCTTTATATCTCCCATAGAATATTAAATAATCTTTTTGAAATCAATTTTTATTGGATCATAGTGTATTTGTAATGTTGTTACTTTCTGCTGTACACAAAAGTGAATCAGTTATACTTACACACATATACACTCTCTTCTAAGTACCAACTATATGAAGCACCATTCATATAGTTCATTACAAAACACTGAACAGTCTTAGAATTAATATGGTAATTGTATAGGGAAAAAAAAAAAAAACTGCCCTGTGCCAGATTTAAGTGATCAACTGGACTTGGAAAAGCCCCTCACCACTTCCACAATTTCTCATTGCACCACTGCCCTGCTCTACAGACTCCAACTCTGTTGCAAGACGGCACAACCAACATTCTCAGTCTATTTCTCTTAATTAATATTTTCTGAAGGAGTGAAATATGTTTATCATTGTCTGCTTCCTTTTGTCCTGAGGACTGTTCTTCTTGGCCAGGGTTCAAGAATCAGACCATTCTGTCCCTCCAGATTGAGTGAGAATTCATGTCCTATTTATTAATAAAATAGAATCCTCTATGAGAGGAGAGGTTAGATTTTGAAGGAACAGATGGAAGATTCCCAGAATCAGACTTGGGAAACTTGCTACTGGCTTTCCTCATCGGTCTTCTTCAAAGCACCCCATGCCATCTTTTTTATTTTTTCTTTAATTTTTATTTTGCAACATATTTCCCTCCCCCTAATCCTAAAACAACTCCTATAGGGCTGTCTGGAAGTAGATAGGGGATGAAACAGTGGTGCCTAATATCAGCAAATTAAGAAGAGGTAGCCTGTCCTGTCATTCAGGAAAATGGAAACTAACATAAGGAGCCTCTAGGAGTTTGGGGAATTATAGCCCTAATGTGGCTCTGGCTACACATACCTAAAATCATAAATGTGTGCATTAAAAGAAAAAGTAGTCAATATCACTGTCTGATAACTGAAAACAAAAGTCAAAGCTATCCTAAAAAAAAAAAAAAAAAAAAAAGCAAAAAAACGAATTAAGCAATTAAACAAGAAAACAGCAACAAAAAGGACCCTCTAAAGGATTTTAAACCTTCTAAGTGAATACAACTTTGATTAATTAAAAATTAGTATCTTCTTAGCAAATTTTAGAGTTATGTTATTCAAGTTTAGTTCATTATTTTTTTTTTTTTTTAACGCAGAAGTCATGGCATTACACTGATGAAAATACTGTGGCTTACTTTATAAAAAATAGCAAAAAAGAAAAACCCCTCCTTCTGATTTTCTACTTTGTAATTCTTGTCTCAAAAGCAGCCTAAGATAGATTAAGTACCTGAGGGCAAGAGTAGAGCTTAGTTTTCTTTATACATGCAGTAAAGTACTTGAAATATAATGTCAAAAACATGGAAGGGTCTTGATTTACCCTATTCACAAGCTGACAAGCCAGCCTCCCTCAGTTTCATGGATGCTGACAGAAAACAAGACAGGAGACAGTTAATTACTCATAGCAACTACACTAGCCAAAGTATGATCATTTGCATGTGCCAATTCCATGTGCCCCACTTATCATGGGCTGGCAAAACAAGAGAGGTGACACTTGCATGCACAGTGGTTTGTACTACAGGAAAGGAACCTCAGGCTGAATCCCAATGCCTTATAACAGACCTCTGCCTCAGAGGGACACATTATCTTTATTACACTGGGCAGTCTACACATCTTCTTTCCTAGAAGAGACATGATTTCTATTTTCCAAGGCTGTTCACTTCACAAATATTCCTGAAAAAATATTCAGAACAAAAGCTGTCAGTACCTCTGTTCACAAGAAATGCAGTTAACACAAAAGATCCACAGAGAATTGTCTTCTAACACATAATAAGTGTTCATTTCCAGTTTTCAATTAACTGATGAAAACAATGAAAATTAGTCCCATTATAAGCATTATTTCATCATATTATCACAGGCTAATTCTTGGTATATTCTTAAATGGTCAATGTGAATATAATCATTTTCTTCTTTCCTAATAATGTAACTCATTAAATGCTTAGTGTATCTTTGTTCTGCACTAGAAATTACAGCTTACTGGCAGAAATCACATCCTTGTTGTGTAATGAGTTTGCAATTCAAGATAAGAAATATTAATAAAACTACAGATATATTGGACCTACAGTATATGAGTGAACATGAAAAACATTATTTTTGAGACACCACTGAATGTCTATGAAAGAGAAGAAAATTAAATTATACAGTGTTAGGATTAGCAAAAATAGCTATAGAAATATGCTCATCTATGACATAGTGAAGGAGAACAGAGTGTTATTTTGGTGAAAACTCACAATAAAAAGTTTTATGGAAGAAGAGACACTTCCAGATCTGTTTAAGAGAAAGGAAGCTCTTGGTAGAAAGTACGAAAATGCATACTGAAAATAGACTAATATTTTTATATAAAAGTTAAAATATGTTGTGTTAGAGTTGAAACCTCAGGACAAAATCACTGTCACAAATTTAATTATATTAAATAAATGAATATTACTTAAAGAAATATAAACTTTCATAAATGTTGCTAAATATAAATGCATCTATTTGCATTAAAATAAATTTGCTTAAAGATATATCCAGTTGCTTAAAGGCATATCCAAATATCCAATTGCTTAAAGGCATATCAAAATAATATACTTTTCTAAAACACTCTTTTGATAATTCCACTTCTAATCCATGTGACATATGTATTCATTTAGCTCCAGGGAGAAAATGCCTCTAACAGATGAGAATGACCTTCAGCTGACAGTAGGGAAAGAGGGGCCTCAGTCCTACAACTACCTGGTAAAGACTATTCTGTCATAGTGAGCCTCGTAGCAGACTTCTCTCAGAACCTCCACACTTGAGTCCAGGCCAGCCAGTGCCTCAATTTGAGAGTATAGTATCTGGGGCAGAGGACCCAGTTGAACGCACGTGGACTTCTGACCCCGTGAGCTATTAGACAACAGATAAATATTATTTTAAGCCATTGGATCTGTGGTAAGTTGTCGCGATAGCAATAGGAACAAACAAAATGGCATTCTGTAAATATAACCCAACTTAATTTTGCAGGTTTCACCACTGCCCCCTGGCCCATATTTGGCCATGTAGATATTCTAACT
Organism: Dama dama; assembly: GCF_033118175.1. Lineage (NCBI taxonomy): Eukaryota > Metazoa > Chordata > Mammalia > Artiodactyla > Cervidae > Dama > Dama dama. The sequence continues at coordinate 8,965,136 of NC_083697.1, read as the reverse complement.
CTACTCTGTTCTCCACTTTTGTTTCTGATCTTTTGTCAGATTCCATATTCCCTGTTACCTGAAAATATATTATTACTCTGCTTCAATTTTATACATAGAAAGTTTTAAAAATCTTTAATCACATCTCCACTTTTATTTCTGATTTATACTTTAAAGTTACTAGGCATTTTCTTCAAATTCAACACATAATCACATAAATATTGATGTTGAACATTGTTAATCTTTCTGAACTCATCCAGAAAGCACATCACTGGACAGGATAAAATTACAGCTCAAAATCTCATATATAAAGTAGTTTATTCTATAGAGGGAAAAAGTTAAAACTAATTACACCAAATAAGTGATGACTGATAGTGTTAGAATATGAATTCAACAATGACAAAAAAGCTTAAATCACATGAAACATAATCTTTAGACTACTTTAGATTAAAGATTAATTAGATATTGTCAAAATGGCTATTCTACCCAAAGCAGTCTATAGATTCAATGCAATCCCTATCAAGCTACCAACGGTATTTTTCACAGAACTAGACCAAAGAATTTCACAATTTGTATGGAAATACAAAAAACCTCGAATAGCCAAAGTAATCTTGAGAAAGAAGAATGGAACTGGAGGAATCAACCTGCCTGACTTCAGACTCTACTACAAAGCCACAGTCATCAAGACAGTATGGTACTGGCACAAAGACAGAAATATAGATCAATGGAACAGAATAGAAAGCCCAGAGATAAATCCACGAACCTATGGACACCTTGTTTTTGACAAAGGAGGCAAGGATATACAATGGGAAAAAGACAACCTCTTTAACAAGTGGTGCTGGGAAAACTGGTCAACCACTTGTAAAAGAATGAAACTAGAACACTTTCTAACACCATACACAAAAATAAACTCAAAATGGATTAAAGATCTAAATGTAAGACCAGAAACTATAAAACTCCTAGAGGAGAACATAGGCAAAACACTCTCCGACATAAATCAAAGCAAGATCCTCTATGACCCACCTCCCAGAATATTGGAAATAAAAGCAAAACTAAACAAATGGGACCTAATGAAACTTAAAAGCTTTTGCACTACAAAGGAAACTATAAGTAAGGTGAAAAGACAGCCCTCAGATTGGGAGAAAATAATAGCAAATGAAGCAACAGACAAAGGATTAATCTCAAAAATATACAAGCAACTCCTGCAGCTCAATTCCAGAAAAATAAATGACCCAATCAAAAAATGGGCCAAAGAACTAAACAGACATTTCTCCAAAGAAGACATACAGATGGCTAACAAACACATGAAAAGATGCTCAACATCACTCATTATTAGAGAAATGCAAATCAAAACCACAATGAGGTACCATTACACGCCAGTCAGGATGGCTGCTATCCAAAAGTCTACAAGCAATAAATGCTGGAGAGGGTGTGGAGAAAAGGGAACCCTCTTACACTGTTGGTGGGAATGCAAACTAGTACAGCCGCTATGGAAAACAGGGTGGAGATTTCTTAAAAAACTGGAATTAGAACTGCCATATGACCCAGCAATCCCACTTCTGGGCATACACACTGAGGAAACCAGATCTGAAAGAGACACGTGCACCCCAATGTTCATCGCAGCACTGTTTATAATAGCCAGGACATGGAAGCAACCTAGATGCCCATCAGCAGATGAATGGATAAGGAAGCTGTGGTACATATACACCATGGAATATTACTCAGCCATTAAAAAGAATTCATTTGAACCAGTCCTAATGAGATGGATGAAGCTGGAGCCCATTATACAGAGTGAAGTAAGCCAGAAAGATAAAGAACATTACAGCATACTGACACATGTATATGGAATTTAGAAAGGTGATAACGATAACCCTATATGCAGAACAGAAAAAGAGACACAGAAATACAGAACAGACTTTTGAACTCTGTGGGAGAATGTGAGGGTGGGATATTTGAAAAGAACAGCATGTATACTATCTATGGTGAAACAGATCACCAGCCCAGGTGGGATGCACGAGACAAGTGCTCGGGCCTGGTGCACTGGGAAGACCCAGAGGAATCGGGTGGGGAGGGATGTGGGAGGGGGGATCGGGATTGGGAATACATGTAAATAAAAAAAAAAAAAGATTAATTAGATTAGATTAGTTAATTTGGATTAATTACTTTAGATTACTTCAGCTACTCTTTGAGAGCTTCCACAAAAATGAAAGATATGAAAGGAAGACAAAGGTCAAATGATCACCCTCTGTTGTGTATCTTCCCTTACTATGACCTGGTTAGATTTTCTTAGTGTGTGCTGACTTTTTAAGATTCTTTCAGAAACAATAAAGTAAGATAGTTGATTTGTACTTCTGAAAAATTCATTATGACTCTGGTTTTCTCTAGACACTGATAGTATAGCCCTACAATGCTCCACTTCCTTTTTCACTTCGGTGTTCTGTTCTCAGGCTACATAATCATGACATTGAAAGTACTTTCCTTAGCGGTTTTGTTTTTGACTTTTTAAAAAGTGCAGATCTCAAAATATCTAGTTTGCACCTTGCCCCTTCTAAGCTGTGCTGTGCTGTGTTTAGTTGCTCAGTCATGTCTAACTCTTTGAGACCCTATGAACTGTAGCCATCAGACTCCTCTGTCCATGGGGAGTCTCCAGGCAAGATTACAGAACTGGGTTACCATGTCCTCCTCCAGAGGATCTTCCCAACCCAGGGATCAAACCCAGTCTCCTTCCTTCACTGAACCACCAGAGAAGCCCAAGAAAACTAGAGTGGGTAGCTTATCTCTTCTCCAGCAGAACTTCCCTACCCAGGAATCAAACTGGGCTCTTCCGTTTTACAGGCAGATTCTTTGGCAGCTGAACTACCAGGGAAGCCCCCTTATTATGCTACAGTTCCTTTAAAAAACTTCCTATTCTGTGAAAAATTTTGTCTTAGTTATTATCTCCCATTGCAATAATCCAGTCAATACAAAAAGTTAATAGAAATTCCACTCACAATTGATGTTTTTCTTTTTTTCCCCCATCTTTTTGCCCTTTATTGTTGTTTGGTTGTTCAGGAGTGTCTGACTCTTTGTGATCCCATGGAATGCAGCATGCCAGGATTATCTATCCTTCACTATCTCCCAGAGGTTTCTCAAACTTATGTCCACTGAGTTGATGATGCCATCCAACCATCTCATCCTCTGTCACCCCCTTCTCTTCCTGCCTTAAAACTTTCCCAGCATCAGAGTCTTTCCTAATGTGTTTGATCTTTGCATCAAATGGCCAAAGTATTAGAGCTTCAGCTTCAGCATCAGTCCTTGCAATGAATATTCAGGGTTGATTTCCTTTAGGATTGACTGGTTGGATCTCCTTGCAGTCCAGGGGACTCTCAAGAGTCTTCCCCAACACCACAGTTCAAAAGGTTCAATTCTTCAGTGCTCACTTTCTTTTTAGTCCAACTCTCATATCCATACATGACTACTGGAAAAACCATTGCTTTGACTAGACAGACTTTTGTTGGAAAAGTAATGTCTCTGCTTTTTGCTTTTCTTGCAAGGAGCAAGCATCTTTTAATTTCATGGCTGAAGTCACCATTTGCAGTGATTTTGGAGCCCAAGAAAATAAAGTCTCTCACTGTTTCCCCATCTATTTGCCATGAAATGATAAGACTAGATGCCTTGAACTTATTTTTCTGAATGCTGAGTTTTAAGCCAACTTTTACACTCTCCTCTTTCACTTTCATCAAGCAGCTCTTTAGTTCTTCTTTGCTTTCTGCCATAAGGGTGTTGTCATCTGTGTATCGGAGGTTACTGATATTTCTCCTGGCAATCTTGATTCCAGTTTGTGCTTCATCCAGCCCAGCATTTTGCATGATGTATTCTGCATATAAGTTAAATAAGCAGGGTGACAATATACAGCCTTGACATACTGCTTTCCCAATTTTGAATGAGTCCATTGTTCCATGTCTGATTCTAACTGTTACTTCTTGACCTGAATAAAGAGGGAGGCAGGCCTCAGGAGGCAGGCCAGGCCTCAGGCCTCAGGAGGCAGGCCAGGTAGTCTGGTATGCCTATCTCTTGAAGAATTGTCCACAGTTTGTTGTGTCTCACACAGTCAAAGTCTTTGGCTTTGAATAAAGCAGAAGTAGATGTTTCTCTGGAACTCTTGTGCTTTTTCTGTGATCCAAAAGATGTTAGCAATTTGATCTCCAGTTCTTCTGCCTTTTCTAAATCCAGCTTGAACATCTAGAAGCTAATGGTTCACGTATGCTGAAGCCTGCCTTGGAGAATTTTGAGTAATATTTTGCTAGCGTGTGAATGAGTGCAATTGTATGCTATTTTGAGCATTCTTTGGGATTGCCTTTCCTTGGGATTGGAATGAAAACTGACCTTTCCCAGTTCTGTGGCCACTGCTGAATTTTCTAGATTTGCTGACATATTGAGTGCAGCACTTTCACAGCATCATTTCTTAGGATTTGAAATATCTCAACTGGAATTCCATCACCTCCACTAGCTTTGTTCATAGTGATGCTTACTACAACCCACTTGACTTTGCATTCCAGGATGTCTGGGTCTAGGTGAGTGATCACACCATTGTGGTTATCTGGGTCGTGAATATCTTCTTTGTATAGTTTTCCTGTGTATTCTTGCCAAGTCTTCTTAGTATCATCTGCTTCTGTTAAGTCCATATCATTCCTGTCCTTTACTGTGCCCAGCTTTGAATGAAAGATTCCCTTGGTATCTTTAATTTTCTTGAGGAGATCTCTAGTCTTTTTGATTTTATTGTTTTCCTGTATTTCTTTACATTGATCATTGAAAAAGGTTTTCTTATCTCCCCTTGCTATTCTTTGGAGCTCTGCATTCAAATGGACATATCTTTCCTTTTCTCCGTTGCCTTTCACTTCTCTTCTTTTCTCAGATATTTGTAAGGCCTTCTCAGACAACCACTTTGCCTTTTTGGCATTTCTTTTTCTTGGGGATGGTCTTGATCACTGCTTCCTGGATGGAATGAATCTCCATCCATAGTTCTTCAGGCACTCCTTCTATAAGGTCTAATCCCTTGAACCTATTTGTCATTTCCACTGTATAATTGTGAGGGATTTTATTTAGATCACACCCAAATGGCTTGTGGTTTTCCCTACTTTCTTCAATTTCAGCCTGAATTTGGCAATAAGGAGTTTATGATTTGAGCCACAATCAGCTTCTGGTGTTATTTTTTCTGACTGTATAGTGTTTCTCCTTATTTGGCTGTAAATGATATAATCAATTTGATTTTGGTATTGACCATCTGGTGATGTCCATGTGTAGAGTCTTCTCTTGTGTTGTTGGAAGAGGGTGTTTGCTTTGACCAATGCATTCTCTTGGCAAAACTCTGTTAGCCTTTGCCCTGCTTGATTTTGTTCTCCAAGGCCAAATTTGTCTGTTACTCCAGGTATTTCTTGACTTCCTTCTTTTGCATTCCAGTCCCCTATAATGAAAAGGTCATCATTTCAGGGGTGTTAGTTCTAGAAGGTCTTGTAGGCCTTCAATGAACCAGTCAACTTCAGCTTCTTCAGCATTATCAGTCAGGGCATAGACTTGGAATACTGTGATATTGAGTGGTTTGCCTTGGAAAGGAACAGAGATCATTCTGTTGTTTTTGAGATTGCATCCAACTACTACACCTTGGACTCTTTTATTGACTATGATGACTACTCCACTTCTTCTAAGACATAATGGTCACATGAATTAAATTTGCCCCTTCCAGTCCATTTTATTTCATTGATCCCTAAAGTGTCAATGTTCACTCTTGCCATCTCCTGTTTGACCACTTCCAATTTACCTTGATTCATGGGCCTAACATTCCAGGTTCCTATGCAATATTGCTTTTAAAGCATCAGACTTTACTTCCATCACCAGTCACATCCACAACTGGGTGTTGTTTTGCTTTGGTTCCATCCCTTCATTTTTTCTGAGTTATTTCTCCACTGATCTCCAGTAGCATATTGGGCACCTACAGATCTGGAGAGTTCATCTTTCAGTGTCCTATCTTTCTGCATTTTCCTACTGTTCATGGGGTTCTCAAGGCAAGAATACTGAAGTAGTTTGCCGTTCCCTTCTCCAGTGGACCATGTTTTTTCAGAACTCTCCAGTATGACCTGTTCTTCTTGGGTGGCCCTACACAGCATGGCTCATAGTTTCAATGAGTTAGACAAGGCTGTAGTCCATGCTATCAATTTGTTTAGTTTTCTGTGGTTGTGGTTTTCATTCTGTCTGCCCTCTGATGGATAAGGATAAGAGGCTTATGGAGGCTTCCTGATGGGAGATATTGACTGAGGGAAAAACTGGGTCTTGTTCTGATGGGTGGGGCTATGCTGCAGTTAGAACTGGACATGGAACAACAGACTGGTTCCAAAAAGGAAAAGGAGTACATCAACACTTTATATTGTCACCCTGCTTAATTAACTTACATGCAGAGTACATCATGAGAAACGCTGGACTGGAAGGAGCACAAGCTGGAATCAAGATTTCCTGGAGAAATATCAATAACCTCAGATATGCAGATGACACCACCCTTATGGCAGAAAGTGAAGAGGAACTAAAAAGCCTCTTGATGAAAGTGAAAGAGGAGAGTGAAAAAGTTGGCTTAAAGCTTAACATTCAGAAAACTAAGATCATGGCATCTGATCCCATCACTTCATGGGAAATAGATAGGGAGACAGTGGAAACAGTGTCAGACTTTATTTTTGGGGGCTCCAAAATCACTGCAGATGGTGACTGAAGCCATGAAATTAAAAGATGCTTACTCCTTGGAAGGAAATTTATGACCAACCTAGATAGCATATTAAAAAGCAGAGACATTACTTTGCCAACAAAGGTCCATTTGGTCAAGGCTATGGTTTTTCCAGTGGTCATGTATGGATGTGAGTGTTGGGCTGTGAAGAAAGCTGAGTGCCAAAAAATTGATGCTTTTGAACTATAGTGTTGGAGAAGACTCTTGAGAATCCTTTGGACTGCAAGGAGTTCCAACCAGTCCATCCTAAAGGAGATCAGTCCTGGGTGTTCATTGGAAGGACTGATGCTGAAGCTGAAACTCCAATACTTTGGCCACCTCATGAAAAGAGTTGACTCGTTGAAAAAGACCCTGATGCTGGGAGGGATTGGGGGTAGGAGGAGAAGGGGACGACAGAGGACGAGATGGCTGGATGGCATCACCGACTCGATGGGCATGAGTTTGAGTAAACTCCAGAGGTTTGTGATGGACAGAGAGGCCTGGAGTGCTGTGATTCATGGGGTTGCAAAGAGTCGGACACAACTGAGCGACTGATCTTAACTGATGCTTAGTAAATCTTTAATCCAATTTTCTCTTGATAGGTGGAAGGAACTGTGTTCCCTCCCTGTTGTTTGACCTGAGGCCAAACTATGGTGGAGATAGTGAAAATAATGGCAATCTCCTTCAAAAAACAAAACAAAACAAAACAAAACAAAACTTCCAGAGGTTACCCTATATGATGTATCCTGATGGTAGAGTAGAAGAACTTGCACTCATCTTCTCCTGCAAGAACTCCAAAATTACAACTTGCTGCTGAACAACCATTGACAGGACAATGTTGGATCCCACCAAAAAAAGATACCCCACATCCAAGGGCAAAGGAGAAGCCCCAGCAAGATGGTAGGAGGGGAAAGATCACATTTAGAATCAACCCCATAGCCTCCAAAGACGCTTGGGGGGCTCAAAGAAACCTTGTGTGCACTGGGACCTAGAGACCCCACAGACTGAGTCAGAATTGTATTTGAGTGTATCCTGCAGAGGTTCCGGTCAGCAGTGGACTGCCACAGGGGCAGGGGCTCTGGGTGTAGCAGACCTCGATGTGGCATAAGCCCGCTTGGAGGAGGTTGCCATTAATCCCACCAAACAGATGCCAGAACTTACACAGGACTGGGGAAACAGACTCTTGGAGGGCACAAACAAAACCTTGTGTGCACCAGCACCCAGGAGAAAGGAGCAGTGACCCCAAAAGAGACAGACCCAGACTTGTCCATGAGTGTCCAGGAGTTTCCAGCAGAAGCGTGTGTCAGTGGTGGCCTGCTGCAGGGTCAGGGGCCCTGAGTGCAGCAGTGCATGCAAGGGACATTTTGAAGGAGGTCGCCATTATTTTCATTACATCATGGACTTAGATTAAGCCATATGAAATCCTTGACTGAGCATTTTTGACCTATAGTATTATTTCAGCGGTCAACCTGATACATATGATTTGAGAAATGAAAATGAAGAGTCTGCTGATATTTCTCAATCAATGATGCCATGTTTGAATATAGTAAAAGTCCTGGCGCACTTTGTCATGGTGACAGTGAGAGTTGGCAGGGGAACGCTTGCATGTGATTAAAAAGATGAAAGCATAATCCATCTCCTAGTTTTCCAATTTGTCTATAGTAAACTTCTCTTTGACTATCAATACTTAAATCTCAGGTTTTAAGGCCCAAGACAATTTTTCCCGCAAGAAGATGTCTCTCCTAACTGCTGGGCTCTTGGGAAAATTTAATTTAGTGCTTTACTGTGTTTTCCACATGCTTCTTCCATTAACCTTGTGAAATAGCCTTGTTTCAGCCCATAAAGAAATAATTTACATATCTTGCCATTCTCTGTGTTCTATTTTATATTTCTTCTTATTCTTTTACTAATTTTTAATTTCCACTCTCAAAAGATGAAAATAATCTTTAAGGGTATCTCTCTCAACTTCCTTTTCTAATGCATAAATAATCTCTTCAGCATCTTAAGCCAACAGTCAGAATATCTGTGAAAACGTGTGGCGATAAACAATTCACTGTGTTATGAAAAAGGCCACCTCAATTTGAGATGACTTAATTGTTAGAAAATTATTCTTTACACCATCATGTAATATGAAAGTTGAAAGTGACTTTGGATATTAGCTAGTGCAATCCTCTGTTAAATCTGTTGAGGTTTACAGATTGGGGAGTATAAAAAGGAAATGTGATTTATTTATGTGATTTACAGATTGGGGAGTATAAAAAATCAACTAGTGATAAATTGAAAAAGGTACAGTAAGTCAGTGAAAACTACAGTGAAGGCAAAAACCCTAGAAAACGTGATGAGATATTGGGGAAAGGGAGCCCCTTGGACTAGGGAGGTCAAGGATACTCTAGCTGAGTTCTTCTCTGCCAAAACACAGACATCACATGATAAATCAATATTTATTAGATGGACAAATAAGTAAAGTAAAAAGGAGAGTACTAATAAATAAATGTAGATATCTATCAAAATTTTAGTCAACCTAAACATTTTTCCTTTTAGTTTAACACAAATAAGTAGTGTGGATCAAGGAAAAGAACAGAACCTCAGAGTATCAGTCCTTTGGGGACCATTACCTTGAAACTGATTAAATTTATAGCTACTCTACAGAAAAATGCACACATACATATGCATGCAACACTTTCCAGTGGCTTTATTTTATATCCCCATTATCAAGAAGGCATTGTAACACGAAGAGCCTGATTTCCTAAAGACCTCTGAATGTTAGTTTCTTGTGTAAGAAAACTTGTCCTTTAGTCACATCAGCATTATTGATGATGTTCATCTTTGTCACCAAAGAAAGGTGCAAATATTTCCCCTGCAGAAGTAACCTTTGTAATGTGTCTGATTATCTATAAATACTTCTAGGAGAAATAAATAGTCCACCCATGGCCTGTGAAGTATATGTCCAGTTTGGGATGTTACTTCAGGCATGCTATTGGTGTCTGGGTCATATTCCTTGTCCTTGTATGGCCCCAGGGATCTGGATCTGTCTGCTTGCTCTCCAGCAATCAGCATCTCCATCTCTTTGCTGAAGGGATCCCTCCAGGATGTCCCAGTTACCCGGGGCCGAATGCCGCAGGGAGAACAGAAAGTCCTTGGGAATTTATGTTCCTGGAAGGTACCCTTGAACTACTGACTGGCATGTCTGGGCCAGACACTTCCCAATTCTTCTGTGGTCTAGCCAAGACAACTAAGAGGTGTGGCCTGGACCCTCTCAGAAGCTCTGAGCCCGTGGGAGATTCCCATAAGAACTTGTAGACCCTTGCTTGAGTGCATTTCTTTCCCACTTCACTTCTCTGGGTTCATGCCACGTTCTCTGGGAAAACTTATGAGAGAACCACTTTCACAGGAACTCATGTCAGGTCTGCCTCTGGAAAATTCTACCTAAACATGTTAATGGTGTTATCTGTTTTCCGGTTGCTTGTTAAATAGACTAAGTAGAAGAACTTACAACTGATGCTGATTTTGAGGGATTGCAACCGGTGCAGGTGCACAGGGCTCCATGCTCAGATGGGAACCTCATGCTGGTACTTGGGATTCATACTCTGTGGTCACCATCTTGAGCTTCTTAATAATTTTGTCTTTGAATCTGTGTTTTGTTAGCAAAGTATGATGGGACAGTGAAGCAAGTAGCAGGGTCTGGGTTTATACATGGCACTGCGTCATGCCCCTTCAGCTCCCTGGGGCAGACAGGGTCTCAGTCCCTTGCTCCGCCACATAGACTTAGCACCTGCACCATTTTGCCCCGTCAATCCCTGAATGTGGGTTCTAGGAAGGTTGTATAGAGTTGCAGGGTAGGCACTCAGCATCTGTGAATTTTGGTACGCCCCTCAGGAGCATCCTTTTGCCTAAGGGAGTATGATGTTTAAATAACCAATAAAAACACAATGACATTTAAAGAGAGAGACTACGGAAGAAAAGAAAAAAAAAAGTTTTCCTTTTCCTGCTTTAGAAAAATCCATTTTCATATGGCAGTGGACACCACAAATTAGGTAGCTACCTGTATCATACTATTGCAATAATTATAATAAAGACTGCAGTACCTTGAAAACGATATTACCTCATTCACATCACAAGAATATCCACAAAATAACTCAAGCTAAGAAGAATGCATCCAGAAAATTGTTCTGAATCAATGCTGTAGAAACTGCTAGTTGCTTAACTCAACTTCCACTTCCTCTATTCATTCAAGTAACAGATACCTAACTTTTTAAAGACACATAATTCTATACAATTCAGATTAGAATTTTCAGTCTCCCTTATTTCTGAATATGATCATGTGACTAAATTCGGGCTGCTGACACCTTAGCATATATATGTTTGAGGGACTTCCACTAAAGTCACCTTATAGCCAAAGGAACTTTTTCTGCCCATTTGTCTTCCATCTTTCTTAGAGGTTGAAACTCAACCGTGAAACACCCATCTTGGCTCAGGGGACAACTGTGTGAATAGAGATAAAGGGTGAAGTTAATAAAGTGGAAAGACAAAAGGCTAGATCTTTAACAGAAATGCTATATCTCTCTAGATTGACTACATCTGAACTTCCTTTATGTAAGAGAGAAATATAAACCTCTATCTTGAAGTCGTAGTGTTTTATTATTTTTTTCCTGATGTGTAGGCAAACTTAAACTTAGTTGACAAAAAAGGAAATAATTTTCCTTTAAAATGTCTAAAATATAAGTAACCTCTCTGATACACATCCAGAGAAAGCCAATGTTAACTAATGACAGCAAAAGGAAATTTACATTTTATTCCAATTTTTTATTTAAAACACACCTCTAGGAAAGGTGGTTGTTCAAATCCTTGTCGCTAATGAAACTGACAACTTTTAGAGCAATGGAAAAAAGATGTATTGGTGTGGTCGCAAAGTTTTGGATGCAAAAATTCACAGATATAGAAACCAGTGAGTCACAATGATGCCTGTTGAAATTCTTTGTTTCTTAAAATAGCAAATCAAGTTATATTGCCAAAACCTGCAGGTGCTCCATCTATGCAGAGTAACAAGATTTTCTTTCCAGTTGAAGTCTGGCTTGGCATAAAAATTCTTCACCGTCTGAAGATATTGCTGTCCTTAACACTTTGCAAAAGGGACTTATAGAAGAGGAGTTCTTTGTAGATAATTTATGCTTATACATAAAACCTGGTTGTACTGAAAGCACTTCAGGTTTCTGTATATTGAAGGAAAGTAACTGACATTTTCTCCATGATCTGCTTCAAAATACTAAAGCAGTTTCAGTGACTGGAGTATATGATATTCCATATCTATATATGTTATGTAATATCTGTCTATCTATCTATCTATATAATATCTATAACAGAGGCATTGGTTCACTTTGCTTCCTCATACAGTATGCTGACATTTCCAGGGCATATAACTTCACTAAAAGCTTTGAAATGTGTATACAATCTTTCTATTAGCAGTGTGATAGGCGATTCTATAGGATACTTTAAGACAAGGCTTTTGTGTTTATGTAAATTAAAATTTTGATTAAGTTCTAGACATCAAAAATTCCACATGATTTTTAAATATTCAGGATGGATAAATGAAACATTATTCTTCAGCTTTGTTAGCATTAATTATATAAATTCATTGGCAAAAAAGCCTGGTTGTATATTAACCCTGCAGCTTTTGTGCAACATCAAGCTTAGCAATAAAAATGAAATTAATATAAACTTTGGTGTATAATTTTTACTTTTTCCAATCACAATTGACCTGGTATAAATAAATACCAGTCACAGAGGTCCACAGTCACATCTATGGGCTGTTGTTTCTCAGTCGTGTCCAACTCCTGTGACCCCATGGACTGCAGCATGCCAGACTTCCCTGTCCTTCATCATATCCCAGAGCTTGCTCAGACTCTTGCCCATTGAGTCGGTGATGCCATTCAACCATCTCATCCTCTGTTGTCCCCTTTTCCTCCTGCCTTCAATCTTTCCCAGCAACAGGGTCTTTTCTAAAAAGTTGGTGCTTTGCATCAGGTGGCCAAAGTACCTGATCTTCACCTTCAGCATCAGTCCTTCTCAAGAATATTCAGGGTTGATTTCTTTTAAGATTGACTGGCTTGATCTCCTTGCAGTCCAAGTGACTCTTAAGAGTCTTCTCTAACACCACAGTTCAAAAGCATCAATTTTTCAGTGCTCAGTCTTCTTACACCCATACATGACTACTGGGAAAACCATAGCTCTGACTAGACAGACATTTGTTGGCAAAGTAATGTCTCTGCTTTTTAACACACAGCCTAGGTTTGCCATAGCTTTTCTTTCAATGAGCAGTTGTCTTTTAATTTGAAGACTGCGATCACCATCTGCAGTGATTTTTGGAGCCCAAGAAAATAAAGTCCATCACTGTTTCCATTTTTCCCTATCTATTTGCCATGAAGTGATGTGACCGGATGCCATGACCTTAGTTTTTTGAATTTTGAATTTTAAGTCAGCTTTTTCACTCTCCCCTTTGAACTTCATCAAGAGACTCTTTAGTTCTTCACTTTCTGTCATAACAGTGGTGTCATATGCATATCTAAGGTTATTAATATTTCACTGGGTAATCTTGATCCTGGCTTGTGCTTCATCCAATCTGACATTTTGCATGATGTATTCTCCATATAAGGCAAATAAGCCTGTTGACAATATACAATCTTGACTTACTCTTTTCCCAATTTGGAACCAGTCCATTGCTCTGGTTCTAATGTTGCTTCTTGACCTGAAAACATATTTCTCAGGAGTCAGGTAAGGTGGTCTGGTATTTTCATCTCTTGAAGAATTTTCCACATTTTGTTGTGGCCCACACAGTCAAAGGCTTTGGTGTAATCAATAAAGAAGAAATAGATGTTTTTTTTTTCTGAAATTCTCTTTCTTTTTCTATGATCTAATGGATGTTGGCAATTCGATCTCTGGTTCCTCTCCCTTTTCTAAATCCAGCTTGAACATCTCAAAGTTCTCAGTTCATGTAATACTGAGGCCAACTTGGAGAATTTTGAGCATTACTTTGCTAGCGTGTGAAATGAGTGCAACCATGTAGTAGTTTGAACATTCTTTGGCATTGCCTTTTTTCGGGATTGGAAGGAAAACTGTCCTTTTTTGGGTAAGTTTTGGTAATTCCGATCAAAAGTATCTGCTCAGAATGCACACTATATAAAACTCAAAAATTGGCACTATCTGATGATTTACAATTGTACACTTATTCTCAAGCAATACAAGTTTGATAGTAAAATTAGACCTTAACATTTTCTATAAAGATGGACACAGCTTAGTATTAACAAAATATTTTTGCAGCGCAATCAACATGAAAGGTAAGTAAATAACACCTTTGCTTATGATCCAGTCTGCCATTTAGTTAGTTCAGTTCAGTTAGTTCAGCTCAGTCACTCAGTTGTGTCCAACTGTTTGCAACACCATGTACTGCAGTATGCCAGGCCTCCCTGTACATCACGAACTGCTGGAGTTTACTCAAACTCATACCCAATGAGTCAGTGATGCCATCCAACCATCTCATTCTCTGTCGTTCCCTTCTCCCTCCTTCAATCTTCCCAGCATCAGGGTCTCTTCAAATGAGCCAGTTCTTCGCATCAGGTGGCCAAAATATTGGAGTTTCAGCTTCAGTATTGATGTAAACATTGTCAAACATTTTGTGTCTCAATTTTCTCATGTATGGAATGAAAGTTTTGTCCAAAGTAAACTCAATAATTTAGTATATGTCAGTTTGCAAAATAAAATAATTCTGGTTTTGTTTCTGGTCACATCCTGCCTATAGTGTAGTTTCTTTACAAACTAAAGGATTTTAAAATTGTTTAAAATTTAAAAGTACTTTTAAGACTCAGTGAACTAAAATGGGCAGGAATGGCTATTTTTACTCAGATGACCATTATATCTACTACTGTGGGCAAGAATCCCCTTAGAAGAAATGGAGTAGCCATCATACTCAACAAGAGTCTGAAATGCAGCACTTGGGTACCTCACGGAAATGACAGAATTGCCTCTGTCCATATCCAAGGCAAATCATTCAACATCACAGTAATTCAAGTCTATACTCCAACCACTAATGCTGAAGAAGTTGAAGTCCAATTATGCTATGAAGACCTACAAGACCTTCTAGAACTAACACCAAAAAAGATGTCATTTTCATCACAGGGGATTGGAATGCAAAAGTAGGAAGTCAAGAGATAGTTGGAATAACAGGCATGTTTGAAGTTTGAGTACAAAATGAAGCAGGACAAAGACAAACAGTTTTGCCAAGAGAATGCACTGATCATAGCAAACATCCTCTTCCAACAGCTCAAGAGTTGACTCTACACATATCCATCACCAGATTGTCAATTGGACATCAAATTGATTATATTATTTGCAGCCAAATATGGAGGAGGTGTATACAGTCAGCAAAAAACAAGACCTGAAGCTGACTATGGCTCAGATTATGAGCTCCTTATTGCAAAATTCGTATCTAAATTGAAGAAACTGGGGAAAACCACAAGACCATTCAGGTATGACCTGTATCAAATCCTTTATGATTATACAGTGGAAGTGACAAATATATTCAACAGATTAGGCCTGACAGACTGCCTGAAGATCTATGGATGGAGGTTCATAACATTATACAGGAGGCAGTGATCAAAATCATCCCCAAGGTAAAGAAATGAAAGGCAAAATGGCTGTCTGAAGAGGCTTTACAAATAGTTGAGGAAAAAAGAGAAGTGAAAAGCAAAGGAGAAAGGGAAAGATATATCCAACTGAATGCAGAGTTCCAGAGAATAGCAATAGAGTTTCAGAGAACAGCCAAGAGAGTAGCAGAGAATAGCAATAGAGTTCCAGAAAATAGCAAGGAGAAAAGTCTTCTTAAGTGAACAATGCCAATAAATAGAGGAAAACAGTGGAATGGAAAAGACTAGAGAGCTCCTAAAAAAAAAAAAAAAAAAAAAAAAAAAAAAAGATTAAGGGACTATTTCATGGAAAGATGGGCATAATAAAGGACAGAAATGGTAGAGACCTAACATAAGCAGAAGATATTAAGAAGAGGTGGCAGGAATACAAGTACAGCCAAGGTCTAAATGACCCAGATATTGTGGTAACTCACCTACAGCCAAACATCCTGGAGTGTGAAGTAAGTGGGCCTTAGGAAGAAATACTACAAAGATAATGGAGGTGTTGGAATTCCAGCGGAGCTATTACAAATCCTAAAAGATGATGCTGTTAAAGTGCTGCACTCAATATGCCAGCAAATTTGGAAAACTCAGCAGTGGCCACAGGACTGGAAGAAGTCAGTTTTCACTTGAATCCCAAAGAAGGTCAAGGCCAAAGAATGTTCCAACTACCTTACAATTGGAATTCATTTCATGTGCTAGCAAGGTAATGCTCAAAATCCTTCAATCTATGCTTCAATAGTATGTGAGCTGAGAACTTCCTGATGTACAGGCTGAATTTTGAAAGGCAGAGGAACCAGAGATCAAACTGCCAACATCCGCTGGATCATAGAAAAAAGCAAGAGAATTCCAGAAAAACATCTACTTCTGCTTCATTGACTATGCTAAAGACTCTGACTGTGTGGATCACAAGAAACAATTGAAAATTCTTAAAGAGTTGGGAATACCAGGCCTCCTTACCTACCTCCTGTGAAATCTGTGTGCAGGTCAAGAAGCAACAATTAAAACCAGACATGAAACAACAGACTGGTTCAAAATTGGTAAAGAAGTATGTCAAGGCTATATGTTTCCACCCTGCTTATTTAACTTATATGCAGAGTACATCATATGAAACTCTGGGCTGTATGAAGCACAAAGTGTTATCAAGATTGCAGGGGAAAGTATCAATAACCTCAGATATGCTGATGACACCACCCTTATGGCAGAAAGTGAAAAGGAACTATGGAGTCTCTTCCTGAAGGTGAAAGAGGGGAGTGAAAGAGCTGGCTTAAACTCAACATTCAAACAACAAAAATTATGTTATCTGGTCCCATCACTTCCTGGCAAATAGGAAAAAATAGAAACAGTCACAGACTTTATATTCTTTATTATCCTCTTTATTTTCTTAAATCACTGCAGATGTTGACTGCAGCCATGAACTTAAAAGACACTTGTTCCTTGGAAGAAAAGCTATGAAAAACCTATTTGTTGTTGTTCGGTCACTCAGTCATGTCCAACTTTTTGTGACCCCATGAACTGCAGCATGCCAGGCTTCCCTGTCCTTCACCATTTCCCAGAGCTTGATCAAACACATGTCCACTAAGTCAATTATGCCATTCAGCCATCTCATCCTCTGTCATCCCCTTCTCTTCCTTCCTTCAATCTCCCCCAGCATCAGGGTCTTTTCTACTGTCAGCTCTTCATGGTATGCTTTCAAGTCATTAACAGAAAGCTGAACCTCAGATGATGGAGATGATAAACATATACTACTCTAATTTTATCAGAAAATATTTTTTTTATTTTACTTGTATTCCTGGTATGAGATGTTATAATGTAAGTATAAAGATATTTTGTGACCAATGGGTAATAAAAGCTATTGCACACAAACAAAGAACCATGTCATTTAATAATGAAAAAAAGTGAGGATTTTTAGCAGGACAAAGTGGAACAATCATGAAAGCTTTCAAATAATTAAATGCCTTTCATTTAGAAAAAAACTCCAACATTTTTTATAGACTCTGAGGAAGAGAACTAAGAAAACTAAGTAAAAGTTACAAGGAGATAAATCTTCATTCAATAACTTAAGATTTTTCAAGTAGTTGCAATTTTCTAAGGATAAAATTGATATTTAGAATGGCTACTAGGAATATTTCTCCATGCATTTCTCCTAAACCATGTATTTTATCCTTTTCATTCATGCATCACCTATTGATTTGCTAAATGTATAGTTTTATTAACACCTACCATGAAAAAACATGTTGAAGGGACAAGTTACATGATGCTACAACGTGGTTCACAAAGTTATATCAATTTATTAATCAATACTCTGACAATGGTTGTATGAGCATTTACAAATTCAACCAACTAATCTGTCATTGTGCTCTCTTCCATCTTTTTTTTTTTCACTAAGCCATCATAAAATATTATAATCTTCCTACATCTACAGTACTCCTGTAAGTTATGAATTAAATTACAGCAACAATAGACCAAGAGCTGGCTAATTAATCATATCATTCACATCAGAACATTTTTGGGTCTCACTCATGATGCTATTATTTCTACTTGCTCATACACTATATTTCAAAATAATTTTCATACATTGTTAAGTTTTGGGGGTAATTTGCTTCTGAATACCAACTTTCCCACTTTGACTGTTTTGGTCTTTCATCAATTCTTCCATTCACTATGTTTATCCAAATAGGAAAAACTGGTTCAACCTTGAAATTTCAATCAGTGCTTTAGGATGTAATTTGTTTCCCAAAATTTGAATTAACTTCGGAATAGTCCTACTGAAGTATTCTCAGTGGGGAGAGGGGAGTAGGAAAATTTGACTTCAGGGAGTTCAATTTTGCCACCTGTAATAAATATATCATCTTAATTAGCCTAGCCACTTTTTATGTCTTTCAACTTTCACGAAAGTTAAAGAGCTTGTTTCACCAAACTTAAAGTTTTCTAGGCTTCACTTTGAACTCTTATAATCCAAATATTTTCCTAACATTTCAAATTGTATTTTTGCAATCTGTATAACAGTATAGCCAGAAAAAACTGAGTTGTAGCAAATATTGCCTCAACACATGCAGAATAGCTGTTTTGAAACAATTTAGTGTCATGACAACTTAATGTTAAAAAAGTAAGTGGCACGTAAAGGCCTTCAATATTATTGTACACTATGAAAGGTGTGGGTTCACTTCCCTGCAGATGTCTGAGATGGTACTTATAAAGATCAAAAGGTCCTTCAGTTAACTTTAGTTGTTCAATCATGTCCAACTCTTTGTGACCCCATGGACTGCAGCACTCCAGGCTTTCCTGTCCATCACCAACTCTTGGAGCTTCCTCAAACTCATGTCCATCGAGTTGGTGATGCCATCCAACCATCTCATCCTCTGTTGTCCCCTTTTCCTCCTGCCTTCAATCTTTCCCAGCAACAGGGTCTTTTCTAAAAAGTTGGTGCTTTGCATCAGGTGGCCAAAGTACCTGATCTTCACCTTCAGCATCAGTCCTTCTCAAGAATATTCAGGGTTGATTTCTTTTAAGATTGACTGGCTTGATCTCCTTGCAGTCCAAGTGACTCTTAAGAGTCTTCTCTAACACCACAGTTCAAAAGCATCAATTTTTCAGTGCTCAGTCTTCTTACACCCATACATGACTACTGGGAAAACCATAGCTCTGACTAGACAGACATTTGTTGGCAAAGTAATGTCTCTGCTTTTTAACACACAGCCTAGGTTTGCCATAGCTTTTCTTTCAATGAGCAGTTGTCTTTTAATTTGAAGACTGCGATCACCATCTGCAGTGATTTTTGGAGCCCAAGAAAATAAAGTCCATCACTGTTTCCATTTTTCCCTATCTATTTGCCATGAAGTGATGTGACCGGATGCCATGACCTTAGTTTTTTGAATTTTGAATTTTAAGTCAGCTTTTTCACTCTCCCCTTTGAACTTCATCAAGAGACTCTTTAGTTCTTCACTTTCTGTCATAACAGTGGTGTCATATGCATATCTAAGGTTATTAATATTTCACTGGGTAATCTTGATCCTGGCTTGTGCTTCATCCAATCTGACATTTTGCATGATGTATTCTCCATATAAGGCAAATAAGCCTGTTGACAATATACAATCTTGACTTACTCTTTTCCCAATTTGGAACCAGTCCATTGCTCTGGTTCTAATGTTGCTTCTTGACCTGAAAACATATTTCTCAGGAGTCAGGTAAGGTGGTCTGGTATTTTCATCTCTTGAAGAATTTTCCACATTTTGTTGTGGCCCACACAGTCAAAGGCTTTGGTGTAATCAATAAAGAAGAAATAGATGTTTTTTTTTTCTGAAATTCTCTTTCTTTTTCTATGATCTAATGGATGTTGGCAATTCGATCTCTGGTTCCTCTCCCTTTTCTAAATCCAGCTTGAACATCTCAAAGTTCTCAGTTCATGTAATACTGAGGCCAACTTGGAGAATTTTGAGCATTACTTTGCTAGCGTGTGAAATGAGTGCAACCATGTAGTAGTTTGAACATTCTTTGGCATTGCCTTTTTTCGGGATTGGAAGGAAAACTGTCCTTTTTTGGGTAAGTTTTGGTAATTCCGATCAAAAGTATCTGCTCAGAATGCACACTATATAAAACTCAAAAATTGGCACTATCTGATGATTTACAATTGTACACTTATTCTCAAGCAATACAAGTTTGATAGTAAAATTAGACCTTAACATTTTCTATAAAGATGGACACAGCTTAGTATTAACAAAATATTTTTGCAGCGCAATCAACATGAAAGGTAAGTAAATAACACCTTTGCTTATGATCCAGTCTGCCATTTAGTTAGTTCAGTTCAGTTAGTTCAGCTCAGTCACTCAGTTGTGTCCAACTGTTTGCAACACCATGTACTGCAGTATGCCAGGCCTCCCTGTACATCACGAACTGCTGGAGTTTACTCAAACTCATACCCAATGAGTCAGTGATGCCATCCAACCATCTCATTCTCTGTCGTTCCCTTCTCCCTCCTTCAATCTTCCCAGCATCAGGGTCTCTTCAAATGAGCCAGTTCTTCGCATCAGGTGGCCAAAATATTGGAGTTTCAGCTTCAGTATTGATGTAAACATTGTCAAACATTTTGTGTCTCAATTTTCTCATGTATGGAATGAAAGTTTTGTCCAAAGTAAACTCAATAATTTAGTATATGTCAGTTTGCAAAATAAAATAATTCTGGTTTTGTTTCTGGTCACATCCTGCCTATAGTGTAGTTTCTTTACAAACTAAAGGATTTTAAAATTGTTTAAAATTTAAAAGTACTTTTAAGACTCAGTGAACTAAAATGGGCAGGAATGGCTATTTTTACTCAGATGACCATTATATCTACTACTGTGGGCAAGAATCCCCTTAGAAGAAATGGAGTAGCCATCATACTCAACAAGAGTCTGAAATGCAGCACTTGGGTACCTCACGGAAATGACAGAATTGCCTCTGTCCATATCCAAGGCAAATCATTCAACATCACAGTAATTCAAGTCTATACTCCAACCACTAATGCTGAAGAAGTTGAAGTCCAATTATGCTATGAAGACCTACAAGACCTTCTAGAACTAACACCAAAAAAGATGTCATTTTCATCACAGGGGATTGGAATGCAAAAGTAGGAAGTCAAGAGATAGTTGGAATAACAGGCATGTTTGAAGTTTGAGTACAAAATGAAGCAGGACAAAGACAAACAGTTTTGCCAAGAGAATGCACTGATCATAGCAAACATCCTCTTCCAACAGCTCAAGAGTTGACTCTACACATATCCATCACCAGATTGTCAATTGGACATCAAATTGATTATATTATTTGCAGCCAAATATGGAGGAGGTGTATACAGTCAGCAAAAAACAAGACCTGAAGCTGACTATGGCTCAGATTATGAGCTCCTTATTGCAAAATTCGTATCTAAATTGAAGAAACTGGGGAAAACCACAAGACCATTCAGGTATGACCTGTATCAAATCCTTTATGATTATACAGTGGAAGTGACAAATATATTCAACAGATTAGGCCTGACAGACTGCCTGAAGATCTATGGATGGAGGTTCATAACATTATACAGGAGGCAGTGATCAAAATCATCCCCAAGGTAAAGAAATGAAAGGCAAAATGGCTGTCTGAAGAGGCTTTACAAATAGTTGAGGAAAAAAGAGAAGTGAAAAGCAAAGGAGAAAGGGAAAGATATATCCAACTGAATGCAGAGTTCCAGAGAATAGCAATAGAGTTTCAGAGAACAGCCAAGAGAGTAGCAGAGAATAGCAATAGAGTTCCAGAAAATAGCAAGGAGAAAAGTCTTCTTAAGTGAACAATGCCAATAAATAGAGGAAAACAGTGGAATGGAAAAGACTAGAGAGCTCCTAAAAAAAAAAAAAAAAAAAAAAAAAAAAAAAGATTAAGGGACTATTTCATGGAAAGATGGGCATAATAAAGGACAGAAATGGTAGAGACCTAACATAAGCAGAAGATATTAAGAAGAGGTGGCAGGAATACAAGTACAGCCAAGGTCTAAATGACCCAGATATTGTGGTAACTCACCTACAGCCAAACATCCTGGAGTGTGAAGTAAGTGGGCCTTAGGAAGAAATACTACAAAGATAATGGAGGTGTTGGAATTCCAGCGGAGCTATTACAAATCCTAAAAGATGATGCTGTTAAAGTGCTGCACTCAATATGCCAGCAAATTTGGAAAACTCAGCAGTGGCCACAGGACTGGAAGAAGTCAGTTTTCACTTGAATCCCAAAGAAGGTCAAGGCCAAAGAATGTTCCAACTACCTTACAATTGGAATTCATTTCATGTGCTAGCAAGGTAATGCTCAAAATCCTTCAATCTATGCTTCAATAGTATGTGAGCTGAGAACTTCCTGATGTACAGGCTGAATTTTGAAAGGCAGAGGAACCAGAGATCAAACTGCCAACATCCGCTGGATCATAGAAAAAAGCAAGAGAATTCCAGAAAAACATCTACTTCTGCTTCATTGACTATGCTAAAGACTCTGACTGTGTGGATCACAAGAAACAATTGAAAATTCTTAAAGAGTTGGGAATACCAGGCCTCCTTACCTACCTCCTGTGAAATCTGTGTGCAGGTCAAGAAGCAACAATTAAAACCAGACATGAAACAACAGACTGGTTCAAAATTGGTAAAGAAGTATGTCAAGGCTATATGTTTCCACCCTGCTTATTTAACTTATATGCAGAGTACATCATATGAAACTCTGGGCTGTATGAAGCACAAAGTGTTATCAAGATTGCAGGGGAAAGTATCAATAACCTCAGATATGCTGATGACACCACCCTTATGGCAGAAAGTGAAAAGGAACTATGGAGTCTCTTCCTGAAGGTGAAAGAGGGGAGTGAAAGAGCTGGCTTAAACTCAACATTCAAACAACAAAAATTATGTTATCTGGTCCCATCACTTCCTGGCAAATAGGAAAAAATAGAAACAGTCACAGACTTTATATTCTTTATTATCCTCTTTATTTTCTTAAATCACTGCAGATGTTGACTGCAGCCATGAACTTAAAAGACACTTGTTCCTTGGAAGAAAAGCTATGAAAAACCTATTTGTTGTTGTTCGGTCACTCAGTCATGTCCAACTTTTTGTGACCCCATGAACTGCAGCATGCCAGGCTTCCCTGTCCTTCACCATTTCCCAGAGCTTGATCAAACACATGTCCACTAAGTCAATTATGCCATTCAGCCATCTCATCCTCTGTCATCCCCTTCTCTTCCTTCCTTCAATCTCCCCCAGCATCAGGGTCTTTTCTACTGTCAGCTCTTCATGGTATGCTTTCAAGTCATTAACAGAAAGCTGAACCTCAGATGATGGAGATGATAAACATATACTACTCTAATTTTATCAGAAAATATTTTTTTTATTTTACTTGTATTCCTGGTATGAGATGTTATAATGTAAGTATAAAGATATTTTGTGACCAATGGGTAATAAAAGCTATTGCACACAAACAAAGAACCATGTCATTTAATAATGAAAAAAAGTGAGGATTTTTAGCAGGACAAAGTGGAACAATCATGAAAGCTTTCAAATAATTAAATGCCTTTCATTTAGAAAAAAACTCCAACATTTTTTATAGACTCTGAGGAAGAGAACTAAGAAAACTAAGTAAAAGTTACAAGGAGATAAATCTTCATTCAATAACTTAAGATTTTTCAAGTAGTTGCAATTTTCTAAGGATAAAATTGATATTTAGAATGGCTACTAGGAATATTTCTCCATGCATTTCTCCTAAACCATGTATTTTATCCTTTTCATTCATGCATCACCTATTGATTTGCTAAATGTATAGTTTTATTAACACCTACCATGAAAAAACATGTTGAAGGGACAAGTTACATGATGCTACAACGTGGTTCACAAAGTTATATCAATTTATTAATCAATACTCTGACAATGGTTGTATGAGCATTTACAAATTCAACCAACTAATCTGTCATTGTGCTCTCTTCCATCTTTTTTTTTTTCACTAAGCCATCATAAAATATTATAATCTTCCTACATCTACAGTACTCCTGTAAGTTATGAATTAAATTACAGCAACAATAGACCAAGAGCTGGCTAATTAATCATATCATTCACATCAGAACATTTTTGGGTCTCACTCATGATGCTATTATTTCTACTTGCTCATACACTATATTTCAAAATAATTTTCATACATTGTTAAGTTTTGGGGGTAATTTGCTTCTGAATACCAACTTTCCCACTTTGACTGTTTTGGTCTTTCATCAATTCTTCCATTCACTATGTTTATCCAAATAGGAAAAACTGGTTCAACCTTGAAATTTCAATCAGTGCTTTAGGATGTAATTTGTTTCCCAAAATTTGAATTAACTTCGGAATAGTCCTACTGAAGTATTCTCAGTGGGGAGAGGGGAGTAGGAAAATTTGACTTCAGGGAGTTCAATTTTGCCACCTGTAATAAATATATCATCTTAATTAGCCTAGCCACTTTTTATGTCTTTCAACTTTCACGAAAGTTAAAGAGCTTGTTTCACCAAACTTAAAGTTTTCTAGGCTTCACTTTGAACTCTTATAATCCAAATATTTTCCTAACATTTCAAATTGTATTTTTGCAATCTGTATAACAGTATAGCCAGAAAAAACTGAGTTGTAGCAAATATTGCCTCAACACATGCAGAATAGCTGTTTTGAAACAATTTAGTGTCATGACAACTTAATGTTAAAAAAGTAAGTGGCACGTAAAGGCCTTCAATATTATTGTACACTATGAAAGGTGTGGGTTCACTTCCCTGCAGATGTCTGAGATGGTACTTATAAAGATCAAAAGGTCCTTCAGTTAACTTTAGTTGTTCAATCATGTCCAACTCTTTGTGACCCCATGGACTGCAGCACTCCAGGCTTTCCTGTCCATCACCAACTCTTGGAGCTTCCTCAAACTCATGTCCATCGAGTTGGTGATGCCATCCAACCATCTCATCCTCTGTCATCTCCTTCTCCTCCCACCTTCAATCTTTCCTAGCACCAGGGTCTTTTCAAATGAGTCAGTTCTTCACAACAATTGGTCAAAGTATTGGAGCTTCAGCGTCAGCATCAGTCCTTCTAATAAATATTCAGGACTGTTTTCCTTTAGGATTGACTAGTTTGATCTCCTTGCAGTTCAAGGGACTCTCAAGAGTCTATCCAAACCTGCAGTTCAAAACCACCAATTCTTCGGTGCTCAGCTTTCTTTATAGTCCAACTCACACATCCATACATGACTACTAGAAAAAACCATTGCTTTGACTAGATGGACCTTTGTTGGCAAAGTAAAGTCTCTGTTTTTTAATATGCTGTCTAGGTTGGCCATAGCTTTTCTTCCAAGGAGCAAGCAGCTTTTAATTTACCATCTGCAGTGATTTTGGAGCCCCCAAAAATAAAGTCTCTCACTGTTTTCATTGTTGCCCCATCTATTTGCCATGAAGTGATGGGACTGGATTCCATGATCTTAGTTTTCTGAATGTTAGGTTTTAAGCCAACTTTTTCACTCTCCTCTTTCACTTTCATCAAGAGGCTCTTTAGTTCTCCTTTGCTTTCTGCCATAAGGGTCGTGTCATCTGTGTATCTGATGTTATTAATATTTCTGCCAGCAATCTTGATTCCAGCTTGTGCTTCATCTGGCCTGGCATTTTGCATGATGTAGCCTGCATATAAATTAAATAAGTAGCATGACAATATACAACCTTGATATACTCCTTTCCCTATTTGGAACCGGTCTGTTGTTCCATGTCCAATTCTAACTTATGATTCTTGATGAGCATACAGGTTTCTCAGGAAGCAGGCGAGGCGGTCTGGTATTCCCATCTCTTGATGAATTTTCCACAGTTTGTTGTGGTCCACACAGTCAAAGGCTTTGGTGTAGTCAATAAAGCAGAAGTAGATGTTTTTCTGGAACTCTCTTGCTTTTTCAATGACCCAGTGGATGTTGGAAATTTACTCTGTTTCCTCTGCCTTTTCTCAATCCAGCCTGAATATATGGAGGCTCACGGTTCACATACTGCTGAGGCCTGGCTTGAAGAATTTGGAGTATTACTTTGCTAGCATGTGAGATGAGTGCAATTGTGCAGTAGTTTGAACATTCTTTGGCATTGCCTTTCTTTGGGATTGGAATGAAAAGTGACCTTTTCTAGTCCTGTGGCCACTGATGAGTTTTCATATTTGCAGGCATGTTGAGGATAAGTGTTAGCTCTTCTCTAAACTTTTGATAGAATTCACCTATGAACACATCTATTCCTGGACTTTTGTTTGTTGGAAGATTTTTATTACAGTTTTTATTTTGGTGCTTGTGATTGGTCTGTTCAAATTTTCTATTTCTTCCTGGTTCAATTTTGGAAGGTTATACTTTTCTAAGAATATTGTCCATTTCTTCTAAGTTGTCCATTTTATTTTCATATAGTTGATCACATAGTCTCTTATGATCATTTGTATTTCTTTGCTGTCTGTTGTGATTTTTCCATTTTTATTTCTAATTTTATTGATTTGAGCCTTCTCCTTTTTTTTTTTTTTTTTTCTTCATCAGTCTGGTTAACAGTTTATCTACATTGTTTACCTTCTCAAATAAATAGGTTTTAGTTTTGTTGATCTTTGCTATAGTCTCCTTTATGTATTCTGCATTACTGCTCTTGTTTTTATGTTAAAAACACAAAGCCCACTTGTTAAACCCCACTAACTTTAGGGTTTTTTTGTTTTTTTTTTACTATTCTTTTTCTAGTTGCTTTAGGTGTAAAGTTAGGTTGTTTATTTGATGTTTCTCTTGTTCCTTGAGGTAGACTTGCATTTCTATGAACTTCTCTGTTAGCACTTCCTTTACTGAATTCCATGGGTTTTAGGTTGTCATGTTTTCATTATCATTTTTTTTTCTATGCATATTTTGATTTCCTTTTTGATTTATTCAGTGATCTGTTGATTATTTAGAAACATGTTTTTTAGCCTCCATATGTTTGTGTTTTTTATGCCCCCCCACCCCCGCCATGGTTGATATCTATTTTTACAGTATTGTGACCCGAAAAGATGCTTGAAATGATTTTATTTTTTCTTTTTAGTTTATCATGGCTAGGCTTGTGGCCTAGGATGTGGCCTATTCTGGAGAATATTTCATGGGTACTTGAGAAAAAGGTGAACTCCATTGTTTTTGGGTGTAACAATCTGTAGATATCAATTAGGTCTAACTGGTCCAAAGCATCCTTTAAAGCTAGTGCTTGTTCATTTTTCTGTCTGTGTGATCTGTTCATTGGTGTGAGTGAAGTAGTAAAGTCCCTCACTATTATTGTGTTCCTTTCAATTTTCCATGTCATATCTGTTAGCATTGCCTTAAGTATTGAGGTGCTCTTATATTGGGTGTATATATATTTATAATTGCTATATTTCCATGGATTTTCCAATATTCACAAATCAATCAATACACCATATTAACAAATTGAAAGATAAAAATCACATGATTATACCAACATATATGCAGAGAAAGCCTTTGACAAAGTTCAAAACCCATTTATGATTAAAAAAACAACAACAACAACAAAAAAAAAAAACCTCTCCAGAAAACAGACATAGAAGGAGCATACCTCAGCATAATAAAAACCATATATGACAAACATTCAGCAATTATTATCCTCAATGGTGAAAAACTGAAAGCAGTTCCTCCAAAATCAGGAACAAGACAATGGTGCCCACTCTCAGCACTAATATTCAACATGGATTTAGAAGTGCTAGCCACAGTGATCAGAGAAGAAATAGAAATAAAAGGAATGCAGATGGGAAAGAAGAAGTAAAACTCTCACTGTGTGCAGATATCATAATCCTCTACATAGAAAACCCTAAAGATGCCACCAGAAAACTTCTAGAGCTAATCAATGAATATAACAAATTTGCAGGATATGAAATTAATACACAGATATCCTTTGCATTCCTATATACCAACAATGAAAAATCAGAAATATAAATTAAGGAAACAATCCTATTTACCAATGCAATGAAAAGAATAAACTACTTAGCAATAAATTTAATTTAAGAAACAATAGATCTACAGAAAACCAAAACACTGACAAAAGAAATCAAAGATGACACAAAAAGATGGAGAAATATACCATGTTCTTGGACTGGAAGAATCAATATACTGAAAATTAGCATACTACCCAAAGCAATCTATACATTCAATGCAATCCCTATCTTGTTCCCTGAAGAAGAACACATAATTTTACAATTTAAATTAAATTACACATAAATGTACATACAGATGGATAATAACATATGAAAAGATGCTCAACATCACTAATTATTAGAGAAATGCAAATCAAAATCACAATTACATATAATCTCTAGCTGGTCAGAATGGCCATCATCAAAATGTCTACAAACAATAAGTGCTGGAAAGGGTGTGGAGAAAAGGGAATCCTCTTACACAGTCGGTGGGAATGCAAACTGGCACAGCCACTGTGGAGAATAATGTGGAGATTCTTTAAAAAAATGAGAATAGAACTGCCATTTGACTCAGCAATCCCACTGCTGGACATACACTGAGGAAACAAGAACTGAAGGGGACACATGTACCCCAATGTTCATTGCAACAATGTTTACAATAGCTAGGACATGGAAGTAACCTAGATGTCCATTGGCAGATGAATAAAGAAGTTGTAGTACATATACACAATGGGATATTACTCAGCTATAAGAAGGAATACATTTGATTGAGTTATAGTGAAGTGTATGAACCTGGAGCCTATTATACAGAGTGAAGTTAAGTTAGAAAGAGAAAGACAAATACTGCATATTAATGCATATATATGGAATTTAGAAAGACAGTACTGACGATCCTACATGAAGGATGGCAGAGATGACACAGATATAAAAAGCAGGCAATGTGAGAAGGTGATGGTGGGATGATTGAGAGACTAGCATTGAAACATGTACATTACCATATGCAAAATAGATGGCCAGTTCAAGTTCAGTGCATGAAGCAGGGCACTCAAAACCAGTGCTGTGGGAAAACCCAGAGAGATAGAGTCGGGAGGGAGACGGGAGGGTGGTTCAGGATGAGGGGGGACACATGTATACCTGTGGCTGATTCATGTTGGTGTATGGCAAAAACTGTCACTATATTGCAATAATCCTCCAATTAAAATGTATAAATCAATTTTTAAAATGTAAACAGTATCAGGAGCAAAGTGCCTCTAAAGTACAGTGTCTTGCACCAACAACGATGAGTAAATTTATGATGCATGCATTGAGTTTATGCATATTATATGTTAAATGTGAACATTAGGGGACAGAATATGGAAGTCTCTGAATATCATTTCAAGTTATCACATCATCATTACTATACTGAATATAATGTCTCCACAAGGTTCATTATGTTGACACACAATCTACAATGTGATGGTATCAGGAAATTAGGCCTTTGGGAGGTGAGAGTCTAGCACCTTCATGAATATGATAACATCCTTACAAGAGAGACCCCAGAACTCCCTTACCCTTTCTACCATATGAACACATAGCAAGAAAACAGCTGTCTATGAACCAGGAGGAGAGGACTTATTGGTCTTCAGAACTCTGATACATAAATTTCTGTTGTTTATAAGCCAACCAGTCTATGCTACTCTGTTACACTCCTAGCCTGAAAAAAGGTAATAATGCTGGATATTAAATGCCATTGAGTTTTGATAAGGTTTAGTATAATAAATATACTAGTTTAAGAAGTAAATTTCAGTGAGTAAATAATAACAGCTAGTATTTGCTGAGACTTTCCATGGATCAATTATTTTGCTAATTTTTTTCCATAAATATTTAATTTTAAAAGCATTTACAAATATTTAATGAATAATATCACAATGCATATTAAGCATTAGTTCTTAGATAACTTTTTCATTATTGAAAGACTAAATACACAGATAAGCAATAGCCAGAACCTATATGGCAAGAAATTCCTGATCACAAAGGAAGTCTAGGAAGCCAGACCACAAGTTTTGAAATGATCAGACCAAACAGCCACACCTCTAAAACTGTTGACCCAGAATTGTCAGGATTAGACCAATGACCTGCAAGTGATGTTTCTTTTCCCTTGCTACCACCACAGAGCCAACTAGAGAAAGCCAAGTATGTATCCAAACCAGTCACATACAATGCATGGCTGCTTAGCTTGCCTCCAATGTTCCCATGCCAATAATCTCCATCTAGAAAACTTCCCTTTCTCTGTAAAGCTTTCTCACAAACCTAACTGCTTCAGCATCTCTGCTACATGCAGGTGATGGTGACTGATGCCTTGTGCAGATATCCTCCACTGTTCTCACTGGAGTGGTCCTTGTTCATTTCTAGAGTGTGGAATGGGTAAACATCTCTGGGGGAAAATACAGAAATATGAATCACATCCTTGAAAATGGGTACAGACTTTAATCAGTTTTTCTATTTCAGGTAATTCATCCTGAAGAAATTAAATTAAAAAAAAATAAAAAAAATTCACTTGAATAATCCTTGCATTATTATATATAATATTGAAAAGAGTAGAGCCTATCTATTAAAAATAGGAGTTTGGCTGACTAAACTGTGGTAAAGAAGAGAATAAAAAATATGTTGTAATTAAAAGTATGTAGTAGAGGAGTATTTATAGGCATGCAAAGCTTTTTTCAGTGTGTTTTGAGGTGAAATGAAAAAAGTTAAATAGAGTATGAACAGTACTATCTTATTTTTTCAATCTATCAGCAGTGATTTCTCCTAGATGCTTTAAATTAAGTACAGTTCATATTTTCTTCATGGTATGAAACTATATATTTGATTGCATCATAAGAAAAAAAGTAATATTTTATTTAATTATAAAAACAAAAAACTGCTACCCTGAATTATATTGCTTGATCCAACCAATGCAATCATTTTTGCAGCATTATATGTGTTTTATTGTGAAGATACCTGCCTCAAAATGTTAAAATACATTAGTAATTATATAAGTGAAAAAATAAATGAAAATAGGCTATTGTTCTCTCACTTACTTGATAAACCAAATAAACCAAAGAAAATGGCAAAACTATTAGATAAATATAAAAGCAATACACTTCTTACTAGCATCACAGAACTGAAATGATAGCAAGGAATTACAGAGGTAAGTCAAATTGTAAAATATACACCCATTCTTCAACCCAAAGCGTATCTACCCCTTTGTGACGCAGTGGCCCTGGTCCAGCACCACGTTGGCAAGCATTCTCTAAGCAGGAGCTTGAAAGGTACTTATGTGTTTGAATTTCTCACTTATATTGAAACTGAGGTCATCATCAATAAGATCTCTGAACCATAATTTGCTTAACAAATAATAACCTGTAACCGCCGTCACTGACCAAACTTGCTTTACTTGTTCCTGTGACCAGCACACTTTTCAAATTTCAGGCAGCCTAGACAATATATCCCAAGATTCCTTAGCAACCTACCATAGACAACTGTTTTGCAATATGGATGATTATAGTAACAGTTGCTCAAGAGTCAGCTCTTGTTCAGTTCAAGGTCCTGCTGGTTAAGACTGTTGGGATAGACCACCAACCTTGCAACTGTCATAGGGTCTAAAAATTCACCCTCAGATCATGCTAATGCTGCCATTTTCTGAATATATGTCCCATGAAAAAGCAAGTAACTCAGATAAGTCTGCACAAAAAGCGTTCACCTTTTCTTTAACTGTAATCACCTTTCCCACATCTCAGACCACCCTGTTTCTTAAATATTCTGAGTTTTTCATCTTCAGGGAGGTGCCACAGAGACTTGTTCTCCCATCTCCTCTCTTGGCTGCCTCATGGATAAGCCTTTTCTCTGCTACAAACCTTGGTGTCTCAGCGTTTGCCTTACTGAATATCAGGCAAACCAACCTGGTTCAGTAGCATTATCTTCTGTGTCAGCCACAGGAACATACCGAAGTTAGTCCCAGAGAGAGGATGAGATCAGTGAGGAGTGGAATCAGATCACCCCAGGCCTCCCAGATGTCCCCATACAGCCAACCAAACCTCACCAAGACTTTCAAGGCTGCCCGGTTGCCCATCTGAGATACATAAGCAATATGTACTTATTTTTATATTTAACTGAAGTACTGTGATTGCTTCTTACATAGCATTATTACAGTAACAGATATGGAAGCCAAAGTCTAACATGAAATAGAAAGCACAGAAATAAACCTGCATGCTTAAGGTCATTAGTCAATGACAAAGGTAACAAACAAACAAACAAACAAAAAAATACTGGAGAAAATACAGTCTCTTCAGCAAGTAGTACTAAGAAAACTGGACATGTAAAAGAATGAAATTAGAATACTCCTTCACACCATATCTAAAAATAAACTTGAAATAAGTTAAAGAACTAGAACTCCTAGAAAAGAACATGAACAGAATTCTCTTTGACATAAATCACAGGGGCATTTTTTTTTTTTTTTTAGATCTGTCTCCTAAGGCAAAAGGAACAAAAGCAAAAGTCAACAATTGAGACCTAATTAAACTTAAATGTTTTTTGTACAGCAAAGAAAACCATAGACAAAATGAAAGATAACATGCTAAATGAGAGAACATATTTGCAAATAATATGACCAATAAAGGGTTAGTACCCAAAACTATAGAAATAGCTCTTACAACTCAATATCAAAAACAAAAAAAAAGTTCTGATTAAAAACTGATGAGGAGACCTGAAAACTTTTTCTCAAAGATGATATACAGATGACCAATAGTCAAAGAAAGAAATGCTCAGCACTACTAACCCTCAGGTAAATACAAATCAAAACCAC
Source organism: Dama dama (assembly GCF_033118175.1). NCBI lineage: Eukaryota > Metazoa > Chordata > Mammalia > Artiodactyla > Cervidae > Dama > Dama dama. The sequence continues at coordinate 8,932,505 of NC_083697.1, read as the reverse complement.
AATGAGATATTAACTCATACTTTTCAGTATGGCTATCATCAAAAAGTCTACCTATAATAAATGGAGAGCATGTGAATAAGGGGAACCCCACTACACTATTGGTGGGAATGTAACTGGTACAGCCACTATGGAAAACAGTACGGAGGTTTCTCAAAAAACTGAAAATAGAAATACCATATGATCAAGCAATCCCATCCCTAGGTACATATTTGAAGTAAGTAAAATCACTAATTCAGAAAGATATATATGCATACCATTGTTCATAGCAGCACTGTTTACAATAGCCAGGATATGGGAGCAACCTAAGTGTCCATCAACAAATAAATGGGTAAAGAAGATGTACATATAAAGAGTGGAATATTAGCCATAAAAATGACATAAATTCTTCTCTTTGTGACGATGTAGATGGACCTAGGGCCTTCCCTGGTAGCTCAGCTGCTAAATAATCTGCAGGAGACCCCACTTTGATTCCTGGGTCAGGAAACTGGACAAGGGGTAGGCTACCCACCCCAGTATTCTTGGGCTTCCTTCATGGCTCAGATGGTAAAGAATCTGCCTGCAATGTGGGAGACCTGGATTCAATCCCTGGGTTTGGAAGATCCCCAGAGGAGAGCATGGCAGTCCACTCCACTATTCTTATCCAGGGAATCCCCATGGACAGAGGAGCCTGGTGGGCTACAGTCCACGAGATCACAAAGAGTCAGACACGACTAAGTGACTAAGCACAGCACAGCACAGATGTACCTGGAGGGTGTTATGCTTAGTGAAATAAGACAGAGAAAGACAAAAACTCTATGGTATCACTTACATATGGAACCTAAGACATAAAACTATGAATGTGTATAAAATAAAAAGACTCACAGATATAGAGAACAAACTAGTGGTTACCAGTGAGAAGAGAGAAGGGGGAGGAGCGAGATAGGGTAGGAGATTAAGAGATACAAGCTACTAGGTGTGAAATAAGCAACAAGGATACAGCAGAGGGATATATAGCCATTATTTTATAATAATTTTAAGTGGAGTTCAATCTGTCAATATACATTGAATTGTTCTGTTGTACACCTGAAATTATCATAATGTTGTAAATCATCTGTACTTCAATAAAAAAAAAAGTCTAAGTAATAAACTGGAGCTCAGATGACAAATTAGACCCCAAACTTCACTTTGTCCTGAGAACATGTGCCAAACTGAAAGAATTTATGCTTTTTTTAAATGTATATATTGCAATATGATTACCACAAAAAGGATAGTTACATTCATAATCTCATGTACTTCCTTTGTATTTGTCCTGAGAACTTAAACTTTGTAACTTTCAAAAACATCATATGGCAATGTTAAATATAGTCGATGTGCTGTATATGCTTTTGTGTTTTTATATTTACAGAGAATGGGAGAGAGTGTTAGATGCCAGGGCAGGCTCTAGGTGAGGGTGGAGTCCAAGAGCCCGTCTCCTTGTAGCAGTGACTGAGGGGTTTGATAGAGGAAGATAAACCATCTTTTTGAAGAAAGAAAGCCTTCATCTTAGGGCTCAAAGAATTCCAACAAATACTTTTCTATAATAATAATAATACCAGTAATGATAAGCATCTTATTTAAAAGAATTAAATGCAACAGAAAATGAAATAGCATGAACAAAAAATAGAAGAGACAAAAAGCAGAAAAGGACTCGGAAATACATTAGATATTAGAATTCAAAGATTTTTTTTAAAAAAACCTATGCTTACTGTGGTCAAAATAATTTAAAAAAAATAATTAAAGTGATACCAATTAATAGGACACTGTAAGTCATAGCCTAGAATTTTTGAGAAAGAACTATATAGGAGTTTTAAAAATAAACACTTTAGCTGAGGTTAAAAATTCAAAGACTGGCATTAGACATGACTACTTTATCTTCTTTGTTAAGAGGTGTTTTTGGTATATTTCTGTGTCTAAATTCGGTGTTTATTTTCAGATATCACATTTATAATCCTACCATTAATAAATCAGTCTGTTTTATCAAAATAGTGTCAAATTGATAGATTGAAAATTGTATTTCATTACTGCAATATTTTAATTTGCATTTTTTTTATTTTTAAGGAGGTTGAATTTCTTTTTTCCTATTCATTACAGCTTTTTCATTTACCCTCTGTAAGGTTCTTGTTGACACTTTAGTTTCTGATTCTACTGAATTATGTATTTCCTTCTTATTTCATTGTAAAATAGAATATCTAAAATATTTCATATTATGATATTAACACAATTCTCTGTTACATATGGCAAATATTTTCTTCTTGTTTATTCTTTTTCAAAAAATGATTCTACTATTTCAGGAAGATCTCTATTTTAATAAACACAAGGAAAAGTCACTGAACCAAGGGGAAGTTGGTATTGTCAGCCAAACTGAAAATTGAAAAGGGAAGTCATTTATGATCCCAATAATAATAGTTGTTTACCATAAAGGCCATCAGCAATTGGAGTTATAAAGCTAGTGCTTTTGTAGAAATTATATTCTTTACAATGTTAATGTTCTTATTGTTGTTCAGCCGCTCAGTCATGTCCAACTTTTTGCGACCCCATGGACTGCAACATGCCAGGCTTCTCTGTCCTTCACCATCTTCCAGAGTTTGTCCAAATTCATGTCCATTGAGTTGGTGATGCCATCAACCATCTCATCCTCTTTCGTCCCCTTCTCCTCTTGCCTTCAGCCTTTCCCAGCATCAGGGTCTTTTCCACTGAGTTGGCTCTTCACATCATGTGGCCAAAGTATTGGAGTTTCAATTTGAACATCAGTCCTTCCAATGAATATTCAAGGTTTATTTCCTTTAGGATTGACAATGTTAATAAATATGCTTAATTTTTGTTATAATGCATTTGTATAGACAATAGGTCTTAGTTTTAATAGAATTCATTATGAAATGGATACCTAAAAAATATTACCAGAAAAGAGAATAAGCTTGTGGTCTCATTTAACTTCTAATTTAATAAAATACTAAGGATTTCCAGCAAAGCTTCCCTGGTGGCTCAGAGGGTAAAGCATCTGCCTGCAATGGCTCAGAGGGTAAAGCGTCTGTAGGAGACCCAGGTTCAATCCCTGGTTCAGGAAGATCCCCCAGAGAAGGACATGGCAACCCACTCCAGTATTCTTGCCTGGAGAATCCCATGGATGGAGAAGCCTGGTAGGCTACAATCCACGGGGTCACAAACAGTCCGACATGACTGAGCGATTTCACTTTTCTCTCCAGCAAAGCAGTTCAATGAATCTTCTAGTTTTGTTTTTGTTGTTCAGCCTCTAAGTTGTGTCTGACTCTTTGTGACCCCATGGACTGCGGCATGTCAGGCTTCCCTGTCCCTCACCATCTCCCAGAATTTTCCCAAGTTCATGTCCATTGAATTAGTGATGCCATCCAACAATCTTATCCTCTGCCACACTCTTCTCCTTTTGCTTTCAATCTCTCTCATTAGTTTCAGGGTCTTTTCCAATGAATCAGATCTTTGGATCAGGTGGCCAAAGTATTGGAGCTTCATCTTCAGCATCAATCCTTTCAATGAGTATTCAGGGTTGATTTCCCTTAGCATTACTGGTTTGATCTCCTTGCTGTCCAAGGGACTCTCAAGTCTTCTCCAGCACCAGAATTCAAAAGCTTAACCCATCCCCTTCATGGATCACTGCCTTGTGTGAAGGGGCTTGCATAGCTCAATGGAGCTATGAGCCATGCTGTGTAGAGTGACCCGAGATGGATGGGTCATAGTGGGGAGTTCTGACAAAACATGGTCCACCAGAGGAGGAAATGGCAAACCCCAGTATTCTTGCTGTGAGAAACCCATAATAGAACACTAGTTTAGAAGCTCACCTAATTATTTATACTCATTTATAAAAGGATTACTGTGTCTTTTCTTTTTGGTCAATTTTAACTACTTTTCTGGGCTTTCCTGTTGGCTCAGTGGTAAAGGATGTGCCTGCCAATGCAGGAGACAATATTTCAACCCCTGGATCAGGGAGACCTATGGAGAAGGAAATGGCAATCCACCCAAGTATATTTGCTTGGGAAACCCCATGGACAGAGGAGGCTACAGTCCACAGGGTTGAAAAGAGTCAGAAATGACTTAGCAACTGAATGACAACAACAACAAATCTACTTTTCTCTGTTTATTTATCTGCTTTTCAGTAGTTGTGATTTGACCATTACCAAAAGATAATTTTTACAGCACACATCTTCTAAAAGAAGTATTTGTTTACACTTTAAGTCACACATTTTTCCATAATATTAATATCACATATATATTATGGAAAGCATTAATAATGTCATACACAATATATTAATATCAGTGTTATAGTCTGTTATACTGGTATCTCACAACAAGTCATTTTACATATACAGAACTAATCTCAGAGCTGGGAAGGGTGCTGGCAAGTTAGGGGCCCTGTCATGGAAGTTCTCTTCATGGCAAATTCACCTTCATCAGCATTATATTTTCAGAGGTCATAATTTTTCAATTTCTCAACCTAAGTCTTTAGACATCCTGAATGGGTCTGCTTTTGTGGTTTGGGGAGCCCTGCAACACTGGGCAAGTACTTTAGCTTTCTGTCTGAAGAAACTATTTTCATGTGACTACAAGGAATAAGACAGATTCCTGGGCTTTCTGACATTAGAGCTGATCCCAAGCCTTAACTAACATAACTGGTTTGTTGAAAGCTTTAATTGTTGTTTCAGGCTCAAATGATTTGTTAACAAGAGAAACCACTCAATTTACATAAATAAATCCAATATTTAATAGAGAATACCTGCCTTATTTTTACTATACAGTCATTAAAAGAAAGGGGTATCAATATCTAATAGAGAATTATCTTCTTGTTTTCAATAAGCAATCATTAAAAGGGAAGAAAAGTGAAATGCTAAAGGAGAATAACAGTATGTACATCACCAAATTGGGTTTTGACCAACATCCTGACTCAAACAGTGCTGGGAAGTCCCAGGTGACAGCAATCTGGGAAAAGGTCCTGGGCAGTATGTCTGCTCAATGGGTGAGACTTCAAACTCCAGTATGGGGGTTCCCACTTATAATTCCAGGCCACAAACTAATATCATCATCAGTCTGGGAGCAAATTGCAGCTCTGGTTTTAAGCTAACTTTTATTTATTTATTTATTTTAGTAATGCCATTTGTTTTGTCTTATAAATCTTGAAATGTAATTTGAAATGTTGTTAAGTCCTGAATGTGGTGGGCCAGACCCCTTCTAGGGGCTCAACAAGTCTATGATCCATCCCCTATCTTATCTGTGGTGTCACATGCCTTGCATTCACAGCAGGTACATAGTCAGGGTCTTGTCCAGGCAAGTCAGAAGCAAAGTCAGAGGCCTGTTGTGCTTTCTCATCTCTGAAGCCTGAACAAGACTACTTCTATTTAATTTTCCTAACACTAACTTATTTCAGTCACATGAAAGACCACTGGCAGAAGAAACACCCAGCTTAGACCTGCCCAGGTTGCAAGTGAAAGTGAAGTTGTTCAGTCATGTCTGACTCTTTGCAACCCCATGGACTGCTGCCTGCCAGGCTCCTCTGTCCATAGAATTCTCCAGGTAAGAATACTAGAGTGGGTTGCCATTTCCTTCTCCAGGGGTTCTTCCCAACCCAGGGATTGAACCTGGGTCTCCTGAATTGCAGGCAGACTCTGTAATGTCTGATCCACCAAGGAATCCCAAACTGCAAAATCATGAATGAACACAGTAGTTAATATAGTGAAGTCATTTAATTTTGAAGTGGTTGGTTTTGCATCAATAGATAAAAATCTTTTAGTATATTCCTAAATGTCCAAATATATTTTTTGTTTTATTTCCATTATTACAATAATGGAAAAGGAAGGGTTGAGGTGAGTACAGAGAGTTTCATAAGAAGAAATTCTTAAGTCATAGATTAGATAAACCTTTTCACAGAATTTCTTTCTTCATTCATCTTTCATGAACCACAAACTTCAACTAAGACTCATTCTCCATTATATTTCATAGATTTGAAAAATTCTTAAACATATCTCTGCTTTATTTTGACAATGGTCAAATAAATATTAGCTAAAGAGTTAAAAGTAAAAGATATATTTTAAATGCATGAAAAACAGGATTTTCTAAGTTATTAGAGAATTATAAGTGAAATCCTCAGTCACTTTCAAAACTAAGAAAATGTAAAAATTGCTGGATAATGATCAAACGAGTTGCATCATATTTTGCAATCATGATTTAAGAAAGCCACATTAAATTTTTAAAGTTTTGAAAATTATTTACATATTGAACTATTCAAATTAGGAATGTTTCTTATTTAGAAGAGCATACCAATATAATTATGCTAGCAGATTCTGCTCACTGATTTTCTTTAAAATTTTATGGGAAATGGTGGTATTTTAATATGTAGCCACTTTCTGAAATAACTTTGCAAAGAAAAATTTTTATAAAATAAGAACTGTTCTGATGTATCCCTAAATAAAAATTAATACTTAAAGTTCTTCTTTGCTCAAAGATACAAATTCAGCCCTCTAAGGAAGAGAACCATCTGAGACTCCTAGGATTTCTGGGCATGCACAGGGATTTAAACATATTCTGTGAGCTCTCCTCTACTCAACATTTAACAGCACAGCAATCTGTCTCTTTTTGGTTTTATGGCAAAAGGGAAAAATGTCTTTCTGTAGCCAAGCTTTGCTAGTTTGATTATGAAGTCATGAAAATACACATATACACATAAACACATACATATATGCCACTAATGAAGAATCCAGATCTTGGGTCCTTCACTTTCTTCATGAGAGATTGGGAAATTTGGTAATTTCTTAAAAATATGTATACTTTTTTTTTTTTTTCCCAGAATGGTTGCATTTTATCTATGGCTCTACTAAAGGCATACTCAAGAAAGAATGAAGAGACAGAGCCAAATCAAAAACAACACCCAGTTTTGGATATGACTGGTGAGGGATGTAAAGTCCAATGTGTAAGAGCCATATTACATAGGAAGCTGGAATGTTAGGTCCATGAATCAAGGTAAATTGGAAGTGGTCAAACAGGAGGTGGCAAGGGTGAACATCAACATTTTAGAAATCAGTGAACTAAAATGGACTGGCATGGGTGAATTTAACTCAGATGACCATTATTTCTACTACTATGGGCAAGAATCCCTTAGATGAAATGGAGTAGCCGTATAGTCGACAAAAGAGTTTGAAATGCAGTACTTGGATGCAGCACTCTGTGGGAGAAGACGAGGGTGGGATGTTTTGAGAGAACAGCATCGAAACATGTATATTATCTAGGGTGAAACAGATCACCAGCCCAGGCTGGATGCATGAGACAAATGCTCGGGCCTGGTGCACTGGGAAGACCCAGAGGAATTGGGTGGAGAGGGAGGTGGGAGGGGGGATCAGGATGGGGAAATACATGAAAATCCATGGCTGATTCATGTCAATGTATGACAAAAACCACTACAATATTGTAAAGTAATTAGCTTCCAACTAATAAAAATAAATGAAAAAAAAAAAAAAAAAAAACAATGACAGAATGATCTCTGTTCATTTCCAAGGCAAACCATTCATTATCACATTAATCCAAGTTTATGCCCTGACCAGTAATGCTGAAAAAGCAAGAGTTGAATGGTTCATTGAAGACCTAAAAGACCTTCTAGAACTAACATGCAAAAAAGCTGCCCTTTTCATTATAGGGGACTGGAATGCAAAAATAAGATGTGAAGAGATACATGGAGTAACAGGCAAATTTGGCCTTGGAGAACAAAATGAAGCAGGGCAAAGGCTAACAGAGCTTTGCCAAGAGAATGCACTGGTCATAGCAAACACCCTCTTCCAACAACACAAGAGAACACTCTACACATGGACATCACCAGATGGTCAAGACCGAAATTAGATTGGTTATATTCTTTGCAGCCAGAGATGGAGAAGCTCAATACAGTCAATGAAAAGAAGGTTCTTCTTTTCATTCTATGAGATCTATGAGATCTTCTATGAGATCGTTCTATGAGCTGACTGTGGCTTATATCATGAATTCCATATTGGCAAATTCAGACTTAAATTGAAGAAAGTAGGGAAAACCACTAGACCATTCAGATATGACCTAAATCAAATCCCTTATGATTATTCAGTGGAAGTGACAAATAGACTCAAGGGATTAGATCTGATAGACAGAATACCTGAAGAACTATGGATGGACATTCATGACATTGTACAGTAGGCAGTGATAAAGACCATCCCCAAGAAAAAGAAATGCAAAAAGGCAAAATGGTTGTCTGAGGAGGCCTTACAAATAATTGTGAAAAGAAGAGAGTTGAAAGGCAAAGGAGAAAAGGAAAGACATGTCCATTTGAATGCAGAATTCCAAAGAATAGCAAGGATAGAAAGCCTTCCTCAGCGATCAATGCAAAAAATAGAGGGAAAAAAAGTAGAATGGAAAAAAACTAGAGATATCTTCAAGAAAATTAGAGATATCAAGAGAAGATTTCACGAAAAGATGGGTACAATAAAGGATAGGAATGATATGAACCTAAGTGAAGCAGGAGATATTAAGAAGAGGTGGCAGTAATACACAGAAGAACTGAACAAAGAAGATCTTCATGACACAGATAACCATTATGGTGTGATCACTAACCTAGAGCCAGACATCCTGGAATGTGAAATCAAGTGAGCCTGAAGAAGCATCACTATGAACAAAGCTAGTGGAGGTGATGGAATTCCAGTTGAGTTATTTCAAATCATAAAAGAAGATGCTGTGAAAGTACTGTACTCAGTATGCCAGCAAATTTGGAAAACTCAACAATGGCTACAGGACTGGAAACAATCAGTTTTCACTCCAATCCCAAAGAAAGGCAATGCCAAAGAATGTACAAACTACCACACAATTGCACTCTTCTCACATGCTAGCAGAGTAATGCTCAAAATTCTCCAAGTCAAGCTTCAACAGTATGTTAACTGTGAACTTCCAGATGTTCAAGCTGGATTTAGAGAAGGCAGAAGAACCAGAGATCAAATTGCCAACATCTGTTGGATCATCAAAAAAGTGAGAGAGTTCCAGAAAAACATCTTCTTCTGCTTCATTGACTATGCCAAAGCCTTTGACTGTGTGAACCACAACAAACTGTGTAAAATTCTTCGAGAGATGGGAATACCTGACTACCTGACCTACCTATTGAGAAATCTGTATGCAGGTCAAGAAGCAACAGTTAGAACTGGACATGGAACAAGAGACTGGTTCAAAATCGGGAAAGGAGTACGTCAAGGCTGTATATTGTCATCCTGCTTATTTAACTTATATGCAGAGCAGATCATGAGAAATGCTGGACTGGATATAGCACAAGCTGGAATCAAGATTGCCAGGAGAAATATCAATAGCCTCAGATATGAAGATGACACCACTTCACGGCAGAAAGTGAAGAAAAACTTACAAACCTCTTGATAAAAGTGAAACAGGAGGGAGAAAAAGTTGTCTTAAAAACTCAACATTCAGAAAACTAAGATCATGGCGTCTGATCCCATCACTTCTTGGCAAATAGGTGGGGAAATAATGAAAATAGTGACAGACTTTTTTGGGGGGCTGAGGCGGGGAGCTCCAAAATCACTGCATATGGTGACTGCAGCCATGAAATTAAAAGACACTTGCTCCTTGGAAGAAAAGTTATGACCAACCTAGACATCATATTAAAAAGCAGAGACATTACTTTGCCAACAAATGCCTGTCTAGTCAAACTATTGTTTTTCCAGTTATCATGTATGGATGTGAGAGTTTGACTATAAAGAAAGCTGAGCACAGAAGAACTGGAGCTTTTGAACTGAGGTGTTGGAGAAGACTGTTGAGAGTCCCTTGGACTGCCAGGAGATCCAACCAGTCCATCCTAAAGGAGATCAGTCCTGGGTGTTCACTGGAAGGACTGATGCCGAAGCTGAAACTCCAATACTTTAGCCACCTGATGCAAAGAACTGACTCATCTGGAAAAGACCCTGATGCTGGGAAAGATTGAAGGTGGGAGGAGAAGGGGATGAGATTGTTGGATGGCATCACTGACTCAACGGACATGAGTTTGTGTAATCTCCGGAATTTGGTGATGAACAGGGAAGCCTGGCGTGCTGCATTCCATGTGGTCACAAAGAGTCAGACATGACTGAGTGTGAATTGGACTGAACTGAAAAGAATACTAGACTAAAAGTCATCTTGACTAAAAACTTCTAGTGAAGACATCACCTAAGGAAACTCTCTCATGTTATCTGGCTGCTCAGTGTCCATAGGCATGCTCACTCTGTTCTGTGCATGTCATCCTGCCTACCTTGTCAGCAGAGTGGAGCATGTTACTTAGTATTCATGTATTAACGTTTTTAAAATTATAACAACAACCCCAGGAGGCTATTTGCCCAAGTTTCCTCTTCCCCATACATGCATATGCATCAGTTCAGTTCAGTTCAGTCGCTCAGTCGTGTCTGACTCTTTGTGACCCCATGGACTGCAGCACACCAGGCCTCCCTGTCCTTCACCAACTCCCGTAGTTTTCTCAAAGTTATGTGCATGAGTCAGTGATGCCATCCAACCATCTCATCCTCTGTCATCCCCTTTTCCTCCCGCCTTCAATCTTTCCCAGCATCAGGGTCTTTTCAAATGAGTAAATTACTCGCATCAGGTGGCCAAAGTACTGGAGTTTCAGTATCAGTTCTTCCAATGAATATCCAGGATTGATTTCCTTTAGGATGGACTGGTTTGATTTCCTTGCAGTCCAAGGGACACTCAATAATCTTCTCCAACACCACAGTTCAAAAGCTTCAATTATTTGGTGCTCCACCTTTCTTTATAGTCAAACATGACAATTGGAAAAACCATAGCTTTGACTAGATGGACCTATGTTGGTTAAGTAATGTCTCTGCTTTTTAATATGCTGTCTAGGTAGGTCATAACTTTTCTTCTAAGAAGCAAGTGTCTTTTAATTCCATGGCTGCAGTCACCATCTGCAGTGATTTTGGAGCCCCAAAAAATAAAGTCTGTCACTATTTCCAATGTTTCTACATCTATTTGCCATGAAGTGATGGGACCAGATGCCATGATCTTAGTTTTCTGAATGTTGAGTTTTAAGCCAACTTTTTCACTCTCCTGTTTCACTTTCATTTAGAGGCTCTTTAGTTTTTCTTTGCCTTATGCCATAAGGGTGGTGCCATCTGCATATCGGAGGTTATTGATATTTCTACTGGAAATCTTGATTCCACCTTATGCTTCATCCAGTCTAGCAATTCTCATGATGTACTCTGCGTGTGCATATTCCCTGTAAATGTCAATTCTAAAAATAACACAAGCTTTTCTGCAGTGAAGCCTGACTTATCATTTTGCCTTCAGCTTCAAGATTTTCTCTCTTTTCTACAAGGTGTGAAATTATGCATTAATGAAGTAAATTATCCTCATGAACCCTTTGAACAGATGCTACATTTCTTATTGCCATCAGCTTAAGTAGATTAATTTATAGACTCAGCTATATCTTTTTCCAAAAAATCTCATAGTAAGAAATCAAGCAGCAGATGAAAAACTTTTACAGTAATTCTTATCTCTCCCTCCCCCCTCCATTTGTTCTTCAATATGTGTTTGAATTCATTTACAGTTTGGAAGATGCCAATTTTACAGAAATTTTTAAAAGAAAAATAAGCAGAAAGGGATATAAATTTTTCACTTCTTCAAAAAAGATTTATACATTTCCTAGAAAGCAAACATTATCTCTACTTTAACATAGATAATCATTTTGACGCCACTCTACAAAAACATCAAGTAACTGTGCATCACATTATTACTTTCATTTGTTAAGTAATGGCAAAGAAATGTCTGTGTTAAAAATAGACCATTTCATAAATTGTATCTCATTTTCAAACCCATGAGGCAAGCAATGTGATCATTTTTTAAATTAGCCAAATTTAGTGCCTTCATCTTGACTTGCAATCCGTTTAAGCAAAGACAGAATTGTAACGGAGCACATCCTCACAAATCACTGCTACAAATCAGCCCGAGTCAGGCAGAATATTTAAATTATAACTCACATTAAAAACACATGCTGTCATTATTCTGCCCTGAATCTCAAGTCTCAAAGTTCTTCTCACATGTTGAGGTTTCCCCACCCCCACTATGAAAGTGAAAGTCACTCTGTCATGTCCAACTCTTTGCAACCCCATGGACTACACAGTCCATGGAATTCTCCAGGACAGAATACTGGAGTGGGTAGCCTTTCCCTTCTCTAGGTGATCTTTCCAACCAACGAATCAAACTGGGGTTTCCTGCATTGCAGGCAGATTCTTCACCAACTGAGCTATGAGGGAAACCCTATATTTTCAATAGAAAAGATTTGTAAGTTGCTTTAAAAGAAAGGTCTTCTATGCTTAGTATACTTTCTTCCTTCCCCTCATTTTGAATACACAGCGTTTTATCTATACTCTGAGGGGACAAATGAACTCATCAATGTGATGCCTCCACTGCTGCTGCTGAGAAACCTGGAGGAAGGGAGGAGCCCAGGTTGGGAAGAGTTGAGAAATAAAGTCAGATGAGGTTGGAGGTAGCTTAAAGTTTTGTGGTTTTGGCTTTATTCCCTGTGTTATATAAAGCTTGGCCCCTCTGTACATAAGTGCCAAATCAAATCTCAAAGACAGTATTGAGTGAAGTAGAAAAGTATAGCTTTATTGCTTTGCCAGGTAAAGGGAGACACACCATAGTGCTGTTTCCTAAAGTTACGTGTCTCTACCCTAGAGTTTGATGAGCAGGACTTGCAGGCTCTTAATCTCATCTCAGTGAAGTGAAAGTCACTTAGTCATGTCCGACTCTTTGCGACCCCATGGACTGCAGTCCACCAGGCTCCTCTGTCCATGGAATTCTCCAGGAAAGAATACTGGAGTGGGTTGCTATTTCCTTTTCCAGGGGATCTTCCAAGCCAGGGATCAAACCCAGGTCTCCTGCATTGCAGGTGGACTCTCTACCTACTCAGTACCCTGGTACTGAGCCACCAGGGAAGCCTGGTGGGCTGCAAAACTTGATGTGCTCTGGTCCCTTTAATCTTGCCTTGGGTTATTTATTGGCTGCTCCTCCTTTGATTAGTAACTGTTTGCATCTGCCCTTAGGAACTCAGGGAAGAAAACAGAGGTTGGAGTTTTGCCTACAAAAATGGGAGACAGAAAAGCCTCTGTGCCTGAGAGCATTACAGGGCCCTGCTCAGCTTCCCTTCCATCCATCCTTCCATCCTTCCATCCTTCCATCCTTCCTTCCTCCCTTTCTGCTTTAAACATTGGCTTTCTCCTGAACCAAGTGCCATAAAAAGCTACTTTGATACAGAGGTGTTTCATCCTTGCACATGCTTTCTAAAGGGGAATTTTAGGGGTGGGGACTGATAGGGTGGCCCCACTCCTGGCTCAAAATAGGGCAAAGTGGAATTGGTACTAAGGGTATGAAGGCAGTGACAACAGCCAGGCAAAGGAAATGCCCTGTTTTTATGCAGAAAACAGTATAGATACAGAAGGCAAAAGGCTTATTCAAAAAAATATATACTTAGTTTTTTAATGTTTTTGAACTGTGGTGTTGGAGAAGACTCTTGAGAGTCCCTTGGACTGCAAGGAGATCCAACCACTCCATCCTAAAGGAGATTGGTCCTGGGTGTTCATTGGAAGGACTGATGCTGAAGCTGAAATTCAATACTTTGGACACCTGATGTGAAGAGCTGAATCATTGGAAAAGACCAATGCTGGGATGGACTGATGCTGGGAGGGATTGGGGGCAGGAGGAGAAGGGGACAGCAGAGGATGAGATGGCTGGATGGCATCACTGACTCGATGGATATGGGTTTGGGTAGACTCCGGGAGTTGGTGATGGACAGGGAGGCCTGGGATGCTGCGGTTCATGGGGTCACAAAGAGTTGGACACCACTGAGCGACTGAACTGAACTAAACTGCACATCATCCACCCCAAGTTTCAGCTCCCTCTGATTATCTGGGGCAGACATACACTTGGTTAAGTCCCTGAGGAAATAATTAAAATAAGCAAATTATTTCTGTTGGCCTTAATGTTGAATTCTGGTACAACCAATTCTGTTTAAGTCACACTTTTTAAAAAATCTGATTTCACATTGTAACAGAAGAATAGACCTAAAAGGACTCCTACAAGTAATTTCCAACACTATGATGTAAAACCTAAAGGCATAAAAACAGAAAAAATCATAGAAACACTTTGTAGTACATTTACTTTTTGTTTCCATTAGCCACACTTCTTTTAGATTATTTTAACTCAGGAATGTGATTTTTGTTTTGTTTTGTTTTTTTGTTTTGTTTTTAACCTGTTTTAGCATCTGTGATATGTTCTCCATTACCCTCACGCAGAGAAAGATCTCTAACTTAGCAGTGGGACCACTCAAGGTAGTATTTATCATTTACTAAGGACTATGTTAGACACTTCGGTGTGCTTATCTCAAGGCATCACCACTGGATCATCAGGGAGCTGTGATTTATCCTATTTAACAGGTAAAGAAACTGAGTGAGGATCATAAAAGAAGGATAAATTACCCTAGGTTATATACCCAGTAAGGGAAGTTGAAGTTAAATTCTCTCTCCTATCTGAATAATTCTTTCTAGGGTTAAGAATTTCTGTTTTTAGAGATGTTGAACTTGGATTAGTAACTGTAATTTGTTATAATTTATTTAAGGTAAGAAATGATGTTTTATTGCTAATTATTTGCTCCCAGCATTCCCAATTCATTTCTTGAATATAAAAGTATACATTAAATATTTAGTGAATTAAATTGAGTTGAATTTCCATACTTTAGAAAAAACACATTTTAGATACCTCATCTTTAAGATAAAGTATTTAAATAAGGAAGAGATAAGAATTTTCATATGTTCTTAATCTGGAGAATAACTTAATTATACAAATGCAATAGCTGTTGCCGAAGCTTATTAAAATAAGAAATTATTATTTGCTACTCTAAGCTAGTATTTTACATAAGTTGTAAATTTGCCAGCTTCCAAAATTAGATGTTTATAATTTGCTCTTCTAGTGTCTTACATGAAGTATAGATAAGCACCACTTTATCACTCGTTTATCTGGAGGACATGGGTTTGTATTTCATGGCTTTTTACTCTAAGTTTCAGCTCTTTAGTCATGTTGCTTGAACCATTAATAGTCAAAGTTGCAAACCCTAGTGATGATTTTATCAGAACATCTAAAATGAAGCAATGCTTCTGTGTAAGTAAAAAAGTTAATGATATTTAAACAAATGAAATCATATGTTTATATTTGATCTTTTATTGACATTAATAAGACCATGGAGCCCGAAGAAGGTCTTTCTTGATGTTCTCACTTGCCACTTTCTGTTGCTTAATTACATAATCTTAGCATATGGACCACTTAATAGGTTTTCTCTCTATTTCTCCTTTTAATATCTTTATTTTATATATACAGTCAAATTTGGTATATCTTAAAATATGGATTATTTTTCCAGCAATTGAAATGCTTTCCTTTTAATGGATCTGCTATTTGAGGTGCAGTAAGATTTGTATGTTATGACTCTATTTATATGTCTTTATATCAATCTAAGATATACTTTGTTTTCTAATTTATTAAAATCCCTATATAAGCCAAAATATTAGTTTTATCAGATTTTTAGAAGCAATAAATTGCCAAGAGTTAGTGCAAGTTAAATTTGATATAACATAAAAAGAAATTTTCAACCCTTTTGAAACCATGTATTAAAGGAGAATCTATTATTCATCTCACTATGCACAGTGACATAATGGAACTAAAAATTAAAAAAAGAAAATTCTGAATACTCAGATCCAAGAAGATTATACTATTCAACCCAATAGTACAAAGTAAAGATACTAACAAGTCACATTATGCTCTCAACAAAGCACTTTCCCTTTTAAACACAATTCTATTGTCATTTCATTCATTGACATTAAGGCACAGACTAAAGAAAGAATATTGTAATTTAATAGTTTTTGTGTATTGAAAATAATAGATAGTTATCAAGAATGACACTCTTGGACACCTAAAGAGAAGTTATTATAGTTCTCACAAAGGCAAATGCCATTGATTTATATATATATATACCTGCAACAATTCTGTAGTCCACTTCTAAACTTTGCTTGTTGTATGAAAATCATTTCTATTATGAAATATAATTAAGGCTATGCATTCCTCATTACTTTTCTGAATGAGAGTGAAATAAGAGAGGATAAAACTGCTGCTGCTGCTAAGTCGCTTCGGTCGTGTCTGACCCTGTGCGACCCCATAGATGGCAGCCCACCAGCCTCCCCCGTCCCTGGGATTCTCCAGGCAAGAACACTGGAGTGGCTTGCCATTTCCTTCTCCAATGCATGAAAAGTGAAAAGTCAAAGTGAAGTTGCTCAGTCGTGTCTGACTCTTAGCGACCCCATGGACAGCAGCCTACCAGGCTCCTCCCTCCATGGGATTTTCCAGGCAAGAGTACTGGAGTGGGTTGCCATTGCCTTCTCCAGGATAAAACCGGAACACAGTAAATATTGAACTGTGTTCAATATTGTTGTTCAATATTGTTGAACTGTTCAATGTTGTTTGAACTGTTGTTCAAAATATGAAAAAACATTTTGCTGAACATCCTTGTTCTAGGAGTTATAGTAAAATCTTTGTATGGGTATGAGCTATTTAATTATTACAAGGCATTGACGATTTTGGTTAATATATATAACTAAAAAGAAGAAAAAATATTTATAACAATAATTACAAAATGGAAGTTATTAAAATTAAAATGATATGAAAGCTAACTTTAAAAACTTCTTTAGTAGGTTTTGTTTTAATTAAGTGACTATCATAATGGGTAGAACATAGTATTATGTAACATTGAAAGTGAAAGTGAAGTGATTCTTTGTGAACCCATGGACTGTAGCCTACCAGGCTCCTCCGTCCATGGGATTTTCCAGGCAAGAATACCGGAGTGGGTTGCCATTTCCTTCTCCAGGAGATCTTCCCAACCCAGGGATTGAACCCAGGTCTCCCACAGGGAAAGCAGACAATTTACCATCTGAGCCACCAGGGAAGCCCCTATGTAACATTGGTTACACAGTGAGACCAATGCTTTGGGGGTCCTGTCATATGACTATGCCTCAGAAATGAAGCATGGTTAATTTAGCCAGCTGGACTTGGATGTTTTGGACATTTGTTGATCTTTATTTGCTAAAGTCTTAAGAATGCTAAAAATGAATCAGTAGCTGCAAAAGTGTCATATTTCTATGATTAAATATTTTTCTTTCTTTCTCTACCAATGCTACTAGAACTATTCTCTATTTTGTGTAGAAATATACTTCATAAATATTTCAGTTATATTACATGTCAATAATAATAATCAGATTCTTAAGAAAAAAAAGTTTCTAATCATCATGTAAAGTTATGTAGCTGTTATGAGTGAGAAAATGAAGAAAAGAAACACAGACCGGCAAAGCATAATTTTGAAGAATCAGTGAGAAAAGTAAAATAGATCATTGGAGGTGAAGGGAGTTACATAGACTTTTGTAATGCCTGTCAGGTACCCATGAGTTAAAGTCAGAGAAGCATAATAATTAGTTACAGAATGAATTACAACTATATGAAGTGGACATTCCCTGTTCACAATGTACCCCTTTGCCATTTCTTTCTTCATCCCACGTTCCCAGCTGTGTACACATCAACCTAAGATGATATAATTATTTGATATAGCATAACTCCAAGAGATTTTAGACAAAATGACTCTGTAGTGTCTAAAGGAACAAATCCTCATTGCAGTCCATAACTAAGTGCTTTCTCAGACACTCCAAGCTAACAGACACAAAATCCGACTGTCACCTTGGGAAAATGTAAGTGTCTATTTGGTGCTCATCACTCCAGTAATTCCAGAGTTGTTATTGCACTTGAATGGGAGAATGCTGGCACTGAAATGCAGCAGAAAGTTAGAAGTGTCAGATTGAGACATGACCTAAAGTGATCTTCCAACATATTAAGGGTTCTAGAGACAGAGGAAAGCACTTCTCCCCATGAGAATCAGGAATCAGAAGTAGGGATAATTAGATGTTAGAAAACCAATAATATTGTTAAACAACTTTGCTAACAATGCATCTGTGTGTTTCTCTCCATGTGATTAGTCTTTAAGATATACACTAGAAGTCTTTCAGAATTATTTATAGACTGATCACAAAAATGCAAGTATTACTCTACTTTGAGATATGAGAATAAACTAACTGGCTTTCAACTGTACTTATGAATAAAGCTTGATAATTCTAAAGATTGAAAAGCTATCATATAATTAATTTCAATGATTTAATATTTTCCTCGTCAAGATTATTGTATATTTGTAAATGTTTAAATTAAAAAAAAATTTAGAGTTGTAAATGCTTGGAGGGCATCTGTTTGATGTCCATAAATCCAAAAGACAACTTGATAAGATAATTATAAAAGTGGAGAGAGGGTTTTTGAACAAAAAGGAAGTATATTTTATACATTAGGGATTCTTTTACTTTTAATTACATGTAAGAAGAGATATATGTTAAGATAGAAACAGAATCAGCTTATAAATACATGGAAAATTCTTTTTCTAGAGTCGATAGCAAAAAAAGTTTAAAACTGGATGAAAACATGCACCTGACCTCAAACCATCGTTAGTGGTCCTAGTATTATACTCCTTGGGGGCACTGAAATTCACTTAACTATAAAAGCTATTCTTTGAGGCAATAGTGTCCCTTTCTTGTAAAAAGCAGCATTCATTTCACAATGCTTTGTTTTCTTTCTCTTCTTGAGGAACAATCAAATAAATTTCAAAATATCACATTAATATTGTCCCACAACTAAATATTAGAAAACAAATACATCTCAAACACTTTGACAGAATTTTTGAAATCAAACATAAATTTGATTTTAATACTTATGTTCATGAAAGATAGATATATGCTAATTAGAAATAATTTCTGCTAAATTTTTTAAATATATATTTTTATACAAAATTAATAAAAGACTGGTAATTCTTACTGAACTGTAATGTTTACTGATAAGAAATAACCTAGAATAAGTCAATGGATAATGAGCAAAGCATATTATCACACAACATGCTAAAGTGGAAACATGTGGAGGGAACAAAGTGTGAATAAAGCACAAAAATCACTAAAAAGGTAAATATTAATTAAATCATTAAAATAGCATTTTGCTATGCAATTTGGGATGAACATAATTTCAACAAAAATTCCAATATAGCTGAGAAATATAAAAGCAAAGGCTCTCATGTGGTATTGATGTGAGCATAAATGGATTCATCCTTTGTGGAAGGATCTTTTCTACTATATAGCAAAGGCTCAAAATTTTCATAACCACTGACCCAATCAATCTACTACTAGGAATTCATTCTAAGGAAATCTAAAATAGAAATTTCTACAAATGATTATTGTCATTATGTTTATAAGCATTAAAATTTTAAAATTCATAAAATTATATAGGGACTTCTTTGGATGTTTAGTGGTTAAGAATCCACCTTCCAATGCAGGGAACTAGGATCCCATATGACGCAAGGCAACTAAGCTTTCACTCCACAGTTAGAGGAGTCCCTGTGCATCACGTCTAGAAAAAACCCACATGCTACAATAAAGACTCAGTGTAGCCAAAATTAAAAAAAAACAAAACAAAACAAAACTATAACTATAAAGATTATAGTAGGTATCCACTAATATTAATGTTTGTAGAATTTTGATTGAAAATATTATCTTTTATCATTCGAATCACTTTCTCCAGCTTCATAATAAAACACTTATGAAAATATAATAAAAAAGCAAAGACTCATAACCCAGAAAATACATTATAATAGAATAGTGGCCAAAATTTTGGTAAAACTTAAACAGCTTGAAGATTGAGAAAATGAAATTAAAAATGAGTGGCCCTCATTATTAGGCACCAAAAATCAGGGCAGACACCAAGGTAGTGAAAAACTAATCAGAAAATATGTAAGATTCAGAGAAAACTGGTGGGGGAGGGCAGTGTCTGTCATTTGAACACCGTGAGTAAAACATTAGCACCAAGGGCAGTGGAAGATCCTGAAGAAAGATGAAGACCGTTTTCTCTAGAAATCCCACCTGATGAACTAAGTCTGTGGTCTAAGGCAATCACCCCATTTCAGGATAATAGAGGACTGCAGAACTCAGGAGCTAGGCTAAGTTCTGCCATGGATCTATACTCATGCTCCAACTTTAGAAGGCAATGTAACTGGTATCCAAATGGAAAGAAAGAAGGCTACTCCAAATATCAGCCTGGTGATAAATGTCAACATTTGATAGAATGGGACACTTGAACACATCTCTCACTCTCAGTCATTGATAGATCCTGTAAATTAAAAATAAATAAATAAGAAACAAAAGACACAGATTTTTTATGGGATCTATTTGATTTAAAATTATACATTAGACATTGTATTTTATAGCAGAAATATACATCTTTTAAGATATTAAAATGTTTTCTAACACAAAACCTTTAAGAAGTCATGACAAAAATTTCAATAAATTCCACAAAGAAGAAATTAAATGTCGTATTCTAAGAACATGGCTTGACAAAAGTATCTATTGATAATGGACTTTGGACACACATTCAGAAAAGCACAATCACTTGAAAATTTTAAAAATAGGACTCATGGATTAAATAACAAATGCAAATAATAAAGTAAGTACTACTTGCAATCATTGATCATAAATATCAGTATAAAGTACTCTGTGAAAGACAAAAGCTGGCAACTAGAAATATAGAAATAAACAAGAGATGGCATGGCTACAAGGATTTTATAGTCAAATTGGGAATGCTGTTTAACACACAATTGCAATATAATGTTACAGAAGTAGAATGGATATTATGTGACACAAAAACAACATCTAACTAATTCTTGGAATTTCAGGGAAATCTGTTATAGTACATTACATCTAAGGAGAGCCATAAAGTGCTAACAAAGTGGTGTGTGTGTGTGTGTGTGTGTGTGTGTGTGTGTGTGTCTATGTGTCTGTATGTAGGATCTCAAATACGAGGTGGAACATTTTTTAAAAGACCCGAAATGTGAATTTTTGTCATCTTTTTCCCAAGAGTGAAATGGGTTACAAAGTAGCTATGTTGGCAGGGATAGAAGCTACACATAGCTTAATAACATAATCTTTCCTCTTGAAGCTTGTCTGGTTATCATTGCTGGGTGTCTAAATTGCCTGCAGCAAAGACCAATAATAAGCCCTCAAATTTGCACCAGCAAGTCACTTGGCAGTAGGTTAGTTAAACTGAATCTCATCTATCACGATGCAGGCAGGGAGTTGTGCTCATTGGAATAGGCACTTACTCTAATTATCCATTTGTCTTTCCTGATCAAAATGTTTTTGCAAATGTTAAGGTCTGTGAACTTACGCAGGTCTTAATACCATATGTATACCATATAACACTGGTTTGGATGAAAGAACAGCAAAAGATTTATGTCAGAGAATTCACTTTTTTTACAATATACCTTTTACTCAGTGGCAGCTGGGCTAACAGTACGGTTAAGTACATAATTGAAGACTCAGTTCAAGCAATCTGTGAGGATGGAGGGCAGGTTATTAAGATGTAGTATAGAGAATAAACAAGATTAAATGTGCTAAACTAAGGCTGGAATAATTGGGTTCACAATCAAGGATTCAGTGGAAGTGATTGCCCTATTAGACCCCAAAACCTACTGGGAGAACTTTTACTTCCGTTACTCAAAACCTTTGGTTATTGGTTCAGAGTTCTTGGTTCCTAAAGGTGTAATGCTTTCCTCAGAGTATAAAATACTGTCCTAATTTAGCTGGACCTTGAAACTGCCACTACTCCACTACTGAATTATTTTCCCATTGAATTAACTGGTAAAGAAGAAAGTGACTTACTGGTTAAGTTGACTGATCCCAATTAAGAGAAGAAAATTGGTGTGCTGATATGCACTAGGACAGGAAGGATTATGGCTGGAACTCAGAGGATTCTATGGAGTGTTCTTGCCATTAAATGGTGAGTGATCATGGAAAACTAAAATAGGCCTATAAATTCATGAGCATAATACTTAAAACCTTCTATAAATGAAGGTATGGGTTACTCCCCTGGAGAAGAACCTTTACAAGCTGGGGTTCTGGCTAATAGCTGGGGAAGATGGACTTCATGGTGAATAAGCAAGTTACATAAATTACAGAAGCTACCTTAGCAGGAAATTTGTATGGTTTATTCCTTATTTATGTGAATATATTAACTTAATTTTCCCTCACTTTCTCCTCTAATATTTTTATGTTAGGTTAAGATAGATCTAGCAGAGGTATCGACAGAGCGACTTCACTTTCACTTTTCACTTTCATGCCTTGGGGAAGGAAATGGCAACCCACTCCAGTGTTCTTGCCTGGAGAATCCCAGGGATGGGGGAGCCTGGTGGGCTGCCGTCTATGGGGTGGCACAGAGTCGGACACAACTGAAATGACTTAGCAGCAGCAGCAGCGGAGACATTATTATACTCAACCACAAGGGGAATTACTATCTCTAAAGACAAATTTGAGGGCTGATGAAATAGTGTTTATTCTTTTGGGGGAAGAGAGTAAGAGTCTTTCATTTGTATGACAATGATTTTATCATATCAGGCAAAACATGAACATGTTGCTATTGTTGCGTGGAAATTATATATACATAATTGGCTGGAAATAGACACTGAGAAACTAAGGTTAGGGCTGACTTGACCTTTCATTTTTCTGCTGCCAGCATTGATTCCTACTTTTCTGTGCTCTGTTATATAAAGGAGCCCGTCACACACACACACACACACAATCTCTACAATTCCCATGGTTATGTTTCGAATAGGAGGTACAGAATAAGCATTATGAAGGCTGAAGAAAGAAATATATGACTCTTTCATTTCAAGTTTCTGGCAGTATCTCCAGCAGGAAGAAAGAACACTGGCAGTGAGGGATTCCAGCAGCTACATCAGCCTAGAATAAGCTCTGGGCATCTATAATCCTTCAACAGAAACCGTCTCAGTATGGTACTCTTAGAGTATGGAAAAGTGTTTGCCTCTCCAGCCCAGGAAAACAAACAAACAAACAAACAAACAAACACAACTAGTTACTAAATCTTGAGTCTCTTTTGTTTCTTCTTTTGTCCTGTAGCCTTATCTTTTGTTCCTCCTGTTCTTCTAACACCATTATAACAGAGCACTAATGTATTATTTCTCAACTATAGTGGGTTTCGCCATCTAATCAATATGTGTTCCAATTCACTTTTCTACATTTCAGTTCAAACAAGGGAGGGACACTCCTGATAGATTGAGGGGAATACTTAAGATCCAGAAATTCTTTTCTTTTTCTTTATTTCTTTTATTTTATTTTTAAATAAAGGAAAATTGCTTTACAATGTTGTGATAAT
Source organism: Dama dama (assembly GCF_033118175.1). Classification (NCBI taxonomy): domain Eukaryota; kingdom Metazoa; phylum Chordata; class Mammalia; order Artiodactyla; family Cervidae; genus Dama; species Dama dama. The sequence continues at coordinate 8,909,126 of NC_083697.1, read as the reverse complement.
TTCTTCCAACAAGATGACTCAGGTGGTGGATAAACACAAACTCCCTCTCTCTTGACCCTGCCTCCCACTGCCCATCCCATCCCCCTACATCATCATAAATCACTGGGCTGAGCTCCTTGTGTTATACCACAACTTCCCACTAGCTAGCTATTTTATACACAGTAGTGTATACATGCCAATGCTACTCTCTCAATTCATCCCATCCTCTCCTTCCCCCACTGTGTCCACAAATCTGTTCTCTGCTTCTGCCTCTCTATTCCTGCCCCACAGACAGACTCATCAGTACCATTTCTCTAGATTCCATATTGATGTGTTAATACACAGCATTTGTTTTTCTCTCTCTGAGAAACTTACTTCACTTAATACAACAGGCTCTAACTTCATCCACCTCAGTTCAACTGACTCAAACTCAGTTCACTCCTTCTTATGGCTGAGTAATACTCCATTGTATATATGAGCCACAGCCTCACTAACCATTCATCTATCAACAGATGTCTAGGTTGTTTTCATGTCCTGGCTAGTGTAAATAGTGTGCAAAGAACATTGGGGTACATGTGTCTTTTTGAATTATGGTTTTCTCAGGGTATATATATTGTAGTGGGATTTCTGGGTCATATAGTGGTTTTATTTTTCATTTTCTAAAGCAATATCCATAATGTTCTCCATAGTGGCTGTATTAATTTATATTCCCACCAACAGTGCAAGAGGCTTCCCTTTTATCCACATATTCTCCAGCATTTATTTTTTGTAGATTTTTGATGATAACCTCTCTAATCCATGTGAGGTGATATCCCATTGTACTTTTGATTTGCATTTCTCTATTAATGAGTAATGTTTAGCATCTTTTTCTGTATTTATTGGGCATCTGTATGTCTTCTTTGAAAAAATGGCTATTCAGGTCTTCTATCCATTCTTTGACTGAGTTGCTTGTTTCACTGATTCTGAGTTTTATGAGCTACCTGTATATGTTGGAGATTAATCCTTTTTCAGTTGCTTCATTTGCAATTATTTCCTCACATTCTAAGGCTTGTCTATTCATCCTGTTTATAGTTTCACGTTCAGGGCAAAAGCTTTTAAGATTAATTCGGTCTCATTTGTTTATTTTTGTTTTTATCTTCATTACTCTTGGAAGTATGTCAAAGAGGAAATTCCTGAGATTTATGTCAAAGAATACCCTATCTATGTTTTTCTCTAAGAGTTTTATGTTTTACAGCCTTGCACTTAGGGCTAAATATATTTTGAGTTTATTTTTGTGTATGGTGTTATTAAGTGTTCTAATTTCATTCTTTTACATATAACTGTCCAGTTTTCTCAGCACCACTTATTTAAGAGGCTGCATTTTCTCCATCATATATTCTTGATCCTTTGTCAAAGATAAGCTGCCCATAGATTTGTGGGCTTAATGCTGAGATTTCTAATTTGTTCACTGATCTATAGTTATGTTTTTGTGCCAGTACCTTACTCTTTTGATTACTGCAGCTTTGAAGTATAGTCTGAAGTCAAGAAGGTTGATTCCTCCAGTTATATTTTTCTTTCTCAAGATTGTTTAACTCTACAGGGTCTTTTGTGTTTCCATACAAATTGTAAAATTTTTTGTTCTCATGACTATTATTCAACATAGTTTTGGAAGTTCTTGTTGTTGTTCAATCACTAAGTCATGTCCAACTCTTTGTGACTCCATGAATTGTAACATGTTGGGGTCCTCTGTGCACTAATATCTCCTGGAGTTTGCTCAAATGCATGTCCATTGAATTGGTGATGCTATCTAGCAATCTCATTCTCACTATCAAGCTCATTTCTCCACCTGCCCTCAATCTTTCCCAGCAGCAGGGTCTTTACCAATGAGCCACCTCTTTGCATCAAGTGGCCAAAGCATTGGAGCTTCACTTCAGCATCAGTCCTTCAAATGAATATTCAGGGTTGATTGTATTTAGAATTGATTGGTATGAACTCTTTGCAGTGCAAGGGACTCTCAAGAATATTCTCTAGCACTACAGATAAAAAGCATCAGTTCTTCAATGTTCAGCCTTCTTTATGGTCTAACTCTCAAATCCATATATGACTACTAGAAAAACCATAGTTTTGACTATATGAACCTTTGTTGGCAAAGTTATGGCTTTGCTTTTTAATACACTGTCTGAGTTTGTCATAGATTTTCTTCCAAGGAGGAAGCATTTTTTAAATTCATGACTGCAGTCACCATCTGAAATGATTTTGGAGCCCAAGAAAAGTCTGTCACTGTCTTCATTTTTTGCCCATATATTTGCCATGAAGTGATGGGACTGGATGCCATAAGCTTAGCTTTTGTGAATGTTAAGTTTTAAACCAGGTTTTTCACTGTCTAGTTTTACCTTAATCAAAAGGCTCTTTAGTCCTGTTCACTTTCTGCAATAAGGGTGCTGTCATCTGCATATCTAAGGTTATTAATATTGTCCCAACAATCTTGATCCCAGCTTGATCCCAATCTTGATCAAGCCTGGCATTTCACATGAGGCACTCTGCATATCCAGACAAATTGAAGAAAGTAGGCAAAACCACTAGGTCATTCAGGTATGACCTAAATCAAATCCCTAACCATTGTACAGTGGAAATGACAAATAGCTTCAAGGGATTAGATCTGATAGACAGAATGCCTGAAGAACTATGGACAGAAGTTTGTAACATTGTACAGTAACTGGTGGTCAAAAATATCCCCAAGAAAAAGAAATGCAAAAATGGCAAAATGGTAGTCTGAGAAGGCATTACAAATAGCTGAGAAAAGAAGAAAAGCAAAAGGCAAGGAGAAAAAGGAAGATATACTAATTTAAATGCACAATTCCAAAGAGTAGCCAGGAGAGAAAAGAAAGCCTTCCTAAGTGAACAATGCCAAAAATGGAGGAAAATAATAGAATGGGAAAGAATATAGATAATTTCTAGAAAATTAGAGGTACCAAAGGAAAATTTCATGCAAAAATGGGCATAATAAAGGTCAGAAACAGTATGGACCTAACAGAAGCAGAAGATATTTAGAAGAGATAGCAAGAATACACAGAAAATCTATGTTAAAAAAAGATCTCAATGACCAAGACAACCACAATGCTGTGATCACCCACCTAGAAGCAGATATCTTGGAATGAGAGTCAAGTGGGTTTAGGAAGCATCACTACAAACAAAGCTACTGGAGGTGATGGAATTCCAGCTGAGATAATTCAAATCCTAAAAGATGATGCTGAGAAAGTGCTACACTCAATATACCAGCAAATGTGGAAAACTCAGCAGTGGCCTCAGGACTGGAAAAGGCAAGTTTTCATTCCAATCCCAAAGAAGGGCAATGGCAAAGAATGTTCAACCTCTGGCATAATAGCACTCATTCCCCATGCTAACAAAATAATGCTCAAAATCCTCCAAGTTAGGCTTCAAAAGTACCTGAGCCAAGAACTTCCAGATGTACAAGTTGGATTTAGAAAAGGTGGAGGAACAGTGGTTCAGACTGCTAACATCTGTTGGATCATAGAAAAAGCAAGAGAATTCCAGAAAAACATCAACTTCTGCTTCACTGACTATGCTAAAGCCTTTTATTTTCATTTATTTTTATTAGTTAGAGGCTAATTACTTTACAATATTGTAGTGGTTTTTGTCATACATTGACATGAATCAGCCATGGATTTACATGTATTTCCCATCCTGATTCCCCCTCCCACCTCCCTCTCTACCTGATCCCTCTGGGTCTTCCCAATGCAGCAGGCCCGAGCAATTGTCTCATGCATCCCACCTGGGCTGGTGATCTGTTTTACCCTTGATAATATACATGTTTCGATCCTGTTCTCTTGAAACATCCCACCCTTGCCTTCTCCCACAGAGTCCAAAAGTCTGTCCTGTACATCTGTGTCTCTTTTTCTGTTTTGCATATAGGGTTATCGTTACCATCTTTCTAAATTCCATATATATGTGTTAGTATGCTGTATTGGTGTTTATCTTTGTGGCTTACTTCACTCTGTATAATGGGCTCCAGTTTCATCCACCTCACTAGAACTGATTCAAATGAATTCTTTTTAATGGCTGAGTAATATTCCATGGTGTATATGTACCACAGCTTCCTTATCCATTCGTCTGCTGATGGGCATCTAGGTTGCTTCCACATCCTGGCTATTATAAACAGTGCTGCGATGAACATTGGGGTGCACGTGTCTCTTTCAGATTTGGTTTCCTCAGTGTGTATGCCCAGAAGTGGGATTGCTGGGTCATATGGCAGTTCTATTTCCAGTTTTTTAAGGAATCACCACACTGTTCTCCATAGTGGCTGTACTAGTTTGCATTCCCACCAGCAGTGGAAGAGGGTTCCCTTTTCTCCACACCCTCTCCAGCATTTATTGCTTGTAGACTTTTGGATAGCAGACATCCTGACTGGCGTGTAATGGTACCTCGTTCTGGTTTTGATTTGCATTTCTCTGATAATGAGTGATGTTGAGCATCTTTTCATGTGTTTGTTAGCCATCTGTATGTCTTCTTTGGAGAAATGTCGGTTTAGTTCATTGGCCCATTTTTTGATTGGGTCATTTATTTTTCTGGAATTGAGCTGCAGGAGTTGCTTGTATATTTTTGAGATTAATCCTTTGTCTGTTTCTTCATTTTCTATTATTTTCTCCCAATCTGAGGGCTGTCTTTTCACCTTGCTTATACAGTCATCAAGACAGTATGGTACTGGCACAAAGACAGAAATATAGATCATTGGAACAGAATAGGAAGCCCAAAGAGAAATCCACACACCTATGGACACCTTATCTTTGACAAAGGAGGCAAGAATACACAATGGAAAAAAGACAACCTCTTTAACAAGTGATGCTGGGAAAACTTGTCAACCACTTGTAAAAGAATGAAACTAGAACCCTTTCTAACACCATACACAAAAATAAACTTAAAATGGATTAAAGATCTAAATGTAAGACCAGAAACTATAAAACTCCTAGAGGAGAACCTAGGCAAAACACTCTCTGACATAAATCACAGCAGGATCCTCTATGACCCACCTCCCAGAATATTGGAAATAAAAGCAAAAATAAACAAATGGGACCTAATTAAACTTAAAAGCTTTTGCTAAAGCCTTTGAGTGTGTGGTCACGACTGTGGAAAATTCTTAAGAGATGGGAATACCAGACCACCTTACCTGCCTCAAGAGAAACTCATATGCAGGTCAAGAAGCAGTAGTTAGAACTGAACATGAACAATGGACTGGTTCAAAATCAGGAAAGAAGTGCATCAAGGCTGTATATCGTCACCATGCTTATTTAACTTATATGCAGAATACATCATGCAAAATCCTGGGCTGGATGAAGCACAAGCTGGAATCAAGATTTCTGGGAGAAATATCAATAACCTCACATATGCAGATGACACCACTCTTATGCCAGAAAGCAGAGAGGAATTAAAGGGTCTCTTGATGGAGGTGAAAGAGAAGAGTGAAAAAGTTGGCTTAAAACTCAATATTCAGGAAACTAAAATCATGGCATCTGGTCTTATCACTTGATGGCAAATAGATGGGGGAACAATGAAAAAAGTTACAGACTTTATTTTCTTGGACTCCAAAATCACTGCAGGTGGTGACTGCAGCCATGAAATTAAAAGATGCTTGCTTCTTGGAAGAAAAGCTATGACAAAGCTAGATAGCATATTAAAAAGCAGAGATATCACTTTGCTGACAAAGGTCCGTATACTCAAAGCTATATTTTTCTAGTACCCATGTATGGATGCAAGAGTCGAACCATAAAGAAGGCCGAGCACTGAAGAAGTGATGCTTTTGAACTGTGGACTTGGAGAAGACTTTTGAGAATCACTTGGACAACAAGGAGAACAAACCAGTCAATCTTAAAAGAAATCAATCCTGAATATTCATTGGAAGAATTGATGCCAAAGTGAAGCTCCAATACTTTGGCCACATGAAGCAAGTTACACTCATTAGAAAAGACCCAGATGCTGGGAAAGATTGGAGGCAGGAGAAGAAGAGGATGGCAGAGGATGAGATTGTCGTATGGCATCACTGGCTCAGTGGATGTGAGTTTGAGCAGGCTCAAGGAGGTGGTGAAGGACAGGGAGTCCTGGCATCCTTGAGTCCATAGGGTCACAAAGAATCAGACATGACTGCGCGACTGAGCAACACTTCTACATATAAATCAAATACATAGCATGATGGTATACAACCTTGATGTACTTCTTTCCCAATTTTGAACAAGCCCATAGTTCCATGTCCAGCTCTAACTGTTGCTTCTTGACCTTCATATAGGTTTTTCAGGAGACAAATAAGGTGGTCTGGTATTCTCATCTCTTGAAGTATTTTCCACAGTTTTTTCTTTTTCTTTTTTAATTTTATGATCCACACAGTCAAAGGGCTTAGTGTAGTCAATGAAGCAGAAGAAGATTTTTTTTTTTTAAATTCCCTTGCTTTTTCTATGACTCAATAGATTTGGAAGTCCTAGCCATGGCAATAAGAGAAGAAAAAGAAATAAAAGGAATCAAGTTTTTAAAAGAAGAAGTAAAGCCTTCACTTTCTGCAGATGACATGATACTCTGCATAGAAAGCCCTAAAGATACCACTGGAAAATTATTAGAGCAAATCAATGAATTTAGTAAAGTCACAGGATATAAAATTGATGCAGAGGAATCTCTTTAGTTCCTATACACTAACAATGAAAAATCAGAGAGTGAAATTAGATAAACAATCCCATTCACCATTGCAACAAAAAGAATAAGCTACCTAAGAAGACAAAAGACCTGTATGCAGAAAACTATAAGACACTGATGAGAAAAAGCAAAGATGACACAAACAGATGGAGAGCTATACCGGATTCTTGATTGGCAGAATCAGCATTGTTAAAATGACTATACTACCCAAGGCAGTCGACAGATTCAATATGATCCCTATCAAACTATCAGTGGCATTTTTCACAGAGGTTACTTTCAGATCAGCATTTGGATTTCTTATAGCTACTGTGCAAGGCAAAATGGGCAGAATGGTGGTGGGGCAAAAGGAAGAAAATAATCTGTATTTCTATGTGGCTCTCAGTTCTAAGCCTCTCCCTCATAGCAGATTGCTAGCATTAAAGGCAGTATACCTACCTTTAGATCTGCCATGTTATAGGGGAGAATGGTGCTATGCCTTGATACAGATATGGACCAACTGAACTAGGACTTCAGTGGGGAAAGGATAAAGGTTACATAATGTAATCCAGCCCAGTGTTCAGCCACATTGTCCCAAAAAAGAGAAACCAGCTCTGTCAAAGTCCAGAGAGCACAGAGTCAACTGGCACCCAGTGCTGCCAGTGGCTGCACTGTAGTCATCGCTGACGTGGTACCACAGCGTAGATAAACCCTCCTTTTTAGAAAGTCAATTCTCAGCTGAAAGAGCAAGAACGTGGAAATAAGAGGCCACACACAAGCAGTCCCAGAGGCTGTTTGCCTAATATGGTTTTTATATTAAAGCTTGCCAAAGATTACACAAAACATAATGCTACTTTAAGAATATAAACGTAAATACTAAAAACAAACTTATGCAAATTGAATTCAGAGCCATGACTAAGTGCTATTTACTACTAGATTGAGGGAAAAAAAAAAAAAAAACACATTAAGCTATTTAGAAACGTGTCAATAAAATATAACTACAATTAGAAAGGAAAAATCATCGTGCTGCTTAAATAATTTAATACTATTCAAAATAAATTTGAGAAACACTGAATTCAATAGAAATGAAACAATGCATTTTACATTATGAAAAATATCTTTATCATAACAACAGCTTTCCCTTCCCAGAAAACTTTAATAGTAAACAAACAAAGCCAATCCCATTAAAGCCTAAATATAGTTAAAAGATACCCATAATGTCACTAATACTTAACAATATGTGCAGCACTGCACATGTTCCATGAGGTGCTCTCTTGGTTTAGTCACTAAATCATGTCCAACACTTCTGACCCCATGGACTGTAGCCCACCAGCTCCTCTGTCCATAGGATTCTCCAAGCAAGAATACTGTAGTGGGTTGCCGTTTCCTTCTTCAGAGAATATTCCTGACCCAGGAATCGAACCCAGGGCTCCTGCATCACAGGCGATTCTTAACCAACTGAGCTACAAGGGAAGTGGGCTAAACATAGTTAAAAGATACCTGTAATGTCACTAATACTTAACAATGATCTAAAAGCTTTAGTTACCACAAAACACTAACAACAAATAAACCTTTTGGAGCTGGAAAGGAGAAAAAAAGTAATGAGCAGTGTTATAACACAGAAACTAAGAGCTCATGGAAGGTAGAATGGTGGAAGCAAGTGAAGCAGTGTGGAAAAAGAAGAAAGGAATAAAAAGAAATTAGGAAAGCCACAGAGACCTCTGGGATGATGTTAAAGCCCCAACGTTTGAATCATAGGTGTTCCAGAAGAATGAGACATAAGGAAAGGGCATGAACATATCTCAGAAGATAATAGTCAAAAACTTCCCTAAAATGGGGAAGGAAATAGCTACCCAAGTCCAAAAACCCACAGAGTCCCATGCAAGATAAACCCAAGGCAAAATACACTAACACATATTAATCAAACTAATTAAAATTAAAAACAAAGAGCAAATATTAAAAGCAACAAAGGAAAAGTGATAAATAACATACAAGGGGATCCCCATAAGCATAACAACTGATCTTTCAACAGAAACTGCAGGCCAGCAGGGAATGGCAAGATAAACTTAAAGTGATGAAAGGGGGGGAAAAAAAAACCAAAAAACTAAAACCAAGATTACTCAACACAGCAAGGATCTCATTCAGATTTGAAGGAGGAATCAAAAGCTTTACAGACAAGCAAAAGTTGAGAGAATTCAGAATCACCAAACCACCACTTCAACAAATGCTAAAGGATCTTCTTCAGACAGGAAATACAGAAAACATTCATAAAAACAAACTCAAAACAATATAAGTGGTAAAGGATCATACTTATCAATAATCACCTTAAATATAAATGGGTTAAATGCTCCAATGCAAAGACAAATACTGGCTGAATGCATACAAAAACAAGACCCTATATATGCTGTCTACAAGAGACGTACAAGAAGCCTATGGAAACATACAAACTTATAGTGAGGGGCTGGAAAGGGCATTTTATGCAAATGAAGACCAAAAGAAAGTGGGAGTAGCAAACTCATATCAGATAAGATAGACTTTAGAATAAAGATCATTATAGGAGACAAAGAAGGATGCTACATAATGATCCAGAGATCAATTCAAGAAGAAGATATAATAATTATGAATATATATGCACCCAACATAGAAGTACCTTGATACTTAAGGCAAATGCTAACAACTAAGAAAGAGAAATTGACAGTAACACAATAACAGTGGGAATTTAATACCTCACTCACACCAAGGGACAGATCATCCAGAGAGAAAATTAACAAGGAAACACAAGCTTTAAATGGTACATTGGATCAGTTATACCTACTTGATATCTACAGATCATTCCACCCCAAAACAATGGACTTCACCTTTTTCTCAAGTGCACAGGAAACATTCTTCAGGATAGATCACACCCTGGGTCACAAATCTAGCCTTGGTAAATTAAAAAAAAAAAAAAAAAAGAATTATTTCAGTCATCTTTTCTGATCACAATGCTGTAAGATTAGGTATCAACCATGCAGTGGGGTGAGGGGCATAAAAAACACAAACATATGGAGGTTAAGCAAATGATTCTTAATAACCAACAGATTACTGAATAAATAAAAAAGGAAATTAAAATATGCATAGAAACTAATGATAATGAAAACACAACAACCCAGAACCTATGGGATTAAGTAAAAGTAGTGCTAAGAGGGAAGTTCATAATATTACAAGCCGACCTCAAGAAATAAGAGAAACATCAAAGAAATAGCCTAACTTTATACATATAGCAACTAGAATAAGAAGAGCAAAAACACACCAAAGTTAGTAGAAGAAATCAAAGATCAAAGCAGAAGTAAATGAAAAAGAAATGAAGACAATGCAAAGATTAATAAAACTAAAAGCTGGTTCTTTAAGGAGATACACAAAACAGACAAGTTGTTAACCAGACTCATGAAAAAAGAGGACTCAAATCAATAACATAAGAAATGAAAATGGGGAATTTTTACAACAGATAACACAGAAATACAAACGGCCATAAGAAACTATTATGAGCAACTATTGCCAATAAAATGGACAACTTGGAAGAAATAAACAAATTATTAGAAAAGTATAACCTACCAAAACTGAACAAGGAAAAAACAGAAAATTTTAACAGACCAATCCTAAGCATGGAAATCAAAACTGTATTCAAAAATCTTCCAATAAACAAAAACCCAGGTTAAGACAGCTTCACAAGTGAATTCTACCACAAATTTAGAGAAGAGCTAAGACATATCCTACTCAAACTCTCCCAGAAAATTCCAGAGGAAGGAAACTCCCAAACTCATTCTACAAGGACACCATTACCCTAATACCAAATTCAGGCAAAGATGCCACAAAACAAGACTATGGGCCAATATCACTGGTGAACATAGATGCAAAAATTCTCAACAAAATTCTCGCCAGGAATCTAACAACATATTTAAAAGATCATATATCATGAACAAGTGGATTTTATTCCAGGGATGCAAGGATTCTTTGATATTTCCGAATCAATCAATGTAATACACCATATTAACAAAGTGAAAGATAAAAACCATATGATTATTTCAATAAATGCAGAGAAAGCCTCACAAAATTCAGTGCCCATTTATGATAAAAATCTCTCCAGAAAGTAGGCATAGAAGGAACATATCTCAACATAATAAAATCCATATATGACATACCCCTAGCAAACATTATCCTCAGTGGCGAAAGACTGAAAAAATTTCCTCTAAAATCAGGATCAAGGCAAGGGTACCCACTCTCACCACTACTATTCTACATAGTTTTGCAGTCATAACCACAGCATTCAGAGAATAAATATAAATAAAAGGAATCCAGATTGGAAAAGAAGTAAAACTCTCACTGTTTGTAGACATCATAATCCTCTACATAGAAAACCTAAAAGATGCCACCAGGAAACTACTAGCACTAATCAATGAATAGAGTAAAGTTGTAGGATATGAAATTAAAACACAGATATCCCATGCATTCCTATACACTAACAATGGAAAATCAAGAGAAATTAAGGAAATAATCCTATCACCATTGCCACAAAAAGAATAAAATACTTAGGAATAAATTTATCTAAGGAAAAACAAAAGACCTGAATAGAGAAGACTATAAAACACAGATCAAAGAAATCAAAGATAACACAAGTAGATGGATAAATATATCATATTCTTAGATTGGTCTTAGGTTCTTAGATTGTAAGAATCAATATACTGAAAATCAGTATTCTACCCAAAGCAATCTGTAGATTCAACACAATCCCTATCAAATCACCAATGACATTTTTCACGGAGCTAGATCTAATAATTTTACAATTTGTATGGAAACACAAAAGATCCTGAGCAGGCCATACATTGACATGAATCAGCCATGGATTTACATGTGTTCCCCATCCCGATCCCCCCTCCCGCCTCCCAAAAACCACTACAATATTGTAAAGTAATTAGCCTCCAACTAATAAAAATAAATGAAAGGAGAAAAAAAAAAAAAAAAGATCCTGAGCAGGCAAAGCAATCCTGAGAAAGCAGAATGGAGCTGGAAGAATCAATCTTCCTGGCTTCAGAATACACTACAAACCTACAGTCATCAAGACAGTATGATATTGACACAAAGAGAAATATAGATCAATGGAACAAAATAGAAAGTTCAGAGATAAATCCATGTGCCTATAGACACCTTATCTTTGACAAATCAGAAAAATGATGCTGGGAAAACTGGTTAATTATGTGTAAAAGAATAAGATTAGAATGCTTTCTAACACCATGCACAAAAAGAAACTCAAAATGGATTAAAGACCTAAACATAAGACAAGAAACCATAAAACTCTTAGAGGAAAACATAGAACACTCTCCAACATAAATTACAGCAAGATCCTCTATGACCCACCTCCCAGAGTAATGGAAATAAAAACAAAAATAAACAAATGGGACCTAATTAAAATTAAAAGGTTTTGCACAATGAAGGAAACTAAAAGCAATGTGAAAAGACAGCTCTCAAACTGGGAGATAATAATAGCAAATGAAACAACTGACAGAATTAACCTCCAAAATATACAAGCAGCTCATGTAGCTCATTACCAGAAAGACAAACAACACAATCAAAACGTGGACAAAGATCTAAATAGACATTTCTCCAAAGGAGACATACAGATGGCCAATAAAGACTTGAAAAGATGCTCAATATCACTCATTATTAGAGAAATGAAAATCAAAACCACAATGAGGTATAATTACACACTGGTCAGAATGACCATCATCAAAAAGTCTACAAACAATAAGTGCTGGAGAGAGTTTGGAGAAAAGGGAGCCCTCTTACACTGAGGGTTGGAATGCAAATTGTTACAGTCATTACGGAGAACGGTGTGGAAATTCCTTAAAATATGGGAATAGAACTGCCATATGACCCAGCAATCCCACTGCAGGATATACACCCTGAAGTGAAAGTCGCTCAGTCATGTCTGACTCTTTGCGACCCCATGGACTATACCCTTCATGGAATTCTCTAGGTCAAAATACTGGAGTGGTTAGCCGTTCCCTTCTCCAGGGGATCTTCCCAACCCAGGGATCGAACCCAGGTTTCCTGCATTGGAGGCAGATTCTTTATCAGCTGAGCCACAAAGGAAGCCCCATATACCCCGAAGAATCCAGAATTGAAAGAGACACATGTATCCCAGAGTTCATTGCAGCACTCTTTACAAGAGCTAGCCCATGGAAGCAACCTAGATGTCCTTCAGCAGAGGAAAGGATGAGGAAGTCGTGGTTGTTTTCAGTTGCTCAGTCGTTTCTATTTGTGACTCCATGGACTGCAACATGCCAGGCCTCCCTGTCCTTCACCATCTCATGAAGCTTGTTCAAACTCATGCCCATTGATTCGGTGGTGATGCCATCCAACTATCTTATCCTCTGTTGTCCCCTTCTCCTCCTGCCTTCAATCTTTCCCAGCATCAGGGTCTTTTCTAATGGGTCAGCTCTTCACATCAGGTGGCCAAAGTATTGGAGTTTCAGTTTCAGCACCAGTCCTTCCAATGAATATTCAGAGTTGATTTCCATTAGGATTGACTGGTTTGATCTCCTTGCAGTCGAAAGGACTCTCATGAGTCTTCTCCACCACCACAATTCTAAAGCATCAATCCTTCAGGGCTCAGCCTTTTTATGGTTCAACTCTCACATCCTACATGACTACTGGAAAAACCATAGCTTTGACTATACAGACCATTGTTGGCAAAGTAATGTTTCTGCTTTTTAAATCTGTCTAGGTTTGTCAAAGGTTTTCATCCAAGGAACAGGTGTCTCAATTTCATGTCTGCAATCATCATCTGCAGTGATTTTGGAGACCAAGAAAATAAAATCTGTGGTACATATACACAATAGAATATTACTCAGCTCTAAAAAGAACACATTTGAGTCAGTGCTAATGAGGTAGATGAGCCTGGAGCCTATTGTATAGAGTGAAGTAAGTCAGAAAGAGAAAGACACATACTGTATATTAACACATATATATGTAATTTAGAAAAAACAGTACGAACAACCCTGCACGCAGAACAACTAGGGAGACACAGATGTAAAGAACAGACTTTTAGTCTTAGTGGGAGAAGTTGAGGGTGGGATGATTTGAGAGAAAAGCATTAAAACATGTACATTACCATATGTAAAAATAGATGTCCAGTGCAAGTTCAATACATGAAGCAGAGCCCCCAAAGCCAGTGCTCTGGGAAACCCAGAGGGATAGTGTGGGGAGGGAGTTAGGTGGGAGTTCAGTAGGGGGGGACGCATTACACCTCTGGCTGATTCATGTTGATATATGGCAAGAAAACATCACAACATTGTAAGGTAATTATTCTCCAATTAAAATAAATCAATTAATTAAAAAGAAAATTACAGTCCAGTTGCTAGTGACATAGGTCAATTTCAGCCAAACATTTGCCACTGGGAGTTTATCAGGATATTAATACTTCAATACCCCATAATTTGACTATAAAAACACAGCTGTGATATCTATTAAATAATGAATGGAAGATGTCTATAAGCATGAAAATGTCACTTTTTGAGAATTACTGAATCCAATCTTTTTAATGATTATGATTATGAATTCAGATATATAAGAATGTTGAAGGACAGCAGTTTCTGTTGTCAGACTTGAATTTTTTTTTTTCAAAGGTCAGGTACATATTTTACCCCAGAGAGCTAAAAGAATACTTCTGTTACAATCTAAAGTTTCCTGTGCATCTCACAATATTCCTGAGGAAGATGTATGGCTTCCCCTTTGGTGCCCAGTGTTCTCCTCTAAATTACTCTGTGTAAAGCTTGCAAGTACCTACTCTTTATTAATCATTTGTGAGATGGTTTGTATTTCTGCAATGTCTGTAAAATTCTGTCTTTGATTTTTAAAGCCATTCTATTTTGACTCTAAAAGAAATTTTAAAATTTAAAATAAAATGATTTAAAACATTTTTTAAAAGGAATTTAAGAGCTCAGACTTCAAAGGCAAGTGAGCTGGGTTATACTCTAGGGTCTAGTCCTCACTAGCTGCTACTCATTAGCTTATTGACCTTGAGAGAATTACTTGACATCTGTACTTCAGTTTACTCACCTATAAAATAAGAGTAATGATAGTACATATTACAAAGACTTATTGTAAAAATAAATGAGCTAATACAGATAAAGTAATTTTTAAATGTGGTAACTCTGTGGTAAAGAATCTGCCTGCAATGCTGGAGATGTAAGAGATGTGGGTTCGATCCTGGGTTGGGAATACCGTGGATGAGGGCGTGGCAATCCACTCTAGCATTCTTGCCAGGAGAATCTCATGGACAGTGGAGCCTGGTGGTCTATGGTCTATAGGATCACAAAGTGTCGGACACAACTGAAGCAACTTACATGCACACACACTGCTATAATTATTATATATGCATATGAATTTAAACCTGGAAACAAAGATTCAATTGATAATATAATAAATCTATATGATTGCAGAGGGTTGCCTAAAGATCCCACTAAACATATGGATATCATTAGCAATTGCTGGTTAAAAATATTGTTTAAAAAGAATACCTTTCTGTGACTTCATCAAAACTTAAAAAAATAGCAATAAATATCTTTCTATCTTGCATTTCAAAAATTATAAATCATCACTAAGAAAAATAAACTGAAAAGTAAAGACTTTCAACACTTTTTTAAAATAGGTGGAATACATATTATAAATATGTAGAATTAAAAAATAAATTTAAATATAATACAATCACAAAATATGTTCCCTATTTACAAGCTTGACATAGGTCAAATTTATAATTTCCAACTTTGAAACATATCACTTTCATAGTTTGAAAGGAAAAAAAAAAACACATTGTCACTAATATTATTATTTGTCTCATACCTTATAGAAGGCAACAATGTGATGTAAAAATAGACTTGATTTTACTTTTGCTACCAGTGATCAAATCTTAGACACATCATAAACCACTTTGTTCAGGTTTCTCATCTTTTAAAAAGAGATGATCTTTAGAATACATGTAAATATGTTTTAAAAGTTAAAAAAGCTAGTGTGATGACTTAAAAAAATCTTTGCCTTTTGAAAAACAATGTATTTATGAAGGCTATTCCTCTTATTTTATAAAATCAAGAACCTGCACCTTAGAGAAACCAAATGGATTTTCCTGGATGATAAAATTAGTGGCAAAGCTCTGAAAAGGACCTCCACCAGGTAAATTTTTACCACATGGAACATATGATGAAATGCCCCAAGTGTGAAGTATTTGGGGAAAATTTAAGACCTCTGAAAACTGGTCAAAAACAAAGAAGACCAAAAATGATGAGCCTGACATCACAGAACATATAATAATTACTAGAGATTCACAAACTATCCAATACAAAAAAAAAAAAAAAAAAAAATGTAGGGAATCAATGCTATAATGGGAAAATTTATGTCCATATTGCTTAAGAAATGAAAATAACATTACAGAAAATTATAAAAATAGGTTAACATTCAGAAGACAGAGTAATTGCCACACTAATTTAAATAAAGATTTTAGTTAAATATTTATGATGTTTAATTACTTAAATGTTCATCACATTATATAAAGAAAATCTAACTGACATTTATTAAGGCCTACTGCACCATGAAAAGCACATAACAATGATGAATGAGTGAAGACTGATCATCACCATATTACACACGGATTCAACTGGGCTGAGACTGAGGAAGCACATGGTCCAAGAGCTAAGTCCAGTGAAAAGGAAAGAATCAGAGTCAAGATTTAAATTAAGTTCATGCCAAAGCTTGAGCTTTTCATTGACCACATGGTAATAGGAGGATTGATATAATGACCTGTCATCTACACGCTGAAATGGTAGAATAAGGGTGGCACTCCTATCTGGTTTCCAATCCCAACACTTTAGGTGATAGTAGCATTACCTAAGCCAAGTTATTTAACTTGTCTAGGTTTCAGTTTCTTTTTTGGGACATGAAGTTACCAATAATGATAATTTCTACCTTAAAGGAATTAAATAAATTGATATAGAAGGCATTTAGAACCGTGGCTGACACTCATCTTTTATTTTAATGACTGAAACATATACAACTTTTATATCCCTAAATAAAGATAAAAAGCATCATTGAAACCGTAAAACCAAGCTTACTGCACAACTGGAGATGGGAGAAAGCTGGTATTAGGCTCAGCTCAGCAGCCATCCATGACAGCTGATACAGAAGGCGGCAGGGTGGGGGGACATTCCGACAGTGTAGAGTTACCTAACTTCACCCAGGAGGAATACAGATTGGAAAGCTGGGTGAGGAAGGACTGACAGTGGGCTGGATGAGTGCACCATCTGGAAGGAAAGGGGTTCTCTAATATTCAGAAGCCAGCTACATAGGTTACACAGTATAAATTGTACTCCTCTAACCACCTATGACCAAAGAAATGAAACTAAATAAAAGTCACAGTGAAAATAGCAGTCATTTCAACATGGAACCGCAACATCATGATGAACACTCCATCAAGAATGAATTCCTAACTATTAAAAAATCAAACCAAAAAGACAGGAGGTCAAATTGTGAAAGAACTGTCAAAAGGTAACCAGAATTGCTTTAAAAATCACTTAATATTGGAATACTAATTTTCATAAAAGCAGATACAGGAATCATGAAAATCCAAAAATTTTTATTCATATATAAAATACTTTAATTAGGTGTAAAATTAAACATAAAATAATTATCATTGTAAGAAAAAGATAAAGTATAGCATAAAACATTAAATGCTGGAAAAATCACCTTCTGTTTCTTCCATGGGACCTTAAGCAAATATTTTTTCCTCTCTTTGTGGAGGTTAAATAACCCATAAAACAAAGAGAATAAAAATTTCCCTCTCAGCACTATAATGTTAAGATTATCAAATGCAATAATGTACATATAAGGTATTTTTAGATGTTAAAAATAATAAATTAGAATAGAATTATTAATTGTTAATTGTGAACTGTATCTGCTACTCTAAACAGGTCACCACACATTCTATCTCTGAAAATATTCTGAAAAGGTAATAACAGAAGTTCAGCAAAAATTGTTAATGTATTATTAAAAATCTTGCCTCTGTTCATATGTTGATGGGCATTTCAGCTATTTCCATATCTTGGCTATTGTGAATACTGCTGCAGTAAATATAAGTGTGCATTGTTATCACTGTGCAGTCTGTAAATTGCCTCCAACTCTTTGTGACCCCATGGGCTGCAGCACTCCAGGCTTCCCTGTCATTCACTATCTCCCAGAGTTTGCTCAAACTCATGTCCATTGAGTAGGTGATGCCATCCAGCCATCTCATCCTCTGTCACCCCTTTCTCCTTCCAATCTTAATCCTTCCTAGAATTTGGGTCTTTTCCAATGGATTAACTCTTTGTATCCAGTGGCCAAAGTCCTTCAAGAGTCCATTCAGAGTTGATTTCCTTTAGGATGGACTGGTTTGATCTCCTTGCAATTCACTCTCAAGAGTCTTATCCCACATTACAATTCAAAAGCATCGGTTCTTCAGTGTTCAGCCTTCTTTGTGGTTCAATTCTCACAACTATACATTACTACTGGAAAAATTAGACCTTTGACTATACAGACCTTTGTCAGCAAAATGATGCCCCTGTGTCTTAATACACCATCTAGGTTTGTCATAGCTTTTCTTCCAAGGAACATGTGTCTTTTAATTTCGTGGTTGCAGCCACCATCTGCAGTGATTTTAGAGTGCAAGAAAACAAAGAATGTCACTGTTTCCCTATCTATTTTCCATTGAATGATGGAATCAGATGCCAAGATTTTAGTTTTCTGAATGTTGAGTATTAAGTCAGCTTTTTCACTCTCCCTTTTCACCTTCATCAAGAGGCTCTTTAGTTATTCTTCACTTTCTGCCATGAAAGTGGTGTCATCGGCATATCTCAGGTTATTGATATTTCTCCCAACAACCTTGATTCCAGCTTGTGCTTCATCCAAGCCAGCATTTTGCAAGATATACTCTGCATATAAATGAAATGAGCAGGGTAACAATATACAACCTTGATGTACTTCTTTTCCAATTTGTAACCAGACTGTTGCTTCATGTCTGGTTCCAACTGTTGCTTCTTGACCTGCATACAGGTTTCTCAGGAGGTAGATGATGTGGTCTGGTTTTCCCATCTCTTTAAGAATTTTCCACAGTTTTCTGTGATCCACACACTCAAAGGCTTTAGTGTAGTCAATGAAGCAGAAGTAGATATTTTTCTGGAACTCTCTTGCTTTTTCTATGATACAATGGATGTTGGCAACGTGATCTCTGTTTCCTGTGCATTTTCTACATCCAGCTTGAACAACTGGATGTTCTTGGTTCACATACTGTTGAAGCCTAGTTTGGAGATTTAGAGTATTACTTTGCTAGCATGGGAAATGAGTGCAATTGTGTGGTAGTTTGAACATTCTTTGGCAGTGCCTTTGTTTGGGCACGGAATAAAAACTGACGTATTCCAGTCCTGTGA
Organism: Dama dama; assembly: GCF_033118175.1. NCBI lineage: Eukaryota > Metazoa > Chordata > Mammalia > Artiodactyla > Cervidae > Dama > Dama dama. The sequence continues at coordinate 8,890,011 of NC_083697.1, read as the reverse complement.
CCACTGCTGAGTTTTCCAAAATTGCTGGCATATTGAGTGCAGCAATTTCACAGCATCATCTTTTAGGATTTAAAATGACTTAGCTGCCAGTACCATACTGTCTTGATGACTGTGGCTTTGTAGTAGAGTCTGAAGTCAGGCAGGTTGATTCCTCCAGTTCCATTCTTCTTTCTCAAGATTACTTTGGCTATTCGAGGTTTTTTGTATTTCCATACAAATTGTGAAATTCTTTGGTCTAGTTCTGTGAAAAATACCGTTGGTAGCTTGATAGGGATTGCATTGAATCTATAGACTGCTTTGGGTAGAATAGCCATTTTGACAATATTAATTCTTCCAATCCATGAACACGGTATGTTTCTCCATCTGTTTGTGTCCTCTTTGATTTCTTTCATCAGTGTTTTATAGTTTTCTATGTATAGGTCCTTTCTTTCTTTAGGTAGACATACTCCTAAGTATTTTATTCTTTTTGTTGCAATGGTGAATGGTATTGTTTCCTTAATTTCTCTGTCACAGAAATATAGATCAATGGAACAGAATAGAAAGTCCAGAGATAAATCCACGAACCTATGGACACCTTATCTTTGACAAAGGAGGCAAGGATATACAATGGAAAAAAGACAACCTCTTTAACAAGTGGTGCTGGGAAAACTGGTCAACCACTTGTAAAAGAATGAAACTAGAACACTTTCTAACACCATACACAAAAATAAACTCAAAATGGATTAAAGATCTAAATGTAAGACCAGAAACTATAAAACTCCTAGAGGAGAACATAGGCAAAACACTCTCCGACATAAATCACAGCAAGATCCTCTATGACCCACCTCCCAGAATATTGGAAATAAAAGCAAAACTAAACAAATGGGACCTAATGTAGTGCAAATGACCTAAAGCTTTTGCACTACAAAGGAAACTAAAAGTAAGGTGAAAAGACAGCCCTCAGATTGGGAGAAAATAGTAGCAAATGAAGAAACAGACAAAGGATTAATCTCAAAAATATACAAGCAACTCCTGCAGCTCAATTCCAGAAAAATAAATGACCCAGTCAAAAAATGGGCCAAAGAACTAAACAGACATTTCTCCAAAGAAGACATACAGATGGCTAACAAACACATGAAAAGATGCTCAACATCACTCATTATTAGAGAAATGCAAATCAAAACCACAATGAGGTACCATTACACGCCAGTCAGGATGGCTGCTATCCAAAAGTCTACAAGCAATAAATGCTGGAGAGGGTGTGGAGAAAAGGGAACCCTCTTACACAGTTGGTGGGAATGCAAACTAGTACAGCCGCCATGGAAAACAGTGTGGAGATTTCTTAAAAAACTGGAAATAGAACTGCCATATGACCCAGCAATCCCACTTCTGGGCATACACACTGAGGAAACCAGATCTGAAAGAGACACATGCACCCCAATGTTCTTCGCAGCACTGTTTATTATAGCCAGGACATGGAAGCAACCTAGATGCCCATCAGCAGATGAATGGATAAGGAAGCTGTGGTACATATACACCATGGAATATTACTCAGCCATGAAAAAGAATTCATTTGAATCAGTCCTAATGAGATGGATGAAGCTGGAGCCCATTATACAGAGTGAAGTAAGCCAGAAAGATAAAGAACATTACAGCATACTGACACATGTATATGGAATTTAGAAAGGTCATAACGATAACCCTATATGCAGAACAGAAAAAGAGACACAGAAATACAGAACAGACTTTTGAACTTTGTGGGAGAATGTGAGGGTGGGATATTTCAAAAGAACAGCATGTATACTATCTATGGTGAAACAGATCACCAGCCCAGGTGGGATGCACGAGACAAGTGCTCCGGCCTGGTGCACTGGGAAGACCCAGAGGAATCGGGTGGAGAGGGAGGTGGGAGGGGGGATCGGGATTGGGAATACATGTAAATCCATGGCTGATTCATATCAATGTATGACAAAACCCACTGGAAAAAATAATAATAATAATAAAAATAAATTAAAAAAATAATAAAATGACTTAGCTGGAATTTCATTACCTCTACTACCTTTGTTCGCAGTAATGCTTCCTAAGGCCCAATTGACTTTGTACTCCAAGATGTCTGACTCTAGGTGAGTGATAACACCATTGTGGTTATCTAGGTCATAAATATTTTTTTGTATAGATCTTCTTCATAATTTTGACACCACTTCTTAATATTTTCTTCTTTTGTTAGGTCCATAACATTTCTGTCCTTTATTGTGGCCATCTTTGCATGAAATGTTCCCTTGGTATCTCTAATTTTCGTGAAGAGACCTCTAGTCTTTTACATTCTATCCTTTTCCTCTATTTCTTTGCATTGTTCACTTAGGAAGCCTTTCTTATTTCTCCTTGCTACTCTTTGGAACTCTGCTTTCAGATGAATATCTCTTTCCTTATCTCCCTTTCTTTTCTCTTCTTTTCTCAGCTATTTATAAGGTCTCCTTAGACAACCATTTTGCCTTTTTACATTTATTTTTCTTGGGGTTGATTAATTATCTGTATTAAGATGAACAATATTGTTCAGAAACTGCTGTATGATTCCAATTAGTGCAGTCCACAGAGACCAGTTTTTTGCGTTTTGTGGGCACAAATAAAACAGCTACAATGCTGTTTCTTTTTTTAAATTTTTTAATTAATTTATGTTTTATTGAAGGATAATTGCTTTAGAGAATTTTGTTGTTTTTTGTCAAACCTCAACATGAATCAGCCATAGGTATACATATATTCCCTCCCTTTTGAACCTTCCTCCCATCTCCCTCCTCATCCCATCCCTCTAGGTTCACACGTAGCCACTGTTTGAGTTTCCTGAGCCATACAGCAATTCCTGCTGGCTATCTATTTTACATATGGTAATGTAAGTTTCCACATTTCTCTTTCCATACATCTCATCCTCTCCTTCCTTCTTCCCAAGTCCATAAGTCTATTATCTATGTCTGTTTCTCCATTGCTGCCCTGTAGGTAAATTCTTCAGAACCTTTTTTCTAGATTCCGTATATGTGCATTAGAATATGATACTTATCCTTCTCTTTCTGACTCACTTCACTCTGAATAATAGGTTCTAGGTTCACCCACCTCAACAGAACTAACTCAACTGCATTCCTTCTTATGGATGAATAATATTCTATTGTGTATATGTACCACAAATTCTTTATCCATTCATCTGTTGAAGGATATCTAGGTTGATTCCATGTTCTTGCTTTGTAAATAGTGCTGCAATGAATAATGGCATACATGTGTCTTTTTCAATTTTGGTATCCTCAGGGTATATGCCTGGGAGTGGGATTGCTGGGTCATATGATGGTTTTATTCCTAGATTTTTAAAAGTAATCTCCATACTATCCTCCAAAGTGGCTGTATCAATTTACACTCCCACAACAGTGCAATAGTGTTCCCTTTTTCCCACACCCTCTCTAGCATTTATTGTTTGCAGACTTTTTGATGATGGCCATACTGGTTCCAAATACGAAAAGGAGTACATCAAGTCTGTATATTGTCACCCTGCTTATTTAACTTATATTCAGAGTACATCATGAGAAATCCTGGGCTGGAAGAAGCACAAGCTGCAATCAAGATTGCCGAGAGAAATATCAATAACCTCAGATATGCAGATGACACCACCTTTATGGCAGAAAGTGAAGAGGAACTGAAAAGCCTCTTGATGAAAGTGAAAGAGGAGAGTGAAAAAGTTGGCTTAAGGCTCAACATTCGGAAAACTAAGATCATGGCACCTGGTCCCATTACTTCATGAGAAATAGATGGGGAGACAATGGAAACAGTGTCAGACTTTATTTTGGGGGGCTCCAAAATCACAGCAGATGGTGACTGCAGTCATGAAATTAAAAGATGCTTACTCCTTGGAAGGAAAGTTATGGCCAACCTAGACAGCTTATTAGAAAGCAGAGACATTACATTGCCAACAAAGGTCCATCTGGTCAAGGCTATGGTTTTTCTAGTGGTCATGTATGGATGTGAGAGTTGGACTGTGAAGAAAGCTGAGTGCCAAAAAATTGATGCTTTTGAACTGTGGTGTTGGAGAAGACTCTTGAGAGTCCCTTGGACTGCAAGGAGATCCAACCAGTCCATTGTAAAGGAGATCAGCCCTGGGTGTTTATTGGAAGGACTGATGCTGAAGGTGAAACTCCAGTACTTTGGCCACCTCATACAAAGAGTTGACTCATTGGAAAAGACGCTGATGCTGGGAGGGAATGGGGGCAGGAGGAGAAGGGGACAACAGAGGAGGAGATGACTGAAGTGGGTTTCTTGTGGACAGCATATATATGGGTCTTGTTTTTGTATCCATTCAGCCAGTCTATGTCTTTTGGTTGAAGCATTTAATCCACTTACATTTAAATTAATTATTGATCTATATGTTCCTATTGACATTTTTGAAATTGTTTGGGATTGATTTTGTAGGTCTTTTTTCTTCTCTTGTATTTATTGACTATATAAGTCACTTTAGCATTTGTTGTAAATCTTGTTTGGGTATTGAATTCTCTTAACTTTTGTTTGGAAAAGCTTTTTATTTCTCCATTAATTTTGAATGAGATCCTTGCATGGTACAGTAAGTAATATTGGTTGTAGATTTTTCCCTTTCAGTACTTTGAATATATCCTGCCATTCCCTTCTGGTCTGCAGAGTTTCTGCTGACAGATAAGCTGCTAAGCATATGGGGTTTCCCTTGTAAGTTACTTGTTGCTTCTCCCTTGCTGTTTTTAAATTTCTTTCTTTGTTACTTTTGTCAGTATGTGTCTTGGTGTGTTTCTCCTTGGATTTATCCTATTTGGGACTCTTTGTTCCTCTGGGAGTTGATTGACTATTTCCTTTTCCATTTGGGGACATTTTTCAACTATAATCTCTTCAAAAATTTTCTCACATCCTTTCTTCTTCTTTTCTTCTTCTGGGATCCTTATAATTCCAATGTTGGTGCTTTTGATATTGTCCCAAATGTCTCTGAGACTATCCTCAGTTCTTCTCATTCTTTTTACTTTATTTTGCTCTTCAGAAGTTATTTCCACCATTTTTATCTTCCAGCTCACTGATTTATTCTTCTGCATCAGATATTCTGCTATTGATTCATCCTAGAGTATTTTTAATGTCAATAATTGTATTGTTTGTCTCTGTATATTTATTATTTAATTCTTCTAAGTATTTTTTAATTGGTTCTGCTTTTTCTCCATTTTGTTTTCAAGGTTTTTGATCATCTTTGCTATCATTATTCTGAATTATTTTTCAGGTGGTTTGCCTATTTCTTCTTCGTTTATTTGGACTTTTGTGCTTCTAGTTTATTTCTTCACTTGTGTAGGATTTCTTTGCCTTTTCCTTTTTTAAAACTTATTTTGTTTGAGGGCTCCTTTTCCCAGGCTTCAAGGAAAGTTGAATTCTTTCCATGAAGAAGGTTGAATGTTTTCTTCCTTTTGGTTTCTGCCCTCCTAAGGTTGGCCCAGTGGTTTGTGTAAGCTTTGTATAGCGTGAACTTTCTGCTGAGTTTTGTTGTTTGTCTGTTTTTCCTCTGATGGGCTGGGCTGATAGAGGTGGTAATCCTGTCTGCTGATGATTGGATTTGTACTTTGGTTTTGTTTGTTGTTTAGATGAGGAGTCTAACTGGTGGTTGGGGGACGCTGGTTCTTGTACTTAAGTGGTTTCCTTTGTGTGAGTTCTCACTGTTTGATACTCCCTAGGGTTAGTTGTCTGGTAGTCTAGGGGCTTGGAGTCGGTTCTCCCACTCCAAAGGCTCAGGGCTTGATTTCTGGTCAAGAATGGAGATTCCACAAGTGATTATGGCATTAAGTGAAATTAAAACAAATAGCCATAAATGAGTAACCAAAGATGAACCTCAGGCAAAAGGCAGTTAAAAAATAAGGAAAATAATAATTAAAGTAATGGAATATACACATATACATATACACCCCTGAGCAAAGTCAAAACAATCCAACAGAAATCAAATACAGTAGACAGATTGATCTGTCAAACAAAGGAAATAAAAAATTATATTTACTAGTTAAGAACAAAGCTAACTAGCTAAAGCACAAACTGGAAAACAAAACTAAAGAAAGGTGCCAAGAGTGAATAAAGCAATGAAAACAAAACTAACAAATATGTTGAAAGGAAAGGGAAGGAAGAAAGAATAGGTACGCAGAATTAAATAGAGGTAGATGAAGAATATTTATATACATTAAATATTAACTGCAAGGGGAAAAGAACAGTAGGAAAGGCAAACAAAGGAATAAATATAGAAAAAATACATAATAGGTTTAAAAAATTAAAGTGATAAAAAAGAGAACAGAAAAAAAATGATAGAATAAAGAAAAAAATGGGGAGGGGAAATGAAAACTCAGAACTGCAAAGGCCCAATGTAGAGGCAGAGGTTTACAACAATAAAAAGTGTGATTGAATATACAAATTATATATAAATAAAATAAAAACAGTCCAACAAAAATAAAGTACAATTGATTGACCTGGCAAATAAAAGAAACCAAAAATTATATCTACTAGAATAAAACCACTTTGCTAAAGCACAAACTCAAAACCAAAATTAAAGCAAGGTGTCAATTGGAGAATAAAGCAATAAATATAAAACTAACAAATGTGTCGAGAGGAAAGGGGAGAAAGAAAAGAAAGAAAGAATAGATATGCAAAGTTAAATAGAGGTAGATAAAGAATATTTGTATATGTTAAAGATTAACTGCAAGGGGAAAATAAAAGTAGAAAAAGCAAAGGAGTAAAATAATAGAAAAATTAATAATAGGTTTAAAAATTAAATATAAAAAAATAAAAAATAATAAATAAATAAAGGAAAATTCCACAGAGCTGCAAATGCCCACATAGAGGCAGAGGTTTATAAAAACAATAAAAAATGTGACTGAGTCTTGAGTCACTGCTGTCAGAGTCCTTTCCCTCGCTGGGACTTAGAGTTTACCTTACCTCCCTAGGATGCCCCCCAACACTGTGCTGGTCTCTGGACCTGCTGTGGGGGCAGCTCAGATTCTAATCTGGTCCTACTCCTGTGTGTTCTTGCCTCCAATGTCCACAGCTATCAGAACTAGTGCCTTTTCTTTTGTGGGCACTCTCAATGTCCTCTTATATATTCCATAGACACAGAGTCTGCCTAGTTGACCATGTGGATTTAATCTGCAGCTTGTGCAGCTGGTGGGAAGGTTTTGGGTCTTCTCCCTTAGCCACACTGCCCCTGGGTTTCAATTGTGGTTTTATTTCCACCTCTGCATGTGGGTCGTCCACTGGGGTTTGCTCCTGAGGCTGCCCTGGAGGATTGGGTTTGCCCCTGTGAGGGCAGGTGTGGAGGTAGGGCAGCTGCTTGGGTCACAGGGGTTCTGGCAGCACCAGGTACTCAGGGGAGTTGGCAGATAAGGAAGAAGGAAATACAGTGCTCTAAAGGGGCATGGCAACCAGTATTGGCCAATACACTCAGTATTCTTACCTGGATAACACCTCTCCCTGATAGAGAAAGCATGGCAGTCCATTGTCTGCAGGGTCAAAAAGAGTTGGACACGACCGAAGCAACCCTGTGTGCATAAACGCAGGACATTTTTGCCTGTGGCAACTCTACCCCATTGAGAGCTGAGCTTGAAGGTGGTGAAGCCGCTTGACTTGCAGGGACCCTGGAGGTGCATGGTGTGCAGGGACACAGGCTGCCTCCACCGCAGGAGCTATGGCCCTATGGAGTCTTTTTTTGAGCCTCTTGTAACTGATTAGAAGGCCTCTTTGGCCAGTCTTTCTCCATAACTCTGCCCATTCAGGCACTTAAAGGACTCCCTCACCTGGGATCCTTCTCTGTTGTTCGGTGCTTCAGGCACATAGAGGGTCCCTCTGGCTGGAATCCTACTCTGTAGATGGAAGTGTCAGGGACTTAAAGGGGCACCGTGGGTGGGGTCCTTCTTTGTAGTTTGGGGCATCAGTCACTTAAATAGCATCCTGGGGAGAGAGGTCCTACTCTGTAGTTCAGTGCATCAGGCATTTAATGGCCCAGCCTCTCTATTGCTCAGCTGGCCAATTATGGCGCGTGGGGAGAGAGAGGCTATGGTGATGGCTCCACCCCCTACGCATGACTCAGCAGGATCTCCTTGCTTCCATGGCTGCTTGGCTTTCCTCCACTGGCATTTCCCACCACAATCTCTTTCCTCACATCCCCTCAATTCGTCTCTCTGCAGTCAACAGCAGCCCTCGCCCAGGGATTGCTCCACAGTCCCTAAACTCAAACTCCCAGCCACTGCACCTTTCAGGGGACCAGCATTCCTGCCTGGGATATGTATGGCTGTGTAAGGACTGTCTGATTCTTATTCCATTTACATTGCCACAGATCAACTCTTTCATTCACAGCCTTAAACGTTTCTCCTCTGATTGAGACAGTTGCCTTGATGTGGGGTGTGGACCCCTGCTTCAGTTCCCCCACCCACCGGGGGCAGGTCCAGTCCTACTAACACTCCTGCTTTCCCCCTAGTTCCTTCATCCTACCAATTTTTGCATGATTCTATACTCTTTTCTGCTGGCCAGGTATTCCTGTCTGCTCTCAGCTGGTGTTCTACATGCACTTCTGTTTCTGAAGATTTATTCCTGAAGTATCCATGGAAAGAGAGGTACTCTGTCCACCTACTCCTCCACCATCTTGTTCTTCTCCATGCTTTTTCTTATTGGGAAGTATGAGCAGAGTCATCAGTTGCCTCTGCAGATCATTCATAGAGCTTCTTATCTGTTCATCCTCCTTTAACCCCTTCTGGACCATCTATGTATTTAGTTCTGTTATCATGATGGGCCTCAGCTTCTCCTGAATGACACCTATATTACCAAGGTTGAAAGCATTGAAAAGTATGAACTAACATGACTTTCAACCCATTTCACTTGGTTTCAGCCGATGCTTGTGACTTACGGTTGCTCTTTCCCACTTTACATCCATCTCCTGTCTCAGATGCTTGTCCTGTGGATTTAAACTCTAAAATCATATGCAAAGATAGTGACCCTAATGACATTTATTAACCAGCTCCTACAATTATGTAAATTCTTATTAAAAGCTCTTAAAATAAATATATATATATATATTTTTTTATTTTTCAACTTCTATGACTGAATACTAACTGATATAGGACATAATTATATTAAGAAACCCTGTTTTAAAACAAATTTTCATATTATCATAAGCCACTATAAGGTCTCCTGAATGACATCTATAAGGTGATAACTATGACCAACCTAGACAGCATATTAAAAAGCAGAGCCATTACTTTACTGACAAAGGTCCATATAGTCAAAGCTATGGTTTTTCCAGTAATCTTGTATGGATGTGACAGCTGGGCCATAAAGAAGGCTGAGTACCAAAGAATTGGTGTTTTTGAACTATGGTATTGGAGAAAACTCTTAGGAGTCCCTTGGGTTGCAAGGAGATCAAGCCAGTCCATCCTAAAGGAAATCAGTCCTGAATATGCATTGGAAGGACTGATGCTGAAGCTGAAATTCCAATATTTTGACCACCTGACACGAAGAACTGAGTCATTGATAAAGACCCAGATGCTGGGAAAGATTGAAGGCAGAAGGAGAAGGGGAAGACAGAGAATGAGATGGTTGGATGGCATCACCAACACAATGGACGTGACTTTGAGAATGCTCTGGGAGTTGGTGATGGACAGGGAAGCCTGGTATGCTGCAGTCCATGCGGTTGCAAAGAGTTGGACATGACTGAGTGACTGAACTGAATTGAACTATAAGGTCATTAAATTAGCTAACATTTAGTCTAACTTCAAAAGTAGGTACTGGCTGACATTTTCAGGTTGAAAAGGCTATGTAAGTTAACTTGACAATAAAACAATTTAATCACAGTTTAGTCACATATTTCATCACATATCACACATCTAATAGTTTCAGGCTAGGATATGTCAGGAAGACAACCCTGAAATGGAGAGAAGAAAAGGAAACAAACAAACATACAGAAAATTATACCAGGAAGGGACTTTCCTGGCCATTTAGTGGTTCAGTCTTCACCTTCCAATGTGCCAAAGAAGAAAACAGAAGCAATATTGTGAAAAGTTCAATAAAGATTTTGAAAATGGTCCACATTAAAGGAAAAAAAAAAAAGTTCCAGGAAGTGTTTGTTTCTAAGGGTGAAAAAGAATAATTGCAGAGCAGTCCTAAAGTGCCATGACTCAATTCAAGAGAATAATTTAATTCTTCTTCTAGGTATGTTCCTTATACACTTCAATCTTATCCTGTGGTGTAAAATTCAATCTTACTCTAGAATTGTTTTTTTGTTTTTTTTGTTTGTTTGTGTGTTGGTTTGTTTGTTTGTTTTAAAGAATTTAACGTGGGTTTTTGTGTCATGGCCCAAGTGACAGAAAAGCAGCACCAGTACATAAGAATGCATCCCCAGCCATTTCAGAATGGAGAGGTTTACATTCCCTGTTCAATCATATGAGAGTGACATGCTTAGATCAAGATAGGAATGCACTGCAAAATTGTTTTGACTGGTTTTTGTTTTGTTTTGTTTTGTTATTCATAGTTGAGGCTGGTTTTCTACTTTCCTATCTCTTATCTGACTATGAACATAAAGAGTAATGCATTTAAACACATGGCCATTTTGTCTCCAGACTAACAACACTGAGGAACCACTCAAACTAATCCTTGGAAAAGTACAGAGACCTCTACATCATTTGGAGTCAAATTTTCCTCCTTTTGGCTCCAAATGATGTAGAATTTTCTGTACCATTACAAAGCAGAAAAGACATCCATTTCCAAATTTAGCATTTGAAATATCACCAGTGTTGGCTTTGTGTAGAGAACCTTCAACACACAAACACCTGTGTTTGTCACCACTGAAAAGGCTCACATTCACAGTCTCCCCAAAATATAACAGAACTCTGAAACCAGGATTTTAAGCAACATTAAAAAGGTACATGATCTTTAATCCACAGAAGACTCAGAGAGTTAGCAAAGGTAGAATAACTGTCTAGAAAAATCAGAATATCTCAGTAGATTGACATTTATATACTATTCTGTTATACGTAAATTTGCAAGGAGTTAATTTTCATTTATTTAATGTTAGAAAGTATAACATTAATGTTAAGGAAATTTGAGGCTACATGAAATAATACTAAATGTCTGTTGGTTTTGTATAAAAACTTCATTTTCAATTTCTGGGATTTCATATATTACTTTGTTAAAACATCTTCAATGTTGATAATGACTTCACTGAAACAAAATGAGTTTGAGACAAGATCTATTCCTTGAGAGATTCCCTCTGAATTTCTCAGAGAAGTATTATATAAGTTATTGCAGTAGATAGGGCGAATTACCTGAGGCATACTAAGAAGCAATGATGTATAAAACCCTATTCAATATCAAGTTTAAAGCAGGACAGAAGGTGAATTGATTAATGTGGATGTTAAGACAGATGAAATATAAAGTCTCATTGGTTAATTCTGCAGAGGAAGCAAATTAGAGTTTGTCACACTTAAAGAAAGTATTTTTAAATGAATAAATTATTTAAAAGGAAATTTTGTCAATATTGTTTCTGGGGCTACAATATCAGCAATTTGTGTGTTCATATTGTGTGAATTTTTAAAAGGCAATAAAAAATAAAGAACTTAATTTTTTTATATTCTGTTGATTTTCTTTTAGTTAATTTAAAAACATTGGAATATATTTGATTTATAATGTAGTTTCAGGTGTAGAGCAAAGTGATTCTATTATATGTGTGTGTGTGTGTGTGTGTGTGTGTGTGTGTATAATTATGTAGTTATTACATTCTATTATAGGTTATTGCAAGATATTGAGTATAGTTGCCTGTTCTATACACTAGGTCTTTGTTGGTTATCTATTTTATATATTTAGCAGTGTGTCTCATAGATGCCCAATTATGCAGTTGATTGTAATTGTGAACAAAGAAGAGATGTGTCTTTCTGTTAATTAACAAAGACCACTGGTACAGCTGATGAGAAGGAATAATGAATAAAATTTTATTACTTTTAGAATTGATGCTTACTATATTTATCTCTAGTCTATATGCTAGTCTCTAACTGGAAAGAAATGAATTTTCCTTTTAGAGACTTCTGATTTTTATATTTACTCACTTGTACTTATGTTACATAACAATGTTTTCTCATTTAGAGGCATTCAGAGCTTTACTACAAAAGACTAAAGGGTCATAACTCTCTGGTATGAAACAGAGAAAGAAATAAAAAACAGGTGAAATGCACACACTTCCATCACTCTACTTGGACACTGAATTAACTATCAGATTCATGACAATGGAATTCCAGTCAGATTAAAGTCCTTAAGAGAGTAAACAGGTTTTACTGTGTTGATGGTATGTAATATATCTTCAAGATCTTATGTCAGATCTTTAAGACAAAGACATATAAAACTTCTAGATTTCCTTTAAACAATCTTTTACCCATTTATAATTCCTTCCAGACAAAAATTTTCATACTGCACAGGGGTGCCTCAACTTCTGGTGATGAATAGAATGGCCAACAATATATACTACCAAATAGTATGTGTTGCCTAAGTGAATGAATTAACAAGTTTTAATTTTCACAGTGAAACATCTTGTTTACAACATGGCTGACCTCTAGAACATAAAGGAGCTTTTTCATAAAGTAATGAAGAATTCCTGCCCTTCAGACTCTCACTAGAACTTCACTTAATTATTACCATAAAACCCCTACCTTAAACATGCTTAAATAGTTGATATTTTTCTAAGATAATTGTCTAAGCTGTCAACTACTTACTCCTTCACAATACTTCAGGCTTCTTTCCAGTGTTTCTCGATAATCAGAAAGCTACCATAACCACTTTATTTCCTTGTATAACTGCATTCAAGCTTTGTTCAAGGTGTCTACCAAAAGCTTATACAGGAAACAACCAACCATATGTGGAAGACTTTTCATATATTTTACAAAGTTGCTGCTGGGAATATATGTCATTATGTAATTGAATTGTGTAAGCATCCTTATGACACATGGGGAAGAAAGATGATTCCCTCAATGAACTGCTATCCTTTCTTTGTTTAGACAAGGTTAGGCTAACAGTCTAAAGCTATACGCAACATACTTGTTTTGTTTGGACATAAAAAGTCTCCTAAAGTTTTCTTTAGTCCATCCTAAAGGAAATCAGTCCTAAATATTCATTGGAAAGACTGATTGAAGCTGAAACTCCAATACTTTGGCCACCTGATGCGAAGAACTGACTCATTGGAAAGACCCCGATGCTGGGAAAGATTGAAGGCAGGAGGAGAAGGGAATGACAGAGGATGAGATAGTTGGATGGCATCACTGACTCAATGGACATGAGTTTGAGTAAACTTCGGGAGTTGGTGATGGACAGCCAGGCCTGGTGTGCTTCAGTCCATGGGATTGCAAAAAGTCGGACACGACTGAGCAACTGAATTGATTGATTTAAAAAATCTCCAGTCCAATTTTGTGCTCAGTTCATTTTTATCACTGGGTTTGGGCTCATATGTTATATTTTTCTTTACAGTCATCAAATGACTTTTAAATTAGAAAAATTTAATGATATTCAAACTGTGTCATTGGAGAAGACTCCTGAAAGTCTCTTGGACAGAAAGGAGATAAAACCAGTCAATATTAAAAGAAATCAACCTTGAATACTCTGAATATTGAAAGGAATGATGCTGATGTGGAAGCTCCAGTATTTTGATCATCTGATGAGAACAGCTGATTATTGGAAAAGTCCCTGATGCTGGGAAAGACTGAGGGCAGAAGAAGAAGAGATCATTAGAGGATGAGATGGCTGGGTGGCATCACTGATGTAATGGACATGAACTTGGGCAAACATTGGGAGATGGTGGACAGGAAGGCCTGGTGTGCTACAGTCCATGGGGTTGTGAAGAGTCAGATATGACTGGGTGACTTGACAACAATAAGATTAAAAATATATGTTAAAAGTAGAATGGTAGAAACTGATGAAGAATAGATTATAAGAAATTAGTTTGTCTTGCTAAAATCATTGTTATTGATTCCAATCTCTCCCAACTGGTAGCAGAGGCCCCACAAGAATCCACATGTATCCATCTCCCTATTCTTCATAATCCTCTTGAAAACTCACTAATAAATATTTTAATTCTAAATTATTTTTTACTAATACTTAGGGAAATATTGTTTCTTTTCAAAAGCATCAAAAACATAAATGATACTTTTGAAAATCAACTTATTATTTCCCTAAGTATTAGTAAAAAATAATTTAGAACAAAAAAACTATGCTTTTGAATTGTGGTGTTGAAGAAGATTGTTGAGCATCCCGTGGACTGCAAGGAGATCAAACCAGTCAATCCTAAAGGAAATCAAACCTGACTATTCATTAGAAAGACTGATGCTGAATTGAAGCACCAATACTTTGGCTACCTGATGCAAAGAACTGACTCATTAGAAAAGACCCTGATGCTGGGAAAGATTGAAGGCAGGAGGAGAAGGGACAGCAGAGGATGAGATGGTTGGATGGCATCACTGACTGGAGGGACATGAGTTTGAGCAAGCACTAGAAATCTGGTGATGGACAGGGAAGCCTGGCGTGCTGCAGTCCATGGGGTTGCAAAGAGTTGCACACGACTGAGTGACTGAACTGAACTGAAGTTGCTTTTCATTCTTTTATGTCAACTTCCTTCAGAAGGTATCTATACCATCTGTTTTACTGTCTTTCATATACACTATGTATATTTTTACAAATATTGTTTAAATACCTAAATAAACTTTTATTTATTTTTTTGTTTTTTTTTTTTTCATTTATTTTTATTAGTTGGAGACTAATTACTTTACAATATTGTAGTGTTTTTTGCCATACATTGACATGGTCAACCACTTGTAAAAGAATGAAACTACAACACTTTCTAACACCATACACAAAAATAAACTCAAAATGGATTAAAGATCTAAATGTAAGACCAGAAACTATAAAACTCCTAGAGGAGAACATAGATAAAACACTCTCCGACATAAATCACAGCAAGATCCTCTATGACCCACATCCCAGAATATTGGAAATAAAAGCAAAAATAAACAAATGGGACCTAATTAAACTTAGAAGCTTTTGCACAACAAAGGAAACTATAAGCAAGGTGAAATAGAAAATAATAGCAAATGAAGAAACAGACAAAGGATTAATCTCAAAAATATACAAGCAACTCCTGCAGCTCAATTCCAGAAAACTAAATGACCCAATCAAAAAATGGGCCAAAGAACTAAACAGACATTTCTCCAAAGAAGACATACAGATGGCTAAATAAACTTTTAAAATGTCAGGACAAGCATAGTTTTGTCTTCCTCAGAGAATATATAAGTGCTTTTCAGCCACATCATAAATAGACGTTTATTAGTGAGTGTGCAAATTAACCCATGAAATTACTAGGCCTCCACCTCATAACTATCTCTTTGTGACCAAATGTTTTTCTCTTTCAGGAAAGTGAGAAGAATCTTTGTCAGTGGAACATGGAATCAAATCCATTTTCTTTCTACAACGTCCCCATTGTTATAAAACAAACTGTTCAGATTACTCCTGAATGTCAACTCTGGATTTCATGTGAATAAAAACTAATCCAAAATGAATGAACAATTCTTTTATCACTTCAAGAACTTCTAAGTTTATTCACTTAAAATTTCACTTTAGATAGACTAGAGGTGCAGTAACAGTATAAAGTAAATGTGAATAAAAATTATATATTTGTTTTAGTATCAAAGTTTCCAATAATATTAAAAGCAAAAGGAATAGGCTTGAAATAAAAATGTGGATGGAGATAAGACACTCTTGGGAGATAAGATGAGGCTGTTACAAACATTGGAAAATTTCACTTCCTGCATCAACCATGCAAACTGCCGTCTTCACTCTCATCTATTAATTTTCATGTTTCCATCTCCATAGCACATTTTTTCCAGTTATTCAGAGTTAAAAGTATGACATCATTTTTTATTTTTCTCACCCTTTTTCCCTTGTCAGGTATTCAGGAATTGACTAGGAGATGATTTCAGTGAAATATCTCTGGTGACTAATCTTCCCCCTGAATAAAATGCAGGCTGCCCAGCATGGAGTTTACACCCTTCCCGGCTTAGACTAATCTGACCTTCTTAGCTTTCCTGCTCGCTACTCTTTTATAAAATTTGCTTTCCAAGACCTCTAAAAGTTGAATTTATCATTACATCCTAAATAAATTCTTAAGCCAAGTCTGTTTTTACTTTATACTGTATGTGATGTGAGTCCTTTAGTTTTCCCTGTATTTCATTTCTCAGATTTAGTTACATAGACTCTTGAATAACTGCGGCACTTTATTCATTAATTCATTGTCCCTTTCTACATCTCTTTAACCATGTATGTGGCATACAAAGGATAGACTTAAAATATTTCAGGAAGTCAGAGGGTTATAACAGAACCTGTGTCTTCTGCTGGCTTTATTCCTACATTTAATTTGTATATAATTCATTTTTCTCCACAATGAGACTAGTCATTTGAAATAATTGGTCATCTTTTGAACTTTTTCTATGTTTCACACAGTTCTTAGCACAAATATTAATTTGCTTGAATTATTTTTTAATTGAAATAAAAACATAAAGCTGATTTTTAAATTAATTAATTTATTTAATTGGAGGCTAATTACTTTACAACATTGCGATGGTTTTTGCCATACATTCACATGAATCAGCCATGGGTGTACATCAGTTCCCCATCCTGAACCTCCCTCCCCCCTCCCTCCTCATCTCATCCCTCAGGGTCATCCCAGAGCACCAGCCCTGAGCGCTTTGTCTCATGCATCAAACCTGGACTGGCGATCTACTCCACATATGGTAATATATATGTTTCAATGCTATTCTCTCAAATGATCCCACCCTTGCTTTCTCCCACAGAGTCCAAAAGTCTGTTCTCTGTCTCTGTGTCTCTTTTGCTATCTTGAATATAGGGTCATTGTTACCATCTTTCTAAATTCCACATATATGTGTTAATATACTGTATTGATGTTTTTCTTTTTGACTTACTTCACTCTGTATAATAAGCTCCAGTTTCATCCACCTCATTAGAACTGATTCAAATACTTTCTTTTTAATAGCTGAATAGCATTCCATTGTGTACATGCACTACAGCTTTCTTATCCATTCTCCTGCCAATGGACATCTAGGTTGCTCCCATGTCCTAGCTATTGTAAACAGTGCTGTGATGAACACTGGGGTACATGTGTCTCTTTCAATTCTGGTTTCCTCAGTGTGTAGGACCTGAAGTGGTATTGCTGGGTCACATGAAGTTCTATTTTCAGTTTTTTAAAGGAATCTCCACACTATTCTCCATTGTGGCTGTACTAGTTAGCATTCCCACCAACAGTGTAAGATGGTCTCCTTTTCTCCACACCCTCTCCAGCATTTATTGTTTGTAGAATTTTTGATAGCAGCCATTCTGACCAGCATGAAATGGTACCTCATTGTGGTTTTGATTTGCATGATTTTATCTCTATTGAATTTCTTGAAAATGAAAGTCTATGAAATAACTAGTATAAGACAGAAGATAGAGTGATTTATAAGCTAGAAACATTCATGATCTAAACTACCAGAAAAAAAACAGTCTCTGTTGATAGATACTGTAAGGGAAGAGCTATAATGGACAGAAGAAAGATAGATCTTATTTTTATAATGTGCTCATTAAAACACCTGTTTGGATGAATTTCAGCCATGTGAAATTAGTAGAGCTCCCAGGGAAGTTATCATTCCAAAGGCAGAGGGTCCACTTTGATTATCCTTCACATCTTTAGAGAAAACTATATTAATTCTCCATCAGGGAACCAACAGTTATTCAAATGGCCATAGTTGAGTAGGAGATATTTTGCTAAACCAGTTACCTTCCTCCTCTGTATGATCTTAGAAAAGCAAAGCCATTGTTGATTGATGCTAATTATCTATTACAGAATGTAAAGCAGTAACTAATGTATGATCATATAATCCTAGGTTTGGAAAACTTCATGCTGAATTAGCATTTTTTCCCTCAGATAGTCTATGCAAAGTAAGATCTGTGTTGTTTGAAAAGTCTTTCAAAATAAGGGTTTTTCAAAGTTATGTCTGTGGTGGTTCTAGTGCTTAAACATTCTCTCAGCATGGAAATTCTCACTATTAATAAAAACAGGTTTATTGTACTTTTATTTTTTAATCACTCCAAATAAATAATTTTTGTAATATTTCTTCATATACATTGAAGAATAATATTCAGATATTTCACTATGGTTTCTTTTTTCAAGTGAAGCCATTCTACTTTAAAATTTTCATCAGAGATACTATGATTCTATTACTGAGAATATATAATCATGATTTTTATTTCTTCCCTGTACCTTCTCTGCACATTCCAGATTCTTCATTGCTGAATAGACCACAAGTATTCAGAGCAATCAAGAAGTGTTTGACCAAGCCGAGAACATATTTGTTCCTGATCTTAAAATTCTTTCTAACAAACCTAAGTTCTAGTAATAACTCTGTAGCTCCAAACTGGAAAAAATCAGCAGTGGCCACAGGGCTGAAAAGGTCAGTTTTCATTCCAATCCCAAAGAAGGGAGCTGCCAAATAATTTCAAACTACCATACAATTGTGCTCATTTCACGTGCTACAAGGTTATGCTCAAAATCCTTCAAGTTAGGCTTCAGTACTACGTGAACCAAGAACTTCCAGAATAGGCTGGGTTTAAAAAAGGCAGAGGAACCAGAGATCAAATTGCCAACATTTGTTGTATCATTGAGAAAGCAAAGGGATTCTAGAAAAACATCTACTTATGCTTCACTGACTGCTGAAGCTTTTGACTGTGTGGATCACAATGAAATGTGGAAAATTCTTAAAGGAATGGAAATATCAAACCACCTTATCTGCCTCCAGAGAAACCTTTGTGCGGGTCAGGAAGCAATAGTGAGAACCAGACATGGAACAACAGACTGATTCAAAATTGGGAAAGGAGTATGTCAAAGCTGTGTATTGTCACCCTGTTT
Source organism: Dama dama (assembly GCF_033118175.1). Lineage (NCBI taxonomy): Eukaryota > Metazoa > Chordata > Mammalia > Artiodactyla > Cervidae > Dama > Dama dama. The sequence continues at coordinate 8,871,041 of NC_083697.1, read as the reverse complement.
ATTTAACTTATATGCAGAGTATATCATGAGAAATGCTGGGCTAGATAAATCACAAGCTGTAACCAAGATTGCTGGGAGAAATATCAGTGACCTCAGATATGAAGATGATGCCACTCTATTGGCAGAAAGTGAAGAGGACCACCGCTTGAGAAACCTATATGCAGGTCAGGAAGCAACAGTTAGAACTGGACGTAGAACAACAGACTGGTTTCAAATAGGAAAAGGAGTACGTCAAGGCTGTATATTGTCACCCTGCTTATTTAACTTATATGCAGAGTACATCACGAGAAACGCTGTGCTGGAAGAAGCACAAGCTGGAATCAAGATTGCCAAGAGAAATATTAATAACCTCAGATATGCAAATGACACCACGCTCATGGCAGAAAGTGAGGAAGAACTAAAAAGCCTCTTAATGAAAGTGAAAGAGGAGAGTGAAAAAGTTGTCTTAAAGCTCAACATTCAGAAAACTAAGATCATGGCATCTGGTCCCTTCACTTCATGGGAAATATGTGGGGAAACAGTGGCAGCAGTATCAGACTTTATTTTGGGGGGCTCCAAAATCACTGCAGATGGTGATTGCACCCATGAAATTAAAAGACACTTACTCCTTGGAAGGAAAGTGATGACCAACCTAGATAGCATATTCAAAAGCAGAGACATTATGCCAACAAAGGTCCGTCTAGTCAAGGCTATGATTTTTCCAGTGGTCATGTATGGATGTGAGAGTTGGACTATATAGAGGGCTGAGTGCTGAAAAATTGATGTTTTTGACCTGTGGTGTTGGACAAGACTCTTGAGAGTCCCTTGGACTGCAAGGAGATCCAGCCAGTCCATCCTAAAGGAGATCAGTCCTGGGTGTTCATTGGAAGGACTGATGCTGAAGCTGAAACTCCAATACTTTGGCCACCTCATGCGAAGAGTTGAGTCACTGGAAAATACCCTGATGTTGGGAGTGATTGGGGGCAGGAGGAGAAGGGGACGACAGAGAATGAGATGGCTGGATGGCATCTCCCACTCGATGGACATGAGTCTGAGTAAACTCCGGGAGTTGGTGATGGACAGGGAGGCCTGGCATGCTGTGATTCATGGGGTCGCAAAGAGTCGGACACGACTGAGCGACTGAACTGAACTGAACTGAACTGAAGAGGAACTAAAGAGCCTCTTGATGAAGGTGATAGATGAGAGTGAGAAATATGGCTTGAATCTCAATATTCAGTAAACTAAGATCATGGCATCCAGTCCTATCACTTACTGGTCAAATAGAAGAGGAAACGTGGAAACAGTGACAGATTTCTTTTCTTGGACTCCAAAATCACTGTGGATAGTGACAGAACCCATGAAATTAAAATATGCTTGCTCCTTGGAAGGAAAGCTATGACAAACCTAGACAGCATATTACAAAACAGAGACAACACTTTGCCAACAAAGGTCCATATAGTCATAGCTATTGTTTTCCCAGTAGTCATGTATGTATGTCAGTGTTGAACCTTAAAGAAGGCTGAGTGCCAAAGAATCGAGGCTTTCAAATTGTAATACTAGAGAAGTCACTTGAGAGTCCCTTTTGAACAGCAAGGAGATCAAATCAGTCAATCCTAAAGGAAATAAACCCTGAATATTCATTGAAGAACTAATGCTGAAGCTGAAGCTTTAATACTTTGGCCACCTGATGAGAAGAGGTGACTCGCTGGAAAAGACCTTGATTCTGGGAAAGATTAAAGGCAAAACAAGAAGGGGGTGGCAGAGGATGAGATGGTTAAATAGCATCACCAAAATGGACATGAATTTCAGCAAACTCTTTGAGATAGTGGTGGACAGAGAAGTGCTACTAGAGTGGTGGAATGGAGTGCTACTGTCCATGAGGTCACAAAGAGTTGGAAATGACATAGCAACTGAACAATAGCAACAACACATGTCCCAACTTGGATTGCTTAGTCGTGCATGGTCTGATGTAGTGACTGGGGAACAGAAAACTTCTGTGAAACCCTAATAGAAAATATATTTCACCCTGATAAGATGGTGAAGGTCATATTCAAAACTGTTCTTTGCCATTTTTCATGCATAGGGCTTCATACATAGTAAATATTGAACAAATATTTCTTATTAATATAAAATTGTAGAGACTCATCTCAATGCTACTGCTATTTAAAGATAAAAATGTAATTTAAGAGGAAGAAATGCATAGAGAAATCCTTAATAAAAATAGAAAATTTACCCTTTTTATTAAATGCAGTGTGTTTTGGGGAAAACTATGATTTCCATTGAGAAAAATAATAACATAAATGGATAGGACTTGAATAAAAGTGGAGTTTCTGTGTATTAGTTTAAACTTAAGATAAAGATTTTTGTTAATGTTCTACATAATCCTTATTTTTTGTCGTGAGATGTGTTAGTAATTTTGTTTATAAAACTTCCCTCCTGTTTTTTGTAAGTGATTCTCCACCAGTTTCAAGACCTTTCTAATTTATGCCTTCCTAAATACTGTATACATTTATAAAATCTATTTTAATTTTAGAGTGTGTTTTTCATGTGGCCATACTCAGCATTAATTCAGCTTGCTTAAAAATACTGGGCAACAAAATACCTCCACTGAATGCACTCGGAATGGCCATTGTGCCACTATTACAGATCTCCACATATATCTTTTCATCCAGTTGACCCTCTCACACATTTATTGCAGGGGGACATCACATAACTCTTATCTTATTTAGTGGAAATGTCTACTTGAATAAAAAGCAATGAAAATGAAACATAAGACAGGCAAGAAAATAAGAAGCTGCAAATACCAGATTATATGAGTTGTAGTACACTCTCTGTCTCCTGGGTCAGTCAGAAAAGTAACTAGAGGCAAGATGGCTATTTTGTATCAATATCAGAAGGCAGTTGTAAAAGAGGGAGAAGTCTATTTGCTTTATATTGCATTTTAGAAACTGAAATAGTAAAATTCTCAATCATGAGATAATCAGAAAAGTTGTAAATTTGAAGGTTCAGGAAACATTCAATATAATGTCACTCATGACTCCACATAGTAGTTTTTGTTTGCCTTGTATTATGGAAAATACACAAGAGTTAGACAAAGCGTACATCATAATGAATAATCCTTGCATGTAAAATCCAACTTTAGTAACAACCAAAGATGGTCAGTATTCAATAACCTTTATCAGGCTACAAGAAGTAGTTGTTACAAATCAAACTGAAAATATTTCTTCAGTCACATACAGGACATTATAATTACCAATATATCAACTCTGGCCAAATCACTATTGCTGAGAATACTGCCCTTTTAAATGAACTCACCAACTGATAAAGTTCTTATCACAAGTCATCAAAATATTGACTAATAGATACAGTTAAGCAGAGTTCATCAGACAAGGAGACGCTTTTCAGTATTCATTGAAATTGAATGAAATTTAGGTAAAAGAATATAAAATAAAAGAATAACAATTTTAAAAAATGAAATAAAATCAATTAAGTCTTCTATTAAATCAAAATTCAACTCTAATTCTAAAAGAAAAAAAGAAGCCTGGTTATCTGAAGCAGAAACTTTTCTTTACTAAGATGAAATAGATGAACTTACAAAATACAGTAGCCTTGTTTAATCACAGCAGGACAAATGAGGATATTCTCTCAGAACTCTTCTTAATTATATTTCCTGAAAAAGAAAATTGAAATAAATAAAATTAAAGGCTGAACTTTAAAACAGGAAAATAAAACAACTTTAAGGAAACTGAGATTGTGTAATGGAAAGATTCCACTTGTACAAATTGTAGGTCTTTATAATAGGGAATGTTCTGAATGCCATTTGTGCCAATATTCAGATCATGTGAAAGAATTTATATCACTTTCCAAACAGTCTCAAAATGTGTAAATAATTTACTATATTAAGCAGAGTCAGTTGGATTTTTATTTTGTAATAAAAAGTTCAAAACGAGCTCTTCCAGGGTAAGACATAAGAAGTCTGTTTATATAATTTGTTTGCTGCTGAATAACTAAGACACTGAGCTATAGCCCCAAAGACAGAGGACAAACTAAAAGATAAGATGAGAATATCTGGCTGCAGTTTGATACAGCTGTTTCATAACAGTAGTTGGAAATTGATAGAATGTCTTAAGTATATTGAGGATAAATGAAAAGGTGAGGCACTTAAAGGACAAGCAAGAGAATACTGCGTGAATCTAAGCAACTTTCACTTTGGTATCTTTATATATTCAAGCAGCACATCAAGAGGAAATATTCGCCAGCCACATAATTCAGTCTCTGTAGCCCCAGGTACAACACAGTAATAAGTATCCTACCCCTTATTTGTTATAGGGTCCACTCCAATAGAAGGCAAAGATGATTTTAATATGTGTTCCCTCAAAAGATGTATTTAAGAATGTTTACAGCAGTATTATTGAGAATAGACAAAATCTGGAAACAACTGGACTCAGTAATAGAATAAACAAAGTGTGAAATGTTTATGAAAAAATATTGAAGCTTTTGTTTGGCTGAAAGGGCTAAGAATGCCAATTGTCCATATAGTGAAGTGTCTTCAGTCAGTCTTTTAAGATCTCTCTGTATTTACTTATTTATTTTTAGAAAAAAAGATCATCAGGTAGTATTTTTTCTTAATCAGGTAGTATTTTTAATAAACTGCAGTCAAAGAGGTTATTGTTGATCTTTCTAAGGAGTGCATAGAGTAACATTGTAGCTTTAGATAAAATATGTCATTTTCATATCAGCATTGTATCTATTTATAGAATCACTGTGCAGAGGAGAGGTATGAGCAGAGGTTGTGTAATACTTCCCTAAGAGCATGCCAATGGAATTATAATTTGGTTTATGGAAGTCAACTGCTTCCACTGGAAACACATTGTAACCACACATGGTAGAAAAACCAAATTCAAATTCTGTATAACAAAGAGAATATTAGAAAATTAGAGAAATAACAAGAACAGGAATAAAACTGTTTCCACAATAGAATAGTGTATAGACCCAGGAGTATTTCCTTCAACCTACATTTTTCAATACAATTCTAAAAAGAAGCCACCGTGATTATATACGCTTACACTAATTTTCTTATACATTGTGCATTTTCAAATACTTCTAAATAAAATGTGTTAGCAATCAAATATTCATGAACAATCACAAATGGCATCTTTATAAATTAAAGAACAGTATCCTTCTTTTTCCCCAAAATAGTCCAATTACTGTCATTAGCTTTAATTATGGCTAACATTAGATATGTTCAAATTAAATTGAAAAACTTGAAAATTTTCCATGTTTCAAATAACCATTTATACAGATAATCTAAATGAAATTGAGACATTAAGATCTGAGTTCCAAATACAGAATATTGTGAAATATCAATGGATCTATTAGTACAATGAAAAAAAATAAAAGAAATGCTAGCAAGCCGTAGAAAAGTTATGTTGTCATTAATTGCATGAGCAAGATTAGTATTACACATTCTGCTTCTTTACCATTTTGGGTTTCCCTTATGGCTCAACTAGTAAAGAATCCACCTGCAGTGTGCGAGACCTGAGTTCGATCCCTGGGTCGGGAAGATCCCCTGGAGAAGGGAAAGGTTACCCACTCCAGTATTCTGGCCTGGAGAATTGCATGGACTGTATAGTCCATGGGGTCGCAAAGAGTCAGATACGACTGAGCAACTTTTACGTCACATCACTTGTTTCACCATTTTAGGCTTTCCAGCTGGTCTTCCATTTTCATAGATCAGTTGAGTTCAGTTGCTCAGTTGTGTCCGACTCTTTGCGACCCCATGGACTGCAGCACGCCAGGCCTCCCTGTCCATCGTCAACTCCCGGAGTTTACTCAAACTCATGTCCACTGAGTCAGTGATGCCATCCAGCCATCTCATCCTCTGTCACCCCCTTCTCCCACCTTCAATCTTTCCCAGCATCAGGGTCTTTTCAAGTGAGTCACTTCTTGGCATCAGGTGGCCAAAGTATTGGAGTTTCAGCTTCAACATCAGTCCTTCCAATGAACACCCAGGACTGATCTCCTTTAGGATGGACTGGTTGGATCTCTTTGCAGTCCAAGGGACTCTCAAGAGTCTTCTCCAACACCACAATTCAAAAGCATTGATTCTTCAACACTCAGTTTTCTTTATAGTCCAACTCTCACATCCATACATGATACTGGAAAAACCATAGATGGACTAGATGGAAAAACCATAGATGGACTAGATGGACCTATGTTGGCAAAGTAATGTCTCTGCTTTTTCATAGACACCTGGCCAAAATTTACTTCTTTCTGTGTCATATGGAAAGAGGGACAATAAAGAGAAAGGAGGAAGGAAAGAGAGGGAGAAAAAAGAGAAAGAGAGTGAAAAGGAGAAAAAAAAAAAAAGCTCACATAAAGAGATGGACCTGGGGAAAGGAGAGGTTGAGACTAAACTCTGGTCACCAACATGGTTCTTATATATCTGAGCATTTTGTGAAGTGGTATGAAAAATATCTTTGATGGTGACTGAAGAACATCCTGAGATATAACTAAGCGAATAAAAAATTGAATAGATAAGCTTATTCTTGAAATAAATTATCCAGGCAGAAGCAGGGCAATGTCAAGATTTAATCAACAGATGGTACATAATGATTAGACAGGAGATTTGTCTTCCAAACCACTCCCTCTGACTGTTGCAGATGCTTTAGGAGGGAGGGAGAATGTAAGTTACAGATGAAATTATTGTTTCACTGAAAACATAGACTCATTGCTTCCTCAGATCAAGCCTAGCACATCTCAGGGTATCTATTTATTGCAAACATTTATATTTTATATTTTTAGTATAAGAGTTTGATCCCAAATAGATGATTTGCACATTTATTATGACCAACTTTCAATAAATGGGATAAATTGCTCTGTTGGGGTAGAAAGATCAATATATATCATTCTATTTGGATTTACAAAGTAAGAGTAAATTTAATAAACTAAAGGTTTGATACTCAAAATATAATATTGATTTTAGAACACCTATCAAAACATGTGCTTCTAAAGCAGAGACAGAGATCCAAACTGATACATCCATCAACTTTTCTATAACTCTCTTTTTATTTTTTATTTGATCTTCTTGAACTACCTACCTATTTATCTAATCTAGTATGTATGTATACATGTATGCATATTCATACAATTGAAAAATCTCTCACTGGTGTTAGTGCAATGACTTTACTTAATATATTTTATGGTAGTTTGTACTATTTGCTTTTTGTTTACTGCAACATAAAAATATTGTTGAATCCTTATTTAAATCTGGAAGGTGCTTTAATTCTGATATGAATCATTATGTAAGTATGTTTACATTCCGAAAACTAAGATCATGGCATCCAATCCCATCACTTCATGGCAAATAGATGGGGAAACAGTGGAAACAGTGGCTGACTTTATTTTTCTGGGCTCCAAAATCACTGCAGATGGTGACTGCAGCCATGAAATTAAAAGACACTTACTCTTTGGAAGGAAAGTTATGACCAACCTAGACAACATATTAAAAAACAGAGACATTACTTTGCCAACAAAGGCCCATCTAGTCAAGACTATGGTTTTTCCAGTGGTCATGTATGGATGTGAGAGTTGGACTATAAAGAGAGCTGAGCACCGAATAATTGATGCTTTTGAACTGTGGTATTGGAGAAGACTCTTGAGAATCCCCTGGACTGCAAGGAGATCCAACCAATCCATCCTAAAGGAGATCAGTCCTGGGTGTTCATTGGAAGGACTGATGCTGAAGCTGAAACTCCAATACTTTGGCCACCTCATGCGAAGAGCAGACTCATTTGTAAAGACCCTGATTCTGGGAAAGATTGAAGGGAGGAGGAAAAGGGGATGACAGAAGATGAGATGGTTGGATGGCATCACCGTCTCAATGGACGTGGGTTTGGATAGACTCTGGGAGTTGGTAATGGACAAGGAGGCCTGGCGTGCTGCAGTCCATGGGGTCACAAAGGATCGGACACAACTGAGTGACTGAACTGAACTGTATGAGTAATTAATAATCCAAAGGTAAATATTAACTTAAACTTAAATCAGAAATTATTGTATAATGATCCACTCATCTTATCACAAGAATTGCTAATTTTTAGTGTGAAAATTTGGTCAGTACCAAAATTACATGCTGTGTTAAAGTTTCTGCTTCTTTCCAATATAGGTTATATAACATATCAAGTTATTTTATTGTTTTCCCTAGATATTACAAATGCAATAAAATTTATGGTAAGTTTATTAGAATGCAGTGTTTTCAATAAGTTTATTTTATTATAACAAAAAAGTGGAAGACTTTACACAAAAATGAAGAGAAAATTATTTAAAACATCAAAAATACCTTTAAATGACAAGAATTAAATGACCAAAAAGGAAAAAAGAGAGAGAACCTCAGAGCTATTCTTTTTAGCAGAATGTAATATGAATCATCATCAATGGATGGAATACTACATTATCCCCCACCTCCATGTCTGCAATGATTAGTGACTTTCAAGGAAAACTATCAATATTGGGGGGGAAAGTCCTGAAAAAAAACCTTCAAGTCAAATGGGTTCTCTTAAAAATCTCAAAATGCAGACATATTTTCAAATGTTCATCTAAGAGCTACTTTTACAGAACAATTATCCATTTCATTTGACTCTACAAAAAATAGCTCAGATTTTGGGTATTTGTTATATTTTATTGTTTTCAAATGAATAGAATTTGGAACATTTTCTACTCAAATGAATAGAAAAAAAGAACATTCCAGTTCCTTTATGCAAAGAACCTTGTAGTTCTAATTTCTTCATATATAAAATCTCTTAATCAGTAATTGAGAATGAACAAAATCAATTATGGTCAGTGGGTAAACATGAATAAAGTGAACTGGACAGTTACAGTATTAGGTACTAAAGACTAAAATCTAATTTGAAAAGATCAGTAACTATTTTTGTTGAACAGACATAAAATGAAAATAACAGATGATAAGTTCTTGAACATATAATATGCATAATTTGGTTTTTGACAAGGCAACTCTGTACAGAAGATCATCCAAAAAATTTTATGAGTTATAATGGAAATTTTCTCCATTTGGCAAAGATCATAGTAAAACTTGATATTATGAAAGTGTTTATGTAGACTCCATACACTGTTTTATGTGTGTGAAGTATGTTTTAAGTATTATGACACATAGTTTAAGGAATGATATATAAAAAAGAATAAGTATATTTATTGTAATGAATTATTTTCAATAAAGTATATTTATTATAATGAATTATTCATTTTAAAGCAAATGTTAAATGTTACTCAATTTAGTTATAACTCATACTATAAAAACTACATAACAAATAATTTGATCATTTGAAGTTTTGACATTTTTTAAATTAACTTATTTTTTATGAAGGATAATTGCTTTTATGTAAAAGCATTTCTGAGAATTTTTTCAGGAGATATAGCAATTTGGTACAATTTTATTTAATTCTTAAAATTCTGAATCTATGGGGGAAATGATGGCTAAGTGGACACCATAGCACCACAAAACACACAGAAAGCCTAAGAGATTTCAGTATAATTTTGATTTCAGAAGAAGATACTCAAAAGAAAATTTTGAAGAATTATACATTTTCTTCCTTGGCTGTCTAATCTGGAAGTATGAATATTTAAAAAAAAAAAAAAAAAAAAAAACAGCAAAAAATTCTTTGAACATCCCTGACTTTCCCTTATAAGTTTGAAGATCTTAGTAACTTTGCTTGGCTTCGATTAAATTTTGGATGGCTTGAATATTTGCCAGTCATAAACATTAAAGTATTGCAAATAATCCTTGGGTAAGTTAAATTGAAGCCTGCGTGCATGCTCAATCATTCAGCCAGGTTGGACTCTTTGTGACCCTATGAACTGTAGCCCACCAGGCTCCCCTGTTCATGGAATTTTCCAGGCAAGAATACTGGAGTGGGTTGCCATTTCCTATTCCAGGGGATCTTCCCAACCCAGGGATAGAGCCATGTCTCCTGTGGCTCCTGCACTGGCAGGCAAAATCTTTACCACTGAGCCACCTGGGAATCCCAAATGGATGTCTATACACTACTAAAAACTGAAAGCTATCACGATGCTTCATACAAATCTCTTGATAACAAAGGCTATAAAAGGTGGTGCACCTTCCAAAATATCTGATTTTAAATTCATGTGCCAACTCTGTATGCTGTTCTGAGTAAAACCAACATGTTAGAGCAGGACAAATGTTGACTTGTGACAAACCAGAAGGTAAATATTGTAGGTTGCATGCTGCATATTGTCTCTGTTGTGTTGCATATCCCATGTGTGTATATTTACAATTCTTTAAAAACATTAAAAAAATTATTAGCTCCTGGGCCATACAAAATAGGCCATAGTTTACCAGTTTATGCTTCAGAGTTTTGCTAATACACTTGTCATTAGCTATATATAAATTTAAATTTAAGCAAAAATTAAATCATATTACAAATTATCATATTTTCAATAATTCCAAGTTTCAATAGCCACATGTGGCTAGCGGCAACTGTAATGACCACCGCAGGGAAAAAGCTGGTCAAGAAAGTTCTACTGGACAGTACTGATTTAGAGAAGGGAAAAAAATGCAAAAACTTAGTGCATACGTGTGTGTGTGTGTATTCCTTAAAAGCATTAGGAAAAATCAAAGCAATAATGGCTGAATCTGTTGACATTGATACTAACCTCTGCTATGTGGAAAATACCAGAATTAAAAAGATACCTTAATTTGAGTATGAATTCCATTGTTACTCTGCTTTTTATCCAAAATCAGAATCCATATTAAAATGCCAAATCATGTCTCTTTTAAATAATAGAATAATTCATACTTTAAGGGAACATTTTATAATGCTAAAAATAATAACTTTCTCATTATTTTAGGTCAATGCTTTTTCCATTTTAATGGATATACATATCATGAAGGGACATTTTTAACATGCAAATTCTGATTCAGTAAGTCTAAAGTGCACCATAAATTCTGCATTTCTAACAAGTTCTTTTTTTTTTTTTTATTTGTATTAGTTGGAGGCTAATTACTTTACAATGTTGTAGTGGTTTTTGCCATACTTTGACATGAATCAGCCATGGATTTACATGTGTTCCCCATCCCGATCCCCCCTCCCGCCTCACTCCCCACCCCATCCCTCTGGGTCTTCCCAGTGCACCAGCCCTGAGCACTTGTCTCATGCATCCAACGTGGGCTGGTGGTCTGTTTCACCCTTGATAGTATACTTGTTTCAATGCTATTCTCTCAGAACATCCCACCCTCACTTTCTCCCACAGAGTCCCAAAGTCTGTTCTGTACATCTGTGTCTCTTTTTCTGTTTTTCATATAGGGTTATCATTACCATCTTTTTAAATTCCATATATATGAGTTAGTATACTCTATTGGTGTTTATCTTTCTGGCTTACTAACAAGTTCTTAAGTGATGCTGAAACTGTTGGTCCTTGGACATACTGTATAGCAAGTTTAAAGATGATGCATGCAATTTGGTGAACTATGGTAAGTATGAATGAAAACTATGAAATAATATTGACTAGACCTAGCAATATTATATATTATGAGAAATTACATCAGGAACTAAAAATCTTAAGTTGTTTTTTTTAAACATAGCATGGTATTCATTGAAGTACTATAAAATGTTACAGATAATTTACTGAATGCTTTAAAATGTTTTCTCAGAATATACTGAACATTTTCAGTATCATTGCCAAATGTAAATGTAGCCTCAAAACTGAGATTATTAGAACTATTTGTATGGAAAACAACATTAAATATAAAAAAAAAAAATTCAACATGGGAGCAATAAGTATTGGAAGTGTTCAATTGGAACACAATTGGAATATTGAATTGTGAATTTTGATTCCTATAACAAGTTTTCAGAGGCTTGAATCTGATGCTGTGTGCCTCTGACAAAAGTCGAGATCAATAAGGATATAAAATAACGTTACCCATATCTTACAGCATAATTAGGCTACAGTGATTAAACTTTAAATACCATGTAAATGAACATTTGAAATCAACATTGATAACTTCTAGTCCTTTCATAAAAAGAGTCAGGTTAAGAGTACAGAAGTGGGGTAAATTGAGTCCCAGTGTTGATGCAACATAGATAACGTCAATTAGTATTCACAGTTTTAAGTACAGAAAAAGATGATTTAAGAAAAGAGAAAAAAAATGAAGAAGGAAAACATTGGAGCAACATTATCAACAAAGTAATGGGAGATAATAAGTTTACTGATGAGCAAGTTGAGTTTGGGCTTCCCCAATAGCTCAGCAGGAGCTGAGCTCATCCACCTACAATGCAGGAGATGTGAGTTCGATTCTTGGGTCGGGGAGATTGCCTGGAAAAGGAAATGGCAACTCGCTTCAGTATTCTTGCTTAAAAAATCCCATGGACAGAGAAGCCTGGTGGGCTACAGTGCAAAGAGTCACAAAGAGCTGGACACAACTGAGCAACTAAGTGCACATACACACACAAATTGAGTTTAGGCACCAAGGCTTAGGAAAACAATACTAAACTTGCAAGAACTCAGGCAGTCCTATGCTCGTGAATCTGCCTTAAGGTAGAACATGAGCTTCAGTGGAAAAATCTGATTTAAATAAAGCAGCATGTATTTTATTTTTTGTGAACCTAGCCCAAAGGATAAGTTGGGATATTTTTGGAAGAATAGTAAGGACGGGTTATGAATTTATATACAGTAGAAATAAAATTAAACTAAAAAGGGAAAACAGAAATAGAAGGAAAATACTAGCCTACTTACTGTATAGGAAGAATCAAATGTTGGATATTACTTAATGCTAATGCTAACAAACCAAATAGTAGAAAGACAAGTGAGGGTGAAGCATTGTAACAAGTCTTAGAACAAATATAATCACTAGAGAAAAGATGCAAATCTTGTGAAATATATTATATTTATATAATGTAAATTAATGCAATGATGCTTACTTCACTTTTGGATTTTTTGATAAAAATTATATTTAATTCTCTTTTATATCTAAATGCCACCACTAAACAAAATTGATTCAGAAAGACCAACTATACGAAAGATGTACAAAAATATTCCAGCCAATGCAAATCAAACAAAATGCCAGCAAAATAACATTAGCTTTAAATTCTTATGTAAAAAAAAGCAAAATTCGGATCCAAAGCCACTAAAACAGGCAACAAAGCACATTTGATAATGTTAAAGACCAAAAATCATATTGAATTTTTAAGTTACAAACATCTGAACACAATAACACCAAGTGAAGTAAAGGTCAGTCAGATGTTTCCAATTTTTGTGAACCCATTGACTATTCAGCCCATGCAATTCTCCAGGCCAGAATACTGGAGTGGGTAGCCTTTCCCTTCTCCAGGGGATCTTCCCAACCCAGGGATCAAACCCAGGTCTCCTACACTGCAGGCAGATTCTTTACCAGCTGAGCCACAAGGGAGGCCTGATAACACCAAACTACCTTCAAAATAAACACTTAAGTCAATTTAGGAAGAAACTGATACAAAAACATTAATCTACAAGACTTTCATGCCAAGAAGCAAGTGGGAAATATAATTTTAAAATATACATATATACAATTTATACATTAATTTATAGGATTTTATTAGGATGAGTTAGCTTATAAGTGTTTTTCATACATCCTCCAAAAATACACATCGTTTTCATGCCATTAAGAAGTGATCACATACTATGTCATTAAATAACCTTAGCATGTCTCAAACAAATAATATAAATAATATTTCCTAGTCACAAATCAGTAAAACTAAAAATTAATAAAGAAAACTAAAAGTCTCTGTCATACCAATTTTTAAAAAAAATATTATTTATACAATTCTATTAAGAAGGAAAATTTTATGAAAACTTAAAATGTCAGAATACCTGGGATATAACAAAAGCATTAATTAAAAAGCTGGTGCTTTGGGACAACCCAGAGGGATGGGTGGGGAGAAAGATGGGAGGATGGGGTACAGGCTGGTGAGACACATGTATACACATGGATGATTCATGTTGATGTATGGCAAAATCCACCACAGCATTGTAAAGTGATTAGGCTCCAATTAAAATAAATAAATTATATTTTTAAAAGAAAATGATATCTTTGAATACATAGGGCAGTACACAAATATAAAATAAAAATAATTGTGCATGTGTGTGTATTAAGTCTTTTCAGTTAGGTATGGCACTGTGTGGCCCTATGGACTTTGGCTTGTCAGGCTCCTCTGTCCATAGGATTATCCAGGCAAGAATACTAGAGTAGGTTACCATGTACCCTTTAGGGGATCATCCCAATCCAGGAATTGAACCCATGTCTCTTACACCTCCTACATAGGATGATGGGCTCTTCACCACTAGCACCACCTGGGAAGCCACCCTAGAAATATATATCAAATATTAAATGCAAAGTTTTGGAAAAAAGTAGCCAAAATAAATGAAGAAAAAAATAAAGATAATTAAAAATTAGATTTAAAAAAAAATTAAAGGGGTAACAATCATCTTTTGAGAAACAAATAATAAAACATCAAAATTATAAACTAAGTTAAAGAACTATTTAACATCACAGTAATCCAAGTCTGTGCCTCAACCACTAATGCTGAAGAAGTCCAATGGTGCTGTGAAGGCCTACAAGACCTTCTAGAACTAACACCAAAAAAAGAGAGATGTCCGTTTCATCATAAGGGGTTGGAATGCAAAAGTAGGAAGTCAAGATATACCTGGAGTAACAGGCAAATTTGGACCTGGAGTACAAAATGAAGCAGGGCAAAGTTTAACAGAGTTTTACCGAGAGAATGCAAACACCCTTTTCCAACAACACAAGAGAGGACTGTGTACATGAACATCACCAGATGGTCAATATTGAAATCATATTGATTATATTCTTTGCTCCTGAAGATGGAGAATCTCTATACACTCAGCAAAAGGAAGACTGGGAGCTGACCATTACTCACATCATGAGCTCCTTTTTGCACAATTCAGATTTAAATTGAAGAAACAATGGAAAACCACTAAGCCATTCATGTAAGACCTAAATCAAATCCTTGTGATTATATGATGGAAGTGACAAATAGATTCCAGGGATTATATCTGATAGAGTGCCTAAAGAAATATGGATGGAGGTTCATAACATTTTACAGGAGGTGGTGATCAAAATCATCCCCAAGAAAAAGAAATGGAAAAAAAGGCAAAATGGTTGTCTTAGGAGGGCTTACAAACAGCTGAGAAAAGAAGTGAAAAACAATGGACAAAAGGGAAGATATATCGATCTGAATGCAGAGATTCAAAAAAAAAAAAAAAAAAAGAAAGAAAGGAGAGATAAGAAAGTAAGCAATGCAAAGAAAGAGGAAAACAATAGAATGGGAAAGACTAGAAATCTCTTCAAGAAAATGAGAGATACCAAAGGAATATTTTATGCAAAGATGGGCACAATAAGGGATAGAAATCATATGGACTAACAGAAGCAGAAGATATTAAGAAGAGGTGGAAAAAATACACAGAAGTGTTCAAAAGGTCTTACTGATCCAGATAACCATGGTGGTGTGATCAATCTCCTAGAGCCAGATATCCTGGAGTGTGAAGTCAAGTGGGCCTTAGGAAGTATTACTATGAATAAAGCTAGTGGAGGAGATGAAACTCCCACTGAGCTATTTTAAATCCTAAATGGTGATGATGTTAAAGTGCTTCACTCCTTATATCAGCAAATCTGGAAAATTCAGTAGTGGCCATAGGAGTGGAAAAGGTCAGTTTTCATTGTAATTCCAAAGAAAGGCAATGCCAAAGAATGTTCAAACCACGGCATAATTGTGCTCATCTCACATGCTACCAAGGTAATGTTAAAAATCCTTCAAGCTAGGCTTCAACAGTATGTGAACTGAAAACTTCCAGATATACTAGCTGTATTTAGAAAAAGCAGAGGAACCAGAAATTCAATTGCCAACATCCATTGGATCATAGAAAAGGCAAGAGACTTCCAGAAAAACATCTATTTCTAATTCATTGACTAGGCTAAAGCTTTTCACTGTGTGGATCCAACAAACTGTGGAAAATTCTTAAAGAGATGTGAGCACCAGACAACCTTACCTGCCTCCAGAGAAACCCAGATGCAGGTCAAGAAACAACAATTAAAACTGGACATGGAATGATGGACTGGTTCAAAATTGGGAAAGGGGTATGTCAAGTAACCCTGCTTATTTAACTTATCAGCAGAGTACATCATTTGAAATGCTGGGCTGGATGAAGCACAAGCTATAATCAAGATTGTCAGGAGACATATCAGTAACATCAGGTATGCAGATGACACCACCCAAATGGCAGAAAGCACAGAGGAACTAAAAATCCTCTGATGAAGGTAAAAGAGGAGAGTGAAAAATCTGGCAAAAACTCAACATTTAAAAAATGAAGATCAGGGTATCCTCTCCTAGCTCTTCATGACAACTATATGGGGGAAAAAAAAAAATAAAGCAAAATGCAAGCAGTAACAGACTTTAACTTCCTGCACTCCAAAATTACTGCAAATGGTGATTGCAGACATGAAATTAAAAGACACTTGTTCTTTGGAAGAAAATATATGACAAACCCACACAGTGTATCAAAAAGAAGAGCGATCACTTTGCCAAAAACGATCCATATAGTCAGGCTATGACTTTTTTCAGTAGTCATGTAGAGATGTGGGAGTTGGACCATAAAGAAGGCTGAGCTCTGAAGAATTGATGCTTTCAAACTGTGGTGCTGGGGGAGAGTCTTTAGAGTCCCTTGGACAGCAAGGAGAGAAAACAAGTCTATCCTAAAGGAAATCAACCCTGAATAGTCTTTGGAAGGACTGATGCTGAAGCTGAAGCTGAAGGTCCAATACTTTGGCCACCTGATACAAAGAGTTGACTCATTGGAAAAGACCCTGATGCTGGGAAAGATTGAGGGCAGGAGGAGAAGTGGGTGAGATGGTTGGATGGCATCATAAACTCAACGGACATGAGTTTGTGAAAACTCCAGGAGACAGTGAAGGACAGGAAAGCCTTCTGCAGTTCATGGGGCCAGAAAGAGTCAGACACAACTGAGCAACTGAACAGCAGCAACAACAAAGCTATTGAATAGAAAACAAAATCTCAATGACATCACCTGAGAAGGGGATAATCTTTGAAACTGATAATGTTCAAAAATCTTAAGACTTTCTTCACAATTTATGCAAATTTGTAATTCTGGCTTAAATGAATAATTTCATGAGAAAATATATTTTTAAAATATTGAATGAAGCAGACAACAAAAGCTTAGATGTAGCTATCTCTATAGAAAATATAAAATTATAAAACAGAGATACAACACACAGATGAACCATGCTCATATATTTTCACAAGTGAAATCAAAGTTTCAAAATAATGCCAAGACTACTTCAGTTGTTACTGAGAACACAAATATTTTAAAATTATTTTTATGAATGTGAATATAATAGTACTAAAGCTTGATAAAATTGCACCACATAAGAAAACTACAGTTCAATCTATATATGTCCATTCATGAAAAAATAATAAGTAAAATATTAGTAAGTAGAATCCAACTGCACATTTTAAAACAATGCATCAGTATCAAGTGGGATTTATTCCAGGAATGCAAGGTAGTTCAGTATTATAAAATACATTGACAATATTCATCATATAAACAGACCCTTGGAGAAACATTTTATGGTCATCTTAAGTTCTGAATATGTTTTTGCTTTCAACACTCACTTTTAATAAGAAAATTATGAATAGAAGTTGATAAATACATATTTAACAATGTAAAATATATACACCTCATCCATAAGTCATTGTAAATCCCACTCTACATTGTAATCTCAGAGTGACCATCAAGTTCATGAGACACAAATAAACTTTCACCAAGACCAGCTTTTAGCTAAAAGGGATATTGTTTGCTAAAAGATACAAAGTTTCCATCACAAGGTGAATAAGATCTGATGATGGTGACTGTAGTTGATAACACTGTATTGCTTCATTGAAAGGTACTAAAGTAGAACTTAAATAGTCTCATACCCACACATAAAGCAACCACGTGAGGTAACAGATCTGAATTAAATAAAAGGGAGAATTATTTCACAATGTATCTGTTTACCAAACCACCATGCTCTTCACTTTAAATGTCTTACAATGTTATTTGTCAATTTTATCTCAGTAAAGCTGTAAAACAAGAAAGGAATAATGGATATATAACAGCCAACACAGCATACACAAGAGGATTGCAAATCCCAGTCAACAATCATTTCTAGGATGCAGATGTTAGAAATGTGGCTAGGTAGGTAGGGATGGGGCTGAAACAGTGTGAACATCTCAGCTCAGGGAAGCCAGTGGTTTTGGTGGCCCTCGGTTTTATACTCTCTTGCCATCTCTTGTGCTGTGTGCTACACATCATGAATTACTACAAACAAAACATGATTCCAAATACTTTGCACAGTATACCCAGTCTAGTAAATGGAAATTTACATTTATGTTGATCCGGTATACTGCTATTTATCCCCTTGAGTTAATGTTACAAACCTAGACAGTATATTAAAAACCAGAAACATCACTTTGCTGACAAAGTTCTGTATGGTTTTCCCAGCAGTCATGTAAGGTTGTGAGAATTAGACCATCAAGAAGGCTGACCCCCAAAGAATTGATGCTTTCAAACTGTGATGCTGGAGAAGACCCCTGAGAGCCCCTTGGACTGCAAGGAGATCAAACCAGTCCATTTTAAAGGAAATCGACCCTGAATATTCATTGGAAGGACTGATTTTGAAGCTTAAGCTCCAACACTTTGGCTACCTGATGTGAAAAGGTGACTCACTGGAAAAGACCTTGATGCTGGGAAAGACTGAGGGCAGGAGGAGAAGTAGGTGGTTGAGGATGAAGTGGTTAAATAGCATCACCACCTCAATGGACATGGATTTGCACCTACTCCAGGAAATAGTGAAGGACAGAGGAGCCTGGAGGGCTGCAATCTCTGGGGTCAAAAAGCATGAGACATGACTTAGTGACTGAACAATAGCAGCAACAACTTTACAAAAAATTTAAATAAGGCCTTTTAGTTAGTAGGGTCAAAGAATTCATTTTGCTTTTGTCCCCAACCCATTTGTTCCAGGCAAAACATTAATAGAGAGTTATAAAGTTTTCTCATGAAAGTTAAGAGCAAGACAGTGGTGCTCACCACTATTTGAGTTAGTAGCCAAAGTAATCAAATAAGAGACAATTAGAGACATAGCACTGAAAAGGAAGAAGCAGACTATTCCCATTTGTAGGGGAATGGTTTGCTTGAAAAATCTATGTGCTGAAAGAAAGCTGTAACTAATGCTAAAACCACACATTTAGTAAGATACAAAACTGTAAAAGTTATATTCAAAGTCAATAGTCTTGATATATATTTCCAGATATAATGTGAGGAAATATCTCAGTTACAACAAAAACAATAATAACTGCAAAAAGATCAAATGGTTAGGGATTAATTTATCAAGAAAAGATCAATTTATGTGAAAAATTCTACTTATGAAAGGTACAAGATAAACATAAAACAATAATTTTTATCCTAGTTAATATGTGTGTTTTTAATTATCTCTACAAAATACTGAGAGGTTTTTCTTTCCTTTTGTCCTTCTAAAGCTGGACAATTTGACTCTAAAATACAAGCAGATAAATCAGCAGTGGAGAACAACCAGAAAACCTTATAAAAGAAACGAGAAGCTTTAGCCTTAGTGAACAGTAAGTGGTGTCATAAGTCTGCTATAAGTAAAATAGCATTGTACTGTACACACACACACACAAAGTAGAAATTCAATAATCAAATTCATCAATATAATCCTGGGAGAAAATGGATTTGTAAATAAAAATGTATGAACAAATGTGTAGCCATCTGGAGAAAACTGAAGCTTTACCAAAGAATAGAATTTCTTTAAGTAGGTTTAATTCTAAAAATTAATTTCTGAAAACAAAATCAAAACAAACAAGCAACCATAAAACATGCACCAAAAAAAAAATTCATTAATTCCTTATAACCCAGAGGTCAAATTTTCTAAAAGTTATATGAAATTCAGAAGTAAAAAAAAACAGATATATTCACTTATATTTTAAAAATACAGGTATATTCACTTATATTTTTAAAATAATAAAATGAATGGTGAGAAAATTCAAATTATAACCTACTAGACAAATAGATGGCAAAGGATCTGCCTGCAATGCAGGACACCCAGGTTCTATCTGTGGGTCGGAAGATCCCCTGGGGAAGGGAATAGATACCTACTTCAGTATTCTTCCGGAGTAGCCTTGTGGGCTACAATCCATAGGGTTGCAAAGAGTGGGACACACCTGAGAGACTAACTCTTTCACTTTTCTCACACAAGCAGCAAAGAGTATTGACCACACTCTTGTAATAAATTAAGGAGAAATGCACTTAAAACCCTTAAATGCCTATAGAAATGCCCAAAAAGTATTAACAAAGGATTTGCATGGGAAGATATATAAATAACCTTTAAACACAAGAAACCATTTACTCATAATTTAAAAATACAATTTAAAAATACCCAAAGATAATATTCTTCAGTATCTTAATCCTTGGAAGAAAAGCTATGACAAACCTGGACAGCCTATTAAAAAGCAGAGACATAACTTTGACAAAGGTCCATCTAGTCAAAGCTATGGTTTTTCCAGTAGTCACATACGGATGTGAGAGTTGGACTATAAAGAGAGCTGAGTGCCAAAGAATTGATGCTTTTGAACTGTGGTGTTGGAGAAGACTCTTGAGAGTCCCTTGGACTGCAAGGAGATCCAACCAGGAGCTCAATCCTGAGTGTCCATTGGAAAGACTGATGTTGAAGCTGAAACTCCAATACTTTGACCACCTGATGCAAATAACTGACTCATTTGAAAAGACCCTGATGCTGGGAAAGATTGAAGGCAGGAGGAGAAGGGTATGATGGAGGATGAGATGGTTGGATGGCATCACCGACTCGATAGATATGAGTTAGAGCAAGCTCTGGGAGTTGGTGATGGACAAGGAAGCCTGGTATGCTGCAGTCCATAGGCTTGCAAAGATCTGGACAGGGCAGAACTGAACTGAACTATTCCTCATCTCTCAGGTTGGTAAAAAAATAAAAATTAAAAAAAAAAATTATTCAGAACACACTTTGGCAAAGCTGTAAGGAAGCAAAGTGCATGTGCGCACGCGCGTGCACAAACACACACACACACACACACACACTGTTGGTGAGGATTCAGCATGGCAGTGTCTCTGCAGTATCCTAGAGAAGTGTTCATGTATTTACACATCCACCCAGGGGTTCCACTCTACCCTGAAGATAGTCCTTTGTCAAAGTAAGAGAATATTCCCCATCTCTGATCCACTTCCCTTTGCTGACCTCTCCTCTGTGTGCTCCAAAACCCAGCATGAGATTTTGACGTGGCCCTGAAACCAATGTGCTACATGAGGCCAACACCTTATCCAGTCCTGCTCACTTTTCCCAAGCTCCACCCCATGCTCTGTCCTGTCACAGCTGAAACTGCCACTAGCACAAACGGGGTCCTTGTTTGGTCCCACCTAATGGCTTTTAAACTGGATTTTTAGAAAGAGAAGGAAAATGAGGGGAAAGCAGAGGGTAATAAAGAATGTAGATTTTTATTTTTAAATACACTTCTCAACTAAAAGGCATGAGGGCTCCTAAAAGAAAGAACTGGTGCAGAGAAACTGACGGGATCATTGTAGCAGAATATTAGCCCATCTGAAACTCTAGAGTTTTTTGTTTTCCTCTTTCTGTTCTACAGCAGAATAGTAGTGATTAAGAGAAAGGAAGAAGAAGCTCCTGTCACAACAAATGCAATTTGTCATGTGGAAATTAAATCTCACAATGATAAACTTAACTTATTTAAAACTTGATAAATTGTTTTTTTAATGGCTTGGTAGTACTCTTTAAAAAAAAACATATAGCTTGAAGAACTGATTATGGAAACCAATAATATAATTTATTAGTATGAATCTGTATTTTTCTATGTCCTTCTGTGTGTTTGCAGTTAAGCAAAAACAGAAAAGTATTTGAGATCCTCCTTCTAATTTGGAAGCCAGAATGAATTATCTAATAATAGATTATTCAGAGGACTGACATAGTCTCTGAGAAATGGTCATTTCAGTGATAAACACCTTCAACTTCCTATATTAAATTTTCTCTATATCAGTTAATTATATAATTTTATTATGCATCCATAGTATGATTTTACTTATGTGACTTTGCTCACTATATGATCTTTATTATATACAGAAATATTAACTCTGTAGATTTTTCCCAGTTTCCTTCACAGTATTTGGCACAATCAAATGTTGGGGTTTTTTAATGAACTATTGTTCTAAATAAATTTCTTCTTTAATTTTTTCTAAAATCATTACATTTATTTTATTACATTACATTTATTTTAGAAACTAAAGAGTATGCTATTGAATTTTGATCAATATATTTAAAATATACAATCTAGAGTACTGAAAAATTATATGTAATAAATTAGAATAATGTTTTGGATAGGATTTCTAAGAATGTAAAAGACACATTACTTTTATAAACATAATCTTTCTAACTTTAAGCACCAATGATAACATCTGAAAGAAAAAATAGAGCACTTTTTAAAAAATGAGCATATGCATTTTATTCAGATTATACTACAAACTATAGTCATCAAGACACTATGGTACTGGCACAAAACAGAAATATAGACCAAAGGGACTAGATAGAAAGTTCAGAAATAAACCCATGCACCTATGGGAACCTTACTTTTGACAAAGGAGGCAAGAATATACAATGGGGCAAAGATACCTCTTCAATAAGTGGTGCTGGGAAAACTGAACAGCTACATGCTGAAGAATGCAATTAGAACACTTTCTAACACCACACAAAGATAAATTCAAAATGAATTAAAGACCTAAATTAAAGACCAGAAACTAGAAAACTCTTAAAGGAAAACAGGCAGAACAGTCGATTACATAAATCAAAGCAAGATCCTCTATGATCCACCTTCCAGAGTAATGGAAATAAGAATAAAATTAAACAAGTGCGACCTGATTAAACTTAAAAGCTTTAGCACTGCAAAAGAAACTATAAGCAAGGAGAAAAGACAGACCTCAGAAAGGGAGAAAATAATAGCAAATGAAACAACTGACAGAGGATTAATTTCCAAAATATATAAGCAGTTCATACAACTCAATATCAGAAAAGCAAAAACCCAATCAAAAAGTGGGGAAAAGACCTAAACAGATTTTTCTCCAAAGATATACAGATGGCTAACAAACACATGAAAAGATGTTCAACATTGTTCATTATTCAGTTCAGTTCAGTTCAGTCGCTCAGTCGTGTCCCACTCTTTGTGACCCCATGAATCGCAGCACGCCAGGCCTCCCTGTCCATCACCAACTCCCGGAGTTTACTCAGACTCATGTCCATCAAGTTGGTGATGCCATCAAACCGTCTCATCTTCTGTTGTCCCCTTCTCCTCCTGCCCCCAATCCCTCCCAGCATCAGGGTCTTTTCCAATGAATCAACTCTTCGCATCAGGTGGCCAAAGTATTGGAGTCTCAGCTTCAGCACCAGTCCTTCTAATGAACACCCAGGACTGATCTTTAGGATGGACTGGTTGGATCTCCTTGCAGTCCAAGGGACTCTCAAGAGTCTTCTCCAACACCACAGTTCAAAAGCATCAATTTTTCGGCGTTCAGCTTTCTTCACAGTCCAACTCTCACATCCATACATGACCCCTGGAAAAACCATAGCCTTAACTAGACGGACCTTTGTTGGCAATGTAATGTCTCTGCTTTTTAATATGCTGTCTAGGTTGGTCATAACTTTCCTTCCAAGGAGTAAGCGTCTTTTAATTTCATGGCTGCAATCACCATCTGCAGTTCATTATTAGAGAAATGTAAATCAAAACTATAATGAGATATCATCTCACACCAGTCAGAATGGCCATCATCAAAAAGTCTACAAACAATAAGTTTTGGAGAGTGCGTGGGAAAAAGGGAACATTCTTACTGTTGGTGGGAATGTAGATTGATACAGCCACTATCGAAGATAGGATGGAGATTCCTTTGAAAACTAGGAATAAAACCACCATATGACCCAGCAATCCTACTGCTAGGCATATACCCTGAGGAAACCAAAATTGAAAAATACACATGTATCACATTATTCATTGTAGCACTATTTACAATAGCTAGAACATGGAAGCAACCTAGATGTCCATCGACAGATGAATGCATAAAGCAGTTGTGGTACATATACACAATGGAAAATTACTCAGCCATAAAAAGGAATGCATTGAGTCAGTTCTAATGAGGTGGATGAACCTAGAAATTATTATACAGAGTGAAGTGAGTCAGAAAGAGATATATATAGTATTTTAATGTATATATGCAAAATCTAGAAAAATGGTACTGAAGAATTTATTTACAGGGCAGCAATGGAGAAACATACATAGAGAACAGACTTATGGACATGGGGAGAGGGGAGGAGAGGGTGAGATGTGTGGAGAGAGTGACATGGAAACTCACATTACCGTATGTAAAATAAACGGGAATTTGCTACATGGCTCAGGAAATTCAAACAGCAGCTCTGTATCAACCTAGAGGGGTGGGATGGGAGGGGAGACGGGAAGAAGGTTCAAAAGAGAGGAGAGAGATATATATATATATATATATATATACCTTTGGCTGATTTATGTTGAGGTTTGACAGAAAACACCAAAATTATTTAAAACAATTATCCTTCAATTAAAAAATAAATTAATTAAAAAACATATAAATTTTATTTTCTTCATAGTGGTTTATCACAATAGAATGTTAAAGCATTTTTCAAAATAATTATCCTTTGAAAACAGGTATTTAAATATGGATGTGCATACAAAGGTATAAAAACAATTTTAAATTCAAACATAGAGTGCTTTGCTTTCATAAGATTACATAGAAAGCAATTTATTGTTTTTCTCATTCAAGATTTCAAATGTTTACAATGATTTCATTTAGAATTTCACTTCATTTTGTTGTTTTGAATAAAGTGTTTAAAGCTACAATATCACTGTTTTAATTATGTATGGATTATCCTTACTTAATGATGAAGGCGAGAGTGTGATAATAAATTCTGCATAGTGTTTTGTCCTTAACAAAGAGTTTTTTATAAGAATCTCCTGAGAGGGAGGAGCCAAGATGGCGGAGGAGTAGGACGGGGAGACCACTTTCTCTCCTACAAATTCATCAAAAGAATAACTGAACACAGAGCAAACTTCACAAAACAACTTCTGATCGCTAGCTGAGGTCATCAGGCGCCCAGAAAAGCAGCCCAATTGTCTTCGAAAGGAGGTAGGACAAAATATAAAAGATAAAAAGAGAGACAAAAGAGCTAACGACGGAGATCCATCCCTGGAAGGGACTCTCAACAGAGGAAGTTTCCAAACACCAGGAAACCCTCAGACTGGCGGGTCTGGGGGAAGTTTTCGAATCTCGGAGGGCAACCTAACTGGGAGGGGAACAATAAATAAAACTCACAGATTACGTGCCTAAAAGCAACTCCCAGCAGAAAAGTACCCCAGACGCCCGCATCCGCCACCAGCAAGTGGGGGCAGAACGGAGAGGAGCGGGTGGCATTACTTAGGGTAAGGACCCGGCCTGAGGGCCCTGAGGACAATTGGAGGGAGCTGTGTGAGTTACCAACTCAAACTGTGGGACAGCAAAAGAGAGAGAGAAAATTAACTGGCCTGAACACACTCCCGGCCGTTCACAGAACAAGGGGACCAAACAAGTCCAGAGAAGAGCTCGCAGGCTGCGGACCAGCCCAGCCCTGCGGGAGGCTGGAGGCAGGGGGGAGAGGAAGGGGGGCAGGCTCGGCCCCGAGGACCGCATCCCCTGCCGAACTGCAAACAGGCCTCCAGTTTCTAACCGAAGACCTCCTGAGATTCTGGATGGTTGACATTCGCTGGGAGGGACGCGGCGAGACACAGGGCGCAGGCACCCGACTGGCGCAGGCGGGGACTGGGGCTGGGGACGCGGAGGGGAGAAGGCTCACTCACCCGACTGGCGCGCGCGGAAACTGAGACTGGGATCGCGCAGGGGAGAAGGCGCGCCGCACCCGGGGAAAGTGCGCCTGTCAAGCTTCTGGCTGCCTGAGCCGCTCCACCTGGGTAGGCACAAAGAGCAGGCGCAGCTTTTTGTTCCGCGCTTTTGTGGAACACCTGAGGGCTGGAACCACGGGCAGCGCAGGGCACGCTCCATATAAAACAGCCGGGAGCCTGAGCAGCGTAGACGGGGGAAAACAGCGCCTGCCCCTCCCCGCAGCGCGACGGAACTAGCATCCTGAATAAGAGACCACCTCCACCCGCCTGCGTCAGGGCGGAACTTAGGCACTGAAGAGACCGGCAAACAGAAGCCAAATAAACAAAGGGAACCGCTTCAGAAGGGACCGGTGCAACAGATTAAAATCCCTGTAGGTAACAATGACTACACCGGAAAGGGCCCTGTAGATATCGAGAAGTGTAAGCTGGAACGAGGAGCTATCTGAAACTGAGCCTAACCCACACTGACCGCCAACAGCTCCAGAGAAATTCCTAGATATAATTTTACTTTTTTTTTTTTTAAGTAAAAAGAAAAAAAAAATTTTTCTTTTTTATTTTTTCTCTTTTATTTTATTTTAAAATTCCCTGCTACTCCCTCATTACTCCTTAACTTTCATTTTCATAGATTTTTATGACTTTTTTAACTAGGAAAAAATTTTTTTTCTTTTTTTCCTGTTTCTCTTCTATTTTCTATTTTTCTTTTTCTCTTATTTCCTTTGAAAGTCCTCTATTACTCTTCTACTACTCCTTAATTTTCATTTTCATTACGCTGTAACCTTACAAAAAAAAAAAAAAAGAGAGAGGCCCTATTTTTAAACCGAACTTCATATATATTTCTAAAAAAATTTTTGTGTGTGTGTTTTGGTTTTTATTTTTAATATAGTATTTTTAAGAGTCTAGTCTCTACTCTAGATTTTAAATCTTTGTTTTTCAGTATATGATATAAATTGTGGACTTTTAGGAATCCAATATTCAGTTCCCATTTTTATTCAGGAGTGTGTTGATTATTCTCTCCCAATCTTGACTCTCCGTTTTCTACCTCAAAACACCTCTATTTCCTCCTTTCCCCATCTCTTCCCAACCTCATTCTGTGAATCTTTGTGGGTGTCTGGGCTACAGAGAACACTCTGGGAACAGACAACTGCGTAGATCTGTCTCTTTCCTCTTGAATCCCCCTTTTTCTCCTCCTGCTCATCTCTATCTCCCTCCTCCCTCTCCTCTTCTTCATGTAACTCTGTGAACCTCTCTGATCCCTCACAGTGGAGAATCTTTTCACCATTAACCTAGAAGTTTTATTATTAGTGCTGAATAGTTGGAGAAGTCTTGCGATTACTGGAAGAATAAAACTGAAATCCAGAGGCAAGAGACTTAAGCCCAAAACCTGAGAACACTAGAAAACTCCTGACTACACGGAACATTAAGTAATAAGAGACCGTCCAAAAGCCTCCATACCTACACTGAAACAAACCACCACCCAAGAGCCAATAAGTTTTAGAGCAAGACATAACACGCAAATTCTCCAGCAACGCAGGAACATAGCCCTGAACGCCAACATACAGGCTGCCCAAGGTCACACCTAACACATAGACACATCTCAAAACTCATTACTGGGCACTCCATTGCACTCCAGAGAGAAGAAATCAAGGTCCATGCACCAGAACACCGATGCAAGCTTCCCTAACCAGGAAACCTTGACAAGCCAATCGTCTAACCCCACCCACTGGGTAAAACCTCCACAATAAAAAGGAATCACAGACCTCCAGAATACAGAAAGCCCACTCCAGACACAGCAATCTAAACAAGATGAAAAGGCAGAGAAATACCCAACAGGTAAAGGAACATGAAAAATGCCCACCAAGTCAAACAAAAGAGGAGGAGATAGGGAATCTACCTGAAAAAGAATTTAGAATAATGATAATAAAAATGATCCAAAATCTTGAAAACAAAATGGAGTTACAGATAAATAGCCTGGAGACAAAGATTGAAAAGATGCAAGAAATGTTTAATAAAGACCTAGAAGAAATAAAAAAGAGTCAATTACAAATGAATAATGCAATGAATGAGATCAAAAACACTCTGGAGGGAACCAAGAGTAGAATAACGGAGGCAGAAGATAGGATAAGTGAGGTAGAAGATAAAATGGTGGAAATAAATGAAGCAGAGAGGAAAAAAGAAAAAAGAATCAAAAGAAATGAGGACAAACTCAGGGACCTCTGGGACAATGTGAAACGCCCCAACATTCGAATCATAGGAGTTCCAGAAGAAGAAGACAAAAAGAAAGGCCATGAGAAGATACTCAAGGAGATAATAGCTGAAAACTTCCCTAAAATGGGGAAGGAAATAGCCACCCAAGTGCAAGAAACCCAGAGAGTCCCTAACAGGATAAACCCAAGGCGAAACACCCCAAGACACATATTAATCAAATTAACAAAGATCAAACACAAAGAACAAATATTAAAAGCAGCAAGGGAGAAACAACAAATAACACACAAAGGGATTCCCATAAGGATAACAGCTGATATATCAATAGAAACCCTCCAGGCCAGAAGGGAATGGCAGGACATACTTCAGGTAATGAAAGAGAATAACCTACAACCTAGATTACTGTACCCAGCAAGGATCTCATTCAGATATGAAGGAGAATTCAAAAGCTTTACAGATAAGCAAAAGCTGAGAGAATTCAGCACCACCAAACCAGCTCTTCAACAAATGCTAAAGGATCTTCTCTAGATAGGAAACACAGAAAGGTTGTATAAACGTGAACCCAAAACAACAAAGTAAATGGCAACGGGACCACACCTATCAATAATTACCTTAAATGTAAATGGGTTGAATGCCCCAACCAAAAGACAAAGATTGGCTGAATGGATACAAAAACAAGACCCCTATATATGCTGTCTACAAGAGACTCACCTCAAAACAAGAGACACATACAGACAGTGAAGGACTGGAAAAAAATATTTCATGAAAAACGGAGAACAAAAGAAAGCAGGAATTGCAATACTCATATCAGATAAAATAGACTTTCAAATAAAGGATGTGAAAAGAGACAAAGAAGGACACTACATAATGATCAAAGGATCAATCCAAGAAGAGGATATAACAATTATAAATATATATGCACCCAACATAGGAGCACCACAATATGTAAGGCAAACACTAACGAGTATGAAAGAGGAAATTAATAGTAACACAATAATAGTGGGAGACTTTAATACCCCACTCACAACTATGGATAGATCAACTAAACAGAAAATTAAAAAGGAAACACAAACCTTAAATGACACAATGGACCAGCTAGACCTTATTGATATCTATAGCACATTTCACCCCAAAACAATCAACTTCACCTTTTTCTCAAGTGCACATGGAACCTTCTCCAGAATAGATAACATCCTGAGCCATAAATCTGGTCTTGGAAAATTCAAAAAAACTGAAATCATTCCAGTCATCTTTTCTGACCACAGTGCAGTAAGATTAGATCTCAATTACAGGAAAAAAATTGTTAAAAATTCAAACATATGGAGGCTAAATAACACGCTTCTGAATAACCAACAAGTCATAGAAGAAATCAAAAGAAATCAAAATATGTATAGAAATGAATGAAAATGAAAACACAACAACCCAAAACCTATGGGACACTGTAAAAGCAGTGCTAAGGGGAAGGTTCATAGCATTACAGGCTTACATCAAGAAACAAGAAAAAAGCCAAATAAATAACCTAACTCTACACCTAAAGCAATTAGAGAAGGAAGAAATGAAGAACCCCAGGGTTAGCAGAAGGAAAGAAATCTTAAAAATTAGGGCAGAAATAAATGCAAAAGAAACTAAAGAGACCATAGCAAAAATCAACAAAGCTAAAAGCTGGTTTTTTGAAAAAAATAAACAAAATTGATAAACCATTAGCAAGACTCATTAAGAAACAAAGAGAGAAGAACCAAATTAACAAAATTAGAAATGAAAATGGAGAGATCACAACAGACAACACTGAAATACAAAGGATCATAAGAGACTACTACCAGCAGCTCTATGCCAATAAAATGGACAACTTGGATGAAATGGACAAATTCTTAGAAAAGTATAACTTTCCAAAACTGAACCAGGAAGAAATAGAAGATCTTAACCGACCCATCACAAGCAAGGAAATTGAAACTGTAATCAGAAATCATCCAACAAACAAAAGCCCAGGACCAGATGGCTTCACAGCTGAATTCTACCAAAAATTTAGAGAAGAGCTAACATCTATCTTACTCAAACTCTTCCAGAAAATTGCAGATGAAGGTAAACTTCCAAACTCATTCTATGAGGCCACCATCACCCTAATTCCAAAACCAGACAAAGATGCCACAAAAAAAGAAAACTACAGGCCAATATCACTGATGAACATAGATGCAAAAACCCTTAACAAACTTCTAGCAAACAGAATCCAACAACATATTAAAAAAATCATACACCATGACCAAGTGGGCTTTATCCCAGGAATGCAAGGATTCTTTAATATTTGCAAATCAATCAATGTAATACACCACATTAACAAATTGAAAGATAAAAACCATATGATTATCTCAATAGATTCAGAGAAAGCATTTGACAAAATTCAACACTCATTTATGATCAAAACTCTCCAGAAAGCAGGAATAGAAGGAACATACCTCAACATAATAAAAGCTATCTATGACAAACCCACAGCAAGCATCACCCTCAATGGTGAAAAATTGAAAGCATTTCCCCTGAAATCAGGAACAAGACAAGGGTGCCCACTCTCACCACTACTATTCAACATAGTTTTGGAAGTTTTGGCCACAGCAATCAGAGCAGAAAAAGAAATAAAACGAATCTAGATAGGAAAAGAAGAACTGAAACTCTCGCTGTTTGCAGATGACATGATCCTCTACATAGAAAACCTTGAAGACGCTACCAGAAAATTATTAGAGCTAATCAATGAATATAGTAAAGTTGCAGGATATAAAATTAACACACAGAAATCCCTTGCATTCCTATACACTAACAATGAAAAAAACAAAAAGAGAAATTAAGGAAACAATACCATTCACCATTGCAACAAAAAGAATAAAATACTTAGGAGTATATCTACCTAAAGAAACAAAAGACCTATACATAGAAAACTATAAAACACTGATGAAAGAAATCAAAGAGGACACAAACAGATGGAGAAATATACTGTGTTCACGGATTGGAAGAATCATAACTGTCAAAATGGCTATTCTATCCAAAGCAATCTATAGATTCAATGCAATCCCTATCAAGCTACCAACAGTATTTTTCACAGAACTAGAACAAATAATTTCACAATTTGTATGGAAATACAAAAAACCTCGAATAGCCAAAGTAATCTTGAGAAAGAAGAATGGAACTGGAGGAATCAACCTGCCTGACTTCAGACTCTACTACAAAGCCACAGTCATCAAGACAGTATGGTACTGGCACAAAGACAGAAATATAGATCAATGGAACAGAATAGAAAGCCCAGAGATAAATCCACAAACCTATGGACAGCTTATCTTTGACAAAGGAGGCAAGGATATACAATGGAAAAAAGACAACCTCTTTAACAAGTGGTGCTGGGAAAACTGGTCAACCACTTGTAAAAGAAGGAAACTAGACCACTTTCTAACACCATACACAAAAGTAAACTCAAAATGGATTAAAGATCTAAATGTAAGAACAGAAACTATAAAACTCCTAGAGGAGAACATAGACAAAACACTCTCTGACATAAATCACAGCAGGATCCTCTATGACCCACCTCCCAGAATATTGGAAATAAAAGCAAAACTAAATAAATGGGACCTAATGAAACTTAAAAGCTTTTGCACAACAAAGGAAACTATAAGTAAGATGAAAAGACAGCCCTCAGATTGGGAGAAAATAAAAGCAAATGAAGCAACAGACAAAGGATTAATCTCAAAAATATACAAGCAACTCCTGAAGCTCAATTCCAGAAAAATAAATGACCCAATCAAAAAATGGGCCAAAGAACTAAACAGACATTTCTCCAAAGAAGACATACAGATGGCTAACAAACACATGAAAAGATGCTCAACATCACTCATTATCAGAGAAATGTAAATCAAAACCACAATGAGGTACCATTACATGCCAGTCAGGATGGCTGCTATCCAAAAGTCTACAAGCAATAATTGCTGGAGAGGGTGTGGAGAAAAGGGAACCCTCTTACACTATTGGTGGGAATGCAAACTAGTACAGCCGCTATGGAAAACAGTGTGGAGATTTCTTAAAAAACTGGAAATAGAACTGCCATATGACCCAGCAATACCTGGGCATCCACACTGAGGAAACCAGATCTGAAAGAGACACATGCACCCCAATGTTCATCGCAGCACTGTTTATTATAGCCAGGACATGGAAGCAACCTAGATGCCCATCAGCAGATGAATGGATAAGGAAGCTGTGGTACATATACACCATGGAATATTACCCAGCCATTAAAAAGAATTCATTTGAATCAGTTCTAATGAGATGGATGAAACTGGAGCTCATTATACAGAGTGAAGTAAGCCAGAAAGATAAAGAACATTACAGCATACTAACACATATATATGGAATTTAGAAAGATGGTAATGATAACCCTATATGCAAAACAGAAAAAGAGACACAGAAGTATAGAACAGACTTTTGAACTCTGTGGGAGAAGGTGAGGGTGGGATGTTTTGAAAGAACAGCATGTATATTATCTATAGTGAAACAGATCACCAGCCCAGGTGGGATGCATGAGACAAGTGCTCGGGCCTGGTGCACTGGGAAGACCCAGAGGAATCAGGTGGAGAGGGAGGTGGGAGGGGGGATCAGTATGGGGAATACATGTAACTCCATGGCTGACTCATGTCAATGTATGACAAAACCCACTGCAATGTTGTGAAGTAATTAGCCTCCAACTAATAAAAATAAATGAAAAAAAAGAAAAGTGGAAAACATAATATCCAAAATAAAAATTTTACCTATTAAAATTTTTAAGAATTAAAAAAAAAAGAAATATATTACAATTAGAAAGGAAGATCCAAGACTGTCTTAAATCTTTAAATAAAAATTTGATATGATTCTTTAGAAAACTATTTACAATCAATGGAAGACTATCAGCCTTGACAGATTTAAAAAAATTAATATACATATACAGAAGTCAATTGCATGTCCATAAGACAGAATCATATACTCACTTTAAAAATGCATCAATTGCATGAGACAAGTGCTCAGGGCTGGTGCACTGGGAAGACTCAGAGGGATGGGATGGGGAGGGAGGCGGGAGGGGGGGATTGGGATGGGGAACACATGTAAATCCATGGCTGATTCATGTCAATGTATGACAAAAATGACTACAATATTGTAAAGTAATTAGCCTCCAACTAATTAAAAAAAAAAAAAAAAAAAAGAATCTCCTATTGTCTTCACAAAATCCTGTGAACTTGTGCCCATTTTCTAAACTGGGTAATTGAGGTTAAGAGAGAGTAAATGGCCTCTAAATTTTAAGACTGAGTCTTAATATCATCCCACCCCATAATTTTCTAGGATATGTACATTTTCATTGATAAAAATGATAATCTATTTATCTGCTGACAGGAGAGTAATGAGTGTGTGAAATAAGGTAATTCATTCTCTTCTCTGGGATTGAAATATAATTCACAAATCATGTGAAAATCAAGTACCTTCTTATCAGTAAAAAGGGAATATATATGCAATCATGGAAATTATGGAAGTGGTCCTCACAAATCAAGCCCCTTCTAAATTAATGAAAAATGTCCTGGAAGTGCTAAGGTGATTTCCCCAGGAGAGATGAGCTCCTTTGGGAGTCAAGGAGCTAAAATGCCATTGGGGGTTGCCATGGGATACAATTTTATAGGAATATTTACAGAGCAGATGGGAGGAAGCTAAATAAAGAATATGCAGGTACGGTCAAAAAGAGAAGTTTTCTATTTAAATTTGCCATTAAACAATGGAAGAGCTTTAACATTTGCCTATTTCTACTGTCAGAGCAAATTGCATTTGATATTTCAAAATGTGATCCTATAATTGTAAACCTAATTTGTTGTAAGCTTGAAAGAGCAGTTTTTTTTTGTTTGTTTGTTTTGTTTTTTTATAATGGTAGCATAATTGTCATTAAGGGAATAGGTAGTTTCTAGTAGATAGTCTCTGAATGAGGAAAACAAATTAATATTACATGCTACTAATATGAATTTATACTTGCCTCTTTTGTGAGGTTATAAGTAAACAGATTAGGAAATTATTTGTGAGTATACTTTTAAGGTCTGACACTGGAAATTCTAAGAATTAATTATCAGAAGGGATAGCAAGCCTTTTAAAACTCTACTGATGGCAGCCCTGTTTGCAAACTACTCTCCTGCATCTGCTACTCTGAATAGCTCATACATTTTGCTTCTTTAAACAGCATCATTTTAGTTAGAACAGTTCTTGAGTGACCTTCACTGAATTAAAGAGCTTTATATAAAAATATAATTTATATGAAGTTTGTGTATTGAATATATGTAAAACAAGCCATGTCAATTTCCACTAAGTAAAGCAAATGCTTTTCTCAACAATGGACTGACTGACTAATCTTGCCAGAAAAGTTTTGAGAGTATTTACTGACAAATCTTATAAATTAACACTAATTTTTAAGCTTTCCTTTGAAATGTAGTAAATTTTAACAATAAGAAATCCTACACAGAATAGCCAATAGGACAAAATAAAATAAATGAAAACCTGTAGCTGTCTGTGTATTTCGCAGAATAAATGATTCATATGTCAAGAGAGACAAATTGTGGGACAGAAACAGAGAGAAGTAAGCTACAATCCTGCCTTTCCTGCCTCACTTTGTTTTTCTCCTTCTTGCTGGGCTCTAAAATGAAGTGTAGATTCTTTATTAGATTCAGGTTAACATTATTAATAAGAATATATTATGGGCAATTTTTTTCATATTACATCATATCAGAAAGTGAAAAGTCACAATGCCCTGCTATTAATGATAATCAACTATAAATGTAGTGTTTTGGCCCAGATCATTATGGCCAGTTCTGGTCATTATTAATATACATTTTCCCTTTGCAATCTGGGCTGTGTTCTTTTGCCAGCATTTGTATATCTTGTTCCCCAACAATAATTTATATGATGGATTTAACATTGAATGAATACACTTACTTGAATCAGGTATAAATGTTGAATCTCCAATTCTGTAATTCCATGTAATTTTACATCTTACACACACACACACACACACACACCCACACACACACACAAATGCATTGTTCTTTCCTCTTTCTCATTTATTTAGGTAAATAAATGCATTGCAATATAGTTGCCCCAGATCTGAAATCAATTTCCTTGCAAGGAAGAGGAATAAATTGCCTGATTCGTGCACTTGGGAGCAGACGCACAGAAACTGTAGCTTGGTCCCTTTCGGATCTCTTTCTAACGAGATCTCATCAGGATGTGTACAGTTTGGGGGCTATCATCTATTGCAACAAGGAGTCTACCCCATGCATGAACTGGTGATTGTCCAATTGAGTCTATAACTTGGGGGAAAAACCTACTGAGTTCAAAATTGGAAGACTGGCCTATCACACCTGTGGATTTAAAGCCAATAAACCAACCTATATTTTATCAAACTGAAATGAAATATTTTGATTTCCAGTTCATCCCGATTCTCCTCTATTCTTCAGGTGGTTGTGAACTTGAATAAGTAAGATGAGTATCATTTTATCGAATTCAAAACCATCATAGTGCTCATTTAAACAAATGTCTCATACAATTAACAAGTAGGCACAAATATAAACACAAACAAACATGCACATACTCGCAACAGAGTGAAATTTTACTCAGAGGAAGATGATATATCATATCAATATTTGACCTATATAAATTTATATAAATAAATAAATATATAAATAATATTTGACCTATATAAATTCTAATACCCAATGGCTAGTCAGTTATTGATAACTTTACTAAAAAATTACATAGCTTGTTGGTAAGGACTAGTGGAAGTATACCCTAAAAGAAAACTAAAGTTCTTGGAAGTTAATACCTACTAAAGGAGCATCTGAGTCATCCCAACAGTGGGTATACCCCACCTGCTTGCTATTGCTGGTGGTCCTTTCATCAACCTGTATGAGCTACTATACTTTGCCGAAAGTCAAAGAGTAGCTTAGGTCTGAAGAGTATCTGATTCTGAGTCCGCTTAAGACGGTTTCACATTCTAAGTGGATACTGTATTAAACAGATGAATTTTCTAAAATATATATCATTTCCTAAAGATATTAAAAGTTCTTCAAGAGTGTTTTATAACCCTAACATATTATAAGTAGTGGGTATCCAATTAAGGTTTTGTTTGCAAAATCATTCTTATTTAATAATCAGTTATGAACTTTGCCATTTTGGGGATACTATATATGTGTGTATATTTTTTTATCTTCTAAGACATTTTTAGTTTGGTATTACAAAGAAATTTCATGAATGGATCAAGAGAAGCAATTTAATCTCCTTTTACTTTCAAATTTCTTTCCAAACACAGTACTACAATAGGGTACACAGTGACTTTACATTGCAAGAACAATTGACTGCTTATCAGTGTTGCCCCAATCTCAAGAAGTACCTTAAATCTCAAATAAACTTCATTATGCTAAAATGCACTTTCATTTAAATGTCTGTTGTCTGGTGAAAGCAATACCTGCCTTAAATTTTTCACTCAATATCCTTGAGAGTAAACAAACTTACTTGAAGGATATACTATCTTTCCTCTGGTATCTAAGGCAGTCTGGTGATAAATATGCTGCTCAATGACATTAACTCAGGCTACTAAGTCACTCATTAATGCATGTCTCCTACTGATTGAAAATCAAGGGCATGTCCTGACCTGCATTCATGTATATTCCTATATTCCTCCCTGCCCACAACACATACAACACCATATTCAAAGGACTCTCGGAGTATACATAAGAAATGTCTAATAAGAGTTGTCTCTAAGGAGGAAAATTAGAGGATTATGTACAGGGGCAAAAGAGAGAATTACTTTTGTTTCTGTTTTTGAAGTTCTTGAATTTCTTTTGCATGTGTATGTATTACCAATTGAAAAACAATAGAAGATTCAAAGCACAAATCCAAGCATTATGGAGTCGATCAGAGTATGAGCCTTAGAGAAAATCTTATTTCTTAAACTTAATTAAGCAATTATTTATCCAAGCAACTAAGTATTGAGCAAGTTGACCACAGTCTAGATATTATCTGTCAGGTCTAGGAAGGGTAATAGATACCCTAGATATTTCTTTTTATTTTCCTTATGTGTTTTTTGAAAGAGATTTGCAGAATTAGATTTGATCATCATCTTTAAGATCCACTTATTCAAATAAAAAGACAGGGTCCTCCTTGTTGATGATCAGTGCATCTCATGTCTTCTTTCTTCCATGCAGAGTCTCCTTAGTTCCATAAAATCAGAAATACTGGAGAGGAATTATGCTCAAATTAAAACTATAGAGTTCCATATGGAAATACAACCAATAGCAATAAAGTCATTATATATGCAAATATATAAAACTATATTTTTAATTACTATTATTATTTTTAATTTTGGCATTTCTCTTAGAATGAAAGCCAGCCAATAATCCAGTGAAGCGTATGCTTAAATTTATTAAAGGTATCAACAAAGATATGTTATTTAATTCATAATTGCATTTGATACTAAGCTAGGTGATTGTCATTTAAAATAGAATAATAAATAATGTGATATGATAAATATTTACATCAGGGTCACTAGGATTACTTGTTAAAAGTGTGGATGCTTGAACTTTCCTCTCAGTTCTGACAATTCAGAATGTTTAGGGATACACTTAAGACACCTAGATTCTTTTAAAGACTCAGAATCTTCTTATACTTAATTCTTAGAATAATGACTCTCAAATCTTTAGCAGAAGAAACATTGCATCTGCTTGCAAGTGCATAGAAAGAAGACATATATTAGCATATTTATACACATATACATGATTCACATATATGACTACATACTAAATACATAATCAAATATGTTAGGTGTTAACGTGATTCAAAGGCAAGTATGCAAGATGTTTCAAAAGATTATTACAGTTCTTTTATCAATATATGTCCAGATATAGTATAACAGATAAATAATATTATATAAAGTAATACAGTCCTAAATTAATGAATGTTAATTGGAAATTTGATTAATAAATCATGGCAAATTCTTAAGGAGAACCATATAAAACATTATTATTTGGGAAATATTAGACTGTTGGAGGAATATTCAATTTAGTATTTATTTGACTGATAGGAGTGGATTTCTGAGAGAGTTTAAGGTGATTAGTAAATCACTCATTTAAGAGTATTTTTGAGAGGGTGTCATAGCTGGTAGTATGTTACAGAGATCAGAGAGGTAGAGGGTGGACTTCAAACGATATTTTGAGCCAATGAACCTGAGACATGTAAGAATCGCCCCTGTAAGGCAGAGCCACAGTGATTGAAGGCAGATGTGTACCTTTAACCTAATTCTATAGGCTTCCCTTGGTGGCTCAGTGGTAAAGAATCTGCCTACCAATGAAGGAGACATGGGTTCAATCCCTGGGTTGGGAAGATCCCCTGGAGGAGGGCATGGTAACCCACTCCAGTATTCTTGCCTGGAGAATCCCCATTGACAGATTAGCTGGGCGGGCTACAGTCCATGAGGTTGGAAAAGAGTTGGACACAACTTAGTGACCAAACAACAACATGGCTTCATTACAAGGTCATAATAACTTATTATAAATATGTAAATCCTTGTGATACAACTTCAAATAAGACTGAATCAAAGATCAGAAAAATATAAAATAGTTTTGTTTTATTTGTAGCAAAACAAAGTTAGGAAGCTCTAGGAAACAAAACAATTCAAAGTTAAATACATTTTTCCTCAATATTTTCTCAAACTACTGAAGATGAAAAATATTAAAAAGATGGTAACGATAACCCTATATGCAAAACAGAAAAAGAGACACAGATGTACAGGACAGACTTTTAGACTCTGTGGGAGAAGGCGAGGGTGGGATGTTCTGAAAGAATAGCATTGAAACAAGTATACTATCAACGGTGAAACAGATCACCAGCCCAGGTTGGATGCATGAGACAAGTGCTCGGGGCTGGTGCACTGGGAAGACCCAGAGGGATGGGATTGGGAGGGAGGTGGGAGGGGGGATCGGGATGGGGAACACATGTAAATCCATGGCTGATTCATGTCAATGTATGGCAAAAACCACTACAATATTGTAAAGTAATTAGCCTCCAACTAATAATAATAAATGAAAAAAAAGTAAATAAAAAGAAAAATATCAAAGAAGAA
The DNA here is from genome assembly GCF_033118175.1 of Dama dama. NCBI lineage: Eukaryota > Metazoa > Chordata > Mammalia > Artiodactyla > Cervidae > Dama > Dama dama. Next base: position 8,831,624 of record NC_083697.1, on the reverse strand, counting down.
AAAAGTAAAAATGTATTATTCAAATTAAACACTATAGCAATGTGTTAATTATACCTATAATAATAAAGTATATTAGAAATGTATGTCTACCTAAATAAAGGAATAACTAAGAGAACCAATGGGCAATATATATGTTCCTATATATCTATGACTCAAAAACTATTGTATCTCAATTATAAATTAAAATTATATTTTCTACTTTTTAAATGTTTCACTTTAGCCACTTTTTTTCCATTTTTCATTTGATTTTTATTTTTTTGTACTAATGAAGCCAATTACAACTGTATCTAAACATGAAATTGTTGTAAACAATGTCATCTTTTTTTCCTGAAATATTTATTCTTAATTTTTAAATTAAGCTAATAAAATACACTTAAGGATAACGTGTTTCTAAGGCTAGTTCTCTAGCTTTCACAGTCCCTTATTTTAGGTATAGAATTCTTACACAGTGTGTTACAGTTCTCTTTATCTGGTTTTTCTTGCCACTGTCAATAGAATATTATTTTCAAGCTTATGAGATTCTATCATGTCTTTGGACACTTAGAAAACAATAAGATATTTATGAAAGAAATAAAAGATGACATAAACAGATGTAACTATGTACTGTATTCTTGGATTAGAAGACTTGATATTGTTAAAATGGCAATACTCCCCAAGGCAATCTACAGATTCAATGCAGTTCTTATAAAATTACCAATGACAGTTTTACAGAACTGGAATAAATAATTTTACAATTTGGATGGAAACACAAAAGACCCTGAATAGCAAAAGTAATCTTGATAAAGCACAGAGCTGTGGGATTCAAGCTCTCTGACTTCAGCTTATGCTACAAATATGCAGTAATTAAAACAGTATGGTAAAGATAGAAAAAGAGGCACATAGGTCCAGGGAATAGAATTAATCCACACACTTATGGTCAATTACTCTACAGCAAAGAAGCCAAAAATATATAGTGGAAAAAAAAAGAGTCCCTTTAAAAAGCGGTGCCGGTGCTGGGAAAACTGGACAGCTATGTGTAAACAAATGAAATTAGAAAATTCTCAAACACCATATGCAAAAATAAACTCAAAATGGATTAAAGACCTAAATGTAAGACTGGATACCATAAAACTCCTAGAGGAAAACATTAACAGAACAATCTTTAAATAAATTCCAGCAATATATTTTTAAAATTTGCTGCCCAATGAAAAGGAAACAAAAGTAAAAATAATCACAGGAGATACAATTAATGTTTTTGCACAAAAAAGAAATCATCAGAAAAGAAAAAGACAGCCTATTGAATGGGATAAGATAATTGCAAATGTTGTGACTGATAAGAGGTTAATATTAAACATATATAAACAGCTCATACAACTCAACATAAAAAATAAATAAATAAAAATGAGTAGAACTGAATGCACATCTTTCCAAAGAGGAAATCCAAATAGTCAACAGGCACATGAAAAGATGCTCAATATCACTAATGATAAGGGAAATGCAACTTAAAACCACAATGAGGTTTCATTTCACTACTGTCAGATGGTTATCATCAAAAAACCCCCACAAATAACAAATGTTGAGAAGGATGTGGAGAAAGAGAAGCCCTAGTATACTGTTGGTGGTAATGTAAGTTGGTACAGTCACTATGGAAAAGAGCATGGAGGTTTCTCAGAAAACTAAGAGCTACCATGTCATCCAGAAATTCCATTTCTAGGAATATATCTGATGAAAGCAAAACACTAATTTGAAAAGATACATGCATCCCAATATTCATAGCAGCATTATTTACAATTGCCAAGATATGGAAGCAACCTAAGTGTCCATTAACAGATGTACGGGTAAAGAAAACATGATATATATATATACTAAGTACACATACACTCCCCCTCCCACCATCACACACACAATGGAATGTTAACATAAAACATAAAAAGAATGATTCTTTTGCCATTTACAGCAACAGGAGTGGACTTTGAGGGCATTATGCTGTGAAATAAGTGAGACAGAGAAAGAAAAATAATGTGTGATATTGTTTATATATTGAATCTAAAAATTACAACTACTAAGTGAATAAAAGAAAAAAAATCAAATTCACAGATATAGAGAACAAACTAGTGGTTACCATTGGGGTGAAGAAAGAGGGGCAGGGCAATAGGGATAAAGAAAAAGGGATTATTAACACTGGGTTATATGAAATCATGTGTATGAAATCTCTGAAAATTACAAAGCACAATAGAATTTAAAGCACCTTTGATTTAATTTTAAAAAGACAAAAAAAAATTAAGGTCCAATATTATATGCAGTTTTGAGATCTGGTAAAATGAGGGGCTTCTGAATGGCTTAGGAACTTTAGCAAATCCCTGCCCTCACTCTCTTCTCTCGTGTAAAGTTCCCTAGGAAAAGAAGTCCTCCTGATCAAGGGAATATGATACTGTAAAACCTGTCTCTGGAAGCGCCTGACTCCTCATTCCAGGTGCAATCACATGTGGCCCTGCATTGAGGCCAGTGTCATCTTCACCGGGGCTGTGAGCAAATGTGACTAAGCAATTGCTGTCAATTTCATATTTCTATTGTTGGGTTCTGTGTTCAGCCATCCCCACAAACCTAAGGCAAGAATCTTTCCCACACTAACATGATGAAGAGAGGTTGGATAAAACAGAAGGCAAATAGGGCAAATCTAAATTTAAAAAAGTTAAATTTTGTAAAAGTACAAATTTTAAATCAAATAATTTATATTAATATTAACTTTATCTTCATAAAGAATGATTTTTAAAAGAAGAATGTCATTCTGGATTCCCTTGGAAATGTTAATAAATGAAAATGTGCTGGAAATAGATAGCAGTGATGGTTGTACAACTTTTTGAATCTTCTAAAAACCACTGAATTAGAATTTATAAATGGAGAAGAAAATGGCAACCCACTCCAGAATTCTTGCCTGGAAAATCCCATGGACAGCAGAGCCTTACAGGCTACATACAGTCCATGGGGTAGCAAGAGTTGGACACAACTTAGCTACTTAGACTAGTCTAGACTAGACTACACTTTATAAAGTTGAATTGTGCCTCAATAAGAATAGCTAAGAATGAACATTAAAATATTTGCATTTCCATACTAAGTGGTAATACTCATATGGAAGCCTAAAGCCATGTTACAATAGGAATGGCTATAACATTCAAAGAAATAGGTATCTGTTTGGATAGTAACTTACAGAAAATGCTGAAATAAATGAACTAAACCTCTGTCCTAAGGAAAAGTACTAGATACTTAACAAATGCAATGATTAGCATACACTTTGAAGGAGTAAAACAGTTCACCTGGAGAATGCAATGCTAAGGTCTTTTGACTTATCATCATAAATGCATTAAAAATTAGAATGAAAATGAATTATAAATTGAATTCAGCTTTATGGAATCAGTAGTTAAAGACTAAAAATTCCCAGGTTGTGCTAAGTGGTAAAGAACCCGCTTGCCAATGTAGGAGACATAAGAGTCATGGGTTCAACTCCTGAGTAGGACAGATCCCCTGGAGGAGGGGATGGCAACCCATTCCATTATTCTTGCCTGGAGAATCCTAAGGACAGAGTAGCCTGGTGGGCTACTGTCCACTGGGTTGCAATGAGTTGGGCATGCCTGAAGCAACTTAGCATGCATGCAAAATAGAAACACCCAAACCATTTTCTATACTTAATATAATACTTAAAGGCCAACATCCATAGAATATTAAAACAGAGGGAATCTAGATAGAGCTCTAGCTTCTTTGTTTTTCAGATGAAGACAAGAATCCATAGGACCATGTGCCTGACCCAAGGTCAAGGACTCAGGTAGGTTAGAGCCAGCACCAGAACTGTTTCCCCTCTTCCAGCTTCTGTTTGCTTTCCCTCTGTCCTCTTCTCTCTCACTGACATTAACCAGGGGCATCATTTAGGTTGGTGCTAGACCCAGTCAACAGTCCTAGAGCCATTTTGAGCCTGTGTGTTCAGTTTTTAGGCATATGTGCATATGTGTCCTATGGTTTTAGAAGATTTTAGAATGAACATTTTGTTAAGAGTGATACACTTAGTAAATAGAATGTAGATAGCCATAATCAGATCACTGTATAATAGTCACTCACAAAAATGTCTATTTGGGCACCACTGTGTAAAAATTAGGGCTTCCCTGGTAGCTCAGCTGGTAAAGAGTCGGCCTGCAATGCAGGAGACCCTGGTTCAATTCCTGGATGGGGAAGTTCCCCTGGAGAAGGAATAGGCTACTCACTCCAGTATTTCTGGGCTTCCCTGGTGATTCAGTTGGTAAATAACTTGCCTGCAATGCGGGAAACCTGGGTTCAATCCCTGGGTTGGGAAGATTCCCTGGGGGAGTACATGGCAACCCACTCCAGATTCTTGCCTAGAGAATCCCCATGAACAGAGGAGCCTAACAGGCTACAGTCCATGGGGTCACAAAGAGTCAGACATGGCTGAGAGACTAAGCACAGGGTAAGAACTATTTTTTAAATTATATCTATTCATTTTGCCAACTAAAAATTTGGCTCTATGTGTTTTAAGCCACCTGATTAAGGTTTTTAAGCTTTACTCCTTTTAAAAAGAGTTTAACTTAGCAATTTAAAACAAAGAAAAAGTTTGAGTGTTCCTGTCTGATCAGACATGGCACATAAAATTGAGTAAATAGTTAACATAAATAAATGAGAGAACAACAAGAAGTATATATTTAAGACAGAAAGCAGCTAGAAAATGCTCCTTATGTGCTTTTCCTAAATCTATTCATCAGATGATTGACTAATAGTTATGTAGAGTCTGGCCTTTCAGAGGGTGGGTGGCTCACACCAGTGATTTCTATCACCTGTGTTCTTATGGAATGGGCATTCTTCACCCTGAGTGCCTCAGAGCTTATTGCAAGAGTAGTGTCTTCTGAAGTTCACGATGACAGTTTCTGCACAATACTATTAACGATTTCCTCAATCTTTAAAGGTAATGACAGTGGAAAGCTAGCTTAAAATATTGATTTGGCACTATATACACATATACACACATAAAGGAGGGAACGAGTATAATTTAAAAGTTCTGTTTGGTCTTTGTATAGCTAATAATGATGATTTGGAATAGATGGCTCTTTGGGAAGGACTTATAATAGCTTTATTTCTTTCACTCACATTGATCTCTGGGCATAGTGTTTAAGGCAAGGCTAACAATAAAGTGAAGTGTTCTGCCTAAGAAAGTTACAAAAATTTCATAAGTCTTCTGTCAAACAAGGAATATGGGTATTTCTGTGAGACAACCCCTGTGAAATTTAGAGCATTTTTTTTTTCTTCTCCTATTTTTCTGGACACTCAGAACATACAGCAAATTTAATTTTTATTATTTCTTTTCCTTAGGTTGTAATTTGCTTCCTCACCCCTGAACATCAGCATCTTAGGCTTGTAGTAGGGATTACTTAGAGGATGAAATGGAGAAGTAGCCGGTCCACCCTGGGATAACAAGGCAACTCCATAAACTGTAGGAGCCAGCAGAATGCTATAATGTAGGGTGAGACCTGTGTAACCAAGAAATCTAAGTTCCAATATGTTTCCTTTTAGAAAAAGTCAGACAAAAAAGTGTTCTCATTTTCAGGACAAAGTCACTCTTGTGTTGTGTACAGCAGCTGGTGCTTACCTGCTCCATATAAATACCTCACAGCAAAAAAATTACTTGGGTCTATTAAAATTTCATATTTCCCTAGCATGGTCACTGTCATGGAACATAATCCATGATGCATGGAAGAGAAGAAGGGTATGGGGAATGCAGTGTTGTGATATAGGATAACTATATCTGAAGTAATATGTCATTCTACCACCTGGAAACACAAATGCAGATCTTTGACATATCACTCTCCTAATCATTTAGATATCTCTAGAAAAGAGTTTTAGAGAAGGAAATGGCAACCCACTCCAGTGTTCTTGCCTGGAGAACCCCAGGGGCGGCGGAGCCTTGTGGGCTGCCGTCTGTGGGGTCGCACAGAATCGGACACAACTGAAGCGACTTAGCAGCAGCAGCAAAGAGAGTTAGTAGTAAGATTTATATTAAGATCTTGTTGGGTCCCAGAGAACTGTATGAAAGGAGCTAGTGGTCTAAATAATCTGTTCATAGCTCAAGGGAGCTAAAACTTTATTTTGAGATTTAAAATATGTAACACAAGTTACTTTAATCAAATATATCAAATATATTAATCAAATATATCAGATATCAAATATATTACTATTTTAATGCTGTCTTTCAATTCAAATTTCACAGTCCTCATTATTTACCTAAATATTAATGTGAATTTTACCACTGACATCCACTCTATTAATTCTATACATTTTCTAACTTTAAGGTTTTCAGGACTTCTTTGAAGAGTTCTTAATAGATAACATTTTTTTTTCTTAGTAGACTGAAACTCCAGAATATGTTAAAAGAAGAACTGTTCTGAATAAAATAATTGTGTTAACATATTTCTATGATATTACCTTTAATAGAACATGACAGACATAACTTGATGATAAAATACATAGTAATACCTTTCATGCAACATCAACAGAGTGATGATCTTTTAATAGCAGCAAGGAAAATCTAGCTATTAATATCCTTTCTCATTATTAATGGGTTGTAAGTTTGAGATTTCTCAGCCAAATGCTATGGATTAGGTTCACTGAGCCAATGCCTAATATTAACAGTTCTTTTTTTTTTTTTACTTTTCAGAATATATCAAAATATGTATTCCTGGTAAAATATGTCACATGAAAAAAAGAAATATTCAATATCTTATTTTTGTGAATGACATAGAACAAAGTATATCATTAATGATGAAAGAGTAAATTCCACTTTTATATATAATCATTTGTACTATTTCCATATCTCTGGAGGAACATATCCCCTTGCTGTGATTGAATGAAAATCTTTAGGCAACAAAGAAAATAAACATATGAATGTCAAGAAGTTGGTCAGAAGAACTGATAGCCATGGACTTCTTAAAGTGTGGTTTTGAGGAAGGGGTTGTGAGAACAAGATAAAGGACTTGAAAGCATCCTTGATCCTCGTGGTGATTTCTGAACAAAGCTATCTCTTTGTTCTTTTGTCACCCAGCTGCTCCAAGTGTTTCTCACTCCAGTGAGGACATAGGCCGGACAGACTTCTCAGGGTCATGTCCCCATAACAACAGCAGCATCTGTAAACTGTGGGGAGGATGGGCTTTGGATGAGCCATTAGCTAGGTGTAGATGGAAAATAGGTGTTCTAATATAGGAACCAACTCTACTGTTACAAGTCACCACTGCCTTGCACTTCTTTTCCTTGTTATCCCTAAACCTGAATAAATCGTTGCTGTTGTTCAGTCACTCAGTTCTGTCCAACTCTTTGCAACCCCATGGACTGCAGCATGCCAGGCTTCCCTGCCCTTCACCATCACCTGGAGCTTGCTCAAACTCATGTCCATTGAGTCAGTGATTCCATCCAACCATCGCATTCTCTGTTGTCCCCTTCTCCTCCTGCCTTCAATCTTTCCCAGCATCAGGCTATTTTCCAATGGGTCCACTCTTTGCATCAGTTCGCCCAAGTACTGGAGCTTCAGCTTCAATATCAGTCCTTCCAATGACTAGTCAGGGTTAATTTCTTTTAGGATGACTGGTTTGATCTCCTTGCAGTCCAACAGACTCTGAAGAGTTTTCTCCAACACCACAGTTTAAAAGCATCAATTCTTTGGTGCTCATCCTTCTTTATGTTCCAACTCTCACATCCATATAAGACCACTGGAGCCTGAATAATAGACGTTAAAATTTGCAGTCATATGCTCCTTGTGTGTAGGCCAGTTAAGAAATGGGGCTTCTCTAGTGGTTCAGCTGGTAAAGAATCCGTCTGTAATGTGGGAGACCTAGGTTTGATCCCTGGGTTGGGAAGATCCCCTGGAGGTGGGAATGGCTCCCTCTCCCTGAATGGGAGTACTGAATGGCCAGTATTCTGGCCTGGAGAATTCCATGGACTGTATAGTCCATGGGGTCACAGAGAGTCAGACACAACTGAGTGACTTTCACTTTCACTCCTAGTATGTAGGTCAATTGTGCATGAACATGAAGGGACAGAGGTTGGGCAGTACAGGCGGTAGGTTACAGTGAAGATCAGGGAATAAACAATCGTCTAGCATTGTGACCTCCCAAGTGTTGGGGCTGAAAAGGCACCAGCACCATGACCTCATTATGGAGGCTCTTCCTGAGCCCAGGAGCACCAGCACTCTCCTTGAGTTTCCCAGAAATAATTAAGACCATTTGGAATGGACTAAATTCTGTGTAGGCAAGTAGAATTTTAAGAATTATCATTGCTGGGCAATCTCATTTTTTAAAATAAATCAGTGTATTCCAAAATTCTAAGTTGGTAAGGCCTATTCTAGCACACAAATTATAACAAGGAAAATGTCAGAATTTTATTCTTAGCTATCTCACTAAATTGCTTCTCCAATTGCTTCTCACTTACTTCTCCAAAATTAAATCTATTTACAAAAGATTTTAAAGCAAAAATGTATTTCTCTGGTTGAGTAAATGAAAACTCATCTAAGAATTCTGTGGAAGTATGGTGTCCCATGGTAAGATAAATGTGATAGTTTACAAAATTGGGAAATGGCTAATTGGTAAAACACATAAAGCCTTAGAGAGCATGATGATATGAAACAAAACATACACATGGTTGCCTCATGCCCAAGGAAATGCTATTATTTCACATTTTAGCTTAGTTGGTAAAACAACCTCAAAAAATGGCATTATCCAATCTTTCTTCACCAAAGCTTAAATAGAGAGCATTGATCTTTAAAAAAAATCTTCCAAAAATTTCACATCCATTAACCCAGTCCTTTTTGTGTAAATGCTGGTGTACATTTCCCATGTCGTCCAAAAAGGATGTCTCTAACTTATCACAATATCCTTCCCCAGCAAACCTGACCATGACATTCTAAACTTTGTCAAGTTTAGGAGAGACTAGGAAGTCTCTAACAAGTCAAGAGGGTTGGGAAGAAAATTGAAACCTATTTGCTACCCTAAAAGTTGAGGGTTGTCTTTTGAGTAACATATCCTTATAACCTGATACTATTCTTCTCAATGGAAGATTCTGAGATTGGCTTCATGAAGTTGTTAACTTGGTGAGCTTATCTTTTAGGGAAAATAGACATGGGGTGGGGACAACATCACCAACTGGCCCCTTTGGTGGGAGCAGCAGAAAACATTGTCTTCCGGACCTTTCCTTTGGCAATAAACCCCACCACAAACATTAAGGATGAGGGCTTATGGAATCTTTCTCTGCCCAATATTATTTTACTATATTTGTCTCTGCAGTAGCTATTGACTGCTTCTTCATGGGATCAATCAGTGTAAACTTTTATCTTCTTCATTTAGAAAACAAGCCATAGCATCCTTACAAAGAGAAACCTATAAACGTCTCTAAAGAACCTCTATCATCATCTCCATTAGGTTAACAAGTCTATACCCTACCAGACCATACCATTTATTGTGCTTTCAGGAAGTGCACTTCACATGAAGGTCAGTTATGTTAATAATAATTTTAAAAAGCATCCCTACTAGTTGTAACACGGGGTTCATCATTTCAAGTGGTAATGTGCAAGCTTTAAGTAAGATGGCAGCTTGGTAAAAATACAAATTCTTCATATTACCCTTTTAAATTGTTCGGAAATAACTGTTTCAGTGAACAGTTTTAGGAATAACTCTGGTCATCCCATACAATTACTCAAATGAACACAAGTTAAATTTAAAAAGTCATTCTAGAGTTTAGCTAAATATAGAAAAGAACAAACTAGAGAATATTCAAATGTGATGATAATTTGATACAACTGCAATCATATTTGGTATTTTTATAACCAAAACCAAATAAGATATTAGAAAACAGACATGTTCTGAGAATTAGTACCCAGTTATTTTCATTTCTTAGAATAAAAAGTATCTTATGGTAATAGCTACCCAGTTGTGATTATTCTGAGCCCAGGTAAAGAAAACACATATGCATTTAACTGGGTCGATCTATTTAACAAAAGACCAAAAGATTCTGGAACTATGACTGCCAATAGGGGATTCTGACATGATGTCAGTTCACCAGATTTTGTTCAGTTCGTGAATATAATTCCCAAATGAGTCAGTGTGAAAGTAACACTACTTGACTAATTCAAGCTCTTCAGGGAAATGTCATATTCCATAGGTCCTGGCTAAGTAAGCTCTCATTTCTAATTATGGAAAGCCATCTTCTTAGTTAATCATTACTCCATGCTACTGTGTCTTTACCCCTCTCCTAGGTTCATTGCTGATGCTTAAGCTTTCCCTAAAAAGGGGAAAATAGATTTTCAATCTGTATAATCTTTGGGTGAGCAGGGTTGTTTCTATATTGTTTTCATGTAAGCCACTGCCTGAAGTTGAAATCCTTATAGCATTCTGTGAAGGTCCTCAAATAGAAAAAATATATATATATTATTTTAAGGAAAATTCAATTAATCAAGCTAATGATTGCTATGTACATTTTAAGACCTTTAGAAAATTCTGGCTGATAAATGTGCATTGTGTGTAGCTCTTTTTTGAAAGAAAAGATTAATTCCTACATGTGATTTTAGAGATTCAAACAAATGTCTTTTCTTTCTTCTGACCATCCATAACAATTAACATGGACCGAGACACTAATGCAATTGTTATATATATATATATATATATATATATATATATATATATATATATCTTATATCCTAACATGGTATTTAATTTCCTACAGGCAAGGATCAGGCATATGTGTGCAGTGTAGCCTAAGGACTCTAGATGTCTCTGAAATCTCTGCATCTGAAAAGTGAATTGTAATTAAATTTAACAGATGACAATTTGGGAAATATCAGAACATGGGTTACATAGTTCAGAGAGTCGAGTAAAAAGGCAGTTTCATGGTGTGACAATTAGGGATAAGCAAGGCCTGAAAAAGTTGATTATTACATATCAGCTTCCCTGAGAAGTGTCTGCTTTTCAGAATTTTTCTCCTTTTTAACTAAGAGATTTTTGTCTTCTTTTTCCAAAGCTCGTTCCTTAGCAACAGCTTCAAGGACTCTTTCAGTAAAAACAACTATTTTTAGATTTGAGTCAGTAGTAAAAATTCATGTTTTTGGATAGGAACACCATGAATTCACATAGCTTTGGACATAATTAAAGTCAGATAAATCAGAAGCTTCCCCAGTGAAGGGCATGATGGATGAGTGATGTAAAGAAATTTAGATAATTATTTGAGGTATGGACTACCTTATGGATTCCTAGATATTTAATAAATTCATGCAAAAATTTCAAACTTCTGAAATTCAAACATCATTAATCATGGCTTTTATTTTAGTTATAAGTGTCTCACCTGGGCCTGCCTTACATGAAAAATAACCTGATTTCTTGATTTATTGATAGAAATCTCTGTTATCCAATAGGATAAATTATTTGTACCCAGAGTTTTTTCTACTTAGACACTATATTATTGCTTCATAAAACAATGTGATGGAACAGTTACTGCTAAAGCCAGTAAAAAATACACAATTGTTGATTTTACCTGCACACACTTATAAAGTGAAATTCCACTGAAAGTTAATTACAAAGATTAATTCTTATTTAGAATCTACCACAGATGTCATATATATGTCTTATTATTAAATCTCAGTTGGACAAATAATAATGATTTCAAAAGATTTTTTATTAACTTTATTTTCTAAAAATTTTGGAAGCTTCTCAAGTACTGTGTTCTTTGCAAATGTAAAGCACTGCTTCAAATGTTCCCACTAAGTGCAGAGAATACACCAAAAAACACTGTATGTAAAGTCCTAATTGAGACTTGAGTGTCTGCAAATAGGTAACAATGAATGGGTTGGGACTTCCTGGTGGTCCAGTGGTTAAAAATCTGCCTTACAATGCAGGGGATGTGGGTTCAATCCCTGGTTGGGGAACTAAGATCCCACATGCTACAGTACAATTAAGCCTGTGCCACAACTAGAGAGCCCACCACTGAAACCAAAGACCCCACAGGATGCAATGAAAACCCCACGTGCCACAAAGACGACCTGGCATAACTAAATAAGTAAATATCAAAAAGAAAATGATGAATGAAACTGCTTTCTTCACAAGAGAACAGGTATTTCTTCTAAAGAGCAGAAAGTTTAACTGGAAGAAAAAGTGTAGCTGTGATGTTTTTGACCTCATCCTGCTCTAGAAACCTCAAGCTTGGTCCTCTTAGAAGAATAAGCTGGTCAGAAATTTTTTAAAATGGTTTAGATGCTCTTCTTTCCTAGATTAAGTCATTCCAACCAGACATGAAAGTAGAATTATCTCCTTTCTAGAGATATGTTCATTTTTAGGAAAGTCCAAATCTTTATAAATAAAATATGCAACGTAGTAGGCAGAATGTCTCTCAAAGATATTCTGTTCCTAATCCCCAGAATCTACAGAAATGTTAATTGCATGGCATAGGAGATTTAAGGTGGCAGGTGGAGACATGTATGGCTGTTAATCAGGCTAACCTTATTTGGATCATCTGAGTGGGCCCGGTGTAATCACAAGGGTCCTTAAAAGGGAAAACAGAGGCAAAAGTGTCAATGTCAGATTGATAAGATGTGAGAAATACTTGATTGGTTATTACTGGATTTGAAGATGGATGGGAGCCAGGAGCCAAGGAATGTGGGTAGCATTAGAACCTAGATAAAAGCAAGCAAACCAATTTCCCTGGATGCTCAGAAGAAACACACTGCTGACATTTGATTTTGGCCCAGTGTGGCCCATTTTGGACTTCTCTCCTTCAAACTGTAAGATAATAAATGTGAGTTGTTTTAAACCAATAAATTTGTGATAATTTGCTCCAGCAGCAATAGAAAACTAAGACAACAATCAACGAAGAGTAAAGACAGTTCCAAGAAGAAACACATCACAGAAATCCCTCCATGTGAATTTTGAAAGATTGGTTGCAAGTCCATTTGCTTGTAAATTCAAATTACAGTGTGGAAACAATCTGTCGATGGTGACAAAGCTGACATTCTTGGTTCCTGGGCAGAGCTTTATTCTTATCCATGATGTGTCGCAACTGTAAGGCAGCACAGAATTACTTTTCTACTTTGTGAAAACAGCCCTTTCCTAAAATAAGATTCCCTATTGGGCACTTGCCCCATCTCAGAAGAACTGACTGACATTGAGAATTAGAAGTCCCTCAGCTCCAGTTCTGAACTTTGCTGTGCTTATGGATTTAACTGAAAATTCCTCAGCTCCATCACTTCCTCAAGGTCATCCAAGTAGCAGGAGCAGATCCCCTCCTCCACTGGAGCTGCTGCCAAGAAGACATTGTTGACTTAAATGTTGTCTACATTACTCCCTTACGTGCTCTTATCTAAAATATGAAAAGAAGACTAAAAGTGTTTCTAACTCACCCCAAGTTTTATTTGCCAACATCCTTAATTCCCTACTGACTAACCCCATTAATTGTTTACATAGCTTATTATAAATGGTGTTTTCTGAACTTCCAGTTTTCCAAGTGTTCCTGGCTCTCCTCCTGCCCCACACACCCATACTGTGCTTATTTGACGGGCAGAAGTTAGCATATACACCTCTAACCACATCCATCCATTCCTGAGTTTGCCAAGCACTGTTCTGAGTCCTGCGGTAGCAATGATGAATAAGAATGACAAATTCCTTCCCTTAAGGAGTTTTAATATTCTAGTCGGAATGTGAGAAGGACAGAAGCAAAATAGCAAACAAGTACTCTCATAGAGACATACACACGGCATTAGGATTAGAATTTCAGGGGCTGATGAGTACTCAGGGAGAACCAGAGAGACTCAGAGACTATTTTAGCTAAGAAGGTATCAAAATTGTTTCTGAATTTTTTTTTTTTTTTTTTTTTTTTTTAATTACAATGCTTTATTGCAGCATCGGCAAAGGTCAGATTTCTGAAGCTGGTGAAGATAGGGCAGCATTTCCATGTGAAATGTTACAACTTTACAGTTTTGTTTCTTATTTAATTCTACATGCAGAAACTAAAACATGGTAAAAGAAAAAATGCAAAACAGTTAGAAAAAAAAGATGCAATCAAGTTGTAGCTTACAGATGTGTTTGCTCTTCAACTAAATTCACTATGCTTACTGGAAAGCAAACGAAAGACAACTATCCTAATAAATTAACAGATTGGCCAGAAACAGACTAAGAACTCTCATTTCTATGTAGTGGGGGGGAAACAAAACAAAAGCAAAATAAAAGCTCTACTGTTTCCACACTTTGTTTAGAGACAGAGGCTGTAAACCCATGAAGGTCAACAAAACCTCTGGATCCCCTTCTTGCTGTCCTTCGTCCATCTTCTGTGGTGTCTGCCTGGCACGCTGTTTGTTTTCAATGATACTTACAATGGGCTCGACTATCCCTGTTCTGTATTTTATTTTGCCACTTATGTCTTTAAAAAATACTTTTTGCCCCCATCTTTCCAGAAAATTTTTAGAGAGCATAGGCAAAAATAATGATTAGATCACACACACACACACACAAACACCCAAATAAGCACTCACCCTCAATGACCAAGCAATAGTTCAAACCGTCTTAGACTTACAAAATGAATCTGTTAATTTGTACCTATTGTCTGCTTATCTACTTTGAAACCACCTCATCTTTTTTTTTTTTTTAATTGGATTATGATTGCTTTACAATATAGTACTTGTTTCTGCTGAACAAGAAAATGTATCAATTCTATGTATACATATTCCCTTCCTCTTAGACCTCCTTTTAAAAGAAAATAAAGCTTTCTAAAGCAGTTTATAGAAGAAATAACTCTACTTCAAGTACTTCATCTGGGAGCAGGGGGATAAATAAACCTTGGAATAAAAATCAAATAAATAAACATGAAAATTTAATTAAAAGTTTGAAAATGTTGAGAAACAAACACTATTGTCTATACAATATAGCATGTATGTGGAGACCATATAGGTGTAATGCTCTTTTTAAAAAACAAAGTATACCGCATGTGAAGGAAAAAAAAAAAAAAAACAACTGTCAAATTTGAGGAAGAGTGATTTGACTTTTCACAGATCATCACTTAGGTTCAGTTTGATCTTGATCTCCATAGCCAAAATGTGCTGACTTTCACCATATACATTATACAAGTCACCAAAGTTAAAAGGAAAAACTGATCACAGGTTAAACCCACCACAGATGTATACAGTCTCCTCTTCTAGTGCATTTAAAATATAATTTTATTTTTAAAATCTTAATTTAGATTTTAAAAATACACATACCTATTTTTTTTCATTTATTTTTACTAGTTGGAGGCTAATTACTTTACAATATTGTAGTGGTTTTTGCCATACATTGACATGAATCAGCCATGGATTTACATGTGTTCCCTATCCTGATCCCCACTCCTGCCTCCCTCCCCACCCCATCCCTCTGGGTCTTCCCAGTGCACCAGCCCTGAGCACTTGTCTCATGCATCCAACCTGGGCTGGTGGTCTGTTTCACCCTTGATAGTATACTTGTTTCAATGCTATCCTCTCAGAACATCCCACCCTCAATACCTATTAAAAATCAGATAAAACAGCATATCAGATATATATAATGATACATAAAATACATTAACATATTCACGCTTTTTTTTTTTAAGTTGTAAGTTTGCCTTAAGTGAGATGATAATTTTAGAAATTGCTTTGTAAACTATGAAATGCCAGAGAAGTGTGATTTCTCTATTTACCTGTTCTGTTGGGTTGGACAAAAGGTTCATTCAGATTTTTCTGTAATATCTTACAGAAAAACACAAGCACTTTTTTTTGCCAAACCAATATATTGTTTCGTGCCACTCAAGAGCTAGACTAGGTGTGCTGTTGTTCTTCAGTTACTGATGTCACCCGGATACATTTGATACATAGCGGGTTACTTGTGTAAAATGTTTTATAACTTAATGCTCTAAAAACAGTACAAAACTTTACATATACTCATATGTTTTATAAATTTCAGCAATAAGGAATTTCAAAAAATATAATAGCTGTCTCAATATGAATAAACATCATTAGGCCATTTTAAAGAAAAAATAAATTTCCAGCCATGGGGTAAAATTTATTAATGGATGCTTTGAAATTCACAGATGTAGAATTACATCTTTTAGAAACAGAATGAAATCTAAAAATTATTTAACTTCTATTCTTAATTTTAGAGATGCAGAAATGATATTCTTAGACAAGTTCAGGCCTTAATAATCTCATCGGAGCAGTCAGTGACACAAGGTGGTCGACTTCATGGCCTCAGCTCCAAGCCTGGGTCTTTTTCACAGCTGAGACTCACCTCAGCTCTCACTTGTTCATTATATATGACCAAAACGAACTTTTTCTAAAACCAAAAAGAATGCATTTTCATGATTTTTATGAAATGAACATTATTCATCAAGTAAAGAACTTCAGTAATTTGTTAAAATTCTTCTCATTCTACTAGAAATGTAATACTATCATTTAATTCAGGAAAGATATACCCATTTGAATGCAGAGTTCCAAAGAATAGCAAGGAGAGATAAGGAAGGTTCCTCAGTGATCAGTACAAAGAAATAGAGGAAAACAATAGAATGGGAAAGAATAGAGATCTCTTCAAGAAAACTGGAGATACCAAGGGAACATTTCATGAAAAGATGGATTCAAAAAAAGACAGAAATGGTATGGACGTAACAGAAGCAGAAGATATTAAGAAGAGGTGGCAAGAGTACACAGAAGAACTGTACAAAAAGATCTTCATGACCCAGATAATCACGATGGTGTGATCACTCACCTAGAGCCAGACATCCTAGAATGTGAAGTCAAGTGGGCCTTACAAAACATCACTATGAACAAAGTCAGTGGAGGTGATGGAATTCCAGTTGAGCTATTTCAAGTCCTGAAGGATGATGCTGCGAAAGTGCTGCACTCAATATGCCAGCAAATATGGTAAACTCAGCAGTGGCCACAGGACTGGAAAGGGTAGGTTTTCATTCCAATCCCTAAGAAAGGCAATTCCAAAGAGTGTTCTAACTACCACACAATTGCACTCATCTCACATGCTAGTAAAGTAATGGGCTCAAAATTCTCCAAGCCAGGCTTCAACAGTACGTGAACAGTGAACTTCCAGATGTTCAAGCTGGTTTTAGAAAAGGCAAAGGAACCAGAGATCAAATTGCCAACATCCACTGGATCATCAAAAAAGCAAGTGAGTTCCAGAAAAACGTCTATTTCTGCTTTATTGACTATATCGAAGCCTTTGACTGTGTGGATCACAGTAAACTGTGGAAAATTCTGAAAGAGATGGGAATACCAGATCACCTGACCTGCCTCTTGAGAAATCTGTATGCAGGTCAGGGAGCAACAGTTAGAACTGGACATGGAACAACAGACTGGTTCCAAAGAGGAAAAGGCTGTATATTGTCACCATGTATATTGTGTATATTGTCACTGTCAAGGCTGTATATTGTCACTGTGCTTACTGGATGAAGCACAAGCTGGAATCAAGATTTCTGGGAGAAATATCCATAACCTCAATATGCAGATGACACCATGCTTATGGCAGAAAGTGAAGAAGAACTAAAAAGCCTCTTGATGAAAGTGAAAGAGTGTTTGCTTAAAGTGTTGGCTTAAAGCTCAACATTCAGAAAAAAAAAAAAAAGATCAAAGCATCCAATTCCATCACTTCATGGCAAATAGATGGAGAAACAGTGGAAACAGTGGCAGACTTTATTTTGGGGCTCCAAAATCACTACAGATAGTAATTGTAGCCATGAAATTAAAAGACACTTACTCCTTGGAAGGAAAGTAATGACCAAACTAGACAGCATATTAAAAAGCAGAGATGTTACTTTGCCAACAAAGGTCTATCTATTCAAGGCTATGGATTTTCCAGTGGCCATGTATGGATGTGAGAGTTGGACTGTAAAGAAAGCTGAGTACAGAAGAATCGATGCTTTTGAACTGAGGTGTTGGAGAAGACTCTTGAGAGTCCCTTGGACTGCAAGGAGATCCAACCAGCCCATCCTAAAGGAAATCAGTCCTGAGTGTTCATTGGAAGGAGTGATGTTGAAGCTGAAACTCTAATACTTTGGCCACCTGATTCAAAGAGCTGACTCATTAGAAAAGACCCTGATACTGGGAAAGATTGAAGGTGGGAGAAAAGGGGGACGGCAGAGGATGAGATGGTTGGATGGCATCACCGATTCAATGGACTTGAGTTTGAGTAAACTCTGGGAGTTGGTGATGGATAGAGAAGCCTGGCATGCTGTAGTCCCTGGGCTTGCAAAGAGTTAGACATGGCTGAACGACTGAACTGACTGAATTCTTTGAATTTGAAAGATTTTCATGCAGGAAAATAAATGTTGCCTAAGCTGTGTTCTCTCTCCTCTCAAGAGTTCTCCTTTAGGCTGTGGACTGAGGATTTTTACCGAAAGTATTTCTTCCTATAAAACAGTTTCTTTAATGCCCTTCTGTTCCTCTTACATTTCCTCTCAAAAGGATTTCCATCCTGCACTTGTGATTCAAAGTAACATATATTAGTGGAAATAACTCTAAATTTTTAAGATGTGTCTATTTAGGTAATAAAGAACTATCAAAATACTTAATATCCTGTTTCTGTTTATGATTGTTAAGACAAGAGGTTTTTCTCCAGATTTGCCTAGTGTCCTTGATAAAACACAGAAGCTACTGAGCTTAAATTTGTAAGAGGTGAGGGCTCCAAGTGTACATTTTTAAACAAGAATTCCAAATGAATATTACTCTCACCAAATGTCCATTTAAGTTCTTGAAGACTGTGACAACTTAATATTTGTCACTGAAAAAAAAATGTCAGATGCATAGTTGGAGCCTCATTTAAATTAATTAAATAGAATTAGCTCTGGCTTCAATAGGAGAATAGGGGAAGATGAGTGTTGAGAGAGAAATGGGAAAAATAAAACTTAAATTCTTATCAATTCTTGGAGGCTGAGTGCCACACATATCCTCTCCTAACTCAGGAGTCCTGCAGCCTGGCACCCACATATCTGAGGCCCATTCTGGGTACTTATGATTCACCAAGTACTGTATCAGTTGAAGTGATGTACCTTTCTTTGATTGTCAAAGCATCCTGGCACACACCACCTTTACAGAGAGGAAACCACTTCCATTTGCTCAGAGGTTAAATGACTCAAGGACATGCTGCACCTAAGTAATTATACTGAGACTGAAAGTCAATTATTTTGACTTTTAGCTTAAGGTGTTTTCCTTTGATTTTGCTGCTCTCACTCCTATAATTTTATTTTTTTTCCCCTGATTATACCCATATTTAAATTTACTCAGTTTTCCATGGATCTAAAATCTTCAAAATCAGAATGCAATGCACATAACTAGAACAATATTATGAGATATGTTTATATATTATATGTTTCTATTCTCAACAAATCAAAAATCAAAACAATACTAAGAATAGGAAAGACTGAAACATGCTTCTAAAAGATAACAAAAAAAAATTAGAAAACAATAGTTTTTACAGGAAACTATATTCAATATCCTGTAAAAAAATGTAATAGAAAATATATGAAAACTATATATATATATATTATTTTTCATATTCAGTTATACATATAACTGAATATTTTTCATATTACCAGAGACAGGGAGATAGAAGGATGAAGGGATGGAGGAAGTGAGGGAGTCAGAAAGAGAGAGACTGCCTAGGGAGAGAAAGATGCAGAGACAGAGAGAGAGATTTTCTGCCTCTCTGCCTCTCTCTGTGTGTGTCTCTGTCTCTCTGCCTGTCTTTCTTTCTCTCCATCCCCACCCTCTTTCTTTCTCTGTCTCTCTTTCACCCTGCCTCTCTCTTTCCCCCTCCTCACTGAATCACTTTACTATACACCAGAAACTAATACATTATAAATTACCTACACTTCAATAAAAAATACATTAAAATAAATAGGTTTTAAATTGATGTTAAGATCATTCTGCCTTTAAAAAACAACTTCTAGATAACATTATTCAAGATAAAGCAAAATATTTTCCTTAAGAAATTAGAGAAGAGTTCATAGTTTGTGAAAACAATGCAGACTTCTCTGTGTCAGGAAGTGTTCTGTGCATCTGATTTATTCCACTGCTCACTGTATTAGCTTCCAAGGGCTGAAGATAACAAGATACCACAATCTGGGTACCTTAGAACAACAGAAACGTATGGCTTCACAGTCTTAGAAGTCCACAGTCACAGTGCTGGCAAGGCCACACTCCCTGGTCCCCCTTCCAGCTCCTGGTCTGTCGATAACCTTTGGCATCCACGGCTTCCAGTTGCACACCTTCAGAACCTGCCTTGTCTTCTCAAGATGCTTTCTATGGGTGTTTCTGTTGTTAAGTGGCTATCTTCTTACAAGGACACAAGTCATATTGAACAGAAGTCCATCCTACTATAGGATGATCTCAATTAATTACATTTGCAACAACTAGATTTCTAAATAAGATCACAGACTGAGTTTCTGTGGGTTAGAACTGCAATATATCTTTTCCTGGGGAACATAATTCAACTCATAACACACATGAAAGAAATACAACTTCAATGACAATTCTATAATGTTTCCTGATGCTTTTTTTGGATAATTCTTCAGAAACACCTTTCAGTCATCACCGAGTTTAGTAGTTCTATATGTACTTGGCTAAATTCATCAACAACATATAGGCAAGTGTGTATATGTGTTATGAAACTCAGGTTTGGCTGCCTGCTGTTCAAAAGCCAATACTTGGGAGATGTGTATTGTTAGGAAAAGGAAGTTTGTTTTATCTGGGAGGCTGGCAACCTAGATAGAAGGTGGACTCATGTCCAAAAGCCAACTCCCCTACTGCCAACCAGGGGGCAAGCACTTTTAAAGGTGAATTTCAGGGGTATAGGCAGAGGGAGGTGGCTACCTGCAGAAACAGCATAGTCACCTCCAACAATCATCTTAGAATTGGTCAGCCAGTGGTCTGATCAGTACCATCTTGATTGTTGTAAGTATGGTTAATTTTTAGTTCCAGGGTAGGTTTTTCCCATTTCTTTGAGGTCAGTTCTGAGAATAGTGGCAACATATGTCATGGCTACAGTATAGTTATGTAGTTAACTTCTTCTACCTGGTGGGGGTTTCAGTATCTAGAAAACAGTTCAGAGGATATGGCTCAGAATATTATCTTTAGCCCTAGAGGAGGAACTAAAAGTCTTTGATTGTTCTTCTTTTTTTTTTTTTTTTAATGACTAAACTATTATTATTTTGTCTTGCTTGATTATTTTTCTTTACATATTTTCTCATTCCTGTGATTAATTTTGTTCTTTGGCTAAAGTTTTTCTACAAACACGATGCAGACAAGACATTGGGTTGTCGAAGGAAGGCCCCTTTAAAGGGTCTTTGGTATGCACTTGTTGCATATGCACTTGTTTTAAACATAGCACATATGCACTTGATGCTATATTTAAAACACAGCAGAAATGATAAGTTCTTGTCTTGAAAACTTACATTTAATCAGTGTTCACACTTAGAAATAAGTCATTGTTTTAATTGGCTAAATTAGACTCAATCCCTACTATATTTCAACACCTGATGATATGAACACTTCACTTTGTATTCATGACAGGTACAATTTTGATGAGGAGAAATTCACTTAAAGTGATAATGCCTATGTATTTTGTACTTGCAATGTATAAGTAAACTTAAACTAAATACATGGAATAAAAAAACTGAAAGAAGGCTCTAATTACAAACAACCCATCTCAATGTCCTATAGCAGTTTCTCCCTAGCCAAATTGGCACATTTTTCTCCATACCTGCTCTTCTCACTCCTGCATCTATTCCCCACCATCCTCCACCAGAAAAGTCCTCTTTACTCCACATCCCTATTCTTCCCTTTCCTTCAAGGCCAGTTTAAATGACATCATCTCCATTAAATTTCTGTTTCTGAGAATCATTGCTCTGAGCTCCTGTCACACTGAGTGTACCACTGGCCTGGCTTCATGTGCCTTGAACACAAAGTTATTTTTATTAGTGTTTTCTATGGAAAGGACACAAGTTGCATAGACAAAGAATAATAAAGACATACACCAATTGGGGACACCATCCATTTCTCATATCCAGGAGAGTACTTTGCAAAAGTAATTAAAACAATAAATATTATGTACTGCATGCTTTTTAATAATGCTGTTGTTAAGTTTATACCACATAAATTTATTGTAATATGACATGCTTATATAGAGCACCAAAGAAGACCACCAAGATCCCTTTAAAACTCACTGTAATGTAAAATCTATGAGGGTAGTGACCTTAGCTGACTAATTCACCATGGAATGATTTGTCATATCCAATATACATCTCTTGGTTCAGAGATGATGTTCAGTACCTATTTTCTACATGAATACACACATGAATGAATTACCTCTTTGCTATTTTCAGTGTCTAATAAAGGTCTTTATCATATCTTGCCTGGTCTGTTACCATAGATTTCTAATGATATAGTTGACTGACTAAATGTTTACAGACCCATTCCCATTTCCCCCTGTTAGATGTGGCCACCTAGATGGGGCTGATTCCCATGAAGCTACATGCGTACTAGTGACAGTGTTGGGTCAGGAGAATTTGAATAGAAGGGACACCTTCTATTACCTGATCTGTGATATATACTGCTTTGTTAGCGTTACAGTTAGAGTTAGACAAAAATCTTCCACATTGCTTCTCTACTTTTGTCTTCCAGTCAGATCCAGAGGAGTCAGAAGACCCAGAGGATAAAGAGTCTTTGTATGAAAGGAATCTAAGGCCCTAACTGCATGGAAAGGAGTCAGACACCCATACCTTTGACAATCTGCTCTTGACTGTGATGCTTAAAATTTAGCTTCCATTGTGTTAAGAGATGAGATCTTTTGGATTGTTAGAACAGTGAACATATCATAACTAGTACCAAAATTGGTGTCTTGAAGGAAGGTTTTATTTTAGTAAGGAAAACTAACATTGGACTTAATTGTCAGTTGTCAGGAGAAGGTAAACAATTATTGGAAACTGAAAAAGTGGAGACCCATGATATGTGATGGCAAAATAACTATTAAAGCTGTCACCTGAGATTACTTGGAAGAAAAGACAATGAATCTGGAAATTTGATGGCATTGGTTGGAAAGAATTCTAGTTTTGTGCATTTGACTTCTGTTGACCAAGATATTAAAAAATAAATTAGTTCATCAATGAACTGGCCAATGTACGGATGAAAACAAAACAGTGTACAGGCTTGGGGGGAAAAAAAAACAGAAACTTAGAGCACTTAAGACTGGAAAATAAATTTGCTTCTATATCTTAAGCTATCTGAGATAGAATTCTAAAAGTCTGTGAGTAACCAATGCTCAGAAATGTTCTCAACTGAGCAAGGAAATTCAAACTGTGTCAAATGTCAAGTGTGCCTTTTCTATCTGTTATGACCTCAAAGTACCCTCTAAGTTGAAAGAGACCTACCGGCAGACAGAGAAATACAAATAAATAAATGAATGAGACCTCAGAATTGTGCCTAGGAAAATACTGTCATACATAATTATCTATAACTTAATACTAAGTTCTGAGGGAAATGTATGCCAAAGAAACAGCACGTCCAAATTAAAAATTAACTTTCTTGGTTAGAACAGTTAAGTAAACTTCTAGGACTCCAAGCTTGCTCCATCAAAGAGCAGCCTGTGAAAGATGAACAACCCCTGGGAAGTATGTGCTCCAGGATGCTTAGTTCAGACATGGTCCCAAAGGACAGTTGAAAAGGAATACCTTCTCAGACCAAACCCTCAGAGGAAAACTGAATAAAGAAATTTCTGTTACAGAGTGCAATAGAAGCAGGATCTAATTTTCCTGGCTTACAGAGTAGAATCTACCAAATATGTCTGCCAAATATTCAGCATTCTTATGACTGGCTGGGACCTCCAAACATTTCCTGGAAACAGGGATCCTTTCCTGAAGTGCTGCAATGCTTTCACCTGGACACACCTCTCCTCCAGCAACAAAATACAAACAAATATGTGAGGTTAAAATTAACCTTGTGCATGCATAGTTGGGGCAAATTCTGGACCCAAAAGAGACCAAAAAAAATAAAAAACCCCAAAAAACCCAACCACCATTATGAAGAGCCAGGAGAAAAGCAGGGTACTGAGCATGTCCCCTGCCCTCAACACCACCTAAGAGATGGGAAGAACACATAAGCCACCCCTCAGACCGGACTCCCTTAACACATCACTACCCTCACTTCAAAAAAGGAAAAAGTTCAGCCCCCTCAGGGAGTGAGTGAGCAAGGGAACTTGTTACTTGTTCTAGCCACCCCCTGTTTTATTAGACTCCCCAGTAAAGCCTTGTCTTGAATTTCTGGCCTCTAATCAATTTCTATTGATTGGGGAAGGCCAAGAACCCTGGACAGTAACATTATTTCTGTGCCTTTTCCTTAATAGAGAAGTTCTAATGCCCTTCCCCATATCTCCCGGCAAAATTCTGTCATCCTTAAAGGGTCAGCTTAGACTCCACTCCATCTCTTGCCCCACTCCTTCTGCTCACTCCCACTCCACAGATAAAATTAGTCCCTTCTCTATCACCCTGAATTGTTTTAATACATTGACTACATTCATCATTCTTCGTTGTTAATGAGTTTATGCAATGATTTGTGAATTCTTTCAAAGGAAGACATATCTTATTGATTTGCAAATGCTTACCACCTGGCATAGAGCCTGGCACATAGAAAATGTTAAATGTTACTACTCTGAGATTTATAGGTGCTTCTAATTTTCTGTTGGCTTTACTCAAATTCTAATGAACTCTTGTCTATTTCTTTTTGAAATTTGGCCAATATTTTTCCCCTCTATTTACCTCTACTCTTTGTCTTTTCTATTCTATTGTTTTCCTCTATTTCTTTGCATTGTCCACTTAAGAAGAGTTTCTTATCTTTCTTTGCTCTTCTCTAGAACTATGCATTCATTTGGGTATACCTTTTCCTTCCTCCTTTACCTTTTGTTTTTCTTCTTTTCCTAACTATTTGTAAGGCCTCCTCAGACAATGAATTTTCCTTCTTGCATTTGCTTTTCTTGGGGATGGTTTTGGTCACAACCTCCTGCACAATGTTACAAACATCTGGCCATGTTTTTCAGGAACTCTGTCTACCAGATCTAATCCCTTGAATCTACTCATCACCTCCACTGTAAGGCATAAGAGATCTGAATGGCCCAGTGGTTTTCCCTACATTCTTCAATTTAAACCTGACTTTGCAATAAGGAGCTCATGATCTGAGCACAAGGACAGTCAGTTCCAGGTCTTGTTTTTGCTGACAGTATAGAGCTTCTCCATCTCTAGCTGCAAAGAATATAATCAATCTGATTTCAGAATTAACCATTTGGTGAGGTCCATGTGTAGAGTCATCCCTTGTGTTGTTGTAAGAGGGTATTTGCTATGATCATTGCATTCTCTTGGCCAAACTCTGTTAGCCTTTGCCATTTTGTACTCCAAGGCCAAACTTGCCGGTTACTCCAGGTATCTCTCGACTTCCTACTTTTGCATTCCAATCATCTATGATGACAAAGACATCTCTTTTTTTGCTGTTAGTTCTAGAAGGTCCTGTAGGTCTTCACAGAACTTTTCAACCTCAACTTCTTCAGCATGAGTGGTTGGGGCATGGATTTGGATTACTGTGATGTTGAATGGTTTGCCTTGGAAACAGACAGAGATCATTTTGTCATTTCTGAGATTGCACAAAAGACTGCATTTTGTACTCTTTTGTTGACTATGAGGGCTATTCCATTTCTTCTAAGAGATTCTTGCTCACAGTAGTAGATATAATGGTAATCTGAATAAAATTTGCCCATTCCTGTCTATTTTAGTTCCCTGATTCCTAAAATGTTGACATCACTGTTGCCGTCTCCTGTTTGACTACATCTAATTTACCTTGATTCATGAACTTAACATTCCAGGTTCCTGTGCAATAATAGTCTTTACAGCATCAGACTTTAATTTCAGCACCAGACTCATCCACAACCGAGCACCATTTCTGCTTTATCCCACTTAAGTGAATGATGCAAAGAAATGGAAACTATAGAATGGGAAAAACTAGAGATCTCTTCAAGGAAATTGGAGTTACCAGAGGAATACTTCCTGTAAATATGGGCAAAATAAAGAATAGAAATGGCAAAGACCTACCAAAGCAGAAGGGATTAATAAAAAGTGGCAAGAATACATGAAAGAACTATACAGAAATGTCTTAACGAAATGGGTAACCATGACAGTTTGGTCACTCACCTAGAGACATACATCCTTGTGTGTGAAGTCAAGTGGGCTTAGGAAGCATTACTCTGAACAAAGTTAGGGGAGGTGATGGAATTTCAGCTGAACTACTTCAAATCCAAAGAGATGATGGTATAAAAGTGCTGTGCTCAACATACCAAAAAATTAGGAAAACCCTACAGTGGACACAGGACTGGAAAAGGTCAGTTTTCATTTCAATCCCAAAGAAAGACAATGTCAAACAATGTTCAAACTACTGTACAATTGCACTCATTTAACATGAGTGCAAGGTAATGCTAAAAATTACCTGGAGAGTTAATGCTAAAAATCTTTCCAGCTAGTTTTCAAAAGTATGGGAACTGAGAACTTCCAGATGTACAAGGAACAGCAGAATGGCTCAAAATCAAGAAAGGAGTATGTCAAGGCTATATATCATCTCCCTACTTGTTTAACTTATATGCAGATAACAGCATGTGAAATGCTGGGCTGGATGACTCATAGACTGGAATCAAGATTGCCAGGAGAATTATCAACATCCTCAGATATGCAGATGATGCTGTGGGCAGGAATCCCTTAGAAGAAATGGAGTAGCCATCATGGTCAACAAAGGAGTCTGAAATGCAGTACTTGGATGCAATCTCAAAAATGACAGAATGATCTCTGTTCATTTCCAAGGCAAACCATTCAATATCATGGTAATCCAAGCCTATGCCCCAACCAGTAACACTGGTTGACTTGTTCTATGAAGACCCACAAGACCTTTTAGAACTAACACCCCAAAAAGATGTCTTTTTCATTACAGGGGACTGGATGCAAAAGTAGGAAGTCAAGAAACACCTGGAGTAACAGGCAAATTTGGCCTTGGAACCATGAACTTCCAGATGTTCAACCTAGTTTTAGAAAAGGCAGAGGAAAAAAAAAAAAAAAAAAGAAAGAAAAGGCAGAGGAACAATAGATCAAATTGCCAACATCTGCTGGATCATCAAAAAAGCAAGTGAGTTCCAGAAAAAGATATATTTCTGCTTTGTTGACTATGCCAAAGCCTTTGACTGTGTGGATCACAATCAACTGTGGAAAATTCTGAAAGAGATGGGCATACCAGACCACCTGCCCTTCCTCTTGAGAAACCTATATGCAGGTCAGGCAACAACAGTTAGAACTGCACATGGAACAACAGACTGGTTCTAAATAGGAAAAGGAGTAAGTCAAGGCTATATATTGTCACCCTGCTTATTTAACTTATATGCAGGTACATCATGAGAAATGCTGGGCTGGTTGAAGCACAAGCTGGAATCAAGATTGTCGGGAGAAATATCAATAACCTCAGATATGCAGATGACACCACCCTTATGGCAGAAAGTGAAGAGGAACTAAAAAATCTCTTGATGAAAGTGAAAGAGGAGAGTGAAAAAGTTGGCTTAAAGCTCAACATTCAGGAAAAAAAAAAAAAAATCATGGCATCTGGTCCCATCACTTCATGGGAAATAGATGGGGAAACAGTGGAAACAGTATCATACTTTATTTTGGGGGGCTCCAAAATCACTGTAGATGGTGACTGCAGCCATGAAATTAAAAGACGCTTACTCCTTGGAAGGAAAGTTATGACCAACCTAGATAGCATATTAAAAAGCAGAGACATTACATTGCCAACAAAGGTCCATCTAGTCAGGGCTATGGTTTTTCCAGTGGTCATGTATGGATGTGAGAGCTGGACTGTGAAGAAAGCAGAGCGTTGAAAAATTGTTGTTTTTTAACTCTCGTGTTAGAGAAGACTCTTGAGAGTCCCTTGGACTGCAAGCAGATCAAATCAGTGAATACTAAAGGAAATCAGTCCTGAATGCTCATTGGAAAGACTGATGCTGACGCTGAAACTCCAATACTTTGGCCGCCTGATTCGAAGTACTAACTCATTGGAAAAGACCCCGATTCTAGGAAAGAGTGAAGGCAGGTGGAGAAGGGGAGGACAGAGGATGAGATGGTTGGAGGGCATCACCAGCTCTGTGGACATGAGTTTGAGAAAGCTCCAGGAGTTAGTGATGGACTTTGAAGCCTGGTATGCTGCAGTCCATAGGGTCGCAAATGTTTGGACATAACTGAGTGACTGAACTGAGCTAGCAAGTGAACAATAACAACTCTTTGTCATTTATTACTTCAATAATGTTTCCTTTTCATGTGGCTCTTATTTTTAAAGACAATTGTTTTGATACCATCCAGTTTCATAAACCTATATGTTTATAAGTTTGAAGTCTGAAAAAATTTATCAGTTAACCTGCCAATTAATGTAATGATTACAGACACCCTTCATAAGCTTTAGACACAGTAGTCATAAATCTTAGTTGTATATTTCTAGACATATTTATGCTCCTTATTCCAAGTCTTCACATATTTCAGATTTCAGTAAACCACCATGGTTGAGGACTCATGCTCTGAATTCATACAGACTTACACTCCATTTCCCTACCTCTTGGGTGACCATGGCCAGATTATTTAATTTCTCCAATCTTAGTTTCCTCTTAGACAAAATGGAGATAATAAAGTGATTAACTTCATAAGCCTGAAAGAAGGATTAAATTCCACACATATATTTGAAACTTAAAAAGAAAAAATGTTAAATTGAAGCTTTTAGGAATCAACAGTACAAATATTTTTTTGTATCTATGTTAAAAAAAATACAGAAGCAGTCACAGCTGGCTTTCCCTACATTAAAGCTATTTAAGAAAATTATATATATATATATATACACATATTTTTTGAATAAAGTAAATATTTCTTATTTTTCAAAATAGACAATATGGATAAAGATACAAATAAGAAATAAATGAAAACAAATAAATTCATTAATTTGTTTCTTTTCTTTTTTAAATGATAGCTTTTTAAAATATGTTGTAAATGAATCATAAAATAGTTGATAAAGACTTCCCTTACCTCAGTCAATGAAGGGCACTTTCTTAGGTTGCAAATCATTATGAAATATTCTCAGTATAAACTTTGCTTTAGCCCAGGTGGTATTTGTAAAGGTGTGCAGAAAAGTTTGTAAAATTGGTGTGAAAGAGCTATAAATAAAATGTTTATGATGCATTTCTTGGGGAGATTTTTAGATATGGAAAAATGTAAATTAAGAGGAAATACAGTGTAGTGGAGAGAGAAGTAAACTTGGCTTCAGAGCTGGAGCTAAACTCTCTCTACCACTGAGAACTTCCTGAACCCAGTGAATCTTCTCTCTGCTCTGGACTTTATTCTCCATCTGTACTCTGAGCACACCTAGCCTAATCACTGTAGCTAAATATGTGATAGTCGGTGATTTTGCCTGTAAAATGATTCTGAAAAATATAACTTCTCCTTCAAGACACCCTTCCTACTGATCCAGGACCGAACCCTAACATCCTTCTTAATATTATATTCAAGAGAGACACTACCATTATGTCTATTCTTGTTAAGTAGAGTAAAATATGAATTTTATTAGCCATCTAAATTACAGATCACTTCTAAAGACTTTCTTACCTTTCAAATCCCTTATTTTATTAAAGATGTATATTATAATTTCAATTTTATAATCTGATTTTAGATTTATAATGTGGATATTAAAGTTATAAAATGTTTTATACTTATAAAGCTATAAAATATCCATTATCAGAAAAATCCATTGCTTAGGAAGGTAACCAACACACACACAAAAGAACTTTGGATAGGGTTTAATTTTTTATATGCTAAGGGAAATAGCATGACCTAAAATGAAAATGTGAATTCAACCACTGTGGGCCAGTGCTGTTTCCTTCTTCTCTCATTACAAAACCCCAACTGACAGGTACATGTTCATCACAATTCAGCTTAAGGCTTACCTGCTCCATGAAATTTGAAAGAATAACCCATGTAAAAAAACTGTAAAGATCAGAGAGCATGTAACAAGATAACAGAAGACTACGCAATTAAAAGACACAGACTCTCAGTTTCAATGAGTAAAATCAACTCTATGCTTTTTAAAAAAGACAAACCTGACACAGAATGACAAAAGGATAAGACTGAAATAACTGCTGCTAATTCCATCATTTTTGCTAACAAAATGCATGTTACGCTGAGCTTCCCTGGTGCTCAGATGGTAAAGCATCTGCCTGCAATGCGGGAGACACGGGTTCAATCCCTGGGTTGGGAAGATCTCCTGGAGAAGGAAATGGCAACCCACTCCAGTACTCTTGCCTGGAGAATCCCACGGACGGAGGAGCCTGGTAGGCTACAGTCCATGGGGTCGCAGAGTTGGACACATCTGAGTGACTTCACTTACTTACTTATATGTTATGCTAAACTACCATTCATCTGAAAACAAGTATCAATGTTGGGTAAAATCTAGGGAAGTGCATTTTAACATCTTGCTATAAGATTTAAAATAATAATTATAATAAAACAATGATGATAGTAATATTGCTCATGTCAAACCTCAGTGAAGGTGAAGCATTCATCTTGAAAGCATGATGGCTTTCATCTTGAGGGTAACTGCTTGACCTCATAAACTTGAGTTGATGTTTTCATGGCCTGGTTTTACTTAAAAGTTAAGAAAAAATCTGGAGTTTCTCTCAGGAAGAAGATCTAAAAAAAAAAAAAAAATGCTCTGAAGATCAAGGACACCAAATGGCTATAGGCATAATAAATTATATACTCCTGCCTTTTTGCTAATAATTAAAAGAAATTATGAGCCATTCTACATAGGATCCAAGTTCCAATACTTAATTTTAATTTATAGTGATCCTTGATATATAGTTCACTGAGGGACCTGGCAGAGGAAAAACAATCTTTCAGAAGAAAGCATCTCCAACCCAGGACTCAGAAAATGTCCACAAATTAAATTCCAAGAAATATGAACTCACACTCTTTTAAAAAGTGCAGAATACTAAAATAAACAAAGCATAAAAGAGGTAATGAAAACAACTGCCAAACTCATGAAGATTTCAGGTACAGGAGTTGTCAATGAGAATTAAAAAAAAAAAAAAAATCTGCTTTATATGTTCAAAAATGTAAACCAGGAAGATAAAATATAAATGAAAACCACAGACTCTAATCAATTACCAAACATATTTGACAAACAACCAAATAGAGCTTTTAGAATTAAAATATAATCATTTGGTCCAAAAAATCATTGAAACAACTAAAAAAATTAAGGTTTGAGCAGAAGGAATGACTCAGAATGTACACAGATAGACACAAACGCATCAGTTAGGGCAGGCAGGTTAAGCAGCCTGAGGACTGAGCGTCACACACGTCTAGAGTCAGAGCCTGGCTTGGAAAGAATGCCATCCAACTGAATAACTTAGGGAGAGATTAAGAATGGCCATTTCTAAATCCAGGGCCATAATTTAAGGGAACTACATGATATGTTTAAGCATTGCCAGACTAGTAACTGTGGGGAGTGCTACCACTCCAGGACCAAGGAGGAATGGGGATGTTGATAGAACCCACAGAGGACAGTAGAGTGGAAGGGCTGCCTGACAGGAGCATGGGCTTCAGTAAGCCTCTCTGAAGTAAGCCCCCCTCAGCCTCACTGAAGGAGCAATGGCAGTAAGGGGCCAGATTCACTGCCTTCCCTCTCTAATCTGTTGCCTGTGCCTGACATGTTTTGAACATCACTGGGAACCAGAGGGTAAAGGAGGTCGTTACTCTTAAGGATGAGCTGATGAGAAGAGGCCAAAAAAGATATCCAGAATAATATGTAACTGAGGTTTCAGGAAAATGTAAAGACAATGGCTGAGTATTTTTCAACCTAAATGAAAGAACTAACTATCAGATACAAGAACACAGAAAATTCAAAGCAGGAAAAATAAAAAGAAAACATGTTACATTAAGCAAAATTACAAAGAAAGTGCAAAACACACACATAAAGGACTTTGAGTTAAGCAGCTAACTTCTCCAGGACAACACTGGTAGTCAGAAAACAGTGGAATATTGTTTTCTGTGTACTGCAATAAAATAACATCAACTTAGAATTCTATACTCAATGGAAATGTCATTCATGAATGAGGATAAATTAAGGAAATTTTAGAAAAATACTGAAAGATTTTTGCCATCAGCCAATTTAACCAAAATAGAAAGAATAGTTTTCAAGAAAAATAAAATTACTCCACACAGCAGATCCTAGATATAGAAAGAAATGAAAAGCAGAAAAACTGATGGCTATGTGATAATATTTGAAAAGAAAAAAAAAAAGCATAAAGTTATCATAATATTGAAGTGATTAGAAACTGATAAAACTAAAATACAAAACTAGAATATCAAGTAGGGCACAAAGTTATGGAGACAAAGTGATTAAAACCACCTGCAGTGTTTGGAAGGAAGGTTGAGATCCTGGTTGATATTTAACTTTAAAGTATGTATATTAAAATGTAGAGTAAATGCTGAAAGAATAGTACTATTATGGATTGCTTTCAAATTAGTAGAGGGAAGTACTATGAATGGAAAAGTAAATCAATCAAAAGAAGTCAAGAAGGAGAGAAAATAAAATATAAAAGAAAAAAAAATAAAGTTTCAAAATACATAGTGCAAAACTTAACTGGAAGGAGAAACAGACAAGTCAAGACAGTGGAAGATTTTTATCTTCTTTCAATAAATGATGAAACAAGCAAATAGAAAATCAGTGAGTACATAGAACAGTGCTATGAACCAACTTGACCCTGTTGACACTTAGCACATTTCAGCAAATAAAAACAAAATACACATTTTTTCAAGATATTATGGAACATTTACCAAGATATACCATATTTGACTGACAAAATAATTCTC
Organism: Dama dama; assembly: GCF_033118175.1. Classification (NCBI taxonomy): domain Eukaryota; kingdom Metazoa; phylum Chordata; class Mammalia; order Artiodactyla; family Cervidae; genus Dama; species Dama dama. The sequence continues at coordinate 8,798,639 of NC_083697.1, read as the reverse complement.
CAGTAAAAGATTTGTCACAATACAAAGTATGATCTCATTAAATTAAATAAAAAATATACCAAGGATATCTGGAAAATTCATAAGCATTTGGAAACTAAATAAAGTAATACATTCTAAATAATAAATAAATCAAAAGAAATTAGAATGTATATTGAACCAAAAAATAATGAAACAAAAATGTATCAAAATTTGGGAGAATGCTGCTAAAGAATAGTGGTTAGAGGAAATTTATAGCACTAAATACCTATATTTAAAATGGGAAGAAAAGATCTCAAATCAAAGACCAGACTTCTTCCCCAAGAAATAAGGAAAACAACTTTAAATTAAATCCAAAGTAAGCAGAATAAAGGAAACAATAAATAATAAAGAAAAAAAAAAAAAAAAAAACGGTGGGATACAAAAATAAATGAAAAAATCCACAAAACAAAAGTTCATACTTTGAAATTACTAATATTAATAAAATATTAATTTTAAAACCTCTACATGGATTAATAAGAAAAAAATAGAAGATACAAATTACCAATATCAGGAATGATAAAAGTGACATAACTCAGATACTACATATAATAGAAAGATAATAGAAAAAGTATATGCACAATAATATGAAATATACCTAGATTATTAATAAATGGGGCTTCCCTGGTGGCTCAGATGGTAAAGCCTCTGCCTGCAATGCGGGAGACCCGGGTTCAATCCCTGGGTCAGGAAGATTCCCTGGAGAAGGAAATAGCAACCCACTCCAGTACTCTTGCCTGGAAATTTCCATGAAATGAGGAGCCTCATAGGCTACAGTCCATGGGATCACAAAGAGTCAGACACGACTGAGGGACTTCACTTTCACTTTTTCACTGTATTAATAAATAGACATTAGATCCAGTCAGTAAGTGGGAATGCTTAATAAATTTCATCCATATTCAGATATGATATAAAAAGGATATGTACACAGAAAAGAAGTACCCAATGTTTACATCAACTGAGTGACTGAAATGAGTTGTATACTAAATAATATACACAAATAATTTGTGGTTTCAAGTGTGTATCACTGTGGTCTTGTAAAAAATTAATGGTTCAGTAACTCTCCAATTTGGTGGTAAAGTAGAGAAACCGCTGTAGGTTGACAGGGTAATCAAGGTCTTGAATGAATATGAACATGGGTTTGTATCACAGCTCCAGCAGTTTCTAACTCTGTGATCCAGAAGAAGTCATTAGTCTCGTATATAGGTAACTCTAATGTATAGTGGTTTTGTACAGATAAAATGAAATAATACATGTAATGCTGAAGAGCATTATTCTGAGAATAGAAATTATTTCTTTTAGTCTAATGAGAAAATAGGAATGTGATAAGACCTTCCTTGATTTCCTCCCTTCCTCCCTGACCCACTCAACTCTTAGAAGAAAATCTCGAACAAGAATCATGCCAATGTAAGAGAAAGAAGCCTGACTGTAGTCAGAATTAGATTCACCAATGTCAGTAAAATGCAGAAATAAAGAGGAAACAACCAGGTGAAAGGGATATAATGCCTTGAAATTAAAAGAACATATATCAGAATACTCAAGGATTCAGTGAATAAATAAGGTAGAGTCTTGGAGCTGTGGTTCTGGCGAATTATTGATACAGACTTTGAGCCAGAGATAATTACTGCTATATACCCGTATGTTTTAAATTGAGGTGAGGTATAGCTGATTTACTATTAATATGCCATGTTAGTTTCCTTAGTACAGCACAGTGATTCAGATATATATATATATATATATATATATATATATACACACATACACATACACACACACACACATACATGCACACACACACACACACACACACACACACATATGTATACTTCTTCGGATTCTTTCCCCTTATAAGTTATAACAAGCTATTGCCTATAATTCCTAGTGCTTTACAGTAGTTTCCTTGTTGGTTATTTTACATAGAATGGTGTATATATGTTAACCCCAATCTCCTAATTAATCCTTCCCTCTTTCATATATCTATTGCAATGCTTCAAAAGTCAACTGCTTGAGGGTCCAACCCCCAATGTGACTGTAAGTGGACACAGGACCTTTGTGAGGTGGTTAAGATTAAGTGTGATCTTGGATGGAGCCTTCATCTGATAGGATTAGCATTCTTATAAGAAGAGAATCCTGTCTCCATCTCTCTCTTGCTGTGCTCCCACTGTCCCCCACCTCTCTCCATGTAGAGACATGGTGGAATGGACAATCTACAAGACAGCAGGAGAGCCCTCACCAGAATGCCATCATCATTCATCGTTCAGGGACTGTGACCTTGGACCCCCAACCCCCACTGTGAGAAAATGAGTTTCTGCTGTTTGACCCCCTAGGTCAATGGTACTTTCTAATGGCAGTGGAGCTCTGACATCTCTAGCCTTTATTTTCATTCCATTAACCAGATTGTGTCTGATGAATGAGGGTTGTGTATTAAAGATCTCTTTGTAGAATGAAAACACAAAGTGTGTAAGGAACTGAAAGGTCCTGAATTATGGATCAACACTCAGGTGAGGGTGGAGAGGATGTGCTGTTAATGGAATTCTCTTTTTCTTGATGATCCCAAATCCCATGTCTTCTTTCATTCTTTAAGACCCTCACCTGAGCTGGAGTTCCCTATCCTCTCAATCTCTCCTCTCTCCTGTCTTTGTTTCAGTATATCACTTGGTTCTGTGTCACCCAGCTGATTGTGGACCTCGGTGAGCAAAGCATCACTGGAGTGAAACACCATCTATCTTTGCTGTTTTCCTTTCTTGTTTGCTTAATTCACATAGAAAAGTACAGAGGCTGACATGTAGAGGCCCATGACATTGTACATGAGACAGTGACCAAGACCATCCCCAAGAAAAAGAAATGCAGAAAGGCAAAATGGTTGCCCAAGGAGGCCTTACAAAGAGCAGAGAAAAGAAGAGAAGCTAAAGGCAAAAGGGGTATATCCATTTGAATGCAAAGTTCCAAAGAATAGCAGAGAGAGATAAGAAAGCCTTCCTCAGTGAACAATGTAAGGAGATAGAGGAAAACAATAGGATGGGAAAGACTAGAGATCTCTTCAAGAATATTAGAGATACCAAGGGAACATTTCATGCAAAAATGGGCACAATAAGGTATAGAAATGGAATGGGCCGAACAGAAGCAGAAGATACTAAGAAGAGGTGACAAGAATACACAGAAGAACTGTGCAAAAAAGATCTTCATGACCCAGATAATCACGATGGTGTGATCACTCACTTAGAACCAGACATCCTGGAATGAGAAGTCAAGTGGGCCTTAGGAGCATCACTATGAACAAAGCTAGTGGAGGTGATGGAATTCCAGTTGAGTTATTTCAAATCCTAAAAGATGATGCTGTGAAAGTGCTGCACTCAATATGCCAGCAAATTTGGAAAAGTCAGCAGTGGACACAGGACTGGAAAAGGTCAGTTTTCATTCCAATCCCACAGAAAGGCAATGCCAAGGAATGCTCAAACTACCCCCACAAGTGCACTCATCTCACATGCTAGTAAAGTAATGCCCCAAATTCTCCAAGCCAGGTTTCAACAGTATATGAATCATGAACTTCCAGATGTTCAAGCTGTATTTAGAAAAAGCAGAGGAACCAGAGACCAAATTGCCAACTTCCATGGGATCATAGAATAAGCAAGAGAGTTCCAGAAAAAAAACATCTACTTCTGCTTTACTGACTATGCCAAAGTCTTTGACTGTGTGGATCACAACAAACTGTGGAAAATGCTTAAAGAAATGGGACTACCAGATAACCTTACCTGCCTCCTGAGAAATCTGTATGCAGGTGAAGAAGCAACAGTTAGAACTGGACATGGAACAACAGACTGATTCCAAATCAGAAAAAGAGTATGCCAAGGCTGTATATTGTCACCCTGTTATTTAACTTATATGCAGAGTACATCATGTGAAATGCTGGTCTGAATGAAACACAAGCTGGAATCAAGATTTCTGGGAGAAATATCAATAACCTCAGATACACAGATGACACCACCTTTATGGCAGAAAGCAAAGAAGAACTAAGGAGCCTCTAGATGAAAGTGAAAGACAGTGTCAGCTTAAAATGTTGGCTTAAAACTCAACTTTCAGAAAAATAAGATCAAGGGATCAAGTCCCATCACTTCATGGCAAATAGATGGGGAAACAGTGTAAACAGTGACAAAGTTTATTTTCTTAGGCTCCAAAATCACTGCAGATGGTGACTGCAGCCATGAAATTAAAAGACGTTGACTCCTTGGAACAAAAGCTATGACCAAATTAGACAGTATATTAAAAAGCAGAGACAGTACTTTGTCAACAAATGTCCATCTAATCAAAGCTATGATTTTTCCAGTAGTCATGTATGGATGTGAGAGTTGGACTATAAAGAAAGCTGAGCACTGAAGAATTGATGCTTTTGAACTGTGGTGTTGGAGAAGACTCTTGAGAGTCTGTTGGACTGCCAGGAGATTCAATCAGTCAATACTAAAGGAAATCAGTTCCTGTTCAGGAAGGACCAATGCTGAAGCTGAAGCTCCAGTACCTGGCCACCTGATTTAAAGAACTGACTCATTGGAAAAGACCCTGATTCTGGGAAAGATTGAAGGAAGGAGGAGAAGGGGATGACAGGATGAGGTGGTTGGATAGCATTGCCAACTCGATTGACATGAATTTGAGCAAGCTCCAGGAGTTGGTGATGGACAGGGAAGCCTAGCGTGCTGTAGTCCATGAGGTTGCAAAGACTCGTACATGACTGATCTACTGAACTGACTGAGAGGCTGGATATGCACAGAAAATAATGCAGCAATTCATTTGCAACAAATTTTTACAAGGTAATTCATGCAATGAATGGAGCCTGGTAGGCTCAGCTCTTAACAAAACTTGCTCTTGGTGGAACCTGGGATAAGAACTTCAAAGAATTATATGCCTATCACAAATCAACCTGGGGATAGAACTCCATCAGCCTAACCAGGATTCCTGCCTTTGAAGTGCTCCTTTGTCTGCCATGCCTTTTTCTTTAGCACCCTTATTTTATGCACATGATAATAAATACACAGGCATGTTGAGTGAGCTTGTTCAGTCTAATAAAATTCTATCAAAGCCCAAATGAAGTGTGAAGCTAGTTAAAGTCTTTCATTATTTCCTAATTTATATAATCAAGTTATCCAAAAAATCTCATATCAAAATGCTGAGTGTTTTCAAGAGACTTGTTTTATAGATTACAGAGAAAATTCTAAATCTGTCCCTAATTTTAATACATCCTTTTGGAATAATGACAATTTTCAAACCGCCAAAATGAAATGTAAGTTTGTTTTAATGTATGTAATATCAAATAAGTATAATAGCAAAGTTTTCAACATAATTAAAAGAGGTTATTTACTGCAAAAAATAAATATTTATGGAAAACATGAGCATCCAGGGCTGTTAGACATTGGTTGTATTAGTGTCCTGTGCCTACCCGGCTTCAACGGCCCATCTTCCTCACTGAGCATCTTTACCTATGAGAATTAACCACTCAACCTATGCATCAATTTCAGGTGCAGAGTACAGCCAAGCAATTTAAAACCACTTGGAGAATTAAAAATCTATTGTCATCTTCACAAATAAACATTTACCCTTCATTTAGCAAGAGAACCTCATATGCCATTTCCTGTCCACTTTTTCTTACTCTTACTGCTCCATGTATTTTCATCCCTGCTTAATTGGACTCAGGAATATTCTGAAAGCCAAAACTCATAGTTGTCTTCCCAGGAAGGAAGGTGTCCAGGAAAACCAAACAAAAGGGGGAAAAAGTGAAAAGACAGCATTTTAAGTCCTGTAAGTCTGAGCCAGTTATAATCATGAAAATTTAATTTTTTCCCCATTTGTTTTTATTAGTTGGAGGCTAATTACTTTACAATATTGTAGTGGTTTTTGCCATACATTGACATGAATCAGCCATGGATTTACATGTATTCCCCATCCCGATCCCCTCTCCCACCTCCCTCCCCACCCCATCCCTCTGGGTCTTCCCAGCGCACCAGCCCCGAGCACTTGTTTCATGCATCCAACCTGGGCTGGTGATCTGTTTCACCCTTGATAATATACATGTTTCAATGCTGTTCTCTCAAAACATCCCACCCTCGCCTTCTCCCAGAGTCCAAAGGTCTGTTCTGTACATCTGTGTCTCTTTTTCTGTTTTGCATATAGGGTTATCGTTACCATCTTTCTAAATTCCATTCCATATATATATATAATTTTTTTAATATTTTGATGGAAACTGTAAACAGTTTTGAAGAAAATTTCAGTGTCCCATTCTAAGAACATAATGTGTTAAAACTACTTTGTATTGGTCATAGACAGTCCTGGCATATATTTCAAAGGTATATTTCCTCATAAAGCTTAATAGGAAATAACTGCCTTTAATGATAGTATGTTACCTTTAGAGTCTGTTGTAAATGTCAGTGGGTGATGGAGTTTATAACTTTTCTCTTAGACTGATGCCCCCAGGCTCACCAGGAGCACTATTATTGTCATAAATAATATTGTGAACAAATAGTTGTTGAGCTTGGGCAGAGAGTAGCATTATCTTTCACGATCACTACTCTCTTGAAAATTAAATGAGAGAATGTGTCCAGATAATGTCATGTGACCATGCCTATCACTTCATAAGTGATTAATAAATATCAGTTTAATTACAGTTGCTTCCTTCAAAGAGCCTGTGGTCTGTCAGGGCTGCCCAGTCACTCAGTGGCCACAGAGAACTTAAAACCGTGGTGGGAAAAGCAGGTCCGGCGGCACCGCAGGAGCAGAGCAGGGCAGAGACGTTTAAACTGATCGTGAAGAGATTACACTTAAAATTAATCTTGAAGGATGTGTAAAAGATAAGAAAACGCCAGGAAAAACACATTCAAAACAGGCGGAGCAAATCCCTGCGGAGGTTCGAGTAAATGTGACCCAGACACAGAAGAGGAGCCATTATATTGTGCCAATTGACATGAAAAATCCATCCACACTCACAGGCTACCTATGTTCACAAGTAACTCCAGGCACTTTTATAAAGGCATCAGAAAACTCTGGTGACATTCACTCAGACTTATATTACTCATCACTGCTGGTTACTGAGTATTGTTTTTGTTGTTGTGTAGTCGCTAAGTTATGTCCAACTCTTTGTGATCCTGTGGCCTGTAGCCCAGCAGGCTCCTCTATTCATGGGATTTCCCAGGCAAGAATATGGAGTGGGGTGTCATTTCCTTCCCCAGGGGATCTTCCCAACCGAGGGACTAAACCTGAGTTACTTGCTTCTCCTGCACTGCAGGCATATTCCACCAATTGGGAAAAAAAAAAAAGAAAAAAAGTTGATCCTTTCATATAACCAATGTTTTAAGATGCTTATTCCTTCAGTCAATAAATACTTCAGTGAATTGAGGCATAAGTGTAACTAGCCCACCAGAAAAAAATTCATTGTGTATGTGTTTGCACTTCACAGTACTTTTGCCTTTTAGTAAACATTAAATGCCTTACCATTTATTTCAAGATTTCTTTTCCAGTGTGAATATTGAAAAATTTACAAATTCTAATCATCATAAATGGTTCAAAGAGAGAGTGATTGTTTATGATCTTGAGAGTTTCCATTATTGTAATTTATTCTTGATTTAGAAAAATGATTATGTAATGAAGCAACATTAAGATCCACAATAGAATAATAATATTATTAATATACATGTGTCTGTTTATGTCTATCTACCTGCTTTTAAAGCGTATTGCCCAGTGACCACAAATTATTACTATGCTTATACGGTATTATATTAAGTGATTGGATGATTCTAAGAATGATTACTTCTCAAATAATAGTTAAAAATAAGAAATTTTATCCAATTTATGTTATTGTGACATTAAAAGGAAAAAAATAAGGGTACATTATTTTTTCCCAAAACTTATTAAGAAAAGTGCTGAACTCCAAAGCCTAAAAGGAATTTATGTACACTTGTAAAGAATAATAAGCTAAATAAATATACTGACTCTTCTCATCACTCAAATGCCTCGAGATATTGGGAATGAGTGCTGAAAAAATAAAAATGCATTAGACTCTATAAACTTTGCTGTTCTGGAGATTTCCCAATCAACATGTAAATTTCAGTTTAACAAAACAGTGCCATTAGAACAAATAAAACATTTCTCTAGTTTTCCAACGATTCTATTAAGAATGACATTCTGATCTGACTGGGGACTACTTCACTCTATTCGGCAGAGTGTAGCATCGCTTCCATCCATCTGGCCTGGCCCCTGGCCTCCACCACAGCCGTCAGGCTCCCATGGGGTAGAATTAAGATGCCAGACATGAATTCTGTGTTCCAACATGGAACCTCTATACTAACCACTTCTTTCCCCTCTAGTCAAATATTCCCTCTTGTCTAACTCAGGCTCATCCATCACTCCCCCACACCCCATTCTCTCTCATCTGTTGGAGCAGAACTACAACTTATCATCTGTGATGATTCTTCTTTTCCTTAGTTCCTATAAGGGAGAGGACAAGAAAATTAGTTCAGGAAATCCATAAGGAAATTGAACTAGTACACTGTTTTCAGCAATCACTTAAATATTTGTTAAGTTAAAATGAGTATTATAAAGTAATATTTTCTAAGCACCAGAGACCTAAGCTAATTTTTTTTCTCTCATAAAGAATTTAAAAATGTAAACCTTACCCAGTGACTCTCAAAATATTGTAAGCTCATTGAGTTTACTAAGTTTATTCTTTATCAATGTCTCCTCAAATACAGACTGTGTTCTGTATGCATGCTCAGTAGCGTCCGACTCTGTGCTATCCCTGCCCACCAGGCTCTTCTGTTCATGGGATTTTCCAGGCAAGAATACTGAAGTGGGTGGCCATTTCTCCCTCCAGGGGATCTTCCTGATCAAGGGATCACACCTGTGTTTCCTGCTTTGGCGGGCAGATTCTTCACCACTAGTGCCACCTGAAAGCCCATTTACAGAATGTGCTGGGCTGTGCTTAGCTGCTCAGTCATGTCCCACTCTTTGTGATCCCATGGACTGCAGTCTGCCAGGCTCTTCTGCCCATGGGGATTTTCCAGACAAGTGCACCAGAGTGGGTTGTCATGCCCTCCTCCAGGGGATCTTCCTAACCCAGGGACTGAACTCAGATATCCCACATTGCAGGTGGATTCTTTACTGTCTGAGCCACCAAGGAAGCCCAAGAGTACTGGACTGGGTAGCCTATCCCTTCTCCAGGGGAACGTCCCAGCCCAGGAATTTTCTTTAACAGCTGAGATACCCAAAAAGCCCATATACAGACTAGGCAATGACAAATTATTTTTAGAATAATAATAATAATGATCCAATAACACAAAAAATAAATTTTTGAGTTAAAAGTCAATTTTCCACCTCAAGTCTATAATTTATATCCAGAACTAAGATTAGATCATAGAAGAAAGAGATTCGCAAGTTACACATTATATTTCATTATATTTCCCTCTCTCTTCATCACATACACAGGATGCACAATTCACTGTCGCCATTCCTACACAAGAATAGCTTTTTTTATAGAAAATTAAGGGAGAAAATTAAGGTAAAAAATCTATATATGAATATTTTAAAGTTCTATTATTTTTGTATACTTGACGGATTACTATATAAAACCAATTCTCCCACTCCTGGGCATACACACTGAGGAAACCAGATCTGAAAGAGACATGTGTACCCCAATGTTCATCGCAGCACTGTTTATAATAGCCAGGACATGGAAGCAACCTAGATGCCCATCAGCAGATGATTGGATAAGAAATCTATGGTACATATACACAATGGAATATTACTCAGCCATTAAAAAGAATACATTTGAATCAGTTCTAATGAGATGGATGAAACTGGAGCCCATTATACAGAGTGAAGTAAGCCACAAAGATAAACACCAATACAGTATACTAATGCATATGTATGGAATTTAGAAAGATGGTAACAATAACCCTATATGCAGGACAGAAAAAGAGACACAGATGTATAGAACAGATTTTTGGACTCTGTGGGAGAAGGCGAGGGTGGGATGATCTGAGAGAATAGCATTGAAACATATATATTATCAAGTGTGAAACAGATCACCAGCCCAGGTTGGATGCACAAGACAAGTGCTCAGGGCTGGTGCACTGGGAAGACCTAGAGGGATGGGATGGGGAGGGAGGAGGGAGCGGGGATCAGGATGGGGAACACATGTAAATCCATGGCTGATTCATGTCAATGTATGGCAAAAACCACTACAGTATTGTAAAGTAATTAGCCTCCAACTAATAAAAATAAATGAAAAAAAGAAAAAAGAATGAAAGGAAAATCCTTATTTCACAGAATTCTTAAAATTGAAATCTAATGGACTAAAAATTGACAAAAAATAATATTCAAGTTATAAGTGAAAAAGAAACCAACTATTTATTTCCACATACTTAGATTTTGCATTTAATCTCCATTTAGACTTCTCAGAGCATGATTTTTAAAGTTCCAGAACAAATTAATCTTTTAACCTGAAAAGTAATTATTCCTTGATGCCTATTCTAAGAAAATCTATTGGCAAATATTACCAGTTTTAAATGAGAACAAATAAAATTAACGATTGGTCATAACACTGGCTTCCCAATTTCACTTGGTCCAAAATTCACCTTATTTTGACTTGTTGTTCTAGTCATTACTGTCCAACCAATACTAAATGAGATTGACTATTTGCACTGAATATCATCAATATAGTTTACTCTCAAAATAGCATATCAGATAAACTGTCAGGTTAAAGTTACACAGTCTCCATTCTTTCTTATCCTTAAACATGTTTCCCAAGAAATACGAAACAGGATCTCTAACCAGTCATTCTATGTCTAGGGGGAATTTTTTGTAAGGTTTCTTTTTTTAATTAATTAATTTATTTTAAATTGAAGTATAGTTGATTTATAGTGTTGTGTTAGTTTTAGGTGTAGGACAAAGTGATTCATTTATACGTATACATGCATCTATTCTTTTTCAGATTCTTTTCCCACATAGGTTCTTACAGAATATTGAATATAGCTCCCTATGCTATACAAGAGATCTTCATTGTTTATCTATTTTATATATAGTAGTGCACATATTGGAGAAGGAAATGGCAGCCCACTCCAGTGTTCTTGCCTGGAGAATCCTGTGGATAGAGGAGCCTGGTGGGCTGCTGTTCATAGGGTCGCAGAGAGTCAGACACGACTGAGGTGACTTAGCATGCATGCATTCATGCATTGGAGAAGGAAGTGGCAACGCACTCCAGTGTTCTTGCCTGGAGAATCCCAGGGACGGAGAAGCCTGGTGGGCTGCCGTCTATGGGGTCGCACGGAGTCAGATATGACTGAAGCGACTTAACAGCAGCATCAGCAGTGTGCATATGTTCATCCCAAATTCCTAGTTTTTCCTTCCACACCTACCCACTTGTTAATCATGTTTGTTTTCTATTGTTTGTGATCTGTTTCTGTCTTGTAAAGAACTGTAGAACAGAAGTATCGTTCTTTTTTAGACTCCACATTTATGCATTATCACAGGCAATTACTCTTCAGAAATCACCTGACATGATAGCATCCACCAATCCTCTAATATTATAAGAAAGCTGAAAAGACCGTGTCATCAACTGCATCATACTGATCCCTTCTCCAGCACCTCTCAGCGGCTGGGAGGCCAATTACACCAGGAAGAGCACTACACAAGGAAAGGAAGAAAATGCAGAGCTAAAAAGTGTGTGTTTCTAAGAACAACTTCTTTCCTTCCTGCCTTCCTTTCTTTCTAGAATGATCAACAGCACTATACACTGTGTAAGGCACTAGAAACACAACCGTAATGTTCAGCAAACAGAAAAGGCTTGGGAAAGACTGAAGCCATGGGTATGAGGTAAGGAGTGATGAGACATTTGAAAGGCTTATAGAGAAAACTCAACCTTATTGTTGGATCTGTTGAGATTGTCTCCAGGCATTCATTCTCAAGATGCTATGGAATGTCAGTAAAGTGTTTTTCTTGAGCTTACAAGGCTTTACTTTTTTCCCGCATAGCTTCAAAGTCAAAGTCCAAGTACCTTATTCTAAAATAGTTCTTTAAAAATAGATACAGTATTTAACAGTAGTAAACAGTTGTATAGCTGTGACTACTACCCACAGTTTTCATAGAAAATATTGACCAAGAAAACTAATTCTGATGAATTATTAAGGACCAAGAAAGAGTTATCCCTTTTTGAAGGCATTGATACCTTATTGTTTCTAATTTAGAGAAGAGTTTCTCTTTTTAAAAATTGGCTATAATTTAATTTGATATATATATATATATATATCATATATATATATATATATCAGAAGATATAACAGAATTAAAGCATGTTTCTTACCCAATGGAACTAAGAATTCAATTAAGAGGACTGCATAGTCACATTAATAATATACACTAAAAATAGCCTTTTCTAATATTTACCTTTGTATAGTACTGAAGTGTCAAGTATATTGCAACAAAGCTAATGAGGATTGGGAGCTTTGTCTTGATCTACCCTGGTTCTTGGGAATCTGGATTAGGACTTTGTATTTGCATAGAAGCTGTTTATAAATCCTGATCAAATGACTAAATACATGAATCATTTCTTATGCATTATTTCCCACAAGTAACTTCCCTGTGGGTAAAAGAAAGATCACTCTGTAGGTGACAAGACAGAGATGTGAAGTTATTTACTGAAATCAGACAATGAGCAAAGGCAGAAGTGAATATAGAACCCAAGGTTCTGACTTCCAATCCCAATACCGTGCAATTGCCATGCACTAAGAATGCACAGTTTGTAACTGCCAAAGGAGATGAATGTGTAAAGAAGAAAATGTCGTGTTTAGATTCAATACAGACTCATTTCTAGTGTTAAGACACAACTAGGAACACTTTCTTCTCCCTTTAACAAAGTGAGTCCTTTAATGAAGAACACACACTCATCAGATGTGAATTTAACAAAGCAAGTTTGGGATTTCCCTGTTAGCTCAGTGGTAGGGAATCTGCCTGCTGAGGCAGTAGACATGAGTTCGATCCCTGACCTGGGAAGGTTCCACATGCCTTGAAGCAATTAAGCACTTGTGCGGCAACTATTGAGCCTGTTCTCTAGAGCCCAGGAGCCACGACTGCTGAGTGCATGTGCCACAGGTACTGAATTCAGAGTGCCCTACAGCTTGGGCCCTACAACGGGAGAGGTCGCCACAATGAGAAGTCCACACGTGTAGTTAGAGAGCAGCCCCCACCCTCCACAGTTAAGAAAAGCCGATGCAGCAACAAAGGCTTCCCATAGTCAAAAATAAATAAATGAAATTATAAATAAATACAAGCAAGTCTTAAAGCTGACACCTAGGAAGCACTGCATTTGTTAAAGAGAGAAATGGATAGTCCCAAACCCTGGGAAAATTAAGGGTTGCTATTTTCACATATTCAGATAGAATACCATGTTAGCATAAGCAGATTTGTGTCTCTGTGTGTGAGAGAGAGAAAGAGAAAGAGAAAGAGACAGAGAATATGGCTATAAGGAAAATCCTGCTCCCCCCACTCAGATCATAAATAAGCCCTGCATTCACATTGATTGGTCAGGGAAGAACAGTAATTCCATTGCCCAGCGTCCTTCAGTTGGAACACTCTGTCCCTGAGGGATGTAACAGAACACTTTTTATTGTGGATCTAAAACAGGGCATTGATGTGTAGTGACACTTTCACAAATAATTCTTCAGCTTTCTGAAAATACATCCTTGAACTCAATTACATTCATAATTCAAATGCAGTGAATGTCTCTACACTAGAACACTCCTTTACAGTGAAGCTTCATCAATTCTTTCTTGTAACTTTTTTTACTATAGCTTGGAGATGCCAAGACCATGCTGATGCAGCCAGAGGAAATGGGAAAGTGATCGTCACTCAGTCGTGTCCAACTTTTTGCGACCCCGGAGATTGCAGATGGCCAGGCTCCTCTGTCTATGGAATTCTTCAGGCAAGAATACTGGAGTGGGTTGCTATTCCCTTCTCCAGGGGATCTTCCTGACCCAGGGATTGAACCCAGGTCTCCTGCATTGCAGGCAGATTCTTTACCATCTGAGCCACCAAGGAAACCCAAGTAAATGGAAAACCTTCTGCAAAAGAGAGAAAACTTATACAGATGTTGGAATGTGGGACAGAGGGAGGGAGGGAGGAGGAGGACGAGCAAAGTTATTAGTCTCAGAGAGATTTGGCTTCACTAGAGGAAAATGGGTGAGCAAACCTGGTTGCAGAAAATGTAAATTTTGGATTAAACTGCATATAATGGGTTCAAGATGAATATAATGGGAGTGAGGCTTCCTCACCCTCTTTCATTTAAGAATTTGAGCTAGTGAGGTAATAGAAAAAGAATTATAATTATTTAAGTACTTCCCATAAGACTTAAGGAGTTCAAGCAGTAAATGATGCACACTCCCAGAATAAATCTTTCATTATAGGTGATGCTATTTTGTATACGCAAATTTATACATCACTTTAATATTTAATGACTTCCCTGGGGGCTCAGCAGTAAACAATCTGCCTGCCAATGCACAAGACATGAGTTCGATCCCTAGCTTGGGGAGATCCCCTGGAGAAGTAAATGGCAACCCACTCCAGTATTCTTGCCTGGGAAATCCCATGGACAGAGGAACTGGATGATAACACTCTGTTCGATCACAAAGAGTTGGACATGACTAAACAACAATAGCAATTTTTAATACTATACCATATTTAGACAATTTGGTGTGTTCTCTTTTACAATGAAAATGTATGCTGTCAAATCATGATAAAATTTTGACTATTTCAAAAGTAATGGTTCACTTAACTATAGGAATTAAAGAAAGAAATATTATTCTAGGTGAAAAGAAAAATTAAAATGTAATAATAAGAAGATAGTCATGCTGCAGGCCTAGGGAAAATGAGAATTACAAAAGCATGGAAAACTGTTTTCTCCCATGAACTGAATGATTTTGCCTCATAGTTGTTTGCTGTCTTTTTTTTTTTTTTAAGGTGAGACGATGTTATCTACAGAATAAATTCAAGGTCTCTGTTTTTAGACAAGAAAAGAACACCACACCAGCTGCCCCTGTGGAGATGAGGATGTATTCAGGAAGAGACTATTTTCTTGGCACTGAACTAGGAGTCTTTTGGATACTTAAGTGGTTTCTCAACCACTGAGCTACCGAGAGGGTAACCCCAGAGAACAGAAGCAGCAAGTAAGGTAAGGAGGGAGCCACAGCCTCCTCTATCTAGCATTCAATAAAACAGTTCTTGAGAAAATGACTTAGCACAGGGTCTTAAACATAGTTAACCCTCATTATACCTAGTCTAAAATTATGTGTATAATAAGCACCGCTTTTCAATAACCTTGTTCTGCAATTTCTTTTTGCATCAATTTCTCATAGTCATTCTCATACATGGAAAAGTATGTAATACTTGAACAAATAAAGGTAAAAAAATACCAAGTTATGTGAATTAAACGACATAATATGTTAGTATAATACTGTTAAATAACTTCAAAATCACAGTATGTCCCCAAAGTGGTAGAAAACCATTGAAAACTGTCATTTTCTTAATTCATGTAAGGAAATAAACAAAAGTCAACTATAAAAATTAATTGCCTGGAATTAAAACACACACACACAGTAAAGGACACTTCAATGAGGAAACATTTCACATTCATTCTTATCAGCTATTATGACAAATGTCCTTTCTATAAGATACTATTAATATGCTTTCTCATTTGCAGTTAATTACCCTCCATCTGGTAAAATCTCTGGGAGACTGTTATTTTTTTTTTCCCTCAAAAGAAACTTTTAATTCAAATACAAATATTGATTTGGTCTCTAACCTATAAAAAGACCAAAAAAAAAAAAAAAAAAAAATGGGGACAATGTTGAGAAGAAAGTTTTTCTCACTGTAAGAATATTTCAGTAATTTCCAGAGAGAGGATAATTTACTGGCTGACTGGTTATAACAAGGACAAAATAGCAAAATATAGTAAAATGTCATTCTAGGTGATAAAACCCTTGATGTTGAATATTTTGCTTCATTCACCATTAAATCATCAGCAGTCACGGAATGCTAATAAAGGTCATAAGCAATGAGCTAAAAGACAAATTTTTTCAAAGTTTAGCTATCAAAAATGTTATGATTAGGCACATATAATGCATTAAACCATCACAATATTGTAAAGTAATTATTCTCCAATTAAAATAAATAAATACATTTAAAAAAGAATTTACATTGAGTTATGGCTTATGTTCTGGTCAGAATTTTATTAGGTATGATAAATATAGATTTACTAGATAAATTCAGAGTGTGCACAATTTGAAAATCTATTTATGCTATTTAATTTTTAAACAAGATTTTTTTAAATGCTCTTGCCCAAGATTGAAGATTTGCTAGCACAGCTAACCTTTCAAAATTGTCAGTTATATAAGATTGCAATCTAGTAGCATTCTAGCAGCTCAGTTAAGCTACATTTAATAATTTTAAATTGTAATTCAAAGTTACATTGACCATGAAAATAATACAGCAGTTGGCAACCATAAAATATTTTGAGGTTTAAGTTTTTTTGGAATATGGTAAGTACCTTCCAATGTATTCCTAGAATCCCACTCCTGGGCATATATTCAGAGAAAGTTCTAATTCAAAAAGATACACGCACCCCAATGTTCATAGTAGCACTATTTACAATAACCAAGATATGGAAGCAGTCTAAATGTCCATTGACAGATGAATGAAACAAGATGTGGTACATATATATGATGGAATACTACTTCACCTTAAAACTAAGAATGAAATAATCCCATTGACAGCAACATGGATGGACCTAGAGATTATTATACTAGTGTAGCAAGTCAGGCAGAGAAAGACAAATACAAAATGTTATCGCTTACATGTGGAACCTAAACTATGATACAAATGAACCTGCCTACAAAAGAGAAACAGATTCACAGACAGAGAACAGATTTATGATTGCTAAAGTGGAAGGGGTGGAGAAGGGATGGATTGGGGATTTGAAATCAGTAGATGGAAGCTATTATATATAGGACTGATAAACAACAAGGTCTTACTGTATAGCCCAGGGATCTATATCCAATATCCTGTGATAAGTCATAGTGGAAAAGAATATTAAACAGAATATACACATACATACACACACATAAACACACACACACACACATATATATATACCTGAACATTTTGCTGTATAATAGAATGTAATACAACATTGCAAATCAACAATAATTAAATAAAATTTTAAAAATTTAAAAGTAAAAATATGGTAACTGTCTGAAGCTCCTTTACTTTATAAGGAGGCTTATGTAGCAGAAGTGGTGTAACAGAGTAAACAAAATACTGGAGTGGAAAATGGCAACCCACTCTAGTATTGCTGCCTGAGAAATCCCATGGACAGAGGGGCCTGGAGGGCTATAGTCCATGGGTTTGCAAAGGGTCAGACACGACTGAAATGACTAAACATGCAAGCAAACATGAATGTAGCAGAAGAGAGAGTGATATACATCTTCAAGCAGATACCAATCATTTATTTATTTTTTTAAATTAATTAATTTATTTATTTTTTCAGTGGGTTTTGTCATACATTGACATGAATCAGCAATAGATTTACATGTATTCCCCATCCCGATCCCCCCTCCCACCTCCCTCTCCACCCGATTCCTCTGGGTCATTTATTTACATTAAGATGGAAAATATGTGTATAGATACGCTAAATCCACTCTCACCTCAGGGCCAAGTTAGGCTACTAAGGCTCTTACAAGTTATTCTAAATTTTACTGCTTTATAAGTAACATTTATTAAGTAAACAATTAGCAAGTAGGGCTTCCTTGGAGGAATATCTGGGAGAATATTGCCAGGAGAAATATCAATAACCTCAGATATGCAGATCACACCATGCTTACGGCAGAAAGTGAAGAACTAAAGAGCCTCTTGATGAAAGTGAAAGAGGAGAGTGAAAATGTTAGCTTAAAACTCAACATTCAGAAATGGCATCTGGTCCCATCATCACTTCATGGCAAATAGATGGGGAAATAGTGGAAACAGTGGCAGACTTTATTTTGGGGGGCTCCCAAATCACTACAGATGGTGACTGCAGACATGAAATTAAAAGACACTTACTCCTTGGAAGAAAAGTTATGACCAAAGTTAGACAGCGTATTAGAAAGCAGAGACACTACTTTGCCAACAAAGGTCCATCTATCAAGGCTATGGTTTTTCCAGTGGTCATGTATGGAAAGCTGAGCACTGAAGATTTGAATCTTTTGAATGGTGGTGCTGGAGAAGACTCTTGAGAGTCCCTTGGACTACAAGGAGATCCAACCAGTCTACCCTAAATGAAATCAGTCCTGAATATTCATTGGAAGGACTGATGTTGAAACTGAAGCTCCAGTACTTTGGGCGCCAGATGTGAAGAACTGACTCATTTGAAAAGACCCAGATGCTGGGAAAGATTGAAGGTGGGAGGAGAAGGGGACGACAGAGGATGAGGTGGTTGGATGGCATCACTGACTCAGTGGACATGAGTTTGAGTAAACTCTGGGAGTTGGTGGTGGACAGGGAAGCCTGGCGTGCTGTGGTCCATGGGGTTGCAGTCGGGCACGACTGAGTGACTGAACTGAACTGAACTGAACTGAGGGCTTCCCAAGTGGCTCTAGTCGTCAAGAACCTGTCTGCCAAAGCAGGAAACAAAAGAGATATGGGTTTGATCCCTGAGTGGGAAAATCCCCTGGAGGAGGGCATGGCAACCCACTCCAGTATTCTTGCCTGGAGAATCCCATAGACAGAGGAGCCTGGTGGGTTATGGTCCATAGGGTCACAAGGAGTTAGACAAGACTGAAGTGATTTAGCAGCACTTAGCAATTAAGTAGAATTTAATGTTTAAGGGTCAAATACCATTAGAACTGCAAGGGGCACTTGCCATATCTATTCCCACTGCTTTAGGCCAACCTGCAGCTCTCACCTGAATCAAATAATGATCTTCTTTCCAAGCTACTTGCACCCATTCTAGGCACCCTTTGCCTCCCTAAGATGTATTTTAAATTCTGTAGCCAGATAAAGCTTCTCAAAGGAATCCTCATTTCATTTCCTTGCTTAAAATATTTTACTAGTCTTACTGCTCTTCAAACAAAAGCAACATCTTAGTATGGCCTGCAAGCTCCTGTAAGACTTGGCTCCCTTCACCTCTCCCATGCCAGCTCCCTAATCCTCCCACATCTTCTCATCCCCACCAGTGTCTCTTCCTCTCAAACTGTGTGCTGGAATACTCCCTCTGCTAAATACATGAGCCTCTTTCATTGACTAGTCAACTCATACTCAACCTTCAATTTTACCTCCTGGCATAGTCTTGTGTATCTTTTGTATACTTTTGTATAAACATTTACATGTATATCACACAGAGACACAAATAGTGACAAGTATAGATAGATAGATAGACAGAGAGTTTATGTATATGCTCGTTCACTAAGTTGTGTCTGACTCTGTGTGACCCCAAGGATTGTACCCTACCAGGCTCCTCTGTCAATGAGATTTTGCACCCCAAAATACTGGAGTGGGTTGCTATTTCCTACTCTAGGGGATCTTTCCTATCTAGGGATCAAACTTGCATCTCCTGCATTTCCTTCACTGACAGGCATAACCTTAACCATTGAGCCATCTGGGAAGCATACTAATTATATACATATATAATGCACATGAGAATATTTGATAAATGTAAATTGACTCTACTAGACCATAAATTTCATGAAGGTAGAGATTGTATCTATTTTTCATTCATTATTTTATCTCTACTTCCACACCTAATTTTCGGCCCATAGTAAGGCCTGAAAAGTATAAACTATGTCAACTATGTGCAAGAGCTACAAATAATTCCATGGTATGGAGTACAATGGTCAAAAGAAAGGACTCAAATTTGAGGTCACAAAAGAGACATCATAAAATAACTCTGAAACCTTGTAAATTAAAATCACGTCCAAGTCATTTATTTCCATGACAGTTTTTTGATGAATTTTCTATAATGAACAGTGGTAAATCATAATGCTTACTTGGGAAGCTGTTTATATTTTTAGCGCCATTAAATAGAAGGGCTAGGTGCTGCTGAGAACATGACAATATGGATCCTAACTCAAAGATGTTCTATAAATAAAATAGATTATTGTTCTTTAGATTTGTCAATTTCCTTATGCAGTGTTGCAACACAACTGATATTATTTGTAAATTCTATGTTAACATATTTTTGCTAAAAACTATGTCACAGCTTCTTGAAATTCTCATTTTAGTTTCACATTACAAATTCCCTGAATGTAAACAGAATTAGATTATCTGCCAGTATTAGTTTTTTCTCTTGGAACTCAATCCTGCATACAGCCTATCCTTCAGGTAGCAGGTATGTTTTCTCTTCTTTTCTCAGAAATGCTTTAAAATGAACTAAAGAACAAAATCTACAATAGACATTTCACTGGCTATGAAATGACTAATACCTATATGACACCAAAAAGGCAATCACAAAGATATTAAAACTTGTATCAAATCAATGTCTCCCTGGTGCACTACCCTGTAGAGCACCGTGCAGTGAGAGATGACCACAGATTAGCAAGTTGATAAAAGGAAAGATGATGTAGAGAGGATTACAAAATATAATCAGTATATTTAACCAATAGACATACAGCCAATTGTGTATTCTTACTAAGCTTCCATATCATATTTTCAAAAACAAATTGAGCACTTTAAGACACAAGTAATATATAAATATATATATATATATATATGTACATATATATATATATATATATATATATATATATATATATATATAAAAGCAAAGTCATAATGACCATGTCTTCTGAGGTAGCTGGCAAGGTATCAGAAAGATTAAATAAGCCACTTTGTAAGTGAAAAAAAGAACTTGCAAAGATGTAAGTAAGCTCAGTTTTTTTGCAAAGAAAATCTATTTCCCCACCTTTCTTTTTTTTCTCTTTCATATATAATACACACATTTTAATGTATATACGTAGATTTTTTTAAAAAAAAATCTGAGGTATGTATAGCAAAAGCAGGTACAATACCATGAGTAGAAGGATTGAAGAAGCTGAAGTCATTCCTTCCTAACTTTATACATTTTTATACTACTAGAGGTTTTACAACAATCACTATCATTAAAAATTAAATAGATCAATTTTATATAAAACAAAGAGGAAGCTCTCAAAGTCAATTATGTAGAAATGCTGGACATATGTAAGTCAACTTCTTTTATCAGAGATGAATAATTTGAAATTCTCCCAAATCCAACATAGTATTTTTCCTTTGAAAATTTAAACCCACATTGCTCCATGTTGTACCTAATGGAGAGACAAAATATCTGGACATAACACTTAAAAAAAAAAAAACAAACTTCATGCCAAATCTTTCATGTCTCTGAATTTGAATGACCAAGAGATCAAGACCCAAATCTCTCATTTCTGAGCCAGAGCCCTTAACTCCAGAGACTGTTGCCAATTTACCTTTACCTTTCCTCTACCTGGAATAAATTAGTCCATTTCTTACACTTTCCTCATATTTTTAAAACTTTAAATATTTTCCTTTCTCTAATTGCCTTATTACTGAATTTGAATAGGTGACAAGACCTCAGGGTTCAAAGTCTAAAAAGTTTAAGTGTAGCCAATGTTGAATGTTGAAAAACTCACTTCACACACTGAGTTCCATCCTATCCACCTAACATCCCTCCATTCACTCTATGTAACCTTACCATTTTTTATATTCTTATATAAAGAATTTCTTACATATTTGTAATATTATTCTAGAGATGCTATATGTAAAATCATTAAATGTGAGTGTATACATTTACTCCTCCCTATACCTACCACACAATTGCACTCATCTCACATGCTACCAAACTAATGCTGAAAAACTCTCCAAGCTGGGCTTCAACAGTATTTGAACGAGAACTTCCACATGTTCAACCTGGAGTTAGAAAAGGCAAAGGAACCATAGATCAAATTGCCAACATCCATTAGATCATAAAAATAGCAAGGGAATTCCAGAAAACCATCTACTTCTGCTTCATTGACTACACTAAAGCCTTTGACTGTGTTGATCACAACAAACTGTGGACAATTCTTAAAGAGATGAGAATACCAGACCACTTTGGCTGATAAGAAATCTGTGTGGAGGTGAAGAAGCAACAGAATTGGACATGGGACAACAGACTGCTTCCAAACTGGGAAAACGAGTATGTCAAAGCTGTATATTTTCACTCTGCTTATTTAACTTAAATGCAGAATACATCATGCAAAATGCCAGGCTGGATGAAATACAAGCTGGAATCAAGATTGCCAGGAGAAATAACAATAACCTCAGATATGCAGATGAGACCACCTTCATGGCAGAAAGTGAAGAGGAACTAAAGAGCCTCTTGATGAAAGTGAAAGAAGACAGTGGAAAAGCTGGCTTAAAACTCAACATGCAAAAATTAAGAACATGGTATCTGATCCCATCACTTCATGGCAAATAGATGGGGAAACAGTGGAAACAGTGATAGACTTTATCTTTCTGGGCCCCAAAATCACTGCAGATGGTGACTGCAGCCATGAAAATAAAAGATGCTGGCTCCTTGGAAGAAAAGCTGTGACCAACCTAGACAGCATATTAAAAAGCAGAGACATTACTTTGCTAACAAAAGTACCTCTAGTCAAAGTCATGGTTTTTCCAGTAGTCATGTATGGATGCGGAGAAGGCAATGGCAACCCACTCCAGTACTCTTGCCTGGTAAATCCCATGGATGGAGGAACCTGGTAGGCTGCAGTCCATGGGGTTGCTAGGAGTCGGACACGACTGAGCGACTTCACTTTCACTTTTCACTTTCATGCATTGGAGAAGGAAATGGCAACCCACTCCAGTGTTCTTGCCTGGAGAATCCCAGGGACGGGGTAGCCGGGTAGGCTGCCCTCTATGGGGTTGCACAGAGTCGGACACGACTGAAGCGACTTAGCAGCAGCAACCGCGGCAGCATGTCTGGATGTGATAGTTGGCCCATAAAGAAAGCTGAGCACCAAAGAATTGATGCTTTTGAACTGTGGTGTTGGAGAAGATTCTTAAAAGTCCCGTGGACTGCCTGGAGATAAAACCATCCAATTCTAGAGGAAATCAGTCCTCTACTGATGCTGAAGCTGAAGCTCCAATACTTTGGTCACCTGATGTGAAGAACTGACTCACTGGAAAAGACTCTGATGCTGGGAAAAATTGAAGGCAGGAGGAGAAGTGGATAACAGTGAAGAGATGGTTGTATGGCACCACTGACTGAATGGACATGAGTTTGAGGAAGCACTGGGAGCTGGTGATGGATAGGGAAGCCTGTCATGCTGCAGTCCACAGGTTTGGAAAGGATCCGATAGAACTGAGCGACTGAATTGAACTGATACTTAAGACAGGACTTCCCTGGTGACTCAATGGTAAAGAATCTGCCTGCAGTGGAGGAGACCTGGGTTCAATCCCCAGGTGAGGAAGATCCCCTGGAGGAAGGCATAGCAACCCATTCCAGTAGTCTTGCCTGGAGAATCCCACGGACAGAGGATCCTGAAGGGATACGGTTTATTGGGTAACAAAGAGTCAGACACAACTGTAGTGAATGAACATGCACACATGCATACCTAAGATAACCGTTTTGAAACTTTAGTTTTTCATTTAAGCAGTAAAACTTAGAAACCTGTTTAGTTTAAAACAGAGTTTCTTCTTTCTCTCCTACACAGTACTCCATTGCATTGAACCAACCTGTACCCTATTGATGAACAGTTGATTTATTTCTAAACTTTTGTTCTTAAAAACAATGTTACAATGAATAATTTAGTGCCATGTCATTCTTCAATTGTATAACATCTTTCTAAGTTAAATTCCCCAAAACAAGATTACAGAGTTAATTTACAATTTTAAATTATTGACAAGTTATCCTCCATAGGGTAGTTTCAGATATACACCCTGACATGAAGATATCAACTAGTCTGTTTCCCCACAGTTTTGCCAAAGGAGTATATTATCAAACTTAGCACTTTCCCAATTCTATGTATATAACATTATATCTAAGAACTATTTGCTCAAATGTTTTGAACTTTGATCCACTGAGATATTGTTTTATTTCTTTGTAATTCTGTGATAAGAGTACAACTTTTCCCCCAGTTTACCATTCATCTGTTTATTTTGTTTATGGGATTTCTTGTTATACACACATTTCTCATTTTTTTTGTGGTCAAAACCATCAATTGTTTTTCTTAGTTTTCTCAAATTTGAATCAGAATTAAAGAAGCCTTCTTATGCCAATGTTACAAAGGCAATATCCTGTGATTTCTTCCAGGGTCTTTATAGTCACATTTTTTACATGTACCTTCATTTTTGGAACCAAAAGTATTCCAGGCTGATGCCAGAAGGCAGATGTTGTGCTGGATAATGGAACACTGATAAGATTAGTGGGTAAACACCATCATGGAATATAAGATATAGCAAAGAAAGAAGTAATCATAACCTGATTCCATAAAGTGAACTTCATGAGAAATAAAGTCCAGTATTTTCTGGGAGCATAGACCAGGGAGATTTAATCTAGTGTAAGTTAGGGGTTAGGGGGGAAAAAAAGCTTCATGAGAAAGTGACATTTAATTAGAAGTATGAAAAAAAAAAAATCCCAATTGCCGGGCCCTTGAAGGAGAGAGAGACTTGAAAGGAAGAAAGAAGAGATGGTCCAAGAAGAGTTCTTTTGTGGAAGTTTCCAGCAAATTGGCAGAGAATCTTGAAAATGAGGTATGGAGTCTGGACTTTCTCCTGAGAGTGATGGGAAACCATTAGGAATGGAAAAACTGAGGTTTATATATAGGTGTTTGCTCAGTACAACAGGGTCAGATACTCACTAGTAAAATGTAAAGCACAATATTTCATTAATATCAGGAAACAGATTTCTGTGTAACTTGTGGAAAATCACTTGGAATTTACAGTTTTATCCTAAAATATTCTTTAGCTTTCATTTTACAAATGCCATCTCTTCCCACCACCCACAGATTGTAGGTATCAACTTGCAAAACTTGATTTGAAATAAGCTGACAAACTAATATCTCCAACAAACAGTAGCTTTATGGTTTCACTGTTCACCTCATTTAGGTTTTCCATCTTATCTGGTGATTGGGAATCCACTTTTAGCCTCCAAAACAAAGAGAGAGTCACCCCTTATATCCAGAGTTACACATCCATTGTTACGTACTCAGAAGGGTACAGGCAGCACTGAAAATGCTGACTCGACCATAAACGAAGAGTCACACCAGCCTGTGGATGTGGCTCAGTGGTGAAGAATCCGCCTGCAATGCAGAAGACCCAGGTTTGATCCCTGGGTCAGGAAGATCCCCTGAGGAGGGCAGGGCAAGTCACTCCAGTGTTCTTGCCTGGAGAATCCCATGGACAGAGGAGGCAGGCAGTCTATGGTCCATAGGGTTGCACAGAGTCAGACATGACTGAAGTGACATAGCACTCACACAAAGCCTTACCTAGAAGAAGTCAGTTGATGAAAACAGTATGGAATGATATATGCTTATACAAGGACATCATGAAACATTAACTCCCTTGGTGGAATGGCCCCTGAAGCAACACTGGATTTGGATGTGGAGCTGACTATTTGGTACACAGAGGGAATTGAGCCTGATCTAAACTGTCCCCTTGATTTCAGCTCAGCCCAAGTTCTTAGCAATTATGAGGTGGATCCTAACACTGAAACCTGCATAGACTGTGTTGTGTAAAAATAGTGGTATCACAAGGTGGAAAGTTCTGGGTGTGGATGATGGTGATGACAGCACACAAGTCAGAGTATTTAATGCCACTGAACTGTACACATGAAAAGAGCTACAATGGTTAATTTTATGTTATATGCATTTTACCACAGTTTTTAAACTAAAAGATAAATTTAATAAAAAGCAACAAAATTGGAAAAATTGTATTAAACAGTATAAAATTCAAAACAAATAATTTTGTTGCCCTCATAACATTTTTTAAGAATTATATTTAGCTATTCAGGATGGGTGGTAAAATGGGCAAAAAGTACCATATGAAATCCTACTCTGAAGCTTATTTCTGCTTGGTTTAGCTTTATTTTGTATTAGCATATGAAATTAGTTTTGACCAAGGCTCTAAAGCTGACATTTGGTGATAAACATATGACACACATAAGGCATTTAGCTGAACGCTAATTTTTTAAATTGAATTTAGCTTTTATTTAAATGACAAGAGTACTGCAATTAGTATATTCAATAACTTCATTAGGGAAATTTCTTTCCAAGGTTAATCAGTTTCTCAGCTCCACATACCACAAAAAAGGTCTTATAGAATGTTACCATGTATTAATTCAACAAGTTTTATTATAGAATTGTCTACACTTTGCAGCAGGATTAAGTCCTTAGACAAATAAGAATTGGTGAAAAGCAATAATTTCAACAATTAAATTTTCTGCTGGTTTTCATGTCATGTTAGACTCAGTTCTTTTAAAGGAAGAGCTATTTACACCAATCTTTGTTTCAAACTCTAGGGAGATTAAACAAATCATTTTATTCTTCATTGATGTGAGACTATACCAAATGATTTATAAAAACAAGTCACCTATTTTTCAGAAAAAAAAAAAAAAAAGACTATAGTTCTTTGTATATTGCTAGAGACAATATAGTAAAATATACTAAAAACCTTTGAGGCCACTATCTAAATTTCCTCCTGATAGTCTGTTACTTTAGCTGAGGATTTAAATAGGATAAATGTTGATTTCAAATAACCTTGGAAACATGGGATAATCCTGAAGCACCACAGTGTTCAGGATCTCCTTAAGGACAGAAAAGCTGACTCTATCAATTGTTGTATTAGTGCATGGCTCTCCCTTTAAAATCACTGTGTAGATCACACAAACTGTGGAAAATTCTTAGATGAGTGTACCAGACCACCTTTTCTGCCTCCTGAGAAATCTGTATGCAACTCAAGAAGCAACAATTAGAACTGGACATGGAGCAATGGACTGGTTCCAAATTGGGAAAGGAGTACATCAAAGCTGTATATTTTCACCCTGCTTATTTAACTTATATGCAGAGTATATCATGAGAAATGCTGGGCTGGAGGAAGCACAAGCTAGAATCAAGTTTGCCAGGAGAAATATCAATAACCTCAGATACACAGATGATACCACCCTTATGGCATAAAGTGAAGAGGAACTAAACAGCCTCTTCATGAAAGTGAAAGAGGAGAGTGAAAAAAAATTGGCTTAAAGCTCAACATTCAGAAAACTAAGATCACGGCATCTGGTCCCATCACTTCATGGCAAATAGATCGGGAAACAGTGCCCACAGTGGCTGACTTTATTTTTCTGGGCTCCAAAATCACTGCAGATGGTGATTGCAGCCATGAGATTAAAAGACGCTTTCTCCTTGGAAGGAAAGTTATGACCAACCTGGACAGCTTATTAAAAAGCAGAGACATTACTTTGCCAAAAATGTCTGTCTAGTCAAGGCTATGGTTTTTCCAATAGTCATATATGGATGTGAGAGTTGGACTATGCAGATGGTTGAGTGCTGAAGAATTGATGCTTTTGAACTGTGGTGTTGGAGAAGACTGTTGAGAGTCCCTTGGACTGCAAGGAGATCCAACCAGTCCCGAGTGTTCATTAGAAGGGCTGATGCTAAAGCTGAAACTCCAATACTTTGGCCACCTGATGGGAAGAACTGACTCATTTGAAAAGACCCTGATGCTGGGAAAGATTGAAGGAGGGAGGAGAAGGGGACAACAGAGGATGATATGGTTGGATGGCATCACGGACTCGATGGACATGGGTTTGGGTGGACTCCAGGAGTTGGTGATGGACAGGGAGGCCTGGCATGCTTCGGTTCATGGGGTCTAAAAGAGTTGGACACGACAGAGCGACTGAACTGAGCTGAACTGAATAATGAGCGATGTTGAGCATCATTTCACGTGTTTGTTAGCCATCTGTATGTCTTCTTTGAACAAATGTCTGTTTAGGTCTTTTTCCACTTTTTGATTGGATTGATTGTTTTTCTGGTATTGAGTTGGATAAGCTGCTTATATATTTTGGAAATTAATCCTTTGTCAGTTGTTTCACTTGCTATTATTTTCTCCTATTCTGGGAGTTGTCTTTTCACCCTGTTTTTAGTTTCCTTTGCTGTATTAAATCTTTTACGTTTATTCAGAGAGGACACTGTCAAATTCTTGATTACTGTGTCTCCATATGAAATCTTGATATATCAACATGATAAAAATCTTCCTCCTTCAATCTTAAAGAAATAGGTTTAGGCTTTGAAGGGCTTAGGATACATTACTATGATACTTAATTTGGGGCATGTT
Organism: Dama dama; assembly: GCF_033118175.1. Taxonomy (NCBI): domain Eukaryota; kingdom Metazoa; phylum Chordata; class Mammalia; order Artiodactyla; family Cervidae; genus Dama; species Dama dama. The sequence goes on along the minus strand of NC_083697.1, from coordinate 8,770,265 downwards.
CCTTGAAATTGCAAAACTTCTCTTAACCTGTGTTTTGATATCAGAAAGCAATTGTTTTTAATTTTTTTAAGTTTATTTGCTTGTTTCCTCTCCTTTCAAACATTTAAGATTATCATTATTCTCAGTAGACAACCAACCTCAGAGTAGACAAGTAAAATTACATATTTCTCTTAGCATAGTGAAAAGAATAATAGTTGGTGGCAATGACTGGATCATAATGATAATTTTTACTGTTTCCTTCAATATGCATTGTACAATATAATTAAAATTCAGTGTAATTAAAATTTCAAAGTAATTATGTTCTTTCCTAATCCTCGTATAGATAGATACGAGATAGGGCTGAATCACCAGTGAACACCTGCTCCCTCATACTCTATACACCTGCCCAGAACTGAGTCATAATCTGTATATCAATTGACAAATCCAGTTATAAAATCAAATGTCTGTTAGAATGTAAGCTAAAATGCAATTACTTTTCTACAACACACACGATTAATGAAGCCTGGCACTAAATAGTGTCATTTAACAAAGAAATTTTGCTTGTGCCACTTTTACTCTGAGTAAAGTATTTGAAGTTACCTTGCAATTGTCTCTATGAATTTCTTAGAAATTGTGTTATTTATCTGTATTTATGCTTTTAGAAGTGCTATTTTGAACAATGACTCAGGCTTGTCCCTTCTCATCATATAATTGCAGAATTAATCAAATTTATAATGGAAATATGATTTTTTAAAGTGACTTTTAGTCAAACTTTTATAATATTAATTATATTTCCTATTTTCCCCAGATTTAAATTGGTTCACTTGAAATAACCATAATCACACTCACTTAATGATACACATTCATTTTCTTTGTTTTTACTTAAGTCCTATTCACATTGAACACCATGGATATTCTCTAGGGATAGAGAATGTCTTTATTATGTCTTTATTATTTCATGTCTTTATTATTTCAGCTTCACTGCTAGGGTGATAATCATCACATCATTAACATTCAGTAAATATTTAGTGAATGAATAAATGCTGTTATGAATCATCCAGCCCTTCCTAATTAGAGTTCTTTTAGGAGATCTGTAACATTCAAGGCAGTAGTCTAGTCCCTCAGATAATCCCAAACTGAAAGCCTTACAGTAAACAAATTGTCTTTAAGAAGAAATTGGCTCTTGGTTACATACTCCAAGAAATTTTGTTTATATAGATAAGAGTTCTAAATCAATGCCTTTAGTGATCTAAAGATTTCAGTACGCACTAGGCCAAAACTCACTTCAAAGATCTTGATACTCAGGTGATTTACAAGGATAAGCTTTCTTTTTCAAAAATAGATGAAATCAATCAGGATCATCAACAAAATAAAAATAACAGGAAACTGAGGCCAAGATAACATTTAGTCAATGGTCCTAGGGCAAAAGAATGAGTCATAAATTAAATTAAACTGTCCTCATGACTATATACACACACACACACACACAAACATAACACACAAGTTATATTTCTTTGTGAAAAGGGAACAGAGAAAGAAACAACTTTAGTTTCCATTTTGTAGCCTTTCATTTAGCAATTTGTGCCTATGGTGCCAAAAAAGTATTGACATTCTAAGTTGACATTGATGGAGGTGTGGCTATATGTGAAAAATGAATCATGGCCTCACCCAACTTAGAATGGAGTGCTATAAAGTAAACACCTTTTCTTTTCACAGTCAGCAGGGTTTTCAGGTGTGTACATTGATGCCTCAGAGTTTAGTATAATATAAACCATCTTAGATTTTATGAAATATTAAAATTTTGAATTTTACTATTTGATGCTGAATGGTTAAAACCCTGTTTTTCTCCCTTCTTGTGAAAATCCATTAAATGCTCATAGAACATGGCCTTTAGTGTATTAGTCAAGAGTATCCTGATAAATTTTATCATGAAATGATGGCATATAATTAAGAGACAAAGAGAGTGAGAGTGAAAAGTTAACTGCAAGATTTGCTAGACACCAAGAAATCAAAAATTAAAATTAAAATAGTTCTTTTAAAATAGAAGTATGTTTTATTTCCTGTTACAATACTTATAAAAGTGGAAAGGGATGTTTTTCATTAGCTAGATTTGTTCATCCATCATGGTAGTTCTCACATCTTGCTCCCAGTGAAGTCATAATGCACTTCCCACCTGCAGCGCCCTTAATCTGTTCTGAAAGCAATTTTAGAAATTAGAATACTGCTATGGCATCAAAATTCAATACTTTTTTGGCACCATAGGCACAAATTGAAAAAGAAAGCTTATCTTTGTAAATCACCTGAGTATCAAGATCTTTGAAGTGAGTTTTGGCCTAGTGCATACTGATCTTTAGATCACTAAAGGCATTGATTTAGAACTCTTATCTATATAAACAAAATTTCTTGGAGTATGTAACCAAGAGCCAATTTCTTTATATATATTTAAACATGTTTATCTATAAGTATATATAGATAAGAGTTTTAAATTTATGTAACAAGCATAAATTTACTAAAAGAATAAAAGGAAAGTGTTTTCCCAAATACAATCTTAAGTGTAAAATTTCAGGTTTCTTATGTTATTAAGAAAATAATGAACACTTTAAATAGTGAAATGCATATTTATATTCATATTTTCAAGGAAACAAAATATATTTAAGATATTAAAAATGTTAACAAGACTTGTAAAATAAAGTGAAATTAAGTAAAATATATGCATTAAGCTCTTCAAAATATTTTTTCCAACAATTTCCAAGACAAATGAAAACAGAAAATTATTTTTCCATTGTGTGGCATAAGGGGCCCTGGATTGCAGTCTGTGCCTTCATTCTAATTCTTTAACTCTCTGTCCTGTGCCCATGAACCGAATTCAAATCCTCATAGTCTCATTCTTATCATTGAAAAAGATAGAGAATTTCAGAATTAACAGGATCTGACCATTGAAACTACCAGTAACATGATATATAGACTAGCAACATTTTAAATATTTAGAGTCTTACTACATTTTCAATTAATCAAAAATTAGAAATCTATTTTTGAGTTTTATTGAAATTCTATAGGCTTCTATTTTTACATGTGGTATAACTTAAGTGACTTATTAAAGGCTATTGAAATGTGGTATTAAAACTACAATTGACTTATAACTAGAATTTATTGAGGTCTCCAATAACAAAAAAGAAAAAAAAGATCAGTCAATGCTGAAAATTTAACTGTAATATAGTTGTACTGCAGTAATTTTCCAATATTCAATACATTGATTAAAACCTTGACTGATAAAGGTATCACTGATGAAGTCCTGAGTTAGAACATAGTGTCTAATTACTATTATTATTACTATAGATTACTGCTATTTATATCTTTGAGGGTATTTCTTTTCCACACATTTTTTTGCTAAAAACATATATGTGTAATATCCTTAAGGATGCCTTGTTAGTTCTGCACACTGACTTCATGTCACTTAAATAATTTACATTTATTAATATAAAAAGGATACTTTCTTTAGCCTTATGAATGATCATCTTAAAGTATAAAAACATGTATAAAGCACATTTTTTTTAAAATACCTTATGTTTGCTTTAGCAATAAGTTCATTATAATTTGCTTTATCTTTTTAGAGACATTTTCATTAGAATTTATTTTTTGCTTCATATTTTTCTTTTTATCACAAAGCTTATTTTACTTGAAAACAAGAGCAAGAATTGCTAATTGGGTTGTAGTGTCTTTTCCTCAACAAGAAAGAATTTTAAAAAAAGGAAAAGAAGAGAATAAGTGTAAGGAAAAAGATAATTGATACAAATGTTCTAGAAAGCTTCTTAGTTAATATTCACCACTCTTATGTGTTAAGGAATTCTCACGTAACATGGTCAAGCAGAAAAATTATTCTAGCATAAAGTCTGCCATGTAAGAAGTTCTGTGTGACTGGAAATAATAAGGAATGTTACCTGGTATCCATGATGATGACTTGTGAAGGAACAGGAAACATTTCTCTACTCTGCTGTCAGTGAGTCATTCTCCATAAATACTGACTTAATTTTAGAGACCTGGAGCAGGATGATTTATCTCTGAATTTATAAACTAGATGAAAATTGACCTGAGTAGAGGCATTGTTGTTATTGTTCAGTCACCGTCACGTCTCACTGTTTGCGACCCCGTGAACTGCAGCGTGCCAGGCTTTGCTGCCCTTAACTATATTCCCGAGTTTGCTCAAACTCATGTGCATTGTGTCAGTGACCCCATCCAACCATCTCATCTTCTGTCATCCCCTTTTCCTCCTGCCTTCAATCTTTCTCAGGATCAGGGTCTTTTCAAATGAGTCAGCTCTTTGCATCAGGTGGCCAAAATATAAGCATAACAGACAATAAATACAGTGAATAGAAAAGACATCTTTGGGGTGAGATTACCTCTCAAGTGAAAGAATAAATAAAATACCAAAATCATCCTCTAAAAAGCTAAGGGTGTCCTTCATTGTTGATTTTCAAAGTATCTTATGATATAGGTTTTTATTTTCTTGATTGAGAATCTTTAAAAAAAAACTCACAAATAGAGCCTGATTTGTAATTGGTAATTAAAGTGTTATAAAATATCATGAACTCTACATTTCTCGCTTCTAATGTGATCTCAGTTGTATTTGCTTGTCAAATTTTATCTAAAAACCAAAAGATTTAGCTATTTTATATATGACATAGGATATAGGAGTAAAATTAAAAAGCCACACATATCAATTATAGAGAAATAATTTTTTCCTTTCTGAGATTTCTTTGTTTTTATTAAGCAAAGAAAATAATATTGTTTTCATCTATTTTCTCATAAAGATTTCAAATCTTTCTGAGCAGGTACTGGGATATGTACTATATTTACTAAACATTCTATATTAAAAAAAGAATATTTCTCTAAGATATTTTTTCATAGATGTATGTGACTTAGGGGAAAACATTCAGGAAGAAGAAAAGTTAATACATTGGTTCACTGAGAATAGAAAGAAAATCTATTAGATAGGAGTTAGTATCTGAACCTTATTTCCACCAGTAAATAATGCCAAAGTTTTGGATAAACAACATGGAGTGCTTTTGTTTTTTCTAATTTTTGAATCAGTGAATTGAGAATAGAAGTGTCATTTTGTCCCAGCTTATTTATGTACCATAATCGAAAGGGAGAGGCACAGAACTAAATTCTTAGAATTTTGTGGTTGTTGTTTAGTCACTAAGTCCTGTCTCTTTGTGATCACATGGACTGTAGCCCACCAGGCTCCTCTGTCCACGGGATTTTCCAGGCAAGAATACTGGAGTGGGTTGCCATTCCTCTTCCAGGGGATCTTCCTGACCCAGGGATCAAGCTCATGTCTCCTGTATTGGCAGTTAGATTCTTTACTGCTGAGCCATCAGGGAAGCCCTGTTCCATTTTTAGGCAAGTACAAATGTTGAGGCAGTTTGAGTGTGGGTTGGAAAAGAATTTCCAGACACAGAGCATTTCAGAAGGGAGTGAATTTATTAAGAACAGAGAGCAGAGATAAAGTGGGCATTGCAAGCACAGCAGGCGCCAGAGAGAGAGCCGACAGTTTTCATGGGTTAATAGCCAATTTTTATAGCATCAAGACAAAGTTCTTGCTGGAGGACTGGCGTTATGTGATTGGTTGGGGCACAGTAAGGGTATTTACCAGAGTAGACATCTTTGCCTAATTGGGAGTCAGGGAGCCTGTTAGTGATTATCAAGGGGCTTTTAGCAAGGTTACAAAGGAGCTCAGTCAGTTTAGGAGGTGACTTTGGTTCTGGGCTCTGCTTCTAAGACTTTGGTGCAAGGCCTCACAACTGTGGCCTTGGGCAGGAATCAATAATAAATATATGTCCTGAAATGCTTATTGTAAAGATATGAGCAATAGATTCAAACAAAGTGGGAAATAGTAACTAAAAATTATCCCAAATTCCAGCAGCAACATTTTTTGTGGATTTAACAATCCTACCCAGATTGCTGACTTACGTGAGCTTAGATCAATTGTATATTCCAAACCCTATAACCTACACATAGCAAGAGAACATTGAGATAATCCAACAAGTTTAAACAAACTGTGTCAAAGGAAAGAATGTCTCAAAATTTGTCTAGCTATTTCTCAAATATTTCTGTTCTGTACATACCGGCTCTCACTAGTGGGTTTCAGACCTTCAACATTCTCTTGTACACAACCATCCAATAAACTTCTGACTGATACTGAACTTCACTCTCTTGTCTACTTCCCACAAGTCCGTCTATAACATTAACATAAAAATAATACAGATCAATGGATAAAGACATTTTGGAATATCACTCAGCCATAAAAAGAATGAAATAATGTCATTTGCAGTGACATGGATGGACCTAGAAATTATAATACTAAGTGAAGTAACTCAGAAAGAGAAAGAAAGATACTATATGATATCACTTCTATGTGAAATCTATTTTTAAAAAGTTACAAATACAAATGAATTTATTCACAAAACAGAAACACATATATAGAAAACAAACTTATGATTACCAAATTTTGCCCAATGTGTCAGGCTCTGAGTTACATTCAGATGGCGACTTGTCATTTTCTAAATTTATTTCATACATATTTCTTGTGCATGTACTTCTTCCCTAAGTAGTTCAATTCCATTCACCTTTCAAGGTACGGTTCTATAAAATATTTCTGTTTGTGTTTCTTTTTTATACCAAGTTCTCAGTTTCTCTTGTCAAATGCAAAGATATGAGCAAAACTTTTTTCAATTAAATTGCTCCCATAAATATCTTTGTACAAAAATGATTTATTTCTTCAAGAATTCATTCTATAAAAGTTGAATGTCTTCTACAATCGCAACATTGAGTTTACATTGGTAAATAATCCAGAACGATCCCGGTTTTAATGGATTTTATATATCTCAGTAAGAATAAGTAGAAAAATAAATACGCAAGCAAAATAAATAATTTCAGACAGTAGAAAGTGAAGAAAACAAAATGATGTTATAGGAAGCAACTGGAGGTCATGCAGACAGCTGTTTAGAGACCTTCCTGAGAAGGTGGGAACTGGGCTGGGCCACTGAGTATGTGGCGCAGAGAGCTTTCCAGGCAGAATGAACAACCAGTGGAAAGGCACAAGGCAGCAAGTGATAAATGCGGACAGAGAAAACAAACAAACAAACGAAAATCACAGGTTGGCTCAAAAGAGTGAGCCACAGGGAAAGAGTGGTAGGAGGAGATAAGAATTGCTGAAACTCTTGTTGACCTTACAGTCACCAAAAGGCATTTGGGTTTTATCTTAGAATGACAGAATGATACTGGTATCTTCTCAGCATGAAAGCTGATTTACATTTTAAAAGACTGCTTTGAAAAAAATGGATTTTTTTTTTTTTTTTTTTTAAGCAGAAAAAGAGTTGGGAGACTATTGTACTAGTACAGTCAAGACATGCTCAGTTCAGTTCAGTTCAGTCGCTCAGTCGTTTCCAACTCTTTGCAACCCCATGAATCGCAGCATGCCAGGCCTCCCTGTCCATCATAAATCCCCGGAGTCTACTCAAATTCATGCCCATCGAGTCGGTGATGCCATCCAGCCATCTCATCCTCTGTCATCCCCTTCTCCTCCTTCTCCCAATCCCTCCCAGCATCAGGGTCTTTTCCAATGAGTCAACTCTTCACATGAGGTGGCAAAGTATTGGAGTTTCAGCTTCAGCATCAGTCCTTCCAATGAACACCCAGGACTGATCTCCTTTAGGATGGACTGGTTGGATCTCCTTGCAGTCCAAGGGACTCTCAAGAGTCTTCTCCAACACCACAGTTCACAAGGATCAATTCTTCAGCGCTCAGCTTTCCTCACAGTCCAACGCTCACATCCATACATGACCACTGGCGGGCGCAGGAGGGCCGAGAGGAGCTACTCCACTTTCAAGGTCAGGAGGGGAGGCCGTGAGAAGATACCCCACGTCCAAGGTAAGAGAAACCCAAGACATGCTAGTGGATTCCAAAAAAGAGATGATGGTGAATTAAAAGATAAAGTCAGAAGGAATTGTTAATGGATTGAAAATGAGAGGCAAGTGAGAAAGAGAATTAAGAACAACATCTTGATTCTTGGTTTGAGCTAGAGGGACAGTGGTGTCATTTCAATGGTGAAGAACAGAAATGAACAAATTTGAGGGTAGACATTTAGAACTTTGAGAAAAGGATAGTTTGGATTTAATGTCCAAATTCCTTAGCATAATGTAGAAGGTTTTAATTCTTTTTGCTATATATGCAATATAAAATGTATTTCTCAAAATATTAGGGAGAGAAGGGAAAAGGTAATGAAGAATTATTTCATCCACTGAAACAGGTGGATATTACTTGAGCATTCACATCCAGAGACTGAGAGGGTAACAGGCAGAAAGGTCAAGGGTCTGCAAATGGAGGAAATAGGCTGCAAGTGTCAGACATTTTTATCTCTCTTAAGCGGCAGGAGGAAACAAACTAGTGATTTTTTTTTCCTTCTCTATACAAATTTAAAAGGAGGTTTCTCTTAAAATACTGTGTTGCCATAATGACACCTGGTTTCACCTGAAGCTAGCTACTCTCAAACCTTGAGTTAACCAATACAATTTTCTTATGGAAATGTTTGTCTTAAGCTATGTTAATGTGCTATGCATTTACCCCAGACTCTGTCTTCAAGTTGGTTCCACCTAATGACTCAGAACCTACTTGACAAAACCAGTATGTTATACTCAAATATTATTCCCCTAATATATGTAAATGAAGCTGTTTGTATGGTAATCTGCCCTTCTACAAGATTCAAGTCAATTGTTTTATGGCCTGGGATGAATTATCTGGTGCCATTCTGAGTTTTAAGACATCCTTTTCTTTCATTAACAGACTGCGAGTGCCTATATAACATCCAGCTGAAGACTAGTAGGCGGGTACTCTTTCTGCCCCCTTCTGATGTCTATGTTAGAAGCTTTCTCTAGCTCCTTTATGCTTTAATAAAACTTTATTACACAAAAGCTCTGAGTGATCCAGCCTCGTCTCTGGCCCCGGGTTGAATTCGTCTCCTCTGGAGGCCAAGATCCCGGCGTCTTAGCGTTCAGCAACAACCTTTCAAGACTAGGTCCCAGGGATAGTGGTGACAGAGGAAAAATATTTCAGGGTCAACTTGGAGGGAAGCGAAACATGAAACAAAGGATGTCATGTGTTATGAGGGCTGTGTAGGGAAATGTTTCAGTACGGGAGCCTACATCTTGGGGAGTGGAGTTGATTAGGGCTCAGGAAAATCTGTCCGAGGAAATGTCATTATTCTGAGATGATCTGAAGATAAGCTTGCCTTTTATAAGCTATATCCTTAAGTTATCTCTTTATGATGGTTCAAGGAGAGTTTCAGGCAAAGGACACAATCTACACCAAAACCCAAAGGTGAGATAATGTGGTAGATTTCATAAACTAAAAATGTTCTATATGGCTGATTCATAGATAGTTTGGGTAAAAGTGGGGTGAAATATGGTTGCAGAGCAGGAAGGAGTTTATCAGTTATGGTTATAGGAAATAAGTTGTCTTAATCCTTCTTAAGGAAATAAATCACCTAAAACAGAATGTGGTATAATTTGGTAGGCATTTTTAGAAGACTAGAACATGTAAAAATTAATTTTCAAAAAAATTTTATCAGGCAAATATTTATTGCCATCATATGTGTGTGTGTGTGTGTAATGACAACAACAATAACAACTGAATGTAAGTAACTGTCCGAGGCAAAATCAGCATTTAAATGCAATTTTGTCTGATTGAAGTCTGTACTTTTCCCACAGTACTTTGCTGCTTTACATCCTGTCACCTCCTTCTGTTGTGCCCACATAACAATAATCATAGATTGTAAGTATTTCCATTTGTTTGCCTATGTCATCTGCAGAACATAAAAGCATTCATCAAGATGCTTAAAACTAAGTTACATATTCATCCTTTTGAATTTCCTTAAGCAACCTAAGTAATTCTAATGGAACACTATTTTGAAGCAATCCACGTGATTTTCATTCTCTTAGTTCATTTTCACCTATTCCTGTTCACCGTTAAACCAAAGCAAAGACACACAAATACATACACACACAAAAACAAACTCAGACTCAGAGAGCAAGTGAGCAGATTGAGTTCCTCACTTTTGTTTTCTTGTTCTTTCTTTTCTTCTGTCTTCATATTGTTAGAGGGAGCACACTGACTGAAACTGCTCACCCTGGCCAGGCACCATAGTAACCATTTGGATGAGCTGTTTTATGACAAGAGGTCCTGGTAAGGAACACAGCACTAATAAACCACCACCAACCAGAAGAGCTCGGGAAAGATCAAAAAGAGACACCGCATGTCTGACCACCTCCCAGAATCCTCGCGGGCATCCATCTTGGCTGAACAAGGCATGCACCACCAGGAAGGACTCTGAATCAGAATGATTGGCTAAAGACAACCTGGAAACTAAACCCATCACCATAAAACCCAAGACTGCAGAGCAGACCTCCTGGGTTCCCTGACCCCCCTGCTCTCCACCCGGGTGCCCTTTCCCAATAAAATCTCTTGCTTTGTCAGCATGTGTCTCCTCGGACAACTCATTTCTGAGTGTTAGACAAGAGCCCAGTTTCAGGCCCTGGAAGGGGACCCCTTCCTACAACAATATAGACACTAGTCATGAAAGCCCTGGATTTTAATTCCTACAATCAAGTATTTGTTGGGGTTTATGGGATTTTTAGAATAGTCTATATGTTAAAAGCTTGTAGAGAAGCAAAAATGATAACAACAGAAAAGAGTAAATATGATAATGCAGCCAGAAAGGAAGAGGGAGAGGGTGAAGGGGGGGTGGGGGGGAGGAAGGACAGACAGGCAGGCAGAACTTTTTGTAATGTAGAAGGATCTAGAGAATGGAGAGAAAGAAGATGGTTGTAGAATGGCAGTGTGGCACCCTGCTCTGTTGTACCCGCTCCTTTAGATCAAAGGATGAGAGTGAGTCAATATAAACCCCACAGAAACTTAAACTGGTTAGGGGAGGTGAGTTAGTCAGAGTTCCTCAGAGAAACAGAGCCAACAGTATTTATCTATTTTAAGGAATGAACTCACCTGATTGGCGAGGCCAGAATCTGATGGTCTATGCTGACAGGCTAGAGACTCAGGGAAAAGTTGCAGTTTGAATCCAAAGGCAACCTGCTGGCAAAGCTCCTCTGTGCTCAGGGCAGTCGGTCTTTGTTATGTTCAGGGCTCCAGCTAAATGGCAGACAGCCCCCTTCCCCGACATACACAAGCAGCCATGGAGGACAGTTTATTTTACTCCAAGTCACCAATTTGAACGTTATCCTCAAACAAAACCATTGTCAAAGAAATACCCAAAATAAAAGAAAAAGGTGCTCAACACCACTAATTATTAGAGAAATGCAAATCAAATACAGTGAACTATCATCTCACACCAGTCAAAATGGCCATCATGAAAAGTCTACAAGCAATAAATGCTGGAGAGGATATGGAGAAAAGGGAACCCGCTTACACTGCTGGTGGGAACGTAAATTGGTGCTGACACCATGGAGAACAGAATGGAGGTTCCTTAAACGACTAAAAATCGAGCTACCATATGATTCAACAATCCCACTCCAGGGCATATATCCAGACAAAAGCATGATTTAAAAGGATACATGTACCACAATGCTCACTGCAGCACAATTTACACTAGTCATGAGATGGAAGCAACATAAATGTCCATCAACAGAGGAACGGATAAAGAAGACACAGTACATACATACAATGGGTTATTACTCAACCATTAAAAAGAATAAAATAATGTCATTTGCAGCAACACAGAAATTATCACACTAAGTGAAGTAAGTAAACAGAGAAAGACAAATGCCATATGATACTTCTTATATGTGAAATCTAAAAATAAATAAATAAATAAATAAGATACAAATGAACTTATTTGCAAAACAAATTTATAAACTTAGAGAATTAAATTAAGATTATCTGGGGGGCAGGTGAGGGGTGGAAGGGTAAATTGGTAGTTTGGGATTGACCATGTATATACTACTATATTTAAAATAGGTAACTAACAAGAACCTACTGTATAGCACAGGGAACTCTGCTTAACATTCTGTAATAAACTAAATGGGAACTGAATTTGAAAAAGAAGATATAACATGTATATATATATAACTGAATTACTTTTTTCTACACTTGAAGTAACACAGAATTGTTAATCACCTATGCTCAATATAAATTTTTAATTAGAAACAGAAATACCCAGAATAATATTTGACCAATGATCTGATATGATTTTTTATGTCCCAGCCAAACTGACACATAAAATTGATCATCACTGGATGATCACAATGATTTGCCTTACATTTAGTCTGGAATATTGGCAAAAAACACCCTCTCTGAGAATAGACATATTGGTGAGGGGGCATTAGGGAACAAGTAGAAAAGATAAGAATGTTGAGACAGACCTGTAAATAGGAAGCTCTCAATTATACTGACTTGTAAAATTAGCTTTATTCAACCATCATGTTTAAATACAGATCCATGGATAAGTTAATTTCAATTATAAGCAATAACATATTTATGTATTAACAGATCTGATATATTCTAGAATCATCACTTTAGTGTCTGCATGTAAGTCTACTGACATCTATTCCCACCATTGTAAGTGGTTTGAGGTCATACTTTTCCCACTAGATATGAGGGAAAGGTTCTATTATTTTTTCATGTAACCAGATATAGTCGGTAGGTGCCAAATAAGTTCCTTGCATTGTTTCATTCAGTAGAAAATTCCCCAGATGTCATTCACTCAAAGCAAAAGATGATACCTTTTGGCTGAACATGGTTAAAAGAACAAGCATTAAAAATCAACATATAAAAGCAGTCAAAAAACAACAGCAACATTGTTTTTCACTGATAGAAATTGGGCTGAGGAATGCTCACCTCCTGACCTTGGATATGTACTTCTGTAGAAGAACCCATTTTTAAAAATCACCATTTCACTTTTTGTTCTTTGAGTCAGCTAAGAAGAGGGGAAATAATATGAGCCCTTCATTTTCTGTGAGTCACAATTCCTTGTTAATACAGGGCACATTTTGTCAGTGAAAAATGACATAAATGTGTCATTCACCATTTAGCAGCAATGACCCAGTTATATCTAACCATTCTGTTTTAAAAACTTTGTGTTTAACAAAATATGTGACAAGCTTGTCTGATTCAGAAACACTGGGATTCTGAAAATGCCTCTGTGACAGGCATCAGAAAGCCAGTGATGGTGGAGGCTGTGAAAAGCATGTCAAAGGTAATGATGGAGGTGTCAAAAAGATGTCCAGAGCTAGGGACTCATGGCTTTCTCTGCAGCAACATGCCCAGCCTCATTCAGCTTTGTCAGAAGGCAATTTTCTCAAGGACTTGTAAATGTAAACTGGAGCATTAAATATTTAATTCTAGATTTACAACACGAAATTCTCTCCTCCTATTCCAGTATTTAGATGTCTCTGTGCAGTCAAGAAACTCAATTTCTTTTAGTATAAACAAAGTTAAATAAGATAGTATCCAATTATTTTAAAATGGAAATTATCCAAATGAAGTGAGCATCTTTTTTGAGGACACATTTTAATTTTATCTAGTGGTTTACTGAATTCTTTCCTTCAGTTTAAAGATGAAAATCTTATTTAAGACTAAACCATAAGGTTCAAATAATTAAATCTTGACTGAAAATACTATTATTAAATTTGTATAAAAACTGATGCCTGAGAATGAATTACATTGTTAGTCACTGACAATATGAAAAAGAATCTGTATATTAAAACTGGCTACATTTTAGCACTTAATAATGTCCAGAGTTTATTGAGCAGTAATATATTGAGCAATCAACATGTTCCCAAACTGGGCAAAGAGCTTTTATTTTATTTACTATTTATAACAATCCAGTGATATCTGCATTTGAAAGATGAAAATGAAGTTTGTTCAGGATAAGTTGTCCAATCACACAGAAGAACCCAGGCTGGAGCCTAGGAGCAGGATGATTTAGAGCAGGGACTTTTCTGGTATCCAGCTCTAAATCATCCTCCTCCCAGTCTCTTTTCATCAGGAATTAGGATTATGTAATAAGAAGAATGATTTTAAGTCTCTCTCCAAATTTAAAACATGCAAAAGTGTTCTAAATGAGCAATCACATAGGTTAATCCTGTCTGTCCAAGGGCAATTCAATGATGTTATGAAACAATGGCTTTTGTTTGTTTTCTTTGAAATGCTTGCTAGAAATTTGAAATGTTTCTGTGATTCCTCTGTTCTGACTCTCCAGTTAAAACAGTGACCCAAAATTTTGTACTTAAAAAAATCTAATTGTTCTTGAAATTCAATTAACCTAAACTACTATATCTCTACAACGATAAAGATATAATAAAAATAAATCAAAAGCAGGAAAAAAAAAAGCAAAGAAAACTAAAAATCTAACCACATTACACAATATGATAAAACTTTTTAGAAAGATATATTTCATCAGTTATATTTCTGAAGCAATGAAACTGAATTCATTAGTTAGCAATAGGCTCAGATTTAATAAGATAAACATAAAAATTAAGTTCAAGACTGAAAACTGTAAATGAGTTACTCTATTCTAGATTGAGTGGAACAATGGACTGGTTCAAAATTAGGAAAGGAGTATGTCAAGGCTATATATTGTCACCCTGCTTATTTAACTTATATGCAGAGTACATCATGAAAAGTGCTGAGCTGGATGAAGCACAAGCTGGAACCAAGATTTCTGGGAGAAGTATTAATAACGACAGAAATTTAGATGACACCAACCTTATGACAGAGAGTGAGGAGGAACTAGAGAGCCTCTTGACAAGGGTGAAGAAAGAAAGTGAAAAAGCTGACTTAAAACTCAACATTCAGAAAACTAAGACCATGTGGTATCTGGTTCCATCACTTCATGGCAATTAGATGAGAAAACAATGGAAACAGTGACAGACTTTATTTTCTTGGGCTCCAAAACACTGCAGATGGTGAATATAGCCATGAAATTAAAAAACGTTTGCTCCTTGGGGTGGTGGGAGGGGAATACAACAAACCTAGACAACATACTAAAAAACAGAGATGTTACTTTGCGAGCAAAAGTCCATATAGTCAAAGCTATATTTTTTCAGGTAGTCATGTATGGATGTGAGATTTGGACCATAAAGAAGGCTGAATGCCAAAGAATTAATGCTTTTGAACTGTGGTGTTGGAAAAGACTCCTTAGAGTCCCTTGGACTGCAAGGAGATCAAATTAGTCAATCCTAAAGGAAATCAACACTAAATATTCATTAGAAGGACTAATGCTGAAGATCCAATATTTTGGCCACCTGAAGTGAAGAGCCTACTCATTAGAAAACATCCTGATGCTGGGAAAGATTGAAGGCAGGAGGAGAAGGGGATGAGGATGAGATGGTTGTATGGCATCAATGACTCAATGGACATGAGTTTGAGCAAGCTCTGGAAGATGGTGAAGGACAGGGAAGCTTAGCGTGCTGTAGTCTATGGGGTTGCAGAGTTGGACACAACTAAGTGAATGAACAACAACAAAATTCTAGATTGTTCGATTTTGGCTTTGAAGACTAAAATAGCATGACACCCCGCCCCACTTATCTCTGTTAAGAAGTGAAAATAAGAAATTATTAGTTTTTATTTCAAGCTACACAGACCAAGGACAATTTTTATACCATTTGCTTACTTCCTCTTGAACAGGGCCAAAGTTGCTCCATAAAATCTTACTAATTAAAACCAAACCTAAAAGAAGCTTCAATTTCCAAAAATTTTTAAACACAATGCTTTGATATTTCAGACATCAAACTAAGAATTAGGAAGATAAAAGAAGGAAACTTTTGCCCCTTAATGTATTACAACACAGCCTCCACATTCATCTTTGTTTCAATTAAAGTCTATTTATCTTCCAATGAGTCATAAAACTCCTTTGAATCAGTCCCTCATTTCTTTTAAAATTAATTATTACTAAGAACTAGGCTATAGTTTTTACATAGGTAATCATAGGTTACTCATATATTTAATTGGAATGTAGTCTACATGTAGTTATTGCATGTTAATACATGCTACTACATGTAGTAACTACTAATGTAGTTACATTAGTCATGTATTACTAATGAGTAATAGTAATATAAAAATTAGACTTTAAATCAATCACAAAACAAAAAATACAATGCAAATTATAATATGGGAAAAAACAGATTTTAAATTATGATTAACAATTGTGATTTTTAACAAATAAAAATTATAATTTACCATTATGATGTAGCAGATATAACAAATTAAATTTTAGTAACAAGGATATAATAGCTAAAATTACCTGAGAACTTGCTATTAATATATGCAGGTACTGTCTAAGTATTTATTGTATAAACTCATTCAACAATTGAATGTTCTTCTCCTCCTTGATTTATCTTGGAAAGGAGGAGTAGAGGAAGACTGTTCTTAACAATAATATTATTTATGTCAAAACAAGTCATCATTTTGTATTTTAGAATTCATAGAATCATTATTTCCCAATACACCTATATAACATGACCACACTGGTATATCACTGCCAATTTGAAAATGTTTTAGTCAATTGTGGGTCAATAAATTTATTAGTCAGTTTTTTCCTATTAACTTCATTCATCTATTCATTTTAAGAATAGTTCCTACTACTTTGCAGACAATGGGAACAAATGCAGATGTGAATAAAACAGGAAGTATTAAATCATCCCAAGCAAGTTTACAAATACAAATTGTGATAGTTTCAATAAAGGAAAATCCTATTTTATAAAGAAAACTTATTAAATAAAGAAACAATTTTGAGTGAGACTGAGAGAGATATCACTAAATGTGATCCTTAATGAGAGCCTTGAAGAGCAGAGCCTCTGAGCAAAGGTTTTCAGGGAGAAGCATTTCTGAAGTACTTTTTGTCAGAAATCCCTGATGTCAGTGAGCCCTGTGTCTTCAATGAATGAAATAATCAGAGTGCATAAAAAAAAAAAAAAAAAAAAAAAATCCTGAGGAGAGACTAGAAAGGCAGGCAGGGTCCAGGGCTTGATTGAGGCCACATTAAGGTTGAATAAGTTGACTCAAATGCAGTGGGAAGGTGTTTAAGGGGTTTTATGGAGGAAACGTGGCTTCTTCAAATTCTCTGGGCTAGATTCTTTCTGTCTCTTTCGGCCTCCATTGCAAACTGGGAAATATGAGATTTACTTAGTGCCCAGACCTAAGCTTCTAGGAAGGAGTTTACCCAAAAGTTGAACTTTCAGGGGCCAACTGCAGAAGTTTAACTTCAGTCAAATCTGAGTCCAGTTTCTAGACGCCATTTAAAGATCTCTCCCAAGGAGACAAGGGAACCTTTGTTTTCCCACTTGTATTTTCCAACATTACAACAGTCTAGAGATGACTGTCATTCCCCACAAACTGAACAGATGATTAAGCAAGTGCAAGAAGGTTAAAAGCTTTACAGGTGGTATCAGATAAAAAGCAGTGCCATTTCAGAAGAAAGAAACGAGTAAAAGCTCTGCATAATGAAAATTGGACATTTAAAAACTTCCTTTATCATAAGCTTCAAGTGAAAATATAAGAGAATTAGGTTACCATTTTATGGCATTAACCTTCCTTAGTGATGCTATTTTAATGGATGCAGCTCCCAAAATCTCAGTGGCTTAACATTAGTTCCTCTGCTCAAGTCAAGGGCAAAACTGCCCCTCCTGATTAGATGATTCTCCTCCAAATGGAAAATCAGCAATATTTCTTTCTAATTGATAACTCTGCCATCTTGAAAATGTGGTTTCCAAGATTTCCATTCTCACCTATATATCAAACCTCAGAAAGAGCAAAATTCAAACAAAGATATTTATGTGACCCATGGCTGGAATCTTCTCACAGGTCAAAGGACAGACAATGTGGCTGTGTACCCCGGAGGAAGTGGAGGTGGGTTGGATTAGTAATCCTATAGTCTTTAATAATACAAGGCTGCCTTGGGACATATATTTCTAGAAATTCTGCAATGCAAAGTGGCCAACATTCAGGCAAAGAGATCTAGATTTATGGAGATTAAGGATAGGCCAAAAAATGTAAAACAAGACAAGAGTTATTTTGTCCCACTCATAGCAATGTTCTTATCTGGTAACCTGTAAAGAGTCTTATCTTTTCTCTCTTGCCTCATCATTTTTCCAGCTTGAGAGAATGGTAATTATACTTAGCTGATGATATGTAAGCAAATTCTAGTGAGGAAACAAATAGTACTGTGTCTTCTTGGGAAACATTTTAATCATATGAATTACTTTAATTGTCCTTGTTGTATAAATATAGCATAACAAATTGTTTTTTTCCTTCATGAGTCACTGCCTCTTCTCCTATAATCAGTCTTCTTCATTTAACATGTATCTGTAATTGGAATATTTTGCTAATATGAAAAATATATTAATTATACTGAGTGGCCTCCAGAAGAAAAATTTAGTCTAATGTGCAATTTAGAATTAATGATGAGAAATATCTTAATGACTAAAAGAAGGAAAAAATTGTTTAAAAATAAAAGAGCACAGTGAAAAAAAGAGAAATAATTAGGTCTTATTGACTCTGAAATGAGTTAGTTAAATAAATATCTTGATTAAGCAACTTTTATATACTTAAATGTTTTGTATTTTTTTTCTTAAAAACTATCCTTCCATGAGTAATGCCAAAAGAAAAAAAAATAAAATAAAATGGTCTGCTATACTATTTCAGATTTCAGTTGTAAATTAAAGAATACGTAAAGAAAAACTGATATAGCACTCTGCTTGCAGTTTGGAGATTGATTAAAAAGAGGCAAAAGTGGAAACAGATTGATTAATGATTACATTTGACAAATGACTACATTTGCTTAAGTGAGAGGGCTTGGATCATTTACCAGCATCTCTGATGGGCTTCCCTCATAGCTCAGTTGGTATAAACGAGACCTGATTTGATTCCTGGGTCAGAAAGAACTGCTGGAGAAGAGAGAGGCTACCCACTACAGTATTCTGGCCTGGAGAATTCATTGGAGTGTTTATTTCATAGGGTCACAAAGAGTTAGACACGACTGAGCAACTTTCGCTTTCTGAAGATGAAAAGAAGTTTAAGTTGATGAAAATGAAGCTGATGGCTTAAAGCTACAGAACATTCTCGATGCAGCATTGACAGAGTGGCATGGCAGGTTATGTAGGGAAGGTGAGAAAAAGAAGCATCAAAACTAACTCTTCACTTTCTACCATGAGCAATGGTATGATTATAGATTCCATAAACTAAAATGGAGAAAATTAGAATCTAGATGTGAAAGACCAAGGGTTCAGTTCAGGGCATATTAAGTTTAAGATACAAATATTAGCATACCTTGGCATATTGATAGTTTTACTACTATGAGAGTAGATTAACAGAGTTAAAAATAAGTAAGCCCAGTGGTGAACCTTAAGGAAATGGGAATGTGCAGGGGTACTACTTGCAACTGACAGCTGAAATGAGGGCAGACATAAGACAGAGGCCCTAACCTGTGGTGTCTGCACTAAATTCTGTTAGTGTCAGACTGAATTAAATTGTAGGCAATTCAGCTGGTGTTACAGAGAATGCTTGGTGCATGGAAAACACACACACACACACACATCAGCTGACAGAAGTACTGTTTGTGTAAGTAAAGCTTAAACACAGCTGGAGAATTTGTCCAACTCAGAAGCCATCGGGGACTAATGAGTCAGAAGTGGTACAAAGAAAGTAAAGATGACCTTTAGTCAATTCTTTTGGTAAATTTTGCTTTGAAGGGCTCTAGAGTGACAGGGAAGAGGTAGATTTAAATGATTTTTTTTTATTTGGCGGACATACAAATTTTTTAATATTTATAGGAAAAATGGAAAGGGAAAGATCAAGGAAATAATGTAGAAAAACAATGGAGCAAAATCCTTGAGAAGAGAGAATATAACTGGTGTCATGTGGTATTTGACTTTCTTTGAAAACAATCAATCATAGTGATAATGATGATGATGTGATGTAGATGATGAAGATGAAAATATGAAGGAGGAGAAGAAGAAGAGTTACATTTATTATTTCTGCTATTTACAGGGAGAAAAATGAGGAAACTTAGAGTGATGATTTTAGCCATTTTAGATTATTTTAGCCATACATAAAATCATCCAGCCATGATGTGGTGAGTCAAGCATTGAAAACACCAATATGTCTGTCTCCAGGGCCTGTGCTCTGAACTATTTAGTTAAATCCGTTTTTCTGTTTTATATCTTTCCAGAGAACATTTATTTATTTCATTATTTCATGGGTTTAGAGAAGATACATGGTTTTTCACCATCTTATTTCAGATTAGATAGAGATTCACACACATTGAGAGATAAGGCAAAACAGCAAAACTGTGATTGATGGTAAACGGGCAAATGATAAGCTTGTACATATTTACACGTGCTTATATTGCATATGTGTATTTTATGTTACATAAAAATCCCTATAATAATTAGTTCATTTCCTAACCCAGATAAATTTTCAATGTGACTTTTATCTCTTTTCTCTGAAATTTTATTTTTAAAACACATTAATAATTGGCAACAAAAAGTGGTATCAGTAATATATAAATATATTCTAATAAAATTATATTATGATATTAATATTTTTAAATGTTAACATTAGAAACTAATTTCATAAAAATTTAAAGAGTATATATCAAATATGAGATGTTCTTTGGACCCAATAAATTATACTGTCATGAAGTATTAGTTTTCTGCTCTATGAAAGTACATTTACAAATATGAATATGTACATAATAAGAAATAAAAATCTTATGAATTAAAATGTAATTTGGTTCTGTACAGCAAAGGAAGCCATCAACAAAAAAAGACAACCTACTGAATGGGAGAAAATATTTGCAAATCATGTATCTGAAAAAGGGTTAATATCTAAAATAACTCATACAATTCAACAGCTGAAAACAATCTGATTTTAAAATGGGCAAAAGACTTGAATAGGAATTTTTACAAAGAAGACAGACTAATTACCACCAGGACCTGGAAAGATACTGAACATCACTTATTATCAAGGAAAAGCAAATCAAAGACAAAATGAGATGTCACCTCACACCTGCTAGAATGGTTCTTTTCAAAAAGACAAGAAGCAACTAATATTGTGAAGGATGTAGAGAAAAGGAAACCTTTGTGCAAAATTAGTGAGAATGTAAATTGTGCAGCTAGTATAGAAAACACTATGGAAGCTCCTCATATGATTCAAAATAGAATTATCATATGATCCATCATTCCTGCTTCTCGTTATTTATTTGGGGGAAAATGAAAACAGTAGTTTAAAAAGATAAATGCACTCCCATTGTTCATAGCAGCATTATTTACAATAGCTAAGGCACAGAAGCAACCAAGAGTCCTTTGGCAGAAAAATTAATAAAGAAGCTTTGAGTTAGATAGATATATACAGATAACAGTTCAGTCACTCAGTTGTGTCGGACTCTTTGTGACCCCATGGACTGAAGCCCACCAGGCCTCCTGCCCATCACCAACTCCTGGAATTTACTCAAACTCATGTTCATTGAGTCAGTGATGCCATCCAACCATCTTATCTTCTGCGATCCCCTTCTCTTCTCACCTTCAATCTTTCCCAGCATCAGGGTCTTTTCCAATGAGTCAGTTCTTCGCATCAGGAGGCCAAGGTATTGGCGTTTCAGCTTCAGCGTCAGTCCTTCCAATGAATATTCAGGACTGATTTCCTTTAGGGTGGACTGATTAGATCTCCTTACTGTCCAAGGGACTCTCAAGAGTCTTTTCCAACACCACAGTTCAAAAGCATCAATTCTTCGGCGCTCAGCTTTCTTTATAGTCCAACCCTCATATTCATACATGACTACTGGAAAGACCATAGCTTTGACTAGATGGACCTTAGTTGGCAAAGTAATGTCTCTGTTTTTAACTATGCTGTCTAAGTTGGTCACAACTTTTCTTCCAAGGAGCAAGTGTCTTTTAATTCTTGGCTGTAGTCACCATCTGCAGTGATTTTGGAGCCCCCCAAAATAAAGTCTGTCACTGTTTCCACTACATCTGTATAAAGATATATATTTAAAAAATAAGGAAATCTTGTCATTTGCTACAACATGCATGAATCTTGAGGGTGTAACACTATGAAATTCAAAGCACTTGCTCCTTAGAAGAAATGCGATGACAGACCTAGACAGCTTCTTAAAAAGCATTATTTTGCCAATGAAGGTCTGTATAGTCAAAGCTATGGTTTTTCCAGTTGTCATGTGTGAATGTGAGAGTTGGACCATAAAGAATGCTGAGGGTTGAAGAACTGATGCTTTCAAATTATGGTGCAGGAAAAGAGTCTTGAGAGTCTCTTGGACTGGTAGGAGATCAAGCCAGTCAATCCTAAAGGAAATCAACCATGAATATTCATTGGAAAAACTGATACTGAAGCTAAGCTCCAATACTTTGGCCACCTTCTATAAAGAGCCAACTCATTAGGAAAGACCCTGATGCTGGGAAAGATTGAAGGCACATGGAGAAGGAAATGACAGAGGATGAGATGGTTGGATGGTATTACTGACTCAATGGACATGAGTTTGAGCAAGCTCTGGGAGATGGTGAAGGACAAGGAAGCCTGACATGCTGTAGTCCACAGGGCTGCAAAAAGTCGAACACAACTGAGTAATTGAATAAAAACAATACTAAGGGGAATAAGTCATAAAGAGAAAGACAAATTCCATATGATCTCATTTACATGAGGAATCTAAAAATAACAATCTCATAGAAACATCAGATTGCTTGGTGTTTGCCTGAGGATGAGGTGATGCATGGATGAAGGTGATCACAGATGAACTTCCAGTATAAACTCAGTAAGTTCTGGGAATATCATGTACAGCATGGTGACTATAGTTAACAACACTGTACTGTGTATTTGAAAGTTGCTAGAAGAGTAGATTTTAAAACCTGTCATTTAAAAAAAAAAAAAATGTGTAACACATGTACTGATCTGTGTTGATAATTTTACAGTATACACAAATATTAAATCATTATATTGTACACCTGAAACTAATACCATGTTCTATGTCAATTATATCTCAATTAAAAAAAAAAAAAAAAACAAGCAGCCCATTCCAACTAGTTTGTAAGGACAATTTTTGGATGGCAAGAAGTGGAAATTTTAATAAAACTTTAACTCAAGAAAAAGTACTGTGAGACTTTTAAGTTTGAACCTTCAGGTAAAATGTACATAATCTTCACACTAGTAAGGAATTATACACTTTATATTGTTAGTATTAGTAACTATATTCTAACCAGAATAGTCACATAAAAATAGATATGTGACTAAGCTTGAGAATGGTAGTCATTAGTTATAATTTCATGACATTCTGTTGTTTAAAAAATAATGTATGAATTAAAACAAAATTAAAAATGGAACAAAAAGCTAGAGGAGCCGTTAAGATTTATAATGAGAAAAAATGTGAGGTGTGTGTGTTAAAAATCAACCAATTAAGAGAAATATTGTGACATAAGAGGACTTTAAGCAACTCAGAGTCACTCTGCCTGTAGGACTCTAGTGTTTGCCCCCCATAAATTTTGTGAGACACAATTTAAAATGTTTATTAAAAACTACAATCATAAAAAAGCTAAATACAACTAAAAGACTATCAAAAATGAAAAATGAATATTTAAAATACCATGCTGAATAAATGGGAAAAAGAATGGCTTTTAACACATGACACTGTTAAAACAGAACTATATTTATTGGAAAAATGAATCTTGATCCCACCTCATTTCACACAGAAAAATTAGTTTGTAGTGGCTCATGAGTATAGATGTAAAAGCCAAAACTGCAAAGCTTCTGTAGAAAATACAGGAGAACATTTTAACAACTGAATATTTTCATAGTCACTATTTCAATAAAAAGTCCTGATTTCAACAAAACAAACTAATCCAAGAATTTACTGCTTTTCACTCCCAAATTAAAAGCATTAAGATCTGTGGCAGTGTGGCCACATATAGGTGCTATGAATAGGACCAGAGATTGTGATGGGACTGTACTAGGAAGCAGGAAAACTCCAGCAACTGCAGGCAAGGCTGAAATTCTACACAGGCAAAGGAAAGGACCCTTGGAAAATAAACGAATTCCTCCTTCCATCAAAACCCCTGTAACAGAGGAGGAAAACCCAAGGTTGATGGAGAAGAGTGGAATTGGTGCAAAGAGGAAACAAGAAACTTCAAGTACTGCACCAACTTGGGACTTCCCTGGTGGTCCAGTGGCTAAGACTCTGAGCTCCCAAAACAGGGGATGCAGGTTTGATCCCTGGTCAGGGAACTAGGTTCCCACTTGCCATAATTCAAGATTCCACAGACAGCAGAACAACAACAAAAAGATCCTGCCTGTCATAACTGAAAAGGACTCCAAATGCTGCAGCAAAGGTCATGTGTGCTACAACTAAGACCCAGTGCAACTTAATTAATTAATTAAAAAAGAACTAGATCAACTTTCCACAGCTGGGTCCCCAGTTTGCTAGTCATCTGACTAGTCTGCTTGTTGCCACTTTCCAGCCTCTTTCTATTCTGTTATATCCCAAAGACCTGGGAAATCCAAAAGTTACATTTCCTAGACTTTCCTTCATGCTGGATTAGTTCAGGTCTCCCCAATGGAAAGCTCTAGAAGAAAGCAGAAGTGTGAGGGAGGAATTTCTTTTCTTTTTCTGCTCCTAGTAGCATGTCTATTATGTTGTCAACGGTATGTGGCCTGAGACTTTAGTGGCCTTTGAAGTTTCAGCAGAGCAGCAGAGACTTCGGATAGCAGAGTAGAGCTGCTCTTAGACTCTGGTTTCCTCACTCTGTCCCCCCCTCCCCCCCCAACAGTATAAAAAGAGCTTCTGGTCATTATTAATATCAAGGATACATCAACTTCCTCCTTCCTCCAATAGTCCTGAAACGTTTGTAACAAATTCTTTGTATTTGTTTTCAATATTTATAATGGTTTTAGTTTTCCCGCATGGAAAATGAGAGATACACTGAGAGATTTTTTGTGAGAGGTTAGTCTTGCATATTGGAGAGAAAGGACAATACTAGTTTAGCTAAATTAAAGTGACATCACTAGTACAGTGGGGTGGGGGAGAGGGAATAACAGCACAATAGTGACTTTCTCTATTATTTTATTCATCCTGGGAATTCTTTACTTTCCAGGTGCAAGTGAAATGGTTAAAGAAACACAACGGTAGAAATACTCAAATGCTGACGGATTAATTCCAGTGATCACCACTTTTGTGTTCCCTTAGAAAACTGACATAATAAAACTTTAGTTCGTAGAGTTGTTGTAAGATTTAAATGAGTTAAAACAAATAAAGTATTTAGTATAGGCCCTAAAATATAGAAAGAAATGGTAGTATTAGAAACAGAAGATACAGCTGTAATTTTGAGTGGTAGTCAATCAGATTTCTGATCTAAGTGCTGTGAGATAATAAATGGATTTTTTTTTTTAATTTACTAAATTTCTGATAGCTTGTACTGCAAATCCTAACAACTGATTAACATGAAACCACATTTTAACTTCAGGTCTACAATCCACCTTTTAGTATGGTTTCCTTCTAAACAAAGTTTCCGGAGGAGTAGCTAAGATGGCAGAGGAATAGGACGGGGAGACCACTTTCTCCCCTACAAATTCATCGGAAGAACATTTGAATGCTGAGAAAACACCACAAAACAACTTCTGATCACTAGCAGAGGACATCAGGTGCCCAGAAAAGCAGCCCATCATCTTTGAAAGGAGGTAGGACAAAATATAAAAGATAAAAAGAGAGACAAAAGAGTTAGGGATGGAGACCCGTCCCGGGAAGGGAGTGGTAATAAAGGGAGTTTCCAAACACCAGGAAACCCTCTCACGGGTGGGTCTGGGGTAAGTTTACGAATCTCAGAGGGCAACCTAACTGGAAGGAAAAATAAAACCCACAGATTACTTGCCTAAAAGCAACTCCCAGCAGAAAAGTACCCCAGATGCTCACATCTGCCGCCAGCAAGTGGGGGCTGAAAGGAGAGGAGTGGGCAGCATTGCTTAGGAACAGAGGAAGGACTGAGCAATTCCAAAGAAGAGCTAGCTGGCTGCGAACCAGCCCATCCCCCGCCGGAGGCAGGAGGCAGGGGTCAGGGCGGAGGGGAAAGGGGCAAACCTGGCCAGAGAGACGGCATCCCCCACCAAACTGCAAACAGGGTTCCAGTTTCTAACCAAAGACTTCCTGAGATTCTGGATGGTTGACATCCTCCGAGAGGGTCGCAGCTAGAGACCAGCCCACCAGAACACACACGAGGCGTGCGTGGGAACTGAGGCTGGGACCGCGGAGGGGATAAGGCGCACCACGCCCGGGGACAGTGCGATCATCAAGCTCCTGGTTTCCTGAGCTGCTCAGGCCGGGGAAGGCACAAAACGCAGGCCAAACCGAGTCTGCGCTTTTATGGAGTACCCGAAAACTGGAACCGCACGCAACTCAGGGCCCGCTCCCTATAGAACAGCCTGGAGCCTGAGCAGTGTAGACAGGGAAAGCACAGACGCCGCGAGCGGGGGCAAACCCAGTGTGGCCGGAACACTGTGAGTGCTCCCCACACACGCCAGTGACATTTGTCTGCAGCGCCCCTCCCTCCCCGCAGCGCGACTGAACAAGCGAACCTAAACAAGAGACCACCTCCGCCCGCTTGTGTCAGGGCGGAAATTAGACACTGAGGAGACCTGCAAACCAATAAGAAGCCAAATAAACGAAAGGAACCGCTTCAGAAGTGACTGGTGCAACAGATTAAAATACCTGTAGTTAACACCGACTACACCGGAAAGGGGCTATAGATATCAAGAAGTGTAAGCTGGAACAAGGAGCTATCTGAAACTGAAGTGAACCCACACTGTCCGCAACATCTCCAGAGAAATTCCTAGATATATTTTTACTATTTTTTTAATTAAAAAAATTTTTTTTCTTTTTTTATTTTCTTTAAAAATTCCCTATACTCCTCTATTACTCCTTAATATTCATTTTCTTTTATTTTCTTTTAAAGTCCTCTATTACCCCTCTATTACTCCTTAATTTTCATTTTCATATATTTTTACTATTTTTTAAATTAATTTATTTTTTTTCTTTTATTTTCTTTTAAAGTCCTCTATCACTCCTCTATTACCCCTTAATTTTCATTTTCATTTCACTATAACCTTGCAAAAAAAAAAAAAAAAAAAAAAAAAACCCTGTTTTTAAAGCAAACTTCATATATATTTCTTAAATTTTTTGTTTTTGTTTTTAATATTGTATTTTTAAGAGTCTACTCTTAAAATACCTCTTAAATACTCTTAAAATACCTCTACTCTAGATTTTTAATCTTTGTTCTTCAGTATTTAATATCAATTTTGGACATTTAAGAATCCAAAATTCAGTACCCATTTTTACTCAGGAGTGTGATGATTACTCTCTCCCCTTTTGACTCTCCTTTTTCTCCCCCAGATCACCTCTACTTCCTCCCTCCCACTTCTCTTCTCAATCCAGTTCTGTGAATCTCTGTGGGTGTCTGGGCTATGGAGAACACTTCAGGAACAGTGTACTGCGTAGATCTGTCTCTCTCCTCTTGAGTTCCCCTTTTTCTCCTCCTGCTCATCTCTATCACCTTCCTCCCTCTCCTCTTCTTCATGTAATTCTGTGAATCTCTCCAGGTGTCCCTCACTGTGGAGAATCTTTTCACTATTAACCTAGAAGTTTTATTATCAGTGCTGTATAGTTGGAGAAGTCTTGAGGCTACTAGAAGAATGAGACTGAAATCCAGAGGCAGGAGACTTAAGCCCAAAACCTGAGAACACCAGGGAACTCCTGACTACAGGGAACATTATGTAATAAGAGATCATCCAAAAGCCTCCATACCTACACTGAAACCAACCACCACCCAAGAGACAATAAGTTCCAGAGCAAGACATACCATGGAAATTCTCCAGCAACACAGTAACATAGCCCTGAGTGTCAACATACAGGCTACCCAAAGTCACACCAAACCCATAGATCCATCTCAAAACTCAATACTGGACAATCCACTGCACTCCAGAGAGAAGAAATCCAGTTCCATGCACCAGAACACCAACACCATCTTCCCTAACCAGGAAACCTTAATAAGTGAATTGTCCAACCACACCCAATGGGTGAAACCTCCACAATAAAAAGGAACCACAGACCACCAGAATACAGAAAGGCCACTATAAACACAGCAATCTAAACAGGATGAAAATGCAGATAAATACCCAGCAGGTAAAGGAACATGAAAAATGCCCACCAAGACAAACAAAAGAGGAGGAGATAGAGAATCTACCTGAAAAAGAATTTAAAATAATAATAATAAAAATGATCCAAAATCTTGAAAACAAAATGGATTTACAGATAAATAGCCTGGAGACAAGGATTGAGAAGATGCAAGAAATGTTTAACAAGGACCTAGAAGAAATAAAAAAGAGTCAATTAAAAATGAATAATGCAATAAATGAGATTATAAGCACTCTGGAGGGAACCAACAGTAGAATAACGGAGGCAGAAGATAGGATAAGTGAAGTAGAAGATAAAATGGTGGAAATAAATGAAGCAGAGAGGAAAAAAGAATCAAAAGAAATGAGGACAACCTCAGGGACCTCTGGGACAATGTGAAATGACTCAAATTTCGAATCAGAGGAGTCCCAGAAGAAGAAAAAAAGAAAGGCCATGAGAAAATACTCGAGGAGATAATAGCTGAAAACTTCCCTAGAATGAGGAAGGAAATATCCACCCAAGTCCAAGAAACCCAGAGAGTCCCAAACAGGATAAACCCAAGGGAAAACACCCCAAGATACATATTAATCAAATTATCAAAGATCAAACACGAAGAAAAAATATTAAAAGCATCAAGGGAGAAACAACAAATAACACACAAAGGGATTCCCATAAGGATAACAGCTGATCTATCAATAGAAACTCTTCAGGTCAGAAGGGAATGGCAGGACATACTTAAAGTAATGAAAGAGAATAACCTACAACCCAGATTACTGTACCCAGCAAGGATCACATTCAGATATGAAGGAGAATTCAAAAGCTTTACAGACAAGCAAAAGCTGAGAGAGTTCAACACCACCAAACGAGCTCTTCAACAAATGCTAAAGGATTTTCTCTAGACAGGAAACACAGAAAGGGTGTATGAACACGAACCCAAAACAACAAAGCAAATGGCAACAGGACCGTGCCTATCAATAATTACCTTAAATGTAAATGGGTTCAATGCCCCAACCAAAAGACAAAGGCTGGCTGAATGGATACAAAAGCAAGACCCCTATATATGCTGTCTACAAGAGACCCACCTCAAAACAAGGGACACATACAGAATTGAAAGTGAAGGGCTGGAAAAAAATATTTCATGCAAACGGAGACCAAAAGAAAGCAGGAGTCGTGATACTCATATCAGATAAAATAGACTTTAAAATAAAGGCTGTGAAAAGAGACAAAGAAGGACACTACATAATGATCAAAGGATCAATCCAAGAAGAAGATATAACAATTATAAATATAAATGCACCCAACATAGGAGCACCACAATATGTAAGGCAAATGCTAACACGTATGAAAGGAGAAATTAACAATAACACAATAATAGTGTGGGACTTTAATACCCCACTCACAGCTATGGATAGATCAACTAAACAGAGACTTAACAAGGAAACACAAACTTTAAATGACACATTGGACTAGCTAGACCTAATTGATATCTATAGGACATTTCACCCCAAAACAATCAACTTCACCTTTTTCTCAAGTGCACACGGAAACTTCTCCAGAATTGATCACATCCTGGGCCATAAATCTGGTCTTGGAAAATTAAAAAAAAATTGAAATCATTCCAGTCATCTTTTCTGACCACAGTGCAGTAAGATTAGATATCAATTACAGGGAAAAAATTATTAAAATTTCAAATATATGAAGGTTAAATAACACACTTCTGAATAACCAACAAATGATAGAAGAAATCAAAAAAGAAATCAAAATATGCATAGAAATGAATGAAAATGAAAACACAACAACCCAAAACCTATGGGACACTGTAAAAGCAGTGCTAAGGGGAAGGTTCATAGCATTACAGGATTACCTCAAGAAACAAGAAAAAAGTCAAATAAATAACCTAACTCTACATGTAAAGCAACTTGAGAAGGAAGAAATAAAGAACTCCAGGGTTAGTAGAAGGAAAGAAATCTTAAAAATTAGGGCAGAAATAAATGCAAAAGAAACTAAAGAGACCATAGCAAAAATCAACAAAGCTAAAAGCTGGTTCTTTGAAGAGATAAACAAAATTGACAAACCGTTAGCAAGACTCATTAAGAAACAGAGGGAGAAGAAACAAATTAACAAAATTAGAAATGAAAATGGAGAGATCACAACAGACAACATTAAAATAAAAAGGATCATTAGAGAGTACTACCAGCAGCTCTATGCCAATAAAATGGACAACTTGGAAGAAATGGACAAATTCTTAGAAAAGTATAACTTTCCAAAACTGAACCAGAAAGAAATAGAAGATCTTAACAGACCCATCTCAAGCATGGAAATCGAAACTGTAATCAGAAATCTTCCAGCAAACAAAAGCCCAGGACCTGATGGCTTCACAGCTGAATTCTACCAAAAATTTAGAGAAGAGCTAACACCTATCTTACTCAAACTCTTCCAGAAAATTGCTGAAGAAGGTAAACTTCCAAACTCATTCTACGAGGCCACCATCACCCTAATTCCAAAACCAGACAAAGATGCCACAAAAAAAAGAAAACTACAGGCCAATATCACTGATGAACATAGATGCAAAAATCCTTAACAAAATTCTAGTAAACAGAATCTAACAACATATTAAAAAGATCATACATCATGACCAAGGGGGCTTTATCACAGGAATGCAAGGATTCTTTAATATCTACAAATTAAGCAATGTAATAGACCACATTAACAAATTGAAAGATAAAAACCATATGATTATCTCAATAGATGCAGAAAAAGCCTTTGACAAAATTCAGCATCCATTTATGATAAAAACTCTCCAGAAAGCAGGAATAGAAGGAACATACCTCAACATAATAAAAGCTATATGTGACAAACCCACAGCAAACATTATCCTCAATGGTGAAAAATTGAAAGCATTTCCCCTAAAATCAGGAACTAGACAAGGGTGCCCACTGTCACCACTACTATTCAACATAGTTTTGGGGGTTTTGGCCACAGCAATCAGAGCAGAAAAAGAAATAAAAGGAATCCAGATAGGAAAAAAAGAAGTGAAACTCTCACTGTTTGCAGATTACACGATCCTCTACATAGAAAACGCTAAAGACTCTACCAGAAAATTACTAGAGCTAATCAATGAATATAGCAAAGTTGAAGGATATAAAATTAACACACAGAAATCCCTTGAATTCCCATACACTAACAATGAAAAAACAGAAAGAGAAATTAAGGAAACAATACCATTCACCATTGCAACAAAAAGAATACAATACTTAGGAGTATATCTACCTAAAGAAACAAAAGACCTATACATAGAAAACTACAAAACTGATGAAAGAAATCAAAGAGGACACAAACAGATGGAGAAATATGCCGTGTTCATGGATTGGAAGAATCAATATTGTCAAAATGACTATACTACCCAAAGCAATCTATAGATTCAATGCAATCCCTATCAAGCTACCAACGGTAGTCTTCACAGAACTAGAACAAATAATTTCACAATCTGTATGGGAATATAAAAACCTCAAATAGCAAAAGCAATCTTGAGAAAGAAGAATGGAACTGGAGGAATCAACCTGCCTGACTTCAGGCTCTACTACATAGCCACAGTCATCAAGACAGTATGGTCCTGGCACAAAGACAGAAATATAGATCAATGGAACAGAATAGAAGGCCCAGAGATAAATCCACACACCTCTGGACACCTTATCTTCAACAAAGTAGGCAAGAACATACAATGGAAAAAAGACAACCTCTTTAACAAGTGGTGCTGGGAAAACTGGTCAACCACTTGTAAAAGATTAAAACTAGAACACTTTCTAACACCATACACAAAAATAAACTCAAAATGGATTAGAAATTTAAATGTAAGACCGGAAACTATAAAACTCCTAGAGGAAAACATAGGCAAAACACTCTCTGACATAAATCACAGCGGGATCCTCTATGACCCACCTCCCAGAATATTGGAAATAGAAGCAAAACTAAACAAATGGGACCTAATGAAACTTAAAAGCTTTTGCACTACAAAGGAAACTATAAGCAAGGTGAAAAGACAGATTGGGAGAAAATAATAGCACATGAAGAAGCAGACAAAGGATTAATCTCAAAAATATACAAGCAACTCCTGCAGCTCAATTCCAGAAAAATAAATAATCCAATCAAAAAATGGGCCAAAGAACTAAACAGACATTTCTCCAAAGAAGACATATGGTTAACAAACACATGAAAAGATGCTCAATGTCACTCATTATCAGAGAAATGCAAATCAAAACTTCAATAAGGTACCATTACACACCAGTCAAAATGGTTGCTATCCAGAAGTCTACAAGCAATAAATGCTGGAGAGGGTGTGGAGAAAAGGGAACCCTCTTACATTGTTGGTCAGAATGCAAACTAGTACAGCCACTATGGAGAACAGTGTGGAGATTTCTTAAAAAACTGGAAAATGTACTTCCATATGACCCAGCAATACCACTCCTGGTCATACACACTGAGGAAACCAGACCTGAAAGAGAAACATGCACCCCGATGCTCATGGCAGCACTGTTTATAATAGGTAGGACATGGAAGCAACCTAGATGCCCATCAGCAGACGAATGGATAAGAAAGTGGTGGTACATATACACAATGGAGTATTACTCAGCCATTAAAAAGAAAACATTTGAATCCGTTCTAATGAGATGGATGAAACTGGAGCCCATTATGCAAAGTGAAGTACGGCAGAAAGATGAAGACCAATACAGTATACTAACGCATACATATGGAATTCAGAAAGATGGTAACGATGACCCTATATGCAAAACAGAAAAAGAGACACAGATGTACAGAACAGAATTTTGGACTCTGTGGGAGAAGGCGAGGGTGGGATGATCTGAGAGAACAGCATCGAAACATGTATAGTATCAAGTGTGAAACAGACCGCCAGTCCAGGTTGGATGCATGAGACAAGTGCTCGGGGCTGGTGCACTGGGATGACCCAGAGGAATGGGATGGGGAGGGAGGTGGGAAGGGTTTCAGGATGGGGAACTAATGTAAATCCATGGCTGATTCATGTCAATATATGGCAAAAAACACTACAATAATGTAAAGTAATTAGCCTCCAACTAATAAAAATAAATGGAAATAAAATAAAATAAAATTTCCTTCTAAACCACACCATGTTTATATCGTCTCACATCAACGAACCCACAGTATCTTCATTAAAGTGTCCCAATTTTAACTGCTCAACATAATACAGTGATGTACTATCGAGTTACAAAGATTTTGTAAATGGCAAATCTAAATTCAATTCACAGCTCAAATATATATTGTGACAGTAAGCAAAGGATTTAAAATTCTGATTTTCAGATTCTTTGTCAATTAAAGAGTCATTCATTGGTAGACTTCTGGGCAACTTCTAACCAAGATTTTTTTTTTTTAGAATTTTTTTTGGTGGACAGAAAGTTTTAGTACATTTTGAAAACTTTAATGCCTTTTAGGTAGGACAAACATTCCAAGATTCACCATAATCCCCACCCATTCCTCTTGACTTAATCTTTTATCTATTTCCCTATTACTACCCGACTTCAAATAATTAGATGATGCTTCTTCTGGACAAGAACTTCAAATAACAAAGTTAAGTAATTTTGAGAAAAAATCTAAAATTTAACGAATTTGAGGAAGAAGAGAGAAAACTGAACAGGAACAATCAGAACACTAGGGCAAAAATGAAAAGGATTGATAACTTTGCTAAAGAATTGTATAGCATTACCAAGGATGAAATATACTTTTCTAAAGTAACAACAGCAAAAACAATTTTCAACCAATGATGTGAGAGAAAATTCTGAATTATCTTATTCTATAAAAACTGATATAATTAAATTGCTGAAGAAAAGTTAGACGTGATTAAAGAATATCCAGTGAAAATGTATGAAAACTTCATTTTTGTGTTTAAGTTGATTTTTTTTTTCATTTATTTTTATTAGTTGGAGGCTAATTACTTTACAGTTGTAAAGTAATTATTGTAGTGGTTTTTGCCAAACATTGACATGAATCAGCCATGGATTTACATGTGTGCCCCATCCCGATCCCTCCTCCCACCTCCCTCCCCATCCCATTCCTCTGGGTCATCCCAGTGCACCAATCCTGAGCACTTGTCTCATGCATCCAACCTTGGCTGGAGATCTGTTTCACCCTTGATAGTATACTTGTTTACAAACACATATAAATGGAATTTAAAAAGATGTTAATGATAACCCTATATGCAAAACAGAAAAAAAGAGACACAGATGTAATTTGATTTTTATGTAAGTCTTGTAGAGTTAATGAGGATACTTGGGACTCAATTTTGTGTAGGGTCCACAACATAGAAAATGTTTCCAAGGATTGAACAAACATAAGCTCCATTGAAAGTCTTTGTGGCAAAAAGAGAAAACAACAAGGTTTGAATACATAAAAGTATTTCCATTTAAAGTGAAAGTAGAAGTCACTCAGTCTTGTTCTACTCTTCGCAACCCCATGAACTATAGCCTGTGAGTGCTTCTGTGTCCATGGAATTCTTCAGGCCAGAATACTGGAGTGTGTAGCTGTTCCCAGGGTATTTTCCCAACCTAGGGATCAAGCCCAGGTCTCCGGCATTGCAGGTTGATTCTTTCCCCTCTGAGACACCAGGGAAGCCCATTTCCCTTTTTGACTTTAGACATTTTCTCCCTTCACCTTTATCAAAGAAAACACCACAAGTATTAACACTGGCAGTTGATTCATTTGTTTAGAAATAAAAAAATATGTCTTTTAGGAAAAGCTGTCAGTTAGCCAAAGGAAAAATGATGTGCAATTACAGTTCTTTATTCAAAATGTCTTGGAAAATAACATTTTAAGCGTTCTTTTGAATCTTACAGTCTCATTAATATTTCATTAAATTTCCCAATATAATGTAAAAAGGTATGTGACGCTAATGAGGATAAAAGAAGAAAAAAAAATGTTTCATGAGAAATGGCAGCAGATTGAAAAAATTATAAGTGAAAATTTAATTAGTTGAAGCCCAACTGCTAACAATGGAATAACCAAGTTTGGTTAATTTTTCTATTAATAAAGTGAAGTCAGTCCTTGGAATAGATTGATACTGGTGAAGAAAAATATTTAAATTTTAATTATCCTGAGCTTCATAATTGGAAACACAGTTTACACTCAGCTTTTACCTCTTTGAAAATAAAGGGATTATCTATGACCTACAAGTGTCACATTCTAGGAGAAAAACACGTGAAAGCAGGGTTCTCCTTGGGTCTCTGCTGCTGCAGGGAAAATTGCTAACTTTAGAAAGATGGTACTATTTCCACTATGATCTACAAATGTTAGCAACTATTTGAATACAAAAATATTATTAACTTTTTATTAGTTTTTAAAACATAATTATACATTACCAAATGTGCTCATATAAAGATTGTAGAATATTCAGGACATTCTTTATTTAACCAATAGCATAAAAACAAATGTACCTTGAAATATAAATGCAGAATTAGAACCACTAGAAATAAATGGAAATCTTTACAGCAAGCACTTTTTCACTCTCATGTATTAAAAATTACAACTGTCAATTTTCAACTGCTTGCCAATAATTCTTTCTTATAGTTGAACAGAATTCCATTACCCCAGACTAAATATTAATACTAAATTATCACTCACATAGAATTAGCCTGTTTTTTTTTTTTTTCTTGATATCCTCATTCCATTAGACCAGATAACTTCCCAAAATAATTTTGGGAAAAGTGTTACTTGCCTATCCCACTAACTAGGATTCTGATATAGATATTAATTTATTTAGCCAGGAATAAAATAATGATTGTCCTAAAAGCAAAAAATGTGAGACTTTTTTAAATGAGCAAACATGCTGATGCTGTGTATTCATCCATTATTTATCAAAAGCTAAAAGCGCTCATGGTATATTCTACCATGAATATACAAACACCACATGTAGAACACCCCTCTTTGAGAACAACCTGAAGACTAGCAGAACAGCAGTTCTACAACCAAGAATATAAAGAACCACACAGAGTCTGTTAGGAGAAGTAAACTAGGCAGGGCCCACACCCCTGGCAGACAATCCAGCTGAGAAAGGGAGTGTCACAAACTTAGTGAAAGTGAAAAGGGATGTCAGTCCTTAAGGAGTGAGCAGTTTGAGCTCCAGATTGGGCACCCCAGCCCTGGGGACAAGTGCAGGAAGACGATCCCTTTAACTGTTTGGAAACCCAGCAGGGCTTGCTGGGAGACCCTGAGGACGGCAGGAATCGGACACTGCACTTAAAAGACACATGGACAAACCTACTCTCACTCACAGCACAGGGGCCGCAGAATGGTAAGCACTTGGCAAGGTTGCCAGAACATCCCCAGGACGACTCCTGGCTCTGGCTTCAACCCCACCCCCAAGGAAGTGGCCTTAACATGCCCTGGGAAAAGCTCTGCCTGCATGTGACCCAACTCTACTCTACTGGCTCCAGCTCACCGCCGCAGAGTGACTGTTTCCAGCCCTGTCTGGGAGAAGCCCTGGTCTGCACTGGACTCTGGCTCTAGCCACCCTCCCCAACTCTGCTAAGAAAGTTGCTTCTGACACATCCTGGGAAAAGCCCTGACATCTGCTAGGCTCCATTTCCAATTCTCATTACCCAGCCAAGATGCTGGCTTCTGAGTCACCCCAGGGAAGCCCACTGTCTGTGCTAGCTTCAGATTCAGCACTCCCAGCAAATTCACCAGGCAAACACAGTTTGCATAGGGATGCTCCCACAAAAGGACATGCTTTCAGGCCTGTAAAAGTGACTGTTTCACCTAATATCATAGAAACAGACACAGAAGATCAAACAGAATGAGGGAACAAAAGAATATGTTCCAAAATATAAGAACAAGATAAATTCTTGGGGGAGGGGGTGGAAATAATAAAGTAATTTACCCAGTAAAGTGCAAAGCCAAGGTCATAAAAATGCTCACTGAACTTAGCAGAAAAATGAAGGAACACAGTGAGAACTTCAACAAATAATTAGAATTATATAAAAAAACTGATCTGAGAAATCACAATGCAATAACTAAAATGAAAAATATACCATAGGGAATCAACAGTAGATTAAGAAATACAGAAGTCTAGATCAACAATCTGGAAGATAGAGTAGTGGAATTTACTCAAGCAGAACAGCAAAAAAGAGAAAGAAAAGTTTAAATAAGGATAGTTTAAGGTATCTTTGAGACAACATCAGACATACTAATATTCTCACTAGGGTTCCCAGAAAGAAAAAAATGGGACAGAAAATTTATTTGGTGAAATAATGGCTGAAAATCTCCCTAAACCTAAAGAAGGAAACAAATACCCAAGTATAGGAAGCAAAGTGTCCTTTGATGAACCCAGAAAGACTCATGTAAAGACAAATTATAATTTAAAATGTCAAAAAATAAAAGTTAAGAGAGAATTGTTAAGTCAGCAAGATAAAGAGTCTTATACAAGAGAACTCTCATAAGGTTAACAGCTGATTTTTTTTTTTTTTTTCTTTCAGGATAAATCATGGAGGTAGAAGGAGGTGGCATGATATATTTAAAGTACAAAAGCCTTCAATCAAGGATACTCTACTCAACAAGGTTATCATCCAAAATTGAAGGAGATAAAAAATTTCCCAAGAAGCAAACCATCATCACCAGTAAACCATTCTTACAAGAAATGTTAAAAATACCTATCAATAATCAGTCTAAATGTAAATGAACTGAAAGCCCAAATCCAAAGACAAAGTGATCCAATAGATTAAAGAAAACAAACAACAACCAAAAAAAAAAGACCCATTAACATGCTGCCTGTAAAAGAAAATTTAGAGTTGAAGATGCACACAGATTGAAAGTGAGAGGATGGAAAAAAAGATATAACAAGCAAAAAAAAAAATTAAAGCTGGGGTAGCAATGGTCATATCAGACAAAATAAACTTTAATACGAAAACTGAAATAATGACAAAAATGAGCACTACATAATGATAAAGGGGACAATCCAACAAGAGGATATAATGTTCATAAAAATATATATATAAATTATAAAATATAAACATAAATGTTTATAACATATAACATCAGAACACCTAAATATATAAAGCAAATATAAACAGACATAAAAAGAAAAACTGACAACAATATAATAGTAGTGGGGAACATTAAACCCCATTTATTAATATATCAATGAACAGATCATTCAGACTGAAAATAAAGAAGTAGTTATGTTTAATTACATATTAGACCAGATGCTCTAACATGATAATAGATAACTGAACAGTATTCTATTAGAAAACAGCAGAATGTATTATTTTTTAATGTATACAGACATTCTCAAGGATAGATCACATATTAGGCCACTAAATAAGTCTCAGTATATTTAAGAAGACTGAAATATAATTAATCTTTTTTGATTAATTTGATTAATTTTAATTTTGATTAGTTTGAAACTAGAAATGAATTACAGGAAGAAAACTGAAAAAAAAAAGGCAAAACACAAATAATTCAAGACTAAAAACATACTACCAAAAAAATTTTGTCAACAAAGAAATAAAAATGAAAGTAAAGATATACCTTGAGACAAATGAAAATGAAAACACAACTTTCCAAAATCTATGGGATACTGTTCTAAGTGGAAAGTTTATAGTACCATAAGCATAAATCAGGAAATGAGAAAAAAATCTCAAATAAGCCCCTAACTTTGCACCTAAAGGACCTAGAATAAACAAAGCTTAAAATTAGCAGAAGGAAATAAATAATAAATAACATTGTGAAATAAATTACATGTAAAGCAATTATCCTTCAATAAAAAATAAATAAAGTAAAAAAACTACTTGGAGACCAAACAAAAAATACTAGAAAAGATCCATAAAACTAAGAGCTGTTTTTTCAAAAAGCTCAGAAAAATTGATAAAACTTTAAGCAAACAAACTCTGTATCACAGAGTAGCAAACAAAAGTAGAAATAAAAGAGAAATTGTTACAACCAATGACACAGAAATACAATCAAAAGAAAATACTCTGAACAGTTGTTCTCCAATGAACTGGACTATCTAGGAGAAATGGGTAAATTCATAGAAACATACAAATCCGAGACTAAATCAAAAAGAAATAGAAAATATGAAAATATTGAATGCAATTTAATCAGTCATGCAATTTAATCAGTCATGCAATTTAATCAGTAATCAAAAAAATCCCAGCAAACAGAAGTTCAGGACCAGACTGATTCATTGGGAATTCTACAAAACATTTAAAGAAGAGTTAATACTGATCCTTCTTAAATTTTTCTAAAAATTGTAGAAAAGGGAACACTTCCAATCTCATACTATAAGGCCAATATTACCCTGATACAAAAACAACACAAAAATAACACAAGAAAATGATAAAACAATATTATAGAACAATTATAGACAAATATTACTGATAAACATAGATACAAAAATCCTCCACAAAATTCTAGCAAACTAAATTGAGTAATACATTATAAGATATATATATATATATATGTGTATATATATATATATACATACACACACACATATATATATATCTTGCATATATATATACATATATATATGCAAGATGAACCTAGAAGGTATTATGGTAAGTGAAATGTCACATATAGAAAGACAAATACTGTATGTTTTCACTTATATGTGGACTCTAAAACAAAACAGAAGCAAATAACTGAATGAACATAAAGCAGAAACAGGCTCAGAGATCAGAGAACAGAGGCTATCAGAGGTAAGGAATGTTGATAGCTGGGTGTAATAGGCAAATAGGATTAAAGACATACAACCTACCAATTATTAAATATATAACTGGGATACAATGTACAACACAGGAAATATAGTCAATAATATCATTATAAACGTGTGTGATGCATAATCTATAAAAGTATTGAATTGCTATTGTATACCTGAAACACATAACCATAGGTCAACTGTACTTTAATTTTTTTAAAAAAAGCTAAAATCCTAAAATCTCTTTGGAAAAGTCCCAGCTAGTATTATTAAGGATTAAGGATAACCTATTAGTAGGTGGGATTTTTTTTTTTCCCCCCAAACAAGTAATTTTAAAAAATCACCATCAAATAAGTAAGGGCTTCTCAGGAATGACTATGCCACTTTTGGTGATAAAGACTCTTTGTCAGATGTCAGTACTGAAGGCTTACTTCTTTCTCAGGAAATTCTGCCTGGATGATTTGTAAGGGTTACTTAAAAGGAGAACAAATGGGAAGAACAGACTCCTCAGCTCCAGCACATGTCCATCCTTATTAAAGCTGAGTAACTAGTCCTCCAGTAAATACTATTAGTGCCTAAAGAACAGTAATAGGATGGCTCAAGAACAAAAGATTCACTTACAAACAAAATGATACCTGTCTTCCCATACTCACTAACCACTCTTATCCCAGTTTTGAAATCAGTTTTAAAGTTAAGAATGTAAAACCAATGATCCTCAGATAAATTTTCTTCAAACAATATGGTAATAATATAAAGAACATGTGTCAAGTTTATCATAACACAAGCAAAATAAAAAATGTTTTATAAATAATATAAAACTTGAAATTCCAGTGAATTTACATTTTTGTCATGTTAACCTTCCATTTTGTGAATTTTAGAGGAATGTATCATTCAATATTTTGGTTCAGTCTCACTGATGAAATGTCATCAGAAAATAGGAGATAGAATCTTAACTCTGCTTTCATAACACTAAAATGATTTAGGAAACAAAAGCTCTCAAGTCCCAAAGGAACTACTTTAAAAACCAGCATATTTGTAGATTTTAAAGATTATTAACTATATAGGGTCTTTGATTAATATCTTAAATTTAGTCAAAACTCAGGAAAACAAAACAAAATGAACAGTGGAAAATATGTTCTTTTAATGTTACACTATGAAATAGTTTAACAAACCCACACAAGAGTTACTGAACTCTCCAAGAGAATATACCTGTATATGATCTTTCAGGTTAACCTGTAGATTTCTATCCAGTAGAGAAGATTCCCCTAAAGGTTATGGTTTCATTACCTTGTAAGATACAATAATAAACTTTGTGTATATCCAACCTAGCACTCTTATTCTAACATTTTTAAATTTTTTTTTTTCAAAATTCCTGTATCTCAAAGGTACTTGAAGCCATGTTTGCCATCTTATTGTCCCTGCCTAATTAATGATTTGAATAAAATAGTCCTCATATTGTATTTGTATGAGGGTCATAGTATTAATTTTCTGAAAAGCATAGTATCTGAAAAGTACTGAAAACTTTTATAAAATGATAATTTATCACCTATACAGATCATAGTCAGAGTTATTAGAAATAAAGTCCATTATATTAAGAAAATAAAGCAGCAGGGACATTGAATAATAAAATTTAGGGACATATTAGGCAACTATATTTTCCTGTCTCAAAATATTTTTGTTCTGCTCTTCTGCCTAGTGGAACTTGAAAGAAAAAAAAAAAACAAAAAGATGAGGAGAGGAAAAAAGAAAAGAACCTCTTATTCTGTTCAAACTGTTTTTTTTTTTTCCTTCAAAAGATGTATTCTATAATTCTAAACATATACTACTGTGCATTATCACATTTTGTGCACTTGATTTAGGGTGTATATAACTTGAGTAGTCTATGAATTTGCTAAAGCATTGTTGACAATCAGGATATTATCTACACTGAGAACAATCTTGAAGATACATGGGAGCAGATTTGTGTATTACTGTGTTAAGCGTAGGTTAAATTAAACGTTATGGAATATCTTGTGTTCCAAAGTTCAAAACATCAGAAATGACTGATAGCTAATAGATAAAACAGATATTAATTAAGAACTAACACAAATAAGACTAAATTATAACTGAGATGGAGAAATGCATGATACTGTGGTAGTAATTATGGGAGAACTAAAATAATGAGAATGAAGAACTTATATCTGGTGGAAAAATAGAAAATAAAATTTACAAAAACACAGGATTACTTAGTTTTCAGAGTCCTTTGCATTCTTGTAAACCATAATTAAGTAATATATATACATATATATATATACATATATATGTGTGTGTGTGTGTGTGTGTGTGTGTATATATATATGCACCAAATTTGCATCCAACAGAAATGATCTTCATTGAAAATAAAATTAACCTGCCTACAGTAAATTTAAAAAATAATAGCTTAAATAATAGCTTATTTTTCTCAGGCAAACAGACATCCAGAGGTAGAAATCCAGTGATGGCTACAGATTCTCAGTGAAACTTTCATAAATATAGGATTTTTTTTTTCTCTCTCCTCCAAAATCTGTTTATTTTTATGCTATTGTTATTGCATCAGATCACAAAACTACTGCTACACTTCTAAATATCAGTGTTCCAAGCAGGAAGAGGTGAACGGCTATACTATCTTGCAGACTCTTATTACATTCTATTGACAAAACTGTTTTGGAATACCACCTGTCAACACTCTTTAGAATAGCAATTGATATTTAGCATTTTAGATTTTAAATTAATATATGTCTTTATTTTCCCTTCCCTTTCTGTTTAGATTGTTTTTATGCTTTATGTGTTTCAGGAAATTACTTCAGAAAAGCATAAGAAAAACATCATAAAATTAGGTAGTTCTTCATGTGCATGAAAGAAATATGTGATTTATGTATATAAAGAGTTGAACATGACTGTGCAGCTAAGCACCAACAATGAAGGAAGATAGATAGTAAGTAAAATATTTTTTTTTAAAGGAAAAAGTCTTACTAATGTAGACTTGCCATGAAAACAGAAATGAGAAACCCTGTTAGCATCTTGAGGTAAGGTATATTTCACCCAGATTTTCATAGGGAGTGTTTCTCATAGGATACTCTATAGAGTCATAAAATTATAAGCATACTTTCTCAAATATATGAAGCAATGAAAGGGAGCAGGATCCTGTG
Source organism: Dama dama (assembly GCF_033118175.1). NCBI lineage: Eukaryota > Metazoa > Chordata > Mammalia > Artiodactyla > Cervidae > Dama > Dama dama. The sequence continues at coordinate 8,727,175 of NC_083697.1, read as the reverse complement.
GTCCTCCCAGGTACAAATCCTTTCCATGTCGTCTGTATCTCATTTGTAGGAAAGAGTTTCATTCAACTTCTTTGCCCTTCCTTTAGTTCCAAAGGTCAGGTGCAAACAGTTGCTTATCAGGAAAGGGAGAAAATGCAGAAACAAGGAAGGAGCAACAAAAAAACAAGAGTGTGGTGATAAAGCAGGGTCCTTGTTCCTTTTCAAGGAATAGACATAGCAATATCTTTTATTTCTTCTGCAGCATCTAAGACTTCCAACCAGATAGAGGATGGTAAATTCAGGCTGAGAACAAGATTCCTGGAGCACCACCCTGTTATCTCACCACCAACCAATCAGAAGAAAGTTTGCACACAGTGGAGGATAATGAAAACTGACCAACTCCGAAAATGTTGAACGTCACTTTCTTGCTTTTGAAACTTTCATGGTTGAGCAGAATCTTCAGAGCTGGTTTTTGGAAATGAGTCTACCTTCTCTCCAGTTTACTGGCCTCCTGAGTAAAGCAGTCTTTCCTTTTCCAACCAACACTTGTCTCTTGAGTATTGGCATTTGAGTGGCAAGCAGCTGAACCTGTTTGGTAACAGTAATATAGAGAAAGGCTAAGATGTTAATTATAACTTTATTTGGGTGATAAAATCTGAGGTTCATTTAATTGCTGTTTAAAATTTTTTCTAAGCATCTGGATTTTCAAAACTTTTTATGATAACATTAATTTTATAACAAAAAATAAAAACCAAATAAACAGACAAGCCATTATGCATTCTTCAGGGCCAAATTGATTTTCTTTGTTGTCAAGACTTCTCTAATTTCCCCTAACAGATGTCATTTTTTTTTTGCTTCCCAGTTCCTCAGTTCTGTGGCGTACGTTCCCCACAGTACATTTCACGATCTACTGTGAACCAGAGAAAACTGGGTAATTGTCTTAGCTAGCCTACACCAAATCACATTCTATTTTGTTTGTTGCTGTGCTTAACAGAATGCCTTTATAAAGTAGACATTTAAGAAGAATTTGTTCAATGCATAGATTATTTCTGTCTCAAATTTATTCTCATTTGTCAATATAATTTTTATTGGAGTATAATTGTATATGTATGTGTATATATATATATATATATATATATATATATATATATATATATATATATATATATATATATATATATCCCATCCTCTTGAGCTTTACTTCCACCACCAATCCCCCGCCTCTCTAGGTCCTCACAGAACACAGGGTTGAGCTTCCTATGCTTCATAGCAGGTTCCCAATAGCTAACTATTTTACACATTGTGTTATATTCATGTCACTATTATGGAATAGTACTCAACCATTAATAGGAATGAAACCAGGTCATTTGTAGTGGTATGGATGGATTTAGACTCTCATACAGAGTGAAGTAAGTCAGAAAGAGAAAAACAAATATTGCCTATTAATGCAGAATCTAGAAATATCATACAGATGAACCTATTTTCAGGGCAGTAATAGAGACATAGATGTAGAGAAGGAAGGAATGGACATGAGGAGGGAGGAAGGGAACCTGGTTAGAGGTAAATACACTACCATGTGTCAATATAGTTTTAAAAGAAACTTTGTAAAATCCGATGATACAAGATCAAATGGTACAGGCATTCAAGAAACTACTCCCAACTGCCTATGGCATCTTGTGACAAGATTGGTATTTAAGGGTTTTTTTTTTTTTCTTCCTCTGATAATTGAAACTAGAGATTGTAAACATGGAAAAACATAGAAAATGTACTGACTAATAAGTGTATCAATCATAATTATATATTCTCTTCATATTACTTAGTTATTAATATTAGACTGACCTCTGATTTCATAATTCCTTCTAGATCATCCTACTGTATATTATAATCAAGCAAAAGGGTGTGCTTTTTCTAACTAGGAAGACCTGCTACTCAAGCTTCCTGTGAGTTATTAATGTTCTTGAATTTTCCTTACAAAAATATTAGAATTTATAACATTTTCATTTAAAATTTTAAAATATTTATTTAAAAACTGACAAAACAAAGCACTGGTGGAAACAACGGACCTGGAATTCTCATATATTACTAATAAAAATACAAAATGGAACAGCCACATGGAAAAACAGCTTGACCATTTCTTATAAATGACATATACGTCTTATTCTTCACCAAGTTTGTCAGGCTCAAGCATCTATTTGCAATATTTCCCACTGGTTGTAATGCATGCCATAAATTTAAGCCTCACTTTTATCTTCTGCCTTATCCCAATTACACTTCACTCATTCTGTCTTACAGGGAGGTTATTGATGATAAGATTAGGAGATCAAGAAATGGCAAGTATAGGAGGGATTTTACTCCATCAACTGTGACATAATGCATTTTACACAAGCAACTCACCTTCATCATTTACAGTCTTTGGTTTGGTGTCTTATTTCTTACATTCTACTTATTTTGCTCCCCTGTTTGTGCTCTTTTGCTAAGGCCAGTGATTCTTAATTCAAGGCATCCCTCAGAACCACATGCAGACTTTTTTTTTTTTTTTTTTAATAAAGACCTAGGCTGTACTGTGTGGTACATCAAATCCTGCACCTGCTGGGTGAGTGACCCATAACTGTAAAGCAATAGTAACAAAGATGTTCTTCCACTCTTGTCAAGGTTCTGAACCCCACATCAGGCCTCCCAGCCTGGGGATCCAACAAAGGGGCTGGGAACCCCCAGGGAATCTGGCCTTAAAGGCCAGCAGGATTTGATTATAGGACTTCCACAGGACTGGGGTATACAGAGGCTCCAGTCTTGGAGGGCACAAACAAAATCTTGTGTACACCAAGACTCAGAGGGAAGGAGAAGTGACCACATAGGAAACTGAACCAAAACTGCCTGCTAGTGTCAGAGGGCTTCCTGTGGAAGGTGATCAGAGGAGCTCACCACAGGGATGGGGAACTGGCAGCAGAAGGCTGGGAGAGTTCCCCTTGGTGTAAGCCCTCCTGGAGTTCGCCGTTAACCCTACCATCGACCTTGCAGACCCCAGGGCTGGGCCGCCTCAGGCCAAACAACTACAGGGAGAGAGTGCAATCCCACCTACCAGCAGAATTGGATTAAAGCTTTACTGACCAAGGCTTTGCCCACCAGAGCAAGACCCAGTTTTCCCATCATCAGTCCTTCCCATTAGGAAGCTTACACAAGTCTTTCAGACTCCTCCATCAGAAGGCAGAAGAAGCAGTCCCACAACAGCTTAAAAAACAAACAAACAAACATATTACATAAAGTTAATCATGATGAAAAAGCAGAACATTTAGTCCCAGAAGAAAGAACAAGATAAAGCCCCAGGGGGAGGAAAAAAAAAAAAGCAAAACTTAATGATGTGTATATAGGAAACCTACTAGTAAAAGAATTAAGAATAATGATAGTGAAGATGACCCAGGATTTTGGGAAAACAATGGAGAAAATGCAAGAAATATTTAGCAAAGACTTACTAGAACTGAAAAACAAACAAGCAGAGATGAATAACCCACTATAAGGAATCCATAGCAGAATAACCTAGTCAGAACAGATAAATGACCTGGAGGACAAAATGCTGAAAATCACTGTCACAGAACAGAATATAGATAAATGAATGAAAGACAAAATGAAGCCTAAGACTTCTGATACAACATTAAACACACCAACATTCACATTATGGGGGTCCCAGAAGGAGAAAAGAGAGAGAAAGGACCTGAGAAAATATCTGAAGAGATAGTATCTGAAAAATTCCCTAGCATGGAAAAGAAAATAGTCAACCAAATCCAGGAAGCACAGAGAGTCCCAGGCAGCATAAGTCCAAGGAGGAACACACCAAGACATATAGTAATCAAATGACAAAAATCAAAGACAATGATAAAATATTAAAAGCAACAGGGAAAAGCAACAAATAATATACAAGGGAACCCCCATCAGACTTTCAACTGATTTCTCAACAGAAACTCTGCAAACCAGAATGGAATGGCACAATATATTTAAAGTGATGAAAGGGAAGAAGCCACAGCCAAGAGTATTCTACACATCAAAACTCTCATTCAGATTTGATGGAGAAATCAAAAGCTTTCCAGACAAGCAAAAGTTAGGAGAATTCAGCAGTACCAAGCAAGATTTACAATGAATACTAAAGGAATTTCTCTAGGCAGGAAATACAAGAGAAAGAAAATCCCTACAGAAAGTAAACCCAAAACAACTAAGAAAATGGTAATGGGATCATACATATCAATAATTACCTTAAATATAAATGGAATACATTCACCAACACAAAGACATAGACTGTCTGGGCAAATGAAAAAAAAAAAAAAAAAATGCATGTATGCACTTTCACCTCCACCTCAGAGATCACTGCCTTGTTGCATATGGCCACCCAAGATAGACAGGTAATAGTGGAAAGTTCTGACAAAATGTGATCTACTGGAGGAGGGAATGGAAAACTATCCCAATTTACTTGCCATGAGAACTTCCTGAACTATTAAAAACAAAAAAAAAAAAAGAGAGAGAGATAACACCTAAAGATGAGCCCCTCTAGTTGGTAGTTGTCCAATATGCTGCTAGGGAAGAGCAGAGGACAACTATTAATAGCCCCTGAAAGAATGAAGGAGCTGGGGCAAAGCATAAATAATACTTAGTTGTGGATGTGTCTGGGAGCGAAAGCAAAATCCAATGCTACAAAGAAAAGTATTTCGTAGGAACCTGGAATGTTAGGTCCATGAATCCAGGTAAACTGGACATGATCAAGAAGGAGATGGTAAGAATAATCAACATCTTAGGAATCAGTGAACTAAAATGGATGGGAATGGGCAAATTTAATTCAGATGGCCATTATATCTACTGCCATGGGCAAGAACCCCATGGAAGAAATGCAGTAGCCCTCATAATCAACAAAATAGTCCAAAATGCAGTACTTGGATGCAACTTCAAAAATGACAGTATGGTCTCTGTTCATTTCCAAGGCAAGGTACTGCACATCACAGTAATTCAATTTTATGCCCCTATCACCATGGGCTTCCCTTGTAGCTTGGATGGCAAAGACTCTGCCTGCAATGCAGGAGACCTGGGTTCAATCCCTGAGTCAGGAAGCTCCTTTGGAGAAGGAAATGGAAATGTCAGCCCACTACAGTATCCTTGCCTAGAGAATTCCAGGGACAGACTGTGGGGTCACAAAGAGTCAGACATGACTGAGCAACTAACACATTCCCCTATCACCAAAGCCAGAGAAGCTGAAGTTAATCAGTCCTATGAAGATCTACAAGACCTCTTAGAACTAACACACAAAAAAATTTTTAAAAAAAGATGTTCTATTCATCAGTGGGGTTTGGGTTGCAAAAGTAGAAAGTCAAGAGATACCTGGAGTAACAGGCAAGTTTGGCCTTACAGTAAAAAAATGAAGCAGGGCAAAGGCTAACTGAATTCTGCTAAGAGAAAGCACTGACTGTAGCAAATACCCTTTGTCAGCAACATAAGTGACAACTTTCCACATGGACATCACCAAATGGTCAATACCGAAATCAAACTGATTACATTCTTTGTAGCCAAAGATGGAGAAGCTGTATACAGTCAGCACAAACAAGACCTGGAACTGACTGTGGCTCAGATCATCAGCTTCTCATAGCAAAATTCAGACTTAAACTAAAGAAAGTGGGGAAAGCCACTAGCCCACGACTTAAATCAAATCCTCTATGAATATACAGTGGAGGTGGTGAATATATTCAAGGGATTAGAACTAGTAAACAATGTGCTTGAAGAACTATGGACAGAGGTCCATAATATGTTACAGAGGCAGTGAAAAGAAAAAAAAAATCCAAAGAAAAAGAAAAGCAAGTAGACAAAGTGGTTATCTGAAGAAGCTTTACAAATCGTTGAAGCAAGAAGAGAAGTGAAAAGCAAAAGAGAAAGGTACATCCAACCAAATGCAGAACTCCAAAGAATACCAAGGAGAGACAAGAAGAACTTCTTTAATGAACAATGCATAAAAACAGAGGAAAACAACAGAAGGTGAAAGAGCTCTCCAGCAAATTGGAAATATTAAGGGATCATTTCACCCAAAGATGGGCACAACAAAGGACAGAAGCAGTAGAGACTTACTAGACTAGATGCAGAAGATATCAAGAAGAGACAGAAAGAGTACAGGGAAGAACTGTACAAAAAGATCTTAATGAACCAGACAACTATGATTGTGTAGTCAATCACCCAGAGCCAGACGTTCTGGAGTTGTTAGTCAAGTGGGCCTTAGGAAGCACTTCTGTCAATAAGGCTAGTGGGGTGATGTAGTGTGTAGTAGAGCTATTCAAAACCGTAAAAGATGATGCTGTCAAAGTGTCTCACTCAACGTCAGCAAATCTGGAAGACCTGGTAGTGGCCACGTAACCGGAAAAGGTCAAACCTCATCCCAATTTCCAAGAATAATGTTCCAAGAAGAATAATGTATTAAAGAATGTTCAGACAATCAGACAAATGCTCTCATCTTCCGTACTAGTAAAGTCATGTTTAAAATCTTGAATATAGGCTTCAGCATTACACAAACCAAGAACTTCCAGACATCCAAGCTGGGTTTAGAAAAGGCAGAGGAACTGGAGGTCACATTTACATCATTTGCTGGATCAGAGAGAAAGCAAGGGAATTCCAGAAAAACATCTACCTTTGTTTCATTGACTATGCTAAAGCCTTTAACTGTGTGGATTATAATAAACAGTTGAAAGCTCTTAAAGTGATGAGAACACCAGATCATCTTACCTGTCTCCTGAGAAACCTGTCTACGGGTCAAGAAGCAATAGTTAGAACAGTTAGGTTTGAAAAAGGATTACAACAGGGCTGTCTGTTATCACCCTGTTTATCTAACCTATACCCTGAGCACATTAAGAGAAATACAGGGCTGGATGAGTTACAAACTGGAATCAAGATAGGCTGGGGAAGCATCAACAGCCTCAGATATGAGCATGATACCACTCTCGTGGCAAAAAATGAAAAAGAACTAATGAGCCTCTTGATGAGGGTGAAGGAGGAGAGAGAAAAAGTCAGCTTAAAACTAAATATTAAAGAAACTAAGATCATGGCATCTGGCCCCATTACTTCATGGCAAATAGAAGGGGAAAAGGTGAAAGTAGTGACAGATTTCCTCCTCTCGGGCCCTACAATCATTGTGGCTGGTGATTGCAACCATGAACTCAGAAGATGATTGCTTCCTGGCTATGACAAACTAGACAGTTTGCTGAAAAGCAATGACAAATGTCCATATAGTCACAGCTATGGTCTTCCTAGTGGTCACATAAGGTTGTGAGAGCTGGATTGTAAAGAAGGCAGAATGCCAAAGAATTGATACCTTCAAACTGCAGTGCTTGAGAAGACTCCTGAGAGTTCCTTGGACAGCAAAGAGATCAAACCAGTCAATCTTAAAGGAAATTAACTCTGAATACTCATTGGAAGGACTATGCTGAAGCTGGAGCGTGAATATTTTGGTCATCTGATGCGAACAACGGGCTCATTGGAAAACTTCCTGAGGATGGGAAAGATTGAGGGCAGAAGGAGAAAATGGTATCAGAGGATAAGATGGCTGGATGGCATCTCCGATGCAATGTACATAAACTTGGGCATACTTTGGGAGATGGTGAGAGACAGGGAGGCCTGAGGTACTGCAGTCCATGGGATTGCAAAGAGTCTGAAACGACTGGGTGGCTGAACAACAACTAACATTTACCACAGCACTCTGCTTGACCCCTCAAACTGCACATAATTATTTCATATTGTTATGTTAGTCATGTTTTTATTATGACTTGAAATTGTAATTATCTTTTTTTTTTTTTTTTTTGGTCTGGCTATTGATTGTGAAAACTGATAATCATCTTTTACTATCGTGCTTATGTAACTGTTACTCACTTAATACCATTATGTCATGATTCGTCAACAAAAAAGTATTAGAATTCTATATCACCAAAACTAGGATTTAATGGAAAAATCTGTATCACTTTTTAAAAACCAGATGCATATCAGCATTACCTTGAAATTTTTTTAAAAACGCAAATGCCCTGGTATTGCTTTTGTTTTTTTCTCCAGAGCTCCAGATATGTTTCTAATGAGCAGTCATGTTTAAAAACAACTGAACTATATGATAATCTTTACTTTTATCCAGTTTGTTTCACTTTTTCTATTTCATATTCAGTGCTCCCATTTCATTTACTTTTTCAATTTCTCCATTTCACTTTTTTTTTTCTTTTTGATGTTCTTTCTCAAATCTTTATCAAGTATGATAGAAAAGCTTTTGTATACATATATATATATATATATATATATATATATTAGAAAACTTATGAATGTTTGCTTAACTAAAATTTGTATGACATTCTGACTCTACTTGTTTGACTTAGTGTGAATAGAATGCTATATTTCTATTAAAAAAATAGATACACAACAAAAAACAGTTTTATCACATAGCACTGGGAACTATAGTCAATAACTTGTAATAAGCTATAATGGAAATAATTTCAAAAATAATATTTGTGTATATGCATAACTGAATAACCTTTTTGTGCACCTGCAACATTGTAACTTTTCAATAAAATATTTGTATTAAGAAAAAATAAAATAAAATCACTAAATTAAAAAAAAATAGAACAAGAGAAGTCAAATTTTGCAGATAGGCTAACTTCTGAAAATCATCATTATAAAGGAAGCAGAAAAAAATAAGTAAATGTAATCTATACCCTCAGAGATATTCAAAAGGTTATCACCTCCATAAATCAAGAGTGAAGATAGTTATGGAGAAAAAATAAACTATCAGAGCTGTTAGGTGTTGTGGGGAGCTGTTTCCAAAAATAAAAATATAGAAAACAAAAGAACAAAAATATAGTTGAGGGTAAACTAAATCAACTGAAAATCACATCTGAGATAAAAGGTTGACTCAAAAGATTCTCAAAGAATTCAGTATAAAAATGCAAATCAAATGTGGGAGAAAATAGAAAATAGAAGAGGACATTGTAAAATATGTCTAGCAAGATATAAATAGGTGCATCATATACACACATATGTATACATATATCACATATATACATTTATATTTATATATTTATACAAGTGCACACATATACATATATAATTGGGGATGAAAGCAACAATTACATATAAACATGCAGAGATGTTCATGTATGTGTCTACATGTGTGCATATACATGTACATCTGTGTATATAAATATATACTAAAGATAAAGTAAGTGATGCTGATGGACATATTAAAACAAGCCAGAGGCTTCATTTTACTTCAGAATTACATTATCAAAATTTAAGGGTATATATATATATATATAATGATCTTCCCAGATGGTTCAAACAGTAAAGAATCTGCCTACAATGCAGTAGACCTGGGTTCAATCCCTGGGTCAGGAAGATCCCCTTGAGAAGGAAATGGCAACCCACTCTAGTATACCTGCCTAAATAATTCCATGGACAGAGGAACCTGGTGGGCTAGAGTCCATGGGTCACAAAAAGTTGGACTGAGCAACTAACAGACAGATATATATATATATATATATATATATATATATATATATATATATATATCGTGGGAAAAGAGGACAGGAGGGTGCTCTTGCAGCTTGGGTCAGTTCAGTTCAGTAGCTCTGTCTTGTTCAACTCTATGTAACCTCATGGACTGCAGCATGCCAGGCTTCCCTGTCCATCACCAGCTTTCAAAGCCTGCTCAAACTCATGTCCATCGACTCGGTGATGCCACACAACCATCTCATCCTCTGTCATTTGTCCCCTTCTCCTGCCATCAGTTTTTTCCCAGCATCAAGGTATTGTCCAAGGAATCAATTCTTCGCATCAGGTGGCAAAAGTATCGGAGTTTCAGCTTCAGCATCAGTCCTTCCAATGAACATTCAGGACTGATTTCCTTTAGGATTGACTTGCTTGATTTCCTTGCAGTCCAAGGGACTCTCAAGAGTCTTCTTCAACACCACAGTTCAAAAGCATCAGTGCTTCAGCACTCAGCTTTCTTTGTAGTCCAACTCTCACATCAATGCATGCCTACTGGAAAAACCATAGCTTTGACTGGATAGACCTTTGTTGGCAAAGTAATGTCTCTGCTTTTTAATATGCTGCTTAGGTTGATCATAGCTTTTCTTCAAAGGATCAAGTGGCTTTTAATTTCATGGCTGCAGTCACCATCTGCAGTGATTTTGGAGCCCCAAAACATAGTCTCTCACAATTTCCATTACTTCCCCATCTATTTGCCATGAAGGGATGGGCCATGATCTTAGTTTTTTTGAATGTTGAGTTTTAAGCCAATTTTAACACTCTACTCTTTCACTTTCACCAAGAGGCTCTTTAGTTATTCTTTGCTTTCTGCCATAAGGGTGGTGCCATTTGCATATCTGAGCTTATTGATATTTCTCCCAGCAATCTAAACTTCAGTTTGTGCTTCATCCAACCTGACATTTCACATGATATACTCTGCATATAAGTTAAGTAAGCAGGATGACAGTATACAACTTTGACGAACTCAATTCCCTAATTGGAAACAGTCTGTTGTTCCATGTCCTGTTCTAAATGTTGCTTTTGACCTGCATACACATTTCTCAAGAGGCAAGTAAGGTGCTCTGTTATTCCCATCTCTTTAAGAATTTTCCACAGTTTGTTGTGATCCACATAGTCAAAGGCTTTGGCATAATCAGTAAAGCAGAAGTAGATGCTTTTCTGGAACTCTCTAGCTCTTTCTATGATCCAACAGATGTTGGCAATTTGGTTTCTCTGCCTTTCCTAAATCCAGCTTGAACATCTGGAAGTGCTGTAGTCTGAACATTTTTTGGCACTGCCTTTCTTTGCAATTGGGATGAAAACTGATCATTTCCAGTCCTGTGGCCACTGCTGAGTTTTCCAAATTTGCTGGCATATTGAGTGCAGCACATTCACAGCATCATCTTTTAGGATTTCAAATAGCTCAACTGGAATTCTGTTACCTCCACTAGCTTTGTTCATAGTGATGCTTCCTAAGGCCTACATGACTTCACATTCCAGGATGTTTGGCTCTAGGTGAGTAATAACACCATAGTTATCTGGGTCATGAAGATCTTTTTTGTACAGTTCTTCTGTGCATTCTTGCCACTTCTTACCATCTTCTGCTTCTGTTAGGTCCATATTGTTTCTCTCCTTTATTGTGCTCATCTTTGCATGAAATGTTCCCTTGCTATCTCTAATTTTCTTGAAGAGATCTCTAGCCTTTCCCATTCTATTCTTTTCCTCTATTTCCTGCATTGATCACTGAAGACAGCTTTCTTATCTTTCCATGCTTTTCTTTGGAACTTTGCATTCAGATGGGTATATCTTTCCTTTTCTCCATTGCCTTTAGCTTCTCTTCTTTTCTTAGCTATTTACAAGGCCTCCTCAGACAACCATTTTGCTTTGCATTTCCTTTTCTTCTGGATGGTCTTGATCACTGACTCCTGTACAATGTCACAAACCTCCATCCATAGTTCTTCAGGTAATTTGTCTATCAGATCCAATCCTTTGAATCTATTTGTCACTTCTAATGTATAATCATAAGTGATTTGATTTAATCATAGCTGAATGGTTTAGAGGTTTTCCCTACTTTCTTCAATTTAAGTCTGAATTTAGCAATAAGGATTTCATGATCTTAGCCACAGTCAGCTCCCGGCCTTCTTTTTGCTGACTGTATAGAGCTTCTCCATCTTTGGCTGCAGAGAATATAATCACTCTGATTTTGGTATTGACTATCTGGTGATGTCCATGCATAGAGTCTTCTCTTGTGTTGTTGGAAGAGGATGTTTGCTATGACCAGTGCTTTCTCTTGGCAAAACTCTGTTGGCCTTTGCCCTGCTTCATTTTGTTCTCCAATGCCAAATTTACCTGTTACTCCAGGTATCTCTTAACTTACTATTTTTGCATTCCAATCCGCTGTGATGAAAAGGACATCTTTTTTTGGGGGGTGTTAGTTCTAGAAAGTCTTATAGGTCTTCATATAAGAAGACCTTATATTATGTTCAATTTCAACTTCTTCAGCATTACTGCTTGGGGCATAGACTTGGATTACTGTGATATTGAATGGTTTGCCTTGGAAATGAACAGAGATCATTCTGTCATTTTTGAGATTGCACCCAAGTACTGCATTTCAGACTCTTGTTGACTATGAGAGCTACTCCATATCTTCTAAGGGATTCTTGCCCACAGTAATAGATATAATGATCATCTGAGTTCAATTCAACCATTCCACTCCATTTTAGTTCACTGATTCCTAAAATGTTGATGTTCTCTCTTGCTCTCTCCCATTTGACCACTTCCAATTTACTTCTATTCATGAACCTAACATTTCAGGTTCCTAAGCAATATTGTTCTTTACTATTGAATTTGGGTAGATTCCACTCTTTCCTGGTGTCCCCACCCAAGGTTGCTAATGAAAACCATCTGTACCTGTATACTCAGGCAATTTCAGGGTATCTTCCTTTTGCCAAAGATTTCAGAAAAAGATAAACACCTTATGATGTTGTGATGAATGATAGAGCCAGGATGGCTGGTAAAGATGGTGTCATACATGGAGGAAGCACTGTGATATAGTCAAGGGATGATAGAGCACTGTAACTTGACAATATAGGTAACTCAACAATTCCTGGACTGAGTCCCCCTCATTGTTTCCTAGAAATGTAACCTTGGACAGGCCACTTCATCTCTGTATGTCTTAGTGTCCTCAACCCTAAAGTGGATATTTTAAAGGCATTTATCTGTAGACATGTTTCTATAGTTAAATTGCAGATGCTTGCACAACATCTGGGAAAATTCATGGCCCTCCACAGTTCTCTTGCTTTCAGATATCGCATAGTAAATAATACAGTTTTACTTTCTCATCCTTTGCTATGGATTGCTTGACATATTTTTAGCTCATGTGGACATTCCTGGTGAGTTAGACGGTAAAGCTTCTGCCTACAATGCAGGAAACCTGGGTTTGATCCCAGGGTCAGGAAGATCTCCTGGAGAAGGAAATGGCAGCCCACTCCAGTACTCTTGCCTGGAAAATCCTATGGACGGAGGAGCCTGGTAGGCTACAGTCTATGGGGTTGCAAAGAATTGGACATGACTGAGCGACTTCACTTCACTTCATCTGAACAAATGGCTGTAAACCTATTGATCTTTTTGGTTTAGGAAAGCAAACAGATGTTTCTTGGCTCAGCAGACCAAATCCCGTTCTCAATAAAGGAGAAGAGAACAGAGTAATTTCATGAAAGAAAGCCCATAATGAAACCAGTAGACAGAAAAGTTGGCCTTTAAACTAAGACAGTAAGAAGAAGGAAAAGAGAGATGGATAGCACAGCTTTGTGAGGGTGTGCTATGGCACGGACTTTTGTGGGAATCAGGCAAATGTGAAGGAATAAGAAAGGAAAGTGACATAGAACCAGCTTTGTACTTATAGAGAATATTGTCTTATTCATAATAAGCTGTCATTAAATGGAAGCTATTATCAATCGTAATGCCATGTGGTAGTTTTAAAATGTCCAGAATTCTTTTATATTTCTCCCTTATTGCTTGCCTCCCCAGAGAGCTTGTGCTAGGCTTAGAGTATTGCATGCAATGACGAACAGGATAAGATGTGTGTGCTAGCGTGCAGTTGCAGAGACTGGGTCATAAAAGTCACCTTTGTGACTCTGTGGCTTCCTTTGTGCTTTCTCTCTTTGGATCAGTCACTCCAGGGAAAGTGGACTGTCATGTTCTGAGCAGCCGTATGAAATGGCTCACATGACAAGAAATTGAGGCCAGATGCTAACACTAAACGAGCAACTGAGCCTTAAGCCAAGTCATGTGAGTGGGGTTTCTTGAAAGTGGAACTTCTATAGTTCAGCTTTCATCTAGTTGTAACCCAGAGTGACGTTTTTAAAAATTATTCTATTGAGGTATAATTGATTTGCATATGATGTTAATTTATATTGGACAGCAAAGTGATTCAGCTATACATATATATGGATTCTTTTTCATATTTTCCACTATGGTTTATCACAGGACATTGAGTATAGTTCCCTGGGCTATGCAGTAGGACTTTGTTGTTTATCAGTTCTATAGACAATAGTTTGCTACTGCTAATCCCAAACTCCCTATCCTTCCCTCTCCCACTGTACCTACCTCTTGGCAACAAGAAGACTGTTATCTATATTTGTGAGTCTGTTTCTAGTTCTTTCATTCAGTTCAGTCACTCAGTTGTGTCCAACCCTTTGTGAGCCCATGGACTGCAGCACACCAGGTCTCCCTGTCCTTCACCAACTCCCAGAGTTTGCTCAAACTCATGCCCACTGAGTCAGTGATGTCATCTAACCATCTCATCCTCTGTCGTTCCCTTCTCCTCCTGCCCTCAATCTTGCCCAGCATCAGGGTCTTTTCAAATGAGTCAGTTGTTTGCATCAGGTGGCCAAAGTATCGGAGTTTCAACTTCAGCATCAGTCCTTCCAATGAACACCCAGGACTGATCTCCTTTAGGATGGACTGGTTGGATCTGTTGCAGTCCAAGGGACTCTCAAGAGTTCTCCAAGACCACAGCTCAAAAGCATCAATTCTTCAGCGGCCCATTTTCTTTATAGTCCAACTCTCACATCCATACATGATTACTGGAAAAACCATAGTATTGACTAGATGGACCTTTGTTGGCAAAGTAATGTCTGCTTTTTAGTATGCTGTCTAGGTTGTGAGAGGGTAACAGGCAGGAAGGCCAGGGGTCTCCAAACAGAGGAAATAGGCTGCAAATGCCAGACATTTTTATCTCTCTTAAGCAGCAGGAGGAAACAAACCAGAGATTTTTTTTCTTCTCTATACAAATTTAAAAGGAGGTTTCTCTTAAAATGCTGTGTTGCCATGACACCTGGTTTCACCTGAAGCTAACTATCCTCAAACCTTGAGTTAACCAATGCATTTCTTTTTCTTATGGAAATGTTTGTCTTAAGCTATGTTAATGTGCTATGCATTTACCCCAGACTCTAAGTTCTGCCAAATGGCCTAACCTACTTACTCAGATATAGGTCCCCTAATCTATGTAAATGAAACTATTTGTTGGTAATCTGCCCTTCTACAAGATTCAAGTCAATCGTTTTATGGCCAGGGATGAATTATCTGGTGCCATTCTAAATTCTAAGACATTCCTTTTTTTAATTAACAGACTGTGAGTGACTATATAACTTACAGCTAAAGACTGGGGGCGGGTATTCTTTCTGCCCCCTTCTGATGCCTATGTCAGAAGCTTTCTCTATCTCCTTTATACTTTAATAAAACTTTATTACACAAAAGCTCTGAGCGATCCAGCCTCGTCTCTGGCCCCGGATTGAATTCGTCTCCTCCGGAGGCCAAGAATCCAAGGCGTCTTATCGTTCAGCAACAACCTTTCATCTTGGGGGCTCGTCCGGGATCCTTCAGGACAAGGTAAGGATGCTTGGAGCTTTAGTTCTTTGTTCTTCTAGTGAACACGTTTTCTGCTGTACTTCACTAACTCTACGGTGTGCTTGTGTGAATGAATGAAATGCCCTGCAAGAAGCAAATGAGCAGCCCTGCTCTGCAGTTCCGCGGAGACCTCATAAGGCTTATGGCAGAAACCTGTCAGGGGTTTATACTGACCTGCCAATGCCAAGAGGAAACCAATGTCTCCTTTGAGAACCGACCAGAAATGGGCAAAGCGTGTGGACCGAACTCTCCTTTCTCGGTCAAACTTTTCGGTCTCTTTGACCATTTCATAACTCCTTGGGAACTAGAAGTACTAACCTAATCTATTGGATCATAGGCTTTCAAGGGGCTTGTGATCTATGTTGCTACTCTTCTGTGGTCTAGGTCTCAAACTGGGATTGGTAGTCAGGAGGGGCCTAGCCTCTCTAGGACTAGAAAGTTCGGAAGCTAGATGGAGCTCTAACTCCAAGAGCATCTCTGAGGTTAAAGGTTACTCTGATTGAAACTGCAAAGTTTTTTTTTTTTTTTTTCCTTTGGTAACGCTGGCTCTTAGTGGATAAGAGGAGGCTCTTATACTGGTGTGGTGACACTTGGAAAGAACATCTCAGTTTCATGTTTGTATTGGCCTTACTGTGGTCAGGAATATACTCCGGGTCGTGCACACACACTCAGGTGACGAATGTTTCCCCCAGCGGTCTTAGCGTGGGAGGCATTCTGGAAGGTTACCCTGATGCACCCCGGGTGGCATCAGAGGCAAGCGAGGTGAAGAGCTGGAAGTCAGTCAGGGATGCCTGGTGCATCCCCACCCCATCTCGGTGGTAGAACCGGGAGGGACAAGTGTGACGCCTGCGTCGGTAAGGGACAGACTAAGTCCGACCAGGAAGGAAAAGCTTTTGGTGTAAAGTCTGTCTACACCCCCATCTAGAGCAGGGAGGGGTGCCTCCGGTAGAAAAAGTGGCGCTGTTTGCTTTTTTTTCTCTCTTACAGATGGGAGCTAACAATTCCAGCCTCACTCCTTTGAACTGTATCCTGAAAAACTGGGATAGATTTGATCCCCAAGGCTTAAAGAAGACACACCTGGTCTTCCTATGTGATACTGCATGGCCGCGGTACCCACTGGGAGTCAGGCGGTCCCAGCTACAGAACCAGACTGGGACTATAACACTGCTAAAGGAAGATGAGATCAGAGTCATTTTGTCAGATGTATTCTTGAAGGACTCAGGCAGGCACGTTCTAAGCCTTTAAACTATGGCAAAGTGGCAGACATAGAACAGGAGGAGAAGGAAGCTCCTGGTAAATTCCTAGACTGAGAGAAGCCCTTCGCAAATTCACTGAGATTGATCCTGAAAGTGAAGAGGGAAAAGTGTTCTTAAAGGATAGATTTCTCACTCAGTCGGCTCCAGATATTTGCTGTAAGTTATCAAAACGGGCGTATGGATCAAATCAGTCTTTAGATAATCTGTTACAACTGGCTCAGACAGTCTATTATGGAAGGGAATATGAGGAAAAGAAAGAAAGGCAGAGAAAGAGGAAGGAAAACGTGGAAGCCCTCGCAATGGCTATGAGAATCGTTCTTAAACAGCCTGAGGAAAATGCCCAGAAGGACTCAGGTGAAAAGGGATGGGCTTGCTATTACTGTGGAAAGGAGGAGCATCTCAAGCGGGATTGCCCTCAGGCATCTAAGCCGCCCCTGGCTCCATGTCGGGTCTGCAAGGGACCACACTGGAGGAGAGACTGCCCCCAGAGGCGTAGGTCTCAGGGGTCTGACTCTCAAGACCATCAGGACTGAAGGTGTCCGGGGGTCCCCACACAAGCTCCCATCCTAATTACACCTGAGGAACCCCGGGTACTGATAACGGTGGGAGGCCAATCCGTCAATTTCCTTTTAGATACTGGGGCAACTTACTCTGTGCTTACTGAAGCCCCTGGCCCAATTTCTTCCCGATCCGCTTCCGTAATGGGACTGTCTGGACGAGCCAAAAGGTATTATTTCAGTTATTCTCTATCTTGCAACTGAGATTCTGTGCTATTTTCACACGAGTTTCTTATCGTGCCAGAATCACCCTCACCCCTTTTGGGGAGGGATATACTGAGCAAGGTCCATGCCTGTTTTCATGAATATGGAGCCCTCCCTTTCTCTCCCTTTAGTTGAATGAAATGTAAATCCTAGAGTATGGGGTGATGGGAAATCTGTGGGTCGAGCACAAAATGCTATTCCTGTAGTTGTCAAGCTCAAAGACCCAGACTTATTCCCACATAAGAAGCAGTATCCACTGAAACCTGAGGTTAGGGAAGGGTTAAAACCCATCATTGAGAATTTAAAGGAGCAGGGACTGTTAGGTCCCTGCAACAGTCCATGCAACACTCCTATTTTGGGTATAAAGAAATCAAATGGTAAATGGAGACTAGTTAAAGATTTATGAATAATAAATGAGGCTGTGGTTCCTTTACACCCTGTGGTGCCTAATCCTTATACTCTATTGTCTGAAATTCCTGAACGAGCCAAATATTTTTCAGTAATTGATTTAAAAGATGTCTTTTATTCAGTGCCTTTGGCGGAGGAAAGTCAATTTCTATTTGCCTTTGAAGACCCCACGCAGCCAGCTTCTCAGTTAACCTGGACAGTTTTGCCCCAGGGATTTCGTGACAGTTCTCACTTATTTGGGCAAAGTTTGTCACGGGATCTACAAAACTTTAATAGCTCTGAAGCGGTAGTGTTACAATATGTAGATGATATTTTGCTCTGTGCTGAGACAGAGGAAGCTTGTTCACGAGCCTCAGAAGGTTTCTTAAACTTTCTGGCAGGCTGCGGTTACAAGGCATCAAGAGAAAAGGCTCAGCTTTGTCAACAACCTGTTAGATATCTGGGCCTAATCATATCAGAAGGGACTAGGGCCACAGGCCCTGAGAGAATTAAACCTATACTAAACCATCCCCTACCTATGACTTTAAGACAATTGAGAGGATTTTTGGGAATCACAGGCTACTGTCGTATTTGGATTCCGGACTATGGGGAACGTGCCTGGCCTTTATATAAACTTACAGCTGAAACTCAGCAGGCCCAAACCGACAAACTGGTTTGATCTCCAGATACTCAAAAGGCTTTTAAGGTTCTTCAGACTGCTCTCCTGCAAGCTCCCGCTTTGAGTTTGCCCACAGGGTCAGAATTTAACTTGTCACTGAAAGAAAAGGTATGGCCTTGGGAGTTTTGACACAACCCCGAGGGCCTTACCAGCAACCTATTGCTTATCTAAGCAAAGAATTAGATGTAATTGCACATGGGTGGCCCCACAGCCTCAGAGTAATTGGGACCATGGCTTTATTAGCGCCTGAAGATTTAATAATAATTAATGGACGAAACCTTACTGTACTGACTTCTCATCATGTGAGTGGAATCTTAAATACTAAGGTTAATATTTGGATGACACACAGTAGGCTTCTTAAATATCAATCATTGTTGTTAGAAGGACCAGTAACTGAGTTTAAAGTTTGTGGAAATAAAAATTCTGCCACTTTCCTTCCTGAGAAGGAAAATGAAACACCTGAGCACAATTGTTCCCAATTCCTAACTTTAAACTATGCAGCTCGGGAGGATCTAATGGATCACCATTAGACAATCCTGACATGGAAATATTTACAGATCGCAGTTCTTTTGTTCGGGATGGAAAGCGTAAAGCAGGTTACACAGTGGTGACTGCTGAACAGGTTTTAGAAGCAAAATCTCTCCCCCAGGGAACCAGTGCCCAGTTAGCGGAGCTTGTTGCTCTGACCTGAGCTCTAGAGTTAAGCGAAGGGCAGCGAATAAATATCTACACTGGTTCTAAGTATGCTTATTTGACTTTACATGCTCATGCTGCAATATGGAAGGAAAGACAGTTTAAAACAGCAACAGGAGAACCTATTAAGCATTTCAGAGAGATTGAGAGACTTTTAACTGCTACCTATTGTCCTAAAGAAGTAACCATTATGCATTGCAAAGAGCACAGCAGGGATGGGAGTAAAGTAGCTCCTGGTAACCTGTTAGCTGACTCTCTAGCCAAAAAAGCGGCACTTTACGAAACCCCCTCACTACAGACGCCTTTGATCTGGACAGGTCCTGTGGAACAGGAAAAGCCACAATATACTGAGGAAGAATTAGAAAGATATGAGAAAAGAGGAGCAAAGATTACTGATAAAGGATGGCTTACAGTCCGAGGATGGACGATTAATAATTCCTGAAAATGCTCAGTGGAAAATTCTTAAGGGTTTGCACCAGAGTTTTCATTTGGGTGCAGAAAGTACTTACCAGATGGCTTCTCGCTTGTTTGAAGGTAAAAATGTAATGAAAACTTTAAAGAACATTATCAAACCGGGTGAGGTTTGTCAGAAAAATAACCCAAAGACTGAAAAGCTAGCAAAATCTGGATTACAACGAAGGGGAAAGTATCCTGGAGAGGACTGGGAAATTGATTTCACTCATATGCCAAAAGCTAATGGATATTCTTGCTTACAAGTTTGGGTGGATACTTTTACTGGATGGATTGAGGCTTTCCCCTGTCGTAGTGAACAAGCTAAGGAGATTATAAAAGATTTTAATCCATGAAATTATCCCCAGGTTTTGGGCTGCCATGGAGCCTTCAGAGTGACAATGGCTCCGCCTTTAAAGCTGCTGTAACTCAGGGGGTGTCTAAAACTCTAGGAATAAAGTATCATTTACACTGTTCCTGGAGACTCCAATCCTTAGGAAAGGTTGAAAAAGCTAATGGAGTTATCAAAAGACATCTGCGCAAATAAACCCAAGAGACGCAAGACAACTGGATTAAAGTCCTACCCATAGCTTTAATGAGGGCTCGAACTGCCCCCAAAAAGAAGGGACTGTCCCCCTTTGAATGTATTTATGGAAGGCCTTTCTTACGCACCGACATTGTTATAGATCCTGAAGCTTTGGAGTTAACTAATTATGTAACTCAGCTCTCAGCTTCAACAAGCATTAACAGAACTCCAGGAGATGACTCCTGACCCAGCCTCTGAATCCAGCAAGCCTCTATTTGAGCCAGGAACTGAGGTCCTCATAAAAACATTGGGATCTGGGGGCCCATCCCTTGAGCCCCTCTGGGAAGGCCCTTACCAGGTTATTCTTTCTTCTCTCACAGCTGTCAAAGTATCAGGATTTGATTCATGGGTACATCACACTCGAGTCAAGTGGTGGCACCCTGACCAGAGCTAAGTGATGTCATTTTATGTCTTTACTTTCTATGATCTGACTTTGTACTTTTCAGATGGGCCTGATAATCTATGTGAGTCTACTTCTGCTGACTCCAGAAATCCTGAGCCTGCCATTTGATCCTCAAGACAATGCCTTCCTGTCCTGGGCTCACTCCTATGCTGCATTCCACAATCGGTCTAACTGCTGGGTCTGCGGAGCATTCCCCCTTTCATCAGTGGAAGGCTTCCCGTGGTGGACATCTCCACTTCAAGGAAAAGACTTTCTCCAAGTCTGCGAATACATTCGACAACAATCACATGTGATGCCTCTGCTTCGTCTGATGACATCTAACAACCCTAGAATGGACTGTTGCAATACTTTGTACTTTAACTATGGACATAATGTGACTTTTAATTTTGATTATACACTGTCTCAGTTTAATGACTATTTTGCTACACATAAGACAAATAGATCTAGATCTGATGGTTTTTTACCTGACGTTTATCAAATATGGGATTAGGTTATATGGCTAACTCCTGAAAAAGGATATCTAATATCTATGCCCCTATATGCTGGGAACAAACAGAGCCATCCCCCAAAGTTAGCCAACAACTTAATTACAATGATTGGAAACAATTGGGATTTTTGCCTCAGGAAATATGTAACGTAATCATTCCCGTGTTTTCCAACCCCAATTCAGGTCTTCCCTTTGGCCAGGCACTGATTGGGACTGGATATCTCAGTCACGCTGGCTTGCTCCAAATGGGACTTATTGGATATGTGGCTCTTACCTATGGGCTTGGCATCCCCCTCGCTGGATAGGGAGATGCACCCTGGGTCTAGCCTTTACTCACAGCTTTATATTTTCAGAGCTTCCAGAGAAGCCTGCTAATTTACCCCACCTTATAACTCTGTGGGCAAGGTCTGTATTTCACTGGTATGATTATTTGGCTGCAGTGTTTGTCCCCTCTTTGGGAACCACTGATATTATGCTACGAGTGGATGCTTTGAGTAATTTTACTCAACAGGCATTACAAGACTCTCAAAAAGCTATTTCA
Source organism: Dama dama (assembly GCF_033118175.1). Taxonomy (NCBI): domain Eukaryota; kingdom Metazoa; phylum Chordata; class Mammalia; order Artiodactyla; family Cervidae; genus Dama; species Dama dama. The sequence goes on along the minus strand of NC_083697.1, from coordinate 8,705,524 downwards.
GCTCTTAATGCTGAAGAAGCACAAGTTAGAAAGGTGGGTTTACAGAACAGATTGGCTCAGATATTCTGACGGCTGCACGAGGAGGAGCGTGTGCCATCATTCTTACCCAATGCTGCACACATATACCTGACCTGAGCACTGATGTTACTCATTTTACTAAACACATGAACAAGATGACTGGGGCCATGGATACTCCTGAAGCTTCAATCGCCTCACTTTGGGACACGTTAACTATTTCCCCATGGTGGAAGACTATATTAATTACAATAATTCTGATTGTTCTATTTTTGCTGTTTGCTCCCTGCATCTGTAACTGTGTAACTGGATTTGTTTCTAGCCGCATGAAAGCTTTTAAGTTACAAATGGTTGCTCAAACTCCTGCCATCACTGCAGCTTCTTCCGACTACTATTTGGGGCCCCTGGATCAGACATCCTCACTATGAGGATTAGGAGAATATGTTGCCTCACTAATTTAGGGACAACGCCGCTTGTCAGCTCTGAAGCAGTTACGGAATGAGAACGATGCCCCTTTTCCCTAGGCAACATAATTCTCCTAAAAGAAAAGGGGGGAATGAGAGGGTAACAGGCAGGAAGGCCAGGGGTCTCCAAACAGAGGAAAGAGGCTGCAAATGCCAGACATTTTTATCTCTCTTAAGCAGCAGGAGGAAACAAACCAGAGATATATTTTTCTTCTCTATACAAATTTAAAAGGAGGTTTCTCTTAAAATGCTGTGTTGCCATGACACCTGGTTTCACCTGAAGCTAACTATCCTCAAACCTTGAGTTAACCAATTCATTTCTTTTTCTTATGGAAATGTTTGTCTTAAGCTATGTTAATATGCTATGCATTACCCCAGACTCTAAGTTCTGCCAAATGGCCTAACCTACTTACTCAGATATCGGTCCCCTAATCTATGTAAATGAAACTAGTTGGTAATCTGCCCTTCTACAATATTCAAGTCAATTGTTTTATGTCCAGGGATGAATTATCTGGTGCCATTCTAAGTTCTAAGACATTCCTTTCTTTTAATTAACAGACTGTGAGTGACTATATAACTTACAGCTAAAGACTGGGGGCGGGTATTCTTTCTGCCCCCTTCTGATGCCTATGTCAGAAGCTTTCTCTATCTCCTTTATACTTTAATAAAACTTTATTAAACAAAAGCTCTGAGCGATCCAGCCTTGTCTCTGGCCCCGGATTGAATTCGTCAGTTGGTCGTAACTTTTCTTCCAAGGAGTAAACGTCTTTTAATTTCATTGCTGCAGTCAACAGCTGCAGTGATTTTGGAGCCCAAGAAAATAAAGTCTGTCACTGTTTCCACTATTCCCCATCTATTTGCCATGAAGTGATGGGACCAGATGCCATGATCTTAGTTTTCTGAATGTTAAGCTTTAAGCCAACTTTTTCACTCCTCTTTCACTTTCATCAAGAGGCTCTTAAGTTCTTCACTTTCTGCCATAAGGGTGGTATCATCTGCATATCTGAGGTTATTGATATTTCTCCCAGCAATCTTGATTCCAGCTTGTGTTTCATCCAGCCCAGTGTTTCTCATGATGTACTCTGAATATAAGTTGAATAAGCAGGGTGACATACACCTTTCCCTATTTGGAACCAGTCTGTTGATTTGTGCCATATTTTAGATTCCACATATATTTTAGATTCCACATGTAAGGGATGTCATGTGGTATTTGATGGGCTTCTGAGGTGGCTCAGTGGATAAAGAATCCACCTGCAATGCAGGAGACACAGGAGATGTGAATTTGATCCCTGCATTGGGAAGATCCACTGGAGGAGACATGGCAACCCACTCCAGTATTCTTGCTTGGAGAATCCCATTGACAGAGGAGCTTGGTGGGCTACAGTCCATGAGGTCACAAAGAGTTGGGCATGACTGAAGAGATTGAGCAAATAAGCAAGCATGTTATTTATCTTTCTATTTCTGACTTACTTTGACTTAGCATGATAATCTCTAGCTGCATACACATTACTACTAATGGCATTTCATTCTTTTTTATGGCTGAATAATATTTCATTGTAAATATGTGCCATATCTTATTTATCCATTCCTCTGTTGATGGATATTTAGGTTGTTTCTAAATTCTGGCTACTATAAATAGTGCTGCAGTGAACATAGGGCTGCAGATATTGTTTTGAATTACAGCTTTCTCTGGATATATGCCCAAGGATGGGATTGCAGGATCATATGGCAACTCTATTTTTAATTCTTTTGAGGAACTGCTACAATATCCTCCATTGTGGTTGTACCAATTTACATGCCCACCAACAATAGAAGGGTCTCTTTTTCTCCATACTCTCTCCAGCATTTGTTATTTGTACACTTTTTAATGATGGTCATTCTGACCAGTATGAGGTAATACCTCTTTGTAGTTTTAATCTTCATATATCTGTTATTGATGCTGAGAATTTTTCCATGTGCCTACCGGCCATCTCAATGTCTTCTTTGGAGAAAAGTGTTTTTAGGTCTTCTGTTTTCCAAACCTACATCTTGATTAAAATTGCATTAGAAGGCTCTTAGCTAGAACCACCAAGTCATTAACAGACCTTCCTAAGTTGTTTTGAGTTGCTAGGTTTGAGAGTAATTCCTATGCAGAAAAAGAAAAAAAAAAAATAATAATAATAATACAAGGTATTATTCTTATTCTTGGTAAGGAGTTTAAATGTGCATTTGCTTCTACTGTTTAGTGTTTTGATTTATGAGAAAATAATGAAGCTTCATTTCAAACAAGTATAGTACGAAAATTTTAGAATTCCTGAAATATCAGAATAATCTTGTCCCTGAAAACATCGCTGCTTAGAAATAAAGGAACAATTCATGTGTAAAATAGAACACATATGTTTAAGGAATTATACTTTGGAGAACAAGATGTGGATGGATAAAAAGTTTGAGATTTAAAGTGAAGTGCAAAAATTCTGTCCAAAGTATATTTCCAACACTAGTTCTATGTTGCGCTGAAAAGGGGGGGGAAAGCATAAAAGAGATTTTTAAAAGAATAAGAAAGAATGATTTTTAAAAGTTTTGATGTGGCATAAAAGTCATTGAGCTTAGCCTCAACACAATTTTCTTCCACAATATTTCTGACATATCATAATGTGACTTACTTTATAATTCTGTTAATGGAGAATTGGTCAATTTATTTTCTGAAGAACACTAAAATTTAGAAATCTCAACTGTTAAGTTCTTGGTAGGTTCAAATCCCCCTTTCCCCTTGAACATACTTCTGCTATCTGAATGGAAATAGAAAAAAAATAAAAAAGATGGAGTGTAATCCTTCCAATTTAGTAACAGTTAATATGTTGTCTTTCAAACCCAGCAAAGACATGTGAAAAGGGCATTGTAAAGTGTTGGACACTCAAACTCCTAAGTGAGAACAGAATGAAAGAACCATAAATATGTGTGGGCATTTTTATGTGCAGTATGAGACTAAAAGTTGGGAATCCAAATTAATGGCTTTAGATGAAGTGTCTTGTCCTTTCATCATAGCTCTCAGTCTACATGACACACAAATGCCCAACATTAAACTATGGAAAAAAATGTATTCTCACCTACACTCTTTTCCCTGAACCTCTAATATTGTATGTCAGATTCATAAAGGTTAAATGAGAAGAATACATTCTGACAGGAGAGTAAGTTCTTAAATCTAAAACCAGATCAACTTTTGGACTCATGTCTGATGATAGACAACTTGCATGCTCTAATTCTATAATTATGATAAAAATGATTGAATGCCCTATTAGTCATATTATGAATAAACATCTTGAGTTAGCTCATATAATGATATCATAAACCATACACTAGAATGACTGACCAGTGAGAAATTTGGGAATTAAATCATTATATTATTTCATTTATGTAAAGTCTACTCTAAAGAAAAGGAGGCAACCACTTACATGGCAAGCTTGATTAGTGCTTAAAGAACAAAGTCAGTACTAATTTTAGTAAAAGCTAATTTTAATCAAGCAACATCATTTTCATTCATCATCTTTGGCTTTCATCACTGTCTTCACTTATATGCTGAGCAGAAATGCTTGCTAATTTTTGAAGGTTAAAATCAAGAGTGATCAACCTACATTTATGTTCATTGCTATAAAACACCATGTATTTCTCACAATGCTTAAAAATACTTAAATACTATTCTTGGGACTATAGCTGAATCTACTTAGGTGTCCTTGTGTATATAAAATCTTACCACACACACAGGAGTAAATGAAGTTAGGGAGTATATATGTCTCATGATGACAAAAGACTCTATAATGACAAGGAAAAAATACATGACAAGGATCAGATACAGGCATATTTATATTAATAGATGATAACAAATAATCCAAAAAATGCAAATTCCTGTCTGTCATATTTTGAAGAAACACTATTCCTAAACTACAAAATCATCCATGGCTGATATGAAGCTGTCAAAAGATTTATTGATTCTTTGATAATAATGTATTTAATATGTGGTCCTTCTTCTGACCCATGAATAATATGCTTAATATACTAAATGAAAAATATAGTTCTTCAATGATATCATAGCAAAAATGTTTTCTAATTGTTATATTCAATTGTGCCTGTAAAATAATTTATCTTTTGCTTGATTGATCGAAGAGTATTTGAGAAATCTCATACAACTCAAGCTATATTTTCAATTTCAGTGCAACATGCTTTAGTTACATAATCAAACACACACAGAAATATAAATTACATATATATATATATATATATATATATATATACACACACATATTTATATATTTACCAATTGAGCTATCTGGGAGGTATATATATATATATATATATATGCATATATGCATATATATATATATATATATATATATATACATATTGGTGGTTCAGCAGTAAAGAACTTCCTACAATGCAGGAGACATAGGAGACATGGGTTAAATCCATGGGTTGGGAAGATCCTCTAGAGGAGGGAATGGCAACCCACTCCAGTATTCTTGCCTAAAAAATCCCATGGCCAGAACAGCCTGGCAGGCTGCAGTCCATAGGATCACAAAGAATCAGACACAACTGAAGCAAGTGAGCATGCATGCGTGCATATGTGTGCTATGGCCCATTTTATAAAGCTTATTGCATGGTGAACATGAGATTCATCCAGATAACCCTGACACTATGCAGAAAGTTTTTAAGCACCCAGAAGAATAATATTCTTGGATTCAGAATCACCGTAGAGTATTGGGTATTTAACCATATCTTCTAAGTCTTTGTTAATTACAAGAATAAAGTTATCAACAAGTCTACTCTCTAATTCTTAGCTGGGATGCAACTCCCATAACAATTCTTCTTATTTCTAAAATAACAACCTTTCAGTTCACAGGATACCAATAACCAATCTTGCTTACTGTTAACAAATTGCAGTTTTATAAAACTGACCAATGATATAATCTGTCTGGGTATAGTGTCCTGACCTTTTCTTCAACCCTCTAAATCATTAAAGTGTCCCCCTGGAAGAACTTAGGGTCAAGGATCTTGCCACTGACCAAAATCTGCCTGCATAGCTCCCTGCCTGCCTTTTATTAATTTCCTTTCTTGCATCTACCAGGGCTTGTCTCTGTTTACCTGCCATGACATACCTGGATGTGGCCCCTAAGGGGCCACAGTGTGGCAGGGTTGGTGCCTGGGGATAATGTGCACAACTTTAAGATCCATGCCTTGAGTAGCCTGTCCCATACCTGACTTTAAACTGTGTATTCTGTCCCTCTCAGTGGGTCATTTTCTTCTGCAACTAGTTCAACCAAAAAGATCCTGAGATATTACTTTCCTGGTCAGTTCAGGCTGTAGGGGGAAAAAAAAAGAGTCTCTTCCATTTTATATATTTGAAAATTGAATCATGTTTGTTGAAATTTAACGAAAGACATTTGGAGTATGAAATGGCAATTCATTCCAGTATTCTAGCCAGGAAAATTCATGGACAGAGGAGCCTAGCAGGCTACAGTCTGTGGGGTCACAGAGAGTCAGACATGAGTGGCTGAACACACACACACACATGAGGAAAGATATGCCAGTGTCATTACCACCAAGAAAGGAAACTATCCTTAAACTTAATGTTAATTCTATAGAATCACTTTTTAATTTACAAGACAGTCAAGTTTTTCTTATAATTTAGTTGCTCCATAAATATAACTGGATGTTCAAATCAAATATACATTATTTCTAAAGTTGTTGTTGTTGTTGTTAATTTATGATTTGTTGGTTGTTGGTTAGTTGCTAAGTTGAGTCCGACTCTTTGTGACCTTGTGGGCTATAGACTGACAGGTTCCTCTGTCCATGGGATTTCCCAGGTGAGAATATTGGAGTAGTTGTATTTCCTACTCCAAGGGATCTTCCTGACCCAGGGTTCAAACCCATGTCTCTTGTGTTTCCTGTATTGGCAGGCAGATTCTTTACCACTGTGTCACCAGAGAAGCCCAAATATATGCTTACCTACCTTAAATATTTCTTTTTGGAATGCCTCTATCAGTTGAACTCTATGTGACACTACAAATGTAGATGAAGTAGACAACATCTGGGAAAGTCTCCCTGGAGTTGTTTCCTATCAAAAATTACTCTGAAGGACAAAAATTACCTTCTGGATGCTATAAGATCAAGCTAGAATTACTTATATCTGGATAACAAATAGAAAGATATTTACTATTAATTATTTGATAGCCTTCTAATACCTTTTGTACTACCTTAAAATGTATGCACATGCTGAATAAAGTAACAAGAGCTATTTATAGTATATACCTACAAAAATGTAATATCATACATGTTTATCTTTCCTATGATACATTTTGCAAGAAACTTCAAATGAACTAATTGTTGTTCAGTCACTAAATCATGTCCAACTCTTTGTGACCCCATGGACTGCACCATGCCAGGCTCCCCAGTCCTTCACTATCTCCCAGAGTTTGCTTAGATTCATGTCTATTGAGTCAGTGATGCTATCTAACCATCTCATCTTTTGCTGACCCCATCTCCTTTTGCCTTCAATCTTTCCCATCATCAATGTTGATAAGTTGGCTCTTCACATTGGGTGGCCAGAGTATTGTAGCTTCATCTTCAGCATCAGTTCATTAGGTGACCAAAGTATTAGAAGCTCAGTTACAGCATCAGTCCTCCCAATGAATATTCAGGGTTGATTTCCTTTAAGATGGACTGGATTTGATCTCCTTGCAGTCCATGGGACTCTCAAGAGTCTTCTAATGAACCACAGTTCAAAATCATCAATTCATCAAGGGTCAACATTCTTTACCTTTCAACTCTCACATCTGTACACAACTACTGGAAAAACTATAGCTTTGACTGTACAGACCTTTGTTGGCAAAGTGATGTTTCTGCTTTTTAATGTGCTGTCTAAGTTTGTCATAGCTTTTCTTCCAAGGAGCAAGTGTCTTTTAATTTCATGTCTGCAGTCACCATCTGCAGTGATTCTTGAGCCCAAGAAAATAAAATCTGTTAGTGCTTCCATTTTTCCCCCTTCTATTTGCAATGAAATGATGGGACCAAATGTGATGATTTTAGTTTATTTATTATTATTATTATTATTTTTAATGTTAAGTTTGAGTCACCTTTTTCACTCTCTTCTTTCACCCTTATGAAGTGTCTGTTGATGACCATAAAAACAACAAAACTAAAAACCTTGATTGAGCCAGTGAAATTAATTTATTGACATGTCTATGATATGATAATAAATGACCAATAGAGATTTTCAGCCTATTTGTCCCATTTTTCCTTAACAAATTGCATAATTTTAATGTACTTCTAAGGGGAACAGTTCAAGATAAAGGTGATGAATTAGATAATAGATTTACTTGGAATAAGCGTTTTTCAAGGTATTCCCTGGTATTAGGCTAATTCTTCTTAATCACTTAAATCCATTGAGGTAGACAATTAAAATGATGTGATTTTCATTAAGATTGTAACTTAAACGCAGACACCATCTCTAGCATCAGGGATCTCCTTGGTGGTCCGATAGCTGAGAACCAGGTGGCACAGATCTGACTCCTGGTCTGGGAACTAAGGTTCCACACGCCTCAGGCCAACTAGGCCCCTGAGCCACAGCCAGAGTCTGCATGCCATGATACAAGAAACGTCATGCCAACTGGGGCCTCTTGCAGCCAAATAAATAAATGATTAAAAAAAAAAAAAGATTTCTAGTATTAGATAAAATAGGAAATATTTCCACTTAAACTACCTTTACCAAAATCCTTATTTACCTCAGCATCTGAATTTCTACCCAGCAGTAATACTGAATAAAAGAGATTCTAGTAGTCTTTGCTGGGCCAAGAGTAAGATAAAAAATGTGAGTTTATATAAAATTAAATTTTATTATATATTGAACCAAGCTGAAGTAACCATAATTTTTGTAACACCCTATTCTGTTTTTCCTTCTACAGTTTAGCTCTGATTTCCATTTCTTCACACCTCTTTCTCCTTGCATGTTTTAAGAAAAGACTGTCCCTCCAGGCTTCTCCTTTCTCTCTCCCAGATCACTCTCTCCTCATGTGTATATTGTAACTGTTCCAAGAAAACATTCCTGATTACAACCAGCTTGTCATTGTTCAGTCACCCAGTCATGTCTGGCTCTTTGTGACCCCATGGACTGCAGCATGCCAGGCCTCTCTGTTCCTCACCATCTCTTGAAGTTTGCCCAAGTTCATGTCCATTGCATCAAAGATGCCATCCAGCTATCTCATCCTCTGATGCTCTTTTCTCCTTCTGTCCTCAATCTTTCCCAGCTTCAGGGACTTTTCAAATGAGTTGGTTGTTCATATCAGATGAACAAAATATGGAGCTTCAGCTTCAGCATCAGTCCTTCCAAAAAGTATTCAGGGTTTATTTCCCTTAATATTTTATATCCTTGCTATCCAAAGAACTCTCAGGAGTCTTCTCCAGCACCACAGTTTGAAGACATCAATTTTTCAGTGCTCCACCTTCACGGATCCCTGCCTTGTTGTGGTGAAAGGGCTTGTGTAACTCGATGAAGCTATGAGCAATGCCATGTAAATCCAAGACAGATGGGACATAGTGGAGATTTCTGACAAAACTGGAGGAGGGAATGGCAAACCACCCCAGTATACTTGCCATGAGAACTTCATGAACTATATAAAAGGGCATTCAATTTAGTTTCTGTCTTTTCCACATACAAGATTGTGGAAATAATCTCTATTTCCCTGTATCTCAAATTCCAAGTCTTAGATGGTACTACAGAAGAAAAATAAACAAGACCATTAACTCACTCCTGATAATACTGCATTTTACTTTATGTTAATTTTTATGTATTAGATCTACCTGAGGGACAGGTGAGCCTAGCATGCTGCAGCTCATGGGGTCGCGAAGAGTCAGACACAACTTGGTGACTGAACAACAAGAACAGATCTAGTATGTGGGGAAGAAAAATAATTTTCCCTCTTCCTTTCCAGCTTCTTGGCTGAGATACACCTGTAGTAAAAAGACAGATTAAGAGAAGGAAAGCAAAAATAAGTTTAATAGCATTGAGAATTCCAGTATACCTGTGAGAGACCCAGGAAAACAGAATATCTCCCTAAAATGGACTAAGCCACCGCCTTAAATATCTCCTACAGCTTGAAGACAAGAGATGTTGGAAGAAGAAAAGTCAGTTATGGGATGTTGCCAGGAAAAGCACAGAAAATGAGGGTAAAGTTGTTAGTCCTTGCCTTCTAATTGGTAAGTTTCTTGAAAATTAGTGTCATCCTGGTAGAGAGAGGCAGACATCCTCCAAAAGAAGATCTCCTTTTTAAATGTAAACAAAATGGAAACTTACACTCAGTTTTCAGAACTTCCCCTGTGTCTGTTTCTTAAAAAGCAAACAAACAGACAAAAATGCTTAAAGTAATCTGTAGGCAAACAGGTATATTTTTTCTCCCCTTCAACTACAAAGCAACCTATATTCCAGGAAAATTCTTGATCCTAATCTCAAATTTTGTCCTAGTATTTTTTGCCTATGATAAGTGCTGAGATTCAGAACCTCCTCAGATTAAGTTTTTTGTAATTTTCTAAGTTCTAGTTTAATTTCTTTACTGCTTTTCTTTCTCCACCAAAGCTGTTAGCCAAGAAACTCGGTAATATGCAGAACTTGACATAAAGAAAATGACATTGTTCATTCTGCCATCTTCCTTAACTTCCAATCATGGCTTTTTACACAATGGGAGGTAGCATTGTCTGGATTCTGAAATCTAATCTAAAACACCATGTTTTTCTTATCTCATATACATTCTGAGGGTTGTGAATTTGGAAGTGCTCAGCTGAGTGGCTCTGGCTCAGGGTCTCAAAGGAGTTTGCAGCCTTTCACCTGAATACTCTTCCTTTCTTATAACTTTTTATCACAGAAGCTCTATTTTATCCCCCCTTTGTACACTTAGCTTCATTTGGTTTATTAAACATTTGTTAAAATGATGAACAGCTTGTGCTTGTCAAATTATTAAAAGGATTTATATTAAATATTAAGGATGATGTCATGTGTTGAGTCCTCTGACACTAACAGGGATAACCATCACTAATTCATCATGTGATTTCTCTTTGAAGAGCAGCAGATCTAGACAGAAAAAGGTGTCTCAAACATTTCTGTTCAATAGTTCCTACAAAAACCAATATAAAACTCACTGCTTTCATTTGATTTATTTTATTTCTTATTTTTGCTTCTCTCCCAGATTTCCTAGCTAATGATGCAAACAGTAACATTATCTCAGAAATAATTATAGAGAAAAATAGTTGAGCAAATGAAACAAAGGTTGAGAAAGCATAAGGAACTGTTCATAATACTGAATGGATTTCAGAAATGGATGTGCATTAAAAATACAAACTCAGGGACTTCACTGGTGGTCCAGTGACTAAGATTTCATGCTTCCAAGGCAGGGGCCCCAGGTTCGATCCCATCCCCAGTCAGGTAGCTAGATACCATAAGCAGCAACTAAGAGCTTGCATGCCACAACTAAAGACCCCACATGCTCCAGCTAAGACCTAGCACAGCCAAACCAACAAATAAATAAATATATATTTTTAAAAAGATACGAACTCAGGTAAGGAAAACACACACACAATATTCTATTGTTTATGGCATAAAACATGACAGAATCACTTGAAACACTTAAAAATGCATTGTTTAAAAATCATTTCAACAAACAAGCCACTTTTAATGACTCATTATTTGAAAGATCCATAAAAATGAATACATTATTTTGAAGTTTCATGCAAATAATTTGGATTTTCATGGACAGATAATAAAATCCATTTTATTTGCTGTAATATAGAAATTTATGAAAAATTTTCTATCAATTACCATATTCCCAATCAAATATATGTATCTATATCTTTATATACAATATTTATATTTTGGCAGAATAAAATACAGAACAGAGAAATATCTTAAAAGATTATCAATATTCCATTTTAACAGTTTTGGACTGTCTAGAATTGCTAGGTAGTTAGAATAGGAAAACAATCCAAAATGGTGGTGACTAAAAGACAAAAAACCCCACAAAAATGGAACGAAAGAAAATCCACGGACAGGAGTAAGAACTTCAGGTGAAACAAACATACCCCCTTCTTGGCTAGCAAAATTTGCATAGGGCAGGCTCGAGGGGGAGGAGACAAAACAGATAAAGGAAGCCAAGACTGATTGAGACCTCTCCTTTTGGGCCAGCCCGCCCGCATGCCTCGAGGGTGTGCTCTCATTTGCTTGCTGAATAAAACTGAGCTGTAGCCAAGCTGTACCACTGGCCCACTGTTTCAGATCTTTGCTGTGGTGAGACAGAACTGAGGAAATTGCACCCGGCCCCTCCACCCTCGACATGTCTGGTCCTGTGTCTCGGATCTAACCTGGCTGAAGCAAGCTCAGCTCAGGCCCAACTCGGCAAAAACAGTGTGGAAGCTGAAGGTGAAGGAAACCCAGCCCAGTGGAAGTGACAAGAAGTCTAGTGTGCTGGAAACCGGGAGAGCAAAAACACTCTTGGCAGAAAGCTGACACGGTTCAGTCTCAGATTCCAGAAGACCTCCAGTTAAGGTAGGAGGGCCTTGCCCCTATGGCTGGAAGGACATATGGCTAACAAAATCTTAATCCCTTTACAATCTCTCATTTCTTGTTTCCTTGGATCCCCTGTGAACAGGCAAGTGACAGTGGGTGCAATTGAGGGACTCTGGCAAGGGCTACTCCCCAGTGTGTCCCTAAGGCTCCACTATCTGCTGCACCCTAGTAACTGTTTCCCAAGTGAATGAGGGTTCTTCTGTCCTTAATCTCCTTTGTGCCAAGCATCAGGCAAATGAAAATTGTTGGCACAGGTCAGGCATTTAGCAGTTTTTCCAGCAAGTTATGAAAGGGATTCCTCAGCATGTTTTTCCCACTGTTTTTTCCTTCTGTCCTTCATCTCCTCTCTCCATCTATGCCACTGTTTATAAAGTATTGGGTAGATCATCATCTTTCCATTTCTGAAAGCTGCATTTGAAAATGTTTAGCTAAGATTGGGACTCAAACCCATGTAGCAGGGACTCTGCGATGTGCTTAGTAACTCAGTCATGCCTGGCAGTGACTCAAGCCCAGCAAAACCCCACAGTGCTTGGCTTCAGGACCTAATGAAACTCATTATTGATGCCTCATTGCAAAAAGAATTCAGTGAGAGAGACAGCAATAGGTAGGGTAGATTTGTTTGGATTCAGAGAGAGGCACACACCAAGAGTGTGAGCCATTGCAGAGGGTGAGCGTGGCAGCCATGAAATGTGGTGTGATTGTTTTTTATGAGCTGGGAAATTTCATTTGCTAATGAATGGGAGGATCATTCAAACAATTGGGGAACCAACCACTCCTTGGACTTTTGATAATGCCTTGGAACTGTCATGGCACCTCTGGGTGTGGCATTTAGCTTACAGATTGAGGATCAAGGTTTAGTTGAATGTGATTTGTCTGTCATCTTGGACCCATTTAATTTGAATGGGTTTATCTTATGCCCTAGGGTTATATCATTCTTTCAAAAGTTATGCCCTGCATGCTTTTCTCCTGTTTCATGCTCTTTTCCTGAGCCCTGTGTGGGCCCACAGTGTTGCCTCTACAATATTCTGGCAGGACAACCAGAAAATAGCTGGCCCTTGGGAGGGAACTACTGTATAATATCCAAACCCTTGAGATATTCAGGCCTTCATCTTCCATGTTTCCTACAACATGTGTGTCAACAGCACCTCTCAGTGAACCCGCTAGGGCAGGTGACAGGCACACAATGCCTGCTAGGAGTCCATCTGTTGGTAACATCCCTTCAAGGGCAATTTGGCTTCCAGAGACAGTGTTTGCTACTTCACTTTGGAGTTAGCCCTGCAGGATGTTTGGGCTCAAATCTTTACCATCCTTCTTGTAAAGCTACAAAAATACCCCTGATCAAATTGCCACTTCGTTTTTATGGGAACATCTGGTCTGTTGCCTCTTATCAATTTGTTTTTAAGCCACTTGCCAACTCTTACAACCAGGACCCTGCCCCCTTGTAGGCAACACTGCTCCACACCACTTATTATTAAAATACTCTTAACACCCTCTAACAGGACCAGATAATCCACTCCTTTTTCATTACTTCCATTATTACCTAGAGTAGGTCTATGGCAATGAAATGTTTACCATTGGAGACACCCTAAGCTGCACTTATGGAGGACCAGGGGAAGAAATCAATGATTCAAATTCCCTTGGGGCAATAAGAGGATAAGTCTTATGGTTTGTTTTTTTTTTTTTTTTTTGTTTGTTTGTGGTTTTTTTTTTTTTTTTTTTTTTTTTTTGGTAGGTTCCCAGTCTCAGGGCACAGACTTGGATTGCTCTACATCATGGTATCTATTCCCATCAGTGGTGGAAAAGCCCTTTAATCCTACCCAGCATTGGTCATGCCGGAGATTTTGGGGATGCACAACTCCAGCTTGGGGGTCCCAAGAAGTCGACCTGCCTTGATCTGCCTATGGATCATCCCCAGGAGGCTGTCATTCCTCAGCCTGCTCAGGGATCTGTCAGTCCAGGGGTGCCAGGAGGTCGACATGCCTTGACCTGCATGGGGATTCAATCCCCAGGAGACTGTCATGCCTCAACCTGCTGGGGGAATCTGCACCCTGACCAAGGGATGCCTGGCTCTCATGTTGCAACAGCACTGAGTAGGATAAGCTTAAGAAAGACTCACCCCTAAGGAAGCCCACCTATGGAAATGTAAGGAAGGCTATTAGTTGTTGGACTGTGCCTGGTCTCAGCAATAGCTCAGGAGCCCAATGAGAACCCCATTGCCTTTCTGGAAAGGCTAAAAGAAGCCCTCCAAAAGTTTACCAATCTGGACTTAGACTCTTATGAGGGATAGGTGATTTTAAAGGACAAATTCCTGTCCCAATGTTCATCAGACATCAGGATAAAGTTACAACATCTGCAGTAGCAGGACCCTGCTGCCTCTTTAGATAAGATGGTCCAGACAGCCACCAAAACCTCTAACAACAGAGAACAGGAGAGGGAGGTCAAAGCCCAGGAAAGGGAGAAAAGGAAAGAGACAAGACATGCCCAGATGCGGGCCACCCTCCAGGGAAGCCCTATTGCAAACCCCGAGTCCTTGAAGGAGAAGGCACGAGGCAAATACTTAGTCTGTGGACAGGCGGGACATTGGGCCAGAGTGTACAAACCATGGCAAGTCTCCTGAAGTGGCTTGCTACAAATGCCATCAATTTGGACATTGGGCAGCACTTTGCCCTTGGAACCCAAGATCCTCGAGGTCAAGTGCCAAGCCTTCCCTCACGATGGCTCAACAGGACTGAAAGGCCTGCTTCAGCCAGCCCACCTGGATAACCATAACGGGGCTGGAGCCAAGGGTGCAAATGTACGTGGCAGGTAGGTCTGAGGACTTATTGGTTGACACAGGGGCTACCTACTCTGTCCTGACTTCCTACTCTGGAGTCTTCTCATCCCAAATCTGTACCATGTTGGGTGCTACAGGAAAAACAATTACAAAAACATTCATATGAGCACTTCTCTGTTGCTGGGAAGGACAGATATTTTCCCACCAGTTTCTGGTGGTCCCCCTTATTCGGAAGAAATATTTCCCTGCCTTTGAAATCTTGTAGCCATTGAAGTCCTGATAGAAGAGGCTTTAAAACTCTCTCTTGGGAACAAACTATTTTACCAGTCACCAAGTGAAACAACTCCTGAATCAGAGAGGCCATTTATGGATGTCTGATCAAAGGATCCTCAGATATCAAATATTGCTGATGGCAATTCCAGGCCTGACTATATCCCCTTGTGGGATTCTTAACTCAGCCACCCTCCTGCCTACCCCCAAGGGCTCTCTACCCTTTCACTCTTGGCTAGAAACCATGGACCATTGGACAAAACCCTGAGAGGGATTGTCAGAAGATCTTCCAACCAATCCTGAGGAAATCTGGTACACTGATGGAAGCAGCTTTGTCTTAGATGGAAAAAGAAGAGCTGGATATGCAGTGGTCTCCAATTTCGAGACCATAGAGGCTAAACCTTTACCACCAGGTACTGCAGCCCAATTAGCTGAGCTCATAGCCCTGACTCGAGCTTTAGAGCTGGGGAAAGGAAAAAAAGTAACCATTTACCCTGACTCCAAGTATGCCTTTCTGGTGCTATTTATGCACATACTGCTATTTGGAAACAAAGAGGCCACTTGACCACCTGAGGCTCCCCAATCAAGTACAGTGATCAAATCCTTAGGCTTTTGGAGGCAGTCCATCTGCCTGCTTAGGTTTCAGTCTCCCACTGGAAAGGACACAAGAAAGGGAGCACGGAGGTGGCACGAGTGGACGAAGAAGGTGATCAGGCAGCTCAGAGAGCAGCATCACAGAACAATGGCCTAATAGGGGTTGACACCTTATTTCCAGACTAATTTGCCAGAAACTCCTTCATATACTGAAGGTGAGACTCAAAGCTAAGAGTGAGGGGCTTCAAGAGGATCATATGGGGTGGTTCCAAAGGGAGGGGCTCCTTTTTTTGCCTGAAAATCTCCAATGGAAGTTGGTTAACTCCTTATTTGCCACCACTCACTTAGGGGAGAAGCCCCCCCCCCCCCCCCCCAAAGATTACTAGAAAGGTCCTTCAGAGGAACAGGCCTCCAAACGACTATGAGGCAAGTGGTCTCCTCTTGTCCCACTTGCCAATTAAACAATCCCCAAGAAGCTCGAAGACCCCAGCTGGCCCAGCCAGTCCAATGGCATGGGACCAGGAGAGGACTGGAAGGTGGACTTCACTCAGATGCCAGTTTCTCAAGGGTATAAATGTCTGCTAGTCATGATGGATATATTCACAGGATGGATTGAAGTCTTTCCCACCCGGACTGAGAAGGCCGAGGAGGTAGTTAAAAAAAAAAAAAAAAACGCTCCATGAAATCATTCTGAGATTTGGTCTGCCCAGCTCATTACAAAGTGACAATGGGACATTGTTTACATCTAAGGTCACCCAAGGGGTCTCTAAAGCTTTGGGCATTACTTATTATCTCCATTGTGCCTGAAGGCCTCAGTCTTCAGGCACCTCATTGTACCTGGTTGCTTGAGTAAAAAGAGGCAAACAATGACTAAACTCAGCGATAAAAAAGATAACCCAGGACACCTCCCTGGATGGAAGGAGGCTTTATCAATACCTCTCCTTTGCACCCATATTGCCCCTAAAGAACTGGTTGATCTTAGTCCTTATGAGATGCTATGTGATAGATCTTTTGTTTATGTCAATGACCTCTTTCTAGATCCAGAGGCTCAGACCCGCCCCCCCCCCCCCCCCAGTCTTATATCATGGCCACTGGGCAATTCCAACAAGATATGTGCCTGTGGGATGTCAACCAGACCCAAAAGATTCTAAAGAGCCACCACTATATGTTCCAGGGACTGGAGTCCTAATCAGAGTCAGGAAAGATGGGTCTTCAAGGGCTCAACCCCAGCCCACTTGGGAGGGCCCTACCCTGTAATACTTTCTACCCCCACAACAGTCAAGGTACCAGGACTTGACTCCTGGATTCACTACTCACGAGTCAAGCTGCGGAAGAAAACAGAAAACGACACTCAATACACCTGTGAGCACCTGAAAGACCTCAGATGCCTGTTCAGAACTGCAAATGAGTGCCATTCTAAAGAATACCCCCAAAATTAAGTTTCTGGGGATAAGATTTCTCAGGATAGCTCTGAAGAGCCAACACAGCTTGGCAGGGGTTGTACTCTAAAATAGACAGGCGGTAGATCTCCTGATCCCTGAACAAGGAGGGTCTTGAGCCATCTTGAATGAGACGTGTTGTTTCTTGGTAAATACCTCCAGCCAAGTTAAAGAAAGCCTCACAGTCCTCATGAAAAACATTTAGATCCTATAGGATCTCAAAGAGGGAGCTGGAGAGTTCTTGGGGTGGCTGCAATATCTCTTTGGGGATATTTCTCCTGGTGAGGGGGAATTTTGGGTTGGCTAATGCCCCTATTAATCCCTGTCATCACCATATTGATGCTGTTTGTGATTGCTCCATGTATTACCAATTGGCTAACCCTTTTTTTCTCTTCCCAGGTCAACAAGCTACAGCATACAGTGCCAGTTCAACAAAGATATATAAAACTATACCTGATCATGGAAAATATCACTCACCCTTAGATGGACACCACTATAAAGACTCTGAGGCTTGAGACTAGCAAGAGGGGGAGGCCCGATAACCCTCGCTGTCCCAGCTTAACAGGAAGTAGCCACGGAGACCTCAATGTCCCTATTCCCAAATAATCAGGCCTTCCATCTCTTGAGGGGGGGATGTTAGGTAGTTAGAATAGGAAAAAGGATTCCAAAGTGACAGTGGCTAAAAGACAAGGTGGGGGGGAGGGGGGCATGAAAATGAAACAAAAGAAAATTCACAGACTGGAGTGAGAAGTTCAGGCAAAACAAACACACCCCCTTCTTGGCTAGCCTGATTTGCACAGGGCAGGTTTTGGGGGGAGGAGACAAAACCTGTAAAAAGAGGGAGTCAAGGCTGAGGCCTCTCCTTTTGGGTGGGCCTGTCCTCACACCTTGAGACTGTACTTTCCTTTGCTTGCTGAGTAAAACTGAGTTGTAACTGAGCTATAACACTGGTCCACTCTTTAAAATCTTTGCTGCAATGAGACAGAACCAAGGAAATTACACACTCCCCTGACAGAAACATAGTCAATTCTTGTCATCAACCGTATAGTTAGGTTTTGAAGAGTCACTAAACATGAATTAGTAAACACCAAATCTCTTGTTTCTAGGAAAAAAGCACTGAAATTAATCCCTGTTAGCGCATGGTAACATTTCCCCAGCTGATCAATAAATAACTTTGTTGTAGGTCTGCTTCTGTTGAAAGACACTGTCAGAGAGGAGGAAACTTTCCTCTACTCTTCTAGGTCTTCTGGCTGGTCCAAAAATTAAACTGACATGGGACTGATTAACAAGAGAAAATCAAATAAAATTTAATAACATGATAACATGTATACACAGAGGAGAGACCCAGAAAAAAGTGAGTAACTACCCAAAATGACTGAAACCCTCACTTTAAATACCATCTTCAGCTAAAGACAAAAGAGGATGTTGGGGCTAGTGGTTTGAGACTTCAAAGATGAGGAAGGCAATTCACACGGAGATGGAAAAGCAAATGTTGGTAAACAAACATTTTCTGGGCTATGCAGAGACAATGGGACACAGGGTGACTCTGTTGTTACCCGTTACCCCACCACGCCCAGCCCATATTTTCTGCACATATCTCTGAAGATTGCTCTGTACCAGGAACAGGTCCTTTATCTAAATTGTTTAGGCAGCTAAGGAGGAGGCAACAAGGAAATTTCCTGAGTCTTCTATTCCTTAAAAATAACTGCTGATGCTGCTAAGTCGCTTCAGTTGTGTCCGACTCTGTGTGACCCCACAGACGGCAGCCCACCAGGCTCCGCCATCCCTGGGATTCTCCAGGCAAGAACACTGGAGTGGGTTGCCAAGGTTACCTTAATTCTCATGCCACATATGTGGAGAGTCAAGTTGTGTTGTCTTAGGACACTTTTTTAATATACATTATTGCTCCATTAACACTGAACCTAAGACAACAGCACTCTAACTCACTCCTGAATGATGCTTGTCTAACACATGTGTTTTCTCTAAAAGGCACAGCACAGCCTTCCTGCATGTAGAAATGCTGATCAGCACGAGACTTGAGGCCATTTGATCAGTAAAATCGCCAAAAAAGGTTACAAAAAAGTGAAAAATGTGGCATTAAATAGAATTCAAAATGGAGGCTTGGCCATAGTAGAGACTGAACATGAAATAGAGTGAGACTCTGTGAGGATCCTTCACACAGGCTTCATTCTGTGTCTATGACCTTTCCTGAGTTCCAAAGTGCAGATTCAAACACTTGCTAATCAGGCAAGGAAGGGGAGAGACAAGGGAAGAGCCGCCAAGAAACAAAAGCATAGCAATGAGGTGGGGCTCTAGTTCTGCCTCAAGGAATATAGATTTAAAACTACTTTGAGTTATTCTGCAGGGACTAAGGCCACCAACCCAAGCGGAGGTTGGTTAACTTCAGGCTGAGCACAGGATCCCTGGAATGCTTCCCGGCTACCTCACCATTAACCCATCAGGGGAGAGTCTGCACACAGTGGAAGACAATGAAGATGCTGACCCCCTCCCCAAGTGATTCTCCCTATAAAATCTTTCATGGTTGAGCAGGATCATCAGAGTTGGTTTTTAGACACAAGTGAAGTCTCTCAGTCGTGTCCGACTCTTTGCGACCCCGTGGGCTGTAGCCTACCAGGCTCCTCCATCCATGGGATTCTCCAGGCAAGAATACTGGAGTGGGTTTCCATTTCCTTCTCCAGGGGATCATCCCGACCCAGGGATCGAACCTGGGTCTCCTGCATTGTGGGCATTTTAGACACAAGTCCACCTTTTTCTCAAGCTGCTGATCTTCTGGATAAAGCAGGCTTTCCTTTTGTATTGACACCTGTCTTCCAAGTATTGGCTTTCAAGCAGCCAAGCCTCAGTTCAACAACAAATCTAGGAGGCATTCCCTCATTTGACACAATGTGCATTGGACACTCACATTCTCTGTTACTCTGTGCATGTGGGCTGTGGTGAGAGAGCTGAGCATACCACTTCTGGGGTTATAAGCCCATTTTAGTAAGTGCATGAATCCACAACACAGAACCCATAAACTAGAACACATTTAAGTGATCCTGAAATTTAAAGATCATATTTTTCTTTGCTCCCTACAAACTGAGTTAATTTGGTGTGTTCCTGACATTTTCCTATTTGACTACCTTTCACTTCACTAGCCATTGTGCATCTCCATTAACTGCAGGCCAATAAATCTACCATGGCCTTCAGCATTACATCACTGCCTGTCCTTCATCACTTTCATTTGGTTTTCAAATTTCTACCTCCAAGCATCCTTTCGAGTAAACTCAGCTCCCTACCATCTTAAACAACTTTTTCTGAACTGCCATGTTGCTTAACTGTTATACATTTTGTTTCTATTCTATGTACAAATAAATAATTTGAATCTTGCAACATGACTTCATCTCAATATTAATCTTTCATTAAAAAAAGAAAATCTGGCCGCTGCATCCAACACCCAATTAAAATTACATCCTTCACTGACAGCAAAACTTCTTTCCTGCCAATTCTGATGACTTTGGCTCAAATACTATTTAAGCATGGAGCACCTGCTGCTTGATGCTCTGACCACTCATGCATCATGCTTTTCATGCTTACTTGACAATGATTTTCAGTGCTGCTGCTTGTCTGTCTCTGTAGCCATCTCCTCTTTTTCTTCTTTCCCACCATCTGTTGGCAATTCTTAGACCAAGGACTAACATTTTGACTATATTGAAGTAAATTTAAAGACCCAAAATGAAATCACTCCCACCACGTCAGTCAACTGAACTTTCCTGTTACTGTCAATGACCAGCAGTGCAGTAGATCTAGTCAGCCATTCTCCAAATTCCACCACCTCTGGGCTCTATACTTATTTATTTGTCCCTTGATCTTTCTGTATTATCAGATATACAACCTCAGACATTCATGTTCTGTTTCTGTGTTGCCACTTTGAATACTCTATAAATCTCATTCTGGCCCAAAATCCCTCAGAGAGTTCCACTGCTGAGGCACAGTATATCCCAATCCATGGAACATTTTCCCTTAAATAAAGAACACGAAGATGTTGGCAAATTGTTATAGTTTTGAATTTAACTACAACCTACAATTTTGGATGCATTTTTTACTCATGACTTAGTACATGTATACATATGCACATAGAAATATGAAAATACTTGAAATAAAGAGTTGCAAAATAATTTCCCCTTACTTTATTACACACTATTCTAATTCTATCTGTACTATAATTATATAATAGCTCAAAGAGTACTTTATGCCCTTAAATTATTCCTACAAAATGCAGTTCAGTGCTTTGGGCTTGCCCTAGAGATCAGCCTAAATGTTGCCAAACTATGCAATGAAAAAAAAAAAAAAATCAGAAATGGATTAAAAAAAATTAAAATCAAATACATTAAAACATTAAATACATTAAAATTAGATATATTAAAAAGAAGAATGATTCAAAATATATGTATTCTTGAAAAGATTAAAATAAAAAATATGTATTTTTTTAAATGCTAAAAAATATTTTGGAAAAAAAGCAAAAACTTCCAGTGAGCTTTTCCCGATAACTTCTCATAGCTGAATCCCTACCCTCAATATCTTTTTTGTGTTTTAGCTGGAGATGGTACTTCAGGTGAGGCTTCCACCATTTCAGGGAGTAACTTAGTTTTCCTGAGTCTCTCCATGTATACAGGAGATATATCCTTATTAAATGTTTTCTGGTTTTTCTCTTGTTAACCTTTCTTATATCAATTTAATTATAAACCCAGTCAAACAACCTAGAAAGGAAGAATAGAAAATTGTTCCTCCCAATCAGTGGACTCAGCAGGCAGGACACTTCACCGACTGGATACTGCTTGCTCTAGGGCTCTTGAAGCTTGTAGATGCTGGGACCTCTGGCAAAAAAAAAATGTGCAGAAGTTAATAATAGTTACTATATTAGTCTCCCAAACCTCTGCCTGCTGGGCCTAATGGAAGCAAGAGTGGTGTGACTCCTCTTCATTTTCTAACCTTGGCAGGAGAAAATAAATGTGGATTTATTTGCTTGGGTATAGTAACTTTGGTAAAAATTTGTTATGAATATTTTTATTTTCTACTGATCCTTTCTCTCCCAGAAATGGTGATTATTTTCTTTTGTTTCTCTCATGTGGTTCTATGTCCTGAGGACTTGGCATTATCATCAGTGAGAATATTCTTTCTCTACCACCTGGAGGATGCATGCACTGGTGTATATCTGGCAAGCATCTGAACAACCTGTAGATCCATCAAGCCATTAGTCAGAAGCTTGCTCCTTGAAAGGAAAGCTATGGCAAACCTAGATAGCATACTAAAAATCACATACATCACTTTGCTAAGAAAAAGGTCTGTATAGTCAAATCTATGATTTTTCCAGTAGTCATGTATAGATGTGAGAGTTGGTCCATAAAGAAGACTAAGCACCAAAGCAATGATGCTTTTAAATTGTGCTGGAGAAGACTCAAGAGAACCTTGGACTGCAAGGAGATCAAACCAGTCAATCATAAAGGAAATCAACCCTGAATATCCACTAGAAGGACTGATGCTGAAGCTGAAGCTCCAATACTTTGGCCACTTGATGTGAAGAGCCTGATGCTGGGAAAGATTTGAAGGCAAGAGGAGAAGGGTGTAGCAGAGGATGAGATGGTTGGATGGCATCACTAACTCAATGGACATGAATTTGAGCAAACTCCAGGAGATAGTGAAGGACAGAGGAAACAGGCATGCTGCAGTCCACGGGATCTATAAGAGACATGGTTTAGTGACTGAACAATGACAACAGAAGCAAACATTACAACTTTGGCTTGTGATTGGTCTCTCTGTCTGGTCACCAATCAAAGGAGTTTTCCATTAAGGGCCCAGACCCACAAGGGGCTTTTCCATCTCAACTTTCATTTTCTTGTTAGTTCTGGAAAATTCCTATGCCAGTATTGCCTGCCCGGTGTCACAGATTAAGGCTCCAGTTCCATTACTGGAAGCACAACCATTTCCCATGAGGAAACCAAAGACATCACTTGCACTGTTCCATTCTTACTAATTGTGAGAATAAAGTCTTTACTTTCTTAGCCTGACTGTGGGAGTAGACTTTCTGCATCTTTTGAGTGTAGCTATACATCCAAAATCACTGCAGATGGTGATTGCAGGCATGAAATTAAAAGACGCTTACTCCTAGGAAGGAAAGTTATGACTAACCTAGATAGCATATTAAAAAGCAGAGACATTACTTTTCCAACACAGGTCCATCTAGTCAAGGCTATGGTTTTTCCAGTGGTCATGTATGGATGTGAGAGTTGGACTGTGAAGAAAGCTGAGCACCGAAGAATTGATGCTTTTGAACTGTGGTGTTGGAGAAGACTCTTGAGAGTCCCTTGGACTGCAAGGAGAGCCAACCAGTCCATCCTAAAGGAGATCAGCCCTGGGTGTTTATTGGAAGTGAGAAGGTAACAGGCAGGAAGGCCAGGGGTCTCCAAATGGAGGAAATAGGTTGCAAGTGTCAGACACTTTTGTCTCTCTTAAGTGGCAGGAGGAAACAAACTAGGGATATTGTTTTTTCCTTCTCTATACAAATTTAAAAGAAGGTTTCTCTTAAAATGCTGTGTTGCCATGACACCTGGTTTCACCTGAAGCTAACTGTTCTCAAACCTTGAGTTAACCAATACATTTTCTTATGGATATGCTTGTCTTCAGCTATGTTAATGTACCCCAGACTCTATCTTCAAGTTGGTTATGCCAAATGGCTCAGAATCTACTTGACAAACCAGTGTGTTATACTCAGATATTGTTCCCCTCATCTATGTAAACAAAACTATTTGTATGGTAATCTGCCCTTCTACAAGATTCAAATCAATTGTTTTATGGCCTGGGATGAATTATCTGGTGCCATTCTGAGTTTTAGGACTTTAACAGACTGCTAGTGACTATATAACGTCCAGCTGTAGACTAGCAGGGGGGTACTCTTTCTGCTCCCTTCTGATGCCTATGTCAGAAGCTTTCTCTAGCTCCTTTATACTTTAATAGAACTTTATTACACAAAAGCTCTGAGCAATCCAGCCTTGTCTCTGGCCCCAGATTGAATCTGTCTCCTCCAGAGGCCAAGAATCCCAGCATCTTATCGTTCAACAACAACCTTTCATCTGCTGAAGCTGAAACTCCAATACTTTGGCCACCTCATGTGAAGAGTTGACTCATTGGAAAAGACCCTGATGCTGGGAGGGATTGGGGGCAGGAGGAGAAGGGGACGACAGAGGATGAGATGGCTGGATGGCATCACCGACTCTATGGACATGAGTTTGAGTAAACTCTGGGAGTTGGTGATGGACAGGGAGGCCTGGCATGCTGCAATTCATGGGGTCGCAAAGAGTTGGACACGACTGAGCAACTAAACTGAACTGATACATCTGTGAGTAAACTTTCAGCATCTCCTGCATTTTTTGCACTCTCTTATGGAATGCCTTTTTCATCCGAGTTAAACCAAACAAAGGCTTGTTAATTTGAGTCATTCTTGATTTTAATAGATCTTACTCATCAGTGGCCAGACAATGGCTACTTTAAATAAGCTATATATATATTATAGCCAGACAATGGCTATATATAGTAGCCATATATATATATATATAGCCAGACAATGGCTACTTTAAATAGGGTATATATATATTAAAAAAAAAAAGTATATATATATATATATATATATTTAAAAATATAGAAGTCTTTTATCCTAAACAATTGTCTCATTGGTACTTTTGGGGGGGGGGAATTAAAAAGTGGATGAAAAGAAATATAATGACTCTATTAACAAGACAAACGGACAAAAATTAAACTTAGAAAAAAAAAGTAAATCCACATTTAATGTGATCCACCCTCATCTAAGGAGTTCCCTGTAGCTCAAATGGTAAAGAATCTGCCTGCGAGGCAGGAGACCAGAGTTCAGTCCCTGGGTCAGGAAGATCCTCTGGATAAGGGAATGGCAACCCACTCTAGTATTCTTGCCTGGAGAATTCCATGTACAGAGAAGCCTGGCGGGCTACAGTTCATGGGGTCGCAAAGAGTCAAACATGACTGAGCAGCTAACATGCACACAGACTCTTTTCTTTGCCCTTTAATCCATAATTTCCTGTCTCAACCCTCCAGAAGATCTTTTGGATCTCTGGGTCTCTTGTCTAAACATTCTCTAACAAAATACAGTCTCATTGACTTTGCAAATTCCCTTAGGTCCCAAAACACCTCTGACTTCCTAGAGAATTCCTTAAATACTCAGCTGCCTGCTTTTATTTCCCTCTCTTTACAAGACTTACAAGAGTACACTCCAGTCTGATCTCCAGACCTGTAATATACAGCCACTCATTTAAACATTAAAATCCAGGAAATAAACTTAGCAGAAGCACCCAAGAGGGGCACCAGGGCTTGCCTTGCTGTCCTTTACAATTCTTCCTATGCTCTAGGGCTCTGTAATCAGGCTCTGATCTTCTATACAGCTTCAGATCTTCTATACAATGTCTTTTTTGGATGTATTCTGGACCCCCGCAAAGAATTTATGTCCCCTGAACAGCAGCAGATCTTCAAGAAACTACATGTACAGAGAAAAAGAAACAAATTGGAGATAATGTAGCTAGATGGGCAAATCAAGTCCTCGATACCACTTAGGTAGTAATCCAGTTATTTTAGGAATTAAAAACAGCTCTTCTTGTTTTACAAGCCTAGTCTTTATGAAACCAGAGATGTGCATCCAGAAACAATTTAACGTCTTATCCAGCTCTAAACCTCCCCTACTCATCTCAAAATGCTTGTGGCTATTGAAACACCGGAAACAGAATTATCCTTAACTTGAGAGAAAGAAGAAAAAAATTGAATACTAATTAGCCTAGACCTTTTATAACAGTCAAATATGCCCTCAAAACTCCACCTTTGAGAAAACTTAGATACATTTTCTGTGTCTTCATGACATAGATCTTCTACCAATCTGCTCTAGGAACTAAGAGCCATTCTTTGAAAAGCTAATCTTAAGAAAATTATTTTCTTTAGGGGGGGAAATAAAGGGAGAAGAGGACTATTCAGAAATTGGGCAAGTGAGAAATCTTAAAAATCTCTCCACAAATATTAGTAATAAGAAGCTTTAGCCATAGTATCTGAAAGAGCTCTTTTTCCATCTACCTGTATACATGTACATATATGTTTACATATGTGTACATACATATATTTTTGATTTTTCCTACTTCCATATGGTTTTGCCAAAATTAATTTAGAAAGACCTCAATTTAGTTGCATTGAAAGTTTGAAGGTAAGTGCTTATAAGAATTGAGTATTCTAAAATTACCAGAAATATAATAAAGACAACCAACTCAAGTTTAAATATGTTGGTTTAGATAAAATAAACAATTCATAATTGCTTATTTTTTTAAAGTAGAAGTTAAATTTTCTAAAAGGTTTACAAAAGTCTAGTATACATGGTTAAAGCTACTACAAACAATAAGCAAAATATCTCTATATGCAAAGAAGTAGAATGTGTATTTTTGATAAAAGAAAATTAATGAAAATGAAATCTTTGGAAAGATATTCCATTTGTGGCCAGGACTGGCTAAGATTGAAATAAACTTAATTAAATGAGCTTTAATATCAAAAATAATATGGTACAAAATTAGAACAAGGATCTTGGGCTATTGATCTGCTCTTGATAAGATACTAGAAAAGGTTTTTTGTGCTCTTCAAAATGATCTCTTAAAACAAGGACTTTGTATTTTGTCACAGTTTTCTGTGTTCAGAAAGCTGAATCTTTTCTATTAAAAGAGTTAAGTTTTTATACCCCAGATCACATTGGAAGTGGCTGAAGTGAGATTCTAACTCAGGTTTATCTCCCCCAAAAAGCTCATAACCGCTGAAGGAAAAATACCTCAACACTGCTTTTCCTCTATTTTGAAGCAAAAACATGAAAACAAATAAAATAATTTCTTTTTTTTTCCTTACAATGATATTACTTTCTGAATTTGTCTTTAATATTGTCTGTCTTCGTTTTGGTTAAATGGATAACTAAGCACTGTTTTACACTAACCTAAGAGGCTATTTGAATAGGTGTTTTAAAAGCTTAATATATTTGACAAATGTCCCAAAGTCAAATTTTGAAGTAAGCATTTTTTTTTAACCTCAAACTAACTTTGGAATTATCCATAGGGCCCCTAGAACATTTCAAAAGATTTCTTCTCTCTCCTTATAGAAACAGACATGCTGAACTCATTAGGCTTATTTGATATGCTTGTTTATGTAGGTATATGTGATAAGTATTTCCGAAATTATTTGAAATTCCTAGAAATCTGACAGGTTCTGGTATAATATTATCAGTTATAATTATTTTTAAATGTGTATGATAAAGAAATAATCAAATTTACTTGTCAATTATGCTACAATGAATTCTTAATGGCAATTTTTAAGTCTTCTGGCATTTATAGAGTCATTGTATTACTTGGAAAAGTATTCCTGCAAAAAGGAGATCCAAGGAAAGAACTTTTGACAAACACAGATTTCTGATAACTTTAAGACTGTACCATTGAACTGGGTAAGAATTTACAGAATTCTTATGGGGGTGGGGGGGGGAAGAATGGCCCAGTGGTTTTCCCTACTTTCTTCAATTTAAATCTGAATTTTGCAATAACAAATTCATGATTGGAGACAGAATCAGTTCCCAGTCTTGTTTTTGTCGACTCTATAGAGCTTCTCCATCCTCAGCTGCAAAGAATATAATCAATCTGATTTCAGTATTGACCATCTGGTGATGTCCATGTGTAGAGTCATCCCATATGCTGTTGGAAGAGGGTGTTTGCTATGACCAGTGTGTTCTTTTGGCAAAACTCTGTTAGCCTTTCCCTGCTTCATTTTGTACTCCAAGGCCAAACTTTCTGTTTCTTCAGGTATTTCTTGACTTCCTACTTTTGCATTCCAGTCCCCTATGAACAAAAATACATCTTTTTTTGTGTGTTAGTTCTAGAAGGTCTTGTAGGTCTTCATAGAACTGTTCAACTTCAGCTTCTTTGGTATTAGCAGTTGGGGCATAGACTTGGATTGCTGTCATATTGAATGCTTTGCCTTGGAAAAGAACTGAGATTGTCCTGTCATTTTCAAGACTGCACCCAAGTACTGCATTTTGGACTCTTCTGTTGACTATGAGGGTTACTCCATTTCTTCTAATGGATTCTTGCCCACAGTAGTAGATATAATGGTCATTTGAGTTAAATTCACCAATTCTGGTCCATTCTAGTTCCCTGATTTCTAAAATGTCGATCTTCACTCTTGCCATTTCCTGTTTGACCACTTCCATTCACCTTGATTCATGGACCTAACATTCCAGGTTCCTGTGCAATATTGTTCCTTACAGTATCAGACTTTACTTTCACCACCAGACACATTCACAACTGGGTGTTATTTCCTCTTTGGCTCAGCCTTTTCATTCCTTCTGGAGATATTTCTCCACTCTTCTCCAGTAGCGTATGGGGCACATCCTGACTTGGGGAGTTCATCTTTCAGTGGTCTATCTTTTTGTCTTTTCATACTTTTCATGGGATTCTCAAAGCAAGAATGCTGAAGTGGTTTGCTATTCCCTTCTCCAGTGGGCCACTTTTTGTCAGAACCCTGCACTATGACCCATCCATTTTGGGTGGTTCTACACAGTGTGACTCATAGTTTCATTGAGTTTGACAAGGCTGTGATCTATGTCATCAGTTTGGTTAGTTTTCTGTGATTATAGTTTTCATTCTGTCTTCCCTCTGATGAAGGAGGATAAGAGGCTTGTGGAAGCTTCCTAATGCAAGAAACTATGGGGGAAACTGGGTCTTGCTCTGGTGGCAAGGCCATGATCAATAAACCTTTAATCCAATTTTATGCTGATGGGTGGGGTCGTTTTCCCTCCCTACAGCTTGGCCAAAGGCAAAACTATGGCCGGGGTAATGGTGACCTCCTCTATTAACCCTCCTCTTTCTCCTTTAAGAAAACTAGTGATACCAAGGAAACATTTTTTGCAAAGCTGGGCACAATAAAGGACAGAAATGGTATGGATCTAACAAAAGAAGAAGATATTAAGAAGAGGTGGCAAGAGCACACAGAACTAAACAAAAACATCTTAATGATCTGGATAACCACAATGGTGTGATCACTCATCTACACCCTGACATCCTGGGGTGGGGAGTCAAGCGGGCCTTAGAAGGCATCACTATGAACAAAGCTAGGGGAAGTGATGGAATTCCGTTTGAGTTATTTCAAATCCTAGAAGATAATGCTGTTAAAGTTCTGCACTCAATATGTCAGCAAATTTGGAAAACTCAGCAGTGGCCACAGGACCTGAAAAGGTCAGTTTTCATTCCAATCCCAAAGAAAGGCAATGCCAAAGAATGTTCTTATCCTGAAGAGATTGTTAAACATTTAAATAAGACATTCCTCATAAAAGTTTCAGTAACATAGAGTTAAAACAGCCTATACAATCACTATTCTTGCTACACTTTTGTAAATAGCCAGGACAATTTTATTGAATATTGTGCAAACAAATTAATCTTAATTTGGCTGGTCTTTGATAGGAATAAGGATTATTTTACAGAAAAATATTATGTTTCAATAGCACACCTCTGTGGATATTAGATTCTACTGTTGTTCATTGTCTTTGAGATTTTGTTGTTTACTTGTAAAGTGTCCTGGATCCTGAATTTATCAGGTTTCCTCCAAGTCTGCCTACACATCTCCAAACTAGTGTTTTCAATTCTCTCCTATCTTTTTAACTTGGAATAATTGAAAATTAAAACTGTCCTTTTCCCTGAAGCTCTGCAAACTGATGCTGGACAGCTTGATATAAACAGTGGTGAAACCACCACAGTCGTTCATCAGCACAGTCTGCTTTGTGCCTGTTGCTGTATTAGCCACTCAGAAGTTCACGAGGCTACTGAACACGGAAGACAAAATCTGACTCCATGTTTGATCTGTTTCTAATAATTTAACCTTTGCTTTTGTTGCTATACTAGAAGGATGCTGTCTCTAGCTGCAAGCATACACAATGGCCTGCCCTTGGGAATCTGCCCCTCTGCCTGGATACTAAACTAAAGTGTCTTTGTTCAAGTCACAGGGAAATACCCTGACCACCTGTGAATGGTTGCAGAAAAGAGAAATTAACACATTCCCTTCCCAAGGCTGGCCAAACCAGGAGATATGTTGCAAGACTTATGGCCTTTTTACTTCCTCACCTTCTTCCCCTCTCAGTTATGTAAAAGACATTAGCACCCGGACCCTGATAAGAAGATACTCTAGGACTTCTAGAGCATCATCTTCTGGGACACCCTGGATTCTGAACCAAGTCTCTATTCCTTGCCTCAACACCTCATCTCCTGATTATCAGCTTGCTATATGTGAAGTAGACCAGGGTTGAACTCGGTAAAAACAACTCCATGACATCAGAGATATTCAAAATATAAATCAGGAAAATCTATCAGATTGACACTGCCTGCTCTCACTTCATCTGAAGGTCCTTTGAGCCTGACATCTAGAAATCTATACTGGCAGCTCTTAGGACTCAGACCTTGGGTTTATAATTCACTTTAATCATTAACTCTTGTTTTTCTTTTGTTTTCATAGACATGTTTCTTATTAAATACCCACATTTCTAAGCCCACATGCACAACCACCTCCTGAAGTAAGACGCACTGTTTAACCGAGCTGAACTAGCCTCAGTACTGAGGCGGTTTAATATTATGGGAGTATCTGTAAACTTAGCTTCTGGACTATGAAATTTCTTGTGAGAAAGATTCAATTTTCAAAATTTACCACCAGAGAATATGTCTTTTTGGTATGAGGATTATTTTAAGCTGGTTATTCTTAAGAAATAGAAGATATCGATGAAGTTCTGAAAACTTTTATAAGAGACATTTACAGGTATAAGGGAAATTTACTTTTATAAGGGTGTACTGTAATAGGAAGAGGAGGATGGCCTTATCTCTAGAAACTCTTATCAATGCAGAAGACAATGATTTGAATCTACATATCAACCTTGCTCTTCTTTACATAGCTTTTCCTGATAATCTCCCTTAAGTGAACTTCCACTCTCAACATTCTTTGTCTTTAACTAAAAATGCTATTTAGGTGAGGGCTTAGTCACTTCAGAGTCACTAAGTTTTCTTGGGTCTCTCCCGTGTATTCAAGAGGTATATATGTTATTAATTTTTGTTGTTGTTTTTCTCCTATTAATCTGCTTCATTTAACTATTATGCCAGTTAAATAACCTAGAAGGGAAGAGGAAAACATTTTTATTCTTCAACAAAATTAAATGCAATTGAAAAAAAAAAGTGTGGTCAATGATTGTAGAATTTTATTATAAAGTCCCCATTATAAGTTCTAAGTAGAAATTCATATGGAATTAATTTATTTAAAACCACATATACATTGATAATTTCCCAACACTGTAGATTCTAGAGTCTTTCCTTGAAAATACTCAATATTTCTATTGTATGAATAACTCCTGAGTTTAATTCAAAAGTAAATTCAGAAAACATAGGCACTTGGGAACCCATTCCTCCCTATGTCAGTGGTGAGTAAATACTAGAATAGGAAACAGAGAGAAATGTGGTGAATTTATGAATTTATTAGGAAATTGAATCAATAATCAGGTAG
This sequence comes from Dama dama, assembly GCF_033118175.1. Taxonomy (NCBI): domain Eukaryota; kingdom Metazoa; phylum Chordata; class Mammalia; order Artiodactyla; family Cervidae; genus Dama; species Dama dama. The sequence goes on along the minus strand of NC_083697.1, from coordinate 8,673,766 downwards.
CTTTATTCATATTGAGATTTTCTAGATTTTATATGCCGAAAGGCTTAAGTTTCCAAATGACAAACTAGTTTAACCTTACCACTTAAGCACAATGTGAATTTATTTACAAGGAAAGAACTGGATCCTCATAAGACATTCTTTTATGACACTACATTTTAATCACTAATGCAGTTGGTTTATATTTATTGATGTCCTTTATCTTCTTTAGAAAGTAGACAGAAAGTTAAATATCATCTAAACAAATTAGAGATTAAAAAAGTTCCATTTATTCCTTGTTACGGATGTTGGTCTTTAAAAACAATGTGTGTTTAAAGCATATAACATAAAATCTTAATTACCCAATTCTAATCAAATGTGCCATTGTTATTTTGGATTAAAAGAAGGACTTTTGGACTTCCCTTGTGGTCTAGTGGTCAGCAATCTGCCTGTCAATGGAGGGGACTTGGCTTTGGTCCCTGGTCTGGGAAGATCCCACGTGCGGTGGGCAAATAAGCCCACATGCCACAACTACTTAATCCTGCGGTCCGTAGAGCCTGCTCTCTGCAACAAGAGAAGCCTGTGCACCACATTAGAGAGTAGCCCCTGCTCCCTAAAACTGGATAATGCCCACACATAGCATCGAAAACCCATATAGTCATAAATAAATATTTAAAAAACAACAACAAAAGACTTTATATTAGTGTCAAATCTTTTCAATTTTAAAGTTTTCCTGTCATTCTTCTTAATTTGCAGACTGAGGTTCTATTTAAACTTTTATCAATAAAAGTGAATAGGCTCTGAATGAGGGGCAAAGTGGCTGTGTCATAATCAAGCACATTATCTTTACTTCAAGAACTTTGGATTTTGTTTGGATAAATGCATAACTACTTATTTATTATTTCCTTCCTGTATGCAGATAGTGTAACTGATTAGGACTCTATGGGGCCTTCCTGGGACAGACCCATCCCTTATATCCTTTGCTTTATCTCCTCTCTGAAGTACCCAGATCAAAGTGTCTGATGCACATTTCTGAATTATTTTACAGATGTGAAAATCTCCACCAAAGGTAGGCATTAACTATTTGATGATCATGAGGCCCTAGACTTGCTAGGGACTGAAGATTGACGATGTTAACCCTTGTGTCCCTGCTCTGTTAATTCATAATCAACTAATCAGAGAATTGTGCACAAGCGTGTCACACATCCTGCAAATCCCATCCTCACTTAGCTTTTAAAATAAATTTGCTAAAACCCATTGGGGAGTTCAGGTTTTTTGAGCATTAGCTGCCCTGGACTTCTGGTCTGGAACCTTACAATTAATGCTGCACTTTCCTTTACTACAACTCTGTGTCAGTAGATTGACCTTACTGTGCACAGGCAAGTGGACCCAAGATAGGTTTGGTAATAATACTTGAGGCTGTCCTGTGGTTTTAAAAAACATTATTTCAAAATCTGCCAGTAGTTAATTCTTTTATTTTAGTCTTTTCAGTATTTGAGAACTTTTAAAAAACTTCAGTAGTATGTAAAAAAAAAAAAAAAAAAAAAGAAAGAAAGAAAATGCTGATGGGCATCTAAGGAAGCTGTGGTACATATACACAATGGAATATTACTCAGCCATTAAAAAGAATTCATTTGAATCAGTTCTAATGAGATGGATGAAACTGGAGCCCATTATACAGAGTGAAGTAAGCCAGAAAGATAAAGAACATTACAGCATACTAACACATATATATGGAATTTAGAAAGATGGTAATGATAACCCTACATGCAAAACAGAAAAAAAGACACAGATGTACAGAACAGACTTTTGGACTCTGTGGGAGAAGGCGAGGGTGGGATGTTTTGAGAGAACAGCATGTATATTATCTATAGTGAAACAGATCACCAGCCCAGGTTGGATGCATGAGACAAGTGCTCGGGCCTGGTGCACTGGGAAGACCCAGAGGAATCGGGTGGAGAGGGAGGTGGGAGGGGGGATCAGGATGGGGAGTACTTGTAACTCCATGGCTGACTCATGTCAATGTATGACAAAACCCACTGCAATGTTGTGAAGTAATTAGCCTCCAACTAATAAAAATAAATGAAAAAAAAAAAAAAAAAAAAGAAAATGCATCCATAGAGATCATCTAATCATGTGGTTTGACACCTTCTTAATTTTGTGACAACATAACTAGAACTAGGCTGTCCTTGACATCTTTGATTTTCCTTCTGGATTACGCAGTGTTCAGATTGCTTCATCGGGAAGCAGCACATTACCAGTAATTCAAACATGTTTTGAGCATATGAAAGTGTTTTGAAAAAAATTGAAAATGCATTGTACTTAGAGACTTTGGTAACCCATCTAAATCATGAATCTGTCAACATGTCTGGTAATAAACCTATGACATCTGAAGCAAGCACTGATGTTAAAATAGACTATTATTTTCTTGTAAGCCTAAAAACTCACAGAATTTTTTTTTTAAGGTATGTATGTGTGTCATGTTTTTCTTTCATATCTTTGACCTCCTTAGCAATTTCCTAGAACTTAATAATTTTATATTGATGAAGACCTTGCAGACAGCAAGAAAGTATTCTTAAATACTATTATTTTACAGAAAGCATTTCTTCTTGCATTGATAAATGCAAGTTTAAATATAGCAATATAGCATCTGTGACTTAAACATTTATAGCTATTTATTAATTCAGTAAATATTCATTGAGCACTTTTTAGTGCTAAGTATTCAGACAGACACTGGGCTTATGGACAAGTAAGACAGACAGACATTTCAAGGATTACACAACCTCAAGGGACACACAGGATATGAACCAGGAGATCCAGGCTCCCGTCCAGCTTTGCCAACAGTCAGCCATGTTGTTTTATCCCCATCCCATCAATGAGTGTCTTCAAGCTCATTTTAACTCACAAATTGTAGGATTTTTTCCATTAAAATATAAGTAGTAAACAAGTTCTTAGAAGTGACCTCAAAGTACCAGCATGTGGTGTAGCTTGAATATATTTTGTCTTTTATTGTATTTGGTAATGTTGTGAAAGAATTTTAGCCATATTTTAGAGATGGTTTTACACAATAAATACTGATGCCTGGAAAAGCTTTCAAAAAAATCCTTTGGAGGCTTTTCATTCATCTCACCTCACATTCCTGCATCATTTGAACTCTGCTTCCAGGTAATCACTCCTTCCCAGGTTTCTCACATCACTTCCAGTGTTCATTTTTAATAAGAACTATGTCTTCTTCCTCTGCATGTCTCTTAATTCCTGAGGAAATCAGTGATCCTTAGTCAGTCTTACCTTGTTCATTTGATAAGTTATTTCTGACTCTGCAACCCCATAGCCTTCAGTACACCGAGAACCTCTCTCCTTCACTATCTCCCAGAGTTTGCTCAAATTCATGCCTATTGAGTTGATTATGTTATTCAACAATCTCATCCTCTGCCCCGCCCCCTCTCCTTTTGCTTTCAGTCTTTCCCAGCATCAGGGTCTTTTTCAAGGAGTCAGCTCTTCATATCAGGTGACCAAAGTATTGGAGCTTCAGAATCAGTCCTTCTAGGAAATAGGCAGTGTTTATTTCCTTTAGGATTGACTGGTTTGATCTCCCTGCAGTCCAAGGGACTCTCAAGCATCTTCTCCAGCACCACAATTCAAAAGCATCAAATTTTCAGCACTCAGCTTCTTTATAGTCCAACTCTCACATCTGTACATGAGTACTGGAAAAACCATAGCTTTGAATATGTGGACTTTTGTTGCCAAAGTGATGTCTCTGCTTTTCAATATGCTGTTTAGGTTCATCATAGCTTTTCTTTCAAGAGCAAATATCTTTTAATTTCAAGGCTATAGTCACAATCTGCAGTGATTTTGGAGCCCAAGAAAATAAAATCTGTCACTGCTTTCACTTTTCCCCCTTCTGTTTGCTGTGAAATGATCTGACTGGATGCTATGATCTTAGTTTTTTTGAATACTGAGTTTTAAGCCAGCTTTTTCACTTTCTTCTTTCACTTTCATCAAGAGTCTCCTTAGTTCCTCTTTACTTTCTGCCATTAGGGTGGTATCATCTGCGTATCTGAGGTTGCTGATATTTCTCCTGACAATCTTGATTCCAGACTGTGACTCATCCAGTCCAGCATTTTGCATGATGTACTCTGCATATAAGTTAAAAAAAAATAGGGTGACAGCAGCCCTGCGACCAGGAAATGGGAAAGATGGCGACTACTCGGCGAAGTTGAGGCCACGTAGGGCGGTTTGGGCTCAAGAGTGATGGCAGCAGAGCTGGCTGATAAGAAGGACCATGATGCATCACCTTCCAAGGAGGAAAGGAAGCAATCTCGAACTCTTGACAGAGACCGCGATAGAGACCGAGACCGAGACCGGAAGTCTTCCCCATCTAAAGACAGGAAACGGCATCGTTCAAGGGATAGGCTTAGAGGAATCAGCTGTTCTCGCTCCCGTTCCCGATCCAAGTCTACGGAAAGAGATCGTGGGCACAAAGAGAGAGAGCGAGATAAGGAACGAGTTCGGAATAAGAAAGACCGAGACCGGGATGAGGATGGGCACCGAAGGGACAAGGACCGCAAGTGATCCAGTTTATCTCTTGGCCGAGGAAAATATTTTAAATCTCGGAAAGACAGAGACTCTAGAAAGGATGAAGAGGATGAACATGGTGATAAGAAGCCTAAGGCCCAGCCATTATCCCTGAAGGAACTTCTGGCCAAGAAAAAGGCCGAGGAGGAAGCCGAGGCCAAGCCCAAGTTCCTCTCCAAAGCAGAACCAGAGGCTGAAGCCCTCAAGCGACTGGCAACAGGAGGGGGAGGAGCGGCAGAGGATGCTTGAAGAAGAGAGGAAGAAAAGGAAGCAGTTCCAAGACTTGGGCAGGAAAATGTTGGAAGACCCTCAGGAACGGGAACGTCAGGAGCGCAGAGAGAGGATGGAGAGGGAGACCAATGGGAATGAGGATGAGGAAGGGCGGCAGAAGATCAAGGAGGAGAAGGTTAAGAGCAAGGAGCTGCACGCCATTAAGGAGCGTTACCTCGGTGGCATCAAGAAGCAGCGCCGGACAAGGCATCTCAACGACCGCAATGCGATGAGTGCGATGCGTCTGAGGACACTTCCATTGACTACAACCCTTTGTACAAAGAACGGCACCAGGTACATTTGTTGTGGCGAGGCTTCATCGCAGGCATTGACCTGAAGCAGCAGAAACTAGAGCAGTCGCGTTTCTATGGAGACCTAATGGAGAAGAGGCGGACACTGGAAGAAAAAGATCAGGACGGGGCAAGACTCCGCAAACTTCGAAAGGAAGCCAAGCAACGCTGGGATGATTGGCATTGGTCCCAGAAAAAGTTGGATGAGATAACGGACAGGGACTGGCAGATCTTCCGCGAGGACTATAGCATCACCACCAAAGGTGGCAAGATCCCCAATCCCATCTGGTCCTGGAAAGACTCTTCTCTGCCTCCACACATCTTGGAGGTCATCGATAAGTGTGGCTACAAGGAGCCAAAACCTATCCAGCGTCAGGCAATCCCCACCGGGCTACAGAATCGTGACATCATTGGAGTGGCTGAGAATGGCAGCGGCAAGACAGCAGCCTTCCTCATCCCGTTGCTGGTCTGGATTACCACTCTCCCCAAAATTGACAGGATCAAAGAGTCCCACCAGAGCCCTTACGCTATCATCCTGGCCGCCACTCGTGAGCTGGCGCACATATTGAGGAAGAGACCATCAAGTTTGGGAAGCCGCTGGGCATCCGCACCGTGGCCGTCATTGGCGGCATGTCCAGGGAAGACCAGGGCCTCTGGCTGTGCATGGGCTGTGAGATAGTGATCCCTACCCCGGGACGTCTGATCGATGTGCTAGAGAACCGCTACCTGGTGCTGAGTCGCTGTACCTATATGGTTCTGGACGAGGCTGACAGGATGACTGACATGGGCTTTGAGCCAGACGTCCAGAAGATCCTGGAGCACATGCCTGTCAGCAATCAGAAGTCGGACACAGATGAGGCCGAGGATCCTGAGAAGATGCTGGCCAACTTTGAGTCAGGAAAACACAAGTACCGCCAAACAGTCATGTTCATGGCCACCATGCCCCCAGCGGTAGAGCATCTGGCCCGGAGCTATCTTCGGCGATCTGCTGTGGTATACATTGGTTCTGCAGGCAAGCCCCATGAACGTGTGGAACAGAAAGTCTTCCTCATGTCAGAGTCCGAAAAGAGGAAAAAGCTGCTGGCAATCTTGGGGCAAGGCTTTGATCCACCCATCATCATTTTTGTCAACCAGAAGAACGGCTGTGATGTTTTGGCCAAATCCCTGGAGAAGATGGGATACAACGCTTGTACGATGCACGGTGGAAAAGGCCAGGAGCAAAGAGAGTTTGCACTATCCAACCTCAAGGCTGGGGTCAAGGATATTTTGGTGGCTACAGATGTGGCGGGTCGTGGTATTTACATCCAAGATGTATCTATGGTCGTCAACTATGACATGGCCAAGAACACTGAGGATTACATCCACCGTATTGGCCGCACAGGATGAGCAGGCAAGAATGGTGTGGCCATCACCTTCCTCATCAAAGAGGACTCTGCTGTGTTCTATGTGCTGAAGCAAGCCATTCTGGAGAGCCCAGTATCCTCCTGCCCGCCAGAGCTAGCCAACCATCCTGACGCCCAGCACAAACCAGGCACCATCCTCACCAAGAAGCGCCGGGAAGAGACCATCTTTGCCTGACACAGCACTCGCCCCGGGGTTCAGGGCCATGCTCTGGAGACTGTTCTTCAGGACCCTCACATCTCTTCCCAGGTCCTCACTCTTCCAGGGGCTTAGGAAGCAATCAGACTTCCTGGCCCAGGCCCTCAGGTCTGAAGGCCTGAGTGCAGATCTGTCAAAGGGGAGGAAGCTGCTCCAGGAGGCAGGCAAAACAAACTACCAGGGTTTTGGCCCAGCTCTGCCCCTCAGGCAGGCTTTGGGACTGCATCCGGCCATCAGCTCTTGCCAGTTAAAGGGGCAGCCAATTGGCATTGCCTCCCAGACTGAACAAAAACCTGGCTGCTGGGCTGGGACTTCTTTGGCACAGACTTGACTGCCTAAGCTATGGCACCATTGTTGCCCTAGATGACCCAGGGAATCGGGTACTGAGGATTATGGACCTTGGACTCTTACCATCATTTTGACAGCTGTTTGCCCTTTTGGATTATAAAACAAGTAGAGAGCCTTGCTTAGAGTTGTGCACAGCCCCTGTGCCAAGGAGTGTTGTGCACTCGAGGCATCCCTCACCCAGGGAATTTTTATAGTAGATGAGGGGACAGGGTGAGCTGGCTGAGTCCATCTTGAAGTCAGTGAAATTTCTGTTTTCTATTCTCTGAGAAGATGAGTTTGTATGTTCTGTGAATAAACACACGAATATTAAAAAAAAAAAAAAAAAACAGGGTGACAATAGACAGTCTTGTGACACTCCTGTTCCTATTTAGAACCTGTCAGTTGTTTCATGTTACTTTAGTTCCCACCAATTACTCTATCAAGAAATGACTTCCACTGGAGTGAAACTTTAATTTTCACTTTTTGCAATTAACATTTTTGCACAGTGGCCACTCAGAACACATTTATGTAATATTAATTAAAATTTGGCCCCAGTTTTAATATTTTGACAATAGTTTGTCAAGATAATAGGTATTTGAGATTTTGAAAAGAGACCTAAAATTTAGAAATTTCTTTTTTTCTATGTGTTTTATTTGGGGTTTAGAAAAAAGCAGAGTTTGAATCATAGATTCATATGCTACTAATTTTAAAGAAATGTGATCCCAGGCAACACCAGTTCAGGACAATGAGAATGAAATCAGATAGGAAGAAAAGATAATGTGAGGGTGCTTTATCAAACTAGCTAAAGCAATGTGACTGAAATCTCATAGAATTGTCTTCTGGATAACCACAGAAACTTCATCTTAGAGTATTCATCTGTGGGGCCAGAGGCTGGGGGGGGGGGGGCGGGGGTTGGCATTGGCGGAACGTTGGGGAAATTAATGGAAGAGTCTTGTTCAGACTTCAGAGGCAACAACAGACCTTTGAACAGAGACCTGACAGGAGTTACATGCCAAGCTGCTGGCCAGCAGAAATGTAGGTCTTGGGAACCAACAGATAATCAAGGGATAAGTCAAAGGAAGAGAGTAAGTCATGAAGCTTCCTGGCCTTTGGGAATCTGGCCAGTTCCTAGGGATCAGCAAACATTCTGAGACTTACAACTAGAGGTACAATTTTTTAACATAATAACCGGAGCTGCATCTTTGCATGTAAGCTGATGATTAGCAGCTCGTGTCTTGCCAATAAAAGCTGGACTCCTCTGGATGGCACTCTCAGGACTCACATGTGGGGTGGACACATTACCTGGGACCTCCCTATTGGGAACTCCAGATTGCTGTTTGAGGGACCTACCAGCATTGCTTGAATCTGGATGTAAGTGTTTCCCCAATTTGGTAATGTGTATTTCATTTCTTGTTATATTGCCTGTGTATCTTTTAATTGGAGACTCTGATTTGGATCTGAATGTTAAGTTTCTCCACATTTTGATGATATATACATGTGTTTCTTGCTAAACTACTTGTGTAGAACTGTTCCCCCAATTTGGTGATTATATATATATATGTGTGTGTGTGTGTGTATATATATATATATATATATATATATATATATATATATATAATCTCTTATTATATTACTTGTCCACTTACTGCAACTTACTATTAATATAATAAATTTCCTTATTTCTTACTGACTAGAATGTAGAATGATTATCTGGCCAGCAAGTCCTCCTAACTTGAAACCAAAAGTAAATCTTATAGCAGTCCATAAATCTTTTGGCAGAAGGGGCTGGAGATAGTTACACACTGCTTTGCTTCTTCACTAGTCAAAAGAGTCTGTGAAGGACTGTTAAGTCCGTCACACTTCTGAGTTTCATGTGCACATGTGCTAAGTGCCCCATACTTTGGAGTCAGCAAATCAGCCCTTGGGCAGGGAAAACAGGTGGGCAGCTGGGACACAAGGCGAACGGCTGTCATGTTGTACCTCAGGAAGTCTACTGGAGGCTACGTGGACCTGGCTGACTCCATACTAGTTGAAACAAAGGATTCCAAGGGCATCTTCAGTGACATGCAATGGATGTCTGATCAAACGTGCAACATACATGTCTGCTAGGAGACCGAGTCTTCAACAGCAAAAATCTAGGAGGTCCCAAAATCTAGATCTACATTATTATAACTTAGTTCTGCCATATCCAGCACAAGATAGGAAGGGAGGGAGGGTGGAAGAGAGGAAGAGGCAGAGAGTGGGAAAGACAGAGTGGTAGAGGAAGAGATTTAATCCTCATTTCCTAACCTGCTCTCTCAGCTTTTCTAATTCCTTTTTAGAGGTAATTACCCACTCTCAGCAATGTAGTATATTCCTGTAAAGGGTATTTTTCACTCTATCACACATAGATTTCCTGCTTGCATGTACACAAACAAACAAGTGGATTTTACAAAAATAGAATCATGGTGTATGTATTGGTCAGAATTTTGCTGTTTTCTTCAGAGGTTTATTTTGACCCTTTTATTATTACTTGAATAAACCCTTGCAGGAGGGGTAGTGAATGAAACAACCAGATATAGAAAGCCTGCTGAGGGATTCTGGGTAAGAGTAGGACTTCCCCTCTCCTACCCAAATTGTTATTTTCCAAGAGGTTTTGCCTCTATATCAAAATTAATTTCATCTTCTGAAGTTTCTATGAAGATTGTTAATCAATATAGGCATGTCCTAAATTCAAAGATTACTGCCCATTCACTGCTGTAGGTATTTCACAGATCAGTGCTTATTCTCTTAGTTTTGTTGATCCAAACAGGCAGAATGTGTGACGGAGATAACCAATTTCATGGGAAAGATGTGCAATTGATCAGGCTGCTGACACCCAGGGATAAGATGTCTCATGCAAAAGAATCACAACATGTTTGGTGGTGATGACACTGTTACCTGTCTCTACACTTACACTATCAAAAGCTCCCTGCTCCAGCAGAGATTTCAAGAGATAGTTACAACCATTTGTACTCTGTCCAAAATTTATTTTCATCATCTGTTCACATCGTCTATTTCTGCATAGCAAATTCCCAAAACTTAGTAGAATAAACAACAACCATTTTATTTTGCTTCTGTATTTTGTAGGTCAGGAATTTGGACAGCATGCAGTGCAGATGGCTTGTATCTAATCTGAGCTTCCAGGGATCTCAGAAGACTCGAAGAGCCAGGATCTAGTATCATTTGCAGGTTCCTTCTCTAATGAAGTGTGGCATCAGTGCTGGAATGATGTACAGACTGAGCTCAGGATTGTCAATGCTTCATGTGGCCTTTCAGGGAGAAGGGGATCTCAGGATGAGTTGGGAGTCCCAAGGGGGATGCATTTGAGAGGAAGAAGAGTGAGTGCTCCAACAGACCAAGGCAGAAGGGGTCCCAAGGTTCTGATCTTGGCCTCAGAATGCATGCATCATCTCACTTGGTGTGTTCTATTTGTTACAGGTAAGTGACAAAGACCAGCCTAGATATCAGGGGAGCATTATTACACCCCTGTCTTTGATGGGGGATGAAAAAGTCTCATAGCTTGAGTACATGCAGTGTGAGATGCTGTTGAGGTCATATTGAAAAGTATAATCTATCTGCACCATCCCATAATAATCCACACTCAGTAAACATGGGAAATCATTAGTGAATAATATCATATCCTTAAAGATCTAGAAATTAAAGTGATTTGCTTAAAGTTATACAAAGGTCAGGCCCTAGCTAAATAAACAATTGACTTACACTATATCTGTAATACTGTCCCATACATCAAATCAGAGCATACACTTTTTTCACTAAACACTGGTGGAATAACAAGGTTATTTAGTGACCAATATACTTGACCTAGTAATGTCATTTCATGAGTAATGAAATTTCTTTCTCTAACCCTGCAATTAATTTTTGTGTGTGTGTGTGACCTTGAGCAAGTCTCTCCCATCTTGAAGCTTCTGCAGCTGCATTTAATATGCATCTACCCCAAGATGCATTATGAGAGTAAATGTCCTATCATTAAAGCTTTTTAAGAAAATTTTAAAAAAATTAAAAAAATAAAAGTTTTAAAATGTCTATCTAGTAATGATGACAATGGTGATGGTGACCAGTGATTCTTGTATAAAAATGATTGTAACACTTCTCTTAGAATTTTTTTTGTGCATGTCATAATTTTCTCTCCACATTTATCAAAGGTGCCAAAAAATTCTCAAGCTGCTTCTGACACTCAACCTGAATTTCCATATGCAAAATAATTATTTTATATGTCAAGAAGGAAAATAAACAGAAGAAGAATAAATGAATAATGACTTTTAAGTAATTGAGTAATATATTCTGCATTGGCTCCTGGGATTGATAAATTGCTCAGTGTTTACCATGTTCAGAAGAACATTTGTCAAAAAATTAAGAAACTCTAATGGGGATGTCTCATTTTTAAAGCAAGTGTTACTTATCCCCTAGTATTTATTTGTCCCGGCAATCAAGAGGATTAAAAAATAAAGATCACAATATACTGTGTTGTGTGTTGTTTAGTTGCTAAGTCATGTCTGACTCTTTTGTGACCCCATGAACTGTGTCCTACCAGGCCTCTCTGTCCATGGGCTTCCCCAGGCAAAAATACTGGAGTTAGCTGCCATTTCCTTCTTCTGTGAATATTCCTGACTCAGGGATCAAACTCACATCTCTTGCATTGGTCAGCAGATTCTTTACCACGGAGCCACCAAAGAAGTCCTACAATATACTGTACTATTAATTTAATAATATGTTCATTAGAATAAGTAAATAAGCTGAATCTGATCCTCTAAAGGTATTACTCCTATTTTTTCAAAAACAAAACTATCTACTCAGTGTTCCTGGCATTTTGTTCAGAAATTACTTCATGAGATCAGTGGAAAAACAAATGCACTTTAACCTTAAAAGTTCCAAAATAAGACGCATTTTTAATTGAAGGTTAATACATTTTCTTCCCTCATTATTCCCAATTTGCTAATAACAATATTAACAACAAAAAAGCCAAACCCTATATATTCAATTATAAAGATTTTTGTTTCAAGTGCATGTGCATTTCATATCAGCAAGCATCATTTTCATTCTATGGCTATATTACTATTCCATACTTGATGTCTTATTTTTAAATTATTATGAAGTAATAGCTATATTCCTCTGTGCTGTACGCCCAGTTGATTATTTATTTCATACATAGTAGCTTGCATCTCTTGATCCTTTACCCCTATCCTGTCTTCCCCTTCCCTCTTCCCACTGCTGCGACTACTTTGTTCTCTATATCTATATGAGCAACGCTTAGTAGTGAAATTGATTTTTAACAATGAAAACTCAAAACAAACAGAAGCCCAGCGTGTGATGGCTCCATGTGGACATTCTACCAAATATATGTGTGTGTGCATCTTCAGTCACTCAGTTGTGTCTAAGTCTTTACAACCCCATGAACTTTAGACCACCAGGCTCCTCTGTCCATGGGATTCTCTAGGCATGAGTACTGGAGTAGATTGCCATTTCCTCTTCCAGGAGATCTTCCCGACCCAGGTATCAATTCGGCGTCTCCTGCATTTACAGGCAGAATATTTTACCAAATATATAAAGAACATATAAATATATAAAGAATTTTACAAAGAAAATGAATATATAAATGTATATTTATAAATATATAAAGAAGAGCTAATACTATCCTTCTCAAACTCTTCCAAAAGACTGTAAAGGAAAGAACACTCCCAGAGTAATTTTAAGAGTCTGAAACCAAACACTACAAAACCAGACCCTGACATAAAACTAGACACTACAGAAAATAATATTGTTTCATATTTTATATAATACTTCTGTAACAATTTATAATATAAGAGTTGTTGGAACACAAACTATACTAACACAGCTTTAAGTCTTTTACTTAAAGGAAAACACCATGAATTCATAAAATTTAACGTAAGGATTCATAAAATTTAATGTAAGGTACCTAGTTATTCCAGTGGTCATGTATGGATGTGAGAGCTGGACTGTGAAGAAAGCTGAGCACTGAAAAATTGATGCTTTTGAATTGTGGTGTTGGAGAAGACTCTTGAGAGTCCCTTGGACTGCAAGGAGATCCAACCAGTCCATCCTAAAGGAGATCAGTCCTGGGTGTTCATTGGAAGGACTGATGCTGAAGCTTAAACTCCAGTACTTTGCCCACCTCATGCGAAGAGTTAACTCATTGGAAAAGACCCTGATGATGGGAGGGATTGGGGGCAGGAGGAGAAGGGGACGACAGAGGATGAGATGGCTGGATGGCATCACCGACTCTATGGACATGAGTTTGAGTAATCTCCGGGAGTTGGTGATGGACAGGGAGGCCTGGCGTGCTGCGATTCATGGGGTTTCAAAGAGTCAGACACGACTGAGTGACTGAACTGAACTGAACTAACCATCACACGATGGTGCCTTAGAATCTTATGGCATCATTCTCCACAGAAACTGAAAAAGGTTTCAATTACATGATCTCATTTAACCCATCATATTCTTTGAGTTGGGAAGATACAGATTAATTCCATCATTTAACATAAGAAAATGTGTAGCGTAGAGATGCAATGACCTTGTGGTGATGGATCATGACAAGAAGGAAAGGCTGGATCTAGATTTCAGTATAGATTCCACTGCTTCCTGTTTGAACAGTTAATGCAAGCTCTGGACCCTGAGTCTTTCATCCTCTTGACTCTAACTTGGAGGTAGGATTAGTTACAGAATCTTAGGTATCTCTGCAGCTCCATTCTTACTTTAGTGTACCGAGTAAATACTTGTTGAATATACAAGTGTGTGAGTTAATAAACAACTGAGCACATGAAAACACTGAGACTAAAATTCATCACGGGCTGTAGGGGATGACCAGTGCTCTGTGGACCTAGATGGCAAGGAGCTCAAAGAGGGTACCTGTGTACCTAGAGCTGATTCACTTTGCTGTACAGTAAGAAACTAAGAAAACATTAGAAAGTAACTATACTCCAATAAACTTTTTTTTTTTTTTTTTTAATCAGCCTGGTTAGTTTTTGGCCTTTTCGTTTCTCTTCAGGTTTTATAAGCATAAAAATTTATGCTTAAAATTTCATCAGCAGAATAAAAGCTATACTATTAATAATATAACAAAACCAAGTAGTAATTAAAATTAAGACAGTCAATAATTATTTCAAAGTAAATTAAAGTTACCAGCTATTCTTAAGAATTTGAAACACACACACACACAAAGGGCTAACTGTATGTCTTGGGAACTAAAAATCTAAGGATATTCAATATTTATTTTATGCCAAAATCCTAATGCAAACATTTTGTGGCAAAGCTCCTAATTAAAAGCTTAAACTATAGAATATATTTGGGATACTGACAGAAATGACCCTTTTTAAAGGGCAGAATCTGTTTTGACTAAATGAATCACTGAAAAGTATGTTTAAAAAGTTCTCAAAGATTCATAATTTCATTTATTAGACAACAAATGTTAAGTGCATTTATTATAACCTTTTTGTATCATGTAAAACATCCTGAGAATAGTTCATTCTAAATAAGCTTGTTGTCTCTTTAAAAATCACATAACCTATTTTCATCAAACATGTAAAAAATATTTTAGTGAAGTTGTTAAAAATTTAAATGACTGTTAAAATATTATTGAATATTTATCGCAACAAAATCTGGAAAATCCCCGTTCCACAAGATATTTATGCAGAAATAAATATTGTTCATGAATTAAAAATTATCATCCATTAAGACATATTCTCTCCTATGATGTATATTACTGAATGGGAAACACCACCTTAATAAAAGTGCTTATTAAATAACTCAAATTAAAAAAATTTAACTTGAGATATTTAGTTTAAAGAAACACTTCTAGGAGGGAGGAGCCAAGATGGTGGAGGAATAGGATGGGGAGACCACTTTCTCCCCTACAAATTCATTGAAAGAACATTTGAACGCTGAGCAAACTTCACAAAACAACTTCTGACCACTAGCAGAAAACATCAGGTGCCCAGAAAAGCAGCCCATCATCTTCGAAAGGAGGTAGGACAAAATATAAAAGATAAAAAGAGAGACAAAAGAGCTAGGGATGGAGACCCATTTTTGAATCTCGGAGGGCAACCTAACTGGGAGAAAAGATAAATAAAACCCACAGATTACATGCCTAAAAGCAACTCCCAGCAGAAAAGTGCCCCAGATGCCCGAATCCGCCACCAGCAAGTGGGGGCCGAATGGAGAGCAGGCAGCATTGCTTAGGGTAAGGACCAGGCCTGAATGCCCTGAGAGCAATCAGAGGGAGCTAACGTGAGATAACAACTGAAACTGTGGCATAGCAAGAGAGAGAGAGAGAAAATTAACCGGCCCGAACACCCTGCCGGCCATTCACAGAACAAAGGGACTGAGCAATTCCAGAGAAGAGCTAGCCGGTGGCAGACCGGTCCATCACCCTCCGGAGGCAGGAGGCAGGGGGGAGGGGAAAGGGGCAAACTTGTCCCCAGAGATGGCACCCCCTACCAAACTGCAAACAGGCCTCCAGTTTCGACATCCACCGGGAGGGTTGTGGCTAGAGGCCAGCTCCCAAAAATAGACACAAGGCGCATGCACCCGACTGGCACGTGTGGAAACTGAGGCTGGAACCGCAGAGGGGAGAAAGCGCACCGCACCCGGGGAGAGTGCGCCCATCAAGCTCCTGGCTGCCTGAGCTGCTTGGGCCAGGGAAGGCACAAAACTCAGGCCCAACCGAGTCTGCGCTTTTGTGGAATACCCGAAAACTGGAACCGCACGCAATGCAGGGCCTGCTCCATATAGAGCAGCCGGGAGCCTGAGCAGTGTAGACGGGGAGAGCACACACCCATGAGCGGGGGCAAACCCAGTGTGGCCGGAACACTGTTAGTGCTCCCCACGCACAGCGATATCTGCCTGCAGCGCCCCTCCCTCCCCGCAGCACGACTGAACAAGCAAATCTAAACAAGAGACCACCTCCGCCCGCCTGTGTCAGGGAGGAAATTACACACTGAAGAGACCGGCAAACAGAAGCCAAATAAACAAAGGGAATCGCTTCAGAAGGGACTGGTGCAACAGATTAAAATCCCTGTAGATAACACCGACTACACCAGAAGGGGCCTATAGATATTGAGAAGCGTAAGCTGGAACGAGGAGCTATCTGAAACTGAACCGAACCCACACTGACCGCAACAGCTCCAGAGAAATTCCTAGATATACTTTTACTTTTTTCTTTTTAATTAAAAAAATGTTTTTTCTTTTCTTTTTTTAAAATTTTTTCTCTTTTATTTTCTTTTAAAATTCCCGATTACTCCCCTATTACTCCTTAACTTTCATTTTCATATATTTTAACTATTTTTTTTAACTATTTTTTTTAATTAGGAAAAAAATTGTTTTCCTTGTTTTATTTTTTCTCTCTTATTTTCTTCTAAAGTCCTCTATTACTCCTCTATTACTCCTTAATTTTATTTTCATTTCACTATAACCTTGCAAAAAAAAAAAAAAGCTATATTTTTAAACTGAACTTCATATATATTTCTAATTTTTGTGTGTTTTTGTTTTCATTTTTAATATTGTATTTTTAAGAGTTTAACCTCTACTCTAGATTTTTAATCTTTGTTTTTCAGTATTTGATATCAATTTTGGACATTTAAGAATCCAATATTCAGTACCCATTTTTACTCAGGAGTCTGTTGATTACTATCTCCCACTTTTGACTCTCTGATTTCTACCTCAGAACACCTCTATTTCCACCATTCCCCCTCTTTTCCCAGTCCAATTTTGTGAATCTCTGTGGGTGTCTGGGCTACAGAGAACACTCTGGGAACAGACAACTGCGTAGATCTGTCTCTCTCCTCTTGAATCCTCCTGTTTCTCCTCCTGCTTATCTTTATCTCCCCCGTCCCTCTCCTCTTCTTCATGTAACTCTGTGAACCTCTCTGGTCCCTCACGGTGGAGAATCTTTTCACCATTAACCTAGAAGTTTTATTATCAGTGCTGAATAGTTGGAGAAGTCTTGCGACTACTGGAAGAATAAAACTGAAATCCAGAGGCAGGAGACTTAAGCCCAAAACCTGAGAACACCAGAAAACTCCTGACAATACAGAACATTAAGTAATAAGAGATCATCCAAAAGCCTCCACACCTACACTGAAACCAACCACCACCCAAGATCCAGTAAGTTCCAGAGCAAGACATACCACGCAAATTCTCCAGCAACGCAGGAACATAGCCCTGAGCGTCAACATACAGGCTGCCCAAAGTCACACCTAACACATAGACCCATCTCAAAACTCATTACTGGACCCTCCATTGTACTCCAGAGGGAAGAAATCCAGTTCCATGCACCAGAACACTGACACAAGCTTCCCTAACCAGGAAACCTTGACAAGCCAATCGTCCAACCCCACCCACTGGGTGAAAACTCCACATTAAAAAGGAACCACAGACCACCAGAATACAGAAAGCCCACTCCAGACACAGCAATCTAAACAAGATGAAAAGGCAGAGAAATACCCAACAGGTAAAGGAACATGAAAAATGCCCACCAAGTCAAACAAAAGAGGAGGAGATAGGGAATCTACCTGAAAAAGAAGTTAGAATAATGATAATAAAAATGATCCAAAATCTTGAAAACAAAATGGAGTTACAGATAAATAGCCTGGAGACAAAGATTGAGAAGACACAAGAAATGTTTAATAAAGACCTAGAAGAAATAAAAAAAAGAGTCAATTAAAAATGAATAATGCAATAAATGAGATCAAAAACACTCTGGAGGGAACCAACAGTAGAATAATGGAGACAGGAGATAGGATAAGTGAGGGAGAAGATAAAATGGTGGAAATAAATGAAGCAGAGAGGAAAAAAGAAAAAAGAATCAAAAGAAATGAGGACAACCTCAGGGACCTCTGGGACGATGTGAAACGCCCCAATATTCGAATCATAGGAGTCCCAGAAGAAGAAGACTAAAAGAAAGGCCATGAGAAAATACTCGAGGAGATAATAGCTGAAAACTTCTCTAAAATGGGGAAGGAAATAGCCACCGAAGTCCAAGAAACCCAGAGAGTCCCAAACAGGATAAACCCAAGGCGAAACACGCCAAGACACATATTAATCAAATTAACAAAAATCAAACACAAAGAACAAATATTAAAAGCAGCAAGGGAGAAACAACAAATAACACACAAAGGGATTCCCATAAGGATAACAGCTGATCTATCAATAGAAACCCTCCAGGCCAGAAGGGAATGGCAGGACATACTGAAAGTAATGAAAGAGAATAACCTACAACCTAGATTACTATACCCAGAAAGGATCTCATTCATATATGAGAATTCAAAAGCTTTACAGATAAGCAAAAGCTGAGAGAATTCAGCACCACCAAACCAGCTCTTCACCAAATGCTAAAGGATCTTCTCTAGACAGGAAACACAGAAAGATTGTATAAATGTGAGCCCAAAACAACAAAGTAAATGGCAAAGGGACCATACCTATCAATAATTACCTTAAATGTAAATGGGTTGAATGCCCCAACCAAAAGACAAAGACTCACTGAATGGATACGCTGTCTACAAGAGACCCATCTCAAAACAAGAAACACATACAGACTAAAAGTGAAGGACTGGAATAAAATATTTCACGCAAACAGAGACCATAAGAAAGCAGGAGTCACAATACTCATATCAGATAAAATAGACTTTAAAATAAAGGCTGTGAAAAGAGACAAAGAAGGACACTACATAGTAATCAAAGGATCAATCCAAGAAGAAGATATAACAATTATAAATATATATGCACCCAACATAGGAGCATCACAATATGTAAGGAAAATGCTAACAAATATGAAAGAAGAAATTAATAGTAACACAATAATAGTGGGAGACTTTAATACCCCACTCACAATTACGGATAGATCAACTAAACAGAAAATTAACAAGGAAACACAAACTTTAAATGACACAATGGACCAGCTAGACCTAATTGATATCTATAGGACATATCACCCCAAAACAATCAAATTCACCTTTTTCTGAAGTGCACACGGAACCTTCTCTAGAAAGACCACATCCTTGGCTGTAAATGTAGCCTTGAAAAATTAAAAAAAAAAAAAAATTGAAATCATTCCAGTCATCTTTTCTAACCACAGTGCAGTAAGATTACATCTCAATTACAGGAAAAAAAAATTATTAAAATTTCAAATATACGGAGGCTAAATAACACACTTCTGAATAACCAACAAATCATAGAAGAAATCAAAAAAGAAATCAAAATATGCATAGAAATGAATGAAAATGAAAACACAACAACCCAAAACCTATGGGACAATGTAAAAGCAGTGCTCTGGGGAAGGTTCATAGCATTACAGGAGTACCTCAAGAAAAAAGAAAAAAGTCAAATAAATAACCTAACTCTACATGTAAAGCAACTTGAGAAGGAAGAAATAAAGAACTCCAGGGTTAGTAGAAGGAAAGAAATCTTAAAAATTAGGGCAGAAATAAATGGAAAAGAAACTAAAGAGACCATAGCAAAAATCAACAAAGCTAAAAGCTGTTTTTTTGAAAAAATAAACAAAATTGACAAAACGTTAGCAAGACTCATTAAGAAACAAAGGGAGAAGAACCAAATTAACAAAATTAGAAATGAAAATGGAGAGATCTCGACAGACAACACTGAAATACAAAGGATCATAAGAGACTACTACCAGCAGCTCTATGCCAACATAATGGACAACTTGGAAGAAATGGACAAGTTCTTACAAAAAGTATAACTTTCCAAAACTGAACCAGAAAGAAATAGAAGATCTTAACAGATCTATCACAAGCAAGGAAATCGAAACTGTAATCAGAAATCGTCCAACAAACAAAAGCCCAGGACCAGATGGCTTCACAGCTGAATTCTACCAAAAATTTACAGAAGAGCTAACACCTATCTTACTCAAACTCTTCCAGAAAATTGCAGAAGAAGGTAAACTTCCAAACTCATTCTATGAGGCCACCATCACCCTAATTCCAAAACCAGACAAAGATGCCACACACAAAAAAGAAAACTACAGGCCAATATCACTGATGAACATAGATGCAAAAATCCTTAACAAAATTCTAGCAAACAGAATCCAACAACATATTAAAAAGACCATACATCATGACCAAGTGGACTTTATCCCAGGAATGCAAGGATTCTTTAATATCCACAAATCAATCAATGTAATACACCACTTTAACAAATTGAAAGATAAAAACCATATGATTATCTCAATAGATGCAGAAAAAGCCTTTGACAAAATTCAACATCCTTTTCTGATTAAAACTCTCCAGAAAGAAGGAATAGAAGGAACATACCTCAACATAATAAAAGCTAAATATGACAAACCTAAAGCAAGCATTACCCTCAATGGTGAAAAATTGAAAGCATTTCCCCTGAAATCAGGAACAAGACAAGGGTGCCCACTCTCACCACTACTATTCAACACAGTTTTGGAAGTTTTGGCCACAGTAATCAGAGCAGAAAAAGAAATAAAGGGAATCCAGATAGGAAAAGAAGAAGTGAAACTCTCGCTATTTGTAGATGACATGATCCTCTACATAGAAAACCCTAAAGACTCTACCAGAAAATTACTAGTGCTAATCAACGAATATAGCAAAGTTGAAGGATATAAAATTAACACACAGAAATCCCTTGCATTGCTATACACTAACAATGAGAAAACAAAAAGAGAAATTAAGGAAACAATACCATTCACCATTGCAACAAAAAGAATAAAATACTTAGGAGTATATCTAGCTAAAGAAACGAAAGACCTATACAGAGAAAACTATAAAACACTGATGAAAGAAATCAAAGAGGACACAAACAGATGGAGAAATATACCGTGTTCATGGATTGGAAGAATCAATATTGTCAAAATGGCTATATTACCCAAAGCAATCTATAGATTCAATGCAATCCCTATCAAGCTACCAACGGTATTTTTCACAGAACTAGAACAAAGAATTTCACAATTTGTATGGAAATACAAAAAACCTCGAATAGCCAAAGTAATCTTGAGAAAGAAGAATGAAACTGGAGGAATCAAGCTGCCTGACTTCAGGCTCTACTACAAAGCCACAGTCATCAAGACAGTATGGTACTGGCACAAAGACAGAAATATAGATCAATGGAACAGAATAGAAAGCCCAGAGATAAATCCACGAACCTATGGACACCTTATCTTTGACAAAGGAGGCAAGAATATACAATGGAAAAAAGACAACCTCTTTAACAAGTGGTGCTGGGAAAACTGCTCAACCACTTGTAAAAGAATGAAACTAGACCACTTTCTAACACCATACACAAAAATAAACTCAAAATGGATTAAAGATCTAAATGTAAGACCAGAAACTATAAAACTCCTGGAGGAGAACATAGGCAAAACATTCTCTGACATAAATCACAGCAGGATCCTCTATGACCCACCATCCCAGAATATTGGAAATAAAAGCAAGAATCAACAAATGGGACCTAATGAAACTTAAAAGCTTTTGCACAACAAAGGAAACTATAAGCAAGGTGCAAAGACAGCCCTCAGATTGGGAGAAAATAATAGCAAATGAAGCAACAAAGGATTAATCACAAAAATATACAAGCAACTCCTGCAGCTCAATTCCAGAAAAATAAATGACCCAATCAAAACATGGGCCAAAGAACTAAACAGACATTTCTCCAAAGAAGACATACAGATGGCTAACACATGAAAAGATGCCCAACATCACTCATTATCAGAGAAATGGAAATCAAAACCACAATGAGGTACAATTACATGCCAGTCAGAATGTCTGCTATCGAAAAGTCTACAAGCAATAAATGCTGGAGAGGGTGTGAAAAGGGAACCCTCTTACACTGTTGGTGGGAATGCAAACTAGTACAGCCCTATGGAGAACAGTGTGGAGATTTCTTTAAAAACTGGAATTAGAACTGCCATATGACCCAGCAATCCCACTTCTGGACATACACACTGAGGAAACCAGATCTGAAAGAGACACATGCACCCCAATGTTCATCGCAGCACTGTTTATAATAGCCAGGATGTGGAAGCAACCTAGATGCCCATCAGCAGACGAATGGATAAGGAAGCTGTGGTACATATACACCATGGAGTATTACTCAGCCATTAAAAAGAATCCATTTGAATCAGTCCTAATGAGATGGATGAAACTGGAGCCCATTATACAGAGTGAAGTAAGCTAGAAAGATAGACCAATGCAGTATACTAATGCATATATATGGAATTTAGAAAGATG
Source organism: Dama dama (assembly GCF_033118175.1). Classification (NCBI taxonomy): domain Eukaryota; kingdom Metazoa; phylum Chordata; class Mammalia; order Artiodactyla; family Cervidae; genus Dama; species Dama dama. Next base: position 8,651,472 of record NC_083697.1, on the reverse strand, counting down.
GTAACAATAACCCTATATGCAAAACAGAAAAAGAGACAATGATGTACAGAACAGACTTTTGGACTCTGCGGGAGAATGCGAGGGTGGGATGTTTCGAGAGAAGAGCATCGAAACATGTATATTATCTAGGGTGAAAGAGATCACCAGGCCAGTCTGGATGCATGAGACAAGTGCTCCGGCCTGGTGCACTGGGAAGACCCAGAGGGATCGGGTAGAGAGGAAGGTGGGAGGGGGGGTTGGGACGGGGAATACATGTAAATCCATGGTTGATTCATGTCAATGTATGACAAAAACTGCTACAATATTGTAAAGTAATTAGCCTCCAACTAATAAAAATAAATGAAAAAAAAATAAAAGAAACATTTCTAATACTTTTAACTTAACTCTGAAGTTTTAAGATCCAACTGGTTTATTACTTTTTAATGGAAATTCAAAACCACAGTCAAAATAAATTGATTTGGAATCTCAAAGCATTTCATAAGCAATGAGTGGAAAAGTTGGGACATTTCTCATATGACTGAAAATCTACTATTAATAAAGATTGCACACTTTTTATAGCTATATTCATCAATTTTTCTCACAGATTTTCTTAAATACTTTTGGGAATCACATGAATGATAACGAAATCAATACATATCCATTTATTTATGCAACACATATTTATGAAGTAATATAGGAAGAGTTTTGTTACTTTTGAGTGAATTCCAAGCTGAAGATATGGATTCTGCCATCAAGAAGCTTATGGGGAGAAAGGCCATATAGCTAAAATAAAGCAGAAAGTGGTGAAACATACAGATGAAGTGAAAATTTGTATTAATAAATAACTGGATTACTGTGATGAAGTGGGACCTGAGCCATACTTGTGAAATGTGGCTATGATTTTGGCCACAGGGCATCCAGAGAAAGATGCTGTGAGGTTATGGGGAGCATAAACAGAGGCCAAGAAAGGAAATCACATGGTGCATGCATGCAATCAGAACAGCTTCATGTAACAGGAGGAAAGATTTGCAAAGAGAACGGTAAAGACAGAGTGGGAAATGCCCCAGCACCCACTATTGAGGGTCCTACATCTAAAACAATGCAAGTTGCACTTTATCTTGTAGGTATTTGTGATATAATCCCATGAAAAATTATTAGTAAAGAAGGAAGAACACAGAGAATTGTATTTCAGAAGTTTTCTGTAACAAGCTATAAAAACTAAATAAGGAAGGAAAAACAGTAAAAGCTAACTATGAAATCACCCAGGCAATAATAGATACAGAGTATAGACTTGGGATCAAAGAAAAACAAATTGGTGGGATTTCATGAATTTGATGTGGAAGGCAAAGAAAAGGAAAAAGTGAAAAATGTGATTTGGTGAGTGGGTGGTAGTTCAACTGACAGAAATGGAAAACTCTCTGAGTGGGGAGGTCAGGGAGGGAAGAGTTGATCATAAGAGCAAACTATTACTGGGCACCTCCAGACACATCCCCAAGCATATCTCTGGTGTTACCTCTTTCAGCTGGCTGGGGAAGCTGATACTGTTAAAGTGGCTTGCCCAAGATCACTCACTGTGGGAGTGATAGATCTAGGAAGGGCCATGTAGTCAGCTTGAGTCCTGCATTAGACTGAATTAGAAGAACAGGTGTAAAGTTTAGGGGATAAAATTGAGTACTGAGTTTGGAGTTCCAGAGAAAGAACTGATCCAAGACAAAATGTAAGTGATTCATAGAGTAAAAGCCATTTAGTTACAGCATGGCTGTAATGTGTATGTGTGTGCATACTAAGTCACTTCAGTCAGATCTAACTCTTTGTGACCACATGAACTGTAACCCATCAGGCTCCTCTGTCTATGGGATTCTCTAGGCAAGAATACTGGTGTCAGATGGCAGAGGAGTAGGTGGATGTGGAGCACATCTCTTTCCACAGATGCACCAGGAACACATCTTCAGATACAGAAGTGCTTGCAGAACACCAGCTGCGAGCAGACAGGATTACCTGACCACTGGAAAAGAATATATAGAACCATGCAAAACTCAGTAGGATGAAGGAACCAGGAGTAAAAACAGAGTTAGTAGGACTGGCCCTACCTTCGGTGGGTGAGGGAACTGAAGCAGGGGTCCAATCCCATATCGGGGCCATTGTTTCAGTCAAGGAGAAACATTTAGGACTGAAAGTGAAACAGCTGGCCTGTGACAGCCTAAAAGGAGTGAGTATCACACAGATAATCCTTGCCACAGCTATATGAACCCTGGGAAGGAACGTGGGTCCCCTAGAAGGCACAGTGACTGGGAGCTTCAGCATAGGGATTTTGGAACAATCCGAAGGCAAGGTCTGATGTTGACTGTGGGAAGGCAGCCCGAGGGGATGTGAGGGAGGACATTATGGTAGGAAATGCCCCTGGAGGAGGGCCAGGCAACCACTGAAAGCAAGGCGATGCTGCTGAGTCATGCGTAGGGGGTGCAGCCATCACCTGTCACATGCCATCACCAGCTGCTGAACAATAGAGAGACTGGGTCTTCAAGCACCTGAGGCAAACCGCAGGAAGGATGTCCCTGTAAGTGCCTGACGTGCTGAACACCAGAGAAGACCCCAGCCAGAGGGGCCTCTTTATGTGCCTGATGCACCAAGCAACAGAGAAGGACCCTGGGCAGGGGAGACCTCTAAGTGCCTGAATGGGTGGAACAATGGAGAAGGACTAGCCTAAGAGGCCTTCCTATTGCCAGCTGCCAGAGGCTAGATAAACAATCTGATAGGACCATAGCTCCTATGGCTGAGGCAGCCCATGCACGCTGGGGGTCAGGGGTCCCTGCCGCCGAAGCAGCTGTACCACCTTCATGCTCAGTCCTCACTGGGACAGAGCTGCCACAGGCTAGAAAAGGTCCCATGTCTGCCCATGTGGGAGTGCTTCAGCTGTGTCCACCTCTTTGTGACCCTGTGGACTGTGGCTTGCCAGGCTTCTCTATCCAGGGGATTTTCCAGGCAAGATTACTGGAATGGGTTGCCATACCCTTCTAGAGCACTATATTTCCTGCTGCCCTAGATGCCAGCTCCCCAGAGCCGCTGGTGCCACCAGGGCCCTTGCAAACCAAGCAGCTGCTCCACCTCCTCCTCTGGCACTCACTGGGGCAGACTTACATCCTCCAGGACAGCCTCCGAGCAAACCCCTGTGGACGTCCCACGTGAAGAGGTGGAAATAAAACCACAGTTGAAGCCCAGGGGCAGTGTGGCTAAGGGAAAGGACTCAAAATCTTCCCACAAGTTGTACAAGTGGCAGATTAAATCCATGTGATCAATGAGGCAGACTCTGTGTCTATGGAATATATGAAAGAACATTGAGAGTTCTCACAAAAGAAAATGCAGTCATTCTGACAGCTGTGGACATTGGAGGCAAGAATACACAGGAGCAGAACCAGATTAGAGTCTGAGCTGCCCCCAGTCAGGTCCAGAGACAAGTGTAGTGTTGGAGGGCATCCTACAGAGGTGAGGTGGACTGTGACTTCCAGCGAGGGCAAGTACGCTAACAGCAGAGACTCAAGAAAAACATTTATTATTCTTATATGTTGACTTATTCTGTAGTTTCTTCTGGATTTTTTTCTATTTTTCCTTGTCCCTCCCCCCCCCCCTGTTGTTGTAGTTGTTTATTTTATTAGTGCTATTAAATCTATTGAAGGTTTTGAAAATTTTTTTTATCACACTTTTTATTTCTCATATACTCTGTCTGTATGTTAACCTTTTCAGGATCTATGGGTTTTTCTTTTTTCTATTTCTTTTTTTTTTTTTTCCTTTTTACCTCTCTCTTTTTTATTAATCTTAATTTTTAAATTTTCAAAATTTATTATCTTTTTCTACATTTATCCTTTCATTTGCTTTTCCTACTGTTCTTTTCCCATTGCAGTTAATCCTTAATATATAGAAATTTTCTTTATCTACTTCTATTTAACTTTGCATTTTTATTCTTTCTTTTCTTTCTTTCCTTTCTTTTTCTCACTATATTTGTTTGTTTTGTTTTTGTTGCTTTATTTCCAAGTTGGTACTTTGCTTTAGTTTTGTTTTACAGTATTTGTTCTATAGTTTGTTTTGTTCTTAACTGGAGGATATCATTTTCAGTTTCCTTTGTTCATGGGGTCAATTTATTGTACTTTATTTATTTATTTTTTTGAATGGTTTTGGTTTTGATTATGGGTGTATCTATTACATTATTTAGTTCTTACCCTGTTTTATAATTGCCATGTGTCTGGGGTTTCATCTTTTGTTTCCTATTTTTGTATATTTGTATTAACCCATTTAATGCCATAATAAACCACCTGTGAAATCTCCATGCCCAGCCAGAGATCAAGCCCTGAGCCTTCAGAGTGGAAGTGCTGACTCTAAGACTCTACACTACCAGAAAACTCCTAATCCTAGGGAGTATCAAATAGTGAGAATTCCCACAAAGGCAACCACTAGTATGCAAAACTGCCAGCAGCACCCTGTGCAGGATGCCTCATTCAAACAACAAACAAAACAAAAATCAAATCCAATCATCAGTAAACAGGATTACCCCCTCACTCAGCCATGCCTATCAGAGGGGGGAAAACAAACAAACAAACAACAACAACAACCAAAAAAAAAAAAAAAAACCCTCACCTCCTCTGGCCAAGCAAACAAAAATCACACCCTACCTGAGACTTACACAAACCACTAGACCAACCTTATGAGGACAGAAATCAAAAGAAAGAAAAGAATCCACCCTTTAAGCTTGGGAAAAGGAGATTTCAAACACAAGAAGATTAAAAAATAAATAAATAATGAAAAGGCAGAGAAATACTGTGCAAATGAAGGAAAAACCTAGAAATGCACAAGTCCAAATAAATGAAGAAGAAACAAGCAAACTACCTGAAAAAGGATTCAGAATAATGATAGTAAAGATGATTCAAAACCTTTCAAATAGAATGGAGAAAAGACAAGAACCAATTAACAAAGATCTAGAAGAATTAAAGAATAAACACACAGAGACAAACAACACAATGACTGCATTTAAAAATATTTTAGAAGGAATCATTAGCAGAATATCGGAATCAAAAGAGTAGATCAGTGAGCTGGAAGATAGTGGAATGGTGGAAATAACTGCTGAAGAGCAGAATCAAATACAAAGAATGAAAATAACTGATGATTGTCTCAGAGACTTCTGGGACAATATTAAATGCACCAACACTCTAATTATAGGGGTTCCAGAAGAAGCGACAAAGAAAGGGTTTGAGAAAAATTTTAAAGAGATTATAGTTGAAAACTTTTTCCAACATGGGAAAGGAAATAGGTAATCAAGTCCAAGAAATGCAAACAGTCCCATACAGGATAAACTGAAGGAAAAACATGCCAAGACATGTAAAAATCAAATTCAGTTCAATTCAGTCTCTCAGTCATGTCCAACTCAAAAGATTAAACACAAAGAAAGGAAAATAAATTCAAAGGATTTATATAGTCAGGAAGTACAAGAGAAGAAAGGTCTACAAAAAGAAACCAAAACGACTAAGAAAATGGCGATAGGAACATATATACCAATAATTTCTTTAAATGTAGATGGATTAAATGCTGCAACCAAAATACAGAGGCCAGCAGAATGGATCAAAAAAAAAAAAAAAATCCATATATATGCTGTCTACAAGAAACCCACTTCAGACCTAAAGATACATATAGACTGGAAGTGAGAGGATGGAAAATATATTCCATGCAAATGGAAATCAAAAGACAGCTGGAGTAGGAATCCTCCTATCAGACAAAACAATTGTAAATATCTAGGCATTCAACATAGGGACACCTCAATAATGTAAGACAAACACTAACAGACAAAAAGGAGAAACCAAAAGTAACCAAATAATAGAAGGAAACTTTAACACACCACATACACCAATGGACTGACCATCAAAACAGAAAATTAATAAGGAAACACAAGTCTTCTTTGACACATTAGATCAAAGGGATCTCATTGTTATCTTCAGGACATTCCATCCTTCTTCTCAAGTGCACATGGAAACTTCTCCAGGATAGACAAAATCTTGGGTCACAAATAAAACCTCAGTAAATTTAAGAAAACTGAAATCATATCAAGCATCTTTTCTGACCACAATGTTTTGAAACTAAATATCAATTACAAGAAAAAAAAATGAAAAACAGACATATGGAAATTAAACAATACATTTCTAAGTAACAACAGGTTACTGAAGAACTCAAAGGAAAATCAAAAAGTTCCTAGAAACAAATGTCAATGAAAACATGATAACTCAAAACCTACAGGATGCAGCAAAAGCAGTTCTGAGTTTATAGCAATACAATACCTTAGGAGACAACAAACACATTAAATAGATAACCTAATTTTACACGTAAAACAACTGGAAAAACAAGGACAACAACCACAAAAAAAACTCCAAAGTTAGCAGAAGGAAAAAAAAAATCATGAAGTTAAGAGCAGAAATAAATAAAAAGGAAATGAAATAAGCAGTAGTAAAGATTAATGAAACTAAAAGCTTGTTCTTTGAGATGATAAATAAAACAGAGAAACTTTTAGTCACACTCATCAAGAAAAAGAGAGAAGAATCAAATCAACAAAATTAGAAATGAAAAAGGAGGGGTTACAACAGACAATGCAGAAATACAAAGGATTATGAGACTATTATGAACAACTATAAGGCTAAAAAAAAAAAAAGAAAAATGAATAAACTGGAAGAAATGGACAGATTCTTAGAAAAGTTCAATCTTCCAAGACTGAACCAGGAAGAAATAAAAATTATGAACAACCCAATTACAAGCATTGAAAGAGAAACTGATAAGAACATCTCCCCAATAACACAAGTCCAGGACTAGAGGGCTTCACAGATGAATTCTATCAAACTTTTAGAGAAGAGATATTGCTTATCTTTCTAAAACACTTTCAAAAAATTGCAGAGGAAAGAACAATTCCAAACTCATTCTACAAGGCCACCATCACCCTGATACAAAAACAAAGACAACACACACACAAAATAAAATGAGGCAAATATCACTGATACATGCAAAGTTCCTCAACAAAATTCTATCAAGCAGAATTCAACAATATATTAAAAAGCTCATACAGCATGATCCAGTTGGGTTTATTCCAGAGATGCAAGGATTCTTCAATATATGCAAATTAATCAATATGATACATAATAAGAAATTGAAAGATAAAAATCATGTAATAATATCAATAGAAGAAAAGGCCTTTGACAAAATTCAGCACCCATTTATGATTAAAAGTCTTTTAAAAATGGGCATAGAGGGAACCTACCTCAATATAGTAAACTCTATATATGATAAGTCCACAGCAAGCATTATTCTCAATGGTGAAAAACTGAAAGCATTCCATCTAAGATCAGGAAAAAGATAAGGGTGTCCACTCTCACAACTATTGTTCAAAATAGCCTTGGAAGTCCTAGCTATGACAATCAGAGAAGAAGAAGAAATAAAAGGAACCCAGATTGGAAAAGAAGAAGTAAAGTTCTCACTGTTTGCAGATGACATGATACTATACACAGAAAACACTAAAGATAGTATTAGAAAACGACTACAGTTAATCAGTAAATTTAGCAAAGTCGCAGGATACAAAGTCAATACACAGAAATCACTTGCATTCCTATATACTAACTTATATGCAGAGTACATGATGAAAAACACTGGGCTGGATGAAGCACAAGCTGGAGTTAAGATTACTGGGAGAAATATCAATAACCTCAGATATGCAGATGACACTACCCTTGAGGCAGAAGGTGAAAAAGAACTAAAGAGCCTCTTGATGAAAGTGAAAGAGGAGAGTGAAAAACTTGTCTTAATACTCAACATTCAGAAAACTAAGATCATGGCATCTGGCCCCATCACTTCATGGCAAGTAGATAGGGAAACAGTGGAAACAGTGACAGACTTTATTTTATGAATGAGTGAGTGAGTGAAGTAAGTGAAGTCACTCAGTTGTGTCTGACTCTTTGAAACCCATGGACTGTAGCCTACCAGGCTCCTCCATCCAAGGGATTTTCCAGGTAAGTATACTGGAGTGGGTTGCCATTTTCTTCTCCAGGAGATCTTCCTGACCCAGGGATTGAACCCGGGTCTCCTACATTGTAGGCAGATGCTTTACCATCTTATTTTAGGGGGGAGGGGGCTCCAAAATCACTGCAAATGGTGACTGCAGTCATGAAATTAAAAGACATTTGCTCCTTGGAAGAAAAACTATGACCAACGTAGACAGCATATTAAAAAGCAGAGATATTACTTTGCCAACAAAGTTCCATCTAGTCAAAGCTATGGTTTTTCTAGTAGTCATGTATGGATGTGAGAATTGGACCATAAAGAAGGCTGATCACCAAAGAATCAATGCTTTAGAACTGTGGTGTTGGAGAAGATTCTTGAGAGTCCCTTAGACTGAAAGGAGAGCCAACCAGTCAATCCTAAATGAAATCAGTCCTGAACATTCATTGGAAGGACTGATGCTGAAGCTGAAACTCCAATACTTTGGCCACCTGATGCGAAGAACTGACTCATTTGAAAAGACCCTGATGCTGGGAAAGATTGAAGTTGGAAGGAGAAGGTGACGACAGAGGATGCTATGGTTGGATGGCATCACTGACTCAATGGACATAAGTTTGAGTAAACTCCAGGATTTGATGATTGACAGGGAAGCCTGGGGTACTGAATTCCAGGGAGTCACAAGGAGTTGGACACGACTGAGTGAACTGAACAATGAAATATCAGAAAGAGAAATTAAACAATCAATCTCATTCACCATTGCAACAAAAAGAATAAAATATCTAGAAATAAATCTACCTAAGGAGACAAAGAACTGTATACAGAATATTATGACACTGATGAAAGAAATCAAAGATAACATAGACAGATGGAGATATATTCCAATTTCCTGGGTTGGAAGAATCAATATTGTGAAAATGACTATACTACCAAATGCAATCTACAGATTCAATGCAATCCCTATCAAAGTACCTATGACATTTTTCACAGAACTAGAACAAAAATTTCACAATTCATATGGAAACACAAAAGACCCAGAATAGCCAATGCAGTCTTGAGAAAGAAGAGTGGAGCTGGAGGAATCAACCTTCAGGTTATACTAAAAAGCTACTGCCATCAAGATAGTATGGTACCGGCACAAAAACAGAAATGTAGCCCAATGGAACAAGATAGAAAGCCCAGAAATAAACTCATGCACCTATAGGTACCTTATTTTTGACAAAGGAGGCAAGAATATACAATGGGGCAAAAACAGCCTCTTCAATGAGTGGTGCTGGGAAAACTGGACAGACACATGTGAAAGAATGAAATTAGAACACTTCCTTATACCATTCACAAAGGTAAACTCAAAATGAATTAAAGACCTATATGTAAGACCAGAAACTATAAAACTCTTAGAGGAAAACATAGGCAGAATATTCAGTGACACAAATCAAAGCAAGATCCTCTATGACTCACCTTCTAGAGTAATGGAAATAAAAACAAAAATAAACAAATAAACAAGTGGGGCCTAATTAAGCTTAAAATTTTTTTGCACAGCAAAGGAAACTACAAACAAGGTGAAAAGGCAACCCTCAGAATGGGAGAAAATAATAGCAAATGAAACAACTGATAATGGATTAATTTCCAAAATATACAAGCAGCTCTTACAAGTCAATATCAGAAAAACAAACAACCCAATCAGTGGGGAAGAAACCTAAACAGACATTTCTCCAAAGAAGACATACAGATGGCTAACAAACACATGAAAAGATTCTCAGCATTGCTCATTATTAGAGAAATACAAATCAAAACTACAATGAGATATCACCTCACCCTGGTCAGAATGGCAATCATCACAAAGTCTACAAACAATAAATTGTGGAGAGGGTGTGGAGAAAATGTAACACTCTTGCACTGTTGGTGGTAGTTTAAATTGATACAGTCACCATGGGAAATGGTATGGAGATTCCTGAAAAAACCTAGGGATAAAACCACTATATGACCCAGAAATTCCACTCCTAGGCATATATCTTGAGGGCATCAAAATTGAAAAAAAACACATATGTACCCCAATGGTCATTGCAGCACTATTTACAAGAGCTAGTGACATGTAAGTCACCTAATATAGCATTCCACTACTCTAGATGTACATCAACAGATGAATGGATAAAGCTATGGTACATATATACAATGGAGTATTACTCACCCATAAGAAGGAACACATTTGAGTCAGTTCTAATGAGGTGGATGAACTTAGAGCCTGTTATACACAGTGAAGTAAGTCAGAAAGATAAATATCATATACTAAAGCATATGCATGGCATCTAGAAAGATGGTACTGATGAATTTATTTGCAGGGCAGCAATGGAGACATAGACATAGCTAACAGATATATGGACACAGGATAGGGGGAGGAGAGGTGAGATTTATAAAGTGGGTAATATGGAAACTTACATTAATATATGTAAAATAGATAGCCAATGAGAATTTGCTATATGACCCAGGGAATTCAAAGAGGGCCTCTGTATCAACCTAGAGGGGTGGGATGGGGAGGCAGATGGGAGGCAGGCTCATATTGGAGGGGACATATGTGTACCTATGGCGATTCATGTAATTCTGTAATGCAACTCAATTAAAAACAATAAATAGATTTTTTTCAAAGTAATAATAATAATAATACTAAAGAACACTGGAGTAGGTTGTCATGCCCTCCTCCAGGGGATCTTCCCAACCCAGGGATTGAACCCACGCCTCTTAAGTCTCTTGTATTGTAGGCAGGTTCTTTACCACTAGTGCCACCTAATATAGCATTAAAAAAAGGAGGGGAGATGATAGTCAAAGTAAATAGAAGGCAAACATTTTTAAGATTAAACAGCTTAATGAACCATCACCTCTTATAGCTCTTCATTTGTTACCAGATTTTAGATTTTTTTTCCTCTCAGAAGGAAAAAATAGAAGATGCTCTAAACATGGAAAATATGAAAGATAAAATTGCATAGGCCAAATAATTCCAGCATTATTTTGATGTCATTGTGTAAGCTGGGAAATAAACCTAGAGGAAATATGGTAACTCAATTTTCCAGTTCAAGATTTCTTAATTAATAAAACTAACATCATATTCATTACATTCATAAATTATATTTATTTTAATTATGTTTTGAGAAAATATTTATCATCCCATGTTGATTAAATAATCAAATAATCCATAAATTACATAAAGCATGATAAATTGGAGTTTTTTTTTTTTTTAATTACTTAAAAACCAAGAACATTATTTACTACAACTAAAGGAGTTTACCTTTTTTTAAAATAACTGCACTCCAGATAATTTGGATAAAAAACTGTTTTAACAATACTAGAACAAGAAAAAGGAAGAAATATAATGACAAAGGGAAACAAGCACAAAGAATGAAGCCAAGGCCTTCAAATCCTTCAACTGAGAGTACCCTGGAGGCACAGTGGCAAAGAATCTTCTTGCAAAGCAGGAAACCTGGGTCTAATCCTTGTGTCGGGAAGATTCCCTGGAAAAGGAAATCGCTACTAACTCCTTGCCTGGAGAATTTCATGGACAGAGGAGCCTGGGGAGCTACAGTCCATGGGGTTGCAAAGAGTCGGACACGACTAAGCAACTAACATATTCACCTCACATGTTTCATTTTTCCCAACCTGTTTTGTTCTCTTTTCTAATCTGGGAGAGGAGCACTGAAAAGGCTGGAATGATGCCATTTCTTACTTAGCAATAGATTTTCACCTGAAAGCATTTCTTACTAATAGACTCACAACAAAAATAAGGAAATGAATTATCATGAAGAATTACTAGCATAATGATTTAATGTAAATAAATGGTCGACAACGTGTTAGTCATTATACAAAATTAAGTATTTAATATAAGACTTATGTTCTTCTTTTCTCTAAGTTATTCTTTTATGACATTTATTTCCCCTGCAAAATTTATTTAAATTCACTCTTTGCTTAACATTGCCCAGAATGGCATACTTTCCATAGTTCTAAGGCATAATACCATTTCAAACACAAAATATATATTTATCCAACTCAAACTCACAATGTTTTGTTTCTATTCATGAGATAATCAATAGAAAGAAGATAAGCCATGAGACTGAAAACATTTGAAGATGCTTATGCATAATGAAATGCAATGTTCACTCTGGCAGCTTTTCTTTCTCGACCCTTCTCCTAGCCAAATCCTGGACAACCACACAGATGCCAAATTTTAGCCTCAGACCAAAAGGAAATTTACACGGAAACAGTGGTCACTTTCAGTCTTTACCCTGTTGTCTCACACAGTGTGCAAATTGTTATGATTTTGCACTTTATGTATCAGGATGATGGTAAAGGCAAATTACTTTATGCAGTGTTGATAAAAAAAAAAAACAAAAAAACTTTCTTATTGCTGCCTCCTTTGTAATTTGCAGTGGTTTTGAGAAATCTAGGACTTGGCTTAAATAAAAACACTTCTATGTTATCTTACTATCCCTTCCAGCAAAATTCTCCAGCAACAAAATACACCATAGCTGCATACTGATAAATATAACCTTAATAGGATGGAAGTTGCTATGGAAATAAAAAGGTACATTTCAAAACCGATAAAGTAATGCATTGATAATTTTAAGAAGATTAAGAGAGAAATATTTTTAAAAAATATTTAATTTTATTTAAAGAAAGACAAAATACCAATGGATGTTTTTAAAATGGTTTTGTATGTTTAAAGGATTAGTTATTTTCATCTTAGATAAACCATCATAAAATAAATGCTTGAAAAAGAAAAATCCTCAGATTATTCTAGAAATAATATAACTGCTAAACCAACCTCAAATGGATTGAACTATTTAAAACCTGCGTATATATGAATGCCAAGGAAAAAATCCTAAGAGGTTTGATGAACTTCTGTAACTTAGGCTATATAATAAAAAAAGAGTGCTTACTACATAACTAAGTATGATTTAGGCCACTGTTGCTAGGAATACATCAAAATAGTCAGCTTATAACTTGCATAAGATGGATTCCCCACTCTTGCACTATATTTAGAAAATATAGAATATATATATTTTACATATAATATATATTCTATTTAATCTATATATATAGAAATATATAAATATAATTAATAATTGTATGAATCCTTAAAAAAGAAAATCAGCAAAGGCAACACCAGGGAAAGGGAAGAGGCATGGACCCAGCAATAGATTTTCACCTGAAAACATTGGGATTTCCTCCTAGCAGGTACCACACACCCCACGGCTCTTCATACCCTCAACACCAGCTTTAGTACCAAAGAAAGGCAGCTCCAGCGGCATGCCATCTTGGAGGCCAAACCCCTGAGAAAGACCAACAGTACTTGAATCTTGTACAAGCCCCTCTGTCCCTGTCCTTTGAAGTGAAAAGCTTTAGTTTTAGTCTCTGGGGATTCTTCTGAGTCTTTAAAGACTGCTTAAGAGCTCATGATTAGGAATGTGAAGATGTATGAAGAAAAGTGAATCACTGTTAGGCTAGGAAACTGGTAACAATTTAGACTATAACTTGGCCACGTGAGAGAACCAATTTCCCAAGTCCCTGAAAGCTGTCAACAAAGGTCTGACACACATCCCTAAGTTGTTTTTACAAGAAGTAGACCCCAATCAGATGAAAGTTGCTGGCCACAGCATATAGACACTAGATTGGATGAAACTAGATTGGTGACAATGCAAGAAATTTCACCTTGATGCCAACTCATCCAAGAATTGTGCAAGAGGCTGTCATACACCCTGCAGTCCCCTTACCAACACTGACATTGAAACCCCCTCCCTGCAATGAGGAGTTAGAGTCTTTTAAACACGTGCTGCCCATACTCCATGCTCAGTGCCTGCAATAAATGCTACACTTCAACACAACCTCGTGTAAGCAGATTGCCTTTACCCTATCAGTTTAGTTCAGTCACCCAGTCACGGCCAACTCTGCGACTCCACGAACTACAGCAGGCCAGGCTTCCCTGTCCATCACCAACTCCCAGAGCTTGCTCAAACTCATGGACATAGAGTTGGTGAGGCCATCCAACGATCTCATCTCTGTCATCCCCTTCTCCTCCTGCCTTCAATATTTCCCAGCATCAGGGTCTTTTCAAATGAGTCAGTTCTTCGCATCAGGTGGCCAAAGTATTGGACCTTCAGCTTCAGCATCAGTCATTCCAATCAATATTCAGGACTGATTTCCTTTAGAATTGATCGGTTTGATCTCCTTGAACTCTGAGGAACTCTCAAGAGTCTTCACCAACACCACACTTCAAAAGTACAGATTCTTTGGCACTCAGCTTTCTTTATGGTCCAACTCTCACATCCATACATGACTACTGGTAAAACCACAGTTTTGACTAGACAGTCCTTTTGTCAGCAAAGTAATGTCTCTACTTTTTAATATGCTATCTAGTTTGGTCATAGATGCTTCCAAGGAACAAGCATCTCGTAATTTCATGGCTGCATTTACCATCTGCAGTGACTTTGGACCCCTCCAAAATAAAGTCTGTCAGTTCCCATTGTTTCCCCATCTATTTGCCATGAAGTGATGGGATGAGAAGCCATGATCTTGGTTTTTTGAATGTTGAGTTTTAAGCCAACTTTTTTCACTCTCCTCTTTCACTTTCATCAAGAGCCTCTTTAGTTCTTCTTCGCTTTCTGCCATAAGTGTGGTGTCATCTCCATATTGGAGGTTATTGATATTTTTCCTGACAATCTTGATTCCAGCTTGTGTTTCATCCAGCCCATCATTTTGCATAATGTACTCTGCATATAAGTTTAATAAGCAGGGTGACAATATACAACATTGAGGAACTCCTTTCCCAATTTGGAACCAGTCTGTTCTTCCATGTCTGGTTCTAAGTGTTGCTTCTTGACCTGCATACAGATTTCTCAGGAGACAGGTAAGGTGGTCTGGTATTCCCATGTCTTGAAGAATTTTCCACAGTTTTTTATGACCCACACAGTCAAAGACTTTAGTGTAATCAATATAGCAGAAGTAGATTTTTTTGGAATTCTCTTGATTTTTCTATGATCCAATGGATGTTGGCAATTTGATCTCTGGTTCCTCTGCCTTATTTAAATCCAGCTTGAACATCTGGAAGTTCACCATTTACATACCATTGAAGCCTGGCTTACAGAATTTTAAACATTACTTTGCTAACATGTGAGATAAGTGTAATCGTGCAGTAGTTTGAACATTCTTTGACATTGCCTTTCTTTGGGATTGAAATGAAAACAGACCTTTTCCAGTCCTGTGACCACTGCTGAGTTTTCCATATTTGCTGGCATATTGAGTGCAGCCCTTTAACAGCATCATCTTTTGGATTTGAAATAGTTCAACTGATGTTCCATCACCTCTACTAGTTTTGTTTGTAGTGATGCTATGGCCTAATGAAAACAGAACAATAGGGTCTAATAGCATGGTCCAAATGAGACTTGAAAACAAAGGATAAGGAAAAAAGCTATAAACATTCAAATAGGAATGATAGGTTATCTTAAATGAAGAAAATATGTTTATTTTAATCTTATGATTTGTGAAATTAAATAAAGAATTATTGTAACAATATCTTTAAAATGCTGTGTGAATAGAATTTAAATATAGAAATTCCTAGTAGTCCAACTTTCATTCAAGATAAACAGGCTCAAATAAGGCATTTGTAAACATCTGAGGACTTGGAAAATATATCATGCACAAAATCTTTTCTAAACACAAAACCCAGAAGGAAAAGTGCTAGAAGGAAAACTGAGTGAATTAATACAATCAATTGTAATACTTAAATAGGTACCAGTTAGAAATGATGATTTTAAGAACTTGAAATTGCTTAATTACAACAAAAGTACAGAGTGAACTGCAACACAAGTGCAATCTGATTATTTAGTATATTCAGCATATTGATATGTCTGGGGAGAATATGACTATTGATTGAATCTATAATTGTTTTAAAAGATACAGATGGATTTTGTATTAAAATGCAAGCATATTCCTGGACATTTATTTTAGGGAAATGACAAAATACATTTGTACAAAAATCTGTTCACAAATATTGACAGCAGATTTTTTTTAATAGCCCCAATCTGGAAATAACCTAAACCCCTCAAGGGGTGAGTGGATAAACCAAATCTGGGATGCCTATAAAATGGATGCATTGCCAAGGAATGAAATACAGAATCACATAAAATTTACATTTAAAGTGAAAAAACAAACAAAAAAAACCTCAAAGTGTACAAACTGTATGGCTGCATTTATAGTACATTCCTTTTTAAATTTATTTATTTTTTAATTGAAGGATAGTTGCTTTACAGAATTGTGTTGGTTTCTGCCAAATATCAACATGGATCAGCCACAGGTGTACATATGTTCCCTCCCTCTGGAACCTCCCTCCCACCTCTCTCCTCTTCCCAACCCTCTAGGTATAATCAGCCTTTTGGATTATATATGTGTGTGTGCGTGTGTGTGCGTGTGTGTGTTACTCGCTCAGTCATGTCTGATTCTTTGTGACCCCATGGTCTGTAACCCACTAGGCTCCTCTGTCCATGGGATTCCCCAGGCAAGAAATCTCTAGGAGATCTTCCTGACCCAGGGGTCAAACCCAGGTCTCCAGCATTGTAGGCAGATTCTTTTACTATTTGAGCTATTTGGGAAGCTCCAATACTGATGCCAATTCTGGTTAAATAATATGCTACAGTTATGTAAAATGTTATCATTATAGAAGACAGTGATAGGTATGTCTGTGCTGCTTTTGTAGTTTCTGTGGTTATATTAGTATAATTATTTCAAAATATAAAGTTTAAAAAATAGAAACAAAAATCCAAGTATAGCTCCTAAAATTATTAATTATAACTGCCAAGCCAGTGAAGGGAAAAATGCAATGATCCAATAAATGGCAAGAAAAATGAAAATAAACAAATAAGCAAAAAATAGAAGAAAGGACATAACAATATGTCAAATAAAATAAAATAAATGTCAAAAATAAGCCCAAGCACTCCAACAGTACCATGAAAGAAAATGAATTATAGGCAATTATCTAAAATATAGAGAATATCACAGATAAGAACATCCATAATGCTTTTAATTGACCCATTTAATATCAAATGGCAGAGGCATACTGAAAAGTAAAAGATGTCCAAAGTAATATAAGATGAAATAGATTAGCTGTTGAACCATTATAATCAAAGAGGAAAGTTCTCAGATGGACAAAAACACATAACAAATGATATGAGCTCCAAATATTTATGTACTTTATACACAGTTTTAAAATATACAAAGAAAAAAATGATATAATCTTCCATAAAACTAAAAAAAATTATAAATCATATTTGATAACTTAGTATAGCTAAGAAACTAATGGATGAAATACCTTAAAAACAGAATTCATTGAGGTTATGAATGATTTAGGTCATGAATTAAATATAAAGCAAAAACAACACCCAATTGTAGATACGACTGGTGATGGAAGTAAAGTCTGATGCTGTAAAGAGCAATATTACATAGGAAACTGGAATGTTAGGTCCATGAATCAAGGTAAATTAGAAGTGAGCAAACAGGAGACAGAGAGTGAACATTGACATTTTAGGAACCAGTGAACTAAAATGGACTGGAATGGGTGAATTTAACTCAGATGACCACTATATTTACTATTGTGGGCAAGAATCTCTTAGGAAAACAAGAGTCTGAAATGCAGTGCTTGGGTGCAATCTCAAAAATGACATAATGATCTCTGTTCATTTCCAAGGCAAACCATTCAATATTACAGTAATCCAAGTCTATGACCCAACCAGTAACGCTTAAGAGTCTGAAACTGAACAGTTCCATGAAGACCTACAAGACTTTCTAGAAATAACACTCAAAGAAAGATGTCCTTTTCATCATAGGGGACTGGAATGCAAAAGAAGGAAGTCAAAAGATACCTGGAGTAACAGGTAATTTGATCTTGGAGTACAAAATGAAGCAGGGCAAAGGCTACGAGGGTTTTGCCAAGAGAACACACTGGTCATAGCAAACACCCTCTTCCAACAACACAAGAGAAGACTCTACACATGGACATGACCAGATGGTTGATACCAAAATCAGATTGATTATATTCTTTGTGGCCAAAGATGGAGAAGTTCTATACAGTCAACAACAACAACAACAAAAAGTCTGGGAGCTGACTGTGGCTCAGATCATGAACTCCTTATTGCCAAATTCAGACTTAAATTGAAGAAAGTAGGGAAAACCATTCAGATATGATCTAAATAAAATCCTGTATGATTTTACAGTGGAAGTGACAAATAGATTCAAGGGATTAGGTCTGATAGACAAAGTGCCTGATGAACTATGGGTGGAGGTTCATGACATTGTACAAGAGACAGTGATCACGACCATCCCAGGAGAAAGAAATGCAAAAAGGCAAAACATTGTCTGAGGAGGCCTTACAAGTAGCTAAGAAAAAAAAGAGACATGAAAGGCAAAGGAAAAAAGGAAAGATATACCCATTTGAATGCAGAGTTCCAAAGAATAGCAAGGAGAGATATGAAAGCCTTCCTCAGTGATCAATGCAAAGAAATAGAGGAAAATAGTAGAATGGGTAAGATTAGAGATCTCCTCAAAAATTAGAGATACCAAGGGAATTTTTCATGCAAAGATGAGCACAATAAAGGACAGAAATGGTATGGACCTAACAGAAGCAGAAGATATTAAGAAGAGGTGGCAAGAATACACAGAAGAACTATACAAAAAAGATCTTCATGACCCAGATACCACGATGATATGATCACTCACCCAGAGCTAGACATCTGGAATGCAAAGTCAAGTGGGCCTTAGGAAGCATTACTACAGACAAAGCTAGTGGAGGGGCTGGAATACCAGCTGAGCTATTTCAAATTCTAAAAGATGATGCTGGGAAAGTGCTGCACTTAGTATACAAGCAAGTTTGGAAAACTCAGTAGTGGTCACAGGACTGGTAAAGATCAGTTTTCATTCCAATCCCAAGGAAAGGCAATGCCAAAGAATGTTCAAACTACCACACGATTGCACTCATCATGGAAGAACAGACTGGTCCCAAATTGTGAAGGAGCTCCTCAAGGCTGTTTATTGTCACCCTGCTTGTTAAACTTATATGCAGAGTACATCATGCAAAATGCTGGGCTGGATGAAACACAATGTGGAATCAAGATTGCCGGGAGAAATAACAATAACCTCCAATATGCCGATGACACCACCCTTATATCAGAAAGTGAAGAAGAGCTAAAGAGCCTCTTTTTTGTTTTAATTACATTTTAATAATAAGCCCTGTTAGGCACTTGACTTTAAGTCTTTTTTTTTTTTTTAAGACCTAGAAAAATTGTACTTATTACAACATATATTAAGTGTAAGAAATTAGAATGTCTCCTTCCTAAAAACATTGCTTATATACACAAATCACTTTGCAAATATTATCTAGTATCTAGAAAGCTGTAAACCTAACTCATGCAGGGTTTTTTTTTTTTTTTTTTCCATTTATTTTTATTAGTTGGAGGCTAATTACTTTACAATATTGTAGTGGTTTTTGCCATACATTGACATGAATCAGCCATGGATTTACATGTGTCCCCCATCCTGAATCCCCCTCCCACCTCCCTCCCCATCTCATCCCTCAGGGTCATCCCAGTGCACCAGCCCTGAACACTTGCTAAAGAGCCTCTTGATGGAAGTAAAAAAGGAAAGTGAAAAAGTTGGCTTAAAACTCAACATTCAGAAAACTAAGATCATGGCATCTGGTCCCATCACTTCATGGCAAACAGATGGGGAAACAATGGAAACAGTGACAGACTTTATTTTGGGGGGCTCCAAAAATCACTGCAGATGGTGACTGCCTCCATGAAATTACAAGATGCTTGTTCCTTGGAAGAAAAGCTATGACCAACCTAGACAGCATATTAAAAAGCAGAGACATTACTTTGCCCACAAAGGTCTGTCTAGTCAAAGCTATGGTTTTTCCAGTGGTCATGTATGGGTGTGTGAGTTGGACTATAAAGAAAGCTGAGTGCCAAAGAATCGATGCTTTTGAACTGTAGTGTTGGAGATTTTTGAGAGTCCCTTGGACTGCAAGGGAATCAAACCAGTCCATCTAAAGGAAATCAGTCCTGAATATTCATTGGAAGGACTGATGCTGAAGCTGATGCTCCAATTCTTTGGCCACCAGGTGAGAAGAACTGACTCATTTGACAAGACCCTGATGCTGGGAAAGACTGAGGGCAGGAGAAGAAGGGGATGATAGAGGATGAGACGGTTGTATATGGCATCACCAACTTGAAGCACGTGAGTTTGAGCAAGCTCTGCAAGTTTTGGGTGGACAGGGAAGACTGGTGTTCTGCTGTACATGAGGTCTCAAAGAGTTGGATAAGACTGAGCGACTGAACTGACCTGAATTGTTTTATGCATCCAATAAATAAAGAATACACCTTCCAATCATTACACTGTTGTTCAGTCACTAAAGCATGTCCAACTCTTTGCAACCCCATGGACTATAGCCCACCAGGTTCCTCTGTCCATGGGATTTCCTAGGCAAGAATACAGGAGTGGATTGCCATTTCTTTCTCTGGGGAATCTTCCCCACCCAGGGATTGAACTGGCATCTCTTGCATTAGAAGGTAGACTCTTTACCAATTAGCCACCTGGGAAGTTAGGAAAATGCAGAAATGAAAACTGTATCAAATGTCATGCATATGGATAGATTCTGAAGCAAAATACAGAAAAATTAAAAGTCTTAAAAATTTAAGGTAGAAATATAATATTTTTTAAGCTTCTATATTTTCAAATTTTGAATGCTACAAGGGAAAGCTGGCATAAAGTTAAAAATACAGAACTAGAGAGAAAGCAAGAGAAAAATGTTTTTTAAGGAAAATAGTCTGGTCTCATAAAGGTAACATGTATCAGTAAGAGTGGAGTGATCTGAGTTCTGGTTTCTTTCTTTCTTTCTTTTCTTTCTTTCTTTCTTTCTTTTTTTTTTTTTTTTTTTTTTTTGGTGAGTTCTGGTTTCTGTAGCACAGTTAGATAGGGTGTGATGCTCTCTTTCCAATTCAGGACTCTAACTGTCTGCTATCCTAGGAATTCTAGTTATTTTACTTTAGAGTCTTAGTGTTCTTTGCCACTGTATGGCAATTTCTAAAAGGAGCTTATATCAAGGAAATGCACTCGGGGTTCATGTTTTGATTATTTTATGCACACATTTTATAATTCACTTCCATTTTAGGTTTCAAAATATAGCATGGCCCTTTGATTATAAATATGTATTCAAAAAATGTCTCGATTTATTTTTCATCATTTACTTGCTCACTTTAGTAGCTCCAGTTTGATTCTGGGGAATTGCTATCTTTAAAGTCAAAAGCTTTTATTAACAGTGAAAAGTAATAACATTTCAGAATTACAGAAGCACTTACCTTTGGGATCCATAGATATTTCAGTATTTATGAACCACATATAAGATTAAAAGTTTGTTTATCCTTTATGTAGGCCTTCCCTGGTGTTTCAGACAGTAAAGAATCTGCCTGCAATGGGGGAGACCTTGGTTTGATCACTGGGTTGGGAAGATCCCCTGAAAGAGGGCATGGCAACCCATTCCAGTATTCTTGCCTGGAGAATCCCCATGGACAGAGGTGCCTGGCAGGCTACAGTCCATGGGATCGCAAAGAGTCAGACATGACTAAGTGACTAAGCACAGCACACATCCTTTATGTAAGATGGTTAATTCATTAAAAAAACAAATAACAACAAAAAAGCAGACAAAAACCTACTGAGGACTTTCTATACAATAGGCACCATGTTTATAATGTTTAAAGAAGAGATTTAGGTATATTTCCAGCAAAATAATTAGCTACAAGCAATAAATCTGTATTAAATTGAATTTTTCAGATGAAAAGGCTGATATCAGGCCATTTCTGTTATCCACCTACCAATCAGCACTGGTTTGCTAAATTGAATAATCAAGATGCATAGTTGCAATAAATATCAGGATGATAATATTTCTGCAATTGGCATTATTATGTTTTCTGGTTTCTTCAGGAATGGAGAATTTCTGTGATCCTTCAGGTAGGGTATGTATGTAATTTCTCTGTGACCCTTGAAATATGTGTATGGACATAACTTCTGGCATTTGCATAGATTTAGTCACTTTAAAGTAGCATCTGGTTTAAAAGTGTTCAGCTCTTTTGGAAGTAAGTTAAACTATGTTCAGTTGCTATTTTGTAATTTGTATTTTCCTGATTGCCACTGAAAACACTCTGGTCTACATTTTAAAAAGTAAAATAATGCCACTTGCAGCAATATGGATGGACCTAGAGATTATCATACTAAGTGAATTAAATCAGACAAAGACAAATATCATATGATATCACTTATAAGTGGAATCTAAAAAAATGACACAAATGAACTTACTCATAAAACAAAAATAGACCAACAGACATAGGAAAAAAAAACTTACCAAGGGGAAAAGGAGAGGATAAATTAAGAGTTTGGGGTTGATATATACACATGACTGTACATTAAACAGATAATCAAGAAGGATCTACTGTATAGCACAGAGAACTATATTCAATGTCTTGTAATAATCTACAATGAAAAAGAATCTGAAAAAGAATATATATATATATATGTATATATGCATATGGAAGTGAAGTAGCTCAGCAGTGTGCAACTCTTTGTGATCCCATGGACTGTAGCTTACCAGACACCTCTGTCCATGGAATTTTCCATGCAAAAGTACTGGGGTGGTCCCCAGTACTGGTGATCCCCTTCTCCAGGGGATCTTCCTGACCCAGGGATTGAACCCAGGTCTCCTGCATTGCAGGCAGACAGATGCTTTACCCACTGAGCCACCAGGGAAGCATTACTGGATCACTTTGCTATACACCTGAATCTAACAAATATTGTAAGTCAAACACATTTCAATACAAATGAAAAAAAGAAAAAAAACAGAGCAAAACAAAAAGAACCTCTGGCCTAACTGTCCTCAACACTTGTTGCCACTCATGCATCCTGGTCACTAAACTTAATTTGAAAGATTTTTTGTGACCCCATGAACTGCAGCTTGTCAGGCTTCCCTGTCCTTCAATAGCCCCCAGAATTTTCTCAAACTCATATTCATTGAGTCAGTGATACTACTTAACTGACTCAACCTCTGTCATCATTTTCTGCTCCTCCCATCAATCTGTTCCCAGTATCTGGGTCTTTTCCAATGAGTCAGCTCTTCGCATAAGGTGGCCAAAGTATTGGAGCATAGGAGCGCCAGCATCAGTCCTTCCAAAAAAATATCCAGGGCTGATTTCCTTTAAGATTGACTGGTTTGATCTCTTTGCTGTCCAAAGGATTCTCAAGAGTCTTCTCCAGAACCACAATTCAAAAGCATCAATTCTTTCACGTTCAGCCTTCTTTATGGTCCAACTCTCACATCCATACATTACTACTGGAAAAACCATAGTTTTGACGCGTCAGATCTTTGTGGGAAAAGTGACATCTCTGCTATTTAACATGCTATCTAGGTTTTTAATAGCTTTCCTTTCAAGGGGTAGCGTCTTTTAATTTTTTGGCTGCAGTCACCATCTGCAGTACTTTTTGAGCCCAAGAAAAGAAAATGTGTCAGTGTTTCCACTTTTTCCCCTTCTGTTTGCTATGAAGTGATGGAACCAGATGCCTTGACCTTAGTTTCTTGAATGCTGAGTTTTAATAAGTGTTTTCACGCTCCTCTTGCACATGTCTAGAGGCTCCTTAGTTCCTTTTCGCTTTCTGCCATCTGTATATTTGAGGTTGTTGATATTTATTCTGGCAATCTTGATCTCAGCTGATCATTTATCAAGCCCAGGCTTTCACATGATATATTCTACATATAAGTTAAATAAGCAGGGTGACAGTATACAGCCTTTACATACTCCTTTCCCAATTTTGAACCAGTTCATTTTGCCATGTTCTGTTCTAACTGTTGCTTCTTGCCCTGCCTACAGGTTTCTCAAGAGACAGGTAAGGTTGTCTGGTGTCCCTGTCTCTTCAAAAATTTTCCACAGTTTGTTGTGATCCACACAGGGCTTCCCAGGTGGCTCAGTGGTAAAGAAACCACCTGTCAATTCAGTAGCCACAGGAGACACGGATTTGATCCCTGTGTCAGGAATATCCCATGGAGAAGGAAATGGAAACTGTCTCCAGTATTCCTGCCACGATAATTCCAGGAACAGAGGAGCCCCGTGAGTTACAGTTCATGGGGTCAGGAAGAGTTGGCCATGACTGAGCACGCATACATGCACACAAAGGCTTTAGTGTAGTTCATGATGTAGATGTTTTTCTAGAATCCCCTTGCTTTTTCTATGATCAAATGGATGCTGGAAATATGATCTCTGGTTCCTCTGCCTTTTATAATCCAGCTTTACACCTGGAACTTTTTGGTTCATGTATTGCTGAAGCCTAGTTTGAAGGATTTTGAGAATTACCCTGCTAGCATGTGAGATGAGTGCAACTGTATGGTAGTTTGAAGTTTGAACATTCTTTGGCATTTCCTTTCTTTGGGATTGGAATGAAAATTAACCTTTACCAGTCCTGTGGCCACAGATGAGTTTTCCAAATTTGCTAGAATATGGTTGAACACATTTTTTAGATATCTCCAGATGATTCTAATATAACCAGGAGTGAGAACACATGATCAACTTATAAATTGACAATATCTTACAATGTGGAGACAAGTTCTTTTCCTCTTGACTTTGATAAGAAGTTAGATTTTCTCTTTTCCTCTAACCCAGAGCCATCAGCACTCAAGCTTCAGCCTCTGTGTTCACAGGTGCTACAAACATGCACACCCTATTCATATCACACTTTATGCTCTGCTGCTCACAAAAGTACAAATCTCGGTAATCTTATAAACCTCCAGAATAAGAAGCCTACTAAGTTGAATAAATTGCTTTGTTCTGAAGCAGTATTAGTCTCCAGAACTATAAGGCAATAAACTTCTGTTTAAACTATTCATTTTGATATCCTTTGTTACAGTAGCCTTAGAAAATAGGTATACTTTATAGTTAGTAAGGTAGATACCATCATTATTTCCATTTTGCATATAAGATGTCAACTTTAAAAAAAAAAAAAAACACAACGTGAGAGCTTCAAGTTAAGTTTTATTTGGGGGAAAGTGAGGACTGCAGCCCAGGAGACAGCACCTTCTATAGCTCTGAGGAACTGCACCAAAGAGGCAAGGAGAAAGGTCAGTGAAAGTGAAAGTGAAGTCACTCAGACTTGTGTGACTCTTTGTGACCCCATGGACTGTAGCCTACAAAACTCCTCCATCCATGGGATTTTCTGGGCAAGAGTACAGGAGTCGGTTGCCATTTCCTTCTCCAGTAAATGTGTGATTTTTGGTGAAAAGGTGCTGCTGCTTAGTCGCTCAGTTGTGTCTGACTCTTTGTGACTTCATGGACTGTATCTCACCAGGCTTCCCTGTCCATGGGGATTCTATAGGCAAGAATACTGGAGTGGGTTGCCATGCCCTCCTCCAGGGGATCTTCCCAACGCAGGGATCGAACCCAGGTCTCCCACACTGCAGGTGGATTCTTTACTGTCTGTGACACCAGGGAAACCCTTGGTGAAAAGAGAATACAAACAATCAAGCACATTTTTTCTATAGGATTTCCACTACTCTCATGACGCTTTCTGCTACTCTTGTGAAGCCTTCTGCCTTTTCTAGATACGAGAAGATATAAGAATTTGGCTCATAAAATTGGCTCCTGAAAATATCTATCTGAAGACCTATCCTGCCAGTTTTTCCTCAACATAGAGTACTTCACTTCTGCTCTCCACCTTGAACTACAGGAGGTGTTGAAAGTCAGTAGCTATATAAGCACATGTTTTAATTTTTGTTGAAGTAGATGGCAAGTGCCCATAGCAAGTGTCAATTTGTAGTTGGCAGAGGAAACAATGCCTCAGAGTGAGACTTGCCCAAAATCAAGGACTCTTCACCCATCCTAATGCATTCATCTTTCAGAAAAAAAAAAAAAAAAATTTTTAATTGGGGTATAGTTACCTTACAAAGTTATGTTAGTTTCTGCTGTACAACAAAATGAATCAGCCATGTATTTATGTACATCTTCTCCCTCTTGGAACTGCCTCCCACTCCCCTACCCCGCCCCCTTGGTCATCACAGAGCTGAGCTTCGCTCCCTGTGCTACACAGCAGCTCCCACCAGCTTTCTACACAGTACCGAGTGCCTGTCAACCCCTGTGTCCCAGCTCAGTCCCTCCCTGCCCCAGGTCCTCACGTGTGTTGATACTTCTGTATGTCTATTCTTGACCTGCATTTGCATTTGTGTGTGTGCCATTTCCCTAGATTCCACATATATGCATTAATATACAATATTGGTTTTTCTCCTTTCAGCAACTTTCAAAAAATGCACTACAAATCTTATTAAGTCTTTCCTTAAAATCTTTAACTGGGTTTCTCTTTCCAAAGAATAAAATCCATACTCTGATCTCAGCCTCGCTACATGAGCTCTTCCTGGAGTGTCTTTATGATACCTTTTTGTACTAGTCTCTTCCCTAATCATTACACTCTCCCCAGACAGACTGGGATTAACAGCTTAGATCCTTTGCTCCCACTGTTCCCTCAACTTGAAATCCTTTTCCACCCACATTCAGAGTTACTTTAGGTATTTGCTCTCCATTCAAATATCACGTCTATAATAAAGGTTTCCTGACAACAAATATTGCTTTATTCTGTAAATAAAATAAAATGTATTGATAAATGTACAAATATGGAATCATGGCTTTTATATAGTCTAATATATTTTCAATTATTAAAAAATTTGTGACTGTCCCTTTCCATTAAATTGAGAAAAGTGCCACATGAGAGCCTTAGTGATTTTGTGCACCTCCCCAGAAGTGAACACATCCACAGAGCCTGGAATAGTCCCTGGTATATGGAAAGTCCTTGTTAATAGGTTAATACATAACCATGTGACATCTGTGGGAAGAAAATAGGCCTCAGCTCACCAAAATAAGATTCCCAACAAGCCAGGATCCTGCTCTGTCATTCCCACTCACCACTTCCAATCAGGCCTGAGTCACTTTGTATGTTTAACCATCTTTTTTTCTAAATGTAGAGATAAAATCCTGATTACAATGGGGGAGACAATCTTCTTTCATTTTGCAGACCAAACACAGATGAACAGCTCAGAAATCAACACTAGACTTTGCCAAACTTTGAGCAAGTTGGATGCCAGCATTTGCTGGTATGAAACAGGGAACCAGAGTATTCAGTTATATTGACGCTAAAGTGTGTGTCATAATGGCAACTATAATCTCTCAATTACAGGAGGAGGAATAAATGGGTATTCATTGTGAGCGGGTAGATTTCAAGGTGAATCAAAGAAATACTGTGCCTTCCTCTTCATCCCTGGAACTCACAAAGGTCTAGTGATGATATGATAACAGGAGAAAATAGGAGTTTTTAATTCCCCTTCCTAGCCGAAAACAATGAATTAAAAGGGGGCAAGGAGAGAAGTGGATGATAAAGATGAAAGCCCCCAACAGCTGACATTATGACAGGGTATTTTTCAAGTTGTGTATTTGTGAGTATGTGTGTATGTTAGTAAGAGATGGGAGACAGACTGAGACCTAGAAAGAATAGGAGAAGAGAATCAGGGAAAGTTGAGGCAGAAAATATACACTTAGAAGAAACTGTCATACAGAGTAAATAAGTCAGAAAGAGAAAAATACATATATCACATATTAGTGCATATATATGGAATCCAGAATAATGGTACCTATTTGATGAACCTATTTACAGGGCATGAATAGAGACACAGATGTAGAGAACGGGCTTGTGGACACAGAGGGGAGGGGAAAGGGAGGGTGAGATGAGTTAGGATATTGGGATTTCACACATAATACCATGTATAAAAGAGACAGATAGTGGGAACCTGCTATAAAACACAGGTAGCTCAGCTCAGTCCTCTGTGATGAGCTAGAAGGGTGGGATGGAGGGGTAGAAGTGAGGTCTGAGAGAGTGAGGATATATGTACACATATAGTAGATTTAATTTGTTCTATAGTGGAAACTAATGCAATATTGTAAAACAATTACATTCCAATAAAAATTTTGATAAGAAAGAAAGCAAGAAGGCAAAGGGCAGGAGTGGGGAGCAGAGAAATATGTGCTGTGAATGTAAACCACAAAACCACATTTGATATTTGCAAATTATATACATATATGTATTTAAATATATATAAAGTGTTAATATGTATTTACTTATTCTTTATACTTTTTAAAATGAAAAACCATGCCAAGATTAGAATGAGGGAGCTCAACTCAATAATACAAACACTTATAATCAATTAAGATCTTTTTATCATCTGCACAGTAATACAAAAAACACTTCACTTTTATTAGTTCCTTCCTACTGATGAGGAATCTGAGGCATGGAGAATTAGGAAGATTCAAAGTTGAGATATAAGATCTGCCATTATCAGTTTGCAAACTTTTCCATAGTTAAGGACTTCAGAGTTGCTCTTAAATTCTGTTTTAATTCTGCTGTTTTAATTCTGTAGAACTGCTCTTCAATTTGATTTATTTCATTGCTTTGTATTTGAATTATTAATCCTCAATTTATTATCATTATTTCATACAAAACCACAACAGAATATATTATCATGCTCCTTTCAGAAATCTCATTCCTAATATAGAGGAAAAGCCTGTGATTTTGTCTTAATTTAAACATTAAGTTGAAATAAGTTATTCATAATTTGGTAAAGATAAATTATATAGTAAGATAAATTTATGTATTTAGTTAGAAATGTTGAAATTAGTAATTAGAAATTTTTTAAATGGAACAGAAGACAATTATCATCACCTATTTCACAGTCAATTATAATTCTGCCAAGTAGTATAGATAAAAATCACTCTGAGGAGTTCATAAAATATCTGGATGACACTGTTATGAACATCCTTTTCAGATTCTTCATGGAAGAAATTCTGCCAGTTTAGAAAGTTTATGCCATTCAAAGTAGCATGCTTGTATTAAGTAGTTAATAGTTGTTAAAAATTAACAGTATACATGTTTAAATTGCATTTTTAAAAGAACTTTTTACAGCTATATAACATATGGAATTATGCTTTCACTCACTGCTTTTACTTTGTTAACATCTTAAGGTGGCCTCAGGGCTCTGAGTGACTAGGTGTCTGCTGGAGTTTCCTGCTTTAATAATAGCACTTCCCCCACCCTCACTCTGATCCAGCCCCTCAGACAATTTTCAGTTCCTAGACCAAGACAAGCTCTTCCCACATTCTGGGCTTTGGACCTGCTCTTCCTTGCCTGGACTACTTTTCCTAACAAACTGCTTATCAGCAGTTATAACTCAGCTCAAGGAGCAGTGACTCAGGAGAGAGAAGCCCCTAACTAAGGGCTTCCCTGTTGGGTCAGTTGGTAAAGAATTCACCTGCAATGCAGGAGACCCCAGTTCGATTCCTGGGTCAGGAAGGTCTGCTGAAGAAGGGATAGGCTACCCACTCCAATATCCTTGGGCTTCCCTTGTGACTCAGCTGGGAAAGAACATGCCTGCAATGCAGGAGACCTGGGTTCAATCCCTGGGTTGGGAAGATTCCCTGGAGCAGGGAAAGGCTACCCACTCCAGTAATTTGGCCTGGAGAATTCCATGGACTGTATAGACCATGGGGTCGCAAAGAGTTGACACAACTATGCGAATTTCACTTCACTCTCTAACTAAATTACGTACCTCCATATGATCACATGGCATCTCATCATATTTATAATGTTAAAAGAACTGGGAGGTGTCATTATTTAACATCAGTTTCTGCCATGAAGGCAGGGACCATGTCTGTTCTGTTCACTTCTACATACAGTCAATATAATGCCTGGAACATGCAGTAATACCAAACAAGTAATAAATGAACAAGTGAGTGAGTGAGTGGATGTCTCCTGGTCAAAATAAAGTGCTAAAGTAGTCAAGAAAGCTCTAGGCACACAGGCCACTTCTGAGAGATACAAATCTGGTCCAGACTACCTTTTTCTGAATGCATCAGCTTGACAACTATCTTAACCTTCTATAAAGTCAGATTACTCAATGTAATATTGTTGTTGCTCTTTAGTCCCTCAGTCCTGTCCAACTCTTTGTAAACTCATGGACGGCAGCATTCCAGGCTTCCCTGTCCTTCACTGTCTCCTTCAGTTAGTGTTAGGTCCTTACCATTTCTGTCCTTTATTGTGCACATCCTTGCATGAAAAGTTCCCTTGATATCTCCAAAATTCTTGGAGATATCTCTAGTCTGTCCCACTCTATTGTATTCCTCTATATCTTTGCACTGCTCATTTGAGAAGGCCTTTTCATCTCTCCTTGCTGTTCTTTTGGAACTATGCACTCAGTTGGGTATACCTTTTCCTTTCTCCCCTGACTTTGGCCTCCCTTCATTCCTCAGTTCAGTTCAGTAGCTCAGTCGTGTCCGACTCTTTGTGACACCATGCACTGCAGCACGCCAGGCCTCCCTGTGCATCACCAACTCCTGGTGCTTACTCAAACTCATGTCCATTGAGTCAGTGATGCGACCCAACCATCTCATCCTCTGTCATCCCCTTCTCTTCCCATCTTCAGTCTTTATCAGCATCAGGGTCTTTTCAAATGAGTCAGTTCTTTGCATCAGGTGGCCAAAGTCTTGGCGTTTCAGCTTTAGAATCAGTCTTCCAGTGAACATTCAGGACTGATTTCCTTTAGGATGATCTGGTTGGAGCTCCTCGCTGTTCAAGGGAATTTCAAGAGTCTTCTCCAACACCTCAGTTCAAAAGCATCAATTCTTTGGTGTTCAGCTTTCGTTATAGTCCAACCCTCATATCCATACATGACTACTGGAAAAACCATAGCTTTGACTAGATGGAACTTTGTTGGCAAATTAATGTCTCTGCTTTTTAATATGTTGTCTAGGTTGGTCATAGCTTTTCTTCCAAGGAGCAAGCATCTTTTAGTTTCATGGCTTCAGTCACTATCTGCAGTGATTTTGGAGCCCAAGAAAATAAAA
This sequence comes from Dama dama, assembly GCF_033118175.1. NCBI lineage: Eukaryota > Metazoa > Chordata > Mammalia > Artiodactyla > Cervidae > Dama > Dama dama. The sequence goes on along the minus strand of NC_083697.1, from coordinate 8,620,474 downwards.
TCTGTCAGTTTCCACTGTTTCCCCATCTATTTGCCATGAAGTGATGGGACCAGATGCCATGATCTTAGTTTTCTGAATGCTAAGTTTTAAGCCAACTTTTTCAGTCTTATCTTTCACTTTCATCAAGAGGCTCTTTAGTTCTTCACTTTCTGCTGTTTAACTGTGGTGTCATATGCATATCTGAGGTTATTGATATTTCTCTGGGCAATCTTGATTTCCTCAGCTATGTGTAATACCTCCTCAGACAACCATTTGTCTTCTTGTATTTTTTTCCCCTTTGGGATGATTTTGGTCACCATCTCCTGTACAATGTTATCAATTTATTTCCATAGTTCTTCAGTCACTCTACCAGATCTAATCCCTTGAATCCATTTGTTGCCTCCACTGTATAATCATAAAGGATTTGATTTAGGCCATACCTGAAATGTCTAGTAGTTCTCCCTACTCTTTTCAATTAAGCCTGAATTTTGCAGTAAGGAGCTTATGATCTGAGCCACAGATATAGCTCCAGGTATAGTTGTTACTGACTGTAGAGCTTCTCCACTTTTGGCTGCAAAGCACATGATCAGTCTGATTTGGGAATTGGCCCTCTGGTGCTGTCTACGTGTAGAGTTGTCTCTTGAATTGTTGGAAAAAGTTTTTGCTAAGACCAGCATGTTCTCTTGACAAAACTCTGTTAGCCTTTGCGCTGCTTAATTTTGTACTCCAAGGTCAAACTTGCTTGTCATTCTGGGTATCTCTTGACTTCCTACTTTTGCCTTACATTTCCCTATGATGAAAAAGACATATTTTTTAGTGTTAGTTCTAGAAAGTATTGTAGGTCTTCACAGAGCAGGTCAGCTTCAGCTTCTTCAGCATCAGTGGTTGGGTCATAGACTTGGATTACTGAAACAAACCAATATTTTTCTGTTGTTTTTGAAAATGTACCCAAGTACTGCATTTCAGACTCCTTTGTTAACTATGAAGACTCCTCCATTTCTTCTGAGGGATTCTTGCCCACAGTTGAAGATATAGGTCATAGGTGAATGGTCACCTGAATTAAATTATCCCATTCCCGTCCATTTTAGTTCACTGATTCCTAAGACGCTGATGTTCAGTCTTTCCATCTCCTGCTTGACCATGCCCTATTTACCTTGATTCTGGACCTAAAACCCCAGGTTGCTATACAATACTGTCCTTTACAGCATCAGACTCTACTTTCACTACCAGACACATCAACAGCTGAGCACTGCGCTTTTGGCCCAGACACTTCTGCTCTTCCTCAGTAGCATATTCAACACTTTGCAACTAGGGTGGGCCACATTTTGTCAGAATGTTAAAAAATTAAACAAAGAAAAGAAATCATGGACCACAGCATTGCTATCTTGCCTAACTCAAATTGGGACTGAGAGTCAAGCAAGATGAATGCAATGACATTGGAAAACTGTAAATAACAATTAAAAGAAAACTAGCAGTTGTGGTTAATTAAAAATTGATAGCAATTATTAATTGTTTATTATAATTAATTTATTAACTAATATTGATTATTAGGAACTTGTCTGTAACTCATACAGTGAAGAATTTGCTTGCAATGCAGGAGACCTGGGTTCAGTACCAGGGTTGGGAAGATCCTCTGGAGAAGGGAATGGCAACCCATTCCAGTATTCTTGCCTGGAGAAACCCATGGACAGAGAAGCCTGGTGGGCTACAGTCCATGGGCTCACAAAGAGTTAGACACGACTGATTGACTAAGCACACATTGATTAATATTATGATGATGATGATGATAAAAAACCAGTAACATTTCCAACTGGCAACATTAATTGCTATGACAGCCTTAAATCACACATTTAGGTCCCTTTGCAAAACACATAAATGCTCACATCCTGCCTCTGAGATTCTAATCCACAGAGTTCTTGGGGATCACATTTATCAGTATTGTGCTAAGTGGTGCCAAAGGGTCTCATAACCTATGTGACCCTTTCACCATCAGGTTTATTTCTGTAAATTTGCAAATTTAATATTTATTTTTGTCATCAAGTAAAGGACAGAAGATTGATGAATTTCCTCCAAAGGTTGGGTTGTCCATTTCAAGAGGAATCTTGCATATAAAGACAGGGGTTAGATATACAAACTGAGGGCTATGGCTCAAACAAGTTTATTTTAGCCTTAAATATTTGTATTCTAGCCTAACAAAATAAAATGAACAAAAACAACTTTTAATAGAACCAGTCATTAAAATACAGACATGATAAATTCTTCCTGATGGTTAAGAAACATAGGCGGTATGATACTAATTCTATTCAGCAATATAAGAAATATTCATTGAGAGCCACCTATATGCTCAATATTGAATAAGCTGCTAAAATTTGGTGGAATGAAATGATGTGAACATCACAGTCCATTATTCATGAAAAATCAAGACAGACACAGTTATCTAACCAGAAGTCCGGGATGAGAGAGAAAAATTGAGAGATGGGAGTATATAGAACAGTCATTTCTTTTTAGAGAGACAAGAGGAGATCATATTTGTAGTGCTGAGTAAGATATATTCTGGATAAGATACTACACCTGCTTATAAAATAGCTCCTAATGATCTCATTTCCTAGTTTGTATAACTGTGTAACCCCCTTCCCCTTGAGAGTGGCCTGGGTCTGTTGACTTACTTTTATTGAGTAGAATATAACAAAAGTAATGAGATGTCACTTCCAAAATTAGGTTATAAAATACTGTGACTTCCCTCCCATCCAGCCTTTCTGTTCCTCACTTTCACCCTCCCACTCGGATGAAGCCAACTGCCTTGTTGTGAGCCACCCAGTGGGAAGGTCCACGTGCAAGAGACTGAAGGCTGTCTCTGGCCAACAATCCAAGGGAACTGAAGCTAGCCAAGCATCGTGTGAGTGACTCAGCCCCCAACTTTGAAATAACCATAATAACTAGTGACACCCTGAGTCACATGGAATATGCTCAGTAGGGAAGGGGACACAGCTAGGGTGTACACAAAGTACAAAACTGTCTTTGAGAGTCTCACATAAGTGCTCTGCACTCAGTGAAGTGTGAACTAGAAATAGAAAATAAACAAATCCTGCAAGAGAGACAATGCTTTCCAATGGCCTCAGCTGCCAGTGGATAGAAAAATGGTCCCTGTGTGGTTTGTAAGCAAAATTCAGCTCTCAAACAGGTTTCAGCCTGAATCCACACTCTGTATGTTGTGCAAATATGCAAGCTGAGAATTTAATTCAAACTACTCTCAGGTTTAATTCAAACTGCTCTCAGACCTGTCCAAAGGTCTGTTGGAAATAAAATCTTTGGAAGAATACCTCATCAAACTAGACCTCCAAGAATCATCTCAAAGACCATGAACCTCTAATACAAAAATCACAATATTCATGCTAATGAAGCCTTTGACTGTGTGTATTATAACAAATTGTGGAAAAGTTTTAAAGAGATGGGAATACCAGACCACTTTACCTGTCTCATTAGAAACCTGTAGGCAGGGTAAGAACAGTTATAACTGGACATGGAACAATTGACTGATTCAAAATTGGGAAAGGAGTACATCAAGGCTGTATTCTGTTGCTCTGCTTATTTAACTTATATGCAGGGTATATCATACAAAATGCTGGGCTGGATGAATTGCAAGCTAGAACCAAGAGTGCTGGAAGAAACATCAACAACCTCAGATATGCAAATGATACCACTTTAACGGCAGAAAGTGAAGAGGAACTAAAGAGCCTCTTGATGAAAGTGAAAGAGGAAAGTGAAAAAGCCGGTTTAAAACTCAACATTCAAAAAACGAAGTTCATGGTATCTGGTCCCAACATTCGGAAAAATTGGAAACAGTGACAGACTTGGGGCTCCAAAATCACTGCAAATGGTTATTGCAGCCCCATAGTTATTAGACACTTGCCCCTTTGAAGAAAAGCTATGACAAACCTAGACATAGTATTAAAAAGCAGAGATATCAATTTCTCAACAAAGGGCCATATTGCCAAAAGTGCGGTTTTTCCAGTAGTCATGTATGGATGTGAGAGTTAGACCATGAAGAAGGATGAGTGCTGAAGTATTTATGCTTTCAAACTTGGTGCTGGAGAAGACTCCTGAGAGTCCCTTGGACAGCAAGGAGATAAAACCAATCAATCCTAAAGAAAATAAAACCTAAATATTCATTGGAAGGACTGATGCTGAAGCTCCAATATTTTGGCCACCTGATACAAGGAGGCAACTTGTTGGAAAAGACGCTGATGCTGAGGGCAAGAGTAGAAGAGGGCGATTGAGGGCAAGAGGAGAGGACAAGAGGAGAAGAGGATGACAGATGAGATGGTTGGATGACATCAACTCAACGGATATGAGTCTGATTAAACTAAGGGAGATATTGAAGGACAGGGAAGTCTGGCATGCCACAGTTCATGGGATCACAAAGAGTCGGACACAACTTAGGAACTGAACAACAACGAAAACAGAAAAGAACAAAGTTGACTCCATATTCCACCTGTTCCTTTAGCTCTAACCCTTCTGCTCTGTCACTTGTGCTTAGTCCTGCTGGGCTCCATGCTTGTGTAAAAGAATGCTGCTGCAGCCTGAGATACATACATGAGGTCCTTTCTTAAGGTTCTGACCTTGAAAAGTATAATGCTTTTCTATTGACATAAAGAGGTGCATAACAGAGAATAATATTTATCTTGCTGGAGGTTTAGAGGAACATTGTGACCATATCTACATAGACAGCTGCAAGAATAAGAAGTTGCAGCAATTGGTCGCATCTCCTCACCTATTAGTATAAACGAAGCCTGAATTCTAACTCAGGGAAGATGGTTCTTTGGGAATCTTGTCCACTGTCTTCATGGTCTGCTGGCTTTCTTAATAAAGTCACCATCCTTTGAAACAACAACTTGTCTCTTGATTTACTAGCAGTAAGGAGTACAGCTTAGACTCAGTAACACCAACAGAAAGCAATGAGAGTTAGCAGAACCATGAGCAGCAGATTCACACCTGAAAAGACTCCACACATCTGCATTATTGCATATAGATTAGAAAATAATATGTCAGTGTGATTAAAAAGAAATGAGGAAATCAAACTTATGAGTAAAGAACAAGAAAATCTTGGTTTAAGCCTGGGAACTGTGCTGACCAAAGTCTCCCTCCGTGTGAATTACTGCAGATTTGAGTTTCCGAATTAAAGAACCTCTTGAAAACTTTAAGGGAGAGTGGAAATGAAGCCTTCATATTCAGGATGTTTGGGATTAGCCATGGCAGCTTTGGCAGATGTGACAGCTTGTAGATCCCTTCACAAGCCCCCACCATTGGTCTAGGTGGAATTTATGAACACTTCACAAATTCCATAAGCTCTGGCTTTTGTGCTCCCCAGCTGGTCTTTTAGGCTGCAATCTGAGATATAAAACTCTAACCTTCTCTAGCTACTTTCCTGGTGCATTTCCCCCTAGCACTTCAAATAGCAATATAAGCCCCTGAAAACTGAAAGTCGCTCAGTTGTGTCCCACTCTTTGCAACTCCATGGATTATAGTACATGGAATTCCCCAGGCCAGCATATTAGAGTGGATAGCTTTTCCCTTCTCCAGGGGATTAATATGAAAAAATTATTACTGGAATATGTAGCATGGCTTCTATTTTCCTGAACAGACTATGAGTACTATTACAATACAAAAAAAAAAAAAAAAATGTCCAGAAAGATCTGAAAAAACTGTATATTAAACTTTGAAAAATAAAAATATACATAATTGCTTGCACTATGCTGATTATAGTGGATCTGATGAGAAATGGTTAAATTTTGAATGTCATTTGATGAAACAAGCAGTAGGAAATCTCAGTGACTTGATGGAGTTGCCATTTACTTAGAGAAAAGACTGAGTGATCGTGTAGAAAAGGTCAGAATTTCTGTTAAGTCTGCGACATCTATAGTAATGTATTAACTAAGTACTAGCTTTTTATTCATTACCATTTTCTAATGATTTGGGAGTTTATATTATGGCATATGTCTTTAATTTTCTTTTCTTATATCATTTTAATCTAATTTTAATTGGCAGATTATATGACTATGATAAAATTAGTGGAGAGTATGTCCTATTTTCTGGGCTCTAAAAGCAATTCTTGTGAAAGTAAAATTAACTGTTCTTTACATGCTAGAACTCCCACATGAAATTATCTGAGCTGGTTTTTCTTTCAGCTTTCCTTTTTTGTTTGAAGGGGGAGGTTCAACCTGCTGATTCAAGATGAGAAAGCAAGATTCAGAATTTCTATTTCTCCTTAAGTCAGTTTTGGCATGTTACTTTTTGTTGTTGTTGTTGTTATTTATTTTTTTCATGAAACTTATTGCAATACTTTCCTAAATGGTTTCTCTGCTTCTGCTCTATACCTTACAATTGATTCTTAATACAGAGCTGGGACATTCATTTAAAACATGTAACAGATTATGCCCCCTTTTTCACTTTAGAATCTCTCACAGTTTCTCACAGTATTTATAGTAAAAGTAAAATTCTTGCATGGGCCTGAGAACTGGTCCCCATCTGAGAGCCATACCTTGCTTGGCCTAATCTCCTTCTAACCGCCCCCTAGGCTGATTCTGCCACCACAATTCTGGCCTCACTGTTCAGTAGAATCTCCAAGATGCTCCTGCTTCAGGGAGTCTGCCTTACCTTATGGTTGCTTCTGCCTGGAAGATTTCTCTCACAGAAAAAAACACAGCAATTGCTTTCTCATGTCCTACAAGTCCATTCTCAGATGTCCCATTCTCTGGGAAATCTCCCTTACCATCTTATTTAAAATTATAGTCTTACACATCCAATCTCTTTTCTACTTTAATATTCTCCATTTTACTTACCACTCAATGTCCTATAAACATGTATGTTTACTTATTGTCTTTCTGCAAATTCTGGAGTGTAACTTCCATAATGACAGATCGTTTTCTGTTTAGTTCACTACTATTTCTAAAGTATCTGTAACAAGTAGTGATACACAAAAGATAGCTATTGAATAAATATCACCATTAGGTTTATCCCAAAATTCAAAATTGCTTCAATAGTTGTAGCAATCCATAAATGTAATATATTACATTAACTAGTGAAAGGAGATAAATCATATAACTACCACAGTAACACCAGAAAAGGCAGAAAAAACATTTGATAACATTGAATATTCATCCATGTTAAAATTTTTTTATAAACAAGGAAAAAAGAAACTATACACCATGAAAAATGAAAGTGTTAGTCCCACATTCATGTATAACTCTTTGCAATCCATGGATTGTAGCCCATCAGGCCCCTCTGTCCACAGAATTCTAGAGGGGGTTGCCATTCCCTTCTCCAGGGGATCTTCCTGATCGAGGGATCAAATCTAGGTTTCCTGAATTGCAGGCAGATTCTTTATCATCTGAAATTCCAGGGAACACATTTCCAGAATGTATCTAAAATATAATTAAATTCCTATCAAAATCTTTACAGAATTTCTCTTAAAATGGGACAAAGTGATTCTAAAATATAAATGGAAGACAAAAGAGCTAAAATGGTTAAGTTACTTCTAAAGAAGAGGGAAAACATAGTGAAAATTTTAAGACAGGTTTGAGCCATTTTCAAAGTTGCCATAATAGATTCATGTACCATTATGTATGAATAGAATGGAATAAAAAGATAAAAAGACAATGCTTGGGTTTCCCTGGTGGTCCAAGGGTTAAAAATCCACCTTACAGTTCAATTCCTGATCCAGGAAGATTCCTCATGCTATGAAGCAACTGAGTCCATGAGCCACAGCTACTGAGCCTGTGTTCTAGATCCCATGAGCTGCAACTGCTGAACCGATGCACCTAGAGCCTGAGCTCCACAACCAAAGAAGCCACCAAAATAAGTCTGCAAACTGCAGCTAGAGAGCAGACCCCACTCACCACAATGAGAGAAAACCCTGCACACAGCAACAAAGACCCACCACGGCCAATAAATTCATAAACAAATCTTCAAAAACAATGCTTAAATGCATTCTGATAATTGATAGGGTTGTCACTACAAGTCACTCAGTAAAGGATGGACAATTTAATCAATGATTTTAGGACAAGTGATGCAGTAGACAGCTTTATATTCCCCTGTGAATATGTTATCGTGCATAATGAAAATAACTTTTCAGATGAAATTAAGAATATACACTTTGAGATGGGCACATTTTTCTGAATTATCCAGAGGGGGTTAAATCCAATCACACAAATTCTTAAAAGGAGAGAATTTCTAACTGAGGGCAGAAAGACAGGTGTGACAAGGAATAAAGGTCAGAGGAATGTAACATTGCTAGCTTTGAAGATAAAGAAAGAGGACCATCAGACAAGAATATTGGTGGTCTTTAAAAGCTGGAAATGTCAAGAAAATGAATTCTATCCTACAGCTACAAAAGAGAAACCCTGGTAACAACTTGTCTTAGTCTAGTGAGCTTCACATCTGACCTGTTACTTGCAGACCTATAGAATCATAAATATGTGTTGTTTTAATCCACTTTGTGATATGTGTTAGAGCAGCTATAGAACAAGTACTTATCTATATGTGAAACAATTGAATTGGATAAGCTATCTCACTCCATAAACCAAAATCAGTGCAGGAGAGGTTCCAGGATGATACTGAAAACTTCTATATAAAAACAAATGAGAATTTTTGTGACCTTTAATAGGTCATAAAATCAAGCAAAACAATCATTAAGATGGAAAAATGCATATATGAATACCTTAAAATATAAAACATATATTTTGAAGAAATCACAAAGTGGCAAGAAAAATTATAAACTTTAAAGTTTGCAGCACATATAATGAATGAATATATATTAAGAATATATAATGAATTCACAAAAATCAATTTGGAAACATAAAATGAAAAGATAAGCAAAATACATAGAAAAAGAAGAAAGAATGGTGAGGAAACCTATGAAAATAAGCACACTCTCGAGGAGCCAAGATGGCGGAGGAGTAGGACGGGGAGACCACTTTCTCTCCTACAAATTCATCAAAAGAATAACTGAACGCAGAGCAAACTTCACAAAACAACTTCTGATCGCTACCTGAGGTCATCAGGCGCCCAGAAAAGCAGCCCATTGTCTTTGAAAGGAGGTAGGACAAAATATAAAAGATAAAAAGTGAGACAAAAGAGCTAAGGACGGAGATCCGTCCCGGGAAGGGAGTCTTAGGCGGCATTGCTTGGGGTAGGATCCGGGCCTGAGTGCCCTGAGGACAATTGGAGGGAGCTTCTGTGAGTTGCCAACTTGAACTGTGGGAGACCAAAAGAGAGAGAGAAAATTAACCGCCCGAACACACTGCTGGCCGTTCGCAGAGCAAAGGGACCAAGAAAGTCCAGAGAAGAGCTTGCAGGCTGTGGACCGGCCCAGCCCCGCCGGAGGCAGGAGGCAGGGGGGAGGGGAAGGTCATGGCAAGACACAGGGCGCAGGCACCCGACCGGCACGGGCGGGGACTGGGGCTGGGGACTCGGAGGGCAGAAGGCCCACGCAACCGACTGGCGCCAGCGTAAACTGAGACTGGGTCCGTGGAAGGGAGTGGGCGCACCACACCTGGGGAGAGTGCACCCACCAAGACCCTGGCTGCCTGGACGCTCTGACAGGGAAAGCACAGAGAGCAGGCATAGCTTTTCGTTCCGCGTTTTTGTGGAACACCCGAGGGACGGAACCTCGCGCAGCGCGGGGCGCGCTCCATATAGAACAGCCGGGAGCCTGAGCAGCGCAGACGGAGAAAGAAGCGTCAGCCCCTCCCAGCAGCTCCAGTCCGTCCCCACGGCACAAGCCCATCCCCGCAGTGCCAGCCCCTCCCTGCAGCGCTAGCCCCGCCCTGCAGAGCGACGGAACTAGCTACCTGAATAAGAGTCCACCTCCGCCCGCCTGTGTCAGGGCGGAAATGAGGCTCTGAAGAGACTGGCAAACAGAAGCCAAATAAACAAAGGGAACCGCTTCAGAAGGGACTGGTGCAACAGATTAAAATCCCTCTAGGAAACATTGACTACACCGGAGGAGCCTGTAGATATCGAGAAGTGTAAGCTGGAACGAGGAGCTATCTGAAACTGAGCCGAACCCACACTGACCGCAACAGCTCCAGAGAAATTCCTAGATATATTTTTACTTTTTTTTTTTTTTTTTAAGTAAGAAAAAAAATTTTATTTTTATTTTTTTTATTTTTTATTTTTTCTCTTTTATTTTCCTTTAAAATCCCCTATTACTCCCCCATTACTTCTTAACTTTCATTTTCATAGATTTTTATGATTTTTTTAATTAGAGAAAAAAAAAATTTTTTTTCTTTCTTTCTTTTTTCTTCTTTTTTTTCCTTTCCTTTTTCTCTTCTATTTTCTATTTTTCTTTTTTTGTTATTTCCTTTAAAGTCCTCTAGTACTCCTCTACTACTCCTTAATTTTCATTTTCAATACACTATAACCTTACAAAAAAAAAAAAAAAAGAGAAGCCCTATTTTTAAACCGAAGATAATTCTCTCCCAATCTTGACTCTCTGTTTTCTACCTCAGAACACCTCTATTTCCTCCTTTCCCCTTCTCTTCCCAATCGAATTCTGTGAATCTTTGTAGGTGACTGGGCTACGGAGAACACTCTGGGAACAGACAGCTGCGTAGATCTGTCTCTCTCCTCTTGAGTGCCCCTTTTTCTCCTCCTGTTCATCTCTGTCTCCCTCCTCCCTCTCCTCTTCTTCATGTAACTCTGTGAACCTCTCTGGGTGTCCCTAACGGGGGAGAATCTTTTAGCCATTAACCTAGAAGTTTTCTTATCAGTGCTGTATAGTTGGAGAAGTCCTGAGACCACAGGAAGAATAAAACTGAAATCCAGAGGCAGGAGATTTAACCCCAAAACCTGAGAACACGAGAAAACTCCTGACTACATGGAAATTTAAGTAATAAGTGACCATTCAAAAGCCTCCATACCTACACTGAAACCAACCACCACACAAGAGCCAATAAGTTTTAGAGCAAGACATACCACGCAAATTCTCCAGCAACGCAGGAACATAGCCCTGAACATCAACATACAGGCTGCCCAAGGTCACACCTAACACATAGACCCATCTCAAAACTCATTACTGGGCACTCCATTGCTCTCCAAAGAGAAGAAATCAAGTTCCACGTACCAGAACACCGACGCAATCTTTCCTAAACAGGAAACCTTGACAAGCCAATCCTCTAACCCCACCCACTGGGTAAATCCTCCACAACAAAAAGGAACCACAGACCTCCAGAATACAGAAAGCCCACTCCAGATACAGCAATCTAAACAAGATGAAAAGGCAAAGAAATACCCAACAGGTAAAGGAACATGAAAAATGCCCACCAAGTCAAACAAAAGAGGAGGAGATAGGGAATCTACCTGAAAAAGAAGTTAGAATAATGATAATAAAAATGATCCAAAATCTTGACAACAAAATGGAGTTACAGATAAATAGCCTGGACACAAAGATTGAAAAGATGCAAGAAATGTTTAATAAAGACCTAGAAGAAATAAAAAAGAGTCAATTAAAAATGAATAATGCAATGAATGAGATCAAAAACACTCTGGAGGGAACCAAGAGTAGAATAATGGAGGCAGAAGATAGGATAAGTGAGGTAGAAGATAAAATGGTGGAAATAAATGAAGCAGAGAGGAAAAAAGAAAAAAGGATCAAAAGAAATGAGGACAACCTCAGGGACCTCTGGGACAATGTGAAACACCCCAACATTCGAATAATAGGACTCCCAGAAGAAGAAGACAAAAAGAAAGGCCATGAGAAAATACTCGAGGAGATAATAGCTGAAAAATTCTCTAAAATGGGGAAGGAAATAGCCACCCAAGTCCAAGAAACCCAGAGAGTCCCAAACAGGATAAACCCAAGGCAAAACACCCCAAGACACATATTAATCAAATTAACAAAGATCAAACACAAAGAACAAATCTTAAAAGCAGCAAGGGAAAAACAACAAATAACACACAAAGGGATTCCCATAAGGATAACAGCTGATCTATCAATAGAAACCCTCCAGGCCAGAAGGGAATGGCAGGACATACTGAAAGTAATGAAAGAGAATAACCTACAACCTAGATTACTGTATCCAGCAAGGATCTCATTCAGATATGAAGGAGAATTCAAAAGCTTTACAGACAAGCAAAAGCTGAGAGAATTCAGCACCACCAAACCAGCTCTTCAACAAATGCTAAAGGATCTTCTCTAGACAGGAAATGCAGAAAGGTTGTATAAACGTGAACCCAAAACAACAAAGTAAAAGGCAACGGGACCACACCTATCAATAATTACCCTAAATGTAAATGAGTTGAATGCCCCAACCAAAAGACAAAGATTGGCTGAATGGATACAAAAACAGGACCCATATATATGCTGTCTACAAGAGACCCACCTCAAAACAACAGACACATACAGACTAAAAGTGAAGGGCTGGAAAAAAATATTTCACGCAAACGGAGACCAAAAGAAAGCAGGAGTCGCAATACTCATATCAGATAAAATAGACTTTCAAATAAAGGATGTGAAAAGAGACAAAGAAGGACACTACATAATGATCAAAGGATCAATCAAAGAAGAAGATATAACAATTATAAATATATATGCACCCAACATAGGAGCACTGCAATATGTATGGCAAACACTAACGAGTATGAAAGAGGAAATTAATAATAACACAATAATAGTGGGAGACTTTAATACCCCACTCACAAGTATGGATAGATCAACTAAACAGAAAATTAACAAGGAAACACAAACCTTAAATGACACAATGGACCAGCTAGACCTAATTGATGTCTATAGCACATTTCACCCCAAAACAATCAACTTCATCTTTTTCTCAAGTGCACACGGAACTTTCTCCAGAATAGATCACATCCTGGGCCATAAATCTGGCCTTGGAAAATTCAAAAAAATTGAAATCATTCCAGTCATCTTTTCTGACCACAGTGCAGTAAGACTAGATCTCAATTATTGGAAAAAAATTGTTAAAAATTCAAACATATGGAGGCTAAATAACACGCTTCTGAATAACCAACAAATCATAGAAGAAATCAAAAAAGAAATCAAAATATGTATAGGAATGAATGAAAATGAAAACACAACAACCCAAAATCTATGGGACACTGTAAATGCAGTGCTAACGGGAAGGTTCATAGCATTACAGGCTTACATCAAGAAACAGGAAAAAAGCCAAATAAATAACCTAACTTTACACCTAAAGCAATTAGAGAAGGAAGAAATGAAGAACCCCAGGGTTAGCAGAAGGAAAGAAATCTTAAAAATCAGGGCAGAAATAAATGCAATAGAAACTAAAGAGACCATAGCAAAAATCAACAAAGCTATAAGCTGTTTTTTTGAAAAAATAAACAAAATCGACAAACCATTAGCAAGATTCATTAAGAAACAAAGAGAGAAGAACCAAATTAACAAAATTAGAAATGAAAATGGAGAGATCACAACAGACAACACTGAAAAACAAAGGATCATAAGAGACTACTACCAGCAGCTCTATGCCAATAAAATGCACAACTTGGATGAAATGGACAAATTCTTAGAAAAGTATAACTTTGCAAAACTGAACCAGAAGAAATAGAAGATCTTAACAGACCCATCACAAGCAAGGAAATCGAAACTCTAATCAAAAATCTTCCAGCAAACAAAAGCCCAGGACCTGATGGCTTCACAGCTGAATTCTACCAAAAATTTAGAGAAGAGCTAACACCTATCTTACTCAAACTCTTCCAGAAAATTGCAGCTGAAGGTAAGCTTCCAAACTCATTCTATGAGGTCATCGTCACCCTAATTCCAAAACCAGACAAAGATGCCACAAAAAAAGAATACTACAGGCCAATAACAATGATGAACATAGATGCAAAAATCCTTAACAAAATTCTAGCAAACAGAATCCAACAACATATTAAAAAAAAATCATACACCATGACCAAGTGGGCTTTATCCCAGGAACGCAAGGATTCTTTAATATCCGCAAATCAATCAATGTAATATACCACTTTAACAAATTGAAAGATAAAAACCATATGATTATCTCAATAGATGCAGAGAAAGCCTTTGACAAAATTCAACACTCACTTATGATTAAAACTCTCCAAAAAGCAGGAATAGAAGGAACATACCTCAACAGAATAAAAGCTATATATGACAAACCCACAGCAAGCATCACCCTCAATGGTGAAAAATTGAAAGCGTTTCCCCTGAAATCAGGAACAAGACAAGGGTGCCCACTCTCACCACTACTATTCAACATAGTGTTGGAAGTTTTGGCCACAGCAATCAGAGCAGAAAAAGAAGTAAAAGGAATCCAGATAGGAAAAGAAGAAGTGAAACTCTCACTGTTTGCAGATGACATGATCCTCTACATAGAAAACCCTAAAGACTCTACCAGAAAATTACTAGAGCTAATCAATGAATATAGTAAAGTTGCAGGATATAAAATTAACACACAGAAATCCCTTGCATTCCTATACACTAACAATGAAAAAACAGAAAGAGAAATTAAGGAAACAATACCATTCACCATTGCAACAAAAAGAATAAAATACTTAGGAGTATATCTACCTAAAGAAACAAAAGACCTATACATAGAAAACTATAAAACACTGATGAAAGAAATCAAAGAGGACACAAACAGATGGAGAAACATACCATGTTCATGGATTGGAAGAATAAATATTGTCAAAATGGCTATTCTACCCAAAGCAATCTATAGATTCAATGCAATCCCTATCAAGCTACCAACGGTATTTTTCACAGAACTAGACCAAAGAATTTCACAAGTTGTATGGAAATACAAAAAAACTCGAATAGCCAAAGTAATCTTGAGAAAGAAGAATGAAACTGGAGGAATCAACCTGCCTGACTTCAGACTCTACTACAAAGCCACAGTCATCAAGACAGTATGGTACTGGCACAAAGACAGAAATATAGATCAATGGAACAGAATAGAAAGCCCAGAGATAAATCCACGAACCTATGGATACCTTATCTTTGACAAAGGAGGCAAGAATATACAATGGAAAAAAGACAACCTTTTTAACAAGTGATGCTTGGAAAACTGGTCAACCACTTGTAAAAGAATGAAACTAGAACACTTTCTAACACCATACACAAAAATAAACTCAAAATGGATTAAAGATCTAAATGTAAGACCAGAAACTATAAAACTCCTAGAGGAGAACATAGGCAAAATACTCTCCGACATAAATCACAGCAAGATCCCCTATGACCCACCTCCAAGAATATTGGAAAGAAAAGCAAAACTAAATAAATGGGACCTAATGAAACTTAAAAGCTTTTGCACTACAAAGGAAACTATAAGTAAGGTGAAAAGACAGCCCTCAGATTGGGAGAAAATAATAGCAAATGAAGCAACAGACAAAGGATTAATCTCAAAAATATACAAGCAACTCCTGCAGCTCAATTCCAGAAAAATAAATGACCCAATCAAAAAATGGGCCAAAGAACTAAACAGACATTTCTCCAAAGAAGACATACAGATGGCTAACAAACACATGAAAAGATGCTCAACATCACTCATTATCAGAGAAATGCAAATCAAAACCACAATGAGGTACCATTACACGCCAGTCAGGATGGCTGCTATCCAAAAGTCTACAAGCAATAAATGCTGGAGAGGGTGTGGAGAAAAGGGAACCCTCTTACACTGTTGGTGGGAATGCAAACTAGTACAGCCGCTATGGAAAACAGGGTGGAGATTTCTTAAAAAACTGGAAATAGAACTGCCATATGACCCAGCAATCCCACTTCTGGGCATACACACTGAGAAAACCAGATCTGAAAGAGACACATGCACCCCAATATTCATCGCAGCACTGTTTATAATAGCCAGGACATGGAAGCAACCTAGATGCCCATCAGCAGATGAATGGATAAGGAAGCTGTGGTACATATACACCATGAAATATTACTCAGCCATTAAAAAGAATTCATTTGAACCAGTCCTAATGAGATGGATGAAGCTGGAGCCCATTATACAGAGTGAAGTAAGCCAGAAAGATAAAGAACATTACAGCATACTGACACATGTATATGGAATTTAGAAACGTCATAACGATAACCCTATATGCAGAACAGAAAAAGAGACACAGAAATACAGAACAGACTTTCGAACTTTGTGGGAGAATGTGAGGGTGGGATATTTCAAAAGAACAGCATGTATACTATCTATGGTGAAACAGATCACCAGCCCAGGTGGGATGCACGAGACAAGTGCTCCGGCCTGGTGCACTGGGAAGACCCAGAGGAATCGGGTGGAGAGGGAGGTGGGAGGGGGGATCGGGATTGGGAATACATGTAAATCCATGGCTGATTCATATCAATGTATGACAAAACCCACTGGAAAAAAAAATAATAATAATTAAAAAAAAAAAAGAAAGCATTAAAAAAATAAATAAATAAAAAAATAAAAACCAACTGTTAATTTTATTGATCTTTTCAATTGTCTTTTTGGTTTCTAATATATTTTTGCTCTGATAATTGATATTAACTTTCTTCTGATAACTTTGAGCTTTGTTTCACTTTTTCTAATTCCTTTCACTGCAGTGTTACATTGTTTATTTGATATGTTTCTTATTTCCCAGAGTAGGCCAGTATTGCTATAAATTTTCCTCCTAAAATTGTTTTTTCTACATCCCATAGATTAAAAAAAAAAGTTTCTATTTTCATTAATCTAAAAGTATTTCTTTATTTCCCCTTTGATTTCTTCGTGGACCTTTTGATTTTTTGTTGTTGTTTCTATTAACATGTTGTTTAGGCTTCACATGTTGTTGTTTTTTTTTTCTTTTTTTTTTCTTGTGCTTTTTCCAGTTTTCTTCCTTAGTTGATTTCTAATTTCATACCACTGTAGTTCAGAAAATGCTTAAAATGGTTTCAATCTTTTAAAAATGTATTTAGACTTGTCTTGTGTCCTAGCAAGTGTTCTATTATGTAGACTATTTAGGTACTTGAAAATAGTGTGTATTCTGCTGTTTATGGATGGAATAATCTGTTGGCACCTTTTAAGTTCATCTGATTTACTACACATTTTAAAAGCTCTACATTTTTTTATCTCTTCCTATATTTTATTTTTTGACATATTTTGCATTTTCTTGTGTATCCCTTAACTATTATAGTTATAGCTGACTTTACAACTCTTGTATTTAAATGTTCATACTTGCTTTTTAAGTGCTTGACCCACTGTATTTACTATATATTTGCCTTTTTCCTTTATGTATTTGTAATATGTAGTGAGCCTTCTTCCTTTATGTATTTTCTTATTTATTATTATTTCTTTATCCTTCTTAAAGGAGATAATTTAATATTTATTGTGAGGCTGATTTAATGGTGATGAACTCTTTTAGTCTTTGTTTATCTAAGAATACCTTTATCAGGCTTTCAACAGATTGTTAATCTTTTTTGTTGTTGTTGTTCAGTCACCAAGTCATGTCCAATTATTTACAACCACATAGACTACAGTATGCCAGGCTTCCTTGTCCTTCACTATCTCTCAGTTTGTACAAATTCATGTCCATTGAGTCATGATTCCATCCAAGCATCTCATCCTGTCACCCCCTTCTCTGGCCCTCAATCTTTCTTAGGATCAGGGTTTTTTTCCAGTGAGTCAGCTTTTGGCATCAGGTGGCCAAAGTATTGGAATTTCAGCCTCAGCATCATGGATAGAATATCCTTGGTTGTGTATGTGTGTGTGTTTCCCTTTCCCTTTCAGTACCTCAAATATATCATTCCACTTACTTTCTGGCCTGCAAAGTTTCTGCTGAAAGATCAACTGATAGACTCACATTGAGCAGGGGGGGCGGGGGGTCCTTGTTGTGACTTGTGCTTTTCTCTTCCTTTAGAATTCTTTTAGAATTCCTTTAGAATTCTTTCTTTAACTTCTGCCATTTTAATTATATCTTAGTATGAATTTCTTTGAGTTCATGTTTTTGGGATTCACTGTTATTCACTGTACCTGTACCTGGCTTAGGAGTTTTTAGCCATTATTTCATCAATACTTTTTCTTCTACTTTTTTGTCTCTTCTTTTGGAAAGTTTATAATGTGAATGTTAATTTTTGATATTTGATGCTGTTTTAATGTTGTTCCAAAAGGTCCCTTAAACAATCTTCATCATTTTTTCTTTTTACTTCATTATTATTTTTCTTTTTTTTTTCTGATTGGGTGATTTCCATAATTCTATCTTTTGAATTGTTGATCCATGCTTCTGTATCACCTTGTTTACTGATAATTCCTTCTAGCATATTTTTCATTTCAGTTATTATATTCTTCTGCTCTAATGATTTTTTTTTTTTTTTTTTTTTGTAATCCTTTGTTGAAGTTCTCACTGTGTTCCTTAATTCATTTCCCTGGTTTGGTGACCATCGTGCTTTATTTTGTTCCTCTGTTTGGCATATAGTCATATATTTCTTCTCTCTCTCTCTCTTTCTTTTTTTCTTTCTTTTTTTTTTTTTTTTTTTTTTTTTTTGGACTCTCTCTGTCTCTACAAAACTAGGCAAAACAATCATCTATTCCTTTCTTGAAACATGCCCTTATTTGGGAGCATCCCTATATAGTTTGCATGTGCCCATTGGCTGTGGTGGAAGAACTCGATTTGAAATGACTGTGGGCTAGGCTGTTTCTAGGAAGTTCCAGGGTCATTACCTTGGTGGGGATGGGCTGGAACTGGTGAAGGAAAGATAGGTCGGTGCTTCTCCCAGGGCACACCAGCAGCTGCTGCCTTGGTAAGCAGTGGGAGGTTTGAAATTAATCCTGGTGTGGGCTGAGGGATATTCTGGGGTGGTCATGGCAGGCCAGTTAGAGCAACAGGCACTTTTCATTCTGCAGCCTCTGTGTTGGGACTGAGAGTAAGTAAGTTTATGCAGAGAAAAGTCTTGTCCTTTAAGAGCAGAGTCTGAGTTTCTTACAGCTCCCAGCCTTCCCAATTCTAAGTCACACTGGTTTCCAAAACAAGCTGGTCCCTGGTGTGGGGTAGGCTATGCAATGTAGGTCTCAAATTACTCACTCTTAAGGAAATACTTCTTAGTTTGTGACATCCCCATCCTTGGTTGCCCACCAGGGATATGAATGCTGACTAGATCACTTCTTTTCCCCTCCTACCCACCTGCGTGTGGCTTTTGGTTTATAAGCATGATTGTAGGTAAGCCACTCTGCTGGTCTTCAGTTTATTCTCAGAACGTGTTGTTCTACATGCAGTTGCTGTTTTGTTGTGTTCATGGGAAGAGGCTGACTCAGGGTCTTCCTATTCTGCCATCTTAACTCTGGCTCAGCGTATTGTTTTGTACAACTCTTAATGAAGAACAAGAAGAAAGTGGTACACCATAAATGATAAGACATAAAACTCATTTGCTTAACTCTAAGATAGAATATGCCCTCCCAAGAAAGAAAATTAACTTCTAAGAGGTACAAAACCTTTAAAAAGTATGTAATTATTGATCTTAAACAGAGCTATTATTATAACACTAACTACAGAAGAATCATCTTAGTAAGACAGATGTATATGCTTCACTAGTCATAGTAATTAAAATTTAATGAAACTTCACTGGTGGTGTTTTCAATTAAGCAATATCTGAAGATGTTCCAGCTTATTCATAGAAGAAAGCCAAATCCTTAAATTATAACAAGAAGAAAATAAGCAAATGAGATCTATTCCAAATATTTTTGAAAATCCAATAAACAAATCAAAATGTTTTAATAGATAAATGAAGAAATCAATATTTAGCTCAATCTGCCAGAATTGCAAGTAATTTACCAAAGGCCAGCAACTCTCAAAACCACTTTATTTTGGCATAAGGCTTTACAGTAGAGAAGAAAATGTCTTAGGCAATAAATCACAAGGCTGAATTTATCTATTCTAAAACTACCAGTGGTGGTAAATTATGTTAACTTATTTCGTGCTGAAACAAACAAGTCTAATTTACTCAGTTTCTACTCTATCTGGAGCTTTTCCATATTGGTTAATAAGTGGGTAAAAAAAATCACAATTTTTGTGCACTTTCAGCTTAAACATCCTTTCAGCTCATGAAGATGATATATCTGTATTTCAAAGTTTGCTTATAGCAAGTAGTAGGTTCAATATCTACCTCTAAAATTGCTTAAGCCTGCAACATTTCCCAGAATGATTGACAAGGGTTTATTTTGTTCTTCAGTGAATCCTAGATAGTTTATTTTTCTTCATAAAAAGGATTCATATGGATCAGCCAGGACAAAACAATTAAAAAGAAAATCAATTTGAAAGTTGTATTAGATGTGAGAAGATCATTCTCAAATCTCCTGTTTTTCATGGTTGCTTGTGAAGAATGCCAGTACTGATTAGGTTTAAAATATCAATCACCATTGGGCCAGGATTTGTTAACTCTCTACATGGCACACTGCATGTGTTTTAGAATTCACTTTTAAAAGTATTCTGAAAGTTGTAAAAATATAAGAGATAGGATTTACTTCTTAAGCTAAGTATACTAACTGTATATCAACATAGAGTTCCAATGGGGGGCAGGGAAGTAAAGAAGGATGTGTCATTAATCATGTCAAATATTTTAAATTATAAGAGAGAAAGAGAGTATTTTTCTGGAAGTTGTGTTCCTTTTCTGCTGCTGCTGCACAGACTTCCACAACCAGCTGTTCACCTCCTTTCTTCTTATAAGGAGTTAACCGACATGATAAATGTTAAGTTTGAAAGAGTTAAGAGTCACCATAGATATATTTTTTATCCTACTCTGACATTAGAATAACCCTGGGTGAGAAAAGCTTTAAAAAACCCTCTGGTAAGTGTTAACTAATTAATGATGACTGTACTAAACAATGTTTGGATAATTTTTCCTTGTCTTTTAACAAAAAGATGATAAACAATACACAAGTAATAAACAGATTAATGATTTATTAAGATCCACTCAAGCACTTAATATTAGTTCCTAAAATTCAGCTATTTATAAACTGCCATGCATTGTAACAATAGGTTATATGTAGATTTCATTTATCTTTGGTGACAAGAGATTGAGGCAGTGAATCACTGAAGTCAAATACTCAACCGAGAGAAAGATAAAGGCATTTCCCCTTTTCCTTAAATAAAGCAACATTAATGAGTTTAATAGAGATAATTAGTTGATATTGGAAAATACACTTAGACTGATAACAATAAACAAACTGCTTATTGTTATGATTATGGAGAGACAGTACCTCTATAGTTGTGCCTACACAAAAGCTTATAATATTTGCCAAGTTTGAATTACCCATTAAACTATTATTAATTTTCCCTTCTTTCAATCATATATTAAAAATCTCCATCTTGAATGGATCTCATCAACTTCTAAATATAATGGTCATTCCAATTAAAATCAAGTAAACAAAAATACTTCCTCAATTCAATAATCTCCTTCAGATACTATTTTATTCTCTCTTTTCCACATCTTTGAATATTTTTAAAAAATACAACTATTCTCAAACTTTCCACTTCTCATTCATTCCATTCTAAAGGGACTGGCTTCCCTTACTCTATCAAAACAGGATTTAGTGACCCTCAAGTCACTAAACCAAAAATATGGTGATGTTCTTATCCTTACCTGTCAGCACCATTTAATGATGAAACCACTACATTCTTTTCCCCTTGAATACACACAACATACTTGTGGCTTTTTATCCTATCTTCAGAGCCACTTCACCTTTCTCCATCCAGTAATAAAATCTGGTATTAATTTGTTTCACTCCTCACCCTATATTATCTCTATAGCCTATTTTCTTCATGCCCATTGCTTAAATTACTGCACATTACATGTGTGCATGCACATACACATACACACATACATACATGTATACACACACACACATATGTGAGAACCAGTCAATGCCATCTGTAGAATCCAGACTGTGGACAGCTGGAATGGTTTCACCTGGCCAACACTTACTCACCAGGTTTCTGTATCATTCAGTCCCTCCCTGGTCTCCTCATTTTCTTCAGATTCTTGCCTACATGTTACTTCCTTTATGAGAATTTCTCTGACCTACTAAACACTGCATCATATTATAAGCAGTAAATGCACAGTGCTTTTTGGTTTTGGGGTTTTGTTTTCTTTTTTTTTTCATTTGTTTTGTCTGTTTTAGTCCCTGATGTATTTCCTGTGTGCAGAGAAATGTCTAAAAACCAGCAGGCACTTGATAACTAGTTGTTAAATGAAGTCATAAATTTAAATCACATCATGTTGTCCCTTTAAAGCACTTCTTTGGTCTCACGTTGCATGGTGAGTAGAGAACACATATTCTCATGTAACTTAAGGCCTGCAGAAAGCAGACACCTTCTCCTTCTCAGGCCTCTTTTTATGGCCCTTCTACTGGCTTTCAATATCCAGGCCACTCAGACCTTCCCTGAGGTCTTTCTATGGATGATGTTTCCCCACTTGCAGTATCTCTGCATATGCTTCTCCCTCTGCCTAAAAGGATCTTCGCTTCACTTTGCCTAGTGAGTCCCCACTCAACTTTCCATCTCAGCAAAAGATCCCCTCTTTTTGCAGTCCCCCCTGGCCTCCCACCTAGCTATTGTGTGCTTACCTATTGTATAACACCATGCACTGCACACTGTATGTACATCAATTTCACTTTCACATTTAACAAGTTATATTTCCCATACTGGACGGTAAGACTCCTAAAAGCAGGGGCTCCACTTTTGCTCACCACGGATATGTCCAATGTTGAGTGAAGTACATAGCATGTAAGTGTATTCAATAAAGATTCATAGACTTATGGCTCACAGAGGAGAAGGGGGCAGAGGGGTAGTTAGGGACTTTGGGATTAACATGTATACACTACCCCATGTTATAACCAGCAAGGACATACTGTATAGAATAAGGAACTCTGCTCAATATTATGTAACAATCTAAATGGGAAAAGAATTGGAAAAAGAATGGATATATGTATATGTATAACTGAATCATTTTGCTATACACTTGAAATTAACTCAGCATTTTTACTCAAAAATATTCCAATATAAAATTTAAAAAAAGAAAAGAGTTCATGGAATGAATGGAGAAAAGAAGGAGTTAATATATTTTTAAATCAAGATAGTGAGACTTATACATAGAAAATTGGCCAAATTACTGTCGTGTTTTTATATTACTTCCCAATTAAAGGGGATCATCATTAAAAGGAAGATTCTAAATTAAATAGAATTTTTTAAAATGTAAAACAGAACAGAAAACTAAGCAATGTTAGGATAAAAGATTGAAAGCTTAATATTAGTTCACTCAGTCAGTTCAGTTCAGTTCAGTTCAGTCACTCAGTTGTGTCTAACTCTTTGTGACCCCATGAACCACAGCACAACAGGACTCCCTGTCCATCGTCAACTCCCAGAGTTTACCCAAATTCATGTCCATTGAGTCGGTGATGCCATCCAACCATCTCATCCTCTGTTGTCCCCTTCTCCTCCTGACTTCAATCTTTCCCAGCATCAGGGTCTTTTCAAATGAGTCAGCTCTTCGCATCAGGTGGCCAAAGTATTGGAGTTTCAGCTTCAACATCAGTCCTTCCAATGAACACCCAGGACTGATCTCATTTAGGATGGGTTGGCTTGATCTCCTTGCAGTGCAAGGGACTCTCAAGAATCTTCTCCAACACCATAGTTCAAAAGCATCAATTCTTCAGCACTCAGCTTTCTTTATAGTCCAACTCTCACATTTATACATGACTACTGGAAAAACCAGAGCCTTGACTAGACGGCCCTTTCTTTGACAAAGTAGTGTCTCTGTTTTTTAATATGCTGTCTAGGTTCACTAAACTGATTTAATAAAGTTAAAATTTAATGTATAATTTGAATTCAGAGAATTATACATCAAGCATATACCATTAATAAAATGCTAAAATAATTCCTGAATTAACTGGCATAATGTTAGCTTATTCCAGAGTTCCCTTTCAAAAAACTTTCAAATATAGTTCAGTGTGACTGGAAGTTATATGTTAGTACATTTTCCTAAGGCTCTATTAGCAATGCTTCAGTGTATGTTTTAGACATAAAATATACCTGAGTAGCAGCAGATAAAGTTATTCTTGTATTCCCTTTTTAGTTTTTGAAAACCTAACCTGTATGAAAAAAAAAATCTCAATATGGATTGATTTATTTCAATCGCGTTCACTCTCTCTCTCTCTCTCTCTCTCTCTCTCTCACACACACACACACACACACACACACACACACTGAGGAGAGGGGTGGGGAGTTAAAATAGTTGCTTGATTCTACACACTTGGAGTCATTTCTACTTCACACCGTCTAGTTGCTGTATTCCCACCTCTCCCCAAGATTTAAATTAAATAATGAGTTAGAGAGGGTAAAAATAAACCCACAGAGAAACTACACACAGACTTACCAAAATCTGCATACACATATGCACACATACAGGTAAGAGTATATTAGTTAGGCCCTTTCACAGTTCTTGTCACTATAAATTAGTATTTGATTTTACCTGAAAATTAATATAGGTTTTTACATAGTTAATAAAATATATGTTCATATTGTAAAATGTGATCTATATATCTCTTATATTAGGGGGGAACAGCCAAAATTTAAAATATATAAAAATTAAAGGATGCAGCCAAATTTCTAATGTGATAAGACTTACAAAAGACTTAAAATACTTTTAACAGAAAAAAATAACTGAACTAATCAGTGAATAAATTATAGAAAGGAAATAAAACAGTACAAAGATTTTTTTTAAAAGTGTATAAATTAATATATTAGAAAAAAAAAGAAAACAGAATTGATAAAGTAAAAAAGAATAACAAAATATAACACTTTTAGTAGTTTTAAAAACATAAATAAAATGTTACATAGAGAAATGAACATATTTCAAAATGAGAAAAATTCTTTTTAAAATTCTGGAAGAATAAAATTAATATATTCATAAATTTAACAATTTCCCTTAGATAAATATGAAAACTTAATCAGATGGAAAAAACTGAAATGGCTAAAACATGCAGGAGGTAATTAAAAATTTTGTCCAACAATTGCTGCCAAAAATGTTTTTTGACACTAAGAGTTGCTGTGTCTTATCAAACTTTCAATAAAGATGTAACTTCTATATTATGTAAATATTCCAGAGTGCAGAAGACTACAGAACACCTCTTTAACTATTGTGCATAAAAGAGATTACTTGGATATTAAGAACAAAAAAAAAAAAAAAAAATTCCACAGACTAATATTAGTTTTGAACAAAAGCTAAATTTTAAATAGAATATTATCAAATTAAAATCAGTTTCATAGAGCATGAACCAGATATCCAACTATGTATACATTATTCTGGAAATTTAAAAGTAGTTTATATTTTGAGTATTAATTAGAATAATGTATTACATCAAAAACTTGTTTTTCAGTCTCTGAGTCATAGCCAACTCTGTGACTCCATGGACTGCAGCACACCAGGCTTCCCTGTCCTTCACCATCACCCGGAGCTTGTTCAAACTCATGTCCATTGAGTCAGTGATGTCATCCAACCATCTCATCCTCTTTCGTCCTCTTCTCTTCCTACCTCCAATCTTTCCCTGCAGCAGGATCTTTTCTAATGATTCAGCTCTTCGCATTAGAGGGCCAAAGTATTGGAACTTTAGCTTCAGCATCAGTCCTCTAGTGAATATTCAGGATTGATTTCCTTTAGGATTGATTAGTTTGATCTCTTTGCAGTCCAAGGGACTCTCAAGAGTCTTCTCCAACTCTACTGCTCAAAAGCATCAGTTCTTCAGTGTTTAGCCTTCTCTGTGGTCCAACTCGCACATCCATACTGGAAAAACCATAGCTTTGACTAGATGGACCTTTGTTGGCAAAGTAATATCCCTGCTTTTTAATATACTGTCTAGGTTTGTCATAGCTTTTCTTCCAAGGAACAAGCATCTTTTAATTTCATGGCTGCAGGTGCCACCCTCAGTGATTTTGGAGCCTGAGAAAATAAAGTTTGTCAGTGTCTCCATTGTTTCCCCATCTATTTGCCATGAAGTGATGGGACTAAATGCCATGATCTTCATTTTTTTGATGATGAGTTTTAAGCCAGCTTTTTCACTCTCCTCTTTCACCTTCATCCAGAAGTTCTTTATTTCCTCTTCACTTTCTGCCATAATGGTGGTGTCATCTGTGATTCTGAGTTTATTGATATTTCTCCCAGTGATCTTGATTCCAGCTTGTGCTTCAACCAGCCTGGCATTTCACATGATGTACTCTGCACGTAAGTTAAATAAGTAGAGTGACAATATGCAGCCTTGATGTACTCCTTTCCCAATTTTGAACTGGGAATTTTAATAATTTAAATAATTATTTAAATTTTTAAATTTAATTTTGAAGTTTAACAATTTAAATAATACAATATTTTGATAATTTAAGTTATATAATAATAATTTATTATGTAGATGGATAGTTAATAATTTCAATAATTATAGAATTTAATAATTTGAACTTTGAATTTTGATAATTTAAATAATACAATTATATATTATTTTCCATAGGTGGCAAAAGCAAAAAGAAAGTAAGGTTTTACATTCTTGCCATATTCTTGAAGTTAGAAGCATAGGAATTAGAAATAATTCCTGCACTAAGGTATAGTCTATCAAAATGCTTTTGTAGTTTTTTTTTTCAAATTGATCAAAGAAAATGAAATAAAACATTTATACTGTAAAATCTGTGCACAAAACAGTCTACCTGGTCATCCAGTCAATAAGCACAAAGCTGCTTAGAACTTAAAAAAAAAAAAGAAGGTGACAAATGGCAAAATGCACTCTTAAAATTCAACAACTCTTTATCAGCAATAATCAGCTAAAAATAAGATTTGAAAAACTGATCCCATTTTCAAAGATAACAAATATTATTTTATGGCAATAAATAGATATTAAATAATATAAAAGCACTTCTAATTTTACTTAGAGATATAAAAGTAAGAAACACACGAAGTTTGGGGGGAATTCAAAGTTTTCATCCAATTTACCCATAGGTTTAATGAGGCTCAATTAAAATGCCAAAATAAATTACACAATGTTTCTTAAATTTGTGTTAGTATAGAAGTGAAAGAATAGGAAAAATGTAATCCTCAAAATAAAATTTAATTGAAGGGATATTGTCCCATCTCATAATAGATTATGAGATTTAATGGATTATTGGATATTCAATGTGCACAGAAATCATACTGTGTATACATCAATTATCCTAGTTAAAAATTCCCTGGAGAAGCCATGTCCTACTCTTTGTGACCCCATGGATTGTAGCCCACCAGACTCCTCTGTTCATGGGATTTTCCAGGCAAGAACACTGGAGTGGGTTGCTATTCCCTTCTGCAGAGGATCTTCTCCACCCAGGGATGAAACCTTCATCTCCTTCATTACAGGTGGATTCTTTACTGTCTGAGCCTCAGGGAACTTCACTGAATTCTTAACAGCAGTGAATCTCTGTCCATAGTGATTGATGTAAAGATGGCATATAATGCAAGAAGTATCAGGGTCACATTAGTGATTGAAGAGCTCTCCTTTCCCTAAGGCCATGGATTTTAGGACTGTTTAGTTCTAGTGTTATCAGGGAGTCATACTCACTGCTTGGGAATAACACTCTTAATGGAGGAAGACAGAGTAGAGATAGACAGAAGTTGTTCATCATTCTAGAACCTCTGGATCCAGCTGTTCTGGATTTTTGGATTTCCAAACTGTGAGAAACAGAATGCCTTTTATATTCAAATGAGTAAAGTTGTGTTCCTGACACTTGTAATGAGAAACATTCTGACCAAGAGATCAGTTGAGTGTTTTTGAGGGACGAGAAAGTTGAGGGTGTTTGCAAGGAAGTGTTCATGATGAGGACAGTGAAACAGGAAAGGGATGACAGGTGGTGAGGTCCTTTAGGAAAATGCATGGGAGGACTCGTGAGGTGGAAATTCTGCTCCTACATAAAAGGAGTTGGTAGGTGGTGGTCTGAGTACAAACTCATTAAAATTGAGATACTGAAGATAGTGCAATGATTGATGCTAACAAGGAAACAGTTGTAATCATGCCAGTGGGTGACTGAGATGGATAAAGGTGAGAAGTTCAAGGATCTAGAAGGCTAGGAAACAGGATGAGCAGAGTCAAAATTATGGGTGATTGCAGAATTAGGGAAAATATTAGTGAGCACAGTGGTACACCCAGGTGGTCTTAGTGCTGACAATGCCAGGGATTGAAAGAGGAAAGATTACAAATGATTTAAACGTGGTGATTGGCAGCAAGGATATATATATATATATATATATATATATATATATATATATATATATCTTTCATGAGACTTCTGATATGAGGAAGAAGAAACAAACACCATGTAAATGAAATTTAGTTCATGCAACACAGTGATTTATGAGAGTTTGGAAGCTAGGAGGCCCAAGGGGCAGCGTGAATAGGTGAAGGAGAAAAGCAAATAGACACTGGGCCAGATGAAGGATGTGCAGCTGGTGATGGGATGATAATCTTACTGAAAGTAAGAGAGATCTGACTGAAAGTCAGAGAGATCGAAGGCATGGGTGTCACTGAGGCTTGCCAAAGTGTGGGACATTTGCAATTAGTTCAGATCATCTCTTAGAAGAATAAGGACCAACCAGGTGCCCTAAAGCCTGCCATCTGCGACAGACAACCCCGGTGGCACACACGGCACACCCTCTGCAGGAGAGGGCTATATAGCAGCGCTTCATGGTGCCCTTAGGCCACAGTGATAAGTTTAACTTTATGCATGATCCAAGCGCCTTAATCTCCTCCCTGGTCACCTCTCAGCATTGCATCCATGTGTGCTCAGTCATAGAATTGTGTCTGACTTTTTGAGACTCTGTGGACTGTAGCCCACCAGATTCCTCTGTCCATGGGGTTCTCCCGGCTAGAATACTGGAGTGGGTTGCCATTTTCTCTTCAGCATGGCATATTCTAGTCCAAACTACTAAATCTCTCTGAGTTCCTCTAAATACTCTATACTCACCCTACAAACATATCTTTCTTCTGCCTGATGATGTCTTTCCTGCCCACTTCACCTAGCTTCATGTTTTGGCTGACAACTGTAGTCATCATTCATGATGGAACTTTGGTATCACCTCTTCAGGGAAGCCTTCTTTAATTCACCAATCCTGGATCAATGCTCCTACAACATCTTTCATCCCTATTCGAGTACTTGCTATGCTACATAATCTTGACTTTTAATTGAAGCTCTTGGAGGGAAAGTTTTATGACTTGTACACCCAGCCCTTGGGCCTCCCCTGATGGCTCAGTGGTAAAGAATCTGCTGCCAACGCAAGAGACACAGGTTCAATCCCTGGGTCAGGAAGATCTGCTGGAGAAGGGAATGGCAACCTGTTCCAGTATTGTTGCCCGGGAAATACCATGGATAGAGGAGCCTGGTGGTCTACAGTCCATGGGGTCACAAAAGAGTCAGGCACCACTTAGCAAATAAATGACAACACCTAGCCCTTAAGAAGAAAAGCCTGTAGTAGTCAGTTATTCAATATTTATTTGTAGCATGAATGAACTGAACAGATTAAAAACAATCATGGCACAGTCAAGCTTCTGCTTGAATGTTTCAGGTAATTAATCTCACTATTCTGTGTCATTATGTATTTTTGCACCACAATAAATAATGCTTATGCTCCCAAAGATTACATGCCACAATAGAGACAAGAATATATTATAACTAGGACATTCAGAAACATCTGAATCCAGGTGCCCTTGAGTATTCAGGTTGATTATAAACAAAATATTTTTTTTTAATATTGTCCTGAGATGTAAAAGCTTTTAGGACTTCCCTGGTGGCTTAGGCAGTAAAGCCTCTGCCTACAATGTGGGAGACCTGGGTTCAAGCCCTGGGTCAAGAAGATCCCCTGGAGAAGGAAATGGCAACCCACTCCAGTACTCTTGCCTGGAAAACCCCATGGACAGAGGAGCCTGGTAGGCCACAGTTCCTGGGGTCACAAAGAGTCGGACACAACTGAGCAACTTCACTTTCACTTTCATAAAAGCTTTTAGAAGACATCCCATTAAGCTCTCCAGTTATTCCCCAAAGTATTGTAATACTAGCTCAATGATTCTCTTAGTAATCATCAATTTTGTTCTAAACAAACAGGGAAATTTTCAGGAGTACAAAATTATAGCCAATGTCTTCATAGCTAGTATCTCATATTGGCTTCATAGCCAATATCTCATAGCATGATATCAGGAATAGGAAAACAGAAATATTTGTTCCAGTTTTATCCATTGGCTTCCTCACTAATCGCTTAGTATAATGGGGCTAATAATATTATAAAAGATTATTTTAATAAATTTGAATGCAAACCAGAAGTCTGAATTTATATCTTCAGTTCAGTTCAGTCGCTCAGTCATGTCCGACTCTTTAGGACCCCATGAGTCGCAGCACGCCAGGCCTCCCTGTCCATCACCAACTCCCGGAGTTTACTCAAACTCATGTCCATTGAGTTGGTGATGTCATCCAGCCATCTCATCCTCTGTCGTCCCCTTCTCCTCCTGCCCCCAATCTTAAACAGCCTCATAGCTGTTCCTAAAATGTACCTAAATTTGTAATAAATAAATAAATAAAATCCAGCTTTCTATTTTCTGGGCCAATTTGACAAGTGTAATAAACAGTTTCAATATTTGAACATTAATCTATGATCAATCTGGGAGTTTATTTTGGTTTATGTCACAAGGAATGAACCAATTTTATTCTATTTCCAAATGGTTGGCCAGTTGTTTCAACACTTTTTTTCTGAATAATTCATTTCTTTCCATTAATTTGAAATACTAACTTTATGATATTCTAGTTTCTTTAATTGGGTGAATTGCTACTTTTTCTATGCTATTCCATTGATCTTTCTATTCTTCTGTTGAAAAAAAATAGTCAATATTTTCCCAGAAGCCTACTTCTTTTATTCATTAATTTTTACCCACTCTACATTCAATATATGTCATGCTTTCCTTTCCTCAATACCAAATGTGCCTTCCCTACCACCTTCAAACCATGTCTACACCACTTAAGAGGAAATTCCTCATTTTTTTTTTTTTTTTTTCACAAAGTCGATCTTGTTTCTGTGTTTGCCCTCAAGGAAAATGTTTGAGAAATGAGGAAAGATGGTGGTATGTGCTAGGAGACAGAACACAGAAAGAAGATCTGAGGGTCAGAGGAGTAAAAGCATTGTTTCCAGCAGTGCCAGCAGATCAGTGGGTTCTTGGGAACCCACCAGTATGCATACGTGCACTCACTGAAAGCTTCATAGGCAGTCAGAATACTCATAAAGATTTTTTAATATATAGTAAGAAAAAAGCAGAATGGAACCCAGACCTACCAACAGAGACATTAAAAGACATTGGAAAAGAAGACCAAGCCAGCAGAAGACAGGAGAAAATTCATGCAGGGGTGTGTATGGAGGATAGTAGAGTCAAGGCATGTCACAGCAACCAAGGGAAGAGGTAGTTTTAAAAATAAGCAAGATTTTGAATTCTTATGTAGTCTAGAATATTATGTTTCTCAGGAACTTCCCAGGTGGCTCAGTGGTAAGGAATCTGCCTTCTGCTGCAGGAAATACAAGAGACATGGATTTGGGTCCCTGGGTCAGAAAGACCCCCTGGAAGAGGAAATGGCAACCCACTCCAGTATTCTTGCCTGGAAAATCTCATGGACAGAGAAGCCTGGTGAGCTACAGTCCATGGGGTCACAGAGGATCGGACACAACTGAAAATGCAGGCATGCTCATTGTTTTCCTCAGCAAGGAATGATTTTGTTGTAAACAGAAGATTCAGAAATTACTTCTGGCTCAAACAGAATTATTAAAGGTCAAGCTCAACTTGAGATTAAGTAAGAGAATGACTTAAAGGAAAACTGGATTCAACAATTAAAACTGAAAACAACTTTATTGAAGAGACTTAGCAATGAATTAGAAATTGAAGATACTGAAACAGAGGAAGGAGATCATAAGGTTTTGAATGGATAGCTATCCAAATCACCTCACAGATGAAAAAAAAATCTTAATTTGTATGTGAGATAAGACAAAACACTTTTGAAAATTCATTCATTTGAGAATTCTGATGCACATGTGAGTGTAGACCAAATGGAAAGAGATTTAAGAGGCCATTCAGTTTGCTTTTACACTAGTCCTTAAGTTAAAGAAGAAGAAGAAAGATAAATAGTCTAGATCAATTCACTGGAGTAGAAAAATCTTACAGGAAATAAGGTGTCCTATAGGGTTTCTGGACACCCATACTTTTATGACATGTTTGGCAACTGGGTAACCAAGGTTTTGACTATTCATGTCATGGCTACATAACTTGAAACAAGAAACTCACCTTGAAAGAGCTGTAAAATCCATTTCAGATTTTTTTTTTTTTAAGAAAACATTTAAAATAGTTTTAAATAGCCTCCACACTCTTGGGAGAACATGAAACCATGATCAGATTGGTGCCACTCTCTGATTTCCAGGATAGGCTTTACTTCCACATAGATGCCCGCTGGACTCCAGTTACTACCTTCTATATAATAAGGCAGCTGGGTCAAAATCACAAAGATTAAACCATCACAACAATTTTCCTTCCTCAGTACACACTGGGAAGTACAAGTTGTCCAACAATATATACACATTTTGTACATCTGAATACAAAATGGAAAAATTAAATACAAAGTAATCCAAAAATGTTTAGGTTTTTAACTTACAAAAAATGAAGCTGTATAATGGGCTCCAGTTTCATCCATCTCATTAGAACTGATTCAAATGAATTATTTTTAATGGCTGAGTAATATTCCATGGTGTATATGTACCATAGCTTCCTTATCCATTCGTCTGCTGATGGGCATCTAGGTTGCTACCATGTCCTGGCTATTATAAACAGTGCTGCGATGAACATCGGGGTGCACGTGTCTCTTTCAGATCTGGTTTCCTCGGTGTGTATGCCCAGGAGTGGGATTACTGGGTCATATTGTAGTTCTATTTCCAGTTTTTTAAGGAATCACCACACTGTTCTCCATAGTGGCTGTACTAGTTTGCATTCACACCAACAGTGTAAGAGGGTTACATGTCAATGTATGGCAAAAACCACTACAATATTGTAAAGTAATTAGCCTCCAACTAATAAAAATAAATGAAAAAAAAAAATGAAGCTTCTTTCAAAGGCCTTAGCTAAAATAGTGGCTGATTTTGTTTGTCCTTCAATGAACTGATCACATAACAGATAAAATCAACTGCTGTCTCTTCAGCCAGTGTTCATTTTACAAAAGTACTGCTGGTATAAGTACAAAATATTTTCTATACCAAAAAAAAAAAAAAAATTACCTGACCCTGCTGAACAAGCAAATATCTATGATTAAAATTTTAAGAATTTTTTGTGAGAGTCAGAACAAAGATATGAATAAGATATGTCACTAGGAGCTATTATTTCATTATAACCAAATAAGAGCTTAAAAATGGAACTGCTATTTACTAATCAATCTATTTTACTTTATTTTTTAGTATACATGCTGCTGAAGTGAGCACTACTTTATTTTTTTAAATTGAATATCCTGTTTTTTAAATTGAATTATATCATCTACACTGGTGCTTTTTGTTTCTAAGAGGTCAAACTGAAGCCATAGATTATAAAAGTGAAAATTTAAACACTCTCCCAACAGAATTTCTGATATAAAGTAGCACGTTAGACTACTTTGGTCTCATCTCACCCCTCCCAGCATTCCTAGGGAGAAGTAATCATGCAAGTAAAACAATGAAAATACCAATATAAAAAATCTTAATTTAACTGATAGGAAGAACAAGAAAATATTCCATAAACTAAAATCACACCAACAAAATAGCTATGGAACTTTATCCCCCAGTATTCAGCATAGTAGCATACTTAGGTTCAACTTCCAAAAAGATAAAGAGAAGTTTTACATAAACTCTAGCAGTGTGATTTTTATGAAACTTGCATTTGAAAGTTCATCATGTGGATAATTAAAAAAAAAATCACTCTAAGTTTTTAATATGTCAATCTTTTAACCTGAGTATTTCACATTGTCTCACTTGTTCTGTTAAAGTATTTCACTGAAAACAGAAGTAAGATACACATAATTTGTTTAAGTTTTAGCTTTAAAGTATAACTTTGTTTTCACTTGTTATCCTTAAGGGCTTACTTAGTGCAAGTTTGGCTTCCCTGGTAGCTCGGATGGTAAAGCATCTGCCTACAATGCAGGAGACCCGGGTTCGATCCCTGGGTTGGGAAGATACCCTGGAGGAGGAAATGGCAACCCACTACAGTACTCTTGCTGGGAAGTCCCATGGACCGAGGGGCCTAGTAGGCTACAGTCCATGGGGTCACAAAGAGTCGCACACGACTTAGCGCCTTCACTTTACTGCAAGTTTACATGATTAATAAATAATATCAGGAATGAAGAAAAAATACTAACACAAAACATTTTATCTAAATTCCATGATCTTGCTCAGTTGTTTGGCTCTTTGCAACCCTATGGACCACCGTCCACCAGCCTCCTCTGTCCATGGGATTTCACAGGCAAGAATAGTGGAGTGGGGGGGGGCCACTTCCTCCTCTGAAATTATCTAAATTAACAAACTAATAAACCTGATAGGAGTTGTTATTTAACAATTATTTTCAAATGTTTTCTGTGGAGAACCATAGAGTTAAAAGGAAAAGCTGCCACAGACAGGGTCTTTCAATATGTGTCATCATGTCTCTTCGATGACAGCTCATTTTTGTTTCAAATACAAGTGAACTTTCATTCTCTCTCTGTCTCTCTGTTAACTGACAAAATTTAAATTTTTGCCTCATCTCTTTGAAATAACACATCAAATTTCTTCCTTGATTCTCTTAGAGGAATAATTTATCACCAAAACCGCATTTACTTTTAAAGAAGGCTAATTTTGAGAAGAGGACTCCATACATTGATATTAAAAATAAATATTCATCCCATAAAGTGAAAAGAAAATACACACCTTTGTGAGTTCACACCTGTGAATTTGGTCACCTTAATGGTTTAGTGCATATGTTTAGCAAATAGCTGAAATATAATAAAATTCAAACATTGAATATCTGGCAAATACAAGTTTAAAAACCTTTTACAATATGTATAAATAATTATTTGTGATTATTGATTTGGTCTTCACTCCCATTTTGAATGTTGGATTTCCTCATAATCCTTGTAACATTATTCTCGTAAATAGCAATGTGCAACATGATTATCAAACTTAAGTAGGTTGTGGTCAAACTCTGGATTCATTGATTACACACAAGGAAAAATACTAGAAACAACATAGTAATGATAATAACAATAATAAATAAACTGTGTGGACCTGACCATGAAGACAAAGTCTGCCTATACTCAATAAAAAGATACACAGACAGAAAGAAGTTAAACCAAACTCCTTTGCTTGAGAAAGGCATGTAGTCCCATGTTGCTGCTGTTCAGTCACTGAAACCTCTCTGACTCTGTGATCCCATGAACTGCAGCACACCAAGCTTCTCTGTCCTTCACTCTCACTGACTTCACTGAAACTCAGGTCCAGTGAGTCAGTGATGTTATCCAACCATCTTATCCTCTGTAGCTCCCTTCTCCTCCTGCCCTCAATCTTTCCTAGCATCAGGGGCTTTTCAAATGAGTCAGTTCTTCACATCAGGTGGCAAAAATATTAGAGCCTCAGCTTCAGCATCAGTCCTTCCAATGAATATTCAAGACGGATGTCTTTTAGGATGCTGTCCAAGGGACTCTCAAGAGTCTTCTCCAACACCACAGTTAGTTAGAAAGCATCAATTCTTCAGCACTCAGCTTTCTTTATAGTCCAGCTCTCACATCCATACATTCATACTGGTAAAACCACAACTTTGACTAGACAGAATTTTGTTGGCAAAGCAATGTCTCTGCTTTTTAATATGCTGTCTAGGTTAGTCATAGCTTTCTTCCAAGAAGCAAGCGTCTTTTAATTTTTTGGCTGAGGTCAAAATCCGCAGTGATTTTGGAGCCCAAGAAAAGAAAATCTGTCACAGTTTCCACTTTTTCCCCATCTATTTGTGATGAAGTGAGGGGACTTGGATGTCATGATCTCAGTGTTTTGAATGTTGATTTTAAGCCAGCTTTTTCACTCTCCTCTTTTTCCTTTATCAAGAGACTCTTGTTCCTCTTTGATTTCTGCCGTTAAAGGGATATCATCTGCATACATGAGGTTGCTGATATTTCTCCAGGCAATCTTGATTCCACCTTATGATTTATCCAGCCTAGCATTTTTGCATAATGTACTTGTATATAAGTTAGAAGAACAGGGTGACAATATACAACCTTGACGTTCTCTTTTTCCAATTTGGAACCAGTCTGTTGTTTTACATCTGGTTCTAACTGTTGCTTCTTGACCTACATACATATTTCTCAGGAGACAGGTAAGGTGCTCTGGCATTCCCATCTCTTTAAGAATTTTTCACAGTTTGTTGTGATACACACAGTTAAAGACTTTAGCATAGTCGATGAAGCAGATTTTTTTTTTTTTTTAATTCCCTTACTTTTTCTATGATCCAGCATATATTGGCAATTTGATCTCTGGTTCCTCTGCCTTTTCTAAATCCAGCTTGTACATTTGAAAGTTCTCTATTCACGTACTTCTGAAGCCTAGCGTGGAGGATATTGAGCATAATCTTGCTAGCATATGAAATGAATTCAATCGTACAGTAATTTGAATTCTTTGGCATTGCCTTTCTTAAGGATTGAAATGAAAACTGATCTTTTCCAGTCCAGTGACCACTGCTGAATCTTCCAGATTTGCTGACATATTAAGTGTATCACTTTCACAGCATCATCTTTTAGGATTTGAAATTGTTAGCTGGAATCCCATACCTCCACGGGCTTTGTTCATCATAATGCCTCCTAAGGCCCACTTGACTTCACACTCTAGGATGTCTGGCTCTAGGTGAGTGGTCACACCATCGTGGTTATCCAGGTCTTTCAGAAAATTTTGTATAGTCCTTTTGTGTATTCTTGCCACTTCTTGATATCTCCTGCTTCTGTTCAGTCCTTGCCGTTTCTCTCATTTATTGTGTCCATCTTTGCATGAAATGTCCCCCTGAATCTATAATTTTCTTGAAGAGATCTCTAGTCTTTCCCATTCTATTGTTTATCTCTATTTCTTTGCATTTTTCATTGAAGGAGGATTTCTTATCTCTCCTTGCTAGTCTCTGAGACTCTGCATTCAAGTGGGTATATCTTTCCCTTTCTCATTTGCCTTTCACTTCTCTTCTTTTCTCAGCAATTTGTAAGACCTTCTCAGACAACCACTTCACCTTCTTGCATTTTTTTTTTTTCATGGGGATGGTTTTGGTCATCACTTCTTATAGTTCCATAGACAATATGTTTTGTATAAATAAAATGTGATTTGGAAATGTTTCACAATGTGACTCTTGTGGCTAGTATGTTTGGAAACACATCTCTCAGTCAAGCCACTTTCCACCAAGGTATCAGAGATAATTTCTAATGAGCTATCAGAGATAATGATCCTAAGTTATCAGAGTTAATGAATTAACATGCACAGGGACTAGGTTACCAGATTTAGGAAATATAAATACAGAACACCAGGTTACATTTGAATTTCAGACCAACATAGAATAATTTTTTTTTTAGTATGTGTCTCAAATATTACATGCATACATACAAAAAGATATTCCTTATATTAAATTTAAATGTAACAGCTCCTTCTGAATTTTATCTGATAATCTTACACAAGAAATTAGTATACAGCATTATATATTCTTTTAAGTAAAATGTTTCCCCCTCAATATGACTTATACTATACAAAGAACTATATCATTTTTCTAACTTTATCAATCCCTCAAGATCCTTAAAAGTAGCTACTACCTATAAATATATTCATATGTTTTAGCAATGTGTAGTGCTAATTAATTTATAATTACCAGATCACTCATTCCAACTAATTTCTAACAGTAACATTTTTTTTTTTTTAATGAAGTATACAAACCTCTGGAGGTACACAAGAAATTTATACAATTCCTTGGAATTGTGAATCTTAATCCCTCCTTAAAGAGTCTGAGAATATATCTTAGATGATTTTATGTATTATTTTTATATGTACATATTATATTGATATAAAGTATGTTATATCACAGATGTGTATAAAATTACATTGTATAAAATGCAAAATGGTCTCCGTTAAATGTCATTAATCACATCATTCAGGTCACGCATTCTACAGAGTTGCTGCCGTCAGTAGTCAAGTGTATGACAAAGATTTGAAGGGAGTGGAAACAAGGGAAAAAAAAGCCGTCTTCATGGCAGATGAACTCATTGTAAGGGTAAGTAGTCAAGGACTACCTGTCAGCATTTTTACTATGAGGTTCCTTGCACTTCACTCCAAAGGACAGCTTCCAGGATAAGTTAAATGACAGCACAGTTTAAGATAGAATATCCATGTTATACTAGAGCCTTTAGTTTCAGAGCAACAAGCATATCACTGGGCACTTCATTTAAGGGAATACACTCCAAGGCATTCCTTAGAATCAGTCAAATTTGTTGTGTTTGAGACTGCATCACTCTTCCTGGTTATGTTGTGTGCTGCCTTCAAAGGACTTAAATGAGACGTTATCCTTTATTAAACTTCAAGATCTTCACAGTCTCTCTCAGTGTATGATATGCAAAGTAAAAATATCTTTTTTTTTATCGTTGTGACAGCAGTGATGCTGGCATCACATG
Source organism: Dama dama (assembly GCF_033118175.1). Taxonomy (NCBI): domain Eukaryota; kingdom Metazoa; phylum Chordata; class Mammalia; order Artiodactyla; family Cervidae; genus Dama; species Dama dama. The sequence goes on along the minus strand of NC_083697.1, from coordinate 8,581,804 downwards.
AAATCTAAACTAGTACTTTTTCTTCATAAGAATTCTAGAAGGTCACTTGAGAATAGTTCCTTTTTAACTGCATTATGTAAGGTTTGGCATATGGAAACAAGTTCTTAGAAATGTGTTACTAAACTTTTAGATCACAGTGAATTTCTCAGAGAAGCTGAAAATCAGAGCACACTAAAATGAATTCTACAGACATTAACATAAACTGGTCCAGAAAAAAAAAAAAAAAAAAAAGATACAGTTTTAACTAAGACTGCTATGGAAAGTTTATGAGTATCTAAAAGAGAAATGTTTTATGGGTGTAGTAGGAAGGAAAGAGAAATGTCACAGGCAAAGATTAAATCCATGATCTGTATGGTTTGAAATCCTGGGTTGCAAATCCACAAGGTAAGAGACTCGGTGTTGAGGTCTGACTTTTCACGAACTTTAGGAGCACTCATTGTCACTGTACAAAGGATAAAGAAAGACACACCAAAAAAAGCTTACCTCAAAAGCCAGAACTACTTAGAACACTTTAAAACAGACTAAAGTTCAAATTTTTGTAAAATTGTCAGGCGAGTGTATTCTCCTCGGTTCTGTCTCGTCACAATAAAGATTTGGAGTGACAGACATTAAAGCCCTCAGCGTGCCACAGCTCTCGGGTCTTGGACAGACTGTGTTACAGCTCTTAGACAAATCAGTGTTACAGATCCATGTTACAGCTTTATTTTATTTAGATAATAGCAGGAAAATACATCCTCGAGGCATGTTAACCCAAAGACGTGAAGAGAAGAGCACCCCAGCGTGCGGGGGAGAGAGAGAGAGAGAGACCCCCAAGCCCTTTTGTTAGGGGGAGCACACTGATTGAAACCGCCCACCCTGGCCAGGCACCATAGTAACCATTTGCATGAGTTGTTCTATGACAGGAGATTCTGATAAGGAATACGGAACTAATAAGCCACCACCAACTGGAAGAGTTCGGGAAAGGTTGAAAGGAGACACCGCGTGTCCGTCCACTTCCCAGAATCCCTCTTGCTAGCATCCATCTTGGCTGAGATGTGTGTGCCACCAGGAAAGACTCTGAATTAGAATGATTGGCCAAAGACCACCCGGAAACTAATCCCATCACCATAAAATCCGAGACTGCGAGCCACGCGCGGAGCAGTTCTCCTGGGTTCCCTTACCCTCCTGCTCTCCGCCCAGGTGCCCTTCCCAATAAAATATCTTGCTTTGTCAGCATGTGTCTCCTTGGACAACTCATTTCCGAGTGTTAGACAAGAGCCCAGTTCCAGGCCTGGGAAGGCGTCCCCCTTCCTGCAACACTTTGACTCCTCTTTTTATGGTTTTTTTGTTTCTCCCCCTGGGCCTGCCCTACATAAACTGGGTTAGCCAGGAGTGTTGTTTGTTCTACCTGAGGTCCTCACTCCGGTCCTCAGACCTTTCTTTGTTCTATTTTGTGGGCTTTTCCCTTCCTTGTCATTTAGCCACAGCCATTCTGGACTCCTGTTTCCTATTCTAACTACCTAACAAAATGAATAGGCGTTTTTCAGTAGGGATTGGAAAAAGTGAGTCTATTGAAATTAATGTCAAGAAATGAAGTGAAAAAGGAAAGTAAATGTTGCCAGGGGCTCCCAGTGACCACAGCCCTGTGGGTCACAGAGGAGCTCCTCCCAAGGGTGCAGCTCAGACTACAGCAGGATTCAGCATAACAATAGGGATGGTTATATGAGCAAGAAATTTAAAAAGGAAATAAGGAGAATGACAATTTTTAGGTGTGAAAGCACTATTAATGAAAACCAATTGTGAGTGAAAATAAGAAGGAGAATAAGTCACCAAGCTCCATGCAATGTCATAGATGATAAGGAATACAAAAGAGATTTCCCTCCCATCCAACAATCATGAATACATAAGTAATCACAGTTACATTATTATGTGAGTGACAGTGAAATTTTCATCTTTTACCACATTTCTAGAGAACCGCTCTATTCTAGCCCTTTTGAAATCTTTGGGAATGACTCAAAATAAATGCGAGGAGTTTCCACCATCAAATTCTCAGTAATCACTTAACATTTGTAATTGCCTTTGGTTGAAGAGAATACCAAATTAGCTCTCAATCAATAAAGAAAACATGAACTAATGCTATCACTTCACATTAATTCAAATTCTGTCTCATTCCTTGACTGTTCAAATTGTTTCATTGTGCTTCTAGAATTAGTTAGGCAAAAAGTATTTAAATCTTGAATGCTTGGGACTTGGAATGTTCCAGATAAAATACTTTATGGATTTTGGGTTTATTTCTCTGTTTTTTTTTTTTTTTTTTTTTTGTATTTGCTATACTGTTTTTATTTTTATTTTTGTTTTGTTTTATTTTGTTTACTGTTCTTTTTTTAAATGTTTTTAATTGGAGGGAAATTGTTTTACAATGTTGTGTTGGTTTCTGCTGTACAATCATATAAATCATCCAAATTTTATATATATCAAATTGCCAATCCCTGTTGGATCATTGAGAAAGCTAGAGAATTTCAGAAAAAATGTCTACTTCTGCTTCATTGACTACACCAAAGACTTTCACTGTGTGGATCACAACAAACTGTGGAAAATTCTTATAGAGATGGGAAAATCAGACCACCTGACCTGCCTCCTGAGAAATCTGTATGCAGGTCAAGAAGCAACAGTTAGAACTGGACATGAAAAAACAGACTGGTTCCAAATTGGGAAAGGAGTATGTCAAAGCTGTATATTTTCACTGTGCTTATTTAACTTATATGCAGGGTACATCAGGCAAAATGCTGGGCTGGATGAAGCATAAGGTGGAATCGAGATTGCTGGGATAAATATCAATAACCTCAGATACACAGATGACACACCCTTATGGCAGAAAGCAAAGAAGAACTGAAGAGCCTCTTGATGAAAGCGAAGGAGAAGAGTGAAAAACCTGGCTTAAAACTCAACATTCAGAAAACTAAGGTCATGGCATCTGGTCCCATCACTTCATGGCAAATAGATGAGGAAACAGTGGATACAGTGACAGAATTTATTTTCCTGGGCTCCAAAATCATTGCAGATGGTGATTGCAGCCGTGAAATTAAAAAATGCTTGCTCCTTGAAAGAAAAGCTATGACCAAACTAGACAGCATATCAAAAAGCAGAGACATTACTTTGCCAACAAAGGTCGGTCTAGTCAAAGCTATGGTTTTTCCAGTGGTCATGTATGGATGTGAGAGTTGGACTATAAAGAAAGCTGAGCACTGAAGAATTGATGCTTTTGAACCTGTTGTTGGAGAAGACTCTTGAGAGTCCCTTGGACTGCAAGGAGATCCAACCAGTCAATCCTAAAGGAAATCAGTCCTGAATATGCATTGGAAGGACTGATGCTGAAGCTGAAACTCCAATTCTTTAGCCACCTGATGGAAAGAACTGACTCGTTGAAAAAGACCCTGTTGCTGGGAAAGATTGAAGGGAGAAACAGATGGAGACAACATAGGATGAGATGATAAGCTCCAGGTATTGGTGATGGACAGGAAAGCCTGGTGTCCTGCAGTCCGTGGGGTCGCAAAGAGTTGGACAAGACTGAGCAACTGAACTGAACCAATACATATATTACCCACTGTGCTCCCCAATCCCACACCTCTAGGTCGTCACGGAGTGCCAGGCTAGGCTCCTTGTCTTATATGACAACTTCTCACCAGCTATTTTACATATGGTAGTATACATATATGTTGAAAACACTTTCTCCATTCATCCCACTCTTTCCTTCCCCTACTGTGTACACAAGTCCATTCCCTACATCTGTGTGTCCGTTCCTCCCTTGCAAATAGGTTCATCAGTACCATTTTGCTAGATTCCATAGTAATAGTAGTGTTAGTCACTCAGTCATGTCTGACTCTTTGAGACCCCAAGGACTGTAACCTGCCAGGCTCCTCTGTCCATGGAATTCTCCCAGCAAGAATACTGGAGTGGATTGCCAATTCCTTCTCCAGTCTCCATTTCTCCCATGCAAATAGGTTTATCAGTACCATTTTTTTCTAGATTACATATACATAGGTTAATATTCTGTATTTGTTTTCCTCTTTCTACCTTACTTCACTTTGTCTAACAGGATTTAGTTTCATCCACCTCACTAGAACTGACTCAGATTTGTTCTTTGTTTGGCCACGTAGTATTCCATTGTATATATGTACCACATCTTCTTTGTAAATAGTGCTGCTATGAACACTGGTTTCATGTGTCTCTTTTTCTTAAACAAATTCTGTGTCAATTTATCTTAAATAAGTTGATATCCTCATTTGTTTACTATAGATTTTTTTTTTTTTTTTTTGTGGTTGTATGTATATCAATGCTCATTTATGGAAAATAAATAATATTAACTGGGGCTTTTGCCGCACGGATCCTTAACTATGTAGGTACAGTAAATGACACCCACTTGTGGGTTTGATAACAGCCCCAGGAGGTCTGGGAACTTCCACTTGTGGACTCGCTTATGGTTCTGGTCTGAGGAAAGATTTTTCTATGTAGATTGATATTCTGTGATTTTACAAATGGTTTTAGATATCTGGAATTTTGGAGGTTTTTTAAATTAATGTGAAAGACACTGGTCATTACCTAGGATTTTAGAACCATTATGAAACAGATTTTTTTAAAGTAGGACTAGATTTGCAAACATATTTTTGTTGACGTAGCCAGTTTTGTGTACATGGAAGGAAGCAAGGGGTTGCAGAAGGGAAGCTTTGGAGAGTAATTAAATAAAACAAACTTTCTTTTTCAAGCCATCATTCCTCTGATTTAAGCAATAATAGAGTCAACTTTGCTCATCCACCTCCCTTACCCCACATTTGATCAGATTGCCATAGATTACAAGTCTTCATGACTCTAATCACTCTTCACATATTCTTCCTCAATCCTAGTCTTATGAAAACCTTTCAAAAATCTGATTATATAATACATTTCATACCTCAGTGGTTTATCATCACCATAAATATAGAAATCAAATTACTAAGCTCTTTATGCTATAATCTCAGCCTCTCTAGCCTCATGTACCATTGGAGTGTATACTTCTGCCATAACAAATGACCTGCTGTTTCCTAGCAAGTCTACGCCTTCATGGAATTCTCTTACATCTTCTCTTGTTCCACCTCTCTCTGAAAGTATTTTGAAATCCTTCAGCACACACACACACACACCTTTCTTTCCTTGTGTCTTGAAGAACATGATTCATGCCTCTATAACAGCATTAACACACTCGAATTGGAACTATTTATCTGATTTTTTTTTCCCCACTAACAAAGTGAAAATGTCCAACTCTTTACAATCACAAAGACTGTAGCCCCTGTCAATGGAATTCTCCAGGCAAGAATACAGGAGTGGGTAGCCATTCCCTTCTCCAGATTTTCTCAACTGAACCCAGGGACTGAATCCAGGTCTCCTGTATTGCAGGAAGATTCTTTACCATCTAAGCCACCAAGGAAGCCCTCCCCACTAACAAATGTACTTTCAAATCAGAGGCATTCTTGGCAATATCACTTGTCCTTGGGGCTTGCTAGTTACTCAGTACAAGTTTGATGGATGGATGAGTAATGATGTCTCTAAGACAACATAAAAATCAAGGAGACCTACCCATTTTTCTTACATTATTTGAAGTTTCATCAATTAAACAAAAGACACAGCATTACAAAAACTGTAAGATAAACTTTTGAGATTTATTAACTTACTGATTTTCAAAAGTCAGCCACTTATATTAGTAATCATTGCTGAAGTTCAAAAGCTAAACCTTTTCACTTTAAACTCTCGTGAAGTTGCTCAGTCATGTCCAGCTCTTTTTGATCCCATGGACTGTAGCCTACCATGCTCCTCTGTCCATGAAATTTTCCAGGCAAGAGTACTGGAGTGGGTTGCCATTTCCTTCTCCAGGGGATCTTCTCAACCCAGGGATTGAACCCAGGTTTCCTGCACTGCAGGCAGATGCTTTACTGTCTGAGACACCAGGGAAGCCCTTAAACTATTGTAATGTCATTAAATTAGAACCATGATTGGGCAAAAGTAAAAGACTGCTTCAGAAGAAGTTAAGAACTCAAAAACATTCCCTCACCATGTATATATTCTGATTTATTTGCCTAAATTTTGCTAATTTATAAATGTGAATCTCTAATTATGTGGTTTAAGGACAAAATGTGTTAATGAACATTTAACCATGTAATTCAAAGAGGAAAATGAAAGTGAAAGTCGCTCAGTCATGTCTGACTCTTTGCAGCCTCATAAACTATACAGTCCAAGGAATTCTCCAGGCCAGAATACTGGAGTGGGTAGCCGTTCCCTTCTCCAGGGGATCTTCCCAACCCAGCAATCGAACCCAGGTCTCCCGCATTGAATGCTCTCAAATAATGAAAATAATTTGAAAAGTATTCATACTTCATCTTAGTGAAAGCTAAGAATTGATTTTATGCTTAATATCTCAAATTTTCATGAAGGAAAGATGGCCATGAAGGAAAGATCATGAAAAATTATCTTTAAAATTTATTTCTATTTAACTTCTAGAAATGTATGCATTTTCAAGCAAGGGCAGAGAACATAGATCTAAATAACTTCAGTTATAAATATGTCACTAGTATTTTACCTTCACATGTGTTCATCATAAGTAGACATTTTTTTTTAATATGATGATTATCTTTAGTATTACCACTGTTATTTATCCTAATTTTTACAATTAAAAGAAAAACAAAAAACAAAAGACTTGGTAACCCTGACACTATGATGAAAGATCAAAGAACTCAAACTCTGTTGATGATAAAGCATATAATCATTTTTAAATGTCTAAGAATTTGTTAAAGATTAGTTACAGCTTTTCCATTCTGATTTATAATTCAACACTATAAATGAAGTTCTTGATCACTTGGATAAACAGATTGCAGTAATAGAAGAGGAAGTCTGTTTCAGGAAAGATCTAATGTAGTAGATTTGCACTTACAGATGGTTCAACTGACTTACTGACAGATGGTTCAGCTTTATGATGGCAAGACAACTACACATATTCAGTAGAAACCTCACTTTTAGAGTTTGAAATTTTTATCTTTTCTTGGACTGGTGATATGTAGTTCTATACCTAGTGATGCTGGGCAGTTCAGCTCCTAGTGAACCACAGGATCATGAGGCCAAACAACTGATACACTTATAATATGAGATTGAGCCAACAGTTCTGTTCTTTTTTTTTTTTTTTTTTAACTTTCAGCATGGTATTCAATTAACTACATGTGATATTAAACACTTTTTTTTTTTTTATAAATCAGGCTTTGTAATACATGATTTGCTCCACTGCTGTAAATATTCTGAGCATGTTTAAAGTAGCTTAGGCTAAGTTGTGATGCTTCATAGATTAGGTGTATTCAATGCCATTTTAAATTAAAATGTTTTCAACTTACAATGGGTTTATTGGGATGTAACCTCACTATAAACTTAGTAAGATTCATACATCTAAGTACAATAATTTATTGCATATTATTTGTAATACTATTAATTTGAACAATCAATACATCAGAGACATGAACTAACATAATGTGATTAAACATGCAAAAAAATTCACATCTTTGAAATCTTACAACTTGAAGTTTCATATGTAGGGGACTTAATGTATTCTCTATAGAGGAAAATGATAAATATTTTTTTTTCAGGATGAAAAGGTCTAAATAAAATAGGGTATAGAAAAAAACTGCATTTCAAGTGTGTTTTCTTTTAAAATCTTGATATGTTAAACAAAACATATCCTAAAGTATGCACCATTCTGTTCTACAATATATTCCTCCTGACATACACATACTCATGAAATACCTGCTTAACAAGTATTTATTGGGTGTCCACTCTGCCAGGCTTTATACAAGAAGGTAGCATTATTTTCATTCCATTAGAGATATGTCCCCTGCATTAAGAGTGCTTGTCGGCCATATCCCTTAATTACCCACAGTAATTTATACTTCTCAAATCTATTTTTAATGAAGGGGGAAAAAAAAACAAAAACAAAAAACTAGTACTAAAAGTCCTGACAACACGCTAAATGGAAATCTTAGAAATAATATAATGGAAAGAAATCATTGCATCTGAAAGCAGTATGTCTTAAAATAATAAAAGAGAGAAACTTATAAAATTGTCTTTATTATTGAAATGGGGTATTAGCTTAAGGAAATAAATCAAGTAATCAAAAATATATAAGGCACAACTTGTTTGACATTAAAGAAATAGGATTTGTGTCCCCCAAATTAAATATGATAAACTCAATATAAGCATTCCAGTCAGGGCTGCACAGAACCTAGATGTACAAAGGAGAGTTTCCTTATTTGATGCAACTGATGAAAATACCCTAGATCACAATGTTCCAAACTCTCTTCCATGATATTCTAAGGTTGGGCAGGATTAGAGCTGTTTGGCTACTGGGCCAGTTTTTAACATGCCTTATTTGAAGTAACATATCTCAATTTTCAATAGAATTCACACATTATATAACAAAATTCTATTAGCAAATGTGTTCAGTGGAAGAAAAATATCTAAATCAAGAAATATGGAACCCACTTGTTGCCTTGGAACCTTTCTGTATCTGAATAAATGTCAGAACTTCAGTTACCTAAGCCTCCTCTCTGAGGACCAGAACATTTCTAAAACACTAGGCACTGACTTCAGTCCTAAGTGTCTCTTCCCCGCCATTCCAATGCCTTTCTCCACCACAGAAGATCATTATCATTATTATCATTTTCATTATTTCAAAAAGTTTGCCTTTACAGCTGCTCTAAGCTCACCTTCAAAATACTCTGGCTGAAACAATATTTCAGACAATGAATTGTACACCAGGCTGACTAGAGTCAACTGGTGTATCTTTATGGGAGTTTCTTGCTGACCATAATGAGCTTTTGAGATATCTAAAATCCTAAAGCCTAGCCTTCTGTCTGTCCATGGAGTGCTCAATATGACCTGCAATTCCAAAAATAGCACTTTTCTCCAAGCCCCCAAATCTCCTCTCTAGAGATTTTTTTTTTCCATTCTCCTGACAATTTCCACTCCTTAATCTAATATTTTTACAATATTTTTGAAGAAAAGCATTCATGAAATTAACAGTGGTAGTAGTTACTATAATAACTCCAATCAGTGCTTTGATATCTATGTGCAAGATGGTAAAAGGGATATTTACCCATTTGCCGGATCTGACTCAGGATGACAGACAACTGAAAAGTAAAGGAGAGGAAGATGTGAATAGAAAAGGTGGGGGGGGGGGGGGGGGGGTGTGATGGGAAAGCAAAAGATAAAGCTAATCCACACAAATGTGAATATGCTCCTGCCTAACTTGCTAAGGAGAGGGTCTTTGGACAGATATTATGAATAACAAAGCCACCAAAACAAAGGTGAGACCATATCTTAAAATGCCCAAACACTTTGGCATTCTTCCTTTCTTTATTTTTTCTTTTTCCTCTTTGACTCTTTGACTCCCAAACAATTAAGCATCTGATATGTTGACAATGGAAGACACTTAAATTTTATAGAGGAGCAGGAACTTTCAGGACTCTGAGAAACACTAAAGGAGAAAGGCATTAGTGGTTGGAGAACCAGATCTACTGACCAATGGCAATGGTGACGGAAATGAAAGATGGGGATGGAAAAGAGAAGTATTTTGAAGATGTAATTGCCAGGACCTGACAAATGAGGAAAATAAAGTGTAGCAATACATGTTTACTTTCTATTTTGGGTGAAAAACAGTTACAAGAAACACAGAACTGTAAGGCTGACAGTTTGGACCTTACTACACTGAACTCCATAGAACAGAGACGGCATAAGTTCATTTGACAGAAAGAGGGATAAGAAAATCCAAAGTGTTTTTTTGAAGCTGAGGAAACTGGACGGGGCTGGATTTGTGCATCAGGGATGCATGAACACAGTGCTGACAGCTAAGCCTTAGGGGTAGATCCAGTTATCCAAGGAGAAAACACTAAGTCAATACAGAAGGCCAATGTCAGAAATTTAAGGTACTCATATTTAATGAGAGTCAAAGAGGAAAAAGAAAAAATAAAAGAAAGAAAGGAAGAATGTCAAAGTTTCATCATCATAGATGACAGAAGGAATGAAAGTGCCCCAAAGAGGATGGAAAAACATTGTAGAAGATGTGAAGGCTGGCAGAGGTAATAATTTGGCTGACTTTGACAAAGTAGTCAAAATGAGGTATAGAAAAACTTATTTGTAACTCCTAAAAAAATTGAAAATTTCAGTTACAGAAAATAAGGTTCAGAGAAAGTCTAATAACACTTTTTAGGAGTCCTATTATACAGAATATTATAATTAGGTCTGGAGCTGCTTTTAAGAATATTCTTTAAGAATATTCAATGTAGGCCTGGAGAAAGACACTAACTGTGAAATGAAATTCAGTTAGACACAATTACAAGAATATTTTTATGTTTACAAATATAAGACTTCCAAAAGAGATCTTTAAAATTGCTATTAGATGTTTATCTTTCTGTAGAGGGAGTGGTTGGACGCAAGTAATTCCATGCTGGGATTTGTAATTTTATCTCTGTCAGTGAAGCTGAATGTTGTTCTGTCTTAGGAGTGGAACACAGTAATTCCCCTACATATGAACAAGTTGCACTCCAAGAGTACATTCATAAGTCCAATTTATTTGAAAGTCCAACAAAGTTAGCCGAGGTACCTAATACACAAAACTGACTATACGGTATTATACTGTATAGTATAATAGTATATAGCATAGTAGGCTTATGACAATTTTCATAAAAGTGATACATAAAAAACAAACACAAAAAATAAACATTTTCATTATTGTTGTTGTTGTCCAGCCACTCAGTTGTGTCCAACTCTTTGCGACCCCATGGACTGCAGCACGCCAGGCTACCCTGTCCTTCACCATCTCCTGGAGCTTGTTTAAACTCATGTCCATTCAGTCACTGATAACATCCAACCATCTCATCCTCTGTCATCTCCTTCTCTTAGTGGTTTCAATCTTTCCCAGCATCAGGTTATTTTCTAATGAGACAGAACTTCTCATTAGGTGGCCAAAGTCTTGGAGTTTCAGCTTCAGAATCAGCCCTTCTAATTAATATTCAGGATTGATTTCCTTTAGAATTGACTGGTTTGATCTCCTTGCAGTCCCAGGAACTCTCAACAGTCTTCTCCAACACCACAGTTCAAAAGCATCAATTCTTCAGAGTTCAGCCTTCTTTATGGTCCAACTCTCACACCCATACATGACTACTGGAAAAAAAAAATAGTTTGCTGATATGGACTTCTGTGGGCAAAGTAATATCAGTTCAGGTCAGTTCAGTCGCTCAGACGTGTGCGACTCTTTGCGACCCCATGAATCGCAGCATGCCAGGCCTCCCTGTCCATCACTAACTCCCGGAATTTACTCAAACTCATGTCCATTGAGTCAGTGATGGCATCCAACCATCTCATCCTCTGTCATCCCCTTCTCCTGCCCCCAATCCCTCCCAGCATCAGGATCTTTTCCAATGAGTCAACTCTTCACATCAGGTGGCCAAAGTATTGGAGTTTCAGCATCAGCATCAATCCTTCCAATGAACACCCAGCACTGATCTCCTTTAGGATGGACTGGTTGGATCTCCTCACAGTCCAAGGGACTCTCAAGAGTCTTCTCCAACACCACAGTTCAAAAGCATCAATTTTTCAGTGTTCAGATTTCTTCACAGTCCAACTCTCACATCCAAACATGACCACTGGAAAAACCATAGCTTTGACTAGACGGACCTTTGGTGGCAATGTAATGTCTCTGCTTTTTAATATGCTGTCTAGGTTGGTCATAACTTTCCTTCCAAGGAGTAAGTGTCTTTTAATTTCATGGCTGCAATCACCATCTGCAGTGATTTTGGAGCCCAAAAAAATAAAGTCTGACACTGTTTCCGCTGTTTTCCCATCTATTTGCCATGAAGTGGTGGGACCAGCTCTTAGTTTTCTGAAGTTTTCTGAAGTGATGGGGCCATGATCTTAGTTTTCTGAATGTTAAGCTTTAAGCCAACTTTTTCACTCTCCTCTTTCACTTTCATTAAGAGGCTTTTTAGTTCCTCTTCATTTTCTGCCATAAGGGTATCTTTGCTTTTAAATATGCTGTCTAGGATTGTCATAGCTTACCTTCCAAGGAGCAAGTGTCTTTTAATTTCATGTCTGCTGTCATCATCTGCAGTGATTTTGGAGCCCAAGAAAATAAAGTTTGTCACTGTTTCCATTGTTTATCCATCTATTTGCCATGAAATGATGGGACCAGATGCCATGATCTTTGTTTTTTGAATGTTGAATTTTAAGCCATCTTCTTCACTCTTTTCTTTCACCTTCATCAAGATGCTCTTTAGTTCCTCTTCACTTTCTGCCATAAAAGTGGTATCATCTTCTTACCTGAGGTTATTGACATTTATCCTGGCAATCTTGATTCCAGGATGTGCTTCATCCAGTCCAGTATCTTTCATGATGTACTCTGCATAAAAGTTTAATAAACAGGGTGACTATATCCATCCTTGACATATTTCTTTCCCAATCTGGAACCAGTTGTCCCATGTACAGTTCTAACTATTGCTCCTTGCCTTGAATACAGATTCCTCAGGAGACAGGTAAAGTGTTCTTGTATTCCTGTCTCTTCAATAATTTTCCAGTTTGTTGTGATCCACACAGTCAAAGGGTTTAGTGTAGTCAGTGAAGCAGACATAGATGTTTTTCTGGAATTCTATTGCATTTTCTATGATCCAACGGATGTTAGCAATTTGATCTCTGGTTCCTCTGCCTTTTCTAATCCACCTTGGAAAACTGGAAGTTTTCGGTTCATGTACTGTTGAAGCCAGCTTGGAGAATTTTGAGCATTACTTTACTAGCATGTGAAATGAGGACAATTGTGTGGTAGTTTGTAGATTCTTTGCCATTGCCTTTTTTTGCGATGGGAATGAAAACTTACCTTTTCCAGTCTTATGGCCACAGTTGTGTCTTCCAAATTTGCTAGCATATTGAGTGCAGCCCTTTCACAGCATCATCTTTTAGGATTTGAAATAGCTCAACTGAAATTCCATTACCTCCACTAGCTTTGTTTGTAGTGATGTTTCCTAAGGCATCAAGTGTGACTTGACTTCACACTCCAAGATGTCTGGTTCTATGTGAGTGATCACACCACTGTGATTATCTGGGTCATGAAGATCTCTTTTGTACAATTCTTCTGTGTATTCTTGCCACCTCTCCTTGATAGCTTCTGCTTCTGTTAGGTCCATATTGTTTCTGTCCTTTTGTGGCCATCTGTGCATGAGATGTTCCCTTGGTATCTCTAATTTTCTTGAAGAGATTTATAGTCTTTCCCATTCCATTGTTTTCCTCTATTTCTTTGCATTGTTCACTTAGGAATGCTTTCTTTTCTCTCCTTGCTATTCTTTGGAACTCTGTATTCAGATGAGTATATATTTCCTTTTCTCCTTTGCCTTCCACTTCTCTTCTTTTCTAAGATATTTGTAAGGCCTCCTCAGACAACCATTTTGCCTTACTTTTTCATGGAGATGGTTTTGATCACTGCCTCCTGTACAACGTTATGAACTTCTGTCCATAGTTCTTCAGGCACTCTGTCTATCTTATCTAATACCTTAAATCTATTTTTCACTTCTACTGTATAATTGTAAGAGATTATATTTATTTACCTAAATAGCCTAGTGGCTTTCTCTACTTTCTTCTACTTAAGTCTGAATTTGGAAATGAAGAGGTCATGATCTGAGCCACAGTCAGCTCCCAGTCTTGTTTTTGATGACTATATAGAGTTTCTGTATAATTAATCTGATTTTGGTATTGACCATCTGATGTTGTCTATGTGTAGAGTCATCTCTTGTGTTGTTGGAAGAGAGTGTTTGCTGTGACCAGTGCGTTCTCTTGGCAAAACTCTGTTCGCCTTTCCTTGCTTCATTCTGTACTCCAAGGTCAAACTTGCCTGTTATTCCAGGTATCTCTTGACATCCTACCTTTGCATTCCAGTCCCCTATAATGAAAAGGACAACAGTTTTGGGTGTTAGTTCTAGAAGGTCTTATTCTTCACAGAACTGTTTGGCTTCTTTGACATTAGTGGTTGGGGCGTAGACTTGGATTACTGTGATATTGAATGGTTTGCCTTGGAAACATACTGAAATCATTCTGTCATTTTTGAGATTGCACCCATGTACTACATTTCAGACTCTTTTGTTGACTATAAGAGCTACTACATTTCTTCTAAGGGATTCTTGCTCACAGTAGGTTATAATGGTCGTCTGAATTAAATTCACCCATTCCAGTCCATTTTAGTTCACTGACTCCTAAAATGTCAATGTTCACTCTTGCCATTTCCTATTTGACTACTTCCGATTTACCTTGATTCATGGGCCTAATATTCCAGGTTCCTATACAATATTGTTCTTTGGCATATTGGACTTCTAACACCAGGCACATCCACAACTGGGTGTTGTTTTTGCTTTGGCTCAGCCTCTTCATTCCTTCTGGAGCTAATTCTACGCTTTTCTCCAATAGCATATTGGGTAGCTTCTGACCTGGGAAGTTCATCTTTCAGCGTCATATCTTTTTGCTTTTTCATGATAGTCATACTGTTTTTAATCTTACAGTGCTTTGTAAAGTACAGTACAGTACAAGCTGCATCACATCTGCTTTTATGCTTGCTTCCAGACATCCTGGGCTTGAAATAAAGATACTGTACAGTATCTATACAGTACTGTAGGTTAAAGTACACAAAAACACAACTTATATAGGATATGGTCACATGACAATGTATGCCAGATATATGAACTAACATGTGAATGGACATGCAAACACATGTTCACAGCTCTGAAAGCCCACAACTTGAAGATTCATATATAGAGGACTCACCATACAGCATGCCCACAGGTGAATATACATTTCCTCCTCTCCATAAGGGGCCCCCTGGAACTGGGCAGGACCCTCTCTGCCTTATGATTTGTGGCTAAACATTATACTTTATTTCTGTACAATGATCTTAAGAAACTCAAATTTTAAATGAGTACATATTTCTCTTTTAAGAAGTAAAGACTGTCTTTATGCATGAGAAAAAGTACTTTCTAGAAGCACACAAGGACAGGGGCCAGATTGGACAGATTTAACTTTCTGAGTCTTTGCTTCCTTCTCCTCATCCTTCATATCTCAGAGAATGAAATGAATTATCAGTGATATGGTGTGAGGACCATCCCATCTCTTTGTTCCTGGCATAAAGAAGGTGTTCAAAACTCACCATTCTTCATCCCTGCTTGGAATTTTAGTGATGCCCTTTAATCTGTTCTTGGACCACACAAGTGATCTTAATGAAGCACACAGCTGGTGGGGTTTGACTTCACACCACCAAGCCCATCCCCCAAGTCCCGCCACCAACACACACCCACACACACTTCAGGCTTGGGATCTTAAGTGAAATTCACAAGGATAAAGTAAAAGGACTTTTATTTTCTTAGCTGTTATTAGGAAAGAAGAAAGTTACAGCCCTCTTGAGCATTACTGTGATGAGCCCTCGGTGATGAGTTTGAGTAAAGTCCCCCTACCCCTTATTCACTATTGGCAACAACAAGCTGACATGCTATTTAATCCTTTCCAGATGGACTACTGTGAGCTATTTCATTCTAAAACACTTTCTTAAAAGCACCATACACAAAAATAAACTCAAAATGGATTAAAGATCTAAATGTAAGAACAGAAACTATAAAACTCCTAGAGGAGAACATAGGCAAAACACTCTCCGACATGAATCACAGCAGGATCCTCTATGACCCACCTCCCAGAATATTGGAAATAAAAGCAAAACTAAACAAATGGGACCTAATGAAACTTAAAAGCTTTTGCACTACAAAGGAAACTATAAGCAAGGTGAAAAGACAGCCCTCAGGTTGGGAGAAAATAATAGCAAATGAAGCAACAGAAAAAGGATTAATCTCAAAAATATACAAGCAACTCCTGCAGCTCAATTCCAGAAAAATAAATGACCCAATCAAAAAATGGGCCAAAGAACTAAACAGACATTTCTCCAAAGAAGACATACAGATGGCTAACAAACACATGAAAAGATGCTCAACATCACTCATTATCAGAGAAATGCAAATCAAAACCACAGTGAGGTACCATTACACGCCAGTCAGGATGGCTGCTATCCAAAAGTCTACAAGCAATAAATGCTGGAGAGGGTGTGGAGAAAAGGGAACCCTCTTACACTGTTGGTGGGAATGCAAACTAGTACAGCCGCTATGGAGAACAGTGTGGAGATTTCTTAAAAAACTGGAAATAGAACTGCCATATGACCTAGCAATCCCACTTCTGGACATACGCACTGAGGAAACCAGATCTGAAAGAGACACGTGCACCCCAATGTTCATCGCAGCACTGTTTATAATAGCCAGGACATGGAAGCAACCTAGATGCCCATCAGCAGACAAATGGATAAGGAAGCTGTGGTACATATACACCATGGAATATTACTCAGCCATTAAAAAGAATTCATTTGAATCAGTTCTAATGAGATGGATGAAACTGGAGTCCATCATACAGAGTGAAGTAAGCCAGAAAGACAAAGATCATTACAGCATACTAACACATATATATGGAATTTAGAAAGATGGTAATGATAACCCTATATGCAAAACAGAAAAAGAGACACAGATGTACAGAACAGACTTTTGGACTCTATGGGAGAAGGTGAGGGTGGGATGTTTCAAGAGAACAGCATCGAAATCTGTATATTATCTAGGGTGAAACAGATCACCAGCCCAGGTGGGATGCATGAGACAAGTGCTCGGGCCTGGTGCACTGGGAAGACCCAGAGGAATCAGGTGGAGAGGGAGGTGGGAGGGGGGATCAGGATGGGGAATACATGTAAATCCATGGCTGATTCACGTCAATGTATGACAAAACCCACTACAATATTGTAAAGTAATTAGCCTCCAACTAATAAAAATAAATGAAAAAAAAAAAAAAAAAACACTTTCTTAAAAGCAATGAAATTAAGAATGAATCCCTAAAAACTGGAAGATTGCAAACCATGCAACAGTAGAGAAGCTTGCAATTAGGATGATAAATAGAAGATTGCAAAAGAGATGCCAGAAACTATTCTAAATAATTAGCTATATAACTAGAGTGAGAAAAACAAGTATGAATGTCCTTGAAGATAATCTGAACAAGTTGCAGAAGAAAAATGCAAACTGTGTGACCACTAGCCACAGTGGATTACATTCCAAAGAAAACCAAGCCAGGTTGTGTTACTAACATAAGACTTTCACTATACCACAAGTGCATTTAGAAATAAGTAACATGTGCCCCCCACCGTGAATCCTCCTGCCACTTCTTCATGTCTTTACTCATTTTGAAACTATTTAGTCAGTTAGTAGCAGTAGTTGAATACCACTCACAGTTTTTCAAGGAAAATTTCTGAGAATTTATACAAATTCTCAGGGAGTTACCTATTTTGCATTTCAATTGTTAATTCACTCCTATGGAAATACCTTAAATTGAAATGGATGTGGCAAGGCACAAAGCGAGATAAGCAATTTCCCCAAAGCACAATGAAAACACCTGTGATTCTAGCACGTATGAATGCTTCCTGATTCCTTAAATACTCACTTCAAAATTTTATATTAAAATTTTTTACATTTTTGACGCATCTTTTATATTTGCATATAAGGTCTTTATAATTACTCTTGAGCAGCAGATTTGTGTCTGTGGTTACTGGGTCCACAGGTTTTTGTTACTTTGGTTTTGTTAGTGGGAAGAAGAAAGCTAAATTTAATAAATAAACCTTTCACTTTTATTTAGAAAAGGTGATTTTTAGATATTTAGGTTTTTGATGAATCTGAATGCTTTCATCAAATAGATTTGTGAATGCAGATAAGTCTGTTTCCAACATCTTTTGTAAAATGCCCAAACACACTGCTTTGATTATAGTGGACACCCTAACTCATCAAGTTACACTTTAATTTACTCACTGAAAATTTAGTGTGCACTATATTTGCCAGACACTATCCTAGGAAATGGGAAACAATTGCAGTTCAAAAAATACAAGATCTTTACCCTCAAGTGGATTGTACTCAAAGTGGGAAGACAGATACCAACCAAATAAATACAACATACACACAAAAGTTACAGGTACAAAAATTACAAGTCATGAATAAGTGCTATGAAGGAAAAAAGACAGCATATTTTGAGAATGGCTAACATTCTCAAAATGTTAGCTCATCTCATTGAGCAGTGGATCCAGGATGAAGCCACCATTTAGCTGAAATCTGACAAAGAAATAAAAGCAGGGCTCCAAAAGCAGGCAGAAATGTTCAGACAGGAAAAGATCAAATATTGGAAAGAATGGGAAAAAGGTCAGGGTGAAATACTTTACAAATAAAGAGAGGAAATCAGAACACCTGGATCCTATTCCAGAGGCACAGTAATTAACAACATGAGGAAACGAGGATGCTGAGAATGAGGTGAACATCTCCAAACTGAAAACCTCATGCTTTCATGACTAGTCTTCACCTCAAAGATTGGTGAGTTGATGTTTTATAAAAAATGAAAGTATCTTATTTATTTAAAGTATTTATTTTGTATAAACCACATTTAATATTGTATTAAATAAGAACTACAATGAAAACATCTTTATGGTTTTATTATGTGTAGCTAGAATTATTAAATAACATACAAAAGAATAATACTGCATTATCTAAAATAATAACTCACTTCAAATATTTAATAATGCTTTGAACACTTAAGATAGTGTTACCATCTGTTATTAATGTACATATGTCTCATTTACAAGCAACTGAATTAAAGTGAAATAATTCTATTGTCATTTGAAATTAAGATGTGTTTAAAAGAGAAAACTAGACATAGTCAGGAAGCTTAATTCCCCAGAATGTATCACTGTCAGAAAAACTCACTCTCAAGAGTTGTGGTCTCCAGATTTGTTCACCTTTCCTTAACATGTTAGGAAGGTTATAAATCATTAAAGAAGAAAACTGATCAATGAACCTCATCAATGGGCTTCCCTGGTGTCTCAGATGGTAAAGAATCTGCCTGCAATGTAGGAGACCTGGGTTCAATCCCTGGGGTGGGAAGATCATCCTGAGAAGGGAACAGCTACCCACTCCAGTATACTTGCCTGGAGAATCCCATGGACAGAGGAGCCTGGCGGGCTACAGTCCATGGTCACAAAGCGCAGGACATGACTGAGTGACTAAGCGCAGGACACACAAAACAACCTCATCAATATCACTGCCATCTTTGTACAGTTGAAATTCTTTACTTTTTATTAGAATTATAGAATTCTAGTAAGTCTTGAGAAATTATCTACTAAAATCAATCAATATCATATTTTAAGAAGAAACCGTGTTCCAGAAAGAAAAGGTGAATGGTCAAGGTCAGAGTCCAAGTCAGAAATCAAGTTTTGTTGCATAGTTGCCAAATTAGAGTATAATCTATATTTGTAACAAAGGGTAAAATATCCTTTAAGTTGAAGTGGGCAAATGGTGATTGAAAGATGAATGAATGTTTTAATGTAAGTCAGTGCACATCCAAAAATTTTATAAATTAAAACAATTAGCCCTTTTATGCCCATCTATCACCTATCTAGAAAAGAGGGACAATATTTAATAAAATAGAGAAAATATTAATTTAGCCTCTTATACAAAAGGTCTTGCTTAAAAGCTATGTAGTCAAGATGCCAGAAATTAATGACCAGTGACAACATCTATTCATTGAATAATTTTAAATGTTTGGAGAGAGATGTTTCATGCTAATTTTCTATATTTTTAAAAATATTTTCTTACACTATGACCCTCTAATCCTTCTGTCCTTAGATTTGGAAGAATAGGAAAAACTCTTGCTTGAGCAAAAGATCTAAAAGTTTCAGGTGAACTAGAAACTAGACTCCCTCACTACTCACAACTCATGCCTTATCCAACAAAATATAGCTTTTCTAGATTTTCTGAACCAAAGTCAGAACCCTCAGATAAATTTATAAATCTAGGGAACAGGAAAAAAATGAGCTGTGCTTCTCAAACGTTTGAAAAAGAAAAAAGAAAAAAACTCCAGTATTTAGGTAGACAAAACTTCCAGAGGTCCTTACATACTTACAGGCCAGCATGGTAAGGGGGTAACCAAATGAACTCTGCTGCATTTAAAGAGGTTAAATATGAAAGGGCTCTGAGTTCAGGAAAGGAAAGGAAAATTAACAACAATGGGTTCATTCCTCCAAGGCTGAAATAAAATGATGGATAACATATCAGTGGTCCATGAGTGGATGTGCAGTCAGTCCCAACAAGCCCTGTCTTATCTCACCTCCACCTACCTCCCACCTCCCATCCCCGAACCCCTGTGCCAAAGAAAGGGAAAGCCTAAACCCAATGCCATTTATTTTCCACTCCCAGGAATGGAGATCCCAATGAGAAATTAAAGTCAACAACAACAGAAATATTCTGTTGGTGCATTGAAACTGTCACCCTCTCCATAAGGGACTGTGCTAATTGCTAAAGGTATAGATTAATTTAAAAACAGGTGATGCCTTTAAATTGGTGCTGTTATAAGGAGACATAGTACAGGCATAAAAAAAGTAAACAAAAATATAGGGTAACATGTAATGTAACAAGATCAAGAAGTTCTAAGATGGTGTGACACCCTAATGTGTCTCCTTTCAGAAAGAATATATGAGTTCAACATTCAAGTCTTCAAAACGATTGTGCTGCAATGCTTTCAAATCATTCATCTTCATTCACATTATTGGCCTCCTGAGCCTATGATATGTGTCAAGTTATCAAGTTGTCTTATAACTACATAGTTCTTTTATATTTGCCAGATGGAGTAACTATACACTAATGAATATAGAGCAATACATGATAAAAGCTGGAATGACAGGACTGGGAAATATGCCTCTCTACATAGAGTACTTAGATCAAGCATCCTTCCAAAAATCACAAACCATAATAAGATATCATTAATTCTAAGTAGAAAGAAAATCAATGATGTGCTGATTTGACATAATCCTCAAAGGATCTTGACATTTCATTAAAGGCTAGCATTGAGAGTGCAATATATCAGCAAGCATTAACTGAGAGCTTATACTTGCATTAAACTATGAAGCAAATTTGGGGGACAAATTATCTGCTATTTTGCTTTCTGGATTCCATGACAAAGAAATCAGTCAAGAATGGTAATGATGGAATGGTAATTGATGGACTCTACTGATTTCAAATCACACGCTCTAAAAATGCAAGTCTGTTAGCTGATCATTTTCTTAGAAAATCAGCTCACTTTGCAATCTTTCTACTTCTCTGTTTACCCAAGCCTCCAGGAGAGATCAGTTAATTAAATGAAATGATTACAAATGCAATTATTTAGGGGGAAAAGTATAATTTTTCTTAATTGTATGATTTCATAAAGT
This sequence comes from Dama dama, assembly GCF_033118175.1. Taxonomy (NCBI): domain Eukaryota; kingdom Metazoa; phylum Chordata; class Mammalia; order Artiodactyla; family Cervidae; genus Dama; species Dama dama. Next base: position 8,560,410 of record NC_083697.1, on the reverse strand, counting down.
GATCACAGGATAAGAAACAGAAAAAAAAGAGGATTATCTTGGCATTACATAAAAATGCCATATTAGTAAATATAACTAAAAATAGATGGATAGATAATAAAAACCACATTGTGCAAGTCAAAGTCGCTCAGTCATGTCTGAGTCTTTGCGACCCGTGAAATACACTTCTCCAGGGATATTGTGCAAAGAGAGCATCAATTTAGACATAAAGAAATATTAAGCCACAAGAATAAATAAACTTGAAAGCAGGATAAAGATGTAGTTATATAGAATTAGCTGCCTTAGATATTTTAAAAGAAAGCATATTTTACCACTGCTGTGTAGTTGCTCAGTCAAGTCCAATTCTTTTTTAAGTTCATGGACTAGCTCACCAGGCTCTTCTGTCCATGGGATTTCCCAAGCAAGAATATTGGAGTGCATGGCCATTTCCTTCTCCAGGGGGTCTTCCCAACACAGGGATTGAATCCACATCACCATCATTGGCAGGTGGATTCTTTATCACTGAGCCAACATGGAAACCCCATTTTACTGTTCAGTTCAGTTCAGTTGCTCAGTCGTGTCCAACCATTTGTGACCCCAGGACTGCAGCACTCCAGGCCTCCCTGTCCATCACCAACACCCAGAGTTTACTCAAACTCATGTCCATTGAGTTAGTGATGCCATCCAACCATCTCATCCTCTGTCATCCCCTTCTCCTTCCTCCTTCAATCTTTCCCAGAATCAGAGTCTTTTCAAATGAGTCAGTTATTTGCATCAGGTGGCCAAAGTATTGGAGTTTCAGCTTTAGCATCAGTCTTACCAATTAATATTCAGGACTGATTTCCCCTAGGATGGACTGGTTGGGTCTCCTTGCTGCCCAAGGGACTCTCAAGAGTCTTCTCTAACATCACAATTCAAAAGAATCAATTCTTTGGTGCTCAGTTTTCTTTACAGTCCAACTCTCACATCCATACATGACCACTGGAAAAACCATAGCTTTGACTAGACGGACCTTTGTTGGCAAAGTAACATCTCTGCTTTTTAATGTGCTGTCTAGGTTGGTCATACTTTTCTTTCAAGGAGCAAGCGTCTTTTAATTTCTTTTTAATTTCATGGCTGCAATCACCATCTGCAGTGATTTTGGAGCCCAAAAAACTAAAGTCTGTCACTGTGTCCACTGTTTCTCCATCTATTTGCCATGAAGTGATGGAACCGGATGCCATGATCTTAGTTTTCTGAATGTTGAGTTTTAAGCCAACTTTGTCACTCTTCTTCACTTTCATCAAGAGGCTCTTTAGTTCTTCTTTGCTCTCTGCCATAAGGGTAGTGTCACCTGCATATCTGAGGTTATCGATATGTCTCCTGGCAATCCTGATTCCAGCTTGTGCTTCATCCAGTCCAGCATTTCTCATGATTTACTCTGAATATAAGTTAAATAAACAGGGTGACAATATACTGCCTTGACATACCCTTTTTCCTGATTTGGAACCAGTCTGTGGTGTCGTGTTCAGTTCTAACTGTTGCTTCCTGACCTGCATACAGATTTCTCAGAAGGCAGGTCAGATGGTCTGGTATTCCCATCTCTTTCAGAATTTCCCACAGTTTGTTGTGATCCACACAGTCAAAGGCTTTGGCATAGTTGATAAAGCAGAGGTAGATGTTTTTGTGGAGCTCTCTTGCTTTTTTGATGATCCAACAGATGTTGGCAATTTGATCTCTGGTTCCTCTGACTTTTCTAAATCCAGCTTGAACATCTGGAAGTTCACAATTCACATACTTTGAAGCCTGGCTTGGAGAATTTTGACATTACTTTGCTAGCATGTGAAATGAGTGCAATTGTGTGGTAGTTTGAGCATTCTTTGGCATTGCCTTTCTTTGGGATTGGAATGAAAAGTAACCTTTTCCAGTTCTGTGGCCACTGCTGAGTTTTCCAAATTTGCTGGCATATTGAGTGCAGCACTTTCACAGCATCACCTTTTAACGATTTTCAATAGCTCAATGGGAATTCCATCACCTCCACTAGCTTTATTCATAGTGACACTTCCTAAGGCCCACTTGACTTTGCATTTCAGGATGTCTGGCTCTAGGTGAGTGATCACACCATCATGATTATCTGGTGGTGTTTGGCAAAAAAAAATTTTAAAAATTTGTTTCTTTTATATAATTCTGGGAAACAACCAAATACTGGTTAATTCATAACCAGGACTTAGTGTATGTGTGTACACATACACATACAAGCATGTGTGCTAAGTCACTTCAGTCATGTCTGACTCTTTGCAACCCTATGGACCATAGACCGCCAAGTCCCTCCATCCATAGGATTTTCCAGGCAAGCATACTGGGGTGGGTTGCCATGACTTCCTCCAGGGGATCTCCCCAACCCAGGGATCAATCCCAAGGTGTCTGTGTCAGGCAAATTCTTTACCACTGAGCCATCAGGGAAGCCCACACAGACATACACACATATTCATACATACATACAGTATATACATAAATATACATATTCAGATATGATATATATACACATACAGAGAGATTATATGTATATATATCACATATGTGTGAATATACATAAAGCAGGCTGTGCGAGTGTGTGTTCCTATCATGTCTCGGCTTCTTTCTGTGTGTCTGCTCTCTTCTACTATCTGTACTTCAGATAAAGTCAATGGCAATGAGACCTTTTTGGTAGAATCTTCCTCTGGGTGTGAGAGTTGTTAGCAAGACTAGAGTTGATGTGCTGTGGGTCAAAATCTCACCTCTGAATCAAGAACATGAGGCACAATATTCTCAAGCAGGGAGCTGGGTGCAAGGTAGTATAATTTGGAAAAGTGGCTATGATGGTGGGTATCACAACTGTTATGAATGAATAGGCTATGACTTGCTTTGCTGATACAATTATACACACCCTAAGGACAGAAGCCATCCACATCTTCCTGCTCTTTTCTCTTTGTATAGTCAAGGTTTAGCACAGCTCAGGAACACAGTAACCAGCCAATAACTAGATGTGGAATTTAATCAAGTTCAACAGAATAAGGCCCATTTTATGGTATTCCCAAAGATTTTAAGGGGGGAAAGAACTAAACCAGAAATTGGATGTGTAGGAGGAATTTCTGGAGAAGCCAGGAAGTGGTAACTCTGTGCTTTGTTTACTTACTTAATAGTGAATCACAAAGAACAATTACATTGCTTGCTTTATTTCTGATGCCTGATAGCTCCCTTATTGAAAAGTTGTCGTAAAAACAAACTCTGGCAGTGTAAAAGTGAGCAGATAAAATGATATTCATTTTAGATTATTTCCAAATAATCAGAAAAAATAGAATTTGAGTTTTACTGAACTACCTTGAGAAGAATGCCTTTCTATAAAACACATGTTGATTTAAGAGGGGGACATGGGTAAATCTATGTCTGATTCATGTTGATGTTTGGTAGAAACTAACACAGTACTGTAAAGCAATTATCCTTCATTTAAATATAAATAATTTTTTAAAAATTTAAAAAAAGATCATTAAAACTACTCTGTTTCTGAAAATGTGTTTTTATCTTTATCAGAAAACTGAGATTTATTTACAACAGCAGATTATATATTTATTATTTCATGGTGTTTAATCCCTTTACATTGTGTGACAATTTGCTCTGAAAGAAATTATTTAGTTGCCTAAAGCTACCACTCACAGCTCCTTAATTTTAAATCATTAAATGAAACAGTTGAAATATAGTTTCATAAGGAAACAGGGGTAAAAGCAAATGAGATCATTGAAAAAATATAAAAATATATTTATCACACAGAATTTAGAAATGTTTTCTAATAATGACAGTGGAGGATAAATATTCTTTTCCTCTCCATTTAACAATTTGTGAAAGTGAAAGTTGCTCAGTTGTGTACAACTCTTTGCGACCCCATGAACTACACAGTCCATGAAATTCTCTAGAATGCTGGAATGGGAATCCATTCCCTTCAGGGGATCTTCTCAACCCAGGGATTGAACCCAGGTCTTCCCCACTGCAGGCGGATTCTTCACCAGCTGAGCCACCAGGGAAGCCCAAGAATACTGGAGTGGGTAGCCTGTCCCTTCTCAGGGGATCTTCCCAACCCAAGAGCTGAACTGGGGTCTCCTTCATTGCAGGCAGATTCTATACCAGCTGAGCTACATTAAAACCTGAGATAGATTCGGTTTTAAAAACCTAGTTCTAACATTGTGTACTGGTGCTTTCCACTAAGAATCTTTTTCTTCTTATGAGGTTTCTCCTTAGAATTCATTTTAAAGACTTACAGGGAAAGGAAAAAAGTGGAACCATTCCAAAAGCATTGTACCTGTTACATTTGCCTCCAGGGACAAAGAAGTTGTTCTTTATTATTTATTTAGTATGCTAAAAGGTGAGCCCTCTTGACATATTGTTTTTAGTTGACTGCGCTCTCTACTCAATTACAGACAGACATGTATTGAGCTATTATTATGAGGATTACTATTCATAACATCCAAAATTCAGTAAAATAAGTTCTCACTCACACTCTAAAGTAACCCTGGTGCAGACAAAAGAAAAAGAAAATATAATATGAATCTCAGTTATAGAAATAGTCTCTTTAGCTTTATGACTCAATATGAAAGTAATCAAAGTTAAACATTTTGGAATAGGATACATACAATTAACTGATGCTTCTACTATGCATATTTTTTTTCATTTACTTTTATTAGCTGGAGGCTAATTACTTTACAATATTGTAGTGTTTTTTGCCATACATTGACATGAATCAGCCATGGATTTACATGTGTTCCCCATCCCGATCCCCCCTCCTACTTCCCTCCCCATCCCATCCCTCTGGGTCTTCCCAGTGCACCAGCCCTGAGCACTTGTCTCATGCATCCAACCTGGGCTGGTGATCTGTTTCACGCTTGATAGTATACTTGTTTCAATGCTGTTCTCTCAGAATATCCCACCCTCGCCTTCTCCCACAGAGTCCAAAAGTCTCTTCTGTACATCTGTGTCTCTTTTTCTGTTTTGCATATAGGGTTATCATTACCATCTTTCTAAATTCCATATATATGCGTTAGTATACTGTATTGGTGTTTATCTTTCTGGCTTACTTCACTGTGTATAATGGGCTCTAGTCTCATCCATCTCATTAGAACTGATTCAAATGAATCCCTTTTAATGGCTGAGTAATATTCCATTGTGTATATGTACCATAGCTTCCTTATCCATTCATCTGCTGATGGGCATCTAGGTGTTGCTACTATGCACATTTTAAGGAAAAATAAATTTTCTTTTACTATCCAGTAACCAATTCTTCAAGAAACTTTTCCACTGACCATCCATCTAAACCATGTGTTTAGGTTCTGAAACATCTAAAAAGAGATCACTGTATTTCATCTGCAGTTGCTATGGAATTAAGGGAAAAAAATTATGGTTCCAAATATCATCTTGAGGAACATTAATCTTGGTGATTATTTTGTGTGTGAGAAAATTGTTTTCATAATCTGACTAGATGAAATTTCTTAAGAATTTGCAATCTCATCTGGGTTACATCTATTCCCCAAAATTTTTGGTGCAGATGCTTTTTGCATAAGAAATACATATTTACATGAAGACTAGAAATTAGACTGTAACAATGTTTATGCATCAAATGATAAGAATTCTAGATAATGTGATTAAATGTGTCATGAAGCTCTCCATGGGATGGAGAGGAGATTTATGGTTTTCTAATTAATGTTTTGAATGCTGATTCTCTTATCTTTTATTTTGGAGCATTTTTTTTTTTCCATCTTAGTTTCCTTTGATCTCCAAGTTTCAAATGAAATCTATAATGACAGTATCATTTAAAATAGCTTTTCAATTAGAGATTCCTCTCCAAAATAACGTGTATTTTAAAGGAGAAACAAAAGTCATTAATAATTGAATATATTATCCCCCCCCAAAAAAAAATCCCTCTCCCTAGATTGCCTAACTCAGTGATTGAAAATTAAATCTACCCCGTCACTCATTCTAGCAATTTGACAGTCAAAATGAGACTTCCTCTTCTCCCACATTCAATCACTTATCAAGCCCTGACATAATGTTTTTTCTTATTAATGATTCTCAAATTCACCACCTATCCTATATACCTGCTAATCTGCCCTAGTTCTTATCTCCATTATCTTTTGCCTGAAGGAAAACAGTTTCCCAGCTTCAACTGCAACCATTTTAATCTATTCTCTATTCATATGCCAAAGGAACTGCTTTGAACCAACATGCCAAATCTCAGCCTTCCCCTACTTAAAATCCTTCATTGTTTCAAAGATAGAACTATGCAATGAGGCATGTATATTATCAATTGTGAAACAGATCACCAGTCCAAGTTTGATGCATGAGACAAGTGCTCAGGGCTGGTGCACTAGGATGACCCAGAGGGATGGGATGGGGAGGGAGGTGAGAGGGGGGATCAGGATGGGGAACACATGTAAATCCATGGCTGATTCATGTCAATGTATGGCAAAAACCACTACAATATTGTAAAGTAATTAGCCTCCAACTAATACAAATAAATGAAAAAAAAAAAAAAAAGATAAAGCTAATATCTTTGAGCTTCTATAAAGAATCTTTCACTTATGCTCATTCAGCATGTTGTGTGACTGTTTCCTCTACTCCCAAAGTGTTCCTTAACACTCTGGTCTGGATCAGAAAGTATTTTTCTTTCACTACGATTTCTGTAACTTTCTGTCAAGTTCAGCTCTTAAAATGGAATGTTTGTTTATCTATAGGGTTTATCTCACAGTTTATCTATAGGGTTAATTATTCTTGGCCTTACTTGCTCTCAAGACATGTTCATACAATGGTAGCACCAAATGGAGCATCACACTTCTCCAGAAAAAGTCACCTGGAAATAACTGCTGTCTCTCCACACCACCCAAGGACTAGAATATAGGACTTAACTATTTACTTAAGAATTTTTCTCAACTTGTATATAAGTCAATGACTCTAGATAGTTCCCTTCTCCATACTCACAAATATCATTTTACTGTAGGCAACTATAGGAAGTTTTGCCAGTCAAAACTTACATATGCACCTAGTGGGGTGGGTGAGATTTTAACCCTGGAGATATCCAAACAAACTGAAATACAATTAATAATAATGTGTGTTAGAAAATATTCCAGAGATGACATGATTCTATTGCAATTTTTACTGTCATGCAAAAATTTTACACAAACATTTGTTAGTTCTTTATTAGCAATTTGTCCAGTGGCCCTTGCCATTATGCCTTATATTTACCATCTCCTATTATTTCTTAGGGGCTTCCCACGTGGCACAAGTGATAAAGACCCTGCCTGACAATGCAGGAGACAAAAAAGATGGAGGTTCGAACCCTGGTTTGGGAAGATCCCCTGGAAAAGGAAAATGGCAACCCACTTCAGTATTCTTGTTTGGAAAATCCCATGGATGGAAGAGCCTGGCAGGCTATAGTCCATGGGGTCGCAAAGAGTTGGACATGACAAGCAACAGAGCACAACAAAATTACTTCTTATTCATACATTTAAAATATCTTGAATCCTTACTGTATGATAAATGCTATGTCCACTATGTTTATAATTCAATGACTTTTTCGTCCACTATACTAACTAAAATGAAATCTCTCAGGTCCTTTTCTCTTTACTAAACAAACAAAAAAAATATGTTGGAAATTTATTGCTTGACTACTTCATGTAGGTAGTCAGTCAGACATGAGTAAGTCCCCTCTGTGTTAGGGGTGGAATAATCTTTCCCTTCCGCACCAGGACACTGGGGATCAGAACATGAGCAGAGATCCTCCCTTCTGTGGTCAGGCACTACGAAGTTTCCAGCTTCAGGACCAGGCAAGAAAAAACCCTTGCATAGGTTGGTGCAGGCACACAAAGAATCAAAAGTGGCTCAAAGTAACCCAGAATATAATATGCCATATTTGTAATAAATTAGCATTATGGATTTTGCCCCACTATAGCTTTCCCTTGGGTGCTTACTGGTATGCTCCTATGCACAAAGGGAAATGTTATATAACCTAAAACTGTCAATCAACTTGTCAATGCAGGACAGAAGGAGGGACTTTCCACCATTCTGAAAACCCAATCCTACCCCTATTGAAGGACTGTTTATGGTTTCCAGAAAGTCTGATTTCCTTTTCCAGGAGCATATTTTCACTTTGCTTAATAAAACTAGTGCTGTGTAAAACTGGTTTGTGTCTTTTCCTTTGGGATACAAGGACTGAGGAATTGCCATTTTGCTGGTACCACTTGCACTAAAAACTCTTATCTATAAACAGTGACAAAACTACTTTCAAAAATGATTTTAGAAGTCACTTGCCAAGTAAATATCAGATACAGCACATGGATGAAACTACTGGGCAGCTTACTTGGGTATGGCAGGGTGCTGACAGAGTTGGCCAATCTTCATTTTATGGGCTAAGAACCAAGAGTGTCCTTGCCCCATAAAACACTTAGGATCTCATTAAAGCCAAGTGAAAAAGGCCAATAAGACCATCTAAGGCAAAATTTAGCTTTCTTTTATAATAGCTTAATTCAACCAAACAAAAAAAGAAAAATTCCACAGACCTTCAACTTTTAATTACAACACCATTTTGTGGAAAATACTGAAGCAATGCAAAAGTCTCATTAACTTCTTGATACAATAGTAGGCAGACCACTGTGGAAAAATGGTAGATATGTTAGAACTTAATAGACCAAGAGGCGATGTTCAGATAAAAGATTTCTAATTCTACTGGGTAAAAGTCACTTGAAGATGCAACACTATGTTCTTTTCCATCAAGGCCCAGTCTACCATCTTATCATAAGGAAGGGAGGTAGTCAGACTACAGCATGAAACAAATTTGCCTAGTGTCTGAATTATAGTCCATTTTGCAGGTGCTTTAGAACTCTCCCTGGCTGTCCCAGGCCAGTTACTGACCCATATTAGAAACTGGAGGCTTCAGTACGTCAGGACATCTTACTTTTCACAAGACACCTGGCTGGTGCACTGGGAGGTATTGAGAGACTATTAGTTCTATGGGATTCCTATGAATCAAAGCTAAGTTATGTCCAATGACAATCTTGTTACATGATGTTAATAACAAACTCTGAAATATAAGCTATCAAAAAAACTGACTGAGACATCCTTATTTAAGAGATAAATAAATGGTCTTACAGAAGTTATAAAACTTGAGGTCCCAAGTAGAAGTGATGAATGCAGGATCTGTACCAGATGGGTGGAGTTTTAAGTCTAGCTTATTTAACTATAAAATTTGGAGCAAATGATTTAGTCTCTGTCTCACTTTCCTAATATGTAACCTAAAAGTGGTGATACTCATCTTGATGATTGTTGTGTGGACTAAATGAGCTAAAACATGCAGAGTAAGTATACAAGTGCCTGGCACATAGGGGTGATCAACAATGTCAGCAGTTATCATTATTCAAGGTCATCCAAGTCCTCGGTGGTGGAGTCAGGACAGTAAGTCAAGTCTGTCAACTTCTGAACCTATTAGCCCCCCAAAATAATGCCAAAGGTGACAAGACATCAGTGTTTGGGGGTTGGTAAGAGTGAGGGTGAATAGGTCACACTAGAAACAACTTTTGAGAGCAAAAAAATAAGATTTTTGGTTTGTGGTCCCAAGAAAGCAGAATAGGACAGGAACTCACTTTCTCCCACACAAATTTATCAAACGATCAATTGAATATGAAGCAACTTCCACAAAACAAAAGGGTACCCCAAATACAGAAAGCTAAACAAAATGAAAAGACAGTGAAATATCCAGCAGGTGAAGGAACATGATAAAAACCCACCAAACTGAACAAAAGAGGAGGAGATAGGGAGTCTACCTGAAAAAGATTTCAGAATAATGATAATAAAAATGATCCAAAGTCTTGAAAACAGAATGGAGTTACAGATAAATAGTCTAGAGACAAGGATTGGGAAGATACAAGAAATGTTTAACAAGGACAGAGAAGAAAAAAAGAAGAGTCAATCAATAATGAATAATGCAATAACTGAGATTAAAAATACTCTACTTTTGGCCACCTCATGCGAAGAGTTGACTCATTGGAAAAGACCCTGATGCTGGGAGGGATTGGGGACAGGGGGAGAAGGGGACGACAGAGGATGAGATGGCTGGATGGCATCACCGACTCGATGGACATGAGTTTGAGTTAACTCCAGGAGTTGGTGATGGACAGGGAGGTCTGCTGTGCTGTGATTCATGGGGTCACAAAGAGTCGGACACAATTGAGCGACTGATCTGAACTGAACTAACAGTAGAATAACTGAGACAGAAGAGAGGATAGTGAGGTGGAAGATAGGATGGTGGTAATAAGTGAAGCAGAGTGGAAAAAAAAATTGAAAAAAAAAAAAAAAGGAGGACAACTTCAGAGACCTCTGGGACAGTGTTAAGTGCCCCAACATTCAAATCATAGGTGTCTGCAAAGAAGAAAACAAAAAGAAAGGGCATGAGAAAATATCTGAGGAGATAATAGTTAGTAAGAATTCCCAAAAATGGGGAAGGAAATAACAACTCAAGTCCAAGAAACCCAGAGTCCCAAACAGGATAAACCCAAGCCAAAACACCCCAAGACACATATTAATCAAACTAACAGAAATTAAACACAAAGAGAAAATATTAAAAGAGCAAGGGAAAAGCAACAAATAACACACAAGGGGATCCCCATGAGGATAACAGCTGGCCTTTCAACAGAAACCCTTCAGGCCAAAAGGGAATGGCAGGACATACTTAAAAAATAAAGATGAAAGAGAAAAACCTACAGCCAAGATTATTCTACCCAGCAAGGATCTCAATCAGGTATGAAGAATAAATCAAAAGCTTTACAGAAAAGCAAAAGCTGAAAGAATTCAGCACCACCAATCCAGCTCTTCAACAAATGTTAAAGGATCTTCCCTAGACAGGAAACAACGAAAAGGTCTATAAAAATAAACCCAAACAACAAAGTAAAGGGTATTAGAATCATACTTATCAACAATCATCTTTAATGTAAATGGGTTAAATGCTCCAACCCAAAGACAAAGACTGGCTGGATGTATACAAAAACAAAACCCCTATCTATGCTGTCTACAAGAGACCCACCATAAACCTAGGGACACATATGGACTGAAAGTGAGGGGCCAGAAAAAGATATTTCATGCCAGTGGAGACCAAAAGAAAGCAGGAGTAGCAATACTCATATCAGAGAAACAGACTTTGAAATAAAGACCATGATGAGAGACAAAAAAGGACACTACATAATGATCAAGGGGTCAATTCAAGAAGAAGATATAACAGTTATAAACATATATGACCCCAACAGAGGAGCACCCCAATACATAAGGCAAATGCTAACAAGTATGAGAGGGGAAATTAACCATTACTCAATAATAGTGGGAGACTTTGATACTCCACTCACACCTATGGATAGGTCAACTAAACAGAAAATTAGTAAGGAAACACAAGCTTTAAATGATACAATGGTCCAGTTAGACCTAATTGATATCTACAGAGCATTTTTCCTTAAAACAATGGATTTCACCTTTTTCTCAAGTGCACACAGAACATTTTCCAGGATAGATCACATCCTGGGCCACAAATCTAACTTTGCTAATTTTTTTTTTTTAAAATACAAATAATTTCAAGCATCTTTTTTGATCACAATGTGGTAAGATTAGATATTAACTACACCCAAAAACCTAAAAAACACAAACATATGGAAGCCAAACACACTGCTGAATAACCAACAGGTTATGAAAGAAATCAAAAAGGTAATCAAAATATGCATAGAAACAAATGATAACGAAAACATGAAAACCCAAAACTTATGGGATTCAGTAAAAGCAGGGCTAAGAGGAAGGTTCATAGCAATACAAGCCTACCTCAAGAAACAAGAGAAACATCAAATAAATAACCTACCTTTACACCTAAAGCAACCAGAAAAAGAAGAACAACAACTTAAAAAAAAAAAAAAAACACAACGTTAGTAGAAGGAAATAAATCATAAAAATCAGAGCAGAAATATATGAAAAAGAAATGGAGACTACAGCAAAGATCAACAAAACTAAAAGCTGGTTCTTTGAGAAGATAAATAAATTAGACAAATCATTAGCCAGACTCATCAAGAAATAAAGGGGGACACATGTATACCTGTGACTGATTCATGTCAATGTATGGCAAAAACCACCACAATATGGTAATGTAATTAGCCTCCAATTAAAATAAATAAATTAATTTTAAAAAAGGGAGAAGAATAAAATCAATAAAATTAGAAACGAAAGTGGAGAAATCACAACAGACAACACAGAAATACAAACAATCACGAGACTACTATGAGTGATTATATTCCAATAAAATGTACAACTTGGAAGAAATGGACAAATTCTTAGAAAAGTATAACCTTCCAAAACTGAACCAGGAAGAATTAGAAAATCTTAACAGACCCATTGCAAGCATGGAAATAGAAACTGTAATAAAAAATCTTCCAACAAACCAAAGCCCAGGACCAGATGGCTTCACAGGTAAATTCCATCAAAAATTTAGAGAAGAGCCAACACCTATCCTACTAAAACTAAAACTCTCTTAGAAAATTGCAGAGGCAGGTCAACTCCCAAACTAATTCTATGAGGCCAGCATCATCCTGATACCAAAACGAGACAAAGATGCCACCAAAAGTGAAAACTACAGGCCAATATCACTGATGAACATAGATGCAAAAATCCTCAACAAAATTCTAGCAAACAGAATCCAACAACATATTAAAAAGGTCATATGTCACGACCAAATGGGTGTTATTCCAGGGATGCAAAGATTCTTAAATATTTGTAAATCAATCAATGTGATGCACCATATTAACAAATTGAAAGATAAAAACCATATGATTATCTCAATAGATGCAGAGAACGACTTTGAAAAATTCAACATCCATGTACGATGAAAAAATTCTCCAGAAAGCAGGCACAGAAGGAACACACCTCAACATAATAAAAACCATATACAACAAACCCACAGCAAACATTATCCTCAATGGTGAAAAACTGAATGCATTTCTTCTAAAATCAGGACCAAGACAAGGGTGAACACTCTCACCACTATTAATCAACATAATTTTGGAAGTGCTAGCCATAGCAATCAGAGAAGAAAAAATAAATAAATAAATAAAAGGAATCCAGATTGGGAAAGAAGTAGAACTCTTACTGTTTGCAGATGACATGATCCTCTGCACAGAAAACCCTAAAGAAACCACCAGAAAATTACTAGAGCTAATCAATGAATATAGTAAATCTGCAGGGTTACAACTAGGCAGTCCCACTGCTGGGTATACACACTGAGGAAACCATAATTGAAAGAGACACATATACCCCAATGTTCATTGTAGCACTGTTTACAATAGCTAGGACATGGAAGCAACCTAGATGTCATTGACAGATGAATGGATAAGGGAGTGTGGTACCTACACAAGGGAATATTACTCAACTATAAAAAGGAACACATTTGAGGCAGTTCTAATGAAGCTGAGAGTGTACTACATGCCAGATGCCAGATTTTACTAAATGCGTGAGTTGGAAAAGTTACATAATTTCTCTTCACTCCAGTTTCCTCATGTGCAAAAATGAGGATAATAACAAAATCTACTTGATAGAATTGGTGTAAGAAGTAAATGAGTTTAAAGATCTAATAAAGCATTTATAACAAGATTTTGCACATAGTAACTGTTTCCAAATGAAATACTAGCCTCTATCAAGTGCAGACTTGGACTCTGGAAAAAGACAGTGCCCTAGAGCCTGCAGTCAAGTGGGTGATGGCTAAAAAGCAGAAACCAAGCCTGAGGAAAGTGATGTCTGCGAAGAGATTCGGGCTTTGTCATAATCTGTAATTGATTTTTTCCAATGAAGAGTGAGATAGCAAAAATCTTCATGCTGCCACAAAATAATTCAGAAACAGTGATCTGAAAATGACTGAATGTTTTGTAGAAGGTCATAGACACAGATGTTAAAGAGAAATTTGTCCCTGCAAAGACAGAGGACATGTTATAGGCCAAAAAAATGAAGCTGGCATTGAAGAATGTGGTAAATACAGGAGGAATTGCATCAAGCTGTATACAGTGAGGGATTGGAACAGTCTGTCTATAGCAATGGGTCTGAATGGGACTGAGAACCTTGAGTCCTTTCACCAACTGCGGAGTCTAGGCAGCTATTACTGGAGGCACTGAAGGGGATGGACTGTGTGTAACAAGAGAAGGATAAGGTTGGCAGACTCCACAGATCCTGGATTACAAAGGACTGCCCTTACATTTCACTTAGCCAATAAAGTACTTTTTTGATTTTTTTTTTAAATTTATTTTACTGAAGTATAGTTGATTTACAATGTTGAGTTAATTTCTCCTGTAAAAGGGATTCAACTATATATTCACCTATATACATTATTTTTTATGTTCTTTTCCATTTTTGGCTTACCACAGGATATTGAATGTGGTTCCTTGTGCTATATTGTAGGACCCTCTTGTTGAACCAGTCTGGATGTAATAGTTTGAATCTGCCAACCCCAAGCTCCCAATCCATCCTCTGCCATCCCCTCCCTTGGCAAATGCAAGTCTACACTCATGTCTGAGTCAATTTGTTTCATAGATAAGTTCACTTGTATCATATTTTTGATTCCACATGTAAGTGATATATTATGGTATTTGTTTTTTTCTTACTTCATTTAATATGATAATTACTAGGTTTATTCATGTTACTGCAAATGACATTATTTCATTCTTTTTTATGGCTAATTAATATACCATTGCATATATGCACCACATCTTCATTATCCATTCATCTGTTGATGGACATTTAGGTTGCTTACAAATCTTGGCTATTGTAAAGAGTGCTGCAATGAACATCAGATATATTTTATTTTTTCTAATTATAGTTTTATTTGGATGTATACCCAGGAGTGGGACTGCAGATCATATTAGCCACTAAAGTACTTTTTATAAGATAAATTGAAATTTAATGCCAGAACTCTATTTTCAGTTGTGATATATTTCCATATGAGAACACATGCTTTTCTTCTTATTAATTATATTATGTTCAGCTCATCCTGTGACCTGACAATACCCATCCTATTTGGTTGTCATTATAAAGCACAGAGATAAAGAACCTCTTCAGATGTTGCCCGGACCTGGGTGAGTGAACTCCCATGATGCCACAGAGAGCAAACAAAATAGGCAGCACCTCAAACAGAGGCACCTCCACTTGGATGACTCCCCCTAACTGTGCTACATGCAATAGTTCTTTAATAGAAAACAGAAAAACATATGTTAATAAAAAATGTTCTATTTCAATAAACCCATGTGTGGTAGATGCTTTAAAATTGTCATCAATAAGGCTTTTCAACATAAGCAAAGAATATGAAGAATGTTAGGCTCTTAAAGTTCAACCTCATATGTTAAAGAATTACTTTTTAGTTCATATCATTTTTTTTTTGAAGAGGAAAACAAAGACAGAGATGAGGTAATAGGCTTTGTGAATGATTAATACATAGTTTGGGGCCATGTTTGGGTCACATTTATATATCAGAAAAAGAATAGCAAAACAATATGCAATGTTTTTTTTCAGTGAATTACTGAATCCAACTTTATATTCAACAAGCATTTATCAGCATCTACTTTATGCCAGATATTGTTTTGGCTGCTGGAGAAATAATGGAGACAAGAACAATCTTTCTATCTTCATGGAGTTTGAATTCCATTTAATTTATATAGGAATCACGAAAATTTTTGAATGAGCTAGAATTCATTCACTAGGGAATCAATTTTAGAAGTCTCTGCCAGATGATTATTGCCAAAATCTCCAATAAAAATAAAGGCCTAGTAGAACACTAGAAGAACTAAGGAATTCCTACTCCTCAGGTGATGAGAAACAGTGGACAAGATGAATACCTTTTCATAAGAATGAAGTCACAGAAATCACCCAGCTCTGAAAGGAAGGGAGCAAGGCTGTCCTCACTCCCTAGTCTCCACCTGACAGCTGGGAGCCACCAATAAGCAAATACAGGCTTCTGGTGTGATATGGGTTTCCTTCATAAAACTGTTAACATTTATACACTTCACCATCTTGACTACATATGAATATTATATGCACAAGAACCAAAGAGAAAAAAACTGAAAACAAGAAAACAAACAAATGTATTGATTTACAAATACTGTTGATCTGATACACCTGAGACAGTCAACACTTGGGCTACTTGAGCAGAGATGATTTTAAAATACCCTAACAATACATTTAAATTTAAAGGGACTTAATAATCAATTTCATGCAAAGATGGGCTCAATTAAGGACAGAAATGGTACGGACCCAACAGAAGCAGAAGATGGTGGCAAGAATACACAGAGGAACTGTACAAAAAAGATCTTCACCACCCAGATAATCACGATGGTGTGATCACTCACCTAGAGCCAGACATCCTGGAATGGGATGTCCAGTGAGCCTTAGAAAGCATCACTATGAACAAAGCTAGTGGAGGTGATGGAGTTCCAGTTGAGCTATTTCAAATCCTGAAAGATGGTGCTGTGAAAGTGCTGAACCCAATATGTCAGTGAATGTGGAAAAGTCAGCAGTGGCCACAGGACTGGAAAAGGTCAGTTTTCATCCAATCCAAAAAAAAAATGAAATGCCAAAGAATGCTCAAACTACCGCACAATTGCACTCATCTCATACGCTAGTAAAGTAATGCTCAAAATTCTCCAAGCCAGGCTTCAGCAATACATGAACTTCGAACTTCCAGATGTTCAAGCTGGATTTAGAAAAGGCAGAGGAACCACATATCAAACTGTCAACATCTTCTGAATCATCAACAAAGCTAGAGAGTTCCAGAAAAACATCTATTTCTGCTTGATTGACTATGCCAAAGCCTTTGACTGTGTGGATCACAATACACTTTGGAAAATTCTGAAAGACATGGGAATACCAGACCACCTGAACTGCCTCTTGAGAAACCGTATGCAGGTCAGGAAGCAACAGTTAGAACTGGACATGGAACAACAGACTGGTTCCAAATAGGAAAAGGAGTACGTCAAGGCTGTATATTGTCACCCTGCTTATTTAACTTCTATTCAGAGTACATCATGAGAAACGCTGAGCTGGAAGAAGCACAAGCTGGAATCAAGATTGCCAGGAGAAATATCAATAACCTCAGATATGCAGATGACACCACCCTTGTGGCAGAGAGTGAAGAGGAACTAAAAAGCCTCCTGATGAAAGTGAAGGAGGAGAGTGAAAAAGTTGGCTTAAAGCTCATCATTCAGAAAACTAAGCTCATGGCATCTGGTGCCATCACTTCATGGCAAATAGACGGGAAAACAGCGGAAACAGTGTCAGACTTTATTTTTTGGACTCCAAAATCACTGCAGATGGTGATTGCAGCCATGAAATGAAAAGACGCTTACTCCTTGGAAGGAAAGTTATGACCAACCTAGATAGCATATTAAAAAGCAGAGACATTACTTTGCCAACAAAGGTCCGTCTAGTCAAGGCTATGGTTTTTCCAGTGGTCATGTATGGATGGACTGTGAAGAAAGCTGAGTGCTGAAGAATTGATGCTTTTGAGCTGTGGTGTTGGAGAAGACTCTTGAGTGTCCCTTGGACTGCAAGGAGATCCAACCAGTCCATCCTAAAGGAGATCAGTCCTGGGTGTTCATTGGAAAGACTGATGCTGCAGCTGAAACTCCAATGCTTTGGCAACCTGATGTGAAGAGTTGACTCATTGGAAAAGACCCTGAGGCAGGGAGGGATTGGGGGCTGGAGGAGAAGGGGACGACAGAGGATGAGATGGCTGGATGGCATCACCAAACAATGGACATGAGTTTGGGTAAACTCTGGGAGTTGGTGATGGACAGGGAGGCCTGGCGTGCTGTGATTGATGGGGTCGTAAAGAGTCACACACGACTGAGAGACTGAACTGAACTGAACTGAACAGCACTTTGAAATTTGCTTTATGGCTGGCCTTGAGCAAAGGAAAGAAAAGCCCTTATATCAGCACCTAGAATTCAATGCAATTAGTGTCACACTTTGTGTCTGGATTAACTCGGCATCTGTGATACATTCTGGATGCCACCTCATCATCATAAGATTGTAGTTTTGAGTGAGAGGTTCTGTAAGTGGACTTGGAAAAGAAACACTTCAATATAATTAGTTGGTTAGAAGCTTTCTCTATTAACTGTGTTTCCAATGCTGCTAATATTTAGGTGAGACTTTGATATGGTGGGTGTAGATATTTAATAATCTTCATATTCTAAAAATGGGCTTTCCTTGTAGCTCAGCTGGTAAAGAATCTGCCTGCAGTGCAGGAGACCCAGATTTGATCCCTCTAAAGTATATACTGAAATATATGAGTAAAATGAAATGTCTGAGATTTGTTTCAATATAATATGGAAGAACAGGAAGAATGTACAAGAAAGACAAACAAAGCCTGGCCATGAGTTGATCATTGGTGAGGTTGGGCAGTAAAAACATGGGTGTTTATGTTACTGTCCTCTCTGACATTATCTTTGTTTCTGATTTTACATAATAAAGATAAGATGCATTGTAAATGTTATAAATTATGTATACATAATTCTGTCCTCCAATCACCAATCAGGGAAGCTTAGTAAGCAATATATTTTCAATAGCAATCTTTTCCTTTTCCTACTTAAAACAAGTAGTTGAAGATAAAACAGAGTTACTTGTTCAATGGCAGTTAATGAACTTGAATTTGCTGCACCGAGAGACAACGTTAGTGTCAAACTCATGAATACAAAAGCTGAGGCAGAAGGTTCACAGATGTGAAAGGGAGAATTTTCTACCAGGACGACTATTGAGAATACAAGTGCTGTTGTCTTGATAGATGGGTGACTAGCCAAACTGACTATTCTGAGACTTGCCAGTATGCTTGGAGGAGAGTCCATGTCAGGTAGGGGTGTTCAGTAAACAGCAGGGAGTTGTGTTATAAGTCAGGTAATATTGGTATTCGACTGAGGCAAAGAGAATGGAAATATTAACCAGGAAGGATTTTGTCTTTCAGGCTGCTTATGGGATATGCAATGTCCATTATAAAATAAACTACCACGATCAAAGAGCCCAGATATCCCTACCTGCACTTTTTAATGCAAATCAGTTTCCAAACTCTGTTTATTTTATAATATGTAGCAATGGTTATAGGACAAGTTATTTTTCTCTCCTTTTAAAACAAATGTTCATATTTTTAAAATAAAGCATATTGGAAGCTGTAACCAATCTCTTGAAAGAACATTTTCTTTCACAGTAGGAGTTGCTTATTCTTGTATTAAGGCTGCATTTGCTCTAAGTATGCAGTCAGTGAATGCTGTCAGTATGATATGACTTTTTTGTTTTTCCCTTTTTTTTTTTTTTTTTTTTGCAGGTGTGGCCCACAACCTCTTAAAGCTTACTCCCAGGCTGCTTTGTTCTTTTGCTCTTATTGGAACTCAGAGCAAAGGCTGCATCCCATCCCAGGTTAGGCGTTCAAATAAGGCTAGCTTCGTATAGAAAGCATTCTCGCCAACAATTTAGGGATGATTTGTGTTAACTGCCTTTTTAATGGCACAGGGAAATTCTGCCCAACAATCTTTCACACCACAATGAGAAGGAAAGAGTCTCCTAAAAAGGAAAGGAAAGGAAAGAGGGTGTGGGGAAAGTAACAACACGGTGCCAGTCAGGCCCCCTTGCCCCACACTCGCTCGCCCTGTCACCCCATGTTCTGTAAACAGTGACCTCGCATGGTCATGCAACAGCTGAGGTCACTTAAAGCACTGCATACGCACGTCACAAGTTACTCGCTTGGCCATGAGCTACTTTTGTTCTGAAAGTATATACAAGCTTCACCTGGAAAGCTCTGGCTGCCACTGCACTGGGGCTACACTGGGGCAGCATCATAGTTATGTATGTGAGGTTACGTTACGGCTATATTATGGGTACATTATGGTTATGTTATGGCTGCTACGTCAGCCAGGAGAGAGGCCGTGTTCTGGCTGCCATGCCAGTCAGGAGAGAATAAATATGCCTGCAGTTCCTACAGCTCCTCACATCTTCTTCAAGTCTCTTAACCTGAGCCTTGCCTGCCCTGGTATCAGTGAACAGTCTGAACATGGTGAGCAGCAAGACAATTGGCATCACACACAGGGTCAGCGATACAAGGGGCTAGGGAGGGAGGAAGAAAGAAGAAAGAGAAAGAGGATCTAGAAAGGCAGCTAGCAGTAAGGGACTAACATACAGAAATGAATTTGGAGTCTGTGATCCATTTCTGTTGCTACTACTTAATTATAAATCCTGGCAAAATGTAACCTTTTGGCCCATACATCTGCATACCTACAAACAGGTCTAAAACTTGTTTGCACTCTCAAGAGGTCCTCAAATTAAATCTGAAACTGGCCCAGGACACAAAGGACAAGGAGAGACAGAAGAAAGAGACAGTTACTCCAGATTAGCAGGTAAATAAGCAGCTTTAATAAGCAAGGTAACTTACATACGAGCCTTGTCTTGGGCAGGTAGATCACCACACCCACCAGCCAGAATTATATAAGTTGGTACAGACGCCTTAACAGGCCTCAGTCCCCCAGTGCACATTCAGTTCAGATGGCCTCAGCAACACATCACTCTCTCCAGGCTGTGCCCTTTAAAACACTCCCACTGTGGGGACTGTGTGTGGAGCACACGCTCCAAGGACAGGGGACAGGGGTAGGGGATGGGTAGGAGACCCTGGATCCCTGGGGCCTGCTCACAGGTCAACCTGAGCTTATGTCCTCTTACCGACCTCCTCCAACAAAGGAACACGCCCATCCTGAACCCACCACCTAGGTCTACAAATTAAGGCAACTGATCATTAAACTAAAGAAGTCTTTTGCTCTCTGAGTTTAAAAAGTTTGGTTCTTCATAATCAAAGGCAATTCATGGACTTAGTTAACTTATCCCTTTGGCAATCAGTAATTAAATAGTTTTCATGTGCCAAGAACCCTGCTAGGTATTAAATCTCTAATTAAAATGTCACAACTTGAAATCATTTCTGCAACATCATCAGGCAGATATCATTCTGCTTATACTGTACCATTCACTGTGGTCAATTGCAAATATTAATGTTACGACTCCACTTGCCTATTAAATGGAATTTTGTTATTTTGTCATCTGTTGCCATTTATTTCCAAGTTCTTTATTTCTTCACTTTCACCAACACCAAAGTATTCCTGAATTTCAGAACCTGATGATACACAGGAAGACCTCTGAAGAGTTTAATGAAGATATACTAAAACCCATGTTGATGATTCTCATAGTAACAAAAATCATTCAAGGGTCTTTATTAGTAATTATATGAATAAGACTGGGTATTTATATAAAGACTATTTTTAACAGTTAACATGAATTTTATCAGGCCAATACTTGACTGCTGTTGAGACAAAGTCACATTATATTAAGAGCTGATCTGACGAGTGTGCCCCTCATGACCATGCATCCTGGGTGGCAGAGCTGAGACTCTGTTCTCATTAGTTCTGAATACATGAGCTAAGTGAACTGAAAAAAATAATGCCGAGATACATCAGAACATAGAAAACGAATCTCCTAGGAGCTGGGCTCAAGTAATAAAGAGACAAAAGGATTATCAGTATTGAATAGGTAGACTCATCACCATAAAAAATGTTTCCCATACTTTAAAAAGCAGATTTTTATGATTCTCTGCAATCCATTATTTTTTAAGAGACTATATATTTAAATGGCATTATTGACATACATTTAGTCTTTAAAGATTACATGCAATGGCTAGACCAAAAGGCCCTGGAGACCTGGCTCTTATCTTCTGGCATCTCTAGTACCATATGCTGAACAATCCTGTCAAAGCTGATATCCCCAAACCTATGTGCATATACTCAGATATAGGTAGTCAGAAATGCTTAGTCTCCTCACTTCAGGGATGCTCTGCTGCATCATTTTAAAAGATGAATTCACTGTATAGCACCTTGCACCAGCACCTGGCCTGAGGGTTAATTTAATAATTTCTTGAATATATGAATGAAAAAGTGATCGAATGCAGATTTACAAAGAACTATGTAAACATTACTGAGCTGCTCCGATAGCTCAGTTAGTAGAGCATGGGACTCTTAATCCCAGGGTTGTGGGTTCAAGCCCAGTGTTGGGTGGTTCCTCTCCCAAAGTTTTGGGTTTCCCAGGTGGCACTAGTGGTAAAGAACCCTCCTGTCAATTCAGGAGACATAAGAGACACGGGCTCAATAACTGGGTCAGGAAGATCCCCTGGAGGGGGGCACGATAACCCTCTACAGTATTCTTGCCAGGAGAATCCCAGGGACAGAGGAGCCTGGTGGGCTACAGTAGATCAGGTTGCAAAGAGTTGGAACATGATTGAAGTGACTTAGCACATAAACATTACGGTGACTTTCACAATGCATAAGGGACTCTGGACTACTCTTACATATCTGTAAGATGTAAGTAAAAACTAATTTAGTTCTAAATTTAAATTTTTTCCACTTTTATTTTATAAGCCAGCATTCACATTTCTAGATTGTTTTAAGCTCATTCTGTCTTGGCAGCCACAACTGGGATAACCTTCCAAGTGCATGTGATTTGGGAAAAAAGTGGAACTGTATTTATTTACTGATGTTTTCCATGCTCCTTGAAATAGGTCTGGACAATCCTAAGTGCTTCACATTTGTTGAATGAGTAAATGAAGAACACATAAATAGTGGGAAGTAGTTTGATTTTGGACTAAGCTAAATGAAGAAGTGACATTTTTAAAGACTTTCAGTGACTTTTTAAATGATTTTTCTAGAAAACCTGTTTCCAATATCTTGATCTTTATTTAATCCTTCACTTTGCATTACAGAAACTCCACACATTACTTCTATGTGTCCTTCCAAATGCAGCTGAGCAAGAGCTGCCCCTGGTGACTTACCAGCTGAGGAATGGACTGCAGAGACAGACCACTGGAGAACTGGGTGAGTTCTTTTTGTTGTCAGAAGCAAATGTCTCTTTTAGCAACAGAGACAGGTGCTATTCTCAATCACTCCTGTCTTCCAGGGGCTACTGTCCCTCCTGTGTCATGATAATGGATGATGTTGAATTTATTTCCTTTGCCCATTCTTAGCTATTTTTATTTTCTTTTCACTTAACATACTGATTGAAGGTGAAAGAGGAGAGTGGAAAAAGCTGGCTTAAAACTCAGCATTCACAAAATGAAGATCATGACATCCAGTCCCATCACTTCATGTCAAGTAGATGGGGAAGCAATGCAAACAGTGATAGCCTTTATTTTCTTGGGATCCAAAATCACTGCAGATGGTCACTGCAGCCATGAAATTAAAAGACGCTTGCTCCTCGGAAGAAAAGCTATGACAAACCTACACAGCACATTAAAAAGTAGAGACGATACTTAGCTGACAAAGATCCACCTAGTCAAAACTATGATTTTTCCAGTAGTCATGTATGGATGTATGAGTCTGACCATAAAGATGGCTGAACACTGAAGAATTGAAGCTTTTGAACTGTGGTGGTGGAGAAGACTCTTGAGAGTTCCTTGGACTGAAAGGAGATCAAGCCAGTCAATTCTAAAGGAAATCAATCCTAAATATTCATTGGAAGGACTGATGGTGATTCTGAAGTTCCAACAATTTGGCCACCTTATGGGAAGAACTGACTCAACAGAAAAGACCCTGATGCTGGGAAAGACTGAAGCCTGGAGGAGAGGAGATGACAGAGGATGAAATGGTTGGATGGCATGACTGACTTGATGGACATTAGTTCGAGCAAGCTCCGGGAGACGGTGGAGGACAGGGAAGTCTGGCATGCTGCAGTCCATGGGGTGTCAAAGAGGCAGACACGACTGAGCAACTGAATAACAACAACATACTGATAAAAGGTAGCGTATCCCATTTCCCAAAGTGGGTAAATTATTCAGCTCTTGTATCTGCACTATGTTGCTAATGTTTTAGAAGAATCAAAACATATTCCTAATCTTAGTCCCCAAAATGAAACATATGATAAAACACTTAATAGCTATTTAATGGAAAGCAGTACTAAGGAAAACTGTTATTTATGAGTTCTCTAGTAACTAAGCAGTTTCTGTACTTTGGGGACATTAATTTAGAGATAGTAAGGTAAACTGGAAGCTGGAATCAAGGTAAAGAAACAAAATGAAAAGAATCTTGGTGGTGGTGATGGTTTAGTCGCCAAGTCATGTCCTACTCTTGCGACCCCATGGACTGTAGCCTGCCAGGGTCCTCTGTCCATGCGATTCTCCAGGCAAGAATACTGGAGTGAGTTTCCATTTCCTTCTCCAGAAAAGAATCTTATTTGGTGCTAATTAAGTTGAATAGGGAGAAGGCAATGGCAACCCACTCCAGTACTCTTGCCTAGAAAAATCCCATGGATGGAGAGCCAGGTGGGCTGCAATCAATGGGGTCACTAAGAGTCGGGCATGAATGAGTGACTTCACTTTCACTTTTCCTTTAATGCATTGGAAAAGGAAACCCAGTTTAGTGTTCTTGCCTGGAGAATCCCAGGGATGGGGGAGCCTGGTGGGCTGCCATCTATGGGGTCGCACAGAATTGGACACGACTGACGCGACTTAACAGCAGCAGTAAATTGAATAGAAATGTCTGTGATATTTAACACAATTTATTCTATACATTTGTTTTGTCAGTGCATAGCACTGTGGAAAATTCTGAAAGAGATGGGAATACCAGACCACCTGAACTGCCTCTTGAGAAACCTGTATGCAGGTCAGGAATCAACAGTTAGAACTGGACATGGAACAACAGACTGGTTCCAAATAGGAAAAGGAGTATGTCAAGGCTGTATATTGTCACCCTGCTTATTTAACTTATATGCAGAGTACATCATGGGAAACGCTGGGCTGGAGGAAGCACAAGCTGGAATCAAAATTGCTGGGAGAAATATCAATAACCTCAGATGTGCAGATGACACCATCCTTATGGCAGAAAGTGAAGAAGAACTAAAGAGTCTCTTGATGAAAGTGAAAGAGGAGAGTGAAAAAGTTGGCTTAAAGCTCAACATTCAGAAAACTAAGATCATGGCATCTGGTCCCATCACTTCATGGCAAATATATGGAGAAACAGTGGAAACAGTGGCTGACTTTTTTGGGGGGAGCTCCAATATCACTGCAGATGGTGATTGCAACCATCAAATTAAAAGAAGCTGACTCCTTATAAGGAAAGTTATGACCAACCTAGATAGCATATTAAAAAGCAGAGACATTACTTTGTCAACAAAGGTCCATCTGGTCAAGGCTATGGTTTTTCCAGTGGTCATGTACAATGTGAGAGTTGGACCATAAAGAAGGCTGAGTGCTGAATAATTGATGCTTTTGAAGTGTGGTGTTGGAGAAGACTCTTGAGAGTCCCTTGGACTGCAAGGAGATCCAACCAGTCCATCCTAAAGATCAATCCTGGGTGTTCATTGGAAGGACTGTTTTTGAAGCTGAAACTCCAACACTTTGGCCACCTGATGTGAAGAGTTGACTCATTAGAAAAGACCCTGATGCAGGGAGGGATTGGGGGCAGGAGGAGAAGGGGATGACAGAGGATGAGATGGTTGGATGGTATCACCAACTCAATGGACATGAGCTTGAGTGAACTCTGGGAGTTGGTGATAGACAGGGAGGCATGACATGCTGCAGTTCACAGGGTCACAAAGAGTTGGACACTACTGAGTGACTGAACTGAACTGAGCATTTAAGAATCTAGTCATATCCCTAATCCCATTAGACTTTAAAATTTTGTCTCTAAAAGGAAGAAAAGGTGGAATTAAACAACAAACTAAATTAATTGAGAATGAACTGAGCACTTGCCTGTGTTGGGGGTGGGGTGGGGAGTGGTAATATGATATTTTTAGTTTTCTAGGAGGATGTACAAGAGGAAGAGATAAAAATCTAGACATTTTGCCTAATAATTGGCATCAAGCAAACTTGTCTGACTTTCTTTATAGAATATCAGCCTTATTTATAAGCATAAAGCTTATAAGCAACCTAGACTCCACTTCAACCAGTGTTGATTTATAAATTATTTTTATTTGGGAGAAACTGGAGGAGTTCATACTGACTAACTACAACGAGAAATGAGGAGTAGAGGGATAATCTTCATTTAATTCAAATACTTATGAGAATAAGGCTCTTCTACTTCCTACAATAAAGTTAGGCTTTGTCTCATACCAACTTCTGTGATTCATGATGTTCCCATGACCTGGAGGAGCCAGAGACATAGTTACAAGATAGCTTGTTTATAAATAGAAATCACTGTGCTTGGATCTTCATAGATGACCGAAGTAGAAGAGAAGGTGTGGAACCTGATTTGAGAGGCATGAAGCTCTAAATGACATGGGGGATAATAAAAAGATCATTGTTACACAGAAATGAGACTAGGATCAGAGACTGGATCAATAATAATGAAGTAAGCATTATAAAGTAAAGCAAAAAAGAAATGATGAGAAGTGATTCTTACCTTAACAAATATATGATCTCCTGACCTTAGTTGTATGTGACCATGGTTGGTGGTGGATATTTGGCCAATTCATTCATACATTTAAATATTATGTATTCAAATAATACTATATTTCATTTACCTTTCCAGATACTGGAGATACCATCTCAAGGAATAAGTCAGATAAGCTCCCTGTTTTAGAGCATCTTAAACTCTAGTGAGGACAGTTTATGATCAACAAAACCTGCTTTGAGGTCTTAAAGGTAAGTAAAGCTTTTGTACCCCAGAGGATCTTTGACCTGGGATTTTACTCTTTCTGACACACAGGAATAATACTGATGCACACAGAGCAGAGTGGAATAATGGGGGTGTGAAGATGAAAGCCTCTTATAGCCAGAGCTCTTGAATCAATTCTGGCAAGCAATCTACTGCTAGTTACCAAAGATTATCTGCACCCCCACTCAGAAGTTCATGTTTAACTTCATAGTATGTAATGTATGTCTTCTAAAAACAATATCAGTGATTTAAAAGAGTTATTCACACTTTTCAAAATGCAATCAACTATGAACTACAGGAATATTTTCTGGTTCAACTTCTAAACAGAACTTTAAGAACATTACAAGGCCTCAGCATTTTCATTCTTCTCATCTCTGATAGTAATATTCAAATAAAGCACAAATATCAAACCATTAGCCACTCAACAGCTCCCAGTTTTGAAGTACCCTTTTCCCACTAACAAACTTATTCAGAAAAACCAATCTAGGTGTAAGAAATGCCGGTGGTATTTTTTCCCTCATATATCCTTTTTAGAGCATAGTACTTATTTTTCTGTGTTTGTCCAATATTATAGGTTTTATATCCTTTTATAGGAATGCTTCTGGAATTAATGCAATTTTAGAATAAGGGTTTCCATAAGCCTTTAAATACACTATAATTTATAGAACTTGAATATCATAATCAGAATCACTATACTTATAGACATGTTTTATTAGTACACAGCAGTTACTTGTAAAAGAATATAACATTAAGGATGAAGAAGGAAAAATATTTCTTTAGCATTTGAGGTAAAACTGTAAAGTCACATGCATTCCAAATGCATTACCTTATATTTTTCAAAGGTTTCAAGAAATTTCAAACATACTGAAGACAATGTAACATGGTTGTTAAGTAAATGTTTGGCTTTTGATATCAGAAATATCAAAGCTGGAATTTTGACTCTGTCACTTAGTGATTGCACGGCTTTGATTAACTAGACCTCAGTCTATTCATAAAATTAGGATGGTAGTATTTATTTCACAGAACTGTGAGGATTATTTCCAGTCGTTTAAGGAATCTCCACACTGTTCTCCATATGACCCAGCAATCCCACTTCTGGGCATACACACCGAGGAAATCAGATCTGAAAGAGACACGTGCACCCAATTGTTCATCGCAGCACTGTTTATAATAGCCAGGACATGGAAGCAACCTAGATGCCCATCAGCAGACGAATGGATAAGAAAGCTGTGTTACATATACACAATGGAATGTTACAATGTCATTAAAAAGAATTCATTTGAATCAGTTCTAATGAGATGGATGAAACTGGAGCCCATTATACAGAGTGAAGTAAGCCAGAAAGATAAAGACCAATACAGTATACTAACGCATATATATGGAATTTAAAAAGATGGTAACGATAACCCTATATGCAAAACAGAAAAAGAGACACAGATGTACAGAAGAGACTTTTGGACTCTGTGGGAGAAGGCGAGGGTGGGATGTTCTGAGAGAATAGCATTGAAACAATACTATCAAGGGTGAAACAGATCACCAGCCCAGGTTGGATGCATGAGACAAGTGCTCGGGGCTGGTGCACTGGGAAGACCCAGAGGGATGGGATGGAGAGGGGGGTGGGAGAGGGGATCGGGATGGGGAACACATGTAAATCCATGGCTGATTCGTGTCAATGTGTGGCAAAAACCACTACAATATTGTAAAGTAATTAGCCTCCAACTAATAAAAATAAATGAAAAAAAAAAGAACTGTGAGGATTAATTTGTAATCTTTCTAATGCATTTAAAACCTATTAATGCTTCATAATAAGCAAGTAAATATTTAAGCAAACTCACATACACATATCTTCAATAATCCTAGAAAATAAAAAGCTACTATTACTTGAAATATCCTGAGACTGCACATATCCAAACTGCCTGTGCACAGAGGCTGTATTTAAAAAATCACTTGTGCTCATCCAATTTCACATCACACCAATGTACAGTGAAATATTGTCTGTCATCTTCAGGGAGAGGCAAGTCTAATACTTAGGCTGATTGCATTAGACTCCTAATGTTGCTACTACTTATTATGGATTTATCATCTTAAAACCACACAAATTTATCATCTTATACTTGTAGAGGTCAGAAATCCAAAATGAGCTTCCCTGGGTTGTAGTTGAGGTGTTGGTAGGGCCGCCTCATTCTGGAGGCTCTGAGGACATATTTCATTTCCTCATCTTCTCAGCTTCTGGTGGCTGCCTATAGTCCTTGGCTTGCAGCCTGTTCATCCGTCTTCAAAGCACATCACTTAATTCTCTGCTTCTGTAATCATACCTCCTTCTCTAACTTAGATTCTTCCTACCTGCCTCTCATAAGGACTATGGCCAACCCTTATAAACCAGGATAGCATCCCCTTCTCAAGATCCTTAAATTAAGCACATATACAAACTTCCCTTTGTGATATAAAATGACCTTCACCAGTTCTGGGTATTAGGAAATGGAGATTTGGGGCCTCACAGCCATTATTCTGCCTACCACACTCACATAAAACATATAAGAAACTCTCCTACACTGCTGGTGGGAATGGAAATTGGCACAGCCACCATGGAGAACAGTGTGGAGGTTCCTTATACAACAAAAATGGAACTACCATATGATCCTACAAACTCACTCTTGGGCATATATCCAGAGAAAAACACGGTTCTAAAGGCTATATGCATCATGATGTTCATTGCAGCACTGTTTACAATAGATAAGACATGGAAGCAACCTAAATGTTCATCAACAGAGGAATGGATAAAGAAGATGTACATATATACAGTGGAATATTACTCAGCTCTTAAAGAGAATGGAATAATGCCATCTGCACCAACATGAATAGACCTAGATATTGTCATACTGAGTAAAGTAAGTCAGAGAAAAAAAAGAGATGTATGACAGCACTTATATGCAGTATCTAAAAAGAAATGATCCAAATGAATGCATTTGCAAAACAGAAACAGAAACAAAGACTTAGAGAATGAACTTATGGTTATCAGAGGGGAAGGGTGGGGGAAAAGGATAATTCAGGAGTTTGGGATCAACATGTAACACTGCTGTATTTAAAATGGATAACCAACACAGACCGACTACATAGCACAGGGAACTATAATCAACATTAGATAACAATCTAAATAAGAAAAGAATTTGAAACAGAATAGACACAGGTGTAACTGAATCACTTTGCTGTACACTGGAAACTAGCAGAATATTGTTAATCAGCTATGCATGCATGCTCAGTTGCTCAGTCATATTCAACTCTTTGTGACCCCATGGACAGTAGTCCACTAGGCTCCTCTGTCTGTGGAATTCTCCAGGCAAGAATACTGGAGTGGGTTGCCATTTCCTACTCCATAATCAACTATACTCCAATATAAAATAAAAACTTTTAAAAGTATGTATTAAATAACAATTTTAAATTATAATGTAATAAAACACACATAAAATTATTTTGATTGTAGTTCAATCCACTTTCAAATGGAAAAAATTCAGAACTTACAGTGCCAGAGGCATTTAATGAATGAATGTGTTGTTATTTTATCATAAGTACTGAGTGACGTCAGTACCTTATGATTGATAAAAACTAGTTTTATTCTGTCCTCACCAATTTAGACAAAATAAAACTTCCCATTAGATATTAACTTTGAATGGAAAAGATATTTGAGAAATAATTTTCTGCAAAACTTCAAAAGAATAAGTGAGTGAGTGAAAATCACTCAGTCGTGTCCGACTCTTTGCGAACCCGCGGACTGCAGTGTGACAGGCTCCTCTATCCATGGAATTCTCCAGGCAAGAATACTGGAGTGGGTTGCCATTTCCTTCTGCAAAATGGGTCGCCTTCTCCAAAATGGGTTGCCATTTCCCTTCTCCAAAAGAAAAAAGAAACATCCATTTTCTAGAACGGATCATGACATCAGGAAGAGTTTCAGATTTTCCCATATATTCTGTAAACCACCAGCGTTCAGGTGACAGGTGGCAAGATAATCATAAGAAAGAGGGAACGACTACAAAAATTATACACTGTGGCTACATTTTTCTAATAAATGGAATATTAATTACTCCCCAAGGAAGGCACAAAACTCTCCTCCACATCAACATTGAGATTATAAAAGTCGGTCCACAGCAGAGCCCATATGAGGCTCTGGAACAGACTCCAGTCACACCTGGAACCCATATGTGACTCAGAACAGACTCTGCAGAGCATCCTCTGCTAACAAACATCTGCTGCTTGGACTGGGATCCCAAGGGGGAGTGAAGATTTAAATGGATGCCTGGGATCCTCGGGATCTCTTGGCATGACTACAAACAGACAGAGGTCACAGGCAGATAGCCTCAAGAAAGTTGCTAGCCAAGTAACACTGAATATGAAGCACAAGGGAAGATTCTTTTGCACCAGAGAAAGGATTAGAAGATAAAAGAAACTTTGACTAGGTTTAAGAAAAATAACTGAGATAAGAAACAACAGCATGCATTTCAAAATGAGACTTACTAAACAGAATATCTGAAATTAATTTCAGAAAAGTAAATGACATTTTCAACATGGATTTTGCTTTAGGGACATAAAAAGAGTGCAAAGGCAGTGTACACTGATAGGACTCTTGACAAATGAGAATTGGGAGACTTGGTTAATATAAGCAGCTTATCATTTACTGAGATATCATTAAAGAAAAAAGTCAGTGAATCAGATCATCAGATTGTTATAATTAGCTTCATATTACCAATATTATCCCAAGAAAATTAAACCTATTTTCTGGCTATTAAATCAAGTTCAGCATAATTTGTGAAATAGATAATGCTTTTCAGTAGTATTTGTTATTTCAAAACAAGCTTTTTCTGAGTATATGGGGCATTCAGCAACCAGGTATTTAAAAATTAAAAAAAAAACAAAACAAAACAAGGAAATGTAAGAGAAGCTCCAAAGGTCCTTTAATCTTTCTTGAAGTATTTTATAGCAATAGCACTTTTCTTTAAAGTATTTGGAGAAAGATATGTCAATATATTCTGATACTTCAATCCATTTAAGAAAGGAATTTCTCTAATTACTCTACAAAACCTAACCTCAAACAACAAAAACAAAGATCTTTGGTTTCTCCTGGGGATTCAGGGTGACCATTGCTAACACAACGGGTGAATTTAAAAGGAAGGCAATTTCATTCCTTTGCACCCAGCTGTTACAAAACATTCGGAAGATGTGGATGTCTGCATTGTGCCTTTAAGCATTCTATTAACTCCAGTGATGTGTGGATGTGTCATAGCATATGTATTAGTTCTACCAAGAAATGATGTTTGGGGAAGAACTCATTCTTTTTCTCATTTGCCACTGTTTTCAATATTCTTGTCTGATGTATTTAAAAGCTCTGAACTTCATTAGATCTGTCTGAAGTGAAATCCTTCAATCAAGTTACTACCTCTGATACATACTTTAGCTGCTGCTTCTATGGAGAAGAAAGATTCTCTCTGAAGTTCTTATTTCTGGTACACTGTAAGTAAATTATGGATGTCTATAGTCTATACATTGTGAAAATACAGTTTAACAAGCTATACCAGCAACAGAACATTCAAATTATTTATGCTGCAATTTCAACATACTAGTTGTGCTATGAAATAAATAAGGCACCATCTAGAGCTTCATTTTTCTTCCTATAGTGAGATCATAGCTATAATAATGTGTTTTTTTTTCCTTTTTTTTCCTTTTTAATAGCCTCACAAATACAGATAGTACTACAACATAGATGCTTACATTGTAGCTGGAAGTCCATCTCTCTGGGAGACACAGACCACTAGAAAAGTGACAGATTGTTCCTCTCTTTCAAAATGTCAACCTGTCTGTCAGTGGAACCCAGGAATCTGGATCTTTAGCTATTATACAGGTATTTGTGATTCACACCAAAATCTGAGAACCATTGATAAATACTTAAATTAAAGGTGCCATTAGTTCAGAAAGTGGCATATTTTAGCAGAGAATATCAGCAGGATCCCAGGACCATCCATGTGATTGGCATCCCAGGCAGGTATCAGGCATCAGTTGCTGTACCCATCTACTCCAGGTCAACTCAGTAACTGTCCTGTGTGGTCATTACTGAGAGCATCATAATGAAGACTTTGTGACCCAGCAGAACCCCTGGCTTTCCTCTCAACGGCTTTATCTTACAAGATAAAAGCTCCCAGCTCTATCCAAATGGGAAAAATCAGTTTGTTTGTTTTCAAGTTTTGCAATATGTTTAACACAGCAGATGCCCACTTGCCATACTTCCAGGGGAGAAGGCTTCTCAGATATCCAGTCCCACTGCTGAAGAAGAAGAATAGGAGTTCTTAGTCTCCAGAGAAACCATAACAAACATTTCTGGCATTTGTAAATCTTTATGTCTCTATTATTATTATTATTATTATTATTATTATTATTATTATTTTATTACTTTAAAACAGCTTGGGGATGAAGGTTTGAAAGAAAAAGTAGAATACCTTTGTTCAGTTCAGTTCAGTTCAGTCGCTCAGTCGTGTCCAACTCTACGCGACCCCATGAATCACAGCACGCCAGGCCTCCCTGTCTATCACCAACTCCCGGAGTCCACTCAAACTCATGCCCATCGAGTTGGTGATGCCATCCAACCATCTCATCCTCTGTCGTCCCCTTCTCCTCCTGCCCCCAATCCCTCCCAGCATCAGGGTCTTTTCCAATGAGTCAACTCTTCCCATCAGGTGGCCAAAGCATTGGAGTTTCAGCTTCAGCATCAGTCCTTCCAGTGAACACCCAGGACTGATCTCCTTTAGGATGGACTGGTTGGATCTCCTTGCAGTCTAAGGGACTCTCAAGAGACTTTTCCAACACCACAGTTCAAAAGCATCAATTCTTCAGCACTCAGCTTTCTTCACAGTCCAACTCTCACATCCATACATGACCACTGGAAAAATCATAGCCTTGACTAGATGGACCTTTGTTGGCAATGTGATGTCTCTGCTTTTTAATATGCTGTCTAGATTGGTCATAACTTTCCTTCCAAGGAGTAAGTGTCTTTTAATTTCATGGCTGCAATCACCATCTGCAGTGATTTTGGAGCCCCAAAAAATAAACTCTGACACTGTTTCCCCATCTATTTGCCATGAAGTGATGGCACCAGATGCCATGATCTTAGTTTTCTGAATGTTGAGCTTTAAGCCAACTTTTTCACTCTCCTCTTTCACTTTCATCAAGAGGTATTTTCATTCCTCTTCACTTTCTGCCACAAGGGTGGTGTCATCTGCATATCTGAGGTTATTGATATTTCTCCCGGCAATCTTGATTCCAGCTTGTGCTTCTTCCAGCCCAGCGTTTTTCATGATGTACTTTGCATATAAGTTAAATAAGCAGGGTAACAATATACAGCCTTGACGTACTCCTTTTCCTATTTGAAACCAGTCTGTTGGTCCATGTCCAGTTCTAACTGTTGCTCCCTGACCTGCATATAGGTTTCTCAAGAGGCAGGTCTGGTGGTCTGGTATTCCCATCTTTTTCAGAATTTTCCACAGTTTATTGTAATCCACACAGTCAAAGGCTTTGGCATAGTCAATCAAGCAGAAATAGATGTTTTTCTTGCTTTTTCGATGATCCAGCAGATGTTGGCAATTTGATCTCTGGTTCCTCCGCCTTTTCTAAAACCAGCTTGAACATCTGGAATTTCATGGTTCCTGTATTGCTGAAGCCTGGCGTAGAGAATTTTGAGCATTACTTTACTAGCGTGTAAGATGAGTGCAATTGTGCAGTACTTTGAGCATTCTTTGGGATTGCCTTTCTTTGGGATTGGAATGAAAACTGACCTTTTCCAGTCCTGTGGCCACTGCTGACTTTTCCAAATTTGCTGGCATATTGAGTGCAGCACTTTCACAGCATCATCTTTCAGGATTTGAAATAGCTCAACTGGAATTCCATCACATCCACTAGCTTTGTTCGTAGTGATGCTTTCTAAGCCCCACTTGACTTCACATTCCAGGATGTCTGACTCTAGGTGAGTGATCACACCATTGGATTATCTTGGTGGTGAAGATCTTTTTTGTACAGTTCTTCTGTGTATTCTTGCTACCTCTTCTTAATATCTTCTGCTTCTGTTAAGTCCATACCATTTCCGTCCTTTATCGAACCCATCTTTGCATGTAATGTTCCCTTGGTGTCTCTATTTTTCTTGAAGAGATCTCTCTAGTCTTTCCCATTCTGTTGTTTCCTTCTATTTCTTTTCATTGGTCACTGAGGAAGGCTTCCTTATCTCTCCTTGATATTCTTTGGAACTCTGCATTCAAATGGGAATATCTTTCCTTTTCTCCTTTGCTTTTCGCTTCTCTTCTTTTCATAGCCATATGTAAGGCCTCCTCAGACAACCATTTTGCCTTTTTGCAAAAAGCTACGGAAAAACTACTCAATCCAAACTACAGGCAGGGAACACAGCACCACCGATTAACAGATTAAAAGATTAAAGTATGGCCCTGAGTATGGCCCTGCCACCAGAGCAAGACCTAGATTCCCACAGCCAATCCCGCCCACCAGGAAGCTTCCACAAGCTTCTTATCTTCATCCATCAGAGGGCAGACAGAATGAAAAGCACAATCACAGGAAACTAAGCAAACTGATCCCATGGATCACAGCCTTGTCTGACTCAAAGAAACTATGGCTATGGTGTGTAGGGACACCCAAGACAGGTGGGTAATAGTGGCGAGTTCTGACAAAGCATGGTCCACTGAAGAAGGGAAAGGCAAACCACTTCAGCATTCTTGCCTTGAGAACTGCATGAACAGTTTGAAAAGGCAAAAATATATGACACCGAAAGATGAACTCCCCAGGTTGGTAGGTGCCCAATATGCTACTGAAGAAGAGCAGAGAAAAAGCTCCAGAAGGAATGAAGAGTCTGAGTGAAAGTAGAAACAATGCCCAGTTGTGGATGTGTCTAGGTGAAAGCAAAGTTCAATGCTATAAAAGACAGTATTGCACATGAACCTGGAATGTTAGGTCCATGAGTCAAGGTGATTTGGAAGTGGTCAAACAGGAGATGGCAAGAGTGAACACTGACATTTTAGGAATCAGTGAACTATAATGGACCAGAATGGATGAGTTTAATTCAGATAACCATTACTTTGTGCAAGAATCCCTTAGAAGAAATGGAGTAACCCTTATAATCAACAAAAGAGTCTCAAGTGCAGTACTTGAGAAAATCTCAAAAACAACAGAATGATCTCTGTTCGTTTCCAAAGCAAACCATTCAATATCATAGTAATCCAAGTGTATGCTCCAACCACTAATTCTGAAAAAGTTGAATGGGTCTATGAAAACCTACAAGAACTTCTAGAACTAATACCAAAAAATGATGTCTATTTCATCATAGGGGACTGGAATGCAAAGCTAGGAAGTCGAGAGATACCTGGAGTAAAAGGCAAGTTTGGTCTTGGAGTACAAGATAAAACAGGGCAAAGGCTGACAGAGTTTCGTCAAGAGAACACACTAATCATAGCAAACACTCTTTTCCAATATCACAAGAGACGAATCTACACACGGACATCACCAGATGATCAATACCAACAGATTAATTACATTCTTTGGAACTGAAGATGGAGAAGCTCAGTCAGCCAAAACAAGACTGGGAGCTGACTGTTGCATAGATCATGAACTCCTTATTGCAAAATTCAGATTTAAATAGAAGAAAGTAGGGAAAATCACTAGGCCATTCAGGTATGACCTAAAGCAAGATACTTTACAATTATACAGTGGAAGTGACAAATGGATTCAAGGGATTAGATCTAATAGAAAAAGTGCCTGAAGAAGTATGGATAGAGGTTCATAGCATTG
Organism: Dama dama; assembly: GCF_033118175.1. Lineage (NCBI taxonomy): Eukaryota > Metazoa > Chordata > Mammalia > Artiodactyla > Cervidae > Dama > Dama dama. The sequence goes on along the minus strand of NC_083697.1, from coordinate 8,523,880 downwards.
TGCAGGAGTGGTGATCAAAACCATTCCCAAGAAAAAGAAATGCCAAAAGGCAAAATGGTTGCCTGAGGAAGCCATACAAATAGCTGAGTAAAGAAGAGACGTGAAAGGCAAAGGATAAAAGGAAAGATATAACCATCTAAATGGAGTGATCCAAAGAATAACAAGGAGAGAAGAGATAAGAAAGCCTTGTTAAGTGATCAGTACAAATAGAGGAAAACAGTAGAATGGGAAAGACTAGAGATCTCTTCAAGAAAATCAGAGATATCAAGGGAACATATCATGCACAGATGGTCACAATAAATACAGAAATGGTATGGACCTAACAAAAGCAGAAAATAATAAGTGGCAAGAATACACAGAAATTAAAAAAAAAAAAAATATCTAATGACCCAGATAAACACAATGATGTGATCACTCACCTAGAGCCAGACATCTTGGAATGCAAAGTCAAGGGGGCCTTAGGAAGCATCTCTATGAACAAAGCTTGTGGAGGTGATGGAATTCCAGGTGAGCTATTTCAAATCCTAAAAAATGATGCTGTGAAAGTGCTACACTCAATAGGATAGCAAATTTGGAAAACTCAGCAGTAGCCATTGGACTGGAAAAGATCAGTATCCATTCCAGTCCCAAAGAAGAGCAAGACCAAAGAATGTTCAAACTACTGCACAATTACACTCATTTAACATGCTGGCAAAGTAATGCTCAAAATTCTCCAACTAGGCTTCAGCAGTATATGAACTGAGAAATCCCAGATATTCAAGATGGACTTAGAAAAGGCAAAGGAACCAGAGATCAAATTGCCAACATCCACTAGACCATAGAAAAAGCAAGAGAATTCCAGAATAAACATCTATTTCTGCTTCATTGACTATGCTAAAGCCTCTGATTGTGTGGATTACAACAAACTGTTGAAAATTCTTCAAGAGATGGGAATACCAGACCACATTACCTGCCTTCTGAGAAACCTGTATGCAGGTCAAATAGCAACAGTTAGAATCAGACTTGGAACAATGGACTTGTTCCAAATTGGAAAAGAGTATGTCAAGGCTGTATATTATCCCCCTGTTATTTAACTTATATGCAGAGTACATCATGAGAAATGCCAGACTGGATGAAGCACAAGCTAGAATCACAATTGCTGGGAGAAATATTAATAATCTCAGATATGCAGATGATACCACCTTTATGGCAGAAAGTGAAGAGGAACTAAAGAACCTCTTGTTGAAGGTGAAAGAGAAAAGTAAAAAAGCTGACTTAAAACTCAACATTCAAAAAACTAAGATCATGGCATTCAGTCCCATCACTTCATGGCAAACAGATGGGGAAATAGTGAAAATATTGACTGATTTTATTTTCTTGGGCTCTAAATCACTGAAGATGGGGACTGCAGCCATGAAATTAAAAGACACTAGCTGCTTGGAGGAAAAGCTATGCCTAATCTAGGCAGCATATTAAAAGGCAGAGACATTACTTTGCTGACAAAGGTCCGTCTAGTTAAAGCTATAGTTTTTCCAGTAGCCATGTATGAATGTGACAGTTGGCCCATAAAGAAGGCTGAGCACTGAAGAATTGATGCTTCTGAGCTTTGGTGTTGGAGAAGACTCTTGAGAGTCCCTTGGACTGCAAGGAGATAAAACCAGTCAATCCTAAAGGAAATCAGTACTGAATATTCATTGGAAGGATTGATGCTGAAGCTGAAGTTCTAACTCTTTGGCCACCTGATGTGAAGAGTTGACCCATTAGAAAAGACTCTGTTGCTGGCTAAGATTGAAGGCAGGAGGAGAAGGAAACAACAGAGGATGAAATGGTTGGATGGCATCACCAACTCAATGGACGTTAATCTGAGCAAGTTCTGGGAGATGGTGGAGGTCAGGGAAGCCTGGTGTGCTGCAGTCCATGGGCTTGCAAAGAGTCAGGCATGACTGAGCAGCTGAACAACAATTGTGATAGTGGAGATTTTTATATTCTTTCGAATATTTCACAGAAGGCATTCAGAAATTATAACCAGTTAGACACAATTTCATACCTGCTATAAAATTTCCTTTTATTGTTTTACTAACGGTTTTAAACAAAAATGTATTTATTTTCAAAAATCACTACCATCTATCAAAAATTTCTCCCAATTTTATCCTTAAAATGTTCATTCAATGAATTATATTAATAGGTAATACAAAAGTAGGAGAAGGCAATGGCAACCCACTCCAGTACTCTTGCCTGGAAAATCCCATGGACGGAGGAGCCTGGTGGGCTGCAGTCCATGGGGTCGCTAAGAGTCGGACACGACTGAGCGACTTCCCTTTCACTTTTCACTTTCATGCACTGGAGAAGGAAATGGCAACCCACCCCAGTGTTCTTGCCTGGAGAATCCCAGGGACAGCAGAGCCTGGTGGGCTGCCATCTATGGTGTCGCACAGAGTCAGACATGACTGAAACGACAGCAATGCAAAAGTAAATTTTCATTATACCCATAGAAATTATCCCATTTTTTCATAATACTCTTACTGTTTCAATATAGCCATATATGGTGTTTCTTTATATTTTGCCCTGACTTTTAACAGCAAGAGTCATTATATAGAAATGTCAAATTTATTGACCTATAATTGTTTATAGTCATCTCAGGTTCCTGAAATAATTCTGTGGTGTCAATTTTAATTTTTTTTTATTTTTGATTTTGAGTCTTCTCTCTTATTTTCTTGATTAGCAGAATCAAAGCTTCAGATATTACATTACTCACAAAAAATAACTTAAATTGGACTAAAGACTGAAATGTAAGAGATCTGAAAATATAAAACAGAAGAAAACACAGGGGGAAAAGCTCTTGGCATTGGTCTTGGCAAGAGTTTTAATTGTGAAACCAAAAGTTGCTGCTGTTGATGTTGCTCTGTCACCCAGGCATGTCTGGCTCTTGCTACCCCAAGGACTGCAGCAGGCCAGGCCTCCCTGTCCTTCACCTCCTCCTGGAGTTTGCCCAAGTTTATGTTCATTGCATTGGTGTTGCTGTCCAGCCATCTCATCCTCTGACGGCCTCTTCTCCTTCTACCCTTGATCTTTCCCAGCATCAGGGACTTTTCCAAAGAGTAGTCTGTGTGCATCAGATGACCAAAATACTGGAGCTTCAGCTTCAGCATCACTCCTTCCATTGAATACTCAGGTTGATCTCCCTCAAGATTGACTGGTTTGTTGTCAACCTTTGCTGTCAATCCTCGCTGTCCAAGGGACTTTCAGGAGTCTTCTCCAGCACCACAGTTTTAAGGCACCAATTCTTTAGCATTCTGCCTTCTTTACGGTCAAGTTCTCACAACCATACATGATCACTGGGAAGACCATAGCCTTTACTATACGGATCTTTTTCAGCAGAGCAATGTCTCCAATTTTCAACACACTGTGTAGGTTTGTTATCGCTTTCCCACCAAGAAGCAATCACCTGATTTCATGGCTGCGGTCACCATCTGCAGTGATTTTGGGTCCCAAAAGAAGAAACCTGTCACTCCTTCCACCTTTTCCCCTTCTGTTTACCAAGCAGTCGTGGGACCACATGCCATGATCATAGTTGTTGTTTTTTTGTTGTTGTTGTTTTTAAATATTTAGTTTTAAGCCAGCTCTTTCACTCTACTCCTTCACCCCCATCAAGAGGCTCTTTAGTTCCTCTTCAATTTCTGCCATTATAGTAATATCATCCACATATCTGAGGTTGTTGATGTTTCTCCCACATATCCTGATTTCAGCTTGTAACTCATCCAGCCTTGCATTTCTCATGATGTGCTCAGCATACCTGTTAAACAAACAGGGTGACAATAGACAGCCCTACCGTACTCCTTTATTGATCTTGAATCCATCAGTTGTTCCATACAGGGTTCTAAATGTTGCTTCTTGACCCGCATACAGGTTTCTCAGGAGACAGGTAAGATGGTCTGGTATTCCCATCTCTAAGAGCTTTCCACAGTTTGTCATGATCCACACAGTTAAAGGCTTTAGCATAGTCAATTCAACAGAGATAGATGTTTTGTTTTTGTTTTTCTTTTCTGAAATTCCCTTGCTTTCTCTATAATCCAGTGAATGTTGGCAATTTGAACCAAATTGATTCAATTAGTTTCTATTCCTTTTCTAAACACAGCTTGGACATCTGGAAGTTCTTGGTTCAATAATGCTGAAGCCTAGCATGCAAGATTGTAAGCGTGATCTTCCCAGCATTAAAGATGAGTGCAACTGTCTGATGGTTAGCACATTCTTTGGTTCTACTCTTCTTGGGAATTGGGATGAGGATTGACCTTTTCCAGTCCTTTATCCACTATTGGGTCTTCCAGATTTGTTGACATAACGACTGCAAAACTTTGATGGCATATTCCTTTAGGTATTTGAATAGTTCTGCTGGAATATCATCACATCCACAAGCTTAACAGCATTGCTTCTCATTACTTTGCACTCCAGAATGTCTTGCTATGGGTGACTAACCACACCATCATAGTAATCTGGTTCATTAAGATCTTTTTTTCATACGGTTCTTCTGTGTATTCTTCCCATCTCTTCTTGATCTCTTCGGCATCTACTAGGTCTCTACAGTTTCTGTCCTTTAATGTGCCCATCTTTGGGAGAAATGTTCCCTTGATATTTCCAATTTTCCTGAAGAGATCTCTAGTCATTCCTCTCCTGTTGTTTTCTTCTAGTTTTATGCACTGTTTATTGAAGAAGGCCTTCTTGTCTCTTCTAGCTATTCTTTGAAACTCTGCATTTAATTGAATGTACCTTTCCCTCTCTCCCTTGCTTTTCACTTCACTTTGTTTTTCTGCTATTCATAATGCCACCTCACACAACCACTTTAACTCCTTGAAGTTGATCTGTTCTATGAAGACCTAGAAGACTTCCTAGAACTAACACCTTAAAAAGATGTTCTATTCATCATTGGGGATTGAAATGCATAAGTAGGAACTCAAGATATACCTGGAGTAACAGGCACATTTGGCCTTGGAGAACTAAATGAAGCAGGGCAAAGGCTAACTGAATTTTTCCAATAGAATGCACTAGTTATAGAAAATACCCTTTTTCAACAACAAAAGAAATGACTTTACACATGGACATCACCAAATGATCAATACAAAAATCAAAATGATTACAGTCTTTGTAGCCAGAGTTGGAGAAACTGTATACAGTCAGCAAAAACAAGAGCTAGAGCTGACTATGGCTCAGATCATCAGCTTCTCATAGCAAGATTCAGACTTTAAAAAAATAAATAAAATTGGGAAAAAGCTTAGGCCAGCTAGGTATGACTTAAATCAAATCCAGTATTAATTTTCAGTAGAGGCAATGAACAGATTCAAGGGACTATATCTAGATAACAGTGTCCCTGAAGAACTATGGATGGTGGTCTGTAATACTATACAGGAGGCAGCTAACAAGACCATCCCAAACAAACCAAAAGTACAGCAACAAAAGCAAAAGCCAGTGGGACTACCACTAAACTAAAAAGCTTTTGCTCAACGAAGGAAATAACAAATTGAATGTACAGAACAGCATCCTATGAAATAGAAATATTTGTAAGCCAACTATCCTACAAGGTGTTAATATCCAAAATATGTAAGAAACTCATAGAACTTAACAACATTAATAATAATAATCCAATTTTAAAAACGGGCAGAGTAGAATAGACATTTTCCCAAAGAAAACATACAAATGGCCATGCAGTTCAATTCAGTCATTCAGTCATATCCAACTCTTTGTGACCCTATGGACTGCAGCATTCCAGGTTTCCTGGTCCATCACCAACTCCCAGAGCTTGTTCAAACTCAATGTTCATTGAGCCAGTGATGCCAAACAACCATCTCATCCTCTGTCATCCTCTTCTCCTCACGTCTTCAATCTTTCCCAGCATCAGGGTCTTTCCCAATGAGTCATTTCTCACATCAGGTGGCCAAAGTATTGGAATTTCAGATTTAACATCAGTCCTTCAAATGAATATTCAGGACTAACTTCCTTTAGGATTGACTGGTTTAATCTCTTTGCAATCCAAGGGATTCTCAAGAGGCTTCTCCAACACCACAGCTCAGAAGCAATTCTTCAGCACTCAGCTCTCTTTAGAGTCCATTTCTCACATCCATACGTGACTACTGGAAAAACTATACCTTTGACTATACAGACCTTTATTGGCAAAGTAATGTCTCTGCATTTTAATATGCTGTCTAGGTTGGTCACAGCTTTTCTTCCAAGGAGCAAGCGTCTTTTAATTTCATGGCTGAAGTCACCATCTGCAGTGATTTTGGAACCCCAAAAAATAAAGTCAGCCACTGTTTCCACTGTTTCCCCATCTATTTCCCATGAAGTGATGGGACCAGATGACATGATCTTAGTTTTATGAATGTTGAGTTTTAAGCCAGCGTTTTCACTCTCTTCTTTCACTTTCATCAAGAGGTTCTTTAGTTCCTCTTCACTTTCTGCCATGATGGAGGTGTTATCTGCACATCTGAGGCTATTGATATTTCTCCTGGCAAAAGATGCTCAGCCTCACTAGTCGTCAGGAAAAAGCAAATTAAAATCCTAATGAGACAGCATCTCATAATTCTTATGATAACTGTTATAAAGAAAGCAAGAGACAGAAACTACTGGCACAGATGTGGAGAAAAGGGAACTCCTTATAGCCAAATTCAGACTTAAATTGAAGAAAGTACGGAAAACCACTAGACCATTAAGGTATGACCTAAATCAAATCCCTTACGACTATACAGTAGAAGTAACAAATAGAGTCACGAGATTAGATCTGATAGCCAGAGTGCCTGAAGAACTATGGGCGGAGGTTCATGACATTTTACAGATCAAGACCATCCCCAAGAATGAGAAATGCAAAAGGCAAAATGGTTGTCTGAGGAGGCCTCACAAATAGCTATGAAAAGAAGAGAAGCAAAAGGCAAAAGAGGAATGAAAACATATATCCAATTGAATGCAGAGTTCCAAAGAATAGTAAGGAGAAATAAGAAAGCCTTCCTCAGTGATCAACACAAAGAAATAGAGGAAAACAGTAGAATGGGTAAGATTAGAGATCTCTTCAAAAATTAGAGATACCAAGGGAATTTTTCGTGCAAAGATGAGCACAATAGAGAAATGGTATGGACCTAACAGAAGCAGAAGATATTAAGAGGTGGCAAGAATACACAGAAGAACTATACAAAAAAGATCTTCATGACCCAGAGGAAGTGATCCATGGGAAGTTTAGATCTTGTGTGCTGGGTTCATTCGGTTCTCTTGTTCCCCTGCTCTGAAATTGAGCTCACAATCTTCCCTAACATTCCCTGTTCTCAAGAGACCCAATTCATCTTCCCCAGCAAATGGGCTCAGACTTCAGCAGAGTGTAGCATTTGACCCAGCTCTCAGAACACAGTACCACCCCACCAAAGGGTCCACATAGTCTGTGGGCTATGATCAGTATAGTGCCTATGGTTACACAGTATCACCAGTGGAGAAAGGCCTTATTAAAACCAACATTCAGATAGTTAGTTCTTCCTTCTGGGTGCTATGGAAGAGTAGCTCCCCATTTGGGCTAAGCTACAAAATACTCCACAGATGTGGGAGATGGTATTATAGATAAAGTTTATGGAGGAAATGTTGGTGTTGTAATGTTTAATTTTGGCATAGAAAAGTTTGAAAAAGAAAGGTGATTGAATTGCACAGCTCATTTGTGAATAGATAGTTTGCCCAGAAATAGAGGAATTTCAAATTTTAAATAATGCTGAGGAGGGTTCAGGAGGTTTTAATTCCACTGGAAATAATTAACGTTATGCCAAAAACAGAAACTGAGAAAATGGACATTCATCTTGAAAAGACTTTGCATAAAGTATTACAAAAATTTGTGTAAAAAAAAAACTATAAAAATTCAAACACATAGAATCTAAACTACATGCTACTAAAAAACAAATAGATCACTGAATAATCAAAGAAGAAATAAAAAAAAAATACCTAGAAGCAAACGATAATGAAAACACAACAACCCAAACACAAAACCTATGGGATGCAGCAAAAGCAGTTCTAATAGGGCAGTATATAGCAATTAATTCTCACTTCAAGAAACAAGAAAAATCTTAAATAAACAATCCAAACTTATACCTAAAACAACTAGAGAAAGAAGAACAAACAAAACACAAAGTAGAAAGAAGGAAATCATCAAGATAAGAGGTGAAATAAATGGAATAGAAATGAAGAAAACAATAGCAAAGATCAATGGAAATAAAAGCTAGTTCTTTGAGAAGATAAGCAAAATTGATAAACCATTAGCCACATTTATCACAGAAAAAATAGAAGACTCAAATCAATAAAATTATAAATGAAAAGGGAGAACTAATAACTAATATCACAGAAATATAAAGAAATACTGCAAGCAGTTATATGCCAAAAAGTTGGACAACATGGAAGAAATGGACAAATTCTTATAAATATACAACCTTTTAAGAATGAACCAGGAAGAAAGAGAAAATATGAACAGACCAATCACAAGTAATGAAACTGAAATTGTGATTAAAATCTTCCAGCAAACAAAAAGCTAGGATCAGATGGCTTCACCGGCAAATTCTATGTAACATTTAGAGAAAAGCTAACATCTATCCTTCTCAAAGTCTTCCAAAACATTGCAGGAGAAATACTCTCAACCTCATTCTATGAAGCCACTATCACCCTCATTCCCAAACCAGACCCCACCCCCCCCAAAAAAAAAAATCATACGCAAGAAAATTACAGGCCAATATCACTGATGAACATAGATGCAAAAATGAACCAAACACTAATAAACATAATCCAACAACACATTAAAAGGATCGTTCACATACCATGATTAAGTGGGATTTACCCCTGGGATTCAAGGAGTCTTCAGTATATACAAATCAATCAATGTGATACACCATATTACCAAATTAAAATATAACAGCAGGGACTTCCCTGGCTGTCCAGTGGCTAAGACTCTTCACTACCAATGCAAGGGGTCCAGGTTTGATCTCTGGTTAGGGAATTAGATACCAAATGCCAAAACTAAAAGTTCACTTGCCATAGCTAAAGATCCCACACACCACTACAAGAATGGAAGATCCTGCAAGCTGCAACTAAGACCTAGAACAGCCAAATAAATATATAAACAAATTTTTTTAGAAAGAATAAAAACAATATGATCTCAGCAAATGCAGAAAATGCTTTTGACAAAATTCAACACCCATTTATGATAAAAACTCTCCAGAAAGTGGGAATAGAGGGAACCTGTGTCAACATAATAAAGGTTATTTTTAAAATAAAAAACAAACATCACTTTCCATGGTGAAAAAGTAAAAGCATATCCTCTAAGATCAGAAATAAGTTAAGGATGTTGACTCTTGCTGCTTTTATTCAAGATAGTTTTGGAAATCCCTGCCATGGCAATCAGAGAAATAAACTAACAAAATTGGAAAGGAAAAGTAAAACTGTCACTGTCTGCAGATGACCTGATACTATACATAGATAATCCTAAATATGCAGCCAGAAAGCTAGAAGAACTAGTCAATGAAATTATTAAATTTGCAAGATTTATACAAATTAATAAACAAATATATTACGTTCCTATACACTAACAATGAAAGATCAAAAAGAAAAATTAAGGAAACTATCCCATTTACTATTGCAACAAAAGTAATAAGGTACCTAGGCATAACCCAACCTAAGGAGGCAAAAAATATGCACACAAAAAACTATAAGATACTGATGAAAGAAATCAATGTCCATGGATTGGAATAATCAATATTGTCAAAATGACTATAGTACCCATAACATACAGATTCAATACATCCCATATCAAATCACCAAGGAAATTTTTCACAGAATTAAAATAAAAAATTTTACAATTTGCATGGAAAAACAAAAGCCTTTGAATAACCAAAGCAATTTTGAGAAAAAAAAAAAAAATGTAGCTGGAGGAATCAGGCTCCTCTGCCTTTAGACTATATTACAAAGCTACGGTCATTAAGATAATATGGTACTGGCACAAAAAACAGAATATAGATCAATGTAACAGGAAGGAAAACCTAGAGCTAAACCCACTTACCTATGAATACCAAATTTATGATAAAGAAGGCAAGAATATACAATGGAGAAAAGACAGTCTCTTCAATAAGTGTTGCTAGAATAACTGGACAGCTATGTGTAAAAGAATAAAATTAGAACACTCTCTAATACAAAAATAAAATGGATAAATGTAAAGCTAGTCACTACAAAACTCTTAGAGGAAAACACAGGCAGAATACCCTTTGACATAAATCTTAGCAAGATTTTTTTTGACCCAACTCTTAGAGTAATGAAAATAAAAACAAAAATAAACAAATGGGACCTAATTAAACTAGAAAGCTTTTGCTCAGCAAACAAAACCATAAACAAGACAAAAAGACAACCATTAGAATGGGAGAAAAATGTTTACAAATGAAGCAACTGACAAGGGATTAATATCCAAAACATACAAACAGCTCATGCAGCTTCAATATCTAAAAACAAATAACCCAATGAAAAAATGAGAGGAAGGATTAAATAGATATTTCTCCAAAGACATAGAAATGGCCAAAAAACACAAGAAAAGGTGCTCAACATCAAACTATAATTCAAAAAGATACATGCACCCCAATGTTCATTAAAGTTCCATTTATAATAGTCAGAACACAGAAGCAACCTAAAGGTCCCTAATCAGAAGGATGGATAATGCAGTTGGGGTACATATATACAATGGAAAAGTACTCAACCATACAAAGGAATAAAATTGTGATATTTGCAGAGATGTGGACAGACCTAGAGACAGAGTGAAGTAAGTCAGAAAGAGGAAAAGAAAAATGATACAGATGAACTTATTTGCAAAGAGAAATAGAGACATAGATGAAGAGAATGGACATATGGTTATAAAAGGGAGACAGGTGAAGTGGGATGAATTGGGAGATTGGGATTGATACATACTATTGATGCCATGTATGAAGTAAATAACTCATGAGAATCTACTCTATCACTCAGGGAACGCTACTCACTTCTCTATCGTAATCTAAATGGGAAAGAAATCCAAAAAAGAGAGTATACATATATATATATATATATATACACACACACACATATATAGCTGATTCACCTTACTTGACAGCAGAAATTAACACAACATTGTAAACAACGGTACTCCTATAAAAATTAATTTTAAAAAGAAAGAAACATATCTGAACAAATTAAAAATCATTTCAGCAATGTAAAAGCCAAAACAAACAAACAAACAAACAAACAAAAAAAAAAGGAGAAAGAAGTACCCATGGAACATTTTGTTACTTGTTTTCATATAATAAAATGCCCTAAAATTTAACAGCTTAAAAATGTTAAAAGTAGAGCTGTCATGTGATCCAGCAATTCCAGAAATGCGATTGCTATATCAAAGGGACATTTAAACTCTGTGTTCCTTGCAGCGTTATTCATAAGAGTCAGGACATGGAAACAACCTGTGTCTGTTGATAGACAAATGGATAAGAAATGTGATATAGACAAGTACTAATATAGCTGTTTATATATCTGTATGTATTTGGAATATTATTAAATCATAAAAGAAGTTCTTGTTGTTCAGTCACTCAGTCACGTCTGACTCTTTGCGACCCCATCGACTGCAGCACACCAGGCATCCATGTCCATCACAATCTCCAGGAGCTTGTTCAAAATCATGTCCATTGAGTAGGTGATGCCAAACAACCACCTGTTCCTCTGTCGTCCCCTTCACCTCTTGCCTTCAATCTTTCCAAGCATCATGGTCTTTTCTAATGAGTTGGCTCTTTGCATCATGTGGCCAGTATTGGAGCTTTAGTTTCAGCATTAGTCCTTCCAATGAATATTCAGGGTTCATTTCCTTTAGGATTGATTGGTTTGACCTCCTTGCAGTCCAAGGGACTCTCAAGATTCTTCTTCAACACCACAGCTCAGAAGCATCAATTCTTTGGTGTTCAGCCTTCTTTATGGTCCAACTCTCATCCATACATGACTACTGGAAAAAAAAATACCTTTGACTATACGGACCTTTATTGGCAAAGTAATGTCTCTGCTTTTTAATATGCTGTCTTGATTAGGCATAGCTTTTCTTCCAAGGAACAAGTGTCTTCTAGTTTCATGGCTGCAGTCACCATCTGCAGTGATTTGGGAACCCAAGATAATAAAGCCTGTCACCGTTCCCATTGTTTCCCCATCTATTTGCCATGAAGTGATCTTTGTTTTCTGAATGTTTTTAAGCCATCTTTCTCACTATCTTCTTTCACCTTCATCAAGAGGCTCTTTAGTTCCTCTTCTCTATAGTTTCTGCTATAAGGATGTTATCATCTGCATATGCGAGGTTATTGATATTTCTCCCAGAAATTTTGATTCCAGCTTGTGCTTCATCCAGACTGGCATTTAGCAAGATGTACTCTGCATATAAGTTAAATAAGCAGGGTGACAATATACAGCCTTGATGTACTTCTTCACAATTTGAAACCAGTCTGTTGTTCCATGTCCAGTTCTAACTGTTGCTTCCTGACCTGCATGCAGGTTTCTCAGAAGGCAGGTAAGGTGGTCTGTTATTCCCATCTCTTGAAGAATTTTCCACACTTTGTTGTGATCTGCACAGTCAGAGGTTTTAGTGTATCAGTCAATGAAGCAGATGTTTTTCTGGAATTCTCTTGCTTTTTCTATGATCCATCAGATGTTGGCAATTCGATCTATGGATCCTCTGCCTTTTCTAAATCCTTCTTGAACACCTGGAAGTTCTCAGTTCATGTACTGTTGAAGCCTAGCTTGGAGAATTTTGAGCATTGCTTTGCTAGGATGTGAAATGAGTGCAATTGTGTGGTAGTATGAACATTCTTTGGCACTGCCTTTCATTGGGATACAAATGAAAACTGACGTTTTCCAGTCCTGTAGCCACTGTTGTGTTTTCTAAATTTTCTGTCATATTGAGTGCAGCACTTTCACAGCATCATCTTTTAGGATTTGAAATAGCTCAGGTGCAATTTCATCACCTCCACTAGCTTCGTTCATAGTGATGCTTCCTAAGGCCCAGTTGACTTCGCACTCCAGGATGTCTGGCTCTAGGTGAGTGATCACACCATGGTGGTTATCTGGGTCATGAAGCACTCTTTTTTATAGGTTTTTCAGTGTATTCTTGCCACGTCTTCTTAATATCTTCTGCTTCTCTTTCATCCATACTATTTATGTACTTTATTGTACCCATCTTTGCATGATATGTTCCCTTGGTATCTCTAATTTTCTTGAAGAGATCTCTGGTCTTTCCCATTCTATTGACTTTTTCTATTTCTTTGCATTCATCACTTAGGAAGGTTTTCTTATCTCTCTTTGCGATTCACATGTGAATATCATTCCCTTTCTCCTTTGCCTTTCACTTCTCTTCTTTTCTCAGTTATTTGTAAGGCCTCCTCAGACACCCATCTTGCCTCTTTGCATTTCTTTTTCTTGAGGATGGTTTTGATAACTGCCTCCTGTACAATGCTATGAACCTCTGTCCATATTTCTTCAGGCATTCTGTGTATCAGATCTAATCCCTTGAATCTATTTGTCATTTTCATTTTATAATTGTAAGGGATTTGCTTTAGTTCATACCTGAATGGCCTAGTGGCTTTCCCTAGTTTTTTTTTTTTTTCATTTTAAGTCTGAATTTGGAAATAAGGAGTTCATGATGTGAGCCACAATCAGCTCGTGGTCTCATTTCTGCTGAGTGTATAGAGGTTTTCCACCTTTGCTTGCAAAGAATATAATCAGTCTGATTTTTATATCAATCATCTGGTGATGTCCATGTGTAGAGTTGTCGCTTGTGTTGTTGGAAGAGTGTGCTTGCTATGATGAGTGAGTTATCTTGTAAAATCTCTGTTAGCCTTTGCCCTGCTTCATCTTGTACTCCAAGACCAAACTTGCCTGTTACTCTAGGTATCTCTTGATGTCCTACTTTTGCATTCCAGTCCCCTATGATGAAAATGATATATATTTTTGGTGTTAGTTCTAGAAAGTCTTGTAGGTCCTCATAGAACCATTCATCTTCCATTTCTTCAGCATTAACGGTTGGTGTATAGACTTGGATTACTGTGATATTGAATGGCTTGCCTTAGAAACAGAGATCTTTCTGTCATTTTTGAGTTTGCACCCAAATACTGCATTTCAGACTCTTTTATTAACTATGAGGGCTACTCCATTTCTTCTAAGTGATTCTTGCCCACAGTAGTAGATACAATGGTCATCTGAATTAAATTCACCCATTCTGCTCATTTTATTTCACTGATTCCTAAAATGTCAATGTTCACTCTTGCCATCTCCTATTTGATCACTTCCAATTTATCTTGATTCATGGACCTAACATTCCAAGTTCCTCTGCAATATTGCTCTTTACAGCATCAGACTTTACTTTCACCACCAGACACATCCACAACTGGGTGTTGTTTCCACTTTGGTGAAGCCTCTTCATTCCTTCTGGAGTTATTTCTCTGCTCTTCTCCAGCAGCATATTGGAAGTATTTTTAAAAAGAAGTAAGTCCTGCCAAAAATTTAAGACTAAGTGGAATAAGTCAGAGAAACAGATACTATAATTTCTTATTCATATACAGAATCTAAAAAATCCAAATATATGTAAATAGTAGCATGATGGCTACCAGAGCCTGGGGGTTAGAAAAAATAGGTGAAGGGGTAAAAGTGTAGAAACTTCCAATTATAAGTTAAATAACTCCTAGAGATGTAATGTACAGCAAATTGACCATAATTAATAATACTGCACTGTACATGTGAAACTTGCTATGATGTAAGATCCTAAATGTCTCATCACACAAAATAAATAAATCACATAACTGAGCAACTGAGCACACACACATGCACACAATGATTTCATAATATATTTTTGTTGTTGTTGTTCAGTCACCAAGTTGTGTCCAACCCTTTGAGACCCCATGGACTAGCATGCTAGACTCCTCTGTCCTCCACTATATTGTCAATGCAAATTTAGTAATGACTATTATTACTATATTTATTACACAAAGACAATATAATTCTCTACCTAGAGTATGGAAGAGAACCTCCAAAAGAATCTATGAGAAGAAACAGAATAGTTTAGTAAGTTTGTGGATGGGAAATCAACATGCAAAAATCATTTATCAACAATAGTCTTATATCTTTATAAATATCTCTTTCATAATTATAATAAACATGAGAATTATTCTTGGACTAAATCTCAAAAAGGCTAAGCAATATCTGTATAGAATAAATTTTAACATGATAGAAGCACACAGAAGAACTAGGTAAACAGAGATGTATAACATATATATAAGTAGAAAGGCTCTATCATAAAAATGACAGTTCTCTTAAATTAAACTATAAAATGAGTGCCCTTCCAATTCCACCAAGGTGTATGTCAAAAGCTTGGAGGAAAATAGTTATCACAACCAAAGGGAAAAATTACTGAGACATGATGACAGAAGAAGGATGCTATTAACCACCCCTTTGTCACCACTGTCTTCCAGGCTTGATGGGGCAGGGGGAAGATACAGAGTTACAGAAAGTAGATGAAACTGGAGCTTTGTAGCACAGTAGCCACCTTTTATCCACATGGGATATGTTCCAAAACCCACAGTGGATGCCTGAAACCTCAGATGGTATCAAACTTCACAGATACTATGTTTGTTCCTATAGCACTAACAGACGGATGGTGTACACAGTGCAGATATGCTGAACAGAGGGAGCATTCATGTCCCAGGCAGGATGGGACAGGGAGACACATGATTTCATCACACTACTCAGAATGACACACAATTTAAATCTTATAAATTGTTTCTTTCTGGAATATTCCATTTAATATTTTCTTACAGAGGTTAAACATATAACTGAAACTGCAAAAAGCAAAATGTGGACAAGACGGACTACCATATAGGACTTGCAGGACATAAGTAGCAGTGAATGCTACTCGGCCAGCAGCTGCTCTCATTCAGCCAAGTGAGGAGATGGGAGAACAAAGTCTCAAATCTGCCTCCCTGAAGGTGAGGGGCTTGGGGTACTTATGGGATAAAGATGAGGCAAGGGGAAAGGTAACTGGAGGTAAGAAAAGGGTGAGGTAATCATCATTCTATGAAGACATAACTTACAGGTGTTTCCATGGGATGCATGCTCAGAAAATAGCAGTGTTAACACACTCTGAGGGTGGAGTTTTTGGCCCTTGACATCAAAAGGTCATAAGTGGACACTGGAACATGCCCAGTTGGAGGGTTGGTGGTCTTAACTGGCTCCAGCTCAAACAGGACTGACTACATGTTCCAAAAAAAAAAAAAAAAAACTGGGACAAACATTTTATTGTTTACACTACATGACATGTAGAAGGCACACAAATTTTTTATAGAAACAGAGAGTCTGACTAGTGAAAACAGATTACAGTTTATTGTTTGTTAATGGTTAACTTATAACTACCCTCAGTTTCATGGAAGTGGAGTTCTTAATAAAAGATATGAAGATTAAAGAATGTTTATAATGTTTAAAGGATTAAATAATTAAGTACTGAATTGACATGGGATTAGACAAATGAGCCAATGGAACAGAATAGAGAATCTAGAACAAACCTATAAATTAGCTTTACAAATCAATGCAAAAAATTAAACTGGCTATATACATGGGTGGGGGTGGCGGATGCTCTGAGTGGGGAGATTGTGATTCACACTTCAAATAAATACAAAAATAAATGTCAACTTCCAACTATTCCAGATTTCAGTGCAAAACAGTTACAGCTCCAGGAGGAAACCAGAGGATAGCTTCACAATCCCAAAGATGATACTGCAAACCAGCAAGCCCAAAATGCATAAAGGAAATGAGTCACAAAGCTGAAAGCAATAACATTGCAAAGTCTCTATATAATAAATAACATTATAATATTTTTTAAAGGGCCATTGGCAAAGTAAATACTTTCAATGTATATTAATGATAAAAAGTCAGTACCCAAAGTGTACAAATTTTAAATATCCAAACTGAGGGTAAAAAAATAACAACATATTTAAAAGATAATTTACAAAAGAGAAGAATTGAATAGCCCTTATAAATATATAAAGATGCTTAACGTACCACTCAGATGAAACAAAATAAAACAGCAATGAGATATTTAAAACTACATATGCAAAACTAAGAAATCTGATAATACATTGCTGAAGGGCGTGCACTGGTACAATTATGAAGAGCAACTTCATGATATCTGTGAGGAGAGATGGATCTACAAAGATATACTGAAAATAGAAACTGCTCTCTCAAAACCATGAAAAAAACATTTTCAAAATTTTACTACATATTGAAGTAACTGTATGTAACATACAGAATTACCTTTTTAATCGTAAAATTATAAAAATGATGTAACATACAGAATTACCTTTTTAATCGTAAAATTATAAAAATGATGTAACATTATAATCATCTTATAAATTTTACAGACTGATCTATGCCAACAAATAAATTTTAGCTTAGTCATTTTAACTTCTATATAGTATTCGCCTACATAAATATACTATAATTTATATTTTTTTGGATTTTTAAATTAATACAAAGATACTCTCATAAACTCATGTCTTTTTGTGCCAACATGCAAGGGTTTTTCTGAAAGTTAAATTGCTGAATATGTCCAGAAATATAATTCCATACATGAAAAAGATATCCAAGAGATACAATAAAAGATAAGGCACAACACAATACACATTTATTAAAATGTATGTGCTATAATATATATGAACATAAATATACATGATGTCTTTGAACATAAAATGTCAGCATTTTGGCCACATCTCAGGAAGAAAGTCAGTAATTTTGAGTTTGGAGAGAATTGAAGAGGGCCTTTCACTTTTCACTCACATATTTGCATATTGTTCAAATTTTTTACAATGAACCTGTTTTTATAGTGTTTTAGCTTCAAAAACACTGAAAAAAATCCACATTTGTTCTTTTGTTTTGTATTATGTTTATTACCCTACTATAATATATTAACAATACCTTAGAAATCAGATTGAATTCTTATATTGTTATGAGTCACAAGCTAGTAAGAATTCATTTTAAAAATAAAGTTCCCTTTCTTTTTATATTATCAAAGTGATATGCTCTCATCATTGAAAACTTTTAAAACAAAGAAAGATAAAAGGAAAAATAAAAGCATTCATGTAAATTGATACCATGTATTAATAATATTTATATATTAACTCATTCATTCATTTGGAAGTCATGATGGTGGTGTCTGCTGCTAATTTTCTTAGTGTCCCATGTAACTAAATTTTATCTTCAAATTTCATCTACACCCAGTAAGTACCAAGATAAAGATTAAAATACATAATGTATATCATACCTAACATAAATATAATAGCAAAAGTAGTGTTAGTCACTCAGTTGTGTTCAACTCTTTGCAACACACCATGGCCTGTAGCCCACCAGGCTCCTCTGTCCATGGAATTCTCCAGGCGAGAATACTGGAGGGGGTAGCCACTCCCTTTCCAAGGGATCCAACCCAGGTCTCCTTAATTGCAGGCATATTCTTTACAGTCTGAGTCACCAGGGAAGAGATAGATAGATAGACATAGATATTTACCTGAGAGTTTATAGATAGTATACAATATTGGCTTTAATAATAGCATGAAGAACTTGCATTAAATACCTAATATTTATTAGGGAATTTACTTACTACTTTTAATCCTCATAAAACCCTCAGCTTAGTTCAGTAGCTCAGTCATGTCTGACTCTTTGCAACCCCATGGGCTGCAGCATGCCAGGTTTCCCTGTCCATCACCAATCCCGGAGCTTGCTCAAACTCATGTCCATCGAGTCGGTGATGCCACCTAACTATCTTATCCTCTGTCCCCTTCTCCTCTTGCCTTCAATCTTTCCCAGCATCAGGGTCTTTTCCAATGAGTCAGTTCTTCACATCAGTTGGGCAAAATATTGGAGTTGCAGTTTCAGCATCAGTCCTTCTAAAGAATATTCAGGACTTATTTCCCTCAGCATTGACTGGTTTGATCTCCTTGCAGTCCAAGGGACTCTCAAGAGTCGTCTCCAACACCACAGTTCAAAAGCATCAATTCTTCAGTGCTCAGCTTTCTTTATAGTCCAGTTCTCACATACATACATGACTACTGGAAAAACCATAGCCTTGACTAGGCAGACCTTTGTCTGGCAAAGCAATGTGTAAAACGCTAGCTGCTGTTGTTCAATCACTACGTCATGTCTGACTCTCTTGCAACCGCATGAACTGTAGACCATCAGGCTCCCCTGTCCTGTCCTCTTTCTCAGGCAAGAATACTGGAATAGGTTGCCACTTTCTTCTCCAGGGGATCTTCTGACCCAGGGATCAACCCATGTCTTCTGCATTGACAGGTAAGTTCTTTACCACTGAGACACCAGGGAAGCCCAACAACTCTAATGGGAAAGTGTTATTATCCTTGTTTGCAAATAAGGAAGCTGACATTCAAAAACAGGTTAAGCATTTTGTTTAGTGTACTTCACTAGTGAGTGGGGACTTCCATATGACTTAGAATCTGAGCTTTTTCCAACTACTACTGCTTACTATTCCTCTAATAGGCCTTTCTGTTTAAAACCAACTTTCAAAATGCCTTTATATAACAAATATTTCCCTAAGTACACAAATTGAATTATAGCAGTTTTTCACTCATTGAGGAAGAACTAACATAAAATTATTCCTTTTCTAAAAACACAAGACACATGATAAAGTGTACCCACATGATAAAGTGTACATGAGTAAATTACCTCACGGTTGCTAAAGAAGTAGAAGCTCATGCAAGTGTGAGTGGTTGTGAGTTCATAGTGTGTAACCCAGAAATGTTGCTACCACAAAAAACAGAGAGGAAAAAATGTGGATAACTCTTTGCTCTTCATGAAAACATATAAAAGTAAAAAGCAAAACTTGACAATATTAAAGTGTTCTCTTCATTATTTTTTAGGACAAGTTAGTGAGGATAATCAACAATTTTCTTGGAACAATTTATTTGAAACAAAATAAAAAATAAAAAATCTGGGAGCCCAGTAAGAAATTGCCAAACATATGTTGTTGCTTATACTGTTGAGCACATTATTCAAAGAAAATGTTGCACTAGATATAGAGTGTAACTTAGCATGAAATAGAGCATTCCTTTTATATCATTTTTCTCTATAAATAAATTTATCATAAATATATATATATATATATATACACAGAGAAAAGTATTAAAAAATAACAAACATCTACAAAACAACTCCTCAAATTTAACAGAATTTATCACTTTGAAGTTTTGCTTCAAATACTAATTTTTTCCATTCAAGAAGTATTTATTTCCTTTTTTCTATAAAAATAAATCATACTTATGACTGTATGAAAATACAGTTGAAAAATAAAGAAATAAACTAACCATACTCCTATGACACCTGCCAGTATTTTGAAATATTTTTATTTTATTATTTAAAGAAAAACAGATGACTGTAATTAGACTTCAAATTCTAAGATCTCTTTTACACGTCACCAAAATAGATTTTTGGGCTTTCTGGGTTACTGGGAAATATGTAATGAAAAATAAGTTAATACTTACTGCATCATTTTTAACACTTTTTGTAAGTTGACAACTATGGCTCATCCCCATAACAAAAGTCCATGAAAATAATGTCTATTATCACTGCTTTTCAGATATTTTTTTCTAACTTTTGGTCTAGAAAAAATAGGGGAAGGGAGTTTTCTAAGTTTGCTTTTCTGAATCTAGGGGTGGTTATCCTCTATGATGAACATCATAAAGAACAAATGAAACAGTCCCAGACTTTTCCATTTAAACTTGTTATTCACTATCTTAATAATCTTCCAATTAATTCCCCCATTTCTGTCTAATTCTTTGTTCTTGGTCCTGGCACAAATCTTTTTTCATGTTGTACTTTCTAAATCAGTACTTGTTTACCCATTTATTTATTAAACTTTAAAAATATAAGACATAGTCATGTGATTAAGATATTTCATAAAAGATTAAGTTTACAAATAACCTATAAAAATAAACCACATTATCTCACCAAGAAGGGAGAATAGCTAGCAAGAGTTGTTGTATACGTTATGCTAAATCTTAAAGGGTCATTTCACACTGTGTCTGGAATATAACTTTGTGTTCAATTAAGGCAAAATTAATGCCAAGACATAACAAAGGAAATACAGCTCTAATTGTAAAATCATTTGTCTCTAGTCCCTTGAATTTCAAATTCAAGAGAAACTAGCAGATCCAGGATCCAAACTTGTGTGGGTACAAGGGTAATTTATTAAAACCTCAGTGCAGGAGCTGACTTGGGACTGGGTAATTAAACACAGCCAGGCACCATGCTGCCGTGCATCCAGGTAGATGCCTTTCATGTTACATGACTAAAAGCATGTCAATTTTACCTCATGTAAAATTTTAGTTGAAATACTTTTCAAAGAGAAAAGTCTAGCTATATTTCTACCACCCTAAAAATTAACACATAACTAGCAAAGATATATAAATTTTATAGCAATATAAGACTACTTAGATGTCTAGAACTTAAAAAGACATTTTTGTAGTTTTTAAGGTAACACGAGCTAGGACAAATCAATTGAGCAAAAAATGAATGAATACTTCATTCCCTTTTATTCAACTCTGTTCAGAAATGGACTAACATAGAAGGATCAATTCCTACCATTCATACCATATCTTTCAAATGCTCATAACTTTCAAAAGTTTTTAGACTGTATATACTATACAGTGTTTTCCCCAGAGGCTTCATATATTTGTTTTTTGCTAATGCATCATCTCATTTATTTGTGAGGCACCCTCCTTCCTGCCACCATCACACACAAACACAATCACACACACACACAGATGCACACACACACTTCATTCTACAATATTTGAAATATTTTGTAACAGCTCCTCATATCTGGCACAACTGCTCAACCACATCACACTTCTTCTTTCAAGAAGCCAATGGTACCTTGAAATTTGTCAGACTTCTCCCAACAACAAGGGCCTTGAGCACAGTACATCTGTCGTTCTCCTAAAAGACTCTTCTGTCCTCTGACTGCCTGATTAATTCATACTCACCCTTTTGCTGTCAGCTCAAATGTCCTGGCCTCCAGAAGCCTTGCCTAGACCTTCCCTATAAGCTGAACTAAGTCAAAGTCCCCAGGTACGGGCTATCTCATCAGTGTGTAGCTGTCCTTCAATATATTCACTCTCCCAGATGTGTATCTGCTTGGGTGAGTGTTTAATTCATTTCACAAAATAAAACTCTCTGAAGAGGCAGGAATCATGCCTCATTTTTCAACCATTATATTATTAGGACCTAGCTGAGTACAAGCTATGAAGTAGATGACCAGTAAATATATATTAAAGGGAAGTAGAAAAGAAGGGAGGGGGGAGGGAGGGAAATTAATCATTAAGTAAACAGATGACCTCATAGGACTCCATTTGGTGATCTAAAAATTATGACTTTGTAAATAAAATACCTTTGAGAAACACACTTTTATCTTCTTCCTTATCACTTTCTCTTTTTAATGGATGTGGTTTATGGGCTTCCCTGACAGCTCAGTTGGTAAAGAATCTGCCTGCAATGCAGGAGTGAAGGGAAGTGAAGTGAAAGTCGTTTCAGTTGTGTCCGACTCTTTGTGACACCATGGACTATACAGTTCATGGAATTCTCCAGGCCAGAATACTGGAGTGGGTAGCTGTTCCTTTCTCCAGGGGATCTTCCCAACCCAAGTCTCCCACATTGCAGGTGGATTCTTTACCAGCTGAGCCCCAAGACCCTGCTTCAATTCCTGGGTCAGGAAGATTTGCTGGAGAAGAAATAGACTACCCACTCCAGTATTCTTGGGCTTCCCTTGTGGCTCAGCTGGTAAAGAATCCGCCTGCAATGTGGGAGACCTGGGTCGGGGAGATTCCCTGGAGAAGGGAAAGGCTACCCACTCTAGTATTCTGGCCTGGAAAATTCCAAGTCCATGGGGTGGCAAAGAGTCAGACATGACTGAGTGATTTTCACTTCACTTCACTTAGGCTTTAACCCTGATTCTTTTTCTTTCTTTCTTTTTTTCATTTTCCTGTAGAGAAGAAAAGTCAACTTATCACATACTTTAGGCTAAGTTTCCTTCAAAAGCAGTGTCTGAAATAAAAACTAATGTGCATATAGTAGATGGTGATCCCAGAAAATAAGAATGAAACACCAGGTAAAGTGAAACAGGCAAATAAAATCCAATACAGGTGTTTGAATTCAGGTCATGATCATGGCCACCTGAAGTTCTAACCACTGGACCTTCTGGGGCCCCATAGAAAGCCTCTCAGAACTGCCCACTCAGTCCCATGCCTCCTGCTTCTAGGCTGCACTTCCAGGGGCAGAGGGAAGACACGTTGGTAAGTTACAGAGGAGAAAGTGAAAAGTACTTAGCAGAAGCTCAATGTGAGAAAACAATACAACTGAGTCACAGCTTGGCTATAGTGCTTGCTATAGTCACAGACAGAAGCAGACTGAGACAAAGTACATCAGGCAGGGACTAAGGTGAAGCATGTGATATGCCTGTAAGAACCAAATCACTGATCATCAGAGTGTCCGCCCCTAACAGTGAGCAAGTACTGACACATCACTCCTGCCAGCATCACTCAATTTCCTAAAGGACTTCAGGACCCTGATCTGAAGGCAGCAAAAAGTCCATTCCCAGCAATCTCCAATTTCCACCTAATAGAATTGGATTCTCCAATTTCTACACAAATTCAGTGGTTTCTCATGTTATAATCACTTAGAAATATCATTACATATTTTAGTTCACGTTGAGTATCTATCCATTCACAAACAGATTCAACAAAATTTCTAGGCTAATACATATAAGTGGAGTTAATTTAGGTCATGCTTTAAGTATATTGTTAAAAACATCATTTTGAAACCAACTGACCATCATTTGTAACATTTCTTCTGGAGGAAATATATTCTGAGTGTCAACCATATAACAAAGAGAACAAAAATTAATGCACTATTAACTTGTTAACTCTATTATATGCATATGACAAGCTAAGTCTGTATCTCCTGTTCTGAGGTAACAATCTGAAAAACAAAGGACAGTTGTTTCTACAAAGAGGGTGGCTCTAGACTTCCTACATTAGTCCCTCTTTTTTATTTTATTTTATTTTATTTTTTTTGGTCACATGGCATATTGGTTTCCCTACCAGAAATGGAAACAGGTCCCTGCAGTGTTGCAGTGGTAACAGTTAGTCCTAACCTCTGGGCTGCCAGGGAATTCCCTATTTACTCCTCATATGTAGAACTTCTGTGAATTAGGATGATTCCTAAATCACGGGATGCTTATGTTCCGTGCTTTTTTAAGGAATGCTTTTTTAATACACACATGTGTATGTGTTGTATCACCCCTAATGACACTTTTACCAGTTTAGTGTATTTATTTACCATGAATGTAAATTTACTACCTATTTGAATTACTGGATTCCATTGTTGTGAAATTCTACCTCAAAAAGGAAATAAACAGTTTCCAAGTCATATTGTACATAATAAAACTACATAGTATTGTAGAATCTGACCTCTTTTAATAACACCATTGTTTTTTTAATCAAAAGGGTTCAGAGTTAGCTCTATTACCTGAAAGTGAAAGTTGTTCAGTCGTCTCTGACTCTGCAACCCCATGGTCTGTAGTCCTACAGGCTCCTCTGTCCATGGAATTCTCCAGGCAAGAATACTGGAATGGATAGTCATTCCCTTCTCCAGAGGATCTTCCCAAACCAGGGAACAAATCCAGGTCTCCCACATTGCAGGTGAATTCATTAGCATCTGAGTCACTAGGGAGAATCTGACCTCTTTTTATAACAACACTTTTTAAAATCAAATGGGTTCAGTATTAGCTCTATTGCTTAGGAGCTTATAAATTGAGATTACTGAGATTACTTACTTCAGCTTTATCACCAAGTAATTATCTTACATATCTACATATCTGTTTTTGTAATCAGTGAAAAGTAATAACCCAATACACCTGAGAGTTATAGTGGAGTAACCGACAATGACCAGTATTACCACCTGGAACAAGAAGAAAAGTCAGAAAACAAATTTGTTAAAATCTATTGAAGAGCTTCTGAAGAAGCCAAGGCTGGAGGCTTCAAGACTCCAAATAAAGGAAACATGCAGAGGTAAACTGAACTGTTGAAGGAGCTCTTCTCCCCTGGAACAGAGAATGGGGGCATTTGCCAACCTAAACACACAGCAAGAGGTTGAGAATATGGGCTTTGCCTGAGCAAAGGATTCCTGATTCAGGGTAGAGAATCCAGGGGGAAAAAATGGCTTCTGGGGTGAAAGATAAAAGATTAAATTTAGAATGGGCTGAAATTCCAGGAAGAAATGAATGATAAAGTACCAGACTGGCATATGCCTGGTTTTACCCACATGGTGTTTGCTCATATAATGTTTTGCATATGCTTGGAGGCTAAGAAGCTAACAAGAAAGAATCTGAAAAGAAGAGCAGGATTCTCAGAGGTCTTGCTCTGACTAATTGTGTTTAGTATTTGTGAACGCACTGGTGAAAGGCTCTGGATGTCTATTCCTTGGAAGTTAGGTACCCCAGCCTGGGATGAAGTCCATCTACACTGGAGCCAGCTCCATTATCAACTGGATTGCAATGATTGTCCACCTCTCCATTTTCTCTGTCCCTAGCATGTTACAGGGCTTCCCTCGTGGCTCAGACGGTAAAGCCTCTGCCTACACTGCGGGAGACCTGGGTTCAATCCCTGGGTGGGGAAGATCCTCTGGAGAAGGAAATGGCAACCCACTCCAGTACTCTTTCCTGGAAAATCCCATGGACAGAGGAGCCTGGTAGGCTACAGCCCATGGAGTTGCAAAGAGTCGGACACGACTGAGTGACTTCATTTCACTTCCATTTTATCTACTTAGCAGAAGAAATGTTGACAACTCTTCAGTCTTGCATGAATCGTCTGGAGATGCAAAAACTTTTATACACAATTACTAAAATTGAAAGTAAAGAGATGCTGGGAACAAGCTCACAATAATCCAGTTATTGGCATTAGAAAAAATAAATAATTTTAATTAGTATGTGCAGAATAATGAAAAGATAGAGAAAATAAGTTGGTATTCATAGAAAAGAATGAAATATACATTTGAAAACTGAAAATCTACATTAATTAGAGTAGAAACCCATAGATAAGTTCAATAGTTTAAAGGGCATAGTGTAAGTGTAGGAAAATATTAGAAGAAAAAGTCAAAGGAAATTTTCCAAATAAGCATTGAGTAGAAAATAGTGGAATATATAAAACAGCCACGTTGGGCACAGTGAAACCATGTATTAAAAATATACTTGCAATCTCAGGAAAAGAAAGAAATGGAGTACAGTGTCAAGAATTCACTATGAATTTCATCTGATGAAAGAGGTCTATCCACAAATGCAAAAAGCTCTGCAAACTTAAAAGAAGTTAAATCAAAAGAAAATCATACCCAGCAACATCATAGTAAATGTGAGAAAAAAAGACAAATGGAAATTTTAATATCAGTCAGAGGCAAAGACACAGTATCTTTAAAGCAACAACAAGACTGACAAATCTGATGGGCTCCAGAATCAAAGAATAGCAAGGTAAAGTGTTGAAAGAAAATAACTGCCAAATAGACATTTCTCCAAAGAAGACATACAGATGGCTAACAAACACATGAAAAGATGCTCAACATCACTCATTATCAGAGAAATGCAAATCAAAACCACAATGAGGTACCATTACACGCCAGTCAGGATGGCTGCTATCCAAAAGTCTACAAGTGATAAATGCTGGAGAGGGTGTGGAGAAAAGGGAACCCTCTTACACTGTTGGTGGGAATGCAAACTAGTACAGCCACTATGGAAAACAGGGTCGAGATTTCTTAAAAAACTGGAAATAGAACTGCCATATGACCCAGCAATCCCACTTCTGGGCATACACACTGAGGAAACCAGATCTGAAAGAGACACGTGCACCCCAATGTTCATCGCAGCACTGTTTATAATAGCCAGGACATGGAAGCAACCTAGATGCCCATCAGCAGATGAATGGATAAGGAAGCTGTGGTACATATACACCATGGAATATTACTCAGCCATTAAAAAGAATTCATTTGAACCAGTCCTAATGAGATGGATGAAACTGGAGCCCCTTATACAGAGTGAAGTAAGCCAGAAAGATAAAGAACATTACAGCATACTAACACATATATATGGAATTTAGAAAGATGGTAACGTTAACCCTATATGCAAAACAGAAAAAGAGACACAGAAATACAGAACAGACTTTTGAACTCTGTGGGAGAATGTGAGGGTGGGATATTTCAAAAGAACAGCATGTATACTATCTATGGTGAAACAGATCACCAGCCCAGGTGGGATGCATGAGACAAGTGCTTGGGCCTGGTGCACTGGGAAGACCCAGAGGAATCGGGTGGAGAGGGAGGTGGGAGGGGGGATCGGGATGGGGAATACATGTAAATCTATGGCTGATTCATATCAATGTATGACAAAACCCACTGAAATGTTGTGAAGTAATTAGCCTCCAACTAATAAAAAAAAATAATAATAAGATAAAAAAATAAAGATGTGATAAAAAAAAATTTTTTATACCCAACTTAAGTATTTTTAAAAATAAAGGCTAAATAAAAATATTTTCTGAAACACAAAAAATCAGAGAATTTGTTACCAGTAAAGTTGACAACTTTATAAAAATCTACTTAAAAATTTTTATGAAGAGTACAATAAGTGAATTGTCAAGAATGCTTTGGATTAAAAATACCAGATGTTTAAAAAAGAAATCACAAACTAAATTAACTTTTATATAAATTTACTTCTTTAGCTGAAAATACCTAAAGTTTAAAAGTTAATTAATACATAATCTTTAGTTCTTCTTCTATTTTTAAAATCATATTTGCACATTAACTCATTTACTATATAGCACTTCCTGTGAGAAATACAGGGCAGATGCTGTCATCTTTATTTTATGTAAGAGGAAATTGTTAGGAGATTCAGAGACTCATCCTCAATTCAATAACAAAGTTAAAGCTAGAAAACATTTTTCTTATCTGGTCCTCAGCATTCTTACACTGGGAAGTACAAATGAATTAATAGTATCAAAAGGGTCCACTAAGTTGCAAAATGTATCCAATATATAACAAAGGAAAAATTTTGGCTTCTGAGGAATTTTTTTCAATTTCTTAAAAAATTATTTTTAAAAACACCATTAACAAAATTATCTTCTCTTATAAACAACATTATTGTTGTTTTTTAGTTGCTGAGTCATATGTGACTCTTTTCCAACCTCATAGACTGTAGCCTGCCAGGCTCTTCTATCCATAGGATTTCCCAGGCAAGAATATTAGAGTGGGCTGCCATTTCCTTCCCCAGGGGATCTTCTCAACCCAGGGATTGCACCAATGTCTCCTGCATTGGCAGGGAGTTTCTTTACCACTGAGCCACCTAGGAAGCCCCAAATATCATCACACTCCTGAATATTTTCAACAATTCCATAACTTTTGGTTTTCACTCTTAAATTATAATTCCAGAGAGGGCTGAAATGCAAAAACCTTTCAGCCATAAAGCTTTTAGTGATCAATTTCAATACCCAAGTCATGATGTTTTATGATTTATAAAGCATCCTTAACATAGAATTTGAATTGCACCACAGAAAACACCATAAAACAAACTTCTGAATGGATTCAAGATTTAATTTTGCCTCAAGGAAAGTGAAGAGAGTTTTACTGTATTACTGAAATCCTACATTATCTGTTCATATCAAGCAACTGAAATAACAAACCAAGAGGCCACCAAATACTATAGACTTACTCCTCATATGTTATTTTTTCTCAGGAATCTCCCAGTCTTCTGACATAATGCCCTTTTCCATGACCCTGAAACATCACTGCTACCTACTCGTGGCAATACAGTATAGCTCTGTTTTTGTCTTACAACTTCCTCTTCTTCCCCTAATCTTTCCAAATTCAGAGTCCTGTGTAATAAAATAGTTTCAAGTATTTGTGAAACATATTAAAGGACATTATGAGAATATTACTTCATATATTTAAAATCTATGTTGTACTGCCTATCAAATACATTAAATAATATTGATTTATGAGATGCTTACACTTTCTGAGGACTTTCCTCACATATTGTATCTTATCTGTAGTAAAGCATCAGAGCATTTTTACCTTCTTGGATAAATATTTTTGACATAAAAGATTTCAGACCTAAAGTATAACCTGTTATCTTAATGTACATCTTCATTTATCATATAAAGGGGGAGGGTTAAAATATCTTATTGTTAAAGGAAATATCATTTGCCAAATACCAAACACCTCCCGCTTATCACTGCTCACTGTCAGATTGGGATTATATACTTTACATAAATGTATATTATTTTGTCTGGTACATGCCATCATGTGAGCACATCAGAAGACTGGTCATTCACTGGGCTAGTTTCAAACAGATTCTGGTATTACTGTATTTCAGGAGAACAGATGATGTTAGAAGCGGGCTCTTTAAGAACTTTCATGGAAAGTTCCTTAAGCTTTACTATAAATAGATGAGTACAACAAAGTTAGAAATAAAACTTTTGAAGAAACTGGTGGAGCCCTTTATGATAAGAAGTCAGAAAACAAATAATGAAGTAAAAATTATTTCTGAATCAACGGGAGAAAATGTTGCTTCCCAACCCAGAAGTTCTGGATAAAGATAGCTTTTCTGTTTATATCACTGGTCTCTCAACATAAGCATCAAATATTTAACTATGTCCTCCCCAGAAGGAGAGACAAGCATGCAAAAGCTACAATGAACAAAAACTGATATACCATCCTCTGAAACCCATCTTCCTCCCTCCCACCGTTTAGATTTAGTAAAACCTGCCTATGGTCTCAACCAGTTCCAGTTCCTTTTTCACTTCCGAAGCATTTCATATTCATATATATATATATAAAATCAAGTCTGTTCTGAAAAGACCTTATGTTTCTCAGAAGAGCATGCACTGATCAACAAAATATACTTTGATACTTCTAGTTTGGAAAAGCTTATTTAGGAACACCTGTCCAGGGAAAAATCAGCAAATCTTTTTATAAGATAAAGAAAAGAAAATGATCTCCGAATTTCTTATACTCTCCTATTACGTTAGATGTTGGA
The DNA here is from genome assembly GCF_033118175.1 of Dama dama. Lineage (NCBI taxonomy): Eukaryota > Metazoa > Chordata > Mammalia > Artiodactyla > Cervidae > Dama > Dama dama. The sequence goes on along the minus strand of NC_083697.1, from coordinate 8,493,732 downwards.
ATATCAAATGTGTATACCAAGAATCTCGTTACTATTGAGAGATCATTTATCATCATTAAATTCATGAATATGAACTAACTCTTAAAGTTTTAAATATTTTCAGACGTCAATGGCAGTATATGGAACTCCAAAATAAAGTAACTGAACCCAAAGTAGCAAACTTTATCGTCTTTCACCTTTTTCACAAAGTGAAATAAACTGACATTAAAATCAAATATTCCAGTAGGTATCGCTACTTTGTCATCTGAAAATGTGACTCTTCCTAAACAGGAATTCACTAGTAAAATGTGCGTGGAACACACATAGCGAGCAGGCGTGGGCGTGGGCACTGTGGTTTCCAGCTTTCAAAGGCAGCCCAACTCTAAACTAAGGGACTTAAGAAGCCAGGGACTTTTCTAAACTAAGGGACTTTTCTGCCAGCCCACAAAGCTCTGTACTAGGACAGATGCTGACTTCAAAAATATTTAGCTAGCAAACCTCTTACGGAACTATCGAAAAACAAAAGGGATTGCCAGGTAAACGTGGGTCTCGCTAATGACATACCGGATATGCCTCCCTAACTCCATCCACTTGCCACAAAGAATCCTCAACAGAATAGCGCTTCGGAAACAAGCAAAATAAAAAAAGAGCGAGCCCCCCTAAGTTTGCTCTTTCACCCTTACCACTTGGGGACAGAACTTGGGCGTCTTTCTGCCTCGATTGGTCACTTCACCTCCTGGAGCTTAAGAAACTCACTCTACAGAACTGCGATTCTCACCTGCGCGCCCAAGACCCTTCTGGGGTCTCAGTCCCGCCCTTGGAAAGAACGCGACAGCACCCCTCTACGCGGGCGGAGCCGGGACCCGCTCTCCCCTGGATAGTCGCCGAGAACACCCGCGGGGCTGAGCACCCCGGCGCAAACGGGAAACAAAGGCTGCGCTCCGCAACCAGCTGCGCGCGCCTCCCCGGGGAATCGGTGTCCGAGACCCTCAAGCCCACACTCGAGCCTGTCAGAGGACTGCCATCGATTCAGCGTTGTCTGAGCGGCGCCTTCCGGCCCTAACGCGAAGGTGGTGTCGGCATCTGCGGCGCACCGGGCACCCACCAGAAAGGGCTGGCGCACAAGGAGGGCGCCGGCGGACGCGCGGGGGACCGCCCAGGCAGCCGCCGACGAGGTGGGTCCCAGCACCAGCGCAAACGCAGACCCTGAGCTCTGGTGCGGATCCACCGTCAAAAGGGCATCTGGGCTGACGGCACGCCGAGCCTCGCTCGAGTGGAAGACCCAGGCTCTGGGACCGCGAACTGAAGAGCTAAGGGCTCGCAGCGGCGCTCCGTGGTCACTCACCGGCGAAGGGCGAAGCTGCTCAGGCGGCCGCCGGGCTGCGCACAACGCGCATCTCGCGGCTCAGGCATCCTCCCATCCTTTGTCAGTAACCGGCGGAGCGCTCCTCCCGGGCTGGCGGAAGGACGGCTGGTGGCAGGCGACGGCTCCGGCGCGGCTTCCCAGCCTTTCCCTTCCCCTCCTCCCTCCCCTTCTCCGTCCCCCTTGTGGAGCCGGTACTCACTAGCTCCCATGATGTCATCTGGTGAAAATCTGCCATGCTCAAAGACCGGATAACCCGGCGCGCGCGCGGGGACGCAGCGCGGGCGGAGGCGGCTGGGAACCCGAGACGCGCCCAGAGTCGGCCCGCCCAGGATCGCGGGCGTCAAGGACAGCACCGGGAGGGTCTGCCAAAGGGTGGCTCCGAGGGTACCTGCAAGCAGGGTGAGCCTAGAGACCAGGAGGGAAACCGCGGCTTCTGCTGCAAAGGTTTCTATCTTGGTGTTTAGACTGACTGTAGATGTTGAGGGTGAAAAAGTTTTTTGGCTTTTCAGCAGCTCATGCGTCCCAGAACACCGATGGACACCTTTGCTGCAGCCTGAAGACTGACCAGAATCCTTGGGATTTTCGAGTCCTAACCTCGGTGTGAACGTTTAGTATGTCTGGCGGTTGGCAGCCTCAGTGACAAGCAGCTAAAGGATGAAGAAAGGCGTGTACTGTTTATGGGAGAATCTGAAACAAAGCATTGGGAAACAATTGGGGGCGCGATGACCCAGGAAACTAACACGGAAAAGACCTTGGCTCCCAAGGGAGAAGTCAATAACAGAGACTCACCCGTGGCCTTAGTTCGTTGCTCCTTGTCTCCACACCAAATACTGTTGGACACTCTAGAGGTGACCTCCTCGTGACCTCCCAAGGACTGCCTTAGCTGATAAAACCATTTAAATCGAAGAGGCTCATTAAGAGTCATAAAAGATGTAATGTCAATCCTTTTTGGTTAATATTCTCTATAATGTCAATTGAGATTTCATTAGAGAAATAGGAAAACAGCTTTGGTACTTTTGAATTCCCGTGTATGAATGGACACACATGCAAACACACCTGAGACCAAGCCCTACATCAATCATGTTAAAAAGTCTCAATATTCAGAACAGGTGAGAGGCTGTGTTGTTACCTCTTGAGGCTCCCGGATTACCTGCTACTCTCATCCTTTTGAGAAGCTAAAATTTCAAAGGCGATGACTACCAACAGCCAATACTAGGGAGATAGGCTGTCCTGGGTGTGCCTGGGCAAGAACATGGGACTCTGCCAGCAGGTTCCTCCGCCATCATCCTTTAGAAAGAGAAAGTAGAAACAGCACTTATTGGAAGTATAAGTACAATAAGGAATTCCTTAATCTTTGTAAATACAAGGAGGAGAACTCACCGTTATAACCTGATATCTATTTGCTGCATTAAACAGGTGTTAACTGTTATGCATTATGAAACTGTGAAGTCCACTGGGGAAGCTCATAGAAAAAGTTAATAAATTGTGAGAATTGGTATCAGAAATTATTTTTAAAAATAAAATATCAAAAAGGTCATGATGCACATACCATGTAAATAATATAGGAAATCTGTGTGTTAACTTACATTTGTTTACTTAAAATTATATATATATATATATATATATATATATATATATATATATATATATATATATATATATGTAAGACCAGATGGTCAACACCAAAATCAGATTGATTATATTCCTTGCAGCCAAAGATGGAGAAGCTCTATACAGTTAGCAAAAACAAGACTGGGAGCTGACTGTGGCTCAGATCATGAAATCCTTATTGCCAAATTCAGACTTAAACTGAAGAAAGTAGGGAAAATTACTAGACCATTCAGGTATGACCTAAATTAAATCCCTTATGACTATACAGTGGAAGTGAGAAATAGATTTAAGGGAGTAGATCTGATAGACAGACAGCCTGATGAACTATGGACGGAGGTTCGTGACATTGTACAGGAGACAGGGATCAAGACCAATCCCATTGAAAAGAAATGCAAAAAGGCAATATGGTTGTCAGAGGAGGCCTTACAAATAGCTGTGAAAAGAAGAGAAGTGAAAAGCAAAGGAGAAAATGAAAGATATTCCCATTTGAATGGAGAGTTCCAAAGAATAGCCAGAAGAGATAAGAAAGCCTTCCTCAACAATCAGTGCAAAGAAATAGAGGAAAACAACAGAATGGGAAACACTAGAGATCTCTTCAAGAAAATTAGAGATACCAAGGGAACATATCATGCAAAGATGGGCTCAATAAAGGACAGATGGTATGGACCTAACAGAAGCAGAAGATTTAAGAAGAGGTGGCAAGAATACACAGAAGAACTGTAGAAAAAAGATCTTCACGACCCAGATAATCACAATGGTGTGATCACTGACCTAGAGCCAGACGTCCTGGAATGTAAAGTCAAGTGGGCCTTAGAAAGCATCACTATGAACAAATCTAGTGGATGTGATGGAATTCCAGTTGAGCTATTTCAAGTCCTGAACGATGATGCTGTGAAAGTGCTGCACTCAATATGCCAGCAAATTTGGAAAACAGCAATGGCCACAGGACTGGAAAAGGTCAGTTTTCATTCCAATCCCAAAGACAGGCAGTCCCAAAGAATGCTGAAACTACCACACAATTGCACTCATCTCACACTCTAGTAAAGTAATGCTCAAAATTCTCCAAGCCAGGCTTCAGCAATACTTGAACTGTGAACCTCCAGATGTTCAAGCTAGTTTTACAAAAGGCAGAGGAACCAGAGATCAAATTGCCAACATCCGCTGGATCATCAAAAAAGCAAGAGAGTTCCAGAAAAAAACATCTATTTCTGCTTGATTGACTACGCCAAAACCTTCGACTGTGTGGATCACAATTAACTGTGGAAAACTCTGAAAGAGATGGGAATACCAGACCAACTGACCTGACTCTTGAGAAATCTATATGCAGGTCGGGAAGCAACAGTTAGAACTGGACCTGGGACAACAGACTGGTTCCAAATAGGAAAAAGAGAACGTCAAGGCTGTATATTGTCACCCTGCTTATTTAACTTATATGCAGAGTACATCATGAGAAACGCTGGGCTGGAAGAAGCACAAGCTGGAATCAAGATAGAAGGGAGAAATATCAATAACCTCAGATATGCAGATAACACCACCCTTATGGCAGAGAGTGAAGAGGAACTAAAAAGCCTCTTGATGAAAGTGAAGGAGGAGAGTTTAAAAGTTGGCTTAAAGCTCAACATTCAGAAAACTAAGCTCATGGCATCTGGTCCCATCACTTCATGGCAAATAGATGGGGAGACAGTGGAAGCAGTGTCAGACTTTATTTTTTTGGCCTCCAAAATCACTGCAGGTGGTGACTGCAGCCATGAAATTAAAAGACGCTTACTCCTTGGAAGGAAAGTTATGACCAACTTAGATAACATTAAAAAGCAGAGACATTACTTTGCCAACAAAGGTCCATCTAATCAAGGCTATGATTTTTCCAGTAGTCATGTATGGATGTGAGAGTTGGACTGTGAAGAAAGCTGAGTGCTGAAGAATTGATGCTTTTGAACTGTGGTGTTGGAGAAGACTCTTGAGAGTCCCTTGGACTGCAAGGAGATCCAACCAGTCCATCCTAAAGGATATCAGTCCTGGGTGTTCATTGGAAGGACTGATGCTGAAGCTGAAACTCCAATACTTTGGCCACCTCATGTGAAGAGTTGACTCATTGGAAAAGACCATTGGAAAATGGAAAAAGACTCATTGGAAAATGACAAATGATGCTGGGAGGGATTGGGGCCATGAGGAGAAGGCAACGACAGAGGTTGAGATGGCTGGATGGCATCACTGATTCAATGGGCATGAGTTTGAGTAAACTCTGGGAGTTTGTGACGGAATTTGGTAATGTAAGCAATGGCTATCTGAAAAAAATCATCTAGTTGCTTAAAAGAAGGTAACTAGAACTGCGAATGATGCTGTTCTAAGTGTAGCATAAGGTCCTATGTTGCTTCTTTGATGCCCCATCTATCTTCATTGCCTCTGTTTATCTTGTTGTTCTTCAACATGCTCTGGACTAATACAAAAGTATGGAGACAGAAGAAGTTCATAGGAATGTAGCATATCTGAGGGACTGAGCCAAATAACTAAAAAGATAAGAAAATGTATCTCTCAACTTTTTTTTCAATGCTGCAATAAAGGGTTACAGTGAAAACTAAGAAAAATGAACTGATTCTGCATGTGTTCATTTATTTGGTCCTATGGAAAACTCTTCAGTTATATGATTCTGACCTTTTTGAGAATTAAAATTACTGTGTTGTCACCTTTTCTGGGGCCCTTGATCTTAGCAAAGTGAATTGACTACATCTCTCCAGAACTCCCATGGGGTTCTCAGGCGGCTCTAGTGGTAAAGAACCCACCTGCAATGCAGGAGACATAAGGGACACGTGTTCAGTCCCTGGGTGGGGAAGATGCCCTGGATGAGGAAATGACAACCCACTCCAATATTCTTGCCTTATTTTAGGATATTTTTATCCAAATGGATGGCTGTACATGACTAAAACAAAACATTCAATTATTACATTGAAAAGAGTATCACAATTCTTAGAAAAAATACATCTGAACTCATAGCTTACAAAACTTACATTCTAATTTCATTCAAAATGTGAATATATAAAATGCTGAAACTGAAGATTCTGAGTAGAAATATTAACTTTGACCCAATTATTGATGCTTGGTTGTACTCTTTTCATATTGAGATATAATTCTCTTCACAAAACAATGAATGTTCAAGGGGGAAATAAACACATTTTAGTATTTTCCTTTGTGGATTTCAATAAATATAACATTTTACACTGGTAAAATACTAGTGACTTTTTAAAACAAGCTTTCATAGATATGAATTTGTTAATACATAATAAGCAAAGCTAATATTTTTAAGCCTTTATTATATGTCAGATACTGTGATGTTTACATATATATGTCCCTTTGATCTTTAAAACTGACCCATAACATAAATGTCTTATTAACCTCTCTTGAAAATGAGGAAACAGATAACTAGAGGGGTTACAAAAATTGACCAGGTAACAAAATCAGTAACAAGTCAAAGCTAAGAATGTATTCTATCAGCCTAAGTAAATAAAGCTAACCTTCATAATGCATGCTAGCAACTTTTAGATAATTTTCCTCTGGAAAAATAAAAGCATGATGATTTTCTATATACATATCCTATTTAGTGAGGTGGAGAATACGATTTTGTGAACTTTGCTATCAGTTACTAAATTCATCATGAAATTTATTTCATTCATCCTGTTAATGAAATGTTTCCAAAGTTATTTATTAATACAATGTAAAGGTACCTCAGGATACCAAATGCATTTTAGTTTCTAAAGTATCCTTAAAGAATTTCAGATAGAAAGCAAGGTGCAGTGAATTCATACTTGGAGACAGATCACTGTAAAATGAAATAAAAAAAAAAAAAAGACACATAAAAATATAAATAAACATAAAGACTACCTCAGAAACTGTCTTCTCTGTACATTTGGTCTGCTAGTAGATCTGGGGAGCAAACTGCACCACTCATTCAAACAGAGACTTCCTCCTTTCTGTGAATGTTAATAAGAAAAATAGATCATTTTACAAATTGTATCTCAAAGAACCTACACATTTTTCTCATAGAAAGCAATATTCCCTGGGCACAGATGTAAAACCAAGCTTCTTTAAATAGAAAAGTCCAGTATATAGATTTTTCCAGAATCCTTTTTATCTCACCTTTTTGATACTTGGCTGATGTTCAGTAACTTTAACAAGGATTATTTGAATGGACTTGTGGAAAGGTTAAAAGGTACATATCACAGATTATCATTCTTTGGTAACATGCTGTTAACCTAGCTTTTTGTATTAATATCTCATTTTTAAAATAAAAATGTAAACAAACAATGGAAATCCAGATAAATCAATCTATTTCATACATGTGATCTAAATATTAATGTTATATTGACTCTGACTTCAGTATGTTCTATCATTAAATATGCTTATTTTATAGGACAGGTGGTTGTCCCATGTCTATTGCTCATTTTCCAGGTGCTCTGTCTGTGATGTATGTAGCAGGTCATTGGAACCAACAGGATGCAAAAATGGTCATAGAGGAAACACTTTTGATCAAAGGTGGAGGAAAAAATGAGGGAAAGCCTCTGAAATGTCACACTACTTGTGAAAAGGAAAAGGGAGTTATGTATTAATCTAACAGTAGCAGGCTTTGGAAAAGTGTATGTATATATAATCTCTCCTAAAATAAAAGTATTTGAAAAGTAGAGATGCCAATTTGTCTAAGTGTCTGTTAGTCTCTCTCTATATTAAGAGGGAGTTAATCAAATGTTAATCAAATGTTCATGGCATTCAGCTGTTATAGTAGCATTAGTGATCTGTCTCCTATATTTCCACTGAGAAACTATGATCATGTCTATATCTTCAAATTACTTCAATTACCTCAGCTGACCCCATTTATAGACATGACATTCAGGATAACACAGAATTAAATATTCACAACATGGTGGTAGATTTCTGATTTTTGAGTCATAGTTCTTAATCTTTACATTAAACTACTTTTCTAATCTGTATCAATTTTAACTATTGTAGGAGAAAACACTAACAAACATATTTACTAAGGAAAGACCCTAATAGGCATTCCTGATTTTCCAAGTCAACTTTAATTCCTGAAGTACACCATACACTGAGAGCCACATGGAAGGGGCTCAGAGGGCTATGACTCTGCTTCTGCACCTGACACTCTTAGTGACTAAGTTTTTTATGGCTTAAGCAATTCATTTAACCTAGCCACCTTATCTTTATCATTTGGGAAAGGAAGTCAATGACATTTGTCCAACTTGAGAGGATTTTAAGATAAACGGAAGTAGAGTTGGAAGTGTGATATAAAGGTAGGGTAATAGTTTTAACAAATCTAGATGGAACTTCCTGAGCTGTGTCTTGTATTGACAGAATGAGCATTGAATCATCTGTGGTTGATTTTCAATAACTAGGACAAGAAGGGGAAGAAGGAAGAGGAAGAAAATTTAGTCTCCTGAGGGGCTTTCCAATAGATGTGAAAATAGAGCAATGAAAAGAGAATGGCCTTTGAAAAGGTTCTAACCTCAGTTTACTCAAGATCAGGAGAGGCGGCCATGAGAAAATACCTCTCGTCCAAGGTAAGGAGCAGTGGTTGCGCTTTGCTGGAGCAGCCGTGAAGAGATACCCCAAGTCCAAGGTAAGAGAAACCCAAGTAAGATGGTAGGTGTTGCGAGAGGGCATCAGAGGGCAGACACACTGAAACCATAATCACAGGAAACTAGCCAATCTGATCATAGGAACACAGTCGTGTCTAACTCAATGAAACTAAGCCATGCTGTGTGGGGCCACCCAAGATGGTAGGGTCATGGTGGAGAGGTCTGGCAGAATGTGGTTCACTGGAGAAGGGAATGGCAAACCACTTCAATATTCTTGCCTTGAGAACCCCATGAACAGTATAAGAAGGCAAAATGATAGGATACTGAGAGAGGAACTCCCCAGGTCGGTAGATGGGCAATATGCTACTGGAGATCAGTGGAGAAATAACTCCAGAAAGAATGAAGGGATGGAGCCAAAGCAAAAACAAAGCCTAGTTGTGGATGGGACTGGTGACATAAACAAGGTCCGATTCTGTAAAGAGCAATATTGCATAGGAACCTGGAATGTTAGGTCCACGAATCAAGGCAAATTGGAAGTGGTCAAATAGATGGCAAGAGTGAATGTCGACATTCTAGGAATCAGTGAACTAAAATGGACTGGAACGGGTGAATTTAACTCAGATAACCATTATATCTACCACTGTGGGCAGGAATCCCTTAGAAGAAATGGAGTAGCCATCATGGTCAACAAGAGAGTCCAAAATGCAGTACTTGGATACAATCTCAAAAACGACAGAATGATCTCTGTTCGTTTCAAAGGCAAACCATTCAATATCACAGTAATCCAAGCCTATGCCCCAACCAGTAACGCTGAAGAAGCTGATGTTGAATGGATCTATGAAGACCTACAGGACCTTTTAAAACTAACACTGAAAAAGATGTCCTTTTCATTATAGGGGACTGGAATGCAAAAGTAGGAAGTCAAGAAACACCTGGAGTAACAGACAAATTTGGCCTTGGAGTACAGAATGAAGCAGGGCAAAGGATAATAGAGTTTTGCCAAGAGAATGCACTGGTCATAGCAAACACCCACTTCAAACAACACAAGAGAAGACTCTACACATGGACATCACCAGATGGTGAACACCGAAATCAGATTGATTATATTCTTTGCAGCCAAAGATGGAGAAGCTCTATACAGTCAGCAAAAACAAGACTGGGAGCTGACTGTGGCTCAGATCATGAACTCCTTATTGCCAAATTCAGACTTAAACTGAAGAAAGTAGGGAAAACCACTAGACTATTCAGGTATGACCTAAATCAAATCCCTTATGACTATACAGTGGAAGTGAGAAATAGATTTAAGGGAGTAGATCTGATAGACAGAGAGACTGATGAACTATGGACAGAGGTTCGTGACATTGTGCAGGAGACAGGGATCAAGACCATCTCCATGAAAAGGAAATGCAAAAGGGCAAAATGGTTGTCTGAGGAGGCCTTACAAATAGCTGTGACATGAAGAGAAACAAAAAGCAAAGGAAAAAAAAGGAAAGATATTCCTATTTGAATGTAGAGTTCCAAAGAATAGCCAGAAGAGATAAGAAAGCCTTCCTCAACAATCAATGCAAAGAAAGAGGAAAACAACAGACTTGGAAAGACTAGAGATCTCTTCAAAAAAATTATAGATATCAAGGGAACATTTCAGGCAAAGATGGGTTTGATAAAGGACAGAAATGGTATGGACCTAACAGAAGCAGAAGATATTAAGAAGAGGTGGCAAGAATACACAGAAGAACTGTACAAAAAAAAGATCTTCATGACCCAGATAATCACAATGGTGTGATCACTCACTTAGAGCCAGACATCCTGGAATCTGAAGTCAAGTGAGCCTTAGAAAGCATCACTATGAACAAAGCTAGTGGATGTGATGGAATTCCAGTTGAACTATTTCAAATCCTGAAAGATGATGCTGTGAAAGTGTTGCACTCAATATGCCAGCAAATTTGGAAAACTCAGCAATGGCCACAGGACTGGAAAAGGTCAGTTTTCATTCCAATCCCAAAGAAAGGCAATCCCAAAGAATGCTCAAAGTACCGTACAATTGCACTCATCTCACACGCTAGTAAAGTAATGCTGAAAATTCTCCAAGCTGGGCTTCAGCAATATGTGGACCGAGAACTTCCAGATGTTCAAGCTGGTTTTACAAAAGGCAGAGGAACCAGAGATCAAACTGCCAATATCTGCTGGATAATGCAAAAAGCAAGAGAGTTCCAGAAAAACATCTATTTCTGCTTTATTGACTATGCCAAAGCCTTCAACTGTGTGAATCACAATAAACAGTGGAAAATTCTGAAAGAGATGGGAATACCAGACCAACTGACCTGCCTCTTGAGAAACCTGTATGCAGGTCAGGAAGCAACAGTTAGAACTGGACATGGGATAACAGACTGTCTGCAAATAGGAAAAGGAGTATGTCAAGGCTGTATATTTTCACCCTGCTTATTTAACTTATATGCAGAGTACAACATGAGAAACGCTGGGCTGGAAGAAGCACAAGCAGAAATCAAGATTGCCGGGAGAAATATCAATAACCTCAGATGTGCAGATGATACCACCCTTATGGCAGAGAGTGAAGAGGAACTAAAATGTCTCTTGATGAAAGTGAAAGAGGAGAGTGAAAAAATTGGCTTAAAGCTCAACATTCAGAAAACTAAGATCTTAGCATCTGGTCCCATCATCTCATCGGAAATAGATAGGGAGACAGTGGAAACAGTGTCAGACTTCATTTTTTTTTTTTTTTTTTTGGTCTCCAAAATCACTGCAGATGGTGATTGCAGCCATGAAATTAAAAGACGCTTACTCCTTGGAAGGAAAGTTTTGAAAAACCTAGATAGCATATTAAAAAGCAGAGACATTACTTTGCCAACAAAGGTCCATCTGTTCAAGGCTATTGTTTTTCCAATGATCATGTATGGATGTGAGAGTTGGACTGTGAAGAAAGCTGAGTGCCAAAAAAATGATACTTTTGAACTGTGGTCTTGGAGAAGATTCTTGAGAGTCCCTTGGACTGCAAGAAGATCCAGCCAGTCCATCCTAAACGAGATCAGTCCTGGGTGTTCATTGGAACGACTGATGCTGAAGCTGAAACTCCAGTACTTTGGCCACCTCATGCGAAGAGTTGACTCATTGGAAAAGACCCTGATGCTGGGAGGGTTTGGGGGCAGGAGGAGAAGGGGATGGCAGAGGATGAGTCGACTGGATTGCATCACCGACTCGATGGGCATGAGTTTGAGTAAACTCCGGGAGTTGGTTATGGACAGGGAGGCCTGGCGTGCTGTGATTCATGGGGTCGCAAAGAGTCAGACACGACTGAGCGACTGAACTGAACTGAACTGATACCTTAATTAATATCTTAATCTCTCTGAACATCACTTTCTCCTGTAAAATGCAAGTAAAGTTATTTTTATCAGTGTATTGCAATGCTTTTGAACTCCAGATATGCACTTCTAATGTATTTTTAATACATTGTTATTTTCCACCACTCCTAAAAAGTTATTAAGTGTAGCAAGAGTTAGTGTTTAAATCTCAAAGAAATAAGATGCTATCTCAAAGAAGGAAGGAGAAATTAATTTTTTTTTTATTAATGATGTATCTAAACACTCTGAACAGTACCTGAGAACTCTCAGTTGAATGAATTAATATATGACTGGATCATCATGATGATTAAGTAAAATAACAGAATGATAATACCTAAGATGATATCTGGTACTTAGCAGCTGGCCAGTAACTAATAAGATAGCATCAAATTCTGGATCTGGAGACTAAATACATTCTAAAACATTTTATTCATGTATTTGTTTAGAAATAAAAGAGAGAATATATAATACATTTTGTATAATATCCCCACAAGGGTCTAGGTCAGCACATTATATTCATTTATTGGTTTAAAAATAAAAGAGAATATATAATATATTTTGTATATTATCCACACAGGGGTCTAGGCCTAATATCTGCACTAGGTCTGAGTTACACAGCATTACGTCTGTAATAAAATATATGAAGTTTCACATCAAGTGTAATAAAAGAAGTCTTGAGTCAGTTCAGGTCAGATTCTGACAAATGAGTTGTGAAAAAATTTCCAATATTCAGAGATTTCTAAACTTTAGAATTTACTAAATTAATTATGAATGATAATGGGTAACATATACTGAGTACCTACAATGTGTTAAGTCCTGCTTTAAGCACTTTAGTGAATTCACTTAAAGATCACAACAAATCTCTACGATAGGTATGATTATATTCCCATTTTGTAGAAGAGATACCTGATGCAAAAAAAGTTAAATCACTTGCTCCATTTGGTTTATGAACAAAAATACACCTGGAAGGATTTGTGTTAAACATGATAAAAAATAAATTTGAAATTAAATTAAGAGTAATATATAGGTAGATATATAGTCAGTAGGCTAGACTTTCTGGCGGAGAAGGCAATGGCAACCCACTCCGGTATTCTTGCCTGGAAAAGCCCATGGACGGAGAAGCCTGGTGGGCTGCCATCTATGGGATCGCACAAGGTCGGACACGACTGAAGCGACTTAGCAGCAGACTTTCTGGAATTTTATCTCGCAGGAAAAGAATTTCTAAGATACAAGCAATGAAGGAAATGGGAAATTGAAAGAGTTATGCATTTCATTAAATAGCAAAATATGTTGAATATCAAAAATACCAAGGACATTTTTGAATATCAAAAAATTAAAGTTTAATAAACTATGTTAAATATATGTAACAAATTGTTAGTATGTTAAATATACAAAGAATTCATACAAATCAATAAAAAGTACTAGAAGCTCAGTAGATGAGAAGAAAAGAAACATAAAGAAATTACAAAAAAAAAAAAAAAAATGCCTGTAGCAAAACAAGTGTTCAAGTCTAAAGTTCAAAGTTAGAAATTGAGTTAAGAGCATTCAAGCATCAAGTAAAGATTTTTATATATTTTGTAATTTCTTTATGCTTCTTTTCTTCTTATCTACTGAACATTTTTTGACATTGCTTTTCTTTGAGGTTGGAATGAAAACTGAGCTTTTCCAGTCCTGTTGCCACTGCTGAGTTTTCCAAATTTGCAGACATGTTGAGTGCAACACTTTAAAAGCATCATCTTTCAGGATTTTAAGTAGCTCAGCTGGAAATCTGCCACCTCCACTAGATTTGGTCACGGTAATGCTTCCTAAGGCCCGCATGAATTCATATTCCAGGATGTCTGGCTCTACGTGAGTATCCACACAATCATGGTTATCTGGATCATTAAGACCTTTTTGTATAGTTTTTCTGTATATATATATATTTATTTATCAGTTGGAGGCTAATTACTTCACAACATTTCAGGGGGTTTTGTCATACATTCATATGAATCAGCCATAGGTTTACACGTATTCCCCATCCCGATCCCCCCTCCCACCTCCCTCTCCACCCGATTCTTCTGGGTCTTCCCAGTGTACCAGGCCGGAGCACTTGTCTCATGCATCCCACCTGGGCTGGTGATCTGTTTCACCATAGATAATATACATGCTGTTCTTTCAAAACATCCCACCCTCACCTTCTCCCACAGAGTTCAAAAGTCTGTTCTGTATTTCTGTGTCTCTTATTCTGTTTTGCATGTAGGGTTGTCGTTACCATCTTTCTAAATTCCATATATATGTGTTAGTATGCTGTAATGTTCTTTATCATTCTGGCTTACTTCACTCTGTATAAGGGGCTCCAGTTTCATCCATCTCATTAGGACTGGTTCAAATGAATTCTTTTTAACAGCTGAGTAATATTCCATGGTGTATATGTACCACAGCTTCCTTATCCATTCATCTGCTGATGGGCATCTAGGTTGCTTCCATGTCCTGGCTATTATAAACAGTGCTGTGATGAGCATTGGGGTGCACATGTCTCTTTCAGATCTGGTTTCCTCAGTGTGTATGCCCAGAAGTGGGATTGCTGGGGCATATGGCAGTTCTATTTCCAGTTTTTTAAGAAATCTCCACACTGTTCTCCATAGCGGCTGTACTAGCTTGCATTCCCACCAACAGTGTAAGAGGGTTCCCTTTTCTCCACACCCTCTCCAGCATTTATTGCTTGTAGACTTTTGGATAGCAGCCATCCTGACTGGCGTGTAATGGCACCTCATTGTGGTTTTGATTTGCATTTCTCTGATAATGAGTGATGTTGAGCATCTTTTCATGTGTTTGTTAGTCATCTGTATGTCTTCTTTGGAGAAATGTCTGTTTAGTTCTTTGGCCCATTTTTTGATTGGGTCATTTATTTTTCTGGAATTGAGCTGCAGGAGTTGCTTGTATATTTTTGAGATTAATCCTTTGTCTGTTTCTTCATTTGCTATTATTTTCTCCCAATCTGAGGGCTGTCTTTTCACCTTACTTATAGTTTCCTTTGTAGTGCAAAAGCTTTTAAGTTTCATTAGGTCCCATTTGTTTAGTTTTGCTTTTATTTCCAACATTCTGGGAGGTGGGTCATAGAGGATCGTGCTGTGATTTATGTCGGAGAGTGGTTTGCCTATGTTCTCCTCTAGGAGTTTTATAGTTTCTGGTCTTACATTTAGATCTTTAATCCATTTTGAGTTTATTTTTGTGTATGGTGTTAGAAAGTGTTCTAACTTCATTCTTTTAAAAGTGGTTGACCAGTTTTCCCAGCACCACTTGTTAAAGAGGTTGTCTTTTTTCCATTGTATGTCCTTGCCTCCTTTGTCAAAGATAAGGTGTCCATAGGTTCATGGATTTATCTCTGGGCTTTCTATTCTGTTCCATTGATCTATATTTCTGTCTTTGTGCCAGTACCATACTGTCTTGATGACTGTGGCTTTGTAGTAGAGTCTGAAGTCAGGCAGGTTGATTCCTCCAGTTCCATTCTTCTTTCTCAAGATTACTTTGGCTATTCGAGGTTTTTTGTATTTCCATACAACTTGTGAAATTATTTGGTCTAGTTCTGTGAAAAATACCGTTGGTAGCTTGATAGGGATTGCATTGAATCTATAGACTGCTTTGGGTAGAATAGCCATTTTGACAATATTGATTCTTCCAATCCATGAACACGGTATGTTTCTCCATCTGTTTGTGTCCTCTTTGATTTCTTTCATCAGTGTTTTATAGTCTTCTATGTATAGGTCTTTTGTTTCTTTAGGTAGATATACTCCTAAGTATTTTATTCTTTTTGTTGCAATGGTGAATGGTATTGTTTCCTTAATTTCTCTTTCTGTTTTTTCATTGTTAGTATATAGGAATGCAAGGGATTTCTGTGTGTTAATTTTATATCCTGCAACTTTACTATATTCATTGATTAGCTCTAGTAATTTTCTGGTAGAGTCTTTAGGGTTTTCTATGTAGAGGATCATGTCATCTGCAAACAGTGAGAGTTTCACTTCTTCTTTTCCTATCTGGATTCCTTTTACTTCGTTTTCTGCTCTGATTGCTGTGGCCAAAACTGGCAACACCATGTTGAATAGTAGTGGTGAGAGTGGGCACCCTTGTCTTGTTCCTGATTTCAGAGGAAATGCTTTCAATTTTTCACCATTGAGGGTGATGCTTGCTGTGGGTTTGTCATACATAGCTTTTATTATGTTGAGGTATGTTCCTTCTATTCCTGCTTTTTGGAGAGTTTTGATCATAAATGAGTGTTGAATTTTGTCAAATGCTTTCTCTGCATCTATTGAGATAATCATATGGTTTTTATCTTTCAGTTTGTTAATGTGGTGTATTACATTGTTTGATTTGCGGATATTAAAGAATCCTTGCATTCCTGGGATAAAGCCCACTTGGTCATGGTGTATGATTTTTTTAATATGTTGTTGGATTCTGTTTGCTAGAAGTTTGTTAAGGATTTTTGCATCTATGTTCATCAGTGATATTGGCCTGTAGTATTCTTTTTTTGTGGCCTCTTTGTCTGGTTTTGGAAATAGGGTGATGGTGGCCTCATAGAGTGAGTTTGGAAGCTTACCTTCATCTGCAATTTTCTGGAAGAGTTTGAGTAAGATAGGTGTTAGCTCTTCTCTAAATTTTTGGTAGAATTCAGCTGTGAAGCCATCAGGTCCTGGGCTTTTGTTTGCTGGAAGATTTTTGATTACAGTTTCGATTTACTTGCTTGTGATGGGTCTGTTAAGATCTTCTATTTCTTCCTGGTTCAGTTTTGGAAAGTTATACTTTTCTAAGAATTTGTCCATTTCATCCAAGTTGTCCATTTTATTGGCATAGAGCTGCTGGTAGTACTCTCTAATGATCCTTTGTATTTCAGTGTTTTCTGTTGTGATCTCTCGATTTTCATTTCTAATTTTGTTAATTTGATTCTTCTCTCTTTGTTTCTTAATGAGTCTTGCTAATGGTCTGTCAATTTTGTTTATTTTTTCAAAAAACCAGCTTTTAGCTTTGTTGATTTTTGCTATGGTCTCTTTAGTTTCTTTTGCATTTATTTCTGCCCTGATTTTTAAGATTTCTTTCCTTCTGCTAACCCTGGGGTTCTTCATTTCTTCCTTCTCTAATTGCTTTATGTGTAGAGTTAGGTTATTTATATGGTTTTTTCCTTGTTTCTTGATGTAAGCCTGTAATGCTATGAACCTTCCCCTTAGCACTGCTTTTACAGTGTCCCATAGGTTTTGGGTTGTTGTGTTTTCATTTTCATTCATTTCTATACATATTTCTATTTCTTTTTTGATTTCTTCTATGAATTGTTGGTTATTCAGAAGCGTGTTATTTAGCCTCCATATGTTTGAATTTTTAACAACTTTTTTCCTGTAATTGAGATCTAATCTTATTGCACTGTGGTCAGAAAAGATGACTGGAATGATTTCAATTTTTTTGAATTTTCCAAGACCACATTTATGGCCCAGGATGTGATTTATTCTGGAGAAGGTTCCGTGTGCACTTGAGAAAAAGGTGAAGTTGATTGTTTTGGGGTGAAATGTCCTTTAGATATCAATTAGGTCTAGCTGGTCCATTGTGTCATTCAAGGTTTGTGTTTCCTTGTTAATTTTCTGTTTAGTTGATCTATCCATAGTTGTGAGTGGGGTATTAAAGTCTCCCACTATTATTGTGTTACTATTAATTTCCTCATTCATACTCATTAGCGTTTGCCGTACATATTGCGGTGCTCCTATGTTGGGTGCATATATATTTATAATTGTTATATCTTCTCTTGGATTGACCCTTTGATCATTATGTAGTGTCCTTCTTTGTCTCTTTCACATCCTTTATTTCAAAGTCTATTTTATCTGATATGAGTATTGCGACTCCTGCTTTCTTTTGGTCTCCATTTGCATGAAATATTTTTTTCCAGTCCTTCAGTTTTAGTCTGTATGTGTCTCTTGTTTTGAGGTGGGTCTCTTGTAGACAGCATATATAGGGGTCTTGTTTTTGTATCCATTCAGCCAATCTTTGTCTTTTAGTTGGGGCATTCAACCCATTTACATTTAGGGTAATTATTGATAAGTGTGGTCCCGTTGCCATTTACTTTGTTGTTTTGGGTTCACGTTTATACAACCTTTCTGCATTTCCTGTCTAGAGAAGATCCTTTAGCATTTGTTGAAGAGCTGGTTTGGTGGTGCTGAATTCTCTCAGCTTTTGCTTATCTGTAAAGCTTTTGAATTCTCCTTCATATCTGAATGAGATCCTTGCTGGATACAGTAATCTAGGTTGTAGGTTATTCTCTTTCATTACTTTCAGTATGTCCTGCCATTCCCTTCTGGCCTGGAGGGTTTCTATTGATAGGTCAGCTGTTATCCTTATGGGAATCCCTTTGTGTGTTATTTGTTATTTCTCCCTTGCTGCTTTTAAGATTTGTTCTTTGTGTTTGATCTTTGTTAATTTGATTAATATGTGTCTTGGGTTGTTTTGCCTTGGGTTTATCCTGTTTGGGACTCTCTGGGTTTCTTGGACTTGGGTGGCTATTTCCTTCCCCATTTTAGGGAAGTTTTCAGCTATTATCTCCTCGAGTATTTTCTCATGGCTTTTCTTTTTGTCTTCTTCTTCTGGGTGTCCTATGATTCGAATGTTGGGGCGTTTCACATTGTCCCAGAGGTCCCTGAGGTTGTCCTCATTTCTTTTGATCCTTTTTTCTTTTTTCCTCTCTGCTTCATTTATTTCCACCATTTTATCTTCTACCTCACTTATCCTATCTTCTGCCTCCGTTATTCTACTCTTGGTTCCCTCCAAAGTGTTTTTGATCTCATTCATTGTATTATTCATTTTTAATTGACTCTTTTTTATTTCTTCTAGGTCTTTATGAAACATTTGTTGTATCTTTTCAATCTTTTTTTTCCAGGCTATTTATCTGTAACTCCATTTTGTTTTCAAGATTTTGGATCATTTTTATTATCATTATTCTAACTTCTTTTTCAGGTAGATTCCCTATCTCCTTCTCTTTTGTTTGACTTGGTGGGCATTTTTCATGTTCCTTTACCTGTTGGGTATTTCTTTCCCTTTTCATCTTGTTTAGATTGCTGTGTCTGGAGTGGGCTTTCTGTATTCTGGAGGTCTGTGGTTCCTTTTTATTGTGGAGGATATACCCAGTGGGTGGGGTTAGATGATTGGCTTGTCAAGGTTTCCTGGTTAGGGAAGCTTGCGTCAGTGTTCTGGTGCGTGGAACTTGATTTCTTCGCTTTGGAGAGCAATGGAGTGCCCAGTAATGAGTTTTGAGATGGGTCTATGTGTTAGGTGTCACCTTTGGCAGCCTGTATGTTGACGCTCAGGGCTATGTTCCTGCATTGCTGGAGAATTTGTGTGGTATGTCTTGCTCTAAAACTATTGGCTCTTGGGTGGTGGTTGGTTTCAGTGTAGGTATGGAGGCTTTTGGACGGTCACTTATTGCTTAAACTTCCCTGTAGTCAGGAGTTTTCTGGTGTTCTCAGGTTTTGGGCTTAAGTCTCCTGCCTCTGGATTTCAGTTGTATTCTTCCTATAGTCTCAGGACTTCTCCAACTACACAGCACTGATAAGAAATCTTCTAGGTTAATGGCTAAAAGATTCTCCCCCATTAGGGACACCCAGAGAGGTTCACAGAGTTACATGAACAAGAGGAGAGGGAGGAGGGAGATAGAGATGAGCAGGAGGAGAAAAAGGGGGACTCAAGAGGAGAGAGACAGATCTATGCAGCTGTCTGTTTCCAGAGTGTTCTCCGTAGCCCAGTCACCTACAAAGATTCACAGAATTGGATTGGGAAGAGAAGGGGAAAGGAGGAAATAGAGGTGTTCTGAGGTAGAAAACAGAGAGTCAAGATTGGGAGAGAATAATCTTCAGTTTAAAAAGAGGGCTTTTCTTCTTTTTTTTTTTTTTTTTGTAAGGTTATAGTGTATTGAAAATGAAAATTAAGGAGCAGTAGCGGAGTACTAGAGGACTTTAAAGGAAATAAGAGAAAAAAATAGAAAATAGAAGAGAAAAAGGAAAGAAAAAAAAGAAGAAAAAAGAAAAAGAAAAAAAAAAAGAAAGAAAAAAAATTTTTTTTTCCCCTAATTAAAAAAAATCATAAAAATCTATGGAAATGAAAGTTAAGGAGTAATGGGGGAGTAGTAGGGAATTTTAAAGGAAAATAAAAGAGAAAAAAGAAAAAAAGAAAAAAAAAAGAAAAAAAGTAAAAATATATCTAGGAGTTTCTCTGGAGCTGTTGCGGTCAGTGTGGGTTCGGCTCAGTTTCAGATAGCTCCTCGTTCCAGCTTACGCTTCTCGATATCTACAGGCCCCTTCCGTCGTAGTCGGTGTTTTCTACAGGGATTATAATCTGTTGCACCAGTCCCTTCTGAAGCGGTTCCCTTTGTTTATTTGGCTTCTGTTTGCTGGTCTCTTCAGAGCCTCATTTCCGCCCTGACACAGGCGGGCGGAGGTGGACTCTTATTCAGGTAGCTAGTTCCGTCGCTCTGCGGGGAGGGGCTGGCGCTGCAGGGAGGGGCTGACGCTGCTTTCTCCGTCTGCGCCGCTCAGGCTCCCGGCTGTTCTATATGGAGCGCGCCCCGCGCTGCGCGAGGTTCCAGCCCTCGGGTGTTCCACAAAAGCGCGGAAGGAAAAGCTGCGCCTGCTCTCTGTGCCTTCCCCGTCAGAGCGGTCCAGGCAGCCAGGGGCTTGGTGGGCGCACTCTCCCCAGGTGTGGCGCGCCCACTCCCTTCCGCGGACCCAGTCTCAGTCTCCGCTGGCGCCAGTCGGGTGCGCGCGCCTTCTGCCCTCCGCGTCCCCAGCCCCAGTCCCCGCCCGCGCCGGTCGGGTGCCTGCGCCCTGTGTCTCGCCGCGACCTTCCCCTCCCCCCTGCCCCCTGCCTCCTGCCTCCAGCCTCCGGCAGGGCTGGGCCGGTCCACAGCCTGCGAGCTCCTCTCTGGACCTTCTCGGTCTCCTTGTTCTGTGAACGGCCAGCAGTGTGTTTGGGCCGGTTAATTTTCTCTCTCTCTTTTGGTCTCCCACAGTTCAAGTTGGCAACTCACAGAAGCTCCCCCCGACTGTCCCCAGGGCACTCAGGCCCGGAGCCTACCCCAAGCAATGCCACCTAAGACTCCCTTCCCGGGATGGACCTCCGTCCTTAGCTCTTTTGTCTCACTTTTTATCTTTTATATTTTCTCCTACCTCCTTTCGAAGACAATGGGCTGCTTTTCTGGGTGCCTGATGACCTCAGCTAGCGATCAGAAGTTGTTTTGCAAAGTTTGCTCTGCGTTCAGTTATTCTTTTGATGAATTTGTAGGAGAGAAATTGGTCTCCCCATCCTACTCCTCCGCCATCTTGGCTCCTCCCCCGTTTTTCTGTATATTTGTACCACCTCTTCTTAATGTCTTCTGTTTCTGTTAGGTCCTTCCAGTTTCTTTCTTTTATTGTGCCCATCCTCAGATGAAATTTTCCCTTGATGTCTCCAATTTTCTTGAAGAGGTCTTTCTTCAAGAAAGTTTTTATTCAATAGTCTTTCCCATTCTACTTTTTCCTCTGTTTTTTGCATGATTCATTGAAGAAGGCCTTCCTATCTCTCCTTGGTATTGTCTGAAACTGTGCCTTCAGTTGGGTATCTTTCCCTTTCTCCCTTGCCTTTCACTGCTCTTCTTTCCTCAGCTATTTGTAAAGACTTGTTAGACAACCAATTTGCCTTCTTGCATTTATTTTTCTTAATGCATACAAAGTACTTAAACTCTAGCCTATTGTTTTTCAATATAATGTTTCTATTATGAAATTTGAGAGAATTTGCCATAAAAGTGTTATATGGAGTGTAGGTGAGTTCCTTTTAGAAATAGGAAGGAAATTACATAAAGCAGAGATGTGGAGAGAGTATGGCACTTAAGTAAAATAGAAGTACACTTGAGTGAGCATTAGAAGAATAAACTAGGATATTAGAAAGAGTCTCAGCTTTATTTTAAATAGGAACAATTTTAATATACATAAAGGAAGATCTAGTTGCCTGGACAAACATATAATGACAAGGTCAAAATGAAGTCGGTCATGTTTTAAATGAGCTGCTGTTTAGCTCATCACAGTAGTTCAATTTTTAAAAGATTTGTGTATATAGAGACTGATTATTTCACAGAAAATTCCTGAATATATAAAGATTTATAGATCATTTGAAATAAGTCTGGTTAGAAACTAATGCCAATGATGATGTAAAACTCTGAAGATTTTGCTCATGGTAAGATTTATGTTTGAGAAAGGGTGCTCTGCCTAGTTGAAGGGTGTGCTGCAAAAATGTTGGGGAAAGGGTGAACTGTAGGCATGAAATCAGTTAGAGGCCATTTCTGTGGCTTGAAGAAGGGCTGTGTATCAGTGTGTCTCAATAGGAAACAGCACAGTCTTCTGGGGGTTGTTACACAGCTTTTTAGTAAAGGAACTACTGGACATGGAAGCAACTTAAAAGTCCATTGACAGGCAAACATATAAAGAAGATTTGGTTCATATACACAATGGAATATTACTCAGCCATAAAAAGTGTCATTTTTAGTGATGTAGATAGACCTAGAGACTGTCATACAAAGAGAAGCAATTCAGAAAAAGAAAAACAAATATCATATATTAACAAGTATATTTGAATTATTAAAAATGATATAGATAAGCTTATTTGTATCTTATAGTAAAGACACAAACTTAAAGAACAGACATATGGACTTGGGATGAGGAAGGAAGGGTGGGACAAACTGGCTGATTGGGATTGACATATATACACTGCCATGTGTAAAATAGATAGTTACTGGGAAGCTGATAGCACAAGGACATTAGCTTAGTTCTCTGTAATGACCTAGAGGAGTGAGATTAGGGTAGAATGATCTAACACATGGAATGGAGTAAGATAGAAAGGAGGCTCAAAATGGAGGACTTCTTGAGGCCCAAGTATCAATATATACTTATAGATAATTCTCTTGGTTGTGCAGCAGAAGCTAACATAACATTGTAAAGTAATTATACTCTAAATTGTTTTAAACAAGAAATACTTATTGATATGTGAGTGCAATCAGAAAAGGTCAGTTTTCATTCCAGTCCCAAAGAAGGACAACACCAAAGAACATTCAACCTATGGTACAATTTCACTCATTAGACATACTAGCAATGTTATGCTCAAAATCCTTCAAGTTAGGCTTCAGCAATATGTAAACCAGGAAATTTCAGATATACAACATGAGTTTTGTAGAGGCAGAGGAACCAGAGATCAAATTGCCAACATTTGTTGGATCATGGAGGAAAAAAGGAAGCACCAGAAAAACATTTACTTCTGTTTCATTGATTACACTATAGCTTTTCACTGTGTGGATCACAACAAACTGTGGAAAATTCTTCAAGAGATGAAAGTAACAGACCCCCTTACCTATCTTCTGAGAAACCTGTATGCAGGTCAAGAAGCAACAGTTAGAACTGGACATGGAACAACAAATGTTTCCAAATTGGGAAAGGACTACATCAAGGCTGTATATTGTCACTCTGCTTATTTAACTAATACACAGAGTGCATCAAGCAAAATGCTGAGCTGGATGACTCACAAGCAGGAATCAAGATTGCCAGGAGAAATATCAACAACCTCAGATATGTGTACAGCACTACCCTAATAGCAGAAAATGAAGAGGAAATAAAGAGCTTCTTGATGAAGATGAAAGAGGAGAGTGAAAAAGCCGGCTGAAAACTCAACATTCAAAAAACTAAGGTCATGGTATCTGGCCCCATTATTTCATGGCAAAAAGAAAGGGAAAAAAGTGGAAGCAGTGACAGATTTTGTTTTCATGGATTCCAAAATCCTTGAGGATGGTGACTGCAGCCATGAAATTAAAAGGCACTTGCTCCTTGGAAGGAAAGCTATGTCAAACTCAGACAGTGTGTTAAAAAGTAGAGACTTTACTTTGCTGACAATGGTTCATGTAGTCAAAGCTATGGTCTTTCCAGTAGTCATATATGGATGTGAGAGTTGGTCCATAAAGAAGGCTGAGGACTGAAGAATTAATATTCTTGAATCATGGTTCTGGAGAAGACTCTGGAGGATTCCTTGGACTGCGAGGAGATCAAACCAATCAATCCCAGAGGAAATCAACCCTGAATATCAATTGCAAGTACTAATGAAGAAACTGAAGCTCTAATACTTTGTCATCTGATAGGAATAGCTGACTTGATGGAAAATACCCTGACACTGAGAAAGTGAAGGTAAAAGAAGGGAGTGGCAGAGGATAAGACAGTTAAACAGCATCACCAACTCAGCAGACGTGAATTTGAGCAAGCTCAGGGAGATAGTGGATGACAGAAGGGTCTGATATGCTATAATCTATGGAGTCATAAAGTGTCAGACATGACTTACATACTGAACAATAACCACAAGAATGCATTATGTCATTTAATACTCATCACAATAGCTAAGATGAAGCTTAAGGCTTTCACACAAGTTTATGCAAATATGTAGGAAATTAAGACTTAAAGCCTGACTTCACTTACATCTTAAAAACTAAACTGTATTTTCTCATAAGATGCTATGCCAGAACATCAAAGAATTGTATAATTTTTAAAATCACTTTCACAGGCCTTTCCTTCTGTTTATTCACATGACATTTTATACATCTTATATACTCTATTTCCATAATTTATTGTTTATCTCTTCCATTGACATCAATGTTTTAAGGATGAAAACTCCATTTTGCATTTTGTCTGTTCATTTTTTATTGATTCTTTGCATATCAAAATATAATAAAATGTCCAGTTATAAAACCTAGAATATGTTCTTAATCAAATGAATGCTTTATAAATGAATGACATTATTAAAATAGCTATGAGAAATTGTGGCCCTTTAACATTTCTATAAGTGCTTTTTTCATTTAAATCTCTGATTCAATACTGCCTTGATATGTAAATAGTGTGTCTCATCTGACCGTCTTATTGTGGCAACTGACCACTTTTTCTTTAGTTGCTAACTAATGATTAGTTAATCATATGTGCTAAGAAATGTCAATTCTTCTGTTAAGTTTAGTTGACTTATTTCACATATGAATGCTATCACTCATGTTCCTCTTCAGGAAGGAGACACAATGAGAAGAAACCTGGTATTTTTCATAAATTTGAGTAAGACTACACACATGTTATATATACTTTCATTAGCTTTTGTATACATAGCACGTTATTACTCTATTCACAAGAAACCAAGACCGTTATAGCAGTCAAATATCTCAAGCAAAAAGA
Source organism: Dama dama (assembly GCF_033118175.1). Lineage (NCBI taxonomy): Eukaryota > Metazoa > Chordata > Mammalia > Artiodactyla > Cervidae > Dama > Dama dama. The sequence continues at coordinate 8,468,612 of NC_083697.1, read as the reverse complement.
AGTGCTATATTGTTCCCACATTTCTAGTTACACCTAAAGAGTGCATGTTGGCATTTTCCTAAGTTTTTTAAAAATAATTAATTTATGCATTTTATTGCAGTGGAACTTAAAATATTTAAAGTGGCCAAATTCCTGAGATTGATGATTTGACAATAATGCTTTATAAGTCTCATTTTATAACAACTTATACACTGTATAAAGTTAATACCTAAAGATGTTGTAGTATATGTCAACAAATTGAACCTAGAAGATATTAATAGCTTCTTATTATCATACAATCTCCCAAGACAGAACCAAGGAAGAAACAGGAAATTTAAATAGAAAGTTACTAGTAAGGGGATTATGTCAGTAATCAAATATACACAATAAACAAATGTTCAAGACCAGATGGCTTCACTAGTGAGTTCTACCAAACACCTAAAGATTTAATACCCATCTTTCTCAAACTCTTCTAGAGGAGAGAATATTTCCAAAACTCATTTTACAAGGCCAACATTACCAACATATCAAAGTCAGATAATGATATCAAAAAAAGAAAAAAAGAAAGAAAAAGATAATTACAGGCCAATATATATACAGATACAAAATAAAATATTAATAAACCAAATTCAATAATACATTAAAAGGATCATACATCATGATCAAATAGGATTTATTCCAGGGATTCAAGGATGGTTCAACATCTGCAAATCAATCAGTGTGACACACCATGTTAACAAAATGAAGGATAAAAATCATATGATTATCTGAACAGATGCAGAAAATATATTTGACAAAATTAAACTTCCATTATCTCAATATAATAAAGGTCATATATCAGAAGTCCATATATGAGAAACTGACATCATATTTGGGCTTCCCTGGTGGCTCAGATAGTAAAGAATCTGCCTGCAATGCAGGAGATCCAGATTCAATCCCTGCGTTGGAAGATCCCCTGGATAAAGGGATGGCAACCCACACCAGTATTCTTGCCTGGAGAATTCCATGGACAGAAGAGCCTGGTAAGCTAGAGTCCACATAGTCACAAAGAGTCTGACATGACTGAGCAACTAACACTAACTGACATCATATTTTATGGTGAAAACTGAAAGTTTTCCCCTAAGATCAGGAAAAGACAAGGATGCCCACTATCCCCTCTTCAGCACAGTATTGGAAGTGCTTTCCAGATCAATTAAGCAAGAAAGAAAAAGACATCCAAATTGGAAAGGAAGAAGTAAAACTGTAGTTATTTGCAGATGGCATACCTTTATACATAGAAAACCCTAAAGATACTACCAAGAAAGAAAGAAAATTTGTTAGAACTAATAAATGGATTCAATAACGTGGCAGAGTACAAAATCAATACACACAAAATTGACATACATTAGCCACAAACTATTGGAAAGACAAATTGAGAAAAACAAGTCCATTTAAAATTATATCATAAGGAATAAAACACATGGAGATTAATTTAACCTAAGTGAGGAAAGACCTCTATGCTGAAAACTGTAAGTCACTGATGAAAAAAATTGAAGAAGTCAGAAAAAAATGAGAAACTATTTCATGTTCATAAATTGAAAGATTAATATTTTTAAATGTTAAAATGTGTTATATATTGAAAGCAATATATAGAAAGAATGCAATCCCTATAAAAATTGCAATTTCATATTTCACAGAAATAGAGCAAAACAATCCTAAAATTTGTATGGAACCACAAAAGATCCCCAACTAGCCAAAGCAATCTTGAGAAGGAAAAACAAATCTGAAAGCATCAGGCTTCCTAATTTCAAGCTCTGTTGCAGAGCTACAATAATCAAAACAATAAGGCATTACCATAAAAAGGACACTTACACAGCATTGTAAATCAATTGTAGTAATACTTCTGTTAAAAAAAAAAAAAATAGACACCTAAATCAATGGAACGCTAGAGAGATCCAAGAAATAAACTCATTCACACAAGGTCAATTAATTTACAATGAATTGTAATTGTAAGGAGGCAAGAATATACAGTGGGGAAAGAGTGCTCTCTTTAATCAAAAGTACTGGGAAAACTGAACGGCTTTATGGAAAGGAATCGAACTAGAGCACTATTTTATACCACACACAAAAAATTAACTCAAATGCACTAAAGACTTGAATGCAAGACCTGAAACCATAAAATTCCTAGGGGGGAAAAATTAAAAAAAAAAAAAAAAAAAAAAAAAACCATAGATGGTAAGATCCTTGATGCCAATCTTAGCAATGAATTTTTAGATCTGACTCCAAAATCAAAGGCAGCAAAAGCAAAATAAATAAACAATATCACATTAAACTCAAAACCTTCTACTCAGCAAAGGAAACCATCAATAAAATAATAAGATAGCCTACTGAGTGAGAAAAATTATTTGCAATTCATGTATCTGATAAGGGGTTAACAGCTAAAATTTACAAATAACTCATAAAATTTAGTAACAACAACCACAAAGAAAAACAATTTGATTAAAACATAGGCTTCCTATAGCTCAGCTGGCAAAGAATTTTCCACAGTGCAGGAGACCCAGTTCGATTCCTGGGTCGGGAAGATTCCCTGGAGGAAGGCAGGGCAACCCACTACAGTATTCTTGCCTGGAGAATCCCCATGGACAGAGGAGCCTGACGGGCTGCAGTAGAACATGACTGAGCAACCAAGTACAGCACAGCACAGATGATCTGAAGAGATATTTTCCAAAGAAAACAAACAGGTGGCCTAAAGACACATAAAACGCGCTCACCATCACTAATCATCAAGGAAATACAAGTAAAAACAACAATGAGATATGACCTCACACTATTAGAATAGCTATTATCAAAAAAGACAAAAAATAACAAGTGTTACAGAGGATGTTCAGAAAAGGGAACTCTCATACACTATTGATAAAAATATGAATTGATACAATCTCTGTGGAAAACAGTATGGAATTTTCTCAAAAAATGAAAAATAGAATTATTAAATAGTCCAGCAATTCCATTCCTGGGCATTTATCTGAAGAAAACAGAAGTACTAACTCAAAAAGATACATGCATCCCCATGTTTATTACAGCATTATTTACAATAGCCAACATATGGAAACAACTATCTATCTATCCATCTATCTAACAATCTATGATGAAATATTATGCAGCCATGAGAAAGAATCAAATCTTGTAAGTTGTGACAAAATGAATGAATCTTGAGGTCATTATGATAAGTGAAATATCAGGTGGAGAAAGACAAACACCATATAATTTCACTTATATGTAGAATCTAAAAAATAAAAAGAAATTTAAAAGAAAATCATAGATACTGAGAACAGAGTGATGGTTTCCAGAGGGGAGTGACTGTTGGGGAGTGAGTACATTGGGTAAAGGAGATCAATACATACAAACTCCATCTATAAAGTAAGTAAACCATGGGAATGTAATGCATAGCATGGTGCCTATAGTTAATAATATGGTAAAGCATACTTCAAAGTTGCCAAAAGAGTAAATTCCAAAAGTTATCTTTGTATGGTAACTAGATTATGATAATTATTTCACTGTGTACACAGTGTATTCAAGTATTGAATCACTATGCTATAAACTTAAAGACCATGTAATAGTATGTCATTTATACCTCAATAAAGGAAAACTTTCTTACATGAGGAAGATAAGGTCATGATAAAGAGTGAAAGGAAGGAAAGGGAAGGTGGGAAAGACTCAGAGAATTAGTGAAAAAGCAGAGAATCTCTGTTCCGGTTATCTTCCTCCTTTTTCCCTCTTTCATCTCTAAGCTGCTGTTCCTTTGTTGCTGTCTTCACCATCATATCCAAGTGAACAGATAATAAAATGGTCAACTGAAACATTACACCTGTATCAGTGAGCACACAGAGCACCCAAATCTTGGTTTCTGAATACCATATTCCATTTAAGGAAACAGGAGGGAAACTTTCCTGGTGGCACAATGGATAGGAATATGCCAGTCAAAGCAGGGGACATGGGTTTGATTCCTGATTTGGGAAGATTCCACATGTCATAGAGCAATTAAGCCTGTGCACCCCAATTACTGGGAATACGCTCTAGAGCCCAGGAGCCACAACCACTGAAGCCTGCATGCCTAGAACCTGAACTCCACAAGAGAAGTCATCACGATGAGATGTGATGCGGTCCTCAGCTATGGTACTCAGCTCTTGAGTGCTCTGCCTCAGTAGTTTTGTCACACAGGCTTCTCTAGACATGGCGTGTGGATTTAGCTGTCCCATGACATGTGGGATCTTGTTCCCTAACCATGTATCAAACACACGTCCTCTGCATTCGAAGATAGATTCTTTACCACGGGACCACTAGGGAAGTCCCCACAAGTATTTCTGATTGCAAAGAAATAACAGCAATTGTACTCTGGGGCAACTTGGTGCACACCACCTGAGCCAAGTGATCAAAGACAGCATCTTTAATAAATGGGAAAATGGGCATCTTGTGCCTCCTGATGTGATACTCTGAGAAGAGAAAGATACAAATTGGCTTGCAGAAATTTTGACAAAAATGCATAACCTGAAACAAATAATGAGGAGAGAAAAAAGAATTTGAGTGTCATCATTCTGTAGAAAAAATCTAGTCTAAACTTTTTAAAATTATCATGTTCAAGAAACATGCAGAAAGTCTGAGGAGTTCTTCCAGATTAAAAGAGGCAAAAAGGACATGACAACTAAATGCAATTGGTGGCCCTGGAACCAGCAAAGAGTAGACATAAAGCAGATGTGATTGAGATAATTGATGGAACTTGAGTATGGATTATAGATAAAAACATTGTATCAGTATTAAATTTTATCATTTTAATAAACTATACCATTGTTCTGTTAAAGAATATTCTTGTTCTAAGGAATGCATACCAGAGTACTTAAGAGCAAAAAGGCATGGTGTTTTCAACTTACTATCAAAAGACTAAAAATATATGCCTGTTGTGTGTATATACTATGTATAGTATATGAACTGTGTATAGTATAGTATGCTGCTGCTGCTAAGTCGCTTCAGTCATGTCCAACTCTGTGCAACCCCATAGACGGCAGCCCACCAGGCTCCCCCATCCCTGGGATTCTCCAGGCAAGAACACAGGAGTGGGTTGCCATTTCCTTCTCCATAGTATAATGTGTATATAATATAGGGCATACAGTATATTGTACACATATGTGTACAGAAAGAATTACAAAATAAAAGGATAAAACATAAATAATTGGTGATTATATATATGGAATTACTTGCAAATTTTCTGTAAGTTTAAAATTATGTTAAAGTTTACATAAATAATAATGATGGCTAATAATTTTTAAAAAGTAAAGGATATTTTAAGAATAGATATATGATAAGTCTCTGAAAGATAATACCATGATCAGTATATGCTTTCTGCCTCCAAAGATGTGTGTGATCATGTTTTTCAATATTTTGCTATAGAATTATAAATTCTGTGTTTTTCTACTATAAGATCAGCATAACATAACAAAGATCAGCATAACAAAGTTTACTTTTGTTCCCGTGCATTTAAAGGTAAATTGAATTAACTTCTGAACTGACCTTACCAGTTGATAAATTTATGTGGCATTAACTGCACTGTGTAAGTGCTCTTGGGGACGCAGTGGTAAGACGTGGAGAATTCACATGTCAATGCAGGAGACGTAGGGGACATAGGTTTAATCTCTGATTGGGGACGATCCCTTGGAGGGGGAAATGGCAATCCACTCCAGTATTCTTGCCGGAAAATTCCATAGACAAAAGAAACAAAAGGAATTTGCAGTCTACAGTCCACGGGATTGCAGAGTTGGACATGACTGAACAACTAAACATAAGTCCCCTTAACAGGGAGTTGACTTTTCTTGACAATTTTTTATCTTTACATGTGCCTTATATTCCTAAATTCACAAGGACTTTCCATATTTCTTTTCTTTAATTTTTATATTTTTAATGTTTTTTAAAATTTATTTGACTGTGTCAGGTCTTAGTTGCAGCCTGAGGGATATAGTTCCCTGAAAAATGATTGAACCTGAGACCTCTCCTGTGGGAACACAGAGTCTTATCCACTGGACCACCAGGGAAGTCCTCACACTCCCTTTTTATAAATGATATCTCTCCCTCTTCTGGATCCTTCCTCTAGATTCCTACAGTACTCAACTCTGAATATTTTTTTGTACTGTTTCACATTATATGAACACTCCTTGCCCTGTTAAACACTAATTTCTTGCAGACAAAGATTGCATCTTCACATCTGTAATTTCCATGTGATCCAACATAATGCACTACATATAGAAGTCCCTTAAACAAAGTTTATGAAAGAGATATAAAATGTTTGGAATATCAGCTCGTTTAAAGGATTATCGGCTGAAGGATGCTTTGTAGTATTCAGAGGATTTTACTTCTGGCAACTTTTCAGAAAAATAAAATAAATACATATTTCTACAAATAAATTTCAGTCTGTGCAGAAGAATTAAAAATCATCAAATATAGCAGTCAAACTAGTACTGATAAAGTATCTATCAGTCCATCCTTAGATTACTTCCTGTTATGAAAAATGCTGTCATGCAGTAGATTATCTTGGTGCTATAATGTCCTCCTCACAGCAAGACACCAAAGGCCCTGGAAGAGAAAGGCTCATAGAAAAAATTAAAATGCTCAAATAACATGACATATTTAGTCAAATAAAACTCATGAGGAGAAACAAACAGGACAAGATGACCTAGGTTAATACACTTGAGATACTGTGGAAAATTCACTGAACTTCTGGGTAACATGATGCTTTTCACATAGACGGATAGAAAGATGAGACAGATACATAGACAGGCAAACAGGTATACTATATAAGGGATATATACAGATATATCTTTTATATAATCTTATATGCTGAGCTTAGTCACTCAGTCATGTCTATGGACTGTAGCCCACCAGGCTCCTCTGTCCATGGGGATTCTCCAGGCAAGAATACTGGAGTGGGTTGCCATGCCCTCCTGCAGGGGATTTTCCCAACCCAGAGATCGAACCCAGCTCTCCTGCATTGCAGGCAGCTTCTTTACTGTCTGAGCCACCAGGTAAACCCATGAATAATGGAGCGGGTAGCCTATCCCTTCTCCAGGGGATCTTCCCAGCCCAGGAATTGTACCAGGGTCTCTTGCATTGCAGGCGGATTCTTTACCAACTGAACTACCAGGGATGCCCTATATAATCTTATAATACTATTCAATCTTCTGTTCTCTCTTTTTTGAGCTTCTCTAGCCCTTTAATTATTAAGGAGTATAATTATAAGATCATGGGGCAAGTGAGATGAACCACCACTAACCACACCAAATGCATCCTCATCCAAAGAAGGTGGAATTGGAAGGGCATCATCCTTCTGGAAAACAAAGTGATTAATTTCAACAAGTACTGCTCACAATTAGACCAACTTAAAGTGGCACTTGATGAAAAACATCCAGAATAACTCAACAGTAAACATACAAACTTCCATCAGGGTAACTCAAGACTGCATGTGAATGCCAAAGAATGTTCAAACTGCCACACAATTGCACCCATCTCACGCACTAGTAAAGCAATGCTCAACATTCTCTAAGACAGGCTTCAACAGTATGTAAAATGTGAACTTCCCGAGCTCAAGCTGGATTTAGAAAAGGCAGAGGAACCAGAGATCAAATTGCCAACATCTGCTGGATCATCAAAAAAGCAAGAGAGTTCCAGAAAAACATCGATTTCTCTTTTATTGACTACGCCAAAGCCTTTGACTGTGTGGATCATAACAAACTGCGGAAAATTTGTCAAGAGATGGGAATACCAGACCACCTTACCTGCCTGCTGAGAAATCTGTATGCAGGTCAAGAAACAACAGTTAGAGCTGGACATGAAACAGACTCATTCCAAATTGGGAAAGAATTATCACAAGGCTGTACATTGTCACCCTGCTTATTTAACTTATATGCAGAATACATCATAAGAAATCCCAGGCTGGGTGAAGCACAGGCTGGAATCAAGATTGCCAGAAGAAATATCAATAACCTCAAATAGGCAGATGACACCATCCTTATGGCAGAAAGCAAAGAAGAACGAAAGAGCCTTTTGATAAAAATGAAAGAGGAGAGTGAAAAAGTTGGTTTAAAACTCAACATTTAAAAAATAAGATCTTGGCATCCAGTCCCATCACTTCATGGCAAAAAGATGGGGAAACAATGGAAACAGTAACAGACTTTATTTTCTTGGGTTCCAAAATCACTGCAGATGGTGACTGAAGCCATGAAATTTAAAGAGGTTTGCTCCTTGGAAGAAAAGCTATGACCAACCTAGACAGCATATTAAAAAGTAGAGACATTAATTCTCTGACAAATGTCTGTCTAGTCAAAGCTATTGTTTTGGCAGTACTCATGTATGGATATGAGAGTTGGACCATAAAGAAAGCTGAGCACTGAAGAATTGATGTTTTGAACTGTAGTGTTGGAGGAGACTCTTGAGAATCCCTTGGACTGCAAGGAGATCAAACCAGTCATTCCCAAAGGATATCAAACCAGTCAATCCCAAAGGAAATCAAACATGAATATTCATTGGAAGGACTGATGCTGAATCTGAAGCTCCTATACTTTGGCCACCTGGTGCAAAGAACTGAGTCATTGGAAAAGACCCTGATGCTGGGAAAGATTGAAGGCAGGAGGAGAAGGGGACAACAGAGATTGAAATTGTTGTATGGCATCACTGACTCGACGGGTATGAGTCTGAGCAAGCTAGAGGAGTTGGTGAAGGACAGGGAAGCCTGGCGTGCTGCAGTGCATGGGATTGCAAAGAGTCAGACATGACTGAGCGACTGAACTGACATCTTTCTTTGATGTCCAGGCAAAAATTGTTACAGCTTGGCTGCAAAGTTCTGATTTATCCACCATATTCATCTAACAATGCACCTTAGGGTGTCCATTTATTTCACAATTTACAAAAGTGTCTTAATGGAAAAAGTTCCCATTCCATGGGAGTCTCTAAAATGCACCTGGCACAGTTATTTCCTCAAAAAGATAAATAGTTTTGGAGAAGATGGAATTATGAAGTTGCCTGGAAACTGGCAGAAAGTAGTGGAACAAAGAACATTGTTCAACAAAGTTTTGGGTGAAAATGAAAAATATGCTTTTCATTTCTACTTAAAAACTGAAGGAACTTTTTGGTCAACCCAATATTTTGATAGAATGAAATAGTATTAGGAGTGGTCAAGTAGAAGGTAAGTTGCAGGAGTCAACAAGTTATATTGGTAGAGTTACTGTGATGGTCTGTATAAGCTGAACAAAACACCCCAGAATCTCACCCTTAAAATTCCAAAGATTTATTTCTCACTCTTTATGAAAGTCTTGGAAATCACTGGCAAATCCTTTCTTGGTAAAAAGATTGAAAGCAACAATCAGATTGAGAGCAACAATCAGAGATTTGAAATCTGATTGAAAGTAGCAATCTGAGATTTACCAAATTGAATGGCAACATAAAATAGTGAAAATTGTAACTACGTCTTCACACCTGTATATACATGTCTATACATACATGTACAGAATTGTGAATATATATATGTGTGTGTGTGTGTATATATATATATATATATTTGTACACATATATTTATATCTGAAGTAAGAAATGGCAACCCATTCCAGTATTCTTGCCAGGAAAAGTCCATGGGGTCACAGTGTCAGACACCACTGAGCAACTAAACAACAACACGCATATATTTGTATACATGTTACATCATCAGTGTTGCTGAAGTCAACCTGATTCTCAGCCAGCAGAAAGTTTGGTATCAAAATCATCTACATTGGGGTGACTCTTCCCACACCAGCAGGTTCAGAGTCCTTCCTGGTGAATGAGGTAGTCCTTGTGACTCTAGCAGCCCCTTCAATTTTTTGACTGCTGCTTAGAACAATGCAGTCAGGATTACCCCTGAGAGGCAGGACAGCCTAAGTCACATTTATAGTGTGAATAAGCTTTCTTCATGTGACATGACATTTGCAATCTTTGAAAAAAAATCAACATCACTGTTTGAGGTTTCTGTTGATGAAACATGACTTTTTGGAGGAGGGGAAAGGCTGACTGGAATGAGAGGCCTACCTACTTTGAGGAAAGACCCCACCTGCTCCCCTCCCTTCAAAGTCACGAAGGAGCGAGCAGAAGAGTTCCTGTCAGCCTCTAGACTGAAGATGACATTTTTGTATGAGCAAGACCCCCAGAGGACAGGTTTCTCCTTCAGTGATTGTGGAGAGATGGGGGCAGGAAGGCCTCTTGGAAGGAGGATCAGGAGAGGAAATAAGAAAGTAGATGAGAGAGAGGGTCCATCTTTAAACTACAAGGACTTCCTCCCTTGTGTAAAACAGGGAAAATACTATTAGTGATGTCTTGGGTTTAACTTGTATATGTTTTATTTTATAGTTTTGTATAATATGAATCAGATCCTTCAAGAAAAGAACTGTACATTTTATTCTGAGGCAAGCAGTCCTCAGAGAAGCTGGTATCTGATTTCTGATCCTCTTTCAGATTTGCAAGCAAGAGCAACTACCATCTCTGAGGATGAAGCTGCTGACATTCAATATGACACAGCTTGGGAGAGCCTGGGACTGGATTTTCTGTCTCACTTTCCCGCTTGCATATGAAGAGCCCTATGTGCACACACTGGGGAGCATGAGGAGGGTTGGGAGACTGCTAGTAAGTCCTTATAAAATGCTCTATTTCTCATTTCCCTCTTCCTCTGTAAATTAGAAATGGCAATATGGGCACTGAATCATTAGCACTTTGTGAGGATCAAATAAGTACATCATTTGAAAGTTATCTGAAACTGTAAAGAGCTGGTTTGTGTTTAATAATCCGATTATTTTGGACCTAGAAAATTTACAGTTACCAAGGAGAAAGGGGAAAAGGAAAAACTGTGAATTTGATATTAACAGATAGACACTAGTATATACATATAATAGATAAACAAGGACTGAAAGATGAAATCCCCAATCCTCATATGCTACTGGAGAAGAGTGAAGACATAACATGTCTTTTTCAACCTAGGGAACTGGAATGCAAAAGTAGGAAGTCAAGAGAGATACCTGGAGTAACAGGAAAGTTTGGCCTTGGACTACAAAATGAAGCAGAGCAAAGGCTAACAGAATTTCGCCAAGAGAACATATTGGTCATAGCAAACACCTTCTTCCAAAAACACTAGAGATGTCTCTACACATGAACATCACCAGATGGTCAATATCAAAATAAGATTATTTTCTTTGCAGCTGAAGATGGAGAAGCTCCATACAGTCAGCAAAAACAAGATCAGGAACTGACTGTGGCTCAGATCATGAACTCCTTGTTGTAAAATTTGAACTTAAGTTGAAGAAAGTAGGGAAAACCACTAGTCCTTTCATGTATGACATAAATAAAATTTCCTGTGATTATGCAGTATAAGTGACAAATAGATTCAAGGAATTAGATATGATTGACAAAATGCATGTAGATCTATGGATGGAGGTTCATAACATTGTACAGGGGGTGGTGATCAAAGCCATCCCCCCAAAAAAAGAAGTCAAAAAAGACAAAATGGTTGTCTGAGGAGGCCTTACAAATACCCCAGGAAAGAAGAGAACTGCAAGGCAAAGGAGAAAATGAAACATATATACCCATTTGAATGCAGAGTCCAAAGAACAGCAAGGAGAGATAAGAAAGCCTTCCTAAGTGAACTATGCAAATAAATAGAAGAAAACAACAGAATGGGAAAGACTAGAGAAAGCTTCAGGAAAATTGGAGATATGTAGGTAATATTTCATGTAAATATGGGCAAAATAAAGGACAGAAAAGGTATGGAACTACCAAAAGAAGAAGATATAAAGAAGAGGTGGCAAGAATACACGGAAGAACAATACAAAAAAAGGTCTTAATAACCTGGATAACCAGGATGGTGTGACCAATCACCTAGAGCCAGATATCCTAGAGTGTGAAGTCAAGTGGGCCTTAGGAAGTATTACTATGAACAAAGCTAGTGGAGGTGGTGGAATTCCAGCTGAGTTATTTCAAATCCTAAAAAAAATGATACTGTTAAAGTGCTGCATTCAAGAGGCCAGCAAATTTGGAAAAACTCAGCAGTGGCCATAGGACAGGAAAAGGTTAGTTTTCATTCCAATTCCAAAGAAGTTCACTGCCAAAGAATGTTCAAATTACCACACAATTGAGCTCAATCACATGCTAGCAAGGTAATACTCAAAATCCTTCAAGCTAAGCTTCAGTAGTACATGAACTGAGAACTCCCAGATGTACAAGTTGGTTTTAGAAAAGAGAGAAGAACCAGAGATCAAATTGACAAAATATGCTGGATCAAAGAAAAAGCAAGAGAATTCCAGATAAACATATACTTTTGTTTCAGTGACCATGCTAAAACATTAGACTTTGTGGATCACAACAAATTGTGGAAAATTGTTAAAGGGATGGGAATACCAGGTCATCTTACTTGCCTCCTTACAAACCTGTATGCAGGTCAAGAAGCAACAGTTAGAACCAGACATGGAAAAATGGACTGGTTCAAAATGGAAAGGAGTACATCAAGGCTGTGTATTGTCACCCTGATAGTTTAATTTATATGCAGATTACATCATATGAAATACTGGACTGGAAGAAACGTAAGCTGGGATCAAGATTGCTGGGAGAAATATCAACAACTTCAGATATGCAGATGACACCACCCTAATGACAGAAAATGAAGAGGTACTAAAGATCATCTTGACAAAGGTGAAAGAGGAGAGTGAAAAAGCTGGCTTAAAACTCAACATTGAAAAAATATATATCATGGCATCTGGTCCCATCATTTCATGGCAAATATATGGGGAAACAATGAAACAGTGACAGATTTTATTTTCTTGGGCCCCAAAATCACTGCAGATGGTGACTACAGCCATGGAATCAAAAGACACTTACTCCTTTGAAGAAAAGCTATGTCAAGCCTAGACAGCATATTAAAATGGAGACATTACTTTACTGACAAAGATCCATATAGTTTAAACTATGGTTTTTCCAGTAGTCGTGTACGGATGTGAGAGTTGGACCGTAAAGAAGGATGAGTGTCAAAAAATTGATGCTTTTGAACTGTGGTGTTTGAAAAGACACTTAAAGTCCCTTGGACTGCAAAGAGATCAAGCCAGTCAATACTAAAGGAAATCTATCATGAATATTCACTGGAAGGATTGATGCTGAAGTTGAAGCTCTAATTTTTTAGTCACCTAATGCAAGACCCAACTCTTTGGAAAAAGCCCATGATGCTGGCAAATATTGAAGACTAGAGGAGAAGGGGAAAACAGATGCTGAGATGGTTGGATGGAATCACTGGTTCCATGGACATGAGTTGAATAAACTCCAAGAGATACAGAAGGCCAGGGAAGCCTGGCATGCTGCCATCCATGTGGTCAGACACAAAGAGTCAGACACAACTGAGGGACTGAATAACAATAACTGTATGTTAAACAATATAAAGATTTATATTCAATATCTTGTAATACCATATTAAAGAAAAGAACCTAGAAAGGCATACATAACTGAATCACTTTGCTATGCACCTGAAGCACTGTAAACAAACTATGTTGTGCTTAGTCACTCAGTCATGTCTGATTCTTTGTGACACCATGGACACCCCCAGGCTCCTCTGTCCTTGGGATTCTCCATGAGAGAATATTAGAGTGGGTTGCCATGCCCTCCTCCAGGGGATATTTCTAGCCAGGGATTGAACCCAGGTCTCCGGCACTGCAGGCATATTCTTTACCACCTGAGCTATCAGAAGGCTCAAAAACCACTATCAGTTCTGTTCAGTTACTCAGTGGTCCCCAACTCTTTGTGGCTCCATGGATTGCAGCATGCCAGGCTTCCCTGTCCTTCACAAACTCCCAGAGCTTGCTCAAACTCATGTCCATAGAGTCAGTGATACCATCCAACCATCTCATCCTCTGCTGTCCCCTTGTCCTCCTGCCTTCAGTCTTCCCCAGCCTCACCGTCTTTTCCAATGAGTCAATTCTTCGCATCATGTGGCCAAAGTATAAAGGCTTCAGATTCAGCATCAGTCCTTCAAATGAATATTCAGAACTGATATCCTTTAGGATGCACTTGTTGGATCTCTTTGCAGTCCAAGGGACTCTCAAGAGTCTTCTCCAACACCACAGTTCAAAAGCATCAGTTCTTTGGTGCTCAGATTTCTTTATGCTCCAACTCTAACGTCCATACATGACTACTGGAAAAAACATAGCCTTGACTAGACGGACCTTTGTTGGCAAAGTAATGTTTTCAGAATTGTCCACAGTTTATTGTGATCCACACAGTCAAAGACTTTGGCATAGTCAAAAAAGCAGAAATAGAAGTTTTTCTGGAACTCTCTTGCTTTTTCAATGATCCAGTGGATGTTGGCAATTTGATCTCTGTTTCCTCTGCCTTTTCTGAATCCAGCTTGAACATCTGGATGTTCATGGTTCATGTATTGTTGACGCCTGGCTTGGAGAATTTTGAGCATTATTTTACTAGTTTGTGAGATGAGTGCACTTCTGCAGTAGTTTGAGCATTCTTTGGGATTGCCTTTCTTTGGGATTGGAATGAAAACTGACCTTTTCCAGTCCTGTGGCCACTGCTGAGTTTTCCAAATTTGCAGGCATATTGAGTGCAGCACTTTCACAGCATCATCTTTTAGGGTTTGAAATAGCTCAACTGGAATTCCATCACCTCTACTAGCTTTGTTCATAGTGATCTTTCCTAAGGCCCATTTGACTTCACATTCTAGGATGTCTGGCTCTAGGTGAGTGATCACACCATTGTGGTTATCTGGGTGGTGAGGATCTTTTTTGTCCAGTTCTTCTGTGTATTCTTGCCACCTCTTCTTAATATCTATAGCTTCTGTTAGTTCCATACCATTTCTGTTATTTATTGAGCCCATTTTTGCATGAAATGTTCCCTTGGTATCTCTAATTTTCTTGAAGAGATCTCTGGGCTTTCCCATTCAATTGTTTTCCTCTATTTCTTTGCATTGATCACTGAGGAAGGTTTTCTTATCTCTCTTGGCTATTCTTTGGAACTCTGCATTCATATGGGTATATCTCTCCTTTTCTCCTTTGCTTTTCACTTTCTTCTTTTCACAGCTATTTGTAAGGCCTCCTCAGACAACCATTTTGCTTTTTTGCATTTCTTTTTCTTGGGGATGGTCTTGATCCCTGTCTCCTATACAATGTCATGAACTTCCGTCCATAGTTCATCAGGCTCTCTGTCTATCAGATCTACTCCCTTAAATCTATTTCTCACTTCCATTGTATAGTCATAAAGGATTTGATTTAGGTCATACCTGAATGGTCTAGTGGTTTTCCCCTACTTTCTTCAATTTAAGTCTGAATTTGGCAATAAGGAATTCATGATCTGAGCCACAGTCAGCTCCCAGTCTTGTTTTTGCTGACTGTATAGAGCTTCTCCATCTTTGGCTGCAAAGAATATAATCAATTTCTTTTCAGTGTTGACCATATGGTGATGTCCATGTGTAGAGTCTTCTCTTGTGTTATTGGAACACAGTTTTTGCTATGACCAATGCGTTCTCTTGACAAAACTCTATTAGCCTTTGCCCTGTCTCATTCTGTACTCTAAGGCCAAATTTGCCTGTTACTCCAGGTGTTTCTTGGCTTTTGACTTTTGCATTCCAGTCCACTATAATGAAAAGGGCATCTTTTTTGGGGTGTTAGTTCTAAAAGGTCTTGTAGGTCTTCATAGAACCATTCAACTTCAGATTCTTTGGCATTACTCATTGGGGCATAGACTTGGATTACCGTGATATTGAATGGTTCACCTTGTAAATGAATAAGGATCATTCTGTCATTTTTGAGATTGCATCCAAGTACTGCATTTGGGACTCTCTTGTTGCCTATGATGGCTACTCCATTTCTTCTAAGGGATTCCTGCCCACAGTGGTAGATATAATGGTCATCTGAGTTAAGTTCACCCATTCCAGTCCATTTTAATTCACTGATTCCTAAGATATCAATGTTCACTCTTTCCATCTCTTGTTTGACCACTTCCAATTTGCCTTGATTCATGGGCTTAACATTCCAGGTTCTTATGCAATATTGCTCTTTACAGCATTGGATGTTGCTTCCATCACCAGTCACATCCACAACTGGGTGTTGTTTTTGCTTTGGCTCCATCCCTTCATTCTTTCTGGAGTTATTTCTGCACTGATCTCCAGTAGCATATTGGGCACCTACCGACCTGGGGAATTCATCTTTCAGTGTCCTATCTTTTTGCCTTTTCATACTGTTTATGAGGGCCTCAAGAGAAGAATAATGAAGTGGTTTGCCATTCCCTTCTCTGGGGAAGAGAGAATGCATGGCTTCTCCATGCACTCACCTCACATGATATCAAAGTAACGCTGAAAATTCTCCAAGCCAGTCTTTAACAATATGTTAACTGTGAACATACAGATTTTCAAGCTGGATTTAGATAAAGCACAGGAACCAGTGGTCAAATTGTCCACATCAATTGGATCATTGTAGACTCAAGAGTTCCAGAAAATAATCTACATCTGCTTTATTGACTACACCAAAGCTTTTGACTCTGTGGCTCACAACAAACTATGGAGAAACCAACCAAAAATAAATAAATAAATAATCAGTTCTTTGAATAAGAAATTAGGTAATTTTAATTTAGGTTTACATGATTTTAAAAGTCATTGTCTGGTGGAAAAACTATCTGATATGTTGATTGTTAAAGTAGTCCTGTCTAGTATAAACATACTTCTTTCAGACTTCTTTTTGTAGCAAGCTATCCCACCTGTGGATTTCAGAATGACAGGGTTTATTTTAAAACTTAAATCCTCTGAAGAGGGAAATATAGCACTAAGTTTTTGCTGGTCAGTGTACCAATCATTAAGCAAATTTCTGCTGATAAATGCCTATATTTTACTCTGATAGCTATTCCTAACATACCAACTTAGCACTGTAATTACATTGTTATCTATTTTCATAAACATCTTAACACAGCTTGACAATTTCATAGAAGTTTACAATACACTCAAAAGAATCTCAGAAGTTATCTAGACCATGTAAATATGCCAAAAAAGATTAATGGCTTTTATTAGATTCTGTGGTTTCTGCCAACAATATTACAACCCTGACTTAGATCACCACTAAATAGTAGATATTTAAAAAATAAAAACTTTATAAAGAAGTGTTCTCAATTTTGCTTAGCAGAGAGAAAATATACTATAGTGATGTGTGGATAGAAGGAATGTATTTTACTTCAAAACTAAATAATGCATTATATTGAAACAATTATACACATAGTCAATCAAGTGGTGTTGCATTGAGCTTTAAACATTCAATTAATTCTATGATATATATTAAAAAACACACTATTAAAAATAAATCATGAAGAGCATGCAGTATATCAAATAACACCTAAAATCACTGAATGTACTGTATAAAGTGTTAATCTTCCAAATCAAATATTCAGTCTAAAAGGAAATTAATGAAAATTGGCCACTAGCAGGTTCCTATGTCCCTAAAACATATCAATTATATAAAAATTTGTGTGGACACAAAGAAGTGCGCACATACACACACACACACACACACACACACACACCCCATGAAATAGCTGGGTCATCTTATGTCTAAGGTTTCTTTTAGAAGAGAACTATACAAAAATATCAAACTATAAAGATGATGCTTTAGTATTTAAAATGTGACCATTTTTTACAGCCAATTTTTTGGTTCTTTTTAAACTGCCTCTTACCTAATCAGTGCTTTTGGTAAACAGAGTAATGTTTTTCTCCTTTTTTTGGAAAGCAGTCATTACTCAACTGCCATAAAACCATGTTGGGGAAAAGTGAGGAGATACTACAATTTAATAAAGCACTGTCTTAAAAGGATTTGAGTTCCAGGACTCCAAAATAGAAATAAGGCATTCTTTGTAACAAATTATACAGAATAAATCTCATATTATTTATATATATATATGCAAAAAGGCAAAATAAGAGAAACATTTTTATTTAATTTCTATTCTTTGACTTAGAATGCATAAGAAAAGCCCTTTTAGGAGAAATTCACAATTCGAATCAATTTTGTCATGGTGTAGCCATAAATGTAGCCATCTATGTAGCCATAAAATACACAGTTCACATTTATTATCAAGTTCTACCATATGAGGAGCTCTTCATTAAGCACTGCATTGACTAACAGAGAAACAGTAAATTTCTTGAGAATTATGATTCCCCTGGAGGGACTGGTGAGAATGTGGAAGAGTCCTCTACTTCCAAGGCTAACTGGAGACCTTCACAGAGCTGCAGCAATAGATGCATTGCATTCTAGACCATGTGATACCATGCTTGCTGTCTCATCCATCTTCCCTCCTGCTGGGCATCTGATCACTGGGCTTCACTGTGGCCACAACACAAGTGTAAAATATTTGTACTCTTAGGAGCACTCATAGTATATGAACCCAAAGTGAATGAGCTCTAATATGTGTACAAAAGACATTTATAATACTTGATATCTGTTTCATGACAAGTGTGTTAATTACCCATTTAATAGAGAGGCATCGGTTCTGACATTGCTTCAAGCTTGATCAAGAACAACAAACTTTCTGCACAACTTAACCTTCACTTCTCACAGCTTAGACTCTGCTTAGTTACAATTCAGTGTCAAACCCTCTATCTATAGAGGATTGATTTAGGAAAAAAAAAAAAAAATTATTGCACATTTTCCCCTTACTGATTGTAAAATTGTGCTTAAGGATACTGTCTTTCAATGTTCTGCATTCAATGATACACATTATCAATTCATTCTTTGGTTTAGTTCAACAAAAAATCATCTTCATACATGGATGTGTCTGTTTTCTATTATCACAAGATGAAAGCTGAGTTTCTTTCTTTTCTTTTTATTTTTTTAAATCTGAACAAAAACAGTATCACATTTCTTCATCAAACACTGTATCTCAATTTTGGTCCTGAAAATATTTCATTTTTTCTGGTAACTTTAAAGGTACCATTCAGTTTTATAATTCTAATACACAATCTTAAAAGCACTAAATCTTTAAACTTGTTCAAAATCTCATTTTTAACCCTGGTCTCTTCAGTGGCTCCATTCTTTGGAAACCTGATCTCGCTTAGACCCTGGGCCTGGGCTGATCAGGAGAGGAATGCATTAGTGAGATATGTTGGGACCTGGGACCAATCATTTGCTGTAGAGCTGCAATGCCTACGCTTGGACATACCTGTTCCTCCAGGGACAAAATAACAATGAAACTATATGTGACTGAAATAACTGTATGCATGCACAGCTGGGGCAAATTCTGGACAAAAAGTACAGAGACCAAAAACAGACAAACAAAAATCCACTGGCACTTTTGAAGAGCCTCTGGAGCAAAAGCAGGGCAATAGCAGGTTACTGAGCATGCCTCCTGCACTCAACACCATCAGTGAGGTGAAGTGTGAAAGTCACTCAGTCATGTCCAAGTCTTTGCAACCCATGGACTATAGAGTCCATGGAATTCTCTAGGCCAGAACACTGGAGTGGGTAGCCTTTTCCTTCTCCAGGGGATCTTCCAAACCCAGGGGTAGAATCCAGTGTCCCACATTGCAGGTGGATTCTTTACCAGCTGAGCCACAAGGGAAGCTCAAGAACATCACCAGAGGGATGGGCAAGCCACCTAAGCATCCCTCTGGCCCAACCTCTAAATATACTGGGAGGGTAACAGATAGGAAGGCCAGAGATTCCCACTTGGCAGGAAGAGATAAAGTACAAATGACAGGTGTTTTTGTTTGTTTGTTTGTTTTCCCCATTCTCCGTTGATGAAAGCAGTTCTGCCTAAGATTAACTTTTTTTTCCCCTCTCTTTTATCAAACCTTAAACTAATAATGACTCAACAAACCAGTATTCATGCCAATTGTTTTATGGCTGGGGATGACACATCCCATGACTTTCTATCTCAAAGATGCATGCTGTGGGAGAGGGGCCTGGTGAAACCCCCTCAGCCTTGAGGCACCTCTCTTATCTGATTAGCAGCTTGCTAACAGATATAAAACACCTTGCTGAAAACTAGCAAGGGGATGTTAGTTCTGTCCCCTCCTGATACCTATGTCAGAAGCTTTCTCTGTCTCTTTTAAATTCTGTTACACAAAATGCCCCAGTGGTCAAGCCTGGTCTCTGGTCATGGGTCAAAATCCTCCCTTTCCTGAGGTCATGAATCCCGATGTAGCACATGGCTTGAAGCAGCAACCTTTCATCTTGGGGGCTCTTCCAGGATCTTCAAGACAAGGTAAGAATGACTGGAGCTCTAGTGTTCTCTTAGTAAACACGTTTTCTGCTGTAATTTACTAACTCTCCAGTGTGCCTGTGTGTGTAAAAGTAGCATGAAAGAGACATGGAATTAACCACAAGCGTGTGTTGAGCCCTGCTCTGTGGCTTTCTAGTGCTTCATAATGACTGCAGGCAGCCCCAAAAGGGGAGCCTTGTCAGGGGTTTATACCGACCTGCCAATGCCAAGAGGGACCCAATGTCCCTGTGAAGGGAGCGACCAGAAATAGGTGAATCGTGTGGCCCAAACTTTCCTTTCTTACTCACCTTTTCCTGGTCCCTTTGACCATTTTGTAACTGCCTGGAGAATTAGAACCACTAACCTAACCTACCAGATCACAGAGTTTCAAAGGACTTGCAATCCATGCTGCTGATTGTTTTGTCAAACACTGCAGGCAAGAGCACATTAAGGAGTTTGGTGGAGCCCTAGCTCCAAGAACATCTCTCAGGCCATAAGTCACTCTCTTGACTGCCTGCCTCAGGGGCCAGTGACCTGAAAGTGAGTCTTTGTCACAGCTGTACCTCTGATCTATGTGGATAGGTGCACTATTGGTGATCATGAGGTTTTGAGGACACAGATTGGGAATCCCAGGATCAGGTCAGGTTGGAAGTGCAATGGCCTTCTTCCGTTGGTAATGCTAGCTCTTAGCAGACCAGAGGAGGGTCTCCAGTGGCTTTTGTCTCCACTCCTTAGATATTTTTTCTGTGGAATCTGTGGGGATGGACTGGAAAAATTGACTCCAATAGCTTGAAGACAAAAATCACTTTTTCCTCACTGCCCAGCCTTTCACCACCTCTTTTGCTATCACATACACTGGAGTGGTGACACTTGGAAGGGGTATCTTGGGCTTTATGTTTGTCCTTTTATGATTTACCATTTCTATTGTGGTCGGGAATATATTCAGGGCTGTGCACAAGCTCACAGGAGATGGATGTTTCCTCTAGTGGTCTTAGCGTGGGAGGCATTCTGGAAGGCTACTCTGTTGCACCCTGGGCAGCATCAACAGGAACCAGGTAAAGGTTTTAATGGTGAGGAACTGGACATCCACCTGTGATACACCAGGTCTACCTCTGGTGCATGTTCAGCCTGCCTTGGTGGTAGAACAGAGAGGGACAGTAGTGGGACACCTGTGTTCATAAGGGAAAGGTTAAATCCAGCCAGAGAAGGAAGCTTAAGTAAAAGACCTGTCTCCACCACCATCTAGAACAAGGAGGAACCCCTCCAGTAGAAAAAGGGTGCTGGATGCTGCTTTTACTCTCTTACAGATGGGAGCTAACAATTCCAGCTTCACTCCTTTGAACTGCATCCTGAAAAACTGGGATAGATTCAATCCCTGGAGCTTAAAGAGTACATGCCTGATCATCCTGTGTAATACTGCATGGCCACAGTACCCATTAGAAGATGGCAAACAGTGGCCAGTTGGAGGGTCTCTTAATTATAATACTGCCTTACAATTAGACTGGTTCTGCAGAAAACAAGGGAAATGGGTAAAAGTAGCATATGTTTTGCCTTTTTTCTCTCTGTAAAACATGCCAAACTTATGGCATAAAGGTATAGAGTTAGGTGTGAATTCTTCAGCTCCCTCCTGTCCTCCTACTTAGTCCCCATGTTTGGGGCTTCTGACTGAGCAAACTGAAAGTTAGGACACTCCTCAGGGGAGAGTTGCCTCAGTCTCAGTAGAAACTCAAACTGATATTCAAACGGCTCCAATCTCAGTGGAGGTTCAAACTCCTGTCTCAATAATACCTCAGACTACTCTGTTTTCACTTGAAACTCAGACAATTGAAGTAAGAGAAGCTCAGACAGCTAAAACTAAGGGTGAGATACAGGATGAGACAGAGGACATGAGAAAAAGAGATAAGGAAAAACAGGTTTCTCCAATGTATCCCTGGGATCATATACAAAGGACAGCCAGAGATCCTGAGGAATAGTCACACAAGCCATTACCTCTTCATGAAGCACCCACCAGGAAAAATAATCAGTCTATGAGAGTTAACAAGCCCTTTTCTTATCAAGAAATTCAAAGAATCAAAGAAGATCTGGGAGACTATTTGAAGTACCCAGAAAAATATATTAGAACCCTTAAGGGTGTTACTTGGAAGGATGTGATGTATATCCTGGGACAGATGCTAACTCCTGACTCAAAAACTTGAGTTTTGGAGAAAGTTATTGCCTATGGAGATGAATGGCTTGGTTATGAATCAAGGGAGGGAGGAAGAGATAGTTGCCCTCCTTACTGGGAATCAGGAGGGCCCAACTATAGAACCAGACTTTCACTATAACATGGGTAAAGAAAAATGGGATCAGAGTCATTTTTTCAGTTGTATTCTTGAAGGACTCAGGCGAACACATGTTAGGACTTTAAACTATGTCAAATTGGCAAACATAGAACAGGAAAAGAAAGAGGCACCTGGTAAATTCCTAGATAGACTGTGAGAAGCCCTTCACAGATTCATTGAGATTGATCTCAAAAGTGAAGAGGGAAGAGTCATCTTAAAGGATAGATTTCACACTCAGTCAGCTCCAGATATCTGTCACAATGACTAAAATAGGTGTATGTACAAAAGCAGTCTTTTTTTTTTTTTTTTTCATTTATTTTTATTAGTTGGAGGCTAATACTTGTTGCAAGTGACTCAGACAGCTTATCATGGCTAGGAATATGAGGAGATGAAGGAAAGACATAGGAGACAATGGGACAGACTGAAATTCTAATAATGGTGGTCAGAATAGTTCTGAGACAGCTTGAGAAAACTGCCCAGAGGGACTCAGGTGGAAAGGGACAGATTTGCTATTGTTGTGGAAAGAAGGGCCACCTCAAATGGGATTACCCTCAGGTTTCTAAGTTGCCCTTGGGTCCATGTCCAGTCTGCAAAGGACCACATTGGAGAAGAATTGCCCTCAGAGGCGTAGGCCCCAGGCAATGGACTCTCACGGCAATCAGGACTGAAGGTGCCTGGGGGTCCCACACAGCTCCCATCTTATTTACACCTGAGGAACCCTGGATATTAATAATTGTGTGTGTGTGTATGGAGGAGGGGGAGTATAAGACAATTTCCTTTTGGACACCAGGGCAGCTTACTTTGTGTTTACTGAAGGCCCTGGCCCACTTTCTTCCCTGTCCGCTTCCATGATGGGACTGTCTGGATGAGCCAAATGTTATTGTTTCAGTTGTCCTCTAAGCTGCAACTGGGACTCTGTGCCCTTTTCACACAAGTTTCTGATCGTGCCAGAGTCTCCTTCACCCCCTTTTGGGGAGAGATATACTGAGCAATGTCCATGCCTCTATTTTCATAAATATGGAGCTTTCTCTTTCTCTCCTATTAATTGAGCAAAATGTAAATCGTAGAGAGCAGACTGATAGAAAAACTGTGGGTCAAACACAAAAATCTATTCCTGTCGTTGGCAAGCTCAAAGACCCACACATATTTCCACATCAAAAGCAGTATCCTCTAAAATCCGAGGCTAAGGAAGAGTTAAAACCTGTCACTGAGAATTTAAAAGAGGACTCCCTATTAATTTTCTGTAACAGTTCATGCAACACTTCTATCTTGGGGTGAAAAAAATCAAATGATAAATAGAAACTAGTTCAAGATTTACAAATAATAAATGAAGCTATAGTTCCTTTACAGCCCTTTGTACCCAATCTTTACACAACATTGTCTGAAATTCCTGAACTAGTCAAATATTTTTTCAATAATTGATTTAAAACATGCTTTCTTTTCTATGCCATTGGCAGAGGAAAGCCAGATTTTATTTGCCTTTGAAAACCCTATCCAGCAAATTCTCAGTTAACCTGGGAAGTTTTGCCTCAGGGGTTTTGTGACAGCCCTCAATTATTTGGGAAGAGCTTGTAACAGGATCTAAAAAAAAACTTTAATACTCCCAAGGCAGTGGTATTATAATACATAGATGATATTCTTCTCTGTGCTGAGACAGAGGAACCTTGCTCACAAGACTTGGAAGACTTCCTAAACGTTTTGGCTTGCTGTGGTTATAAGGCATTAAGGGAAAAGGCTTAGGTTTGTCAACAATCTGTTAAATACATCGGCCTAATCATATCCAAAGGGACAAGGGCCATGGGCCCCAGGAGAATTAAGCCTACACCAAATCATCCCCTAACTATGTTTGACTTTAAGACTTCTGAGAGGATTTTGAGGCATCACAGGCTACTGCTGCATTTGGATTCTGGGTTATGGGGAACTTCCCAGCCATTATATAAACTTATAACTGAAATTCAACAAGCCAAAACTGACAAGCTAGTTTGGTCTCCAGATGCTCAAAAGGCTTTTAAGGCTCGTCTAACTGCTCTCCTGCAAGTTCCCACTTTGAGCTTGCCAACTGGGTCAGAATTTAATTTGTTTGTCACTGAAAGAAAAGGTATGGCCTTGGGAGTGATGACACAACTCAGAAGGCCTCACTATCAACCTATAGCTTACCTAAGTAAAGGATTAGATGTAGTGGCCTGGGTATGGCCACATTTTCTATGAGTAATTGCTGACACTGCTTTATTAGTGCCTAAAGCTCTTAAGTGTACTAATGGGCAAAATGTTACTTTACTGACTTCTCATGATGTGAGTGGGATCTTAAACTCTAAAGTTAATATTTGGATGACAGAGTCAGCTTCTTAAATATCAGTCATTGTTATTAGAAGCACCAATAACTAAGCTTAAAGTTTGTGGGAACTTAAATCCTGCCACTTTCCCTCCTAAGAAGGAAAATGAAACACCCGATCATGATTGCTCCAAATGTCTAACTTTAAGCTATCCAGCTTGGGAAGATCTGATGGATACCCCATTAGACAATTCTGACACAGAAATATTTACAGATGGCATTTTCTTTTGTTTGGGATGGTAAGAAGAAAGCAGGTTGCATGGTGTTGATGGCTGAACAGGTTTTAGAAGCAAACTCTCTTCCCCTGGAAGTGAGTGCTTATCTAGTGGAGCTTGTGGGTCTGGCCCAAACTCTAGAGTTAAGCAAAGGGTGTTGGTAAACATCTACCCTGATTGTAAGTATGCTTATTAGACTTTAAGTGCTCATGCTGCTATGTGGAAAGAAAGTTTAAAACAGTAACAAGAGACCTCTTAAACATTTTAAAGAGATTGGGAAACTTTTAACTGCTGTATATTATCCTAAAGAAATAGCTTTTATGCATTATAAAGGACACAACAGGGATGGGAGTAAAGTAGCTGAGAGTAATGAGCTTGCTGATTGCCAAGCCAGAAAAGTGACACTTTAAAACCCCCCTTCACTAAAGACAGCTTTGACCTGGGCAGGTCTTGTTGAGCAGAAAACAAACAAACAACAACATGGTAAACAGAGGAAGAATTAGAAAGGTATGAGAAAAGAAGAGCAAAAGTTACTGATAAAGGATGGCTGCAGTCTGAGGATGGATGAGTAATGATTTCTAAAAATACTCAATGGAAAATTCTTAAGAGTTTAAACCAGAGCTCTCATTTAGACATTGAAAGCACTTACCAGATGACTTCTCAGTTATTGAAGGTAAAAATGTAATCAAAACTTTAAAGAACGTTTTCAAGAGATATGAGGTTTATCAGAAAAATAACCCATCTATTGAGATAATGATATGATTTTTATCTTTCAACTTGTTAATGTGGTGTATCACATTGCTTGATTTCTTAATATTGAGGAATCCTTGCATCCCTGGGATAAAGCCCACTTGGTCATAATCTTTTTCATATGTTGTTGGATTCTGTTTGCTAGAATTCTGTTAAGGATTTTTGTATCTATGTTCATCAGTGATATTGGCCTGTTATTTTCTTTTTTTTTTTGTGGCATCTTATTCTGGTTTTGGTATTAGGGTGATGGTGGCCTCATAGAATGAGTTTGGGCATTTACCTTCCTCTGAAATTTTCTGGAACAGTTTGAGTAGGATAGGTGTTAGCTCTTCTCTAAATGTTTGGTAGAATTCAGCTGTGAAGCCTTCTGGTCCTGGACTTTTGTTTGCTGGAAGATTTCTGATTATACTTTTGATTTCTGTTCTTGTGATGGGTCTGATAAGATTTTCTATTTCTTCCAGGTTAAGTTTTGGAAAGTTATACTTTTCTAAGGATTTGTCCATTTCTTCCAAGTTGCCCATTTTATTGGCATATAGTTGCTGATAGTAGTCTCTTATGATCCTTTGTATTTCTGTGTTGTCTGTTGTGATTTCTCCACTTTAATTTATAATTTTGTTGACTTGATTCTTCTCTATTTTTTTTTCTTGATAAGTCTGGCTAATTGGTTTGTCTATTTTATTTATCTTCTCAAAGAACCAGCTTTTAGCTTTGTTGATTTTTGCTATATTCTCCTTTGTTTCTTTTTCATTTATTTCTGCCCTAATTTTTATGATTTATTTTCTTCTACTAACACTGGGTTTACATTAGTCAGGATATGGAAGCAGCCTAGATATCCATCATCAGATGAATGGATAAGAAAGCTGTGGTACATATACACAATGGAATATTAATCAGCCATTAAAAATAATGCATTTGAATTAGTTCTAATGAGGTGGATGAAACTGGAGCCTATTATACAGAGTGAAGTAAGTCAGAAAGAAAAACACTAATACAGTATACTGATACATATATAAGGGATTTAGAAAGACGGTAACAATGACGCTATAGGCGAGACAGCAAAAGAGACACAGAGATAAAGAACAGACTTTTGGACTCTGTGTGAGAAGGCAAGGGTGGGATGATTTGAGAGAATAACATTGAAACATGTATATTCTCATATGTAAAATAGATCGCTAGTCCAGGTTTGATGCGTGAGACAGGGTGCTCAGGGCTGGTGCAGTGGGATGACCCTGAGGGATGGGATGGGGAGGGACGTGGGAAAGGGGTTCAGGAAGGGGAACACATGCACACCCATGGCGGATTCATGTCAATGTATGGCAAAAGCCACTACAATATTTTAAAGTAATTAGCCTCCAATTAAAATAAATAAATTAATTTAAAATAAAAGAAAGAAAAAAAAAAAAAAACACAACAAAAACTCAAACTGAAAATCTAGCAAAATCTGGAAAAGAACAAAGTGCAAATATCCTGAAGAGGACTGGGGAAATGATTTTACTCATATGCCAAAAAAATCCAGCTTCTCTTGCTTACAGATTTGGGTGGACATGCTTATTGGGTGGATTAATGCTTTTCCCTACCATCAGTTCACCTCAGTTTAGAGGCTCAGTTGTGTCCAACATTGTGTCTTTGTGACTGCATGGACTGCAGCATGCCAGGTCTCCCTGTCCATCACAAATCCCTGAAGTTTATCCAAACTCATGTCCACTGAGTCAGTGATGCCATCCAACCATCTCATCCTCTGTTATTCCCTTCTCCATCTGCCTTCTATCCTTCCCAGAAGCAGGGTCTTTTCAAATAAGACAGCTTTTTTTGCATTGGGTAGCCAAAGTATTCGAGTTTCAGCTTCAACATCAGTCCTTCCAATGAACACTCAGGACTGATCTCCTTTAGGATGGACTGGTTGGATCTCCTTGCAGTCCAAGGGACTCTCAAGAGTCTTCTCCAACACCACAGTTCAAAAGCATCAATTCTTCAGCACTCAGCTTTCTTTACAGTTCAACTCTCACATCCAAACATGACTACTGGAAAAACCATAGCTTTGACTAGATGGACCTTTGTTGGCAAAGTAATATCTCTGCTTTTTAATATGCTGTCTAGGTCGGTCATAACTTTCCTTTCAATGAGCAAGCATTTTCAATTTCATAGCTACAGTCACCATCTGCAGTGAGATTTGAGTTCCCCCCAAAATAGTCTGTCACTATTTCCACTGTTTCCCCATCTATTTGCCATGAAGTGATGGGACTGAATGCCATGATCTTAGTTTTCTGAATGCTGAGTTTTAAGCCAACTTTTTCACTCTCCTTTTTTAGTTTCATCAAGAGGCTCTTTAGTTCTTCTTCATTTAATGCCATAAGTATGGTGTCATCTGCATATCTGTGTTTACTGACAATTCTCCCGACAATCCTGAGTCCAGTTTGTGCTTCATCCGGCCCAGCGTTTCTCATGATGTACTCTGCATATAAGTTAAATAAGCAGGGTGACAATATATAGCCTTGAGGAACTCCTTTCCCAATTTGGAACCAGTCTGTTGTTCCATGTCCATTTCTAGCTGTTGCTTCCTGACCTGCACACAGATTTCTCAAGAGGCAGGTCAGGTGGTCTGGTATGCCCATCTCTTTCAGAACTTTCTACAGTTTATTGTGATCCACACAGTCAAAGGCTTTGGCATAGTCAATTAAGCAGAAACAGAAGTTCTTCTGGAACTTACTTGCTTCCTCAGTGATCCAACGGATATTGGCAATTTGATCTTTGGTTCTTCTGCCTTTTTAAAATCCACCTGGAACATCTGGAAGTTCATGGTTCACAGACTGTTGAAGCCTGGCTTGGAGAATTTTGAGCATTACTTTGCTAGTGTGTGAGATGAGTGCAATCGTGTGGTAGTTTGAGCACTCTTTGGCATTGTCTTTCTTTGGGATTGGAAAGAAAATTGAACATTTTGAGTCCTATGTCCACTGCTGAGTTTTCCACATTTGCTGGTATACTGAGTGACAATATATAGCCTTGAGGAACTCCTTTCCCAATTTGGAACCAGTCTGCTGTTCCATGTCCAGTTCTAGCTGTTGCTTCCTGATCTTCATACAGATTTCTCAAGAGGCAGGTCAGGTGGTCTGGTATTCCCATCTCTTTCAGAATTTTCCACAATTTATTGTGATCCACACAGTCAAAGGTCCTTAGGGTTAGGTTTTATCCCTTAATTCTGAACAAATACAAAGTATAAATGTGGTTTTACAAAATAGATTGGCCTTAGATCTTTCAACAGTCTCACAAGGAGTAATTTGTGCCATTATTCATACCCAATGTTGTACATATATACCAGATATGAGCGCTAATGTTACTCACTTTTACTAAATGCATTAACAAGTTGATTCAGGCGATGGTTACTCCTGAAGCCTCAGTTGCCTCACTTTGGGAGACATTAACTAGTTCCCATGGTGGAAAACTGTCTTAATTGTAATAATTCTGATTGTTCTGTTTTTGTTGTTTGCTCCCTGCATCTGTAATTGTGTAGATGGATTTGTTTCTAGTTGCATGAAGATTTTTAAGTTACAAATGGTTGTCCAACCTTCTATGAGTGCCACAGCTTCCTCCAACTTCTACTTGGGGACCGTTAGTGTGAGGGTTAGGAGAATATATTACTTCAACTATTTAGAAACGATACCCCCTCCCAGCAGGAAGTGGTTATGGAATGAAAATTCCACTCCTTTCCTTTGACAATATAATTCTCCTAAAAGAAAAGGGAGGGATGAGAGGGTCACAGGTAGGAAGCCCAGAAATCCCCAAGTGGCAGGAGGATATAAACTGTAAAATAAACTGCAAGTGGCAGGTGCTTCTCCCTCTCCCCTCTTCTCTGTTGATGAAACCAGTTCTGCCTAAGACTAACCTTATTTTTATTCTTTTCTCAAACCTTGCACTGATAATGGCTCAACAAACCAGTAATCGTGTCGATTGTTTTATGACTGGGGATGACACAACTTGTCCTATTCTATCTCAAAAAATGCATGTTAACAGATCACCAGCCCAGGTGGGATGCATGAGACAAGTGCTCGGGCCTGGTGCACTGGGAAGACCCAGAGGAATCGGGTGGAGAGGGAGGTGGGAGGGGGGATTGGGATGGGGAATACGTGTAACTCTATGGCTGATTCATATCAATGTATGACAAAACCCACTGAAATGTTGTGAAGTAACTAGCCTCCAACTAAAAAAAAAAAAAAAAAAAAAAAATGCATGTTGTGGGAGAGGTGCCTGGTGAAATCCCCTCAGCCTTGAGGCGTCTCTCTTATCTGATTAGCAACTTGCTAGCAAACATAAAACACCTTGCTGAAAACTAGCATGGAGGCATTCTTTCTGCCCCCTTCTGATGTCTATGTCAGAAGCTTTCTCTATCTCTCTTGCACTTTAATAAAATTCTGTTACACAAAAATTTCCAGTGGTCAAACCTGGTCTCTGGTCCTTGATAGAAATCCTCTCCTCCAGAAGTCACAAAACACATCGTAGCACATGGCTCACAGCAGCGATCTTTCAACAGCCCCACCCTTATGACATACAAGGTACAAGCTTGTCCCTCCCTCAGCAAGTGGACAAGCAAAGGAACTTGTTGCTTGTTATCACTGTAGCAGCCTTGCCTGAATTTCTTGTCTTGCCTCTAGTCAATTTCTATTGAACAGGGAAGGTAAAGAACCTTGATTGGCATCTTAGGAGGCCTCATCTAGTCAGAATTACTGGTCTGAGACAGATACACTGTACTAGATTCAGGACACAGTGTGCTGGGTAGATTGTAGATACTTGGATCCACACTTAGCAATATACTTCTTTCTTCTTTCTTTTTCCTCATGGTGAAGATTAGGTTCCTGCCTCAGTTTCTAGAAACAGCATTCCAAGTTCCTTTCTTAGACTGGAGGACTATGCTAAACAGTAATCAGTTTTGTTAGAATCATAAGAACAAGTGCCGGATCAAATAATCTCTTTCATACAGGAAAGGTTCTGTGGTGTGTCTCCTTCTGTGAGTGTGGCACTCTCCGTATCAGAAAATTCCCTGAGAAACTAATACAGCCATTTATCCAAGCTTGAATAGGATTGCATCTTAGACAACACAACTGCCAGAATCTTCACCTGCTCTATTGGATTTGCTTGTATATCTATGTTTGTGCAAATCAAGGTCAAATTTTTAATTTGTCAATTTATCCTAGGAGCTTTCATCACTGTCTACAATCCTACAACATTGCCTTAGTCAACTTATTATCTGACTTTCTCAGGCAATTATTTCCTACCTTCTATTCTTTCCTGAACCCCTCCAACCCCCTTTCCCCTTTCCACATGAAGGTGAAGAATTTCTCATTACGTAATGCCTCATACTCACAAAAATAAGTGGTTTTTTTGTACAGATGTGTTCAACAGGCAAAATAGACCTGCTTCTACTAAGGTATCACTTTATTTATTCCATAGAACCAGTTTTCTCTCTCATCTGTCTAAGAGTTATCCCACTTTGAGTAATCTGACTCTATTCTGCATTATTAATTTTTATCTCTTTTTCTTGAGGTTGGCATAAAAAGGTACTGTTGTTTCTTTTGTCTTAAAAATAAAATTCCTCTTAAGGCTGCTGCCTCATTTTTTTGTTCCCCTTTAAATAAAACTTCAGTTTTCCATTCTACACTCACTGTTTCAGTATAGAAGTCATTTCAATCAAATTTTCATTCCATCTACTCAACTAAAACAGCTTTTGTCAAGTTAATCAATAATCTCCACCAGACTTCTTCCAATGTTTCATTTTTAGTCTTCATCTTATTTGAATTCTTGGGAACATTTGAAGCATGCAATTGTGTCCTTTTTGAAACACTCTAGTTGATTATTTGACTTCTAGAACTTCATATTTCCCTGATTTATCTTATGTCTGATGATTCTCTATCTCCTTTGATGGATATCTTTATTTTCCTGACTTGCAAATACTGGGCGGCTCCAGGAATTTACTCAATGTAACTTATCTCTAATCACTTAATTCTTTGGATGATCTCATCCAGTTTCATCAGCTTTAAATATGTTCTTTATGCTGAAGGCTTTAAAATTTATATTCAAACTCAATTTACTTGATGAACTTCAGACTGATATATGTGAAAGTCTTCACTAGAATAAGATTCTCAAATCAAATTCTCTGTCCCAATACTTTTCCCTCAGGATTCTCCATTTCAATAAATAGTACCGTCATTTGTGAGCCATGTTTTATATCACATCCCACATTGAGTCCAATAACAAAGTCTGTTAAAGAATAATGCAAATTTCACACTTCTTGTCTCCTCCTGTGCTACCACTCCATTTCAAGCCATCATTATCTTCACCTAGAACATGATCAAAGCATCCTATCTGATTCCCTGCTTCTTTTCTCCAAAACAACTATAGTAACCTCTTTAATATATAAAAGCTGATTATTCCTTGCTTAATATGCTTCTGCAACTTCCCATCATATTTAGAAAAATAGTTAGGCTTTATCTGAAATTTACACATTTCTATAGTCATGTGCATAGGCCCTGGCTAAATCCACAGCAACATCTCAAACCATCTTCACTCTGAAACACTGATTCCAGTCACAGTGACCTATTTCTCAAATCAGCCAAGTATAGTCCTCCTCCAAAAAGCCTTCACTGATAAAATTATTGAAAATAATGCCTCACATCACAATCTATTTCCTTTAATTATTTACCAATTCCATGTTAATATCATTGCCTGTCACTGCAACAGCCAAGGAATCTGGTCAATTTTGTGTGAAAGTATTAGACAGTTTCATTAAAAAAAAAATAATAATAATTCCTGATATCATTAAAACAAAAAAGAAAATAATGGATTACTCTTTAAAAGTTTATTTTGGCATTGAAAACACAAAGAATGTGATCAACATGACCTTTCTACTCTCCATTTTAAAGAACATTATATCAAAATGTTATACAGAATATTATGTAAAATTCAGTTGTGTTTCCTGGGAAACTCTGGGAGATACTTTTCAGGGAGAATTATGTGCACTTATCAGACATTTTAACACAGAATTGACAGTATTTTTAATACTAAATATGCTTATACTGCATGCTAAAAATCTCATTTCTGACATACTCATCCTGCTCATATAATTCAGAGAAAATTTGTTGGAAAGTTGTGCCTTCTTTGGTTGAACTCATAAACAATTTGGATAGTAGATTGAAGTGTTTGAATCCTTGTTTTGACATGAATGTTATCAGAGGAATATGTGGAGTCATGAGTGAGTTATTCAATGCTTTATCTTCAGTACTCTCATTGTTACAAAAGAAGGGGTGAGAGAAGATTTTTGAGACACTTTAAAATGTATAATGAAACTGTCTGAAAATTGGGAGTTTTTTTAGTAACTTAAATTGAATATTGACAAATTTTTTAGCAGGTATGTTGCATGCAAATGTTTTGTATACAAATGGTGATCTAAAACTGGCAACAACTATTTATGCACAACTGGGTATTTTGCCACAGTGTAATACCATGGAATTTTTGGAGGGGTTGATATATTTATTAAGTCCTTATGTTTACTAAGATATATGGAGGGGATAATTATAAAAGGAAGAATCTGTTGCATAGCCAAATAATATTGGTTGATATGATCTATATGTATATACATACACACACACACACACACACACATATATATGTACATATAAGGTTTTCCTTCAAATAGTTCCAAAATCCTAATATTTGAATAGCAGTTGCACCAGGGAGATTACAAATGAGTAAAGGAATTCTTCTTTTTTAATTAATTAATTAATTTGGCTGTGCCGGATCTCTGTTGAGGCACATTGACTCTTCATTACTGTGCAGGTTTTCTCTATTTGTGGTGAGCAGGGGCTACTCTATAGTTGTGTGTGGGCTTCTTATTGTGATGGTTTCTCTTATTGCAGACATGGTTTCTAGGATGCTTGGGCTTCAGGTTCCAGGGCTCTGTAGTTGTGGCAGACAAATTTAGTTGTCCCATGGCATGTGGGATCTTATTTCCCAGACTATGGATCAAAGCCATGTCCTTGCATTTGGCAGGTGTATTTTTAAGCATTGTACCACCAGGGAAGTCCTCAGGAATTATTCTTGTTTTAGAAATTTTGCCACTTATAGTTCAGCTGATGTCTGTCAACTTGCCTGTCATTTGACACATCAGTGACAGATTAAAAAGAAAAAAAAATCATAGCTAGACAGAAGTCTTAAGACAGAAGTCAAATGTTTGAACCATTTTAACACTAATATAAAATGTATTTTGATATGATTATATGTTAACGTGTCCTGTCAATCTTCAGTTCTTAAAAAAATACATTAAGTGATCCCAGTGAGTATGTTCTACTCAAATAACTGACAAATAAGCAAATCATCTTATTGCTGAGGAAAATGGATGAGGTTTTAAAGACTTCTAAGCACAGTATTAATTTTGAATTATACTATCCACAAAGCTTGCATACATGTAATGTGCAAAAGAAGTTCCCACCTTCTAGAATGACCCTTTCCAGTGTCACATATGGCATAGCATATCAGATCTGTGAGATGACACTCCCCTGCCTCTTTCCTCCACTTCAAAGAGTACTCAAACCATTACAAAGTCACTGTTAGCACTTCTGGTACTGTTGTGGTGAGATTTTCTCTTTTGCTGTAAGAATGTTACTCACATACTTATAGATTATTCTGTGGATTTTAGGCATGGAAAACTGATAACTTCTCTAATTGGGACAGACTCTTTTGGCTGGATGGCATCACCGACTCGATGGACATGAGTTTGAGTAAACTCTGGGAGTTGGTGGTGGACAGGGAGGCCTGGCATGCTGCAATTCATGGGGTAGCAAAGAGTCGGACACGACTGAGTGACTGAACTGAACTGAACTGAACCTGGAGTCAAAGAAACATACATTTGAGAGTAGATGTGATCTTTCAGTGGACACAGCTAGCTTAAAGGATGATCTTCTCATGATGCAATCTATTAACTTCTTTTCATCTTTTTTTTTTTTTTTTCAATATACTTTTGTTGGGAGTCTTGAGAACATTAGCATTTGACCAGGGGATAATCTTTTTTTTTTTTTTTTAAATTTGGCTTCATAATCAATTCCACCATGAACAACATTAAAGTTAAAATAATTGAAATTCATCTTCACATCTATCTTATACATTGGTACTTTTGCCATTCTGTTTAATATTGTGATTTTCCACTTTCATCTCTTACACTAAAAGGGAATGAGCTCTTATACAATGAAACAATTAAGATATTTTCTTGGATAAGGGCTAACAACCTCATAATTTTCTTGTACCTATAACTTCCTCTATTTGTATAACCTATGCAAAATTGTTTCATGCCATTTGCTTGCCTTGCCTTTATTAAAAATATGAAGAAGGCAAAGGGATGTTCTGAATCTGATCAGATGTCACTATCAAACCTCTTCCTTCCAGAATCCTGTGGCATGTAGCTGATTTAGTCATGTTGCTTCTCTATTACTGAAGTCTATCAATATTAAGTCAAGCAAGCCTTCAAAATTTCAATCTTTCCCATCTCCTTCTCTCACCATCACAGTTTACCTTGTCTTGTGTTCCATTTTTTTGAGATCTTTCTTTTGCTTAACACTTTGAGAAATTCATTGTCCCAAGGTAACAAAAACTAATGATATTCCACCTAAAAAGCACATATTAATAGATGCAATTAATTTTACAGCTAAAGGGAAGTTCAAAGATAGAACTTCAACAGCTGATGAAGTTGGGGAAGGGAAATGGGTGTGTAGTGGGAGGAGGTGGAAGGAGGTTACTCAGTGGTCTTCAGTTGACACTGTGTACGGCTGACAAACTTACTGGAACATAAACTGGCCTAATTTACTTAACTGGCCTAATTTATTTACTTAGCTTGAACTTTGAAGATAATTCACAAGGAGGTAAGGAAGCAGTAAGATCTCTTATGATTACCATGCAGCAAAATTTTTTCAACACTCCCTTTTGATTTTGAATAATCTCCTCTATAAGCCCCATGAAAGTAACTCATAAATTCATGTATTTCCATTTTCATTTAAGAACAGATACTATGGAAAACATTACTGAACTGATGATTCACCATTAATCCAGATTCTTGGATTATGTTGCTACTGGAAAATACCAAAGACAGTCTTTTTGGTACAGTCATTTTCTCATAAGAAAAAATAAGAATGTTGGGACTGAAACAATCACAGATAAAGATTCACTGACTCCATTAGAAAAGAAAAATTGCTAGATTTACATTTATTTGAAAGAATCCTAATTAGTCATATATTCCTAAAATTTTTGATCATCTATCTATTCATTTAGCAATGTGTTCACAAATTAAGCTGGCTTAGAATTTTGAGTTGGGAAACTTGATTTCAAAACTTATCTCTGATAAACTAAAAGAAGGGAAGAAATATAGAAAGCCAAAAATTCAGATAAATAAAAAAAAATATCTATCTAAAATAGTCAAAAATATTAATCATCTAATGGTTAATATGAACATTTCAATAGTGGCCATCTTGCTGTTCAGTCAATAAGTTTTGTGCTACTTTTTGTGACCCCATGAACTGCAGCATGCAGGTTTTCCCTTTCCTTCACTATTTTCCTGAGTTTGCTCAAATTCATGTCCATAGAGTCAGTGATGCCATCCAAACATCCCATCCTCTGTCGCCCCCTTCTCCTCTTGCCCTCAACCTTTCCTGGCATCAAGGGCTTTTTCAATGAGTCAGCTTCTCATATCAGGTGGCCAAAGTATTGGAAATTCAGTTTCAGCATCAGTCCTTCCAATGAATATTCAGGGTTTATTTCTTTCAGGATTGACTGGTTTGATTTCCTTGCTGTCCAAGGGACTCTCAAGAGTCTTCACCATTATCACAGTTTGAAGGCATCATTTCTTCAGCACTCAGCCTTCTTTATGGTCCATCTCTCACATCCAAACATGAATCTTTGTCAGCAAAGTGATGTCTCTGCTTTTTAATATGCTGCCTAGGTTTGTCATAACTTTTCTTCCAAGGAGAAAGCTGCTTTTACTTTTGTGGCAGCAGTCACAGTATGCAGTAACTTTGGAGCCCAAGAAAATAAAATCTGTCACTGTTTCCATTATTTCT
Organism: Dama dama; assembly: GCF_033118175.1. Lineage (NCBI taxonomy): Eukaryota > Metazoa > Chordata > Mammalia > Artiodactyla > Cervidae > Dama > Dama dama. The sequence continues at coordinate 8,431,669 of NC_083697.1, read as the reverse complement.
CCATATATTTTCCATGAAGTCATAGGACCAGATGCCATGATCTTTATTTTTTAAATGTTGAGTTTTAAGCCAGCTTTCTCACCATCCTTTTTTACATTCATCAAGAGGCTTGATATTTCCTCTTTGCTTTCTGCCAGTAAAGTGGTATCATCTGCATACCTGAGGTTATTAATAGTTCTTCTGGCAATCTTGATTCCAGGTTGTGCTTCATCCACCCTGACATTTCACACGATGTACTCTGCATATAATTTGAATAAGCTGGGTGACATTATACAGCCTTGACATATTCCTTTCCCGATTTTGACTCAATCATTCCATGTCCAGTTCTAACTGTTGCTTCTTGTCCAGCATGCAACTTTCTCAGAAGACAGGTTAGGGGATCTGGTATTCCCATCTCTTTAAGAATTTTCTGCAGTTGTTTTTGTTTTTGTGATGCATACAGTTGAAGGTTTTAGCATAGTAGTGAATCAGAAGCAGATGGGTTTTTTTTTTGGGGGGGGGGGATTCCCTTGTTTTTCATATGATCCAACTGATGTTGGCAATTTGATCTCTGGTTCCTCTGCCTCTTCTAAATTCAGCTTGTACATCTGGAAGTTCTTAGCTCATGTACTGGTAAAGCCTAGCTTGAAGGATTTTTAGCATACTATGATTTGATGTGAAACCATTTCACATACTAGCATGTGAAATGAGTGCAATTGTTCAGTAGTTTGAATATTCTTTGGAATTGCCTTCTTTTCAGAGATTGGAATGAAAACTGATTTTTCCAATCCCGTTTCCACTGCTGAATTTTCCAAATTTGCTGGCATATTGAGTGTAACACTTTAACAGCATCGTCTTTTATTTTTTTAATTATTTTTTATTTTTTCCATTAATTTTTATTAGCTGGAGGCTAATTACTTTACAATACAGATCGCCAGTCCAGGTTGGATGCATGAGACAAGTGCTCAGGGCTGGTACACTAACAATGTCATCCTTTAAAATTTGAAATATTTCAACTGGAATTCCATCACGTCCACTAGCTTTGCACAGTGCTTAGGTGCAGTCTCAAATACTACAGAATGATCTTAGTTCATTTGCAAGGAAAATAATTCAACATCACAGTAATCAAAGGCTATAACCCAGCCACTAGTGTCAAAGAAGCAGAATTTGAATGGTTCTATAAAGATCTATAAAACCTTAGAACTAACACCAAAAAAGAGACATCTTTTTCATCATAGGGGATCTGAAAGCAAAAATAGAAAGTCAAGAGATGCCTGGAGTAACAGACATGTTTGGCCTTGGAGTACAAAATGAACCTGGGCAAAGTTTAACAGAGTTTTGCCAAGAGAATGCACTGGTCATAGCAAACACCATTTTAGAACAACACAATAGATGACTCTACACATGGGCATCACCAGATGGCCAATACCAAATTTGGATTGATTAAATTCTTACAGCCAAAAGTGAAGAAGTTCTAAACAGTCAGAAAAAAACAAGACCAGGAGCTGACTGTAGCTCAGATCATCAGATTCTTATTGCAAAATTCAAGCTTAAATTGAACAAAGTAGGGAAAACCACTAGGCCTTTCAGGTATGACCTAAATTATCTCTTATGATTATGCTGTGGAGGTAATGAAGATATTCAAAGGATTAGATCTTGTAGACGGAGTGTCTGAAGAGCTATGGACAGCGGTTTGTAATGTTGTACAGGAAGGGGTGGCCAAAATCATCACAAAGAAAAGAAATGCAAGGAGGCAAAGCAGTTGTCTAGGAAAGTCTTTCAAACATCTGAGAAAGGGAGAGAAGTGAAAGTCAAAGTAGAAAGGGAAAGATATACCCAACTGAAAGCAGAGTTCCAGAGAATAGTAAGGTAGATAAGAATGCCTTCTTAAGTGAACAATGCAAAGAAATAGAGGAAAACAATAGGTTGAGAAAGACTAGAGATATCTTCAAGAAAATTAGAGATACCAAGGGAACATTTCATGCATAATGGACACAACAAAAGACAGACACAGCAAGGATCTAAGAGAAGCAGGATAGATTAGGAAGAGGTAGCAAGAATGCACAGAAGAACTGCACAAAAAAGGTCTTAACAACCCTATAACCGTGATGATGTGGTCCTTCTCCTAGAGCCAGACTGACCATCTTATAAAATCAATGATATATTAAGTAAAATTAAAACACAGACACAAATATTTAGTGAACAATATGTGATATTTTCTTAGGTGTGGGAGATATGACAGTTAAAAAAAAAATCCCTGCCCTTGAAGGCTACATCTTTTAATTTTACCAAAATTGAACTAGCTAACTAAATAAAATTAATACAATGTTAAATGATCAAGCCATGGGCAAAAATAAGGCAGGAAAGCTGGATAGGTATGCCAAAGAATGAGGATCTAGCTGAAAATCTAAATAGTTTGGTGTGGGAAGTTCTTAATAAAGAATATGTTTTTTGAGAAAGATTTGAATGATAGAAGAGGCAAATGATGTAGATGTGTTGGCAAAAAGCGTTTCCTTGTACAAGTGGCTGAAACAGAGTGAGTGAGGTTAAAAGTTGGGAGATTATGTCAGAAAAGCAAGTAAGGACTGGATGTTGTAGGATTTTGGACATTGTAAGGTGTTTCATTTGACTGAGATAGAAAAACAATTTTGAGCAAAGGAGCAATGTGATCTGACTTGTGTATTAACTATCTACTGTTTATAGAAAATATGACATGCAGGAAGACCAGATGGAAGGCTGGCACGTTAAACATAAAATGCTTATAATAAAAACAATTTTTATTGCCCTGCTATTAGACAAATTTAATATAAAATGTATTTTGAAAGAAAAAATAAGCAAGAAAAAAAACAGGGAAATACTAAAAACAAAAAGAGTTATGTCTTGACATTGGTCTTAGTAATGATTCTTTAAAAGTTGATACCAAAAGCAAAAGTAAACAAATAGGACTAAATTAATAGATAGCTTCTGCACAGTAAAGGAAACCATCAACCCACTGATGGGAGAAAGTATTTGCAAACCATGTTTCTCTAAGAGGTTATACAAAATTCATATATACAAAATATATAAAGAACTCACACAAAGCAATAAGAGAATAAATAAATAACCTAGTTTAAAAATGGGCAGAAAATTTAAGAGACATTTTTCTAAAAAAGACACTGATGGTCAAAATGTATGTGAAGAGATGCTCAGCTTCACTTGTCATCAGGAAAATGCAAATCAAAACCATGATGAGATATCATCTCACACCTGTTACAATAATTAGTATCAAAAACCCATAAACAGAAATAGCAAGTGATGGCAAGGGTGTGGAAAAAAAGTAACCCTTGTGCCCTGTTGGTAGGAATAAAAATTAGTGCAGCTACTATGGAAAACAGTATGGAGTTTCCTCAAAAAATTAAAAATAGTGCCATATTATTCAGAAACTCCATTTCTGGGAATTTATCCAAAGAAAATTAAAACATAAACTCAAAAAGATATATGCATACCCCATGTTCACTGTAGTTGTTATTTACAATAGTCAAGATATGCAAGCAACCTAAGTATTTATCAATATATGAATGATAAAGATCTGGTGTGTATATATTTTACATATAGTATTCCAAATATGTACACAATGGAATATTATTCACCCATTAAAAGAGCCTTGGGATCAATATGTTAAGTAAAATAAAGCAGATAGAGAAAGAAAAATACCATATAATCTTTCCTATATGTTGAGGAATCAAAAAGCTTATAGATACAGAGAACCAATTAACTGGTGGTCACCAGGCCAGATGGAATGAGCAAAATGGGAGAAGAGCACCAATGGATATAAATTTTTATTTTTTACAAAATAAATAATTCATGACGATGTAATGTGACTATATATTATGGCAACTATAGTTAATAATACTGTAGTGCATGTTTGGAAGTTACTATGAGAGTAAATCTTAAAGGTTCTCACTACAAGAAAAAAATTCTCTAACTATGTATGGGAATGGATTTTGACCAGATTTATTGTGCTGATCATTTCCCAATATATACAAATATTCAATCATTATGTGGTAAAATTGAAACTAATATGATGTTCTATGTCAGTTGTATCTCTATTTAAAGAAAGCAATTGGAGTTAAGAAGTAGTTGGCTGTGCCAAATATTAAAACATATTATATAGCTTATGTAATTAAAATCATGTGGCATTTAGAGCATGAGTAAGCTGGTAACCAATGGAATAAAACTGAAAAACATAGAGACTTCCATGGCAGTCCAGTGGTTAAGGCTCAGTGCTTCCACTGCAGAGGGCACAGGTTGATCCCTGTCAGGAAATTAAGATCCCACAAGACACATGGGATGGCCAAAAAAAAAAAAAGAAAATCATAGAAATAGAATTAATCTCACTTAAAAATTTAGCACATGATAAAGATTGCATCTTAAATCATTGGGGAAAATATGGCCATTTTAATAAATGGTATTAAAATAACTAGATAGCAAAATAACAAAATAATAAATATAATATGCATTCTATGTATTATATGAATATAAAAATATAATAAAATAATAAAAATTGAATCTCTTTCTGTATGCTATGATAGATTCTAAATAAATTTAATGTTTAAATATAAAAAATGAAATTTCTGAAGTATTACAAAAAAAGTGGCTAAATTCTACTATAACTTGAGGCAGGAAAAAAATCTTCTCTATACTTAAAATCAAGATACAATAAAAGAATAATTCATAAATTGAACTAAATAAATTGTTAGATTGAAGCAAAATTTAAGTTCTATACTTTTGTGTCTGGAAATATTTTATATTAACATGATCAAGATAAAAAAATGGAAAATCAGAGAGACATTTTTAACTTTTTTTCAACTTATGTCATATTTTCAACTTATACAACATTTTCATTGGTACAGTATTAATAATCATAATATTTAAGTAACTTAGAAGAGAAAACTAACAACAAGGTAGAAAAATGGATACAATTTGTGAACAATATGTGGGAAGAGAAATACAAATGGTCCTTAAACATGTAATAAGATGCATACTTGATTATGTAATATACACATAATTGATTCTGAGACCTCTGAGAAGCCCTCCTCTGGTTTTCTCCCAGGGGATTTCTTTATCCTAAACTTTATCCTAACTCTTCAGCTAATGTGCTCTTTGTAAGCTCTGGTGAAGACTTTAAGGAGAAAAACAAACAAAAACACTATTCGACCACAAAATCTTCCTCCATCATTCTCTTCCTGTCTTGCTTCTTTTTTCCCCTTCTTTCAGACTTTAGGCTGAGCCACATTTATTTTAAACACCCATCTTGTATCTTTTTTCAAAGTTTTCATCCCCTGAAATTCCTACGCTTTTGCCATTGCTGCTTCCTTTCATTTCTGTTTTCAAGAATGTAGCTTATCACTGGACTGTTCCCTAAGTTCCTGCATCTACCCTGGGTTTGCTTCTAGTTTCCACATCATTTGCAAAGCCAAGATTAACAGAGATGATTGATAATCCCTGAGACCAAGCCTTTCTTGTTTCAGGCCCTTATTTCCCCTGATTCTTTAAATGCTTCAAGTGCCTTACTAAGGAAAATAGTCTGAGAATTCTCAGCTTTAAAATATTGTCATGCATTCTACTTAACTTTTTCAATATCAGTCCTAAGTACTTTTCTCACTAGATTTCAAACAGAAATTACTAAAAATATAAACCTGTCTTGTTCTTTCTTGGATCATACAATTTACTGTCTATATGCTGCAGCTCCTTCCTTTCCAAATAATATCTCTTCATATGAAGGGTAACCTTAGCAAGCATAATGTGATACTTCTAGTCCTAGTATCCAGCATATGTGTTTTAAAGAATATGAACAAGCAAACACTGGGCCTTTAAAATATTTGAGTGAAAGGAGTTTGTAGAGAAAAATAATATATAAAACTGGATCAGTTAACTATTACCGTATAACAAACGACAAAACATGACTTAAAGCAAAAAGGATTTTACTTGTAGATGAGCAATTTTGGTTGAGCACAGATGGATGGCATCTCTGCTGGTTTCCCCCAAGATCAGTTATATGGCTGTGGTCACCTGATGGTTCAGCTAGGGCTGGATGATCCAAGATGGCCTCAGTCATGTATCTGGCAGTTTGCTGGATGTTGAGTGAGTGTCTTGATTTTCTTCCACATGGTGTCGCATCCTCCAGAAAGCTAGACAGTGATTCTCCATATAATGGCAGACATGCTCCAATAGACTAAGAACAGAAAAAGTAATAATTCTTAAGGTCTAGGGTTAGAACTCACCCAACATTACTTTCACCACAGCAAATCTCAAGGTCAGCCCAGATACAAGAAATACAGAGGTAGATTCCACCTACTGTGGGAGAAATGGTAATGTCACATTGCAAGGAATTACAGATACTGGGCAGTGAGATTTACTGAAGTTTAGGTTAATATCTTCTTATCATAGGAGTACAAATAATAATAATATATTAATAAATATTATTATTATTGTATAGCATAATAGCTAATGTTTATTAACTTCACTATGGTCTGAAATCTTTGAATGAATTATCTTAATGTTTACAAAAACACTACAAGAAATGTGTTGTTATCCTCAATCAAAAGATGAAGAATTGCAAAGTAATTAGCTTCCAATTAAAATAAATAAATTAATTTTAGAAAAAAATGAAGAAACTGAGGCTTCTCAGGAACAAATAATGTGGCCAAAATTGTATGGATGAGTGAAGTGAGATTACAAATCAGTTCTGCCTAATTACTGATCCCATCATCTTGGCCACCAAGCCACAATGTTTTAGGTGACACCTCTGAGGAATATGATGTGAATAGTTTTTGTCTATCTCCAGACAACAATATTCACTTGCTGAAGGATAATTAAGTCTTTTATCTACTGTTTCATACATTTTTCCTTAGTTATTAGTTTATATTTTGCAAGTCATGAATGTGTACTGAGGTGATTTGTTTTCAACTCAACTCCAACATATTTTAACAGCTTATGGGGAAAACAGATTGCTGTTTTTATTTTTATTTAGTTTGTTTAAACACACACACACACACAAACACAAAATTGGCTAACTAGGTAAAATATTTTAAACATTCCCCTGTGGACATCTCCTTTGGCAGACAACCTTTTAGTAGTTCAGTTCAGTCGCTCAGTTGTGTCCGATTCTCAGCACACCAGGCCTCCCTGTCCATCACCAACTCCCGGAGTTCACCCAAACTCATGTCCATTGAGTTGGTGATGCCATCCAACCATCTCATCCTCTGTTGTCCCCTTCTCCTCCTGCGTTCAATCTTTCCCAGCATCAGGGTCTTTTCCACTGAGTCAACTCTTCGCATCAGGTGGCCAAAGCATTGGAATTTCAGCTTCAACATCAGTCCTTCCAATGAATATTCAGGACTGATTTCCTTTAGTATGGACTGGTCGAATCTCCTTGCAATCCAAGGGACTCTCAAGAGTCTTCTCCAATACCATAGTTCAAAAGCATAAATTCTTCAGCGCTCAGCTTTCTTTATAGTCCAACTCTCATATCCATACATGACCACTGGAAAAACCATAGCCTTGACTAAATGCAACTTTTTTTGAAAAAGTAATGTCTCTGCTTTTCAATATGTTGTCTAGGTTGGTCATAACTTTCCTTCCAAGGAATATGCGTCTTTTAATTTCATGGCTGCATCACCATCTACAAAATCACCATCTACAATGATTTTGGAGCCTAGAAAAGTAGAGTCCAGTTCCAATTAATTCAGTTGAGATTAATGATATGGGAAAGGTTTGAACACTATGGGTGACAGGAATAGGTGATTTAATAGCAAAGCTGTGCAATTCAATCTACTCTGCATCTCACAGTGGTAAGTTAACAGAAAAAAAAAAAAAAAGACAAGGAAGAAAGAAAGAGTGAGAAAGAAAAGTGAATATTTTCTACTTTCAACAAATGGAGTTATATGTGACTTTTGCTTACTTTTTATATTTATCATTGTCTTTAACCTTATTTCAATGTGAATGTGTTACCAAGAAACTGTTACAACATCTCTCATTGATGACTTTTTAAAAAATTTTCATTTATTTATTTTTTATTTTTAATTAGAAGATAATTACAATATTGTGATGGCTTCTGCCATACATAAACAGGAATCAGCCACAGGTGTATAACCGCGCACCTCCCCGCCCCGTCCCCCCACCCCCCCCGCCCCCGCCCCACGCCAAATCCTTCCCCACCTCCCTCCCCATCTCATGCCTCTAGGTTGTCACAGACAACTGGCTTTGGGTTCATACATCATACATACTGGTTATGCATTTTACATATGGTAATGTATATGTTTCAATGTTATTCTCTCAAATCATCCCACCTTCTCCTTCCCCCACTGTGCCCAAAAGTCTGTTCTTTATATCTGTATCTCCTTTGCTGCCTTGCAAGTAGGAACATCATTACTATTTTTTAGATTCCATATATACATGTTAATAATATTTGATATTTGTCTTTCTCTTTCTGACTTTCTTCACTCTATATGATAGGCTCTAGGTTCATCCACTTCATTAGAGCTGACTCAAATGTGTTTCTTTTTATGACTGAGTAATTTTCCATTGTATATGTGTACCACAATTTCCTTATTCATTTGTCAATGGACATCTAGATGGCTTTCAGGTCCTGGCTATTGCAAATAGTGTTGCAGTTAATATTGGGGTACATGCGTCTTTTTCAATTATGATTTCCTCAGCATATTTTTCCAGTAGTCAGATATCTTTATTCCAACTTTTTTAAAGGGATCTCCATATTCTTCTCTATAGTGGCTATATCAATTTGCATACCCACCAACAGTGCAAGAGGGTTTCCTTTTCACATTTTTTGCTGTTTGTAGACTTTTTGATGATGGCCATTATGACTGGTGTACCCCATTGTAGTTTTGCTTTGCATTTCTCTGATAATGAGTGATGTTGATTTGTTTCATCATGTTTTTTACCCATGTTCATATGTTTATTACCCATCTGTATGTCTTCTATGGAGAAATGTCTGTTTAGGTCTTCTGCCAACTTTTTGATTGGGTTGTTTATTTTTCTGGTATCAAGCTGTATGATCTGCTTGCTTATTTTGGAGATTAATTCTTTACTGATTATTTAATTTGCTATTATTTTCTCCCATTTTTAGTTTTTTTTTTTTTTTTTTTTCCCCCACCTTGCTTAGAGTTTCCTTCATTGTGCAAAAACTTTTAAGGTTAATTAGATCCCATTTGTTTATTTTTGTTTTTATTTCCATTACCCTAGAAGGTGGGTGTTAGAGGATCTTGATGTGATTTCTGTCAGAGAGTATTCTGCCTCTATTTTATTCTTAGAATTTTATACTTTCTGCTCTTACAGTTACATCTTTAATCCATTTTGAGTTTATCTTTGTGTATGGTGTTAGGAAGTGTTCTAATTTCATTCTTTTAGGCATCAGTTTTCCCACCACCACTTGTTGAAGAAACTGTCTTTTCTCTGTTGGGTATTTTTGGCATCTTTGTCAAAGATAAGTTGACCATAGGTGCATGGATGTATCTCTGGGTTTTCTATCTTGTTCCAGTGGTCTATATTCCTGTTTTTGTGTCAGTACAATACTGTCTTGATGACTGTAGATTTGTAGTATGGTCTGAAGTCAGGAAGGTCGATACCTTCAACTCCATTCTTCTTTCTCAAGATTACTTTGGCTATTCAAGGCCTTTTGTGTTTCCATACAAATTAAGAAATTATTTGTTCTAATTCTGTGAAAAATATTATTGGTAATTTGAAAGAGATTGCATTTACTCTATAAATGGCTTTGGATAGTATAGTCATTTCCACTAGATTGATACTTCTAATCTAAAAATATGATATATCTCTCACCTAATTTATACCATCTTTGATTTCTTTCTTCAGTGTTTTCTTAGAGTTTTCTACATTCAGGACTATTGTCTCTTCAGGCAAATTTATTCCAAAATATTTTATTATTTTTGTTGAAATGGTGGGTGGGATTCTTTCCTTAATTTCTGTTTCTGATATTTTATTGTTAGCATATAGACATGCAAGGGATTTCTGTCTACTGATTTTATGTCCTGTGAATTTACCATATTCATCAATGAATATAGTAGCTTTAGTCTATATATAAGCGTTAGACTAAAGCTTAGCTTTAGTCATTTTCTGATGGCATCCTTAGGGTTTTCTAGGTGGAGAATCATGTCATCTGCAAACAATGAGAGGTTTACTTCTTTTTTCCAATCTGGATTCCTTTTCTTTAATTTTCTTCACTGATTGCTATGACTAGGACTCCCAAAACTATTTTCAATAATAGTGGTGAGAAAAGACATCCTTGTATTGTTCCTGATTTTAGAGGAAATGCCTTCAGCTTTTCACCATTGAGGATAATATTTGTTGTATGTTTAACATTTATGGGCTTTATTATGTTAGGGTATGTTCCTTTTATGCCTACTTTCTGGAGAGTCTTTATCATAATTGGGTGTTGAAATTTGTGAAAGACTTTCTCTGCATCTGTTGAGATCATCTTGTTTTTATCTTTTACTTTGTTAATATGGTGTGTCACACTGATTTGTGCATATTGGAGAATCCTTTCATCCCTGGGATGAAGTCCACTTGATCATGAAGTACAATCTTTCTAATATGATGTTGGGTTCTGTTTGGTAGAATTTTGTTGAGAATTTTTGCATCTATGTTCATCAGTGATGTTGGCCAGTAATTTTTAATTTTATTGTATTTTTGGCATCTTTCCCTGGTTTTGCTATCAGGGTGATGCTAGCCTCATAGAATGAATTTGGGAGTTTTCCTTCCTCTGTACTTTTCTAGAAGAGTTTGGGTAGGATAGATGTAAGCTCTTCTCTAAACTTTTGGTAGAATTAACCTGTGAAGCCATCTGGCCCTGGGATTTGGTTTGTTGGAAGATTTTTTATTGCAGCTTTGATTTCCATGCTTGTGATTGGTCTGTTCATATTTTCTTTTTCTCTCTGGTTCAGTTTTAGAAGGTTAGACTTTTCTAATAATTTGTCAATTTCTTCCAAGTTGTCTATTTTTTTTGGCATATGAATTCTCATAGTAGTCTCTTATGATCCTTTGTATTTCTTTGTTGTCTGTTGTAACTTCTCCTTTTTCATTTCTAATTTTAATTATTTGAGACTTTTCTCTTATTTTCTTGATTGAATCTGGCTAACAGTTTGTCAATTTTGTTTAACTTCTCAAAGAAACAGCTTTTAGATTTATTGATTTTGCTACTGTCTCCTTCATTTCTTTTTCATTTATTTCTGCTTTGATCTGTATAATTTTTTTCCCTTCTACTTTTTTTGGGAGTTTTCATGTCTTTTTCTAGGTGCTTTAGGTGTAAGGTTAGGCTGTTTATATGATATCTCTTTTGTTTCTTGAGGTAGACTTGTATTGGTATAAACTTCCTGCTTAGCACTGCTTTTAATGCATCCCATCAGTTTTGAGTTGTCATGCTTTCACTGTTATATGTTTATTTTTATTTCCTTTTTGATTCTTCAGTGATTTGTTGGTTATTCATAAGCATATTGTTTAGCTGCTAGGTGTTTGTGTTTCTTATAGTTTTTTCAACTCGAGTTGATATCTAAACTTACAGTGCTGTGATCAGAAAAGATGCTTGAAATGATTTCTTTCTTTTTTTTTTTTTTTTTCATTTACCAAGACTTGATTTGTGGGCCAGGATGTGATGTGTCCTGCAGAATGTTTCAAGTTCCCTTGAGGAAAAGAGTGCGATCTATTGTTTTTAGATGAAATGCCCTGTAGATATCAATTAGGTCCAACTAGTCCAATGTATGGCACAATTGCACTCATCTCACATACTAGTAAAGTAATGCTCAAAATTCTCCAAGCCAGGCTTCAGCAATACATGAACCATGAACTTCCAGATGTTCAAGCTGGTTTTAGAAAAGGCAGAGGAACCAGAAATCAAATTGCCAACATCTGCTGGATCATTGAAAAAGCAAGAAAGTTCCAGAAAAACATCTATTTCTACTTGATTGACTATGCCACAGCCCTCGACTGTGTGGATCACAATAAACTGTGGAAAATTCTGAAAGAGATGGGAATACCAGACCACCTGAACTGCCTCTTGACAAACCTGTATGCAGATCAGGAAGCAGCAATTAGAACTGGACATGGAACAAGTGACTGGTTCCAAATAGGAAAAGGAGTACATCAAGGCTGTATATTGTCATCCTGCTTATTTAACTTATATGCAGAGTACATCATGAGAAACTCTGGGCTGGAGGAAGCAAAAGCTGAAATCCAGATTGCTGGGAGAAATGTCAATAACTTCAGATATTCAGATGACACCACCATTATGGCAGAACGTGAAAAAGAACTAAAGAACCTCTTGATGAAAGTGAAAGAGGAGAGTGAAAAAGTTGGCTTAAAGCTTAACATTCAGAAGACTCAGATCATGGCATCCGGTCTCATCAGTTCATTGCAAATAGATGGGGAAACAGTGGAAACAGTGGCTGGCTTTACTTTTTGGGCTCCAAAATCACTGCATATGGTGTTGCAGCCATGAAATTAAAAGACGCTTACTCCTTGGAAGGAAAGTTATGACCAACGTAGACAGCATATTAAAAAGCAGAGACATTACTTTGCAACAAAGATCCATCTATTCAAGGCTATGGCTTTTCCAGTAGCCATGTATGGATGTGAAGGTTAGACTATAAAGAACGGTGAGCACTGAAGAATTGATACTTTTGAACTGTGGCATTGGAGAAGACTCTTGACAGTCCCTTGGACTGCAAAGAGATCCACCTAGTCCATCCTAAAGGAGATCAGTCCTGAGTGCTATTTGGAAGGATTGATATTGTAGCCGAAACTCCAACACTTTGGCCACTTTATGAGGGTGCCACAGCACCTTCTAAGATATGTGCATCCCTATCTGGGGTATGTATGGCTGTGGCAAGAACTGTCTGATTCTCATTCCATCTAGGCTGTCACAGAATCCCATGGATGGGGAGTCTGGTAGGCTATAGTCCATAGGGTCGCAAAGAATCAGACATGAATGAAGCAACTTAGCACACATGCATGCATGCATGAACAGGAGATTTGTTCAAGATGGCAGAATAGAAGGAAGTGTGTTTATCTTCTTCTGAGAGAACACCAAAATTGCAACTATAGCTGTTGAACATCTATCAACAAGAGGAAACTGGAACTCACCAAAAAAGATACCCCATATCCAGTGACAAAGAAAAAGCCAAGAGATGGTAGGCAGGGTGCAATCATAAGAAAATAAAATCCCATACCCACCAAGTGGGCAACCCACAAACTAGAGAACAATAACACCTAAGAAATTCTCTCACTGTTGTGAAGGCTATAGGCCACACATCAGGCTTCATAACTTCAGGAATCTGCAGAGGGACTGGGAATCCCCAGGGAATTTGACTTTGCAGGCCAGTGGGATTTGCTTTTAGTACTTTCAGAGGATTGCGGGAAACAGACACTCCACATTTGGAGGGCAAAAACAAAATTTTGTGTGTGGCAGGACCCAGGGAAAAGGAGCAGTGACCTGACAGGAGACTGAGCCAGACCTATCTGTGTTTGAGGGTCTCCTGCAGAGCCATGGGTTGGCCGTGGCCTGCCAGAGGGACAGGGGCACTTGGCAGCAATAGTTCCGGGAGAAGTATCGTGGCCTAAGTCGTCTTGGAGGTAGCCATTAGCTCTACCAAATAGCCTGTAGACTCCAGGATTGGGTTGCTTCAGACTAAACAAGTAAAAGGGAGGGAGTGCAGCCCCACCCATTAGCAAGTGATTGATTCAAGTTTTACTGAGTGGGGCCCTGCCATCAGAGCAAGACTCAGTTTTCCCCACAGCCAGTCCCTCCCATCAGGAAGCTTGTGAAGGCTTCTTACCTTCATCTCGGTTTGGTTCAGTCTCTCAGTCGTGTCCGACTCTTTGCGACCCCATGAATCGCAGCACACCAGGCCTCCCTGTCCATCACCAACTCCCGGAGTTTACTCAAACTCATGCTCATCGAGTCAGTGATGCCATCCAGCCATCTTATCCTCTGTCATCCCCTTCTCCTCCTGCCCCCAATCCCTCCCAGCATCAGGGTCTTTTCCAATGAGTCAACTCTTCGAATGATGTGGCCAAAGTATTGAAGTTTCAGCTTCAGCATCAGTCCTTCCAGTGAACACCCAGGACTGATCTGCTTTAGGATGGACTGGTTGGATTTCCTTGCAGTCCAAGGGACTCTCAAGAGTCTTCTCCAACACCACAGTTCAAAAGCATTAGTTTTTCGGTGCTCAGCTTTCTTCACCGTCCAACTGTTACATCCGTACATGAGCCCTGGAAAAACCATAGCCTTGACTAGATGGACCTTTGTTGGCAAAGTAATGTCTTTGCTTTTTAATATGCTATCTAGGTTGGTCTAACTTTCCTTCCAAGGAGTAAGCGTCTTTTAATTTCATGGCTGCAGTCACCATCTGCAGTGACTTTGGAGCCCAAAAAAGTAAAGTCTGACACTGTTCCCACTGTTTCCTCATCTATTTCCCATGAGGTGATGGGACCAGATGCCATGATCTTAGTTTTCTGAATGTTGAGCTTTAAGCCAACTTTTTCACTCTCCTCTTTCACTTTCATCAAGAGGTTTTTTAGTTCCTCTTCACTTTCTGCCATAAGGGTGGTGTCATCTGCATATCTGAAGTTATTGATATTTCTCCTGGCAATCTTGATTCCAGCTTGTGCTTCTTCCAGCCCTGCGTTTCTCATGATGTACTCTGCATATAAGTTAAATAAGCAGGGTGATAATATACTGCCTTGACATACTCTTTTTCCTATTTGGAACCAGTCTGCTCGTCCATGTCCAGTTCTAACTGTTGCTTCCTGACCTGCATACAGGTTTCTCAAGAGAGAGGTCAGGTGGTCTGGTATTCCCATCTCTGGCAAGAGAAGCTACTCCACATTCAAGGTCAGAAGGGGCTGTGAGAAGATAGCCTGCATCCAAGGTAAGGAGCAGTGGCTGCGCTTTGCTGGAGCAGCTGTAAAGAGATACCCCACATCCAAGGTAAGAGAAACCCAAGTAAGAAGGTAGGTGTTGTGAGAGGACATCAGAGGGCAGACACTGAAATCATAATCACAGAAAACTAGCCAATCTGATCACAGGACCACAGTCGTGTCTAACTCAATGAAACTGAGCCATGCTGTGTGGGGCCACCCAAGGCAGACGGGTCATGGTGGAGAGGTCTGACAGAATGTGGTCCACTGGAGAAGGGAATGGCCAACCACTTCAGTATTCTTGCCTTGAGAACCCTATGAACAGTATGAAAAGGCAAAATGATAGGATACTGAAAGAAGAACTCCCCAGGTCGGTAGGTGCCCAATATGCTACTGGAGATCAGTGGAGAAATAACTCCAGAAAGAATGAAGGGACGAAGTCAAGCAAAAACAATACCCAGTTGTGGATGGGACTGGTGATAGAAACAAGGTCCAATGCAGTAAAGAGCAATATTGCATAGGAACCTGGAATGTTAAGTCCATGAATCAAGGCAAACTGGAAGTGGTCAAACAGGAGATTGCAAGAGTGAATGTTGACATTCTAGGAATCAGCAAACTATAATGGACTGGAATGGGTGAATTTAACTCTGATGACCATTGTATCTACTAGTGTGGGCAAGAATCACTTAGAAGAAAAGGAGTAGCCATCATGGCCAACAAAAGAGTCTGAAATGCAGTACTTGGATGCAATCTCAAAAATGACAGAATGATCTCTGATCATTTCCAAGGCAAACCATTCAATATCATGGTAATCTAAGCCTATGCCCCAACCAGTAATGCTGAAGAGGTTGAAGTTGAACGGTTCTATGAAGACCTAAAAGACTTTTTAGAACTAACACCCCAAAAGTATGTCCTTTTCATTACAGGGGACTAGAATGCAAAAGTAGGAAGTCAAGAAACACCTGGAGTAACAGACAAATTTGGCCTTGGAGTACAGAATGAAGCAGGGCAAAGGATAATAGAGTTTTGCCAAGAGAATGCACTGGTCATAGCAAACACCCTCTTCCAACAACACCAGAGAAGACTCTACACATGGACATCACCAGATGGTCAACACCGAAATCAGATTGATTATATTCTTTTCAGCCAAAGATGGAGAAGCTCTATACAGTCAGCAACAACAAGACCAGGAGCTGACTGTGGCTCAGATCATGAACTCCTTATTGCCAAATTCAGACTTGAATTGAAGAAAGTAGGGAAAACCACTCGACCACTCAGGTATGACCTAAATCAAATCCCTTATGACTATACAGTGGAAGTGACAAATAGATATAAGGGACTAGATCTGATAGACAGAATGCCTGATAAACTATGGACAGAGGTTCGTGACATTGTACAGGAGACAGGGATCAAGACCATCCCCATGGAAAAGAAATGCAAAAAGGCAAAATGGTTGTCTGAGGAGGCCTTACAAATAGCTGTGAAAAGAAGAGAAGCGAAAAGCAAAGGAGAAAGGGCAAGATATAAGCATCTGAATGCAGAGTTCCAAAGAATAGCCAGGAGATATAAGAAAGTCTTCCTCAACGATCAATGCAAAGAAATAGAGGAAAACAACAGAATGGGAAAGACTAGAGATCTCTTCAAGAAAATTAGAGATACCTAGGAAATATTCCATGCAAAGATGGGCTCAATAAAGGACAGAAATGGTATGGACCTGACAGAAGCAGAAGATATTAAGAAGAGGTGGCATGAATACACAGAAGAACTGTACAAAAAAAGATCTTCATGACCCAGATAATCACAATGGTGTGATCACTCATCTATAGCCACACATCCTAGAATGTTAAGTCAAGTGGACCTTAGAAAGTGTCACTACGAGCAAAGCTAGTGGAGGTGATGGAATTCCAGTTGAGCTATTTCAAACCCTAAAAGATGATGCTGTGAAAGTGCTGCACTCAATATGCCAGCAAATTTGGAAAACTCAGCAGTGGCCACAGGACTGGAAAAGGTCGGTTTTCATTCCAATTCCAAAGAAAGGCAATGCCAAAGAATGCTCAAACTACCACACAATTGCACTCATCCCACACACTAGTGAAGTAATGCTCAAAATTCTCCAAGCCAGGCTTCAACAATACGTGAACCATTAACTTCCAGATGTTCAAGCTGGTTTTAGAAATGGCAGAGGAACCAGAGATCAAATTGCCAACATCCACTGGATCATCGAAAAAGCAAGAGAGTTCCAGACAAACATCTATTTCTGCTTTATTGACTATGCGAAAGCCTTTGATTGTGTGGATCAAAGACAATAAATTGTGGAAAACTCTGAAAGAGATGGGAATACCAGACCACTGACCTACCTTCATCTAGCAGAGAGCAAATAGAAGAAATAAAGCTACAATCTACCTCCAGAATGAAAGTCACAATCATAAAATACAAAGAAGTAAGATTATATCCCAGATGAAGAAACAAGATAAATCCCAGGAAAAACAACTAAATAAAGTGAAGATAGGCAACCTTTCATAAAAAGAATTCAGAATAATGAAGATGGTCCTGAATCTCAGAAGAAGCATAGAGAAGATATAAGAAATGCTAGCCAAAGACCTAAAAGAACTAAAGAACAGTCAAACAGATTAAAAAAAAAAAAAAAAAAAAGAGGTAAAAAAGTTATAGTAGAAGGAATTAGTAGCAGAATAACTTAGACAGAAGAATAAATAACTTATTTCCAAGATAGAATGGTGGAAATCACTGCCATAAAACAGAATATAGAAAAACAATGAAAAGAAATGAGGACAGCTCAAAGGGCCTCTGAGACAACATTAAATGCACCATCATTCGGAATTATAGGGATCCCAGAAGAGATGAGAGAGAGAGACGAAGGACCTGAGAAAACATTTCAAGAAATATTTAAAAACTTCCCTAACATGGGACCGGAAATAATCCACCAAGTCCAGGAAACACAGAGTCCCAGGTAGGATAAATCCAAGAAGAATCACACTGAGACACATAGTTATCAAACTGACACAATTAAAGACAAAAATACAATATTAAAAGCAACAAAGTTTAGGGGGAGGAGCCAAGATGGCGGAGGAGTAGGACGGGGGAGACCACTTTCTCTCCTACAAATTCATCAAAAGAATATCTGAACGCAGAGCAAACTTCACAAAACAACTTCTGATCGCTAGCTGAGGTCATCAGGTGCCCAGAAAAGCAGCCCATTGTCTTCGAAAGGAGGTAGGACAAAATATAAAAGATAAAAAGTGAGACAAAAGAGCTAAGGACGGAGATCCATCCCGGGAAGGGAGTCTTTAGAGGACGTTTCCAGACACCGGGAAACCCTCGCACTGGCGGGCCTGGGGGAAGTGTTTGAATCTAGGCGGGCAACCTGACTGGGAGGGAAACAATAAATAAAACCCACAGATTACGTGCCTAAAAGCAACTCTCAGCAGAAAAGTACCCCAGACACCCGCATCCCCCGCGAGCAAGTGGGGGCAGCACGGAGAGGAGCAGGCGGCATTGCTTGGGGTAGGGTCTGGGCCTGAGGGCCCTGAGGGCAATCAGAGGGAGCTTTTGTGAGTTGCCAACTTGAACCGTGGGAGAGCAGGGAAGAGAGAGAAAATTAACTGGCCCGAACACGCTGTCGGCCGTTCTCAGAACAAACGGACCGAGAAAGTCCAGAGAAGAGCTCGCAGACTGCGGACCGGCCCGGACCCGCCGGAGGCGGGAGCAGGTCGTGGCGAGACACAGGGCGCAGGCACCCGACTGGCGCAGGCGGGGACTGGGGCTGGGGACGCAGAGGGCAAAAGGCGCACGCACCCGACTGGCGCCGGCGGAAACCGAGATTGGGACCGTGGAAGGGAGTAGGCGCGCCGCACCCGGGGAGAGTGCGCCTGTCAAGCCCCTGGCTGCCTGGACCGCTCTGACGGGGAAGGTACAAGAGCGGACGCAGCCTTTTGTTCCGCGCTTTTGTGGAACACCCGAGGGCTGGAGCTACGCTCAGCGCGGGGCGCGATCCATACAGAGCAGCCAGGACCCTGAGCAACGCAGACGCAGAAAGCAGCGCCAGCCCCTCCCCGCAGCGTCAGCCCCTCCCCGCGGCACCAGCCCCTCTCCGCAGCGCGACAGAACAAGCTACCTGAATAAGAGTCCACCTCCGCCCGCCTGTGTCAGGGCGGAAATGAGGCTCTGAAGAAACCGGCAAACAGAAGCCAAATAAACAAAGGGAACCGCTTCAGAAGAGAGCGGTGCAACAGATTAAAATCCCTGTAGAAAACACCGATTACACCGGAAGAGGCCTGTAGATATCGAGAAGTGTAAGCTGGAACGAGGAGATATATGAAACTGAGCCGAACCGACACTGACCGCAAGAGCTCCAGAGAAATTCCTAGATTTATTTTTACTTTTTTTTTTAAATAAGAGAAAGAAGAAAAAATTTTTTTTTTTTATTTTTTATTTTTTCTCTTTTATTTTCCTTTAAAATTCCCCATTACTCCCCCATTACTCCTTAACTTTCATTTTCATAGATTTTTACGATTTTTTTAAGTAGGGAAAATTCTTTTTTTTTTTTCTTTTTCTCTTCTATTTTTCTTTTTCTCTTATTTCTTTTAAAGTCCTCTAGTACTCCTCTACTACTCCTTAATTTTCATTTTCAATACACTATAACCTTACCAAAAAAAAAAAGAAGCCCTATTTTTTAAACTGAACTTCCTATATATTTAAAAAAATTTTTTTTGTGTACTTTGGTTTTTGTTTTTAATATAGTGTTTTTAAGAGTCTAATCTCTACTCCAGATTTTTAATTTTTGTTTTTCGATATATGATATAAATTGTGAACATTTAAGAATCCAATATTCAGTTCCCATTTTTATTCAGGAGTGTGTTGATTATTCTCTCCCAATCTTGACTCTCTGTTTTCTACCTCAGAACACCTCTATTTCCTCCTTTCCCCTTCTCTTCCCAATCCAATTCTGTGAATCTTGGTGGGTGTCTGGGCTACGGAAAACACTCCGGGAACAGACAACTGCATAGATCTGTCTCTCTCCTCTTGAGTCCCCCTTTTTCTCCTCCTGCTCATCACTATCTCCCTCCTCCCTCTCCTCTTCTTCATGTAACTCTGTGAAACTCTCTGGGTGTCCCTAATGGGGGAGAATCTTTTCGCCTTTAACCTAGAAGTTTTATTATCAGTGCTGTATAGTTGGAAAAGTCCTGAGACTACAGGAAGAATAAAACTAAAATCCAGAGGCAGGAGACTTAAGCCCAAAACCGGAGAACACCAGAAAACGCCTGACTACATGGAACTTTAAGTAATAAGTGACCGTCCAAAAGCCTCCATACCTACACTGAAACCAACCACCACCCAAGAGCCAATAAGTTTTAGAGCAAGACATACCACGCAAATTCTCCAGCAACGCAGGAACATAGCCCTAAACGTCAACATACAGGCTGCCAAAGATGACACCTAACACATAGACCCATCTCAAAACTCATTACTGAGCACTCCATTGCTCTCCAGAGAGAAGAAATCAAGTTCCACGCACCAGAACACCGATGCAAACTTTCCTAACCAGGAAACCTTGACAAGCCAATCGTCTGACCCCACCCACTGGGTAAATCCTCCACAATAAAAAGGAACCACAGACCTCAAGAACACAGAAACCCCACTCCAGACACAGCAATCTAAACAAGATGAAAAGGCAGAGAAATACCCAACAGGTAAAGGAACATGAAAAATGCCCACCAAGTCAAACAAAAGAGGAGGAGATAGGGAATCTACCTGAAAAAGAATTTAGAATAATGATAATAAAAATGATCCAAAATCTTGAAAACAAAATGGAGTTACAGATAAATAGCCTGGAAACAAAGATTGAAAAGATGCAAGAAATGTTTCATAAAGACCTAGAAGAAATAAAAAAGAGTCAATTACAAATGAATAATGCAATGAATGAGATCAAAAACACTCTGGAGGGAACCAAGAGTAGAATAACGGAGTCAGAAGATAGGATAAGTGAGGTAGAAGATAAAATGGTGGAAATAAATGATGCAGAGAGGAAAAAAGAAAAAAGGATAAAAAGAAATGAGGACAACCTCAGGGACCTTTGGGACAATGTGAAATGCCCCAACATTCGAATCATAGGAGTTCCAGAAGAAGAAGACAAAAAGAAAGGCCATGAGAAAATACTCGAGGAGATAATAGCTGAAAACTTCCCTAAAATGGGGAAGGAAATAGCCACCCAAGTCCAAGAAACCCAGAGAGTCCCAAACAGGATAAACCCAAGGCGAAACACCCCAAGACACATATTAATCAAATTAACAAAGATCAAACACAAAGAACAAATATTAAAAGCAGCAAGGGAAAAACAACAAATAACACACAAAGGGATTCCCATAAGGATAACAGCTGATCAATCAATAGAAACCCTCCAGGCCAGAAGGGAATGGCAGGACGTACTGAAAGTAATGAAAGAGAATAACCTACAACCTAGATTACTGTATCCAGCAAGGATCTCATTCAGATATGAAGGAGAATTCAAAAGCTTTACAGACAAGCAAAAGCTGAGAGAATTCAGCACCACCAAACCAGCTCTTCAACAAATGCTAAAGGATCTTCTCTAGATAGGAAATGCAGAAAGGTTGTATAAACGTGAACCCAAAACAACAAAGTAAATGGCAACAGGACCACACCTATCAATAATTACCTTAAATGTAAATGGGTTGAATGCTCCAACCAAAAGACAAAGATTGGCTGAATGGATACAAAAACAAGACCCCTATATATGCTGTCTACAAGAGACCCACCTCAAAGCAACAGACACATACAGACTAAAAGTGAAGGGCTGGAAAAAAATATTTCATGCAAACGGAGACCGAAAGAAAGCAGGAGTCGCAATACTCATATCAGATAAAATAGACTTTCAAATAAAGGATGTGAAAAGAGACAAAGAAGGACACTACATACTGATCAAAGGATTAATGCAAGAAGAAGATGTAACAATTATAAATATATATGCACCCAACATAGGAGCACCGCAATATGTATGGCAAACGCTAACGAGTATGAAAGAGGAAATTAATAGTAACACAATAATAGTGGGAGACTTTAATACCCCACTCACAAGTATGGATAGATCAACTAAACAGAAAATTAACAAGGAAACACAAACCTTGAATGACACAATGGACCAGCTAGACCTAATTGATATCTAAAGGACATTTCACCCCAAAACAATCAACTCCACCTTTTTCTCAAGTGCACACGGAACCTTCTCCAGAATAGATCACATCCTGGGCCATAAATCTGGTCCTGGAAAATTAAAAAAAAATTGAAATCATTCCAGTCATCTTTTCTGACCACAGTGCAGTAAGATTAGATCTCAATTACAGGAAAAAAATTGTTAAAAATTCAAACATATGGAGGCTAAATAACACGCATCTGAATAACCAACAAATCGTAGAAGAAATCAAAAAAGAAATCAAAATATGCATAGAAATGAATGAAAATGAAAACACAACAACCCAAAACCTATGGGATACTGTAAAAGCAGTGCTAAGGGGAAGGTTCATAGCATTACAGGCTTACATCAGGAAACAAGAAAAAAGCCAAATAAAAAACCTAACTCTACACCTAAAGCAATTAGAGAAGGAAGAAAGAAGAACCCCAGGGTTAGCAGAAGGAAAGAAATCTTAAAAATCAGGGCAGAAATAAATGCAAAAGAAACTAAAGAGACCATAGCAAAAATCAACAAAGCTAAAAGCTGTTTTTTTGAAAAAATAAACAAAATCGACAAACCATTAGCAAGATTCATTAAGAAGCAAAGAGAGAAGAACCAAATTAACAAAATTAGAAATGAAAATGGAGAGATCACAACAGACAACACTGAAATACAAAGGATCATAAGAGACTACTACCAGCAGCTCTATGCCAATAAAATGGACAACTTGGATGAAAGGGACAAATTCTTAGAAAAGTATAACCTTCCAAAACTGAACCAGGAAGAAATAGAAGATCTTAACAGACCCATCACAAGCAAGGAAATCGAAACTGTAATCAAAAATTTTCCAGCAAACAAAAGCCCAGGACCAGATGGCTTCACAGCTGAATTCTACCAAAAATTTAGAGAAGAGCTAACACTTATCTTACTCAAACTCTTCCAGAAAATTGCAGAGGAAGGTAAACTTCCAAACTCATTCTATGAGGCCACCATCACCCTAATTCCAAAACCAGACAAAGAGGCCACAAAAAAAGAAAACTACAGGCCAATATCACTGATGAACATAGATGCAAAAATCCTTAACAAAATTCTAGCAAACAGAATCCAACAACATATTAAAAAAATCATACACCACGACCAAGTGGGCTTTATCCCAGGAATGCAAGGATTCTTTAATATCCACAAATCAATCAATGTAATACACCATATTAACAAATTGAAAGATAAAAGCCATATGATTATCTCAATAGATGCAGAGAAAGCCTTTGACAAAATTCAACACCCATTCATGATTAAAACTCTCCAGAAAGCAGGAATAGAAGGAACATACCTCAACATAATAAAAGCTATATATGACAAACCCATAGCAAGTATCACCCTCAGTGGTGAAAAATTGAAAGCATTTCCCCTGAAATCAGGAACAAGACAAGGATGCCCACTCTCACCGCTACTATTCAACATAGTGTTGGAAGTTTTGGCCACAGCAATCAGAGGAGAAAAAGAAGTAAAAGGAATCCAGATAGGAAAAGAAGAAGTGAA
Source organism: Dama dama (assembly GCF_033118175.1). Classification (NCBI taxonomy): domain Eukaryota; kingdom Metazoa; phylum Chordata; class Mammalia; order Artiodactyla; family Cervidae; genus Dama; species Dama dama. The sequence goes on along the minus strand of NC_083697.1, from coordinate 8,408,019 downwards.
ACTCTCGCTGTTTGCAGATGACATGATCCTCTACATAGAAAACCCTAAAGACTCTTCCAGAAAATTACTAGAGCTAATCAATGAATATAGTAAAGTTGCAGGATATAAAATTAACACACAGAAATCCCTTGCATTCCTATATACTAACAATGAAAAAACAGAAAGAGAAGTTAAGGAAACAATACCATTCACTATTGCAACAAAAAGAATAAAATACTTTTGAGTATATCTACCTAAAGAAACAAAGGACCTATACATAGAAAACTATAAAACACTGATGAAAGAAATCAAAGAGGACACAAACAGATGGAGAAACATACCATGCTCATGGATTGGAAGAATCAATATTGTCAAAATGGCTATTCTACCCAAAGCAATCTATAGATTCAATGCAATCCTTATCAAGCTACCAACGGTATTTTTCACAGAACTAGAACAAATAATTTCACAATTTGTATGGAAATACAAAAAACCTCGAATAGCCAAAGTAATCTTGAGAAAGAAGAATGGAACTGGAGGAATCAACCTGCCTGACTTCAGACTCTACTACAAAGCCACAGTCATCAAGACAGTATGGTACTGGCACAAAGACAGAAATATAGATCAATGGAACAGAATAGAAAGCCCAGGGATAAATCCACGAACTTATGGACACCTTATCTTTGACAAAGGAGGCAAGGATATACAATGGAAAAAAGACAACCTCTTTAATAAGTGGTGCTGGGAAAGCTGGTCAACCACTTGTAAAAGAAGAAAGTAGAACACTTTCTAACACCATACACAAAAATAAACTCAAAATGGATTAAAGATCTAAATGTAAAACCAGAACCTACAAAACTCCTAGAGGAGAACATAGGCAAGACACTCTCCGACATAAATCACAGCAAAATCCTCTATGACCCACCCCCCAGAATATTGGAAATAAAAGCAAAACTAAACAAATGGGACCTAATGAAACTTAAAAGCTTTTGCACAACAAAGGAAACTATAAGTAAGGTGAAAAGACAGCCCTCAGATTGGGAGAAAATAATAGCAAATGAAGAAACAGACAAAGGATTAATCTCAAAAATATACAAGCAACTCCTGCAGCTCAATTCCAGAAAAATAAATGACCCAATCAAAAACTGGGCCAAAGAACTTAACAGACATTTCTCCAAAGAAGACATACAGATGGCTAACAAACACATGAAAAGATGATCAACATCACTCATTATCAGAGAAATGCAAATCAAAACCACAATGAGGTACCATTACACGCCAGTCAGGATGGCTGCTATCCAAAAGTCTACAAGCAATAAATGCTGGAGAGGGTGTGGAGAAAAGGGAACCCTCTCACACTGTTGGTGGGAATGCAAACTAGTACAGCCACTATGGAGAACATTGTGGAGATTTCTTTAAAAACTGGAAATAGAACTGCCATATGACCCGGCAATCCCACTTCTGGGCATACACACTGAGGAAACCAGATCTTAAAGAGACACATGCACCCCAATGTTCATCGCGGCACTGTTTATAATATCCAGGACATGGAAGCAACCTAGATGCCCATCAGCAGATGAATGGATAAGGAAGCTGTGGTACATATACACCATGGAATATTACTCAGCTGTTAAAAAGAATTCATTTGAACCAGTTCTAATGAGATGGATGAAACTGGAGCCCATTATACAGAGTGAAGTAAGCCAGAAAGATAAAGAACATTACAGCATACTAACACATATATATGGAATTTAGAAAGATGGTAACGACAACCTTATATGCAAAACAAAAAAAAAGACACAGAAGTACAGAATAGACTTTTGAACTCTGTGGGAGAAGGTGAGGGTGGCATGTTTTGAAAGAACAGCATGTATATTATCTCTGGTGAAACAGATCACCAGCCCAGGTGGGATGCATGAGACAAGTGCTCGGGGCTGGTGTACTGGGAAGACCCAGAGGAATCGGGTGGAGAGGGAGGTGGGAGGGGGGATCGGGATGGGGAATACGTGTAAATCTCTTGTTGATTCATGTCAATGTATGACAAAACCCACTGAAAAAATAAATAAATAAAAAAAATAAAAGCAACAAATTTTAAAAGACAAATAACATTCAATGGAAATCTCATAAAGTTATTGGCCAATTTCTCAGCAGAAAATCTACAAGCCAGAATGGATTGGAATGATATATTCTAAGTGATGAAAGGGGAGAAACTACAACCGAGAATAGTCTACCCAGCAATATTCTCATTCTCTGATTTACTGGAGGAATCAAAAGCATTCCAGACAAGAAAAATTTAAGAAAATTCAGCACCACTAAAACAGATTTACAACAAATGCTAAAGGGACTTCTCTAGGCAGGAAACAAGAGAAGAAATAGACATACAAAAATTAAACACAAAACAATGAACAAAACGGTCATAAGATCATATGTATCAAAAATTACCTTAAATATAAATGGATTAAATGAAACAACCAAAAGATATAGGCTACCTGGATGGGTACAAAAAAAAAAAAAAGGATCATACATATGTTTTCTACAAGATATCTACCTTAGACCTACAGCCACTTACAGATTGAAAGTGAGGGGGCAGGGGAAGATATTTCATGCATACCGAAATTGTATGTGCTACTCCAGAAAGCTAGAGTAGCAATATTCATATCAGGCAAAAGAGGCTTTAAAGCATAGATTGTTATAAGAGACAAAGATAAACAGTACATAATGATCAAGAGTTCAATTCAAGAAGATCTAAAAGTTACATATATATATGTGTGTGTATATATATATATATATACCCAAAATAGGAGCCCTTCAATATGTAAGGCAAATACTAATATGTTTTTTAGTATAAAGGGATATATCAACAGTAACATAATAATAGTGGAAGACTTTCATCAATGTATTAATCATCCAGACAGAAAATTAATAGGAAAACACAGATCTTAAATGACCCTTCAAATAATTTGAACTTAATTGATATTTATAGAGCATTCCATTCAAAAGTGCAGGTTACAACTTCCTCTCAAGTGCACATGGAACATTCTTCAGGATTGACCACGTGCTGGGACAAAATGATCCTTGATAAATTTAAGAAAACTGAAATTATATCAAGCATCTTTTATAATCACAATGGTATGAGATTAAACATAAACCACAAGGAAAAAAAAGAATAAAACACAACAACAACCTAAAAATACAAACATATGGAAGCTAAACAATATGCTAGTTATCAACCATTGGATCACTGATGAAATCAAAGAGAAAATAAAAGTATTTCTAGAGGCAAATAAAAGTGAAAGCACAATGATCCAAAACTTATGGGATACTGAAAAAGCAGTTTTAAGAGGGGAATTTATAGCAATAAAATTGTAAAGAAACAAGAAAACTCTTAAACAGCGAGAACTTACTCCTAAAATAACTAGAGAAAGAATAACAAGCAAACTTAAAGTTATTAGAAGGATGGAAAGCATAACAATCAGAGCAGAAATAAACAAAAAAGAGATAAAGATAATAATCACAAAGATCAATGAAACCAAAAGCTGGTTCTTTGAAAATATTAAAAAAAAATAATAATAATCCTTTAGTCAGACTCATCAAGAAAAAAAATGAAGAGGACACAAATCAACAAAATTAAAAATGAAAAAAGAGAAGTTACAAGCAGAAATGCAAAGAATCGTAAGAGACTATGATGAACAACTCCATACCAATAAAATGGACAACCTGGAAGAAATGAACAAATTCTTAGAAAGGTTCAACCTCCCTAGACTGAACCAAGAAGAAATAAAAATATGAACAAACCAGTCAGAAGCACTGAAATTGAAACTATGCTTAAAAACTTAAAAACTTCCCTTGGTATCACCAGGGTTCCCACAAGCCAAGCAGCTGTGGCACCTTCATGCTCAACCCTCACTGGGGCAGAGCTGCCATAGGAAAAAAAAAAAAGACTCGCGTCTATACATACGGGGTCGCTTCAGTCACATCCAGCTCTTTGTGATTCTGTGTTTTCTTTTCTTTTTCCTTTCCTCTTTTTTTTTTTTTAATTTTAATTCTTAAGCCTATTATTATTTTTTCTACATTTATTTCTTTGTTTGCTTCTTCTACTGTTCTTTTCACCTTGTAGTTAATCTTTAATATATATAAATATTCCTTATCTACCTCTATTTAACTATGCCTATTTATTCTTTCTTTTTTTCCTTTGCACTCAACATATTTGCTAGTTTTGCTTTCACTGCTTTATTCCCCAATTGGCACCTTGCTTTAGTTTTGTTTTCCTGTTTGTGTTTATTTTGTGCTTTAGTCAGTTTTGTTCTTCACTGGTAGATAAAATTTTTGATTTCCTTTGTTCACTGGGGCAATCTATTATACTTTCTTTTTGTTGGGCTGTTTCAATTTTGCTTATGGGTGTATATGTTTATGTATATATTCCATTATTTTAGTTATTATTTGCTTGATTTTGTAACTGCCACTTGTCTGGGTTTCATCTTTGGTTTTTCATTTTTGTTTATTTGTTATAATCTCACTTAATGCCATAAAAAAAAAAAAAAAAAAAACACTGGTGGAATCTTCATTCCTGACCCGAGATCAAGCCCTGAGACTTTGGAGTGGGAGCACTGATTCCAAGACCCTAGACTACCAGAGAACTAACCCTAAGGAGTATCAAATAATGAGAACTCACACAAATGAAACCACTTGAGTACAAGATCTGCCAGCATCCAACTACCAACAGCACCCTGTGTGGAACTTCCCATCTAAGCAACAACAACAACAAAAAAACAAAAATACAAACATAATCATCAGCAGACAGGATTACCACCTCACTCAACCTTTCCCATCAGAGGAAAAACAAAGAAACACTCAGCACAAATCTCACCCTATATGAAGCTTGCACAAACCACTGAATCAAGCTTAGGAGGGCAGGAGCTAAAAGGAAGAAAGAATTCAACCTTGAAGCCTGGGAAAAGGAGACCTCAAACAGAATAAGTTAAAAAATAATGAAAAGGCAGAGAAATAGCACACAAATGAAGGAACAAACCAGAATTACAGAAGTACAAATAAATGATGAGAAATAGCAAACTACCTGAAAAAGAATTCAGAATAATGATAGTAAAGATGATAAAAAACAAAACAAAACCTTGAAAACAGAATGGATAAAATGCAAAAATCAATTAACAAAGACCTAGAAGAATTAAAGATTAGACATATAGAGACAAATAGCTCAATTGCTGAAATTAAAAATACTCTAGAAGGAATGAATAGCAGACTATCTGAAGCAGAATAACAAATCAGGGAGCTGGAAGATAAAATGGTGAAAATAACTTCTGAAGAGCAGAGTAAAATAAAAAGAATGAAAAGAACTGAGGATAACTTCAGAGACCTCTTGAACAATATCAAATGCACCAACACTTGAATTATAAGGGTCCAAAGGGTATGAGAAAAGTTTTGAAGAGATTATAGTTGAAAATTTCTCCAGCATGGAAAAGGAAATAGTAAAGTCCCAGAGGTGCAAAGAGTCCCATACAGGATAATCCCAAGGAGAAACACACCAAGACACATACTAATCAAACTAACAAAGACTAAACACAAAGAAAAACTATTAAGAACAGCAAGGGAAAAGCAGCAAGTAACATACAAGGGAAACCCCATATGCTTAACAGCTGATCTTTCAGCAAAAACTCTGCAGGCCAGAAGGGAATGGCAGAATATATTTAAAATACTGAAAGGGAAAAATCTACAACCAAGATTACTCTACCAGGCAAGGATCTCATTAAAAAATGGTGGTAAAATCAAAAGCTATTCAGACAAGCAAAAGTTAAGAAAATTCAGTAACACCAAATCAACTTTACAGCAAATGCTAAAAGAACTTATATAGTTAAGAAATTCAAGAAAAGAAAAAGATCTACAAAGTCAAACTCCAAACAAGAAAATGACTATATATATATAAGTAATTACTTCAAATGTAAGCTGATTAAATGTTCCAACCAAAAGAATCAGACTGGCTGAGTGAACACAAAAACAAGACCCATATATATGCTGTCTACAAAAAGCTCACTTCAGACCTAAAGACACATATAGACTGAAAGTGAAAGGAAGGAAAAATATATTCCATGCAAACGGGAAGCAAAAGAAAGCTGGGGTAGCAATCCTCGTATCAGAGAAAATGGACCTTAAAATAAAGAAGATTACAAGAGATAAGGAAGGACACCACATAATGATCAAGGGATCAATCCAAGAGGAAGATATGACAATTATAAATATCTATGCACCCAACTTAAAAGTACCTCAAAATATAAGATGAACACTAACAGACATAAAAGGAGAAATTGACAGCAAAACAGTAATAGTAGGAGACTTTAACAGTTCACTCACACCAATGGACAGACCATTAAAATGGAAAATTAATAAGAAACACGTCTTAAATGAAACATTAGATGAAATGGACCTCATTGATATCTTCAGAACATTCCATCCAAATTCAGAAGAATACATCTTCTCAAGTAGCACATGCAGCATTCTCCAGCATAGACCACATCTTGTGTCACAAATCAAACTTCAGTAAATTTAAGAAAATTGAAATCATATCAAGCATCTTCTTTGATCACAACTCTATGAGACTAGATATCAATTACAAGAAAAAAAGAAAGAAAGAAAAAACTGTAAAAAATACAAGCACATGGAGATTAAACAATATATTTCTTTTTTTTTTTTTTTTTTTTTCCATTTATTTTTATTAGTTGGGGGCTAATTACTTTACAATATTGGAGTGGTTTTTGCCATACATTGATGTGAATCAGCCATGGATTTACATGTGTTCCCCATCCCAATCCCCCCTCCCGCCTCCCATCCCACCCCATCCCTCTGGGTCTTCCCAGTGCACCAGCCCCGTCCCATGCACTTGTCTCATGCATCCAACCTGGGCTGGTGATCTGTTTCACACTTGATAATATACATGTTTTGATGCTGTTCACTCAAAACATCCCACCCTCGCCTTCTCCCACAGAGTCCAAAAGTCTGTTCTGTACATCTGTGTCTTTTTTTCTGTTTTGCATATAGGGTTATCATTACCATCTCTCTAAATTCCATATATATGTGTTAGTATACTGTATTGGTCTTTATCTTTCTGGCTTACTTCACTCTGTATAATGGACTCCAGTTTGACCCATCTCATTAGAACTGATTCAAATGAATTCTTTTTAATGGCTGAGTGATATTCCATGGTGTATATGTACCACAGCTTCCTTATCCATTCATCTGCTGATGGGCATCTAGGTTGCGTCCATGTCCTGCCTATTATAAACAGTGCTGCGATGAACATTGGGGTGCACGTGTCTCTTTCAGATCTGGTTTCCTCAGTGTGTATGCCCAGGAGTGGTATTGCTGGGTCATATGGCAGTTCTATTTCCAGTTTTTTAAGGAATCTCCACACTGTTCTCCATAGCGGCTGTACTAGTTTGCATTTCTACCAACAGTGTAAGAGGGTTCCCTTTTCTCCACACCCTCTCCAGCATTTATTGCTTGTAGACTCTTGGATAGCAGCCATCTTGACTGGTGTGTAATGGTACATCATTGTGGTTAACAATATATTTCTAAATAACCAACAAGTTACTGAAGAAATCAAAAGGTAAAAAAAAAAAAAAAAAAAAAAAACTTCTAGAAACAAATGACAATTAAAATACAACAACTCAAAACCAATGGGATGCAGCAAAAGTAGTTCTAAGAGGGAAATTTATAGCAATACAATCTTACCTCAAGAAACAAAAAAAGCATTGAATAGACAATCTAACTTTACACCTAAAACAACTGAAAAAGATGAACAAAAAAGCAAACCAAAAATTAGCAGAAGGAAAAATAATCATAAAGATCAGAACAGAAATAAATGAAAAAGAAAGAAACAATAGTAAAGATTAATAAAACTAAAAGCTGGTTGTTTGAGAAGATAAACAAAATTGTGAAACCATTAGCCAGACTCATCAAGAAAAAAGAGAGAGGAATCAGATCAACAAAATTAGAAATGAAAAAGGAGAGGTTGCTTCAGACAATACAGAAATACAAAGCATTATAAGAGACTATTATGAACAACTATATGGCAATAAAATGGATAATCTAGAAGAAATGGTCAGATTCTTAGAAAAGTTCAATTTTCCAAGGCTGAAGCAGGAAGAAATAGAAATTATGAACAACCCAATTACAAGCACTGAAACTGAAGCTGTGATAAAAAATCTCGCCAGGAACAAAATCTCAGGATCAGAAGGCTTCACAGGAGAATTCTATCAAATATTTAGAGAAGAGCTAATGCCTATCCTTCTAAAACTCTTTCAAGAAATTGCAGAGGAAGAAACACTTCCAAACTCATTCAACAAGGCCACCATCACCCTGATACCAAAACCAGACAAAGACAACAACACACAAAAAGAAAACTACAGGCCAATATCACTGATGAACATAGATGCAAAATTCCTCAACAAAACTTGAGCAATCAGAATTCAGCAACTCATCAAAAAGCTCATACACCACGAAAAAGTTGGGTTTATTCCAGGGATGCAATGATTCTTCAATATATGCAAATCAATCAATGTGATTGATATACCATATTAACAAATTGAAAGATAAAAGCCACATAATCATCTCAAAAGATGCAGAAAAAGCCTTTGACAAAATTCAGTTTTAATTTATGATTAAAACTCTTCCAAAAATGAGCATAGAAGGAACTACCTCAACATAGTAAAGGCCATATATGATAAGCCTACAGCAAACATTCTCAATGGTGAAAAACTGAAAGCATTCCCCCTAAGATCAGGAACAAGATAAGGATGTCCACTTTCATCACTATTATTCAACATAGTTCTGGAAATCCTAGCTACAGTAATCAGAGAAGAAAAAGAAATAAAAGGAATCCAGATTGGAAAAGAAGAAGTAAAGCTCTCACTGTTTGCAGATGACATGATACTTTACATAGAAAACCCTAAAGATAGCATCAGAAAATTACTAGAGTTAATCAGTGAATTTAGCAAAGTTGCAGGATACAAACTCAATACACAGAAATCACACTTGCATTTCTATATACTAAGAATGAAACATCAAAAAGAGAAATTAAGGAATCAATCCCATTCACTATTGAAAAAAAAAAGAATAAAATATATGGGAATAAACTTACCTAAGGAGAAAAAGACCTGTACACAGAAAATTATAAGACACTAATGAAAGAAATCAAAGATGACATGAACATATGGAGAGATATTCCATGTTCCTGGGTAGGAAGAATCAATATTGTAAAAACGACTACACTACCAAATGCAATCTACAGATTCAATGAGATCCCTATCAAATTACCAGTGGTGTTTTTCACAGAACTAGAACAAAAATTTCACAATTCATATGGAAACATAAAAGACCCTGAAGAGACAGAGTAGTCTTTAGAAAAGAATGGAGCTGGAAGAATCAATCTTCCTGATTTCAGACTATACTACCAGACTACAGTCATCAAGACAGTATGGTACTAGCACAAAAATAGTGATATAGACCACTGGAACAAGATAGAAAGCCAAGAAATAAACCCATGAACCTATGGGTACCTTGTTTTTGACAAAGGAGGCATGAATGTACAAATAGGGCAAAGACAGCCTCTTTAATAAATGGTTTTAGGAAAATTGGACAGTTACATGTAAAAAAATGAAATGAGAACACTTCCTAACACCATACACAAAGACAAACTCAAAATGGATTAAAAACCTCAGCGTAATACCAGAAAGTATAAAACTTAGAGGAAAACATAGCAAGACTACTTGGTGACATAAAGCAGAGCAAAATCCCTTATAAGCAACCTTCTAGAGTAATGGAAATAAACAAAAGTAAACAAGTGGGACCTGAGTAAACTAAAAAGCTTTTGCACAGGAAATCAAAGTATCAGTTCCATTCAGTTCAGTCACTCAGTAGTGTCCACTCCTTACTACCCATGGACTGCAGCACACCAGGCCTCCCTGTCCATCACCAACTCCTGGAGTTTACTCAAACTCATGGCCACTGAGTTGGTGATGCCATCCAACCATCTCATCCTCTGTCGTCCCCTTCTTCTCCTGCCTTCATTCTTTCCCAGCATCAGGGTCTTTTCCAATGAGTTTCCACCAGGTTCTCTGCATCAGGTGGCCAAAATATTGGAGTTTCAGCTTCAGCATCAGTCCTTCCAAAGAATGTTCAGGACTGATTTTCTTTAGGATATACTGGTTGGGTCTCCTTGCAGTCCAAGGAACTCTCAAGAGTCTTCTCCAAGACCACAGTTCAAAAGCATCAGTTCTTCCATGCTCAGCTTTCTTTATAGTCCAACTCTCACATCCATACATGACTACTGGAAAAACCATTGCTTTGACTAGATGGCAAAGTAATGTCTCTGCTTTTTAATATGTTGTCTAGGTTGGTCACAACTTTTCTTCCAAAGGGCAAGCGTCTTTTAATTTCATGGCTGCAGTCATCATCTGCAGTAATTTTGGAAAGTATAAGCAACAATGAAAACATAAGCAAGGTGAAAAGACAACCCTCAGAATGGGAGAAAATAATAGCAAGTGTAACAACTGACAAAGGATTAATTTCCAAATTATATAAGCAGCTCATAGAACTCAATACAAGAAAAGCCAACAACCCAATCAAAAAGTGGGAAAAAGACCTAAACAGACATTTCTCTAACGAAGACTAATACTATGAAGACTAATACTAATGGCTAACAAATGCATGAAAAGATGCTCAGCATTGCTCATTATTTGAGAAATGCAAATCAAAACTACAATGAGATATCAGCTCACACCAATGAGAATGGTCATCAGCAAAAAGTCTACAAACAGCAAATGCTGGAGAGGGTGTGGATAAAAGGGAATGTTGTTGTACTGTTGTGGGAATATAAATTGATACAGCCATTATGGAAGATGGTATGGAGAATTCTTTAAGAAGTAGGAATAAAGTCTCCATATGACCCATTAATCCCACTTCTAGCCATACATTTTGACGAAATCAAAACTGAAAAAGACATATGCTCCCTGATGTTCATTGCAGCACTATTTACAATAGCTAGAACATGAAAGCAGCCTAGATAGCCATCAAAAGATGAATGGATATGGAAGTTGTGGTATCTATATTCAATGGAATATTACTCAGCCATAAAAAGGAATACACTTGAGTTTGTTCTAATGAAGTGGATGAACCTAGAACCTATTATAAAGAGTGAAGTTAGTCCAAAAGAGAAAGATAAATATAAAATTCTAAGCATATATACAGAATCTAGAAACATGGTACTTAAGAATCTACTTACAGGGCAACAATGGAGAAACAGACATAGAGAATAGACTTATGGACCTGGGGAGAGGGGAGGAGAGGGTGAGATGTATGGAACAAGTAACATGGAAACTTACATTACCATATATAAAATAATTGGCCAACAGGAATTTGCTGTATGGCTCAGGAAACTCAAACAGGGGCTCTGAATCAACCTAAAGGGGTGGGATGGGGAGGAAGATGGGAGTGAGCTTCAAAAGGGAGGAGACATATGTATACCTATGGCTGATTCATGTTGAGGTTTGACAGAAAACAACAAAATTCTGAAAATTAATTATCCTTCCATTTAAAATAATTAAATTAAAAATAAATAAATAAAAGGAACCTGAGTCAGCCATTTTTGCTGATCCTGGAGAGCCTTCAGGAAGTCAGGAGGCAAATGGGACTCTCCCTAGAGCGTACATGCTGGCAGTCACCATTTTGGGGAATTCATTCTATCACAAAGACTCTGGTTTTAGCAAGCACTATTTTGAATTCTTCCTGTCATGCTATTAGTACAGGGACCTACTTGTCAACCAGGTAGTTGGTACCAGTTCCAGGGACCCCAGGTCAATCAATTAGCTGAACAATGACACTACCCACCAGCAGGCCAGCACCAGCCTGTACTTATTTGGCCCCAGAGACATCCATGGAGAGAGGGTTCCATTCAAAACTGGGACATCATCAGGCCCTGGACCCCCAGGCTACATAGCCAGCCATACCAGGACCCCATTCCTCTCACCAAGAGGATGAAAACATCCTCCAGGTCCCTTGGACTGTGCATGCCAGTGCATACCAGTGTACTGAGGGTAGTTGGCCCTGTTGCAACAGAAAAGTGCACACAGCCTATATAAGCAGCACCTGAAGATTATTTTACCTTTGATGACAAAAGGAGAGTGTGCTGTTGGGTAATATACGATGTCTCCTACAAAAGATCATTTCAGCAAGATCAAGAAATGCAGCTGATTTATGTAATATTAAGAAATAAACACAGAAAACTAAGTAAAGTAAGATGATAGGAGAACGTGGTCTGAACAAAGAAATAAGGCAAACCTCAGAATAAGAAAAAAATGAACTGGAGATAACTAATCTACTAAAGAAAAAGTTCAAGGTAATAATCATAAACAGTCTCAACAAACCCAAGAAAACTGCATGAACAGAGTGAGAATTTCAGTGAAGAGTTAGAAAATATAAAGAAGAACAAAACAGAGCCAAAGAATTGAATAATCTAAGTGAAAGAAACACTATAAAGGACTAATGATAGATTAAATTTTGCAGATGAATGGGTGAGCAAACTAAAAGGCAGAGTAGTGGAAATCACCCAAGCTGAATAGAAAAAAAGAATTAAAAAAAAAAAAGTCATTTAAGACACTTTTGAGACAACATCAAGAAAAATAAAATTTTATTTTAGACATCACAAAGGGAGAATAGAGAGAGAAAGCTTCAGAGAACTCATCTGACAATAATAGTTAAAAACTTCTATAACTAGAAAAAGGAAATGGATATCTAAGTCTAGAAGTCTAGCAAGCAAAGAGTCCCAAACAAGAGGAACCCAAATAATTAAAATGCATAAATTAAATACAAATAGAGTGAAAACAAATTGTGAAAAAGAACTAGTTATAAACTGGGAACTCCCATAAGATTATGAGCAGATTTTTCAACAGAAACTTTGCTGGCCAAAGGGGAGTGGTATGATATATACAAAGTGATGAAAAGAAAACACCTTTAATCAAGACTACTCAACAATCAAGGCTTTCATTCAAATTTGAAGGAGAGACAAGGAGTTTTATAGAGAAGCAAAAGCTAAAAGAGTTCATTACCACTCAATTACTTTTTCAAGAAATGTTAAAAGGAATTCTCTAAGCAGAAAACAACTAGAAATGTAGAAATTATAAAAGGAAAAAATTACTCTGGTAAAGGCATATATTAGCAAGAGAAGATCAACAACTTGTAGAAAGCTAGAAGAAAAGTTAAAAGGCAAAAATATTAAAATTGTCTCTATCCACAATAAGTTGCCATGTTGCACAAAACAAAAGAAGGTTAATTATTATGTCAAAAACATTCAGCATGGTACACCACATCAACAAATGAAGAATAGAATTTATGTAATCATCTCAATAGAATAAGAAAAAGCTCAGAAAATGTTGTATCCATTTATGATAAAAGCTCTCAACAAAGTGACTATACAGAGAACATAATATAATATATATAATAAAAGCCATTAATTACAAATCCATAATCATATGCAGTGATGAAGATAAAATATTTTTTCTAATATCAGAAACAAGATATGAATGGCTATTTTTACTCTCTCATTCAACAAAGAACTGGCAATCCTAGGCACAGCAATCAGATAAGAGAAAATAAATAAATAAGGGGAATCTAAATTGGGAAGGAGGAAGTTAAACTGTGATTGTTTTCAGATGACATTATACTATATAGAAAGAATCCTAAAGACACCACCAAATTTGTTTTATTAATCAATAAAATCAGTAAAGTTACAGGATAGAAAAATTAATACATATAAATCTCTTGCATTTCTATACACTAATAACTATCAGAAAGAGAAGTTAAGAAAGTAATTCAACTTACAATTACATTAAATAAAAACTAGAAATAAATATATGTAAAGCCATGAAACACCTGCACTTTAAAAATTATGACTTTGATGAAAGAAACTGAAGGTGACACAAATAAATGGAAAGATACACCATGCTCATGGATTGAAAGGGCAAATATTTTTAAAATAGTCATTCTACTCAAGGCAATCTATAGATTTAATGCAATGTCTAAGGGGTTTTCACATAATTAGAGTAAATAATTCTAAATTTGTATGAAATACAAAAGATCCCCAATAGCAAAAAAAAGAATCTTGAGAAAGAAGAACAAAAATGGAAGTAACACATTCCCTGGCTTGAGACTGTACTCCAGAGCCACAGTTGAGAAAACATTATAGTATTGGCACAAAAATAGACACAGATTAATGGAAGAAAACAGAGAACACAGAAATTAGCCAACACTTATTTATTTGTCAATTAATCTATTACAGAGGGGCAAGAATATAAAGTGGGGAAAAGCTAGCCATGTCAAAAAATCGTGCTGGGAAAACTGAACAGCCCCATGTAGAAGAATCAAATTGTTCAGTTTCTCACACATATACACAAATAAACTCAAGATGAATTAAAGACAAATGTTAAGACATGAAATCATAAAACTTCTATACTCTTTGGTCTTTGCAATATTTTTTGAATATTTTTATTCAGGGAAAAATACATATATCAGAATATATTAAACTAAAAAAAAAATAGACTAAACTAAAAAAAGGACAGAAACAAAGAAAAAAAAACTTTTGCATAGTGAAAAAACCTATCAAATATGTGAAAAAGCAGCCTACTGATTGGGAGAATATAATTGCAAATGGTATATCTGATACTGAGTTAATATTCAAAGTACACAAACAACTCATACCACTCAAAATCAAACAAGCAACCTGATTAAAATGTGAGCAGAGGACCCCAGTACACATTTTTCTAAGAAGATATACAGAATACAATAGACAAATGCAAAGATGCTCAATATCACTAATAATCAAGGAAATGAAAATTAAAATTACAAAGAGATGTCACCTCAGACCTTTCAAAATGGCTATTATCGGAAAGACAACAAATAACAAGTGTTATCAAGAACATAGAGAAAAGGGAACCCTTGTGTACTTTTCGTGGGAGCATAAATCTGTGCAGCCGTTGTGGAAAACAAGATGGAGCTTCCTCCAAAAATTAAAAATAAAACCACCATGCTGCTGCTAAGTCGCTTCAGTCATGTCTGACCCTGTAAGACCCCACAGACGACAGTCCACCAGGCTCCCCTGTTCCTGGGATTCTCCAGGCAAGAATAGTGGAGTGGGTTGCCGTTTCCTTCTCCATATGCCCTAGCAATTCTACTTCTGGGCATTTTTCTGAAGAATACAAAAGCACTGATTCTAAAAGATATATGCACCCCATCTATGGTCATTTTATCATTATTTACAACTGCCAAGTTATGGAAATAACCTTAGTCCCATCAAAGCATAAATGAGTAAAGAAGAAGTGATATACATACATAGTGGAACATTACTAGGCATAAGAAAGAGTGAACTCTTTAATTGCAATAACATAGATGGACTTAGTGAAATAAGTCAGAGAAAGAAAAACATCATATGATTTCACCTTTATGTGGATACTTGCTTTTTAACAAAACAGATGAACAAATACAACACAACTGTAACACGCTCATAGAGTCAGTGACCAAGGAAGTAGTTCTCAGAAGGGAGGGAGGTTGAGGGTAAATGAGAAGGATTAAAAGGCACAAACTCCCAATTATAAAATAAAGGTGTCAGAACATAGCTTATAGACAGATATTCACCATACTTATTATGGTGATCATTTTTTTAGTATACAAAAATAATGAATTGCTATGTTCTATATCTAAAACTAATATAATATTGTAAGTTAGCTATATTTCAAATAATAAAGAAAATAAAATGAAAAAAAATCAATAAGATAAACAGCTCACTGTGAAAATGCTTAACTGCAATGATTCTCTAAAATTTTCCACCATTAGCACCATATTGATAGTAGGTGCTAATCACTTTTTCCTGGAGCCATTATTGGATGTGATGCAGAAGAGACAACATTCACTGCAGCATCATGGGAACAAGCATCATACTCCACACATTCAATTATTTTCATACATACCATTTAGAGTATGGAACCAGGATTGAAGCCAAGATCTAGAGCTCCAGACTCTGGTTCTTGACTTCTAGTCTCCTTCTGATCCTTCTGGGACTTACTGACTTTGGGACACTTATTTTGTGATGCTACTTTAATTTTCCCTTGAGTTTGTGGAGAAGGAATAAACTTTCTTCTACCCTTCTTGTTGTTCTAACAACTGAATTGTCAAGTGACAGATTAATAGGAGACAATCAGATCTAACTGTTGCAGGTATGGGATTCCATAGAATATGGGGCCCAAGGACAAAGTAGACAATTGAAGTGTACATGCCATTTGAGAGATGGGGAAGGCAAGTAGGGTTTGGGTCTTCAAAGGAATGAACGTTACTTTGCAGAAAGACAGAAAGAGCAAATATTTGGTAAATGAATGTTTGCTAAACCATTCAGAGACAGTGAGACATGGACAGGACTCTAATCATACAAGCTTTTCTCCACACTTAATTCATATTACACTGTAGTTGTCAGTGATTACATTTCTTCTTCCTAGAAAAGGCCTTTCATCTAAATTATCTTTAGGCCATTAAAAGAGGTAATAAAAGGTTCTTCCTGAAACTTTTGTTTCTGAAAAACAACCAGCTCCAAATAATCCTCAAGCCAAAAAGACACATTTTGTGGTGACGTGTTTTGTTCTGCTACAATTTAAGTTCCTTTGATTCAAATAACTTTCTGTCAAACTGAGTCCAAATGATGACCTTTTGCATAGCACCTCACCTGAGCGCTACAACCCAAGGTTATCCCTCCTTCGGAAAGCAATGTGTGTGTGTGTGTGTGTGTGTGTGTGTGTGTGGTTTCATGTGTGTCCAACTCTTTGCAACTCTATGGACTGTAGCCTGCCGGGCTCCTCTGTCCACAGCATTCTCCAGGCAAGAATACTGGAGTGGGTTGCCATTTCCTCCTCCAGGGGTTCTTCTTGACCCAGGGATCGAACCTGCTTCTCTTATGTCTCCTGCATTGACAGGCTGTTTTTTTACCTCTAACACCACCTGGTAAGCCAATAATGCTGAAAGCAATAATGGTGGCTAATACATCATTCTGTGGAATCAGGGACTGTTCTATGTCTTTTAGATGTGTTAATTTATTTACTACTCACAACATTCTGGGCTTCCTTGGTAGCTCAGCTAGTAAAGAATTAACCTGAAACGCAGGAGATCCTGGTTCAATTCCTGGGTTGGGAACTTTCCCTGGGGAAAGAATAGGCCACTCACTCCAGTGTTCTTGGGCTTCCCTTGTGGCTCAGTTGGTAAAGAATCCACCTGCAATGTGAGAGATCTGGGTTTGATCCTTGGGTTGGGAAGATCCCCTGGAGGAAGGCATGGCAACCCACTCCAGTATTCTTGCCTGGAGAATCCTCATGGATAGAGGAGCCTGGCAGGCTACAGTCCATGGGATCCCAAAGAGTAGGACATGACTGAGCGACTAATCATAGCACAGCACAGTAAAACATCCTGTTACTTCCATTGTCCATGGACAGGAAAACTGAAACCTGGGGTCACATAGACAGCACCTGATGGAACCAGGATTGAAGCCAAGATCTAGAGCTCCAGACTCTGGTTCTTGACTTCTAGTCTCCTTCTGATCCTTCTGGGACTTACTGACTTTGGGACACTTATTTTGTGATGCTACTTCAATTTTCCCACAGGATCCCTCCTATGACTGGTAAAGAGCCCTGTACTATCTGTCCTCCACCAAGTTGGTGGAGGAGAGGCCTCCTTTAGCACATATAATGTGTAAGAAAAATCTCCATTGCTAAAGGTATCTTCCTCTTTGTACCAGAAAGAGGAGGATGACCAAATCTGTAGAAACTTATCAAAGCAGAAGTCAGGGACTTAAATCTGCATAACAACCTTGCTCTTGTTCACTGTGTTTTTACAAAGGTCACTTCCCTTAACTACACCCTCTCCCAACATAGTTTGCCTTTAGCATGAGATATTTTTAAGGTGATGACTTCAGTCATTTCTAGGGACTACTCATTTTTCCTTGGTCTCTCTTTGGTGGCTCAGGTGGTAAAAGCAGCTGCCTACAATGTGGGAGACCCGGGTTCAATCCCTGGGTCGGGAAGATCCCCTGGAGAAGGAAATGGCCACCCACTCCAGTACTGTTGCCTGGAAAATCCCATGGATGGAGAGCCTGGTGGACTGCAGTCCATGGGGTCACAAAGAGTCGGACACGACTGAGCGACTTCACTTAATGTTGATTAAGACAATCAACAATATAAATGTTGAATAAGAAGAGAAACTTCTACTCAGTCTGCAGTTTTTGAGGTGACAGATTACACTCTTCACCATCACTGCAGCCCCTCTTCTTCCTCCCACCCCAAAAGTTCAAGTTCAGGGACTGAAGGAAAGTACCTGTGAGTCATGCCACTGTGCTACCTTGGCCCTAACATTGCACTGCCCCAAGTCTGGGCAAAGCCTTGTCTGTTCAGGGCCAGAGGGGACCAATCGAGAGGCAAGGTATCTGATTTTATTCAGAAAGACAGATGACTGAGAACATAGAAGATTGTCTCAAAATCACCATCTTGTTGGGGTCTAGATGCTAGGATTTTTGTTTGTTTGTTTGTTTTTTAATAGAACAGAGAGAGGGAGGAGTTGAGAAAGTAAAGTAAAAAGGCCATTATCTTGCAAATCACTCCTAGAATGGCCAACCTTGGGAAGGGGTGTGTTAATCTTTTCTTTCCTGCAGTCATTCACATGTGAGCAGAGTCAGGTTATCTCCCTATTAGCTGGACAAAGACAGTTTAGTTTAACAGTCAGGCAAAGTGATAGGATTTCCTGAGGAAGGCCATGATGTATGACTGTAACAAGAAAAGCAAGAAAAAACAGTTTAAAGTAAAAAAGCAGATCCAACATAGTCAGAATTCCCTGTAACACCCTCAGGGGTCCAGGCCTATGGCCTCATATCCTATCTATGTCACTGCCCATAGGATTCCACCTTGTCCACCACATGCTTCCTCCTGCTTGCTGAGATGCACTGTGTGGTGTTGTAGCTGCTCCCCATCAAGTCTGGTTTGGGGTCTCCTCCCCTTCCATGTACTCATGCCTCAGGGCATTGGGGGAAGTAAAATTTTGAACATGATTTTTAAAGAATGGAAAATAAAAACCCATTTTTATTTAAAAAATGGTGCTCTCCTGATAGCTTATGGTGAATGATGTCAGATTTGTGACCTCCAAAGAAAATTTATCTTCAGGACCAGGGACTAGGCTTGATCACTCAAGAGCTTTTGTGAAGCAGAGCTTTATTAAAGTATAAAAAGGGACAGAGAAAACTTCTGATATAGCCACCAGAAGAGGGGCAGAGAGAGCTCTGACCCCTTATAGTCTTAGCAAGGCCTTATATACTTTTACCAGACCCACTCCCACAACATAAATCTTAAGTTAAAAAGATTAGAACTAACAGTAGAAAGGTCTTACCAGACTGAGTCCCACACATATGTATTAAAATGTCAAGATTAGTCAGAAGGTTCTTGTTTAGAAGGAGAAACTTGCCCTTGAGCAAGATACGTTGTTGTTATATAATCCTGTTATATATATGTATATATATATATGTATGTATGTATACGTACATGTGTGTATATATATATATATATATATATACATATATATATAATTAATATGCCCAGAGTTTAAGATGAGTTGTTTTGTCGTGTAATCATTAGGTCTGGCCTTAAAGAAAATAATGACATATTTGACTTATATGACCAAGACTAAGGAATGTAGGAAAAACAATGTGTGTCATTTTCTCCTCCTTGAGAACCCCAGACTCCTTCCTCATTGAAGACCCTGGGCTCCTTATCAACCTACCTCAGAATTAACTTTCTCACTCCTACCCCCCCCTAAAAAAAAAGGTTTAATAAATATTTTATTGTTATTTAATTTCCTTGCAAGTTTATGTATTTACTGTACAATTAGATTATAAGATCATTGAAGGAAAGCACCATATTTTATAAATTTTACATTTTCTAGTGTGATAGTTCCAAAATTTTTCTACAAGAAGGAATTAGCAATATCTTCTGTTGAGAGGGAAGTTGGGGTAAACTGCCAGATTTCTCTTGAAAATTGATTTTCAAAGCAAACATTTTTATGTAGATTGCATGTTTATTTGGGGGCACTTTTGGTGGTAGAGAGGCTGATAGTATTTGGAGTTGATAAAGACTCTCAATTACCCTCTGGCCCCAGTACTGTACAATAGTACTATGAAAATGGGAAGCACTTAGTGAATATTTGATGTATAATTGTATTAATATGAAATGATTCAAATGACAGGAAATGCCAGGTGTCTTCATAGTTATTACAGTGGACAATATCCTCATGAAAAAAAAATGGACAGCCTGTCTCCACCTCAAACTTGGTAACAATTGCCTCTCCTGCTCCAGTTCCTATCAAGAGTGTTCCACTATACAAGTCCAGTGATTTATGGCCACGCAGAACCAGTCCCAGACACGTGGAAATCTTAAAAAGGAAGTCTATTCTTAGGAATTAGAATAAAAAATTTATAACACAATGAAATCCAAGACCATATCTTTTTCCTCCATAAAACTTGCAAAAAGGAGTCAGAATTTAATTAAAATGTCATTACTCTTGAATTCTATTTGTCCACTCCTCCCCCCCGCCCCCCCACCCCCCCGCGCCAATTCTTCATTATCTTTTAGTTTTCAGTTTGAAAGTGATCTCAGGTGGCCTTGGCATGCAGCAGTTAAAAGCAGGATATCAGCTACCCAACCAGGAGCTAGTGACAAAGCCCTGGCTTGTCTGCTTTGGAGAATCACATTTCAACAAAGAAATAGAAAGTAAAGAAAAAAGTAAAGTGTTTAATAGGAGGAAAAAAGTACCTGTGAATAGACATATATGCATGGGCTCAGGGAAAGAGTTACACCTTTGTGGTAGTTTAAATCACTTATATAAATCACTTTCAGTTTTCCAGTGGTTACTCATGTTGCTTTGTCTGGCTCTGAATTCATATTTATTTTAATTCAGGGTTCTCCCTTGTGTGCACACACATCTCTTAGACAAGATGGATTCCAGTGCAGAGACCTATGGGAAGGCTGACACAATATATTATGAGGTGATGTCCCTTCCTTTTTTGAGCCCTAAAGAAATTTTCTGTGCTTGTGTAGTTGAGAGGTCTCTTTAACCTCAATAATGAGAAATATGTGGTCTCTTTATCTTCTATCTAAGAAAGACTCCTTGTTCCTGCCACTCTGTTTATTTTGGGATATCTGTCCACAGGGGACAGAATTCAGCTGCTTAGCCAGGAGTCCATTTATCTTCTGATTCAAAACAATGCAGTATGAAGGAGAGGAAGAAAAGAAGAAGGAGGCAGCTAAGGAGGAGAAGGAGGGGGAGGAAGAGAGGAAGATAGAAAGAATGACTACTAGAGGGAAAGACATTGTTCAAGAAAATTTTTGTAATTATTTAAACTATTCCTGAGGGAGGAAAAATAGTTCTTCCTTTACCCTTCTAGGTTATTGGTTGAAATACACTTGTAATAAAAAGATGGGTCAATAGAGAAAAGCAAACTTGCTTAATGACATGTTGTTGATGGTGTTGTTCAGTAATCAGTCATGTCCGACTCTTTGTGAACCCATGGACTGCAGCACACCTGACTTCCCTGTCCTTCACTATCTCCTGGAGTTTGCTCAAACTCATGTCTATTGAACCAATGCTGCCATCCAACCATCTTATCCTCTGTCATCCACTTCTCCTCTTGCCTTCAATCTTTCCCAGCATCAGGGCCTTTTCCAATGAGGAGAAGCTCTTCCCATCAGGTGGCCAAAGCACTGGAGCATCAGCTGCAGGATCAGTCCTTCCAATATATATTCAAGACTGATCTCCTTTAAGATTTGCTGGTTTGATCTCCTTGCAGTCCAAGGGACTCTCAAGAGTATTCTCCAGCACCACAGTTCAAAAGCATCAATTCTTTGTTGCTCAGCCTTCCTTATTGTCCAACTCTCACATCCATATGTGACTACAGGTAAAACCATAGCTTTGACTTTATAGACCTTTGTCAGCAAAGTGATGTCTGCTTTTTAAGATGATGTCTATTTTTGTAATAGCTTTTCTTCCAAAGAGCAGTTGTCTTTTAATTTTGTAGCTTCGGTCACCCTCCACAGTGATTTTAGAACCCAAGAAAATAAAATCTGCCATTGTTTCCACTTTTCCCCCATCTATTTGCTATAGAGTCATGGGCCCAGAATCCATGATCTTTGTTTTGTGAATGTTGAGTTTTAAGCCAGATTTTTCATGTTCCTCTTTCACCTTCATCAAGAGGCTCTTTAGTTCCTATTCACTTTCTGCCATTAGAGTGATATCATCTGCATATCTGAGGTTGTTGCTGTTTTTCCCGATAATCTTGACTTCAGCTTGTTATTTACCCAGGCTGGAATTTCATATGATGTACTCTGCATAAAAGTTAAGTAAGCAAGGTGACAATATATAGCCTTTATATATCCCTTTCCCAATTTGGAATCACTCTGCTGTTCCATGTCCAGTTCTAAGTGTTGAGTCTTAACCTGCACACAGGTTTTTCAGGAGGCAGGTAAGGTGGTCTGGTATTCCCATATCTTTTTGAAATTTCCACAGTTTGTTGTGATCCACACAGCCAAAACTTTTAGCATAGTCAATGAAGCAGGAATAGATGATTTTCTGGAATTCCCTTGTTTTTTCTATGATTTAACGAATGTTGGCAATTTGATTTCTTGTTCCTCTGCTTTTCTAAACCCAACTTGTACATATACATTTGGAATTTATCAGTTATCTTGTTATTGAAGCCTATCTTGAAGGATTTTGAGCATTACCTTGCTAGCATGTGAAATGAGCACAATTGTGTGGTAGTTTGAACATTCTTTGTCATGGGCCTTCTTTGGGATTGGAATTAAAATCCAGTCCTGGGGCCATTGCTGAGTTTTCCAAATTTGCTGGCATATTGAGTGCAAAACTTTAACAGCATCATCTTTTAGGATTTGCAATAGCTCAGCTGGAATTCCATCACCTTCGCTAGCTTTGCTTGATCCAACCAGTCCATCCTAAAGGAAATCAGTTCTGAATGTTCATTGGAAGGACTGATATTGCAGCTAAACTCCAATACTTTAGCCACCTGATGTGAAGAGCTGACTCATCTGAAAAGACCCTGATGCTGGGAAAGATTGAGGGCAGGAGGAGAAGGGGACAACAGAGGATGAGATGGTTGGATGGTATCACTGACTCAATGGACATGAGTTTGAGTAGACTCTGGGAGTTGGCGATGGACAGGGAGGCCTGGTGTGCTTCAGTCCTTGGGGTCGCAAAAAACTGGACATGACTGAGTGACTGAGCTGAACTGGATGTGAGGGAATATCACAACAGGAGAGGATCCTATGAGGGGACCAAAATTTGAAGTACAGTATTTGAAATCAAGCAGACTGGCTTCCCTTCCTGATTTTACTATTTACCATCTATGAAAATGAAGTTAAATCATTTAACTATTCTCAGTTTCAGTTTTCTTTTCTGTTAAACAGAGAGACTAACTCCTACATATCTCAGTAAATTAAATACTGCATACAAAATGCTCAATATAGGGTCTAGGAAGTTAGAAGTCAGGCACTAGCAGTTGTTATGACTATTAGGGTTTCCAAGGCTGATGCTGCTAAGAAAATAATAATAACTGAGTAAATTAAAAAATCTAATTAGCTCTATTAAATGATTTATTAATTTTTCAGCATCTCATCTAGTAAATAGAAAGGGCTCAGAAGAGCTGCCTTTTATAGGCAGAAGGAAGTGGGGAAAAGAAGCTATTCTAGCAAAGAGTGGATTGTTTCAGTCAAAGTCACCTTCTTTTGGGAGAAAATGGCATCTGTCAGTTATATTGCCTCACTAGTCCTGAGCAGGTAACTCCAAACAGACTGGTTAAAGGCCACATTCATGAGAGAAGCTGAAACTACAGTTAGGTTAGGTATGAAGTCTTGGTTTGCTGACATGGTAATGACCACAAGGAACTCCATTTGTGGCCTGTTGTTTCCTTTTTAATACTGTTAATTGACATTCTGCTGTTGAGCGTGCTGCCCTAAGGCAAACAGTCAAACACTGGTTATTATTGTGACAGAATTAAACAATATTCTTTCTGTCTGTAATAGCTTTGCTGTTGTTAGTTGTCAATAATTCGTGTCTGACTCCTTGTGACCCCACAGACTGCAGCACGCCAGTCTTTCCTGTCCTTCACTGTCTCCCAGAACATGCTCAAACTCATGTCCATTGAGTCGGTGATGCCATCCAACCATCTCATCCTCTGTCGTCCCCTTCTCTTCCTTCAATCTTTCCCAGCATTAGGGTCTTTTCCAATGAGTCAGTTTTTCACATCAGGTGGCTAAAATATTGGAGCTTCAGCTTCAGCATCAGCCCTTCTAATGTATATTCAGCATTAATTTTTTTGGGGATTGGCTTGTTTGATCTTCTTGCAGGAAACAGTAGAAATAGTGAAAGAGTTTGTTTTCTTGAGCTCCAAAATCACTGCATATACTGACTGCAGCCACGAAATTAAAAGACATTTGCTCCTTGGAAGAAAAGCTATGACAAACCTAGGCAGCACATTAAAAAACAGAGACATTGTATTGCTGACAAAGTTCCATATAGTCAAAGCTATGGTTTTCCCAGTAGTCATGTATGGATGTGAGAGTTGGACCACAAAGAAATCTGAATACTGAAGAGTTTATGCTTTTGAACTATGGTGTTGGAGAAGACTCTCGAGAGTTCCCTGGACTACCAAATACATGTAGACAATCCCTTCCAGGAAGTGGAGCTTAATTTCCCAACCTTTGAATGTGAACTAGATCTAGTAACCTACTTTCAAGGCTATTGTATGGAAAGGGGTAATGGTACATTTACAGTGGAGAAACCTGGTAAAAATTTTCTCCTCATTAATACCATCTCTCCCTGAAAAGCTATTTTTTTAAAGAGTGTTATCACATATCACTTACAATCTTGAATGCTTGAATAGAGTAAAATTTCTATTCTTTGCCATGCTTTCTAGACCTTACTTGTGTTTACTTCATAACAGATGTCTGTTCTCCCTCTCACTGTGATCTGACACCACAAGCATTTGAACTGAGAAGGACCCTGTGGGACTTCTTGACATGAAAGTTTTTCTGTGTCCTCTTTTTCCTATAAAGAAATAGACACCAGCCTTCATGACCTTTCCTGAGTTCCAAAGGAGAGATTCAAATAGTTGCTAGTCAAGGGAGAAGCAGCCAAGAAACCATTTGAGATAAGATTAAAGGGGCCAGAGGAGATCATCAAGTCTAGGAGACCAACAACCTGAGACAAAAGTAAGGGAGCTCAGGCCATGCTAACACCCTAATCTCTCAGCAACCCCATCCTTGAACTGTTGCTATAAAATTCTTCAAATCCTCCCTAGTTGGGACACATAGTTTTGGAAGTCAGAGCCCACTGTGTCCCTTTTTGCCTTGCAAAGCAGCAAAGCTATTTTTTTCTACTTCACCCAAAACTCTGTCTCCAAGATTTGCTTTGGCACTGGTACTGAGAGGCAGAGTTTAAGCACTGCATCCTCAATAGAACCCAACTGATGGAAGATGCTCCTGCCTTGCATTCTTTACCTATGTTATCTCTGATTTTGCCTCCATGCCTCTGCTCAATATTTGCCACTTCACAAATACCTTTCCTGACCATTCCACCTAAAGCCCCTCTATCTGGTCACTCTGTCATTTACCTTGCTTATTTTCTTCATAGAACCTACCATGGAATTTTCTTTATTTTGTGCTTGCTTGCTGTCTCTATTCCATCAGTAGAAATGTGGTTTAGTGCTTTTATAAGCCCCATATTTAAATTCCTAGAGCCTCGTAGGAACCAAAATATGATTCACTGACATAGAATTCACTGATACATGACAGGTGAAAGAGTAGGGCTGTTTTATGTGTTTTAATGATAACAAATAAGTTCAACTTTTTAATGAGAACTAGATGAATCCAAATAATAACTAACATCTATTCCTATTTTTTGATAATCATCAGACTTTTCCAGTTGTATATATTTGTATCTCCAGCCTTCACACCAAGCATAATTTTTTCTGGACCCAGACTACCGCATATTAGCAGATGAACTGTAGAATTAATCATTCTGCCAAGGCTGGGGCCACCTATGGAAGTGTTATAATCACTCTCTTCCCTAGTGCCACAGTTTTCCTTTAACCCTTATTGTATTGTCTTATCTCTAGTCAAAAAAAAAAAAAATCCTCTTACCTCTGGTAGAAAATCCTCATTTGGATTATAGTCCTTTCTGACTTTAATGTAACTTTCCACACATCTAGCTATCAGAAATCCTCTATGTGAGATCCATATTCCTATACCTCTGTGACTCTTTTTTTTTTTTTCCCCTTGTTTCCTACACCTTGGTTGTGCCATCCACCTCATTTCAAGTATGGCCCACCCAATTTTCTAGCAGCACACAAAGCACCAGTTTAGAATCCCTTGGTCCATGTAGAAATAGGTACCTATATCCTCTTTTGACACAGAACATTGAATATTAAACATTAAGCCTGAATTTTCTTCATTTTCCACCATCCTCTGCAGTTGAGATCAGGTTATTCCTCAGGAAAAAGCCCAGTCACATCAAAAACCTCACTTAATGCATGATGCAAGTAAACTCTTAAGTGGCTAGCCATATCAGAATATATTCCAATTTTTGAGATATGTTAAAAATAACAACTACATCATCATTATATATGAAGTATAGAAAACAGCACTAACAATTAGTAGACTGCACAATATTCAGCTCCAATTTGAGAACCATTGGCATAGTTTGATACAATTGCAGCTAATCATGACATTTCCACAAAATACATTGAACTATTTAATCATTTTGAAGGTAATCTTATGTTAAGAAACCACATACCTAAAGAAAATATTTGTAAAGTTTTTAATTAAAAAAAAAAAAGATTGATTAACACCCTTCACAGAATTCAAGATAGTAGGATCTATGAAATATTGATTTATTTTTATTTGTTTGGATTCAGCTCCCAGTAAAACCTAAAAATAAAGAATTATCTTCTTATTAGTAGAGACTCATAAAAAATAAGTATAGCAATATTATATCATAATGGTCATGTGTCTAGGGAAATATTGTAACTATCAGAATGCATCAGGAAACATGTTTTAAAAATATTAATGCAGAGATTGGTTCAAATTGGCAGAGTAGAAGGACGTGTACTTCTTCTCCTGCCAGAGCACCAAAATTGCAACTAGCTATTGAACAATCATTAACATGAAGACACTGGAACCACCAAAAAAGGATACCCCACATCCAAGGACAAAGGAAAACCCTCAATAAAATGGTAGAAAAGGCATGGCCACAATAAAATCAAATCCTATACCTGCCAGGTGGGAGACCCACAAACTGGAACTCAATAATACCACAGATGTTCATGTATTGTTGTAAAGGTTCTAGGCCCCATATCAGTCTCCCAAGCAGGGGATCTGGCCAAGGTACTGGGAATCCCCAGGGAATATGACTTTGAAGGCCAGTAGGATTTAATTACAGGACATCCACAAGACTGGGGAAACAGAGACTCCACTCTTGGGGGGTGCAAATAAAAACTGCACACACCAGGACTGGAGAGAAAGGGACAGTGACCCTACAAGAGACTGAGCCAGACCGATCTGTGAGCGCTTGAGGGTTTCCTGCAGAGGTGTGTGTTGGCAGTGGCCCACCGCAGGCACAGGGGCACGGGCAGCAGCAGTCCTGGGAAATGTGTGCAAGTTGCCTTGGAGGTCACCAATAGCACTACCTGAGAGCCTGTAGACTCCAGGACTAGCTCACTTCAGGCCAAACAACTAACAGGGAGGGACACAGCCACACCCATCAGCATACAATAGAATTAAGGTTTTACTGAGCACATCCCAGTGTGTTCTCTTGGCAAAACTCTTGAAAGACTTTGCCCTGCTTCATCTTGTACTCCAAGGCCAAACTTACCTCTTACTTCATGTATCTCATGACTTCCTACTTTGCATTCCAGTCCTTATGATGAAAAGGACATCTTTTATTTTGGTGTTAGTTCTACAAGGTCTTACAGGTCATCATAGAACCATTCAACTTCAGCTTCTTCGGCATTGGTGGTTGGTTCATAGACTAGGATTACTGTGATATTGAATTGTTTGCCTTAGAAACAGAGATCATTCTGTCGTTTTTGAGATTGTACTTAAGTACTGCATTTTGCATTCTTTTGTTGATTATGAGGGCTACTCCATTTCTTCTATGGGATTCTTGCCCACAGTAGTAGAAATAATAGTCATAGAGTTTTGTCAAGAGAATGCACTGCTCATAACAAGCACGCTCTTCCAACAACACAAGAGAAGACTACACATGGATTCACCAGATGGTCAATACTAAAATAAGATTGATTATATTTTTTGCAGCCAAAGATAGAGAAACTCTATACAGTCAGCAAAAACAAGACTAGTAGCTTACTATGGCTCATATTATTAACTCCTTATTGCCAAATTCACACGTAAATTGAAGAAAGTAGGGGAAACCACTAGACCATTCAGGTATGACCTAAATCAAATCCCTTATAATTATATGGTGGAAGTGCAAATAGATTCATGGGATTAAATCTGATAAACAGAGTGCCTGAAGAATTATGGATCAAGGTGAATGATATTATACAGGAGGCAGTGATCAAGATCATCCCCAAGAAAAAGAAATGCAGAAATGGAAAAATATTTGTCTGAGAAGGCCTTACAAATAATTGAGGAAAGAAGAGAAGCTAAAGGCAAAGGAAAAAAAGGAAAAATATACTAATCTGAATGCAGAGTTCCGAAGAATAAGGAGAGATAAGAAAGCTTTCCTAAGTGATCAGTGCAAAGAAATAGAGGAAAATAATAGAATAGGAAAGACTAGAGATCTCTTCAAGAAAATTAGAGATACCAAAGGAACATTTCATGTAGAGATGGGTACAATAAAGTACAGAGACAGTATGGATGTAAGAGAAGCAGAAGATATTAAGAAGAGGTGCCAAGAACACACAGAAGAAATATACAAAAGAGATCTTCATGAGCAAGACAACCATGATGGTGTGATCACTCACCTAGAGCCAGACATACTGGGGTGTGAAGTCAAGTGGGCCTTAGGAAGGATTACTATGAACAAAGCTGGTGGAGGTTACGGAATACCAGCTGAGCTATTTCTTTCTTTCTTTCTTTTTCTTTTTTTTTTTCTTTCATTTTTATTAGTTGGAGGCTAATTACTTTACAATATTGTAGTGGGTTTTCCCATACATTGACATGAATCAGCCATGGATTTACATGTATTCCCCATCCTGATCCCCACTCCCACCTCCCTCCCCATCCCATCCCTCTGGGTCTTCCCAGTGCACCAGCCCCGAGCACTTGTCTAATGCATCCAACCTGGGCTGGTGATCTGTTTCACCCTTAAGAGTATACTTGTTTCAATGCTATTCTCTAAGAATATCCCACCCTTGCCTTCTCCCACAGTCCCAAAGTCTGTTCTATATATCTGTGTCTCTTTTTCTGTTTTGCATATAGGGTTATCATTACCATCTTTCTAAATTCCATATATATGTGTTAGTATACTGTATTGGTCTTTATCTTTCTGGCTTACTTCACTCTGTATAATGGGCTCCAGTTTCATCCATCTCATTAGAATTGATTCAAATGAATTCTTTTTTAATGGCTGAGTAATATTCCATGGTGTATATGTACCACAGCTTCCTTATCCATTTGTCTGCTGATGGGCATCTAGGTTGCATCCATGTCCTGACTATTATAAACAGTGCTGTGATGAACATTGGGGTGCACTTGTTTCTTTCAGATCTAGTTTCCTTGGTGTATATGCCCAGGAGTGGGATTGCTGGGTCATATTGTAGTTCTATTTCCAGTTTTTTAAGGAATCTCCACCCTGTTTTCCGTAGCGGCTGTACTAGTTTGCATTCCCACCAACAGTGTAAGAAGGTTCCCTTTTCTCCACACCCTCTCCAGCATTTATTGCTTGTAGACTTTTGGATAGCAGCCATCCTGACTGGCGTGTAATGGTACCTCATTGTGGTTTTGATTTGCATTTCTCTGATAATAAGTGATATTGAGCATCTTTTCATGTGTTTGTTAGCCATCTGTATGTCTTCTTTGGAGAAATATCTTTTTAGTTCTTTGGCCCATTTTTTGATTGGGTCATTTATTTTTCTGGAATTGAGCTGCAGGAGTTGCTTGTATATTTTTGAAATTAATCCTTTGTCTGTTGCTTCATTTGCTATTATTTTCTCCCATTCTGAAGGCTGTCTTTCACCTTGCTTATAGTTTCCTTTGTTGTGCAAAAGCTTTTAAGTTTCATTAGGTCCCATTTGTTTAGTTTTGCTTTTATTTCCAATATTCTGGATGGTGGGTCATAGACGATCCTGCTGTGATTTATGTCGGAGAGTGTTTTGCCTATGTTCTCTTCTAGGAGTTTTATAGTTTCTGGTCTTACATTTAAATCTTTAATCCATTTTGAGTTTATGTTTGTGTATGGTGTTAGAAAGTGTTCTAGTTGCATTCTTTTACAAGTGGTTGACCAGTTTTCCCAGCACCACTTGTTAAAGAGGTTATCTTTTTTCCATTGTATATCCTTGCCTCCTTTCTTGAAGATAAGTTGTCCATAGGTATGTGGATTTATCTCTGGGCTTTCTATTCTGTTCCATTGATCTATATTTCTGTCTTTGTGCCAGTACCATACTGTTTTGATGACTGTGGCTTTGTAGTAGAGCCTGAAGTCAGGCAGGTTGATTCCTCCAGTTCCATTCTTCTTTCTCAAGATTACTTTGGCTATTCCTGTTTTTTTGTATTTCCATAATAGTTGTGAAATTATTTGTTCTAGTTCTGTGAAAAATGCCATTGGTAGCTTGATAGGGAGTGCATTGAATCTATAGATTGCTTTGGGTAGTATAGTCATTTTGACAATATTGATTCTTCCAACCCATGAACACAGTATATTTCTCCATCTATTTGAGTCGTCTGTGATTTTTTTCATCAGTGTTTCATATTTTTCTATGTATAGGTCTTCCCTTTCTTTAGGTAGATATACTCCTAAGTATTTTATTCTTTTTGTTGCAATGATGAATGGCATTGTTTCTTTAATTTCTCTTTCTGTCTTCTCATTGTTAGTGTATAGGAATGCAAGGGATTTCTGTGTGTTAATTTTATATCCTGCAACATTACTGTATTCATTGATTAGCTCTAGTAATTTTCTGATAGAATCTTTAGGGTTTTCTATGTAGAGGATCATGTCATCTGTAAACAGTGAGAGTTTTGCTTCTTCTTTTCCTATCTGGATTCCTTTTATTTCCTTTTCTGCTCTAATTGCTGTGGCCAGCACTTCCAAAACTATGTTGAATAGTAGTGGTGAGAGTGGGCACCCTTGTCTTCTTCCTGAGTTTAAGGGAAATGCTTTCAATTTTTCACCATTGAGGATAATGTTTGCTGTAGGTTTGTCATATATTGCTTTTATTATGTTGAGGTATGTTCCTTCTATGCCTGCTTTCTGGAGAGTTTTTATCATAAATGGATGTTGAATTTTGTCAAAGGCTTTTCCTGCATCTATTGAGATAATCATATGGCTTTTATTTTTCAATTTGTTAATGTGGTGTATTACTTTGATTGATTTGTGGATATTAAAGAATCCTTGCATTCCTGGGATAAAGCCCACTTGGTCATGATGTATTATCTTTTTAATATGTTGTTGGATTTTGTTTGCTAGAATTTTGTTAAGGGGATTTTTGCATCTATGTTCATCAGTGATATTGGCCTGTAGTTTTCTTTTTTTGTGGCATTCTTGTTTGGTTTTCGTATTAGGGTAATGGTGGCCTCATAGAATGAGTTTGGAAGTTTGCCTTCTTCTGCAGTTTTCTGGAAGAGTTTGAGTAAGATAGGTGTTAGCTCTTCTCTAAATTTTTGGTAGAATTCAGCTCTGAAACCATCTGGTCCTTGACTTTTGTTTGCTGGAAGATTTCTGATTACAGTTTCAATTTCTGTGCTTGAGATGGGTCTGTTACGATCTTCTATTTCTTCCAAGTTTAGTTTTGGAAAGTTATATATTTCTAAGTATTTGTCCATTTCTTCCAAGTTGTCCTTTTTATTGGCATAGAGCTGCTGGTAATAGCTTCTTAAGATCCTTTGTATTTCAGAGTTGTCTATTGTGATTGCTCCATTTTCATTTCTAATTTTGTTGATTTGGTTCTTCTCCCTTTGTTTCTTGATAAGTCTAGCTAAAGGCTTGTCAATTTTATTTACCTTTTCAAAAAAAACAGCTTTTAGCTTTGTTGATTTTTGCTATGGTCTCTTTTGTTTCTTTTGCATTTATTTCTGCCCTAATTTTTAAGATTTCTTTCCTTCTACTAATGCTGGGGTTCTTCATTTCTTCCTTCTCTAGTTGCTTTAGGTGTAGAGTTAGGTTACTTATTTGACTTTGTTCTTGTTTCTTGAGGTAAACCTGTATTGCTATGAACCTTCCCCTTAACACTGCTTTTACAGTGTCCCAAAGGTTTTGGGTTGTTGTGTTTTCATTCGTTTTTATGCCTATTTTTATTTCTTTTTTGATTTATTATATGATTTGTTGGTTATTCAGAAGCGTGTTATTTAGCCTCCATATGTTGGGATTTTTAACATTTTTTTTCCTGTAATTGAGATCTAATCTTACTGCGTTGTGGTCAGAAAAGATGACTGGAATGATTTCTTTTTTTTTTTAATTTACCAAGGCTAGATTTATGGCCTAGGATGTGATCTATTCTGGAGAATGTGCGCCTTGTGTTCCTTCTGGGAAGCTGATTTCTGGCTGTGACCCTCCCTGCGGATGTCAACCATCCAGAATCTCAGGAAGTCTTTGGTTAGAAGCTGGAAGCCTGTTTGCCATTTGGTAAGGGATGCCATCTCTGGGGCCGAGTTTGCCCCTTTCCCCTCCCCCCTGCCTCCTGCCTCTGGTGGGGGATGGGCCGGTCTGCAGCCAGCTAGCTCTTCTCTGGTATTCACTCAGTCTTTCGTTCTGGGAGCAGGCGGGTAGTGCCTAAATTTAGGGCTTTTCCCAGGTTAATTCTCTCTCTTGCTATCCCATAGTTTAAGTTGCTATCTCGCATCAGCTCCCTCTGATTGCCCTCAGGGCATTCAGGCCCAGTCCTTACCCTAAGCAATGCCACCTGCTCCTCTCAGTTCAGCCCCCACTTGCTGGTGGCGGATGTGAGAGTCTGGGGTACTTTTCTGTTGGGAGTTGTTTTTAGGCATGTAATCTGTGGGTTTTATTTATTTTCCCTCCCAGTTAGGTTGCCCTCCAAGATTCAAAAACTTCCCCCAGACCCGCCAGTGAGAGGGTTTCCTGGTGTTTGGAAACTTCCTCTATTAAAACTCCCTTCCCGGGACGGATCTCCATCCCTAACTCTATTGTCTCTCTTTTTATCTTTTATATTTTGTCTTACCTCCTTTTGAAGACAATGGGCTGCTTTTCTGGGTGTCTGATGTCCTCTGCTAGCGATCAGAAGTTGTTTTGTGGAGTTTGCTCAGCATTCAAATGATCTTCTGATGAATTTGTGGGGGAGAAAGTGGTCTCCTTGTCCTATTCCTCTGCTATCTTAGTTCCCTCTAGAAACTATTTCAAATACTAAAAGATAATGCTCTTAAAGCACTGCACTTATTATGCAAGCAAGTTTGGAAAACTCAACAGTCGCCACAGGACTGGAAAAGGTCAGTTTTCATTGCAATCCCAAAGAATGTTCAAACTACCGCACAATTGTAATGCTCAAAATTCTCCAAGCTAGGCTTCAACAGTAAGTGAATTGAGAATTTCCAGATGTTCAAGCTGGATTTAAAAAAGGCAGAGGAATCAGAGATCAAATTGCCAACATCCGTTGGATCATCAAACAAACAAGAGAATTCAGGAAAAACATCTACTTCTGCTTTATTGACTATGGCAAAGCCTTTGACTGTGTGGATCACAACAAACTGGAAAATCCTTCAAGAGAAGGGAACACCAGACCACCTTACCTGCCTCTTGTGTGCAGGTTAAGAAACAGCAGTTAGAACTGGACATGGAACAACAGACTGGTTCCAAATTGGCAAAGATGTACGTCAAGGCTGTGTATGGTCTCTCTGTTTATTGTACTTATATGCAGAGTCAATCAGGCAAAATGCCATGCTGGATAAAGCACAACCTGGTATCAAGATTGCCAAGAGAAATATCAATAACTTCAGATATGTAAATGACATCACCCTTCTGGCAGAAAGCGAAGAACTAAAGAACCTCTTGATGAGGGTGAAAGAGGAGAGTGAAAAAGCTGACTTAAAACTCAATATTCAGAAAACAAAGATCATGGCATCCAGTCCCATCACTTCATGGCAAATAGATAAGGAAACAATGGAAACAGTGACAGACTTTATTTTCTTGGGTTCCAAAATCACTGCAGATGGTTACTGTAGCCATGAAATTCCTCCTTGGAAGAAAAGCTATGACAAATCTAGATAGCATATTAAAAAGCAAAGACATTACTTTGTCGACAAAGGTCTATCTTGTCAAAGCTATGATTTTTCCAGTAGTCATGTTTGGATGTGAGAGTTGGACCATGAAAAAGCTGAGCACTGAATAGTTGATGCTTTGAACTGTGGTGTTGGAGAAGACTCTTGAGAGTGCCTTGGACTGCAAGGACATCAAACCAGTCAATCTTAAAGGAAATCATTCTTGAATATTCTTTGGAAGGACTGATGCTGCAGCTGACTCTAATACTTTGGCCACCTAATGTGAAGAACTGACTCATTAGAAACGACCCTGATGCTTGTATTGGTTGAAGGCAGAAGGAGAAGGGGACAACAGGATGAGATAACATTGCCGATTTGATGGACATGAGTGTGAGCAAGCTCTGAGTGTTGATGATGGATAGGGAAGCCTGGGGTATTGCAGACCATGGGGTCGCAGATAGGTGAATGTGACTGAGTGGCTGAACTGAACTGAAATGAGCACAGCCCTGCCCACCAGAGCAAGACCCAGGTTTCCCCACAGCCAGTCCCTCCCATCAAGAAGCTTTCACAAGCCTCTTATCCTCATCTACCAGAGGACAGACAAAAGAAACAAGAACTACAATCTCAGCAGCTGACAGAACTAATGTCACAATCACAGAAAGCTAACCAAAATGTAAAAAATAAGATTATATCCCAGGTGAAGGAACAAGACAAATCCCAAGAAAAGCAACCAAATGAAATAGAGATGACAACCTCCCAGAAATGTCTCAATGTGAGTGTAAAGTCATCTGCTGTGGAACCAGGGAGAGTTGGTGTTGCAGATGAAGGTAGTCTGCTGGAGCATGTTGCTTTTAGCTGAGGGAATAAGGCCAACCCACATTCTGGAGGACTTCTGCTTTACTGAAAGTCCATTGATTTAAATGTTAAACTTACCTAAAAGCACCTTCAGAGAAATTATCAGAATAATGTTTGCCCAAATATCTTGGCATCCCATGGCCCAACCAAGTTAACACATAAAATTAACCATCACACCTTGGCCAAACACTTTGCTGATGTACCTATTATATTGCAAGAGGAAAGCTAACTAGGAGTAAAAGATGAGAAATAGGTTAGTTACTATTTTTGTATATGTTAAAAACAAAATTCAACTGAGCAAATTTGAAAAGAAAATTGACTTTATTCAAGTATTCAAGTCAGGCAGTACCCTCATATAACAAATAAATAGGAGCTCCAAAGAGCTACAGAAAAGGAAAGGTTTTTAAAGGCAGAAAAGAGACAGAGAAGTCATAAGCAAGAACCATTTCAGGCAGAATCACCTTCCTTCGGGAGATGGCAGGGGCCTATCAGGTGGGTCATCTGACAAGTGCTAGTCAGGAAATTCCAGACTGACTGGTTAAGATTGCATTTCTAGGAGACATTGAAACTGTAATCATATTAGATATCCAACCTTGGTTTGCTGATATAGGACTTAGGACAAGGGACTCCATTTAGGGCCTTTGTCTCTTTTAATACATATTTTGGATCTCCATAGTTATTAAATAGCTCTGTAGGGAAGCAGAGTAGATGGGATTGAGTGACCGGATTATGTCCTGGTATAGAATAAGAGTATCTTGAGTGAAGAAGTAATAGGTACTTTCAGGAGCTTTCTGCTGATATTCAACCAAGAATAATCTTTTAATCAGACATTCCCATAAGTCCTCACTATTCTTTTCAAGTCCAGTGGAAGTTTTAAGGGAAAGATAGTGTTAATAAAATAACAAAAATTTAGAAGAAAATAACTTTATCTAAATTTTGTAGTTGACACAAGCACTCTTCACTTTCTTCACCTTTTCATTATCACTGCTCTTAAATTGGGTGTCTAACACCACAGGACTTTGTTAATATCCAGTGGTCAGTCAGAGAGCTCATTTGGCAAGTTTTTGGAAGAAACATTTTCTTGCTTGCTATCACCAATTCTGTGACACCAAGAAGCATGCTAATTAAAATGTGTTTATTTTAGGAGTCAGATCACAGGAGGTGTTAAGCTAATAAAATTCTGATTATTATCTAAAGTTTCACCATTAATTAAAAAGTCCTAAATCTGAAGGGAAGAGAAAAGCAAGAGAAGAAAAGAAAACTGATTTATCTGTGATAAACAAAGGAGGATATGATTAGGGGGAGAGAAGATTAGAAGGAAGAGTCATTCCCCAAAATGTCAGCAATTTTATCCCCCCACTAATATATTCTTTCATTCTTAACATGCTGTTTGAACAGTTCACAGCTAAAACTTGTTTAATCTCAAAATAGTGCATTTCTCACACTAAGAAAATTGATGATACATTAAATTAATGGCCCAGAATGGGAGGAAAAAATCCAATGTTCCCAGGGTCAGATTGACAAGGTCAGTCTGAAAGTGCAGTCTGAGCTCTATCACGAACACCTCTCCCCTGACCGTGGATGGTCACATATTTAAGATAATATCTGACTGCACTATGATCATACAGACCTACTAATGTATTATAGAACAATGGATGCCTTTCCTTATTCCAGTATTTGGATAATATTTACAACTTAAAGAAAGTGCATGGGTTTTGTAAGATTTATGGGAAAGAGGACAATTAAAAATCAACTTACTGCTTCTGCATATTCCATTATTTATCATGAAAGTAAAACATGATAGGAAGAACTAAAACTGAATGGTTAAATAAGAATAGGGCATTCTTACAAACCTGTTTTTAGTTCCATGTAATTGAGAAGCATAATACTTTCAGGATTGACCCGGCTAGTTATTCTCTTTCAGAGGAAAGTCTAATCTGCCTAGAGGTCTGAATTTAGAGTTCAGAGAATAGCTGTCATTTTTTTTATACTGAGTGTATCTCCCCCACCTACTCCCATTCTATCTAAAAATGAATAAACCCAAATCACATTAAACAGATGTTTATACATATAAATCAAGACCACAAAAGCCTGGGTCACAGCCAAAAAGAAATAGTTAGGTTTGTAAACTTTATATTAAGCGTGAAGTGACAGGAATAAAAAAGTACTGGGTGAGCCTCCAAGGAGGTGAAGACCTGGAAAGGAATTAGGAGCTACCTGCAAATTATCCAAATAATTTTGACCTCTGAAATAGTGGCCACAACACAAGCTGCAGCTTATCTAAATCACAAAGTCACTATTTGGAGAAGTCAATCAACTGTACTTACACCTAGGAAACAGCAACATTTCACTAATTTAAATACCAAATCTGGTATTCTTAGTTTGAGTACACTCAATTAAGACCCCTTGTTGTTTAAAAAGGTGTATGAAAGGAGTGAGAGGGAATCTCGCCAACCATGCAGTAAAAAGAAAAATCAACTCTTTTGATG
Organism: Dama dama; assembly: GCF_033118175.1. NCBI lineage: Eukaryota > Metazoa > Chordata > Mammalia > Artiodactyla > Cervidae > Dama > Dama dama. Next base: position 8,370,167 of record NC_083697.1, on the reverse strand, counting down.
TCTATGTGAGCAGGAAAGAGGATTTACCTTAGGATTGGGAATTCAGAATTTCCAGGAGAGGATGAGCAGCAACAATACTTCATGGATTCCATGCCTTGCTTTATTATAGAATTTCTCTCTGTTGATCTTTGGCTAATGCTGCCATAGGAGGTCTGAGTATTCCCAGTGAAGGCCCAAAGGTCACCAAGGACCTAACTTTAAGGAAGAGTTTCCTGCCCACTGGTGGGTGTGAGTGAACAACTCCTGGAAGGTCTGTGGGAATTCATAGAGATGCAGAGCTATTCTGCAATCCTCAAGGCGCCTGAGGACAGGACATGGCAAAAGGAACAGACTAGGCCTTCTGAAATGTGTTGTGTCCTCTACAGTGACTGGCAGAGGATGCTGACTTTTGCTAATTTATTTCAAGGCATGAAGTAAATCTTGGTTGCCAATATTTGGATCCTGAATCATAAAACAAACAAAAATTATGGCGCATTAAAAGTAGCCAAAAATTCTGTCAGTTTTATCAAAGAATGTCCTTCTCTGAATCTGAGTGTAGCCTGTGACCACTTGACCAATAAAGCACAAGAGATGTGATGTTGGGTCACATTTATGAGCTCAGTCATTTAGTGATCTGTTCCATTTATTTTGTGGAATACTCCTTCTTACTGAGCATGCAAATTGAAGAAGCCTAAGCAGACTATAGTGAGAACCATAAGGAAAGCAAAATAGACCCCTGGCCAACAGTCCAGCAGAGCACCCAGCCAGTAGCTGGCACCCACTTTGGCTGTCACGTGAATGAGACATCATGAAAGGAGATCCATCAACCCAGTAGAGCTGTGCTATACACAAAACATAAAGTAGAGTCATGGTAATAAGTAAGGAAATCAAGTACAACTAACTTGGCTATTTTGGAAAGAGGAGTAATGTAAGCATGCCATCAAAAGAGGTTAAAAAAATCTATATACACAATAAATATTGTCCAAAGTTATAATAAAGAAACATGTAACATTTATCATGTGAAGAGGAGACACAATTATTTGGTAGTAAAAATTTTTCTCCTCCTTGAAATGGCTGAAAACTACTATCTTGTTAGAGAAATATATTTTGGTGGATACAGCTAGTCATATATAAAATGAAGTATTATAGCATTTAAACATGTACACAAATGTAAATGTTATATTCCATACATGTTATTTTACATCTTCAAATGCAACACATGTTTGCAAGGTAAACTCTGAAAGAAAACAATGATGCTTAGCTTCTCCTCAGCTTCTTTGAGCAGGAGGACTTCAGAATGCCTAAAAGACTTCATTGAAAATCACCAGCATCAGGACCACACAGGGTTTTACAGATCAAAGTAGCATAGATGATGTTAAATCTAAACATGAAGCCTTTTTATTCTTGAATAAGTCTATTGGATTTTGTCAGAGAATTTGTGTATGTTTTTCCTACTTCTCTGTTTTAATTATTAGAGGTATTTACATGAAAACAGGATCTTTATTTTTAAGGGTTCATCTGTTCCTGCTGTTTCTCCCTCACTTAAAGACATTATCCAGCATCATATAAACAGCAACAGAAGGAGATAAACTCTTAAAAGACAAAGATCTTCTTTTCATACAAATGATTCTAGTAGTGTTTTTTGCAGTCAAATATGAGTTGGATGGTATGCAAATAGCATTATCTATAAGATATTTTTCTGTGTATTCTAGGTTATTTTTTCCCAAAGTGCTTGCTGCACAAAGAAAACAGTATTCAGTGACAATGACAGTTTCCTTATCAAATGCCAAGAATTATTAGCATAAAATTCAGATAAAACTGAAATGTAGAGAGGCAGATCAAATGTCACTTTAAATAAGGTTCACATCATGTTTAACCAACACTTTCAAAAGCCAAATAACTCTATGGTGATTTTGGAAAATTCTTTTACAAAAATGTGTTATTTTTCTCATGCCTTTATTTTTCCAGATTTAAGGGCTTTTGTTTGCTCCTCAATAACATTCCCTCAAGTGCATTGAAAGAATATTTATTTCTTAGCCCACTATCCATAGGACTACCTTCAGTGTACAGTGTCCCAAACTAATAATGGGTAAATATTTAAGGACTGTTGAGAAGGTTTAAAGGAAGAAATTTTCAGTTATAATTGTAGATATCTGATTGCTTTACTCCAAATTACATGGTGTCATTAATATCAATTAACACCTTCACATATGTGATCTTCTTTAGTTCTTCAAAAACCTTTCAAAGAAAACAAAGATATTACTAAGACCATGTTTTAAAATAAAAACTATATTCATTGCTTGTTTACAAGTCATATAACCAGGCAATGTTATATCTCATCCAGAATATTCAGGAATTCTAGTCTTGAGACTCAATATCTACTCACAGTATTATATATATATATATATGTATATATATATATGTATATATATATATATATATAGAGAGAGAGAGAGAGAGAGATCCTATATATATAAAGATCTTGGAATATCTATAAGAAATTAATTAGCAAAGTAGCAAAATTTTAATAAACACCCTTTACTTTGAAAGTTTCTGAGTTATTACAAGATTGAATCAAGGGGAAAGACATGCTTTAGAAGTGAGTCCATTTGCTTTGCAAATGATAAGAGCAGTTTGTACAGAAAGAGGCTCGCAGAGAATGAGTCTTAATGGTTGCTGAGGGGAAGGATGGGGGAACTTGGGATCAATATGTACACACTGCTGTATTTTAAGTGGGTAACCCTAAAGGACCAACTGCATAGCACGGGAACTCTGCTCACTGTTATGCAGAGCCTAGATGGGAGGGGAGTTTAAGGGAGAATGTGTACATGTATGTGTACGAGTGAGTCCCTTTTCTGTGCACCTGAAACTATCACAAGCTTGTCAATTGATTATACTTCAATATAAAATGTTTTAAAAAAGTAAAATAGCATTATAAAAAAATAATGGTTTATTTCTGGGGAGGAGATTTTGAAATTATGGAAGAAATACCACTTAAAGATTAGGTGATACTTATACTTGGTTGTTATAGGTTCTAAAATACTTCAAGATATAAAATGCAGAAAACTTTGGTCTAGAAGGCAGATTATCATGATGGAATCACAAACATGAAGCCAATTCTGCCTGGTTTGCAGAATTGCCTGGGTCCAAGAAGATCTCAAATGCTGCTGAGCAACTAAGCCCATGTGCCACAACTGTTGAAGCCTAGAGCCTGTGCTCTACAACTAAAGAGGCCACCACAAGAAGCCCTTGCACTGCATTGATGAGTAACCCCACTTCCTACAGCTAGAGGAAGGCTGCATGCAGCAGCAAAGACCCAGTGCAACCATAAACAAATTAATAATTTAAAATATATATTTAAGAATCTTGAAATAGCCAATATGCTAAAGAGGCACACTTTGGGGACAAATCCTGCTCCCCTCATGCCCTGCTTTTGAGAGTACCCGAGAAGTTTTATTATTGGGAAGCTGAACTTTCCTAGCTTACTGAACCAGTCTCTTAGCTCAGAGAACCACTAAATTCAGTTAAAAACGTGTGTCTTATTTCAGGAAGTGGTGATGCAGTTAAGGTCCCAAAGTTAGTCCTATATTATTACACAGAAGACATTTAATAAAAGAAAATTTTATGTAAACAAAAGAAAAACAAAAGCTAATTTTTGGAGTAATTAAAAACCGTTTCTAATTCTGGAGGCAGCCAATAAAGATTTCTACACGTCAGGATCAAAGTATCCTTTGCAATTGATATCTGATAATGTAATTGTGTGTTCAGGTAAGCTTTCTGTTTAGCCCACAGATCAGCAGAAAGAAAACTGGAAAAATAAAACATTAAGCACCAGCAATGTTTCAAACCAAAACTCATAAACATTAAGAGTTATTTAAGTCACATGTTATTAATTCTTATCCTGCATGAATCCAATTTTTTCCTCAGTTCTAGAAATGTTTACCAGTTCATTCTTATGAGCTTAAAATTATCAGAAACCTGTGTCTGCTGGAGTCCTTTTCATGAATTTCCTTGAAGATGAAACATTTTTACAGGAACATTTTTGCAAAAAATCAGAGTAAAATAACAACTGAAAATGGTGAAAGACTTAAAATGGCCATGATCAAAAATTTAGTGAGAGTTCATTACAGTGCAGCTAACACAGAAGTTACTTACTTCCATGACACACAACATAGTAAGATAATAATTAGAAACATGACTGATCAATATTATACCAGGGCATATCAGAATTTTAGGAATTTCACACAATTTCTGAAACATTTATATACCTATACAAATACAAGATAAAGAAGACTTAGTATTATTTCTAATTTGCCAAGGCTTTCCATGTAACTTAACATACAAATAAGCCTGATTAGTGTAATAGTTCTTTTTAATAAAAAGAAAGAAATAATCTTTTTAGGTGTTACAAGGGCCTTTTGGAAAATCCAAAAGTTGATTCCAGGTCAAAAAGACTTTATTTACAGTGCTGGAAGAATCAGGCTCCCTGACATCAGACTATATACTACAAAGCTGGTCTCATCAGAACACTATGGTACCAGCACAAAAGCAGAAATATAGATCAATGGAACAAGATAGAAAGTCCAGACATAATTCCACACACCTATGGTCAATTAATCTGCAACAAAGGAGGTAATATTACACAGTGGGGGAAGGCAGTATCTTCAATAAATTGTGCTGGGAAATTGGACAGCTACAGGTTACAAAAAAGAAAAATGAAATTAGGACTTTTTAAACTCCATACAATAAGAAAAGCTCAAAATGGATTAAATACCTAATGTGTGACCAGACATTATAAAACTCTTGGAGGAAAACACACAGAAAAAACTCTGACAAAAGTTTCAGTAATATGTTTTTTTGATCCAAATCCCAGAGTAAGGCAAATAGAAGCAAGAATAAAAAAATGGGACATATCAGTCATTCAGTCATGTCTGACTCTTTGTGAATGCATGGATTGCAGCATGCCAGGCTTCCCTGTGCACTGGTGCACTGGCCCATAGTCCATTGGTTTGAACGGGGCATATAATTAAATTCAAAAGCTTTTGCGCAGCAAAATAAATAAATAAATAAAATGAAAATAAATAAGGAAAAAATAAAAACAAAAACAAATCAGGAGAAAACATTTGCAAATAATGTGATTGACAAGGGATTCACTCAGTCAGTTCAGTCGTCAGTCATGTCCAACTCTTTGTTGCCCCATGGACTGCAGCAGGCCAGGCTTCCCTCTCCATCACCAACTCCCAGAGCTTGCTCAAACTTATGTCCATCAAGTCGGTGATGGCATCCAACCATCTCATCCTCTGTCGTCCCTTTCTCCTCCTACCTCCATCTTTCCCAGCATCTTGATCTTTTCCAATGAGTCAATTCTTTGCATCAGGTGGCCAAAGTATTGGAGCTTCAGCTTCAGCATCAGTCCCTCCAAAGAATATTCTGGACTGATTTCCTTTAGGATGGACTTGTTGGATCTGCTTGCATTCCAAGGGACTCTCAAGAGTCTTCTCCAACACCACAGTTCAAAAAGCATCAATTCTTCAGTGTTTAGCCTTCTTTATAGTCCAACTCTCACATCAATACATACTACTGGAAAAACCATAGTTTTGACTAGACGGACCTTTGTCAGCAAAGTAATATCTCTGCTTTTTAATATGCTGTCTTGGTTGGCCATAGGGTCTCCTGAATTGCAGTTGGATTCTTTACCAACTGAGCTATGAGGGAAGCCCTTCCAAGGAACAAGCATCTTTTAATTTCATGGTTGCAGTCACCATGTGCAGTGATTTTGGAGCCTCCCAAAATAAAGTCTCTCACTGTTTCCATTGTTTTCCCATCTATTTGCCATTAAGTAATGGGATCAGATATCATGATCTTAGTGTTTTGAATATTGAATTTTAAGCCAACTTTTTCATTCTCCTCTCACTTTTTCAAGAGGCTCTTTAGTTCTTCTTCACTTTCTGCCATAAGTGTGGTGTCATCTGCGTATCTGCGGTTATTGATATTTCTCCCAGCAATCTTGTTTCCAGCTTGTGCTTCATCCAGCCCAGTATTTCACATGCCGTACTCTGCATATAAGTTAAATAAGCAGGGTGACAATATACAGCCTTGACTTGCTCCTTTCCCAATTTGGAACCAGTTCATTTTTCTATGTTTGGTTCTAACTGTTGCTTCTTGACCTGCATACAGATCTCCCAGGAGGCAGGTAAGATGGTCTGGTATTCCCATCTCTTTAAGAATTTTCCACAGTTTATGGGGACTAAAAGGGACTAGTACCCAAAATTCACAAATGGCTCATGCAGTTTAATGTGATCAAAACAATCAACTCAATAAAAAAACAGGCAGAATAGCTAAATAAACATTTATCCAAAGAAGACATACACATGGCCAAGAAGCATATGAAAAGATGCTCACATCGCTAATGATTAGAGAAAAATCAAATAAAAACTGCCATGAGATATAACCTCACACCTGTCAGAATAGTTATCATCAAAAAATCTATAAACAATAAATGCTAGAGAGGGTGTGGATAGAAGGGAACCCTTCTCTACTGTTGATGGGAAAGTAAATTACTTTCCCAATTACTTTTCTTTCATCCAATATGAAGAACAATAAGAAGTTCCATAAAAAAACTAAAAATAGAGATACCATGTGAGTTAGCAATTCTACTCATGGTCATATATAGGAGAAAAACGTGGTCTGAAAGGATACATGCACTCCAATGCTCATTGCAGCACTGTTTTCAATAGCCAAGACAGGGAAGCAACCTAAATATCCATTGATAGAATGGACCAAAAAGAAGTGGTGCATATATACAGTGGAATATTGCTCAGCCATAAAAAGAACAAAATAATACCATTGGTAGCAAAATGGATGAACCTAAATATGGTCATATTGAGTGAAGTAAGTCAGAGAAAGAAAAATCAATGTGATATTTAAAAAGAAATGATACAAATGAAGTTATTTACAAAACAGAAACAAATTCACAGGCTTAGAGAACAAACTTATGATTACAAGTGTAGGTGGAAAGGTGGGGCAGCAGAAATAGTTAGGGAGTTTGACATGTACATATCACTATATTTAAAATGGATAACCATCAAGAACCCACTGTATAGCACAACCTAAATGGGAAAAATTTTGCAAAAGAATAGATACATGTATATGCATAATTGAATCATTTGTCTTCTGCTTGACACTACTGAAAAATTTTTAATCACCTATACTCCAATTTCAAATAAACATTAAAAAAGAGATTTTATTTACAATTTAATTTTCAGAAGTTTATAAAAAAATATCAAAAAGTTTGGACATGAATAAACAAGAATGAAGAATTATTATGAAACAATATTTAGTTATCTATTTAGCCAATGTGACAATGAAAGATCTCAAAGACAAATACAGAATACTATATAGTAAACAGCTTTTTTAATAATGAGAAGATTTAGTTTCCTTAACTAATCAAAAACCTGATTAAGACAACATAAGCTTAGAAAATTATTTTGGAAACATCTAATCATTTTCTTAAACAGATTAAGTAAAAGGTAAATAAAATCCTTTCACAGTCTTTTACTAGAGCAAACAAATCATACAACAAATTTTGTCTATTTAGAGGTTAAAAGAAAATTGAGTTCCAATTTTGCATAAGTACACTATTGATATTAAAGTTTAGTTGGAAAACCCTTATAATAATTCAATTTTAGCCAACTTGATTAAACAAGATAAAATCTCTCTCTCTTATTCTCTTTCTTTTTAAATTTCCAAATTTAATTTGTTCTTTATTTTTCTCTTTCCCCTTCTGAAATAACCAATTTTACTTTGGGAAAAAATTCACTTTCATTTTCCTCAGCAAAAATGCTTCTATGTACCTCATGCCTTCTCTAACCCAAAAAAGCACAAAGTACATCCTACTTTTTTGCACAGATAGTTATTTCCCTTACTAATTCTCATAATTTTAATTACATATATTAGAATTCTTAACCCTTAGAAACTTTAATTTCTAGGGAAAGCTAAGAAGTAAACAGTGTGAACTGTGTATTATGCCAATATTCTGTAGACTGGCAATTTTATGAATGCATTTAGCAGCTTATAGAAGCATATGCCCTTTTTGGACTTCCCTGTGTCTTAGAGGTAAAGAACCTAACTGTAAAGAAGAAGACTGTTTCAGTCCTTGGCTTGGGAAGATCCCCTGGAGAAGGGCATGGCAACTCACTCAATGATTCTTGCCTGGACAATTCCATAGACAGAAGAGGAGCCTGGCAGACTATCGCCCATAGAGTATCAAAGAGTCAGACACAACTGAGCGGTTAACATTTGGGGTGTCCCAGGTGGCACAAGTGGTAAAGAACCTACCTGCCAAAGCAGAAGACTTAAGAGATGTAGGTTCTATCCCTGAGGGAGGAAGATGTCATGGAGGAGAGCATGGCAACCCACTGCATTATGCTTGCCTGAAAAATCCCCATGGACAGAGGAGCCTGGGAGGCTTCAGTCCATACCACTGAAGCAACTTAGCTCATGCATGCACATGCTCTTTTTAAATAGTATAATCTTTCAATATGGCCAAGGCATGCTTATGAACAAACCCAAATATGTTTATTTCCTCTGTAATAGGAAGAAGTGTAGGTAAATATATAATTACTAATTAATGTTTAATATTTTATCTTATTTAGAGTTCAGTTCAGTTCAGTTGTTCAATCGTGTCTGACTCTTTGCAACCAATGGACAGCAGCATGCCAGGCTTACTTTTCCAACACCAAATACTGGAGCTTGCTCAGACTCATGTCCATTGAGTTGACGATGCCATCCAATCATCTCATTCTCTGTAATCCCCTTCTTCTACCTTCAATCTTTCCCAGCATCAGGGTCTTTTCTAAGGAGACAGTTCTTCACAGTAGGTGTTGAAATAATTGGAGCTTCAGTTAGAGCATCGGTCCTTCCAATGAATATTCAGGACTGATTTTGTTTAGGATTTACTGGTTTGATTTTGCAGTCCAAGGGAGTTTATTTTGAAATAAGAAATACATCTTATTTAGAAATGATCTATTAATGTATATTCAATGAATTTCCATTATTTAACAAAACTAATGGTGGAAGTTACCAAAAGATTTGAAAATCTGTTTTTAAGCAGACACAACATAAAGCATAATTGTTGGTGAAAAGTTCACTGTAAAATCCTTATCCCTTTTACATCTACTTAAGTCACATGCTCTTAATAATTGTGTTTAGACTACACATGAAAACTTCATGAGACATTAAATGAAGCCAGCCATTATCTCAAGCTATTTTTCTTGCTGACAAATTTTGTAACAAAGATAATGTAAATTTAAATAGCAAACACAAGTTTAATAAAAGTTGTTTATCTGTATTAGAGATAACTGAAGTCATGCCTATTTTGTGTAGGTAACTCTGAAGTCATGCCTAATTTAATTAAATAAACAAACTGCAACCATATTTTATACCAAAGATTATCCCAGATCACATGAACTTGGGAAACGTTTGGGTTAATTCTTTATTTCTATGAGTTTTAGAATACCCAATTCTTGCAAGTGCTTTTCCTTCAACTCAATTAAACAGAGCTCTTTTACCAATTAATTTTGGCAATACCATCCAGAGTAGAGGGATATCTTACAAATAAACACACATATGTAGACACACATATGCATACAACAGTGCAAAGAGAAACACTGTCACTATCATTCTAAAATTGCGGCTATGACTCCAATACAGTAATACAAAACTCAACAGCTTATTGAAGAAGAGTTGGATTAATTTTATTTTATTTTATTTTTTTGGCCATTTAATTTTTAAATTCACTATTTTCAGAGGTAAAGCTTTTTACTAATATTTGTAAAGAGAATATTTAAGATTTTTCCTTAATGCAATTTCCAAAGTATATTTTTCTTTTTATAATGAGAAAATTCTCCTTAAAGTTTGCATTTTGAAGAATGGCTCTTGGATCCTAGAGAAGATGGGAATAGAAAATCTCAAAGTCGCAATGGTTTAGGGGTATTTTTGCCTATTGTCAGCGATCTACAGCTACTATTATTGGATTTTTTCTTCTTGAGTGCAGAACAGGCCTATTTCCAATATCTTGATCTTTGACATTAACCTATAAGAATTTTGAGATGAACTGGCAAGGTTTGTGGATTGGTAAGGATAGGAGGATGTTTCATTGCTCCTAGAACTGCATTACTGGTTTTGTAGAGATTTGTAAGACAAAGGTAGCTGTTTCCAAATCCTGGAAAAATTAAGGATTTCAAAGGCTCAGTTCAGTTCAGTTGCTCAGTCATGTCCGACTCCTTGCAACCCCATGGACTGCAGCATGCCAGGTCTCTCTGTCCATCACCAACTCCTGGAGTTTACTTAAACTCATGCCCACTGAGTTGGTGACACCATCCAACCATCTCATCCTCTGTCATCCGCTTCTCCTCCTGCCTTCAATCTTTCCCAGCATCAGGGTCTTTTCAAATGAATCAGTTCTTCCAATCAGGTGGCCAAAGTATTGGAGTTTCAGCTTCAGCATCAGTCCTTCCAATGAACACCCAGGACTGATCTGCTTTAGGATGGACTGGTTGGATCTCCTTGCAGTCTAAGGGACTCTCAAGAGTCTTCTCCAATACTGCAGTTCAAAAGCATCAATTCTTCAGCACTCAGCTTTCCTTATAGTCCAACTCTCACATCCATACATGACTACTTGAAAAACCATAACCTTGAATAGATGGACCTTTGTTGGCAAGGTAATGTCTTTGTTTTATAATATGCTATCTATGTTGGTCATAGCTTTTCTTCCAAGGAGCAAGTGTCTTTTAATTTCATGGCTGCAATCACCATCTGTGATTTTTGGAGCCCAAGAAAATAAAGTCTGTCACTGTTTCCACTGTTTCCCCATCTATTTGCCATGAAGTGATGGGACTGGATTCCATGATCTTAGTTTTCTGAATGTTGAGTTTTAAGCCAACTTTTTCACTCTCCTCTTTCACTTTCATCAAGACGCTCTTCAGTTCTTCTTTGCTTTCTGCCATAAGTGTGGTTTCATCTGAATATCTGAGGTTATTATTATTTCTCCTGGACAATCTTGATTCCAGCTTGTGCTTCACCCAGTCCAGCATTTCTCATGATGTACTCTGCATATAAGTTAAATAAGCAAGGTGACAATATACAGCCTTGACATTCTCCTTTCCCGAGTTGGAACCAGTCTGTTGTTCCATGTCCAGTTCTAACTGTTGCTTCTTGACCTGCATACAGATTTCTCAAAGGCTAAAGTGTTTCAAAAGGGTGATCAGTCCATATAGCTATACTTTCTTTAGTGTTTAAGTTTAAATTTATTCCTTTATCAAATAAGAGAGAGTTCTAACTAAGATGCAATGTAATATAATGTAAATCAAAAGATTTATATGTTCTAAAACCTTAGAGTCTGGTGCAACAAATACTTTATTTTTTTTTTTTTAATCAAACTCACATCTCTGTATCTCTTGTATTGACAAGAGGATTCCATTGGCACCACCTGGGAATAGTTTCAATGGTAAAGAATCCGTCTGCCAATGAAGAAGATGCAGGAGCATTGGTTCAATCCCTGGGTCAGGAAGACCCCCTGGAGGAGAAAATGGCAACCCACTCCAGTATTCTTGCCTGGAAAACCCTATGGACAGAGGAGCCTGGAAGGCTACCTTCCATAGGGTCTCAAAGAGTTAGGCATGACTGAGCATGCACACACACATATTTGATTAACAATGTTATGATAGTTTCAGGAGGATAGCAAAGAGACTCAGCAATCCATATATATGCATCTATTCTCCCCCGAGTTCCCCACCCAACCAGGCTGCCACATAACACTGTATGGAGTTCCCTGTGCTATAAAATAGGTATTTGCTGGTTATTCATTTTAAATATAGTAATATGTACATATTTATTCCAAACTCCCTAATCCCTCCCCCTCTTTCTTTCCCCATGGCAACCATAAATTTGTTCTCCAAGTCTGTGAGTTTGTTTCTATTTTGGAGAAAAGTTCATTCATATAATATGTTTTTAGATTCCACATATAAAGGATATCCTACAATGTTTCCCTTTGTCTGTCTGACTTACCGCACTCAATATGACAACCTCTAGGCCCATCCATGCTGCTGCCAAATGCATTATTTTGTTCTTTTTACTGCCTGAGTAGTATTCCTTCACGTATATGTACCACATATTCTTTATCCACTCCTCTGTAATGAAAGTTTTCTTTCTAAACGCATAAATCAAACACAGACAATTCACCTTAGAGGGAAAAACCTCTACTATTTTTTTTTTTAATGAGTCCCTGAATATTAGCCTTCAGCTGATCATTTTTAGGAGGATCTATGAAAAATTCCCATCGTCTGTGTCTTCTGAGGGAGGTGGGGTGGAGGTGGGGGTTTCCCAGGATGCTATTTGGCTTGTTTGAAAATTACAGTATATTCAGGGGGTGGAAAACCTTTATCAAATTTCCCATGAGTGGAAGCATCTTCTGAAAGTGTAGGCAAAAAGAGCTTTTCAATTTAATCTTTTTAGGGAAGCCCCTAAAGGTACTCACCTTACTCTTTAGTGTCCTTTTTTTCAAATTTTGTCTTTCCATGTAGGTGCCAATAAGACAATTGTTTTGGATGAAAACTCTCTAAGTACTTTTTCAAAGATAAAATTTTTTCTAACTCATAGTATCCACCACCTGGCCATTGACAAGTAGGATCTTATAGTTTTATCTTAGTGGTCACTCAAATCACTCAGCCTTTTTATGACTTAACCTTGGACACAAGAGGCATTCCAAAAGAGTGCAAAAGATGCAGTCCTCACAAGATCCAGGAAACTTACATTTAGTTTACCCAAAAAAGCAAAGATTTTTGTTGCCACAAGAGATCAGAACATTGTAGTTAAAACAATGTCTCTGGTTTCTCACAAAAATGTTAAACACTCTCAGTCACAAGCCTGATAATTGTGACACTGGGAAGATTCTTCTGGAATGAGACATCTCCAACAGTAACAAGACAATGAAGGTTGAGACAAAAAAGGCCCTTTATGTGCCAGGTTGGTTCATGACAAACTCTACTGAGAACTTGGATGGTGGGACAGATTGCTGCTCCTCAGATCCACAACATATTTGACTTTCTGCAGATGCTTTCCTATACATGCATCCTTCAGCTGCCAAAGACCAGACAGGCTATTCTCACTAATCACAAAGTCAGAATATGAAGGTAGAGAACAAGATGAAAGGAAAATTTCATTACAACTATGATTCCCCTTCTTATGACAAATGACAAAAACAGAAGAAAATAATAACTATCTCTGGGATAAAAAGGATGAATAGAAAATAAGAGAACTCATAACAAATTTTTACCCAAGGAACTAATTCTCACAAATACTGTCTCCTGATAGTTCAAATTTGAAATGGAAGTAACAAGAAAATTTTACCTTCCTCTTGAAACTGACCAGGACCCCTGTAGGGCTCCTGGGCACAAAAGCCTATATGTTTCCCTTATTTCTTGTTTGTAGGAAATAGGCTTCATTCAGCCTCCATGACCTTCCCCAAGTTCCAAAGAGAAGTTTTAAATAGTTGCTAGTTTAATTAGGGAAGGTAGGAATACAGAGACAAGGGAAGAGCAGTTAAGAAACAAGAGTGCAGACTTGGGGCAGGATCCTGTTTCCTCATCAAGGGATACACATAACAATGTCTTTGTACTCTTATGGAAAGTAAAACCCCCACCAAATGGAAGAAGTTAACTACTTAATGAAGCATTTTTCATTCCAGAAAGAGGGTCACAGTTCAATAACTTCAAGAAAAACAGTAGCCCACTATGAAACCATTTGATGCCAGATGATTCTGGACTGAATGAATGCAGGCCCTGAAGGCACCCTGACCCTTATCAGCAACCCTGTTCCTTGATTATAGAACTCCTCACAAGCTCACACCCTACACCACCCAGGTTGCAACACAATTTTAAGAGCATCGGCAAGTGGTGTCCCCTTCTGTCTGGGAAAGCAATAAAGTTATTCTTTTCTATTTCACTTAAAACTCTGTCTCTGCTTTCCAATTTGGTACTGCTGTACAAAAGCTGAATCCTGGCATCACTGGTTTGACTGGGTACCACAAAATGAGATCCAGGAAATCTGACTTTCATAAGAATTCTTAATCTTTACCAGCTTCTGCCAGTTTTCTAAGATCCTGTCTGTAGTCTCCATAGAAAATATGGTGTCTCCAAAAGTCCCTCCATTTGTTGTCAAACTGTGAAGGAGAAAAAATAATTTTTCCTCTACCCTTCTAGGTTTTAGGCTGATTTTGTTGTTCAGTCACTCAGTCGTGTCCAACTCTTTGTGGCCCCATGGACTTCAGCACACCAAGCTTCCCTGTCCTTCACCATTTCCTGGAGCTTGCTCAAACTCATATCCTTGGAGTCAGTTACACCATCCAACCAAGTCATCCTGTGTCATCCCCTCTCCTCCTGTCTTCAATCTTTCCCAGCATCAAGGTCTTTTCTAATGAGTTGGGTTTTCACATCAGGTGGTCAAAATATTGGAACTCCAGTTTCAACATCAGTCCTTCTAATGAATATTCAGGGTTGATTTCCTTTTGGATTGACTGGTTTGAACTTTTTTCAGTCCAAGGGACTCTCAAGAGTCTTCTCCAGCACCACAATTCAAGAGTGTCAGTTCTTCAGCACTCAGCCTTCTTTATGATCCAACTCTCACATCCATACACGACTACTGGAAACACCATAGCTTTGAGTATATGGACATCTTTTGGCAAAATAACGTCTCTGTTTTTTAATATGCTGTCTATGCTTGTCAGAGCTTTTTTCCATGGCTGATAAGCTCCTGTAAGGCCACAAATTAACAGCAAAACAAACAAGCAGCAACACAGCAACAGCAACAAAACTACAAAAGATTTTTTTAAAGGAAAAAAGAAAAACAAACAATAAACAAAACTAAACCAACAGAAGTTTAATAACATGCATATATCCCTTTTAAACATAGAAGGAATCCAGGAACAATAACTTCCTGAAATGGCCCAAACCATTACCTTAAATATCAAGTAAAACTAATGACAAAAGATGTTGGCGACCCCAATGTTCACTGAAGCACTATTTACAACAGTCAGAACATGAAAGCAACCTAGATGACCATAGAGAGATGAATGGATAAAGAAGATGTGGTACATATATACAATGGAATATTACTTAGCCATAAAAAGGAACAAAATTGGGTCATTTGTAGTGATATGGATGGACCTAGAGTCCATACAGTGTGAATATGTCAGAAAGAGAAAGCAAGTATTGTATATATGTTAATGCATATATATATATATGGAATGTAGAAAAATGGTACAGATGCACTTACTTCATCTGTAAGGGGCCAGAATAGAGATGCAGACATAGAGAATAGACATTTACACATAGGGAGAAAGGGTAGGGCGGGATGAGTTGGGAGAGTAGCTCTGATATATGTAACCTCCCATGTCTGAAATAGATGCCTAATAGGAAGCTGCTGTATAGCACAGTGGGCTCTGCTTGGTTCTCTGTGATGAACTAGAGGTGTGGGATGGAGAAGAGGTGGAAGGGAGGTCTAAGAGAGAGGGGATATATATGTATACACACAGCTGATTCACTTTTTTTCTACAGCTGAAACTAACACAACATCGCAAAGTAATTATCAGCTCAGTTCAGTCGCTAGTCGTGTCTGACTCTTTTCAACCCCATGAACTGCAGCATGCTGGGCCTCCCTGTCCATCATCAACTGCCCGAGTCTACCCAACCCATGTCCATTGAGTCAGTGATGCCATCCAACCATCTTATCCTCTGTTGTCCCTTTCTCCTCCTGCCCTCAATCCATCCCAGCATCAGGGTCTTTTCAAATGAGTCAACTCTTCGCATCAGGTGGCCAAAGTATTGGAGTTTCAGCTTCAACATCAGTCCTTCCAATGAACACCCAGGACTGATCTGCTTTAGTATGGACTGGTTGGATCTCCTTGCAGTCCAAGGAACTCTCAAGAGTCTTTTCTAACACCACAGTTCAAAAGCATCGATTCTTCAGTGCTCAGCTTTCTTTATTGTCCAACTCTCACATCCATACATGACTACTGGAAAAACCATAGCCTTGACTAGACGGACCTTTGTGGACAAAGTAATTATAGTCAAATTAAAAAATAATAAATGAAAAATAAAAAGATCCTGTATCTTATATGCAAGTGGTTTTGTTTGTGTAAGTTCTCACTATTTGGTACTCTCTAAGGTTTGTTCTCTGGTAGTCTAGGGTCTTGGAGTCTGCTCCTACTCCAAAGACTCAGGGCTTGATCTCTGGTCAGGAATGAAGATTACACAAATGGTTTGTTATGTCATTAAATGAGATTAAAACAAATATCCAAAAATGAGAAACCAAAGATGAGCCCCAGACAAATGGCAGTTACAAAATCAGACAAATGATAATTAAAATAATAGAATATACACATATACATATATACCCATGAGCAAAGTCAAAGCAGTCCAACAAAAATAAATTACAGTAGATTGACATACAAAGGAAATTATATATATATATATATATTTACCAGTTAAGAACAAAACTAACTAAAGCACAAACTAGAAAACAAAATTAAATCAAGGTGCCAATTGTGGAATAAAGCAATGAAAATAAAAACTAACAAATAAGTTGAGAAGAAAGGAGAGAAAAAAGAAAGAAAGAATAGATAAGCACAGTTAAATAGAGGTATATAAAACAGATTTATATATGTTAAAGATTAACTGCAAGGGGAAAAGAACAGTAGGAAAAGCAAACAAAGGAATAAATGTATAATTAATAATAATAGGCTTAAAAATTAAAATTATAAAAAGAGAGAGAAAAGAGCTCAAAAGCTTAATTGCATTTTACAGAGCCAATAAAATTGACCACTACAACAGAAGGGGGAAAAAAAGAAAAACAAACAAACAAACAAACAATACAAGCCAAAAGAATCTACAGAACAAATCAAAACATAAGAATAAGACATATTTTTCTTGAGTCACTGTTGTCAGAGTCCTTTCCCCTGCTTGCAGTCACAGTCCACCTCACCCCCCTAGGATGCCCCCCAACACTGTGCTGGCCTCTGGACCTGCTCTGGGGGCTGCTCAGATTCTAACCTGGTCCTACTCCTGTGTGTTCTTTCTTCCAATGTCCACAGCTATCAGACCTAGTGCGTTTTCTTTAGTGGGGAGTTCTAAATGACCTTTTATATATTCCATAGACAAGTAGTCTGCCTAGTTGATCCTGTGGATTTAATCTGCAGCTTGTTTAGTTGGTGGGAAGGTTTTGGGTCTTTTTCTTTAGACACACTGTGGCTGGGTTTCAATTGTGGTTTTGCTTCCACTTCTAAGTGTGGGTTGTCCACTGGGGTTTGCTCCTGAGGCAGCCCTGGAGGACATGGCTTTGCACCTGTGAGGGTGAGATGTGGAGGTAGTGCAGCTGTGTGGGTCGCAGGATTTCACAATTCATATGAAAACACAAAAGACCCTGAAGAGCCAAAGCAGTCTTGAGAAAGATGAATGGAGCTGGGGGAATCAACCTTCCTGACCTCAGATTATACTACAAAGTTACAGTCATTAGGAGACTATGGTACTGACACAAAACAGAAATATAGACCAATGGAACAAGATAGAAAGCCCAGAAATAAACCCATGCACCTATGCGTAACTTACTTTTGGCAAAGGAGGCCTGAATATATAATGGAGCAAATATAGCCTTTTCAGTAAACTGTGTGGGGAAAACTGGACAACTACATGTAAAGGAATGAAGTTAGAACACTTCCTAACACCATACACAAAGATAAACTCAAAATGGATTAAAGACCTCAATGTAAGACCAGAAACTATACAACTCTTAGAGGAAAATGTTGGCAGAACACTAGATTACATAAATCAAAGCAAGATCCTCTTTGACCCACCTCCCACAGGAACAGAAATAAAAAGAAAAGTGAACAAGTGGGACCTGATTAAACCTCAAAGCTTTTGCACAGCAAGCAAAAGTTTAAACAGGTTGAGAAGACAACCCACAGAATGGGAGAAAATAATAGCAAAGAAACAACCGACAAAGGATTAATTTCCAAAATATACAAGCAGCTCATACAACGCAATACCAGAAAAACAAACAACCCAATCAAAAAGTGGGAAAAAGCCTTAAACAGACATTTCTCCAATGAAGACATAAAGATGGCTAGCAAACACTTGAAAAGATGCTCAATGTCACTCATTATTAAAGAAATGCAAATCAAAACTACAATGAGATATCACCTCACACCAGTCAGAATGGCCCTCATCAAAAAGTGTACAAACAACAAATGCTGGAGAGGGTGTAGAGGAAAGGGAATGCTCTTGCACTGTTGATAGGAATGTCAATTGATACAGCCACTATGGAAGATGGTAAGGAGATTCCTTAGAAAACTAGGAATAAAACCACCATATGACCCAGCAATCCAACTCCTAGGCATACACCCTGAGGAAACCAAAACTGAAAAAGACACATGTATCCCATTGCTCATTGCAGCCTTATTTACAATAGCTAGAATATGGAAGCAACCTAGATGTTCATCGACAGATGAATGGATAAAGAAGTTGTGGTATGTATACACAATGGAAAACTGCTCAGCCATAAAAAAGACTGCATTTGAGTCAGTTCTCACGATGTGGATGAACCTAAAACCTATTATACAGGGTGAAGTGAGTTAGAAAAAGAAAGATAAATACTGTATTCTAGCACACATATGCCAAAGCCTTTGACTGTGTGGATCACAATAAACTGTGGAAAATTCTGAAAGAGATGGGAATAACAGACCACCTGACCTGTCTCTTGAGAAACCTGTATGAAGATCAGGAAGCAACAGCTAGAACTGGACATGGAACAGCAGACTTGTCACAAATAGGAAAAAGAGTATGTCAAGGCTGTATCTTGTCACCCTGCTTATTTAACTTATATGCAGAGTACATCATGAGAAACACTGGGCTGGGTGAAGCACACTGGAATCAAGATTGCCGGGAGAAATATCAATAACCTCAGATATGCAGATGACACCACCCTTATGGCAGAAAGTGAAGAAGAACTAAAGGGTCTCTTGATGAAAGTGAAAGAGGAGAGTGAAAAAGTTGGCTGAAAGCTCAACATTCAGAAAACTAAGATCATGGCATCTGGTCCCATCACTTCATGGCAAGTGGAAGCAGTGGCTGACTTTATTTCTCTGGGCTCCAAAATCACTGCAGATGGTGATTGCAGCCATGAAATTAAAAGATGCTTACTCCTTGGAAGGAAAGTTATGACCAACCTAGACAGCATATTAAAAAGCAGAGACCATTTTGTTAACAAAACTCCATCTAGTCAAGGCTATGGTTTTTCCCGTGGTCATGTATGTATGTGAGAGTGGGACTATAAGGAAAGATGGGTGCTGAAGAATTGATGCTTTTGACCTATGGTGTTGAAGACTCTTGAGAGTCCCTTGTACTGCAAGGAGATCCAACCAGTCCATCCTAAAGCAGATCAGCCCTGGGTGTTCATTGGAAGGACTGATGTTGAAGCTGAAACTCCAATACTTTGGCCACCTGATGTGAAGAGCTGACTTATTTGAAAAGACCCTGATGTTGGGAAAGATTGAGGGCAGGAGGAGAAGGGGACGACAGAGGATGAGATGGTTGGATGGCATCACCGACTCAATGGACATGGCTTTGGGTGGATTCCAGCAGTTGGTGATGGACAGGAAGGCCTGGCATGCTGCGGTTCATGGGGTCGCAAAGAGTCAGACACGACAGTGACTGAACTGAACTGAACACATATATACGGAATCTAGAAAAATGGTACTGAAGAATTTATTTACAGGGCAGCAATGGAGAAACAGACATAGAGAATAGACTTATGGACATGAGGAGAGGGGAGGAGAGGGTGAAGTGTATGGAAAGAGTAACATGGAAGCTTAACATTACCATATGTAAAATAGATAGCCAATGGGAATTTGCTGTATGTCTCAGGAAACTGAAACAGGGGCTCTGCATCAGCCTGGAGGGGTGGGATAGGGAGGGAGAAGGGAGAGAGGTTCAAAAGGGAGGGGATATATGTATAGTTATGGCTGATTCATGTTGAGTTTTGACAGAAATCAGCAAAATTATGTAAAGCAGTTATCCTTCTATAAAATAAATACATTGAGAAAAAATCTAAAAAAGATGTTGGGAGACAGTGTGAAGGAGGAGGCTAGTTATAGCAGGTGACCTGGCAAAACACAATAAACAAGGGTGAAGTTGCTATGCAAATTTACCACTGTATTCTCCATTGATCAAACATTTCTAGAGTCATCTTCTCTTCCTGATTCAAAGGGAGGAGATCGGCTACAAATGGAGATTTTTTTTTTAATAAATGCAAATATCTCTTTAAAAAGGATACTTTCTACCTAGTTTTCAGAGCTTTGCCTGTTTGCTGTTTCTTAAAAATAACCAGGTAAAATAATCAGGATGCCAAAGAGGCATATTTTGTGGTGAAAAATTCTGCTTCTTTTCAACCCAAAAGGGACTCTTTGAATACAGGAAATAGTCTGATGAGTTGTACAACTGGCTGCTCATTTCTTTGATTCTTAAAAATTTAACAAGAATGACAATTTCAGTCTTTTTCTCTCTTTTTCTCTCCCTCCCACTTTGGGTTTTAACTTTCACTAAAGTTCCTGAAATTTAAATAGAAAGTACTTAAAATTTATTATAATACATTTTTCTATCATTTAAGATGTCTTATCATATGGATAGGCTCCTAAGGCCACTTACTAAAGCATAATCACTGGTCAAAGCTTACACAGTGAGCACACTTAATAATTTATTGTTTCCTCTAATTTCTTCTATCAGACAAAATATTGAGTAAGTTTTTTGCTATGTTTATGTCAACATACAAGGAGAAAAGTAAAGCTTACCTTGCTTTGCTTTCACTTACTCTAAACAGATATATATATATATATATATATATATATATATATATATATATATGTACACACATCATACACATATAAGAATATGGTAAATACCAACTTAGATTGATTATATTTTGTGTAGCCAAAGATGGAGAAGCTCCATACAGTTAGCACAAACAAGACTGGGGGCTGACTGTGGCTCATATCATGAGCTCCTTACTGCAAAATTCAGGCTTAAATTGAAGGAAGTAGGGAGAACTGCTAGGCTGTCCAGGTATGATCTAAATCAAGCCCCTTATAATTATACAACGGAAGTTACAAATAGATTCAAGGGATTAGGTCTAATAAACAGAGTGCCTGAAGAACTATGGACAGAGGTTTGTAACATTGTACAGGAGGCAGTAACCAAAACCATCCTCAAGGGGAAAAAACACAAGGCAAAATGATTGCCTAAGAAGGCCTTACAAATAGATGAGAAAAGAAGAGATGCAAAAGGCAAAGGCGAAAAGGGAAAATATACTCATCTGAATGCAGTGTTCCAAAGACTACCAAGGAGAGGTAAGAAAGTCTTCCTATGTGATCCATGCAAAGAAATAGAGAAAAACAATAGAGTGGAAAAGATGAGAAATCTCTTCAAGAAAATTAGAGTTCCAGGGTAGCTCATTAAGACAAGCACAATAAAGGACAAAAATGGTATGTACCTAACAGCAGCAGAAGGTATCAATAAGAGATGGCAAGAATACACAGGGAAAAAAAAAAAAAAAAAACTAATAAAAAATGTCTTTATGACCTGGATAACCAAGATGGTGTGATCAATCACCTAGAGCCAGACATCCTGGAGTGTGCAGTCAAGTGGGCCTTGGGAAGCATTGCTATGAACAAAACTAGAGGAAGTGATGGAATTCCAGCTGATCTGTTTCAAATCCTAAAAGATGATGCTGTGAAAGCACTGCACTCAATATGCCAGCAAATTTTTAGTAAATTCAGCAGTGACCTCAGGACTGGAAAAAGGGCCATTTTCTTTCCAATCCAAAGAAGCACAATACCAAAGAATGTTAAAACTATCACACAATTGCACTCATTTCACATGCTAGCAAGATAATTCTCAAAATCCTTCAAGTTAGACTTCAGCAGTTCACCGGAAAATTTCCAGATGTACAAGTTGGATTTAGAAAAGGCAGAGGAAGAAGAGATAAAATTGCTAACATTTGTTGGATTATAGAAAAAGCAAGGGAATTCCAGAAAAACATCTACTTCTACTTCATTGTCTATGCTAAAAACTTTAACTGTGTGGATCACAATAAACTGTGGAAAATTCTTAAAGAGATGGGAATACCAGACCACCTTACCTGCCTCCTGAGAAATGTCTATGCATTTCAAGAAGCAACAGTTAGAATCAGACATGGAACAATGGACTGGTTCCAAATTGGGAAAAGAGTATTGTCACCTTGCTTACTTAACTTATACGCACAGTACATCATGTGAAATAGTGGGTTGGATGACTCACAAGCTGGAATCAAAATTTCTGGGAGAAATATCAACAACCTCAGTTGTTGCAAGATGATACCACTCTAATGGCAGAAAGTGAAGAGGAACTAAAGAGCTTCTTGATGAGGATGAAAGAGGAGAGTGAAAAAGCTGACTTAAAACTCAAAATTCACAAAACTAAGATCATGGCATCTGGTCCCATCACTTCATGGCAAAGAGATGGGAAAATACAGAAACAGTGATAGACTTTATTTTCTTGGGCTCCAAAATCACTGTGAACAGTGACTGCAGCCTTGAAATTGAAAGACGTTTGCTCTTTGGAAGAAAAGCTATGACAAACCTAGACAGCATATTAAAAAGTAGAGACATTACTGTGCTGACAGGTCTGTAGAGTCAAAGCCATGGTTTTTCCAATAGTCATGTATGGATGTGAGAGTTGGACCATAAAGAAAGCTGAGTGCCAAAGAACTCATTCTTTTGAATTGTGGGACTGGAGAAGACTGGACAGCAAGGAGATCAAACCAGTCAATCCTAAAGGAAATCAACACTAATGGTCATTAGAAGGGCTGATGCTGATTCTGAAGTTCCAATACTTTGGCCACCTGATGCAAAGAGCTGACTCATTTGAAAGGACCCTGATGCTGGAAAAGATTGAGGGTAAGAGGAGAAGGGGGTGACAGAATATCAGATGGTTGAATGGCATCATCTACTCAATGGACATGAGTTTTGGCACACTCTAGGAGATAGTAAAAGATGGGGTAGTCTGATGTGCTATAGTTCATGGGGTCACAAACAGTTGGACACAACTGAGCGACTGAACAATGATAACAACAACATATAAGAAGTTTGTGTGTGAATAAATCTGTCATCTATGGCTAAGTAACAAAGTATCCCAAAGCTTACTAATGTAAAATTATGATAATTTATTGTTTCTTATAACCCTAGATCTTCTGATAAGCCCACCTAGACTCACATAAATAGCTATTTCTGGTCAAGGGATTATTGGGGACTGGACTTAGCTGTGTTCTTTCTCCATGTGATCTCGTATGCTTAAGGAAGCTAATCCAAGTGTCCTCATTTGGAGCAGCATCATTTTTAAACGATCAAGCTCCAATGTGTTCAAACATTAGTCTTCGGCTTGCCACAAGTTTGCTAATGTCTCTTTGGCCAAAGTAAATCAGGTGGCCAAGCACAGTGTCATAATGGGAAGGGACAATCAACACATGAGTGTATGGCTCCCAAGAGTCATGGTAAAGTGAGGGTCACTAGTGTAAACATATAGTATCAATTCAGTTCAGTGGCTCAGTCACGTCTGATACTTTGTGACTCCATGGACTGCAGCACGCCAGCCTTCCCTGTCCATCACCAGCTCCCAGAGCTTGCTCAAACTCATGTCCATTGAGTCAGTGATTCCATCCAACCATCTCACCCTCTGTCATCCCCTTCTCCTCCTGCCTTCAATCTTTCCCAGCCTCAGGGTCTTTT
Source organism: Dama dama (assembly GCF_033118175.1). Classification (NCBI taxonomy): domain Eukaryota; kingdom Metazoa; phylum Chordata; class Mammalia; order Artiodactyla; family Cervidae; genus Dama; species Dama dama. The sequence continues at coordinate 8,346,322 of NC_083697.1, read as the reverse complement.
CCAATGAGTCTGCTCTTTGCATCAGGTGGCCAAAGTATTGGAGCTTCAGCTTCAGCATCAGTCCATCAGCAATAATCCAGTGATTATTCAGGACTGATTTCCTTTAGGACTGACTGGTTTGTTCTCCCTACAGTCCAAGGGACTCTTCAGAATCTTCTCCAATGCCACAGTTCAAAATCATAAATTCCTCAGCACTCACTATACTGCAAACATATAGTATAGTGGGGGAAAAATTGCTTCTTTGAAATAACTTGTGTTTAGACAAAATTATACTAGAGGAGTATAACCAGAATATCTGAATGTCTTTTATAGTAGGGCAGAATTTTAGGTCGTGAAAAGTCCCTATTTTGTTACTTTATAATGATATTTATAATAAAAGTAATCAGCAAGAGCTTTACAAAGGAAACACAGTACATTTATTTAGAAGAAGGATAGTTTAATTATTATTGAGCACTCACTATGTGGGCTTCCCCAGTGGAAGCTAGTGGTAAAGAACCCACCTGCCAATGCAGGAGATGTAAGAGATGAATGTTTGGTTCTTGAATAGGGACGATCACCTGGAAGAGGGCATGGCAGCCTACTCCTGTATTCTTGCCTCATGGGCTATGGTCCATAGCTTCACAGTGAGTCGGACATGACTGAAGCTTCTTAGTATGCACGTACTCACTATGTACTTGGTACTTAATCAGCCAACCTATATATGTTCTCATTTAATTTAATCTCACAGACTACAGTAATTTTTTTGTTAAATAGAATTGATGCCATCTGAGCTATCAATGAAGGGAGCTTAATAATAATAATAATAACCCCTAAGAGTACTTTTATTTCTCTAATACTGATTAAGTTAAACACATTTGGATTTATTAATACCATATTCTCATCATCACATTACATGATATGGAGAAAGTCAATCCATTTGTAACTACAGAACTAGTTTCATGCTGAACTGTTAAAACAGGCAGTCACTGTGACCCGTTGAAATTCACATGAAGTGAAAAGCATTATCGCAGCATACCAGGATGCATTAAGGAAGTGGGGGAAGGTGACTAATCAGCAGGCTGGGTGGGAAGGTTGGCTTAGAAAGGAAAAGGATTTTTTTTTTTAAGGAATTTTTCTAGTAAATTAAAACTAAGGGAAAATGTTATTCCTTTACCTTTGAGGCAAAGGTGGTTCATTGGCTTTTTAGATGTTACATTTCCATTGACTAAATTACCACATGATTTATTAACTTTTCTCACTCTTTCCTATGCATTTCTTCAGCAACTCATACAAACTTGTGCACATTGGATTCCCTTTGATGCTAATCCAGGTCCTACTCAGCTGCAGCATTCTTTCTAGGCATCCAGGGTATTCCTGTGCCCCCAAAAGGGAATAGCTGGCACTTATGCAGGCCTCTCAAGGGAAGAAAACCTCAAGGAAGGAAACCAAAGATTCTGAGGGTTAAAATAGACCACCTTTTCAAGGAGTATCCACCACAAGTTACAGTTGTAGCATTTTCTCAATTCATCTTAGCTATTTCCAAGCTTTCTTAGGTAAATTTGATTTATTCAATTCAGTTTATTGGATCAAAATGATTTCACTATGGGAACCATTTTATTTAAACTTTATCCATAGCTTTATGAATACTGAACTCTGTCAAAATAATATCATTTGGCCAGTTAGCAACATAACCAGGCTCTGAAAAAAGAAATTTAGCTGCAGACCCATGCAAAGGCTGATTCTAAAGAAAACACTTTATTCCTACACTAAATCTCAGTTCTTCTGTCAATTACAATGACTGAAACTCTTGCACATTTCTTCAAGCAGCCCTGCCACACTCCCTGGTATGCTGATTGTCATAAATTAGAGATCTGCGTCTTCCCTGTGGGGCATCCTGTTGGAACACATAGGTTTCCTTTTGAGCTCCTGGGGCTTCACTTCAGGTTTGCACAGGAGCCAATTTAAGCAGTTTGGAGCAATACATGCAATTCTGCTGCACAGTCAGCACTGGAACTGTCTTATCAGGATGAGTATGAAGAGGAAGAAGGCCTATCCCCTGTCACACAGAGTGAACACTGTGAGCTGGCAGAAATGTGCAGGCAGGAAGCTTATGATGTTACCTGTCCATTCTAAATCCAACTTTTTCATCTATAAAACTGGGAGATAACACTTAGCTTTCATGATGATATGAATTAGAGATAATACCTGTGAAATACCTACCATAGTATCTGAGATACAATATTTAGTTTTTATTATTGACATAAAAACCAAAAGAAATATGGTTTAGAAAATGTAGAAAATCAAGTATTTTTATTTCACAACAATATTCAAAAGTTGAGTCCTGTTAAGGCCTTTAATGTGCCCTCTTGTCTAATTAAAAGTAGCATTAATAAACACTGAGATGAGTTTTAGGAAATTTGATAAATTTCTTATTTTTCTATTAAGATTACTTTTTTCCTTTTAAGAAATGCCAATATTCAAAACATTTTTCCAGAAACACATTTTTAATTTGTCTGAAGATGTATTATACTTAGTCATTCAACTGTGTCCACTCTTTGTGACCCCATGGACTGTAGCCTGCCAGGCTATTGTTTGGAGAGAAAGAATAACAGCCAAATATAATGTCTAGATCCAAGATTGAGGAGCTAAATGGATAAGGATGCAATTTACTAACCCAGAAAACACAGAAGAAGAAAAAGTTTGGAGTTAAAGATGATAAGAGGCCTTAAAAATAACCAAGTTAAGATGTCTAATAGGCTGATACACATGCTTGAGTTTCTGTTCAGGATTCTGGGCTGTGAAAAAGTCTTGAAAATCACTTAGCAAAATATACAGTACATGGTGAACATTCAATAACAGTTACTTTTATTAATAGTAGTATTGAGTGCTTAGAAATGTAACCAACGCAGAAAAGACTCTAAGAGAACTAAAGCCAACCAGACATTGAAAAGTTGTTTTATTCATTTTTGAAATGGTGGTAAATTTATGCCCAATGAATTATAAACATAATCCATTTTTTTAATAAGGAAATTCCCTGTACTGTTATGCCTCAGGGAGCATCCTAGTCAAGGCTTCCATTAATTGCTTAACTTCTGGTAACATTCATTTCTCTCCTGTAGTTAATCAATTGGTTTTCAAAGTTTTCCAGGCCTTAGCTTTAATCTCTTTTAGTAATGAAGAGTAATGTCATCAGCAGGGCAGAACAAAGTTTCCTACCATCTTCCCATTAAAGAACATTGATGAACAAAGAAAAGAGGTTCTTTGTGCAAATCCAGGAGTCCAGCACAGATATTCTAGCACACAGTTAGATAAACAAACAAAAAAACCCAAAATTGGATGCATTGAAGAGGGTAAGAGGAACAGTTTCCCTTTACCTACAGGACCCCTTCTCCCAAAGGCAGCATCACTCTGATACCAAAGCCAGATAGGAACACTACTCGAAAAGAAAACTAGGGGAAAGTATCCCTAATGAATATAGATATAAAACATTTTAGCAAAATTCTAGCAAACTGAACTCAAGCACATTAAAAGGATCATACACCATGTTCAAGTCCGATTTATCCCGGGGATTCAAGGATAGTTCAACATCTACAAATTAATCACTATAGTATACCACATTAACAAATGAGAGATATAACTTATATGATCATTTCCATATTTATAGAAAAAGCATTTGACAAAATTCAGCATTCTTTCATAATAAAAACTCTTAAAAGTTGTGTATAGAAGGAATATACCTGAACATAATAAAGGCCACATGTGAAAATCTCACAGTTAACCACCTGCTCAGTGTTAAAAGTTGAATTTTTTCCCTGTAAGATAAGTGTCTCTGTTTAGAGATGATATAATTTATATGCAAAAATTCTAACGTGTCTACCACAAAACAGAACAGTTAGTCTCACTGGATACCTAGGAGATAGTCTAGTTCCACACAACTACAATAAAGTCAATATTCAATTAAACAAGTCACAGAATTTTGGGGGGTTCCCAGTGCATATAAATGGTATACTTACACTATATTGTACTCTATTAAGTTTGCTATAGTATTATGTTTAAAAAACAATAAAAATAGGATGGATATGAAATATACAGTGTGAGGAATATAGTCAATAACTACTAATATCTTTTGTATGGTGACATATTGTAAATGAACTTATCATGATGATCAATTTGAAATGTATAGAAATACTGAATCATTATGTTGTGTGATTTAGGAACTAACAGTGCTATAAATCAATTACAAATTTAATTAGAAGATAATTGCCGTGCAATGCTGTATTGGTTTCTGCTGCACAACAGCATGAATCAGCCATAAGGGTGTATATACTCTCTCCCATCTCCCCCATCCCACCCCTTCAGGTCATCACAGAAATAGGCTGGGTTCCCTGTGTTATATAGCAGCTTCCCACTAGCTACTACTTTACACATGGTAATGTATATATGTCAATTCTACTTTCTCAATTTGTCTCACCCTCTTTTTCTCCTCTGTGTCCAAAGACTGTCTTCTAGTTCTGTGTATCTTATTCCTGTCTAGCAAATAGGTTCATTGGTACCTTTTTTCTAGATTCCATATATATGCATTAGCATACAATATTTGTTTTTCTCTTTCTGACATACTTCACTCTCTACAACAGGATCTAGGTTCATCCACCTCAGTCAAGTTACACAAATTCACTCCTTTTATTGGATGAGTAATATTCCATTGTATATATGTACCACATCTTAACTCTTTCATCTGTCAAAGAGCATCTAGGTTGCTTTCATGTTCTGGTGATTGTAATTAGTGGTGCAATGAACACTGGGGTACATTTCTTTTGTATTATGATTTTTTTTTCATGGTGTACGCCCAGTTGTGGGATTGCTGGGTCATATGGTAGCTTTATTCCTAGTTTTGTTTTTGTTATTGTTTAAAGAAAACTCCATACTATTTTCCCTAGTCACTTTATCAATTTATATCCTCACCAACAGTGCAGTTCCCCTTCATATCCTCTCCAACGTCTATAGTTTGCTGATTTTTTTGAAACAAAATTATAGGAAATGAGATCAGATTTGTGATTACCAGAGATGGAGGACAAGGGCAGTATTTGGTTGAAGGGGTCAAAAGATACAAACTTCCAGCTATAATAAATGATAAATAAGCACCAGAATACAATGTACAACATGTTAAATATAATTAACACTTAATTATACAGCATTTGTATGTTTCTTTTTTTTCCATTTATTTTTATTAGTTGTATGTTTCTTATACAACACATATTATATAAGAAAGTTAAGAGAATATCTCATTACAAGGAAAAACAGCTCCTTTTAATTTCACACCTGTATGAGATGGCGTTGTTGCTATGTGGTCATTCAGTTGTGTCTGGCTCTTGGCAACCCGCTGGCCTGTCACCTGCCAGGCTCCTCTGTCCCTGGGCTTTTCTGGGCTAGCATACTGGGGTGGGTCGCCATTTCCTTCTCCAGGGGGGCTTTCTGGCTCAGGGGTCAAGCCCAGCTCGCCTGCATTGCAGATGGATACTTTACCATTGAACCACCTGGAAAACTCCATATGAGACGATGAAATGTTCACTAAACTTGTAATAGTCGCTTCATGGTATATGTGAATCAAATCTTAAGCTATGTATCTTAAACTTATACAGTGCTATATGTCAATAGTTGTGTCAATAAAACTGGGAGGAAAAACATTAAAAACAGCGTTGATATTAATAAAAATAATATTCGGGAAAATGACCCCACTGGACTGGCTTGATATGTGTTGGCAAGGATGTGAATGAAAAGAAATCCTTCTGCATTGTTGGTGTTGATGGGGATGTAAACCAACCAGTTCAACCACTATGGAGAACAGTATGGATTTGCCTCAAAAAATTAAAAGTAGAATTATTATGTGATCTAGCAATCTTTCTGGATACATTTTTGAAAGAAATGAAATCAGTATCTTGAAGAGATGTCTGCATTCTCTCATGGTAATTGCAGAATTATTCCCCAAATAGACAAGACATGGAGGCAATCTAACTGTCCATTGATGGATTTACGGAAAAAGAAAATGTGATATATATATATATATATAATATTAATAATAATATTAGAAATGAGATATATATATATATACACACACACACACTCAACTATTAAATTAAATCCTGTCATTTGTGACAACATATTTGGACCTAGCAGATATTATTCTTAATGAAATAAGTTAAAGAAAGATAAGTACTGTTTGATCTCGTATATCGAATCTAAGAACATTGAACTCATAGAAACAAAGTAAAATGGTGGTTTCCAAGGTCTGGGAGTGAGGGTAGGAAAATGGGGGATGTTGGCCCCAAAGTACAAATTTGCAGTTATAAGATGAATTTATTCTGGGGACCTAGTTTACAGCAATGGTGACTTTAATTAACAATACTCGATGACAGGGAGACTTCAATTTATTGTGTTTCACCTACTGAACTTCACAGATATTACATTATTTTATTTTATTTTTGTTATATTATTTTATAAATTGAAGATTTGTAGCAATCCTATATTTTTAGATACTGGTTAGCATTTTGTTTTTTTAGGCATATTACTATTGTACATTTAATAAGCTACAATATAGTGCAAACATAACTTTTATATTCACTTGGGCACCAAAAGAGTCATGTTATTCACTTCACTGACATATTTGCTTTAATGCAGGGATCTAGAACCAAACCCACAATACCTCTGAGGTGTGTCTACACATACTTGAAAGTTTACATGAGAGTAGATCTTAAATATTCACCACACACAAAAAGTCATAATTATGTGAGGTGATGAACGTGTTAACTAATTTATTGTAATAGTCTTCTTGCAATAAGTATGTATATCAAATCACCACTTTGAATATAAAAAATAATTTAATTATATACTTTAAATGTACATAATGTTATATTTAATGATATCTTAATAAAGCTGAAAAAAAGTAAACTTTTAAAATTTCTCCCATTAATGACAGTCATAAAATGACCAAAAAAAAAAAAAAAATTCTTAATCATCTGAAAAAAGATAGAGTCAAACAGACACTTAGAAATGCTGTTTACAATAGACAAGGTTAAATCATGCACACCTTTCTAAGGTCAGTGATCAGAAAAAGTCTTTCCACCCCTACAGACACTGAGGATAAGACAAGATGTGACTAAAGCACTGGCATGAGTTGGCATGAAGCATTTCAGTTTCCAAAAGTTTTTCTGTTGTTGGATTATGTTTATTTTCTGACTATCTGAACTCCTTTTCCAATAATCTTATGTTAAGAGGACTGATAATCTTACTAGCCCCCTATTTCAGACATTACCCAAAATTCCAGGAGAAGAGATATAGACTGGCAAAAACAAAAATCCTGGAACTAATGACTTAGGGAACTTGTGAAGTGCATTGATGTGACAGTTACATTGTAATGAGCTCATTTAGGAAATGTAATGCTATGGCATCTACCATTTGTTTTCTCCACATCACAAGACCCTCAGCAGAAGCAGAAAATTCTGGATTGGAGGACAGACCAGATTCTTAGTTCAATTAAGAATGTCTTAGTCTTCTCTTTACTTTTAATCATCAATCATAATGGAAGATCTTATTTTCATTATCCATCATTTATAAAACTAATTCATAAAAGTCATACCCTAGTATTTGGCCCCAAAACATGGTTTTGCCTTAATGCCACAAATTTCTTAAGGCATTCCATATTCCTCACAAAATATTTGAACCCTTGGGAACACTGTAGTGTAACTTTGAGGGTTTTTTTTTTTTTTTTTTTTTTGGTCAAATAATATCCATTCCACTTTGTATGATAATAATTTACTGAATTTCATTTGAATAGCTACTAATGTTCATGAGTCCACATGGATTGCACAGGGCTCCCCACACCAAAACCCCAGTTACAGGAATAAATATGTAACCTAGAGTTGGACAAGGAAAGCATAATATTTCCCTAGGACAGGACAGCTTAAAAATGGCCACACAACAAAGTCAGATTCAATAGAATTAGTTCTAGGATGTGAGGAGAATCAGCTGGGGGAAAAAAGCAAGTTTTCTTTTATATTTGTCCTCAGAGCCTAAAAACCTGATACTAAAGGCAACCAGGTTACCTCCACATAAAGAGAGATATGGTTCTGATGGCATCACTAGAGCTTCTGGATCAAGCTGTCTCTCATGTTACCCCTGGACTTTTTAGTTTCATAAGCCAATATTTTACTACTGTTATTTCTGCTTGAGCCATTTTAAGTGCTTTCATCTCCTGTAACTAAAATAACTCTACCCAATAACTATGAGATTTGATCTTGAGTGACATGAGTTAACTGTAGAAAGCTAAGCAAATTCAATAACAAGTCCCTTTGCAGTCAAATGGAAAACAAAACACACACATAGAAACCCAAACCACACACCATTTATATGTTTATATATAATAAATATATATAATATAATATATATATTATATATATATAATAAATATACTTGTAATTTTGTATGTATTTCTTTGAAAATCAATGAGATAGATATTAAAGAGATAGACAACAGATAGATGATAGATAAATTGATAGAGACAAACAGACTCACTGATGATCTGCCTGGATTGCCACATGTGTGGTAATCCAAGTTCCATTTGGCTTTGGAAAAGTCTGGTTTCTAACCTCAGCTCTGCCACTGCTCAGTCTCAGTTTTACCATATGTGAAGTAAATGTGACAGAAATGGAACCTTCCTTCTAAGCTTTCATGAGGAATCTGGTAGGCTACAGTCCATGGGTTGCAAAGAGTCGGACATGACTGAGAGACTAACATTCTCACTTAAGTAAGATAGTGCTTGTAAGACTCTATCTAAAGTGGGTGTTCAGTAAACATTAGCTTTTAGGTATTATTTACTCATAGACGACACTAAGGTAAAGATAAATCTGCTTTCACTGGATATAAAGAAAAATAGAAAGTCGTAATAGGCAAATATCAGACTTGTCTTGATTCTTTTTGATTGGACAAAGAGCTAAATCTTTGCTGCAACCTGGCTATATAGATGGACTTAAATATTTGAATTTGTTATTACCTATACAAGATGACTTATTTTAGCCTTTGGTTATACTGACTAGAAATGTTTGGGGAATTTAGAGCAGTTTCCATATTCTCTTTGATTTAATTTGTTTGTTGTACTAAATAGCCAATCTCTATCTGCATCAAGATTAACTGTTTTGCTGTTGAGAGAGGAAAGATAACAATTACAACAGCATTTGACATTTTAAAGGGAGCTAGTATTTTGGGACAGGCAAAAGGGAGATGGTTTAGAATATGAATCTTCTTACTGTATTCTCATAAGTTTCACTGCCACACCTACCAGCACCTATAAAAAAGGAAGTCACTCTATATATCTAATATTCATCATAATTTATCCCACATAAAACTAACTTAGATCCATAGAACTCACTTGATATTTTTAAAAAGATATATAAAAAATAAAATCAAAATTGTATTCTGTCATTTTAAACATGAAAAATCCTTTATTAAAATTCTGAGATTTTAACACAATTCAATAGTTTTCCTTCAGTACAAAAGTACTCTCAACTCTTGTCCAGCTGATTTCCACTTTAAGTCAGTTTACAACTGAGGGAACATAAATCCTGATGATAGAAAAAGTTTCCCATTTGACACATTAGCTTGGATGAAGACTTGATGGTTTGATCTTCACACCTAAGAATTATGTGAACTATAATATTGAAGTAAAATTGACATATTAGTTTCTGATGTACATGTTTTGATTTTTGTATATATTGCAAAATGATCATCATCTTAAGACTAACATCAATCACCATATTTAGTTACACATGTTTTTTCTTCTGATGAGAACCTTTAAGATCTACTTTCTTCCAACTTTCAAATATGCAATATAGAGTTATTAGCTGTAGTCATCATACTGTATATTATATTTCCAGAACTTATTTATCTTTTAACTGGAAGTTTGTTTGTACCTTTTGATCCTCTTCACCCATCTCACCCATTCTCTACCCTTCACCTCCGGTAACCACCAATTTGTATGAATGAGTTTGAGGTTTTTGGTGTTTTTTTGGATTCTACATATAAATGAGAACATACAGTATTTATCTTTCTCAGTTTGACTTTCTTGACTTAGTACAATATCCTCTAGGTCTATCCACATTGACACAAATAACAAGATTTCATGATTTTTATGACTAATATCTCATTATATATATATATATATATATATATATATATACACACATATACATATATACACACACATACATATACATACATACTACATCTTTATTCATCCATCAATAATTCTAAGGTTGCTCTCATAACTTGATTATTGTAAATAATCCTGCAGTAAACATAAAGGTGCATATATCTTATAGAATTAATGCTTTGTTTTTCTTCAGAAAAATGCCAGAAAGTGGAATAAGTTGATCATATAGTGATTCTATTTTTAATTTTTGGGGAAACTCCATACTGTTTTCTGTAGTGACTGTACCACCAATTAACATTCCCACCAATAACATACAAAAGTTCCCTTTTTTCTACATCCTTGCAAGTGCAAGTTCAGGAACAGGCAAAAACTAACATATGGTACAGAAATTAGGATTATTGTCTCTGGGGAGGAGGTAGTCATAGTGTCTGAGAAAGGACCCAAGGGTAAACTTGGGGTATTTGCCATATTCCATTTCTCTATTTGGGTATTGATCCCATGAATGTGTTTCCTTTGTGATAATTCATCAAGCTATACTTGTTTCATTTGGTCATTTCTGTATTTACATTATACTTCAAAAATATGTATTTTAAACAAAGCATTAATAAAATAAACTGTAATTAGGACTTTATTTCTGAGATTGCATCAATAAACAGCACAAATTGGAAATCAGGGTACTTAGGTTCTAGTTTCACCCTGATGCAACTAGTTCTCTTATTAGAACTGCTGCTGCTTCTGCTTCAGTCGTGTCTGACTCTGCGCGACCCCACGGACAGCAGCCCACCAGGCTCCTCTGTCCACAGGATTCTCCAGTCAAGAATACTGGACTGGGGTGCCATTTCCTTCTCCACTTACTAGAAAAAGTCATGTCAAATGCTTGGTCTTTATATCTCCTTTGAAAAAGGAAGGTATTTAAGCTAATCTTTAACATTCCTCTGAACTCTAAAAGTCTTTTGTTTCCGAATACTCACCCTATTTAGATGTATGCCAATTGTTGAGTCATGTGAGGCATAATCTTTCCTTCTAACCTGGTTACAATAAAATCCAGGAGGGGAAAAAGGTCAGGGTTAAGAAGAACACACTATATGGTATGTTGGCAAAGAGCTCATTTACAAAAGTATGTGATATGTTTGTGACATGTGAAGTATAAAGATGATTTTTTTTTTCCTCCTTACCATGTGACATTTTAAAATAAGAAACAGTGCTTATAGAACCACCTCCCCAATGCCATATCTGTTCAAAACATTTTTGACCTTTGCAAGTTCAACTCGTGGTATTCTGAATGTGACTTTAAAAGTAAACTAGTGAAGACGACAAAGATATTTACTCATGCAGTTAAAAAGAAAAGCTTCTGAAAAACTGGAAAACAACCAGATAAGCAAACAAAAAATGATAAAGGTCTTGTTGACTATAGAACAGATTCCTGTTTGATAAGAGAGTTAATTATCCCATATTTCATTTTTAAAAACAAAGAAACCTACCATCTTAATTAAATGCTCAAGATGGGAAAAAAGTACCTTTTCTTCTGTTGTTTTCATTCATTTTCTTTGTGACATGAACGTGACAATTTGATGAGAAAAATGTACCCTCTTTATTTATTCCTCTCTACAGTCTGTGCAGGCTGCTGGGGTCTGTTCTATGTTGTAACTCTTGCTTTAGCCACACACAGTTGATGGAGACAGCTAATTAAATTCACCATTGTCTGAAATTTTCACCATGAGATTACTGCCTGTCAAGGCAGCGTCTTCAAGACCAGGTCCATGTTTCTCACACATAGAGTGATTTGCCTTTTCAAATCTTTCAGTCAGTTTCTTGAGATCCAGTAATGAGATTCCAAATTGGGAAAGAAGTGAAGCCTGTTTCATTGACCCCATGCTTATTCAATTTATATGCAGAGTACATCATGCAAAATGCTGGACTGGATTAAGCACAAGCAGGAAAAAAGATTTCAGGGAGAAAGATCAATAACTTCAGATATGCAGATGACCACCCTTATGTCACCACCCTTATGGCAGAAAGCAAAGAAGAATTAAAGAGTCACTTGATGAAAGTGAAAGAGGAAAGTGAAAAAGCTGGCTCAAAAGTCAATATTCAAAAAACTAAGATCATGCCATCCGGTCCCAACATTTCATGGCGAATAGATGGGGAAATAATGGAAACAGTGACAGACTATTTTCTTGGACTCCAAAATCACTGCAGATGATGACTGCAGCATGAAATTAAAAGTAACTTGTTCATTGGAAGAATAGACAGCATATTAAAAAGCAGAGACCTTGCTTTACCAACAAAGATCCATGTAGTCAAAGATATGGTTTTTCCAGTAGTCATATATGGATGGGAGAATTGGACCATAAAGAAAGCAAAGCTAAAAGCTGGTTTTTTGAAAAAATAAACAAAACTGACAAGCCATTAGCAAGACTCATTAAGAAACAAAGAGAGAAGAACCAAATTAACAAAATTAGAAATGAAAATGGAGAGATCACAACAGACAACAGTGAAATACAAAGGATCATAAGAGACTACTACCAGCAGCTCTATGCCAATAAAATGGACAACTTGGAAGAAATGGACAAATTCTTAGAAAAGTATAACTTTTCAAAACTGAACCAGGAAGAAATAGAAGATCTTAACAGACCCATCACAAGCAAGGAAATCGAAACTGTAATCAAAAATATTCCAGCAAACAAAAGCCCAGGACCTGATGGCTTCACAGCTGAATTCTACCAAAAATTTAGAGAAGAGCTAACACCTATCTTACTTAAACTCTTTCAGAAAATTGCAGAGGAAGGTAAGCTTCCAAACTCATTCTATGAGGCCACCATCACCCTAATTCCAAAACCAGACAAAGATGCCACACACAAAAAAGAAAACTACAGGCCAATATCACTGATGAACATAGATGCAAAAATCCTTAACAAACTTCTAGCAAACAGAATCCAACAACATATTAAAAAAATCATACACCATGACCAAGTGGGCTTTATCCCAGGAATGCAAGGATTCTTTAATATCCACAAATCAATCAATGTAATACACCACATTAACAAATTGAAAGATAAAAACCATATGATTCTCTCAATAGATGCAGAGAAAGCCTTTGACAAAATTCAACACTCATTTATGATTAAAACTCTCCAAAAAGCAGGAATAGAAGGAACAACCTCAACATAATAAAAGCTATATATAACAAACCAACAGCAAGCATCACCCTCAATGGTGAAAAATTGAAAGCATTTCCTCTGAAATCAGGAACAAGACAAGGGTGCCCACTCTCACCACTACTATTCAACATAGTGTTGGAAGTTTTGGCCACAGCAATCAGAGCAGAAAAAGAAGTAAAAGGAATCCAGATAGGAAAAGAAGAAGTGAAACTCTCACTGTTTGCAGATGACATGATCCTCTACATAGAAAACCCTAAAGACTCTACCAGAAAATTACTAGAGCTAATCAACAAATATAGTAAAGTCACAGGATATAAAATTAACACACAGAAATCCCTTGCATTCCTATATACTAACAATGAAAAAACAGACAGAGAAATTAAAGAAACAATACCATTCACCATTGCAACAAAAAGAATAAAATACTTAGGAGTATATCTACCTAAAGAAACAAAAGACCTATACATAGAAAACTATAAAACACTGATGAAAGAAATCAAAGAGGACACAAACAGATGGAGAAACATACCGTGTTCATGGATTGGAAGAATCAATATTGTCAAAATGGCTATTCTACCCAAAGCAATCTATAGATTCAATGCAATCCCTATCAAGTTACCAACGGTATTTTTCACAGAACTAGACCAAAGAATTTCACAATTTGTATGGAAATACAAAAAACCTCGAATAGCCAAAGTAATCTTGAGAAAGAAGAATGGAACTGGAGGAATCAACCTGCCTGACTTCAGACTCTACTACAAAGCCACAGTCATCAAGACAGTATGGTACTGGCACAAAGACAGAAATATAGATCAATGGAACAGAATAGAAAGCCCAGAGATAAATCCACGAACCTATGGACACCTTATCTTTGACAAAGGAGGCAAGGATATACAATGGAAAAAAGACAACCTCTTTAACAAGTGGTGCTGGGAAAACTGGTCAACCACTTGTAAAAGAATGAAACTAGAACACTTTCTAACACCATACACAAAAATAAACTCAAAATGGATTAAAGATCTAAATGTAAGACCAGAAACTATAAAACTCCTAGAGGAGAACATAGGCAAAACACTCTCCGACATAATTCACAGCAAGATTCTCTATGACCCACCTCCCAGAATGTTGGAAATAAAAGCAAAACTAAACAAATGGGACCTAATGAAACTTAAAAGCTTTTGCACTACAAAGGAAACTATAAGTAAGGTGAAAAGACAGCCCTCAGATTGGGAGAAAATAATAGAAAATGAAGCAACAGACAAAGGATTAATCTCAAAAATATACAAGCAACTCCTGCAGCTCAATTCCAGAAAAATAAATGACCCAATCAAAAAATGGGCCAAAGAACTAAACAGACATTTCTCCAAAGAAGACATATAGATGGCTAACAAACACATGAAAAGATGCTCAACCTCACTCATTATTAGAGAAATGCAAATCAAAACCACAATGAGGTACCATTACACGCCAGTCAGAATGGCTGCTATCCAAAAGTCTACAAGCAATAAATGCTGGAGAGGGTGTGGAGAAAAGGGAACCCTCTTACACTGTTGGTGGGAATGCAAACTAGTACAGCCGCTATGGAGAACAGTGTGGAGATTCCTTAAAAAACTGGAAATAGAACTGCCATATGACCCAGCAATCCCACTTCTGGGCATACACACTGAGGAAACCAGATCTGAAAGAGACACGTGCACCCCAATGTTCATCGCAGCACTGTTTATAATAGCCAGGACATGGAAGCAACCTAGATGCCCATCAGCAGATGAATGGATAAGGAAGCTGTGGTACATATACACCATGAAATATTACTCAGCCATTAAAAAGAATTAATTTGAACCAGTGCTAATGAGATGGATGAAACTGGAGCCCCTTATACAGAGTGAAGTAAGCCAGAAAGATAAAGAACATTACAGCATACTAACACATATATATGGAATTTAGAAAGATGGTAACAATAACCCCATATGCAAAACAGACAAAGAGACACAGAAATACAGAACAGACTTTTGAACTCTGTGGGAGAATGTGAGGGTGGGCTATTTCAAAAGAACAGCATGTATACTATCTATTCTGAAACAGATCACCAGCCCAGGTGGGATGCATGAGACAAGTGCTCGGACCTGGTGCACTGGGAAGACCCAGAGGAATTGGGTGGAGAGGGAGGTGGGAGGGGGGATCGGGATGGGGAATACGTGTAAATCTATGGCTGATTCATATCAATGTATGACAAAAAAAAAAATAATAATAATTAAAAAAAAAAAGAAAGCTGAGCACTGAAGAACTGATGCTTTTGTACTGTGATGTTGGAGAAGACTCTTGAGAGTCCCTTGGACTGCAAGCAGATCAAACTAGTCAATCCTAAAGGAAATCAGTCCTGAATATTCATTGGAGGCATTGATGCTGAAGCTGAAGCTCCAATACTTTGGCCACCTGATATGAAAAACTGACTCATTGGAAAAGCCCCTGATGCTGGGAAAGATAGAAGGCAGGAGGAGAAGTGGACGACAGAGGATGAGAAGGTTGGATGGCATCACTGACTCAATGGACATGAGTTTGAGCAAGTTCTGGGAGTTGGTGATGGACAGGGAAGCCTGGAGTGCTGCAGTCCATGGGGACATGACTGAGCGACTGAACTGAATGAGTATGAAAGGAATTTTTCACATTGCCAACTTACCTTACACATTTTCCTTTCAGCCTAACTATTTTAAAAATAATCATATAAAAAGAAACTATTCAAAGAAGGTCATATTTTCAGCAACTGGTTTACCTGCCTCTCAAATTGCAGGACACAAAATGTATTCATACAGTCTTAAATTTAGGAATCCACAACTGTATTGTTCCTTGTTCTTCACAAAAATTCCTCATTATTTTCTGTTCCTCCCTTTCTTTCTAATTCCAGTTTTCTTCACCTCCTCTGCATGTCTGTCATAAATGTTTTCAGTCTGAATGTTGCAAAATTCCAAATTTCCTTACCAGGGTCATTACAAATTTGGGTTCAGGTAGCCTTGCTCCAGATTTCAGCCTCTTGGACTTGTGTTAAACTACCTTTTACTGGGGGAGGGGAGAGGAGGGAGGTAGTCATGCATTAACTTCTAACAAAAAAAGTCTTGTGAAAATTTTATCTACATTTATCCAAATGGTAAGTTACTCTTATACTATTTTTTTAACAATAATTGTTATTCTTATGTGAGTTATAAAAGAAATACCAATGATTACAGAAATAATTCAAATTAGGCCTCACAGATTTTCTCTATAGTCTTTTATTTTAATGCCATATCATAATTAAGCATTATGATTATGTGATTATGATTAATGCCAGATCATAATCACAATGTTTATAATTATTAAACCATGGTTTTAATATTTAAAAGACTGGGCAACTAGGCAAATATTAACATATTGATTTCCTTTCTCTAAAAAAGAACTAAGGGTATGTTTTACTATTTTTATTCTATAACAAAGTTTTAAAATTTTGTTCATTCATTAATTTATTTAAACAGTATTTATAGAAATTGATGGGTTCAGGATAGGTTGCCCCCAAATATATCATTTTGTCTTATTGATTATTTTGATTTAAAGTTACTTGAAAAACAGCCAGTGCAAGAGGGATACTCCTCTCTATCCTCTTCAAAGCTAAAATAAAACTCCCAAGTGAAAGCCACCCTCTCTGCATCTGGAAGTAGAGAGACAACTTTAGTGCCAGAAATAAGGGATTCAGCACCGAGAGGCTATGTAAACAAAATCTGCTTAGTTTCCCCACTAGCTACTATTCAAAACTAAGTCTCGTTGTCTTTCAATTCTTCACAAATTTATAGCTCCTTTGTCTAAAAGGAATAAAAGCTGCCTGCTTTAGTCATTTCTTTGTCTCATATTTCTATAAACTTCTGTATGTATGAAATTAAAATCTAATTTTCTCCTATGAATCTGTCTCATGTCAATGTAACTATTAGACCTATCAGAAGACCCTAGAAGGGTAGTGGAAAGTTTTCTTTCCATGGCAAAACAGTACCATGTGCCAGACACTGATCTAAGTGATGAGAAAACCCAGGAAACAACACACCAGGATCCTTGCCTTTCAGATCTTGCATTCTTAGTGTTAGTCACTCAATTGTGTCCAACTCTTTGTGACCCCATGGACTATAGTCTGCCAGGCCCCTCTATCCATACAGTTCTCCAGGCAGGAGTACTGGGGTAGGCAGCCATTTCCTTCTCCAGGGGACCTTCCCAACCCAGGAATCAAACCCAGGTCTTCTTCATTGCAGGCAGATTCTTTCCATCTAAGCCACTAGTGAAGCCCCTTATAATCATATCTAGGAGTAAAGATAGACTTAAAACTCCACAAATGATAGGGACAGAGTAAAGGAACAAATTAGGTAATTAGGTAGTTAATCCCACTAGGTGATTTTAAATAGAGAAAAAAGTATGGGAGGCCATTGTATGTTAAGGATCACTCAAGAAAGAAGGTTTCCTGAACAATATAACCAAGCAAACTTGCTTAGCAATAAAACCATGCAACATGTTTAAGACAGAAAATATATGGGAACTGTTGTACTTGCCTTTTTTCTTTTTTTCCCCTCAGTTTATTCAAATCGCTAATTATAAAAAATGACATAAGCTTTGAAAAATACAAAATATGTAAAGGACAAAAGGATATCTTCCACCCTCCAAGTCTCATTCTCCAAAAGTAATTATAATTGAATTCTGGGGTATTCTTCCAGAATTTTTCTATACACAAGTACTTATACAAAAATATTTTTAAAATACATACATTGTTCTACAACTTTATTAACCCGGTAAAGTGTTATTGACAAACATCCACACCTGTAGAAACAGATCCACTTTGATCTTAAAAGGCACGTGGTATTCTACAATATGGCTACACCATGATTTGAAAAGTCCTTATTAATGGATATTAAAATTCTCTCTTCCCCCTTGTTTTAAATTACCAAAATCCTATGCTAAGTATATTTGTGCAACCATTGTCAATTTTATTTGTCAGAAGCTCCCAAAATAGGGTCAAGGAAACACAGTGCTCAATTTTACTAGGTACTACCAAATTGTGCTTCAAGGGAGCATACCAATTTACAGTCTACAAGTGGATGAGAGCTTTCTAGTTCCCATTTGTGTTTATAAGGAACATAATGGACACTTTTGTAGAGTCATTATGAGAATTAAGTGAAGTAATACATAAGATAAAGTGCTTAAAATCATGCCTGCCATTGCTTAGCTTGTGCTAAGTCACTTCAGTCATGTCCAACTTTATGCAACATTATGAACTTAGCTCTCCAAGGTCCTCTGTCCATGAGATTGCCCAGGCAAGAATACTGGAATGGGTTGCCATTTCCTTCTCCAACTCTTGTACTTTCTGGTCAATTTTACTTTGAACTTAAAAAAATCTCTAAAAAAGTATTCTACTTATTAATAAAATGAAAAAAAAAAAAAAAGACATGCAACATAAATATGAGATATTTGTTGTTCAGTCACTCAGTCAGGTCCAACTCTTTGCAACACCCCAGGCTGCAGTATGCCAGACTTCCCTGTCCCTCACTATCTCCCAGAGTTTGCTCAAACTCTTGTCCATTGAATCAATGATGCCATCCAATCATCTCATCCTCTGTTGCCCCCTTCTCCTTATGCACTCAATCTTTCCCAGCATCAGGGTCTTTTCCAATGAGTCAGCTCTTCGCATCAGGTAGCCAAAGTATTAGAGCTTCAGTTTCAACATCAATCCTTCCAAACAATAAAACAGTGGTGGCATGAGACCGCAGTCTCAAACCCATCAGTTTGACACCTGAGTCTGTCCTTTTACCTGCAGTTCTAAGAGAGCTAAGTGGTTTCTCTAAGAAGTAGTTGGCTTTCCCCAAAGAACTATTTACATTTTAGCAGATTAGACTAGCTCTTACTGAATTTCCAGGAATCTGCTTAAAGACTTTCTTGGTGACTCAGACAGTAAGGAGTCTGCCTCCAATGCAGGAGACCTGGGTTCAATCCCTGGGTTGGGAAGATCCCCTGGAGGAGGAAATGGCAACCCACTCCAGTATTCTTGCCTGGAGAATCCATTGGACAGAGGAGCCTGGTGGGCTACAGTCCATGGGGTTGCAAAGAGTCGGATATGACTGAGGGACTAAGCATGGTACACATGAGACCCCATCCTTCCCAGTATGTTCAGTAAGTTAATTATTCCTAGGACATGCTTCTTTGTGCACACTAAAAATTAAAACAAGGAAAAAGTGATATTATACTGAAACCTGAGGTGATTTGCCATTTTTAGTATGTGTTACTGACTTTTTGCTCATTTCCATTGCACCATGACAGGGACAAGAAAACTGCCCTACCTGTCATGGAGGAGGAACTAATGATGAAAATTGATGTCTACTCAGGAATAAGGGAGAAAGTGGCCTTATTCTCCCCACACTTTTCCTTTGATTATAAAATTGTAACCTACTAACTACTTGGGGTGTGTCACTCTCTCATCACCTACTTGTAAGCCTCACAAAGGTCCTATTCTATTAAATTATTTCTTACCTATCACTTTGCCTCTCATTGATTTTTTTTTTTTTTCTGTACTGAGTCATAAAGAACCAGAGCTCATTGAAGCCCCCGAGACATGCATTTTAGTAGATTCACAAGTACTTAGGTACTTATGAAGAAAATGGCTTAAACACCCACCTTAGCAGAGATTTGGACTCATGAAAATAATCCTAAAACAATTAGAAAATGTTAGACAAAGCATTAAGCAGATAGCTGTAACAAGTACTGTATCTTAGTTTTGATCTTATGGCAATTGCAAAGTTATTGAACAACATCTGCAAGTGATTTCAAAGTAATAAAAACTGCTCTTGTTTAAAGATCTCCCATAAGTAGCTACACTGCCTCCTCAAATTGGCAGTGCAAAAAGCTCTCTGAGGATTACATTATTTTATCATTGAATTTTATAATGGGATAAAAGTCTCTAAAAAAAAAAGAAATTTATTAGTTACAACCAAATCACTTGTGTAATATCTGTCACTAGTACTTTTATATTGTGAGCAACTGAATCTTAGGAATCTGGTCATTTTAAGGAAAGAGACTCACCTTGAGGGGATCTTGCTGGTTTGCTCCTGGGAGAGAGGAAGGAGACCAGAAAATGTGGCAAAAACACATAGCTGAGTGTAGAGGAGACAGTTTAGAATGAAGGATCCTTCACCGAAGGGAAAAAAAAAATGCACAAAAGTTGTGAGACCTGTGAGTTTCACTTTTATTTGGGCACTTACTGAGACCTCTAGCCCTGAGACAGACTCTCAGAAAGCTTTGAGGAACTACTCCCAAGAGGTAAGGGGAGAGGCCCATACATACCTGATTTTGATGAAGGGGTTTATACAGTTAAGCACACATTTGGCTAGAAAGATTCTGCTAGTCACAAAGAACAGGTTAATGATTTTAGTTCATTTTAGTTCATTCAAAAATCTCAATTAATGATTTCAGTTCATTTATAAGTATGGGGAGAGGCAATAACCTGGGTTTATAACATTTTCTCCTGTAAATATCTGAGGACCTGTTCTGCCAGTTTTTTCAGAGTACAGCATGTCTCATCCTGATCCCTGCCCAGAACACTTTCCAGGGTACATTGTAGGTCAACAACTGCAGTGGCTAGTGACTTAGTCTTTGTCAAACTTGGTGGCAAGTGACATTCTTTAATTGGCAAAGAAGAGCAGAATTTTCCACCCCACAATAGGCTGATTTTTTTTTAAAGCAGGCATATGAAAATTAAGAAGAAGTTACCATTTTAATAGAGACATTTATATGCATAAGGAAAATTTCTATTTGTAAGGATGTCTTCCTCTTTGTATCAAGAAGAATGGTTTGACTCTAAACCTCTAGAAAGTCTTATCAATGGAGACAGCAACTATTTAAAACTGCTTAACAGTCTAACTCTTTCTAAGTTTGTTTTTTCTAGTATTCTTTCATAACTGATTCTTCCCTGACTCCCCAACATTTTCTTTTGTATTTAGTTTTGATATTTAAAGCAATGGCTTGGTCCATTTGGGGACATGTGTACAGGAGTATGCCTGTTATTATACTTCTGCTTGTTTATTTTTCTGTTAATCAATCTTTTTATCACAGAGGAGTCTCCGCCAAGGACTAAGAGCCCAAGAACCTATTTCCTCCCTCACAAAAACAAGCAGGCCAGGTATTCGGTTTTAAGTTTTTCTATCCTGCAAAGTAAAGTCCCTTTAATTTCTCAAACATTTATTAATGTCACTACATATTCAGAGATGTATATGTGTGTTATATGTATGAATGCATGAAAAGGGCTGAGTTTCATGTTTAGTTTATCTTGATCTATTCTAGCTCTTAAGAATTTAAGGTACACAAAGAATAGTTAAAGAGAATAAAAATAGTAGGTAATATCTGTTGAGAACCTGTATTATCATTTAATCCTCAGAACAAGGTCAGTTGTTTTGTAGCTATTTTACAGACAAGAAAACTAAGATTTAGAAAGATTAAATGCATGCGTGCTAAGTCACTTCAGCTGTATCCAACTCTGTGACCCTATGCACTGTAGGCTGCCAGGCTCTTCTGTCCATGGGATTCTCCAGGCAAGGATACTGGAGTGGATTGCCATATCTCCTCCAGGGGATCTTCTCCACCTAGAGATCAAATCCACTTCCTTACCTCTCAAGCATTGGTAGGCAGGTACTTTACCATATCATCATAAAGTTTCAATAATATCACACAAACAGGAAGAGGCAAGGAGTAATTTATCTCATCTGGGCTCCAAAATCTTTGCATGTAACTTTACTGAGCCTGAGCAAGAAGATATTGGTAAAAACATAATAGTTTTTCTAGAGCTGCTATAATATTTTAATTATGTAAATGGTGATCAATAAACAAAAGAAACCAATCTTCTCTCCTATTTAGAGCTAGGTCCAGGAAAAATTAGTGAGCATTTTGGGGAGGACTTTCATCTCCATTTCATCAACTAGATGTGTCCAACAATGGGATTTCTGGTGTCAAGAATGAAATCTCCTTCTCTCCTCTTAGGTTCTTTCTGCTGATCCAAGATTTAATTGACATGAGACAGTTTAATAGGATAAAATTAAACAAAAGTTTAGTAATATGTCTAATAGAGAGACCCAGGAAAACTGAGAAACTCACCAAGATGGCCAAAGTCCTTTCCTTAGTAAACATGATCTTTGGCTAAAGACAAAGAGAATGTTGGGGGGTAGTGGTTTATAACTTCAAGGGGGAGCAATGCTGGTCCAGATAGCTCTATTCTGGGAAAAGAATGTTTGACTAAGTTCTTTAGGTCTTTTAATGTCGTGGGGTAGGAGGTTGGTGATTTCCAGGCTCCACAGAGTCCAAGATTTCATCAATTGAAAGATTTCTATGCAAAGTAAAATTTTATCTTTTTGTTTTCTCAGGTTCTGTGGATACAACTAGAGTTCTTAGATTATTAAACATTACATGGCAACCAAAATTTTGACATCTGAATTTTCTCTAAGTTGCAAATGGGGTTACTGAAATTATATTTGATCATTCTAAATCCAGCAAGAAACAATTTCTGATAAATAGTATACTCAAATATTTTTTCACATAAAACATGGCTAAGCAAGATCATCCCATCCCTGAATGTGTTCAGCTTTGCATCTGTTCTCAGAATTTCATAAAATTTTCCCTATAATATTTGGAGAAGAATCAAATAATCAATAGAAATTTTATAAGTCTTTATGATAATAGAATTCTTCTAAAGTAACCATGATCTGTGCAAATGAAGGTGACCTTAAAATTAATGAAGCATAGAACATCTCCTGGAAGAAATCCTAGTTTCTCTTGGATTGTTGTAGAGAAGCATAAAGTTTTGCTCAACCATAAAATAATTATGCATAGATCAAACCTATTCAGACATTCTTCTCAATCAAAAATAAATAAATAAGGGGAAATTTCAGGATCATTCATTAGAAGTATCAAGAAGGGGTATAAGGCCATGATTTACTTTATAATATATTTTTTTCATCTTTTCCAGTCATTTCTGGATCAAGAAAATTCATATACTAAAGGCTCTTCTGTACCTCTTTATGGTCAAGCAACCATAAAATTGTATCCATATATGTGTAGATGTTTATACATATGGTTATTCCTTGCAAGGAATTTTTCCTTAATGCAGATTCTACTAACATTTAATGCATTTTTCTAAATTTTGCCTTTTAAAATCAGGTCATAAATCTCATTGATAGAGACAGAATTGAGGTCACTCTTGCTTCTCTAAGGGTAAGCTAAAACTGTTCTTCATGGCTTATTCATGAGAACTCTGAAATAAAATCACCATCTTTCTAGGATACAGACATTTTCGGCATAAACACTTACTATTTCACCACAAGGAAGGATACAAACTTGGGAATATTATGCTATTTGCTAAACATAGTAAACTCTTAATGGCCTACTGCATTTTAAAAATACAGTCTTCATACATTATTTTCTGTAGGTTACTCGTTCAGAAACTTTTGTAAATATTCAAAAAAATTGTTGTCAGAAATCAACTGAATCAAAGGAAATTTCTGCTTAATGGGGAAAATTGAATAGCCCATGAGTGGTTTATTCATTTTTTACTATAGTGCTTTTGTTGTTGTTCATTCACTTAGTTGTGTTTGACTCTTTGCAACCCCATGAACTGAACACACCAGGCTTCCCTGTCCTTCGCCATCTCCTAGAGTTTGCTCAGATTCATGCCCATTGAGCCGGTGATGCCATCCAACCATGTTGTCCTCTGTCATTTCATTCTCCTCCTGCCTTCACTCCTTCCCAGGATCAGGGTCTTTTCCAATGAGTCAGTTCTTCGCAGCAGGTGGCCAAAGTCTTGGAGTTTCAGCTTCAGCATCAGTTCTTCCAATGAATATTCAGGATTGATTTTCTTTAGGATTGAGTGGTTTGATCTCTTTGCAGTCCAATGGACTTTCAAGAGTTTTCTATAACACCACAGTTTGAAAAGCATCAATTCTTTGGTCCTCAGCCTTCTTCAGGGTTCAACTCTCACATCTGTACATGACTGCTGGAAAAATCATAGCTTTGACTATACAGGCCTCTGTTGGCAAAGTAATGTCTCTGCTTTTTATTACACTGCCTAGGTTGGTCATAGCTTTTCTTCCAAGGAGCAAGCATCTTTTAATTTCATGGCTGCAGTCACCATCTGCAGTAATTTTGGAGCCCAAGAAAATAAAGTTTATCACTGGTTCCATTGCTTCCCCATCTATTTGCCATGTTCTTCATTTTTTGAATGTTGAGTTTTAAGCCAACTTTTTCACTCTCCTTTTTCAACTTCATCAAGTGGCTCTTTAGTTTCTCTTCACTTTCTGACTATAGTACTAACAGAAAAGAAAACCAGCTTCATTATCACTGGAATTTTCATAGAATTATTGCAGTGTTTTTCAGCTGATATTTTAGTTTGTGGACCTCAAGCCTTCTGGTGTTGATTTAGCCATATATCTAACATTTAAAATATGTTAAGCATTTTAATAAATATTTGCAAATATTTAATTAATAAATATATACAAATATCACATATTTAGCACATTCTATCTGCTACAGTAGTCTAAGGGACTAAAATAAATCATGGAGTCAACCTTCAAGACTCTCTAGGAAAAAGATAGTTGTATTATTTGGACCAACTTTACAAATGAGAAAAACAGGGCATTGTTAAGCTCTGAACTCACTGAAAGTCACACAGAAAATAACAGAACACTTGTAGCCATATACAAATACTTTCATACTACTTTTTCTAGTAAGTTACAAATTTTAAAACCAATTCCCCAATCACAAGTAAGAAAAAAATCAGTTATCAATAGAAATGAATAATGATATATATTACATTTTTTGACAAGACTAATTATTTAGACCACATAGTCACAAGGAAAATACTTATATCAATCAGTTTTTAAACATAGGGTTCAAAAGTGTGTGTACAATACAATTATAACTATGCAAAGCAGATATTTATATGGAAAATAACTAGAATATCAATAAGCAAAGTCATGTGGATAACATTAATTTAATGATTTTGGTTTCTGAACTTCTCTTAAAGTTGTCCCTGCATATTTTACACAATGAAAATTACTCAAGTGAAAATTAGTCAAATGCACCCCTAAAAATGAAGTATTAAGTGTAAATATAACAAAATATGTACAAGAGCTATATGAAGAAAATTACAAAAAGTTGATGAAAGAAATAAAAGAAAAACTAAGTAAAAGAAGAGATACTCCATGTTCTTACATAGGAAGACTGAATGCTGTCAAGATGTCGGTTCTTCCCAACTGTCGGTCTATAGTTTCAATGCAATCTCAATCAAATCTCATTATATTATTTTGTGGATATCAACAAACTGATACTAAGATTTATATGGAGATACAAAAGGCCCAGAATAGTCCACACACTACTGAAAGAAAACAAAGTAAGAGGAATTATATTACCTTTTAGCACTTATTTTAAAATTATAGTAATATTCAGTGGTATTGGTGAAATAATGCAATAGATCAGAATGGAGAGTCCAGAAGTAGATCTACATATGTATAGTCAATTGATCTTTGACAAAGGCTAAGGCAATACAATGGATAAAACATGATCGTTTTAACAAATACTGCCGGAACTGGATGTGTGCATGTTCAGTCATATCCAATTCTTTGCGACCCCATGGGCTGCAGCCCACTAACCTGCCAGGGTGCCTCTGTTCATGGAATTTCCCAGGTAAGAATACCGGAATGGGTTGCCATTTCCTTCTACAGGGGGATTTTTCTAGCCCAGGGATTGACCTGTGTCTACTACATTGACAACTGAATTTTTTCACACTGAGCCACATGGAAAGCCCCACTGGAACTGGATATATGCATACAGTTAAACAAACAAACAAAAAAGGAATCTAACCATCAGCATTATGTTTAAAATTAATTTAAAGTGGATCACAGACCTAAATGCAAAATACAAAACTATAAGATTCCTAGATGATAAACCAAAATAATCATGGTATGGCAATGATTTTTCAGATATAGCACCAAAGCATAAGCTATGAAATAACGAATTGATAAGCTGCACTTTATAAAAACTAAAAATTCATATTTTAAGAAAGACATTGTCAAAAGGACAACAAAACAAATAACATGTTGGGAGAAAATATTTGCAAAAGACATATCTGATAAAGAACTTAACCAAAATATAAAAATAACTCTTAAAATACAAACAACCCAATTTAAAAAGTGGGCAAAATTCCTGAACAGAGATGTAACAAGGAAGATATACAGGTGCAAATAAGTGCATGAAAAGATGCTGCACATCAAATGGCATCAGGGAAATTCAAATTAAAGCAATGAGATGCCATTACACACATAGTAGAATGCCCAAAATCAGAACACTGAAGACATCAAACACTGGCGAGTGGAGCAACAGTGACTGCCATTCATTTCTGGTGGGAATGTAAAATGTAACAACAACTTAGGAAGCAGTTTTGGTGATTTCTTACAAAATTGAACACAGTATTATCTATTACCATATAATCCAAAAATTTCATTCCTTTCTATTTACCCAAAAGAGCTGAAAATGTACATTAGCACAAAGTCCTGCATATTGATGTTTATAGCAGCTTTATTCATAATTGGCAGAACTTGTAAGTAACAAAGATGCTCTTCAGTAGGTAAATGAATAAATTGCAGTCCATATAGACAATAGAATATTATTCAGTGCTAAAAAGAAATGAGTTATCATGACATAAAAAGAGATGGAGAAGCCTCAAATGCATATTACTTTAAATGACAAAAGCTAATTTGAGAAGGCTATACACTGTATGATTCCAAAATATATGGCATTCTGGAAGAGGAAAGCTATGAAGACAGTTAAAAGATTAGTAGTTGCCAGGTATTAGAGGAGAAGGAGGAATTAAAAAAAGCACAGACAGAGTTCAGGACATTTGAGCTACTCTGTATGACACTATAAAGGTAAATATATGTCCATACAAATTTGTCAAAACCCATAGAATGTAAAAGACCAAAAGCGAATCCCATTTAACTATGGACTCTGGGTGACATAGACAAAAAAATGCATAATGTGAGAGCTGAAGGTTTTGTGTTGGTGTTCAGTTGCTCAGTCCTGTCCAGCTGTTTGAGACCCAACGGGCTGCAGCACACCAGCCTTCCCTATCACTCATTATCTCCCAGCATTTGCTCAAACTCATGTCCACTGAGTCAGTGATGCCATCCAACCATTTAATCCTCTGTTGCCCCCTTCTCCTCTTGCCCTCAATTTTTCCTAGGATCAGTGTGTTTTCCAATGAGTCAGTTTTTTGAATCAAGTGGCCAAAGTATTTGGAACTTCAGCCTCAGTGTCAGTCCTTTCAATGACCATTCAGGGTTGATTTCCTTTAGGATCGACTGATTTGAGCTCCTTACTGACCAAGAGACTCTCAAGCATCTTCTCCAGCACCACAGTTTGAAAGCCCCAATTCCTCAGTGTTCAATCTTTTTTACAGATGAACTTTCACATCTGTACATGACTACTGGAAAAACAGCACCTTTGACTACACGGACCTTTAATGGGAAAGCGATGTTTCTGCTTTTTAATATGTTGTCTATGTTTGTCATAGCTTTTCTTCCAAGGATCAAATATCTTTTAATTTCATGGCTGCAATCAATGTCTGCAATAGTTTTGGATCCCAAGAAAATAAAGTCCATCACTATTTCTCTATCTGTTTGTCCTGATGTGATGAAACCAGCTACCATGAATTTAGTTTTTTGAGTGTTGAATTTTAAGCCAGCTTTTTCACTTTCCTTTTTCACCTTCATCAGCAGGCTGTTTACTTTCTCTTTGTTTTCTGCCATTAAGTGGTATCATCTGCGTATATGAGGTTATGGGTATTTCTCCCAGCTATCTTGATGCCAGACTATGGTTCATCCCGTCTGGCATTTCATATGATGTACTCTGACCATAAGTTAAATAAGCAGTGTGACAATATACAGCCTTGACATACTCCTTTCCCAATTTTGAACCAGTCTGCTGTTCCATATCTGGTTCTAATTGTTGTTTCTTGAACTGCATATAGGTTTCTCAGGAGGCAGGTAAGATGTCTAGTATTCCCATCTCTTTGGGAATTTTGTTCACAGTTTGTTGTGACCCACACAGTCAAAGGCTTTAGACTAGTCAAAGGAGCAGAAATAGATGATTTCTGAAATGCCCTTGAGTTTTCTATGATCCAATGAATGTTGGCAATTTAATCTCTGATTTCTCTCCCTTTTCTGAATCTGGCTTGTACATCTGGAAGTTCGTAGTTCACATACTGTTGAAGCCTAGTTTGAGGAATTTGAGCATTGCTTTGCTAGCATGTGAAATGATCACAATATGTGATAGTTTAAAGATTCTTTGACATTACCTTTCTCTGGGATTGGAATGAAAACTGATGACTTCCAGTCCTGTGGCCACTGCTGAGTTTCCAATTATGCTGGCATACTGAATCAGCACTTTGAAAGCATCATCTTTTAGAATTTAAAATAGCTCAGCTGGAATTCTATCACCACCAATAGTTTTTTTTTTTTTTTTTTTTCTTTCTTTCTTTTTTTTCATAATAATGCTTCCTAGGGCCCACTTGACTTCACAATCCAGGATGTCTGACTCTAGGTGAGTGATCAAACTATCATGGTTATCCAGATCACTAAGACATTTTTTGAACAGTTCTCTGTATTCTTGCCACCTCTTCTTAATCCCTTCTGCTTTTGTTATGTCCTTGCCATTTCTGTTCTTTACTGTGCCCATCTTTTCATGAAATTTTCCCTTGGTATAACCAATTTTCTTGAAGAGATCTATAGTCTTTGCCACTCTATTGTTTTCCTCTATTTCTTTGCATTATTCACTTAAGAAGGCTTTCTTATTTCTCCTTGTTATTATATGATCACATGCACCACAGCCTTGTCTAACTCAGTGAAACCATGAGACATGCTGTGTAAGGCCACCCAAGACAGATGGGTCATGGTGGAGAATTCTGACAAAATGTGGTCCACTGGAGAAAGGAATGGCATACCACTTCAGTAATCTTGCCTTGAGAACCTCATGAACAGTATGAAAAGGCAAAAAGATAGGACACTGAAAGATGAACTCCACAGGTCGGTAGGTGCCCAGTATGCTACTGGAGATCAGTGGAGAAATAACTACAGGAAGAATGAAGAGAGAGAGCCAAAGCAACAACAACACCTAATTGTGGATGTGACTGGTGATAGAAGCAAGGTCCGATGCTGTAAAGAGCAATATTGCATAGGAACATTAGGTCCATGAATCCTGGAATGTTAGGTCCATGAATCAAGGCAATTTGGAAGTAGTCAAACAGGAAATGATAAGAGTTAACATAAATATTATAGGAATCACTGAACCAAAATGGACTGGAATGGGTGAATTTAACTCAGATGACCATTAAATCAACTACTGTGAGCACGAATCCCTTAGAAGCAATAGAGTAACCCTTATAGTCAACAAGAGAGTCTGAAATGCAGTACTTGGATGC
The DNA here is from genome assembly GCF_033118175.1 of Dama dama. Lineage (NCBI taxonomy): Eukaryota > Metazoa > Chordata > Mammalia > Artiodactyla > Cervidae > Dama > Dama dama. Next base: position 8,316,471 of record NC_083697.1, on the reverse strand, counting down.
AATCTCAAAAATGACAAAATGATCTCTGTTTGTTTCCAAAGCAAACCATTCAAGATCACACTATTCCAAGTCTATGACCTGACCAATAATGCTGAAGAAGCTGAAACTGAAATGGTTCTGTGAAGGCCTACAAGACCTTGTAGAACCAACACCCAAAAAATATGTCCTTTTCATTAAAGGGGGCTGGAATGTAAAAGTAGGAAGTGAAGAAGTACTTTGCAAAAAAGCAAAATGGCTGTCTAAGGAGGCCTTACAAATAGCTGTGAAAAGAAGAGAAGTGAAAAGGAAAGATATACCCATTTGAATGCAGAGTTCCAAAGAATAGCAAAGAGAGATAAGAAATCCTTCCTCAGTGATCAATGCAAAGAAACAGAGGAAAACAATAGAATGGGAAAGAAAATAGATATCTTCAAGAAAATTAGAGATACCAAGGGAACATTTCATGCAAACATGGGCTCAATAAAGGATAGAAGTGATACGGATCTAACAGAAGCAGAAGATATTAAGAAGAGGTAGCAAGAATACATAGATCTATACAGAAAAGATCTTCATGACCCAGATAATCACGATGGTGTGATCACTAACCTAGAGCCAGACATCCTGGAATGGGAAGTCAAGTAGGCCTTAGGAAGCATCACTACAACAAAGCTAGTGGAGGTGATGGAATTCCAGTTGAGCTATTTCAAATCCTAAAAGATGATGCTGTGAAAGTGCTGCACTCAATATACCAGCAAATTTGGAAAACTCAGCAATGGCCACAGGAATGGAAAAGGTCAGTTTCATTCCAATATGAAAGAAAGGCAATGCAAAAGAATGCTCAAACAACCACACAATTGCACTCATATCACACGTTAGTAAAGTAATGTTCAAAATTCTCCAAGTCAAGTTTCAGCAATACGTAAACTGTGAACTTCCAGATGTTCAAGCTTGTTTTAGAAAAGGCAGAGGAACCAGAGATCAAATTGCCAACATCTGATGGATCATCAAAAAAACAAGAGTTCCAGAAAAAAACATCTGCTTCTATTTTATTGACTATGCCAAAGCCTTTGACATGTGGATCACAATAAATTATGGAAAATCCTGAAAGAGATGGGAATACCAGACCACCTGACCTGCCTCTTGAGAAACATGTATGCAGGTCAGGAAGCAACAGTTAGAACTGGACATAGAACAACAGACTGATTCCAAATAGGAAAAGGAGTATGTCATGGCTGTATATTGTCACCCTGCTTATTTAACTTATATGAAGAAACATCTGGAGTAACAGGCAAATTTGGCCTTGGAGTACACAGTGAAGGAGGGCAAAGGCTAACAGAGTTTTTCCAAGAGAATGCACTGGTCATAGCAAACAGCCTCTTCCAAAAACACAAGAGAAGACTACACGTGGACATCACAAGATGGCCAATACCAAAATCAGGTTGATTATATTCTTTGTAGACAAAGATGGAGAAGCTCTATACAGTCAGCAAAACTAAGACAGGGAGCTGACTGTGGCTCAGACCATGATCTCCTTATTGCTAAATTCAGACATAAATTGAAGAAAATAGGGAAAACCTCCAAACCATTCAGGTATGACCTAAATTAAATCCCTTACGATTATACAGTGTAAGTGACAAATAGATTCAAAGGATTAGACCTGATAGACAGAGTGCCTGAAGAACTAAGGATGGAGGTTCACGATGTACAGGAGACAGGGATCAAGATCATCCCCAAGAAAAAGAAATACAAAAAACAAAATCGTTGTCTGAGGAAGCCTTACAAATAGCTGTGAAAAGAAGTGAAAAGCAAAGGAGAAAAGGAAAGATATACCCATTTGAATGCAGAGTTCCAAAGAATAGCAAAGAGAGATAAGAAATCCTTCCTCAGTGATCAATGCAAAGAAATAGAGGAAAACAATAGAATGGGAAAGAATAGAGATCTCTTCAAGAAAATTAGAGATACCAAGGGAACATATCATGCAAAGATGGGCTCAATAAAGGATGGAAATTGTATGGACATAACAAAAGCAGAAGATATTAAGAAGAGGTGGCAGGAATACACAGAAGAACTACACAAAAGTGTTCTTCATGACCCAGATAATCACGGTAGTATGATCAACAACCTAGAGTCAGACATCCTAGAATGTGAAGTCAAGTAGGACTTAGGAAGCATCACTACAACAAAGCTAGTGGAGGAGATGGAATTCCAGTTGAGCTGTTTCAAATTCTAAAAGATGATGCTGTGAAAGCGCTGCACTCAATATGCCAGCAAATTTGGAAATCTCAGCAGTGGCTACAGGACTGGAAAAGATCAGTTCTTTCCAATTCAAAGAAGGGCAATGCCAAAGAATGCTCAAAATACCACACAATTGGACTCATCTCACATGCTAGTAAAGTAATGCTTAAAATTCTCCAATCTAAGCTTCAATAATATGTGAACTGAGAACTTCCAGATGTTCAAGCTGGATTTAGAAAAGGCAGAGGAACCAGAGATCAAATTGCCAACATCTGGATCATCAAAAAAGCAAGAGAGTTCCAGAAAAACATCTATTTCTGCTTTATTGACTATGCCAAAGCCTTGGACTGTGAGGATCACAGCAAACTCTGGAAAATTCTTAAACATATGGTAATACCAGACCACCTGACCCGCCCCTTAAGAAATATGCATGCACATAGTGAAGCAACAGTCTGAACTGGACATGGAACAACAGACTGGTTGCAAATAGGAAAAAGCTTACTTCAAGGCTGTATTTTGTCATCCTGCTTAATTAACTTATATGCATAGTACATCATGTGAAATGCTGTGCTGGATGAAGCACAAGCTGGAATCAAGATTGCAGGGAGAAATATCAATAACCTCAGATATGCAGATGACACCACCCTTATGGCAGAAAGTGAAGAAGAACTAAGGAGCCTCGTGATGAAAGTGAAAGAGGACAGTGAAAAAGTTGGTTTAAAACTCAACATTCAGAAAACTAATATCATGGCATCTGGTTCCATCAATTCATGGCAAATAGATGGGGAAACAGTGGTAACAGTGAGAGACTTTATTTTGGGGGGACTCCAAAATCACTGCAGATGGTGACTGCAGCCATGAAATTTAAAGACGCTTGCTCCTTGGAAGAAAAGTTATGACCAACATAGACAGCATATTAAAAAGCAAAGACATTACTTTGCTAACTTAGGTCCATCTAGTCAAAGCTATGGTTTTTCCAGGAGTCTTGTATGGATATGAAAGTTGGACTATAGAGAAAACTGAGCACTGATGAATTGATGCTTTTGAACTGTGGTGATGGAGAAGACTCTTGAGAGTCCCTTGGACTGCAAGGAGATCCAACCAGTCCATCCACAAGGAAATCAGTCCCAAATATTCATTAGAGGGACTGTTGCTGAAGCTGAAATTCCAATACGTTGGCCACCTGGCCACCTGAGGCAAAGAACTGACTCATTGGAAAAGACCGTGATGCTGGGAAAGATTCAAGGCAGGAGAAGGGAACAACAGAGGAAGAGATGGTTGAATGGCATCCCTGATTCAGTGGGCGTGAGTTTGGGTGAACTTTGGGAGTTGGTGGTGAACAGGGAGGCCTGGGATGCTGCAGTCCATGGGGTCACAAAGAGTCAGACACAACTGAGTGACTGAACTGAACTGAACTGATTCTTTGGAACTCTGCATTCAGTTGGGTGTATCTTCCACTTTCTCCTTTTCCTTTCACCTGTCTTCTTTTCTTAGTTATTTGTAAGGCCTCTTCAGACAATCACTTTTCCTTCTTATTTATTTTTCTTGAGGATGGTTTTGGTCACCACCTCTGGTACAATGTTAGGAATCTCTGAGGTAGAAATTACTAGACAGTCAGTGTAGGATTCTGAGACCTTGATCTTGTTTTCAGCAAACATCCCACTCCATTGTCCTGTGTTCCTGGAATGTGTCTTTAGTCTGATAAATTATCAGCAGTCAGATCCATCGAAGAGCAGTGATTAAATTCTGTTCCATATGCTTGAGGGAAAAACAACTGGTGATCATTAATCTTAAGCCCACCCTCTTATCTATGGTAAAATATCTAGAGGGCATGAAAAAGGGTGGTGACTTAATCCAAGGATCAAGAGAAGCCATAAAGGTATTAAGTATCTTGACCTTTAAATTGACTGGTTAGAAATAATGTGACTTAAGGAAGGATATAAAAGCTGCTGTAAGTCCCACCTTGGAGGAACTCTTTACTCAGTGTCTATATTGAGAGCTTTGCACTTTCCTCCTCTTTATTAAATCTTATTCGCTTGCTCCTGTGGGTGTTTTCACGTTTTGTGTATTTCATTGTTTGGCTCCATGGACAAGAACTCGGATTCCCATCTCATCTTGTGGGGGCTTGTCCGGGATTCCTCAATGCCTATTCAAAGTAAGCACGGACATTCACTCTCAACTCTGTCATTCACTTCTCGTTACCTAATTTCATTGCATGTTCCCTTGGGTCACTCTTTGTTTCACAAGCCTGCACGAGTTCTGAAGACAGACAGAGTTAGTAGACAGTGTCCATTGGCCAGCCGATTGACCTGGAGGTGCTGAGCAAAACCTCTGCTAGCCTGCTACCTCAGTGAGAACTGCAGGACATCTACCATTTCTCTTTCCTAATATTTAGAGCTCATGCGATTTTTCACTTAAGGTAGGATCATTTCAGAGTGTGTGTAAATACCCCTAACCTTGTGCAGTTCAAGCATACACAGTGTTCAGGAGCATAGGAAGTCCGCCAACCTAGGCTCTCACTCTGTCTCTCTCTAGGTGAAAGGGAAGGTAGAAACAGGAAGACAAAGGCTCAGGGCACCCAGATAAAGGCAGTCAAGCCAGGGTGCACTCCAAAGTTGAGGGATGCATACATTATTGGTGTTTCTTTGCTCCCACTCCACAAGGAGGGGGCACAGTTTACCGGAGGAACCAGAGAAAAGACAAAAAGCTATAGACACTGGTTTTCTCTCTTTCAGATGGGAACAACCTCTTTGAGCCCCATCACCAGCTCAAAGTGGATGCCTTTGGTGTGTATACTGAACTGGAAGAAGTTTGACCCTTAGACCATATGTGTTTGAGTGTTCATGGAATCCATTCTTCAGCTCCACAGACAAGAAATTGGATTTCTATCTCACCTCCACCTGTAGTTCTTCAGGCACTCTGTCTATCAGATATAATCCCTTGAATCTATTTGTCACTTCCACTGTATAATCATAAGGAATTTGATTTAGGTCATACCTGAATGGTCTAGAGGCTTTCCCTACTTTCTTCAATTTAAGTCTGAATTTTGCAATGAGTTCATGATCTGAGCCACAGTCAGCTCCAGGTCTTGGTTTTGCTGACTGCATAGAACTTTCTGTCTCTAGTTGCAAAGAATATAATCAATCTGATTTTGTTACTGACTGACTGGTGATGTTCACATGTAGAGTCATCTCTTGTGTTGTTGGGAGAGGGTGTTTGCTATGACCAGTGCATTCTCTTGGCAAAACTCTGTAAGCCTTTGTTCTGGTTAATCTTGTACTCTAAGGACAAAGTTACCTGTCATGCCAGGTATCTCTTGACATCCTACTTTTATATTCCAGTCCCCTATGATAAAAAAAAAAAAAAAAAAAAACAAAACCACACACACACACAAGAAACTTTTTTTTTTTTTTGGTGTTAGTTCTAGAAGGTCTTGTAGGTCTCCTTAAACTTGTCAGCTTCAGCTGCATTAGTGATTGGGACATAGACTTGGATTATTATGATACTGAATGGTTTGCCTTGGAAAAGAACCAAAATAATTCTGTCATTTTTGAGACTGCACCCAAGTATTGCATTTCGGACTCTTTTATTGACTATGAGGACTGCTCCATTTATTCTAAGAGATTCTTGTCCACAATATTAGCTATAATGGTCATCTGAATTAAATTTGCCCATTCCCTTCCATTTTAGTTTACTGATTCCTAAAATGTCAATGTTCACTCTTGACATCTCCTGTTTGACCACTTCTAATTTCCCTTGCTTCATGAACTTAACATTCCAGGTTCCTATGCAATATTGTTCTCTATATATCAGACTTTACTTCCACCATCTGACACATCCACAACTGGATGTCATTTCCACTTTTGGGCAAAATGAGGACTACAGGCCAGGAGATAGTACCTCAGATAGCTCTGAGAGACTGCTCCAGAGAAGCAGTGAGAGAAGATCAATATGTGAGATTTTGGTGAATGGAGAGTTCAATGCAATCAAGCACTTATTCTACAAAAAGTTTTCTGCTAGTCAGGAGGAACAGATGTCACCGTGAAGGGATTTAGTGATTGTCTAGATATGAAGAGATACAAGTACTAAAATCATGAAATCAGTTCCTGAAAATATTCCACTTTCTAAAGACCTGTTCCACCAGTTTCCCTGGAGCACAGAGTGTCTCAGTCTCCACCCTCAATTATGTTTAGAGAGGTTGAAGTTCAGCAGCTGCTGGAGCACAGGGATAAATCTTTGCAGAGGCAGTTGGCAGATGCCTTTTTTCTTGGTGCTCAGTCCCTGGCAAATGCTTCTGGCAAGTGCCAATTTGTAGTTGACAGGCTAGTGCCAATTTGTAATCAGCAGTGATAATGATTTGTCATTGTAAGTTTGTCACTTGTAATCAGTATATTACTCTAGTAGACAATGGGATAGAGAGTGAACTCTGATCTCTAGGCCCAGCAGAGTTTCTCCCACCACACCCAACACATCTTCTTTGCAGGTGTCTCTAGAGATGAACTCCGGGATGAAAGGGGATCCTGGAAGAGAACAATGGCAGTTCAAGTCACGCCATGAAAGAGCCTTCTCACTGTGTAATTTTACACTTATGGCTACATAGACTTTTCAACTACAAGTGCATTTGCCATCTGCATCTGTGGGGATGGAATCGTGTGCTGCTGCAGCTGTTGACCTTCAACACACCCTGAAGGGAGTTCAGGGTGAAGTATGAGGCACTTTGTGCTCCCGGAAAACTGGTGGAACAGAGCTTTAGACAGATATTTTCAGGAACTAATTTCATAATCTTTGCAACTCCAAACATCTAGAAAAACACTAAATCCCTTCATGGTGACATTGGCTCCTCTTGACTAGCAGAAAAACTTTTGTAAGATAAATTGCTTGAAGTCCCCGTTCACCAAAATGATATATATTGATCTCCCCCCACTATCTCTTTGGAGCAGTTGCTCAGAGCTGTCTGAGATATTGTATCCCGGGCTTCATTTTCTTCATTTCCAAAGGATCTTCATATCCTTCTCCTAGGTACCTTCGTTACCTTCTCCAGGGGTTCAGGGATCAAACCCAAGTCTCCTGCAAGCCTCCTGCATTGCAAGCAGACCCTTTGCCACTGAGCCACTGGGGACTTCCGTAGTGCCTCAGATAGTAAAGCGTCTGCCTACAATGTGGGAGACCTGGGTTTGATCCCTGGGTTGGGAAGATCCCCTGGAGAAGGAAATGGCAACCCACTCCAGTATTCTTGCTTGGAAAATCCCACGGATGGAGGCGCCTGGTAGGCTATAGTCCACAGGGTTGCAAAGAGACGGACACAACTGAGCGACTTCACTTCACCGGGGAAGAGTATATCACACAAAATGTCAGGCTGAATGAAGCACAAGCTAGAATCAAGGTTGCCAGGAGAAATATCAATAACTTCAGACATGCAGATGATACCTCATCTGCAGAAAGTGAAATGGAACTAAAGAGCCTCTGAATGAAAGTGAAAGAGGAGAATGAAAAAGTTGGCTTAAAATTCAACATGAAAAAACCTACAATCATTGCATCTGGTCCCATCACTTCATGGCAAATAGATGGGGAAAAAAAGAGGAAACAGTGATACATTTTATTTTCTTGGGCTCCAAATCACTGCAAACAGTGACTGCAGCTATGAAATTTAAAATAAGCTTGCTCCTTGGAAGAAAAGCTATGACAAACATAGACAGCGTATTGAAAAGCAAAGACATCACTTTGTCGACAAAGGTCCATCTAATCAAAGCTATGATTTTACCAATAGTCATGTAGGGATGTGAGAGTTGGACTATAAAGAAAGCTGAGTGCTGAAGAATTTATGCTTTCAAACTGTGGTGTTGGAGAAGACTCTTGAGAGTCCCGCGGGCTGCACAGAGATCAAACCAGTCAAGCCTGAAGGAAATCAACCCTGAATGTTCATTGGAAGGACTGATGATGAAGCTCCAATATTTTGGCCCCCTGACGCAAAGAGCCAACTCATTAGAAAAGACCCTGATTCTGGGAAAGATTGATGACAAGAGGAGAAGGAGGTGACAGAAGATGAAATGGTTAAATAGGATCATTAACTCAATAGACATGAGTTTGAGCAAACACTGAAAGATAGTGAAGGACAGGGAAGCCTGGCATGCTGCAGTTCATGAGGTCAAAGAGTTGGACACAACTGAACAACTGAACAACAACAAGTGTTCAGATATGTGGGAAAACCGTTTTCTGTATTTTTCTGTAAAGGTGTTTTTAGATGCAAGTATCATTTAAAACTTGGTGGCTCAGCTGATAGAGAATCCTCCTGCAATACATGAGACCTGGGTTCAATCCCTGGGTTGGGAAGATCCTCTGGAGAAGGAGACAGCTACCCACTACAGCATTCTGGCTTGGAGAACTCCATGGACTGCATAGTCCATGGGGTCCCAGAGCCAGATATGACTGAATGACTTTCACTATCATTTAAATAAGTGAACTTTGAGGAAAGCAGATTGTTTTTATACCCCCATTATGGGGCTTCCCTGTTGACTCAATAGTGAAGAATCCACCTGCCAATGCAGGACATGTGGGTTCAATTCCTGGGTTGAGGAGATCCCCTGTAGAAGGAAATGACAACCCACTCCAGTATTTTTTCTTAGAAATCCCATGGACAGAGGAACCTGGCAGGCTATAGTCCATGGAGTTGCAAAAGAATCAGATAGAGTTTAGCAACTAAACAACAAATATTCCATTTTATATATGCCATACCTTCTTTATCCATTAATCATCCACAGATGAATTTTTAAGTTGTTTCCTTGTCTTGGCTATTATGAATAGTGCTCCTGTGAACATTGGGGGTGTATCTTTTTGAATTATGTTTTTTTTTCCAGATATATGCTCAGGAGTGAAGTTGCTAGATCATAAGGTAACTCTATTCTTTGTTTTTTAAGGAAATTCCATCCTGTTCTCCATAGTGACTCCACCAATTAACACTCCCAGTAACAGTGTAGGAGGGTTCCACCTTCTCTACATCCCCTCCAGCATGTGTTATTTGTAGACATTTTAGTGATGGCCATTCTGACTGGTGTGAAGTGGTACCTCATTTTAGCTTTGATTAGTATTTCTCTAATAGTGATGCTGAACAGCTTTACATGTGCCTTTTGGCCATCTCTACATCTTCTTTGGAGGAATGTCTATTTAGGTCCTCTGCCTATTTTCTTTTTTAATTTATTTTTGCTACTATTGAGTTATATGAGCTGTTTGTATATGAAAAATAATCTTTATTTTTTTGGCCATGCCATGTGGCATGTGGGATCTTAGTTCCCTGACCAGGGATTAAACCTGCATCCCTGCACTAGAAGTATGGAGTCTTTTTTGTTTTTTCCATTAGAGTATAATTGTTTACAATGTTGTGTTAGTATCTGTTGTACAGCAATATGATTCAACTATACATACACATACATAACCCTGTCCCTTAAGCCTCCCTCATACCCTTACCATCCCACCCCTCTAGGTCATCACAGAACACAAAGCTGAGCTTCCTATGCTATTCAGCAGCATGGGTTTTTATCTGTATTTAGAGATATACAGAAGATATTAATATTTAAACCAGTGAACTTTGAGGAAAGCAGATTGTTCTCCAAAGGATAAATGGGCCTCATTCAATCAGTCAAAGGCCTCAATAGACAAAAATCTTGCCTCCTCTTGCCAGAAGGAATTCTGCCAGCATTCTTCTTTTGGACTCAAACTAGAACTCTCCCTGCAACATTTTATTGTTTCTGATTCAGTAGTGAACACTGACTAATAGGGATGGGTATTATTTATTCTTAGATGAGAAAATTGGAGCTTTAGCCAAATATATCATGAATCAACTTGTAACCCGAGTCAGTTTTTACGAAGTTTTTGAACTCATTTTTTTATTTTTTATTCTACTGTTTAAAGAAACTGAAACTAAGGCACTTTAAAAATAAGACACACCATATAGTTTGGAATACCCATAAAACATGTCTGTCTATTCCATGGGAAAGAACTTTACCAAGAGCAATTGTAAACTAAAGCATTTATTACTTTGCTTCTGTATCATCATCAGACTTTGATTTTGCACTTTTTCACCTCTTTCATCAAAGTTGTATTCTGTAAAGTTGTCTTCTCTCAAATCCACCAAGATTAAAATAAATTGTTAAGTATTTGAATTAAGCAATTCAAAACTGTACATTTTTTTAAGTTTTATTTATTTATTTATTTATTTTTAGAGTTCCATGATAAAGCTTCCTTTAGTTAAGTGAAATATTTCTACAAGAAATCTGAGTATAATTTTCTTAGGTAAAAGACTTCCCAGGTGGCGCTAGTGGTAAAGAACTCACCTGCCAATGAAGGAGACATACAAGACACAGATTCTATCCCTGGGTTGGGAAGATCCCCTTTAGGAGGGCATGGCAACCCACTCCAGTATTCTTGCCTGGAGAATCCCATGGACGGAGGGAGCCTGGTGGGCAGCATCCATCGGGTCACAAAGAGTTAGACATGACTGAAGCAACTTAGCACAAACACGCACACTCTAGGTAAAAGAAAAAACTCAATAATCTTCATCTCAATTTTCTTATAAAATAAATGTGTTAAACAGTATATTGAATCTGATATACATGAAAATTTTTTAATGATTCCAAGTACTAACCAAGCCTTTGATTTATTAAATGTTATATTAACAGTATTCTACCTTCATAATTTTCACAGGTTTTTAAGTCATCCCTTGGTGCCTGAGGGAGTTAGTACCGGAATTCTTTCATGGATACTAAGATCCTTGGATGCTCAAGTCCCTTATATAAAGTGGCAGTATTACAGTCTACCTTCTGTGTTCCCTGGTTCTACACCTCAGGTTCTAACAAATTGGTCCACAGTTGATTGAATCTAAAGATATGAATATTGTGGGTACAGAGTGCTGACTGTATTTCCCACTATTCTATAAGAAAAAGAGAGAGATGGAGGGAGGGTGGAAGGAGCTTAGACAAATTTCTTCATACCAGCTACTGTGTTCAACATTAAAGATGTATTAATTGTTCTTTAGAACATTTTCTTCCCACCCTCCAAGGGATTAAGGTTAACTCAGAGCTATTAGTCATTAACAGCGACATTCCCAAAGAGAAAGCAATATATATTTTTCTATAAGTTTAGTAAAATAAAAGCTAAATCGCTGAAGTAAAATGTCTGACCCAGGATACACGGTGCCATTTAGAAACAATATTGTACTTGAACATGGCTCTTGGACTTATTAAGTGATTTTATTAATTAAGAAAGAGAACTATATACAAATCAATTGCATTCCTTGCATACATATGTGTTTATACTAACAATGAAAAATCAGAAAGAAAAATTAAGAAATCAATCCCATTAGCCATCATAAAAGCAAAAGAATAAAATACCTAGGAATAAACCTACCTAAAGAGACAAAAGAGGTGTATGTAGAAAAGTATAAGGCACTGAATGAACTCAAAGATAACATAAACAGATGGAGAGATATTTCATGCTCTTGGGTTGGAAGAATCAATATTATGAAAATAATTACACTACCAAATGTAACCTACAGATTCAATCCAATCCCTATCAAATTACCAATAGCATTTTTTCACAGAAGTAGAAAAAAACATTTCACAATTCATATGGAAACACAAAAAACCCTGAATAGTCAAACAATCTTGAGAAAGAAGAATGGAGCTAGAGGAATCACCTTCCTGACTTCAGACGATACTAGAGAGCTACAGCCATCAGAATATGACACTGATACAAACACAGAAATATAAACCAATGGAACAAGAAAGAAAGAACAGAGATAAACCCAGGTACCTATGGGCACCTTATCTTTGACAAAGGAGGCGAGAATATACAACGGGGAAAAGACGGTCCTTTCAATAAGTGATGCTGGGGAAACTGGACAGGTATGTGTGAAAGAATGAAATTAGAACACTTCCTAACATCATACACAAAGAAAAATTCAAAATGGACTAAAGACCTAAATGTAAGACCAGAAACTATGAAACTCTTAGAGGAAAACATAGGCAGAGCACACTATGATCTAAATCACAGCAAGATCCTCTGTGACCCACCTCCCAGAGTAATGGAAATAAATACAAAAATAAGCAAGTGAGGCCAATTATACTTAAAAGTTATACTTTTGCACAACAAAGGAAACTACAAACAAGGTGAAACGACAACCCTCAGAATGGGAGAAAATAATAGCAGATGAAACAATTGACAAAGGATTAATTTCCAAAATATACAAGCAGCTCATACAACTCAATACCAGAAAAATAAATGACTCAATCAAAAAGTGGGCAAATGACCTAAACAGACATTTCTCCAAAGTAGGTATACAAATGGCTAGCAAACACATGAAAAAGTGCTCAACATCACTTATTATTAGATAAATGCAAATCAAAACTACAATGAGATATCACCTCACACCGGTCAGAATGGCCATCATCAAAAACTTCACAAACAATAAATACTGGAGAGGGTGTGGAGAAAAGGGAACACTTTGGCACTGTCGTTGGGAATGTAAATTGACACAGACACTATGGAAGATAGTGTGGAGATTCCTCAAAAAACTGAGTAGAACTACCAGAGACTCAGCAATCCCACCACTTGGCATATGCCTTGAGGTAACCAAAACCGAAAAAGACACAGGTACTCCAATGTTCATTGCAACATTATTTACAACAGCTAGGACATGGAAGCGAGCTAGATGTCCATCATCTAGGTTGGACATGACTCAGGAACTGAGTAACAACAACATCCTCTAGGTAATTCTGACCCATCCAAGGGAATGCAGCTTGGAAACTGGTCTTAGTATTAGTGTTAGTCTTGATTTTTCTCCTACATGTCTCTGTGACTTTGAGCTAATTATTTAGCTTCTCTGAGCTTACATTTGTCCACCTGTGGCACAAGGATATCAATATTCTCATCTTTTTTTGCTATCCATTCTCCCATCCCTGCTACCACAGCTTCAGATCAAACCCCTTTCATTTCTGTCAATGGTTTCTGAACTTGTCTTTCTACTCCACGTTTTACCACTTTAATTTTCCTCCATTCTGCTCCAGGAATTATTTTCCTTTAATTAAAAAAAAAAAAAAAAAAACCTTAAAGGAGATCATTCTGCCTACATTAAAGCCATGAGAAGTTTCCACTGGTTTGATGATAAGAACTTCACAGTACAGTGCTTACTTCCTGTCTTCATTCCTGCATCTTAACTCAGGCCTGCTGGATGGAGCAGACCTCTTTCCATCTCTTCTTTCCCTGAAGTCCTCTCCTGCTAAGCCTTGCCTCACAGTCCACATCTTGCTATTTCACCAATATGCCAGGTTGTTTTGATTCCTCAGTACTAATGCACATGTCTTCCTTTTATACTTGGGATGCTCTCTTTTAGTCATCTCTTCCCGGTCCTCCCTGCCCCATGTCCACACACACACAACTGACAAACTCTTCATCCAAACCAATCAAGTGTCCCCATTTTTACCTGACCACAACCTCAAGTTATCCCTTTTCATTATTGTCACTGACCATTTTTTAGCCTAATTCTGTTAAAGCAGGAATCCTGGTTTATTGTTGTTTTTTCATATATACTTGTTTTTCTTATTGAATTGTGATCCCTTGTAGCCAATGGTTGTTTAGTTTATCTTTATTTTATGTATTAAATGTATTCATTTTCACAGTAGATCCTTGTTGGTTATCTATTTTAAATATAGCACTGTGCACAAGACCATCTCGAACTCCCCAATCCATCTCTCCCACTATTTACCTTTATTTTTAAATTCCCACTGCCTATCATAGTCAGTTTTCAAAAAAAAAAAAAACCTGTTATTTTGGAGGAAGTTACCTAAAATGCTTAACACAGTGCTCATGGTCAGGAAGCACTAGTTTCCATTCCTATCCTATGAAAATAAAGATATTATGGAATAGTAAAAGAGATTTGGAACACCTGAGCTGAAAGCCCTGATCTTATTATTAAATACTGAGCTATTTGTCCTTGGATTTTTCCATTTATTCCTCTCTCTAAGCCTTTGCTTCTTTAGTTATAATACAAAAAGAGTAGACCACTTATTTAAGGCCCTTTATTTAAATGATTAACTAGATTCAGTTGGCTTATTTGGATGTTTCCACACAATGACAAATATGTGAATAAAAATAAAAGTTTATTGCCTGGATATTCTCAATATCTGGTGCCAGACAGTTCCAATGGGAAAAATTAATGTGTAAAAATATGTAAAATACCTTATTTTATCATGGTTTGTACAATTTATAGTTTTAAATATACTGTCAGATGCATTATTTCATTTGAATTATCATAACACTCAAATTATTGTTATCACATTATAAATTAGGAATCTGAGACTTAGAGATATTAAATGACTTCATCAAAATTACAGAAGTTGAACTTCCCTGGTGATCCAGTGGTTAAGACTCTCTACTTCTTCTGCAAGGGGCATAGGTTCGTGCTCTGATTGGGGAACTAAGGTCGTGTGTGCCATGTGCATCATCTATAAAGATGAAGATTCTGTTTTCAGAGATATCAATTATAATCAAGATATTTAACCAAAGATTTTTTTTTTTTTTTTGCTTTTTATATGTATTATAGAATCAAAATATAAAGGACTATAGTATTTATTATAGTTACCCTTTGCAGGTTTTTTTTTTTTTTTTTTTTTTTGCATTTTTGAAATAAAGGGAGAGAGGATATGCAAATTATTATATAAACCAGAGCTGACTACATATTTTAGAAAAGCAATTTTTAGGATATTAAAAACATTTTTCCAAAATCTACTTCTATACATTCTGTTCTAAAATTAAATGCCAAAAATTATATTTCTTATTCATACATAGATTGTGAATGCCAAAACTTTCTTCTACATTATTATTCGGTCTGTTAACAATCACTCCTCTTCCAGGTTGCTGAATTCATTTATTTCTGGTTATTACAATCTACTTCTATTTTTCCAATTTATCTTTTTATGAGATGAGAAAAGCTATCAAATATATCTATTTAGGAAATGAGCAGCTAGTCCAAACTAAGCATCTGTAATGCTTCATAATACTGCTCAAAAGTGTTTTGATGTCCTGCTGTTCATTCAAAGCATTATGTCAGTTTACTAATTTTAACGTAAGATAGTTCATCACTTTTATCAATTTTAAAACATGTACTTTCATGCATCCAACCTGGACTGGCGATCTGTTTCACACTTGATAATATACATGTTTTGATGCTGTTCTCTCAGATCATCCCACCCTCGCCTTCTCCCACAGAGTCCAAAAGTCTGTTCTGTGTGTCTGTGTCCTTTTTCTGTCTTGCATATAGGGAAAAAACAAAAAACATGTACTTTCAAAACTCAAACATTCTTCTGATTAGTTCTGAGGAGAAATTATCATCTTATGGGAAAAACATAGAGTGAAGAGAAATCAAAATGACTATCAAATAAATAATTCTCTACTATCTTTTAAATATCTTCCCTGCTGTCCCCTCTTTATACGTGACACACATTTAGTTTTCCTTCTCTGATTTATGTTTGCCGGGAGCCAGCACACGAGATCCCACCCATGACAAGGTCGTGAAGAGCAGACCTGACAAGCAAGGCAGATCAGGACTTCAGGGATTTCGAAAAGCTGCCCCGGCGCTCACCTTAAAGATGATCTCTGTCTTTCTGATGCTTGCTATATTAGACTACTTCCTAATTTCTGTGTCACGGGTAGAAGGCCTTCCCCGATCTCTTTCCAAACAGAATCAACTTAGAACTTTAATTAATATGTCCACCGGACGGTGGGATCCTATAAGATTATCCAGGATAAAAGGAATGTTTCAATTTAGACCCCTTTGCTGGCATTCTAGCCTGCTTGGCAAATGCGTACTAATACACATGACTGCTCAGAACACCTTAATCACAAACAGCATAAAGAACCTGATCACATAAAGGCCCTAATAGGCACAGAGCCCTTCAGGGGTGAGGAAGCCCTGTTAGAGAACATAAAATATTATTCTAAAAGCGGTTGTAGTTAAAGATTTAGAAAAATAAGAGTTTAGAATTGTTAATTTTAACCAGGAATGCTAAACAGGGGCTGCCTCACTGGAGCTGCAGAGTCTTTGTGTGGTAAACCTTTTAGATAAATTTAACTGATAACTTCTGCAAAAGGACTGACCTTTGTGTTCAACAAAGAATAGATTATGGAAAACAGCTTTGCATTCACCTAGGTCATAAAATGTCAATAGGCCCCAAGGCCAGAAGATAATGTACAAGACCCTCATAAACAAAGAAGCATGCAGAAAACACCCTGGTTTTGTGAAGAACAAGCTGATGTAATGTTAAACTATCTTCCCCTTAGAAATGTACTAATTTAGGATATAAAAGCCACTGTAAAAAATAAAGCATTGCCAGACTCTGCCAGACCCCGCAAACACCCCCGTCTGGTCACTCTCTCTCTCTTTCTCTCTCCCTCTCAGACTTGGCCCTATCAAGGTTGGTCTCACGTCTCTCTCTCGCCGACGCCGTTCATCCTGAGGGTACCCCCTGGATCCTGCCAAGGCTGGACCCTGGCATATGTTCATTAATTTATTTTTGCAAATAATTTTGTAGGTATTTTAGAGACCAATATTATACAATATAAATAGAACACTTCTATAGAAATCAGTAAATTTTTTCTTCACTTAAAAACCTAGATTATAAATTACAACTCCTTGAAGACATATGGTTTATACACTAAAATTTAACATTGACATAGGTGTTGTGTTTGATCTCTTTGATCATATAGCAATGTTGGAAATTAGTGTTTATTGCCCCATTTTACAGATAAGACAACAGATTCAAGAAAGCCACAGTAAAAGAGGAAAACTGCCTAAAGGTGTAGTGACAAGCTCATAAAAGGAGGAAGCTGGCATCCTCTGGGCCTCAAGGGGAAAGGCAGGGATTAGAGCAAGTGTGTCCTCCATTTGGAGGTTCTCCCTGGGGCAGATCGTTAGGAAAGAGCAAGAAAGATTGGGGCTGTAAGAAATTGGGGAAAGGGTGGTGAAGATAATGAAATGATCTTTATTGGAGATAGGTGGACTGTGTGCATTTAAATATTCCCAGTGACAGGATTCATTCTAGTTTTTTTTTAAATATGATGAGTGCTCCTCCACTAGTGAGGCAAGCTAGGAAAAACCTGCCAACTTTAAAAAAGGGAAGAAAGAAGGCTAAACATTTTTAGATTCACTGTGGCATGATATAGCAAATAGTTTTAATTATCTCCCAAAGATTCTTATTTGTATGCCTAAGTCTTTTGGGGATGTGTGCAATTATATTAGTAACTTTATTTTTATTGAGGAATATTTGATGTATGATATAAGCTATAGGTTTACAATATAGCAATTCATAATATTTCATGTTGATAAACTACAGAGTAATATACTGAACACCAGCGTTGTCAGTCAATATCTTTGCTATTTTTGCCTTAGAAAGTTTGGGAAATTAGACATTTCTGATACATTAAAGGCTACTGTATATCTCTACTGATCTCCCTTTTCATTCTTTCCCTAGACATAACATCTATCTTTAACTTGGAATTTATCATTGTCATACAGATTTTTTACAACTTTACTACTTGCACATGTAGTCCAAAACAGTATTTTGATTTACTATACATGACTTAAACTCCATAATGCTATTAAACTGCACATATTACTTCTTAACTTGTACTTTTGATGCTATATGTTCTTTATTTGTCTGTAAAGATTCTATTTTTTTTTTTAACTGGTTGAAAATTAAAAAGCAATTTCTTAATCCATTTCCTTTTAGCTGAAAATACTGATAATAACGTGAAACTTCTTTGCCTCTAGTTCTTTTATATTTTAATCTATAATAATTTTAAATTTTTGGTTTTGACTTTATTTATTTACTTATTTTAAATAGAACAACAGTAGTTCAGTTCAGTTCAGTTCAGTTGCTCAGTTGTGTCCAACTCTTTGCAACCCCATGAACCGCAGCACTCCAGGCCTCCCTATCCATTACCAACTCCCAGAGTACACCCAAACCCATGTCCATTGAGTCAGTGATGCCATCCAAACATCTCATCCTCTGTCGTCCCCTTCTCCTCCTGCCCTCAATTTTTCCCAGCATCAGGGTCTTTTCCAATGAGTCAGCTCATCACATCAGGGGGCCAAAATATTAGAGTTTCAGGTTCAACATCAGTCCTTCCAATGAACACCCAGGACTGATCTGCTTTCAGATGGACTGGTTGGATCTCCTTGCAGCCCAAGGGACTCTCAAGAGTCTTCTCCAACACCACAGTTCAAAAACATCAATTCTTCGGTGCTCAGCTTTCTTTATAGTCCAACTCTCACATCCATACATGACCACTAGCAAACCATAACCTTGACCATCAGATGGAGCTTTGTTGGTAAAGTAATGTCTCTGCTTTTTAATATACGTCTAGTTTGGTCATAACTTTCCTTCCAAGGAGTAAGCGTCTTTTAATTTCATGGCTGCAATCACCATCTGCAGTGATTTTGGAGCCCAAAAATATAAAGTCTGACACTGCTTCCACTGTTTCCCCATCTATTTGCCATGAAGTGATGGGACCAGATGCCATGATCTTAGTTTTATGAATGTTGAGCTTTAAACCAACTTTTTCACTGTCCTCTTTCACTTTCATCATGAGGCTCCTTAGTTCTTGTTCACTTTCTGCCATAAGGGTGGTGTCATCTGCATATCTGAAGTTACTGATATTTCTCCCAGCAATCTTGATTCCAGCTTGTGCTTCCTCCAGCCCAGCGTTTCTCAGGATGTACTCTGCATATAAGTTAAATAAGTAGAGTGACAATATACAGCCTTGACATACTCCTTTACATATTTGGAACCAGTCTGTTGTTCCATGTCGAGTTCTAACTGTTGTTTCCTAACGTGCATACAGATTTCTTAAGGGGCAGGTCAGGTGGTCTGGTATTCCCATCTCTTTCAGAATTTTCCACAGTTTCTTGTGATCCACACAGTCCAAGGCTTTGGCATAGTCAATAAAGCAGAAATAGATGTTTTTCTGGAACTCTCTTGCTTTTTCGATGTTCCAACGGATGTTGGCAATTTGATCGCTGGTCCCTCTGCGTTTTCTAGATACAGCTTGAACATCTGGAAGTTCACGGTTCACGTATTACTGAATCCTGTCTTGGAGAATTTTGAGCATTACTTTACTAGCATGTGAGATGAGTGCAATGATAAACTAATTTTAATTTTTTATTGAAGGATTGTTGTCTTACACACGACATCATATAAGTTTCAGGTGTGCAGCATATTAATTCAATATTTTTGTAGATTATTACTCTGTTTAAAGTTATTACAATGCAATGGTGACATTACCCTGTGCAGTACAATATGCCCTTGTGTTTATTTTATATGTAGAACTTTGTGTCCCTTAATTCCATATCTCTATCTTACCCCTTACCACTTCCCTCTCCCCACTAGTTTGTTCTCTCTACATGTGAGTCTCTTTTGTAATATATATTTACTTTATTTTTTAGATTTCACATGTAACACGTGTCTTCAACTCTCTGACTTATTTCACTAAGCATAATATTCTCTAGGTCCATCCACATTGTTGCAAATAGCAAAATATCCTTATCTGTTATGACTGAGCAGCATTCCATTGCACGATATGTAGGTGGGCACTTGGACTGATTGGTAACGGAACATTTGGTTGGCCCAGGCGGGGGTATATGCTGTCGCAGGGTGCCCGTCAGCCACTTATGTGGGTTCAACCTGCCCTCTCTGCTTTGCCCTAGAAGAAAACAAGTAAATCTGTGCTCCTAATAAGCAAAGTAGATATTTTCCACAGCCACTTTGTTAGTTCCACCAACCCTCTGACCAACCGTAGAGATTTGTCTTCCCTGTGTTGGACACCAGCATGTGTGGCTTGAACCATTCACTCCCTTGTGAGGACTTTCACTCATGTGATCTCATTTTTCATCTGGATTTCTTCCCAGGGGCACAGGTCCTGATGATTGATTATCTTCCCTTCCTGCCCAATTATTTGCGAATCTTACTTATAGGCTTGGTTGCACAGGAGACTTTTTACCAGTCTCTAGTTAGCTTTCAGTGATAATTGTTCCACATATATATTTTTGATGTGTTCATTGAAAAAGATGTGTTCCACATCTTCCACTATCTTGATTTCTGCTTCTTCTCCTATGTTCTTTCTGAGCATTGTCCATGTTGATACATATAGCTCTGTTCATTCATTTCAACTGTTGAACAGTATTCTACTGCATGAAAAGACCACAACTTACTTATCTATTATCCAACTGATGAGTATTTGACTAGTTTCCAGTTTTTCTCTCTTAAAAACAATGTTCTAATGAAGATTCTTGCCATGTATTTCTCTATTTATATGTGCCTAGAGGTGAAATTTCTTGGTTAAAAGTTTGGGCATCTTGTAAATGTGATATGATCAAATTACTTTTATGATCAATATGATCAAGTTATTTTTCAAAATGGTTGTACTGTTACACAATCATGAACATACAGAATATGTATGTATGTTCAACTTCTTCATGCTATGTATATACGTTCCTATTCTTCACATCTTCAACTGGCATTTTCAGATTTAAATAAAGTACCAATCTGATGAGTATGAAATAATTTATTTATATTTCTTTGACTTATAATGATGGAAGCTCATAATTTTATAGCCAATTTGGGTTTACTAACCTATGAATTTTATGTGATGTCTTTTGCTGCTTTCTTGTTCTTTAAATATTTTGGATGCTAATCTTTTTATTGAACATTTTTTTTTCTCAAGATATGATTTGTCTCTGATTATAGTATCTTTAGAAATGCAGAAATTTATCATTTTGATGTAAATTGAATCATAAATTCTCTTAATCCTTGTTTTGTGCTTTTTGTATCTTATTTAAGAAAGTCTTCTCTATGCTGAAATAATAATAATTTTCTTTAATATTTTATCAAATACCAAAAAGTGTTGCTTTTTCACATTTAGGCTTTTAGTTCATCTGAAATTAATTTACATATACTATGAGAGAGGAATTTAATTTTACTGTCCCAATATCCCAGCACCAGGTATTGAATAGACTATTTTCCTTCCTGAATTTGTAATGATACCTCTATAATATATTAAGTACCTTCATATAAATGAGTCTCATTCTTAGCTTTCAGTTGCATTACTTTAGTATTCAAATTCAGCATCAATTTGTCACATTTTATATTTTTCCAGCTTCATCACAAGTCTTCATATCTGCTAAAATAAATCCATTTGTTCTTCATTCCTCAACATTTTAGGTTTACTTTTAACCCTTTGCTGACACATGAGAAGTTTTCAATCAGTTGGTAAATATTCATATGTTAGGGAAATTAAAATGGAGGAAGTCTTGTTCAGGCTTCAGAGACAAGAAAGCTGAACAGGCCTCTGACCTGCCCAGACACTGCCCTAGCTACATGCCTATTTCTGAGTGTACCAGTTGTTACCAGTAAGCTGAGTGGCACTATACATGAGATAGGGAGTGAGTCTTAGAATTTTCTTGAGCCCCTGGAGATCTGGCCAATCCCCCAGGGTCCGGAAAATATCATCATTCACACAATAAAACAAAGAGCATTGTAAAACAATTAACGTGAAACAAGAGCTGCAGAGCTGCGTTCCACTGGGGAAACAATGGAAACAGCTAGAGACTTTATTTTCTTGGGCTCCAAAATCATTGCAGATGGTGACTACAGCTAGGAAATTTAAAGATTCTTGCTCCTTGGAAGAAAGTTATGACAAACCTAGACAGCATATTAAAAAGCAGAGACATCACTTTGCTGACAAAAGTCCATATAGTCAAAACTATGACTTTTCCAGTAGTCATATATGGATGTGAGAGCTGGATCACAAAGAAAGCTGAGCACCAAAGAATTTATGCTTTCAAACTGTGGTGTTGGAGAAGACTCTTGAGAGTCCCTTGGATTCCAAGATCAAACCAGTTAATCCTAAAGGAAATCAGTCCTGAATATTCATTGGAAGGACTGATGCTGAAGCTGAAGCTCCAATACTTTGGCCACCTGATGGGAAGAGATGACTTATTAGAAAAGACCTTGATGCTGGGAAAGATTGAAGGCAGGAGGAGAAGGGGACAACAGAGGACAAGATGGCTGGATGGTATCACCGACTCTACGGACGTGAGTCTGAGTAAGCTCTGGGAGTTGGTGATGCACAAGGAAGCCTGTCATTCTGCAGTCCATGGAGTCGCAAAGACTTGGACATGACTGGGCAATTGAACTGAAATAAGAGCTGCATTTTTTGCTTACAAACTATCAGTTTGTGGTCTGGGATTATAAGTGAAAATTCTCCAAACTGCAATATGAAATCTCTCTCATGTGGTGGATGCACAGCCCAGGACCTCTTCCCAATTGGCACCCCAGGTTGCTGTTATATGGGACTTCCCAACATTTGTTTGTTTGTTTGTTTCCTTCATAGTCCTGGAGGCTGGGAAGTGTGACAGCAGGGTGTCAGCATAGCAGGATTCTTCTGGGGAAAGTCTTCTTGACTTTCAGAATACTGTCTTCTGGCTATATCCTCGTATGATAGAGAGCGCTCTGGTGCCTCTTCTTCCAATCGTGGGGCTTCTGTTCTCATGACCTCAACTGAATGTAATTACCTCTCAAATGCCTCACCTCCTAAAACCATCACACTGCAGGGTGAGGCCTTCAACAGATGGATTTGGGGGAGAACACATGTAGTCCATTACAGTACTTAAACATATTCGTCAAGTAAAAGTGAATTACAGTGTAAATGGAAAGAGTGACGAGTCTTAGCATGTCCCTATAAATAGGTCAAGCAAATTGGTCAAATGCTGTTGGTTCAGATGGTAAAGAATCTGCCTGTAATGCAAGAGACCTGGGTTTGTAAGGTCCCCTGGAAAAACGGATAAACTGGTTGTTTCTTTATCCATTCATCTGTCGATGGACATCTAGGTTGCTTCCATGTCCTAGCTATTGTAAATAGCTCCAATGAGCATTGAGGTTCAGTTAAGTTCAGTCTCTCAGTCATGTCCAAATCTTTGCAATCCCAGGGACTGCACCATACCAGGCTTCTCTTTCCATCACCAACTCTCAGAGCTTGCTCAAACTCCTATATATCGAGTCGGTGATGCCATCCAACCATCTCATCCTCTGTGGCCCCCTTCTCTTCCTGCCTATGCCGCCCCCTTCTCTTTCTGCCTTCAACCTTTTCCAGCATCAGGGTCTTTTCCAGGGGGTCAGTTCTTCACATCAGGTGGCCAAAGTATTGGAGTTTCAGCTTCAGCGTCAGCCCCTCTGATGAATATTCAGGAATGATTTCCTTTAGGATTGACTGGTTGGATTTCCTTTCAGTCCACGGGATTCTCAAGAGTCTTCTCCAACACCACGGTTCAAAAGCGTCAATTCCTAGGTGCTTAACTTTCTTTATGGTCCAACTCTCACACCCATACATGACTACATGGTCTTTATCAGTTTTGGTTTCCTCAGGGTATATGTCTAGAAGTGGTAATGCTGGGTCATATGGCAGTTTTATTTCTAGGTTTTAAAGAAATCTCCATGCTGCCTCCATAGTGGCTGTATCAATTTACATTCCTACCAGGAGTGCAATGGACGTGAGTTTGAGCAAGTTTTGGGAGATGGTGAAGGATGGGGAAGCCTGACATTTTGCAGTCCATGGTGTCACAAAGAGTCAGACACAACCGAGAAACTGAACAACAAATTCTGACTGATGTGAGGTGATCTCACTGTAGCTTTGATTTGTTTGTGTCTAATAATGAGTCATGTTGAGCATCTTTTCATGTGTTTATTTGCCATCTGTATGTCTTCTTTAGAGAAATGTCTGTTTAGATCATTTGCCTATTTTTGATTGAGTTGTATCTGGTATTGAGTTGCATGAGGAGCTTGCATATTTTGTGAATTAATCCTTTGTCAAATTGTTTCATTTGCTGTTATTTTTTTCCCATTCTGAGGGTTGTCTTTTCACCTTGTTTATGATTTTCTTTAATTGGTTCTCACTTGTTCATTTTTTACTTTATTTCCATTATTCTAGGAGGTGGGTTTTAATTATAAGTTTTTCTAATATTAAAAGAAAAATCCTTACCTTCTGTGTATAAATTCAGCTTGCTTAAGATGTTGTTTTAAATCAATTTATTATAAATAATACACAATAAATTGCTTTATATGGTTTCTTAATATCTGTGAGAAAAATTCATTTTCTTGTAAATATTTTTCTGATTTTTTGGATCAAATTATAATCTCTGATAAAATGAGTTAGTAGTTATTCTCTCACTTTTTATTCTCAAGAAGAGTTCATTTAAGCTTGTCTGTCCTCTGTCATGACTAACTATCTAGATCTGATGCTATAGACTGAATGTTTGTGTGCCCCCAGATTCTTATGTTGAAACCTAATCTTTGATGTGGTGTTATTTGAACTTAGAGAAGTGATTGATTAATGAGTGGAGCTCTCATGAATGATATTAGTGAGCAAGAGATCCAAGAGTGCTCCTTTGATCCCTCTAGCACATGAGGACACAGATACGACAGCTGTATACAAATCAAGAGCAGGACTTCATGAGACACCAAGTCTGCTGATATCTTGATCTTGGACTTTTGGTCTGTAATAAAATTTTATTGTTATGACCAGCGTGGTATAACAATCTATGATATTCTGTTATAACTGCCTGAATAAACCTTGACAGTCTGATTTCTGGTTAAAGAGGATTTGAAGTTGGATATTTGCCTCTGCTCCCTGCCAAAATGTATGAATTTATGTAACAGAAAAATAAGTGGATAAGTGACAACTGTCAGAGAAGAACGGCATAAACTTAATCCTAAACTGGCTGCAAAAAAAGGCCAAGAAGAAGCACAATTGGTATGGGAGAACTCTCAGGCATTGACAGGAACAAGTACATCTAGAAGTGGGGATGTAGAATTAAAGTAGCTGTAAACAAGGAACTCAAAATAAATGCTAAATTTAAAAGATGACTGAGGAGATGTAAAATGCCAAATGGTCTTGTCCACCCCAGAAGAAGACTGGAACTTTGTTCTTTGTAGGGAATAAAACAGACTGTAGGAAAATAAACTCAAAACAGGCATTTGATTGAAAACATATAAAAAATATGGCAATCCCAGTCTTTTACTTGAATTTGGCTCCAAGAACGTTGGCAGTGAGGATTCTACACCCCAGAGAGGGGATTATAAAAGATTTGGCTATAGGGTTGCCAGGTAAAATTCAGGATGGTCAATTAAATTATTTCAGGTAGAGAATGAATAATTTTTAAATATAATGATATTCTTATTAATAATTGGGTCATATTATACTGAAAAATTACTCTTTGCTTAAATATAATAATATTTAATTAGGCATCTTATATTTTTATGTCTCTGGCAACCTACTCTTTTGAAGGATCAGAACTTCTCATGAGAGAGGACCTAAAGATACTGACACTCAGTGTCCCCTAACACTCTACAATTAAAAAGTCTCATAATTTTATGATGTTGTGCTTCATAAGCTGTTTATAAATTTTGGAGACTAATCCATTGTTGGTCATATCATTTGCAAATATTTTCTTCCAGTCTGTGAAGCATCTTTCATTTTGTTTTTTGTTTCCTTTGCTGTGCAAATGCTTTTGAATTTAAGTAGGTCTTATTTGTTTATTTTTGTTTTTATTTCCATTATTCTGGGAGAGAGATCTAAAAAGATATTGCTGCAATTTACGTCAGAGAATGCTCTGCCTATATTTTCCTTTAAGCGCCAGGGAGGAAGAATGGGGAGAAGGGAGTTTGGCATGGACAGGTACACACTACTATATATAAAATGGTTGACCAACAAGAGTCCATTGTACAACAAAGGGAATTCTGTTTAATGTTACATGACAGCTTGGATGGGAGGGAGATTTGGGGGGGCAATGAACACATGTACATGTATGGCTGAGTCCCTTTATTGTCCACCTAAAACGATCAAACATTGTTAACCAGCTATGCTCCTGTGCTTAGTCCCTCAGTCACGTCCGACTCTTTGCGACCCCATGGACTGTAGCCCACCAGGGTCCTCTGTCCATGGGGATTCTCCAGGCAAGAATACTGGAGTGGATTGTCATGCCCTCCTCCGAGGGATCTTCCCAACCCAGGGACCAAATCCAGATCTCCTCATTACAGGGGGAGTCTTTACCACCTGAGACACCAGCAAGCCCAGATTTAACATGGATTCAATGAAAGTGAAAGTGGCTCGGTCAGGTCCTGACTGTTTGTGACTCCATGGACTTTAGTCCATGGAACTCTCCAGGCCAGAATACTGGAGTGGGCAGCAGTTCCCTTCTCCAGGGGATCGTCCCAACCCAGGGATCCAACCCAGGTCTCCCACATTGCAGGCGTATTCTTTACCAGCTGAGCCACCCAGTATAGCCCAAAGCTATACTCCAATACAAAATAAAAAGTAAAAAAGAATGCTGTTTTGACAGTCAAGTCATATATCTCTTTTGTTGGATTATTTCTTTCAGTTTTTATTCTTTTTGATGCTATTATTTATTGTTAATATATAGAAATACAATTGCATTTTTTCTGATAATATTGAATCTTGTAAACTTGTTAAATTCATTTATCCTAATATTTTTTCTATGTTTTTTTTTTTTTTTTTTTAGGATTTTTATATAAAGATTATATCACCTTAAAAAACAGGCCAAACATGTGCAAAGACTTCCAATCAGCTTTTTAGAGTAAAATGAGTTCAATTAATGTGTAATTGATTTATGTGTTAATAGCAACTGTTAATATTTTGTGTTGATATGACCCAAGCTTCACTTTCTGGTGAGTATACAGCAGATGGAGTACATATCTAAATATCAGTGTTTGAGTTCCTATTTCTTTGCCATGGAAATTCAATATGTTCCATCATAATTTTTTTTCTAGAAATATAGGAAATCAGAGACTGTTATGAAAGAATGTGCAGTGATGTTATGCTACTCTGTTGACTGTATATTATTTTGCTCTTCAGAGGTTGCTTCTAACCCTGCTAATAATTGCCTATTTTTGAGGTGAAATTCATATCAACATTAAATAAACTACTTTTAAGGGGAAAATTCAGTGACATTTAATGCATTCAAAATGTTATACAATGTTTCTATCTATTTAACTTTGAGTTGTTACCAAGTACTGCTTCACCACTGGTAACTCTTGGAGTTGGCCTCTGTGTACCTTTTACATATCACCCCCCAACCCCCATTAATGTCAGTACTTTTTTTTTTTCCTTTCCAATTCTACTTTTGATTGACATTTGAGTTGTTTTCAATTATTATGATAATGATTTGTGCTGCTTGAAACATTTTTTTGTATATCTATAGTGTAGGAGTTTATTTAGAAAATTCATTTAAAATAAAAAATGTATATCATATATGATAATGCCAAATATTTTTCCATCTGGTAAGCACTTATATGGTATGGTAGCACTTATACTCTCACTGACAGCATATAAGATGTTCCACTGAGTCAAATTCTATGTAAAACTAACTCATTTGATATTAACTGATTTGATTTCAAGTTTCACAAATCTAGCAGCCATAAATGATACTACATTTCATTTCCTCATTTATTAATAAGGCTGAATACATTTTCAAATTCTCATTTCTGATTCATGTTTTCTTTCTGTGGAAGACTTGTTCATGTATTTTGTTCTTTTCCCCATTTGATTTTGTCTGTTTTCTTATTGCTATATAAGAATCATTTTGGCAGTTGTACATATCACATATATGACAAATATCTTACACATTTCTGTCTTGTCTGTTTTCATCATGTCTTTCAGTTCAGTTCAGTTGCTCAGTCATGTCCGACTCTTTGCGATCCCATAAACTGCAGCACACCAGGCTTCCTTGTCCTTCGCAAACTCCCAGAGCTTGCTCAAACTCATGTCCATCAAGTCAGTGATGCCATCCAACCATCTCATCCTCTGTCATCCCCCTCTCCTCCCACCTTCAATCTTTCCCAGCACCAGGGTTTTTTCCAATGAGTCAGTTCTTTGCATCAGGTGACCAAAGTATTGGAGTTTCAGCTTCAGCATCAGTCATTCTAATGAATATTCACGATCAACTTCCTTTAGAATTGACTGGTTTGATCTCCTAATAGTCCAAGGGACTCTCAAGAGTCTTCTCCAACACCACAGTCCAAGAGCATCAATTTGCTGGTGCTCAGCTTCCTTTATAGTCCAACTCTCAAAACCATACATGACTACTAGTAAAACCATAGTGATTCATACTGATATATAGATTCAACTCAATTCAAAACATTATTTCAACATGGTTTGGGGGGAACTTGACAAATACATTCTAAAATTTATGTAAAGAACAAAGATTCAGTGATAAAATGCAACCCTGTAAAAGAGAAATGGAGTGGTCTTCTTAATAATGAGACAGTGAGAATGTTGCCCTAAAGGTAAATAAATAAAAATAAAATTGAGAACTTAGACCTGTACATTGTGTATAATAGTGATTGTGTTTGCAGGTCACTGAGAGAAAGAAAAGACTATTCAGTAAAATATTTGGCATTATCACGTACCTTGCGACACATAGATTTCTTCTTAGATGTATTTTCTAGATGGAGTGTAGCCCTCCAGGCTCCTCTGCCCATGGAATTCTTCAGGCAAGAATACTGGAGTGGATGGATTGCCATTCCCTTCTCCACGGGATGTTCCCAACCCAGGGATCAAACCCTGGTCTCCTGCACTTCAGGCAGATTCTTTACCATCTAAGCTGCCAGGGAAGTCAGAACTCCTACCCAGAGACGTACAGAATTTTCATAGCAGCACTACTCAGTAACAGTAAATAAAATGATATTTCTATGTATTTAGATTAAATTTAAGTTTCTGAAAATGTAAGAATTAAATGTAAAATCAAGATCTCAATTATTTCCAATTAGGAAATAAGTCCTTAGTGTCAACACAGTAATTTTACCTTTTGTTGTTCTAATTACTAAAATTATGAACATTTTCCTCAGTGTTGTTCCCTAAACTTTTGAGATCTTGATTTTACATTTAATTCTTACTCCAGTATTCTTGCCTGGAGAATTCCATGGACAGAGGAGGTCTGTTCATAGTGATGCTTCCTAAGACCCACTTGACTTCGCACTCCAGGATGTCTGGCTCTAGGTGAATGATCACACCATCGTGGTTATCTAGGTAATTAATATATTTTTTGTTTAGTCTTACTGTGTATCCTTGCCACCTCTTCCTACTGTCTTCTGCTTCTCTTAGGTCTACTGTTTCTGTCCTTTATTGTGCCCATCTTTGAGTGAAATATTCCCTTGGTAGCCCTAATTTTCTTAAAGGGATTTCTAGTATTTCCCTTTCTATTGCTTTCCTCTATTTTTTTGCATTGATCACTTAGGAAGGCTTTCTTATCTTTCCCTGCTATTTTTTCAAACTCTGCATTCAGATGGATATATCTTTCCTTTTCTTCTTTGCCTTTCACTTTTCTTTTCTTAGTTATTTGTGAGGCCCCCTGAAACAATCTTTTTTTTTTTTTTTCCTTGGGAATGGTTTTGATCACTGTCTCCTGTACAATGCTGTGAACCTCCATCCATAGCTCTTCAGGCACGTTCTCTATCAGGTCTATTCTCTTGAATCTATTTGTCACTTCCACTGTATAATAGTAAGGGAGTTGATTTAGGTCATCCCTTGATGGCCTAGTGGTTCCTCTTCACTTTCTGCTATAAGGGTGGTATCACCTTCATATCTGAAGTATTGATATTTCTCCTAGAAATCTTGATTCCAGCTTCTGCTTTATCCAGCCTGGCATTTCACATAATGTATTCTGAATATAAGTTAAATAAGCAGGGTGACAATATACAGCTTTGACATACTCCTTTCCCAATTTTGAATCAATCTGTTGTTTCATGTCTGCTTCTGACTTTTGCTTCTTAACCTGCATACAGGTTTCTCAGGAAGCAGGTAAGGTGTTCTGGTATTTCTATCTCTTTAAGAATTTCCCAGTTTGCTGTGATACGTGCAGTCAAGGATTTCCATGCCTCCATCTGTTTATCTATCTGTGCCTCCAATTTATTTCTGTGGTTTTGAATAATCTTTACTATCATTACTCTGAATTCTTTTTCTGGTAGTCTGCCTACTTCCTCTTCATTCACTTGATTTGGTGGGGTTTACCATGGTCCTTCATCCGCTGCATGTTTCTATGTGTTTTCATTTGGTTTAATTGAAGGACTGAAGCTGAAGCTCCAGTAATTTGGCCACCTGATGTGAAGAACTGACTCACTGGAAAAGACCCTGATACTGGGAAAGACAGGGCAAGAGGAGAAGGGGATGACAAAGGATGAGATGGTTGGGTGGCATCACTGACTCGATAGACATGAGTTTGAGCAAGCTCCAGGAGTTGGTGATGGACAAGGAAGCCCGGCATGCTGCAGTCTATGGGGTCGCAAAGAGCTGGGCATGACTGAACTGGACTGTGCTTGAGGACTCTCCTCGGCAGGCTGTAAAGTCAGAGTTCCTTTTGCTTATGGTATCTGCCCCTGGTGGGTGGTTTTAGATCAGTGCCTTTTTTCCTGGTAGGGGGTTACTGGTGCCTATTTTCTGGTGAATAGAGTTGGGTCTTGTCCTTCTAAAAGGCATAGTTGTGCCCAATGTTGTGCTATGGTATATTTGTGATCTTGGTATGACTTTGGGCAAATTGTCTGCTAATGTGTAAGTTGTGTTCCTTTGTTGCTAGTTGTTTGGCATGAGGCATGTGGCTCTGGAGTTTGCCTGCAGTTGAGTAGGATCAGGTCTTAGTTTTGAGATAGAGGCCTTTGGAAGTTTCTTGCCTGTCAGTATTCCATGGGGTTAGGAGTTCTCTAGTGGTCCAGTGTCCTGGTCTCAGGTCTCCCTCCTAGGAGTTCGGGCCCAACCACTTGCTGGAGCACCAAGACTCCACAAGCCACATAGCACAGAAGGGAAAAGAAAAGAAAAAAAAAAAAGAAGAAGAAATGGAAAAATTTAAATAAATATATAAATAATGACAAAAAAAGAACAGATAGAAAAGACCCCAGACAAATGGGAATAGCAACATTAATCAGACAGGAATATGCAAAGAAAACCATAAACTCATTCACAGAAAGAAAGAATAAAGAGAGGAACCAAAATAGAAGAGAGCAATCAAAGTAAAAAACAAATTCATAAATGAAAATAAACTCTAAAAGCTAGAGTAACAATAATACAAAACTACAAGCATGAAAAAATGTAATATAATGATAAAATATTGTAGAAATAGCAAAAAATAAAATAATGCATTTAAAAAGAAAAGTATTGAAAAGTAAAAAGTAAGTAAAAAAATAAAAATTAAAGGATTAATATAAAGGAACAACAGAACAAAATGGAAAAGACAAAAAAAGAAACAATGCATACACACACATATACGTGTGTGTGTGTGTGTGTGTGTGTGTGTGTGTGTGTGTGTGTGTGTGTGTGTATAGAGAGAGAGAGGTAGTAAGAAGAATGCATTGTGCCATCACTTGTTCTCACTGTCAGTGAACTCCAGCCAATCTGCCTACTCAGAAAGTCTATGAAGTAGGTCTCTGGACCTGCTGTGGGCACTGTGTGGTCAGCTCTCACTCAGGTCTGGCCTTACTCTAGCTCGTTCTTGCTTCCAAATTCCACGGTCACCCCCAAAGTTCACAATCTCAAGCTATTTGCGGAAATTTAATCTGCTGCATCTGCTGCTGCAGGAGTGAATTCCATTCTTCTTTATTCACACAGTCCCTGGTGTTCCACTTTGGTTTTTGCCCTTTTGCAGGACACCCTCAAACATCTGTTCCCCATCCAGATAAGAGTGGTGAAGACTGAGGCTTATTAGGGCTCATTGCTCAGTTAGGCTGGGGTATGGTAGGGGCATGAAGGGCACAGTTAGGATTTTCATGGAGTGCCTGAGGCTGTAGAGACCTTTCAAAGGTTACTACTGCCTGGGCGGAGGGAGGGGTCATGCACTGTCCCAGGGAAGGCGGGTTATGGATCCCTTGGAAAAGCCAGGCTGCATAGGTTCCCAGCAAGTTGTGGATCATGACCAGCTCAGAGCTTGGCAGCTGCTGCAGTCATCATCCCTCTCACCTCTGTGGTAACAGACTCAAGACATGTCTCACCCCCTACCTCTGGCACTGGTGCCAGCCTTGGAGGTGGCAGGTTCCAGGCATGCCCACCTCTGGGATCACAGACTGCAGCTGGCTCATCCCACCTACGACACTCATGAAGGCGGGTCCTGTGGTCTGCAAGCATGTGGAATTAGAAGGTCTCCATGCCGATGATCTCCTGCCCCTCTTGCAGGCCTAAATTTTTCCCTGGAATCCCTCAGCTGTGTTGTCTGAGACCCACCTGAGTATCTTCATGGCAGTCAACCCCAGTCCCCTCTCTGGTGTCAGACTTCCAAAGCTAGAGCCTCAGCATTTAGACCCCACCGGGGCAGTGGGTGTGCAGACCTCCTCTTTCCTGGGAAGTGTTGGTGGGCAGCTATCTCTGTGGTGAATTCTCTCTGCTTTGCCTTCTGAGCACCAGTTGCTGCAGTTCTTTCCTGAGGTTCTGAAGTTCTCCCCCAGCCTGTCCCCACTCCTCCCCCACCCCCACCTATGAGGGAGTTTCCAAGTGTGCCCCAAATTTTCTTCCTCCACTTCTCCCTCTCCAGAGTGCAGGGCCTGATTTGCTTCCTTTCTCTCTCTCTCTCTCTCTCTCTCTCTCTCTGCTTTTCTTGTTGCTGCTTTCCTACCATTTTATGTGGAGATTAGCTTGCCTTTTTGAAAGTCTGAGGTCGTCTGAGAGTGTTCAGTAGGTCATCTGTAGGAGTTGTTCCACATGCAGCTGTATTTTTTATGTATTTTGGGGGAAGAAGGTGTGATCTCCATATCTTACTTCTCTGCCATCTTCAACCCCCTTCCAAGATAATATTCTTTGAAAAGATACATATGTTTCCAAAAATGTGGATTAATGAAAAGATAGCTTAGGGTTTAGTAAGTTTCTTCACTGGAAAAACCACTTCCAAATTTTCTACATGAGCAATTTCTGCTCATGATTGCCAAAATATTCTACAGTCCATGAAATATATTTCAATAAATCACTATTATTAGAATATCAGCCTTGGTGTGTTGATTGGCTGCATGCCTGTGCATGTTCAATTGCTAAGTCATGTCTGACTCTTTACAACCCCATAGACTATAATCCACCAGGCTCCTCTATCTATGGGATTCTCCAGGCAAGAATACTGGAGTGGGATGCTATTTCATCCTTCAGAGGATCTTCCTGACCCAGGTATCAAACCCATATTTCTTGCATTACATGTGTCTTCTTTACCACTGAGCCACCTGGGAAGCCATTTGGCTTCCTAGGGCCACCATAACTATTATCATAGCCTGCATACCTTAAACAACAGTTTTTCTTTTTTTTTTTTTTTAATATGATTCTGGAGGCTAGAAGTCTGAGACCAAGCTCCCTGCAGAGTTGGTTCCTTCTAAGGGCTGTGAGGAAAGGATTTACTCTAGGATTTGCTTATAGACCACCTCTTTTCCTTGTATACCATCTTCTCTCTGTCCATATCTGTTTCCAAATTTTCTTATAAGGACACTGGTTTTATTGAATCAGGGCCTGCAATAATAACCAAATTTTAATTAAACCTCTTTAAAGACCTTATTTCCAAAAATGGTCACACTCTGAAGTACCAGGGTTAGGACCTCAACATATGTGTTTTTGATGGGATATAATTCAATCCACAGCTCTTGGTTACCTCATCTCCATATTAAGATAAGGAAGTAAACCCTAACTTAAGTATGTTGTTTAAGGTCACATAATTAATAAACTAAAACTAAAATTCAAATCCAGGTTTGTGAGAGTGCAATGTCAATGTCATAATCACTAATTAAACAGTTGATTTCTTATTTGTTTAATTTGCTTATTCTTTAAATAACTTTATTTTTTCAAAACAATTTATAATAAGTTAATGACAGACATGATCAAACTAAAGACCATTTTCATCATTAGTATTATAAATTTCTGTTGTTGTTGTTGTTCAGTCACTATGTCATGTCTGATTCTTTGTGACCCCATGGGCTGCAGCCCACCAGGACCCCTTGTCCTTCCTTATCTCCCAGAGTTTGAAAAAACTCATATTCATTGAGTCAGTGATGCCATCCAACCATCTCATCCTCTGTCGTCCCCTTCTCCTCTTGCCCTCAATCTTTCTCATCATTAGGGTCTTTTCCAGTGAATCGGCTCTTTGCATCACGAGACCAAAGTATTGGAGCTTCAGCTTCAGCATTAGTCCTTCCAATAAATATTCAGGGTTCATTTCCTTTGGGATTGACAGGTTTGATCTCCTTACTGTCTAAGAGACTCTAAAGAGTCCTCCAACACCACCATTCAAAAACACCAATTCTTTAGCTCTTAGGCTTCTTTATGGTCCAAATATCACATCCACATATGACTACTGGAAAAACCATAGGTTTGACTAGATGGACCTTTGTCGACAAAGTAATGTCTCTGTTTTCTAATGTGCTGTCTAGATTTATCATAGCTTTTCTTCCAAGGAGCAAGCATCTTTTAATTTCATGGCTGTAGTCACCATCTGCAGTGATTTTGGAGCCCAAGAAAATAAATTCTCTCACTGTTTCCATTCTTCCCCCATCTATTTCCCATGCAATGATGGGACGAGATACCATGATCTTAATTTTTTAAATATTGGGTTTCAAGCAAGCTATATTCACCCTCCTCTTTCATATTCATCAAAAGCCTCTTTAGTCCTCTTCACTTTCTGCCATTAGGATGGTATCATCTGCATATCTGAGGTTGCTGATATTTCTCCCTACAATCTTGACTCCAGCTTGTGATTCATCTAACCCAGCATTTAGCATGATATATTCTGCATATAAATGAAATAAGCAGGTTGACAATATACAGTCTTGTGGCACTCCTTTCCCAATTTGAACCAGTCCATTGTTTCATGTCTGATTCTAGCTGTTGCTTCTTGACCTGCACAGATTTCTCAGGAGGTAGGTAAGGTGTTCTGGTATTCCCATCTCTTGAAGAGTTTTCCACAGTTTGCTGTTATTCACACTGTCAAAGGCCTCAACACAGTCAATGAAACAGAAGTCGATGTTTTTCTGAAATTCTCTTGCTTTTTCTATGATGCAATGGTTGTTGCCAATTTGATCTCTGGTTCCTCTGCCTTTTCTAAATCCCGGCTGTACATCTCACGGTTCTTGGTTCATGCACTGTTGAAACTTAGCTTGAAGGATTTTGAGAATTACCTTGCTAGCATATGAAATGAGCACAATTCTATTG
Source organism: Dama dama (assembly GCF_033118175.1). Lineage (NCBI taxonomy): Eukaryota > Metazoa > Chordata > Mammalia > Artiodactyla > Cervidae > Dama > Dama dama. Next base: position 8,280,984 of record NC_083697.1, on the reverse strand, counting down.
TAGTTTGAGCATTCTTTGGCCTTGCCCTTTCTAATTATATAGTATTTGATGTAATACATGTACTTTCCCAACAGATATAAGAAAGTTTGTGTAAAAAGTCATATTTGCAACAAAAACATAAAGAAAAAAGAACAAAAACTTACTAAGAAGTTGCTGGATTTGACCAAAGAAACACAATTAAGGTAAACTATGAGCAATTTTCCTAAATGCAAATCCTATTTCTGAATGTCTTACTTGTAGGTGTGGAGACTAATTCAGCCTAAAGAAGGAACCAGAACCCCATGCATGATTGTTATATTCAGAAAATATGGTATATCTGTACGTCCAAAACTTGAAAATGTAACAAAAGCATTACAACAAACTTTCCAAATTCATGCCCTGCATTATGCAACAAGTTCACCTTAGAGGTATCTGATTCCCTGAGGGTTGTTTGGGAATGTGACTTCATTTTGGAAATGTGACTTCATTTGGATTATTATTTACTATTAGGGCTCAGATTCTAAAAAACATGTTGTCTTATACAAAGTGTTGTCTTGTACAAAATGGATAAATTGCAAATTGTTTTTGCCTAGGAGAGATGAAAATGATCTCGGTCTCTTAGAAGAGATAAGATAACCATAAGGTTTCCATTGCCATTGCCCAGTAGAGCAATAACCAGTTTTCTGTCCAAGTTACAGTACTCTTATTCCCTCAATCACTTTTTTTGTGTATGTAATCAACTTTATCATTCTGTATCATTAATAAGTTAAATATATCTCTGAATCTTTAATTTGTGCCTACTAGAAGACTTATCTATTTAACTTTTTATAAATATTATCTTAACATTAATATGTTAATTAATGTGTTAATTATGCTAACATTAACATTATCTTAACATAAACTGATGGGTCAGTGATCCTCCAGGCTTCTGTTCAATGAGATAGATGTATGGGCAGATATTGTCTTTGATATTTGTGCACAGATGCCTAGACCAAACCTGAGAGAGACAAGAGAACAGAGGTGGTTTTGTTGGTTCACACTTAGCTCCAACCCGGTGATTAGATGTGATCTATTATGAGCAAAGTGTGCAAGGAGCAGGACTGTCTTGAAGAAGCTCAGAACACAATCAGTGTTACATCTGAGCCCAGCCCTGAGTGGAGAAGAGGGACAAATCCACAGTCTCAAGTGTGGGTCAGTAGGTATCAAGGACCATAAGGCAGAGGGGGTCTTTTCACTGCAGAGAGTATCATCGGTGAAGCAGTCAACACAAGGGCAGTGCTGATTGGCTTCTGAAAACCAGGCTCCCATTTCTAATGGTTTGTGAGAAATGTAATTTAGTTAGGAGATCATAGCAGAGGTACAAGCAGGGGCTCGATTCTTAGATCATAAAAGATACTACCTTAAAATTCACAAACATAATTGAGAAAAACTGAGAAAGATAATTTGGTTTTAAAATAAGGGACATGCCCCAGGGAGGTGGGTGTGATGTCATAGTAAAAGTCGTGTGTTCATATTGACATTACTTTATTTGAATACAGTGTAAGAAGACCTGAAGATATTTCATTTTTCCAGTTTTAAAAGAAACATTGTATGTAAATGTCACAACAGAACTTTTCTGCTTAGTTATCCAGTCTTAAGGAATTCCAGAGTCATCTTTGCAATATATTTTGTACAAAACAAGAGAATTCATCCCTCATAAGGGGTAATAGTATACCATGACTATTAGTATAAGAAAAGATATTTAATTGTGGTTTCCAAACTGAATTTTTCTTTCAACTAGTTTGTTTATAACAGGTAAAGCATAGCACACCTGAGATTTCTTTCACTTCTGCTTCATTTTGTAAACAAAGGCATGGCTTTTATTTCTATAAAAATACTTTTTTTTCTAGAAACTAATAACAGATTATTAGTAGAGGAACGAGGAGAAGCATAAGAACATCAGGAAAACAAAATAATTTACATCTGACCAAGATACTTTCAACAGTAAAAGGGGAAGCTATTAATAATTAACCCAGAAATGAAAGTGCAAATCAGAACTGTGAGGAGCGATTGGGATTTAAGTTCACTCTAGTAGAAGAACAAACCTTAATATTTTCTACATACTTTCAGAAAATATGAATATACTTGTAATGAACAAAAAGATGTACTACCCATATCAGATCCCCCACACCCCAAGAAAGTTCCCAAATTCCTAGGACCACTGTCAGCTCCTTCATCAATGCCTCAGCTATAGAGGTGAGTCTTGCCCAAGATCTTTCTCTTCCCAAGGCAGTACAGACCATTTCAGTTCGCATAGGACTATTCTCAGACCATTTATTTCCAGAGCTTCCTATGGGTTGACTTCTTCCTCTGCCGAATCCTGCTTACCTCCCCCTTGTTGATCTTAAGGGCACTCCCTAATAAATGCCTTGTGTAATAAACTCCATCTCAGGATTTGCTTCTCAGAAATTCCACCTGAGACAGTGTTTGACATTGATATGTTATGTAGACTGTATTCACTCAATGGCAAATGGGTGATGACCACAGACTCTGAAACTATCTCCTGGTTACAACCTGGGTTCCACCACTTAACAGCTATGACTGTGGGCATGTTACTAAGTCTTGATTTCTATCTCTGTAAATTGTAGAGAAAAACAGAATCTATCTCATAGGTTTGCTGTGAGATTTGGATGAGTTAATTCATATGGAGAACTTAGAACCACACTAAAGATTCTAGGAAGTCCTCGGTAATCAGTGATACTATTTTAACCCATTTTCAGTCAAAGTTGGAAAGAATCCAGCATCTTCTTCTGAGCATAGGAGACTCATGCAGTTGGGACTGACTAAGTTCCCTGTGGCAGGGCCCTTTCTCACATCCCGAGGCTGTGTCAGCTTCCTGACCAGCACCGAGGTCCTGATACATTGTTCACATTCAGCCACTAAGCACAGTCCTTCCAGGGAGATGAGATTTCTTGTCTGGGGTCCACGTCTATCCAAAGTCTAGACTCCTGGAATAGCTCAATATTCCTACAACCATGTCCCTGAACGTCACTCTGGGATATCCCCAAAACCTCCAAATCCACACAGTCAGACCCTCAGTCCTGTCAAGTTCAGAAGATATCTGGGCCTCCTCTCAGTATGATCTTTGTCAGCAGCATGCTTATGCTGCTTTTATTTTTCCCCTTCTAGATAAAATTTCCCAAGATGATTCATGCCTAGAACAAGAGTTTCATATTCTTTTTCCTGTTTATATAATCAACCCGATCAAGGTGCAATTCTTTTGTTCTATAACCTGGTCTTTCTTGATGCCTTCAAAATCTCAGTCCCAATCAGTGTGATGAAAGAAAATCTCTCAGAGGAATAAACCACAAGTGACATAGAGATGTTAAAAATATGGTGAATAATACCAACCACAGTGAAATTTCAGAACTCTGGTGAAGTTGTGAAGTACATCTCCGCAAGTAACTTTGTAGAAAGTCTGGAGAAAGACTTCAGAAAGTCTGTAGAAAGACTGGAGAATAGGATGCACCATTCACTATTTTCGATAGTCTAGATTATGATAATAGTAACTGCTTCTGGAATCAGAAAATGAACATTTATTCTGAGATATTATTTATTCTTTCTAAATAAGAAACTATTTCTGAAAGAAGGCAGAATATTTTATTTTTATTTTTTTTAGTCTTTAGATAAATAAGGTAGAAATAGTGACAACAAAATTGCATAATCCCTTACTTCATGTATTTCCCAACTTATTTTTGTTAATAAAAGTTACACTTTATATTTACAAAGTCTTTAAAAGTTTTAATCAAAATGTGGTTTCATAAAATAAATATATTTTTACTGCTAAGGAAAAATACTTAGAATAAAACACTTTTAGCTTGAGTGTATTTGTTTTGGTGATAGTGGTTATTTACTGTGATGCATTAAAAATCCATCATGGATACTAAAAAAGACCTTGAATTAAAAAAAAAAAAAAAAAAGACCTTGAATAACCAAAGCAATTCTGAGAAAGAACAAAGCTGGTGGCATCATACTTTGTTATTTCAAGCTATACTATAAAGCTCTAGTAATCAAAACAGAATGGCACTGTCATAAAAACAAATACATAGACCAAAAGAATAGAATCAAGGGCCCAGAAATATACCTATGCACATATAATCAGTTAATATTTGATAAGGATACCAAGAATCCTCATTGGAGAAAAGACAGTCTCTTCAGTATATTCCATTAGGGAAAGGGTATATTCACATGTAAAAGAGTCAAACTAGACCCTATCTGATATCAACCACAAAAAATTAATTGAATCAGATTGAAGACTTAAATGTAAGACCTAAAACCATAAAACTCCTGGAAGAAAACATAGGGGAAAGATCTTTGACACTGGTCTTGGCAACTTGCTGTTGTTGTTGTGGTTGTTATGACACCATAAGCCATACAATAAAAAGTAAATAAGTATTCTAAGTACTCCAGCTTGGGTTGTGCTACTATTCCTGTGACCAAAGTGAAAGAAAAGTGAAAGTGTCAGTTGCTTAGTCACGTCTGACTCTTTGTGACCCCATGGACAGAAGCTACAGTCCATGGGATTCTCCAGGCAAGAATACTGGAGTAGTTAGCCACTCCCCACTCCAGGGGATCTTCCTGACCCAGTGACCAAACCTAAGTCTCCTGAACTGCAGGTGGATTCTTTACCATCTGAGCCACCAGGGAAACCCTATTTCTATGACTGAAAGAATGAAATAAAATAATTAGTTGAAGTGGATTGAAATGCAGTTCTCCGAAAGAAGGGAAAAATTTGTTCCTGGGAGGGAAGGAACCAAACATTAACTGTCCATTATTACAAAAAAAAAAAAAAAAAAAAAAATCCTTGTCTCCAACTTTAGCTTTTAACCAGGTACTGCTGCAAGAAAATGCTTAGAAGACATTGTTTCTTATTCTCATTTCAAGCTTCAGCAAAGTTGATACTATTTATCACTGGTCATGCATAGTTTAGATATACATGATCTTGGTTCTAGAAATGCTGACATCCCTTTCCTCTAACAAACCAGGCCAATGTTCCAAGTGACCTCCAGAATCTGAACCAAATGAAGCTAAGAACACCCTTGGCCTTCTCTTTAGTGGAGAATTCAACACCTAGTAAGAGAAAACTTTGATACTGAAATAATCTTGAGAAACACAGCAGTTTTCCTAAGAACTTCAGGAACCCTTCTTTATTGTAAGCAACATCTGTGCCTGGTTTCTAATATTGGCATTATTCTTCTACTCTCCATTGTGGTTCCAAGAGTTGGGAATGGGCTACTTAAGGGCATGAAGATGACCACAGAGATGAGGTTTTTGTCTAAATAGGCAATAACTGAAGGTATCAGGTTATATATAAAATAAAACAAGGAGAAAGGCACACAGCTGAGATGGATTTGGATTCTTTCCATTTTAACAGTAATGAGTCATTTGTCCTTATTCCATAGTGGCCTCATGCTTAGAGGGATTAAGAAAAATGGAAAAGCAATCCCAGTTCTGCAGCAGAGGCAGAATCCATTGAATAGCTTGCTAATTGTTCATTATATAAACTTCCTAGTGAATAATCATTCCAGAAACAAGAGAAAAGAGTCCTGACATTTGGCCCATCTCATTTCTGAAATATTCAAATTCCTATTAAAATGATAAACCATTGTAATATTCTTGGTTTAGTCACTGGATTAAGACTCTCTAACAATATTATAGATGTAATAATGTATTATAGCTCTTTTTAATAATAGGTTAATATTCTGAACCTTGCTTTTTAATCCATATTGCTTTCAAAAGCTATTATAATCCAATTATATAAAAATTAAATGGATTTTTCTGGAAGATTATTAAAGAGAACATCTTCCTGAATTTAGTGCCAGAAATATACCCATAGTGGTAGCTAAAAAAAAAAAAAAAAAATAGGACCAATAGCCACTCAAAACAAAGGTTTGATTTACAATATCCCCAAGCCAAACTAGGATCATGGCATCTGGTCCCATCACTTCATGGCAAAGAGATGGGGAAACAGTGGAAACAGTGGCTGACTTTATTTTTCTGGTCTCCAAAATCACTGCAGATGGTGATTGCAGGCATGAAATTAAAAGATGCTTACTCCTTGGAAGGAACGTTATGACCAACCTAGATGGCATATTAAAAAGCAGAGACATTACTTTGCCAACAAAGGTCCATCTAGTCAAGGCCATGGTTTTTCCAGTGGTCATGTATGGATGTGAGAGTTGGACTGTGAAGAAAGCTGAGCATCGAAGAATTGATGCTTTTGAACTGTGGTGTTGGAGAAGACTCTTGAGAGTCCCTTGGACTGCAAGGAGATCCAACCAGTCCATCTGAAAGCAGATCAGTCCTGGTTGTTCATTGGAAGGACTGAGGTTGAAGCTGAAACTCCAGTACTTTGGCCACCTGATACAAAGAGCTGACTCATTGGAAAAGACCCTGATGCTGGGAGGGATTAGGGGCAGGAGGAGAAGGGGATGACAGAGGATGAGATGGTTGAATGGCATCACTGACTCGATGAACATGGGTTTGGGTGGACTCCAGGAATTGGTGATGGACAGGGAGGCCTGGCGTGCTGTGGTTCATGAGGTCACAAAGAGTCGGACACGACTGAGTGATTGAACTGATCCCCAAACCAAAGGCCCTCATCAGTTTTAATTTATTTGATTAATAGTCCAGAAAATAAGTTACTAGTGCTTGACATGCAGAAAGTGGACGATGTGAAAAATCAGATTAAAATCTACATCATTTTTCTTTGATGCCATATACAAAATAGAATTAAATAAAATAAAAGAAATACATAAGCCTATTCTAAATTTAAATAGGCGACAAGTTAATAGAGTGGATTCAACTTTAAAATTACTATAACTCTATAAAACCACTGAGTTGTGTGTTTTTTTTTTTTTTTAATCAATGATAAATGGGTGGATTTTGCTCTGGATTGTTGAATCTGAAGTCTGTAATCCAAACTAGCCTTCAATTGCTAGCCTGTTCAAGGGCTGCTCATCAGTGACTCTTTCCATCCTGGTGGATTATGTTTTCCATCAGCCAGTGAATTTACCTACCATAATGAAGTCGATAGGCAAGCCAGCTCACTCCATTTCTTTCTTTCTTTTTTTTTTTTTTTCAATTATTTTTATTAGTTGGAGGCTAACTACTTTACAATATTGTAGTGTTTTTTGTCATACATTGACATGAATCAGCCATGGATTTACATGTATTCCCCATCCCGATCCCACCTCCCACCTCCCTCTCTACCCAATCCTTCTGGGTCTTCCCAGTGCACCAGGCCCGAGCACTTGTCTCATGCATCCAATCTGAGCTGGTGATCTGTTTCACCATAGATAATATACATGTTTTGATGCTGTTCTCTCGAAACATCCCACCCTTGCCTTCTCCCAGAGTCCAAAAGTCTGTTCTATACATCTGTGTCTCTTTTTCTGTTTTGCATATAGGGTTATCGTTACCATCTTTCTAAATTCCATATATATGCATTAGTATACTGTACTGGTCTTTATCTTTCTGGCTTACTTCACTCTGTATAATGGGCTCCAGTTTCATCCATCTCATTAGAACTGATTCAAATGAATTCTTTTTAATGGCTGAATAATATTCCATGGTGTGTATGTACCACAGCTTCCTTATCCATTTGTCTGCTGATGGACATCTAGGTTGCTTCCATGTCCTGGCTATTATAAACAGTGCTGCGATGAACATTGCGGTGCACGTGTCTCTTTCAGATCTGGTTTCCTCGGTGTGTATGCGCAGGAGTGGTATTGCTGGGTCATATGGCAGTTCTATTTCCAGTTTTTTAAGAAATCTCCACACTGTTCTCCATAGCGGCTGTACTCCGACATAAATCCATTTCCTTTTAAATAGCTTAAGCTTTTAATAGAACAAGAAAATAGAGACTGTCATGAGATTAAATCAAACCAAGGGTCAAGGCTTGTGGTGAAAAGAAGCTGAGATTTGAAAACTTACTAGGGTGAGCTGATAAAAGTGGAGAGGCTTTTTTTTTCCATCTCAAGAGGACAGCTGAAAGATTGTTTTACTGCAGGTGATACGTCAGCCTGTTACTTACTCATCACACCTGCCAAACTTGAGAGGCTCTCTGTTATTACTTATAACTGCCAGTTTACCAGATGGCCCTGTAGGGAGTGAACGAACCAACTGAAACAAATAGAGGTTAGACCACAGCTGCAATGTCTACTCTAGTCAGCACAGGTAGTAAATCTTAAGTAGGAAGGACCGGCCCAAATACTTTTCCTTCGGGTCACCAGATCTTGTATCCCAGCCCCAAAAGTTAACTTCTGTGGAGTGCTGTGGCCTGGGAATTCTGACTGATAGTTGAAGAGAAAGGCTTGATTTGATCACATAAAGACTTTTCACATTAACTGCTTCTGGATAGATAAGATTTTTCCTAGTACCTTTACCTTTAGTTCAAATTCTGGGGGAAGAGCAACCAATTAAGCAGAAACATCAGTGAAAAAGAGCAGCAATACGGGAAACATACAAGGACGGCCCTGACAATCTGAGTAGACTGAAATAAGAGAAGCTGAAATTGAGAAAAGGATTCTGTCTGCCTAGAATATTTTTTCTGTGCCGTTTTTCTCCCTCTGGTCATGCCTGTCTGTTTAGGCATTTCAAGTTAGAGGCTGTTCTGGATGTAGTATATGGCTCATCTGTTCACCCTGGTCTTACTTTGATTTGATCTTTCAGTTAAATTGGCATTTTGTAGTTGTTTGGAAATTGTGCCTTGGGTGGGGGGTGGGGGGGGGCAGGGGGAGTTTACAATAGTGAACAAGGAGGGGATTGAAGTGAAAGAACATGATTTATAACCATTTTGGTAGCCTGTTGACAGTGGAAGACTGTGTTATGGTGTTTTGAAAGCACTTTTTGGGGCTCCCCAGGTGATGCAAATGGTAAAGAACCTGCCTGCCACTGTGGGAGACATAAGAGATGTGGGTTCGATCGTCTCTGGGTTGGGAAGATCCACCTGAGAAGGAAATGGCCACCTACTCCAGTATTCTTGCCTGGAGAATCCCGTAGACAAGGGAGCCTGGCGAACTACAACCCATAGAGTCACAAAGAGTCAGACTTAGCACACATATGCTTTGAGCCTGCCTCTCTGAAGACTAAAGTGCTCTAAACTGAGCACTTGAGCCCCCTAATGTGACTGCAAGTTAAAACAGTTTGAATGTGGCTTTAAAGCACCACAGAATGACCTAGGGAGATTTTAAAAGTATCCGTGCCTGTGTCTCATCCCTGGACATTCTGATTTGATTGGACTAGGGCAGGACCCAATTCTCAAACTTTAAAAAAGTTCTCTCAGACATTTGTAATGTGCCTGTATTTCTAACATGAACATAGAACTAGAACATGTTCTAACTAGAACATAGAACCCTAGATGCACATAGAATGCCTAAAAAGCAGGGGGAAAAGCCAAATACAAAGATAGTGAGTGCTCTGGTATATAAGGAGATGTGTGCTGCTGTTTGGAAAGGATCCATCAAGTCCTTAATGACACTGTGTCTGTTGTTTGATGAGACATGTCACCTTAATAGATGCTCAGCTCTGTGCTTCCTATCATAATGTTATTCATGTTGGGATTGTGTGTATACATGCATGTGTGTGAGTATATATCTATATCTATAGCTTGACATATATGAGACATGTATTCTTACCTGTTAGTAACTTAAAACAATAGGGGTGTCCAGTGAAGATTCAAACTTCATTCTTCTGAAAGAATGCCATGGTGATAATTATAACACCAATGGCCTTTCAAAAGTATAAATCTTCACTAACTTGAGTTCAAAATCTTTTCAATGTAGCATTAAAGAAATTCTTCTCTATATAAAATTTGATTTTCAACCAGAGTAAAAGGGCTGCAGTTTTTCAAATTGACACAATTTCTTTGATAACATAAAGATTGTCATAATTATACATAGAAGCCCTAAGGCAAGAGAAAAGATGCTTTCCATCTCCAAGGTAAATAAAGTTCTTGACAGAGTCTGAGTGAAAGAGGACAGCAGTCCAGTTGGCAACCTCCCAATAGTCATTCTTGATATGATGGAAGATGGATTATGGAAGGGGGAACATGATTAGATTTCATCACAGTTTCATGACAGAATCCTCCCCTCAGTAGGACTAGCCTTATGGAAAAGATTATGATACACACTGCCATTCATAAATTGACTATATTATGCAACTGATAATAAAAAATATTTGACATTACATGAAACCTAAATCAAAAAAGCAAAACATATGAATTATGATTTAAGTGGAAAAGCAACCTCCTGGGGAGAGAGCAGTCTAATACATCACAAGAAATCTGGGCTTTAATATTCCTCTCTGTTCCAAGTTTCAGTAGGCTGATGAATAGGAAGTGATGAATGATTACTTTGTTGCAGAGTATATAACTCCCTCTGAGAATTAGAACTGATACTGGCTATTTACTCTGAATATTCACTGGAAGGACAGGTGCTGAAACTGAAGCTCCAATACTTTGGTCACATGATGTGAAGAAGTGACTCATTGGAAAAGACCTTGACGCTGGGAAAGACTGAGGGCAAGCAAAGTGGGTGATAGAGGATGAGATGGTTGGCTGGCATCACTGATTCAATGGGCATGAGGTGAGCAAACCCCAGAAGATAGTGAAGGACAGGGAAGCCTGGTGTGCTGCTGCTTATGGGGTCGCAAAGAGTCGGACATGACTTAGCACCTGAACAACAACATTTACTGAGTATTACCCCAAAGAGTATTTCCATTTCAATGTATAAGCACAAAACTTGATGCTATGAATTGTGTATTCTGACTCCAAACTTTCAAAAGGTACCATAAACATTTCAGTATATCTGGATATTGCAAATTGTATTGCCTGTAAACAATGAAGTTTCATTCATTTGTTCATTCAAGATGAACATACTCATTGTTGCCTATTTTGCATACAAGCACCTTCTAGATTTTGAAGATACAGAGGTGAACATTACCAGAAAAGTATTCAGTTATACATATACACATGTTCATTCTTTTTTAGATTATTTTCTTGTATAGGTTATCACAGAATATTGAGTAGAATTCCCTCTGCTACAAAGTAGGTTATTGTTCATTATCTTGAGCAAAATCATGAACATATAGCCCCATATTAGTTTAAGATTCCATAATCTTAAAGTTGAAAATAAATTAATTCAATAATAAATGTAGTTACATGCACAGACAGAGAAAGCAAAGTTATAGATACTAAAGGGAGAAGTGAAAGAGGGTGGGGCACATAAGGAGTTTGAAATTAACATATACGCACTACTATGTACATGACATGGATATGCAATGTACAAGGGCCTACTGTACAGCACAAGGAACTATATTTGATACTGTGTAACAACCTATAATGGAAAAGAATTGACACATTATATATATATATATAATATATATATATTATATATATAACTGAATCACTTTTCTGTAAACCTGAAAATAACACATTGTAAATCAGCTATACTACAATATGAAATAAAAAATAATAAATGGAGTTATGTGGGACAATTGCTGACTCTGTGTAAATTGTGAAGGCTTTTTCATACATCCTGCAGCATCATCTCACCTTTTCATAGTTGTCCCATGCCCTTGTTCAACTCTTTGTAACCCAATCAACTGTAGCCTGCTCTCTGACTGTAGGTTCCTCTGTCTGTGGATTTTCCAAGAAAGAATATGGAATCAGGTTGGCATTTTCCTACTCCAATCATGGTGCCACAGTCCCTCAATTCAGTCATGCTGCCTACCTAGCAGATACTTGGCATTGTAAACTCTGAGAAGATAAGAAGGAATAAGACATAGTTCTGCTTTTAATGAGTTTGATAGACAGTTGAGGGGAAGATTTATAAACATATCTTAGATGAAAGAAAAGAGATTGCAGAATCTCAAAATAGGAATTTGTAAACGGTGATGTGGGAACAGAAGAAAAAGAGGGTACATAATATTCATCAAGGGTAGGGATTTTAGAAAAGGAGGCAAGAATACATAGAAGAACTACACAAGAAAGGTCTTAATGATCTGGAATACCACAATGATGTGGTCACTCACCTAGAGCTGGACATCCTGGACTGTGAAGTAAAGTGGGCTTTAGGAAGCATTATTATGAACAAAGCTAGTGGAGTTGATGGAATTTCAGTTGAGCTATTTAAAGTCCTAATAGATGGTGCTGTTGAACTGTTGCACTCAGTATGCTAGTAAATTTGGAAAACTCAGTGCTGACCACTAGACTGGAAAATGTCAGTTTTCATTCCAATCCCAAAGAAGGGCAGTGCCAAAGGAAATTCAAGCTACTGTACAAAATTGTGCTCTTTTAACATGCTAGTGAGGTTATGCTCAAAATCCTTCAAGTTAGGCTTCAACAGTGCATGAACCAAGAACTTCCAGATGTACAAGTTGGATTTGAAGAGGTGAAGGAACCGGAAATCAAATTGCCAACCTTTATTAGATCATGGAGAAAGCAAAGGGGTTCCAGAGAAACATCTACTTCTACTCCATTGACTATGCTAAAGCCTTTGACTATGTGGATCACAACAAACTGAGGAAAATTCTTAAAGAGATAGGAATACCAGACTACCTTACCTGTCTCCTGAGAAACCTGTATGTGGGTCAAGAAGAAACAGAACCAGATATGGAACAATAGATGGCTTCAGATTTTGGAAAGGAGTATCACAAGACTGTAGAGAGTCACCCTGCTTATTTATCATGTAATGGATAGGAGAGTTGGACCCTAAAGAAGGTTGAGTGGCAAAGAATTGATGCTTCCAAGCTGTGGTGCTAGAGAAGATTCTTGAGAGTCCCTTGGGCTGCAAAGAGGTCAAACCAGTACAACCCCAAAGGAAATTAACCCTTAATATTAGTTGGACTGATACTCCAATAGTTTGGCCACCTGAAGCAAAGAGCTGACTTTCTGGAAAGGCCCTGATGCTGAGAAAACTGAAGGCAAAAGGAGAATGGGGTTGGCAGAGGATGGGATGATTAGATAGCATCACTGAGTCAATGAATGTGAAATTGAGCAACCCTGAGAGATAGTGGATGACAGAGGAGCATGGCATGCTGCAGTTCATGGGATTACAGAGTCAGATGTGACTTAGTGGCTGAACAGCAACAAAAGAGTTTTAGAACAGAGATCCCCAATCTCTGGGATCTAATGTCTGATGATATGAGGTCAAGCTGATGTAATAATAATAGAAATAATGTGCATAATAAATATAATGTGCTTGAATCTCTGGAAAAAATCCCCTCCTCCAGTCAATGGAAAAATTGTCTTCCACAAAACTGGTCCCTCTTAAGGATCACAGTATTAGAAGAAGAATAACATCACAGTTTATATTTATTGAGCTACTACATCTTACAGGGATTTCCCAGGACTGTCTCATTTAATTCCTAACTACGTCCTATAAGGTAAAGATCATTACCTCAATTTGTAGGTGATTTTTAAAACATGAGCTCAGACAGATTAGTTTTTTAGCCCTAAATCACAATTATTCTTACAAAAATGAGCTTCCAACAAAAGTCTGCCCAAGACCAAAGTACATGTGCAGCTGTAATTAAATACTGCTTCCCAAACACAGATTTACTAAGGAACTGCCTGCATTTGTTTCCTAGGGCTGTTTTGATAGAAACTGGATGGATTGAAACAATAGAAGTTGTGTTTTCATAGTTCTGCAGCCCTCAAGTTCACAGTCTGTGTCAGCAGGATGGTGCTCCCTCTGGAAACTCCAAGGTATAGTCCTTCCTTTCCTCCCCAACTTTCAGGGACTCCAGATGTTCCTTGACTTCTAGAAGCACAGTCCCAATCTCTGCTTCCTTCTCCATGTGGCTCCTCCTGGATTTTTCTCTGTCTTCTCTTCTCTTTCTCACAAAGACATCAGTCATTGGATTTAGGGCCTAATCCAGGAAGCTCTCATTCTGAGATCTTTATCTTAATTATATCTGCAAAGTCCCTTTTTCCAAATAAAATCAGATTCATAGGTACTAGCTTTTAAGACTTAGATATATCTTTCAGGACGCCACAATTCAACACACTAGGATACTGCTTTAGTGGAGTGTACAGGACGAGTTGGAGTTTGTCAGGACGAGAGAGTATTGCAACCAGAATACTGCAACACTAAGATTAAACAGTGGACAGGTAGGAGAAAGCCACATTGGAAACTGCATATACTTTGTTATACTTGGAATGCCAAAATAAAAGTAAGCAATCAAGAAAATATATGCTTAGAAATCAGGTTTGAACACTAGATAGACATCAGATAATTGAAAACTGGTCCGCCAAGCTAAATAACTAGGACTATATTCTAACCTGAGAATCATTTGAGACTTTATGTAAGGAAAGAGCACACTTAATTATATATTTGATAAAAGTCACTCCAGTGCCAGTATGGAAGCAGCATTATGGAATGGGGATTTGTGGTCATTGGGATCACCTATGTAGCTTTTGACACAACCCAGATGGAAGAATATAGATCAAAGACCATTAGAGAGGAGAAGAGGTTATGAAATAAAGCAATGATAAGGGATGATAGATTTGCTTAAGTTTGATAATCAGCTTCAAATAAACTTTTTACTTTGATGAGATCCCATTTATTTGTTTTTGCTTTTATTTCCCTTGCTCCATGAGACATAGCCAAAAAAAAAAAAAAAAAAAAAATTCCTGAGACCAATGTCAAAGAACATGCTGCTTATGTTTTCCTCAGAAGTTTCATGGTTTCAGGTGTTACACTTAAGTCTTTAATCCATTTTGAGTTTAATTTTGTATATAGTGTGAGAAAGTGGCCCAGTTTCACTTTTACATACAGCTGTCCAGTTTTCCCAACACCATTTATTGAAGAAGCTGTCTTTTTCCCATTGTATATTCTTGCCTCCTTTGCTATGGATTGACTGTATGTGTGTGGGCTTATTTCTAAGATCTTACTTCTGTTCCACTGATCTTTCTGTGTCCCTTTGTGTAAACACCTTGCTGTTGTGATTATTGTAGCTTTGTAGTATAGTGTGAAGTTGGAGAGTGTGGTAATTCCAGCTTTGTTCTTCTTTAAATTTGCTTGGGCCATTCATCACCCTTTGTGTTCTATGTAAATTTTAGGATTTGGTTTCCAGTACTGTGAAAAAATACCTTGGTATTTTAATAGAGATTGCATTGAATCTGAGGATTACCTTAGGGAGTGTGGTCATTTTAGTAATATTAATTCTTCCGATCCATGATCACAGTTTATATTTTCATTTGTTTCTTTCCTCTTTCTTTCATCAATGTCTTACACAGAAATTTCCTGAGTCTAGTTCCTTTATTCTTAGTTGCTTTATGTTTTTTCATGCAATTGTAAATGAGATCGTATTCTTAAATTCTCTTTTTGAGAGTCTGTCATTACTATATAGAAATACAACTTAGTTTACATATTAATTTTTCTCCCACAAAGTCACTGAACTCATTTATTAGTTCTACTTGTTTTTTGGTGGCATCTTTAGGATTTTCTATGTATGATACTATGCTATGTAACCACAGAGATAGTTTTACTTATACTTTTCCAACTTGGATATCTTTTATCTCTATTTTCTCACCTGATTGCTATGACTAGACTTCCAATACTATGCTGAATTTAAGTGGTGAGAATGAACATCTTTATCTTATTTGTGATCTTGGAGCAACTGCTTTCAGCTTTTCACCATTGAGTACGATGTGGTTGTAGAGTTGCCATATCTGGTCTTATTATGTTGAGTTACACTTGCCTGGAAAATTCAATGGATAGAGGAGCCTGACAGGTTACAGTCCATGCAGTTACAAAATGTCAGACATAATTGAGTGACTGGGCACACACATACACACACATACACACACAGACATACATGCATTTCCTCTATAATAAATTTGTTGAGAACTCTATCATAAATGGATACTGAATTTTGTCAACAATTTTCTTTTTTGGATCTATTGAGATGATAATGTGGATTTTATCCTATGCTTCTTTAAATGTGGTGTATCACATTGATTTTGTTGGTACTTTGTTGATCTATCTTTGCATTACTGAAGTAAATCCCAATTGATCATGATGTTTGGTCTTTTAATGAAATGTTGAATTCAGTTTACTAATATTTTATTGAGCATATTTGCATCTATCTTCATCCAGAATATCAGCCTGTAGTTTTGTTTTTTTTTTTCTTCTATGTCTTAGTCTGGTTTTGTTATTAGGGTGATGCTGCCCTTGTACAAGTGTTCTTTCCTCTTCAAATTTTAGGAATAATAATTTGAGGATACATGTTAACTCTTCTTTAAATATTTGGTAGAATTCCCTAGTGAAGCCATCTGTTCCTGGATTTTTGCTTTGGGGAATTTTTATAGTTTATATATTTTATATCTTTTGTATTTCTGTGATATCAGTTCCCAATTCACTTCTTTACATTTCTGATTTTATCTGTTTGGGCCTTCTCTCTTTTTCTTGAGCTTCCCCAATAGTTCAGTTGGTAAAAAAAAAAAAAAAAAAATCTGCCTGCAATACAGGAGACCCCAGTTCGATTCCTGGGTTGGGATGATCCCCTGGAGAAGGGATCCCACTCCAGTCTTCTGGCTTGGAGAATCCCATGGACACAGTTCATGGTGTTGCAAAGAGTCAGACTGAGCGACTTTCACTTTCAATTTCTCTTTTTTCTTGATTAATCTGGCTAATGGTTTATCAATTTTGTTTATATATCCAAAAATTGGATCTTATTTTCATGAATCTTTTTCTGTTTCCTTTAGTCTCTATTAATAAATTTACATCTTCTGCAATCTTCATTATTTCTTCCTTCTATTAAGTTTGGGCTTGGTTTCTTTTTATTTTGTACTCCCTTTAGTGTAAGTGTGTTGTTTAGTTGAGGATTATTTGTTTGTTTCCTCAAGTAAGGACTGCATTGTTATATACTACTGTCTTAGAACTGCTTTTGATGTGGCCAATAAATTTTGGAACATTGTCTGTGTTTTCATTGGTCTCCATATATTTTTGTATTTCTTCTTTATTTCTTTAGTGACCCACTGGCTATTTTCTAGCATGTTTCCTAACCTCCACATTTTTTTTTTTTACAGTTTTTTTCTTGTTAATTCCTAGTTATATAGCATTGTGGTCACAAAAGATGCTTGATTCTTAATTTTATTGAGACTGATTTGGTGACCTAACGTGCTCTTTCCTAGACAATGTTTCAAGTGCATCTATAAAGAATGTGTATTCATGCAAGAGTTGAAATGTTCTATCTATCATCTATATTTCAATTAACTCAATCTGATCTAATGTGTCAATTAAAGCTAGTATTTATTTCCTTTCTGTCTGGATTATTTGTCCATTGGAGTAAGTAGCAGTCAATCATAAAGGAAATCAATCCTGAATATTCATTGTGAGGACTGATGCTGAAGCTGAAGTTCCAATAGTATGGCCACCTGATGTGAAGAGCTGACTCATTGGACAAGACCCTGATGCTGGGAAAGACTGAGTGCAAGCAGAGAAGGGAGCAAAAGAGGAGGAGATGGTTAGATCGCATCACTGATTCAATGCACATGAGTTTGAGCAAACTCCAGAAGATAGTGAAGGACAGGGAAGCCTGGTGGGCTGCCATTCATGGGGTAGCAAAGAGTCTGATATGACTTAGTGACTGAACAACATCAACAAATAAGTATCATGGTGAGGTTCCTTACTGATTTTGTGTTACTGTCAATTTTTCCTTGTAGGTTTATTAATATTTGCTTTTATGAATTTAGGTACTTCTATGTTATATGCATAGATATATACAAATATTATATACTCTTACTGTATTGAGCAGTTTATCATAATACAGTGTCCTTCTTTATCTCTTAATGCAATCTTTGCTTTAAAGTCTATTTTGTCTGATATAAATACTGCTACTCTGGCTTTCTTTTGATTTCCTGTGCATGTAATATATTTAGAGATACCAAGGAATATTTCATACAAAAATGGACACAATAAAGTACAGAAATGGAATGGACCTAAAAGAAGAAGAAGAAGATATTAAGAAGAGGTGGCAAGAATACACAGAAGAACTAAATAATAAAAAATCTTAATGACCCGAATAACCATGATGGTGTAATCACTCACCTAGAACCAGCTTAGAGTGCAAAGTCAAGTGGGCCTTAGGTAGCAGCACTACAAATAAAGCTAGTGGAGGTGATGGAATTCCAGCTGAGCTATTTCAAATCTTAAAAGGTGATGCTGCTAAAGTGGGTCATGCAATATGCCAACAAATTTGTAAAACACAACAGTGGTCAGAGGATTGGGAAAGATCAGTTTCCATTCCAATACCAAAGAAGGGAAATGCCAAAGAATGTTCAAACTATCACACAATTGCACACATTTCACATGCTAACAAGATAATCCTCAAAATTCTCCAAGCTAGGCTCCAACAGTACAAGAACTGAGAGAGTCAATTCCTAGGCAGGTTGATAAGAAGTCCAGGGTCCCTGAGAAGGAGAGAGGGGTCTGGAATTTTCAAGGAGGAGGAAAGGACACATGTCTTTTTTTTTTTCCTCTCTACATTCTATACATTCCTTGTTTTCTTTAAGCCCAGAATTGATGCTTAAACAACAAATGACTCAGTTTAGACTCTGTACTAATGATTATGTAACAACACTGTACCCTGCTCAAGGAAAGTTTCTGCTTCTTGAAAACTTTCTGATTAATTATGTTATCTCAGAATTTATATTATGGGAATGGACTTTGTAAGATCTTTCTATTATTAGTTCTAATCCTGTCATCTTAAAATGTAAATTGTGGGAGTGGGTCTAGTACGATCTTTACAACCTTGAGACGTTCTTTTGATTTATTGTAATAACCAATTTAAAAAGTACATAACTCCCATGCTTAGACTAGGGAAGGGGCACTCTCCACCCCCCCTTCTGAAGTCTATGTCAGAAGCTTTCTCTGTCCCTTTTTATATTTCAGTAAAACTGTGCTACTACGCAAAAGCTCTTGAGTGATCAAGCCTGGTCCCTGGTCCCAAAGCTAAAATCTTCAGAAATCATGAACCTTACATCGTTCACTGTAAGCTGTCATCTTGGGAACTCATCTGGGATCTTCAAGATAAGGTAAGAACACTCAGAGCTATAGCCTCCCTGCTTTCTCAGTATACATGCTTTCTGCCTTATTTTACTAACTCTACGGTGTGCTTGTGTGAATGAATGACACGCCCTGTGTGAAATAAGTAATGAGCCCTGCTCTGCAGTTTCTATGTGCCTCATAATGACTAAAGGAAGTCCCAAACAGGGGAGCCTTGTGAGTGGTTTATACCGACCTGCCAATGCCAAGAGACACCCAATGTCCCTGCGAGGGGAGCGGCCAGAAACGGGTGAAGCATGTGAACTGAGCTTTCCTTTCTTGTTCACCTTTTCTTGGTTTCTTTGACCATTCGTAATTGCGTGGGTGATTATAACCACTAACTTAATCTTTCAGATCATAGACTTTCAAGGGAATTGTGATCCATGCTGTTACTATGTACCTTTACTTAGACCCCATGTATGGAAGTGCCTAGCCTTGCTAGGATCCAAAAGTTACAAGAGCATATTTGAGAGCAAGGCAGAGTTCGAGCTCCAGGAACATCTCTCAGGCTCAGGTCACTTTTTTGGCTACCTGCCTTAGGGGGCAGTGACCTGAAAGTGAGTCCTTGTCATAGCTGTGCCTCCAAACTATATGGATGGAAGCACTGTTAGCTAGCATGAGGTTTCTAAGAACATAGGTCAAGAGTCCCAGATTGGAAGTGCAATGGGCTTCTTGTTTTGGTACTGCTAGCTCTTAGCAGACCAGAGAAGGCTCTCTGATGGTTTTTGTCTTAACTCCTTAGATATTTCTTTTGTGGAATCTGTGGAAATGAACTTGAAGGATTGGAAATAGTAGCTTGAGGACAAAAATCACTTTTTCCTCACTGGCCAACCCTCCACAACTTCTTTTGCTATCACATATCCTGGTGTGGTGACACCCAGAAGAGACATCTTGGGTTTGCTGCTCATCTCCTTATGACTCACCGCTTTTCCTGCCATCAGGACTGTCCTCGGGAATGCGCACAAGCACACTGAACATGGATGATTCCTCTAGTAGCCCTCGCTTGGGAAGCATTCTGGGAAGACCACTCTGCCCCAACCTAAATGGTGTCAGAGAAACAGGGGAAATCACAAAGGTGTTGGTGTAAGGAACTAAATCAATTTAGGGTGCCATCAGGTCTGTCCCTGGTGCATCTCCACCCCACCTCTGTGGTAGAACCAGGAGGGATGAGCATGGCGCCTACATCGGTAACAGACAGACTAAGTCTGACCAGGGAAGGAAAGCTTTAGTGGAGAGTCTGTCTACACCCCCATCTAGAGCAGGGAGGGTCACTTCCGGTGGAAAAAAAAGCCACAGCTGTGGATGCCCCTTTTTTTCTCTCTTATAGATGGGAACTAACAGTTTTGGAACCACTCCTTTAAAATGTAATTAAAAAAAAAAAAAAAAAAAACAGGGACAAGTTTGATTCCCAGAGTTAAAAAAAAAAGACATACCTGATATTCTTCTGTGATACCGAATGGCCACAGTATCCTTTGGAAGGTGGAGAATGCTGGCCAGTTGAAGGGTATGTTAATTACAGCACTGTTTTACAACTAGATCAGCTCTGTAGAAAACAAGGGAAATGGGTAGAAGTGCCATATATGTTGCTCTTTATCTCTCTGTGAGACATGCCAGACTTGTGTCCTAAGGGTACAGATTTGGGTGTGAAACCTCCAGCTCCCTCCTCTTCTCTTACTTTGCCCCTGTATCTGGGGGCTCCCAACTGAACAGGCTGAGAATCAGGGCACCTTTCCAGGAGCAGTTGCCTCAGTTTCGGTAGAAATTCAAACAGTCCCATTTCGGGTCGAGACTATTTAGAGGATTCAAAAAGTACATAGAAGCCTTTATAGGACAAACTTTACTTTGCGACCTTACTTATATAGCAGCCCACTACTTAGGGCTTGGCAACCCACTCCAGTATTCTTCCCTGGAGAATTCCATGGACAGAAAGACCTGGCAGGCTGCAGTCTATGGGGTCACAAAATGTCAGACACGATTGAGTGACTAACACACTTATAATGTATACCTTAAGACAGACACTGATCTCTGACTCAAAAACTCGGGTTTTAGGGAAGCTGCTACTTTTAGAGATGAATGGCTTGAGCGTGAGACAAGGGGAAAGAGGAAACATGAAATAGCCCTCCTTCCTACTGGGAACCAAGCAGTTCTCATGACAGCTTCATACCGGGGTTCTAACATGGCTAAAAGAGGGTGGGATCAGAACCACCTTGCTGTATGTACTCTTAAAGGACTCAAGTGAGTGGGCACTAAGATGTTAAACTATGCTAAGTTGAATGACATAGAATGGGGGGGGGGGGAGTGGGAAGGAAACTTCTGGTAAATTCCTAGCTAAACTATACGGGAGACTGACATTGATCTTGAAAGTGCAGAAGGAGGAATAATCTTTAAAGATTCCTCACTCAATAAGCTCCAAATATGTACCATAAGTTAGGGGAAAACAGGCATTTGGACCAAATCAGTCTTTAGAAAAACTGTTGCAGTTGGCTCAGACAGTGTATTATGGTAGAAGATATGAGGGGGAAAATAGGAGGCAAAAAAAGAACTGGGCAAAAGACTGATGCCCCAACAATGGCTGTTAGATCTGCTCTAAAACAGCCTGAGAAAAATGCCCAGAGGAACCCAGGTGAAAAGGGGTGGGCTTCTTATTACTATGGAAAGAAGGGGCATCACAAGTGGGATTGCCCTCAGGCATCTAAGCCACTCCTGGTTCCATGTCCAATCTGCAAAGGACCATACTGGAGAAGAGACTGCCCTCTGAGGTGTGGGCCCCAGGGGTTGGACTCTCAAGACCATCAGGATTAAAGGTCCCTGGAGTTCCCTACACAAGCTCCCATCCTAATTATACCTGAGGAACTCCAGGTATTAGTAACTGTAGGGGCCAATCAGTCAATTTTCTTTTGGACACTCAGGCAAATTTCTCCACACTCACTGAGGCCCCTGGTCCACTTTCCTACCAATTCACCATAATGGGACTGTCTGGATGAGCCAAAGGTTATTATTTCAGCTGTTCTTTAAGCTGCAACTGGGACTCTGTGCTATTTTTCTCACAAGTTTCTGATTGTGCCGGAGTCTCCCTCATCCCTTCTGGGGAGGGATATACTGAGCAAGGTCCAGGCCTCTTTTTTCATGATATAGAGCCGGATCTTTTTAACTGAACAAAATGTAAGTCCTACAGTGTGGTTTTATGGAAAAACTGTGGGTCAAGTACAAAATGTTGTTCCTGTCATTATCAAGCTCAAAGACCCTCACCTATTTCCACATCAAAAACAGTACCCACTAAAGCCTGATGTTAAGGAAGATTTAAAACCCATCATTGAAAATTTAAAGGATCAAGGGCTGTAACAGTCCATCAGTTCAGTTCAGTTCATTTCGGTTGCTCAGTCGTGACCAACTCTTTGCGACCCACAAAGAACTATAGCATGCCAGGCCTCCCTGTCCATCACCAACTCCCGGAGTTTACCCAAACACATGTCCATTGAGTCGATGATGCCATCCAACCATCTTGCCCCCTGTTGTCCCCTTCTCCTCTGCCCTCAATCTTTCCCAATATCAGGGTCTTTTCAAATGAGTCAGCTCTTGGCATCAGGTGGCCAAAGTATTGGAGTTTCAGCTTCAAAATCATTCATTCCAAGAAATATTCAGGACTCATCTCCTTTAAGATGAACTGGTTGGATCTCCTTGCAGTCCAAGGGACTCTCAAGAGTCTTCTCCAACACCACAGTTCAAAAGCATCAATTCTTTGGTGCTCAGCTTTCTTCACAGTCCAACTCTCACATCCATACATGACCACTGGAAAAACCATAGCCTTGACCAGACGGACTTCTGTTGACAAAATAATGTCTCTGCTTTTTAATATGCTGTCTAGGTTGGTCATAACTTTCCTTCCAAGGAGTAAACGTCTTTTAATTTCATAGCTACAATCACCAATTGCAGTGATCTTGGAACCCCCAAAATAAAGTCAGCAACTGCTTCCACTGTTTCCCCATCTATTTGCCATAAAGTGATGGGACTGGATGCTATGATCTTAGTTTTCTGAATGTTGAGCTATAAGCCAACTTTTTCACTCTCTTTTACTTTCATCAAAAGGCTCATTAGTTCTTCTTCACTTTCTGCCATGAGGGTGGTGTCTTCTGCCTATCTGAGGTTATTGATATTTCTCCCAGCAATCCTGATTTCAGCTCGTGCTTCATCCAGTCTAGCATTTCCCATGATGTAACAGTCCATACAACACTCCTATTTTGGGTATAAAAAAAGTCAAATGATAAATGGAGACTTGTTCAAGATATACAAATAATAAGTGCCTAATCCTTATAATTTATTGTCTGAAATTCCTTATTGAGACAAATATTTTTCGGTCACTGATTTGAAGGATACTTTCTAGAGTTAAACCTAGATTAAATCCTTCTCTCCTTATGTCTTTAAGACAACTGAGAGGATTCTTGGGCATTACAGGCTATTGCCACATTTGGATTCCAGGTTATGGGGAACTTGCCCACAACTTGTAACTGAGACTCACAGGCCCAAACTGACAAGCTGGTTTGATCACCAGAGACCCAAAAGTCTTTTAAGGTTCTTCAAACTGCTCTCCTGCAGGTTCCAACTTTGAGCTTACCCACAGAATCAGAGTTTAATTTGTTTGTTACTGAGAAAAGGCTATGGCCACATTTCTTAAGGGTAATTTTTTGTATTGTTTTGCTAATGCCTAAAGCCCATAAGTTTATTAATGGACAAGATCCTACTGTACTGACTCCTCATGATGTTAAGTGGGATCTTAAACTCTAAAGTTCAGAGCAACAATGATCCATCTTTACTCAAGGGGTGTCAAAAGCTCTAGGAATATCACTTACCCTGTTCCTGGAGACCCCAATCTTCAGAAAAAGTTGAAAAGGTTAATAACATTATTAAGAGGCACCTGCATAAGCTAACTCAGGAAACACATGACAACTCCATACCTTTAATAAGGGCTCGAACTGCCCTCCCCCCCCCCCCAATGGGATTATTCTCTATGGCAGACTGTTTTTGTGCACAGATATTGTCATAGATCCTGAAGCCTTAAAATTAACTATGTTACTTGGCTTTTAGTTTTTCAACAGACATTACCAGGAGGTTAACTCCTGATCCAGGCTTTGAGTCAAACAAGCAGCTGTTAGAGCCAGGAATGGAGATGGGCCTGAGCATCTATGTAGGCTTGCTTCTGCTGACTCCAAAAGTCCTGAGTTTGCCGTTTGACCCTCAAGACAACAGCTTCCTGTCCTTGGCTCATTCTTACACTGCATTCCACAGTTGGTCTAATTGCTGGGTCTGCAGAGTGCTCCCCTTCTTATCAATTGAAGACTTCCCATGGTGGGTTCCTCCACTTCAAGGAAAATACTTTTTTCAACTCTGTGATGACATCTAACAATCTTAAGATGGACTGGTATAACATATGGACTTAACTATGGACATAGTGTAACTTTTGATTTTGATTATGTTTTAACTTGGTTTAATGACTATTTTGCTGCACATAAAAAGTTCAGGTCCTCCTTTTGCCTGCCCAGGCACTGATTGGGACTGGATTCCTCAGTGACGCTGGTTTGCTCCAAATGGGACCTACTGGATATGTTGCTCTTACCTATGGGTGTGGCTTCTCCCTGACTGGATAGGGGGATGCACCCTAGGTCTAACTTTTACTCATGGCTTCATATTTTCAAAGCTTCCAGAGAAGCCTACTAATCTGCTATACCTTAAAACTCACTGGGCAAGGTCTGTATTTCACTGGTATGATTATCTGGCTGCAATATTTCCCTCTCTGGGAAGTACAGATGTTATGCTGCAAGTTGATGCTCTGGCTAAGTTTACTCAACAGGATTTACAAGATTCTCAAAAAGCTATTTCAGTCCTTAATGCTGAACAACTGCAAGTTAGAAAGGAGGCTTTACAAAACAGATTGGCCTTATATATTCTAACGGCCACACAAGGAGGAACTTGTGCTATTATTCATACCCATTGTTGTACATATGTACCAGATATGAGTACTAATGTTACTCACTTTACGAAACACATGAATAAGATGATTCAGGCTATGGATTCTCCTGAAGCCTCAGTCACCTCTCTTTGGGAAATGTTAATCATCTCCCCATGGTGGAAAAATATCTTAATCATTAATAATTCTAACTATTCTGTTTTACTGTTTTCTCCCTGCATCTGTAACTGTGTAACTGGATTTATTTCTAACAGTCTGAAAGTTTTTAAGTTAAAAATGGTTGTCCAGGTTCTTAAAGTGCCACAGCCTCTTCCAACTATACTTGAGGTCCCTAGATCAGAGATTCTCAATATGAGGGTGAGGAGCATATGTTGCATCAGTGATTTAGGGAAGATGACTCTCAACAGCAAGAAGTAATTGTGGAATGAAAATGATGCCCCTTTCCCTTGGAAACATAATTCTAAAAGAAAAGGGGGGATGAGAGAGTCAATTCTTAGGAAGATTGATAAGAAGTCTGGGGTCCCTGAGAAGGAGAAAGGGTTCTGGGGCTCTTGAAGAAATGATAGGGGCCTGTGATTCTCAAGGAGGAGGAAAGGACAAGTGTCTTTTTTTCCTCTACATTCCTTAGTCTAAGTCACATGAAACATCACTTTCTTTAAGCCTGGAACTGATGATTGCACAACAAACAACTCAGTTTGAACTCTGTGAGAGTGAAAAGAAAGTGAAGTCGCTCAGTCATGTCTGACTCTTTGCGACCCCATGGCCTGTAGCCTACCAGGCTTCTCCATCCATGGGGTTTTCCAGGCAAGAATACTGGAGTGGGTTACCATTTCCTTCTCCAGGAGATCTCCCCAACCCAGGGATTGAACCCAGGGCTCCTGCATTGTAGGCATACACTTTACTGTCTGAGCTACCAGTCCCTCAAACTCTGTACTAAGGATTATATAACAACTGCTTCTTGAAAACCTTTTGACTAATCCTGTTATTTTAGAATAATGGGAGTGGGTCTGGTAGGATCTTTCTATTTTTAGTTCTAATCCTGTCATCTTAAAATGTGAATTGTGGGAGTGGGTCTAGTAAGATCTTATAACCTTGAGACATTCTTTTGATTTATTGTAATAACCAATTTAAAAAGTATACAATTCCCCTACTTAGACTAGTGAGGTGGGAACTCTCCAACCCCCCTTCTGATAGACATCTATGTCTATGTCAGAAGCTTTCTCTGTCCCTTTGTATACTTTAATAAAACTCTGCTACAAAAAAACTCTTGAGTGATCAAGTCTGGTCCCTGGTCCTGAGGCTAAAATCTTCCTCTTTGGAGATCACGAATCTGACATTGTTCACCGTAAGCTATCAGAACTGAGAACTTCCAGATGTTTAAGCTGGATTTAGAAATGGCAGAGGAACCAGAGTTCAAATTGACAATATCTGGTGGATCAAAGATAAAGCAAAGAATTCCAGAAAAGCATCTACTTCTGCTCCATTGAAGCATTGACTGTGTGGATCACAACAAACTGTGTAGAATTCTTAATACCAGTGAACCTTATTAACCTCCGTGAAATCTGTATGCAGGTCAAGAAGCAATAGTTAGAACTGGACATAGAGCAACAGACTGGTTCCACATTGGGAAAGGAGTACATCAAGGCTGTATATTGTCACCCTGCTTGTTTAACTTATATGCAGAGTACATCAAGTGAAATGCTGGGCTGGATGGAGCAAAAGTTGGAATCGAGTTTGCTGGGAGAAATATCAATAACCTCAGATATGCAGATGACACCACCCTTATGGTAGAAAGTGAAGAAGAACTAAAAATGAAAGTGGAAGAGGAGAGGGAAAAACCTGGCTTAAAAGTCAATATTCAAAAAGTGAAGATCATGGCATCTGGTCCCATCATTTCATAGTAAATAGATGGGGAAACAATGGAAACAGTGACAGAATTTTTTTTCCTTGTGCTCCAAAATCACTGCAGATGGTGACTACAGCCATGAAATTAAAAGACACCTGCTCCTTGGAAGAAAAGCTATGACAAACCTAGACAGCATATTAAAAAGCAGAGACATCACTTTGCTGACAAAGGTTCATATATTCCAAGCTGTGGTTTTTCCAGTAGTCATGTATGGATGTGAGAGTTGGACCATAAAGAAGGCTGAGCACTGAAGAATTGATGCTTTTGAACTGTAGTGTTGGGGAAGACTCTTGAGAGTTCCTTGGACTGCAAGGAGATCAAACTGGTCAATTCTAAAGGAAATCAATCTTGAATATCCATTGGAGGGACTGATGCTGAGGCTGAAGCTCTAACACTTTGGCCACCTGATTCGAGTCATTGGAAAAGCCCCTGATGCTGGGAAAGTTTGAAGGCAGGAGGAGAAGGGAATGACAGAGGATGAGATGGTTGGATGGCATCACTGACTCAAAGCACATGAGTTGGAGCAAACTCCTGGAGATGGTGATGGACAGGGAAATCTGGCGTGCTGCAGTCCATCGAGCTGCAAAGAGTGGAACATGACTGAGCTACTCTACCACAAGAGCAATATTTTTCCACCCCTTCATTTTTAGTCTGTCTGTATCTTAAGCTCTGAAGTGATTCTCTCATAGGCATTATATGGATCTTGTTTTTTATTCATTGTTACCCTATGTCTTAATTGGAATATTTGTTAATTTAAATTTATTTTAATTGATGGTTACATACTTACAGCCATTTTGTTGTTTTCCTGTTGTTTTTGTAGTTCTTCTTTGGTCCTTTCTTTCTTTCTTTTCTTTTCTTTTTTCTTGTTCTCGTCCTTGTGATTGATGACTATCTTTAAGGTTATGTTTGCATTTCTTTCTCTTTATTTTCCATGTATCTGTTATATGTTCTTTTTCTCCTTTGTGGTTACCATAAGGTTCATATATAACAATCTATGTATAAAGCAAGCATTTTAAACCTTTAACATTTTATGTTTTTGAGATCATATTTTAAATCTTATTTTACATGCCATTTAACTATTATTAACTATTATGTTAGATGTAGATGAGTTGACTTTATTACCATTTTTGTTGTCTTTTTTGTGTGATGTTTATTTTTAAAGTTTATTTATTTTTTAATTGAAGGATAATTGCTTTTCAGAATTTTGCTGTTTTCTCTCAAACATCAATAAGAATCAATCATATGTAAACCCATGTTCCTTTCCACCTGAACCTCCCGCCCATCTCCCTCCAAATTCCTAACTTCTAGATTGTTACAGAGCCCCTGTTTGTATTCCCTGAATCATATGGCACATTCTCACTGGCTATCTATTTTACATATGGTACTGTAAGCTTCCATGTTACTCTATCCATACATCTCACCCACTCCCTTCTCCCACCCCCACCCCCATCCCCACCCTGGTGTCCATAAGCCTGTTCTCTAAGTCTGTTTCTCCATTGCTGCCCTGCAAATAAATTTATCAGTATCATCTTTCTAGATTTCATATGCATACATTAGTATATGATATTTAAATCTCTATTTCTGATAGACTTCACTCTGTATAACAGGCTCTAGGTTCGTCCACCTCATTAGAACTGATGAAAATGTGTTCCTTTTTATGGCTGAGTAATATTGGAAGACTCTTGAGAGTCCCTTGGACTGCAAGGAGATCCAACCAGTCCATCCTAAAGGAGATCAGCCCCGGGTGTTCACTGGTAGGACTGAGGCTGAAGCTGAAATTCCAGTACTTTGGCCACCTCATGCGAAGAGTTGACTCATTGGAAAAGACCCTGATGCTGGGAAGGATTGAGGGCAGGAGGAGAACGGGACAACAGAGGATGAGATGATGGATGACATCACCAACTCGATGGGCATGGGTTTGGGTAGACTCTGGGAGTTGGTGATGGACAGGGAGGCCTGGCGTGCTGCGATTCATGGGGTCGCAAAGAGTCGGACACGACTGAGTAACTGAACTGAACTGAACTGAACTGAATATTCCATTGTATTGTACCACAGTTTTTTTTTTTTTATCCTTCATCTGTCAATAGACATCTATGTTTCTTCTATGTTCCAGTTATTATTAAAAAAAAAAAAAAATGCTGCAATGAACATTGGGGTACATGTGCTTTTTTTTCAATTTCAGTTTCCTCATGGTATATGCCTAGTAATGGATTTGGTCATATGGTGGTTTTATTTCTAGCTTGGTAAGGACTCTTTATGTTGACTACCATAGTGGCTGTATCAATTTCCATTCCCACTAGTAATGCAAAAGTGTTCCCTTTTCTCCACACCCTCTCCAGCATTTATTGTTTGTAGGCTTTTTGATGATGGCCAGTTTGACTGCTGTGAGGTTGACATCTCACTGTAGTTTTGATTTGCATTTCTCTAATAATGGGTTCTGTTGAACATTTTTTTCATGTGTTTGTTAGCCATTTGTATGTCTTCTTTGGAGAAATGTCTGTAGGTCTGTTTGCCACTTTTTGATTGGACTTTGTTTTTCTGGTATTGAGTAGTATGACCTGCTTGCTTGTATATTTTGGAAATTAACTCTTTCCCAGTTGTTCCATTTGCTATTATTTTCCCCCATTCTGAGGATTGCCCTTTCACTTTGTTTGTAGTTTCCTTTGCTGTGAAAAAGCTTTTAAGTTTAATCAGGTCCAACCTGTTCACATTTGTTTTTATTTCCATACTCTAGGAAGTGAGTCATAGAGGATCTTGCTTTGATATTTGTCACTGAGTGCTCTGCCTATGATTTCCTCTAAGAATTTTATAGTTTCTGGTCTTGCATTTAGGTCTTTAAATCATTTTGACTTTATCTTTCTGTAGGGTGTTAGAACGTGTTCTAATTTCATTTTTTTACACATGACAGTGAAAGTGAAGTGAAGGTGAAGCCACTCAGTCGTGTCCAACTCTTTGCGGCCCCATGAACTGTAGCCTACCAGGCTCCTCCATCCATGGGATTTTCCAAGCAAGAGTACTGGAGTGGGTTGCCATTTCCTTCTCCAGGGGATCTTCCCAACCCAGGGATCGAACCCGGGTGTCCCACATTGTAGGCAGATGCTTTACCGTCTGAGCCACAAGGGACGTCTTACACATAACTGTTCACTTTTTTCAACACCACTTATTGAAGGGGCTATCTTTGCCCCATTGTATATTCTTGCTTCCTCTGTCAAAAATATGGTACCCATAAGTGCATGAATTTGTATCTGGTCTCTTTATCTTGTTCCATTGGTCTATATTTCTGTTTTTCTGCCAATTGGCTTCCCTTATGACTCAGCTGGTAAAGAATCTGCCTGCAATGTGGGAGACCTGGGTTTGATCCCAAGGTTGGGAAGATCCCCTGGAGAAGGGAAATGCTACCCACTCCAGTATTTTGGCCTGGAGGATTCCATAGACTGTATAGTCCATAAGGGCACAAAGAGTCAGACATGACTGAGGGACTTTCAAAAAAAAAAAAAAAATGCTATCTTGATAACTGTAGCTTTGTAGCACAGTCTGAAGTCAGGAAAGTTGATTCCTCCAGATTTATTTTTCTTTCTTAAGACTGTCTTGGTTAATTGCAATCTTTTTTTTTTTTTTTTCCATATGTATTGTGAATTTTTGTTTGTTTGTTTTAGTTCTGTGATAAATGCCATTTATAATTTGATATAGATTGCACTGAATCTGTAGATTGCATTTGGTAATATAGTGAATATCTCTCTGTCTGTGTATGTCATCTTTTATTTATTTTATTTATCAGTGTCTTATAACTTTCTGTATACAGTTCTTTTGTCTCCTTAGATGGGTTTATCCCTAGCTATTTCATCCTTTTTGTTGCAATGGTGAATAGAGTTAATTCCTTAATTTCAATTTCTGATTCTTCATTATTAGTATATAGGAATGCAGGTGACTTCTGGGTATTGACCTTGTATCCCACAACTTTGCTGAATTCACTGATTAGTTCTAGTAATTTTTTCATGGTTTCTCCTGGGTTTTCTATGTATAGTACCATGCCATCTACAAATAGTGAGAGATTTACTTCTTTTCCAATCTGGATTTCTTTTATTTCTTTTTCTTCTCTAATTGACATAGCTAGAACTTCCAAAACTATTTTGAATAATAGTTGTGAGAGAACAACACCCTTCTCTTGTTCCTGATCTTAGAGGAAATGCTTTTAGCTTTTCACCACTAAGAATAATGTTTGCTGTGAACTTGTCATATATGGCCTTTACTATGTTGAGGTAGGTTCCTTCTATGCCCATATTTTGAAACATTTTTTATCATAAATGGATACTGAATTTTGTCATTGGCCTTTTCTCCATCTATTGAGATGATTATACTGGTTTTATCCCTCAATTTGTTATTAAGGTGTATCACATTGACTGATTTGTGTATATTGAAGAATCCTTGCATCCCTAGAATAAGCCCAACTTGATCATAATGTACGTGTTTTGTAATAAATTGTTGAATTGTGCTTGATAGAATTTTGCTGAGGACTTTGCATCTATGTTCATCAGTGATATTGTCCTGTAGTTTTCTTTATTTGTGTTATGTTTGCCTGATTTTGGTATCAGGGTGATTCTGGCTTGGTAGAATGAGTTTGGAAATATTCATTCCCCCTCAATTTTTGGAAGAGTTTCAGAAAAATAAGCATTAGCTCTTCTCTAAATGTTTGATAGAATTCCCTTGTGAAGCTATCTGGTCCTAGGCTTTTTTATTTATTTATTTATTTATTTATTTTGGCAGATTTTTGATCATAGCTTCAATTTCAGTGCTTGCAATTGGGTTCTTCATAATTTCTATTTCTTCCTGATTCAGTCTTGGGAGGTTGAACTTTTTCTAATAATCTGTCCATTTCCTCTAGGTTGTCCATTTTTTTGGCATATAATTGCTCATAATATTCTCTTATGATCCTTTGTATTTCTGGGTTGTTTGTTGTAACTTCTCCTTTTTAATTTCTAATTTTGTTGATTTGATTTTTCTCCCTTTTTTCCTTGATAAGTCTGGCTGGTGGTTTGTCAATTTTGTTTGATTTCTCAAAGATCCAGCTTCTAGTTTTGTTAATCTTTGCTATTGTTTCACTCATTTCTTTTTCACTTATTTTTGCTTTGATCTTTATTATTTCTTTTTTCTGCTGACTTTGGGATTTGTTGTTGTTGTTATTCTTCCTTTTCCAGCTGCTTTAGATGTAGAGTTAGGTTGTCTATTTGCTGTCTTTCTTGTTTCTTGAGGTAACATTATATTGCTATAAATCTCCCTCTAAGGACCCTTTTTGCTAAGCCCCATAGGCTTTGGTTCATGGCATTTTTATTTTCATTTCTTTCTAGGAATATTTTGATTTCCCTGCTTATTTCTTCAGTAACCTCTTCATTTTTCGGTGATGTATTGTTAAATGTTCATGAGTTTGTGTTTTTGGCTTTTTTTTTTTTCCCTGTAGTTGAAATCTAGTCTCATAGCATTGTGGTCAGAGAAGATACTTGATATGATTTCAAATTTCTTAAATTTACTGAGGCTTAGTTTGTGGCCTAGGATGTGGTCTATCCTGGAGAATGTTCCATATGCAGTTGAGAAGAAAGTGTATTCTGCATTTGGATGGAAAGTCCTAAAGATATCAGTTAGGTCCATCTGATCTAATGTTTCATTTAAGGTTTGTGTTTCCTTATTGATTCTCTGCTTTGCTGATCTGTCCATTGGTGTAGGTAAGTGTTAAAGTCCCCTACTATTTTTGTGTCACTATCAATTTCCCCTCTTATGCCTATTAGTGTTTGCCTTATGTATTGAGTTTCTCCTATGTTGGGTGCATAAATATTTACAATTGTTATGTCTTCTTCTTGGATTGATCCTTTGATCGTTATGTAGTGTCCTTTGTATTTTATAATATTCTTTATCTTAAAATCTATTGTGTCTTAAATAAGGATTTCCACTCTGGCTTTCTTTTGGTTTCCATTCACATGGAATATATTTTTCCATGCTTTTACTTTCAGTCTGTATTATGTGTCTCTATGTCTGAAGTGGGTCTCTTGTAGGCAACATATATATGAGTCTTGTCTTCTATCCATTCAATCAGTCTGTATATTTGGTTGGTGCACTTAATCCATTTACATTTCTATTGACATTTTC
Source organism: Dama dama (assembly GCF_033118175.1). NCBI lineage: Eukaryota > Metazoa > Chordata > Mammalia > Artiodactyla > Cervidae > Dama > Dama dama. Next base: position 8,247,908 of record NC_083697.1, on the reverse strand, counting down.
TTAACTGTTTTGGGATTGTTTTCATAGGTATTTCTTTATCTTGTGGTTACTGTCTATGTCCTTTTAGTATTTGTTTTAAGGTTGGTTTGGAGGTGTTAAATTATCTTAACCTTTGCTTGCCTGTAAATCCTTTCATTTTCCCATCAATTTTGAATGAGATATTTGCTGGGTATAGAAATATTGGTTGCAGATCTTTTTTCCTTTTAGTACTTCAAATATTTCCTGCCATTCCCTTCTGGTCTACAGAGTTTCTGCAGAAAGATCGATTGTTAATCATAAGGATTTTCCCTTGTATGTTACTTGTTGTTTTTTCCTTTACTGTTTTTAATATTCTTTATTTTTGTTTAATCTCTGTTAGCTTGATTAATATATGTCTCAATGCTTTTCTCCTTGAGTTTATCCTATATGGGACTCTGAACTTCTCAGACCTGATTGACTTCTTCCTTTCCCATGTTGGTTAAGTTTCCAACTATAATTTCTTCAAAACTTTTCTAGCTCCCCCCCCCCTTTTTTAATTCTTCCTCTGGGACCCCAATTACTTAAGTTTTTGTCCATTTAATATTGTCCTAAATGTCTCTGAGGCATCTCTCTGTTCTTTTTCCTTTATTCTCTTTAGCAGTTATTTCCACCATTCTATCTTCCAGCTAACTTATCAGCTCCTCCACCTCAGTTATTCTGCTGTTTGTTTCTTCTCATTTCAGTTCAGTCAGTTGTGTCTGACTCTTTGGGACCCCATGGGCTGAGGCACTCCAGGCTTCCCTGTCCATCACCAACTCCTGGAGCTTGCTCAAACTCAAGTCCATTGAATAGGTGATGATATCCAAACATCTCATCCTCTGTTGACCCCTTCTTCTCCTGCCTTCAGTTTTCACCAGCATCAGGGTTTTCCAAATGAGTCAGTTTCTTAACAATATGTGGCCAAAGTATTGGAGCTTCAGTTTCAGCATCAGACCTTCTGATGAACACTCGGGGTTGATTTCCTTTAGGACTGATGAGTTTGATCTCCTTGCATTCAAAAGGATTTTCAAGAGTCTTCTCCACCACAGTTCAACAGCATCAGCTCTTTGGTGCTCAACTTTCTTTTTGGTCCAACTCTTACATCCATACATGACTACTGGAAAAAACCAAGGCTTTGATTAGACAGACTTTTGTCAGCAAAGTAATGTCTCTCCTTTTTGATATGCTGTCTAGGTTAAAGATCAACATTCAGAAAACTAAGATCATGGCATCTGGTCCCATTACTTCATGGCAAATGGATGGGGAAACAGTTGAAACAGTGTCAGACTTTATTTTTGGGGGGCTCCAAAATCACTGCAGATGGTGACTGCAGTCATGTAATTAAAAGACGCTTACTTCTTGGAAGGAAAGTTATGACCAACCTAGATAGCATATTTAAAAGCAGAGACATTACTTTGCCAACAAAGGTCCATCTAGTCAAGACTATGGTTTTTCCAGTAGTCATGTATGGATGTGGGAGTTGGACCATAAAGAAAGCTGAGTACTGAAGGATTGATGCTTTTGAAGTGTGGTGTTGGAAAATACTCTTGAGAATCCCTTGGACTGCAAGGAGATCCAACCAGTCCATCCTAAAGAAAATCAGTCCTGAATATTCATTGGAGGGACTGATGATGAAGCTGAAACTCCAATACTCTGGCCACCAGATGTGAAGAACTGACTAATTGGAAAAGCCGCTGATGCTGGGAAAGATTGAAGGCAGGAGGGGAAGAGAACAACAGAGGGTGAGATGGTTGGATGGCATCACCGACTCAATAGACATGAGTTTGAGCAAGCTCCAGGAGTTGGTGTTGGGCAGAGAAGTCTGGCGTGCTGTAGTCCATGGGGTTGCAGAGTCAGACATGACTTAGTGACTGAACTGAACTGAAATTCTTTTAACATTTCTTATAAGGCCAGTTTAGTGATGATGAACTCCTCTTGATTTTGCTTGTCTGGGAAAAATATCTTCCTTCAGTTCTGATGATAATCTTGCTGTGTTGAGCATTCTTGATTATAAGTATTTCCTTTTCCTTTCATCACTTTGAATGTACTGTATCAGGCCCGGCTAGTCCCTATGGTTTCTGATGAAAATATCCGTCTCTATTGTCCAGCCATTCTCTTGTTCATAACTGCTTTTCTCTTACAGCTTTTAAATTTTAATCTTTAGATTTTAAATTTCAATTATCATGAGTCTCAGCTTGGGTTTCTGTGAGTTCATCTTGTTTGGCAGTCTCAATGCTCTCTGGATTTTGATCTCCATTTCCTTTGCTAGGTTAAGTATGTTTTCAGACGTTATTTCTTTAAATAGGGTTCATGTTCCTTTATCTCTTTTTCTCCTTCTAGGGTTCCTATAATGCAAATGTTAGTGTGCTTCATATTATCTCAGATATCCATTAAACTATCTTTTCCCCCACTCTTTTTTTTCCTTTTGTGCTCTGATTGAGTGATTTCCACTATCCTGTCTTCCAGATTACTGATTCATTCTTCTGTATTGTCTAACCTGCTCTTGAGTCCCTCTAGTATATTTTTCATTTCACTTATTGTATTATTTAGTCTTGGTTGGTTGTTTTGTATGAATCACTTTGTTTTGATTGGTATGTTATCTTTGTTTTGGTTGAATCTTTTTCTGAAATTTTATCTTATTCTTTTGTTTGAAAGGTATTCCTGTGTATCCTCATTTTGCCTAGTTCTGTTTGTTTCTATATGTTAGATGTATCAATTACATATCCCAAACTTGAAACAGTGGCCTTATGAAGAACATGTCCTGTGGGACCCAATGGCACAATCACCCTTGATCAACAAACCTAGGTGTCCAGGAGTATCCTCTGTGAAGGTTGTGCACACTCTCCTGTTATATTTGGGCTATGATTGCTATAGGTGTGCTAATGGAGGAAGGGGCTGGACCCTGGCTCAGTTAGCTGCATAACTTGACTGTGACCACTGCAAAGACTGGCCTCTGTTGTGCATGGCTGGCCCACCAAAGCAGGAACTGCTTTGAATGATTGCCAGCTGAGGCTGCATTTCAGGTAGGGTGAACCAGAAACTGCTTTGGAGAAGCTGGCTGCGGTGGATAGGTTGAGTGGGAAAGGTTCTCAGGAGAATGCTGGGATAAGGCATGATGTGAGTTAGTTTGATGAAGAGTAACAAAAATAGCTGGGCAAGCTAGGTGAAAGGAATATTTTAAAAATGGCACCCACCATATTTCAATTTCTGGAAAAAGTTCTACCAGATCTTGGTGCCTCTAGCACATGCCCTGAAATTAAACAATGAACTCCATATGTGACCCAGATGCTTTTGAAGCTGCTGCCTTGATGGTTAGACTGAGAGTGAGTGAGTTTGTCCATGAGTCCTTCAAGAGCAGAGTCTCAACTTCCCATAGTCTTTTGTTCCTCCAGATGTAAACCATCTGTTTTTAAAACATTAGACTTACATTCTAATATTTATTTTTAAAAAATCATCTATAGTCTATCAGAAAAAGCACTATTTTTCTTGACTATTTTCTAATCCTTTTGCTTTACCTACATATATATTATTTACTTCTTTGTACGCAAAATAATTTTCAACCGTAGTCTGTCTTATAAGAAACTATGATGAAATGTAGTTTCATGTCATAAGATATACCTCAATCAATTTTGATTACTTTGCTTCTCTGTATTGAGAAACAACAGTTCATCAATTTTTTGCTTTAAGGCATTTAAATTACTTTCAGCTTTATACTATTATAAACTCTATTGTAAAATCATTCTTGTAGCTTAGTTATTGTGCATATTTAAGCTACTCTCAGATGGTAAAGAATCTGCCTGCAATGCAGGGGACCTAGGTTCAGTCCCTGAGTCAGGAAGATCTCCTAGAGAAGGGAATGTCTACCCACTTCAGTATTCTTACCTGGAGAATTCTATGCACAGAGAAGACTAGTGGGTTACAGTCCATGAGGTTGCAAAGAGTGGATATGACTGAGAAACTTGTTTTCATACCACTTTCTTATAACACACTCTTAAAATAGGAATTTTTAAGGTTTTGAGATTTTTGCCAGATTTTATACTAATTCATGTGAATGAATAAGAGCATTGTCAGTATTTAAAAGATTTGTGATATAGTAGATGCATTGGCCTTTCTGTTTTCCCTAACCAATCCATACTCTACTCATTGCCACCCTGATCTGTGCTCCAGAAAGCTGATCCTCAGAATCATATCAACCAATTCCTTTGCCTCTACTGGTTAGGTTTGTCCAATAGATTTTTATTTGTCCAATGGAGGACACAGCAGGATACTGGAATATTGTTGGAAATGAGAATGTGTTTCCTCTCCTGGCTCCCTCTGTGCCAACACAGCTGACAGTAGCCACATTGTTTCTTGCAACCACAGCTCTTCATGGTTCTAGTAAAAAGCTCTCTTTGTTTCCTCATCAGGTTGAAGATAGTAATAGTTGTCCACAGTTACTATCAAGTTTTTTTTATTGGTTACTTAAAGCTACTTAAAAATATGCCTTCATTAAATTCTCTTCATAAAGAAATGGAAATATCAGACCACCTTACTTGTCTCCTGAAAAATCAGTATGCAGGTCAAGAAGCAACAGTTAGAACCAGACATAGAACAATAGACTGGTTTAATATTAGGAAAGACAAGTACATCAAGGCTGTATATTGTCATCCTGCTCATTTAACTTATAAGCATAGTACATCATGTGAAATGCTGAACTGGATGAATCACAAACTGGAGTCAAGATTGCAGGGAAAAATATCAACGGCCACAGATATGCACTTTACTGGCAGAAAATGAAGAGGAAATAAAGAGCCTCTTGATGAAGGTGAAAGAGGAGAGTGAAAATCTAGCTTAAAACTTAGAATTCAAAAAAATAAAGATCACAGCACCCAACCCCATCACTTCATGGAAAATGGATGGGGAAAAAGTGGAAACACTGACAGATTTTCTTTGATTTGGCTCCAAAATCACTATAGATGATGGCAGTAGCCAAAAAATTAAAAGGTACTCCCCTCTTGGAAGATAAGATATGACAAACCTAGACAGCATGTTAAAAAGCAGAGACATCACTTTGCCAACAAAGGTCTGTATAATCAAAGCTATCTTTGTTTTTTTTTTTTTTTTTCCCCAATATTCATGTGCAGATGTGAAAGTTGGACCATAAAGTAGACTGAGTGCCAAAGAATTGACGCTTTTGAATTGTGGTGCTGGAAAATACTCTTGATAGTCTCTTGGATAGCAAGGAAATCAAACAAATCAATGCCAAAGGAAATCAACCCTGGATATTCATTAGAAGGATTGACGCTGAAGCTGACTCTCCAATACTTTGGCCACCTGATGCAAAGAGCTGACTCATTGGAAATGACCCTGATGCTGGGAAAGATTGAGGGCAGGAGGAATAGGGGGCAGCAGAGGATGAGATGGTCGGATGGAATTACCAACTCAATGGACATGAGTTTGAGCAAACTCTGGGAGGTAGTTAAGTACAGGGAAACCTGGCATGCTGCAGTCCATGGGATCACAAAGAGTCAGACACGACTTAACGACTGAACAGCAAACTCTCTTTAGCTACACCATAGAGAGTTTCACTTTTTTCTTCCTAGATCTCTGACCAAAAGATGGGCAAGTAAAAGTCTTTTTAACATAGAACCAACCCAGAGAAATCTATATGAAATGCTTATGAACAAAAATACAGTGAAGTAAACACTTATTATCCACTCTTCACATTGTGATATGCTGGTGTTTACAATGTTATCTTTTTTCCATGACTCTTTAGCTTCAGTTCAATTTAGTTCAGTCACTCATTTGTGTCCTACTCTTTGCAATCCCATTAACTGCAGCATGCGAGGACTTCCTGTCCATCACCAACTCCCAGAGTTTGCTCAAACTCATATCCATTGATGTGATGTGCTGTGATTTCATCCAACCATTTCATCTTCTGTCGTCCCCTTCTCCTTCTTCTTTCCATCTTTCCTAGCCTCAGGATCTTTACAAACGAGTCAGTCCTTCACATCAGGTGGCCAAAGTATTGGAGCTTCAGCTTCAGCATCAGTCCTTCCAATGAATATTCAGGACTAATTTTCTTTAGAATGGACTGGTTGGATCTCCTTGCTGTCCAAGGGATTTTAAAGAGTCTTCTCCAATATCACAGTACTAAAAGATCAATTCTTCAGTTCTCAGCTTTCTTTATAGTCCAACTTTCACATCCATACATGACTACTAGGAAAAAGCCATAGTTTTGACTAGATGAACCTTTGTTGGCAAAGTAATGTCTCTGCTTTTTAATATGCTGTGTGGTTTGGTCATAATTTTTCTTCCAAGAAGCAAACGTCTTTTAATTTCATGGTTGCAGATACCATCTGCAGTGATTTTGAAGCCCAGAAAAATAAGGCCTCTCACTGTTTGCATTGTTTTCCCATCTGTTTGCCATGAAGAAATGAGATCAGATGCCATTATCTTAATTTTCTGGATGTTGAGTTTTAAGCAAACTTTTTCACTCTCCTGTTTCACTTTCATCAAGAGGCTCATTTCTTCTTCACTTTCTACCATAAGGGTGGTATCATCTGAATATCTGAGGTCATTGATATTTCTCCTGGCAATCTTGACTTCAGCTTGTGCTTCATCCAGCCCAGCATTTCACATGATGTACTCTGCATATAAGTTAAATAAACAGGGTGACAATATACAGCCTTGACATATGCCTTCCCCTTTTTGAAACCAGCCTGTTGTTCCAAGTCCAGTTCTAACTGTTACTTCTTGACCTGTATACAGGTTTCTCAGGAAGCAGGTCAGGCAGTCTGGTATTCTCATCTCTTTAAGAATTTTCTAGAGTTTGTTGTAATCCACATGGTCAAAGGCTTTGGCACAGTCAATAAAGCAGAAGTAGATGTTTTTCTGGAACTCTCTTGCTTTTTTGATGATCCAGCGGGTGTTAGCAATTTGATCTCTGGTTCCTCTGCATTTTCTAAATACAGCTTGACCATCTGGAAGTTCACAGTTCACGTACTGTTGAAGCCTGGTTGGAGAATTTTGAGCATGACTTTACTAGTGTGTGAGATAGTGAAACTGTGTGTAGTTTGAGCATTCTTTGACATTGCCTTTCTTTGGGATTAGAATGAAAACTGACCTTTCCCAGTCCTGTGGCCACTGCTGAATTTTCCAAATTTGCTGTCATTTTGAGTGCAGCACTTTCACAGCATCATCTTTTAGAATTTGAAATAGCTCAACTGAAATTCCATCACCTCCACTAGGTTTGTCCATAGTGATTCTTCCTAAGGCCCACCTAACTTCACATTCCAGGATGTCTGGTTCTGGGTGAGTGATCATATCACCGTGATTTTCTGGGTTGTGAAGATCTCTTTTATACAGTTCTTATGTGTATTCTTGCCACCTCTTCTTAATATCTTCTGCTTCTGTTAGGTCCATACCATTTCTGTCCTTTATTGAGCCCATCTTTGCATGAAATGTTCCCTTGGTATCTCTGACTTTCTTGAAGAGATCTCTAGTTTTTCTCAGTCTATTGTTTTCCTATATTTCTTTGCATTTATCCCTGAGGAAGGCTGTCTTATCTTTCCTTGCTGTTCTTTGGAACTCTGTATTCAAATGGGTATATCTTTTCTTTTCTCCTTTGTCTTTTGCTTCTCTTCTTTTCTCAGTATTTGTAAGGCCTCCTAAGACAACCATTTTGCTTTTTTGCATTTCTTTTTCTTGGGGATCTTCTTGATCCCTGCCTCCTGTACAATGTCATGAACCTCTTTCCATGTTTCTTCAAGCAGTCTGTCTTTGAGATCTAATCCAGTTTAGCTTTGATCACTAGAAAGATCAAATTACTTTCAATATACTTAAATAATAGTCTATTTTTTATAAGAAAATAAAAGTTGAGATTGTTTTCAGTACATTGAAACATTGCCAACTATTATTTTTTATATAATTTTATAACAATTCAGATAAATAATTGCTTTTTAAAAGAAATACTCGAACATTATTTATTTATTTATCCAAGAGGTACATGAGCAGGTGCTCCTATTACAAATAATCTTGGAACTGACAGTCAAAATGACAATGAGAAATCATTGCTCATCTTTTACAATGGCTGTTATCAAAAAGGCAAGAAATAACAAGTTTGGCAAGGATATGAAGCAAAGGGAACACTTGTAGACTGTTGGTGGGAATATAAACTGGTGCAGTCACTATGGAAAATAGTACAGAGATTTCTCAAACCATAAAGATAGAATTACCATATTATCCAGAAATTCCACTTCTTCAATTTTTCCAAAGAAAATGCTAATTTGAAAGATAAATGTACCACTATGTTTATTTTAACATTATTTACAATAGCTGAGGTATGGATGAGTATCTGTCAGTCAATGACTGAATAAAAAAAAAAAAAGTAACATCTATAAACATGTCTATATATATGTGCATGGTGGAATATCATTTAGGCATAAAAAGAGAATGAAATATTGCCATTTACAACAACATGAATGGACATTGAGGGTATTATGCTAAGTGAAATATGAGAAAGACAAGCACTGTATGATATCAATTGTATGTGTAATCCAAAGACAAACAAACAAGCAAACATAAAATCAAGCTCATAAGTACTGAGAACAGGTTGGTAGTTCCCAAAGGCAGGGGGTGGGAGGGAACTAGAATGAAATGGTTAGTGGATCAAAAGGTATAAACTTCCAGTTATAATTAAATAAAACATCAGACTAAAATATACAGCAAAGTGACTATATTTAATAACACTGTATTGTATATTTGAAATTTTTAGGAGAGTAGATCTCAAGTAGTCCTAATCACAAGAACAAAAATTGTAGCTATATATGGTGATGGGTGTTGACTTATTGTGGTGGTCATTTTTCACCATGTATGAAAATCAAATCATTATGCTGTATTTTGTTGTTTAGTCAGTAAGTTGTGTCCAACTCTTGTGACCCCATGGACTGGAGCCCACCAGGCTCCTCTGTCCATGGGATTTTTTTGTTAAGCTCTTGATGCACATCTCCAGTATCAGTGGTCTATGAGCTTTCTCAAAGGGAAGGTCCTATGGTAACCTCTACTTACTACTTCTAAGATCTACGTTGTGATACTAACAGTTAGTATCACTGTCCCTGAGCACATTCCCAAACCTTCTGCTCACTACAGTATTGCAAGGCTGTCAGGTAACCAACACCCACTAAGCGTGCCTGGCATCCCAAGTGGAGGACTATTACACCAGCTAGCCTTGGTCTCCACACACTGTTCCTGCAGCAAGTCTCAGCATTTCTAGAGCAGGTAGAAGCTGTTCTAAAATTAGTTCATGTTTATTTCAAAGGTCATTAATTTTTCTGCTATATTCCAGTAAAGGGTAAAGTGATAATGGAATTTGAGTTTATAAAGTTTGTTATGACAGCTCCTCAAAACTGCACTAGGCTGGCAAATACACAAGTTCGAACATCATCAGGAATATATATAATCTTCTTTTTTTCTTTATGGTAACTACAAACATATAAAAATAGACTCACTGTCAAGCTGTAATTCAGAGAGCTTGCTTAGTCTAAAAATAATGGTATCTAGTCTATGCCTAACAATGAATAATTTTTTTTTTCTGTTTCTTCAAAATAATTAGTTGTCCTAGACAACCCTAAAAGTGTCTGGATTACAAAAGTGGTGAAATAAAATATCATCACAGATGAGTTAAGCAAGTTAATAATTTCATATAATGAATAGTTTTTGCTGTCTCTACAAGTACAAGACAAAAGACCATGTTAGATATTTAAGAGTTTATATGGAAAGCTTGGGTCTCCCCTGGTGGCTCAGACAGTAAAGAATCCACCTACAATGTGAGAGACCCAGGTTTGATCCCTGGGTTGGGAAGATCCCCTGGAGGAGGGCATGGCAACTGACTCCAGTATTCTTGCCGGAGAACCCCCATGAGCAGAGGAGCCTGGCAGGCTCCAGTCCACGAGGTAGCCGAGAGCTGGACACAGCTGACTTACTAAGCACGGCTTGGCACAGCACATGGAGAGCTTGAACTGTTGTTTTTAAGCTGACATACTAATTTTAAACAGTAATTTTAAAATTAAGGTTAATTCCAATTTATCTTTCTACTTGAAAATTTATTGTAGTTCTGAGATATATTTTTAAAATTCAGGCTAGTAAACCTGACAGAATTAGGTATTACTCAAGAACCCATTGAGCATTTAGCAAGCTCTTGCCCTGTGTATTCCACTGAAACATGATTGCCTCTAAAATTCAATTCCATTTGGAATGCTACAGTTCTTCAGAGGAGTCTCAGTATAGTTGCAAACTACTGTATTCACAGATTCAGTTTCACTCTGGAGTATTTAAATGCCAGAAGAGAATGCTGAGAATTAAAACATCAATGAAAACAGCAGCAAATGAAATGTAGAAGTGTGACTGGATACAGTCTCATTTTCTAGTTCCTCCCAGAGTAATATATATAAAATTACAGGAAAATTGGTTTGATTTATCATTTTCAACAGAGCATAATATTTAACTAGTTTTGTGGAATAACATTTCAAGTAGTTTGAAATGTTATAAGTAGTCAAATAGGGCTAATTCTTTTGAAGACAATTAAAAGTAGGGGAGAATTCAGGCACAAATATAATCTTTTCTCAGAAGTTTTAATGTTCCTTCTAACATTAGAAACAGATCACTCTTGATAGACATCAATATTTAATATACTACTGAAAAAAAAACTTACAGGTACTAGATTATCATCAATGATACTCTGAAGATTGCTTAGAGTATCATTGCTCTGAAGATGAAAATGAAACAAGTAGAGACTTAGAGGAACAATTAAATTAGTCTTCTTAGCAAGAGATCAATACATTTCAACGAAGATCTTACTATATACAAAACAAAAAGATAGGACTATATACAAAAAAAAAAAAAGATAGGACATAAACTCTAACTTCCTGTTACTTGCAACCTGATTAGAGGATGGTATAAATTTATAAGAAATAATAAAGATAGAATAAATAAGGAATAAAAAATAAATAGTAAGGATAATTGCCATGATAGTGCTAAGTACATAAGTTCAAAGGAAAGAAAATACACCTTTTTGAGAGCATCAGAAAACTTCATAAAAAAGATAGTCTTTAAGATGGAAACAATATACTCAAGATGGGGTAAACAAGAATTTCAGGAGACAGTAAAAGCACAGATAAAAATAAGAAAGAAAAATATTTGTTGCACACAGAAAAAGCATCTAGATTTCACTGCAGAGTAGTTAAGTGTACCGGACAAATAACTGGGGAATTGTGTTAAGATTTTTAGATTTCATTCTGTAAGCATTAGTGAGGCATATAAATGTTACATGCAGAAAAAGTGTTACAGGCAAAGTTATGATTCACATTTCAGCATGAATAGGAATAATTGGCATGGGAGATAAAAGTTGGGAAGACCAGTTACAATACAGTCTCCATAGTTCAGGTCAGAAGTATGTAATTAAACCCAATTCTTCAGCCAAGATGGTGGCGACAGCTATTGAAGAATTGAGTTGCCCCATATGCAGTCAACAGATCTAATGCTACAGAAACAAGTCCTTTTTTTAGCATCATTGTGTGTAGTCAATGTTCTATAATACATGCAGAAATAGAATCAGTAAGGCATGTCATCAGGCTTCCCTGGTAAAAAAAAATCTACCTGCAATGCATGAGACCCAGGTTCGATCCCTGGGTTAGAAAGATCCCCTGGAGAGGGGAATGGCAACCCATTCCAATATTCGTGTCTACAGAATTCCATGAACAGAGGAGTCAGGGGCCTGGCAGGTTATGGTCCATGGGGTCTGAAATGTTTGAGAGACTAACACACACACAGACAAGGCAAGTCATTATAGTTCTCTAACGTAATATTTAAAATAGGTAGGTTAAAGGATTTCCAGGAAGCTGACTGCAAATAATCCAACATCGCTATGACTAAGTGTTTTTGACATCTCTCCCCATTACTCAGTTGGCATGAGTTTGAGCAAACTCCAGGATAGTAAAGGACAGGGAAGCCTGGCTGCAGCCCATGCGGTGGCAAAGAGTGGGATATGACTTAGTGACTGAACAACAGGAATAGCCCATTACGTCTGGACTCTGATAGAAGCACCACACAGTCATAGTGGCTCAGAATTGGGCCAAGGCACTCTGTTCCTTAATGACAGTTAAGACCAACAATGCTGGTCTTAATTCTTAATATGCTTTCCATATTTTTAAGAGTCATGCCTTTTTGTTTGTTTATCTAGAAAGTAATACAGTGTTGGAGCTCTTCTTATTTTCCAAAGCTGGCTCCTTCTATTGTCACAAATGCCTTTCCCCAGCAAATAATCTGAATCTAAACAAGATAGATAGTTGTCCTCTGAGGCTTATCACAGAGGAGCCTCTGGGCATTACTAGCTACACTCAATTAGGAGGTGTCATTCCCAGGTGTGAGAGTGACAGGAATTAAATCTTAAGAAAGTGCAGTCCAGGCACTTGAATTTCGGGTGACTAATTTGGTTGACTTCACTCACAAGGTCTGACTTCAGGTGAAAGGATTTGATTGAGCATAGATCAAAAATCTCCCCAGAGCTGAGTGACCTTGTTAAGCAACTTTGCTACATCTCTTACGCAGTGAGGTATGCTCAGCAAAGCACAACTATTTTCCATTAACCTCCGAGGCAGCAACAAATTTATCCATTTCCTGTCCCTTCTTACTCACTTCACTCCAGTCCTTCAGCAAAATGCCCCTCACTTCTCCCATTTGCCAACTTGTCATGTGACTGCATGGATTAAGTCCCCAACTAAGACTGCTCTAAGTACCAAACCTACAGGGTCATTGAGTTTGAAACTGAATTCCTGGAAATCTTACTTTTTAAAAAGAATCCCAGATGTAATTTAAGTGCCTGAATATCTATATGGAGTAGGATCAAGTCACTAGGCATTTCCCACGTGCCTAACGCATCAGGTGCTATGCCAGTCACTGGGTATACAATGACAGATTCACAGTACCTGGAAAAAGAGGGAAGGTGGCTTGTAGAATAGACTTTGGAGTCTGGTAGACCTGGGCTCACATCCTACCTTTAACTTTCTCTGTAGCTTTTATAGCATACACAATTTCTTTGAGCCTCAGTTTCTGTATCTGCAAAATGGAAATAATAATACCTCACAGGGTTTATGAAGATATTCAATAGGATGCTTAGTTTTCTTTGTGAAAATAGAAAGGGTGCCCAAATGTCAGCTATTTGTTGTTGCTGTAGGGCTTATTTTGTCTTGTTTTGGTTAGATTTAGTTTGGGTTTGTTTTGCTTTGTTTTAGAATATTGCTCTCAGGAAAGGGGAGCAAATTAAATCAACAATTATAATATCCAGACAGTTACATCAATGGACCTGTCTCCTGTTTCAGTAAAAGTTTAATCATTTATGGAACTAACATTTTAAAGATCCCTTTTATCTTAATATCATAAAGTAGGTTTATGAAAGTATGTTTCATGGGTGTGTATATAAATAATAACAAAGACCATTTGTTGGACTTGAAAAACCAAATGCAAGTTTATTCTTAGGAAGAGGGGAACTGCTTTTAAGCAGAGTTCAGTTACTGTCCATATTATTAGTACCACTCACAGCATAATTTGTCAAGTATAGGCCTTAATCAGCCGGATACAGCTGAAGCGACTTAGCATGTGCACATGCAGGCCTTGGTCAGACTCTGGCTCAACCACTAAATCTCATAAGAAAGCACTGAATGTGTTGTTTTTCTGACTGTGCTGAGAAGCAGCCATGCCTGGAATTGTTGCTATACTACTGGAAAGACAACAAGCTCGTGGTATTCTCACAGCAACCTAAGTAATATGCACAAATATCCATTGGGATTTCTATCAGAATTCTCAACACCCAAATGGCCATTTGTAAAATGTGTGATTCTTTTTAAACCCTAGACCTTGGAACACATATGACTCACAACCAACAAACATAATCAGAGATTGCAAGAAAATTTTAAAGTGTTAAAGATCTTGTTAGTTTCAGTCCCTTGTGTCATTCTCATTAGCATTGTTCCAGTGTGCTCAAACCAAGCAAAGTGTTGAGTAATAAGATGGACCAAGGCCGTTAGAGACTCAAAGGAGGACATTGATCAAATTGCTGTAGACTCAACATGTATTAAGTGCTTGATGATACTCTTGGCTTCACCAACAGAACACTCTGCTTGTGAGATTAAGGCCATGGAGGTGATCATACTCCAAGTTGCCTTTCCTCTCCCAAACCAAGTCTCCATGTCCACCCGTGAAAGGATGCCTTGGAGGCCTGTCCCATAACATGCCATGTGCGTGCATCCTCAGTTGCTTCAGTCATGTCCAGCTCTTTGCAAACTCATGGGCTGTAGCCCACCGGGCTCTTCTGTCCATGAGATTATCCCATCAGGAATACTGGAGTGGGCTGCCATTTCCTCCTCCAGGGGATCTTCCTGCCCCAGGGGTTGGACCTGGATCTCCTGCATTTGCAGGCAGATTCTTCATTGCTGAGTCACTGGGGAAACCCCATAACATGCCATGAGATCACAAAAACCTGGTTAACATAAATCAAGAAAAGGAAAAAAAGAATAGTGGAATGTCTGTCCTTAGGACGTACTGAATTGGAAGTTAGCAATGAAGGGGTTTCTCTTTTAACTTAGATAAAACTTAGATAAAACCTCCTTGATTTGGTATACTATCTTCAACTCATTAAGCCTCTTGGAGGAGTGTCTAGATCTAGCCTCTGTGCTTTCTATTGCTCATTGCTTTTATTTTCTCTTGCTGTGAATTTTCCTTTGATGTTAAATTAAGCTCCCTCTAGTGTTATGAGTGTCTTGGTATCTGATCTATAGCTTTTTACACATAAAAAATAACAAATTGGAAAGAAAGCAGTTTAGTCCTAAAAGAGATGTGGGATCTGTTTGAGTTGCAACATTATAAAAAAAAAAGGTTGGCTCTTTAAACAGTCAAGTTAAGTAGGATGAAATTTGGGTTAAACTGTCCCTGTGTGAGAGTTTGTAAACCCCTACACAGGCACACTCAGTCCTGGGAAGTCTGCTGAAGGCTTTTTTTTTTTCCCCCTCCATGGTGGGTATTACATTTCAGCAGCTGAACTACTTTAAAAGTGGAGAGCACTGAGGCTCTGAGTACTCCAAAGTCAGATGTGATCCAAACAAAACTTAATCTTAGGAATTAAATAGCAGAAAGTCCATAGTGATAGTCCAAGAGAACACATAAAGGGCAAAATATTAAAAGGGCCTTTTAATACTGATAAATTTCATTTTTCCATAACAAGTTTGTATCTTGTTTTATTTTGCTTTTTATTTTTTTAATGTGATGTGTCAGAAAGATTAAGATATCCTTTGTAATGACACACTCAGTACACTCAAGGACTATTGCTTCCTCAGTTCAGTTCAGTTCAGTCGCTCAGTCGTTTCTGACTCTTTGCGACCCAATGGACTGCAGCACACCAGGCTTCCCTGTCCATCACCAACACCTGGAGCTTGCTCATGTCCATTGATTCAGTGATGTCATCCAACCATCTCATCCACTGTTGTCCCCTTCTTCTGCCTTCAATATTTCCCAGCATCAGAGTCTTTTCCAATGAGTCGGCTCTTCACATCAGGTGGCGAAAGTATTGGAGTTTCAGCTTCAGCATCAGTCCTTCCAATGAATCTTCAGGACTGATTTCCTTTAGAATGGACTGGTTGGATCTCCTTGCAGTCCAAGGGAATCTCAAGAGTCTTCACCAATACCACACTTCAAAAGCATCAGCTCTTCAGCGTTCAGCCTTCTTTATAGTCCAACTCTCACATCCACACATGACTAGTGGAAAAACCATAGCTTTGACTAGACAGACTTTTGTCTGCAAAGTAATGTCTCTGCTTTTTAATATGCTGTCTAGGTTTATGATAGCTTTTCTTCCAAGGAGCAAGTGTCTTTTAATTAATGACTTCCTGCTGCCTGCACATATGCATTTACTTTCTACAGTATATTTTGGGTACTTGTGTCTTCCATGACATGAGAGCAGAATCCTACCTCCATCCAGGTCAGTAGATTGACTTTACTGTGTTCAGGCGAGCAAACCCAAATTTGTTTTGGTAACATACCTTTAAGTTCCCCTAGGAGTATTTAAAACAAAGATGATGTCCCCCAGGCACTTAAATATTTTATTACTAGCCAGACTGCAGTCCCTGACTCTTAGGTAGCCATGAGGACCTGATCTCCTCATTTCCACTCTAACTCAATACCTGTGCTAGATAAAAGCCCACCTAGATATGACACCCCATTTCCTTTCTCCTGATTGGTGGCCTTGTTTTAGAATATCCTCATAAGCTGGGGAAGACTTGTTTTTATTTTAACACCCCAATCCTATAGGAAAAGCCTGTAAAAGACAAAATCTACAAGAGTGATGTTCTTGCACAAAGAAAAAAATTGTTTATTACAACATGAAAATTTTATTTTCTGAATTCCTGACCTGATTAGTTGAGGACTTCCTCCCTCTGTCACTAAAGGCCTAATAAGGGGATTTGGAAAGTAACATTAATTACAGGGTTTCCACACGGATTTTTCCTTTGCAGACAAAGATGGAAAACCTCAATACAGTAAGCAAAAACAAGACTGGGAACTGACTGTGGCTCAGATCATGAACTCCTTATTGCCAAATTCAGATTTAAATGGAAGAAAATAAGGAAAACCACTAGACCATTCAGGTATGACCTAAATCAAAACCCTTAACAATATACAGTGGAAGTGACAAATAAATTCAAAGGGATAGATAGATAGAGTGCCTTAAGAACTATGGACAGTCTGTGACCTTGTACAGGGGGTGGTGAGCAAAACCATCCCAAAGAAAAATAAATGCAAAAAAGGCAAAATGGTTGCCTGAGGAACCTTTGAATAGAAGGGAAATGAAAGGTAAAGGAGAAAAGGAAAGATATACCCATTTGAATGCAGAGTTCCAAAGAATAACAAGGAGAGATAAGAAAGACTTCCTCAGTGATCAGTGCAAATAAATAGAGGAAAACAATAGAAAGGGAAAGTCTAAAGATCTCTTCAAGGAAATTAGAGATACCAAGGGAACATCTCATGCAAAGATGGGCCCAATAAAGGACAGAAATGGTATGGACCTAGAAGAAGCAGAAGATATTAAAAAGAGGTGGCAAGAATACACAGAAAAACTGTACAAAAAAGATCTTCACAACCCAGATAATCACAAAGATGTGATCACCAACCTAGAGCCAGACATCTTGGAATGTAAAGTCAAGTGGGCCTTAGGAAGCATCACTATGAACAAAGCTAGAGAAGGGGATGGAATTCCAGTTGAGCTATTTCAAATCCTAAAAGATGATGCTGTGAAGTGCTGCACTCAATATGCCAAAAAATTTGGGAAAACTCAAGAGTGGCCACAGGACTGGAAAAGATCAGTTTTCATTCCAATCCCAACGAAGTTAGTTCGGTTCAGTACAGTCACTCACTGGTGGCTGACTATTTGCGACCCCATGAATCGCAGGACACCAGGCCTCCCTGTCCATCACCAACTCCCGGAGTTTACTCAAACTCGTGCCCATTGAGTCAGTGATGCCATCCAGCCATCTCATCCTCTGTCATCACTTCCTCCTACGGCCCCCAATCCCTCCCAGCATCAGGATCTTTTCTAACGAGTCAACTCTTCACATGAGGTGGCCAATATACTGGACTTTCAGCTTCAGCATCAGTCCTTCCAATGAACAGCCAGGACTGATCTCCTTTAGGATGGACTGGTTGGATCTCCTTGCAGTCCAAGGGACTCTCAAGAGTCTTCTCCAATACCACACTTCAAAAGCATCAATTCTTCAGTGCTCAGCTTTCTTCACAGTCCAACTCTCACATCCATACATGACCACTGGAAAAACCATAGCCTTCACCAGACGGACCTTTGTTGGCAAAGTAATGTCTCTGCTTTTTAATATGCTATCTAGGTTTTTCAAAACTTTCCTTCCAAGGAGTAAGCGTCTTTTAATTTCATGGCTGCAATCACCATCTGCAGTGATTCTGGAACCCAAAAAAATAAAGTCTGACACTGTTTCCACTGTCTCCCTACCTATTTCCCATGAGGTGATGGAACCAGATGCCATGATCTTAGTTTTCTGAATGTTAAGCTTTAACCCAACTTTTTCACTCTCCTCTTTCACTTTCATCAAGAGGCTTTTTAGTTCCTCTTCACTGCCATAAGGGTGGTGTCGTCTGCCTATCTGAGGTTATTGATATTTCTCCCGGCAATCTTGATTCCAGCTTGTGCTTCTTCCAGCCCAGCATTTCTCATGATGTACTCTGCATATAATTTAAATAAGCAGGGTGACAATATACAGCCTTGACATACTCCTTTTCCTATTTGGAACCAGTCTGTTGTTCCATGTCCAGTTCTAACTGTTGCTTCCTGACCTGCATACAAGTTTCTCAAGAGGTAGATCAGGTGGTCTGGTATTCCCATCTCTTTCAGAATTTTCCACAGTTTATTGTGATTCACATAGTCGAAGGCTTTGGCATAGTCAATAAAGCAGAAATAGATGTTTTTCTGGAACTCTCTTGCTTTTTCGATGATCCAGCAGATGTTGTCTGGTTCCTCTGCCTTTTCTAAAACCAGCTTGAACATCTGGAAGTTCTCAGTTCACGGATTGCTGAAGCCTGGCTTGAAGAATTTTGGCATTATTTTACTAGCGTGTGAGATGAGTGCAATTGTGCAGTAGTTTGAGCATTCTTTGGGATTGCCTTTCTTAGGGATTAGAATGAAAACTGACCTTTTCCAGTGCTGTGGCCACTGCTGAGTTTTCCAAATTTGCTGGCATATTGGGTGCGGCACTTTCACAGCATCATCTTTTAGGATTTCAAATAGCTCAACTGGAATTCCATCACATCCACTAGCTTTGTTCGTAGTGATGCTTTCTGAGGCCCACTTGACTTTACATTCCAGGATGTCTGGCTCTAGGTGAGTGATCACACCATTGTGATTATCTGGGTCATGAAGATCTTTTTTGTACAGTTCTTCTGTGTATTCTTGCAAACTCTTCTTAATATCTTCTGCTTCTCTTAGGTCCATACCATTTCTGTCCTTAATCGAACCCATCTTTGCATGAAATGTTCCCTTGGTAACTATAATTTTCTTGAAGAGATCTCTAATCTTTCCCATTCTGTTGTTTTCCTCTTTTTCTTTGCATTGATAGCTGAGGAATGCTTTCTTATCTCTCCTGGATATTCTTTGGAACTCTGCATTCAAATGGGAATATCTTTCCTTTTCTCCTTTGCTTTTCACTTCTCTTCTTTTCACAGCTATTTGTAAGGCCTCCTCAGACAACCATTTTGCCTTTTTGCATTTCTTTTCCATGGGGATGGTCTTGATCCCCATCTCCTGTACAATGTCATGAACCTCCGTCCATAGGTCATCAGGCTCTCTGTCTATCAGATCTACTCCCTTAAATCTATTTCTCAATTCCACTGTATAGTCATAAGGGATTTGATATAGGTCATACCTGAATGGTCTAGTGGTTTTCCCTTCCTTCTTCAGTTTACGTCGGAAATTGGCAATAAGGAGTTCATGATCTGAGTCACAGTCAGCTCCTGGTCCTGTTGTTGCTGACTGTATAGAGCTTCTCCATCTTTGGCTGCAAAGAATATAATCAATCTGATTTCGGTGTTGACCATCTGGTGATGTCCATGTGTAGAGTCTTCTCTTGTGTTGTTGGAAGAGGGTGTTTGCAATGACCAGTGCGTTCTCTTGACAAAACTCTATTAGCCTTTGCCCTGCTTCATTCCGTACTCCAAGGCCAAATTTGCCTGTTACTACAGGTGTTTCTTGACTTCCTACTTTTGCATTCCAGTCCCCTATAATGAAAAGGACATCTTTTTTGGGTGTTAGTTCTAAAAGGTCTTGTAGGTCTTCATAGAACCGTTCAATTTCAGCTTCTTCAGCATTACTGGTTGGGGCATAGGCTTGGGTTACTGTGATATTGACTGATTTGCCTTGGAAACGAACAGATATCATTCTGTCGTTTTTGAGATTGCATCCAAGTACTGCATTTTGAACTCTTTTGTTGACCATGATGGCTACTCCATTTCTTCTAAGGGATTCCTGCCCACAGTAGTAGATATAATGGTCATCTGAGTTAAATTGACCCTATTCCAGTCCATTTTAGTTTGCAGATTCCTAGAATGTTGACATTCACTCTTGCCATCTCCTGTTTGACCATTTCCAATTTGCCTTGATTCATGGCCCTAACATTCCAGGTTCCTGTGCAATATTGCTCTTTACAGCATCGGACCTTGCTTCTATTACCAGTCACATCCATAACTGGGTATTGTTTTTGCCTTGGCTCCATCCCTTCATTCTTTCTGAAGTTATTTCTCCGTTGATCTCCAGTAGCATATTGAGCACCTACCGACCTGGGGAGTTCCTCTTTCAGTAGCCTATCATTTTGCCTTCTCATACTGTTCATGGGGTTCTCAAGGCAAGAATACTAAAGTGGCTTGCCATTGCCTTCTCCAGTGGACCACATTCTCTCAGACCTCTCCACCATGACCCTGCCATTTTGGGTGGCCCCACACGGCATGGCTTAGTTTCATTGAGTTAGACACAACTGTGTTCCTGTGATCAGATTGGCTAGTTTTCTATGATTATGGTTTTAGTGTGTCTGCCCTCTGATGCCCTCTGGTAACACCTACCGTCTTACTTGGGTTTCTCTTACCTTGGACGTGGGTTATCTCTTTACGGCTGCTCCAGCAAAGCACAGCCGCTGCTCCTTACCTTGGACAAGGGGCATCTTTTCACGGCCGCCCCTTCTGACCTTCAACGTGGAGTAGTTCTTCTCAGCCCTCCTGCACCCCGCAGCAGCCGCTCCTTAGAAGTGGGGTAGCTCCTCTCGGCCGCAGGCCCTGCCCTCAGACGTGTGGTAGCTCCTCTTGATCGCCTCCCCTGACCTCGGAAAAGCAATGCCAAAGAAGGCTCAAACTACCATGCTATTGCACTCATCTCACACACTAGTAAAGTAATGCTCAAATTTCTCCAAGACAGGCTTCAACAGTATGTGAACCGTTAGCTTCCATGTGTTCAAGCTGGATTTAGAGAAGTCTAGAGGTCAAATTGCCAACATCTGCTGGATCATCGAAAAAGCAAGAGAGTTCCAGAAAAACAATTACTTCTGCTTTATTGACTGTGCCAAAGCCTTTGACTGTGTGGACCACAACAAACTCTGGAAAATTTTTAAAGAGATGGAAATACCAGACCACCTGCCTCTTGAGAAATCTGTTTGCAGGTCAGAAAGCAACAGTTAAAACTGGACATGGAACAGCAGACTGGTTCCAAATAGGAAAAGGAGTATGTCAAGGCTGTATATTGTCATCCTGCTTATTTAACTTATATGTAGAGTACATCACGAGAAATGCTGGGCAGGATGAAGAACAAGCTGGAATCAAGATTGCTGGGAGAAATATCAATAACCTCAGATAGGCAGAAGACACCACCCTTATGGCAGAAAGCAAAAAAGAACTCAAAAGCCTCTTTTTGAAAATGAAAGAGAAGAGTGAAAAAGTTGACTTAAAACTCAACATTCAGGAAACTAAGATCATGGTATCTGGTCCCATCACTTCATGGCAAATAGATGGGCAAATAGTGGAAACAGCAAAATACTTTATATTTTTGGTCTCCAAAATCACTGCAGATGGTGACTGCAGCCATGAAATTAAAAGATGCTTGCTCCTTGGAAGAAAAACTATGACCAACACACACAGTTTATTAAAATACGGAGACATTACTTTGTCAACAAAGGTCCATCTGGTGAAAGCTATGGTTTTTCCAGTAGTCATGTATGGATGTGAGAGTTGGACTCTGAAGAAAGCTGAGCACTAAAGAATTGATGCTTTTGAACTGTGGTGTTGGAGAAGACTCTTGAGAGTCCCTTGGACTGCAAGGAGATCCAACCAGTTCATCCTAAAGGAGATCAGTCCTGAATATTCATTGGAAAGATGGATTTTGAAGCTGAAACTCCAATACTTTGGTCACCTGATGCCAAAAGCTGACTCATTGGGAAAGACCCTGATGCTGGGAAAGATTGAAGGCAGGAGGAGAAGGGGACAACAGAGGATGAGATGGTTGGATGGCATCATCGATGCAATGGACATGAGATTTATAAAATCTGGGAGTTGGTGATGGACATGGAGGCCTGGCATGCTGCAGCCCATGAGGTCACAAAGAGTTGGACACAGATGAGTGACTGAACTGAACTGAACTGACACAGATTATTGTACATATTGCCTATGAAATGAGGTGACACCTGGGCAACACACACACACATACCACTATATTTGTACATGAAATTTTTATAATTTCTGACATAGTCTCTTGCAGACTACATTTGGGAACCATTTCTTATAATAAGCTAGAATACTATTTCTATAAGGTGACATTTGAAGAATAAGAGGATTTTTTTTTAAATTACGGAAATGCAAAATTTAGCAGAATTAAAAACATTAATAATGGAATATTCACATTGATCAGAAGAAAGAGGGTTTACTTATAGAAAGGAAAGCATGGTGATATTATTAAAGATTTGAGTGCATACATATCATAAATGAGAGGTTCAACTGTTTGCATACACAGTTTTCTCAAAGCATCACAGAAGTTCCTTGTCCCACTCCCCGCGATATGATGCAAACCAAATAAGTTTTCCCAGCCATCACCTCTAACCTCTTACCCTGACTAGAGATAGAGGGAGCCCCCGTGTCATTTTTCTATAACACAGTGGCTCAAGAAGAGCAACTGAACTTCAGAATCCATTGAAATAATCTTTTAACCCTCCAGTACTAGATGCTTAATTGAAAATTTAACAGAAAGGTACCAATATGCCATCATATGCTGGCTCCAGCCCTCAGGGAATTCTCCAATTCTGAAAGGCAAGAAAAATTCTATACTAATTACTAATAATAGGGATTATTATTTGCCTCTTAAAATGAATAGCTAAAAACAACCTAGGCTTTCCTTAATTAGTGCTAAAAGAGCTTGAAACCACAATATCCAAGAAGGTTGTAAACAGTAACTTAATATATGGCCAGCCTATATTGTAACTGTTCAGTTCAGTTCAGTTCAGTTCAGTCGCTCAGTCGTGTCCGACTCTTTGCTGTGAGGAGTCGCCAAAAAGGTATACATGTATAATATACCATGCTCATCAAAGAGCCCATAATGAATTTTTGGACTTCCCTGCTGGCTCAGAGGTTAAAGCGTCTGCCTGCAATGCAGAAGACCTGGGTTTGATCCCTGGGTCGGGAAGATCCCCTGGAGAAGGAAATGGTAACCCTCTCTAGTATTCTTGCTTGGAGAACCCCATGGATAGAGGAGCCTGGTGGGCTACAGTTTACAGGGTCACAAAAGAGTCAGACATGACTGAGCGAGTTAGCTAACTAACTAATATAGTAAAAAAGTAAATACAGTGGCTAAGACAGTAAAGCATCTGCCTGCAATGTGGGAGACATGGGTTTGATCCCTGGGTCAGGAAGATCCCCTGGAGAAGGAAATGGCAACCCACTCTGGTACTCTTGCCTGGAAAATCCCACGGATGGAGAAGCCTGGTAGGCTACAGTCCATGGGGTCTCAGAGTCAGACAAGGCTGAGCAACTTCACTTTAAATACTAAATAATAGAGAATTAAAATAATCATAAATGTTGTGTGTGTTATACTGTATGTATCCTTAAATATATTAAATTCATTTAATTACCAGCAGAGTTTCTAAATAATTTTTCTGCTGGCCTAAACAGTGTGTTTCTGAGTCCAAGCTATGACTGCTCACTGCAGGACAGGCCAATAAATCAAGAGACAAGTTGTTAGGGCAAGAAATAAAGACTTTATTTGGAAAGCCGGCAGACCAAGAAGATGGCAGACTAGTGTCCCAAGGAAGTATCCTAAGTTAGAATTCAGACTTTTTATAATACTAAATGGGGAAAAGGTGTGCTTTGTTGCAGCAAACTTCTTAGTGCTGGAATCCTTTGTTCTTGCATCTGCCCAGAACTTATCACAATGTCACTGTAAACCTCCAGTATGACAAATGTTATTCACTATTCTACAACTTTCTATCCCTATCTGAATGGAAAGTGCTATATGTTTAAAGGTCATAGCCTTGAGAATGGGCCATCTGGTTTATTTCAGGCTACAGGCAATGCACATTCTTACAGCAAAAACAACAGCATACAAAGGTTAAAGTAAAAGAAATAGACACAATATTGAGTTGAATTTGTTCTTTCCTAAAATATCTGCAAACTACTTAATAAATATTTGCCTTCCAGTTAGCCAGTTTACTAAGAGAGAGCCATAGAGATCTTCCTCAGTTAATAGTTATATTGTTAGGGAATTGAAAAGTGAAGTTGCTCAGTAGAGTCCAACTCTTTGAGACCCCATGGACTGTAGCCTACCAGGTTCCTTGGTCCATGGGATTTTCCAGACAAGGGTACTGGAGTGGGTTGTCATTTCCTTCTCCAGGGAATCTTCCCAACCTAGGGATGGAAACCAGGTCTCCTGCAGTGCATTGCTTTACTATCTGAGCCACCAGGGAAGCTGCTTCCCTGGTTTCACCAGGGAATTGAAACCAAAATTCAATTTTAGAAAATCAAATAAAATGTTTAAGGTGCTTTTCATTATACATTTTAGAGGTGCTGTCACTTGACAGTTCACTATGGTAACACTTTCTCCTATGCCACATTCCTTCCTGTGGTTTTGTTAAACTGAGTAAATAGAGGAATAATTTAATTTAATTTTGTTATGTTCAGGATGTGGGGAAGATGAGGAGGTCAGGAAAGAGAATGGAACAAAGAACTGAGAAATGAACAAGCCAAAGACCACAGAATGCATGAACAGGCATGCCTAGACATGTGAGAGCACAGCCAAAGGGGAGCATGGGTTAGACAGGAGCCTCTGAAGATCCTCCTAGAGCCACAAACTTATGAGTGAGGGAAGATTCTACCAGGGATCAGCTTCGGAATTCCTGTCGCCCAGTCTCCATCCCATAACCAAATTCAGTACCAAGCTTACTATTTTTCGAATCCAATTCCCTCATACAAATCTTTTATTTATTTATTTATTGCTTTTCTCAAAAGTATTCAGCCTCTTGTGCCCTCTTATGCGTTAAAGGTCATTGATTTGACATCAATCAAAAGATGTGTCATGAAGCAACATGAGAACATTAACTGAAGAAACACATCTAGGGAGAGAGTATATCCTGGATTTCCTCTCCTACTCAACCCATAAGACAAGCAGCTTTTCTCACCTACAAGTTAAATAATATATTTATAAAAATTGTTATTTATAAACAATAACAACAAGTCTTGTAATCATTTGCAACCATGACCAGACAGTGAAAATAAAGAGATTGATATACTCACCTGATTTTTTAAAAACAAAATGAAACAGGAGGAATGTACAATTGAAGAAGTGGTGGCTAGCTGTTTGTTTATTCACAGTTGTGATAATGCACCAAGATTCATTACACTCAGTGGACTATGTTCTTGGCCTTTAAGTAGAAACCATTAGCATCAATTTGTTTCTCAATTTTGCATGGCAAAGAAACCATAGTGAAAATGTCATTTGTATGTAAAATATTGGAAACCTAAATCTATTTCCCCAAGAATAAAAGATTCAGACCCTTGGTTCTCTCTGTGCTCTTTCATGACTTAGTTTCTTTGAGTAGTTTGCAAATTAGCTATAGTAATCATGAAACATCTATAAAGATATCTGCACCTGAATTCTTCATGGAATAAGAAGTAATGTTTGCATTTAGGACTGCATCTGCTCTGTAGCTTAAAGAAATAATTTATTTGACAGTACTGAAAGAAATTAAATGGGTGAATACAAAAAGTCACTTGTAGAGAAGACAAGCAAGGGATACCGAGGGACTCACAGCAGTAGTCCAGCATGTTGGCTTCAGGTGACGGTGGTAACGATTGAGAGTATTAGGCAGAATATATTTTGGAGGTGGAATGAAGAACCATTCTGATGGATATACTGGATATGGAGAAAGAAGGCAGGAGATGAATCAAGAATAACTTAAGTAACTCAGAGGATATTGATTTTATTTACTGAGATGAGAAGATCAGATGAAGAACAGGAAGAAAAACATTTAAGCTTGAAACATTTATTAGACTTACAAATGATATGTTAAGTAGGTGAGTGGATTCTGAAGAAAAGTTGGGCTAGAGATAATTGAGAGTATTCAAAGCCATTAAATTGGCTAGCAAGTGTGTGTAAATGGAAGAACCCACAAGAAATTCAACATTTAAAGGTCCCAGTGGAGAAGTCAGAAGAGACAATGAGTATCAGGTAAGAGAAAAGGGGATATCATGGAAGCTAAGAGAAGAGCATGCTTCAGAAAGAAGGGAGTGGTCAGCTGTTTCCAGTGTCTCTGAGAAGTCACTGTCAGCAGGAGTGATGACTGGATTTGGGAAATGGACTTCACTGGCCATTGTATTAGGCATGGTCTCAAAGCACCGGTAGTAACACAAGCCTCATGGGAGTGGATTGATGAGAGAATGGGTGATGGTAGTTACTATAGACTTCTGCAGTGAAGATCAGGATTTTAAGCTCATTATGTGCCTAGTAGCTCAGTCGGTTCTGACTCTTTGCCACCCCATGGACTGTAGCTTGCCAAGCACCGCTGTCCATGTGGATTCTCCAGGCAGGAATCCTGGGGTGGGTTGCCATGCTCTCCTCCAGGGAATCTTCCCAACCCAGGAATCACACCCAGGTCTCTACATAGTAGGTAGGTTCTTTACCCTCTGAGCTGCCAGGGAAGCCCAATTAAGCATATTAGCTGAAGACAAATGAAGGCTAAAGGGAGGATTTTTTTCAAAGTGAAAGATACAACTCTGCCTATACACAAATAGGAACAATTCAGTAAAAAGGAAGAAACTCATGGGATGCAAGAGAAAGAAGATAAACACCAAAGGAAGATCTTTGAAAGGCAAGAGTCACTGGGGTCCAGGATCAAATGGCAGTGTCCTTGACAAGGGCAGACTTTTCAGCCTTTGCAGGAGTGGAGGTTTCAGATACAGGTAGAGAGGTAGGGGTCATGACAGGAAGGTGAGAGATTTCCAGTTGTACTTATATCTTAAAAGAATGAAGCTACATCATTCAGCTGAATCAGAGGATGTGCTTACATCAGAGAGGTGAAAAAAAAAAAAAAAACAGAAGAGAGAGGAGCATGAATTAAGATGGTGAGTTTGGAGACAGAAACCAGCTGGGTAAGTCTGCTAGGTTTGCCTGAGGTGCTTGACCACTGCAGGGCTGTGGTCATGGCTGTACTATGATGAGATTTGATTAATATAAAACTAACTTTTTTTCTCCTTATAAAGTAAAAATTAAAAATAAAATGAGCAAATAAAATCAAGATACAAACTCAAATGTAGATTTAATAATTATTTAAGCTTGTGACCCAAATAGTTGGTGTCCATTTAGAGGTCAGCAGAGTAGTATTCATTAAATTCATAGAAGAGTATACTTTTTTACAAGCATAGATTTTGGAGTCACATAACTCTGCCACTAAGTAGTTACATTATCTCAGTTTCTATAGATCTGTTTTCACATCTGTAAAACTAGGACTGTGTCTAAATCATAGGCTTGCTGTGAAGCTTAAATGTGTGCTAATATGGGCCAAGTCCTCACAAAGAAACTGACACAGTTAACCTTTAAATAATAGTAATTTTAGTTACTTGTGAAAGGAGTGATTGAGGTGACAAAAATATTTAAGTTGTGAATGTTGCTTTAACCTACTTGTCTCTGATATGTAGACATGCCAGAAACAGAGAATGAAAGAGAGCAAAGTATAGTCACCTGAATAATCAGCTAATACTAATTAAGAACAGACTATTCTTCTTACTTATTACTTCTAATTTGACTTATTTATTATCCCCAGGATTTAACTTTTCAGGTCAAAACATAATGAAAAGTTTTCATCCTTTTTCAGACCAAATAATATCTCTACTCTAAAAGCAACCAAATAAACTATGTATTATCATAATTACATTAAAGATTTTCCTTCCAATGAAGCAAGGGTTCCTTCTTGATTTAAGGCAGCAAAGAGAAAATGCAAAACTAAAAAGGAATTACCAAAATACAATTAACATTCAACTATGCTAATGAAGAAATAAATAACAAGAATGGGCTCTGGTGTTCCCTAAGCTATTAAATAAATTTCTATAACAGGAAAGTCAACTTCCTGCAGCAAGGGAGCAATGGACAAAAGTATAAAGGATACATCATGCAGAAGGGAAAAGTGGCCAAAAGCCAAAGGCATTGCCTTCAAATCAAAGGGCAAACAGTTCACACATAAGAACTCAGGAATTATTGTATTTCTAGCCACTAACATTAATATACTTTTTCTCCATATTGCTGGTATTTTGTGTATCAGTTGAAAATACAAAGAGATAAAAATTAAGAAAAAAATTGCATTAACTTATTCAATCATTCTATCATGGATTCCAGTAATTTAGGTGATTGATTGCTGTTTGTCAGCAAGACTAGGCTCTAAAGATTCAGGAAACATTACATTTCATGCACACAAATGCTCTCCTATACACTGCAGTGTATAGCAGCAAGAGGAGCCTAGAGTAAAAGCAACCAAACTTGTCTTTAAAGCAAGTTATTTTTTTAATGTTTCTAGAATGCTATTAGTCTGTTGTTTTAAATTATCAAACACACTCAGATCACGCACCTTTGAAGGATTTTATTGCCTAGTATAAGCATTTCTATATGAACAGCCACTCTGACTAAACAACTTTTACAACATAACACATATTTACATATACATGTAATATTGAAAAGAAAACAACTAACCAGTGATCTCTATTGTCTGCATTATTTAGCCATTTAACTACTATGTTGCTACTTATTTCCCTATAGTCTTTACAAATTGAATCTTCTATTAAGAGAGTTTTTCTACTAATAGCTTTTTGTACTGGCCAAAGGACCAGGATTGCATTCTCTTATGAGACAATTTAGATCAGAAAGTAACTAAAGAACAGTTCTAGCTCCATAGGAAATGGATTTCTTGCAATTTGCTTCCTTTTTGTCCAGGACTTTGCTATGTCAATATGTATATCTGCAAAAATTATACATTATACAGTGTACATTATACATTATAAATTATACATTATATACAATTATACATTCTAGACAGTGAGAAATCCACAAGAAAAATTTTAAAAAGAAAAATTACATTTTATAGTTTATTGTTTTGGGGATTTTTTAAATGTCATAAAGAAATTCAGACAGAAAAATAAATGTCTGTATATTTCTGCTAAATTACCCACTAAATCTGAATATGGAGGATGTGTACAGCTCTTTTTCATTTGTTTGTTTTTTAAGAGATGCATTACAGTTCCCTTTAGTAAATCTTGATGCAACTAGATTTAACTAGATGGAGTCAGACCTTAATAAATGGGATTATGACTGGAAAATGTATACATCTTCTAATTTATGACTTTGTGTTTAGTATTTTAAAGGAAGGAAGGAAATTGTATTGAAACATTTCAACAGGCTAACACTTGGGCCTCTGTCACATCATAACTAGAGAGAGATTTCCCTTATTTAGAGGTTATTAGCCTGCAGACAAAGAAAATGAAAACTGGCTGTGAAAAGCTCAGTTTGGGTTTATTACAAATAGAGGTGTGTTTGTTGTTTAAAATAAGCTTTGTTCCCCCTCATACTAGTGATTTGTCAAAGGAGATACATTAATTACAAGCCAGAAAGATGCTCTTTCACTGACTTGGGGGAAGATTTTGTTGCTTAGTAATTAATCACAGAAAACAATTGAAACAATTAAAGGTGCTGCACTCACATGTGACTCCATAGGTATAGGTGGAAAAAAAAAAAAAAGGAAAACTAACTGAAACTACATATGCATACATAAATAGTCAAGTTGGGACTCTCCGTTCTCCTAAATCAGATGGAAGATTTAAAAGCATGACTACAGCTGTCTGGTTTAGAATACTAAATAGCTTTGAAAGGAACAAGTACACGTTCTCTAAGTAGCTTTGAAAGGAACAAGTACAAATTCTTTGACTGAAGTCCATACTATCCACTGCATATGATTGTCCTACTATATGTCAGAATAAAGCCGACATTCTCCACCAGAAATGCCAAAATTCGCAAAGGAGATGTCATTGAGCTTGAGACATTGAACCATTTGAACCATTAGGTAAGATGGTTGGAAGAAATACTTTCAAACGTATCAAAATAGCAGTGTCAGCTTTGACAAACAGTGGAATCTTGCCAGAGAGGTGTTGCTTTCTCAATGAAAGTAGGAACAGATTAGGTCCCCATCTTTACCCTTTATTCATTATTCAAACATGAAGTTTCAAAAGACAGATGAAGGCAAGAAGAATGCAAATGCCATATTATTGAATGTCTGTGTGAGGACTCATTCCCTGCCAATGAATTATGCCCAGATGATAACAATGTACTTTATGAAAAGAATTAGATTCTCCTCCATAATAAGTAAATTTGAATTATTGTTGAACTTGCTTAAAGGAAGGTTAAATTGTATTTAACACCAGTTTTTTGTACAACTATTCACAATGATTTCCCTATTGTAAAAGAATAAAGTGTCTTGGTTCAAAATATTTAGCACTTCCAGCTTCAAATAAGCCTGTACTGGTCATAAAGACTCAGATGTTCAGATGGGACAATCGGTGAGTGTTTTTCTTCCAGAAATTTCTCAATAATATGGTCTTAGATTTTATTATAAAATACAGTAAATAGACTAATAGAGAATGAAAGAAAATGCATTTTATAAAATAGCATCAATTTGTAGTCTAGAATGCATTAAATTTAAGCACTCACTCACACACACAAACACATACACACACACACAAATATAGACAATATGTGAGATTCTAGTTCCTTAGACTGTAAGCTCTTTGATAACATAGCCTGTGTCTTAATTCACCATTGACTCTCCAGCATATTTCTGGTATCTACCAGGTGCTTCATAATATCACGGACCATGTTAACTATCTGACCTCTGGAAAATGGTGAAAATCTTTTGTTAAATAAATGATTTCCTTCTAAGTTAACATGGGATCCTCATTTTTTATTTTGATATATCTATTTCTTTCCATAAAAATCTACAGTATTGGGTGGTGTATAGCTGCCAAGTGGTAATATTAAAAACATAAAAATCCTCTTGAACTCTGTTTTAAGGAACTTAAGCCAATGTTCAATAGGGTCTGTTGAACCATTAAATAGACATGGACCCAGGAATGTTGAATTCTGTTGCCCAAGACTTTCTCTCCTTTTGCTTTCTTTACTAGTTGTTGACTCCTTTATAAACAATAGGAAGATAATTTTGTATTATGTCTTTCATTTCTGAAAGAACTTTTGTTTAAGGGTTTAACCTGAAAATCAATTCTAGCATTGTACACAAACAGAGACTTCATGAAACTCCTAAGGTAATATTGTTAAACCTATTCACTAGATGGCATTATTTTAAAACAAGAAAACAAAACAGATTCAATAAAATCCCTATGAAAGGTTCAGTGGTATTTTTCATAGAAATGGAAAAGCAATCTTAAAATGTATATGGAACCATAAAATACCCAAAATACCCAACACAACTTAGAAAAAGAACAAAGCTGTAAGTATCATTCCTCTACTATGAAAAGCATAGTACTAATCAATGATAATAGAACCAGTATGGTGTGGACATTAAAAAAAATCCATCAATGGAATAAACCCACAAGTAAACTTCCTCATATAAAGAGTCAACTTGTATTTGATGAGGGAGGAAGAATAGTCAATTGGAGACTCAATCTCCCCTCAAAAAATGATGTTGGGAAAGTTGAATAATCACAGGTAAAAGAATAAAATTGGATTCTTTCTTATACCACCCAAAAATATTGACTCTAAATAAATTGAAGACTTAAATATAAAACAAAATCTGTAAAGTTTTAGATAAGAACACTGAGGAAAGTGGCCAAGACAGCAGAGTAGGAAGTCCCTGCCTCACCTCCTTCCATAAGCACATCAAAATTAGCCACTAAATTTAATTTAGTAATTAGCTAATTTAGCCATTTAATTTAGGTACTTGCAGAGAAACTATTTATAAGAAAGACTGGAAAACTAGAAGAAAAGATCTACAACTAAAGATATAAAGAATGGACACAATAGGATGCATAAGGGGAGTGGAAATGAGATATAGTTAAGACCCACATCCCTAATAGGCAACCAATAAATGGGAGGATAATTAAAATCGCAGAGGTTCTTCTTAAGGAACAATGGGTCTGAGCTCCACACTGGGCTCCCCAGGATGAAGGTTGTCACTGGGAATTTGAGCCTCCTGAACATTTGACTTTGAAGTCAAGCAGGACTTATTTTAAGGAAACCAGAGGGTGAGGAATAGAGGCTCCACTCTCAAAAATAGTGCACACAAAAATCTCACGTGTTCCAGGACTCAGGAAATAAACAGTAATTTGAAAGAAGCCAGGGTCAAACTCACTTGCTTATCTTGGAGAACCAGCCAGATAACTGGGGGACAATTGGAGCTCACCCTGGGGACATAAAGCCTGGCAGCAGACACTTTGGGGAACACATTCTCCTACATAGAGGGTAGCTCTAGAGAATATAGCTCTAGTAACCAGACAGGAATGTGCTGCTGAGATGCACTGGATATCTCTTATAAAAGACTATTTCTCTAAAGTCAGGAAATGTAATCAATCTACCAATACATACAATAAAAATAAAACACACTAGGCGGAATGAGGGAAAAGAAGAGTATGTTCCATATGAAGTAACTACACAAAACAACAGAAGAACTAGCTAAAAGAGAGATAGGCAATTTACCCAATAAGAGTTGAAAGTAATGGCTGCAAAGATGTTCAAAGAACTTGGGAGAAGATTAGATGATCAGAGTGAAAAGTTAGATGTGTTTAACAAAGAGTTAGACAATATAAAGCAGAACCAAACAGAGAGTACAAAAACTGAAATAAAAAGACACAAAAATAAGTCAACAATCAACTAAATGATATAGAAGAACAGATCAGTGAATTGAAAGAGTTAGTATGACCTAAATCAAATCGCTTATGATTATACAGTGGAAGTGGGAAATAGATTTAAGGGACTAGAACTGATAGAGTGCCTGATTAACTAAGGATGGAGGTTCATGACATTGTATAGGAGGCAGGGATCAAGACCATCGCCAAGAAAAAGAAATGCAAAAAAGAAAATGGCTATCTGAGGAGGCCTTACATTTACCTGTGAAAAGAATATAAGTGAAAAACAAAGGAGAAAAGGAGAGATATACCCATCTGAATGCAGAGTTCCAAAGAATGGCAAGGAGAGATAAGAAAGCCTTGCTCAATGATCAGTGCAAAGAAATACAGGAAAACAACAGAATGGGAAAGACTAGAGATTGCTTCAAGAAAATTAGAGATATCATGGGAATATTTCACACAAAGATGGGCCCAATAAAGGACAGAAATGGTATGGACCTAACAGAAGCAGAAGATATTAAGAAGAAGTGTCAAGAATATACAGAAGAATTGGACAAAAAAGATCTTCATGACCCAGATGATCACAATGGTGTGATCACTCACCTAGAACCAGATGTCCTGGAAAGTGAAGTCAAGTGGGTGTTAGGAATGATCACTATGAACAAAGCTAGTGGATGTGATGGAATCCAGTTGAGCTAATTCAACCCCTAAAAGACTATGCTGTGAAAGTGCTGCACTCAATATGCCAGCAACTTTGGAAAACTCAACAGTGACCACAGGACTGGAAAAAGTCAGGTTTCATTCCAATACCAAAGAAAGGCAATGCCAAAGAATATCAAACTACGACACAATTGCCCTTATCTCACACACTAGTAAAGTGATGCTCTAAATTCTACAAGCCAGGCTATAAGAGTAAGTGAACTGTGAGATTCCAGATGTCTACGCTTGTTTTAGAAAAGGCGGAGGAACCAGAAATCAAATTGCCAATATCCGCTGGATCATCGAAAAAGAAAGAGAGTTCCAGAAAAACATCTATTTCTGCTTTATTGACCATGCCAAAGTCTTTGACTGCGTGGATCTCAACAAACTGTGGAAAATTCTGAAAGAGATGAGACCAGACCACCTGACGTGTCTCTTGAGAAAAATATATGCAGGTCAGTAAGCAACAGTTAGAACTGGACATGGTAAATCACAGCAGGATCCTCTATGACCCACCTCCCAGAATATTGGAAATAAAACCAAAAATAAACAAATGGGACCTAATGAGACTTAAAAGCTTCTGCACAACAAAGAGAACTATAAGCAAGCTGAAAAGACAGCTCTCAGATTGGGAGAAATTAATTGCAAATGAAGCAACAGACAAAGGATTAACCTCAAAAATATACAAGCAACTCCTGCAGCTCAATTCCAGAAAAATAAATGACCCAATCAAAAAATGGGCCAAAGAACTAAACAGACATTCCTCCAAAGAAGACATACAGATGGTTAACAAACACATGAAAAGATGCTCAACATCACTCATTATTAGAGAAATGCAAATCAAAACCACAATGAGGTACCATTACACGCCAGTCAGGATGGCTGCTATCCAAAAGTCTACAAGCAATAAATGCTGGAGAGGGTGTGGGAAAAAGGGAACCCTCTTACACTGTTGGTGGGAATGCAAACTAGTACAGCCGCTATGGAGAACAGTGTGGAGATTTCTTAAAAAACTGGAAATAGAATTGCCATATGACGCAGCAATCCCACTCCTGAGCATACCCACCCAGCAAACCAGATCTGAAAGAGACACGTGCACCCCAATGTTCATCGCAGCACTGTTTATAATAGCCAGGACATGGAAACAACCTAGATGCCCATCAGCAGACGAATGGATAAGGAAGCTGTGGTACATATACACCATGGAATATTACTCAGCCATTAAAAATAATTCATTTGAATCAGTTCTAATGAGATGGATGAAACTGGAGTCCATCATACAGAGTGAAGTAAGCCAGAAAGATAAAGACCAATACAGTTTGCTAATGCATATATATGGAATTTAGAAAGATGATAATGATAACCCTATATGCAAAACAGAAAAAGAGACAGAGATGTACAGAACAGAATTTTGGACTCTGTGGGAGAAGGCGAGGGTGGGATGTTTCAAGAGAACAGCATCAAAACATGTATATTATCAAGGGTGAAACAAATCACCAGCCCAGGCTGGATGCATGAGACAAGTGCTCGGGCCTGGTGCACTGGGCAGACCCAGAGGAATCGGGTGGAGAGGGAGGTGGGAGGGGGGATCGGGATGGGGAATACATGTAAATCCATTGCTGATTCATGTCAGTGTACAACTAAAACCACTACAATATTGTAAAGTAATTAGCCTCCAACTAACAAAAATGAATGGAAAAAATAAATAAATAAACATCTCTTTAAAGTTTAGACTAGAAAAAAAAAAAAAAAAAAGAACTGGACATGGAACAACAGACTGGTTCCAAATAGGAAAAGCAGTACATCAAGGCTGTATATTGTCACCCTGTTTATTTAACTTATATGCAAAGTACATCACGGGAAATCCTGGGTTGGATGAAGCACAAGGAAGAATCAAGATAGCCAGGAGGAATGTCAATAAAGTCAGATATGCAGAAGACACCACCCTTATGGCAGAAAGTGAAGAAGTAAAGAGCCTCGTGATGGAAGTTCAGTTCAATTCAGTTCAGTATCTCTTCATGTCCGACTGTTTGCGACTCCATGAATCGCAGCACGCCAGGCCTCCCTGTCCATCACCAACTCCTGGAGTTTACGCAAACTCACTGTCCATTGAGTGGGTGATGCCATCTAAATATCTCATCCTCTGTTGTCACCTTCTCCTCCTGCCTTCAATCTTTCCCAACATGAGGGTCTCTTCAAATGAGTCAGCTCTTCGCGTCAGGTAGCCAAAATACTGAAGTTTCAGTTTCAACATCAGTCCCTCCAATGAACACCCAGGACTGATCTCCTTTAGGATGGACTGGTTGGATCTCCTTGCAGTCCAAGGGACTCTCAAAAGTTTTCTCCAGCACCACAGTTCAAAAGCATCAATTTTTCGCCCCTCAGCTTTCTTTATAGTCCAACTGTCACACCCACATATAATTACTAGCAAAACCATAGCCTTGACTAGATGGACCTTTGTTGACAATGTAAAGTCTCTGTTTTTAATATATTGTCTAGGTTGGTCATAACTTTCCTTCCAAGGAGTAAGCGTCTTTAAATTTCATGCCTGGAATCACCATCTGCAGTGATTTTGGAGCCCAGAAAAATAAAGTCAGCCACTGTTTCCACTGTTTCCCCATCTATTTGCCATGAAGTGATGGGACCAGATGCCATGATCTTAGTTTTCTGAATGTTGAGCTTTAAGCCAACTTTTTTTACTCTCCCCTTTCACTTTCTTCAGGAGGCTCCTTAGTTCTTCTTCACTTTCTGCCATAAGGGTGGTGTCATCTGCATATCTGAGGTTATTGATATTTCTCCCAGCTATCTTGATTCCAGCTTGTGCTTTCTCCAGCCCAGTGTTTCTCATGATGTACTCTGCATATAAGTTAAATAAGCAGAGTGACAATATACAGCCTTGACATACTCCTTTTCCTATTTGGGACCAGTCTGTTGTTCCATGTCCAGTTCTAACTATTGCTTCTTGACCTGCATACAGGTTTCTCTAGAGGCCGGTCAGGTGGTCTGGTATTCCAATCTCTTTAGAATTTTCCACAGTTTATTGTGAGCCATACAGTAAAAGGCTTTGCATAGTCAATAAAGCAGAAATAGATGTGTTTTTTTTTTTTTTAACTCTCTTGCTTTTTTGATGATCCAGCAGATATTGGCAATTTGATCTCTGGTTCCTCTACCTTTTCTAAAACCAGCTGGAATATCTGGTAAGTCATGGTTCATGTAGTTCTTGGAGAATTTTGAGCATTACTCTACTAGTGTGTGAGATGAGTGCAATTGTAGAGTAGTTTGAACATTCTTTGGCATTGCCTTTCTTTGAGATTGGAATGAAAACTGATATTTTCCAGTCCTGTGACCACTGCTGAGTTTTCCAAATTTGCTGACATATTGAGTGCAACATTTTCACAGCATCATCTTTTAGGATTTCAAATAGCTCAACTGGAATTCCATCACCTCCACTAGCTTTGTTCATAGTGATACTTCCTAAGGCCCACTTGACTTCACATTCCAGGATGTCTGGCTCTAGGTGACTGATCATACCATGGTGATTAATAGGCCATGAAGATCTTTTTTGTATAGTTCTTCTGTGTATTCTTGTGAACTCTTCTTAATATCTTCTGCTTCTTTTAGGTCCATACCAATTCTGTCCTTTATTGAGCCCATCTTTGCATGAAATGTTTCTTTTGTATCTCTACTTTTCTTAAAGAGATCTCTAGTCCTCCCTATTCTATTGTTTTCCTATATTTCTTTGCATTGATCACTGAGGAAGTCTTTCTTATCTCTCCTTGTTATTCTTTGGAACTCTGCATTAAAATGGGTATATCTTTCCTTTTCTCCTCTGTTTTTACCTTCTATTCTTTTAACAGCTATTTGTGAGGCCTCCTCAGAGAGCCCTTTTGCTTTTTTGCATTTCTTTTTCTTGGGGATGTTCTTGATCCCTGTCTCCTTTACAATGTCATGAACCTCTGTCCATAGTTCATCAAGCACTCTGTCAGAACTAGTCCCTTAAATCTATTTCCCACTTCCACTTTATAATCATAGGAGATTTGATTTAGGTTATACCTGAATGGTCTAATAGTTTTCCCCACTTTCTTCAATTTAATTCTGAATTTGGCAATATGGAGTTCATGATCTGAGCCACAGTTAGCTCCCAGTCTTGTTTTTGCTGACTGTGTAGAGCTTAGCCATCATTGGCTGCAAAAAATATAATCAGATTTCAGTGTTGACCATCTAGTGATTTCCATGTGTAGAGTCTTCTCTTGTGTTGTTGGAAAAGGGTGTTTGCTATGATCAGTGCATTCTCTTGATGAAATATTAGCCTTTGCCCTGCTTCATTCTGTACTCCAAAGCCAACTTTACCTGTTATCCCAGGTATTTCTTGATTTCCTGCTTTTTTATCCCAATCCCCTATAATGAAAAGGACATCTTTTTTGGGGGTTATTTCTAAAAGTTCTTGTAGGTCTTCTTAGAACCATTCAACTTCAGCTTCTTCAGTGTTACTGGTTGAAGCATAGACTTGGATTACCATGATATTGAATGGTTTGCCTTGGAAATGAACAGAGATCATTCTATTGTTTTTGAAATTGCATCCAAGTACTGCATTTCAGACTCTTTTGTTGACTATGATGGCTACTCAGTTTCTTCTAAGGGATTCCTGCCCACAGTAGCAGATATAATGGTCATCTGAGTTTAATTCACCCATTCCAGCAGTGGCTGCATGAAGGCATAGGAGCGGTTGAGAGGAGCTATCCCACATACACGGAGTGGCCAGGAGGAGCTATCCCTCACCCAAAGTCAGGGATGGTGGCCAAGAGGAGCTACCCCATGCTCAGGTGCAGTGGCTGTGCTTTGTTGGAGCAGCTTGTGAAGAGATACCCCACGTCCAAGGTAAGAGAACCCCAAGTAAGATGGTAGGTGCTGAGGGAGGGCATTAGAGGGCAGACAGACTCAACCACAATCACAGATAACTAGCCAATCTGATCACATGGACCACAGTTTGTCTAACTCAATGAAACTAAGTCATGCCTTGTGGGGCCACCCAAGACGGATAGGTCGTGGTGGAGAGGTCAGACAGAATGTGGTCCACTGGAGAAGGGAATGGCAAGCCACTTTAGTATTCTTGCCTTGAGAACCCCATGAACAGTTATGAAAAGGCAAAAAGATAGGACACTGAAAGATGAACTCCCCAGGTCGGTAGGTGCTCAGTATGCTACTGGAGATCAATGGAGATATAACTCCAGAAAGAATGAAGGGATGGAGCCAAAGCAAAAACAATACCCACTTGTGGATGTGACTGGTGATAGAAGCAAGGTCCAATGCTGTAAAGAGCAATATTGCATAGGAACCTGGAATGTTAGGTCCATGAAAGTGAAAGAGGAGAGTGAATAAGTTGACTTAAAGCTCAACATTCAGAAAACTAAGATCCTGGCATACGGTCCCATCACTTCACGGTAAATAGATGGGGAAAGAGTGGAAACCGTGGCCGACTTTATTTTGGGGGGACTCCAAAATCACTGCAGATGGTGACTGCAGTCATGAAATTAAAAGACGTTTGCTCCTTGGAAGGAAAGTTTGACTAACCTAGACAGCATATTAAAAAGCAGACATTACTTTGCCAACAAAGGTCCATCTAGTCAAGGCTATGGTTTTTCCAGTGGTCATGTATAGATGTGAGAGTTGGACTGTGAAGAAAGCGGAGCACTGAAAAGTTGATGCTTTGGAGAAGACTCTTGAGAGTCCCTTGGACTGCAAGGAGATCCAACTGGTCCATTCTAGAGGAGATCAGTTCTGGATGTTCACTGGAAGGTCTGATACTGAAACTGAAACTCCAGTACTTTGGCCACCTGATATGAAGAGCTGACTCATTTGAAAAGACCCTGATGCTGGGAAAGATTGAGGACAGGAGGAGAAGGGGACGACAGAGGATGAGATGGTTGGATGGCATCACCGACTCGATGTACATGAGTTTGAGTAGACTCTGGGAGTTGGTGATGGATAGGTAGGCCTCGCGTGCTGTGATTCATGGAGTCGCAAAGAGTCTGACACGACTGAGCGACTGAACTGAACTGAGCTGAACTGAACTCATTAACATGAGCTAAAATACTTTAAGAGTTCTAGGTGACAGTGACTAAAATATAGTTATATTGACAAAATAAACCAACTATATAAATTCGATTACATCAATAATGGGCTTCCCTTGTGGCTCATCTGGTAAAGAATCAGCCTGTAATGAGGATACCTGGGTTTGATCTCTGGTTTGGGAAGATCCCCTGGAGAAGGGAAAGGCTACCCACTCCAGTATTCTGCCCTGGATACTTCTATGGACTGTATAGTCCATGTGGTCCCTAAGAGCCAGATGTCACTGAGTGATTTTCACTTTCACTTTTCACATCAGTAATAATAGTAAAGTGTTTCAAAGGTGGAAAATAAATCCTCTGATTAATTAATCAGATCTTATTAAGGACATCATAAAGGATTCTAAGTGTTGAAGTTTAAACGAAATATTAGTAAACCGATTTCTTCAGGCAAAGACTCAGATTATTAAAAACTCTACTTGTGAAGAGGCAGTTGATGGGACTTCTTTGATGGCCCAGTGGCTGAGACTCCGTGCTCCTAATTCAGGGGCTCAGAGTTTGATCCCTGGTCAGGGAACTAAATCCCACATGTTTCAATTTAGAGTTCACATGTCACAACTAAAAGATTCTGCATGCTGCGATGAAGATCAAAGATCTTGAGTGCTACATCTAAGATCTGGCACAGACAAATAAATATTAAAAAAAATAGGCAATTGGAAATTCTAGAATGTTTAAACCTGGAAAATAGAAAACTCAGTGGCATAGGGTGTGTGCCTTAAATATGAGACATTTTCACACTAAAATAACTCAATATTTATGTAATAAATGCAAAACAAACTTGGAAGGAAATTAAATAACTTGATCATATAAGACAACTACTGATACTTACCAAGGAGGTAAGTGTGTGTGTGTGATGACACACACAAAGAGAACATAAAAATACTAACAGAACTTCCTCTTCAAAAATACCGCACTTGATTATAATAAATTCACATTTTGAATGTCTATATATGCACTTTTTACATCTGTTCATTTATGTCATCCATCAGTGTACTAAGGTGTATTGAAGGAAACAGTATGCAAAATGTGTTTAAGTGGTAACTATTTAAAAATTTTGTAAGTCCTGCCTTTACTTAAAACAGAGTAATAAATATGTTACATGCTTTGAAACCCTAAAGCAGGGCTTCTGGTTCAAGATGGAGTAGAAGATCGTGCATTCATCTTCTCCTCTCCTCTTCTGTAGCACCAAAATTGCAACTAGCTGTTGAATAACCATAGACAGGAGGATGCTAAAACCACCATGAAAAAAAAAAAAAAAAACAAAAAACACTCACATCTGAAGACAAAGAAGAATCTGCAATGAGACAGTAGTAGGGGCACAATCATGATAAAATCAAACACTTTACCCACCGGGTGGGTGACCCACAAACTAGAAAGCAATAATACCAAAGTTCTCATACTATTGTGAAGGTTCTGAACCCCAGAACATTCCCACCTGGGTTTTCCACAAAGGGGTTGGGAATCCTCAGGGAATCTGGCCTTGAGAGCCAATGAGATTTGATTATAGGACTTCTAGAGGACTAGGGGAAACAGAGATTCCAGTCTTGGAGAGCATAAACAAAATTTTGCATGCCCTGAGAGCCAGAAGAGAGAAGCAGTGACCCCACAAGAGACTGAACCAAAACTACCTGCTAGTTTTGGAGGGTCTCTTGTGGGAGCGTGGGTTGGCAGGGACTCACCACAGGGATGGGGGGCACTGGAAGTTCCCTGATGGCATAAACCTCTTGGGAATTTGCCTCTAACCTTACCATAGAGCCTGTAGACCCCAGGGCTGGGTTGCCTTAGGCCAAAAAGCTACCAGTGAGGGAGTGCAACCCCATCATCAGCAGAAAATTGGATTAAATATTTACTGAGCAAGATCCAGTTTTTCCCATCTCCAGTCCCTCCAACATCAAGAAGCTTACTCAAGCCTCTTAGCCTCATCCATCAGAGAGAAGACAGAAGAAGCAAGAAGTACAGTCTCACAGTGGCTAAAACAAAAATCATATTAAAGAAAGTTAGTCACAATGAAAAAGCAGAAAGTTATGTCCCAGATTAAGGGACAAGATAAAACCCCAGAAAAACACCCAAATAAAGTAGATATAGGCAACCTCCCAGGAAAAGAATTCAGAATAATGATAGTGAAGATTATCCAGGATCTTGGGAAAAGAATGGAGGCAAAGATTGAGGAGATGCAAGAAATGCTTACCTACAAGAACTAAAGTACAAGCAGAAATGAATGATAGAAGGAATCAACAGCAGGATAACTGAGACAGAAAACCAGATAAATTACTTGGAGGACAGAATGGTGGAAATCACTAACACAGAACAGAGTATAGAAAAAAGAATGAAAAGAAATGATGAAGACAGCCTAAGATACCTCTAGAACAACACTAGGCACACCAACATTCACATTATAGGGGTCCCAGAAGGAGAAGCGAGAGAGAAAGGATCTGAGAAATAATTTGAAGTGATAATAGCTGAAAACTTTCTGAACATCAGAATGGAAATAAGTCAACCAAGTCCAGGAAGTACAAGGAGTCCCAGGAAGGATAAACACACTGAGGCAAGAACAAGGAAGAACACACTGAGACACATGGGAATCAAATTGACAAAATTTAAAGACAGAGGTAAAATATTAAAAGCAACAGGGAAAAATGGCAAAAACAAGGGAACTCCCAGCAGGGTATCAGCTGATTTCTCAACAGAAACTGTACAAGACATATTTAGTGATGAAAGAACCTACAACCAAGAATACTCTATCCAGCAAGATTCTCCTTCAGATTTAAGGAGAAATTGAAAGCTTTCCAGACAAGCAAAAGTTAAGAGAATGCATCACCACCAAACCAGCTTTACAACAAATGCTAAAGGAACTTCTTCAGGCAGAAAACACAAGGAGAGGAAAAGACCTACAGAGAGTGAACCCAAGACAATAAAGAAAATGGTACTGTGGTGGCACAGTGGTAAAGAATCTGCCTGCAAAATGGGAAACCCAAGTTTGATCCCTGGGTGAGCAGTATCCCCTGGAGAAGGGAATGGCTACCTACTCCAGTATTCTTGCCTGGAGAATTCCATGGATAGAGGAGTCTGGTGAGTCACAGTCCATGGGGTTGCAAAGAGTCAACAGTACTGAGAAATTAACACATTCAATAGGATCATACATATTGATAATTACCTTAAATATAAATGGATTAAATGCACCAACCAAAAAACATAGACTGGCTGGGTGGATGAAAACATGTGCACATAAGAACTACCACT
Source organism: Dama dama (assembly GCF_033118175.1). Lineage (NCBI taxonomy): Eukaryota > Metazoa > Chordata > Mammalia > Artiodactyla > Cervidae > Dama > Dama dama. Next base: position 8,204,892 of record NC_083697.1, on the reverse strand, counting down.
TACCACATCATGTTGCCTGACCCCCCCCCCCCCAAATTATATGTAATTATCTTATGTTGTTAAGTTTGTCATATTCCCATTATGGCTTTAAATTGTAATTTTCTTTTATTGATTGTACTCTTGTGATTAAGTAACTATTACTGACTTAATACCATTGAATCATGATTGGTCAACAGAAAAATAATAGAACTCTATATCACCAAAACTAGAATCTAATAGAAAAGTCTGTAATCACTTTTTAAAATCCAGATGCATATCAGAATAATCTTGAAATTTTTTGAAAAATGTAAATGCTCAGGTATTGCTTTTTTTCCCAAGGCTCCAGGAATGTTTCTAATGAACAGCAATTGTTTAAGAACAACTTAAACTCATCTTCCAGAAAGAGTGGGCAACGCAACTAAGTAATCTGAGCCTACATTTGCGGATAGTAGATGTGTCTTGGGAGACATGGAAACTTGAATTTGAATAACTTGAGAGTCACACATCACTAAGATATTCATGTAGGCATTTGGAAATGATTCAGGCTGGCCCATTCAGAAGTCTAAACACCAAATTGTGACCAGAAATAATTTGTAGGCATGCAGTTTCTGCTTACTTATTGGACACTGAAATGCTAGTTTATTAGATAATTTTCCTATAATCGCATAATTCTTCACTTATAAGAGTAAAACCATAATTCATGATTACAGATCCAACTTTTAATCAGGCTTTAGAGAGTCCTTCCTTGAAAGCAAAATAAAATTAAGAGTACCACTGACATATATACACTGCCATGTGAAAAGTAGATAACTAGCAGGAAGCTGCCGTATAGTACAGGGAGTTCAGCTCAGTGTTCTGTGGTGACCTAGATGAGTGGGATGGAGTGGTAGGAGGAAGGTTAAAATGGTATAGGATATTCCTTTTCTTTTCCTGGGCTCCAAAATCACTGAAGACAGTGACTGCAGCCATGAAATTAACAGACACTTGTTCCTTGGAAAGAGAGTTATGACAAACCTAGACAGCGTATTTAAAGCAGAGACATCACTTTGCTGACAAAGGTCACATATGGTCAAAGCTATGGTTTCTCCAGTAGTCATGTTCAGATGTGAGAGCTGGACCTTAAAGAAGGCTGAGTGCTGAAGAATTGATGCTTTCAAATTGTGGTGCTGGGGCAAACTCTTGAAGAGTCCCTTGGACAGCAAGATCAACCCATTCTATCCTAAAGGAAATCAACCCTGAAAATTCATTGAAAGGACTTCTGCTAAAGCTGAAACTCTAATACTTTGGCCACCTGATGCAAAGAGCTAACTCATTGGAAAAGACCTTGATGCTGGGAAAGATTGAAGGCAGGCAAGAGTTGAGGGTGGGAGAGGATGAGATTGTTGGATGGTATCACCAGCTCAGTGGACATGAATAGTGAAGGACAGCAAAACCTGGCATGTTATAATTCATGGGATCGAAAAGAGATGGACATTACTGAGTGGCTGAACAATAGCTAATTCAGTTCATTGTATAACGGAAAGTAATATTGTAAAGCAACTATATTCTAATTTTTTTTTTTAAGTTAAAAAGTAAAATAACGGGGAAAAAAGTTTCACTAGTCCTGCAAAAAACTGATTTCCAATCAGAGGGTCATCAGAGACAGAGTTCCTAGGTACCTAAGCGTCTCCCTTTCTCTACAGGAAGTGATGTTTCATGTCTTTTTACTTTGGGAGGGGCAACATCTGAAGGGAAGATAAGTGCAGTAGACCTGTTTGAGTTTTAATACAGATTTATAACCCTGTAATTACTCTCAGGCAACAGTAAATATAGTCCCCTTGGCTTTTTTCTTTTCTTTTTTAAGAAATAGATGTGAAGAAAATAAGCTGCCACATTAAATCATGCATCAAATTATTAGACAAAGGGGCTATTTGGTTTTGTGCAAGATACCAAAGCAGAAATCATGCTTTTCCTTATTTGGAAAATGAAGATAACAGTAGTGCCCCCTCTATAAGGTAGTTGTGAGGATTAAATGAGATAATCCATGTAAAGTCTGAGTACAGTGACTGAAAATAAATATGCCCTGCTATTTTGATCTACTATTTTGGTTTGATACCAGCTGACTAGGATATATTTGGCATATAGAATTGTCACCAGAGATAACCACAAGCTAACTGACTACATACTAAAAGGAAACAAAATGAGGAAAACTGTAGCAGAAATGTATTTGTCACTTTAGACACTGCATGTGTGATATTGTGCTTAATCAGTGTGTTGTGTCCGACTCTTTGTGACCCCATGAACTGTAACCCACTAAGTCAATCTGTTCATGGGGATTCTCCAGGTGAGAATACTGGAATGGGTTGCCATACCCTCCTCCAGGGAATCTTCCCAAACAAGGGATTGAACCCAGGTCTCCAACATTGCAGGCACATTTTTTACCAACTAAGTCACCAGAGAAGCCAGTGTGATATTGTAAGTAATCAGATAAACTGTTCTTATTTTCAGAGAGATAAAAATATTTTGTAAATGAAAATAATCTATTCCCAATCTAAGAATTTTGTGGGATGATACTATGCTAAGGGCATGTTTGCATGCTGTTTTGTGACTGAAGTTTAAATAGGTTATTTTCCACCTGAAAAATAAATTTTAAATATAAATTGTCCCACAAGTCAGTTGTAGGTTTTTAAGTCATTTTGTATTGCTAAATTAGGGGTATTTTCAGCGGCTCAATTTTCTGTCATTTTTTTCTTCATTTTATGTAGATCAAAAACACTAATAGTCCAATTGTATGAGGACCAGCAACATCATTTTGCAATACATTGACCTACTTTACTCAAATCATTCTACATCACTTTGATATAATGGTAGAATACTATTTTCCATCAATTTTTATTGCAATGTGTTAGGAATAACCCTATTTTGCATCATTTAAACTTGAGTCTTAGTACCACCATTATTAATATGCTTCCCAGGTGGCTCAGTGGTAAATTATCCACCTGTCAATGCAGAAGATGCAGGAGACAAGGATTCAATCCCTGAGTCAGGAAGATGCCCTGGAGAAGGAAATGGCAACTCATTACAGTGTTCTTGCCTGGAAAATTCCATAGACCTCAGAGGAGCCTGGTGGGCTCCATGAGGTTGCAAAGAGCAGGACACAACTGAGCATGCAAACACTGTTATTAAATATAGCTTGAATTAAGATTTCTCTCTCATACAATAGGACTATTAGTGTTTTCTTCACAAAATGAAGAAAAACATGACAGAAAATTAAGCAGCTGAAAATACCCCTAATTTAGCAATAACACAAATAATTATGCTATTTAATATGCTAAGATCTGGTCTTACTTTGGCTACAGTGATCAATATTATCAAGCATTTCCCATTCTAAATTATCTCACACATAATATATTCACTGTAAAGCAGTGCTTAGCACAATTTCCCCTTCTTTATACAGTGAAGTACAGGATGATCTGTAAGCAATTTATTCTAACTTGATGGTATTTTTTCCTCTCATTCTCTTATCATTAATATTATAAATTTTATAGTTAAACTTTTAATTTCAAGATAATTTATATTCACTTAAATTGTAAGCTGTAATGGAGAGATTCCATGTAATCTTTGCCAGTTTTCCCCAACAGTAACATTGTGAAAAATCATCTTACAATAATTGCCATCAGGATGTTGACATCTATGCAATCAAGACACACAACATTCCACATCTATAAGGACCCCTCTGCCCTTCCTTCCCCATCCTCTCCTTAACTTCTGGTAGTTTGTTCTCCATTTCTACAGTTTTTTCATTTCAAAATGTTATACAGATGGATTCATGTGAAAAGGTATGTGACTTTGGTAATTAACTTTTTTCATTCAGCATAATTCCTGGAGTTTCATGCAAGTTGCATGCATCAATAGTCTGTTCCTTTTTGTTGCTGAGTGGTATTTTGTGGAGTGAATATATGACATTTATCTAACTCTTCCCCTCCTGGAACATATCTATGTTGTTTCTATTCACTGAGCTTAAACTCTGAGTTCACATTTGTAAAGCTTCTACTGTATGATACTGATTCTCTACTGCTTCTATAGCCACCCAGACCTTTAGATCATCATGTTCCATAAATGCAGTGGCTTCTATACTTTTAAAATATGTGGTTTTCTCATTTAGTCACATCTCTCTTGACTTATACCCTATTGGACAATCCTTTTGTATCTATGTGGATGTTATTTTACTGTCTCCAAATCAGAAGAGAAGACAGTCCATGTTGCCTGTTCCTACTTAGCCTGGACTCGGAGAACAGGGGGAAAAAAGTGACCACAGACACCACATAAAGGAAGGCTCAGCTCTCACTACTCAAAGGAAGGCCTCTCTGTCTCCTCTCTTCTCCTCTTTCTCTTCTTCATGCTTTAGTTCTCAGATGCAAAGACAGCATTCATCAATTCTGAATCTCCAAGTCCTCCCATTTTGCCAAAGAGAATACTGGTCATAATCTACCAGCAGAAAATGCAGAATGAGAACTGTCCATGCATATCCCAGAGACAAAAACAGTACAAGAAACAAGCAGTGGTTGCTTGTGCTAGACCAGGGAGTTCCCAAATATTTCCTTTCAATGCACATTCACGAAGTGGACAAACACCCTGCTGAATACTGTGGGTGTGGGGTATATACACTATGGTAACCTAGTTCCCTATCCTGGCCAAACGGAATTCAAATGGAAAGAGCAGATGAGAATAATGATCTTACTGGCCAGTGAATTAATGTCAGCAAATACATCTGATGTACTGAGAGCAGTCTCCATTTAAAAAAGAGAGTTCCTCAGTCAATGTAACCTCAGGTAGGGGACACATATAAAATTATCATTATTCATGACTGCTCTCTGACAAGTTATATACTCATCATGGAGAATATTCCCTAGTTAGTGTGTATATATATATATATATATATATATATATATATATATAATCTAAAATGTGATATTTACAAGGTATTATTAAAAATCTTTTTTAACTTTCTTGAAGTTCAAAACCACTGAATACAAATGATATATAAGTCTTGAAAATGACTTATTTAGAAAATATTGAAATGACTACAGAATCTTCCTTAGTTTTAGTCTTTTCAAGTTACAAGGTATCTTCCCAACCCAGGGATCAAATCCAGGTCTCCCACATTGCAGGTGGATTCTTTACCATCTGAGCCACCAGGGAAGCCCAAGAAAACTGGAGTGGGTAGCCTATCCCTTCTCCAGAGGATCTCCCTGACCCAGGAATCGAACCGGAGTCTCCTGAATTGCTGGTGGATTCTTTACCAACTGAGCTACCAGGGAAGCCCTCGTTACTATTCAGTTGGTTTAAATGCAAATGGACAACGCTGAAGTTTGTAGTACCTGATGTATCCTGATTCAAGTAGTTTGGCTTCTCTGTGTGCACTTCAGTTCAGTAGCTCAGTCGTGTCTGACTCTTTGTGACCCCATGGACTGCAGCACGCCAGGCCTCCCTGTCCATCACCAACTCCCAGAGTTTACTCAAACTCATGTCCATTGAATCAGTGATGCCACCCAACCATCTCATCATCTGTCTCCCCCTTCTCCTCCTGCCTTCAATCTTTCCCAGCATCAGGGTCTCATCAAATGAGTCAGCTCTTCACATCAGGTGGCCAAAAATGATTGCAATATCCAAACAGGAAGCTGCAATATTCTTAACCTAACATTGGAGTTGAATTTCTGTATTGGTTTTTCTGAATGCTGTGGAGAAACACACCTTGGGGAAGAATAAAGTAAAATCACTGAGTAGAAAAATTTTCCCACAAGATTTTTTTATGTCTTTATTTAATTTTACGTCTTGACTGTTAAAACTGTTTCTTGGAGATTTTTAAGATACCCTTCCCCCATTACTTTTAAATGATCCATTAGTTGGGGAAGAAAGTGGGAAAGGAATAACAGTTTTCTAATTCCATTTGTCTGAAGAAGAAATCCATCTTCTGCATGATTGCATCATGATGGAACATTATCAAGCCCACTCTTTAATGGGCCTTAACAAAATAAAATACTCAGAGGGCTGATGAGCATAAGACCCAGCAAAAAATCATAGCTACCTGCTTCAGAGCTCCATTAAAGCAAGTAAGAAAATAGCCTGTTTTTGGAGGAATTAATTTCATGTGATAGACCATCAACCAAAATTCTTTTGGCAAGGATATCCTTTCTTTAAACATCTAGTTATTGCTTTGGGCACAGAAAACATATTCGAATGCAGCAGTCATTTAGTAAAAGAGACAAAAAAACAAGGAGTAAGGCTCAAGGATACTGTTTACTTTCACATAAAAAGGCTGCAACTAAACAAAACACAATCAAGGTACAAATAAAGACTTTTCAGACCACAATAGAGAAGACCATTATTATTCTTACAAAATTTCAGCAGTTTGTAGAAACTTTGCTACTTCTCTTTGGTGGGAAAGCTGGGTTTTTTGTTTTCTCTAAAATAATTTATTCTTAGCAGATATCATATTTTAATTGCATTTTTATATCCATGTGTGTCCAAAGCACTTTATTTTTATTGTCTCTTTGCCTATCATAATAATCAATTATTTTCCTATAATAATAATACTCAATCAGCAGTGTTTACTGAATACTTTCCATGGCCAGCACAGTGCTAGGAGAAGTACAGAAATAAAAGAAACTCAGACAAAATACAGTTAAACACCATGTATGTGATAGAGAAGGCTGTTTAGAAAGCAGAAGGGTACATGAAAGCTTCACAGGGCAAGAGGGACCCTGAGCTTGGCCTTGAAGTTCACATAGAACAAACACAAGAGAAAGATGGAAGATTTTACAGAACAGGGGAGAACACAGAGGTCAGATATACATGTCTGTATGTTCACAAACTTATCCCCATAGCCAGCATAATGCCTGCCACTTAGTATTCATGGGGAGACTGTTGAAAGGTCATAAGGTAATGCATGCAGGTGTTATTGATATAAGGAATGACCCTGGATCTTACAGTCTTCTGAAGCCATGCAGAATTCTTTTAACATGAGGCAGTGGGCAAGGAAAGGCATCACTATCAATGTGAAATGCATCATTGTTGTGCTGCTTAAAAAGATCAATTTACCCTCAAGAGTGGCAGTGAGAGTTGCTGGAATATCACATTGCAAGAATTTTAAATATCCTTGCAAGAATTTTCCACTGGATAGTACAGATGGAGATGGGAAGGGACACATCTAGAAGGGGGGTTGGAAGGACCTTCAGCCCATCTTCTTTTTCCAGACTTTGTCTTGAGTCCAAGCACCTTAGCAGGTATCCAAAGATAGAGAGCATCACTGTGTCAAAATCAACTCTGTCTTGAGCTGTAGCTGACTGAAGCTATTTTTTCTAAACGAATGTTCTCTTTAAAAAGAGTACTAGTTAAAGAACTATAAGCAAGGTTTGGAGAGACAGATAGCATTTTCATCTGCTTGGGTACTAGTGATGCTCGAATTCCAGGCTAGCCAACTGGAGAGAAAACACTATTCATTAGGCACCTCAGAGCCTTGGATCTTCTCTTCATTGCTGTAGTTCTTTCTTGCCTTTAAATGGTACCCACAGAGGACTGAATTGTGCAATTTGGCATTTAGTGGATATATTAGCTAAAGGCTTATATTTCTGCTCCTTAATTTTAAAGCAGATGGTTAATAAATGTGCTTGTGTATGTACATGTGTGTTTGAATTGCTTTCTCTAAAAAGTAGGCCACCTCCAACTAATAAAAATAAATGGAAAAAAAAATAATAAATAAATAAATAAAAAGTAGGCCAGAAATTAAATAGTGCTATTTATTTTTATCTGTGGCTCTCAGACATCACCCATGTGCATCCATGTCTCTCCAAAAGGACTTTGATCTCTCAGATAGTTTTAAATATCTCTACTATATCTAAAACTTATTTTAATACATGACACATATTAGGTATATGGAAATATTGGGCTTCCCTGGTGTTTTGGTGGTAAAGAATTTGTCTGCCAACATAAGAGACATGATTCAATCCTTGTGTTAGGAAGATCCCCTGGAGAAGGAAGTGTTAACCCACTTCAATATTCTTGCCTGGAGAATTCCATGAACAGAGGAGCCTAGCAGGCTACAGTCCATGGGGTTGCAAAGAGTCAGACATGACTTAATGACTAAACAACAACAACTATGTGGAAATATTAGCAATCCACTTGGCTTCTGCAAAATATACTGGAATGATGTCACATCGTCTCTGCCACCATCCCAATTTCTTCTTCCCTTTCCTCTCACTCTTCATGATTAAAACTGATTTCCCATAGGTTTATCAGACCAAGAAAAAAAATGGTACATAGGAGACAGCACATCCTTTATACCTTCTTTCCACTTGTATTTATTAGGATGAGCCAAATTTACTGTTTTTATAATTCTAGTACCAAAGGACAGGATAATAACAAAATGTCAACATAATGGACTATATAATTCATTGCTACTTTTTCTGGAACATAGTCTGTGCTGTCTCTAACAAACTGTTTTCTGAAGTACAGGCAAGAACATGGTATAAAGAAATAAAAGCTAAAACCTCACTGGAAAGATCAAAAGCTTCCCTGGTGACAAATATAGGAGAAGAGTAATACATTTTTATTTCACACTTAAATATTTCTATGTAAAATGGTATATTCTTCCCAAATAATAAAATGACATTGAGATGTGGTATATATTGTAGAGTATATTCTTCAGACATTTTTTAGGATTATCACTGATATTGGGGGCACATATATAGATAAAGAGACAGAAAGAAGAGCAGGTTAGATATGATATGATAAGTCAACCTGAAAAGAAGCACTTACCTGAAAACCAGGCAGGAGGCATGTTTGTGGGAGAGACTTATCATCATCATGTCCTGGAACCACCCATCTCACCTCTTGTCTCGAAATTTCTTCACCCACACAATAAACATTTTCTAATATGTTTTCTTCTCTGTTTTCTTGCCTAGTAGGGCCCAAGCTGTGAGAGTTCTGCTCTTTTGGTGTTGCCTTTCCATAATTCATTTCTTTTTGTCTTAGCAAACATTATCTGCATTTTTTTTTTTTTTTTAACCCAGTGGAACACTCAGTGGTGGGAAGCCACCCAGAAACAACAAAGCATGCACACACAAGCTCTCCCGAGCAGAGTATCCCTAAAATGACTCGTAGTCACTGAGGGCGCCATTGCCCCACTTAAGTGGGGCAGCCTTTTTTTAAAAGAGCCATTTACAGAGGGAAAGGGGCAACGGCAGCTCAGTTGGCACGGCGAAGGAAACAAATTGCCTCCATAGTTTACCAAGTTTCTATTGTAGTCCAGATCGGTTATATCAGTTATACCAAGTACACATAAACTAGCATTGCCCACTCTCTATATAAGAGAGTGCTTCAAGCTAGCCATGTCAAGCTGGAAAGGGATAAATGTGGGTGGAACCAGCAGGAGTTTCCCTGTCTATAATGTATTTTCAGAGCTTTAAGCCTACTTCTATGTACAAGATATTGTATATATTTAAATGCAGAGTATTTAGAAATGGATTCCTGTTTTACTTAACTATTCCTAGTTTTTCTAAACAAAAACTGGATTGGTAACAATATAAGAATAGTGACAGGGACTGAGTCTTATTCACACTGATACTTCAACCTGACCCAATGCCTGACATTCAGTATAGTTTATTGAACTAAAATATAAATGAATGAATTCATGAATGAATGAGTGGATGAGAAAACTAATGAAGGAAATCACTTGGAACTTAGTGATAGAGATGATATACTCTAGTAAAAAGCTCTCTCTGTGCATTACTTTTAACACATTAAAGTCATGGTCTATAAATGGGGAATCCTTGCTAAAAATTAATTTTATTTATATAATTCTGTCAATTTAGAAAATGTGCAGTGTGAGAGTTACAAGCTGTTTTCTTTGGGGCAAAATGAAGACTACAGCCCAGGATACAGTATCTCAGATAGCGCTGAGAAACTGCTCCAGGGATGTAAGGTGGGGGGTGGGGTCAGTATAAATGTGATTTTGGTGAATGGGGAGTGCAAGCAATCAAGCACATATTTTTTGCAGAATGTTTTTGCTAGTCACAAGAAATAGACATCACTAACAAAGGATTTCAGTGCTTTTCTAGATATATGGAGATACAATAATTGAGCTCATATAATCAGCTCCTGAAAATATCTAACTATATAAAGACCAGTTCTGCCAGTTTTTCCAAGTACAGAGTGCATCATTCTTGATCTCCACCCTGAAAGCCTTTCAGGGTGTACTGAAAGTCAACAACTGCAGCAGCACGTGATTTAATCCTTGAAGAGGTTGATGGCAAGGGCCAATTTGTAATTAACACCCCATAAATGTTTCTTCCCCCAAAATGATGGCAGAAACATCACAAGATGTGGATGTTTTCAAAATGCCTGAAACAACCTATAGTTAATTAAAATATATATTCAAGATTAAAAAAAAAAAAAAATAGCATCATTCAGACAAAGAGAGATGGCCACCTTGAGGGAACTGGTGAAGACAGGCTAAACAGAAAAGCATACGGATAGCAAGTAACCCCCAAATTTGTGCTTTAAAACAACAAAAGGGAGAGAGAATTTCTCCCCATGCACTACGCCTATCACAGACGGGCAGAGTGTTCTGCTTCGTATCTTCCCACACAAGTGACTGGCTGGTGGGGCAGCCAGCATCTCAAACATGACCAGTCACCATGGCAAAGAGAAAGAGAGCGTATTGCAAAGGCAATTCAGTACTCTGGTGCAGAAATGCCAGTCACCTGACCCACAGATAGCGCAACTCACTGTGTGTCCAGAAGAGAAAATATGCAGATACACTTCATAAACACTGACCACTACATGTAGAAAGTAAATCCTGGCTGATTTTCACTAAAACAATAAAATCTTGTGCATAGCGGTCTAAGATGTATTTAAACCCAGCAACTTCATTTTCTTGGTTTGTAAGTAAGTTAAAGGCACCTAAATGCTCATATCTTCTGTGACCCTCCAACAGAGGGCCAAGGCAGGCCGGGTCTCAGTGCTTGCAAAGAACGTGCAACTGCGAGTACAGGTACTTAGGGTGAAGAAGGAGTTCATAGGCCTAGACTCCATCTTAGGCCTGTTCATGCTGATTATGCTCGGCCACCTCTCCAATGGACTCTGAACTCTGTGTTTACTGTCTATGGAAACAACAACAGAAGGATAAGACCCCCTCTGGACAAGGGAATCTTGAAGATCATATCCGGGTTACTCCTCGCCTACGAGAATACATACACTAATCACCCCTTCCTCCAGACAGGTCATAAATTTTTCTGTACCTGTTGGAATGTAACCTCGTGCTTATTGATTATTGGTTAATTGCTTAACTGTCTGAGCACATGGCACATGAGTGATGGGGTTATTGGGATTGTATTTACCCTTCCTTATTTTATGTAAATCTCAAGGAATTTGGGGTGGTGGGTTCGGACACATACACATAGGGTATAAAAGATTTTCACAAATGCTGGTCGGGGTCCTTGGCTAAAAGGAGACTCTGCCTTGGGTCCGCCAGTGTAATAAACTGCACTCCACCATCTGCATTGTCCTTCTGAGTGAGTTTGTTTCTCAGAATGCGTGTCTACAACAAGGGCACACTGTTTTCTGCAAGTTATGAGGAACAGAGGTACTCTTCTAAAGGACAAAGAGTTTAAATGTTAGTACAGATGTTTAAACGTTTCTCTCTAGAAGGGAGAGTGGTGTGTGTGTGTGTGTGTGTGTGTGTGTACACTCACAATTCACCTGGCTGCCCTTGCAAGAAACAAAGAGCGATTATGAGCAGCCTAGTAAAGAGAAAGAAGAGGGAGGCCTAAGTAGTAAATTCAAAGAAGTTCTGGAAGAACATTTACATATTGAATATCTCCTTATGAGAGTCAATAAAGATTGATGAGGAGACAGTGTGAAAAGAAAATGATTTATAATCTGTAAATGTTCCCAGTCTCCACCCACCCCAGTGAGGAGAACAAGGGACCCTCCCATTCCCCCCTCCTCTGCCTTTTGACAAACTAATTCAAGGACACCCTTGAGGCAGAATTTTGAAATAGACCAAGAAAGACTGAGACTGAGAATGCAAAAGAGGAGATAGCGAGCCCATGGAGAAGAGAATGTGCATTGGAGGGTGAAAAAGAGACAGAGTCCAGGGACAAAGAGGAGGAAGCGTGCGAGGAGAGTAAACATTAGGGACTGGTGACAAGGAGGGTTTATTCTGTAGCCTTTTGCCATGTTTTGGGAGTGGAGTGTCACAGATGAGGGTCTTCACATAAAATGGTACGAAAGAGAAGAGGAAGAGGAGCAGAGGACCTGAAAAGCGTCCCTAAAGTTTATGTATGGCATCCCTTTGATGGTTTTCCAGAAACCGAATGCTTTCCTTACCTTTGGTTATTTAAAAGTGCTTGCTTGAATATGACTCTCTTAGGCTTGCATTTATTTTTTAAAAATTTATTTAAATGCTAAAAAAAAAAAAAAAAGCAGATAAGAAATTGCTTTACTTAGAAACACACAAATTAATATGCTAGAGTACATTGAAGAAACATCAAAGTTTTTTTTTAGTTTTTTTTTCCCCACCAGGATAAAAATGGTTGTTTGCCATCATCTTCTTAAGGGCTATCCTTTTGCAGACAGAAAAGAGTCCCTGATTTTTACTCTTCACTGTTCCTGACTCCAGTGTCAGTTATCAGTCTATTGCCTCAGGAGTCTCAACACATCCTTGAATATAATGCTTTATGACCACAAATCCCTTTAAGCATTTTTCCTTTGCAGAGCACAGTCTAAAGTAACCAGAGGTTTCTGGCAATTCCCAGCAGAGATAGGGAGGCTGGTGATGTCCTCCATTGTGGAAGAAGCCTGTCCAAGCCACAGGACCAGACCACTGTCCCTCTGCAACCTTGCCTCCATGGTCTGGTGATAGTTTGTTCAGGTTCCCATGCATCCCACCCTCTGAAGGCCTCTGCCCCACTCTCTGCCCAGCATTCAGACTCCCACTGTACCCCACATGACCTGCTGCTGGTAACCTGCTCCCCATTTGCACTTGTAGGGCTGCCTGCTGTTTGCCTCTCCATCCACTCCAACCAACTTCTCTGCTACTGAGGGACTAAGGCATACTTTATCCAGAAGGCTGCAGTCCTTCCAAGTGCAGTCTTCCTTGGGTTTTCTCCCTCAACCCTTGGGTACTAGATAGAATTTCCTTGTGTCTTACAGTTACTCTTTTAATTAGAGTTAAAATTCTCATACAAATGTCAACTGAAAAAAATGCATAACCTAAAAGTTGAGAATTATATTTTACTTGGCAGACAAAATTGAGGACTTAACCCCAGAGGCTGCCTCTAAGATAGATTGCTCTTGTTAGGTAGTTAGAATAGGAAACAGGCGTCCAGAATGGCGGTGGCTAAAAGGAGGGGAAAACCTCGCAAAAATATAACAAAGAAAGGTCAAAGGAAGGTCCAAGGACTAGAGTGAGGACCTCAGGTAGGCCAGACAGCATTCCTGGCTAGCCCAATTTACATATGGCAGGCCCAGGGGGAGGGAAAAACATGAAAAGAAGAGCCAAAGGGCTGGGGGTCTCTCTCTCTCCCATGCCCTTGTGCACTTCCCCACTCTCTTCTCTTCGTATCTTTGGGTCGGCATGCCCTCACACATCGAGGATGGATTTTTCCTGCTATTTTCTAGATAAAATGTATCTGTAACACAGAGCTGTAACACTGATCTGCCTAAGAGCTATAACACAGTCTGTCCAAGACCTATGACACTCCAAGGTCTCTAATGTCTGTCGCTTCAAATTTTTGTTGAGACAAGACAGAACAAAGGAGAATACATTAACTCTGAAGAGGTAATGAAGAAACCAGGATATATAGGAGTTTTGGTAACAAAGACCAAGTAGTCACAATTTCAAAAGGTTACTGTTAATTAAAGAAAACCAAACAGTTCAAGTTAAAGAATTTAGCATTTTATATGTATGGGCAAATGCCAGAGGCTTGGCTCTCTGAAATCATTCTTTTATGAGCACTTCAGCTTTCACAGATAACAGTACGTAAGTGAGAGTTGGCCCATAAAGGAAGCTGAGCACTGAAGAATTGATGCTTTCAAATTGTGGTGCTGGAGAAGACTCCTGAGAGTCCCTTGGACTGCAAGGAAATCAAACCAGTCAGTCCTAAAGGAAATCAACCCTGAATATTTATTGGAAGGACTGATGCTGAAGCTGAAGCTCCAATACTTTGGCCACCTGATGTGAAGAGCTGACTCATTGGAAAAGACTGATGCTGGGAAGTAAAGAGCAAGTGTTAGTCGCTCAGTCGTGTTCAACTTTTTGTGATCCCATGGACTATAACCTGTCAGTCTCCTCTGTCCATGGGATTTTCCAGGCAAGAATACTGGAGTGGGTAATTCCCGTCTCCAAGAGATCTTCTCAACCCAGGGATCGAACCCTGGTCATCTGCATTGCAGGCATATTCTTTACCATCAATTGGTGGCTTTTTACCAAATAGCTGATTAATTTTGTTGTACTGCAGAAACTAACACAACGTTGTAAAGCAATTATTCTCCAATAAAAAATGCACTTTGAGTCTAAGTCTTGTGACTTACACTATACCCTGCGGCTGGGGGACACACCTCCGCGGCATCAGCATGTTTGTCGGCAGGTCATCCTTTCCTAGGGCGCACTCGGGCTCTGGTTCTTTCTTCTCTAGGCATCCTGTCACCATTGTTTCAGAGATTTGATATTTCACCCTAAAAAGTTAGCAGCAGGGAAAATAAAATGGCCTTTCTAACCTGCACCACAATCACACCACACACACACAAAGTTTTGGCATATCTGAGTTGCATTTATTCCTCATCCTATTATTTGCTTTTTCTTCTCTTATTTTCAAATGTCACTGTCACTTTTGAAAATCGGGTTATAATTTACTAAATTCAAATTTGTCTTAGTTATGGGTTTTGCATCTCCCCAAATCTACATCTCCTAGGCAATTATCAAGGCATTTCCTCCTGTTTGCCCTGCCACATGCCTAAGATCAGAATTTACATTAACAATCCCCAAGACTACAAGTCTCAAACTTAGAAGACAGTCTGTGTTTACATTAGCTTTTGACAGATAAAATAGCCTCCTATTGCAAATACCTTTGAATCAAATGTATCATGCTCCAAAGGTCCATTTCCTTCAAAATTGCAAAACTCAGAAGATCAAGAAATGGAAGGATAAAATGTGATTTTTTCATTGCAAAACATCTGATTTCAATGGCTACATAAATATGCATACATTTCAAAGCAAATGAAAATTTCCTAATAATCACCTAGTGGTCACAAATTAATACATATCTTATTAATCTCTTAAAAGGAATGGGACCAAATATTGAATATAAATTTGAACCATAGTTATTATATGATCTACTTTTCTTAACTTGTTAAAAACAAATTAAAAAATTAGAATTTATTAGAAAACACAGGCTGAGTCAAATCCTGGTAGATACTATCAATTGAAAAAGTACTTGAATACTTTTCAGTGAGACATATGATATTACAAACTGAAATCAAGTTACCTGAAAGGCACCAGATGTAGAAATTGAAAAACCTATTTCTAGGAATGTCAGAAAAGGAAAAAAATATTAAACATAGTGAAGCCTGGCATAATTCCTATGTTAGCATGTTTGTCAATAACTAGTTTCATATCAACCACAAATCTCCCATTCTTTCAAAGTTCTCTACAATTGTGAAATTTTACTGTTGTAAAGACTTCCACATAACCTGTTGGCAGCCTGTTTTGAAGAAGTTTCTATACATTCACCATTTTCTTTGTGGTACATTCATGTAAACTTCCTCTCTAAGCCTTATTCCTTACATCAGTCAATCCTTACATCCTTACATCAGTCACTTGGAGGCAATGTCTTGTCATTGTTTCCCATAAGTCTCCTAAACTGCTCTTAAGCCAGGCTCATTCCACCCGCACCTCTGTTAGTGTTGCCTTGATCTTATTTCCAACAGATTTTTCACTTGTCTTTCCCTCCCATCCATTATTCCAAATCCTCCAGAGCTATAACACTCTGATTGGGTCATATGTATACGTGTGTGTGTGTGTGTGTGTGTGTGTGATATGAATATGATAATACTTCCATGTACCAGCAACAAACAATTTGTGAGTGTGGGCAGAACTGCCTGGGCTCATTCTAGATTTGCATGGGAATGGGAAAGACCAAGAATAGCTAGACTCTCTCAAATATGAGTTAGTTATGAAGACAATGTTCTGCCAGATATCAAGACATCACAAAACCATGAGAATTAATAGAATGTGGCATTAGTGTTAGGATAGACAAATAAATCAGGCCAGAAATGGGCACACAGGTATCTGAACACTTAATTTACGACTGAGATGACAGGGCAGATGACAGGACAGGGTAGAAAAGAAACTGTGTTCTTTGTAGTTAATGGCTCTAGAACAAATGTGTCTCCATAGGGAAAATAAATTATAGTTTTATTTCACACATATACAAGAATCAACACCTGATGTGTAATATATTTAATGTTAACAGACAAGTCTGCAAAGCTGGTAGGAGTTAAGATTCAAGACTATTTTGTGACTTCAGAGTAAGAAATATTTTCTTCTACCATAGAACCCAACAAATTCCACCACTGGGCATATACCCTGTGAAAACCATAATTGAAAAAGACATATATATCCCAATGTGCATTGCAGCACTACTTACAATAGCTAGGACATGGAAGCTACCTAGATGTCCACTGACAGATTAATGGATAAGGAAGTCGTTGTACATATACACAATGGAATATTACTCAGACATAAAAAATGAATGCATGTGAGTAAGTTCTATTGAGGTGGATGAACCTAGAGCCTATTATACAGAGTGAAGTAAGTCAGAAAAACAAATATCATATATTAATGCAAATATATTGAATCTAAAAAGATGGTACTGATGAACCTGTTTGCAGGGCAGCAATGGAGGGGCAGACATAGAGAGCAAACGTGTGGACACAGTGAGAAAAGGGGAGGGGAGGACAAATTGAGACAATAGACTAGAAGCATATGCATTGCCATGTATAAAACAGATAGCTAGTGGGAATTTGCTATATGACTAGGGGGGCTCAAACCAGTGACCTATAAATACCTAAAGGGGCGGAGTGGGGTGGAAAGTGGGAGGGAAGTTCAGAAGGGAGGGGACATATGTATACCTAAGACTGATTCATCTTTATGTATGGCAGAAACCAACACAATATTGTAAGACAATTACCCTCCAATTAAAACTATGTTTTTAAAAAGGAAAAGGTTTTTTTTTTTTTTAAATAAGACATTACAAGCAGCCTGAAAGAGGCACATATTAATAAAGGAGAAAAAAAAAAGGAAAAACTATTGCAACACATAAAACCAGACAAACTTTCATATTTAAAACATGTTTAAAATTAAAAAAAAAAAAAAAACAAAAAAAACAAAAAAAAACCTGCAAATCATTAAAAAATAAAAATAAAAAGACACACACAATAGGGCAAAAGAGACTTGAAGAGGCACTTCATGAAAATGAAATCCAGTGACTAAAAACATATTAAAACATGCTCAACCTTATTCACAATTAAAAAATGGAAAATAAAATCAAAGAAGAGGACCAATGAAAGAAGATGGTGGAGGAATAAGACAGGAAAATCATCCTCTTCTGCACAAGTACATCAAAAATTCATCTGAATATAGAACAACTCCTATAACACAAACTTCTGAATGCTAGCAGAAGACCTCAAACTTCAAAAAAGGCAATTCAAGCTCCTTAGAATGAGGTAGGGCAAAACAGAAAACAAGAGACAAATAATTTCAAGATGGAGACTTGCACCCCAGGGAGGAAACCATGAAGGAGGAAGTTTCAACATTCTCAGAAACCCCCTCACAGGTGGGGTCAGGGTAGAGCTTTGGAATCTCAGATGGGAGGGAACAATGGGTGCTCAGAAGGCAAAAAGGAGAGAATTCACTACAGAGATCATTGCTGAGCAGCACTTCCCAGCTGAGAAGCAGTTCACATGCCACCCTGCCCCCACTACTGTACAGGGGAGGGTCAGGATGCAAGGCCCAGACACTGGTGTCAGACCCAACCGAGAAGACTGAGGTCGGCTGCCATGAGGAAATTCTGAGGGGACAGTGTGACCGCTGAGGGAGTCCAGGAAAAAGACTGAGAGTCCCAGAGTGGTAAGAGGTTATTGATGCCCAGGACACTAATTTAGCTCCTTGGCAGACACCTGTTAAAAGCTCTCCAACAGCTTTCAAAACCTGAAAAACTTGTTGGAGCCCCAGGAGGGCAGATTTGACAGGACTGCACTTTATGAGCCCAGAAAGGGAAGAGTAAGTCACAGGCACTGACATAGCCAGAGAAAGTGCCTGATGTAGTAGACAAAAGCCACCGATGCAATCCTGACCCCAGAGGTGGTAGCTACCACCAGGCTGTGAGCGGGCACAGGTTACTGTCCACAATTTTCTGGGAGCCTAAGCAGCTTGGCTCTCCCTAGGGACACACAACTTGGGGCAAATTTCTCTGGCAGAGTGCACAACCTGCCTCAGATTGTAACAACATGTGGCAGGTCTCTATCTGCACAGGCACCCCCAAGCACATCCCAACTATGGCTGCTCTACTCTTCTCTCTCGCCCAGCCAGACTGAGCAAGTGAGCACTAATAAGCCTTGGCCTTTACCTTTGTCTGGACAGGGAACAGACACCTGAGGGTGGCATATAAGTGAAGCCAAACCCCAAACTAAAGCAGAACACCAGGGACTGTGTGACCAAAGAAGAGAAAGGGAATTAGCTCCAGCAATCACAGGTGTAGCAGATTAAATACCTGCATTTAGCCTGAGACTGTGGAAGTTAGGGGCAACTATGGACTCTGGGGCCAAGTACAAGCTGGAGTAAGGCCAGATCTGAGATTAAGTGGACCCTACACTGCACACAATGGGTCCTGAGACCTTCCTAGAAATATTGGAGAGTTTGGGTGTGAGTTTCTCTGGGTGTTCTTGGCTGTTGAGTATTGCTTTCACCATTAGTTTGGGGGTGCGGGGGACATTGTCTTCTGTGCTACGCAGCTTGCAAGGTCATAGTGCTACAGTAAAGGGTTGGGCCTTAATCCCTGAGATGGGAGACCCAAGTCCAGGAGTTTGAACTACCAGAGAACTCCTGACCCCATGGAACACTAATCAACAAGAACTATCCCAAAGACCTCCATTTCAACACTAACACCAGGCCCTACCCAAAAAGCAGCAAGCTCCAGTGCCAGATGTTCCATGCCAGTACTTCAGAAAAACAGAACCACAACCCTGCACATTAGCAGTCTGCTCAAAGCCATACCAAACTCATAGACACCCCAAAACACACTACTGGATTCAGCACTGCCCTTCAGAGAGACAAGATCCAGCTCCATCCACCAGAAGACAGTCAAGAATCCAACCAACCAGGAGATCTTCAGAAAGCACTGGTCCAGTCTCATCCAGAGGGGGCAGACTCTACAATCAACAAAAGCCTCAACCTTCCAGTCTGCAAAAAGGAGACATAAAACAGTGAATTAAACAAAATGAAATGCCAGAGAAACATTCAGCAGATGAATGAACATTTTAAAAACCCACAAGACCAAACAAATGAAGAGAAAATAGACAATATACTTGGGGAAAAAAAAAATCAGTGTATTGATAGTAAAGAAGATCTAAAATCTTGAAAATAAAATGGATAAATAGACTGGAGGACTAGATCAAGAAGATGCAAGAAATGCTTAATAAAGACCTAGAAGAATTAAAGAATAAACAATTCACAATGAACAATGCAATAACTGAAATTTAATATATACCAGAGGGACCCAATAGCTGAGTAACTGTGGCAGAAAAGCAGATAAGTGAGATGGAAGATAGAATGGTGGAAATAACTGAAGCAGAGTGGAATAATAATAATAATAAAGAATAAAATGAAGTGAGGACAGTCTCAGAGACCTCTGGGACATTAAGCATAACAGTAGAATCATAGCAGTCCCAGAAGAACAAGACAAAAGGAAAGGGCATGAGAATACATTTGAGGGGATTATAGTCAAAAACTTCCCTAAAATGTGAAATGAAATAACCACCCAAGTCCAGGAAGCCTAGAGAGTCCCATATAGGATAAACCCAAGGAGAAACACACCAAGACATATATTGATCAAACTAACAAAAATTAAAGACAAAAGACAAACATTAAAAGCAGCAAAGGAAAAGCAACAAATAAAATACAAGAGGATCCCCATAAGGCAAACAGCTGATTGCTCAACAGAAGTCCTGCAGGCCAGAAGGGAGTGGCAGGATATACTTAAAGTGATGAGAAGAGAAAAACTTACAATCAAGATTACTCTATCCAGCAAGAATCTCATTCAGATTCAAAGGAGGAAATCAAAACCTTTACAGACAAGCGAAATTTAAGAGAATTTAGCACTGCCAAACCAGCTTTACAACAAATGCTAAAGGAATTTCTCTAGACAGAAAACAAAAGAGAAAGAAAGGGCCTACAAACCAAATGCAAAACAGTAAATGGTAAGAGGATCATACATGTCTATAATTACCATAAATGTAAATAGACTAAATACTCCAACCAAAACACACAGGTTGGCTAAATGGATACAAAAACAAGACCCTTATATATGCTGTTGATAAGAGATCCACCTCAGATCTAAGGACATATGCAGACTGAAAGTGAAGGGCTGGAAAGAGATTTACCATGCAAACAGAAATGAAAAGAAAGCAGAAGTAGCAATATTCATATCAGATAAAATAGACTTTAAAGACGGTAGCAAGAGACAAAGAAGGACACTACATAATGATCAATGATCACTACATAGTGATCAATCCAAGAAGAATATATAACAATTATAAATATATATATATGCTTCTAATACATAAGACAAATGCTAACAACTGTTAAAGGAGAAATTGAGAGTAACAAAATAGTGATGGGATAATTTACACAACTCACACCAATGGACAGCTCATCCAGACAGAAAATTGATAAGAAAATACAAGTTTTAAATGATACATTGAACCAGCTGGACCTAATTGATATCTGCAGGGCACTTCATGCAAAAACAGTAGATTTCACTTTTTTTTCTCCAGTGCACATGGAATATTCTCCAGGATATATTATATCTTGGCTCACATATCAAGTTTTGGCAAAAATTAAAAAAGTGAAATTATTTTAAGCATCTTTTATGAACCACAATGATATAAGATTAAATGTCAACTACAGGAAAAAAAAAAAAAAAAACTATATAAAACACAGACATATTGAGGTTAAGTGATATAATTCTGAATGACCAACAGATCACAGAAGAAATCAAAAATGAAATCAAAATATAACTAGAAGCAAATGACAACTCAAAACATATGGAATGTATTAAAAGCAGTGCTAAGAAAGATGTTTATAACAATACAAACTTACCTCAAGAAACAAGAAAAACATCAAATGAACAACCTAACCTTGAACCTAAAGCAACTAGAAACAGAAGGGCAAAGCAAAAAGACCAAAATTAGTTGAAGGAAAGAAATCATAAAGATCAGAGCAGAAATAAATGGAAAAGAAATTAAAGAGACAATAGCAAAGATCAAGAAAACTAAAAGCTGGTTCTTTGAGAAAATAAACAAAACTGACAAACCATTAGCCAGGTTCATCAAGAAAAAAGGGAGAAGACTCAAATCAATAAAATTAGAAATGAAAATGGGAAAGTTACAACAAACAACACATTAATACAAAGGATCACAAGAGACTACTATGTGCAACTATATGCCAATAAAATGGACAACTTGGAAGAAATGGACACATTTTTAGAAAAGTATAATCTTCCAAAACTTAACCAGGAAGAAATAGAAAATATGAACAGATCAATGACAAGCCCAGAAATATAAACTGCATAAAAAATATTCTAACAACAACAACAAAAAATCCAGGGTCAGATGGCTTCCAGGTGAATTCTATCAAAAGTTCAAAGAGCTAACACTTACACTGGTCAAACACTTCCAGGAAATTGTAGAGGAAGGAAAACTCTTCAGCTCATTCTCTGAGGCCACCATCACCCATCACCCTGATAAAACCAGACAAAGATGCCACACACGCACACTCAAGAATTACAGACCGGTATTACTGATGAACATAGGTGCAAAAATCCTGAACAAAATCCTAGCAAACAGAATCCAACAACACATTAAATGATCATGCATCATGATCAAGTGGGTTTTATCCCAGGGAGGCATGTATTCCTCAATATACAGAAATCAATCGATGTGATACACCATATTAACAAACTGAAAGATGAAAACCATATGATGTTCTCAATAAATGCAGAGAAAGCTTTCAACAAAATTCAACAGAAATTATGATAAAAAACTTGCCAAATAGTAAGCATAGAAGAATCCAACCTGCAGATAATAAACTCACAGCAAACATTATTCTAGTGGTAAAAACCTGAAAACATTTCCTCTAAGATCAGGAACAAGACAAGGGTGCCCATCATAACCACTACTATTCAAGTTTTCGAAATCCTAGCCGCAAGAATCAGAGAAGAAAAAAAAAAGAAAGAAAGAAAGAAATGAAAAGAATCCAGATTGGAAATGAAGAAGTAAAACTACCACTGTTTGCAGAAGAAATGATACTGTACAGAGTAAACCCCAAAGATGACACCAGAAAATCACTATAGTTAATCAATGAATATAGTAAAATCACAGAATGTAAAATCAATACACAGAAATCCCTTGGATTCCTATACACTAACAATGAAAATTCAGACAGAGAAATTAAGGAAACCATCCATTGACCATTGCAACAAAAAGAATAAAATCCCTAGGAATAAACCTATCTAAAGAGAAAAAAAGACCTGTATGCAGAAAATTAGAAGACACTGATGAGAGAAATCAAACACAACTCAAGCAGATGGAGAAATATGCCATTTTCTTGAACTGGAAGAATCAACACTGGTAAATGACTATATGACCCAAAGCAATCTACAGATTCAAAGCAATCTTATCAAACTACCAATGGTAATATCCACAGAACTAGAGAAAAAAAAAAATCACAATTTGTATGGAAACACCAAAGACTCCAAATAACCAAAGTAATCTTGAGAAAAAAAAAAAAAATGAAAGAAATGGAGCTGAATGAATAAAGCTTCCTGACTTCAGGCTGTATTACAAAGCTACAGTCATCAAAATAGTGTGATACTGACATGAAAACAGAAATATAAACAAATGAAACAAGATAGAAAGTCTATAAATAAACCCATATACCTATGGATACCTTATCTTTGACAAAGGAGGCAAGTATATACAAGGAAAAAAGACAGCCTCTTCAATAAGTGGTACTGGGAAGACTGTACTCCATGTACAGCAAGCTCCATGTAAGAGAATGAAACTATTACACCTTTTAACACCATACACAAAAATAAGTTCAAAATGGATTAAAGACTTAAATGGAACACCAGAAACTATAAAGTTCCTAGAGGATAGCATTGGCAGCTCTCTCCTTGACATAAGTTACAGTATGACCTTCTGTAACTCACCTCCTAGAATAATAAAAATAAAAACAAAAATAAACAAATGAGAAGTGATTAAAAGCTTTTACACAGCAAAGGAAACTATCAATAAGGTGAAAACCAACCCTCAGAATGGGAGAAAATAAAAGCAAATGAATCAGCTGACAGAGGATTAATCTCCAAAATATACAAGCAAGTCATACAAATAAATACAAGAAAAGCAAGCAACCCAGTCAAAAAGTGGGCAGAAAACCTAAATAGACATTTAACCAAAGACCTAAACATGGCCAATAAACATAAGAAAAGACACTCAACATCACTCATAATTAGAGAAATGCAAATCGAAACTGCAATGGTGTATCACGTCACATCTATCAGAATGGTCATTGTCAAAAAATCTACAAACAATAAATGCTGGAGAGGTTTTGGAGAAAAGGGGACTGTCTTGCACCATTGGTGGGAATGTAAATTGGTACAGCCACTATGGAGAACAGTGTGGTTACTCCTTAAAAACTAGGAATAAAACTACCATATTACCCAAAAATCCCACTACTGGACATACACCCTGTTGAAACCGAAACTGAAAAAGACTGATGTATCCCAGTATTCTTTGCAGCACTATTTCCAATAGCTTGGACATGGGAGCAACCTAGCTGTCCACTGATAGATGAATGAATAAAGAAGTTGTGGTGCATATATGAGCTATACAATGGAGCCACAAAAAGGAATGCATTTGAGTTAGTTCTCATGAGGTGGATGAACCTAGATTTTATTATACAGAGTGAAGTAAGTCAGGAAGAGAAAAACAAATATCTCATATTAATACATACACATGGAATCTAGAAAGATGGCACTGATGAACCTATTTGCAGGGAAGCAGTGGAGACACAGACATAGAGAACGGACTTGTGGACATAGGGTGGGGTGAAGGAGAGGGTGGGAGGAATGGAGAGAGTATTCACTACCACATGTAAAATAGATAACCAGTGGAAATTTGTTGCATGATCAGGGAGTTCAAACCCAGTGCTCTGTGACAACAGTAGAGGGATGGGGTGGGATGAGGTGGGAGGTGGGAAAGAAGTTCAAGAGGGAGGGATGTATGTATACCTGTGTCTGAATCATGTTAATGTATGGCAGAAACTAACACAATATTGTTAGCAATTATCTTTCAATTAAGAATACATACATTTAAATTAAAAAGGCAAAATTTCTGACCACAATGCTAAAAAAATTATAAGAGATTCTACCACATACCAATCAGATTGGCAAAAATTAAAGGTCTGACAATATCAAATTCTTACCAGATATGGAGCATTGGAAGCAACTCTGCTGCTTGCGGCAGGTGAAATGGTTATACCACCTTAGACTGTTTTTACTAAATTTGAAGATGTGCTTATCTTACAACCCAAAAAGGGTCCTCCCCAGAAAAACATGCACATGTGCACAAGGAGACATGTAAAAACAGTCGCAGCAATACTGTTGTAATACCTGAAAGTCAGAAACCTTTAATGTCTTTCTATAGTAAAGTGTCCAGTGTGTTCATATAGTGGAATACCTGTCGATGAAAAGGAATAGATTACAGTCACACAAAGCAAGAAACAGCATTAAGTAAAAGAAGTGAGACAATGAGGAATTAATTCAATTATATAAAATTTAAAACAAGTAAGACTGAACTGTTGCATTTCAGGATACACGCATAGCTGCGTCTATTTTCCACCTCTGCAGAGATGGTAAAAGTATCCAGTTAAACAGAGAACCAATCACCATGCACGTCAGGATTGTGAACACTGACTGTGAACAGAGAGGGGCTCTGGTGTGAGGGCAAGGCTCCCCCTCTGACTTGAGTGTGGTCACAGGGGTGTTTGCTTCATAATTTTTCCATAAAAAATACTTCTAGGTCTTGTTCGTGTTTCTCTATACTGCCTTTATTTAGCAGTAGAAACAGATTATTTTTTAAAAAATTTTCAACTAGACAAACATGAATCAAAATACACAAATATATCACTAATGGAACAATTGGGTCAAGTGCATTTTATCTGAAGAAGAAATTGCCCCTGTCTTGAGTAAATCTCGTTTGCAGACTTCTCATTCCTTATGTTGTCACAGACAGGAAACATAGTTCCTTATCTCTAAACTGGGCTCTCAAAAATTATTATTGTGGGCTCTGAATATTTCTATGGGAATGATATTCAGATAGAATCCAGATATGCTACGTATTTTTTAAAAAGGATAAAAGTCAAATGACTGAGTAAAGGTTAATGTCAAGGGGAAAGATGACAGTTGGCAATATATGTCCTTCTGACCATGGCAAGAAACTTGGCCCGGTTTCTGCTGGCCAATCTCAGAACACAGAGGCTGCCATCCTGACTGTTGCTCACCAAGCGCCTCTGACATTCAGGCCTCATCCTCCCCTAGGCTCTGCCCTTCAGAGCCTTCCCCATCCAGCACAGTCATTCTCTTCCCAACAAGGCAATGGGGATTAGGCAGGGCATATGATGTCACTGATAGTTTATAGTTTTTGTTGTTGTTGTTGTTTGTTTTGTTTTGTTTTTTTCTATTACTTACCTTTTTCTGTGAACAACC
Source organism: Dama dama (assembly GCF_033118175.1). Taxonomy (NCBI): domain Eukaryota; kingdom Metazoa; phylum Chordata; class Mammalia; order Artiodactyla; family Cervidae; genus Dama; species Dama dama. Next base: position 8,178,829 of record NC_083697.1, on the reverse strand, counting down.
CACTCCAAACTTAACAACTTAAAGAAATAACCATTTCTTTAGCTCAAATTCTGTGAACTAGCTGTGCAGGTTCCCCTGGTTAGGGTTAACTGAGCTAATTTTTTTTTTTCTTATTTTTATTATTATTATTTTCTTTTTTCCAGTGGGTTTTGTCATACATTGATATGAATCAGCCATGGATTTACATGTATTCCCAATCCCGATCCCCCCTCCCACCTCCCTCTCCACCGGATTCCTCTGGGTCTTCCCAGTGCACCAGGCCGGAGCACTTGAGGGTGGGATATTTCAAAAGAACTAAGCTAATTTTAATTGGACTGGCTAATGAGTCATCCTGCAGTCACTTAGTAGGATAACGTCCCTCATGTGTCCGGCCCAGATGACAGGACACTTGGTCACAAGGAAGTCATCACCCTTCAGGTCAACCTGGATTTTGTTACCTGTCAGTCAGAGCTCCTGGAGTAGTAAAGGCAGGAAAGTCACAAATGCAGTCACAATGCATGTCTGCAGGTGTTACCTTTTAAAATTTAAAAAAAAAAAAAATTATTAGAGTATAATTGCTGTATAATGCTGTGTTGGTTTCTGCTGTACAAAAAAAAGTGAATCAGCTATAAGTATACATATACCCCTCTTTTTAGACCTCCCATCACCACATCCTGCCACTCTAGGTCACTAAAGGGCACCGAGCTGGGCATCCTGTACTCTATAGCAATTTCCCATTTGTTGTTGTTGTTCAGTCACTCAGTCATGTCTGATTCTTTGCAACCCCATGAACTTCAGCATGCCAGGCTCCCCTGTCCTTCACTATCTCCTGGGGTTTGCTCAAATTCATGTCCATTGAGTTGGTGATGCTAACTAATCATCTTATCCTCTGCCATTCCCTTCTCCTCCTACCCTCAGTCTTTCCCAGCATCAGGGTCTTGCCAGTGAGTTGGCTCTTTGAATCAAGTGACCAAATTCTGTAGTTTTAGCCTTCATCATCAGTCCTTTCAATTTAGAGTTGATTTGCTTTAGGACTGACTGGATTGATCTTCTCTCAATCCAAGAGGCTCTTAAGAGTCTTGAAAGGTTGTTGCTGAGCCGTGAACAATGCTAGGATTTTTGGCCTCCAGAGGAGAGGTATTCAATCCAGGGCCAGTGACGAGGCTTGATCACTCAGAGTTTTTGTGTAATAAAGTTTAATTAAAGTATAAAAGAGATAGAGAAAGCTTCTGACATAGACATCAGAAGGGGGCAGAAAGAGTGCCCCCTTACTAGTTTTTAGCAAAAAGTTATATACCTGTTAGCAGGCTGTTAAAAGATAATGTCTCAAAATTCAGAGAGTGCCACCATGTTCCTCACCCACAATATGCATTTTGAGAAAACATTGGCATAAGGTGAGTCATCCCAGGCCATAAAACAAATGACATGATTCTTGAAGAAAGGTAGTTTTCCAAGCAAATACACAGTCTCATTAACATAGCTTAAGAGAACATTTCCATGAGTAAAACATACTGGTTTGTTGAGCCGTTATTGATTCTGAGTCTTATGTGGAGCCAACCTGAGGAAAGACAGAGTCTAAGATAAATACATAGTTCATTAACATAGCTTAAGAAAAACATTTCCATAAGAAAAATGCTTTGGTTAGCTCAAGGTTTGAGAAAAGTTAAGTTCAGGCAGAACCAGGTGTCATTACAGTCACACAGAATTTTAAGAGAAACCTCCTTTTAATTTTGTATAAAGAAGGGGAAAAAAAAAAAAATCTGACACTTGTAGTTTGTTTCCTCCTGTCACTTCAGAGAAAGGTTAAAAACAAGTCTGACACTTGCAGCCTATTTCCTCTGTTTGGAGGCCCTTAGCCTCCCTACCTGTTACCCTCTCAGTCTTCTTTGGCACCACACTTTGAAAGCATCAATTTTTCATCATTCAACCTTCACTGTACAGGTCAAATTCTCACATCCATACATGACTATTGGAAAAATCGTTAACTGTGACTATACAGATCTTTGATGGCAAAGTGATGTCTCTGTATTTTAATATGTTGTCTAGGTTTCTCATAGCTTTCCATTGAAGCAGCGAGTGTCTTTTAATTTCATGGCTGCAGTCACCATCCACAGTGATTTGGGAGCCCAAGAAAATGAAATTTGTCACTGTTTCCACCTTTCCCCCTTCTATTTGCATGAAGTGATGGGACTGGATGTAATGATCTTAGTTTTTTGAATGTGGAATTTTAAGCCAGTTTTTCACTCTTCTCTTTCACCCACATCAAGAGGCTCTTTAGTTCCTCTTTACTTTCTTCCATTAGAGTTGTGTCATTAGTATATCTGAGGTTGTTGATATTTCTCCTGGCAATCTCCTGGCAAACAATTTCAGCTTGCGATTCATCCAGCCTGTCCTTTCACATGATTTATGAACTGAACTGAATGCTGCATATAAGTTAAATAAGCAGGGTGACAATATAAAGCTTTGTCATACTCCTTTCCCAAATTTGAACCAGTCCATTATTTCATGTCGGATTTTAATTGCTGCTTCTTTACCCACATACAGATTTCTCAGGAGACAGGAAAGGTGGTCTGGTATTCCCTTCCCTTTAAGAATTTTCCACAGTTTGTTCAATCCACACAGTCAAAGGCTTCAGTATAGTCAATGAATCAGAAGCAGATGCTTTTCTAGAATTATCTTAGTTTTCTTTGATCCAGTGGATGTTTGCAATTTGATCTCTGGTTCCTCTGCTTTTCTAAATCCAGCTTGCACATCTGGAAGCCTACCTTGAAGGATTTTGACCATAACCTTACTAGCATGGGAAGTGAGTAAAACTGCATGGTAGTTTGAACATTCTTCAGCATTGCCCTTCTTTGGGATTGGGATTCCCCGGTTGCTTAGATGGTCAAGAATCTGCCTGCAGTGCAGGAGATCTGGGTTTGATGCCTGGGTTGGGAAGGTCCCCTGGAGAAGGAATGGCTACCAACTCTAGTAAAATTGCCTGCAGGATTCCATGGACAGAGGAGCCTTATAGGCTGTAGTCCATGGGGTCACAAACAGTCAGACACCATTGAACAACTTTCACTTTTCCTTGGTGTTGGATTGAAAACTGACATTTTCCAGTCCTGTGGCCACTGCTGAGTTTTCCAAATTTGCTGGCATATTGAGTGCAGCACTTCACAGCATCATCTTTTAGGATTTGAAATAGCTCACCTGGAATCCCATCACCTATACTAGCTTTGTTTGTAGTGATGCTTCCTAAGGCTCACTTGACTTCACACTCCAGAATGTCTGATGCTAGTTGAGTGACCACACCATTGTGGTTATCTGGGTCATTAAGACCTTTTATTATAGGCCTTCTGTGTATTCTTGCTACCTCATTTTAGCCCTTACTACTTCTGTTAGGTCCTTACCATTTCATTGCATGAAATGTTCCCTTGGTAACTATAATTTTCTTGAAGAGATCTCTAGTCTTTCCCATTCTGCTGTTTTCCTCTATTTCTTTGCATTGATCGCTGAGGAAGGCTTTCTTATCACTCCTGGCTATTCTTTGGAACTCTGCATTCAAATGGGAATATCTTTCCTTTTCTCCTTTGCTTTTTGCTTCTCTTCTTTTCACAGCTATTTGTAAGGCCTCCTCAGACAACCATTTTGCCTTTTTGCATTTTTTTTTTTTTTTCATGAGGATGATCTTGATCCCTGTCTCCTGTACAATGTCACGAACCTCTGTACATAGTTCATCAGGCTCTCTGTCTATCAGATCTAGTCCCTTAAATCTATTTCTCAGTTCCACTGTATAGTCATAAGGGATTTGATTTAGGTCATACCTGAATGGTCTAGTGGGTTTTCCCACTTTCTTCAATTTCAGTCTGAATTTGGCAATAAGGAGTTCATGATCTGAGCCACAGTCAGCTCCCGGTCTTGTTTTTGCTGACTCTATAGAGCTTCTCCATCTTTGGCTGCAAAGAATATAATCAATCTGATTTCGGTGTCGACAATCTGGTGATGTCCATGTGTAGAATCTTCTCTTGTGTTGTTGGAAGAGGGTGTTTGCTATGACCAGTGTGAGCTCTTGGCAGAACTCTATTAGCCTTTGTCCTGCTTCATTCCATACTCCAAGGCCAAATTTGCTTGTTACTACACGTGTTTCTTGACTTCCTACTTTTGCATTCCAGTCTCCTATAATGAAAAGGACATCTTTTTTGGGTGTTAGTTCTAAAAGGTCTTGTAGGTCTTCATAGAACCGTTCAACTTCAGCTTCTTCAGTGTTACTGGTTGGGGCATAGGCTTGGATTACCATGATATTGAATGATTTGCCTTGGAAACGAACAGAAATCATTCTGTCGTTTTTGAGATTGCATCCAAGTACTGCATTTCAGACTCTTTTGTTGACCATGATGGCTACTCCACTTCTTCTAAGGGATTCCTGCCCACAGTAGTAGATGTAATGGTCATCTGAGTTAAATTCACCCATTCCAGTCCATTTTAGTTCGCTGATTCCTAGTGTGAGGCTGTCACGGCTAACTCCATGACAGGCAGCCTAGATTAGGAGTAGGCCTGGTATCCTGGGGTAACATAATTATCAGGCCTCCTGGAGCTAGCCAATCAGCATATGCCTAGCAAGAAAAAGGGAAGCTATCAGGGGAAAGCTGAAAGCCCCACGTTGGGCCAACAAAAATTGCCTTGCAACTGTGTAACCAATCCGCTTGTGCCAACTACCCGCTGTGTAACCAATCCGCTTGCACCAACTACCTGCTGCTTTTTTTGACCTAATAAATACCCGAGAGAACTGGGACTCGGGGCCTTTTCGTCCTCACACCCTTGGTGAGGGCGGGAGGCCCTGGCTCGAGTCAGTAATAAATTCCCCTATTGCAAGTTGCATTGTTTCGAGGAGTCTTCTTTCCCGACCGGGGACTCAGACTATGGGCAGAACACTAGAATGTCGACATTCACTCTTGCCATCTCCTGTTTGACCACTTCCAATTTGCCTTGATTCATGGACCTAACATTTCAGGTTCCTATGCCATATTGCTCTTTACAACATTGGACCTTGCTTCTATCACCAGTCACAACCACAAGTGGGTATTGTTTTTGCTTCGGCTCCATCCCTTCATTCTTTCTGGAGTTATTTCTCCACTGATCTCCATTAGCATATTGGACACCTACCGACCTGGGGAGTCCCTCTTTCAATATCCTATCATTTTGCCTTTTCCTACTGTTCATGGGGTTCTCAAGGCAAGAATACTATAGTGGTTTGCCATTCCCTTCTCCAGTGGACCACATTCTGTCAGACCTCTCCACCATGACCCGTCCGTCTTGGGTGGCCCCACACAGCATGGCTTAGTTTCATTGAGTTAGACAAGGCTGTGGTCCATGTGATCTGATTTGCTAGTTTTTGTGATTATGATTTTAGTGTGTCTGCCCTCTGATGCCCTCTCGCAACACCTACCGTCTTACTTGGGTTTCTCTTACCTTGGATGTGGGGTATCTCTTTACGGCTGCTCCAGCAAAGCGCAGCCACTGCTCCTTACCTTGAACGAGGAGTATATCCTCATGGCTGCCCCTCCTGACCTTGAACGTGGAGTCGCTCCTCTCGGCCCTCCTGCGCCTTTGTAGCAGCCTCCTCAGATAACCACTTTGCCTTCTTGCATTTCCCCCCACCCCTTGGGGATAGATATGGCCACTGCCTCCTGTACAACGTTACAAACCTCCATCCATAGTTCTTCAGGCTCTCTGTCTACCAGATATAATGCCTTAAATCTATTTGTCACATCCACTGTATAATAATAAAGGATTTTATTGAGGTCATATTTGAATGACCTAGTGGTATTCTCTATTCTCTTCAATTTAAGCCTGAGTTTTGCAATAAGGAGTTCATGATTTGAGCCACAGCCAGCTCCCAGTCTTGTTTGGCTGACTGTATAGAGCTTCTCCATTTTCAGCTGCAAAAACTGTAATCAATCTGATTTGGTATTGACCGTCTGGTGATATCCATGTATAGAGTTGTCTCTTGTGTTGTTGTTAAAGGGTTTTTGCTATGACTAATGTGTTCTCTTGACAAAACTCTGTTAGCCTTTGCCCTGCTTCATTTTGTACTCCAAAATCAAACTTGCCTGTTACTCCAGGTATCTGTTGACTTCCTGCTTTTGTGTTCTAAATCCCTCAGATGAAAAGAGCTTCACTAGTGGCTCAGACAGTAAATAATCTGCCTGCTAATGCAGGAGACCTGGGTTTGATCCCTGGGTCAGAAAGATCTTCAGATTTTTCATTTGTTTCCTAAAGTTGATTAAATCTTATTCATAGCAAACCAGAGATGCTGTTCCTGGCATCCTCCCTGAAGAGATCAGTTACCTCAGACCCATGATTCTATTCCTTCCAGCTTCTTAACCCCCTCTGGGGACAGATGCTATTGGCTCTCCTTTCCTTCCAATAGGAGACCACACTGCTTTTTCTCAGCATCACCAACCATCTTTCCAAAAGTATTCAAAAGCATTGCAGGGATTAAAAAATCCTGCTGATTAAGATGCAGCCAATTCTTTATTTTTTAAAGTCATCTCTCTGAATAAAAGTTAAATATTTCAGTGCTAACATTTTTCTTAAAAAAAAAAAAATTGTTTTCTTGCAGATTGAAAGAAGAGAAGGTAAACTCTTTGCAAGGGAGGAAGCTTATTACTCTTTGGGCCTCATTGTTTCCAAACAATAATATACACACAAGACAGGAGGAGAATATATTACAATAAAATAAAAATGGTCCCTAAGACTTCAAAGTGCCTTGAAGATATTGCTGTTAGTTTCCTCAATTATGTTCTGGCAATAATAATCTCAGATTCACAGAACTAAAGTGAGATCTCAAGAGTCAGGTAGCAGCTGCAAAGTAATGAGGTCTCAGTGGTTTAATTTCTGAAAATTATTTTGGTCATTTTCATGAAGAGTTATTTTGGAAAATGAATACCAACTGTTTAAAAACTTTCAAAGATATTTTGAAGAAGAGTTTTCAATGAAACTAAACAAGTCTGAATTTCCTTTCAGGGTCATTTGAAAAATTGACTGGAGTGGACCAGTGAAAAATATAGCAAGATATGCAAAACAAATCTGGTAGAATTTTATCTCCCTAACACATAACCAATAGACGTGACCTCATAAACAGTTATGGATTCAGAGGATCTTCTATGTAAAATTGTTTGGGGTGTACTAATAGGTCTATTTCAATTACAGTTATTTTCTCCAACAATTCCTACCATGTTTCTCATTGTTTACATTAATTCACTAACTTCTAGAATAATGACTCTGGGAGGGGTAACATAGTAAGTCACTGTTAGTGTGACTATTTTCAGTGTAAACTAATTTATCCAAAAGAAACTAAACAAACTAGATTTTTATGTTAAAGTGTGAGGAAACAAGGATTCAGAGCATACCCACTGGAACATCACAAGGGTAAGTCCTAAGCAAATAAGTAGGAGAATGTGGACATAGCTGAACAGGATGCCCAGTCTGTAGTTAGGCAGCTTTCTCAAAATTGCAACCTCCTCTTTGTAAAATAGGAATATTTCTATCTTGCTTAGCATATAGAGTTACTGTGAACATTGAATTTAATAATATTCCTGAGAAATTCCAATGTTTCATTCCTATATAGAAAATGAAGGAATGGGTCCTAAAGTCAGAGGGTCACAAGGACAAAAACATGCATCATGATGGGAAATGATTGATGACATAAATAAGTGAATACATAGATAAATAAAACAAGAAATGTCAGTTACTATATTCTGCTTGAAATTACTCTGGGAAAACAATATACCTATTTTATTCAAGGATATAAAATCAGAAGAATAATAAGACAAGTTTCTGCTTTAAATGAAGATTTTCTTATATTCCTAAAAAACTTGGAGACATGAAAATTAGTCTCTTCCCTTGATCTCTCCTTAAAGAAAAGGATGCTAAAAAGAATGTAGTGGATTTTCAAGCCCTGACATGCACAGATGCCCATAAGATATAAAATTAAAAAGAAAAAAAATAATAAAGGAAGCTGCTGAACCTTTCTTAGACTCCATTATTTATATGTATGTTTGTAAATGCAGATAAAAGGTCTATCAAACACACTAAGCTATTAACAGTGCTAGCTGGAGGGGGAAAGGGAAGGAAGGGAGACTTTCTTTACACTTTTATAACATTTAAAAAGTTTCCAATCAAGCACTTCATGATTTCAAAAAATTTACTGTGATAAATAGTGTGTGATAAACATTATGATAGACATATTCACAGTTTATTACCATGGGGGATGGGGTTGGCTGAGTCTTGACTAAGCAGGAATCAGTTAGATGAAATAGCAGAGGTGCAAGGGCTTGGGAGTTGAGTTACCAACCTGTGTAGGTAGTTCAGTAAAAGTGAATCCCAGGGAGATGTGGGAGAAGAGTGTGAGGTTATGGTGGAAGGTTAATTCATGCATGTTGTGTAAGATGTCAAGAAATTTGAGCTTTATTTTGAGCCACTAGAAAGCCATTGATGGATTTGGGACGTGAGAGCGATATGCTGTTATTTCCGTTTCAGTGAGATGCCTCTGGAAGTGGTGTGGCAAGTGGACAGAGCAGAAGAAAGCCAATTAGGAAGTACCTACCTTGAGCAAAGACAGAATTGTTGATGATCTTAACTGAATAAAATACATATAATTGAGGGGGACCAATTAGATGATTTTTTTTTTTAACTAAAATTTAGGAGAGTGATCTATTCAGGAGATATGGATTTAACCATCAGAGTGATGGGACTTTCCTGGCAATCCAGTGGTTAAGACTTCACCTTCCAATGCAAGGGGTGTGATTTTGATCCTTGGTTAGAGAGCGAAGATCCCACTTTTCTCACAGCCAACAAACAAAAACATAAAACAGAAGCAATGTTGTGACAGGTTCAAAAAGTGATTAGCTAAAGCCAGAATTTCCTAATTCTACTATTAAGCCTGCCATCACAATCCAAGACAAATCCATATTCACTCAATATTTTTTTATTGACTTATATTAAGCCTCACCTTAAAATGGTGAAAATCATAGGTTTGATGCTGATTTAAACCATATGTATAGGATAGATAAATGCTGAGAATGTAGAGATTTAGATCAGAAAAACCCCAAAGTAGAACCCTCATATTTAAGAGGTGAGAATAAAAAGAAGAGAAAACAATGGACTAGAACACCACACCTGGTTTGAGCAGAGAAGGAGGTCCTCAAAAGAAGGGGAAGACTGGACACAAGTGTTGCCAATGAATTCAAGGATGAAGAGAACGAGGACGAAAAAGCATCAGCACGAATGGGGACTAAGCCCAAAGAATTGTCTTAAACCAACCCCAAGTCCCAAGCAATAATATAAACAACTTTATTTCATCAAAGTCTAAGCTTTTATAAAAAGCAGATGACATTCTGGACCATGGGGGACTTTGGGGGTGCCACCTCCCCTGTGCCCTTCTATAGTAAAACAAAATCGTACCCTATGTGCATGGTGAAAGTAACCAGACAGGTTTACCAAGGGTTAACGGGGATTATCTCTAAGTAGAAAGAATTATGTATGTGCTGCTTAACTTAGCTACATTATAATAAAAGTTATCTATATTATTGACACTGTAATGAAAGCTGTATCATTAAAAGGAGTGTTTTGTGATACTGAGAAAAGTTTTTAATTGAGGGAGAATATTCATTATCTACTACTTGTAAGGCAAGTGCGAACAAGCCGGAACAAGAGGGTGACTGCCCCTTGAGAAGAACCAGTGTCCTCCCTTTCTGACAGGGTCTTTCTTAAATCCCGCCAATGAAAAATTCTCTGAAGGAATGGTTAATATTTAGCCCGTAGCTGAGCCCCATGACAAGGTGGCTGGAGGTCTGGAATCCAGTGGTCTCGTAGCCTTGAGAAGGTAGGTGCCAGTGGGAAGACAGAATGTCATTTGAACAATTTGGTCAGTCTCAAAGGTCACTGTGACTTTATTCTTTGTTTGTGAGGTCGAATAATGAACCATTTCAACCATGAGACCCCATGTAGACCCTATCACTACTGAGTATCAAATTACTCCAAAACATGGTATGTTAAAACAATGAAAGTTCCTGTGGGCTGGGCATGGCTTAGCTGATTCTCTAGTCTCTCATGAGGTAACATGAGGTCTCTGTGTTGCTTACATGGCATTTAATCAAATAATGCCTAAACGAATGTTTAGTGTTATTGAGTGGATGCCTTGCCTCCCCTCACAAAAGCTCTTCTAAGCAAGACACATGTTTCATACATCCTTATTTCCCTTATACAGGAAATCCTAGAGCCTCCTACATACTAAAGGCACTTAGAGAACAGTTTGATGACTGATGAAACTCAAAAACTGAAAAGCAGCAGAAAAGTTGGAGGAGGAAAATGGTATAATTTGTTTTTGAGAGTTATATAACATCCTCAATTTGTCAGATAAAAATTTCCTTAAATAATTTTTTATGGGACAATGTGAGGTTAATTAACTAATAAGCATGAAAGTCAGCACTGCTTGTCTAGGAGAGTTTCTAGGAAGAATGGACACCAAACTCATCCCACCACTCAGCTCTGTCCTGGGGTTGGTTTGCGTTTCCTCTCCCCTCCCTTTGCATTTGCATGAGAACATCAGCCTACATTACAGGCATGTGAAAGATATAAATGACAGAGAAACATATGGAATGTTCAGACTAGTGAGAATCCATAGTAAACGTTCAGTATCAGAGATGAGGACCCTAATCGACTTCCCTTCCCTCTATACAGAATAAGGTAGAGTTTTAAATAAGCTGGAAGATAAAACTAATACTTGTAAACTCTTCAATGAAAACCAAAGCTGTGTATTTTGTCCAAAGACCTATGAGTTCCTCTACATTATGAACTTGCCTCTAGGAAGAAACATGAAACTAGGTTTTAAGTGTCAGGTGAGTGTATTCTCCTTGGTTCTGTCTCATCGCAACAAACATTTGGAGTGACAGACATTAAAGCCAAGCCTTTGGTGTGTCACTGCTGTCGGGTCTTAGACAGACCGTGTTATAGCTCTTAGACAAATCAGTGTTACAGCTCTATTTTATTTAGAAAATAGCAGGAAAATCCATCCTAGAGGAGTGAGGGCCTGCCGACCCAAAGACACAAAGAGAAGAGAGTGGGGGAGCGAGCCAGCACATGGGAGAGAGAGAGAACGCGTGTGCTTTGGCTCCTCCTTCTATATGTTTTTTTTTTTTTTTTTCTCCCCCGGGCCTGCCCTATGTCAATTGGGCTAGCCAGGAGTGCTGTCTGTTCTAGCTGAGGTCCTCACTCCAGTCCTCAGACCTTGCTTTGACCTTCCTTTGTTCTATTTTTGCAGGCTTTTCCCTTCCTTGTCTTTTAGCCACAGACATTCTGGACTCCTGTTTCCTATTCTAACTACCTAACATAAGGAAATGGCTTCCTTCATTATTGAGATATTCTGAAATAAAATAAAATATAACTTGTAGCTTCCTCAAAATTCAAAGGATATAGTCTAAATGATGTAGTAGACTGGAGATACTAAGCATTGGTCTAGCAGACAATTTTGAAGCCATTGCTTGTTCCTGTCAAGAGAAGTGATTATGGATGTGGTCAAGTGAGCTGAATGCACAACAGTGCATTAGTAGATAAATGATTAAACCTAGCAATGCTCTGGATAGAAGTGTCCAGAAACACATCAGGGCTGTGCCAAAATCTTCACAATGCTTCTATTTTTATAAAAATAACTATTTCAAATTTGTCCCCAAAATATTATAAAAGGAAGTCTTGGATTTTATTCCCATGATGTGAACTAGCTTTTATTTATTTATTTATTTGAGATGAAAACATTTATTTCAATTGAAGTTTGTTTCACTGAAAATTCTATAATTATATTTTTATCTATTTATTTAAATTTATTTATTTATTTTAACTTTAAAATATTGTATTGGTCTAGCCATACATCAACTTGAATCCTCCATATTTTTAAAAGAAATAAAATAGAAACATATTTAACTGCTTTTAGTTCAATACTAAAGGTTTTACTGTCCTGGTTTCAAGTATATTCTCATACCTGTCAGAATAAGGCATAAGTTCCCTTAAGTTGCATGTATTAAATTCTGAAAGATATGGAAATAACAGACCACCTCACCTGTTTCTTAAGAAACCTGTATGCAGGTCAGGAAGCAACAGTTAGAACTGGACATGGAACTGGTTCTAAATAGGAAAAGGAGTACATCAAGGCTGTATATTGTCACCTTGCTTATTCAACTTATATGCAGAGTACATCATGAGAAATGCTGGGTTGGAAGAAGCACAAGCTGGAATCAAGATTGCTAAGAGAAACATCAATAACCTCAGATATGCAGATGACACCACCCTTATGGCAGAAAGTAAAGTGTCTCTTGATGAAAGTGAAAGACGAGAGTGAAAAAGTTGGCTTAAAGCTCAATATTCAGAAAACTAAGGTCATGACATTTGGTCCCATCACTTCATGGCAAACAGATGGGGAAGCAGTGGAAACAGTGGCTGACTTTATTTTTCTGGGCTCCAAAATCACTGCAGATGGTGATTCCAGCCATCAAATTAAAAGACGTTTACTCCTTGGAAGGAAAGTTATGACAAACCTAGACAGCATATTAAAAAGCAGAGACATTACTTTGCCAACAAAGGTCCATCTAGTCAAGGCTATGGTTTTTCCAGGAGTCATGTATGGATGTGAGAGTTGGCCTGTTAAAGAAGGCTGAGCACCAAAGAATTGATGCTTTTGAACTGTGGTGTTGGAGAAGACTCTTAAGAGTCCCTTGGACTGCAAGGAGATCCAACCAGTCCATCCTAGAGGAGATCAGTCCTGGATGTTCATTGGAAGGACTGATGCTGAAGCTGAAGCTCCAATACTTTGGCCACCTGATGCCAAGAGCTGACTCATTTGAAAAGACCCTGATCCTGGGAAAGATTGAGGGCAGGAGGAGAAGGGGATGACAGAGGATGAGATGGTTGGGTGGCATCACTGACTCAATGGATATGAGTTTGGGTAAACTCTGGGAGTTGGTGATGAACAGGGAGGCCTGGCATGCTGCAGTTCATGGGGTCACAATGAGTTGGACAAGACTGAACAACTGAACTGAACTGATATATGTGTTTGTGTGTGTACATATAGATATAGATAAAGATATAGATATATAGAGAGAACTAGTTCTTATATGCTCTGTAAGATTTGAACAGGCTTTTTCTTCCTCCATTAGCACATTCAGTACATTCAAGTTTTTGATTAGCTATTGGCAGTAGATACCAGACGCACCCTTCCTCCCCTTGGATTAATTGATATCAGGCTTTGAAACATCCCTGACTGTTTGAATTATTTATTTCAGGAAGGGTTTGAGCAAAAGACTAGGAAATATCACCAATGTCAAGATCTTCTCTTCGCCCAGAGGGCTTGTCTTTCCCATTCCAATACAGTAAAGAAAATTCCCATTTCTCTCACTAGCACCCTTTACGAGCCTTTGAAGCAAGGCAGATAGAGGTGGAAAGGAGCTTGCAAACTCTGGGAATTCCTTCTCATGAAGAAAAAATAAAGTTTCAAGATTTAAATACTACTGCCTCAACAAACATAGATAACCAAGCAAAGTTAAGCTCACAAAAATTCAAATTGATGCCCTAGGGAGAAATAGCTCAAACTAACAGATGCTCAGTCATTTTAGTGATATTTTAGAACATTGGGATTTAGCAGCAGTTTATTGTCTTCACCAGTAATAACAAAAATGATGTGGTCATAGGTCTAGGCATCAAAACAAAATTATCCCTAATACATTATCCACAATATGACAATTGTGAAGAACTCATCAAGATGAAACAGGAAATGTTTCCTAATAAATGTAGCTATTGTGTTAAATGAGACTATCGTGGACCTTGAGTTGTAGAACCACTGAATTAAGCAGCAGATAATGAAAAGTGATTATCCTAATTAAGCACAAAGAAAAAATAGAAGTACATACATTGATCTTCTCATTCACCCCTGAGATGTCCCAGTGTGGAAACCTCACACCTCCTATTATGTGAATTCTACTCTACCTTCCAGAAAGAGCAAGTACTTTGCTTACTTTCCTGTGTAATGTTAAATGATGCCTTTCCCCCTTTTAGCTACCTTAATTTTGCAAACCAAAGACATAAATGAAGGCAAAACTCCCTAGTCATGATGCAATGGATTCTTAAGAAAAAAATTATGTAAAAGCACATCAATCTTTTTAAATGATTTTTCATTTGATATATTTATTTGTGCCAAGTCTTAGCTGCAGCACACGGGGTCTTTGATCTTTTAGGTATGCAGGATCTTTAGTTGCTGCATGTGGGATCTAGTTCCCTGACCAGGGTTCAAACCTGAACCCCTTGCATTGAGAGCATGGAATCTTTAGTCACTGGACCATGAGTGAAGTCCCAAGGGACATCGATCTTAAAGGAAACAAATATATGACTTTGAGATCTCTCATTCAAAATAAATACAGTCTGCTCAAAGACAGGCATTGGGCTGTGTGCTGGTTGGTGGCTCTGGCATCCTGGGGACAGAGCCCAGGTTATCCCTGGGGCTAGAGGGATGTAGGTGCTCTGGTTCTTCTGGACTGTGGTGCAGGAAGGATGGTGCAGGTGGGCTGTATTGCTTCCTATTTCATTCCCATCTGTGAAGGCACTGAGACCCTTTCTCAGAACCTCAACAGAATCAGCATATCAGAAAAAAGAATGCCTTTGGTTAAATCGCTAAAGCAAATAAAGAGACATGGTCATTAAATAGAAATGTTACCTATTTCATTCTGGAACCTGACATTTTTATGTGGTTGACACATGAAAATAGTACTAGAAACATTTTCTCTGACTCTCTCTCTCTTTTTAAGAAGATAGCTAAAATTTTCTAGGTTTTCTATGTGTCAGATACTTTGCTAAGTGCTTTGACATTTGATATGTTATCTAGCTTAATCCTCATAGTGGTGTACATTAGGTGTTTTACTTTAACTTTACAAAGTGAAAACACTGAACCTCAAAGAAGGGCAAAGGATACAAGTTTGATGATTTCTTGAGTTAGTTTGAATAGGATGTGAGCTTATTATCGCCAACATCTATAAAAATAGCATCCCAAATAGAAATAAAGATTTTTTTTTTTTTTTCATTTTCACAAGATCAAGACCAGTGAAAATTGTCCCTTCCAAGCAGCTGGCTGTCCAGTCCAGAACTGGTGACAGTTCTTATGATTCAACTTCTTGGATCTTTCTCTCTTCACCACCGTTAACGTTCCATTCCTTGGATCAGACTGAGTTTGAAGTCTAACTGTACATTTGGGGTAAATCCTAGCAATAGACTTACTGGCCATATTCCCTTGGGCAAATCATTCAACTTTGGAGTATCTAATGGGCTATTTAAAGGGGTGGAGGTGGGATGGTATCCAAAGAAGCAGTTCAGAAACAGTCTGACAAAATTCTACAAAATGACAAGCAGCTAATACTGAGAGGACCCTTGGGAACAGGGTGAGCACTGTCACAGTCCCTTAACCCCGGCAGCAGGCAGACTCTCTCAGCAAGTGGTCAAATGATCTTCGGGGTGTCAGTATGGCCAATCCTCTACTTGAAGTCCCCTGAAAGTGACCTTGGGCTGTTCCTCCACCTGCCTCCCTTGAGGGACCAGAGTGAAGTGACCCCACCCAAGCATAACGTCATCCATAGTCAACTTTATTTTTTATTTATTTTTTTTTTTATTATTATTATTATTTTTTTCCAGTGGGTTTTGTCATACATTGATATGAATCAGCCATGGATTTACATGTATTCCCAATCCCGATCCCCCCTCCCACCTCCCTCTCCACCCGATTCCTCCGGGTCTTCCCAGTGCACCAGGCCGGAGCACTTGTCTCGTGCATCCCTCCTGGGCTGGTGATCTGTTTCACCATAGATAGTATACATGCTGTTCTTTTGAAATATCCCACCCTCACATTCTCCCACAAAGTTCAAAAGTCTGTTCTGTATTTCTGTGTCTCTTTTTCTGTTCTGCATATAGGGTTATCGTTATCACCTTTCTAAATTCCATATACATGTGTCAGTATGCTGTAATGTTCTTTATCTTTCTGGCTTACTTCACTCTGTATAATGGGCTCCAGCTTCATCCATCTCATTAGGACTGGTTCAAATGAATTCTTTTTAATGGCTGAGTAATATTCCATGGTGTATATGTACCACAGCTTCCTTATCCATTCATCTGCTGATGGGCATCTTTATTCAGCCCCTTCAGTGGTGTGAATGATTGTTCCCCCACACGAGCCGGCTTTTCCCTCATTCATCTCAATGCCCTCTCCTGAAAGTCAAGAAAATGGCACACTCACTCTTTTTGTTCTTTTTATTCCTTTTATAATATTATTTCTTATTCTTGGAGCAACATGAGTGTCTCGGATCATAGGAGAAAATACTTTGAGAGAAAGAAAACCTCAACAAATAATATCTCGAGATATTATATCTCAACTATTATAGAATAACTGAGAATAGTAGAGTAAGGTGAAGTTAGACTTATTTCTAATATTATATATATACAGGCAAGAAAAAACAGCAGGACCAAATTTACTCAATAATAGTCACCACTCCCTTGCAGCCCACTTTTTGTTCTCTCTCCTGTGACATTCCTCATTAGTGCCCTCCAAGAATGCGACTCTGAAATGAGCCTACAGTAGTAACAATTCTACCAATTGAATAATATCTATTCTCAGAACAGCCCTTTCAATCATGTCCCTCGCATTACCATACACATCAGCAACACTGCCTTTTATTAATTTTTAATATTTGGCCAATGCTTTCCCATTTCTCACCATATCAAATCAAATAAGAAATCTGATTTACAAACCAAAAGAAAGTAAGATCTAAATCCCCATGCAAGAAATTGCCTCAAATAAAGAAAATAGGAGCATTCACATATGTAAATAAATGCTGGACATAGGTCATAATGCATAAAGTGTTATTCTGTTATAACTTCAGAGAATCAGTCTTCTGCTTACAAAGCACCTTCCCATAAGCTATTTGGTTAAATGCAATGGCTCAATGGACTTCCCAGGTAGTGGTAGTGGTAAGGAGCCCACCTGCCAATACACAAGACTACGGTTCAATCCCTGGGTGGGGAAAATCCCCTGGAGGAGGTCATGGGCAATCCACTCCAGTATTCTTGCCTGGAGAATCCCACAGACAGAGGAGCCTGGCAGGCTACAGTCTACAGGGTCTCAAAAAGTCAGGACATACATGCATGTAATGGCTTAATATCTCATTCAAAAGAAGTATCCCAGAGAAAGGAAATGTAACTGGTTCATAAGCGTTAAGGAAACCTGGCCTTCTCTCTTATGCTGAATACTCAGAAAAGTAAGTACATCTAGTCTTTCACCTAGTAAATGAGACACATGCCCAGTTTGGAGAAGGTGGACTGTAGGAGGCTTATCAAATGAAATGGCCAATCCTTTAAATGCAGTTATGTCTCTGAGCACCATTTTTATATGGTCTTAGTATTCCCATTTGGAGAAGGCAATGGCACCCCACTCCAGTACTCTTGCCTGGAAAATCCCATGGATGGAGGGGCCTGGTGGGCTGCCATCTATGTTGTCGCACAGAGTCGGACACGACTGAAGTGACTTAGCAGCAGCAGCAGTATTCCCATTATTTCTGTTACACAACCAAAAATGCACCTGAATTTTTTCAACAATGTTTCCTTTAAAATTTTCTTTACTAGAGCTGCCAGAATCATTCTGTTCTTGCTACTGACAGCCTGTGGCATTATCTGTCCCTTAGCACTTGCCAGCAATGGCAGGAATATCCATGGTGCTTGTAATAGTCAAGTGATAGTCAAGTGAAAGCCAGAGGGTATTTAGGCAGCTAAATTCCCTTTAGGAGGTTTCCATAAAGTAAGACCTGTAAAGACTTCCTTGGTGTCTTAAAAACCAGAAGTACTTAAGTAAATAAAACCAAAGCCAAAAAAAGAGAGGAAAAAGTATGAGTCTTTTTGACACCAGTATGTGATGCTACCATAGCATTAAGGTTCAGGTCAAATTAATGATTTATTGAATAACAACTTACATCAAAATTGTTATGTGGCTGATACCCTATGACTTGTTAGAGTATAAAACACCTCTATCATTTTCTTTTTGTCATGTATTCACCGTCTTCAGAATCAAAGAAGAAAATAGCATCACCAATGAGGTAGAATATAATACCTCTACAAATACTTTACTGAGTACTGGATGCCCAGTGACACTAAAGGGATGAGTAAGGATCAGTAGATAGCACAACAGACAGCTCTTTGCTAAAAAAAAAAAAAAAAAAAAAATGGTGATAGGAATGGTAACTTTGATGATAAGGATATATAGTAGTAAAATGACAATAAAGGATAATAGGTCCTTGTCTCTGAACCATGTCCAGCACTTCCTTTAAAACTCAGCTCAGATGATATCCCTAAACCAGTCAAGTTAGCTCAGTTCTAACTGTTCATTGCTTCCTTATTCACCTGTTCTACTTCTATCCCACTATTTGTACCAGCTATTTCACATTATGATTTTCCAAAATTATTGCAGTTCTGCATCTGTTGATTTCCTATTTCACAGAAAACAAAAGCTGTGACCAATATTTTTTAATCCTGCCAAATAAACCTGTTCATGTCTCTCTATATTATGAGTGCTGCCTAGTTTAAGTTTGCAAATGTACACACACTGAGAACCTACTCAATGTGAATAACAATAATCTGTGGAAAACACAAGGATGAAGAATATATAGTCTTACGTGTCACTTATGAAACAACACAGAATAGGTAAGAGACTTGTGAACAATTGACAGATGGGATGCATGAATGCTTGTTCAGAGATTTGCTATAGTAATTACAGGAGACACTGCTTTTACACTTAAAAGACCAGGGAAAACTCAGTGAATGAGGTAGTGTCTCCAGAGAATAAACATGAGAAGAATTTATTCCAAACTGAGCCTACCTAAGTGCACAGGAGCAAGAGTGAGATTTAGGCTCAAAAAATCATGAAATATAATATGGCTATGTACTATAGGAGTGATAGAAAATATGAGAAAAGGTGGAATTTTAGTTGAAATCATCATGGAATATGTTGGAAATCGCACTAAATTGTTAGATTTTATTTTGTAGGGCTCTATTGCTAAAATTGTTATCTAAGGGATCTTAGACCCATGGTATTTTCTATTACTAAACAGTTGTGTGGTCAGAAATTTGGGAGAAATATGCATGCTATGATCCCTTCTTGAATATTGTTTATGTATGTTAGTGTCTAAAATTTCTGAGAAGTTTGATGGCAAATATATTTCTTTGAGTATTTTTAACTCACAGTTTCTCAAGCTATAAAATTCTTCTATTTTTTTTTTTTCCCATGACATTTAATAATACCTTGTGGATCTAATTTTCGGGAGAATAGGGTCTGTGCAATGTAAGGAGGGCCAATTATTTTCCTGGATGGGAGTGTAGGGGTCTGATCAATGCTGAATGAATACATATAGATTGCCCATCTTTTGAAAGGAAATTCAAGCAATACATTGCTGTTAGTGAGATTGCTGAAAACAATGGATCAGTCCTGCAAAGGGTGATGGTGAGAGCATGGGTAAGGTAAGCCTGTATGATTCTTTTTTAAAAAAATCATGATAAAATATACGTAACATGAAGTTTGCCAATTTAACCATTTTAAGTATACAGTTTAGTGGTATAAAGTGAGTTGCATTGTTGTGCAGCCATCACCAACAGCTAGCTCCAGAACTTTTCCATCATTCCAATCTGAAACTCTGTACCAACTAAACAATAATCTCCATTAATCCCTTACTGATTTCAGCCAACTTGATGAATTTGACTATTCTAAGAATCTCATATAAGTGGAATCACACAGTATTTGTCCTTTTATGTCTGACATTTCACTTCAGGTAATGTTTCAAGATGATTCATTTTGAAAAGAAGTGGCCTCGAGTCCAGGAAAAAAAAACAAAACAAAGAACTGCACACTACAACAGACCCTAGCAGGAAATACTAGCAAAAAAGCAAGTTATGCAAATTTAAATGTAAAACACTGGCAGATATAAAGGCATGACAACTTCCCTTGAGAGGGCAATCCTCTCTAATATGAAGGGCAGAAATGGAAACTGCATGCTCTCCTGTTATGTATAATAGTTCCTTGGGAGATTGGGTCATACCCTGTTATTTTCTGGAGGTGAGTCAACACCATTCAGGCCTTCAAAAGGCTCTGCTTATGTTTAAATATCTAGAGTATGTCAAACATCACAGAAGCTGTTGAAGGTACTGAACAAAGTCTGCCGTCAGAGAGACAAATTGAAGGTCAGGTTTTCATTTATCCCATATAGTGACTTTCAACTCTTGAACCGCAGAACAGAGTCTGATGAGCCTCAGGTATCAAAGAGAAACATGACTGTTTGGCTGCCTCATAAGGAAAGATAACAAAAAAGTTAAGTGTGCTTGTGGTAAGGAAGAAAAACTGAGGAAAAAAGAAGGCATTAAGGTTTATCTTTTGTTTATCTTTCCCTTGTCTCCTGAAATCATACTGTCACAAGTCCAAATCACAGGACACCTAGACAATTGTGAGATTTGTCCCAAAACCTCTCTCCTCCATCCTAACCCCTTACCCCTGAAACTGGTTCTTCCTTCTTAAACTTCCCTACCCAGCCACCAAATACCCGTGCATCTAAAGCATGGACATGGCAGTTTCCTTCTTTGCTGCAAAATCTCTAATCCTCAAGTGGGTCTCTGCTGTCTAACGGTTAAACTCAAAATTCACAACCCTTAACAATTCAGCCTTTTTGGGGCCAGATCAGTTCAGTTCAGTTCAGTTCAGTTCAGTCGCTCAGTCGTGTCCGACTCTGCGACCCCATGGATCGCAGCAAGCCAGGCCTCCCTGCCCATCACCAACTCCCAGAGTTTACTCAAACTCATGTCCATCAAGTCGGTGATGCCATCCAGCCATCTCATCCTCTGTCGTCCCCTTCTCCTCCTGCCCCCAATCTGTCCCAGCGTCAGGGTCTTTTAAAATGAGTCAACTCTTCGCATCAGGTGGCCAAAGTATTGGAGTTTCAGCTTCAGAATCAGTCCTTCCAATGAACACCCAGGACTGATCTCCTTTAGGATGGACTGGTTGGATCACCTTGCAGTCCAGAGGATTCTCAAGAGTTTTTTAGATTAATCCTTTGTCTGTTTCTTCATTTGCTATTATTTTCTCTCATTCTGAAGACTGTCTTTTCACCTTGCTTATAGTTTCCTTTGTTGTACAAAAGTTTTAAGTTTAATTAGGTCCCATTTGTTTATTTTTGCTTTTATTTCCAATATTCTGGGAGGTGGGTCATCGAGGATCTTGCTGTGATTTATGTTGGAGAGTGTTTTGCCTATGTTCTCCTTTAGGAGTTTTATAGTTTCTGGTCTTACATTTAGATCTTTAATCCATTTTGAGTTTATTTTTGTAAAAGAATGAAACTAGAACACTTTCTAACATCATACACAAAAATAAACTCAAAATGTCTCTGCTTTTTAATATGCTCATGTGAGTTTGAGCATTCTTTGGGATTGCCTTTCTTTGGGATTGGAATGAAAGCTGACCTTTTCCAGTCCTGTGGCCACTGCTGAGTTTTCCAAATTTGCTGGTATATTGAGTGCAGCACTTTCACAGCATCATCTTTCAGGATTTGAAATAGCTCAAGTGGAATTCCATCACCTCCACTAGCTTTAGCCATCCTTATTTCCTTACAGAAAATCACCCTTTCAGTGTGCATCATAAACTGCTGTTTGATGTGGATGCTTCCACCTTAGCTTTTGGAAAGAGAGCAGAGATAAGAAGGCCCTGGAGTCTGCATGCTGAGGTTCACACCCTACTTCCTCCATTTGTGTCCAGAGCTTATTGTTGAATTTTCCTGTGCCTTAGTGTCCTCACCAGAAAAATAAGAACATAAGAATGCCATGGGTCTGCAGATCAGGCCCTCAGTGCAGCACTGGACCATGAACAGTGCCCAGCCAATGCTGACTCCCACTCAGCACACACAACTCCATGTGGATCACCACAACATCTTCTATATGACAGAATCAGTGGGAATTAAATAGTAATACGGCCAAATGAAAGATTCTTGAGTTCAACACTGGCTATCCTGTGAAAATTGAACATTCCCAAACCATGTTTATGGGATTTCCCAGGTGGTTCAGTGGTAAAGAATCTGCCAGACAATGCAGGAGATGCAGAAGCTGTGGGTTCAATCCCTGGGTCAGGAAGATCCCCTGGAGGGAGAAATGGCAGCTGACTCCAGTATTCTTGCTGGAATAATCTTAAGGACAGAGGAGCCTGGCAAGCTATAGCCTATGGGGTTGCAAACGGCTAGATATAACTGAGCACCTGAACTAAAATCATATTTATGAACTATGAGAGGATATAAAATTCTAACCCATTCACTTTTTGCTTCTAGTAATAAAATTGAGCCAAACAGAAGAAGAAAGAGAGGTGTTGATGGGAAAGAAAGGTCAGCTACCTAGGGATGTCTCTTCTATTTATTTGCATTCTTATGCAAACCCCACACAGTATCTCTGCAAATCCTTGCATCACAGAATTATAAACTGCACACCTCCTGTGATCAATTACTCTGTTTCCTTACCACAGATGGAGCCTGATTTTTCCCTGGGGACACAAGGTCCCTCTTAAACTCTTCCAGTGAAAGTGGACAGACCTCTGAGCCACTGAACAATAGAAAGCCACTGAACACATATTTTAGTACCCAAGTTTGGCAAGCAATCACTTTCCCAAACTCATCTCTGGCTTCTGTGATTGTTATTGTTTTGTTCAGGATTGTTAAGGTCTTTTTATGAATTTAGGTTCACCTTTTTGGTCATGGTTGTTCTGTCCCTTGATCTCCAGAAACCTCTCCCTTGCCTGGATTTTTTTGGAGACATTTCCCACCCAGCCCTTGCATTTTACGCTTGGACCTTCATTAATATAATTGGCATTACTTTTTGGACAGAGGAATAGAGAAAATTGATCTTTATAAACAAAAGAAGAATAAAACAGAATCACAGAGGGTGATTGCTGTGTCTCCACAGCACCCTCCACTCTGTGTCTATAATCACCCTGTGTCTATAATCACCCTCCAAAGGACCTGTAGAAGTCCAGCTGTTACAGTCAAAAGAAACCCTAGTATCCTCCTTTAACTCAAGTTCATTCATTTTGAGTTCCTATCCTAGCAGAATGACACTTTTGTGGTAATTTATTTGCCTAAATTGAATGTGCTTTCACTTATGGCACAAAATCAATGTCTCACAAGGTCTTTGTCTCATTTATCACTTTAGCAAAATAGGAGGTTGTATTTAGCTGCTTCCAGGAGCTATCAGAAAACATACACAATCAATCAGGATGCTGTGTCTTGGAGGAGAAATGTGGGAGAGTTTCACGCAATGTGTGGCACAGAGTTGTTGTTGTTATTTTTTTTTAAATTTATTTATCTTTTATTGAAGGATAACTGCTTTCCAGAATTTTGCTGTTTTCTCTCAAACCTCAGCATGAATCAGCCATAGGTATGCATATATCTTCTCCCTTTTGAATGCCCCTCCCATCTCCCTGCCCATCCCACCCCTCTAGTTGATAAAGACCCTGTCTGAGTATCCTGAGCCATAAGCAAGTTCCCAATGGCTATCTATTTTACATAAGGTAATGTAAGTTTCCAAGTTACTGTTTCCATACATCTCACTGTCTCCTTGCCTCTCCCCATGTCCATAAGTCTATTTTCTATGTCTCTTACTTCACTGTTGCCCTGCAAATAAATTCTTCATTACCATTCTTCTAGATTCTGTATACATGCATTAGAATATGATATTTATCCCTCTCTTTCTCTTACTTCACTCTGTATAATAGGTTCTAGGTTCATCCACCTCATTAAAACTGACTCAAATGTGTTCCTTTTTATGGTTGAGTAATATTCCATTCTGAATATGTACCACAACTTCTTTATCCATTCATCTGTCAATGGACATCTAGGTTGTTTCTATGTTCTAGCTATTGTAAATAGTGCTGCAATGAGCAAAGAAATAGATGAAAACAATAGAATAGCAAAGACTAGAGATCTCTTCAAGAAAATTAGATATACCAAGGGAACATTTCATGCAAAGATGGGATCAATAAAGGACAGAAATGGTATGGACCTAACAGAAGCAGAAAGTATTAAGAAGAGGTGGCAAGAATACACAGAAGAACTGTACAAAAAAGATCTTCATGACTCAAATAATCACAATCATGTGATCACTCACCTAGAGCCAGACATCCTTGAATGTGAAGTTAAGTGGGCCTTAGGAAGCATCACTATGACAAAGCTACCGGAAGTGATGGAATTCCAGTTGAGCTATTTCAAATCCTGAAAGATGATGCTGTGAAAGTGCTGCACTCAATATGTCAGCAAATTTGGAAAGCTCAGCAGTGGCCACAGGACTGGAAAATAAGTTTTCATTCCAATCTCAAAGAAAGGTAATCCCAAAGAATTCTCAGACTACCACACAATCACACTCATCTCACATGCTAATAAAATAATGCTCAAAATTCTCCAAGCCAGGCTTCAGCAATATGTGACCCATGAACTTCCAGATGTTCAAGCTGGTTTTAGAAAAGGCAAAGGAACCAGAGATCAAATTGCCAACATCTGCTGGATCATTGAAAAAGCAAGAGAGTTCCAGAAAAAATATCTATTTCTGCTTTATTGACTATGCCAAAGCCTTTGACTGTGTGGATCACAACAAACTGTGGAAAATTCTGAAAGAGATGGGAATACCAGACCACCTGATCTACCTCTTGAGAAACCTATATGCAGGTCAGGAAGCAACAGTTAGAACTAGATATGGAACAACTGACTGGTTCCAAATAGGAAAAGGAGTACATCAAGACTGTATATTGTCACCCTGCTTATTTAACTTATATGCAGAGTACATCATGAAAAATGCTGGGCTGGAAGAAGCGCAAGCTGGAATCAAGATTGCTGGGTGGGAGAAATATCAATAACCTCAGATATGCAGATGACACAACCCTTATGGCAGAAAGTGAAGAGGAACTAAAAAGCCTCTTGATGAAAGTGAAAGACAATAGTGAAAAAGTTGGCTTAAAGCTCAACATTCAGAAAACTAAAATCATGCATCTGGTCCCATCACTTCATGGCAGATAGATGGGGAAACAGTGGCTGACTTTATTTTTCTATGCTCCAAAATCACTGCAGATGGTGATGCAGCCATAAAATTAGAAGACACTTACTCCTTGGAAGGAAAGTTATGACCAACCTAGATAGCATATTAAAAAGCAGAGACATTTTGAGTTTATTTTTGTGTATGATGTTAGAAAGTGTTCTAGTTTCATTCTTTTACAAAAATAAACTCAAAATGGATTAAAGATCTAAATGTAAGACCAGAAACTATAAAACTCCTAGAGGAGAACATAGGCAAAACACTCTCCGACATAAATCACAGCAAGATCCTCGATGACCCACCTCCCAGAATATTGGAAATGAAAGCAAAAATAAACAAATGGGACCTAATTAAACTTAAAACTTTTGTACAATAAAGGAAACTATAAGCAAGGTGAAAAGGCAACCTTCAGAATGAGAGAAAATAATAGCAAATGAAGAAACAAAGGATTAATCTCAAAAATATACAAGCAACTCCTGCAGCTCAATTCCAGAAAAATAAATGACCCAGTCAAAAAATGGGCCAAAGATCTAAACAGACATTTCTCCAAAGAAGACATACAGATGGTAACAAACACATGTAAAGATGCTCAACATCACTCGTTATCAGAGAAATGCAAATCAAAACCACAATGAGGTACCATTACACGCCAGTCAGGATGGCTGCTATCCAAAAGTCTACAAGCAATAAATGCTGAAGAGGGTATGGAGAAAAGGGAATCTTCTTACCCTGTTGCTGGGAATGCAAACTAGTACAGCCACTATGGAGAACAGTGTGGAGATTCCTTAAAAAACTGGAAATAGAACTGCCATATGACCCAGCAATCCCACTTCTGGGCATACACACTGAGGAAACCAGATCTGTAAGAGACACATGCACCCCAATGTTCATTGCAGCACTGTTTATAATAGCCAGGACATGGAAGCAACCTAGATGCCCATCAGCAGACGAATGGATAAGAAAGCTGTGTTACATATACACAATGGAATATTACTCAGCCATTAAAAAGAATACATTTGAATCAGTTCTAATGAGATAGTTGAAACTGGAACCCATTATACAGAGTGAAGTAAGCCAGAAAGAAAAACACCAATATAGTATACTAACGCATATATATGGAATTTAGAAAGATGGTAATGATAACCCTATATGCAAGACAGAAAAAGAGACACAGATGTATAGAACAGACTTTTGGACTCTGTGGGAGAAGGTGAGGGTGGGATGATCTGAGAGAACAGCATTGAAACATGTATATTATCATGTGTGAAACAGATCACCAGCCCAGGCTGGATGCATGAGACAAGTGCTCCAGGCTGGTGCACTGGGATGACTCAGAGGGATGGGATGGGGAGGGAGGAGGGAGGGGGGATCGGGATGGGGAACACATGTAAATCCATGGCTGATTCATGTCAATGTATGGCAAAAACCACTACAATATTGTAAAGTAATTAGCCTCCAACTAATAAAAAGAAATGGAAAAATAAATAAATAAAAAACAGAGACATTACTTTGTCAACAAAAGTCCATCTAGTCAAGGCCATGATTTTTCCAGTAGATCCAGAGATTTGGATTATAAAGGAAGCTGAGTGCCAAAGAATTGATGCTTTTGAACTGTGGTGCTGGAGAAGACGCTTGAGAGTTTCTTGAACTGAAAGGAGATCCAATTAGTCCATCCTAAAGGAGATCAGTCCTGAGCGTTCATTGGAAGGACTGATATTGAAGCTGAAACTCCAATCCTTTGGTCACCTGATGAGAAGAGCTGACTCATTTGTAATCATACTGTGGCTATTCAAGATACAGGAAATGCACAGTGACGTGGTGGTGGTGGTCTAGCTGCTAAGCCATGTCCGACCCTTGTGAACCCGTGGGCTGTAGCCCGCCAGGCTCCTCAGTCCATGGGATTCTCCAGGCAAGAACACTGGAGTTGGTTGCCATTTCCTTTTCCAGGGAATCTTCCCAGCCTGAGAATCGAACCCAGGTCTCCTGCATTGCAGGCAGACAATTTACCAACTGAGCTATGAGGGAAACCCTGATCCATGAGGGCTCCCTTCATGTATCTCTATGAGGGAATACACAATGACATATTTAGGAGTAAAGGGTCTTTATGTGTACAACTTTCTTAAATGCTTCAGAAACAATAACGATAATAGATAAAGCAAATGTGGTACAATGTAAACATTTAGGGAGTTTTTGTACTATTTTTGTGAACTTTAAGTCTGAGATTTTTACAAACTCAAAGCTATACACCAAACAAAAAAGACACAAGCAGATCAAGTGTGCCGGAGAATTAAAAATGGAATCAAAGAATAAACAATTGATACATAGGGGAAAGTTTGATTAAATAAAATTTCATGAAACAGCAGGGCACACAAAGTCCAAAATCAATAGCTTTCTGAGGAAAATTTTTGCAGCACAAATGACAAAGAGCCCAAATTTTAATTTAAAAGAGAAATCACAATCAAACTGTAAAATAATAGCAGCATTAAAGAAAATTAAGCAAAATTCATAAGCAAGTGCATCACAAAACTAGCCAAACAAGTAGTCAAACAAGTAGCCAAAATAGGTAAAGCAAAGCTCCAGGACTTCTGCTTAATTTTCCTGAGCTGAAGGCAAATCATTTTCTTCACCCTTCTCCAAATTCCTACTAAAATTGCCTTGGAGAGTTTTTTATAAAGGCACACATTTGTAAAGACAAAGGGACCGTGAAATAAGAACACAAAAGCCCACAGAAATCACAAAATTTTAGAACTGAGAATGCAGACAGGAAAATGATAACTGAGTTAGATCTGAGACATCTAAAAATTCAGTGCCTATGGGAAGCAGAAGGTGGAGTTGAGGCAATAAAGAAGAATCAAGTTTATTTGCTTTGCTCTGGAGAGACTCAACAGGTGAGACACCAGATGCTACTAAAAGTGGAAACGCAGGGAAGACATGAAATGCAAATCATCCTATTTACCAAGTACACCTGTCTGGAAAATAGTGTGAGATAAGAAGGCCAAAATGCTTGTCTTCATGAAGTTCATCTAATTCTTCTAATAGGGAGCATACATTCTAATTCATACACACACACACACACACACACACACAAAGTCATAAGGTTTGTGGGAAAAAAAATCAGAACACAGGTATGTTGTTGGGGGGAGGAGTATGTTTTCAAGTATGATTATCAGGAAATCCACTGCTGAAAAGGTGCCATCTGAGCAAAAACTGAAGGTGTTGAGGGGCCAAATACGTGAAGATATGGTCAAAGACAGTACAGCAAACAAGCCTGAATTAGAACTGTGCCTGGCTTGTGGGGACTTGTTTGGAGAGAGAGTGTTAAGAATAGACATTAGGAAAATGGGAAAAATCTGACATTTTTGTAAGGTTTTTGGAATAAGACCAGGAGACTTTGGAGTATCTGAAGCTGAAATCTGGAGAATAAAATGAAATTCATTTTAAAAGAGCAGTCTGACTCCCAGAAGCTGTTCCTCTTCCAACATAGCAACAATGGAAGATTAGAGGTTTGCATTCTTGAAAAGTTTGAACCACAGAGCATCTAGTCCCAGAGACACAACCGATAGAGCAGAACCCTGACTTGAGAGCAGGGCAGTATTGGAAGCCCACTTACCAGGCATATCTGCTTACCACATCCTCTGCTCCAACCCTGCTCCCCTAGAATGGTGGCCACCCAGCAACACATGGAGGATTTCTGTTTGGGAAAACTGACTCACCTGAGAAATAAGAGCCTCATGCTGACATCTGGCAATCTTGCAGTGATATGCTAGGTCGTTCCCCAATCCCCCCGACAGACCCCACAGCTCTGCTAAAGCATCAGGTCAATACAAATGTGATCAGTCAGTTACAAGATATTTGTGAAAAATTTCCAAAACAAGGGAGAGACTAAAATAAATAAATCAAAATAGCTCAAAGGAAGTGGAGGCAATACCTAGTACTGTGGTTAAAAACCAAGAAAAAAGACCTTTTAAAAACCTATAACTAATATTCTCAGAGGGGAAAAAAGTGATTGCAACTATGAGAGAACAAGCTGCTATCAAAAAAGAATATCCAGGTGTAGGGTGACCACCATTCTGATTTGTCCAGGACTGCCTCCATTTTAGCACAGAATATTCCCCACCCCAGGAAACCGACAGTCGCAGGTAAAGCACGATGGTTGCTGACCCCACTATAAAAGGAAGAAGCTCTATTAAAGATATGATAACAACAATATGAGGTGAGACTAGAAAGCTTAATAATCCCACAGAATCACTGAATCACTTTATGGGCCTGACTTCTTCTCTTCCTTCCCTAGTCTTTCTTGTTTTGACACCAGAAAACCAGCTAAGGAATGATGCAGAAGTTCATTAAATAGATGGTAAGGTCCTGACCTCAGGTAGTGAAAGTAGAAAAAGAAAGGAAGGAGCCAGGTGATGAGATAACTAAGAGGTAGAATTCAAGGAAGTAGAATCCAAGGGCTTTAGAATTTCAGAGGGAGAAAAACACCTCAGAGACCATCTGATTCAACCCTCTCTTCATACAACCTCATGCCTGATTCACAGAAATAGTAGAGTACAGGACCTTTGCTAAATAAGTTAACAAATGAAAGAGAAATAAGACCCAGAGATGCAATGACTACACTATTGACTGGCGTACTTGGCATAGGAACATAAACCTCCCAACCCATAAGTCAGCACTCTCTCTGTTGTGACATCGATAAAATGACTAAAACATTATTTGAACATTATTTTAGTGCTGTGGCTTGATTCATCTCATTTTCATCCACAATCTCAATTATAATGTGACACATAAGAACCAATACATTTTAAAAGAGTTATGACAGCAGAAATTAGAAACCAAAGAACTAGAAAACAAAATTGAGAATGGAAAGCAGGTGTAGAACAAACAAAGATTAAAAATAAAAGAGAAAGAATTTAAAACGGAAAATATGTCTAATAGGATTACTAATGTGAATAAAAGGGATTCTTAAAAGAGAAAAAGTTAAAAAAAAAAAAAAAAGGAAAGAAAGAAAGAAAGGGAAATTATCAAAGAACTAAACAAGAACATTTTCTAGAATAGAAGGACTGAAAGGGCTCACTTAGGGTCCAAAACAATGTTGGAAGAAAAGAAGGCAGGCAGGGACATTGTCAAGAGTGTTCAGAGATATAATCCCTAAATCAGAGAAGTGGGATGGGTTGGGAAGAGAGAAAACAGATGGGATTCAAAGTTTTTAAATGGACTCAGGAATAAGGATGGCACATCAAACTGCTCACAGCTAGGCTAGAAGCTTTAAGTCATAGGAGATCATGCTTCTAAGGTTCTAAGAGAAAATGATGTCAATATTCTGTAGCCAGCGCCCCAGGATAAATGCACAGGGTGGTTTTTGCACTATTGTTTGTATAAGCAAATATCTATTAAATATCTAAATATCTATTATTAGCAATGAAATCAAATATAACAAATAAATATAACATTAAATAAGTATAATAACTATACAAATAAAATATCACATTTTATAATTTTTTGACCATTTAAAACAATTTATTTGACACATTTTATTGAAGAATGAAATTAATTATATGTACAGGCATGGAAAGAACTTCAATATTATTAGGTTTTTTGAAAAAGTAAATTTCAAAATAATAATGTATGTATTTGATTTCTTATTAGAGAACATATAGGTAGAGAAATTAATACATAGAAATACAAATACAGATAAAATAACTGAAAAGAGAAAAATCTCCATGTTATCAGTGACTGCCTTTGGAGAACAGTGCTTAAAACTTTAACCTATACTTTCTGGGAGGTGGGAGGGGGGATCGGGATGGGGAATACGTGTAAATCTATGGCTGATTCATATCAATGTATGACAAAACCCACTGGAAAAAAAAATAAATAAATAAAGGAGAAATTGAAAAACAAAACAAAACAAAACAAAAACACTTTAACCTATACTTTCTGCTTTTAACAGATTTTTTCCTTACAATGTGCAAATTATTTTTAAAAGTGTGTACATTTTTCATTTCTTCGTGATAACAGCACCATCTAGTGGTTTATGTTAACTTTCAAAATATTTTAACTTTAAAATAATGCAATACTTGTGCTGAATATTGTGCTGAATATCAGTCCTGAATATTCATTGGAAGGACTGATGCTGAAGCTGAAGCTCCAATACTCTGGCCACCTGCTGAGAAGAACCTGACTTATTGGAAAAAATCTTGATGCTGGGAAAGATCGAGGGCAAGAGGAGAAGGAGACGATAAAGGATGAGATGGTTGGATGGCATCACCGACTCAATGGAGGTGAGTCTGAGTGAGCTCCAGGAGTTGGTGCCTCGGCGAGCTGTGTTTCACGGGGTTGCAAAGAGTCGAATATGACTGAGTGACTGAACTGAACTGAATACTTGTTCTTAGTTGCTCAGTCGTGTCTGACTCTTTGCAACCCCATGGACCGTAGCCCACCAGGCACTTCTGTCCGTGGGGATTCTCCAGGCAAGAATACTGGAGTGGGTTACCATGCCATCCTCCTCCTGTGGATCTTCCCAACCCAGGGACCAAACCCAGGTCTCCAGCATTGTAGGCAGATTCTCTACCATCTGATACACCAGGGAAGCCTTAATGTAATAATTAATAATATTTTAATGTCAGGAAAACACTTACTTTTTAAATATTTGTTTTATTTTTTAAATTATGAAAGTATGATAACACATTTACAAGAGACTTGGACAATACAGAACAAAGCTACATATAGTTCCATTATATATTGAAATTATTTTTTAGAGGATACTTTAAGATTTTTAGTTGAAGTTTTAAAAATTAATAGAACGAATAGACAGAAAAGTAGAAGGATATAATAGACCTGAAAAGCACTAGGAACCAATTCAACATAATTAAGATTTACACAATTTTCACACAACAGCAGGATATAAATTCTATTCAAGTTCCCATATACTATAAATCAGGAGACACTGGAATATATCCAGGGACATAAAACAAGGTACAAAAAGCTTTATGAAATCATATAGAGTCTGTTCTCTTTTCACTGTGAAATTATGTTAGAAATCAATACCAAAAGATATTTGAAATAACCCACATATTTTCAACTGCAATATAATATTTACCAAGATAGATCTTTGACTTAACCATTGAATGCCTCATAAAGGTTAAAAGACTGAAAAAACATAGAGGGTGATTGCAGAGAAGAAAGCATTTAAATGAGAAATTGACATCAAGGATACTTTAAAAATTCAGATATTTTGGAAATTAAATGTTCACTTTTTTTTCTTTCCTTTTTTAAAATTTTTTTTCATTTATTTTTATTAGTTGGAGGCTAATTACTTTACAATATTGTAGTGGGTTTTGTCTTACATTGCATGAATCAGCCATGGATTTACATGTATTCCCCATCCCGATCCCCCCTCCCACCTCCCTTTCTACCTGATCCCTCTGGGTCTTCCCAGTGCACCAGGCCCGATCACTTGTCTCATGCATCCAACCTGGGCTGGTGATCTGTTTCACACTACATAATATACATGTTTTGATGCTGTTTTCTCGAAACATCCCACCCTCTCCTTCTTCCACAGAGTCCAAAAATCTGTACTGTTCTGTATCTCTTTTTCTGTTTTGCATATAGGGTTATCATTACCATCTTTCTAAATTCCATATATATGTGTTAGTATACTGTAACAGTCTTTATCTTTCTGGCTTACTCCACTCTAGTATATCTAAGAAGCCATAACATGGAAAATTAGTAAACATTTGTAACAGAATAAAGATGAAATGAGAATTTATGAGGACTTGTTGCATGCAGTTGCTCAGTGCAACTAAACAATGTGGAATCTTGAAAAGGTATGAAAACAAATAACAGACACTAGCATAAATTTTGAACAAAATTTGTACTTTAGTTAATAATAGGGTATGACATGTTAATCTCCTTTTGCTTTATTTTTACAACATAGTATTTCTTTATATTTTCAGAATTAGATTAGAGGTCTTAAGACTCATTCATTTTTTTAATCCCTAAAACAATAAGTTTCTAGGCTTTTAGTAGTAATACTAGATGCCAGAATAAATAGAACTATATCAAAGTTTTGTTAATACAAATTAGAAATCTAGCATTCCTCTCATACTTAGTCAAAAAATTGGAACCAAAATGTCACAACTGTTTTAATTAAGCAAAAATTTGTGAGTTTTCTAATATATATATATATATATATATATATATATATATATATACACACACATATATATTATGACTTCTGATATATATATATATATATATGACTTCTGATAAAACGTGGTCCACTGGAGAAGGGAATGGGAAGCCACTTCAGCATTCTCGCCTTAAGAATGCTATGAGCAGTTTGAAAAAGCTAAAAGATGTGACACTGAAAGATGAACCTCTAAGACTGGTAGGTTCCCAGCATGCTACTGGAGAAGAGTGGATAAAGAGTTCCAGAAAGAATGAAGAGGTTGAGCCAAAGAAGAAAAGAAGCCCAGTTTTAATGTGATGGTGGTGAATGTAAAGTCCAAGGCTGTAAAGAACAATATTGCATACGAACCTGGAACATTAGGTCCATGAATCAAGGTAAAGTGGAGGTAGTCAAACAGGAGATGGAAGAATAAACATTGACATTTTAGGAATCAATGAATTAAGATGGACGGGAATGGGTGAATTTAATTCAGATGTCCATTATATTTACTACTGTGGGCAGATTCCTTTAGAAGGAATGGAGTAGTCCTCATAATCAACAAAAGAGTCTGAAATGCAGTACTTGGGTGCAATCTCAGAAACGACAGAATGATTTCAGTTCGTTTTCAAGGCAAATCCAATATCACAGTAATCCAAGTCTATGCCCCAACCACTAATGCTGTAGAAGCCGAAGTTGAATGGGTCTATGAAGACCTACAAGAACTTCTAGAACTAAACCAAAAAAAAAAAAAAAAGATATCCTTCTCATCATAGAGGACTGGAATAAAAAAGTAGGAAGTCAAGAGATACCTGGAGGAATAGGCAAGTTTGACTTGTCAAAATGAAGCAAGGCAAAAGCTAACAGAATTCTGGCAAAAGAATGCACTGGTCATAGCAAACACTCTTTTCCAAAAAAAAAAAAAAAAAAAAACAAGACAAGACTCTACATATGTATATCACCAGATGGTCAATACCAAAATCAGATTGATTATATTCTTTGCAATTAAAAATGGAGAAGCACTATGCAGTCAGCAAAAACAAGACTGAGAGCTGACTGTGGATCTGATCACGAGCTCCTTATTGCAAAATTCAGATTTAAATTGAAGAATGTAGGGAAAACTACTAGGCCATTCAGGTACGACCTAAAGCAAGTCCGTTATGATTATACAGTACAAGTAACAAAGAGATTCAAGGGATTAGATTGGATAGATAGAGTGGTTGAAGAACTATGGACAGAGGTTCATAATATTTTACAGGAGGCAGTGATAAAAATCACCTCCAAGAAAAAAGAATTCAACAAGGCAAAGTCTGAGAAGGCCTCACAAATAGCTGAGGAAAGAAAAGAAGCAAAAGGAGAAAAGGAAAGATGTATCCATTTGAATGCAGAGTTCCAATGAATAGTAAGGAGAGATAAGAAAGTCTTCTTAAGTGAACAATGCAAAGAAAGAGGGGAAAACCATAGAATGGGAATAACTAGAGATCTCATCAAGAAAATTAGAGCTAACAAGGGAACATTTCATGCAAAGAAGGGCACAATAAAGGACAGAAACAATATTTAGTTTTTTATATTGTACTTTAGAGAGTCTAATTTTTAGTCTAGTTTTGTTTTGTTTTGTTTTAGATTTTGCTTTTTGATCTTTTGCTATTAAGTTTGTACTTTTAAGAGTTTAATTTTTAATGTCAATTTTCACTTAGGGATTTGATTACTGTCTTCCAGACTCTCTTTTCTCCTCCTGGTCACATCTATCTCCTTCCTTCCTCTTCTCTTCTCCATATAATTTTGTGAATCTCTTTACTCTTGCATATGAAGAGTTGTTTCACCATTAACCTAGGGGTTTTGTCTTCTGTGCTGTGTGGACACAGAAGTCTTGATGCTACAGAAGTCTTTATGCTACTGTAAGAGGTCAGGACAGAAACCCACAGGCAGAAAGCTCAACTCCAGAACTTTGGACCATCATAGAACTCCTGACCCCAGGGAACATTAATACATGAGAGCCCACCCAAAATTCTCCATACCTCCACTGAGGCCAAAATCCACCCAAGAGTGAACAAAATTCCACACTAATCCTCCAGTAAAATAGGAACACAGCTCCGAACATTAAAAGATAAGATGCCAAAAGCCATATCAAACCCATTGAAACCCCAAAACTCACTGCTGGACACTGCACTGCCCTCCACAGAAATGAGATCAAGTTCCATGCACCAGAACACAGACAGACACAGGTTCCCCCAACCAAGAAGCCATCACAAGACACTGGTCCAACTCCACCCACAGGGAGCAGACTCCACAATTAAGTGGAGCCTTGACCCCCCAGCCTGAAGAAAGGAGACCCCAAACACAGCAAACTAACAACATGAAAAGGCAGAGAAATATCCAGCAGGTGAAGAAGTATGATAAAAAATTCACCAAACCAAACAAAATAGGGGGACATAAGGAGTCTCCCTGAAAAACAATTCAGAATAATGATGATAGTAAAGATGATTAAAGCTTGAAAACAAAATGGAGTTACAGATAAATAGACTAGAGACATGGATTGAGAAGATGCAATAAATGTTTAACTAGGACCTAGAAGAAATACAGAATAGTCAATCCATAATGAACAATGCAATAACTGAGAGTAAAAACATTCTGGAGGGACCAACAGTAGAGTAACTGAGGCAGAAGACAAGGTAAGTGACCAGGAGGATAAAGGTGGAAATAAATGAAGCAGAGTGAAAAAAAAAAAAAAAAAAAAGGAAAAAGAATAAAAAGAAATGAGGACAGACTCAGAGACTTCTAGCACAATGTCAAAGGCTGAAACATTTGAATAATAGGTGTCCCAGAAAAGAAGCAAAAAGAAAGGGCTTGAGAAAATACTTGAGGATATAATAGTTGAAAACTTTCATAAAATGGGAAAGGAAATAGCCACCCAAGTCCAAGAAACCCAGGGAGTCCCAAACAGGATAAACCCAAGGTCAAACACTCCAGTTCAGTTCAGGTCAGTCACTCATTCCTGTCCAGTTCTTTGTGACCCCATGGGCTCCATCAGGCCAAGCCTCCCTGTCCATCATAAACTCCTGGAGATTGCTCAAACTTATGTCCATTGAGTTCATGATGCCATTCAAATATGTCATCCTCTGGCATCCCCTTCTCCTCCGGCCTTCAATCTTTCCCAGCATCAGGGTCTTTTTCCAATGAGTCAGTTCTTTGCAGAAGTGGCCAAAGTATTGGTGCCTCAGCTTTAGCATCAGTCCTTCCAATGAACATTCAGGACTGATTTCCATTAAGATGGACTGGCTTGATCTCCTTGCTGTCCAAAGAACTCTCAAGAATCTTCTCCAACACCACAGCTCAAAAGCATCAATTCTTCGGTGCTCAGCTTACTTTATACTCCAACTCCCACATCCACACATTACTACTGGATAAACTGTATCTTGGGACTATACAGACCTTTGTCAGCAAAGTAACATCTCTGCTTTTTACTATGCTATCTAGATGGGTCATAGCTTTTCTTTCAAGGAGAAAGCATCTTTTAATTTTATGGCTGCAGTCACCATCTTCAGTGATTTTGGAGCCCAAGAAAATTAAGTCTATCACTTTTTACTTTGTTTCCCCATCTATTTGCCATAAAGTATTGGGAATAGATGCCATGATCTTAGTTTTTTGAACATTGAGTTTTAAGCAAGCTTTTTCACTCTCCTCTTTCACCTTCATCAAAAGGCTCTTTAGCTCCTCTTTGCTTTCTGCTATAAGAGTGGTGTCATCTGCATATCTAAGATTATTGATATTTCTCTTGGCAATCTTGATTCCAACTTCCACTTCATCCAGCTCTGCATTTTGCATGATGTACTCTGCATGTAAATTTAAATAAGCAGGGTGACAATATACATTCTTGACATATTCCTTTCCCAATTTGGAACCAGTCCTTGGCTCAACAAAACTAAAAGCTGGTTCTTTGGGAAGATAAATAAAATAGAAGAACTGTTAGCCAGACACATTACGAAAAAAAAAAAAAAGGAGAAGAATCAAATCAGTAAAGTTAGAAATGAAAATGGAGAAATCACAACAGACAACACAGAAATACAGAAATTCTTAAGAGACTAGTATAAGCAACTAAATGTCAATAAAATGGACAACTTGGAAGAAATGGACAAACACTTAGAAAAGTATAACTTTCCAAAACTGAGCCAATAAGAAATAGAAAATCTGAACAGACCAAGCACAAGCATGGAAATCGAGACTATAATCAAAAATCTTGCAAAAAACAAAAGTCCAGGACCTGATGGCTTCTTAGGCGAATTCTACCAAAAATGTAGAGAAGAGCTAACACCTATTCTATTCAAACTCTTCCAGAAAATTGCAGAGGGATGAAAACACCCAAACTCATTCCACAAAGCCACCATCACCCTAATATCAAAACCAGACAAAGATGCCATACACAAAAAGGAAACTACAGGCCAATATCACTGATGAACATAGATGCAAAAATCCTCAACAAAAATCCTCAACCTTCCTAACTTCAGACTATACAACAAAGCTACAGTCACCAAACAGAATACAGGAACATATTAAAAAGACCATACATCATTACCAAATTGGCTTTATTCCAGGGATGCAAGGATTCTTCAATATTCACAAGTCAATCAATGTGATACACAATTTAACAAATTGAAAGATAAAAACCATATGATTATCTCAGTAGATGCAGAGAAAGTCTTTGACAAAATTCAACACCAATTTATGATAAAAACTCTCCAGAAAGTAGGTATAGAAGAGATATACCTAAACATAACAAAAGTCATATATGACAAACCCACAGCAAACATTATCTTCAATGGCAAAAAATTGAAAGCATTTCCTCTAAAATCAGGAGCAAGACACAGGTACCCATTCTCACCACTACTATTCAGTGTAGTTTTGGAAGTCCTAGCCATAGCAATAAGAGAAAATAAAATTTCAGGAATCCAGATAGGAAAAAAAAAGTAAAACTCTCACTGTTTGAAGATGACATGATCCTCTGCATAGAAAACCCTAAAAATGCCACCAGAAAATTACTAGACCTAATCAGTGAATAAAGTCACAGTACATAAAATTAATACACAGAAGTTCCATGCATTCCTATACACTAACAATAAAATTCAGAAAAAGAAATTAAGGAAACAATCCCATTCACCATTGCAACAAAAAGAATAAAATACTTTGGAATAAATTTACCTAAAGAAACAAAAGATCTATATACAGAAAACTATAAAACACTGATGAAAGAAATCAAAGATGACACAAATAGATGGAGAAGTATACCATGTTTGTGAACTCGAAGAATCAATATAGTGAACATGAGTATATTACCCAAAGGAAGATATAGATTCAATGCAATCCCTATCAAACTACAAACAGTATTTTTCACATAACTAGAAGAAACAATTTCATAATTTATATGGAAACACAAAAGACCCTGAACATCCAAAGCAATCTGGAGAAAGAAGCAAACTGGAGGAATCAACCTTCCTAACTTCAGACTATACAACAAAGCTACAGTCACCAAGACAGTATGGTACTGGCACAAAGACAGAAATATAGATCCATGGAACAAAACAGAAAGTCTAGAGATAAATCAGAGCACCTATGGACACCTTATCTTTGACAAAAGATGGAAAAATATACAATGGAGAAAAAACAGTCTCTTTAACAAGTGGTGCTGGGAAAACAGGTCAACTACATGTAAGAGAATGAAAATAGAACTATTTCTAACACCATATAAAAAATAAACTCAAAACAGTTTAAAGATCTAAATGTAATACCAGAAACTATAAAACTCCTAGAGGAAAACATAGAACACTCGCTGACATAAATCACAGCAAGATCCTCTACGACCCAACTCCCAGAATAATGGAAATAACAACAAACAAATGGACCTAATTAAGCTTAAGAGGTTTTGCACAATGAAGGAAACTATAAGCAAGGTGAAAAAAGAACAGCCCTTAGAATGGGAGAAAATAATAGCAAATGAAACAACTGACAAAGAATTGTTCTCCAAAATATACAAGGAGTTCATGCAGTTCAACACCAGAAAAAGAAACAACCCAGTCAAAAAGTGGGCAGAAGACCTAAACAGACATTTCTCCAAAAACACGCAGATGGCTAATAAACACATGAAAAGATGTTCAACATCATTCATTATTAGAGAAATACAAATCAAAACCAAATGAGGTATCATCTCACACTAGTCAGAATTGACACCATCAGAAGGTCTACAAACAAAAAACGCTGGCAAGGATGTGGATAAAATAGAACCCTCTTATATTGCCGGTGGGAATGGAAACAGGTACAGTCACTAGAGAGGACAGTGTGGAGATCTTTAAAATAAAAATATTGGGAATAGAATTGCCATCAGTTCAGTTCAGTTCAATCACTCAGTTGTGTCCGACTCTTTGTGACCCTATGAATTGCAGCACACCGGGCCTTCCTGACCATCACCAACTCCTGGAGTTTACTCAAACTCATGCCCATCGAGTTGGTGATGCCATCCAGCCATCTCATCCTCTGGCATCCCCTTCTCCTCCTGCCCCCAATCCCTCCCAGCATCAGGGTCTTTTCCAATGAGTCAACTCTTTGCATGAGGTGGCCAAAGTACTGGAGTCTCAGCTTCAGCATCAGTCCTTCCAGTGAACACCCAGGACTGATCTCC
Source organism: Dama dama (assembly GCF_033118175.1). Lineage (NCBI taxonomy): Eukaryota > Metazoa > Chordata > Mammalia > Artiodactyla > Cervidae > Dama > Dama dama. The sequence continues at coordinate 8,138,858 of NC_083697.1, read as the reverse complement.
TTTAGGATGGACTGGTTGGATCTCCTTGCAGTCCAAGGGACTCTCAAGGGTCTTCTTCAGCCCCACAGTTCAAAAGCATCAATTTTTCAGTGCTCAGCTTTCTTCATAGTCCAACTCTCACATCCATACATGACCACAGGAAAAACCATAGCCTTGACTAGATGGACCTTTGTTGGCAAAGTAATGTCTCTGCTTTTTAATATGCTATTTAGGTTCATCATAACTTTCCTTCCAAGGAGTAAGCATCTTTTAATTTCATGGCTACAGTCACCATCTGCTGTGATTTGGAGACCAAAAAAAAATAAAGTCAGCCACTGTTTCCACTGCTTCCCCATTTATTTGCCACGAAGTGATGGGACTGGATGCCATGATTTTAGTTTTCTGAATGTTGAGCTTTAAGCCAACTTTTTCACTCTCCTCTCTCACTTTCATCAAGAGGCTCTTCAGTTCTTCTTTGCTTTCTGCCATAAGTGTGGTTTCATCTGAATATCTGAGGTTATTATTATTTCTCCTGGACAATCTTGATTACAGCTTGTGCTTCTTCCAGCCCAGTGTTTCTCATGATGTACTCTGCATATAAGTTAAATAAGTAGGGTGACAATATACAGCCTTAACGTACTCCTTTTCCTATTTGGAGCCAGTCTGTTGTTACATGTCCAGTTCTACTGTTGCTTCCTGACCTGCATACAGGTTTCTCAAGAGGCAGGTCAGGTGGTCTGGTATTCCTGTCTCCTTCAGAATTTTCCACAGTTTATTGTGATCCACACAGTGGAAGGCTTTGGCATAGTCAATAAAGCACAAATAGATGTTTTTCTGGCACTCTGTTGCTTTTTTGATTATCCAGCAGATGTTGGCAAGTTGATCTCTGGTTCCTCTGCTGTTTCTAAAACCAGCTTGAACATCTGGAAACTCATGGTGCACATATTGCTGAAGCCTGGCTTCGAGAATTTTGAACATTACTTTACTAGCGTGTGAGATGAGTGTGATTGTGTGGTAGTTTGAGCATTCTTTGGGATTGCCTTTCTTAGGGATTGGAATGAAAACTGACCTTTTCCAGTCTTTTGGCCACTGCTGAGCTTTCCAAATTTTCTGGCATATTGAGTGCAACACTTTCACAGTATCATCTCTCAGGATTTGAAATAGCTCAGCTGGAATTCCATCACATCTACTAGCTTTGTTCATAGTGATCCTTTCTAAGGCCCACCTGACTTCACATTCCAGGATGTCTGGCTCTAGGTGAGTGATCACACCATTGTGATTATCTGGGTCATGAAGATCTTTTTTGTACAGCTCTTCTGTGTATTCTTGCCACCTCTTCTTAATACCTTCTGCTTCTGTTAGGTCCATACCATTTCTGTCCTTTATCGAACCCATCTTTGTTTGAAATGTTCCCTTGGTATTTCTAATTTTCCCGAGAGATCTCTAGTCTTTCCCATTCTGTTGTTTTCCTCTATTTCTTTGCATTGATCTCTGATGAAGCCTTTCTTATCACTCCTGGCTATTCTTTTGGACTCTGCATTCAAATGGGAATATCTTTCCTTTTCTCCTTTGCTTTTTGCTTCTCTACTTTTCACAACTATTTGTAAGGCCTCCTCAGACAACCATTTTGCCTTTTTGCATTTCTTTTCCATGGGGATGGTCTTGATCCCTGTCTCCTGTACAATGTCACAAACCTCCGTCCATAGTTCATCAGGCTCTCTGTCTATCAGATCTAGTCCCTTAAATCGATTTCTCACTTCCACTGTATAGTCATAAAGGATTTGATTTAGGTCATACCTGAATGGTCTCGTGGTTTTCCCTACTTTCTTCAGTTTACGTCTGAATTTGGCAATAAGGAGTTCATGACCTGAGCCACAGTCAGCTCCCATTCTTGTTTTTGCTGACTGTATAGAGCTTCTCCATCTTTGGCTGCAAAGAATATAATCAATCTGATTTCAGTGTCGACAATCTGGTGATGTCCATGTGTAGAATCTTCTCTTGTGTTGTTGGAAGAGGGTGTTTGCTATGACCAGTGTGTTCTCTTGGCAAAACTCTATTAGCTTTTGCCCTGCTTCATTCCATACTCCAAGGCCAAATTTGCCTGTTAGTCCAGGTGTTTCTTGACTTCCTACTTTTGCATTCCAGTCCCCTATAATGAGGACATCCTTTTGGGTGTTAGTTCTAAAAGGTCTTGTAGGTCTTCATAGAACCGTTCAACTTCAGCTTCTTCAGCTTTACTGGTTGGGGCATAGGCCTTGATTATCATGATATTGAATGGTTTGCCTTGGAAATATATATATATAAAATGCCAGGAAAGGAGGCCAACATTCCTGAGAAGGCAGCAAATGCAAGTGACAAGTGGACACATTTTATTTCCCCAGGTTCCTTAGCTCTGCAGGAGGTTTTTCAAATCCTGTGTTGCTATGGCTATCTGAAACTAACCTTTTCAAACCATGAGCTGCTAATTGCCCAGCAAAACAGTGTATCTTCCTCATGGGAATGTCCTTAAGCTATGTTAATGCAGCAATGCATCTTACTTAGAAACCTGCTTCAAAAACTCATGTCAGTTGCATTATGATACAACATATCTTGCCCAGAGACAACTCCTCCCAAGATGGCTCCCGCCCTACTAATGCTGTCTCAGAATGTATGTTGTGGGAGAGGAGCCCAGTGCAGTTCTCTTAACCTTGAGGTGTTTCTTTTATCTGTGTCTTGCTAACAAGTTGATAATGCCTTGCTAAAGACTGCCCCCTTTAATTGTCTCTTGCTGGAAGCTTTCTCTATCCCTGTTATTTTAATAAAGGTTTGCTACACAAAAGCTCTGAGTAATCAGAAGCCTTGTCTTTGGTCCTGGATTGAAATTCTCTAATTTAGAAAGACATTACCAATGATCTTACAGTCAGGACAGCAAAAGAGGTGCAGACATGAGAATAGACTTTTGGACTCAGTGGAAGGTGAGGGTGGGATGATTTGAAAGAACAGCACTGAAACATGTACATTATCATATGTAAAATAGATGACTAGTGCAAATTTGTTGCATGAGGCACGGCACCCAAAATTGATGCTCTGGGACAACCCAGGGGGATAGGGTGGGGAGGGAGGTGGGAGGAAGTTCAGGATGGGAAGAATACATGTATTATACCTGTGGCTGATTCATGTTGATGTATAGCAAAAAACATTATAATATTGTAAAGTAATTATCTACCATTAAAGTAAATTAATTAATTTTTTAAGTTATTATGGGTTTTTTCTATTAGATGGTCATTTTAGTGACATAGAATTCTGTCATTTTCTGTGGACCATCATGATACAATGGTATTAAAATGAATATTAGTTACATAATCACAATAGTAAAAGATGTTTTGTATCCCAGTGTTCATTGCAGCACTATTTACAGTAGCTAGGATGTAGAAACAACCTAGATGTCCATTGGCAGATAAATGGATAAGTAAGTTGTGGTACAATCACAATGGAATATTGCTCAGCTATAAAAATGAATACAATTGAATCAGTTCTAATGAGGTGGATGAACATGGAGCCTATTATACAGACTGAAGCAAGTCAGAAGGAGAAAGCCAAATGCTGTATATTAATGAACAAATATGGAATCTGAAAAGATGGTACCAATGACCCTACATGCATGGCAACAAAGAAGACATAGATGTAAAGAACAGACTTTTGGACTCAGTAGGAGAAGGTGAGGGTGAGATGACTTGAGATAATAGCATTGAAACATGTATATTGCCATAGGTAAAATAACAGACTTTTGGACTCAGTGGGCGAAGGTGAAGGTGGGATGACTTGAGATAATAACATTGAAACATGTATATTACCATAGGTAAAATAGATGATCATAGTCATGCATGAAGCTGAGCACCCAAAGCTCATGCTCTGGGAAAACCCAGAGGGACAGGTTAGGGAAGGAGGTTGGGGTAACTCAGGTTTGGGGGGACACATGTATATCTATGGCTGATTCATGTTGATGTATTGCAAAAAACTCCATAATATTGTAAAGTAATTACCCTTCAATTAAATAATTTTTAAAGATATTTATCAGTTTTCACAATTAATAGCCAGACAAAAAATAAAAGATAATTATAATTGCAAGTCATAATGGAAACATAATTAACCTAACAGTATAAAATAATTACATTTGATTTGATGGGTTGAATAGAGTGATGAGATAAGTGAAAGTGCATACATGCACATGTTTTCACCCACCCAGTCTATGTCTTTTGGTTGATGTATTTAATCCATTTACATTTAAGGCAATTATTGATATGTATAATTCTGTTACTATCTTCTTAATTGTTTGGGGTTCATTCTTTGTAGGTCTCTTCCTACTTTTGTGTTTCCAACCTATTGAAGTTTCTTTAACATTTACTGTAAAACTGGTTTGGCAGTGATGAATTCTCTTAACATTTGCTTATCTGTAAAGCTTTTGACTTCTCTGCCAAATTAAGAACCAGGGTCTTGCTGGGTAGAGTATTCTTGGTTGTAGGTTCTTCCCTTTCAATATAGTATGCCATTCCCTTCTGACTCATAGAGTTTCTGTTCAGAAATTAGCTGATAGATTTGTGAGAGTTTCCTTGTATGGTATTTGTCATTTTTCTCTTGTTACTTTTACTGTTTTATCTTTTTTTTTTCTTTTTCTTTTTGTCAGTTTAATTACTATGTGTCTTGGTGTTTTCCTCCTTGGGTTTATCCTGCTTAGGAATCCCTGGGCTTCCTGAACTTGGTTGACTATTTCTTTTCCCATATTAGTGAAGTTTTCAGGTTTTTCAAATATTTTCTCAGGTCCTTTCTCTCTCTTCTCCTGGGACCCCTATCATGCAAATGTTGGTGTGTTTAATGTTATCCTGGAGGACTCAGGCTGTCTTCTTCTTCTTTTTTCCCCCATTCTATTTTCTATATTCTTTTTTACTGTAGTGTTTTCCACCATTCTGTCTTCCAGGTCATTTATCCATTCTTCTGCCTCAGTTATTCTGCTGTTGATTCCTTCTAGTGTATTGTTTATCTCTATTTGTCCTTTAGTTCTCCTAGGTTTTGGTAAACATTTCTTACATTGTATCTTCTTCATTCTTTTTTCAAGATCCTGGACCATCTGCACTATCATAATTTTGAATTATTTTTCTGGAATGTTGCCTATCTCCCCTTCATTTGTTTCTTGTTTTTTGTTTGTATGTTTGTTTGTTTTATCTTATTCTTTCATTTTGGGAGAAAATCCCCTACCATTTCATTTCAATTAACTTTCTGTGGTTGTGGTTTTTGTTCTGGAGACTGTGGAATTGTAGTTCTTCTTGCTTCTTCTGTCTGCCCTCTGAGGGATGAATCTGATGGGAGGGACTAATGGTGAGAAAAACTGGGTCTTGTTCTCCTGGGCAAGGTCATGGTCTGTAAAACTTTCATCCAATCATCTGCAGATGAATGGAGGTGCACTCCCTCTTTGTTAGCTGTTTGGCCTGAGGCAACCCAGCACTGAGTCTGCAGTCTCTATGGTAGGTTAAGAGGGCTGCAAGAGAGCTAACTTTCCAAGGGGCAGCTCCCAGGATGGCTGCTGCCAGTGCCCCGTCCCTGTGGCAAGCCGCTACTGACTCACACCTCCACAGCAGACCCTTCCACACTAGCAGGTATGTCTGGCTTAGTCTCCTAGAGGGTCACTGCCCCTTTCCCCTGGGTCCTGCTGCATGCAAGATTTCATTTGTGCCCTCCAAGTGCAAAGTCTCTGTTTCCCCAAGTCCTGTGGAAGTTCTATAATCAAATTTCATTGGCCTTCAAAGTCAGATTCCCGGGGGATTCCTAGTCCCTTTGTTGGATCCCCAGACTGGGAAGACTGATGTAGTGCTCAGAATCATCACAACAGTGGGAAATCTTAGGTATTATTGTTCTCCAGTTTGTGGTTCACCCAGGAGGTGGGTATGGGTTTGATTTTATCATGATTGTGCCCCTCCTACCATCTCATTGTGGTTTCTCCTTTGTCTTTTGTTGTAGGATATCTTTTTTTTTGGTGTTTTCCAGCATCCTCCTGTCTAATGTTGTTCAATGGCTAGTTGATATTTCACTGCTCTTGCAGAAGGAGATGAGGGAAAGTCCTTCTACTTTGTCATTTTGATTTGATCTCCAAAACTTACTTTTAATATGACATTTTAAAATAACAAGCCCTCTATTATGCCAAGTGAAGTAAGTCAGACAAAGTTAAATGCCCTGTGATTTCACTTATATGTGAAATCTGAAAAACAAAACAAACAAACAACAAAACATAAGCAGACTCATAGATACAGAGGAAAAAATGAGTGGTTGCCAGAGGAGTTGAGTGGGGGCAGGCAAAACAGATGAATAGGGATTAGAGATTAAAAGCCTCCAGTTATATAATAATTACATCATGGGGATGTAATGTACACATAGGAAATACAACCAACAATATTCTAACAACTTTGTATGGTGACAGATAAATGGTAATTGGATTTTGTGGTGATACTTCATAAAGTATAAAAATATTGAATCACTGTGTTGCAACTAAAACTTTATCTAAAACTAAAAGAATACAGTATATAATTATAACTCAATTTTTAAAAAAATATGATAAAGGATTGTCAGCCTTGAGTTGATAATTGATTTGCATTGACAACTGACTTTTAGTTGATAATTGTTGAAGCTGGGTAATAGGTATTTTGGAATCTGTTTGTGTACAAGTTTTGCTTTTTTTTAAGGATATCATTTAGTTTTATTTTTTAAAAATTTTTGTTATTTCTTTATTTTTGGTTTTGCTGGGTCTCCGTTGCTGCATGGACCTTTTCTAGTTGTGTTGTGCCATGCCTACTCTCCAGTTGGGGAACACAGGCTTTTCATTGCGGTGGCTTCTTCTGTTGTGGAGCATGGGCTCTAGGGCATGTGGGCTTCAGTAGTTGTGGCACATGGAATCAGTAGTTGCAGCTCCTGGGCCCCAGAGCAGGCTCAATAGTTATGGAGCCCAGCCTTTGTTGCTCCATGACAAGTGAGATCTTCCCAGCTATCAAACCCAGGTCTCCTGCATTGGTAGGTGACTCTTTACCACTGAGCCACCAGGGGGAGCCCCTGTGTACCAATTCTAATTTCTCAATTATTAAAAATTTTAAATTATGTAAAAAAAGAACAAACTTTTATAGCCAAGCTTTTACATTTTTTATCTGAGAATAACCCCCCAAGATATAATAAAATTCAAAAAATTAAAATACAAGAAAATATGTGTACTAGTCTACCACTTGTACTAAAAATAAAGCAGCGTTTTTACATATTTGATCGTATGTGCATAAAATGTCTCTGGAATCACACTCACTTCCCAGTGAAATTGGTTGTCTTTAGTGAGTATAAGTAAATGGCTAAAAACTAGGGATGAGAGGACTACCTCTGTGTATGTTCCTTTTTTAACTTTAGAGTTTAAAACCTTAATATAAAATGTAAATTAAAAATAAAGTCCATACTTAAGGAAAATTTGCTCTGTGTCACTTCCAGAGTAATGATGTTATAAACATGTCTCTAATCTTTATATATCTTATCTGCATCACATGTTAAAGTAGGATTTTCCTTGACATAAAACTCAGAGGTTCACAGAACAAATAATCTCTTTAGGGTTCAAGTCCAGAGCACAATGTAAACACCCTGAGAAAAACCAAACTATCACAAGCTCTCTACTCCAAAACACATAATAGTTTGCTCCCCATCCTACATTCTCATAACAGTTTAAGAGGTCTCAGTTTTCCAGATCCCTAATCAGAGGCCAGCAGCATCTCATCTTGCGAGAGGGGTCACTATCAAAGGCAGCAAGTATCAAACCCTAAAGAAGAAAGCTCTGGTCACTGAGACCATGGTGCATTAAGGACAATGGTCTTAGACCAACCGTACTCCCCAGAGTTAATTGAAAATAATTAACAAAAGAGCACAACTGTCTGTCAGCAAGTCCTTGACAGAGTCCTAGTAAGGATCCCTAATTAAATAGAGAAGCTTAGCAAAGTGGCTCAGTCATATATATGTGTAAGCGTCCACTTCTCCCCCAAACCCACCCCATGCAGGCCACCGCATGACCCTGCGCAGAGCCCCCGAGCTACACAGTGCATCCTCTCTGCTCACCTTTAAGCGTGGCAGTGCGTCTCTGCTGTGTGCTGGAAGCTGTCGTGACATCGTTAATCAACTGTCCTCCTGTGTAAGGTATGAAGTTCTAACAAATGGAGAAACCTAAGGGATGGCAATGTCTGTATGAGGATTAATACAGTTGAACAACATAACCAAAAAATACTGATTAATAGATTTAAATCATTTTACAGTGCTGTCTTCCAGCCCATAATTTTCAGGGGTTTTGCCAACAACTATACAGAGAAAACAATATGCTTATCAAATTTGTGAAAGACATAAAGCTATGAAGGGTAATATACATTATACAACAGAAGTAGATGATGGCCCTGACATTGTATGAAAACTAATGCTATGGAATTTTAGAGAAAGAAATGTAAAGACAGACCTATTTTCAGGAAAAAAAAAAAATCTTCGCTGGTGCAAGATACAGAAAGCCTGATTTATCTGCAACAGGTACAAAAGAGAGTTGGGAATGTTAGCTTATAGTAAAGGTGATGTTTCTGTTTATGATCATTACCTGGGGTGCAGAAGCTGTATTCCTGTTCTACTCTGTGTAGAGCCAAAACCCTGTAGATACAAAACCCCCAGACACCACACTTCCTAGATAGAAGCTTGACAAACTAAAAGTGATTTAAATGAACACAACCATTATTCTGAAGGGGATTTGAATTGATGACAGAGAGCAAAAGCAGGGAAAATAATTAGCAAACTAAATTCTCAGATGGAATCGTAGCTATTCTCAAATATTCCAGTTACTTCAGGTCAAAGAACAAGTAGAAATGTTAAAGGATAAAAATAAACTTCATTGGAAGAAATCTTAGGGAATTGAAATTTAATTTAATATAATTTGATATTTTCTAGCAGTCAGAACTCAAAAAATGGAATGAGCTACTTCCAGAAATAGTATGTCACTTGATGCTGGAAAGCTCGAGCAAAAGAAGGAAATTCCTATGTAGAAGTGTTATGAAGGGCATGTCTTTCCAGTATGTCTAAACTGGCTGGATTGCCTTGGGAGAAAAGCATTCAGTATTTCACCTCCAATGATTGCTCTAGGTTTTTATGCCTTTTATCAGCTTGAGGAAGACACCTTCCGCTCCTAATTTTCTGGGGACTTAGGTCATGGAAGTATTGTTGAAGAGTGAAGAGACTGAATTAGAAACGCATGGAATATGGTCTGTGAGAGGGCTTCATGTGTCTCCTGCTTTTTCAGACATCAGTGTGGTATATCTGGTGTTTTGGGAAAGATCACAGACTCTCATGCACTGGACATATGAATGCAGCAACTCGTTATAACAAATTCCTTCATTCAAAGGCCTCAGTGTGGGAACATTTAAAATTGCTGAAGTATTTCCAGAAGTGTTACTTTTACTCTTTAATTAATTTCTTCATGAATGTTTTTAAGGCAAATATATATATATATATATATGTATAATGAGTAAGGGAAAATAAAAAAATGAGACTTCCTGGTGAAGTAAACAGCAAAGGACTACTTTAAATGTGACAATAAAAACCAAGACAAGCTGACAACTAGCTGCAAAGTCCTATGATAAACTGTGGTTGTCAAGTTAATTGTTTGCCACACTCATATTTGTTCAGCCTGGCTTATCAGTAAAGAAGGCTATAGAAATTGACCTGTGTTCAGGCATGTCACTCCTATAAACCACCGCTGAACCTCCAGTTCCTGTCAGCTGAGGGCCGTCTCTTCCTGCTCAGAGCTATATATGCAGTGGTATTTGCAGAAGGGTGTGAGAGAAAAAGTAAATAACTGAATTGCATACATACTATATCCTGCCTGTTTCCTTTTTGTTACTTCAGTGAGTTTTTCTTTTCTTCCCCCCTTGATATAGGGGAGATACAGATTCATCTTGGACAAATCCTAATCAAAATTTCAGCTAGCAGATTACTAAACTTTGCTTAATGAAGTGCTACCCAGACACGCCTGCGTTTTCATGTCCTGGTTGAGTTCAGGGAAATGTTTATTAATGGACATGGCTTGTCCTGTCCTGACCCCAAGACACTGAGGCCTCTGTCTGAACCAGGCTCATGAGTTTCTTCCTAGCCTCTCTCGGGAACTGGAATACTTCTGGTAAGTTTTTATAAAATCCTCGTATCTTTTCATGACAAAATGAAACTCTTTTTTATTAGTCCATATTGACAAGTAGTATATTTCATCCCCATAATTATGAGATTCCATTGGTCTTTAGATTCATTCACGTTCTTTCCTGGAGATTTCTTTTTTAAGTAAAAAAAATGTGGCTTAAAAGGTGGGGGAGAAATCTCCACTTTGTAGAACACCCCTTCTGATTTTTTTTTTTTTTTTTTGGTTTCTTTGTGCTAGGCTTTTTCCCTCAAATTAGAAGATACATATTTTCATTTAATTCCAAGGTGGAATTAAGTAAATGAAATGGAATCACAAGACTTTGTTCAGTTCCCATACTTTCCTTGTGTTGAAATATGGTGCTATATTTTGGTGAAAATAAGAAATTATTTTAAGAAAAATATTTCTGAGGAAGATAGTTAAATAATGATTGATTTTTAATTTAAAATAAAGCATATAAATAATCTTTCCTCCTGAATATTTCAAAAGGCTTTTTGTGATATAACTCCTGTTATAGAAATCTGTGACCAACATAATTTTGCTTAAGATACTCAAACAGCAATCAGAGATAAAATGTTATGGTATATGCCTCAAAATTCATGTTGGATCAAACTTATGTTATTGCCTGTTGTGTTGTGTGACAAGATACAGAAAATCCATCCAGGATTATCAACAATTAAAAACAAATTTTCTCTGGGATGCAGTATATAAAATCATACAAACACACACAAAATGATGCTTTTCATATCTACAATCCCAACCTAAAGTCATTTTATTTAGGATTTAGCAGCAAAGTCTCTTTATTACGAAAATTTTCAAACATAAAGGAAAAATGAAATAATTATACCCTGAACTACCAAATAGCTACCATGCAAATACTGCATTTAATATTTCCCTAGGAGTTCCTGGTGGTCCAATGGTTAAGACCCTGAGTTTTCATTTCAGGGGCATGGGTTCAATCCCTGGTCGGGGAATAAAGACCCCACGTGCCATGTGATGTGGTAAAAAAGAAAAAATATATATGTAATAAAATGATAAAAATAAAAACATTTTCCTATATTGGCTTCTTCACATACTACCCAATATCCACTATCATTCCAACAACTTATCTTCTTTACTTTTTGATAGGTTGTAAATTTCAACTTAACTTTTTACTTGAGGTAAAATTCATGTACTGTATAATGCACAAATCTTTAGTATACCACTTGATGAGTTTTGATAAATACATACATGTAATCCAAGTCCCTGTCAGTATATAGAACATCACCATCACTCCAGATCTACAAAAATTCTTCATCTCCCTGCGCAGTCAGTCCCTTACTCCATCCTAGAGTCAAATACACTTCTCTCCCTTTATTTAGTATACACACATTATTCTATTTATATTAATTTATGTTTCTGAGTGTATCAGTAAGTCATTCATTGCTTTAATGTGAATAGTATCCCAATTGCATTTCAATGTATGAATGTCCATGGCTTGTTTTTCTATTCTTTTTGTTGAACTATATTCAGTTTGGGGCTATTATAAACAAGCTTGGACATTCATAGATATATCTTTATGGACATTCTTAGATTTATCATTCACTGGACATATGTTTTCAGCCTCATGTGTTAACAACTAGGAATAAAATTGCCGAGTCATAATGTACTAAGAACTTTAGCTTTGTAAGACACTATCAGAACTTTTCCAAAATGACTCAGTTCAGTTCAGTTCAGTTCAGTTGCTCAGTCGTGTCCGACTCTTTGCAACCCCATGAATCCCAGCACGCCAGGCCTCCCTATCCATCACCAACTCCCGGAGTTTACTCAGACTCATATCCATCGAGTTGGTGATGACATCCAGCTATCTCATCCTCTGTCGTCCCCTTCTCCTCCTGCCCCTAATCCCTCCCAGCATCAGGGTCTTTTCCAATGAGTCAACTCTTCACATGAGGTGGCCAAAGTATTGGAGTTTCAGCTTCAGCATCAGTCCTTCCAGTGAACATCCAGGACTGATCTCCTTTAGGATGGACTGGCTGGATCTCCTTGCAGTCCAAGGGACTCTCAAGAGTCTTCTCCAACACCGCAGTTCAAAAGCATCAATTTTTCGATGCTCAGCTTTCTTCACAGTCCAATTCTCACATCCACACATGACCACGGGAAAAACCATAGCCTTGACCAGACAGACCTTCATTGGCAAAGTAATGTCTCTGCTTTTTAATATGCTGACTAGGTTGGTCATAACTTTCCTTCCAAGGAGTAAGCGTCTTTTAATTTCATGGTTGCAGTCACCATCTGCAGTGATTTTGGAGCCCCAAAAAATAAAGTCTGACACTGTTTCCACTGTCTCCATCTATTTCCCATGAGGTGTCGGGACCAGATGCCATGATCTTAGTTTTCTGAATGTTAAGCTTTAAGCCAACTTTTTCACTCTCCTCTTTCACTTTCATCAAGAGGCTTTACATCATCTCATCTCCCTCACTTCAGTTATGTGACATCCTTGCTAATTTTGAGGTGGTCAGTCCTTTTAATTTTTGTCATTCTCGTGTTTTGATAATGCTCTCATTTGTGGTTTTATTTGCATTTACCTGAAAACTAATGCTGTAAATATTTTCCCAGGGGATTATTGGTCATTTGTAGATATTCCTTTATTGAATGTCTATTTCAATATTTGACTTATGTAAAGATATATATATGGTGGCTTGTCTTTTATGATTGAGTTGGAGGAATTCTTGTAAGTATATATTCCAGCTGCAAGTTCTGGGTCAGTTATTATTATGCAGTTATGTTCTCCCAGTCTGTGGCTTGCTTATTCATTTTCTTAAATGTGTAGCTTGATGAGCACTAGTTTTAACTTTGGTTGAAGCCTAATTACCTATATTTTGTATGGTTATTACTACCATGTGATATATAATAGTTTTTTTTTTTTAATTCCCAAGTTTCCAAGACACTGTTCTATCTTTTTTCCCCCTTAGAAGCCTTACCATTTTATTTTTTAGACTTATTTTTGTTGATGTAGCATCAGTTTATAACATTATACATTTCATGTGTACAGCATTATATTTCTACTTCTGCATACCTCACAGTGTGTTTAATACCACAAATTTAATTCCATCTGTCACCATAAAGTGAAGCCTTTGGAAGCCTTTGGCCCTTTAGATCCCCCCTCAATCTACCCCTCTGGTAACCACTACTGTGTTCTCTATATCTATGTGTTTGCTTTTCCTTGGTTCATTTATTTTGGTTTGTTTGTTTAATTCCACATGTGCATGAAGTCTTCTTAAATCAGAAGAAGGTCCATCCATGTTATAACAAATATTAAGATTTCATCTTTTTATGGCTGAGTAATATTCCATTGCCGGGAGAAATATCAATAACCTCACATATGCAGATGACACCACCCTCCTGGCAGAAAGTGAAGAGGAACTAAAAAGCCTCTTGATGAAAGTGAAAGAGGAGAGTGAAAAAGTCTCCTGCATTGGCATGCAGATTCTTTACCACTAGTGCCTCCTGGGAAGTCTCAACTCATGATTATGAGATATTCATGAATATCTTTCCATTTACTTGTGTCTTCAATGTCTTTCAGCAATGTCTTATAGTTCTCAGCTTATAGATCTTTCATTTCCTTGGATAGATTTATTCCTTGGCATTTTATTCTTTTTGTTACAATAGTAATTTTTTTTTCTTATTTCTCTTTATGTTAGCTCATTGTTAGTGCAAAGAAATGGAAGATATTTGTGTATGTTAATTTTGCATCCTGAAACGGTATTGTATTTGTTTATGATTTCTAATAGGTTTTGGTGAGGCTTTTAGGGTTTTCTATATATTAAACTATTTCATCTGCAAATGGTGACACTTTTACTTCTTCCTTTCCAATTTGGACTCCTTTTATTTCTTTTCCTTGCCTATTTGCTCTGGCTAGGACTTCCAATACTATGTTAAATAAGAATAGTGAAAACTGATATCCTTGTCTTGTTCATGACTTTAGATGGAATATTTTCAGCTTTTTACTATTGAATGTGATGTTAGTTGTGGGTTTGTCATAAATAAATCTATTATGTCAGGGTATGTGGTTACTTCCATACTCACTTTATTGAGAAATTTTATTCTAAATGGGTGCTGAATGTTGTAAAATGTTTTTTCTTCACGTGTTGAGGTTATCAAATGATTTTCATCCTTCAGTTTATTAATGTAATGCATCACAATGATTGATTTGTGGTTGTTAAACAATTCCTGCATCCCTGGAATAAATTCTGCTTGATCATGTTGCAGCAATCTTTTAATATATCATTGTATTTGGTTCACTAATACTTTATCAAAGATATTAGCTTTTAATTTTCTTTTGTGTGTTTGTGCTTTCTTTGTTCGGTTTTAATGTCAGGGTGATGTTAGACTCATAGAAAAGTTAAGAAGTGCTCCTTTCTATTCAATTTTTTGCATTGGCTTGAGAAGAATATATTTTAAATCTTCTCTGAATGTCAGGAAACAACAGTTAGAACTGGACGTGGAACAACAGTCTGGTTCCAAATAGGAAAAGAAGTACGTCAAGGTTGTATATTGTCACCCTGCTTATTTAACTTATGTGCAGAGTACATCATGAGAAACACTAGGCTGGAAGAAGCACAAGCTGGAATCAAGATTGCCGGGAGAAATATCAATAACCTCAGATATGCAGATGACACCACCCTTATGGCAGAAAGGGGAGAGGAACTAAAAAGCCTCTTGATGAAAGTGAAAGAGGAGAGTGAAAAAGTTGGCTTAAAGCTCAACATTCAGAAAACTAAGATCATGGCATCTGGTCCCATCACCTCATGGGAAATAGATGGGGAGACAGTAGAAATAGTGTCAGACTTTATTTTGGGGGGGCTCCAAAATCACTGCAGATGGTGACTGCAGCCAAGAAAATAAAAGATGCTTACTCCTTGGAAGGAAAGTTATGACCAACCTAGATAGCATATTAAAAAACAGAGACATTACTTTGCCAACAAACGTCCATCTGGTCAAGGATACGGTTTTTCCAGTGGTCATGTATGGATGTGAGAGTTGGACTGTGAAGAAAGCTGAGCACTGAAAAATTGATGCTTTTGAAGTGTGGTGTTGTAGAAGACTCTTGAGAGTCCCTTGGACTGCAAGGAGATCCAACCAGTCCTTCCTAAAGGAGATCAGTCTTGGGTGTTCACTGGAAGGACTGATGCTGAAGCTGAAACTTCAGTACTTTGGCCACCTCATGTGAAGAGTTGACTCATTGGAAAAGATCCTGATGGTGGGAAAGATTGAGGTCAGGAAGAGAAGGGGATGACAGAGGATGAGATCACTGGATGACATCACCGACTCAATGGGCATGAGTTTGAGTAAACTCCGGGAGTTGGTGATGGACAGGGAGGCCTGGCATGCTGTGGTTCATGGGGTCGCAAAGAGTTGGACACAACTGAGCAACTGAACTGAACTGAAATGAAATGAATGTTTGGTAAAATTTATCTATGAAGACTTCTGTCCTGGGCTTTTGTTTGTTGAGATCTTTTGGTTTTCTTACTGTTTCAATCTCAATAGTGATCAATCTATTTAGGTTTTCTATTTCTTCACGATTCTTTCTTAGAATGTTGTAATATTCTAAGAATTTGTTCATTTCTTCTAATTTCTCCATTCTGTTGTATTTCTGTGGTATCCATTGTTATTTATCCTCTTTAATTTATTAGAAATTTCTCTTTTTTCTTTATTAGTCTAGCTAGAGGTTTGTCAATTTTGTATGTCTTTTCAAAGAACTAGTTCTTAGCTTCATTGATTTTTTTTATATTGCTTTCTTAGTCTGTCTTTTATTTATTTCCAGTTTGATTTTTATTATTCCCTTTGGGCTTTATTTATTCTTATTGTTCTAGTTCCTTTAGGTATTTGTTTGAAATTTTTCTTGTTTCTTGAAGTAGGCTTGTATTACTTTAAACTTCCCTCTCAGTTCTTCTTTTGCTGTATCCTATAGATTTTGGTATGCTGTATTTTCATTTGTCTTTGGGTAACTTTTCATGTCCCTTGTAATTTCTTCATTGTCCCAATAGTTGTTCAGTAGCATGAGTTTAGCTTTCACATATTTGTATTTTTTCCAGTTTTATTCCTGTAGTTGATTTCTAGTCTCATACATTGTGACCAGAAATACGCTTGATATGATTTCAATCTTCTTAAATGTATCAAGATTTGTTTTCTGTCTCAATATGTGGTCTATCCTTAAGAAAGTTCCTTATGCATTTGAGAAGAATGTATGTCCTGCTTCGTTTGAATGGGATGTTATTTACATTTTTATTAAATCCTCTGGTCTAGTAATTTATTTAAGGCTTCTGTTTCCTTGAATTTTTGTATGATCTGATCTATTCATTAACATAAGTGGAATGAAATAAGTGAAGGAAAGACAAGTGGGAGGAAAAGTCACAGACCCAAGGGGAATCAGATTGTGTAGTCTTCTAAGAGGCCATTATAAGAATATTAATTTTCAGTGTGAGTGGAGTAGGAAGTTATTATACAATTTTGAGAAGATAAGTGTAGTATGATGAATTTTTAATACTGTTTTCAAAATAGACTTAAGAAAAGTAAGGGAAGAATGTGAGAGATCAATTAGAAGACTATTTCTTTAAACCAAATAAGAGCTAAGAGTACCTCAAATCAGAGTGGTTGCAACAAAAGTGACAGAATTCAGGAATACTTTCAAGATAAATCCAACAGGATTTCTTGATGGAAGACAATAAGGATAACATCAATAATTTTGTTGAGAGTGACCAGAGGATGAATTGTTGTCAAGAGAGGAAGGGAATACTATAAATGGAAATGTTAGGAGTAAGATGAAACTGAAATTCAGTTTTGAACATGTTATGGTTGAGAAGTGGTATACAAAACATCAAAATTGAATGAGATTATTGTCTAACAAAGTTTTAAGTTCTTCACAACTTAGAAGTACTGTTATTACATATTTGTAAAAAGTTGGCTTAAAGCTTAACATTCAGAAAACTAAGATTATGGCATCTGCTCCCATCATCTCATGGGAAATAGGTGGGGAGACAGTGGAAACAGTATCAGACTTTATTTTGGAGGGCTCCAAAATCACTGCAGATGGTGATTGCAGTCATGAAATTAAAAGACACTTACTCCTTGGAAGGAAAGTTATGACCAACCTAGGTAGCATATTAAAAAGCAGAGACATTACTTTGCCAACAAAGATCCATCTGGTCAAGGCTATGGTTTTTCCAGTGGTCATGTATGGATGTGAGAGTTGGACTGTGAAGAAAGCTGAGCACCGAAAAATTGATGCTTTTGAACTGCGGTGTTGGAGAAGACTCTTGAGAGTCCCTTGGACTGCAAGGAGATCCAACCAGTCCATCCTAGAGGAGATCAGTCCTGGGTGTTCATTGTAAGGACTGATGCTGAAGCTGAAACTCCAATACTTTGACCACATCATGCAAAGAGTTGACTCATTGGAAAAGACCCTGATGCTGGGAGGGATTGGGGGCAGGAGGAGAAGGGGATGACAGAGGATGAGATGGCTGGATGGCATCACCAACTCGATGGGCTTGGGTTTGGGTAGACTCCTGGAGTTGGTGATGGACAGGGAGGCCTGGCGTGCCGCGATTCATGGGGTCACAAAGAGTCGGACACGACTGGGCAACTGAACTGAACTGAACTGAATATGTAATATGTAATTGGATTTCTTTAAATGCAATTGTTCAGTTGTGATAAGTTTTTATCATTATCTTAGGCCAAAGGGTTAAAATGTCTTGGTTATTTTCCTGTGCATTTAAAGATATACCATATTTTCATGTACAACTCTTCATAAAAAATTGTAGAATTTGCTGGTAACTGAGCTTCAAGTCATGGTATAACTTTATCAGAGAAATATTATTGTGACTGTTACTAATACAGAGAAGTAAACTAAAAATATCAGCTTAAGAGGTCCTTGTGACAAATTAAATGGTTTTTTTGACTTTCATTCTTCACATGATCATCTTATCTTTATTGTTAAGCCATCATCATTATCACAAACAAATTATTTATAAACTACATTTTAACCGTTCAAAGTATCATGTAGTTTTACAAAGGTAATTACAGAGATAGGAAGAATTTCTGTCCTTTGGAATATAGCACTCTAGAGATCATAGCTTTGATTCATACCAAACAAAGCCAAACAAAACAAAACATGGTCAATTACTTGTGCTGATAATAGGATCTCCAGTTGCAGGGAGTGACGTGTGTAAGATTCTGCTGTCATGTGTGGCCCATCACAGTTCTGTCTGAGATGTGACAGGCAACCTCTACCCTGGATATTAGATTCAATTTAATGAAGTACCAGGTGCTTTGTCTAGGCTTCCACTTCCAGGGTTATAAGAAGTGCTAACAGGAAGGAGGAGAAAATGTGAGAGAGCCACACTGCCCAGCCCAGGTTTCCCCATTCCCAACACTTTCACAGTACACACTCTGGAAGGCTGAGGAGTCATGAAATGGGAAACCATATTTGACTTTAAACAGAAATTTTGCAATGTAAAACTTAGGTTTGGGAAGTGGTTGTAAATATGTCTGCCTTAAAATATGAACAAACATGGCAAAAACAGGATAGCCCCTGGAAAGTTTTAGGGAATCTAAAGACTGAGAATAAATCAAATAACAACCTGAATGCAAGACATTGGAAGTATAGGTATAATGTTCTAAATAAAATATTTTCCTACTTTAACAAATATACAATACAAGCAAAATAATTGGATAAATGTCAAATTCAACCAAAAAGATTGAAACCATTCAACAACACAGGATCAGAGCCCACAGTACTGCCCTAAAACAAGATATAAAATATTTGCTCATATTTAGTACACAATTCACCTAAACTCTATCAGGTTGAAAGGCACTGAAGTTACTCAGTTTTGGGTAGATTTATTTCTGCACTGCTTAGAAGAGTGAAGTATTTTGAAAAACAAGCAAAGAAGAAAATCTAAAGATATCTACATTCATGCTCATAGGTAAAAATAGAGTTCAAATGGCCTTGAGCTTAAAAGATTTTGATATCTATTATTTTTCAATCACAAAGGGATTCTGATCAGTTTTGCTTAGGTGATGAATATTTAGCTAGAGACGAAAGGGCTAAAGAAAAAAAAGTTAATGTTCTTAGTTTGAACTTGAGTTGAATACAGTATATATACTCTTAGATGAGAAAAAGAAACCATAGGAAATCCACACCTTAGAGAAACACAAATTTGATAATGTTGCTTTTAGCAGTATAAAATCTAAATAATTCACTGAGACTATCAAAGTAAAAACACATCCCCTTCCATGATTTTTCTTTCCTTTGTTTTCATTTTCCAACATTCTCAATTTAATTTGACAGTCACAAAAATTAAGTGTTATTTTCAAATCACCCAAATTTCAAATCATCCAAATTTCAAAAATCAAATCTGGGTTTCAAAAACCCAGAGAATGATATTAAGTAAATTTAAAACCAATAAATATATGAGGAGGGATGAGAATAATCTATTTTAAAATATGTAGCTAAAACCTGAGAATTTAAAAAGATAGACCAAATAGAGACATGGATTAAAATTGAAGGCATTATTTTTATAAAGGACACAATTGCAAAAGCAAATTAATTTCAGTAAGGGGAACATATTTTAGTGACTATTTTATCAAGAACCCACCAAACACAAGGAATTATTCAAGGTGCTTTATCTCATACAATCCTGCATAATACTAAAAAAAAAAAAAAAAAAAAATGGACATCTAAATCTGTATATTAAGCAAATCCAATAGTCCCAGTTTGCTCTTCTGAAGTAAAGAACTTTGCTCCAATCAGTGTTTTCACCAAAAATTTAAATACAGGCATAAAATACCCACTCATTGTACTTGTAGGTGACATAAAGCTGAAAGAATTTGCAACTATGTGCGATGGTAAAAGAAGCATCCAAAAAATTCTTAGACAGGTAGGACAGATGGATTGAATCTAATAATATGAAATATAGTGGGAAGATCCTCTGAAGAAGGGAAAGGCTATCCACTCCAGTATTCCGGCCTGGAGAATTCCATGGACTATATAGTCCACGGGGTTGCAAAGAGTCAGACACGACTGAGTGACTTTCACTTCACTTTCATAGTGGGTAAAATATTGAGGACCTGCTACCCTAATGGTCCGGGAGCGAGTGACGAAAATGAAGACAGAACACGAAATCGGGTGCAATTGGCCAGGGAACCTGCAGCCTCTATTTGACTGAGGTGCAGAGTCCACGCTGAGACCAGCTTTTATTCCTAATTTCAGACTACAAGACTTTCTCAGATCTCATCTTTCTCAAGACACATGCTGTATTAATCACTTAACCCTAAATGTCTTGGACTACACTGACACAGCAAATTGGTCACAGCAAACACCCTCTTCCAACAACACAAGAGAAGACTCTATACATGGACATCACTAGATGGTCAACACCAAAATCGGATTGATTATATCCTTTGCAGCCTAAGATGGAGAAGCTCTATACAATCAGCAAAAACAAGACCAGAAGCTGACTGTGGCTCAGATCATGAACTCCTTATTGCCAAATTCAGACTGAAATTGAAGAAAGTGGGGAAAACCACTAGACCATTCAAGTATAACCTAAATCAAATTCCTGATAGTTATACAATGGAAGTGAGAAATCAATTTAAGGGACTAGATCTGATAGACAGAGTGCCTAATAAACTATGAATGGAGGTTTGTGACATTGTTCAGGAGACAGGGATCAAGACTATCCCCAAGAAAAAGAAGTGCAAAAAAGCAAAATGGCTGTCTGAGGAGGCCTTACAAATAGCTATGAAAAGAAGAGATGTGAAAAGCAAAGGAGAAAAGGAAAGATATACCCGTCTGAATGCAGAGTTCCAAAGAATAGCAAGGAGAGATGAGAAAGCCTTCCTCAGTGATCAATGCAAAGAAATAGAGGAAAATAACAGAATGGGAATGACTAGAGATCTCTTCAGAAAATAAGAGATACCAAGGGAATATTTCATGCAAAGATTTGTTCAATAAAGGATCGAAAAGGTATGGGGCTAACAGAAGCAAAAGATAATAAGAAGAGGTGGCAAGAATACACATAAGAACTGTACAAAAAAGATCTTGATGACCCAGATAATCTCGATGGTGTGATCACTCTCCTAGACCCAGACATCCTGGAATGTGAAGTCAAGTGAGCCTTAGGAAGCATCACTACAAACAAAGCTAGTATAGGTGATGGGATTCCAGGTGAGCTATTTCAAATCCTAAAAGATGATGCTGTGAAAGTGCTGCACTCAATATGCCAGCAAATTTGAAAAACTCAGCAGTGGCCACAGGACTGGAATAGGTTAGTTTTCATTCCAATCCCTAAGAAAGGCAATGCCAAAGAATGCTCAAACTACCGCACAATTGCACTCATCTCACACGCTAGTAAAGCAATGCTCAAAATTCTCCAAGCCAGGCTTCAGCAATGCCTGAACCGTGAACTTCCAGATGTTCAAGCTGGTTTTCAAAAAGATCGAAGAACCAGAGATCAAATTGCCAACATCCGCTGGATCATCGAGAAAGCAAGAGAGTTCCAAAAAACATCCTTTTCTGCTTTATTGACTATGCCAAAGCCTTTGTGTGGAGCACAATAAACTGTGGAAAATTCTGAAAGAGATGGGAACACCAGACCACCGGACCTGCCTCTTGAGAAACCTGTATGCAGGTCAGGAAGCAACAGTTAGAACTGGACATGGAATAAGAGACTGGTTCCAAATAGGAAAAGAAGTACGTCAAGGCTGTATATTGTCACACTGCTTATTTAACTTATATACAGAGTACATCATGAGAAACGCTGGGCTGGAAGAAGCACAAGCTGGAATCAAGGCAGTCAGGAGAAATATCAATAACCTCAGATATTCAGATGACACCACCCTTATGACAGAAATTGAAGAAGAACTAAAGAACCTCTTGATGAAAGTGAAAGAGGAGAGTGAAAAAGTTAACTTAAATCACAACATTCAGAAAACTAAGATCATGGCATCCAGCCCCATCACTTCATACCAAATAGATGGGGAAACAGTGGAATCGGTGGCTGACTTTATTTGGGGCGGGGGGTGGGGGAGGGCTCCAAAATCACTGCAGATGGTGATTGCAGCCATGAAATTAAAAGATGCTTACTCCTTGGAAGGAAAGTTATGACCAACCTAGACAGCATATTAAAAAGCAGAGACAAAAAAAAAAAAATTAAAAATAAATAAATAAATAAAAAAAGACAAATAAAAAGCAGAGACATTAGTTTGCCAACAAAGGTCAGTCTAGTCAAGGCTATGGTTTTTCCACTGGTCATGTATGGATATGAGAGTTGGACTATAAAGAAAGCTGAGTGCCAAAGAATCGATGCTTTTGAACTGTGGTGTTGGAAAAGACTCTTGAGAGTCCCTTGGACTGCAGGGATATCCAATCAGTCCATCCTAAAGGAGATCAGTCCTGGGTATTCATTGGAAGGACTGATGTTGAAGCTGCAGCTCCAATACTTTGGCCACCTGATGCAAAAAGCTGACTCATCTGCAAAGACCCTGATGCTGGAAAAGATTGAGGGCAGGAGGAGAAGGGGATGACAGAAGCTGAGATGGTTGGATGGCATCACTGACTCAATGGACATGAGTTTGGGTAAACTCCTGGAGTTGGTGGTGGACAGGGAGGCCTGGCGTGCTGTGGTTCATGGATGGCAAAGAGTCGTACACGGCTGAGCGACTGAACTGAACTGAACTGAACACTTACATAGTCCAGATATCCTAGTGTTTACCTGAGGCCATTCCCTTCTAGGTTATTCTCGGGAACAATTAGCAAGTGCGTAGGCAGCATTCATGCCTGACACCAACCTAACGTTCCAAGGTCCATGTTTTTATGATCCCAGTCATACTTCCTTCTGGGTCTGGCCTTTGGGTTTATAACAAGGCTATTAATCTAATAAACACATGAAAAATAATCATCAACACAGTTTCTTAATATATTTTGTTTTTCCAGGTGCTATTTCTGTGAAATTTCTCAAGTGTTTCTGCAAAAGTACATTTTTAGGAATTCTCACTACAAGGACCAAGCAGCCAACTACAAAAGTATCAAATACAAGAACAATTTGGTGACATTCTAATAAAAAAGATAGAGGGTATAGTTTGACAGTAAGTATAATATTTTTAAAACTTAGGCCTGCCTATAACCAGATCGTTGGCCCCTGAGAAGAGCTGAAATATAGTGGGTGCTGCTGTGGCCCTGGCTCCCTTGACTGCGCCACCAAGATCTCTGTCTTTAGCTTGGCTCTCCACTCTACTTCAGAAGAATTTGGAAGCAAAGGAGAAAAACCACAGGGGAAAAAGGATACAGAACTATGTCATAGGAGGAATGTTTATTTAGACAGAAGGGAAGTACAAGCTACACCTATACATTCATTGTCTTCAAATATTTGATGAGCACTCACATGGAGAAGAATTTGTCAGTTCTGCATTTAGGAACTGAGTGGTAATGGTCAAAGGAGCAACAAATTAATTTCATCTGAAAAAAGAACTTTTCTAATGAGCAGAGCTATTCAGAAGTTAAATAGTTTGCTTCCAAATGTAGTGAGACCCTGTCACTATAGGAACTCAAATTTAGGCTGAATTTCTATTCCATCAAAACAGTTTAGTGAAAATCAGTCATTGCATGTTATATACACAGGGTTATTGTTTGTTTTCGAACTTGAAATATGATTTAGGAGAAAGTTCTCAAGGAGGAGATGACTTTTTAGTCAAAATTAGGAGAAAAGATGGCTTGAAATATGGACTTGTTTAAGAAACAGAAAAATCAATATTACAGGGAATTCAAAATAAACATTGAGAAAATTAATCAAAGAGATTTAGCAGGTGAAAATATTAAGTTGAAGTAGCAGTGACAGGAGCTGGGGATACATCACTTGCCATTCAGCAAGCACAACCAGTGTAACCAAGAAGACCATTTTTCAGGATGAAGGATTTTGTCCATTTGAACTTCTCTAGCAAAAACACCACAGACCGGGGTGCTTAAACAACAAGTATTTATCACTCACGGCTCTCGAGGCTTGTGAGTAAGACACTGACGGGCTCTGTGTCCAGTGAGGGGCTGCTTCCCGGCTCCCAGAGGTTTATCTTCTCACAGTGTCCACGTGCTGTGGACGGGGTGAGGGGACTCTCCGGGCCACTGTAATGGCACTAATCTTATTCCTGAGAGCTGCACCTGAATAACCTAATCATTTCCCAAAGGGTCCAAACACTGGGGTTTCTGCATGTGAATTCTGGCAAATACATTCAGTCCTTAACAGTGAGCCCATGGGATGAATAGAGAATTTAGAAACATAAATATGAGGCTACTGAGCTGTTGTTGTCTCAGAGATGGAAGGGGTTACAGTCCAAGGCCTTGTTTGGTGGATGATATTTACAACATGACAGAAACATATGCCACTATCTATATCCCACAGACAGAATCCAAAGAGGTGCTCCTGGTTTCAGACCATGTAAGGGTAGAAATCACTCCATACAGAAGTTGAGTCTTGTTCATAATGCTTAAAAGAATCAGAAATACTTGCTCTTGGGGAAAAAACAAAAAAGGGCAGAAAAATCCAGCAGATAAGGGAAATGGCAGGGATGTAGGTTTAGTGGCTAGAGCCTGTTCTTTAACACAAGATCATGTGAACATCTCCTTTTCTTGTTTCCTCTGAGAATAGCAGGAAGAATTGCAGTATCCTAGGGAATTTTTTTCAGTGTAGCTTTCTGATAAGCTGGCTTTAAGAATTCAAAATACTAAAAAAAATTTCCTGGTGCTCAGAAGTGTTTACACACTGTGAATGAGCCCTTTGTATCAATTTGGCAGGTCTTCCTCCAGATGAAGGCAATCATTTTACCCAGGCCCTTTGACCGTTGGAGTATATACACAGCATTCATATTAAGAAGCAGATTAAAAAAAAAAAAAAAAAAAGATAAAGCCCACATGGTCCCCAAGCAATCACAACAGCAGTCAAGGGTTTATTCCCATATCTACAACATAAACGGTTAGGAAACAAAAAGAGTAGCAACTCGGTTTTTTTGTTTGTTTGTTTCTTAAAGGAAGAACTAATAAGCTAGGATTAATCGTCATCTTGCGACATTTCTGTGACACTTCAGTCTAGTTTCAGGAGTCAGGATGTCTCTGGTTTATGATTCTCTGGCCAAGTGGTCCATGGCTCAGGGTCTCATCTTGACCAGGAGAAACAGCCTGAGTTGCGGTTAATGATAATACCTAAAAAGAGCAATATTAGTACATTAACTGTGTTACTGACAACATCAACTTTCGTCACCTGACGCTGGTTGATTGGTGTTCAGTTAACAGAGGACTGTTCCCACAGTCACTCTCACACTTGTCCCCACAGGGTCAGGGGACAAGAAAGAAAATGAAGTTTTGGATACAGTTAATCATAAACTAGGTAACTGACCCTGTTTTAGGAGGACTCAGTTTTATGTATAACTGCACCACATCCTTTCAAATTCTACTGAAAATCCAAAAGTCATTACCTTGTGTTATACCTAGAATAATGGCATTCAGTATTGCTCAGTCACTCAGTAATGACTGACACTTTGCGACCCCATGGACTACTGCATGCCAGGCTTCCTTGTCCTTCACCATCTCCTGGAGGTTGCTCAAACTCATGTTATTCAAGTCGGTTATACCGTTCAACCATCTCATCTTCTGTTGTAACCTTCTCCTGCCTTTAATCTTTTCAAGTATCAGGGTCTTTTCCAATGAGTCAGTTCTTTGCATCAGGTGGCCAAACTATTTGAGTTTCAGCTTCAGCATCAGCCTTTCCAATGAATATTAAGGACTGATTTCCTTTGGGATTGACTCCTTGGATCTCTTTAAAGTCCAAGGGACTCTCGAGAGTCTTCTACAACATCACAGTTCAAAAGTATCAGTTCTTCAGCACTCAGCTTTCTTTATGGTCCAAATCTTTCATCCATACATGACTACTGGAAAAATCATAGCCTTGACTAGATGGACCTTTGTTGGCAAAGTAATGTCTCTGATTTTTAGTATGCTGTCTAGGTGGGTCATAGCTTTTCTTCCAAGGAGCAAATGTCTTTTAATTTCATGGCTGCAATCACCATCTGCAGTGATTTTGGAGCTCCCCAAAATTAAGTCTGTCACTGTTTGCATTGTTTTCCCATGTATTTGCAAGAAGTGGTGGAACTGGATGCCATGATCTTAGTTTTCTGAATGATGAGTTTTAAGCCAACTTTTTTACTCTCTTCTTTCACTTTCATCAAGAGGCATTTTAGTTCTTCTTCACTTTCTGTCATAAGGGTGGTGTCATCTGCATATCTGAGGTTTTTGATGTTTCTCCTGGCAATCTCGATTCCAGCTTGTGCTTCATCCAGCCCAGGATTTCACACAGTATACTCTGCATGTAAGATAAATAAGCAGGGTGACCATATGCAGCCTTGATGTACTCCTTTTCCTCTTCGGAACCAGTCTGTTGTTCCATGTCCAGTTCTAACTGATGCATCTTAACCTGCATACAGATTTCTCAAGAGGCAGGTCAGGTGGTCTGGTATTCCCATTTCTTTCAGAATTTTTCATAATTTGTTGTGATCCACACAGTCAAAGGCTTTGGCATAGTCAATAAAGCCAGTGTTTTTCTGGAATTCTCTTGCTTTTTCTACAATCCAATGAACGTTGGGAATTTGATCTCTCATTCCTCTGCCTTTTCTAAATCTAGCTTGACATCTGGAAGTTCTTGGTTCACACGCTGATGAAGCCCAGCTAGGAGAATTTTGAGGACTACTTTGCTAGCATGTGAAGTGAGTGTTTGTACATCTTTGGCATCACCCTTCCTTGGGATTGGAATGAACACTGACCTTTTCCAGTCCTGTGGCCACTGCTGAGTTTTCCAAATTTGCTGAAATATTGAGTGCAGCACTTTAATTGAATCATCTTTTAGGATTTGAAAAAAATAACTCAGCAGGCATCCAGTATGCAGAGCTAGAAATTACCACAGGATATTGTAACTATACCACATAATTATGATAATTATACCATAAAATTGCCACAGTATATGTCCATATTTCATGCACACTGTGCAGAAAACACAAAAGGATGCCTCCTTCCAGAAACAATTACCTTAAAGCCAGTGACTATTCTATGCATGGGACACAGCTGAAGACTGTGGGAGAATGTTTTGCACGGTATGTGTGTTAGATACCACACAGTATAATGAAACATTGTCCACTTTGTATAATTCCTCATTTCTCACTCTGACCTATAGGACACGATCACCACTAGATGGCACCATTTATTTTCTTCTCTGTTACCTTTAATTTTTTTCATGAGCAAATAGTCCTCATAAGACATTAGCAATAAAAATGATTTGTTATTATTCTCTGAGCTGCTTTAGCAGACCGAATAGCCCTCATATTCTTTGAAGAGGCACAAGCGTGATCAATCCAATTTCAAAGTGGTGAAGCATTGTGGAATATATGTGAGTTTATTCTAATAACCTTGAAGAAGTTTTAGAAATGAATATTCTCTACTGATGAATTCACATGATTCCATGGATCTTTTTTCCAGTGATTTTCAACTCTCTTCTTCCACTTCATTCTGCGTCTTAATTAGTGTTAAATTGCCCTCTGTGCCCCAAAAAGCCAGGAAACATCCAAGATATTCCTGTCCTTCCTTCCAAGTGGCTGTAGCTACCCCCCCAACTGCCCCCTCCCCCCACCCCTGTTTCAATTGTTAGAACCTAAGTCATTCCCAGTTTTTTTCCAAATACGATTTTTTTCCTTCAATCTATTCTTCACATGAAGACATTATTGCTGTTCTCAAAACGCTGCTTGATCATTTCATTGTTCTGCTAAAGACTGATGATTACTTTTTGTATTAGCTGCTCGCTCAGTCATGTCCAACTCTTTGCAACCCCATGGACTGTAGCCCACCAGGCGCCTCTGTCCAGTGGATTCTCCAGTCTGGAATGCTGGAGTGGGTAGCCATTCCCTTCTCCAGGGGATCTTCCCAACCCAGGGACCAAAACCAGGTCTCCTGCATTGCAGGCAGATTATTTACCATCTGAGCCACAGGGTTTTCTAATAGCATTTAAATCAGAACTAAGGCTTCACTTTATATTCTTTAAATTGTTCTTTGCTTGTTCAATATGATCTTCTTCTTCTATCTATTATAAGGTAAGAAAAAGAAACTCAGATGGCAACCAAAAATAGGGAAGTATAAAAATCAATGAGATCTGTAGCACTTTAACAAAACCCTCTAAAGCACTACTGCTGGACCACACACAGAACAAAGTGTGAAGTCACTCAGTCGTGTCCAACTCTTTGTGACCCCATGGACTGTAGCCTACCAGGCTCCTCCCTCCATGGGATTCTCCAGGCAAGAAAACTGGAGTGGGTTGCCATTTCCTTATCCAGGGGATCTTCCCAACTCAGGGATCGAACCTGGGTCTCCTGCACTGCAGAGAGACTCTTTAACCTCTGAGCCACCAGGGAAGCCCAATTCACACTTTACCTCCCAAACAGAGCATACCTCCTCCTCCAAGTCTTTTCTGACTACTTCATCCCCCAAGGTTCTCGTCCTTAGATGATTTCTGTCTTTTTACTTTTCACATGGAACACAAGTTAGTAAGTATTTATTGCACTTTTCTTCTGTCTCATTTCTCTCTGGGAGAGGGTAAAATTCTTGAGGCCAGAGGCTCTTGCTAAACTGCCCTCTGCATGGCACCCACTATGATTTCTGCCCGGAGGTTAACACCTAGAGTTGGGAAGATATAATTAAAACATTGATAGAGAGCACTCTCAAAATTGTATGCATAAGAAATATGAAAGAAAGTAGTGATGCTAGCTTAAGAAGGAAAGAGCCCACTTAAAAGTGGTAAAAAGAAATGCACTATATAGGCATAGAAAGACATATGAGGAATCAGGTGGAGAGGGAGGTGGGAGGGGGGATCGGGATGGGGAATACATGTAACTCCATGGCTGATTCATGTCAATGTATGACAAAACCCACTGCAATGTTGTGAAGTAATTAGCCTCCAACTAATAAAAATAAATGAAAAAAAAAAAAAAAAGAAAGACATATGTGAATCCTGATATGTTAAAATAAAGGAACAGTTGTAACCCTCACTAAAAACAAACAAACAAAAAGACAGTAGCTATTTACTGTTAAGTGAAAGAAGACAGTCTGAACAGCTACATACAACATGATTACAACTATATGACAATTAGAAAAGGCAAAACCAGAGACAATAAAGAGATGAACTGTTTCCAGGGTTTGAGGATGGTGGAGGACATGGATGAATAAATGAAACAGAAGAAAAACTATTCTGTAGGATAAAGTAATGCATTTGACATGCATTTGTCAAAATTGATAAAACTGTACAACACAAAGAATAAAACTTAATGTAGCTTATGTATTTCAATTCATAATGTATCAATATTGGTTCATTAACTGTAGCAAAATGTATTATATTAATGCAAGATGTTAATAATAAGAGAAATGGCAGAGACAGAGGGAGGGTATACAGACCTCTCTGTGCTATCTGTTCAGTGTTTCTGTAAATCAAAAACTGCCAAAACACTAAGGCTTAATATCTTAGTCAAGATATTAAGAGAACTCTCCCAGGAACCCAAAATAACAGTCATGCCCTTACTCATAATTGATTGACTAATTGATTGTCATTGCTGAAAGTCACAAAGATGTTGATGACGATTATTCAAAGTAATTTACCCCTCCAGATAAATGACAAGTCCTAAGTTTTAATGAGAACTGAATAACTCAATCATCATGTGCTCATGTTCTCCTGCAAGACCTCCAAAATTACAAGTGTCCAGGAGTCTCCAGTGGAGGCATGCGTAGCCAGTGGCCTGTTGCAGGGTTGGGGGCACTGAGTGTGGCAGAGTGTGCACTTTTGAAAGAAGTCACCATTATCTTCATTACCTCCTCCATAGTTTGGACTCAGGTCAAACAACAGGGAGGGATCACAGCCCCACCCATCAACAGAAAAGGATTAAAGATTTACTGAGTATGGCCCTACCCAAAGGACAAGACCCAGTTTCCCCCACAGTCAGTCAGGAAGCTTCAGAAGCCACTTATTTATCAGAGGGCAGACAGACTGAAAACCATGATCACAGAAAATAATCAAATTGATCACATGGACCACAGCCTTGTCTAACTCAGTGAGACTATGATCCATGCTGTGTAGGGTCACCCAAGAAGGACAGGTCATGGTGGAGATTATAAGGATGGAAATAAAGTCTGAAGCTGTAAAGAGCAATATTGCATAGGAAACTGGAATGTTAGGTCCATGAATCAAGGCAAATTGGAAGTGGTCAAACCAGAGATGGCAAAAGTGGACATCGACATTTTAGGAATCAGTGAACTAAAATGGACTGCAATGGGCGAATTTAACTCAGATGACCATTATATCTAATATTGTGGGGAAGAATCCCTTAGAAGAAATGGAGTAGTCCTCACAGTAAACAAGAGTCTGAAATGGAGTGCTTGGATGCAATCTCAAAAATGACAGGATGATCTCTGTTCATTTCCAAGGCAAACCATTCAATATCACAGTAATTCAAGTCTATGCCCCTAACCGCTAATGCTAAAGAAAATGAAGTTGAATGGTTCCATGAAGACATACAAAACCTTCTAGAACTAACACCAAAAAAAAAAAAAAAAAAAGTCATTTTCTATCATAGGAGACTAGAATGCAAAATTAGGAAGTCAAGAGATAGCTGGACAGCTCATGTTTGGCCTTGGAGTACAAGGTGAAGCAGGGCAAAGGCTAACAGAGTTTTGCCAAGAGATCGCACTGGTCATAGCAAACTCCCTCTTCCAACAGCACAAGAGAAGACATGTGGACATCATCATATGGTCAGTAGCAAAATCAGACTGGTTATATTCTTTACAGGCAAAGATGGAGAAACTCTATATAGTCAGCAAAAACAAGACCAGGAGCTGACTGTGGCTCAAATCGTGAACTCCTTATTGCCACATACAGACTTAAATTGAGGAAAGTAGGGAAAACTATAGGCCATTCAGGTATGACCTAAATTAAATCCCTTATTATTATACAGTGGAGGTGAAAAATAGGTTCAAGGGGTTAGATCTGATAGACTGAGTGCCTGAAGAACTATAGACAGAGGTCCGTGACATTGTACAGGAGGCAGTGATCAAGATTATCCCCAAGAAAAAGAAATGCAAAAATGCAAAATGGTTGTCTGAGAAGACCTTATAAATAACTGAGAAAAGAAGAAAAGCTAAAGGCAAAGGAGTAAAGGAAAGATATACCCATCTGAATGCAGAGTTCCAAAGAATAGCAAGGAGAGATAAGAAAGCCTTCTTCAGTGATCAGTGCAAAGACGTAGAGGAAAACAATAGAATGGGAAAGACTAGAGATCTCTTCAAGAAAATAAGAGATACCAAGGGAACATTTCA
Source organism: Dama dama (assembly GCF_033118175.1). Lineage (NCBI taxonomy): Eukaryota > Metazoa > Chordata > Mammalia > Artiodactyla > Cervidae > Dama > Dama dama. The sequence goes on along the minus strand of NC_083697.1, from coordinate 8,107,245 downwards.
TGCAAAGATGGCCTCAATAAAGGACAGAAATGGTATGGACCCAACAGAAGCAGAAGATATTAAGAAGAGGTGGCAAGAATATACAGAAGTATACAATAAAAAGATCTTCATGACCCAGATAACCACAGTGATGTGATTACTCATGTAGAACCAGACATCCTGGAGTGTGAAGTCAAGTGGGCCTTAGGAAGCATCACTACAAACAAAGCTAGTGGAGGTGATGGAATTCCAGTTGAGCTATTTCAAATCCTAAAAGATGATGCTGTGAAAGTGCTGCACTCAATATGCCAGCAAATGTGGAAAACTCAGCAGTGGCCACAGGACTGGAAAAGGTCAGTTTTCATTTCAATCCCAAAGAAAGGCAATGCCAAAGAATGCTCAAACTACCACACAATTACACTCATCTCACATGCTAACAAAGTAATGCTCAAAATTCTCCAAGCCAGGCTTCAATAGTACATGAACTGTGAACTTTCATATGTTCAACCCGGATTTAGAGAAGGCAGAGCAACCAGAGATCAAATTGCCTGTATCCATTGGATCATTGAAAAAGTAATTGAGTACCAGGAAAATATCTATTTCTGCTTTATTGACTATGCCAAAGCTTTGACTGTGTGGATCACAGCAAACTATGGAAAATTCTTCAGGAGATGGGAATACCAGACCACCTGACCTGCCTCCTGAGAAACCTGTATACAGGTTAAGAAGCAACAGTTACAACTGGACATGAAACAACAGACTGGCTCCAAATAGGGAAAGGAGTACATCAAGATATTTTGTCAAGGTATATTGTCACCCTGCTTACTTAACTTATATGCTGAGTACATCATGGGAAATGCCAGACTGGATGAAGCACAAGGTGGAATCAGGATTGCCAGGACAAATATCAATAACCTCAGATATGCAGATGAAACCACCCTTATGGCAGAAAGTGAAGAGGAACTAAAGAACCTCTTGATGAAAGTGAAAGAGGAGAGTGAAAAAGTTAGCTTAAATATCAACATTCAGAAAAGTAAGATCATGGCATTCGGTCCCATCACTTCTTGGCAAATTGATCGGAAAACAATGGAAACAGTGAGAGACTTTATTTTTTGGGTCTCCAAAATCATTGCAGATGGTGACTGCAGCCATGAAGTTAAAAGACGCTTGCCCCTTGGAAGAAAACCTATGACCCACCTAGACAGCATATTAAAAATCAGAGACATTACTTTTCCAGCAAAGGTCCGTCTAGTCAAAGCTATGGTTTTTCCAGTAGTCATTTATGGATGTGAGAGATGGACTATAAAGAAAGTTAAGTGCTAAAGAATTGATGGTTTTGAACTGTGGTGCTGGAGAAAACTCGAGTCTCTTGGACTGTAAGGAGATCAAACCAGTCAATCCTAAAGGAAATCAGTCCTGAATATTCATTTCAAAAGACTGATGCTGAAGCTGAAACTCCATGTTTTTGGCCCGCTGATGTGAAGAACTGACTCACTGGAAAAGACCCTGATGCTGGGAAAGATTGAAGGCAGGAGAAGGGGATCACAGAGGATGAGATGGTTGGATGGCATCACCTAATCGGTGGAAATGAGTTTGAGCATTTCCTGAAATTGGTAGTGGACAGGGAAGTCTGGCGTGCTGCAGTCCATGGGATCACAAAGAGCTGGACATGACTGAGTGACTAAATTGAATTGAACTGAAGAATGAAAAAGTATATGTGATTTTGGTAGCAGCCAATTACATGTTGACTTACTATAAAAATTATAAACATTACTTATTGTAAAGATTTGTGCATTTTAATAAATCATCAAGTTCTGCTTATTTATGCTAAGATGATATACTATTAGCCAGTGAGCAGAATTACAGGAATCATGTTGGCACTACGAGTCTTATCATATGTTGATTAATTATTTAAATAGCTTGCTCTGTGAATAACTTACCTGTAACCCTCACTAACTTTTAAACTGGGCATTTGTAATTTTCTCACTAATTTGTAGACCCTCATGATATACTTTGGATTAAAGATTCTATTATCTATCATTCAATCTACCTCTTCTCTTTGTTTATGGTCTTTTCTGTTATTCATATTTTCAAATGTTATTTTTAAAAGTCAAATCTACTATAAATGAAAAACCCTTGCTCATCTATGGCCCCATTCTTTGTTCTTTCTGTGATCTTGCCATGCCTGGGGTAGGGATTTGAGGCTAGCTATTACTTATGACTGACAGTGTATAGTTAAAAACTCCATGGTGCCTGTACATCCAACCTCATTATTTTTGCCTCCTGTCATCCATCCCCTGCCCCACTGAAACCTGGCTCACTTACACATTCAGATGGAGATGACATGAGGAGGAGTTGTCCAACCCAGTGATTAAGAAAATGGAACTGGATGTTCTAGATGGTTCAGGGAAATCAGTGTAGGAAAATGTGATTATGCTATTAGTGTGGTTCAGCCAGAATCTTATAAAAGTGAACAGACTGTGTTTATTTCTCTATGAATGTACTGACTTTTTTTAATCACTGTCATGTTTCCAAGACCCAAGAGTATATTTGTCAGTAGAGACAGAATCTGTCAAATCATGCTTATTTTAAGAGTCTTGGCAGGGAATTTCCCCGGTGGTCCAGTGGCTAAGACTCTGTGCTCCCAATAAAGGGGGCCCAGGTTCAATATATGGTCAGGGAACTGGCCCCACATGCTTCAGCCAAGACTTGGCACAGCCAAATGAATACACAGTGTTGCTTTGTTTTGTTTTTAAGAATCTAGGCAGTATTATAGGAAAGATGTTTAATCTAGCTAAAAATCAGGAAAAAGTCAATTTAAACACAAGATGGTATTTTTAAATTCAAATTGGGAGTGGGAATCCTAAAAAAAGGAGTGTTGGGGAAGGACAGGGAAACAGTTATCTACATATAGAATTGGTATGGTTGTAAAATCCAAGGAACTTTGTGAAGAAGTATTTCAACATTTTATAGATCCAGCAGTTCCACTTCTATGAGTCTTTCCTAGAGAAATCTATACCAGTGTGCAAAGTTATATTTACAAAAAATCTTTTCTGCTGCATTGTTAGCAATGGCAAAATATCAGAGGGAATCCAGATTCTCAACAATACAGACAGTTAAGCAGGTGGCAGTGGAGCCATGCTCTGGAAAACTCAGCTTCAGAGTAGGGAACCGAAATAAGCCGGGCCAATGTGCATGGATGTTAAAATTCCAAGATACATCTTACCATTCCACTTGGTAGTACTCATCATATTTTAAAATACACATACCTGATATATAAATTCCATGTGCAATTTTCTGTCCAACAAAACTACAAAAAGCTACAGACTTCTGATCAATATCTCCCAAACTATACAGTCAATTGTAAGAAATATGTTCAAAAAATCAGAAATATGTTCAAAACAGCAGATTTTTAAGAGCTCATTGTCCCCTCACCTACTTCTCTCCTGCTATGGCAACGACTAGAAGATTGCATGTAGAAAAGAGAGCAAAGCTAACTCCCACCTCAAATCTTATCTGTCAACTATAGGATATCCAGTTCAGCCCAGTTCAGTTCAGTCACTCAGTGGTGTCTGACTCTTCATGACCTCATGGACTGCAGCACACCAGGTTTCCCTGTCCTTCACCATCTCCTGGAGTTTTCTCAAACTCATCTTGATTGAGTCAGTGATGCCATTCAACCATTTCATCCTTTGCCACCCCCTTTTCCTCTTGCCCTCAATCTTTTCCAGCTTCAAAGTCTTTTCCAATGAGTCAGCTCTCACATTAGGTGGCCAAAGTATTGGAGTTTCAGTTTCAGCGTCAGTCCTTCCACTGAATACTCAAGGTTGATTTCCTTTGGGATTGACTGGTTTGATCTCCTTGCAGTCCAAGGGACTCTGAAGAATCTTCTCCAGCACCACAGTCTGAAAGCATCAATTCTTTGGTGCTCAGCCCTCTATAGGGTCCAACTCTCACATCATACATGACTACTGGAAAAACCATATCTTTGACTATATGGACCTGTGTAGGCAAAGTGATGTCTCTGCTTTTGAAAACACTGTCTAGATTCATCATAGCTTTTCTTTCAAGAAGCAAACGTCTTTTAATTTCATGGCTGCAGTCACCATCTACAGTGATTTTGGAGCTCAAGAAAATAAAGTCTGTCACTGTTTCTGTTGTTTCCCCATATCTTTGCCATGAAATGATGGGACCAGATGCCACGATCTTAATTTTTGAATGTTGAGTTTTAACCCAGCCTTTTCACTCTCCTCTGTCACCTTCATCAAGAGGCTTTTTAGTTCCTCTTTGTTTTCTGCCATTACAGTAGTACCATCTGCATATCTGTGATTATTGATAATAATCTGGAAATCTTGATTCCAGCTTGAGAGTTGATTCAGCCCAGCATTTCACAGGATGTACTCTGCATATGGAAAGCAATAACAAACCTGGACAGTGTGTTGAAAAGCGGAGACATCACTCTGCCAACAAAGGTCCATATAGTCAAGGCTATGGTCTTCCCAGTGGTCACATACAGTTGTGAGCGCTGGACCATAAAACAGCCAGAATGTCAAAGAATTGATGCCTTCAAAATGTGGTGTTGGAGAAGACTCCTGAAGGTCCCTTGGACAGCAAGGAGACCAAATCAATCAATCTTAAGGGAGATCAACCCTGAATATTCACTGGAAGGACTGATGCTGAAGCTGAAGCTCCAGTATTTTGGTCATCTGATGTGTACAGATGACTCATTGGAAAAGTCCCTGATGCTGGGAAAGATCAATGGCAGAAAGAGAAGAGGGCATCAGAGGATGAGATGGCTCGACTGAATCACCAATGCAATGAACATGAACTTAGGTAAACTCCGGGAGATGGTGAGGGGCAGGGAGGCCAGGCATGCTGCCTGGGGTCCACCGGATCACATAGACATGACTGGGCAACTGAACAGCAACAACTCTGCTTATATGTTAAATAGCAGAGTGATACTATACAGCTTTCACATATTCTTTTCTCAATTTTGAACCAGTACATTGTTCCATGTTCAGTTCTAACTGTTGCTTCTTGTCCTGCATACAGCTTTATCAGGAGATAGGTAAGTTGGTCTGGTATTCCCACCTCTTTAAGAATTTTCCACAATTTGTTGTGATCCACATAGTCAAAGACTTTAACGTGGTCAATAAAACACAAGTGGATATTTTTCTGGAATTTCCTTGCTTTTTCTATGATTCAACGAATGTTGGCCATTTGATCTCTGGTTCCTCTGCCTCTTCTAAATCCAGCTTGTACATCTGGAAATTCTTGTACATTTGAAGCCTCGTTTGAAGGATTTTGAACATTACCTTGCCAGAATGTGAAATAAGTGCAATTGTGCACTAGTCTGAACATTCTTTGGCATTTCCCTTCTTTGGGATTGAAATAAAAACTGACCTTTTCCAGTCCTGTGGCTGGAACTACAGGGTATAATGAACTAATTTTAAAAATACATTCAAAGGAACCTGAGAACTTAGATGAAAGACTTCAATAAATTGCTTCGTAAAATAGGCAGTAAATAACAATTTAGGAAGAGTTGCAGTAGAAGTGTGTGAAATCTCTTTCTCTGTGTCTTAGAATTATAACATTCCCATATATGTCCACAGTGGTTTAAATATTTTACATTATATAGTGAATACTGAAAGATATACAGAAAGAGGTTACTTCTAACTAGGTAATGTTATAATTTCCCCCAATGGAACTATGATTTCCTTTTAAATATAGGAGCTCTCCTTTTTTGAATCTGAGATTGGACATTCTCATGGTTGACTTGTTAACACATTTATCTTTATTTGGGTTAGGTTAGATCAGTGACTCTGAAGACTCTGGTTTCTTCATTAAAATTTGCTTCAGTTATAGATTTATCTCCTGGTTGGCAAATGCTAGGTAATTCCCAGAACAAGAACTTACTCTGAATCTGGGTGTGATCAGTGAGACAGAAACCATATATGTATATATATCTTCACGGAATGAAATATATCCTATCTTTAATGCCAGAGTCCCCAAAACTCACAAAACATAAATTGACTGCCACTCACACTCCCAAGTTCTCTTCCAATCTACACAGTAAATTCTAAGTTCAGTTACACAGAAGGTGAGGCCAAATTTCCAAAAAAAAAAAAAAGGACCACACTCCATTTTTGCTATCGCCAAGTGTACAGAAACATCTTAAGTTTCAGTAAATCACAATCTAAAATAAATAGTTACTCGAGCTGTCTATGGACCAGAGTTTATTATGTGAGTGTCTGCTTTCTATTGCAGGTAAAGAAGTTTGTGGTCTTTCATGGAACTTCCATTTACCAACCTGGAAATGGCATTCATTTTACTAGCTTTTGTTATCTTTTCCTTCTTTACCCTGGCTTCCATCTACACTGACCCTGATGAGAAGAATGAAGGTAAGAAGAGAGAGCTCTTCATAATAGTCTCCATTTCCTTTCCCCACCCAATCATTTTTCTCTATGATTTGATTTGATTTAGTTTCTAATTGTATGTTTGAGGGGATGTGTGTGTGTGTGTGTGTGTGTGTGTGTGTGTGTGTGTGTGTGAGAGAGAGAGAGAGAGAGAGACAGAGTTTGATTGTTTAATAGCCTGAAATATCTACTATAATATTTTGCTCCTATTTATTAAGAAACATTTGGAAATGGTAACAGCTATTCACATGACTCTTAATCCCAGAAATTGACGGATCTTACTGCCCTAAATTTTATATATATATAAAATTTTTCTTTCACCATCCTCTTCCTGCTCCTCATCCCCATTGCCCGTCAGAAACTTAAAATGTGCAAAGAAGTCCAATGTCTTTCAGTCTTTAGAGGTAATTTTTCACAAGAAACAAATTCCATTATTTGTAAGTATATCATGTGTGTGGATGTGCATTTTTGTTCAGCTCTACATAGGAAGGAAAAGAGTTAAAGGATTTTTACTAATGAGCTCTTGTCAAAGCCCAAACATCTTTCAAAAATTATGTGGAAGTATTTAAATAACTCAACACCATGTTTGCTCATTGCCAATAAATAAATAACAAGTGTAATTTAAATGGCTGTTTAACATTTTACTGTAGTTCAGGGCCCACCATGTTTTACAGGAAATTAATGGTAACTGATCATTTTTGAGGACAAAAATTTTAATGTGTGTATATGTATGTATATATATATATATATATATATATATATATATACATGTCTATAACATATGCCAAAAAAAAAAACCCCACAAGGTTTTAGAGAATAAGACAAAATTGCAAAAAGAAAACTGTGTTTCTTAAAATTGTGATATCTCTTCATTAGCTTCTGACTATGACAGAAGTGCTGTCTGTGAAATACATTATTACTCTCTGTCTTATAGACATACAACACTTGTAGAAAATAAATAAACAAACAAAAAACATTGAAATAAACATTCCATTTTGTACTGACATGAGGATTAGGAAAATTAACTGAAGTTCATAAAGTCTTCTTCATGCTCCATATTGTTTTAGTTTAATGGGTTTCGTTGAAAGAAAGAGCAAAACCAAAATAGCAATTCAGTTCAGTTCAGTCTTTCAGAGGTGCCCAACTCTATGCGACACCATGGACTGCAGCACGCCAGGCCTCCCTGTGCATCACCAACTCCCAGAGCTTACTCAAACTCATTCCATTGAGTTCGTGATGCCATACAACCATCTCATCCTCTGTCGTCCTCTTCTACTCCCACCTTCAATCTTTGCCGGCATCAGAGTCTTTTCCAATGAGTCAGTTCTTTGAATCAGGTGGCCAAAGTATTGGAGTTTCAGCTTCAGCATCATCCTTCCAATGAATATTCAGGACTGATGTCCTCTAGGATGGACTGTTTGGATCTCCCTGCAGTCCAAGGGACTCTCAAGAGTCTTCTCCAACACCACAGTTCAAAAGCATCAATTCTTCAGTGCTCAGCTTTCTTTATAGTCCAACTCTCACATTCATACATGACTACTGGAAAAACCATAGCCTTGACTAGATGGACCTTTGTTGGCAAAGTAATGTCTCTGCTTTTTAATATGTGGCCTAGTATTTTTTTTTTTTTTTAATTCCCTGGTGGCTCAGATGGTAAAGCATCTGCCTGCAGTGCAGGAGACCCGGGTTCAATTCCTGGGTTGGGAAGATCTCCTGGAGAAGGAAGGATATGGCAACCCACTTCAGTATTCTTGCCTGGAAAATCCCATGGATGGAGGAGCCTGGTAGGATTCAGACCATGGGGTTGCAAAGAGTCAGACACGACTGAGTGACTTGACAAGTATGCTTTTTAATTTTTGATCATAATGTTTCTTCCAAGGAGCAAACATCTTTTAATTTCATGGCTACAGTCACCATTTGCAATGATTTTGGAGCCCAAGAAAATTAAGTCTGTCACTGTTTCCATTGTTTCCCCATCTATTTGCCATGAAGTGACGGGACCAGATGCCATGATCTTAGTTTTCTGAATGTTGAGTTTTAAGCCAACTTTTGCACTCTCCTCTTTAATTTTCATCAAGGGGCTCTTTAGTTCTTCTTTACTTTCTGCCATAAGGGTGGTATCATCTGCTTATCTGAGGTTATTGATATTTCTCCCAGCAATCTTGATTCCACCTTTTGCTTCATCCAGTCCAGCATTTCTCATGATGTACTCGGCATATAAGTTAAATAAGTAGGGTGACAATATACAGCCTTGATGTACTCCTTTTCATATTTGGAACCAGTCTGTTGTTCCATGTCCAGTTCTAACTGTTGTTTCCTGACCTGCATACAGGTTTCTCAAGAGGCAGGTCAGGTGGTCTGGTATTCCCATCTCCTGAAGAATTTTCCACAGGTTGTTATGATCCACACAGTCCAAGGCTTTGGCATAGTCAATAAAGCAGAAGTAGATGTTTTTCTGGAACTCTCTTGCTTTTTCGATGATCCAACGGATGTTGACAATTTGATCTCTGGTTACCCTGCTCTTTCTAAATCCAGCTTGAACATCTGGAAGTTCATGGTTCATGTATTATTGAAGCCTGGCTTGGAGAATTTTGAGCATTTCTTTGCTAGCTTGTGAGATGAGTGCAATTGTGCGGTAGTTTGAGCAATTACTTTAACTAAATAGTAGTGTCTTTATCTCACACATAAAGAAAACCTGGGAGTAGTAAGTTCTGGGCTGACGTAATGCACTCCCTGGTGTCCTGGACCCAGGCCACACTGTCTCTGTTCTCTCCAATCTCCTGCTGCAGCTCCCAAGTCTGGCCAATGTATCATTGGATGCCAGTCAGCAAGAAGGAAGAAGGCACACCTATATTAAGGACACTGCCAGAATCTGCATATACCACATCCCTTTGGCCAGAGTTTAGTCCATGGCCATACTCACAGGAAAACTGGGAAATGTAACAGTTATTCTAGAAGGCATCTACCAAGCAAAAACTGTGGGTTTTTTCCTAAAGGAAGAGGAGTACAATCAGCATTGTCTGCAGACATGCAAACTTATAACCACACATACACTCTAGGGCTGGTAGTCATTAAATCAGGGAACATTTGAGCTATAAGGAATGTTAAGAGAGCATCTAATTTACTGATGCTTAACCAGAAATAAATATCAGAAAGATACATTATGTTTGGCACCCATCATAAGCCAAGCAAAAATGTATCTCTGGATGTTATACTTGACTGTGTCTTTAAACAAAGCCTCCTCCACTCCCAATTTATCTAGCTTTCATCTTTGGTTAAGAAGCACTTTCAGATGTGACAACATCTGAGACCCTCAAATGTTTAGCGAGTTTCTCAAATGTTGAGTTAGTTAGTAAAAGAACTAAAACTAGAGCACAGGCTACCAATTCCAAGTTCCTGTCCATTGTCTGCACCCCTGTGACTCCCCAGTTTGATCCAGGGGCTGAGCCAGTCATAGAAATTTACCTTTCTTTTACACTTATATACTCCATTTTTCATAATTTCCTTTTTCTTCAATTCTGTTTCTACTATATATGATGTTTATTTTCCAAGCTAAAGCAATTCTTCCTCTTAACTACTGTTACACTAACAGAACTAGAATTCTGCTCAAGGATTCCCATCAAAGAACACTCCTGCTTCCCTTCATAACCACCAGGTCAGTTACAAGCACAATTTTGCATGAAAGTACAAAATGTATATGCTTTCCTAAATGTCATAAGATCCATGAATAAGATACACCTTCATTAAAATAACAGATGTCTCTTGATTTCCTTTATGACACAAGCAGTGAATTACAGGAGCCATTAAAAGCAAATTTGAGAGACATTTAATTTCACATTTATTAAAAATCTAATAGGCTCTGCTATGAGTAACGGTGAATCTAAAGCTGAAGAGACTCAGTTATTATGTCAGAAACTGGCTTAGTCTCATGCAGGATTGTTTTATAACCAGAGTAGGCTCAGTAAATGTTTGACCATAGGTTTTGACTAAGGACGATGAGATCATAACGGAAGCTTTTCCTCAGGGGAATTGAGGAGGACTTTACGGAAGAGATGACCACCCTGCTGCAGTTGATATTGATGGAGTAAGGTGGGTGGGGTGAATTCCAAATAAGAAAGCTGCTGAAATGAAAAATTTAATATATGAGATTTAAAAATCAGCTATAATTTTGAATGCATCTCAAGTCCAGCCAGGAATTGAACATAACTGATCATTGACCAGTATCTTCGGAAGTCCTTCAGAGGTCAAAAGAGGAGCCACACATTTTAATAAGGTCTTTCTTAAACCTAAAAGAAGTGAGCATATGATTCAACCTCCCATGTGAGGGCAGAGGCTCTCAAACTCTAACTTGCATACAAATCATATAGAGATTTTATGAAAAAGTAGACTATGTTCAGTAGGTCTGGGTGGGGCATTTCTGCATTTCTAACAGGCTCCCAGGTGACGACCATCATCCAGAAGACTAGCCAAGCCACAGATGTGACAGTCCCAGACCCCGGGAAGTCAGACGCATCTGTATGCAGCAGGGGAGGAGGGAGCTTGGCTATGTGGCTCTTGTCTGCGTTCCAGCAACCAAGGCGTTACATAGCACAGGGCACCCAGAACAGGAGGAGATGGTTTCAGCTTCCAGTACCATCTTGTCTCAAGTCCTAACACATCAAAAGTGGGTAATTTAACCTTTAAGAAAATATTTTATGTCTTTAGAAGAGGTGAGAATCATTGAAAATCATTCTTAATTTTTTTTAGGAAAAAAATTGTAATCAATTGAAGTACAGTTGATTTACAATGCTATGCTAGTTTCTGGTGTGCATCACAGGGATTCAGCTGTATATTTTTCAGATTAGTTTCCCTTAGATACTCAGATAAAATACTGAGTATAGTTCCCTGTTCTATACAATAGGCCCTGGTTATAAGAGCTATTCTTTAAAAAATCAGAAAATTTTAGCATTGCAAGATTTCTAAAACTCTTAATAGTTTGTGCACCCACTATCTCACTTGTAATTAACATTCTCAATTCTCTTACTCTATGCCTTTCTATAAGGAAACAGTTAAGATAACTTTCTTTATTGAAAGAGGGTGTAAAGCGTGACAAAGACCTGAGACATTTCAGAAAATTTTACTTTTTGAGAAACTGACCAAGAACCCACATTTTCCCCATTATTCTAAGAAGTCTCCAGAAAAAGTTTTTCAAAGACAGTCAATTCAACTCTTCTCCCTGGAAGAAGTTTGGCTATTTTGATCCTTAACTGAAGTTACATAGACTGTTTATATTTGAATTTTTAGAGATACTTAAGGATGCTGCTTTTGTTCTAGACCATAAGATATATTTTAAAATTTAAAGTCAAAATGTAACATAGTGCTTGTTTGCAAATCTGAGTCCAATAAAAGCAGAATTCAGTCACTGGAGAAAACCATGTATCCCAAAATAAATCTTGTCTGGTGAAGGAAGCTTCACCTACCACCACTGTGATCAAAAGTATTGTCTCCCATGGACTTTCTAATGATACCAATAGATTTTTGCTTTACACAAGCACTCAGAATTAGTCATCCCAGATCATTATTGATGTCCTTTGAGAATCATAGGTGCTTACATCAGTGTCATATTGCCTATCTTCAAAGTAACAAAATAAAAAAAATTGTCACTTGATAATTATAGAATTAACTTAGATGGTGCATTTCCAAAAAAGTTTTAAGAATCCACTCAACATGGAAAAAAAAAATGGCTATCTTATCTTGGTGACTTACAAATTGAGAAAAATTAAAGTCATAAAGGTAGTGAAACCAGAATGATGCAGGACTACTTTTTCCCAGCCCAGGACACTGTTTACTGGGCTACCTGTCTCATTGTCAGCATAAAACCAATGATGATGGAAATGTTTATTAGGTGCCTTCCATGTAAAAGGCAAGATGCTAAACACTTTAGATTACTTTGTTAATGTGTTTAATCTTAAAATAACCATATGAGAAAAGAAATAGTAACCTCACTGTTTACAAGTGAGGACTTTCAAGCTTTAGCTTTGACCTCAGAATACTGGGCTAATGAGTGAAGAGCACAAGTGGGACTCCAGTTCATAGGATCCAGAATCTGGTGCACTTTCTGTCCAGATTCCCTTGAAAAAGGTATTTGCTTTTTGCATCTCTCTTTTTTCCTACAAAGAACTTAAATTGACTAAAAACATATAAGATAAAGCTAAATTTCCAGTAAGTAGATAAAGAAATCCAAGCAAAGGGAAAAATAAAGGTGAGGAAAATGGAAATGAATAGTCTTGGTGAGGAGAAGACTAGCATCCCATTTCAGTGAAAAGTACAAATTGTGTTATTAAAGATTCCTGTGTTCCTGTCCTGGTTTTGCCATTGGTTACTCTGTGACTTAAGAAAATTGCACAAATTCCCATTGCCTTTGTTTGTCATGTGCTAGGTATAAAATGACACTTGCCTCATAGAGTTGAAGTGAGACTTACATGAACTAAAGCATGGAAATGAAGAAGGGCAACTGCTATTGAAGTTTTCTCTTTTGAAGTCTTCATGATCAGGAATTTTAACAGACCAGTTAGAGTCATTATAAACTAAAGGAAAATATTTACTACAGAACCAAGAGAATTTAACTCAGGCAACCCACACACTGGGTCAATATATTTGTTTTAAATATAGTATATACCAATATAACCTATTCAATACCCATCAACTACAAGATGAAATCACATATAAAAGATAAAAACATGATGTCAGGGAATGGTAAAGATTCTTGGAGTCACTCAGACAAAGCCATTCACAAATGAACATTTAATAGAGTTATACTGCCTACCAGATGAGGAAAAGAAAGATGTACAGAAACCTCAAAAATAAAGTGACTATCAAAAGATAGAAAGACATCTCAGAAAACTAATGAAACCTTGAATATTTTTTGCAAAAGGTATCCTCCATAAAATTGTGCTATGGAAACCACAAGTAAAGTTTTGTATGAAGTTATGGCCCCCCAAACCAATGCCTCCTCCATTCTTTATGTTAAAATTAGCTTATAGCTGCAGCTACAAATTTCCTTTTATTAAATAAGTGATACAATAAATTTATTTTTATTATTTTAAGTTTTACTTTTCAAGATAAAGTTCCATTCACATTTTTTTTTTTTTTTTTTGCTGTCTTATTTTAAATTTTACCCTGGAAGGAGACTCACTTTAAATGATCATTTCCAGTATTTATTACTATCATTAAAAAGAAGTTTCCTATTATGGAATTATACAGTCAACAGTTTTTATCCAAGAATGCTGGATGAATGCTCTTAAATCTATCCACTTGTAGGAAGTGGGTGTGAAATTTGGTACTATGCTTTCTTTAAAGCCAAACCAGAGGAGGAAACTGACAATATTTACCTGAGCTCTGTGCTTCTGCAAAGCAGTTATAGTTAGGAAATTCCCCAAGCTTTTGTTTTCCAAAATCTCCTCGCTCTTGTGTTCCAGGAACATTGCAAAGAAGACCTTTTCCATACAATGTGGGAAGGACTTGCTGTCTATTCTTTCTGTTGACCCCTAGAGATTCTTGAGAGCTCTGTTGTTTACCTAGGGCAGGGACAAACACAGACCTTTCCCCTTTTACCTGAAACTGTTGGTAAGGACAGAAAGCTCCTTGTTCTTTGTTTCATGGATGGCTTGGTTGAGATTAGAGTTGTTTGTTCCCCCTGAAATTAGCTAACACAGAGAGATAAACTTTTCCTGCACAGCTAACTGAAGGGGAATTCCACTGATGACAGAACAATGGAAAAAAATAAAGCATCCCACCTAGAATGTCCGCACTACTCCCTGTGAAGCTAAGGAGAAACCAGCTGATGAGGCATCACGATCTCAAACCTTGGATGACTTCTCTATCACAAGATTCTGAATAAAATCAAAATCATTCCTATTTTGATTTTTGTCTTTCTATATAGGATAATCTGATATGTATATGATATGCATATGATAAAAAATAATATATATTTTTAGCAACTATATTTTAGCTAAAAAATATATTGCTATATTTTAGCAACTATAGCCACTAGTTGAAATATGACTATTTCTAGTATCTAGGAAAGAAAGATGTGTTCACTAGTAAAGAATCTCTCTCATGAGAGGCTCTAACTTGTTGGTTTTAAACTTTTTTTTGGCTGAAATCCACTTCCAGATTCTCCACCTACACACTTACCTATATGTGCACAACTGAAAGTTTCATAAGACAATATTTAATCTCACCACAAGTGATATGTTTTAGTAGTTTGTATAATACTTTTTAATAGTTTATCTTTCTTTTTAAAGCTGACATCAATCCAACTAATAGACCACATGATATATTAAATTTCAATTAAGTTCTATAAAATTCCATTAAATTCTAATCATGTCTCAATTCTAAATTCAGGCAATAGCATCAAGTATAGCAATGTATATGTACAAATGAAATGTAAATGTACATAATCATTTTCACAAGGTACAAGCCAATCTCCCAGGCAGAAACCTTTGTTTAACTTATCATTGCCTAGAGAATAAAGTAAAAATTCCTAAGGCTGTTGGTTTCTTCCAAGTGGGAATTTTCCTCTTACCTACTAAGAATGCCCTCCTCCTTCTCTTCTATCTGAATCTTATTCTTCAAACCTAAATTCATTTTCTCCTTCTGTAATCACTCAAACTAAAATGAATTCTCCCTGTGGAACTTAGACATTATTAACATGACACTGATCTTTATCACCTTGTGCCCCCCTTGCCTGGCCCTGAGAACTGTTTCCCAGTCCCTGGGTCACACAGTCAAGCAATATGAAACCTCTTTCTTGTGTATCTGAGG
This sequence comes from Dama dama, assembly GCF_033118175.1. NCBI lineage: Eukaryota > Metazoa > Chordata > Mammalia > Artiodactyla > Cervidae > Dama > Dama dama. The sequence goes on along the minus strand of NC_083697.1, from coordinate 8,092,045 downwards.
AAGGCATTGCCCTGTAGGGAGTAATGCCACATGCCCATCCTTCCCTCTCCTGTGACACTCAGCACAAGTAGACTGAGAAACAGGGCTAGTTTTGATTCTCTAGGGAGAGATTTCAATGTCTAAAGGTGAAAACCAGTAAACCAAATCTGTGGTGCCTGGAGGAGAAAGCAAAATTGAAAAAAAAAAAAAAATATATATATATATATATATAATCTTTGTGTTTATTGGAAATGCAACTACAAAATAATAAGAATTCCATAATTTGTTACCAAAATTGCTTGACTATTCAGAAAATTATATTTTTATTTCATTCTGTTTACAAAAAGACACTGCTATGCATGGAGTGACAATAAACAATTATCCAGTCTCCAGTCACACTCTTAAACTTTGTAGACTTATAGGAGAAATAAAGTAGATAGAGAAAAGCAGAAAACAGTAATTCTTGCACATATCATACCTTTATCTTGGTATGAATTTTCCCTGAAAAATTAAAGCAAAAATAAGATACTAAATCACCAAAATCAATGTTTTAAAGGAAAAGAAAAGCCACTTTGCATTCCCCTCATATACTAGCTTGTAATGCAGAGATTGAGTCTGTCTTAGTCACTGTTTCATTCCAGCACTTAAAACATGGTCTGGGACATAGGTGGCTCTCAATGATTAAATACTGAGTGAATTAATAAATATGTTGTTGTTATTTGTTGCTAAGTCATGGCTGACTCTTTTGCGACCCCATGGACTGTAGCCCTCCAGGTTCCTCAGTCTATGATATTTCCCAGGAAAGAATACTGGAGTGGGCTGCCATTTCTTTCTCCAGGACATCTTCCCAGCCCAGGGATCAAACCTGTGTCTCCTGGCTTGATTCTTTACCACTGAACCACCAGGAAAGTCCCAAATTAATAAATACCCATAGATTGTTTCCTTAGACAGGTTTAACATGAATTCCAAATATTATAAGCAGAAGACATCATCTCACTCATTCCCTGACTTTTCCTACTGCTACTAGTAGCTCATATTGTTTTATGTATGTAAAAAAAGTGAAAGTGTTAGTTGCTTAGTCATGTCCAACTCTTTTCAACCCCATGGAGTATAGCCTGCCAGGCTCCTCTGTCCATGGAATCCTCCAGGCAAAAATACTGGAGTGAGTATCCATTCTCTTCTCCAGGGTATCTTCCTGACCCAGGGATCAAACCTGTGTCTCCTGCACAGTAGGCAGATTCTTTACCATCTGAGCCATCAGGGAAGTCCCTGTTTCATGTATATTCATCATTTAATACCCATATTAAATTTATGAGGTAGATATTTCCACAGTACTGTATCTAAAAACCAAAAGAATACAAATTGGAATACTATTTATAAACAGGATCCTGACCCATGTAATTCTGAATGAACAGAACTGCCATGATGAAGCTGGTTTATGTATGGAGATAGGATGTGAACTATTTATAAGGCTTATTCTTGAAAACTCAGTGATATACTTCACAAATGACCTCAGAAAACAGAACTCAATACAGAGAGGCTCTCCATGTGCTCCATGTACATTGGAGCACTTCCTATAATGTTCAGGTTTGATATACCCACAAATGGAGAAATATATTTTAACCTTAATCAGAACATAACAAGGATGCATATGGCTGCTGGACAGAAGAAATTATTAATGCATGGCAAAGTCAAATATAAAAAGTTGTATGTATATCCATTTTTTGTATCATTCAGACTCCTGCTTACTCTTATTTCCTTGAATTATGAAGAATTAATTTCCACCAGTTTTATTGCTATTTAGTTTTCAAGGTGAAAGCTGTGAAACTGCAGTATCAGTTTAGAAGAGCTTAGAGTGACTGCCTCCTTACACCTTTAGAACTATGGTGTGATGCAGCCTATTTCCTGCCTGGATTATATTGTCTACCTGCACCAGGCCCTGTCTTTGAAAACTGCCTGCTCTAATGACCAATAAGAAGTGCAAACTGTAAGTGACCCAACAGGGGATTTTAAGGGTATCCTGGGTAGGAAATGGTCCTTCATCAAAGGGGTGTCCAGCCTCCTGACAAACAGGGGCTTACAACTCTTCACCACTCCCTCACCACACCAGGCCCTGTGGGAGCTACCAGGTGAGGGCCTTGGTGACTCCACCATGATGCATGGAGCTTGAAAGATATTAAGTTCAAGACTGGTCACTCTTTTCCTCATTAAGATAAATTTCAAATTATTTTGAAATCTCTTAGTAAGATTCTAAAACATTTTCTGTTAAGATTTTCTCCAGATGTTTCAGCGGCTGTCATACAACTGTGTCAGTGAGTATCCTTCCCATGCTTCCTACCTGAAAAGACTAGATGGAGGGTCATTAGATAGCAACAGTTAGAATATATGTGTTAGAGTCAGAGAGAAATGAATTGACTCCTGCCCCTGTTACTCACTTGCAGTAACTTGAGCAAACTTTATAAATACTCCAAGGCTCACTTCACCTATATAATAATAATTACCCACGCAAAGCTGCTGTAAAAATTAAAATATGACAAAATACTTTAGAAAAAACACTACTTACATATTTTAAGGATGAAATCACAACTACTGCTTTCATTATTTTATTCTTATTCTTGTTCAGACTGTTCTTTGTTTTGAGTCTGTAATCTGCTGTTTGTAGGGTGAGGTTGTTCAAGTGACTTTGTTTTTTTTTTTTTTTTTTCATTTATTTTTATTAGTTGGAGGCTAATCACTTTACAATACCGCAGTGGGTCTTGTCTTTGTAATCAACAGCCTGCTATAGTTAGGCAGCTTGCTGTCTGCTAGGCCAACGGTTTGCTGTTGTTACTAGAATACTCTTTTGGCATTTCTCCTACTACAAATCATTTATTTGCTCCATAGTACAATTATGTTGAAATTAGTCTTTTTTCTATAATTATATTTTGTTCTTTTGGTGGTTTTTTGTTTTGGTTTGGTTTTCTTGGTGACACTATTAGATAAAAGTATATGCTGAGAGCCTTCTTCTCAGCTCTGTAGCAGACATGACTTTTTTTCAAAAGAAGAAAAGATACCTCTCTTAATCTGGAAAGATTTGCTGAGGCTTCTCTGTCTATGGAATTTTCTAGGCAAGAATACTGGAGCAGTTGGTTTGTCATTTCTTCCTCCAGGGAATCTTCCCAACCAAGGGATCAAACCTAAGTCTCTTGCATTGGCAGGCAGATTCTTTACCACTGAACCCCCTGGGAAGCCCTTGGTACAGCTATTCTATAAATAAACACCAGGCTTTTGCCACATTGAAAAAGATCTAAATGTAGAGTGTAGAAGGAGGAAGCAATCAATCATTTTAAACAGAAAGGTTAAGAAATCAAATTGGACAAGGATGTTCAATAAAGCCATGCTTATTGCAGTGGAAAGTGAGAACAATGACGAATCATAGCCGGTGCACAGAGGAATACTGTGTAGTAGCGGGGAAGTCTCCACATGCACTGTCACTGAAATACCCAGAAGTTCAGTAAGTGAAGCAGAATGCTGCTGAATGGGACGAGATCTGGCTTGCACTTTTAGGTTTATGTAGGTATTTGTATGTATGTCTGCTTATATATACATACAAATATACATACATGTATATATATACACAAAAATATATATGTATATGTGTATATATACAAATATGTATATTTATATATATGCATATATAAAGAGTTATATGCATATATAGTGGTAAAGAATCCGCCTGCCATGCAGTAGATTCCCAGGTTGGGAAGCTTGCCTGGAGGAGGAAATGGCAACCCACTTCAGTATTCTTGCCTGGATAATTCCATGGACAGAGGAGCCTGGCAGACTGCAGTCCATGGGGTCACATAGAGGCAGACACCACTGAGTGTGCATGTAACTGCAAAAGTGCATATATACATGTGTATACGTTTGCAGTGTAGGGCATGTGTGCTCAGTCGTGTCTGACTCTGCGTCCTTATGGGCTGTAGCCCACCAAGCTCCTCTGTCCATAGGATTTTCCAGGCAAGAATCCTGGAGTGGGTTGCCAGTAAGCAGCAGACCATATACCCTGACACAAGTGCAATGACCTCTATATTCCCACGTAAGCAAAAGTCTCCACCTAAAAACCCCTGTGAACTCGTGGTCACCCTGACAGGATCTCTGGCTCTCATGTCAGAGCGTTCCTCACTGTAATCCCCTGCAGCTGGTTCCACATTGCTGTAGCTCTCTTCTGAACAGACAACATTTTCATTCAGTCATTGAACCAATATTCATTGAACATCTGCTGTATTCTAGACATTGACAGTATGGTACTGAATATGCCATTCAATCATGCATTTGGAAAATACTGATTAAAAGTTTAGCCTGTGTTCACTAATATTTTATTTAGGCAAATATTGACTCTTTCAATCAATAAAATTGCCCTCATAAATACTGTACATGCACAGTAGTTCTAAGCTTTGACATTAAATATTTAACCAGGTAACTATTCTATTGCATCTATGATAAATGCTAAGAAGAAATAAAAGGTGGCAAAGTGTGTATAATATGGAAATTTGGCTAGACAGAAGAGAGCCAGAAAAACATCTCTGAACAAATGACATTTAAGCTGTGGGTTGACGGAGTTTAGTATAAGGCAAGAGGAGAGAAGAAGGAAAGAGAACCACATTCTGCCTTTGAAGTCACTGAACAGACAGGCCATTCAGTGGAAAGGGGCACAGAGAACTAACAGGACATCTAGTGTGGTTTGATGACAGAGGGTCAGACAGGGTGTCTGGGACAAGGGAGGCAAGGGAACTGGAACCCAAGTTCAGGATTTCTGATTTTACCCAAGAAGCAAGGGTACAACAGTTAATGATTGTAAGTGGAGAGGTGGGAGGATATGATTAGGTATACATTTTAAAAGGTCACTGAGACCACAGTGGAAAAACAATGCTGGCCATAAGTAGCCTAGGTAAGGTAGGGACGATGGATGTGTTTCCACTCAGTACTACTGGAATTTTGAAAGCAATTTCTTGAAAAATAGAAATTAAAAAAAGAATAATTTCAAAAACCATGAAGTCAGATGAGCACAAAATGAATAGATTTCTCATCTTTGAACAAATTTCTCTGCTTTGCATGTTGTATGAGTCTGCCAATAAAGAAGGTTTAAATATATTTGTTTGTAAAGGAAAATCATCCAATTATTCCATGCTAATCAAACACCAAGATCATTTATCATTAAATGATCTCTACAAAACCAGTGCATGGCTAATGCAGGTTTTACTCACGTAATTGTGACCAGGAGGGTGCAACAGTACTACAGTCTTTTCCTTAAACCACCAGGAAACACAAAACAACTCCAGTTGCATGATAGACATATGTGTCAACTATTACTATGTTAATCTGAAAGTACAAAAACACATTCAGCGAGTTATAGTTGATAACTTGATTCAAATTTTTTTTAATCTTTCGTACAGAATTTGAGTTGTCTGTAAAATAAGAACTGATGATATCTGTAGAGAAAATAACACTATTTTGAATGTTTACTTCATGCCAAACATTTAACCTGTTTACTCATTTGAGACTCATGACCATGCTTTAAAGTAAATGTGGATCATCATCTCTGCTTCAAAGATTAGGAAACAAAACTCCCTGGAGCAGCATGCCCAAGGCCCCAGCTAAGGAGATGTGGGGTCTTGGTCTGGCGCCTGATTGCAGCTTGTGTTTTTAATCAGCCCAGAGGAGTCAGACATGAATGTGGAAAGTGGGACTGATCCAGATCTAGTTGTGGGTCTGAGGGTGAGCTGTCAAATTAACCCTCACACCTAAATTCCATAAGCAAAGACCACCAACCATTACTTACTATATTAGTGAATTTTTTGTAAATAAACAATAGCTTCCAACCCACCCTGGAAAAATGTAAAATAATATTGAAAACAAATGGTACAAATGGAAAGCCAGTGTACTGACTACATCTTCTTTGGTTCCTTTGAAGTCTTGTTTCCAATTACCTATGCTTGAAAATAAATTGCTTAAATTGTAATGTAAATACAATATCCTTTGGTCCCAGGGAGTTTCAGCATTAGGATGGCAGTGAGGTCCTAAAGAATGCCTAATGCCTGTGAGGACTGTGTGTACTCATTTCTGATTCTCTAGGAATACAGGTCCGATTGGCACGGTAATCATCCTGGACTATTTCCATGCCGTGTGGGTGAACTGCTGGACATTCTGAACCAATATTGGTACTGCGGGTGCCAAAGGCCACAGGCACCAAAGTTTCCAGTTAAATTATTGGAAGTAAAATGCCTGGATCCTGAATTGGACCCCTCTGACTTTACTTTATAAAAATGAGAAAAGTTGCTATTGATAATAGTCCACTTAAGATTGCTGGCCAGTCTGGAGATTCACTGTTTTTACATATAGATTCAGGACTAATTTTCTGCAATCTTTCTGTTCCCATTGGGCATCTTGTGCTCTTATGAACCACACAGTCCTGGTTAAGAAGGCAGGACCAAGGCAAGGATGGGGGTCACACTCTCTGTTTCTCCCATCTGGAAGCCAAGAGCCTGACTGGGATGATTTAGGGCTACAACTGCTTATTGCTGAGGGAAATTTCAAATTCACTGTAAATGAAATCATAGCATCCTCTCTGCATCAATACTCCTGACACACCTAATTCAAGGAAATAGGGGGACCAATTTAATATTTGATCAAAGGGATATTTTAAAAGGACAAGATGCAAGCAAGCAATTTAATAATGGGTCATTAGAAGTGGGAATAAGAGCAGGTAGCAAAATTTTTCCTCTCTATGATTTCTTAGAAGTACTTTCAGCAGCCAGTCAGTAGAGGGAAATGTTTTACAGACACTTGCATTTAAGAAAAAGTCTTGCTGTACTGTGCTCAGGTACGGCTTCTGTGGAATTCACTTCCTGCCAGACACTGTGGGAGATACTGAGGACCACTGAGTTTTCCTTTTCCCAGTGAACTCTGAGGAAGACATCCATTCAGACAGATAATTCCTTAGTTATACACAAAAAGGGCATGGCTTTTCGCTTCTCCTTTTTTGCTCAAGGCTCTATAAGCATGCATGTCCCTAACATTGTAAAACTGGTCTCTCTTTCAATAGAAGCTGTAAAAGGACCAGCAGTTCTAGAATGAGGATGAACAGAGCGAAGGACCATTGGAAGCAAAAACTATCTTTTAGTTTTTCAATACTTCTTTTATATAAAATGATTTTAGCAAGTTCAGAAAATGTGAATTGGATTATAAAATTCTAAAAATTAGCCAGACAAACTGAAAGCCACAATGAGATACTAAAATGACTAAATTGAAACAAACAATAAAAAACACCAAACAAGCAGAATATCTGGAATATTCACATGCTACCGTGGTGAATGCAAAATAAACTGGTGCAGCCACCTGAGGAAGACAAGACTTTGGGTGCACTTGTAGAGTAGAAAGAAAGCCTGACATTATCACTGGGATCCCTGAACTGGACATGCCTTTGAGATTTGATGCAGTGCCTGGCATTTGGCAGGACTCAGTGGAGGTTAGCTCTTCTGTGTCCTTTCTGAGAGGGGAGAAATCAGAAGAGCCAGGAAAACAGGAGTTTTCAGGGAAGCCTTGCTTCCTCAAGCCTCTGGCTGAGCACAGCAGGTGTCCTATCAAGGTGTTGGCATCAGGAGCAGATAAACCCCAATTAGCCATCTTTGGCCTTCTTTTCCAGGTATGAAGCTGCAGGGGATCCCCTTGCTAGGGAATCCTGGAAGGATCTTGGGTCTTCACCTTTTGAGGACTCCTCCTTTGTCAAATTTAATATGTGTGCTTCCTTTTCTTCCATCAGCCCTGGAATGGGAAGAAGAAAGCTTCAACTGCTTTCAAGGCTGAGCAAATAAAGTTGTTTTTTTTTTTTCTTTTACAATTGATTCCATTGCAGAGACAGCATTAGACTGATTTATTCAAATCAATTCTGGGTAAAAGAGAGTTTAAGAATGAGTTCTCTTTCCCCAGGAAATTCGATTGATAGATTAGCACTTGAAGTGTGGTAGGTGTGTGACTGGCTTCGGAGGGGAATGTGGGCTGGCTGGCACTCCAGACAGGCTCAGCAAAGCATTTTCCTGGGGGACTTGAGTGAGATGTAGTCCTCGTTGGTATCAGGGGATGCCCTGATTCTTGTGTGTGTGTGTGTGTGTGTGTGTGTTATTCTTTTTTTTAATTAATTAATTTATTTTAATTGGAGGATAATTACTTTACAATATTGTGGTGGTTTTTGCTATACATTGACATGATCAGTCACAGGTGCACACGTGTCCTCCCATCCTGAATCCCCTCCCCACTCCGTCTCCACCCCATCCCTCTGGATTGTCCCAGGGTACCAGCTTTGAGTGCCCTGCTTCATGTATTGAACTTGCACTGGTCATCTATTTTACATATGGTAATATACATGTTTCAGTGCTATTCTCTCAAATCATCCCTTCCTCATCTTCACCCAGAGTCCAAAAGTCTGTTCTTCACATCTGTGTCTCTTTTGCTGCCTTGCATATAGGATCATCATTACCATCTTTCTAAATTCCATATATATGCATTAATATACTGTACTGGTACTTCTCTTTCTGATTTACTTCACTGTGTATAACAGGCTCTAGTTTCTTCCACCTCACTAGAACTGACTTAAATGCATTCTTTTTTATATCTCAGTAATATTACATCATGCATATGTACCGCAACTTCCTCATCCATTCATCTGCTGACAGACATCTAGGCTGCTTCTATGCCCTAGCTGTTGCCAACAATACTGCAATGAACATTGGGGTACAAGTGTCTCTTTAAATTCTGGTTTCCTTGGAGTGTATGCTCAGCAGTGGGATTGCTAGGTCGTATGGCAGTTGTATTTCCAATTTTTTAAGGAATCTCCACACTGTTGTCAATAGTGGCTGTACCAGTTTGCATTCCCACCAACTGTATAAAAGGGTTCCCTTTTCTCAACACTCTCTCCGGCATTTATTGTTTATAGATTTTTTTCATGACAACCATTCTGACCAGCATGAGATGATACATCACTGTGGTTTTGGTTTGCATTTCTCTTAGTGAGTGATGGTAAGCATCTTTTCATATGTTTATTAGCCATCTGTATGTCTTCTTTGGAGAAAGTTCTGTTTAGTTCGTTGGCCCACTTTTTTGGGGTTGTTCATTTTCCTGATATTGAGCTGCATGATCTGCTTGTATATTTTGGAAATTAATTCTTTGTCAGTTGTTTCATTTGCTATTATTTTCTCCCATTCTGAAGGTCACCTTTTCACCTTGCTTATAGTTTCTGTCATTGTGCAAAAGCTTTTAGAGGAAATGCTTTCAGTTTTTGCCATTGAGGACAATGATTGTTGCTAGTTTGTCATATATGACTTTTATTATGTTGAGGTATTTTCCTTCTATGCCTGCTTCTGGAGAGCATTTGTCATAAATGGGTGTTGAGTTTAGTCAAAGGGTTTCTCTGCATCTATTGAGATAATCATATGTTTTTGTTTTTGTTTCATTTATTTTTATTAGTTGGAGGCTAATTACTTTACAATATTGTAGTGGGTTTTGTCTTACATTGCATGAATCAGCCATGGATTTACATGTATTCCCCATCCCGATCCCGCCTCCCACCTCCCTCTCTACCCGATCCTTCTGGGTCTTCCCAGTGCACCAGACCCCCGAGCACTTGTCTCATGCATCCAACCTGGGCTGGTGATCTGTTTCACCATAGATAATATACATGTTTCGATGCTGTTCTCTCGAAACATCCCACCCTCGCCTTCTCCCACAGAGTCCAAAAGTCTGTTCTGTACATCTGTGTCTCTTTTTCTGTTTTGCATGTAGGGTTATCATTACCATCTTTCTAAATTCCATATATATGTGTTAGTATCTTTATGGTTTTTATCTTTCAATTTGTTAATATAGTGTATCACATTGATTGATTTGTAAGTATTGAAGAATCCTTGCATCCCTGGGATAAAGTCCACTTGGTCATGATGTATAATATTTTTAATATGTTGTTGGATTCTGTTTGCTAGAATTTTGTTGAGGATTTTTGCATCTATGTTCATCAGTAATATTGGCCTGGAGTTTTCTTTTCTTTTGTTTGTGTGTGACATCTTTGTCTGATTTTGATATTAGGGTGATGGTGGCCTCATAGAATGAGTTTAGGAGTTTACCTTCCTCTGAAATTTTCTGGAAGAGCTTGAGTTGGAAAGATACTAGGTCTTCTCTAAGTTTTTGGTAGAATTCACCTAAGAAGCCATCTGGTCCTGGGCTTTTGTTTGTTGGAAGATTTTTTATTACAGTTTTGATTTCCGTGCTTGTGATTGGTTTGTTTAGATTTTCTGTTTCTTCATGGTTCAGTTTACCAAGGCTAGATTTGTAGTGCAGAATGTGATTTATCCTGGAGAATGTTCTGTGTGCACTTGCACAGAAGGTAAAATCCATTGTTTTGGGGTGAAAAGCCCTGTATAAATCTATTTGGTCTAACTGGTCCATTGTATCATTTAAAGCTTGTGTTTCCTTGCTAATTTTCTGTCTGGTTGATCTATCTATAAGGGCCCAGACTGATATTATGTTACTGTTAATTTCCCCTTTCATACTTGTTAGCATTTGGCTTCCATGTTGGGGTGTTTTTATGTTGGGTGCACATATATTTATAATTGCTATATCTTCCTCTTGGATTGATCCCTTGACCATTATGTAGTGTCCTTCTTTGTCTCTTATCATGGTCGTTTTTTCAAAGTCTATTTTATCTGATATGAATATTGCAACTCCTGCTTTTTTTTTTTTTTTGGTCTCCATTTACATGTCTTTTTCCAACCGTTCACTTTCAGTCTGTATGTGTCCCTAGGTTTGAGGTGGGCCGCTTGTAGACAGCATATATAGGGGTCTTATTTCTGTATCCATTCAGCCAGTCTTTATCTTTTTGCTAGAGCATTTAACCCATGTACATTTAAAGTAATTATTAAGTATGATCCTTACCATTTACTTTCTTGTTTTGAGTTCATTTTTATAAATCATTTCTATGTTTCCTGTCTAGAGAAATTCTTTTAGAATTTGTTGAAGAGCTGGTTTGGTTGTACTGAATTCTGTTAGCTTTTGCTTCTCTGTAAAGCTTTCGATTTCTCTTTCATAACTAAATGAGATTCTTACTGAGTAGAATAATCTTGGTTGTAGGTTTTTCTTTTTCATCACTTTAAGTATGTCCTGCCATTCCCTTCTGGCCTGAAGAGTTGACCTGAAAGATCAGCTGTTATCCTTAGGTTAACACACAAGGGATCCACTTGTGTGTTATTTGTTGCTTTTCCTTTGCTGCTTTTAATATTTACTCTTTGTGTTTAACTTTTGTTAATTTGATTAGTATGTGTCTTGGGGTCTTGTGGTGTTTTGCCTTGAGTTTATTCTGTTTGGGACTCTCTGGGTTTCTTGGACTTGGGGGGCTATTTCCTTCCCCATTTGATGCGAGTTTTCAACTATTATCTTCTCAACTATTTTCTCATGCCTTTCTTTTTGTCTTCTTCTTCTGCGACACCTATTATTAGAATCTTGAGGCGTTTAACATTGGCCCAGAGGTATCTGAGGTTGTCTTCATTTCTTTTAATTCTTTTTTTCTTTTTTCCTCTCTCCTTCATTTATTTCCACCATTCTATCTTCCACCTCACTTATCCTTTCTCGTCTGCCTCAGTTATTCTACTGTTGGTTCTCTCCAGAGTTTTTCTAATCCAAGTTATTGCATTGTTCATTATTGTTTCACTTTTCTGTATCTCTTCTAGGTCCTTGTTAAACATTTCTTGCATCTTCTCAATTCTTTTCTCTAGTCTATTTATCTGTAACTCCATTTTGTTTTCAAGATTTTGGATATTATTTACTATCATTTTTCTGAATTCTTTTTTTGGGTAGACTCCCTATCTAGTCCTCTTTTGTTGGAGTTGGTGGGTTTTTATCATGTTCCTTCACCTGCTGAGTATTTCTCTGACTTTTCATTTTGCTTAGGTTGCTGTGTTTGGGATGCCCTTTCTGCAGGCTGGAAGGTCATGATTCCTTTTAATTGTGAAGTCTGCTCTCAGTGGGTGTGTTTGGAACAGTGGCTTTTCAAGGTTTTCTGGCTGGGGGAACTTCTGTCTGTGTTATGGTGGGTGAAGCTGGATCTCTTCTCTCTGGAGTGCAGTGAAGTCTCTATGGGTTATTTATGGCTTTGGACAAAGGCCATCTTTTAATGTTAGGGTTATGTTCCTGTTTTGCTGGAGAATTAGCATGGTTTGTCTTGCACTGAAATTTGTTGGCTCTTGGGTGGAGCTTGGTTTCAGGGTAAGTATGGAGACTTTTGGGTGTGCTCTTGTCTATTAATGTTCCCTGGAGTCTGGAGTTCTCTGATGTTCTAAAGTTCTGGAGTTGAGCCTCCTTCTCTGGGTTTCAGTCCTCCTCTTACAGTAGCTTCAAGACTTCTTCATACATACAGCACAGAAGATAAAACCACTAGGTTAATGGTGAAATAATTCTCCACAACCAGGAACACCCAGAAAGGTTCACAGAGTTATATAGAGAAGAGAAGAGGGAGAAGGGAGATAGACATGACCAGGAGGAGACAAATGAGAGTCAGAGGGGAGAGAGCAATCAAGTCAACAATTGAGTCCCTAAGTGCTCTCCTCAGCCAGGAACACCCAGATAGTCACATAGATATGTAGAGAAGATCAAGGAAGGAGACAGAGCTGACCCAGAGGGCAGTAGGGAGAGTCAAAAGTGGAGTGAGAAATCTAGCCACTAATCAAATTCCTGAGTGAAAATGGATACTGAAGATTAGATTCTTAAAGGTACAAAATTGATAGCAAAAATAAAAAAGCAGATATTAAAAACCTAGGATAGAGCTTAGACTCTCAAAAATACAATATAAGAAATACAAAACAAAATCAATCACAAAAATTTTAAAAACATGGAATTTGCTTTCAAAAATAGTTTTTTTTAATTTGTTTTGTGTGTGTGTGTGTGTGTGTGTTTTTTTTTTTTTTTTTAGAAAGGTAATGCTGTTACTGCTAAGTCGCTTTAGTCGTGTCCGACTCTGTGTGACCCCATAGACGGCAGGCAGCCCACCAGGCTCCCCCATCCCTGGGGTTCTCCAGGCAAGAACACTGGGGTGGGTTGCCATTTCCTTCTCCAATGCATGAAAGTGAAAAGTGAAAGTGAAGTCGGGCAGTCCGGTCCGACTCTTAGCGACCCCATGGACTGCAGCCTACCAGGCTCCTCTGTCCATGGGATTTTCCAGGCAAGAGTTCTGGAGTAGGGTGCCATTGCCTTCTCTGTAGAAAGGTAATAGCAGGCTATAAAAATGAAAGTTCATAGAGTAATAAAGAACTATTTTTTTTTAGTTAAAAAGTTATAATAGTAAAAAATATATATCTAGGAATTTCTCTGGAGCTGTGGTGGTCAGTGTGGCATCAGTTCAGTGTCAGATTGTCCCTGTTTCAGTTTGTTCTTGTTCTCAGGGTCTATAGTTGCCTCTCAGGTGCACAATCTCAGCATGAATTACAGGGTTTTAATCTGTTGCACCTGTCTCTTCTGGGGCAGTTCCCATTTCTTTGTTTACTTTGGCTTCCTTTGTTTGCAACTCTTTTCAGTGTCTAATTTCTGCCCTGACACCAAGGGGTGCAAGTCGCCACTTATTTAGGCTCACTTATTCAGCTTTGCTGTAGGCAAGGAGGGATAGTGCAAACAGATAACCACCGGCGTGCGTGGGGAGTCCTTGCAGCAGATGGACCGCACTGGGTTTGCCACGGCCCGAGGTGCTGTGTATTCTCTGGGTCCGCACCGCTCAGGCTCCAGGGTGCCCCGCCAGGGCACTGCCCCAAGTGGCCCCTGTGTTTCATGCACCCCCCAGGTCTGAGCTGCTCAGGGTCTCGGGTGCTCTGCAAGGGCGCAGACCCAGGTGGGCTTGTTGCTTTGTGCCCTTCCTAGGTCCAGGCCGCTCGGGCAGCTGGGGCTGTGGTGAGAGCCCTGTCCCAGGTGGGCCGTGTGGGCCTCGGCTCTTCCCCAGTCCCGACCACTTGGTTTCCTGGGTGTGCTGCGATGCGACAGTCCCAGGTGTTCTGAGTGTCTCCTCTGGGGAGCTGATTTCAGGCTGTAACACTCTGCTGGATGAGATCTGTCCAGGATCCCAGGAAGACGCGGTTATCGACTGGCAGCCTTCTCACAATTTGGTGGCAGATGTAGCCTCTGGGGCCGAGACTGCAGCAGCCCCTTGGCTTCTGGCTCTGGCTGTCACACACCTGCCGCTCTGTCTCCAGGGAGGGACGGCCCTGAATGGCAGACGGCTTGCTCTCTTTTGGTATTTGCTAGGGCACAGTCCTTTGCTCTGTGAGCCCACCAGGGGTCACCATGCAGTGTAAGGGCCTTTTGTGGGAAAGGTCCTTTTTTTTTGGTCTCTCTGGCAATGCCACAGTTTGGGTTGCTGTCGCACATTAGTCCCCTCAGATTGTCCTCAGGGCTCTCAAGCCTAGTCCTTATCCTAAGGACAGCTGATGTAGCCTGCGCCGCCCTGCAGAGCCCCCACTCTCTGCTGGCAGAGGCCAGTGTCTGAGCAGCTTCTCCGCAAGTAGCTGTAGTTAGGCACACATTCTGTGTTTGTTGTTGTTGTTATGTTGTCCTCTGAGATTCATATAGAATAATTTTGAAAGACATTATAGTCATTTGCTTAGAGTAGTCATTTCAACAAATGAATTTATTGGCTACTTTGAATTAATTCTGAATGGAAACTACCAATACAGAAAAGTGTTTTCCTCACATTTTTATCAAAAAAGACTAAAAATAATTACTTTTTCATCTGTACAACCATTTTCACTTCACTTGAATTAATTTCTCTGCAGCTGTTTATACAGAAAAATCTTAGAAATTGTTAACTAGAGAAGCAATTTTCTTTATGATGTATAATTTTTTTATTGAGTTATAGTTGACATAACATATTCGTTTCAGGTATACAATATAATGATTTACTATTTGTACACATTGCAAAATGAACACCATAAAAAAATTAGTAATATCTGCCACCATTCATAGTTAGAAAAAAAAAATATTTCTTGTGATGAGGACTGTTAAGATTTACTCTTTTGGCAACATAACATTTCAAAAATTAACAAGCAAAATATTGCTTTAGGAACTTGGAAATGACAAGGATTCAAGGCATGATTTCCCCTGACCTGGGCAAAATAAATTCTGCTGTTCACACACCACTGGATGAAAAGCAACGTTAAGAATGATGGCACTAAAAATAAAAATTTGAAGTAGAGCTAAGTGGGAAGAAAGTTGAGGGCAGAAGCCCCTCTAAGAGATGAGACACAGCGTGGGAGATGAAAGAAAAAAATCAATTCTTCTTTACCATTCCCTGGGTAGATGTAAATTATATGATTAGAGTACAAAGACATTCCACACTCAGCTCCCAAGACTGCCTTTGAGTTATGGACTGATGTCCATAGCCTAGCTACAGCTCTGCTTGAACTCTGAAACAAACAACTGTTGAATTTGCAGTTGGTAAATCTGGTAGATGCCATTGATTTTTTATATCAGAAGATGCCACTAATATTGATAAAGTAGTTTTCTAATGAATAAAAAGATACTTGGTGGATCTGAAAAAACTTCCAAAAGATGGCACAGTAACTATAAACAGGTGGAATTAGCTACTCCATTAATGAATTTCATAAGAATGGGAATCCACTAAACTAATAAATTGAAGAATATTGTTTGTTTACTCCTGTTTAAGAGAAGACAAAAGATGCTGGGGGAAATAAGATCCACAAACAGTCTATTTTCTCAGATGTTGAGATGCAAATAAGAAAAGCCTAGTTTGGGAATCCTGCAGCTTGTGCATGCACCTGAGAATCAAAACAAGAATCACTGTGGGGCCATTTCAAAGGAATATGCCACACAGCTGGTCTCATTCAGCTGATTTTATGAGTACCTTTGAACAAAAAGGGATCTTTGCTACTATCAACTGTTCCTGAGCATTTGTTTGTTTTGGGGAGAGTCTTTTTGTTTGTTTGTTTGAGGACTGAAAATGAACGAAAAGAAGTGGTATTAAATCCTATCTTCAGGGATAAGTATGCATTATAATGTTCGGTTTCTTTATTTGCATCTCAGAGTTGTCATTAAATAATTCTTAAAAGTACTTTTCAAAAAATAAAATATTGATTGGATTTAATGTTATTATTCCCTGAACAACAATAGGGGAGATTTTAAAGTTCTGTAAGATGTTCAGAGAAAGGAATGCATATTTTCCATAAAATAAACATAGTATTAAGTAGGCCAAATATCTGTTCAGATTTTTCTCTAACATCTTGCAGATATGAGTCAACTAAATATTTATCTGCTATTTTAATTTTCCTTTCTTTCTTCCTTCCTTGTTTCCTTTTTTTCCTTCCTTTCTCTCTCATTTTCCTTTATTTCTCTGTATCATTTTTTTTTTTTAATTCCAAGTTAAAAATAAGTTTTTGCGCCCCCTTTTTAAAAGCCAAATCTGGTGGATAAAGTGAGTCAACCCAGTGTTCTATTTACTCTTTCTTCCTTGACATTGATTCTCAAATGTCATGAACTAAAACTCACTTTACTTGGATAACAGAAATTCTAGAACTTTTAATCCTGATTTTCAAATTGCAACCTCTTGAAAAAGTATATTTTATGCAAGCATGCACATTCTTAGCTACACAAGAATATAGATCTGTTTTTTTGTCTTGCTCTATTCTAGTCTTGTTAGTGCTTAAGTCAACCACTTACAAGATGGCCTTTGAACATATCATCAAGTTTTGGTTTAAACAACACTTGTTCTTCAGAATCCTAGGTAATGTTATTTATGTGATGCATATGAGTTTGGGGCATGTGTCATGGGCAGTTTTTCAGGTCTATAACACCATCCCCAATTCAGGCACCATGCAACACATGTTCAATCCCTTTTAAAGACTCTCCCTACCACCCTCACTCTTGTACTATTACAAAGACTCGGGATTACATAAATATCTTTCAGGTGTTTTTTCAACTTCTTGCTTTTATTAAGAAGTAATACAAATATTACCAGTGTTCATTTAACCCACTGGTTCTGACTAGGAAGAGCTTTTTTAATACCGTGTAATACTTATGCTTCAAAAAAAATAATTGAGAACTGAATATAACTGCTCTCTCTCTTCAGGCTCACTAGATCTTATTCTTCTGATAAGTAACACTATTTACAAAAATAAATAAGGCCTTTCCCCAAGTATCTTATATGTACTCTTTGTTTTCCCATATTGTAAATCTGTGGAAAATATTAGATTTTCCATTGTATAAAAAGAGAAACAGTCACAGAAATTAGTACCCTAGCAATAATACTGATGGAAAAATATTTCAAATTAACTAACTTCTAATGTCCAGTCTTAATCCATAAAATTCCTTTTTTCTCAGATATTAAGTTCATTTCTTAAACTATGTTAAGGAAACACATACAATATTTCAATCCCTCTTTTTCAAAAATTTGAAATAACTTTCAAATAGTATTCTATAGTGTCCTTAGATCAGTGGCCCCCAACCTTTCAGCACCAGGAACCGGTTTCACGGAAGACAATTTTTCCAAGGATGGGGGTGGGGGGATGGTTCAAGTGATAATGTGAGGGAAAGCACATGAAGCTTCACTCACTTCCCCCAATTTCCCTCTTATTTTGCAGCCAGATGCTTAACAGCCCAGTCTGAGGCCTGGGGGCTGGGGACCCGTTGCCTTAAATGATATTTTAGTACAAAATTCACCATTTTTGACAGCAAAAGCATTTGATATTATGTCTTAACAGAAAATTTGGAGTTCTGAGACATTCATGAAACTTGAGAATTAGAAAGCAAGCAAAACAAACCAAAAAACCTGAATTTTTGTGCAATGCTGATGGTCTTGTGTGGAAAAATTCTATTGACCTACAAAAAAGTCTCAAAAGAAACCATTCCTAGAATTTTTTTTTTTTCCTGAAGTGGACAGCAAGAATTGAAAAGTAATTTATCATAAGGAGTTTTTCAGGCAGCTTCAGTGCAGCCTCCAAATGTTTGTATATTCTCAGGATCTGCAGAATTAGTGGATGTTTCTGAAATGTAGAACTAGGTGCATCGGTGTAGAACAGAGTATCAGTGCTAAGGGTGTTGAAGGAGATCCAAGCAGCAGAAGTTTGATAAATCCATTCAGGCAGCGACCTGGACTCTCTCTCCTATCTATACCAGCTTTCCATATGCAGTATTAAAATTTTGTCAAATATCTACATGGATTAGATTAAGGAGTAACTTAATGATTTGGACCTTACTTAAAAGTCATGTTATCATTTATCATGAACTTTTTATATAATTTCACTTGCATTCATATCTACTAAAATATCTGTCAACTCTAAATAAAATAAACTTCACTGGATATGCAGGTCAAGAAGCAACAGTTAGAACCAGACATGGAACAACAGACTGGCTCAAAATTGGGAAAGAAGTACATCAAGGCTGTTTTTGTCACCCTGCTTATTTAACTTATATGCAGAGTACATCATGAGAAATGCCAGGCTGGATGAAACACAAGCAGGAATCAAGATTGTGGGGAGAAGTATCAAAAACCTCAGATATGCAGATGATACCACCTTTATGGCAGATATAGTGAAGAGGAACTAAAGAGCCTCTTGATGAAGGTGAAAAAGAAGAGTGAAAAAGCTGGTTTAAAACTCAACAATAAAAAAATTAGCATCATGGCATTTGGGCTCATCATTTCATGCAAATAGATGGAGAAACAATGAAAACAGTGACAGACCTTATTTTCTTGGGTTCCAAAATCACTGTGGACAGTGACTGCAACCATGAAATTAAAAGATCCTTACTCCTTGGAAGAAAAGCTATGGCAATCTAGACAGTATTATTAAAAAACAGAGACATCACTTTGGCTACAAATATCCATCTAGTCAAAGCTATGGTTTCTCCAGTCATGTAGGGATGTAAGAGCTGGACCCTAAAGAAGGCTGAGCGCTGAAGAATTGATGCCTTCTAACTGTGGTGCTAGCAAAAACTTTTGAGAGTCCCTTGGACAGCAAGGATATAAACCAGTCAATCCTAAAGGAAATCAGCCCTGAATATTCATTGGAAGGACTGATGCTGAGGCTGAAGCTCCAATACTTTGGCCACCTGATGTGAAGAGCCGACTAATTGAAAACTACCCTGATGCTAGGAAAGATTGAACATAGG
The DNA here is from genome assembly GCF_033118175.1 of Dama dama. Lineage (NCBI taxonomy): Eukaryota > Metazoa > Chordata > Mammalia > Artiodactyla > Cervidae > Dama > Dama dama. The sequence goes on along the minus strand of NC_083697.1, from coordinate 8,072,884 downwards.
AGGAGAAGGAGACAACAGAGGATGAGATGACTGGATGGCAGCAGTGACTTAATGGACATGAGTTTGAGTAAAGTCTTGGAAATGGTGAAGGACAGGGAAGCCTGGCATGCTGCAGTCCATGGGGTCACAAAGAATCAGACATGACTGAGCAACTGATGATAAGCATAAACCATCATTGGGTGACAGGATGGTCTTAGTCTGTAGTTGTCTTATATACTTATATAAATATTTATATACTTATATAAATAGTACTTATATAATACTTATAAATAGTAAGTATTTAACATTAATAATAGTAATAGTAACTAATAGCAATAATAGTAATAATTAGTAATTAGTAATAGTAATAATTAGTAGTAATAGTAATAATAAGCATTAAATATAATAATAAATAATACTTATATAAATATTTATATTTATTTATAGAGTCTTAGTACTATCTATACTTAGGATTTATAACTAAAAAAAGTCAAATGTAGACCAGTTTTACCTCATAGCCATTACTAGATATGTAAGAGTTTAATTAAATCTTTATTAATCTGATGCTTTTTCACCAATGTGTTTGCATCCTCACAGAGCATTTCTGCAACTCAGAGATAGGCAATATGAGAAGATGGTTGTCATTCTTGAGAACAAGTTGTTTTTTTAATCTTTTATCCTTCTCTGATGAAACTGAAGTTCATGTTTCTCTCCCAGATTCCTTATTCTCTGTGCCTACTTCAACGTTTCCGTGATGTGTCAGACCAGCCTAACATTTTTATGCAGAATGTTCCCTCACATGTAGCAAAGGACAAGACATCCAGTTCTACTGAGAAGGGAACTCAAGACCCTGAAGCTCACATGCACTCATTTGGAGACTACATTGGCTTTCCTTTTTTAGGATATGCTATTTCTCTCTCACAATAAATAAAAGATAGTTAGATAAGCATGAAACAGTCATTAGTAGGCTGATACAGCACCAGGATTCTTGTAGGCCTTTTCACTAAGCAAAATTCCTACTTATGAAAATATGTGCATGAAGGACTTCCCTGGTGGTCCAGGAGCTAAGACTCCACTCTCCCATCGTAGGGGGCCAGGGTTTGATCTCTTCATGGAACTAGATCCCACAAGTGTGCCATAACTAAAGATCCTGCATGCCACAACTAAGAACCAGTGTGACCAAATAAATAATTTTTTTTAAGTAATTATGTTATTATGACTTAAAGAGGAAATTTGAAGAACTTAGAATCTAAGCAGCTTCTTTACCTGGTATCACTTACTTGAATGACACTGTATTTAAAAGATTTTGATAAATAGATTTGCACTCAAGTATTAAAACAACTCTGAAAATTGAGTTATTTGCCTATTTTGCAGATTTCAAATTCCCTATTAGAGTAATTCAATAAATTTCAACATACGAATCACTTCCAATGACTTCACTTAAATAGTTATGAATTCTTAAATGATTTTGAATTAAGTAAACAGGCATTAGGTTTGACTCATTATTTCAGTAGTCATAGTTCTCAACAAATGAAAAACAGAAACCTCAATGTGACTAAAATCAATGTTATGTAAGAACTAAAACAAAGATTTCTATTTCTACTTTATGAACTATTCAGGAGTAGATCTTATTCAACCTTTATAACATTTGCAGCTAATATGCTCCAGTCAAAAGACTAGAAAAAGTCTATTTTCACCTCTAGATTCCACACTGAAAGGACAAATGAATATATATTTTTATTGTGAAAAAAAGTCCCATGTAGATTATTTCAGGAAATCAAAATTAAAGACCTTAACAACTTTTATAACAACATTGGTTCAAAGGAAAGCACATATGCCCAATAAACAGATTATTTGTTAATTGACCGTGTGTTATTTCCATCCATTTCCATTATAATTTTATACTTACTTCTAATGTTACCTTGACCTTAGTTTTCCTATTCTCAATACATTGACTACAATTAGATTTTTGTCATAAAAATATTTAATTATGTTGAATGCACACATTTATTTGCCTACAATGAAAAAGCTAGCTTAAAACTCAACATTCAAAAAACTAAGATCATGGCATACAGTCCTATTAATTCATGGCAAATAAATGGGGAAAATGTGGGAGCAGTATTAGATTTCATTTTCTTGAGCTCCAAAATCACTGCAGACTGTGACTGCAGCCACAAAATTAAGACACTTGTTTCTTGAAAGAACAGCTAAAAAGCAAAGACATTATTTTGTCGGCAAAAGTCTATATAGTAAAAGTTATGGTTTTTCCAGGAGTCATGTATGGATTTGAGAGCTGGACCCTAGAGAAGGCTGAGCACCCATGAACTGATGTTTTTGACTGTGGTGCTGGAGAAAACTCTTGAGAGTCCCTTGGACTGCAAGGATATCAAACCAGTCCTCCCTAAAGGAAATCAACCTTGAATATTCATTGGAAGAACTGATGCTGAGGCTGAAGCTCCAATACTTTGGCCACCTAATGTGAAGAGCTTACTCACTGGAAAAGACCCTGATGCTGGGAAAGATTGAGGGCAAGAGGAGAAAGGGGTGACAAAGGATGAGATGGTTGGATGGCATCACTGACTCAATGGACATGAGTTTCAGCAAACTCCAGGAGATAGTGAAGGACAGGGAAGCCTAGAATGCTACAGTTCATGGGGTCACAAAGAGTTGGACATGACTTAGTGACTAAACAACAACAAAATGAGAAAAGGCATGACATTGTCATCTCTGAGTTTTAAAAATTATATTTTTGTTTATTATTCTTAAACTAATTACACTGTCTGCAAAAGTGGTTCTCCAACATTTTGGTCTTAATATTATTTGCTCAAGACTTTCTAGGTGAGGTAGGGGCAAGCCAATGCTTTAGATTCCTACTACACAAATGCAATTGAATCATTTAGGCCTTCATTAGTGCTTCTTAAAGCTGTAACAGGTATTTAAATCATTTAAATATCTTATTAAAATCAAATCCTGATATAGAAGCTCTGGATGGGTCTGAGAGTCTGCATTTTCCAAAGAGGTTTGTTGAAAGTAGTTTAAAAACGGGTAGATAACCAAAGATCTTGTTTTCTTTTAAAATGTGTACAACTCATTAATTAAGACAGGGAGCACTTTGAAATAACACTGTAGTTGCTTGCCACATTTTTCTACCCTTTATGAAACTAATTTAAGCTGTTATTTGTAAATTTTGCCAATAAACTTTCAATAGTTACTTTTTCATAGTAATTTTTAAAATTTTTTGTTGAAGCATAGTAGATTTTTAATGCTGTTTCAGTATACAAAATAGCGATTTAATATTTGTGTAGAATATATTCTTTGCCATAGTTAATTTAGTTAGAATTTTCTACATGAATTTTAAGGTAAGGACCATATGAAGACAAAGGTTATAGCTCCAAAAAGGTAGAGAAAATTGCCACAATTTGTCTAAAGTTTGTGGCATTTCAAAGTCCTGATTTTCTTTTTCTTTTTTTTTTTTTAAACTAAGTAAAACTTAGCATGTTTAATTGGTGAATCCACTATTTGAAGATTGTGACTAAAGAAGACCACTTGGATTTATACAAAAATCCTCCAAAAATACCTAATATCATCTACAAATTCAACAAATATCTATTAATATCCAAAGACTTTTTTTGTTGTTGTTGTTACAGAAATAGAAAAGATTAATCCTAAAACTCACATGGAACCTCAGGGAACTCAAATAGCCAAACCAATTTTCAAAAACAACAGTTCTGTGTTCAGAGAAAGAAAACAACCTTTCTGATGTCACAACTTTTTAAGGATATCAATCCTATTGGATCGGGTCCCACGTTTATAGCATTGTTTAACCTTAATTACTTTCTAGGGGCCTCATCTCCAAATACAGACATACTGAGGGTTAGGGTTTCCACATATGAATTTGGGGACACACAACACTTTAGTCTATAACACATCATAGACAAACAAATTAACCCCAAATGGATCAAATACCTAAATGTAAGGCCCAAAACTATAAAACTATAAGAAGAAAACAATGGAAAACTGCATCATGACACTGGATTTGCCAATGATTCTTGACTATGACACCAAATGCATAGGCAGTAAAACAATAGACAAAAGAGACTACATCAAACTTCAAAGCTTCTTTTATGTATCAAAGGACACAATGAAGTAAAAAGGCAATCTATGAAAAGGTAGAAAATACTTACACATTATATATTTGACAAGGGGTTAATATTCAGAATATATAAAGAACTCCTATGGCTCAACAACAAAAAAAGTCAAATAATCCAATTTAAAAATGGATAAAGGACTTGAATAGACATTTTGCCAAAGAAGATTTATAAATAGCTAATAAGCATGTGAGAATATGTTTACCATCACTAATCATCCAAGAAATGAAATCAGAACCATAGAGAGATGTCACCTTAATGGTTACAGTTAAATATATATAAAATAGCAAATTGTAATAAGAAGGTGGAGAAATTGGAATCCTTGTGCACTGTTGGTGGGAATATTAAATGATGCAGCCACTATGGAAAACAATATGGAGATTACTCAGAAAATTAAAAATAAAGCTACCAAATGATCCCAGCAATTCCATTTCTGGATATATAGCCAAAAGAATTGAAAGCAATATCTCAAGAAATACTTTTGCACCTATATTCATAGTGGTATTAAATATTATGCATGATAGCCAAAAGATAGAAGCATCCGAAGTGTTCATCAGTAGGAATGGATAAACAGAATGTGAGGTATGCATACACTGGAATATTATTCAACCTTAAAAAAGGAAAAGCATCTTATCACATGCTACAGTATAGATGAACTTTGAGAATATTATGTTAAGTGAAATAAGCCAGTGAAATAAAGACAGATACTGTACAATTCTCCCATAGGATGTATTAAAAGTAATAAAATTCAAAGAAATAGAAAATAGAAAAATGGTTATTGGAGGCTCAGATGAGGGGGGAAGGGGGGGTTGTTTTATACAGAGTATTAAGTTTCAGTTTTTCAAGATGAAACAGTTGCAGAGATCTTTTTCACAACAATGTGAATATACTGAACACTACTGAACTATAAATTTAAAATGACTAATAGGGTACATTTTATGTTATATGTGGAGTTTTTAAAATCACAATTTAAAAATATCCTGCAAAGATCCTGAAAGTCTGCTACATATCTCATCTCACACACGTGCACAATGATTAGAATAAAAAGTGCTCAATGGTTGAAAACTAAGTGAAGAATTTATATTCCTTAGTCATTTTAATCTGTAGCATAGTTTGCACTCATACTTTTTAAACTCTTCAGTTCAGGTCAGTTCAGTCAGTCATGTCTGACTCTTTGTGACCCCATGGACTGCAGCACACCAGGCCTCCCTGCCATCACCAACTCTCAGAATCTACCCAAACTCATGTCCATTGAGTCAGTGATGCCATCCAACCAGCTCATCCTGTCATCCCTTCTCCTCCCGCCTTCAATCCTTCCCAGCATCAGGGTCTTTTCCAATGAGTCAGCTCTTTGCATCAGGTGGCCAAAGTAATGGAGTTTCAGCTTCAACATCAGTCCTTCCAAAGAATATTCAGGACTGATTTCCCTTAGGATGGACTGGTTGGATCTCCTTGCAGTCCAAGGGGCTCTCGAGAGTCTTCTCCAACACCACAGTTCAAAAGCATCAATTCTTCGGTGCTCAGCTTTCTTTATAGTCCAACTCTCACATCCATACATACTGGAAAAACCATAGCCTTGACTAGATGGACCTTTGTTGGCAAACTAATGTCGCTGCTTTTTAATATGCTGTCTAGGTTGGTCATAACTTTTCTCCCAAGGAGTTAGTGTCTTTTAATTTCATGGCTGCAGTCACCATCTACAATGATTTTGGAGCCCCCCCCCCCAAAAAAAAAAAAAAAAGAAATAAATAAAGTCAGCCACTGTTTCCATTGTTTTCCCATCTATTTGCCATGAAGTGACAGGACCAGATGCCATGATTTTAGTTTTCTGAATGTTGAGTTTTAAGCCAACTTTTGCACTCTCCTCTTTCACTTTCGTCAAGAGGCTCTTTAGTTCTTCTTCACTTTCTGCCGTAAGGGTGGTGTCATCGGAATATCTGAGGTAATTGATATTTCCCCTTGCAATCTTGATTCCAGCTTGTGCTTCATCCAGCCCAGCGTTTCTCATGATGTACTCTGCATATAAGTTAAATAAGCAGGGTGACAATATACAGCCTTGACGTACTCCTTTTCCTATTTGGAACCAGTCTGATGTTCCATGTCCAGTCCTAAACTATTGCTTCCTGACCTGCATACGGATATCTCAAGAGGCAGGTCAGGTGGTCTGGTATTCCCATTTCTTGAAGAATTTTCCACAGTTTATTGTGCCCAACACAGTCAAAGGCTTCAGTGTACTGCAAAGTTTAACTTCATCTCTACCAGAAGGAACATATTTAATGGACTTGATTAAAATGCAGCCTATTTATTAAGCACTTGCTCTCCTCTAGAAGACTATAAGGTAAATATTATCAGCTCCTTTTTATAGATGAAAAGTCAGAGATTTAGTCAGATAGAGCATTTTATCCAAGGAGTCAGAAAACAAATCTGTGGCTTGAAACTGCTGCTACTGCTGCTGCTAAGTCGCTTCAATTGTGGCTTGAAACTAGATCTTTCTAATTTGAAATCATGATACCGTGTTGCCTCCAGCAACAAGCTTTAGCCAATCAGGTAACTGAATTTAGAACTTTCAATATAGAAATGAGATTTATTAGTATTTCGTTTTCTCATTGCAATATATATGAGGGAAGAAATGAACATTCTCCTTTTCCAATTTCTTTCTTTAGAGTTTATTATGTTAAGAAGCTATAGCTCATTCTATATATTTTTAGATATATATATATATACATGTATATGTATATATGTCTGTATATATATGTATATATATGCATATACATATGTATATATAAATATATTTTTCTTTTCCTCTCTATATTTATTTACCCATTTACTTTATTTTTTGTTGTTTATTTACCATACTATGATTGTGCTAAACTCTACCTTACTTTTTTACACCAAAGATTGTAGAAATATTTCCAGCATATTTAATTTATTTTGGTGACTGAATGGCCTTATATTATATAATTATACTACTGTTTATTTAACTATCCTTCTTATATTTATAAACTTCTTTTATGCTCAGCATCTCTACTTCAAAGTCTAATTCCTGTTACTGATCCCAAACCCACTTCCACTGGTCACCTTTCCTTCCAAGTTGGCAGCAACTCCATCTTTCCAGTCGCTCAAGAGAAATCTCCCTTTCTCTCAGTCCCCACATACACAGGGTCAATAAAGCCTGTTGGCTCTAGCTTTAAAACATAACCTGAATTTGGTCGCATCTTATTAAGTTTCCACTGCCACCACCCTGGCCCAAGCCACTCTCATCTCTCACCAGGAGTACTGCAATAATTGATGATGTCCTTCTCTGACTGAAAACCCCTAATTCATTCAAAGTAAAAGCCAACATTCCTGCCATAGGTCACAGAGTTGAATGCCCCCCCACCCCCACCAGCCTTTGATCTCCTATGCTATCTCTCTCTCCCCCAGAGCTCCAGAGCTGAAAGTCTTTCCTGCAGCCTTTGATCTCCTGTCCTCTCTCTTCCCCAGAGCCTTCTGACCACAAGCCATCTGGACTCTTTCTGTGACACACGGGCTTGCGCCTGCCTCAGGGCCCTTCCACTGGCCATTCTCTCTGCTTGAATCACTGTCAGTTGTCATCAACTGTCAGTTGATGTCCACAAGACCCCCTCCTTCACCTTCTTCAAGTATTTTCTCAATGTCACCTTCTCAATAAGGTTTATTCTACCTGCCACATTTAATTTTAGTCTTCCATCTCACTACTACTGATCCTTTTGGCTAAGTTCTGCTATGTCTTAGTTACTTTTTGGCTGTACCCCAGAGCATGTGGGATCTTAGTTCCCCAACCAGGAACAAAACCAGCACCGCCTATGTTGAAAGGCAGAGTCTTACCCACTGGATGGACGGGGAAGTTCCACTTCTCTCTTTTTTAAAATATAGCCTGAAAGTAAAAGTGTCAGTTTCTCAGCCATGTCCAACTCTTTGTGGCCCCATGGACTGTAGCCTGTCAGGCTCCCCTGTCCATAGAATTCTCCAGGCAAGAATACTGAAGTGGATTGTTATTTCCTTCTCTAGGGGATCTTCCAAACTCAGGGATCAAACTTGGGTTTCCTGCATTGCAAGCAGATTCTTTACCATCTGAGCCACCTGGGAAATCCTTAATATAGCATGCATTTTTTTTTAAATTCATTATCTTTTATTGTTATTTTGCCTCTCTTTGTCTACAAGAATGTGACCTTAGGGGATATGGGGGAAAGGGGCAGGAGTCCTTGTGAACTTTATTCACTAATGTATCTCAAGTATCTAGAACAGAGTCTGAAGCATGAGGGCTGCTCAATAACTGCTGAATGAGTTGAATGAATGATCAGTGATGCTAATTCATGAGATATTGAAAATGCTATTCATTCAGTCGTGTCCGACTCTTTGCAGCCCCATGGCCTGTGCCCACCAGGTTCCTCTGTCCATGGATTTCCCAGGCAAGAATTTTGGAGTGGGTAGCCATTCCTTTCTCTGGGGGATCTTCCTGACCCAGGGATTGAACCTGTGTCTCTTGCATCTCCCGCACTGGAAGGTGGATTCTTTACCATCCAAGCCACCAGGAAATGCTAATTCACATCTGCCTTACATAATAAAAATGGACAGTATGAGTGATCAAATGTGATAGAAGTAGAATTTCAGAACCATAAGATGCTTTAAAGTTTACCAAATACAACTCATTTCAAAATTTAGAAAATAGCACCAGAGAAATGAAAAGATTTATGAGATCATGCTGCTGGTACATGGCAAAGAATAAGAAAAATCTGGATATTTTGGTTTAGTGCTCTTCCCCAATTCATCACTGGTACTCTTAGCTGTTCCCTAAATTTAACCTATACTTCTTGAGTCTCTGGAGGACAGTCATAATTATATTCAAATGGTGTTTAACTTGTTCCTCTCAAGAAATGTTGACTAATGCCTAAAGAAATGGTATCTTGATAGCTCATATACCAGCTCCAAGGATCCCCCACCAAACAGTCTGAGACCAGCCGCCAGAACAAATGCAAATGAACCCCAGACTCAGGATCAGAGCAAAGTGGGATCCCAGAATCCATCACCAATTGACTTAAGCACCTAGCCCTCTATAACCTCCTCTGTTTTCATAGATGACTGTTTCTCACATGCAGTTAATTTTAAAATCAATCTAAATGCTTATATATCTGAGAGACAATTCACATCTTACAAAAGATATTATTAGCCTTTGTGGTATTGAACAGGAACATTGCCTGGGAAGAAATGAAAGTTCAGTAAGTTCTTCCCAGTAGGCAGATTTCTGCTGTCTCTTTGCCTTGTCCTCTTTCCCTAGTTGTCATTCTTTTCCTCGGCAGGAAAAGCTGTGATAGTGAGTACCCAAGTCCTTTCATAACCAAAATTAATTTCTGCTCTTCCAAATTGTTAATTTTCAATTCTTTTTCCTAAATTCTTTTTTTTTTTTTTTTAAGCTATAGAGGAAGAACACCAAATAAAGGAAAAGAAAAGAAAAAAGTCTGGAAAGAAGAAAAGAGATGCCACCCCTGATCCTACAACCACAGATATTTCCCACTGAGGATGTGGAGGAAATGACTCGTGGGAGCCACTTATCCATAGTAAAGAAGATGAATGGAAAATCAAAGAAATTAAAAGATGCACTTACTGTTAGACATGATGGTTTCATAACCTTTAATGAACTGAATACTGGGGGAAGAATTCTGTAACATTTTTGTGACTCAGCTTTATTAAAAAATGTTTGTTATACTTATTAAGAGCAATACATCATGTTAGGGGCAGCAAATTTTACAAATACATATGTCTAAAGTGGAAACAGTAATATCATAGTACAAAGGGCCAGAGGAGCCCAAACATTTAAAATCTGCTAAGAAAAGGAAAAAATATAAATGAATATATTTACTCACTTAAAAAAAAAAGAAAGAAAAGAAAAAAACTTAAGACTCATTCAGTAGTCAATATGCCTTAATTCTTCTAACACATGATGGTGAAAAACTGTAATTGACAGTAATACTGCTTCCATATCTGAAATAAACATGAAAGATAAGGAACACTATGCATTTTTACAGCCTTAAGGCAGAATATTTGAAGTGTTTATATAAAATGGAAATATTGTCATTGCTTTTGTTGTAGTTCAGTCACTAAGTCATGTACGACTCTTTTACAACCCCATGGACTGTAGCTCCCCAGGCTCCTTTGTCCATGGGATTTCCCAGGCAAGAATACTGGAGTGGGTTGTCATTTCCTTCTCCAAGGGATCTTCCTAACCCAAGGATCAAACCCACATCTCTTGCATTGACAGGTGGATTCTTTACCATTGAACCACCTGAGGAAGCTCATATAATTGCTTAAGTGGGTTTCAAACCACCAGTGTCTAAGTTCTTCAAAAGAATATGATTTAAATGAAAATTTATAATGTGTAAATGCCCAGGAAAAAGTATCATCCTATGTCTAATTTTTTTTTCCCTAGAGTTAAAATTTCCATAATTATCATGCTTGTGTACTAAGTTGCTTCAGTGGTGTGCGACTCTTTGCAACATCGTGGGCTATAGCTCCCCAGGCTCCTCTGTCCATGGAATTCTCCAGGCAAGAATACTAGACTGGGTAGCCATTCCCTTCTCCAGGGGATCTTTCCAACCCAGGGATTAAACCTGGGTCTCCTGCATTGCAGGGAGATTCTTTACCATCTGAGCCACCAGGGAAGCCCACCATAGATATCTAACCTGCATCTCATAAGGATCATGGCTTAGGTCTTTATTGCTTCTTGCTAGTAAGTTCTAGTCTAGTAAAAAACCCAATTCATTCATACTTGTCTCTGTCCTGTATACTTCACTCTCAAGCGAATGTCATAGATATGTATGCATATCACTATCAATATACTGTTTAGTGGGCTTTCCCTGTGTTTCAGCAGTAAAGAATCCACCTGCCAATGCAAAAGACATAAGAGATACAGGTTCAATCCCTGGGTTGAGAAGATCCCCTGGAGGAGGGCATGGCAATCCACTCCAGTATTCTTGCCTGGAGAATTTCATGGACAAAGGAGCCTGGCAGGCTGCAATTCATAAAGTCTCAAAGAGCCAGACACAACTGAAGCAACTTAGCCCAACTGCTTAGCGAAGTTACCCAAGCAGTCACCCAGGGCGTAGGTCAGAATACTAAAAATATCAAGGGGCACATAAAGTTACAGAGCGATAGAATAAGTGCTTTAAAGACAAACAAAGCCAGATCTGAAACTGTTCTAGCTTTTGCTTATTACATATCTTTCAGGAAATTAATTTCTTTGAGCCTTGGTATTCTCTCTGGAAAAGGAAGATTAAAATAAAGATCTCCTTGGCTGGATTAAAAAAAACCACTTTATTGGAATATAGTTGATTTACAATATTGTGTTAGTTTCTGCTATACAGAAAAGTGGATCAGTTGTATATATATATATCCACTCTTTTTTAGATTATTTTCCCTTGTAGGCCTTTACAGAGTACTGAGTAGAGTTCTCTGTGCCATACAGTAGGTCCTTACTAGTTGTCTCTTTGGTGAATGGATAAAAGACAATTAATTCAGTGCCTGGATAGTTGCTCAATGAATTGATGTGCTATTATTAGAAAGTAATGGTATTCCCTCAAACCTTTGTGTGGGTGCTTAGTCATGTCTGATTCTGTGATCCCATGGGCTGTAACCCACCAGGTTCCTCTGTCCACGGGGATTCTCCATGCAAGAATACTGGAGTGGGTTGCCATGCCCTCTTGCAGGGGATCTTCCCAACCCAGGGATCAAACCCAGGTCTTCTGCAATGCAGGCAGATTCTTTATCATATGAGTCACCAGCTCAGAACTTGTTTTCTTAATTGCATTGACGGGAAATGGGAAGTGCTTAGCAATCAATCAGTAATATTTCAGGCCAGATGGCAAAGCAGAGACAGGAAATAAAAACACTCAACAGAGTAACTGCCAAACCCCCAGGCTACAATTTTTTTATCTAGAGCATAATCAATCCACCAAATCAATGCAAAGTGTTTCAGAAACAGCCTTATCTCTCATTGCCTTTATGGTAGAACAGAGACATTACACTAAAAATAGAAAGCATGCCACTTCATGTCTGCATAAAGTGATAAAGAAACTGTCTCAGACAAATAGCATTTTTGTAAGCTTTATCCTCATCAAGCACAATTTTTTTCAGTGTTTTAACAAATTTTTCATTTGTTAACTTTGTACAATTTGTTTCAATTGTAGTCTTTTGTTTTGTTTTTTAGGGTTCTATTGTTTTTTCTGTTTTACAGTCAGAGAAATAATAAATTGAGCTATTCATTCTTCTGAGTGTCCCAGAAACTGAAAGGTATTGATATCTTCTCAAGAAATCCTGTTCTCCTAGCTTCCCATGTTTGATTCTTGATGAAAGAACTGATAAGAGTTGTATTTCAAACTCTGTCTCCTGAAAAAGTCAGAGCCCACACTGCAGTTAATGGGTCACTGTTCTGTCCACCCAGAGAATAGAAGCCACACAGAGAAAGATGTTTGCTCAAGCAAGAGACTGAGTCCATCAAGAAAATAAGAAGGAAAGATAGTAGATAGAGAGACTTCAAGACAATATAGTGACCTGTATAGGTAAACATTTTGTTTTGTTTCATGATGGGTAGGACGTCAATCTACTGTTTGTTGTTTTCCCAACTATCAGTATTTTGACTGATCAAAGACTATAGAGTATTTTATTTCTCTTTAGCTGAATTTGGGAAGAGAGGCCAAGGGCAGGAAATCTGGGTCACTCTATTCTTAAGAAAGTCTTTGAATTTCAGATATTCATGATAGTGATAAAATACACAGATGGGTTCTAAATGCTACCTCTGCATTTATCCACCCAAATAAAATAATCATTATCTACTGACTTGAAAACTGAAGTAAATGTTTCTAAGAGTAAAACCAACAATGCATTATTTGTGCTACCTGTAAATAAAGGATTACTAAAGTTTACAAATAATACAAAAGCCAACTTTACTCAATGGTTTTGAGTTTCTCTCAAACTTAATCTATTATTTGAAGAGTAACCACAAACTAGACCAACCAGCTTGTTTTAACTTTTACCTCTTTCAATCCTAGGTCCTTCTGGAAAAGATATAAAAGTACAAAGAAAAGGCTGAAGGCTTGCACAAAATAAAAATGGAAATGAAGAGGTGAAAAGACAAGTGAGCTGTGTTTTTCCCAGTCTCAGACTGTCTTGTATAATTCAGAGGAAACTCTTCACCCAGCCCTCATACCCATCTGGACCCCACATTCATGCTACTGTGCTTGGGTCATTAGTCTTCTGGCCACTGATTTTTCTCTCAGAAATCACATGCTGCCCTCTGTCTCCTAGCGTGAGAAATATCTCCAGTGCTCTATCCATCAATTTTCCACCCGCTGCACAAAACTAACAAAAACTACTAGAGGAGCAAGCATAAATGGCCCCTATAAACCATAGGAGGTTTATTTTAAAATACTGTTAGCATCAATTAAGTTGTGAGGACACCAAGCCATGGTGCACTAGGGAATCAGAGAACATGGGAGGCAGCAGCATGCATTGTGAACCACACTTCAACCCTGGGCAAGGAGGAATTAAAGGCGCTACTGACTAAAGACACTAAAAAGGGATGAAAATGACCACTGCCCACCACTGACAGAAACACAGGTTTTAGGTTTCACTGGGATTAGCTGACTTCAGTTAATATACAAAGTGGTTCTCTAGATCCCATTGCCTTTCTTATCTGTTATTTGCAAGAGAATTAACAATAAAGAAAATGATTTCAGTGACTATTTTATCAATTTTCCCAACGGTTGGGAGATTGCATTGGAGAGTTTCATTTATTTATGTTAATCAATGCCTTAGGGAAATGGGATTCCTGGGAGGGTGTTGACAAACTACTCCCACACAGGGAAAATCCAGTCACCCAACTTGTTTTTGTTAATAAAGCTTTATTGTAACACAATCATATTCATTTATGTATTGTTCGTGGCTGCTTTTGGGCTATCATAGTAGAATTGAATAGTTATACCAGAAACCACACGATCCTCAAGGCCAAAAATATTTTACTACCTGGTCCTTTATAGAAAAATTTTGTTGACTTCCACCTTAGTTAATTAGTTTAATTCTTTCACAGAATGCCAGTTGAGAAATTCTGCTGCTATTTGACTGAAGCAAACTAATAATATGATGATCCAAGAAAGAAGCTGTCACTCTCTGAAAGTCTACCTCAGATTTATGATGGGTTGGAAAGATGAAAACTAGGAGGAATATCTAGACCAGTAGAAAAACTTCACTCTGAATTTTACTTTTATATCAAGTAAACTTTTTTTTTTTTAATTTCTGCCCATTCTTTCTATACTAACTAGAATCAGGTTTACGCTGATACATGTTTTGAATAATTTCTCTCCTATTAATTTTTCACTTAATAATCATCTTCTCACTTCTCAGTAAACAACTTTTTTAAAAAATCTGATGTGCCATGGTGTTTGTCTTTTCTCTAGTCACTTCGACTTCTTGAGGAGCTGATTTAGAAAATGCTATTTCTCCATGTGTTCCTCAGAAATTGTTCAACTTTTGAGAATATGACAGTCTTCCTAGAAAAGAAGTTTTATACAATTGGTGTGGACAATTTAACACTTGATAGTGTTGAAGCTGTGGAAAAACAAACACTCTTATATGTGACTGATGAAATTATATGGTGACACAATCTCTATGGAAGTCAATTTAGCAATATTTAATTAAGTCACAAAGACACATCCCTTTGACCTAGCATCTCTAGCTTGAGGAAATTATCCTATAAGTCTACATTACCTACATATTTTTGAGTGATGCATGTATGGAGTTTCTGGGTTGGTGACCATTTGGAGGCTTGGAAACAAAGATGGGCTCACAGAGAACATAGATCCATGCCCTCTCCCCACACCTTGCCCTATGCATTTCTTCCATCTAGCTGTTCTTGTATTACAATCTTTTGTAGTAAACTGGTAATGTAGTTTAAAAAAATAAGTATGTAAAAAGATCCTTTGTGGCTCAGATGGTAAAGAATCGGCCTGCAATGCAGGAGACCTAGGTTCGATCCTTGGGTTGGGAAGAACTCATGGAGAGGAAAGCAGCTACCAACTCCAGTATTCTGTTCTGGAACATTCTACAGATAGAGGAGCCTGGCAGACTGCAGTGCATGAGGTTGCAAAGAGTCAAACACAACTGAGTGACTTTCACTATTGTCTTTTTACCAAAAGAATGAAAGTAACCTAAATATCTCTTGTTTTGAGACTTAGTTAAATATATTAAGGCACATCCATATCTTCCATACACCAATGGAGTACTGTCACTGTTAGAAAAAGAATAGATACATGTTCACATATTAATAAGGCAACTACTCTTTTGTTTAAATGATTAACAAAACCTTATTGAACTCTTAACTATATACCAAGTACTATGGTAGGCAAAGAGGACATATTAGACAAAAAAGTTCCTGTTTATGTGGAATACCAACCATAAAATAAATAAGAATGGATGTATCTATAGTGAGTCAACAGGGTAAAACCAAAAGAAAGGAGGATGGGGGTGGCCCTGTTCAGTTCAGTTCAGTTGCTCAGTCATGTCTGACTCTTTGTGACCCCATGGACTGCAGTATGCCAGACCTCCCTGTCTATCACCAACTCCCAGAGTCTACCCAAACTCATGTCCATTGAGTCAGTGATGCCATCCAACCAGCTCATCCTCTGTCATCCCCTTCTCCTCCTGCCCTCAATCTTTCCCAGCATCAAGGTCTTTTCAAATGAGTCAGCTCTTTGCATCAGGTGGCCAAAGTACTGGAGTTTCAGCTTCAACATCAGTCCTTCCAATGAACACCCAGGGCTGATCTCCTCTAGGATGGACTGGTTGGATCTCCATGCAATACAAGGGACTCTCAAGAGTCTTCTCCTACACCACAGTTCAAAAGCATCAATTCTTAGGTGCTCAGCTTTATTTGCAGTCCAATTCTCACATCCATACATGACTACTGGAAAAACCATAGCCTTGATTAAATGGACCTTTGTTGGCAAACTAACGTCTCTGCTTTTTAATATGCTGTCTAGGTTGGTCAAAACTTTTCTTCCAAAGAGTATGCGTCTTTCAATTTCATGGCTGCAATCACAATCTGCAGTGATTTTGGAGCCCAAAAAATAAAGTCAACCCCTAGTTCCACTGTTTCCCCATCTATTTGCCATGAAGTGATGGGACTGGATGCCATGAGCTTAGTTTTCTGAATGTTGAGCTTTAAGCCAAATTTTTAACTCACTTCTTTCAATTTCATCAAGAGGCTCTTTAGTTCTTCTTCACTTTCTGCCTTAAGGGTGATGTCATCTGCATATCTGAGGTTATTGATATTTCCCCTAGCAATCTTGATTCCAACTTGTGCTTCATCCAGCCCAGCATTTCTTATGATGTACTCCTCAAATAAGTTAAATGAGCATAGTGACAATATACAGCCTTGACTTACTCCTTTTAATGTTTGGAACCACTCTGTTGTTCCACATCCAGTTCTAACTGTTGCTTCCTGATCTGCATACAGGTTTCTCAAGAGGCAGGTCAGGTGGTCTGGTATTCCCATCTTTCAGAATTTTCCATAGTTTGTGGTGATTCACACAGTAAAAAGCTTTGGAATAGTCAATAAAGCAGAAGTAGATATTTTTCTGGAACTCCCTTGCATTTTTGATGATCAGGTGGATGTTGATAATTTGATATCTGATTCCTCTGCCTTTTCTAAAACCAGCTTCAACATCTGGAACTTCACGGTTCTTGTCTTGCTTAAGCCTGGCTTGGAAAATTTTGAGCATTACTTTGCTAGCATGTGAGATGTGTGCAATTGAGCAGTGGTTTAAGCATTCTTTGGCATTGCCTTTCTTTGGGATTGGAATGAAAACTGACATTTTCCAGTCCTGTGGCCACTGCTGAGTTTTCCAACTTTGTTGGCATACTGATTAAAGCACTTTCATAGCATCATCTTTTAGGATTTGAAACAGCTCAACTAGAATTTCATCATCTCCACCAGCTTTGTTCATAGTGATGCTTTCTAAGGCCCACTTGACTTCGCATTCCAGGATGTCTGGCTCTAGGTGAATGATCACACCATAATGATTACCTGGGTCATGAAGATCTTCTTTGTACAGTTCTTCTTTGTATTCTTGTAACCTCTTCTTAATATCTTCTGCTTCTGTTATGCCGATAACATTTCTGTCCTTTATTGAGCCCATCTTTGCATGAAATATTACCTTTCTATCCATAATTTTCCTGAAGAGATCTCTAGTCTTTCCCATTCTATTATTTTTCTCTATTTCTTTACACTGGTCACTGAGGAATGCTTTCTTATCTCTTCTTCCTATTCTTTGGAACTCTGCATTAGATGAGTATATCTTTCTTTTTCTCCTCTGTTTTTCACTTCTCTTCTTTTCAGAGCTATTTGTAAGGCTTCCTCAGACAGCCATTTTGTTTTTATGCATTTATTTTTCTTGGCAATTGTCTTCATCCCTGTCTCCTGTACAATGTCACATAGTTGTGACATTGGAGCCTCTGTCCATAGTTCATCAAGCACTCTGTCTATCAGATCTTGTCCCTTAAATCTATTTCTCACTTCCACTGTATAATCATAAGGGACTTGATTTAGGTCATACCTGACTGGCCTAGTGGTTTTCCCCACTTTCTTAAATTTAAGTCTGAATTTGGCAATAAGGAGTTCATGATCTGAGCCACAGTCAGCTCCCAGTCTTGTTTTTGTTGACTGTATAGAGCTTCTCCATCTTTGGCTGCAAAGAATATAATCAATCTGATGTCAATATTGTCCATGTGGTGACGTTCATGTGTGGAGTCTTCTCTTGTTTTTTTTTTTTTTTTTTTTTTTTTTTTTTATTAGTTGGAGGCCAATCACTTCACAACATTTCAGTGGGTTTTGTCATACATTGATATGAATCAGCCATGGATTTACACGTATTCCCCATCCCGATCCCCGCTCCCACCTCCCTCTCCACCCGATTCCCCCGAGTCCTCCCAGTGCACCAGGCTGGAGCACTTGTCTCATGCATCCCACCTGGGCTGGTGATCTGTTTCACCATAGATAGTATACATGCTGTTCTTTTGAAATATCCCACCCTCACATTCTCCCACAGAGTTCAAAAGTCTGTTCTGTATTTCTGTGTCTCTTTTTCTGTTTTGCATATAGGGTTATCGTTACCATCTTTCTAAATTCCATATATATGTGATAGTATGCTGTAATGTTCTTTATCTTTCTGGCTTACTTCACTCTGTATAAGGGGCTCCAGTTTCATCCATCTCATTAGGACAGGTTCAAATGAATTCTTTTTAACGGCTGAGTAATATTCCATGGTGTATATGTACCACAGCTTCCTTATCCATTCATCTGCTGATGGGTTCTCTTGTATTTTTGAAAGAGGCTGTTTGCTATGACTAGTTCATTCTCTTGACAAAACTCTATTAGCCTTTGCCCTGCTTCATTCTGTACTCCAAGGCCAAATCTCCCTGCTACTCTAGGTGTTTCTTGACTTTCTACTTTTGCATTCCAGTCCCCTATAATGAAAAGGACATCTTTTTGGGGTGTTAGTTCTAAAGGTCTTGTAGGTCTTCATAGAACCTTTCACCTTCAGCTTCTTCCGCATTACGGGCTGGGGCATAGGCTTGGATTACTGTGATCTTGAATGGTTTGCCTTGGAAACGAAGAGGTCATTCTGTCGTTTTTGACATTGCATCCAAGTACTGCATTTTGGACTCCTCTGTTGACTATGATGGTGACTCCATTTCTTCTAAGGGATTCTTGCCCACAGTATTAGATACAGTGGCCATCTGAATTAAATTCACCCATTCCAGTCCATTTTAGTTCACTGATTCCTAGAGTGTTGACATTCACTCTTGCCATCTTGTTTGACCACTTCCAATTTGCCTTGATTCATGGACCTAACATTCTAGGTTCCTATGCAATACTGCTCTTTATAGCATCAGACTTTGCTTCTATCATCATCCACAACAGGGTGTTGTTTTTGCTTTGGCTCTATCCTTTCATTCTTTTGGAGTTATTTCTCTACTGATCTCCAGTACCATATTGGGCATCTACCGACCTAGGGAGTTCATATTTCAGTGTCCTATCTTTTTTTTTTTTTTTTTTTTTTGCCTTTTCATGCTGTTCAGGGGGTTCTCAAGGCAATAATATGGAAATACTTTGTGATTCCCTTCTCCAGTGGACCACATTTTGTCAGAACTCTCCACCATGACCCATCCATCTTGGGTGGCCCTACACAGCATGGCTTATTTTCATTGAATTAGACAAGGCTGTGGTCCATGTGATCAGATTGGCTAGTTTTCTGTGACTGTGTTTTCAGTCTGCCTGCCCTCTGCTGCCTTCTCTCAGCGCCTACTGTCTTACTGAGGTTTCTGTTACCTTGGACGTGAGGTATCTCTTCACGGCTCCTCCAGCAAAGCACAGCTGCTGCTCCTTACCTTGGAGGTGGGGTATCTCCTCACATGGGGTGGCCCAGAATTATTGCTATTTATTTAGGGTTGTAAAGGAAGTTCTCCATATTGAAGTGGTGTTTGAGCGGAGATCTAAAAGAACTGAGGAAATTAATTATGCAGGTATCTGGGGAAAGAACTGAACAGGGATAGAGGAGAAGTACAAACTCTTCAGGATATATTCAAGGTACAGCAAGGAGGCAAGTGTGGCAGCTACTTTATGATGAGGGTGGGCAGATACGAAATAAAATCTGAGAGTCAGTGGGAGAAGCTAAAGTGGGGGGGCGGGGTTTGAATCAGCCCTCAAAAATGTTCTTTCTTCAAGTTAATTCTTCTACTAAGACAAAAGAAATCCAATTTGAGTTATCAAATAAAACCTTTTATTCTCTTAGACTTTGCCATTTATTTCTTATTCTAACTCTCTTCAATCTTTGGCAATTTTAGGTTTATTTTCATATAATTTGTCTTTTGTTGTTTGTTGTTCAGTCACCCAGTCATGTCTGACTATTTGCATCCCCATGGACTGCAGCACTCCAGGCATCCCTGTCTCTCACCATCTCCCAAAGTTTGCCCAAATTCATGGCATCAGTGATGTTCTTCAGCTATCTCAGCCTTTGATGCTCTCTTCTTCTGTCCTCAGTCTTTCCCAGCATCAGGAACTTTTCCAATGAGTCAGCTGTTTGAATCAGATGACCAGAAGAGTTTCAGCTTCAGCATCAGTCCTTTCAACGAGTATTCAAAGTTGATGTTCTATAAGATTGACTGATTTTTTTCTCCTTGCTGTCCAAGGGACTCTCAGGATTTTATCTTTTAGTTACCTGCATTTGTTTCCTAACATTTAGAAATTCACAAAGATCTCCTCAATACATAGAAAAGAAAGTATACAGCCAAATTTGATAAGGATTAATAAAGACTTTAAAGTTTTGGGAAATTTTATCAACACGAGAGCAATTCAGAGTATATGTTAAATGCTGAGAGATAGAAGAACCATATCTACTTACCTTTAGTAAGAATTAGTCAGGGTAAGCTCTGCTATGCTGTTATAACAAAAATACAAAAAGATAAGAAGAAAAACCTCAGTGCCTTGAAACAATTATTATTTCTCCTGTAATAGTCAAATGTGATTACAGTTTGGTTTGTGGGTGGGTGAGTTACTTAGGTCCAGTGGGACTCAGAGACAAGGTTGCTTCCATCTCATGGATGCCACTTCAATATCTGTTTTCCATGAGAAGAAAAGAGGACTGTGGATGAGATGTTTTTATGAACTGGATCTCAATATGGCATATATCATTTTCATTGGTTTTTCTGTCGGCCAGAACTGGTGATATGGTATGATATACTACCTAACTGCAAAAGAGCTGGGAAATACATCTTTCCATGTGCTCAAGACCAAAAGAAAATGACTTGGTGGACATATAGTATTGTCTCTGTTTCATTAAAGAACCCAGAAAACACACAACTTAAACCCAATACAGGAGAGACTTTCAAGATGATGTAGGAATAAGATGGGCAGATCTTCTTCCCCCCAACAAATACATCAAAACTTCCTCTGCTTGTGGAACAGCTCCTACAGACTACCTTCTGAATGCTGGCAGAAGACCCCAGACTTCCAAAAAGTCAAGTCAATCCCCTCAGAGTGATATAGGACAAAATATGAAGATAAAAAAAGAGACAAAGGATTTGGGAACCGAGACCTGTGCCCCAGGAGGGAGTCGTGGAGGAGCAAAAGTTTCCACACACTAGGAAATGCCCATACAGGTAGGATCAAGGGGAGCTGTGGAACTTCAGAGGGGAGTGAAATAACAGGTGTTCCAAAAGCAAAACAGAGAAAATTCACCACAGAGATAGTTGCTGAACAGCACTTCCCAGCCAAGGAGCAGCCCATAGGCCTGCACCTGCAATGAGTAGGGGCTGGGTTCTCAGGCTCAGGCTTTTGGGGTCAGATCTCAGGGTGAGGATTACAGTTGACTGCTATGAAGATACTCTGAGGGGGCTAGTATGACAGAGCTGAGGGGATCCAGGGGAAAGCCTAAGCTCACCAGAGAGGCAAGAAATCATTGCTATGGGAATGTCCTAGCTCCATGAGGTCGCAGACCACAGGACCCCACCTTTGCAAAAGCTACAGGGGGATGAGCTGGCTATAGTCTGCGATGCCAGAGGTAGAAAAGCCAATGTGAGTGCCAGAGGCAGAAGACAGGAGGCCACTATGGTCTCAATCCTAGGGGTCACAGCTGCCACCAAGCGATGAGTGGTCACGGGGCACTGCCTACATTTTCCTAGGAGCCTAAGTAGTTTGCAACGACAAGGGACCCATAACCTGAGGCCAAGTGATGTATGACCCGCCTCAGACTGTGGTGGCCTCTCATGGGTCTAGACCACAGTGCACTCTTCACACAGCCCAGCTGTGTCTGCCTTACCCCTCTATCTCCCCACCCTAACTGAGCAAATGAGCTCTAATAAGCTGCTACTTTCTCCCCAGGCAGGCAACGGAGGGCAGTCTACAAGCATAGGTGGGCCCTGAAACAAAGCAGAACACCACAGGCTGCATGAATGAAGGACAGAAAAGGAAATAGGAAATATGAACAGACTGATCTCAAGCATGGAAATGGAATCTATAATCAAAAATCTTCTAACAAATAAAAGCTCAGGGCCAGACGGCTTCACAGGCAAATTCTACCAAAAGTTTATAGAGAACAGCTAACACCTATATTTCTCAAACTCATGAAAACTCCCAAATTCATTGTACAAGGCCACCATCACTCTGATACCAAAATCGGACAAATATGCCACACACAAAAAGTAAATTACAGGCCAATATCACTAATGAACATAGATGCAAACATCTTCAACAAAACTGTAGCAGATTTCAACAACACATTACAAAGATCATACATCATGACCAAGTGGGTTTTATACCAGGATTGCAAGGACGCTCAATATACACAAATTGATCTCTGTGAAACACCATATTAACAAACTGAAAGATAAAACCAAATGGTCATCTCAATAGATGCACAGAAAGCTTTTGACAAAATTCAACACCCTTCTATGATTAAAAAAAAATTATCCATAAAGTAAGTATACAAGGAACATACTTCAACGTAGTAAAGGCCATACACAACAAACCCACAGGAAACATTATTCTCAACTGTGAAAACCTGAAAGCATTTCCTCTAAGATCAGGAGCAAGACAAGTATGTCCGTCTCACCACTATTTTTCCACATGGTTTTGGAAATCTTAGCAACAGAAATCAGAGAAGAAAGAGAAATAAAAGGAATCAATATTGGGGGGAAAAAAGATGCAAAAGATTCACTGTTTGCAGATGAAATGATACTTTACAAAGAAAACTCTAAAGATGTCACCTGAAAATTATTAGAGTTAATTGGTGAATAAAGTCACAGAATATAAAATCAATACACAGAAATCCCTTGCATTCCTGTACACAAACAACAACAACAAAAAAATCAGAAAGAGAAATTAAGGAAACAATCCCATTTACCACTGCAGCATAAACAATAAAATATCTAGGAATAACCCTACCTAAAGAGACAAAAGAACTGTATGCAGAAAACTATAAGACACTGATTAAAAATAAATAAATAAATCAAAGACAACATACACAGATGGAGAGATGAGCCAGCTTCTTGGATTGGAAGAATCAAGTTGTAAAAAATGACTATTCTACCCAAAGGAACCTACAGATTCAATGCAATCCTTATCAAACTACTAATGGTATTTTTCACAGAACTAGAACAAAAAATTTCCCAATTTGTATGGAAACACAAAACATCCTGAATAGTCAAAGCAATCTTGAGGAAGAGAAACAGAGCTGGAGGAATCATTCTTTCTGAATTCAGACTATATTCCAAAGATACAGTCATCAAGAGAGTATGATACTGGCACAAAAGCAAATATAGACCAATGGAAAAAGACAGAAAGCCCAGAGATAAATCCATGCACCTATGGGTACCTTATCTTTGAAAAAGGAGGCAGGGATATACAATGGAGAAGAGACAGTGGTACTGGGGAAACTCGGCAGCTACATGTAAAAGAATGAAATTAAAACAATTCCTAACACCATACACAAAGATAAGCTCAAAATGTATTAAGACCTAAATGTAATACCAGAAACTATAAAACTCTTAGAGGAAAGCATAGGCAGAATGCCCTTTGACATAAATTATAGCAAGATCCTCTGTGACCCACCTCCTAGAGTAATGGAAATAACAAAAATAAACAAATGGGACCTAATTAAACTTAGGTTTAATTAGGTTTAAAAAGAAAACTGTAAACAAGGTGAAAATGCAACTCTCAGAAAGGGAGAAAATAACAGCAAATGACACAACTGACAAAGGATTAATTTCAAAAATATACAAGCAGTTTATGCAGCTCAATACCAGAAAAACTAACAACCCAATCAAAAAATGGGCAGAAGACCTAAACAGACATTTCTCCAAAGAAGGCATACAGATGACTAATAAACACATGAAAAGATGCTCAGTATCACTCATCATTAAAGAAATGGAAGTCCAAACTACAATGAAATATCACCTCACACTGGTCAGAATGGTCCTCATCAAAAAGTCTACGAACAATAATTGCTGGAGAGGATGTGGAGGCAAGAGAACCCTCTTGCACTGTTGATGTAAATTGATTCAACCACTAGGGAGAACAGTATGGAGATTCCTTAGAAAATTAGTAACAAAGCCACCATATAGTCCAAGAATTCCACTAATGGGCATATATCCAGAGGAGACTATAATTAAAAAAGACACATATACCCCAATGTTCTTTGCAGCACTGTTTACAATAGTTAGGACATGGAAGCAACCTAGATGTCCATCGACAGATGAATGGATACAGAAATTGTTGTACATATATATAGTGGAATATTACTCAGCAATAAGAAGGAACACATTTGAGTCAGTTCTAATGAGGTGGATGAACCAAGAGCCTATTATACAGAGTGAACTAAGTCAGAGAAAGAAAAACAAATGTCGTAAATTAGCACATATGTGGAATTTAGAAAGATGGTACTGATGAACCTACTAGCAAGGCAGCAATGGAGACTTGGACATAGAAAAAGGACTTGTGGACACAGTAGGGGAAGAAAATGGTGGGACGAATTGAGAGAGTAGCATTGAAACATATACATTACCATATGTAAAATAGATAGCCAGTGGGAGGTTAGAGGGAGCCCCCAGAGGGAGCAGACGTATGTATATCTATGGCTGATTCATGTGGCATGGCAGAAACCAACACAATATTGTAGGGTAAATAATCCTCCAATTAAAAATACACTAGTTAATAAAAAATACAGTTTAGTAATAATTTTACTCAATGTTGCCAAACTCATAATACTCTGCCATTGATTATGATTATTATCAGAATATCCACATGTGCCTCATATCAGTCAGTCAATTCAGTCACTCAGTCATGTCTGACTCTTTGTGACCCCGTGAACTGCAGCATGCCAGGCTTTCCTGTCCATCATGTGGCTATTCTGAAATTCTATGTGGAGGTGTCATTTTAACTTATGTATGTCTTAAAAAAAAAAAAAAAAAAAAAAGTCTTTTTCTAAAGAAATATTCCTCTGAGTTTAAGCGTATTCTCAAAGCCTCTCAGGCCTCTGGGCCAACCTTCCTACATAGTATCTCATCCAGGAAACACCTCACCACTCCCCTCAAAAAAGCTTTTTAGGGGATCAGACCAACTCCTCATCTCATATAAACTGAGCACTCCACTGAAGACTCACTTAACATCTTATATACACCCCAGATCGAATGAAAAATCCATCTATCCCAAGGAATTGAAACACCCATTATATTCTGAATCAGAAATTATTTCAAAATCAAAGTACTCACTTTTTATCTGTATTCTTCCATGACCTCCTGTTACCAATAAGAACACTTCTTTTGCCAGTTAGCTGGTACTCACAGGTGGATTCTTTACCACTGATCCACCTGGAAAGCCCAGTACCCATAGACTAAATGCTTATATTGAAAAAAAAGAACAAAAACAAATACTATTTTGTAGTTTTAAAAGCATTTAGTACTCAAATTCCACCTCTAATAATAGCACAAGTCCACAAAGCTGCTTTGTAAGGATGACCATTAAACTCTAGGATACTAGAGTTAAAATTGAACATGTAAAATGTACAGATGCAATTACTTAAATGCATTATAAAATATAAAAATAACAGATTAAAGAATTATTTAGGTCTATAATTTATTGAACACATAAGGCACATTCATAATTCATTAAAAAATAAAACATTTTAGAATAGCATAGTCTTATTTTTAAAAATACATATTAATTTGTGTAACAAAAGCTAGGAGAAAATTCACTAAAATGTCAATAATTATTACCCTTAAGTGCTAGAATTTCTGTTGATTTTTTTCCATGTGTTTTTCATTTTTAGTAAATATGCATATTTTTCATTCCAAGTTATTTGTTCTACAGAACAATATTTGTGTATGTATTTTACTGCACAAAGTAAGGTGAAGGTAATCGTTGACTTTGAAAAGAGCAGTTGGTGGGATGATAAGTATGACTATCTGTTTGGAATAGTTTCATATACCTGCTGTTGGCTTTGGAAAAACCTGGCAGAAGCTGGATGATGGGTATAGAGGTGTTTATTTCACAATTCTCTGCTTATTTTTTAAATTTTCCATAATAAAGAGTCAAAAATCTTTTAAAAGAAGAGAGAAATTAGAGACAAATTATCCATGAAATAAAGGCAACTGTCTCTCATTCTATTTTTTTTTTTTTGCTTCTCAGCTTATGGTACCTTAGTTCCCCCACTAGGAATTGAATACAAGCTCATGACAGTGGAAGTATGGAGTCCTAACCACTAGATCACTAGGGAATTCCCTAGGCAACTCTTGCAAAATTTTTTGTTTTAGAGAAAAGGAGAGAAATAGGATGCTAGCTGGAGGATATCTGAGATCCAGAGAGAATTTTTGAGATGGAAGAAAGTACAGCATTTACAAATGATCAAGGAAAGAGGGGGAAATCAATGATGCACAAGAAATTAGGGGCCAGTTTCTGGAGGGATGAGTTTCAGTGGGTGAGCGAGGGAGAGATTTATTCTGCAGGTAGAATGGCAGGAAATAAGGGGAAAAGATCCAGGCCAAGATGACAGAGAGTTTAATGCCTCTGGAAACTGGAAGTTACTCAGCAGATTATGGGGAATCTTCAAAGGATTTTAAACAGAGGAGTGGTGTGTTAAATTCATGCTTTAGATAGCAACCCTGTATCCAAGTTGAGAATTAGTTTAGAATATGAATTGACCCCATTTTGTTCAATATTTGGTATCTCCTGTAATGCACCACAGTCTGAAATGTTCAAGAGATTTTGGCAGGGATTTATTTTTGGAAAGCCTTTAAGTATCAAATAAATAAATAAAAGTTGTCTCACAAAAGAATATCAACGTTTATTATATCACTACACAATGGTCAATATTAGAAAGGGTCATTTTTTCCTTTGTAATGCAATGTAGAAAAAATAATATTTTATCACAGTTTTAAGTTGTATTTACTTAACTTCTAGTGAAGGTAAATACTTTCATATGGGTATTTGTTTTGTGTGTTTCCTTTTCACTAGCTTGTTAGTAAATTTTGTTGGAGTCAAAGGTGAAGTTATACAGTGCATTTTAATAGCTCAAGAGATCTCCTTAAGTAAAACAAGAAACTGTTTCTTGACTATGTCTATTAACAGCACAGAACTCTCTTCTCAATGAACATTACTTTTAAATCCATGTAAAATATTTAATTTTAACCATCTAGGCATAGAGTATAAGGAACCTGAAACACGGTAACCATTAAAAAAAAAAAAAAAAAAAAGCCACATCCTCCCTTGCAGACAATTTTGGTAGATTTCAGGGAGACTGGTCCTGCTCTCCCATTACAAAGTAGTTTAGAGCAAATCTTCTGCTGGTGGCTGTAGAAAGCTTTTATTTCTACCAAATGCAAATGCCTCTTATAAGCTGTAATTTTTTAAGGGGAGGATTATGCAGACATTAGCACAGTATTAAGCAAGAAGAGAAAGTAAAGAAAAATCTGGACCTCATTTGGGTTATTTGCAATTTGAGATAAAGCTTTAGTGTAGTCTTCAAAGATACTGAAATCACTGGTTCCTATTAAATAGCTATCTAAATGTCCCACAAATGTTGGGAGCAAGAGGAAAGAATAATAAGATATTTGTTTTTGAAATGCAAAGGTAACTAAACTTTATCCATAAAGGGTCAGTGAGTAAGTAAATTGAGCATTGCAGGCCTCATGGTATCTGTTTCAACCATTCAGTTTTGCTGTTGTATTGAGAAAGCAGCCATCAACATCACTTGAATGAGCATGGCTGTGTTCTGATTAAATTACATTAATAGGCAACTAAAATTTGAATTTCATATCATTTTCACATGCCACTACATGCTGTTCTATTTTTTCCATTTATTTAAAAATGTGAAAATCATTCTCTGCTCATAGATTGTACAAAAATAGACACCAAGACAGATTTGGCCTATGGTTTCAGTTGCCTATCTTTGCTGTAACAGATTATCATTTCTTTTTGAAATTAACATTTCTAAAAGACTTTAAATGTAAGAAGACTTCACTTCTCCAAATGAGGATATTATCATGAATATTCTATAAGTGACAAATTACAAAGAGCAGATGACCATGTATACATGAAAATTGAAGGCAGTATTAAATTCAGCCATGCAGACAATTCACAGTTCACGAGAATCTATTAAACAAACAAAAAACTTGCCTACACGTTGAAACTCTTGTCTCTAATCATACTGAGTCAATTATATATCCTTGGCAGCAAGGTTGATGGTAATGAACAAAGCTCTGGGAATGGAGTTCACAGCGATGACATGAGCTACCTGTTTGATTTGGGACAAATACATTAAACTTTCTTGACTCTAGTTACTTCATGATTAAGGCAATTACAATATCTGAACTTGTTTCTAGCTATGAGCATTTACTAAGTCTACTGAGTTACAAAAAAAAAAATATTTAATCTAGCTGATATTTTTTGAACTTATAAACTCTGAATAGATAGAACATTTTTTAAAAATTTTATATTGGAGTATAGTTGATTAACAATGTTGTGTTAGTTTCAAGTGTAAAGCAAAGTGATTCAGTTATACATGCATCTGTTCTTTTTCAAATTCTTTTCCCATTTAAATATTATAGAATCTTGAGCAGAGTTTGCTGTGCTATACAGTAGGCCCTTGTTGGTTATCTATTTTAGATATAGTACTATGTATGTGTCAGTCACAAACTCCCTTCCCTTTCCAATCCCAATCTACCCCTCTCCCATACCCTTCCTCACTAGTAACCATGTCATTCCTCAGTCTGTGAGTCTGTTTCTGTTTGTAAATAATTCTAAACCGTGTTTGTCTTTGTTCACTGTTGACTACCTTCTGGATATAGACAAGTACCTAAAGCATCAGTTCAGTTCAGTCACTCAGTCATGTCCGACTCTTTGCGACCCCATGAATCCCAGCACGCCAGGCCTCCCTGTCCATCACCAACTCCTGGAGTCTACTCAAACTCATGCCCATTGAGTCGATGATGCCATCAAACCATCTCATCCTCTGTCGTCCCCTTCTCCTCCTGCCCCCAATCCCTCCCAGCATCAGGGTCTTTTCCAATGAGAACTCTTTTTCAACTCTTCGCATCAGGTGGCCAAAGTACTGGAGTTTCAGCTTCAGCATCAGTCCTTCCAATGAACACCCAGGATTGATCTCCTTTAGGATGGACTGGTTGGATCTCCTTGCAGGCCAAGGGACTCTCAAGAGTCTTCTCCAACACCACAGTTCAAAAGCATCAAATCTTCTGCACTCAGCTTTCTTCACAGTACAACTTTCACACCCATACATGACCACTGGAAAAACCATAGCCTTGACCACACGGACCTTTGTTGGCAAAGTAATGTCTCTGCTTTTTAATATGCTATCTAGGTTGGTCATAACTTTCCTTCCAAGGAGTAAGTGTCTTTTAATTTCATGGCTGCAGTCACCATCTGCACTGATTTTGGAGCCCAAAATAAAATAAATAAATAAATAAAGTCTGACACTGTTTCCACTATTTCCCCATCTATTTTCCATGAAGTGATGGGACCAGATGCCATGATCTTAGTTTTCTGAATGTTGATCTTTAAGCCAACTTTTTCACTCTCCTGTTTCAATTTCATCAAGAAGCTTTTTAGCTCCCCTTCACTTTCTGCCATAAGGGTGGTGTCATCGGAATATCTGAGGTAATTGATATTTCTCCCAGTAATCTTGATTCCAGCCTGTGCATCTTCAAGTTCAGCGTTTCTCATGATGTACTCTGCATATAAGTTAAATAAGCAGGGTGACAATGTATAGACTTGACATACTCCTTTTCCTATTTGGAACCAGTCTGTTGTTCCATGTCCAGTTCTAACTCTTGCTTACTGACCTGCATACAGGTTTCTCAAGAGGCAGGTCAGGTAGTCTGATATTCGCATCTCCTTCAGAATTTTCCACAGTTTATTGTGCTGCACACAGTCAAAGGCTTTGGCATAGTCAATAAAGCAGAAATAAATGTTTTTCTGGAGCTCTCTTGCTTTCTCAATGATCCAGCAGATGTTGGCAAGTTGATCTCTAGTTCCTCTGCCTTTTTGAAAACCAGCTTGAATATCTGGAAATTCACGGTTCACGTATTGCTGAAGCCTGGCTTGGAGATTTTTGAGCATTACTTCACTAGCGTGTGAGATGAGTGCAGTTGTGCCGTAGTTTGAGCATTCTTTGGTATTGCCTTTCTTAGGGATTGGAATGAAAACTGACCTTTTCCAGTCTTGTGGCCACTGCTGAATTTTCCAAATTTGCTCGCATATTGAGTGCAGCACTTTCACAGCATCATCTTTCAAGATTTGAAATAGCTCAGCTGGAATTTCATCACATCTACTAGCTTTGTTCATAGTGATGCTTTCTAGGCCCACTTGACTTCACATTCCAGGATGTCTGGCTCTAGGTGAGTGATCACAGCATCCTGATTATCTGGGTTGTGAAGATCTTTTTTGTACAGTTCTTCTTTGTATTCTTGCCACCTCTTCTTAATATCTTCTGCTTCTTTTAGGTCCATACCATTTCTGTCCTTTATCGAACCCATCCTTGCGTGAAATGTTCCCTTGGTATCTCTAATTTTCTTGAAGAGATCTCTAGTCTTCCCCATTCTGTTGTTTTCCTCTGTTTCTTTGCATTGATAGCTGAGGAAGGTTTTCTTATCTCTTCTGGCTATTCTTTGGAACTCTGCATTCAAATGGAAATATCTTTCCTTTTCTCCTTTGCTTTTCGCTTCTCTTCTTTTCACAGCTATTTGTAAGGCCTCCTCAGACAACCATTTTGCCTTTTTGCATTTCTTTTCCATGTAGGGACTTAATCCATATGTTGAATAAATTTAAATAAAAAATTATCTCTTTATAAGACAATGTATAAAAGGCAAATAAAATAAGTTATTTTAATTTTAATTTTATTTCTTTATTTAGCAAGTACTTTTAAAAATATTTGCCTGTGTGTCAGACACTAAAGACCACATACCAGCCCAGGAAGTCTCTCATCCTGGTGCACCTAAGGGCAGATTGGTGTTGGTAGTATTTCAGGAAAATTTATTTACTGATGCCAATTTTGCCTTCCATTTCCTTTTATAGCTTCAAACTAAACATTTAGTAGAAAGAGTGAAATCAGAATTACAGGACTGATTCTATTTCTGATCCCTGCCTTTACAAATGAATCAATATTACTAGTTATCATTTGTTCTCTCCCTGGTACAGTCTCTTTTTCACAGATTAAAGTAGAAGCAATGAGGAAATGTGCACTCCTTGTGCATATCCATGCTCAATCAGGTCTGACTCTTCATGACCACAAGGACTACAGACCACAAAGCTCCTCTGTCCATGGGACTTTCCAAGCAAGAATATTGGAGTGGTTTGCCATTTCCTCCAGTGTATATTCCCGACCCAGGAATCAAAAAACACATTCAAAAGCATGCACTTGCCAGAAGGTAGTGATGGTACTTGCGAGGTCAGGAAAGTTAGGCATGGGAGAGTCAATTCCTAAGCAGGTTAATAAGAAGTCCAGGTTCCCCGAGGAGGAGAGAGGGGTCTGGGATTCCCGAAGAGAGATGAGTCAGTTCAGTCACTCATTCGTGTTCAAATCTTTGTAACCCCATGGACTGCAGAATGTCAGGCCTCAGTGACCATCACCAACTCCCAGAGTTTACTCAAACTCATATCCATTGAGTCGGTGATGCCATCCAACCATCTCATCCTCTGCTGTTGCCTTTTCCTCCTGCCTTCAATCTTTCCCAGCATCAGGGTCTCTTCAAATGAGTCAGTTCTTCACATCAGGTGGCCAAAATATTGGAGTTTCCCTTTCAGCATCAGTCCTTCTAATGAATATTCAGGGCTGATTTCCTTTAGGATGGACTGGTTGGATCGCCTTGCAGTCCAAGGGACTCTCAAGAGTCTTCTCCAACACCACAGTTGGAAAGCATCAATTCTTTGGCACTCAGCTTTCTTCATAGTCCAACTCTCACATCCATACATAAGGACTGGAAAAACCATAGCTTTGACTAGATGGACCTTTGTTGGCAAACTAATGTCTCTGCTTTTATATGCTGTCTAGATTGGTCAAAACTTTTCTCCCAAGGAGCAAGTGTCTTTTAATTTCATGGCAGCAGTTACTATCTTCAGTGACTTTGGAGCCTCCCCATGTAAAGTCTGTAACTGTTTCCACTGTTTCCCATCTATTTGCCATGAAGTGATGGGACCAGATGCCATGATCTTAGTTTTCTGAATGTTGAGTTTTAAGCCAAAATTTTCACTCTCCTCTTTCACTTTCATCAAGAGGCTCTTCAGTTTCTCTTTGCTTTCTGCTTGGTACCTTCTGCTTATCTGAGGTTATTGATATTTATCCAAGCAATCTTGATTCCAGCTTATTCTTCATCCAGTGCAGCATTTCTCATGATGTAAAGGATGACAATATACAGCCTTTCCTGATTTGGGACCAGTCTGTTATTCTACATCCAGTTCGAACTGTTGATTCCTGACCTGCATACAGGTTTCTCAAGAGGCAGGTCAGGTGGTCTGGTATTCCCATCTGTTTCAGAATTTTCCACAGTTTGTGGTGATCCACACAGCCAAAGTCTTTGACTTAGTCATTAAAGCAGAAGCAGATACTTTTCTGGAACTCTCTTGCTTTTTCATTGATCCAACAGATGTTGGCAATTTGATCTCTGGTTCCTCTGCCTTTTCTAAATCCAGCTTGAACATCTGGAAGTTCACGGTTCACATACTCTTGAAGCCTGGCTTGGAGAATTTTGAGCATTACTTTGTTAGCATCTGAGATGAGTGCAATTGTACGGTAGTTTTAAGCATTCTTTGGCATTGCCTTTCTTTGGGATTGGAATGAAAACTGACCTTTTCCAGTTCTGTGGCGACTGTGGAGTTTTCCAAATTTGCTGACATACTGAGTGCAGCACTTTTAAAGCATCATCTTTTAGGATTTGAAATAGCTCAACTGGAAT
This sequence comes from Dama dama, assembly GCF_033118175.1. Classification (NCBI taxonomy): domain Eukaryota; kingdom Metazoa; phylum Chordata; class Mammalia; order Artiodactyla; family Cervidae; genus Dama; species Dama dama. Next base: position 8,039,732 of record NC_083697.1, on the reverse strand, counting down.
TTGATCACCTCCACTAGCTTTGTTCTTAGTGATTCTTTCTTAGGCCCACTTGACTTCGTATTCCAGGATATCTGGCTCTAGGTGAATGATCACACCTTAATGATTATCTGGGTCATCAAGATCTTTTTTCCATAGTTTTCTGTGTATTGTTGCCACCTCTTCTTAATATCTTCTGCTTCTGTTAGGTCCATATCATTTCTGTCCTTTATTGTGCCCATCTTCACATGAAAATTTCCCTTGGTATCTCTAATTTTCTTTAAGATGTCCCTAGTCTTTCCCATTCTATAGTTTTCCTCTATTTCTTTGCACTGATCACTGAGAAAGGCTTTCTTATTTCTTCTTGCTATTCTTTGGAACTCTGCATTCAAATGGGTATATATTTCCTTTTCTCTTTTGCATTTTGCTTCTCTTCTTTTCATAGCTATTTGTAAGGCCTCCTCAGACAACCATTTTACCTTTTTGCATTTCTTTTCCTTGGGGATGGTCTTGATCACTGCCTCCTGTACAATGTCACAAACCTTCATCCATCATTCTTCAGGCACTCTATCAGATCTAATCCCTTGAATCTATTTTTCACTCCCACTGTATTACCTCAAGGGATTTGTTTTAGTTCACTCCTGAATGGTCTAGTGATTTTCCCTAGTTTCTTCATGTTAAGCCTTAATTTGGAAATAAGGAGTTCATGATCTGAGCCAAAGTCAGCTCCAGGTCTTGTTTCTGCTGACTCTATAGAGCTTCTCTGTCTTTGGCCGCAAAGAATATAATCAATCTGATTTCATTATTGACCATCTGGTGATGTCCATGTGTAGCATCTTCTCTTGTGTTGTTGGAAGAGGGTGTTTGCTATGACCAATGTGCTCTCTTGGAAAACTCTATTAGCCTTTACCCTGCTTCATTCTGTACTCCAAGGCCAAATTTGCCTGTTGCTCCAAGTATTTCTTGACTTTCTACTTTTGCATTCCAGTCCTCTATAATGAAAAGGACATTTTTGGGGGGTGTTAGTTCTAGAAGGTTTTGTGGGTCTTCAGTGAACCATTCAGCTTCATTTTTTTCAGTGTTACTGGTCGAGGCACAGACTTGGGTCACTGTGGTATTGAGCGGCACTGGAGCCTTGGCTGCGTGGTGCTGGAGTGTGGCTGTAGTGACTGTGAGGAGATACCCTGTGTCCAAGGGCAAAGAAGCCCCAGCAAATAGGCAGCAGGGGCGAAATTGCATTTAGAATCAAACCCCATTCCTGCCAGAGGCGCTCAGAGGGCTCAAACATACCTAGTGCACACCAGGACCCAGAGACCCCACAGAGACAGACAGAACTGTGTCTGAGTGTCCCCTGAGGAGGTACGGGTCAGCAGTGGACTGCTGCCAGGGCAGGGTCTCTGGGGGCAGTACATCTGGGTATGGCATAAGCCCTCTTGGAGGAGGTCGCCATTAACCCCGCCATAGAGCTGGCAGAGCTTACACAGGACTGGGGAAACAGACTCTGGGAGGGCACAAACAGAACTTTTTGTGCATCAGGACCCAGGAGAAAAGAGCAGTGACCCCATAAGATTCTGACCCAGGCTTGCCCATGAATGTTGAGAAGTCTCTGGCAGAGGCCTGGGTCAGTGGCGGCCTGCTGCAGGATTGCGGGAACTGAGTGTAGCAGTGCATGCATGGGACTTTTTGAAGAAGGCCGCCATTATCTTCATCACCTCCACCATAGTTTGGTCTCAGGGCAAATAGCAGGGAGGGAACACAGCCCTGCCCTTTAACAGAAAATTGGATTAAAGATTTCCTGAGCAATGGCCCCACGCATCAGAACAAGACCCAGTTTCCCCCTCAGTCAGTCTCTCTCATCAGGAAGCTTCCATAAGCCTCTTATCCTTCTCCATCAGAGGGCAGACTGACTGAAATCCACAATCACAGAAAACTAACCAATCTGATCACAAGGACCACAGCCTTGTCTAGCTCGATGAAACTATGAGCCATGCCATATAGGACCAGAGAAGATGGGTGGGTCATGGTGGAGAGATCTGACAAAAAGTGGTCCACTGGAGAAGGGAATGGCAAACCACTTCAGTATTCTTGTCTTGAGAACTCCATGAACAGTATGAAAAGGCAAAAAGATAGGACACTGAAAGATGAACTCCCTAGGTCGGTGGGTGCCCAATATGCTGCAGGAGATCAGTGGAGCATTAACTCCAGAAAGAAGGAAGAGATGGAGCCTAAGCAAAAACAACACAGTTGTGGATATGACTGGTAATGGAAGTAAAGTCCAATGCTGTAAAGAGAAATATTGCATAGGAACCTTAATATTAGGTCCATGAAACAAGGCAAATTGAAAGTGGTCAAACAGGAGACGGCAAGGGTAAACATCGACATTTTAGGAGTCAGAGAACTAAAATGGACTGGAATGGGTGAATTTAACTCAGATGGCCATTATATCTACTATTGTGGGCAAGAATCCATTAGAAGAAATGGAGTCGCCATCATAGTCAACAAGAGTCCAAAATGCAGTACTTGGATGCAATGTCAAAAACCACAGAATGATCTCTGTTCCTTTCCAAGGCAAACCATTCAATATCACAGTAATCCAAGTCTACACGCAGGCCAATAATGCTGAAGAACCTGAAGAGGTGACAAGTGTCTGGAATTCTCAAGGAGGAGGAAAGGACAAATGCCTTTTTTCTCTACATTCTTTAGTCTTAGTCACATTTTTTTTTTTCTTTAAGCCTGGAAGTGATGATTATACAACAAACAACTCAGTTTAAACTCTGTACTAAGGATTAGATAGCAACAATGTATCCTGCCTGAGGACAGTTTCTCCTTCCTGAAAACCTTCTGCCTAATTCCCTTATCTTAAAATGTATATTATCGGAGTGGTTCTGGTAAGATTTTTACAACCTTGAAACATTCTTTTGATTTATTGTAATAACTAATTTAAAAAGTATATAGCTCCCATGCTGAAGACTAGGAAGTGGGGTGCTCTCCACCCTCTTTTGATATCTATTTCAGAAGCTTTCTCTGTTCCTTTTCACTATAATAAAACTTCTTCCACACAAGAGCCCTGAGTAGTCAAGCCTGATCTCTGGTTCCAAAGATAAATCTTCTTCTTTGGAGATCAGGAATCACATATCAACGTCATTCACCCTAAGTTATCAAGTGTACAAGGATAGCTTTGGGTGGGTGGACAGAGAGTGGAAGTTTCCTTCTCATTGCTCCTATTTTAGTCTGGAAAGAGTAAATAAGCAAGATAAAAATAGAATGATTAAGAGAAAGGGGGAAAGGGTTGAGTGTTTGAGGGGAAAGAAGTAATGCAATAATCTCCTCTAAGATAGTTTTTAGAAATTCTGGCTTCAAATATTTTTAAGTTAGCATTCATAATTCTTCACTGGAAGTTTAACAAGTTGTTAAGGATGTAGTGTCTGGTACATTGCAAATGTAGATATTTTAAGTAAATCTCTTATATTACTTTTTAAAAGGGTTCTTTTTGCTTTTTCATACTGTTCATGGGTTCTCAAGGCAAGAATACTGAAGTGGTTTGCCATTCCCTTCTCTCTTCCAACAACACAAGAAAAGACTCTATACATGGACATCACCAGATTGTCAAACCTGAAATCAGATTGATTATATTCTTTGCAGCCAAAGATGGAGAAGATCTATAGAGTCAGCAAAAACAACTCTATAGAGTCAGCAATAAAAGACTGGGAGCTGACTGTGGCTCTGATCATGAACAGCTTATTGGAAAATTCAAACTTAAATTGAAGAAAGTAGGGAAAACCACTAGACCATTTGGGTATGACCTAAATCAAATCCCTTACGATTATACAGTGGAAGTGACAAACAGATTCAAAGGATTAGATCTGATTGATAGAGTGCCTTCTTTTGTGTTGTTGGAAGAGGGTGTTTGCTATGACCAGTGTGTTCTCTTGGCAAAACTCTCTTAGCCTTTTCCCTGCTTCATTCAGTATTCCAAGACCAAATTTGCATGTTATTCCAGGTGTTTCTTGACTTCCTACTTTTGCATTCCAGTCCCCTATAATGAAAAGGACATCTTTTTTTTGGGGTGTTAGTTCTAAAAGGTTTTGTAGGTCTTCATAGAACCGTTCAACTTCAGCTTCTTCAGCATTACTGGTTGGGGCATAGACTTGGATTACCGTGATATTGGATGGTTTGCCTTGGAAACGAACAGAGATCATTCTGTCATTTTTGAGATTGCATCCAAGTACCGCATTTCAGACTCTTGTTGACCATGATGGCGACTCCATTTGTTCTAAGGGACTCCTGCCCACAGTTGTAGATATAATGGTCATCTGAGTTAAATTCACCCATTCCAGTACATTCAGTCCAGTTTGCCGATTCCTAGAATATCAACGTTCACTCTTGCCATCTCCTGTTTGACCACTTCCAATTTGCCTTGATTCATGGACCTAACATTCAGGTTCCTATGCAATATTGCTCTTTACAGCATCGGACCTTGCTTCTATCACCAGTCACAACCACAACTGGGTATTGTTTTTGCTTTGGCTTCATCCCTTCATTCTTCCTGGAGTTATTTCTCCACTGATCTCCAGTAACATATTGGGCGCCTACCGGCCTGGGGAGTTCCTCTTTCAGTATCCTATCATTTTTCCTTTTCCTACTGTTCATGGGGTTCTCAAGGCAAGAATACTGAAGTGGTTTGCCATTCCCTTCTCCAGTGGACCACGTTCTGTCAGACCTCTCCACCATGACCCGACCGTCTTGGGTGGCCCCACTTGGCATGGCTTAGTTTCACTTAGACAAGCTGTGGTCCATGTGATCAGATTGGCTAGTTTTCTGTGATTATGGTTTCAGTCTGTCTGCCCTCTCATGCCCTCTCACAACACCTACCATCTTACTTAGGTTTCTCTTACCTTGGACGTGGGGTATCTCTTTATGGCTGCTCCAGCAAAGCAAGCCACAGTTCCTTACCTTGTATGAGGGGTATCTCCTCATGGCTGCTGAAATCAGATTGATTATATTTTTGCAGCCAAAGATGGAGAAGCTCTATAGAGTCAGCAAAAACAAGACCAGGAGCTGACTGTGACTCAGATCATGAACCCTTTATTGCCAAATTCAGACTTAAATTGAAGAAAGTAGGGATAACCACTAGACCATTCAGGTATGACCTAAATCAAATCCCTTATGAGTATGCAGTGGAAAAGAGAAACAGATTTAAGGGACTAGATCTGATAGACAGAGTGTCTAATGAATTATGGACGGAGGTTCATGACATTGTACAGGAGACAGGAATCAAGACCATCCTCAAGAAAAAGAAATGCAAAAAAGCAAAACAGCTGTCTGAGGAGGCATACAAATAGCTGTGAAAAAAGAGAAGTGAAAAGCAAAGGAGAAAAGGAAAGATATTTTCATTTGAATGCAGAGTTCCAAATAATAGGAAGGAGAGATAAGAAAGCCTTCCTCAGCGAGAAATAGAGGAAAACAAAAGAATGGGAAAGACTAGAGGTCTCTTCAAGAAAATTAGTGATACCAAGGGAATATTTCATGCAAAGATGGGTTCGATAAAAGACAGAATTGGTATGGACCTAACAGAAGCAGAAGATATTAAGAACAGGTGGCAAGAATACACAGAAGAACTGTACAAAAAAGATCTTCATGACTCAGATAATCACGATGGTGTGCTCACTCACCTAGAGCCAGACACACTGGACTGAGAAGTCAAGTGGGCCTTAGAAAGCATCACTACAAACAAAGCTAGTGGAGGTGATGGAATTCCAGTTGAGCTATTTCAGCTCTTGAAAGATGATGCTGTGAAAGTGCTGCACTCAGTATGCCAGCAAATTTGGAAAACTCAGCAGTGGCCACAAGACTGGAAAAGGTCAGTTTCATTCAAATCCCAAAGAAAGGCAATGTCAAATAATGCTCAAACTACCGCACGATTGCACTCATCTCACACGCTAGTGAAGTAATGTTCAAAATTCTCCAAGTCAGGCTTCAGCAATATGTGAACCGTGAACTTCCAGATGTTCAAGCTGGTTTTCAAAAAGGCAGAGAAACCAGAGATCAACTTGCCAACTTCCGCTGGATCATTGTAAAAACAAGAGAGATCCAGGAAAACATCTATTTCTGCTTTATTGACTATGCCAAAGCCTCTGAATGTGTGGATCACAATAAACTGTGGGAAATTCTGAAAGAGATGGGAATACCAGACCACCTGCCCTGCCTCTTGAGAAACCTGTATGTAGGTCAGTAAGCAAGAGTTATAATTGGACATGGAACAACAGACTGGTTCCAAATAGGAAAAAGTGTACGTCAAGCCTGTATATTGTCACCCTGCTTATTTAACTTATATGCCGAGTACATCATGAGAAACGCTAGACTAGAAGAAGCACAAGCTGGAATCAAGATTACTGGGAGAAATATCAATAACCTCAGATATGCAGATGACACGACCCTTATGGCAGAAAGTGAAGAGGAACTAAAGAGCCTCTTGATGAAAGAGGAGAGTGAAAAAGTTGGCTTAAAGATCAACATTCAGAAAACTAAGATCATGGCATCTGGTCCCATCACTTCATGAGAAATAGATGGAGAAACAGTGGAAACAGTGTCAGACTTTATTTTTCTGGGCTCCAAAATCACTGGAGATGGTGATTGCAACCACGAAATTAAAAGACACTTACTCCTTGGAAGGAAAGTTATTACCAACTAAGACAGCATATTATAAAGCAGAGATATTAGTTTGCCAACAAAGGTCCATCTAGTCAAGGCTATGGTTTTTCCAGTGGTCATGTATGGATGTGAGAGTTGGACTGTGACGAAATCTGAGCACCGAAGAATTGATGCTTTTAAAGTGTGGTGTTGGAAAAAACTCTTGAGAGTCCCTTGGACTGCAAGGAGATCCAACCAGTCCATCCTAGAGGAGATAAGTACTGCCGTTCATTGGGAGGACTGATGCTGAAGCTGAAACTCCAATATTTTGGCCACCTCATGTGAACAGTTGACTCATTGAAAAAGACCCTGATGCTGGGAAAGATTGAGGGCAGGAGGAGAAGGGGACGAGAGAGGATGAGATGGTTGGATGGCATCACTGACTCGATGGACATGAGTTTGAGTAAACTCCGGGAGTTGGTGATGGACAGGGAGGCCTGACGTGATGTGATTCATGGAGTCGGAAAGAGTTGTACACGACTGAGCGACTGAACTGAACTGAACTGACAGAGTGCCTGAAGAACAATGGACAGAGGTTCATGACATTGTAGGGAGGCAGTGATCAAGACTATCCCCAAGAAAAAGAAATGCACAAAGGCAAAATGGTTTTCAGTTTTGTAAGAAGCCCAGACAAATAGCTGAGAAAAGAAGAGAAGCTAAAGGCAAAGGAAAAAAGGAAAGATATACACATCTTAATGCAGAGTTTCAAAGAACAGTAAGGAAAGATAAGCATTCCTCAGTAATCAATGCAAAGAATTGAGGAAAACAATAGAATGGGAAGACGAGAGATCTCTTCAAGAAAAGTAGAGATATGAAGGGAATAGTTCATGCAAAGATGGACACAATAATGAAAAATATCACATGGACCTAACAGAAGCCAAAGATCTTAAGAAGAGGTGACAAGGAAAAAGAAGAAGAGAAAAACCCAAAATTAGTAGAAAGAAAGAAATCATAAAGATCCAAGCAAAATAAATGAAAAAAAAAAAAAAGAAAAAGAAAGAAACAATAGAAAAGATCAATAGAAATAAAAGCTGGTTCTTTGAGAAGACAGACAAAATTGACAAACTCTTAGCCAGATTTGTCAGGATGAAAAGAGACAAGAATCAAATAAACAAAATTAGAATTGAAAAAGAGAGGTTACAACAGACAATGTAGAAATACAAAAGATTACAAGAGACTATTATGAAAAACTATATGGTAATAAAAAAAGATAACTTGGAAGAACTCTGAGCCAAGAAGAAATAGAAATTGTGAACAACCCAATACAAGCACTGAAATTGAAGCTGTGACCAAAAATACCCCCAAAACAAAAGCCCAGGACCAGATGGCTTCACAGGAGAATTCTATCAAACATTTAGTGAAGAGCTAATGCCTATCCTAAAACTCTTTCAAAAAACTGCAGAGGAAGGAACACTTCCAAACTCATTCTACAAGGCCGCCATCACTCTGATACCAAAGCCAGACAAAGACAACACACAAAAAAGAAAACTACAGGCCAATAAAACAAAATTTTAGCAAACAGGATTCAGCAACACATCTAAAAGCTCATATATCATGATCAAGTTGGGTTTATTCCAGGGATGCAAGGATTCTACTATATATGAAAATCAATCGATGTGATACACCATATTAACAAATTGAAAGATAAAAACCACATGATTATCTCCATAGATGTAGAAAAAGCCTTTGACAAGGTTCAGCACCTATTCATGATTAAAACTCTTCAAAAAAAAATGGGCATAAAAGGAACCTACCTCAACATAGTAAAAGCCATATGTGATATGCCTACAGCAAACATTATTCTCAATGGTGAAAAATTGAAAGCATTTCCCCTAAGATCAGGAACAAGACAAGGGTGTCCACTTTCACCACTATTATTCAACATAGTTCTGGAAGTACTAGCTACAACAATCAGAGAAGAAAAAGAAAGAAAAGGAATCCAGATCAGAAAAGAAGAAGTAAAGTTCTCACTGCTTGCAGATGACACGATACTGTACATAGAAAACCCAAAAGAGAGTATCATCAAATTACTAGAGCTAATCAGTGAACTTAGCAAAGGTGCAGAATACCAAATCAATACACAGAAACCATTTGCATTTCTATATACAAACAATGAAAAATCAGAAAGAGCAATTAAGGAATCAATCCCACTCATCACTGCAGCAAAAAGAATTAAATATCTAGGAATAAACTTACCTAAGGAGACAAAAGAACTGTACACAAAAAATTATAAGACACTAATGAAGGAAATCAAAGATGACATAAAGAGATGGAGAGATATTCCATGTTCCTGGGTAGGAAGAAGCAATACTGTGAAAATGACTATCCTACCAAATGCAATCTACAGATTTAATGCAATCCCTATCAAATCACCAATGGCATTTTTCACAGAACTAGAAAAAACGTTTCAGAATTCATATGGAAACACAAAAGACCTCAAAGAGCCAAAGTAGTCTTGAGAAAGAAGAATGGAGCTGGAGGAATCAAGCTTCCTGACTTCAGGTTATGTTACAGAGCTGCTGCCATCAAGAAAGAATGGTGCTGGCACAAAAACAGAGATAGAGAGCAATGGAACAAGATAGAAAGCCCAGAAACAAGCCCATGCACCTATGGGTACCTTATTTTTGACAAAGGAGGCAGAATATACAGTGGGGCAAATAGAGGCTCTTCAATAAATGGTGCTGGGAAAACTGGACAGCTACATGTAAAAGAATGGAATTAGAACACTTCCTAACACCGTACACAAAGGTAAACTCAAAATGGATTAAAGACTTTAGTGTAAGACCAGAAACTATAAGACTCTGAGAGGAAGATATAGGCAGAACACTCGATGACATAAATCAAAGCAAGATCCTCTATGACCCACCTCCTAGAGTAATGGAATGAAATCAAAAGTAAACAAGTAAGACCTGATTGAACTTAAAAGCTTTTGCACAGCAAAGGAAACTATAAGCAAGGTGAAAAGACAACTTCAGAATGGGAGAAAATAATCACAAATGAAACAACTGATGATGGATTGGCAGCTCATACAACTCAATACCAGAAAAACAAACAACCCAATCAAAAAGTGGGAAGAAGACTTAAACAGACATTTCTCCAAAGAAGACATGCAGATGGCTAACAAACGCATGAAAGATGCTCAACATCGCTCATTATTAGAGAAATGCAAGTCAAAACTACAATGCGATATCACCTCACACCGACCAGAATGGCCCTCACCAAGAAGTTTACAAAGAATAAATGCTGGAAAGATTGTGGAGAAAATGGAACACTCCTGCACAGTTTGTGGGAATGTAAATTGATACAGCCACTATGGAGGATGGTATGAAGATTCCTTGAAAAACTAGGAATAAAACCACCATGACCCAGAAATCCCATCCTAGGCATATACACTGAGGAAACCAAAATTGAAAGAGACCTATGTATCCCATTGTTCTTTGCAACACTATTTCCAATAGTTAAAACATGGAAGCCACCTAGATGTGTATCAACAGATGAATGGATAAAGAAGTGTGGTAAATATACACAGTGGAATATTACTCATCCATAAAAAGGATTGCATTTGAGTCAGTTCTAATGAGGTTGATGAACCTAGAATGTTTTATACAGAATGAAGTGAGCCAGAAAGAGAAAGATAAATACTGTGTTCTAACACATATGTATGGAATCTAGAAAAATGGTACTGAAGAATTTAGTTACAGGGCAACAATGGAGAAACAGACGTAGAGAATAGACTTATGGACATTGGGAGAGGGGAGGAGAGGCTGAGATGTACGGAAAGAGTAACATGGAAAATTATATTACCATATGTAAAATAGAGAGCCAAGAGGAATTTGCTGCATGGCTCAGGAAACTCAAACAGGGGCTCTGCCTAAACCTAGAGGTTTGGGATGGGATGAGGAGGGAGATGGGCGGGAGGCTCAAAAGGGAGAGGACATATGTAGACCTATGGCTGGTTCATGTTGAGGTTTGAGAGAAAACAGCAAAAGTTTGTAAAGCATTTATCCTTCAAAAAATTGATTTTAAAAAATAAAACTGTGGTAGAAATTAAAAAATAAAAAGTGGCAAGAATACCCAGAAGAACTGTACAAAAAATATCTGCATTACCCAGATAACCACAATGGTGTGATCACCCACCTAGAGCCAGACATCCTGGAATGTGAAGTCAGGTGGGCCTTAGGAAGCATCACTATGAACAAAACTAGTTGGGGAGATGGAATTCCAGTTGAGCTATTTCAAATCCTAAAAGATGATGCTGTGAAAGTACTGCACTCAATATGCCAGCAAATTTGGAGAACTCAGCAGTAGCCACAAAACTGCATAAAGTCAGTTTTCATTTTAGTCCCAAAGCAAGGCAATCCCAAAGAATGTCGTACTACTGCATAATTGCACTCATCTCACACGTCAGTAAAGTGATGCTCAAAATTCTCCAAGCCAGGCTTCAACATTACATGAATGGTGAAATTCCAGATGTTCAAGCTGGATTTAGAAAAGGCAGAGGAACCAGAAATAAAATTGCCAGCATCCACTGGACTATTGAAATAACAAGAAAGTTCCAGAAGAACATCTATTTCTGCTTTATTGACTGCCCAAAGCCTTTGACTGTGTGGATCACAGCAAACTATGGAAAATTCGTAAGGAGATAGGAGTACCAGACTATCATACCTGTCTCCTGAGAAATCTGTATGCAGATCAGGAATAAACAGTTAGAACTGGACATGGAAAACAGACTGGTTCCAAACTGGGAAAGGAGTATGTCAAAGCTGTATATTGTCATCCTGCTTATTTAACTTATATGCAGAATACATCATGCAAAATGCCAGGCTGAATGAAAACACAAGCTGGAATCAAGATTGCCAGGAGAAATACCAATAACCTCAGATAAGCAGATGACACCACCCTTATGGAAGAAAGAGAAGAACTGAAGATCCTCTTGATGAAAGTGAAAGAGGAGAGTGAAAAAGTTGGCTTAAAACTCAACATTCAGAAAACTAAGATCATTGCATCCAGTCCCATCACTTCAAGGTAAATAGATTAGGAAACAATGGATAAAGTGAGTGACTTTATGTTTTTGTGTTCCAAAATCACTGCAGATATTGACTGCAGATATGAAATTAAAAGACACTTGTTCCTTGGAAGAAAAGCTATGACAATTCTTGACAGCATATTAAAAAGCAGACATTGCTTTGCCAATAGTAGTCCATCTGGTGAAAGCTATTGTTTTTCCAGTAGTCATTTATGGATGTGAGAGTTGGACCATAAAGAAAGCTGAGCTCCAAAGAACAGATGCTTTTTTAACTGTGGTTTTGGAGAAAACTCTGTAGAGTCCCTTGGACTGCAAGGAGATCCAATCTGTCAATATTAAAGGAAATCAGTCCTGAATATTCATTGGAAGGACTGATGCTGAAGTTGAAAGTCCAGTACTCTGGCCATTTAATGCCAAGAACTGACTCATTGGCAAAGACCCTGATGCTGGGAAAGATTGAAGGCAGGAGGAGAAGGGGGCGACACTGGATGAGATAGTTGGATGACATCACTGGCTCTATGGACATGAGTTTGAGTAAGCTCTGGGAGTTGGTGATGGACAAGGATGCCTTGCGTGCTGCAATCCATGGGGTTGCAAATAGTTGGACACTACTGAGCAAATGAACTGAACTTAAAAGTGTAGACATTGAAATCTGTCCAAGTATAATTTACAAAAATTAAAAATATGACTCTCCACAGTGAGCTGTCACTTCACATCTTTCAGAATGGCTGTCATCAAAAAGAACAATAATAACATATATTGGTAAAGATGTGGAGAAATGGGAACCCTCCAATATTATTGGTGGAAATATAAATTAATGTTGCCATGACATTATGATGGCTTCAAAAAATTTAAAAAAAGAACTACCACATTATCCAGCAATTCCACTCTTGGGTATACACCTGAAAAAATAAAAACACTAATTTAAAAACATATAGGCACCCCATTGTCCATAACACTATTGCTTACCATTGCCAAGATATGGAAGCAACCTGAGTGTCCATCAACAGATGAATGGATAAAGAGGTGGGATATATATATATATATATATATATATATATATATATATATAAAATGGAATATCACTCAGCTATAAGAATGAAATTTTGCCACTTGCAGAAACATATATGGGCTTGGAAGGCATTATACTAAGTGAAATAATTCAGACAGAGAAAGACAAGTACTGATGACATCACTTATGTGTGGAACTTAAAAAGTACAACGAATTTGAAGATATAGCAAAAAGAAGCAGGATCACGGGTACAGAGAACAAACTTATAGTTACTGTGTTGGGGACAGACATATAATATAGGGGTGAGGAAGGAGACACAAACTATTGAGTATAAGATAGTCTCAAGAACACGTTAAACAACATGGGGAATATAGCCAATATTTCATAATAACTGTAAATGGAAAGTAACCTTTAAAATTTATAAAATCCTTAAATTAAAAAAAAAACTAAAAATTCCCATGTTTTTTACAAATATAAAGTGAACATGTTTCAAAAATTTATGTAACTCATTAATGAGGAAGCCAGAAGAATGGCAAAGCAGGTTCAAAGGACTATAGGGTAAAAAGAGTGTTCATAGTTTCTGAAAGGAAGCATGGTGAAATAAGATTGTTACATTAATTTTACAACTGGTTAAGGTCCTACAGGGCAATAAAAATGTAACCTTTGACATCTTTTTAATAGAAATTTTTCATATTGCTACTGGACAAAATTCATATGCAATGCTTTTGGACAAGAATCCTTGCATTGTTATCAGTTTTCTACAATGTAGCATATACCCCTAAAGAATAATAAAATAATGTGATCAACAGTAAATAGTAAAACAAAAAAGGTACATAGCTTTAGAAAATATGGTGATTCATGTGTGAGCCTGTTAGACAATGCTTCAATATAACTTTGTTTTCTTTTTTTTTTTCATTAATTTTTATTAGTTGGAGGCTAATTACTTTACAATATTGTAGTGGTCTTTTTCATACATTGACATGAACCAGCTATGGATTTACATGTATTCCCCATCCTGATCCCCTCTCCCACCTCCCTCTCTATTGGATTCTTCTGGGTCTTCCCAGTGCACCAGGCCCGAGAACTTGTCTCATGCATCCAACCTGGGCTGGTGATCTCTTTCACCATAGATAATATACATATTTCGATGCTGTTCTCTCGAAACATCCCACCCTCGCCTTTTCCCACAGAGTCCAAAAGTCTGTTCTGTACATCTGTGTCTCTTTTTCTGTTTTACATATTGGGTTATCATTACCATCTTTCTAAATTCCATATATATGTGTTAGTATACTGTATTGGTGTTTATCTTTCTGGCTTACTTCACTCTGTATAAGGGGCTCCAGTTTCATCCATCTCATTAGAACTGATTCAAATGAATTCTTTTTAATGGCTGAATAATATTCCATGGTGTATATGTACCACAGCTTCCTTATCCATTCGTCTGCTGATGGGCATCTAGGTTGCTTCCATGTCCTGGCAATTATAAACAGTGCTGCGATGAACATCAGGGTGCATGTGTCTCTTTCAGATCTGGTTTCCTCAGTATGTATGCCCAGAAGTGGGATTGCTGGGTCATATGGCAGTTCTATTTCCAGTGTTTTAAGGAATCTCCACACTGTTCTCCATAGCGGCTGTAACTAGTTTGCATTCCCACCAACAGTGTAAGAGGGTTCCCTTTTCTCCACACCCTCTCCAGCATTTATTGCTTGTAGACTTTTGGATAGTAGCCAACCTGACTGGCCTGTAATGGTACCTCGTTGTGGTTTTGATTTGCATTTCTCTGATAATGAATGATGTTGAGCATCTTTTCATGTGTTTGTTAGCCATCTTTATGTCTTCTTTGGAGAAATGTCTGTTTAGTTCTTTGGCCCATTTTTTGATTGGGTCCTTTATTTTTCTGGAATTGAGCTGCAGGAGTTGCTTGTATATTTTTGAGATTAATCCTTTTTCTGTTGCTTCGTTTGCTATTATTTTCTCCCAATCTGAGGGCTGTCTTTTCACCTTGCTTATAGTTTCCTTTGTTGTGCAAAAGCTTTTAAGTTTCATTAGGTCCCATTTGTTTATTTTTGCTTTCATTTCCAATATTCTGGGAGGTGGGTCATAGAGGATCCTGCTGTGATTTATGTTGGAGAGTGTTTTGCCTATGTTCTCCTCTAGGAGTTTTATAGTTTCTGGTCTTACATTTAGATCTTTAATCCATTTTGAGTTTATTTTTGTGTATGGTGTTAGAAAGTGTTCTAGTTTAATTATTTTCCAAGTGGTTGACCAGTTTTCCCAGCACCACTTGTTAAAGAGGTTGTCTTTTTTCCATTGTATATCCTTGCCTCCTTTGTCAAAGAGAAGGTGTCCATAGGTTCGTGGATTTATCTCTGGGCTTTCTATTCTGTTCCATTGATCTATATTTCTGTCTTTGTGCCAGTACCATACTGTCTGATGACTGTGGCTTTGTAGTATAGTCTGAAGTCAGGCAGGTTGATTCCTCCAGTTCCATTCTTCTTTCTCAAGATTACTTTGGCTATTCGAGGTTTTTTTAATTTCCATACAAATTGTGAAATTATTTGTTCTACTTCTGTGAAAAATACCATTGGTAGCTTGATATGGATTGCATTGAATCTATAGATTGCTTTGGGTAGTATAGCCATTTTGACAATATTCAATACAACTTTGAAAAGTCATGTGACATCCTTTAGCCTGCAGGCTTTGGATATTTATTTCTTAAATCAAAATAGCATAAAAACCCTTATGATTATACAGTGGAAGTGACAAACAGATTCAAGGGATTAGATCTGATTGATAGAGTGCCTTCTCTTTTGTTGTTGGAAGAGGGTGTTTGCTATGATCAGTGTGTTCTCTTGGCAAAACTCTATTATTTATTTAAAAATATATTGCAAGACTTTTTTTTAAATTGAAGTATAGTTGATTTGCAATGTTGTGTTAGTTTCAGGTGCACAGATATGTTCCATTAAAGGCTACTACAAGATACTGAATATAGTTCCCTGAGCTACACAGTGGGCCCTTTTAATTTTATATATAGTAGTGTGTATCTGTTAATCCCAGATTTCCAATTTACCCTCCTCCTCCTCTCGTCTTTGGTAACCATAAGCTTGTTTTCTGTGTCCATGAGTGTATTACAAGACTCCTCTTGAATATACTCATTTACATTATTCTTTTTCCTCCTGGAAATAATATTTCTAGTTACCTTCCTCATATAGAAATTATTCTAATTTAATATATACGTTTGATTCTTTTATTAATCACTATTATTTTCTGCAACAACTAGTTTTAAATCAAAATGCTTTCTTGTCATAAGGCTCATAAATGTCTAAAAAATATTATTCTGCATTGAGTTTGCTAATCAGTATTAATAATACACAAGTGATAAAATCAACTAAGAATTCTTATCAACAGTTACAACATGTGAAGGAGTTTTTCCCCCACATCAAGCATTTCTTGGATGTCCTCTACCCAGAGAGGGCATCAGATCACACAGGTTAAGGGTTCAGTCCTAAAACCTGGCCTGTCCCCCATCCCCCACCCTCTTTAGACTCAGCACAAGTCCAGGTTGTCACCTGTGCTTCTGACCGACAAGCTTTAAATTACAGTTTTCAGGGACCCCATTCTTCAGGTTTGATTATTTTGCTGAACTAGCTCATAGAACTCAGAGAAACATTTATTTACTAGACCACCATTGTTGTTGTTTTTTTTAAATTTATATTTATTTATTTGGCTGCATTGGGTCTTAGCTGCAACACACGGGTTCTTATTTTGCAGCACGTGAGAATCTGGTTCCCTGACCAGGAATCAAACCTGGGGCCCCTGCGTTGGGAACACAGTCTTAGATACTGGACACCAGGGAAGTCCTTATACTAATTTTTTAACTGAAAGTTTATAACTTAGGAATAGCCAAATAGAAGAGATTCAAAGGGCAAGATATGAGGAAAGGACACTGAGTGTGCATGGTCTCTGGGTGCCCTACTCTCCCCAAATCTCCAGTGCAGATGCTCTCCTTTTGAGTTTTTCTGGAGGCTTCATTACATACGCATGATTGGTTAAACTATTGACCATAGGTGATTGATTCAACCTCCCATGGCTCTCCCCTCCCACTAAGTCAGAGGGTGGGACAGAAAGTTCTCAACCTTCTATTCTTGGTTGGCTTCTCTGGTAACCAGTGACCATCTTCAATTGTTTTCTCAAAGTCACCTCATTAGCATAAATCCAGTAGTAACGGAAAGGGACTTGTTATAATAAGATGCCCATTTCACCTTATAACTTTCAAGTGATGTTGGGAGATGAGGACAAGAGACCAAATATTAATTTATTGTTATTCTTATAGTTCAGGAAGCTCCAAGGATTTTGGAAGCTGTGAGACAAGAACAGTAGACAAAGGCTAAATATGTGTATGAAAAATATATTTTGGTCATCTAAATAATCAAATATGTATTTCTTATAGATCACAATATCACACAAAATATAATTTTAATTAAAATTATTAAAAATAAAATAAAATATTTATTGGAAATGCATATCTGAATGCATTAAAATTGACAAGACAATTTTTATTGTCCTTTTTGTGGTAGTACATTAAAATAAGATTCTGAAAAGGAAAGAGAGATGCCTTTCCTTTGTAATAGAAGAAAGATAATTTTGAAAAAGGAAAACCAGAAGGAAATTCTCATTCCTCTTTCATGGGAACATTTTGTAGAGATGAATTTTAGGAAACATATATATATATGTAAATATCACATTTGCAATTTGTGCTCATGCTCAGTCATGCCTGACTTTTTGCATCCCCATGGACTGTAGCCCACTGGGTTCCTCTGTCTATGGGATTTTCCAGGCAAGAATACTAAAGTGGGTTGTCATTTTATCCTCCAGGGGATCTTCCCAACCCAACCCAGGGATCGAGCTAGTGTCTCTATTGGCAGGCAGATTCTTTACCAGTAGTGCCACCTGGGAAGCCCAACAAGATTAAACCAGTCGTCTGGTTTGTGTGTGTTATGTGGACTCTTTGTAACCCTTTGGAGTATAGCTTGCCTGGCTCCTCTGTCCATGGGATTTTTAGTAAAAAATACTGGAGTTGGTTGTTGTTTCCTTGTCTAGGGAATCTTTTAGACCCAGGGATCAAACCTGTGTCTCCTGTGTCTTCTGCATTACAGGCAAATTCTTTGCCTGCTGAGCTATCAGGGAAGCCCCATTGATTCATAAGTGATTTATATTTTAAAGATAATAATCCTATAAATGACATACATTTAGCAAATACTCCTCAAGTTTGTTGATTGTCTTAACTTAGCATTGTATAGTGTTAGTCATTCAGTTTTGTCTGACTCTTTGTGACCCCATGGACTGTAGCCTCACCAGGCTCCTCTGTCCAAGGAATTCTCCAGGCAAGAATACTGGAACGGGTTGCCATTTCATAAAAGGGTTTTTTTTCAACATTTTATTATGAAAATTTACAAACACAGAAACATTACAAGAACAATATACGAAACAGATTTACCAAACAATTATGTTCAACAATATCTTAACAATTCGCCACCTTTCCTTTATTACATCCCTGTATTTTTGTTAAAACATTTCAAAATATGCTGTGAACAGCATTCCACTTCACATCTTCATGATTTAGCAGAGATTTCCTAAGATTTGAGACATTCTCATATCTCTAACACCAGCAACTTCATCACTTCAAATACGTACACCTAGTTTAGAGAAGTTTTTAGTTGTGTCACTAAAATTCTAAAAGTAAGTAAATAAATAATCCTGTTAGCCTTCAAAATCAAAGAAGATCTTTCAGTGACTAAGTTCTTCATTCTCATAAAATTTCTAGCAAGTCTAGAAGAAATTATGGACATCACAAGTGAAAAATCATAAGATTTGTTCTTCTTTTTTTCACCACAGCTGCAGGGAACAACAGGACAACAGAGAACTCCCCCCAGGTTGTGAGAAGCCCAAGTCACCCTTGATCATCCCACTCCCTCTCTTTTTTCTAAATGTTCCTCATAAAGTAATTCAAATGGGCCCAACGGTTCAACAAAAGACCCCTGGGAATGAGGGCCTAAAAGGCGGCTTGAGAGTTGTTAACCTCATATAAACATGAGCAAACAGATCAAATAACAGCTTGAAATATTTAGTTCTACCCTCCTTGAATCATCTGGAAGTGCGAGTCACTTATCTTCCAGTTGCCTGTCGTCTCCTAGGCACAAAGGTGTCTGTGTCAAACATTGCCCAGCAGAGCAGTCCTCCTTTCAATATATCTTGGTGTAGTAAAAAAAAAAAAAGCTTGTGTTCCCAGAGGGTTTTTTTTTTTTTTTGGAACCACATATGTAATAAAGACAAATCTGTGTTCTTTTCCAATTTTTTATGTCTACTCAATATTCCACTAGAAGAGGAAAATTTTATCATTGAAATATAAATTAAATGATGCAAAATAGAGATTATAAAATGTGTGCTCATTTTAACCTTCTCATTAATGTGGCTATTAAAGTTTGGGAGGAATTCAAGCATTTTATTTTTAACTGTGACTTAGAGGCTGGCAGTCATTTAAAACTCAGCACCTGCTCAATGACACTTAATGAAAAACAGAAGCATCTCCCTTTTGCCATGAATTCAAACAATTTAAAATTATTTCCAGTAATAAGCCTGAAACCCATTATGAAAACTGTGGGTTTTGTGCCCTGGAATTTACAACATTAGCAATTCCTTGGAACCAAGAACTTTGGCTGTATCAGCAGATAGGGAAGGAGGTGTCCACAATTTTGTTGCATCCAACAAGCCATCCATGTGGGCCCGATCCAGCCAGCCCAACTCACCAACTACACTAGTAGGTGTGGGTGGGTTTTCTCCTGTACTTGGCCACACTCCTTCCTGGCATTTAAGTTCAAATTCTATTTAAACATCCCGATGCTACTTTCCTACATCCTACTGACTCATAAAAAAAGCATGAAAGATAAAAGTACTAGCTAATATTCATGTGTTTTGTTTTGTTTTCCTCCAGTTTATGGGCTCCCTTTCTGTAAACTGTCATGTTGCATGACATGTAAAAGACATGCAACCAAGTTCTGTGAATCTATTATATCTTCTCATTTTTCAGTATTTCAGTGATCTTTCAAAAGACTACGAATAAGTAATAAAGCTATTTGACAGGTAATGAAAGTGGGGCTTAAAGCAATTTCATTATTTTCTGAAGGTCATAGAGGAAAATGATACTAGGTCTTATTACATATGTGAGAGAATTGAGACTATTACCAAAATTCTTGTTAATTTCATGTTTGAGCTGCTGAGTTCTTTAGGTTTGGTTCACGTCAGTTCTTTCTCCGCTTAAGTGGCAAGGCTCTGGGTGTTTCTACCCTTGGTACCTTCTGTACCCTGGGATAACAATCTGGAAGAGGGGGGCTGGAGGAAATCTATGAGATGCTATTTGCTGTGGTGGTCCAGTCAAATCTCTGCCCAGTAGAAGGCGGACGTCAACATCCATCGCCATGGGAAGGAGCAAGGGAACCCAGGTGCCTCAGGGAGCAGGAGACTGAGGAATGGAAGTCACTGCTGAGTTTCAAGGCTGTCACAGTGTCTCTGGTGGAGGGTGGAGGCAAAACTCTGGGAAGGTGATCACTAGAGAGTTGTAGTCAAAGTAGTGAGATTGGTAAGGACCCCTGGAATCACGAAAAGCTTAAGGCACGCAGTTCAGTGTATGATGCCATGTCCCCTAGATCTTCTCACCAGATGAGAATGCCTCTGTTTTGCTGCTTCCTCTGACTGCCAAATCTTCTGTTCCTCCTCACACACTGCACCCCAGGACAGGTGACACAGGCAGCAGCAGTGGGTTAATGGGTTGTGTCAACAGAAATAAAGGGGCTGCATGTCGTACAGGTTTCACTCATGCTGACTATGCCATTCATCAGTCCTTATGAACTCAACTTGAATGCAATTTAAAATATAATTAATAGTAAAAGCTAGCATTTTTCTTACCAGGTTCTACACTGAGCACTTGCTATGCATTCTCATTTATGCCTCACTCTTTTCCTATTAGACTTGATCCCTTCTTGAAGCTTAAGAGTGCAGTAAACATTGGGGTGGAGCTAACTTTTGCACCAATCTTTCTGATGCCAGATTATAGAACTGTTTACTGTATTATACTGTCTTTATTGAAACAAATTGGCATATCTAAAAATTAAAATAAATGAGAGTGTAATAGAAAAGAAAGAAATGCATGAGGATATGTTATCCAATTCTTTTGTAAAGGCAAATTCCATTTGCATGTGAAATATGCAGATTATGTTTCCTGCTGCTCACAGAAAATGTCACAATAAATGACATCAATAAAACATTTTCTGCACTACATGCATGTACAGTCGGCCATTGGCTGAATGTGGCATCTAGCTGGTTCCACTGCTCCAGATGATCTGTAGGAGGTGAAGAGTCTTTAGAACTTTCCCCTGACTTGATCTCCCTTGGGAAATGGGTATTTGCCTTCCCACTGCAAATTACAATCTCCTAATGCTGCTTGATTTAGTACCAAGAATCAAAATCAGTAACACATAAAGAAAGAATGAAAGATACAGGTAGCAGTTTCTTGGTGGAAATTATAATATATATTACTATCCACATTCCAAAGCTGGGAAGTGATGCTTTTTCGAAGAATATTTATGGGTAAGTCATCCTTGATGAAGATGACTTGAAGTCAGAGAGCATCAGAAGGACTTGTTGCCTTAAAATCAAAGGCAATTTGTTGAATTCCATGGACAGTATAATCTATGGGGTCACAAAGAGTTGGACACAACTGACGAACTTTCACTTTCTCTGTCTCTAATTTGACCACTGTCATTGGGTAGCTAGGGGTTTCTAAATTGGCAGTTATAGCCCATTTAATCAAATGGAAAATTTGGAAATAAAACATAGACAAATGGCTAAACTTGTTTGGATTGTTCTATTATAAATCACAAAATGCTAAAGTCTTTAAAACCCGAACTTTGAAGCACCTGATGCCAAAATACTGCAGGCAGCCTTAATAAGAGAGCTATAAAGTTACTAGTTGTTCTTTAAAGTTAATGTTTGCTGACTATTTTGTGACAATTGCAATGTCTATTTCAAAACACTTTACTCAATACACTTACTGGAAGACACTTCTAAAAACTGTAGATCTATATCCTGGAGGAGGGCATGGCAACACACTCCAGTATTCTTGCCTAGAAAATCCCATGGACAGAGGAGCCTGGCAGACTATATAGTCAACAGGGATGCAAAGAGTCAGATAGGACTGAAGTGACTTAGCATGCAGGCATGCACATAGATCTGCATGTTTAAGAACAACTCATGAAAACACTGAAAAAGTACTGAGAGTCTCAATATGAAAACACCTTGAAACCTAGACGTTTATCTTTCTCTAGAGTGAGGAGTACCTGGAGAGATTTTAAAAACAAAACAAAATTTCCCTTCTACATGAAAGTCTTGGCTATAACTCCTCCCCTTCCCTTAAAATAATAGAAATAATATTGGTTCTTTTTCTTCTTGCATCTCTATAGATCCATATTACTCCCCCCCCCAAAACAAACAGCACTTTATATTTTAAAATTTGCCTAAGTTACAAATTGACTTTTCATATGTAAATTCTATAGAAGGAAATGGCTGAGAAGACTGATGGTCAAGAAAGAGGCAGGTAATTCAGTTAAGTCTGAATGTTTCTCTCCCATACACACACACATATACACACACACACAAACACATATACACATTCTCATGCACTGTCTAAGCATTCCTGACTTGTCCATCTCACTATAGAATCAACATATTTTGATGAGATCAAGATAAAAGTTTTCTCTTTTAGAGGAGATGAAACTAATACCAACTACACTACAAGGCATACTTAGAATATGCTAGGACAGAGAAAATTAGGAACAGTTTTGCAATTGAGTCATGTATGTGGAGTTGAGCCATTCTGGTAGATTGTTGTTCAATGATTTAAGGTTTAATTCACAATTTTTATGTTGTAAACACAAAAAAAATCAGTGAGTAGTCCAAGTACCAATGTTAATTAGATGGAGCCCATTGACTGCCCTTTCCTTTCTCTCACTGTATATTCTACTCAAAATCTGGATTCTTTCCTAAAGCAACTCCATTAAGTAGGGGAAAGCTTTCTTAAATTTGTTCCTTTCCATTCCTAAGTTTTTGTTTCTCTTTCTAAAAATGAATAAGAGCATATTTCCCCAGTTTGGAGTAATCCAACTTCATGCTGCTGCTGCTGCTGCTGCTAAGTCGATTCAGTCGTGTCCGACTCTGTGTGACCCCAGAGAGGGCAGCCCACCAGGCTCCCCTGTCCCTGGGATTTTCCAGGCAAGAACACTGGAGTGGGTTGCCATTTCTATCTCCAGTGCATGAAAGTGAAAAGTAAAAGTGAAATTGCTCAGTCGTGTTTGACTCTTAGCGACCCCATGGACTGCAGCCCACCAGGCTCCTCCGTCCATGGGATTTTCCAGGCAAGAGAACTGGAGTGGGGTGCCATTGCCTTCTCTGAATCTAACCTTATAGCAGAATGTTATTTTTATAAATTATTCAGAGCTATCATTTAAAAAAAAAAATCTCCCCCAAATCCAGCTCTTAAATATCTTTTAAGGCTAGGGCAAAAGTTAGTGAGACCAGTTCTCTTACGTCTGACATGTTCTAAGTACAAAATGATAGAGCAAGTCAGTCATCAAAGGTGTAGAATGACATATTCATTAGAATATGGGGCAACATGAGAGTGAGAAGAATAGAGGAAAATATTTTTAAAGAAACGAAGAAAAATTCCAAAATTTTAATAGCAACTGCCTCTAAATGTAGGATTATGAGTTATATTTTCTTCTTTCTCATAATTTTCTACACTTACTAAGCTTAATGATATTTAGGGTGAGTGCAGAAAAGCTATGATTCAAACTTCTAAAGTCAAAAAGGAAGAGGCTCAGATGTTTTTCAGTTGAAAGTCATAAGATAAGTTGCTATCAGACATCCTGTATTTGACATTTCTGTTGGTTAAGGCAGCTTCCGTGGAGAATGACAGGCAGTTTTGCCAACATCCATGAAATAATAACTGAATTAAAATACTTGCTAGTGTTTAAACACTAAGATTTCAGAGAAAGTAAAAAATAAAATGTAAGGGCCTTCCCAATATCCCTCCTGCAGTTCTTGTCTGAAAACCTGGACACAGTTTTTAAACTAAAGTAGTTGATTCCGTCAGACCAAAGTGTTTCAGTTTCTCAGGGTTTACAAAAATCCCTAAAATAGGTACTATTAATCTAGTTTGTAAAGCACATAGACTGAAGCTTTACACATTTGCATAAATTAAACCTACCGTCATTGATCCAGGGCTGACTTTTGTCACTTAGCAGCTATTTTCTGATTCTCTGGACACAAAGGGAGGAGATAGTGTGTTTGAATGGGTCCTTGTGTCTTACATTTTGTGATCCATCAGATGGGTCTTCAGTGCACAATGAGTCGTCAGCCCTGGGGTGTATCCTCTGTTTTATGCAGATGGTGACAGAGTACTCTTGTGGGATTTCACCCTTAATTTTGTCTGCAGGCTGTGTAAATTAGGTGCTTTCATGAAGTAAGAAAAATAACTTCCTGACTACATTACAACACAAATATTTTCCCCTGAACTTAAAGTAGTTGAGTCAAAAAGGTGGTTTGTAGCCTGGGTGGTCAGAATACAAAAACATACACAAGAAAGATGAAGTTTATTCTGGAAAATATAATTTCCCAATCTGGAAAAGCCCTCAGAAATGTTAAATTATTATGATATGTTGTAGAAATGTTAAATTATATTCTGCTTGTTCTTTGTCCTTTTTTGCCTTATGATTATTAAAAATAAATTAGTTCCTTTAAAAACTTTTGAAGATTTTGTTACTTAGAGTTAGGCTTTTGGAACTTACAAAGGTTAGTGTATATGAACACAGGTGAAGGTATTTTCATGAAATATTATAGCAAAGTAGAGGATTTTCCTTCAGTAACAACAAAATCTTTAAATTCCTCTTCTCCACACCCATGATGCACCCTGGTATTCTTGTGGAGAAGCTTGGGTTTTCACATCTGATTGAAACAGCAAATACAGAGTGCAGATGCAGATCTCAGACAGAACCTCTTTGCAATTATTCAGTTATTCATCAAGTATTTATGGAGTGATGACCATGTACCATGCACTGCCCCAGGGTCTGTGAGTATAAAGTTTATTTTCTAGAGGCAAGAGACCCACTAAACAAACATATATTTAAAACATTTAAGACTGCATTGAATGTTCCAAAGATAAGAAAACAGGTAGTATAAGAGAGTATAACTAGAGGGAGAGCCAAGATCAAGAGGAAAAGCTATGTAGGGAGGAAACCTCCACCCTCTTAAGGTCCCTAGCTGGATCTGCAACTTAAACTGATGGAGTCTCAGAAGAAAAGCATTCACATTTATTTTATATGACAAAGGAGCCTGCTGAAGTAAATAGAGACCTGAAGAAACAGACTTGAGTATTTCGTGCTAAGTTTGACGAGGAGCAGGCACCAGTGGAAAAATACAATAGGTTTGAGAGTGATGCTGAAAGCTCAGTTTCTCTCTCTCTCTCTCTTTTTTTTTTTTTTCAATTATTTTTATTAGTTGGGGGCTAATTACTTCGCAACATTGCAGTGGGTTTTGTCATACATTGACATGAATCAGCCATGGAGTTACATGTATTCCCCATCCTGATCCCCCCTCCCACCTCCCCCCCCCCCACCCGATTCCCCTGGGTCCTCCCAGTGCACCTGGCCCAAGCACCTGTCTCATGCATCCCACCTGGGCCGGTGGTCTGTTTCACCATAGATAATATACATGCTGTTCTTTCGAAACATCCCACCCTCCCCTTCTCCCACAGAGTCCAAAAGTCTGTTCTGTACATCTGTGTCTCTTTTTCTGTTTTGCATATATGGTTATCATTACCATCTGAAAGCTCAGTTTCTCTTGTACCCCAGTGTCAAATCAAATCTCAGAGATAGAGTTTTGGGTGAAGTAGTAAAGGACCTCCTGGTGGCTCAGATGGCAAAGAATCTGCCTGCAATGAGGGAGACCTGGATTCGATCCCTGGGTTGGAAAGATCCCCTGGAGAAGGGAATGGCTCCCCACTCCAGTATTCTTGCCTGGGGAATTCCATGGACAGAGGAGCTTGGCAGGCAACAGTCCACGGAGTCACCAAGAGTTGGACACAACTGAGCAACTTTCACTTTCACTTAGAAAAAGATAGCTTCATTGCTTTGCCAGGCAAAGGGGGGCACATTGGGTTTGTGTCCTCAAAATCATGTGTCCCCACTTGGAGAAGATAGTGACAAGTTTTATAGTAAAAGAGGGCATGATCAGCTCGTGGGCCTTCATTCTTCTGATGGATTGATAGTGAGATAAGTAGGAGTCAACATCATCAACCTTCAGGTTTAACTGGGCTGGGATCTACATGCTTGTGGGCCACATGCCACAACTTCTCTCACCTGGAAGGGGATTTAAGTATCTGCAAAATAGCTTAAGATACTGTTGTATGTATCCTTTGATGGGGAAAAACAACCTTGCCCCAAGTCTGCTCTTGCTGTTTCTTCTTTTCTCACATCCTCTTCCATCTCTAATTAACAGCTGCCTGAACCTTCCCATTGGAACTCAGGGAAGGGTGAATGAAGGCAGTTTCCTATAGTCAAAGAAATGGAGGACACAGAAAGTCCTTTTGCCCCGGAGCCTCACAGGGCTTCCAGAGTATTAGTCATGTGAGCTCAGTATAATAAACTGGGGGAATTGTCAAGATCTGTTTTTCAGGATTCTTCCTGATGTTCCTTTGTCTTAGGAGATAAACATGTTTCTTTTCTCCAGATACAGGGAAGACACTTCTCGGATGAGAGTTTTATAACCTGTTTCATGGGAGATGGGAAGAGGGAAAGTTGCAGTGAACTTTTTCTTCTATCATCTTTTCAAATTCTTTCAACTTAAAATAGTCCATATGCCAGGTGCCATATTTTGGGGTATTGTGTCCAGAACTCTATCACTAGCCTTGTGAAGATCTGAGGAAGAGAATTCCAAGAAGGGGAAACGACAGGTGAAAGGGCCCTGTAGCAGGAGAATGTGTGGATTTTATAAGCCATCAAACCCAGTAATGAAGAGGAGGAGTAGGAAGTAAGGACGGACCGCAGGACGCAGGACGTCGAAAGATCTGTTAGATTTTCTTCCGAGAAAAATTTATACAAATGCCTCTCACCATTTATGACTTTGCTTTTGAGACTCAAAGTGATCTTTGTTCAAGAGGAGGCTCTTTTTAAAAAACATATTCTAGGCTGTTGCTTTGGCCATTGATAAAAGAGAAATGAGAAATGGGGAAGTCATCCTTTCATATACCTGAGTTAACTTGAATTTTATTCTAACAAGAACAGCCTGTTTGTGGCCTATCAAACATACATTGCACTTCTTCTTTAATTATTAGAGAAAAGGGCACATTGACCAGAAGTAAATAATGTCTATATTAAAAACAAAGATTAAATGTTTCCCTTCCTGGGACACCAGTGCTAGTTATCCATGATAAGACTCCCTTTCCAGGTGTCAAGGTCATTCTGACTCCGTGTTTGTGCTGGTATGGCTTTTTTTTGAAAATTTGAAGGCTGTCTTTCAGGTTATAGTCCTCAGTTTGGCTAAAAAAACAAAACAACAACAACAAAAAAAGACCTCTTTGCTTTTCCTATTACAGAGTTTTTAAATTAATTTATTATTTATTGAAGGATAATTGCTTTACAGAATTATTTTGCTCTATTCTGTCAAACCTCAACATGAATCAGCCACAGGTATACAGATGTCCCCTCCCTCTTGATCTTCCTCCATCTCCCTCCCATCCCACCCCACTAGGTTGATCCAGGGCCCTGTTTGAGTTTCCTGAGCCAGGCAGCAAATTCCTCTTGGCTCTCTATTTTACATATGGTAATGTAAGTTTCCATGTTACTCTTTCCATACATCTCACCCTTTCTTCCCCACTCCCCATGTCCATAAGTCTATTCTCTATGTCTGTTTCTCCACAGTTGCCTGTAACTAAATTCTTCAGTACCACTTTTTTTCTAGATTCCATACATATGTGTTAGAATACAGTATTTATCTTTTTCTTTCTGACTCACTTCACTCTGTATAAAACATTCTAGGTTCATCAACCTCATTAGAACTGACTCAAATGCATTCCGTTTTATGGATGAGTAATACTCCACTGTATATATTTACCACACATCTTTATCCATTCATCTGTTGATGCACATCTAGGTTGCTTCCATGTTTTAACTATTGGAAATAGTGCTGCAATGAACAACGGGATACATGGGTCTCTTTCAATTTTGGTTTCCTCAGTGTATATGCCTAGGATGGGATGGCTGGGTCAAATGGTGGTTTTATTCCTAGTTTTTCAAGGAATCTCCATACCATCCTCCATAGTGGCTGTATCAATTTACATTCCCACAAACTGTACAAGAGTGCTCCATTTTCTCCACAATCTTTCCAGCATTTATTCTTTGTAAACTTCTTGGTGAGGGCCATTCTGATCGGTGTGAGGTGATATCGCATTGTAGTTTTGATTTGCATTTCTCTAATAATGAGCGATGTTGAGCATCTTTCATGCGTTTGTTAGCCAGCTGCATGTCTTCTTTGGAGAAATGTCTGTTTAAGTTTTTTTCCCACTTTTTGATTGGGTTGTTTGTTTTTCTGGTATTGAGTTGTATGAGCTGCTTGTATATTTTGGAAATCAATCCTTTGTCAGTTGTTTCATTTGCGATTATTTTCTCCCATTCTGAAGTTGTCTTTTCACCTTGCTTATAGTTTCCTTTGCTGTGCAAAAGCTTTTAAGTTCAATCAGGTCTCACTTGTTTACTTTTGATTTTATTCCATTACTCTAGGAGGTGGGTCATAGAAGATCTTGCTTTGATTTATGTCATCGAGTGTTCTGCCTATATCTTCCTCTCAGAGTCTTATAGTTTCTGGTCTTACACTAAAGTCTTTAATCCATTTTGAGTTTACCTTTGTGTACGGTGTTAGTGTTCTAATTCCATTCTTTTACATGTAGCTGTCCAGTTTTCCCAGCACCATTTATTGAAGAGCCTCTATTTGCCCCATTGTATATTCTGCCTCCTTTGTCAAAAATAAGGTACCCATAGGTGCATGGGCTTGTTTCTGGGCTTTCTATCTTGTTCCATTGCTCTCTATCTCTGATTTTGTGCCAGCACCATTCTTTCTTGATGGCAGCAGCTCTGTAACATAACCTGAAGTCAGGAAGCTTGATTCCTCCAGCTCCATTCTTCTTTCTCAAGACTGCTTTGGCTCTTTGAGGTCTTTTGTGTTCCATATGAATTCTGAAACTTTTTGTCCTAGTTCTGTGAAAAATGCCATTGGTGATTTGATAGGGATTGCATTAAACCTGTAGATTGCATTTGGTAGTATAGTCATTTTCATAGTATTGCTTCTTCCTACCCAGGAACATGGAATATCTCTCCATCTCTTTATGTCATCTTTGATTTCCTTCATTAGTGTCTTATAATTTTTTGTGTACAGTTCTTTTGTCTCCTTAGGTAAGTTTATTCCTAGATATTTAATTCTTTTTGCTGCAGTGGTGAGTGGGATTGATTCCTTAATTGCTCTTTCTGATTTTTCATTGTTTGTATATAGAAATGCAAATGGTTTCTGTGTATTGATTTGGTATCCTGCAACTTTGTTAAGTTCACTGATTAGCTCTAGTAATTTGATGATACTCTCTTTTGGGTTTTCTATGTACAGTATCGTGTCATCTGCAAGTAGTGAGAACTTTACTTCTTCTTTTCTGATCTGGATTCCTTTTCTTTCTTTTTCTTCTCTGATTGTTGTAGCTAGGACTTCCAGAACTATGTTGAATAATAGTGGTGAAAGTGGACACCCTAGTCTTGTTCCTGATCTTAGGGGAAATGCTTTCAGTTTTTCACCATTGAGAATAACGTTTGCTGTAGGCATATCACATATGGCTTTTACTATGTTGAGGTAGGTTCCTTTTATGCCCATTTTTTTTGAAGAGTTTTAATCATGAATAGGTGCTGAACTTTGTCAAAGACTTTTTCTACATCTATGGAGATAATCATGTGGTTTTTATCTTTTAATTTGTTAATATGGTATATCACATCAATTGATTTTCATATATTGTAGAATCCTTGCATTCCTGGAATAAACCCAACTTGATCATGATATATGAGCTTTTAGATGTGTTGCTGAATCCTGTTTGCTAAAATTTTGTTTTATTGGCCTGTAGTTTTCTTTTTTGTGTGTTGTCTTTGTCTGGCTTTGGTATCAGAGTGATGGCGGCCTTGTAGAATGAGTTTGGAAGTGTTCCTTCCTCTGCAATTTTTTGAAAGAGTTTTAGAAGGATAGGCATTAGCCCCTCACTAAATGTTTAATATAATTCTCCTGTGAAGCCATCTGGTCCTGGGCTTTTGTTTTTGGGGAGATTTTTTAAAATTATAACTTCAATTTCAGTGCTTGTAATTGGATTGTTCATAATTTCTATTTCTTCCTGGTTCAGTCTTAGAAAATTGAACTTTTCTGCAAATCTGTCTATTTCATCAGGTTATCAATTGTATTGTCATATGGTTGTTTTTACAATCCTTTGTATTTCTGCATTGTCTGTTGTAACCTCTCCTTTTTCACTTCTAGTTTTGTTGATTCAATTCTTCTCTCTTTTTTTCTTGATGGGTAAGTGTTTGTTAATTTTATCTTCTCAAAGAACTAGCTCTTAGTTTTATTAATCTTTCCTATTACTTCTTTCATTTCTTTTTCATTTATTTCTGCTTAAGATTTCTTTCCTTCTACTAATTTGGGTTTTTTGCTTGTTTGCTTGTTTGTTTTCTTCTTCTTTTTTTTCAACTTGCTTTAGGTGTAAAGTTAGGTTGTCTTTTCGATGTTTTTCTTGTTTCTTGAAGTAAGATTGTATTGCTATAAACTTCCCTCTTAGAACTGGTTTTGCTGCATCCAATAGATTTTGAGTTGTCATGTTTTCATTGTCATTTATTTCTAGAATTTTTTTTATTTCACTTTTGATTTCTTCAGTAAACTGTTGTTATTTAGAAATGTGTTGCTTAATCTCCATATCTTTGTGTTTCTTACAGTTTTTTTTTCTTCTTCTTATAATTGATATCTAGTCTCATAGCATTGTGATCAGAGAAGTTGTCTGATACAATTTCAATTTTCTTAAATTTACTGAGGCTTGATTTGTGACCCAGGATATGGTCTGTCCTGGAGAATGTTCCATGTGCACTTGAGAAGAAAGTGTGTTCTTCTGAATTTGGATGGAATGTCCTAAAGATATCAATGAGATCCATCTCATCTAACATATCATTTAAGACGTGTTTCCTTATTAATTTTCTGTTTTGATGATCTGTCCATTGGTGTGAGTACAGTGTTAAAGTCTCCTATTATTATTGTGTTACTGTCAATTCCTCACTATTTGATACTCCCTAGGGTTAGTTCTCTGGTAGTCTAGGGTCTTGGAGTCAGTGGTCCCATTCCAAAGGCTCAGGGTTTGATCCCTGGTCAGGAACAAAGATTCCACAAGTGGTTTGTTATGGCATTAAGGGAAAGTAAAACAAATATCCAAAAATGAGAAACCATAGATGAAACCCAGACAAATGGCAGTTGCAAAATCAGGCAAATAATAATTAAAATCATGGAATATACACATATACATACACACCCATGAGCAAAGTGAAAACAGTCCAACAAAAATAAAGTACAGTATTTGATCTGATGAACAAAGGAAATAAAAAATTATTTTACCAGTTAAGAACAATACTAACTTAAGCACAAACTGGAAAACAAAACTAAAGCAAGGTGCCAAGTGGGGAATAAAGCAATGAAAACAAAACTAATAAATATGTTGAGAGGAAAGGAAAGAAAGAAAGAATAGATATACAAAGTTAAATAGAGGTAGATGAAGAAGATTTATATACATTAAAGATTAACTGCAAGAGGAAAAGTACAGTAGGAAAGGCAAATGAAGGAATAAATGCAGAAAAAATGTAATAGTTTTTTAAAAAGTAAAAATTAACATTATACAAAAGAGAAAAGACAATAAAATGGAATAAGAAAGAAAAAAGGGGGAAAAAAAAAAGAAAACTCCATAGAACTGCAAAAGCCCAATGGAGAGGCAGAGGTTTTTAACAACAATAAAAAGTGTGGCTGAATATACAGATATACATATACACCTATAAGCAAAATCAAAGAGTTCAACAAAAATTAAATACAACAGATTTACCCGGCGAACACAGGAAACCAAAAAGTATATCTTCCAGAACAAAACTAATTAAAGCACAAACTGGAAAAGAAAACCAAAGCAAGGTGCCAGTTGGGGAATAAAGTAGTGAAAATAAAACTAACATATATGCTGAGAGGACAGGAGGGAAAGAAAAGAAAGAATAGATATGCAAAGTTAGATCGAGGAAGATAAAAAAGATTTATATATGTTAAAGATTAACTTCAAGGGGAAA
This sequence comes from Dama dama, assembly GCF_033118175.1. Classification (NCBI taxonomy): domain Eukaryota; kingdom Metazoa; phylum Chordata; class Mammalia; order Artiodactyla; family Cervidae; genus Dama; species Dama dama. The sequence goes on along the minus strand of NC_083697.1, from coordinate 8,007,538 downwards.
AGAACAGTAGGAAAAGCAAACAAAGGAATAAATGTAGAAAAATTAATAATAGCTTTTAAAAATTAAAAATTGAAATTAAAATAAGAGGAACAAAAAAAAAGAAGAAGAAGAGGAAACTCCACAGAACTGCAAAAGCGCAATGTAGAAGCAGAGGTTTATGACAGCAATAAAAAATGTTACTGAGGAAAAAGAAAAAAAAAAAAAGAAGAAAAGCTCAGAAACTTAATTGTATTTCTTAGTGCCATAAAATCGACAGCTACAAAGGGGTGGGGGGAAGAGGGAAAAAAAAAACAAAACTCCAAAAGAACCTACAGAACAAGTCAAAAAATAAGAATAATATATGTTTTTCTTGATTTACTGCTGTCAGAGTACGCTCCCGCACTGGGAGTCACAGTCCACCTCACCCTCCTAGGATGCCCTCCAACATGTACTGATCTCTGGACCTGCTGTGGGAGCTGCTGAGATTTTAATCTGGTCCTACTCCCGTGTGTTCTTGCCTCCAGTGTCCACAGCCATCAGAGCTAGTGCGTTTTCTTTTGTGGGCGCTCTCAATGTCCTCTCATATATTCCATAGACACAGAGTCTGCCTAGTAGACCATGTGGATTTAATCTGCAGCTTGTGCAGCTGGTGGGAAGGTTTTGGGTCGTCTCCCTTAGCCACACTGCCCCTGGGTTTCAATCGTGGTTTTATTTCCACCTCTGCATGTGGGTCGTTCACTGGGGTTAGCTCCTGAGGCTGCCCTGGAGGATTGGGTTTGCCCCTGTGAGGGCCAGGTGTGGAAATGGTGCAGCTGCTTGGGTGTCAGGGTTTCTGGCAGCACCAGGTTCTCAGGGGGAAGGTTGGCAGCTAGGGTAGCAGGAAATAGTGTTCCAGAAGGGTATGGCAGCAAGTATTGGCCAATACTCCAGTATTCTTGCCTGGGGAACCCCCTCTCTGACAGAGAAGTCTGGCAGGCCACAGTCTTCAGGGTTGCAAAGAGTCGGACAGTACAGAAGCGACCCTGTACACATAAACATAGGACTTTTTATTTTATTTTATTTATTTATTTATTTTTGCTGGTGGCAGCTCTGGACCAACGAGAGCTGAGCATGAAGGTGGTGCAGCTGCTTGGCTTGCAGTGACCTTGGCGGCGCCAAGTGTTCAGGGACACAGACCGCCTCCACGGAAGGAGTTATGGCCCTATCAGAGTCTTTTTTCGAGCCTCATGTAGCTGGCGATCAGAAGCCTCTTTGGCCAGTCTTTCTCCGTAGCTCCTCTCATTCAGGCACTTAGAGGGATCCCTTGCCTTGGGTTCTTCTCTCTTGTTCAGCACGTCAGACACATAGAGGGGACCCCCCTGACTGGGGTCCTACTCTGCAGATCAGCACATCACACACTTAAAGGGGCACCCTGGGCGGAGTCCTACTCTGTAGTTCAGCGAGTCAGGTGCTTGATGGGCCAGCCTCTCTATTGTCCAGCTGCCGATGCTGGCCTGTGGAGATGCTATGGTGATGGCTCCACCCTCTATGTAAGACTCAGCAGTTTCGCCTTGCTTCCATGGCTTCCTGACTTTCCTCCACAGGCATTTCCCACCCCAATCTCTTCACTCACATTCCTCTGACCCATCTCTCCACAGTCAATAGCAGCCTTCACACTGGGATTGCTCAACAATCCCTAAGCTCCAGCTCCCAGCCACTGCCCCTTCTAGGAAACCCAGGTTCCTGCCAGGCATATATATGGCTGTGGCAAGGACTGTCTGATTCTCACTCCATTTAGGATGCCACAGATCTGCTGTTTCAGCCTTAAATATTTTTTCCTCTGACTCAAACAATTGCCCAACCATGGAGATCAGACCCCTGCTTCAGTTCCCCCAGTCACCAAGGGCAGATCCAATCCTATTAACCCTCCTGTTTTTTCCCCTAGTGTTGGGGTCCTTTAATGGACCGGAACCTTGTGGTACAGAGTCGACGATAAGAAAGTGAAAGAGAGAAAGAGGCTGATATCCCTTGGTTTACGCAGAGGACCAATAAAGTCCTTGACACAGGACTTGCATCTGTCACGAAGGCACCAGGCGCCCTCTCGAGGGGGTCTTAGAAGCCAGGGCAGAAAAGTGAGCACGACGGGTCTCCACGCTCCAGAGAGTCAGCCAGAAAAAGAGAGAAAGAGAGAGAGAGAGAAAGAGAGAGAGAGAGACAAAAAAGACCCGGGGACATAAGCTCTGATGGAGCAAAGGTGCTTTAATGATTTTTCTATGAGTATATATAGGCTGCAGTACAAGAAGCTTCTTTCGGGAATGATAGAGATCAGAAAACCAAATGTACAGCAACCGTTACCAAGGGAACAAGGGGTAATGTTAGTCACAAGGTCAGGAGACAATCCATATCTCAAGAAAGGGGAAGGAGATTAAGCTGTTTTGTCCTAAGGAGAATGTTTACTAAAGGAGACTCATGCTTGCCTCACACAATGACCTCAATCCCTGGGAGCAGTGTGCTGTTCCTCTTGAAGAGGGACAAAGGACTCATGAGAGACAGCACGCAGGAATCCTCCCGTCAAACATTCCCTGACACCCTAGTTCCTTTGTCCTACCAAGTGTTGCGTGGTTCTATATTCTTTTCCACTTGTTAGGTCCTCCTTTCTGCTCTAAGCTGGTGCTCTGCATGCACTTCTGTGTCTGCAGGTGTATTTATGATGTATCTGTGGAGAGAGATGTACTCCACATCCACCTACTCCTCCACCATCTTATTCTCCCCTACAATGTCTAGATTTTTTATTGACTATATTTGCTGACACCACACTTACTCCCAACAAGCCCCAATATCCAGTTGAAGTATTAGTCTATTTTTCAAGTGGTTTTTTATTTTCTAGCATTTTCTAACTTAGCTTCTAAACTCTTTAGTATGAAAAATTTTAACATAGAAGAAGAAAGAATAGTGTAACAGATCTTAGTTTTCAACAATGATCAAGTATTTTTTAATGCAAGGAATGCATACTCTCTATAAACAAAACAAAACCCTCAATGATGAAAAGAGCACTTAAAATTGCCCTATACAGAGAAAACCAATGATAACTACAGGATAATGCTACTTTTTTTTTTTTCACATGCATATATAAGATGGGGATTTTGTGTTTCTTGTCTTTTGTTGTCAAGGTGAGTCTATGCTGTACATGCTATTTTGGAAGCTTAGACAACCTTTAGGGGAAGACAATGGCACCCCACTCCAGAACTCTTGCCTGGAAAATCCCATGGATGGAGGAGCCTGGTAGGCTGCAGTCTATGGGGTCACTAAGAGTTGGACACAACTGAGTGACTTCACTTTCACGTTTCACTTTCACGCATTGGAGAAGGAAATGGCAACCCACTCAAGGGTTCTTGCCTGGAGAATCCCAAGGACAGGGGGAGCCTGGTGGGCTGCCGTCTATGGGGTCGCACAGAGTCGGACACGACTGGAGCGACTTAGCAGCAGCAGCAGCAGCATGACACACTTAACTTGAAGAAAGTAAGGAAACCACCAGACCATCCAGGTATGACCTAAGTCAAATCCCTTATCATTACACAGTGGAAGTGACAAATAGATTCAAGGGATTAGATCTGATGGACAGAGTGCCTGAAGAACTATGGATGGAGGTGCGTGACATTGTACAGGAGGCAGTGATCAAGACCATTCCCAAGAAAAAGAAATGCAAAAAAGCAAAATGGTTGTCTTTTTTGTAAGAAGCCTGTACAAATAGCTGAGAGAAGAAGTGAAACTAAAGGCAAAGGAGAAAAGGAAAGATATACCCATCTGAATGCAGAGTTCCAAAGAATAGCAATGAAAGATAAGCAAGCCTTCCTCAGTGATCAATGCAAAGAAATAGAGGAAAACAATAGAATGGGAGAAACTAGAGATATCTTGAAGAAAATTAGAGACACCAAGGGGAGAGTTCATGCAAAGATGGGCATAAAGGACAGAAATAAAGGACACAATAAAGGACAGAAATGGTGTGGACCTAACAGAAGCAAAGATATTAAGAAGAAGTAGCAAGAATACACAGAAGAATTACACAAAAATGTCTTCATAACTCAGATAACCACGATGCTGTGATCACTCAACTAGAGCCAGGCATCCTGGAATGTGAAGTCAAGTGGGCCTTAGGAAATATCACTATAAACAAAGCTAGTGGAGGTGATGGCATTCCAGTTGAGCTATTTCAAATCCTAAAAGATGAAGCTATGAAAGTGCTACTCTCAGTATGCCAGCAATATAGAAAACTCATCAGTGACCGCAGGGCTGGAAAAGGTCAGTTTTAATTCCAATCCCAAAGAAAGGCACTGCTGAAGAATGCTCAAACTACCACACAATTGCACTCATCTCAGATGTTAGCAAAATAATGCTCAAAATTCTCCAAGCCAGGCTTCAACAGTACATGAATTGTGAACTTCCAGATGTTCAAGTTGGATTTAGAAAAGGCACAAGAACCAGAGATCAAATTGCTAACATCCACTGGATCATTGAAAGAGCAAGAGAGTTCCAGGAAAACATCTATTTCTGCTTTATTGACTATCCAAAGCCTTTGTGTGGATCACAACAAACTGTGGAAAATTCTGAAAGAGATGTGAATACCAGACCATCTGACCTACCTTCTGAGAAATCTATATGCAGGTCAAGAAACAATAGTTAGAAATGGACATGGAACAACACACTGGCTCCAAATCAGGAAAGGAGTACATCAAGGTTGTATATTGTCATACTGCTTATTTAACTTATATGCAGACCATATCATGCAAAATGTCAGGATGGATGAAGCACAATCAAGATTGCCAGGAGAAATATCAGTAACCTCAAATATGTAGATAATACCACCCTTATGGCAAAGTGTGAAGAAGAACTAAAGAGCCTCTTTATGAAAGTGAAAGAGGAGTGAAAATGTTGGCTTAAAACTCAACATTCAGAAAACTAGGATCATGGCATCTGGTCCCATCACTTTATTGAAAATAGATGGGGAAACAAGGGAAACAGTGAGAGAATTTATTTTGGGGGGCTCCAAAATCACTATAGATGGTAACTTCAGCCATGAAATTAAAAGACACTAGCTCCTTGGAAGAAAAGTTATGACCGACCTAGACAGCATATTAAAGAGCAGAGGCATTACTTTGCCAACAAAGGTCTGTTTAGTCAAAACTGGTTTTTCCAGTCTTCATGCACTGATGTGAGAGTTGGACTATAAAGAGCTGAAGAATTGATGCTTTTGAACTGTGGTGTTGGAGAAGACTCTGTAGAGTCCCTTGGACTGCAAGGAGATCCAGCCAGTGCATGCTAAAGGAAATCAGTCCTGAATATTTGTTGAAAGGACTGATGTTGAAACTGAAATCCAATACTTTGGCCACCTGATGAGAAGAACTGACTCATTGGAAAAGACCCTGATACTGGGAAAGATTGAAGGTGAGAGGGGAAGGGGATGACAGAGGACGAGCTGATTGGATGGTATCATTGATTCAATGGATGTGAGGTTGAGTAAGCTCTGAGAGTTGGTGGTAGAATGGGAAGCCTGGTGTGCTGCAGTCCATGGAGTTATAAAGAGTCAGACACAACTGAGCAACTGAACTGAACTGAACTGAACACTTTATGATTATCTGTGCCTCATTCCTTGCCTGTAGATAGCACTGAAAAAATTATTAAAAGAAATATGGTCTCCAAAATGGTGGAGAATCTCCTTAATAATTCTGCTTTGCAATTTTCCTTCCACCCTATTTCACTGACATCAATGCATTAGATTTTTTCAAAGAATGAGACTAAACAGGAATCAGAGAAACAGAGCAGAAATATAGCAGAAAATTTAAAGTAAGGAGGTTGGTCGCATTTTTCAATTTTATTTTTAAGGTGAGATTTTCATGGAAAATAACCTTGTGTTGTCCTCTGCTGTAATCAGGGGGAACCACTGTTATGTTAACCAGCCTTTTCCCTCTCATGCTGAGATGTGATTAGATGCCTAGGAAACTATTTTGAAAATTTAAAGTTGTTTCCATGAGATTGTAATTCCAGCTCTACAACTTCCTTAAATGCATTTAACTCTGTGTGGCTTTAGTGTTATATTTTACCAGGTGCAACCATGTTGTATGGTAATTAAATTTGTGAACCATATTTTCCTTAAAGTAAACAAATAGTCTCCATTGAAATTCCTTAATATGCAAGTTCCCTCCCTTTGTCTTTCTCCCTCTCCTTCTTTCTCTTTTCCTGGTTAGGCTTCCGTTTTTACTTGGTAGTTTTTTCTTTTCCTTTCAAAATGACTAGATTACCATAAACATTTTACACACACACACACACCTGCAACACATCCAGTTGTGTCTGCTACTAATTGACTTCCTCCAAAAAGGACAAAGCTTCAGTTACAGGAGCCATCCTTCAGCTTGCAGTGGAGATCTGGCAAAACTGCTAAAACTGGTGGAAGCAACTGCCCTTACAACTCTGCAGACAATTAAGTAGCTGGATCCATATGTGTTGGCTTACAAAATTTTTAAAAAGAAATTAATGTGAGACTTTGCTTTCAGAAAGCAAAGGGACAGAAGTAAAAAGACACACAGTTATTCCCCTAGTTTAGTTCTTGATAAGTTAATATTACATCTTCTGCAGAGATTTGTGCTTATATTCCAGAGTAAGTAGGTGTCTTAAAGCAGTTTGCAACAAAGTAATATTCTAACTTAAATTATTAAATGTCTCTAAGCACATACATACGTGCATATATGTTCTACTACTATAACCATTTTATTTCTGAAAAATGACATTTGACCGGGAGTTCATCAGTCAGAAGTCTAATATGATTTGTTCATTTGAAGACAAGATATGAATAAAACTTAAAATTCAAATAAAGTCTTGTTAAAAATATAAAATAGTTTTCACTGTAAATATTAAGGAAGGCCCCACAAAATTAAACACATAAAAGGATCATTTTATTCCTGCAGCTGTGGCGAGATAGCTAGCAACTCAGAAGAGGGACTCTGATGTCTCACTGTCTGAGTTCAAACATTTTATTGTTTCAATCCTGACCTTTATTTCTCTCCCTAGTAACATCCTGCAAGAAATCATTTCTCTTTCCCAGAGAACCCAGTCTGAGTTCTAGTTATGTATGCTTCAAAAACTGTTTGTCTATACCTAATTTGTAAAACAGACATAAGTGGGTTGTTGTGAGGATTAAATTAGTTAATTTAAGGAAAAAGTTCTTAAATAATCTTTGTCATATAGAAGGTGATAGAGAGAAGCTTAATGGGACAGACACATTAAACTTGTGTCTAGCAAGAACCATTATGGTGCATGCATGTTCTATCATTAACTTGCTTTAACCTTCTGAAAGCCTTTTAGTGCCAGTTTTCTCATTTGTATGAAGGAAGAGATTGAATTTCATTTCCAACATTCCAGTTCAGTTCAGTTGTTCAGTCATGTCTGACTCTTTGTGACCCCATGGACTGCAGCACACCAGGCTTCCCTGTCCATCACCAACTCCCAGAGCTTTCTCAAACTCATGTCCATTGAGTCAGTGATGCCATCAAACCATCTCATCCCCTGTCATCCCCAATACCCAAAGAATATTTATATTTCTAGGATCTTTATTGGACATCAATAGTATATAAACTAGTTTGAACATTTTTGTGTGTGACATGGGCTCAACAAATCTGGAACAGTCACAATAATTGAGTAATCACAAACATTTCTAGTTCAGGTGCCAAGTTTGGGGAATGCAGAGGTAGCACCATAATAAATAATAATAAAATTCTCCTTCCAGCTGGGTCAAGAGACACGACAGACAACTGTAAACAGGATCATTGTCAAATAGCTTCTGTGGGTATTCACTGTAGAAAAGAGAGAGTTGAAAATTCTTCTTGATTAGATATTGGGAAGAGAGTCAGACAAAATGCACCAATGCTAGAGACCTCATCAACCACCCTGAGATAACATTAAATGGACTGGATTCTCTGGGAAAGAGAAATGAAATTTTAAACTCAGTTCAGTTCAGTTCAGTTGCTCAGTCGTGTTCAACTCATTGTGACCCCATGAATTGCAGCACGCCAGGCCTCCCTGTCCATCACCAACACCTGGAGTCTACCCAAACTCATGTCCATCCAGTTGGTGATGCCATCCAGCCATCTCATCCTCTGTCGTCCCCTTCTCCTCCTGCCCTCAATCCTTCACAGCATCAGGGTCTTTTCTAAGGAGTCATTTCTTTGCATCAGATGGCCAGAGTATTGGAGTTCCAGCTTCAGCATCAGTCCTTCCAATGAACACCGAGGATTGATCTCCTTTAGGGTGGACTGGTTGGATCTCCTTGCAGTCCAAGGGACTCTCAAGAGTCTTCTCCAACACCACAGTTCAAAAGTATCAAATCTTCTGCACTCAGCTTTCTTAACAGTCCAACTTTCACATCCATACATGACCACTGGAAAAACCATAGCCTTGACTAGATGGACATTTGTTGGCAAAGTAACTCTCTGCTTTTTAATATGCTATCTAGGTTGGTCATAACTTTCCTTCCAAGGAGTAAGCATTAATTTCATGGCTGCAATCACCATCTGCAGTGATTTTGGAGTCCAAAAAAAAAATAAAGTCTGACACTGTTTCCACTGTCTCCCCATCTATTTCACATGAGGTGATGGGACCAGATGCCATGATCTTAGTTTTCTGAATGTTGAGCTTGAAGCCAACTTTTTCACTCTCCTCTTTCACTTTCATCAAGAGGCATTTTAGTTGCTCTTCACTTTCTGCCAGGAGGGTGGTGTCATCTGCATATATGAGGTTATTGATATTTCTCCGGGCAATCTTGATTCCAGCTTGTGCTTCTTCCAGCCCAGCGTTTCTCATGACGTACTCCACATATAAGTTAAATAAGCAGGGTGACAATATACGACTTTGACATGCTCCTTTTCATATTTGTAACCAGTATCTTGTTCCATATCCACTTCCAACTGTTGTTTCCTCACCTGCGTACAGGTTTCTCAAGAGGCAGGTCAGGTGGTCTGGTATTCCCATCTCTTTCAGAATTTTCCACAAATTTCAGAATTTCCACAAATAACTGCTCCACGCAGTCAGAGGCTTTGGCATAGTCAATAAAGCAGAAATAGATGTTTTTCTGGAGCTCTCTTGCTTTTTTGATGTTTCAGCGGATGTTGGCAATTTGATCTCTGGTTCCTCTACCTTTTTGAAAACCAGCTTGAACATCTGGAAGTTCACGGTTCACATATTGCTGAAGCCTGGCTTGGAGAATTTTGAGCATTACTTCACTAGCGTGTGAGATAAGTGCAATTGTGCAGTACTTTGAGCATTCTTTGGCATTGCCTTTCTTTGGGATTGGAATGAAAACTGACCTTTTCCAGTCCTGTGGACACCGCTGAGTTTTCCAAATTTGCTGGCATATTGAGTGCGGCACTTTCACAGCATCATCTTTCAGAATGTGAAATAGCTCAACTGGAATGCCATCACCTCCACTAGCTTTGTTCATAGTGATGCTTTCTAAGGCCCACTTGACTTCACATTCCAGATGTCTGGCTCTAGGTGAGTGATCACACCATCGTGATTATCTGGGTCATGAAGATCTTTTTGTACAGTTCTTCTATGTATTCTTGCCACCTCTTCTTAATATCTTCTGCTTATGTTAGGTCCATACCATTTCTGTCCTTTATTGAGCCCATCTTTGCACAAAATATTCCCTTGGTATCTCTAATTTTCTTGAAGAGATCTCTAGTCTTTCCCATTCTGTTGTTTTCTTTTATTTCTTTGCATTGGTGTTACTAGGGAGCAAAATAAAGGTCAGGATTGAAAGGATGAAATGCTTGGAAATTGATCAACAAAGTTTTCTGTACTTCGTCAACTACACATCAGTTAGTGTGTAACCTCCGAGAGGTCAATTTAAGACATGGATGCTTTGGGCTTACATTTTTTCTTTCTCATAAAATGCAGCAAAATCCCTGCATATAACAACCGTTCACTTCATCTTTATTAAATCAGTTATTGAACCCTCTAAAATTTTCAGCCAAAGGAAATTGAAGTAGAGCCAAACATTAGGGTTTCAGAGAACTTAGAATTTGTAAATTTAAAGACTAAATACTTCATATTTATAAAAAGAACTGATAAAATAACTTGATCAAAGCCATATGACTTAGTGACAGGAGTTAGGACTAAAATTTCAATTATCTTAGCTTGACTCCTAAAATAATCCTATTCCCATCACACCAAATTACTTTCACTTTTGATAATGAACAAAATCATCACAAGCCAAGATTCAAATGTCAAGTTTCTGTTCTATCAGTTGAATGTTAAAATCTAGACCATTTGAGCTCTGTGGTTCCAAAGAGATTCAAAATTCCAAGATTCTCTAAGTCTTAAATACTCCCTCAAAGAATTCCAACAGAAAGTTTACTAGCAGCTTTATATCATACATAATTCATCCAATAAAAAAAAATAACTGTTGTCTTGGAGTCATTTGGATTTATTTTGAAAATTCTTGAGACTATTTTTGACTAAAATAAACATAAACAAGGTTAAAAGAAGGGGTGAGAAGGTAAATCCAAAAATATCTCACTACTTTCTTTTTTTTTAAGAAAAATATTAGTAATTGGGATTTTTCCTATGCAATTGACTGATTTTTACCTAATTTATTCTTCATTACAAAAACATATAAAGATCATCTACATACGTTTTTAGCCTGCCACAATAACAAAACTTTTCTTGATGTCATATGGTCAAGAATTTTAACCCAGTAGCTTGAGTAACAGTCGCCACATTGTAGTGGTGTCTGAATGTTCCACACGTTGCTACCTCTATTATTTTTGTTACTAATAAAAATGAGAGTCTGTGCTGTACTTAGCCACTCAGTTGTCTGACTCTTCCTGACCCAGGAATGGAACCAGGGTCTCCTACATTGCAGGCGGATTCTTTACCAGCTGAGCTACCAGGGAAGCCCAATTGAAAGTCTACAGCAAATAATTGTCCCCCACCCCGACCCCACCCCACCCCCCGCCGTGGTTTTTCAGGCATATGAGAGCTAGAAAGATATCTATACTCTCAATAGTGTGTGCCTTTTTTGGAGTTATGGTTTCTTGTGAAAACATGTGTTTTGGTTCAGATATTAGGTTTATGCAGCATTTATGATTGGTGATCTTTTTCCAACTAGCCACACATAGCCAAGAAGATCCTGGGAAAATTTTTGAGTGAGCATTTTACTGAATACATGCTTTAGCACAGGCAATGTTTTAATTTTATGCGTTTGATATCTCTAACATGTCTAATTCACCATTTCCTCTAAGTAGAAAGAATGCAAATTTTTGTCACACATGTTTTCAGAATCAATCAATTTTTTATTTGCTAGGATTCTATTTTCTACAATTTCTGTTATTAGTTTTATTCTTCATCATTAATTTGGGCCCCAAGAATAGCAGTAGATAATTAAGGGAGACCTAGGAGAGCTAATACAGGAAATGAAAACTGAAAGGCAGGGAGTTAGCATAGACCCAAAAGTGGTCAAAATGGAACTAAGGATCAAAAGCCAGAGGTAGGTCAGTGTACTAGTGTGAAATCCAGAGAGTCAGAAAGCAGAGAAACAGAAGGAAATGAGGCCACAGGCAGTTAAATAAAGTCAGAGCAAGACTGGGAATGGGAAGTAACATCATCCACCTAAGCAATCAGGAATCAAAGAGGAAACACTCTTGGGAAGGGAGACTCTAAATTAAGCAGTATTCTGTCTCCACCAGGATTAGTTTTAAATGTTTCCATCTATGGGCAGGAGCTAATCCCACCACAAAGAGAGACAGATGGTTAACCAGGAATCAAAAGCAGATCCTGTGTAATATTAACATTTACTTTCCTAGGATAGAGTGGAATTTTATTCAACAGTAAGTTAGATAATGAATATATAATAATGAAGATAACAAATAAAATTTCCTACAAGTTTTGGAGAATAGTTACAGAATATATCTTTCAGATTTTAATGGCAACCTAATTTCTATCTTTGTCTAGGTCAAAATCCATAAATAGCTATCCTAGTATTTGATCTAATTCTTGATTTTCTCTTTTTTTACCCCTATATATCTTTTCTAGAATTTTTTTTCAGGTATTAATTTTCTTTATTTCTATAATCATTTCTGTTTCCCTCATAGCTCAGCTGGTGAAGACTCCACCTGCAATGCAGGAGGCCCTGGTTTGATTCCTGGGTCAGGAAGATCCCCTGGAGAAGGGATAGGCTATCCACTCCAGTATTCTTGGGCTTTCCTAGTGGCTCAGATCTTAAGGAATCCACCTGCAATGCCAGAGACCTGAGTTTGATCCTTGGGTTGGGAAGATGCCCTGGAGAAGGACACGGCAATCCGCCTGAGTATTCTTGCCTGGAGAATCCCCATGAACAGAGGATCCTGGCAGGCTACAGTCCATGGGGTCACAAAGAGTCGGACACAGACACAACTGAGTGACTAAGCACATAATCACTTCTAGAGTCATTCTTGTTTTAAGTTCTCATTCATTTTTTTTTTTTAATGTCTCATGATTTCCAAATTGAAATCAACATGAATTCAATATTTCTAGGCTCCAGATAACACATCGAAAAGAGAAAGGGAAAGTCTCTCCACTCAGGGAGTTTTTATCTCTGCAGGAGTCCACGTGTCCTCAAGAAACTGTCCGAGCAGGATGAATGTTTGATGGCACACAGTGGAGGCACTAAGTGCTGTGGTTGAGAAAAGGCTCTGCGGACAGAGGACACTTTCCAGATGCCTAGAACAGAGCTGAAATCACGTTTAGTTGGCAAGAATCAGGAGATGTTTACAGAGGAAATCTAGTGAATTTATAAGAAAATTAAATTAGATAAAGTTTAATGAGTAAACATTGAATTCAAGAGTAAGGACCATGTCTGATTCCTCATTTTATCCATACGTAGTACCTAGAACCAGACTCTGGAATATAGCAATAATTTAAGAACACAACAAATATTTATTGAACTTACCTTGAGTGATTGAATTAAACCCTGAACAACTAGTAGGATTTCAGTTAAGAAAAATTGGGATAAACAGAGCAAGTCTTTTCAAAGAAAAGAAACACATGGCATTAGCAAAAATAAGCAAGAGAAAATATGAGCTGTTCAATTCAGTTCAGTTCAGTCGTGTCCGACTCTTTGTGACCCCATGAATCATAGCACGCAGGCCTCCCTGTTCATCACCAACACCTGGAGTCCACCCAAACTCATGTCCATTGAGTCGGTGATGCCATCCAGCCATCTCATCCTCTGGCATCCCCTTCTCCTCCTGCCCCCAATCCCTCCCAGCATCAGGGTCTTTTCCAATGAGTCAACTCTTCACATCAGGTGGCCAAAGTATTGGAGTTTCAGCTTCAGCATCAGTCCTTCCAATGAACACCCAGGACTGATCTCCTTTAGGATGGACTGGCTGGATCTCCTTGCTGTCCAAGGGACTCTCAAGAGTCTTCTCCAACACCACAGTTCAAAAGCGTCAAATCTTCTGCACTCAGCTTTCTTCACAGCCCAACTCTCACATCCATACATGACCACTGGAAAAACCATAGCCTTGACTAGACAGACCTTTGTTGGCAAAGTAATGTCTCTGCTTTTTAATATGCTATCTAGGTTGGTCATAACTTTCCTTCCACGGAGTAAGCGTCTTTTAATTTCATGGCTGCAATCACCATCTGCAGTGATTTTGGAGCCCAAAAAATAAAGTCTGACAGTGTTTCCACTGAGAGTAGCCTAATTTGGATAGTCAGAAGTGTTTACAGAAAAAGCCTATTTGAGAGTTTAATGTTATTTTATACAAAACACCTTGGTTTCAGGATTCCAGTGAAAGTGAGCCCTGTACTGAGGACCAGGGGGCATAGATAGGACAGCCAGGCAGACCCTGTTTTAAGATGTCTGACCAAATGATCCTGAATGAGAAGCAGCCCAGGAGAGAGGCTGCAAGCTGGAGAGTGAACTACCATAGGGAGAGAGCGACAGGAGCAAAAAGGGACATGTGAGTGGAGACGAAGGTAAGACAGATGGGGCAGAACCGCAAGCCAAGCGGGTACAGGACTGAAAACAGGAGGAAAAAGTACTGAGCTGGGTGAACACAGGCCTCACCTTGCCTTTGCCATCAACTATTTAATTTCAGCAAGTCACTTCTATGAGTTTGTTCTCTCTTTTGTAAAATGGAGATGTTTAGACATGATAATATGATGAGTTTTATTGACATTTGTGAAATACCTGACATATAGAGCATACCACCATACAAAATAAGTGTGTTTATATAGAATTATATACAGAATATATTTATGTATAGAAAATATGAACATATAAAAGTATATTGATTTCCTAGGGCTGCTGTAACAAAGTACCACAAACTGCTAGTTTGAAACAACAAGCACTGCACTGTCTCATCAATCCAGGGGCCAGAAAGCTAAAATCAAGTGTTAGCAGGGTTGGTTTTTTCTTAGAGGCTCAGGGAGAACCGTGCCTCCCTCTTAACTTCTGGTGGTTGCTGGCGATCTTGGGCATCTTGTGCTTGTAGCTGCCTCTCTCCAGCCTCCACCTCTGCTGTCATGTGGCATTCTCCCTGTTTGTCCTTATGTGCCCCCATGTTTCTCCTTTTCTCATAAGGACACCAGTCATTTTGGATTGAGGGCTCAGTCCAGCCCACTACGGTTGTGAAGGTCGCCTGGAGGAGGACGTGGGAAAGTTAACAAGATGGCACCACTCAGGCTCTCTAGCCCCATGCTCTCACACCCTCTCGCCCCATGTTCTGTAAAAAATGACTTTGCACGGTTATGTAATAGCTGAGATCACTTATAGTACTGTGCAGGTGTATCAGGAGGTACTCACTCGGTCATGGGCTACTTTGCGTGGTATGCCCGTATGAGCTTCACCATGAAAGCCCTGGCTACATTGGAGCAACATCATGGTTATGTTATATGAGGTTATGTTTTGGCTGTTATGGCTATGTTATGGTTATGTTATGTCTGCTGCTATGGCTGCTGCACCAGTCAGGAGAGAATAAATGCATCTGCAGTTCCTACAGCTCCTCACATTTTCTTCCAGCCTCTTAACCTGCATCTTGCCTACCATGGGTTCAGTGAACAGTGTGCACAGTGAGATACAGCGAGACAACTGGCACTGTGAGCAAGATCAGCAAGAGGGAGGCCATGACAACCCACTCCAGTATTCTTGCCTGGAAAATTCCCATGGACAGAGAAGTTTGGTGGGCTACAGTCCATAGGGTCACAAAGAATCAGACGTGATGGAAGCAACTTAGCATGCACACACTACCCTATTATGACCTCATCTTTTATTACATCTACAAAGACTCCATTTCCAAAAAAGGTCACTTTCTCGGGTTCCAGGCTGAAATGAATTTGGGGAGGACACTCTTGAACCCAGCATAAAAAGTATATTCTTAACATACCCTTATTTTTCCAATAGCTTCAATAGGCTATTATTATAAGAACAAGGATTTGGCTCTTAGAGAGGAAGAGAACCAAATGATTAACAGTCTAGGTCAGGGAATTTGAATTCCACTATTCTCCTTCCTGTTTATGTAGCCTTAGAGGGTGCACTGTCTTTAGTAGTTGCTCTTCTCATCAGATCAACAGAGAGTTGAGTGTTTGGGGAGGATGATAGGGGCTTCCCTGGTGACTCAGAGGTTAAAGTATCTGCCTCCAATGCGGGAGACCCGGGTTTGATCCCTGGGTTGGGAAGATGCCCTGGAGAAGGAAGTGGCAACCCACTCCAGTATTCTTGCCTGGAGAATCCCATGGTTGGAGGAGCCTGGTGGGCTACAGTCCATGGGGTCGCAAAGAGTCGGATACAACTGAGCGACTTCACTTTAACTTTGAGAACAGTTATGTGTACAATGTACTTGCCACAGTACTGGCCCAAAGGGATGGTGCTTACCTCTTCACTCTAAGACCAACTTGTGCTATGTGTGTGTTTGTGGTGGGGATGGTGAGGTGGGCCTGGGGAGGAGTCTGGTCTGCTCAAGTGAATGAGACGACTCACTATTTCATCCAGCCACAGGCTAAATGCACTGCTTGCCGAGCCACTTGCACCTTTACAATTTACCCCTCTGCCACTAAGACTTCCCCAGGCTGACTTGTTCAGTACTAACCTGAATGATTTGCACAGCTATTGGCCCATGTCCCACAGAAATGCTGGATCACTTATCACTGTTCCATGTCTTCCATTTTAGTTTGCCCATCCATTTTATATTTGATATTGAAGTGAAAGTGAAAGTTGTTCAGTTGTATCCTACTCTTCGCGACCCCATGGACTATACAGTCCATGGAATTCTCCAGACCAGAATGCAGGAGTGGGTAGCCTTTCCCTTCGCCAGGGGATCTTCCCAACCCAGGGATTGAACCCAGGTCTCCCACATTGCAGGCAGATTCTTTACCAGCTGAGTCACAAGGGAAGCCCAAGAATACTGGAGTGGGTAGCCTATCCCTTCACCAGCTTATCTTCCCAACCCAGGAATCAAACAAAGGTCTCCTGCATTGCGGGCAGATTCTTTACCAACTGAGCTGTCAGGGAAGCCTATGCATGATATTTCTATACTGTGAAAACCAGCTGCTTCATCATCATCATCATCATCACCATCATGCTCTTCCTAAGTGAGTTTTGTAAAGAATAATTTAAAGTAGGCTTTGTAAATAAGTAATTATCTAAACAAGAAATGCCTTAACTTTCATACATTTGTAACACATTATCTTGCTGCTGCTGCTGCTAAGTCGCTTCAGTCGTGTCCGACTCTGTGCGACCCCGTAGACGGCAGCCCATCAGGCTCCCCTGTCCCTGGGATTCTCCAGGCAAGAACACTGGACTGGGTTGCCATCTCCTTCTCCAATGCATGAAAGTGAAAAGTGAAAGTGAAGTCTCTCAGTTGTGTCCGACTCTTAGCGACCCCATGGACCACAGCCTACCAGGCTCCTCCATCCATGGGATTTTCCAGGCAAGAGTACTGGAGTGGGGTGCCATTGACTCCTCCACATTATCTTGCTAACACTTTATAACTTTTTCAGGTGGAAAAAAAAGGATTTTTATCTCAATTTTAAAAAGTGAGAATGTTGATGTTCAAACTGGTTACATGACTTAAATACAGCAGTTTGCTCTATCCTGACTGGTGGAATATCTTCTGCAGTACTTGTTTACATTCTAGGAGTTAACTGTTGGTCACCTGGTAATGAAACATAAAAATTTTAATCAGTATACACAGTTTTTGGTAGTCACTATAAAATCCATAAAGAAGGTTGACTACTGTATCTTTGAGTAGACTTAAGACTTGACCTGAAGATATATTGTCAAAATCTATATTGATCTATTGCTCAATATAACACTTAAATTTAAAATTGCTCAATTTAACATTCTGTTTTGCCAGCTTGCAGTTTTCCAGTCTGCTATGCTGAGAAGCTTGGGGGGAAGGGGTAGAGAATCCAAACAATATCTTCGCTATTCATGAGGCAGTTTTATATCACGAATCCATACTCTTGTATTCAACTGATGTTATAGAGTCATGTACAAATGCAGCACAGGTACATGGTGCCCTTTAACCCCATATTTTCAGTCTCCAGATGGGCAAATACTCTCAAAATTTTAAGAAAATGATTTTAAGAATTTCTGTGTGCTCTTGCTTGTTGTGGTAAAGAATCCACCTGCCAATGCAGGAGGCACAAGAGACACAGTTTCAATCCCTGGGCTGGGAAGATCTCCTGGAGGAAGAAATGGTGACCCACTCCAGTATCCTTGCCTGGAGAATTCCATGGACAGAGGGAGCCTAGCAGGCTGCAGTCCATGGGATCATGAAGAGTCGAACACGACTGAGTGAGCACAAACATGCTTGTTGTGAAGTGCTTGCATAAGCAGGTAGGCAGGAATTCCTACAGACTGATGTTGAAGATAAGCATATTATGCATTAATATCAAACCTCAGGAAGCCCAAGGTTATGTAGCAAGTGCCTGAATCTAGAAAAGTGAAATGCAACAAAGTTCCTGGCAATTCACAATTTGTTTATGCTTTAAATTTGGTATTTGGAATCTACCTGTATTCAAGTGTATCTTCACTATCATTTCAGTTTGCTTTATTGAAAGTACAGTCATTTTCATTTGGAACAGCTATATACAACAGGCAATAAATAAAACTACAAGTGATCTTGGAGCCTGTGTGAAAAAAATGACAGGAGATGCTTTTGTCTTGCTCATTCATAATTACTGTGTCTGCAATATATCGGCTGCCATATGTAAATCTTAACAGAATCCAGATTTCATGAGTTTATGGCTTGCTTGAACTTCCTTTTTTAAAATCCTGGGTGTACTGCAGATGAAAACTATCTACATTACTTTAGAAACTGCATTTTATAGAATAAAAAAACAAACAAACATTTTTCCGATTTATTTCAGAACATTCTAAATTCTAGGAATGTTTATTGATGTAAACCCACTTAGGTTAAGCTATTTTGAGACTTGGGGCAAACAGTCACCACTTAGCAATAGGTTTGGAAAACACAAAGTATTTCGTCACTTGCTTTGCCACAAAGCATTTGACGGTCTAAATTAGAGCTTCATAATGCCTTCTGAAAAGAAAAACAGACTTCCTGTCATTCCTCTGGGTTTCTGGATGTGGCACCAATGTGCACAACGCAAAGTGTAAACAGATGTAAACGGTGAGGGAGGAGGCCAAGTCAAGTGTGTGCTATTGCACACAACTTCCCACAGCCTGATCAGACTCAAGCAGCCTCTCCCAGGGGCTGGCAGCTGACACTTCGACCCGAATCTTGGACTCTTGGCGTCACCAATATTTACTTATGGAAATAAAGGGGCGTGGCCTTGGCGGGAGAGGCGGGTGGAGGAGGGTCTGGGGCCTGGGGGCTCCGACCGCCTCAGAGCACCAGAAACCTTGTCTGCTGTGATCATTAACCTTTCTGGAAAACGCAGCTAGCTCTGCTCTGAGGTCTGTCTTTAGAATGTGAGGAGAGCCACACAGATACCGCACAGACTCTTCAAAGAGGGGGGTTACCTTGTGAGCTTTCGCTCCACTGTAGAGTGGCAGAAAAATGAGATTTCACCGGTTCTTTCTTCTATTTGTTATTTTTATGATGAGTCTTCTACTTATCCACGGACAAAGACAAGGTAGGACTTTGACACATTTGTAACGGAGTAACTTGATTTCATATTTGTTTGTGTGAATGGGCTTCTGAGCCTGACTGTGTTTCTAGATGTTTCTTAGATGTTTTTAGACTTAGACGTTTTTAGACTTAGATGTTTTTAGACTGTGTTTCTTAGATGTGTGCTTGTTGGGGCAGGGGGTGCGGTGGGGATGAGGTGGGTGGTTAACGGGGGTTGGGAGTGAGTGTGTAGGAGTTCAGGAGTATGTTTTCTATCCTGTTAGGTCTGTTATTTGGCTATTTTAAAAAATAGCTGGCTTTTAAAATGATGATAAATATTCTACCACTGTTTTTCTAAATTCAAAGAAAATGGATCCCAAAACTATCATAGTTACATTGTCCTTATAAGTAAAAGGAGTTGTTATTTCTAGATATATAGTTAGATGTGTCACTTTAAAAAGTGCCATTTGTAGGTTTTTTTTTTGGGAGGGGTGTTATAGAGCAAAAAAAAAATGTCAAAACTGTGTATGGTCATGATAATATTAAATTACTTGACACATTTTTCAAGGATCATATCTGTTGTGTTGTTCTTAATAGGAACTTAGTAAACAAAGTTATTTTAAAGTGTTTTTACTTCAAAACTAAACATCTAGGATTTCAAAGCACTGGCAAGTAAAAAAAAAAAAAAAAAAGAAAGTTTTCTAAGGAAAAAAGCCAAGCCTAATTTAGAGAGATGATAACATTTCTATCCAAATGTTAGATTATTTCCTTGATAATATACTTCTCCATTTACAACAGAAAATGGTGCCAACTGATTAGACATTCAGTTTCTGCCTGAAGTTTGATCACTGAGATTAGTTCAAATGAGGTCTCCTGATCTGCCCTTTTTACATAAATAAGAAAAATGTTTCAAATCAGCAACTCTGAAAGCAGATGATTCCTTCTTACTGTTTATAGGAATTGAATTGCTATTCAAACTGTTTCTTCTCTAAAATTACAGAACAACTTGGAAAATATTCTTGTGAAATATTTGTGCTTAATTCATGACATAAACTAAAAGGTCTAGGAGTGTCTAGAAAGAAGTCATGTAGCAGGAGAATTTTACTATTAGACTCCAGCATCAACATGAGCTGTTAGGAATACTTGCCATGCGTTTACATCCCATTAGTTTTTTATATCACAAGCATATCTGAACAGATAGCAGATAATCAAAGTACAATTTGGATCCAGAATATTCCCTCACAATCTTCAGATTAAACAGCAACTAATTTTCTGTAAATGCTCTAATATTTTCCTTCCCCTCCCCCACCCCCAGCTAATTTGGCAATGAGAAGAAAATTGCACAGACACAACTGCCTTCAGAGGAGATGCATGCCTCTCCATTCCCGAGTGCCCTTCCCCTGAGGTATTTCTGATGGAAAATGGTTTTGGCAATGTTTACATTTTGGCAATGTTCCAGATCAGCTGTACCTGAGAATGTTTGTTCATATTTTGAATATGTGATAATGACTTTACTGTGACATCCCTTGAATGAATGCATACTATGCTTTGCATACTAACAGAAAAATGAAATGATATTTGGGAATTGCTCTAATAATTTGATGGGATAGATGAGGAAAATGTAGGAAAATCTTGATAACTGTTGAATCTGAGTGATAGTTATATGGGGATTAATACTATTTTGTGTGTTTGAAAATTTTCATAATTAAAAATCAGGCACCAGGAGAATTTAATTAATAATAGAACTAGTGTTTTGAAAAAATCTGAGTATCTCCCTATGTTACTCAGAACAAGCACATTTCCCATGAGCACCATTCTAGGCTTGAAAACATTCAGACAAATGTTCCCAGCTCCACCAAGTGGATGATGTATTAACCTCAATATTTAGTAGTATATTCTTCTGAAAATATTTTCATATGTAAAAATCAACCTAATGACATAGCAGTTTTCCAGCTTCGCTAATAGAATTAATATTGATGGTTGCATCTTTAAGGATGTGCTCTGAAGAGAATTTTGTTCCTGATTTTACACCACCACCATCACCAGCAGTGTTGCTTGAAACAATTAACTTCAAACATCACCCAAGTTTAAACTTCATACAAAAAATAAGAAATTGACATTCCATTGTAATTATTTTAAGCTCTTCAATTCTAATGAAGTATATTTTCCTTTAAAAAATAGTCATAGAAATATCCCTTAGCCTGGTTAACGTAACACAGGCAATTGCTAAATTAGTCTATTCATTTGGCCTGTGGACTGGAGCATTTATGGCACTATTAATTCAGGGGAATAATGGTTGCTGTTCAGTTCAGTTGCTCAGTCGTGTCCAACTCTTTGCAACCCCATGGACTGCAGCACGCCAGGCCTCCCTGTCCATCACCAACTCCCGAAGTTCACTCAAACCCATGTCCATTGAGTGGGTGATGCCATCCAACCCTCTCATTCTCTGCCATCCCCATCTCCCACCTTCAATCTTTACTAGCATTAGACTCTTTTCAAATGAATCAGCTCTTCACATCAGGTGGCCAAAATATTGGAGTTTCAGCTTCAACATCAGTCCTCCCAATGAATATTCAGGACTGATTTCCTTTAGGATGGACTGGTTGGATCTCCTTGCAGTCCAAGGGACTCTCAAGAGTCTTCTCCAACACCACAGTTCAAAAGCATCAATTCTTTGGTGCTCAGCTTTCTTTATAGTCCAACTCTCACATCCATACGTGACTACTGGAAAAACCATAGCCTTGACTAGATGGACCTTTGTTGGCAAAGTAATGTCTCTGCATTTTAATATGCTGTCTAGGTTGGTCATAACTTTCCTTCCAAGCAGTAAGCGTCTTTTATTTTCATGGCTGCCATCACCATCTGCAGTGATTTTGGGACTGCAAATAAATAAATAAATAAATGGTTGCTGTAGCTGATGTTTAATACATGCTTTTCAAACCAGTAGTAGAGCATTACATAAAGGAAGAGCAATTCAGTAATAAGCATTTATGAAGAGGGCTGAGATAAAAAGCCAAATTCTCTACACCTGCATCTGTAACAAGTTACTCTTTACTATCAAAATATGAAAAATAAATTTGGTGGAGAAATTCATAAAAATACAAGAGGAAGTTCTTGATCATCCAATTATTAGAGACTAAAACATGCTTCAAAAGTTTTTTATATATTAAAAAATCCTTTGGTGTGTGTCAATAATGAACTTCAGTCTCAAATAAGTAATGGTAAAATCTGTGCTTAGAAGGAAGTTCAAGATTTTTCCAGGACTCTTCGAAAGTAACAAGAGGCATCTCACAGTAGCCAGGAAATTCCTGCATGTTCAGGAAAAGATGCCTCACAAATGCAAACAAAAGCCCTTTAGTCAGTCACAGGCTGTATTGGCTTTCTCCACAAACCACCTGCCCTAAAAACTAGGGCTGTAAGTAAACAAGATAGAGTAGTGAAATTTGAATGGTTAAAGTTAAGGAAGATTTTGACCTGTAAACCAAATTTGTAAACCAAAGGGAAACCTAAGTCAAAAGCCATATAAAACATTTAATAATGGCAATACTTTACAAAAGGTAGGTAATCCTTTTAAAGAACTGCTCAGGTTACAGCATCCATTTTCTCAGTGTTTAGGCTAGTCCTGCATTCCATCAATAGTTCTTTGAAGAATGTGTAAAAGTCACATTTTGGAATCCAGTGATAGCATAAGAGCCGATGAAAGAGAAACATTAAGATAATTTCCCCGTGGGAAACTATATTCAACATCCAGTGAACCATAATGGAAAATAATGTGAAAAGGAATATATACATTCCATATATATACATACACACTCATATATATGATATATATGATATATATATATATATATATATTCCTGAGTCACTTTGCTGTACAGCAGAAATTAAAATATTATAAATCAACTATACTTTAATAATTTTTTTGTAAAAAAGGAAAAAAGATACTTTCCCAAGATCTTGCCAAACCAGTGCTCTAAGTGTTGTCTTCGGGTTTCATAACCTGATTCTCACTATCCTAAATATTTGCATATTTTTCATACATCTTGCAACAAAGATACTTTGACAACTGGATAAAAATGGTATAAATGTTGATTGTGGAACTCTGAGGCTGAACCTTCCTTCATTTGTCCACTTTGTTTTCTACATGCTTTAGATAAAATCACCTGTCCTGACTTGATTCGGTTAGGGTCAAGGAAGATTGTAAAAGAACAGGTCAAGTAAACAGTTGACTTTGAATTTTTACAAATTAACCCTTTAGAGTGGTTTAGACTTTCAGCTCACTTGATGGAAAAGCCATGTTATCTTCACTCTATTTTTCCTTCTCCCAGTCTTTTTCAAAGATCACCAGTGATATTTCCTAATAGTTGAGTTAATTAAATAAAAAAAAAATAAAATAGTTAATTAAATGTGAATAAATAGTCAATTAAAATAGTTAAATATAAAATTTGTTTTCTTGATACTCTTTTTTCTCAAAAATACTTTGGCAACACTTTCAGCCATAAATGAATTAGAGTGAAGGAAAGCAAAAGAAGGATGTCAGGAAATCCAAATTCAAAGGTTGAAGTGAGAGCTACAAAGTGGAAATGAGGTAGGGGCTTTGGACTCTCTTGATATCTACTTCCAACAGTGTCATCTTGCTATAGGCCTGATTTTATTGTTAGTATGTGCTAAGGTAACTACACATCCTGTTAACACATACTTTTTCTATCTTTTTAATAATAGTCATAATACATGTTCATGGTATAATATTTTTTTCTAACAGTCTGGAAGAATATCAAGTCAAAAGTAAAATTCTTTCACACTCCCCTGTTGTCCATGCTCTTTTCTCAGAGGTAATGGCTATGAAAATAGTTTTGGTAAAGCTAAATGAATACATTAAAGGTAAATTAACACATTAATTTAAACTGAGACCCTTGATTGCCATCCCAATACAAGTGTTTATAGTTCTGTATTTTCTGCTTTTTAATAAAACAATTTTATTGAATTATACTTGATTTACAATATTAACTATAATGTATAATATATGAAGTTATTATGTTATATTATTATATTATATATTATTATATAATCTAATCTAATATATAATATATATATATATTATGTATACAGTTTGTTTCAGGTATATAGCCAAGTGATTCAGTTATAAATTTTTTTCAGATTCTTTTCCATTATAGATTATTACAAGCTACTGAATATAGTTCCTTGTTGCTTATGTATTTTATGTATAGTAGTTGTTTCTGTTAATCCTCATTCTCCTCATTTTGCCCCTCATTTGTAACCATAAATTTGTTTCCTCTGTCTGTGAGTCTGTCTTATATATATATAGGCTCATTTGTATTATTTCTTTCCATTCCCACAGTGGGGCTTTGTATGCTTTCTCCACACCCAAACACTCTTGTGTGTGATCAACTTTGGTTCTGTCTGCCTTATTCTTAATCACTTAAAGTCATGGGCTTCTGACCCCCCATCCAGCTCTACCAAATCTCTGCTCTGCCTCCAAACTCTTTCTGTCTTATTGTGGCCCACAAAAGCCAACTTCTGCCTTCAGCGCAGAATCTCCACTTCAGTGGAGCATTTCGCCTCCACATTAGCAGGACTGTCTGGAAATAACTCTTCTTACTTTTGGGTATCTCTCATTCCCATTCAGTTATATTTCAAACCTTTAATGACTTCTAGTTCCCTTAAAGTTTTTGACATCCTTATCCAACTCACAGCAAGAGATAATGCCTCTTCCCAGAGAAAATGAAGATAATCAAGGTTCAAAACTGTACACTGCCCTCAAACTAAATGCATCTACATCTGCGTAATGTCCTCTGTTTTCCCTTCCTGGTCTTTCATTAAGAGATTTCTCTCTTGGTTATGGTTAATCTCTCCACATCTCAGGAACCTTGATGCAACAATTACTCCCTTTCTTCCCCAGCATATTCAACATGTTAAGACTGATCGATTTCATCTTAAAAAAAAAAAGAAAAGAAAAAAAGGTGTGCCATTTACCCAATGGTGCTCTTTAGTGACCAACCCAGGTTCTTTTCTGCACAGTCAGATTTCTTGAAAAAGTGGTACTTCCTTTCTTCCCATTTAGTTTCAATGCACTGCTCCTGTAGCATTCTGGGAAAGGTCTCTAGTGACGTCCTTCTTTAATCCAATGAATACATCAGCTGTCTCTGTGGACCAAATAGTAGGATGAACGTTCCTTGGTTCCAATGATACCATGCTCCTTTCTGACCATCTCTGGAATAAATCACTATTCTTTTCAGGACCTGTACAGGGTATCCAGCTGCCTACCTGGAGTCACCTCCGCTGCCCTGCAGAAGCTTGAAGCCCGGACACACAGACATAAGTCAAGGCTTCCACACAGCTACTCCTATAACTCAGTTCTCTGTTCCAACACCATTCATGCCATCAGGAAGGATTTCCCTGATGATCTTCTATGTAAAAAAGAAGTACCAAAATAAAACCTTAAGACAGTTCTTCACGCTACCTAAGATACTTCTGTTTTCCTTCTATTGGATTGTTTTTCTCCGTAAAACCTAATGCCCTGTGACATGCATAACATATGTTCACTGTTTTGTTTGATTAGTATCTTCCTCCCTTGTTGGAATGCAAGTTTCACGAGAAAAGGAATTTGCTCTGGTCATAGCTATATACCTGGTAACTGTCAGCAACTCTTCAGAAATATTTGATGAGTTGTTGAATGAATAGCTAAAAATATTCTTACTCAAATATTTCTCCTGTGTTCTCCAAATTACCATGTATTAGGCACTGTGCTGTGGGATATAGATGTAACTGCCCCAGCCTAAACTTGTGAGCACAGTGCCCCAGTGTTCAGTTGTATGTGATTGCTCAGCCTTTCATTTCTGTTTGACAATCTGCTTCCTCCTTTTCATCTCTATGACTATCTCAGTGCCTCGTGTAGCCCTCCAGCATGACCTCCACACCTTAACTACTCACTCCAGCCTCCAGGTCTCTTTCTGGAAAGTCCATTTTTTGTTTTATCATATGGTCTTTTTATTTTTTTTTCATTTATTTTTATTAGTTGGAGGCTAATTACTTTACAATATTGTAGTGGTTTTTGCCATACATTGACATGAATCAGCCATGGATTTACATGCGTTCCCCATCCCGATCCCCCCTCCCACCTCCCTCCCCATCTCATCCCTCTGGGTCTTCCCAGTGCACCAGCCCTCAGCACTTGTCTCATGCATCCAACCTGGGCTGGTGGTCTGTTTCACCCTTGATAGTATACTTGTTTCAATGCTATTCTCTCAGAACATCCCACCCTTGCCTTCTCCCACAGAGTCCCAAAGTCTGTTCTGTACATCTGTGTCTCTTTTTCTGTTTTGCATATAGGGTTATCGTTACTATCTTTTTACATTCCATATATATGCGTTAGTATACTGTATTGGTCTTTAGCTTTCTGGCTTACTTCACTCTGTATAATGGGCTCCAGTTTTATCCATCTCATTAGAACTGATTCAAATGTATTCCTTTTAATGGCTGAGTAATATTCCACTGTGTATATGTACCATAGCTTCCTTAACCATTCGTCTGCGGATGGGCATCTAGGTTGCTTCCATGTCCTGGCTATTATAAACAGTGCTGCGATGAACATTGGGGTGCACGTGTCTCTTTCACATCTGGTTTCCTCGGTGTGTATGCTCAGGAGTGGGATTGCTGGGTCATATGGCAGTTCTATTTCCAGTGTTTTAAGGAATCTCCACACTGTTCTCCATAGTGATTGTACTAGTTTGCATTCCCACCAACAGTGTAAGAGGGTTCCCTTTTCTCCACACCCTCTCCAGCATTTATTGCTTGTAGACTTTTGGATAGCAGCCATCCTGACTGGCATGTAATGGTACCTCATTGTGGTTTTGATTTGCATTTCTCTGATAATGAGTGATGTTGAGCATCTTTTCATGTGTTTGTTAGCCATCTGTATGTCTTCTTTGAAGAAATGTCTGTTTAGTTCTTTGGCCCGTTTTTTGATTGGGTCATTAATTTTTCTGGAATTGAGCTGCAGGAGTTGCTTGCATATTTTTGAGATTAATCCTTTTTCTGTTGCTTCGTTTGCTATTATTTTCTCCCATTCTGAGGGCTGTCTTTTCACCTTGCTTATAGTTCCCTTTGTTGTGCAAAAGCTTTTAGGTTTAATTAGGTCCCATTTGTTTATTTTTGCTTTTATTTCCAATATTCTTGGAGGTGGCTCATAGAGGACCCTGCTGTGATTTATGTCGGAGAGTGTTTTGCCTATGTTTTCCTCTAGGAGTTTTATAGTTTCTGGTCTTACATTTAGATCTTTAATGCATTTTGAGTCTGGCACAAAGACAGAAATATAGTTCAATGGAAGAGAATTGAAAGCCCAGAGATAAATCCACAAACCTATGGACACCTTATCCTTGACAAAGGAGGCAAGGATATACAATAGAAAAAAGACAACCTCTTTAACAAGTGGTGCTGGGAAAACTGGTCAACCCCTTGTAAAAGAATGAAACTAGAACATATGGTCTTTTTAAACTGTAATGTCACACCTTGATTAAATGGGTTTGATTAAAGTGTCATACCTTGATTAAAATCCTTAACTGTCTGTAGCCTTCAGGACAGTGAGAACTTCCATAATTTAGCAAGCATCACTTTACAAAAGGTACCTCTCCAGGAGCGCCTCTTCTCCTTGTCCTCTCTCAGAGTGGGTAAGAGTTAAGAAGGGACTGCCTGAATTCTAGCTCTGGCCACGCAGCTCATCCCTTGTGAGCCTCCCTTCACTTTCAGGCCTGTAAAATTGAGCTGATAATGGAATGTACCTTATCATAACCATACCTACTACATAGTAAGTGTTAAACAGATAGTATCTAGAATTATTACCATTACTTTAAAGTCAGTCCATTCTTCATATCTTACCTTATAGCTATACTTCTGCTCATTTATTCTTTTCCATACTATCAAGTCATCCTTTGAGACACCTTCCCTGGTTTTGATACCTCCTACTGATTTTATTAAGGGCCCATTTTTTGCTCTCAGCACCATTTGTATACTTTTGTCAAAGTAGTGGACTCACTGCACTGTAATAATGTGTTAACTGACTGGACTCCTTTCCTCCCCCAACCCCATGGTGGAAATTCTCTGAAGGCAGAGTGTGGGTGTTCTGACTTTGTTAAATTAACATCTGTTAAGTGGGGCACAGTACAGAATAGTGAGCCTTATTTAAACAGCTGACCACAGATATGTTGAAATAGAGAAGTTTATTACTAACAAGTCTGAAGGAAGCACCCAGCAGGCCTCAAGGGGCCACATCGAAGGTAATTGGCAGAGCGCAGACAGAGAGAAGGGCCATCATGAGTGCATGTGGTGGTTTGCTTTGGATTCCTAGGCAATCGGTCAAATTGACTGATCAGTTCAGAACAAGAGTGGGGTTTTGGTCGGCCACAGGGAATCTTATCTAAGAAGCACATAGGTAAACAGATCCTAGGGGCAGGGAGGGTGTTGGTCAAAAGGGCTATTGGGTCTCTGCTTTTTAATATGCTGTCTAGGTTTGTCATAGCTTTTCTTCCAAGGAGCAAGTGTCATTTAATTTCACGGCTGCAGTCACCATCTGCAGTGATTTTGGAGCCCAAGAGAATAAAGTCTGTCACTGTTTCCTTTGTTTCCCCATCTATTTGCCATGAAGTGATGGGACCAGAAGCCATGATCATAGTTTTTTTTTTGTTTGTTTGTTTTAATTTTTTATTTTATTTTTAATTAGAGGATAATTGCATTACAATATTGTGATGGCTTTGCCATACACTGACATGAATCAGCCACAGGTATATGTATGTCCCCTCCCTCATGGACCTCCCTCCCACCTCCCACCCCATCCCACCCTGCGAGGTTGTCGCAGAGCACTGGCTTTGGGTTCCCTGTGTCATAGAGCAGATTCCCACTGGCTGTGTATTTTAAACATGGTGATGTGGATGTTTCAATGCTACTCTCTTAAATCATCCCACCCTCTCCTTCCCCTACCGAGCCCAAAAGTCTGTCCTATACGTCTGAGTCTCCTTTCCTGCCCTATGAATATGATAGTCAGTATCATCTTTCTAGATCCCACATTGATGTGTTCATATACGATATTTGTCTTGCTTGTTCTGACTTACTCTATAACAGACTCTAGGTTCATCCACCTCATGAGAACGAACTCAAATGCGTTCCTTTTTGTAGCTGAGTAATACTCCATTGTGTATGCGGACCACATCCTCTTTACCCATTCATCTAGGACACCTAGGCGGCTTCCATGTCTTGGCTATTGCAAACAGTCTGCAGTGAAGACCGGAGTACATGAGTCTTTTTCACTTATGGTTTCCTCGGGGTGTAGGCCCAGCTTTGGGATTGCTGAGTCATACGGTAGTTTTTTTTTTTTTTTTTAATTTTTTCATTAGTTGGAGGCTAATTACTTCACAACATTTCAGTGGGTTTTGTCATACATTGATATGAATCAGCCATGGATTTACACATCTTCCCCATCCCAATCCCCGCTCCCACCTCCCTCTCCACCCGATTCCTCTCGAAACATCCCACCCTCGCCTTCTCCCACAGAGTTCAAAAGTCTGTTCTGTATTTCTGTGTCTCTTTTTCTGTTTTGCATATAGGGTTATCATTACCATCTTTCTAAATTCCATATATATGTGTTAGTATGCTGTAATGTTCTTTGTCTTTCTGGCTTACTTCACTCTGTATAAGGGGCTCCAGCTTCATCCATCTCATTAGGACTGGTTCAAATGAATTCTTTTTAATGGCTGAGTAATATTCCATGGTGTATATGTACCACAGCTTCCTTATCCATTCATCTGCTGATGGGCATCTAGGTTGCTTCCATGTCCTGGCTATTATGAACAATGCATAGTTTTTTGACTGTTGAGTTTTAAGTCAACTTTTTCACTCTCCTCTTTCACTTTAATCAAGATGCTCTTTAGTTCCTCTTCACTTTCTGCCATAATGGTGGTATCATCTGCATATCTGAGGTTATTGATATTTCTCCCGGAAATCTTGATTCCAGCCTGTGCTTCGTCCCACTTGGCCTTTCACATGATGTACTCTGCATATAAGTTAAATAAGCAGAGTGACAATATACAGCCTTGATGTACTCCTTTCCCTATTTGGAACCAGTCTGTTATTCCATGTCCAGTTCTAACTGTTGCTTCTCGACCTGCATACAGATTTCTCAGGAGGCAGGTAAGGTGGTCTGGTATTCCCATCTCTTGAAAAATTTTCCACAGTTTGTTGTGGTCCACACAGTCAAAGGCTTTGGCATAATCAATAAAGCAGAAGTAGACGTTTTTCTGGAATCTGCTTACTTTTTCTATGATCCAACAGATGTTGGCAATTTGATCTCTGGTTCCTCTGCCTTTTCTAAAACCAGCTTGAACATCTGGAAGTTCACGGTTCATATACTGTTGAAGCCTGGCTTGGAGAGTTTTGAGCTTTACTTTGCTAGCTTGTGAGATGAGTGCAATTGTGTGGTAGTTTGAGCATTCTTTGGCATTGCCTTTCTTTGGGATTGGAATGAAAACTGACCTTTTCCAGTCCTCTGGCCACTGTGGAGTTTTCCAAATCTACTGGCATATTGAGTGCATTACTTTAACAGCATCATCTTTTAGGATTGGAGATAGCTCAACTGGAATTCCGTCACCTCCACTAGCTTTGTTTGTAGTAATGCTTCCTAAGCCCCACTTGACTGCACATTCCAGGATGTCTGGCTCTAGGTGTGATCACACCATTGTGATTATCTGGGCCATGAAGATCTTTTTTTTATAGTTCTTCTGTGTTTTCCTGATACTTCTTCTAATATCTTCTGCTTCTGTTAATTCCATACTGTTTCTGTCCTTAATTGTTCCCATCTTTGCATGAAATGCCAAGCTGAACTTTTGCTTCCCTACATCTATGTTGGAAGTGTCTGCACTTACAGGTATTGCTGCCTCATCTTATCAGGTTCAAACTCTGCCTCTCGCCCGCAGGATTCTCTTCTAACTCTACTTTCTGTATGAGGCCCACCCTGATCCAAATAGTTTGAAATAATTTTCCACTCTCAACAATCACTATATTTTTACCAGTAGTTATTTAAAGGAATTTATCATATTCTACTTTATTTCATCAAATCATTAATATCAGAATATAAGCTCCTTAGCAATAAGACTTGGGCCCTAACGTTTAGACTATAAACTTCTATAGTGTGGGAACAGCCTGAAAGTAGCTTTAAGTATAGCTTGCATGGAGTATAATATCTGTAGAATGTCTTTCTCAAAACTAAATATAATATAGAAAATTACTGTTTTCTTAATCATAGCCCAGTTGAAACTGTTTACCTCAGATTGGGGCTGGAACCCATGTGCTGGGATTTGAATCCAGCCAAAACCCAGCTTGGGACTCGAACCCATGTGGCCATGACTTGAACTTAGCCAAAACCCACAGTACCTGGTTTCCTTTATTAGGAAGCTCAAGTTCTTGATGTCTTATCACAGAAAGAATTCAGTGAGAGAAAAAGTGATACAGAAGAAGATTTATTCAGATTCAGATAGACGCAAACTCCACAGACCTCTGTGCCATTGTAGAGGGTAAGTGCAGCTGCAAAATGTGGCATGGTTAGTTTGTATGGGCTGAATAATTTAATATGCTAATGAACAGGAGGATTATTCCAACTGTTTTGGGGAAGAGGTGGAGATTTCTAGAAATTGGGCCATCACCCACTCCTTGGTCTTTTGACAGTGCCTTGGATCTGTCATGGTACCTCTGGATGTGTCATTGAGCTTGCTGACTGGGGATCAAAGTCTAGTCAAAGTCGAATTGTCTGCCATCTTGGACTCCTTGATTCTAATCTCTTTGTGTTGTGTCCTTGGACTATGTCATTCTTCCAAAACTTGGGCCTTCCCTTTCCCTCCTGTTCCACAGTGTCCAAAGACCATGTCAGAGAAAGTCTTTAAAGTTCCTAATTTACTGATGATATCAAGCTCTTTTACAAAGACCCTGATGCCTTATGATAATGCACACAATGTATTTAATTTATAAATATATAAAATATAGTAGTTATATGTATATTTATTATTATAATGTTTATTCCCCTATACAAAAAATATATATATATGTATATATGATAGACTAAAGCCTAATTTCAGAGTTTTCTTCACTTTGGAAACTGATTCCTCATTAAAAAGTGTGTAATAATTCTTTTTGCAGATATTTAGTTAAAGTAGCTATTCTAGGGACTTCCCTAGTGGTTAAGACTGCACTTTTAATGCAGAGGGTGAGGGTTGAATCCCTGGTCAAGGAACAAGGATTCCAGATGTCTCATGGTGCAGCCAAAAAATTAAAATGAAAATAAATAAATAAATAGAGTACCTGTTCTCTATCATGTTCAGGAATCTAAAATATCTTTTAGCATAAGTCTTTTGTTCTGTTATTCAATTAGTGAATTAGTGATATCAGTTAAACTTAATTATTATATAGCAGTAATATATTTGGAAAATATGTTGTTCTTAATAGCAAAAGAATATTTAAGTGACTTGAGAAAAACAAAATCACTTTTTATTAACTTCTTCAACATATTTCACTCTTGGATGTATTTTTTTCTTTTTAATAGTGATGTATGGTATTAAATGACACAGTTCTCTTCACATTATTATTAATATCAAAATGTTAGATGAATTCTAAACTTTCCTGATCTTAAAATTATAAGCAGTTATCAACAGAAACTGCAGCCTGGCTTGCTGCAGTCGTTGAGGTTGCAAAGAGTCAGACATGACTGAGCAACTGAACTGACTGACAGGTCAAAAGAAACGTTCAAAATCTTGTCAGTGTATCTACAGTTCCTCAGAATATTGCTAATTTATAATTAAAATCCCTGATAAGATTTTAATTATAAATTAAATCTTGTTACCACTCAAAACAAAATAACAATGCAAACCACATATCTTCTGCTTTGCTTTGTTAAAATTCTATTAGAGAAGAAAAATAAGCAGAATATACAGTCTTTCCCAAGGGTTCCTCTACTGATTTCAGCCCTGGACATCTGTTGTCATATCCAGAACTAGGTCAGACACTGCCACTATTCCACCCTCATTCCAATGAAGCATTGATCATTGACAGGTCCCTTTCTTTGGCTAAGATTGTATAATTCATTATTTCCATAATTGCTGCCAGTATTACAGATTTTCCTGATACTCTGTCTTCATCTCATGGCTTTGGAAGAATTCTGAAATCTTCAGACAGGCATATTATTGCTGTTGGAGAATACACAA
The DNA here is from genome assembly GCF_033118175.1 of Dama dama. NCBI lineage: Eukaryota > Metazoa > Chordata > Mammalia > Artiodactyla > Cervidae > Dama > Dama dama. The sequence goes on along the minus strand of NC_083697.1, from coordinate 7,974,213 downwards.
GCAGTCAGATTGGAAATGCTTCAAATTCTTCATCCAGTCCCAAATTGTCTGGAAAAACCTGCATTTCTGTGGTCAACTTGCTGCCATGCACTCCACAATAACTGTTTCTAACTTTTTCTACTCACTTTAAGTTTTAGACCATTATTTTAAAGAAGATGGACTTGTCTCACATCATAGAGAAAAGAGAAGTTAGCACATGGTATATCCCTCAGCTTCCAAGTATAAAACAAGACTCCCACCTAATCCAGTTCCCACTGTACCCACACCAACCTTTCTTTTCCTCTATGTGTCAAGGAAGGTATGACCTCCACCTATGCATGGATCCCTTTCCTTCTGACTTTCTCAGGAACCTCAAACTGCCAGATCATCTCAATGAGAATAAGCAAAGGTTATAGAACTTGTTATAGCAAGGGAGTCAGCTACTGTCACTTTTTGTCTATTATGAATAATTCTGTTCTGGACATTCGTGTACAAGTTTTTGTTTGTACATGTGTTTTCAGGTCTTTTGGGTATATATCCAAGAGTGAAACTGTTGGATTATATAGTTTTTCTATGTTTAATTTATAGAGGAATTGCCACAATGGTTGCAGCAATTTATATTCCTAACAGCATTATGTAAGGGTTCCAATTTTTCTACATTCTTACCAACACTTGCTATTATAGCCATAGTAGTGGATGCTAAATTGTATCTTACAGTGATTTTGATTACATTTCTCTAATGATTAACCATGCTGAGCATCTTTTCATGTACTCATTGACCATGTGTCTATCTTATTTAGAGAACTGTCTATCCAAATACTTTGCACATTTTTTTTTTCAATTAACTTACTTGTCTTTTAATAGTTAGATGTAAAGTTCAGTTCAGTTCAGTTGCTCAGTTGTGTCCAACTCAATTCAACCCCATGGACTGCAGCATGCCAGGCCTCCCTGTCCATCACCATCTCCTGGAGCTTGCTCAAACTCATGTCCATCGAGTCAGTGATGCTATCCAACCATCTCATCCTCTGTTGTCCCCTTCTCCTCCTGCTTTCAATCTTTCCCAGCATCAGGGTCTTTTCCAATGAGTCAGTACTTCGCATCATGTGGCCAAAGTAGCCTCAGCATCAGTCCTTCCAATGAATATTCAGGACTGATTTCCTTTAGGATTGAATGGCTTGATCTCCTTACAGTCCAAGAGACTCTCAAGAGTCTTCTCCAATACCACAGTTCAAAAGCATCAATTCTTCGGCACTCAGCTTTCTTTATGGTCCAGCTCTCACATCCATACTTTTATATATTTGAATACATAGCCCTCATCACATATATGATTTGAAAATTAGTTTCTTCCATCCTATTAGTTGTCCTTTCATTTTCTCAGTGTTGTCTTTTGAGCACAAAAGTTTTTAGTTTTGGTAAAGTTCAATTTGTCTGTTTTTTTCCTTTGGTTGCTTGTGCTTTATATGTTGCATTAAAATACCATTGACTAATCCAAGGTCACAAATACTTACTTTATATTTACATTTATATTTCCCTCCAAGAGTTTTATACTTTTGTCTTTTATATTTATGCCTGTAATATTTAGAGTTAACTTTTGTGTATGGTGTGAGGAAGGGGTTCAACTTTTGCATGAGGTTATCCAAATTCTCTAACACCATTTGTTGAAATTATTATTTTTCACCCACTGAATTACCTTAGCACTACTGGCGCTACTGTCAAAAATTAGACCACAAATATAAGAATTTATTTCTGGACTTTCAGTTCTGTTTCATTGATCTGTATGTCACTCCTTGAATTAATCCTATAATAGTCCTATTGATTATTGTAATATTGTAGCATGTTTTTAAATCAGAATGTGTGAGTCCTCCAATTTTGTAGTTCTTCAAGGTTGTTCTGGTTATTCTAGTTCCCTTGAATTCCCATACAGATTTTAACATTAGCTTGTCAGTTTCTGCAGAAAGTCAGCTGTGACTTGGATAGCAGTATGTTTAATCTGGAGATCAATGTGAAAAGTGTTGCCATTTTTTTTTTTTTTTAATTAATGAATTAGTTTTTGGACTGCGTTGGCTCTTTGTTGCTTCAGGTGCGCTTTCTCTAGTTGTGATGAGTGAACTTCTCACTGCAGTGGCTTCTCTTGTGGAGCATGAATTCTAGGTACACAGGCTTCAGTAGATATGGCTTGCAGGCTCAGTTGTGGCACAGGGCTTTGTTGTACCTATCATATGCTAAGTCACACACAAAAAAATCAATAATTTAAAAGGACTGAAATCATCAAGCAACTTTTCCAACCACAATGGAATGAGATAAGAAATAAACTACAAGAAGGAAAAAAAAATGCAAGAAACCATAAGCATAAGTAGGCTAAACAATATATGACTAAGCAACCACTGTTTAGTCATTGTTGAAACGAAAGAGGAAATTAAAAAATACCTTGAGAAAGAGAAGATGGAAATGTAATTATCCAAAATCTGTGGGACATAGCAAAAACAGTTCAAAGAAGAAAGTTTATAGTGATACAATCCTACTTCAGAACCAAGAAAAATCTGAAGTAAACAATCTAACATTGTACCTGAAGGAATTAGAAGAAAATCAAAACCCAAAATTAGTTGAAAAAAATGAAGAACAAAAATAGAATAAAGATTGGGGCAGAAATAAATGAAATAGAGACAAAAATTTTTAAATAAAAAAGATAAGTGAAACAGATTTTTAAACAATTAATAAACATTTAGCCAGACTCATGAAGGAAAAAAAAAAAAATTAAAGAGGGCCCAAATAAATAAAATTCGAAATGAAAAGGGAGCAGATACAACCAACACCACAAACAGAAATACAAAGACTCATAAGAAATTATTATGCCCAATGATACTCCAATAAAATGGACAACATGGAAGAAATGTATAAATACCTAGAAATGTACAGTCTCCTAAGGCTAACTAAATAAAGAAAAATAGAAAATATGAACAAACTAATTACCAGTAATCAAATTTATCAGTAATCAAAAAAAACTCCTAATAAACAAAAGTCTAGGACCAGAGGCCTTCACAGGTGAATTCTACCCAACAGTTGAAGAAGAGTTAACACCTTTCTTCTCATAGTAATCTAAAACACTGAAGAAGGAACACTGAAAATCCTTCTATGAAGCCATGGTATCATACCCTGATACTAAAGTCAGAAAAAGACACCAAAAATAAAATAATTATAGGCCATATCACTGATAAACATAGATGCAAAAATTCTCAACATAATATTAACAAGCCAAATCCAACAATCTATTAAAAGGATCACACATCATGATCAAGCAGGATTTATCACAGAGATGGTTCCATATCCACAAATAAATCAATATGATAAAACTGCATTAACATATTGAATAAAAATTGTATGCTCTTCTCAATAGGTGGAGCAAGAGTTTTTGACAAAGTGCAGTGTCTATTTTTTTATTAAAAGTTCCAAAAGAGTGGGAATAGGGAGAATATACCTAAGCATAATAAAGATCATATATGACAAAAGTAGAGCCAACATCATCCTTAACAGTGAAAAGCTGAAAGCATTTCTTCTAAGATCAGGAACAAGAAAAAATTGCCCACTCTTGCTAATGTAATTCAACATAGTATTAAAAGTCCTTGCCATAACACTCAGGCAAGAAAAGGAAATAAAAGGATTCTAATTTGGAAAGAAATAAATCAAACTGTTACTTCTTGTGGATGAGATGATGTTATATAGCAGTAGTCCCCAGCCATTGTGGCACAGGAGATGGGTTTCGTGGAAGACAATTTTTCCATGGACTTGGGTGGGAGGTTTCAAAATGATTCAAGTGCATTACATTTATTGTGTACTTTATTTCTATTATTATTATGTATAAAAATAAAGTTCCACCTCAGATCATTAGGGATTAGGTCCCAGAGGTTGGGGACCCATGCTATATGCAGAATTCTAAGGGTATCATAAAAGCTACTAGAACTCATCAATGAATTCAATAAAGTAGCAGGATACAAATTACACAGAAATCTATTGCATTTGTATGGGCTAGTAGAAAGAGAAATTAAGGATACAATCCTATTTACAATTCCACCAAGAATAAAATACCTAAGAATAAATGCAAGTAAGGAGGTAAAATCTATATTCAGAAAACTACAAGACATTGATAAAAAAGTAAAGATTAACACAAATTATAGATATACTATGTTCATGAACTGGAAGAATTAACATTGTTAAAGTGTCCACATTACCCAAGGGGAATCTACAGAGCCAATGCAATTCCCATCAAAATACCAATGGCATTTTTCTCACAAATAATTCTAAAAGTCCTATGGAAACGTGAGAAACCCTAAATAGCCAGAACAATCTTGAGAAAGAAGAAAAAGCTTGCAGTATCATGGTCCCTGATTTCAAACTGTATTATAAAGATACAGTAATCAAAACAGTATAGTACTGGCACAAAAACAGACACATAGACCAATGGAACTAAATGGGGAGGCCAGAAATAGACTGATGCATGTATGACCAGTTAATCTACAACAAAGGAGGCAAGGGTCTACAATGGGGTAAAGAGAGTCGCTTCAACAATTTAGGAGAACTGGACAGCTATATGCAAAAGAATATACTACTTTTTAAATATACTACAGTCAAAAAAAGAGAATATACTACTCTCAAAAAAGAAAAAAAAAAAAAAAAAAAAAACACCTAACGATAACCCTATATGCAAAACAGAAAAAGAGACACAGAAATACAGAACAGACTTTTGAACTCTGTGGGAGAATGTGAGGGTGGGATATTTCAAAAGAACAGCATGTATACTATCTATGGTGAAACAGATCACCAGCCCAGGTGGGATGCATGAGACAAGTGCTCGGGCCTGGTGCACTGGGAAGACCCAGAGGAATCGGGTGGAGAGGGAGGTGGGAGGGGGGATCGGGATGGGGAATACGTGTAAATCTATGGCTGATTCATATCAGTGTATGACAAAACCCACTGAAATGTTGTGAAGTAATTAGCCTCCAACTAATAAAAAAAAAACAAACAAAAAAAAAACCACCTACTTTTGACATATATAAAAAATTAACTCAAATGCATTAAAAACTTAAGTGTAAAGCCTGAAACCATAAAACTCGTAGAAGAAAAAATAGATGGTATGCTCTTTGACATCAGTCTTTGCAATATTTTTTTGGATCTGTCTCCTCAGGCAAATGCAACAAAATGAAAAGTAAACAAATGGGACCATATCAAACTAAAAAGATTTTGCACATTGTAGGAAACTATCAGCAAGCCAAAAATATAGCCTAGTCAATGGGAGAAGATATTTTTCAAAGGATAATGCAATAAGGGGTAATATTCAAAGTATACAAAGAAGTCATACAACTCACAACAGACTGGTTCCAAATAGGAAAAGGAGTATGTCAAGGCTGTATATTGTCACCCTGCTTATTTAACTTATATGCAGAGTACATCATGAGAAACGCTGGGCTGGAGGAAGCACAAGCTGGAATCAAGATTGCCGGGAGACATATCAATAGCCTCAGATATGCTGATGACACCACCCTTATGGCAGAAAGTGAAGAAGAACTAAAGAGCCTCTTGATGAAAGTGAAAAAGAAGAGTGAAAAAGTTGGCTTAAAGCTCAACATTCAGAAAACTAAGATCATGGCATCTGGTCCCATCACTTCAAAGATGGTGAAACAGTAGAAACCATGGCTGACTTTATTTTTTGGGGTTCCAAAATCACTGCGGATGGTGATTGCAGCCATGAAATTAAAAGATGCTTACTCCTTGGAAGGAAGGTTATGACCAACCTAGACAGCATATTAAAAAGCAGAGACATTACTTTGCCAACAAATGTCTGTCTAATCAAGGCTATGGAATCTCCAGTAGTCATGTATGGATATGAGAGTTGGACTGTGAAGAAACCTGAGCACCAAAGAATTGATACTTTTGAACTGTGGTGTTGGAGAAGACTCTTGAGAGTTCCTTGGACTTCAAGGAGATCCAACCAGTCCATCCTAAAGGAAATCAGTCCTGGGTGTTCATTGGAAGGACTGATGTTGAAGCTGAAACTCCAATACTTTGGCCACCTGTTGCAAAGAGCTTACTCATTTGAAAAGACCTTGATGTTGGCAAAGATTGAAAGCAGGAGGAGAAGGGGACGACAGAGGATGAGATGGTTAAATGGCATCACCCCGACTCAATGGACATGAGTTTGGGTAAACTCTGGGAGTTGGTGATTGACAAGGAGGCTTCACATGCTGCAGTTCATGGGGTCGCAAAGAATCAGACACGACTGAGCGACTGAATTGAACTGAACTGAACATACAACTCAACATTAAAAACAAAGAAAAATAAATAACCTAATAAAAAAATAGGCAGAGGACCCGAATACACATTTTTCAGAAGACATACATTTAGCCACATACATATGAGATTATTCTCAACAATCTCCAATCATCAGGGAAATGCAAATCCAAACCACAATGAAATTTTATTAAGTGAAAATTAGTTATATTTTGCCCTGCCATATATTTAAAATGCATTGCTTTTGTTGTTGTCATTCAGTCACTCAGTTGTGTCTGACTCTTTGTGACCCAATGGACTGTAGAACTCCAGGCTACTATCTCCTGGCATTATCTCCAGGCAAATTATCTCCTGGCTACTATCTCCTGGCAAATTCATCGAGTCGATGATGCCATCAAACCATCTCATCCTCTATTGCCCCTTCTCCTCCTGCCCTCAGTCTTTCCTGGCATCAGGGTATTTTCAAATGAGTCAGCTTTTTGCATCATACGGCCAAAGTACTGGAGCTTCAGCCTCAGCATCGGTTGTGTCAACGAGTATTCAGGGTGGATCTCCTTTGGGGTGGACTGGTTGGATCTCCTTGCTGTCCAAGGGACTCTGAAGAGTCTTCTCCAGAACCACAGTTCAAAAACATCAATTCTTTGGTCCTCAGCCTTTTTTTATTGTCCAGCTCTCACATCTGTTGGGTTCAATCCCTGGGTTGGGAAGATCCCCTGGAGAAGGGAATGGCTATCCGCTCCAGTACTCTGGCTTGGAGAATTCCATGGACTGTCTAGACCATGGGGTCGCAAAGAGTCAGACACAACTGAGCGACTTTCACTCTCACATCTGTGCATGACTACTGAAAAAACCATAGCTTTGACTATATGGACTTTGTAGACAAAGTAATTTCTCTCTTTTTCAACACACCATCTGGATTTGTCATTGCTTTTCTTCCAAGGAACAAGCATATCTTTTAATTTCCTGGCTGCAAACACCATCCACAGTTATTTTGGAGCACAAGAAAATAAAATCTGTCACTGTTTCCATTGTTTTCACATCTATTTGCATGAAGTGATACGATTGGATACCATGAATGTCAAGTTTTAAGCCAGCTTTTTCACTCTCCTCTTTCACCTCATCAAGATGCTCTTTAGTTCCTCTTCATGTTCTGCCATTAACGGTGGTGTCATCTGCATATCCGAGGTTACTGGTATTTCTCCTGGCAATCTTGATTCCAGCTTGTGCTTCATCCAGTTTGACTCTTCTCATAATGTACTCTGCATGTAAGTTTAATAAGCAGGGTGACAATATACAGTCTTGATATACTTCTTTCCCAATTTGGAACCAGTTCATTGTTCAATGTCCAGTTCTAACTGCTGCTTCTTGACCTGATACAGATTTCTCAGTAGGCAGGTAAGATCATCTGGTATTCCCATCTCTTGAAGAATTTTCCACAGTTTGTTGTGGTCTACACGGTCAAAGGCTTTAGCGTACTCAATGAAGCAGAAGTAGATGTTTTTTTTTTTTTTTTCCTGGTATTCTCTAGCTTTCTCTGTGATCCAACAGATGTTGGCAATTTGATTTCTGGTTCCTCTGCCTTTTCTAAATCTAGCTTGTCCATCTGGAAGTTCTCAATTCACATAGTGTTGAAACCTGGCTTGAAGGATTTTGAGCATGCCTAGCATGTGAAATGAGTGCAATTGTACAGTAGTTTGAACATTCTTTGTCATTGCCCTTCTTTGAATTGGAATGAAAACTGACCTTTTCCAGTCCTGTGGCCATTGCTGAGTTTTGCAAATTTGCTGACATATTGAGTGCAGCACTTTAACAGCATCATCTTTTAGGATTTGAAATTGCTTCTTGACCTGCATATAGGTTTCCTAGGAGGCAGGTAAGGTGGCCTGGTATTCCCATCTCTTTAAGAATTTTTCATAGTTTGCTGTGATCCACACAATCAAAGGCTTTTTTATAGTCAATGAGGCAGAAGTAGATGTTTTTCTGAAAGTCTCTTGCTTTTTCTATGATCCAATGGATGCTGGCAATTTGATCTCTGGCTCCTCTGCCTTTTCTAAATCCATTGCATTCTAAGTCTAATGCATTGCTAAGTACTTAGCAATAGTCTAATAGTACTAAGATTAGTACTATTCTAGTACTAAATTGTCTTATGGTCCTAAGACTCCTCAGGACCATTTTTAAAAATTGAATTATAAAAATAGAAAGCCCAGAGATAAATCCACACACCTATGGACATCTTATCTTTGACAAAGGAGGCAAGAATATACAATGGAGAAAAGATAATCTCTTTAATGAGTGGTGCTGGGGAAACTGGCCAACCACTTGTAAAAGAATGAAACTAGAACACTTTCTAACACTATAGACAAAAATAAATTCAAATTGGATTAAAGATCTAAATGTAAGGCCAGAAACTATAAAACTCCTAGAGGAAAACATAGGCAAAATACTCTCTGACATAAATCATAGCAGGATCCTCGATGACCCACCTCCCAGAGTAATGGAAATAAAAGCAAAAATAAACAAATGGGACCTACTTAAACTTAAAAGCTTTTGCACAATGAAGGAAACTCTAAGCAAGGTGAAAAGACAGCCCTCAGAATGGGAGAAAATAATAGCAAATGAATCAACTGACAAAGAATTAATCTCAAAAATATACAAGCAGCTCCTGCAGCTCAATTCTGGAAAAATAAATGACCCAATCAAAAAATGGGCCAAAGAACTAAACAGACATTTCTCCAAAGAAGACATACAGATGACTAACAAACACATGAAAAGATGCTCAACATCACTCGTTATCAGAGAAATGCAAATCAAAACCACAATGAGGTTCCATCTCACGCTGGTCAGAATGGCTGCTATCCAAAAGTCTACAAGCAATAAATGCTGGAGAGGGTGTGGAGAAAAGGGAACCCTCTTACACTGTTGGTGGGAATGCAAACTAGTACAATCACTATGGAGAACAGTGTGGAGATTCCTTAAAACACTGGAAATAGAACTGCCATATGACCCAGCAATCCCACTTCTGGGCATACACACTGAGGAAACCAGAATTGAAAGAGACGTGTACCCCAGTGTTCATCGCAGCACTGTTTATAATAGCCAGGACATGGAAGCAACCTAGATGTCCATCGGCAGACAAATGGATAAGAAATATACACAATGGAATATTTCTCAGCTATTAAAAAGAATGTATTTGAATCAGTTCTAATGAGGTGGATGAAACTGGAGCCTATTATTCAGAGCGAAGTAAGTCAGAAAGAAAAACACCAATACAGTATATTAACGCATATATATGGAATTTAGGAAGATGGTAACAATGACACTATATTTGAGACAGCAAAAGAGACACAAATGTAAAGAAGACTTTTGGAGTCTGTGGGAGAAGGAGAGGGTGGGATAATTTGAGAGAATAGCATTGAAACATGTATATTATCATATGTGGAATAAATCACCAGTCCAGGTTTGATGCATGAGACAGGGTGCTCAGGGCTGGTGCACTGGGAGGATCTGGGGGGATGGGATGGAGAGGGAGATGGGAGGGAGGTTCAGGATGGGGAACATATGCACACCCATGGCTGATTCATGTGAATGTATGGCAAAAACCTTCACAATATTGTAAAGTAATTAGCCTCCAATTAAAATAAATAAATAAAAATAAAATAAAACCTAAAAAATTAAATTATAGCTAATGTATGTTAGTTACAGGTATACAATATACTGATTCACAATTTTGGGATTTTATGCCCCATGTATAGTTATTATAAAATATTAGCTATACTTTTCTGTGTTGTACCATATATCTTTGTAGTTTGTTTTACATGATAGTTTGCACCTCTTGACTCCTTATCCCTACCTTGCCCTTCTCTGCTTCCCTGTCCCCACTGGTAATCACTAGTTTGGTCTCTTTATCCATGAATTTGTTTTGTTGTTGTTGTTATATTCACTAGTTTGTTGTATTTTTTAGGTTCTACATATAAGTGATATCATACAAAGAAAAGACAAAGTGTTCGTCTTTCTCTGGGACAATTTTATTAGTTAGATAAAATACACCAAATTAAGATTTGGGTCCTGATACCTTTGATTTGATCCCAGTAACTTTCTTAGTGGGTGTAAGTATCAGGATCAATATCCAAAATTTTTTAAAAAAATGATTAAGACTATCAGTGTGGGTCACTGAGTAAAGAAAGTTTATTAGATGAAAAATAGTTTAACATAAAACCCCCTTTAATAGCATAAATTCAGACTTTTAAAGAAATACAGTGCTGCATTTATATTGAAAGGTAAGTAAATATGAAGTTACTTTCAGCACTGAAAAACCCTAGTAACTTTTCATAATTAATTGGCTATAAGAAGAAATTAAGAATGAGTAAATTGTTTTGCTGGATAACATTTCTTATTATATGTTTCTTTCTCCTTTGCTTCCAAGTATAGATCTTCTCTATGTAACTTCACTGAGTCTGTCAGAAGAAGACTGAAGGAAAAGATACCCACCCACATGATACTGTGATTGTTTGGAAGTTCCTGTATGGAAAGGAGTTGTTTGAAAGCACCTGGCATAGTTTATTAGTTTCACCTGGATTCTCTTCTGCCTGGTTCTCCTGTAGGGAGAAAATAGCAAATTCAAATGCAATTCCAGTCTGAAGTATAATTACTTGCTTGCATAGAAAATTTTTTTTGTCTTTTTCTGCACATTGTTATTCTTACTTGGTTTAAGAAGAAAAACCATTTGATGTTTTAGAACTTTATAATAGTAAAATATACACAAGTTTAAAATTGTTCTTTCCTATTCTCATAATTTTCCAAAGGTATTAAAATTACTTTGTATATGTATGAATGTGTTTTTTTTTAAATCCTAAATTTGAGATCAATTGCATTGACTATCTGGTTTTGCAGAATAAGGAGAAAATAATTAGTTCATTATTTATATAGAAACACTAAGAAATAAACTGTTAATTGCTGCCAGTTTTATATAATAGGCTTTAATGTTTATGAATGTATTTTTTTACTTTGAATATAATATCCATTTAAACTTGTAAAACAAAGTCTAAAATATTAATTGTAATTCATTTCTTAATACAACCAAAGTGTTCATTTCTGAACCTGTTCTTCAACATGTCATCATAAGAAGCCCGTGTTTGATTTCTTTTGAAATTATGTTTAATGCCCTTTTTCTTCATTTGTATAGATAGCTTCTTAGAAAGGCCAACTTAGATGTAACATTTAAAATACACTTATGCCAGTGAAGTCTCAAGCAGAGCAGTGCACATCACTCTGCTGGGCTTTATATTGGTATTATTCAACTTGTAGTGGTGAGACATGTAAATAAAATATCAGAAGGAATTCAATAATATGATATCCCAAGAAAGGCACTATCCTAGGTCTGAATTGTATTGATAATTAGTTGTTCTCAAGTTGTTAAGTATGCTTTTAATTTGTATTTATTCAAAGACTGTTAGCTCAATGACATATTTTACAATAAGTTAATTCCAGGTATGAAGCTTATCTATTCATGTCTTGACTATAAATTTTACTTTGTAAACATTCTAGAATGGGAGAATCCATTAACCCTTAACTCCTATTTTTCCAAAATAGAAGATTGGAATTTATATATGAAGATTTTGAAATAGAAATTCTGATATGAAAATCTGTCTCCCTTTCATATCTTATTCATAGTGTTTTAGGTGATATTACTGTTATGAAATTTACACACAAAAGATTTTTTATGAAATGTGTTATTTCATTATTTAAATTGTATATTTGGGGGAAACTCTAAATGATTTTCCAATGAATTATAATTCCTTCACACAAGTTCATTTAAGTAGAAACATAAGCTATTAACCATGATATTTATGTTTAAAACATAATGTATTTGTTTATGTAATTTGCACACAAAAAAAGATTCATACAGTTCAGATATATATCATGGAATATAAGCCACACTTCTGCAAGTACAAATTCTCACATTCACAGAAAAAGTTGAAAACCAGCCATAATTAAATGGTTATAGATTTCTACATACACAACTTCAGTAATTGTTTAATAAAACACTCAGTGATTTGAGTGTCTAGTTGTCCTTACTTGTATAAGTTCCAAGTGTTGAACATAGCATGGTAGAAAGGTTCTTGATACTTGTCTCTTTTTCCATTGTTCCTTTTCACTGGGACATTTTTGACTGATCATACCCTGCCAATGGAGATCTTTTACTTAATTCAAGATTATCAGAGGAAAGGCAAAGTTCCTCTCAAAATTTATAAAAACCTCAACTAGTGGTATTTATGTTGAAGGTGGCATACTAGAACAAGTCCGTGGCAATAGAGCCATATATTTTAATTCTTTACTGGCAAGATGAAGGGGGAACCATAGGAGTGTCAAATACATGTACTTTAAATTCTACCTTCCCTGTGATTTGGTGTTTGTTTTATTTTTCTCTTAAAAGTTCTTTGCAATTTCTAACATTTTCAGAAGACAAAAAGAAAATTTATACAATTTAATTAAGATGGCTAAAGAGATCAGACGTAACTGTGCCACCTCAATTTAGGGTCATGGGTGAGTCAGTGAAGTGGAGCAGATAGAGAGTACTATATGAAAGAAGAATTGTAAATGTTAATCTCTTCTTTCTTGGTTCAGTCCTCTCTAAACTCTGTGAAATCAGTGAAGGTTTTGGTCCCTTCATCATTTTCATTGTCCTTCACAGAACCAGTGATCACATGTCATATGTCCACAGTGTCCAGGGTGACGCCACCTCCAAGACCCAGTACCTGGGCTCACTCTTCAAGTCTCCAGGGTTATCCCCTCCCAGACCTTGCACCTAGGGTCACATGTCCACAGTCTCCAGGTTGTCACCCCACCCCAGACCCTGTATATTGGTCACATGGCCACATTCTCCATGGTGACACCCCACCCAGACACTGTACTGGATTCTAATGTCTGCAATATCCAGGGTGACCCCCAAGACCATATACTTGGGATCACATGTCCACAGTCTCCAGGGCCAGCCTCTTCTAAGACACTGCACTTTGGGTCACAAGTCCATAGTCCCCAGGGTGACTGCCCCCTCCCAGAACCTGTACCTGGGGATATGAGTACACTCTCCAGGGAGACCACACCTCCCAGACACTGCACCTGGGGTGTCACGTCCAAAATCTCCAGGATGTCCCACATTTCAGACCATGGCCTTGGGGTCATTTGTCCAGCTTCCAAGGTGAACCCATCTCCCAACCCTGTACGTGTGGTCAAACATCCACACTCCCTAAGGTGACCCCAGCTCTCGGACACTGCACCTGGGTTCTCACATCCAGTCTGTAAGGTGACTTCTCTTCCCAAACCCTACACCTGGGGACACAGGTCCACAGACCCCAGGCTGAAGCTCTCCCAGACCCTGTACCTGTGGTTACAAGTCCACAGTCTCCAAGGTGACCCCATCCCAAACACTACATGGTGTCACATATTCACGTCTCCAGGGTGAGGACCTGGGTTTACATATCCAACGTTTCCTATGTGACCCACATCCAGTCCCATACATAGGATCACACGTTCACAGTCTCCAGGGTGATGCCCCTTTTCTGTCCCTGCACCTGGGCTCACGTGTCCACAGTTGGCAGGGTGCCCCATATCACCAAACCGTGCACCTGGAGTCACATGTCAATAGTCTCCAGGGTGAACCCTCTCCCTAGACCCTGAACCTGGTGTCACACATCCACAGTCTCCGGGGAGAGCCCTCTCCCCAGACCCTGTCCACAGTCTCCAAGGTGACACCCCTCCCAGGCCTTGGGATCACATTTCCACAGGATCACTTGGGATCACATTTCCACAGGCTCCAGGATGAACTCCTCCCAGACCTTTCCCGAGGTCACATGTCCACAGCATCCTAGGTGGCACCCCTCACAGAAAATGTTTCTGGGGTCATATGTCCAGTTTCCAGAGTAACCCCCCTCTCCTACCCTAGACCTGGGGTCACATGTCCATAGGCTCTAGGTTGAGTCCACCTCACCAGACCTTTTAACTCTGGTTACGTGTACATTTTCCAGGGTGACCACCCCTCCCAGACCCTGAACCTGGGGTCCCGTCCAGAATCTCAAGTGTGACACCCCCCCAAGATCCTGTATCTGGGGTCACATATCCACCATCTCCAGGGTGACATCTTCCCAGACCATGTTCTGAGGTCACATGTCTACAGTCCCCAGTGTGACCTCTCCCAGGCACTGTACCTGGTGTCACACATCCTCTGTCCTCAGATGACCACCCCCTCACAGACCCTTCACCTGGGGTTTCATCTTCAAAGTCTCCAGGGTAACAAACGTCCCAGACACTGCACCTGGTCTCACATGTCCGCAGTGTCCAGTGCCCACCTCACAAGAACTTGTACCTGGTGTCACTGGTCTACAACATCTAGGTTACCACATCTCACTAGACCTTTTAAATGTGGTCACACGTCCATAGTCTCCAGGGTGCCCACTACTCCCAGGCCCTGAATCTGGGGTCACAGGTCCACAGTTTCCATGGTGACACCCCCAGACCCTGTAAATGGGGTCACACATCTACAGTCTTCATGGTGACCCCACCAAACCAGACCCTGCAACTGGAGTCACAAGTCCACAATGTCCATGTTGACACCCTCCCAGACCCCCTACCTACAGTCACATGTCTAGAGTCCCCAGGGTGACCTCTCCTAGGCACTGCATTTGGGGTCACAGTACCACAATATGCAGAGTGACCCCCACCAGACCCTGCACTTGGGGTCACATTTCCACAGTACCCTGGGTGACACCTCTCCCCAGACCCTTTACCTGGGGTCACACATGCACAGTCTTCACAGTGACAACCCACAAACCCTGTACCTGGGGTTAAAGGTCTGCAGTATCCACGGTGACCCCCACCCAGACCATATACATGGGGTCACATGTCCACAGGCTCCAGTGTCAGCCTCTACCCCAGGCACTGCACTTTGGGTCACCTGTCCACTTTCTCGAGGGAGATGCCCCCTGAACCTGCACCTGCGGTCACATTTCTACAGTGTATAGAGTGGTTCAGTCCCCCTTGACTGTGTACCTGGAATCACAGGTACAGAATCTCCAGGGAGATGCCCCCGAACCTGCACCTGCGGTCACATTTCCACAGTGTATAGAGTGGCTCAGTCCCCCTTGACTGTGTACCTGGAACCACTGGTACAGAATCTCCAGGGTGACGCCCTGGTGTCACATGTCCACAGTCTTCAATGTAACCTCCTTCACAGACCCTGAAAGTGGGGTAACATATCCATTCTCCAAGTGACCCTACCTCCCAGATGATGTACCTGGGGTCAGATGTCACAGTCTCCAGGATGACCTCACCTCCCAGACCATGTATCTGGGGTCACATTTCCAGTTTCCAGAGTAACCCCCCTCCCAAATCCTACACCTGGGGTCACATGTCCAGTATCCATGGTGACCCCTCCCAGAACCTACACCTGGGGACACACGTCCAAAATCTCCAGGGTGACCCACCTCCCAGACCCTGCACGTGGGGTCATGTGTCCATAGTCTCCAGGGTGAGCCTCTCCCAACTCTGTACTTGGGGTTGGATGTCCACTAGCTCCAGGGTGACAGCATCCCAGACCCTGGACGGAGGCCACATGTCTACAGTCTGAAGGGCGACCCCATCTCCCAGACCCTGCACCTGGGGTCACACTCAAGCAGTTTTGAGGGTGACCCCCTCCTGACCCTGCACTTGGTGTCACATTTCTACTGTCCTCTGGGTGACACCTCTTCATCGTTCTGTACCTGGGGACATATGTGCATAGTCCTCATGGTGATCCCCCTCCCAGATCCTGTACCTAGGGTTACATGACCACTCTCTGCAGGGTGACCCCCTCCCAGACCCTGCACCTTGGTATCATGTTCAGTGTCTACAGGGTGACAAACCTTCCCAGGCACTTTACTTGGGGTCACATGTCCATAGTCTCCTGGATGAGCCCACCTCCAGACAATGTAACTGGGGTCACATGACCACAGTGTACAGGCTGACACCACCTCCCAGACCCTGCATCTAGGGTCGAACGTCCACACACTCCAAGGTGTCTCTTTGCCAGACCACGCACCTGTGGTAACCTGTCAACAATCCCTAGAGTGACCCGACTTCCAATACCCTGCACCAGCAGTCACATGTCCACAGTCTCCATGGTGACCCCCTCCCAGACCATATACACTGGGACACACGTTCACACTTTGCAGGGTCAGCCTCTTCTCCAGACACTGCATTTTGTACCTCACGCCCACAGTCCCCAGGGTGACCCACATTCCAGAAACTGTACCTGTGCTGTAGGCCCTGTGTACACAGTCTCCAGGGAGACCCCACCTCACAGACCCTGCATCTGGGGTTTCACAGCCAGTCTCCAGGGTGAACCCACCTTGTGGACCCTGCACCTGGGTCACAGTATCCAGAGCGAACCCCTCTCGACCCTGGACCTGGGGTCACATGTCCACAGTGTCCTGGGTGACACCCCTCTGCAGACACTATACATGGCGTCACACATCCACAGTCTCCAGGGTGATTTGAACCCCCAGACTGAGCAACTGGGATCACACGTCCACAATCTAGGGTAACTCCACCTCCCAGACCCTATACCTGGAGTCGCACGTCCACAGTCTCCTTGGTGATCCCTTCCCTGACCAGTCACCTGGGATCACGCCACCACTGTCTCCAAGAAGAGCCCCCTCCCCAAACCCTGCACTTTTATTAAACACCCACAGTCCCAGACTCTGTACCTGGGGTCACATGTCCAGTCTTTCATCCACCAGACCGAACAACTAGGATCACGTGTCCACAGTCTCCAGGGTAACTCCACCTCCCAGAGCCTATAACTGGAGTTGCACACCCATAGTCTCCATGGTGAACCCCTCCCAGACCATGCATCTGGGATCACTGACCACTCTCCCCAGGGTTCCCCCTCCTGACTGTTCACCTGGGGTCACATCTTCACAGTCTGTGGGGTAACCCCACACCCCAGACCCTGCACCTGGGGTCACATGTCCACAATTAGCAGGGTAACCCCAAGTCCCCAATGCACTATATCTGCATTCATAGGTCCACAGGCTCTATGGTGACCCCCTCCCATACCATGCACCTTGGATCACACATCCACAGTCTGCAGAGAGAGCCCCCTCCCCAAACCCTGTACTTTGAATCACTCATCCACAGTCCTCAGGGTGACCCCATCTCCCAGACCCTATAGCTGGTGTCACATGTCCAGAGGCTCCAGAGTGATCCTGCCTCCAAGACCCAGTATTTGGGGTCACACATTCACAGTTTCCAGGATGACTCCCCACAGACCCTGCACCTAGGGTCACACGTCGTCTCCTGTTAACCCCTCCAAGATCCTACACCTGGTGTCACATGTCCACAGTCTCCAGGATGACAATTATCTCCAGATCCTGTACTTGGAGTCCACATTCTCCACTGTGAGCCAGCTTCCCTGACCAAGTACTGGGGTATCACAACCACAGTCTCCAGGGTCACCAAACTTCCCAACCCTGCACCTGGGTTCTCACATCCACGGTCTCCAGGGTGAAACCCTCCCATGACTTGCACCTGAGGGAACATGTCCACAATCTCCAGGGTGACCCTACCTCCCAGGCATGTACCTGGGGTCATTTGTCCACAGTCTCCCGGGTGAGAACCCTCCCCAGAAACTGCACATGGGGTCACACGTCCACAGTCCCCGAGTTACCCCAATCCCAGACCCTGTACCTGGGATCACATGTCCACAGTCTCAGGGTGACCCCACCTCCGACACCCTACACCTGGGGCCCACAGTCCCCAGGTTTACCCCTCTCAGTGCCTGTACTTGGGCTTACATGTCCATAGTCTCCATGGTGACTGTCGAGTCCAGCTCAACAGCACAGGTTCCTGAAAGCACAGCATGGGAAAAGAATGAGAAACATTCAAGAAAGTTACAGAGGGGATCAGGGGACCAACACTGCCATGAGGTGAAGATGCCCAAACTGATCTCATGTCTGCTTTATTACACTTTTTGAGACTAGCTTGTACTTGCTTACAGGAGCATAGCAGGCCGGATGGCCTTCAATGATAATCCTGTGCAATTAATATTTAGCATTTTTATATCCCTGTTTTTCTGCTTCAAGGACAAAGACCTAGTTAATCTTTATGTTCCTCCCAGGTGACAAAGATAGGAACAGTCTGTTGATGGCTTTCCACTCCCAGGCGTACATCCTGCTTTCCAAGATGATTTTTTGTTCCTTCTTGGATTCCTTCAGGAGTGACATGCTGAGTCATGTCCTCTCAGCAAGATTGCTTAACTCTTTTGCCAGGCCTTTAAGTAGTCCTGTCTCCTACAGGTGATCCCCTCCCATATCCTGCACATTGATTACATGTCCAGAGTCTACAGGGGTACAAACCACCTCAGACACTTTATCTGGGGTCACAGGTCCCAATCTCCTGGATGAGCCCACCTCGAGACACTGTACCTTGGGTCACATGACCACTGTGTGTGAGATGACAGCACCTCCCACACCCTGCACCAGGGTCACATGTCCACAGTCTCCACGGTGACTCTATCCCCGACCATGCACCCAGGGTAACCTGTCAACAATCCCAAGAGTGACCCCACTTTTCAAACCCTGCACCTGAGGTCACAAGTCCACAGTCTCCATGGTGACCCCCTCCCAGACCATATGCACTGGGACACACGTCCACATTTCCAGGGTCAGCCTCTTCCCCAGACACTGCACTTTGTGTCTCACATGCACAGTCCCCAGGATGACCCCACATCCCAGAACCTGTACTGCGGGACAAGCATGCGCCAGTCTCCAGGGACATCCCACCTCACGGACCCTGCATCTGGGGTTGCACGTCCAAAGACACCAGGATGACCTCACCTTCTAGACCCTGCACCTGGGGTCTTATGCCCGCAGTATCCAGGGTGACTTTCTCTTGACCCTGGACCTGGGGACACATTTCCACAGTGTCCTGGGTGACACACCTCCACAGACATTGTACATGGGGTCACACGTCCACAGTCTCTAAGGTGATCCCGACCCCCAGACCAAGCAACTAGGATCACATGTCCCACAGTTTAGGGTAACTCCATCTCCCAGATTGTATACCTGGCGTCACACGTCTGCAGTCTCCATGGTGACCCCTTCCCAGACCATTCACCTGGGATTATACAATCACCTTATCCAGGGAGAGCCCTATTCCCAAACCCTGCACTTTTAGTCACATGTCCACAGTCCCCAGGGTGACCTCACCTCCAAGATCTAGTAATTGGGGTCACATGTCCACAGTCACCAGGGTGACCCCACCTCCCAGACCCTGCACCTGGAGTCACATGTATAGTCTCCTGGGTTACCCCCTCCCAGACCATATACATGTTGTCACAAGTCCACAGTCTCCTGGGTCAGCCTCTTCCTCAGACACTGCACTTTGGGTCACATGTCCATAGTCCCCAAAATGAACCCACCTCCCAGAACCTGTAATGGGGGACATGTGTACTCAGTCTCTAGGGAGACCCCACTTCACAGACCCAGCACCTGGGGTCCCACACCCAAAGTCTCCAGGGTGATGGCACCTCCTATACCCTGCACCTGGGGTCACATGTCCACAGTATCCAGGGTGACCTCCTTTCGACCCTGGACCTGGGGTCACATTTCCATAGTGCCTAGGTGACACCCCTCTGCAGACGCTGTACATGGCGTCACACGTCCACAGTCTCCAGGGTGATCCCACCCACTAGACAGAGCAACGAGGATCACATATCCACATTACAGGGTTACCCCACCTCCCAGAGCCTAAACCTGGAGTCGCACGTCCACAGTCTCTATGGTGACTCCCTCATAGACCATGCACCCGGGATCATACGACCACTGTCTCCAGGGTGACTCCCACCCAAGCCTGCACCTGGGGTCACATTTCCAAAAGCTGTAGGGTGACACTTCCTCCCAGATCCTATACCTAGGCTCACCCCTGCACAATCTTCAGAGTGACCCAACATCCCAGACCCTGCACCTGGGGTCACAAGTCCACAATCGGCAGTGTAACCCCAAGTCCTACACACTATATTTGGGTTCGTAGGTCCACAGTCTCTATGGTGACCCCGTCCCATACCATGCACCTTGGATCACACGTCCAAAGTCTGCAGGGAGAGCCCCCTCCCCAAACCGTACACTTTGAATCATACATCCACAGTCCTCAGGGGGACCACACCTCCCAGACTCTGTACCTAAGGTCACATGTACAGTCTCCAGGGGGACACCACCTCACAGAACCTACACTTGGGGTCACATGTCCACAGTGTCCAGTGTGAACCCGCCTACCAGGCCCTGTTCCTGTGACACATGTCCACAGTCTCTAGGGTGACCCCCTTCCCAGACCCTGTACCTGGGGTCACATGTCCACAGTGTCCAGTGTGAACCCACCTCCCAGACCCTGCACCAGGGGTCACATGTCCACAGCCTCTAGGGTGAACTCCCCCTCCCAGACCCTGTACCCAGGTCACATGTCCACAGTGTCCAGTGTGAACCCACCTCTCAGACCCTGTACCTGGGTCACATGCCCACAGTCTTTAGGGTGACCCTCCTCCCAGACCCTGTACCTGGGAAGAAATATCTTCCGTCTCCCAAGTGACACCCTCCCAGACCCTGTAGCTGGGGTCACACTTCCACAATGTCCTATGTGACAGCCCTGCCCAGATCCTGAACCTGGCGTCACATGTCCAGAGTCTCCAGCATGACTTCCATCCCAGACCCTGTACCTGGGGTCACATGTCCACGGTCTGCAGGGTGACAATACTCCCCATATTGTGTACATGGTGTCACATCCACATTCTCCAGGGTGACCCAACCTCCCTGTCCCTGTACTGAGGTCTTACAACCACAGTCTACAGGGAACCTCCATTCCCACACCATATACCTGGGGTCACATGTCCATTATCTCCAGGATGACCCCACATCCCAGACCATGTACCTGGGGCCATATGTCTAATAGTCTCCCAGGTGAGCTCCCTCCCCAGAACCTGCACCCAGGGTCACATGCCGACAGTCTCCAAGGTGACCCGTCTCCATATACCCAGCACCTGGGGTCAAGCCTGCACACTCTCCAGGGTGACAACCCTTCCAGACCTTGCTTCTGGGGCTATATGTCCACAGTCTCCATTGTGACACCCACTTACTTACCAGACTCTGCATCTGTGGTCACCTAACCACAGTCTCCAGGGTGACAATACCCCCCAGATTGTGTACATGGGGCCACACATCCACATTCTCTAGGGTGACCCAACCTCTCTGACTCTGTACAGGGTATCACAACCACAGTCTTCAGGGTGACCATCCTCCCAGACCCTGCACCTGGCTTCTCATGTCCACGGTCTCCAGGGTAAACCCTTCCCAGACCCTTCACCTGGGGTCACACATCCACGGGCTCCAGGTTGAACCTTTAGAAGTACCTGCACCTGGGTCACATGTCCACAGTCTCCTTGATGACACCCTTCCCAGACCCTGTACCTGGGATCACATTTCCAGTTTCCAGGGTAACCTCCCCTCCCAGAACCTACATGTGGAGTCACATGTACACAGTCTGCAGGGTGACCCCACCTCACCAGAATTTTTACTTTGGGTCACATAATCACAGTCTATAGAGTGACCCCACCTCATCAGAACTTTTAGTTCTGGTCACATGTCCACAGTCTCCAGGGTGACACCTCCCCAGACCCTGTACCTGTGGCCACACATCCACAATCTTTAGGGTGACTCACCACACCTGTTTGAGCACCTGGGGTCACCTGTCCACAGTCTTCAGGGTAACCTCCCCTCACAAACCCTACACCTGATGTCACATGCCCACAGTTTTTCAGGGTGACAACTTCTCAGACCTTGTACCTGAGATCACATGTCTTCAGTCCCCAAGGTGACCCCTCCCAAGCACTGTCTTTGGGTTCACAGGTCCACAGTCTCTTCTGTGACCTTTCTCTCATATGCTGTACCTGGGGTCACATGTCCACAGTCTCTTCTGTGACCTTCCTCTCATATGCTGTACCTGGGGTCACATGTCCACAGTCTCCAGGGTGACAACACTCCCAGACCTGTTGTCATACTTCCACAATATCCAGGGTGGTTTCCTACCCGGATACTTCACCTGATGTCACAGGCCCACAGTCTCCAGTGTGACCTACCTCACAGACCCTGCACCTAGTGTAACGTGTACACCATCTCCAGGGACCTCACTTTCCAGATGATGTACATGGGGTCAGATGTCACTGACTCCAGAGTGAGTAACCTCTTAAGTCCCTGCACCTGGTGTTACACTTCCACACTCCTCAGAGTGACCCCACCTCCCAGACCCTACACCTGGGTTCAAATAGCCACAATCTCCAGGGTGAAAGACCCTGACCCTGGTGTCACTCACCCACAGTCTCCAGGGTGAACCCACCTCCCAGATCATATACTTGGGGTCACATATCCACAGTCTCCACGATGAAACCCTCCCAACCCTGCACCTGGGTCGCATGTCCACAAACTTCAGGGTGACACCCTCCCAGACCCTGGACTGGGGTCACATGTCTACAGTCTGAAGGGTGACCCCACCTTCCAGACCCTGCACCTGTCTCACACTTAAATAGTCTCCAGCGTGACTGCTCCTGATCCTGCACCTGGGGTCACATTTGTACAGTCCCCTGGATGACACCTCTCTCAGGTCCTGTACCTGGGGTCACATGTGCATAGTCTCCATGGTGACCCCCCCAGACCCTGTCCCTGGGGTCAAATATCTGCAGTATCCAGTAGATACTCCCCCAAGACCATAAACATGGGGTCACACCTCCACAGTTTCCAGGATGAGCCCACCTCCAGACCCTCTACCAGGGGTCACATGTCCACAGTCTGCAGGGTAACCCCAACTTCTAGGCCCTATATCTGAAGTCACAAGTCCACAGTCTCCATGGTGGCCCCCTTTCAGACCATGCATCTTGGATCACACATCAGAGTCTCCAAGGAGAGCCCCCTCACCAAATTTGGCACTTTTAGTCACATGTCCACAGTGACTCCACCTCACAGACTGTTCCTGGGCTCACATGTCCCCAGGTACTACTGTGTGACCCCACCTCCAATACCCAATACCAGGGGTGACACATCTACTCTTAAGTCCCTGCACATGTCCACACTCCACATAGTGATTCCACCTCCCAGAACCCACATCTGGGGTCAAAGGTCCACAGTCTCCAGGGTGACCCTACCTCCAAGACCCTGACCCTGGCGTCACTTGTCCACAGTCTCCAGGGTGAACCCACCTCCCAGACCATGTACCTGGCATTACATTTCCAGTTTCCAGAGTAAACCCACCTCCCAGACCCTACACCTGGGGTCACCTGTCCATAGTTTTCATGGTGAACCTACCCTGGGGTACATCCACAGTCTCCTGGGTAACCCCCCCTCCCCAGACCCTGTACCTGGGATAAAACTTCCAGTCTCCAAGGTGACCCCCCTCCACACACCCTGCACCTGGGATCACACATCCAAAACCTCCAGGGTGACCCACCTCCTAGATCCTGCACCTACAGTCACATGTCCACAGTCTCCACGGTGAAACCCTCCCGACCCTGCACCTGGGTCGCATGTCCACAAGCTCCAGGGTGACACCCTCCTAGACTCCGGACCAGGGTCACATGTCTACAGTCTGAAGGGTGATCCCACCTCCCAACCCTGTACCCGCAGTCACACTTAAACAGTCTCTAGGGTGACTGCTCCTGATCCTGCACTTGGGGTCACATTTCTACAGTCCCCTGGGTGATTTCTCTCCCAGGTCTTGTACCTGGGGTCACATGTGCATAGTCTCCATAGTGACCCCCCTTGCAGATCCTGTGCCTGGGGTCAAATATCTGCAGTATCCAGGGTAACCCCCCCAGACCATAAACATGGGGTGACACCTCCAGTTTCCAGTATGAGCCCTGAAGGAGTCTTTTGGGGTCTAGAAAAGAAAACAACAGTCTCAAAGGCCTCTTGCTGAATCATCTAACTTCAGAGAAAACAAAATCGAACTTTAGTTCCACCCTGATGCTCCAGGCCGGTTGCGTCTATCTGGGATTTATCACCCCCTGTCCAGAAACCTTCCACCCCCTACACCTGCCCAGAAGACTTATCACCCCCTGCCCAACTACAAATGTCATCTCAACAAAAGAATACTCAAAATATCCCGCCTGATTAATGTTTCCCTTATCGCTTCCACAAACCTCCCTATAAATATGAAGCCTCCCTGATCCCTCTCGGCGCTCAGCCTGGTCATTAGGTCGACTGCCGCCCCTCCTTGCCTGAATAAAGGTAACCTACTTCTGTTGAGGTCGTCTTTCCTTTTCTGCCTCGCCGGAACTATGCCTTACAAGCCCACCTTCAGACCCTGTACCAGGGTCACATGTTCACAGTCTTAGCGTAACTCCAACTCCTAGACCCTATACCTGGAGCCACAGGTCCACAGTCTCCATGGTGACCCCCTCCCAGACCATGCACCTTGGATCACACGTCAGAGTCTCCAGGGAGAGCTGCCTCACCTAATCCTTCACTTTTAGTCACAGGTCCACTGTCTCTAGGGTGACCCCACCTCCCAGACCCTGCACCTGGAGTCACATGTCTACAGTATTCAGTGTGACACCCTCTAGACCCTGGACCTGGGGTCACATTTCCACAGTGTCTACTGTGATACCCCTCGGGGCGGCCCACCAATGCATGCAAGGGCCTCCCATTGCTGTTTGCTTCCTTCTGCCAGAGCTAGGTTTGCTCCCCTCTCGGGCCTTTGGCAAGTCAGGGACCGGCCCGCCACCCCTCGCCGGGGTCCCTTGGGCGGTGCCAGGTGCCCTCGGCCAGGTGACCCCAGCATGGCACCCGGCCCCCTCAGAAGCACTCCTGCAGCCTCCTTCCCCATGGGTAGGACTGCGCTGACCTAGGAATATGTTTGCAAGGCTCGCAGAGTGCAGGCAGACACAAGGCCCTGACTCGGGAATTGAAGTCTGGGAGCAGGCCTGGAGTTCTGGCGCCTGAGGAGCCACACACTTGCTGCGTGATAGAGGCCTGAAAACACACTCTCTGGGGCTGCCTTTCCTGCCTCCAAGGATGATATTATCCCCCAGCCGCCTGCAGGCTAAGAGTCGCCCCTGGCTGGGAAGCGCTGGCTGGGAGGTTATTTTGCAGTGGCAATGGCCTCTAGGGCCCCGTGCCCAGGGAGGGCTCCCACACTCCCAGGGAATGTCAAGGCAACCTCCACATGGCTGTTCCACCACGTTTGCTCTTCAGGAGAAAGCTCGCAAGCCTAGGCCTGTCTGCACCGTGCTCGGATTCCGCAGGGAGAACACGCTGGGTGCCCACCTGGATCCTGGGCCTAGGGCCCTGAACTGGCATTTTTCTCACGGGGAGCCCTTACACGGGGCAGCCCAGCAACTGCTTGCAAAGGCCTCCCATTCCTGTTTGCTTCCTTCTTCCAGAGCTAGCTTTGCTCCCCACTTTGGCATTTGGCAAGCCGGCCCGCCACTCCTTGCCAGAGGCCCATGGGAGGTGACAGGTGCCTTAGGCCAGGTGAACCCAGCATGGCACCCGGCCCCCTCAGATGCATTCCTGCAGTCTCCTTCCCTGTGGGCAGGACTGCACTGACCGAAGAATGTGTTTGCAAGGCTCGCAGAGTGCAGGCAGACACAAGGCCCTGACTCAGGAATTGAGGCCCTCAGAGCAGGCCTGCAGGTCTGACGTCTGAGAAGCAAAACACTTGCTGCAAGATAGAGGCCTGACAACACACTCTGTATGGATGCCTTTCCTTGCTCCAAGGAAGATAGCTTTCTCAGTCTCCTATGTGCTGCCACACAACTGGAATGCGTTTGCTTGAAGGTCATGATTCAGTGGCAATGGCCCCTGAGGCCCTGTGCCCAGCTAGGGCTCCCACACTCACAGGCAAATCAAAGCAACTTCCAAATGAGTCAGCTCTTCGCATCAAGTGGCCAAGCGTTGGAGTTTCAGGTTCAATATTAGTCTTTCTAATGTATATTCAGACCTGATTTCCTTTAGGATGGAGTGGTTGGGTCTCCTTGTAGTCTAAGTGACCTTCGAGCACCTTCTCCAATATCACAGTTCAAAGCATCAAATCTTCGGCTGTCAACTTTCTTTATAGTCCATCTTTCACATCCATACATGACATATGGAAAAACCATAGCCTTGACTAGATGGACCTTTGTTGGCAAAGCAACGACTCAGCTTTTTAATATGCTGTCTAGTTTGGTCATCACTTTCCTTCCAAGTCATAAGCATCTTTTAGTTTCATGGCTGCAGTCGCCATCTGCAGTGATTTCTGAGCCCCCCACCACCCCCCCCCCCAAATAAAGTCTGCCACTGTTTCCGCTGTTTTCCCATCTATTTTTTATAAAGTGATGAGACCGGATGCCATGATATTAGTTTTCTGAATGCTGAGCTTTAAGCCACCTTTTATACTCTCCTCTTTCACTTTCATCAACAGGCTCTTTAGCTCTTCTTCACTTGCTGCCATAAGGGTGGTGTCATCTGCATATCTGAGGTTATTGATATTTCTCCTGGCAATCTTGATTCCAGCTCGTGCTTCATCCAGCCCAGCATTTCTCACGATGTACTCTGCATATAAGTTAAATAAGCAGGGTGACAATATACAGCCTTGACATATTCCTTTTCCTATTTGGAACCAGTCTGTTGTTCTATGTCCAGTTCTGTTTCTTCCTGACCTGCATACAGATTCTTAAGAGGCAGGTCACGTGGTCTGGTATTCCCATCTCTTTCAGAATTTTCCACAGTTTATTGTGATCCACACAGTCGAAGGCTTTGGCATAGTCAATAAATCAGAAATAGATGTTTTTCTGGAACTCTCTTGCTTTTTCAATGATCCAGCAGATGTTGGCAATTTGATCTCTGGTTCCTCTGCCTTTTCTAAATCCAGCTTGAACATCTGGAAGTTCACGGTTCATGCATTGCTGAAGCCAGGCTTGGAGAATTTTGAGCATTACTTTACTAGCGTGTGAGATGAGTCCAACTGTGCAGCAGTTTGAACATTCTTTGTCATTGCCTTTCTTCGGGAGTGGAATGAAAACTGACCTAACAAATCTAGATGTTTTCAAATGCATATGCTAAAAGAACCAGCTTTGCAGTTTCCAAGGGGGGAAAAAAAAAAAGTTTCATTTTAACCAATTTTCTCTGAAGTTCAAGGAATATCATGGCCATCCTGTATCAAAAAGTCATCTTTCCTTTATGTAGTCATAGTTTCATGCCTAAATTATAGGCCAACTCATGCTCAAATTGACTCATATCAGGGGCAGATCAGCTTATAAAAAGTTTGGATTGTCCCTCTGGAGGGAAGTGAAACCTTGGTTCCATGAGAAGAGTCTGAGGGCTTAAGGGAATTTGCAAGAGTGGGGGAAGCTTGGTCCATCCCACATGTACCATAATCTTAAATAATGCTTATTTACTTTCAGTTCAGTTTAATTCAGTCACTCAGTAGTGTCCGACTCTTTGCATCCCCATGAATCGCAGCACGCCAGGCCTCCCTGTCCATCACCAACTCCCGGAGTTTACTCAAACTCATGTCCATCAAGTCAGTGATGCCATCCAGCCATATCATCCTCCATCGTTCCCTTCTCCTCCTGCCCCCAATCCCTCCCAGCATCAGGGTCTTTTCCAATGAGTCAACTCTTCGCATGAGGTGACCAAACTATTGGAGTTTCAGCCTCAGCATCAGTCCTTCCAATGAACACCCAGGACTGATCTCCTTTAGGATGGACTGGCTGGATCTCCTTGCAGTCCAAGGGACTCTCAAGAGTCTTCTCCAACACCACAGTTCAAAAGCATCAATTCTTCAGCACTCAGCTTTCTTCACAGTCCAACTCTCACATCCATACATGACCACTGGAAAAACCATAGCCTTAACTAGATGGACCTTTGTTGGCAAAGTAATGTCTCTGCTTTTTAATAGGCTGTCTAGGTTGGTCATCACTTTCCTTCCAAGGAGTAAGCATCCTTTAATTTCATGGCTGCAATCACCATCTGCAGTGATTTTGGAGCCCAAAAAAATAAAGTCTGACACTGCTTCCACTGTCTCCCCATCTATTTGCCATGAAGTGATGGAACTAGATGCCATGATCTTAGTTTTCTGAATGTTGAGCTTTAAGTCAACTTTTTCACTCTCCTCTTTCACTTTCATCAAGAGGCTTTTTAGTTCATTGTCACTTTCTGCCATAAGGGTGGTGTCGTCT
Source organism: Dama dama (assembly GCF_033118175.1). Lineage (NCBI taxonomy): Eukaryota > Metazoa > Chordata > Mammalia > Artiodactyla > Cervidae > Dama > Dama dama. Next base: position 7,945,721 of record NC_083697.1, on the reverse strand, counting down.
GCATATCTGAGGTTACCAGTAATCTTGATTCCAGCTTGTGCTTCTTCCAGCCCAGCGTTTCTCATGATGTACTCTGAGCCTAAGTTAAATAAGCAGAGTGACAATATACAGCCTTGACATACTCCTTTTCCTATTTGGAACCAGTCTGTTGTTCCATGTCCAGTTTTAACTGTTGCTTCCTGACCTGCATATAGGTTTCTCAAGAGGTGGGTCAGGTGGTCTGGTATTCCCATATCTTTCAGAATTTTCCACAGTTTATTGTGAGCCACACAGTCAAAGGCTTTGGCATAGTCAATAAAGCAGAAATAGATGTTTTTCTGGAAAAACTTTACTTTTATTTACTTTTTAAAAAAATTTATTTACTTTACCGAAGTAAAAAATAGATGATAAAAACAAATATATATCACTGAAAGGTAAAGAAATTCATCATCTGTGATCGAAAGCTGCATTCTAAGAAAACTTTGTTCTCTTAATGTAGAGAGGAGACTAAATTCCAGCCTGGTACCAGCTTACCAGATAACAAACAAACAAAAAAAATTGTTTATGGGTAAGCTTAGAAAAGTCTTTTCCACATATAATTTGAATTAGCAGCATTTTTGCAAAGGCATCTATGTGAAACCATAGAAGACATGTTTAAAACCTGATTAGATAGAAATTGACAAAGTAGTCTGGTCACTGCTGTGACTTGAAACACTTTAATATGATAACTAGAATTAGAACTGACAGCATTTGACCAGGACATATCAGATTTTTATGGATGTCACATAATTTCGAGGATACCTATATTAGTGACTGAAGGAGTCTTTGGGCGTAGAAAAGAAAACAACAGTCTCAAAGGCCCTTGCTGAATCATCTAACTTTGGAGAAAACAAAACCGAACTTTAGGTCCCACCCTGAGGCTCCAGGCCGGTTGTATTTATCTGGGACTTACCACCCCCTGCTCAACTACAAATGCCATCTCTCTCTCCTTCTCTTCTGCCTCGACCCTAACTATACCTTACAGTAACATCCACCATATAATATAACTTGGGAAGATCCATCACTCCTTCTGACAGCATTTCCCATGTAGTTTAACATGCCAAATGAACTCAGGTTGTTTAATATCTCTCTTTGGCGGAGGGGTGGGGGGGGGAGGGGTTGGTGGTCTCAGGGGCCCTCTGAAGCATCCCAAAGTTAGCTAGAAGTCAATTATTTAGGAAGGTGTTTTCATAAATATCAAAAGGGTTTATGACAGTCAGGTAGGATCACATAAGTCACTGTGAAACAATACTTATCCACTTAGCCAAAGTTAACAAAAGATTTCAAAGGTAAACCTAGAACAGATCACTTAAGAGATAAAGAAATTTAAAATCCATTAGCAAAGGCCGTTCAACATGTCAAGAAAACTTGTACTAGGCACAAAACTCTTTTTTGGGGGTCCACTTTCCATAAAACCTCCTTATCCCATTCTGTACCCATTCCTTTGCTTCTCCCATCCTGAAACTGCCACCTGTAAGTCAGAACTACTTTGTTTTCCTTCATCAAATGCGGTTTCATTCCTCATACCTTCTTTAATAAAAAGTCATACATTTCCTTAAGCAACCAAGAATTGACTTTTTTTTTTTTCTTTAAGAACTGACTTTTATATTGGCATTCTATAGATTGGTGACCATATGTATCAGTGATAATATCTAAAAAAAAAAAAAAAAAAATTGCTTTCTTACACTGAACATCTCAGGATGGCACCAGATACTATTCATGGGTAGTCAAAACTCTCTTTAGTTTCTGTGTAAGAGGAAGGTCCTGTCAAGTAGTGAATGTTTCAGAACCTTACTTTATTTGGCAGTGACCTAGCTATTCAATACACTGTCATCACTTAGTTTAGCACAACGATAGAAACTCAGGTAACCAAAATCTGGAGAAACTATTGTCAGTTCAGTTCAGTTCAGTTGATCAGTTGCGTCTGACTCTTTGTGACCCCGTGGACTGCAGGACGCCAGGCTTTCCTGTCCATCACCACCTCCAGGGGCTTGCTCAAACTCTTGTCCATGGAGTCAGTGATGCCATCCAGCCATCTTAACCTCTGTCGTACCCTTCTCCTCTGCCTTCAATCGAGACTATTATAGACAGATATTTTAGAGTATAATTATTGTTAATAGTTTATCTAAAAGCTCATATCACATTTACATTTTTTAGGAGTTTTCTTTGTTGCTTTTAGAGGTACTGTCTTTGTTGACAAGCTTGTGACAGATATAACAATATAGCAATTTTTAACTTATAATAAACCTAGGCACTATGAAAATTTTGTGTTTAATGCTAATGACTCTAAGACATGCCTATAGTAGAGTAGTGGGAAAAAAAATACTAGATTTTTAATGTTGACTATTTCCCAGTTCACGTGAATCTGAAATTCATTTAGGTTAATTTTTTTTTTTTTTTTTTTTTTTGTATTTACAACTGCTTGATTTGTAAGGGCTTCCTTTTCTTTAGACCATTTCAATAAGAACGCACAACTTCAGCAATATTATCAAATAACAGAAGACTCACACTGAGACATACATAAATCCAGACAGACAGACAGAGATCTTCTAGTTTTCTGCCTGAGATTTAAAATATTTCTTTGAGTATATTATCAATTGTGAAACAGATCACCAGTCCAGGCTCGATGCATGATACAGAACGCTCAGGGCTGGTGCACTGGGATGACCCAGGGGGATGGGACGGGGAGGGAGGTGGGAGGGGGGGTCAGGATGGGGAACACATGTACACACATGGCGGATTCAAGTCAGTGTATGGCAAAACCAACACAATGTTGTACAGTAAAATAAATAAAGAAATTAATTTAAAAAATATTTCTTTGAGCCCGTTTTTTTCTTTGTGGGGGGGGGGGGGCAAGAATACTGGAGTGAGTTGCCATTCCCTTCTCCAGGAGATCTTCCCGACCCAGGGATCGGACCTACATCCCCCACATTGTAAGCAGACGCTTTACTACCTGAGCCACCAGGGAAGTCCTGCAGGGCCATGGAAAGGGTTAACTTCAAGCTTTGTCCTAGACAGACCTTTGTAACACGTTAATTGCTTTTAATTGGATACGCAAAAGAACCAGCTTTAGGGTTTCCAAGGGGAAAAAAAAAAAAGGTTCATTGTAACCAATTTTCTCTGGTTCTATAGAATATCATGGCCGTCCTAGATCAGGTCATCTTTCCTTTCCGTAGTCATAGTTTTGTCCCTAAATTATAGACAGATCAGCTGATAAAAAGCATGAATTGTCTCTGTGGGGTGGATTTGCTCCTCATTGTGTTTCACCTGGCAGCAGTATCCCCCGAGGGCCTCTCCTGGAAGTGGGCGTGGGGGCAGGTCGCCACCGGGAGCTGGGCTGGGTGGGGGGAGTCCCAGCTGTGCTCTCAGGGTTCGCCACTGCAGCTGGGAACGCCCATTTCGTGGGCTCCTGGGTCCCCATAGATGGGCAGCCAGTGAGCGGAGCGCAGGGGTGGGGACCACAGGTGAGGAAACTGGGGCTCGGTGGAGCAGGGAACCTCGTATTCCGCCCTCTCTGTTGGCACAGTCTTGGAGCCCCCTAACCTGGCCTTCGCAGAAAGGCCTCGTCTTGGAGTCAAGGCCTTTACCGCTTTACCCCTTCGCATAGAGCTCAGACCCCGGCGGTTTTCCCAAGCAGCCTAGTGCCTGCTGGAAGTCCACGTGATTTATCCTGCCTTGTGATTTCACCTGCTGGGACTCCACAACCCTTAGTCTGAAGCCCTGCTTCCAGCACTTTGTAGGCCAGCAGGCTGTTTACCACCTGCTGGGATGGTAAACGGAAGGGTCCAGGAACTGCACCCTAGAAACTTAGTAAGGTGCATGGATTTAAAACAACCTGGCAGCCACCCAGGTGGAAAAGAAGAGAGGAGGGCTCCCTGCTGCCCTTTCATGGGGGAATCTGTGGCTGTACTGCTGAGAGAGGGCCTTTCCATGGGGACCCTGTGCGATAAGTTTGGTATTTTGGAACTGAATAATTAGAACATGTAAAAATTTTTAGTTATGTGGTGATTTAATTAAAAAAAAAAAAAACAACAACTCCAAGTCTTTTGCAAATTGAGGTCTCAAACTTGAAGGCCTATTTTCCTTCCACTGTGGCATTCTATGAAGAAATGTGCGTTTTTTTTTTTGTTGTTGTTGTTTTGTTTTTTTTTTAAGAGGCAGAAAAGTGAGGGAAACAGAAAACCCAGAGGTGCCCCTGTAGTTTGGCGAAGGCCTTAGGAGGTCACTTGTAAATGCTTCTGGCCATCGGGAGGCAGTCTCTTCCTGTGGCTGATGGGCACAGAGCTCTGCAGGCTTGTCCTTTGCACAGATGTTCTTGTTTGTGGAAATCCAGCTCGGAGCCATCTCCTGATGTGTAAGAATTTCCCAGACTATATTCCTAGGCAAATCCCGCAGGGCCAGGGGCTCCTTCCTTCATTGTATTTGTCTGTTTGACCGAAAACCAGCAATGACATATTTTTCTTTCAATCTGGTCTATCATCCAGGCCTTGGAGTAATATTTCCCCTCCCCCTCAATAGGCTTGGGTTCCAGGGATGAATTATCGTCAGTTGTCCATGATTTTGCAGACGAGGAAACTGAGAGCCAGAGAGGGTGAAGGACTGTCCAAGGGAGAATGGGATATCCTTCCAGGAACCCTGGCTCCTGGGTTTTTAATCAGCTTCCTACCCAACCTGGTCCTTAACTGGCAAGTGTTGACATTGAGAATAAACCATTTGTGGAAATGTAAAAGGCTTTTTTAAAGAATGTGCCTACCAGCTGTGCATCTTATGGAGTATTTTCATTGTGCTCCCCAACCCTTGGAAAGTGCTGGGCACAGGGCAGATGCTTCATAGTTTTTATTGAATAAGTTCAATTACACATAATTATATCTGTAGTGTCAGCAACACTATGAGGTATATTAAAACAGTGATTGTCACAGTTGGTACTTCACAGATCAGTGAAGAAAGAAAACTTTTTATTAGGAAGACTGTAAGAGAATTGCTAAGTTTTAAGTTTATCCCACAAGGATATTTTTTTAAAAATGACACAAATCTCTCTGCTTATCACCAAGGAGGTCTGTTGAGGACCCCGCACAAGGGAGGTTCTATCTCTTGGGACACCCCTGCTTCAGCATCTCCCTAAGCCAGCAATCTGGGACAGCTGAGTATACTTGAAGTTCCTTCCTTGACCTAGGGAGTTTTTTTGGAAGACAATTTTTTGACAGACAGTGGTGGGGGTAGGTTTTGGGGTGTTTCAAGTGCAGGCCATTTATTGTGCACTCTATTTCTCTTTCTGTTCCCTGGTGACTCAGTTGGTAAAGAGTCTGCCTGCAACGCAGGAGACCCGGGTTCAATCCCTGGGTTGGCAAGATCTCCTGGAGATGGAAATGACAGCCCACTCCAGTATTCTTGCCTGAAGAATTCAATGGACTGAGCAGCCTGGTGGGCTATAAAGGGTTGGACACGGCTCAGTGACTGAACACTTATTTCTAGTATATTTCATCAGCTCCACCTCAGATCATCAGGCATTAGATCCTAGAGGTTGGGGGCCCCTGCTTTAGTTCCCTCTTTCATCTTCTACACAGCTCCAGCCTGCTTCCTCCTCCTCTTCCACCTGCAGAACTACCTGCCAGGCTTCTCTGAGTGTGACTAAGAGTCTCCATCTCCTTCCCTCACTTCCTTTCCTCTGAGTCCCTTCTCCTAACTGGGTTTCCCTGATCTCCACTTAGGCACTTTTGCCCCAGGTGGTGCTAGTGGTAAAGAACCTACCTGCCAATGCAGGAATCCTATCCCTGGGTTGGGAAGATCCCCTGGAGGAGGGCACGGCAACCCACTCCAGTACTCTTTCCTGGAAAATTCCCACGGACAGAGGAGCCCGGCTTCTCATTGCAGCACTTCCTCTGGTTGCAGAACTTGGGCTCTGGAGCATGCAAGTACTTCAGTAGTTGTATGGGGGCTTTGTTGCCCCTGGGCATGTAGAATCTTCTAGGACCAGGGACTGAACCCGTGTTCCCGGCATTGGTAGGCAGATCCTTTACCACCGGACCACCAGGGACATTTCCCGTTCCCTTTCACTAGAGAATCATATTTAAAACATACATGTAGGAGCTAAATATGCTCACCTGACAATACTTGGAAATACATACATGTCTTCTACCTTACCTTTGAACATATTCAGTTAATTTGTGATGCTGTCTCCATGGATCTTGTAACCTTTCTTTTGTTTATCCGTAACTTCCCACACCAGTGGTAAGATACCTGGCTTCCACCACTTGTGACGTATAGAATTCAGTGCTTGCCCCATGTGGTTACTGAAAAAACTGTCAGACTGTCTTCCAAAGGGGGCTGTGCATGCATCCCACCAGTATCTTGAGTATGTTTCTGTAGGAGAGTTTACTATCAGTATACCCTCTGTGGCCAGGTGTCTACTTCAATCTTTACCAGTTATGAGTGGGCTTGTTTGCTCTAGTGTTCTTGGACAATTTGAGTAAAAATTCTTTGTCCGATATGCATTTTCTAGGAAAACGATTGTATTTATTTTTGGCTGTGTTGGGTTCATGTGTGGGCTTTTCCCTAGTTTGGGTGAGCGTGGGCCATAACTAGTGGCGTGCGGGCTTCTCACTACAGTGGCTCCTCTTGTAGTGGGGCACAAGCTCAATATATACAATAAACCAAACCAAATCAAATTATTAGAATTAAAATATCTCATTCAGAGGAGTTAAAAATCACAGAACAGAATACAGAAACAACCAAGGATTTACAACTAGAAAAAACTGTTAATTATATATATCCTAGTCTTTAAAATTCTATTTTAAGTTATTTCTTATTCAAAGATTTGCTGAATCTTAAAGATTCATTTTTACCTGAGATGGAAGAAAAATTCTTAAAGCCCATCACTTCAAGTTTTGGCTTGATTGTTTCTAAGAGGTCTGGAAGCTGAAATAAATATGCACTTTATATATTCAGTTACTTTTTATTAATCAAAGTAAGAGACAATTCTATATGGACCTACAACTCTAGACTGTTATTAATTAATGATAAAACTAAACTCAGAACTTTCAGTAACTTTCATCGCAAGAAAACAAAATTCTTCATTAATGCTTTCAGTAGAAAATAATTCAACAACATGGAAAATCGTATTTTCATGGCTATTAACACTATTCTGTAGCTCCCCTCAATATCAAAAAAACCTTATGATAAAGACCATGTTTTTGCTCAACACATACAGTATTTGTCCAAGCACCACAAAACACTTAAATCTGAAAAAAGCAGAATTATGTATCACAGCACTTAAACACATTCTGTTCTTAAACAAAGTTCTATTAATGGTAAAAGCAAGAACATGAAACCTACGTGGAGGACACAGGAAGACGTTTTAATAGTTCAGCACTTTTAAAGGATAAGTACTGGGTAAGTAGACTAGAAATAATTAGAATCCAACCCATTAAAGACCATGGCTCCACAGGGTGAGCTGAGCTAATGAGGGCCTGGCTTGCCCTAGCGTGTGGCGTCACTGCTCAGGGGAAGCCGGGGCTCCAGACAGGCACGTTGTAGACAGGCTGCTACCCGAGGAGGAGAGCGTGCCAGTCGGGGGCGGAGGCAACGCCAGAGGGAGGGAAAGGGTGCTCTCTCTCAGGGGCCCTGGGCCCACAGGTCTAAACCCCATGAGGCCAGACAGTGAGAACCCTGAACCCCACACTTAGAATCCTCTGCGACACAGGCTCGCCTGGTCCTGAAGCCTGTCCAGGTCTGTGACCACACAGACAAGCTGAGTGCTGGAAATGGAGATGATGGGCTTTGTTTCAGAAGGGCCACTTGCTTGGTCTTTGCAATTTCCTTGGGTGATAGAAAGATCTTTGCTGCCAGTTACCAAAGGCTTTTTAATATCCTTAGCACTTTCATTAGAGATGGGCCCGAGTAAAAGCTGAAAAAGGATTTCAGTGATAAAATGTTTCCACCTGCAAGATACATGAGCATGTAACTCAACACAAAATGCCAGCTGTCCACAAAGTATTAAGTCAAAGTTAACTCAAGAAAGGAGACCACATCCTGTCTCTCCAGGTAGGTGTGAAAATCAGAAACAGGACAAACTTTGATCCTGGGTGCATTTCCCCTCCTTGACTTAAGTAACAGTCAGAAAGAAAGCAAGAGGTCCCAAAACTAAAGGAAAATTAAGATCCGGAACATCATAGGTTTTAAAAAGTTAATTAACTGCTTAAGGTAAACAATTTACTGTATTTACTTAATAAATTATTATCATAAGGGTAAAAAATAAAAGTCTCAACCTCAACTATGCTTCCAATCATACAAACGACAAAAGTGTTCTCTGCATAATGGACTGCTACAAGAGAAAAACCCTAAGAGAAGAGCACTTGCATCGAGAAAAGAATGGAAATATTCTAGGTGTAAGAATAATCACTGGCTGGCATCTTGCTGGGGATGATAAAGCAAGCCCAGGCCTCAGAGAATCACATCAAGTCCACGGTGTCCCAGGAACTGCACAATCTTCATGAACAGTTTCATAGGGCAGGGTGCTCTACTGAGACTCCTCTGAGTAGAGGGAGGCAAAGGAGGAAGAGGAGAGGAACTTGGATGGAGCACCATTATCTGGTGGGCACCTTCATTATCAGTTTGCTGGGCAAGAAATCTCTTTACTCCTCACCTCACAACAAGCACCTGTAGAAGCTGTGTTCCTATTTTACAGATGAAGAGTCTGTAAAGATTCAGCCAATTTCCCTAAGCTCACAAAATTAAAGAGCAGCAGCGCCGAGGTCTGACTTTGACTTGAAGCTGTGCTTTTTCCACTGAAACACTCTCCTCCAGTTGACAGTGTGCTTCCGTGTCCATGGATGACGGCTTCTCCATGTCATCTTTCCTACACTTCTGCTCATGCTCCCTTATACTCATCACCTTGCACTGGCCGGGGTGTGTGTCTATCACTGAGCTGTCTGTGCAGCAGACCTGGTAGGGCCGGGTGCTCAGCACTGGACCACTATGGCTTTATGCACAAAAACTAGTCAGTCATCATAGGCATGTGAATACCTAATACAGCCAAGCTGAAAAGGGTTTCTGAAACGAAGGGAAGGTTAATCAATTTTACTACCTTCTAATCTCAGCCATTTGTTGTTTTTCAATTTCCAAATATTAAGGAAAAATATGCATATTTTTATCATCTTCATTAAAATGATCATCTGTTTTATGGTGTCTCTGTATTGGAGGCACCATCCAAAGATTCTGCTTTTCCTAAGGGAAAATGAGGTCAATGTGGTGCTTTTCAAAAAGACAAAGCAATGAATATGTGACATCTGATGCCCCTAAAGGTCACATAAACAAGAATGAAAAGGAAATCCAGTGAAAAGGATAGAAACTTGGGAAGTTGGGCTATAGCCCTTGCATCAACCTCTCATGACCACGTGGGCTTTAAAAATCTTGGCACGTTTAACTTAACCTATCTTTAATTCATTTCAGTCTTGATCAGGGATGAGCACCAGCCAGCCCTCACCTCCTTGACAAATATGGAGTACCGTGCCAGATCTGCAGCGTCAGTCTCCACAGTCTCCACAGTCTCCAGCAGCAGCAAGAACATCTTGTCAGACCAGCACCTCTGAAGGCTGCTCCATGTCCTATGAGGAGCCAAAAGGCGATGCGAGCTCCCAGCTAGAGGTAAAAACACGCAGTTAAGGAGTCGCAGCAGAAGGGCTAATGGCTAAAATTTTCAATGGACAAACCAAGAGTGAAGCCAATGACACTCTGAAGAATCTTATGAGGTCAGCGAAGCTTTAGGGAGGGGGCGGGGACAGCCAAGAGGCCTGTAACGCTGTTTTCTAATTTTACATGACTCCTTCTCCCAGGTATTTGAAACATATTAAACATATATAACAATCAGAAATAATCAGTTAACAGGTACTTTATAATAAAGCAACAAATGCAAATTGGAGTGACAGTCACTTGCAAGGGTTTAATCTTTGGTTTTGAATTTGTCCTGTCTTCTCTTCCACTCCTGAATATGCTATTTAAATATAGGAAGTCAATTACACACAGCTACTTTTGCAAAGACAGCTGAAAATGAACTTTTGAGGCTGAAAGAGTGCAGTTTAGATGGAACTTGGCCGCACAGTGGAGTGGGGCTTTGTGGCTACAGGAACAGCCACCTGGGTGAGCAGACACCAGGGACGCCTAAAGCATGACTAGATGCAAACACGTCTGGAAAGCATAGGCTGACCCCAGCCACCCGCCCACTGTCCCAGGACTGGGCCAAGGGCTCTGGAGGCCCGAGGCAGCAGTCCGAGCTGAGTCATCCTCTGGAGGGAAGGGACATTCTGATCCTTTCTCTCAGCTTGAGAGGGAAGTGGAGGGTAGCCACAAGGCTACAAAAAAAGGCAGTCACTTAAGCACAGCAGGGGTTATATCCCCTTGACACATTATATTCAGAAGCGAAAATGTGGTCTCCTTCCTGTGTTCTTAAAGCATCCTTTACATCGTCTCTTTACAGCTGGAAGCTTTAGAAACCTTTTTTTAAAAAAAGAACTTAAACTATATCTTCAGGGTCTAACTTACTTCCCTGGTGGCTCTGACGGTAAATCATCTGCATGCAATGCAGGAGACCTGGGTTTGATCCCTGGGTCAGGAACGGCTACCCACTCCAGTAATCTTGCTTGGAGAATTTCATGGACAGAGGAGCCTGGTAGGCTACAATCCATGGGGTTGCAAAGAGTTGGACACGACTGAGCAAGTAACACTACTGGAAGACAGCAAAAGGTCAAAGTGCTCCCAGGGCGCTAAGGCCACCAAGAAGACTTGGTGAAAGGAATTAGCCCGCTTAACGATAGCCTCTGTCACTTTGAGGATGTTACCTGGTGCGTCTTCCAGGACATCTGTTAAGTGCTGCTTCTAAGGATCCCGCTATTTCTCTAAATCTGAGAGAAAAAACACGAGTGTAAATGGCTGTTTTCTCTGCTTCAGGTGCCTCTCCCTGCAACCTCCCCCTCCCCAGGCAATAGGACCATTCTCCTGCTTGCTCGTAGGGCCAGTGCCTCAGAGATGCCCCAGCAGCCCTGATGCCTAGCCTCCAGATTTTTTTTTCTTACTGAGCAGGAAATAAACTTATCTGAATTACTTGACCAGGAAGCCATTTCTGGCAAGTCCCACCACCTATAATCAGGTAATCACTTCAGGGCCATAAGACTGGTTTTTCCAGTCCTCTTAGCTCCACACTATCAGAAGAAAGCAAATGTCCTTCAAACTAAGAAATGCAGAAGCTATATTCTGTGAGACATACCACTGAAAGTAGGCAAATAAACTAGAACAAGTCTCTGCCTGGCGCTCATCAAATGTCTGTTGCCTGTCTCTCATGCTGCTATTGGTAACTGCATGCCCACCTTGAGGCTCTCAGGATCTGCTTTCTGGATGGGTTTTCTGTTTTCTCTGCTGGGCCATTTGTCATTTTGTACCATCTTCTCAAAGACTTCTGTTTTAATATCTGATGTGGACACATTTTTATGACTGTGAAATGAAACTGTGTGTGTATTTATTTCCTTTATTAGCTGCCTATGTAGCATCCTCCTTCCCACCTATATAACCCTTCCATGTTCATATATTCTTTACTATACATTCTTCTGTCACCGACTAGTTCCCTTGCTACCAATAAATTCTGACACATACTTAACATCAGTTTACCTAATCCATAATCTTGGTTTTTTGGATAGCACTTATATGCTTTTTAAAAGCAGTTCAGAGACTGATTTTCAGGAAACTGGAGAGTAAACGCAGCAGCACTTCATAGAAAGAGCAGCAGCCCTGCCCTCAAAGGCACGAGTGGCTGAGAGCAGAGGACTCTGGCCCACCCTGCCTGCTGGAGCTGGCCGCTCCCCACAGCTTCCCTGTGCCACATGCAGGAAAGAACTCAGCGACTGCCCCGTGAAGGCTGCGGAAGGCGAGTCTCTCCAAGCACAGAGGGAACAAGTGGCAGAAGAGCAGTGGAGGAAGAGAAGGGAGCACTGGAGAACCGCAAAGAAGGCGGTGCTCCTGAGCACACTGGGGAGGAGAGGGCAGGGGCCGCCCTGCAGTGAAGAGAGCAGACCAGCTCTGCATTCCCCACAGACCCCGAATCCCACCGTTTGCCCACATCTGTTAACACAAGAAACACAGGAAGGAAGCTTCAGCACAGAAAAGGCCTGACACCAACACAGCATTGTTCAGAACACGGAGAACCAGAAGCCACCTTCACAGCCCCAAGGAAGGGAAGGTTTCCGTAACATGCCGCACAGTTCCTACTGAATGCAGCATGAAGAGAGGTCAGCTGGAGGTTCTGCGGCCATCAGAGGAACAGGTATAACTCAGTGTAAGTAAGGACACAGGATAAAACTGTACGTATGCCACAACAATCTGAAAACCATACAAATGAGAAAGTGCAAGACACAAATGCAGCAGACCCCTAACATTAATGCCTTTTAAACAGACGTGCACATGACGTGTGACCAGGTGTGAGATCCCTAAGACTAAAACTGTCTATGTCGTGTGACCCAGCTGTCCCCTCTCCCTACCCTCCAGGAGTCCAGCACCAGCCCCTCAAGTAGCTTTGCTGGCCAGTAACTTCCAGGATTGAGGTGTTAGGTTGTACTTCTTCTTAGAAGATAAACAAAGTGAGATGTTACTTTGGTGAAATTTGAAAAGTTATGCTGTAGTTTTCACAGGTATATGGGATGCCATTCTACTCTTGATAGAGGATTTGCAACAAAGGCAACCCCAAATACAAACACTCCTAAACTCTTCCATTTGGGTATGGGGATGATCTGGAGACACACACCCCCTCCCCCACGCACGGCTCTACTGACGCATGGACACAACTTGAGGAGGGTGGAGGGGAAGGAAGGCGCATCAGTACCACACAGACTCCACACTGTAAAGCAGCTACACCATGCTAAGCATGTGCTGAATGGAGCAGACAGAGAACACACGTGACCATCCTGGGAGCATACACCATTCTAGCAAAAGCTCAATCAAAAAAGACACACCACTGCCTGTGGCACTTAGGGCGCTCACACCCAGCTTCCAGGCAGCCACTGATTTACCACCATTTGAGACTGTTGGGGGCCCATGTGCATTTAATCTCTTTCTATGAAAACGAATGCCTAACCCTACTTTCCAAAACTCCTGGAAGAACAAATGAAGTGTTGACACAATAGGGGACCAGAGACAGAAGGGGTGCCCGTGTGCTCACAGAATGGAGGTGGTGGGAGGGGTGCCTTTTTTCCTGAAGATGACGGGGATGTCGGCACAGAGTCAGACCTGGGACTATCTGATTGCTACTGAGAGTGCAATATTAGTACCGATATTCCTTCCTAGAAATTTGTTGAAACATTACCACCCAACTGGCGTTTAGGCTTACTTTAAATGACCCTGAAGTGAATCAGATAGCAATACAGCTTTGACACCAGCCATGTCTGCAGAACATTCTGTTATGCCAGAGAATAAATAATCCAACCACTGACAAAAATCAACAGAATGGTGTTCTACAAAGTAGTACCTGAACTTCTTTTTAAGTGGAAGAGCAAATGCACTGAGAACAGGTTCCACATGTCATAACTCAAACGTAACTTTTTTAATTTCATCAATTTTAAATAAAACTATTCACAAAGAAAAGTTAAGCAATTCCTTTGAATGCTTATGACTAAACTCTGGTGAAGATTAAAAATGTCTTTCATGGGACGGGCTGAGTTTCAGCATAGTTTAAGACTCAGTTACCAGCTTTGAGAGAACCTATGAGGAGAAGAGAACGGGCTGAGGCCAGGCTGTGCTACCCTGCAGGGCCCAGAGCTCCAGAAGGCAGAAGGACACGACAGTGCAAGATTCCCAAGTGTGGGGTCTGGGGTCTGGGGAAATGACTAGATAAGAGGCGTCTGGAGGCAGTAAACAGGAGTATGGGCTGTGACGGTTATTAGATATCTAAAGCAATCTAAGCCAAAACGTAGACTACAGGAGACACGGAAAGTTTAAATTTTATTTCTCTACTGCACTCTTAAACTATAAAATGATGCTTCACCATTTTAAAATTTTCTCACAAACCAAAAGGGCTTCTTGCCCTGGCTACATCTTGATCATCACATAATGATTACGTCCCATGCAGTTCATGAGTATCTCAGACAAACAGATCCTTAATTTCTTACCTACATTATAATATAACCTTGAAAAATTAAAGCTCCATATTGTATGTAAAAGAGCACCATACTAACGGTCTGACAGCTTAGATTTCATCATCAAAAGATGATTATATACATTCTAAATCATGGCAAGTAATTACAAGTCAAGGGATTTAATGTATTTCCCTCTCTGTAATTATTCCTCAGACCTCCAGGGAAGGACTGCATCATAATTAAGGAAAGCATCCAGCAATTTAAACAAAAAGCTTGCAAGTCTTTAAAAACCATTCTAATTAAAATGCTCGAGTTAACATCATTCTATGGAGGAACTTACTGTGATCTCACTCAAGAGAATCTGCAAAAATGGCTGTATTATCATCTCTTTTTCTAGGGGAACATACATTGTTAAGAATTTATCCTAAATTGCCCCCAAATTGTCTACAAGACCACTTACTGACACTGGTGATATCATTATGCTATCTGGAAGGAAAGTGTCACCATTTTCCAGAACACTCACCAAGATTACAAAGGAAGCCAAAAGAATAACTACAATTCTTATAAATCGATGGATGGAATCAGCTACAAAGAATATTTCAAGAAAGAATACTTTTCCTGATTCCCTCTGAGGATAAAAATGTTACAGGTGTGCAAAACTACAGATGAAGGATAGGTCTGCTATTTGAAGCAAGTGATGTAAGAGGAAAATGGAGAGGAAGAGCTGCTAGGTGACCAGCTCTCTCTGTCTCTTCATGGTGAATGAAGGCATAGCACCTGGGAATGAAGCTGGGCCTGGTCTAGCTCCCTTGGAGTCCAGCGTTCTCAGCTTGCTAATGACAAGAAAGTAAAACTTAATCCTTTTGTCACACAGGGCAGAACTTTGGCAATCATGATACTTCTTGTGCATTTCTGCTCTAAATTGTTTCCCAAGGAATAATATGATGGTCTTCAAGAAGGGGCTGTGAGATGGAGTTCAGTCCATCTGAACTGGTGTTTAAATTCTATTTCAGAAGGGTGGAGGTGATGGGAATAAATTACTGACCTTATTTGAAAATAAACAGGCAAGTTCCATTTATTATTGAAGCTGTGATAGGCAGGATGTGCTCGTAATCTTTTTACACTGGCCTGTGATCCACACTGCCATTCAAATGTTCTTACAAAATCCATACTTATGGTATATTTCTAAAATAAGAACAAACAGGTGGAATTTTCATTTTAAGGAAACTAACCAGAATCGGGATCATATACTGAAAAATGGAAATCAAGATAAAGATCAACACAGAGAATCACAGGTTTAAGATCTCATTAGGCCCTTACAGGATCTTCCTCTGAAGATCCCCACACTGAGTAATGCCCAAAGTGGTTCTATGACTTGCTCAAGGTCTTAGGTGGCAAGCCCATCAAGAGACCCAGGTATTCTAAGTCCAGTGGTCTTTAAGTGACAGCTCTCACTCATCTTCTAGGGCACCCCTAACTGTCCACTGGAACCACGAGAGATCACAGATTAAGTGGTATAATTTTCACTGCCTTTCGAGAAGAAGTAGAAAATTTAAAGAAAGGGAAGAAAGGAGGGAAGAAAAGGAAAGCAATTACTCAAACCTTGTGAGTAATTACATCATTTTTATAGATGGGACAGCATGAAGACTGACAAGGGGAATCTAGCAACCTTACTAAGAGCAGCAGGTAACACTTACTGAACATATATCATCTGGACACAGTGTTTACTATTGTGCTATTTAATTTAACCCAGAAAACTACACTACTAGGTTAACTGCTTTTATTATCATCTCCCGTAGAGATGACACTTCCTCTTCTGCTCAGGCTCAGAGAGAACTGACTCAGAAACAAAGCAAGGAAATAGAGGAACCGGAAGCCCAGTCAGTCAGCAGTGCACACCTGCAGCTGCACGTCCTTTGGCAAGGGCTCTCAGTGCCCAGGCTCTGGGGAGAACACTGCAGGATTTCCCACGGACTTCTCACTGAAGAGAAGCTCCATTCTGGGTCACCAAACCAATCACCTAAATACGATGTCTGTGATTACATGGGAATTGTAGTACAGTAAACACCATATAGTGTTAAATTCCTTTCAGCTGGTTTGGAGCTGCTGCTGCTAAGTCGCTTCAGGCATGTCCGACTCTGTGCGACCCCACAGACGGCAGCCCAGCAGGCTCCCCCGTCCCTGGGATTCTCCAGGCGAGAACTGGAGTGGGTTGCCATTTCCTTTCCCAGTGCATGAAAGTGAAAAGTGAAAGCGAACTCGCTCAGTCGCATCCGACTCTTAGCTACACTTACTGAATTCCCTAAGTGTGGTCTAGATGTGAGGAGCTGAGAGAAAGAAAAGTATTACTCATCCCTTTTGGGATAAAACTACACCCCTGCACATAATGGATGTTAAAGGAATGCAAAAATACTTCTCTCTTCTCAAAAGTAAGTCCCATTAACACTGAAAACTGAAAGCATTTCTTGCAAGAAATGTAACCACAACCATTAAGTATTGGTTTAGAATTCTAAAGTCAACATTTCATCAGAAAGCTTCATTTCTGAGCTGAAAAATCTCCTGAGCCTAACATGATCAATATGATTCTCTAAAGAGGGATGTAAAGAGTCTAAATTGCTAATGCTTAAGACCATTACTTCGTTCTGCTTATGGTATCTATTTTTAAAAGCCCTACTTTATTTATTTATTTACAAAGATCTATTTTATAAAGTCACAAAACTCAGTGTCAACAAGTTTCAACAACTTGTTGAAAATCATATTACTTAATTATATGGTTCAACATACTGTAACAAGGGCCAAGAGAACAGATAAGTGGTATTTCTGGGATAGTAAAGTTCCAAATTTGCTGTCTTACCTGTTGTGAAGTTATTAGGCCCAGGCTCACCACACTCAACTTTTGCCTCTCTGCTGCTACTGCTAAGTCACTTCAGTCGTGTCCGACTCTGTGCGACCCCATCCCTGGGATTCTCCAGGCAAGAACACTGGAGTGGGTTGCCATTTCCTTCTTCAATGCATAAAAGTGAAAAGTGAAAGTGAAGTCGCTCAGTCATGTCCAACTCTTTGCGACCCCATGGACTGCAGTCCACCAGGCTCCTCCGTCCATGGGATTTTCCAGGCAAGAGCACTGGAGTGGGGTGCCATTGCCTTCTCCGTGTGCCTCTCTACACTTTATAAATTAGTAAGCAAAGCGACCAAGCACAATTAGAAAAAGAGGCAAATAGAGCTTCTAGAAATGAAAATAATGATAAATTTGAAACAGGTGAAAAGGAATTTAGACACAACTGAAGAAGGAATTCTTGAACTAGAAGAAAAGTCCCAAGAAATTACTCAGAATGTAGCACAAAGAGATGAAAAATAAAAAAAGTAAATTCAGGAAACATGAAAGATAAAGTGAGGATAATTAATTAAGAGTTCTAAAAGCAAATAATAAAGGAATTAGACAGAATCACAATTGAGTTAATGAATAAAAATAATACAGAAATGATTTAAAAAAACCACCAATCCTCAGATTCAGAAAACCCAACAAATCTTGAATTCAGCAAATAAAAAGAAGTCCACACTAGATATATCACAATGAAATAGCACACCAAAGTCACTGGGAAAATTTTAAAAGGAGCCAGGGGAAAAAGCCATTATAACTACCAAGCAACAGTAGCAACAACTACTTTCAAGTGACAAAGTTCAAAGTGCACAGAATTCTACTTCCAGCAAAACTACCTTTCAAACATAAAAGGTATAAAGTTATTTTCAAACAAATATTGACTGAGGGTTTATCATAAAAAAGTGAAATTTATTATCAACAGAAATTCATAACAGATGAATTTTTGGAGGAAGGAAAATGATCTAAGAGAAAAGGTATAGCATCCAAGAAGGAACAATAAGCAAAGGAAATGATAAAATGTGGAATATTTTTGAGAGGAGGAGGACAGCCATGTTAAAGCAATAAAAATAATGCCCAATTGGGGGGCATAAAAAAGTCAAAATAGAAATAAGACCCTGGTAACTAATATATACTATGGAATGGCATGATTGGCATCTAAGATCCTTGTGCTGTGTGGGAGGCTGAAGAACACCAGTAACTTTAAATTCTGTTAAGTAAACACTAAGGTTACTTAATACACACATAAACAGAGGGCAGAACTTCCAAATTAGTAGAGTGGTAAAAGAGAATAAATGAGAAAAACAAATTCCCAAAAGTGCACAATATAAAGAAGGTGGGAAAGAAAAAAAGAGAGAGAGAGAAAGGAAAAGAAGGAAGAAAAATGGGACAAATAGGAAGAACTAAAAAAACCGCAAATGTATCAATCACTATGATCATTGTAAAATTTAATAAATTACCTAATTATAAGACAAAGATTGTCATATTGAATAAAAAAATAAAAAACAAAAATCAAAATCCAGAGCAGGAACAGGAGGAGAGGCACCAAGAGGCTGAGCAACAGGGAACTGAGCAGGCGAGCGGGGTGCAGACTCAGGCCCTTTGGCCTAGAGTCTTCATTCTTCTCCAGGACACTACATAAAATCTTTAAAAAATGGAAAATTAACATATGGGTTTACTTTTGATATATCAACCACGAAGTCCTTTAAATAAAAAACATGATTTTTTTTTAAAAAAAGAAATATCAAGGCCTCCTAATCTTTCAAATTATATAGGACATTTTTATACTACATTAATAATTATAATATTAGTTATATAATATATACTACAATCCAATTACTACTTCTTGTTTTCCTTCAAAGCGATATAGCAGAGATCTGCAAACTTAATTTTTCATCGAAAACAACTGTAAAGAGATTTGTTTTCACCGGTCCTTAAGATCTTTTTTAAAACTTAGATAAAAACATCCATATCTAGTCATAATTGCTTCTCAACTGAATTCTACCTTACATTCTAAAAAATATTCTTAGTCCCCAAAGTATCAGAGACTATGACTTGAATAAAATAATGTGTGCATTTTTAAGGTAAATGCTGGCTCTGCAACTCAGATTGTGATTTTCAATAAACCACAGAACCAAGACTGTGCAAAAAAGACATGACTATCTCAGGTTAACAACTGCAAGAATCAAGACAACAGAGGGAAAGGTACCTAGTAAAATCCATCAGGATTCCCAGGATTAAAAAGCAAGGGTAATTTTTCTTCTAATCCTCGTACTATTTCTGGCCAGGCAGAATTCACCAAAAAGTCATAGCCAGGAACAGTATTGCCCTTTTCACTGTAAGATAAGAGAAAAATTTCAGTCAAATACACCAGAAACATCTACTTACAAAAAGCAAAATTCCATTGTGATGTTTTATTAAAATAAAAGTTCCTTAGCCTAAAATTTACTTCAACCTTTTAAAAACAACTATGTTTGTCAATTATTTTGTTTTTAGGCCCAAACTTCTATTTCACTCCTTGATCTCATTCTCACCTAGAACCTGACACATCCTCTGTGTCCTGACTCCTACAATTATCACATAGCAGACAGCTGGGGTCAAGGATAATGGACAACTACGCCGACTTGCTGCGGCAGTTGTCTCCCCTAAAATGGGCTACCATGTTTATACACCATCTTGAAAAAGCAGCAATCTAATACCACAAGAAAAACAATCTTTGTATTCAACCTTAACACCACTCAACTCTAAAACACTGTAAATCGCACTAATTTACCAATTACTAACAGCTTTGTGACTCAGCTATCTCTGATTACCTTCAGGTCTAATGTTCTATGACTATTTCATGTAAAATCTGGGTTACAAATCTTAATACAAAAAAACTGATAACATTCATGGTTTTCATATGCACATGCTTTATTTTGCATTGTAAGCAAAAAGGCCAAATTCTGAGTTTCTAATTCCACACACTTAGGTGAGAGAGAACACCGAGATAAAATCAAGCTCTCAGGAGCCACAGAACCTGAGTTCAAATCAGGTCATTTAACTTCTCTGTGTTTTGGTTTCCTCATCTTTAAAATCATAGGATCATTATATGGAATAAGATTGGTAAAGCATTTAGGATGGTGTATGGTTTGTAAAGCATTTAGCATTTACTAACATATAGTAAGTGCTATGTTAATAGTGTTAAATACACAGGACATAAATAAAAAAGGTAGGTTCCTTAAGTTTCTCTCTACTTAAAAATCTGTAAATATCTTTAGGCAACAGCATCTCACTGACCTACTCACTTTGCTGCATTGTTAACATGCTCTATATTAAGGTAATTTTTTTTTATATTCGATGAGGGAAAGGAGATGCCTATATCCCACATACCCAATTCCACGTATCATATCATATACTTTTAATCCCAGTGAGAACTAGCTCTAATAAGGTATAGGAAGAGAGAACAAAATTGAAGATTTTAGAATACAAATGCACACAATATGAGCAAATGAATGACAAGATCACCTCATTTCCAAACTAAATATACAATTAAAGCCTCAAAAGGAAAATTTAACTCTGCAAGATCAACAGTTAGAAAAGCTAATTTATGTCCTCTGGAAAATAACTCCTGAACATCACTGGTGTTGCTAGGTATACAGAGCACCCAAAGGCAGATGCTGAGCAAGGGAGGGTCCAGGGCAACAAGATGATGTGGCGTGAAGCAAAGGCAGATGACCTACCAAGGTACAGTCTAGATACTCAAATTTCTGAGCTTTCTACATGAGTTCTGCCACCCTGAAAACTGTGGAAAAGAACAAACATGTGAGGCATAAAACTTGACATTTCAGGACCAAGACTAGGCTTGTCAAATCTAATGATTGGTTGTTTCGTTACTGTGGCCTCTTTAATTTCACATGTTGACTTCTATTAAATTCTTACCCCAAATCCAAATCCAACTAAATCTTCATGATTATGACACAAAAGTGGCAAAACAAAGCTTCATCTGAAATCATCTAGTGGAAACAGAGAGGGTACTTCCCAGTCAATCAGGACATTTATTCCCCAGGTTTCTCTTTTCAAAAAAAAAAATAAATAAATAAAAAATTTCAAGGCTAAAAATAATTTTCATTCCATGAAGAAAGGGACTTGATTTGCCTTTCTAGTGCTGCAAATTGACTGAGTCTTCTATTTCGCAAACATTGGATAGTTGCTGTCTTAAGACACTGTGCCAGGGGTGGGGGGTAAGGGCTGTGCAGGATGGGAGCAAGCTGTTAAGATGGAAACTAGTCCTCAACAGAAGTGAGAGCAACACGCAATCGCCCGCAGAGAAAAGGATGAAAGCCAGACTTCAGGATGGAAGGTGGGAGGTCTCTCGAAGGAAGTGGCATCTGCATTGGGGCTTCACACGGGATGACAGATCAACAAAAAGAAAGGGAAAGGCAGAGGACTCTGAGGAAAAACACAGACCCGCCAAATGTGTGCTGGGGACCAGCGGAGCAAGGGAAGCCCACAGAGTGCCACACACAAGGACCACTGAGGCCGGAGTGCACAGGGCCTCGTACTCCGCATCAAGACGCCTCGACTTTCCTCCACACGCAACAAGAAGCCACTAAAGACTTAGGAAGAAGGCAGTGCCTACGTATCAGAATTGTGGGTCAATGTGACAGCCGAAGGGCAGAGGGGAAGGGCGAGAAGGGAGAGGGTGGAGGCAGGGAGAGGAGGTGGGCAGATCCTGTTATTCTGGATAAAACTATGACAAAGGCCCGGATCAGGCCAGTGGTGATGGTGAAAGGCAGCCAGGTATTTATGAAATAAAGCAAAAAGTATGGAAATCAGGCAAGAGGAGGGAAAACTGAAGATGACTTTAACCACAATTAATATAAAACTTGTTGAATTACACTGAATTCTTATTTATAAACAGACTACAACATTAGACTAATGGAAGGAAACCAACTTTTATTTCACATGTAATTGAGGAAAAAGTACACAAAAGGGGAAAGTATGGGTTGTGAATTCACAAAGATGTACCCTTTACCTCTGCCCTACTCATTACAGTTTCCTTCTGAGGCGATGACCCACACCCACCTCATAGTGCCATGCTAACAATTCACCAGGGGAGCGCATATGAACCCGACCCAAATGAGGCAGCAATAATCAGCAGGCACAAGTTCTAAGTACAGCTGCTTAAACTACCTTGAGATAGCTCCTCTGTGACCTCTCGAAGAAGGCGGCAGTGATGGGGAACGAACTCCAAGAGTTTATCATACATGAGCTGGAGATCACTCAGATGACTATCAACAATCTGCTCTAGAATCACCTAGTAAATAAATAGCATTTTAAAAAAGCATCTCAAAGAGAGCTATGAATTACACACTACAGGAAAAATAGAGAAAACCTTAAAAGTATGCTTCCTCATGCCCCCTCCTCCCCAGCTAACATGTTTTTTAACAGTAACAGCTATACTTAGAACTAGTTTCAGGATTTGGAAGCACAGCTCTGACCCAGGGGAGACACAGGCTGGGTGACAGAGACTGGCCTGAAGCTGGAAAGCCAAGCACATTTGCCTCCTCCCCTCCCGAGACTGAAAACAAAGTAAAATGACAATTTCCCATAACCACAGCCCCTCCTTGTACTGACCTCGGCCTTTTCTTCTACCATAATTTAGATCAGGGGAAGGTGTGAGACAGAGAAAGATGGAAATATATATTTTATTTTACTTTATTATTTTATTTTTTGTGTTAAGGTTGAGAGTCAAGAGGTTAATGACAAGCATATGAATTAAAAAAAAATTAAAATGTGGCCTTGGTTTATTTAATATGCCACTGAAACATCAAATGTTTCTCTCATTTAGCACATTAGGTTCAGTTCAATGAAAAACAAAGGCATAAGTTAGTAACGATTTTCACTTACTGAGACAGAAATAATGTAGGTAATTTGTCTTTTTCATTCTTATCAAGTTAGGTAAGAAATATAACAGGATAGGAAGAGAGGAAACTGACAGATCATTTACTTTTAGTAACTCTAATAACAGCTGAAAGGATTACTGAAGTTAATCCTTACATTTCATTTTTATCAATGGGATTCCATGTCCCCCATTTATAAATGGGAGGCTTTCATCCCAAAGTCATGGTGAACAGGGCTTTGTACTTACTGGACAGGAAGAGCATCCACACCGACAGAGGACTGAAGACAGTCTGCAAACACTGAGGATGGGCTTGCGACTTTTATCAGTTTGAACCAGATGAAGCTGCTGCTTTTGTCTGTCAGAAAACGTTGAGTATTGGCAACTTCATATGGTACAGTCTATATCCTGGCTGCTCAAAGGCAGAATATGCTTACTTTCCGAAGTGCAACTGCATCCTTGGAGATGAAGCACACTGGGTAGTCAAGTTCTGGACTTAGGGTATTACGCTGCTAATTTGCCTATGAAAGTCCTGCATCAGTGACTATTTCCTCCCTCCCACCTTCCTGGCTAAGAGACTCCTCAGTATTCAAGACTTAGGCCACATCTCTGTGAAGACAACCTTCAGCACAGATTTTCCATGGTCAGGGTTTCAGCAGGCTCCCTCACCAGGAACTTACACTGCAGTTTTGGTATCTGCTTACTTGTTCCATTTTACCCACTAGACCGATAGCTAAAAATTCATTTTAAGAATTTAGTGGCAAATAATTCACATACCATAAAACTGACCTAAAAATGTTTTGATACATTCCTTCTCTCTAGGCAAGACCCTCCTCCCACTAAATTAACATGATCCCTGGGCTACAGCATTACTAAAAAACACTTGAGAAGGTGCCTGACTCCTGCATGCTGGTTGTCACCACCAGGGACCAACCTTTTCTTCCAACTGATGGTACTACAGTAACTGAGAATCTTTACAATCTTTACAGAAAGGCCTCTAAACTACCCCTTACACCCAGTAAAGCATCCAAGACAGAGCAGATGCTCTGTGAACATCTGCTGAATGAAGGCCTTATTCAACAGTACCCAAACCTCATCTACGTATGGTTTCACGAGGACTTGACCAACTAACACCTCTGCATCCCGAGTCTTGTCAATTGTGGCCTAAGTCCGTAAGCAGTGCCAAATAATATCCACACTGCAAGTCTGAAGACCTTCTAATAGGAGGCCTTCCAGTGACTGTTGTAACATGGCTGTAATACCAGCTATACGCTGCAAGAAAGACAGGTTAAAACGCTTCAGCTGTAATCATCTGTAAAGATCCAAACACACATGTAACAAATTTCTTATTCCAACAGAAGACATGTAAAATTAAATATTAACATTTTCTGGAGAGGAATAATGAATCTCTCCTCCTCCTCACATCTCTTTGTAAGTTAATCTTTGCTGTATCAAAGGAGGATTTAGATATCACTTCAGAATGAGGTTCTTTTAAGCTACAGAGTAAATCTGACAAACATCATGATTCTAAAGTCCAGTCAGGAGTTTTGGATAAATTAAATCTGACTAAATCATATAGTGTGTCAAGTTACATGAAATTTAGAATTAATTTTACCCTTATAATTCAGAGAACATGCCTGTGTCTTTACACAAAATCTATAATATGCGACACTTAGGAGGCAGGGGCCAAAAAACAAAAACTGAAAGAGAAAATTCAAAGCTAGTTTCAAAATCCTGCAGATCAACAACTGTCAGAACAATACAGGCATCCCTTGGCGATACTGCAGGTATGGTTCTAGGCCACCACAATAAATTGACTACTAGCACAATAAAGCCAGTTATGGGGGTTTCTTGGATTCTCAGCAGATATAAAGGGTATGTTTATCCTGTACTACATACAGTATATTGAGTTTGCAAAAGCATTATGTGTAATAAAAACAAGATATAGACTTTAATTACTTTAATTAAAACATGCTTTATTGTTAAAAAATGCAACCATCATGTGAACCTTCAGTAAGCTATCATCATTTTGCTGGTAGAGGTTTGAAATATTGTGAAAACTACTAGAATGAGATACAGACATAACAGCACTTGAAGTGAGCAAGTGCCGTTAAAAGGGTACTAGCATGGTGATAGGCCTGCTTGATGCAGAGCTGCAATAAACCTTTAATTAAAAAAAAAAAGTGCAATATCTGTGAAACACAATAAATCTAAGGGCAATAAAACAAGGTCTGCCTGTACCAGGTAAAATCAAAATTATTTAGCAAATTCCTAAATACTAAAGTGTGAAAAATCTAAAACAACAGTTACTGGTCTTATTTTGTCCAAAAGAGGCAAGCCTTTGCTTTGAACAGCATGAAACTGTAACTGAGTAAATTATGTGGCAATTCTCTCTAACATTTGTCCAGTCAAAAACAGGCTAGTGGAGACGATTAAAAAGAGTTAATTCCTAAAGGTTTTTAATTTCCAAGAATATATCACATGATCAGCAATCCTGATGCTTTCATTGTGCTTTTCCATAGCCCCCTTGTTATAAGGTAGAAGCTATAGCATCCTTTGTGCCATGAGCTTTTACAGCATGTTCTAGGACAGCGGAAAACTAGAAAAGTTAAGCATAAGCCCCTGACACTGCCAGGCCCCGACCACAGGGTCCAGCCAAGAAGCAAGAGCTGGCCCAGGCCAGTGTGGGTATTTACATCTCCGCCCCCAGCCTATCTCATTCAGGGCCTTCTTCATTGTTAACTTCCCTTCCCTCTCTCTAGCTCTACCTGGTTATTTACATTGCCCTGGTTTTCCCTCCTCTACAACTCAGAGTTGCTGATCTGAATTTTTAAAAAGTCCTCGAAGGTGATTCTGAGCAAGAAACAGCATAATATCTATTACATTAAAGATGGAATATCACAAAGGAACAGTATTATAGAAAAAGACATTGTGATGCATTTCTATCAAAGGAAGAGGAGGAATGGACAAAAACGGAAAGAAAACAGGAAGGCAGGTATGGTGGATGTTGAGTGAGGATAAGCTGGGAGGAGCTGCCAAGGCAGCTGAGGG
The DNA here is from genome assembly GCF_033118175.1 of Dama dama. Taxonomy (NCBI): domain Eukaryota; kingdom Metazoa; phylum Chordata; class Mammalia; order Artiodactyla; family Cervidae; genus Dama; species Dama dama. Next base: position 7,919,779 of record NC_083697.1, on the reverse strand, counting down.
CAAGAGACTCGGAACGGTTTGAGACAAACAGCCCCCCCTGGATGGGCCAGAAGGGATGACCCATCAAATGGGGTCACAAACAGTCGAACGTGACTGAGCAACTCAACTGAACTGAGGGCCTACTACATGCCAGGTATGGGCTGACGGCACCTCAGTGTCAGACAACCCTGCCAGAGGAGTTCCCGTTAGCCTTCCACTGCCAATGACACCAGGAGTTGAGTTCCATGGCTCAGGCTGCAGAGTGGAATATACAGCACGAATCTGTCCACGGCACCACGGTGCTTCCCATGGTGCTGGTATGAGCTGCTCATTTTCTGAGTCACTCACCTACCTGGCTGATTTAAAATTCAGACTAGAAAGATAAGAAGACAGCTGCAGTATGTAACAAAGAAAATGGTCATCTTTTTCTAATTTCACAAGTTTCTTTTTTTTTTTTTCTTGTTGACAAACGTTAACTAAATGTGCCTATCCTGTCTCTTAATGATGTAATGCTAGGGTAAGATACATAAGTGGCAATACTCTGGCCATTACTCTGGTCTAAATGAATTTAGGAAAGATGAAAGCTATTTCATATCTTGAAGATCAACAAAATTTTGCCAGTGCTTCTATAAGGCAATCCCAAAGATTAAAATTCTTCCAATAAAAGCACACTCCTCTGATTCCCCATGAAGTGATGTATTGGAACTGTGGCCCACAACCATAATGGCTTTATAAGGATGTATTATAAACTTTACCATCTCACACCCTCCACTTTCCACAAGCTACACTCAAAAACACTGAGCCACAGACTTGGCGTTTCTTCTTTTTCAGAAATGAATTTTAACTTATAAAAAAAAAATTAGGCTAGATGTGAAGTATTAATTTATGTAATATTTAGTAAAGAAAATACTAACCTGCTTGCTTCTAGTGCAGATGTTTCTTTAGAATGTTGAGAATTTAAGCTTTTTTCAATTTTCTCAACTGGTCTAATAACCTGTATAAGCCACAACACACATATCTATAAAATAATAATTAAGCAAAGAACAAAGTTATCACAATATTTCATCTCAATCATCTTATTTTCCCATTCTAAATACAGGGAAATACAAAGCAAAAAAGTCAAAATAAGAGTATGTACGGCATTCTATATTTTGAATACTTCGACATAAAACTGAATTCCCAAGAATGCAAATCTTAATTTTAGGTGTCAAGAAGAAGCACATTTTCAATATTCTACTGCAAGTTTATAGTTAAAAAAAGAGAAAACTAGAATTTTGTTTTCTCATTTCCCACACTTTTATTCCTTTCTTTCCCTATCTTAAATGAACCTCTCTGTAGGTATTACATTTATTTTCTTATGACCCTTTTTCATGTTATAACTGTAGCTTCTGATCATCTTTATCCTATTGACATGTATATGACACAATTATATGCTTAAGCATCAGTTCATTAAAGACATTATTATACAACCTTATCAAAGAAGTTGAGCATTATAAAAAAACCCACCCTTAAAAGCACAGAAAGACATAAAGCGCTCATGAAACAAACAGTTCCCAGAACTATACAGTAGTATAGCACCGGGAATTCTATCCAGTGCTCTGGGATGACCTGAATGGGACAGAAACCTAAACACGAGGGGACGTGTGTGTGTGTGACGGGTCCACTCTGCTGTACAGCAGAGACTAAAGCGCTGTAAAGCAACTGGACTCCAGTAAAAATCACTCTAAAAAAAGACAAAATAAAATATGTGGGTAGTTACTGAGCACCCACTGTGCACCGGACACTGATCCAGGCAGGGAGGACAGGAGTGAACAGAACAGGCAGAGTCCCTGCTCTCACAAGGCTGACAGCCTTTCCCAGAAAGGCACTGCATTCTTGAAATCTCTGGACAGAAGCTGATAATCGTCTCAAATTCTAGTCCCCTTATATCCAATAATAATGGACATATATATCATATGTATTATATATTACATTACTACAATATATACAATAATGGATATGTAATAATATATGATAATGTAATATTATATACATTAAAGTCAGAAAATAAAATCAAAACATGAGACTGCTAAAAATTAAAAGTAGTGCATGCAGAGGTACAGTTAAGAAGTGGAAACAAAAGAAGTAAATGTGGCAGAACGAGAGAGCAACACACTAGTTTTTCCACCTGCAGCAGAACACTGGAAGAGCTGGCCTTAGAGGCCTACTTGCTCCCGAATCACTAAAATTTGAATCTCTTCTTTACAAGGGTACTGAGAAATTAGTTTTATGCTTGTTAAACTGTGAAATGCTTCACGGATACCAGTTATTACTGTGTCTTATTCTGGAAAAATTAAGGAATGTTAATTTTGTGTCCATTTGGGTACCTCTAAAATTCTGCTTTATTTCAAATAGTTAACATGACATTATAAGCACAGAAACAGTTTTGGGAGGACAAAAAAAGTTTCATATGGTGAGAAGTTGAGAAGACATGAAGCTTTTAGCTGGCATGTAGCATAAGAAATCTACATTTAAAATTTTTAATGTTATCATTAATAAAGCACAAGAACAATATGCAATATTCTTTGTCTTTTCCCTCCATTAGTTAACTTTACCACACCCTTATTAATAGGACTTTAATCAGCCAAGGAGTGAGAAGACCTGGGTTCTAGCTCTGGCTGAACCCCTCAGGAGCCTGGCTGAATGCTGCTGCTTAAAGAGAAAGGAAGATCCCGCACTCCTCTCTGCAGAGGTACCAAGAGGAGTAAGTACATCACACCACATCCAGGAAAGTGTCGTTAGCTCCAAGGTGCTACCAATAAGCCCGTGTTTAACAGTATGACACTCAAGGATACCTTTTTTCCCCTAATGTCCTCTTATTTAGACATTCGTTCATCTACTGCCCGAATTCCTTCACTGACAGATGACCGAAAACTCTGTAAAAGAATAAAGAAAACGTATTGCAGAAATTGTTTCGTGCCATTATGAAACTTATACATGAAATTCCACGTAACTTAATTATCTTTGGGCCAGTATTATGTAGACATTGACAAAAATACATAATATCAAATACAACTACTGTTGAGGGTATTCATGATTCGAGGGCAAAATACCATATAAAGCCAAGATCACAGAGGATTAACGGCCAAAAGAAAAAATAATATTGGGTTGGCAAAAACTTTTTTACCATAACTTTTTTACCATAAGATGGCTCTAGTAGTGCTTGGCTGTCTTTAATTTCATTAGAAATAATTTTGTAAGACTGTATTGTGACAGCTGTCATATCAGTGTGCATTAAAAAAAGAAAAATCAAGACTACTGAATTTTTGTGTAGTCATTTTAATATTAAAGGAGAAAAAAGGAACATGTTCTGCATATTATGCTTTATTATTTCAAGTAAGGTAAAAATACAACTGAAATGCCAAGTGATATTTGTGCAGTGTATGGAGAAGGTGCTCTACTTGACTGAAGTGTCAAAATGGCTTGCAAAGTTCTGTGCTGGAGACTTTTCACTGGATAGATTTGGCCACGGTTGAAAAGAGCAGTTGAAGTTGACAGCATTCAAATCAAGACCTTAACTGAGAACATGAATGCTATACCATGTAGGAGATGGCCAACATACTCAAAATATCCAGATCGACTGTTGAACACCATTTGCACCAGCTTGGTTATGTGAATCGTTTTGATGTTTGTGTTCCACATAAGTGAAGCGAAAAAAGAACCTTCTTAACCATATTTCCACAGGGAATTCTCTACTTAAACATGACAAAAATGTTTAATTTTTAAAGCAAATCGTGACAGGAGAGAGAAAAGTGGATTGCTGTTGTTGTTCAGTTGCTCAGTTGTCCCCGTGGACTGCAGCACGCCAGGCTTCCCTGTCCTTCACTATCTCCCAGAGTTTGCTCAAACTCATGTCCATTGAGTCAATGATGCCATCCAACCATCCCATCCTCTGTGGATATTGTACAATTAAGTGGAATGGAAGAGCTTGTGGGGCAAGCACCACAATAACACGTAAGGCTGCTCTTCATCCACAAGTGATGCTGTGTATACGGTGGGATTGGAAGGGGATTCTCTATAATAAGCTCCTTCTGGAAAACCAAATGACTAATTCTAACAAGTACTTGCTCCCAATTAGACAAACTGAAGGCAGCACTAGACGAAAAGCATCTGGAATTGGTCAAGAGAAAACGCATAATCTTGCATCAGAATAACTCAAGACCACATTTCTTTGATGACCAGGCAAAAACTGTTACAGCTTGGCTAGGAAGTTCTGATTCATCCACCACAGTCACCAGACATTGCACCTTCAGATTTTCACTTATTTTGGTCTTTACAAAATTCTCTTAATGGAAAAATTTCAATTCCCTGAAGACCATAAAAGACACCTGCAACAGTTCTTTGCTCAAAAATATAAAAAGTTTTGGGAAGATGGAATTATGAAGCTGGCTGAAAAAAATGGCAGAAGGTAGTGGAACAAAACTGTGAATACACTGTTCAATAAAGTTCTTGTTGAAAATGAAAACTGTCTTTTATTTTTACTTAAAAACCAGTGGAACTTGCTGGCCAACCCAATACATATACAATCACCGTCATACATGGTCAGAGTACAGAAAGAACCATCTGAATCAAACACTAGGAAAATCTGGCGCAGGGGATGGAACTCGAGTCTGACTTGGAGAGCCCGTGGAGGCCGACGGTGGAGGAGAGCAGTCACTGGAAGACAGAGGGTGGAAAGGTGCGACTGACAGGGCGCACTCAGGGTTGCAGGGTGCACCCGGGTGCCCGGCAGCCTTCATTTTGGAGAGAAGTAGAAATAAACGGGGGTGGGAGAGATTTAGGAGAATTTTAGACTAGATTCTATCAGGAACTAAACAATCCTTAAGCACTGATACTTCATGATGCCATGTTGTTCTAAGGATCAAAGAGTAAGGAACAGAATGGCCAGGAAAAGGCAGCTCATAGGTGGAGAAACATGTCCAGAAGCTAATAAATTAAACAAATATGGAGAATCGGGCCAAAACAAAGGTAAAATAAATGATTAGAATAAAGTAGACATGGCAACTCACTCCAGTACTCTTGCCTGGAGAATCCCATGGACAGAGAAGCCTGGCAGGCTACAGTCCATGGGGTCGCGAGAGTCAGACATGACTTCGTGACTAAACCGCCACCACCAGACAAATCACAAAAATTTTATAGAAAAGTGAATTAATTCATTCAATAAACATGAAATGTCTACTAACTGTCAGCCAATGAGGATACAATGATGAATTAGATAGAAACAGTCTTATCCCTCAATGATCTTAGAATCTCGGAGAAGCTTCTTGAGTTGAGATTAAAAAGGCAGGTGAGATCTTGGTTGATGAGGAAAAGGGTGGTGATAAAGACAGCCGCAGAGTAAGGGACGGTAGGTGGTGCTGGCAGCTGGCAGTGTAGGACAAGAGCCTGAAGGCATGAGGGCAGTCGAGGAAGTTCAAGCACAGGTGGGCAGAGTGGAGAGAGTTCAGAGACAAGAGTGGAAGGTTAAAAAAGGACGGGGTTCGGGAAATGTCACGGCTACAGGTTGGGAGAAGGAAGAGGAGTCCTGAAAAGGAGGCAGGAAGGCTACGCAGAGGCTGGTGTGGAATCCAGCAGCAGACCAAAAACTTCTTTCTCTTCCATTCCAACAAAAGGCACTTTAATAAGCTTTGTAAAATTCAAACAAGACACGAACTTTCAAACAATCTGCTAGTTCAAGGCACAGCTCACAACTAAACTCATTTTATGAATTTTTTCTCGCCTACCGTCCTCAGGACTTCTCAGCCCTGACGTTCCCATTGTCCTGCATTTCCTACAGCTTTATCCAAGCAGAACCTCTTTACTACATTATCTACTGAGAGCCCTGCATGTGCCAGGTACTGTCTTGAGGCAAGAAGCATAAGGCCACGTGATCTGGCATGGTCCAGTGCTGACACACGCAGAAATGACGGTGCAGTGCTTCACAACGAAGGGAGGATGGAGGGCGAGGTGCCTAGCACAGACCAGAGGGTGAGGGGAGGACAGCGTGGCAGTTTTCTGTTGGAGGTGATACCAAAACTCCCTCTCCACTGTTCACCAGGATGAAGTCCCTGTTCTCATGGCTTAGGGGCAGACAGTTCCATTCCCTAGGGAGAGATGTTCTCAGAGAAACTAGGTATTACATGACATTTATATTACCCTTCAGCTACATCAGGGATTAAATGGCTGGTATAAACTGGTCCATGAATCTAACTACATATAAAATATTGTCTGGAAAAATACTTGTAAAATGACAAATTTTAAAATATAAGTAAGCCAGTTCTAAGCTGGAGACCACTTATACATGGGTGAGGTGGTATTAACAAATTTAAATTTTGAAATACCCTTCTCCTCCTCCCCGACATTTAAAAGTGTCTACTCTTGAGAATTTGCCGTCTTCAAACCAAGCATGTTTCTTAGCTTGTAATATCACATGCAAATCATTTACATTTTGAAAGTATTATACTATAATCATGGAACATTAAAAAACACCAATCACAACAATCTAACAGATTAATAAATGAATAATTGGAGAAGGCAAACAAGTGTAATATGCTTTATGGTAGATTGTTGACAGTTATTTGGGGATGTACCAGAACCTCTTCTCATAACTGTCCCAAAGGTGCAGAAAGCTGACTAAGGTCCTTGTCCATACCGACCTAAAGGCAAATCATGTTGGCACAGACACATCAGGGCCAGGATTAGCAGTGAAGCCTGTGCTTAATGATCAAAGCAGTATTAGACGTAGGTTATTCTTTCTGTACAGTTATATGCTGCTAAACTACGTAACAAAAATGTTATTTGGCCATAAATATTGTTCACTGAATGTGAAAAACCTGTTGATATATAAGAACTATGAAAATAAGGAAAGTCATAATAAATCAAAAATTCCTATGCACAATTTGCCTTTGGGTGAAATTTTAAATGACTTAAAAAACTAACAGGAAAAATAGCTATCTCTGTTGTTTATGATATTCAACCAGCTGATATAAAAGTCTGATGGACTACATCTCTCCTAAGCATTATTACAACCCTTCATAAAAATCCAAATTAAATAGGATGGAAATAAAATCTTCAGGGTTTCTAACTCTACTGGAACGTTTATCTTAGTGGTGTATTTCCCAAAAGCAAATATGGCTCATTATTCTCAATGCTTCTTGAAACTCCCATAGAGATGGCTATTTTCCATACCTCTTTTGACAGACTTAAAAACAAAATATGAACAATACTTTCACAAAGTATGAAAACTCAAGTATTTCTAAACAACTTTTCCCAGTAATTGATATGCTTCTTATAAACAATTCCTACATTTTTATAAAATGTATAAAAATAGGCTTCTTAATAATCAATATTGGTCAATGTTTTCTCAACCTATCTCTGGCTAGCACATGCTCCTGAAAGTAAATGAAACATTTCCTTAGGAAGAGTTGATATCTGCTCTCGGAAATTAGTCTAAACTGGTGAGATTTCATGGGAATCAATTAGCAACTAACAAAAACACTCTTGGTATTGCTACCCTTACTTTTCACCACTTCTTAATAAGTCATTCAAAAAATAATCAAACTAAACACAAAACGTGTGTATCAAGAAAGTTTCATTCCTTTATTAATCAAGATTAGCAATCCCTTCAAGTTTCTGGGGGAAAAAAATAACTAAAAGGTTTCTAAAAAGACTCAGAGCTGTTAAGAATAAACATGAGTGAGAAAAAAAACTGTGCAGTACATGTGTAAATACACTGACAGGTAGGAACTGTGGATTTCAAGTTTAACCAGGTTTGTTGACAGGTTGACAAAGTCTGCGTAGTCCTTGTTGATGAGCTCAGCCATGGCTGTTTTAAGCAGCTTATAGTAGAGCTCCAGGTCATCTCTAAGTGCTTCCAGCTGGACTCGCTTCCAGCTGGACAGTCAGACACAACTTGATTGACATCAAAGTCTTCCTGAAAATAAAACCAGAAAAGAAGAATTATTGCAACAATATCACATTTTATGTATACAAATAAAAGGAGAGAGAACAACAGAGAAACGCCATTCTATTCATTTGAAAGGTTAACTGCTGTGAGGATAAAGCACTTTAAAACACACAGGACAGAAAGGTGCTCACACATTGTCAAGGTGCCAAGAGGGAGGCCCCTGACCAAGTGCATTCTCTCCTGCTGCCTAAGTCCCAAAAGGGATTTCATTTGTTTTTAACTACACACATTAAATAGGCTCTTCTCAGAACAGAAATAGTTCCTTTTCCCTTAAGTTTTAAAAGTAACAAATATTCACTGTGACAAATTCAACCTATAAATAAAGCCATCCCTCAGCATCCATGGGGGCCTGTTTTCAGGACCCCCAAAGACACCAAAATCTAGGTATGTCCTAGTCTCTAAAATAAAATGGCACAGTATTTACATACACTTTAAGTCATCTCTAGATTACATAACACCTAATAAAATGTAAATGTTATATAGATCATTGGAAATACTTTGTAAAGAGTTGCCAACTATTTGTCGCAGCAAATTCAAATTTTGTGTTTTGAAACTTTCTGGAATTTTTTCCCAAATATTTTCACTGTGAGGATGGATGAGGTAACATCCATCACACAGTTACAAATTTCCTTTTCTTGCTATGGCAAATTTTAAGATTTACTCTCTTAAACTTTCAAATATACAGTACAGTATTATTAACTATAGGTCACCATGCTATACATCACATCCCCATGACTTATTTAACTGATTAACTAGAAGTCTGTACCATTTGACCCCTTCACCCATTTCGTCCATTCCCCACCCCCTGCTCTGGCAACCACCAATCTGTTCTCAGTACCTTTGAGTTAATTTTTGTTTTGTTTTTTAGATTTCACATAAAAGCGAGATCGTGATCATCTTTCTCTAACTTATGTCATGTGCATTAAATGCCCTCAAGGTCCATCCACATTGCCACAAATGGCAAGATTTCTTTCTTTTTAAAAAATATTTTGATTTATTATTCTTGCTTGTGCTGCATCTTCAGTGCTGCATGCAGGCTTTCTCTAGTTGTGGCAAGCAGGGGCTCCTCTGTGTTGCGGTTTGCAGACTTCTCAATGTGGTGGTTTCTCTTGTTGTGGGCTACGGACTCTAGAGCACAGGCAGAGTAGCTGTGGCCCAGAGGCTTAGCTGCTCTGTGGCATGTTGAATCTGCCCAGACCAGGGATCAAATCTGTGTCCCCTGAATTGGCAAGCAGATTCTTAGCCACTGTACTGTTGTAGAAACCAGTACTTGAGAAACCAAGCACCACACTCGGAGAGTTGGAGAACTCACGTTTACTATGCCAGTGGGCCCAGAGCAGTTAACACTCTAAGCTCTGAGCCCCAAACAGAGGGGTTACAGAGTTTTCACAGACAGACTATAGCAGGCAACACTAGCTGCTAATAGGCTGGTTTAAACGAAGCAGTTTCATGTGCACGGGAACAGCAGTCAAGATGGGGAGGGGAATGCCTGACCTTTATACAGAAAGGCATGATTAAGCAGGTTTACAGGGGCTGGGGAATTGCAAAGAGCAGAACAAGGGTGGTGAGATAAGCTCCAGTTCTTCGTATCTTAAATCCCCACTTTCTGAGACTGCGTGACCTACCCGATCCAGACTTTGCAAGGAGCAAGCTGAGTTACACAGGCAGAACGAGCAGGAGGTGATGTAAAATTTTAACGTTTCCTCTTCAGCTTCAGAAAGACATGATAACTGTTTTCATGAAAACTAAGGCAGATGCTGTGCAAAGACCTGATAGTGAGAAACTGATAAGACAATTGTTGCTGAATTATATTAAATGTATGAGATGACCATGAACCAGGTAGTGCTGTGGGAAGGAGGATCATACAAATCTTGAAGGATTCTATACCAGATTCTCTGCAAATACCTTGGGGTTCTCATTCAACTTCAAGTACAACAACAACAACAAAAAATTGAATTCACAGACAGATTTTCAGAGAAAAGAGTTTTGAGCCACATCAATGTAGAACAAATGTACACATATGTTAAGGACAACATGCACCATTCCGTAAGAGTACTTATAAAAACTGACTTTCTTAATTAATCACCCAAACACCTGCTATAATAGTGTCAAATAAGAGATTTCTTACCAAACTATAATTTCACAGCCACCTAGTGAAAAACCATCTATTTCTTTTACTTCTTGAGACTACCTAAGACAACACCTTAGACTCACAGTTACACAACAATCACAGAAAGAATGTGGGGGCAGGACTCAGCCTGACATCTTGGCCTTGGTACTGACCAGCCGTACAACTCTATGCAGAGCACTCGGCTGGTTATTTTGAAGGTATGAACTTCAAGTGGATGAAGCTCAGAGCTGAACTTCATGATGGCATTCTAAATCATATAACTTGAGCTCTAACAAATGCTATTAGGCAATATTAGTGCTCAGTTTGCCATTTATATATTTGTTCTTGGATAAACAAATATTGCCCCAAACAAGAAAAAATGAGAACACCTGTGAATATCGGATCAGGCAGCTTTTGCTCTGACAGCAAACGACTTCAGACTCACAGTGGCATGTAATAACTGCCACATTTCATTTCCCATAGAGGTTCACTTTACATGGTAGATTTACTAAACATCCAGAAATTGAGATTATTATCTAGAAAATATTCACATGGAAGAGAATGAATTTAGATACCAACCTCACACTATACACAAAAATTTAACTCAAGATAGATTAAAAGACAAATAGAAGAGCTAAAACAATCAAACTCTTAAGAAGAAAACAGGTGAAAATCTCTGTGTCCTTGAATTAGGCAGTCATTGACACAAAAAGCATCAAGATAATAGATAAACTGAACTCAATCAAAATTAAAACTTCTGTGTTGAGCATCTTTTCATGTGTTTGTTAGCCATCTGTATGTCTTCTTTGGAGAAATGTCTGTTTAGTTCTTTGGCCCATTTTCTGATTGGGTCATTTATTTTTCTGGAATTAAGCTGCAGGAGCTGCTTGTATATTTTTGAAATTAATCCTTTGCCTGTTGCTTTGTTTGCTATTATTTTCTCTCATTCTGAAGGCTGTCTTTTCACCTTGCTTATAGTTTCCTTTGTTGTGCAAAAGCTTTTAAATTTATTTAGGTCCCATTTGTTTATTTTTGCTTTTATTTCCAATATTCTGGGAGGTGGGTCATAGAGGATCCTGCTGTGATTTATGTTGGAGAGTGTTTTGCCTATGTTCTCCTCTAGGAGTTTTATAGTTTCTGGTCTTACATTTAGATCTTTAATCCACTTTTGAGTTTATTTTTGTGTATGGTGTTAGAAGGTGTTCTAGTTTCATTCTTTTACAAGTGGTTGACCAGTTTTCCTAGCACCACTTGTTAAAGAGGTTGTCTTTTTTCCATTGTATATCCTTGCCTCCTTTGTCGAAGATAAGGTATCCATAGGTACGTGGATTTATCTCTGGGCTTTCTATTCTGTTCCATTGATCTATATTTCTGTCTTTGTGCCAGTACCATACTGTTTTGATGACTGTGGCTTTGTAGTAGAGCCTGAGTCAGGCAGGTTGATTCCTGCAGTTTCCTTCTTCTTTCTCAAGATTACTTTGGCTATTCAAGGTTTTTAGGGTTTTCTATGTAGAGGATCATGCAACTCCTGCAGCTCAATTCCAGAAAAATAAATGACCCAATCAAAAAATGGGCCAAAGAACTAAACAGACATTTCTCCAAAGAAGACATACAGATGGCTAACAAACACATGAAAAGATGCTCAACATCACTCATTATCAGAGAAATGCAAATCAAAACCACAACGAGGTACCATTACACGCCAGTCAGGATGGCTACTATCCAAAAGTCTACAAGCAATAATGCTGGAGAGGGTGTGGAGAAAAGGGGACCCTCTTACACTGTTGGTGGGAATGCAAACTAGTACAGCCGCTAGGGAGAACAGTGTGGAGATTCCTTAAAAAACTGGAAATAGAACTGCCATATGACCCAGCAATCCCACTCCTGGGCATACAAACTGAGGAAACCAGATCTGAAAGAGACACATGCACCCCAATGTTCATCGCAGCACTGTTTATAATAGCCAGGACATGGAAGCAACCTAGATGCCCATCAGCAGATGAATGGATAAGGAAGCTATGGTACATATACACCATGGAATATTACTCAGTCATTAAAAAGAATTCATTTGAGTCAGTTCTAATGAGATGGATGAAACTGGAGCCCATTATACAGAGTGAAGTAAGTTGGAAAGATAAAGACCAATACAGTATACTAACACATATATATGGAATTTAGAAAGATGGTAACGATAACCCTATATGCAAAACAGAAAAAGAGACACAGAAGTACAGAACAGACTTTTAGACTCTGTGGGAGAAGGCGAGGGTGGGATGTTCTGAGAGAACAGCATTGAAAGAAGTATACTATCAAGGGTGAAACAGACCACCAGCCCAGGTTGGATGCATGAGACTACTGCTCAGGGCTGGTGCACTGGGAAGACCCAGAGGGATGGGATGGGGAGGGAGGTGGGAGGGGGGATCAGGATGGGGAACACATGTAAATCCATGGCTGATTCATGTCAATGTATGGCAAAAAACACTACAATATTGTAAAGTAATTAGCCTCCAACTAATAAAAATGAATGAAAAAAAAAAAAAAAAACTGTGTTAAAACACATTATTTACAAAGTGAGAAGACAACCCAGTGAATGGGAGAAATTTGCAAATCATGTATCTGACAAGGGTCTAATATCCAGAGTATAAAAACTCTTACAACTCAACATTTAAAAGACAAATAAACCAATTAAAAAATTAGCAAAGGATCTGAATAGACATTTCTCCAAAGAAGATATACAAAGAGCCAATCAGCATATAAGAAAGTAAAAATAACTCAAGGGTTTGGCTGGGATGTGGAAGAGAGTGATATGAAAATGACTAGAGGCAGGAGGGTCAAGAGGAAGAGACCAAAGCAGGAGCGTGTTTGAAAGCCACTGGGGATGAATGAGGTCAGAGGAGAGAGGTATCAGAGGGTGGGAAGAGTACCAGGGGTCTGGGCTCTAAGCACGGGGAGGAGTCGGGTAGGAAGGACCAACCTCAGGAAGGAAAACCTCTTTTCCAAACAGGTGAGGTGGAGAAAGGGGATGGGTACATACACAAGAATGGAGCTGTCATCAGTTAAGATGAAGAAGTTCCCATCTAATGGCACTATTTTTTCTATAAAATAGAAGTCATATGCTGAGACAGAAGGACAGATTTCAACAGCACACCTAGGTGAATGGGTCTAACTTAACTTTGTTAGCAGCCTCTTCCCTCCCGCACTACTAGTATCTCATGTCCTATTTCATGTATTAGTTGGCCATCAACCCTCGCTAAGGATTTTTGTATTTTTTAAGCTGACAAAACTAATGATATGATGTCATCACCACCTCTACTACCAAGTGACAGAGGTCCCCAAGTGATGGTACCTCTACTCCCATCTGCCACTCTTGTCTTCTGATCACCTACATCTTTCACAAATCTGTCCTCTGCTCTGTATTTCTCATTAGATCTTACAAGGATGACTGAAGCATTTTAAGTAGCCTTTTTTCTCTATGTTCAGAAAGGTAGTTGGTTGTTTCTTAAGCATTTATTAAACAACTTCCTAAAAGTCTGAGATACCACTATGACACTGAGTTAGGACTGAAATACATGTGCAAGAATGGCCCAAATCAAAATATTAGCTCATCAGTTCAAATGCAACCTAATTTCCCCTTGAAACAGAAGCCTATATTAACCTGAAGTAACCAGTGGCACAGCTTACTCTAACACGGGTTCAATGCAACAGACATGACTACGTCATTTCCTGCTTTCCACCTGACTGTAACTCATCAAGTGCAACCCCCTCAGTGCAGTACACGAGAACTACTTGCGGTCACACCCAGCTGTCTCTCTACTTTTCCAGTCTCAATTCCGGTCATCTTCCCAGCCTCTCTGGACTAAGTCCAGTTTCTCAGCACACACTGTGGTCTTTCTGTGATCATACTCAAAAGCCTAAATCTTATCTACCTTGTACTATCCAGTCTAGACTGCTGGTGGACACAAAGCAGGTGGTCGATCAGTGACGTGAAGTGATAGACACTCAGTCGTGTCCAGCTCTCTGCAACCCCATGGACTGTAGCCCACCAGGCTTCTCAGTCCATGGGATTCTGCAGGCAAGAAGACTGGAGTGGGTTGCCATTTCCTTCTCCAAGGTGATCAATGAGTGCCTGTTTATTAAATGAATGATTGCTACCATTGTCCTAACAGGATCTCATCATGTGTGTGACAAAGTTTCCTTTGACTGGAAACAAAGTTTCCAATGACTGGATTTTTTTGAGTAACCTCCACTCTCCTAATGCAAATCAGACATTCTTTAACTTTCTCACAGGCACAAATTACAATATGCATTGAATCAGACAGACTTAAGAAATATAACCCCAAAGGCAAACTCTCTACCTAGCATTTCTGCCATATGACCAAAACTTTTAAAATGTCTCTCTGAAGGAAACATAAATTGCAAGTAACCTTTATCTCCAAGTCTCACTTAGAAAATCAACATTTAACACAGGGTGGCTGTCCTATGTAGTTTGCTTTTACATGTGAAGTGGTCACATTTATTAGCACTACAAATTACAGAGCACATTCAGAGGCTTAGGAGGCATGAAAGAATATGAAACTGCTGCCATTTCAGCCACCTTCCCAGTTTGCTCTCCCCTTCCTCAAGGTCTACTACAGAACTTATTTTGAGGTTTCTACTTTCTGAAGCCTCTCTTCCCAAAGGCTTTCTATCAGTTCAGAGCAAGAAACAGTGGGGCTAGCAAGTCAGAAAGAATGCTGGTGCTGAGCCTGAAGGAAGCCTTGAAGAAGGCAAAGTTGGTCAAGCTAAGCTCTCTGTATTCTGAGATTCCTGAACAGAACAAAGCCCCTCATCTCTGCTTGTGCTTTGGCTTCTTTCAGCACACCTCGCCTCATCATGCTCTTTCTTCCTACCCTTGCTCCAGGACAGTTCTCAGCCAGCAGATGGAACAAAGCGTTTCTGGATCGGCAAGCTCACTTGGTACTCCCTTTCAAATGACGCCCTTCATCACAGAGGTTTAGCAGAGAGATCACTGTACAAGGACAAGAGTACATTATTCCTGGGTCTAGATGGCCTACATGATAAAAATGACATGGCCACACTGGAGAAGATCCAGATGTAAACGCTTTTTTCTTAAACTGCATCACTTAACTTTTTTGCTACAGCTGACACACTTCTGTGCCAGTCCCAGGCGTGCTGCAGAGCAGCTCGTCTGTGTGCACGCATGGACCCACTCTGGCCTGGGCTCCTCTCCCACGTGGGTCACTGAAGTGCTGGGCAGAGCTTCCTGTGCTGCACAGTGAACCTCTGCTGATCTGTTTTATGTATGGTAGTGTGTCTATGTTAATCCCAGGCTCCTAACTTATCACCTCTCCCCATGCTTCCCCTTCAGTAACCAGAAAGGTCCGGCTAGTCAAGGCTATGGTTTCTCCAGTAGTCATGTACGGATGTGAGAGTTGGACCATAAATAAAGCTGAGCACCGAAGAATTGATGCTTTTGAACTGTGGTGCTGGAGAAGACTCTTGAGAGTCCCTTGGACTGCAAGGAGATCCAACCAGTCCATCCTAAAGGAGACTGGTCCTGAATATTCACTGGAAGGACTGATGCTGAAACTCCAATACTTTGACCACCTGATGCAAAGAACTAACTCACTGGAAAAGGCCCTGATGCTGGGAAAGATTGAAGGCGGGAGGAGAAGGGGACAACAAAGGATGAGATGGTTGGATGGCATCACCAACTCAATGGACATGAGTTTGAGTAAACTTTGGGAGTTGGCGATGGGATAGGGAGGCCTGGCATGCTGCAGTCTATGGGGTTGCAAAGAGTCAGACACAGCTAAGTAACTGAATCATAAATTTAATTTTGAGATCTGTAAGTCAGTTTTGTAAGTAAGTTCATCTGTTATCACTTTTCAGGCTTCCCAGGTGGCTCTGTGGTAAACAACCTATCCTCCAATGCAAAGAAACATGGGAGACATGAGTTTCACCCCTGGGTTAAGAATATCCCCTGGATAAGGAAATGGCAAACTACTCCAGGATTCTTTCCTGGAGAATCCCATGGACAGGTTTCAAAGAGTTGCTTAAGACTGAGCATACACGCATGCACGTATCATTTGTAAATGATATATTTGTCTTTCTCTGTCTGACTTACTTCACTTAGTATGATAATCTCCACGTCCATCCATGTAGCTGCAAATGGCCTTATTTTACTCTTTTTGATGAACAATATGGAAGTTCCTTTAAAAACTAAATATAGAACTACCATATCATTCAGCAACCCCACTCCTGGGCATATATCTGAAGAAAATCATCATTTGAAAAGATACACGCACCCTAGTATTCATTGCAGCACTATTTGCAATGGCCAAGACATGGAAACAATCTAAAAGTTCACAGGAGTGGATAAAGAAGATGTGGTGTTGTTCAGTCCCCAAGTCATGTCTGACTCTTTGCAACCCCATGGACTGCAGCACACCCGGCTTCCCCAGCCCTCACCATCTCCCCAAGTTTGCTCAAGCTCATGTCCATGTGGTACATACTACTCAGCTATAAAAAAGAACAGATGTAAATACTGTTTAAAACCAGAGACTGTGAACTGAATGCAAGCATCAAAAAGATAAACTAATGAAGCTAAAAGGCAAAAAACATACTAAGTCTTGAAGTCATTAAAAAAAAAAAAGACTTAAATTCAGTTGCTCAAAAGTTTAAGTGTCTACTGAGCCAAAACATTTAACTTTTTAACACTGAAAGCAGCCACTAAGTGGTATCAAAAACCCCAATCCTTAGAAATAAAGCATACCTGTATTTCTTGATGGTGTATGTACAGTTCCAGAGCATTACCCCAAAAGAATATGTAAAGTTCCTCCCAGCTCTGATTCAAATCTTGGACACTTTCAAGGCTGTGCTGGATAAACCTTTAATATCCAGCATATTTCAACTCTTCATGTAAGCTGACATTTACCTTCAGACCAACCTCAAGTTCACCTTATAAAACGTAGAGTAACTTTAGAGAAGCAAAATGGTTTACTTTGTTGTACTGCAACAAAATCAGTAATAAAATTCTAATCTTGTAAATATCCCATTCAGAAACTTTATGCGAACGTTCAGGAAAAACTCTCAATTGAGTGCCTTTTCCACCCACCTAATCCCTGGGTAGAGACGTGGGTCCAGAGATTTAGTCAATACACTGGTACTGAGCTTCTAGGTGCAAGGCGGCGATCGACAAACTTCTGTCTGCCCAGGATCTGGCAATTCCGACTGCACTGCATGGGAACAGGTCGGGTAATAACAGGAGCTTTTACACCTAGCTCAAAACCACTTGCGCACCACTTCAGGCCTTTTCATCACTATGCACCATTTCACAGAAGTGCTTTCTCACAGCAGGCTGCCCCGGCCCCACCTGAGGCCAAAAGACTCACTGCGATGGCAGCGAGGTCCCACCGGGGGCAGATCCGGGGCGTGCGTGGCCCAGCAGCTGGAGGAGGCCCCGGAGGGAAAGGAAGACAGGCCACTCGCCTCGGCTCGGGGAGCGCAGCCCCTCCGGGCGCACCTTCATGAACTCGTCCTTGTCGAAGCACAGCGTGTCCGGCCCCTTGGGCAGGTTCATCCTACTTTTCTCCATCCCGTTGGACGCCACCTCTCAGCGCCAACCGCGGGCCCGGGCGAGGGGAAGAAGGAAGACCGTGTGAGTAGCGACCGGGCAGCCGCAGCCAGAGCCAGTTGCCCCGGCAAGAGCGTCACTTCGGCCAACCTGGCAGCGGCAGCGCCGCGGCCAATCAGCGAGGGCTCCGCCTGCCGGCCTCCGCCTCACGGCCTCCGCCCGCCGCGGAGAGGGGCATGGGGATCTCCGCTGCCACCGCGCTGTAGGTCATGCTGCCTCCATGCGGCGTAGGGCGGCACTGCAGCTCAGGCCGGCTGGGTTGGGCTGTCTGGCTCCCAGCGCGGTAGGTCTGAGGCTGAAGAGCACTGGCTAGAGGAGTCTGGGGCTTCCTCTCCAGCCACCGTTTTCACTGGGAAAAATCTATCTGCAGCATTCTTCCAGGATCTCCTCCCTGATCTTGCCCCAGGGTCTGGCTCAGATCCAGGTGGGAGGTCGGAATAACCTTGGGTCTTCACTCTTCTTAAGGGAGCACCTTTGAGTAACTCTGGTCTTCACTCTTCTTAAAGAGCACCTCATCACCCAGCTAGTCAGAACATAGCACACAAATACATGTGCATACATATTTATTTTTAATCTCCTTAAAAACCATTCACAACCTAGAAGTTGAGTTTTATGTTTTATTTGGTGAGAATTTTTAGGACTTCAAGTCCGGGAGACAGCAGCTCAAGTGACCCTGAGAGAACTGCTCTGAGGAGGCAGGGAGGTGGGGGACAGGTTATATAGAAGTTTTGCAACAAAGTGTAGGTAGTCTGAATGTCAAAAATGTTTTGTAATTGAAAGAAAACCAGATATCCCAAGTTGAGAAATTTAGTGCTTTTCTATGTAAAGGAAGAGGCAAGAGACTAGGCTTACTGAAATTATTCCTTTGATATGCCCCTCAACTACCTGGGGCCAGTAGCCTGTTTTCACATCCTGAGCTTCCTCAGGACTCACCATAGGGAATGGCTGCAGTTTGATGGCTACTAGATGGCAGGCACTATTTCCATCCTGAACACCCTCAGGGCTCACTAGCTCACCTTCCATGGTGGCTGCAATTGCTGATGACTGTGATATCCTTTGTTTATTCATATGGCAGAAATTATTCCATATCTCCTTCCTCAGTGATCAATTCAAAGAAAAGAAAGCCTTCCTTAGTGATCACTGCAAAGAAGTAGAGGAAAACAACAGAATGGGAAAGACTAAAGATCTCTTGAAGAAAATTAGAGATACCAAGGGAACATTTCATGCAACGATGGGCACAACAAAGGACAGAAATAATATGGACCTAATAGATGCAGAAGATATTAACAGGAGGTGGCAAGAATACACAGAATTATACAAAAAATATCTTCACAACCCAGATAATCATGATGCTGTGATAACTCACCTAGAGCCAGACATCCTGGAATGAAAAGTCAAGTGGGCCTTAGGAAGCATCACTACAAACAAAGCTAGTGGAGGTGATGGGATTCCAGTTGAGCTATTTCAAATCCTGAAAGATGATGCTGTGAAAGTGCTGCACTCAACACTCCAGCAAATTTGGAAAACTCAGCAATGGCCACAGGACTGGAAAAGGTCAGTTTTCATTCCAATCCCTAAGAAAGGCAATGGCAAAGAATGCTCAGACTACCACACAATTGCACTCATCTCACACACTAGTAAAGTAATGCTCAAAATTCTCCAAGCCAGGCTTCAGCAATGCCTGAACCGTGAACTTCCAGAAATTCAAGCTGGTATTAGAAAAGACAGAGGAACCATAGATCAAATTGCCAACATCCTCTTGATCATCAAAAAAGCAAGAGAGTTCTATTTTTGCATATTGACTATGCCAAAGCCTTTGACTGTGTGGATCACAATAAACTGGAAAATTTTGAAAGAGATGGGAATACCAGACCACCTTGCCTGCCTCTTGAGAAATCTGTATGCAGGTCAGGAAGCAACAGTTAGAACTGGACATGGAACACAAGACTAGTTCCAAATCGGCAAAGGAGTATGTCAAGGCTGTATATTGTCACCTAGGTTATTTAACTAATATGCAGAGTACATCATGAGAAACGCTGGGCTAGAAGAAGCACAAGCTGGAATCAAGATTGCTGGGAGAAATATCAATAACCTCAGATATGCCGATGACACCACCCTTATGGCAGAAAGTGAAGAACTAAAGAGACTCTTGGTGAAAATGAAAGAGGAGAGTGAAAAACTTGGCATAAAACTCAACAATCAGAAAACTAACACCATGGCATCTGGTCCCATGAATTCATGGCAAATAGATGGGGAAGCAATGGAAACAGTGACAGACTTTATTTTGGGGGGCTCCAAAATCACTACATATGGTGATTACAGCCATGAAATTAAAAGACACTTGCTCCTTGGAAGGAAAGTTATGACCAACTAAGACAGCATATTAAAAAGCAGAGACATTACTTTGCCAACGAACATCCATCTAGTCAAAGCTATGGTTTTTCCAGTAGTCAGGTATGGATGTGACAATTAGATTATGAAGAAAGTCGAGAGCCAACAAATTGATGCTTTTGAACTGTGGTGTTGGAGAAGACTCTTGAGAGTCCCCTGGACAGCATGATCAAACCAATCCATCCTAAAGGAAACCAGTCCTGATTATTCATTGGAAGGACTGATGCTGAAACTGAAACTCCAATACTTTGGCCGCCTGATGCAAAGAACTGACTCATTGGAAAAGACCCTGATGCTGGAAAAGATTGAAGGCAGGAGGGGAAGGGGACGACAGAGGATGAGATGGTTGGATGGCATCACTCACTCAGTGGACATGAGTTTGGATAAACTCTAGGAGTTGGTGATGGACAGGGAGGCCTGGGGTGCTGCAGTCCATGGGGTCACAAAGGGTCAGGCACGACTGAGTGACTGAACTGAGCTGATTCCATTTTTCACTAGGAATAGCAAATTTTTGTGTTTGAGGCCAGTGTCCATGTGATTGGGCTTCCCTGGTGGCTCAGTAATAAAGAATCCACCTGCTAATGAAGGAGAGGCAGGTTTGATCCTTGGGTTGGAAAGATTCCCCTGGAGAAGGAAATGGCAACCCACTCCAGTATTCTCACCTTGGAAATCACTTGAACAGAGGAGCCTGATGGGCTAGAGTCCATGGAGTTGCAAAAGAGTTGGACACGACTTAGAGACTAAACAGCAACAGCAAATCAATGTGATCATACGCCCAATCATATTTTCTCAGACTTTCTCCCTCCTCTTGCCCCCATACATCCCTATTTTTTTTTTTTTTTTGACATTTTTCTTTCTTTTTCTCTTCTTCACTTTCCCAAGGTCCCTGCCTCTGGCTCTGAATACCATGATCAAATGATGAGGATTCACTTTTCTTTTTTTCTCCTTGAGACTGATAACTCATCCTGCAAACCTCTCTTGACACTCTTCACCCTGAAGCTCTTCTTCCTGCAGACTTTGCCTTTATACACCAGGTGTAGGCTGCTCCTCCCAAGGCTGTTGTCACCTTGCAGATAACATTAACCCTTAACAGTGCCTAAGAAAGAGTGCGGCCAAGGAAGATAACACCTCAAAATGAGATTCTTGCATTCAAGTTAGTGCAAACAACACACTGGTCACATTTTTAAAACATGGATATAGGTCTGGGCCAGAACTGCCTTTGAGTGTTTTGAGTGTCTCCTGCAGATGCATGGGTCAGCAGTGGCCTGCTGTGGGGACAGGGGCTGCAGCTTCAGCAGACTGGGGAAGCACAATGTGTGAGCCCCACCATAGAGCCACAGAGTAGACAACCCAAAAACTGAAGATCAATTATACCAAAGAAGTTCTCATACTTTTATGAAAGTTCTAAGGCCCACAACAGATTTCCCAACGTGGGGATCCAGCAAAGAGACTGAGAACCCTCAGGGAATTTGACCTTGGAGGCCAGTGGGATTTGATTACAGAACGTCCATGGGACTGGTGAAAGAGACTCTTAGAGGGCACAAACAAAACCTTGTGCACTAGGAACCAGGAGAAAGGAGCAGTGACCCTCACAGGAGACTGAGGCAGACTTGCCTGTGAGTGTCCAAGAGTCCCCAGGGGAAGCATGGGTCAACATGGCTATTGTGGGGTCAGGGACACCGAATACAACAGTCCTGGCATAAACCATTTGGAAGGAGGTTGCCATTAACCCTACCATAGCTCAGCTTCAAGCCAACTACAGGGAGGGAACACAGCCCCACCCATTAATAGAAAATTAGATTACAGATTTATTAACCGTGTCAGAGCAAGGCCCAGATTCCCTGACAGCCAATGCCTCCAATCAGGAACCCTCTACAAGTCTCTTATCCTCATCCATCAGAGGGCAGACAGAATGAAAACCAACATTACAGAAAATGAACCAAACTGATCACTTGGATCACAACCTTATCTAACTCAGTTAGATTATGAGCATGCCATGTAGGGCCACGTATGATGGATGGGTCATGGTGGAGAGTTCTGACAAAATGTGGTTCACTGGAGAAGGGAATGGCAAACCCCTTCAGTATTCTTGCCTTAAGAATCCCATGAACAGTAAAAAAAAAAAAAAAAAAAAAAAAAAAAAAAAAAAAAAACCAACCAACAAACAAACAAAAAAACAAAGGCAAAAAGATATGACCCTGAAAGATGAACTCCCCAGGTCAGTAAGTGCCCAATATGCTACTAGAGAAGGGTGGAGAAATAGCTCCAGAAAGAATGAAGAGGCTGAGCCAAAGCAAAAACAATGCCCAATCGTGGATGTGACTGGTAATGAAAGTAAATTCTGATAGTGAAAAGAATAATATTGCATAGAAAGCTGGAATGTTAGGTACATGAATCAAGGTAAGTTGGAAGTGGTCAAACTGGAGATGGCAAGAGTGAACATCAACATTTTATTTTATTTTATTTTTAAGTTCATAGAGTTTTTTTTTTTTTTTTTTTTTTCATTTATTTTTATTAGTTGGAGGCTAATTACTTTACAATATTGTAGTGGTTTTTGTCATACACTAACATGAATCAGCCACGGATTTACATGTATTCTCCATTCTGATCCCCCCCTCCCACCTTCCTCTCTACCCGATCCCTCTGGGTCTTCCCAGTGCACCAGGCCCCAGCACTTGTCTCATGCATCCAACCTGGGCTGGTGATCTGTTTCACAGTAGATAATATATACGTTTCGATGCCGTTCTCTTAAAACATCCCACCCTCGCCTTTTCCCACAGAGTACAAAAGTCTGTTCTGTACTTCTGTGTCTCTTTTTCTGTTTTGCATATAGGGTTATCATTATCATCTTTCTAAATTCCATATATATGTGTTAGTATGCTGTAATGGTCTTTATCTTTCTGGTTTATTTCACTCTGTATAATGGGCTCCAGTTTCATCCATCTCATTAGAACTGATTCAAATGTATTCCTTTTAATGGCTGAGTAATATTCCATGGTGTATATGTACCATAGCTTCCTTATCCATTCGTCTGCTGATGGGCATCTAGGTTGCTTCCATGTTCTGGCTGTTATAAATAGTGCTGTGATGAACATTGGGGTGCACGTGTCTCTTTCAGATCTGGTTTCCTCGGTGTGTATGGCCAGGAGTGGGATTGCTGGGTCATATGGCAGTTCTATTTCCAGTTTTTTAAGAAATCTCCACACTGTTCTCCCTAGCGGCTGTACTAGTTTGCATTCCCGCCAACAGTGTAAGAGGGTTCCCTTTTCTCCACACCCTCTCCAGCATTATTGCTTGTAGACTTTTGGATAGCAGCCAACCTGACTGGCCTGTAATGGTACCTCGTTGTGGTTTTGATTTGCATTTCTCTGATAATGAGTGATGTTGAGCATCTTTTCATGTGTTTGTTAGCCATCTGTATGTCTTCTTTGGAGAAATGTCTGTTTAGTTCTTTGGCCCACTTTTTGATTGGGTCATTTATTTTTCTGGAATTGAGCTGCAGGAGTTGCTTGTATATTTTTGAGATTAATCCTTTGTCTGTTGCTTCATTTGCTATCATTTTCTCCCAATCTGAGGGCTGTCTTTTCACCTTGCTTATAGTTTCCTTTGTTGTGCAAAAGCTTTTAAGTTTCAATTGGTCCCATTTGTTTATTTTTGCTTTTATTTCCAATATTCTGGGAGGTGGCTCATAGAGGATCCTGCTGTGATTTATGTCAGAGAGTGTTTTGCCTATGTTCTCCTCTAGGAGTTTCATAGTTTCTGGTCTTACATTTAGATCTTTAATCCATTTTGAGTTTATTTTTGTGTATGGTGTTAGAAAGTGTTCTAGTTTCATTTTTTTCCAAGTGGTTGACCAGTTTTCCCAGCACCACTTGTTAAAGAGGTTGTCTTTTTTCCATTGTGTATCCTTGCCTCCTTTGTCGAAGATAAGGTGTCCATAGGTTCGTGGATTTATCTCTGGGCTTTCTATTCTGTTCCATTGATCTATATTTCTGTCTTTGTGCCAGTACCATACTGTCTTGATGACTGTGGCTTTGTAGTATAGTCTGAAGTCAGGCAGGTTGATTCCTCCAGTTCCATTCTTCTTTCTCAAGATTACTTTGACTATTTGAGGTTTTTTTGTATTTCCATACAAATTGTGAAATTATTTGTTCTAGTTCTGTGAAAAATACCGTTGGTAGCTTGATAGTGATTGCATTGAATCTATAGACTGCTTTGGGTAGTATGGCCATTTTGATTCTTATGGCCAATATTAATTCTTCCAATCCATGAACACGGTTATGTCTCCATCTGTTTGTGTCCTCTTTGATTTCTTTCATCAGTGTTTTATAGTTTTCTATGTATAGGTCTTTTGTTTCTTTAGGTAGATATACTCCTAAGTATTTTATTATTTTTGTTTCAATGGTGAATGGTATTGTTTCCTTAATTTCTTTTTCTGTTTTCTCATTGTTAGTGTATAGGAATGCAAGGGATTTCTGTGTGTTAATTTTATATCCTGCAACTTTACTATATTCATTGATTAGCTCTAGTAATTTTCTGGTAGAGCCTTTAGGGTTTTCTATGTAGAGGATCATGTCATCTGCAAACAGCGAGAGTTTCACTTCTTCTTTTCCTATCTGGATTCCTTTTACTTCTTTTTCTGCTCTGATTGCTGTGGCCAAAACTTCCAAAACTATGTTGAATAGTGGTGGTGAGAGTGGGCACCCTTGTTTTGTTCCTGATTTCAAGGGAAATGCTTTCAATTTTTCACCATTGAGGGTAATGCTGGCAGTGGGTTTGTCATATATAGCTTTTATTACATTGAGGTATGTTTCTTTTGTTCCTGCTTTCTGGAGAGTTTTAATCATAAATGGGTGTTGAATTTTGTCAAAGGTTTTTTTTCTGCATCTATTGAGATAATCATATGGTTTTTATCTTTCAATTTGTTAATGTGGTGTATTACATTGATTGATTTGTGGATATTAAAGAATCCTTGCATTCCTGGGATAAAGCCCACTTGGTCATGGTGTATGATTTTTTTAATATGTTGTTGGATTCTGTTTGCTAGAATTTTGTTAAGGATTTTTGCCTCTATGTTCATCAGTGATATTGGCCTGTAGTTTTCTCTTTTTGTGGCATCTTTGTCTGGTTTTGGAATTAGGGTGATAGTGGCCTCATAGAATGAGTTTGGAAGTTTACCATTTTCTGCAATTTTCTGGAAGAGTTTGAGTAAGATAGGTGTTAGCTCTTCTCTAAATTTTTGGTAGAATTTAGCTGTGAAGACATCTGGTCCTGGGATTTTTTTTACTGGAAGATTTCTGATTACAGTTTCGATTTCCTTGCTTGTGATGGGTCTGTTAAGATCTTCTATTTCTTTCTGGTTCAGTTTTGGAAAGTTATACTTTTCTAAGAATTTGTCCATTTCTTCCAAGTTGTCCATTTTATTGGCATAGAGCTGCTGGTAGTAGTCTCTTATGATCCTTTGTATTTCAGTGTTTTCTGTTGTGATCATTCCAGTTTCATTTCTAATTTTGTTAATTTGGTTCTTCTCCCTTTGTTTCTTAATGAGTCTTGCTAATGGTTTGTCAATTTTGTTCATTTAAAAAAAAAAAACAGCTTTTAGCTTTGTTGATTTTTGCTGTGGTCTCTTTAGTTTCTTTTGCATTTATTTCTGCCCTAATTTTTAAGATTTCTTTCCTTCTACTAACCCTGGGGGTCTTCATTTCATCCTACTCTAGTTGCTTTAGGTGTAGAGCTAGGTTATTTATTTGACTTTTTTCTTGTTTCTTGAGGTAAGCCTGTAATGCTATGAACCTTCCCCTTAGCATTACTTTTACAGTGTCCCATAGGTTTTGGGTTGTTGTGTTTTCATTTTCATTCATTTCTGTGCATATTTTGATTTGTTTTTTGATTTCTTCTATGATTTGTTGGTTATTCAGAAGGGTGTTATTTAGCCTCCATATGTTTGAATTTTTAACAATTTTTTTTCCTGTAATTGAGATCTAATCTTACTGCACTGTGGCCAGAAAAGATGACTGGAATGATTTCAGTTTTTTTTGAATTTACCAAGACTAGATTTATGGCCCAGGATGTGATCTCTTCTGGAGAAGGTTCCATGTGCACTTGAGAAAAGGGTGAAGTTGATTGTTTTGGGGTGAAATGTCCTATAGATATCAATTAGGTCTAGCTGGTCCATTGTGCCACTTAAAGTTTGTGTTTCCTTGTTAATTTTCTGTTTAGTTGATCTATACATAGTTGTGAGTGGGGTATTAAAGTCTCCCACTATTATTGTGTTACTATTAATTTCCTCATTCATACTCATTAGCATTTGCCTTACATATTGCAGTGCTCCTATGTTGGGTGCATATATATTTATAATTGTTATATCTTCTTGGATTGATCCTTTGATTATTATGTAGTGTCCTTCTTTGTCTCTTTTCACAGCCTTTGTTTGAAAGTCTATTTTATCTGATATGAGTATTGTGACTCCTGTTTTCTTTTGGTCTCCATTTGCATGAAATATTTTTTTCCAGCCCTTCACTTTTAGTCTGTATGTGTCCCCTGTTTTGAGGTGGGTCTCTTGTAGACAGCATATATAGGGGTCTTGTTTTTGTATCCATTCAGCAAGTCTTTGTCTTTTGGTTGGGGCATTCAACCCATTTACATTTAAGGTAATTATTGATAGGTATGGTCCCATTGCCATTTGCTTTGTTGTTTTGGGTTCACGTTTATACAATCTTTCTGTGTTTCCTGTCTAGAGAAGATCCTTTAGTATTTGTTGAAGAGCTGGTTTGGTGGTGCTGAATTCTCTCAGCTTTTGCTTGTCTGTAAAGCTTTTGAATTCTCCTTCATATCTGAATGAGATCCTTGATGGGTACAGTAATCTAGGTTGTAGGTTATTCTCTTTCATTACTTTAAGTATGTCCTGCCATTCCCTTCTGGCCTGGAGGGTTTCTATTGATAGATCAGCCGTTATCCTTAGGGGAATCCCCTTGTGTGTTATTTGTTGTTTCTCCCTTACTGCTTTTAATATTTGTTCTTTGTGTTTGATCTTTGTTAATTTGATTAATATGTGTCTTGGCGTGTTTCACCTTGGGTTTATCCTGTTTGGGACTCTCTGGGTTTCTTGGACTTGGGTGGCTATTTCCTTCCCTATTTTAGGGAAGTTTTCAGCTATTATCTCCTCGAGTATTTTCTCTTTGCCTTTCTTTTTGTCTTCTTCTTCTGGGACTCCTATGATTTGAATGTTGGGGTGTTTCACATTGTCCCAGAGGTCCCTGAGGTGGTCCTCATTTCTTTTGATCCTTTTTTCTTTTTTCCTCTCTGCTTCATTTATTTCCACCATTTTATCTTCTGCCTCACTTATCCTATCTTCCATCTCAGTTATTCTACTGTTGGTTCCCTCCAGAGTGTTTTTGATCTCATTTATTGCATTATTCATTTTTAATTGACTCTTTTTTATTTCTTCTAGGTCCTTATTAAACATTTCTTGCATCTTCTCAATCTTTGTCTCCAGGCTATTTATCTGTAACTCCATTTTGTTTTCAAGATATCGGATCATTTTTATTATCATTATTCTAAATTCTTTTTCAGGTAGATTCCCTATCTCCTCCTCTTTTGTTTGACTTGGTTGGCATTTTTCATGTTCCTTTACCTGTTGGGTATTTCTCTGCTGTTTCATCTTGTTTAGATTGCTGTGTCTGGAGTGGCCTTTCTGTATTCTGGTGGTCTGTGGTTCCTTTTTATTGTGGAGGTTTCACCCAGTGGGTGGGGTTGGATGCTTGGCTTGTCAAGGTTTCCTGGTTTGGGAAGCTTGTGTTGGTGTTCTGGTGCGTGGAACTGGATTTCTTCTCTCTGGAGTGCAACAGAGTGTACAGTAATGAGTTTTGAGATGGGTCTATGTGTTAGGTGTGACTTTGGGCAGCCTGTATGTTGATGCTCAAGGCTATGTCCTGCGTTGCTGGAGTATTTGCATGCTATGTCTTGCTCTGGAACTTATTGGCTTTTGGGTGGTGGTTGGTTTCAGTGTAGGTATGGAGGCTTTTGGATGGTGTCTTGTTACTTAATGTTCTGTGTAGTCAGGAGTTTTCTGGTGTTCTCAGGTTTTGGGCTTAGGTCTCCTGCCTCTGGTTTTTAGTTTTATTCTTCCAGTAGTCTCAAGACTTCTCCAACTATATAGCACTGATAGTAAAACTTCTAGGTTAATGGTGAAAAGATTCTCCACCGTGAGGGACACCCAGAGAGGTTCACAGAGTTTCATGAAAAAGAGCAGAGGGAGGAGGGAGATAGACATGAGCAGGAGGAGAAAAAGGGGAACTCAAGAGGAGAGAGACAGATCTACGCAGTCCTCTGTTCCCAAAGTGTTCTCGGCAACCCAGACACCCACAAAGATTCACAGAATTGGACTGGGAAGAGAAGGGGAAAGGAGGAAATAGAGGTGTTCTGAGGTAGAAAACGGAGAGTCAAAAGTGGGAGAGAGTAATCAACACACTCCTGAATAAAAATGGGAACTGAATATTGGATTCTTAAATGTCCAAAATCTAGAGTAGAGGTTAGACTCTTAAAAATACAATATTAAAAACAAAAACAAAAACACAAAAAATTTTAGAAATATATATGAAATTCAGTTTAAAAATAGGGCTTCTCTTTTTTTTTCTTGCAAGGTTATAGTGAAATGAAAATGAAAATTAAGGAGTAGTAGAGGAGTAATAGAGGACTTTAAAAGAAAATAAGAGAAAAAGAAAAGAAAAAAAAAACAAGAAAAAAAATCATAAAAACATATGAAAATAAAAGTTAAGGAGTAATGGGGAATTTTAAAAGAAAATAAAAGAGAAAAAAATAAAAAAGAAAAGAAAAGAGAAAAAAAGAGTTTAATTAAAAAAAAAAGGTAAAAATATATCTAGGAATTTCTCTCGAGCTGTTGCGGTCAGTGTGGGTTTGGTTCAGTTTCAGATAGCTCCTCATTCCAGTTTACACTTCTCGATATCTATAGGCCCCTTCCGGTGTAGTTGGTGTTACCTACAGGGATCTGTTGCACTGGTCCCTTCTGAAGCGGTTCCCTTTGTTTATTTGGCTTCTGTTTGCCGGTCTCTTCAGTGCCTAATTTCCGACCTGACACAGGCGGGCAGAGGTGGACTCTTGTTCAGGTTCGCTCATTCAGTCACGCTGCAGGGAGGGAGGGGTACTGCTTTCCCCTCTACACTGCTCAGGCTCCCAGCTGCTCTATATGGAGTGTGCCCTGCATTGCGTGCGGTTCCAGTTTTCAGGTATTCCACAAAAGCGCGGACTCCGTTGCACCTGCGTTTTGTGACTTCCGCAGCCCGAGCAGCTCAGGCAGCCAGGAGCTTGACGGGCGCACTCTCCCTGGGTGTGGTGTGCCTTCTCCCCTCCGCGGCCCAAGCCTCAGTTTCTGCTCATGCCAGTTGGATGGGTGGGCCTTGTGTTTAGCCGCGACCCTCCCGGCAGATGTCGACCATCCAGAGTCTCAGGAAGTCTTTGGTTAGAAACTGGAGGCCTGTTTGCAGTGTGGTAGGGGATGCCATCTTTGGGGCTGAGTTTGCCCCTTTCCCCTCCCCCCTGCCTCCTGCCTCTGGTGGGGATGGGCCGGTCCACAGCTGGCTAGCTCTTTTCTGGAGTTGCTGAGAGCCTTTGTTCTGCGAACGGCCGGCAGTGTGTTCGGGCCGGTTAATTTTCTCTCTTTCTTTGGCTATCCCACAGTTTAAGTTGGTATTTCATGAAAGCTCCCTTCAATTGCCCTCAGGGCCCTCAGGCCCGGTCCTTACCCTATGCAATGACGCCTGCTCCTCTCTGTTCTGCCTCCACTTGCTGGTGGTGGATGCTGGTGTCTGGGGTACTTTTCTGCTGGGAGTTGCTTTTAGGCACGTGATCTGTGGGTTTTATTTATTTTTCCTCCCAGTTAGGTTGCCTCCGAGATTAGAAAACTTCCCTGAGACCCGCCAGTGCGAGGTTTCCTGGTGTTTGGAAACTTCCTCTGTTAAGACTCCCTTCCCAGGACGGGTCTCTGTCCCTAGCTCTTTTGTCTCTCTTTTTATCTTTTATATTTTGTCCTACCTCCTTTTGAAGACAATGGACTGCTTTTCTCGGTGCCTGGTGTCCTCAGCTAGCGATCAGACGTTGTTTTGTGAAGTTTGCTCTGCATTCAATTATTCTTTCAATGAATTTGTAGGGGAGAGAGTGGTCTCCCCATCCTATTCCTCTGCCATCTTGGCTCCTCCCCTCTCTTGCCTTTTCTATGTTCCAATGGATGTTGGCAATTTGATCTCTGGTTCCTCTGCCTTTTCTAAATCCAGCTTGAACACCTGGAAGTTCTTGGTTCATGTATGTTGAAACCTCACTTGGAGAATTTTGAGCATTACTTTGCTAGCATTGAGATGAGCGCAATAGTTTGAACATTCTTTGGCAGTGCCTTTCTTTGGGATTGGAATGAAAACTGACCTTTTCCAGTGCTGTGGCCACTGCTGAGTTTTCCAAATTTGCTGGCATATTGAGTGCAACATTTTAAGAGCATAATCTTTTAGGACTTGAAATAGCTCAGCTGGAATTCCATCACCTCCACTTGCTTTGTTTGTAGTGATGCTTCCTAATGCCCATTTGACATCACATTCCAGGGTGTCTGGCTCTAGGTGAGTGATAACACCATTGTGGTTATCTGGGTCATTAAGATCTCTTTTGTATAATTCTGTGTAATCTTGCCACCTCTTCTTAATATCCATTGCTTCAGAAATGGTCCATACCTTTTCTGTCCTTTACTGTGCCCATCTTTGCATGAAATGTTCTCTTAGTATCTCTAATTTTCTTAAAGAGATCTCTATTATTTCCCATTATATTGTTTCCCTCTTTTTTTTTTTTTTTTTTTTTTGCATTGTTCACGTAAGAGGTTTTTCTTATATTTCCTTGCTATTCTTTGGAACTTTGCATTCAGATGGGTATATCTTTTTCCTTTTCTCCTTTATCTTTAGCTTTTCTTCTTTTCTCAGCTAATTGTAAGGCCTGTTCAGACAACCCTTTTTGCCTTTCTGCATTTCATTTTGGTGGATGGTTTTGATCATGGCCTCCTGTACAATGTTAGGAACCTCCGTCCATAGTTCTTCAGGCACTCTGTTTATCAGATCTAATCCCTTGAATCTATTTGTCACTTCCACTGTATAATTATAAGGGATTTGATTTAGGTCATACCTGAATGGCCTAGGGGTTTTCCCTACTTTCTTCAGTTGAAGTCTGAATTTTTCAATAAGGACATCATGATATGAGCCACAGTCAGCTTCTGGTCTTGTTTCTGTTGACTATATAGAGCTTCTCCATCTTTGGCTACAAAGAACATAATCAATCTGATTTTGGTATTAATCATCTTGTGATGTCCGTGTGTAGATTCTTCTCTTGGGTTGTTGGAGTATAGTGTTTGCTATGACCATTTTCTTTGCAAAACTCTGTTAACCTTTGCCCTGCTTCATTTTGTACTCCAAAGCCAAACTTGCCTGTTACTCCAGGTATGTCTTGACATCCTACTTTTTAGAAAAACTTAATTTATTTTAACTGGAGGTGGATTACTTTACAATATTGTGGTGATTTTTGCCATACGTTGACATTAGTCAGCCATGGGGGTACGTGTGTCCCCCTGTTCCAAACCCCCCTCCCACTTCCCTCCCCATCCCATCCCTCTGGGTTGTCCCAGTACACCAGCTTTGAGTGCCCTGTTTCATGCATCAAACTTGGACTGCTCATCTATTTCACATATGGTAATACACATGTTTCAATGCTATTCTGTCATATCATCCCACCCTCATCTTCTCCCACAGAGTCCAAAAGTCTGTTCTTTACATCTGTGTCTCTTTTGCTCTTGTGTATAGGGTCATCGTTACCATGTTTCTATATTCCACATATATGCGTTAATATACTGTATTGGTGTTTTTCTTTCTGACTTACTTCACTCTGAATGACAGGCTCCAGTTTCATCCACCACATTGTAGCTGACTCAAATGTGTTCTTTTTCATAGCTGAGTAATATTCCACTGTGTATATGTACTACAACTTTCTTATCCATTCATCTGCTTATGGGCATCTAGGTTGCTTCCATGTCCTAGCTATTGTAAACAGTGTTGCAATGAACATTGGGGTATGGGTGTCTCTTTCAATTCTGGTTTCCTTGGTATATATGCCCAGCAGTGGGATTTCTGGGTCATATGGCAGTTCTATTTCCAATTTTTAAAGGAATCCCCACACTGTTCTCCATAGTGGCTGTACTAGTTTGCATTCCCACCTACAGTGTAAGAGGATTCCCTTTACTCCACATTATCTCCAGCATTTATTGTTTGTAGGCTTTCAGATGGCAGCCATTCTGACTGGTGTGAGATGGTACCTCATTGTGGTTTTGATTTGCATTTCTGTGATAATGAGTGGTGTTGAGCATCTTTTCATGTGTTTGTTAGCCATCTGTATGTCTTCTTTGGAGAAATGTCTGTTTAGTTCTTTGGCCCATTTTTTGATTGGGTCATTTATTTCTCTGGTATTGAGCTGCACAAGCTGCTTGTATATTTTGAAGATTGATTCTTTGTCAGTTGTTTCATTTGCTATTATTTTCTCCCATTCTGTGTTTTCACCTTGCTTATAGTTTCCTTCGTTGTGCAAAAGCTTTTTAAGTTTAATTAGGTCCTGTTTGTTTATTTTTACTTTTATTTCCATCACTTTGAGAGGTGGGTCATAGAGGATCTTCCTGTGATTTATGTCAGAGAGTGTTTTGCCTGCATTCTCCTCTAGGAGTTTTATAGTTTCTGGTCTTACATTTAGATCTTTAATCCATTTTGAGTTTATTTTTGTGTATGGTGTTAGACAGTGTTCTAGTTTCATTCTTTTACAGGTAGTTGACCAGTTTTCCCAGCACCACTTATTAAAGAGATTGTCTTTTCTTCATTGTGTATTTTTGCCTCCTTTGTCAAAGATAAGGTGTCCAGAGGTGCATGGATTCATCTCTTGGCTTTTTATTTTGTTCTGTTGATCTATATTTCTGTCTTTGGGCCAGTACCATACTGTCCTGATGACTGTAGCTTTCTAGTATAGTCCGATTGACATCCTGCTTTTGCATTCCAGTCCCCTATGATGAAAAAAACACATCTTTTTTTGGGTATTAGTTCTAGAAGGTCTTATAGGTCCTCATAGAACCATTCAACCTCAGCTTCTTTGGGATTAGTTGTTGGGGCATATACTTGGGTTACTGTGATATTGAATGGTTTGCCTTGGAGACGAAGAGAGATCATTCTGTCATTTTTGAGATTGCACCCAAATACTGCAGTTTGGACTCTAGCTGACTATGAGGGCTACTCCATTTCTTCTAAGGGATTCTTGCCCATAGCAGTAGATGTAATGATCATCTGAATTAAATTCCCCCACTCCAGTCCATTTTAGTTCACTGATTCCTAAAATGTCAGTGTTCACTCTTGCCATCTATTTGACCACAGCCAATATCCCATGATCATGGACCTAACATTCTAGGTTCCTATGCAATATTGTTCTTTATGGCATCAGACATCACCAGTCACATACACAACTGGGCACTATTTTCACCTTTGCTCCATCTCTTCATTCTTTCTGGAGTTATTTCTTCACTCTTCTCCAAGAGCATATTGGGCACCGACTGATCTGGGGAGTTCATCTCTCAGTGTCATATCTTTTTACCTTTTCATACTGTTCATGGGGTTCTCAAAGCAAGACTACTGAAGAGGTTTGCCAATACTGAAGTGGTCCCTTCTCCAGGGGACCATGTTTTGTTAGAACTCTCCATCATGACCTATTCGTCTTGGGAAACCCTACACAGCATAGCTCATTGTTTCACTGAGTTAGACAAGGCTGTAGTCCATGTGATAAGTTTGGTTAGTTTTCTGTGATTGTGGTTTTCATTCTGCCTGCCCTCTTATGAATAAGGATAAGAGAGTTATGGAAGCTTCCTGATGGGAGACAGTGACTGTGGAGGGAAACTGGGTCTTGTTCTGATGGGAGGGGCCATGCTCAGTAATCTTTAATTCAATTTTCCGTTGGTGGGGGAGGCTGTGCTCCCTCCCTGTTGTTTGGCCTGAGGCCAAAGTGTTGACCCACGCTTCCACCAGAGACTCCTGGACTCTCACAGGGAATTCTGATTCAGTCACTTGTGGGGACACTTCTCTTTTCTCTTGGCTCCTGGTGCACACATGGTTTTGTTTGTGCCCTCCAAGAGCCTGTTTCCCCAGTCCTGTGGAAGTTTTGTAATCAAATCCCACTGGCCTCCAATGTCTAATTCCCTAGAGGTTCTCAGTCTCTTTGCCAGATCCCCAGGTTGGGAAATCTGTTGTGGGTCCTAGAACTGTCTTAACAGTGTGATAATTTCTTTGGTATAATTGTTCTGCAGTTTGTGGGTTGTCTGCTCAGTGTCTCTGTGATGGGTCTAATGACAACTTCCTCCAAGAGGGCTTATGCCATATGTTGCATGACCCAGGTCTGATGCAGCCAGAGCCTCTGTCCATGCAGCAGGCCACTGCTGACCCATGTCTGAGCAAGAGACCCCCAGATACTCAAAGGTAGGTCTGGTCAGTCTCTGTGGGGCCCCTGGGTCCTGGTGCACACAAGGTTTTGTTTGAGCCCTCCAGTGTCTCTGGCGGGCATGGGGTTTGATTTTAAATGTGATTTTGCCCCTCCTACCATCTTATTGGGGCGCCTCCTTTGCCCTTGGACGTGGGGTATCTTTTTTTGGTGGGATCTAACATTCTCCTGTCAATGGTTGTTTCACAGCGAGTTGCAATTTTGGAGTTTTCGCAAGAGAAGATAACCACATGCCCTTCTACTCCGCCATCTGTCCACTTATAAGTTATTACAAAATGCTGAGTTTAGTTGCCTGTGCTATACAGTAGGTTCTTGTTGATTATCTATTTTATCATAATTTTTAAAACTGTTGATTTTAGTTATTTCATTTATTTTTGGCTGCACTGTCTGTTGCTGTGCATGGGTTTTCTCTAGTTTCAGTGAGTGAGGGCTACTCTTCCTTGTGGTATGAGGGCTTCTCATTGCAGTGTCTTCTCTTGTTGTGGAGCATAGGCTCCAGGGTGTGTGGCCTTCCATAATTGCAGCACATGGGCTCAGCAGTTGTGGCTCCCAGGCTCTCAAGCACAGGCTCAATAGTTGAATGAGAAGCCCTCACACTGCAACAAGGTGAACACACTCTTTCAACTAGAGGAAAGTCCACACAGCAGCAAAGACCCAGTACAGTCAAAAATAGACAATAAATAAATAAATAAAATTAGAAAATAACAACAGCTATAAAACCCCACAAAAATCAGAGCTGGTATCAGGTAGCCTGGTAATTAGGTCTGTTTATCTCTGGTTCTGAAATGCAAAAAGAAGGAAAACTACAAGGGGTGGTCTGGGTAAAGGCAAGCACCAGGGTGTAAGTAGCATGGGGTTAAAGGAGAATAGGTACAGGATGTAGCTCAAGCTGAGTTAGGGAGCAGAAAATCAGACTTAGTTACAGAGTACAGATTAGGAGCAGTAAAGGAAAATGTAGGAGGGATCTGGCCTTCTCACTGTTCTCTTTATCTTCTTTGTTGTCAGGAAAGAAAAGAAAATCATTTCTCTCTTTTCGTTTTCACTGAAACACTGATAGAAGCAACTTAGATGAGAAGGAGTGGCCATCAGGAGCCCAGCCTCGTTTTCCAGTTCCTGTATAAAAGCAGTGAGTTTGAGACATCACCAGGAGAAAAGCAGACATTTAATAACTTGTATACCTCCTGTATATAGGGGAACTATCCAGGAAACCTGAGTCACTCCCTGAAATGTTCAAAGCCATCACCTCAAGCACGATTTTTAGAGAAAAATAAAAGAAAGACCGTGGGGAAAGGGGAAGCCTGTTATGACAGGTTATCATGCAAACAGAGTAAATAAATGTATGACTGTTGCAGATTTAAGTCAGGACCTCTCCACTGATAAGAATTACTTGAGAGTTACTCATCATCTACTTCTGGTGCAAAGAGGGATAGCCCTTATATATGCAGAGTTCTCTGTTGTAAATGTCCTTCACAAAAGGGCAATTGCTACTTAGTTTTCCAAAATTTCTGTTTTTTTTCTTTTTTAAAGTTAGACTGAAATAATCCTTATGCCAGAGAGGGATATTTTGGGGTGGCATATTCTACTCATCTTATCATGGATGTACCCCGCTTTGCTTATGTTTTCATCTATTGAAGGATATCCTGATTTTTTTTTTCAATTTTTTAGCTATTATGACTAGTGCTGTTGTGCATAATAGCATCCTTGTTTGAATTTAGGATAAATTTTCAAAGCAGTTGACAATACTGAGCACATGATTGCTGGATCCAGTGTTTTGGCTTTGAAAACACTGCCCAGCTGTGTTATAGAGTGGCCGTTCATACATCCCACCAGCTGTGAGGGAGACCTCTTGCTCCTCCTCCTCCAGCAGTAAACCTAACACTGAGCACGTGATTGTTGGATCCAGTGTTTTGGCTTTGGAAAACACTGCCCAGCTGTGTTATAAAGTGGCTGTTCATACATCCCACCAGCAGTGAGGGAGACTTCTTGCTCCTCCTCCTCCAGCAGTGGATATTGTCATGTATATGAAGTTTAGTAGTCCTAATAAGTGTGGTGTGATACCTCATGATTTTAACTCAATGTTCTCTAGTTCATTTCAGTTCAGTTCAGTTGCTCAGTCGTGTGCAACTCTTTGCAATGCAAACAGAGCCCATAAACTGCAGCAGGCCAGGCTTCCCTGTCCATCACCAACTCCCAGAGCTTGCACAACTCATGTCCATCAAGTCAGTGATGCCATCCAACCATCTCATCCTCTGTCTCCCCCTTCTCCTCCTGCCTTCAATCTTTCCCAGCATCAGGGTCTTTTCAAATGAGTCAGTTATTCGTATCAGGAGGCCAAAGATTTGGAGCTTCAGCTTCAGCATCAACCCTTCCAAAGAATATTCAGGACTAATTTCCTTTAGGAATGACTGGTTTGATCCAAGGGACTCTCGAGAGTCTTCTCCAACACCACAGTTCAAAAAGCATCAATTCTTTGGCACTCAGCTTTCTTTATGGCCCAACTCTCACATTCATACATGACTACTGGAAAAACCATAGCTTTGACTAGATGGGCCTTGGTCAGCAAAGTAATGTCTCTGTTTTCTAATACGTTGTCTAGATTGGTCATAGCTTTTCTTCCAAGGAACAAACATCTTTGAATTTCACGCCTGCAGTCACCATGTGCAGTGATTTTGGAGCCCAAGAAGATAGTCTCTCACTGTTTCCATTGTTTCCCCATCTATTTGCCATGAAGAGATGGGACTGGATACCATGATCTTAGTTTTTTGAATGTTGACTTTTAAGCCCATTTTTTTTCACTCTCCTCTTTCACTTTCATCAAGAGTCTCTTAGTTCACCTTCATTTTCTGCCATAAGGGTGATGTCATCTGCATCTCTGAGTTTATTGGCATTTCTCCTGGAATCTTGATTCCAGCTTGTGCTTCATCCAGCCCAGCATTTCTCGTGATGTACTCTGCATGTAAGTTAAATAAGTAGGGTGGCAATATAGTCTTGACATACTTCTTTCACAATTTGCAATCAGTCCAAGGATCCATGTCCGGTTCTAACTGTTGCTTCTTGACTGGGATAAAGTTTTGCAGGAGGCAGATAAGGTGATCTTGTATTCCCATCTGCTTAAGATTTTTCCACAGTTTGTTGTGATTCACAAAGTCAAAGGCTTTAGCATAGTCAATGAAGCAGAAGTAGATGTTTTTCTGGAATTCTCTTACTTTTTTATGATCCAGTGGATGTTGGCAATTTGATCTCTTGTACCTCTGCCTTTTCTAAATCCAGCTTGAACATCTGGGAGTTCTTGGTTCATGGACCGTTGAAGCCTCACTTGGAGAATTTTGAGCATTACTTTGCTAGCATGTGAAATCATTGCAGCTTGTGGTAGTTTGAACATTCTTTGGCATTGCCCTTATTTGGGATTGGAATGAAAACTGACCTTTTCCAGTCCTGTGGCCACTGCTGAGTTTTACAAATTTCCTGGCAGATTGAGTGCAGCATTTTAATAGCATCATCTTTCAGGATTTCAAATAGCTCAGCTGGAATTCCATCACCTTTACTAGTTTTGTTCATAGTGATGCTTCCTAAGGCCCAGTTGACTTCACACTCTAGGATGTCTGGCTCTAGGTGAGTGATCAAATCATCATGGTTATCTGGGTCATTAAGATCTTTTTTGTATAGTTCTGTGTATTCTTGCTGCCTCTTCTTAATATCTTCTGCTTCCATTAAGTCCATACCATTTCTGTTATTTATTGAGCCCATCTTTGCATGAAATGTTCCCTTTGTATCTCTGATATTTTTTGTACATATTTGAGTATTTTAACTGGGATAGGTGGAGAATATTCAGGAGCAGCTAGCCTAGGGATCATGCAGCATTTACTTCAAGATGCCTCTGAGTGGTCCCCCAGATCCCCACTGAGGAGCCTCCTTGTGGGAGTGGGGGTGGGGGGTTGGGAGGGTAGAGGAGGGGGTCAGGAATGTGGAGGAAGGGGTCAGGAGTGTGGAGAAAGGGTGGGAGAGTGGAAGAGCTTCTGTCTGTATGTAAGTCCCCACCCCCAACCATCTTCAGAATTGCTCATTGGTGTAGCAAGCATCCTAATTGGGTTTTTACCTGTGTAACTGGTGGGTTCTTAATGAGCAATGTGAACGGTGACATTAAATGTTCTCAGTCAGGACTAGATACTTACTATGCCACATACAGGTGTAAGAATCTGGGGAGGCATGTGCAACCAGTACCCCTAGGGACAGGGTTCAGACGTGGCCCCTCAACATTTTGGGGTCCAGGCACTGCTTTAGCATTTCTGAGGGCCCAGTGCTGACTCTAAGCGTTCTGTAATCCAGCCTCCATCTTTGTTTAGTGAGACCCACACTTCTAGGATCCTACAGAGCAGGGCCTGTGTGAGTTCTCTGTGGCTTCTCTAATAGACGGCCACATGTTGGGTGGTTTAAAGCAGCAGGGGTTCATCCTCCCCCAGTCCTGGAGATCAGACCCCTGAGATCAAGGTGGTGCAGGGCTGAGGTCCCTCCAGAGGCCCCAGGATAGGGTTCTTCCTGCCTTTTCCAGCTTTGGGGCTCCAGGGGTCCTGAGGCTTGTGGCCCCTTCCCTCCCATCTCTGCCTCCATCTTCACGAGGCTTCTCGTCTGTGTCCTCTTTTGTCTCTTATAAGGACTCTGTCAGTTGGATTGAAGGTCACCCTAACCCTAGACCTTAATTTGAGATCCTTAATTACGTCTACAAAGACCCTTTGCCCAGATATGACCCTGTTCCTGTGTTCCGGGGTGATGCATCTTTTGGGGCCATCATTCACCCCATTATCTGTGTGTAAAATAACCCTTATTTTAGGAGATCACCACAGGCCCATATAGATGGGCACAGACAGCGGCCACACAGGTGGGGTCTGAAGAGGATGAGGATCCTGGAGTCACCTGGAATGGATCAAGGCTTGGTTTCATCAGGTGAGGGGAATCACGGGGAGGAGCAGGGCATGGTCTTGTTCAGGCATCAAAAAGGCCATGTTGGGTGGGATGTGAGATGCACCGTGAGGGCAAGGAGCTTTGTAGGGCCTGATGGAGGGATTAGGCTTGGGCCAGGGCCGTGGGTGTAGAGGGGAATTAGTGTGGAGGTTGGCCATATGTCCTGGAGAAGGAGGTGACAGTCCCTGGCGCACAAGGAACTGGGACCCTGGGAGGTCTCTGTGTTACTGAACCAAACTTGAGTCCACACACCTGATTGCAGTAAAGCCAGTCGCCTGACACCAGTTGCAGTAAAGGAAAAAAGTTCAGCATTAACTGTAAAGGCACCAATACATGGAGCCAGGTAAGTCGTGCTCTAAATCCTGAAATCCGGTCCGCGAGCAACCGCAGGGCCGGCCTGTCTGCTCGCATCACTTGGCGCCCGGCGTGGCGAGCACTGCCCGCGGCCCCCGCACGGCCCTCCCCACAAAGGGTGAGGACAGAGGATGAGGTGGCTGGATGGCATCACCGACTCAATGGACATGAGTTTGAGTAAACTCCTGGGAGTTGGTGATGGACAGGGAGGCTTGGCGTCCTGCGGTTCATGGGGTCGCAAAGAGTCAGACACGACTGAGCAACTGTAGTGAACTGA
Source organism: Dama dama (assembly GCF_033118175.1). NCBI lineage: Eukaryota > Metazoa > Chordata > Mammalia > Artiodactyla > Cervidae > Dama > Dama dama. The sequence goes on along the minus strand of NC_083697.1, from coordinate 7,879,524 downwards.
CTGACTGAATCCAGAGATCACAGCTGAATTGTGTGCTTTTTTTAAGACCTTGTGAAGACCTGCTTTAGTTGAGTCACACTCAGTTACTTAGTGTCTACTGGAGCTGAAGATGGGTTGTTATTTTAGAAATGATGTTATACATATATCTATTCCTTTTCAGATTCTTTTCCCTTATAGATTATTACAGAGTATTGAGTAGAGTTCCCTGTGCAATACAGTAGGTCTTTGTTGATTATCTATTTTATAAACAGTAGTATGTATATGCTAACAGTCCAAAGGTTGTGGGTTTCTGTTAAACTATTCCTTTTGAATGAAATGCCTTTCCCCTTTCCTCTGCTCAGCTCAGTGTTTCCTTCTCTGAACCCACACCCTAACCCACCAAGTAGCTGGCCATCCATCTTCCAGGCTCTTCATTGCCCTCTGCATGGCTGCATTAACACACCCATCACACCTACTGCACTATTAGTCTACGTAGTCATCTCTTCCAGGACTTTGAGCTTCCTGAGAACAGATAGTTTTTTTTTTTTTAATTTATCAGTACAACTCAAAGCAGATAATAAATGTTTGATCAATGATTTAGGAAATGATTGAAAGTAGAAATGAACAGATAAGTTAAAGAGCAACAGGTAACCTTCACTAAACTTCTGAATTCCCCAGCATGAGCTGACCTCTACTTCTCATCTCAAATCCAGAGAACCCATTCATTTTTGTTTCTGCTTCCTTCATATTTTCTTCCTGTAACACACCTGAAGCAAATTTTTGAATCTATAGAATTTTTTTTATGTTACCCTCAAGACAACATAGATGACTTGCTATGAAAAGAAAAATCCCTGTTCTTGACTTTGATTTTTTTTTTAACCAAAGGATTACATTTCACCTTTAAATGCCTAAATTATCTCCTATGTTGACAACAGCTGTTGTGTTTACTTTGCCATAAATGGGGCATAATTTCATTGGAATCGAGAAAGCATACTGGAGAGACTGGTTTTGTGTGTTGCTCAGTTGTGTCCAAGTCTCTGCAACCCTCTGGACTGTAGCCCAGCAGGCTCCTCAGTCCATGGGATTTCCCAGGCAAGAATACTGGAATGAGTTATCATTTCTTGCTCCAGGGGATCTTCCTGACCCAGGGATCAAACCCAAATTTCCTGTGTCTCCTGCATTGTAGGCATATTCTTTATCACTGAGCCATTGGGGAAGCTGCCAGACATTGGTTTTAATCAAATACAAAATCACATCTAGGGTGCATGTGCATGCATGCTAAGTTGCTTCAATCATGTCTGACTCTATGCAACCCTACAGACAGAGGATTGTGCTTAGTAAACCTTTGAAATTTGCTAATTCATGGTTATACCACCATGGCTATAGCTGTGCTAGGGACAAAGGAACTGGGGAACTCATGTCAGTCTCTCAAGGTGGCAGTTTCAAGGCACAGAACCTAGGTGGCCGATCCCTAGGTTAGTCATAGACTTACTAGTGAATGTGTCACCATAGCTCGGTAATGAAAGACCCCAGTCAAAACAACCTAACACACAATAAGTCTCCAGTGATATGATTTTGTTTAATAAAATGGAAGCATTAGGAGATAATGTCTTTGTTAATTTAACAAAGAACATTTCTAAATTTCTTGAGGGCAGACCTTACTCCACCATTCTTTATGTCATCATCATCTACCATGACTGGCAGACACAGCATAAATTAGATACCTAGTTGATACTTGCAGTTGAGATAGGAGTATATGAGTCAGAAATTATTTGGAACACAAGTCCAGTAGATGAAGCTAATTAAATCAGAAAACTTGGACTGGAATTTGTTGGGTGCCTTAAGAGCTTCAGTTCAGTTTAGTTCAGTTCAGTTGCTCAGTCGTGTCCAACTCTTTGCAACCCCATGGACTGCAGCACACCAGGCTTCCCTGTCCATCAGCAACTTCCAGAGCTTGCTCAAATTCATGTCCATTGAGTTGGTGATGCCATCCAGCCATCTCAACCTCTGTTGTCCCTTTCTTTTCCTACCTTCAATCCTTCCCAGCATCAGGGTCTTTTCTAACGAATCAGTTCTTCACATCAGGTGGCCAGAGTATTGGAGTTTCAGCTTCAGCATCAGTCCTTCCAATGAACATTCAGCAATGATTTTCTTTACGATGGACTGATTGGATCTCCTTGCAGTCCAAGGGACTCTCAAGAGTCTTCTCCAACACCACAGTTCAAAAGCATCAATTCTTTGGCACTCAACTTTCTTTAGAGTCCAACTCTCACATCCGTACATGGCCACTGGAGAAACCACAGCTTTGACTAGACGGATCTTTGTTAGCAAGTAATCTCTCTGATTTTTAATATGCTGTCTAGGTTGGTCATCAATGAATTCACACAAAAATGAAAAGCAGTGAAGAAGACAGAAACAAAACAAAACAAAACCATGAAACCAAATGATAGAAAACAGCACTCTTTGAGAGGTGTCCTCACCAGACTTGATCTTTCTAGCACAATAAATAAACATGCCAGGAATTAGAATAGTGGTAGTGGTTCTCAAACCTGACTAATTGTCTGAATTGTGTGCTTAGTCACATCTGACTCTTTGAGACCCCATAGACTGTAGTCCATCAGGCTTCTCTGTCCAGGGAATTTTCCAAGCAAGAATACTGGAGTAGTTGTCATTTCATACTCCAGGGGATCTTCTTGACCCAGGGATTGCACCCTTGTCTTGTGTCTCCCGCATTGGCATGTGGACTCTACCACTAGAGCCATCTAGGAAGCCCTAGTTACCTGGGATTTTTTTTCTTTAATTTATAGATTCCCATTTCTGTTTGAGACCCACTGATTGATCTCTTGGAGACCATGTAGACATCTGTATATTTCAGTCTCCCCAGGTAATTCTTTTATCAACCACTTCTAGCAACATTGTTTTAGACCAGTGATTTAAAAAAAAAAAAAAAAAGACAAACTTGAAGGTGTACTGTGATGGGCTTAATTGTATTCTCCCAAATTCATATGTTGAAGTCTAAACACCAGTACTTACAATGTGACTGTATTTGAAGAGAAGGTCTTTAAAGAGGTGATTAAGTTAAAATGAGGTCATTAGATTAGATCGTAATACAATACAACTGGTGTCATTATAAAAAGAGAGAATAAGGGCACAGAGAAGTATAGAGGGAAGGCCACCTGAAAACAGGGAGAAGAGAGCCATCTCCGAGCCAAAGAAAAAGGTCTCAAAAGGAACAGCCTTGCTGGCATCTCAGTCACAGACTTGCACCTTCCAGAACTGTGAAAAAATTAATTTCTGTTGGTTAAGCCACCTAGTCTATGGTACTTTGTTATGACAGCCTTGGCAACTAATACATGTACCTTCCACTGTTAATTTGCCAACTGGTAAATCTGAACAGCAAGAAGATGCTGTAAAGGGTATCTTGTGTGAAAAAGAGACACTATATTTGAGGTGGATGAACCTATAGCCTGTTATACAGTGTGAAGTAGGTCAGAAAGAAAAAAAAAAATATTGCCTGCATGCTAAGTCATTTCAACCATGTCTGATTCTTTGCCACCTCATGGACTGTAGCCCAGCAGGCTCCTCTGTCCATGGGATTCTCCAGGTAAGAATATTGGAGTGGGTTGCCACACCTGCCTGCAGGGGATATTCCCAACACAGGGATGGAACCCGCATCTTCTGCTGCTCCTACATTGCGGGCGGATTCTTTACCACTGAGCCACCAGGGAAGCCCAGATATTGTATATTAACACATATATATGGAATCTAGAAAAATGGTATTGATGAACCTATTTTCAGGGAGGCAATGGAGACGTAGATGTAGACAATGGACTTGTGGACACAGTGGGGGAGAAAGTAGGACAAATGGAGAAAGTAGCATTGACATATATACTCTATCATGTGTAAAGTGGATGGCTGGTGAGAGGTTGTTGTACAACACAGGGAGCCCAGTCTGGAGCTCTGTGATGACCTTGAGGGATGGGATGGGGGAGGGGAGGAAGGCTCAAGAGGGAGGGGATATATGTGTAATTATGGCTGATTTGCATTGTTGTTCAAGAGGAACCAATATAACATTGTAAACATTAAAAAAAAAATAAAAAAATTAAGGAAACAGTAGTTCTACTCAATGGAGAAGGCAATGGCAACCCACTCCAATACTCTTGCCTGGAAAATCCCAATGTACAGAGGAGCCTGGTAGGCTGTAGTCCATGGGATCGCTAAAAGTCAGGCATGACTAAGCGACTTCACTTTCATTTTTCACTTTCATGCATTGGAAAAGGAAATGACAACCCACTTCAGTGTTCTTGCCTGGAGAATCCCAGGGACGGAGGAGCCTGGTGGGCTGCCGTCTACAGGGTCGCACAGAGTCGGACACGACTGAAGCAACTTAGCAGCAGCAGCAGCAGCAGCAGTGCTACTCAAACAGTGACTAATTGTTAAGCTTTAGTATTGTTTCAGACTTCAGAGCAGAAAGAAGTTGCTGTGGGAAAAGGGGAAGAGTACAGGAGAGAAATGAGTTCTAATAGAAAAGAAATAATGAAGAGCTGGTAAATGGGAGAAAGGAGGGACATTCCAGAATATGAAAACCATAACCCTGAGGAATGCACTCTATTACAATGACATTATTAGGAAAGAGCCACCCCAGGAGGGAAACAATGAAACACGTGCCCACAAACACCTTCAAAGTACATAAAGAAGAACAAAGAGTTTTTCTTGCTCACCACTCAGTACTATTAAGGATTAAGTCATAACCTGCTGCAGTCCCTGACCAACAGGGAACCCTGAGAGGAAATTAAGATGTTAATAGGATGTTACGTACTTTGGACAGGCAAGTTCTTTTGATACTTCGATTAATATCTCAGGAATAATTTTAATTATTTTTTAATTATTTAGTTATAATTATTCTATGCATGGGAAGAGTCTTCCCAAAAGCCTTAAAATCATTACCTTGAGATGTGTGTTCTGTGTGACTAACAATGATTTTTTACCAAGATGAAATCTTGACTGTACATATGTGTGTGTGTGTGTGTGACTGTACATATTCCCCAGCCAAAAATCATATATATACTGGCTTCTCCCTCTCCATCTTGGAATAGCTCCTCAGAGTTACAGAGCAGCTGCCTCCCAGACCATAGTTCTCAATAAGGTCCTTGAATAAATTTAAACCCTCAACTCTTGATGTTGTGCATTTTTCTTTCAGGTCATAATGATTTTTGCCTCTGAGTCTTTCCTGATCAGAGGAGAAGTTAATTTCTTTCATTCATTTAGTCAAAGACCATTTAGCCTACCTACTACATGTTAGAAACTCAGGTGTAGTCTGGCTATGTGAAGATGATTCACACAGGAACCATGCCACCTAAGAATGCCAGTCTATATGGAAAGAGTTCTAGGCCTTCTTCAAGGCCCAATCAGAGGAAGACATGCTGATACTTTCTTTAGGGGATTTTAAATTCTACAGCCATTAATGTCTCTGTAGAGCTCCCAGATTTCCAGACTGGAAACCCACAGGTAACTCCTGTCCTAGCAACCCAAGAAGTATATGTATTTTTTTCAATCACTGTGGCCCCAGTGGGTTGTGGTCAAGAGCTATATGTCTCTGACATCTTGATTCTAGCACAGAGCCAGGCAAAAAGTAGGTGCTCAATAAATATTGAATAAATTAATTAATGGCTCAGACAATCAAATCTATCAATAAGAGAATCCCTCATAGTGAGTCTAGTACACATTCCCCATCCCTTGCACCCCAGATCCTTTCCAGAAGCAATTTGCTTTATCAGACTCCCTAAGAAGAGGTCACATAACGTATTGTTTGGGAAATAGAGTTAAAAAATAAAATTTCCTTCCAACTTAGAAAACCTCTACACCAAGGTAAAAGAGAAAGAAAACAATCTTATTATTGAATAAAACCAGGAGGTGATACTACAGGCAATTCTCTAAAGGGATTGCAAAGACAGAGGAAAGTCTTTCATGTAGCTCAGTGATACAATCCCTTGCATTTGTGTGTTCAGGGTAAAACTGAAGGTCAGATTTGTCATTTGGAGTCAAAGGGACAGCTGAAATTAGGCCCATCTTCTCCCAGGAAGCTGGATGTAGGGCCTTACCTTCTTTGATGGTTATATTTCAAAGAGACGTGCGCTCAGGTCCAAAAGGGAACACACCTGAGCTGTAAGCTGGCAAGAGGTTCATTTAGCATTTGAACTTAGTAGCAAGGCAGCTCAGTTCTCCTGGAAGCCTCAGGACTGGCCTACCTACCTGTATAAAAGCACCCCGGAGCAGCCCCAGGGACCACAAAGTGTTCCGTTAACCGGGTTTCCTAGTCATGGCCCTGGACGCTAAGGCCAACTCTGAGGACAAAAAGTTGAAACCTCTTTCTGAAAAGCTACTTGATAGCCCATAAAACACAAATTTTTTAATCTGACTTTCACTAAAAGCCATCATTTATGTTGTCTGATTTTGAGCTAACTGGTGAGTCAATTTTTCCAAAACTCAATGTCCTTATCTATAAAATGGAGCTGATCCCTTCCACAGAGAGCACATAAGAAGACCTATTAAGTACTTTTGTCACTATATTTTTAATACTTATCTATTTATTTGACTGTACCAGGTCCTAACTGTAGCACACAAGATCTTTCATTGAAGTGCTCAGACTCTCTAGTAGTGGTGCATAGGCTGCAGTAATTGCAGCTCGGGCTTAGTTGCTCCACAAAGTGTGGGATCTTAGTTTCCAACCAGGGATCAAACAGGTGTCCCTATCATTGCAAGGCAGATTCTTAACCCCTGGACCACCAGGGAAGACCCCTATTTATTACTATTATTGAAGGAAGACAGTATAGAGGCTTAAAGCACACACTCTGAACCTGCCTGGCTTTCATTCCAGACTAACTTTATAAAAAATCACTGATGCTATTCCTCAGTTGTGTCATAAGTAATGTATCTAGAAGACTGGAGAGCCCATGTAAGAATGTAATCAATGTTAGCTAGTATTTTGTTTTTTTAATTCTCATTAGTGCTTCCAAGACACTAAAGTAAAACTTCCATCTCACTCTCCTCTTTTCCTTCTATTTCTCTCCTCACCTTCACCTCCCTTTTGCCCATGGGGATGGGGAAAGAGTGTTATAATTATATCCCACCATGCTTTCAATTTGTTTGTTTCATTTTTAATTAGGTAGAAACCCCTTGCAATATCTCTAGACAGATTATTATCCAGATTAAAATCACCTCAAAGCAAATGGACATAATTTGAAAACCCAAAGAAGCACAAAATTTCAAAATTGCACCTTTTTTTTTCTTGGCAGTTTCTGAACTAAAAGAGAAAAGCTTAGCTTTTCATGGCTATTTCACATGGATTAAGGTGAGAGTTGGACTGTGAAGAAAGCTGAGCGCCAAAAAATTGATGCTTTTGAACTGTAGTGTTGGAGAAGACTCTTGAGAGTCCCTTGGACTGCAAGGAGATCCAACCAGTCCATCCTAAAGGAGATGAGTCTTGGGTGTTCATTGGAAGGACTGATGCTGAAGCTGAAACTCCAGTACTTTGGCCACCTCATGCAAAGAGCTGACTCATTGGAAAAGACCTTGATGCTGGGAGGGATTGAGGGCAGGAGGAGAAGGGGCCGACAGAGGATGAAATGGCTGGATGGCATCACCAACTTGATGGACGTGAGTTTGAGTAAACTCCAGGAGTTGGTGATGGACAAGGAGGCCTGGCGTGCTGTGATTCATGGGGTCGTAAAGAGTCAGACATGCCTGAGAGACTGAACTGAACTGAACTGAATAATTGACAACACTTTTAACGGAGCCAACTGTATCCCCAGACAGAGAATGATCACTAATTGTTCTTCAAATATATAACAGCAATCATTCAAGGTGACTGACTGCCACCAAGGATGTTGTTCATTATTTATCCCCACTCTAAGGTTCTGGCTTCTATATGACCAAATCAAACTTAACAGACAATTTTAATCATGATTACTCAACAAATGAAGGCCTTAGACCTGGGAGTTAGCACTATTGGCTCCAGGACACAGCATAATTTTTTAGATGGAGAGACAGTTTTTTTCCCATCTCCACAGACAGTATGAAAGATATTAGGACTTTGATTTATATTTGGTTTCAACTAGAATAAATGGCTTGCATTTGGTCAACTAATAGAGATGTTTAAAAATATTCTTTATCTAATACTCTAGTTTGTTAATGGACCAGATTAGGGTTATTGTTTAACTGAACGTTGCCCCCACACCTGGTCTTCTGGGTTCCTCTGCAAGAAACCCTGAGGTAGGGGCTTCCCTGGTGATCCAGTAGCCAAGACTCCATGCTATCAATGCAGGGGCCCAGGTTTGATCCCTGGTCAGGGAAGTAGGTCCCACATGCTGCAACTAAATCACAGGCGGCAACTAAAAATCTCACATGTCACAATGAAGATCAAAGATCCCATGTGCCACAACTAAGACCTGGAGAAGTCAAATAAATCAATAAAAGTATTCTTTTAGTGCTAAAACAAAAAAAGAAGAGGAAAGAAACCATGAGGCAACCCTGATTTAGGTAGTTTATTGGGAAGATGATCCCAAGAAACACAAACGGGGAAAGCATGGCAGGGCTGGGAGGAATGACAAGGATGTGTCATTCCACATTAACAAATTGAAAGATATAAACCATATGATTATCTCAGCAGATGCAGAAAAAGCCTTTGACAAAACTCAACACCCATTTATGATAAAAACCCTCCAGAAAGCAGGACTAGAAGGAACATACCTCAACATAATAAAAGCCACATATGATAAACCCACAGCAAACATTATCCTCAATGGTGAAAATTGAAAGCATTTCCCCTAAAGTCAGGAACAAGACAAGGGTACCCACTTATAGTTTTGGAAGGTTTAGCCACAGTAATCAAAGAATAAAAAGAAATAAAAAGAATCCATATAGGAAAAGAAGAAGTGAAACTCTCAGTGTTTGCAGATAACATGATCCTCTACATAGAAAATCCTAAAGACTCCACCAGAAAATTACTAGAGCTAATCAATGAATATAGTAAAGTTGCAGGATATACAATTTTAACACACAGAAATCCCTTCCATTCCTATACACTAACAATGAGAAAACAGAGAAATTAAGGAAACAATTCCATTCACTGTTGCAACAAAAAGAATAAAGTACTTAGGAATAAATCTACCTAAAGAAACAAAAGACCTATATATAGAAAACAGTGTTTCATAAAACATTGATGAAAGAAAGAAAACGATACAAATAGATGGAGAAATATACCATGTTCATGGACCAGAAGAATCAATATTGTGAAAATGAGTATACTATCCAAAACAATCTATAGATTCAATGCACTCCCTATCAGGCTACCAACAGTATTTTTCAGAGAACAAGAACAAATAATTTCACAATTTGTATGGCAATACAAAAAAAAAAAAAAAAAAAAAAACCCAAAAACCCCCCAAAACTCCAATAGCCAAAGCAATCTTGAGAAAGAAGAATGGAACTAGAGGAACCAACCTGCCTGACTTCAGACTATACTACAAAGCTACAGTCATCAAGAAAGTATGGTACTGGCACAAAGACAGAAATATAGATCAATGGAACAAAATAGAAAGCCCAGAGATAAATCCACACACCTATGGACACCATATCTTTGAAAAAGGAGGCAAGAATATACAATGGAGAAAAGACAATCTCTTTAACAACTGGTGCTGGGAAAACGGGTCAACCACTTGTAAAATGAAACTAGAACACTTTCTAACACCATACGCAGAAAGAAACTCAAATTGGATTAAAGATCTAAATGTAAGACCAGAAACTATAAAACTCCTACAGGAAAAAATAGCTCTCTGACATAAATCACAGCAGGATCTTCTATGACCCACCTCCCAAAGAAATGGAAATAAAAGCAAAAATAAACAAATGGGACCTAAATAAACTTAAAAGCTTTTGCACAATGAAGGAAACTATAAGCAAGGTGAAAAGACAGCCTTCAGAATGGGAGAAAATAATAGCAAAGAAAGCAACTGACAAATAATTAATTTCAAAAATATACAAGCAGCTCCTGCAGCTCAATACCAGAAAAATAAATGACCTAATCAAAAAATGGGCCAAAAAACTAAACAGACCTTTCTCCAAAGAAGACATACAGATGACTAATAAACACATGAAAAGATGCTCAACATCACTCATTATCAGAGAAATGCAAATCACAATCACAATGTGGTACCATCTCATGCTGGTCAGAATGGTTGCTATAAAAAGGTCTATAAACAATAAATGCTGGAGAGGGCGTGGAGAAAAGGGAACCCTCTTACACGGCTGGTGGGAATGCAAACTAGTACAGCCACTATGGAGAACAGTGTGGAGATTCCTTAAAAAACTGGATATGGAACTGCCATACGACCCAGCAATTTCACTGCTGGGTGTACACACCAAGGAAACCAGAACTGAAAGAGACATGTATACCCCAATGTTCATCACAGCACTGTTTACAATAGCCAGGACATGGAAACAACCTAGATGTCCATTGGCAGATGAATGGACAAGAAAGCTGTGGTACATATACACAATGGAATATTACTCAGCTATTAAAAATAATGCATTTGAATCTGTTCAATGAGGTGGATGAAACTGGGGCCTATTATACAGAGTGAAGCAAACCAGAAAGAAAACCACGAATACAGTATACTAATGCCTATATATGGAATTTAGAAAGATGGAAACAATGATCCTATATACGAGACAGCAAAAGAGATACAGATGTAAAGAATAGACTTTTGTACTCTTTGGGAGAAGGCGAGGGTGGGATCATTTGAGAGAATAGCATTGAAACACGTATATTATCATATGTGAAATAGATCGCCAGTCCAGATTTGATGCATGAGACAGGGTGTTCAGGGCTGGTGCACTGGGATGATCCTGAGGGATGGGATGGGGAGGGAGGTGGGAGGAGGGTTCAGGATGGGGAACATATGTACACCTATGGCTGATTCATGTCAATGTATGGCAAAAACCACTACAATATTGTAAAGTAATTCAGTTCAGTTCAGTCACTCAGCTGTGTCCAACCCTTTGTGACCCCCATGAATCACAGCACGCCAGGCCTCCATGTCCATCACAGACTCCCGGAGTTCACTCAAACTCATGTCCATCAAGTCGGTGATGCCATCCAGCCGTCTCATCCTCTGTCGGCCCCTCCTCCTCCTGCCTCCAATCCCTCCCAGCATCAGGGTCTTTTCCAATGAGTCAACTCTTTGCATGAGGTGGCCAAAGTATTGGAGTTTCAGCTTCAACATGAGTCCTTCCAATGAACACCCAGTGATCGATCTCCAGGATTGACTGGTTGGATCTCCTTGCAGTCCAAGGGACTCTCAAGAGTCTTCTCCAACACCACAGTTCAAAAGCATCCATTTTTCAGCGCTCAGCTTTCTTCACAGTCCAACTCTCACATCCATACATGACCACTGGAAAAACCATAGCCTTGACTAGACAGACCTTTGTTGGCAAAGTAATGTCTCTGCTTTTTAATATGCTGTCTAGGTTGGTCATAACCTTCCTTCCAAGGAGTAAGCGTCTTTTAATTTGATGGCTGCAATTGCCATCTGCAGTGATTTTGGAGCCCCCAGAAATAAAGTCTGACACTGTTTCCACTGTTTCCCCATCTATTTCCCATGAAATGATGGGACCAGATGCCATGATCTTAGTTTTCTGAATATTGAGCTTTAAGCCAACTTTTTCACTCTCCTCTTTCACTTTCATCAAGAGGCTTTTTAGTTCCTCTTCACTTCCTGCCATAAGGGTGGTGTCAACTGCATACCTGAGGTTACTGATATATCTCCTGTCAATCTTGATTCCAGCTTGCACTTCTTCCAGCCCAGCGTGTCTCATGATGTACTCTCACTATGAACAAAGCTAGTGGAGGTGATGGAATTCCAGTTGAGCTATTCCAAATCCTGAAAGATGATGCTGTTAAAGTGCTGCACTCAATATGACAGCAAATTTGGAAGACTCAGCAGTGGCCACAGGACTGGAAAAGGTAAGTTTGCATTGCAATCCCAAAGAAAGGCAATGTCAAAGAATGCTCAAACTACCACATCATCTCACACACTAGTAAAATAATACTCAAAATTCTCCAAGCCAGGCTTCAGCAATACATGAACCGTGAACTTCCAGATGTTCAGGCTGGTTTTAGAAAAGCCAGAGGAACCAGAGATCAAATTGCCAACATCCGCTGGATCATCGAAAAAGCAAGAGAGTTCCAGAAAAACATCTGTTTCTTCTTTATTGACTATGCCAAAGCCTTTGACTGTGTGGGTCACAATAAACTGTGGAAAATTATTCAAGAGATGGGAATACCAGACCACCCGACCTGCCTCTTGAGGAAGCGACAGTTAGAACTGGACATGGAACAATAGACTGGTTCCAAATCGGAAAAGGAGTATGTCAAGGCTGTATATTGTAAAGTAATTAGCTTCCAATTAATATAAATAAATTAAAAACAGAAAGGACATGTGTTTGATGATTGATGACTCCTGAGAGTAGCTATAATTCAGTCTTGCTGAGGACCCCCTGAAGTAGCCTTCAGTAGCCTTCAGCCCACTGAGGGATGACAAAGGTGGAGTATTTATCCACTGACCCTCATCCTTCATTGGTTAAGGATTGACCTACAGGCATTCATTTCCAGGCGTTCATTTCCAGCTTCCTTGCACATGTGCTGTGCAAACACTTTTGGCTGCATGTCTTCCTTGCTTTGCTTCTCTTGAAGCAAAGAGACATGAACAGTTAAGGTACAAGGCTGCCAGTGTGCACAAGAGCTGTCTGTTGTGGCTGCAGGTGAACTCAGGGCTGGGGTTCAGTAAAAATCTAACTGTCACTTAATGAATGGAAAAATAAATATTTCATAAACACTGTGTTTATCTTAATGTAAAGTCACCCATCTAGAAAAAATACATCAATCTTGTTTACCCACTATTCTATTTAACTCAGTTAACAAATAATATTCTAAGACCCAATTCTGGAATGTTCTAGAATAGAGGTCATGGATATTTTACTTTGCAATTCTGTTTAGGAGATTGTCGAAGTTCCTGGTTTTGAAGAAGACCAACAGGAATGTGGGAGCTAGTGGCTACCAAGAATCTTTCTCAATCACCTTTCAAATGTTCTTTATGAATGTACAGTGACTTGCTCACCATTCCAGTCATGCTTCCATCATATTTTCTTTCCTCCTACAAACACCATGACTTTATGTTTCCACAGAGATGCTGCTCCAGGAGGATCCCAGGACAGTACAAAGAACTCCAGAATTCTAAATAGCTTCTTTTTATCCCTCACAGCTTCTCCCAAACACTGTGGGCTGGAAAAGTAGAGGCCGACTTTTAGTGGTGCCAATATGTAATGTTTTTAATCAGGCTCAACAAGTCACACAGGAATTTCTTGAGAGAATGACAGCATTTACATCTTACATTTTTCCACATTAATAATGGCAAGATTAACCTAAAATCAACTAATAAATAAATACAAAAGGAATAATGAAACAGAGTTTCTTATCAGTTGTTATCAACTCCAGCACTCTTGTTTTGTAACAGTTCTAATTTGACACCTTAAATTAAAGCAAAGGTTCTCAGGTCAGGCTCAGAGTCTTCAAAGATACAGTAAAATTTGACAAGACCTTAGCACAACCCCCTGCTCAGAGTGAGACTTTAAATAAACATGAGGAACTCTGGGAAGTCAAGTACACTCTCAAAGTGACCTCCAAACCAAGCCAAAGATGACACTCTTTATGAGCTACTATTCTGGGGCAAAATAAAAATGTGAAATGTGTCCTATGGATTCAACTTTTAAATTATTCCTGCTTGAGCAGTTTCTTTTTTATTGTTTTTTAACTTTAATATGGTGACAAGAGGAGATCATTTAATTCAGGTAAACTGGGATCTCCTACCAGTCTTAATCAAAAATATAAAACTGCTGAAAAATGAATGCCAAACATTCTCAGGACCCACGTTTTATGACTACTTTCAAGGAACAGAATTTTCAGAGTCATGTGAAAGCCAGGAAACCTTGAGCAAAGAGTTTACTAACTGCAACTCTTCCTTGGCTACATTACAAAAGAAGGAGGAGGAGGAGGAGGAGGAGGAGGAGGAGGAGGTGGAGGAAGACCCAGGGTCCCTTTCCAGTTGCCACTGGGATATTGGAATTCCTATCGATTTTCAAGAATAGTCAGGCATCGTCTCCTGTTGAAGCATGCAACTTTGCATTCCTCTTGAGTTGTAAAAGCGGTGTGAGGCATCCTGTCGAGATGAGGTGGGGAACTAGGGCTTTTTCTAGGGTCTCAACAGGGGATTCAGACCATCTTTTATGTTGTGAGAAGAAACACGAGCTTGCGTTTGAGTCACTGCAGGGAAATCAGGCCTTGCTCGAGTCAGGGAAACTCGGTGTCCATTCCACTTGAGGCATCAAATTCAGGGTCCCTCTCAAATGCCTATAGCTGAGAGTATCCTCCTCTTGAGGTGCGAGTGGAAAGGCAGCATTCCTCTTGAGGTGAAGCAAGGGAATCAGCCCTTATCTTGAGTTGATTTGGGGTACACAGAGATTTTCCGTGTTGCTGCAGTGACCTCAGGGTTCCTCTAGACTTGTGACGGTGTTCTTGGGGACTCTCTGGAGTTCCATAATGGAAGCCAAACCTCCTTGCCTGTTTGATATGGAACACGGAATTGCTCTGGAGGCAATGCAGGGGAATCGGTCCTCATCTCGCTTTGAGGGTGGAATCTTGTGATTTTACTCGAGTTGCGGCCGGATACTCGTGGTTCCTCTCAAGATCCTACGGGGACGGCAGTGAATCTCTCGTGGTTTGTCAGGGACGTCAGGCCTCGTTTCCAGGTGTCAGGGACACCTCGGGGTACTTCTCGAGTCATGGCAGGGGAATCGAGAAGCCTCTTGACTTGAGGCGGAAAATCCAGAGTCCGGTTCCTGTTGCCACAGGGATCTTGGACTTTGTATCGATTTTCAGGGGGAATCCATCATCGTCTCGTGTTGAGGCATGGAAGACCTCTTTGCTCTCAAGTTGGAAATGCGGTGTCAGTCCTCATGTCAACTTGAGGCGGGGATCTCGGGCTTTTTCTAGAAGTTCTACAGGGGAGTCAGACATCCCTTAGTGTTGCGAGTGGAAACTCAGAGTTCCATTCAAGTCATTTCCATGGAACCAGTCCTTCTGTCGAGCTGAGGGGGAACACAATATCCTTTCGTCTTACAGAAGGAACCTTGGGGTACTTCTCGAGTTTCAACAGCTGAGACAAGGCACCGCTTCCAGTGTGAGTGGAACATCGGCATTCCCCTTGAGTCGAAGAGTGAGAATCGGCCCACATCTCGAGATCATATGGGGTACACGGAGGTCTTCTGGAGTTGCTGTGCTGACCTGGGCGTTCCTGTAGTCTTTCAACGGTGTTCTCGGGAAACGTCTGGAGTTGCCTAAAAGAAGTCATGCCTCCAGACGTGTTTGATGGGTAATAGGGGGTGGCTCTGTTGCCAATGCAGGAGAATCGTGCCTCATCTCGTGGTGAGGGGGAAGTCTCATGGTTTTTCTCGAGTTGCGGTGGAAACCTGGGGTTTCCTCTCGAGTTACGAGGGGATAGGCTTTAAACACTCATGTATTCTCAGCGACGTCAGGACTCCTGTCTAGTTTCCAGGGACACATCGGGATTCTCCTCGAGTCTTGGCAGGGCAATAGGGACGCCTCTCGAGGTGAGGCGGGAGACCCAGGGTCCCTTTCCAGTTGCCACAGGGATATTGGGATTCCTATCGATTTTCAAGAGGAGTCAGGCACCGTCTCCTTTTGAAGTGTGGGACTCCGCATTCCTCTCAAGTTGTCAAAGCAGTGTGAGGCTTCCTGTTGAGAAGAGGTGGGGAACTAGGGCTTTTTCTAGGGTCTCCACAGGGGACTCAGACATCCCTTCATGTTGTGAGATGCAAGACAAGCTTGTATTCAAGTCACTGCAGGGAAATCAGGCCTTTCCTCGAGTCAGGGGATCTCGGTGTCCATTCCACTTGAGGCAGCAAACTAAGGGTCCCTCTCACATACCTATCGCTGAGAGAAGCCTCCTCTTGAGGTGCGAGTGGAAAGTCGGCATTCCTCTCGAGGTGAAGAGTGGAAATCGGCCCTCATCTCAACATGATTTTGGGTACACAGAGCTCTGTCGATTTGCCGCAGTGACCTTGGAGATCCTCTAGACTTGTGATGGTGTTCTTGGAGACTCTCTGGAGTTCCATAAATGAAGTCAAGCCTCGTTTTGAGTTTGATGTGGAACACAGAATTGCTCTGGAGGCAATGCAGGGGAATCGGGCATCATCTTGCTTTGAAGGTAGAATTTTGTGGTTTTACTCAAGTTGCATTAGGAAAATCGTGGTTCCTCTCAAGTTCCTACAGGGACGGCAGTGAACCTCTCGTGGTTTCTCAAGGATGTCAAGCCTCCTTTCTTGTTGCCAGCAAAACTTTGGGATTTTTCTCGAGTTGTGGCAGGGGAATCGGGATGCATCTTGAGTTGAGGCGGAAATTCCAGAGTCCATTTCCTGTTGTGACAGGGAACTTGTGGTTTGTATAGATTTTCAGGGGAGTCAGGTGTTGTCTCGTGTTGAGGCATGGAAGACCTCTTTGGTCTCAAGTTTGAAATGGGGTGTCAGGCCTCATGTCGAGAAGATGTGTGGAACTCAGGCTTTTTCTAGAAGTGAAACAAGGGAGTCAGACCTCCCTTAGTTTTGCGACCAGAAACTCAGAGTTCCATTGAAGTCGTTGCCATGGAATCAGTCCTTATGCCGAGCTGAGGGAGAACAAGAAGTCCTTTCGACTTACAGCAGGGACCTCGGGGTGATTCTCGAGTTTCAACAGGTGAGACAAGGCAGCACTTTTGGTGTGAGTGGAACATTGGGATTCCTCTCCAATCGAAGGAAGAGAATCGGCCCTCATCTCGAGATGACTTGGGGTACACGGAGCTCTTCTCGTGTTGCTGTGCTGACCTCGGAGTACATCTAGACTTGTGACGGTGTGCTCGGGGAATCTCTGGAGTTGCTTAAAGGAAGTCAAGCCTCCTTTCGTGTTTGATGGGGAATGCGGGATGGCTCTGGAACTAATGCAGGGGATCCGGGCCTCATCTCCGGTGAGGGGGGAAATCTCATGGTTTTTCGCGAATTGCGGTGGGAACCTGGGGTTTCCTCTCGAGTTACGACGGGGATGTTCTAGAAACACTCGTGATTTCTCAGCAATGTCAGGGCTCCTGTCTAGTTTATGGGACACCTCGGGATTCTCCTCGAGTCATGGCAGGGCAGTAGGGACTCCTCTCGAATTGAGGAGGGAGACCAAAGGTACCTTTCCAGTTGCTACTGGGATATACGAATTCCCATCGATTTTCAAGAGGAGTCAGGCATCATCTCCTGTTGAAGCATGCAACTTCACATTCCTCTTGAGTCGTCAAAGGGGTGTGAAGCCTCCTGTGGAGATGAGGCCTGGAATTAGGTCTGTTTCTAGGGTCTCAACATGGGATTCAAACATCCCTTCATGTTGGGAGAGGAAACATGGGCTTGCATTTGAGTCACTGCAGGAAAATCAGGCCTTACGTCAAGTGAGGCAAACTCAGTGTCCATTCCAAAAGAGGCAGCAAACTCAGGGTCCCTCTCACATACCTATAGCTGAGAGAAGCCTCCTCTTGAGGTGCTTGTGGAAAGCTGGCATTCCTCTTGAGTCGATGCCAGGGAATCAGCTCTCATCTCGAGATGATTTGGGGTACACGGAGCACTTCTCGAGTTGCAGTGCTGAACTTGGTGTTCCTCTAGACTTGGGACGGTGTTCTTGGGGAATCTCTGGAGTTGCCTAAAGGAAGTCAAGCCACTAGTCGTGTTTGATGGGGAATGTAGGATGGCTCTGGAGCCAATGAAGGGGAATCAGGCCTTATCTCGAGTTGACTTGGGGTACAAGGAGCTCTTTCGTGTTGCTGCTCTGACCTCAGGGTCCCTCTATACTTGTGACAGTGTTTTTGGGGTACTCTCTTGAGTTCCATCCAGGAAGTCAAGTCTCCTTTAATGTTTAAAGTGGAAAACGGAATTCCTCTGTAGGCAAATCAGGGGAATTGGGCCTCATCTAACGGCGAAAGGGACATCTCATGGTTTTTCTCGAGTTGCTGGGGGAACCTGGGGTATATTCTCGAGTTACGACGTGGATGGCCCTTCAAAACTCGTGTTTGTTCAGCGATGTCAGGACGCCTGTCTAGTTCCGAGGGTCACCTCGGGATTCTCCTCGAGGCTTGGCAGGGCAATAGGGACGCCTCTCGAGGTGTGGCGGGAGACCCAGGGACACTTTCCAGTTGCCACAGGGATATTGGTATTCCTATCAATTTTCAAGAGGAATCAGGCATCGTCTCCTTTTGAAGCACTGAACTCCGCGTGTCTCTCGAGTTGTCCAAGGGATGTGAGGTTTCCTGTCGAGATGAGGCAGGGAACTAGGGCTTTCTCTAGGGTCTCCACAGGGGATTCAGACATCCCTTCTTCTTGGGAGATGAAAGACGAGCGTGCATTCAAGTCAATGAAGGGAAATCCGGCCTTATTTCAAGTCAGGGCATCTCCGTGTCCATTCCACTTGAGGCAGCAAACTCAGGGTCCCTCTCACATACCTATAGCTGAGAGAAGCCTCTTCCTGAGGCGCTTGTGCCAAGTTGGCACTCCTCTTGAGTTGAAGCCTTGGAATCAGCTCTCATCTCTAGATGATTTGGTGTACACCGAGCTTTTCTTGAGTTGCTGTGCTGAACTTGGTATTCCTCTAGACTTGGGACGGTGTTCTCGCGGAATCTCTGGAGATGCCTAAAGGAAGTCACGCCACTTGTCGTGTTTGATGGGAAAAGCGGGTAGTCTCTGGAGCCAATGCAGGGGAATCGGGCCTCCTCTTGAGTTGATTTGGGGTAAACAGAGTTCTTTCATGTTGCTACGGGGACCTCAGGGTCCCTCTAGACTTGTGACAGTGTTCTTGGGGACTCTCTGGAGTTCCATCAAGGAAGTTAAGGCTCCTTTCGTATTTGATGGGGAACACGGACTTGCTCTGCATGCAATGTAGGGGAATCGGGGCTCATCTTGCGGCGAGGGTGAAGTCTCATGGTTTTTTTCGAGTTGTGGCCAGAATGTGGGATATGTTCTCGAGTTACAGCGGGCATGGCCCTTCAAAACGCCTGGTTGATCAGCGACGTCAGGACTCCTGTCTAGTTGCGAGGGACAACTCAGGATTCCCCTCGAGGCTTGGGAGGGCAATAGGGACGCCTCTCGAGGTGAGGCGTGAGACCCAGTATCCCTTTCCAGTTGCCAGAGGGATACTGTGACTCTTGTCAGTTTTCAAGAGGAGTCAGGCATTGTCTCTTTTTGAAGCATTGACATCTGCATGCCTCTCGAGTTGTCAAAGGGATGTGAGGTCTCCTGTCGAGATGAGGCAGGGAAATAGGCCTTTCTCTAGGGTCTCCACAGGGGATTCAGAGATCCCTTCATCTTGTGAGATGAAAGACAAGCGTGCATTCAAGTCACTGCAAGGAAATCCAGCCTTATTTTGAGTGAGGGCATCAGGGAATCCATTCCACTTGAGGCAGCAAACTCAGGGTCCCACTCACATACCTATAGGTGAGAGAAGCCTCCTCTTTAGGTGTTGTTTAAAGCCGGCATTTCTCTTGAGTCAAAGCCAGGGAATCAGCTCTCATCTCGAGATGATTTAGGGTACACGGAGCTGTTTTCGAGTTGCTGTGCTGAACGTGGTGTTCCTCTATACTTGGGACGGTGTTCTCGGGGAATCTCTGGAGTTGCCTCAAGGAAGTCAAGACACTTGTCGTGTTAGATGCGGAACGTGGGATGGCACTGGAGCAAATGTAGGGGAATCTGGCCTCATTTCGAGTTGATTTGGGGTACACTGAGCTCTTTCGTGTTGCTTTGGTGACGTCAGGGTCCCTCTAGATTTGTGAGTGTTCTTGGGGACTCTCTGGATTTCAATCAAAGACGTCAAGTCTCCTTTCATGTTTGATAGGGAACACGGAATTGCTCTGCACGCAATGCAGGAGAGTCTGGTCTCATCTCTCATCGAGTGGGAAGTCTCATGGTTTTTCTCGAGTTACGGAGGGAACCTGAGGTATATTCTCGAGTTATGATGGCGATGGCCCCTCAAAACTCGTGTTTGTTCAGCGACGTCAGGACGCCTGTCTAGTTCCGAGGGTCACCTCGGGATTCTCCTCAAGGCTTCGGAGGGCAATAGGGACGCCTCTCGAGGTGAGGCGTGAGACCCAGTGTCCCTTTCCAGTTGCCAGAGGGATGCTGTGACTCCTGTCAGTTTTCAAGAGGAGTCAGGCATTGTCTCTTTTTGAAGCACTGAACTCCGTGTGCCTGTCGAGTTGTCAAAGGGATGTGAGGCCTCCTGTCGAGATGAGGCGGCGAAATAGGGCTTTCTGTAAGGTCTACACAGGGGATTCAGACATCCCTTCATTTGGGAGATGAAATATGAGCCTGCGTTCAAGTCACTGCAGGGAGATCTGGCCTTATTTCGAGTCAGGGCATCTCGGTGTCCATTCCACATGAGGCAGCAAACTCAGGGTCCCTCTCACATTCCTATAGCTGACAGAAGCCTCCTCCTGAGGTGATTGTGGAAAGTTGGCATTCCTCTTGAATGGAAGCCACAGAACCAGCTCTCATCTCAAGATGATTTGGGATACACGGAGCTTTTCTCGAGTTGCTGTGGTGAATGTGGTGTTCCTCTAGACTTGGGACGGTGTTCTCGGGGAATCTCTGGAGTTGCCTAAAGGAAGTCAAGCCACTTGTCGTGTGTGATGGGGAACGCAGGATGGCTCTGCAGCCAATGCAGGGGAATCTGGCCTCATCTCCAGTTGATTTAGGTTACACTGAGCTCTTTCTTGTTGTTGCGGTGAACTAAGTGTCCCTCTAAACTTGTAACAGTGTTCTTGGGGATTCTCTGGAGTTCCATCAAGGAAGTCAAGGCTCCTTTCATGTTTGATGGGGAACACGGAATTGTTCTGCATGCTATGCAGGGGAATCGGGGCTCATCTGGCGGCGAGGGGGGAGTCTCATGGTTTTTCTCGATTTGCAGCCGGAACCTGGGGTATATTCTCGAGTTACAACCGGAATGGCCCTTCAAAACTCATGTTTGTTCAGCGACTTCAGGATGCCTGTCGAGTTGTGAGGGACACCTTAGGATTCTCCTCGATTCTTGGGAGGGCAATAGGGACGCCTCTCGAGGTGAGGCGTGAGACCCACTGTCCCTTTCCAGTTGCTAGAGTGATACTGTGACTCTTGTCAGTTTTCAAGAGGAGTCAGGCATCGTCTCCTTTTGAAGCATCGAAATCCGCGTGCCTCTCGAGTTGTCAAAGGGATGTGAGGTCTCCTGTCGAGATGAGGTGGGGATCTAGGCCTTTCTCTAGGGTCTCCACAGGGGATTCAGACATCCCTTCATCTTGTGAGATGAAAGACGAGCATGCATTCAAGTCACTGCAGGGAAATCTGGCCTTATTTCAAGTGAGGGCATCAGGGAATCCATTCCACTTGAGACAGCAAACTCAGGGTCCCACTCACATACCTATAGGTGAGAGAAGCCTCCTCTTTAGGTGTTGTTTAAAGCTGGCATTCCTCTTGAGTCAAAGCCAGGGAATCAGCTCTCATCTCAAGGTGATTTGGGGTACATGGAGCTTTTCTCGAGTTGCTGTGCTGAACTTGGTGTTCCTCTATACTTGGGACGGTGTTCTCGGGGAATCTCTGGAGTTGCCTAAAGGAAATCAAGACACTTGTTATGTTTGATGGGGAATGCGGGATGCCTCTGGATCCAATGCAGGAGAATCAGGCCTCATCTTGAGTTGATTTGCAGTACCCGTAGCACTTTTGTGTTACTGCGGTGACCTCAGGGTCCCTCTACTTCTGACAGTGTTCTTGGTGATGCTCTATAGTACCATCAAGGAAGTAAAGACTCCTTTGGTGTTTGATGGGTAACACGGACTTGGTCTGCACGCAGAGCAGGGGAATTGGGCATATCTCGCGGCAAAGGGAAAGTCTCATGCTTTTTCTCGAGTTGCGGCGGAAACCTGGGGTATATTCTCGAGTTACAACAGGGAAGGCCCTTCAAGACTCGTGTGCGTACAGTGATGTCAGGAGTCCTGTCTAGTTGCAAGGGACACCTCGGGATTCTCCTCGAAGCTTGGCAGGGCAATAGGGGTGCCTCTCGTAGTGAGGTGGGAGACCTAGTCTCCCTTACCAGTTGCCACAGGAATATTGTTGTTCCTATCAATTTTCAAGAGGTGTAAGGCATCGTCTCCTTTTGAAGCATTGAACTCCGCGTGCCTCTGGAGTTGTCAAAGGGATGTAAGGCCTCCTGTTGAGATGAGGCAGGGAACTAGGGCTTTGTCTATGGCCTTCACAGGGGATTCAGACATCCCTTCATCTTGGGAGATGAAAGACGAGCCTGCATTCAAGTCAATGAAGGGAAATCCAGCCTTATTTCGAGTCAGGGCATCTCAGTGTCCATTCCCCTTGAGTCAGCAAACTCAGGGTCTCTTTCACATAGCTATAGCTGAGAGAAGCCTACACCTGAGGTGCTTGCGGAATGTTGGAATTCCTCTTGATTTGAAGGCAGGGAATGAGGGGAATGAGCTATCATCTCGAGATGATTTGGGGTACACGGAGCTTTTCTCGAGTTGCTGTGGTGAATGTGGTGTTCCTCTAGACTTGGGACGGTGTTCTCGGGGAATCTCTGGAGTTGCCTAAAGGAAGTCAAGCCACTTGTCGAGTGTGATGGGGAATGTTGGATGGCTCTGGAGCCAATGCAGGGGAATCTGGCCTCATACCCAGTTGATTTAGGTCACACTGAGTTCTTTCTTGTTGCTGCGGTGAACTAAGTGTCCCTCTAGACTTGTAACAGTGTTCTTGGGGATTCTCTGGAGTTCCATTAAGGAAGTCAAGGCTCCTTTCATGTTTGATGGGGAACATGGAATTGCTCTGCATGCAATGCAGGGGAATCTGGTCTTATCTCTCATCGAGCAGGAAGTCTCATGGTTTTTCTCGAGTTGCGGCGGGAACCTGGGGTGTATTCTCGAGTTACGATGGGGATGGCCCTTCAAAACATGTGTTTATTCAGCAAAGTCAGGACTCCTGTCTAGTTGCGAGGGACAACTTGGGATTCCCCTCGAGGCTTGGGAGGGCAATAGGGACTCCTCTCGAGGTGAGGCTTGAGACCCAGTGTCCCTTTCCAGTTGCCACAGGGATATTGGGATTTCTATCAATTTTCAAGAGGAATCAGGCGTCATCTCCTTTTGAAGCAATGAACTCCGCGTGTCTCTCCAGTTGTCAAAGGGATGTGAGGCTTCCTGTCGAGATGAGGCAGGGAGCTAGGGCTTTCTCTAGGGTCTGCACAGGAGATTCAGACATCCCTTCTTCTTGGGAGATGAAAGACGAGCCTGCATTCAAGTCAATGAAGGGAAATCCGGCCTTATTTCGAGTCAGGGCATCTCAGTGTCCATTCCACATGAGGCAGCAAACTCAGGGTCCCTCTCACATACCTATAGCTGAGAGAAGACTCCTCCTGAGGGGCTTGTGGAAAGTTGGCATTCCTCTTGAGTCAAAGCCTTGGAATCAGCTCTCATCTCTAGATGATTTGGTGTACACCGAACTTTTCTTGAGTTTTGTGCTGAACTTGGTATTCCTCTAGACTTGGGACGGCGTTCTCAGGGAATCTCTGGAGATGCCTAAAGGAAGTCACGCCACTTGTCGTGTTTGATGGGAAAAGCGGGTAGTCTCTGGAGCCAATGCAGGGGAATTGGGCCTCCTCTCGAGTTGATTTGGGGTACACGGAGCTCTTTCATGTTGCTACGGGGACCTCAGGGTCACTCTAAACTTGTGACAGTGTTCTTAGGGACTCTCTGGAGTTCCATCAAGGAAGTCAAGGCTCCTTTCGTATTTGACGGGGAACACGGACTTGCTCTGCATGCATTGTAGGGGAATCGGGGCTCATCTTGTGGCGAGGGTGAAGTCTCATGGTTTTTTTCGAGTTGTGGCTGGAACGTGGGATATGTTCTCGAGTTACAGCGGGCATGGCCCTTCAAAACACCTGTTGGATCAGCGACGTCAGGACTCCTGTCTAGTTGCAAGGGACAACGTGGGATTCCCCTCGAGGCTTGGGAGGGCAATAGGGATGTCTCTCGAGGTGAGGCGTGAGACCCAGTGTCCCTTTCCAGTTGCCAGAGGGATGCTGTGACTCTTGTCAGTTTTCAAGAGGAGTCAGGCATCGTCTCCTTTTGAAGCACTGAACTTCGTGTGTCTGTCGAGTTGTCAAAGGGATGTGAGGCCTCCTGTTGAGTTGAGGAGGCGAAATAGGGCTTTCTGTAAGGTCTACACAGGGGATTCAGACATCCCTTCATCTTGGGAGATGAAATACGAGCCTGTATTCAAGTCAATGAAGGGAAATCCGGCCTTATTTCGAGTCAGGGCATCTCGGTGTCCATTCCACATGAGGCAGCAAACTCAGGGTCCCTCTTACATTCCTATACGTGACAGAAGCCTCCTCCTGAGGGGTTTGTGGAAAGTTGGAATTCCTCTTGAGTCAAATCCAGGGAATCAGCTCTCAGCTCGACTTGATTTGGCATACTCCGAGCTCTTTCTTGCTTTTGCGATAATCTCAGGGTCCCTCTAGACTTGTGAGAGTGTTCTTGGGGACTCTCTGCAGTGCCATCAAGGAAGTCAAGGCTCCTTTCCTGTTTGATGTGGAACACGGAATTGCTCTGCAGGCAGTATAAGGGAATCGGGCATCATCTCGCGGCAAGGGGGAAGTCTCATGGTTTTTCTCGAGTTGCAGCTGGAACCTGGGGTATATTCTCGAGTTACGATGGCGACGGCCCTTCAAAACTCGTGCTTGTTCAACGACATCATAACTACTGTCTAGTTGTGATGGACACCTTGGTATTTTCCTTGATGCTTGGCAGGGCAATAGCGACACCTCTCGAGGTCAGGCGGGAGACCCAGGTTCCCTGTCAAGTTGCCAAAGTGATATTGGGGTTCCTATCAATTTTGAAGATGAGTCAGGCATCATCTCCTTTTGTAGAATTGAACTCCGCATGCGTCTTGAGTTTTCAAAGGGATTTGAGGCTTCCTGTCGAGATGAGGCAGAGAACTAGGGCTTTCTCTATGGTCTCCACAGGGGATTCAGACATCCCTTCATCTTGGGATATTCAAGATGAGCCTGCGTTCAAGTCACTGCAGGGATATTCGGCCTTATTTCGAGTCAGGGCATCTCGGTGTCCATTCCACTTGAGGCCGCAAACTCAGGGTCCCTCTCATATACCTATAGCTGAGAGAAGCCTCCTTTTGAGGTGCTTGTGGAAAGTTGGTATTCCTCTTTAGTGGAAGCCAGGGAATCAGCTCTCATCTCGAGTTGATTTAGTACACGGAGCTCTTCCTTGTTGCTGCAGTGACCTCAGGGTCCATCTAGACTTGTGACAGTATTCTTGCGGACTCTCTAGAGTGCCAACAGGGAAGTCAAGGTTCTTTTCTTGTTTGATGCAGAACGCGGAATTGTTCTGCATGCAATGCAGAGAATCCGGCCTCATCTCACCGCGAGGGGGAAGTCTCATTGTTTTTCTCGAGTTGCCGTGGAAACCTGTGGTATGTTCTCGTGTTACGGCGCGGATGGCCCTTCAAAACTCGTGTTTG
The DNA here is from genome assembly GCF_033118175.1 of Dama dama. Classification (NCBI taxonomy): domain Eukaryota; kingdom Metazoa; phylum Chordata; class Mammalia; order Artiodactyla; family Cervidae; genus Dama; species Dama dama. The sequence continues at coordinate 7,853,850 of NC_083697.1, read as the reverse complement.
TTCAGCGACGTCAGGACTCCTGTCTAGTTGCGAGGGACCCCTTGGGATTCTCCTCGAGGCTTGGCAGGACAATAGGGACGCCTCTCATTGTGAGGTGGGAGACCCAGCGTCCCTTTCCCATTGCCAAAGTGATATTGGTATTCCTGTCAATTTTCAAGATGAGTCAGGCATAGTCTCCTTTTGAAGGATTGAACTCTGTGTGCCCCTCGAGTTTTCAAAGGGATATGAGGACTCCTGTCGAGATGAGGCGGGGAACTAGTGCTTTCTCTAGGGTCTCCACAGGAGTTTCAGACATCCCTTCATCTGGGGATATTCAAGATGAGCCTGCATTCAAGCCACTGCAGGAAAATCCGGCCTTATTTCGCATCAGGGAATGTCGGCATCCATTCCACTTGAGGCCACAAACTCAGGGTCCCTCTCACATAGCGATAGCTGAGAGAGCCTCCTCTTGAGGTGCTTGTGGTAAGTTGGTATTCCTCTTGAGTCGAAGTCAGGGAATCAGCTCTCATCTCGAGATGATTTGGGGTACACGGTGCTTTTCTCGAGTTGCTGTGCTGGATTTGGTGTTCCTCTCGACTTGGGATGGTGTTCTCAGGGAATCTCTGGAGTTGCTTAAAGGAAGTCAAGCCACCAGTCGTGTTTGATGGGGAACCCAGGATGGCTCTGGAGCCAATGCAGGGAAATTGGGCCTCATCTAGAGTTGATTTGGGGGAACACGAAGCACTTTCCTGTTCCTGCGGGGACATCAGTGTCCCTCTAGACCTGTGACAGTGTTCTTGGGGACTATCTGGAGTTGCATCAAGGGAGTCAAGGCTCCTTTGGTTTTTGATGAGGAACACGGACTTGTTCTGCAGACAATGCAGTGATGTCGGGCCTTATCTCGTGGTGATGGGGAAGTCTCATGGTTTTTCTTGAGTTGCGGTGGGAACCTTGGGTATGTTCCCGAGTTATGGCGGGGATGGCCCTTCAAAACTCGTGTTTGTTCAGTGACGTCAGGACTCCTGTCTAGTTGTGAGGGACACCTCAGGATTCTCCTCAAGGCTTGGCAGGGCAATAGGGATGCCTCTCGAGGTGAGGCGGTAGACCCAGTGTCCCTTTCCAGTTGCCACAGGGATACTGGGATTCCTGTCAATTTTCAAGAGGAGTCAGTCTTCGTCTCCTTTTGAAGACGTGAACTCCGCGTTCCTCTCGAGTTTCAAAGGGATATGAGGCTTCCTGTCGAGTTAAGTCGGGGAACTAGGGCTTTCTCTATGGTCTCCACAGGGAATTCAGACATTCCTTCATCTTGTGAGATGAAAGATGAGCCTGCATTCAAGTCACTGCAGGGAGATCTGGCCTTATTTCGAGTCAGGGCATGTCGGTGTCCATTCCACTTGAGGCTGCAAACTCAGGGTCCCTCTCACATACTGATAGCTGAGAGAAGCCTCCTCTTGAGGTGCTTGTGGAAAGTTGGTATTCCTCTTGAGTCGAAGCCAGGGAATCAGCTCTCATCTTGACATCATTTGGGGTACACGGAGCTTTTCTCAAGTTGCTGTGCTGAACTTGTTGTGCCTCTAGACTTGGGCCAGTGTTCTCGGGAATCTCTGGAGTTGCCTAAAGGAAGTCAAGCCACTTGTTGTGTTTGATAGGGAACACGGGATGTCTCTGGAGACAATGCAGGGGAATTGGGTCTCTTCTCGAGTTGATTAGGGTTACACGGAGCTCTTTCATGTTGCTGTGGAGACCTTAGGATCCCTCTAGACTTGTTACAGGGTTCTTGGGGACTCTCTGTAGTTCCATCAAGGAAGTCAAGGCTCCTTACATGTTTAGGGGAACATGGACTTGCTCTGCACGCAATGCAGGGGAATTGAACCTTATCTCCCGGCAAGAGTGAAGTCTCATGGTTTTCCTCGAGTTTCGGCGGGAACCTGGGTGATGTTCTCGAGTTACATAGAGGATGGCCCTTTAAAACTCGTGTTGGTTCAGCGACGTCAGGACTCCTGTCTAGTTGCGACAACACCTCGGGATTCTCCTCGAGGCTTGTCAGGGCAGTAGGGACACCTCTCCAGGTGAAGCGAGAGACCCAGTGTCCCTTTCCAGTTGCCACAGGGATACTGGGATTCCTATCAAATTTCAAGAGGAGTCAGGCATTGTCTCCTTTTGAAGCACCTAACTCTGCATGCCTCTCGAGTTGTCAAAGGGATGTGCAGCCTCCTGTCGAGATGAGGCAGGGAAATAGGGGTTCTCTAAGGTCGCCACAGGGGATTCAGACATCCCTTCATCTTGTGAGATGAAAGACAAATCTGCATTCGAGTCAATGCAGGGAAACCCGGCTTTATTTCACGTCAGGGCATCTCGGTGTCCATTCCACTTGAGGCAGCAAACTCAGGGTCCCTCTAACATACCTATAGCTGAGAGAAGCCTCCTCTTGAGGTGCTTGTGAAATGTTGGGATTCCTCTTGAGTCGAAGGAAGGGAATCAGCTCTCATTTCGAGATGATTTGGGGTACACGGAGCTTTTCTCGAGTTGCTGTGCTGAACTTGGTGTTCCTCTATCCTTGGGACGGTGTTCTCGGGAATCTGTGGAATTGACTTAAGGAAGTCAAGCCACTTGTCGTGTTTGATGTGGAACATGGGATGGCTCTGGAGCCAATTCAGGGGAATCGGGCCTCATCTCGATTTGATTTGGGGTACACGGAGCTCTTTCGTGCTGCTGTGGGATCTCAGGGTCCCTCTAGACTTGTGACAGTGTTCTTGGTGACTCTGGTGTTCCATCAAGGAAGTCAAGGATCCTTTCCTCTTTCATGTGGAACACGAAATTGCTCTGCACACAATGCCGGGGAATCGGGACTCATCTTGCGGTGTCGGGGAAGTCTCACGGTTTTTCTCGAGTTGCAGCGGGATCCTGGGGTATATTCTCGCGTTAAGTCAGGGATGGCCCTTCAAACCTCATGTCTGTTCAGCGACGTCAGGACTCCTGTCTAGTTTCGGGGGATATTTCGGGATTCTCCTCCAGGATTGGCATGGCAATGTGGACGCCTCTCGAGGTGAGGCGGGAGACCCAGGGTCCCATTCCAGTTGCCACAAGCATATTGGGATTCCTATCAATTTTCCAGAGGAGTCAGACTTTGTCTCGTTTTAAAGCATTGAACTCCGCATTCCTCTGGAGTTGTCAAAGGGATATGAGGCCTCCTGTCGAGATGAGGCGGGGAACTAGGACTTTCTCTAGGGTCTCCACAGGGTATTCAGATATCCCTTCATCTTGTGAGATGAAAGACGAGCCTGCATTCAAGTCAATGCAGGGAAATCAGGCCTTATTTCAAGTCAGGGCATCTCGGTGTCCATTCCACTTGAGGCAGCAAACTCAGGGTCCCTCTCACATACCTATAGCTGAGAGAATCCTCCTTTTGAGGTGCTTGTGGATATTTGGCATTCCTCTTGAGTCAAAGCCAGGGACTAAGCTCTCATCTCGAGTTGATTTGGGGTACACGGAGCTCTTTTTTGTTGCTGCGTTGACCTCAGGGTCCCTCTAGAGTTGTGACAGTGTCTTGGGGATTCTCTGGAGTTCCATCAAGGAAGTCAAGGCTCGTTTTGTGTTTGATGTGGAACACGGAATTTCTCTGTACGCAATGCAGGGGAATCGGGCCTCATCTCGCGTCGAAGATTATAAAGCTAAGGAGGTTATAAAGATTTTAATCCATGAAATTATCCCCAGGTTTGGATTGCCATTGAGCTTTCAGAGTGGCAATGGTTCTGCCTTTGAAGCTGCTGTAACTCAGGGGGTGTCTAAAGCTCTAAGAATAAAATATCACTTACACTGTTCCTGTAAACCCCAATCCTCAGGGAAGGTTGAAATAGCTAACGACATTATCAAAAGACATCTGCGTAAATTAACTCGAGAAACAGGACAATTGGTTTAATGTCCTACTCATAGCTTTAATGAGGAGGGACTGTGCCCTTTTGAATGTATTTGTGGAAAGCCTTTCTTATGCATAGACATTGTTATAGACCCTGAAGCCTTGGACTTAACTAATTATGTAACTCAGCTCTCAGCTTTTCAACAGGCATTAACAGAACTCTGGGAGTTGACTCCTGACCCAGCTTGAGTCAAGGAAGCCTCTATTTGAGCCAGGAACCGTGGTCCTCATAAAAACATTGGGGTCTGGGCGCCCATCCCTTGAGCCCCTCTGGGAAGACCCTTACCAGGTTATTCTTTCTTCTCCCACAGCTGTCAAAGTGCCAGGAATTGATTTGTGGGTACATCACACTCGAGTTAAGAAGCGGCACCCTGACCAGAACTAAGTGACTTCATTTTATGTCTTTACTTTCTAAGCTCTGGCTTTGTACTTATCTGATGGGCATGATAATCTATGTAAGCCTACTTATGCTGACTCCAAAAATCCTGAGTCTGCCGTTTGAACCTCAAGACAATGCTTGGGCTCACTCCTATGCATCATTTCACAATCAGTCTAACTTCTGGGCCTGTGGAGACCTCCCCTCTTCATCAGTGGAAGGCTTCCAGTGGTGGACATTTCCACTTCAAGGAAAGGACTTTCTCCAAGTCTGCAAATACCTTCAACAACAATCACATGTGATGCCTCTTCTTAAACTGATGACATCTAAAGAACACTAAGATGGACTGATGTAACTATGGGCATAATGTGACTTTTCATTTTGATTTTAACTTGGTTTAATGACTATTTTGCCTTACATCTGTAACTGTATAATGGGGTTTTCTAACTGTCTAAAAGCTTTTAAGTTACAAATGGTTGTCCAAGCTCCTATGAGTGCCACAGCCTCCTCCAACTATTACTTGGGGCCCCTGGATCAGAGACCCTCATTATTAGGGTTAGGAGAATATGTTGCCTTAACTATTTAGGGACCATGCCCCTAGACAGCAGGAAGTATTTATAAATGAAAACAATACCCCTTTCCCTTGGCAACATAATCCTCCTTAAACAAAAGGGGGAAATGAGAAAGTCAATTCCTTGGCAGATTGATAAGAATTCCAGGGGTCCCCAAGGAGAGAGGGGTCTGGAATTCTCAAGGAGGAAGAAAGGACAAACTTTTTTGTCCCTCTACATTCCTTAGGATTATATAGCAATAGTGTATCCTGCTTGAGGACAGCCTCTGGAAAAAAACCTTTGGGCTAATCCTATTATCTTAAGGTGTAAATTATGGGAGTAGGTCTAGCAAGGTGTTTACAACCTCCAGACATTCTTTTGATTCACTGTAATAACTAATTACCTTGGACGTGTTGCAAGACAGCATAAAAGGGCAGGCACACTGAAACCATAATCACAGGGAACCAGCCAATCTGATCACACGGACCACAGTCTTGTCTAACTCAATGAAACTAAACCATGCTGTGTGGGGCCACCCAAGACAGAAGGGTCATGGTGGGGAGGTCTGACAGAGTGTGGTACACTGGAGAAGGGAATGGCAAAAAACTTCAATATTCTTGCCTTGAGAACCCCATGAACAGTATGAAAAGGCAAAATGATAGGATACTGAAAGAGGGACTCCCCAGGTCAGTAGGTGCCCAATATGCTACTGGAGTTCAGTGGAGAAATAACTCCAGAAAGAATGAAGGGATGGAGCCAAAGCAAAAACAATACTCAGTTGTGGATGTGACTGGTGATAGAAGCAAGGTCTGATGCTGTAAAGAGCAATATTGCATAGGAATCTGGAATGTTAGGTCCATGAATCAAGGCAAATTGGAAGTGGTCAGCAGGAGGTGGCAAGAGTGAATGTTAACATTCTAGGAATCAGTGAACTAAAATGGACTAGAATGGGTGAATTTAACTCAGATGACCATTATATCTACTACTGTGGGCCGGAATCCCTTAAAAGAAATGCATAGCCATCATGGTCAACAAAAGAGTCTGAAATGCAGTACTTGGATGCAATCTCAAAAATGACAGATTCCAAGGCAAACCGTTCAATATCACGGTAATCCAAGCCTATACCCCAACCAGTAACGCTGAAGAAGCTGAAGTTGAATGGTTCTATGCAGACCTACAAGACCTTTTAGAACTAACATCCAAAAAAGACATCCTTTTCATTATAAGGGACTGGGATGCAAAAGTAGGAAGTCAAGAAACAACAGGAGTAACTCAAAGGCAAATTTGGCGTTGGAGTACAGAATGAAGCAGGACAAAGGCTAATAGAGTTTTGCCAGGAGGACACACTGGTCATAGCAAATGCCCTCTTCCAAAAACACAAGAGAAGTGTCTACACATGGATACCACCAGATGGTCAACACTAAAATCAAATTGATTATATTCTTTGCAACCAAAGGTGGAAAAGCTCTATACAGTCAGCAAAAACAAGACTGGGAATGGACTGTGGCTCAGATCATGATCTCCTTATTGCCAAATTCTGACTTAAATTGAAGAAAGTGGGGAAAACCACTGGATCATTCAAGTATGACCTAAATCAAATCCCTCATGAATATACAGTGGAAGTGAGAAATAGATTTAAGGGACTCGATCCGATAGACAGAGTGCCTGATGAACTATGGATGGAGGTTTGTGACATTGTACAGGAGACAGGGATCAAGACTATCCCCATGGAATAGAAATGGAAAAAGTCAAAATGGTTGTCTGAGGAGGCCTTGCAAATAGCTGTGAAAAGAAGAGAAGTGAAAAGCAAAGAAGAAAAGGAAACATTCCCATTTGAATGCAGAGTTCCAAAGAATAGCAAGCAGAGATAAGAAAGCCATCCTCAGAGATCAATGCAAAGAAACAGAGGAAAAGAACAGAATGGGAAAAACTAGACATCTCTTCAAGAAAATTAGAGATACCAAGGGAACATTTCATGCAAAAATGGGTTCGATAAAGGATAGAAATGCTATGGACCTAACAGAAGCAGAAGATATTAAGAAGAGGTGGCAAGAATACACAGAAGAACTGTACAAAAAGATCTTCATAACCGAGATAATCACAATGGTGTGATCACTCACCTAGAGCCAGACATCCTGGAGTGTGAAGTCAAGTGGGAATTAGAAAGCATCGCTACGTACAAGACTAGTGGAGGTGATGGAATTCCAGAAGAAGTATTTCAAGTACTGAAAGATGATGCTGTGAAAGTGCTGCAGTCATAATGCCAGCAAATTTGGAAAACTCAGCAGTGGCCACAGGACTGGAAAAGGTCAGTTTTCATTCCAATTAGAAAGAAAGGTAATCCCAAAGAATGCTCAAAATACCACACAATTATGCTCATCTCACACGCTAGTAAAGTAATGCTCAAAATTCTCCAAGCCAGGCTTCAGCAATACATGAACTGTGAACTTCCAGATGTTCAAGCTGGCTTTAGAAAAGGCAGAGGAACCAGAGATCAAACTGCCAATATCTGCTGGATCATCGAAAAAGCAACAGAGTTCCAGAATAAAACATCTATTTCTGCTTTATTGACTACATGAAAGCCTCTGACTGTGTGGATCACAATTAACTGTGGAAAACTCTGAAGGAGATGGGAATACCAGACCACCTGACCTGCCTCTTGAGAAACCTGTATGCAGTTCAGGAAGCAACAGTTACAACTGGACATGGAACAATAGACTGGTTCCAAATAGGAAAAGGAGTACGTCAAGACAGTACATTGTCACCCTGCTTATTTAAATTATATGCCGAGTACATCATGAGAAATGCTGGGCTGGAAGAAGCACAAGCTGGAATTAAGATTGCCAGGAGAAATATCAATAACCTCAGACATGCAGATGACATCACCCTTATGGCAGAAAGTGAAGAAGAACTAAAAAGCCTCTTGATGAAAGAGAAAGAGGAGATTGAAAAATTTGGCTTAGAGCTCAACATTCAGAAAACTAAGATCATGGCATCAGGTCCCATCACTCCATGGGAAATCGATGGGGAAACAGTGGAAGCAGTGTCAGACTTTATCTTTTTGGGCTCCAATATCACTGCAGATGGTGATTGCAGCCATGAAATTAAAAGACACTTACTCCTTGGAAGGAAAGTTATGACCAACCCAGATAGCATATTAAAAAGCAGACACACTACTTTGCTAACAAAGGTCCATCTGGTCAAGGCTATGGTTTTTCCAGTGGTCATGTATGGATGTGAGAATTGGACTGTGAAGAAAGTTGAGCACCAAAGAGTTTATGTTTTTGAACTGTGGCGTTGGAGAAGACTCTTGAGAGTCCCTTGAACTCCAAGGACATCCAACCAGTACATCCTAAAGGAAACCAGTCCTGGGTGCTCATTGGAACGACTGATTCTGAAGCTGAAACTCCAATAATATGGCCACCTGGTGCGAAGAGCTGACTCATTGGAAAAGACCCTGATGCTGTGAGGGATTGGGGACAGGAGGAAAAGGGGATGACAGAGGATGAGATGGCTGGATGGCATCACCAACTCGATGTACATGAGTTCGAGTAAACTCCGGGAGTTGGTGACTGACAGGGAGGCTTGGCATGCTGCGATTCATGGGTTCCCAAAGAGTCAGACATGACTGAGCGACTGAACGGAACTGAACTGATCTGAATAACTAATTAAAAGTAAAGTAAAGTTGCTCAGTCGTGTCCAACTCTTTGTGGCCCCATGGACTGTAGCCTACCAGGCTCCTCTATCCATGGGATTTTCCAGACAAATGTACTGGAGTGGGTGGCCATTTCCTTCTCCAGGAGATCTTCCTGACCCAGGGATCTAACCTGGGTCTCCAGCATTGCAGACAGATGCTTTACCAGCCGAGCCATATAATTCCATTGCTAACACTTTCAAGGGGCTATTCTTTCTGCCCCCTTCTGATGCCTATGTCAGAAGCTTTCTCTATCTCCTTTATACTTTAATACAACTTTATTAGACAAAAGCTCTAAGCAATCAAGCCTCGTCTCTGGCCCCGAATTGAATTCTTCTCCTCTGGAGGCCAAGAATTCCAGTGTCTTTGCATGGTTCAGCAATACCTTTCATGATCATCCTGGAGATTCTGGCCATGTACCCCAGGAACATGGTCGGATAGGGGGTCACCCTTGAGACTGTGGGCTTTTGAACCAGGTGCAGAGTGTTGGAGTCGTGGGAATCCTGGATAATTTGCACATGTGAACACAGGTAAAGGGTCCGGGAGGTAAGGTCACCTTGCAGACTGTGAATATGTTACCCAAGGTGCAGGGTGTGGGAGATAATGTCACCCTGGAGAATGTAGAGTTCTAGCACAAGGGATAAGTTCTTGCCATTGGGGTCTCATGGGAGATTGGATGATTCCGCTCAGACAGTGTGTGGGGATGGGATTCACCCTGGAGACTGCAGATATGTGATCTCAGGTACAGGATTTCCGAGGGGGTCACCCTGGAGGCTGTGAATATGTGATTCCAGGTGCAGGGTCTACGAGGGAGTCACCATGGAACCTGTGTTTGTGTGACTCCAGGTGAGGTCTACAAAGTTTTGACAAACAGGAGGCTGTGGACATGTGACCCCTATTACAGGGTCTTGGAGTGGGTAACCCTTGTGGCCAGGGTCATGGGATGCAAGGTTATATGTCTGGGAGGTGGGGATACCCTGAGAGTATGGAAGTGTTACCCCAGGTACAGGTTCTGGGAGTTGGTGCCATCCTGAAAATGGTGGACATTTCACCCGAGGTATGGTTTCTGGGAGGTGGGGTCACCCTGAAGACTCTGGACATGTGGCCCCAAATGCAGGGTCTGGGAGGTAGACTCACCATGGAAAAAGTGGACTTGTGACCCCAGGTACAGGGTCTTGAGGGTGGGGTCACCTGGAGGCTGTGGACTTGTGACACCAGGTACAGGTTATACAGGGGGCCACCCTCGAGACTGTGGACATGGGATCACAGGTGTATGGTATGGGAAGTGTGGTAGCCCAGGAGATTGTGGATATATGACAGTAGGTACAGGGTCTCAGGTATGTCACCATGGAAAGTGTGGACATGTGATCCCAGGTGCATGTTTGGGTGGGGTCACCCTGGAGACTGTGGTCGTGTGACCCAAAGTTCAGGGTAGGAAAAGGGTTTCACCCTGCAGACTGGATCTATGACCACAGGTACAGGATCTGGTGGTAGTCACTGTGGAGATGGTGGACGTATGAAACCTAGTACAAGTTCACGGAGGGGGTCACCCTCCAAGACTGTGTACATGTGACCCTCGTTTCAGGGTCTGGGTTGAGGTCACTCTGGAAACTATTAGCCGTGTGACTTAGGTGCAGGGTTAGGGGATGCGTTCACTTTGGAGATTGTGGTCATGTGACCCCAGATGCACCATTTGGGAGGCAAATCATCTTGGAGACTGGATACATGACCCTAGATCCAGGGTCTGAATGGGATCCCCCGAGGTGAGACTGTGAATATGTGACTCCAGGTGCGGGGCCTGCGAGGGAGTCACCTTGGAATCTGCGTTTGTGTGACTCCAGGTGGAGGGTCTGGGAAGTGATGACACTCTGGAGACTGTGAACATGTGACCCCATTACAGGGTCTTGGAGGGGGTAACCCTGGCATCCAAGATCATGGGACACCATGTTAAATGTCTGGGCATGTGGTAACCCTGAGACTATGGAAGTGGGACCCCAGGTACAGGTTCTGGGAGTTGGGGCCAATCTGAGTGTCTGTGGATGTTTCACCCTAGGTACAGTTTCTGGGAGGTGGGGTCACCCTGGAGACTCTCGACAAGTGACCCCAAGTGCAGAGTCTGGGAAGGGGGGCTCACCCTGGAAACAGTGGACTTGTGACCCTAGGTACAGGATCTTAACGGTAGGGTCATCCTGGAGTCTGTCGACTTGTGACACCAGGTACAGGTTTAGGAGGGGTGTCACCCTGGATACTGTGGATGTGTGATGCCAGGTGCATGGTATGGGAAGTGGGGAAGCCCAGGAGACTGTATATATGACACTAGGTACAGGGTCTGGGGGATGACACCATGGAGAATATGGACTTGTGATCCCAGGTGCAGGTTCACAAGGTTCAGGGTACAAAATGCGTCTCATGAGGCAGACTGTTGAACTGTGACCACAGGTTCAGGATCTGTTGGTGGTTACTGTGGCAATGGTGATCGTGTGAAATCTGGATCAAGTTCAGGGAAGAGGTCACCCATGAGACAGTGGACATGTGACCTTAGGTGTAGATACTGGTATGTGGTCACTGTGGAGACTGTGGATGTGTGAGTAAGGTGCAGGGTTAAGGGATGGGGTCACTTGGAAGATTGTGGACATATGACCCCAGATGCACTGATTGGGGAGGCAAGTCATCCTGGATACTGGACATTTGACCCTAGATGCAAGGTCTGAATTGGGTCCCCCAAGACACTAGGATATCTGAACCCAGCTACAGGGTCTGGGATAGGGGTGACCCAGGAAACTCTGTATATGTGACCTCAGGTAGAGTGTCTGGGAGGAACGGGGTCACTCTGGGGACTGCAGGCATTTAATGGCAGGGAAATGGTCTGGAAGGGGTGTCAGCCTGCATGATGTAGATATGTGAGCCCAGGTGCAGTGGGTGAAGTGGGGTTCATGCTGGAAACTGTTGACATGTGACTCCAGGTGCAGGGTATGGGAGGGCAAACATCCTGGAGGTTGTGGATGTGTGTAAATAAGCACAGGGTCTGGCAGGGGAGGGTTACCCTGGAATCTGTGGCCAAGTCACCAAAGGTATAGGGTATGAGAGGTGGGGTCACACCGGATACTGAGAACATGTGACCCAAGTTACAGAGACCAGGAAGGGGGTCACCACGGAGCCTGTGAATCTGTTAGCACATGTGCAGAGTCTGGGAAATGACATCACACAAAAGTCTGGGGACCTGGGATGCCAGGTGAACGGTCTGGGAGGGAGTCACCTTGGAGTCAGTTGACATGTGACCCGGGTACAGGCACTTGAGGGTGGGGAAAGCCTCGAGACTGTGGAGATGTGATCCCAGTTACTAGCCCTTGAATGTGGGTAAATCCAGGAGACTCTGGACATGTGACCCCAGGTACAGGGTGGGGAAGGTGGGGTCACTCTGGCGACTGTGCCAATGTGATCCCATGTACAGTCTGGGGAAGTGTGTCTTCCTGGCCACCATGTACATGTAACACCAGGTACAGGGTTAGAGATACGGGTGTCACCCTGGAGACTGGGGCAATGTGACCAGAATTACAATATTCTGTGAGGTGTAGTCACCCTGGAGACTGCGGAGGTGTGAGACCTGGTGCATGATCTGGGAGGCGTTGCCACCCAGGAGACCATGGATGTGTGACCCTAGGTTCACGGGCTTGGAACTGGTGTCACCCTAGAACCAGTGGGTGTTGGAACCCAGTACAATTGTTTGACAGGTGGTGTTACCCTGGGCGCTCTGGACATATGAAGCCAGGTGCAAGTTCTGGTGAGTGGGGTCACCCTGAGACTATCTACGTGTGACCCTAGGTACAGGGTTTGGGAGTTGGTGAATGTGCTCATGTGACACCATGTACAGTGTCTAGGAGGGTGTTCACCCTAGAGACTGTGGATATGTGTCCCAAGGCACAGTGTCTGGAATGTGGGGTCATGCTAGAATCGGTGGACATGTGACGCTGGGTGCTGGGGTCAATAGTCCAGCATCTGGAAGACTGTGGTTATGTGAGCCCTGGTACAGTGATTTGGATGAGTCACCTGTGAGACTGTGGATATGTGGCTCCAAGTGCAGGGTCTATGAGGGAGTCAACCTGGAACCTCTGTTTGTGTGCCTGCAGGTGAAGCTTCTGGGAAGTGATGACACACAGGAGACTGTGGACATGTAAACCACATTACAGGGTCTTGGAGGGTGTAACCCTGTGGACCAGGGGCATGGAACAGGCTCAATGTCTATGGAAGAGTGACTCCAGGTACAGTTTCAGGGAGTTGGGACCATCCTGAAAACTGTGGACATTTATCCCCAGGTAAAGTTTCTGGGAGGTGGGATCACACTGGAGACAGGAATGTGACCCCAGGTATGGGATCTTGAGGGAGGGGCCATCCTGGTCGCTGTGGACTTGTGATACCAGGTACAGGAATGGGATCAGGGTCACCCTGCAGACTGTGAGCGTGTGATTCCAGGTGCATGATATGGGAAGTGGGGTAACCCGGGAAACTGTGGATATATGACACTACGTACAGGGTCTGGGCGGATATATGACACTAGGTACTGGAGTGGGCAACCCACTCCAGTACTCTTGCCTGGAAAATCCCATGGATGGAGGAGCCTGGTAGACTGCAGTCTATGGGGTCGCTAAGAGTCGGACACGACTGAGTGACTTCACTTTCACTTTTCACTCTCATGCTTTGGAGAAGGAAATGGCAACCCACTCCAGTGTTCTTGTCTGGAGAATCCAAAGGATGGGGGAGCCTGGTGGGCTGCCATCTATGGGGTCGCAGAGTTGGACACGACTGGCATGACTTAGCAGCAGCAGCAGCAGAACAGGGCCTGGGGGATGTCACCATGGAGAGTATGGACATGTGACTGCAGGTGCAGGTTTGGCAGGGATGACCCTGGAGACTGGCTAGGTGAACCAAGGTTTAGGGTACAAAATGGTCTCACCCTGCAGACTGTGGACCCTGACCACAGGTACAGGATCTGGTGGTGGTCACTGTGGAGATGGTGCATGTGTGAAACCTGATAGAAGTTCAAGGAGGGGGTCAATATGGAGAAGGTGGAGGTGTGACCCTATGTGCAGGGTCTGGAGTGAGGTCATTCTGGAGACTGTGGCTGTGTGACTAAGGTGCAGGGTTAGGGAATGGGGTCACTTTGCAGAATGTGGACATGTGACTCCACATGCAACATTTGGGTCATACTGGAAACTGTGGGCAAGTCACCAAAGTGCAGGGTATGAGAGGTGGTGTCACACTGGAGACTGATGACATGGGATCCAAATTACAGGATCTGGGAAGGGGATCACCATGGAGACTGTGGATCTGTGACCATAGGTTTAGAGTCTGGGAAGTGATATCACACAGGAGACTGTGGACATAGGATGCCAGGTGAAGGGTCTGGGAGGGAGTCACCCTGGAGACTGTGGACGTGTGACCCCAGGTAACGGCTCTTGAGGGTGGGGAAAGCCTGGTGACTGTGACCTGTGACCCTAGGTACAGGGTTGGGAATTTTGCATCGCCCTGGAGATTGTGCCACTGCGACCCCAGGTACAGGGTCTGGGGAGAGTTGTCATCCTGGCCACCGTTGATATGTAACCCCAAGTACAGTGTCTGAGATATGGGGTCACCCTGGAGACTGAGGCCATGTGACCGGATGTACAACAATCAGTGAGGTGGGTTCACCTTGGAGACTGTGGACGTGTAACCCCAGCTGCAGTGTCTGGGAGGGGTGTCAACCTGGAGACTGAGGAGGTGTGAGACCAGGTGCATGATCTGGGAGGGGTTGCGACCCAGAAGACTATGGATCTGTGTCCCCAATATCAGACTTTGGTGTGGATGTTACCATGGAGACTGTGGATGTTTGACACCAGGTGAAGGGACAGGGAAGGGCATCACCCTCGAGACCCTAGAGGTAGGATCCCAGATTCAGAGTCTGGGAAGGGAGTTCTTCAGGAGTCTGTGGAAATGTTATGTCAGAAAAAGGGCCTGCAGTGGTTGCCCTGGTGACTATGTACATGTAACACATAATACAAATACTGAGATTGGGGGTCATCCTGGAGACTGGAGAAATGTAACCACAGGTGCAGATTCTGAGGACGGGGTCACCTTGGAGACTGTTGACATGTGACATCAGGTGCTTCATCTTGGAGGTAGATCATTCTGGAGGTTCTGGACATGTGACCCCAGAAACAGGGTCTGAGAGGGGGTCACCCTTGAGACTGTGGGCTTTTGACCCAGGTACAGCATGTTGGAAGGGTGGTAACCCTGGAGGATGTGCACATTTGACACCATGTACAGGCTCTGGGAGGTGAGTTCACCCTGTTGACTATGGCTATGTGACCCAAGGTGTGACTCTGGAGACTATGGATATTTCTCACCCAAACCAGGTCTGGGGATGGGGATCACACTGGAGGCTGTAGATATGTGACCCCAGGTGCAGGGTCTGCAAGAGGTACACCCTGGAGCCTGTGGATATGTGACCCTGGGTGCAGGATCTGGGTGCTTGGGTCACCCTGGAGACTGTGGTCATGTGAGCCCCAGTGTGGGGTTTTGGATGAGTCACACTGGAGACTGTGGATAAGTGAGTCCAGGTGCAGGGTCTGCAAGGGAGTAACCTGGAAACTGTGATTGTGACTCCAGGTGAAGGGTCTGGGAAGTGATGACACACAGCAGACTGTGGACATGTGATCCCCATTACAGGGTCATGGAGAGGGTAACCCTGGCTAACAGGGACATGGGAAACCGGGTTCAATGTGTGGCAGGTGGGGTAACCCTTAGCCTATGGAAGTGTGACCCCAGGTACAGGTTCTGGGAATTGGGTCCGTCCTTAAAACTGAGGATGCTTCACACCAGTAGCTTCTGGGAGGTGGGGTCACCCTGAAGACTCTGGACATGTGACCACAAGTTCAAGTTCTTGGAGGTGGACTCGACATGGAAATAGTGGACTTGTGACCCCAGGTACAGGATCTTGAGGGTAGGGTCATCCTGGAGGCTGTGGATTTGTGACACCAGGTATAGATTTTGGAGGGTTCACACTGGAGACTCTGGATGTATGTTTCCTCTGCAGGAGAGTTCCAGTGAACCTAGGTCTGTCTGAAAAATTCTTGGATCATGTGCAGAAACACCCTGTGTGTTAATCTGGACACCCAGGTTCAAATTTGCATATTTTTCTCGGGTGGCCCTAAAGCGGTGTGACCTATCCACATCTTGAAAATCCGTCCAATTGCCATTTTCTTACTTTTGACAGAGCTAACTTTGTTCCACCCCTGGGGTTTCTGAATCACATGGGAGGCTCGCAACTCCTATCTTTGGGTATATTTACAGTGGAATGTCACCTCACAGAGGTGACCACAGTAAGGGACCCAGCACTGAGACATATTCCCGCAGTCTGCTTCCTCATGGGCAGTACCGGTATCACCTAGATATGTGTTTGAAAGGTGGGAAAATGCACCGAGACACACGGCACAGACTCTCGAATTTAGGTCCTCTGAGCAGAACTAGAGGGTTCATGTCTTAGGAGCTAAAGAGTTCCTGCAAGAGAGAGGTTTGAAAACACACTCTCTGTGGATGCCTTTCCTTCCTTGAAGTAATATAGGTTTCCCAGTATCCTGCGAACTGAGAGTCACGCAGTGCTTGAAAAGTGCTCACTTAGACAGGAGTTTTCAGTGGTAATTTCCACTTGGGGCTGTAGCCAAACAGAGGGGTCCCACACTCACTGGGAAAGGCAAAGCAATATCTAAATGCCTGTTCCATCCTGTTTTCTCTGTAGGAGAGCTCTAGTGAGCGTAAGTCTGTCTGGAAAATTCTTGGATCCTTTGGGGACACACCCTGTTTGTGAACCGGAATACCAGAATGAGCGGGCACAATTCGTGTTTCTCTCTGTGGGCCTTAAAGCAGTGTGGCCTAGCAACAGCTTGAAAATCCATCCAATTGCTCTTTTCTTGATTCTGAGAGAGCTAGATTTGTTCCATTCTTTTTGATTTCTGAAACAAGTGAGTGAATTGCAACTCCCAGCTGTGGGCCTTTTTACAGTGGAATGCCACCTCGCAGAAGTGAGTATAGTGAGGGACCTAGCCCTCTTGGACACACTCTCGCAGCCTGCTTCCTCATGTGCAGTACTGGGATAACCTAGGAATGGCTTTGCAAGGCTTAGAAAGTGCAGGGAGAAACATGGCCTTGACTCTGGAATTTAGTTCCTCTGAGCAGTACTGGAGGCCTCCCATCTGGGAAGCTAAACAGTTCCTGCAAGATAGAGGGTTGAGAATACACTCTCTTTTGATGCCTTTCTTTCCTTGAAGGAAGATATCTTTCCCTGCATTCTGTGAACTGAGAGTCACACACTGCTTGAAAAGTGCTTGCTTGGAGGTCATCTTTCAGGGGCACTTTCTCCTTGAGTCTGTGACAACAGGGAGGGACAAACCAACCTCCTATATCTGTTCCATCCCATTTTCCCAGCAGGAGAGGTCTAGTGAGCCTAGTTCTGTGAAAATTCTTGGATCCTGCCGGGACACACCCTGTGTTTGAACCTGGATACCAGACCTACAGGGCACAATTCACATTTTTCTCTCAGGGGGCCCTAAAGTGGTTCGGCCTAGCAACAGCTTGAAAATCCGTCCAATTGCTATTTTCTTACCTCTGACAGAGCCAGCTTTGCTCTACCTTTTGGGGTTTCTGAAGCAAGCGGGTGGCTCACACCTTGTAGCTTTGAGCCTGTCACTGGAATGTCACCTCACACAGTTGACCACAGTAAGGCACTCAGCCCTTTCAGACACACTCCTGCTGCCAGCTTTCTCATGGTCAGTACCGTTATGACCTAGGAATGTGTTTGCCAGACTCGGAAATTACAGGGAGACACACGGCCCTGACTCAGGAAGTTAGGTCCTCTCAGCAGACCTGCTGGTCTCATGTTTTACAAGCTCAAAATTTCCTGCAAGATAGAGGTTTGGAAACACACTCTCTGTGGATGTCTTTCCTTCCTCAAAGGAAGATAGCTTTCTTCACATTCTGCGACCTGAGAGTCACACTCTGCTTGAAAAGTGCTTGCTTGGAAGTCTATTTTCAGTGGCAATATCTCCTTGAGGCTGTGACCACAGGTAGGGGTCCCACGCTCACAGGGAAAGGCAAAGCAACCTCCAAATGGCTGTTCCAACAAGTTTTCTCTGTAGAAGAACTCTAGGGAACAAAGGTCTGTCTGGAAATTTCTTGAATCACGAGGGGACACATCCCGTGTGTGAACCTGAATACCGGACCTAGGGTGCACAATTTGTACTTTTCCTCTCTGGGTGCCATAAAGAGGTGTGGCTAGCAATTGCTTGAAAATCCATCCAATTACTTTTTTCTTACTGCTGACAGTGCAACCTTTGGTCCACCATTCAGGATTTCTGAAGCAAGCTGGTGGCTCACAACTCCTAGCCACGTGCCGATTTGCCATGGAAAGTTACCTTATCTAGGTAAGCACAGTATGGTACTCAGCACTCTCAGACACACACCTGAAGCCTGTTTTCTCATGAGCAGTCCTGGCATTACTCAGAAATGTGTTTACAAAGCTCAGAAAATGCTCTGAAATTTAGGTCCTCTGTACCAACCTAGAGGTCTCACATCTTAGTATCTAGACAGTTCCTGATATAGAGAGCCTGTTTCCTCATGGGCAGTCCTGGTATGACCAAGAAATGTGTTTACAAAGCTCAAAAAGTGCAGGAAAACACATTGCCCTGACTCTGGAAGTGAGGTCCTCTGGGCAAATATGGAGAATTCACATCTTTGAAGCTAGACAGTTCCTAATAGATAGAGTCTTGAAAACACAATGTCTATAAATACATTTCCTTCCTCAATGGAACATAGGTTTCCAGCATTCCATGTCCATAGAGTCACATATTGCTTAAAACCACTTGTTGTAAGTCATTTTTTATTAGCAATTGCTCCTGATAATGTGACCATAGGGAAGGCCACCAAACTCACAGGAAAAGGGAAAGCAACATCCAAACGTCAGTTCCATCACGTTTTCTCTGTAGTGGAGATTCAGTGTGCCTAGGTCTGTCTGGAAAATTCTTGGATCCTGAGTGGACACATCCTGGGTGTAAACATGGACAGTGGACCTTGGTGGCAAAATTCACCTTTCTCTCTCAGTTGGCCAAAAAGAGTACAGCATAACAACTACTTGGAAATGCATTTAGCTGCTGGTTTCTTACTTCTGGCAGTGATCGCTTGGTACACCCTTTGGGATTTCTGAAGCAAGTAAGCAGCTAGCAACTCGTAGCCTCTTGTCCATTTACAGTGGAATGCTACATCATCTTGGTAAGTGCAGCATGGCAACCAGTAATCTCGGAAACTGTCCTGCAGCCTGTTTTTCTTAAAGGTACTTCTGGTATGACCTAGGAATGTGTTTACAATGCTCAGAAAGTGTTCAGTTCCGTTCAGATGCTCTGTTGGATCCGACTCTTTGGGACCCCATGAATCGAAGCACGCCAGGCTTCCCTGTCCATCACCAGCTCCCGGAGTTTACTCAAACTTATGACCATCGAGTTGGTGATACCATCCAGCCATCTCATCCTCTGTCATCCCCTTCTCCTCCTGCCCCCAAGCCCTCACAGCATCAGGGTCTTTTCCAATGAGTCAACTCTTCGCATCAGGTGGCCAAAGTACTGGAGTTTCAGTTTCAGCATCAGTCTTTCCAAAGAACACCCAGGACTGATCTCCTTTAGGATGGACTGGTTGGATGTCCTTGCAGTCCAAGGGACTCTCAACAGTCTTCTCCAACACCACAGTTCAAAAGCATCAATTCTTCAGTGCTCAGCTTTCTTCACTGTCCAACTCTTACATCCATACATGACCACTGGAAAAACCATAGCCTTGACCAGATGGACCTTTGTTGGCAAAGTAATGTCTCTGCTTTTTAATATGCTAACTAGGTTGGTCATAACTTTCCTTCCAAGAAGTAAGCGTCTTCTAATTGCATGGCTGCAATCACCATCTGCAGTGATTTTGGAGACCCCAAAAATAAAGTATGACACTGTTTCTACTGATTCCCCATCTATTTTTCATGAAGTGACGGGACCAGATGTCATGATCTTAGTTTTCTGAATGTTGAGCTTTAAGCCAACTTTTTCACTCCCCTTCATCTCACTTTCATCAAGAGGATTTTTAGTTCTTCTTCACTTTTTTCCATAAGGGTGGTGTCATCTGCCTATCTGAGGTTATTGAGGTTTCTCCTGGCAATCTTGATTCCAGCTTGTGCTTCTTCCAACCCATTGTTTCTCATGATGTTCTCTGCATATAAGTTAAATAAGCAGGGTGACAATATACAGCCTTGACGTACTCCGTTTCTTATTTGGAACCAATCTGTTGTTCCATGTCCAGTTCTAACTGTTGCTTCCTGACCTGCACATAGGTTTCTCAAGAGGCAGGTCAGGTGGTCTGGTAGTCCCATCTCTTTCAGAATTTTCCACAGTTTATTGTGATCCACACAGTCAAAGGCTTTGGCATAGTCAATAAAGCAAAAATAGATGTTTTTCCGGGACTCTCTTGCTTTTTCAATGATCCAGCAGATGTTGGCAGGTTGATCTCTGGTTACTCTGCCTTTTCTAAAACCAGCTTGAACATCTGGAAGTTCACGGTTCATGTACTGCTGAAGCCTGGCTTGGAGAATGTTGAGCATTACTTTACTAGCATGTGAGATGAGTGCAATTGTGCGGTAGTTTGAGCATTCTTTGCTATTGCCTTTCTTTGGAATTGGAATGAAAACTGACCTTTTCCAGTCCTGTGGCCTGCTGAGTTTTCCAAATTTGCTGACCTATTGAGTACAGCACTTTCACAGCATCATCTTTTAGGATTTGAAATAGCTTAACTGGAATTCCATCACCTCCACTAGCTTTGTTCGTAGTGATGGTTTCTAAGGCCCACTTGACCTCACATTTCAGGATGTCTGGCTCTAGGTGACTGATCATGCCATCGTAATTATCTGGGCCATGAAGATCTTTCTTGTACAGTTCTTCTGTGTATTCTTGCCACCTCTTCTTAATAGCTTCTGCTTCTGTTAGATCCATAGCATTTCTGTCCTTTATTGAACCTATCTTCGCATGAAATGTTCCCTTGGTATCTCTAATTTTCTTGAAGAGATCTCTAGTCTTTCCCATTCTGTTGTTTTTCTATTTCTTTGCATTGATCAGAGTAAGGCTTTCTTATCTCTCCTTGCTATTCTTTGGAACTCTGCATTCAAATGCTGCAGGCTGTGACGGACCATGCAGAAGCATGGCCATGAGGAACTACCTCTCGCCCAAGGTCAGAGGCAGTGGCTGAGGGGGGCCACCCCATGTCCTAGGCCAGGGGCAGCAGCCGAGAGGAGCTACCTCACGCCTGAGGTCAGGGGAGGTGGCTGAGATGAGCTACCCCATGCCCAAGGTCAGGGGCTGTGGCCAAGAGGAGCAATCCCATGTGCAAAGAGCAGCAGCTGCACGGGTGCAGGAGGACCAAGAGGAGCTACTCCACATTCAAGGTCAGGAGGGGCAGCCTGAGGAGATACCTATTGTCCAAGGTAAGGAGGAGTGGCTGCGCTTTGCTGGAGCAGCTGTAAAGAGATACCCCATGTCCAAGGTAAGAGAAACTCAAGTAAGATGGTAGGTGTTGTGAGAGGGCATCAAAGGGCAGACACTGAAATCATAACCACAGAAAACTAGCCAATCTGATCACATGGACCATAACCTTATCTAACTCAATGAAACTAAGCCATGCCATGTGGAGTCACCCAAGGTGGACGGGTCATGGTGGACAGGTCTGACAGAATGTGGTCCACTGGAGAAGGGAATGGCAAACCACTTCAGTATTCTTGCCTTGAGGACCACATGAACAGTATGAAAAGGCAAAATGATAGGATACTGAAAGAGGAACTCCCCAGGTCGGTCGGTGCCCAATATCCTACTGGAGCTCAGTGGAGAAATAACTCCAGAGAGAATGAAGCGATGGAGCCAAAGCAAAAAAAATACCCAGTTGTGGATGTGACTGGTGATAGAAGCAAGGTCTGATGCTGTAAAGAGTGATATCGCATAGGAACCTGGAATGTTAGGTCCATGAATCAAGGCAAATTGGAAGTGGTCAAACAGGATATGGCAAGAGTGAATGTCAACATTCTAGGAATCAGCAAATTAAAATGGACAGGAATGGGTGAATTTAACTCAGATGACCATTATATCTACTACTGTGGGCAGGAGCCCCTTAAAAGAAATGGAGTAGCCATCATGGTCAACAATAGAGTCCAAAATATGGTACTTGGATGCAATCTCAGAAAGTGTAGGGAAATACAATGCTCTGACTCTGGAATTTGGGTCCTCAGGGTAAACCTGGAAGTCTCACATCTTTGAGTCTATACAGTTTGTGATACACAGAGGCCTGATCAAACACTCTCTGTTGATGCCTTACCTTCCTGGATGGAACATAATTTTCCCAGCTTTTTGTGTGCTCAGAGTCACACACTGCTTGAAAACGCTTGTTGGAAGTAATTTTTCAGTAGCAACTTCCCCTGATGGTGTGACCTTAGGGAAGACAGCCACACTCACAGGAAAAGGCAAAGGATCATCCAGACATCTGCTCAATCAGGTTTTCTTGATAGGAGCGATCCATTCAACCTAACTGTCTAGAATACTCATGGATACTGTTCCTACACATCCTATGTTTGAACCTGGATACTGGACCTTGGCAGCAAAATTTGCATTTTTTTCTCAGTTGGCCCTAAAACGGTTAGACCTAGTTACTGCCTGAAAATGCGTCTAATTGCTGTTTTCTTACTTCTGACAGTGATAGTGTTGGTGCACCCTTTGGGATTTATGAATCAAGCAGGAGGCTCTCCACTCCAAGCCACTGGCCCCTTTCCAGGGGGATGTCATCTCATCTAGGTTAGCACAATATGTCACCCAGCACTCTGAGACAGACTCTTGCAGCCTGACTTTTCATGGTCAGATCTGGTATGACCTAGGAATGTGTTTACAAATCTCAGAAAGTGGTGGGAAACACACTGCCCTGACTCTGGTATTTAGGTCCTCTGGGAAACTTGGAGGACTCACATGTTTGAATCTAGACAGTTCATGACAGGTAGAGGCCTGATAACATATTCTCTCGAGATGCCTTTCCTTCCTCAAAGGAATATAGCTTTCTCAGCATTCTGTGTGCTGAGTGTCACACGCTGCTTGAAAACGCTTGTTGGAGGTCATTTTTCATTAGCAATTTCCCCTGGAGGTGTGACTGTAGGGAAGGCGCCACACTCACAGGTAAATTCAAAAGCACTTCCAAACATCTGTTCAATCACGTTTTCTTGGTAGGGGCCATCCATTCAACGTAAGTCTATCTAGACAATTCTTGGACACTGCGGGGAAACACCTATGTTTGAATCTGGATACCAGACTTTGGTGTTAAAATATGCGTTTTTCTCTCACTTGGCCCTAAAACAGTGCAGCCGAGCAACTGCTTGAAATTCCATCTGAATGCTGTTTTCTTACTTCTGACAATGCTAGCTTTGGTTCACCCTTTGGGATTTCTGAAGCACGTGAATGACTTGCAACTCCTAGCTGCAGGCCCATTTCCAGTGGAATGACACCTCATCTATGGACCACAGTATTTCACCCAGCACTCTCTGATACACTCCCTCAGCATCCTTCCTTAGGAGCAGACCTGGTATGACCTAGGAATGCATTTAGAAGTCTCAGAAAGTGCAGCAAGACACCCTGTCTTGACTTTGAAACTTAGGTCCTTTAAGCAGGCCTGAGCTCTCACATCTTAGAAGCTGAACAGTTCCTGCTATAAAAAACACACTCTCTGTTGATGCCTTTCCTTCATTGAAGGAACATAACTTTCCCAATGTACTGTGTGCTGAGAGTCACACTGCTTGAAAACGTTTGCTTGGAGTTCATTTTTCAGTCGCAATTTCCCCTGAGACTGTGACAGTAGGGAAGCGCCCACAATTACAAGACAAGCAAGCAAGCATCCAAATGCCTGTTCCATCACATTTTCTCTGTTAGAGAGGTCCAGTGAACCCAGGTCTATCTGGAAAAGTTTGGATCCTGTGGGGTCACATCCTGAGTGTGAACCTGAATACAGGACAAAATTCACCTTTTTCTCTCAGTTGGCACTAAAACGGTTTGGCATAGCAACTGCTTGAATATCCATCCAGTACTTGTTTGCTTATTTCTGACAGTGACAGATTTGGTCCACCCATGTAATTTCTGAAGCAAGCAGTCTGCTTGCCACTTCTATCTGGTCATCCCTTTCCTGTGAAATGTCACATAATGTAGGTAGCACCACATGGCACCCAGCTCTCTCAGACACACTCTGACAGCCTGTTTCCTCATTGGCAGTCCTGGTATGACCTAGGAATGTATTTATAAGGCTCAGAGATTGTATGGAAACATATGCCCTGACTCGGGATGTTAGGTCATCTGGGCAAGACTGGAGGTCTCACGTCTTACAATCTAGACAGTTCCTAGCAGATAGAGGCCTGGAAACACACTCTCTGTTGATTCCTTTCCTTACGCAAAGGGCCATTGCTTTCCCAACATTTTAGGGCCAACCTAGAGGAAAATGCAAATTTTCCCACCAAGGTCCATTACCCAGGTTCACACGCAGGATGTGTCCCCACCGCACTGAGGAATTTTCAAGACTGACCTAGGCTAACCCTAACCCTAACCCTAACCCTAACCCTAGGATCTCTCCTACAGAGAAACATGATGGAACAGACGTTTGGATGATGTTTTGCCTTTTCCTGTGAGTGTGGTGGACTTCCCTATGGTCAAACATCAAGGGAAATTGCTACTGAAAAATGACTTCCAGGCAAGCGTTTTCAAGCAGTATGTGACTCTCAGCACACAGAATGCTGGGAAAGCTATGTTCATTCGAGGAAGGAAAGGCATCAATAGAGAGTGTGTTTTCAGGCCTCTATTTATCAGGATCTGTCTATATTCTAAGATGTGAGATCTCCAGGCTTGTCCAGAGGACCCATGTTCCAGAGCCTGGGCAGTGTTTCCCTGCAAATTCTGAGCCTTGTAAGCACATTCCAAGATCACTCAGGAATGCCCATGATGAAACAGGCTATGGAAGAGTGTCCGTGTGTGCTGTGTGTCATTCTGTCCTTACCAAATGAACTGACATTCCACTGGAAATGGGCCAGGGACTAGGAGTTATGAACCGCCTGTTGCTTCAGAAATCCAGAAAGGTGGAACAAAGCTATCATTGTCAGAAGTAAGAAAACAGGTATTAAATGAACTTTCAAGCAGTTGTTAGGCCACAACGTTTTAAGCCCAATGGAGAGAATAATGCAAATTTTGCCACCAAGATCCACTATCAAGATTCACATCCAGGATGTGTCCCTGCAGTATCCAAGAATTTTCCAGATAGGACTAGGCTCACTATATCTCACCTACAGAGCAAACGTGATGGAACGGACATTTGAAAGTGGTTCCCTTTTACTGTGTTTGTGGGGCTTTCCCTCCAGTCACATCTTCAGGGGAAATTCTTAGTGATAAATGACCTCCAAGCAAGTGTGTGACACTCAGGAAGCAGAATGTTGGGAAAACAATGTTCCTTCAAGGAAAGAAAGGCATCAGCAGAGAATGAATTTTCAGTCCTTTATCTATCAAGAATTGTCTAGATTCTAAGATGTGAGACCTCCAGTCTTACCCTGAGGACCTAACTTGCAGAGTCAGGGCAGTGTGTTTCCCTGCACTAGCCCAGGCTTTTAACCACCTTCCTACATCATCCCAGAACTGCCCATGAGGAAACAGGCTGTAAGAATGTGTTCAGACTGCTGGGTGCCATACTGTTGTTACCCAGGTGAGGTGACATTCCATTGCAAATAGGCCATCAGCAGCACTTGCGAGCCGCCTTCTTGCTTCTGAAATCCCAAAGGTGGGTCAAAAGT
Organism: Dama dama; assembly: GCF_033118175.1. Taxonomy (NCBI): domain Eukaryota; kingdom Metazoa; phylum Chordata; class Mammalia; order Artiodactyla; family Cervidae; genus Dama; species Dama dama. The sequence goes on along the minus strand of NC_083697.1, from coordinate 7,828,434 downwards.
GATCACTGTCAGAAGTAAAAAGAAAAAAAAAAAAAAAAAGCAATTGTATGGATTTTCTAGCAGTTGCAAATTTGGCCATCAAGGTCCGGTATCCACTGTCAGACTCAGGAGGTGTCTCTGCTGTATCTACCCATATTTCACAAAGACCTAGGCTCACTTGCTGCTCCTATAGAGAAAATGTGATGGAACAGATGTTTGGATCTTGGATTGCCTTACCCTGTGAGTGTGGGGGACATCCTTACTGTCACAACATCACAAGAAAATGCTACTGAAAAATGACCTGCAAGCAAACAGTTTCAAACAATGTGTGACTCTCAGTTCACAGAATACTGGGAAAGTACTGTTTCTTCGAGGAAGGAAGGGTATCAACAGAGAGTGTGTTTTCAGGCCTCTATCTATGAAGAACTGTCTTGATTCTAACAAGAGAGCCCTCCAGCCTTCCCAGAGAACCGAACTTCCAGAGTCAGGGCAGTGTCTTCCCTGCCCTTTAAATGCCTTGTAAACATATTCCTAGGTCACACTGGGACTGTCCATGAGGACACAAACTGTGGGAGTGTGTCTGAGTATACAGAGGGGCCATTATGTGCTTACTTAGATAAGGTGACATTCCACTGGAAATAGGCCCGTGACTAGGAGTGGTGATCTGCTTGCTTGCTTCAGAAATCCCAAAGGGTGAACCAAAGTTATTGCTCTTCAAAGTAAGAAAACAGCAATTAGATGGATTTTCAAGCAGGTGCCAGGCCACACAGTTTTAGGACAAACCGAAAGAAAAATGTGAATTGTGCCACCAGTTCCGGTATCCAGGTTCACACTTAGGATGTGGTCCTGCAGTATACACGATTTTCCAGACAGACCTAGGTTCTCTGGATCACTCCTAGAGACAAAATGTGATGCAACAGAAGTTTGGATGTTAGTTTGCCTTTTCCAGTAAGTGTGCGGGCCTTCCCTAAGGTTACACTGTCAGAGGAAGTTTCTACTGAAAAATGACCCCCAAAGAGCATTTTCAAGCAGTGTGTGACTCTCAGCACAGAGAATGCAGGGAAAAGTATGTTTCTTCAAGGAAGAAAAGGCATCAACAGAGAGTGTGTTATTAGGCCTATATCTATTAGGAACTGTCTAGAATCTAACATTGACCTCCAGGCTTGTCCAGGGGACCTAACTACCAGAGTCAAGGCACTGTTTTTCCTGCACTTTCCAAGCCTCCCAAAGACATCCTAGCTCATATAGGGACTGCACATGAGGAAACAGACTGTAGGAGAGTGTCTGAGATTGTATGGTACCAATATTGTGCTTACCTAGATGAGATGACATTCCCCTGGGAATGGGCCAGAGGCTAGGAGTGGTGAGTCGCTTGCTTGATTCAGAAATCCCAAAGGATGGACCAAAGCTATCATTGTCAGAAGGAAGAAAACAGCAATTGGATGGATTTCCAAGCAGTTGCAAGGCCGTAGCATTTTCCCAAATCAAGAGAAAAAATGTTATTTTTGCCCCCCAAATCCGGTATCCATGTCCAGACTCAGGATGTCTCCATGCAGTATCCACAAAGTTTCCAGACAGAACTAGTCTCAGTGGATCGATCCTACTGAGAAAATGTGATGGAACAGACGTTTGGATGCTAATTTGTCTTTCTCTATGAATGGGGAGTGCGGCATCCCCATGGTCACACCATCAGGGGAAAGTGCTACTGAAAAATGACCTCCATGCCAGCATATTCAAGCCGTGTGTGTCTCCCTGCACACAAAATGTTTGGAAAGTTATGTTCCTTCAAGAAAAGAAATGCACCAACAGAGAGTGCTTTTAGCCCTCTATCTATCAGGAACTGTCTACATTCTAAGTCGTGAGACCTTCAGTCTTTCCTAGGGATCCTAACCCAGAGTCAGGACAGTGTGTTTCCATGAACTTTTCAAGCCTTGTAAACACTTTCCAAGTATATACTGGGACTGCTCCTGAAGAAACAGGCTGCACGAGTGTATCCGAGTGTGTTGGGCAGCATACTGTGCTTACCTGCATGAGGTGCCAATACAATGGAAATTGGCTAGTGGCTGGAGTGGTGAGCAACCTGCTTGCTTCAGAAATTCCAAAGGGTGGACAAATCTATCCTTGTCAAAAGTAAGAAAACAGCAATTGGATGGATTTTCAAGGATTTGCTACGCTGCACCATTTTAGAACCAATGTGGCCCCAAAATGAGTGTGGGAGATAAAAATGAGAATTTTGCCACCAAGTTCATATATACAAGTTCACACTCATGATGTGTCCCCACAATACCCACGAATTTTCCAGACAGACCTAGGCTCACTTGATCGCACCTAAAGACAAAAAAATGTGATGGAGTACACGTTTGGATGTTGGTTTGACTTTCCCCGTTAGTGTGGGAGCCTTCCCTACCATTGCACCTTCAGGGGAATTTTCTACTGACCAGTGACCTACAAGCGTTTTCAAGCACCGTGTGACTCTCAGCACACAGAATGTTGGGAAAGCTATGTTCCTTCGAGGAAGCAAAGGCATCCATGCGGAGTGTATTTTTAGGCCTCTATCTATCAGGAACTGTCTAGAACCCAAGGCATGAGACTTCAAGGCTTTCCCAGGGTCCTAACTTCCAGAGTTAGGTCACTGTGTTTCCCTGCACCTTCCAAGGCTTTAAACACATTCCTTATTCAAACTGGGACTGCCCATGAGGAAACAGGATGCAGGAGTATGTCTGAGAGGGCTGGGTGCCATACAGTACTTAACTAGATGAGGTGACATTCCACTGGAAATGGGCCAGCAGATAGGAGTAGAGAGCCGCCTGCTTGCTTTAGAAATCTCAAAGGTTTGACCAGTGTTATCACTGTCATTATTAAGAAGAGAGCAATTGGATGGATTTTCAGGCAGTTGCTAAGGCCGCACTCTTTTAGATCCAACCGACAAAAATTGCTAATTTTGCCAACAAATTCAAGGATGCAGATTCACACTCAGTATGTGTCCCTGTAGTATCCAAGAATTTTCCAGACAGACAGAGGCTCATTGGATCTCTCCTAAAGATAAAACTTGATAGAACAGACATTTGGTTGTTTGTTTTCTTTTTCCTGTGAGTTTGGGGGTCTTCCCTACAGTAACACAGTCATGGGAAATTGTTACTGAAAAATCACCTTCAAGCAAGGATTTTCAACCAGTGTGTTACTCTCATCACACAGAAATCTGGAATAAGTATGTTACTTCAATGCACGAAAGACATAAAATAGGGTGTTTTTCAGGCATCTATCTATCAGGAACTATCTAAAGTCTAAGATGTGAGAACTCCAGGTTTGCACACAGGCTCTAATTGCCAAAGTCATAGCCAGTATGTTTCATTGCACTTTCAGAGCGTTATGAACACATTCCTGGCTCCTGTTGGGTCTGATTCAGAGGAAACAGGCTGTGAAATTGTCTAAGAGTGCTGAGAGCCATACTGTTGTTACCTAGATCATTTGACATTTTAATAGAAATGATCCAGCCCAATGGGGTTGCAAGCCACCTGCTTGTGTCAGAAATCTGAAAGATTTGACCAAGCCTATTGATGTCAGAAGAAGGAAAATATCAGTTGGATGGATTATCAGGCAGCTGCCAGCGCACATCCTGTTAGTGCCAAAAGAGAGACAATGCTAATTTTGCCAAGAAGGTCAAATATTCAGGTTCACAGTCAGTATGTTTCCCTTGCAGTATCCAAGAAATTTCCAGAGAGACCTGGGACCATTGGATCCTTCTGACAGAGAAAAATTGATGGAAGAGACATTTTGATGTTTGCTTGCTTTTCCCTGTGAGTGTGGGAGCCTTCCCTACTGTAACACACGTGAGGGGAAATTTTTACTTAAAAATGACTTCCAGGCAAGGGTTTCCACTTAGCGGGTTACTCTCAGCAAACAGAATGCTGGGACACCTGTGTTCACTCGTGGAATGAGCGGCAATGAATAGGGTGCTCTTCAGGCATCTCTCTTTCCATGACGGCTGTCTGGATTCTAAGATGTGAGAAGACCATGCTTCCACAGATGCCCTAAATTCCAGAGACACAGCCAGTACGTTTCCCTGAACTTTCCATGGTTCATGAGCACAGTACTCTATCTTACTGGGACTCCCCATGAGGAAAGAGTCTGGAGGAGTGTGTCTGACACAGCTGAGTGCCATACTGTTTTTAAGTAGTTTAATTGACATTCCAATGGAAATGATCTTGCCACAAGGAGTTGCACACTGCCTGCTTGCTTCAGAAATTCCAGTGTTTTGACCAAAGCTATTGCTGTCGTTAGTGGGAAAAGAGCAATTGTACTGATTTTCAAGGAGTTGCTAAACCCCAGCCTACTGTGGCCAACACAGAGAAAATTCTAATTTGCCAACAAGGTCCAGAATCCAGGTTCACACTGAGCATGTGTCCAAGCACTATCCAAGAATTTTCCAGGCAGACTTAGGATCACTGGATCCCTCCTACAGGGGACTTCACGGAACAGATGTTTTGACATTTGTTTACTTTTCTCTGTCAGTGTGGGGGCATTTCCCATGGTAATATAGGGGAGGGGAAATTGTTACTTCAAAATGACTTCCAGGCAAGAATTTCCAAGCAGTCTGTCACTCTCAGCAAACATAATGCTGTGAAATCTATGTTTCTTTGATGAATGAAAGGCGAAAAAATAAATAAGAGTGTATTTCAGACATCTATCAGAAACTGTCTAGATTCTAAAATGTTAAAACTCCAGATTTGCACAGAGCACCTAATTTTCAGAGTCACAGCCAGTATGTTTCCTCGCATTTCTGATACTAGCGAACCAATTCCTAGGTCATCCTGGGACTGTCTATGAAGAAACAGGCTGTAGGAGTGTGTCTGAGAGTGCTGAGTGCCATCTAGTCTGGTTACCTAATGAGTTTACCTGCCATTGGAAATGATCCAGTGGCAAGGAATTGAAAGTCCCATGTTTGCTGCAGAAATCCAAGAGGTCTGACCAAAGATATTGCTGTCACAAGTAAGAAAACAGCAACTGGATGGATCTTCAGGCAGTTGCTACTCTGCACCATTTTAGGACCACCTGAAAGAAAATGCTGATTTAGCCAACAAGGTCCAGGATCCAGCTTCACACTCAGTATGTGTCCATGCAGTATCCAAACATTTTCCAGACAGACCTAGGATCACTGGATCTCTCCTACAGAGAAAACCTGATGGAACAAACGTTTGGATGTTAGTTTGCTTTTTCCCTGTGAGTGTGGGACCATCCTGACTGTAACACAGTCAGTGGAAGTTCCCACTGAAAAATGAAATCCAAGCAAGCATTTTAGAGCAGTGAGTTGCTCTCAGCACACAGAATGCTAGGGAATCTATGTTCCTTTGATGAAAGAAAAACATAAAAGTAGAGTGTTTTTCGTGCATCTGTCTATCAGGAACTGTCTAGATTGTAAGATGTCAGAACTCCAGGTTTGCACAGAGACCCTAATTTCCAGTCATGGCCAGTGTATTTTCCTGCACTTTCCGAGCCCTTTGAACACATTCCTAGCTCATATTGGGTCTGTCCCTCAGGAAAAAGGCTTAGGAAATTATCTAAAAGTGCTGAGTGCCGTAATGTTGTTACCTTGATTAGTTGACAATCTATTGGAAATGATCCTGTCACAAGGAGTTGCAAGCTGCCTGTTTGCATAGAAATAGAAATAATTTGACCAAACCCATTTATGTCGTAAGTAGGAAATTGTCAATTGGATGGATTCTCAGGCAGCTGTCAGCCCACACCCTTTTAATGCCAACAGAGAGAAAAGGTGAGTTTTGCCAACAAGGCTCAATATCCAGGTTCACACTCAGTATGTGTCCCTGCAGTGTCCAAGACTTTTCCAAACAGATCTAGGATCACTAGATCTCTCCTGCTGAGAAAACTTGATGGAACTTTTACTCTGAAGCAGGGTCAGTCTTGTTGAGGTGACTCCTTCCCCAAGGCCACAGCTGGGAGGCCTCACACCAAGGCCATAGAAGTGGGGCCCAGAACCAAGGTCACCTGTGAATCTGACTGGGCCCCCTTTGCAACTGTTGCCAAAAGCACCTGATCATCACTAATGAGCTTCCTGACTCCCTACCAGGCAAAGATGCCCACTCCAGTAAACACCCTATGGTACTCCACCCAATCACCCAATATCAACCTTCCAGCAGGAATTTTCTTTGTCTTGAAACTGTAAAAATTGGCTCTTAACCCAGGAAATCAGTCAACTTTCCCTAGTCTGTCAGGTGGATGGGCCCCTGAGCTCACAGTGCCCACTTTATCTCTGCTCTTTGTTCTTAATACAAACTCACTCCCTTCTGAAATGCTCTATGTCTGGACATTCTTTTCCAACTCGTGCTCAGACGGCCTCAACAAGCCTCCCATCACCAGGGCCACTTTCCTGGATCACACTCACCACTTGCTTGTCCACTCCCAGCTCAGAGCAGAAAGGCCCCCTCAGCCTGGTCCTTCCCTCTCACGTCCCATGCCTGGTCACCAGGAGCTCCCACCGTCCCTGGGCAGGCTGTCTTCTGTGTCCTGCAGAGGCCTCTGTTGTGTCAGGTGAAGAAACAAGAGGCACCCATGAAGCCTCCCACTCCAGCACAGCAACCAGTACCCACCTACTGAACTCTTCACTCTGGATGGGCCTGGGGGTGTTTCATGGAACGTCCCCCAACATGTCCTTGTTCTCATCTAATTCCAGCACTGCCCACGTGAGAGTCACTAAGCTACTCTGTGATGACTGCACAGAGAGAATACTTGTTCACTCGCCCCTCCCAGGATACATGGTTCTTATGGGCAGGTGCCTCGCAGGATATGGGGCTCACCTGGGCAGGTACCCTGCAGGGCTCAGCACCCAGGAACTGTGCACAGAGCTCTCATTGCAAAGAGCCCCCAGCTCCTCTGTTGGACAGATCTGACCTTGAGACCCTCAGAGGAGGACCTGAGGTAACATACAGCAGCTTCAGGATAGCTTTGTGACCTTGGGCTTCACTGGTTGCAGCCTCCTTCCAGCAGGTTTTCCAGAGGGTCCCATAGCACCTGGGTACTGAGTCTGTCTCCACCCACCACCCATCCTCTCCCTGACCCCTGGGTCCCTCTCATTAGAAGAAGGCCTTCCTGAAATCCTCTCCCACTTATAGGTCAGATAAAAAGATTAGAAAACAAGTCAGAGCAGCAGCCCCATATCCATCCTGACCCAAAGGACCCACACCTGTTCCTGGAACCCTGGCCAGGACAACGAGGCCCATTTGCTGAAACCACAAGCCCAGGTGGGCAGACTGGCTGACCTGACTGGCCTGCCCTTTGAATGTGTGCCTGGGTTGAGGTCTATATAAACCCCCTCAAGTGCCTGCAGCTGTACCTGATGCTGTCTTTCTGCTTAGACCTTGCAGGGCTGGCTTGATAAGAGAGAGTGAGGGCCCACGGTGTTTCGGGGGATTGGGTCTGTGTGGGGCTCTGCAGGACCTTCTGCAGGAGGTGCTAGGCTGTCAGGAGGTGCTAAGGATGGGCTGTGTCGCCTGTTCCTGCTGTTGGAAATCTTCTCAGGCAGAGATGAGGAAGCAAGAAAACAGGCAATGGGAGCAGCACAGGAGGAGTAACTCAGGTAGGAAAGTGCAAAGCTTCCAGGTCACCCAGGCCAGGGCCATTCTGCCTGACCTACAGGAGCCACGTCAGTAAGCATGCTGTCGCTGGAGTGGCTCCACTTTTCTCCAGCCTGTACATATTCAAGTGTTTTATCTGTGAAGGGTGGATGAGGTTCAGGAATGGCTAGCCTGGGGGCCAGCCAGCATTTACTTAGAGATGACTCCATGGAGTCTCCCAGCTTCCCACTGAGGACCCACCTTGGGAGGGGAGGGGGTGGGGTATGTGCAAGGGCTGCTGGCTACACATGAGTAAGTCCCCATCCCTGACCATCTTCAGAATTGCTCATCCCTGAAGCAAGTGCCCTAATTGGGCTTTCACCTGTGCAACTGGTGGCTTCTTAATTAGCAATGTGGCCATTGATATTAAATGTCCTCCATCAGGACTGAGATGTTACACCACATGTACTGGTGTAAGAACCTGGGGAGGCGTGTGCATCCAGTACCCCTAGGCACAGGCTTCAGACTTGACCCCTCAACATTCTGGAGCCCAGCCACTGCTTTAGCATTTCTGAGGGTCCAGTGCTGATTTGAAGGGATCTGTAATCCACCCTTCATCTGCTTTAATGAGACCCACATTTCTAGGATCCTACAGAGCAGGGTCTGTGTGGCTGCTCTGTGGCTTCTCTAACGTGATCACAAGCTGGGTGGTTTAAAACAACAGGAGTTCACCCTCCCCCCAGCCCTGGAGACCAGACATCGGAAATCAAGGTGGCACAGGGCTGAGGTCCCTCCAGAGGCTCCAGGATAGGATCATTCCTGCCTTTTCCAACTTCAGGGGCTCCAGGGGTCCCTGGGCTTGTGGCCCCCTCCCTCCCATCTCTGCCTCTGCCTTTAAGAGTCTTCCCCTTTGTGTCCTCTTTCATCTCTTTGAAGGAGTCTGTCAGTTGGATTGAAGGTCACCCTAACCCTAGATGACCTTACCTTGCTATCCTTAACTACATCTACAAAGACTCTTTTCCCAGATACGGCCCTGTTCTGGGGGGACACATCTTTGGTGGCCACCATTTACCCCATTCTCTCTGTATCAAATAACCCTCATTTTAGGAGATCACCACAGGCCCATAAAGACGGGCACAGAGAGCGGCCACACACATGGAGAGAAGGAGGCCCTTGGAGTCACCTGGAACGGATGAAGGCCTGGCTTCATCAGGTGAGGGGAATCACAGGGAGGAGAGGAGTATGGTCTTGTTTAGGCTTCAAAAAGACCACGTTGGGGTGGGATGTGAGATGCACAATGGGGGCGGGGAGCTTCATCAGGGCCTGAGGGGGAGGTTAGGCTTGGGCCAGGGCCATGGGTGTAGAGGGGACTTAGTGTGGGGGTTGGTCATACACCCAGGAGGAAGAGCTCACAGTCACTGGGGCACAAGGACCTGGGAACCTGGGAGGTCTTCGTCTTTCTGAACCTGAAGAGGAAACGTTAAAATTTTACATCACCTCCTGCTCCTTCTGCCTCTGTAACTCAGCTTGCTCCTTGCAAAGTCTGGATCATGTAGGTCACGCAATCTCAGAAAGTGGGGACTTAGAATACTCGGAGCTGGAGCTCGTCTCCCTTGCCCTTGCCCTGGCCCCTGCAAACCTTCTTGATCATGCCTGTTCGTGATAATGAAGAGCCCGACTCCCTGACACTCCCCTCACCCCAGGGGGAACTCCCCACTCTGCTGGAGCACCTGGCTGTTGGTGGCCACTGACAGCACTCTGGTCTCCTCAGGACCCACTAGGGCTTCAGCTTCGGGATACTGTGAGGTTCAGTTCAGGCAGATGGAATGTGGTCTCCTCAGAACCCACTGGGGCTTCAGTTTGGGGGCATTGTGGGGTTTAGTTCAGGTTGATGGTATCTGGTCTCCTCAGGACCTTATGGGGGTTCAGCTTTGTGACATTGTGGGGTTCAGTTCAGGCTGACAGGAGATGGGTCACCACAGGATCCACTGTATTTTGGCTTTGGGGCATTATGGGGTTTAGTTTTGGCTGATGGAATCTAGTCTCCTCAGGATCCACTAGGACTTCAATTTTGGGGCATTGTGGGGTTCAGTTGAGGCTGACAGGACTCTGATCTCCTCAGAACCCATTGGTGCTTCAGCTTTGGGTCATTGTGGGGTTCAGTTGAGTCTGACGGGAGTCTGGTTTCCTCAAGATTCCTGCAATGATGTGCTGCTGAAAGAAAAAGTGAGGAAATTGGGAAGAAGCTTCTGTGTGTGGCTGTTGCTGGAAGTCTGTCTTAAGAGGACCCAAGACTGTTAGGGCTTGATGTGGAAAGTTGTGGGATTTTAGTCAGTTTTTGTCTGTAGTATAAGATGGTGTCCTATATTGTTCCTTGGTGTGTGGTTTCCATTTTTTCCAGCACGGTTTATTGGGGGGGGGGGGGGGCGGGGGTACTGTCCTTTCCCGCGTATATGTTCTTAGTTCCTTTCTTGTAAATTAATTACCATGCACCTGTAGGTTTACTTCTGAGCTCTCTTGACTATTTCTGTGCCAATTCCACACGTCTTCTGGTGACTTTAGGTCCATACTCTAGGTTGAAGTCAGGGATAGACATGCCACCAGCCTGTTCTGCTTTCTCAGGATCCCTTTGGCTCTTCTGGTTCCTTTGTGGCTCCACACAGAGGTGAAGATTGCTTTTGTTTCTGTGAAAAATGTCATTGAAATGTTGGCAGTGATCGCATGAATGTGTACGTTGCTTTGTTTAGAATGGATATTTTAATGGTATTTTCACCCATAAGCATGGGATATCTTTTTACTTGTGTCCATTCAGTTTCTTTGATCATTGTCTTGTAGTTTTTAGCTTTCAGGTCTTTCAAGTCCTTGGTTAGATTTCTAGTTATGTGGGGGAGGAGATGCAATTGTAAAAGGAATTATTTTCTTAATTTCTCTTTCTGATAGTTCATTATTAGTGTAGAGAATCACAAATGATCTTGCAGTTCTGCTGACTTTCTTTTTTCTTTTTCTTTTTCTTTTTTTTGGCCCCGCAGCTCGACATGTTAGATCTTAGTTCCCTGAACAAGGATCAAACGTGTACCGCCTGCAGTGGAAGTGCAGTCTTAACCACTGGACTGCCAGGCAAGTCCGTGAATTCGCTTTTTAGTTCTGACAGTTGCTTTGGTGTAGTGTTATGCGGAAAACTAGAATTAAGACAGTTCATAGTTTCAGTTCCATCTGGTCATCCACAGCACCCAGGGCATGGTGTCTACTAATATACTCTTCCTATGGTGCCTTTTAATACCATGTGGACTAGTACAGGCAATTAGCATCAGACTACTTTAGCTGAATTTGGTTAGGTTAAGTCTTGGCCTGTATTGCAATGTTCGATGTCATCTCTGATTTTCTGGCATGTGACTTACATGGCCATATTGAAAAGTAACTTACTTTCTAGTAAAATTTCAAACGTGTCTACTTTAAATAGTGGTACAAAGTTTTCTACATTCACACCAAATACCACAATGTTTTACCCAAAACATGGTCACTTGCCTGGGGAACCAGCCCACAACCCCAAAATGGGGGATAATTATGGTTTCCACATTACAATCCTATCCATAGGACCAGTTCAACTTTCATCAGCTGCCCAAGCTTTGTGTAACTGTCTTTCTTCATTCTAGTGCAGTTTTCTTTTTCTGGAGGCATCACTGGGGCTTTCCCTCATGTTAAAAACCTTCATGGATTTAAAGTGACAAGATGACTATGATCTGGGTGGCTTTTCAGTGTGGTTTCTTTCACTGAGAATGTTTTTAGTGCTTTTCCATGTTGTGCCATGTGTCATTTTTTTCATTGTGCTTACAAACATATAACAACATTTATTATTTGAGTCATTTTAAGTATGAACTTCTATAGCATTAACTGCACTCACATTGTAAAAATTTCCCCACTATTCATCTCCAGAATCTTTTCCTTTTCCTGAAGTGACACTGTAACCATTAAATGCTCATAACCCCCAATCCCTGGCCATCTTATTCTACTTGGAATTTGTCTTATATGGATATCTCATACTAGTGAAATCATAGAACATTTTTCCTTTTGTGTCAGGCTTGTTTCACTTCACCTAATGACTTGAAGTTTCATCTACATTATAGCATGTGTGAGAGTTATCTTGTTTTTAAAGGTTGAATCATATCCCATTGTGTATATACTACATCGTGCTTATCCAGTCATCTGTTGAACACTTGTGCTGCTTCCACCTTTTGGTTACTATGAATAATGCTGCTATGAATATGGGGTTTGAATATCTGTTCCAGTATTTGGTTTTAAATATTCTGAGTGTGTAACCTGGACCGGAATTGATGGATTCTATGTTAACTCTGTGTTTAAGTTTTTGAAAAGCCCCCTACTATTTTCTGAAGCTGTGGCATTATTTTACTGTATTCCTTTATATGGCAGAGTAATGCATCTCATGGATGGAACGGCCCTATTTGCTCTTCCATTCACTTGTTGGTGGACATTTTCATTGTTTTTAACTTGGGCTATCAAGAACACTGCTGCTGTAAATATGGGTGTACAAGTATATATTTGAACACCTCTTTTAAATTCTTTGGATGTATATCTAGGAGTGGAGTTACCAAAACATATGATATTTCAGTTCAGTCACTCAGTCATGTCCGACTCTTTGTGATGCCGTGGACTGCAGCACACCAGGCTTCCCTATCCATCACCAACTCCTGGAGCTTGCTCAAACTCATGTCCATCGAGTTGGTGATGCCATCAACCATCTCATCCTCTGTTATCCCCTTCTGCTCCTGCCTTCAATCTTTCCCAGCATCAGGGACTTTTCCAATGAGTCAGTTCTTCACATTAGCTGGTCAAAGTATTGCAGTTTCAGCTTCAGCATCAGTCCTTCCAATGAATATTCAGGGCTGATTTTCCTTAGGATTGACTTGTTGGATCTCTTGTTGGACTTGCAGTCCAAGTGATGCTCAAGAGTCTTCTCCAACACCACAGTTCCAAAGCATCACTTCTTCAGTGCTCAGTTTTCTTTGTAGTCCAGCTGTAACATCTATACATGACTATTGGAACAACCATAGCCTTGAGTACATGGACCTTTGTTGGTAATATCTTTGCTTTATAATATGCTATCTAGGTTGTTCATAACTTTTATTCCAAGGAGCAGATGTCTTTTAATTTCATGGCTGCAGTCACCATCTTTAGTGATATTGGAGCCCCTCCACACACACACACACAATAAAGTCTGTCACCATTTCCATTGTTTTCCCATCTATTTGCCATGAAGTGATGGGGCCGGATGCCATGATCTTAGTTTTCTGAATACTGAGTTTTAAGCCAACTTTTTCACTCTCCTCTTTCACTTTCATCAAGAGATTCTTTAGTTCTTCTTTGCTTTCTGCCATAAGATTGGTGTCATCTGTGTATCTGAAATTATTGATATTTCTCCTGGCAATTTTGATTCCAGCTTGTGCCTCATCCAGCCCCGGGATTTCAAATGATATACTCTGCATATAAGTTAAATAAGCAGGGTGCTGTACTCCTTTCCTGATTTGGAACCAGTCCATTGTTCCATGTCTAGTTCTAATTGTTGCTTCTTCACCTGCATACAGATTTCTCAGGAGGCAGGTAAGGTGGTCTGGTATTCCCATATCTTTCAGAATTTTCCACAGTTTGTGGTGATCTGCACAGTCAAAGGCTTTGGCATTGTTAACAAAGCAGAAGTAAATAATTTTCTGGATGTTTTTCTCTCTTGCTCTTTCAATGATCCAACGGGTGTTGGCAATTTGATCTCTGGTCCCTCTGTCTTTTCTAAATCCGGCTTGAACATCTAGCAATTCATGGTTCACTTACTGTTGAAGCCTGGCTTGGAGAAATTTGATCATTACTTTGTTAACGTGTGAGATGAGTGCAACTGTGTGGTAGTTGGAACATTCTTTGGCTTTGCCTTTCTTTGGGATTGGAATGAAACCTGACCTTTTCCAGTCCTGTGGCCACTGCTGAGTGATATAATTACATTTTTATGTTTTCGAGAAAATGCTTGTTTTGCACACATTGATTGCACCATTTTACCTCTCCACAAGTAAAGTTTTGAGTTTCAATTTCGTACATTTTCGCCAACATTTGTCATTTGTCTTTATTGTTGATTTTCCTCACGTCCATCCTGAGGGCCTTATTAAGGAGGAAGTCATAATGCAGGACCCACATTTGAGGAGAGGGGAGTTAGCTTCATATACTTGATGGACAGCTGAGTCTGCATCAATTATTTAGAATCTTTCTGTGTGAGATTTTTATTCAACATTACTCATAAAAACCTAATTTTTACTTTTTACCAGTTTGGACAACCGAAAATTATTTTAAACTTTTGGGAGCCCTCCCTGGTGGCTCAGCCTGTAAAAGCATGTGCTTGCAATGCAGGAGACGTGGGTTCAATCCCTGGGTGGGGAAGATCCTCTGGAGAAGGAAATGGCAACCCACTCCAGTACTCTTGCCTGGAAAATTTCATGAATGGAGGCACCTCGTAGCTTACAGTCCATGGGGTTGCAAAGAGTCAGACAGGACTGAGCAACTTCACTTTCACTTTCTTTTGGCTATAATCCAGCCAATTAGACTGCTTAGTTCATTCTAGCTTTGGCTATTGAGAGCTGTTTCCATACTCTCCCGCTTTTATTTTACATAATTCAGCTTTTATGGGGCTTTTTGGTCCTTCTTTCTCACATTTTAAGATTATGCGGCTTTACATATTTACTGTCTCAGTCCTAGTATCAGACACAGATTTAAAGGGTCCTTGTCCCTTTTTGTTAGAGCATATTAAAAAAAAAAAAAAAAAAAAAAAAAAAAAAACTTGTATGTGGGAACTTAATAATCTCAGCAGACAATGCATGGAAATACACATGCATGTATCCAGACTATGCATACACACAGTTATGAAGATTTTCACATGAAGTTATATGTTTCTGTATTAGGCTAAAGATAGTTTATAATGATGTCTCCAACCTGATCTCTTATGACACAGGTATTATAACCTTCTCCTTTGGTCTGCCTATAACTTCCCACTCCAATGGTAAGAAACCTGGCTTCCACTACTCATCACTTATCAAATTCAGGGCTTGCTCCTTCAATGACTGATATGGTAGTTTCAGTCCCGCTAGCTACAAACCCCTGTGGAAAGAACTTACAGAGCCCATTGTTTATGTATGGTACATTTTGCCTTTGGCCTGCAGATTCCATTCAATTACACAGTGAACTTATGTCAGATAACTTTGTCCTAACAGTGAGAGTGGCTTTTTAAAAATTTTCTTCTTCCTTTCAAATCTTTTGGCTGTGCTGCGGCATGTGGGGTTTTAGGTCCCTGACCAGGAATTGAACCCACCTTTCCTGCACTGACAACGTGGAGTCTTAACCACTGTGCCCCTAGGGAAGTCTGAAGCTTTTCATGTATTTCTCAATCTGTTAGATTCTTTGTTAAATTCTGCATTCCAGTCTTTGGCACCCCATACCATAAATAAATAAATGTGAATAGGTAATAAATTACTTGTGTTCTGAAAACAAAAATCTATGTACTTAGACAAATGCATAGTGGCAGGTATTCCTCACTAAAGTACCATGTGAAATATTTCAGCCATATATTCCATAAACTGTTTATCATGTCTGTTTTACCTATGCTAGAACGTCTTATTAGATCATACAATGTGTAGCACTTGAGGCTGGATTCCTTCACTTAGTAAAGTAAGTGTTAGATTCATGCTTTTCTTTATTTTTATTTTTTTAAATTTTCTGTGGTTCATTCCTCTATATCTCTGAATGCTATTTTATTGCATTAGATGAGAGGAAAGATAATGTTCCCCCTAGCCTCAATGGTCTTCACTGAGATGTTCATAATGAAAGGGAGATTGATTGGAGAAAAACAATCAGAAGTTTAATATATGCCATGCATACCTCCTATATAGTTGAAAGATACCTGGGAAAACAGTCACTTTCTGAAATGGTCCAAGACTTTACCTTAAATGCTATCATCACCTAAGAATGAAAGAAGGAGGTTAAGGAATGGAAGAAGCTATTTAAGGGAGATTATTAGGTGAAGCACAGTAAACAAAGGCATGGTGGTATGCAGATTAACTTCCAGGTCCATTCCATAGACCTTCTTGATATTTAGTCAAGTCATTTAGTGAAATCAAGTCAGTCTTGATACTTAGTCCATTCTTGATATTTAGTCATCCTCTATTTCCTGGTCCAGACAGGGACACATCCTTAAAGATGGAGATATCCTTAATAAATATAAATCTACTTCATAAAATGGCATTTCAACTTGGTTTTCAAAGATCCTTCTGGGGCGGATGTTTGTTTGTTTGTTTGTTTGTTTGTTTTAATCAGTCAAAAATAACCCTTTTGTCAAATGGGCGTATATTGGGTGTGCTATTTAGTGCTCTCCTTGAAATGTGCATTCAGGGGAGGAGTGTCACCCTGGAGACTGTTGATATGTAACCCCATGGACAGGGACTGGGTTGGTCACCCTGGAGAATGTGGATATGTGACCCCAGGGGAATGGTCAGAAGGAAGTCACAATGGAGACTGTGGAATTGTAAGCCCAGTTGCAAGGCTTGGGAAAGGGTCACCGTGGAGACTGTGGATGTGTGACTCCAGGTACAGTGTCTAGGAGGGATCACCCAGGGGACTGTAGATATGTGATCCTAGATATAGGGTTTGGGAGAGTGTCACCCTGCAGACTGTGCACATGTGACCACAGGTGCATTGTCCAGTGTGTTGTGGTCACCCTGGAGATTGTGGAAGCGTGACCACAGGTACTGGGTCTGGGAAGTGGGGTCATCCTGGAGATGTGCACATGTGATACCAGACACAGGAAATTTCAGGTGGAGTCACCTTGGAAACTGGACGAGTGACCCCAGGTGTAGGGTCTGGGGTGAGGTTCAGTGACGTCAGGACTCCTGTCTTGTTGGGAGGGACACATCGGGATTCTCCTGGAGACGTTGCAGCACAATACAGACGCCTCTCGAGATGAGGTGGGAGACCAAGTCTCCCTTTGCAGTTGCCAGAGTGATACTGTGACTCCTGTGAGTTTTCAAGAGGAGTCAGGCTACGTCTCCTTTTGAAGCTTTGAACTTCGTGTGCCTCTCGTGTGTCAAAGAGATATGAGGCCTCCTGTCGAGATGAGGCGGGGAACTAGGGTATTCTCTAGGGTCACCACAGGGGATTCAGACATCCCTTCATCTTGTGAGATGAAAGACGAGCCTGCATTCAAGTCACTGCAGGGAAATCCGGCCTTATTTCGAGTCAGGGCATCTCGGTGTCCATTCCACTTGAGGCAGCAAACTCAGGGTCCCTCTCACGTACCTATAGCTGAGAGAAGCCTCCTCTTTAGATGGTGTATAAAGCTGGAATTCCTTTTGAGTCAAAGCCAAGGAATCAGCTCGCATCTCGAGATGATTTGAGGTACATGGAGCTGTTCTCAAGTTGCTGTGCTGAACGAGGTGTTCATCTATATTTAGGACAGTGTTCTTGGGGAATCCCTGGAGTTGCCTAAAGGATGTCAAGCCACTTGTCATGTTTGATGGGGAAAGCCGGATGCCTCTGGAGCCAATGTAGGGGAATCTGGCCTCATCTTGAGTTGATTTGGGGTACACTGAGCTCTTTCATGTTGCTGCGGTGACCTCAGGGTCCCTCTAGACTTGTATCAGTGTTCTTGGGGACTCTCTGGAGTTCCATCAAGGAAGTCAAGGCTCCTTTCATGCTTAATGGGGAACACAGAATTGCCCTGCACTCAATGCAGGGGAATCTGATCTCATCTCTCATTGAGCGGGAATTCTCGTGGTTTTTCTCGAGTTGCGGAGGGAACCTGGGTTATATTCTCGAGTGATGATGGGGATGGCCCCTCAAAACTCGTGTTTTTTCAGCAACGTCAGGACTCCTGTCTATTTGCTAGGGACAACTTGGGATTCTCTTCGAGGCTTGGCAGGGCAATAGGGACGCCTCTCAAGGTGAGGTGGGAGACTCAGTATCCTTTCAAGTTGCCACATGTATACTGGGATTCCTGTCAATTTTCAAGAGGAGTCAGTCATCGTCTACTTTTGAAGCATTGAAATCCGCGTTCCACTCTTGTTTTCAAAGGGATGTGAGGCCTCCTGTCGAGATGAGGTGGGGAACTAGGGCTTTCTCTAGGGTCTTCACAGGGGATTCAGAAATCTCTTCATCTTGTGAGATGCAAGACGAGCCTGCATTCAAGTCACTGCTTTCCCCATCAAACACTACAAGTGGCTTGACTTTTTTAGGTAACTCCAGAGATTGCATGAGAACACCGTCTCAAGTATAAAGGAACACCACGTTCAGCACAGGAACTCGAAAACAGCTGCGTGTACCCCAAATCATCTCGAGGTGAGAGCTGATTCCCTGGCTTTGACTCAAGAGGAATGCCAGCTTTAAACAACACTTAAAGAGGAGTCTTCTCTCAGCTATAGGTACGTGAGAGGGACCCTGAGTTTGCTGCCTCAAGTGGAATGGACTCCCTGATACACTGACTCGAAATAAGGATGGATTTCCCTGCAGTGACTTCAATGCTGGCTCGTCTTTCATCTCACAAGATGAAGGGATGTCTGAATCCCCTGTGGAGATCCTAGAGAATACCCTAGTTCCCCGCCTTATTTCGACAGGAGGCCTTACATCCCTTTGACAACTCGAGAGTCATGCAGAGTTCAATGCTTCAAAAGGAGACGAGGCCTGACACCTCTTGAAAATTGATAGGAATAACAATATCCCTGTGGCAACTGCAAAGTGAAACTGGGTCACCCTCCTCAACTCAAGAAGCATCCCTATTGCCCTGCCAAGCCTCGAGGAAAATCCCAAGGTGTCCCTCACAACTAGACACGAGTGCTGTCGCCGCTCAACCAACATGGGTTTTGAAGGACCATCCTCACCATAACTCGAGAACATACCCTAGGTTCCCACATCAACTCGACAAAAACCATGAGACTTCCCCCTGGCCGCGAGGTGAGGCCGGATTCCCTTGCATTGTGTTCAGAGCAAGTCCGTGTTACCAATCAAACACAAAAGGAGCCTTGACTTCCTAGATGAAATGCCACATAGTCCCCAAGAACACTGTCACAGGTCTAGAGGGACCCTGAGGTCACCACAGGAACATGAAAGAGCTCGTGTAACTCAAATCAACTCAAGATGAGCCCTGATTCCCCTGCATTGCCTGCAGATCCATACCACATTCCCCATCAAGCAGGGCAAGTGGCTTGATTTCCTTTAGGCAACTCCAGAGATTCCCCGAGAACACTGTCCCATATATTGAGGAACACAAAGTTCAGCACAGCAACACGAGAAAAGCTGCCTGTAACCCAAATCATCTCGAGATGAGAGCTGATTCACTGGATTCGACTCAAGAGGAATGCCAACTTTCCACAAGCACCTCAAGAGGAGGCTTCTCTCAGCTATAGGTATGTGAGAGGGACCCTGAGTTTGCGGCCTCAAGTGGAATGGACACCGAGATGCCCTGACTCGAAATAAGGATGGATTTCCCTGCAGTGACGAATGCTGGCTACTTTTTATCTCACAAGAAGAAGGGATGTCTGAATCCCCTGTGGAGACCCTAGAGAAATCCCTAGTTCCCCGCCTCATCTCGACATGAGTCCTCATATCCCTTTGAAAACTTGAGAGGCACGCAGAGTTCAATGCTTCAAAATGACACAAGCCCTGACTCCTCTTGAAAATTGATAGGAATCCAAATATCCCTGTGGCAACTGCAAAGGGAAACTGGGTCTCCCGCCCCACCTCGAGAGGCATCCCTATTGTCCTGCCAAGCCTTGAGGAAGATCTAAAGGTGTCCCTCGCAACTAGACAGGAGTCCTGACGTCGCTGAACCAACACGAGTTTTGAAGGTCCATCCCCAACGTAACTCGGGAACATAACCCAGGTTCCCACAGCAACTCCAGAAAAATCATGAGACTTTCCCCTTGCTGTGAGATGAGGCCCGATTCCCCTGCACTGCATGCAGAGCAAGCCCGTGTTCCCCATCAAACACGAAAGGAGCCTTGACTTCCTTGATGGAACTCCAGAGAGTCCCCAGGATCACTGTCACAAGTCTAGAGGGACCCTGAGGTCCCCACAACAGCAGGAAAGTGCACTGTGTACAGGAAATCAAATCAAGATTAGGCCCGATCCCCCTGCATTGTCTCCAGAGACATCCCACTTTCCCCATCAAATACAACAAGTGGCTTGACTTCCTTTAGGCAACTCCAGAGATTCCTCGAGAATACCATCTCAAGTCTAGGGGGAACACCAAGTTCAGCACAGCAACTCGAGAAAAGTTCTGTGTACCCCAAATCATCTCGAGATGAGAGCTGATTCCCTGGCTTTGACGCAAGAGGAAAGCCAACTTTCCACAAGCCCCTCAAGAGGAGGCTTCTCTCAGCTATAGGAATGTGAGAGGGACCCTGAGTATGCTGTGTCAAGTGGAATGGTCACCAAGATGCCATGACTCGAAATGAGGCCGGATTTCCCTGCAGTGACTTCAATGCTGGCTCGTCTTTCATCTGCCAAGATGAAGGGATGTCTGAATCCCCTGTGGAGACCCTAGAGAAATACCTAGTTCGCCGCCTCATCTCGACAGGAGGCCTTACATCCCTTTGACAACTCGAGAGAAATGCAGAGTTCAATGCTTCAAAAGGACCCGATGCCTGACAACTCTTGAAAATTGATAGGAATAACAATATCCCTGTGGCAAACTGCAAAGTGAAACTGGGTCACTGTCCTCAACTCGAGAAGCATCCCTATTACCTGCCAAGCCTCGAGGAGAATCCCGAGGTGTCCCTGACAACTAGACAGGGGTCCTGTCGTCGCTCAACCAACACAGGTTTTGAAGGGCCATCCTCGCCGTAACTCAAGAACATACCCTAGGTTCCCACATCAACTCGACAAAAATCATGAGACTTCCCCCTGGCCACGAGGTGAGGCCGGATTCCCTTGCATTGTGTTCAGAGCAAGTCCGTGTTACCAATCAAACACAGAAGGAGCCTTGACTTCCTAGATGGTACTCCAGAGAGTCCCCAGGATCACTGTCACAGGTCTAGAGGGACCCTGAGGTCCCCACAACAACATGAAAGCACTCCATGTACTACAAATCAATTCGAGATGAGGCCCAATTCCCCTGCATTGTCTCTGGAGCCAGCCCATGTTCCCCATCAAACATGACAAGTGGCTTGACTTCCTTTAGGCAACTCCAGAGATTCCAAGAGAATACTGTCCCAAGTTTAGAGGAACACCAAATTCAGCACAGCATCTCAAGAAAAGCTCCGTGTACCCCAAATCATTTCTAGATGAGAGCTGATTCCCTGGCTTTGACTCAAGAGGAATGCCAACTTTCCACAAGCACAACACGAGGAGGCTTCTCTCAGCAATATGTACGTGAAAGGGACCCTGAGTTTGCTGTGTCAAGTGGAATGGACACCGAGATGCCCTGACTCGAAATAAGGCCAGAATTCCCTGCAGTGACGTGAATGCAGGCTTTTCTTTCATCTCACAAGATGAAGGGATGTCTGAATCCCCTGGGAAGACCCTAGAGAAAGCCCTCGTTCCCCACCTCATCTCGACAGGAGCTCTAACATCCCTTTGAAAACTCGAGAAGAACACAGAGTTCAATGCTTCAAAAGGAGACGATGCCTGACTCCTCTTGAAAATTGACAGGAATCCCAGGATCCCAGTGGCAACAGGAAAGGGACACTGGGTCTGCCGCCTCACCTCAAGAGGTGTTCCTATTGCCCTTTCAAGCCTCGAGGAGAATCCCGAGGTGTCCCTCGCAACTAGGCAGGAGTCCTGACGTCGCAGAACAAACACGTGTTTTGAAGGGCCATCCTCGCCGTAACTTGAGAACATACCCTAGGTTCCCACTGCAACTCATCAAAAACCATGCGATGTCCCCCTGGCCACGAAGTGAGGCCCGATTCCCCTGCATTGAATTCAGAGCAAGTCTGTGTTCCCCATCAAACACGAAAGGAGCCTTGACTTCCTAGATGAAACTCCACATAGTCCCCAAGAACACTGTCACAGGTCTAGAGGGACCCTGAGGTCACCGCAGCAACACAAAAGAGCTCGAAGAACTCACATCAACTAGAGATGAGGCCCGATTCCCCTGCATTGGCTCCAGATCCATCCTGCATTCCCCATCAAACAGTACAAGTGGCGTCATTTCCTTTAGGCAACTCCAGAGATTCCACGAGAGCACCGTCCAATATCTAGAAGAACACCAAGTTCAGCACAGCAACTTGAGAAAAGCTCACTGTACCCCAAATCACCTCGAGATGAGAGCGGATTCCCTGGATTTGACTCAAGAGGAATGCCAACTTTCCACAAGCACCTCAAGAGGAGGCTTCTCTCAGCTATAGGTATGTGAGTGGGACCCTGTGTTTTTGGCCTCAAGTGGAATGGACACCGAGATGCCCTGATTTGAAATAAGGCTGGAATTCCATGCAGTGACTTGAATGCAGGCTCATCTTTCATCTCACAAAAAGAAGGGATGTCTGAATCCCCTGTGGAGACCTTAGAAAATGTCCTAGTTCCCCGCATCATCTTGACATGAGACCTCACATCCCTTTGAAATCTCGAGAGGCATGTGGAGTTAAATGCTTCAAAAGAAGACAATAACTGAATCCTCTTGAAAATTCATAGGAATCCCAATATCCCTGTGGCAACTGCAAAGGGAAACTGGGTCACCCGTCTCACCTCAAGAGGCATCCCTATTGCCCTGCCATGCCTCGAGGAGAATCCCGAGGTGTCCCTGACAACTAGAGAGGAGTCCTGTCACCACTCAACCAACACGGGTTTTGAAGGGCCATCCTCACCTTAACTCGAGAACATACCCTAGGTTCCCACCGCAACTCAACAAAAACCATGAGACTTCCCCCTGGCCGCGAGGTGAGGCCCGATTCCCCTGCACTGAGTGTAGAGCAAGTTCATGTTCCCCATCAAACACGAAAGGTGACTTGACTTCCTAGATGAAACTCCACATAGTCCCCAAGAACAATGTCACAGTACTAGAGTGACCCTGAGGTTACCGCAGCAACACGAAAGAGCTCGTGTAACTCAAATCAACTTGAGACGAGGCCCGATTCCCCTGCATGGTCTCCAGAGCCATCTTGCATTCCCCATCAAACAGGACAAGTTGCTTGACTTCCTTTAGGCAACTCTGGAGATTCACCGAGCACTCCGTCCCATATCTAGGGGAACACCAGGTTCAGCAGAGCAACTCGAGAAAAGCTCCATGCACCCCAAATCATCTTGAGATGAGAGCTGATTCCCTGGATTCGACTCAAGAGGAATGCCAACTTTCCACAAGCACCTCAAGAGGCGGCTTCTCTCAGCTATAGGTATGTGAGAGGGACCCTGAATTTGCTGCATCAAGTGGAAGGGACACCGAGATGCCCTGACTCGAAATAAGGCCAGACTTCCCTGCAGTGACTTGAATGCAGGCTCGTCTTTCATCTCAAAAGATGAAGGGATGTCTGAATCCCCTGTGGAGACCCTAGAGAATGCCCTAGTTCCCCGCCTCATCATGTCATGAGGCCTCATATCCCTTTGAAATGTTGAGAGGCACGTGGAGTTCAATGCTTCAAAATGAGACGAGGCCTGACTCATCTTCAAAATTGATAGGAATCCCAAAATACCTGTGGCAACTGCAAAGGACACCATGGTTGCCCCCCTCACCTCAAGAGGCGTCCCTATTGACCTGCCAAGCCTCGAGGAGAATTCTGAGGTGTCCCTCGTAACTAGACAGGCGTCCTCACGTCTCTGATACAACATGAGTTTTGAAGGGCCATCCTTGTCTTAACTCGAGAACATAACCCAGGTTCCCTCCACAACTCGAGAAAAACTATGAGACTTTCCCTTCGCCACAAGATGAGGCCCAATTCCCCTACACTGCGTGCAGAGTAAGTCCGTGTTCCCCATCAAACATGAAAGGCACCTTGACTTCCTTAATGGAACTGCAGAGAGTCCACAAGAACACTGTCACAAGTATAGAGGGACCCTGAGGTCCCCGCAGCAACACGAAAGCGCTCTGTGTACTCCAGATCAACTCGAGATGAGGCCCAATTCCCCTTCATGGTCTCCAGAGCCATCCCTCATTCCCCATCAAACATGACATCTGGCTTGACTTTCTTTAGGCAACTCCATAGATTCCCCGAGAACACGGTCCCAAGTCTAGAGGAACACCAAGATCAGCACAGCTACTCAAGAAAAGCTCCGTGAACCCCAAAACATCTCAAAATGAAAGCTGATTCCCTGACATCGACTACACACAAATGCCAAATTTCCACCAGCACCTAAGAGGAGGCTCTCTCAGCTATAGGTATTTGAGAGAGACCCTGAGATTGCTGCCTCAAGTGGAATAGACACAGAGATGCCCTGACTTGAAATAAGGCCAGATTTCCTGCAGTGACTTGAATGCAGGCTCCTCTTTAATCTGAAAAGAAGAAGGGTTGTCTGAATACCCTTTGCAGACCATAGTGAAAGCCATACATGCCCGCCTCATCTCGACAGGAGGCCCTACATGCCTTTGACAACCCATGAGGCATGCGGAGTTCACTGCCTCAAAAGTAGACGATGCCTGACTCCTCTTGAAAATTGATAGAAATCCCAATCTCCCTGTGGCAACTGAAAAGGGACACTGGGTCTCCCACCTCACCTTGAGAGGCATCTCTATTGCCCTGCCAAGCCTCGAGGAGAATCCCGAGGTGTCCATCACAACTAAACAGGAGTCCACACATCGCTGAAATAATATGAGTTTTGAAGGGCCATCCCCACCGTAATTAGAGAACATACCCCAGGTTCCCTCTGCAACTAGAGTAAAATCATGAAACTTACCCATCGCTGAAAGATGAGGCCCGATTCCCTTGCACTGCATGCAGAGCAAGTCTGTGTTCCATGTCAAACAGGAAAGGAGCCTTGAGTTCCTTGATGGAACTCCAGAGAGTTCTCAAGAACACTGTCACAAGTATAGAGGGACCATGAGGTCACCGCAGCAACATGAAAGGGCTCCGTGTAACCCAAATCAACTCGAGATGAGGCCTGATTCCCCTGCATTGGCTCCAGAGCCATCCCACATTCACCATCACACATAACACGTGGCTTGACTTCATTTAGGCAACTCCAGAGATTCCCCAAAACACCATCCCAAGTCTAGAGGAACACCAAATTGAGCAGAGCAACTCGAGAAAAGCTCCATGTACCCCAAATCATCTCGAGATGAGAGCTGATTCCCTGGATTTGACTCAAAAGGAATGGCAACTTTCCACAAGCACCTCAAAAGGACGTGTCTCTCAGCTACAGGTATGTGAGAGGGACCCTGAGATTGCTGCCTCAAGTGGAATGGAAAACGATATGCCCTGACAAGAAATAAGTCCGGATATACCTGAAGTGACTTGAATGCAGGCTTGTCTTTCATCTCACAAGAGGAAGGGATATCTGAATCTCCTGTGGAGAACGTAGAGAAAGCCCTATTTCCCCGCCTCATCTCAACAGGAGGCCTCACATCCCTTTGCCAACACAAGAGGCATGTGGAGTTAAATGCCTCAAAAGGAGACGATGCCTGACTCCTCTTGAAAATTGATAGGTATCCTTTTGGCATCTGGAATGGGAGCCTGGATCTCCCGCCTAACCTTGAGAGCCATCACTATTGACCTGCCAAGCCTCGAGGAACATCCCATGGTGTCCCTCACAACTAGGCAGGACTCCTGACTTCTCTGAACCAACACGAGTATTTAAGGGCCATCCCCATCGTAACTCGAGAACATAACCCAGGTTGACGCTACAACTCGAGAAAAACAATGAGACTTCCCCCTCCACGCGAGATGAGGCCCAATTCCCCTGCACTGTGTGTGGAGCAAGTCTGTGTTCCCCGTCAAACACGAAAGGAACCTTGACTTCCTTGATGGAACTCAAGAGAGTCACCAGGAACACGGTCACAAGTCTAGAGGAACCCTGAGGTCACTGCATCAACATGAAAGCGCACGTGTACTTCAAATCAACTCGAGATGAGGCCCGATTCCCCTGCATTGCCTGCAGAGCCATCACTCGTTCCCCATCAAACACGACAAGTGGCTTGACTTCCTTTAGGCAATTCCAGAGATTACCCGAGAATACCGTCTCAAGTCTAGAGGAACACCAAGTTCAGCACAGCAACTCGAGAAGTGCTCCGTGTACCCCAAATCATCTCGAGATGAGAGCTGATTCCCTGGCTTCAACTCAAGAGGAACACCAGCTATCCACAAGCCCCTCAAGAGGAAGCTTCTCTCAGCTATATGTATGTGAGAGGGACCCTGAGTTTGCTGCATCAAGTGGAATGGTCACCGAGATGCCGTGACTCGAAATAAGGCCAGATTTCCCTGCAGTGACATGATTGCAGGATTGTCTTTCATCTGACAAGATGAAGGGATGTCTGAATCCCCTGTGGAGACCCTAGAGAAAGCCCTAGTTCCCCTGCCAATCTCGACAGGAGGCTTCACATCCTTTTGAAACCTCGAGAGGCTCGCGGAGTTAAATGCTTCAAAAGGAAAGGATGGCTGCTTCCTCTTGAAAGTTGATAGGAATCCCAAAATTCCTGGGGCAACTGGAAAGGACCCTGGGTCTTCCCCCTCACCTTGAGAGGCGTCCCTATTGTCCTGCCAAGCCTGGAGCAGAATCCCAAGTTGTCCCTCACAACTAGGCAGGAGTCCTGAAGTCGCTGAACCAACACGAGTTTTGAAGGGCCATCCCCACCGTAACTGAGAACATACCCCATGTTCCCACCACAAAGCGATAAAACCATGAGAATTCCCCCTCACCGTGAGATGAGGCCCGATTTCCCTGCATGGCGTGCAGGGTAAGTCCGTGTTCCCCATCAAACACAAAAGGAGCCTTGACTTCCTAGATGAAATTCCACATAGTCCCCAAGAACTCTGTCACAAGTCTAGAGGGACCCTGAGGTCAACACAGCAACACAAAAGAGCTCCGTGTACCGCAAATCAACTCGAGATGAGGCCCGATTCCCCTGCATTGGCGACAGAGCAATCCTGCATTTCTCACCAAACAGGACAAGTGGCTTGACTTCTTTTAGGCAACTCCAGAGATTCCCCAAGAACACCGTCCCAAGTCTAGAGGAACACAAGTTCACCACAGCAACTCGAGAAAAGCTACGTGTACCCCAAATCATATCGAAATGAGAACTGATTCCCTGGCTTCGAATCAAGAGGAATGCCAACTTTCCACAAGCACCTCACGAGGAGGCATCTCTCAGCTATATGTATGTGAGAGGGACCCTGAGTTTGCTGCCTCAAGTGGAATGGACACCGAGATGCCCTGACTCAAAATAAGGCCGGAATTCCCTGAAGTGACTTGAATGCAGGCTCGTCTTTTATCTCACAAGATGAAGGGATGTCTTTATCCCCTGTGCAGACCCTAGAGAAAGCCATAGTTCCCCACCTCATCTCGACAGGAGGCCTCACATCCCTTTGACAACACGAGTGGAACGCAGAGTTCAATGCTTCAAATTGGACTATGAGTGACTCATCCTGAAAATTGACAGAAGTCCCAGTATCCCTATGGCAACTAGAAAGGACACTGGGTCTCCCGCCTCACCTCGAGAGGCGTTCCTATTTCCATGCCAAGCCTCGAAGAGAATTCCGAGTTGTCCCTCACAACTACACAGAAGTCCTGACGTCGCTGAACAAACATGAGTTTTGAGGGGCCATACCCATCGTCACTCGAGAATATAACCCAGGTTTCCTCTGCAACTCGAGAAAAACAATGAGCCTTCCCGCTCGATGAGAGATGAGATCAGATTCCCCTACATTGCGTGCAGAGCAATTCCGTGTTACCCATCAAACATGAAAGGAGCCTTGACTTCCTTGATGGAACTCCAGAGAGTCCCAAGAACACTGACACAAGTCGACAGGGACCCTGAGGTCACCACAGCAACACCAAAGAGTGCGGTGTACCCCAAATAAACCTGAGATGAGGCCAGATTCCCCTACATTGGCTCCAGAGCCATCTGGCATTCCCCATCAAACATGACAAGTGGCTTGACTTCCTTTAGGCAACTCCAGAGATTCCCCGAGAACACCGTCCTAAGTATAGAGGAACACCACGTTCAGCACAGAAACTAGAAAAGAGCTCCGTGTACCTCAAATCATCACAAGATGAGAGCTGATTCCCTGGCTTTGACTCAAGAGGAATGCCAGCTTTAAAAAACACCTAAAGAGGAGGCTTCTCTCAGCTATAGGTACGTGAGAGGGACCCTGAGTTTGCTGCCTCAAGTGGAATGGACACCGAGATGCCCTGACTCGAAATAAGGCCGGATTTCCCTGCAGTGACTTGAATGCAGGCTCGTCTTTCATCTCACAATACGAAGGGATGTCTGAAACCCCTGTGGAGACCCTAGAGAATATCCTAGTTCCCCGCCTCATCAAGACAGGAGGCCTCACATCCCTTTGACAACAGGAGAGTCACGCGGACTTCAATGCTTCAAAAGGAGATGAAGCCTAACTCCACTTGAAAACTGACAAGAGTTAGAGTATCACTTTGGCAAGTGCAAAGTGAAACTTGGTCTCCCGCCTCACCTCAACAGGCATCCCTATTGTCCTGCCAAACCTTGAGGAGAATCCTAAGGTGTCCTTCGCAACTAGACAGGAGTCCTGATGTCGCTGAACAACCACGAATTTTGAGGGGCCATCGCTGTCGTCACGCGAGAACATAACCCAGGTTCCCGCCGCAACTCCTGAAAAACAATGAGACTTTTCCCTCACCGCGAGATGAAGACCGATTCCCCTGCAATGCATGCAGAGTAAGTCTGTGTTCCCCATTAAACATGAAAGGAGCCTTGACTTCCTTGATGGAAGTCCAGAGAGACCACAAGAACACTGTCACAAGTCTAGAGGGACCCTGAGGTCCCCGCAGCAACATGAAAGGGCTCCGTGTACTCCAAATCAAATCGAGATGAGGTCCGATTCCCCTGAATTGTGTCCAGAGCCATCCCGTATTACCCAACATACACGAAAAGGGATTTACTTCCTTTATGCAACTCCAGAGTATCCCCGAGAATACCGTCTCAAGTCTAAAGGAACACCAAGTTCAACACAGCATCTCGAGAAAAGCTCCGTGTTCCCCAAATCATCCTTAGATGAGAGCTGATTCCCTGGCTTTGACTCAAGAGGAATGCCAGCTTTAAAAAACACCTAAAGAGGAGGCTTCTCTCAGCTATAGGTACGTGAGAGGGACCCTGAGTTTGCTCCCTCAAGTGGAATGGACACCGAGATGCCCTGACTCGAAATAAGGCCGGATTTCCCTGCAGCGACTTGAATGCAGGCTCGTCTTTCATCTCACAAGATGAAGGGATGTCTGAAACCCCTGTGGAGACCCTAGAGAATACCCTAGTTCCCCGCCTCATCTCGACAGGAGGCCGCACATCCCTTTTACAACAGGAGAGGCACGCGGACTTCAGTGCTTCAAAAGGAGACGAAGCCTGACTCCTCTTCAAAGCTGACAGGAGTCACAGTATCGCTCTGGCAAGTGCAAAGGGAAACTTGGTCTTCCGCCTCACCTCGAGAGGCGTCCCTATTGTCCTGCCAAGCCTCGAGGAGAATCCCAAGGTGTCCCTCACAACTAGACAGGAGTCTTGATGTCGCTGAACAAACACGAGTTTTGAAGGGCCATCCCCGCTGTAACTCGAGAACATAACCCAGCTTCCTGCCGCAACTCCAGAAAAACAAAGAGGCTATCCCCTCTCTGCGAGATGAGGCCCGATTCCCCTGCAATGCATGCAGAGTAAATCCGTGTTCCCCATCGACATGAAAGGAGCTTTGACTTCCTTGATAGAACTCCAGAGAGTCCCCAAGAACACTGTCACAAGTCTAGAGGGACCCTGAGGTCCCCGCAGCAACATGAAAGGGCTCCGTGTACACCAAATCAACTCGAGACGAAGCCCAATTCCCCTGCATTGTCTCCAGAGCCATCCCGCGTTACCCATCATACACGAAAAGGGGCTTACTTGCTTTAGGCAACTCCAGAGTTTCCCCAAGAACACCGTCTCAAGTCTAAAGAACACCAAGTTCAACACAGCAACTCGAGAAAAGCTCCATGTACCCCAAACCATCTCGAGATGAGAGCTGATTCCCTGGCTTCGAGTCAAGAGGAATGCCAAATTTCCACAAGCCCCTCCAGAGGAGGCTTCTCTCAGGTATAGGTATGTGAGAGGGACACTGAGTTTGCTGCGTCAAGTGGAATGGTCACCGGGATGCCGTGACTCAAAATAAGGCCGGATATCCCTGCAGTAATATGAATGCAGTCTGGTGTCTCATCTCAAAGAAGAAGGGATGTCTGAATCCCCTGTGGAGACCCTAGAGAAAGTCTTAGTTCCCCGCCTCATCTCGACAAGAGGCCTCATATCCCTTTGACAATTCGAGAGGAACAAAGATTTCAATGCTTCAAAAGGAGACGAAGCCTGACTCCTCTTGAAAGCTGACAGGAGTCACAGTATCACTCTGGTAACTGCAAAGGGAAACTTCGTCTCCCGCCTCACCTCGAGAGGCGTCCCTATTGTCCTGCCAAGCCTCGAGGAGAATCCCAAGTTGTCCCTCGCAACTAGACAGGAGTCCTGACGTCGCTGAACAAACACGGGTTTTGAAGGGCCACCCCTGCCGTAACTCGAGAACATACCACAGATTCCCACAACAACTCGAGAAAACCATGAGAATTCCCCCTCACCGCTAGATGAGGCCCGATTTTCCTGCATTGAGTGCAGAGCAAGTCCGTGTTCCCCATTAAACATGAAAGGAGCCTTGACTTCCTAGATGAAACTACACATAACACCAAGAGTTCTGTCACAAGTGTAGAGGGACCCTGAGGTCAACGCAGCAACAAGAAAGAGCCCCGTGTACTGCAAATCAAATCGAGATGAGGCCTGATTCCCCTACATTGGCTCCAGAGCAATCCTGCATTCCTCATCAAACAGGACAAGTGGCTTGACTTCTTTTAGGTAAATCCAGAGATTCCCCGAGAACACTGTACCAAGTCTAAAGGAACACAAAGTTCAGCACAGCAACTCGAGAAAAGCACCGTGTACCCCAAATCATTTTGAGATGAGAACTGATTCCCTGGCTTCGAATCAAGAGGAATGCCAAGTTTCCACAAGAAGCTCAAGTGGAGGCTTTTCTCAGCTCTAGGTGTGTGAGAGGGACCCTGAATTTTCTGCCTCAAGTGGAATGGACACCGAGACACCCTGACTCAAAATAAGGCCAGGTTTCCCTGCAGTGACTTAAATGTAGGCTCGTCTTTCATCTCACAAGATGAATGGATTTCTGAATCCCCTGTGAAGACCCTAGAGAAAGCCCTAGTTCCCTGCCTCATATCGACAGGAGGCCTCACATCCCTTTGATAACACGAGTGGAACGCGGAGTTCAGTGCTTCAAAAGTAGACGACGAATGTCTCCTCTTGAAAATTGACAACAATCCCAGTATACGTGTGGCAACTTGAAAGGACACTGGGTCTCCCGCCTCACCTCTAGAAGTGTCCCTATTGCCCTGACAAGCCTCAAAGAGAATCCCGAGTTGTCCCTCGCAAATAGACAGGAGTCCTGACGTGGCTGAACAAACACGAGTTTGGAGGGGCCATCCCCATCGACACTCGAGAATATAACCCAGGTTCCCTCCGCATCTCGAGAAGAACCATGAGACTTCCCGCTTGATAAGAGATGAGATCAGATTCCCCTGCATTGCATGCAGAGCAGTTCCGGGTTCCCCATCAAACATAAAAGGAGCCTTGACTTCCTTGATGGAACTCGTATTAGTGTTTTTGGGGACTCTCTCGAGTTCTGAGGGACCCTGAGGTTCCCACAACAACACGAAAGAGGACGGTTATCCCAAATCAACTCGAGATGAGGCCAGATCCCCCTCCATTGGCTCCAGACCCATCTGGCATTCCCCATTAAACACGACAAGTCGCTTGACTTCCTTTAGGAATCTCCAGAGATTCCCCGAGAACACCATCCTAAGTATAGAGGAACACCACATTCAGCACAGCAACTAGAAAACAGCTACGTGTACCTCAAATCATCACAAAATGAGAGCTGATTCCCTGGATTTGACTCAAGAGGAATGCCAGTTTTAAACAATACCTAAAGAGGAGGCTTCTCTCAGCTATAGGTACGTGAGAGGGACCCTGAGTTTGCTCCCTCAAGTGGAATGGACACCGAGATGCCCTGACTCGAAATAAGGCCGGATATCCCTGCAGTGACTTGAATGCAGGCTCGTCTTTCATCACACAAGATGAAGGAATGTCTGATTTCCCTGTGGAGACCCTAGAGAAAGCCCTAGCTCCCCAGCTCATCTCGAGAGGAGGCCTCACATCTTTTGAAACCTCGAGAGGCACGCGGAGTTTAATGCTTCAAAAGGAGAAGATGGCTGCCTCCTCTTGAAAATTGATAGGAATCCCACAATTCCTGTGGCAACTGGAAAGGACCCTGGGTCTACCCCCTCACGTCGAGAGGCATCCCTATTGTCCTGCCAAGCCTCGAGGAAAATCCCAAGTGTCCCTCGCAACTAGACAGGAGTCCTGACGTCACTGAACCTCACCCCAGACCCTACACCTGGGGTCACTCGTCCAGTTTCCAAGGTGACTCCACCTGAAATTTCCTGTGTCTGGTATCACATGTGCACATCTCCAGGATGACCCCACTTCCCAGACCCAGTACCTGTGGTCACGCTTCCACAATCTCCAGGGTGACCACAACACACTGGACAATGCACCTGTGGTCACATGTGCACAGTCTGCAGGGTGACACTCTCCCAAACCCTATATCTAGGATCACATATCTACAGTCCCCTGGGTGATCCCTCCTAGACACTGTACCTGGAGTCACACATCCACAGTCTCCACGGTGACCCTTTCCCAAGCCTTGCAACTGGGCTTACAATTCCACAGTCTCCATTGTGACTTCCTTCTGACCATTCCCCTGGGGTCACATATCCACATTCTCCAGGGTGACCAACCCAGTCCCTGTCCATGGGGTTACATATCAACAGTCTCCAGGGTGACACTCCTCCCCTGAATGCACATTTCAAGGAGAGCACTAAATAGCACACCCAATATACGCCCATTTGACAAAAGGGTTATTTTTGACTGATTAATTAAAACAAACAAACAAACAAACAAACATCCGCCCCAGAAGGATCTTTGAAAACCAAGTTGAAATGCCATTTTATGAAGTAGATTTATATTTATTAAGGATATCTCCATCTTTAAGGATGTGTCCCTGTCTGGACCA
This sequence comes from Dama dama, assembly GCF_033118175.1. Lineage (NCBI taxonomy): Eukaryota > Metazoa > Chordata > Mammalia > Artiodactyla > Cervidae > Dama > Dama dama. Next base: position 7,795,595 of record NC_083697.1, on the reverse strand, counting down.
GGAAATAGAGGATGACTAAATATCAAGAATGGACTAAGTATCAAGACTGACTTGATTTCACTAAATGACTTGACTAAATATCAAGAAGGTCTATGGAATGGACCTGGAAGTTAATCTGCATACCACCATGCCTTTGTTTACTGTGCTTCACCTAATAATCTCCCTTAAATAGCTTCTTCCATTCCTTAACCTCCTTCTTTCATTCTTAGGTGATGATAGCATTTAAGGTAAAGTCTTGGACCATTTCAGAAAGTGACTGTTTTCCCAGGTATCTTTCAACTATATAGGAGGTATGCATGGCATATATTAAACTTCTGATTGTTTTTCTCCAATCAATCTCCCTTTCATTATGAACATCTCAGTGAAGACCATTGAGGCTAGGGGGAACATTATCTTTCCTCTCATCTAATGCAATAAAATAGCATTCAGAGATATAGAGGAATGAACCACAGAAAATTTAAAAAAATAAAAATAAAGAAAAGCATGAATCTAACACTTACTTTACTAAGTGAAGGAATCCAGCCTCAAGTGCTACACACTGTATGATCTTATAAGACGTTCTAGCATAGGTAAAACAGACATGATAAACAGTTTATGGAATATATGGCTGAAATATTTCACATGGTACTTTAGTGAGGAATACCTGCCACTATGCATTTGTCTAAGTACATAGATTTTTGTTTTCAGAACACAAGTAATTTATTACCTATTCACATTTATTTATTTATGGTATGGGGTGCCAAAGACTGGAATGCAGAATTTAACAAAGAATCTAACAGATTGAGAAATACATGAAAAGCTTCAGACTTCCCTAGGGGCACAGTGGTTAAGACTCCACGTTGTCAGTGCAGGAAAGGTGGGTTCAATTCCTGGTCAGGGACCTAAAACCCCACATGCCGCAGCACAGCCAAAAGATTTGAAAGGAAGAAGAAAATTTTTAAAAAGCCACTCTCACTGTTAGGACAAAGTTATCTGACATAAGTTCACTGTGTAATTGAATGGAATCTGCAGGCCAAAGGCAAAATGTACCATACATAAACAATGGGCTCTGTAAGTTCTTTCCACAGGGGTTTGTAGCTAGCGGGACTGAAACTACCATATCAGTCATTGAAGGAGCAAGCCCTGAATTTGATAAGTGATGAGTAGTGGAAGCCAGGTTTCTTACCATTGGAGTGGGAAGTTATAGGCAGACCAAAGGAGAAGGTTATAATACCTGTGTCATAAGAGATCAGGTTGGAGACATCATTATAAACTATCTTTAGCCTAATACAGAAACATATAACTTCATGTGAAAATCTTCATAACTGTGTGTATGCATAGTCTGGATACATGCATGTGTATTTCCATGCATTGTCTGCTGAGATTATTAAGTTCCCACATACAAGTTTTTTTTTTTTTTTTTTTAATATGCTCTAACAAAAAGGGACAAGGACCCTTTAAATCTGTGTCTGATACTAGGACTGAGACAGTAAATATGTAAAGCCGCATAATCTTAAAATGTGAGAAAGAAGGATCAAAAAGCCCCATAAAAGCTGAATTATGTAAAATAAAAGCGGGAGAGTATGGAAACAGCTCTCAATAGCCAAAGCTAGAATGAACTAAGCAGTCTAATTGGCTGGATTATAGCCAAAAGAAAGTGAAAGTGAAGTTGCTCAGTCCTGTCTGACTCTTTGCAACCCCATGGACTGTAAGCTACGAGGTGCCTCCATTCATGAAATTTTCCAGGCAAGAGTACTGGAGTGGGTTGCCATTTCCTTCTCCAGAGGATCTTCCCCACCCAGGGATTGAACCCACGTCTCCTGCATTGCAAGCACATGCTTTTACAGGCTGAGCCACCAGGGAGGGCTCCCAAAAGTTTAAAATAATTTTCAGTTGTCCAAACTGTCCATCTCGAGATGAGAGCTGATTCCCTGGCTTCGAGTCAAGAGGAATGCCAAATTTCCACAAGCCCCTCCAGAGGAGGCTTCTCTCAGGTATAGGTATGTGAGAGGGACACTGAGTTTGCTGCGTCAAGTGGAATGGTCACCGGGATGCCGTGACTCAAAATAAGGCCGGATATCCCTGCAGTAATATGAATGCAGTCTGGTGTCTCATCTCAAAGAAGAAGGGATGTCTGAATCCCCTGTGGAGACCCTAGAGAAAGTCTTAGTTCCCCGCCTCATCTCGACAAGAGGCCTCATATCCCTTTGACAATTCGAGAGGAACAAAGATTTCAATGCTTCAAAAGGAGACGAAGCCTGACTCCTCTTGAAAGCTGACAGGAGTCACAGTATCACTCTGGTAACTGCAAAGGGAAACTTCGTCTCCCGCCTCACCTCGAGAGGCGTCCCTATTGTCCTGCCAAGCCTCGAGGAGAATCCCAAGTTGTCCCTCGCAACTAGACAGGAGTCCTGACGTCGCTGAACAAACACGGGTTTTGAAGGGCCACCCCTGCCGTAACTCGAGAACATACCACAGATTCCCACAACAACTCGAGAAAACCATGAGAATTCCCCCTCACCGCTAGATGAGGCCCGATTTTCCTGCATTGAGTGCAGAGCAAGTCCGTGTTCCCCATTAAACATGAAAGGAGCCTTGACTTCCTAGATGAAACTACACATAACACCAAGAGTTCTGTCACAAGTGTAGAGGGACCCTGAGGTCAACGCAGCAACAAGAAAGAGCCCCGTGTACTGCAAATCAAATCGAGATGAGGCCTGATTCCCCTACATTGGCTCCAGAGCAATCCTGCATTCCTCATCAAACAGGACAAGTGGCTTGACTTCTTTTAGGTAAATCCAGAGATTCCCCGAGAACACTGTACCAAGTCTAAAGGAACACAAAGTTCAGCACAGCAACTCGAGAAAAGCACCGTGTACCCCAAATCATTTTGAGATGAGAACTGATTCCCTGGCTTCGAATCAAGAGGAATGCCAAGTTTCCACAAGAAGCTCAAGTGGAGGCTTTTCTCAGCTCTAGGTGTGTGAGAGGGACCCTGAATTTTCTGCCTCAAGTGGAATGGACACCGAGACACCCTGACTCAAAATAAGGCCAGGTTTCCCTGCAGTGACTTAAATGTAGGCTCGTCTTTCATCTCACAAGATGAATGGATTTCTGAATCCCCTGTGAAGACCCTAGAGAAAGCCCTAGTTCCCTGCCTCATATCGACAGGAGGCCTCACATCCCTTTGATAACACGAGTGGAACGCGGAGTTCAGTGCTTCAAAAGTAGACGACGAATGTCTCCTCTTGAAAATTGACAACAATCCCAGTATACGTGTGGCAACTTGAAAGGACACTGGGTCTCCCGCCTCACCTCTAGAAGTGTCCCTATTGCCCTGACAAGCCTCAAAGAGAATCCCGAGTTGTCCCTCGCAAATAGACAGGAGTCCTGACGTGGCTGAACAAACACGAGTTTGGAGGGGCCATCCCCATCGACACTCGAGAATATAACCCAGGTTCCCTCCGCATCTCGAGAAGAACCATGAGACTTCCCGCTTGATAAGAGATGAGATCAGATTCCCCTGCATTGCATGCAGAGCAGTTCCGGGTTCCCCATCAAACATAAAAGGAGCCTTGACTTCCTTGATGGAACTCGTATTAGTGTTTTTGGGGACTCTCTCGAGTTCTGAGGGACCCTGAGGTTCCCACAACAACACGAAAGAGGACGGTTATCCCAAATCAACTCGAGATGAGGCCAGATCCCCCTCCATTGGCTCCAGACCCATCTGGCATTCCCCATTAAACACGACAAGTCGCTTGACTTCCTTTAGGAATCTCCAGAGATTCCCCGAGAACACCATCCTAAGTATAGAGGAACACCACATTCAGCACAGCAACTAGAAAACAGCTACGTGTACCTCAAATCATCACAAAATGAGAGCTGATTCCCTGGATTTGACTCAAGAGGAATGCCAGTTTTAAACAATACCTAAAGAGGAGGCTTCTCTCAGCTATAGGTACGTGAGAGGGACCCTGAGTTTGCTCCCTCAAGTGGAATGGACACCGAGATGCCCTGACTCGAAATAAGGCCGGATATCCCTGCAGTGACTTGAATGCAGGCTCGTCTTTCATCACACAAGATGAAGGAATGTCTGATTTCCCTGTGGAGACCCTAGAGAAAGCCCTAGCTCCCCAGCTCATCTCGAGAGGAGGCCTCACATCTTTTGAAACCTCGAGAGGCACGCGGAGTTTAATGCTTCAAAAGGAGAAGATGGCTGCCTCCTCTTGAAAATTGATAGGAATCCCACAATTCCTGTGGCAACTGGAAAGGACCCTGGGTCTACCCCCTCACGTCGAGAGGCATCCCTATTGTCCTGCCAAGCCTCGAGGAAAATCCCAAGTGTCCCTCGCAACTAGACAGGAGTCCTGACGTCACTGAACCTCACCCCAGACCCTACACCTGGGGTCACTCGTCCAGTTTCCAAGGTGACTCCACCTGAAATTTCCTGTGTCTGGTATCACATGTGCACATCTCCAGGATGACCCCACTTCCCAGACCCAGTACCTGTGGTCACGCTTCCACAATCTCCAGGGTGACCACAACACACTGGACAATGCACCTGTGGTCACATGTGCACAGTCTGCAGGGTGACACTCTCCCAAACCCTATATCTAGGATCACATATCTACAGTCCCCTGGGTGATCCCTCCTAGACACTGTACCTGGAGTCACACATCCACAGTCTCCACGGTGACCCTTTCCCAAGCCTTGCAACTGGGCTTACAATTCCACAGTCTCCATTGTGACTTCCTTCTGACCATTCCCCTGGGGTCACATATCCACATTCTCCAGGGTGACCAACCCAGTCCCTGTCCATGGGGTTACATATCAACAGTCTCCAGGGTGACACTCCTCCCCTGAATGCACATTTCAAGGAGAGCACTAAATAGCACACCCAATATACGCCCATTTGACAAAAGGGTTATTTTTGACTGATTAATTAAAACAAACAAACAAACAAACAAACATCCGCCCCAGAAGGATCTTTGAAAACCAAGTTGAAATGCCATTTTATGAAGTAGATTTATATTTATTAAGGATATCTCCATCTTTAAGGATGTGTCCCTGTCTGGACCAGGAAATAGAGGATGACTAAATATCAAGAATGGACTAAGTATCAAGACTGACTTGATTTCACTAAATGACTTGACTAAATATCAAGAAGGTCTATGGAATGGACCTGGAAGTTAATCTGCATACCACCATGCCTTTGTTTACTGTGCTTCACCTAATAATCTCCCTTAAATAGCTTCTTCCATTCCTTAACCTCCTTCTTTCATTCTTAGGTGATGATAGCATTTAAGGTAAAGTCTTGGACCATTTCAGAAAGTGACTGTTTTCCCAGGTATCTTTCAACTATATAGGAGGTATGCATGGCATATATTAAACTTCTGATTGTTTTTCTCCAATCAATCTCCCTTTCATTATGAACATCTCAGTGAAGACCATTGAGGCTAGGGGGAACATTATCTTTCCTCTCATCTAATGCAATAAAATAGCATTCAGAGATATAGAGGAATGAACCACAGAAAATTTAAAAAAATAAAAATAAAGAAAAGCATGAATCTAACACTTACTTTACTAAGTGAAGGAATCCAGCCTCAAGTGCTACACACTGTATGATCTTATAAGACGTTCTAGCATAGGTAAAACAGACATGATAAACAGTTTATGGAATATATGGCTGAAATATTTCACATGGTACTTTAGTGAGGAATACCTGCCACTATGCATTTGTCTAAGTACATAGATTTTTGTTTTCAGAACACAAGTAATTTATTACCTATTCACATTTATTTATTTATGGTATGGGGTGCCAAAGACTGGAATGCAGAATTTAACAAAGAATCTAACAGATTGAGAAATACATGAAAAGCTTCAGACTTCCCTAGGGGCACAGTGGTTAAGACTCCACGTTGTCAGTGCAGGAAAGGTGGGTTCAATTCCTGGTCAGGGACCTAAAACCCCACATGCCGCAGCACAGCCAAAAGATTTGAAAGGAAGAAGAAAATTTTTAAAAAGCCACTCTCACTGTTAGGACAAAGTTATCTGACATAAGTTCACTGTGTAATTGAATGGAATCTGCAGGCCAAAGGCAAAATGTACCATACATAAACAATGGGCTCTGTAAGTTCTTTCCACAGGGGTTTGTAGCTAGCGGGACTGAAACTACCATATCAGTCATTGAAGGAGCAAGCCCTGAATTTGATAAGTGATGAGTAGTGGAAGCCAGGTTTCTTACCATTGGAGTGGGAAGTTATAGGCAGACCAAAGGAGAAGGTTATAATACCTGTGTCATAAGAGATCAGGTTGGAGACATCATTATAAACTATCTTTAGCCTAATACAGAAACATATAACTTCATGTGAAAATCTTCATAACTGTGTGTATGCATAGTCTGGATACATGCATGTGTATTTCCATGCATTGTCTGCTGAGATTATTAAGTTCCCACATACAAGTTTTTTTTTTTTTTTTTTTTTTTTAATATGCTCTAACAAAAAGGGACAAGGACCCTTTAAATCTGTGTCTGATACTAGGACTGAGACAGTAAATATGTAAAGCCGCATAATCTTAAAATGTGAGAAAGAAGGACCAAAAAGCCCCATAAAAGCTGAATTATGTAAAATAAAAGCGGGAGAGTATGGAAACAGCTCTCAATAGCCAAAGCTAGAATGAACTAAGCAGTCTAATTGGCTGGATTATAGCCAAAAGAAAGTGAAAGTGAAGTTGCTCAGTCCTGTCTGACTCTTTGCAACCCCATGGACTGTAAGCTACGAGGTGCCTCCATTCATGAAATTTTCCAGGCAAGAGTACTGGAGTGGGTTGCCATTTCCTTCTCCAGAGGATCTTCCCCACCCAGGGATTGAACCCACGTCTCCTGCATTGCAAGCACATGCTTTTACAGGCTGAGCCACCAGGGAGGGCTCCCAAAAGTTTAAAATAATTTTCAGTTGTCCAAACTGGTAAAAAGTAAAAATTAGGTTTTTATGAGTAATGTTGAATAAAAATCTCACACAGAAAGATTCTAAATAATTGATGCAGACTCAGCTGTCCATCAAGTATATGAAGCTAACTCCCCTCTCCTCAAATGTGGGTCCTGCATTATGACTTCCTCCTTAATAAGGCCCTCAGGATGGACGTGAGGAAAATCAACAATAAAGACAAATGACAAATGTTGGCGAAAATGTACGAAATTGAAACTCAAAACTTTACTTGTGGAGAGGTAAAATGGTGCAATCAATGTGTACAAAACAAGCATTTTCTCGAAAACATAAAAATGTAATTATATCACTCAGCAGTGGCCACAGGACTGGAAAAGGTCAGGTTTCATTCCAATCCCAAAGAAAGGCAAAGCCAAAGAATGTTCCAACTACCACACAGTTGCACTCATCTCACACGTTAACAAAGTAATGATCAAATTTCTCCAAGCCAGGCTTCAACAGTAAGTGAACCATGAATTGCTAGATGTTCAAGCCGGATTTAGAAAAGACAGAGGGACCAGAGATCAAATTGCCAACACCCGTTGGATCATTGAAAGAGCAAGAGAGAAAAACATCCAGAAAATTATTTACTTCTGCTTTGTTAACAATGCCAAAGCCTTTGACTGTGCAGATCACCACAAACTGTGGAAAATTCTGAAAGATATGGGAATACCAGACCACCTTACCTGCCTCCTGAGAAATCTGTATGCAGGTGAAGAAGCAACAATTAGAACTAGACATGGAACAATGGACTGGTTCCAAATCAGGAAAGGAGTACAGCACCCTGCTTATTTAACTTATATGCAGAGTATATCATTTGAAATCCCGGGGCTGGATGAGGCACAAGCTGGAATCAAAATTGCCAGGAGAAATATCAATAATTTCAGATACACAGATGACACCAATCTTATGGCAGAAAGCAAAGAAGAACTAAAGAATCTCTTGATGAAAGTGAAAGAGGAGAGTGAAAAAGTTGGCTTAAAACTCAGTATTCAGAAAACTAAGATCATGGCATCCGGCCCCATCACTTCATGGCAAATAGATGGGAAAACAATGGAAATGGTGACAGACTTTATTGTGTGTGTGTGTGTGGAGGGGCTCCAATATCACTAAAGATGGTGACTGCAGCCATGAAATTAAAAGACATCTGCTCCTTGGAATAAAAGTTATGAACAACCTAGATAGCATATTATAAAGCAAAGATATTACCAACAAAGGTCCATGTACTCAAGGCTATGGTTGTTCCAATAGTCATGTATAGATGTTACAGCTGGACTACAAAGAAAACTGAGCACTGAAGAAGTGATGCTTTGGAACTGTGGTGTTGGAGAAGACTCTTGAGCATCACTTGGACTGCAAGTCCAACAAGAGATCCAACAAGTCAATCCTAAGGAAAATCAGCCCTGAATATTCATTGGAAGGACTGATGCTGAAGCTGAAACTGCAATACTTTGACCAGCTAATGTGAAGAACTGACTCATTGGAAAAGTCCCTGATGCTGGGAAAGATTGAAGGCAGGAGCAGAAGGGGATAACAGAGGATGAGATGGTTGATGGCATCACCAACTCGATGGACATGAGTTTGAGCAAGCTCCAGGAGTTGGTGATGGATAGGGAAGCCTGGTGTGCTGCAGTCCACGGCATCACAAAGAGTCGGACATGACTGAGTGACTGAACTGAAATATCATATGTTTTGGTAACTCCACTCCTAGATATACATCCAAAGAATTTAAAAGAGGTGTTCAAATATATACTTGTACACCCATATTTACAGCAGCAGTGTTCTTGATAGCCCAAGTTAAAAACAATGAAAATGTCCACCAACAAGTGAATGGAAGAGCAAATAGGGCCGTTCCATCCATGAGATGCATTACTCTGCCATATAAAGGAATACAGTAAAATAATGCCACAGCTTCAGAAAATAGTAGGGGGCTTTTCAAAAACTTAAACACAGAGTTAACATAGAATCCATCAATTCCGGTCCAGGTTACACACTCAGAATATTTAAAACCAAATACTGGAACAGATATTCAAACCCCATATTCATAGCAGCATTATTCATAGTAACCAAAAGGTGGAAGCAGCACAAGTGTTCAACAGATGACTGGATAAGCACGATGTAGTATATACACAATGGGATATGATTCAACCTTTAAAAACAAGATAACTCTCACACATGCTATAATGTAGATGAAACTTCAAGTCATTAGGTGAAGTGAAACAAGCCTGACACAAAAGGAAAAATGTTCTATGATTTCACTAGTATGAGATATCCATATAAGACAAATTCCAAGTAGAATAAGATGGCCAGGGATTGGGGGTTATGAGCATTTAATGGTTACAGTGTCACTTCAGGAAAAGGAAAAGATTCTGGAGATGAATAGTGGGGAAATTTTTACAATGTGAGTGCAGTTAATGCTATAGAAGTTCATACTTAAAATGACTCAAATAATAAATGTTGTTATATGTTTGTAAGCACAATGAAAAAAATGACACATGGCACAACATGGAAAAGCACTAAAAACATTCTCAGTGAAAGAAACCACACTGAAAAGCCACCCAGATCATAGTCATCTTGTCACTTTAAATCCATGAAGGTTTTTAACATGAGGGAAAGCCCCAGTGATGCCTCCAGAAAAAGAAAACTGCACTAGAATGAAGAAAGACAGTTACACAAAGCTTGGGCAGCTGATGAAAGTTGAACTGGTCCTATGGATAGGATTGTAATGTGGAAACCATAATTATCCCCCATTTTGGGGTTGTGGGCTGGTTCCCCAGGCAAGTGACCATGTTTTGGGTAAAACATTGTGGTATTTGGTGTGAATGTAGAAAACTTTGTACCACTATTTAAAGTAGACACGTTTGAAATTTTACTAGAAAGTAAGTTACTTTTCAATATGGCCATGTAAGTCACATGCCAGAAAATCAGAGATGACATCGAACATTGCAATACAGGCCAAGACTTAACCTAACCAAATTCAGCTAAAGTAGTCTGATGCTAATTGCCTGTACTAGTCCACATGGTATTAAAAGGCACCATAGGAAGAGTATATTAGTAGACACCATGCCCTGGGTGCTGTGGATGACCAGATGGAACTGAAACTATGAACTGTCTTAATTCTAGTTTTCCGCATAACACTACACCAAAGCAACTGTCAGAACTAAAAAGCGAATTCACGGACTTGCCTGGCAGTCCAGTGGTTAAGACTGCACTTCCACTGCAGGCGGTACACGTTTGATCCTTGTTCAGGGAACTAAGATCTAACATGTCGAGCTGCGGGGCCAAAAAAAAGAAAAAGAAAAAGAAAAAAGAAAGTCAGCAGAACTGCAAGATCATTTGTGATTCTCTACACTAATAATGAACTATCAGAAAGAGAAATTAAGAAAATAATTCCTTTTACAATTGCATCTCCTCCCCCACATAACTAGAAATCTAACCAAGGACTTGAAAGACCTGAAAGCTAAAAACTACAAGACAATGATCAAAGAAACTGAATGGACACAAGTAAAAAGATATCCCATGCTTATGGGTGAAAATACCATTAAAATATCCATTCTAAACAAAGCAACGTACACATTCATGCGATCACTGCCAACATTTCAATGACATTTTTCACAGAAACAAAAGCAATCTTCACCTCTGTGTGGAGCCACAAAGGAACCAGAAGAGCCAAAGGGATCCTGAGAAAGCAGAACAGGCTGGTGGCATGTCTATCCCTGACTTCAACCTAGAGTATGGACCTAAAGTCACCAGAAGACGTGTGGAATTGGCACAGAAATAGTCAAGAGAGCTCAGAAGTAAACCTACAGGTGCATGGTAATTAATTTACAAGAAAGGAACTAAGAACATATACGCGGGAAAGGACAGTACCCCCGCCCCCCCCCCCCCCCAATAAACCGTGCTGGAAAAAATGGAAACCACACACCAAGGAACAATATAGGACACCATCTTATACTACAGACAAAAACTGACTAAAATCCCACAACTTTCCACATCAAGCCCTAACAGTCTTGGGTCCTCTTAAGACAGACTTCCAGCAACAGCCACACACAGAAGCTTCTTCCCAATTTCCTCACTTTTTCTTTCAGCAGCACATCATTGCAGGAATCTTGAGGAAACCAGACTCCCGTCAGACTCAACTGAACCCCACAATGACCCAAAGCTGAAGCACCAATGGGTTCTGAGGAGATCAGAGTCCTGTCAGCCTCAACTGAACCCCACAATGCCCCAAAATTGAAGTCCTAGTGGATCCTGAGGAGACTAGATTCCATCAGCCAAAACTAAACCCCATAATGCCCCAAAGCCAAAATACAGTGGATCCTGTGGTGACCCATCTCCTGTCAGCCTGAACTGAACCCCACAATGTCACAAAGCTGAACCCCCATAAGGTCCTGAGGAGACCAGATACCATCAACCTGAACTAAACCCCACAATGCCCCCAAACTGAAGCCCCAGTGGGTTCTGAGGAGACCACATTCCATCTGCCTGAACTGAACCTCACAGTATCCCGAAGCTGAAGCCCTAGTGGGTCCTGAGGAGACCAGAGTGCTGTCAGTGGCCACCAACAGCCAGGTGCTCCAGCAGAGTGGGGAGTTCCCCCTGGGGTGAGGGGAGTGTCAGGGAGTCGGGCTCTTCATTATCACGAACAGGCATGATCAAGAAGGTTTGCAGGGGCCAGGGCAAGGGCAAGGGAGACGAGCTCCAGCTCCGAGTATTCTAAGTCCCCACTTTCTGAGATTGCGTGACCTACATGATCCAGACTTTGCAAGGAGCAAGCTGAGTTACAGAGGCAGAAGGAGCAGGAGGTGATGTAAAATTTTAACGTTTCCTCTTCAGGTTCAGAAAGACGAAGACCTCCCAGGTTCCCAGGTCCTTGTGCCCCAGTGACTGTGAGCTCTTCCTCCTGGGTGTATGACCAACCCCCACACTAAGTCCCCTCTACACCCATGGCCCTGGCCCAAGCCTAACCTCCCCCTCAGGCCCTGATGAAGCTCCCCGCCCCCATTGTGCATCTCACATCCCACCCCAACGTGGTCTTTTTGAAGCCTAAACAAGACCATACTCCTCTCCTCCCTGTGATTCCCCTCACCTGATGAAGCCAGGCCTTCATCCGTTCCAGGTGACTCCAAGGGCCTCCTTCTCTCCATGTGTGTGGCCGCTCTCTGTGCCCGTCTTTATGGGCCTGTGGTGATCTCCTAAAATGAGGGTTATTTGATACAGAGAGAATGGGGTAAATGGTGGCCACCAAAGATGTGTCCCCCCAGAACAGGGCCGTATCTGGGAAAAGAGTCTTTGTAGATGTAGTTAAGGATAGCAAGGTAAGGTCATCTAGGGTTAGGGTGACCTTCAATCCAACTGACAGACTCCTTCAAAGAGATGAAAGAGGACACAAAGGGGAAGACTCTTAAAGGCAGAGGCAGAGATGGGAGGGAGGGGGCCACAAGCCCAGGGACCCCTGGAGCCCCTGAAGTTGGAAAAGGCAGGAATGATCCTATCCTGGAGCCTCTGGAGGGACCTCAGCCCTGTGCCACCTTGATTTCCGATGTCTGGTCTCCAGGGCTGGGGGGAGGGTGAACTCCTGTTGTTTTAAACCACCCAGCTTGTGATCACGTTAGAGAAGCCACAGAGCAGCCACACAGACCCTGCTCTGTAGGATCCTAGAAATGTGGGTCTCATTAAAGCAGATGAAGGGTGGATTACAGATCCCTTCAAATCAGCACTGGACCCTCAGAAATGCTAAAGCAGTGGCTGGGCTCCAGAATGTTGAGGGGTCAAGTCTGAAGCCTGTGCCTAGGGGTACTGGATGCACACGCCTCCCCAGGTTCTTACACCAGTACATGTGGTGTAACATCTCAGTCCTGATGGAGGACATTTAATATCAATGGCCACATTGCTAATTAAGAAGCCACCAGTTGCACAGGTGAAAGCCCAATTAGGGCACTTGCTTCAGGGATGAGCAATTCTGAAGATGGTCAGGGATGGGGACTTACTCATGTGTAGCCAGCAGCCCTTGCACATACCCCACCCCCTCCCCTCCCAAGGTGGGTCCTCAGTGGGAAGCTGGGAGACTCCATGGAGTCATCTCTAAGTAAATGCTGGCTGGCCCCCAGGCTAGCCATTCCTGAACCTCATCCACCCTTCACAGATAAAACACTTGAATATGTACAGGCTGGAGAAAAGTGGAGCCACTCCAGCGACAGCATGCTTACTGACGTGGCTCCTGTAGGTCAGGCAGAATGGCCCTGGCCTGGGTGACCTGGAAGCTTTGCACTTTCCTACCTGAGTTACTCCTCCTGTGCTGCTCCCATTGCCTGTTTTCTTGCTTCCTCATCTCTGCCTGAGAAGATTTCCAACAGCAGGAACAGGCGACACAGCCCATCCTTAGCACCTCCTGACAGCCTAGCACCTCCTGCAGAAGGTCCTGCAGAGCCCCACACAGACCCAATCCCCCGAAACACCGTGGGCCCTCACTCTCTCTTATCAAGCCAGCCCTGCAAGGTCTAAGCAGAAAGACAGCATCAGGTACAGCTGCAGGCACTTGAGGGGGTTTATATAGACCTCAACCCAGGCACACATTCAAAGGGCAGGCCAGTCAGGTCAGCCAGTCTGCCCACCTGGGCTTGTGGTTTCAGCAAATGGGCCTCGTTGTCCTGGCCAGGGTTCCAGGAACAGGTGTGGGTCCTTTGGGTCAGGATGGATATGGGGCTGCTGCTCTGACTTGTTTTCTAATCTTTTTATCTGACCTATAAGTGGGAGAGGATTTCAGGAAGGCCTTCTTCTAATGAGAGGGACCCAGGGGTCAGGGAGAGGATGGGTGGTGGGTGGAGACAGACTCAGTACCCAGGTGCTATGGGACCCTCTGGAAAACCTGCTGGAAGGAGGCTGCAACCAGTGAAGCCCAAGGTCACAAAGCTATCCTGAAGCTGCTGTATGTTACCTCAGGTCCTCCTCTGAGGGTCTCAAGGTCAGATCTGTCCAACAGAGGAGCTGGGGGCTCTTTGCAATGAGAGCTCTGTGCACAGTTCCTGGGTGCTGAGCCCTGCAGGGTACCTGCCCAGGTGAGCCCCATATCCTGCGAGGCACCTGCCCATAAGAACCATGTATCCTGGGAGGGGCGAGTGAACAAGTATTCTCTCTGTGCAGTCATCACAGAGTAGCTTAGTGACTCTCACGTGGGCAGTGCTGGAATTAGATGAGAACAAGGACATGTTGGGGGACGTTCCATGAAACACCCCCAGGCCCATCCAGAGTGAAGAGTTCAGTAGGTGGGTACTGGTTGCTGTGCTGGAGTGGGAGGCTTCATGGGTGCCTCTTGTTTCTTCACCTGACACAACAGAGGCCTCTGCAGGACACAGAAGACAGCCTGCCCAGGGACGGTGGGAGCTCCTGGTGACCAGGCATGGGACGTGAGAGGGAAGGACCAGGCTGAGGGGGCCTTTCTGCTCTGAGCTGGGAGTGGACAAGCAAGTGGTGAGTGTGATCCAGGAAAGTGGCCCTGGTGATGGGAGGCTTGTTGAGGCCGTCTGAGCACGAGTTGGAAAAGAATGTCCAGACATAGAGCATTTCAGAAGGGAGTGAGTTTGTATTAAGAACAAAGAGCAGAGATAAAGTGGGCACTGTGAGCTCAGGGGCCCATCCACCTGACAGACTAGGGAAAGTTGACTGATTTCCTGGGTTAAGAGCCAATTTTTACAGTTTCAAGACAAAGAAAATTCCTGCTGGAAGGTTGATATTGGGTGATTGGGTGGAGTACCATAGGGTGTTTACTGGAGTGGGCATCTTTGCCTGGTAGGGAGTCAGGAAGCTCATTAGTGATGATCAGGTGCTTTTGGCAACAGTTGCAAAGGGGGCCCAGTCAGATTCACAGGTGACCTTGGTTCTGGGCCCCACTTCTATGGCCTTGGTGTGAGGCCTCCCAGCTGTGGCCTTGGGGAAGGAGTCACCTCAACAAGACTGACCCTGCTTCAGAGTAAAAGTTCCATCAAGTTTTCTCAGCAGGAGAGATCTAGTGATCCTAGATCTGTTTGGAAAAGTCTTGGACACTGCAGGGACACATACTGAGTGTGAACCTGGATATTGAGCCTTGTTGGCAAAACTCACCTTTTCTCTCTGTTGGCATTAAAAGGGTGTGGGCTGACAGCTGCCTGAGAATCCATCCAATTGACAATTTCCTACTTACGACATAAATGGGTTTGGTCAAATTATTTCTATTTCTATGCAAACAGGCAGCTTGCAACTCCTTGTGACAGGATCATTTCCAATAGATTGTCAACTAATCAAGGTAACAACATTACGGCACTCAGCACTTTTAGATAATTTCCTAAGCCTTTTTCCTGAGGGACAGACCCAATATGAGCTAGGAATGTGTTCAAAGGGCTCGGAAAGTGCAGGAAAATACACTGGCCATGACTGGAAATTAGGGTCTCTGTGCAAACCTGGAGTTCTGACATCTTACAATCTAGACAGTTCCTGATAGACAGATGCACGAAAAACACTCTACTTTTATGTTTTTCTTTCATCAAAGGAACATAGATTCCCTAGCATTCTGTGTGCTGAGAGCAACTCACTGCTCTAAAATGCTTGCTTGGATTTCATTTTTCAGTGGGAACTTCCACTGACTGTGTTACAGTCAGGATGGTCCCACACTCACAGGGAAAAAGCAAACTAACATCCAAACGTTTGTTCCATCAGGTTTTCTCTGTAGGAGAGATCCAGTGATCCTAGGTCTGTCTGGAAAATGTTTGGATACTGCATGGACACATACTGAGTGTGAAGCTGGATCCTGGACCTTGTTGGCTAAATCAGCATTTTCTTTCAGGTGGTCCTAAAATGGTGCAGAGTAGCAACTGCCTGAAGATCCATCCAGTTGCTGTTTTCTTACTTGTGACAGCAATATCTTTGGTCAGACCTCTTGGATTTCTGCAGCAAACATGGGACTTTCAATTCCTTGCCACTGGATCATTTCCAATGGCAGGTAAACTCATTAGGTAACCAGACTAGATGGCACTCAGCACTCTCAGACACACTCCTACAGCCTGTTTCTTCATAGACAGTCCCAGGATGACCTAGGAATTGGTTCGCTAGTATCAGAAATGCGAGGAAACATACTGGCTGTGACTCTGAAAATTAGGTGCTCTGTGCAAATCTGGAGTTTTAACATTTTAGAATCTAGACAGTTTCTGATAGATGTCTGAAATACACTCTTATTTATTTTTTCGCCTTTCATTCATCAAAGAAACATAGATTTCACAGCATTATGTTTGCTGAGAGTGACAGACTGCTTGGAAATTCTTGCCTGGAAGTCATTTTGAAGTAACAATTTCCCCTCCCCTATATTACCATGGGAAATGCCCCCACACTGACAGAGAAAAGTAAACAAATGTCAAAACATCTGTTCCGTGAAGTCCCCTGTAGGAGGGATCCAGTGATCCTAAGTCTGCCTGGAAAATTCTTGGATAGTGCTTGGACACATGCTCAGTGTGAACCTGGATTCTGGACCTTGTTGGCAAATTAGAATTTTCTCTGTGTTGGCCACAGTAGGCTGGGGTTTAGCAACTCCTTGAAAATCAGTACAATTGCTCTTTTCCCACTAACGACAGCAATAGCTTTGGTCAAAACACTGGAATTTCTGAAGCAAGCAGGCAGTGTGCAACTCCTTGTGGCAAGATCATTTCCATTGGAATGCCAATTAAACTACTTAAAAACAGTATGGCACTCAGCTGTGTCAGACACACTCCTCCAGACTCTTTCCTCATGGGGAGTCCCAGTAAGATAGAGTACTGTGCTCATGAACCATGGAAAGTTCAGGGAAACGTACTGGCTGTGTCTCTGGAATTTAGGGCATCTGTGGAAGCATGGTCTTCTCACATCTTAGAATCCAGACAGCCGTCATGGAAAGAGAGATGCCTGAAGAGCACCCTATTCATTGCCGCTCATTCCACGAGTGAACACAGGTGTCCCAGCATTCTGTTTGCTGAGAGTAACCCGCTAAGTGGAAACCCTTGCCTGGAAGTCATTTTTAAGTAAAAATTTCCCCTCACGTGTGTTACAGTAGGGAAGGCTCCCACACTCACAGGGAAAAGCAAGCAAACATCAAAATGTCTCTTCCATCAATTTTTCTCTGTCAGAAGGATCCAATGGTCCCAGGTCTCTCTGGAAATTTCTTGGATACTGCAAGGGAAACATACTGACTGTGAACCTGAATATTTGACCTTCTTGGCAAAATTAGCATTGTCTCTCTTTTGGCACTAACAGGATGTGCGCTGGCAGCTGCCTGATAATCCATCCAACTGATATTTTCCTTCTTCTGACATCAATAGGCTTGGTCAAATCTTTCAGATTTCTGACACAAGCAGGTGGCTTGCAACCCCATTGGGCTGGATCATTTCTATTAAAATGTCAAATGATCTAGGTAACAACAGTATGGCTCTCAGCACTCTTAGACAATTTCACAGCCTGTTTCCTCTGAATCAGACCCAACAGGAGCCAGGAATGTGTTCATAACGCTCTGAAAGTGCAATGAAACATACTGGCTATGACTTTGGCAATTAGAGCCTGTGTGCAAACCTGGAGTTCTCACATCTTAGACTTTAGATAGTTCCTGATAGATAGATGCCTGAAAAACACCCTATTTTATGTCTTTCGTGCATTGAAGTAACATACTTATTCCAGATTTCTGTGTGATGAGAGTAACACACTGGTTGAAAATCCTTGCTTGAAGGTGATTTTTCAGTAACAATTTCCCATGACTGTGTTACTGTAGGGAAGACCCCCAAACTCACAGGAAAAAGAAAACAAACAACCAAATGTCTGTTCTATCAAGTTTTATCTTTAGGAGAGATCCAATGAGCCTCTGTCTGTCTGGAAAATTCTTGGATACTACAGGGACACATACTGAGTGTGAATCTGCATCCTTGAATTTGTTGGCAAAATTAGCAATTTTTGTCGGTTGGATCTAAAAGAGTGCAGCCTTAGCAACTGCCTGAAAATCCATCCAATTGCTCTCTTCTTAATAATGACAGTGATAACACTGGTCAAACCTTTGAGATTTCTAAAGCAAGCAGGCGGCTCTCTACTCCTATCTGCTGGCCCATTTCCAGTGGAATGTCACCTCATCTAGTTAAGTACTGTATGGCACCCAGCCCTCTCAGACATACTCCTGCATCCTGTTTCCTCATGGGCAGTCCCAGTTTGAATAAGGAATGTGTTTAAAGCCTTGGAAGGTGCAGGGAAACACAGTGACCTAACTCTGGAAGTTAGGACCCTGGGAAAGCCTTGAAGTCTCATGCCTTGGGTTCTAGACAGTTCCTGATAGATAGAGGCCTAAAAATACACTCCGCATGGATGCCTTTGCTTCCTCGAAGGAACATAGCTTTCCCAACATTCTGTGTGCTGAGAGTCACACGGTGCTTGAAAACGCTTGTAGGTCACTGGTCAGTAGAAAATTCCCCTGAAGGTGCAATGGTAGGGAAGGCTCCCACACTAACGGGGAAAGTCAAACCAACATCCAAACGTGTACTCCATCACATTTTTTTGTCTTTAGGTGCGATCAAGTGAGCCTAGGTCTGTCTGGAAAATTCGTGGGTATTGTGGGGACACATCATGAGTGTGAACTTGTATATATGAACTTGGTGGCAAAATTCTCATTTTTATCTCCCACACTCATTTTGGGGCCACATTGGTTCTAAAATGGTGCAGCGTAGCAAATCCTTGAAAATCCATCCAATTGCTGTTTTCTTACTTTTGACAAGGATAGATTTGTCCACCCTTTGGAATTTCTGAAGCAAGCAGGTTGCTCACCACTCCAGCCACTAGCCAATTTCCATTGTATTGGCACCTCATGCAGGTAAGCACAGTATGCTGCCCAACACACTCGGATACACTCGTGCAGCCTGTTTCTTCAGGAGCAGTCCCAGTATATACTTGGAAAGTGTTTACAAGGCTTGAAAAGTTCATGGAAACACACTGTCCTGACTCTGGGTTAGGATCCCTAGGAAAGACTGAAGGTCTCACGACTTAGAATGTAGACAGTTCCTGATAGATAGAGGGCTAAAAGCACTCTCTGTTGGTGCATTTCTTTTCTTGAAGGAACATAACTTTCCAAACATTTTGTGTGCAGGGAGACACACACGGCTTGAATATGCTGGCATGGAGGTCATTTTTCAGTAGCACTTTCCCCTGATGGTGTGACCATGGGGATGCCGCACTCCCCATTCATAGAGAAAGACAAATTAGCATCCAAACGTCTGTTCCATCACATTTTCTCAGTAGGATCGATCCACTGAGACTAGTTCTGTCTGGAAACTTTGTGGATACTGCATGGAGACATCCTGAGTCTGGACATGGATACCGGATTTGGGGGGCAAAAATAACATTTTTTCTCTTGATTTGGGAAAATGCTACGGCCTTGCAACTGCTTGGAAATCCATCCAATTGCTGTTTTCTTCCTTCTGACAATGATAGCTTTGGTCCATCCTTTGGGATTTCTGAATCAAGCAAGCGACTCACCACTCCTAGCCTCTGGCCCATTCCCAGGGGAATGTCATCTCATCTAGGTAAGCACAATATTGGTACCATACAATCTCAGACACTCTCCTACAGTCTGTTTCCTCATGTGCAGTCCCTATATGAGCTAGGATGTCTTTGGGAGGCTTGGAAAGTGCAGGAAAAACAGTGCCTTGACTCTGGTAGTTAGGTCCCCTGCACAAGCCTGGAGGTCAATGTTAGATTCTAGACAGTTCCTAATAGATATAGGCCTAATAACACACTCTCTGTTGATGCCTTTTCTTCCTTGAAGAAACATACTTTTCCCTGCATTCTCTGTGCTGAGAGTCACACACTGCTTGAAAATGGTCTTTGGGGGTCATTTTTCAGTAGAAACTTCCTCTGACAGTGTAACCTTAGGGAAGGCCCCCACACTTACTGGAAAAGGCAAACTAACATCCAAACTTCTGTTGCATCACATTTTGTCTCTAGGAGTGATCCAGAGAACCTAGGTCTGTCTGGAAAATCGTGTATACTGCAGGACCACATCCTAAGTGTGAACCTGGATACCGGAACTGGTGGCACAATTCACATTTTTCTTTCGGTTTGTCCTAAAACTGTGTGGCCTGGCACCTGCTTGAAAATCCATCTAATTGCTGTTTTCTTACTTTGAAGAGCAATAACTTTGGTTCACCCTTTGGGATTTCTGAAGCAAGCAAGCAGATCACCACTCCTAGTCACGGGCCTATTTCCAGTGGAATGTCACCTTATCTAAGTAAGCACATAATGGCCCCTCTGTATACTCAGACACACTCCCACAGTTTGTGTCCTCATGGACAGTCCCAGTGTGACCTAGGAATATGTTTACAAGGCATTTAAAGGGCAGGGAAGACACTGCCCTGACTCTGGAAGTTCGGTTCTCTGGGAAGGCTGGAGGGCTCTCTTGTTAGAATCAAGACAGTTCTTCATAGATAGAGGCCTGAAAACACACTCTCTGTTGATACCCTTCCTTCCTCGAAGAAACAGTACTTTCCCAGTATTCTGTGAACTGAGAGTCACACATTGTTTGAAACTGTTTGCTTGCAGGTCATTTTTCAGTAGCATTTTCTTGTGATGTTGTGACAGTAAGGATGTCCCCCACACTCACAGGGTAAGGCAATCCAAGATCCAAACATCTGTTCCATCACATTTTCTCTATAGGAGCAGCAAGTGAGCCTAGGTCTTTGTGAAATATGGGTAGATACAGCAGAGACACCTCCTGAGTCTGACAGTGGATACCGGACCTTGATGGCCAAATTTGCAACTGCTAGAAAATCCATACAATTGCTTTTTTTTTTTTTTTCTTTTTACTTCTGACAGTGATCACTTTTGACCCACCTTTGGGATTTCAGAAGCAAGAAGGCGGCTCGCAAGTGCTGCTGATGGCCTATTTGCAATGGAATGTCACCTCACCTGGGTAACAACAGTATGGCACCCAGCAGTCTGAACACATTCTTACAGCCTGTTTCCTCATGGGCAGTTCTGGGATGATGTAGGAAGGTGGTTAAAAGCCTGGGCTAGTGCAGGGAAACACACTGCCCTGACTCTGCAAGTTAGGTCCTCAGGGTAAGACTGGAGGTCTCACATCTTAGAATCTAGACAATTCTTGATAGATAAAGGACTGAAAATTCATTCTCTGCTGATGCCTTTCTTTCCTTGAAGGAACATTGTTTTCCCAACATTCTGCTTCCTGAGTGTCACACACTTGCTTGGAGGTCATTTATCACTAAGAATTTCCCCTGAAGATGTGACTGGAGGGAAAGCCCCACAAACACAGTAAAAGGGAACCACTTTCAAATGTCCGTTCCATCACGTTTGCTCTGTAGGTGAGATATAGTGAGCCTAGTCCTATCTGGAAAATTCTTGGATACTGCAGGGACACATCCTGGATGTGAATCTTGATAGTGGATCTTGGTGGCAAAATTTGCATTATTCTCTCCATTGGGCTTAAAACGTTGTGGCCTAACAACTGCTTGAAAGTTCATTTAATACCTGTTTTCTTACTTCTGACAATGATAGCTTTGTTCCACCTTTCTGGATTTCTGAAGCAACAGGCGGTTCATAACTCCTAGTCCCTGGCCCATTTCCAGTGGAATGTCAGTTCATTTGGTAAGGACAGAATGACACACAGCACACACGGACACTCTTCCATAGCCTGTTTCATCATGGGCATTCCTGAGTGATCTTGGAATGTGCTTACAAGGCTCAGAATTTGCAGGGAAACACTGCCCAGGCTCTGGAACATGGGTCCTCTGGACAAGCCTGGAGATCTCACATCTTAGAATATAGACAGATCCTGATAAATAGAGGCCTGAAAACACACTCTCTATTGATGCCTTTCCTTCCTCGAATGAACATAGCTTTCCCAGCATTCTGTGTGCTGAGAGTCACATACTGCTTGAAAACGCTTGCCTGGAAGTCATTTTTCAGTAGCAATTTCCCTTGATGGTTTGACCATAGGGAAGTCCACCACACTCACAGGAAAAGGCAAAACATCATCCAAACGTCTGTTCCATCATGTTTCTCTGTAGGAGAGATCCTAGGGTTAGGGTTAGGGTTAGGGTTAGGGTTAGCCTAGGTCAGTCTTGAAAATTCCTCAGTGCGGTGGGGACACATCCTGCGTGTGAACCTGGGTAATGGACCTTGGTGGGAAAATTTGCATTTTCCTCTAGGTTGGCCCTAAAATGTTGGGAAAGCAATGGCCCTTTGCGTAAGGAAAGGAATCAACAGAGAGTGTGTTTCCAGGCCTCTATCTGCTAGGAACTGTCTAGATTGTAAGACGTGAGACCTCCAGTCTTGCCCAGATGACCTAACATCCCGAGTCAGGGCATATGTTTCCATACAATCTCTGAGCCTTATAAATACATTCCTAGGTCATACCAGGACTGCCAATGAGGAAACAGGCTGTCAGAGTGTGTCTGAGAGAGCTGGGTGCCATGTGGTGCTACCTACATTATGTGACATTTCACAGGAAAGGGACGACCAGATAGAAGTGGCAAGCAGACTGCTTGCTTCAGAAATTACATGGGTGGACCAAATCTGTCACTGTCAGAAATAAGCAAACAAGTACTGGATGGATATTCAAGCAGTTGCTATGCCAAACCGTTTTAGTGCCAACTGAGAGAAAAAGGTGAATTTTGTCCTGTATTCAGGTTCACACTCAGGATGTGACCCCACAGGATCCAAACTTTTCCAGATAGACCTGGGTTCACTGGACCTCTCTAACAGAGAAAATGTGATGGAACAGGCATTTGGATGCTTGCTTGCTTGTCTTGTGATTGTGGGCGCTTCCCTACTGTCACAGTCTCAGGGGAAATTGCGACTGAAAAATGAACTCCAAGCAAACGTTTTCAAGCAGTGTGACTCTCAGCACACAGTACATTGGGAAAGTTATGTTCCTTCAATGAAGGAAAGGCATCAACAGAGAGTGTGTTTTTTATAGCAGGAACTGTTCAGCTTCTAAGATGTGAGAGCTCAGGCCTGCTTAAAGGACCTAAGTTTCAAAGTCAAGACAGGGTGTCTTGCTGCACTTTCTGAGACTTCTAAATGCATTCCTAGGTCATACCAGGTCTGCTCCTAAGGAAGGATGCTGAGGGAGTGTATCAGAGAGTGCTGGGTGAAATACTGTGGTCCATAGATGAGGTGTCATTCCACTGGAAATGGGCCTGCAGCTAGGAGTTGCAAGTCATTCACGTGCTTCAGAAATCCCAAAGGGTGAACCAAAGCTAGCATTGTCAGAAGTAAGAAAACAGCATTCAGATGGAATTTCAAGCAGTTGCTCGGCTGCACTGTTTTAGGGCCAAGTGAGAGAAAAACGCATATTTTAACACCAAAGTCTGGTATCCAGATTCAAACATAGGTGTTTCCCCGCAGTGTCCAAGAATTGTCTAGATAGACTTACGTTGAATGGATGGCCCCTACCAAGAAAACGTGATTGAACAGATGTTTGGAAGTGCTTTTGAATTTACCTGTGAGTGTGGCGCCTTCCCTACAGTCACACCTCCAGGGGAAATTGCTAATGAAAAATGACCTCCAACAAGCGTTTTCAAGCAGCGTGTGACACTCAGCACACAGAATGCTGAGAAAGCTATATTCCTTTGAGGAAGGAAAGGCATCTCGAGAGAATATGTTATCAGGCCTCTACCTGTCATGAACTGTCTAGATTCAAACATGTGAGTCCTCCAAGTTTCCCAGAGGACCTAAATACCAGAGTCAGGGCAGTGTGTTTCCCACCACTTTCTGAGATTTGTAAACACATTCCTAGGTCATACCAGATCTGACCATGAAAAGTCAGGCTGCAAGAGTCTGTCTCAGAGTGCTGGGTGACATATTGTGCTAACCTAGATGAGATGACATCCCCCTGGAAAGGGGCCAGTGGCTTGGAGTGGAGAGCCTCCTGCTTGATTCATAAATCCCAAAGGGTGCACCAACACTATCACTGTCAGAAGTAAGAAAACAGCAATTAGACGCATTTTCAGGCAGTAACTAGGTCTAACCGTTTTAGGGCCAACTGAGAAAAAAATGCAAATTTTGCTGCCAAGGTCCAGTATCCAGGTTCAAACATAGGATGTGTAGGAACAGTATCCATGAGTATTCTAGACAGTTAGGTTGAATGGATCGCTCCTATCAAGAAAACCTGATTGAGCAGATGTCTGGATGATCCTTTGCCTTTTCCTGTGAGTGTGGCTGTCTTCCCTAAGGTCACACCATCAGGGGAAGTTGCTACTGAAAAATTACTTCCAACAAGCGTTTTCAAGCAGTGTGTGACTCTGAGCACACAAAAAGCTGGGAAAATTATGTTCCATCCAGGAAGGTAAGGCATCAACAGAGAGTGTTTGATCAGGCCTCTGTGTATCACAAACTGTATAGACTCAAAGATGTGAGACTTCCAGGTTTACCCTGAGGACCCAAATTCCAGAGTCAGAGCATTGTATTTCCCTACACTTTCTGAGATTGCATCCAAGTACCATATTTTGGACTCTATTGTTGACCATGATGGCTACTCCATTTCTTTTAAGGGGCTCCTGCCCACAGTAGTAGATATAATGGTCATCTGAGTTAAATTCACCCATTCCTGTCCATTTTAATTTGCTGATTCCTAGAATGTTGACATTCACTCTTGCCATATCCTGTTTGACCACTTCCAATTTGCCTTGATTCATGGACCTAACATTCCAGGTTCCTATGCGATATCACTCTTTACAGCATCAGACCTTGCTTCTATCACCAGTCACATCCACAACTGGGTATTTTTTTTGCTTTGGCTCCATCGCTTCATTCTCTCTGGAGTTATTTCTCCACTGAGCTCCAGTAGGATATTGGGCACCGACCGACCTGGGGAGTTCCTCTTTCAGTATCCTATCATTTTGCCTTTTCATACTGTTCATGTGGTCCTCAAGGCAAGAATACTGAAGTGGTTTGCCATTCCCTTCTCCAGTGGACCACATTCTGTCAGACCTGTCCACCATGACCCGTCCACCTTGGGTGACTCCACATGGCATGGCTTAGTTTCATTGAGTTAGATAAGGTTATGGTCCATGTGATCAGATTGGCTAGTTTTCTGTGGTTATGATTTCAGTGTCTGCCCTTTGATGCCCTCTCACAACACCTACCATCTTACTTGAGTTTCTCTTACCTTGGACATGGGGTATCTCTTTACAGCTGCTCCAGCAAAGCGCAGCCACTCCTCCTTACCTTGGACAATAGGTATCTCCTCAGGCTGCCCCTCCTGACCTTGAATGTGGAGTAGCTCCTCTTGGTCCTCCTGCACCCGTGCAGCTGCTGCTCTTTGCACATGGGATTGCTCCTCTTGGCCACAGCCCCTGACCTTGGGCATGGGGTAGCTCATCTCAGCCACCTCCCCTGACCTCAGGCGTGAGGTAGCTCCTCTCGGCTGCTGCCCCTGGCCTAGGACATGGGGTGGCCCCCCTCAGCCACTGCCTCTGACCTTGGGCGAGAGGTAGTTCCTCATGGCCATGCTTCTGCATGGTCCGTCACAGCCTGCAGCATTTGAATGCAGAGTTCCAAAGAATAGCAAGGAGAGATAAGAAAGCCTTACTCTGATCAATGCAAAGAAATAGAAAAACAACAGAATGGGAAAGACTAGAGATCTCTTCAAGAAAATTAGAGATACCAAGGGAACATTTCATGCGAAGATAGGTTCAATAAAGGACAGAAATGCTATGGATCTAACAGAAGCAGAAGCTATTAAGAAGAGGTGGCAAGAATACACAGAAGAACTGTACAAGAAAGATCTTCATGGCCCAGATAATTACGATGGCATGATCAGTCACCTAGAGCCAGACATCCTGAAATGTGAGGTCAAGTGGGCCTTAGAAACCATCACTACGAACAAAGCTAGTGGAGGTGATGGAATTCCAGTTAAGCTATTTCAAATCCTAAAAGATGATGCTGTGAAAGTGCTGTACTCAATAGGTCAGCAAATTTGGAAAACTCAGCAGGCCACAGGACTGGAAAAGGTCAGTTTTCATTCCAATTCCAAAGAAAGGCAATAGCAAAGAATGCTCAAACTACCGCACAATTGCACTCATCTCACATGCTAGTAAAGTAATGCTCAACATTCTCCAAGCCAGGCTTCAGCAGTACATGAACCGTGAACTTCCAGATGTTCAAGCTGGTTTTAGAAAAGGCAGAGTAACCAGAGATCAACCTGCCAACATCTGCTGGATCATTGAAAAAGCAAGAGAGTCCCGGAAAAACATCTATTTTTGCTTTATTGACTATGCCAAAGCCTTTGACTGTGTGGATCACAATAAACTGTGGAA
The DNA here is from genome assembly GCF_033118175.1 of Dama dama. Lineage (NCBI taxonomy): Eukaryota > Metazoa > Chordata > Mammalia > Artiodactyla > Cervidae > Dama > Dama dama. The sequence continues at coordinate 7,769,323 of NC_083697.1, read as the reverse complement.
AATTCTGAAAGAGATGGGACTACCAGACCACCTGACCTGCCTCTTGAGAAACCTATGTGCAGGTCAGGAAGCAACAGTTAGAACTGGACATGGAACAACAGATTGGTTCCAAATAAGAAACGGAGTACGTCAAGGCTGTATATTGTCACCCTGCTTATTTAACTTATATGCAGAGAACATCATGAGAAACAATGGGTTGGAAGAAGCACAAGCTGGAATCAAGATTGCCAGGAGAAACCTCAATAACCTCAGATAGGCAGATGACACCACCCTTATGGAAAAAAGTGAAGAAGAACTAAAAATCCTCTTGATGAAAGTGAGATGAAGGGGAGTGAAAAAGTTGGCTTAAAGCTCAACATTCAGAAAACTAAGATCATGACATCTGGTCCCGTCACTTCATGAAAAATAGATGGGGAAACAGTAGAAACAGTGTCATACTTTATTTTTGGGGTCTCCAAAATCACTGCAGATGGTGATTGCAGCCATGCAATTAGAAGACGCTTACTTCTTGGAAGGAAAGTTATGACCAACCTAGTTAGCATATTAAAAAGCAGAGACATTACTTTGCCAACAAAGGTCCATCTGGTCAAGGCTATGGTTTTTCCAGTGGTCATGTATGGATGTAAGAGTTGGACAGTGAAGAAAGCTGAGCACTGAAGAATTGATGCTTTTGAACTGTGGTGTTGGAGAAGACTGTTGAGAGTCCCTTGGACTGCAAGGACATCCAACCAGTCCATCCTAAAGGAGATCAGTCCTGGGTGTTCTTTGGAAAGACTGATGCTGAAACTGAAACTCCAGTACTTTGGCCACCTGATGCGAAGAGTTGACTCATTGGAAAAGACCCTGATGCTGTGAGGGCTTGGGGGCAGGAGGAGAAGGGGATGACAGAGGATGAGATGGCTGGATGGTATCACCAACTCGATGGTCATAAGTTTGAGTAAACTCCGGGAGCTGGTGATGGACAGGGAAGCCTGGCGTGCTTCGATTCATGGGGTCCCAAAGAGTCGGATCCAACAGAGCATCTGAACGGAACTGAACACTTTCTGAGCATTGTAAACACATTCCTAGGTCATACCAGAAGTACCTTTAAGAAAAACAGGCTGCAGGACAGTTTCCGAGATTACTGGTTGCCATGCTGCACTTACCAAGATGATGTAGCATTCCACTGTAAATGGACAAGAGGCTACGAGTTGCTAGCTGCTTACTTGCTTCAGAAATCCCAAAGGGTGTACCAAGCGATCACTGCCAGAAGTAAGAAACCAGCAGCTAAATGCATTTCCAAGTAGTTGTTATGCTGTACTCTTTTTGGCCAACTGAGAGAGAAAGGTGAATTTTGCCACCAAGGTCCACTGTCCATGTTTACACCCAGGATGTGTCCACTCAGGATCCAAGAATTTTCCAGACAGACCTAGGCACACTGAATCTCCACTACAGAGAAAACGTGATGGAACTGACGTTTGGATGTTGCTTTCCCTTTTCCTGTGAGTTTGGTGGCCTTCCCTATGGTCACATTATCAGGAGCAATTGCTAATAAAAAATGACTTACAACAAGTGGTTTTAAGCAATATGTGACTCTATGGACATGGAATGCTGGAAACCTATGTTCCATTGAGGAAGGAAATGTATTTATAGACATTGTGTTTTCAAGACTCTATCTATTAGGAACTGTCTAGCTTCAAAGATGTGAATTCTCCATATTTGCCCAGAGGACCTCACTTCCAGAGTCAGGGCAATGTGTTTTCCTGCACTTTTTGAGCTTTGTAAACACATTTCTTGGTCATACCAGGACTGCCCATGAGGAAACAGGCTCTCTATATCAGGAACTGTCTAGATACTAAGATGTGAGACCTCTAGGTTGGTACAGAGGACCTAAATTTCAGAGCATTTTCTGAGCTTTGTAAACACATTTCTGAGTAATGCCAGGACTGCTCATGAGAAAACAGGCTTCAGGTGTGTGTCTGAGAGTGCTGAGTACCATACTGTGCTTACCTAGATAAGGTAACTTTCCATGGCAAATCGGCACGTGGCTAGGAGTTGTGAGCCACCAGCTTGCTTCAGAAATCCTGAATGGTGGACCAAAGGTTGCACTGTCAGCAGTAAGAAAAAAGTAATTGGATGGATTTTCAAGCAATTGCTAGCCACACCTCTTTATGGCACCCAGAGAGGAAAAGTACAAATTGTGCACCCTAGGTCCGGTATTCAGGTTCACACACGGGATGTGTCCCCTCGTGATTCAAGAAATTTCCAGACAGACCTTTGTTCCCTAGAGTTCTTCTACAGAGAAAACTTGTTGGAACAGCCATTTGGAGGTTGCTTTGCCTTTCCCTGTGAGCGTGGGACCCCTACCTGTGGTCACAGCCTCAAGGAGATATTGCCACTGAAAATAGACTTCCAAGCAAGCACTTTTCAAGCAGAGTGTGACTCTCAGGTCGCAGAATGTGAAGAAAGCTATCTTCCTTTGAGGAAGGAAAGACATCCACAGAGAGTGTGTTTCCAAACCTCTATCTTGCAGGAAATTTTGAGCTTGTAAAACATGAGACCAGCAGGTCTGCTGAGAGGACCTAACTTCCTGAGTCAGGGCCGTGTGTCTCCCTGTAATTTCCGAGTCTGGCAAACACATTCCTAGGTCATAACGGTACTGACCATGAGAAAGCTGGCAGCAGGAGTGTGTCTGAAAGGGCTGAGTGCCTTACTGTGGTCAACTGTGTGAGGTGACATTCCAGTGACAGGCTCAAAGCTACAAGGTGTGAGCCACCCGCTTGCTTCAGAAACCCCAAAAGGTAGAGCAAAGCTGGCTCTGTCAGAGGTAAGAAAATAGCAATTGGACGGATTTTCAAGCTGTTGCTAGGCCGAACCACTTTAGGGCCCCCTGAGAGAAAAATGTGAATTGTGCCCTGTAGGTCTGGTATCCAGGTTCAAACACAGGGTGTGTCCCGGCAGGATCCAAGAATTTTCACAGAACTAGGCTCACTAGACCTCTCCTGCTGGGAAAATGGGATGGAACAGATATAGGAGGTTGGTTTGTCCCTCCCTGTTGTCACAGACTCAAGGAGAAAGTGCCCCTGAAAGATGACCTCCAAGCAAGCACTTTTCAAGCAGTGTGTGACTCTCAGTTCACAGAATGCAGGGAAAGATATCTTCCTTCAAGGAAAGAAAGGCATCAAAAGAGAGTGTATTCTCAACCCTCTATCTTGCAGGAACTGTTTAGCTTCCCAGATGGGAGGCCTCCAGTACTGCTCAGAGGAACTAAATTCCAGAGTCAAGGCCATGTTTCTCCCTGCACTTTCTAAGCCTTGCAAAGCCATTCCTAGGTTATCCCAGTACTGCACATGAGGAAGCAGGCTGCGAGAGTGTGTCCAAGAGGGCTAGGTCCCTCACTATACTCACTTCTGCGAGGTGGCATTCCACTGTAAAAAGGCCCACAGCTGGGAGTTGCAATTCACTCACTTGTTTCAGAAATCAAAAAGAATGGAACAAATCTAGCTCTCTCAGAATCAAGAAAAGAGCAATTGGATGGATTTTCAAGCTGTTGCTAGGCCACACTGCTTTAAGGCCCACAGAGAGAAACACGAATTGTGCCCGCTCATTCTGGTATTCCGGTTCACAAACAGGGTGTGTCCCCAAAGGATCCAAGAATTTTCCAGACAGACTTACGCTCACTAGAGCTCTCCTACAGAGAAAACAGGATGGAACAGGCATTTAGATATTGCTTTGCCTTTCCCAGTGAGTGTGGGACCCCTCTGTTTGGCTACAGCCCCAAGTGGAAATTACCACTGAAAACTCCTGTCTAAGTGAGCACTTTTCAAGCACTGCGTGACTCTCAGTTCGCAGGATACTGGGAAACCTATATTACTTCAAGGAAGGAAAGGCATCCACAGAGAGTGTGTTTTCAAACCTCTCTCTTGCAGGAACTCTTTAGCTCCTAAGACATGAACCCTCTAGTTCTGCTCAGAGGACCTAAATTCGAGAGTCTGTGCCGTGTGTCTCGGTGCATTTTCCCACCTTTCAAACACATATCTAGGTGATACCGGTACTGCCCATGAGGAAGCAGACTGCGGGAATATGTCTCAGTGCTGGGTCCCTTACTGTGGTCACCTCTGTGAGGTGACATTCCACTGTAAATATACCCAAAGATAGGAGTTGCGAGCCTCCCATGTGATTCAGAAACCCCAGGGGTGGAACAAAGTTAGCTCTGTCAAAAGTAAGAAAATGGCAATTGGACGGATTTTCAAGATGTGGATAGGTCACACCGCTTTAGGGCCACCCGAGAAAAATATGCAAATTTGAACCTGGGTGTCCAGATTAACACACAGGGTGTTTCCGCACATGATCCAAGAATTTTTCAGACAGACCTAGGTTCACTGGAACTCTCCTGCAGAGGAAACATACATCCAGAGTCTCCAGTGTGAACCCTCCAAAATCTATACCTGGTGTCACAAATCCACAGCCTCCAGGATGACCCTACCCTCAAGATCCTGTACCTGGGGTCACAAGTCCACTATTTCCATGTCGAGTCCACCTCCAAGAACTTGAACTTGTGGTCACATGTCCAGAGTCTTCAGGGTGACCCCACCTCCCAGAAGCTACTGGTGTGAAGCATCCTCAGTTTTAAGGACGGACCCAATTCCCAGAACCTGTACCTGGGGTCACACTTCCATAGGCTAAGGGTTACCCCACCTGCCACACATTGAACCCGGTTTCCCATGTCCCTGTTAGCCAGGGTTACCCTCTCCATGACCCTGTAATGGGGATCACATGTCCACAGTCTGCTGTGTGTCATCACTTCCCAGACCCTTCACCTGGAGTCACAATCACAGTTTCCAGGTTACTCCCTTGCAGACCCTGCACCTGGACTCACTTATCCACAGTCTCCAGTGTGACTCATCCAAAACCCCACACTGGGGCTCACATGACCACAGTCTCCAGGGTGACCCAAGCACCCAGATCCTGCACCCAGGGTCACATATCCACAGGCTCCAGGGTGTACCTCTTGCAGACCCTGCACCTGGGGTCACATATCTACAGCCTCCAGTGTGATCCCCATCCCCAGACCTGGTTTGGGTGAGAAATATCCATAGTCTCCAGAGTCACACCTTGGGTCACATAGCCATAGTCAACAGGGTGAACTCACCTCCCAGAGCCTGTACATGGTGTCAAATGTGCACATCCTCCAGGGTTACCACCCTTCCAACATGCTGTACCTGGGTCAAAAGCCCACAGTCTCAAGGGTGACCCCCTCTCAGACCCTGTTTCTGGGGTCACATGTCCAGAACCTCCAGAATGATCTACCTCCAAGATGAAGCACCTGATGTCACATGTCAACAGTCTCCAAGGTGACCCCGTCCTCAGAATCTGCACCTGTGGTTACATTTCTCCAGTCTCCAGGATGACCCCCAATCTCAGTATTTGTATTATGTGTTACATGTACATAGTCACCAGGGCAACCACTGCAGGCCCTTTTTCTGACATAACATTTCCACAGACTCCTGAAGAACTCCCTTCCCAGACTCTGAATCTGGGATCCTACCTCTAGGGTCTCGAGGGTGATGCCCTTCCCTGTCCCTTCACCTGGTGTCAAACATCCACAGTCTCCATGGTAACATCCACACCAAAGTCTGATATTGGGGACACAGATCCATAGTCTTCTGGGTCGCAACCCCTCCCAGATCATGCACCTGGTCTCACACCTCCTCAGTCTCCAGGTTGACACCCCTCCCAGACACAGCAGCTGGGGTTACACGTCCACAGTCTCCAAGGTGAACCCACCTCACTGATTGTTGTACATCCGGTCACATGGCCTCAGTCTCCAGGGTGACCCCATATCTCAGACACTGTACTTGGGGTTACATATCAACGGTGGCCAGGATGACAACTCTCCCCAGACCCTGTACCTGGGGTCGCAGTGGCACAATCTCCAGGGCGATGCAAAATTCCCAACCCTGTACCTAGGGTCACAGGTCACAGTCACCAGGCTTTCCCCACCCTCAAGAGCCGTTACCTGGGGTCACACGTCCACAGTCTCCAGGGTGACTCCCTCCCAGACCCTTCACCTGGCATCCTATGTCCACAGTCTCCTGTGTGATATCACTTCCCAGACTCTAAACCTATGGTCACAGATCCACAGTCTCCATGGTGATCCCCTTCCCAGATCCTGTAATTTGGATCCCATGTCATCAGTCTCCAGTGTGACACCACCTCTCATACCCTGCACTTTGGTGACTTGCCCACAGTTTCCAGTATGACCCAAATGTTGCATGTGGAGTCACATGTCCACATTCTGCAAAGTGACCCCATTCCCTAACCCTGCACCTTAGTCACACAGCCACAGTCTCCAGAATGACCTCACTCCAGACCCTGCACATAGGGTCACACCTCCACCTTCTCCATATTGACCCCCTCCTTGAACTTCTATCAGGTTTCACACATGCACCATCTCCACAGTGACCACCACCAGATCCTGTACCTGTGGTCAGGGTCCACAGTCTGCAGGGTGAGACCATTTTGTACCCTAAACCTTGGTTCACCTAGCCAGTCTCCAGGGTCATCCCTGCCAAACCTGCACCTGCAGTCACATGTCCATACTCTCCATGGTGACATCCCCCAGGCCCTGTTCTGCTGCTGCTGCTGCTAAGTCATGCCAGTCGTGTCCAACTCTGCGACCCCATAGATGGCAGCCCACCAGGCTCCCCCATCCTTTGGATTCTCCAGACAAGAACACTGGAGTGGGTTGCCATTTCCTTCTCCAAAGCATGAGAGTGAAAAGTGAAAGTGAAGTCACTCAGTCGTGTCCGACTCTTAGCGACCCCATAGACTGCAGTCTACCAGGCTCCTCCATCCATGGGATTTTCCAGGCAAGAGTACTGGAGTGGGTTGCCCACTCCAGTACCTAGTGTCATATATCCGCCCAGACCCTGTACGTAGTGTCATATATCCACAGTTTCCCGGGTTACCCCACTTCCCATATCATGCACCTGGAATCACACGCTCACAGTCTGCAGGGTGACCCTGATCCCATTCCTGTACCTGGTATCACAAGTCCACAGCGACCAGGATGGCCCCTCCCTCAAGATCCCATACCTGGGGTCACATTCCTGTCTCCAGTGTGATCCCACCTCCCAGAAACTTTACCTGGGGATAAATGTCCACAGTTTTCAGGATGGTCCCAACTCCCTGAAACTGTACCTGGAGTCACTCTTCCATAGACATTGAGCCTGTTCCATGCCCCTGGTCCACAGGGTTACACCCTCCAAGACCCTGTAATGTGGTTTACATGTCCACAGTCTCCTGTGTGTCATCACTTCCCAGAAGCTTCACCTGCAGGCACACAAACAGAGGTTCCAGGTTGACTCCCTCATAGACCCTGCACTTGGAGCCACATATCCACAGTCTCACAGGTGACTCATCCAAATCACTGTACCAGGGCTCACATAACCACAGTCTTCCAGATGCTGGACTATTGACCCCAGCACCCAGCGTCACATGTCCACCGATTCTAGCATGACCCCACATTCCAGACACTGTGCCTTGGGACACATATCCACAGTCTCTAGGGTGAACACCCTCCTAGACACTGTACATGGTGTCACATGGGCACATTCACCAACTCCCAAACCCTGTACCTAGGGTCACACGTAGATAGTCTCAGGGTGACCCCACTCACCAGAACTTGCACCTGGCTTCATATGTCCAGAGCGCCCAGGGTAACACCACCTGTCAAACAATTGTACTGGGTTCCAACACCCACTGGTTCTAGGGTGACACCAGTTCCAAGCCCGTGAACCTAGGGTCACACATCCATGGTCTCCTGGGTGGCAACGCCTCCCAGATCATGCACCAGGTCTCACACCTCCGCAGTCTCCAGGGTGACTACACCTCACAGAATATTGTAATTCTGGTCACATTGCCCCAGTCTCCAGGGTGACACCCGTATCTCTAACCCTGTACCTGGTGTTACATGTACATGGTGGCCAGGAAGACACACTTCCCCAGACTGTACATGGGATCACATTGGCACAGTCGCCAGAGTGACCCCACCTTCCCCACCCTGTACCTGGGGTCACATGTCCAGAGTCTCCTGGATTTACCCACATTCAAGGGCTAGTAACTGGGATCACATCTCCACAGTCTCGAGGCTTTCCCCACCCTCAAGTGCCTGTACCCGGGTCACATGTCAACTGACTCCAAGGTGACTCCCTCCCAGACCGTTCACCTGGCATCCCAGGTCCCCAGACTTTTGTGTGATGTCATTTCCCAGACTCTGCACATGTGCTAACAGATTCACAGGCTCCGTGGTGACCCCCTTCCTGGTCTCTGTAACTTGGGTCACATGTTCTCAGTATCCGGTGTGACCCCACCTCTCATACCCTATACCTTTGGTGACTTGGCCACAGATTCCAGGGTAACCCTCCCCTGCCAGACCCTGTGCTTATTTACACACATCCACAACCTCCAGGATGTTTGCCCTCCCATACCCTGCACCTGGAGTCACATGTCAACAGTTTCCAGCATGAACCCCACTTCACCCACTGCACCTGGGCTCACATATCCACATCATGCAGGCTGACACCCCTTCCAGACCATTTCCCTGCCATTAAATGCCTGCAGTCCCCAGAGTGACCCCGTTCCTCCCAGACACTCTACCTGAGGTCACATATACAGAGTTTCCTGGGTCACCCCTATCCCAGACCCTGTAGCTGGGTTCAGATATCCTAGTGTCTTGGGGGACCCAATTCAGACCTTGCATCTAGGGTCAAATGTCCAGTATCCAGGATGACTTGCCTCCCCAATCAGTGCATCTGGGGTCATATGTCCACAATCTTCCAAGTGACCCCATCCCTTAACCCTGCACCTTACTCACACATCCACAGTCTCCACAGTGACCACATACCAGTATCTACACCTAAGGTCACATGTCCACTGTCTCATGGGTGACCTCTTCCCTGAACTTGATCCAGATTTCACACGATCACCATTGCCACAGTAACCACCAACAGATCCTGAACCTGTGGTCACAGTTCAACAGTCTGCCTCATGAGACGCATTTTGTACCCTGAACCTTGTGAACCTGCACCTGGGATCACAAGTCCATATTCTCCATGGTGTCATCCCCCAGACCCTGTACCTAGTGTCATATATACAGTCTCCTGGGCTTCCCCACTTCCCATACCATGCACCTGGCATCACACATCCACAGTATCCAGGGTGACACCCCTCCTAAACCTGTACCTGGTGTCACAAGTCGACAGACTCCAGGATGACCCTACCGTTAAGATCCTGTACCTAGGGTCACAAGTCCACTGTTTCCAGGGTGAGCCCCCCTTCCCAGACTCTGCACTTGGGGTCACTTGTCGAGAGTCTCCAGGGTGACCCCACCTCCCAGAAACTGTACCTAGGGTGAAACATCCACAGACACTCAGATTGGCCCCAACTCCCAGAACCTGTACCTGGGGTCCCACTTCCATAGTCTCAGGGTTACCACATGCCCAGACATTTAACATGGTGTCCCATGATCTTGGATGCCAGGGTTACCCCCTCCAAGACCCTGTAATGGGGTCACATGTTCACAGTCTCCAGAGTGTCATCACTTCCCAGACCCTCCACCTGGAGTCACACAAACGCAGATTCCAAGGTGACTCCCTCGCAGGCCCCGCACCTGGAGTCACATATTCACAGTCTCACCTCGGGGGATCCCATTCAGACCCTGGATCTAGGGTCATGTATCCAGTCTCCAAGATGATTTGCCTCCCAAATGGTGCATCTGGGGTCACATGACCACAATCTCCAAAGTGAACGCATCCCCTAACCCTGCACCTAAGTCACACGGCTAATAGTTTCCAGAGTGACCTCAACCCAGACCCTGAAACGAGGGTCACATGTACACAGTCTTGGAGGGTGACCCCCTCCGTGAACTTGTACTAGGTTTCATACGTCCACCATCTCCACAGTGACTACCACCAGATCCTGTACCTGTGGTCATAGATCCAGTCTGCAGGGTGAAACCCTTTTCCTACCCTGAACTTTGGGTCACACGACCACAGTCTCCAGGGTGACCCCACCCAAACATGCACCTGGGATCACATGTCCACACTTTCCATGGTGACATACCTGAGACCCTGTACCTACTGTCATATATCCACAATCTCCTGGGCTACCACACTTCCCATACCATACACCTGTGATCCCATGTCCACAGTCTCGAGGGTGGCCCCCTGTATAACCTGTACCTGGTGTCACAAGTCCACAGCCTCCAGGTGACCCCACCCTCAAGACCCTGTACCTGGGGTCACAAGTCCACTTTTTCCATGGTGAGTCTACCTCCCAGACCCTGCATTTGGGGCCACATGTCCAGAGTCTTCAGGGTGACCCCACCTCCCAGAAACCATACCTCGGGTGAAATGTCCACCATTTTCAGGATGGCACCAACTCCCAGAACCTGTACCTGGGGTAACACTTCCATACTCTCAGGGTATCCCCACCTCCCAGACATATAACCTTGCATCCCATGACCCTGGCCACAAGGGTTACCCACTCCAAGACCCTGTAATAGGGGTCACATGTCCACAGCCTCCTGTTTGTCAAAACTTTGTAGACCTCACCTGGAGTCACACAAACACAGGTTCCATGGTGACTCCCTCGTAGACCCTGCACCTGGAATCACATATTCACAGCCTCCAGGGTGACCCCCTCGGAAATCCTGTACCTGAGATCACATATCTGCAGTCTCCAGGGTGAATCCCATCCCCACACACTGTCTGAGCGGAATCATCCAATCTCCCATGAGACCCCAATGGCAAGAACTTATCCCTTGTGCTAGAACTCTACATTCTCCAGGGTGACATTATCTCCCACACCCTGCACCTTGGGTAACATATTCACAGTCTGCAAGGTGACCTTACCTCCCGGACCCTTTACCTGTGTTCACATGTGCAAATTATCCAGGATTCCCACGACTCCAACACTCTGCACCTGGTTCAAAAGCCCACAGTCTCAAGGGTGACCCCCTATCCGACCATGTTCCTGGGGTACATGGCCAGAATCTCCAGGATGATCATGAAAGGTATTGCTGAACCATGCAAAGACACTGGAATTCTTGGCCTCCAGAGGAGAAGAATTCAATTCGGGGCCAGAGACGAGGCTTGATTGCTTAGAGCTTTTGTCTAATAAAGTTGTATTAAAGTATAAAGGAGATAGAGAAAGCTTCTGACATAGGCATCAGAAGGGGGCAGAAAGAATAGCCCCTTGAAAGTGTTAGCAATGGAATTATATGGCTCGGCTGGTAAAGCATCTGTCTGCAATGCTGGAGACCCAGGTTAGATCCCTGGGTCAGGAAGATCTCCTGGAGAAGGAAATGGCCACCCACTCCAGTACATTTGTCTGGAAAATCCCATGGATAGAGGAGCCTGGTAGGCTACAGTCCATGGGGCCACAAAGAGTTGGACACGACTGAGCAACTTTACTTTACTTTTAATTAGTTATTCAGATTAGTTCAGTTCCGTTCAGTCGCTCAGTCATGTCTGACTCTTTGGGAACCCATGAATCGCAGCATGCCAAGCCTCCCTGTCAGTCACCAACTCCCGGAGTTTACTCGAACTCATGTACATCGAGTTGGTGATGCCATCCAGCCATCTCATCCTCTGTCATCCCCTTTTCCTCCTGTCCCCAATCCCTCACAGCATCAGGGTCTTTTCCAATGAGTCAGCTCTTCGCACCAGGTGGCCATATTATTGGAGTTTCAGCTTCAGAATCAGTCGTTCCAATGAGCACCCAGGACTGGTTTCCTTTAGGATGTACTGGTTGGATGTCCTTGGAGTTCAAGGGACTCTCAAGAGTCTTCTCCAACACCACAGTTCAAAAACATAAACTCTTTGGTGCTCAACTTTCTTCACAGTCCAATTCTCACATCCATACATGACCACTGGAAAAACCATAGCCTTGACCAGATGGACCTTTGTTAGCAAAGTAGTGTGTCTGCTTTTTAATATGCTATCTGGGTTGGTCATAACTTTCCTTCCAAGGAGTAAGTGTCTTTTAATTTCATGGCTGCAATCACCATCTGCAGTGATATTGGAGCCCAAAAAGATAAAGTCTGACACTGCTTCCACTGTTTCCCCATCGATTTCCCATGGAGTGATGGGACCTGATGCCATGATCTTAGTTTTCTGAATGTTGAGCTCTAAGCCAAATTTTTCAATCTCCTCTTTCTCTTTCATCAAGAGGCTTTTTAGTTCTTCTTCACTTTCTGCCATAAGGGTGATGTCATCTGCATGTCTGAGGTTATTGATATTTCTCCTGGCAATCTTAATTCCAGCTTGTGCTTCTTCCAGCCCAGCATTTCTCATGATGTACTCGGCATATAATTTAAATAAGCAGGGTGACAATGTACAGTCTTGACGTACTCCTTTTCCTATTTGGAACCAGTCTATTGTTCCATGTCCAGTTGTAACTGTTGCTTCCTGAACTGCATACAGGTTTCTCAAGAGGCAGGTCAGGTGGTCTGGTATTCCCATCTCCTTCAGAGTTTTCCACAGTTAATTGTGATCCACACAGTCAGAGGCTTTCATGTAGTCAATAAAGCAGAAATAGATGTTTTATTCTGGAACTCTGTTGCTTTTTCGATGATCCAGCAGATATTGGCAGTTTGATCTCTGGTTCCTCTGCCTTTTCTAAAGCCAGCTTGAACATCTGGAAGTTCACAGTTCATGTATTGCTGAAGCCTGGCTTGGAGAATTTTGAGCATTACTTTACTAGCGTGTGAGATGAGCATAATTGTGTGGTATTTTGAGCATTCTTTGGGATTACCTTTCTTTCTAATTGGAATGAAAACTGACCTTTTCCAGTCCTGTGGCCACTGCTGAGTTTTCCAAACTTGCTGGCATTATGACTGCAGCAGTTTCAGTATTTGAAATACTTCAACTGGAATCCCATCACCTCCACTAGCTTTGTTCTTAGCAATGCTTTCTAATTCCCACTTGACTTCACACTCCAGAATGTCTGGCTCTAGGTGAGTGATCACACCATTGTGATTATCTGGGTCATGAAAATATTTTTGTATAATTCTTCTGTGTATTCTTGCCGCCTCTTCTTAATAGCTTCTGCTTCTGCTAGGTCCATAACATTTCTATCCTTTATCGAACCCATTTTTGCATGAAATGTTCCCTTGGTATCTCTAATTTTCTTGAAGAGATCTCTTGTCTTTCCCATTCTGTTCTTTTCCTCTATTTCTTTGCATTGATCTCTGAGGATGGCTTTCTTATCTCTCCTTGCTATTCTTTGGAACTCTGCATTCAAATGGGAATATGTTGCCTTTTCTCCTTTGCCTTTTGCTTCTCTTCTTTTCACAGCTATTTGTAAGGCCTCCTCAGACAACCATTTTGACTTTTTGCATTTCTATTCCATGGGGATAGTCTTGATCCCTGTCTCCTCTACAAGGTCACAAACCTCCATCCATAGTTCATCAGGCACCTTGTCTATCAGATCGAGTCCCTTAAATCTATTTCTCACTTCCACTGTATATTCATGAGGGATTTGATTTAGGTCATACTTGAATGGTCTAGTGGTTTTCCCCACTTTCTTCAATTTAAGTCAGAATTTGGCAATAAGGAGTTCATGATCTGAGCCAAGTCAATTCCCAGTCTTGTTTTTGCTGACTGTATAGAGCTTTTCCACCTTTGGTTGCAAAGAATATAATCAATTTGATTTTAGTGTTGACCATCTGGTGGTATCCATGTGTAGACACTTCTCTTGTGTTGTTGGAAGTGGGCATTTGCTATGACCAGTGTGTTCTCTTGGAAAACCTCTATTAGCCTTTTCCCTGCTTCATTCTGTACTCCAAGGCGAAATTTGCCTTTGAGTTACTCCGGGTGTTTCTTGACTTCCTACTTTTGCATCCCAGTCCCCTATAATGAAAAGGATGTCTTTTTTGGATGTTAGTTCTAAAAGGTCTTGTAGGTCTGCATAAAACTGTTCAACTTCAGCTTCTTCAGCGTTACTGGTTGGGGTATAGGCTTGGATTACCATGATACTGAGTGGTTTGCCTTGGAAACGAACAGAGATCATTCTGTCATTTTTGAGATTGCATCCAAGTACTGCATTTCAGACTCTTTTGTTGACCATGATGGCTATCCATTTCTTCTAAGCGATTCCGGCCTACAGTAGTAGATATAATGGTCATCTGAGTTAAATTCACCCATTCTAGTCCATTTTAGTTCACTGGTTCCTAGAATGTCAACATTCACTCTTGCCTCCTCCTGTGTGACCACTTCCAATTTGCCTTGATTCATGGACCTAACATTCCAGATTCCTATGCAATATTGCTCTTTACAGCATCGGACCTTGCTTCTATCACCAGTCACATCCACAACTGAGTATTGTTTTTGCTTTGGCTCTATCCCTTCATTCTTTCTGGAGTTATTTCTCCACTGAACTCCAGTAGCATATTGGGCACCTACTGACCTGGGGAGTCCCTCTTTCAGTATCCTATCATTTTGCCTTTTCATACTGTTCATGGGGTTCTCAAGGCAAGAATATTGAAGTGTTTTGCCATTCCCTTCTCTAGTGGACCACACTCTGTCAGACCTCCCCACCATGACCCTTCCGTCTTGGGTGGCCCCACACAGCATGGCTTAGTTTCATTGAGTTAGACAAGACTGTGGTCCGTGTGATCAGATTGGTTGGTTCCCTGTGATTATGGTTTCAGTGTACCTGCTCTTTGATGCTCTCTTGCAACACGTCCAAGGTAATTAGTTATTACAGTGAATCAAAAGAATGTCTGGAGGTTGTAAAGACCTTGCTAGACCTACTCCCATAATTTACACCTTAAGATAACAGGATTAGCCCAAAGTTTTTTTTTCCAGAGCCTGTCCTCAAGCAGGATACATTATTGCCATATAATCCTAAGGGAAGTAGAGGGACAAAAAAAGTTTGTCCTTTCTTCCTCCTTGAGAATTCCAGACCCCTCTCTCCTTGGGGAACCCTGGATTTCTTATCAATCTGCCGAGGAATTGACTTTCTCATTTCTCCCTTTTGTTTAAGGAGGATTATGTTGCCAAGGGAAAGGGGCGTTGTTTTCATTTCATAAATACTTCCTGCTCTCTAGGGGCATGGTCCCTAAATTCTTAAGGCAACATATTCTCCTAACCCTAATAATGAGGGACTCTGACCCAGGGGCCCCAAGTAATAGTTGGAGGAGGCTGTGGCACTCATAGGAGCTTGGACAACCATTTGTAACTTAAAAGCTTTTAGACGGTTAGAAAACCCTATTATACAGTTACAGATGTAAGGCAAAATAGTCATTAAACCAAATTAAAATCAAAATGAAAAGTCACATTATGCCCATAGTTACATCAGTCCATCTTAGTGTTCTTTAGATGTCATCAAGAAGAGGCATCACATGTGATTGTTGTTGAAGGTATTTGCAGACTTGGAGAAAGTCCTTTCCTTGAAGTGGAGATGTCCACCATGGGAAGACTTCCACTGATGAAGAGGGGACGTCTCCACAGACCCAGAAGTTAGACTGATTGTGAAATGATGCATAGGAGTGAACCCAAGCATTGTCTTGAGGTTCAAACGGCAGACTCAGGATTTTTGGAGTCAGCATAAGTAGACTTACATAGATTATCACGCCCATCTGAAAAGTACAAAGCCAGAGCATAGAAATAAAGACATAAAATGAAGTCACTTAGTGCTGGTCAGGGTGCCACTTCTTAGCTCGAGTGTGATGTACCCACAAATCAATTCCTGGCACTTTGACAGCTGTGGGAGAAGAAAGAATAACCTGGTAAGGGCCTTCCCAGAGGGGCTCAAGGAATGGGCTCCCAGACCCCAATGTTTTTATGAGAACCTCGGTTCCTGGCTCAAATAGAGGCTTGCTTGACTCAAGCTGGGTCAGGAGTCAACTCCCAGAGTTCTGTTAATGCCTGTTGAAAAGCTGAGAGCTGAGTTACATAATTAGTAAAGTCCAAGTCTTCAGGGTCTATAACAATGTCTATGCATAAGAAAGGCTTTCCACAAATACATTCAAAAGTAAACAGTCCCTCCTCATTAAAGCTATGAGTAAGACTTTAAACCGATTGTCCTGTGTCTTGAGTTAATTTATGCAGATGTCTTTTGATAATGTCATTAGCTTTTTCAAACTTCCCTGAGGATTGGGGTTTACAGGAACAGTGTAAGTGATATTTTATTCCTAGAGCTTCAGACACCCCCTGAGTTACAGCACCTTCAAACGCAGAACCATTGTCACTCTGAAAGCTCGGTGGCAATCCAACCTGGGGATGATTTCATGGATTAAAATCATTATAACCTCCTTATCTTTATAACCTCTCGATGCGAGATGAGGTCCAATTCCCCTGCACTGCGTGCAGAGCAATACCGTGTTCCACATCAAACACGAAAGGAGCCTTGGCTTACCTGATGGAACTCCAGAGAGTCCCCAAGAACACTTTCATAAGTCTAGAGGGACCCTGAGGTCACCGCAGCAACAAGAAAGAGCTCCGTGTACCTCAAATCAACTCGAGATGAGAGCTGCTTCCCTGGCTTCGACTCAAGAGGAATGCCAACTTTCCACAAGCACCTCAAGCGGAGGCTTCTCTCAGCTATAAGTATGTGAGAGGGACCCTGAGTTTGCTGCCTCAAGTGGAATGGACACCTAGATGCCCTGACTCAAAATAAGGCCGGATTTCCCTGCAGAGACTTGAATGCAGGCTCGCGTTTCATCTCACATGATGAAGGGATGTCTGAATCCCCTGTGGGGACCCTAAGGAGAGCCCTAGATCCCTGCATCACCTCCACAGGAGGCCTCACATCCCTTTGAAAACTCGAGAGAAACACGGAGTTCAATGCTTCTAAAGGAGATGATGCCTGTCTCATCTTGAAAATTGATAGGAATACCAACATCCCTGTGGCAAATGAAATGGGACACTCAGTCTCCCACTTCACATTGAGAGGCATCCCTTTTGCCCTGACAAACCTCAAGGACCTCCCGAAGTATTCCTGGCAACTAGTCAGGAGTCTTGACGTCGCTGAACAAACACGAGTTTTGAAGGGCTATCCCCGTCATAACTCGCGAATCTACCATAGGTTCCCACCGCAACTCGAGAAAAACCATGAGACTCCCCCTCGGCGCAGAATGAGACCCGATTCCCCTGCTTTGCCTGCAGAGCAATTACGTCTTCCACATAAAACATGGTAGGAGCCTTGACTTCCTTGATGGAACTCCAGAGAGTCCCCAAGAACACTGTCACAAGTCTAGAGGGACCCTGAGGTCACTGTAGCAACACCAAAGAGCTCCGTGTACCCTAAATCAACTTGCGATTAGGCCCGATTCCCCTACATTGGCTCCAGAGCCATCTCGCATTTCACATCAAACACAAGTGGCTTGACTTGCTTTAGGCAATTCCAGAGATTCCCCGAGAACAACGTCCCAAGTCTAGAGGAAAACCAAGTTGAGCACAGCAACTCGAGAAAAGGTCCGTGTACCCCAAATCATTTCGAAATGAGAGCTGATTCCCTGGCTTCGATGCAAGAGGAATGCCAAATTTCCACAAGCACCTCAAGAGGAGGCTTCTCTCAGCTATAGGTATGTGAGAGGGACCCTGAATTTGCTGCCTCAAGTGGAATGGACACCGAGATGCTCTGACTCGAAATAAGGCCAGATCTCCCTGCAGTGACTTGAATGCAGGCTCGTCTTTCATCTCACAAGATGAAGGGATGTCTGAATCCCCTGTGCAGACCCTAGAGAAAGCCGTAGTTCCCCACCTCATCTCGACAGCAGGCCTCACATCGCTTTGACAACTCGAGAGGCACGTGGAGTTCAATGCTTCAAAAGGAGATGATACCTGACTCCTCTTGAAAATTGCCAGGAATCTTAATATCCCTGTGTAAACTGGGAAGGGAGACTGGGTCTCCCACCTCACCTCGAGAGACGTCCCTATTTCCTGGCCAAGCCTCGAGGAGAATACCCAGGTGTCTCTCGCAATTAGACAGGAGTCCACACGTTGCTGAACCAACATGAGTTTTGAAGGTCCATCCCCGCCGTAACTTGAAAACATACCACAGGTTCGCCTGCAACTCTAGAAAAACAATGAGTCTTGCCCCTCGCCGCGCGATGAGGACCTATTCAATGGCATTGATGCAGAGCAAGTTCATGGGCCCTTAAAACACCAAAGGAGCCTTGACTTCCTTGATAGAACTCCAGAGAGTCCCCATGAACGCTGTCACAAGTCTAGAGGATCCCTGAAGTCACCGCAGCAACAAAAAAGAGCTTGGTGTACCGCAAATGAACTCTTGATGAGGCCAGATTCCCCTACATTGGCTCCAGAGCCATCCCGCTTTCCCCATCAAACATGACAAGTGGCATGACTTCCTTTAGGCAACTCCAGAGATTCCCCGAGAACACCATCTATAGAGGAACACCACGTTCAGCACAGGAACTCGAAAACAGCTCTGTGTACACCAAATCATCTCGAGATGAAAGCTGATTCCCTGGCTTTGACTCAAGAGGAATGCCAGCTTTAAAAAACACCTAAAGAGGAGGCTTCTCTCAGCTATAGGTACGTGAGAGGGACCAGGATTTTGCTGCCTCAAGTGGAATGGACTCCCTCATACACTGACTCTAAATAAGGCTGGATTTCCTTGCAGTGACTTGAATGCAGGCTCGTCTTTCATCTCACAAGAAGAAGGGATGTCTGAATCCCCCGTGGAGATCCTAGAGAAATCCCTAGTTCCCCGCTTCATCTCATATGAGTCCTCACATCCCTTTGAAAACTCGAGAGGTATGCAAAGTTCAGTGCTTCAAAATGAGACGAGGCCTGACTCCTCTTGAAAATTGATAGGAATCCAAATATCCCTTGGGCAACTGCAAAGGGAAACTGGGTCTACCACCTCACCTCGAGAGGCATCCCTATTGTCCTGCCAAGCCTCGAGGAAAATCCCAAGGTGTCCCTCACAACTGGACAGGAGTCCAGACATCGCTGAACCAACACGATTTTTGAAGGGCCACCCCTGCCGTAAATCGAGAACATAACCGAGGTTCCCGCCGCAACTTCAGAAAAAACCTAAGACTTTCCCCTCACCGTGAGATGAGGCCCGATTCCCCTGCATTGCATGCAGAGCAAGTCTGTTTTCCTCATCAAATGTGAAAGGAGCCTTGACTTCCTTGATGGAACTCCAGAGAGTCCCAGGAACACTGTCACAAGTCTGGAAGGACCCTGAGGTCCCAGCAGCTATATGAAAGCACACCGTGTACTCGAAATCAACTCGAGATGAGGCCCAATTCCCCTGCATTGTCTCCAGAGCCATCCCGCATTCCCCATAAAACACAACAAGTGCCTTGACATCGTTTAGGCAACTCCAGAGATTCCCCGAGAATACCGTCACAAGCCTAGAGGAACATCACGTTCAGCACAGAAACTCGAGAAAAGCTCCGTGTACACCAAATCATCTCGAGATGAGAGCTGATTCCGTGGCTTTGACTCAAGAGGAATGCCAAATTTCCACAAGCACCTCACGAGGGGGCTTCTCTCAGCAATAAGTATGTGAGATGGACCCTGAGTTTGCTGCCTCAAGTGGAATGGACACCGAGATGCCCTGACTTGAAATAAGGCCAGAATTCCCTTCAGTGACTTGCATGCAGGCTCTTCTTTCATCTCAAAAGATGAAGGGATGTCTGAATCCCCTGTGGAGACCGTAGAGAAAGCCCTAGTTCCCCGCCTCATCTCGACAGGAAGCCTTACATGCCTTTGACAACTGGAGTGGAACGCAGAGTTCAATGCTTCAAAAGGAGACGATCCTTGACACCTCTTGAAAATTGATAGGAATCCAAATATCTCTGTGGCAACTGCAAAGGGAAACTGGGTCATCCCCTCACCTCGAGAGGCATCCGTACTGCCCTGCCAAGCCTCGAGAAGAATTCTGAGGTGTCCCTCGCAACTAGACAGGAGTCCTGTCGCTGCTCAACCAACACGGGTTTTGAAGGGCCATCCTCGCCATAACTTGAGAACATACCCTAGGTTCCCGCCGCAACTCGAGAAAAACCATGAGACTTCCCCCTGGCCGCGAGGTGAGGCCCGATTCCCCGGCATTGAGTGCAGAGCCAGTCTGTGTTCCTCATCAAACACGAAAGGAGCCTTGACTTCCTTGATGGAACTCCAGAGCGTCCCCATGAACGCTGTCACAAGTCTAGCGGGACCCTGAGGTCCCTGCAGCAACACGAAAGAGCTCCATGTACCCTAAATCAACTCAAGATGAGGCCCGATTCCACTGCATTACATACAGACCACATCCGAGTTCCTCATCAAACATGAAAGGAGCCTTGACTTCCTAGATGAAATTCCACATAGTCCTCAAGAAGACTGTCACAAGTCTAGAGTGACCCTGATGCCACCGCCGCAACACATAAGAGCTCCGTGTACTACAAATGAAATCGACATGAGGTCCGAATCCCCTGCTTTGGCCCGAGAGCCATCCCACATTCCCCATCAAACAGGACAAGTGGCTCGACTTCCTATAGGCAACTCCAGAGATTCCCTGAGAACCCCGTCCCAAGTCTAGAGGAACACCAACTTCAGCACAGCAACTCCAGAAAAGCTCCATGCACCCCAAATATTCTCGAGATGAGAGCTGATTCCCTGGCTTTGATTCAAGAGGAATACCAACTTTCCACAAGCACCTCAAGAGGAGGCTTCTCTCAGCTATAGGTATGTGAAAGGGAACCTGAATTTGCTGCCTCAAGTGGAATGGACACCGAGATGCCCTGACTCGAAATTAGGCCGGATATCCCTGCAGTGACTTGAATGCAGGCTCGTCTTTCATCTCACAAAATGAAGCAATGTGTGAATCCCCTGTGGGGACCCTAGAGAAAGCCTTAGTTCCCCTCCCTCATATCTACAGGAGGCCTCACATTCCTTTGACAACTCGAGCAGCACGCAGAGATCAGTGTTTCAAAAGGAAATGATGCCTGACTCCTCTTGAAAATTGATAGGAATCCCAATATCCCTTTGGCAACTGCAAAGGGAAACTGGGTCTCCTGCTTGAACTCGAGAAGCATTCCTATTGCCCTGCCAAGCCTCGAGGAGAATCCCCAGGTGGTCCTCACAACTAGACAGTAGTCTCGACGTCGCTGAAGCAACATGAGTTTTGAAGGGCTATCCCCGCCATAACTCGAGAACATACCCCAGGTTCCCGCCGCAACCCGAGAAAAACCATCAGACGTTTCCCTCGCGCCGAGATGAGGCCCGATTCCCCTGCATTCCGTGCAGAGCAAGTCCGTGTTCCCCATCAGACATGAAAGGAGCCTTGATTTCCTAGATGAAACTCGACATAGTCCCCAAGAACTGTGTCACAAGTCTAGACAGATGCTGAGGTCACTGCAGCAACACGAAAGAGTTCCATGTACTACAAATCAACTCGAGATGAGGCCCAATTCCCCTGCTTTGGCTCCAGAGCCATCCACTGTTCCCTATCTCACAGGACAAGTGGCTTGACTTCCTTTAGGCAACTCCAGAGATTCCCCGAGAACAACGTCCCAAGTCTAGAGGAACACCAACTTCAGCACAGCAACTTGAGAAAAGCTCGGTGTAGCACAAATCATTTTGAGATGAGAGCTGATTCCCTGGCTTCGAATCAAGAGGAATGCCAACTTTCCACAAGCACAACACGAGGAGGCTTCTCTCAGATGTAAGTATGTGAGAGGGACCCTGAATTTGCTGCCTCAAGTGGAATGGACACCGAGATGCCCTGACTCGAAATAAGGCCGGATATCCCTGCAGTGACTTGAATGCAGGCTCGTCTTTCATCTCACAAGAAAAAGGGATGTCTGAATGCCCTGTGGAGATCCTAGAGAAATCCCTAGTTCCCCGCTTCATCTCACATGAGTCCTCACATCCCTTTGAAAACTCGAGAGGCAGGTGAAGTTCAATGCTTCAAAATGATACGAGGCCTGACGCCACTTGAAAATTGATAGGAATTCAAATATCCCTGTGGCAACTGCAAAGGGAAACTGGGTCTCCTGCCTCACCTCGAGAGGCGTCCCCATTGTCCTGCCAAGCCTCGAGGAAAATCCCAATATGTCCCTCGCAACTAGACAGTAGTCCTGACGACGCTGAAGCAACATTAGTTTTGAAGGGCTATCACCGCCATAACTAAAGAGAATAACCCAGGACCCGCTGCAACTCAAGTAAAACAATCAGGCTTTCCTCTTGCGCTGAGATGAGGCCCGATTCCATTGCATTAGGTGCAGAGCAAGTCCGTGTTCCCCATCAGACACAAAAGGAGCCTTGATTTCCTTGATGGCACTCCAGAGAAACCCCAAGAACACTGTCTCAAGTCCAGAGGGATCCTGAGGTCACTGCAGCAACACGAAAGAGGTCCATGTACCCCAAATCAACTCGAGATGAGAGCTTAGTCCCTGGGTTCGACTCAAGAGGAATACCAACTTTCCACAAGCACCACAAGAGGAGGCTTCTCTCAGCTATAGGTATGTGAGAGGGACGCTGAACGAGTGGCCTCAAATGGAATTGACACCAAGATGCTGAGACTCGAAATAAGGCTGGAATTCCCTGCAGTGACTTGAATGCAAGCTGGTTTTCATCTCACAAGATGAAAGGATATCGGAATCTCTTGGGAGACACTAGAGAATGCCCTAGCTCCCAGCCCCGTCACGACAGGAGGCCTCACATTCCTTTGAAAACTGGAGAGGAATGCGGAGTTCAATGATTCAAAAGGAGACGATGCCTGACTCCTCTTGAAAATTGACAGGTATCCCAGCATCACAGTGGCAACAGGAAAGGGACCCTGGGTCTGCCTCCTCAACACGAGAGGTGATCCTATTGCCCTTGCAAGCTTCGAGGAGAATCCGAGGTGTCCCACTCAACTAGGCACCAGTGCTGACGTCGCTGAAAAAATATATGATTTGAAGGGCCATCCCCGTCGTAACTCGGGAAATATACCCCAGGTTCCTGCCACAACTCGATAAAAACCATGATACTTCCCCATCGCCGTGAGATGAGGCCCGTTTCCCCTGCATTGTATGCAGAGCAATTCCGAGTTCCACATCAAACATGAAAGGAGCCTTGATTTCCTTGATGGCACTCCAGAGAAACCCCAGAAACACTGCTTCAAGTCTAGAGGGATCCTGAGGTCACTGCAGCAACACCAAAGAGCTCCATGTACACCAAATCATCTGGAGATGAGAGCTGATTTCCTGGCTTCAAACCAAGAGGAATGCCAACTTTCCACAAGCACCACAAGCTGAGGCCTCTCTCAGCTATACTTATGTGAGAAGGACCCTGAACTTGCGGCCTCAAATGGAATGGACACCGAGATGCCCTGACTCGAAATAAGGTGGGATATCCCTGCAGTGTCTTGAATACAGGCACATCTTGCATCTCCCAAAATGAACGGATGTCGGAATACCCTGTGGAGACCATAGAAAAACACGTAGTTCCAAGCCCAATCGCGAGTGGAGGCCTCACATCTTTTAAAATTCGAGAGTTACATGGAGATCAATGCTTCAAAAGGAGACGATGACTGACTGTTCTTGAAAAGTGATAGGAATCCCAGTATCTCTGTGGCACGTGGAAAGGGTCCCTGGTTCTCCCGCCTTACCTCGAGATGCGTCCCAATTGCCCTGCCAAGCCTTGAGGAGAATCTCGTGGTGTCCCTCACAACGAGACAGGAGTCCTGACGTCGCTGAACAAACACATGTTTTGAAGAGCCATCCCCCTCGTACCTCGAGAATATACCCCAGGTTCCCGCCGCAACTCGAGAATAAACGATGAGACTTCCCCCTCTCCGCGAGATGAGGCCCGATTCCCCTGCATTGCATGCAGAGCAATTCCGTGTTCCACATGAAACATGAAAGGAGCCTTGATTTCCTTGATGGCACTCCAGAGAAAAACCAAGAACACTGTCTCAAGTTAGTGGGATCCTGAGGTCACTGTAGCAACATGAAAGGGCTCCATGTACCCCAAATCATCTCGAGATGAGAGCTTCGTCCCTGGCTTCGACTCAAGAGGAATACGAACTTTCCAGGAGCACCTCGAGACGAGGCTTCTCTCAGCTATAGGTATGTGAGAGGGACCCTGAGTTTGTGGCCTCAAGTGGAATGGACACCGAGATGCTCTGACTCGAAGTAAGGCCGGATATCCCTGCAGTGAATTGAATGCAAGCTGGTCTTGCATCTGCCAAGATGAAGGGATGTCTGAATCCCCTGTGGAGGCCACAGAGAAAGACCTAGTTCTCCGCCTCATTGCGACCGGAGGCCTCACATACATTGAAAACTCGAGAGGTACGCGGAGATCAATGCTTCCAAAGGAGACGATGCTTGACTCCTCTTGAAAATTGATAGGAGTCCCAGGATCCCTGTGGCACGTGGAAAGGGACCCTGGGTCTCCCGCCTCACGTGGAGACGCGTCCCAATTGCCAGGCCAATACTCGAGGAGAATCTTGAGGTGTCCGTCGCAACTAGGCAGGAGTCCTGACGTCACTGAACAAACACGTGTCTGGAAGGGCCCTCCCCGTCGTAACTCGAGAATATACCCCAGGTTCCAGCCGCAACTCGAGAAAAACCATGAGACTTCCCCCTCGCCGCGAGATGAGGCCCGATTCCCCTGCATTGCGTGCAGAGCAATTCCGTGTTCCACATGAAACATGAAAGGAGCCTTGATTTCCTTGATGGCACTCCAGAGAAAACCGAAGAACACTGTCTCAAGTCTAGAGGGATCCTTAGTTCACTGTAGCAACAGGAAAGGGCTCCGTGGACCCCATATCAACTCGAGATGAGAGCTTCGTCCCTGGCTTCGACTCAAGAGGAATACGAACTTTCCCCGAGCACCTCGAGAGGAGTCTTCTCTCAGCTATAGGTATGTGAGAGGGACCCTGAGTTTGTGGCCTCAAGTGGAATGGACACCGAGATGCTCTGACTCGAAGTAAGGCCGGATATCCCTGCAGTGAATTGAATGCAGGCTCGTCTTGCATCTCCCAAGACGAAGGGATGTCTGAATCCCCTGTGTAGGCCACAGAGAAAGACCTAGTTCTCTGCCTCATCGCGACCGGAGGCCTCACATCCTTTGAAAACTCGAGAGGTACGCGGAGATCAATGCTTCCAAAGGAGACGATTCTTGACTCCTCTTCAAAATTGATAGGAGTTCCAGGATCCCTGTGGCACGTGGAAAGGGACCCTGGGTCTCCCGCCTCACGTGGAGACGCGTCCCAATTGCCATGCCAAAGTTTGAGGAGAATCCTGAGGTTTCCCTCGCAACTAGGCTGGAGTCCTGACCTCGCTGAACAAACACGTGTCTGGAAGGGCCCTCCCCGTCGTAACTCGAGAATATACCCTAGGTTCCGGCCGCAACTCGAGAAAAACCATGAGACTTCCCCGTCGCCGCGAGATGAGGCCCGATTCCCCTGCATTGCATGCAGAGCAATTCCGTGTTCCACATCAAACATGAAAGGAGCCTTGATTTCCTTGATGGCACTCCAGAGAGAACCCAAGAACTCTGTATCAAGTTAGTGGGATCCTGAGGTTACTGTAGCAACATGAAAGGGCTCCATGTACCCCAAATCAACTCGAGATTAGAGCTTCGTCCCTGGCTTCGAGTCAAGAGGAATACCAACTTTCCACGAGCACCTCGAGAGGAGGCTTCTCTCAGCTATAGGTATGTGAGTGGGACCCTGAGTTTGTGGCCTCGAGTGGAATGGACACCGAGATGCTCTGACTCGAAGTAAGGCCGGATATCCCTGCAGTGAATTGAATGCAGGCTCGTGTTGCATCTCCTAAGATGAAGGGATGTCTGAATCCCCTGTGGAGACCACAGAGAAAGACCTAGTTCTCCGCCTCATCGCGACCGGAGGCCTCACATCCTTTGAAAACTCGAGAGGTATGCGGAGATCAGTGCTTCCAAAGGAAACGATGCCTGACTACTCTTGAAAATTGGGGGGAGCCAAGATGGCGGAGGAGTAGGACGGGGAGACCACTTTCTCTCCTACAAATTCATCAAAAGTATAACTGATCGCAGAGCAAACTTCGCAAAACAACTTCGGATCGCTAGCTGAGGTCATCAGGCGCCCAGAAAAGCAGCCCAATGTCTTCGAAAGGAGGTAGGACAAAATTTAAAAGATAAAAAGTGAGACAAAAGAGCTAAGGTCGGAGATCCGTTCCGGGAGCTCTTAGGCGACATTGCTTGGGGCAGGGACCGGGCCTGAGTGCCCTGAGGACAGTCGGAGGGAACTTCTGTGAGTTGCCAACTTGAACTGTGGGAGACCAAAAGAGAGAGAGTAAATTAACTGGCCCGAACACACTGCCGGCCGTTCGCAGAACAAAGAGACCAAGAGGGTCCAGAGAGGAGCTCGCAGGCTGCGCACCAGCCAAGCCCCGCTGGAGGCAGGAGGCAGGAAGGAGGGGAAGGTCGCGGCGAGACACAGGGTGCAGGCACCCGACTGGCGCGGGCGGGGACTGGGGCTGGGGACGCGGAGGGCAGAAGGCGCAAGCACCCGACTGGCGCCAGCGGAAACTGAGACTGGGTCCGCGGAAGGGAAGGGGCCCGCCACACCTGGGGAGAGTGCGCCCACCAAGCCCCTGGCTGCCTGGACCGCTCTGACGGGGAAGGCACAGAGAGCAGGCGCAGCTTTTCGTTCCGCGCTTTTGTGGAACACCCGAGGGCTGGAACCTCGCGCAGCGCGGGGCGCGCTCCATATAGAACAGCCGGGAGCCTGAGCGGCGCAGACGGAGAAAGCAGCGTCAGCCCCTCCCGGCAGCCCCAGCCCATCCCCGCGGTGCAAGCCCGTCCCCACAGCACCAGCCTCTCCCTGCAGCGCAAGCCCCCCGCCGCCGAGCTACGGAAGTAGCTACCTGAATAAGAGTCCACCTCCGCCCGCCTGTGTCAGGGCGGAAATGAGGCTCTGAAGAGACTGGCAAACAGAAGCCAAATAAACAAAGGGAACCGCTTCAGAAGGGACTGGTGCAACAGATTTAAATCCCTCTAGGAAACATTGACTACACCGGAGGGGCCTGTAGATATCGAGAAGCGTAAGCTGGAACGAGGAACTATCTGAAACTGAGCTGAACCCACACTGACCGCAACAGCTCCAGAGAAACTCCTAGATATAATTTTACTTTTTTCTCTTTTTTAATTTTTTTTATTTTTTTCTTTTTTATTTTTTCTCTTTTATTTTCCTTTAAAATCCCCTATTACTCCCCCATTACTCCTTAACTTTCACTTCCATAGACTTTTACGATTTTTTAATTAGGGGGAAAAAAAATTTCTTTTCTTTTTTTTTTTCTTTCTTTTTTTTCCTTTTTCTTTCTTTTTTTTCTTTTTTTCTTTCCTTTTTCTCTTCTATTTTCTATTTTTCTTTTTCTCTTGTTTCTTTTAAAGTCCTCTAGTACTCCTCTACTACTCCTTAATTTTCATTTTCAATACACTATAACCTTACCAAAAAAAAAAAAAAAAAAAAAAGAAGAGAAGCCCTATTTTTAAACCAAAGATTATTCTCTCCCAATCTTGACTCTCTGTTTTCTACCTCAGAACACGTCTATTTCCTCCTTTCCCCTTCTCTTCCCAATCCAATTCTGTGAATCTTTGTAGGTGACTGGGCTACTGAGAACACTCTGGGAACAGACAGCTGCGTAGATCTGTCTCTCTCCTCTTGAGTCCCCCTTTTTCTCCTCCTGTTCATCTCTATCTCCCTCCTCCCTCTCCTCTTCTTCATGTAACTCTGTGAACCTCTCTGGGTGTCCCTAACGGGGGAGAATCTTTTCACCATTAACCTAGAAGATTTCTTATCAGGGCTGTATAGTTGGAGAAGTCCTGAGACTACAGGAAGAATAAAACTGAAATCCAGAGGCAGGAGACTTAAGCCCAAAACCTGAGAACACCAGAAAACTCCTGACTACATGCAACTTTAAGTAATAAGTGACTGTCCAAAAGCCTCCATACCTACACTGAAACCAACCACCACCCAAGAGCCAATAAGTTTTAGAGCAAGACATACCACACAAATTCTCCAGCAACACAGGAACATAGCCCTGAACATCAACATACAGGCTGCCCAAGGTCACACCTAATACATAGACCCATCTCAAAACTCATTACTGGGCACTCCATTGCTCTCCAAAGAGAAGAAATCAAGTTCCACGCACCAGAACACTGATGCAAGCTTCCCTAACCAGGAAATCTTTACAAGCCAATCGTCTAACCCCACCCACTGGGTTAATCCTCCACAACAAAAAGGAACCACAGACCTCCAGAATACAGAAAGCCCACTCCAGATACAGCAATCTAAACAAGATGAAAAGGCAAAGAAATACCCAACAGGTAAAGGAACATGAAAAATGCCCACCAAGTCAAACAAAGGAGGAGGAGATAGGGAATCTACCTGAAAAAGAATTTAGAATAATGATAATAAAAATGATCCAAAATCTTGAAAACAAAATGGAGTTACAGATAAATTGCCTGGAAACAAAGATTGAAAAGATTCAAGAAGTGTTTAATAAAGACCTAGAAGAAATAAAAAAGAGTCAATTAAAAATGAATAATGCAATGAATGAGATCAAAAACACTTTGGAGGGAACCAAGAGTAGAATAACGGAGGCAGAAGATACGATAAGTGAGGTAGAAGATAAAATGGTGGAAATAAATGAAGCAGAGAGGAAAAAAGAAAAAAGGATCAAAAGGAATGAGGACAACCTCAGGGACCTCTGGGGCACTGTGAAACGCCCCAACATTCGAATCTTAGGAGTTCCAGAAGAAGAAGACAGAAAGAAAGGTCATGAGAAAATACTCGAGGAGATAATAGCTGAAAACTTCCCTAAAATGGGGAAGGAAATAGCCACCCAAATCCAAGAAACCCAGAGTCCCAAACAGGATAAACCCAAGGCGAAACACCCCAAGACACATATTAATCAAATTAACAAAGATCAAACACAAAGAACAAATCTTAAAAGCAGCAAGGGAAAAACAACAAATAACACACAAAGGGATTCCCATAAGGATAACAGCTGATCTACCAATAGAAACCCTCCAGGCCAGAAGGGAATGGCAGGACGTACTGAAAGTAATGAAAGAGAATAACCTACAACCTAGATTACTGTATCCAGCAAGGATCTCATTCAGATATGAAGGAGAATTCAAAAGCTTTACAGATAAGCAAAAGCTGAGAGAGTTCAGCACCACCAAACCAGCTCTTCAACAAATACTAAAGGATCTTCTCTAGATAGGAAATGCAGAAAGGTTGTATAAACGTGAACCCAAAACAACAAAGTAAATGGCAACAGGACCACACCTATCAATAATTACCCTAAATGTAAATGGGTTGAATGCCCCAACCAAAAGACAAAGATTGGCTGAATGGATACAAAAACAAGACCCCTATATATGCTGTCTACAAGAGACCCACCTCAAAACAAGAGACACATACAGACTAAAAGTGAAGGGCTGGAAAAAAATATTTCATGCAAACGGAGACCAAAAGAAAGCAGGAGTCACAATACTCATAT
Organism: Dama dama; assembly: GCF_033118175.1. Classification (NCBI taxonomy): domain Eukaryota; kingdom Metazoa; phylum Chordata; class Mammalia; order Artiodactyla; family Cervidae; genus Dama; species Dama dama. The sequence continues at coordinate 7,739,835 of NC_083697.1, read as the reverse complement.
CAGATAAAATAGACTTTCAAATAAAGGATGTGAAAAGAGACAAAGAAGGACACTTCATAATGATCAAAGGATCAATCAAATAAGAAGATATAACAATTATAAATATATATGCACCCAACATAGGAGCACCTCAATATGTACAGCAAACGCTAACGAGTATGAATGAGGAAATTAATAGTAACACAATAATAGTGGGAGACTTTAATACCCCACTCACAACTATGGATAGATCAACTAAACAGAAAATTAACAAGGAAACACAAACCTTCAATGACACAATGGACCAGCTAGACCTAATTGATATCTATAGGACATTTCACCCCAAAACAATCAACTTCACCTTTTTCTCAAGTGCACACGGAACATTCTCCAGAATAGATCACATCCTGGGCCATAAATCTGGTCTTGGAAAATTCAAAAAAATTGAAATCATTCCAGTCATCTTTTCTGGCCACAGTGCAGTAAGATTAGATCTCAATTACAGGAAAAAAATTGTTAAAACTTCAAACATATGGAGCCTAAATAACACGCTTCTGAATAACCAACAAATCATAGAAGAAATCAAAAAAGAAATCAAAATATATATAGAAATGAATGAAAATGAAAACACAACAACCCAAAACCTATGGGACACTGTAAAAGCAGTGCTAAGGGGAAGGTTCATAGCATTACAGGCTTACATCAAGAAACAGGAAAAAAACCAATTAAATAACCTAACTCTACACCTAAAGCAATTAGAGAAGGAAGAAATGAAGAACCCCAGAGTTAGCAGAAGGAAAGAAATCTTAAAAATCAGGGCAGAAATAAATGCAAAAGAAACTAAAGAGACCGTAGCAAAAATCAACAAAGCTAAAAGCTGGTTTTTTGAAAAAATAAACAAAATTGACAAACCATTAGCAAGACTCATTAAGAAATAAAGAGAGAAAAACCAAATTAACAAAATTAGAAATGAAAATGGAGAGATCCCAACAGACAACACTGAAATACAAAGGATCATAAGAGACTACTACCAGCAGCTCTATGCCAATAAAATGGACAACTTGGAAGAAATGGACAAATTCTTAGAAAAGTATAACTTTCCAAAACTGAACCAGGAAGAAATAGAAGATCTTAACAGACCCATCACAAGCAAGGAAATCGAAACTGTCATCAAAAATCTTCCAGCAAACAAAAGCCCAGGACCAGATGGCTTCACAGCTGAATTCTACGAAAAATTTAGAGAAGAGCTAACACCTATCTTACTCAAACTCTTCCAGAAAATTGCAGATGAAGGTAAGCTTCCAAACTCATTCTATGAGGCCACCATCACCCTAATTCCAAAACCAGACAAAGATGCCACAAAAAAGAAAACTACAGGCCAATATCACTGATGAACATAGATGCAAAAATCCTTAACAAAATTCTAGCAAACAGAATCCAACAACATATTAAAAAAATCATACACCATGACCAAGTGGGCTTTATCCCAGGAATGCAAGGATTCTTTAATATCTGCAAATCAATCAATGTAATACACCACATTAACAAATTGAAAGATAAAAACCATATGATTATCTCAATAGATGCAGAGAAAGCCTTTGACAAAATTCAACACTCATTTATGATTAAAACTCTCCAAGTAGCAGGAATAGAAGGAACATACCTCAACATAATAAAAGCTATATATGACAAACCCACAGCAAGCATCACCCTCAATGGTGAAAAATTGAAGACATTTCCCCTGAAATCAGGAACTAGACAAGGGTGCCCACTCTCACCACTACTATTCAACATAGTGTTGGAAGTTCTGGCCACAGCAATCAGAGCACAAAAAGAAGTAAAAGGAATCCAGATAGGAAAAGAAGAAGTAAAACTCTCACTGTTTGCAGATGACATGATCCTCTATATAGAAAACCCTAAAGACTCTACCAGAAAATTACTAGAGCTAATCAATGAATATAGTAAAGTTGCAGGATATAAAATTAACACACAGAAATCCCTTGCATTCCTATATACTAACAATGAAAAAACAGAAAGAGAAATTAAGGAAACAATACCATTCTCCATTGCAACAAAAAGAATAAAATACCGAGGAGTATATTTACCTAAAGAAACAAAGGACCTATACATAGAAAACTATAAAACACTGATGAAAGAAATCAAAGAGGACACAAACAGATGGAGAAACATACCGTGTTCATGGATTGGAAGAATTAATATTGTCAAAATGGCTATTCTACCCAAAGCAGTCTATAGATACAATGCAATCCCTATCAAGCTGCCAACGGCATTTTTCACAGAACTAGACCAAAGAATTTCACAATTTGTATGGAAATACAAAAAACCTCGAATAGCCAAAGTAATCTTGAGAAAGAAGAATGGAGCTGGAGGAATCAACCTGCCTGACTTCAGACTATACTACAAAGCCACAGTCATCAAGACAGTATGGTACTGGCACAAAGACAGAAATATAGATCAATGGAACAGAATAGAAAGCCCAGAGATAAATCCACGAACCTATGGACACCTTATCTTTGACAAAGGAGGCAAGGATATACAATGGAAAAAAGACAACCTCTTTAACAAGTGGTGCTGGGAAAACTGGTCAACCACTTGTAAAAGAATGAAACTAGAACACTTTCTAACACCATACACAAAAATAAACTCAAAATGGATTAAAGATCTAAATGTAAGACCAGAAACTATAAAACTCCTAGAGGAGAACATAGGCAAAACACTCTCCGACATAAATCACAGCAAGATCCTCTATGACCCACCTCCCAGAATATTGGAAATAAAAGCAAAACTAAACAAATGGGACCTAATGAAACTTAAAAGCTTTTGCACTACAAAGGAAACTATAAGTAAGGTGAAAAGACAGCCCTCAGATTGGGAGAAAATAATAGCAAATGAAGAAACAGACAAAGGATTAATCTCAAAAATATACAAGCAACTCCTGCAGCTCAATTCCAGAAAAATAAATGACCCAATCAAAAAATGGGCCAAAGAACTAAACAGACATTTCTCCAAAGCAGACATACAGATGGCTAACCAACACATGAAAAGATGCTCAACATCACTCATTATTAGAAAAATGCAAATCAAAACCACAATGAGGTACCATTACACGCCAGTCAGGATGGCTGCTATCCAAAAGTCTACAAGCAATAAATGCTGGAGAGGGTGTGGAGAAAAGGGAACCCTCTTACACTGTTGGTGGGAATGCAAACTAGTACAGCCACTATGGAAAACAATGTGGAGATTTCTTAAAAAACTGGAAATAGAACTGCCATGACCCAGCAATTCCACTTCTGGGCATACACACTGAGGAAACCAGATCTGAAACAGACACGTGCACCCCAATATTCATCGCAGCACTGTTTATAATAGCCAGGACATGGAAGCAACCTAGATGCCCATCAGCAGATGAATGGATAAGGAAGCTGTGGTACATATACACCATGGAATATTACTCAGCCATTAAAAAGAATTCATTTGAACCAGTCCTAATGAGATGGATGAAGCTGGAGCCCCTTATACAGAGTGAAGTAAGCCAGAAAGATAAAGAACATTACAGCATTCAAATACATATATATGGAATTTAGAAAGATGGCGATGATAACCCTATATGCAAAACAGAAAAATAGACACAGAAATACAGAACAGACTTTTGAACTTTGTGGGAGAATGTGAGGGTGGGATATTTCAAAAGAACAGCATGTATACTATCTATGGTGAAACAGATCAACAGCCCAGGTGGGATGCATGAGACAGGTGCTCCGGCCTGGTGCACTGGGAAGACCCAGAGGAATCGGGTGGAGAGGGAGGTGGGAGGGGGGATCGGGATTGGGAATACATGTAAATCCATGGCTGATTCATATCAATGTATGACAAAACCCACTGGAAAAAAATAATAATAAAAAATAAATAAAAAAATTAAAAAAAAAAAAGAAAATTGATAAGAGTCCCAGGATCCCTGTGGCACATGGAAAGACACCCTGGGTCTCCCGCCTCACGTGGAGACGCTTCCCAATTGCCATGCCAAGACTGGAGGAGAATCACGAGGTGTCCCTAACAACTAGGCAGGAGTCCTGACATCGCTGAACAAACACGTGTCTGGAAGGGCCCTCCCCGTAGTAAATCGAGAATATACCCCAGATTCCGGCCGCAACACGAGAAAAACCATGAGACTTCCCCCTCGCCGCGAGATCAGGCCCGATTCCCCTCCACTGCGTGCAGAGCAATTCCGTGTTCCACATCAAACGTGAAAGGAGCCTTGATTTCCTTGATGGCACTCCAGAGAAAACCCAAGATCACTGTCTCAAGTCTAGAGGGATTCTGAGGTCACTGGAGCAACACGAAAGGGCTCCATGGACCCCAAATCATTTCGAGATGAGAGCTTAGTCCCTGGCTTCGACTCAAGAGGAATACAAACTTTCCACAAGCACCTCAAGAGGAGGCTTCTCTCAGCTACAGGTATGTGAGAGGGACCCTGAGTTTGTGGCCTCAAATGGAATGGACACCGAGATGCTCTGACTCGAAGTAAGGCCGGATATCCCTGCAGTGAATTGAATGCAGGCTCGTCTTGCATCTCCCAAGATGAAGGGATGTCTGAATCCCCTGTGGAGACCACAGAGAAAGACCTAGTTCTCCGCCTCATCGCGACCGGAGGCCTCACATCCATTGAAACCTTGAGAGGTCCACGGAGATCAATGCTTGCAAAGGAGACGATGCCTGACTCCTCTTGAAAATGCATAGGAGTCCCAGGATCCCTGTGGCATGTGAAAAGGGATCCTGGGTCTTCCGCCTCAACAGGAGAGGCGTCCCAATTGCCATGCCAAGGCTCGAGGAGAATCCCGAGGTGTCCCTCGCACCTAGGCAGGAGTCCTGACGTCGCTGAACAAACACGTGTCTGGATGGGCCTTCCACGTAGTAAATCGAGAATATACCCCAGGTTCCGGCCGCAACTCGAGAAAAACCATGAGACTTCCCCCTCGCCGCGAGATGAGGCCCGATTGCCCTGCACTGCGTGCAGAGCAATTCCGTGTTCCACATCAAACGTGAAAGGAGCCTTGATTTCCTTGATGGCACTCCTGAGAAAACACAAGATCACTATCTCAAGTCTAGAGGGATCCGGAGTTAACTGTAGCAAAACGAAAGGGCTTCGTGGACCCCAAATCAACTCGAACTGAGAGCTTAGTCCCTGGCTTTGACTCACGAGGTATAACAACTTTCCACAAGCACCTCAAGTGGAGTCTTCTCTCAGCTACAGGTATGTGAGAGCGACCCTCAGTTGTGGCCTCAAGTGGAATGGACACCGAGATGCTCTGACTCGAAGTAAGGCCGGATATCCCTGCAGTGAATTGAATGCAGGCTCGTCTTGCATTTCCCAAGACGAAGGGATGTCTCAATCCCCTGTGGAGACCACAGAGAAAGACCTAGTTCTCCGCCTCATCGCGACCAGAGGCCTCACATCCTTTGAAAACTCCAGAAGTCCACGGAGATCAATGTTTCCAAAGGAGACGATGCCTGACTCCTCTTGAAAATGCATAGGAGTCCCAGGATCCCTGTGGCATGTGAAAAGGGACCCTGGGTCTCCCGCCTCACCAGGAGAGGCGTCGCAATTGCCATGCCAAGACTCGAGGAGAATCCCGAGGTGGCCCTCGCACGTAGGCCGGAGTCCTGACGTCGCTGAAAAAGCACGTGTCTGGAAGTGCCCTCCCCATCGTTACTCGAGAATCTACCCCAGGTTCCGGCCGCAACTCGAGAAAAACCATGAGACTTCCCCCGCGCCGCGTGATGAGGCCCGGTTGCCCTGCACTGCGTGCAGAGCAATTCCGTGTTCCACATCAAACGTGAAAGGAGTCTTGATTTCCTTGATGGCACTCCAGAGAAAACCCAAGATCACTGTCTCAAGTCTAGAGGAATCCTGAGGTCACTGTAGCAACACGAAAGATCTCCGTGGACCCCAAACCAACTCGATCTGGGAGCTTAGTCCCTGGTTTCGACTCAAGAGGAATACCAACTTTCCAAAAGCACCTCAAGAGGAGGCTTCTCTCAGCTACAGGTATGTGAGAGGGACCCTGAGTTTGTGGTCTCAAGTGGAATGCACACCGAGATGCTCTGACTCGAAGTAAGCCCGGATATCCCTGCAGTGAATTAAATGCAGGCTCGTCTCGCATCTCCCAAGATGAAGGGATGTCTGAATCCCCTGTGGAGACCACAGAGAAAGACCTAATTCTACGCCTCATCGCGACCGGAGTCCTCACATCCTTTGAAATTTCGAGAGGTCCGCGGGGATAAATGCTTCCAAAGTAGACGATGCCTGACTCCTCTTTAAAATGGATAGGAGTCCCAGGATCCCTGTGGCACGTGGAAAGGGACCCTGGGTCTCCCGCCTCATGGGGAGGCTCATCCCAATTGCCATGCCAAGACTCGAGGAGAATCCCAAGGTGTCCCTCGCACCTAGGCAGGAGTCCTGACGTCGCTGAACAAACACGTGTCTGGAAGGGCCTCCCCATCGAAACTCAAGAATATACCCCAGGTTCCGGCCGCAACTCGAGAAAAACCATGAGACTTCCCCCTCGCCGCCAGATGAGGCCCGATTCCCCTGCACTGCGTGCAGAGCAATTCCGTGTTCCACATCAAACGTGAAAGGAGCCTTGATTTCCTTGACGGCACTCCAGGGAAAACCCAAGATCACTGTCTCAAGTCTAGAGGGATCCTCAGGTCACTGTAGCAACACGAAAGGGCTCCGTGGACCCCAAATCAACTCGAGATGAGAGCTTATTCCCTGGCTTCGACTCACGAGGAATGCCAACTTTCCACAAGCACTTCAAGAGTAGGCTCCTCTCAGCTACATGTATGTGAGAGGGACCCTGAGTTTGTGGCCTCAAGTGGAATGGACACCGAGATGCTCTGACTCGAAGTAAGGCCGGTTATCCCTGCAGTGAACTGAATGCAGGCTCGTCTTGCATCTCCCAAGACGAAGGGATGTCTGAATCCCCTGTGGAGACCACAGAGAATGACCTAGTTCTCCGCCTCATTGCGACCGGAGACCTCACATCCTTTGAAAACTCGAGAGGTCCGCGGAGATCAATGCTTCCAAAGGAGACGATGCCTGACTCCTCTTGAAAATGGATAGGAGTCCCAGGATCCCTGTGGCACGTGGAAAGGGAACCTGGGTCTCCCGCCTCACGTGGAGACGCGTCCCAATTGCCATTCCAAGACTCGAGGAGAATCCCGAGGTGTCCCTCGCAAATAGGCAGGAGTCCTGAAGTCTCTGAACAAACACGTGTCTGGAAGGGCCTCCCCGTCGTAACTCGAGAATATACCATAGGTTCCGGCCGCAACTCGAGAAAAACCATGAGACTTCCCCCTCGCCGCGAGATGAGGCCCGATTCCCCTGCACTGTGTGCAGAGCAATTCCGTGTTCCACATCAAACGTGAAAGGAGCCTTGATTTCCTTGATGGCACTCCAGAGAAAACCCAAGATCACTGTTTCAAGTCTAGAGGGATCCTGAGGTCACTGTAGCAACACGAAAGGGCTCCGTGGACCCCAAATCAACTCGAGATGACAGCTTAGTCCCTGGCTTCGACTCAAGAGGAATACCAACTTCCCACAAGCACCTCAAGAGGAGGCTTCTCTCAGCTACAGGTATGTGAGAGGGACCCTGAGTTTGTGGCCTCAAGTGGAATGGACACCGAGATGCTCTGATTCGAATTTATGCCGAATATCCCTGCCATGAATTGAATGCAAGCTCGTCTTGCGCCTCCCAAGACGTAGTGATGTCTGAATCCCCTCTCGAGACCACAGAGAAAGACTTAGTACTCCGCCTCATCGCTACCGGAGGCCTCACATCCTTTGAAAACTCGAGAGGTCCGCGGAGATCAATGCTTCCAAAGGAGACGATGCCTGATTCCTCTTGAAAATGGATAGGAGTCCCAGGATCCCTGTGGCACGTGGAAAGGGACCCTGGGTCTCCCGCCTCACGCGGAGACGCGTCCCAATTGCCATGCCAAGACTCTCCGAGAATCCCGATGTGTCCCTCGCACCTAGGCAGGAGTCCTGACATCGCCTAAAACACACGTGTCTGGAAGGGCCCTCCCCGTCGTAACTCGAGAATATACCTCAGTTTCCGGCCGCAACTCGAGAAAACCATGAGACTTCCCACTCGCCGCGAGATGAGGCCCGATTCCCCTGCACTGCATGCAGAGCAATTCCGTGTTCAACATCAAAAGTGAAAGGAGCCTTGATTTCCTTGATGGCACTCCAGAGAAGACCCAAGAAAACTGTCTCAAGTCTAGAGGGATACTGAGGTCATTGTAGCAACACGAAAGGGTTCCGTGGACCCCAAATCAACTCGAGATGAGAGCTTAGTCCCTGGCTTCGACTCAAGAGGAATACCACCTTTCCACAAGCACCTCAAGAGGAGGTTTCTCTCAGCTACAGGTATGTGAGAGGGACGCTGAGTTTGTGGCCTCTAGTGAAATGGACACCGAGATGCTCTGACTCGAAGTAAGGCCGGATATCCCTGCAGTGAATTGATCGCAGGCTCGTCTTGCATCTCCCAAGACGAAGGGATGTCTGAATCCCCTGTGGAGACCACAGAGAAAGACCTAGTTCTCCGCCTCATCGCGACCGGAGGCCTCACATCCTTTGAAAACTTGAGAGGTCCGCGGAGATCAATGCTTCCAAAGGAGACGAAGCCTGACTCCTCTTGAAAATGGATAGGAGTCCCAGGATCCCTGTGGCACGTGGAAAGGCACCCTGGGTCTTCCGCCTCACGCGGAGACGCGTCCCAATTGCCATGCCAAGACTCGAGGAGAATCCCGAGGTGTCCCTCGCACCTAGGCAGGAGTCCTGACGTCCATGAACAAACAGGTGTCTGGAAGGGCCCTCCCAATCGTAACTCGAGAGTATAGCCCAGTTTCCAGCCGCAATCGAGAAAAACCATGAATCTTCCCCCTCGCCGCGAGATGAGGCCCGATTCCTCTGCACTGCGTGCAGAGCAATTCCGTGTTCCAGATCAAACGTGAAAGGAGCCTTGATTTCCTTGATGGCACTCCAGAGAAAACCCAAGATCACCGTCTCAAGTCTAGAGGGATCCTGAGGTCACTGTAGCAACAGGAAAGGGCTCCGTGGACCCCAAATCAACTCGAGATGAGAGCTTAGTCCCTGGCTTCGACTCAAGTGGAATACCAACTTTCCACAAGCATCTCAAGAGGAGGCTTTTGTCAGCTACAGGTATGTGAGAGGGACGCTGAGTTTGTGGCCTCTAGTGAAATGGATACCGAGATGCTCTGACTCGAAGTAAGGCCGGATATCCCTGCAGTGAATTGAATGCAGGCTCGTCTTGCATCTCCCAAGAAGAAGGGATTTCTGAATCCCCTGTGGAGACCACAGAGAAAGACCTAGTTCTCCGTCTCATCGCGACCGGAGGCCTCACATCCTTTGAAAACTTGAGAGGTCCGCGGAGATCAATGCTTCCAAAGGAGACAATGCTTGACTCCTCTTGAAAATGGATAGGAGTAACAGGATCCCTGTGGCACCTGGAAAGGGACCCTGGGTCTCCCGCCTCACGTGGAGACGCGTCCCAATTGCCATGCCAAGACTCGAGGAGAATCCCGAGGTGTCCCTCGCACCTAGGCAGGAGTCCTGACGTCGCTGAACAAAAACGTGTCTGGATGGGCCTTCCACCCGTATCTCGAGAATATACCCCAGGTTCCGGCCGCAACTCGAGAAAAACCATGAGACTTCCCCCTCGCCCCGAGATGTGGCCCGATTCCCCTGCACTGCGTGCCGAGCAATTCCGTGTTCCACATCAAAAGTGAAAGGAGCCTTGATTTCCTTGATGGCACTCCAGAGAAAACCCAAGATCACTGTGTCAAGTCTAGAGGGATCCTGAGGTCCCTGTAGCAACAATAAAGGGCTCCGTAGACCCCAAATCAACTCGAGATAAGAGCTTAGTGCCTGGCTTCGACTCAAGAGGAATACCAACTTTCCACAAGCACCTCAAGAGGAGGCTTCTGTTGGCTACAAGTATGTGAGAGGGACCCTGAATTTGTGGCCTCAAGTGGAATGGACACCGAAATGCTCTGAATCGAAGTAAGGCCGGATATCCCTGCAGTGAATTGAATGCCAGCTCGTCTTGCATCTCCCAAGATGAAGGGATGTCTGAATCCCCTGTGGAGAACACAGAGAAAGACCTAGATCGCCGCGTCATAGCGACCGGAGGCCTCACATCCTTTGAAAACTCGATTGGTCCGCGGAGATCAATGCTTCCAAAGTAGACGATGCCTGACTCCTCTTGAAAATGGATAGGAGTCCCAGGATCCCTGTGGCACCTGGAAAGGGACCCTGGGTCTCCCGCTTCACGTGGAGACGCGTCCCAATTGCCATGCCAAGACTCGAGAATCCCGAGGTGTCCCTCGCACCTAGGCAGGAGTCCTGACATCGCCTAAAAAACACATGTCTGGAAGGGCCCTCCCCGTCGTAACTCGAGAATATACCCCAGTTTCCGGCCGCAACTCGAGAAAAACCATGAGACTTCCCCCTCGCCGCGAGATGATGCCCGATTACCCTGCACTGCGTGCAGAGCAATTCCATGTTCCACATCAAACGTGAAAGGAGCCTTGATTTCCATGATGGCACTCCAGAGAAAACCCAAGATCACTGTCTCAATCTAGAGGGATTCTGAGGTCACTGGAGCAACACGAAAGGGCTCCGTGGACCCCAAATCAACTCGCGATGAGAGCTTAGTCCCTGGCTTCGACTCAAGACGAATACCAACTTCCCACAAGCACCTCAAGAGGAGGCTTCTCTCAGCTACAGGTATGTGAGAGGGACCCTGAGTTTGTGGCCACAAGTGGAATGGACACCGAGATGCTCTGACTCGAAGTAAGGCCGGATATCCCTGCAGTGAATTGAATGCAGGCTCGTCTTGCATCTCCCAAGATGAAGGGATGTCTGAATCCCCTGTGGAGACCACAGAGAAAAACGTAGTTCTCCGCCTCATGGCGACCTGAGGCCTCATATCCTTTGAAAACTTGAGAAGTCCGCGGAGATCAGAACTTCCAAAGGAGACAATGCTTGACTCCTCTTGAAAATGGATAGGAGTAACAGGATCCCTGTGGCACCTGGAAAGGGACCCTGGGTCTCCCGCCTCACGTGGAGACGCGTCCCAATTGCCATGCCAAGACTCGACGAGAATCCCGAGGTGTCCCTCGCACCTAGGCAGGCGTCCTGACGTCGCTGAACAAAAACGTGTCTGGATGGGCCTTCCACTTCGTATCTCGAGAATATACCCCAGGTTCCGGCCGCAACTACAGAAAAACCATGAGACTTCCCCCTCGCCGCGAGATGAGGCTCGATTGCCCTGCACTGCGTGCAGAGCAATTCCGTGTTCCACATCAAACGTGAAAAAAACCTTGATTTCCTTGATGGCACTCCAGAGAAAACCCAAGATCACTGTCTCAATCTAGAGGGATCCTGAGGTCACTGGAGCAACACGAAAGGGCTCCGTGGACCCCAAATCAACTCGAGATGAGAGCCTAGTTCCTGGCTTCGACTCAAGAGGAATAGCAACATTCCACAAGCACCTCAAGAGGAGGCTTCTCTCAGCTACAGGTATGTGAGAGGGACCCTGAGTTTGTGGCCTCACGTGGAATGGACACCGAGAAGCTCTGACTCGAAGTAAGGCCTGATATCCCTGCAGTGAATTGAATGCAGGCTCGTCTTGCATCTCTCAAGACGAAGGGATGTCTGAATCCCCTGTGGAGACCACAGAGAAAGACCTAGTTCTCCGCCTCATCGCGACAGGAGACCTCACATCCTTTGAAAACTCGATTGGCCCGCAGAGATTAATGCTTCCAAAGGAGACGAATGCTGACTCCTCTTGAAAATGGATGGGAGTCCCAGGATCCCTGTGGCACGTGGAAAGGGACCCTGGGTCTCCCGCCTCACGTGAAGACGGGTCCCAATTGCCATGCCAAGACTCGAGGAGAATCTCGAGGTGTCCCTCGCACCTAGGCAGGAGTCCTGACGTCGCTGAACAAACTCGTGTCTGGAAGTGCCCTCCCCGTCGTAACTCGAGAATATACCCCAGGTTCCGGCCGCAACCAGAGAAAAACCATGAGACTTCGCCCTCGCCGGGAGATGAGGCCTGATTCACCTGCACTGCGTGCAGAGCAATTCCGTGTTCCACATCAAATGTGAAAGAAGCCTGATTTCCTTGATGGCACTACAGAGAAAACCCAAGATCACTGTCTCAAGTCTAGAGGGATCCTGAGGTCACTGGAGCAACAAGAAAGGGCTCCGTGGACCCCAAATCAACTCGAGATGAGAGATTAGTCCCTGGCTTCGACTCAAGAGGAATACCATCTTTCCACAAGTACCTCAAGAGGAGGCTTCTCTCAGCTACAGGTATGTGAGGGGGACCCTGAGTTTGTGGCCTCAAGTTGAATGGACACCGAGATGCTCTGACTCGAAGTAAGGCCGGATATCCCTGCAGTGAATTGAATGCAGGCTCGTCTTGAATCTCCCAAGACGTAGTGATGTCTGAATCCCCTGTCGAGACCACAGAGAAATACCTAGTTCTCCGCCTCATCGCTACCGGAGGCCTCACATCCTTTGAAAAGTCGAGAGGTCCACGGAGATCAATGCTTCCAAAGGAGACGATGCCTGACTCCTCTTGAAAATGGATAGGAGTCCCAGGATCCCTGTGGCACGTGGAAAGGGACCCTGGGTCTCCTGCCTCACGTGGAGATACGTCCCAATTGCCATGCCAAGACTCGAGGAGAATCCCGAGTTGTCCCTCGCACTTGGCAGGAGTCCTGACGTCGCTGAAGAAACACGTGTCTTGAAGGGCCTCCCCGTCGTAACTCGAGTATATACCCCAGTTTCTGGCCGCAACTCGTGAAAAACCATGAGTCTTCCCCCTCTCCGCGAGATGAGGCCCGATTCCCCTGCACTGCGTGCAGAGCAATTCCGTATTCCACATCAAACGTGAAAGGAGCCTTGATTTCCTTGATGGCACTCCAGACAAAACCCAAGATCACTGTCTCAAGTCTAGAGGGATCCTGAGGTCACTGGAGCAACACGAAAGGTCTTTGTGGACCCCAAATCAACTCGAGATGAGAGCTTAGTCCATGGCTTCGACTCAAGTGGAATACAAACTTTCCACAAGCACCTCAAGAGGAGGCTTCTCTCAGCTACAGGTATGTGAGAGGGACCCTGAGTTTGTGGCCTCAAGAGGAATGGACACAGAGATGCTCTGACTCGAAGTAAGGCCGGATATCCCTGCAGTGAATGGAATGCAGGCTCGTCTTGCATCTCCCAAGAAGAAGGGATTTCTGAATCCCCTGTGGAGACCACAGAGAAAGACCAAGTTCTCCGTCTCATCGCGATCGGAGGCCTCACATCCTTTGAAAACTTGAGAGGTCCGCGGAGATCAATGCTTCCAAAGGAGACAATGCTTGACTCCTCTTGAAAATGGATAGGAGTAACAGGATCCCTGTGGCACCTGGAAAGGGACCCTGGGTCTCCCGCCTCACGTGGAGACGCGTCCCAATTGCCATGCCAAGACTCGAGGAGAATCCCGAGGTGTCCCTCGCACCTAGGCAGGAGTCCTGACGTCGGTGAACAAAAACATGTCTGGATGGGCCTTCCACCCGTATCTCGAGAATATACCCCAGGTTCCGGCCGCAACTCGAGAAAAACCATGAGACTTCCCCCTCGCCCCGAGATGTGGCCCGATTCCCCTGCACTGCGTGCCGAGCAATTCCGTGTTCCACATCAAAAGTGAAAGGAGCCTTGATTTCCTTGATGGCACTCCAGAGAAAACCCAAGATCACTGTGTCAAGTCTAGAGGGATCCTGAGGTCCCTGTAGCAACAATAAAGGGCTCCGTAGACCCCAAATCAACTCGAGATAAGAGCTTAGTGCCTGGCTTCGACTCAAGAGGAATACCAACTTTCCACAAGCACCTCAAGAGGAGGCTTCTGTTGGCTACAAGTATGTGAGAGGGACCCTGAATTTGTGGCCTCAAGTGGAATGGACACCGAAATGCTCTGAATCGAAGTAAGGCCGGATATCCCTGCAGTGAATTGAATGCCAGCTCGTCTTGCATCTCCCAAGATGAAGGGATGTCTGAATCCCCTGTGGAGAACACAGAGAAAGACCTAGATCGCCGCGTCATAGCGACCGGAGGCCTCACATCCTTTGAAAACTCGATTGGTCCGCGGAGATCAATGCTTCCAAAGTAGACGATGCCTGACTCCTCTTGAAAATGGATAGGAGTCCCAGGATCCCTGTGGCACCTGGAAAGGGACCCTGGGTCTCCCGCTTCACGTGGAGACGCGTCCCAATTGCCATGCCAAGACTCGAGAATCCCGAGGTGTCCCTTGCACCTAGGCAGGAGTCCTGACATCGCCTAAAAAACACATGTCTGGAAGGGCCCTCCCCGTCGTAACTCGAGAATATACCCCAGTTTCCGGCCGCAACTCGAGAAAAACCATGAGACTTCCCCCTCGCCGCGAGATGATGCCCGATTACCCTGCACTGCGTGCAGAGCAATTCCATGTTCCACATCAAACGTGAAAGGAGCCTTGATTTCCTTGATGGCACTCCAGAGAAAACCCAAGATCACTGTCTCAATCTAGAGGGATTCTGAGGTCACTGGAGCAACACGAAAGGGCTCCGTGGACCCCAAATCAACTCGCGATGAGAGCTTAGTCCCTGGCTTCGACTCAAGAGGAATACCAACTTTCCACAAGCACCTCAAGAGGAGGCTTCTCTCAGCTACAGGTATGTGAGAGGGACCCTGAGTTTGTGGCCACAAGTGGAATGGACACCGAGATGCTCTGACTCGAAGTAAGGCCGGATATCCCTGCAGTGAATGGAATGCAGGCTCGTCTTCCATCTCCCAAGATGAAGGGATGTCTGAATCCCCTGTGGAGACCACAGAGAAAAACGTAGTTCTCCGCCTCATGGCGACCTGAGGCCTCATATCCTTTGAAAACTTGAGAAGTCCGCGGAGATCAAAACTTCCAAAGGAGACAATGCTTGACTCCTCTTGAAAATGGATAGGAGTAACAGGATCCCTGTGGCACCTGGAAAGGGACCCTGGGTCTCCCGCCTCACGTGGAGACGCGTCCCAATTGCCATGCCAAGACTCGAGGAGAATCCCGAGGTGTCCCTCGCACCTAGGCAGGCGTCCTGACGTCGCTGAACAAAAACGTGTCTGGATGGGCCTTCCACTTCGTATCTCGAGAATATACCCCAGGTTCCGGCCGCAACTACAGAAAAACCATGAGACTTCCCCCTCGCCGCGAGATGAGGCTCGATTGCCCTGCACTGCGTGCAGAGCAATTCCGTGTTCCACATCAAACGTGAAAAAAACCTTGATTTCCTTGATGGCACTCCAGAGAAAACCCAAGATCACTGTCTCAATCTAGAGGGATCCTGAGGTCACTGTAGCAACACGAAAGGGCTCCGTGGACCCCAAATCAACTCGAGATGAGAGCCTAGTTCCTGGCTTCGACTCAAGAGGAATAGCAACATTCCACAAGCACCTCAAGAGGAGGCTTCTCTCAGCTACAGGTATGTGAGAGGGACCCTGAGTTTGTGGCCTCAAGTGGAATGGACACCGAGAAGCTCTGACTCGAAGTAAGGCCTGATATCCCTGCAGTGAATTGAATGCAGGCTCGTCTTGCATCTCTCAAGACGAAGGGATGTCTGAATCCCCTGTGGAGACCACAGAGAAAGACCTAGTTCTCCGCCTCATCGCGACAGGAGACCTCACATCCTTTGAAAACTCGATTGGCCCGCAGAGATTAATGCTTCCAAAGGAGACGAATGCTGACTCCTCTTGAAAATGGATGGGAGTCCCAGGATCCCTGTGGCACGTGGAAAGGGACCCTGGGTCTCCCGCCTCACGTGAAGACGGGTCCCAATTGCCATGCCAAGACTCGAGGAGAATCTCGAGGTGTCCCTCGCACCTAGGCAGGAGTCCTGACGTCGCTGAACAAACTCGTGTCTGGAAGTGCCCTCCCCGTCGTAACTCGAGAATATACCCCAGGTTCCGGCCGCAACCAGAGAAAAACCATGAGACTTCGCCCTCGCCGGGAGATGAGGCCTGATTCACCTGCACTGCGTGCAGAGCAATTCCGTGTTCCACATCAAACGTGAAAGAAGCCTGATTTCCTTGATGGCACTACAGAGAAAACCCAAGATCACTGTCTCAAGTCTAGAGGGATCCTGAGGTCACTGGAGCAACAAGAAAGGGCTCAGTGGACCCCAAATCAACTCGAGATGAGAGCTTAGTCCCTGGCTTCGACTCAAGAGGAATACCATCTTTCCACAAGTACCTCAAGAGGAGGCTTCTCTCAGCTACAGGTATGTGAGGGGGACCCTGAGTTTGTGGCCTCAAGTTGAATGGACACCGAGATGCTCTGACTCGAAGTAAGGCCGGATATCCCTGCAGTGAATTGAATGCAGGCTCGTCTTGAATCTCCCAAGACGTAGTGATGTCTGAATCCCCCGTCGAGACCACAGAGAAATACCTAGTTCTCCGCCTCATCGCTACCGGAGGCCTCACATCCTTTGAAAAGTCGAGAGGTCCACGGAGATCAATGCTTCCAAAGGAGACGATGCCTGACTCCTCTTGAAAATGGATAGGAGTCCCAGGATCCCTGTGGCACGTGGAAAGGGACCCTGGGTCTCCTGCCTCACGTGGAGATACGTCCCAATTGCCATGCCAAGACTCGAGGAGAATCCCGAGTTGTCCCTCGCACCTAGGCAGGAGTCCTGACGTCGCTGAACAAACACGTGTCTTGAAGGGCCTCCCCGTCGTAACTCGAGTATATACCCCAGTTTCTGGCCGCAACTCGTGAAAAACCATGAGTCTTCCCCCTCTCCGCGAGATGAGGCCCGATTCCCCTGCACTGCGTGCAGAGCAATTCCGTATTCCACATCAAACGTGAAAGGAGCCTTGATTTCCTTGATGGCACTCCAGAGAAAACCCAAGATCACTGTCTCAAGTCTAGAGGGATCCTGAGGTCACTGGAGCAACACGAAAGGGCTTTGTGGACCCCAAATCAACTCGAGATGAGAGCTTAGTCCATGGCTTCGACTCAAGTGGAATACAAACTTTCCACAAGCACCTCAAGAGGAGGCTTCTCTCAGCTACAGGTATGTGAGAGGGACCCTGAGTTTGTGGCCTCAAGAGGAATGGACACAGAGATGCTCTGACTCGAAGTAAGGCCGGATATCCCTGCAGTGAATGGAATGCAGGCTCGTCTTGCATCTCCCAAGAAGAAGGGATTTCTGAATCCCCTGTGGAGACCACAGAGAAAGACCTAGTTCTCCGTCTCATCGCGACCGGAGGCCTCACATCCTTTGAAAACTTGAGAGGTCCGCGGAGATCAATGCTTCCAAAGGAGACAATGCTTGACTCCTCTTGAAAATGGATAGGAGTAACAGGATCCCTGTGGCACCTGGAAAGGGACCCTGGGTCTCCCGCCTCACGTGGAGACGCGTCCCAATTGCCATGCCAAGACTCGAGGAGAATCCCGAGGTGTCCCTCGCACCTAGGCAGGAGTCCTGACGTCGCTGAACAAAAACGTGTCTGGATGGGCCTTCCACCCGTATCTCGAGAATATACCCCAGGTTCCGGCCGCAACTCGAGAAAAACCATGAGACTTCCCCCTCGCCCCGAGATGTGGCCCGATTCCCCTGCACTGCGTGCCGAGCAATTCCGTGTTCCACATCAAAAGTGAAAGGAGCCTTGATTTCCTTGATGGCACTCCAGAGAAAACCCAAGATCACTGTGTCAAGTCTAGAGGGATCCTGAGGTCCCTGTAGCAACAATAAAGGGCTCCGTAGACCCCAAATCAACTCGAGATAAGAGCTTAGTGCCTGGCTTCGACTCAAGAGGAATACCAACTTTCCACAAGCACCTCAAGAGGAGGCTTCTGTTGGCTACAAGTATGTGAGAGGGACCCTGAATTTGTGGCCTCAAGTGGAATGGACACCGAAATGCTCTGAATCGAAGTAAGGCCGGATATCCCTGCAGTGAATTGAATGCCAGCTCGTCTTGCATCTCCCAAGATGAAGGGATGTCTGAATCCCCTGTGGAGAACACAGAGAAAGACCTAGATCGCCGCATCATAGCGACCGGAGGCCTCACATCCTTTGAAAACTCGATTGGTCCGCGGAGATCAATGCTTCCAAAGTAGACGATGCCTGACTCCTCTTGAAAATGGATAGGAGTCCCAGGATCCCTGTGGCACGTGGAAAGGGAACCTGGGTCTCCCTACTCATGTGGAGACGCGTCCCAATTGCCATGCCAAGACTCGAGGAGAATCCCGATTTGTCCCTCGCACCTAGGCAGGAGTCCTGACCTCGCTGAACAAACACGTGTCTGGAAGGACCCTCCCCGTAGTAACTCGAGAATATACCCCAAGTTCCGGCCGCATATGAGGAAAACCATGAGACTTCCCCCTTGCGGCGAGATGAGGCCTGAACCCCTGCACTGCGTGCAGAGCAATTCCGTGTTCCACATCAAACGTGAAAGGAGCCTTGATTCCCTTGATGGCACTCCAGAGAAAACCCAAGATCACTGTCTCAAGTCTAGAGGGATCCTGAGGTCACTGGAGCAACACGAAAGGGCTTTGTGGACCCCAAATCAACTCGAGATGAGAGCTTAGTCCCTGGCTTTGACTCAAGTGGAATACCAACTTTCCACAAGCACCTCAAGAGGAGGCTTCTCTCAGCTACAGGTATGTTAGAGGGACCGGGAGTTTGTGGCCTCAAGTGGAATGGACACCGAGATGCTCTGACTCGAAGTAAGGCCGGATATCCCTGCAGTGAATTGAATGCAGGCTCGTCTTGCATCTCCCAAGTCGAAGGGATGTCTGAATCCCCTGTGGAGACCCCAGGGAAAGACCTAGTTCTCTGCATCATCGCGCCCGGAGGCCTCACATCCTTTGAAAACTCAAGAGGTCCACGGAGATCAATGCTTCCAAAGGAGACGATGCCTGACTCCTCTTGAAAATGGAGAGGAGTCCCAGGATCCCTGTGGCACGTGGAAAGGGACCCTGGGTCTCCCTACTCATGTGGAGACACGTCCCAATTGCCATGCCATGACTCGAGGAGAATCCCGAGGTGTCCCTCGCACGAAGGCAGGAGTCCTGACCTCGCTGAACAAACACGTGTCTGGAAGGACCCTCCCTGTAGTAACTCGAGAATATACCCCAAGTTCCGGCCGCATATGAGGAAAACCATGATACTTCCCCCTTGCGGCGAGATGAGGCCTGAACCCCTGCACTGCGTGCAGAGCAATTCCGTGTTCCACATCAAACGTGAAAATAGCCTTGATTCCCTGATGGCACTCCAGAGAAAACCCAAGATCACTGTCTCAAGTCTAGAGGGATCCTGAGGTCACTGGAGCTACACGAAAGGGCTCCGTGGACCCCAAATCAACTCGAGATGAGAGCTTAGTCCCTGGCTTCGACTCAAGAGGCATGCCACCTTTCCACAAGCACCTCAAGAGGAGGCTTGTCTCAGCTACAAGTATGTGAGAGGGACCCTGATTTTGTGGCCTCAAGTGGAATGGACACCGAGATGCTCTGACTCGAAGTAAGGCCGGATATTCCTGCAGTGAATTGAGCGCAGGCTTGTCTTGCATCTCCCAAGACGAAGGGATGTCTGAATACCCTGTGGAGACCACAGACAAAGACCTAGTTCTCCGCCTCATTGCGTCCGGAGGCCTCACATCCTTTGAAAACTCGAGATGTCTGCGGAGATCAATGCTTCCAAAGGAGACGATGCCTGACTCCTCTTGAAAATGGATAGGAGTCCCAGGATCCCTGTGGTACGTGGAAAGGCATCCTGGGTCTCCCGCCTCACGTGGAGACGCGTCCCAATTGCCATGCCAAGACTCGAGGAGAATCCCGAGGTGTCCCTCACACCTAGGCAGGAGTCCTGACATCGCTGAACAAACACGTGTCTGGAAGGGCCTCCCCGTCGTAACTCGAGAATATACCCCAGGTTCCGGCCGCAACTCGGGAAAAACCATGAGTCTTCCCCCTCTCCGCGAGATGAGGCCCGATTCCCCTGCACTGCGTGCAGAGCAATTCCGTGTTCCACATCAAACGTGAAAGGAGCCTTGATTTCCTTGATGGCACTCCAGAGAGAACCCAAGATCACTGTCTCAAGTCTAGAGGGATCCTGAGGTCACTGGAGCAACACGAAAGGGCTTTGTGGACCCCAAATCAACTCGAGATGAGAGCTTAGTCCCTGGCTTTGACTCAAGTGGAATACCAACTTTCCACAAGCACCTCAAGAGGAGGCTTCTCTCAGCTACAGGTATGTTAGAGGGACCGGGAGTTTGTGGCCTCAAGTGGAATGGACACCGAGATGCTCTGACTCGAAGTAAGGCCGGATATCCCTGCAGTGAATTGAATGCAGGCTCGTCTTGCATCTCCCAAGTCGAAGGGATGTCTGAATCCCCTGTGGAGACCCCAGGGAAAGACCTAGTTCTCTGCATCATCGCGCCCGGAGGCCTCACATCCTTTGAAAAGTCGAGAGGTCCACGGAGATCAATGCTTCCAAAGGAGACGATGCCTGACTCCTCTTGAAAATGGAGAGGAGTCCCAGGATCCCTGTGGCACGTGGAAAGGGACCCTGGGTCTCCCTACTCATGTGGAGACACGTCCCAATTGCCATGCCAAGACTCGAGGAGAATCCCGAGGTATCCCTCGCACGAAGGCAGGAGTCCTGACCTCGCTGAACAAACACGTGTCTGGAAGGACCCTCCCTGTAGTAACTCGAGAATATACCCCAAGTTCCGGCCGCATATGAGGAAAACCATGATACTTCCCCCTTGCGGCGAGATGAGGCCTGAACCCCTGCACTGCGTGCAGAGCAATTCCGTGTTCCACATCAAACGTGAAAGGAGCCTTGATTCCCTGATGGCACTCCAGAGAAAACCCAAGATCACTGTCTCAAGTCTAGAGGGATCCTGAGGTCACTGGAGCAACACGAAAGGGCTCCGTGGACCCCAAATCAACTCGAGATGAGAGCTTAGTCCCTGGCTTCGACTCAAGAGGAATGCCACCTTTCCACAAGCACCTCAAGAGGAGGCTTCTCTCAGCTACAGGTATGTGACAGAGACCCTGAGTTTGTGGCCTCAAGTGGAATGGAAACCGAGATGCTCTGACTCGAAGTAAGGCCAGATATCCCTGCAGTGAATTGAATGCAGGCTCGTCTTGCATCTCCCAAGAAGAAGGGATATCTGAATCCCCTGGTGAGACCACAGAGAAAGACCTAGTTCTCTCCCTAATCGCGACGGGAGGCCTCACATCCTTTGAAAACTCGAGAGGTCCGCGGAGATCAATGCTTCCAAAGGAAACGATGCCTGACTCCTCTTGAAAATGGATAGGAGTCCCAGGATCCCTGTGGCACGTGGAAAGGCATCCTGGGTCTCCCGCCTCACTTGCAGACCCGTCCCAATTGCCATGCCAAGACTCGAGGAGAATCCCGAGATGTCCCTCGCACCTAGGCAGGAGTCCTGACGTCGCTGAACAAACACGTGTCTGGAAGGGCCCTCCCCGAAAAAAGTAGAGAATATACCCCAGGTTCCGGCCGCGACTCGCGAAAAACCATGAGACTTCCCCCTCGCCGCGAGATGAGGCCCGATTACCCTGCTCTGCGTGCAGAGCAATTCCATGTTCCACATCAAACGTGAAAGGAGCCTTGATTTCCTTGATGGCAGTCCAGAGAAAACCCAAGATCACTGTCTCAAGTCTAGAGGGATCCTGAGGTAACTGTAGCAACAGGAAAGGTCTCCGTGGACCCCAAATCAACTCGAGATGAGAGCTTAGTCCCTGGCTTCGACTCAAGGGGAATACCAACTTTCCACAAGCACCTCAAGAGGAGGCTTCTCTCAGCTACAGGTATGTGAGAGGGACCCTGAGTTTGTGGCCTCAAGTGGAATGGACACCGAGATGCTCTGACTCGACGTAAGGCCGGATATCCCTGCAGTGAATTGAATGCAGGCTCGTCTTGCATCTCCCAAGACGAAGGGATGTCTGAATCCCCTGTGGAGACCACAGAGAAAGACCTAGTTCTCTGCCTCTTCGCGACCGGTGGCCTCACATTCTTTGAAAACTCGAGAGGTCCGCGAAGATCAATGCTTCGAAAGGAGACGATGCCTGACTCCTCTTGAAAATGGATAGGAGTCCCAGGATCCCTGTGGCACGTGGAAAGGGACCCTGGTTCTCCCGCCTCACGTGGAGACGCATCCCAATTGCCATGCCAAGACTCGAGGAGAATCCCGAGGTGTCCCTCGCACCTAGGCAGGAGTCCTGATGTTGCTGAACAAACTCTTGTCTGGAAGGGCCCTCCCCGTCGTAACTCGAGAATATACCCCAGGTTCCGGCCGTAACTCGAGAAAAACCATGAGACTTCCCCCTCGCTGCGAGATGAGGCCCGATTCCCCTGCACTGCGTGCAGAGCAATTCCGTGTTCCACATCAAACGTGAAAGGAGCCTTGATTTCCTTGATGGCACTCCAGAGAAAACCCAAGATCACTGTCTCAAGTCTAGAGGGATCCTGAGGTCACTGGAGCAACATGAAAGGGCTCCGTCGACGCCAAATCAACACGAGATGAGAGCTTAGTCCCTGGCTTCGACTCAAGAGGAATACCAACTTTCCACAAGCACCTCAAGAGGAGGCTTCTCTCAGCTACAGGTATGTGAGAGGGTCCCAGAGTTTGTGGCCTCAAGTGGAATGGACACCGAGATGCTCTGACTTGAAATAAGGCCGGATATCCCTGCAGTGAATGGAATGCAGGCTCGTCTTGAATTTCCCAAGAAGTAGTGATGTCTAAAACCCTTGTCGAGACCACAGAGAAAGACCTAGTTCTCCGCCTCATCGCTACCGGAGGCTTCACATCCTTTGAAAAGTCCAGAGGTCCGCGGAGATCAATGCTTCCAAAGGAGACGATGCCTGACTCCTCTTGAAAATGGATAGGAGTCCCAGGATCCCTGTGGCACGTGGAA
Organism: Dama dama; assembly: GCF_033118175.1. Taxonomy (NCBI): domain Eukaryota; kingdom Metazoa; phylum Chordata; class Mammalia; order Artiodactyla; family Cervidae; genus Dama; species Dama dama. Next base: position 7,716,793 of record NC_083697.1, on the reverse strand, counting down.
AGGGAACCTGGGTCTCCTGCCTCACGTGGAGATACGTCCCAATTGCCATGCCAAGACTCGAGGAGAATCCCGAGGTGTCCCTCGCACCTAGGCAGGAGTCCTGACGTCGCTGAACAAACACGTGTCTGGAAGGGCCCTCCCCTACAAAAGTCGAGAATATACCCCAGGTTCCGGCCGCAACTCGCCAACAACCTTGAGACTTCCCCCTCGCCTCGAGATGAGACTCGATTCCCCTGCACTGCGTGCAGAGGAATTCCGTGTTCCACATCAAACGTGAAAGGAGCCTTGATTTCCTAGATGGCACTCCAGAGAAAACCCAAGATCACTGTCTCAAGTATAGAGGGATCGTGAGGTCACTGGAGCAACACGAAAGGGCTCCGTGGACCCCATATCAACTCGAGATGAGAGCTTAGTCCTTGGCTTCGACTCAAGGGGAATACCAACTTTCCACAAGCACCTCAAGAGGAGGCTTCTCTCAGCTACAGGTATGTGAGAGGGACCCTGAGTTTGTGGCCTCAAGTGGAATGGACACCGAGATGCTCTGACTCGAAGTAAGGCTGGATATCCCTGCAGTGAATTGAATGCAGGCTCGTCTTGCATCTCCCAAGAAGAAGGGATGTCTGAATCCCATGTGGAGACCACAGAGAAAGACCTAGTTCTCTGCCTCTTCGTGACCGGAGGCCTCACATTCTTTGAAAACTCGAGAGGTCCGCGGAGATCAATGCTTCCAAAGGAGACGATGCCTGACTCCTCTTGAAAATGGATAGGAGTCCCAGGATCCCTGTGGCACGTGGAAAGGGACCCTGGGTCTCCCGCCTCACGTGGAGACACGTCCCAAATGCCATGCCAAGACTCGCGGAGAATCCCGAGGTGTCCCTCGCACCTAGGCAGGAGTCCTGACGTCGCTGAACAGACACGTGTCTGAAAGGGCCCTCCCCGTCGTAACTCGAGAATATACCACAGGTTCCGGCCGCAACTCGGGAAAAACCATGAGACTTCCCCCTTGCCACGAGATGAGGCCCGATTCCCCTGCACTGCGTGCAGAGCAATTCCGAGTTCCACATCAAACATGAAAGGAGCCTTGATTTCCTTGATGACACTCCAGAGAAAACCCAAGATCACTGTCTCAAGTCTAGAGGGATCCTGAGGTCACTGGAGCAACACGAAAGGGCTTTGTGGACCCCAAATCAACTCGAGATGAGAGCTTAGTCCCTGGCTTTGACTCAAGTGGAATACCAACTTTCCACAAGCACCTCAAGAGGAGGCTTCTCTCAGCTACAGGTATGTTAGAGGGACCGGGAGTTTGTGGCTTCAAGTGGAATGGACACCGAGATGCTCTGACTCGAAGTAAGGCCGAATATCCCTGCAGTGAATTGAATGCAGGCTCGTCTTGCATCTCCCAAGTCGAAGGGATGTCTGAATCCCCTGTGGAGACCCCAGGGAAAGACCTAGTTCTCTGCATCATCGCGCCCGGAGGCCTCACATCCTTTGAAAACTCAAGAGGTCCACGGAGATCAATGCTTCCAAAGGAGACGATGCCTGACTCCTCTTGAAAATGGAGAGGAGTCCCAGGATCCCTGTGGCACGTGGAAAGGGACCCTGGGTCTCCCTACTCATGTGGAGACACGTCCCAATTGCCATGCCATGACTCGAGGAGAATCCCGAGGTGTCCCTCGCACGAAGGCAGGAGTCCTGACCTCGCTGAACAAACACGTGTCTGGAAGGACCCTCCCTGTAGTAACTCGAGAATATACCCCAAGTTCCGGCCGCATATGAGGAAAACCATGATACTTCCCCCTTGCGGCGAGATGAGGCCTGAACCCCTGAACTGCGTGCAGAGCAATTCCGTGTTCCACATCAAACGTGAAAGGAGCCTTGATTCCCTGATGGCACTCCAGAGAAAACCCAAGATAACTGTCTCAAGTCTAGAGGGATCCTGAGGTCACTGGAGCTACACGAAAGGGCTCCGTGGACCCCAAATCAAATCGAGATGAGAGCTTAGTCCCTGGCTTCGACTCAAGAGGCATGCCACCTTTCCACAAGCACCTCAAGAGGAGGCTTGTCTCAGCTACAGGTATGTGAGAGGGACCCTGATTTTGTGGCCTCAAGTGGAATGGACACCGAGATGCTCTGACTCGAAGTAAGGCCGGATATTCCTGCAGTGAATTGAGCGCAGGCTTGTCTTGCATCTCCCAAGACGAAGGGATGTCTGAATACCCTGTGGAGACCACAGACAAAGACCTAGTTCTCCGCCTCATTGCGCCTGGAGGCCTCACATCCTTTGAAAACTCGAGATGTCTGCGGAGATCAATGCTTCCAAAGGAGACGATGCCTGACTCCTCTTGAAAATGGATAGGAGTCCCAGGATCCCTGTGGTACGTGGAAAGGCATCCTGGGTCTCCCGCCTCACGTGGAGACGCGTCCCAATTGCCATGCCAAGACTCGAGGAGAATCCCGAGGTGTCCCTCGCACCTAGGCAGGAGTCCTGACGTCGCTGAACAAACACGTGTCTGGAAGGGCCTCCCTGTCGTAACTCGAGAATATACCCCAGGTTCCGGCCGCAACTCGGGAAAAACCATGAGTCTTCCCCCTCTCCGCGAGATGAGGCCCGATTCCCCTGCACTGCATGCAGAGCAATTCCGTGTTCCACATCAAACGTGAAAGGAGCCTTGATTTCCTTGATGGCACTCCAGAGAGAACCCAAGATCACTGTCTCAAGTCTAGAGGGATCCTGAGGTCACTGGAGCAACACGAAAGGGCTTTGTGGACCCCAAATCAACTCGAGATGAGAGCTTAGTCCCTGGCTTTGACTCAAGTGGAATACCAACTTTCCACAAGCACCTCAAGAGGAGGCTTCTCTCAGCTACAGGTATGTTAGAGGGACCGGGAGTTTGTGGCCTCAAGGGGAATGGACACCGAGATGCTCTGACTCGAAGTAAGGCCGGATATCCCTGCAGTGAATTGAATGCAGGCTCGTCTTGCATCTCCCAAGTCGAAGGGATGTCTGAATCCCCTGTGGAGACCCCAGGGAAAGACCTAGTTCTCTGCATCATCGCGCCCGGAGGCCTCACATCCTTTGAAAACTCAAGAGGTCCACGGAGATCAATGCTTCCAAAGGAGACGATGCCTGACTCCTCTTGAAAATGGAGAGGAGTCCCAGGATCCCTGTGGCACGTGGAAAGGGACCCTGGGTCTCCCTACTCATGTGGAGACACGTCCCAATTGCCATGCCAAGACTCGAGGAGAATCCCGAGGTGTCCCTCGCACGAAGGCAGGAGTCCTGACCTCGCTGAACAAACACGTGTCTGGAAGGACCCTCCCTGTAGTAACTCGAGAATATACCCCAAGTTCCGGCCGCATATGAGGAAAACCATGATACTTCCCCCTTGCGGCGAGATGAGGCCTGAACCCCTGCACTGCGTGCAGAGCAATTCCGTGTTCCACATCAAACGTGAAAGGAGCCTTGATTCCCTGATGGCACTCCAGAGAAAACCCAAGATCACTGTCTCAAGTCTAGAGGGATCCTGAGGTCACTGGAGCAACACGAAAGGGCTCCGTGGACCCCAAATCAACTCGAGATGAGAGCTTAGTCTCTGGCTTCAACTCAAGAGGAATGCCACCTTTCCACAAGCACCTCAAGAGGAGGCTTCTCTCAGCTACAGGTATGTGACAGAGACCCTGAGTTTGTGGCCTCAAGTGGAATGGAAACCTAGATGCTCTGACTCGAAGTAAGGCCAGATATCCCTGCAGTGAATTGAATGCAGGCTCGTCTTGCATCTCCCAAGAAGAAGGGATATCTGAATCCCCTGGTGAGACCACAGAGAAAGACCTAGTTCTCTCCCTAATCGCGACGGGAGGCCTCACATCCTTTGAAAACTCGAGAGGTCCGCGGAGATCAATGCTTCCAAAGGAAACGATGCCTGACTCCTCTTGAAAATGGATAGGAGTCCCAGGATCCCTGTGGCACGTGGAAAGGCATCCTGGGTCTCCCGCCTCACTTGCAGACCCGTCCCAATTGCCATGCCAAGACTCGAGGAGAATCCCGAGATGTCCCTCGCACCTAGGCAGGAGTCCTGACGTCGCTGAACAAACACGTGTCTGGAAGGGCCCTCCCCGAAAAAAGTAGAGAATATACCCCAGGTTTCGGCCGCGACTCGCGAAAAACCATGAGACTTCCCCCTCGCCGCGAGATGAGGCCCGATTACCCTGCTCTGCGTGCAGAGCAATTCCATGTTCCACATCAAACGTGAAAGGAGCCTTGATTTCCTTGATGGCAGTCCAGAGAAAACCCAAGATCACTGTCTCAAGTCTAGAGGGATCCTGAGGTAACTGTAGCAACAGGAAAGGTCTCCGTGGACCCCAAATCAACTCGAGATGAGAGCTTAGTCCCTGGCTTCGACTCAAGGGGAATACCAACTTTCCACAAGCACCTCAAGAGGAGGCTTCTCTCAGCTACAGGTATGTGAGAGGGACCCTGAGTTTGTGGCCTCAAGTGGAATGGACACCGAGATGCTCTGACTCGACGTAAGGCCGGATATCCCTGCAGTGAATTGAATGCAGGCTCGTCTTGCATCTCCCAAGACGAAGGGATGTCTGAATCCCCTGTGGAGACCACAGAGAAAGACCTAGTTCTCTGCCTCTTCGCGACCGGTGGCCTCACATTCTTTGAAAACTCGAGAGGTCCGCGGAGATCAATGCTTCGAAAGGAGACGATGCCTGACTCCTCTTGAAAATGGATAGGAGTCCCAGGATCCCTGTGGCACGTGGAAAGGGACCCTGGGTCTCCCGCCTCACATGGAGACGCATCCCAATTGCCATGCCAAGACTCGAGGAGAATCCCGAGGTGTCCCTCGCACCTAGGCAGGAGTCCTGATGTTGCTGAACAAACTCTTGTCTGGAAGGGCCCTCCCCGTCGTAACTCGAGAATATACCCCAGGTTCCGGCCGTAACTCGAGAAAAACCATGAGACTTCCCCCTCGCTGCGAGATGAGGCCCGATTCCCCTGCACTGCGTGCAGAGCAATTCCGTGTTCCACATCAAACGTGAAAGGAGCCTTGATTTCCTTGATGGCACTCCAGAGAAAACCCAAGATCACTGTCTCAAGTCTAGAGGGATCCTGAGGTCACTGGAGCAACATGAAAGGGCTCCGTCGACGCCAAATCAACACGAGATGAGAGCTTAGTCCCTGGCTTCGACTCAAGAGGAATACCAACTTTCCACAAGCACCTCAAGAGGAGGCTTCTCTCAGCTACAGGTATGTGAGAGGGTCCCAGAGTTTGTGGCCTCAAGTGGAATGGACACCGAGATGCTCTGACTTGAAATAAGGCCGGATATCCCTGCAGTGAATGGAATGCAGGCTCGTCTTGAATTTCCCAAGAAGTAGTGATGTCTAAAACCCTTGTCGAGACCACAGAGAAAGACCTAGTTCTCCGCCTCATCGCTACCGGAGGCTTCACATCCTTTGAAAAGTCCAGAGGTCCGCGGAGATCAATGCTTCCAAAGGAGACGATGCCTGACTCCTCTTGAAAATGGATAGGAGTCCCAGGATCCCTGTGGCACGTGGAAAGGGAACCTGGGTCTCCTGCCTCACGTGGAGATACGTCCCAATTGCCATGCCAAGACTCGAGGAGAATCCCGAGGTGTCCCTCGCACCTAGGCAGGAGTCCTGACGTCGCTGAACAAACACGTGTCTGGAAGGGCCCTCCCCTACAAAAGTCGAGAATATACCCCAGGTTCCGGCCGCAACTCGCCAACAACCTTGAGACTTCCCCCTCGCCTCGAGATGAGACTCGATTCCCCTGCACTGCGTGCAGAGCAATTCCGTGTTCCACATCAAACGTGAAAGGAGCCTTGATTTCCTAGATGGCACTCCAGAGAAAACCCAAGATCACTGTCTCAAGTATAGAGGGATCCTGAGGTCACTGGAGCAACACGAAAGGGCTCCGTGGACCCCATATCAACTCGAGATGAGAGCTTAGTCCTTGGCTTCGACTCAAGGGGAATACCAACTTTCCACAAGCACCTCAAGAGGAGGCTTCTCTCAGCTACAGGTATGTGAGAGGGACCCTGAGTTTGTGGCCTCAAGTGGAATGGACACCGAGATGCTCTGACTCGAAGTAAGGCTGGATATCCCTGCAGTGAATTGAATGCAGGCTCGTCTTGCATCTCCCAAGAAGAAGGGATGTCTGAATCCCATGTGGAGACCACAGAGAAAGACCTAGTTCTCTGCCTCTTCGTGACCGGAGGCCTCACATTCTTTGAAAACTCGAGAGGTCCGCGGAGATCAATGCTTCCAAAGGAGACGATGCCTGACTCCTCTTGAAAATGGATAGGAGTCCCAGGATCCCTGTGGCACGTGGAAAGGGACCCTGGGTCTCCCGCCTCACGTGGAGACACGTCCCAAATGCCATGCCAAGACTCGCGGAGAATCCCGAGGTGTCCCTCGCACCTAGGCAGGAGTCCTGACGTCGCTGAACAGACACGTGTCTGAAAGGGCCCTCCCCGTCGTAACTCGAGAATATACCACAGGTTCCGGCCGCAACTCGGGAAAAACCATGAGACTTCCCCCTTGCCGCGAGATGAGGCCCGATTCCCCTGCACTGCGTGCAGAGCAATTCCGAGTTCCACATCAAACATGAAAGGAGCCTTGATTTCCTTGATGACACTCCAGAGAAAACCCAAGATCACTGTCTCAAGTCTAGAGGGATCCTGAGGTCACTGGAGCTACACGAAAGGTCTCCGTGGACCCGAAATCAACTCGAGATGAGAGCTTAGTCCTTGGCTTCGACTCAAGGGGAATACCAGCTTTCCACAAGCACCTCAAGAGGAGGCTTCTCTCAGCTACAGGAATGTGAGACGGACCCTGAGTTTGTGGCCTCAAGTTGAATGGACACCGAGATGCTCTGACTCGGAGTAAGGCCAGATATCCCTGCAGTGAATTGAATGCAGGCTCGTCTTGCATCTCCCAAGACGAAGGGATGTCTGAATCCCCTGTGCAGACCACAGAGAAAGACCTAGTTCTCTGCCTCTTCGTGACCGGAGGCCTCACATTCTTTGAAAACTCGAGAGGTCCGCGGAGATCAATGCTTCGAAAGGAGGCGATGCCTGACTCCTCTTGAAAATGGATAGGAGTCCCAGGATCCCTGTGGCACGTGGAAAGGGACCCTGGGTCTCCCGCCTCACGTGGAGACGCAACCCAATTGCCATGCCAAGACTCGAGGAGAATCCCGAGGTGTCCCTCGCACCTAGGCAGGAGTCCTGATGTCGCTGAACAAACACGTGTCTGGAAGGGCCCTCCCCGGCATAACTCGAGAATATACTCTAGGTTCCGGCCGCAGCTCGAGAAAAACCATGAGACTTCCCCTTCGCGGCAAGATGAGGCCCGATTCCCCTGCACTGCGTGCAGAGCAATTCCGTGTTCCACATCAAACGTGAAAGGAGCCTTGATTTCCTTTATGGCACACCAGAGAAAACCCAAGATCACTGTCTCAAGTCTAGAGGGATCCTGACGGCACTGGAGGAACACGAAAGGGCTCCGAGGACCCCAAATCAACTCGAGATGAGAGCTTAGTCCCTGGCTTCGACACAACAGGAATACCAAGTTTCCACAAGCACCTCAAGAGGAGGCTTCTCTCAGCTACAGGTATGTGAGAGGGACCCTGAGTTTGTGGCCTCAAGTGGAATGGACACCGAGATGCTCTGACTCGAAGTAAGGCCGTACATCCCTGCAATGAATTGAATGCAGGCTCGTCTTGCATCTCCCAAGACGAAGGGATGTCTGAATCCCCTGTTGAGACCACAGAGAAAGACCTAGTTTTCCCCCTAATCGCGACCGGAGGCCTCACATCCTTTGAAAACTCGATTGGTCCGCGGAGATCAATGCTTCCAAAGGAAACGATGCCTGACTCCTCTTAAAAATGTATAGGAGTCCCAGGATCCCTGTGGCACGTGGAAAGGCATACTAGGTCTCCCGCCTCACTTGGAGACGCGTCCCAATTGCCATGCCAAGACTCGAGGAGAATCCTGAGATGTCCCTCGCACCTAGGCAGGAGTCCTGACGTCGCTGAACAAACACGTGTCTGGAAGGGACCTCCCCGACAAAAGTCGAGAATATACCCCAGGTTCCGGCCGCAACTCGCCCAAAACCTTGAGACTTCCCCCTCGCCTCGAGATGAGACTCGATTCCATGCACTGCGTGCAGAGCAATTCCGTGTTCCACATCAAACGTGAAAGGAGCCTTGATTTCCTTGATGGCACTCCAGAGAAAACCCAAGATCACTGTCTCAAGTATGGAGGGATCCTGAGGTCACTGGAGCAACAGGAAAGGTCTCCCTGGACCCCAAATCAACTCGAGATGAGAGCTTAGTCCTTGGCTTCGACTCAAGGGGAATACCAACTTTCCACAAGCACCTCAAGAGGAGGCTTCTCTCAGCTACAGGAATGTGAGAGGGACCCTGAGTTTGTGGCCTCAAGTTGAATGGACACCGAGATGCTCTGACTCGAAGTAAGGCCGGATATGCCTGCAGTGAATTGAATGCAGGCTCGTCTTGCATCTCCCAAGACGAAGGGATGTTTGAATCCTCTGTGGAGACCACAGAGAAAGACCTAGTTCTCTGCCTCTTCGCGACCGGAGGCCTCACATTCTTTGAAAACTCGAGAGGTCCGCGGAGATCAATGCTTCCAAAGGAGACGATGCCTGACTCCTCTTGAAAATGGATAGGAGTCCCAGGATCCCTGTGGCACGTGGAAAGGGACCCTGGGTCTCCCGCCTCACGTGGAGACGCATCCCAATTGCCATGCCAAGACTCGAGGAGAATCCCGAGGTGTCCCTCGCACCTAGGCAGGAGTCCTGACGTTGCTGAACAAACACGTGTCTGGAAGGGCCTTCCCAGCATAACTCGAGAATATACTCTAGGTTCCGGCCGCTACTCGAGAAAAACCATGAGACTTCCCCCTCGCCTCGAGATGAGGCCCGATTCCCCTGCACTGCGTGCAGAGCAATTCCGAGTTCCACATCAAACGTGAAAGGAGCCTTGATTTCCTTGATGGCACTCCAGAGAAAACCCAAGATCACTGTCTCAAGTCTAGAGGGATCCTGAGGTCACTGTAGCAACAGGAAAGGGCTCCGTGGACCCCAAATCCACTCGAGATGAGAGCTTAGTCCCTGGCTTCGACTCAAGAGGAATACCAACTTTCCAGAAACACCTCAAGAGGAGGCTTCTCTCAGCTACAGGTATGTGAGAGGGACCCTGAGTTTGTGGCCTCAAGTGGAATGGACACCGAGATGCTCTGACTCGACGTAAGGCCGGATATCCCTGCAGTGAATTGAATGCAGGCTCGTCTTGCATCTCCCAAGACGAAGGGAAGTCTGAATGCCCTGTGGAGACCACAGAGAAAGACCTAGTTCTCTGCCTCTTCACGACCGGAGGGCTCACATCCTTTGAAAACTCGATTGGTCAGCGGAGATCAATGCTTCCAAAGGAGACGATGCTTGACTCCTCTTAAAAATGTATAGGAGTCCCAGGATCCCTGTTGCACGTGTAAAGGCATCCTGGGTCTCCCGCCTCACGTGGAGACGCGTCCCAATTGCCATGCCAATACTCGAGGAGAATCCTGAGATGTCCCTCGCACCTAGGCAGGAGTCCTGACGTCGCTGAACAAACACGTGTCTGGAAGGGCCCTCCCCGAAAAAAGTCGAGAATATACCCCAGGATCCGGCCGAAACTCGCCAAAAATTTTGAGACTTCCCCCTCGCCTCGAGATGAGACTCGATTCCCCTGCACTGCGTGCAGAGCAATTCCGTGTTCCACATCAAACGTGAAAGGAGCCTTGATTTCCTTGATGGCACTCCAGAGAAAACCCAAGATCACTGTCTCAAGTATAGAGGGATCCTGAGGTCACTGGAGCAACACAAAAGGTCTCCGTGGACCCCAAATCAACTCGAGATGAGAGCTTAGTTCTTGGCTTCGACTCAAGAGGAATACCAACTTTCCACAAGCACCTCAAGAGGAGGCTTCTCTCAGCTACAGGAATGTGAGAGGGACCCTGAGTTTGTGGCCTCAAGTTGAATGGACACCGAGATGCTCTGACTCGAAGTAAGGCCGGATATGCCTGCAGTGAATTGAATGCAGGCTCGTCTTGCATCTCCCAAGACGAAGGGATGTTTGAATCCTCTGTGGAGACCACAGAGAAAGACCTAGTTCTCTGCCTCTTTGCGACCGGAGGCCTCACATTCTTTGAAAACTCGAGAGGTACACGGAGATCAATGCTTCCAAAGGAGACGATGCCTGACTCCTCTTGAAAATGGATAGGAGTCCCAGGATCCCTGTGGCACGTGGAAAGGGACCCTGGGTCTGCCGCCTCACGTGGAGACGCATCCCAATTGCAATGCCAAGACTCGAGGAGAATCCCGAGGTGTCCCTCGCACCTAGGCAGGAGTCCTGACGTTGCTGAACAAACACGTGTCTGGAAGGGCCCTCCCCAGCATAACTCGAGAATATACTCTAGGTTCCGGCCGCAACTCGAGAAAAACCATGAGACTTCCCCCTCGCCTCGAGATGAGGCCCGATTCCCCTGCACTGCGTGCAGAGCAATTCCGAGTTCCACATCAAACGTGAAAGGAGCCTTGATTTCCTTGATGGCACTCCAGAGAAAACCCAAGATCACTGTCTCAAGTCTAGAGGGATCCTGAGGTCACTGTAGCAACAGGAAAGGGCTCCATGGACCCCAAATCCACTCGAGATGAGAGCTTAGTCCCTGGCTTCGACTCAAGAGGAATACCAACTTTCCACAAGCACCTCAAGAGGAGGCTTCTCTCAGCTACAGGTATGTGAGAGGGACCCTGAGTTTGTGGCCTCAAGTGGAATGGAAACCGAGATGCTCTGACTCGACGTAAGGCCGGATATCCCTGCAGTGAATTGAATGCAGGCTCGTCTTGCATCTCCCAAGACGAAGGGATGTCTGAATCCCCTGTTGAGACCACAGAGAAAGACCTAGTTCTCCCCCTAATCGCGACCGGAGGCCTCACATCCTTTGAAAACTCGAGAGGTCCGCGGAGATCAATGCTTGCAAAGGAGACGATGCCTGACCCCTCCTGAAAATGGATAGGAGTCCCAGGATCCCTGTGGCACGTGGAAAGGGACCCTGGGTCTCCCGCCTCACGTGGAGACGCGTCCCAAATGCCATGCCAAGACTCGAGGAGAATCCCGAGGTGTCCCTCGCACCTAGGCAGGAGTCGTGACGTCGCTGAACAGACACGTGTCTGGAAGGGCCCTCCCCGTCGTAACTCGAGAATATACCACAGGTTCCGGCCGCAACTCGGGAAAAACCATGAGACTTCCCCCTCGCCGCGAGATGAGGCCCGATTCCCCTGCACTGCGTGCAGAGCAATTCTGTGTTCCACATCAAACGTGAAAGGAGCCTTGATTTCCATTACGGCACACCAGAGAAAACCCAAGATCACTGTCTCAAGTCTAGAGGGATCCTGACGGCACTAGAGCAACAAGAAAGGGCTCCGTGGACCCCAAATCAACTCGAGATGAGAGCTTAGTCCCTGGCTTCGACACAACAGGAATACCAAGTTTCCACAAGCACCTCAAGAGGAGGCTTCTCTCAGCTACAGGTATGTGAGAGGGACCCTGAGTTTGTTGCCTCAAGTGGAATGGATACCGAGATGCTCAGACTCGAAGTAAGGCCGGATATCCCTGCAGTGAATTGAATGCAGGCTCGTCTTGCATCTCCCAAGACGAAGGGATGTCTGAATCCCCTGTGGAGACCACAGAGAAAGACCTAGTTCTCTGCCTCTTCGCGACCGGAGGCCTCACATTCTTTGAAAACTCGAGAGGTTCGCGGAGATCAATGCTTCCAAAGGAGACGATGCCTGACTCCTCTTGAAAATGGATAGGAGTCCCAGGATCCCTGTCGCACGTGGAAAGGGACCCTGGGTCTCCCGCCTCACGTGGAGACGCATCCCAATTGCAATGCCAAGACTCGAGGAGAATCCCGAGGTGTCCCTCGCACCTAGGCAGGAGTCCTGACGTTGCTGAACAAACACGTGTCTGGAAGGGCCCTCCCCAGCATAACTCGAGAATATACTCTAGGTTCCGGCCGCAACTCGAGAAAAACCATGAGACTTCCCCCTTGCCTCGAGATGAGGCCCGATTCCCCTGCACTGCGTGCAGAGCAATCCCGAGTTCCACATCAAACGTGAAAGGAGCCTTGATTTCCTTGATGGCACTCCAGAGAAAACCCAAGATCACTGTCTCAAGTCTAGAGGGATCCTGAGGTCACTGTAGCAAAAGGAAAGGGCTCCGTGGACCCCAAATCCACTCGAGATGAGAGCTTAGTCCCTGGCTTCGACTCAAGAGGAATACCAACTTTCCACAAGCACCTCAAGAGGAGGCTTCTCTCAGCTACAGGTATGTGAGAGGGACCCTGAGTTTGTGGCCTCAAGTGGAATGGACACCGAGATGCTCTGACTCGACGTAAGGCCGGATATCCCTGCAGTGAATTGAATGCAGGCTCGTCTTGCATCTCCCAAGACGAAGGGAAGTCTGAATGCCCTGTGGAGACCACAGAGAAAGACCTAGTTCTCCGCCTCTTCACGACCGGAGGGCTCACATCCTTTGAAAACTCGATTGGACCGCGGAGATCAATGCTTCCAAAGGAGACGATGCTTGACTCCTCTTAAAAATGTATAGGAGTCCCAGGATCCCTGTGGCACGTGGAAAGGCATCCTGGGTCTCCCGCCTCACGTGGAGACGCGTCCCAATTGCCATGCCAAGACTCGAGGAGAATCCTGAGATGTCCCTCGCACCTAGGCAGGAGTCCTGACGTCACTGAACAAACACGTGTCTGGAAGGGCCCTCCCCGAAAAAAGTCGAGAATATACCCCAGGATCCGGCCGCAACTTGCCAAAAACCTTGAGACTTCCCCCTCGCCTCGAGATGAGACTCGATTCCCCTGCACTGCGTGCAGAGCAATTCCGTGTTCCACATCAAACGTGAAAGGAGCCTTGATTTCCTTGATGGCACTCCAGAGAAAACCCAAGATCACTGTCTCAAGTATAGAGGGATCCTGAGGTCACTGGAGCAACACAAAAGGTCTCCGTGGACCCCAAATCAACTCGAGATGAGAGCTTAGTTCTTGGCTTCGACTCAAGAGGAATACCAACTTTCCACAAGCACCTCAAGAAGAGGCTTCTCTCAGCTACAGGTATGTGAGAGGGACCCTGAGTTTGTGGCCTCAAGTGGAATGGACACCGAGATGCTCTGACTCGAAGTAAGGCTGGATATCCCTGCAGTGAATTGAATGCAGGCACGTCTTGCATCTCCCAAGACGAAGGGATGTCTGAATCCCCTGTGGAGACCACAGAGAAAGACCTAGTTCTCTGCCTCTCCGCGACCGGAGGCCTCACATCCTTTGAAAACTCGAGAGGTCCGCGGAGATCAATGCTTGCAAAGGAGACGATGCCTGACCCCTCCTGAAAATGGATAGGAGTCCCAGGATCCCTGTCGCACGTGGAAAGGGACCCTGGGTCTCCCGCCTCACGTGGAGACGCATCCCAATTGCAATGCCAAGACTCGAGGAGAATCCCGAGGTGTCCCTCGCACCTAGGCAGGAGTCCTGACGTTGCTGAACAAACACGTGTCTGGAAGGGCCGTCCCCAGCATAACTCGAGAATATACTCTAGGTTCCGGCCGCAACTCGAGAAAAACCATGAGACTTCCCCCTTGCCTCGAGATGAGGCCCGATTCCCCTGCACTGCGTGCAGAGCAATCCCGAGTTCCACATCAAACGTGAAAGGAGCCTTGATTTCCTTGATGGCACTCCAGAGAAAACCCAAGATCACTGTCTCAAGTCTAGAGGGATCCTGAGGTCACTGTAGCAAAAGGAAAGGGCTCCGTGGACCCCAAATCCACTCGAGATGAGAGCTTAGTCCCTGGCTTCGACTCAAGAGGAATACAACTTTCCACAAGCACCTCAAGAGGAGGCTTCTCTCAGCTACAGGTATGTGAGATGGACCCTGAATCTGTGGCCTCAAGTGTAATGGACACCGAGATGCTGTGACTGGAAGTAAGGCCGGATAACCCTGCAGTGAATTGAATGCAGGCTCGTCTTGCATCTCCCAAGACGAAGGGATGTCTGAATCCCCTGTGGAGACCACAGAGAAAGACCTAGTCCTCCACCTCATCGCGACCGGAGCTCTCACATCCTTTGAAAACTCGACAGGTCTGCGGAGATCAATGCTTCCAAAGGAGACAATGCCTGACTCCTCTTGAAAATGGATAGGAGTAACAGGATCCCTGTGGCACGTGGAAAGGGACCCTGGGTCTCCTGCCTCAAGTGGAGAGGCGTCCCAATTGCCATGCCAAGACTCGAGGAGAATCCCGAGGTGTCCCTCGCACCTAGGCAGCAGTCCTGACATCGCTGAACAAACACGTGTCTGGAAGGGCCCTCCACGTCGTAACTCGAGAATATACCCCAGGTTCCGGCCGCAACTCGAGAAAAACCATGAGACTTCCCCCTCTCCGCGAGATGAGGCCCGATTCCCCTGCCCTGCGTGCAGAGCAATTCCGTATTCCACATCAAACGTGAAAGGAGCCTTGATTTCCTTGATGGCACTCTAGAGAAAACCCAAGATCACTGTCTCAAGTCTAGAGGGATCCTGAGGTCACTGGAGCAACACGAAAGCACTCTGTCGACCCCAAATCAACTCGAGATGAGAGCTTAGTCCCTCGCTTCGACTCAAGAGGAATACCAACTATCCACAACCACCGCAAGAGGAGGCTTCTCTCAGCTACAGGTATGTGAGAAGGACCCTGAGTTTGTGGCCTCAAGTGGAATGGTCACCGAGATGCTCTGACTCGAAGTAAGGCCGGATATCCCTGCAATGAATTGAATGAAGGCTCGTCTTGCATCTCCCAAGACGAACGGATGTCTGAATCCCCTATGGATACCACAGAGAAAGACCTAGTTCTCTGCCTCATTACGACCGGAGGCCTCACATCCTTTGAAAACTCGAGAGGTCCGCGGAGATCAATGCTTCCAAAGGAGACGATGCCTGACTCCTCTTGAAAATGGATAGGAGTCCCAGGATCCCTGTGGCACGTGGAAAGGGACCCTGGGTCTCCCGCCTCACGTGGAGACGCGTCGCAATTGCCATGCCAAGACTCGAGGAGAATCCCTAGGTGTCCCTCGCACCTAGGCAGGAGTCCTGACGTCGCTGAACAAACACGTGTCTGGAAGGGCCCTCCCCGTCGTAACTCGGGAATATACCCCAGGTTCCGGCCGCAACTCGAGAAAAACCATGAGATTTCCCCTCTCCGCGAGATGAGGCCTGATTCCCCTGCACTGCGTGCAGAGCAATTCCGTGTTCCACATCAAACGTGAAAGGAGCCTTGATTTCCTTGATGGCACTCTAGAGAAAACCCAAGATCACTGTCTCAAGTCTAGAGTGATCCTGAGGTCACTGGAGCAACACGAAAGCACTCCTTGGACCCCAAATCAACTCGAGATGAGAGCTTAGTCCCTCGCTTCGACTCAAGAGGAATACCAACTATCCACAACCACCGCAAGAGGAGGCTTCTCTCAGCTACAGGTATGTGAGAAGGACCCTGAGTTTGTGGCCTCAAGTGGAATGGTCACCGAGATGCTCTGACTCGAAGTAAGGCCGGATATCCCTGCAATGAATTGAATGAAGGCTCGTCTTGCATCTCCCAAGACGAAGGGATGTCTGAATCCCCTTTGGATACCACAGAGAAAGACCTAGTTCTCTGCCTCATTATGACCGGAAGCCTCACATCCTTTGAAAACTCGAGAGGTCCGCGGAGATCAATGCTTCCAAAGGAGACGATGCCTGACTCCTCTTGAAAATGGATAGGAGTCCCAGGATCCCTGTGGCACGTGGAAAGGGACCCTGGGTCTCCCGCCTCACGTGGAGACGCGTCGCAATTGCCATGCCAAGACTCGAGGAGAATCCCGAGGTGTCCCTCGCACCTAGGCAGGACTGCTGACGTCGCTGAACAAACACGTGTCTGGAAGGGCCCTCGCCGTCGTAACTCGAGAATATAGCCCAGGTTCCGGCCGCAACTCGACAAAAACCAGGAGACTTCCCCCTCGCCGCGAGATGAGGCCCGATTCCCCTGCAATGCATGCAGAGCAATTCCGTGTTCCACATCAAACGTGAACGGAGCCTTGATTTCCTTGATGGCACTCCAGAGAAAACCCAAGATCACTGTCTCAAGTCTAGAGGGATCCTGAGGTCACTGGAGCAACACGAAAGGGCTCCGTGGACCCCAAATCAACTCGTGATGAGAGCTTAGTCCCTGGCTTCGACTCAAGAGGAATGCCAACTTTCCACAAGCACCTCAAGAGGAGGCTTCTCTCAGCTACAGGTATGTGAGAGGGACCCTGAGTTTGAGGCCTCAAGTGGAATGGACACCGAGATGCTCTGACTCGAAGTAAGGCCGGATATCCCGGCATTGAATTGAAAGCAGGCTCGTCTTGCATCTCCCAAGACGAAGGGATGTCTGAATCCCCTGTGGAGACAACAGAGAAAGACCTATTTCTCCGCCTCATCGAGACCGGAGGCCTCACATCCTTTCAAAACTCGAGAGGTCCGCGGAGATCAATGCTTCCGCAGGAAACAATGCCTGACTCTTGTTGACAATGGATAGGAGTCCCAGGATTCCAGTGACACGTGGAAAGGGACCCTGGGTCTCCCGCCTCACATGGAGTCACGTCACCATTGCCATGCCAAGACTCGAGGAGAATCCCGAGGTGTCCCTCGCACCTAGGCAGGAGTCCTGACATCGCTGAACAAACACGTGTCTGGAAGGGCCCTCCCCGTCGTAACTCGAGAATATACCCCAGGTTCCGGCCGCAACTCGAGAAAAACCATGAGACTTCCCCCTCTCCGCGAGATGAGGCCCGATTCCCCTGCACTGCGTGCAGAGCAATTCCGAGTTCCATATCAAACGTGAAAGGAGCCTTGATTTCCTTGATGGCACTCCAGAGAGTACCCAAGATCACTGTCTCAAGTCTAGAGGGATCCTGAGGTCACTGTAGCAACAGGAAAAGGCTCCATGGACCCCAAAACAACTCGAAATGAGAGCTTAGTCCCTGGCTTCGACTCAAGGGCAATACCAACTTTGCACAAGCACCTCACGAGGAGGCTTCTGTCAGCTATAGGTATGTGAGAGGGACCTTGAGTTTGTGGCCTGAAGTGGAATGGACACCGAGATGCTCTGACTGGAAGTAAGGCCGGATATCCCTGCAGTGAATTGAATGCAGGCTCGTCTTGCATCTCCCAAGACGAAGGGATGTCTGAATCCACTGTGGAGACCACAGAGAAAGACCTTGTTCTCCGCCTCTTCGCGACCGGAGGACTCACATCCTTTGAAAACTCGAGAGGTCCGCGAAGATCAATGCTTCCAAAGGAGACGATGCCTGACTCTTCTTGCAAATGGATAGGAGCCCCAGGAACCCTGTGGCACGTGGAAGGGGCCCTGGGTCTCCCTCCTCACGTGGAGACGCGTCCCAATTGCCATGCCAAGACTCGAGGAGGATTCCGAGGTGTCCCTCGCACCTTGGCAGGAGTCCTGACGTCGCTGAACAAACACGTGTCTGGAAGGGCCCTCCCCGTGGTTACTCGAGAATATACCCCAGTTTCCGGCCGCAACTCGAGAAAAACCATGAGACTTCCTCCTCGCCGCGAGATGAGGCCCGATTCCCCTGCACTGCCTGCAGAGCAATTCTGTGTTCCACATCAAACGTGAAAGGAGCCTTGATTTCCTGGGTTGCACTCCAGAGAAAACCCAAGATCACTGTCTCAAGTCTAGAGGGATCCTGAGGTCACTGTAGCAACATGAAAGGGCTCTGTGGACCGCAAATTAACTCGAGATGAGAGCTTAGTCCCTGGCTTCGACTCAAGAGGCATACCAACTTTCCAAAGCACCTCAAGAGGAGGCTTCTCTCAGCTACAGGTATGTGAGAGGGACCCTGAGTTTCTGGCCTCAAGTAGAATGGACGCTGAGATGCTCTTACTCGAAGTAAGGCCGGATATTCCTGCAGTGAATTGAATGCAGGCTCGTCTTGCATCTCCCAAGTCGAAGGCATGTCTGAATCCCCTGTGGAGACCACAGAGAAAGACCTCGTTCTCCGCCTCATCGCGACCGGAGGCTTCACATCCTTTGAAAACTCGAGAGGTCCGTGGAGATCAATGCTTCCAAAGGAAACGATGCCTGACTCCTCTGGAAAATGGATAGGAGTCCCCGGATCCCTGTGGCACGTGGAAAGGGACCCTGGGTCTCTCGCCTTACGTGGAGACGCATCCCAATTGCCATGCCAAGACTCGAGGAGAATCCCGAGGTGTCCCTCGCACCTAGGCAGGAGTCCTGACGTCGCTGAACAAACACGTGTCTGGAAGGGCGCTCCCCGTCGTAACTCGAGAATATACCCAGGTTCCGGCCGCAACTCGAGAAAAACCATGAGACTTTCCCCTCGCCGCGAGATGAGGCCCGAATCCCCTGCACTGCGTGCAGAGCAATTCGGTGTTCCACATCAAACGTGAAAGGAGCCTTGATTTCCTTGATGGCACTCCAGAGAGTACCCAAGATCACTGTCTCAAGTCTAGAGGGATCCTGAGGTCACTGTAGCAACAGGAAAAGGCTCCGTGGACCCCAAATCAACTCGAAATGAGAGCTTAGTCCCTGGCTTCGACTCAAGGGCAATACCAACTTTGCACAAGCACCTCACGAGGAGGCTTCTGTCAGCTATAGGTATGTGAGAGGGACCTTGAGTTTGTGGCCTCAAGTGGAATGGACACCGAGATGCTCTGACTGGAAGTAAGGCCGGATATCCCTGCAGTGAATTGAATGCAGGCTCATCTTGCATCTCCCAAGACGAAGGGATGTCTGAATCCACTGTGGAGACCACAGAGAAAGACCTTGTTCTCCGCCTCTTCGCGACCGGAGTACTCACATCCTTTGAAAACTCGAGAGGTCCGCGAAGATCAATGCTTCCAAAGGAGACGATGCCTGACTCTTTTTGCAAATGGATAGGAGCCCCAGGAACCCTGTGGCACGTGGAAAGGGACCCTGGGTCTCCCGCCTCGCGTGGAGACGCGTCCCAATTGCCATGCCAAGACTCGAGTAGGATACCGAGGTGTCCCTCGCACCTTGGCAGGAGTCCTGACGTCGCTGAACAAACACGTGTCTGGAAGGGCCCTCCCCGTGGTAACTCGAGAATATACCCCAGTTTCCGGCCGCAACTCGAGAAAAACCATGAGACTTCCTCCTCGCCGCGAGATGAGGCCCGATTCCCCTGCACTGCGTGCAGAGCAATTCTGTGTTCCACATCAAACGTGAAAGGAGCCTTGATTTCCTGGGTTGCACTCCAGAGAAAACCCAAGATCACTGTCTCAAGTCTAGAGGGATCCTGAGGTCACTGTAGCAACATGAAAGGGCTCTGTGGACCCCAAATTAACTCGAGATGAGAGCTTAGTCCCTGGCTTCGACTCAAGAGGAATACCAACTTTCCAAAGCACCTCAAGAGGAGGCTTCTCTCAGCTACAGGTATGTGAGAGGGACCCTGAGTTTGTGGCCTCAAGTGGAATGGACACCGAGATGCTCTGACTTGAAATAAGGCGGCATATCCCTGCAGTTAATTGAATACAGGCTCCTCTAGCATCTCCCAAGACGAAGGGATGTCTGAATCCCCTGTGGAGACCACAGAGAAAGACGTCGTTCTCCGCCTCATCGCGACCGGGGACCTCACATCCTTTGAAAACGCGAGAGGTCTGCGGAGATTAATGCTTCCAAAGGAGACGATGCCTGACTCCTCTTGAAAATGGATAGGAGTCCCAGGATCCCTGTGGCGCGTGGAAAGGGATCCTGGGTCTCCCGCCTCACATGGAGACGCGTCCCAATTGCCATGCCAAGACTCGAGGAGAATCCCGAGGTGTCCCTCGCACCTAGGCAGGACTCCTGAAGTCGCTGAACAAACACGTGTCTGGAAGGGCCCTCCTCGTCGTAACTCAAGAATATACCCCAGGTTCCGGCCGCAATTCGAGAAAAACCATGAGACTTCCCCATCATCGCGAGATGAGGCCCGATTCCCCTGCCCTGCGTGCAGAGCAATTCCGTGTTCCACATCAAACGTGAAAGGAGCCTTGATTTCCTTGATGGCACTCCAGAGAAAACCCAAGATCACTGTATCAAGTCTAGAGTGATACTGAGGTCATTGTAGCAACACGAAAGGGCTTCGTGGACCCCAAATCAACTCGAGATGAGAGCTTATTCCCGGGCTTTGACTCAAGAAGAATACCAACTTTCCACAAGCGCCTCAAGAGGAGGCTTCTCTCAGCTACAGGTATGTGAGAGGGACCCTGAGTTTCTGGCCTCAAGTAGAATGGACGCTGAGATGCTCTGACTCGAAGTAAGGCCGGATATCCCTGCAGTGAATTGAATGCAGGCTCGTCTTGCATCTCCCAAGACGAAGGGATGTCTGAATCCACTGTGGTGACCACAGAGAAAGACCTCGTTCTCCGCCTCATCGCGACCGGAGGCCTCACATCCTTTGAAAACTCGAGAGGTCCGTGGAGATCAATGCTTCCAAAGGAGACGATGCCTGACTCCTCTGGAAAATGGATAGGAGTCCCCGGATCCCTGTGGCACGTGGAAAGGGACCCTGGGTCTCTCGCCTTACGTGGAGACGCATCCCAATTGCCATGCCAAGACTCGAGGAGAATCCCGAGGTGTCCCTCGCACCTAGGCAGGAGTCCTGACGTCGCTGAACAAACACGTGTCTGGAAGGGCGCTCCCCGTCGTAACTCGAGAATATACCCAGGTTCCGGCCGCAACTTGAGAAAAACCATGAGACTTCCCCCTCACCGCGAGATGAGGCCCGATTCCCCTGTACTGCGTGCAGAGCAATTCGGTGTTCCACATCAAACGTGTAAGGAGCCTTGATTTCCTTGATGGCACTACAGAGAAAACCCAAGATCACTGTCTCAAGTCTAGAGGGATCCTGAGGTCACTGTAGCAACACGAAAGGGCTTCATGGACCCCAAATCAACTCGAGATGAGAGCTTAGTCCCTGGCATCGACTCAAGAGGAATACCAAGTTTCCACAAGCACCTCAAGAGGAGGCTTCTCTCAGCTACAGGTATGTGAGAGGAACCTGAGTTTGTGGCCTCAAGTGGAATGGACACCGAGATGCTCTGACTCGAAGTAAGGCCGGATATCCCTGCAGTGAGTTGAATGCAGGCTCGTCTTGCATCTCCCAAGACGAAGGGATGTCTGAATCCCCTGTGGAGACCACAGAGAAAGACCTAGTTCTCCGCCTCATCACGATCGGAGGCCTCACATCCTTTGAAAACTCGAGAGTTACGCGGAGATCAATGCTTCCAAAGGAGACGATGCCTGAGTCCTCTTGAAAATGGATAGGAGTCCCAGGATCCCTGTGGCACGTCAAAAGGGACCCTGTGTCTCCCGCCTCACGTGGAGACGCATCCCAATTGCCATGCCAAGTCTCCAGGAGAATCCCGAGGTGTCCCTCGCACCTAGGCAGGAGTCCAGACGTCGCTGAACAAACACGTGTCTGGAAGGGCCCTCTCCGTCGTAACTCGAGAATATACTCCAGGTTCCAGCCGGAACTCGAGAAAAACCATGAGACTTCATACTCGCCACGAGATGAGGCCCGATTCCCCTGCACTGCGTGCAGAGCAATTCCGTGTTCCACATCAAACGTGAAAGGAGCCTTGATTTCCTTGGTGGCACTCCAGAGAAAACCCAAGATCACTGTCTCAAGTCTAGAGGGATCCTGAGGTCACTGGAGCAAGATGAAAGGGCTCCGTGGACCCCAAATCGACTCAAGGTGAGAGCTTAGTCCCTGGCTTCGACTCAAGGGGAATACCAACTTTCCCCAAGCACCTCAAGAGGAGGCTTCTCTCAGCTACAGGTATGTGAGAGGGACCCTGAGTTGTGGCCTCAAGTAGAATGGACACCGAGATGCTCTGACTCGAAGTCAGGCCGGATATCCCTGCAGTGAATTGAATGCAGGCTCGTCTTGCATCTCCCAAGACGAAGGGATGTCTGAATCCCCTGTGGAGACCACAGAGAAAGACCTAGTTCTCCGACTCATCGCGACCGGAGGCCTCACATCCTTTGAAAACTCGAGAGGTCCGCGCAGAACAATGCTTCCAATGGAGACGATGCCTGACTACTCTTGAAAATGGATAGGAGTCCCAGGATCCCTGTGGCACGTGGAAAGGGAACCTGGGTCTCCCGCCTCACGTGGAGACGCGTCCCAATTGCCATGCCAAGACTCGAGGAGAATCCCGAGGTGTCCCTCGCACCTAGGCAGGAGTCCTGACGTCGCTGAACAAACACGTGTCTGGAAGGGCCCTCCCCGTCTTAACTCGAGAATATACCCGAGGTTCCAGCCGCAACTCGAGAAAAACCATGAGACTTCCCCCTCGCCGCGAGATGAGGCCCGATTCCCCTGCACTGCGTGCAGAGCAATTCCGTGTTCCACATCAAACGTGAAAGGAGCCTTGATTTCCTTGATAGCACTCCAGAGAAAACCCAAGATCACTGTCTCAAGTCTAGAGGGATTCTGAGGTCACTGGAGCAACACGAAAGGGCTCCGTGGACCCCAAATCAACTCGAGATGAGAGCTTAGTCCCTGGCTTCGACTCAAGAGGAATACCAACTTTCCACAAGCACCTCAAGAGGAGGCTTCTCTCAGCTACAGTTATGTGAGAGGGACCCTGAGTTTGTGCGCTCAAGTGGAATGGACTCCGAGATGCTCTGACTTGAAGTAAGGCTGGATATCCCTGCAGTGAATTGAATGCAGGCTCGTCTTTCATCTCCCAAGACGAAGGGATGTCTGAATACCCTGTGGAGACCACAGAGAAAGACCTAGATCTCCGCCTCATTGCGACCGGAGGCCTCACATCCTTTGAAAACTCGAGAGGTCCGCGGAGATCAATGCTTCCAAAGGAGACGATGCCTGACTCCTCTTGAAAATGGATAGGAGTCCCAGGATCCCTGTGGCACGTGGAAAGGGACCCTGGGTCTCACGCCTCACGTGGAGACGCATCCCACTTGCCATGCCAAGACTCGAGGAGAATCCCGAGGTGTACCTCGCACCTAGGCAGGAGTCCTGACGTCGCTGAACAAACACGTGTCTGGAAGGGCCCTCTCCGTCGTAACTCGAGAATATACTCCATGTTCCGGCCGCAACTCGAGAAAAACCATGAGACTTCCCCCTCGCCGCTAGATGAGGACCGATTCCCCTGCCCTGCGTGCAGAGCAATTCCGTGTTCCACATCAAACGTGAAAGGAGCCTTGATTTCCCTGATGGCACTCCAGAGAAAACCCAAGATCACTGTCTCAAGTCTAGAGGGATCCTGAAGTCACTGGAGCAACAAGAAAGGGCTCCATGTACCCCAAATCAACTCGAGATGAGAGCTTAGTCCCTAGCTTCGACTCAAGAGGAATACCAACTTTCCACAAGCACCTCAAGAGGAGGCTTCTCTCAGCTACAGGTATGTGAGAGGGACCCTGAGTCTGTGCGCTCAAGTGGAATGGACTCCGAGATGCTCTGACTCGAAGTAAGGCCGGATATCCCTGCAGTGAATTGAATGCAGGCTCGTCTTGCATCTCCCAAGATGAAGGGATGTCTGAATCCCCTGTGGAGACCACAGAGAAAGACCTAGTGCTCCGCCTCATCGCGACCGGAGGCCACGCATCCTTTGAAAACTCGAGAAGTCCGCGGAGATCAATGCTTCCAAAGGAGATGATGCCTGACTCCTCTTGAAAATGGATAAGAGTCCCAGGATCCCTGTGGCACGTGGAAAGGGACCCTGGGTCTCCCGCCTCACGTGGAGACGCGTCCCAATTGCCATGCCAAGACTCGAGGAGAATCCCGAGGTGTCCCTCGCACCTAGGCAGGAGTGCTGACTTCGCTGAACAAACACGTGTCTGGAAGGGCCCTCCCCGTCGTAACTCGAGAATATACCCCAGTTTCCGGCCGCAACTCGAGAAAAACCATGATACTTTCCCCTCACCGCGAGATGAGACCCGATTCCCCTGCACTGTGTGCAGGGCAATTCCGTGTTCCACATCAAACTTGAAAGGAGGCTTGATTTCCTTGATGGCACTCCAGAGAAAAAGCAAGATCACTGTCTCAAATCTAGAGGGATCCTGAGGTCACTGTAGAAACACAACAGGGCTAAGTGGACCCAAAATCAACTCGAGATGAGAGCTTAGTCCCTGGCTTCGACTCAAGAGGAATACCAACTTCCCACAAGCACCTCAAGAGGAGGCTTCTTTCAGTTACAGGTATGTGAGAGGGACCCTGAGTTTGTGGCCTCAAGTGGAATGGACACCGAGATGCGCTGACTCGAAGTAAGGCCGTATATCCCTGCAGTGAATTGAATGCAGGCTCGTCTTGCATCTCCCAGGACGAAGGGATGTGTCAATCACCTGTGGAGACCACAGAGAAACACCTAGTTATCCGCCTAATTGCGACCTGAGGCCTCACGTCCTTTGAAAACTCGAGAGGTCCGCGGAGATCAATTCTTCCAAAGGAGAATATGCTTGAGTCCTCTTGAAAATGGATACGAGTCCCAGGATCCCTGTGGTACATGGAAAGGGACACTGGGTATACAGCCTCACGTGGAGACGCGTCCCAATTGCCATGCCAAGACTCGAGGAGAATCCCGAGGTGTCCCTCGCACCTAGGCAGGAGTCCTGACGTCGCTGAACAAACACGTGTCTGGAAGGGCCCTCCACGTCGTAACTCAAGAATATACCCCAGGTTCCGGCCGCAACTCGAGAAAAACCATGAGACTTGCTCCTCGCCGCGAGATGAGGCCCGATTCCCTGCACTGCATGCAGAGCAATTCCGTGTTCCACATCAAACGTGAAAGGAGCCTTGATTTCCTTGATGGCACTCCAGAGAAAACCCAAGATCACTGTCTCAAGTCTAGAGGGATCCTGAGGTCACTGTAGCAACACGAAAGGGCTCCGTGGACCCCAAATCAACTCGAGATGAGAGCTTAGTAACTGGCTTCGACTCAAGAGGAATACTAACTTTCCACAAGCACCACAAGAGGAGGCTTCTCTCAGCTACAGATATGTGAGAAGGACCCTGAGTTTGTGGCCTCAAGTGGAATGGACACTGAGATGCTCTGACTCGAAGTAAGGCCGGATATCACTGCAGTGAATTGAATGCAGGCTCGTCTTGCATCTCCCAAGACGAAGGGATGTCTGACTCCCCTGTGGAGATCACAGAGAAAGACCTAGTTCTCCGCCTCATCGCGACCGGAGGCCTCACATCCTTTGAAAACTCGAGAGGTCCGCGGAGATCAATGCCTCCAAAGGAGACGATGCCTGACTCCTCTTGAAAATGGATAGGAGTGCCAGGGTCCCTGTGGCACGTGAAAAGTGACCCTGGGTCTCCCGCCTCGCGTGGAGACGCGTCCCAATTGCCATGAAAAGACTCGAGGAGAATCCCGAGGTGTCCCTCGCACCTAGGCAGGAGTCCTGACGTCGCTGAAAAAACACGTGTCTGGAAGGGCTCTCCCAGTCTTAACTCGAGAATATAATCCAGGTTTCGGCCTCAACTCGAGAAAAACTATGAGACTTTCCGCTGGCTGCGAGATGAGGCCCGATTCCCTGCACTGCGTGCAGAGCAATTCCGTGTTCCACATCAAACGTGAAAGGAGCCTTGATTTCCTTGATGGCACTCCAGAGAAAACCCAAGATCACTGTCTCAAGTCTAGAGGGATCCTGAGGTCACTGTAGCAACACGAAAGGTCTTCGTGGACCCCAAATCAACTCGAGATGAGAGCTTAGTCCCTGGCTTCGACTCAAGAAGAATACCAACTTTCCACAAGCACCTCAAGAGGAGGCTTCTCACAGCTACATTTATGTGAGAGGGACCCTGAGTTTCTGGCCTCAAGTAGAATGGACGCCGAGATGCTCTGACTCGAAGTAAGGCCGGATATCCCTGCAGTGAATTGAATGCAGGCTCGTCTTGCATCTCGCAAGACGAAGGGATGTCTGAATCCCCATGGAGACCACAGAGAAAGACTTAGTTCTCCACCTCATCGCGACCGGAGGCCTCACATCCTTTGAAAACTCGAGAGGTCCGCGGAGATCAATGCTTCCCAAGGAAACGATGCCTGACTCCTCTTGAAAATGGATAGGAGTCCCAGGATCCTTGTGGCACTTGGAAAGGGACCCTGGGTCTCCCGCCTCACTTGGAGACGCGTCCCAATTGCCATGCCAAGACTCGAGGAGAATCCCGAGGTGTCCCTCGCACCTAGGCAGGAGTCCTGACGTCGCTGAACAAACACGTGTCTGGAAGGGCCCTCCCCGTCGTAACTCGAGAATATACCACAGTTTCCGGCCGCAACTCGAGAAAAACCATGAGACTTCCCCCTCGCCGCGAGATGAGGCCCGAATCCCCTGCACTGCGTGCAGAGCAATTCCGTGTTCCACATCAAACGTGAAAGGAGCCTTGATTTCCTTGATGGCACTCCAGAGAGTACCCAAGATCACTGTCTCAAGTCTAGAGGGATCCTGAGGTCACTGTAGCAACAGGAAAAGGCTCCGTGGACCCCAAATCAACTCGAAATGAGAGCTTAGTCCCTGGCTTCGACTCAAGGGCAATACCAACTTTGCACAAGCACCTCACGAGGAGGCTTCTGTCAGCTATAGGTATGTGAGAGGGACCTTGAGTTTGTGGCCTCAAGTGGAATGGACACCGAGATGCTCTGACTGGAAGTAAGGCCGGATATCCCTGCAGTGAATTGAATGCAGGCTCGTCTTGCATCTCCCAAGACGAAGGGATGTCTGAATCCACTGTGGAGACCACAGAGAAAGACCTTGTTCTCCGCCTCTTCGCGACCGGAGGACTCACATCCTTTGAAAACTCGAGAGGTCCGCGAAGATCAATGCTTCCAAAGGAGACGATGCCTGACTCTTTTTGCAAATGGATAGGAGCCCCAGGAACCCTGTGGCACGTGGAAAGGGACCCTGGGTCTCCCGCCTCGCGTGGAGACGCGTCCCAATTGCCATGCCAAGACTCGAGGAGGATACTGAGCTGTCCCTCGCACCTTGGCAGGAGTCCTGACGTCGCTGAACAAACACGTGTCTGGAAGGGCCCTCCCCGTGGTAACTCGAGAATATACCCCAGTTTCCGGCCGCAACTCGAGAAAAACCATGAGACTTCCTCCTCGCCGCGAGATGAGGCCCGATTCCCCTGCACTGCGTGCAGAGCAATTCTGTGTTCCACATCAAACGTGAAAGGAGCCTTGATTTCCTGGGTTGCACTCCAGAGAAAACCCAAGATCACTGTCTCAAGTCTAGAGGGATCCTGAGGTCACTGTAGCAACATGAAAGGGCTCTGTGGACCCCAAATTAACTCGAGATGAGAGCTTAGTCCCTGGCGTCGACTCAAGAGGCATACCAACTTTCCAAAGCACCTCAAGAGGAGGCTTCTCTCAGCTACAGGTATGTGAGAGGGACCCTGAGTTTGTGGCCTCAAGTGGAATGGACACCGAGATGCTCTGACTTGAAATAAGGCGGCATATCCCTGCAGTTAATTGAATACAGGCTCCTCTTGCATCTCCCAAGACGAAGGGATGCCTGAATCCCCTGTGGAGACCACAGAGAAAGACGTCGTTCTCCGCCTCATCGCGACCGGGGACCTCACATCCTTTGAAAACGCGAGAGGTCTGCGGAGATTAATGCTTCCAAAGGAGACGATGCCTGACTCCTCTTGAAAATGGATAGGAGTCCCAGGATCCCTGTGGCACGTGGAAAGGGACACTGGGTCTCCCGCCTCAAGTGGAGACGCGTCCCAATTGCCATTCCAAGACTCGAGGATAATCCCGAGGTGTCCCTCGCACCTAATCAGGTTTCCTGACGTCACTTAAGAAACACGTGCCTGGAAGGGCCCTCCCCGTCGTAACTCGAGAATATACCCCAGGATCCGGCGGCAACTCGAGAAAAACCATGAGACTTCCCCCTCGCCGCGAGATGAGGCCCAATTCCCCTGCACCGCGTGCAGAGCAATTCCGTGTTTCACTTCAAACGTGAAAGGAGCCTTGATTTCCTTGATGGCACTCCAGAGAAAACCCAAGATCACTGTCTCAAGTCTAGAGGGACCCTGAGGTCACTGTAGCAACACGATAGGGCTCCGTGGACCCCAAATCAACTCGAGATGACAGCGTAATCCCTGACTTCTACTCTAGAGGAATACCAGCTTTCCACAAGCACCTCAAGAGGATGCTTCTCTCAGCTACAGGTATGGGACTGGGACCCTGATTTCGTGGCCTCAAGTGGAATGGACACCGAGATGCTCTGACTCGAAGTAAGTCCGGATATCCCTGCAGTGAATTGAATGCAGGCTCGTCTTGCATCTCCCAAGACGAAGGGATGTCTGAATCCCCTGTGGAGACCACAGAGAAAGACGGTTCTCCGCCTCATCCCTACCGGAGGCCTCACATCCTTTGAAAACTTGAGAGGTCCTCGGAGATCAATGCTTCCAAAGGAGACGATGCCTGACTCCTCTTGAATATCGATAGGAGTCCCAGGATCCCTGTGGCACGTGGAAAGGGACCCTGGGTCTCCCACCTCACGTGGAGACGCATCCCAATTTCCATGCTAAGACTCGAGGAGAATCCCGAGGTGTCCCTGGCACCTAGGCAGGAGTCCTGACGTCGCTGAACAAACATGTGTCTGGAAGGGCCCTCCCCGTCGTAACTCGAGAATATACCCCAGGTTCCGGCCGCAACTCGAGAAAAACCATGAGACTTCCCCCTCGCCGCGAGATGAGGCCCGATTCCCCTGCACTGCCTGCAGAGCATTTCCGTGTTCCACATCAAACGTGAAAGGAACCTTGATTTCCTTGATGGCACTCCAGAGAACACCCAAGATCACTGTCTCAAGTCTAGAGGCATCCTGAGGTCACTGTAGCAACACGAAAGGGCTCCGGGAACCCCAAGTCAACTCGAGATGAAAGCTTAGTCCCTGGCTTCGACTCAAGGGGAATACCAACTTTCCACAAGCACCTCAAGAGGAGGCTTCTCTCAGCTACAGGTATGTGAGAGGGACCCTGAGTTTGTGGCCTCAAGTGGAATGGACACCGAGATGCTCTGACTCGAAGTAAGGCCGGATATCCCTGCAGTGAATTGACTGCAGCCTCGTCTTGCATCTCCCAAGACGAAGGGTTGTCTGAATCCCCTGTGGAGACCACAGAGAAAGACCTAGTTCTCCGCCTAATTGCGACCTGAGGCCTCACATCCTTTGAAAACTCGAGAGGTCCGCGGAGATCAATTCTTCCAAAGGAGAATATGCTTGAGTCCTCTTGAAAATGGATACGAGTCCCAGGATCCCTGTGGTACATGGAAAGGGACACTGGGTATACAGCCTCACGTGGAGACGCGTCCCAATTGCCATGCCAAGACTCTAGGAGAATCCCGAGGTGTCCCTCGCACCTAGGCAGGAGTCCTGACGTCGCTGAACAAACACGTGTCTGGAAGGGCCCTCCACGGCGTAACTCAAGAATATACCCCAGGTTCCGGCCGCAACTCGAGAAAAACCATGAGACTTGCTCCTCGCCGCGAGATGAGGCCCGATTCCCTGCACTGCGTGCAGAGCAATTCCGTGTTCCACATCAAACGTGAAAGGAACCTTGATTTCCTTGATGGCACTCCAGAGAAAACCCAAGATCACTTTCTCAAGTCTAGAGGGATCCTGAGGTCACTGTAGCAACACGAAAGGGCTCCGTGGACCCCAAATCAACTCGAGATGAGAGCTTAGTCCCTGGCTTCGACTCAAGAGGAATACTAACTTTCCACAAGCACCTCAAGAGGAGGCTTCTCTCAGCTACAAGTATGTGAGAGGGACCCTGAGTTTGTGGCCTCAAGTGGAATGGACACCGAGATGCTGTGACTCGAAGTAAGGCCGGATATCACTGCAGTGAATTGAATGCAGGCTCGTCTTGCATCTCCCAAGACGAAGGGATGTCTGACTCCCCTGTGGAGATCACAGAGAAAGACCTAGTTCTCCGCCTCATCGCGACCGGAGGCCTCACATCCTTTGAAAACTCGAGAGGTCCGCGGAGATCAATGCCTCCAAAGGAGACGATGCCTGACTCCTCTTGAAAATGGATAGGAGTCCCAGGCTCCCTGTGGCACGTGAAAAGTGACCCTGGGTCTACCGCCTCGCGTTGAGACGCGTCCCAATTGCCATGAAAAGACTCGAGGAGAATCCCGAGGTGTCCCTCGCACCTAGGCAGGAGTCCTGACGTCGCTGAAAAAACACGTGTCTGGAAGGGCCCTCCCAGTCATAACTCGAGAATATAATCCAGGTTTCGGCCTCAACTCGAGAAAAACTATGAGACTTTCCCCTGGCTGCGAGATGAGGCCCGATTCCCTGCACTCCGTGCAGAGCAATTCCGTGTTCCACATCAAACGTGAAAGGAGCCTTGATTTCCTTGATGGCACTCCAGAGAAAACCCAAGATCACTGTCTCAAGTCTAGAGGGATCCTGAGGTCACTGTAGCAACACGAAAGGTCTTCGTGGACCCCAAATCAACTCGAGATGAGAGCTTAGTCCCTGGCTTCGACTCAAGAAGAATACCAACTTTCCACAAGCACCTCAAGAGGAGGCTTCTCACAGCTACAGTTATGTGAGAGGGACCCTGAGTTTCTGGCCTCAAGTAGAATGGACGCCGAGATGCTGTGACTCGAAGTAAGGCCGGATATCCCTGCAGTGAATTGAATGCAGGCTCGTCTTGCATCTCGCAAGACGAAGGGATGTCTGAATCCCCTGTGGAGACCACAGAGAAAGACCTAGTTCTCCACCTCATCGCGACCGGAGACCTCACATCCTTTGAAAACTCGAGAGGTCCGCGGAGATCAATGCTTCCCAAGGAAACGATGCCTGACTCCTCTTGAAAATGGATAGGAGTCCCAGGATCCCTGTGGCACTTGGAAAGGGACCCTGGGTCTCCCGCCTCACGTGGAGACGCGTCCCAATTGCCATGCCTAGACTCGAGGAGAATCCCGAGGTGTCCCTCGCACCTAGGCAGGAGTCCTGACGTCGCTGAACAAACACGTGTCTGGAAGGGCCCTCCCCGTCGTAACTCGAGAATATACCACAGTTTCCGGCCGCAACTCGAGAAAAACCATGAGACTTCCCCCTCGCCGCGAGATGAGGCCCGAATCCCCTGCACTGCGTGCAGAGCAATTCCGTGTTCCACATCAAACGTGAAAGGAGCCTTGATTTCCTTGATGGCACTCCAGAGAGTACCCAAGATCACTGTCTCAAGTCTAGATGGATCCTGAGGTCACTGTAGCAACAGGAAAAGGCTCCGTGGACCCCAAATCAACTCGAAATGAGAGCTTAGTCCCTGGCTTCGACTCAAGGGCAATACCAACTTTGCACAAGCACCTCACGAGGAGGCTTATGTCAGCTATAGATATGTGAGAGGGACCTTGAGTTTGTGGCCTGAAGTGGAATGGACACCGAGATGCTCTGACTGGAAGTAAGGCCGGATATCCCTGCAGTGAATTGAATGCAGGCTCGTCTTGCATCTCCCAAGTCGAAGGGATGTCTGAATCTCCTGTGGAGACCACAGAGAAAGACGTCGTTCTCCGCCTCATCGCGACCAGAGACCTCACATCCTTTGAAAACGCGAGAGGTCTGCGGAGATTAATTCTTCCAAAGGAGACGATGCCTGACTCCTCTTGAAAATGGATAGGAGTCCCAGGATCCCTGTGGCGCGTGGAAAGGGATCCTGGGTCTCCCACCTCACATGGAGACGCGTCCCAATTGCCATGCCAAGACTCAAGGAGAATCCCGAGGTGTCCCTCGCACCTAGGCAGGACTCCTGAAGTCGCTGAACAAACACGTGTCTGGAAGGGCCCTCCTCGTCGTAACTCAAGAATATACCCCAGGTTCCGGCCGCAATTCGAGAAAAACCATGAGACTTCCCCATCATCGCGAGATGAGGCCCGATTCCCCTGCACTGCGTGCAGAGCAATTCTGTGTTCCACATCAAACGTGAAAGGAGCCTTGATTTCCTTGATGGCACTCCAGAGAAAACCCAAGATCACTGTATCAAGTCTAGAGGGATCCTGTGGTCATTGTAGCAACACGAAAGGGCTTCGTGGACCCCAAATCAACTCGAGATGAGAGCTTAGTCCCGGGCTTTAACTCAAGAAGAATACCAACTTTCCACAAGCGCCTCAAGAGGAGGCTTCTCTCAGCTACAGGTATGTGAGAGGGACCCTGAGTTTCTGGCCTCAAGTAGAATGGACGCTGAGATGCTCTGACTCGAAGTAAGGCCGGATATCCCTGCAGTGAATTGAATGCAGGCTCGTCTTGCATCTCCCAAGTCGAAGGGATGTCTGAATCCCCTGTGGAGACCACAGAGAAAGACCTCGTTCTCCGCCTCATTGCGACCGGAGGCCTCACATCCTTTGAAAACTCGAGAGGTCCGCGGAGATCAATGCTTCCCAAGGAAACGATGCCTGACTCCTCTTGAAAATGGATAGGAGTCCCCGGATCCCTGTGGCACGTGGAAAGGGACCCTGGGTCTCTCGCCTTACGTGGAGACGCATCCCAATTGCCATGCCAAGACTCGAGGAGAATCCCGAGGTGTCCCTCGCACCTAGGCAGGAGTCCTGACGTCGCTGAACAAACACGTGTCTGGAGGGCGCTCCCCGTCGTAACTCGAGAATATACCCAGGTTCCGGCCGCAACTTGAGAAAAACCATGAGACTTCCCCCTCTCCGTGAGATGAGGCCCGATTCCCCTGTACTGCGTGCAGAGCAATTCCGTGTACCACATCAAACGTGTAAGGAGCCTTGATTTCCTTGATGGCACTACAGAGAAAACCCAAGATCACTGTCTCAAGTCTAGAGGGATCCTGAGGTCACTGTAGCAACACGAAAGGGCCCCGTGGACCCCAAATCGACTCAAGGTGAGAGCTTAGTCCCTGGCTTCGACTCAAGAGGAATACCAACTTTCCACAAGCACCTCAAGAGGAGGCTTCTCTCAGCTACAGGTATGTGAGAGGGACCCTGAATTGTGGCCTCAAGTAGAATGAACACCGAGATGCTCTGACTCGAAGTCAGGCCGGATATCCCTGCAGTGAATTGAATGCAGGCTCGTCTTGCATCTCCCAAGACGAAGGGATGTCTGAATCCACTGTGGAGACCACAGAGAAAGACCTTGTTCTCCGCCTCTTCGCGACCGGAGGCCTCACATCCTTTGAAAACTCGAGAGGTCCGCGCAGAACAATGCTTCCAATGGAGACGATGCCTGACTCCTCTTGAAAATGGATAGGAGTCCCAGGATCCCTGTGGCACGTGGAAAGGGAACCTGGGTCTCCCGCCTCACATGGAGACGCGTCCCAATTGCCATGCCAAGACTCGAGGAGAATCCCGAGGTGTCCCTCGCACCTAGGCAGGAGTCCTGACGTCGCTGAACAAACACGTGTCTGGAAGGGCCCTCCCCGTCTTAACTCGAGAATATACCCGAGGTTCCAGCCGCAACTCGAGAAAAACCATGAGACTTCCCCCTCGCCGCGAGATGAGGCCCGATTCCCTGCACTGCGTGCAGAGCAATTCCGTGTTCCACATCAAACGTGAAAGGAGCCTTGATTTCCTTGATGGCACTCCAGAGAAAACCCAAGATCACTGTCTCAAGTCTAGAGGGATCCTGAGGTCACTGTAGCAACACGAAAGGGCTCCGTGGACCCCAAATCAACTCGAGATGAGAGCTTAGTCCCTGGCTTCGACTCAAGAGGAATACTAACTTTCCACAAGCACCACAAGAGGAGGCTTCTCTCAGCTACAGGTATGTGAGAAGGACCC
Source organism: Dama dama (assembly GCF_033118175.1). Taxonomy (NCBI): domain Eukaryota; kingdom Metazoa; phylum Chordata; class Mammalia; order Artiodactyla; family Cervidae; genus Dama; species Dama dama. Next base: position 7,682,889 of record NC_083697.1, on the reverse strand, counting down.
TGAGTTTGTGGCCTCAAGTGGAATGGACACTGAGATGCTCTGACTCGAAGTAAGGCCGGATATCACTGCAGTGAATTGAATGCAGGCTCGTCTTGCATCTCCCAAGACGAAGGGATGTCTGACTCCCCTGTGGAGATCACAGAGAAAGACCTAGTTCTCCGCCTCATCGCGACCGGAGGCCTCACATCCTTTGAAAACTCGAGAGGTCCGCGGAGATCAATGCCTCCAAAGGAGACGATGCCTGACTCCTCTTGACAATGGATAGGAGTCCCAGGGTCCCTGTGGCACGTGAAAAGTGACCCTGGGTCTCCCGCCTCGCGTGGAGACGCGTCCCAATTGCCATGAAAAGACTCGAGGAGAATCCCGAGGTGTCCCTCGCACCTAGGCAGGAGTCCTGACGTCGCTGAAAAAACACGTGTCTGGAAGGGCTCTCCCAGTCATAACTCGAGAATATAATCCAGGTTTCGGCCTCAACTCGAGAAAAACTATGAGACTTTCCCCTGGCTGCGAGATGAGGCCCGATTCCCTGCACTGCGTGCAGAGCAATTCCGTGTTCCACATCAAACGTGAAAGGAGCCTTGATTTCCTTGATGGCACTCCAGAGAAAACCCAAGATCACTGTCTCAAGTCTAGAGGGATGCTGAGGTCACTGTAGCAACAGGAAAGGTCTTCGTGGACCCCAAATCAACTCGAGATGAGAGCTTAGTCCCTGGCTTCGACTCAAGAAGAATACCAACTTTCCACAAGCACCTCAAGAGGAGGCTTCTCACAGCTGCAGTTATGTGAGAGGGACCCTGAGTTTCTGGCCTCAAGTAGAATGGACGCCGAGATGCTCTGACTCGAAGTAAGGCCGGATATCCCTGCAGTGAATTGAATGCAGGCTCGTCTTGCATCTCGCAAGACGAAGGGATGTCTGAATCCCCTGTGGAGACCACAGAGAAAGACCTAGTTCTCCACTTCATCGCGACCAGAGGCCTCACATCCTTTGAAAACTCGAGAGGTCGGCGGAGATCAATGCTTCCCAAGGAAACGATGCCTGACTCCTCTTGAAAATGGATAGAAGTCCCAGGATCCCTGTGGCACTTGGAAAGGGACCCTGGGTCTCCCGCCTCACGTGGAGACGCGTCCCAATTGCCATGCCAAGACTCGAGGAGAATCCCGAGGTGTCCCTCGCACCTAGGCAGGAGTCCTGACGTCGCTGAACAAACACGTGTCTGGAAGGGCCCTCCCCGTCGTAACTCGAGAATATACCACAGTTTCCGGCCGGAACTCGAGAAAAACCATGAGACTTCCCCCTCGCCGCGAGATGAGGCCCGAATCCCCTGCACTGCGTGCAGAGCAATTCCGTGTTCCACATCAAACGTGAAAGGAGCCTTGATTTCCTTGATGGCACTCCAGAGAGTACCCAAGATCACTGTCTCAAGTCTAGAGGGATCCTGAGGTCACTGTAGCAACAGGAAAAGGCTCCGTGGACCCCAAATCAACTCGAAATTAGAGCTTAGTCCCTGGCTTCGACTCAAGGGCAATACCAACTTTGCACAAGCACCTCACGAGGAGGCTTCTGTCAGCTATAGGTATGTGAGAGGGACCTTAGGTTTGTGGCCTCAAGTGGAATGGACACCGAGATGCTCTGACTGGAAGTAAGGCCGGATATCCCTGCAGTGAATTGAATGCAGGCTCGTCTTGCATCTCCCAAGACGAAGGGATGTCTGAATCCACTGTGGAGACCACAGAGAAAGACCTTGTTCTCCGCCTCTTCGCGACCGGAGGACTACATCCTTTGAAAACTCGAGAGGTCCGCGAAGATCAATGCTTCCAAAGGAGACGATGCCTGACTCTTCTTGCAAATGGATAGGAGCCCCAGGAACCCTGTGGCACGTGGAAAGGGACCCTGGGTCTCCCGCCTCGCGTGGAGACGCGTCCCAATTGCCATGCCAAGACTCGAGGAGGATACTGAGCTGTCCCTCGCACCTTGGCAGGAGTCCTGACGTCGCTGAACAAACACGTGTCTGGAAGGGCCCTCCCCGTGGTAACTCGAGAATATACCCCAGTTTCCGGCCGCAACTCGAGAAAAACCATGAGACTTCCTCCTCGCAGCGAGATAAGGCCCGATTCCCCTGCACTGCGTGCAGAGCAATTCTGTGTTCCACATCAAACGTGAAAGGAGCCTTGATTTCCTGGGTTGCACTCCAGAGAAAACCCAAGATCACTGTCTCAAGTCTAGAGGGATCCTGAGGTCACTGTAGCAACATGAAAGGGCTCTGTGAACCCCAAATTAACTCGAGATGAGAGCTTAGTCCCTGGCTTCGACTCAAGAGGCATACCAACTTTCCAAAGCACCTCAAGAGGAGGCTTCTCTCAGCTACAGGTATGTGAGAGGGACCCTGGTTTGTGGCCTCAAGTGGAATGGACACCGAGATGCTCTGACTTGAAATAAGGCGGCATATCCCTGCAGTTAATTGAATACAGGCTCCTCTTGCATCTCCCAAGACGAAGGGATGTCTGAATCCCCTGTGGAGACCACAGAGAAAGACGTCGTTCTCCGCCTCATCGCGACCGGGGACCTCACATCCTTTGAAAACGCGAGAGGTCTGCGGAGATTAATGCTTCCAAAGGAGACGATGCCTGACTCCTCTTGAAAATGGATAGGAGTCCCAGGATCCCTGTGGCGCGTGGAAAGGGATCCTGGGTCTCCCGCCTCACATGGAGACGCGTCCCAATTGCCATGCCAAGACTCGAGGAGAATCCCGAGGTGTCCCTCGCACCTAGGCAGGACTCCTGACGTCGCTGAACAAACACGTGTCTGGAAGGGCCCTCCTCGTCGTAACTCAAGAATATACCCCAGGTTCCGGCCGCAATTCGAGAAAAACCATGAGACTTCCCCCTCATCGCGAGATGAGGCCCGAGTCCCCTGCACTGCGTGCAGAGCAATTCTGTGTTCCACATCAAACGTGAAAGGAGCCTTGATTTCCTTGATGGCACTCCAGAGAAAACCCAAGATCACTTTATCAAGTCTAGAGGGATCCTGTGGTCATTGTAGCAACACGAAAGGGCTTCGTGGACCCCAAATCAACTCGTGATGAGAGCTTAGTCCCGGGCTTTGACTCAAGAAGAATACCAACTTTCCACAAGCGCCTCAAGAGGAGGCTTCTCTCAGCTACAGGTATGTGAGAGGGACCCTGAGTTTCTGGCCTCAAGTAGAATGGACGCTGAGATGCTCTGACTCGAAGTAAGGCCGGATATCCCTGCAGTGAATTGAATGCAGGCTCGTCTTGCATCTCCCAAGTCGAAGGGATGTCTGAATCCCCTGTGGAGACCACAGAGAAAGACCTCGTTCTCCGCCTCATTGCGACCGGAGGCCTCACATCCTTTGAAAACTCGAGAGGTCCGTGGAGATCAATGCTTCCAAAGGAGACGATGCCTGACTCCTCTGGAAAATGGATAGGAGTCCCCGGATCCCTGTGGCACGTGGAAAGGAACACTGGGTCTCTCGCCTTACGTGGAGACGCATCCCAATTGCCATGCCAAGACTCGAGGAGAATCCCGAGGTGTCCCTCGCACCTAGGCAGGAGTCCTGACATCGCTGAACAAACACGTGTCTGGAAGGGCGCTCCCCGTCGTAACTCGAGAATATACCCAGGTTCCGGCCGCAACTTGAGAAAAACCATGAGACTTCCCCCTCATCGCGAGATGAGGCCCGATTCCCCTGCACTGCGTGCAGAGCAATTCCGTGTACCACATCAAACGTGTAAGGAGCCTTGATTTCCTTGATGGCACTACAGAGAAAACCCAAGATCACTGTCTCAAGTCTAGAGGGATCCTGAGGTCACTGTAGCAACACGAAAGGGCTTCATGGACCCCAAATCAATTCGAGATGAGAGCTTAGTCCCTGGAATCGACTCAAGAGGAATACCAACTTTGCACAAGCACCGCAAGAGGAGGCTTCTCTCAGCTACAGGTATGTGAGAGGGACCCTGAGATTGTGGACTCAAGTCGAATGGATACCGAGATGCTCTGACTCGAAGTAAGGCCGGATATCCCTGCAGTGAATTGAATGCAGGCTCGGCTTGCATCTCCCAAGACGAAGGGATGTCTGAATGCCCTGTGGAGACCACAGAGAAAGACCTCGTTCTCCGCCTCATCGCGACCTGAGTCCTCACCTCTTTGGAAAACTCGAGAGGTCCGCGGAGATCAATGCTTCCTAAGGAGACGATGCCTGACTCCTCTTGAAAATGGATAGGAGTCCCAGGATCCCTGTGGCACGTGGAAAGGGACCCTGGGTCTCCCGCCTCGCGTGGAGACGCGTCCCAATTGCCATTCCAAGACTCGAGGAGAATCCCGAGGTGTCCCTCGCACCTAGGCAGGAGTCCTGACGTCGCTGAAAAAACACGTGTCTGGAAGGGCTCTCCCAGTCATAACTCGAGAATATAATCCAGGTTTCGGCGTCAACTCGAGAAAAACTATGAGACTTTCCCCTGGCTGCGAGATGAGGCCCGATTCCCTGCACTGTGTGCAGAGCAATTTCGTGTTCAACATCAAACGTGAAAGGAACCTTGATTTCCTTGATGGCACTCCTGAGAACACCCAAGATCACTGTCTCAAGTCTAGAGGCATCCTGAGGTCACTGTAGCAACACGAAAGGGCTCCGGGGACCCCAAGTCAACTCGAGATGAGAGCTTAGTCCCTGGCTTCGACTCAAGAGGAATACCAACTTTCCACAAGCACCTCAAGATGAGGCTTCTCTCAGCTACAGGTATGTGAGAGGGACCCTGAGTTTGTGGCCTCAAGTGGAATGGACACCGAGATGCTCTGACTCGAAGTAAGGCCGGATATCCCTGCAGTGAAATGACTGCAGGCTCCTCTTGCATCTCCCAAGACGAAGGGTTGTCTGAATCCCCTGTGGAGACCACAGAGAAAGACCTAGTTCTCCGCCTAATTGCGACCTGAGGCCTCACATCCTTTGAAAACTCGAGAGGTCCGCGGAGATCAATTCTTCCAAGGAGAATATGCTTGAGTCCTCTTGAAAATAGATACGAGTCCCAGGATCCCTGTGGTACATGGAAAGGGACACTGGGTATACAGCCTCACGTGGAGACGCGTCCCAATTGCCATGCCAAGACTCGAGGAGAATCCCGAGGTGTCCCTCACACCTAGGCAGGAGTCCTGATGTCGATGAACAAACACGTGTCTGGAAGGGCCCTCCACGGCGTAACTCAAGAATATACCCCAGGTTCCGGCCGCAACTCGAGAAAAACCATGAGACTTGCTCCTCGCCGCGAGATGAGGCCCGATTCCCTGCACTGCGTGCAGAGCAATTCCGTGTTCCACATCAAACGTGAAAGGAGCCTTGATTTCCTTGATGGCACTCCAGAGAAAACCCAAGATCACTGTCTCAAGTCTAGAGGGATCCTGAGGTCACTGTAGCAACACGAAAGGGCTCCGTGGACCCCAAATCATCTCGAGATGAGAGCTTAGTCCCTGGCTTCGACTCAAGAGGAATACTAACTTTCCACAAGCACCTCAAGAGGAGGCTTCTCTCAGCTACAGGTATGTGAGAGGGACCCTGAGTTTGTGGCCTCAAGTGGAATGGACACCGAGATGCTGTGACTCGAAGTAACGCCGGATATCACTGCAGTGAATTGAATGCAGGCTCGTCTTGCATCTCCCAAGACGAAGGGATGTCTGACTCCCCTGTGGAGATCACAGAGAAAGACCTAGTTCTCCGCCTCATCGCGACCGGAGGCCTCACATCCTTTGAAAACTCGAGAGGTCCGCGGAGATCAATGCTTCCAAAGGAGACGATGCCTGAGTCCTCTTGAAAATGGATAGGAGTCCCAGGATCCCTGTGGCATGTCAAAAGGGACCCTGTGTCTCCCTCCTCACGTGGAGAAGCATCCCAATTGCCATGCCAAGTCTCGAGGAGAATCCCGAGGTGTCCCTCGCACCTAGGCAGGAGTCCTGAAGTCGCTGAACAAACACGTGTCTGGAAGGGCCCTCCCCGTCGTAACTCGAGAATATACCCCAGGTTCCAGCCGCAACTCGACAAAAAACATGAGACTTCCCCCTCGCCACGAGATGAGGCCCGATTCCCCTGCACTGCATGCAGAGCAATTCCGTGTTCCACATCAACAGTGAAAGGAGCCTTGATTTCCTTGATGACACTCCAGAGAAAACCCAAGATCACTGTCTCAAGTCTAGAGGGATCCTGAGGTCACTGTAGCAACATGAAAGGGCTCTGTGGACCCCAAATTAACTCGAGATGAGAGCTTAGTCCCTGGCGTCGACTCAAGAGGCATACCAACTTTCCAAAGCACCTCAAGAGGAGGCTTCTCTCAGCTACAGGTATGTGAGAGGGACCCTGAGTTTGTGGCCTCAAGTGGAATGGACACCGAGATGCTCTGACTTGAAATAAGGCGGCATATCCCTGCAGTTAATTGAATACAGGCTCCTCTTGCATCTCCCAAGACGAAGGGATGTCTGAATCCCCTGTGGAGACCACAGAGAAAGACGTCGTTCTCCGCCTCATCGCGACCGGGGACCTCACATCCTTTGAAAACGTGAGAGGTCTGCGGAGATTAATGCTTCCAAAGGAGACGATGCCTGACTCCTCTTGAAAATGGATAGGAGTCCCAGGATCCCTGTGGCGCGTGGAAAGGGATCCTGGGTCTCCCGCCTCACATGGAGACGCGTCCCAATTGCCATGCCAAGACTCGAGGAGAATCCCGAGGTGTCCCTCGCACCTAGGCAGGACTCCTGACGTCGCTGAACACACACGTGTCTGGAAGGGCCCTCCTCGTCGTAACTCAAGAATATATCCCAGGTTCCGGCCGCAATTCGAGAAAAACCATGAGACTTCCCCCTCATCGCGAGATGAGGCCCGATTCCCCTGCACTGCGTGCAGAGCAATTCCGTGTTCCACATCAAACGTGAAAGGAGCCTTGATTTCCTTGATGGCACTCCAGAGAAAACCCAAGATCACTTTATCAAGTCTAGAGGGATCCTGAGGTCATTGTAGCAACACGAAAGGGCTTCGTGGACCCCAAATCAACTCGAGATGAGAGCTTAGTCCCGGGCTTTGACTCAAGAAGAATACCAACTTTCCACAAGCGCCTCAAGAGGAGGCTTCTCTCAGCTACAGGTATGTGAGAGGGACCCTGAGTTTCTGGTCTCAAGTAGAATGGACGCTGAGATGCTCTGACTCGAAGTAAGGCCGGATATCCCTGCAGTGAATTGAATGCAGGCTCGTCTTGCATTTCCCAAGTCGAAGGGATGTCTGAATCCCCTGTGGAGACCACAGAGAAAGACCTCGTTCTCCGCCTCATCGCGACCGGAGGCCTCACATCCTTTGAAAACTCGAGAGGTCCGTGGAGATCAATGCTTCCAAAGGAGACGATGCCTGACTCCTCTGGAAAATGGATAGGAGTCCCCGGATCCCTGTGGCACGTGGAAAGGGACCCTGGGTCTCTCGCCTTACGTGGAGACGCATCCCAATTGCCATGCCAAGACTCGAGGAGAATCCCGAGGTGTCCCTCGCACCTAGGCAGGAGTCCTGACGTCGCTGAACAAACACGTGTCTGGAAGGGCGCTCCCCGTCGTAACTCGAGAATATACCCAGGTTCCGGCCGCAACTTGAGAAAAACCATGAGACTTCCCCCTCACCGCGAGATGAGGCCCGATTCACCTGTACTGCGTGCAGAGCAATTCCGTGTACCACATCAAACGTGTAAGGAGCCTTGATTTCCTTGATGGCACTACAGAGAAAACCCAAGATCACTGTCTCAAGTCTAGAGGGATCCTGAGGTCACTGTAGCAACACGAAAGGGCTTCATGGACCCCAAATCAACTCGAGATGAGAGCTTAGTCCCTGGCATCGACTCAAGAGGAATACCAACTTTGCACAAGCACCGCAAGAGGAGGCTTCTCTCAGCTACAGGTATGTGAGAGGGACCCTGAGATTGTGGACTCAAGTGGAATGGATACCGAGATGCTCTGACTCGAAGTAAGGCCGGATATCCCTGCAGTGAATTGAATGCAGGCTCGTCTTGCATCTCCCAAGACGAAGGGATGTCTGAATCCCCTGTGGAGACCACAGAGAAAGACCTCGTTCTCCGCCTCATCGCGACCTGAGTCCTCACCTACTTGGAAAACTCGAGAGGTCCGCGGAGATCAATGCTTCCTAAGGAGATGATGCCTGACTCCTCTTGAAAAAGGATAGGAGTCCCAGGATCCCTGTGGCACGTGGAAAGGGATCCTGGGTCTCCCGCCTCAAGTGGAGACGCGTCCCAATTGCCATTCCAAGACTCGAGGATAATCCCGAGGTGTCCCTCACACCTAATCAGGTTTCCTGACGTCACTTAAGAAACACGTGCCTGGAAGGGCCCTCCCCGTCGTAACTCGAGAATATACCCCAGGATCCGGCGGCAACTCGAGAAAAACCATGAGACTTCCCCCTCGCCGCGAGATGAGGCCCAATTCCCCTGCACCGCGTGCAGAGCAATTCCGTGTTTCACTTCAAACGTGAAAGGAGCCTTGATTTCCTTGATGGCACTCCAGAGAAAACCCAAGATCACTGTCTCAAGTCTAGAGGGACCCTGAGGTCACTGTAGCAACACGATAGGGCTCCGTGGACCCCAAATCAACTCGAGATGACAGCGTAATCCCTGACTTCTACTCTAGAGGAATACCAGCTTTCCACAAGCACCTCAAGAGGATGCTTCTCTCAGCTACAGGTATGGGAGTGGGACCCTGATTTCGTGGCCTCAAGTGGAATGGACACCGAGATGCTCTGACTCGAAGTAAGTCCGGATATCCCTGCAGTGAATTGAATGCAGGCTCGTCTTGCATCTCCCAAGACGAAGGGATGTCTGAATCCCCTGTGGAGACCACAGAGAAAGACGGTTCTCCGCCTCATCCCTACCGGAGGCCTCACATCCTTTGAAAACTTGAGAGGTCCTCGGAGATCAATGCTTCCAAAGGAGACGATGCCTGACTCCTCTTGAAAATGGATAGGAGTCCCAGGATCCCTGTGGCACGTGTAAAGGGACCCTGGGTCTCCCACCTCACGTGGAGACGCATCCCAATTTCCATGCTAAGACTCGAGGAGAATCCCGAGGTGTCCCTGGCACCTAGGCAGGAGTCCTGACGTCGCTGAACAAACATGTGTCTGGAAGGGCCCTCCCCGTCGTAACTCGAGAATATACCCCAGGTTCCGGCCCCAACTCGAGAAAAACCATGAGACTTCCCCCTCGCCGCGAGATGAGGCCCGATTCCCCTGCACTGCCTGCAGAGCATTTCCGTGTTCCACATCAAACGTGAAAGGAACCTTGATTTCCTTGATGGCACTCCAGAGAACACCCAAGATCACTGTCTCAAGTCTAGAGGCATCCTGAGGTCACTGTAGCAACACGAAAGGGCTCCGGGGACCCCAAGTCAACTCGAGATGAGAGCTTAGTCCCTGGCTTCGACTCAAGAGGAATACCAACTTTCCACAAGCACCTCAAGATGAGGCTTCTCTCAGCTACAGGTATGTGAGAGGGACCCTGAGTTTGTGGCCTCAAGTGGAATGGACACCGAGATGCTCTGACTCGAAGTAAGGCCGGATATCCCTGCAGTGAATTGACTGCAGGCTCGTCTTGCATCTCCCAAGACGAAGGGTTGTCTGAATCCCCTGTGGAGACCACAGAGAAAGACCTAGTTCTCCGCCTAATTGCGACCTGAGGCCTCACATCCTTTGAAAACTCGAGAGGTCCGCTGAGATCAATTCTTCCAAAGGAGAATATGCTTGAGTCCTCTTGAAAATAGATACGAGTCCCAGGATCCCTGTGGTACATGGAAAGGGACACTGGGTATACAGCCTCACGTGGAGACGCGTCCCAATTGCCATGCCAAGACTCAAGGAGAATCCCGAGGTGTCCCTCGCACCTAGGCAGGAGTCCTGATGTCGATGAACAAACACGTGTCTGGAAGGGCCCTCCACGGCGTAACTCAAGAATATACCCCAGGTTCCGGCCGCAACTCGAGAAAAACCATGAGACTTGCTCCTCGCCGCGAGATGAGGCCCGATTCCCTGCACTGCGTGCAGAGCAATTCCGTGTTCCACATCAAACGTGAAAGGAGCCTTGATTTCCTTGATGGCACTCCAGAGAAAACCCAAGATCACTGTCTCAAGTCTAGAGGGATCCTGAGGTCACTGTACCAACACGAAAGGGCTCCGTGGACCCCAAATCATCTCGAGATGAGAGCTTAGTCCCTGGCTTCGACTCAAGAGGAATACTAACTTTCCACAAGCACCTCAAGAGGAGGCTTCTCTCAGCTACAGGTATGTGAGAGGGACCCTGAGTTTGTGGCCTCAAGTGGAATGGACACCGAGATGCTGTGACTCGAAGTAACGCCGGATATCACTGCAGTGAATTGAATGCAGGCTCGTCTTGCATCTCCCAAGACGAAGGGATGTCTGACTCCCCTGTGGAGATCACAGAGAAAGACCTAGTTCTCCGCCTCATCGCGACCGGAGGCCTCACATCCTTTGAAAACTCGAGAGGTCCGCGGAGATCAATGCCTCCAAAGGAGACGATGCCTGACTCCTCTTGAAAATGGATAGGAGTCCCAGGGTCCCTGTGGCACGTGAAAAGTGACCCTGGGTCTCCCGCCTCGCGTGGAGACGCGTCCCAATTGCCATGAAAAGACTCGAGGAGAATCCCGAGGTGTCCCTCGCACCTAGGCAGGAGTCCTGACGTCGCTGAAAAAACACGTGTCTGGAAGGGCCCTCCCAGTCATAACTCGAGAATATAATCCAAGTTTCGGCCTCAACTCGAGAAAAACTATGAGACTTTCCCCTGGCTGCGAGATGAGGCCCGATTCCCTGCACTGCGTGCAGAGCAATTCCGTGTTCCACATCAAACGTGAAAGGAGCCTTGATTTCCTTGATGGCACTCCAGAGAAAACCCAAGATCACTGTCTCAAGTCTAGAGGGATCCTGAGGTCACTGTAGCAACACGAAAGGTCTTCGTGGACCCCAAATCAACTCGAGATGAGAGCTTAGTCCCTGGCTTCGACTCAAGAAGAATACCAACTATCCACAAGCAACTCAAGAGGAGGCTTCTCACAGCTACAGTTATGTGAGAGGGACCCTGAGTTTCTGGCCTCAAGTAGAATGGACGCCGAGATGCTGTGACTCGAAGTAAGGCCGGATATCCCTGCAGTGAATTGAATGCAGGCTCGTCTTGCATCTCGCAAGACGAAGGGATGTCTGAATCCCCTGTGGAGACCACAGAGAAAGACCTAGTTCTCCACCTCATCGCGACCGGAGGCCTCACATCCTTTGAAAACTCGAGAGGTCCGCGGAGATCAATGCTTCCCAAGGAAACGATGCCTGACTCCTCTTGAAAATGGATAGGAGTCCCAGGATCCCTGTGGCACTTGGAAAGGGACCCTGGGTCTCCCGCCTCACGTGGAGACGCGTCCCAATTGCCATGCCAAGACTCGAGGAGAATCCCGAGGTGTCCCTCGCACCTAGGCAGGAGTCCTGACGTCGCTGAACAAACACGTGTCTGGAAGGGCCCTCCCCGTCGTAACTCGAGAATATACCACAGTTTCCGGCCGCAACTCGAGAAAAACCATGAGACTTCCCCCTCGCCGCGAGATGAGGCCCGAATCCCCTGCACTGCGTGCAGAGCAATTCCGTGTTCCACATCAAACGTGAAAGGAGCCTTGATTTCCTTGATGGCACTCCAGAGAGTACCCAAGATCACTGTCTCAAGTCTAGAGGGATCCTGAGGTCACTGTAGCAACAGGAAAAGGCTCCGTGGACCCCAAATCAACTCGAAATGAGAGCTTAGTCCCTGGCTTCGACTCAAGGGCAATACCAACTTTGCACAAGCACCTCACGAGGAGGCTTCTGTCAGCTATAGGTATGTGAGAGGGACCTTGAGTTTGTGGCCTCAAGTGGAATGGACACCGAGATGCTCTGACTGGAAGTAAGGCCGGATATCCCTGCAGTGAATTGAATGCAGGCTCGTCTTGCATCTCCCAAGACGAAGGGATGTCTGAATCCACTGTGGAAACCACAGAGAAAGACCTTGTTCTCCGCCTCTTCGTGAACGGAGGACTCACATCCTTTGAAAACTCGAGAGGTCTGCGAAGATCAATGCATCCAAAGGAGACGATGCCTGACTCTTCTTGCAAATGGATAGGAGCCCCAGGAACCCTGTGGCACGTGGAAAGGGACCCTGGGTCTCCCGCCTCGCGTGGAGACGCGTCCCAATTGCCATGCCAAGACTCGAGGAGGATACCGAGGTGTCCCTCGCACCTTGGCAGGAGTCCTGACGTCGCTGAACAAACACGTGTCTGGAAGGGCCCTCCCCGTGGTAACTCGAGAATATACCCCAGTTTCTGGCCGCAACTCGAGAAAAACCATGAGACTTCCTCCTCGCAGCGAGATGAGGCCCGATTCCCCTGCACTGCGTACAGAGCAATTCTGTGTTCCACATCAAACGTGAAAGGAGCCTTGATTTCCTGGGTTGCAATCCAGAGAAAACCCAAGATCACTGTCTCAAGTCTAGAGGGATCCTGAGGTCACTGTAGCAACATGAAAGGGCTCTGTGGACCCCAAATTAACTCGAGATGAGAGCTTAGTCCCTGGCTTCGACTCAAGAGGCATACCAAATTTCCAAAGCACCTCAAGAGGAGGCTTCTCTCAGCTACAGGTATGTGAGAGGGACCCTGAGTTTGTGGCCTCAAGTGGAATGGACACCGAGATGCTCTGACTTGAAATAAGGCGGCATATCCCTGCAGTTAATTGAATACAGGCTCCTCTTGCATCTCCCAAGACGAAGGGATGTCTGAATCTCCTGTGGAGACCACAGAGAAAGACGTCGTTCTCTGCCTCATCGCGACCGGGGACCTCACATCCTTTGAAAACGCGAGAGGTCTGCGGAGATTAATGCTTCCAAAGGAGACGATGCCTGACTCCTCTTGAAAATGGATAGGAGTCCCAGGATCCCTGTGGCGCGTGGAAAGGGATCCTGGGTCTCCCGCCTCACATGGAGACGCGTCCCAATTGCCATGCCAAGACTCGAGGAGAATCCCGAGGTGTCCCTCGCACCTAGGCAGGACTCCTGAAGTCGCTGAACAAACACGTGTCTGGAAGGGCCCTCCTCGTCGTAACTCAAGAATATACCCCAGGTTCCGGCCGCAATTCGAGAAAAACCATGAGACTTCCCCATCATCGCGAGATGAGGCCCGATTCCCCTGCACTGCATGCAGAGCAATTCCGTGTTCCACATCAAACGTGAAAGGAGCCTTGATTTCCTTGATGGCACTCCAGAGAAAACCCAAGATCACTGTATCAAGTCTAGAGGGACCCTGAGGTCACTGTAGCAACACGATAGGGCTCCGTGGACCCCAAATCAACTCGAGATGACAGCGTAATCCCTGACTTCTACTCTAGAGGAATACCAGCTTTCCACAAGCACCTCAAGAGGATGCTTCTCTCAGCTACAGGTATGGGAGTGGGACCCTGATTTCGTGGCCTCAAGTGGAATGGACACCGAGATGCTCTGACTCGAAGTAAGTCCGGATATCCCTGCAGTGAATTGAATGCAGGCTCGTCTTGCATCTCCCAAGACGAAGGGATGTCTGAATCCCATGTGGAGACCACAGAGAAAGACGGTTCTCCGCCTCATCCCTACCGGAGGCCTCACATCCTTTGAAAACTTGAGAGGTCCTCGGAGATCAATGCTTCCAAAGGAGACGATGCCTGACTCCTCTTGAAAATGGATAGGAGTCCCAGGATCCCTGTGGCACGTGGAAAGGGACCCTGGGTCTCCCACCTCACGTGGAGACGCATCCCAATTTCCATGCTAAGACTCGAAGAGAATCCCGAGGTGTCCCTGGCACCTAGGCAGGAGTCCTGACGTCGCTGAACAAACATGTGTCTGGAAGGGCCCTCCCCGTCGTAACTCGAGAATATACCCCAGGTTCCGGCCGCAACTCGAGAAAAACCATGAGACTTCCCCCTCGCCGCGAGATGAGGCCCGATTCCCCTGCACTGCCTGCAGAGCATTTCCGTGTTCCACATCAAACGTGAAAGGAACCTTGATTTCCTTGATGGCACTCCAGAGAACACCCAAGATCACTGTCTCAAGTCTAGAGGCATCCTGAGGTCACTGTAGCAACACGAAAGGGCTCCGGGGACCCCAAGTCAACTCGAGATGAGAGCTTAGTCCCTGGCTTCGACTCAAGAGGAATACCAACTTTCCACAAGCACCTCAAGATGAGGCTTCTCTCAGCTACAGGTATGTGAGAGGGACCCTGAGTTTGTGGCCTCAAGTGGAATGGACACCGAGATGCTCTGACTCGAAGTAAGGCCGGATATCCCTGCAGTGAATTGACTGCAGGCTCGTCTTGCATCTCCCAAGACGAAGGGTTGTCTGAATCCCCTGTGGAGACCACAGAGAAAGACCTAGTTCTCCGCCTAATTGCGACCTGAGGCCTCACATCCTTTGAAAACTCGAGAGGTCCGCTGAGATCAATTCTTCCAAAGGAGAATATGCTTGAGTCCTCTTGAAAATAGATACGAGTCCCAGGATCCCTGTGGTACATGGAAAGGGACACTGGGTATACAGCCTCACGTGGAGACGCGTCCCAATTGCCATGCCAAGACTCGAGGAGAATCCCGAGGTGTCCCTCGCACCTAGGCAGGAGTCCTGATGTCGATGAACAAACACGTGTCTGGAAGGGCCCTCCACGGCGTAACTCAAGAATATACCCCAGGTTCCGGCCGCAACTCGAGAAAAACCATGAGACTTGCTCCTCGCCGCGAGATGAGGCCCGATTCCCTGCACTGCGTGCAGAGGAATTCCGTGTTCCACATCAAACGTGAAAGGAGCCTTGATTTCCTTGATGGCACTCCAGAGAAAACCCAAGATCACTGTCTCAAGTCTAGAGGGATCCTGAGGTCACTGTACCAACACGAAAGGGCTCCGTGGACCCCAAATCATCTCGAGATGAGAGCTTAGTCCCTGGCTTCGACTCAAGAGGAATACTAACTTTCCACAAGCACCTCAAGAGGAGGCTTCTCTCAGCTACAGGTATGTGAGAGGGACCCTGAGTTTGTGGCCTCAAGTGGAATGGACACCGAGATGCTGTGACTCGAAGTAACGCCGGATATCACTGCAGTGAATTGAATGCAGGCTCGTCTTGCATCTCCCAAGACGAAGGGATGTCTGACTCCCCTGTGGAGATCACAGAGAAAGACCTAGTTCTCCGCCTCATCGCGACCGGAGGCCTCACATCCTTTGAAAACTCGAGAGGTCCGCGGAGATCAATGCCTCCAAAGGAGACGATGCCTGACTCCTCTTGAAAATGGATAGGAGTCCCAGGGTCCCTGTGGCACGTGAAAAGTGACGCTGGGTCTCCCGCCTCGCGTGGAGACGCGTCCCAATTGCCATGAAAAGACTCGAGGAGAATCCCGAGGTGTCCCTCGCACCTAGGCAGGAGTCCTGACGTCGCTGAAAAAACACGTGTCTGGAAGGGCCCTCCCAGTCATAACTCGAGAATATAATCCAAGTTTCGGCCTCAACTCGAGAAAAACTATGAGACTTTCCCCTGGCTGCGAGATGAGGCCCGATTCCCTGCACTGCGTGCAGAGCAATTCCGTGTTCCACATCAAACGTGAAAGGAGCCTTGATTTCCTTGATGGCACTCCAGAGAAAACCCAAGATCACTGTCTCAAGTCTAGAGGGATCCTGAGGTCACTGTAGCAACACGAAAGGTCTTCGTGGACCCCAAATCAACTCGAGATGAGAGCTTAGTCCCTGGCTTCGACTCAAGAAGAATACCAACTATCCACAAGCAACTCAAGAGGAGGCTTCTCACAGCTACAGTTATGTGAGAGGGACCCTGAGTTTCTGGCCTCAAGTAGAATGGACGCCGAGATGCTGTGACTCGAAGTAAGGCCGGATATCCCTGCAGTGAATTGAATGCAGGCTCGTCTTGCATCTCGCAAGACGAAGGGATGTCTGAATCCCCTGTGGAGACCACAGAGAAAGACCTAGTTCTCCACCTCATCGCGACCGGAGGCCTCACATCCTTTGAAAACTCGAGAGGTCCGCGGAGATCAATGCTTCCCAAGGAAACGATGCCTGACTCCTCTTGAAAATGGATAGGAGTCCCAGGATCCCTGTGGCACTTGGAAAGGGACCCTGGGTCTCCCGCCTCACGTGGAGACGCGTCCCAATTGCCATGCCAAGACTCGAGGAGAATCCCGAGGTGTCCCTCGCACCTAGGCAGGAGTCCTGACGTCGCTGAACAAACACGTGTCTGGAAGGGCCCTCCCCGTCGTAACTCGAGAATATACCACAGTTTCCGGCCGCAACTCGAGAAAAACCATGAGACTTCCCCCTCGCCGCGAGATGAGGCCCGAATCCCCTGCACTGCGTGCAGAGCAATTCCGTGTTCCACATCAAACGTGAAAGGAGCCTTGATTTCCTTGATGGCACTCCAGAGAGTACCCAAGATCACTGTCTCAAGTCTAGAGGGATCCTGAGGTCACTGTAGCAACAGGAAAAGGCTCCGTGGACCCCAAATCAACTCGAAATGAGAGCTTAGTCCCTGGCTTCGACTCAAGGGCAATACCAACTTTGCACAAGCACCTCACGAGGAGGCTTCTGTCAGCTATAGGTATGTGAGAGGGACCTTGAGTTTGTGGCCTCAAGTGGAATGGACACCGAGATGCTCTGACTGGAAGTAAGGCCGGATATCCCTGCAGTGAATTGAATGCAGGCTCGTCTTGCATCTCCCAAGACGAAGGGATGTCTGAATCCACTGTGGAAACCACAGAGAAAGACCTTGTTCTCCGCCTCTTCGTGAACGGAGGACTCACATCCTTTGAAAACTCGAGAGGTCTGCGAAGATCAATGCATCCAAAGGAGACGATGCCTGACTCTTCTTGCAAATGGATAGGAGCCCCAGGAACCCTGTGGCACGTGGAAAGGGACCCTGGGTCTCCCGCCTCGCGTGGAGACGCGTCCCAATTGCCATGCCAAGACTCGAGGAGGATACCGAGGTGTCCCTCGCACCTTGGCAGGAGTCCTGACGTCGCTGAACAAACACGTGTCTGGAAGGGCCCTCCCCGTGGTAACTCGAGAATATACCCCAGTTTCTGGCCGCAACTCGAGAAAAACCATGAGACTTCCTCCTCGCAGCGAGATGAGGCCCGATTCCCCTGCACTGCGTACAGAGCAATTCTGTGTTCCACATCAAACGTGAAAGGAGCCTTGATTTCCTGGGTTGCAATCCAGAGAAAACCCAAGATCACTGTCTCAAGTCTAGAGGGATCCTGAGGTCACTGTCGCAAAACGAAAGGGCTCCGTGGACCCCAAATCGACTCGAGATGAGAGTTTAGTCCCTGGCTTCAACACAAGAAGAATACCAACTTTCCACAAGCACCTCGAGAGGAGGCTTCTCTCAGCTACAGGTATGTGAGAGGGACCCAGATTTTGTGCCTCAAGTGGAATGGACACCGAGATGCTCTGACTCGAAGTAAGGCTGGATATCCCTGCAGTGAATTGAATGCAGGCTCGTCTTGCATCTCTCACGACGAAGGGATGTCTGAATCCCCTGTGGAGACCAGAGAGAAAGACCTCGTTCTCCCCATCATCGCGACCGGAGGCCTCACGTCCTTTGAAAACTCGAGAGGTCCGCGGAGATCAATGCTTCCTAAGGAGACGATGCCTGACTCCTCTTGAAAATGGATAGGAGTCCCAGGATCCCTGTGGCACGTGGAAAGGGACCCTGGGTCTCCCGCCTCACGTGGAGACGCGTCCCCAATGCCATGCCAAGATTCGAGGAGAATCCTGAGGTGTCCCTCGCACCTAGGCAGGAGTCCTGACTTTGCTGAACAAACACGTGTCTGGAGGGGCCCTCCCCGTCGTAACTCGAGAATATACCCCAGGTTCCGGCTGCAACTCGAGAAAAACCATGAGACTTCCCCATCATCGCGAGATGAGGCCCGATTCCCCTGCACTGCATGCAGAGCAATTCCGTGTTCCACATCAAACGTGAAAGGAGCCTTGATTTCCTTGATGGCACTTCAGAGAAGTCCCAAGATCACTGTCTCAAGTCTAGAGGGATCCTGAGGTCACTGGAGCAACAGGAAAGGGCTCCTTGGACCCCAAATCAACTCGAGATGAGAGCTTAGTCCCTGGCTTCGACTCAAGAGGAATACCAACTTTCCACAAGCACCTCAAGAGGAAGCTTCTCTCAGCTACAGGTATGTGAGAGGGACCCTGATTTTGTGGCCTCAAGTTGAATGGACAGCGAGATGCTCTGACTCAAAGTAAGGCCGGATATCCCTGCAGTGAATTGAATGAAGGCTTGTCTTGCCTCTCCCAAGACGAAGGGATGTCTTAATCCCCTGGGGAGACCACAGAGAAAGACCTAGTCCTCCGCCTCAACGCGACCGGAGGCCTCACATCCTTTGAAAACTCGAGAGGTTCGGGTATGTCAATGCTTCCAAAGGAGACGATGCCTGACTCCTCTTGAAAATGGATAGGAGTCCCAGGATCCCTATGGCACGTGGAAAGGGACACTGGGTCTCCCGCCTCACGTGGAGTCGCGTCCCAATTTCCATGCCAAGACTCGAGGAGAATTCCGAGGTGTCCCTCGCACCTAGGCAGGAGTCCTGACTTCGCTGAACAAACACGTGTCTGGAAGGGCCCTCCCCGTCGTAATTCGAGAATATACCCCAGGTTCCGGCCGCAACTCGATAAAAACCATGAGCCTTCCCCCTCACCCCGAGATGAGGCCTGATTCCCCTGCACTGCATGCAGAGCAATTGCGTGTTCCACATCAAAGGTGAAAGGAGCCTTGATTTCCTTGATGGCACTCCAGAGAAAACCCAAGATCACTGTCTCAAGTCTAGAGGGATCCTGAGGTCACAGGAGCAATACGAAAGGGGTCTGTGGACCCCAAATCAACTCGAGATGAGAGCTTTGTCCCTGGCTTCGACTCAAGAGGAATACCAACTTTCCAAAATCACCTCAAGAGGAGGCTTCTCTCAGCTACAGGTATGTGAGAGGGACCCTGAGTTTGTGGCCTCAAGTGGAATGGACACCGAGATGCTCTGACTCGAAGTAAGGCCGGATATCCCTGCAGTGAATTGAATGCAGGCTCGTCTTGCATCTTCCAAGACGAAGGGATGTCTGAATCCCCTGTGGAGAAGACAGAGAAAGACCTAGTCCTCCGCCTCATCGTGACCGGAGGCCTCACAACCTTTGAAAACTCGAGCGTTCCGCACAGATCAATGCTTCCAAAGGAGACGATGCCTGAGTCCTCTTGAAAATGGATAGGAGTCCCAGGATCCCTGTGGCATGTCAAAAGGGACCCTGTGTCTCCCTCCTCACGTGGAGACGCATCCCAATTGCCATGCCAATTCTCGAGGAGAATCCCGAGGTGTCCCTCGCACCTAGGCAGGAGTCCTGAAGTCGCTGAACAAACACGTGTCTGGAAGGGCCCTCCCCGTCGTAACTCGAGAATATACCCCAGGTTCCAGCCGCAACTCGACAAAAAACATGAGACTTCCCCCTCGCCACGAGATGAGGCCCGATTCCCCTGCACTGCGTGCAGAGCAATTCCGTGTTCCACATCAACAGTGAAAGGAGCCTTGATTTCCTTGATGACACTCCAGAGAAATCCCAAGATCACTGTCTCAAGTCTAGAGGGATCCTGAGGTCACTGGAACAACACGAAAGGGCTCCGTGGACCCCAAATTCACTCGAGATGAGAGCTTAGTTCCTGGCTTCGACTCAAGAGGAATACCAACTTTCCACAAGCACCTCAAGAGGAGGCTTCTCTCAGCTACAGGTATGTGAGAGGGACCCTGAGTTTGTGCGCTCAAGTGGAATGGACTCCGAGATGCTCTGACTCGAAGTAAGGCCGGATATCCCTGCAGTGAATTGAATGCAGGCTCGTCTTGCATCTCCCAAGACGAAGGGATGTCTGAATACCCTGTGGAGACCACAGAGAAAGACCTAGATCTCCGCCTCATCGCGACCGGAGGCCTCACATCCTTTGAAAACTCGAGAGGTCCGCGGAGATCAATGCTTCCAAAGGAGACGATGCCTGACTCCTCTTGAAAATGGATAGGAGTCCCAGGGTCCCTGTGGCACGTCGAAAGGGACACTGTGTCTCCCGCCTCACGTGGAGACGCGTCCCAATTGCCATGCCAAGACTCGAGGAGAATCCCGAGGTGTCCCTCGCACCTAGGCAGGAGTCCTGACGTCGCTGAACAAACACGTGTCTGGAAGGGCCCTCCCCGTCGTAACTCGAGAATATACCCCAGGTTCCGGCCGCAACTCGAGAAAAACCATGAGACTTCCCCCTCGCCGCGAGATGAGGCCCGATTCCCCTGCACTGCGTGCAGAGCAATTCCGTGTTCCACATCAAACGTGAAAGGAGACTTGATTTGCTTGATGGCACTCCAGAGACAACCCAAGATCACTGTCTCAAGTCTAGAGGGATCCTGAGGTCACTGGAGCAACAAGAAAGGGCTCCGTGGACCCGAAATCAACTCGAGATGAGAGCTTAGTCCCTGGCTTCGACTCAAGGGGAATACCAACTTTCCAAGAGCACCTCAAGAGGAGGCTTCTCTAAGCTACAGGTATGTGAGAGGGACCCTGAGTTTGTGGCCTCAAGTGGAATGGACACCGAGATGCTCTGACTCGAAGTCAGGCCGGATATCCCTGCAGTGAATTGAAAGCAGGCTCGTCTTGCATCTCCAAGACGAAGGGATGTCTGAATCCCCTGTGGAGAAGACAGAGAAAGACCTAGTCCTCCGCCTCATCGCGAACGGAGGCCTCACATCCTTTGAAAACTCGAGCGGTCCGCGCAGATCAATGCTTCCAAAGGAGACGATGCCTGACTCCTCTTGAAAATGGATAGGAGTCCCAGGATCCCTGTGGCACGTGGAAAGGGACCCTGTGTCTCCCGCCTCACGTGGAGACGCGTCTCAATTGCCATGCCAAGTCTCGAGGAGAATCCCGAGGTGTCCCTCGCACCTAGGCAGGAGTCCTGACGTCGCTGAACAAACACGTGTCTGGAAGGGCCCTCCCCGACGTAACTCGAGAATATACCCCAGGTTCCAGGCGCAACTCGAGAAACACGATGAGACTTCCCCCTCGCTGCGAGGTGAGGCCCGATTCCCCTGCACTGCGTTCAGAGCAATTCCGTGTTCCACATCAAACGTGAAAGTAGCCTTGATTTCCTTGATGGCACTCCAGAGAAAACCCAAGATCACTGTCTCAAGTCTAGAGGGATCCTGAGGTCACTGGAGCAAGATGAAAGGGCTCCGTGGACCCCAAATCGACTCAAGGTGAGAGCTTAGTCCCTGGCTTCGACTCAAGAGGAATACCAACTTTCCACAAGCACCTCAAGAGGAGGCTTCTCTCAGCTACAGGTATGTGAGAGGGACCCTGAGTTTGTGGCCTCAAGTGGAATGGACACCGAGATGCTCTGACTCGAAGTCAGGCCGGATACCCCTGCAGTGAATTGAATGCAGGCTCGTCTTGCATCTCCCAAGACGAAGGGATGTCTGAATCCCCTGTGGAGACCCCAGGGAAAGACCTAGTCCTCCGCTTCAACGCGACCGGAGGCCTCACATCCTTTGAAAACTCGAGCGGTCCGCGCAGATCAATGCTTCCAAAGGAGACGATGCCTGACTCCTCTTGAAAATGGATAGGAGTCCCAGGATCCCTGTGGCACGTGGAAAGGGACTCTGGGTCTCCCGCCTCACGTGGAGACGCGTACCAATTGCCATGCCAAGACTCGAGGAGAATCCCGAGGTGTCCCTCGCACCTAGGCAGGAGTCCTGACGTCGCTGAAGAAACACGTGTCTGGAAGGGCCCTCCCCGTCGTAACTCGAGAATATACCCCAGGTTCCGGCCGCAACTCGAGAAAAACCATGAGACTTCCCCCTCCCAGCGAGATGAGGTCCGATTCCCCTTCACTGCGTGCAGAGCAATTCCGTGTTCCACATCAAACGTGAAAGGAGACTGGATTTCCTTGATGGCACTCCAGAGAAAACCCAAGATGACTGTCTCAAGTCTAGAGGGATCCTGAGGTCACTGGAGCAACACGAAAGGGCTCCGTGGACCCCAAATTCACTCGAGATGAGAGCTTAGTTCCTGGCTTCGACTCAAGAGGAATACCAACTTTCCACAAGCACCTCAAGAGGAGGCTTCTCTCAGCTACAGGTATGTGAGAGGGACCCTGAGTTTGTGCGCTCAAGTGGAATGGACTCCGAGATGCTCTGACTCGAAGTAAGGCCGGATATCCCTGCAGTGAATTGAATGCAGGCTCGTCTTGCATCTCCCAAGACGAAGGGATGTCTGAATACCCTGTGGAGACCACAAAGACCTAGATATCCGCCTCATCGCGACCGGAGGCCTCACATCCTTTGAAAACTCGAGAGGTCCGCGGAGATCAATGCTTCCAAAGGAGACGATGCCTGAGTCCTCTTGAAAATGGATAGGAGTCCCAGGATCCCTGTGGCACGTCGAAAGGGACCCTGTGTCTCCCGCCTCACGTGGAGACGCGTCCCAATTGCCATGCCAAGACTCGAGGAGAATCCCGAGGTGTCCCTCGCACCTAGGCAGGAGTCCTGACGTCGCTGAACAAACACGTGTCTGGAAGGGCCCTCCCCGTCGTAACTCGAGAATATACCCCAGGTTCGGCCGCAACTAGAGAAGAACCATGAGACTTCCCCCTCGCCGCGAGATGAGGCCCGATTCCCCTGCACTGCGTGCAGAGCAATTCCGCGTTCCACATCAAATGTGAATGGAGCCTTGATTTCCTTGATGGCACTCCAGAGAAAACCCAAGATCACTGTCTCAAGTCTAGAGGGATCCTGAGGTCACTGGAGCAACAAGAAAGGGCTCCATGGACCCGTAATCAACTCGAGATGAGAGCTTAGTCCCTGGCTTCGACTCAAGAGGAATACCAACTTTCCACAAGCACCTCAAGAGGAGGTTTCTCTCAGCTACAGGTATGTGAGAGAGACCCTGAGTTTGTGGCCTCAAGTGGAATGGACACCGAGATGCTCTGACTCGAAGTAAGGCCGGATATCCCTGCAGTGAATTGAATGCAGGCTCGTCTTGCATCTCTCAAGACGAAGGGATGTCTGAATCCCCAGTGGAGACCAAAGAGAAAGACCTAGTTCTCCACCTCATCGCGACCGGAGGCCTCACATCCTTTGAAAACTCGAGAGGTACGCGGAGATCAATGCTTCCAAAGCAGACGATGCCTGACTCCTCTTGAAAATGGATAGGAGTCCCAGGATCCCTGTGGCACGTGGAAAGGGGCCCTGGGTCTCCCGCCTCACGTGGAGACGAGTCCCAATTGCCATGCAAAGACTCGAGGAGCATCCCGAGGTGTCCCTAGCACCTAGGCAGGAGTCCTGACGTCGCTGAACAAACACGTGTCTGGAAGGGCCCTCCCCGTCGTAACTCGAGAATATATCCCAGGTTCCGGCCGCAACTCGACAAAAACCATGAGACTTCCACCTCGCCGCGAGATGAGGCCCGATTCCCCTGCACTGCGTGCAGAGCAATTCCATGTTCCACATCAAACGTGAAAGGAGCCTTGATTTCCTTGATGGCACTCCAGAGAAAACCCAAGATCACTGTCTCAAGTCTAGAGGGATCCTGAGGTCACTGGACCAACAGGAAAGGGATCTGTGGACCCCAAATCAACTCGAGATGAGAGCTTAATCCCTGGTTTAGACTCAAGAGGAATACCAACTTTCCACAAGCACCTCAAGAGGAGGCTTCTCTCAGTTACAGGTATATTTTAGGGACCCCGAGTGTGTGGCTTCAAGTGGAATGGACACCGAGATGCTCTGACTCGAAGTAAGGCCGGATATCCCTGCAGTGAATTGAATGCAGGCTCGTCTTGCATCTCCCAAGACGAAGGGATGTCTGAATCCCCTGTGGAGACCACAGAGAAAGACCTAGTCCTCCGCCTCATCGAGACCGGATGCATCACATCCTTTGAAAACTCGAGAGGTTCGCGGAGATCAATGCTTCCAAAGGAGACGATGCCTGACTCCTCTTCAAAATGGATAGGAGTCCCAGGATCCCTGTGGCACGTGGAAAGGGACCCTGGGTCTCCCGCCTCACGTGGAGACGCGTCCCAATTGCCATGCAAGACTCGAGGAGAATCCCGAGGTGTCCCTCGCACCTAGGCAGGAGTCCTGACATCACTGAACAAACACGTGTCTGGAAGGGCCCTCCTCGACGTAACTCGAGAATATACCCCAGGTTCCGGTCGCAACTCGAGAAAAACCATGAGACTTCCCCCTCGCCGCGAGATGAGACCCGATTCCCCTGCACTGCGTGCAGAGCAATTCCGTGTTCCACATCAAACGTGAAAGGAGCCTTGATTTCCTTGATGGCACTCCAGAGAAAACCCAAGATCACTGTCTCAAGTCTAGAGGGATCCTGAGGTCACTGGGGCAACACGAAAGGGCTCCGTGGCCCCCAAATCAACTCGAGATGAGAGCTTAGTCCCTGGCTTCCACTCAAGCGGAACACCAAGTTCCCACAAGCACCTCAAGAGGAGGCTTCTCTCAGCTACTGGTATGTGAGAGGGACCGTGAGTTTGTGGCCTCAAGTGGAATGGACACCGAGATGCTCTGACTCGAAGTAAGGCCGGATATCCCTGCAGTGAATTGAATGCAGGCTCGTCTTGCATCTCCCAAGACGAAGGGATGTCTGAATCCCCTGTGGAGGCCACAGAGAAAGTCCTAGTCCTCCGCCTCATCGCGACCGTAGGCCTCACATCCTCTGAAAACTCGAGAGGTATGCGGAGATCAATGCTTCCAAAGGAGACGATGCCTGACTCCTCTTGAAAATGGATAGTAGTCCCAGGATCCCTGTGGCACGTGGAAAGGGGCCCTGGGTCTCCTGCCTCACGTGGAGACGCGTCCCAATTGCCATGCAAAGACTCGAGGAGCATCCCGAGGTGTCCCTAGCACCTAGGCAGGAGTCCTGACGTCGCTGAACAAACACGTGTCTGGAAGGGCCCTCCCCGTCGTAACTCGAGAATATATCCCAGGTTCCGGCCGCAACTCCACAAAAACCATGAGACTTCCCCCTCGCCGCGAGATGAGTCCCGATTCCCCTGCACTGCGTGCAGAGCAATTCCATGTTCCACATCAAACGTGAAAGGAGCCTTGATTTCCTTGATGGCACTCCAGAGAAAACCCAAGATCACTGTCTCAAGTCTAGAGGGATCCTGAGGTCACTGGACCAACAGGAAAGGGATCTGTGGACCCCAAATCAACTCGAGATGAGAGCTTAATCCCTGGTTTAGACTCAAGAGGAATACCAACTTTCCACAAGCACCTCAAGAGGAGGCTTCTCTCAGTTACAGGTATATTTTAGGGACCCCGAGTGTGTGGCTTCAAGTGGAATGGACACCGAGATGCTCTGACTCGAAGTAAGGCCGGATATCCCTGCAGTGAATTGAATGCAGGCTCGTCTTGCATCTCCCAAGACGAAGGGATGTCTGAATCCCCTGTGGAGACCACAGAGAAAGACCTAGTCCTCCGCCTCATCGAGACCGGATGCATCACATCCTTTGAAAACTCGAGAGGTCTGCGGAGATCAATGCTTCCAAAGGAGAAGATGCCTGACTCTTCTTGAAAATGGATAGGAGTCCCAGGATCCCTGTGGCACGTGGAAAGGGACCCTGGGTCTCCCGCCTCACGTGGAGACGCCATCCCTATTGCCATGCCAAGACTCGAGGAGAATCCCGAGGTGTCCCTCGCACCTAGGCAGGAGTCCTGACGTCGCTGAACAAACCCGTGTCTGGAAGGTCCCTCCCCGTCGTAACTCGAGAATATACCCCAGGTTCAGGCCGCAACTCGAGAAAAAGCATGAGACGTCCCCCTCGCCGCGAGATGAGGCCCGATTCCCCTGCACTGCGTGCAGAGCAATTCCGTGTTCCTCATCAAACCTGAAAGGAGCCTTGATTTCCTTGATGGCACTCCAGAGAAAACCAAAGATCACTGTCTCAAGCCCAGAGGGATCCTGAGGTCACTGGAAGAACAGGAAAGGGCTCCGTGGACCCCAAATCAACTCGAGATGAGAGCTTAGTCCCTGGCTTCGACTCAAGAGGAATACCAACCTTCCACAAGCACCGGAAGAGTAGGCTTCTCGCAGCCACATGTATGTGAGATGGACCCTGAGTTGTGGCCTCAAGTGGAATGGACACCGAGATGCTCTGACTCGAAGTAAGGCCGGATATCCCTGCAGTGAATTGAATGCAGGCTCGACTTGCAACTCCCAAGACGAAGGGATGTCCGAATCCCCTGTGGAGACCACAGAGAAAGACCTAGTCCTCCCCCTCATCGCGACCGGAGGCCTCACATCCTTTGAAAACTCGAGAGGTTCGCGGAGATCAATGCTTCCAAAGGAGACGATGCATGACTCCTCTTCAAAATGGATAGGAGTCCCAGGATCCCTGTGGCACGTGGAAAGGGACCCTGGGTCTCCCGCCTCACGTGGAGACGCGTCCCAATTGCCATGCAAGACTCGAGGAGAATCCCGAGGTGTCCCTCGCACCTAGGCAGGAGTCCTGACATCACTGAACAAACACGTGTCTGGAAGGGCCCTCCTCGTCGTAACTCGAGAATATACCCCAGGTTCCGGTCGCAACTCGAGAAAAACCATGAGACTTCCCCCTCGCCACGAGATGAGACCCGATTCCCCTGCACTGCGTGCAGAGCAATTCCGTGTTCCACATCAAACGTGAAAGGAGCCTTGATTTCCTTGATGGCACTCCAGAGAAAACCCAAGATCACTGTCTCAAGTCTAGAGGGATCCTGAGGTCACTGGGGCAACACGAAAGGGCTCCGTGGCCCCCAAATCAACTCGAGATGAGAGCTTAGTCCCTGGCTTCCACTCAAGCGGAACACCAAGTTCCCACAAGCACCTCAAGAGGAGGCTTCTCTCAGCTACTGGTATGTGACAGGGACCGTGAGTTTGTGGCCTCAAGTGGAATGGACACCGAGATGCTCTGACTCGAAGTAAGGCCGGATATCCCTGCAGTGAATTGAATGCAGGCTCGTCTTGCATCTCCCAAGACGAAGGGATGTCTGAATCCCCTGTTGAGATGACAGAGAAAGACCGAGTTCTCCGCCTCATCGCGAGCGAAGGCCTCACATCCTTTGAAAACTCGAGAGGTCCGCGGAGATCAATGCTTCCAAAGGAGACGATGCCTGACTCCTCTTGAAAATGGATAGGAGTCCCAGGATCCCTGTGGCACGTGGAAAGGGACCCAGAGTCTCCTGCCTAACGTGGAGACGCCTCCCAATTGCCATGCCAAGACTCGAGGAGAATCCCGAGGTGTCCCTCGCTCCTAGGCAGGAGTCCTGATGTCGCTGAACAAACACGTGTCTGGAAGGGCCCTCCCCGTCGTAACTCGAGAATATACCCCAGGTTCCGGCCGCAACTCGAGAAAAACCATGAGACTTCCCACTCGCCGCGAGATGAGGCCCGATTCCCCTGCACTGCGCGCCGAGCAATTTCGTGCTCCACATCAAAAGTAAATGGAGACTTGATTTCCTTTATGGCACTCCAGCGAAAACCCAAGATCACTGTTTCAAGTCTAGAGGGATCCTGAGGTCACTGGAGCAACACGAAAGTGCTCCGTGGACCCCAAATCAACTCGTGATGAGAGCTTCATCCCTGGCTTCGACTCAAGAGGAATACCAACTTTCCACAAGCAATTCAAGAGGAGGCTTCTCACAGCTACATGTATGTGAGAGGGACCCTGACTTTGTGGCATCAAGTGGAATGGACACCGAGATGCTCTGACTCGAAGTAAGGCCAGATATCCCTGCAGTGAATTGAATGCAGGCTCGTCTTGCATCTCCCAAGACGAAGGGATGTCTGAATCCCCTGTGGAGGCCACAGAGAAAGTCCTAGTCCTCCGCCTCATCGCGACCGTAGGCCTCACATCCTTTGAAAACTCGAGAGGTATGCGGAGATCAATGCTTCCAAAGGAGACGATGCCTGACTCCTCTTGAAAATGGATAGGAGTCCCAGGATCCCTGTAGAACGTGGAAGGTTCCCTGGGTCTCCCGCCTCACGTGGAGACGCATCCCAATTGCCATGCCAAGACTCGAGGAGAATCCCAAGGGGTCCCTCGCACCCAGGCAGGAGTCCTGACGTCGCTGAATAAACACGTGTCTGGAAAGGCCCTTCCGGTCGAAACTCGAGAATGTACCCCAGGTTCCAGCCGCAACTCGAGAAAAACAATGAGACTTCCCCCTCGCTGCGAGATGAGGCCCGATTCCCCTGCACTGAGAGCAGAGCAATTCCGTGTTCCACATCAAACACGAAAGGAGCCTTGATTTCCTTGATGGCACTCCAGAGAACACCCAAGATCACTGTCTCAAGTCTAGAGGGATCCTGAGGTCACTGTAGCAACACGAAATGGCTACATGGACCCGAAATCAACTCGAGATGAGAGCTTCGTCCCTGTCTTCGACTCAAGAGGAAAACCCACTTTCCATAAGCACCTCAAGAGGAGGCTTCTCTCAGCTACAGGTATGTGAGAGGGACCCTGAGTTTGTGGCCTCAAGTGGAATGGACACCGAGATGCTCTGACTCGAAAGAAGGCCGGATATCCCTGCAGTGAATTGAATGCAGGCCTCTTTTGCATCTCCCACGACGAAGGGATGTCTGAATCCCCTGTGGAGACAACAGAGAAAGACCTAGTTCTCCGCCTCACATCGATCGGAGGCCTCACGTCCTTTGAAAACTCGAGAGGTCCGCGGAGATCAATGCTTCCAAAGGAGACGATGCCTGACTCCTCTTGAAAATGGATAGGAGTCCCAGGATCCCTGTGGCACGGGAAAGGGACCCTGGTTCTCCCGCCTCACATGGAGACGCGTCCCAATTGCCATGCCAAGACTCGAGGAGAATCCCGAGGTGTCCCTCGCACCTAGGCAGGAGTCCTGACGTCGCTGAACAAACACGTGTCTCGAAGGGCCCTCCCCATCGTAACTCGAGAATATACCCCAGGTTCCGGCCACAACTCGAAAAAAACCATGAGACTTACCCCTCGCCGCGAGATGAGGCCCGATTCCCCTGCACTGCTTGCAGAGCAATTCCGTGTTCCACATCAAACATTAAAGGAGCCTTGATTTCCTTGATGGCACTCCAGAGAACACCCAAGATCACTGTCTCAAGTCTAGAGGGATACTGAGGTCACTCTAGCAACACAAAAGGGCTCCGTGGACCCCAAATCAACTCGAGATGCGAGCTTCGTCCCTGGCTTCGACTCAAGAGAAATACCCACTTTCCACAAGCACCTCAAGAGGAGGCTTCTCTCAGCTACAGGTATGTGAGAGGGACCCTGAGTTTGTGGCCTCAAGTGGAATGGACACCGAGATGCTCTGACTCGAAGGAAGGCCAGATATCCCTGCAGTGAATTGCATGCAGGCTCGTCTTGCATCTCCCACGACGAAGGGATGTCTGAATCCCCTGTGGAGACCAAAGAGAAAGACCTAGTTCTCCGCCTCATCGCGACCGGTGGCCTCACGTCGTTTGAAAACTCGAGAGGTTCGCGGAGATCAATGCTTCCAGAGGAGACGATGCCTGACTCCTCTTGAAAATGGATAGGAGTCCCAGGATCCCTGTGGCACGTGGAAAGGGACCCTGGGTCTCCCGCCTCACGTGGAGACGCGTCCCAATGGCCATGCCAAGACTCGAGGAGAATCCCGAGGTGTCCCTCGCACCAAGGCAGGAGTCCAGACATCGCTGAATAAACACGTGTCTGGAAAGGCTCTTCTGGTCGTAACTCGAGAATGTACTACAGGTTCCTGCCGCAACTCGAGAAAACCATGAGACTTCCCCCTCGCCGCGAGATGAGGCCCGATTCCCCTGCACTGCGTGCAGAGCAATTTCGTGTTCCAAATCAAACATGAAAGGAGCCTTGATTTCCTTGATGGCACTCCAGAGAACACCCAAGATCACTGTCTCAAGTCTAGAGGGATCCTGAGGTCACTGTAGCAACACGAAAGGGCTCCGTGGACCCCAAATCAAATCGAGATGAGAGCTTCTTCCCTGGCTTCGACTCAAGAGGAATACCCACTTTCCACAAGCACCTCAAGAGGAGGCTTCTCTCAGCTACAGGTATGTGAGAGGGACCCTGAGTTTGTGGCCTCAAGTGGAATGGACACCGAGATGCTCTGACTCGAAGGAAGGCAGGATATCCCGGCAGTGAATTGAATGCAGGCTCGTCTTGCATCTCCCAGGACGAAGGGATGTCTGAATCCCCTGTGGAGACCAAGGAGAAAGGCCTAGTTCTCCGCCTCATCGCGACCGGAGGCCTCACGTCCTTTGAAAACTCGAGAGGTCCGCGGAGATCAATGCTTCCAAAGGAGACGAAGCCTGTCTCCTCCTGAAAATGGATAGTAGTCCCAGGATCCCTGTGGCACGTGGAAAGGGACCCTGGGTCTCCCGCCTCACGTGGAGACGCGTCCCAATGGCCATGCCAAGACTCGAGGAGAATCCCAAGGTGCCCCTCGCACCTAGGCAGGAGTCCTGACGTCGCTGAACAAACACGTGTCTGGAAGGGCCCTTCCGGTCGTAACTCGTGAGTGTACCCCAGGTTCCGGCCGCAACTCGAGAAAAACCATGAGACTTCCCCCTTGCCGCGAGATGAGGCCCGATTCCCCTGCACTGCGTGCAGAGCAACTCCTTGTTCTAAATCAAACGTGAAATGAGACTTGATTTCCTTGATGGCACTCCAGAGAACACCCAAGATCGCTGTCTCAAGTCTAGAGGGATACTGAGGTCACTGTAGCAACACGAAAGGGCTCCATGGACGCCAAATCAACTCGAAATGAGAGCTTCGTCCCTGGCTTCGACTCAAGAGGAATACCCACTTTCCACAAGCACCTCAAGAGGAGGCTTCTCTCAGCTACAGGTATGTGAGAGGGACCCTGAGTTTGTGGCCTCAAGTGGAATGGACACCGAGATGCTCTGACTCGAAGGAAGGCCGGATATCCCAGCAGTGAATTGAGCGCAGGCTCTTCTTGCATCTCCCACGACGAAGGGATGTCTGAATCCCCTGTGGAGACCACAGAGAAAGACCTAGTTCTCCGCCTCATCGCGATCGGAGGCCTCACGTCCTTTGAAAACTCGAGAGGTCCGCGGAGATCAATGCTTCCAAAGGAGACGATGCCTGACTCCTCTTGAAAATGGATAGGAGTCCCAGGATCCCTGTGGCACTTGGAAAGGGACCCTGGGTCTCCCACCTCACGTGCAGACGCGTCCCAATGGCCATGCCAAGACTCGAGGAGAATCCCGAGGTGCCCCTCGCACCTATGCAGGAGTCCTGACGTCGTTGAACAAACACGTGTCTGGAAGGGCCCTCCCCGTCGTAACTCGAGAATATACCCCAGGTTCCGGCCGCAACTCGAGAAAAACCATGAGACTTCCCCCTCGCCGCGAGATGAGGCCCGATTCCCCTGCACTGCGTGCAGAGTAATTCCGTGTTCCACATCAAACATGAAAGGAGCCTTGATTTCCTTGATGGCACTCCAGAGAACACCCAAGATCACTGTCTCATGTCTAGAGGGATACTGAGGTCACTGTAGCAACAGGAAAGGGCTCCATGGACGCCAAATCAACTCGAGATGAGAGCTTCGTCCCTGGCTTCGACTCAAAAGGAATACCCACTTTCCACAAGCACCTCAAGAGGAGGCTTCTCTCAGCTACAGGTATGTGAGAGGGACCCTGAGTTTGTGGCCTCAAGTGGAATGGACACCGAGATGCTCTGACTCGAAGGAAGGCCTGATATCCCTGCAGTGAATTGAATGCAGGCCTCTTTTGCATCTCCCACGACGAAGGGATGTCTGAATCCCCTGTGGAGACCACAGAGAAATACCTTGTTCTCTGCCTCATCGCGACTGGAGGTCTCCCGTCCTTTGAAAACTCAGCAGGTCCGCAGAGAACAAGGCTTCCAAAGGAGACGATGCCTGACTTCTCTTGAAAATGGATAGGAGTCCCAGGATCCCTGTGGCACGTGGAAAGGGACCCTGAGTCTCCCGCCTCACGTGGAGACGGGTCCCAATGGCCATGCCAAGACTCGAGGAGAATCCCGAGGTGTCCCTCGCACCTAGGCAGGAATCCTGACGGCGCTGAACAAACACGTGTCTCGAAGGGCCCTCCCCGTCGTAACTCGAGAATATACCCCAGGTTCCGGCCGCAACTCGAGAAAAACCATGAGACTTCCCCTCGCCGCGAGATGAGGCCCGATTCCCCTGAACTGCATGCAGAGCAATTCCGTGTTCCCCATCAAACGTGATAGGAGCCTTGATTTCCTTGATGGCACTCCAGAGAAAACCCAAGATCACTGTCTCAAGTCTTGAGGGATCCTGAGGTCACTGGAGCAACACGAAAGGGCTCCAGGGACCCCAAATAAACTCGAGATGAGAGCTTATTCTCTGGCTTCGACTCAAGAGGAATACCAACTTTCCACAAGCACCTCAAGAGGAGGCTTCTCTCAGCTACAGGTATGTGAGAGGGACCCTGAGTTTGTGGCCTCAAGTGGAAAGGACACCGAGATGCTCTGACTCGAAGTAAGGCCGGATATCCCTGCAGTGAATTGAATGCAGGCTCGTCTTGCATCTCCCAAGACGAAGGGATGTCTGATTCCCCTGTGGAGACCACAGAGAAAGACCTAGTCCTCCGCCTCAACGCGACCGGAGGCCTCACATCCTTTGAAAACTCGAGAGGTCTGCAGAGATCAATGCTTCCAAAGGAGACGATGCATGACTCCTCTTGAAAATGGATAGGAGTCCCAGGATCCCTGTGGCATGTGGAAAAGGACCCTGGGTCTCCCGCCTCACGTGGAGACGCGTCCCAATTGCCATGCCAAGACTCGAGGAGAATCCCGAGGTGTCCCTCGCACCTAGGCAGGAGTCCTGACGTCGCTGAAAAAACACGTGTCTGGAAGGGCCCTCCCCGTCGTAACTCGAGAATATACCCCAGGTTCCGGCCGCAACTCGAGAAAAATCATGAGACTTCCCCCTCGCCGCGAGATGAGGCCCGATTCCCCTGCACTGCATGCAGAGCAATTCCGTGTTCCACATCAAACGTGAAAGGAGCCTTGATTTCCTTGATGGCACTCCACAGAAAACCCAAGATCACTGTCTCAAGCCCAGAGGGATCCTGAGGTCACTGGAAGAACAGGAAAGGGCTCCGTGGACCCCAAATCAACTCGAGATGAGAGCTTAGTCCCTGGCTTCGACTCAAGCGGAATACCAACCTTCCACAAGCACCGGAAGAGTAGGCTTCTCGCAGCCACATGTATGTGAGAGGGACCCTGAGTTGTGGCCTCAAGTGGAATGGACACCGAGATGGTCTGACTCGAAGTAAGGCCGGATATCCCTGCAGTGAATTGAATGCAGGCTCTTCTTGCATCTCCCAAGACGAAGGGATGTCTGAATCCCCTGTGGAGACCACAGAGAAAGACCTAGTCCTCCGCCTCATCGAGACCGGATGCATCACATCCTTTGAAAACTCGAGTGGTCTGCGGAGATCAATGCTTCCAAAGGAGACGATGCCTGACTCTTCTTGAAAATGGATAGGAGTCCCAGGATCCCTGTGGCACGTGGAAAGGGACCCTGGGTCTCCCGCCTCACGTGGAGACGCATCCCAATTGCCATGCCAAGACTCGAGGAGCATCCCGAGGTGTCCCTAGCACCTAGGCAGGAGTCCTGACGTCGCTGAACAAACCCGTGTCTGGAAGGGCCCTCCCCGTCGTAACTCGAGAATATACCCCAGGTTCCGGCCGCAACTCGAGAAAAACCATGAGACTTCCCCCTCGCCGCGAGATGAGGCCCGATTCCCCTGCACTGCGTGCAGAGCAATTCCGAGTTCTACATCAAACGTGAAAGGAGCCTTGATTTCCTTGATGGCACTCCAGAGAAAACCCAAGATCACTGTCTCAAGTCTAGAGGGATCCTGAGGTCACTGGAGCAACACGGAAGTTCTCCGTGGACCCCAAATCAACTCGAGATGAGAGCTTAGTCCCTGGCTTCGACTCAAGAGGAATACCAACTTTCCACAAGCACCTCAAGAGGAGGCTTCTAACAGCTACAGATATGTGAGAGGGACCCTGAGTTTGTGGCCTCAAGTGGAATGGACACCGAGATGCTCTGACTCGAAGTAAGGCCGGATATCACTGCAGTGAATTGAATGCAGGCTCGTCTTGCAACTCCCAAGACGAAGGGATGTCCGAATCCCCTGTGGAGACCACAGAGAAAGACCTAGTCCTCCCCCTCATCGCGACCGGAGGCCTCACATCCTTTGAAAACTCGAGAGGTCCGCGGAGATCAATGCTTCCAAAGGAGACGATGCCTGACTCCTCTTGAAAATGGATAGGAGTCCCAGGATCCCTGTGCCACATGGAAAGGGAAACTGGGTCTCCCGCCTCACGTGGAGACGCATCCTAATGGCCATGCCAAGACTCGAGGAGAATCCCGAGGTGTCCCTCGCACCTAGGCAGGAGTCCTGACGTCGCTGAACAACACGTGTCTGGAAGCGCTCTCCCCGTCGTAACTCGAGAATATACCCCAGGTTCCGGCCGCAACTCGAGAAAAACCATGAGACTTCCCCCTCGCCGCGAGATGAGGCCCGATTCCCCTGCACTGCGTGCAGAGCAATTCCGTGTTCCACATCAAACACGAAAAGAGCCTTGATTTCCTTGATGGCCTCCAGAGAACACCCAAGATCACTGTCTCAAGTCTAGAGGGATCCTGAGGTCACTGTAGCAACAAGAAATGGCTCCGTGGACCCGAAATCAACTCGAGATGAGAGCTTCGTCCCTGGCTTCGACTCAAGAGGAAAACCCACTTTCCATAAGAACCTCAAGAGGAGGCTTCTCTCAGCTACAGGTATGTGAGAGGGACCCTGAGTTTGTGGCCTCAAGTGGAATGGACACTGAGATGCTCTGACTCGAAGGAAGGCCGGATATCCCTGCAGTGAATTGAATGCAGGCTCGTCTTGCATCTCCCACGACGAAGGGATGTCTGAAACCCCTGTGGAGCCCACAGAGAAAGACCTATTTCTCCTCCTCATCGCGACCGGATGCCTCACGTCCTTTGAAAACTCGAGAGGTCCACGGAGATCAGTGCTTCCAAAGGAGACGATGCCTGACTCCTCCTGAAAATGGATAGGAGTCCCAGGATCCCTGTGGCACGTGTAAAGGGACCCTGGGTCTCCCGCCTCACGTGGAGACGCGTCCCAATGGCCATGCCAAGACTCGAGGAGAATCCCGAGGTGTCCTTCGCACGTAGGCAGGAGTCCTGACGTCGCTGAACAAACACGTGTCTGGAAGGGCCCTCCCCGTCGTAACTCGAGAATATACCCCAGGTTCCGGCCGCAACTCGAGAAAAACCATGAGACTTCCCCCTCGCCGCGAGATGAGGCCAGATTCCCCTGCACTGCGTGCAGAGCAATTCCATGTTCCACATCAAACACGAAAGGAGCCTTGATTTCCTTGATGGCACTCCAGAGAACACCCAAGATCACTGTCTCAAGTCTAGAGGGATGCTGAGGTCACTGTAGCAACACGAAATGGCTCTGTGGACCCCAAATCAACTCGAGATGAGAGCTTCGTCCCTGGCTTCGACTCAAGAGGAAAACCCACTTTCCATAAGCACCTCAAGAATAGGCTTCTCTCAGCTACAGGTATGTGAGAGGGACCCTGAGTTTGTGGCCTCAAGTGGAATGGACACCGAGATTCTCTGACTCGAAGGAAGGCCGGATATCCCTGCAGTGAATTGAATGCAGGCTCGTCTTGCATCTCCCACGACGAAGGGATGTCTGAAACCCCTGTGAAGCCCACAGAGAAAGACCTAGTTCTCCTCCTCATCGCGACCGGAGGCCTCACGTCCTTTGACAACTCGAGAGGTCCGCGGAGATCAATGCTTCCAAAGGAGACGATGCCTGACTCCTCTTGAAAATGGATAGGAGTCCCAGGATCCCTGTGGCACGTGGAAAGGGACCCTGGGTCTCCCACCTCACGTGGAGACGCGTCCCAATTGCCATGCCAAGACTCGAGGAGAATCCCGAGGTGTCCCTCGCACCCAGGCAGGAGTCGTGACATCGCTGAATAAACACGTGTCTGGAAAGGCCCTTCTGGTCGTAAGTCGAGAATGTACCCCAGGTTCCGGCCGCAACTCGAGAAAAACCATGAGACTTCCCCCTCGCCGCGAGATGAGGCCCGATTCCCCTGCACTGCGTGCAGAGCAATTCCGTGTTCCATATCAAACATGAAAGGAGCCTTGATTTCTTTGATGGCACTCCAGAGAACACCCAAGATCACTGTCTCATGTCTAGAGGGATACTGAGGTCACTGTAGAAACACGAAAGGGCTCCGTGGACCCAAATCAACTCGAGATGAGAGCTTCGTCCGTGGCTTCGACTCAAGAGGAATACCCACTTTCCACAAGGACCTCAAGAGGAGGCTTCTCTCAGCTACAGGTATGTGAGAGGGACCCTGATTTTGTGGCCTCAAGTGGAATGGACACCGACATGCTCTGACTCGAAGGAAGGCCGGATATCCCTGCAGTGAATTGAATGCAGGCTCGTCTTGCATCTCCCAGGACGAAGGGATGTCTGAATCCCCTGTGGAGACCACAGAGAAAGACCAAGTTCTCTGCCTCATCGCGACCGGAGGCCTCACATCCCTTGAAAACTTCAGAGGTCCACGGAGATCAATGCTTCCAAAGGAGACGATGCCTGACTCCTCTTGAAAATGGATAGGAGTCCCAGGATCATTGCGGCACCCGGAAAGGGACCCTGGGTCTCCCGCCCCACGTGGAGACGCGTCCCAATTGCCATGCCAAGACTCGAGGAGAATCCCGAGGTGTCCCTCGCACCTAGGCAGGAGTCCTGACATCGCTGAACAAACAGGTGCCTGGAAGGACTTTCCCCGTCGTAACTCGAGAATATACCCCAGGTTCCGGCCGCAACTCTTGAAAAACCATGAGACTTCCCCCTCGCCGCGAGATGAGGCCCGATTCCCCTACACTGCGTGCAGAGCAATTTCGCGTTCCACATCAAACGTGAAAGGAACCTTTGTTTCCTTGATGGCACTCCAGAGAAAACCCAAGATCACTGTCTCAAGTCTAGAGGGATCCTGAGATCACTGTAGCAACACGAAAGGGCTCCGTGGACCGCAAATCAAATCGATATGAGAACTTAGTCCCTGGCTTTGACTCAAGAGGAATATCAACTTTCCACAAGCACCTCAAGAGTAGGCTTCTCTCAGCTACAGGTATGGGAGAGGGACCCTGAGATTGTGGCCTCAAGTGGAATGGACACCGAGATGCTCTGACTCGAAGTAAGGCCGGATATCCCTGCAGTGAATTGAATACAGGCTCGTCTTACATCTCCCAAGACGAAGGGATGTCTGAATGCCCTGTGGACACCACAGAGAAAGACTTCATTCTCCGCCTCAATGCGACCGGAGACCTCACATCCTTTGAAAACTCGAGAGGTCCGCAGAGATCAATGCTTCCAAAGGAGACGATGCCTGACTCCTCTTGAAAATGGATAGGAGTCCCAGGATCCCTGTGGCACATGGTAAGGGACCCTGGGTCTCCCTCCTCACGTGGAGACCCGTCCCAATTGCCATGCCAAGACTCGAGGAATATCCCGAGGTGTCCCTCGCACCTAGGCCGGAGTCCTGACGTCGCTGAACAAACACGTGTCTGGAAGGGCCCTCCCCGTCGTAACTCGAGAATATACCCCTGGTTCCGACGGCAACTCGAGAAAAACCATGAGACTTCCCACTCGCCGTGAGATGAGGCCCGATTCCCCTGAACTGCGTGCAGAGCAATTCCGTGTTCCACATCAAACCTGAAAGGAGCCTTGATTTCCTTGATGGCACTCCAGAGAAAACCCAAGATCACTGTCTCAAGTCTAGAGGGATCCTGAGGTCACTGGAAGAACACGAAAGGGCTCCGTGGACCCCAAATCAACTCGAGATGAGAACTTATTCCCTGGCTTCGACTCAAGAGGAATACCAACTTTCCACAAGCACCTGAAGAGGCGGCTTCTCGCAGCCACAGGTATGTGAGAGGGTCACTGAGTACTTGGCCTCAAGTGGAATGGACACCGAGATGCTCTGACTCGAAGTAAGGCCGGATATCCCTGCAGTGAATTGAATGCAGGCTCTTCTTGCATCTCCCAAGATGAAGGGCTGTCTGAATCCCCTGTGCAGACCACAGAGAAAGACCTAGTTCTCCGCCTCATCGCGACCGGTGTCCTCACATCCTTTGAAAACTCGAGAGGTCTGGGGAGATCAATGCTTCCAAAGGAGACGATGCCTGACTCCTCTTGAAAATGGATAGGAGTTCCAGGACTCCTGTGGAACTTGGAAAGGGACCCTGGGTCTCCCGCCTCACCTGGAGAGGCGTCCCAATTGCCATGCCAAGACTCGAAGAGAATACCGAGGTGCCCCTCGCACCTAGGCAGGAGTCCTGACGTCGCTGAACAAACACGTGTCTGGAAGGGCCCTCCCTGTCGTAACTCGAGAATATACCCCAGGTTCGGTCCGCAACTCGAGAAAAACCATGAGACTTCCCCCTCGCAGTGAGATGAGGCCCGATTACCCTGCACTGCGTGCACAGCAATTCCGTGTTCCACATCAAACGTGAAAGGAGCCTTGATTTCCTTGATGGCACTCCAGAGAAAACCCAAGATCACTGTCTCAAGTCTAGAGGGATCCTGAGGTCACTGGAGCAACACGAAAGGGCTCCGTGGACCCCAAATCAACTCGAGATGTTAGCTTAGTGTCTGGCTTCGACTCAAGAGGATTACCAACTTTCCACAAGCACCTCAAGAGGAGGCTTATCTCAGCTACAGGTATGTGAGAGGGACCCTGAGTTGTGGCCTCAAGTGGAATGGACACCGAGATGTTCTGACTCGAAGTAAGGCTGGATATCCCTGCAGTGTATTGAATGCAGGCTCGTCTTGCATCTCCCAAGACGAAGGGATGTCTGAATCCCCTGTGGAGACCACAGAGAAAGACCTAGTTCTCCGCCTCATCGCGACCGGAGGCCTCACATCCTTTGAAAACCCGAGAGTTCCGCGGAGATCAATGCTTCCAAAGAAGACGATGCCTGACTCCTCTTGAAAATGGATAGGAGTCCCAGGATCTCTGTGGCACGTGGAAACGGGACCTGGGTTTCCTGCCTCACGTGGAGACGCGTCCCAATTGCCATGACAAGTCTCGAGGAGAATCCCGAGGTGTCCCTCGCACCTAAGCAGGAGTGCTGACTTCGCTGAACAAACACGTGTCTGGAAGGGCCCTCGCCGTAGTAACTCGAGAATATACCCCAGGTTCCGGCCGCAACTCGAGAAAAACCATGAGACTTCCCCTCGCCGCGACATGAGGCCAGATTCCCCTGCACTGCGTGCAGAGCAATTCCGTGTTGCACATCAAACGTGAAAGGAGCCTTGATTTCCTTGGTGGCAATCCAGAGAAAACCCAAGATCACTGTCTCAAGTCTAGAGGGATCCTGAGGTCACTGTAGCAACACGAAAGGGCTCCGTGGACCCCAAATCAACTCGAGATGAGAGCTTAGTCCCTGACTTCGACTCAAGAGGAATACCAACTTTCCACAAGCACCTCAAGAGGAGGCTTCTCTCAGCTACAGGTATGTGAGAGGGACCCTGAGTTTGTGGCCTCAAGTGGAAAGGACAAAGAGACCCTCTGACTGAATCTAAGGCCGGATATTCCTGCAGTGAATTGAATACTGGCTCGTCTTGCATCTCCCAAAACGAAGGGATGTCTGAATCCCCTCTGGAGACCACAGAGAAAGAACTAGTTCTCCGGCTCATCGCGACCGGAAGCCTCACATCCTTTGAAAACTCGAGAGGTCGCGGAGATCAATGCTTCCAAAGGAGACGATGCCTGACTCCTCTTGAAAATGGATAGGAGTCCCAGGATCCCTGTGGCACGTGGAAAGGGACCCTGGGTCTCCCGCCTCACGTGGAGACGGGTCCCAATTGCCATGCCAAGCCTCGGGGAGAATACCGAAGTGTCCATCGAACCTAGGCATGGGTTCTGATGTCGCTGAACAAACATGTGTCTGGAAGTGAACCCCCCTTCGTAACTCGAGAATATACCCCAGGTTCCGGCCGCAACTCGAGAAAAACCATGAGACTTCCCCCTCGCCATGAGATGAGGCCCGATTCCCCAGCACTGCGTGCCGAGCAATTCCGTGTTCCACATCAAACGTGAAAGGAGCCTTGATTTCCTTGATGGCACTTTAGGGAAAACCCAAGATCACTCTCTCAAGTATAGAGGGATCCTGAGGTCAATGGAGGAACATGAAAGGGCTCCCTGGACCCCAAATCAACTCGAGATGAGAGCTTAGTCCCTGGCTTTGACTCAAGAGGAATACCATCTTTCTACAAGCACCTCAAGAGGAGGCTTCTCTCAGCTACAGGTATGTGAGAGGGACCCTGAGTTTGTGGCGTCAAGTGGAATGGACACCGAGATGCTCTGTCTCGAGGTAAGGACAGATATCTCTGCAGTGAATTGAATGCAGGCTCGTCTTCCATCTCCCAAGACGAAGGGATGCCTGAATTCCATGTGGAGACCACAGAGAAAGACCTAGTTCTCCACATCATCGAAACCGGAGGCCTCACATCCTTTGAAAATTCGAGAGGTCCGCGGAGATCAATGCTTCCAAAGGAGACGATGCCTGACTCCTCTTGAAAATGGATAGGAGTCCCAGGATCCCTGTGACACGTGGAAAGGGACCCTGGGTCTCCCGCCTCACGTGGAGACGCGTCCCAATTGCTATGCCAAGCCTCGTGGAGAATACCGAGGTGTCCATCGAACCTAGGCATTGGTTCTGACGTTGCTGAACAAACACGTGTCTGGAAGGCCCTTCCCCGTTGTAACTTGAGAATATACCCCAGGTTCCGGCCGCAACTCGAGAACAACCATGAGACTACCCCCTTGCCGCGAGATGAGGCCCGATTCCCCTGCACTGCGTGCAGAGCAATTCCGTGTTCCACATCAAACGTGAAAGGAGCCTTGATTTCCTTGATGGCACTCCAGAGAAAACCCAAGATCACTGTCTCAAGTCTAGAGGGATCCTGAGGTCACTGGAGCAACACAAAACGGCTCAGTGAACCACAAATCAACTCGAGATGAGAGCTTAGTCCCTGGCTTCGACTCAAGAGGAATACCAACTTTCCACAAGCACCTCAAGAGGAGGCTTCTCTCAGCTACAGGTATGTGAGAGGGACCCTGAGTTGTGGCCTCAAGTGGAATGGACACCGAGATGTTCTGACTCGAAGTAAGGCCGGATATCCCTGCAGTGTATTGAATGCAGGCTCGTCTTGCATCTCCCAAGACGAAGGGATGTCTGAATCCCCTGTGGAGACCACAGAGAAAGACCTAGTTCTCCGCCTCATCGCGACCGGAGGCCTCACATCCTTTGAAAACCCGAGAGTTCCGCGGAGATCAATGCTTCCAAAGGAGACGATGCCTGACTCCTCTTGAAAATGGATAGGAGTCCCAGGATCTCTGTGGCACGTGGAAACGGGACCTGGGTTTCCTGCCTCCCGTGGAGACGCGTCCCAATTGCCATGACAAGTCTCGAGGAGAATCCCGAGGTGTCCCTCGCACCTAAGCAGGAGTGCTGACTTCGCTGAACAAACACGTGTCTGGAAGGGCCCTCGCCGTAGTAACTC
Organism: Dama dama; assembly: GCF_033118175.1. Lineage (NCBI taxonomy): Eukaryota > Metazoa > Chordata > Mammalia > Artiodactyla > Cervidae > Dama > Dama dama. The sequence continues at coordinate 7,641,091 of NC_083697.1, read as the reverse complement.
GAGAATATACCCCAGGTTCCGGCCGCAACTCGAGAAAAACCATGAGACTTCCCCTCGCCGCGACATGAGGCCAGATTCCCCTGCACTGCGTGCAGAGCAATTCCGTGTTGCACATCAAACGTGAAAGGAGCCTTGATTTCCTTGGTGGCAATCCAGAGAAAACCCAAGATCACTGTCTCAAGTCTAGAGGGATCCTGAGGTCACTGTAGCAACACGAAAGGGCTCCGTGGACCCCAAATCAACTCGAGATGAGAGCTTAGTCCCTGGCTTCGACTCAAGAGGAATACCAACTTTCCACAAGCACCTCAAGAGGAGGCTTCTCTCAGCTACAGGTATGTGAGAGGGACCCTGAGTTTGTGGCCTCAAGTGGAAAGGACACCGAGACCCTCTGACTGAATCTAAGGCCGGATATTCCTGCAGTGAATTGAAAACTGGCTCGTCTTGCATCTCCCAAAACGAAGGGATGTCTGAATCCCCCCTGGAGACCACAGAGAAAGAACTAGTTCTCCGGCTCATCGCGACCGGAAGCCTCACATCCTTTGAAAACTCGAGAGGTCGCGGAGATCAATGCTTCCAAAGGGGACGATGCCTGACTCCTCTTGAAAATGGATAGGAGTCCCAGGATCCCTGTGGCACGTGGAAAGGGACCCTGGGTCTCCCGCCTCACGTGGAGACGGGTCCCAATTGCCATGCCAAGCCTCGGGGAGAATACCGAAGTGTCCATCGAACCTAGGCATGGGTTCTGATGTCGCTGAACAAACATGTGTCTGGAAGTGAACCCCCCTTCGTAACTCGAGAATATACCCCAGGTTCCGGCCGCAACTCGAGAAAAACCATGAGACTTCCCCCTCGCCATGAGATGAGGCCCGATTCCCCAGCACTGCGTGCCGAGCAATTCCGTGTTCCACATCAAACGTGAAAGGAGCCTTGATTTCCTGGATGGCACTGCAGAGAAAACCGAAGATCACTGTCTCAAGTCTAGCGGGATCCTGAGGTCACTGTAGCAACATGAAAGGGCTCCGTGGACCCCAAATCAACTCGAGATGAGAGCTTAGTCCCTGGCTTCGACTCAAGAGGAATACCAAGTTTCCACAAGCAACTCAAGAGGAGACTTCCCTCAGCTACAGATATGTGAGAGGGACCCTGAGTTTGTGGCCTCAAGTGGAATGGACACGAGATGCTCTGACTCGAAGTAAGGCCGGATATCCCTGCAGTGAATAGAATCCAGGCTTGTCTTGCATCTCCCAAGACGAAGGGATGTCTGAATCCCCTGTGGAGACCACAGAGAAAGACCTAGTTCTCCGCCTCATCGCGACAGGAGGCCTCACATCCTTTGAAAACTCGAGAGGACCACGGAGATCAATGCTTCCAAAGGAGACGATGCCTGACTCCTCTTGAAAATGGATAGGAGTCCCAGGATCCCTGTGGCATGTGGAAAGGGACAATGGGTCTCCCGCCTCATGTGGAGACGCGTCCCAATTGCCAAGCCAAGACTCAAAGAGAATCCCGAGGTGTCCCTCGCACCTAGGCAAGAATCCTGACGTCGCTGAACAAACACGTGTCTGGAAGGGCCCTCCCCGTCGTAACTCGAGAATATACCCCAGGTTCCGGCCGCAACTCGAGAAAAACCATGAGACTTCCCCCTCGCCGTGATTTGAGGCCCGATTCCCCTGCACTGCGTGCAGAGCAATTCCGTGTTCCACATCAAACGTGAAAGGAGCCTTGATTTCCTTGATAGCCCTCCAGAGAAAATCCAAGATCACTGTCTCAAGTCTAGAGGGATGTTGAGGTCACTGTATCAACACGAAAGGACTACCTGGAGCCCAAAGCAACTCGAGATGAGAGCATAGTCCCTGGCTTCGACTCAAGGGGAATACCAACTTTCCACAAGCACCTCAAGAGGAGGCTTCTCTCAGCTACAGGTATGTGAGAGGGACCCTGAGTTTGTGGCCTCAAGTGGAAAGGACACCCAGATCCTCTGACTGGAACTAAGGCCGGATATCCCTGCAGTGAATTGAATACAGGCTCGTCTTGCATCTCCCAAGACGAAGGGATGTCTGAATCCCCTGTGGAGACCACAGAGAAAGAACTAGTTCTCCGGCTCATCGCGACCGCAGGCCTCGCATCCTTTGAAAACTCGAGAGGTCGCGGAGATCAATGCTTCCAAAGGAGACGATGCCTGACTCCTCTTGAAAATGGATAGGAATCCCAGGATCCCTGTGGCACGTGGAAAGGGACACTGGGTCTCCCGCCTCACGTGGAGACGGGTCCCAATTGCCATGCCAAGCCTCGGGGAGAATACCGAAGTGTCCATCGAACCTAGGCATGGGTTCTGATGTCGCTGAACAAACACGTATCTGGAAGTGAACCCCCCTTCGTAACTCGAGAATATACCCCAGGTTCCGGCCGCAACTCGAGAAAAACCATGAGACTTCCCCCTTACCGCGAGATGAGGCCCGATTCCCCTGCACTGCGTGCAGAGCAATTCCGTGTTCCACATCAAACGTGAAAGGAGCCTTGATTTCCTTGATGGCACTCCAGAGAAAACCCAAGATCACTGTCTCAAGTCTAGAGGGATCCTGAGGTTACTGGAGCAACACAAAACGGCTCAGTGAACCCCAAATCAACTCGAGATGAGAGCTTAGTCCCTGGCTTCGACTCAAGAGGAATACCAACTTTCCACAAGCACCTCAAGAGGAGGCTTCTCTCAGCTACGGGTATGTGAGAGGGACCCTGAGTTGTGGCCTGAAGTGGAATGGACACCGAGATGCTCTGACTCGAAGTAAGGCCGGATATCCCTGCAGTGTATTGAATGCAGGCTCGTCTTGCATCTCCCAAGACGAAGGGATGTCTGAATCCCCTGTGGAGACGACAGAGAAAGACCTAGTTCTCCGCCTCATCGCGACCGGAGGCCTCACATCCTTTGAAAACCCGAGAGGTCCGCGGAGATCAATGCTTCAAAGGAGACGATGCCTGACTCATCTTGAAAATGGATAGGAGTCCCAGGATCCCTGTGGCACGTGGAAACGGGACCTGGGTTTCCTGCCTCACGTGGAGACGCGTCCCAATTGCCATGCCAAGTCTCGAGGAGAATCCCGAGGTGTCCCTCGCACCTAGGCAGGCGTGCTGACTTCGCTGAACAAACACGTGTCTGGAAGGGCCCTCGCCGTAGTAACTCGAGAATATACCCCAGGTTCCGGCCGCATCTCGAGAAAAACCATGAGACTTCCCCTCGCCGCAACATGATGCCCGATTCCCCTGTACTGCATGCAGAGCAATTCCGGGTTCCACATCAAACGTGAAAGGAGCCTTGATTTCCTTGATGGCACTTCAGGGAAAACCCAAGATCACTGTCTCAAGTATAGAGGGATCCTGAGGTCAATGGAGGAACACGAAAGGGCTCCCTGGACCCCAAATCAACTCGAGATGAGAGCTTAGTCCCTGGCTTTGACTCAAGAGGAATACCATCTTTCTACAAGCACCTCAAGAGGAGGCTTCTCTCAGCTACAGGTATGTGAGAGGGACCCTGAGTTTGTGGCGTCAAGTGGAATGGACACCGAGATGCTCTGTCTCGAGGTAAGGACAGATATCTCTGCAGTGAATTGAATGCAGGCTCGTCTTCCATGTCCCAAGACGAAGGGATGCCTGAATCCCATGTGGAGACCACAGAGAAAGACCTAGTTCTCCACATCATCGAAACCGGAGGCCTCACATCCTTTGAAAATTCGAGAGGTCCGCGGAGATCAATTCTTCCAAAGGAGACGATGCCTGACTCCTCTTGAAAATGGATAGGAGTCCCAGGATCCCTGTGACACGTGGAAAGGGACCCTGGGTCTCCCGCCTCACGTGGAGACACGTCCCAATTGCTATGCCAAGCCTCGGGGAGAATACCGAGGTGTCCATCGAACCTAGGCATTGGTTCTGACGTTGCTGAACAAACACGTGTCTGGAAGGCCCCTCCCCGTTGTAACTTGAGAATATACCCCAGGTTCCGGCCGCAACTCGAGATCAACCATGAGACTTCCCCCTTACCGCGAGATGAGGCCCGATTCCCCTGCACTGCGTGCAGAGCAATTCCGTGTTCCATATCAAACGTGAAAGGAGCCTTGATTTCCTTGATGGCACTCCAGAGAAAACCCAAGATCACTGTCTCAAGTCTAGAGGGATCCTGAGGTCACTGGAGCAACACAAAACGGCTCAGTGAACCACAAATCAACTCGAGATGAGAGCTTAGTCCCTGGCTTCGACTCAAGAGGAATACCAACTTTCCACAAGCACCTCAAGAGGAGGCTTCTCTCAGCTACAGGTATGTGAGAGGGACCCTGAGTTGTGGCCTCAAGTGGAATGGACACCGAGATGTTCTGACTCGAAGTAAGGCCGGATATCCCTGCAGTGTATTGAATGCAGGCTCGTCTTGCATCTCCCAAGACGAAGGGATGTCTGAATCCCCTGTGGAGACCACAGAGAAAGACCTAGTTCTCCGCCTCATCGCGACCGGAGGCCTCACATCCTTTGAAAACCCGAGAGGTCCGCGGAGATCAATGCTTCCAAAGGAGACGATGCCTGACTCCTCTTGAAAATGGATAGGAGTCCCAGGATCCCTGTGGCACGTGGAAACGGGACCTGGGTTTCCTGCCTCACGTGGAGACGCGTCCAAATTGCCATGACAAGTCTCGAGGAGAATCCCGAGGTGTCCCTCGCACCTAAGCAGGAGTGCTGACTTCGCTGAACAAACACGTGTCTGGAAGGGCCCTCGCCGTAGTAACTCGAGAATATACCCCAGGTTCCGGCTGCAACTCGAGAAAAACCATGAGACTTCCCCTCGCCGCAACATGAGGCCCGATTCCCCTGCACTGCGTGCAGAGCAATTCCGTGTTGCACATCAAACGTGAAAGGAGCCTTGATTTCCTTGGTGGCACTCCAGAGAAAACCCAAGATCACTGTCTCAAGTCTAGAGGGATCCTGAGGTCACTGGAGCAACACGAAAGGGCTCCATGGACCCCAAATCAACTCGAGATGAGAGCTTAGTCCCTGGCTTCAACTCAAGAGGAATACCAACTTTCCACAAGCACCTCAAGAGGAGGCTTCTCTCAGCTACAGGTATGTGAGAGGGACCCTGAGTTTGTGGCCTCAAGTGGAAAGGACACCGAGACCCTCTGACTGAATCTAAGGCCGGATATTCCTGCAGTGATTTGAATGCAGGCTCGTCTTGCATCTCCCAAGACGAAGGGATGTCTGAATGCCCTGTGGAGACCACAGAGAAAGACCTAGTTCTCCACCTCATCGCGACCGGAACATTAAAACATCCTTTGAAAACTCGCGATGTGGCGGAGATCAATGCTTCCAAAGGAGATGATGCCTGACTCCTCTTGAAATTGGATAGGAGTCCCAGGATCCCTGTGGCACGTGGAAAGGGACCCTGGGTCTCCCGCCTCACGTGGAGACGCGCCCCAATTGCCATGCCAAGACTCGAGGAGAATCCCGAGGTGTCCCTCGCACCTAGGCAGGAGTCCTGAGGTCGCTGAACAAACACGTGTATGGAAGGGCCCTCCCCGTCGGAACTCGAGAATATACCGCAGGTTCCGGCCGCAACTCGAGAAAAACCATGAGACTTCCCCCTCACCACGAGATGAGGCCCGATTCCCCTGCCCTGCGTGCAGAGCAATTCCGTGTTCGACATCAAAAGTGAAAGGAGCCTTGATTTCCTTGATGGCACTCCAAAGAAAACCCAAGATCACTGTCTCAAGTCTAGAGGGATCCTGAGGTCACTGGAGCAACACGAAAGGGCTCCGTAGACGCCAAATCAACTCGAGATGAGAGCTTAGTCCCTGGTTTCGACTCAAGAGGAATACCAACGTTTCACAAGCACCTCCAGAGGAGGCTTCTCTCAGCTACAGGTATGTGAGAGGGACCCTGAGTTTGTGGCCTCAAGTGGAATGGACACCGAGATGCTCTGACTCGAAGTAAGGCTGGATATTCCTGCAGTGAATTGAATGCAGGCTCGTCTTGCATCTCCCAATCCGAAGGGATGTCTGAATCCCCTGTGGAGACCACAGAGAAAGACATAATTCTCCCCCTCATCGCGTCCGGAGGCCTCACATCCTTTGAAAACTAGAGAGGTCCGCGGAGATCAATGCTTCCAAAGGAGACGATGCCTGACTCCTCTTGAAAATGGATAGGAGTCCCAGGATCCCTGTGGCACGTGGAAAGGGACCCTGGGTCTCCCGCCTCACGTGGAGACGCGTCCCAATTGCCATGCCAAGACTCGAGGAGAATCCCGAGGTGTCCCTCGCACCAAGGCAGGAGTTCTGACGTCGCTGAACAAACACGTGTCTGGAAGGGCCCTCCCCGTCGTAACTCGAGAATATACCCCAGGTTCCGGCCGCAACTTGAGAAAAACCATGAGACATTCCCCTTGCCGCGAGATGAGGCCCGATTCCCCTGCACTGCTTGCAGAGCAATTCCGTGTTCCACATCAAACGAGAAAAAAGCCTTGATTTCCTTGATGGCACTCAGAGAAAACCCAAGATCACTGTCTCCAGTCTAGAGGAATCCTGAGGTCACTGTAGCAACACGAAAGGGTTCCGTGGACCCCAAATCAACTCGAGATGAGAGCTTAGTCCATGGCTTCGACTCAAGAGGAATACCAACTTTCCTCAAGCACCTCAAGAGGAGGCTTCTCTCAGCTACAGGTTTGTGAGAGGGACCCTGAGTTTGTGGCCTCAAGTGCAATGGACACCGAGATGGTCTGACTCGAAGTAAGGCCGGATATCCCTGCAGTGTATTGAATGCAGGCTCGTCTTGCATCTCCCAAGACGAAGGGATGTCTGAATCCCCTGTGGAGACGACAGAGAAAGACCTAGTTCTCCGCCTCATCGCGACCGGAGGCCTCACATCCTTTGAAAACCCGAGAGGTCCGCGGAGATCAATGCTTCAAAGGAGACGATGCCTGACTCATCTTGAAAATGGATAGGAGTCCCAGGATCCCTGTGGCACGTGGAAACGGGACCTGGGTTTCCTGCCTCACGTGGAGACGCGTCCCAATTGCCATGCCAAGTCTCGAGGAGAATCCCGAGGTGTCCCTCGCACCTAGGCAGGCGTGCTGACTTCGCTGAACAAACACGTGTCTGGAAGGGCCCTCGCCGTAGTAACTCGAGAATATACCCCAGGTTCCGGCCGCATCTCGAGAAAAACCATGAGACTTCCCCTCGCCGCAACATGAGGCCCGATTCCCCTGTACTGCATGCAGAGCAATTCCGGGTTCCACATCAAACGTGAAAGGAGCCTTGATTTCCTTGATGGCACTTCAGGGAAAACCCAAGATCACTGTCTCAAGTATAGAGGGATCCTGAGGTCAATGGAGGAACACGAAAGGGCTCCCTGGACCCCAAATCAACTCGAGATGAGAGCTTAGTCCCTGGCTTTGACTCAAGAGGAATACCATCTTTCTACAAGCACCTAAAGAGGAGGCTTCTCTCAGCTACAGGTATGTGAGAGGGACCCTGAGTTTGTGGCCTCTAGTGGAATGGACACCGAGATGCTCTGTCTCGAGGTAAGGACAGATATCTCTGCAGTGAATTGAATGCAGGCTCGTCTTCCATGTCCCAAGACGAAGGGATGCCTGAATCCCATGTGGAGACCACAGAGAAAGACCTAGTTCTCCACATCATCGAAACCGGAGGCCTCACATCCTTTGAAAATTCGAGAGGTCCGCGGAGATCAATGCTTCCAAAGGAGACGATGCCTGACTCCTCTTGAAAATGGATAGGAGTCCCAGGATCCCTGTGACACGTGGAAAGGGACCCTGGGTCTCCCGCCTCACGTGGAGACACGTCCCAATTGCTATGCCAAGCCTCGGGGAGAATACCGAGGTGTCCATCGAACCTAGGCATTGGTTCTGACGTTGCTGAACAAACACGTGTCTGGAAGGCCCCTCCCCGTTGTAACTTGAGAATATACCCCAGGTTCCGGCCGCAACTCGAGATCAACCATGAGACTTCCCCCTTGCCGCGAGATGAGGCCCGATTCCCCTGCACTGCGTGCAGAGCAATTCCGTGTTCCATATCAAACGTGAAAGGAGCCTTGATTTCCTTGATGGCACTCCAGAGAAAACCCAAGATCACTGTCTCAAGTCTAGAGGGATCCTGAGGTCACTGGAGCAACACAAAACGGCTCAGTGAACCACAAATCAACTCGAGATGAGAGCTTAGTCCCTGGCTTCGACTCAAGAGGAATACCAACTTTCCACAAGCACCTCAAGAGGAGGCTTCTCTCAGCTACAGGTATGTGAGAGGGACCCTGAGTTGTGGCCTCAAGTGGAATGGACACCGAGATGTTCTGACTCGAAGTAAGGCCGGATATCCCTGCAGTGTATTGAATGCAGGCTCGTCTTGCATCTCCCAAGACGAAGGGATGTCTGAATCCCCTGTGGAGACCACAGAGAAAGACCTAGTTCTCCGCCTCATCGCGACCGGAGGCCTCACATCCTTTGAAAACCCGAGAGGTCCGCGGAGATCAATGCTTCCAAAGGAGACGATGCCTGACTCCTCTTGAAAATGGATAGGAGTCCCAAGATCCCTGTGGCACGTGGAAACGGGACCTGGGTTTCCTGCCTCACGTGGAGACGCGTCCCAATTGCCATGACAAGTCTCGAGGAGAATCCCGAGGTGTCCCTCGCACCTAAGCAGGAGTGCTGACTTCGCTGAACAAACACGTGTCTGGAAGGGCCCTCGCCGTAGTAACTCGAGAATATACCCCAGGTTCCGGCTGCAACTCGAGAAAAACCATGAGACTTCCCCTCGCCGCAACATGAGGCCCGATTCCCCTGCACTGCGTGCAGAGCAATTCCGTGTTGCACATCAAACGTGAAAGGAGCCTTGATTTCCTTGGTGGCACTCCAGAGAAAACCCAAGATCACTGTCTCAAGTCTAGAGGGATCCTGAGGTCACTGGAGCAACACGAAAGGGCTCCGAGAACCCCAAATCAACTCGAGATGAGAGCTTAGTCCCTGGCTTCGACTCAAGAGGAATACCAACTTTCCACAAGCACCTCAAGAGGAGGCTTCTCTCAGCTACATGTATGTGAGAGGGACCCTGAGTTTGTGGCCTCAAGTGGAAAGGACACCGAGACCCTCTGACTGAACCTAAGGCCGGATATTCCTGCAGTGATTTGAATGCAGGCTCGTCTTGCATCTCCCAAGACGAAGGGATGTCTGAATGCCCTGTGGAGACCACAGAGAAAGACCTAGTTCTCCACCTCATCGCGACCGGAACATTAAAACATCCTTTGAAAACTCGCGATGTGGCGGAGATCAATGCTTCCAAAGGAGATGATGCCTGACTCCTCTTGAAATTGGATAGGAGTCCCAGGATCCCTGTGGCACGTGGAAAGGGACCCTGGGTCTCCCGCCTCACGTGGAGACGCGCCCCAATTGCCATGCCAAGACTCGAGGAGAATCCCGAGGTGTCCCTCGCACCTAGGCAGGAGTCCTGAGGTCGCTGAACAAACACGTGTATGGAAGGGCCCTCCCCGTCGGAACTCGAGAATATACCGCAGGTTCCGGCCGCAACTCGAGAAAAACCATGAGACTTCCCCCTCACCACGAGATGAGGCCCGATTCCCCTGCCCTGCGTGCAGAGCAATTCCGTGTTCGACATCAAAAGTGAAAGGAGCCTTGATTTCCTTGATGGCACTCCAAAGAAAACCCAAGATCACTGTCTCAAGTCTAGAGGGATCCTGAGGTCACTGGAGCAACACGAAAGGGCTCCGTAGACGCCAAATCAACTCGAGATGAGAGCTTAGTCCCTGGTTTCGACTCAAGAGGAATACCAACGTTTCACAAGCACCTCCAGAGGAGGCTTCTCTCAGCTACAGGTATGTGAGAGGGACCCTGAGTTTGTGGCCTCAAGTGGAATGGACACCGAGATGCTCTGACTCGAAGTAAGGCTGGATATTCCTGCAGTGAATTGAATGCAGGCTCGTCTTGCATCTCCCAATCCGAAGGGATGTCTGAATCCCCTGTGGAGACCACAGAGAAAGACATAATTCTCCCCCTCATCGCGTCCGGAGGCCTCACATCCTTTGAAAACTAGAGAGGTCCGCGGAGATCAATGCTTCCAAAGGAGACGATGCCTGACTCCTCTTGAAAATGGATAGGAGTCCCAGGATCCCTGTGGCACGTGGAAAGGGACCCTGGGTCTCCCGCCTCACGTGGAGACGCGTCCCAATTGCCATGCCAAGACTCGAGGAGAATCCCGAGGTGTCCCTCGCACCAAGGCAGGAGTTCTGACGTCGCTGAACAAACACGTGTCTGGAAGGGCCCTCCCCGTCGTAACTCGAGAATATACCCCAGGTTCCGGCCGCAACTTGAGAAAAACCATGAGACATTCCCCTTGCCGCGAGATGAGGCCCGATTCCCCTGCACTGCGTGCAGAGCAATTCCGTGTTCCACATCAAACGAGAAAAAAGCCTTGATTTCCTTGATGGCACTCCAGAGAAAACCCAAGATCACTGTCTCCAGTCTAGAGGAATCCTGAGGTCACTGTAGCAACACGAAAGGGTTCCGTGGACCCCAAATCAACTCGAGATGAGAGCTTAGTCCATGGCTTCGACTCAAGAGGAATACCAACTTTCCTCAAGCACCTCAAGAGGAGGCTTCTCTCAGCTACAGGTTTGTGAGAGGGACCCTGAGTTTGTGGCCTCAAGTGCAATGGACACCGAGATGGTCTGACTCGAAGTAAGGCCGAATATCCCTGCAGTGAATTGAATGCAGGCTCGTCTTGCATCTCCCAAGACGAACGGATGTCTGAATCTCCTGTGGAGCCCACAGAGAAAGACCTAGTCCTCCGCCTCATCGTGACCGGAGGCCTAACATCCTTTGAAAACTCGAGAGGTCTGCAGAGATCAATGCTTCCAAAGAAGACGATGCCTGACTCCTCTTGAAAATGGATAGGAGTCCCAGGATACCTGTGGCACGAGGAAAGGACACTGGGTCTCCCGCCTCACGTGGAGACGCGTCCCAATTGCCATGCCAAGACTCGAGGAGAATACCGAGGTGTCCCTCGCACCTAGGCAGGAGTCCTGACGTCGCTGAACAAACACGTGTCTGGAAGGGCCCTCCCCGTCGTAACTTGAGAATATACCCCAGGTTCCGGCCGTAACTCGAGAAAAACCATGAGACTTCCTACTCGCCGCGAGATGAGGCCCGATTCCCCTGCCCTGCGTGCAGAACAATTCCGTATTCCACATCAAAAATGAAAGGAGCCTTGATTTCCTTGATGGCACTCCACAGAAAACCCAAGATCACTGTCTCAAGTCTAGAGGGATCCTGAGTTCACTGTAGCAACACGAAAGGGCTCCGTGGACCAAAAATCAACTCGAGAAGAGAGCTTAGTCCCTGGCTTCGACTCAAGAGGAATACCAACTTTCCACAAGCACCTCAAGAGGAGGCTTCTCTCAGCTACAGGTATGTGAGAGGGCCCCTGAGTTTGTGGCCTCAAGTGGAATGGACACCGAGATGCTCTGACTCAAAGTAAGGCTGGATATCCCTGCAGTGAATTGAATGCAGGCTCGTCTTGCATCTCCCAAGACGAAGGGATGTCTGAATCCCCTGTGGAGACCACAGAGAAAGACCTAATTCTCCGCCTCATCGCTAGCGGAGGCCTCATATCCTTTGAAAACTCAAGAGGTCCGCGGAGATCAATACTTCAAAAGGAGACGATGCCTGACTCCTCTTGAAAATGGATAGGAGTCCCAGGATCCCTGTGGCACGTGGAAAGGGACCCTGGGTCTCCCGCCTCACGTGGAGACGCGACCCAATTGCCATGCCAAGACTCGAGGAGAATCCCGAGGTGTCCCTCGCACCTAGGCAGGAGTCCTGACGTCGCTGAACAAACACGTGTCTGGAAGGGCCCTCCCCGTCGTAACTCGAGAATATACCCCAGGTTCCGGCCGCAACTGGAGAAAAACCATGAGACTTCCCCCTCGCCGCGAGATGAGGCCCGATTCCCCTGCAATGCATGCAGAGCAATTCCGTGCTCCACATCAAACGTGAAAGGAGCCTTGATTTCCTTGTTGGCACTCCAGAGAAAACCCAAGATCACTGTCTCAAGTCTAGAGGGATCCTGAGGTCACTGTAGCAACACGAAAGGGCTCCGTGGTCCCCAAATCAACTCGAGATGAGAGCTTAGTCCCTGGCTTCGACTCAAGAGGAATACCAACTTTCCACAAGCACCTCAAGAGGAGGCTTCTCTCAGCTACACGTATGTGAGAGGGCCCCTGAGTTTGTGGCCTCAAGTGGAATGGACACCGAGATGCTCTGACTCGAAGTCAGGCCGGATATCCCTGCAGTGAATTGAATGCAGGCTCGTCTTGCATCTCCCAAGACGAAGGGATGTCTGAATCCCCTGTGGAGACCACAGAGAAAGACCTAGTCCTCCGCCTCATCGCGACCGGAGGCCTCACATCCTTTGAAAACTCGAGAGGTCTGCGGAGATCAATGCTTTCAAAGAGACGTTGCCTGACTCCTCTTGAAAATGGATAGGAGTCCCAGGATCACTGTGGCACGTGGAAAGGGACCCTGGGGTCTCCCGCCTCACGTGGAGGCCCATCCCAATTGCCATGTCAAGACTTGAGGAGAATCCCGAGGTTTCCCTCGCACCTAGGCAGGAGTCGTGACGTCGCTGAACAAGCACGTGTCTGGAAGGGCCCTCCCCGTCGTAACTCGAGAATATACCCCAGGTTCCGGCCGCAACTCGAGAGAAACCATGAGACTTCCCCCTCGCCGCGAGATGAGGCCCGATTCCCCTGCACTGCGTGCAGAGCAATTCCGTATTCCACATCAAAAGTGAAAGGAGCCTTGATTTCCTTGATGGCACTCCAGAGAAAACCCAAACTCACTGTCTCAAGTCTAGAGGGATTCTGAGGTTACTGTAGCAACAAGAAAGGGCTCCGTGGACCCCAAATCAACTCGAGATGAGAGCTTAGTACCTGGCTTCGATCCAAGAGGAATACCAACATTCCACAAGCACGTCAAGAGGAGATTTCTCTCAGCTACTGGTATGTGAGAGGGACCCTGAGTTTGTGGCCTCAAGTGGAATGGACACGGAGATGCTCTGACTCGAAGTAAGGCTGGATATCCCTGCAGTGAATTGAATTCACCTCCTCTTGCATCTCCCAAATGAAGGAATGTCTGAATCCCCTGTGAAGACCACAGAGAAAGAGCTAGTTCTCCACCTCATCGCGACCGGAGGCCTCACATCCTTTGAAAACTCGAGAGGTCCGCGGAGATCAATGCTTCCAAAGGAGACGATGCCTGACTCCTCTTGAAAACGGATAGGAGTCCCAGGATCACTGTGGCACGCGGAAAGGGATCCTGGGTCTCCCGCCTCACGTGGAGACGCGTCCCAATTACCAAGCTCCGACTCGAGAGGAATCCCGAGGTGTCCCTCGCAACTGGGCAGGAATCCGGACGTCACTGAACAAACACCTGTCTGGAACGGACCTCCCCGTCATAACTCGAAAATATACCCCAGGTTCCGGCCGCAACTGGAGAAAAACCATGAGACTTCCCCCTAGCCGCGAGCTGAGGCCCTATTCCCCTGCATTGCATGCAGAGCAATTCCGTGTTCCACATCAAATATGAAAGGAGCCTTGATTTCCTTGATGGCACTCCAGAGAAAATCCAGGAACACTGTCTCAAGTCTAGAGGGATCCTGACGTCACTGTAGCAACAACAAATGGCTCCGTGGAACCCAAATCAACTCGAGATGAGAGGTTAGTCCCTGGCTTCGACTCAAGAGGAATACCAAATTTCGAGAAGCACCACAAGAGGAGGGTTCTCTCAGCTATAGATATGAGAGAGGGACCCTGAATTTGTTGCCTCAAGTGAAATGGACACTGAGATGCTCTGACTCGAAGTAAGGCCGGATATCCACGAAGTGAATTGAATGCAGGCTCATCTTGCATCTCCCAAGACGTAGGGATGTCTGAATCCCCTGGGGAGACCACAGAGAAAGACCTAGTTCTCTGCCTAATCTCTACCGGAGGCTTCACATATTTGAAAATTCGAGAGGTACGCGGCGATCAATGCTTCCAAAGGAGACAATGCCTGAGTCCTCTTGAAAATTGATAGGAGTCCCTGGATCCCTGTGGCACGTGGATAGGGACACTGGGTCTCCTACCTCACATGGAGACACGTCCCAATTGCCATACCAAGACTCAAGGCGAATCCCGAGGTGTCCTTCGCCACTAGGCAGGAGTCCTGACGTCGCTGACCAAACACGTGTCTGAAAGGGCCCTCCCCATCTTAACTCGAGAATATACCTCAGGTTCCTGCCGCAACTCGAGAAAAACCTTCAGACTTCCCCTAGCCATGAGATGAGGCCTGATTCCCCTGCACTGCGTGCAGAGAAATTCCGTGTTCCACATCAAACATGAAAGGAGCCTTGAGTTCCTTGATGGCACTCCAGAGAAAACGCAAGAACACGGTCTCAAGTCTAGAGGATCCTGAGGTCACTGTAGCAACAAGAAAGGGCTCCGTAGACCCCAAATCAACTCGAGATGAGAGCTTAGTCCCTGGTTTCCATTCAAGAGGAATACAAACTTTCCAAAAGCACCTCAACAAGAGGCTTCTCTCAGCTATAGGTATGTGAGAGGGACCCTGAGTTTGTGGCCTCAAGTGGAATGGCCACCGAGATGCTCTGACTCGAAGTAAGGCCGGATATCCCTGCAGTGAATTGAATGCAGATTCATCATGCATCTGCCAAGACTAAGGGATGTCTGAGTCCCCTGTGGAGACCAGAGAGAAAGACCTGGTTCTCCGGCTTATCACGACCAGAAGCCTCACATTCTTTGAAAACTCGAGAGGTACACGGAGATGAATGCTTCCAAAGGAGACGATGCCTGACTCCTCTTGAAATTTGATAGGAGTCCGAGGATCCCTGTGGAACTTGGAAAGGGGCAATGGGTCTCCCGCCTCACGTGGAGACGCATCTCAATTGCCATGAAAAGACTCGAGGAGAATCCCGAGGTGTCCCTCGCAACTAGGCAGGAGTCCTGACGTCGCTGAACAAACACGTGTTTGGAAGGGCCCTCCCCTTCTTAACTCGAGAATATACCCCAGGTTGAGCCCGCCACTCGAGAAAAACCATGAGACTTCCCCCTCGCCGCGAGAAGAGGCCCGATTCCCCTGCATTGGGTGCAGAGCAATTACGTGTTCCACATCAAACGTGAAAGGAGCCTTGATTTCCTTGATGGCACTCCACAGAAAACCCAGGAACACTGTCTCAAGTCTAGAGGGATCCTGAGGTTACTGTAGCAACAAGAAAAGATTCCGTGCACCCCAAATCAACTCGAGATGAGAGCTTAGTCCTTAGCTTCTACTCAAGAGGAATACCAACTTTTCACAAGTATCTCAAGAGGAGGCTTTTCTCTGCTAAAGGTATGTGAGAGGGACCCTGAATTTGTGGCCTCAAGTGGAATGGACACCGAAATGCTCTGGCTCAAAGTAAAGCCGGATATCCCTGCAGTGATTGAAGGCAGGCTCGTCTTGCCTCCCCCAAAATGAAAGGTTGCCAACGTATCGTGAACAAACACTATTCTGGAAGGGCCGTCCCCATCGTAACTCGAGAATATACCCCAGGCTCCGGGCGCAACTCGAGAAAAACCAGGAGACTTACCCCTCGTGGCAAGAAGAGGCCCGGTTTCCCTACATTGCGTGCAGAGCAATTCCGTCTTCCATATCAAACATGAAAGTAGCCTTGATTTCCGTTATGGCTCTCCAGAGAAAACCCAAGAACACTGAGTCAAGTCTAGAGGGATCCTGAGGTCACTGCAGCAACAAGAAAGGGCTCCGTGGACCCCAAATCAATTCGAGATGGGAGCTTAGTCCCTGGCTTCGACTCAAGAGGATCACCAACTTTCCACAAGCATCTCCAGAGGAGGCTTCTCTCAGCTATAGGTATGTGAAAGGGACGCTGAGTTTGTGGCCTCAAGTGGAATGGACACTGAGATGATCTGACTCGAAATAAGGCCGGATATCCCAGCAGTGAATTGCTTTCAGGCTCGTGTTGCATCTCCCAAGACGAAGGCATGTCTGAATCCCCTGTGGAGACCACAGAGAAAGACCTAGTTCTCCGCCTCATTGCGACCGGAGGCCTCACATCCTTTGAAAACTCTAGAGGTACGCGGAGATCAATGCTTCCAAAGGAGGCGATGCCTGATTCGTCTTGAAAATAGGTAGGAGTACCAGGATCCCTGTGGCACGTGGAAAGGGTACCTGGGTCTCCCACCTCACGTGGAGACGCGTCCCAATTGCCATGACAAGACACGAGGAGAATCCATATGTGTCCTTCACAACTAGACAGGAGTCTGTCGTCGCTGAAAAGCACGTGTATAGAAGGGCCCTCCCGTCTAAACTCGAGAATATACCCCAGGTTCTGGCCGAACTCGAGAAAAACCATGAGACTTCCCCCTCGCCGCGAGATGAGACCCGATTCCCCTGCATTTCGTGCAGAGCAATTCCATGTTCCACATCAAACATGAAAGGAGCCTTGATTTCTTTGATGGCACTCCAGAGAAAATCCAAGAACACTGTCTCAAGTCTAGAGGGATCATGAGGTCACTAGAGAAACACGAATAGTCTCCGTGGACCCCAAATCAATTCGAGATGAGAGCTTAGTCCCTGGTTTCGACTCAAGAGGAATACCAAATTTCCAGAAGCACGTTAAAGGAAAGATATAGGTATGTGAGAGGGACCCTGAGTTTGTGGCCTCAAGTAGAATGGACTCCGAGATCCTCTGAATCAAAGTAAGGCAGGATATCCCTGCAGTGAATTGCATGCAGGCTCGTCTTGCATCTCCCAAGACGAAAGGATGTCTGAATCCCGTGTAGAAACCACAGAGAAAGACCTAGTTCTCTGCCTCATCACGACAGGAGGCCTCACATCCTTTGAAAACTCGCGAGGTATGCGGAGTTCAATACTTCTAAAGGAGACGATGCCTGACTCCTCTTGAAAATTGATAGGAGTCCCAGGATCCCTGTGACACGTAGAAAGGGACCCTGGGTCTCCCGCCTCACGTGGAGACGTGTCCCAATTACAATGCCAAGACTCGAGAAGAAACCCGAGGTGTCCCTCGCAGCTAGGCAGGAGTCCTGAGGTCGCTGAACAAACACATGTCTGGAAGGGCCCTCGTCATCATAAGTCGAGAATATACCCCAGGTTCCGGCCGAAACTCGAGAAAAACCATGAGACTTCCCCCTCGCCGCGAGATGAGGCAGGATTCCCTTGCGCTGCGTGCAGAGCAATTCCGTGTTCCACATCAAACGTGAACGGAGTCTTGATTTCCTTGATGGCACTCCAGAGAAAACCCAAGATCACTGTCTCAAGTCTAGAGGGATCCTGAGGTCACTGTAGCAACACAAAAGGGGTTCATGGACCCCAAATTAACTCGAGATGAGAGTTTAGTCCCTGGCTTCGAGTCAAGAGGAATACCAACTTTCCACAAGCACCTCAAAAGGAAGTTTCTCTCAGCTACAGGTATGTGATAGGTACCCTGAGTTTGTGGCCTCAAGTGGAAAGGACACCGAGATGCTCTGACTCGAAATAAGGCCGGATATCCCTGCAGTGAATTGAATGCAGGCTCGTCTTGCATCTACCAAGACGAAGGGATGTCTGAATCCCCTGTGGAGACCACAGAGAAAGACCTAATTCTCCGCCTCATCGCGAGCGGAGGCCTCACATCCTTTGAAAACTCGAGAGGTCCGCGGAGATCAATGCTTCCAAAGGAGACGATGCCTGACTCCTCTTGAAAATGGATAGGAGTCCCAGGATCCCGGTGGCACGTGGAAAGGGACCCTGGGTCTCCCGCCTCACGTGGAGACGCGTCCCAATTGCCATGCCAAGACTCGAGGAGAATCCCGAGGTGTCCCTCGCCCCTAGGCAGGAGTCCTGACCTCGCTGAACAAACACGTGTCTGGAAGGGCCCTCCCCGTCGTAACTCGAAAATATACCCCAGGTTCCGGCCGCAACTCGAGAAAAACCATGAGACTTCCCCCTCGCCGCAAGTTGAGGCCCGATTCCCCTGCACTGCATGCAGAGCAATTCCGTGTTCCTCATCAAACGTGAAAGGAGCCTTGATTTCCTTGATGGCACTCCAGAGAAAACCCAAGATCACTGTCTCAAGTCTAGAGGGATCCTGAAGTCACTGGAGCAACACGAAAGGGCTCCGCGGACCCCAAATCAACTCGAGATGAGAGCTTAGACCATCGGCTTCAACTCAAGAGGAATACCCACTTTTCACAAGCACCTCAAGACGAGGCTTCTCTCAGCTACAGGTATCTGAGAGGGACCCTAAGTTTGTGGCCTCAAGTGGAATGGACACCGAGATGCTCTGACTCGAAGTAAGGCCGGATATCCCTGCAGTGAATTGAATGCAGGCTCCTCTTGCATCTCCCAAGACGAAGGGATGTCTGAATCCCCTGTGGAGACCACAGAGAAAGACCTAGTCCTCCGCCTCATCGCGACCGGAGGCCTCACATCCTTTGAAAACTCGAGAGGTCCGCGGAGATCAATGCTTCCAAAGGAGACGATGCCTGACTCCTCTTGAAAATGGATAGCAGTCCCAGGATCCCTGTGGCACGTGGAAAGGAAACCTGGGTCTCCCGCCTCACGTGGAGACGCGTCCCAATTGCCATGCCAAGACTCGAGGAGAATCCCGAGGTGTCCCTCGCACCTAGGCAGGAGTCCTGAGGTCGCTGAACAAACACGTGTCTGGAAGGGCCCTCCCCGTCGTAACTCGAGAATATACCCCAGGTTCCGGCCGCAACTAGAGAAAAACCATGAGACTTCCCCCTCGCCGCGTGATGAGGCCCGATCCCCTGCACTGCGTGCAGAGCAATTCCGTGTTCCCCATCAAGCCTGAAAGGAGCCTTGATTTCCTTGATGGCACTCCAGAGAAGACCCAAAGTCACTGTCTCAAGTCTAGAGGGATCCTGACCACTGTAGCAGCATGAAAGGGCTCCGTGGACCCCAAATCAACTCGAGATGAGAGCTTAGTCCCTGGCTTCCACTTAAGAGGAATACCAACTTTCCACAAGCACCTCAAGAGGAGGCTTCTCTCAGCTACAGGTATGTGAGAGGGACCCGGAGTTTGTGGCCTCAAGTGGAATGGACACCGAGATGCTCTGACTCGAAGTAAGGCCGGATATCCCTGCAGTGAATTGAAAGCAGGCTCGTCTTCCATCTCCCAAGTCGAAGGGATGTCTGAATCCCCTGTGGAAGCCACAGACAAAGACCTAGTCCTCCGCCTCATCTCTACCGGAGGCCTCACATCCTTTGAAAACTCGAGAGGTCTGCGGAGATCAATGCTTCCAAAGGAGACGATTCCTGACTCCTCTTGAAAATGGATAGGAGTCCCAGGATCCCTGTTGCATGGGGAAAGGGACCCTGGGTCTCCCGCCTCACGTGGAGACGCGTCCCAATTGCCAATCCAAGACTCGAGGAGAATCCCGAGGTGTCCCTCGCCCCTAGGCAGGAGTCCTGACGTCGCTGAACAAACACGTGTCTGGAAGGGCCCTCCCCGTCGTAACTCGAGAATATAACCCAGGTTCCGGCCGCAACTCGAGAAAAACCATGAGACTTCCCCCTCGCCGTGAGATGAGGCCCGATTCCCCTGCACTGCGTGCAGAGCAATTCCGTGTTCCACATCAAGCCGAAAGGAGCCTTGATTTCCTTGATGGCACTCCAGAGAAAACCCAAGATAACTTTCTCAAGTCTAGAGGGATCCTGAGGTCACTGTAGCAACACGAAAGGGCTCCTTGGACCCCAAATCAACTCGAGATGAGAGCTTAGTCCCTGGCTTCGACTCAAGAGGAATACCAACTTTCCACAAGCACCTCAAGAGGAGGCTTCTCTCAGCTTCATGTATGTGAGAGGGACCCTGAGTTTGTGGCCTCAAATGGAATGGACACCGAGATGCTCTGACTCGAAGAAAGGCCGGATATCCCTGCAGTGAATTGAATGCAGGTTCGTCTTGCATCTCCCAAGACGAAGGGATGTCTGCATCCCCTGTGGAGACCACAGAGAAAGACCTAGTTCTCCGCCTCATCGCGACCGGAGGCCTCACTTCATTTGAAAACTCGAGAGGTCCGCGGAGATCAATGCTTCCAAAGGTGACGATGCCTGACTCCTCCTGAAAATGGATAGGAGTCCCAGGATCCCTGTGGCACGTGGAAAGGGACCCTGGGTCTCCCGCCTCACGTGGAGACCCGTCCGAATTGCCATGTCAAGACTCAAGGAGTATCCCGAGGTGTCCCTCGCACCTAGGCAGGAGTCCTGACATCGCTGAACAAACACTTGTCTGGAACGGCCCTCCCCGTCGTAAGTCGAGAATATACCGCAGGTTCCAGCCGCAACTCGAGAAAAACCATGAGACTTCCGCCTCGCCGCGAGATGAGGTCCGATTTCCCTGCACTGCATGCAGAGGAATTTCGTGTTCCACACCAAACGTGAAAGGAGCCTTGATTTTCTTGATGGCACTCCAGAGAAAACCCAAGATCACTGTCTCAAGTCTAGAGGGATCCTGAGGTCACTGGAGCAACACGAAAGGGCTCTGTGGACACCAAATCAACTCGAGATGAGAGCTTATTCCCTGGCTTCGACTCAAGAGGCATACCAACTTTCCACAATCACCCCAAGAGGAGGCTTCTCTCAGCTACAGGTATATGAGAGGGACCCTGAGTTTGTGGCCTCAAGTGGAATGGACACCGAGATGCTCTGACTCGAAGTAAGGCCGGATATCCCTGCAGTGAGTTGAATGCAGGCTCGTCTTGCATCTCCCAAGACGAAGGGATGTCTGAATCCCATGTGGAGACCACAGAGAAAGACCTAGTTCTCCGCCTCATCGCGACCGGAGGCCTCACATCCTTTGAAAACTCGAGAGGTCCGCGGAGATCAATGCTTCCCAAGGAGACGATGCCTGAGTCCTCTTGAAAATGGATAGGAGTCCCAGGATCCCTGTGGCACGTGGAAAGGGACCCTGGGTCTCCCGCCTCACGTGGAGATACGTCCTAATTGCCATGCCAAGACTCGAGGAGAATCCCGAGGTGTCCCTCGCACCTAGGCAGGAGTCCTGACGTGGCTGAACAAACACGTGTCTGGAAGGGCCCTCCCCGTCGTAACTCGAGAATATACCCCAGGTTCCGGCCGCAACTCGAGAAAAACCATGAGACTTCCCCCTCTCTTCGAGATGAGGCCCGATTCCCCTGCACTGCGTGCAGAGCAATTCCGTGTTCCACATCAAACGTGAAAAGAGCCTTGATTTCCTTGATGGTACTCCAGAGAAAACCCAAGATCACTGTCTCAAGTCTAGAGGGATCCTGAGGTCACTCTAGGAACACCAAAGGGCTCCGTGGACCCAAAATCAACTCGAGATGAGAGCTTAGTCCCTGGCTTCGACTCAAGAGAAATACCAACTTTCCACAAGCACCTCAAGAGGAGGCTTCTCTCAGCTTCATGTACGTGAGAGGGCCCCTGAGATTGTGGCCTCAAGTGGAATGGACACCGAGATGCTCTGACTCGAAGTAAGGCCGGATATCCCTGCAGTGAATTGAATGCAGACTCGTCCTGCATCTCCCAAGACGAAGGGATGTCTGAATCCCCTGTGGAGACCACAGAGAAAGACCTAATTCTCCACCTCATCGCGCCTGGAGGCCTCACATACTTTGAAAACTCGAGAGGTCCGCGGAGATCAATGCTTCCAAAGGAGACGATGCCTGACTCCTCTTGATAATGGATAGGAGTCCCAGGATCCCTGTGGCACGTGGAAAGGGACACTGGGTCTCCCGCCTCACGTGGAGCCGCGTCCCAATTGCCATGCCAAGACTCGAGGAGAATCCCGAGGTGTCCCTAGCACCTAGGCAGGAGTCCTGACGTCGCTGAACAAACACGTGTCTGGAAGGGCCCTCCCCGTCTTAACTCGAGAATATATCCCAGGTTCCAGCCGCAACTCAAGAAAAGCCTAGAGACTTCCAACTCGCCGCGAAATGAGGCCCAATTCCCCTGCACTGCGTGCAGAGCAATTCCGTGTTCCACATCAAACGTGAAAGGAGCCTTGATTTCCTTGATGGCACTCCAGAGAAAACCCAAGATCATTGTCTCAAGTCTAGAGGTATCCTGAGGTCACTGTAGCAACACGAAAGGGCTCCGTGGACCCAAAATCAACTCGAGATGAGAGCTTAGTCCCTGGCTTCGACTCAAGAGGAATACCAAGTTTCCACAAGCACCTCAAGAGGAGGCTTATCTCAGCTACAGGTATGTGAGAGGGACCCTGAATGTGTGGCCTCAAGTGGAATGGACACCGAGATGCTCTGACTCGAAGTAAGACCGGATATCCCTTTAGTGAATTGAATTCAGGCTCGTCTTGCATCTCCCAAGACGAAGGGATGTCTGAATCCCCTGTGGAGACCACAGAGAAAGACCTAGTTCTCCGCCTCATCGCGACCGGAAGCCTCACATCCTTTGAAAACTCGAGAGGTCCGCGGAGATCAATGCTTCCAAAGGAGACGATGCCTGTCTCCTCTTGAAAACGGATAGGAGTTCCAGGATGCCTGTGGCACGTGGAAAGGGACCTGAGTCTCCCGGCTCATGTGGAGACGCGTCCCAATTGCCATGCCAAGACTCGAGGAGAATCCCGAGGTGTCCCTCGCATCTAGGCAGGACTCCTAACGTCGCTGAAAAAACACGTGTCTGGAAGGGCCCTCCCCGACGTAACTGGAGAATATACCCCAGGTTCCGGCCGCAACTCGAGAAAAACCATGAGACTTCCCCCTCGCCGCGAGTTGAGGCCCGATTCCCCTGCACTGCATGCAGAGCAATTCCGTGTTCCTCATCAAACGTGAAAGGAGCCTTGATTTCCTTGATGGCACTCCAGAGAAAACCCAAGATCACTGTCTCAAGTCTAGAGGGATCCTGAAGTCACTGGAGCAACACGAAAGGGCTCCGCGGACCCCAAATCAACTCGAGATGAGAGCTTAGACCATCGGCTTCAACTCAAGAGGAATACCCACTTTTCACAAGCACCTCAAGACGAGGCTTCTCTCAGCTACAGGTATCTGAGAGGGACCCTAAGTTTGTGGCCTCAAGTGGAATGGACACCGAGATGCTCTGACTCGAAGTAAGGCCGGATATCCCTGCAGTGAATTGAATGCAGGCTCCTCTTGCATCTCCCAAGACGAAGGGTTGTCTGAATCCCCTGTGGAGACCACAGAGAAAGACCTAGTCCTCCGCCTCATCGCGACCGGAGGCCTCACATCCTTTGAAAACTCGAGAGGTCCGCGGAGATCAATGCTTCCAAAGGAGACGATGCCTGACTCCTCTTGAAAATGGATAGGAGTCCCAGGATCCCTGTGGCACATGGAAAGGAAACCTGGGTCTCCCGCCTCACGTGGAGACGCGTCCCAATTGCCATGCCAAGACTCGAGGAGAATCCCGAGGTGTCCCTCGCACCTAGGCAGGAGTCCTGAGGTCGCTGAACAAACACGTGTCTGGAAGGGCCCTCCCCGTCGTAACTCGAGAATATACCCCAGGTTCCGGCCGCAACTAGAGAAAAACTATGAGACTTCCCCCTCGCCGCGTGATGAGGCCCGATCCCCTGCACTGCGTGCAGAGCAATTCCGTGTTCCCCATCAAGCCTGAAAGGAGCCTTGATTTCCTTGATGGCACTCCAGAGAAGACCCAAAGTCACTGTCTCAAGTCTAGAGGGATCCTGACCACTGTAGCAGCATGAAAGGGCTCCGTGGACCCCAAATCAACTCGAGATGAGAGCTTAGTCCCTGGCTTCCACTTAAGAGGAATACCAACTTTCCACAAGCACCTCAAGAGGAGGCTTCTCTCAGCTACAGGTATGTGAGAGGGACCCGGAGTTTGTGGCCTCAAGTGGAATGGACACCGAGATGCTCTGACTCGAAGTAAGGCCGGATATCCCTGCAGTGAATTGAAAGCAGGCTCGTCTTCCATCTCCCAAGTCGAAGGGATGTCTGAATCCCCTGTGGAAGCCACAGACAAAGACCTAGTCCTCCGCCTCATCTCTACCGGAGGCCTCACATCCTTTGAAAACTCGAGAGGTCTGCGGAGATCAATGCTTCCAAAGGAGACGATTCCTGACTCTTCTTGAAAATGGATAGGAGTCCCAGGATCCCTGTTGCATGGGGAAAGGGACCCTGGGTCTCCCGCCTCACGTGGAGACGCGTCCCAATTGCCAATCCAAGACTCGAGGAGAATCCCGAGGTGTCCCTCGCCCCTAGGCAGGAGTCCTGACGTCGCTGAACAAACACGTGTCTGGAAGGGCCCTCCCCGTCGTAACTCGAGAATATAACCCAGGTTCCGGCCGCAACTCGAGAAAAACCATGAGACTTCCCCCTCGCCGTGAGATGAGGCCCGATTCCCCTGCACTGCGTGCAGAGCAATTCCGTGTTCCACATCAAGCCGAAAGGAGCCTTGATTTCCTTGATGGCACTCCAGAGAAAACCCAAGATAACTTTCTCAAGTCTAGAGGGATCCTGAGGTCACTGTAGCAACACGAAAGGGCTCCTTGGACCCCAAATCAACTCGAGATGAGAGCTTAGTCCCTGGCTTCGACTCAAGAGGAATACCAACTTTCCACAAGCACCTCAAGAGGAGGCTTCTCTCAGCTTCATGTATGTGAGAGGGACCCTGAGTTTGTGGCCTCAAATGGAATGGACACCGAGATGCTCTGACTCGAAGAAAGGCCGGATATCCCTGCAGTGAATTGAATGCAGGTTCGTCTTGCATCTCCCAAGACGAAGGGATGTCTGCATCCCCTGTGGAGACCACAGAGAAAGACCTAGTTCTCCGCCTCATCGCGACCGGAGGCCTCACTTCATTTGAAAACTCGAGAGGTCCGCGGAGATCAATGCTTCCAAAGGTGACGATGCCTGACTCCTCCTGAAAATGGATAGGAGTCCCAGGATCCCTGTGGCACGTGGAAAGGGACCCTGGGTCTCCCGCCTCACGTGGAGACCCGTCCGAATTGCCATGTCAAGACTCAAGGAGTATCCCGAGGTGTCCCTCGCACCTAGGCAGGAGTCCTGACATCGCTGAACAAACACTTGTCTGGAACGGCCCTCCCCGTCGTAAGTCGAGAATATACCGCAGGTTCCAGCCGCAACTCGAGAAAAACCATGAGACTTCCGCCTCGCCGCGAGATGAGGTCCGATTTCCCTGCACTGCATGCAGAGGAATTTCGTGTTCCACACCAAACGTGAAAGGAGCCTTGATTTTCTTGATGGCACTCCAGAGAAAACCCAAGATCACTGTCTCAAGTCTAGAGGGATCCTGAGGTCACTGGAGCAACACGAAAGGGCTCTGTGGACACCAAATCAACTCGAGATGAGAGCTTATTCCCTGGCTTCGACTCAAGAGGCATACCAACTTTCCACAAGCACCCCAAGAGGAGGCTTCTCTCAGCTACAGGTATATGAGAGGGACCCTGAGTTTGTGGCCTCAAGTGGAATGGACACCGAGATGCTCTGACTCGAAGTAAGGCCGGATATCCCTGCAGTGAGTTGAATGCAGGCTCGTCTTGCATCTCCCAAGACGAAGGGATGTCTGAATCCCATGTGGAGACCACAGAGAAAGACCTAGTTCTCCGCCTCATCGCGACCGGAGGCCTCACATCCTTTGAAAACTCGAGAGGTCCGCGGAGATCAATGCTTCCCAAGGAGACGATGCCTGAGTCCTCTTGAAAATGGATAGGAGTCCCAGGATCCCTGTGGCACGTGGAAAGGGACCCTGGGTCTCCCGCCTCACGTGGAGATACGTCCTAATTGCCATGCCAAGACTCGAGGAGAATCCCGAGGTGTCCCTCGCACCTAGGCAGGAGTCCTGACGTGGCTGAACAAACACGTGTCTGGAAGGGCCCTCCCCGTCGTAACTCGAGAATATACCCCAGGTTCCGGCCGCAACTCGAGAAAAACCATGAGACTTCCCCCTCTCTTCGAGATGAGGCCCGATTCCCCTGCACTGCGTGCAGAGCAATTCCGTGTTCCACATCAAACGTGAAAAGAGCCTTGATTTCCTTGATGGTACTCCAGAGAAAACCCAAGATCACTGTCTCAAGTCTAGAGGGATCCTGAGGTCACTCTAGGAACACCAAAGGGCTCCGTGGACCCAAAATCAACTCGAGATGAGAGCTTAGTCCCTGGCTTCGACTCAAGAGAAATACCAACTTTCCACAAGCACCTCAAGAGGAGGCTTCTCTCAGCTTCATGTACGTGAGAGGGCCCCTGAGATTGTGGCCTCAAGTGGAATGGACACCGAGATGCTCTGACTCGAAGTAAGGCCGGATATCCCTGCAGTGAATTGAATGCAGACTCGTCCTGCATCTCCCAAGACGAAGGGATGTCTGAATCCCCTGTGGAGACCACAGAGAAAGACCTAATTCTCCACCTCATCGCGCCTGGAGGCCTCACATACTTTGAAAACTCGAGAGGTCCGCGGAGATCAATGCTTCCAAAGGAGACGATACCTGACTCCTCTTGATAATGGATAGGAGTCCCAGGATCCCTGTGGCACGTGGAAAGGGACACTGGGTCTCCCGCCTCACGTGGAGCCGCGTCCCAATTGCCATGCCAAGACTCGAGGAGAATCCCGAGGTGTCCCTAGCACCTAGGCAGGAGTCCTGACGTCGCTGAACAAACACGTGTCTGGAAGGGCCCTCCCCGTCTTAACTCGAGAATATATCCCAGGTTCCAGCCGCAACTCAAGAAAAGCCTAGAGACTTCCAACTCGCCGCGAAATGAGGCCCAATTCCCCTGCACTGCGTGCAGAGCAATTCCGTGTTCCACATCAAACGTGAAAGGAGCCTTGATTTCCTTGATGGCACTCCAGAGAAAACCCAAGATCATTGTCTCAAGTCTAGAGGTATCCTGAGGTCACTGTAGCAACACGAAAGGGCTCCGTGGACCCAAAATCAACTCGAGATGAGAGCTTAGTCCCTGGCTTCGACTCAAGAGGAATACCAAGTTTCCACAAGCACCTCAAGAGGAGGCTTATCTCAGCTACAGGTATGTGAGAGGGACCCTGAATGTGTGGCCTCAAGTGGAATGGACACCGAGATGCTCTGACTCGAAGTAAGACCGGATATCCCTTTAGTGAATTGAATTCAGGCTCGTCTTGCATCTCCCAAGACGAAGGGATGTCTGAATCCCCTGTGGAGACCACAGAGAAAGACCTAGTTCTCCGCCTCATCGCGACCGGAAGCCTCACATCCTTTGAAAACTCGAGAGGTCCGCGGAGATCAATGCTTCCAAAGGAGACGATGCCTGTCTCCTCTTGAAAACGGATAGGAGTCCCAGGATCCCTGTGGAACGTGGAAAGGGACAGTGGGTCTCCCGTCTCACGTGGAGACGCGTCCCAATTGCCATTCCATGACTCGAAGAGAAACCCGAGGTGTCCCTCGCACCTAGGCAGTAGTCCTGACATCGCTGAACAAACACGTGTCTGGAAGGACCCTTCCCGTCGCAACTCGAGAATATACCCCCGGTTCCTGCCGCAACTCGAGAAAAACAATGAGCCTTCCCCCTCGCCGCGAGATGAGGCCCGATTCCCCTGCACTGCGTGCAGAGCAATTCCGTGTTCCACATCAAACGTGAAAGGAGCCTTGATTTCCTTGATGGCACTCCAGAGAAAACCCAAGATCACTGTCTCAAGTCTAGAGGGATTCTGAGGTCACTGTAGCAACACGAAAAGGCTCCATGGACCCCAAATCAACTCGAGATGAGAGCTTAGTCCCTGGCTTCGACTCAAGAGCAATACCAACTTTCCACAAGCACCTCAAGAGGAGGCTTCTCTCAGCTACAGGTATGTGAGATGGACCCTGAGTTTGTGGCCTCAAGTGGAATGGACACCGAGATGCTATGACTCGAAGTAAGGCCAGATATCCCTGCAGTGAATTGAATGCAGGCTCGTCTTTCATCTCCCAAGACGATGGGGTGTCTGAATCCCCTGTGGAGACCACAGAGAAAGACCTAGTCCTCCGCCTCATCGCGACAGGAAGCCTCACATCCTTTGAAAACTCGAGGGGTCCGCAGAGATCAATGCTTCCAAAGGGGACGATGCCTGACCCCTGTTGAAAATGGATAGGAGTCCCAGGATCCCTGTGGCACGTGGAAAGGGACCCTGGGTCTCCCGCCTCACGTGGAGACGCGTCCCAATTGCCATGCCAAGACTCGAGGAGAATCCCGAGCTGTCCCTCGCACCTAGGCAGGAGTCCTGACGTCGCTGAACAAACACGTGTCTGGAAGGGCCCTCCCCATTGTAACTCGAGAATATACCCCAGGTTCTGGCCACAACTCGAAAAAAAAAATGAGACTTCCCCCTGGCCGCGAGATGAGGCCCGATTCCCCTGCACTGCATGCAGAGCAATTCCGTGTTCCACATCAAACGTGAAAGGAGCCTTGATTTCCTTGATGGCACTCCAGAGAAAACCCAAGATCACTGTCTCAAGTCTAGAGTGATCCTGAGGTCACTGTAGCAACACGAAAGGGCTCCGTGGACCCCAAATCAACGCGAGATGAGAGCTTAGTCCCTGGCTTCGACTCAAGAGGAATACCAAGTTTCCACAAGCACCTCAAGAGGAGGCTTCTCTCAGCTACATGGATGTGAGAGGTACCCTGAGTTTTTGGCCTCAAGTGGAATGGACACCGAAATGCTCTGACTCGTAGTAAGGCCGGATATCCCTGCAGTGAATTGAATACAAGCTCGTCTTGCATCTCCCAAGACGAAGGGATGTCTGAATCACCTGTGGAGACCACAGAGAAAGACCTAGTTCTCCGCCTCATCGCGACCGGAGGGCTCACATCCTTTGAAAACTCGAGAGGTCCGCGGAGATCAATGCTTCCAAAGGAGACGATGCCTGACTCCTCTTGAAAATGGTTAGGAGTCCCAGGATCCCTGTCCACATGGACGGGGACCCTGGGTCTCCCGCTTCACGTGGAGACGCGTCCCAATTGCCATGCCAAGACTCGAGGAGAATCCCGAAGTCTCCCTCACACCTAGGCAGGAGTCCTGACGTCGCTGAACAAACACGTGTCTGCAAGGGCCCTCCCCGTCGTAACTCGAGAATATACCCCAGGTTCCGGCCGCAACTCGAGAAAAACCATGAGACTTCCCCCTCCCCGCGAGATGAGGCCCGATTCCCCTGCACTGCGTGCAGAGCAATTCCGTGTTCCACATCAAACGTGAAAGGAGCCTTGATTTCCTTGATGGCACTCAAGAGAAAACCCAAGATCACTATTTCAAGTCTAGAGGGATCCTGAGGTCACTCGAGCAACAAGAATGGGCTCCGTGGATCCCAAATAAACTCAAAATGAGAGCTTAGTCCCTGGCTTCTATTCAAGAGGAACACCAACTTTCCACAAGCACCTCAAGAGGAGGCTTCTCTCAGCTACAGGTATGTGAGAGGGACCCTGATTTTGTGGCCTCAAGTGGAATGGATACCGAGAAGCTTTGACTGGAAGTAAGGCCAGATATCCCTGCAGTGAATTGAATGCAGGCTCGTTTTGCATCTCCCAAGATGAAGGGATGTCTGAATCCTCTGTGGAGACCACAGAGAAAGACCTAGTTCTCCGCCTCATCGGGACTGGAGGCCTGACATCCTTTGAAAACTCGAGAGGTCCGCGGAGATGAATGCTTCCAAAGGAGACGATGCCTGACTTCTCTTGAAAATGGATAGGAGTCCCAGGATCCCTGTGGCACGTGGAAAGGGGCCCTGGGTCTCCCGCCTGACGTGGAGACGCGTCCCAATTGCCATGCCAACAGTCGAGGAGAATCCCGAGGTGTCCCTCGCACCTAGGCAGGAGTCCTGACGTCGCTGAACAAACACGTGTCTGGAAGGGCCCTCCCCATCGTAACTCGAGAATATACCCCAGGTTCCGGCCGCAACTCGAGAAAAACCATGAGACTTCCCCCTCGCCGCGAGATGAGGCCCAATTCCCCTGCACTGCGTGCAGAGCAATTCCGTGTTCCACATCAAACGAGAAAGGAGCCTTGATTTCCTTGATGGCACTCCAGAGAAAACCCAAGATCACTGTCTCAAGTCTAGAGGGATCCTGAGGTCACTGGAGCAACATGAAAGGGCTCCGTGGACCCCAAATCAACTCGAGACGAGAGCTTATTCCCTGGCTTCGACTCAAGAGGAATACCAACTTTCCACAAGCACCTCAAGAGGAGGCTTCTCTCAGCTACAGGTATGTGAGTGGGACCCTGAGTTTGCGGCCTCAAGTGGAATGGACAATGAGATGCTCTGACTTGAAGTAAGGCCGGATATCCCTGCAGTGAATTGAATGCAGGCTCGTCTTGCATCTCCCAAGACGAAGGGATGTCTGAATCCCCTGTGGAGACCACAGAGTAAGACCTAGTCCTCCGCCTCATCGCGACCGGAGGCCTCACATCCTTTGAAAACTCGAGAGTTCCGAGGAGATCAATGCTTCCAAAGGAGACGATGCCTGACTCCTCTTGAAAATGGATAGGAGTCCCAGGATCCCTGTGGCACGTGGAAAGGGTCCCTGGGTCTCCCGCCTCACGTGGAGACACGTCCCAATTGCCATGCCAGGACTCGAGGAGAATCCCGAGGTGTCCCTCGCACCTAGGCAGGAGTCCTGACGTCGCTGAACAAACACGAGACTGGAAGGGCCCTCCCCATCGTAACTCGAGAATATACCCCAGGTTCCGGCCGCAACTCGAGAAAAACCATGAGACTTCCCCCTCGCTGCGAAATGAGGCCCGATTCCCCTGCACTGCGTGCAGAGCAATTCCGTGTTCCACATCAAACGTGAAAGGAGCCTTGATTTACTTGATGGCACTCCAGAGAAAACCCAAGATCACTGTCTCAAGTCTAGAGGGATCCTGAGGTCACTGGAGCAACACGAAAGGGCTCCATGGACCCCAAATCAACTCGAGATGAGAGCTTAGTCCCTGGCATCGACTCAAGTGAAATACCAACTTTTCACAAGCACCTCAAGAGGAGGCTTCTCTCAGCTACCGGTATGTGAGAGGGACCCTGAGTTTGTGGCCTCAAGTGGAATGGACACCGAGATGCTCTGACTCGAAGTAAGCCCGGATATCCCTGCAGTGAATTGAATGCAGGCTCGTCTTGCATCTCCCAAGACGAAGGGATGTCTGAATCCCCTGTGGAGACCACTGAGAAAGACCTAGTTCTCCGCCTCATCGCGACCAAAGGCCTCACATCCTTTGAAAACTCGATAGGTCGGGGGAGATCAATGCTTCCAAAGGAGACCATGCCTGACTCCTCTTGAAAATGGATAGGAGTCCCAGGATCCCTGTGGCACGTGGAAAGGGACCCTGGGTCTCCCGCCTCATGTGGAGACGCGTCCCTATTGCCATGCCAAGACTCGTGGAGAATCCCGAAGTGTCCCTCGCACCTAGGCAGGAGTCCTGACATCGCTGAACAAACACGTGTCTGGAAGGGCCCTCCCCGTCCTAACTCGAGAATATACCCCAGGTTCCGGCCGCAACTCGAGAAAAACCATGAGACTTCCCCCTCGCCGCGAGATGAGGCCCGATTCCCCTGCACTGCGTGCAGAGCAATTCCGTGTTCCACATCAAACGTGAAAGGAGCCTTGATTTCCTTGATGGCACTCCAGAGAAAACCCAAGATCACTGTCTCAAGTCTAGAGTGATCCTGAGGTCACTGTAGCAACAAGAAAGGGCTTCGTGGACCCCAAATCAACTCGAGATGAGAGCTTAGTCCCTGGCTTCGACTCAAGAGGAATACCAAGTTTCCACAAGCACCTCAAGAGGAGGCTTCTCTCAGCTACATGGATGTGAGAGGTACCCTGAGTTTTTGGCCTCAAGTGGAATGGACACCGAGATGCTCTGACTCGTAGTAAGGCCGGATATCCCTGCAGTGAATTGAATACAAGCTCGTCTTGCATCTCCCAAGACGAAGGGATGTCTGAATCACCTGTGGAGACCACAGAGAAAGACCTAGTTCTCCGCCTCATCGCGACCCGAGGGCTCACATCCTTTGAAAACTCGAGAGGTCCGCGGAGATCAATGCTTCCAAAGGAGACGATGCCTGACTCCTCTTGAAAATGGATAGGAGTCCCAGGATCCCTGTGGCACGTGGAAAGGGACACTGGGTCTCCTGCCTCACCTGGAGTCGTGTCCCAATTGCCATGCCAAGACTCGAGGAGAATCCTGAGGTGTCCCTCGCACCTAGGCAGGAGTCCTGACGTCGCTGAACAAACATGTGTCTGGAAGGGCCCTCCCGTTGTAACTCGAGAATATACCCCAGGTTCCGGCCGCAACTCGAGAAAAACCATGAGACTTCCCCCTCGCCGCGAGATGAGACCCGATTCCCCTGCACTGCGTGCAGAGCAATTCCGTGTTCCCCATCAAACGTGAAAGGAGCCTTGATTTCCTTGATGGCACTCCAGAGAAAACCGAAGATCACTGTCTCAAGTCTAGAGGGATCCTGAGGTCACTGGAGCAACACGAAAGGGCTCCCTGGACCCCAAATCAACTCGAGATGAGAGCTTAGTCCATGGCTTCGACTCAAGAGGAATACCAACTTTTCACAAGCACATCAAGAAGAGGCTCCTCTCAGCTACCGGTATGTGAGAGGGACCCTGATTTTGTGGCCTCAAGTGGAATGGACACCGAGATGCTCTGACTCGAAGTAAGCCCGGATATCCCTGCAGTGAATTGAATGCAGGCTCGTCTTGCATCTCCCAAGACGAAGGGATGTCTGAATCCCCTGTGGAGACCACAGAGAAAGACCTAGTTCTCCGCCTTATCGCGACTGGAGGCCTCACATCCTTTCAAAACTCGAGAGGTCCGCGGAGATGAATGCTTCCAAAGGAGACGATGCCTGACTTCTCTTGAAAATGATTAGGAGTCCAAGGATCCCTGTGGCACGTGGAAAGGGACCCTGGGTCTCCCGCCTCACGTGGAGACGCGTCCCAATTGCCATGCCAAGACTCGAGGAGAATCCCGAGGTGTCCCTCGCACCTAGGCAGGAGTCCTGACATCGCTGAAGAAACACGTGTCGGGAAGGGCCCTCCCCATCGTAACTCGAGAATATACCCCTGGTTCCGGCAGCAACTGGAGAAAAACCATGAGGCTTCCCCCTCGCCGTGAGATGAGGCCCGATTCCCCTGCACTGCGTGCAGAGCAATTCCGTGTTCCACATCAAACGTGAAAGGAGCCTTGATTTCCTTGATGGCACTCCAGAGAAAACCCAAGATCACTGTCTCAAGTCTAGAGGGATCCTGAGGTCACTGGAGCAAAAGGAAAGGGCTCCGTGGACCCCAAATCAACTCGAGATGAGAGCTTAGTACCTGGCTTCGACTCAAGAGGAATACCAACTTTCCACAAGCACCTC
This sequence comes from Dama dama, assembly GCF_033118175.1. NCBI lineage: Eukaryota > Metazoa > Chordata > Mammalia > Artiodactyla > Cervidae > Dama > Dama dama. The sequence goes on along the minus strand of NC_083697.1, from coordinate 7,607,669 downwards.
AAGAGGAGGCTTCTCTCAGCTACAGGTATGTGAGAGGGACCCTGAGTTTGTGGCCTCAATTGGAATGGACACCGAGATGCTCTGACTCGAAGTAAGTCCGGATATTCCTGCCGTGAATTGAATGCAGGCTCGTCTTGCATCTCCCAAGACGAAGGGATGTCTGAATCCCCTGTGGAGACCACAGAGAAAGACCTAGTCCTCCGCCTCTTCGCGACCGGAGGCCTCACATCCTTTGAAAACTCGAGAGGTCCGCGGAGATCAATGCTTCCAAAGGAGACGATGCCTGACTCCTCTTAAAAATGGATAGGAGTCCCAGGATCCCTGTGGCACGTGGATAGGGACCCTGGGTCTCCCGCTTCACGTGGAGACGCGTCCCAATTGCCATGCCAAGACTCGAGGAGAATCCCGAGGTGTCCCTCGCACCTAGGCAGGAGTCCTTACGTCGCTGAACAAACACGTGTCTGGAAGGGCCCTCCCCGTCGTAACTCGAGAATATACCCCAGGTTCCGTCCGCAAGTCGAGAAAAACCATAGGACTTCCCCCTCGCCGCGAGAGGAGCCAAATTACACTGCACTGCGTGCAGAGCAATTCCGTGTTCCACATCAAACGAGAAAGGAGCCTTGATTTCCTTGATGGCACTCCAGAGAAAACCCAAGATTACTGTCTCAAGTCTAGAGGGATCCTGAGGTCACTGGAGCAACACGAAAGGTCTCCGTGGACCCCAAATCCTCTCGAGATGAGAGCTTAGTCCCTAGCTTCCACTCAAGAGGAATCCCAATTTTCCACAAGCACCTCAAGAGGAGGCTTCTCTCAGCTACAGGTATGTGAGAGGGACCCTGAGTTCGTGGCCTCAAATGGAATGGACACCGAGGTGCTCTGACTCGAAATAAGGCCGGATATCCCTGCAGTGAATTGAATGCAGGCTCGTCTTCATCTACCAAGACGAAGGGATGTCTGATCCCCTGTGGAGACCACAGAGAAAGACCTAGTTCTCTGCCTCATCGCGACAGGAGGCCTCACATCCTTTGAAAACTCGAGAGGTCCGCGGAGATCAATGCTTCCATAGGAGACGATGCCTGACTCCTCTTGAAAATGGATAGGAGTCCGAGGATCCCTGTGGCTCGTGGAAAGGGACACTGGGTCTCCTGCCTCACCTGGAGCCGTGTCCCAACTGCCATGCCAAGACTCGAGGAGAATCCCGAGGTGTCCCTCGCACCTAGGCAGGAGTCCTGCCGTCGCTGAACAAACACGTGTCTGGAAGGGCCTTCCCCATCATAACTCGAGATTATACCCCAGAGTCCGGCCGCAACTCGAGAAAAACCATGAGACTTCCCCCTCGCCGCGAGATGAGGCCAGATTCCCCTGCACTGCGTGCAGAGCAATTCCGTGTTCCACATCAAACGTGAAAGGAGCCTTGATTTACTTGATGGCACTCCAAGGAAACCGAAGATCACTGTCTCAAGTCTAGAGGGATCCTGAGGTCACTGGAGCAACACGAAAGGGCTCCATGGACCCCAAATCAACTCGAGATGAGAGCTTAGTCCCTGGCATCGACTCAAGTGAAATACCAACTTTTCACAAGCACCTCAAGAGGAGGCTTCTCTCAGCTACCGGTATGTGAGAGGGACCCTGAGTTTGTGGCCTCAAGTGGAATGGACACCGAGATGCTCTGACTCGAAGTAAGCCCGGATATCCCTGCAGTGAATTGAATGCAGGCTCGTCTTGTATCTCCCAAGACGAAGGGATGTCTGAATCCCCTGTGGAGACCACTGAGAAAGACCTAGTTCTCCGCCTCATCGCGACCGGAGGCCTCACATCCTTTGAAAACTCGAGAGGTCCGCGGAGATCAATGCTTCCAAAGGAGACGATGCCTGACTCCTCTTAAAAATGGATAGGAGTCCCACGATCCCTGTGGCACGTGGATAGGGACCCTGGGTCTCCCGCTTCAGGTGGAGACGCGTCCCAATTGCCATGCCAAGACTCGAGGAGAATCCCGAGGTGTCCCTCGCACCTAGGCAGGAGTCCTTACGTCGCTGAACAAACACGTGTCTGGAAGGGCCCTCCCCGTCGTAACTCGAGAATATACCCCAGGTTCCGGCCGCAACTCGAGAAAAACCATGAGACTTCCCCCTCGCCGCGAGATGAGGCCCGATTCCCCTGCACTGTGTGCAGAGCAATTCCGTGTTCCACATCAAACGTGAAAGGAGCCTTGATTTCTTTGCTGGCACTCCAGAGAAAACCCAAGATCACTGTCTGAAGTCTAGAGTGATCCTGAGGTCACTGTAGCAACAAGAAAGGGCTCCGTGGACCCCAAATCAACTCGAGACGAGAGCTTATTCCCTGGCTTCGACTCAAGAGGAATACCAACTTTCCACAAGCACCTCAAGAGGAGGCTTCTCTCAGCTACAGGTATGTGAGTGGGACCCTGAGTTTGCGGCCTCAAGTGGAATGGACAATGAGATGCTCTGACTTGAAGTAAGGCCGGATATCCCTGCAGTGAATTGAATGCAGGCTCGTCTTGCATCTCCCAAGACGAAGGGATGTCTGCATCCCCTGTGGAGACCACAGAGAAAGACCTAGTTCTCCGCCTCATCGCGACCGGAGGCCTCACTTCATTTGAAAACTCGAGAGGTCCGCGGAGATCAATGCTTCCAAAGGTGACGATGCCTGACTCCTCCTGAAAATGGATAGGAGTCCCAGGATCCCTGTGGCACGTGGAAAGGGACCCTGGGTCTCCCGCCTCACGTGGAGACCCGTCCGAATTGCCATGTCAAGACTCAAGGAGTATCCCGAGGTGTCCCTCGCACCTAGGCAGGAGTCCTGACATCGCTGAACAAACACTTGTCTGGAACGGCCCTCCCCGTCGTAAGTCGAGAATATACCGCAGGTTCCAGCCGCAACTCGAGAAAAACCATGAGACTTCCCCCTCGCCGCGAGATGAGGCCCGATTCCCCTGCACTGCGTGCAGAGCAATTCCGTGTTCCACATCAAACGTGAAAGGAGCCTTGATTTCTTTGATGGCACTCCAGAGAAAACCCAAGATCACTGTCTGAAGTCTAGAGTGATCCTGAGGTCACTGTAGCAACAAGAAAGGGCTTCGTGGACCCCAAATCAACTTGAGATGAGAGCTTAGTCCCTGGCTTCGACTCAAGAGGAATACCAAGTTTCCACAAGCACCTCAAGAGGAGGCTTCTCTCAGCTACATGGATGTGAGAGGTACCCTGAGTTTTTGGCCTCAAGTGGAATGGACACCGAGATGCTCTGACTCGTAGTAAGGCCGGATATCCCTGCAGTGAATTGAATACAAGCTCGTCTTGTATCTCCCAAGACGAAGGGATGTCTGAATCACCTGTGGAGACCACAGAGAAAGACCTAGTTCTCCGCCTCATCGCGACCGGAGCGCTCACATCCTTTGAAAACTCGAGAGGTCCGCGGAGATCAATGCTTCCAAAGGAGACGATGCCTGACTCCTCTTGAAAATCTTAGGAGTCCCAGGATCCCTGTCCACATGGACGGGGACCCTGGGTCTCCCGCTTCACGTGGAGACGCGTCCCAATTGCCATGCCAAGACTCGAGGAGAATCCCGACGTCTCCCTCGCACCTAGGCAGGAGTCCTGACGTCGCTGAACAAACACGTGTCTGGAAGGGCCTTCCCCACTGTAACTCTAGAATATACCCCAGGGTCCGGCCGAAACTCGAGTAAAACCATGAGACTTCCCCCTCGCCGCGAGATGAGGCCCGATTCCCCTGCACTGCGGGCGGAGCAATTCAGTGTTCCACATCAAACGTGAAAGGAGCCTTGATTTACTTGATGGCACTCCAGAGAAAACCCAAAATTACTGGCTCAAGTCTAGAGGGATACTGAGGTCACTGGAGCAACACGAAAGGGCTCCGTGGACCCCAAATCAACTCGAGATGAGAGCTTAGTCCCTGGCTTCGACTCAAGTGGAATACCAACTTTTCACAAGCACCTCAAGAGGATGCATCTCTCAGCTACAGGTATGTGAGAGGGACCCTGAGTTTTTGGCCTCAAGTTGAATGGACACCGAGATGCTCTGACTCAAAGTAAGGCCGGATATCCCTGCAGTGAATTGAAAGCAGGCTCTTCTTGCATCTCCCAAGACGAAGGGATGTCTGAATCCCCTGTGGAGACCACAGAGAAAGACCTAGTTCTCTGCCTCATCGCGACCGGAGGCCTCACATCCTTTGAAAACTCGAGAGGTCCACGGAGATCAATGCTTCCAAAGGAGACGATGCCTGACTCCTCTTGAAAATGGATAGGAGTCCCAGGATCCCTGTGGCACGTGGAAAGGGACACTGGGTCTCCTGCCTCACCTGGAGCCGTGTCCCAATTGCCATGCCAAGACTCGAGGAGAATCCTGAGGTGTCCCTCGCACCTAGGTAGGAGTCCTGACGTCGCTGAACAAACATGTGTCTGGAAGGGCCCTCCCGTTGTAACTCGAGAATATACCCCAGGTTCCGGCCGCAACTCGAGAAAAACCATGAGATTTCCCCCTCGCCGCGAGATGAGACCCGATTCCCCTGCACTGCGTGCAGAGCAATTCCGTGTTCCACATCAAACGTGAAAGGAGCCTTGATTTCCTTGATGGCACTCCAGAGAAAACCGAAGATCACTGTCTCAAGTCTAGAGGGATCCTGAGGTCACTGGAGCAACACGAAAGGGCTCCCTGGACCCCAAATCAACTCGAGATGAGAGCTTAGTCCATGGCTTCGACTCAAGAGGAATACCAACTTTCCACAAGCACCTCAAGAGGAGGCTTCTCTCAGCTACATGGAAGTGAGAGGTACCCTGAGTTTGTGGCCTCAAGTGGAATGGACACCGAGATGCTCTGACTCGAAGTAAGGCCGGATATCCCTGCAGTGAATTGAATACAAGGTCGTCTTTCATCTCCCAAGACGAAGGGATGTCTGAATCCCCTGTGGAGACCACAGAGAAAGACCTAGTTCACCTCCTCATCGCGACCGGAGGGCTCACATCCTTTGAAAACTCGAGAGGTCCGCGGAGATGAATGCTTCCAAAGGAGACGATGCCTGACTTCTCTTGAAAATGGATAGGAGTCCCAGGATCCCTGTGGCACGTGGAAAGGGGCCCTGGGTCTCCCGCCTGACGTGGAGACGCGTCCCAATTGCCATGCCAACAGTCGAGGAGAATCCCGAGGTGTCCCTCGCACCTAGGCAGGAGTCCTGACGTCGCTGAACAAACACGTGTCTGGAAGGGCCCTCCCCATCGTAACTCGAGAATATACCCCAGGTTCCGTCCGCAACTCGAGAAAAACCATAGGACTTCCCCCTCGCCGCGAGAGGAGGCCAAATTACACTGCACTGCGTGCAGAGCAATTCCGTGTTCCACATCAAACGAGAAAGGAGCCTGGATTTCCTTGATGGCACTCCCGAGAAAACCCAAGATTACTGTCTCAAGTCTAGAGGGATCCTGAGGTCACTGGAGCAACACGAAAGGTCTCCGTGGACCCCAAATCCTCTCGAGATGAGAGCTTAGTCCCTAGCTTCCACTCAAGAGGAATCCCAATTTTCCACAAGCACCTCAAAAGGAGGCTTCTCTCAGCTACACGTATGTGAGAGGGACCCTGAGTTCGTGGCCTCAAATGGAATGGACACCGAGGTGCTCTGACTCGAAAAAAGGCCGGATATCCCTGCATTGAATTGAATGCAGGCTCGTCTTCATCTCCCAAGACGAAGGGATGTCTGATCCCCTGTGGAGACCACAGAGAAAGACCTAGTTCTCTGCCTCATCGCGACCGGAGGCCTCACATCCTTTGAAAAGTCGAGAGGTCCGCGGAGATCAATGCTTCCAAAGGAGACGATGCCTGACTCCTCTTGAAAATGGATAGGAGTCCGAGGATCCCTGTGGCACGTGGAAAGGGACACTGGGTCTCCTGCCTCACCTGGAGCCGTGTCCCAACTGCCATGCCAAGACTCGAGGAGAATCCCGAGGTGTCCCTCGCACCTAGGCAGGAGTCCTGCCGTCGCTGAACAAACACGTGTCTGGAAGGGCCTTCCCCATCATAACTCGAGATTATACCCCAGAGTCCGGCCGCAACTCGAGAAAAACCATGAGACTTCCCCCTCGCTGCGAGATGAGGCCCGATTCCCCTGCACTGCGTGCAGAGCAATTCCGTGTTCCACATCAAACGTGAAAGGAGCCTTGATTTACTTGATGGCACTCCAGAGAAAACCCAAGATCACTGTCTCAAGTCTAGAGGGATCCTGAGGTCACTGGAGCAATACGAAAGGGCTCCATGGACCCCAAATCAACTCGAGATGAGAGCTTAGTCCCTGGCATCGACTCAAGTGAAATACCAACTTTTCACAAGCACCTCAAGAGGAGGCTTCTCTCAGCTACCGGTATGTGAGAGGGACCCTGAGTTTGTGGCCTCAAGTGGAATGGACACCGAGATGCTCTGACTCGAAGTAAGCCCGGATATCCCTGCAGTGAATTGAATGCAGGCTCGTCTTGCATCTCCCAAGACGAAGGGATGTCTGAATCCCCTGTGGAGACCACTGAGAAAGACCTAGTTCTCCGCCTCATCGCGACCAAAGGCCTCACATCCTTTGAAAACTCGATAGGTCGGCGGAGATCAATGCTTCCAAAGGAGACGATGCCTGACTCCTCTTGAAAATGGATAGGAGTCCCAGGATCCCTGTGGCACGTGGAAAGGGACCCTGGGTCTCCCGCCTCACGTGGAGACGCGTCCCAATTGCCATGCCAAGACTCGAGGAGAATCCCGAGGTGTCCCTCGCACCTAGGCAGGAGTCCTGACATCGCTGAAGAAACACGTGTCGGGAAGGGCCCTCCCCATCGTAACTCGAGAATATACCCCTGGTTCCGGCAGCAACTCGAGAAAAACCATGAGACTTCCCCCTCGCCGTGAGATGAGGCCCGATTCCCCTGAACTGCGTGCAGAGCAATTCCGTGTTCCACATCAAACGTGAAAGGAGCCTTGATTTCCTTGATGGCACTCCAGAGAAAACCCAAGATCACTGTCTCAAGTCTAGAGGGATCCTGAGGTCACTGGAGCAAAAGGAAAGGGCTCCGTGGACCCCAAATCAACTCGAGATGAGAGCTTAGTACCTGGCTTCGACTCAAGAGGAATACCAACTTTCCACAAGCACCTCAAGAGGAGGCTTCTCTCAGCTACAGGTATGTGAGAGGGACCCTGAGTTTGTGGCCTCAATTGGAATGGACACCGAGATGCTCTGACTCGAAGTAAGTCCGGATATTCCTGCCGTGAATTGAATGCAGGCTCGTCTTGCATCTCCCAAGACGAAGGGATGTCTGAATCCCCTGTGGAGACCACAGAGAAAGACCTAGTCCTCCGCCTCATCGCGACCGGAGGCCTCACATCCTTTGAAAACTCGAGAGGTCCGCGGAGATCAATGCTTCCAAAGGAGACGATGCCTGACTCCTCTTAAAAATGGATAGGAGTCCCAGGATCCCTGTGGCACGTGGAAAGGGACCCTGGGTCTCCCGCCTCACGTGGAGACGCGTCCCAATTGCCATGCCAAGACTCGAGGAGAATCCCGAGGTGTCCCTCGCACCTAGGCAGGAGTCCTTACGTCGCTGAACAAACACGTGTCTGGAAGGGCCCTCCCCGTCGTAACTCGAGAATATACCCCAGGTTCCGTCCGCAACTCGAGAAAAACCATAGGACTTCCCCCTCGCCGCGAGAGGAGGCCAAATTACACTGCACTGCGTGCAGAGCAATTCCGTGTTCCACATCAAACGAGAAAGGAGCCTTGATTTCCTTGATGGCACTCCCGAGAAAACCCAAGATTACTGTCTCAAGTCTAGAGGGATCCTGAGGTCACTGGAGCAACACGAAAGGTCTCCGTGGACCCCAAATCCTCTCGAGATGAGAGCTTAGTCCCTAGCTTCCACTCAAGAGGAATCCCAATTTTCCACAAGCACCTCAAGAGGAGGCTTCTCTCAGCTACACGTATGTAAGAGGGACCCTTAGTTCGTGGCCTCAAATGGAATGGACACCGAGGTGCTCTGACTCGAAAAAAGGCCGGATATCCCTGCATTGAATTGAATGCAGGCTCATCTTCATCTCCCAAGACGAAGGGATGTCTGATCCCCTGTGGAGACCACAGAGAAAGACCTAGTTCTCTGCCTCATCGCGACCGGAGGCCTCACATCCTTTGAAAACTCGAGAGGTCCGCGGAGATCAATGCTTCCAAAGGAGACGATGCCTGACTCCTCTTGAAAATGGATAGGAGTCCGAGGATCCCTGTGGCACGTGGAAAGGGACACTGGGTCTCCTGCCTCACCTGGAACCGTGTCCCAACTGCCATGCCAAGACTCGAGGAGAATCCCGAGGTGTCCCTCGCACCTAGGCAGGAGTCCCGCCGTCGCTGAACAAACACGTGTCTGGAAGGGCCTTCCCCATCATAACTCGAGATTATACCCCAGAGTCCGGCCGCAACTCGAGAAAAACCATGAGACTTCCCCCTCGCTGCGAGATGAGGCCCGATTCCCCTGCACTGCGTGCAGAGCAATTCCGTGTTCCACATCAAACGTGAAAGGAGCCTTGATTTCCTTGATGGCACTCCAGAGAAAACCCAAGATCACTGTCTCAAGTCTAGAGGGATCCTGAGGTCACTGGAGCAACACGAAAGGGCTCCATGGACCCCAAATCAACTCGAGATGAGAGCTTAGTCCCTGGCATCGACTCAAGTGAAATACCAACTTTTCACAAGCACCTCAAGAGGAGGCTTCTCTCAGCTACCGGTATGTGAGAGGGACCCTGAGTTTGTGGCCTCAAGTGGAATGGACACCGAGATGCTCTGACTCGAAGTAAGCCCGGATATCCCTGCAGTGAATTGAATGCAGGCTCGTCTTGCATCTCCCAAGACGAAGGGATGTCTGAATCCCCTGTGGAGACCACTGAGAAAGACCTAGTTCTCCGCCTCATCGCGACCAAAGGCCTCACATCCTTTGAAAACTCGAGAGGTCGGCGGAGATCAATGCTTCCAAAGGAGACGATGCCTGACTCCTCTTGAAAATGGATAGGCGTCCCAGGATCCCTGTGGCACGTGGAAAGGGACCCTGGGTCTCCCGCCTCATGTGGAGACGCGTCCCTATTGCCATGCCAAGACTCGTGGAGAATCCCGAAGTGTCCCTCGCACCTAGGCAGGAGTCCTGACGTCGCTGAACAAACACGTGTCTGGAAGGGCCCTCGCCGTCCTAACTCGAGAATATACCCCAGGTTCCGGCCGCAACTCGAGAAAAACCATGAGACTTCCCCCTCGCCGCGAGATGAGGCCCGATTCCCCTGCACTGCGTGCAGCGCAATTCCGTGTTCCACATCAAACGTGAAAGGAGCCTTGATTTCCTTGATGGCACTCCAGAGAAAACCCAAGATCACTGTCTCAAGTCTAGAGTGATCCTGAGGTCACTGTAGCAACAAGAAAGGGCTTCGTGGACCCCAAATCAACTCGAGATGAGAGCTTAGTCCCTGGCTTCGACTCAAGAGGAATACCAAGTTTCCACAAGCACCTCAAGAGAAAGCTTCTCTCAGCTACATGGATGTGAGAGGTACCCTGAGTTTTTGGCCTCAAGTGGAATGGACACCGAAATGCTCTGACTCGTAGTAAGGCCGGATATCCCTGCAGTGAATTGAATACAAGCTCGTCTTGCATCTCCCAAGACGAAGGGATGTCTGAATCACCTGTGGAGACCACAGAGAAAGACCTAGTTCTCCGCCTCATCGCGACCGGAGGGCTCACATCCTTTGAAAACTCGAGAGGTCCGCGGAGATCAATGCTTCCAAAGGAGACGATGCCTGACTCCTCTTGAAAATGGTTAGGAGTCCCAGGATCCCTGTCCACATGGACGGGGACCCTGGGTCTCCCGCTTCACGTGGAGACGCGTCCCAATTGCCATGCCAAGACTCGAGGAGAATCCCGACGTCTCCCTCGCACCTAGGCAGGAGTCCTGACGTCGCTGAACAAACACGTGTCTGGAAGGGCCTTCCCCATCGTAACTCTAGAATATACCCCAGGGTCCGGCCGAAACTCGAGTAAAACCATGAGACTTCCCCCTCGCCGCGAGATGAGGCCCGATTCCCCTGCACTGCGGGCGGAGCAATTCAGTGTTTCACATCAAACGTGAAAGGAGCCTTGATTTCCTTGATGGCACTCCAGAGAAAACCCAAAATCACTGGCTCAAGTCTAGAGGGATACTGAGGTCACTGGAGCAACACGAAAGGGCTCCGTGGACCCCAAATCAACTCGAGATGAGAGCTTAGTCCCTGGCTTCGACTCAAGTGGAATACCAACTTTTAACAAGCACCTCAAGAGGATGCATCTCTCAGCTACAGGTATGTGAGAGGGACCCTGAGTTTTTGGCCTCAAGTGGAATGGACACCGAGATGTTCTGACTCGAAGTAAGGCCGGATATCCCTGCAGTGAATTGAATGCAGGCTCGTCTTGCATCTCCCAAGACGAAGGGATGTCTGAATCCCCTGTGGAGACCACAGAGAAAGACCTAGTTCTCTGCCTCATGGCGACCGGAGGCCTCACATCCTTTGAAAACTCGAGAGGTCCGCGGAGATCAATGCTTCCAAAGGAGACGATGCCTGACTCCTCTTGAAAATGGATAGGACTCCCAGGATCCCTGTGGCACGTGGAAAGGGACACTGGGTCTCCTGCCTCACCTGGAGCCGTGTCCCAATTGCCATGCCAAGACTCGAGGAGAATCCTGAGGTGTCCCTCGCACCTAGGCAGGAGTCCTGACGTCGCTGAACAAACATGTGTCTGGAAGGGCCCTCCCGTTGTAACTCGAGAATATACCCCAGGTTCCGGCCGCAACTCGAGAAAAACCATGAGACTTCCCCCTCGCCGCGAGATGAGGCCCGATTCCCCTGCACTGCGTGCAGAGCAATTCCGTGTTCCACATCAAACGTGAAAGGAGTCTTGATTTCCTTGATGGCACTCCAGAGAAAACCGAAGATCACTGTCTCAAGTCTAGAGGGATCCTGAGGTCACTGGAGCAACACGAAAGGGCTCCCTGGACCCCAAATCAACTCGAGATGAGAGCTTAGTCCCTGGCATTGCCTCAAGTGAAATACCAACTTTTCACAAGCACATCAAGAAGAGGCTCCTCTCAGCTACCGGTATGTGAGAGGGACCCTGATTTTGTGGCCTCAAGTGGAATGGACACCGAGATGCTCTGACTCGAAGTAAGCACGGATATCCCTGCAGTGAATTGAATGCAGGCTCGTCTTGCATCTCCCAAGACGAAGGGATGTCTGAATCCCCTGTGGAGACCACAGAGAAAGACCTAGTTCTCCGCCTTATCGCGACTGGAGGCCTCACATCCTTTCAAAACTCGAGAGGTCCGCGGAGATGAATGCTTCCAAAGGAGACGATGCCTGACTTCTCTTGAAAATGGATAGGAGTCCCAGGATCCCTGTGGCACGTGGAAAGGGACCCTGGGTCTCCCGTCTCACGTGGAGACGCGTCCCAATTGCCATGCCAAGACTCGAGGAGAATCCCGAGGTGTCCCTCGCACCTAGGCAGGAGTCCTGACATCGCTGAAGAAACACATGTGGGGAAGGGCCCTCCCCATCGTAACTCGAGAATATACCCCTGGTTCCGGCCGCAACTCGAGAAAAGCCATGAGACTTCCCCCTCGCCGTGAGATGAGGCCCGATTCCCCTGCACTGCGTGCAGAGCAATTCCGTGTTCCACATCAAACGTGAAAGGAGCCTTGATTTCCTTGATGGCACTCCAGAGAAAACCCAAGATCACTGTCTCAAGTCTAGAGGGATCCTGAGGTCACTGGAGCAACACGAAAGTGCTCCGTGGACCCCAAATCAACTCGAGATGAGAGCTTAGTACCTGGCTTCGACTCAAGAGGAATACCAACTTTCCACAAGCACCTCAAGAGGAGGCTTCTCTCAGCTACAGGTATGTGAGAGGGACCCTGAGTTTGTGGCCTCAATTGGAATGGACACCGAGATGCTCTGACTCGAAGTAAGTCCGGATATTCCTGCCGTGAATTGAATGCAGGCTCGTCTTGCATCTCCCAAGACGAAGGGATGTCTGAATCCCCTGTGGAGACCACAGAGAAAGACCTAGTCCTCCGCCTCATCGCGACCGGAGGCCTCACATCCTTTGAAAACTCGAGAGGTCCGCGGAGATCAATGCTTCCAAAGGAGACGATGCCTGACTCCTCTTAAAAATGGATAGGAATCCCAGGATCCCTGTGGCACGTGGATAGGGACCCTGGGTCTCCCGCTTCACATGGAGACGCGTCCCAATTGCCATGCCAAGACTCGAGGAGAATCCCGAGGTGTCCCTCGCACCTAGGCAGGAGTCCTTACGTCGCTGAACAAACACGTGTCTGGAAGGGCCCTCCCCGTCGTAACTCGAGAATATACCCCAGGTTCCGGCCGCAACTCGAGAAAAACCATAGGACTTCCCCCTCGCCACGAGATGAGGCCCGATTCTCCTGCACTGCATGCAGAGCAATTCCGTGTTCCACATCAAAAGTGAAAGGAGCCTTGATTTCCTTGATGGCACTCCAGAGAAAACCGAAGATCACTGTCTCAAGTCTAGAGGGATCCTGAGGTCACTGGAGCAACACGAAAGGGCTCCCTGGACCCCAAATCAACTCGAGATGAGAGCTTAGTCCATGGCTTCGACTCAAGAGGAATACCAACTTTCCACAAGCACCTCAAGAGGAGGCTTCTCTCAGCTACATGGAAGTGAGAGGTACCCTGAGTTTGTGGCCTCAAGTGGAATGGACACCGAGATGCTCTGACTCGAAGTAAGGCCAGATATCCCTGCAGTGAATTGAATACAAGGTCGTCTTTCATCTCCCAAGACGAAGGGATGTCTGAATCCCCTGTGGAGACCACAGAGAAAGACCTAGTTCACCTCCTCATCGCGACCGGAGGGCTCACATCCTTTGAAAACTCGAGAGGTCCGCGGAGATCAATGCTTCCAAAGGAGACGATGCATGACTCCTCTTGAAAATGGTTAGGAGTCCCAGGATCCCTGTCCACATGGACAGGGACCCTGGGTCTCCCGCTTCACGTAGAGACGCGTCCCAATTGCCATGCCAAGACCCGAGGAGAATCCCGAGGTGTCCCTCGCACCTAGGCAGGAGTCCTGCCGTCGCTGAACAAACACGTGTCTGGAAGGGCCTTCCCCATCATAACTCGAGAATATACCCCAGAGTCCGGCCGCAACTCGAGAAAAACCATGAGACTTCCCCCTCGCCGCGAGATGAGGCCCGATTCCCCTGCACTGCGTGCAGAGCAATTCCGTGTTCCACATCAAACGTGAAAGGAGCCTTGATTTCCTTGATGGCACTCCAGAGAAAACCCAAGATCACTGTCTCAAGTCTAGAGGGATCCTGAGGTCACTGGAGCAACACGAAAGGGCTCCGTGGACCCCAGATCAACTCGAGATGAGAGCTTAGTCCCTGGCATCGACTCAAGTGAAATACCAACTTTTCACAAGCACATCAGGAGGAGGCTCCTCTCAGCTACCGGTATGTGAGAGGGACCCTGAGTTTGTGGCCTCAAGTGGAATGGACACCGAGATGCTCTGACTCGAAGTAAGCCCGGATATCCCTGCAGTGAATTGAATGCAGGCTCGTCTTGCATCTCCCAAGACGAAGGGATGTCTGAATCCCGTGTGGAGACCACTGAGAAAGACCTAGTTCTCCGCCTCATCGCGACCAAATGCCTCACATCCTTTGAAAACTCGATAGGTCGCCGGAGATCAATGCTTCCAAAGGAGACGATGCCTGACTCCTCTTGAAAATGGATAGGAGTCCCAGAATCCCTGTGGCACGTGGAAAGTGACCCTGGGTCTCCCGCCTCATGTGGAGACACGTCCCTATTGCCATGCCAAGACTCGTGGAGAATCCCGAAGTGTCCCTCGCACCTAGGCAGGAGTCCTGACGTCGCTGAACAAACACGTGTCTGGAAGGGCCCTCCCCGTCCTAACTCGAGAATATACCCCAGGTTCCGGCCGCAACTCGAGAAAAACCATGAGACTTCCCCCTCGCCGCGAGATGAGGCCCGATTCCCCTGCACTGCGTGCAGAGCAATTCCGTGTTCCACATCAAACGTGAAAGGAGCCTTGATTTCCTTGATGGCACTCCAGAGAAAACCCTAGATCACTGTCTCAAGTCTAGAGTGATCCTGAGGTCACTGTAGCAACAAGAAAGGGCTTCGTGGACCCCAAATCAACTCGAGATGAGAGCTTAGTCCCTGGCTTCGACTCAAGAGGAATACCAAGTTTCCACATGCACCTCAAGAGGAGGCTTCTCTCAGCTACATGGATGTGAGAGGTAACCTGAGTTTGTGGCCTCAAGTGGAATGGACACCGAGATGCTCTGACTCGTAGTAAGGCCGGATATCCCTGCAGTGAATTGAATACAAGCTCGTCTTGCATCTCCCAAGACGAAGGGATGTCTGAATCACCTGTGGAGACCACAGAGAAAGACCTAGTTCTCCGCCTCATCGCGACCGGAGGGCTCACATCCTTTGAAAACTCGAGAGGTCCGCGGAGATCAATGCTTCCAAAGGAGACGATGCCTGACTCCTCTTGAAAATGGTTAGGAGTCCCAGGATCCCTGTCCACATGGACGGGGACCCTGGGTCTCCCGCTTCACGTGGAGATGCGTCCCAATTGCCATGCCAAGACTCGAGGAGAATCCCGAGGTCTCCCTCGCACCTAGGCAGGAGTCCTGACGTCGCTGAACAAACACGTGTCTGGAAGGGCCTTCCCCATCGTAACTCTAGAATATACCCCAGGGTCCGGCCGAAACTCGAGAAAAACCATGAGACTTCCCCCTCGCCGCGAGATGAGGCCCGATTCCCCTGCACTGCGTGCAGAGCAATTCCTGAGCAGCGCAGTCGGAAAGAGCAGCGCCAGCCCCTCCCCGCAGCGCCAGCCCGTCCCCGCAGCACAAGCCCCTCCCCCCGGAGCGACGGAACTAGCTACCTGAATAAGAGTCCACCTCCGCCCGCCTGTGTCAGGGCGGAAATGAGGCTCTGAAGAGACCGGCAAACAGAAGCCAAATAAACAAAATGAACCGCTTCAGAAGGGACTGGTGCAACAGATTAAAATCCCTCTAGGAAACATTGACTACACCGGAGGAGCCTGTAGATATCGAGAAGCGTAAGCTGGAACGAGGAGCTATCTGAAACTGAGCCGAACCCACACTGACCGCAACAGCTCCAGAGAAACTCCTAGATATAATTTTACTTTTTTCTCTTTTTTTAATTTTTTTTCTTTTTTTTCTTTTTTCTTTTTTATTTTTTCTCTTTTATTTTCCTTTAAAATCCCCTATTACTCCCCCATTACTCCTTAACTTTCATTTCCATAGACTTTTACGATTTTTTAATTAGGGGGAAAAAAATTTTTTTTTTCCTTTTTTTTTTTCTTTTTTTTCTGTTTTTTTTTCTTTTTCTTTCTTTTTTTTTCTTTTTTTTCTTTCCTTTTTCTCTTCTATTTTCTATTTTTCTTTTTCTCTTATTTCTTTTAAATTCCTCTAGTACTCCTCTACTACTCCTTAATTTTCATTTTCAATACACTATAACCTTACAAAAAAAAAAAGAAGAGAAGCCCTATTTTTAAACTGAAGATTATTCTCTCCCAATCTTGACTCTCTGTTTTCTACCTCAGAACACCTCTATTTCCTCCTTTCCCCTTCTCTTCCCAATCCAATTCTGTGAATCTTTGTAGGTGACTGGGCTACGGAGAACACTCTGGGAACAGACAGCTGTGTAGATCTGTCTCTCTCCTCTTGAGTCCCCCTTTTTCTCCTCCTGTTCATCTCTATCTCCCTCCTCCCTCTCCTCTTCTTCATGTGACTCTGTGAACCTCTCTGGGTGTCCCTAACGGGGGAGAATCTTTTAGCCATTAACCTAGAAGTTTTCTTATCAGGGCTGCATAGTTGGAGAAGTCCTGAGACTACAGGAAGAATAAAACTGAAATCCAGAGGCAGGAGACTTAAGCCCAAAACCTGAGAACACCAGAAAACTCCTGACTACAAGGAACTTTAAGTGATAAGTGACTGTCCAAAAGCCTCCATACCTACACTGAAACCAACTACCACACAAGAGCCAATAAGTTTTAGAGCAAGACATACCACGCAAATTCTCCAGCAACGCAGGAACATAGCCCTGAACATCAACATACAGGCTGCCCAAGGTCACACCTAACACATAGACCCATCTCAAAACTCATTACTGGGCACTCCATTGCTTTCCAAAGAGAAGAAATCAAGTTCCACACACCAGAACACTGATGCAAGCTTCCCTAACCAGGAAACCTTGACAAGCCAATCGTCTAACCCCATCCACTGGGTTAATCCTCCACAACAAAAAGGAACCACAGACCTCCAGAATACAGAAAGCCCACTCCAGATACAGCAATCTAAACAAGATGAAAAGGCAAAGAAATACCCAACAGGTAAAGGAACATGAAAAATGCGCACCAAGTCAAACAAAAGAGGAGGAGATAGGGAATCTACCTGAAAAAGAATTTAGAATAATGATAATAAAAAATGATCCAAAATCTTGAAAACAAAATGGAGTTACAGATAAACAGCCTGGAAACAAAGATTGAAAAGATTCAAGAACTGTTTAATAAAGACCTAGAAGAAATAAAAAAGAGTCAATTACAAATGAATAATGCAATGAATGAGATCAAAAACACTTTGGAGGGAACCAAGAGTAGAATAACGGAGGCAGAAGATAGGATAAGTGAGGTAGAAGATAAAATGGTGGAAATAAATGAAGCAGAGAGGAAAAAAGAAAAAAGGATCAAAAGAAATGAGGACAACCTCAGGGACCTCTGGGACACTGTGAAACGCCCCAACATTCGAATCATAGGAGTTCCAGAAGAAGAAGACAAAAAGAAGGGCCATGAGAAAATACTCGAGGAGATAATAGCTGAAAACTTCCCTAAAATGGGGAAGGAAATAGCCACCCAAATCCAAGAAACCCAGAGAGTCCCAAACAGGATAAACCCAAGGCGAAACACCCCAAGACACATATTAATCAAATTAACAAAGATCAAACACAAAGAACATATATTAAAAGCAGCAAGGGAAAAACAACAAATAACACACAAAGGGATTCCCATAAGGATAACAGCTGATCTATCAATAGAAACCCTCCAGGCCAGAAGGGAATGGCAGGACGTACTGAAAGTAATGAAAGAGAATAACCTATAACCTAGATTACTGTATCCAGCAAGGATCTCATTCAGATATGAAGGAGAATTCAAAAGCTTTACAGATAAGCAAAAGCTGAGAGAATTCAGCACCACCAAACCAGCTCTTCAACAAATGCTAAAGGATCTTCTCTAGACAGGAAATGCAGAAAGGTTTTATAAATGTGAACCCAAAACAACAAAGTAAATGGCAACGGGACCACACCTATCAATAATTACCCTAAATGTAAATGGGTTGAATGCCCCAACCAAAAGACAAAGATTGGCTGAATGGATACAAAAACAAGACCCCTATATATGCTGTCTACAAGAGACCCACCTCAAAACAAGAGACACATACAGACTAAAAGTGAAGGGCTGGAAAAAAATATTTCATGCAAACGGAGACCAAAAGAAAGCAGGAGTCGCAATACTCATATCAGATAAAATAGACTTTCAAATAAAGGAAGTGAAAAGAGACAAAGAAGGACACTACATAATGATCAAAGGATCAATCAAAAAAGAAGATATAACAATTATAAATATATATGCACCCAACATAAGAGCACCGCAATATGTACGGCAAACGCTAACAAGTATGAAAGAGGAAATTAATAGTAACACAATAATAGTGGGAGACTTTAATACCCCACTCACAACTATGGATAGATCAACTAAACAGAAAATTAACAAGGAAACACAAACCTTAAATGACACAATGGACCAGCTAGACCTAATTGATATCTATAGGACATTTCACCCCAAAACAATCAACTTCACCTTTTTCTCAAGTGCACACGGAACATTCTCCAGAATAGATCACATCCTGGGCCATAAATCTGGTCTTGGAAAATTCAAAAAAATTGAAATCATTCCAGTTATCTTTTCTGACCACAGTGCAGTAAGATTAGATCTCAATTACAGGGAAAAAATGTTAAAACTTCAAACATATGGAGGCTAAATAACACGCTTCTGAATAACCAACAAATCATAGAAGAAATCAAAAAAGAAATCAAAATATGTATAGAAATGAATGAAAATGAAAACACAACAACCCAAAACCTATGGGACACTGTAAAAGCAGTGCTAAGGGGAAGGTTCATAGCATTACAGGCTTACATCAAGAAACAGGAAAAAAACCAATTAAATAACTTAACTCTACACCTAAAGCAATTAGAGAAGGAAGAAATGAAGAACCCCAGAGTTAGCAGAAGGAAAGAAATCTTAAAAATCAGGGCAGAAATAAATGCAAAAGAAACTAAAGAGACCATAGCAAAAATCAACAAAGCTAAAAGCTGGTTTTTTGAAAAAATAAACAAAATTGACAAACCATTAGCAAGACTCATTAAGAAACAAAGAGAGAAAAACCAAATTAACAAAATTAGAAATGAAAATGGAGAGATCACAACAGACAACACTGAAATACAAAGGATCATAAGAGACTACTACCAGCAGCTCTATGCCAATAAAATGGACAACTTGGATGAAATGGACAAATTCTTAGAAAAGTATAACTTTCCAAAACTGAACCAGGAAGAAATAGAAGATCTTAACAGACCCATCACAAGCAAGGAAATCGAAACTGTCATCAAAAATCTTCCAGCAAACAAAAGCCCAGGACCAGATGGCTTCACAGCTGAATTCTACCAAAAATTTAGAGAAGAGCTAACACCTATCTTACTCAAACTCTTCCAGAAAATTGCAGAAGAAGGTAAGCTTCCAAACTCATTCTATGAGGCCACCATCACCCTAATTCCAAAACCAGACAAAGATGCCACAAAAAAAGAAAACTACAGGCCAATATCACTGATGAACATAGATGCAAAAATCCTTAACAAAATTCTAGCAAACAGAATCCAACAACATATTAAAAAAATCATACACCATGACCAAGTGGGCTTTATCCCAGGAATGCAAGGATTCTTTAATATCCGCAAATCAATGAATGTAATACACCACATTAACAAATTGAAAGATAAAAACCATATGATTATCTCAATAGATGCAGAGAAAGCCTTTGACAAAATTCAACACTCATTTATGATTAAAACTCTCCAAAAAGCAGGAATAGAAGGAACATACCTCAACATAATAAAAGCTATATATGACAAACCCACAGCAAGCATCACCCTCAATGGTGAAATATTGAAGGCATTTCCCCTGAAATCAGGAACAAGACAAGGGTGCCCACTCTCACCACTACTATTCAACATTGTGTTGGAAGTGCTGGCCACAGCAATCAGAGCAGAAAAAGAAGTAAAAGGAATCCAGATAGGAAAAGAAGAAGTAAAACTCTCACTGTTTGCAGATGACATGATCCTCTACATAGAAAACCCTAAAGATTCTACCAGAAAATTACTAGAGCTAATCAATGAATATAGTAAAGTTGCAGGATATAAAATTAACACACAGAAATCCCTTGCATTCCTATATACTAACAATGAAAAAACAGACAGAGAAATTAAGGAAACAATACCATTCACCATTGCAACAAAAAGAATAAAATACTTAGGAGTATATCTACCTAAAGAAACAAAGGACCTATACATAGAAAACTATAAAACACTGATGAAAGAAATCAAAGAGGACACAAACAGATGGAGAAACATACCGTGTTCATGGATTGGAAGAATTAATATTGTCAAAATGGCTATTCTACCCAAAGCAGTCTATAGATTCAATGCAATCCCTATCAAGCTACCAACGGTATTTTTCACAGAACTAGACCAAAGAATTTCACAATTTGTATGGAAATACAAAAAACCTCGAATAGCCAAAGTAATCTTGAGAAAGAAGAATGGAACTGGAGGAATCAACCTGCCTGACTTCAGACTCTACTACAAAGCCACAGTCATCAAGACAGTATGGTACTGGCACAAAGACAGAAATATAGATCAATGGAACAGAATAGAAAGCCCAGAGATAAATCCACGAACCTATGGACACCTTATCTTTGACAAAGGAGGCAAGGATATACAATGGAAAAAAGACAACCTCTTTAACAAGTGGTGCTGGGAAAACTGGTCAACCACTTGTAAAAGAATGAAACTAGAACACTTTCTAACACCATACACAAAAATAAACTCAAAATGGATTAAAGATCTAAATGTAAGACCAGAAACTATAAAACTCCTAGAGGAGAACATAGGCAAAACACTCTCCGACATAAATCAAAGCAAGATCCTCTATGACCCACCTCCCAGAATATTGGAAATAAAAGCAAAACTAAACAAATGGGACCTAATGAAACTTAAAAGCTTTTGCACTACAAAGGAAACTATAAGTAAGATGAAAAGACAGCCCTCAGATTGGGAGAAAATAATAGCAAATGAAGAAACAGACAAAGGACTAATCTCAAAAATATACAAGCAACTCCTGCAGCTCAATTCCAGACAAATAAATGACCCAATCAAAAAATGGGCCAAAGAACTAAACAGACATTTCTCCAAGGAAGACATACAGATGGCTAACAAACACATGAAAAGATGCTCAACATCACTCATTATTAGAGAAATGCAAATCAAAACCACAATGAGGTACCATTACACGCCAGTCAGGATGGCTGCTATCCAAAAGTCTACAAGCAATAAATGCTGGAGAGGGTGTGGAGAAAAGGGAACCCTCTTACACTGTTGGTGGGAATGCAAACTAGTACAGCCGCTATGGAAAACAGTGTGGAGATTTCTTAAAAAACTGGACATAGAACTGCCATATGACCCAGCAATCCCACTTCTGGGCATACACACTGAGGAAACCAGATCTGAAAGAGACACGTGCACCCCAATGTTCATTGCAGCACTGTTTATAATAGCCAGGACATGGAAGCAACCTAGATGCCCATCAGCAGATGAATGGATAAGGAAGCTGTGGTACATATATACCATGGAATATTACTCAGCCATTAAAAAGAATTCATTTGAACCAGTCCTAATGAGATGGATGAAGCTGGAGCCCCTTATACAGAGTGAAGTAAGCCAGAAAGATAAAGAACATTACAGCATACTGACACATGTATATGGAATTTAGAAAGGTGATAACGATAACCCTATATGCAGAACAGAAAAAGAGACACAGAAATACAGAACAGACTTTTGAACTTTGTGGGAGAATGTGAGGGTGGGATATTTCAAAAGAAAAGCATGTATACTATCTACGGTGAAACAGATCACCAGCCCAGGTGGGATGCACGAGACAAGTGCTCCGGCCTGGTGCACTGGGAAGACCCAGAGGAAGGGGGTGGAGAGGGAGGTGGGAGGGGGGATCGGGATTGGGAATACATGTAAATCCATGGCTGATTCATATCAATGTATGACAAAAACCCACTGGAAAAAATAATAATAATAATAAAAATTAAAAAAAAAAAAAAAAAGAAAATGGATAGGAGTCCCAGGATCCCTGTGGCACGTGGAAAGGGACCCTGGGTCTCCCGCCTCACGTGGAGACGCGTCCCAATTGCCATGCCAAGACTCGAGGAGAATCCCGAGGTGTCCCTCCCACCTAGGCAGGAGTCCTGACGTCAATGAACAAACACGTGTCTGGAAGGGCCCTCCCCGTCGTAACTCGAGAATATACCCCAGGTTCCGGCCGCAACTCGAGAAAAACCATGAGACGTCCCCCTCGCCGCGAGATGAGGCCCGATTCCCCTGCACTGCGTGCAGAGTAATTCCGTGTTCCACATCAAACGTGAAAGGAGCCTTGATTTCCTTGATGGCACTCCAGAGAAAACCCAAGATCACTGTCTCAAGTCTAGAGGGATCCTGAGGTCACTGGAGCAACACGAAAGGGCTCCATGGACCCCAAATCAACTCGAGATGAGAGCTTAGTCCCTGGCTTCGACTCAAGAGGAATACCAACTTTCCACAAGCCCCTCAAGAGGAGGCTTCTCTCAGCTACAGGTATGTGAGAGGGACCCTGAGTTTGTGGCCTCTAGTGGAATGGACACTGAGATGCTCTGACTCGAAGTAAGGCCGGATATCCCTGCAGTGAATTGAATGCAGGCTCGTCTTGCATCTCCCAAGACGAAGGGATGTCTGAATCCCCTGTGGAGACCACAGAGAAAGACCGAGTTCTCCGCCTCATCGCGACCGGAGGCCTCACATCCTTTGAAAACTCGAGAGGTCTGCAGAGATCAATGCTTCCAAAGGAGACGATGCCTGACTCCTCTTGAAAATGGATAGGAGTCCCAGGATCCCTGTGGCACGTGGAAAGGGACCCTGGGTCTCCCGCCTCACGTGGAGACGCGTCCAAATTGCCATGCCAAGACTCGAGGAGAATCCCGAGGTGTCCCTCGCACCTAGGCAGGAGTCCTGACGTCGCTGAACAAACACGTGTCTGGAAGGGCCCTCCCGGTCGTAACTCGAGAATATACCCCAGGTTCCGGCCGCAACTCGAGAAAAACCATGAGATTTCCCGCTCGCCGCGAGTTGAGGCCCGATTCCCCTGCACTGCATGCAGAGCAATTCCGTGTTCCACATCAGACGTGAAAGGAGCCTTGATTTCCTTGATGGCACTCCAGAGAAAACCCAAGATCACTGTCTCAAGTCTAGAGGGATCCTGAGGTCACTGGACCAACAGGAAAGGGCTCCGTGTACCCCAAATCAACACGAGAGGAGAGCTTAGTCCCTGGCTTAGACTCAAGAGGAATACCAACTTTACACAAGCACCTCAATAGGAGGCTTCTCTCAGCTACAGGTATATTTGAGGGACCCCGAGTTTGTGGCCTCAAGTGGAATGGACACCGAGATGCTCTGACTCGAAGTAAGGCCGGATATCCCTGCAGTGAATTGAATGAAGGCTCGTCTTGCATCTCCCAAGACGAAGGGATGTCTGAATCCCCTGTGGAGACCACAGAGAAAGACCTAGTCCTCCGCCTCATCGCGACCGTAGGCCTCACATCCTTTGAAAAGTCGAGAGGACTGCAGAGATCAATGCTTCCAAAGGAGACGATGCCTGACTCCTCTTGAAAATGGATAGGAGTCCCAGGATCCCTGTCGCACGTGGAAAGGGACCCTGGGTCTCCCGTCTCACATGGAAACGCGTACTAATTGCCATGCCAAGACTCGAGGAGAATCCCGAGGTGTCCCTCGCACCTAGGCAGGAGTCCTGACGTCGCTGAACAAACACGTGTCTGGAAGGGCACTCCCCGTCGTAACTCGAGAATATACCCCAGGTTCTGGCCCCAACTCGAGAAAAACCATGAGACTTCCCCCTCGCCGCGAGATGAGGCCCGATTCCCCTGCACTGCGTGCAGAGCAATTCCGTGTTCCACATCAAACGTGAAAGGAGCCTTGATTTCCTTGATGGCACTCCAGCGAAAACCCAAGATCACTGTCTCAAATCTAGAGGGATCCTGAGGTCACTGGACCAACAGGAAAGGGCTCCGTGGACCCCAAATCAACTCGAGATGAGAGCTTAGTCCGTGGCTTCGAATCAAGAGGAATACCAACTTTTCACATGCACCTCAAGAGGAGGCTTCTCTCAGCTACAGGTATATTTGAGGGACCCTGAGTTTGTGGCCTCAAGTGGAATGGACACCGAGATGCTCTGACTCGAAGTAAGGCCGGATATCCCTGCAGTGAATTGAATGCAGGCTTGTCTTGCATCTCCCAAGACGAAGGGTTGTCTGAATCCCCTGTGGAGACCACAGAGAAAGACCTAGTCCTCCACCTCAACGCAACCGGAGGCCTCATATCCTTTGAAAATTCGAGAGGTCCGCGTAGATCAATACTTCCGAAGGAGACGATGCCTGACTCCTCTTGAAAATGGATAGGAGTCCCAGGATCCCTGTGGCACGTCGAAAGGGACCCTGGGTCTCCCGCCTCACGTGGAGACGCGTCCCAATTGCCATGCCAAGACTCGAGGAGAATCCCGAGGTGTCCCTCGCACCTAGGCAGGAGTCCTGACGTCGCTGAACAAACACGTGTCTGGAAGGGCCCTCCCCATCGTAACTCGAGAATATACCCCAGGTTCCGGCCGCAACTCGAGAAAAACCATGAGACTTCACCCTCGCTGCGAGTTGAGGCCCAATTCCCCTGCACTGCGTGCAGAGCAATTCCGTGTTCCACATCAAACGAGAAAGGAGCCTTGATTTCCTTGATGGCACTCCAGAGAAAACCCAAGATCACTGTCTCAAGTCTAGAGGGATCCTGAGGTCACTGTACCAACAGGAAAGGGCTCCGAGTACCCCAAATCAACCCGAGATGAGAGCTTAGTCCCTGGCTTCGACTCAAGAGGAATACCAACTTTCCACAAGCACCTCAAGAGGAGGCTTCTCTCAGCTACAGGTATGTGAGAGGGACCCTGAGTTTGTGGCCTCAAGTGGAATGGAAACCGAGATGCTCTGACTCGAAATAAGGCCGGATATCCCTGCAGTGAATTGAATGCCGGCTTGTCTTGCATCTCCCAAGACGAAGGGATGTCTGAATCCCCTGTGGACACCACAGAGAAAGACCTAATTCTCCGCCTCATCGCGAGCGGAGGCCTCACATCCTTTGAAAATTCGAGACGTCCGCGGAGATCAATGCTTCCAAAGGAGACGATGCCTGACTCCTCTTGAAAATGGATAGGAGTCCCAGGATCCCTGTGGCACGTTGAAAGGGACCCTGGGTCTCCCGCCTCACATGGAGACGCGTACTAATTGCCATGCCAAGACTCGAGGAGAATCCCGAGGTGTCCCTCGCACCTAGGCAGGAGTCCTGACGTCGCTGAACAAACACGTGTCTGGAAGGGCACTCCCCGTCGTAACTCGAGAATATACCCCAGGTTCTGGCCCCAACTCGAGAAAAACCATGAGACTTCCCCCTCGCCGCGAGATGAGGCCCGATTCCCCTGCACTGCGTGCAGAGCAATTCCGTGTTCCACATCAAACGTGAAAGGAGCCTTGATTTCCTTGATGGCACTCCAGCGAAAACCCAAGATCACTGTCTCAAATCTAGAGGGATCCTGAGGTCACTGGACCAACAGGAAAGGGCTCCGTGGACCCCAAATCAACTCGAGATGAGAGCTTAGTCCGTGGCTTCGAATCAAGAGGAATACCAACTTTTCACATGCACCTCAAGAGGAGGCTTCTCTCAGCTACAGGTATATTTGAGGGACCCTGAGTTTGTGGCCTCAAGTGGAATGGACACCGAGATGCTCTGACTCGAAGTAAGGCCGGATATCCCTGCATTGAATTGAATGCAGGCTTGTCTTGCATCTCCCAAGACGAAGGGTTGTCTGAATCCCCTGTGGAGACCACAGAGAAAGACCTAGTCCTCCACCTCAACGCAACCGGAGGCCTCATATCCTTTGAAAACTCGAGAGGTCCGCGTAGATCAATACTTCCGAAGGAGACGATGCCTGACTCCTCTTGAAAATGGATAGGCGTCCCAGGATCCCTGTGGCACGTCGAAAGGGACCCTGGGTCTCCCGCCTCACGTTGAGACGCGTCCCAATTGCCATGCCAAGACTCGAGGAGAATCCCGAGGTGTCCCTCGCACCTAGGCAGGAGTCCTGACGTCGCTGAACAAACACGTGTCTGGAAGGGCCCTCCCCGTCGTAACTCGAGAATATACCTCAGGTTCCGGCCGCAACTCGAGAAAAACCATGAGACATCCCCCTTGTCGCGAGATGAGGCCCAATTCCCCTGCACTGCGTGCAGAGCAATTCCGTGTTCCACATCAAACATGATAGGAGCCTTGATTTCCTTGATGGTACTCCAGAGAAAACCCAAGATCACTGTCTCAAGTCTAGAGGGATCCTGAGGTCACTGGAGCAACACGAAAGGGCTCCGTGGACCCCAAATCAACTCGAGATGAGAGCTTAGTCCCTGGCTTCGACTCAAGAGGAATACCAACTTTCCACAAACACCTCAAGAGGAGGCTTCTCTCAGCTACAGGTATGTGAGAGGGACCCTGAGTTTGTGGCCTCAAGTGGAATGGACAGCGAGATGCTCTGACTCGAAGTAAGGCCGGATATCCCTGCAGTGCATTGAAAGCAGGCTCGTCTTGCATCTCCCAAGACGAAGGGATGTCTGAATCCCATGTGGAGACCACAGAGAAAGACCTAATTCTCCGCCTCATTGCGACCGGAGGCCTCACATCCTTTGAAAATTCGAGAGGTCCGCGGAGATCAATGCTTCCAAAGGAGACGATGCCTGACTCCTCTTGAAAATGGATAGGAGTCCCAGGATCCCTGTGGCAGGTGGAAAGGGACCCTGGGTCTCCCGCCTCACGTGGAGACGCGTCCCAATTGCCATGCCAAGACTCGAGGAGAATCCCGAGGTGTCCCTCGCACCTAGGCAGGAGTCCTGACGTCGCTGAGCAAACACGTGTCTGGAAGGGCCCTCCCAGTCGTAACTCGAGAATATACCCCAGGTTCCGGCCGCAACTCGAGAAAAACCATAAGACTTCCCCCTCGCCGCGAGATGAGGCCCGATTCCCCTGCACTGCGTGCAGAGTAATTCCGTGTTCCACATCAAACGTGAAAGGAGCCTTGATTTCCTTGATGGCACTCCAGAGAAAACCCAAGATCACTGTCTCAAGTCTAGAGGGATCCTGAGGTCACTGGAGCAACACGAAAGGGCTCCATGGACCCCAAATCAACTCGAGATGAGAGCTTAGTCCCTGGCTTCGACTCAAGAGGAATACCAACTTTCCACAAAGCCCTCAAGAGGAGGCTTCTCTCAGCTACAGGAATGTGAGAGGGACCCTGAGTTTGTGGCCTCAAGTGGAATGGACACCGAGATGCTCTGACTCGAAGTAAGGCCGGATATCCCTGCAGTGAATTGAATGCAGACTCGTCTTGCATCTCCCAAGACGAAGGGATGTCTGAATCCCCTGTGGAGACCACAGAGAAAGACCGAGTTCTCCGCTTCATCGCGACAGGAGGCCTCACATCCTTTGAAAACTCGAGAGGTCCGCGGAGATCAATGCTTCCAAAGGAGACGATGCCTGACTCTTCTTTAAAATGAATAGGAGTCCCAGGATCCCTGTGGCACGTGGAAAGGGACCCTGAGTCTCCCGCCTCACGTGGAGACACGTCCCAATGGCCATGCCAAGACTCGAGGAGAATCCCAAGGTGTCCCTCGCACCTAGGCAGGAGTCCTGACGTCGCTGAAGAAACACGTGTCTGGAACGGCCCTCACCGTCGTAACTCGAGAATATACCCCAGGTTCCGGCCGGCACTCGAGAAAAACCATGAGACTTCCCCCTCGCCGCGAGATGAGGACCGATTCCCCTGCACTGCGTGCAGAGCAATTCCGTTTTCCACATCAAACGAGAAAGGAGCCTTGATTTCCTTGGTGGCATTCCAGAGAAAATCCAAGTTCACTGTCTCAAGTCTAGAGGGATCCTGAGGTCACTGTAGCAACACGAAAGGGCTCCATGAACCCCAAATCAACTCGAGATCAGAGCTGAGTCCCTGGCTTCGACTCAAGAGGAATACCAACTTTCCACAAGCACCTCAAGAGGAGGCTTCTCTCAGCTACAGGTATGTGAGAGGGACCCTGAGTTTGTGGCCTCAAGTGGAATGGACACCGAGATGCTCTGACTCGAAGTAAGGCCGGATATCCCTGCAGTGAATTGAATGCAGGCTCGTCTTGTATCTCCCAAGACGTAGGGATGTCTGAATCCCCTGTGGAGACCACAGAGAAAGACCTAGTTCTCCGCCTCATCGCGACAGGAGGCCTCACATCCTTTGAAAACTCGAGAGGTCCGCGGAGATCAGTGCTTCCAAAGGAGACGATGCTTGACTCCTCTTGAAAATGGATAGGAGTCCCAGGATCCCTGTGGCACGTGGAAAGGGACACTGGGTCTCCCGCCTCATGTGGAGACGCGTCAAAATTGCCATGCCAAGACTCGAGGAGAATACCGAGGTGTCCCTCGCACCTAGGCAGGAGTCCTGACGTCGCTGAACAAACACTTGTCTGGAAGGGCCCTCCCCGTCGTAACTCGAGAATATACCCCAGGTTCCGGCCGCAACTCGAGAAAAACCATGAGACTTCCCCCTCGCCGCGACATGAGGCCCGATTCCCCTAAACTGCATGCAGAGCAATTCCGTGTTCCACATCAAACGTGAAAGAAGCCTTGATTTCCTGGATGGCACTCCAGAGAAAACCCAAGATCACTGTCTCAAGTCTAGAGGGATCCTGAGGTAACTGGAGCAACATGAAAGGGCTCCTTGTACCCCAAATCAACTCGAGATGAGAGCTTAATCCCTGGCTTTGACTCAAGAGGAATACCAACTTTCCACAAGCACCTCAAGAGCAGGCTTCTCTCAGCTACAGGTATGTGAGAGGGACCCTGAGTTTGTGGCCTCAAGTTGAATGGACACCGAGATGCTCTGACTCGAAGTAAGGCCGGATATCCCAATAGTGAATTGAATGCAGGCTCGTCTTGCATCTCCCAAGATGAAGGGATGTCTGAATCCCCTGTGGAGACCACAGAGAAAGACCTAGTCCTCCGCCTCATCGCGACCGGAGGCCTCACATCCTTTGAAAACTCGAGAGGTCTGCGGAGGTCAATGCTTCCAAAGGAGACGATGCCTGACTCTTCTTGAAAATGAATAGGAGTCTGAGGATCCCTGTGGCAAGTGGAAAGGGACACTGGGTCTCCCGCCTCACGTGGAGACGCGTCCCAATTGCCATGCCAAGACTCGAGGAGAATACCGAGGTGTCCCTCGCACCTAGGCAGGAGTCCTGACGTCGCTGAACAAACACGTGTCTGGAAGGGCCCTCCCCGTCGTAACTCGAGAATATACCTCAGGTTCCGGCCGCAACTCGAGAAAAACCATGAGACTTTCCCCTCGCCGCGAGATGAGGCCCAATTCCCCTGCACTGCGTGCAGAGCAATTCCGTGTTCCACATCAAACATGATAGGAGCCTTGATTTCCTTGATGGTACTCCAGAGAAAACCCAAGATCACTGTCTCAAGTCTAGAGGGATCCTGAGGTCACTGGAGCAACACGAAAGGGCTCCGTGGACCCCAAATCAACTCGAGATGAGAGCTTAGTCCCTGGCTTCGACTCAAGAGGAATACCAACTTTCCACAAGCACCTCAAGAGGAGGCTTCTCTCAGCTACAGGTATGTGAGGGGGACCCTGAGTTTGTGGCCTCAAGTGGAATGGACACCGAGATGCTCTGACTAGAAGTAAGGCCGGATATCCCTGCAGTGAATTGAAAGCAGGCTCGTCTTGCATCTCCCAAGACGAAGGGATGTCTGAATCCCCTGTGGAGACCACAGAGAAAGACCTACTCCTCCGCCTCATCGTGAGCGGAGGCCTCACATCCTTTGAAAATTCGAGAGGTCCGCGGAGATCAATGCTTCCAAAGGAGACGATGCCTGACTCCTCTTGAAAATGGATAGGAGTCCCAGGATCCCTGTGGCACGTGGATAGGGACACTGGGTCTCCCGCCTCACGTGGAGACGCGTCCCAATTGCCATGCCAAGACTCGAGGAGAATCCCGAGGTGTCCCTCGCACCTAGGCAGGAGTCCTGACGTCGCTGAACAAACACGTGTCTGGAAGGGCCCTCCCCGTCGTAACTCAAGAATATACCCCAGGTTCCGGCCGCAACTCGAAAAAAACCATGAGGCTTCCCCCTCGACGCGAGATGAGGCCCGATTCCCCTGCACTGCGTGCAGAGCCATTCCGTGTTCCACATCAAACGTGAACGGAGCCTTGATTTCCTTGATGGCACTCCAGAGAAAACCCAAGATCACTGTCACAAGTCTAGAGGGATCCTGAGGTCACTGGAGCAACACGAAAGGGCTCCATGGACCCCAAATCAACTCAAGATGAGAGCTTAGTCCCTGGCTTCGACTCAAGAGGAATACCAACTTTCCACAAAGCCCTCAAGAGGAGGCTTCTCTCAGCTACAGGTATGTGAGAGGGACCCTGAGTTTGTGGCCTCAAGTGGAATGGACACCGAGATGCTCTGACTCGAAGTAAGGCCGGATATCCCTGCAGTGAATTGAATGCAGACTCGTCTTGCATCTCCCAAGACGAAGGGATGTCTGAATCCCCTGTGGAGACCACAGAGAAAGACCGAGTTCTCCGCCTCATCGCGACAGGAGGCCTCACATCCTTTGAAAACTCGAGAGGTCCGCGGAGATCAATGCTTCCAAAGGAGACGATGCCTGACTCTTCTTTAAAATGAATAGGAGTCCCAGGATCCCTGTGGCACGTGGAAAGGGACCCTGGGTCTCCCGCCTCACGTGGAGACACGTCCCAATGGCCATGCCAAGACTCGAGGAGAATCCCGAGGTGTCCCTCGCTCCTAGGCAGGAGTCCTGACGTCGCTGAAGAAACACGTGTCTGGAAGGGCCCTCACCGTCGTAACTCGAGAATATACCCCAGGTTCCGGCCGGCACTCGAGAAAAACCATGAGACTTCCCCCTCGCCGCGAGATGAGGACCGATTCCCCTGCACTGCGTGCAGAGCAATTCCGTGTTCCACATCAAACGTGAAAAGAGCCTTGATTTCCTTGATGGCACTCCAGAGAAAACCCAAGATCACTGTCTCAAGTCTAGAGGGATCCTGAGGTTACTGGAGCAACACGAAAGGGCTCCGTGGACACCAAATCAACTCGAGATGAGAGCTTAGTTCCTGGCTTCGACTCAAGAGGAATACCAACTTTCCAGAAGCACCTCAAGAGGAGGCTTCTTTCAGCTACAGGTATGTGAGAGGGACCCTGAGTTTGTGGCCTCAAGTGGAATGGACACCGTGATGCTCTAACTCGAAGTAAGGCCGGATATCCCTGCAGTGAATTGAATGCAGGCTCGTCTTGCATCTCCCAAGACGAAGGGATGTCTGAATCCCCTGTGGAGACCACAGAGAAAGACCTAGTCTGCCGCCTCATCGCGACCGTAGGCCTCACATCCTTTGAAAACTCGAGAGGACTGCAGAGATCAATGCTTCCAAAGGAGACGATGCCTGACTCCTCTTGAAAATGGATAGGAGTCCCAGGATCCCTGTGGCACGTGGAAAGGGACCCTGGGTCTCCCGCCTCACGTGGAGACGCATCCACATTGCCATGCCAAGACTCGAGGAGAATCCCGAGGTGTCCCTCGCACCTAGGCAGGAATCCTGACGTCGCTGAACAAACACGTGTCTGGAAGGGCCCTCCCCGTCGTAACTTGAGAATATACCCCAGTTTCGGGCCGCAACTCGAGAAAAACCATGAGATTTCCCCCTCGCCATGAGTTGAGGCCCGATTCCCCTGCACTGCATGCAGTGCAATTCCGTGTTCCACATCAAACGTGAAAGGAGCCTTGATTTCCTTGATGGCACTCCAGAGAAAACCCAAGATCACTGTCTCAAGTCTAGAGGGATCCTGAGGTCACTGGACCAACAGGAAAGGGCTCCGTGGACACCAAATCAACTCGAGATGAGAGCTTAGTCCCTGGCTTCGAATTAAGAGGAATACCAACTTTGCACAAGCACCTCAAGAGGAGGCTTCTCTCAGCTACAGGTATATTTGAGGGACCCTGAGTTTGTGGCCTCAAGTGGAAAGAACACCGAGATGCTCTGACTCGAAGTAAGGCCGGATATCCCTGCAGTGAATTGAATGCAGGCTCGTCTTGCATCTCCCAAAACGAAGGGTTGTCTGAATCCCCTGTGGAGACCACAGAGAAAGACCTAGTCCTCGTCCTCAATGCAACCGGAGGCCTCATATCCTTTGAAAACTCGAGAGGTCCGCGGAGATCAATACTTCCGAAGAAGACGATGCCTGACTCCTCTTGAAAATGGATAGGAGTCCCAGGATCCCTGTGGCACGTAGAAAGGGACCCTGGGTCTCCCTCCTCACGTGGAGACGCGTCCAAATTGCCATGCCAAGACTCGAGGAGAATCCCGAGGTGTCCCTCGCACCTAGGCAGGAGTCCTGACGTCGCTGAACAAACACGTGTCTGGAAGGGCCCTCCCCGTCGTAACTCGAGAATATACCCCAGGTTCCGGCCGCAACTCGAGAAAAACCATGAGATTTCACCCTCGCTGCGAGTTGAGGCCCGATTCCCCTGCACTGCGTGCAGAGCAATTCCGTGTTCCACATCAGACGTGAAAGGAGCCTTGATTTCCTTGATGGCACTCCAGAGAAAACCCAAGATCACTTTCTCAAGTCTAGAGGGATCCTGAGGTCACTGGACCAACAGGAAAGGGCTCCGTGGACCCCAAATCAACTCGAGATGAGAGCTTAGTCCCTGGCTTCGACTCAAGAGGAATACCAACTTTCCACAAGCACCTCAAGAGGAGGCTTCTCTCAGCTACAGGTATGTGAGAGGGACCCTGAGTTTGTGGCCTCAAGTGGAATGGACACCGAGATGTTCTGACTCGAAGTAAGGCCGGATATCCCTGCAGTGAATTGAATGCAGGCTCGTCTTGCATCTCCCAAGACGAAGGGATGTCTGAATCCCCTGTGGAGACCACAGAGAAAGACCTAGTTCTCCACCTCCTCGCGACCGGAGTCCTCACATCCTTTGAAAACTCGAGAGGTCCGCGGAGATCAATGCTCCCAAAGGAGACGATGCCTGACTCCTCTTGAAAATGGATAGGAGTCCCAGGATCCCTGTGGCAGGTGGAAAGGGACCCTGGGTCTCCCTCCTCACGTGGAGACGCGTCCAAATTGCCATGCCAAGACTCGAGGAGAATCCCGAGGTGTCCCTCGCACCTAGGGAGGTGTCCTGACGTCGCTGAACAAACACGTGTCTGGAAGGGCCCTCCCCGTCGTAACTCGAGAATATACCCCAGGATCGGGCCACAACTCGAGAAAAACCATGAGATTTCCCCCTCGCCGTGAGTTTAGGCCCGATTCCCCTGCACTGCATGCAAAGCAATTCCGTGTTCCACATCAAACGTGAAAGGAGCCTTGATTTCCTTGATGGCACTCCAGAGAAAACCCAAGATCACTGTCTCAAGTCTAGAGGGATCCTGAGGTCACTGGACCACAGGAAAGGGTTCCATGGACGCCAAATCAACTCGAGATGAGAGCTTAGTCCCTGGCTTCGACTCAAGAGGAATACCAACTTTCCACAAGCACCTCAAGAGGAGGCTTCTCTCAGCTACAGGTATATTTGAGGGACCATGAGTTTGTGGCCTCAAGTGCAATGGACACCGAGATGCTCTGACTCGAAGTAAGGCCGGATATCCCTGCAGTGAATTGAATGCAGGCTTGTCTTGCATCTCCCAAGACGAAGGGTTGTCTGAATCCCCTGTGGAGACCACAGAGAAAGACCTAGTCCTCCACCTCAACGCAACCAGAGGCCTCATATCCTTTGAAAACTCGAGAGGTCCGCGTCGATCAATACTTCCGAAGGAGACGATGCCTGACTCCTCTTGAAAATGGATAGGAGTCCCAGGATCCCTGTGGCACGTGGAAGGGGACCCTGGGTCTCCCGCCTCACGTGGAGACGCGTCCCAATTGCCATGCCAAGACTCGAGGAGAATCCCGAGGTGTCCCTCGCACCTAGGCAGGAGTTTTGACGTCGCTGAACAAACACGTGTCTGGAAGGGCCCTTCCCGTAGTAACTCGAGAATATACCCCAGGTTCCGTCCGCAACTCAAGGAAAACCATGAGACTTCCTCCCTGTCGCGAGATGAGGCCCGATTCCCCTGCACTGCGTGCAGAGCAATTCCGTTTTCCACATCAAACGAGAAAGGAGCCTTGATTTCCTTGGTGGCATTCCAGAGAAAATCCAAGTTCACTGTCTCAAGTCTAGAGGGATCCTGAGGTCACTGTAGCAACACGAAAGGGCTCCATGAACCCCAAATCAACTCGAGATCAGAGCTGAGTCCCTGGCTTCGACTCAAGAGGAATACCAACTTTCCACAAGCACCTCAAGAGGAGGCTTCTCTCAGCTACAGGTATGTGAGAGGGACCCTGAGTTTGTGGCCTCAAGTGGAATGGACACCGAGATGCTCTGACTGGAAGTAAGGCCGGATATCCCTGCAGTGAATTGAATGCAGGCTCGTCTTGTATCTCCCAAGACGAAGGGATGTCTGAATCCCCTGTGGAGACCACAGAGAAAGACCTAGTTCTCCGCCTCATCGCGACAGGAGGCCTCACATCCTTTGAAAACTCGAGAGGTCCGCGGAGATCAGTGCTTCCAAAGGAGACGATGCTTGACTCCTCTTGAAAATGGATAGGAGTCCCAGGATCCCTGTGGCACGTGGAAAGGGACACTGGGTCTCCCGCCTCATGTGGAGACGCGTCAAAATTGCCATGCCAAGACTCGAGGAGAATACCGAGGTGTCCCTCGCACCTAGGCAGGAGTCCTGACGTCGCTGAACAAACACTTGTCTGGAAGGGCCCTCCCCGTCGTAACTCGAGAATATACCCCAGGTTCCGGCCGCAACTCGAGAAAAACCATGAGACTTCCCCCTCGCCGCGACATGAGGCCCGATTCCCCTGCACTGCATGCAGAGCAATTCCGTGTTCCACATCAAACGTGAAAGAAGCCTTGATTTCCTGGATGGCACTCCAGAGAAAACCCAAGATCACTGTCTCAAGTCTAGAGGGATCCTGAGGTAACTGGAGCAACATGAAAGGGCTCCGTGTACCCCAAATCAACTCGAGATGAGAGCTTAATCCCTGGCTTTGACTCAAGAGGAATACCAACTTTCCACAAGCACCTCAAGAGCAGGCTTCTCTCAGCTACAGGTATGTGAGAGGGACCCTGAGTTTGTGGCCTCATGTTGAATGGACACCGAGATGCTCTGACTCGAAGTAAGGCCGGATATCCCAATAGTGAATTGAATGCAGGCTCGTCTTGCATCTCCCAAGATGAAGGGATGTCTGAATCCCCTGTGGAGACCACAGAGAAAGACCTAGTCCTCCGCCTCATCGCGACCGGAGGCCTCACATCCTTTGAAAACTCGAGAGGTCTGCGGAGGTCAATGCTTCCAAAGGAGACGATGCCTGACTCTTCTTGAAAATGAATAGGAGTCCGAGGATCCCTGTGGCAAGTGGAAAGGGACACTGGGTCTCCCGCCTCACGTGGAGACGCGTCCCAATTGCCATGCCAAGACTCGAGGAGAATACCGAGTTGTCCCTCGCACCTAGGCAGTAGTCCTGACGTCGGTGAACAAACACGTGTCTGGAAGGGCCCTCCCCGTCGTAACTCGAGAATATACCCCAGGTTCTGGCCGCAACTCGAGAAAAAACATGAGACATCCCCCTCGCCGCTAGATGAGGCCCGATTCCCCTGCACTGCGTGTAAAGCAATTCCGTGTTCCACATCAAACGTGAAAGGAGCCTTGATTTCCTTGATGGCACTCCAGAGAAAACCCAAGATCCCTGTCTCAAGTCTAGAGGGATCCTGAGGTCACTGGACCAACACGAAAGGACTCCGTGGACCCCAAATCAACTCGAGATGAGAGCTTTGTCCCTGGCTTCGACTCAAGTGGAATATCAACTTACCACAAGCACCTCAAGAGGAGGCTTCTCTCAGCTACAGGTATGTGAGAGGGACCCTAGGTTGTGGTCTCAAGTGGAATGGACACCGAGATGCTCTGTCTCGAAGTAAGGCCGGATATCCCTGCAGTGAATTGAATGCAGGCTCGTTTTGCATCTCCCAAGATGAAGGGATGTCTGAATCCCCTGTGGAGACCACAGAGAAAGACCTAGTTCTCCGCCTCATCGCGACCGGAGACCTCACATCATTTGAAAACTCGAGAGTTCTGCGGAGATCAATGCTTCCAAAGGAGAGGATGCCTGACTCCTCTTGAAAATGGATAGGAGTCCCAGGATTCCTGTGGCACGTGGGAAGGGACCCTGGTTCTCCCGCCTCACGTGGAGACGCATCACAATTGCCTTGGCAAGACTCGAGGAGAATCCCGAGGTGTCCCTCGCACCTAGGCAGGAGTCCTGACGTCGCTGAACAAACACGTGTCTGGAAGGGCCCTCCCCGACGTAACTCGAGAATATACCCCAGGTTCCGGCCGCAACTCGAGAAAAACCATGAGACTTCCCCCTCGCCGCGAGATGAGGCCCGATTCCCCTGCACTGCGTGCAGAGCAATTCCGTGTTCCACATCAAACGTGAAAGGAGGCTTGATTTCCTTGATGGCACTCCAGAGAAAACCCAAGATCACTGTCTCAAGTCTAGAGGGATTCTGAGGTCAATGGAGCAACAGGAAAGGGCTCCGTGGACCCCAAATCAACTCGAGATGAGAGCTTAATCCCTGGCTTCGTCTCAAGAGGAATACCAACTTTCCACAAGCACCTCAAGAGGAGGCTTCTCTCAGCTACAGGTATGTGAGAGGGACCCTGAGTTTGTGGCCTCAAGTGGAATGGACACCGAGATGCTCTGACTCGAAGTAAGGCCGGATATCCCTGCAGTGAATTGAATGCAGTCTCGTCTTGCATCTCCCAAGACGAAGGGTTGTCTGAATCCCCTGTGGAGACCACAGAGAAAGACCTAGTTCTCCGCCTCATCGCGACCGGATGCCTCATATCCTTTGAAAACTGGAGAGTTCTGCGGAGATCAATGCTTCCAAAGGAGAGGATGCCTGACTCCTCTTGAAAATGGATAGGATTCCGAGGATCCCTGTCGCAAGTGGAAAGGGACCCTGGGTCTCCCGCCTCACGTGGAGACGCGTCCCTA
This sequence comes from Dama dama, assembly GCF_033118175.1. Taxonomy (NCBI): domain Eukaryota; kingdom Metazoa; phylum Chordata; class Mammalia; order Artiodactyla; family Cervidae; genus Dama; species Dama dama. Next base: position 7,570,872 of record NC_083697.1, on the reverse strand, counting down.
TTGCCATGCCAAGACTCGAGGAGAATCCCGAGTTGTCCCTGGCACCTAGGCAGGAGTCCTGACGTCGCTGAACAAACACGTGTCTGGAAGGGCCCTCCCCGTCGTAACTCGAGATTATACCCCAGGTTCCGGCCGCAACTCGAGAAAAACATGAGACATCCCCCTCGCCGCTAGATAAGGCCCGATTCCCCTGCACTGCGTGTAAAGCAATTCCTTGTTCCACATCAAACGTGAAAGGAGCCTTGATTTCCTTGATGGCACTCCAGAGAAAACCCAAGATCCCTGTCTCAAGTCTAGAGGGATCCTGAGGTCACTGTAGCAACAAGAAATGGCTCCGTGGACCCCAAATCCACTCGAGATGAGAGCTTAGTCCCTGGCTTCGACTCAAGAGGAATACCAACTTTCCACAAGCACCTCAAGAGGAGGCTTCTCTCAGCTACAGGTATGTGAGAGGGACCCTGATTTTGTGGCCTCAAGTGGAATGGACACCGAGATGTTCTGACTCGAAGTAAGGCTGGATATCCCTGCAGTGAATTGAATGCAGGCTCGTCCTGCATCTCCCAAGACAAAGGGATGTCTGAATCACCTGTGGAGACCACAGAGAAAGACCTAGTTCTCCGCCTCATCGCGACCGGATGCCTCACATCCTTTGAAAACTCGAGAGGTCCTCGGAGATCAATGCTTCCAAAGGAGACGATGCCTGACTTCTCTTAAAAATGGATAGGAGTCCCAGGATCCCTGTGGCACGTGGAAAGGGACACTGGGTCTCCCGCCTCACGTGGAGACGCGTCCCAATTGCCATGCCAAGACTCGAGGAGAATCCCGAGGTGTCCCTCGCACCTAGGCAGGAGTCCTGACGTCGCTGAAGAAACACGTGTCTGGAAGGGCCCTCACCGTCGTAACTCGAGAATATACCCCAGGTTCCGGCCGCAACTCGAGAAAAACCATGAGACTTCCCCCTCGCCGCGCGATGAGGCCCGATTCCCCTGCACTGCGTGCAGAGCAATTCCATGTTCCACATCAAACTTGAAAGGAGCATTGATTTCCTTGATGGCACTCCAGAGAAAACCCAAGATCACTGTCTCAAGTCTAGAGGTATCCTGAGGTCACTGGAGCAACACAAAATTTCTCCATGGACCCCAAATCAACTCGAGATGAGAGCTTAGTCCCTGGCTTCGACTCAAGAGGAATACCAACTTTCCACAAGCAGCTCAAGTGGAGTCTTCTCTCAGCTACAGGTATGTGAGAGGGACCCTGAGTTTGTGGCCTCAAGTGGAATGGACACCGAGATGCTCTGACTCGAAGTAAGGCCGGATATCCCTGCAGTGAATTAAATGCAGGCTCGTCTTGCATCTCCCAAGACGAAGGGATGTCTGAATCCCCTGTGGAGACCACAGAGAAAGACCGAGTCTGCCGCCTCAACGCGACCGGAGGCCTCACATCCTTTGAAAACTCGAGAGGTCCGCGGAGATCAATGCTTCCAAAGGAGACGATGCCTGACTCCTCTTGAAAATGGATAGGAGTCCCAGGATCCCTGTGGCACATGGAAAGGGACCCTGCGTGTCCCGGCTCACGTGGAGACGCGTCCCAATTGCCATGCCAAGACTCAAAGAGAATCCCGAGGTGTCCCTCGCACCTAGGCAGGAGTCCTGACGTTGCTGAACAAACACGTGTCTGGAAGGGCCCTCCCCGTCGTAACTCGAGAATATACCCCAGGTTCCGGCCGCAACTAGAGAAAAACCATGTGACTGCCCCCTCGCTGCGAGATGAGGCCCGATTCCCCTACACTGCGTGCAGAGGAATTCCGTGTGCCACATCAAATGTGAACGGAGCCTTGATTTCCTGGATGGCACTCCAGAGAAAACCCAAGATTACTGTCTCAAGTCTAGAGGGATCCTGAGGTCACTGTAGCAACAAGAAAGGGCTCCGTGGACCCCAAATCAACTCGAGATGAGAGCTTAGTCCCTGGTTTTGACTCAAGAGGAATACCAACTTTCCACAAGCACCTCAAGAGGAGGCTTCTCTCAGCTACAGGTGTGTGAGAGGGATCGTGAGTTTGTGGCCTCAAGTGGAATGGACACCGAGATGCTCTGACTCCAAGTAAGGCCAGATATCCCTGCAGTGAATTGAATGCAGGCTCGTCTTGCATCTCCCAATCCGAAGGGCTGTCTGAATCCCCTGTGGAGACCACAGAGAAAGACCTAGTTCTCCGCCTCATCGCGACCGGAGGCCTCACATCCTTTCAAAAATGGAGAGGTCGGCGGAGATCAATGCTTCCAAAGGAGAGGATACCTGACTCCTCTTGAAAATGGATAGGAGTTAAAGGACTCCTGTGGAACTTGGAAAGGGACACTGGGTCTCCCGCCTCACATGGAGAGGCGTCCCAATTGCCATGCCAAGACTCGAAGAGAATACCGAGGTGTCCCTCGCACCTAGGCAGAAGTCCTGACGTCACTGAACAAACACGTGTCTGGAAGGGCCCTCCCCTTCTAACTCGAGAATATACCCCAGGTTCCGGCCGCAACTCGAGAAAAATCATGAGACTTCCCCCTCGCTGCGAGATGAGGCCCGATTCCCCTGCACTGCATGCAGAGCAATTCCGTGTTCCCCATCATGTGAAAGGAGCCTTGATTTCCTTGATGGCACTCCAGAGAAAACCCAAGATCACTGTCTCAAGTCTAGAGGGATCCTGAGGTCACTGGACCAACATGAAAGGGCTGCGTGGACCCCAAATCAACTCGAGATGAGAGCTTAGTCCCTGGCTTTGACTCAAGATGAATACCAACTTTCCACAAGCACCTCAAGAGGAGGCTTCTCTCAGCTACAGGTATGTGAGAGGGACCCTGAGTTTGTGGAATCAAGTGCAATGGACACCGAGATGCTCTGACTCGAAGTAAGGCCGGATATCCCTGCAGTGAATTGAATGCAGGCTCGTCTTGCATCTCCCAAGATGAAGGGATGTCTGAATCCCCTGTGGAGACCACAGAGAAAGACCTAGTTCTCCGCCTCATCGAGACCGAAGGCATCACATCCTTTGAAAACTCGAGAGGTCCGCGGAGATCAATGCTTCCAAAGGAGACGATGCCTGACTCTTCTTGAAAATGGATAGGAGTCACAGGATCCCTGTGGCACGTGGAAAGGGACCCTGGGTCTCCCGCCTCACGTGGAGACGCATCCCAATTGCCATGCCAAGACTCGAGGAGAATCCCGAGGTGTCCCTCGCACCTAGGCAGGAGTCCTGACGTCGCTGAACAAACACGTGTCTGGAAGGGCCCTCCCCGTCATAACTCGAGAATATACCCCAGGTTCCGGCCGCAACTCGAGAAAAACCATGAGACTTCCCCCTCGCCGCGAGATGAGGCCCGATTCCCCTGCACTGCGTGCAGAGCAATTCCGTGTTCCACATCAAACGTGAAAGGAGCCTTGATTTCCTTGATGGCACTCCAGAGAAAACCCAAGATCACTGTCTCAAGTCTAGGGGGATCCTGAGGTCACTGGAGCAACACAAAAGTCCTCCATGTACCCCAAATCAACTCGAGATGAGAGCTTAGTCCCTGGCTTCGACTCAAGAGGAATACCAACTTTCCACAAGCACCTGAAGAGGCAGCTTCTCGCTGCCACAGGTATGTGAGAGGGACACTGAGTTCTTGGCCTCAAATGGAATGGACACCGAGATGCTCTGACTCGAAGTAAGTCCGGATATCCCTGCAGTGAATTGAATGCAAAATCGTCTTACATCTCCCAAGACGAAGGGATGTCTGAATCCCCTGTGGAGACCACAGAAAAAGACCTAGTTCTCCGCCTCATCGCGACCGGAGGCCTTCCATCCTTTGAAAACTCGAGAGGTCCGCGGAGATCAATGCTTCCTAAGGAGACGATGCCTGACGCCTCTTGAAAATGGATAGGAGTCCCAGGAAGCCTGTGGCACGTGGAAGGGGACCCTGGGTCTCCCGCCTCACGTGGAGACGCATCCCAATTGCCATGCCAAGACTCGAGGAGAATCCCGAGGTGTCCCTAGCACCTAGGCAGGAGTCCTGACGTCGCTGAACAAACACTAGTCTGAAGGGCCCTCCCCGTCGTAACTCGAGAATATACCACAGGTTCCAGCCGCAACTCGAGAAAAACCATGAGACTTCCCCCTCGCCACGAGATGAGGCCCGATTCCCCTGCACTGCGTGCAGAGCAATTCCGTGTTTCACATCAAACTTGAAAGGAGCATTGATTTTCTTGAGGGCAATCCAGAGAGTATCCAAGATCACTGTCTCAAGTCTAGAGGGATCCTGAGGTCACTGGAAGAACAGGAAAGGGCTCCGTGGACCCCAAATCAACTCGAGATGAGAGCTTAGTCCCTGGCTTCGACTCAAGAGGAATACCAACTTTCCACAAGCACCACAAGAGGAGGCTTCTCTCAGCTACAGTTATGTGAGAGGGACCCTGAGTTTGTGGCCTCAAGTGGAATGGGCACCGAGATGCTCTGACTCGAAGTAAGGCCGGATATCCCTGCAGTGAATTGAATGCAGGCTCGTCTTGCATCTCGCAAGACGAAGGGATGTCTGAATCCCCTGTGGAGACCACAGAGAAAGACCTAGTTCTACGCTTCATCGCGACCGGAGGCCTCACATCCTTTGAAAACTCGAGAGGTCCGCAGATATCAATGCTTCTAAAGGAGACGATGCCTGACTCCTCTTGAAAATGGATAGGAGTCCCAGGAGGCCTGTGGCACGTGGAAAGGGACCCTGGGTCTCCCGCCTCATGTGGAGACGCGTCCCAATTGCCATGCCAAGACTCGAAGAGAATCCCGAGGTGTCCCTCGCACCTAGGCAGGAGTCCTGACGTTGCTGAACAAACACGTGTCTGGAAGGGCCCTCCCCGTCGTAACTCGAGAATATACCCCAGGTTCCGGCCGCAACTAGAGAAAAACCATGTGACTGCCCCCTCGCTGCGAGATGAGGCCCGATTCCCCTACACTGCGTGCAGAGGAATTCCGTGTGCCACATCAAATGTGAACGGAGCCTTGATTTCCTGGATGGCACTCCAGAGAAAACCCAAGATTACTGTCTCAAGTCTAGAGGGATCCTGAGGTCACTGTAGCAACAAGAAAGGGCTCCGTGGACCCCAAATCAACTCGAGATGAGAGCTTAGTCCCTGGTTTTGACTCAAGAGGAATACCAACTTTCCACAAGCACCTCAAGAGGAGGCTTCTCTCAGCTACAGGTGTGTGAGAGGGATCGTGAGTTTGTGGCCTCAAGTGGAATGGACACCGAGATGCTCTGACTCCAAGTAAGGCCAGATATCCCTGCAGTGAATTGAATGCAGGCTCGTCTTGCATCTCCCAATCCGAAGGGCTGTCTGAATCCCCTGTGGAGACCACAGAGAAAGACCTAGTTCTCCGCCTCATCGCGACCGGAGGCCTCACATCCTTTCAAAAATGGAGAGGTCGGCGGAGATCAACGCTTCCAAAGGAGAGGATACCTGACTCCTCTTGAAAATGGATAGGAGTTAAAGGACTCCTGTGGAACTTGGAAAGGGACACTGGGTCTCCCGCCTCACATGGAGAGGCGTCCCAATTGCCATGCCAAGACTCGAAGAGAATACCGAGGTGTCCCTCGCACCTAGGCAGAAGTCCTGACGTCACTGAACAAACACGTGTCTGGAAGGGCCCTCCCCTTCTAACTCGAGAATATACCCCAGGTTCCGGCCGCAACTCGAGAAAAATCATGAGACTTCCCCCTCGCTGCGAGATGAGGCCCGATTCCCCTGCACTGCATGCAGAGCAATTCCGTGTTCCCCATCACGTGAAAGGAGCCTTGATTTCCTTGATGGCACTCCAGAGAAAACCCAAGATCACTGTCTCAAGTCTAGAGGGATCCTGAGGTCACTGGACCAACATGAAAGGGCTGCGTGGACCCCAAATCAACTCGAGATGAGAGCTTAGTCCCTGGCTTCGACTCAAGATGAATACCAACTTTCCACAAGCACCTCAAGAGGAGGCTTCTCTCAGCTACAGGTATGTGAGAGGGACCCTGAGTTTGTGGAATCAAGTGCAATGGACACCGAGATGCTCTGACTCGAAGTAAGGCCGGATATCCCTGCAGTGAATTGAATGCAGGCTCGTCTTGCATCTCCCAAGATGAAGGGATGTCTGAATCCCCTGTGGAGACCACAGAGAAAGACCTAGTTCTCCGCCTCATCGAGACCGAAGGCATCACATCCTTTGAAAACTCGAGAGGTCCGCGGAGATCAATGCTTCCAAAGGAGAGGATGCCTGACTCCTCTTGAAAATGGATAGGAGTCTCAGGATCAATGTGGCACGTGGAAAGGGACACTGGGTCTCCCGCCTCACGTGGAGACGCATCCCAATTGCCATGCCAAGACTCGAGGAGAATCCCGAGGTGTCCCTCGCACCTAGGCAGGAGTCCTGACGTCGCTGAACAAACACGTGTCTGGAAGGGCCCTCCCCGTCTTAACTCGAGAATATACCCCAGGTTCCGGCCGCAACTCGTGAAAAACCATGAGATTTCGCCCTCACCGCGAGATGAGGCCTGATTCCCCTGCCCTGCGTGCAGAGCAATACCGTATTCCACATCAAGTGAAAGGAGCCTTGATTTCCTTGATGGCACTCCAGAGAAAACCCAAGATCACTGTCTCTAGTCTAGACGGATCCTGATGTCACTGGACCAACAGGAAAGGGCTCCGTGGACCCCAAATCAACTAGAGATGAGAGCTTCGTCCCTGGCTTCGACTCAAGAGGAATAGCAACTTTCCACAAGCACCTCAAGAGGAGGCTTCTCTCAGCTACAGGTATGTGAGAGGGACCCTGAGTTTGTGGCCTCAAGTGGAATGGACACCGAGATGCTCTGACTCGAAGTAAGGCTGAGTATCCCTGCAGTGAATTGAATGCAGGCTCGTCTTGCATCTCCCAAGACGAAGGGATGTCTGAATCCCCTGTGGAGACCACAGAGAAAGACCTAGTTCTACGCCTCATCGCGACCGGAGGCCTCACATCCTTTGAAAACTCGAGAGGTCCGCAGATATCAATGCTTCCAAAGGAGACGATGCCTGACTCCTCTTGAAAATGGATAGGAGTCCCAGGAAGCCTGTGGCACGTGGAAGGGGACCCTGGGTCTCCCGCCTCACGTGGAGACGCGTCCCAATTGCCATGCCAAGACTCGAGGAGAAGCCGGAGGTGTCCCTTGCACCTAGTCAGGAGTCCTGACGTCGCTAAACAAACACGTTTCTGGAAGGGCCCTCCCCGTGGTAACTCGAGAATATACCCCAGGTTCGGTCCGCAACTCGAGAAAAACCATGAGACTTCCCCCTCGCAGTGAGATGAGGCCCGATTACCCTGCACTGCGTGCAGAGCAATTCCGTGTTCCACATCAAACGTGAAAGGAGCCTTGATTTCCTTGATGGCACTCCAGAGAAAACCCAAGATCACTGTCTCAAGTCTAGAGGGATGCTGAGGTCACTGGAGCAACACGAAAGGGCTCCGTGGACCCCAAATCAACTCGAGATGATAGCTTAGTGTCTGGCTTCGACTCAAAAGGATTACCAACTTTCCACAAGCACCTCAAAAGGAGGCTTATCTCAGCTACAGGTATGTGAGAGGGACCCTGAGTTTGTGGCCTCAAGTGGACTGGAAACCGAGATGCTCTGACTGGAAGTATGGCCGGATATCCCTGCAGTGAATTGAATGCAGGCTCGTCTTGCATCTCCCAAGACGAAGGGATGTCTGAATCCCCTGTGGAGACCACTGAGAAAGACCTAGTTCTCCGCCTCATCGCGACTCGAGGCCTCACATCCTTTGAAAACTCGAGAGGTCCGCGGAGATCAATGCTTCCAAAGGAGACGATGCCTGACTCCTCTTGAAAATGGATAGGAGTCCCAGGATCCCTGTGGCACGTGGAAAGGGACCCTGCGTGTCCCGGCTCACGTGGAGACGCGTCCCAATTGCCATGCCAAGACTCAAAGAGAATCCCGAGGTGTCCCTCGCACCTAGGCAGGAGTCCTGACGTTGCTGAACAAACACGTGTCTGGAAGGGCCCTCCCCGTCGTAACTCGAGAATATACCCCAGGTTCCGGCCGCAACTAGAGAAAAACCATGTGACTGCCCCCTCGCTGCGAGATGAGGCCCGATTCCCCTACACTGCGTGCAGAGGAATTCCGTGTGCCACATCAAATGTGAACGGAGCCTTGATTTCCTGGATGGCACTCCAGAGAAAACCCAAGATTACTGTCTCAAGTCTAGAGGGATCCTGAGGTCACTGTAGCAACAAGAAAGGGCTCCGTGGACCCCAAATCAACTCGAGATGAGAGCTTAGTCCCTGGTTTTGACTCAAGAGGAATACCAACTTTCCACAAGCACCTCAAGAGGAGGCTTCTCTCAGCTACACGTGTGTGAGAGGGATCGTGAGTTTGTGGCCTCAAGTGGAATGGACACCGAGATGCTCTGACTCCAAGTAAGGCCAGATATCCCTGCAGTGAATTGAATGCAGGCTCGTCTTGCATCTCCCAATCCGAAGGGCTGTCTGAATCCCCTGTGGAGACCACAGAGAAAGACCTAGTTCTCCGCCTCATCGCGACCGGAGGCCTCACATCCTTTCAAAAATGGAGAGGTCGGCGGAGATCAATGCTTCCAAAGGAGAGGATACCTGACTCCTCTTGAAAATGGATAGGAGTTAAAGGACTCCTGTGGAACTTGGAAAGGGACACTGGGTCTCCCGCCTCACATGGAGAGGCGTCCCAATTGCCATGCCAAGACTCGAAGAGAATACCGAGGTGTCCCTCGCACCTAGGCAGAAGTCCTGACGTCACTGAACAAACACGTGTCTGGAAGGGCCCTCCCCTTCTAACTCGAGAATATACCCCAGGTTCCGGCCGCAACTCGAGAAAAATCATGAGACTTCCCCCTCGCTGCGAGATGAGGCCCGATTCCCCTGCACTGCATGCAGAGCAATTCCGTGTTCCCCATCACGTGAAAGGAGCCTTGATTTCCTTGATGGCACTCCAGAGAAAACCCAAGATCACTGTCTCAAGTCTAGAGGGATCCTGAGGTCACTGGACCAACATGAAAGGGCTGCGTGGACCCCAAATCAACTCGAGATGAGAGCTTAGTCCCTGGCTTCGACTCAAGATGAATACCAACTTTCCACAAGCACCTCAAGAGGAGGCTTCTCTCAGCTACAGGTATGTGAGAGGGACCCTGAGTTTGTGGAATCAAGTGCAATGGACACCGAGATGCTCTGACTCGAAGTAAGGCCGGATATCCCTGCAGTGAATTGAATGCAGGCTCGTCTTGCATCTCCCAAGATGAAGGGATGTCTGAATCCCCTGTGGAGACCACAGAGAAAGACCTAGTTCTCCGCCTCATCGAGACCGAAGGCATCACATCCTTTGAAAACTCGAGAGGTCCGCGGAGATCAATGCTTCCAAAGGAGAGGATGCCTGACTCCTCTTGAAAATGGATAGGAGTCTCAGGATCAATGTGGCACGTGGAAAGGGACACTGGGTCTCCCGCCTCACGTGGAGACGCATCCCAATTGCCATGCCAAGACTCGAGGAGAATCCCGAGGTGTCCCTCGCACCTAGGCAGGAGTCCTGACGTCGCTGAACAAACACGTGTCTGGAAGGGCCCTCCCCGTCTTAACTCGAGAATATACCCCAGGTTCCGGCCGCAACTCGTGAAAAACCATGAGATTTCGCCCTCACCGCGAGATGAGGCCTGATTCCCCTGCCCTGCGTGCAGAGCAATACCGTATTCCACATCAAGTGAAAGGAGCCTTGATTTCCTTGATGGCACTCCAGAGAAAACCCAAGATCACTGTCTCTAGTCTAGACGGATCCTGATGTCACTGGACCAACAGGAAAGGGCTCCGTGGACCCCAAATCAACTAGAGATGAGAGCTTCGTCCCTGGCTTCGACTCAAGAGGAATAGCAACTTTCCACAAGCACCTCAAGAGGAGGCTTCTCTCAGCTACAGGTATGTGAGAGGGACCCTGAGTTTGTGGCCTCAAGTGGAATGGACACCGAGATGCTCTGACTCGAAGTAAGGCTGAGTATCCCTGCAGTGAATTGAATGCAGGCTCGTCTTGCATCTCCCAAGACGAAGGGATGTCTGAATCCCCTGTGGAGACCACAGAGAAAGACCTAGTTCTACGCCTCATCGCGACCGGAGGCCTCACATCCTTTGAAAACTCGAGAGGTCCGCAGATATCAATGCTTCCAAAGGAGACGATGCCTGACTCCTCTTGAAAATGGATAGGAGTCCCAGGAAGCCTGTGGCACGTGGAAGGGGACCCTGGGTCTCCCGCCTCACGTGGAGACGCGTCCCAATTGCCATGCCAAGACTCGAGGAGAAGCCGGAGGTGTCCCTTGCACCTAGTCAGGAGTCCTGACGTCGCTAAACAAACACGTTTCTGGAAGGGCCCTCCCCATGGTAACTCGAGAATATACCCCAGGTTCGGTCCGCAACTCGAGAAAAACCATGAGACTTCCCCCTCGCAGTGAGATGAGGCCCGATTACCCTGCACTGCGTGCAGAGCAATTCCGTGTTCCACATCAAACGTGAAAGGAGCCTTGATTTCCTTGATGGCACTCCAGAGAAAACCCAAGATCACTGTCTCAAGTCTAGAGGGATGCTGAGGTCACTGGAGCAACACGAAAGGGCTCCGTGGACCCCAAATCAACTCGAGATGATAGCTTAGTGTCTGGCTTCGACTCAAAAGGATTACCAACTTTCCACAAGCACCTCAAGAGGAGGCTTATCTCAGCTACAGGTATGTGAGAGGGACCCTGAGTTTGTGGCCTCAAGTGGACTGGAAACCGAGATGCTCTGACTGGAAGTATGGCCGGATATCCCTGCAGTGAATTGAATGCAGGCTCGTCTTGCATCTCCCAAGACGAAGGGATGTCTGAATCCCCTGTGGAGACCACTGAGAAAGACCTAGTTCTCCGCCTCATCGCGACTCGAGGCCTCACATCCTTTGAAAACTCGAGAGGTCCGCGGAGATCAATGCTTCCAAAGGAGACGATGCCTGACTCCTCTTGAAAATGGATAGGAGTCCCAGGATCCCTGTGGCACGTGGAAAGGGACCCTGCGTGTCCCGGCTCACGTGGAGACGCGTCCCAATTGCCATGCCAAGACTCAAAGAGAATCCCGAGGTGTCCCTCGCACCTAGGCAGGAGTCCTGACGTTGCTGAACAAACACGTGTCTGGAAGGGCCCTCCCCGTCGTAACTCGAGAATATACCCCAGGTTCCGGCCGCAACTAGAGAAAAACCATGTGACTGCCCCCTCGCTGCGAGATGAGGCCCGATTCCCCTACACTGCGTGCAGAGGAATTCCGTGTGCCACATCAAATGTGAACGGAGCCTTGATTTCCTGGATGGCACTCCAGAGAAAACCCAAGATTACTGTCTCAAGTCTAGAGGGATCCTGAGGTCACTGTAGCAACAAGAAAGGGCTCCGTGGACCCCAAATCAACTCGAGATGAGAGCTTAGTCCCTGGTTTTGACTCAAGAGGAATACCAACTTTCCACAAGCACCTCAAGAGGAGGCTTCTCTCAGCTACAGGTGTGTGAGAGGGATCGTGAGTTTGTGGCCTCAAGTGGAATGGACACCGAGATGCTCTGACTCCAAGTAAGGCCAGATATCCCTGCAGTGAATTGAATGCAGGCTCGTCTTGCATCTCCCAATCCGAAGGGCTGTCTGAATCCCCTGTGGAGACCACAGAGAAAGACCTAGTTCTCCGCCTCATCGCGACCGGAGGCCTCACATCCTTTCAAAAATGGAGAGGTCGGCGGAGATCAATGCTTCCAAAGGAGAGGATACCTGACTCCTCTTGAAAATGGATAGGAGTTAAAGGACTCCTGTGGAACTTGGAAAGGGACACTGGGTCTCCCGCCTCACATGGAGAGGCGTCCCAATTGCCATGCCAAGACTCGAAGAGAATACCGAGGTGTCCCTCGCACCTAGGCAGAAGTCCTGACGTCACTGAACAAACACGTGTCTGGAAGGGCCCTCCCCTTCTAACTCGAGAATATACCCCAGGTTCCGGCCGCAACTCGAGAAAAATCATGAGACTTCCCCCTCGCTGCGAGATGAGGCCCGATTCCCCTGCACTGCATGCAGAGCAATTCCGTGTTCCCCATCACGTGAAAGGAGCCTTGATTTCCTTGATGGCACTCCAGAGAAAACCCAAGATCACTGTCTCAAGTCTAGAGGGATCCTGAGGTCACTGGACCAACATGAAAGGGCTGCGTGGACCCCAAATCAACTCGAGATGAGAGCTTAGTCCCTGGCTTCGACTCAAGATGAATACCAACTTTCCACAAGCACCTCAAGAGGAGGCTTCTCTCAGCTACAGGTATGTGAGAGGGACCCTGAGTTTGTGGAATCAAGTGCAATGGACACCGAGATGCTCTGACTCGAAGTAAGGCCGGATATCCCTGCAGTGAATTGAATGCAGGCTCGTCTTGCATCTCCCAAGATGAAGGGATGTCTGAATCCCCTGTAGAGACCACAGAGAAAGACCTAGTTCTCCGCCTCATCGAGACCGAAGGCATCACATCCTTTGAAAACTCGAGAGGTCCGCGGAGATCAATGCTTCCAAAGGAGAGGATGCCTGACTCCTCTTGAAAATGGATAGGAGTCTCAGGATCAATGTGGCACGTGGAAAGGGACACTGGGTCTCCCGCCTCACGTGGAGACGCATCCCAATTGCCATGCCAAGACTCGAGGAGAATCCCGAGGTGTCCCTCGCACCTAGGCAGGAGTCCTGACGTCGCTGAACAAACACGTGTCTGGAAGGGCCCTCCCCGTCTTAACTCGAGAATATACCCCAGGTTCCGGCCGCAACTCGTGAAAAACCATGAGATTTCGCCCTCACCGCGAGATGAGGCCTGATTCCCCTGCCCTGCGTGCAGAGCAATACCGTATTCCACATCAAGTGAAAGGAGCCTTGATTTCCTTGATGGCACTCCAGAGAAAACCCAAGATCACTGTCTCTAGTCTAGACGGATCCTGATGTCACTGGACCAACAGGAAAGGGCTCCGTGGACCCCAAATCAACTAGAGATGAGAGCTTCGTCCCTGGCTTCGACTCAAGAGGAATAGCAACTTTCCACAAGCACCTCAAGAGGAGGCTTCTCTCAGCTACAGGTATGTGAGAGGGACCCTGAGTTTGTGGCCTCAAGTGGAATGGACACCGAGATGCTCTGACTCGAAGTAAGGCTGAGTATCCCTGCAGTGAATTGAATGCAGGCTCGTCTTGCATCTCCCAAGACGAAGGGATGTCTGAATCCCCTGTGGAGACCACAGAGAAAGACCTAGTTCTACGCCTCATCGCGACCGGAGGCCTCACATCCTTTGAAAACTCGAGAGGTCCACAGATATCAATGCTTCCAAAGGAGACGATGCCTGACTCCTCTTGAAAATGGATAGGAGTCCCAGGAAGCCTGTGGCACGTGGAAGGGGACCCTGGGTCTCCCGCCTCACGTGGAGACGCGTCCCAGTTGCCATGCCAAGACTCGAGGAGAAGCCGGAGGTGTCCCTTGCACCTAGTCAGGAGTCCTGACGTCGCTAAACAAACACGTTTCTGGAAGGGCCCTCCCCGTGGTAACTCGAGAATATACCCCAGGTTCGGTCCGCAACTCGAGAAAAACCATGAGACTTCCCCCTCGCAGTGAGATGAGGCCCGATTACCCTGCACTGCGTGCAGAGCAATTCCGTGTTCCACATCAAACGTGAAAGGAGCCTTGATTTCCTTGACGGCACTCCAGAGAAAACCCAAGATCACTGTCTCAAGTCTAGAGGGATGCTGAGGTCACTGGAGCAACACGAAAGGGCTCCGTGGACCCCAAATCAACTCGAGATGATAGCTTAGTGTCTGGCTTCGACTCAAAAGGATTACCAACTTTCCACAAGCACCTCAAGAGGAGGCTTATCTCAGCTACAGGTATGTGAGAGGGACCCTGAGTTTGTGGCCTCAAGTGGACTGGAAACCGAGATGCTCTGACTGGAAGTAAGGCCGGATATCCCTGCAGTGAATTGAATGCAGGCTCGTCTTGCATCTCCCAAGACGAAGGGATGTCTGAATCCCCTGTGGAGACCACTGAGAAAGACCTAGTTCTCCGCCTCATCGCGACTCGAGGCCTCACATCCTTTGAAAACTCGAGAGGTCCGCGGAGATCAATGCTTCCAAAGGAGACGATGCCTGACTCCTCTTGAAAATGGATAGGAGTCCCAGGATCCCTGTGGCACGTGGAAAGGGACCCTGCGTGTCCCGGCTCACGTGGAGACGCGTCCCAATTGCCATGCCAAGACTCAAAGAGAATCCCGAGGTGTCCCTCGCACCTAGGCAGGAGTCCTGACGTCGCTGAACAAACACGTGTCTGGAAGGGCCCTCCCGGTCGTAACTCGAGAATATACCCCAGGTTCCGGCCGCAACTCGAGAAAAACCATGAGACTGCCCCCTCGCTGCGAGATGAGGCCCGATTCCCCTACACTGCGTGCAGAAGAATTCCGTGTTCCACATCAAATGTGAACGGAGCCTTGATTTCCTGGATGGCACTCCAGAGAAAACCCAAGATCACTGTCTCAAGTCTAGAGGGATCCTGAGGTCACTGTAGCAACACGAAAGGGCTCCGTGGACACCAAATCAACTCGTAATGTGAGCTTAGTCCCTGGCTTCGACTCAAGAGGAATACCAACCTTCCACAAGCACGTCAAGAGGAGGGTTCTCTCAGCTACAGGTGTGTGAGAGGGACCCTGAATTTGTGGCCTCAAGTGGAATGGACACCGAGATGCTCTGACTCGAAGTAAGGCCGGATATCCCTGCAGTGAATTGAATGCAGGCTCGTCTTGCATCTCCCAAGACGAAGGGATGTCTGAATCCCCTGTGGAGACCACAGAGAAAGACCTAGTTCTCCGCCTCATCGCGACCGGTGTCCTCACATCCTTTCAAAACTCGAGATGTCTGCGGAGATCAATGCTTCCAAAGGAGACAATGCCTGACTCCTCTTGAAAATGGATAGGAGTCTCAGGATCAATGTGGCACGTGGAAAGGGACCCTGGGTCTCCCGCCTCACGTGGAGACACGTCCCAATTGCCATGCCAAGACTCGAGGAGAATCCCGAGGTGTCCCTCGCACGTAGGCAGGAGTCCTGACGTCGCTGAACAAACACGTGTCTGGAAGGGCCCTCCCCATCGTAACTCGAGAATATACCCCAGCTTCCGGCCACAACTCGAGAAAAACCATGAGACTTCCCCCTCACCGCGAGAAGAGGCCCTATTCCCCTGCACTGCGTGTAGAGCAATTCCGTGTTACACATCAAACGTGAAAGGAGCCTTGATTTCCTTGATGGCACTCCAGAGAAAACCCAAGATCACTGTCTCAAGTCTAGATGGATCCAGAGGTCACTGGAGCAACACGAAAGGGCTCCATGGACCCGAAATCAACTCGAGATGAGAGCTTAGTCCCTGGCTTCGACTCAAGAGGAATACCAATTTTCCACAAGCACCTCAAGAGGAGGCTTCTCTCAGCTACAGGTATGGGAGAGGTACCCTGAGTTTTTGGCCTCAAGTGGAATGGACACCGAGATGCTCTGACTCGAAGTAAGGCCGGATATCCCTGCAGTGAATTGAATGCAGGCTCTTCTTGCATCTCCCAAGATGAAGGGCTGTCTGAATCCCCTGTGCAGACCACAGAGAAAGACCTAGTTCTCCGCCTCATCGCGACCGGTGTCCTCACATCCTTTGAAAACTCGAGAGGTCCGCGGAGATCAATGCTTCCAAAGGAGACGATGCCTGACTCCTCTTGAAAATGGATAGGAGTTCCAGTACTCCTGTGGAACTTGGAAAGGGACCCTGGGTCTCCCGCCTCACCTGGAGAGGCGTCCCAATTGCCATGCCAAGACTCGAAGAGAATACCGAGGTGTCCCTCGCACCTAGGCAGGAGTCCTGACGTCACTGAACAAACACGTGTCTGGAAGGGCCCTCCCCTTCTAACTCGAGAATATACCCCAGGTTCCGGCCGCAACTCGAGAAAAACCATGAGAGTTCCCACTCGCTGCGAGATGAGGCCCGATTCCCCTGCACTGCGTGCAGAGCAATTCCGTGTTCCCCATCAAACGTGAAAGGAGCCTTGATTTCCTTGATGGCACTCCAGAGAAAACCCAAGATCACTGTCTCAAGTCTAGAGGGATCCTGAGGTCACTGGGGCAACATGAAAGGGCTGCGTGGACCCCAAATCAACTCGAGATGAGAGCTTAGTCCCTGGCTTCGACTCAAGAGGAATACCAAGTTTCCACAAGCACCTCAAGAGGAGGCTTCTCTCAGCTACAAGTAAGTGAGAGGTACCCTGAGTTTGTGGCCTCAAGTGGAATGGAAAAATAGATGCTCTGACTCGAAGTAAAGCCGGGTATCCCTGCAGTGAATTGAATGCAGGCTTGTCTTGTATCTCCCAAGACGAAGGGAGGTCTGAATCCCCTGTGGAGACCACAGAGAAAGACCTAGTTCTCCGCCTCATCGCGACCGGAGGCCTCACATCCTTTGAAAACTCGAGAGGTCCGCGGAGATCAATGCTTCCAAAGGAGACTATGCCTGACTCCTCTTGAAAATGAATAGGAGTCCCAGGATCCCTGTGGCACGTGGAAAGGGACCCTGGGTCTCCCGCCTCACTTGGAGACGCCTCCCAATTGCCATGCCAAGACTCGAGGAGAATCCCTAGGTATCCATCGCACCTAAGCAGGAGTCCTGACGTCGCTGAACAAACACGTGTCTGGAAGGGCCCTCCCCGTCGTAACTTGAGAATATACCCCAGGTTCCGGCCGCACCTCGAGAAAAACAATGAGACTTCCCCCTCGCTGCAAGATGAGGCCCGATTCCCCTGCACTGCATGCAGAGCAATTCCGTGTTCCACATCAAACGTGAAAGGAGCCTTGATTTCCTTGATGGCACTCCAGAGAAAACCAAAGATCACTGTCTCAAGTCTAGAGGGATCCTGAGGTCATTGGAGCAACACGAAAGGGATCCATGGACCCCAAATCAACTCGAGATGAGAGCTTAGTCCCTGGCTTCGACTCAAGAGGAATACCAACTTTCCACAAGCACCTGAAGAGGCGGCTTCTCCCAGCCACAGGTATGTGGGAGGGAAACTGAGTTCTTGGCCTCAAGTGGAATGGACACCGAGATGCTCTGACTCGAAGTAAGGCCGGATATCCCTGCAGTGAATTGAATGCAGGCTCGTCTTGCATCTCGTAAGACGAAGGGAAGTCTGAATCCCCTCTGGAGACGACAGAGAAAGACCTAGTCCTCCGCCTCATCGAGACCGGAGGCATCACATCCTTTGAAAACTCGAGAGGTCTGCGGAGATCAATGCTTCCAAAGGAGACGATGCCTGACTCTTCTTGAAAATGGATAGGAGTCACAGGATCCCTGTGGCACGTGGAAAGGGACCCTGGGTCTCCCGCCTCACGTGGAGACGCATCCCAATTGCCATGCCAAGACTCGAGGAGAATCCCGAGGTGTCCCTCGCACCTAGGCAGGAGTCCTGACGTCGCTGAACAAGCACGTGTCTGGAAGGGCCCTCCCCGTCATAACTCGAGAATATACCCCAGGTTCCGGCCGCAACTCGAGAAAAACCATGAGACTTCCCCCTCGCCGTGAGATGAGGCCCGATTCCCCTGCACTGCGTGCAGAGCAATTCCGTGTTCCACATCAAACGTGAAAGGAGCCTTGATTTCCTTGATGGCACTCCAGAGAAAACCCAAGATCACTGTCTCAAGTCTAGGGGGATCCTGAGGTCACTGGAGCAACACAAAAGTCCTCCATGTACCCCAAATCAACTCGAGATGAGAGCTTAGTCCCTGGCTTAGACTCAAGAGGAATACCAACTTTCCACAAGCACCTCAAGAGGAGGCTTCTCTCAGCTACCGGTATGTGAGAGGGACCCTGAGTTTGTGGCCTCAAGTGGAATGGACACCGAGATGCTCTGACTCGAAGTAAGGCCGGATATCCCTGCAGTGAATTGAATGCAG
This sequence comes from Dama dama, assembly GCF_033118175.1. NCBI lineage: Eukaryota > Metazoa > Chordata > Mammalia > Artiodactyla > Cervidae > Dama > Dama dama. The sequence goes on along the minus strand of NC_083697.1, from coordinate 7,552,836 downwards.
GCTCGTCTTGCATCTCCCAAGACGAAGGGATGTCTGAATCCCCTGTGGAGACCACAGAGAAAGACCTAGGCCTCCGCCTCATCGCGACAGGAGGCCTCACATCCTTTGAAAATTCAAGACGTCCGCGGAGATCAATGCTTCCAAAGGAGACGATGCCTGACTCCTCTTGAAAATGGATAGGAGTCCCAGGAGGCCTGTGGCACGTGGAAAGGGACCCTGGGTCTCCCGCCTCATGTGGAGACGCGTCCCAATTGCCATGCCAAGACTCGAAGAGAATCCCGAGGTGTCCCTCGCACCTAGGCAGGAGTCCTGACGTTGCTGAACAAACACGTGTCTGGAAGGGCCCTCCCCGTCGTAACTCGAGAATATACCCCAGGTTCCGGCCGCAACTAGAGAAAAACCATGTGACTGCCCCCTCGCTGCGAGATGAGGCCCGATTCCCCTACACTGCGTGCAGAGGAATTCCGTGTGCCACATCAAATGTGAACGGAGCCTTGATTTCCTTGATGGCACTCCAGAGAAAACCCAAGATTACTGTCTCAAGTCTAGAGGGATCCTGAGGTCACTGTAGCAACACGAAAGGGCTCCGTGGACCCCAAATCAACTCGAGATGAGAGCTTAGTCCCTGGCTTTGACTCAAGAGGAATACCAACTTTCCACAAGCACCTCAAGAGGAGGCTTCTCTCAGCTACAGGTGTGTGAGAGGGATCGTGAGTTTGTGGCCTCAGGTGGAATGGACACCGAGATGTTCTGACTCCAAGTAAGGCCAGATATCCCTGCAGTGAATTGAATGCAGGCTCGTCTTGCATCTCCCAATCCGAAGTGCTGTCTGAATCCCCTGTGGAGACCACAGAGAAAGACCTAGTTCTCCGCTTCATCGCGACCGGAGGCCTCACATCATTTCAAAAATGGAGAGGTCGGCGGAGATCAATGCTTCCAAAGGAGAGGATACCTGACTCCTCTTGAAAATGGATAGGAGTTCCAGGACTCCTGTGGAACTTGGAAAGGGACCCTGGGTCTCCCGCCTCACATGGAGAGGCGTCCCAATTGCCATGCCAAGACTCGAAGAGAATACCGAGGTGTCCCTCGCACCTAGGCAGAAGTCCTGACGTCACTGAACAAACACGTGTCTCGAAGGGCCCTCCCCTTCTAACTCGAGAATATACCCCAGGTTCCGGCCGCAACTCGAGAAAAACCATGAGACTTCCCCCTCGCTGCGAGATGAGGCCCGATTCCCCTGCACTGCGTGCAGAGCAATTCCGTGTTCCCCATCAAACGTGAAAGGAGCCTTGATTTCCTTGATGGCACTCCAGAGAAAACCCAAGATCACTGTCTCAAGTCTAGAGGGATCCTGAGGTCACTGGACCAACATGAAAGGGCTGCGTGGACCCCAAATCAACTCGAGATGAGAGCTTAGTCCCTGGCTTCGACTCAAGATGAATACCAACTTTCCACAAGCACCTCAAGAGGAGGCTTCTCTCAGCTACAGGTATGTGAGAGGGACCCTGAGTTTGTGGCCTCAAGTGCAATGGACACCGAGATGCTCTGACTCGAAGTAAGGCCGGATATCCCTGCAGTGAATTGAATGCAGGCTCGTCTTGCATCTCCCAAGATGAAGGGATGTCTGAATCCCCTGTGGAGACCACAGAGAAAGACCTAGTTCTCCGCCTCATCGAGACCGAAGGCATCACATCCTTTGAAAACTCGAGAGGTCCGCGGAGATCAATGCTTCCAAAGGAGAGGATGCCTGACTCCTCTTGAAAATGGATAGGAGTCTCAGGATCAATGTGGCACGTGGAAAGGGACACTGGGTCTCCCGCCTCACGTGGAGACGCATCCCAATTGCCATGCCAAGACTCGAGGAGAATCCCGAGGTGTCCCTCGCACCTAGGCAGGAGTCCTGACGTCGCTGAACAAGCACGTGTCTGGAAGGGCCCTCCCCGTCTTAACTCGAGAATATACCCCAGGTTCCGGCCGCAACTCGTGAAAAACCATGAGATTTCGCCCTCGCCGCGAGATGAGGCCTGATTCCCCTGCCCTGCGTGCAGAGCAATTCCGTATTCCACATCAAGTGAAAGGAGCCTTGATTTCCTTGATGGCACTCCAGAGAAAACCCAAGATCACTGTCTCTAGTTTAGACGGATCCTGATGTCACTGGACCAACAGGAAAGGGCTCCGTGGACCCCAAATCAACTAGAGATGAGAGTTTCGTCCCTGGCTTCGACTCAAGAGGAATAGCAACTTTCCACAAGCACCTCAAGAGGAGGCTTCTCTCAGCTACAGGTATGTGAGAGGGACCCTGAGTTTGTGGCCTCAAGTGGAATGGACACCGAGATGCTCTGACTCGAAGTAAGGCCGGATATCCCTGCAGTGAATTGAATGCAGGCTCGTCTTGCATCTCCCAAGACGAAGGGATGTCTGAATCCCCTGTGGAGACCACAGAGAAAGACCTAGTTCTACGCCTCATCGCGACCGGAGGCCTCACATCCTTTGAAAACTCGAGAGGTCCGCAGATATCAATGCTTCCAAAGGAGACGATGCCTGACTCCTCTTGAAAATGGATAGGAGTCCCAGGAAGCCTGTGGCACGTGGAAAGGGACCCTGGGTCTCCCGCCTCACGTGGAGACGCGTCCCAATTGCCATGCCAAGACTCGAGGAGAAGCCGGAGGTGTCCCTTGCACCTAGTCAGGAGTCCTGACTTCGCTAAACAAACACGTTTCTGGAAGGGCCCTCCCCGTGGTAACTCGAGAATATACCCCAGGTTCGGTCCGCAACTCGAGAAAAACCATGAGACTTCCCCCTCGCAGTGAGATGAGGCCCGATTACCCTGCACTGCGTGCAGAGCAATTCCGTGTTCCATATCAAACGTGAAAGGAGCCTTGATTTCCTTGATGGCACTCCAGAGAAAACCCAAGATCACTGTCTCAAGTCTAGAGGAATCCTGAGGTCACTGGAGCAACACGAAAGGGCTCCGTGGACCCCAAATCAACTCGAGATGAGAGCTTAGTCCCTGGCTTCGACTCAAGAGGACTACCAACTTTCCACAAGCACCTCAAGAGGAGGCTTCTCTCAGCTACAGGTATGTGAGAGGGACCCTGAGTTTGTGGCCTCAAGTGGACTGGAAACCGAGATGCTCTGACTGAAAGTAAGGCCGGATATCCCTGCAGTGAATTGAATGCAGGCTCGTCTTGCATCTCCCAAGACGAAGGGATGTCTGAATCCCCTGTGGAGACCACAGAGAAAGACCTAGTTCACCGCCTCATCGCGACTCGAGGCCTCACATCCTTTGAAAACTCGAGAGGTCCGCGGAGATCAATGCTTCCAAAGGAGACGATGCCTGACTCCTCTTGAAAATGGATAGGAGTCCCAGGATCCCTGTGGCACGTGGAAAGGGACCCTGCGTGTCCCGGCTCACGTGGAGACGCGTCCCAATTGCCATGCCAAGACTCGAAGAGAATCCCGAGGTGTCCCTGGCACCTAGGCAGGAGTCCTGACGTCGCTGAACAAACACGTGTCTGGAAGGGCCCTCCCCGTCGTAACTCGAGAATATACCCCAGCTTCCGGCCACAACTCGAGAAAAACCATGAGACTTCCCCCTCACCGCGAGAAGAGGCCCGATTCCCCTGCACTGCGTGTAGAGCAATTCCGTGTTACACATCAAACGTGAAAGGAGCCTTGATTTCCTTGATGGCACTCCAGAGTAAACCCAAGATCACTGTCTCAAGTCTAGAGGGATCCAGAGGTCACTGGAGCAACACGAAAGGGCTCCATGGACCCGAAATCAACTCGAGATGAGAGCTTAGTCCCTGGCTTCGACTCAAGAGGAATACCAATTTTCCAAAAGCACCTCAAGAGAAGGCTTCTCTCAGCTACAGGTATGGGAGAGGTACCCTGAGTTTGTGGCCTCAAGTGGAATGGACACCGAGATGCTCTGACTCGAAGTAAGGCCGGATATCCCTGCAGTGAATTGAATGCAGGCTCTTCTTGCATCTCCCAAGATGAAGGGCTGTCTGAATCCCCTGTGCAGACCACAGAGAAAGACCTAGTTCTCCGCCTCATCGCGACCGGTGTCCTCACATCCTTTGAAAACTCGAGAGGTCCGCGGAGATCAATGCTTCCAAAGGAGACGATGCCTGACTCCTCTTGAAAATGGATAGGAGTTCCAGGACTCCTGTAGAACTTGGAAAGGGACCCTGGGTCTCCCGCCTCACCTGGAGAGGCGTCCCAATTGCCATGCCAAGACTCGAAGAGAATACCGAGGTGTCCCTCGCACCTAGGCAGGAGTCCTGACGTCACTGAACAAACACGTGTCTGGAAGGGCCCTCCCCTTCTAACTCGAGAATATACCCCAGGTTCCGGCCGCAACTCGAGAAAAACCATGAGACTTCCCACTCGCTGCGAGATGAGGCCCGATTCCCCTGCACTGCGTGCAGAGCAATTCCGTGTTCCCCATCAAACGTGAAAGGAGCCTTGGTTTCCTTGATGGCACTCCAGAGAAAACCCAAGATAACTGTCTCAAGTCTAGAGGGATCCTGAGGTCACTGGGGAAACATGAAAGGGCTGCGTGGACCCCAAATCAACTCGAGATGAGAGCTTAGTCCCTGGCTTCGACTCAAGAGGAATATCAAGTTTCCACAAGCACCTCAAGAGGAGGCTTCTCTCAGCTACAGGTATGTGAGAGGGACCCTGAGTTTGTGGCCTCAAGTGGACTGGAAACCGAGATGCTCTGACTGGAAGTAAGGCCGTATGTCCCGGCAGTGAATTGAATGCAGGCTCGTCTTGCATCTCCCAAGACGACGGGATGTCTGAATCCACTGTGCAGAACACAGAGAAAGACCTAGCACTCGCCTCAACGCGACCGGAGGCCTCACATCCTTTGAAAACTCGAGAGGTCTGCAGAGACCAATGCTTCCAAAGGAGACGATGCCTGACTCCTCTTGAAAATGGATAGGAGTCTCAGGATCACTGTGGCACGTGGAAAGGGACACTGGGTCTCCCGCCTCACGTGGATACGCGTCCCAATAGCCATGCCAAGACTCGAGGAGAATCCCGAGGTGCCCCTCGCACCTAGGCAGGAGTCCTGACGTCGCTGAACAAACACGTGTCTGGAAGGGCCCTCCCCGTCGTAACTCGAGAATATACCCCAGGTTCCGGCCGCAACTTGAGAAAAACCATGACACTTCCCCCTCGTCGCGAGATGAGGCCCGATTCCCCTGCCCTGCGTGCAGAGCAATTCCGTATTCCACAAAAAAAATGAAAGGAGCCTTGATTTCCTTGATGGCACTCCAGAGAAAACCCAAGATCACTGTCTCAAGTCTAGAGGGATCCTGAGGTAACTGGGCAACATGAAAGGGCTGCGTGGACCCCAAACCAACTCGAGATGAGAGCTTAGTCCCTGGCTTCGACTCAAGAGGAATACCAAGTTTCCACAAGCACCTCAAGAGGAGGCTTCTCTCAGTTACAGGTATGTGAGAGGGACCCTGAGTTTGTGGCCTCAAGTGGACTGGAAACCGAGATGCTCTGACTGAAAGTAAGGCCGGATATCCCTGCAGTGAATTGAATGCAGGCTCGTCTTGCATCTCCCAAGACGAAGGGATGTCTGAATCCCCTGTGGAGACCACAGAGAAAGACCTAGTTCACCGCCTCATCGCGACTCGAGGCCTCACATCCTTTGAAAACTCGAGAGGTCCGCGGAGATCAATGCTTCCAAAGGAGACGATGCCTGACTCCTCTTGAAAATGGATAGGAGTCCCAGGATCCCTGTGGCACGTGGAAAGGGACCCTGCGTGTCCCGGCTCACGTGGAGACGCGTCCCAATTGCCATGCCAAGACTCGAAGAGAATCCCGAGGTGTCCCTCGCACCTAGGCAGGTCTCCTGACGTCGCTGAACAAACACGTGTCTGGAAGGGCCCTCCCCGTCGTAACTCGAGAATATACCCCAGGTTCCGGCGGCAACTTGAGAAAAACCATGACTTCCCCCTCGCCACGAGATGAGGCCCGATTCCCCTGCACTGCGTGCAGAGCAATTCCGTGTTCCACATCAAACGTGAAAGGAGCCTTGATTTCCTTGATGGCACTCCAGAGAAAACCCAAGATCACTGTCTCAATACTAGAGGGATCCTGAGGTCACTGGAAGAACAGGAAAGGGCTCCGTGGACCCCAAATCAACTCGAGATGAGAGCTTAGTCCCTGGCTTCGACTCAAGAGGAATACCAACTTTCCACAAGCACCACAAGAGGAGGCTTCTCTCAGCTACAGTTATGTGAGAGGGACCCTGAGTTTGTGGCCTCAAGTGGAATGGGCACCGAGATGCTCTGACTCGAAGTAAGGCCGGATATCCCTGCAGTGAATTGAATGCAGGCTCGTCTTGCATCTCCCAAGACGAAGGGATGTCTGAATCCCCTGTGGAGACCACAGAGAAAGACCTAGTTCTACGCCTCATCGCGACCGGAGGCCTCACATCCTTTGAAAACTCGAGAGGTCCGCAGATATCAATGCTTCCAAAGGAGACGATGCCTGACTCCTCTTGAAAATGGATAGGAGTCCCAGGAGGCCTGTGGCACGTGGAAAGGGACCCTTGGTCTCCCGCCTCATGTGGAGACGCGTCCCAATTGCCATGCCAAGACTCGAAGAGAATCCCGAGTTGTCCCTCGCACCTAGGCAGGAGTCCTGACGTTGCTGAACAAACACGTGTCTGGAAGGGCCCTCCCCGTCGTAACTCGAGAATATACCCCAGGTTCCGGGCGCAATTAGAGAAAAACATGTGACTGCCCCCTCGCTGCGAGATGAGGCCCGATTCCCCTACACTGCGTGCAGAGGAATTCCGTGTGCCACATCAAATGTGAACGGAGCCTTGATTTCCTGGATGGCACTCCAGAGAAAACCCAAGATTAGTGTCTCAAGTCTAGAGGGATCCTGAGGTCACTGTAGCAACACGAAAGGGCTCCGTGGACCCCAAATCAATTCGAGATGAGAGCTTAGTCCCTGGCTTTGACTCAAGAGGAATACCAACTTTCCACAAGCACCTCAAGAGGAGGCTTCTCTCAGCTACAGGTGTGTGAGAGGGATCGTGAGTTTGTGGCCTCAAGTGGAATGGACACCGAGATGCTCTGACTCCAAGTAAGGCCAGATATCCCTGCAGTGAATTGAATGCAGGCTCGTCTTGCATCTCCCAATCCGAAGGGCTGTCTGAATCCCCTGTGGAGACCACAGAGAAAGACATAGTTCTCCGCCTCATCGCGACCGGAGGCCTCACATCCTTTCAAAAATGGAGAGGTCGGCGGAGATCAATGCTTCCAAAGGAGAGGATACCTGACTCCTCTTGAAAATGGATAGGAGTTCCAGGACTCCTGTGGAACTTGGAAAGGGACCCTGGGTCTCCCGCCTCACATGGAGAGGCGTCCCAATTGCCATGCCAAGACTCGAAGAGAATACCGAGGTGTCCCTCGCACCTAGGCAGAAGTCCTGACGTCACTGAACAAACACGTGTCTGGAAGAGCCATCCCCTTCTAACTCGAGAATATACCCCAGGTTCCGGCCGCAACTCGAGAAAAACCATGAGACTTCCCCCTCGCTGCGAGATGAGGCCCGATTCCCCTGCACTGCGTGCAGAGCAATTCCGCGTTCCACATCAAACGTGAAAGGAGCCTTGATTTCCTTGATGGCACTCCAGAGAAAACCCAAGATCACTGTCTCAAGTCTAGAGGGATCCTGAGGTCACTGGACCAACATGAAAGGGCTGCGTGGACCCCAAATCAACTCGAGATGAGAGCTTAGTCCCTGGCTTCGACTCAAGATGAATACCAACTTTCCACAAGCACCTCAAGAGGAGGCTTCTCTCAGCTACAGGTATGTGAGAGGGACCCTGAGTTTGTGGCCTCAAGTGCAATGGACACCGAGATGCTCTGACTCGAAGTAAGGCCGGATATCCCTGCAGTGAATTGAATGCAGGCTCGTCTTGCATCTCCCAAGATGAAGGGATGTCTGAATCCCCTGTGGAGACCACAGAGAAAGACCTAGTTCTCCGCCTCATCGAGACCGAAGGCATCACATCCTTTGAAAACTCGAGAGGTCCGCGGAGATCAATGCTTCCAAAGGAGAGGATGCCTGACTCCTCTTGAAAATGGATAGGAGTCTCAGGATCAATGTGGCACGTGGAAAGGGACACTGGGTCTCCCGCCTCACGTGGAGACGCATCCCAATTGCCATGCCAAGACTCGAGGAAAATCCCGAGGTGTCCCTTGCACGTAGGCAGGAGTCCTGACGTCGCTGAACAAACACGTGTCTGGAAGGGCCCTCCCCGTCTTAACTCGAGAATATACCCCAGGTTCCGGCCGCAACTCGTGAAAAACCATGAGATTTCGCCCTCGCCGCGAGATGAGGCCTGATTCCCCTGCCCTGCGTGCAGAGCAATTCTGTATTCCACATCAAGTGAAAGGAGCCTTGATTTCCTTGATGGCACTCCAGAGAAAACCCAAGATCACTGTCCCTAGTCTAGACGGATCCTGATGTCACTGGACCAACAGGAAAGGGCTCCGTGGACCCCAAATCAACTAGAGATGAGAGCTTCGTCCCTGGCTTCGACTCAAGAGGAATAGCAACTTTCCACAAGCACCTCAAGAGGAGGCTTCTCTCAGCTACAGGTATGTGAGAGGGACCCTGAGTTTGTGGCCTCAAGTGGAATGGACACCGAGATGCTCTGACTCGAAGTAAGGCCGGATATCCCTGCAGTGAATTGAATGCAGGCTCGTCTTGCATCTCCCAAGACGAAGGGATGTCTGAATCCCCTGTGGAGACCACAGAGAAAGACCTAGTTCTACGCCTCATCGCGACCGGAGGCCTCACATCCTTTGAAAACTCGAGAGGTCCGCAGATATCAATGCTTCCAAAGGAGACGATGCCTGACTCCTCTTGAAAATGGATAGGAGTCCCAGGAAGCCTGTGGCACGTGGAAAGGGACCCTGGGTCTCCCGCCTCACGTGGAGACGCGTCCCAATTGCCATGCCAAGACTCGAGGAGAAGCCGGAGGTGTCCCTTGCACCTAGTCAGGAGTCCTGACGTCGCTAAACAAACACGTTTCTGGAAGGGCCCTCCCCGTGGTAACTCGAGAGTATACCCCAGGTTCGGTCCGCAACTCGAGAAAAACCATGAGACTTCCCCCTCGCAGTGAGATGAGGCCCGATTACCCTGCACTGGGTGCAGAGCAATTCCGTGTTCCATATCAAACGTGAAAGGAGCCTTGATTTCCTTGATGGCACTCCAGAGAAAACCCAAGATCACTGTCTCAAGTCTAGAGGAATCCTGAGGTCACTGGAGCAACACGAAAGGGCTCCGTGGACCCCAAATCAACTCGAGATGAGAGCTTAGTCCCTGGCTTCGACTCAAGAGGACTACCAACTTTCCACAAGCACCTCAAGAGGAGGCTTCTCTCAGCTACAGGTATGTGAGAGGGACCCTGAGTTTGTGGCCTCAAGTGGACTGGAAACCGAGATGCTCTGACTGAAAGTAAGGCCGGATATCCCTGCAGTGAATTGAATGCAGGCTCGTCTTGCATCTCCCAAGACGAAGGGATGTCTGAATCCCCTGTGGAGACCACAGAGAAAGACCTAGTTCACCGCCTCATCGCGACTCGAGGCCTCACATCCTTTGAAAACTCGAGAGGTCCGCGGAGATCAATGCTTCCAAAGGAGACGATGCCTGACTCCTCTTGAAAATGGATAGGAGTCCCAGGATCCCTGTGGCACGTGGAAAGGGACCCTGCGTGTCCCGGCTCACGTGGAGACGCGTCCCAATTGCCATGCCAAGACTCGAAGAGAATCCCGAGGTGTCCCTCGCACCTAGGCAGGAGTCCTGACGTTGCTGAACAAACACGTGTCTGGAAGGGCCCTCCCGGTCGTAACTCGAGAATATACCCCAGGTTCCGGCCGCAACTCGAGAAAAACCATGAGACTGCCCCCTCGCTGCGAGATGAGGCCCGATTCCCCTACACTGCGTGCAGAAGAATTCCGTGTTCCACATCAAATGTGAACGGAGCCTTGATTTCCTGGATGGCACTCCAGAGAAAACCCAAGATCACTGTCTCAAGTCTAGAGGGATCCTGAGGTCACTGTAGCAACACGAATGGGCTCCGTGGACCCCAAATCAACTCGTAATGTGAGCTTAGTCCCTGGCTTCGACTCAAGAGGAATACCAACTTTCCACAAGCACCTCAAGAGGAGGGTTCTCTCAGCTACAGGTATGTGAGAGGGACCCTGAGTTTGTGGCCTCAAGTGGAATGGACACCGAGATGCTCTGACTCGAAGTAAGGCCGGATATCCCTGCAGTGAATTGAATGCAGGCTCGTCTTGCATCTCCCAATCCGAAGGGATGTCTGAATCCCCTGTGGAGACCACAGAGAAAGACCTAGTTCTCCGCCTCATCGCGACCGGAGGCCTCACATCCTTTCAAAACTCGAGATGTCTGCGGAGATCAATGCTTCCAAAGGAGACAATGCCTGACTCCTCTTGAAAATGGATAGGAGTCTCAGGATCAATGTGGCACGTGGAAAGGGACCCTGGGTCTCCCGCCTCACGTGGAGACACGTCCCAATTGCCATGCCAAGACTCGAGGAGAATCCCGAGGTGTCCCTCGCACGTAGGCAGGAGTCCTGACGTCGCTGAACAAACACGTGTCTGGAAGGGCCCTCCCCGTCGTAACTCGAGAATATACCCCAGCTTCCGGCCACAACTCGAGAAAAACCATGAGACTTCCCCCTCACCGCGAGAAGAGGCCCGATTCCATTGCACTGCGTGTAGAGCAATTCCGTGTTACACATCAAACGTGAAAGGAGCCTTGATTTCCTTGATGGCACTCCAAAGTAAACCCAAGATCACTGTCTCAAGTCTAGAGGGATCCAGAGGTCACTGGAGCAACACGAAAGGGCTCCATGGACCCGAAATCAACTCGAGATGAGAGCTTAGTCCCTGGCTTCGACTCAAGAGGAATACCAATTTTCCACAAGCACCTCAAGAGAAGGCTTCTCTCAGCTACAGGTATGGGAGAGGTACCCTGAGTTTGTGGCCTCAAGTGGAATGGACACCGAGATGCTCTGACTCGAAGTAAGGCCGGATATCCCTGCAGTGAATTGAATGCAGGCTCTTCTTGCATCTCCCAAGATGAAGGGCTGTCTGAATCCCCTGTGCAGACCACAGAGAAAGACCTAGTTCTCCGCCTCATCGCGACCGGTGTCCTCACATCCTTTGAAAACTCGAGAGGTCCGCGGAGATCAATGCTTCCAAAGGAGACGATGCCTGACTCCTCTTGAAAATGGATAGGAGTTCCAGGACTCCTGTGGAACTTGGAAAGGGACCCTGGGTCTCCCACCTCACCTGGAGAGGCGTCCCAATTGCCATGCCAAGACTCGAAGAGAATACCGAGGTGTGCCTCGCACCTAGGCAGGAGTCCTGACGTCACTGAACAAACACGTGTCTGGAAGGGCCCTCCCCTTCTAACTCGAGAATATACCCCAGGTTCCGGCCGCAACTCGAGAAAAACCATGAGACTTCCCACTCGCTGCGAGATGAGGTCCGATTCCCCTGCACTGCGTGCAGAGCAGTTCCGTGTTCCCCATCAAACGTGAAAGGAGCCTTGATTTCCTTGATGGCACTCCAGAGAAAACCCAAGATAACTGTCTCAAGTCTAGAGGGATCCTGAGGTCACTGGGGAAACATGAAAGGGCTGCGTGGACCCCAAATCAACTCGAGATGAGAGCTTAGTCCCTGGCTTCGACTCAAGAGGAATATCAAGTTTCCACAAGCACCTCAAGAGGAGGCTTCTCTCAGCTACAGGTATGTGAGAGGGACCCTGAGTTTGTGGCCTCAAGTGGACTGGAAACCGAGATGCTCTGACTGGAAGTAAGGCCGTATGTCCCGGCAGTGAATTGAATGCAGGCTCGTCTTGCATCTCCCAAGACGACGGGATGTCTGAATCCACTGTGCAGAACACAGAGAAAGACCTAGCCCTCGCCTCAACGCGACCGGAGGCCTCACATCCTTTGAAAACTCGAGAGGTCTGCAGAGACCAATGCTTCCAAAGGAGACGATGCCTGACTCCTCTTGAAAATGGATAGGAGTCTCAGGATCACTGTGGCACGTGGAAAGGGACACTGGGTCTCCCGCCTCACGTGGATACGCGTCCCAATTGCCATGCCAAGACTCGAGGAGAATCCCGAGGTGCCCCTCGCACCTAGGCAGGAGTCCTGACGTCGATGAACAAACACGTGTCTGGAAGGGCCCTCCCCGTCGTAACTCGAGAATATACCCGAGGTTCCGGCCGCAACTCGAGAAAAACCATGACACTTCCCCCTCGTCGCGAGATGAGGCCCGATTCCCCTGCCCTGCGTGCAGAGCAATTCCGTATTCCACAAAAAAAATGAAAGGAGCCTTGATTTCCTTGATGGCACTCCAGAGAAAACCCAAGATCACTGTCTCAAGTCTAGAGGGATCCTGAGGTCACTGGAGCAACATGAAAGGGCTCCGTGGTCCCCAAATCAACTCGAGATGAGAGCTTAGTCCCTGGCTTCGACTCAAGATGAATACCAACTTTCCACAAGCACATCAAGAGGAGGCTTCTCTCAGCTACACGTATGTGAGAGGGACCCTGAGTTTGTGGCCTCAAGTGCAATGGACACCGAGATGCTCTGACTCGAAGTAAGGCCGGATATCCCTGCAGTGAATTGAATGCAGGCTCGTCTTGCATCTCCCAAGATGACGGGATGTCTGAATCCCCTGTGGAGACCACAGAGAAAGACCTAGTTCTCCGCCTCATCGAGACCGGAGGCCTCACATCCTTTGAAAACTCGAGAGGTCCGCGGAGATCAATGCTTCCAAAGGAGAAGATGCCTGACTCTTCTTGAAAATGGATAGGAGTCCCAGGATCCCTGTGGCACGTGGAAAGGGACCCTGGGTCTCCCGCCTCACGTGGAGACGCCTCCCAATTGCCATGCCAAGACTCGAGGAGAATCCCGAGGTGTCCCTCGCACCTAGGCAGGAGTCCTGACGTCACTGAACAAACACGTACCTGGAAGGGCCCTCCGCGTCATAACTCGAGAATATACCCCAGGTTCCGGCCGCAACTCGAGAAAAACCATGAGACTTCCCCCTCGCCGCGAGATGAGGCCCGATTCCCCTGCACTGCGTGCAGAGCAATTCTGTGTTCCACATCAAACGTGAAAGGAGCCTTGATTTCCTTGATGGCACTCCAGAGAAAACCCAAGATCACTGTCTCAAGTCTAGAGGGATCTTGGGGTTACTGGAGCAAGAAGAAAGGGCTCCATGGACCCCTAGTCAACTCGAGATGAGAGCTTCGTCGCTGGCTTCGACTCAAGAGGAATACCAACTTTCCACAAGCACCTCAAGAGGAGGGTTCTCTCAGCTACAGGTATGTGAGAGGTACCCTGAGTTTGTGGCCTCAAGTGGAATGGACAAATAGATGCTCTGACTTGAAGTAAAGCCGGGTATCCCTGCAGTGAATTGAATGCAGGCTTGTCTTGTATCTTCCAAGACGAAGGGATGTCTGAATCCCGTGTGGAGACCACAGAGAAAGACCTAGTTCTCCGCCTCATCGCAACCGGAGGCCTCACATCCTTTGAAAACTCGAGAGGGCCGCGGAGATCAATGCTTCCAAAGGAGACTATGCCTGACTCCTCTTGAAAATGAATAGGAGTCCCAGGATCCCTGTGGCACGTGGAAAGGGACCATGGGTCTCCCGCCTCACTTGGAGACGCCTCCCAATTGCCATGCCAAGACTCGAGGAGAATCCCTAGGTGTCCATCGCACCTAAGCAGGAGTCCTGACGTCGCTGAACAAACACGTGTCTGGAAGGGCCCTCCCCGTCGTAACTTGAGAATATACCCCAGGTTCCGGCCGCACCTCGAGAAAAACAATGAGACTTCCCCCTCGCTGCAAGATGAGGCCCGATTCCCCTGCACTGCGTGCAGAGCAATTCCGTGTTCCACATCAAACGTGAAAGGAGCCTTGATTTCCTTGATGGCACTCCAGAGAAAATCCAAGATCACTGTCTCAAGTCTAAGGGGATCCTGAGGTCACTGAAGCAACACGAAAGGGCTCCGTGGACCCCAAATCAACTCCAGGTGATAGCTTAGTCCCTGGCTTCGACTCAAGAGGAATACCAACTTTCCACAAGCACCTCAAGAGGAGGTTTCTCTCAGCTACAGGTATGTGAGAGGGACCCTGAGTTTGTGGCCTCAAGTGGAATGGACACCGAGATGCTCTGACTCGAAGTAAGGCCGGATATCCCTGCAGTGAATTGAATGCAGGCTCGTCTTGCATCTCCCAAGACGAAGGGATGTCTGAATCCCCTGTGGAGACGACAGAGAAAGTCCTAGTCCTCCGCCTCATCGCGACCGGAGGCCTCACATCCTTTGAAAACTCGAGATGTCTGCGGAGATCAATGCTTCCAAAGGAGACGATGCCTGACTCCTCTTGAAAATGGATAGGAGTCCCAGGATCCCTGTGGCACGTGGAAAGGGACCCTGGGTCTCCCGCCTCACGTGGAGACGCGTCCCAATTGCCATGCCAAGACTCGAGGAGAATCCCGAGGTGTCCCTCGAACCTAGGCAGGAGTCCTGACGTCGCTGAACAAACACGTGTCTGGAAGGGCCCTCCCCGTCGTAACTCGAGAATGTAACCCAGGTTCATGCCACAACTCTAGAAAAACCATGAGACTTCCGCCTCGCCGCGAGATGAGGCCCGATTCCCCTGCACTGCATGCAGAGCAATTCCGTGTTCCACATCAGACCTGAAAGGAGCTTTGATTTCCTTGATGGCACTCCAGAGAAAACCCAAAGTCACTGTCTCTACTCTAGAGGGATCCTGAGGTCACTGTTGCAAAATGAAATGTCTCCGTGGACTCCAAATCATCTCGAGATGAGAGCTTAATCCCTGGCTTCGACTCAAGAGGAATACCAACTTTCCACAAGCACGTCAAGAGAAGCCTTCTCTCAGGTGCAAGTATGTGAGAGGGACCCTGAGTTTGTGGCCTCAAGTGGAATGGACACCGAGATGCTCTGACTCGAAGTAAGGCCAGATATCCCTGCAGTGAATTGAATGCAGGCTCGTCTTGCTTCTCCCAAGACGAAGGGTTGTCTGAATCCTCTGTGGAGACCACAGAGAAAGACCTAGCCCTCCACCTCAACGCAACCGGAGGCCTCATATCCTTTGAAAATTCGAGAGGAACGCGGAGATCAATACTTCTGAAGGAGACGATGCCTGACTCCTCTTGAAAATGGATAGGAGTCCCAGGATCCCTGTGGCACGTGGAAAGGGACCCTGGGTCTCCCGCCTCACGTGGAGACGCGTCCCAATTGCCATGCCAAGGCTCGAGGAGAATCCCGAGGTGTCCCTCGCACCTAGGCAGGAGTCCTGACGTCGCTGAACAAACACGTGTCTGGAAGGGCTCTCCCCGTCGTAACTCGAGAATATGCCCCAGGTTCCGGCCGCAACTCGAGAAAAACCATGAGACTTTCCCCTCACCGCGAGGTGAGGCCCGATTCCCTGCACTGCGTGCAGAGCAATTCCGTGTTCCACATCAAAAGTGAAAGGAGCCTTGATTTCCTTGATGGCACTCCAGAGAAAACCCAAGATCACTGTCTCAAGTCTAGAGGGATCCTGAGGTCACTGGAGCAACAAGAAAGGGCTCCGTGGACCCCAAATCAACTCGAGATGAGAGCTTAGTCCCTGGCTTCCAGTCAAGTGGAATACCAACTTTCCACAAGCACCTAAAGAGGAGGCTTCTCTCATCTACAGGTATGTGAGAGGGACCCTGAGTTTGTGGCCTCAAGTGGAATGGACACCTAGATGCTCTGACTCGAAGTAAGGCCGGATATCACAATAGTGAATTGAATGCAGGCTCGTCTTGCATCTCCCAAGATGAAGGGATGTCTGAATCGCCTGTGGAGACCACAGAGAAAGACCTAGTCCTCCGCCTCATCGAGACCTGAGGCATCACATCCTTTGAAAACTCGAGAGGTCTGCGGAGGTCAATGCTTCCAAAGGAGACGATGCCTGACTCTTCTTGAAAATGGATAGCAGTCCCAGGATCCCAGTGGCACGTGGAAAAGGACGCTGGGTCTCCCGCTTCACGTGGAGACGCGTCCCAATTGCCATGCCAAGACTCGAGGAGAATCCCGAGGTCTCCCTCGCACCTAGGCAGGAGTCCTGACGTCGCTGAACAAACACGTGTCTGGAAGGGCCCTCCCCGTCGTAACTCGAGAATATACCCCAGGTTCCGGCCGCAACTCGAGAAAAACCATGAGACTTCCCCCTCGCCGCGAAATGAGGCCCGATTCCCCTGCACTGCGTGCAGAGCTATTCCGTGTTCCACATTAAACGTGAAAGGAGCCGTGATTTCCTTGATCGGACTCCAGAGAAAACTCAAGATCACTGTCTCAAGTCTAGAGGGATCCTGAGGTCACTGGAGCAACACGAAAGGGCTCCGTGGACCCCAAACCAACTCGAGATGAGAGCTTAGTCCCTGGCTTCGACTCAACAGGAATACCAACTTTTCACGAGCACCTCAAGAGGAGGCTTCTCTCAGCTACAGGTATGTGAGA
This sequence comes from Dama dama, assembly GCF_033118175.1. Taxonomy (NCBI): domain Eukaryota; kingdom Metazoa; phylum Chordata; class Mammalia; order Artiodactyla; family Cervidae; genus Dama; species Dama dama. The sequence goes on along the minus strand of NC_083697.1, from coordinate 7,536,227 downwards.
GGGACCCTGAGTTTGTGGCCTCAAGTGGAATGGACACCGAGATGCTCTGACTCGAAGTAAGGCCGGATATGCCTGCAGTGAATTGAATGCAGGCTCGTCTTGCATCTCCCAAGACGAAGGGATGTCTGAATCCCCTGTGGAGATGACAGAGAAAGACCTAGTTCTCCGCCTCATCGCGACCGGAGGCCTCACATCCTTTGAAAACTCGAGAGGTCTGCGGAGGTCAATGCTTCCAAAGGAGACGATGCCTGGCTCTTCTTGAAAATGGATAGGAGTCCCAGGATCCCTGTGGCACATGGAAAGGGACCCTGGGTCTCCCGCCTCACGTGGAGACGCGTCCCAATTGCCATGCCAAGACTCGAGGAGAATCCCGAGGTGTCCCTCGCACCTAGGCAGGAGTCCTGACGTCGCTGAACAAACACGTGTCTGGAAGGGCCCTCCCCGTCGTAACTCGAGAAGATACCCCAGGTTCCGGCCGCAACTCGAGAAAAACCATGAGACTTCCCCCTCGCCGCGAGATGAGGCCCGATTCCCCTGCACTGCGTGCAGAGCAATTCCGTGTTCCACATCAAACGTGAAAAGAGCCTTGATTTCCTTGATGGCACTCCAGAGAAAACCCTAGATCACTGGCTCAAGTCTAGAGGGATCCAGAGGTCACTGGAGCAACATAAAAGGGCTCCGTGGACCCCAAATCAACTCGAGATGAGAGCTTAGTCCCTGGCTTCGACTCAAGAGGAATACCGACTTTCCACAAGCACCTCAAGAGGAGGCTTCTCTCAGCTACAGGTATGTGAGAGGGACCCTGAGTTTGTGGCCTCAAGTGGAATGGACACCTAGATGCTCTGACTCGAAGTAAGGCCGGATATCAAAATAGTGAATTGAATGCAGGCTCGTCTTGCATCTCCCAAGATGAAGGGATGTCTGAGTCGCCTGTGGAGACCACAGAGAAAGACCTAGTCCTCCGCCTCATCGAGACCTGAGGCATCACATCCTTTGAAAACTCGAGAGGTCTGCGGAGGTCAATGCTTCCAAAGGAGACGATGCCTGACTCTTCTTGAAAATGGATAGCAGTCCCAGGATCCCTGTGGCACGTGGAAAAGGACGCTGGGTCTCCCGCTTCACGTGGAGACGCGTCCCAATTGCCATGCCAAGACTCGAGGAGAATCCCGAGGTCTCCCTCGCACCTAGGCAGGAGTCCTGACGTCGCTGAACAAACACGTGTCTGGAAGGGCCCTCCCCGTCGTAACTCGAGAATATACCCCAGGTTCCGGCCGCAACTCGAGAAAAACCATGAGACTTCCCCCTCGCCGAAAAATGAGGCCCGATTCCCCTGCACTGCGTGCAGAGCTATTCCGTGTTCCACATTAAACGTGAAAGGAGCCGTGATTTCCTTGATCGGACTCCAGAGAAAACCCAAGATCACTGTCTCAAGTCTAGAGGGATCCTGAGGTCACTGGAGCAACACGAAAGGGCTCCGTGGACCCCAAATAAACTCGAGATGAGAGCTTAGTCCCTGGCTTCGACTCAAGAGGAATACCAACTTTCCACAAGCACCTCAAGTGGAGGCTTCTCTCAGCTACAGGTATGTGAGAGGGACCCTGAGTTTGTGGCCTCAAGTGGAATGGACACCGAGATGCTCTGACTCGAAGTAAGGCCGGATATCCCTGCAGTGAATTGAAAGCAGGCTCGTCTTGCATCTCCCAAGACGAAGGGATGTCTGAATCCCCTGTGGAGACCACAGAGAAAGACCTAGTCCTCTGCCTCATCGCTACCGGAGGCCTCACATCCTTTGAAAAATCGAGAGGTCCGCGGAGATCAATGCTTCCAAAGGAGACGATGCCTGACTCCTCTTGAAAATGGATAGGAGTCCCAGGATCTCTGTGGCACGTGGAAAGGGACACTGGGTCTCCCGCCTCACGTGGAGACGCGTCCAAATTGCCATGCCAAGACTCGAGGAGAATCCCGAGGTGTCCCTCGCACCTAGGCAGGAGTCCTGACGTCGCTGAACAAACACGTGTCTGGAAGGGCCCTCCCCGTCGTAACTTGAGAACATACCCTAGGTTCCGGCCGCAACTCGAGAAAAACCATGAGACTTCCCCCTCGCCGCGAGATGAGGCCCGATTCCCCTGCACTGCATGCAGAGATATTCCGTGTTCCACATTAAACGTGAAAGGAGCCGTGATTTCCTTGATGGCACTCCAGAGAAAACCCAAGATCACTGTCTCAAGTCTAGAGGGATCCTGAGGTCACTGGAGCAACACGAAAGGGCTCCGTGGACCCCAAATCAACTCGAGATGAGAGCTTAGTCCCTGGCTTCGACTCAAGAGGTATACCAACTTTTCACAAGCACCTCAAGAGGAGGCTTCTCTCAGCTACAGGTATGTGAGAGGGACCCTGAGTTTGTGGCCTCAAGTGGAATGGACACCGAGATGCTCTGACTCGAAGCAAGGCCGGATATGCCTGCAGTGAATTGAATGCAGGCTCGTCTTGCATCTCCCAAGACGAAGGGATGTCTGAATCCCCTGTGGAGATGACAGAGAAAGACCTAGGCCTCCGCCTCATCGGGACCGGAGGCCTCACATCCTTTGAAAACTCGAGAGGTCTGCGGAGATCAATGCTTCCAAAGGAGACGATGCCTGGCTCTTCTTGAAAATGGATAGGAGTCCCAGGATCCCTGTGGCACGTGGAAAGGGACCCTGGGTCTCCCGCCTCACGTGGAGACGCGTCCCAATTGCCATGCCAAGACTCGAGGAGAATCCCGAGGTGTCCCTCGCACCTAGGCAGGAGTACTGACGTCGCTGAACAAACACGTGTCTCGAAGGGCCCTCCCCGTCGTAACTCGAGAATATACCCCAGGTTCCGGCCGCAACTCGAGAAAAACCATGAGACTTCCCCCTCGCCGCGAGATGAGGCCCGATTCCCCTGCACTGCGTGCAGAGCAATTCCGTGTTCCACATCAAACGTGAAAAGATCCTTGATTTCCTTGATGGCACTCCAGAGAAAACCCAAGATCACTGTCTCAAGTCTAGAGGGATCCTGAGGTCACTGGAGCAACACGAAAGGGCTCCGTGGACCCCAAATCAACTCGAGATGAGAGCTTAGTCCCTGGATTCGACTCAAGAGGAATATCAACTTTCCACAAGCACCTCAAGAGGAGGCTTCTCTCAGCTACAGGTATGTGAGAGGGACCCTGAGTTTGTGGCCTCAAGTGGAATGGACACCGAGATGCTCTGACTCGAAGTAAGGCCGGATATCCCTGCAGTGAATTGAATGCAGGCTCGTCTTGCATCTCCCAAGACGAAGGGATGTCTGAATCCCCTGTGGAGACCACAGAGAAAGACCTAGTCCTCGGCCTCAATGCGACCGGAGGCCTCACATCATTTGAAAACATGAGAGGTCCACGGAGATCAATGGTTCCAAAAGAGACGATGCCTGACACCTCTTGAAAATGGATAGGAGTCCCAGGATTTCTGTGGCACGTGGAAAGGGACCCTGGGTCTCCCGCCTCACGTGGAGACGCGTCTAAATTGCCATGCCAAGACTCGAGGAGAATCCCGAGGTGTCCCTCGCACCTAGGCAGGAGTCCTGACGTCGCTGAACAAACACGTGTCTGGAAGGGCCCTCCCCGTCGTAACTCGAGAATATACCCCAGGTTCGGGCCGCAACTCGAGAAAAACCATGAGATTTCCCCCTGGCCGTGAGTTAAGGCCCGATTCCCCTGCACTGCATGCAGAGCAATTCCGTGTTCCACATCAAACGTGAAAGGAGCCTTCATTTCCTTGATGGCACTCCAGAGAAAACCCAAGATCACTGTCTGAAGTCTAGAGGGATCCTGAGGTCACTGGACCAACAGGAAAGGGCTCCGTGGACCCCAAATCAAGTCGAGATGAGAGCTTAGTACCTGGCTTCGACTCAAGAGGAATACAAACTTTCCACAAGCACCTCAAGAGGAGGCTTCTCTCAGCTACAGGTATGTGAGAGGGACCCTGAGTTTGTGGCCTCAAGTGGAATGGACACCGTGATGATCTGACTCGAAGTAAGGCCCGATATCCCTGCACTGAACTGAAAGCAGGCTTGTCTTGCATCTCCCAAGACGAAGGGATGTCTGAATCCCCTGTGGAGACAACAGAGAAAGACCTAGTTCTCCGCCTCATCGAGACCGGAGGCCTCACATCCTTTGAAAACTCGAGAGGTCTGCGGAGATCAATGCTTCCAGAGGAAACGATGCCTGACTCTTGTTGACAAAGGATAGGAGTCCCAGGATCCCTGTGGCACGTGGAAAGGTACCCTGGGTCTCCCGCCTCACGTGGAGACGCGTCCCAATTGCCATGCCAAGACTCGAGGAGAATCCCGAGGTGTCCCTCGCACCTAGGCAGGAGTCCTGACATCGCTGAACAAACACGTGTATGGAAGGGCCCTCCCCGTCGTAACTCGAGAATATACCCCAGGTTCCGTCCGCAACTCGAGAAAAACCATGAGACTTCCCCCTCGCCGCGAGATGAGGCCCGATTCCCCTGCAATGCGTGCAGAGCAATTCCGTGTTCCACATCAAACGTGAAAGGAGCCTTGATTTCCTTGATGGCACTCCAGAGAAAACCCAAGATCACTGTCTCAAGTCTAGAGGGATCCTGAGGTCACTGGGCCAACAGGAAAGGGCTCCGTGGACCCCAAATCATTTCGAGATGAGAGCTTAGTCCCTGGCTTAGACTCAAGAGGAATACCAACTTTCCACAAGCACCTCAAGAGGAGGCTTCCTTCAGCTACAGATGTATTTGAGGGACCCCGAGTTTGTGGCCTCAAGTGGAATGGACACCGATATGCTCTGACTCGAAGTAAGGCCGGATATCCCTGCAGTGAATTGAATGCAGGCTTGTCTTGCATCTCCCAAGACGAAGGGATGTCTGATTCCCCTGTGGAGACCACAGAAAAAGACCTAATTCTCCGCCTCATCGCGACTCGAGGCCTCACATCCTTTGAAAACTCGAGAGGTCCGCGGAGATCAATGCTTCCAAAGGAGACGATGCCTGACTCCTCTTAAAAATGGATAGGAGTCCCAGGATCCCTGTGGCACGTTGAAAGGGACCCTGGGTCTCCCGCCTCACGTGGAGACATATGCCAATTGCCATGCGAAGACTCGAGGAGAATCCCGAGGTGTCCCTCGCACCTAGGCAGGATTCCTGACGTCGCTGAACAAACACGTGTCTGGAAGGGCCCTCCCCGTCGTAACTCGAGAATATTCCCCAGGTTCTGGCAGCAACTCGAGAAAAACCATGAGACTTCCCCCTCGCCGCGAGATGAGGCGCGATTCCCCTGCACTGCGTGCAAAGCAATTCCGTGTTCCACATCAAACGTAAAAGGAGCCTTGATTTCCTTGATGGCACTCCAGAGAAAACCCAAGATCACTGTCTCAAGTCTAGTGGGATCCTGAGGGCACTGGAGCAACACGAAAGGGCTCCGTGGACCCCAAATCAACTCGAGATGAGAGCTTAGTCCCTGGCTTCGACTCAAGAGGAATACCAACTTTCCACAAGCACCTCAAGAGGAGGCTTCTCTCAGCTACAGGTATGTGAGAGGGACCCTGAGTTTGTGGCCTCAAGTGGAATGGACACCGAGATGCTCTGACTCGAAGTAAGGCCGGATATCCCTGCAGTGAATTGAATGCAGGCTCGTCTTGCTTCTCCCAAGACGAAGGGTTGTCTGAATCCTCTGTGGAGACCACAGAGAAAGACCTAGTCCTCCACCTCAACGCAACCGGAGGCCTCATATCCTTTGAAAATTCGAGAGGACCGCGGAGATCAATACTTCTGAAGGAGACGATGCCTGACTCCTCTTGAAAATGGATAGGAGTCCCAGGATCCCTGTGGCACGTGGAAAGGGACCCTGGGTCTCCCGCCTCACGTGGAGACGCGTCCCAATTGCCATGCCAAGGCTCGAGGAGAATCCCGAGGTGTCCCTCGCACCTAGGCAGGAGTCCTGACGTCGCTGAAAAAACACGTGTCTGGAAGGGCCCTCCCCGTCGTAACTCGAGAATATGCCCCAGGTTCCGGCCGCAACTCGAGAAAAACCATGAGACTTTCCCCTCGCCGCGAGGTGAGGCCCGATTCCCCTGCACTGCATGCAAAGCAATTCCGTGTTCCACATCAAAAGTGAAAGGAGCCTTGATTTCCTTGATGGCACTCCAGAGAAAACCCAAGATCACTGTCTCAAGTCTAGAGGGATCCTGAGATCACTGGAGCAACATGAAAGGGCTCCGTGGACCCCAAGTCAACTCGAGATGAGAGCTCAGTCCCTGGCTTCGACTTAAGAGGAATACCAACTTACCAAGAGCACCTCAAGATGAGGCTTCTCTCAGCTACAGGTATGTGAGAGGGACCCTGAGATTGTGGCCTCAAGTGGAATGGACACCGAGACGCTCTGACTCGAAGTAAGGCCAGATATCCCTGCAGTGAATTGAATGCAGGCTCGTCTTGCATCTCCCAAGACGAAGGGATGTCTGAATCCCCTGTGGAGACGACAGAGAAAGACCGAGTTCTCCGCCTCATCGCGACCGGAGGCCTCACATCCTTTGAAAACTCGAGAGGTCCGCGGAGATCAATGCTTTCAAAGGAGACGATGCCTGACTCCTCTTGAAAATGAATAGGAGTCCCAGGATCCCTGTGGCACGTGGAAAGGGACCCTGGGTCTCCCGCCTCACGTGGAGACGCATCCCAATTGCCATGCCAAGACTCGAGGTGAATACCGAGGTGTCCCTCGCACCTAGGCAGGAGTCCTGACGTTGCTGAACAAACACGTGTCTGGAAGGGCCCTCCCCGTCGTAACTCGAGAATATACCCCAGGTTCCGGCCGCAACTCGAAAAAAACCATGAGACTTCCCCCTCGACGCGAGATGAGGCCCAATTCCCCTGCACTGCGTGCAGAGCCATTCCGTGTTCCACATCAAACGTGAAAGGAGCCTTAATTTCCTTGATTGCACACCAGAGAAAACCCAAGATCACTGTCTCAAGTCTAGAGGGATCCTGAGGTCACTGGAGCAACACGAAAGGGCTCCGTTTACCCCAAATCTACTCGAGATGAGAGCTTAGTCCCTGGCTTCGACTCAAGAGGAATAGCAACTTTCCACAAGCACCTCAAGAGGAGGCTTCTCTCAGCTACAGGTATGTGAGAGGGACCCTGAGTTTGTGGCCTCAAGTCGAATTGACACCGAGATGCTCTGACTCGAAGTAAGGCCGGATATCCCTGCAGGGAATTGAATGCAGGCTCGTCTTGCATCTCCCAAGACGAAGGGATGTCTGAATCCCCTGTGGAGACGACAGAGAAAGAACTAGTCCTCAGCATCATCGGGACCGGAGGCCTCACATCCTTTGAAAACTCGAGAGGTCTGCAAAGATCAATGCTTCCAAAGGAGACGATGCCTGACTCCTCCTGAAAATGGATAGGAATCCCAGGATCCCTGTGGCACGTGGAAAGGGACTCTGGGTCTCCCGATTCACGTGGAGAGGCGTTCCAATTGCCATGCCAAGACTCGAGGAGGATCCCGAGGTGTCCCTCGCACCTAGGCAGGAGTCCTGACGTCGCTGAACAAACACGTGTCTGGAAGGGCCCTCCCCATCGTAACTCGAGAATATACCCCAGGTTCCGGCCGCAACTCGAGAAAAACCATGAAACTTCCCCCTCGCCGCGAGATGAGACCCGATTCCCCTGCACTGCGTGCAGAGCAATTCCGTGTTCCACATTAAACGTGAAAGGAGCCGTGATTTCCTTGATGGCACTCCAGAGAAAACCCAAGATCACTGTCTCAAGTCTAGAGGGATCCTGAGGTCACTGGAGCAACACGAAAGGGCTCCGTGGACCCCAAATCAACTCGAGATGAGAGCTTATTCCCTGGCTTCGACTCAAGAGGAATAGCAACTTTTCACAAGCACCTCAAGAGGAGGCTTCTCTCAGCTTCAGGTATGTGAGAGGGACCCTGAGTTTGTGGCCTCAAGTGGAATGGACACCGAGATGCTCTGACTCGAAGTAAGGCCGTATATCCCTGCAGTGAATTGAATGCAGGCTCGTCTTGCATCTCCCAAGACGAAGGGATGTCTGAATCCCCTGTGGAGACGACAGAGAAAGACCTAGGCCTCCGCCTCATCGCGACCGGAGGCCTCACATCCTTTGAATACTCGAGAATTCTGCGGAGATCAATGCTTCCAAAGGAGACGATGCCTGGCTCTTCTTGCAAATGGATAGGAGTCCCAGGATCCGTGTGGCACGTGGAAAGGGACACTGGGTCTCCCTCCTCACGTGGAGACGCGTCCAAATTGCCATGCCAAGTCTCGAGGAGAATCCCGAGGTGTCTCTCGCACCTAGGCAGGAGTTCTGACATCGCTGAACAAACACGTGTCTGGAAGGTCCCTCCCCGTCGTAACTCGAGAATATACCCCAGGTTCCGGCCGCAACTCGAGAAAAACCATGAGACTTCCCACTCGCCGTGAGATGAGGCCCGATTCCCCTGCACTGCGTGCAGAGCAATTCCGTGTTCCACATCAAACGTGAAAGGAGCCTTGATTTCCTTGATGGCACTCCAGAGAAAACCCAACATCACTGTCTAAAGTCTAGAGGGATCCTGAGGTCACTGGAGCAACAAGAAAGGGCTCCGTGGAACCCAAATCTACTCGAGATGAGAGCTTCGTCCCTGGCTTCGACTCAAGAGGAATAGCAACTTTCCACAAGCACCTCAAGAGGAGGCTTCTCTCAGCTACAGGTATGTGAGAGGGACCCTGAGTTTGTGGCCTCAAGTCGAATTGACACCGAAATGCTCTGACTCGAATTAAGGCCGGATATCCCTGCAGTGAATTGAATGCAGGCTCGTCTTGCGTCTCCCAAGACAAAGGGATGTCTGAATCCCCTGTGGAGACGACAGAGAAAGACCTAGTCCTCCGCCTCATTGCGACCGGAGACATCACATCCTTTGAAAAATCGAGAGGTCTGCGCAGATCAATGCCTCCAAAGGAGACGATGTCTGACTCCTCTTGAAAATGGATAGGAGTCCCAGGATCTCTGTGGCACGTGGAAAGGGACCCTGGGTCTCCCTCCTCACGTATAGACGCGTCCCAATTGCCATGCCAAGACTCGAGGAGAATCCCGAGGTGTCCCTCGTACCTAGGCAGGAGTCCTGACGTCGCTGAACAAACACGTGTCTGGAAGGGCCCTCTCCGTTGTAACTCGAGAATATACCCCAGGTTCCGGCCGCAACTCGAGAAAAACCATGAGACTTCCCCTCGCCGCGACATGAGGCCCGATTCCCCTCCAATGCGTGCAGAGCAATTCCGTGTTCCACATCAAACGTGAAAGGAGACTTGATTTCCATGATGGCACTCCAGAGAAAACCCAAAATCACTGTCTCAAGTCTAGAGGGATCCTGAGGTCACTGGAGCAACACAAAATGGCTCCGTGGACCCCAAATCAACTCGAGATGAGATCTGAGTCCCTGGCTTCGACTCAAGAGGAATACCAACTTTCCACAAGCACCTCAAGAGGAGGCTTCTCTCAGCTACAGGTATGTGAGAGGGACCCTGAGTTTGTGGCCTCAAGTGGAATGGACACCGAGATGCTCTGACTCGAAGTAAGGCCGGATATCCCTGCAGTGAATTGAAAGCAGGCTCGTCTTCCATCTCCCAAGATGAAGGGATGTCTGAATCCCCTGTGGAGACCACAGAGAAAGACCTAGTTCTCCGATTCATTGAGACCGGAGACCTCACATCCTTTGAAAACTCGAGAGGTCTGCGGAGATCAATGCTTCCAAAGGAGACGATGCCTGACTCTTCTTGAAAATGGATAGGAGTCCCAGGATCCCTGTGGCACGTGGAAAGGGACCCTGGGTCTCCCGCCTCACGTGGAGACGCGTCCCAATTTCCATGCCAAGACTCGAAGAGAATCCCGAGGTGTCCCACGCACCTAGGCAGGAGTCCTGACGTCGCTGAACAAACACGTGTCTGCAAAGGCCCTCCCCGCCTTAACTCGAGAATATACCCCAGGTTCCGGCCGCTACTTGAGAAAAACCATGACACATCCCCCTTGCCGCGAGATGAGGCCTGATTCCCCTGCACTGCGTGCAGAGCAATTCCGTGTTCCACATCAAACGTGAAAGGAGCCTTGATTTCCTTGATGGCACTCCAGAGAAAACCCAAGATCACTGTCTCAAGTGTAGAGGGATCCTGAGGTCACTGGAGCAACACGAAAGGGCTCTGTGGACCCCAAATCAACTCGAGATGAGTGCTTAGTCCCTGGCTTCGACTCAAGAGGAATACCAACTTTCCACAAGCACTTCAATAGGAGGCTATTCTCAGCTAAAGGTATGTTAGAGGGACCCTGAGCTTGTGGCCTCAATTGGAATGGACACCGACATGCTCTGACTCGAAGTAAGGCCAGATATCCCTGCAGTGAATTGAATGCAGGCTCGTCTTGCATCTCCCAAGACGAAGGGATGTCTGAATCCCCTGTGGAGACCTCAGAGAAAGACCGACTTCTCCGCCTCATCGCGACCGGAGGCCTCACATCCTTTGAAAACTCGAGAGGTCCGCGGAGATCAATGCTTCCAAAGGAGACGATGCCTGCCTCCTCTTGAAAATGGATAGGAGTCCCAGGATCCCTGTGGCACGTGGAAAGGGACTCTGGGTCTCCCGCCTCACGTGGAGACGCGTCCAAATAACCAGGCCAAGACTCGAGGAGAATCCCGAGGTGTCCCTCACACCTAGGCAGGAGTCCTGATGTCGCTGAACAAACACGTGTCTGGAAGGGCCTCCCCGTCTTACTCGAGAATATACCCCAGTTTCCAGCCGCAACTCGAGAAAAACCATGAGATTTCCCCCTCGCCGCGAGTTGAGGCACGATTCCCCTGCACTGAATGCAGAGCAATTCCGTGTTCCATATCAAACGTGAAAGGAGCCTTGATTTCCTTGATGGCACTCCAGAGAAAACCCAAGATCACTGTCTCAAGTCTAGAGGGATCCTGAAGTCACTGGACCAACAGGAAAGGGCTTCGTGGACCCCAAATCAACTCGAGATGAGAGCTTAGACCTGGCTTAGACTCAAGAGGAATACCAACTTTCCACAAGCACCTCAAGAGGAGGTTTCTCAGCTACAGGTATATTTGAGGGACCCTGAGTTTGTGGCCTCAAGTGGAATGGACACCGAGATGCTCTGACTCGAAGTAAGGCCGGATATCCCTGCAGTGAATTGAATGCAGGCTCGTCTTGCATCTCCCAAGACGAAGGGATGTCTGAATCCCCTGTGGAGACCACAGAGAAAGACCTAATTCTCCGCCTCATAGCGACCATGGGCCTCACATCCTTTGAAAATTCGAGAGGTCCGCGGAGATCAATGCTTCCAAAGGAGACGATGCCTGACTCCTCTTGAAAATGGATAGGAGTCCCAGGATCCCTGTGGCACGTGGAAAGGGACCCTGGGTCACCCGCCTCACGTGGAGACGCGTCCCAATTGCCATGCCAAGACTCGAGGAGAATCCCGAGGTGTCCCTCGCACCTAAGCAGGAGTCCGACGTCGCTGAACAAACACGTGTCTGAAAGGGCCCTCCCCGTCGTAACTCGAGAATATACCCCAGGTTCCGGCCGCAACTCGAGAAAAACCATGAGACTTCCCCCTCGCCGCGAGATGAGGCCCGATTCCGCCGCACTGCGTGCAGTGCAATTCCGTGTTCCACATCAAACGTGAAAGGAGACTTGATTTCCTTGATGGCACTGCAGAGAAAACCCAAAATCACTGTCTCAAGTCTAGAGGGTTCCTGAGGTCACTGGACCAACAGGAAAGGGCTTCGTGGACCCCAAATCAACTCGAGATGAGAGCTTAGACCCTGGCTTAGACTCAAGAGGAATACCAACTTTCCACAAGGACCTCAAGAGGAGGCTTCTCTCAGCTACAGGTATATTTGAGGGACCCTGAGTTTGTGGCCTCAAGTGGAATGGACACCGAGATGCTCTGACTCGAAGTAAGGCCGTATATCCCTGCAGTGAATTGAATGCAGGCTCGTCTTGCATCGCCCAAGACGAAGGGTTGTCTGACTCCCCTGTGGAGACCACAGAGAAAGAACTAGTCCTCCGCCTCAACGCGACCGGAGGCCTCATATCCTTTGAAAACTGGAGAGGTCCGCGGAGATCAATGCTTCCAAAGGTGACGATGCCTGAATCCTCTTGAAAATGGATAGGAGTCCTAGGATCCCTGTGGCACGTCGAAAGGGACCCTGGGTCTCCCGCCTCACGTGGAGACGCGTCCCAATTGCCATGCCAAGACTCGAGGAGAATCCCGAGTTGTCCCTCGCACCTAAGCAGGAGTCCTGATGTCGCTGAGCAAACACGTGTCTGGAAGGGCCCTCCCCGTCGTAACTCGAGAATATACCCCAGGTTCCGGCCGCAACTCGAGAAAAACCATGAGACTTCCCCCTCGCCGCGAGATGAGGCCCGATTCCCCTGCACTGCGTGCAGAGCAATTCCGTGTTCCACATCAAACGTGAAAGGAGCCTTGATTTCCTTGATGGCACTCCAGAGAAAACCCAAGATCACTGTCTCAAGGCTAGAGGGATGCTGAGGTCACTGGAGCAACACGAAAGGGCTCCGTGGACCCCAAATCAACTCGAGATGAGAGCTTAGTCCCTGGCTTCGACTCAAGAGGAATAGCAACTTTCCACAAGCACCTCAAGAGGAGGCTTCTCTCAGCTACAGGTATGTGAGAGGGACCCTGAGTTTGTGGCCTCAAGTGGAATGGACACCGAGATGCTCTGACTCGAAGTAAGGCCGGATATCCCTGCAGTGAATTGAAAGCAGGCTCGTCTTGCATCTCCCAAGATGAAGGGATGTCTGAATCCCCTGTGGAGACCACAGAGAAAGACCTAGTTCTCCGCTTCATTGAGACCGGAGACCTCACATCCTTTGAAAACTCGAGAGGTCTGCGGAGATCAATGCTTCCAAAGGAGACGATGCCTGGCTCTTCTTGAAAATGGATAGGAGTCACAGGATCCCTGTGGCACGTGGAAAGGGACCCTGGGTCTCCCGCCTCACGTGGAGACGCGTCCCAATTGCCATGCCAAGACTCGAAGAGAATCCCGAGGTGTCCCACGCACCTAGGCAGGAGTCCTGACGTCGCTGAACAAACACGTGTCTGCAAAGGCCCTCCCCGTCTTAACTCGAGAATATACCCCAGGTTCCGGCCGCTACTTGAGAAAAACCATGAGACATCCCCCTTGCCGTGAGATGAGGCCCGATTCCCCTGCACTGCGTGCAGAGCAATTCCGTGTTCCACATCAAACTTGAAAGAAGCCTTGATTTCCTTGATGGCACTCCAGAGAAAACCCAAGATCACTGTCTCAAGTGCAGAGGGATCCTGAGGTCACTGGAGCAACACGAAAGGGCTCCGTGGACCCCAAATCAACTCGAGATGAGAGCTTAGTCCCTGGCTTCGACTCAAGAGGAAGAGCAACTTTCCACAAGCACCTCAAGAGGAGGCTTCTCTCAGCTACAGGTACGTGAGAGGGACCCTGAGTTTGTGGCCTCAAGTGGAATGGACACCGAGATGCTCTGACTCGAAGTAAGGCCGGATATCCCTGCAGTGAATTGAATGCAGGCTCGTCTTGCATCTCCCAAGACGAAGGGATGTCTGAATCCCCTGTGGAGACCACAGAGAAAGAACTAGTCCTCAGCATCATCGCGTCCAGAGGCCTCACATCCTTTGAAAACTCGAGAGGTCTGCAGAGATCAATGCTTCCAAAGGAGACGATGCCTGACTCCTCCTGAAAATGGATAGGATTCCCAAGATCCCTGTGGCACGTGGAAAAGGACCCTGGGTCTCCCGCCTCACGTGGAGACGCGTCCCAATTGCCATGCCAAGACTCGAGGAGAATCCCGAGGTGTCCCTCGCACCTAGGCAGGAGTCCTGACTTCGCTGAACAAACACGTGTCTGGAAGGGCCCTCCCCGTCGTAAGTCGAGAATATACCCCAGGTTCCGGCCGCAACTCGAATAAAACCATGAGACTTCCCCCTCGCCGCGAGATGAGGCCCGATTCCCCTGCACTGCGTGCAGAGCAATTCCGTGTTCCACATCAAACGTGAAAGGAGACTTGATTTCCTTGATGGCACTCCAGAGAAACCCCAAGATCACTGTCTCAAGTCTAGAGGGATCCTGAGGTCACTGGAGCAACACGAAAGCGCTCCGTGGACCCCAAATCAACTCGAGATGAGAGCTTAGTCCCTGGCTTCGACTCAAGCGGAATAACAACTTTCCACAAGCACCTCAAGAGGAGGCTTCTCTCAGCTACAGGTATGTGAGAGGGACCCTGAGTTTCTGGCCTCAAGTGGAATGGACACCGAGATGCTCTGACTCGAAGTAAGGCCGGATATCCCTGCAGTGAATTGAATGCAGGCTCGTCTTGTATCTCCCAAGACGAAGGGATGTCTGAATCCCCTGTGGAGACCACAGAGAAAGACCGAGTTCTCCGCCTCAACGCGACCGGAGACCTCACATACTTTGAAAATTCGAGAGGTCCGCGGAGATCAATGCTTCCAAAGGAGACGATGCCTGACTCCTCTTGAAAATGGATAGGAGTCCCAGGATCCCTGTGGCACGTGGAAAGGGACCCTGGGTCTCCCACCTCACGTGGAGACGTGTCCCAATTGCCATGCCAAGACTCGAGGAGAATCCCGAGGTGTCCCTCGCACCTAGGCAGGAGTCATGACGTTGCTGAACAAACACGTGTCTGGAAGGTCCCACCCCGTCGTAACTCGAGAATATACCCCACGTTCCGGCCGCAAATCGAGAAAAACCATGAGACTTCCCCCTCGCCGCGAGATGAGGCCCGATTCCCCTGCACTGCGTGCAGAGCCATTCCATGTTCCACATCAAACGTGAAAGGAGCCTTGATTTCCTTGATTGAACTCCAGAGAAAACCCAAGATCACTGTCTCAAGTCTAGAGGGATCCTGAGGTCACTGGAGCAACACGAAAGGGCTGCGTGGTTCCCAAATCAACTCGAGATGAGAGCTTCGTCCCTGGCTTCGACTCAAGCGGAATACCAACTTTCCAAGAGCACCTCAAGAGGAGGCTTCTCTCAGCTACAGGTATGTGAGAGGGACCCTGAGAATGTGGCCTCAAGTGGAATGGACAAAGAGACGCTCTGACTCGAAGTAAGGCCAGATATCCCTGCAGTGAATTGAATGCAGGCTCGTCTTGCATCTCCCAAGACGAAGGGATGTCTGAATCCCCTGTGGAGACGACAGAGAAAGACCGAGTTCTCCGCCTCATCGCGACTGGAGGCCTCACATCCTTTGAAAACTCGAGAGGTCCGCGGAGATCAATGCTTCCAAAGGAGACGATGCCTGACTCCTCTTGAAAATGGATAGGAGTCCCAGGATCCCTGTGGCACGTGGAAAGGGACCCTGGGTCTCCCGCCTCACGTGGAGACGAGGCCCAATTGCTATGCCAAGACTTGAGGAGAATCCCGAGGTGGCCCTCGCACCTAGGCAGGAGTCCTGACGGCGCTGAACAAACACGTGTCTGGAAGGGCCCTCCCCGTCGTAACTCGAGAATATACCCCAGTTGCCGGCCGCAACTCGAGAAAAACCATGAGATTTCCCCCTCGCTGCGAGTTGAGGCCCGATTCCCCTGCACTGAATGCAGAGCAATTCCGTGTTCCACATCAAACGTTAAAGGAGCCTTGATTTCCTTGATGGCACTCCAGAGAAAACCCAAGATCACTGTCTCAAGTCTAGAGGGATCCTGAGGTCACTGGACCAACAGGAAAGGGCTTCTTGGACCCCAAATCAACGCGAGATGAGAGCTTAGACCCTGGCTTAGACTCAAGAGGAATACCAACTTTCCACAAGGACCTCAAGAGGAGGCTTCTCTCAGCTACAGGTATATTTGAGGGATCCTGAGTTTGTGGCCTCAAGAGGAATGGACACCGAGATGCTCTGACTCGAAGTAAGGCCGGATATCCCTGCAGTGAATTGAATGCAGGCTCGTCTTGCATCTCCCAAGACGAAGGGTTGTCTGACTCCCCTGTGGAGACCACAGAGAAAGACCTAGTCCTCCGCCTCAACGCGACCGGAGGCCTCATATCCTTTGAAAACTAGAGAGGTCCGCGGAGATCAATGCTTCCCAAGGAGACGATGCCTGAATCCTCTTGAAAATGGATAGGAGTCCCAGGATCCCTGTGGCACGTGGAAAGGTACCCTGGGTCTCCCGCCTCACGTGGAGACGCGTCCCAATTGCCATGCCAAGACTCAAGGAGAATCCCGAGGTGTCCCTCGCCCCTAGGCAGGAGTCTTGACGTCGCTGAACAAACACGTGTCTGGAAGGGCCCTCCCTGTCGTAACTCGAGAATATACCCCAGGTTCCGGCCGCAACTCGAGAAAAACCATGAGACTTCCCCCTCGCCGCGAGATGAGGCCCGATTCCCCTGCACTGCGTGCAGAGCAATTCCGTGTTCCACATCAAACGTGAAAGGAGCCTTGATTTCCTTGATGGCACTCCAGAGAAAACCCAAGATCACTGTCTCAAGGCTAGAGGGATGCTGAGGTCACTGGAGCAACACGAAAGGGCTCCGTGGACCCCAAATCAACTCGAGATGAGAGCTTAGTCCCTGGCTTCGACTCAAAAGGAATACCAACTTTTCACAAGCAGCTCAAGAGGAGGCTTCTCTCAGCTACAGGTAAGTGAGAGGGACCCTGAGTTTGTGGCCTCAAGTGGAATGGACACCGAGATGCTCTGACTCGAAGTAAGGCATGAGACGATGCCTGACTCCTCTTGAAAATGGATAGGAGTCCCAGGATCCCTGTGGCACGTGGAAAGGGACCCTGGGTCTCCCGCCTCACGTGGAGACGCGTCCCAATTGCCATGCCAAGACTCGAGGAGAATCCCGAGGTGTCCCTCGCACCTAGGCAGGAGTCCTGACGTCGCTGAACAAACACGTGTCTGGAAGGGCCCTCCCCGTCGTAACTCGAGAATATACCCCAGGTTCCGGCCGAAACTCGAGAAAAACCATGAGATTTCCCCCTCGCCGCGACATGAGGCCCGATTCCCCTGCACTGCGTGCAGAGCAATTCCGTGTTCCACATCAAACGTGAAAGGAGACTTGATTTCCTTGATGGCACTCCAGAGAAAACCCAAAATCACTGTCTCAAGTCTAGAGGGATCCTGAGGTCACTGGAGCAACACGAAAGCGCTCCATGGACCCCAAATCAACTCGAGATGAGAGCTTAGTCCCTGGCTTCGACTCAAGCGGAATAACAACTTTCCACAAGCACCTCAAGAGGAGGCTTCTCTCAGCTACAGGTATGTGAGAGGGACCCTGAGTTTCTGGCCTCAAGTGGAATGGACACCGAGATGCTCTGACTCGAAGTAAGGCCGGATATCCCTGCAGTGAATTGAATGCAGGCTCGTCTTGCATCTCCCAAGACGAAGGGATGTCTGAATCCCCTGTGGAGACCACAGAGAAAGACCGATTTCTCCGCCTCAACGCGACCGGAGACCTCACATACTTTGAAAATTCGAGAGGTCCGCGGAGATCAATGCTTCCAAAGGAGACGATGCCTGAATCCTCTTGAAAATGGATAGGAGTCCCAGGATCCCTGTGGCACGTGGAAAGGTACCCTGGGTCTCCCGCCTCACGTGGAGACGCGTCCCAATTGCCATGCCAAGACTCAAGGAGAATCCCGAGGTGTCCCTCGCCCCTAGGCAGGAGTCCTGACGTCGCTGAACAAACACGTGTCTGGAAGGGCCCTCCCCGTCGTAACTCGAGAATATACCCCAGGTTCCGGCCGCAACTCGAGAAAAACCATGAGACTTCCCCCTCGCCGCGAGATGAGGCCCGATTCCCCTGAACTGCGTGCAGAGCAATTCCGTGTTCTACATCAAACGTGAAAGGAGCCTTAATTTCCTTGATGGCACTCCAGAGAAAACCCAAGATCACTGTCTCAAGGCTAGAGGGATGCTGAGGTCACTGGAGCAACACGAAAGGGCTCCGTGGACCCCAAATCAACTCGAGATGAGAGCTTAGTCCCTGGCTTCGACTCAAAAGGAATACCAACTTTTCACAAGCAGCTCAAGAGGAGGCTTCTCTCAGCTACAGGTAAGTGAGAGGGACCCTGAGTTTGTGGCCTCAAGTGGAATGGACACCGAGATGCTCTGACTCGAAGTAAGGCATGAGACGATGCCTGACTCCTCTTGAAAATGGATAGGAGTCCCAGGATCCCTGTGGCACGTGGAAAGGGACCCTGGGTCTCCCGCCTCACGTGGAGACGCGTCCCAATTGCCATGCCAAGACTCGAAGAGAATCCCCAGGTGTCCCACGCACCTAGGCAGGAGTCCTGACGTCGCTGAACAAACACGTGTCTGCAAAGGCCCTCCCCGTCTTAACTCGAGAATATACCCCAGGTTCCGGCCGCTACTTGAGAAAAACCATGAGACATCCCCCTTGCCGTGAGATGAGGCCCGATTCCCCTGCACTGCGTGCAGAGCAATTCCGTGTTCCACATCAAACTTGAAAGAAGCCTTGATTTCCTTGATGGCACTCCAGAGAAAACCCAAGATCACTGTCTCAAGTGCAGAGGGATCCTGAGGTCACTGGAGCAACACGAAAGGGCTCCGTGGACCCCAAATCAACTCGAGATGAGAGCTTAGTCCCTGGCTTCGACTCAAGAGGAAGAGCAACTTTCCACAAGCACCTCAAGAGGAGGCTTCTCTCAGCTACAGGTACGTGAGAGGGACCCTGAGTTTGTGGCCTCAAGTGGAATGGACACCGAGATGCTCTGACTCGAAGTAAGGCCGGATATCCCTGCAGTGAATTGAATGCAGGCTCGTCTTGCATCTCCCATGATGAAGGGTTGTCTGAATCCCCAGTGGAGACCTCAGAGAAAGACCGACTTCTCCGCCTCATCGCGACCGGAGGCCTCACATCCTTTGAAAACTCGAGAGGTCCGCGGAGATCAATGCTTCCAAAGGAGACGATGCCTGACTCCTCTTGAAAACGGATAGGAGTCCCAGGATCCCTGTGGCACGTGGAAAGTGACCCTGGGTCTGCCGCCTCACGTGGAGACGCGTCCAAATTGCCATGCCAAGACTCGAGGAGAATCCCGAGGTGTCCCTCGCACCTAGGCAGGAGTCCTGACGTCGCTGAACAAACACGTGTCTGGAAGGGCACTCCCCGTCGTAACTCGAGAATATACCCCAGGTTCCGGCCGCAACTCGAGAAAAACCATGAGATTTCCCTCTCGCTGCGAGTTGAGGCCAGATTCCCCTGCACTGAATGCAGAGCAATTCCGTGTTCCACATCAAACGTGAAAGGAGCCTTGATTTCCTTGATGGCACTCCAGAGAAAACCCAAGATCACTGTCTCTAGTCTAGAGGGATCCTGAGGTCACTGGAGCAACACGAAAGGGTTCCATGGACCCCAAATCAAATCGTGATGAGAACTTATTCCCTAGCTTCAACTCAAGAGGAATACCAACTTTCCACAAGCACCTCAATAGGAGGCTACTCTCAGCTACAGGTATGTGAGAGGGACCCTGAATTTGTGGCCTCAAGTGGAATGGACACCGAGATGCTCTGACTCGAAGTAAGGCCTGATATCCCTGCAGTGAATTGAATGCAGGCTCGTCTTGCATCTCCCAAGACGAAGGGATGTCTGAATCCACTGTGGAGGCCACAGAGAAAGACCTAGTCCTCCGCCTCATCGCGACCGGAGGCCTCACATCCTTTGAAAACTCGAGAGGTCCGCGGAGATCAATGCTTCCAAAGGAGACGATGCCTGACTCTTCTTGAAAATGGATAGGAGTCCCAGGATCCCTGTGGCACGTGGAAAGGGACCCTGGGTCTCCCCCCTCACGTGGAGACGCTTCCCCATTGCCATGCCAAGACTCGAGGAGAATCCCGAGGTGTCCCTCGCACCTAGGCAGGAGTCCTGACGTCGATGAACAAACCTGTGTCTGGAAGGGCCCTCCCCGTCGTAACTCGAGAATATACCCCAGGTTCCAGCCGCAACTCGAGGAAAACCATGAGATGTTCCCCTCGCCGCGAGTTGAGGCCCGATTCCCCTGCATTGAATGCAGAGCAATTCCGTGTTCCACATCAAACGTGAAAAGAGCCTTGATTTCCTTGATGGCACTCCAGAGAAAACCCAAGATCACTGTCTCAAATCTAGAGGGATCCTGAGGTCACTGGACCAACAGGAAAGGGCATTGTGGACCCCAAATCAACTCGAGATGAGAGCTTAGACCCTGTCTTCGACTCAAGAGGAATACCAACTTTCCACAAGGACCTCAAGAGGAGGCTTCTCTCAGCTACAGGTAAATTTGAGGGACCCTGAGTTTGTTGCCTCAAGTGGAATGGACACCAAGATGCTGTAACTCGAAATAAGGCCGGATATCCCTGCAGTGAATTGAATGCAGGCTCGTCTTGCATCTCCCAAGACGAAGGGATGTCTGAATCCCCTGTGGAGACCACAGAGAAAGACCTAGTCCTCCACCTCAACGCGACCGGAGGCCTCACATCCTTTGAAAACTAGAGAGGTCCGCGGAGATCAATGCTTCCAAAGGAGACGATGCCTGACTCCTCTTGAAAATGGATAGGAGTCCCAGGATCCCTGTGGCATGTGGAAAGGGACCCTGGGTCTCCCGCCTCACGTGGAGACGGGTCCCAATTGCCATGCCAAGACTCGTGGAGAATCCCGAGGTGTCCCTAGCACCTAGGTAGGAGTCCTGACATCGCTGAACAAACACGTGTCTGGAAGGGCCCTCCCCGTCGTAACTCGAGAATATACCCCAGGTTCCGGCCGCAACTCGAGAAAAACCATGAGATTTCCCCCTCGCCGCGAGTTGAGGCCCGATTCCCCTGCACTGCATGCAGAGCAATTCCGTGTTCCACATCAAAAGTGAAAGGAGCCTTGATTTCCTTGATGGCACTCCAGAGACAACCCAAGATCACTGTTACAAGTCTAGACGGATCCTGAGGTCACTGGAACAACACGAAATTTCCCCTTTGACCCCAAATCTACTCGAGATGAGAGCTTAGTCCCTGGCTTCGACTCAACAGGAATACCAACTTTTCACAAGCACCTCAAGAGGAGGCTTCTCTCAGCTACAGGTATGTGAGAGGGATCCTGAGTTTGTGGCCTCAAGTGGAATGGACACCGAGATGTTCTGACTCGAAGTAAGGCCGGATATGCCTGCAGTGAATTGAATGCAGGCTCGTTTTGCATCTCCCAAGACGAAGGGATGTCTGAATCCCCTGTGGAGATGACAGAGAAAGACCTAGTTCTCCGCCTCATCGCGACCGGAGGCCTCACATCCTTTGAAAACTCGAGAGGTCTGCGGAGGTCAATGCTTCCAAAGGAGACGATGCCTGACTCCTCTTGAAACTGGATAGGAGTCCCAGGATCCTTGTGGCACGTGGAAAGGGACCCTGGGTCTCCCGCCTCACGTGGAGACGCGTCCCAATTGCCATGCCAAGACTCGAGGAGAATCCCGAGGTCTCCCTCGCACCTAGGCAGGAGTCCTGACGTCGCTGAACAAACACGTGTCTGGAAGGGCCCTCCCCGTCGTAACTCGAGAAGATACCCCAGGTTCCGGCCGCAACTCGAGAAAAACCATGAGACTTCCCCCTCGCCGCGAGATGAGGCCCGATTCCCCTGCACTGCGTGCAGAGCAATTCCGTGTTCCACATCAAACGTGAAAAGAGCCTTGATTTCCTTGATGGCACTCCAGAGAAAACCCAAGATCACTGGCTCAAGTCTAGAGGGATCCTGAGGTCACTGGAGCAACATGAAAGGGCTCCGTGGACCCCAAATCAACTCGAGATGAGAGCTTAGTCCCTGGCTTCGACTCAAGAGGAATACCGACTTTCCACAAGCACCTCAAGAGGAGGCTTCTCTCAGCTACAGGTATGTGAGAGGGACCCTGAGTTTGTGGCCTCAAGTGGAATGGACACCTAGATGCTCTGACTCGAAGTAAGGCCGGATATCACAATAGTGAATTGAATGCAGGCTCGTCTTGCATCTCCCAAGATGAAGGGATGTCTGAATCGCCTGTGGAGACCACAGAGAAAGACCTAGTCCTCCGCCTCATCGAGACCTGAGGCATCACATCCTTTGAAAACTCGAGAGGTCTGCGGAGGTCAATGCTTCCAAAGGAGACGATGCCTGACTCTTCTTGAAAATGGATAGCAGTCCCAGGATCCCTGTGGCACGTGGAAAAGGACGCTGGGTCTCCCGCTTCACGTGGAGACGCGTCCCAATTGCCATGCCAAGACTCGAGGAGAATCCCGAGGTCTCCCTCGCACCTAGGCAGGAGTCCTGACGTCGCTGAACAAACACGTGTCTGGAAGGGCCCTCCCCGTCGTAACTCGAGAATATACCCCAGGTTCCGGCCGCAACTCGAGAAAAACCATGAGACTTCCCCCTCGCCGCAAAATGAGGCCCGATTCCCCTGCACTGCGTGCAGAGCTATTCCGTGTTCCACATTAAACGTGAAAGGAGCCGTGATTTCCTTGATCGGACTCCAGAGAAAACCCAAGATCACTGTCTCAAGTCTAGAGGGATCCTGAGGTTACTGGAGCAACACGAAAGGGCTCCGTGGACCCCAAATCAACTCGAGATGAGAGCTTAGTCCCTGGCTTCGACTCAACAGGAATACCAACTTTTCACAAGCACCTCAAGAGGAGGCTTCTCTCAGCTACAGGTATGTGAGAGGGATCCTGAGTTTGTGGCCTCAAGTGGAATGGACACCGAGATGCTCTGACTCGAAGTAAGGCCAGATATGCCTGCAGTGAATTGAATGCAGGCTCGTCTTGCATCTCCCAAGACGAAGGGATGTCTGAATCCCCTGTGGAGATGACAGAGAAAGACCTAGTTCTCCGCCTCATCGCGACCGGAGGCCTCACATCCTTTGAAAACTCGAGAGGTCTGCGGAGATCAATGCTTCCAAAGGAGACGATGCCTGGCTCTTCTTGAAAATGGATAGGAGTCCCAGGATCCCTGTGGCACGTGGAAAGGGACCCTGGGTCTCCCGCCTCACGTGGAGACGCATCCCAATTGCCATGCCAAGACTGGAGGAGAATCCCGAGGTGTCCCTCGCACCTAGGCAGGAGTCCTGACGTCGCTGAACAAACACGTGTCTGGAAGGGCCCTCCCCGTCGTAACTCGAGAAGATACCCCAGGTGCCGGCCGCAACTCGAGAAAAACCATGAGACTTCCCCCTCACCGCGAGATGAGGCCCGATTCCCCTGCACTGCGTGCAGAGCAATTCCGTGTTCCACATCAAACGTGAAAAGAGCCTTGATTTCCTTGATGGCACTCCAGAGAAAACCCAAGATCACTGGCTCAAGTCTAGAGGGATCCTGAGGTCACTGGAGCAACACGAAAGGGCTAAGTGGACCGCAAATCAACTCGAGATGAGAGCTTAGTCCCTGGCTTCGACTCAAGAGGAATACCGACCTTCCACAAGCACCTCAAGAGGAGGCTTCTCTCAGCTACAGGTATGTGAGAGGGACCCTGAAGTTGTGGCCTCAAGTGGAATGGACCCGAGATGCTCTGACTCGAAGTAAGGCCGGATATCCCAATAGTGAATTGAATGCAGGTTCGTCTTGCATCTCCCAAGATGAAGGGATGTCTGAATCCCCTGTGGAGACCACAGAGAAAGACCTAGTCCTCCGCCTCATCGAGACCGGAGGCATGACATTCTTTGAAAACTCGAGAGGTCTGCGGAGGTCAATGTTTCCAAAGGAGACGATGCCTGACACTTCTTGAAAATGGATAGGAGTCCCAGGATCCCTGTGGCACGTGGAAAGGGACCCTGGGTCTCCCGCCTCACTTGGAGACGCGTCCCAATTGCCGTGCCAAGACACGAGGAGAATCCCGAGGTGTCCCTCGCACCTAGGCAGGAGTCCTGACGTCGCTGAACAAACACGTGTCTGGAAGGGCCCTCCCCGTCGTAACTCGAGAATATACCCCAGGTTCCGGCCGCAACTCGAGAAAAACCATGAGACTTCCCCCTCGCCGCGAGATGAGGCCCGATTCCCCTGCACTGCGTGCAGAGCAATTCCGTGTTCCACATCAAACGTGAAAAGAGCCTTGATTTCCTTGATGGCACTCCAGAGAAAACCAAAGATCACTGGCTCAAGTCTAGAGGGATCCTGAGGTCACTGGAGCAACACGAAAGGGCTCCGTGGACCCCAAATCAACTCGAGATGAGAGCTTAGTCCCTGGCTACGACTCAAGAGGAATACCGACTTTCCACAAGCACCTCAAGAGGAGGCTTCTCTCAGCTACAGGTATGTGAGAGGGACCCTGAAGTTGTGGCCTCAAGTGGAATGGACCCGAGATGCTCTGACTCGAAGTAAGGCCGGATATCCCAATAGTGAATTGAATGCAGGTTCGTCTTGCATCTCCCAAGATGAAGGGATGTCTGAATCATCTGTGGAGACCACAGAGAAAGACCTAGTCCTCCGCCTCATCGAGACCGGAGGCATGACATTCTTTGAAAACTCGAGAGGTCTGCGGAGGTCAATGTTTCCAAAGGAGACGATGCCTGACACTTCTTGAAAATGGATAGGAGTCCCAGGATCCCTGTGGCACGTGGAAAGGGACCCTGGGTCTCCCGCCTCACTTGGAGACGCGTCCCAATTGCCGTGCCAAGACACGAGGAGAATCCCGAGGTGTCCCTCGCACCTAGGCAGGAGTCCTGACGTCGCTGAACAAACACGTGTCTGGAAGGGCCCTCCCCGTCGTAACTCGAGAATATACCCCAGGTTCCGGCCGCAACTCGAGAAAAACCATGAGACTTCCCCCTCGCCGCGAGATGAGGCCCGATTCCCCTGCACTGCGTGCAGAGCAATTCCGTGTTCCACATCAAACGTGAAAAGAGCCTTGATTTCCTTGATGGCACTCCAGAGAAAACCAAAGATCACTGGCTCAAGTCTAGAGGGATCCTGAGGTCACTGGAGCAACACGAAAGGGCTCCGTGGACCCCAAATCAACTCGAGATGAGAGCTTAGTCCCTGGCTACGACTCAAGAGGAATACCGACTTTCCACAAGCACCTCAAGAGGAGGCTTCTCTCAGCTACAGGTATGTGAGAGGGACCCTGAGGTTGTGGCCTCAAGTGGAATGGACACCGAGATGCTCTGACTCGAAGTAAGGCCGGATATCCCAATAGTGAATTGAATGCAGGTTCGTCTTGCATCTCCCAAGATGAAGGGATGTCTGAATCATCTGTGGAGACCACAGAGAAAGACCTAGTCCTCCGCCTCATCGAGACCGGAGGCATCACATCCTTTGAAAACTCGAGAGGTCTGCGCAGGTCAATGCTTCCAAAGGAGACGATGCCTGACTCTTCTTGAAAATGGATAGGAGTCCCAGGATCCCTGTGGCACGTGGAAAAGGACGCTGGGTCTCCCGCCTGACGTGGAGACGCGTCCCAATTGCCATGCCAAGACTCGAGGAGAATCCCGAGGTGTCCCTCTCACCTAGGCAGGAGTCCTGACGTCGCTGAACAAACACGTGTCTGGAAGGGCCCTCCCCGTCGTAACTCGAGAATATACCCCAGGTTCCGGCCGCAACTCGAGAAAAACCATGAGACTTCCCCCTCGCCGCGAGATGAGGCCCGATTCCCCTGCCCTGCGTGCAGAGATATTCCGTGTTCCACATTAAACGTGAAAGGAGCCGTGATTTCCTTGATGGCACTCCAGAGAAACCCAAGATCACTGTCTCAAGTCTAGAGGGATCCTGAGGTCACTGGAGCAACACGAAAGGGCTCCGTGGACCCCAAATAAACTCGAGATGAGAGCTTAGTCCCTGGATTCGACTCAAGAGGAATATCAACTTTCCACAAGCACCTCAAGAGGAGGCTTCTCTCAGCTACAGGTATGTGAGAGGGACCCTGAGTTTGTGGCCTCTAGTGGAATGGACACCGAGATGC
Organism: Dama dama; assembly: GCF_033118175.1. NCBI lineage: Eukaryota > Metazoa > Chordata > Mammalia > Artiodactyla > Cervidae > Dama > Dama dama. The sequence goes on along the minus strand of NC_083697.1, from coordinate 7,510,270 downwards.
TCTGACTCGAAGTAAGGCCGGATATCCCTGCAGTGAATTGAATGCAGGCTCGTCTTGCATCTCCCAAGACGAAGGGATGTCTGAATCCCCTGTGGAGACCACAGAGAAAGAACTAGTGCTCAGCATCATCGCGTCCGGAGGCCTCACATCCTTTGAAAACTCGAGAGGTCTGCAGAGATCAATACTTCCAAAGGAGACGATGCCTGACTCCTCCTGAAAATGGATAGGATTCCCAAGATCCCTGTGGCACGTGGAAAGGGACCCTGGGTCTCCCGCCTCACGTGGAGACGCGTCCCAATTGCCATGCCAAGACTCGAGGAGAATCCCGAGGTGTCCCTCGCACCTAGGCAGGAGTCCTGACGTCGCTGAACAAACACGTGTCTGGAAGGGCCCTCCCCGTCGTAACTCCAGAATATACCCCAGGTTCTGGCCGCAACTCGAGAAAAACCATGAGACTTCCCCCTCGCCGCGAGATGAGGCCCGATTCCCCTGCACTGCGTGCAGAGCAATTCCGTTTTCCACATCAAACGTGAAAGGAGCCTTGATTTCCTTGATGGCACTCCAGAGAAAACCCAAGATCACTGTCGCAAGTCTAGAGGGATCCTGAGGTCACTGGAGCAACACGAAAGGGCTCCGTGGACCCCAAATCTACTCGAGATGAGAGCTTAGTCCCTGGCTTCGACTCAAGAGTAATACCAACTTTCCACAAGCACCTCAAGAGGAGGCTTCTCTCAGCTACAGGTATGTGAGAGGGACCCTGAGTTTGTGGCCTCAAGTGGAATGGACACAGAGATGCTCTGACTCGAAGTAAGGCTGGATATCCCTGCAGTGAATTGAATGCAGGCTCGTCTTGCATCTCCCAAGACGAAGGAATGTCTGAATACCCTGTGGAGACCACAGAGAAAGACCTAGTCCTCGGCCTCAATGCGACCGGAGGCCTCACATCATTTGAAAACATGAGAGGTCCACGGAGATCAATGGTTCCAAATGAGACGATGCCTGACTCCTCTTGAAAATGGATAGGAGTCCCAGGATCCCTGTGGTACGTGGGAAGGGACCCTGGGTCTCCCGCCTCACGTGGAGACGCGTCCCAACTGCCATGCCAAGACTCGAGGAGAATCCCAAGGTGGCCCTTGCACCTAGGCAGGAGTCCTGACGTGGCTGAACAAACACGTGTCTGGAAGGGCCCTCCCCGTCGTAACTCGAGAATATACCCCAGGTTCCGGCCGCAACTCGAGAAAAACCATGAGACTTCCCCCTCGCCGCGAGATGAGGCCCGATTCCCCTGCACTGCGTGCAGAGCAATTCCGTGTTCCACATCAAACGTGAAAGGAGCCTTGATTTCCTTGATGGCTCTCCAGAGAAAACCCAAGATCACTGTCTCAAGTCTAGAGGGATCCTGAGGTCACTGGAGGAACACGAAAGGGCTCCGTGGACCCCAAATCAACTCGAGATGAGAGCTTAGACCCTGGCTTCGACTCAAGAGGAATACCCACTTTTCACAAGCACCTCAAGACGAGGCTTCTCTCAGCTACAGGTATGTGAGAGGGACCCTGAGTTTGTGGCCTCAAGTGGAATGGACACCGAGATGCTCTGACTCGAAGTAAGGCCGGATATCCCTGCAGTGAATTGAATGCAGGCTCGTCTTTCATCTCCCAAGACGAAGGGATGTCTGAATCCCCTGTGGAGATGACAGAGAAAGACCTAGTCCTCTGCCTCATCGCTACCGGAGGCCTCACATCCTTTGAAAACTCGAGAGGTCCGCGGAGATCAATGCTTCCAAAGGAGAAATTGCCTGACTCCTCTTGAAAATGGATAGGAGTCCCAGGATCCCTGTGGCACGTGGAAAGGGACCCTGGGTGTCCCACCTCACGTGGAGAAACGTACCAAATGCCTTGCCAAGACTCGAGGAGAATCCCGAGGTGTCCCTTGCACCTAGGCAGGAGTCCTGACGTCGCTGAACAAACACGTGTCTGGAAGGGCCCTCCCGGTCGTAAGTCGAGAATATACCCCAGGTTCCAGGCGCAACTCGAGAAAAACCATGAGACGTTCCCCTCGCCGAGAGATGAGGCCCGATATCCTAGCACTGCGTGCAGAGCAATTCCGTGTTCCACAACCAACGTGAAAGGAGCCTTGATTTCCTTGATGGCACTCCAGAGAAAACCCAAGATCTTACTCAAGTCTAGAGGGATCCTGAGGTCACTGGACCAACAGGAAAGGGCTTCGTGGACCCCAAATCAACTCGAGATGAGAGCTTAGACCCTGGCTTAGACTCAAGAGCAATACCAACTTTCCACAAGGACCTCAAGAGGAGGCTTATCTCAGCTACAGGTATATTTGAGGGACCCTGAATTTGTGGCCCCCTCGCCGCGAGATGAGGCCCGATTCCCCTGCACTGCATGCAGAGCAATTCCGTGTTCCACATCAAACGTGAAAGGAGCCTTGATTTCCTTGATTGCACTCCAGAGAAAACCCAAGATCACTGTCTCAAGTCTAGAGGGATGCTGAGGTCACTGGAGCAACACGAAATTTCCCCTTGGACCCCAAATCAACTCGAGATGAGAGCTTAGTCCCTGGCTTCGACTCAAGTGGAATACCTACTTTCCATAAGCACCTCAAGAGGAGGCTTCTCTCAGCTACAGGTATGTGAGAGGGACCCTGAGTTTGTGGCCTCAAGTGCAATGGACACCGAGATGCTCTGACTCGAAGTAAGGCCGGATATCCCTGCAGTGAATTGAATGCAGGCTCGTCTTGCATCTCCCAAGACGAAGGGTTGTCTGAATCCCCTGTGGAGACCTCAGAGAAAGACCGACTTCTCCGCCTCATCGCGACCGGAGGCCTCACATCCTTTGAAAACTCGAGAGGTCCGCGGAGATCAATGCTTCCAAAGGAGACGATGCCTGACTCCTCTTGAAAATGGATAGGAGTCCCAGGATCCCTGTGGCACGTGGAAAGGGACCCTGGGTCTCCCGCCTCACGTGGAAACGCGTCCCAATTGCCATGCCAAGACTCGAGGAGAATCCCGAGGTGTCCCTCGCACCTAGGCAGGAGTCCTGACGTCGCTGAACAAACACGTGTCTGGAAGGGCCCTCCCCGTCGTAACTCGAGAATATACCCCAGGGTCCGGCCGCAACTCGAGAAAAACCATGAGATTTCCCCCTCGCCGCGAGATGAGGCCTGATTCCCCTGCACTGAATGCAGAGAAATTCCGTGTTCCACATCAAACGTGAAAGGAGCCTTGATTTCCTTGATGGCACTCCAGAGAAAACCCAAGATCACTGTCTCAAGTCTAGAGGGATCCTGAAGTCACTGGACCAACAGGAAAGGTCTTTGTGGACCCCAAATCAACTCGAGATGAGAGCTTAGACCCTGGCTTAGACTCAAGAGGAATACCAACTTTCCACAAGCACCTCAAGAGGAGGTTTCTCTCAGCTACAAGTATATTTGAGGGACCCTGAGTTTGTGGCCTCAAGTGGAATGGACACCGTGATGCTCTGACTCGAAGTAAGGCCGGATATCCCTGCAGTGATTTGAATGCAGACTCGTCTTGCATCTCCCAAGACGAAGGGATGTCTGAATCCCCTGTGGAGACCACAGAGAAAGACCTAAATCTCCGCCTCATAGCGACCGGGGGCCTCACATCCTTTGAAAATTCGAGAGGTCCGCGGATGTCAATGCTTCCAAAGGAGACGATGCCTGACTCCTCTTGAAAATGGATAGGAGTCCCAGGATCCCTGTGGCACGTGGAAAGGGACCCTGGGTCTCCCGCCTCACGTGGAGACGCTTCCCCATTACCATGCCAAGACACGAGGAGAATCCCGAGGTGTCCCTCGCACCTAGGCAGGCGTCCTGACGTCGCTGAACAAACACGTGTCTGGAAGGGCCCTCCCAGTCGTAACTCGAGAATATACCCCAGGTTCCGGCCGCAACTCGAGAAAAACCATGAGACTTCCCCCTCGCCGAGAGATGAGGCCCGATTCCCCTGCACTGCGTGCAGAGCAATTCCGTGTTCCACATCAAACGTGAAAGGAGCCTTGATTTCCTTGATGGCACTCCAGAGAAAACCCAAGATCACTGTCTCAAGTCTAGAGGGATCCTGACGTCACTGGAGCAACAGGAAAGGGCTCCGTGGACCCCAAATCAACTTGAGATGAGAGCTTAGACCCTGGCTTCGACTCAAGAGGAATACCAACTTTTCACAAGCACCTCAAGACGAGGCTTCTCTCAGCTACAGGTATGTGAGAGGGACCCTGAATTTGTGGCCTCAAGTGGAATGGACACCGAGATGCTCTGACTCGAAGTAAGGCCGGATATCCCTGCAGTGAATTGAATGCAGGCTCGTCTTGCATCTCCCAAGATGAAGGGTTGTCTGAATCCCATGTGGAGACCACAGAGAAAGACCTAGTCCTCCGGCTCACCGCGACCGGAGGCCTCACATCCTTTGAAAACTCGAGAGGTCCGCGGAGATCAATGCTTCCAAAGGAGACGATGCCTGACTCCTCTTGAAAATGGATAGGCGTCCCAGGATCCCTGTGGCACGTGGAAAGGGACCCTGGGTCTCCCGCCTCACGTGTAGATGCGTCCCAATTGCCATGCCAAGACTCGAGGAGAATCCCGAGGTGTCCCTCGCACCTAGGCAGGAGTCCAGACGTCGCTGAACAAACACGTGTCTGGAAGGGCCCTCCCCATCGTAACTCCAGAATATACCCCAGGTTCCGACCGCAACTCGAGAAAAACCATGAGACTTCCCCCTCGCCGCGAGATGAGGCCCGATTCCCCTGCACTGCATGCAGAGCAATTCCGTGTTCCACATCAAACGTGAAAGGAGCCTTGATTTCCTTGATGGCACTCCAGAGAAAACCCAAGATCACTGTCTCAAGTCTAGAGGGATCCTGAGGTCATTGTAGCAACACGAAAGGGCTCCGTGGACCCCAAATCAACTCGAGATGAGAGCTTAGTCCCTAGCTTCGACTCAAGAGGAATACCAACTTTCCACAAGCACCTCAAGAGGAGGCTTCTCTCAGCTACAGGTATGTGAGAGGGACCCTGAGTTTGTGGCCTCAAGTGGAATGGACACCGAGATGCTCTGACTCGAAATAAGGCCGGATATCCCTGCAGTGAATTGAATGCAGGCTCGTCTTGCATCTCCCAAGACGAAGGGATGTCTGAATCCCCTGTGGAGACCACAGAGAAAGACCTAGTTCACCTCCTCATCGCGACCGGAGGGCTCACATCCTTTGAAAACTCGATTGGTCCGCGGAGATCAATGCTTCCAAAGGAGACGATGCATGACTCCTCTTGAAAATGGTTAGGAGTCCCAGGATCCCTGTCCACATGGACAGGGACCCTGGGTCTCCCGCTTCACGTGGAGACGCGTCCCAATTGCCATGCCAAGACCCGAGGAGAATCCCGAGGTGTCCCTCGCACCTAGGCAGGAGTCCTGACGTCGCTGAACAAACACGTGTCTGGAAGGGCCTTCCCCATCATAACTCGAGAATATACCCCAGGGTCCGGCCGCAACTCGAGAAAAACCATGAGACTTCCCCCTCGCCGCGAGATGAGGCCCGATTCCCCTGCACTGCGTGCAGAGCAATTCCTGAGCAGCGCAGACGGAGAGAGCAGCGCCAGCCCCTCCCCGCAGCGCCAGCCCGTCCCCGCAGCACAAGCCCCTCCCCCCGGAGCGACGGAACTAGCTACCTGAATAAGAGTCCACCTCCGCCCGCCTGTGTCAGGGCGGAAATGAGGCTCTGAAGAGACCGTGAAACAGAAGCCAAATAAACAAAGTGAACCGCTTCAGAAGGGACTGGTGCAACAGATTAAAATCCCTCTAGGAAACATTGACTACACCGGAGGAGCCTGTAGATATCGAGAAGCGTAAGCTGGAACGAGGAGCTATCTGAAACTGAGCCGAACCCACACTGACCGCAACAGCTCCAGAGAAACTCCTAGATATAATTTTACTTTTTTCTCTTTTTTTAATTTTTTTTCTTTTTTCTTTTTTCTTTTTTCTCTTTTATTTTCCTTTACAATCCCCTATTACTCCCCCATTACTCCTTAACTTTCATTTCCATAGACTTTTACGATTTTTTAATTAGGGGGAAAAAAAAATTTTTTTTTTCCTTTTTTTTTTTCTTTTTTTTCTGTTTTTTTTCTTTTTCTTTCTTTTTTTTTCTTTTTTTTTCTTTCCTTTTTCTCTTCTATTTTCTATTTTTCTTTTTCTCTTATTTCTTTTAAATTCCTCTAGTACTCCTCTACTACTCCTTAATTTTCATTTTCAATACACTATAACCTTACAAAAAAAAAAAGAAGAGAAGCCCTATTTTTAAACTGAAGATTATTCTCTCCCAATCTTGACTCTCTGTTTTCTACCTCAGAACACCTCTATTTCCTCCTTTCCCCTTCTCTTCCCAATCCAATTCTGTGAATCTTTGTAGGTGACTGGGCTACGGAGAACACTCTGGGAACAGACAGCTGTGTAGATCTGTCTCTCTCCTCTTGAGTCCCCCTTTTTCTCCTCCTGTTCATCTCTATCTCCCTCCTCCCTCTCCTCTTCTTCATGTGACTCTGTGAACCTCTCTGGGTGTCCCTAACGGGGGAGAATCTTTTAGCCATTAACCTAGAAGTTTTCTTATCAGGGCTGCATAGTTGGAGAAGTCCTGAGACTACAGGAAGAATAAAACTGAAATCCAGTGGCAGGAGACTTAAGCCCAACACCTGAGAACACCAGAAAACTCCTGACTACAAGGAACTTTAAGTGATAAGTGACTGTCCAAAAGCCTCCATACCTACACTGAAACCAACTACCACACAAGAGCCAATAAGTTTTAGAGCAAGACATACCACGCAAATTCTCCAGCAACGCAGGAACATAGCCCTGAACATCAACATACAGGCTGCCCAAGGTCACACCTAACACATAGACCCATCTCAAAACTCATTACTGGGCACTCCATTGCTTTCCAAAGAGAAGAAATCAAGTTCCACACACCAGAACACTGATGCAAGCTTCCCTAACCAGGAAACCTTGACAAGCCAATCGTCTAACCCCATCCACTGGGTTAATCCTCCACAACAAAAAGGAACCACAGACCTCCAGAATACAGAAAGCCCACTCCAGATACAGCAATCTAAACAAGATGAAAAGGCAAAGAAATACCCAACAGGTAAAGGAACATGAAAAATGCGCACCAAGTCAAACAAAAGAGGAGGAGATAGGGAATCTACCTGAAAAAGAATTTAGAATAATGATAATAAAAAATGATCCAAAATCTTGAAAACAAAATGGAGTTACAGATAAATAGCCTGGAAACAAAGATTGAAAAGATTCAAGAACTGTTTAATAAAGACCTAGAAGAAATAAAAAAGAGTCAATTACAAATGAATAATGCAATGAATGAGATCAAAAACACTTTGGAGGGAACCAAGAGTAGAATAACGGAGGCAGAAGATAGGATAAGTGAGGTAGAAGATAAAATGGTGGAAATAAATGAAGCAGAGAGGAAAAAAGAAAAAAGGATCAAAAGAAATGAGGACAACCTCAGGGACCTCTGGGACACTGTGAAACGCCCCAACATTCGAATCATAGGAGTTCCAGAAGAAGAAGACAAAAAGAAGGGCCATGAGAAAATACTCGAGGAGATAATAGCTGAAAACTTCCCTAAAATGGGGAAGGAAATAGCCACCCAAATCCAAGAAACCCAGAGAGTCCCAAACAGGATAAACCCAAGGCGAAACACCCCAAGACACATATTAATCAAATTAACAAAGATCAAACACAAAGAACATATATTAAAAGCAGCAAGGGAAAAACAACAAATAACACACAAAGGGATTCCCATAAGGATAACAGCTGATCTATCAATAGAAACCCTCCAGGCCAGAAGGGAATGGCAGGACGTACTGAAAGTAATGAAAGAGAATAACCTATAACCTAGATTACTGTATCCAGCAAGGATCTCATTCAGATATGAAGGAGAATTCAAAAGCTTTACAGATAAGCAAAAGCTGAGAGAATTCAGCACCACCAAACCAGCTCTTCAACAAATGCTAAAGGATCTTCTCTAGACAGGAAATGCAGAAAGGTTTTATAAATGTGAACCCAAAACAACAAAGTAAATGGCAACGGGACCACACCTATCAATAATTACCCTAAATGTAAATGGGTTGAATGCCCCAACCAAAAGACAAAGATTGGCTGAATGGATACAAAAACAAGACCCCTATATATGCTGTCTACAAGAGACCCACCTCAAAACAAGAGACACATACAGACTAAAAGTGAAGGGCTGGAAAAAAATATTTCATGCAAACGGAGACCAAAAGAAAGCAGGAGTCGCAATACTCATATCAGATAAAATAGACTTTCAAATAAAGGAAGTGAAAAGAGACAAAGAAGGACACTACATAATGATCAAAGGATCAATCAAAAAAGAAGATATAACAATTATAAATATATATGCACCCAACATAGGAGCACCGCAATATGTACGGCAAACGCTAACAAGTATGAAAGAGGAAATTAATAGTAACACAATAATAGTGGGAGACTTTAATACCCCACTCACAACTATGGATAGATCAACTAAACAGAAAATTAACAAGGAAACACAAACCTTAAATGACACAATGGACCAGCTAGACCTAATTGATATCTATAGGACATTTCACCCCAAAACAATCAACTTCACCTTTTTCTCAAGTGCACACGGAACATTCTCCAGAATAGATCACATCCTGGGCCATAAATCTGGTCTTGGAAAATTCAAAAAAATTGAAATCATTCCAGTTATCTTTTCTGACCACAGTGCAGTAAGATTAGATCTCAATTACAGGGAAAAAATGTTAAAACTTCAAACATATGGAGGCTAAATAACACGCTTCTGAATAACCAACAAATCATAGAAGAAATCAAAAAAGAAATCAAAATATGTATAGAAATGAATGAAAATGAAAACACAACAACCCAAAACCTATGGGACACTGTAAAAGCAGTGCTAAGGGGAAGGTTCATAGCATTACAGGCTTACATCAAGAAACAGGAAAAAAACCAATTAAATAACTTAACTCTACACCTAAAGCAATTAGAGAAGGAAGAAATGAAGAACCCCAGAGTTAGCAGAAGGAAAGAAATCTTAAAAATCAGGGCAGAAATAAATGCAAAAGAAACTAAAGAGACCATAGCAAAAATCAACAAAGCTAAAAGCTGGTTTTTTGAAAAAATAAACAAAATTGACAAACCATTAGCAAGACTCATTAAGAAACAAAGAGAGAAAAACCAAATTAACAAAATTAGAAATGAAAATGGAGAGATCACAACAGACAACACTGAAATACAAAGGATCATAAGAGACTACTACCAGCAGCTCTATGCCAATAAAATGGACAACTTGGATGAAATGGACAAATTCTTAGAAAAGTATAACTTTCCAAAACTGAACCAGGAAGAAATAGAAGATCTTAACAGACCCATCACAAGCAAGGAAATCGAAACTGTCATCAAAAATCTTCCAGCAAACAAAAGCCCAGGACCAGATGGCTTCACAGCTGAATTCTACCAAAAATTTAGAGAAGAGCTAACACCTATCTTACTCAAACTCTTCCAGAAAATTGCAGAAGAAGGTAAGCTTCCAAACTCATTCTATGAGGCCACCATAACCCTAATTCCAAAACCAGACAAAGATGCCACAAAAAAAGAAAACTACAGGCCAATATCACTGATGAACATAGATGCAAAAATCCTTAACAAAATTCTAGCAAACAGAATCCAACAACATATTAAAAAAATCATACACCATGACCAAGTGGGCTTTATCCCAGGAATGCAAGGATTCTTTAATATCCGCAAATCAATCAATGTAATACACCACATTAACAAATTGAAAGATAAAAACCATATGATTATCTCAATAGATGCAGAGAAAGCCTTTGACAAAATTCAACACTCATTTATGATTAAAACTCTCCAAAAAGCAGGAATAGAAGGAACATACCTCAACATAATAAAAGCTATATATGACAAACCCACAGCAAGCATCACCCTCAATGGTGAAATATTGAAGGCATTTCCCCTGAAATCAGGAACAAGACAAGGGTGCCCACTCTCACCACTACTATTCAACATAGTGTTGGAAGTGCTGGCCACAGCAATCAGAGCAGAAAAAGAAGTAAAAGGAATCCAGATAGGAAAAGAAGAAGTAAAACTCTCACTGTTTGCAGATGACATGATCCTCTACATAGAAAACCCTAAAGATTCTACCAGAAAATTACTAGAGCTAATCAATGAATATAGTAAAGTTGCAGGATATAAAATTAACACACAGAAATCCCTTGCATTCCTATATACTAACAATGAAAAAACAGACAGAGAAATTAAGGAAACAATACCATTCACCATTGCAACAAAAAGAATAAAATACTTAGGAGTATATCTACCTAAAGAAACAAAGGACCTATACATAGAAAACTATAAAACACTGATGAAAGAAATCAAAGAGGACACAAACAGATGGAGAAACATACCGTGTTCATGGATTGGAAGAATTAATATTGTCAAAATGGCTATTCTACCCAAAGCAGTCTATAGATTCAATGCAATCCCTATCAAGCTACCAACGGTATTTTTCACAGAACTAGACCAAAGAATTTCACAATTTGTATGGAAATACAAAAAACCTCGAATAGCCAAAGTAATCTTGAGAAAGAAGAATGGAACTGGAGGAATCAACCTGCCTGACTTCAGACTCTACTACAAAGCCACAGTCATCAAGACAGTATGGTACTGGCACAAAGACAGAAATATAGATCAATGGAACAGAATAGAAAGCCCAGAGATAAATCCACGAACCTATGGACACCTTATCTTTGACAAAGGAGGCAAGGATATACAATGGAAAAAAGACAACCTCTTTAACAAGTGGTGCTGGGAAAACTGGTCAACCACTTGTAAAAGAATGAAACTAGAACACTTTCTAACACCATACACAAAAATAAACTCAAAATGGATTAAAGATCTAAATGTAAGACCAGAAACTATAAAACTCCTAGAGGAGAACATAGGCAAAACACTCTCCGACATAAATCAAAGCAAGATCCTCTATGACCCACCTCCCAGAATATTGGAAATAAAAGCAAAACTAAACAAATGGGACCTAATGAAACTTAAAAGCTTTTGCACTACAAAGGAAACTATAAGTAAGATGAAAAGACAGCCCTCAGATTGGGAGAAAATAATAGCAAATGAAGAAACAGACAAAGGACTAATCTCAAAAATATACAAGCAACTCCTGCAGCTCAATTCCAGAAAAATAAATGACCCAATCAAAAAATGGGCCAAAGAACTAAACAGACATTTCTCCAAGGAAGACATACAGATGGCTAACAAACACATGAAAAGATGCTCAACATCACTCATTATTAGAGAAATGCAAATCAAAACCACAATGAGGTACCATTACACGCCAGTCAGGATGGCTGCTATCCAAAAGTCTACAAGCAATAAATGCTGGAGAGGGTGTGGAGAAAAGGGAACCCTCTTACACTGTTGGTGGGAATGCAAACTAGTACAGCCGCTATGGAGAACAGTGTGGAGATTTCTTAAAAAACTGGACATAGAACTGCCATATGACCCAGCAATCCCACTTCTGGGCATACACACTGAGGAAACCAGATCTGAAAGAGACACGTGCACCCCAATGTTCATTGCAGCACTGTTTATAATAGCCAGGACATGGAAGCAACCTAGATGCCCATCAGCAGATGAATGGATAAGGAAGCTGTGGTACATATATACCATGGAATATTACTCAGCCATTAAAAAGAATTCATTTGAACCAGTCCTAATGAGATGGATGAAGCTGGAGCCCCTTATACAGAGTGAAGTAAGCCAGAAAGATAAAGAACATTACAGCATACTGACACATGTATATGGAATTTAGAAAGGTGATAACGATAACCCTATATGCAGAACAGAAAAAGAGACACAGAAATACAGAACAGACTTTTGAACTTTGTGGGAGAATGTGAGGGTGGGATATTTCAAAAGAAAAGCATGTATACTATCTACGGTGAAACAGATCACCAGCCCAGGTGGGATGCATGAGACAAGTGCTCCGGCCTGGTGCACTGGGAAGACCCAGAGGAATCGGGTGGAGAGGGAGGTGGGAGGGCGGATCGGGATTGGGAATACATGTAAATCCATGGCTGATTCATATCAATGTATGACAAAACCCACTGGAAAAAAAAATAATAATAATAAAAATTAAAAAAAAAAAAAAAAAAAAAAGAAAATGGATAGGAGTCCCAGGATCCCTGTGGCACGTGGAAAGGGACCCTGGGTCTCCCGCCTCACGTGGAGACGCGTCCCAATTTCCATGCCAAGACTGGAGGAGAAGCGAGAGGTGTCCGTTGCACCAAGGCAGGAGTCCTGACGTCACTGAACAAACACGTGTCTGGAAGGGCCCTCCCCGTCGTAACTCGAGAATATACCCCAGGTTCGGTCCGCAACTCGAGAAAAACCATGAGACTTCCCCCTCGCAGCGAGATGAGGCCCGATTCCCCTGCACTGCGAGCAGAGCATTTCCGTGTTCGACATCAAACGTGAAAGGAGCCTTGATTTCCTTGATGGCACTCCAGAGAAAACCCAAGATCACTGTCTCAATTCTAGAGGGATCCTAAGGTCAGTGGAGCAACACGAAAGGGCTCCGTGGACTCCAAATCAACTCGAGATGAGAGCTTAATGTCTGACTTCGACTCAAGAGGATTACCAACTTTCCACAAGCACCTCAAGAGGAGGCTTCTCTCAGCTACAAGTATGTGAGAGGGACCCTGAGTTTGTGGCCTCAAGTGGACTGGACACCGAGATGCTCTGACTCGAAGTAAGGCCGGATATCCCTGCAGTGAATTGAATGCAGTCTCGTCTTGCATCTCCCACGACGAAGGGTTGTCTGAATCCCCTGTGGAGACCACAGAGAAAGACCTAGTTCTCCGCCTCATCGCGACCGGAGGCCTCACATCCTTTGAAACTCGAGAGGTCTGCGGAGATCAATGCTTCCAAAGGAGACGATGGCTGACTCCTCTTGAAAATGGATAGGAGTCCCAGGATCCCTGTGGCACGTGGAAAGGGACCCTGGGTCTCACGCCTCACGAGGAGACGCGTCTCAATTGCCATGCCAAGACTCGAGGAGAATCCCGAGGTGTCCCTTGCACCTAGGCCCGAGTCCTTGCGTCGATGAACAAACACGTGTCTGGAAGGGCACTCCCTGTCGTAACTCGAGAATATACCCCAGGGTCCGTCCGCAACTCGAGAAAAACCATGAGACATACCCCTCGCCCGGAGATGAGGCCCGATTCCGTGCACTGCGTGCAGAGCAATTCCGTGTTCCACATCAAATGTGAACGGAGCCTTGATTTCCTTGATGGCACTCCAGAGAAAACCCAAGATCACTGTCTCAAGTCTAGAGGGATCCTGAGGTAACTGGAGCAACACGAAAATGCTCCGTGGACCCCAAATCAACTCGAGATGAGAGCTTAGTCCATGGCTTCGACTCAAGAAAAATACCAACTTTCCACAAGCACCTCAAGAGTAGGCTTCTCTCAGCTACAGTTATGTGAGAAGGACCCTGAGTTTCTGGCCTCAAGTGGAATGGACACCGAGATGATCTGACTCGAAGTAAGGCCGGATATCCCTGCAGTGAATTGAATGCAGGCTCGTCTTGCATCTCCCAAGACGAAGGGATGTCTGAATCCCCTGTGGAGACCACAGAGAAAGAGTAGTTCTCCGCCTCATCGCGGCTGGAGACCTCAAATCCTTTGAAAACTCGAGAGGTCCGCGGAAATCAATGCTTCCAAAGGAGACGATGCCTGACTCTTCTTGAAAAAGGATAGGAGTCCCAGGATCCCTTTGGCACGTGGAAAGGGAAACTGGGTCTTCCGCCTCACATGGAGACGCGTTCCAATTGCCATGCCAAGACTTGAGGAGAAACCCGAGGTGTCCCTCGCACCTAGGCTGGAGTCCTGACGTCGCTGATCAAACACGTGTCTGGAAGGGCACTCCCCGTCCTAACTCGAGAATATACCCAAGGTTCCGGCCGCAACTCGAGAAAAACCATGAGACTTCCCCCTCGCCGCCAGATGAGGCCCGATTCCCCTGCCCTACGTGCAGAGCATTTCCGTGTTCCACATCAAACGTGAAAGGAGCCTTGATTTCCTTGATGGCGCTCCAGAGAAAACCCAAGATCACTGTCTCAAGTCTAGAGGGATCCTGAGGTCACTGGAGCAACACGAAAGGGCTCCGTGGACCCCAAATCAACTCGAGATGAGAGTTTAGTCCCTGGCTTCGACTCAAGAGGAATACCAACTTTCCACAAGCACCTGAAGAGGAGGCTTCTCTCAGCTACAGGTATGTGAGAAGGACCCTGAGTTTGTGGCCTCAAGGGAAATGGACACCGAGATGCTCTGCCTCGAAGTAAGGCCAGATATCCCTGCAGTGAATTGAATGCAGGCTCGTCTTGCCTCTCCCAAGACGAAGGGATGTCTGAATCCCCTGTGGAGACCACAGAGAAAGACCAAGTTCTCAGCCTCCTCGCGACCAGAGGCCTCACATCATTTGAAAACTCGAAAGGTCCGCGGAGATCAATGCTTCCAAAGGATATGATGCCTGACTCCTCTTGAAAATGGATTGAGTCCCAGGATCCGTGTGGCACGTGGAAAGGGACCCTGGGTATCCCGCTTCACGTGGAGACGCGTCCCAATTGCCATGCCAAGACTCGAGGAGAATCCCGAGGGGTCCCTCGCACCTACGCAGGAGTCCTGACGTCGCTGAACAAACACGTGTCTGGAAGGGCCCTCCCCGTCGTAACTCGAGAATATAGCCCAGGTTCCGGCCGCAACTCGAGAAAAACCATGAGACTTCCCCCTCGCCGCGAGATGAGGCCCGATTCCCCTGCATTGCGTGCAGAGCAATTCCGTGTTCCACATCAAACGTGAAAGGAGCCTTGATTTCCTTGATGGCACTCCAGAGAAAACCCAAGATCACTGTCTCAAGTCTAGAGGGATCCTGAGGTCACTGGAGCAACACGAAAGGGCTCCGTGAACCCCAAATCAACTCGAGATGAGAGCTTAGTCCCTGGCTTCGACTCAAGAGGAATACCAACTTTCCACAAGCACCTCAAGAGGAGGCTTCTCTCAGCTACAGGTATGTGAGAGGGACCCTAAATCTGTGGCCTCAAGTGGAATGGACCCCGAGATGCTCTGACTCGAAGTAAGGCCGGATATCCCTACAGTGAATTGAATGCAGGCTCGTCTTGCATCTCCCAAGACGAAGGGATGTCTGAATCCCCTGTGGAGACCACAGAGAGACCTAGTCCTCTGCCTCATCGAGACTGGAGGCCTCACATCCTTTGAAAACTCGAGAGGTCCGCGGAGATCAATGCTTCCAAAGGAAACGATGCCTGACTCTTGTTGACAATGGATAGGAGTCCCAGGATCCCTGTGGCATGTGGAAAGGGACCCTGTGTCTCCCGCCTCTCGTCGAGACGCGTCCCAATTGCCATGCCAAGACTCGAGGAGAATCCCCAGGTATCCCTCACACCTAGGCAGGAGTCCTGACGTCGCTGAACAAACACGTGTCTGGAAGGGCCCTCCCCGTCGTAACTCGAGAATATACCCCAGGTTCCGGCCACAACTGGAGAAACACCATGAGACTTCCCCCTCGCCGGGAAATGAGGCCCGATTCCCCTGCACTGCATGCAGAACAATTCCGTGTTCCACATGAAACGTGAAAGGAGCCTTGATTTCCTTGATGGCACTCCAGAGAAAACCCAAGATCACTGTTTCAAGTCTAGAGGGATCCTGAGGTCACTGGAGCAACACCAAAAGGCTCCGTGGACCCCAAATCAACTCGAGATGAGAGCTTAGTCCATGGCTTCGACTCAAGAGAAATACCAACTTTCCACAAGCACCTCAAGAGGAGGCTTCTCTCAGCTACTGGTATGTGAGAGGGACCCTGAGTGTGTGGCCTCAAGTGGAATGGACACCGAGATGCTCTGACTCGAAGTAAGGCCGGATATCCTTGCAGTGAATTGAATGCAGGCTCGTCTTGCATCTCCCAAGACGAAGGGATGTCTGAATCCCCTGTGGAGACGACAGAGAAAGAAGTAGTCCTCCGCCTCATCGCGTCCGGAGGCCTCACATCCTTTGAAAACTCGAGAGGTCCGCGGAGATCAATGCTTCCAAAGGGGACGAAGCCTGACACGTGCAGAAAATGGATAGGAGTCCCCGGATCCCTGTGGCACGTGGAAAGGGACCCTGGGTCTCCCGCCTCATGTGGAGACGCGTCCCAATTGCCATGCCAAGACTCGAGGAGAATCCCGAGGTGTCCCTCGCACCTAAGCAGGAGTCCTGACGTCGCTGAACAAACACGTGTCTGGAAGGGCCCTCCCCATCGTAACTCGAGAATATACACCAGTTTCTGGCCGCAACTCGAGAAAAACCAGGAGACTTACCCCTCGCCGCGAGATGAGGCACGATTCCCCTGCCCTGCGTGCAGAGCCATTCCGTATTCCACATCAAAAATGAAAGGAGCCTTGATTTCCTTGATGGCACTCCAGAGAAAACCCAAGATCACTGTCTCAAGTCTAGAGGGATCCTGAGGTCACTGGAGCAACACGAAAGGGCTCCGTGGACCCCAAATCAACTCGAGATGAGAGCTTAGTCCCTGGCTTCGACTCAAGAGGAATACCAACTTTCCACAAGCACCTCAAGAGGAGGCTTCTCTCAGCTACAGGTATGTGAGAGGAACCATGAGTTTGTGGCCTCAAGTGCAATCGACACCGAGATGCTCTGATTCGAAATAAGGCCGGATATCCCTGCAGTGAATTGAATGCAGGCTCGTCTTGCATCTCCCAAGACGAAGGGATGTCTGAATCCCCTGTGGATACCGCAGAGAAAGACCTAGTCCTCCGCCTCATCATGACCGGAGGCCTCACATCCTTTGAAAACTCGAGAGGTCTGCAGAGATCAATGCTTCCAAAGGAAACGATGCCTGACTCTTCTTGAAAATGGATAGGAGTCCCAGGATCACTGTGGCACGTGGAACGGGACACTGGGTCTCCCGCCTAACGTGGAGACGCGTCCCAATTGCCATGCCAAGACTCGAGGAGAATCCCGAGGTGTCCCTCGCACCTAAGCAGGAGTCCTGACGTCGCTGAACAAACACGTGTCTGGAAGGGCCCTCCCCATCGTAACTCGAGAATATCCCCCAGGTTCCGGCCGCAACTCGAGAAAAACCATGACAATTCCCCCTCGCCGCGACATGAATCCCGATTCCCCTGGACTGCGTGCAGAGCAATTCCGTGTTCCACATCAAACGTGAAAGGAGACTTGATTTCCATGATGGCACTCCAGAGAAAACCCAAGATCACTGTCTCAAGTCTAAAGGGATCCTGAGGTCACTGTAGCAACACGAAAGGGCTCCGTGGACCCGAAATCAAATCGAGATGAGAGCTTAGTCCCTGGCTTCGACTCAAGAGGAATGCCAACATTCCACAAGCACCTCAAGAGGAGGCTTCTCTCAGCTACAGGTATGTGAGAGGGACCCTGAGTTTTTGGCCTCAAGTGGAATGGACACCGAGATGCTCTGACTCGAAGTAAGGCCGGATATCCATTCAGTGAATTGAATGCAGGCTCGTCTTGCATCTCCCAAGACGAAGGGTTGTCTGAATCCCCTGTGGAGACCACAGGGAAAGACCTAGTCCTCCGCCTCCTCGCTACGGGAGGCCTCATATCCTTTGAACACTCGAGAGGTCCGCTGAGATCAATACTTCCGAAGGAGACGATGCCTGACTCCTCTTGAAAATGGATAGGAGTCCCAGGATCCCTGCGGCACGTGGAAAGGGACCCTGGGTCTCCCGCCTCACGTGGAGACGCGTTCCAATTGCAATGCAAAGACTCGAGGAGAATCTCGAGGTGTCCCTCGCACCTAGGCAGGGGTCCTGACGTCGCTGAACAAACATGTGTCTGGAAGGGCCCTCCCCGTCGTAACTCGAGAATATACCCCAGGTTCCGGCCGCAACTCGAGAAAAACCATTAGACTTCCCACTGGCCGAGAGATGAGGCCCGATTCCCCTGCACTGCGTGCAGAGCAATTCCGTGTTCCACATCAAACGTGAAAGGAGCCTTGATTTCCTTGATGGCACTCCAGAGAAAACCCAAGATCACTGTCTCAAGTCTAGAGGGATCCTGAGGTCACTGGAGCAACACGAAAGTGATCCTTGGACCCCAAATCAACAGGAGAAGAGAACTTAGTCCCTGGCTTCGACTCAAGAGGAATACCAACTTTCCACAAGCACCTCAAGAGGAGGCTTCTCTCAGCTACAGGTATGTGAGAGGTACCCTGAGTTTGTGGCCTCAAGTGGAATGGACACCGAGATGCTCTGAACGGAAGTAAGGCCGGATATCCCTGCAGTGAATTGAATGCAGGCTCGTCTTGCATCTCCCAAGACGAAGGGATGTCTGAATCCCCTGTGGAGACCACAGAGAAAGACCTAGTTCTCCGCCTCATGGCGACCGGAGGCCTCACATCCTTTGAAAATTCGAGAGGTCCAGGGAGATCAATGTTTCCAAAAGAGACGATGCCTGACTCCTCTTGAAATTGGATCGGAGTCCCAAGATCCCTGTGGCACTTGCAAAGGGAACCTGGGTCTCCTGCCTCACGTGGAGACGGGTCCCAATTGCCATGCCAAGACTCGATGAGTATCCCGAGTTGTCCCTCGCACCTAAGCAGGAGTCCTGAAGTCGCTGAACAAAGAAGTGTCTGGAAGGGCACTCCCCGTTGTAACTCGAGAATATACCCTAGGTTCCGGCCGCAACTTGAGAAAAACCAGGAGACTTCCACCTCGCCACGAGATGAGGCCCGATTCCCCTGGAATGCGTGCAGAGCAATTCCGTGTTCCAAATCAAACGTGAAAGGAGCCTTGATTTCCTTCATGGCGCTCCAGAGAAAACCCAAGATCCCTGTCTCTCGTCTAGAGGGATCCTGAAGTCACTGGAGCAACACAAAAGGGCTCCGTGGAAACCAAATCAACTCGAGATGAGAGCTTAGTCCCTGGCTTCGACTCAAGAGGAATACCAACTTTCCACAAGCACCTCAAGAGGAGGCTTCTCTCAGCTACAGTTTGTGAGAGGGACCCTGAGTTTGTGGCCTCAAGTGGAATGGACACCGAGATGCTCTGACTCGGAGTAAGGCCGGATATCCCTACAGTGAATTGAATGCAGGCTCGTCTTGCATCTCCTAAGAAGAAGGGATGTCTGAATCCCCTGTGGAGACCACAGAGAAAGACCTAATTCTCCGCCTCATCGCGAGCGGAGACCTCACATCCTTTGCAAACTCGAGAGGTCCGCGGAGATCAATGCTTCCAAAGGAGACGATGCCTGACTCCTCTTGAAAATGGAGAGGAGTACCAGGATCCCTGTGGCACTTGGAAAGGGACCCTGGGTCTCCCGCCTCACGTGGAGACGCGTCCCAATGGCCATGCCAAGACTCGAGGAGAATCCCGAGGTGTCCCTCACTCCTAGGCAGGAGTCCTGACGTCGCTGAACAAACACGTGTCTGGAAGGGCCCTCCCCGTCGTAACTCGAGATTATACCCCAGGTTCCGGCCGCAACTCGAGAAAAGCCATGAGACTTCCCCCTTGCCGCGACATGAGGCCCGATTATCCTGGACTGCGTGCAGAGCAATTCCGTGTTCCACATCAAACGTGAAAGGAGACTTGATTTCCTTGATGGCACTCCAGAGAAAACCCAAGTTCACTGTCTCAAGTCTAGAGGGATCCTGAGGTCACTGTAGCAACAAGAAAGGGCTCCGTGGACCCCAAATCAACTCGAGATGAGAGCTTAGTCCCTGGCTTCGACTCAAGAGGAATACCAACTTTCCACAAGCACCTCAAGAGGAGGCTTCTCTCAGCTACAGGTATGTGAGAGGGACCCTGAGTTTGTGGCCTCAAGTGGAATGGACACCGAGATGCTCTGACTCGAAGGAAGGCCGGATATCCCTGCAGTGAATTGAATGCAGTCTCGTCTTGCATCTCCCAAGACGAAGGGTTGTCTGAATCCCCTGTGGAGACCACAGAGAAAGACATAGTCCTCCGCCTCCTCGCGACCGGAGGCCTCATATCCTTTGAAAACTCGAGAGGTCCGCGGAGATCAATGCTTCCAAAGGAGACGATGCCTGACTCTTCTTGGAAATGGATAGGAGTCCCAGGATCCCTGTGGCACGTGGAAAGGGACCCTGGGTCTGCTGCCTCACGTGGAGACGCGTCCCAATTGCCCTGCCAAGACTCGAGGAAAATCCCGAGGTGTCCCTCGCACCTAGGCAGGAGTCCTGACGTCGCTGAACAAACACGTGTCTGGAAGGTCCCTCCCCGTCGTAACTCGAGAATATACCCCAGGTTCCGGCCGCAACTCGAGAAAAACCATGAGACTTACCATTCGCCGCGAGATGTGGCCCGATTCCCCTGCCCTTCTTGCAGAGCAATTCCGTATTCCACATCAAAAATGAAAGGAGACTTGATTTCCTTGATGGCACTCTAGAGAAAACCCAAGATCACTGTCTCAAGTCTAGAGGGATCCTGAGGTCACTGGAGCAACACGAAAGGGCTCCGTGGACCCCAAATCAACTCGAGATGAGAGCTTAGTAACTGGTTTCGACTCAAGTGGAATACCAACTTTCCACAAGCACCTCAAGAGGAGGCTTCTCTCAGCTACAGGTATGTGAGAGGGACCCTGAGTTTGTGGCCTCAAGTGGAATGGACACCGAGATGCTCTGACTCGAATTAAGGCCGAATATCCCAACAGTGAATTGAATGCAGGCTCGTCTTGCAGTTCCAAAGATGAAGGGATGTCTGAATCCCCTGTGGAGACAACCGAGAAGGACCTAATTCTACGCCTCATCGCGAGCGGAGGCCTCACATCCTTTGAAAACTCGAGAGGTCTGCGGAGATCAATGCTTCCAAAGGAGACGATGCCTGACTCCTCTTGAAAATGGATAGGAGTCCCAGGATCCCTGTGGCACGTGGAAAGGGGCCCTGGGTCTCCCGCCTCACGTGGAGACGCGTCCCAATTGCCATGCCAAGACTCGAGGAGAATCCCGAGGTGTCCCTCGCACCTAGGCAGGAGTCCTGACGTCGCTGAACAAACACGTGTCTGGAAGGGCCCTCCCCGTCTTAAATCCAGAATATACCCCAGGTTTCGGCCGCCACTTGAGAAAAACCATGATACATCCCTCTTGCCGTGAGATGAGGCCCGATTCCCCTGCACTGAGTGCAGAACAATTCCGTGTTCCACATCAAACGTGAAAGGAGCCTTGATTTCCTTGATGGCACTCCAGAGAAAACCCAAGATCACTGTCTCAAGTCTAGAGGGATCCTGAGGTCACTGGAGCAACACGAAAGGGCTCCGTGGACTCCAAATCAACTCGAGATGAGAGCTTAGTCCCTGGCTTCGACTCAAGAGGAATACCAACTTTCCACAAGCACCTCAAGAGGAGGCTTCTCTCAGCTACAGGTATGTGAGAGGGACCCTGAGTTTGTGGCCTCAAGTCGAATGGACACCGAGATGCTCTGACTCGAAGTAAGGCCGGATATCCCTGCAGTGAACTGAATGGAGGCTCGTCTTGCATCTCCCAAGACGAAGGGTAGTCTGAATCCCCTGTGGAGACCACAGAGAAAGACCTAGTCCTCCACCTCAAAGCAACCGGAGGCCTCATATCCTTTGAAAATTCGAGAGGTCCGCGGATATCAATACTTCCGAAGGAGACGATGCCTGACTCCTCTTGAAAATGGATAGGAGTCCCAGGATCCCTGTGGCACGTGGAAAGGGACCCTGGGTCTCCTGCCTCACGTGGAGACGACTCCCAATTGCCATGCCAAGACTCGAGGAGAATCCCGAGGTGTCCCTCGCACCTAGGCAGGAGTCCTGACGTCGCTGAAGAAACACGTGTCTGGAAGGGCCCTCCCCATCGTAATTCGAGAATATACCCCAGGTTCCGGCCGCAACGCGAGAAAAACCATGAGACTTCCCCCTCGCCGCGAGATGAGGCCCGATTCCCCTCCACTGCGTGCAGAGCAATTCCGTTTTCCACATCAAACGTGAAAGGAGCCTTGACTTTCTTGATGGCACTCTAGAGAATACCCAAGATCACTGTCTCAAGTCTAGAGGGATCATGAGGTCACTGGAGCAACAAGAAAGGGCTCCGTGGACCCCAAATCAACTCGAGATGAGAGCTTAGTCCCTTGGCTTCGACTCAAGAGGAATACCAACTTTCCACAAGCACCTCAAGAGGAGGCTTCTCTCAGCTACAGGTATGTGAGAGGGCCCCTGAGTTTGTGGCCTCAAGTGAATGGACACCGAGATGCTCTGACTCGAAGTAAGGCCGGATATCCCTGCAGTGAATTGAATGCAGGCTCGTCTTGCATCTCCCAAGACGAAGGGATGTCTGAATCCCCTGTGGAGACCACAGAGAAAGACCTAATTCTCCGCCTCATCGCGAGCGGAGGCCTCACATCCTTTGAAAACTCGAGAGGTCCGCAGAGATCAATGCTTCCAAAGGAGACGATGCCTGACTCCTCTTGAAAATGGATAGGAGTCCCAGGATCACTGTGGCACGTGGAAAGGGACCCTGGGTCTCCCGCCTCACGTGGAGACGCGTCCCAATTGCCATGCCAAGACTCGAGGAGAATCCCGAGGTGTCCCTCGCTTCTAGGCAGGAGTCCTGACGTCGCTGAACAAACACGTGTCTGGAAGGGCCTTCCCATCGTACCTCGAGAATATACCCCAGGTTCCGGCCGCAACTCGAGAAAAACCATGAGACTTCCCCCTCGCCGCGAGATGAGGTCCGATTCCCCTGCACTGCGTCCAGAGCAATTCCGTGTTCCACATCAAACGTGAAAGGAGCCTTGATTTCCTTGATGGCACTCCAGAGAAAACCCAAGTTCACTGTCTCAAGTCTAGAGGGATCCTGAGGTCACTCGAGCAAAAGGAAAGGGCTCCGTGGACCCCAAATCAACTCGAGATGAGAGCTTAGTCCCTGGCTTCAACTCAAGAGGAATACCAACTTTCCACAAGCACCTCAAGAGGAGGCTTCTCTCAGCTACACGTATGTGAGAGGGCCCCTGAGTTTGTGGCCTCAAATGGAATGGACACCGAGATGATCTGACTCGAAGTAAGGCCGGATATCCCTGCAGTGAATTGAATGCAGGCTCGTCTTGCATCTCCTAAGAAGAAGGGATGTCTGAATCCCCTGTGGAGACCACAGAGAAAGACCTAATTCTCCGCCTCATCGCGAGCGGAGACCTCACATCCTTTGCAAACTCGAGAGGTCCGCGGAGATCAATGCTTCCAAAGGAGACGATGCCTGACTCCTCTTGAAAATGGAGGGAAGTACCAGGATCCATGTGGCACTTGGAAAGGGACCCTGGGTCTCCCGCCTCACGTGGAGACGCGTCCCAATGGCCATGCCAAGACTCGAGGAGAATCCCGAGGTGTCCCTCACTCCTAGGCAGGAGTCCTGACGTCGCTGAACAAACACGTGTCTGGAAGGGCCCTCCCCGTCGTAACTCGAGATTATACCCCAGGTTCCGGCCGCAACTCGAGAAAAGCCATGAGACTTCCCCCTCGCCGCGACATGAGGCCCGATTATCCTGGACTGCGTGCAGAGCAATTCCTTGTTCCACATCAAACGTGAAAGGAGACTTGATTTCCTTGATGGCACTCCAGAGAAAACCCAAGATCACTGTCTCAAGTCTAGAGGGATCCTGAGGTCACTGTAGCAACAAGAAAGGTCTCCGTGGACCCCAAATCAACTCGAGATGAGAGCTTAGTCCCTTTCGTCGACTCAAGAGGAATACCAACTTTCCACAAGCACCTAAAGAGGAGGCTTCTCTCAGCTACAGGTATGTGAGAGGGACCCTGAGTTTGTGGCCTCAAGTGGAATGGACACCGAGATGCTCTGACTCGAAGGAAGGCCGGATATCCCTGCAGTGAATTGAATGCAGGCTCGTCTTGCATCTCCCAAGACGAAGGGTTGTCTGAATCCCCTGTGGAGACCACAGAGAAAGACATAGTCCTCCGCCTCCTCGCGACCGGAGGCCTCATATCCTTTGAAAACTCGAGAGGTCCGCGGAGATCAATGCTTCCAAAGGAGACGATGCCTGACTCTTCTTGGAAATGGATAGGAGTCCCAGGATCCCTGTGGCACGTGGAAAGGGACCCTGGGTCTGCTGCCTCACGTGGAGACGCGTCCCAATTGCCCTGCCAAGACTCGAGGAAAATCCCGAGGTGTCCTTCGCACCTAGGCAGGAGTCCTGACGTCGCTGAACAAACACGTGTCTGGAAGGTCCCTCCCCGTCGTAACTCGAGATTATACCCCAGGTTCCGGCCGCTACTCGAGAGAAACCATGAGACTTACCATTCGCCGCGAGATGTGGCCCGATTCCCCTCCCCTTCTTGCAGAGCAATTCCGTATTCCACATCAAAAATGAAAGGAGACTTGATTTCCTTGATGGCACTCTAGAGAAAACCCAAGATCACTGTCTCAAGTCTAGAGGGATCCTGAGGTCACTGGAGCAACACGAAAGGGCTCCGTGGACCCCAAATCAACTCGAGATGAGAGCTTAGTAACTGGTTTCGACTCAAGTGGAATACCAACTTTCCACAAGCACCTCAAGAGGAGGCTTCTCTCAGCTACAGGTATGTGAGAGGGACCCTGAGTTTGTGGCCTCAAGTGGAATGGACACCGAGATGCTCTGACTCGAATTAAGGCCGAATATCCCAACAGTGAATTGAATGCAGGCTCGTCTTGCAGTTCCAAAGATGAAGGGATGTCTGAATCCCCTGTGGAGACAACCGAGAAGGACCTAATTCTACGCCTCATCGCGAGCGGAGGCCTCACATCCTTTGAAAACTCGAGAGGTCTGCGGAGATCAATGCTTCCAAAGGAGACGATGCCTGACTCCTCTTGAAAATGGATAGGAGTCCCAGGATCCCTGTGGCACGTGGAAAGGGGCCCTGGGTCTCCCGCCTCACGTGGAGACGCGTCCCAATTGCCATGCCAAGACTCGAGGAGAATCCCGAGGTGTCCCTCGCACCTAGGCAGGAGTCCTGACGTCGCTGAACAAACACGTGTCTGGAAGGGCCCTCCCCGTCTTAAATCCAGAATATACCCCAGGTTTCGGCCGCCACTTGAGAAAAACCATGATACATCCCTCTTGCCGTGAGATGAGGCCCGATTCCCCTGCACTGAGTGCAGAACAATTCCGTGTTCCACATCAAACGTGAAAGGAGCCTTGATTTCCTTGATGGCACTCCAGAGAAAACCCAAGATCACTGTCTCAAGTCTAGAGGGATCCTGAGGTCACTGGAGCAACACGAAAGGGCTCCGTGGACTCCAAATCAACTCGAGATGAGAGCTTAGTCCCTGGCTTCGACTCAAGAGGAATACCAACTTTCCACAAGCACCTCAAGAGGAGGCTTCTCTCAGCTACAGGTATGTGAGAGGGACCCTGAGTTTGTGGCCTCAAGTCGAATGGACACCGAGATGCTCTGACTCGAAGTAAGGCCGGATATCCCTGCAGTGAACTGAATGGAGGCTCGTCTTGCATCTCCCAAGACGAAGGGTTGTCTGAATCCCCTGTGGAGACCACAGAGAAAGACCTAGTCCTCCACCTCAAAGCAACCGGAGGCCTCATATCCTTTGAAAATTCGAGAGGTCCGCGGATATCAATACTTCCGAAGGAGACGATGCCTGACTCCTCTTGAAAATGGATAGGAGTCCCAGGATCCCTGTGGCACGTGGAAAGGGACCCTGGGTCTCCTGCCTCACGTGGAGACGACTCCCAATTGCCATGCCAAGACTCGAGGAGAATCCCGAGGTGTCCCTCGCACCTAGGCAGGAGTCCTGACGTCGCTGAAGAAACACGTGTCTGGAAGGGCCCTCCCCATCGTAATTCGAGAATATACCCCAGGTTCCGGCCGCAACGCGAGAAAAACCATGAGACTTCCCCCTCGCCGCGAGATGAGGCCCGATTCCCCTCCACTGCGTGCAGAGCAATTCCGTTTTCCACATCAAACGTGAAAGGAGCCTTGACTTTCTTGATGGCACTCTAGAGAATACCCAAGATCACTGTCTCAAGTCTAGAGGGATCATGAGGTCACTGGAGCAACAAGAAAGGGCTCCGTGGACCCCAAATCAACTCGAGATGAGAGCTTAGTCCCTTGGCTTCGACTCAAGAGGAATACCAACTTTCCACAAGCACCTCAAGAGGAGGCTTCTCTCAGCTACAGGTATGTGAGAGGGCCCCTGAGTTTGTGGCCTCAAGTGAATGGACACCGAGATGCTCTGACTCGAAGTAAGGCCGGATATCCCTGCAGTGAATTGAATGCAGGCTCGTCTTGCATCTCCCAAGACGAAGGGATGTCTGAATCCCCTGTGGAGACCACAGAGAAAGACCTAATTCTCCGCCTCATCGCGAGCGGAGGCCTCACATCCTTTGAAAACTCGAGAGGTCCGCAGAGATCAATGCTTCCAAAGGAGACGATGCCTGACTCCTCTTGAAAATGGATAGGAGTCCCAGGATCACTGTGGCACGTGGAAAGGGACCCTGGGTCTCCCGCCTCACGTGGAGACGCGTCCCAATTGCCATGCCAAGACTCGAGGAGAATCCCGAGGTGTCCCTCGCTTCTAGGCAGGAGTCCTGACGTCGCTGAACAAACACGTGTCTGGAAGGGCCTTCCCATCGTACCTCGAGAATATACCCCAGGTTCCGGCCGCAACTCGAGAAAAACCATGAGACTTCCCCCTCGCCGCGAGATGAGGTCCGATTCCCCTGCACTGCGTCCAGAGCAATTCCGTGTTCCACATCAAACGTGAAAGGAGCCTTGATTTCCTTGATGGCACTCCAGAAAAAACCCAAGTTCACTGTCTCAAGTCTAGAGGGATCCTGAGGTCACTCGAGCAAAAGGAAAGGGCTCCGTGGACCCCAAATCAACTCGAGATGAGAGCTTAGTCCCTGGCTTCAACTCAAGAGGAATACCAACTTTCCACAAGCACCTCAAGAGGAGGCTTCTCTCAGCTACACGTATGTGAGAGGGCCCCTGAGTTTGTGGCCTCAAATGGAATGGACACCGAGATGATCTGACTCGAAGTAAGGCCGGATATCCCTGCAGTGAATTCAATGCAGGCTCGTCTTGCATCTCCTAAGAAGAAGGGATGTCTGAATCCCCTGTGGAGACCACAGAGAAAGACCTAATTCTCCGCCTCATCGCGAGCAGAGACCTCACATCCTTTGCAAACTCGAGAGGTCCGCGGAGATCAATGCTTCCAAAGGAGACGATGCCTGACTCCTCTTGAAAATGGAGGGAAGTACCAGGATCCATGTGGCACTTGGAAAGGGACCCTGGGTCTCCCGCCTCACGTGGAGACGCGTCCCAATGGCCATGCCAAGACTCGAGGAGAATCCCGAGGTGTCCCTCACTCCTAGGCAGGAGTCCTGACGTCGCTGAACAAACACGTGTCTGGAAGGGCCCTCCCCGTCGTAACTCGAGATTATACCCCAGGTTCCGGCCGCAACTCGAGAAAAGCCATGAGACTTCCCCCTCGCCGCGACATGAGACCCGATTATCCTGGACTGCGTGCAGAGCAATTCCTTGTTCCACATCAAACGTGAAAGGAGACTTGATTTCCTTGATGGCACTCCAGAGAAAACCCAAGATCACTGTCTCAAGTCTAGAGGGATCCTGAGGTCACTGTAGCAACAAGAAAGGTCTCCGTGGACCCCAAATCAACTCGAGACGAGAGCTTAGTCCCTTTCGTCGACTCAAGAGGAATACCAACTTTCCACAAGCACCTAAAGAGGAGGCTTCTCTCAGCTACAGGTATGTGAGAGGGACCCTGAGTTTGTGGCCTCAAGTGGAATGGACACCGAGATGCTCTGACTCGAAGGAAGGCCGGATATCCCTGCAGTGAATTGAATGCAGGCTCGTCTTGCATCTCCCAAGACGAAGGGTTGTCTGAATCCCCTGTGGAGACCACAGAGAAAGACATAGTCCTCCGCCTCCTCGCGACCGGAGGCCTCATATCCTTTGAAAACTCGAGAGGTCCGCGGAGATCAATGCTTCCAAAGGAGACGATGCCTGACTCTTCTTGGAAATGGATAGGAGTCCCAGGATCCCTGTGGCACGTGGAAAGGGACCCTGGGTCTGCTGCCTCACGTGGAGACGCGTCCCAATTGCCCTGCCAAGACTCGAGGAAAATCCCGAGGTGTCCTTCGCACCTAGGCAGGAGTCCTGACGTCGCTGAACAAACACGTGTCTGGAAGGTCCCTCCCCGTCGTAACTCGAGATTATACCCCAGGTTCCGGCCGCTACTCGAGAGAAACCATGAGACTTACCATTCGCCGCGAGATGTGGCCCGATTCCCCTCCCCTTCTTGCAGAGCAATTCCGTATTCCACATCAAAAATGAAAGGAGACTTGATTTCCTTGATGGCACTCTAGAGAAAACCCAAGATCACTGTCTCAAGTCTAGAGGGATCCTGAGGTCACTGGAGCAACACGAAAGGGCTCCGTGGACCCCAAATCAACTCGAGATGAGAGCTTAGTAACTGGTTTCGACTCAAGTGGAATACCAACTTTCCACAAGCACCTCAAGAGGAGGCTTCTCTCAGCTACAGGTATGTGAGAGGGCCCCTGAGTTTGTGGCCTCAAGTGGAATGGACACCGAGATGCTCTGACTCGAATTAAGGCCGAATATCCCAACAGTGAATTGAATGCAGGCTCGTCTTGCAGTTCCAAAGATGAAGGGATGTCTGAATCCCCTGTGGAGACAACCGAGAAGGACCTAATTCTACGCCTCATCGCGAGCGGAGGCCTCACATCCTTTGAAAACTCAAGAGGTCTGCGGAGATCAATGCTTCCAAAGGAGACGATGCCTGACTCCTCTTGAAAATGGATAGGAGTCCCAGGATCCCTGTGGCACGTGGAAAGGGACCCTGGGTCTCCCGCCTCACGTGGAGACGCGTCCCAATTGCCATGCCAAGACTCGAGGAGAATCCCGAGGTGTCCCTCGCACCTAGGCAGGAATCCTGACGTCGCTGAACAAACACGTGTCTGGAAGGGCCCTCCCCATCTTAAATCCAGAATATACCCCAGGTTTCGGCCGCCACTTGAGAAAAACCATGATACATCCCTCTTGCCGTGAGATGAGGCCCGATTCCCCTGCACTGAGTGCAGAACAATTCCGTGTTCCACATCAAACGTGAAAGGAGCCTTGATTTCCTTGATGGCACTCCAGAGAAAACCCAAGATCACTGTCTCAAGTCTAGAGGGATCCTGAGGTCACTGGAGCAACACGAAAGGGCTCCGTGGTCCCCAAATCAACTCGAGATGAGAGCTTAGTCCCTGGCTTCGACTCAAGAGGAATACCAACTTTCCACAAGCACCTCAAGAGGAGGCTTCTCTCAGCTCCAGGTATGTGAGAGGGACCCTGAGTTTGTGGCCTCAAGTGGAATGGACACCGAGATGCTCTGAGTAGAAGTAAGGCCGGATATCCCTGCAGTGAATTGAATGCAGGCTCGTCTTGCATCTCCCAAGACGAAGGGTTGTAGGAATCCCCTGTGGAGACCACAGAGAAAGACCTAGTCCTCCACCTCAACACAACCGG
This sequence comes from Dama dama, assembly GCF_033118175.1. NCBI lineage: Eukaryota > Metazoa > Chordata > Mammalia > Artiodactyla > Cervidae > Dama > Dama dama. Next base: position 7,480,564 of record NC_083697.1, on the reverse strand, counting down.
AGGCCTCATATCCTTTGAAACCTCGAGAGGTCCGCGGAGATCAATACTTCCGAAGGAGACGATGCCTGACTCCTCTTGAAAATGGATAGAAGTCCCAGGATCCCTGTGGCACGTGGAAAGGGACCCTGGGTCTCCCGCCTCACGTGGAGACGCGTCCCAATTGCCATGCCAAGACTCGAGGAGAATCCCGAGGTGTCCCTCGCTTCTAGGCAGGAGTCCTGACGTCGCTGAACAAACACGTGTCTGGAAGGGCCCTCCCCGTCGTAACTCGAGAATATACCCCAGGTTCCGGCCGCAACTCGAGAAAAACCATGAGACTTCCCCCTCGCTGCAAGATGAGGCCCGATTCCCCTGCACTGCATGCAGAGTAATTCCTTGTTCCACATCAAACGTGAAAGGAGCCTTGATTTCCTTGATGGCACTCTAGAGAAAACCCAAGATCACTGTCTCAAGTCTAGAGGGATCCTGAGGTAACTTTAGCAACACGAAAGGGCTCCGTGGACCCCAAATCAACTCGAGATGAGAGCTTAGTCCCTGGCTTCGACTCAAGAGGAATACCAACTTTCCACAAGCACCTCAAAAGGGGGCTTCTCTCAGCTACAAGTATGTGAGAGGGACCCTGAGTTTGTGGCCTCAAGTGGAATGGACACCGAGATGCTCTGACTCGAAGTAAGGCCGGATATCCCTGCAGTGAATTGAATGCAGGCTCGTCTTGCATCTCCCAAGACGAAGGGATGTCTGAATCCCCTGTGGAGACCACAGAGAAAGACCTAGTCCTCCGCCTCATCGCGACCGGAGGCCTCACATCCTTTGAAAACTCGAGAGGTCTGCAGAGATCAGTGCTTCCAAAGGAGACGATGCCTGACTCCTCTTGAAAATGGATAGGAGTCCCAGGATCCCTGTGGCACGTGGAAAGGGACCCTGGGTCTCCCGCCTCACGTGGAGACGTGTCCTAATTGCCATGCCAAGACTCGAGGAAAATCCCGAGGTGTCCCTCGCACCTAGGCATGAGTCCTGACGTCGCTGAACAAACACGTGTCTGGAAGGGCCCTCCCCGTCGTAACTCGAGAATATACCCCAGGTTCCAGCCGCAACTCGAGAAAAACCATGAGATTTCCCCCTCGCCGCGAGTTGAGGCCCGATTCCCCTGCACTGCATGCAGTGCAATTCCGTGTTCCACATCAAACGTGAAAGGGGCCTTGATTTCCTTGATGGCACTCCAGAGAAAACCCAAGATCGCTGTCTCAAGTCTAGAGTGATCCTGAGGTCACTGGAGCAACACGAAAGGGCTCCGTGGACCCCAAATCAACTCGAGATGAGAGCTTAGTCCCTGGATTAGACTCAAGAGGAATACCAACTTTCCACAAGCACCGCAAGAGGAGGCTTCTCTCAGCTACAGGTATGTGAGAGGGACCCTGAGTTTGTGGCCTCAAGTGCAATGGACACCAAGATGCTCTGACTCGAACTAAGGCCGGATATCCCTGCAGTGAATTGAATGCAGGCTCGTTTTGTATCTCCCAAGATGAAGGGATGTCTGAATCCCCTCTGGAGACCACAGAGAAAGACCTAGTCCTCCGCCTCATCGCGACCATAGGCCGCACATCCTTTGAAAATTCGAGAGGTCTGAAGAGATCAATGCTTCCAAAGGAGAAGATGCCTGACTCCTCTTGAAAATGGATAGGAATCCCAGGATCACTGTGGCACGTGGAAAGGGACCCTGGGTCTCCCGCCTCACGTGGAGACACATCCCAATTGCCATGCCAAGACTCGAGGAGAATCCCGAGGTGTCCCTCGCACCTAGGCAGGAGTCCTGACGTCGCTGAACAAACACGTCTCTGGAAGGGCCCTCCCCGTCGTAACTCGAGAATATACCCCAGGTTCCGGCCGCAACTCGAGAAAAACCATGAGACTTCCCCCTCGCCGCGAGATGAGGCCCGATTCCCCTGCCCTGCGTGCAGAGCCATTCCGTATTCCACATGAAAAATGAAAGGAGCCTTGATTTCCTTGATGGCACTCCAGAGAAAACCCAAGATCACTGTCGCAAGTCTAGAGGGATCCTGAGGTCACTGGAGCAACACGAAAGGGCTCCGTCGACCCCAAATCAACTCGTGATGAGAGCTTAGTCCCTGGCTTCGACTCAAGAGGAATACCAACTTTCCACAAGCACCTCAAGAGGAGGCTTCTCTCAGCTACAGGTATGTGAGAGGGACCCTGAGTGTGTGGCCTCAAGTGGAATGGACACCGAGATGCTCTGACTCGAAGTAAGACCGGATATCCCTGCAGTGAATTGAAAGCAGGCCCATCTTGCATCTCTCAAGACGAACGTATGTCTGAATCCCCTGTGCAGACAACAGAGAAAGACCTAGTTCTCCGCATCATCGAGACCGGAGGCCTCACATCCTTTGAAAACTCGAGAGGTCCGCGGAGATCAATGCTTCCAAAGGAAACGATGCCTGACTCTTGTTGACAATGGATAGGAGTCCCAGGATCCCTGTGGCATGTGGAAAGGGACCGTGGGTCTCCCGCCTCACGTGGAGACGCGTCCCAATTGTCATGCCAAGACTCGAGGAGAATCCCGAGGTGTCCCTCGCACCTAGGAAGGAGTCCTGACGTCGCTGAACAAACACGTGTCTGGAAGGGCCCTCCCCGTCGTAACTCGAGAATATACCCCAGGTTCCGCCTGCAACTTGAGAAAAACCGTGAGACATCCCCCTTGCTGCGAGATGAGGCCCGATTCCCCTGACTGCGTGCAGAGCAATTCCGTGTTCCACATCAAACTTGAAAGGAGCCCTGATTTCCTTGATGGCACTCCAGAGAAAACCCAAGATCACTGTCTCAAGTCTAGAGGGATCCTGAGGTCACTGGAGCAACATGAAAGGGCTCCGTGGACCCCAAATCAACTCGTGATGAGAGCTTAGTCCCTGGCTTCGACTCAAGAGGAATACCAACTTTCCACAAGCATCTAGAGGAGGCTTCTCTCAGCTACAGGTATGTGAGAGGGACCCTGAGTTTGTGGCCTCAAATGGAATGGACACCGAGATGCTCTGACTCGAAGTCAGGCCGGATATCCCTGCAGTGAATTGAATGCAGGCTCGTCTTGCATCTCCCAAGACGAAGGGATGTCTGAATCCCCTGTGGAGACCACAGAGAGACCTAGTCCTCCGCCTCAACGCGACCGGAGGCCTCACATCCTTTGAAAACTCGAGAGGTCCGCGGAGATCAATGCTTCCAAAGGTGAAGATGCCTGACTCCTCTTGAAAATGGATAGGAGTCCCAGGATCCCTGTGGCACGTGGAAAGGGACCCTGGGTCTCCCGCCTCACGTGGAGACGCCTCCCAATGGCCATGCCAAGACTCGAGGTGAATCCCGAGGTGTCCCTCGCACCTAGGCAGGAGTCCTGATGTCGCTGAACAAACACGTGTCTGGAAGGGCCCTCCCCGTTGTTACTCGAGAATATACCCCATGTTCCCGCCGAAACTTGAGAAAAACCATCAAACTTCCCCCTAGCCGCGAGATGAGGCCCGATTCCCCAGCACTGCGTGCAGAGCAATTCCGTGTTCCACATCAAACATGAAAGGACCCTTGATTTCCTTGATGGCACTCCAGAGAACACCCAAGATCACTGTCTCAAGCCTAGAGGGATCCTGAGGTCACTGTAGCAACACGAAAGGGCTCCGTGGACCCCAAATCTACTCGAGATGAGAGCTTCTTCCCTGGCTTCGACTCAAGAGGAATACCCACGTTCCACAAGCACCTCAAGAGGAGGCTTGTCTCAGCTACAGGTATGTGAGAGTGTCCCTGAGTTTGTGGCCTCAAGTGGAATGGACACCGAGAGGCTCTGACTCGGAGGAAGGCCGGATATCCCTGCAGTGAATTGAATGCTGGCACGTCTTGCATCTCCCACGACGAAGGGATGTCTGAATCCCCTGTGGAGACCACAGAGAAAGACCTAGTTCTCCGCCTCATCGCGACGATAGGCCTCACGTCCTTTGAAAACTTGAGAGGTCCGCCGAGATCAATGCTTCCAACGGAGACGGTTCCTGACTCCTCTTGAAAATCGATAGGAGTCCCAGGATCCCTGTGGCACGTGGAAAGGGACCCTGGGTCTCCCGCCTCACGTGGAGACGCGTCCCAATTGCCATGCCAAGACTCGAGGAGAATCCCGAGGTGTCCCTCGCACCTAGGCAGGAGTCCTGACGTCGCTGAACAAACACGTGTCTGGAAGGGCCCTCCCCGTCGTAACTCGAGAATATACCCCAGGTTCCGGCCGCAACTCGAGAAAAACCATGAGACTTCCCCCTCGCCGCGAGATGTGGCCCGATTCCCCTGCCCTGCGGGCAGAGCAATTCCGTATTCCACATCAAACTTGAAAGGAGCCTTGATTTCCTTGATGGCACTCCAGAGAAAACCCAAGATCACTGTCTCAAGTCTAGAGGGATCCTGAGGTCACTGGAGCAACACGAAAGGGCTCCGTGGACCCCAAATCAACTCGAGATGAGAGCTTAGTCCCTGTCTTCGACTCAATAGGAATACCAACTTTCCACAAGCACCTCAAGAGGAGGCTTCTCTCAGCTACAGGTATGTGAGTTGGCCCCTGAGTTTGTGGCCTCAAGTGGAATGGACACCGAGATGCTCTGACTCGAAGTAAGGCCGGATATCCCTGCAGTGAATTGAAGGCAAGCTCGTCTTGCATCTCCCAAGACGAAGGGATGTCTGAATCCCCTGTAGAGACGACAGAGAAAGACCGAGTTCTTCGCCTCATCGCGAGCGGAGGCCTCACATCCTTGGAAAACTCGAGAGGTCCGCGGAGATCAATGCTTCCAAAGGAGAAGATGCCAGACTCTTCTGGAAAATGGATAGGAGTCCCAGGATCCCTGTGGCACGTTATAAGGGATCCTGGGTTTCCCGCCTAACGTGGAGACGCGTCCCAATTGCCATGCCAAGACTCGAGGAGAATCCCGAGGTGTACCTCGCACCTAGGCAGGAGGCCTGATGTCGCTGAACAAACACGTGTCTGGAAGGGCCCTCCCCGTCGTAACTCGAGAATATACCCCAGGTTCCGGCCGCAACTCGAGAAAAACCATGAGACTTCCCACTGTCCGAGAGATGAGGCCCGATTCCCCTGCACTGCGTGCAGAGCAATTCCGTGTTCCACATCAAACGTGAAAGGAGCCTTGATTTCCTTGATGGCACTCCAGTGAAAACTCAAGATCACTGTCTCAAGTCTAGAGGGATCCTGAGGTCACTGGAGCAACACGAAAGGGCTCCGTGGACCCCAAATCAACTCGAGATGAGAGCTTAGTCCCTGGCTTCGACTCAAGAGGAATACGAAGTTTCCACAAGCGCTTCAAGAGGAGGCTTCTCTCAGCTACAGGTATGTGAGAGGGCCCCTGAGTTTGTGGCCTCAAGTCGAATGGACACCGAGATGCTCTGACTCGAATTAAGGCCGGATATCCCTGCAGTGAATTGAATGCGGGCTCGTCTTGCATCTCCCAAGACGAAGGGATGTCTGAATCCCCTGTGGAGACCACAGAGAAAGACCTAGTCCTCCGCCTCATTGCGACCGGAGACATCACATCCTTTGAAAAATCGAGAGGTCTGCGGAGAACAATGCTTCCAAAGCAAACGATGCCTGACTCCTCTTGAAAATGGATAGGAGTCCCAGGATCCCTGTGGCACGTGGAAAGGGACCCTGGGTCTCCCGCCTCACGTGGAGACGCGTCCCAATTGCCATGCCAAGACTCGAGGAGAATCCCGAGGTGTCCCTCGCACCTAGGCAGGAGTCCGACGTCGCTGAACAAACACGTTTCTGGAAGGGCCCTCCCCGTCGTAACTCGAGAATATACCCCAGGTTCCGGCCGCAACTCGAGAAAAAGCATGAGACTTCCCCCTCGCCGCGAGATGAGGCCCGATTCCCCAGCACTGCGTGCAGAGCAATTCCGTGTTCCACATCAAACGTGAAAGGAGCCTTGATTTCCTTGATGGGACTCCAGAGAAAACCGAAGATCACTGTCTCAAGTCTAGAGGGATAATGAGGACACTGGAGCAACACGAAAGGGCTCCGTCGACCCCAAATCAACTCGAGATGAGAGCTTAGTCCCTGGCTTCGACTCAAGAGGAATACCAACTTTCCACAAGCACCTCAAGAGGAGGCTTCTCTCAGCTACAGGTATGTGAGAGGGACCCTGAGTTTGTGGCCTCAAGTGGAATGGACACCGAGATGCTCTGACTCGAAGTAAGGCCGGATATCCCTGCAGTGAATTGAATGCAGGCTCGTCTTGCATCTCCCAAGACGAAGGGATGTCTGAATCCCCTGTGGAGACCACAGAGAAAGACCTAGTCCTCCGCCTCATCGCGACCGGAGGCCTCACATCCTTTGAAAACTCGAGAGGTCCGCGGAGATCAATGCTTCCAAAGGAGCCGATGCCTGACTCCTCTTGAAAATGGATAGGAGTCCCAGGATCCCTGTGGCACGTGGAAAGGGACCCTGGGTCTCCCGCCTCATGTGGAGACGCATCCCAATTGCCATGCCAAGACTCGAGGAGAATCCCGAGGTGTCCCACGCACCTAGGCAGGAGTCCTGACGTCGCTGAACAAACAAGTGTCTGGAAGGGCCCTCCCCGTCGTAACTCGAGAATAGACCCCAGGTTCCGGCCGCAACTCGAGAAAAACCATGAGACTTCCCCCTCGCCGCGAGATGAGGCCCGATTCCCCTGCACTGCGTGCAGAGCAATTCCGTGTTCCACATCAAACGTGAAAGGAGCCTTGATTTCCTTGATGGCACTACAGAGAAAACCCAAGATCACTGTCTCAAGTCTAGAGGGATCCTGAGGTCACTGGAGCAACACGAAAGGGCTCCGTGAACCCCAAATCAACTCGAGATGAGAGCTTAGTCCCTGGCTTCGACTCAAGAGGAATACCAACTTTCCAAAAGCACCTCAAGAGCCGGCTTCTCTCACCTACAGGTAGGTGAGAGGGACCCTGAGTTTGTGGCCTCAAATCGAATGGACACTGAGATGCTCTGACTCGAAGTCAGGCCGGATATCCCTGCAGTGAAGTGAATGCAGGCTCGTCTTGCATCTCCCAAGACGAAGGGATGTCTGAATCCCCTGTGGAGACCACAGAGAAAGACCTAGTCCTCCGCCTCATCGCAACCGGAGGCCTCACATCTTTGAAAACTCGAGAGGTCTGCGGAGATCAATGCTTCTAAAGGAGACGATGCCTGACTCTTCTTGAAAATGGATAGAAGTCCCAGGATCCCTGTGGCACGTTGAAAGGGACCCTGGGTCTCCCGCCTCTCGTGGAGACGCGTCCCAATTGCCATGCCAAGACTCGAGGAGAATCCCGAGGTGTCCCTCGCACCTAGGCAGGAGTCCGACGTCGCTGAACAAACACGTGTCTGGAAGGGCCCTCCCCGTCGTAACTCGAGAATATACCCCAGGTTCCGGCCGCAACTCGAGAAAAAGCATGAGACTTCCCCCTCGCCGCGAGATGAGGCCCGATTCCCCTGCACTGCGTGCAGAGCAATTCCGTGTTCCACATCAAACGTGAAAGGAGCCTTGATTTCCTTGATGGGACTCCAGAGAAAACCCAAGATCACTGTCTCAAGACTAGAGGGATCCTGAGGTCACTGGAGCAACACGAAAGGGCTCCATGGACCCCACATCTACTCGAGATGAGAGCTTAGTCCCTGGCTTCGACTCAAGAGGAATACCAACTTTCCACAAGCACCTCAAGAGGAGGCTTCTCTCAGCTACAGGTATGTGAGAGGGACCCTGAGTTTGTGGCCTCAAGTCGAATGGACACCGAGATGCTCTGACTCGAATTAAGGCCGGATATCCCTGCAGTGAATTGAATGCAGGCTCGTCTTGCATCTCCCAAGACGAAGGGATGTCTGAATCCCCTGTGGAGACCACAGAGAAAGACCTAGTCCTCCGCCTCATCGCGACCGGAGACATCTCATCCTTTGAAAAATCGAGAGGTCTGCGGAGATCAATGCTTCCAAAGGAGACGATGCCTGACTCCTCTTCAAAATGGATAGGAGTCCCAGGATCCCTGTGGCACGTGGAAAGGGACCCTGGGTCTCCCGCCTCACGTGGAGACGCTTCCCAATTGCCATGCCAAGACTCGAGGAGAATACCGAGGTGTCCCTCGCTCCTAGGCAGGAGTCCTGACGTCGCTGAACAAACACGTGTCTGGAAGGGCCCTCCCCATCGTAACTTGAAAATATACCCCAGGTTCCGGCCGCAACTCGAGAAAAACCATAAGACTTCCCCCTCGCCGCGAGATGAGGCCCGATTCCCCTGCACTGCGTGCAGAGCAATTCCGTGTTCCACATCCAACGTGAAAGGAAACTGTATTTCCTTGATGGCACTCCAGAGAAAACCCAAGATCACTGTCTCAAGTCTAGAGGTATCATGAGGTCACTGGAGCAACAAGAAAGGGCTCAGTGGACCCCAAATCAACTAGAGATGAGAGCTTAGTCCCTGGCTTCGACTCAAGAGGAATACCAACTTTCCACAAGCACCTCAAGAGGAGGCTTCTCTCAGCTACAGGTATGTGAGAGGGACCCTGAGTTTCTGGCCTCAAGTGGAATGGACACCGAGATGCTCTGACTCGAAGTAAGGCCGGATATCCCTGCAGTGAATTGAATGCAGGCTCGTCTTGCATCTCCCAAGACGAAGGGATGTCTGAATCTCCTGTGGAGACTACAGAGAAAGACCTAGTCCTCCGCCTCAACGCGACCGGAGGCCTCACATCCTTTGAAAACTCGAGAGGTCCGCGGAGATCAATGCTTCCAAAGGTGAAGATGCCTGACTCCTCTTGAAAATGGATAGGAGTCCCAGGATCCCTGTGGCACGTGGAAAGGGACCCTGGGTCTCCCGCCTCACGTGGAGACGCCTCCCAATGGCCATGCCAAGACTCGAGGTGAATCCCGAGGTGTCCCTCGCACCTAGGCAGGAGTCCTGATGTCGCTGAACAAACACGTGTCTGGAAGGGCCCTCCCCGTTGTTACTCGAGAATATACCCCATGTTCCCGCCGAAACTTGAGAAAAACCATCAAACTTCCCCCTAGCCGCGAGATGAGGCCCGATTCCCCAGCACTGCGTGCAGAGCAATTCCGTGTTCCACATCAAACATGAAAGGACCCTTGATTTCCTTGATGGCACTCCAGAGAACACCCAAGATCACTGTCTCAAGCCTAGAGGGATCCTGAGGTCACTGTAGCAACACGAAAGGGCTCCGTGGACCCCAAATCTACTCGAGATGAGAGCTTCTTCCCTGGCTTCGACTCAAGAGGAATACCCACGTTCCACAAGCACCTCAAGAGGAGGCTTGTCTCAGCTACAGGTATGTGAGAGTGTCCCTGAGTTTGTGGCCTCAAGTGGAATGGACACCGAGAGGCTCTGACTCGGAGGAAGGCCGGATATCCCTGCAGTGAATTGAATGCTGGCACGTCTTGCATCTCCCACGACGAAGGGATGTCTGAATCCCCTGTGGAGACCACAGAGAAAGACCTAGTTCTCCGCCTCATCGCGACGATAGGCCTCACGTCCTTTGAAAACTTGAGAGGTCCGCCGAGATCAATGCTTCCAACGGAGACGGTTCCTGACTCCTCTTGAAAATCGATAGGAGTCCCAGGATCCCTGTGGCACGTGGAAAGGGACCCTGGGTCTCCCGCCTCACGTGGAGACGCGTCCCAATTGCCATGCCAAGACTCGAGGAGAATCCCGAGGTGTCCCTCGCACCTAGGCAGGAGTCCTGACGTCGCTGAACAAACACGTGTCTGGAAGGGCCCTCCCCGTCGTAACTCGAGAATATACCCCAGGTTCCGGCCGCAACTCGAGAAAAACCATGAGACTTCCCCCTCGCCGCGAGATGTGGCCCGATTCCCCTGCCCTGCGGGCAGAGCAATTCCGTATTCCACATCAAACTTGAAAGGAGCCTTGATTTCCTTGATGGCACTCCAGAGAAAACCCAAGATCACTGTCTCAAGTCTAGAGGGATCCTGAGGTCACTGGAGCAACACGAAAGGGCTCCGTGGACCCCAAATCAACTCGAGATGAGAGCTTAGTCCCTGTCTTCGACTCAATAGGAATACCAACTTTCCACAAGCACCTCAAGAGGAGGCTTCTCTCAGCTACAGGTATGTGAGTTGGCCCCTGAGTTTGTGGCCTCAAGTGGAATGGACACCGAGATGCTCTGACTCGAAGTAAGGCCGGATATCCCTGCAGTGAATTGAAGGCAAGCTCGTCTTGCATCTCCCAAGACGAAGGGATGTCTGAATCCCCTGTAGAGACGACAGAGAAAGACCGAGTTCTTCGCCTCATCGCGAGCGGAGGCCTCACATCCTTGGAAAACTCGAGAGGTCCGCGGAGATCAATGCTTCCAAAGGAGAAGATGCCAGACTCTTCTGGAAAATGGATAGGAGTCCCAGGATCCCTGTGGCACGTTATAAGGGATCCTGGGTTTCCCGCCTAACGTGGAGACGCGTCCCAATTGCCATGCCAAGACTCGAGGAGAATCCCGAGGTGTACCTCGCACCTAGGCAGGAGGCCTGATGTCGCTGAACAAACACGTGTCTGGAAGGGCCCTCCCCGTCGTAACTCGAGAATATACCCCAGGTTCCGGCCGCAACTCGAGAAAAACCATGAGACTTCCCACTGTCCGAGAGATGAGGCCCGATTCCCCTGCACTGCGTGCAGAGCAATTCCGTGTTCCACATCAAACGTGAAAGGAGCCTTGATTTCCTTGATGGCACTCCAGTGAAAACTCAAGATCACTCTCTCAAGTCTAGAGGGATCCTGAGGTCACTGGAGCAACACGAAAGGGCTCCGTGGACCCCAAATCAACTCGAGATGAGAGCTTAGTCCCTGGCTTCGACTCAAGAGGAATACGAAGTTTCCACAAGCGCTTCAAGAGGAGGCTTCTCTCAGCTACAGGTATGTGAGAGGGCCCCTGAGTTTGTGGCCTCAAGTCGAATGGACACCGAGATGCTCTGACTCGAATTAAGGCCGGATATCCCTGCAGTGAATTGAATGCGGGCTCGTCTTGCATCTCCCAAGACGAAGGGATGTCTGAATCCCCTGTGGAGACCACAGAGAAAGACCTAGTCCTCCGCCTCATTGCGACCGGAGACATCACATCCTTTGAAAAATCGAGAGGTCTGCGGAGAACAATGCTTCCAAAGCAAACGATGCCTGACTCCTCTTGAAAATGGATAGGAGTCCCAGGATCCCTGTGGCACGTGGAAAGGGACCCTGGGTCTCCCGCCTCACGTGGAGACGCGTCCCAATTGCCATGCCAAGACTCGAGGAGAATCCCGAGGTGTCCCTCGCACCTAGGCAGGAGTCCGACGTCGCTGAACAAACACGTTTCTGGAAGGGCCCTCCCCGTCGTAACTCGAGAATATACCCCAGGTTCCGGCCGCAACTCGAGAAAAAGCATGAGACTTCCCCCTCGCCGCGAGATGAGGCCCGATTCCCCAGCACTGCGTGCAGAGCAATTCCGTGTTCCACATCAAACGTGAAAGGAGCCTTGATTTCCTTGATGGGACTCCAGAGAAAACCGAAGATCACTGTCTCAAGTCTAGAGGGATAATGAGGACACTGGAGCAACACGAAAGGGCTCCGTCGACCCCAAATCAACTCGAGATGAGAGCTTAGTCCCTGGCTTCGACTCAAGAGGAATACCAACTTTCCACAAGCACCTCAAGAGGAGGCTTCTCTCAGCTACAGGTATGTGAGAGGGACCCTGAGTTTGTGGCCTCAAGTGGAATGGACACCGAGATGCTCTGACTCGAAGTAAGGCCGGATATCCCTGCAGTGAATTGAATGCAGGCTCGTCTTGCATCTCCCAAGACGAAGGGATGTCTGAATCCCCTGTGGAGACCACAGAGAAAGACCTAGTCCTCCGCCTCATCGCGACCGGAGGCCTCACATCCTTTGAAAACTCGAGAGGTCCGCGGAGATCAATGCTTCCAAAGGAGCCGATGCCTGACTCCTCTTGAAAATGGATAGGAGTCCCAGGATCCCTGTGGCACGTGGAAAGGGACCCTGGGTCTCCCGCCTCATGTGGAGACGCATCCCAATTGCCATGCCAAGACTCGAGGAGAATCCCGAGGTGTCCCACGCACCTAGGCAGGAGTCCTGACGTCGCTGAACAAACAAGTGTCTGGAAGGGCCCTCCCCGTCGTAACTCGAGAATAGACCCCAGGTTCCGGCCGCAACTCGAGAAAAACCATGAGACTTCCCCCTCGCCGCGAGATGAGGCCCGATTCCCCTGCACTGCGTGCAGAGCAATTCCGTGTTCCACATCAAACGTGAAAGGAGCCTTGATTTCCTTGATGGCACTACAGAGAAAACCCAAGATCACTGTCTCAAGTCTAGAGGGATCCTGAGGTCACTGGAGCAACACGAAAGGGCTCCGTGAACCCCAAATCAACTCGAGATGAGAGCTTAGTCCCTGGCTTCGACTCAAGAGGAATACCAACTTTCCAAAAGCACCTCAAGAGCCGGCTTCTCTCACCTACAGGTAGGTGAGAGGGACCCTGAGTTTGTGGCCTCAAATCGAATGGACACTGAGATGCTCTGACTCGAAGTCAGGCCGGATATCCCTGCAGTGAAGTGAATGCAGGCTCGTCTTGCATCTCCCAAGACGAAGGGATGTCTGAATCCCCTGTGGAGACCACAGAGAAAGACCTAGTCCTCCGCCTCATCGCAACCGGAGGCCTCACATCTTTGAAAACTCGAGAGGTCTGCGGAGATCAATGCTTCTAAAGGAGACGATGCCTGACTCTTCTTGAAAATGGATAGAAGTCCCAGGATCCCTGTGGCACGTTGAAAGGGACCCTGGGTCTCCCGCCTCTCGTGGAGACGCGTCCCAATTGCCATGCCAAGACTCGAGGAGAATCCCGAGGTGTCCCTCGCACCTAGGCAGGAGTCCGACGTCGCTGAACAAACACGTGTCTGGAAGGGCCCTCCCCGTCGTAACTCGAGAATATACCCCAGGTTCCGGCCGCAACTCGAGAAAAAGCATGAGACTTCCCCCTCGCCGCGAGATGAGGCCCGATTCCCCTGCACTGCGTGCAGAGCAATTCCGTGTTCCACATCAAACGTGAAAGGAGCCTTGATTTCCTTGATGGGACTCCAGAGAAAACCCAAGATCACTGTCTCAAGACTAGAGGGATCCTGAGGTCACTGGAGCAACACGAAAGGGCTCCATGGACCCCACATCTACTCGAGATGAGAGCTTAGTCCCTGGCTTCGACTCAAGAGGAATACCAACTTTCCACAAGCACCTCAAGAGGAGGCTTCTCTCAGCTACAGGTATGTGAGAGGGACCCTGAGTTTGTGGCCTCAAGTCGAATGGACACCGAGATGCTCTGACTCGAATTAAGGCCGGATATCCCTGCAGTGAATTGAATGCAGGCTCGTCTTGCATCTCCCAAGACGAAGGGATGTCTGAATCCCCTGTGGAGACCACAGAGAAAGACCTAGTCCTCCGCCTCATCGCGACCGGAGACATCTCATCCTTTGAAAAATCGAGAGGTCTGCGGAGATCAATGCTTCCAAAGGAGACGATGCCTGACTCCTCTTCAAAATGGATAGGAGTCCCAGGATCCCTGTGGCACGTGGAAAGGGACCCTGGGTCTCCCGCCTCACGTGGAGACGCTTCCCAATTGCCATGCCAAGACTCGAGGAGAATACCGAGGTGTCCCTCGCTCCTAGGCAGGAGTCCTGACGTCGCTGAACAAACACGTGTCTGGAAGGGCCCTCCCCATCGTAACTTGAAAATATACCCCAGGTTCCGGCCGCAACTCGAGAAAAACCATAAGACTTCCCCCTCGCCGCGAGATGAGGCCCGATTCCCCTGCACTGCGTGCAGAGCAATTCCGTGTTCCACATCCAACGTGAAAGGAAACTGTATTTCCTTGATGGCACTCCAGAGAAAACCCAAGATCACTGTCTCAAGTCTAGAGGGATCCTGAGGTCACTGGAGCAACAAGAAAGGGCTCAGTGGACCCCAAATCAACTAGAGATGAGAGCTTAGTCCCTGGCTTCGACTCAAGAGGAATACCAACTTTCCACAAGCACCTCAAGAGGAGGCTTCTCTCAGCTACAGGTATGTGAGAGGGACCCTGAGTTTCTGGCCTCAAGTGGAATGGACACCGAGATGCTCTGACTCGAAGTAAGGCCGGATATCCCTGCAGTGAATTGAATGCAGGCTCGTCTTGCATCTCCCAAGACGAAGGGATGTCTGAATCTCCTGTGGAGACTACAGAGAAAGACCTAGTCCTCCGCCTCATCGCGACCGGAGGCCTCACATCCTTTGAAAACTCGAGAGGTCCAAGGAGATCAATGCTTCCAAAGGAGACGATGCCTGACTCCTCTTGAAAATGGATAGGAGTCCCAGGATCCCTGTGGCACGTGGAAAGGGACCCTGGGTCTCCCGCCTCACGTGGAGACCCGTCCCAACGGCCATGCCAAGACTCGAGGAGAATCCCGAGGTTTCCCTCGCACCTAGGCAGTAGTCCTTATGTCGCTGAACAAACACGTGTCTGGAAGGGCCCTCCCCGTCGTAACTCGAGAATATACCCCAGGTTCCGGCCCCAACTCGAGAAAAACCATGAGACTTCCCCCTCGCCGCGAGATGAGGCCCTATTCCCCTGCACTGTGTCCAGAGCAATTCCGTGTTCCACATCAAACGTGAAAGGAGCCTTGATTTCCTTGATGACACTCCAGAGAAAACCCAAGATCACTGTCTCAAGTCTAGAGGGATAATGAGGACACTGGAGCAACACGAAAGGGCTCCGTGGACCCCAAATCAACTCGAGATGAGAGCTTAGTCCCTGGCTTCGACTCAAGAGGAATACCAACTTTCCACAAGCACCTCAAGAGGAGGCTTCTCTCAGCTACAGGTATGTGAGAGGGCCCCTGAGTTTGTGGCCTCAAGTGGAATGGACACCGAGATGCTCTGACTCGAAGTAAGGCCGGATATCCCTGCAGTGAAGTGAATGCAGGCTCGTCTTGCATCTCCCAAGACGAAGGGATGTCTGAATCCCCTGTGGAGACCACAGAGAAAGACCTAGTCCTCCGCCTCATCGCGACCGGAGGCCTCACATCCTTTGAAAACTCGAGAGGTCCGCGGAGATCAATGCTTCCAAAGGAGCCGATGCCTGACTCCTCTTGAAAATGGATAGGAGTCCCAGGATCCCTGTGGCACGTGGAAAGGGACCCTGGGTCACCCGCCTCACGTGGAGACGCGTCACAATTGCCATGCCAAGACTCGAGGAAAATCCCGAGGTGTCCCTCGCACCTAGGCAGGAGTCCTGATGTCGCTGAACAAACACGTGTCTGGAAGGGCCCTCCCCGTCGTAACTCGAGAATATACCCCAGGTTCCGGCTGCAACTCGAGAAAAACTATGAGACTTCCCCCTCGCCGCGAGATGAGCCCCGATTCCCCTGCACTGCATGCAGAGCAATTCCGTGTTCCACGTCAAACGTGAAAGCAGCCTTGATTTCCTTGATGGCACTCCAGAGAAAACCCAAGATCACTGTCTCCAGTCTAGAGGGATCCTGAGGTAACTGGAGCAACACGAAAGGGCTCCGTGAACCCCAAATCAACTCGAGATGAGAGCTTAGTCCCTGGCTTCGACTCAAGAGGAATACCAACTTTCCAAAAGCACCTCAAGAGCCGGCTTCTCTCAGCTACAGGTAAGTGAGAGGGACCCTGAGTTTGTGGCCTCAAATCGAATGGACACTGAGATGCTCTGACTCGAAGTCAGGCCGGATATCCCTGCAGTGAAGTGAATGCAGGCTCGTCTTGCATCTCCCAAGACGAAGGGATGTCTGAATCCCCTGTGGAGACCACAGAGAAAGACCTAGTCCTCCACCTCATCGCAACCGGAGGCCTCACATCCTTTGAAAACTCGAGAGGTCCGCGGAGATCAATGCTTCCAAAGGAGACGATGCCTGACTCCTCTTGAAAATGGATAGGAGTCCCAGGATCCCTGCGGCACGTGGAAAGGGACCCTGGGTCTCCCGCCTCACGTGGAGACGCGTCCCAATTGCCATGCCAAGACTCGAGGAGAATCCCGAGGTGTCCCTCGCACCTAGGCAGGAGTCCTGACGTCGCTGAACAAACACGTGTCTGGAAGGGCTTTAACCGTCATAACTCGAGAATATACCCCAGGTTCGGGCCGCAACTCGAGAAAAACCATGAGACTTCCCCCTCGCTGCGAGATGAGGCCCGATTCCCCTGCACTGCTTGCAGAGCAATTCCGTGTTCCACATCAAACGTGAAAGGAACCTTGATTTCCTTGATGCCACTACAGAGAAAACCCAAAGTCACTGTCTCAAGTCTAAGGGATCCTGAGGTCACTGGAGCAACACGAAAGGGCTCCGTGGACCCAATATCAACTCGAGATGAGAGCTTAGTCCCTGGCTTCGACTCAAGAGGAATACCAACTTTCCACAAGCACCTCAAGAGGAGGCTTCTCTCAGCTACAGGTATGTGAGAGGGACCCTGAGTTTGTGGCCTCAAGTTGAATGGACACCGAGATGCTCTGACTCGAATTAAGGCCAGATATCCCTGCAGTGAATTGAATGCAGGCTCGTCTTGCATCTCCCAAGACGAAGGGATGTCTGAATCCCCTGTGGAGACCACAGAGAAAGACCTAGTCCTCCGCCTCATCGCGACCGGAGACATCTCATCCTTTGAAAAATCGAGAGGTCTGCGGAGATCAATGCTTCCAAAGGAGACGATGCCTGACTCCTCTTCAAAATGGATAGGAGTCCCAGGATCCCTGTGGCACGTGGAAAGGGACCCTGGGTCTCCCGCCTCACGTGGAGACGCTTCCCAATTGCCATGCCAAGACTCGAGGAGAATACCGAGGTGTCCCTCGCACCTAGGCAGGAGTCCTGACGTCGCTGAACAAACACGTGTCTGGAAGGGCCCTCCCCATCGTAACTTGAAAATATACCCCAGGTTCCGGCCGCAATTCGAGAAAAACCATAAGACTTCCCCCTCGCCGCGAGATGAGGACCGATTCCCCTGCACTGCGTGCAGAGCAATTCCGTGTTCCACATCAAACGTGAAAGGAAACTGTATTTCCTTGATGGCACTCCAGAGAAAACCCAAGATCACTGTCTCAAGTCTAGAGGTATCATGAGGTCACTGGAGCAACAAGAAAGGGCTCAGTGGACCCCAAATCACCTCGAGATGAGAGCTTAGTCCCTGGCTTCGACTCAAGAGGAATACCAACTTTCCATAAGCACCTCAAGAGGAGGCTTCTCTCAGCTACAGGTATGTGAGAGGGACCCTGAGTTTCTGGCCTCAAGTGGAATGGACACCGAGATGCTCTGACTCGAAGTAAGGCCGGATATCCCTGCAGTGAATTGAATGCAGGCTCGTCTTGCATCTCCCAAGACGAAGGGATGTCTGAATCTCCTGTGGAGACCACAGAGAAAGACCTAGTCCTCCGCCTCATCGCGACCGGAGGCCTCACATCCTTTGAAAACTCGAGAGGTCCAAGGAGATCAATGCTTCCAAACGAGACGATGCCTGACTCCTCTTGAAAATGGATAGGAGTCCCAGGATCCCTGTGGCACGTGGAAAGGGACCCTGGGTCTCCCGCCTCACGTGGAGACGCGTCCCAATTGCCATGCCAAGACTCGAGGAGAATCCCGAGGTTTCCCTCGCACCTAGGCAGTAGTCCTTATGTCGCTGAACAAACACGTGTTTGGAAGGGCCCTCCCCGTCGTAACTCGAGAATATACCGCAGGTTCCGGCCCCAACTCGAGAAAAACCATGAGACTTCCCCCTCGCCGCGAGATGAGGCCCTATTCCCCTGCACTGTGTCCAGAGCAATTCCGTGTTCCACATCAAACGTGAAAGGAGCCTTGATTTCCTTGATGACACTCCAGAGAAAACCCAAGATCACTGTCTCAAGTCTAGAGGGATAATGAGGACACTGGAGCAACACGAAAGGGTTCCGTCGACCACAAATCAACTCGAGATGAGAGCTTAGTCCCTGGCTTCGACTCAAGAGGAATACCAACTTTCCACAAGCACCTCAAGAGGAGGCTTCTCTCAGCTACAGGTATGTAAGAGGGACCCTGAGTTTGTGGCCTCAAGTGGAATGGACACCGAGATGCTCTGACTCGAAGGAAGGCCGGATATCTCTGCAGTGAATTGAATGCAGGCTCGTCTTGCATCTCCCAAGACGAAGGGATGTCTGAATCCCCTGTGGAGACCACAGAGAAAGACCTAGTCCTCCGCCTCATCGCGACCGGAGGCCTCACATCCTTTGAAAACTCGAGAGGTCCGCGGAGATCAATGCTTCCAAAGGAGACGATGCCTGACTCCTCTTGAAAATGGATAGGAGTCCCAGGATCCCTGTGGCACGTGGAAAGGGACCCTGGGTCTCCCGCCTCATGTGGAGACGCATCCCAATTGCCATGCCAAGACTCGAGGAGAATCCCGAGGTGTCCCACGCACCTAGGCAGGAGTCCTGACGTCGCTGAACAAACAAGTGTCTGGAAGGGCCCTCCCCGTCGTAACTCGAGAATAGACCCCAGGTTCCGGCCGCAACTCGAGAAAAACCATGAGACTTCCCCCTCGCCGCGAGATGAGGCCCGATTCCCCTGCACTGCGTGCAGAGCAATTCCGTGTTCCACATCAAACGTGAAAGGAGCCTTGATTTCCTTGATGGCACTCCAGAGAAAACCCAAGATCACTGTCTAGAGTCTAGAGGGATCCTGACGTCACTGGAGCAACGCGAAAGGGCTCCGTGGACCCCAAATCAACTCGAGATGAGAGCTTAGTCCCTGGCTTCGACTCAAGAGGAATACCAACTTTCCATAAGCACCTCAAGAGGAGGCTTCTCTCAGCTACAGGTATGTGAGAGGGACCCTAACTTTGTGGCCTCAAGTGGAAAGGACACCAAGATGCTCTGACTCGAAGTAAGCACGGATATCCCTGCAGTGAATTCAATGCAGGCTCGTCTTCTATCTCCCAAGACGAAGGGATGTCTGAATCCCCTGTGGAGACGACAGAGAAAGATTTAATCCTCAGCTTCATCGCGACCGGAGGACTCACATCCTATGAGAACTTGAGAGGTGTGCGGAGATCAATGCTTCCAAAGGAGACGATGCCTGACTCCTCTTGAAAATGGATAGGAGTCCCAGGATCCCTGTGGCACGTGGAAAGGGACCCTGGGTCTCCCGCCTCACGTGGAGACACGTGCCAATTGCCATGCCAAGACTCGAGGAGAATCCCGAGGTGTCCTCTCACCTAGGCAGGAGTCCTGACATCGCTGAACAAACACGTGTCTGGAAGGGCCCTCCCCGTCGTAACTCGAGAATATAGCCCAAGTTCCGGCCGCAACATGAGAAAAACCTAGAGACATCCCCCTTGCCGCGAAATGAGGCCCGATTCCCCTGCACTGCGTGCAGAGCAATTCCGTGTTCCACATAAAACGTGAAAAGAGCCTTGATTTCCTTGATGGCACTCTAGAGAAAACCCAAGATCACTGTCTCAAGTCTAGAGGGATCCTGAGGTCACTTTAGCAACACGAAAGGGCTCCGTGCACCCCAAATCAACTCGACATGAGAGCTTAGTCCCTGTCTTCGCCTCAAGTGGAATACCAACTTTCCACAAGCACCTCAAGAGGAGGCTTCTCTCAGCTACAGGTATGTGAGTGGGACCCTGAGTTTTGGCCTCAAGTGGAAAGGACACCGAGATGCTCTGACTCGAAGTAAGCCCTGATATCCCTGCAGTGAATTGAATGCAGTCTCGTCTTGCATTTCCCAAGACGAAGGGATGTCTGAATCCCCTGTGGAGACCACAGAGAGACCTAGTCCTCCACCTCAAAGCGACTGGAGGCCTCACATCCTTTGAAAACTCGAGAAGTCCGCGGAGATCAATGCTTCCAAAGGAGAAGATGCCTGACTCTTCTTGAAAATGGATAGGAGTCCCAGGATCCCTGTGGCACGTGGAAAGGGACCCTGGGTCTCCCGCCTCACGTGGAGACGGTTCCCAATTGCCATGCGAAGACCCGAGGAGAATCCCGAGGTGTCCCTCGCACCTAGGCAGGAGTCTTTACGTCGCTGAACAAACACGTGTATGGAAGGGCCCTCCCCGTCGTAACTCGAGAATATACCCCAGGTTCCGGCCGCAACTCGAGAAAAACCATGAGACTTCCCCCTCACCGCGAGATGAGGCCCGATTCCCCTGCACTGCGTGCAGAACAATTCCTTGTTCCACATCAAACGTGAAAGGAGCCTTGATTTCCTTGATGGCACTCCAGAGAAAACCCAAGATCACTGGCTCAAGTCTAGAGGGATCCTGAGGTCACTGGAGCAACACGAAAGTGCTCTGTGGACCCCAAATCAACTCGAGATGAGAGCTTAGTACCTGGCTTCGACTCAAGAGGAATACCAACTTTCCACAAGCACCTCAAGAGGAGGATTCTCTCAGCTACAGGTATGTGAGAGGGACCCTGAGTTTGTGGCCTCAAGTTGAATGGACACCGTGATGCTCTGACTCGAAGTAAGGCTGGATATCCCTGCAGTGAATTGAATGCAGGCTCGTCTTGCATCTCCCAAGACGAAGGGATGTCTGAATCCCCTGTGGAGACCACACAGAAAGACCTAGTCCTCCGCATCAACGCGACCGGAGGCCTCACATCCTTTGAAAACTCGAGAGGTCCGCGGAGATCAATGCTTCCAAAGGAGACGATGCCTGACTCCTCTTGAAAATGGATAGGAGTCCCAGGATCCCTGTGGCACGTGGAAAGGGACCCTGGGTTTCCCGCCTCACGTGGAGACGCGTCCCAATTGCCATGCCAAGACTCGAGGAGAGTCCCGAGGTGTCCCTCACACCTAGGCAGGAGTCCTGACGTCGCTGAACAAACACGTGTCTGGAAGGGCCCTCCCCGTCCTAACTCGAGAATATACCCCAGGTTCCGGCCGCAACTCGAGAAAAACCATGAGACTTCCCCCTCGCCGCGAGATGAGGCCCGATTCCCCTGCACTGCATGCAGAGCAATTCCGTGTTCCACATCAAACGTGAAAGGAGCCTTGATTTCCTTGATGGCACTCCAGAGAAAACCCAAGATCACTGTCTCAAGTCTAGAGGGATCCTGAGGTCACTGGACCAACAGGAAAGGGCTCCGTGGACCCCAAATCAACTCGAGATGAGAACTTATTCCCTGGCTTCGACTCAAGAGGAATACCAACTTTTCACAAGCACCTCAAGAGAAGGCTTCTCTTTGCTACAGGTAAGTGAGAGTGACCCTGAGTTTGTGGCCTCAAGGGGAATGGACACCGAGATGCTCTGACTCGAAGTAAGGCCGGATATCCCTGCAGTGAAGTGAATGCAGGCTCTTCTTGCATCTCCCAAGACGAAGGGATGTCTGAATCCCCTGTGCAGAACACAGAGAAAGACCTAGTCCTCCGCCTCAACGCGACCGGAGGCCTCACATCCTTTGAAAACTCGAGAGGTCCGCGGAGATCAATGCTTTCAAAGGAGACGATGCCTGACTCCTCTTGAAAATGGATAGGAGTCCCAGGATCCCTGTGGCACGTGGAAAGGGACCCTGGGTCTCCCGCCTCACGTGGAGATGCGTCCCAATTGCCATGGCAAGACGCGAGGAGAATCCCGAGGTGTCTCTCGCACCTAGGCAGGAGTCCTGACGTCGCTGAACAAACACGTGTCTGGAAGGGCCCTTCCCGTCGTAACTCGAGAATATACCCCAGGTTCCGGCCGCAACTCGAGAAAAACCATGAGACTTCCCCCTCACCGCGAGATGAGGCCCGATTCCCTTGCACTGCGTGCAGAGCAATTCCGTGTTTCACATCAAACGTGATAGGAGCCTTGATTTCTTTGATGGCACTCCAGAGAAAACCCAAGATCACTGTCTCAATTCTAGAGGGATCCTGAGGTCACTGGAGCAACACGAAAGGGCTCCGTGGACCCCAAATCAACTCGAGATGAGAACTTAGTACCAGACTTCGACTCAAGAGGAATACCAACTTTCCACAAGCACCTCAAGAAGAGGCTTCTCTCAGCTACAGGTATGTGAGAGGGACCCTGAGTTTGTGGCCTCAAGTGGAATGGACACCGAGATGCTCTGACTCGAAGTAAGGCCGGATATCCCTGCAGTGAATTGAATGCAGGCTCGTCTTGCATCTCCCAAGATGAAGGGATGTCTGAATCCACTGTGGAGACCACAGAGAAAGACCTAATTTTCCGCCTCATCGCTACCGGTGGCCTCACATCCTTTGAAAATTCGAGAGGTCCGCGGAGATCAATGCTTCCAAAGGAGACGATGCCTGACTCCTCTTGAAAATGGATAGGAGTCCCAGGATCCCTGTGGCACGTGGAATGGGACCCTGGTTCTCCCGCCTCACGTGGAGACGCGTCCAAATTGCCATGCCAAGACTCGAGGAGAATCCCGAGGTGTCCCTCGCACCTAGGCAGGAGTCCTCACTTCGCTGAACAAACCCGTGTCTGGAAGGGCCCTCCCCGTCCTAACTCGAGAATATACCCCAGGTTCCGGCCGCAACTCGAGAAAAACCATGAGACTTCCCCCTCGCCGCGAGATGAGGCCCGATTCCCCTGCACTGCGTGCAGAGCAATTCCGTGTTCCACATCAAACGTGAAAGGAGCCTTGATTTCTTTGATGGCACTCCAGAGAAAACCCAAGATCACTGTCTCAAGTCTAGAGGGATCCTGAGGTCACTGGAGCAACACAAAACGGCTCAGTGAACCCCAAATCAACTCGAGATGAGAGCTTAGTCCCTGGCTTCGACTCAAGAGGAATACCAACTTTCCACAAGCACCTCAAGAGGAGGCTTCTCTCAGCTACAGGTATGTGAGAGGGACCCTGAGTTGTGGCCTGAAGTGGAATGGACACCGAGATGCTCTGACTCGAAGTAAGGCCGGATATCCCTGCAGTGTATTGAATGCAGGCTCGTCTTGCATCTCCCAAGACGAAGGGATGTCTGAATCCCCTGTGGAGACGACAGAGAAAGACCTAGTTCTCCGCCTCATCGCCACCGGAGGCCTCACATCCTTTGAAAACCCGAGAGGTCCGCGGAGATCAATGCTTCAAAGGAGACGATGCCTGACTCATCTTGAAAATGGATAGGAGTCCCAGGATCCCTGTGGCACGTGGAAACGGGACCTGGGTTTCCTGCCTCACGTGGAGACGCGTCCCAATTGCCATGCCAAGACTCGAGGAGAATCCCGAGGTTTCCCTCGCACCTAGGCAGTAGTCCTTATGTCGCTGAACAAACACGTGTCTGGAAGGGCCCTCCCCGTCGTAACTCGAGAATATACCGCAGGTTCCGGCCCCAACTCGAGAAAAACCATGAGACTTCCCCCTTGCCGCGAGATGAGGCCCTATTCCCCTGCACTGTGTCCAGAGCAATTCCGTGTTCCACATCAAACGTGAAAGGAGCCTTGATTTCCTTGATGACACTCCAGAGAAAACCCAAGATCACTGTCTCAAGTCTAGAGGGATAATGAGGACACTGGAGCAACACGAAAGGGTTCCGTCGACCCCAAATCAACTCGAGATGAGAGCTTAGTCCCTGGCTTCGACTCAAGAGGAATACCAACTTTCCACAAGCCCCTCAAGAGGAGGCTTCTCTCAGCTACAGGTATGTGAGAGGGACCCTGAGTTTGTGGCCTCAAGTGGAATGGACACCGAGATGCTCTGACTCGAAGGAAGGCCGGATATCTCTGCAGTGAATTGAATGCAGGCTCGTCTTGCATCTCCCAAGACGAAGGGATGTCTGAATCCCCTGTGGAGACCACAGAGAAAGACCTAGTCCTCCGCCTCATCGCGACCGGAGGCCTCACATCCTTTGAAAACTCGAGAGGTCCGCGGAGATCAATGCTTCCAAAGGAGCCGATGCCTGACTCCTCTTGAAAATGGATAGGAGTCCCAGGATCCCTGTGGCACGTGGAAAGGGACACTGGGTCTCCCGCCTCATGTGGAGACGCATCCCAATTGCCATGCCAAGACTCGAGGAGAATCCCGAGGTGTCCCACGCACCTAGGCAGGAGTCCTGACGTCGCTGAACAAACAAGTGTCTGGAAGGGCCCTCCCCGTCGTAACTCGAGAATAGACCCCAGGTTCCGGCCGCAACTCGAGAAAAACCATGAGACTTCCCCCTCGCCGCCAGATGAGGCCCGATTCCCCTGCAATGCGTGCAGAGCAATTCCGTGTTCCACATCAAACGTGAAAGGAGCCTTGATTTCCTTGATGGCACTCCAGAGAAAACCCAAGATCACTGTCTAGAGTCTAGAGGGATCCTGACGTCACTGGAGCAACGCGAAAGGGCTCCGTGGACTCCAAATCAACTCGAGATGAGAGCTTAGTCCCTGGCTTCGACTCAAGAGGAATACCAACTTTCCATAAGCACCTCAAGAGGAGGCTTCTCTCAGCTACAGGTATGTGAGAGGGACCCTAACTTTGTGGCCTCAAGTGGAAAGGACACCAAGATGCTCTGACTCGAAGTAAGCACGGATATCCCTGCAGTGAATTCAATGCAGGCTCGTCTTCTATCTCCCAAGACGAAGGGATGTCTGAATCCCCTGTGGAGACGACAGAGAAAGATTTAATCCTCAGCTTCATCGCGACCGGAGGACTCACATCCTATGAGAACTTGAGAGGTGTGCGGAGATCAATGCTTCCAAAGGAGACGATGCCTGACTCCTCTTGAAAATGGATAGGAGTCCCAGGATCCCTGTGGCACGTGGAAAGGGACCCTGGGTCTCCCGCCTCACGTGGAGACACGTGCCAATTGCCATGCCAAGACTCGAGGAGAATCCCGAGGTGTCCTCTCACCTAGGCAGGAGTCCTGACATCGCTGAACAAACACGTGTCTGGAAGGGCCCTCCCCGTCGTAACTCGAGAATATAGCCCAAGTTCCGGCCGCAACTTGAGAAAAACCATGAGACATCCCCCTTGCCGCGAAATGAGGCCCGATTCCCCTGCACTGCGTGCAGAGCAATTCCGTGTTCCACATAAAACGTGAAAAGAGCCTTGATTTCCTTGATGGCACTCTAGAGAAAACCCAAGATCACTGTCTCAAGTCTAGAGGGATCCTGAGGTCACTTTAGCAACACGAAAGGGCTCCGTGCACCCCAAATCAACTCGACATGAGAGCTTAGTCCCTGTCTTCGCCTCAAGTGGAATACCAACTTTCCACAAGCACCTCAAGAGGAGGCTTCTCTCAGCTACAGATATGTGAGTGGGACCCTGAGTTTTGGCCTCAAGTGGAAAGGACACCGAGATGCTCTGACTCGAAGTAAGCCTGGATATCCCTGCAGTGAATTGAATGCAGTCTCGTCTTGCATTTCCCAAGACGAAGGGATGTCTGAATCCCCTGTGGAGACCACAGAGAGACCTAGTCCTCCACCTCAAAGCGACTGGAGGCCTCACATCCTTTGAAAACTCGAGAAGTCCGCGGAGATCAATGCTTCCAAAGGAGAAGATGCCTGACTCTTCTTGAAAATGGATAGGAGTCCCAGGATCCCTGTGGCACGTGGAAAGGGACCCTGGGTCTCCCGCCTCACGTGGAGACGGTTCCCAATTGCCATGCGAAGACCCGAGGAGAATCCCGAGGTGTCCCTCGCACCTAGGCAGGAGTCCTTACGTCGCTGAACAAACACGTGTATGGAAGGGCCCTCCCCGTCGTAACTCGAGAATATACCCCAGGTTCCGGCCACAACTCGAGAAAAACCATGAGACTTCCCCCTCACCGCGAGATGAGGCCCGATTCCCCTGCACTGCGTGCAGAACAATTCCGTGTTCCACATCAAACGTGAAAGGAGCCTTGATTTCCTTGATGGCACTCCAGAGAAAACCCAAGATCACTGGCTCAAGGCTAGAGGGATCCTGAGGTCACTGGAGCAACACGAAAGTGCTCTGTGGACCCCAAATCAACTCGAGATGAGAGCTTAGTACCTGGCTTCGACTCAAGAGGAATACCAACTTTCCACAAGCACCTCAAGAGGAGGATTCTCTCAGCTACAGGTATGTGAGAGGGACCCTGAGTTTGTGGCCTCAAGTTGAATGGACACCGTGATGCTCTGACTCGAAGTAAGGCTGGATATCCCTGCAGTGAATTGAATGCAGGCTCGTCTTGCATCTCCCAAGACGAAGGGATGTCTGAATCCCCTGTGGAGACCACACAGAAAGACCTAGTCCTCCGCATCAACGCGACCGGAGGCCTCTCATCCTTTGAAAACTCGAGAGGTCCACGGAGATCAATGGTTCCAAAGGAGACGATGCCTGACTCCTCTTGAAAATGGATAGGAGTCCCAGGATCCCTGTGGCACGTGGAAAGGGACCCTGGGTTTCCCGCCTCACGTGGAGACGCGTCCCAATTGCCATGCCAAGACTCGAGGAGAGTCCCGAGGTGTCCCTCACACCTAGGCAGGAGTCCTGACGTCGCTGAACAAACACGTGTCTGGAAGGGCCCTCCCCGTCCTAACTCGAGAATATACCCCAGGTTCCGGCCGCAACTCGAGAAAAACCATGAGACTTCCCCCTCGCCGCGAGATGAGGCCCGATTCCCCTGCACTGCATGCAGAGCAATTCCGTGTTCCACATCAAACGTGAAAGGAGCCTTGATTTCCTTGATGGCACTCCAGAGAAAACCCAAGATCACTGTCTCAAGTCTAGAGGGATCCTGAGGTCACTGGACCAACACGAAAGGGCTCTGTGGACCCCAAATCAACTCGAGATGAGAACTTATTCCCTGGCTTCGACTCAAGAGGAATACCAACTTTTCACAAGCACCTCAAGAGAAGGCTTCTCTCTGCTACAGGTAAGTGAGAGTGACCCTGAGTTTGTGGCCTCAAGGGGAATGGACACCGAGATGCTCTGACTCGAAGTAAGGCCGGATATCCCTGCAGTGAATTGAATGCAGGCTCGTCTTGCATCTCCCAAGACGAAGGGATGTCTGAATCCCCTGTGGAGACCACAGAGAAAGACCTAGATCTCCGCCTCTTCGCGAACGGAGGCCTCACATCCTTTGAAAACTCAAGGGGTCCGCGGAGATCAGTGCTTCCAAATGAGACGATGCCTGACTCCTCTTGAAAATGGATAGGAGTCCCAGGATCCCTGTGGCACGTCAAAGGGACCCTGGGTCTCCCACCTCATGTGGAGACGCGTCACAATTGCCATGCCAAGACTCCAGGAGAATCCCGAGGTGTCCCTCGCCCCTAGGCAGGAGTCCTGACGTCGCTGAACAAACACGTGTCGGAATGGCCCTCCCCGGCCTAACTCGAGAATATACCCCAGGTTCCGGCCGCAACTCGAGAAAAACCATGAGATTTCCCCCTCGCCGCGAGTTGAGGCCCGATTCCCCTGCACTGCATGCAGAGCAATTCCGCGTTCCACATCAAACGTGAAAGGAGCCTTGATTTCCTTGATGGCACTCCAGAGAAAACCCAAGATCACTGTCTCAAGTGTAGAGGGATCCTGAGGTCACTGGAGCAACACGAAAGGGCTCCGTGGACCCCAAATCAACTGGAGATGAGAGCTTAGTACCTGGCTTCGACTCAAGAGGACTACCAACTTTCCACAAGCACCTTAAGAGGAGGCTTCTCTCATCTACAGGTATGTGAGAGGGACCCTGAATTTGTGGCCTCAAGTGGAATGGACACCGAGATGCTCTGACTCGAAGTAAGGCCGGATATCCCTGCAGTGAATTGCATGCAGGCTCGTCTTGCATCTCCCAAGACGAAGGGTTGTCTGAATCCCCTGTGGAGACCACAGAGAAAGACCTAGTCGTCCGCCTCAACGCGACCGGAGGCCTCACATCCTTTGAAAACTCGAGAGGTCCGCGGAGATCAATGCTTCCAAAGGAGACGATGCCTGACTCCTCTTGAAAATGGATAGGAGTCCCAGGATCCCTAGGCACGTGGAAAGGGACCCTGGGTCTCCCGCCTCATGTGGAGACGCGTCCCATTTGCCATGCCAAGACTCGAGGAGAATCCCGAGGTGTCCCTCGCACCTAGGCAGGAGTCCTGACGTCGTTGAACAAACACGTGTCTGGAGGGCCCTCCCCGTCGTAACTCGAGAATATACCCCATGTTCCGGCCACAACTCGAGAAAAACCATGAGACTTCCCCATCGCCGCGAGATGAGGCCAGATTCCCCTGCCCTGCATGCAGAGCAATTCCGTATTCCACATCAAAAATGAAAGGAGCCTTGATTTCCTTGATGGCACTCCAGAGAAAACCCAAGATCACTGTCTCAAGTCTAGAGGGATCCTGAGGTCACTGGAGCAACACGAAGGGCTCCGTGGACCCCAAATCAACTCGAGATTATAGCTTAGTCCCTGGCTTCAAATTGAGAGGAATACCAACTTTCCACAAGCACCTCAAGAGGAGGCTTCTCTCAGCTACAGGTATGTGAGAGGGACCCTGAGTTTGTGGCCTCAAGTGGAATGGACACCGAGATGCTCTGACTCGAAGTAAGGCCGGATATCCCTGCAGTGAAGTGAATGCAGGCTCTTCTTGCATCTCCCAAGACGAAGGGATGTCTGAATCCCCTGTGCAGAACACAGAGAAAGACCTAGTCTTCCGCCTCAACGCGACCGGAGGCCTCACATCCTTTGAAAACTCGAGAGGTCCGCGGAGATCAATGCTTTCAAAGGAGACGATGCCTGACTCCTCTTGAAAATGGATAGGAGTCCCAGGATCCCTGTGGCACGTGGAAAGGGACCCTGGGTCTCCCGCCTCACGTGGAGATGCGTCCCAATTGCCATGGCAAGACGCGAGGAGAATCCCGAGGTGTCTCTCGCACCTAGGCAGGAGTCCTGACGTCGCTGAACAAACACGTGTCTGGAAGGGCCCTTCCCGTCGTAACTCGAGAATATACCCCAGGTTCCGGCCGCAACTCGAGAAAAACCATGAGACTTCCCCCTCACCGCGAGATGAGGCCCGATTCCCCTGCACTGCGTGCAGAGCAATTCCGTGTTTCACATCAAACGTGATAGGAGCCTTGATTTCTTTGATGGCACTCCAGAGAAAACCCAAGATCACTGTCTCAATTCTAGAGGGATCCTGAGGTCACTGGAGCAACACGAAAGGGCTCCGTGGACCCCAAATCAACTCGAGATGAGAACTTAGTACCAGACTTCGACTCAAGAGGAATACCAACTTTCCACAAGCACCTCAAGAAGAGGCTTCTCTCAGCTACAGGTATGTGAGAGGGACCCTGAGTTTGTGGCCTCAAGTGGAATGGACACCGAGATGCTCTGACTCGAAGTAAGGCCGGATATCCCTGCAGTGAATTGAATGCAGGCTCGTCTTGCATCTCCCAAGATGAAGGGATGTCTGAATCCACTGTGGAGACCACAGAGAAAGACCTAATTTTCCGCCTCATCGCTACCGGTGGCCTCACATCCTTTGAAAATTCGAGAGGTCCGCGGAGATCAATGCTTCCAAAGGAGACGATGCCTGACTCCTCTTGAAAATGGATAGGAGTCCCAGGATCCCTGTGGCACGTGGAATGGGACCCTGGTTCTCCCGCCTCACGTGGAGACGCGTCCAAATTGCCATGCCAAGACTCGAGGAGAATCCCGAGGTTTCCCTCGCACCTAGGCAGGAGTCCTCACGTCGCTGAACAAACCCGTGTCTGGAAGGGCCCTCCCCGTCCTAACTCGAGAATATACCCCAGGTTCCGGCCGCAACTCGAGAAAAACCATGAGACTTCCCCCTCGCCGCGAGATGAGGCCCGATTCCCCTGCACTGCGTGCAGAGCAATTCCGTGTTCCACATCAAACGTGAAAGGAGCCTTGATTTCCTTGATGGCACTCCAGAGAAAACCCAAGATCACTGTCTCAAGTCTAGAGGGATCCTGAGGTCACTGGAGCAACACAAAACGGCTCAGTGAACCCCAAATCAACTCGAGATGAGAGCTTAGTCCCTGGCTTCGACTCAAGAGGAATACCAACTTTCCACAAGCACCTCAAGAGGAGGCTTCTCTCAGCTACAGGTATGTGAGAGGGACCCTGAGTTGTGGCCTGAAGTGGAATGGACACCGAGATGCTCTGACTCGAAGTAAGGCCGGATACCCTGCAGTGTATTGAATGCAGGCTCGTCTTGCATCTCCCAAGACGAAGGGATGTCTGAATCCCCTGTGGAGACGACAGAGAAAGACCTAGTTCTCCGCCTCATCGCGACCGGAGGCCTCACATCCTTTGAAAACCCGAGAGGTCCGCGGAGATCAATGCTTCAAAGGAGACGATGCCTGACTCATCTTGAAAATGGATAGGAGTCCCAGGATCCCTGTGGCACGTGGAAACGGGACCTGGGTTTCCTGCCTCACGTGGAGACGCGTCCCAATTGCCATGCCAAGTCTCGAGGAGAATCCCGAGGTGTCCCTCGCACCTAGGCAGGCGTGCTGACTTCGCTGAACAAACACGTGTCTGGAAGGGCCCTCGCCGTAGTAACTCGAGAATATACCCCAGGTTCCGGCCGAAACTCGAGAAAAACCATGAGACTTCCCCTCGCCGCAACATGAGGCCTGATTCCCCTGTACTGCATGCAGAGCAATTCCGGGTTCCACATCAAACGTGAAAGGAGCCTTGATTTCCTTGATGGCACTTCAGGGAAAACCCAAGATCACTGTCTCAAGTATAGAGGGATCCTGAGGTCAATGGAGGAACACGAAAGGGCTCCCTGGACCCCAAATCAACTCGAGATGAGAGCTTAGTCCCTGGCTTTGACTCAAGAGGAATACCATCTTTCTACAAGCACCTCAAGAGGAGGCTTCTCTCAGCTACAGGTATGTGAGAGGGACCCTGAGTTTGTGGCGTCAAGTGGAATGGACACCGAGATGCTCTGTCTCGAGGTAAGGACAGATATCTCTGCAGTGAATTGAATGCAGGCTCGTCTTGCATCTCCGAAGACGAAGGGAAGCCTGAATCCCATGTGGAGACCACAGAGAAAGACCTAGTTCTCCACATCATCAAAACCGGAGGCCTCACATCCTTTGAAAATTCGAGAGGTCCGCGGAGATCAATGCTTCCAAAGGAGACGATGCCTGACTCCTCTTGAAAATGGATAGGAGTCCCAGGATCCCTGTGACACGTGGAAAGGGACCCTGGGTCTCCCGACTCACGTTGAGACGCGTCCCAATTGCTATGCCAAGCCTCGGGGAGAATACCGAGGTGTCCATCGAACCTAGGCATTGGTTCTGACGTTGCTGAACAAACACGTGTCTGGAAGGCCCCTCCCCGTTGTAACTTGAGAATATACCCCAGGTTCCGGCCGCAACTCGAGAACAACCATGAGACTTCCCCCTTGCCGCGAGATGAGGCCCGATTCCCCTGCACTGCATGCAGAGCAATTCCGTGTTCCACATCAAACGTGAAAGGAGCCTTGATTTCCTTGATGGCACTCCAGAGAAAACCCAAGATCACTGTCTCAAGTCTAGAGGGATCCTGAGGTCACTGGAGCAACACAAAACGGCTCAGTGAACCACAAATCAACTCGAGATGAGAGCTTAGTCCCTGGCTTCGACTCAAGAGGAATACCAACTTTCCACAAGCACCTCAAGAGGAGGCTTCTCTCAGCTACAGGTATGTGAGAGGGACCCTGAGTTGTGGCCTGAAGTGGAATGGACACCGAGATGTTCTGACTCGAAGTAAGGCCGGATATCCCTGCAGTGTATTGAATGCAGGCTCGTCTTGCATCTCCCAAGACGAAGGGATGTCTGAATCCCCTGTGGAGACCACAGAGAAAGACCTAGTTCTCCGCCTCTTCGAGACCGGAGGCCTTACATCCTTTGAAAACTCGAGAGGTCCGCGGAGATCAATGCTTCCAAAGGAGACGATGCCTGAATCCTCTTGAAAATGGATAGGAGTCCCAGGATCCCTGTGGCACGTGGAAAGGGACACTGGGTCTCCCGCCTCACGTGGAGACGCGTCCCAATTGCCATGCCAAGACTCGAGGAGAATCCCGAGGTGTCCCTCGCACCTAGGCAGGAGTCCTGATGTCGCTGAACAAACACGTGTCTGCAAAGGCCCTCCCCGTCGTAACTCGAGAATATACCCCAGGTTCCGGCCGCTACTTGAGAAAAACCATGAGACAACCCCCTTGCCGCGAGATGAGGCCCGATTCCCCTGCACTGCGTGCAGAGCAATTCCGTGTTCCACATCAAACGTGAAAGGAGCCTTGATTTCCTTGAGGGCACTCCAGAGAAAACCCAAGATCACTGTCTCAAGTCTAGAGGGATCCTGAGGTCACTGGAGCAACACGAAATTTCTCCGTGGACCCCAAATCAACTCGAGATGAGAGCTTAGTCCCTGGCTTCGACTCAAGAGGAATACCAACTTTCCACAAGCACCTCAAGTGGAGGCTTCTCTCAGCTACATGTATGTGAGAGGGACCCTGAGTTGGTGGCCTCAAGTGGAATGGACACCGAGATGCTCTGACTCGAAGTAAGCCCGGATATCCCTGCAGTGAATTGAATGCAGGCTCGTCTTGCATCTCCCAAGCCGAAGTGATGTCTGAATCCACTGTGGAGACCACAGAGAAGAACTAGTCCTCCGCCTCATCGCGACCGGAGGCCTCACATCCTTTGAAAACTCGAGAGGTCCGCGGAGATCAATGCTTCCAAGGAGACGATGCCTGACTCCTCTTGAAAATGGATAGGAGTTCCCGGATCCCTGTGGCACGTGGAAAGGGACCCTGGGTCTCCCGCCTCACGTGGAGACGCGTCCCATTTGCCATGCCAAGACTCGAGGAGAATCCCGAGGTGTCCCTCGCACCTAGGCAGGAGTCCTGACGTCGCTGAACAAACACGTGTCTGGAAGGGTTCTCCCCGTCGTAACTCGAGAATTTACCCCAGGTTCCGGCCACAACTCGAGAAAAACCATGAGAATTCCCCCTCGCCGCGAGATGAGGCCCGATTCCCCTGCACTGCGTGCAGAGCAATTGCGTGTTCCACATCAAACGTGAAAGGAGCCTTGATTTCCTTGATGGCACTCCAGAGAAAACCCAAGATCACTGTCTCAAGTCTAGAGGGATCCTGAGGTCACTGGAGCAACACGAAAGGGCTCCGTGGACCCCAAATCAACTCGAGATGAGAGCTTAGTCCCTGGCTTCGACTCAAGAGGAATACGAACTTTCCACAAGCACCTCAAGAGAAGGCTTCTCTCAGCTACAGGTATGTGAGAGGGACCCTGAGTTTGTGGCCTCAAGTGGAATGGACACCGAGATGCTCTGACTCGAAGTAAGGCCGGATATCCCTGCAGTGAATTGAATGCAGGCTCGTCTTGCATCTCCCAAGAAGAAGGGATGTCTGAATCCCCTGTGTAGACCACAGAGAAAGACCTAGTTCTCCGCCTCATCTCGACCGGAGGCCTCACATCCTTTGAAAACTCGAGAGGTCCGCGGAGATCAATGCTTCCAAAGGAGACGATGCCTGACTCCTCTTGCAAATGGATAGGAGTCCCAGGATCCCTGTGGCCCGTGGAAAGGGACCCTGGGTCTCCCGCCTCACGTGGAGACGCGTCCCAATTGCCATGCCAAGACTCGAGGAGAATCCTGAGGTGTCCCTCGCACCTAGGAAGGAGTCCTGACGTCGCTGAAGAAACACGTGTCTGGAAGGGCCCTCCCCGTCTTAACTCGAGAATATGCCCCAGGTTCCGGCCGCAACTCGAGAAAAACCATGAGACTTCCCCCTCGCCGCGAGATGAGGCCCGATTCCCCTGCACTGCATGCAGAGCAATTCCGTGTTCCACATCAAACGTGAAAGGAGCCTTGATTTCCTTGATGGCACTCCAGAGAAAACCCAAGATCACTGTCTCAAGTCTAGAGGGATCCTGAGGTCACTGGAACAACACGAAAGGGCTCCGTTGAACCCATATCAACTCGAGATGAGAGCTTAGTCCCTGGCTTCGACTCAAGAGGAATACCAACTTTCCACAAGCACCTCAAGAGGAGGCTTCTCTCAGCAACAGGTATGTGAGAGGGACCCTGAGTTTGTGGCCTCAAGTGGAATGGACACCGAGATGCTCTGACTCGAAGTAAGCCCGGATATCCCTGCAGTGAAATGAATGCAGGCTCGTCTTGCATCTCCCAAGACGAAGGGATCTCTGAATCCCCACTTGAGACCACAGAGAAAGACCTAGTTCTCCGTCTCATTGCGACCCGAGGCCTCACATCCTTTAAAACTCGAGAGGTCTGCGGAGATCAATCCTTCCAAAGGAGAAGAAGCCTGACTCCTCTTGAAAATGGATAGGAGTCCCAGGATCCCTGTGGCACGGGGAAAGGACCCTGGATCTCCCGCCTCATGTGGAGACGCTTCCCAATTGCCATGCCAAGATTCGAGGAGATACCGAGGTATCCCTCGCACCTAGGCAGGAGTCCTGACGTCGCTGAACAAACACGTGTCTGGAAGGGCCCTCCCCGTCGTAACTCGAGAATATACCCCAGGTTCCGGCCGCAACTCGAGAAAAACCATGAGACTTCCCCCTCGCCGCAAGATGAGGCCCGATTCCCCTGCACTGCGTGCAGAGCAATTCCGTGTTGCACATCAAACGTGAAAGGAGCCTTGATTTCCTTGGTGGCACTCCAGAGAAAACCCAAGATCACTGTCTCAAGTCTAGAGGGATCCTGAGGTCACTGGAGCAACACAAAACGGCTCAGTGAACCCCAAATCAACTCGAGATGAGAGCTGAGTCCCTGGCTTCGACTCAAGAGGAATACCAACCTTCCACAAGCACCTCAAGAGGAGGCTTCTCTCAGCCACAGGTATGTGAGAGGGACTCTGAGTTTGTGGCCTCAAGTGGAATGGACACCGAGATGCTCTGACTCAAAGTAAGGCCGGATATCCCTGCAGTGAATTGAATGCAGGCTCGTCTTGCATCTCCCAAGACGAAGGGATGTCTGAATCCCCAGTGGAGACCACAGAAAAAGACCTAGTCCACCGCCTCAATGCGACCGGAGGCCTCACATCCTTTGAAAACTCGAGAGGTCCGCGGAGATCAATGCTTCCAAAGGAGACGATGCCTGACTCTTCTTGAAAATGGATAGGAGTCCCAGGATCACTGTGGCACGTGGAAAGGGACCCTGGGTCTCCCACCTCACGTGGAGACGCGTCCCAATTGCCATGCCAAGACTCAAGGAGAATCCCGAGGTGTCCCTCGCACCTGGGCAGGAGTCCTGACGTCGCTGAACAAACACGTGTCTGGAAGGGCCCTCCCCGTCGGAACTCGAGAATATACCCCAGGTTCCGGCCGAAACTCGAGAAAAATCATGAGACTTCCCCCTCGCGGCGAGATGAGGCCCGATTCCCCTGCACGGCGTGCAGAGCAATTCCGTGTTCCACATCAAACGTGAAAGGAGCCTTGATTTCCTTGATGGCACTCCAGAGAAAACCCAAGATCACTGTCTCAAGTCTAGAGGGATCCTGAGGTCACTGGAGCAACACGAAAGTGCTCCGTATACCCCAAATCAACTCGAGATGAGAGCTTAGTCCCTGGCTTCGACTCAAGAGGAATACCAACTTTCCACAAGCACCTCAAGAAGAGGCTTCTCTCAGCTACAGGTATGTGAGAGGGACCCTGAGTTTGTGGCCTCAAGTGGAATGGACACCGAGATGCTCTGACTCGAAGTAAGGCCGGATATCCCTGCAGTGAATTGAATGCAGGCTCGTCTTGCATCTCCCAAGACGAAGGGATGTCTGAATCCCCTGTGGAGACCACAGAGAAAGACCTAATCCTCCGCCTCATCGCGACCGGAGGCCTCACATGCTTTGAAAACTCGAGAGGTCCGCGGAGATCAATGCTTCCAAAGGAGACGATGCCTGACTCCTCTTGAAAATGGATAGGAGTCCCAGGATCCCTGTGGCACGTGGAAAGGGACCCTGGGTCTCCCGCCTCACGTGGAGACGAGTCCCAATTGCCATGCCAAGACTTGTGGAGAATCCCGAGGTGTCCCTCGCACCTAGGCAGGAGTCCTGAAGTCCCTGAACAAACACGTGTCTGGAAGGGCCCTCCCCGTCGTAACTCGAGAATATACCCCAGGTTCCGGCCGGAACTCGAGAAAAACCATGAGATTTCCCCCTCGCCGCGAGATGAGGCCCGATTCCCCTGCACTGCGTGCAGAGCAATTCCATGTTCAACATCAAACGTGAAAGGAGCCTTGATTTCCTTGATGGCACTCCAGAGAAAACCCAAGATCACTGTCTCAAGTCTAGAGGGATCCTGAGGTCACTGTAGAAACACAAAAGGGCTCCGTGGACCCCAAATCAACTCGAGATGAGAGCTGAGTCCCTGTCTTCGACTCAAGAGGAATAACAGCTTTCCATAAGCACCTCAAGAGGAGGCTTCTCTCAGCTATAGGTATGTTAGAGGGACCCTGAGTTTGTGGCCTCAATTGGAATTGACCCCGAGATGCTCTGACTCGAAGTAAGGCCGGATATCCCTGCAGTGATTTGAATGCAGGCTCGTCTTGCATCTCCCAAGACGAAGGGATGTCTTAATCACCTGTGGAGACCACAGAGAAAGACTTAATTCTCCGCCTCATCGCGACCGGAGGCCTCACATCCTTTGAAAACTCGAGAGGTCCGCGGAGATCAATGCTTCCAAAGGAGACGATGCCTGACTCCTCTTGAAAATGGATAGGAGTCCCAGGATCCCTGTGGCACGTGGAAAGGAACCCTGGGTCTCCCGCCTCACGTGGAGCCGCATCCCAATTGCCATGCAAAGACTCGAGGAGAATCCCGAGGTGTCCCTCGCACCCAGGCAGGATTCATGACGTCGCTGAACAAACACGTGTCTGGAAGGGCCCTCCCCGTCGTAACTCGAGAATATACCCCAGGTTCCGGCCGCAACTCGAGAAAAACCATGAGACTTCCCCCTCGCCGCGAGATGAGGCCCAATTCCCCTGCACTGCATGCAGAGCAATTCCGTGTTCCACATCAAACGTGAACGAAGCCTTGATTTCCTTGATCGCACTCCAGAGAAAACCCAAGATCACTATGTCATGTCTAGAGGGATCCTGAGGTCACTGGAGCAACAATAAAGGGCTCCGTGGACCCCAAATCAACTCGAGATGAGAGCTTAGTCCCTGGCTTCGACTCAAGAGGAATACCAAGTTTCCACAAGCACCTCAAGAGGAGCCTTCTCTCAGCTACAGGTATGTGAGAGGGACCCTGAGTTTGTGGCCTCAAATGGAATGGACACCGTGATGCTCTGACTCGAAGTTAGGCCGGATATCCCTGCAGTGAATTGAATGCAAGCTCGTCTTGCATCTCCCAAGACGAAGGGATGTCTGAAGCCCCTGTGGAAACCACAGAGAAAGACCTAGTTCTCCGCCTCATCGCGACCGGAGGCCTCACATCCTTTGAAAACTCGAGAGGTCCACGGAGATCAATGCTTCCAAAGGAGACGATGCCTGACTCCTCTTGAAAATGGATTGGAGTCCCAGGATCCCTGTGGCACGTGGAATGGGACCCTGAGTCTCCCGCCTCATGTGGAGACGCGTCCCAATTGCCATGCCAAGACTCGAGGAGAATCCCGAGGTGTCCCTCGCACCTAGGCAGGAGGCCTGACGTCGCTGAACAAACCCGTGTCTGGAAGGGCCCTCCCCGTCGTAACTCGAGAATATACCCCAGGTTCCGGCCGCAACTCTAAAAAAACCATGAGACGTCCCCCTCGCCGCGAGATGAGGCCCGATTCCCCTGCCCTGCGTGCAGAGCAATTCCGTATTCCACATCAAAAATGAAAGGAGCCGTGATTTCCTTGATGGCACTCCAGAGAAAACCCAAGATCACTGTCTCAAGTCTAGAGGCATCCTGAGGTCACTGTAGCAACATGAAAGGGCTCCGTGGACCCCAAATCAACTCGAGATGAGAGCTTAGTCCCTGGCTTCGACTCAAGAGGAATACCAACTTTCCACAAGCACCTCAAGAGGAGGCTTCTCTCAGCTACAGGCATGTGAGAGGGACCCTGAGTTTGTGGCCTCAAGTGGAATGGACACCGAGATGCTCTGACTCGAAGTACGGCCGCATATCCCTGCAGTGAATTGAATGCAGGCTCGTCTTTCATCTCCCAAGACGAAGGGATCTCTGAATCCCCTCTTGAGACCACAGAGAAAGACCTAGTTCTCCGTCTCATTGCGACCCGAGGCCTCACATCCTTTTAAAACTCGAGAGGTCTGCGGAGATCAATCCTTCCAAAGGAGAAGAAGCCTGACTCCTCTTGAAAATGGATAGGAGTCCCAGGATCCCTGTGGCACGGGGAAAGGGACCCTGGATCTCCCGCCTCACGTGGAGACGCTTCCCAATTGCCATGCCAAGATTCGAGGAGAATACCGAGGGGTCCCTCGCACCTAGGCAGGAGTCCTGACGTCGCTGAACAAACACGTGTCTGCAAGGGCCCTCCCCGTCGTAACTCGAGAATATACCCCAGGTTCTGGCCGCAACTCGAGAAAAACCATGAGACTTCCCCCTCGCCGCGAGATGAGGCCCGATTCCCCTGCACTGCGTGCAGAGCAATTCCGTGTTCCACATCAAACGTGAAAGGAGCCTTGATTTCCTTGGTGGCACTCCAGAGAAAACCCAAGATCACTGTCTCAAGTCTAGAGGGATCCTGAGGTCACTGTAGCAACAAGAAACGGCTCCGTGGACCCCAAATCTACTCGAGATGAGAGCTTAGTCCCTGGCTTCGACTCAAGAGGAATACCGACTTTCCACAAGCACCTCAAGAGGAGGCTTCTCTCAGCTACAGGTATGTGAGAGGGACCCTGAGTTTGTGGCCTCAAGTGGAATGGACAACGAGATGCTCTGACTCAAAGTAAGGCCGAATATCCCTTCAGTGAACTGAATGCAGGCTCGTCTTTCATCTCCCAAGACGAAGGGATGTCTGAATCCCCTGTGGAGACCACAGAGAAAGACCTAGTTCTCCACCTCATCGCGACCGGAGGCCTCACATCCTTTGAAAACTCGAGAGGTCCGCGGAGATCAATGCTTCCAAAGGAGAAGATGCCTGACTCCTCTTGAAAATGGATAGGAGTCCCAGGATCCCTGTGGCACGTGAAAAGGGACCATGGGTCTCCCGCCTCACGGGGAGACGCGTCCCCATTGCCATGCCAAGACTCCAGGAGAATCCCTAGGTGTCCCTCGCACCTAGGCAGGAGTCCTGACGTCGCTGAACAAACACGTGTCTGGAAGGGCCCTCCCCGTCGTAACTCGAGAATATACCCCAGGTTCCGGCCGCAACTCGAGAAAAACCATGAGACTTCCCCCTCGCCGTGAGACGAGGCCCGATTCCCCTGCACTGCGTGCAGAGCAATTCCGTGTTCCACATCAAACGTGAAAAGAGCCTTGATTTCCTTGATGGCACTCCAGAGAAAACCCAAGATCACTGTCTCAAGTCTAGAGCGATCCTGAGGTCACTGGAGCAACATGAAATGGCTCCGTGGACCCCAAATCAACTCGAGATGAGAGCTTCGTCCCTTTCTTCGACTCAAGAGGAATACCGACTTTCCACAAGCACCTCAAGTGGAGGCTTCTCTCAGCTACTGGTATGTGAGAGGGACCCTGAGTTTGTGGCCTCAAGTGGAATGGACACCTAGATGCTCTGACTCGAAGTAAGCCCAGATATCCCAATAGTGAATTGAATGCAGGCTCGTCTTGCATCTCCCAAGATGAAGGGATGTCTGAATCCCCTGTGGAGAACACAGAGAAAGACCTAGTCCTCCACCTCATCGAGACCGGAGGCATCACATCCTTTGAAAACTCGAGAGGTCCGCGGAGATCAATGCTTCCAAAGGAGACGATGCCTGACTATTCTTGGAAATGGATAGGAGTCCCAGGATCCCTGTGGCACGTGGAAAGGGACCCTGGGTCTCCTGCCTCTCGTGGAGTCGCGTCCCAAATGCCATGCCAAGACTCGAGGAGAATCCCGAGGTTTCCCTCGCACCTAGGCAGGAGTCCTGACTTCGCTGAACAAACACGTGTCTGGAAGGGCCCTCCCCGTCGTAACTCGAGAATATACCCCAGGTTCCGGCCGCAACTCGAGAAAAACCATGAGACTTACCCCTCGCCGCGAGATTTGGCCTGATTTCCCTGCCCTGCGTGCAGAGCAATTCCGTATTCCACATCAAAAATGAAAGTAGCCTTGATTTCCTTGATGGCACTCCAGAGAAAACCCAAGATCACTGTCTCAAGTCTAGAGGGATCCTGAGGTCACTGGAGCAACACGAAAGGGCTCCGTGGACCCCAAATCTACTCGAGATGAGAGCTTAGTCCCTGGCTTCGACTCAAGAGGAATACCAACTTTCCACGAGCCCCTCAAGAGGAGGATTCTCTCAGCTACAGGTATGTGAGAGGGACCCTGAGATTGTGGCCTCAAGTGGAATGGACACCGAGATGCTCTGACTCGAAATAAGGCCGGATATCCCTGCAGTGAATTGAATGCAGGCTCGTCTTGCATCTCCCAAGACGAAGGGATGTCTGAATCCCCTGTGGAGACCACAGAGAAGGACCTAATTCTCCGCCTCATCGCGAGCGGAGGCCTCACATCCTTTGAAAACTCGAGAGGTCCGCGGAGATTAATGCTTCCAAAGGAGACGATGCCTGACTCTACTTGAAAATGGATATGAGTCCCAGGATCACTGTAGCACGTGGAAAGGGACAATGGGTCTCCCGCCTCACGTGGAGATGCGTCCCAATTGCCATGCCAAGACTCGAGGAGAATCCCGAGGTGTCCCTCGCACCTAGGCAGGAGTCCTGACGTCGCTGAACAAACACTTGTCTGGAAGGGCCCTCCCCATCGTAACTTGAGAATATACCCCAGGTTCCGGCCGCAACTCGAGAAAAACCATGAGATTTACCCCTCGCCGCGAGTTGAGGCCCGATTCCCCTGCACTGCATGCAGAGCAATTCCGTGTTCCACATCAAACGTGAAAGGAGCCTTGATTTCCTTGATGACGCTCCAGAGAAAACCGAAGATCACTGTCTCAAGTCTAGAGGGATCCTGAGGTCACCGGAGCCACACGAAAGGGCTCCGTGGACCCCAAATCAACTCGAGATGAGAACTTAGTCCCTGGCTTCGACTCAAGAAGAATACCAAATTTCCACAAGCACCTCAAGAGGAGGCTTCTCTCAGCTAAAGGTTTGTGAGAGGGACCCTGAGTTTGTGGCCTCAAGTGCAATGGACACCGAGATGGTCTGACTCGAGGTAAGGCCGAATATCCCTGCAGTGAATTGAATGCAGGCTCGTCTTGCATCTCCCAAGACGAACGGATGTCTGAATCTCCTGTGGAGCCCACAGAGAAAGACCTAGTCCTCCACCTCATCGTGACCGGAGGCCTAACATCCTTTGAAAACTCGAGAGGTCTGCAGAGATCAATGCTTCCAAAGAAGACGATGCCTGAATCCTCTTGAAAATGGATAGGAGTCCCAGGATCCCTGTGGCACGTGGAAAGGACACTGGGTCTCCCGCCTCACGTGGAGACGCGTCCCAATTGCCATGCCAAGACTCGAGGAGAATACCGAGGTGTCCCTCGCACCTAGGCAGGAGTCCTGACGTCGCTGAACAAACACGTGTCTGGAAGGGCCCTCCCCGTCGTAACTTGAGAATATACCCCAGGTTCCGGCCGTAACTCGAGAAAAACCATGAGACTTCCTACTCGCGGCGAGATGAGGCCCGATTCCCCTGCCCTGCGTGCAGAGCAATTCCGTATTCCACATCAAAAATGAAAGGAGCCTTGATTTCCTTGATGGCACTCCACAGAAAACCCAAGATCACTGTCTCAAGTCTAGAGGGATCCTGAGTTCACTGTAGCAACACGAAAGGGCTCTGTGGACCAAAAATCAACTCGAGAAGAGAGCTTAGTCCCTGGCTTCGACTCAAGAGGAATACCAACTTTCCACAAGCACCTCAAGAGGAGGCTTCTCTCAGCTACAGGTATGTGAGAGGGCCCCTGAGTTTGTGGCCTCAAGTGGAATGGACACCGAGATGCTCTGACTCGAAGTAAGGCTGGATATCCCTGCAGTGAATTGAATGCAGGCTCGTCTTGCATCTCCCAAGACGAAGGGATGTCTGAATCCCCTGTGGAGACCACAGAGAAAGACCTAATTCTCCGCCTCATCGCGAGCGGAGGCCTCATATCCTTTGAAAACTCAAGAGGTCCGCGGAGATCAATACTTCAAAAGGAGACGATGCCTGACTCCTCTTGAAAATGGATAGGAGTCCCAGGATCCCTGTGGCACGTGGAAAGGGACCCTGGGTCTCCCGCCTCACGTGGAGACGCGACCCAATTGCCATGCCAAGACTCGAGGAGAATCCCGAG
The DNA here is from genome assembly GCF_033118175.1 of Dama dama. Classification (NCBI taxonomy): domain Eukaryota; kingdom Metazoa; phylum Chordata; class Mammalia; order Artiodactyla; family Cervidae; genus Dama; species Dama dama. The sequence goes on along the minus strand of NC_083697.1, from coordinate 7,438,222 downwards.
GTGTCCCTCGCACCTAGGCAGGAGTCCTGACGTCGCTGAACAAACACGTGTCTGGAAGGGCCCTCCCGTCGTAACTCGAGAATATACCCCAGGTTCCGGCCGCAACTCGAGAAAAACCATGAGACTTCCCCCTCGCCGCGAGATGAGGCCCGATTCCCCTGCAATGCATGCAGAGCAATTCCGTGCTCCACATCAAACGTGAAAGGAGCCTTGATTTCCTTGTTGGCACTCCAGAGAAAACCCAAGATCACTGTCTCAAGTCTAGAGGGATCCTGAGGTCACTGGAGCCACACGAAAGGGCTCCGTGGACCCCAAATCAACTCGAGATGAGAGCTTAGTCCCTGGCTTCGAGTCAAGAGTAACACCAACTTTCCACGAGCCCCTCAAGAGGAGGCTTCTCTCAGACACAGGTATGTGAGAGGGACCCTGAGTTTGTGGCCTCAAGTGGAATGGACACCGAGATGCTCTGACTCGAAGTAAGGCCGGATATCCCTGCAGTGCATTGAATGCAGGCTCGTCTTGCATCTCCCAAGACGAAGGGATGTCTGAATCCCCTATGGAGACCACAGAGAAAGACCTAATCCTCCGCCTCATCGCGACCGGAGGCCTCACATCCTTTGAAAACTCGAGAGGTCTGCAGAGATCTATGCTTCCAAAGGAGACGATGCCCGATTCCTCTTGAAAATGGATAGGAGTCCCAGGATCCCTTTGGACGTGGAAAGGGACACTGGGTCTCCCGCCTCACGTGGAGACGCGTCCTAATTGCCATGCCAAGACTCGAGGAGAATCCCGAGGTGTCCCTCGCACCTAGGCAGGAGTCCTGACGTCGCTGAACAAACACGTGTCTGGAAGGGCCCTTCCCGTCGTAACTCGAGAATATACCCCAGGTTCCGGCCGCAACTCGAGAAAAACCATGAGACTTCCCCCTCGCCGCGAGATGAGACCCGATTCCCCTGCCCTGCGTGCAGAGCAATTCCGTATTCCACATCAAAAGTGACAGGAGCCTTGATTTCCTTGATGGCACTACAGAGAAAACTCAAGACCACTGTCTCTAGTCTAGAGGGATCCTGAGGTCACTGTAGCAACACGAAAGGGCTCCGTGGACCCCCAAATCAACTCGAGATGAGAGCTTAGTCCCTGGCTTCGACTCAAGAGGAATACCAACTTTCCACAAGCAGCTCAAGAGGAGGCTTCTCTCAGCTACAGGTATGTGAGAGGGCCCCTGAGTTTAGGGCCTCAAGTGGAATGGACACCGAGATGCTCTGTCTCGAAGTAAGGCCGGATATCCCTGCAGTGAATTGAATGCAGGCTCGTCTTGCATCTCCCAAGACGAAGGTTTGTCTGAATCCCCTGTGGAGACCACAGAGAAAGACCTAGTCCTCCGCCTCCTCGCGACCGGAGGCCTCATATCCTTTGAAAACTCGAGAGGTCCGCTGAGATCAATACTTTCGAAGGAGACGATGCCTGACTCCTCTTGAAAATGGATAGGAGTCCCAGGATATCTGTGGCTTGTGGAAAGGGACCATGTTGTCTCCCGCCTCACGTGGAGACGCGTCCCAATTGCAATGCAAAAACTCGAGGAGAATCCCGAGGTTTCCCTCGCACCTAGGCAGGGGTCCTGTCGTCGCTGAACAAACACGTGTCTGGAAGGGCCCTCCCCGTCGTATCTCGAGAATATACCCCAGGATCCGGCCGCAACTCGAGAAAAAGCATGAGACTTCCCCCTCGCGGCGAGATGAGGCCTGATCCCCTGCACTGCGTGCAGAGCAATTCCGTGTTCCACATCAAACGTGAAAGGAGCCTTGATTTCCTTAATGGCACTCCAGAGAAAACGCAAGATCACTGTCTCAAGTCTAGAGGGATCCTGAGGTCACTGGAGCAACACGAAAGGGCTCCGTGGACCCCAAATCAACTCGAGATGAGAGCTGAGTCCCTGGCTTCGACTCTAGAGGAATACCAACTTTCCTCAAGCACCTCAAGAGGAGGCTTCTCTCAGCTACAGGTATGTGAGAGGGACCCTGAGTTTGTGGCCTCAAGTGGAATGGACAACGAGATGCTCTGACTCAAAGTAAGGCCGAATATCCCTTCAGTGAATTGAATGCAGGCTCGTCTTGCATCTCCCAAGACGAAGGGATGTCTGAATCCCCTGTGGAGACCACAGAGAAAGACCTAGTTCTCCACCTCATCGCGACCGGAGGCCTCACATCCTTTGAAAACTCGAGAGGTCCGCGGAGATCAATGCTTCCAAAGGAGAAGATGCCTGACTCCTCTTGAAAATGGATAGGAGTCCCAGGATCCCTGTGGCACGTGAAAAGGGACCATGGGTCTCCCGCCTCACGGGGAGACGCGTCCCCATTGCCATGCCAAGACTCCAGGAGAATCCCTAGGTGTCCCTCGCACCTAGGCAGGAGTCCTGACGTCGCTGAACAAACACGTGTCTGGAAGGGCTCTCCCCGTCGTAACTCGAGAATATACCACAGGTACCGGCCGCAACTCGAGAAAAACCATGAGACTTCCCCCTCGCCGTGAGACGAGGCCCAATTCCCCTGCACTGCGTGCAGAGCAATTCCGTGTTCCACATCAAACGTGAAAAGAGCCTTGATTTCCTTGATGGCACTCCAGAGAAAACCCAAGATCACTGTCTCAAGTCCAAAGCGATCCTGAGGTCACTGGAGCAACATGAAATGGCTCCGTGGACCCGAAATCAACTCGAGATGAGAGCTTAGTCCCTGGCTTCGACTCAAGAGGAATACCGACTTTCCACAAGCACCTCAAGTGGAGGCTTCTCTCAGCTACTTGTATGTGAGAGGGACCCTGAGTTTGTGGCCTCAAGTGGAATGGACACCTAGATGCTCTGACTCGAAGTAAGCCCGGATATCCCAATAGTGAATTGAATGCAGGCTCGTCTTGCATCTCCCAAGATGAAGGGATGTCTGAATCCCCTGTGGAGACCACAGAGAAAGACCTAGTCCTCCGCCTCATCGAGACCGGAGGCATCACATCCTTTGAAAACTCGAGAGGTCCGCGGAGATCAATGCTTCCAAAGGAGACGATGCCTGACTATTCTTGGAAATGGATAGGAGTCCCAGGATCCCTGTGGCACGTGGAAAGGGACCCTGGGTCTCCTGCCTCTCGTGGAGTCGCGTCCCAAATGCCATGCCAAGACTCGAGGAGAATCTCGAGGTTTCCCTCGCACCTAGGCAGGAGTCCTGACTTCGCTGAACAAACACGTGTCTGGAAGGGCCCTCCCCGTCGTAACCCGAGAATATACCCCAGGTTCCGGCCGCAACTCGAGAAAAACCATGAGACTTACCCCTCGCCGCGAAATTTGGCCTGATTTCCCTGCCCTGCGTGCAGAGCAATTCCGTATTCCACATCAAAAATGAAAGGAGCCTTGATTTCCTTGATGGCACTCCAGAGAAAACCCAAGATCACTGTCTCAAGTCTAGAGGGATCCTGAGGTCACTGGAGCAACACGAAAGGGCTCCGTGGACCCCAAATCAACTCGAGATGAGAGCTTAGTCCCTGGCTTCGACTCAAGAGGAATACCAACTTTCCACGAGCCCCTCAAGAGGAGGCTTCTCTCAGCTACAGGTATGTGAGAGGGACCCTGAGATTGTGGCCTCAAGTCGAATGGACACCGAGATGCTCTGACTCGAAATAAGGCCGGATATCCCTGCAGTGAATTGAATGCAGGCTCGTCTTGCATCTCCCAAGACGAAGGGATGTCTGAATCCCCTGTGGAGACCACAGAGAAGGACGTAATTCTCCACCTCATCGCGAGCGGAGGCCTCACATCCTTTGAAAACTCGAGAGGTCTGCGGAGTTCAATGCTTCCAAAGGAGACGATGCCTGACTCTACTTGAAAATGGATATTAGTCCCAGGATCACTGTAGCACGTGGAAAGGGACAATGGGTCTCCCGCCTCACGTGGAGATGCGTCCCAATTGCCATGCCAAGACTCGAGGAGAATCCCGAGGTGTCCCTCGCACCTAGGCAGGAGTCCTGACGTCGCTGAACAAACACGTGTCTGGAAGGGCCCTCCCCATCGTAACTTGAGAATATACCCCAGGTTCCGGCCGCAACTCGAGAAAAACCATGAGATTTACCCCTCGCCGCGAGTTGAGGCCCGATTCCCCTGCAGTGCATGCAGAGCAATTCCGTGTTCCACATCAAACGTGAAAGGAGCCTTGATTTCCTTGATGACGCTCCAGAGAAAACCCAAGATCACTGTCTCAAGTCTAGAGGGATCCTGAGGTCACCGGAACCACACGAAAGGGCTCCGTGGTCCCCAAATCAACTCGAGATGAGAACTTAGTCCATGGCTTCGACTCAAGAAGAATACCAAATTTCCACAAGCACCTCAAGAGGAGGCTTCTCTCAGCTACAGGTTTGTGAGAGGGACCCTGAGTTTGTGGCCTCAAGTGCAATGGACACCGAGATGGTCTGACTCGAAGTAAGGCCGAATATCCCTGCAGTGAATTGAATGCAGGCTCGTCTTGCATCTCCCAAGACGAACGGATGTCTGAATCTCCTGTGGAGCCCACAGAGAAAGACCTAGTCCTCCACCTCATCGTGACCGGAGGCCTAACATCCTTTGAAAACTCGAGAGGTCTGCAGAGATCAATACTTCCAAAAAAGACGATGCCTGACTCCTCTTGAAAATGGATAGGAGTCCCAGGATCCCTGTGGCACTTGGAAAGGACACTGGGTCTCCCGCCTCACGTGGAGACGCATACCAATTGCCATGCCAAGACTCGAGGAGAATCCCGAGGTGTCCCTCGCACCTAGGCAGGAGTCCTGACGTCGCTGAACAAACACGTGTCTGGAAGGGCCCTCCCCGTCGTAACTTGAGAATATACCCCAGGTTCCGGCCGCAACTCGAGAAAAACCATGAGACTTCCTACTCGCCGCGAGATGAGGCCCGATTCCCCTGCCCTGCGTGCAGAGCAATTCCGTATTCCACATCAAAAATGAAAGGAGCCTTGATTTCCTTGATGGCACTCCACAGAAAACCCAAGATCACTGTCTCAAGTCTAGAGGGATCCTGAGTTCACTGTAGCAACACGAAAGGGCTCCGTGGACCAAAAATCAACTCGAGAAGAGAGCTTAGTCCCTGGCTTCGACTCAAGAGGAATACCAACTTTCCACAAGCACCTCAAGAGGAGGCTTCTCTCAGCTACAGGTATGTGAGAGGGCCCCTGAGTTTGTGGCCTCAAGTGGAATGGACACCGATATGCTCTGACTCAAAGTAAGGCTGGATATCCCTGCAGTGAATTGAATGCAGGCTCGTCTTGCATCTCCCAAGACGAAGGGATGTCTGAATCCCCTGTGGAGACCACAGAGAAAGACCTAATTCTCCGCCTCATCGCGAGCGGAGGCCTCATATCCTTTGAAAACTCAAGAGGTCCGCGGAGATCAATACTTCAAAAGGAGACGATGCCTGACTCCTCTTGAAAATGGATAGGAGTCCCAGGATCCCTGTGGCACGTGGAAAGGGACCCTGGGTCTCCCGCCTCACGTGGAGACGCGACCCAATTGCCATGCCAAGACTCGAGGAGAATCCCGAGGTGTCCCTCGCACCTAGGCAGGAGTCCTGACGTCGCTGAACAAACACGTGTCTGGAAGGGCCCTCCCGTCGTAACTCGAGAATATACCCCAGGTTCCGGCCGCAACTCGAGAAAAACCATGAGACTTCCCCCTCGCCGCGAGATGAGGCCCGATTCCCCTGCAATGCGTGCAGAGCCATTCCGTATTCCACATCAAACGTGAAAGGAGCCTTGATTTCCTTGTTGGCACTCCAGAGAAAACCCAAGATCACTGTCTCAAGTCTAGAGGGATCCTGAGGTCACTGGAGCCACACGAAAGGGCTCCGTGGACCCCAAATCAACTCGAGATGAGAGCTTAGTCCCTGGCTTCGACTCAAGAGTAATACCAACTTTCCACGAGCCCCTCAAGAGGAGGCTTCTCTCAGATACAGGTATGTGAGAGGGACCCTGAGTTTGTGGCCTCAAGTGGAATGGACCCCGAGATGCTCTGACTCGAAGTAAGGCCGGATATCCCTGCAGTGCATTGAATGCAGGCTCGTCTTGCATCTCCCAAGACGAAGGGATGTCTGAATCCCCTATGGAGACCAAAGAGAAAGACCTAATCCTCCGCCTCATCGCGACCGGAGGCCTCACATCCTTTGAAAACTCGAGAGGTCTGCAGAGATCTATGCTTCCAAAGGAGACGATGCCCGACTCCTCTTGAAAATGGAGAGGAGTCCCAGGATCCCTTTGGACGTGGAAAGGGACACTGGGTCTCCCGCCTCACGTGGAGACGCATACCAATTGCCATGCCAAGACTCGAGGAGAATCCCGAGGTGTCCCTCGCACCTAGGCAGGAGTCCTGACGTCGCTGAACAAACACGTGTCTGGAAGGGCCCTCCCCGTCGTAACTCGAGATTATACCCCAGGTTCGGGCCGCAACTCGAGAAAAACCATGAGACTTCCCCCTCGCCGCGAGTTGAGGCCCGATTCCCCTGCACTGCATGCAGAGCAATTCCGTGTTCCACATCAAACGTGAAAGGAGCCTTGATTTCCTTAATGGCACTCCAGAGAAAACCCAAGATCACTGTCTCAAGTCTAGAGGGATCCTGAGGTCACTGTAGCAACACGAAAGGGCTCCGTGGACCCCAAATCAACTCGAGATGAGAGCTGAGTCCCTGGCTTAGACTCAAGAGGAATACCAACTTTCCACAAGCACCTCAAGAGGAGGCTTCTCTCAGCTACAGGTTTGTGAGAGGGACCCTGAGATTGTGGCCTCAAGTGGAATGGACACCGAGATGCTCTGACTCGAAGTAAGGCCGGATATCCCTGCAGTGAATTGAATGCAGGCTCGTCTTGCATCTCCCAAGATGAAGGGATGTCTGAATCCCCTGTGGAGACCTCAGAGAAAGACCTAGTCCTCCGCCTCATCGCGACCGGAGGCCTCACATCCTTTGAAAACTCGAGAGGTCCGCGGAGATCAATGCTTCCAAAGGAGACGATGCCTGACTCCTCTTGAAAATGGATAGGAGTCCCAGGATCCCTGTGGCACGTGGAAAGGGACACTGGGTCTCCCGCCTCACGTGGAGACTCGTCCCAATTGCCATGCCAAGACTTGAGGAGAATCCAGAGGTGTCGCTCGCACCTGGGCAGGAGTCCTGACGTCGCTGAACAAACACGTGTCTGGAAGGGCCCACCCCGTCGTAACTCGAGAATATACCCCAGGTTCCGGCCGCAACTCGAGAAAAACCATGAGACTTCCCCCTCGCCGCGTGATGAGGCCCTATTCCCCTGCAATGCGTGCAGAGCAATTCCGTGTTCCACATCAAACATGAAAGGAGCCTTGATTTCCTTGATGGCACTCCAGAGAAAACCCACGATCACTGTCTCAAGTCTAGAGGGATCCTGATGTCACTGTTGCAACACGAAAGGGCTCCGTGGACCCCAAATCAACTCGAGATGAGAGCTTAGTCCCTGGCTTTGACTTAAGAGGAATGCCAACTTTCCACAAGTACATCAAAAGGAGGCTTCTCTCAGCTACAGTTATGTGAGAGGGACTCTGAGTGTGTGGCCTCAAGTGGAATGGACACCGAGATGCTCTGACTTAAGTAAGGCCGGATATCCCTGCAGTGAATAGAATGCAGGTTCGTCTTGCATCTCCCAAGACGAAAGGATGTTTGAATCCCCTGTGGAGACCACAGAGAAAGACATAGTTCTCCAGCGCATCGCCACCTCAGACCTCACATCCTTTGAAAACTCGAGAGGTCCGCGGAGATCAATGCTTCCAAAGGAGACGATGCCTGACTCCTCTTGAAAATGGATAGGAGTCCCAGGATCCCTGTGGCACGTGGAAAGGGACACTGGGTCTCCCGCCTCACGTGGAGACTCGTCCCAATTGCCATGCCAAGACTCGAGGAGAATCCCGAGGTGTCCCTCGCACCTAGTCAGGAGTCCTGACGTCGCTGAACAAACACGTGTCTGGAAGGGCCCTCCCCGTCGTAACTCGAGAATATACCCCAGGTTCGGGCCGCAACTCGAGAAAAACCATGAGACTTCCCCCTCGCCGCGAGATGAGGCCCGATTCCCCTGCACTGCGTGCAGAGCAATTCCGAGTTCCACATCAAACGTGAAAGGAGCCTTGATTTCCTTGATGGCACTCCAGAGATAACCCAAGATCACTATCTCAAGTCTAGAGGGATCCTGAGGTCACTGGAGCAACATGAAATTTCTCCGTGGACCCCAAATCAACTCGAGATGAGAGCTTAGTCCCTGGCTTCGACGTAAGAGGAATGCCAACTTTCCACAAGTACATCAAAAGGAGGCTTCTCTCAGCTACAGTTATGTGAGAGGGACTCTGAGTTTGTGGCCTCAAGTGGAATGGACACCGAGATGCTCTGACTTAAGTAAGGCCGGATATCCCTGCAGTGAATTGAATGCAGGCTCGTCTTGCATCTCCCAAGACGAAGGGATGTTTGAATCCCCTGTGGAGACCACAGAGAAAGACATAGTTCTCCGCCGCATCGCCACCTCAGGCCTCACATCCTTTGAAAACTTGAGAGGTCCGCGGAGATCAATGCTTCCAAAGGAGACGATGCCTGACTCCTCTTGAAAATGGATAGGAGTCCCAGGATCCCTGTGGCATGTGGAAAGAGACCCTGGGTCTCCCGCCTCACGTGGAGACTCGTCCCAATTGCCATGCCAAGACTTGAGGAGAATCCCGAGGTGTCCCTTTCACCTGGGCAGGAGTCCTGACGTCGCTGAACAAACACGTGTCTGGAAGGGCCCACCCCGTCGTAACTCGAGAATATACCCCAGGTTCCGGCCGCAACTCGAGAAAAACCATGAGACTTTCCCCTCGCCGCGTCATGAGGCCCGATTCTCCTGCAATGCATGCAAAGCAATTCCGTGTTCCACATCAAACGTGAAAGGAGCCTTGATTTCCTTGATCCACTCCAGAGAAAACCCACGATCACTGTCTCAAGTCTAGAGGGATCCTGACGTCACTGGAGCAACACGAAAGGTCTCCGTGGACCCCAAATCAACTAGAGTGAGAGATTAGTCCCTGGCTTCAACTCAAGAGGAATACAAACTTTCCACAAGCCCCTCAAGAGGAGGCGTCTCTCAGCTACAGGTATGTGAGAGGGACCCTGAGTTTGTGGCATCAAGTGGAATGGACACCGAGATACTCTGACTCGAAGTAAGGCCGGATATCCCTGCAGTGAATTGAATGCAGGCTCATCTTGCATCTCCCAAGATGAAGGGATGTCTGAATCCCCTGTGCAGAACACAGAGAAAGACCTAGTCCACCGCCTCAACCCGACCGGAGGCCTCACATCCTTTGAAAACTCGAGAGGTCCGCGGAGATCAATGCTTCCAAAGGAGACGATGCCTGACTCCTCTTGAAAATGGATAGGAGTCCCAGGATCCCTGTGGCACGTGGAAAGGGACACTGCGTCTCAAGCCTCACTTTGAGACGTGTCCCAATTGCCATGCCAAGACTCGAGGAGAATCCCGAGGTGTCCCTCGCACCTAGTCAGGAGTCCTGACGTCGCTGAACAAACACGTGTCTGGAAGGGCCCTCCCCGTCGTAACTCGAGAATATACCCCAGGTTCGGGCCACAACTCGAGAAAAACCATGAGACTTCCCCCTCGCCGCGAGATGAGGCCCGATTCCCCTGGGCTGCGTGCAGAGCAATTCCGAGTTCCACATCAAACGTGAAGGGAGCCTTGATTTCCTTGATGGCACTCCAGAGATAACCCAAGATCACTATCTCAAGTCTAGAGGGATCCTGAGGTCACTGGAGCAACACGAAATTTCTCCGTGGACCCCAAATCAACTCGAGATGAGAGCTTAGTCCCTGGCTTCGACTTAAGAGGAATACCAACTTTCCACAAGCACCTCAAGAGGAGGATTCTCTCAGCTACAGGTATGTGAGAGGGACCCTGAGTTTGTGGCCTCAAGTGGAATGGACACTGAGATGCTCTGACTCGAAGTAAGGCCGGATATCGCTGCAGTGAATTGAATGCAGGCTCGTCTTGCATCTCCCAAGACGAAGGGATGTTTGAATCCCCTCTGGAGACCACAGAGAAAGACATAGTTCTCCGCCGCATGGCTACCTCAGGCCTCACATCCTTTGAAAACTCGAGAGGTCCGCGGAGATCAATGCTTCCAAAGGAGACGATGCCTGACTCCTCTTGAAAATGGATAGGAGTCCCAGGATCCCTGTGGCACGTGGAAAGGGACCCTGGGTCTCCCGCCTCACGTGGAGACTCGTCCCAATTGCCATGCCAAGACTTGAGGAGAATTCCGAGGTGTCCCTCGCACCTGGGCAGGAGTCCTGACGTCGCTGAACAAACACGTGTCTGGAAGGGCCCACCCCGTCGTAACTCGAGAATATACCCCAGGTTCCGGCCGCAACTCGAGAAAAACCATGAGACTTCCCCCTCGCCGCGTGATGAGCCCCGATTCTCCTGCAATGCGTGCAGAGCAATTCCGTGTTCCACATCAAACGTGAAAGGAGCCTTGATTTCCTTGATGGCACTCCAGAGAAAACCCACGATCACTGTCTCAAGTCTAGAGGGATCCTGACGTCACTGGAGCAACACGAAAGGTCTCCGTGGACCCCAAATCAACTCGAGATGAGAGATTAGTCCCTGGCTTCAACTCAAGAGGAATACAAACTTTCCATTAGCCCCTCAAGAGGAGGCGTCCTTCAGCTACAGGTATGTGAGAGGGACCCTGAGTTTGTGGCATCAAGTGGAATGGACACCGAGATGCTCTGACTCGAAGTAAGGCCAGATATCCCTGCAGTAAATTAAATGCAGGCTCATCTTGCATCTCCCAAGATGAAGGGATGTCTGAATCCCCTGTGGAGACCACAGAGAAAGACCTAGTTCTCCGCCTCATCGCACGGGAGGCCTCACATCCTTTGAAAACTCGAGAGGTCCGCGGAGATCAATGCTTCCAAAGGAGACGATGCCTGACTCTTCTTGAAAATGGATAGGAGTCCCAGGATCCCTGTGGCACGTGGAAAGAGACCCTGGGTCTCCCGCCTCACGTGGAGACGCGTCCAAACTGCCATGCCAAGACTCGAGGAGAATCCCGAGGTGTCCCTCGCACCTAGGCAGGAGTCCTGACGTTGCTGAACAAACATGTGTCTGGAAGGGCCCTCCCCGTCGTAACTCGAGAATATACCCCAGGTTCAGGCCGCAACTCGAGAAAAACCATGAGACTTCCCCTTCGCCACGAGATGAGACCCGATTCCCCTGCACTGGGTCCTGAGCAATTCCGTGTTGCACATTAAACGTGAAAGGAGCCGTGATTTCCTTGATGGCACTCCAGAGAAAACCCAAGATCACTGTCTCAAGTCTAGAGGGATCCTGAGGTCACTGTAGCAACACGAAAGGGCTCCGTGGACTCCAAATCAACTCGAGATGAGAGCTTAGTCCCTGGCTTCGACTCAAGAGGAATACCAACTTTCCACAAGCACCTCAAGAGGAGGCTTCTCTCAGCTACAGGTATGTGAGAGGGACCGTGAGTTTGTGGCCTCAAGGGGAATGGACACCGAGATGCTCTGACTCGAAGTAAGGCCGGATATCCCTGCAGTGAATTGAATGCAGGCTCGTCTTGCATCTCCCAAGACGAAGGGAAGTCTGAATCCCCTAAGGAGACGACAGAGAAAGACCTAGGCAACCGCTTCATCGCGACCGGAGCCTCACATCCTTTGAAAACTCGAGAGGTCTGCGGAGATCAATGCTTCCAAAGGAGACGATAGCTGGCTCTTCTTGAAAATGGATAGGAGACCCAGGATCCCTGTGGCACGTCGAAAGGGACCATGGGTCTCCCGCCTCACGTGGAGACGCGTCCCAATTGCCATGCCAAGACTCGAGGAGAATCCCGAGTTGACCCTCGCACCTAGGCAGGAGTCCTGACGTCGCTGAACAAACACGTGTCTGGAAGGGCCCTCCCCGTCGTAACTCGAGAATGTACCCCAGGTTCCGGCCGCAACTCGAAAAAACCATGAGACTTCCCCCTCGCCGCGAGATGAGGCCCGATTCCCCTGCACTGCGTGCAGAGCAATTCCGTGTTCCACATCAAACGTGAAAGGAGCCTTGATTTCCTTGATGGCACTCCAGAGAAAACCCAAGATCACTGTCTCAAGTCTAGAGGGATCCTGAGGTCACTGGAGCAACACGAAAGGGCTCCGTGGACCCCAAATCTATTCGAGATGAGAGCTTAGTCCCTGGCTTCGACTCAAGAGGAATACCGACTTTCCACAAGCACCTCAAGAGGAGGCTTCTCTCAGCTACAGGTATGTGAGAGGGCCCCTGAGTTTGTGGCCTCAAGTGGAATGGACACCGAGATGCTCTGACTCGAAGGAAGGCCGGATATCCCTGCAGTGAATTGAATGCAGGCTCGACTTGCATCTCCCAAGACGAAGGGTTGTCTGAATCCCCTGTGGAGACCACAGAGAAAGACCTAGTTCTCCCCCTCATCGAGACCGGAGGCCTCACATCCTTTGAAAACTCGAGAGGTCTGCGGAGATCAATGCTTCCAAAGGAGACGATGCCTGACTCCTCTTGAAAATGGATAGAATTCCCAGGATCCCTGTGGCACGTGGAAAGGGACCCTGGGTCTCCCGCCTCACGTGGAGACGCGTCCCAATTGCCATGCCAAGACTCGAGGAGAATCCCGAGGTGTCCCTCGCACCTAGGCAGGAGTCCTGACGTCGCTGAACAAACACGTGTCTGGAAGGGCCCTCCCCGTCGTAACTCGAGAATATACCCCAGGTTCCGACCGCAACTCGAGAAAAACCATGAGACTTCCCCCTCGCCGCGAGATGAGGCCCGATTCCCCTGCCCTGCGTGCAGAGCAATTCCGTATTCCACATCAAAAATGAAAGGAGCCTTGATTTCCTTGATGGCACTCCAGAGAAAACCCAAGATCACTGTCTCAAGTCTAGAGGGATCCTGAGGTCACTGTAGCAACACGAAAGGGCTCCGTGGACCACAAATCAACTCGAGATGAGAGCTTAGTCCCTGGCTTCGACTCAAGAGGAATACCAACTTTCCACAAGCACCTCAAGAGGAGGCTTCTCTCAGCTACAGGTATGTGAGAGGGCCCTTGAGTTTGTGGCCTCAAATGGAATGGACACCGAGATGCTCTGACTCGAAGTAAGGCCGGATATCCCAGCAATGAATTGAATGCAGGCTCGTCTTGCATCTCCCAAGACGAAGGGATGTCTGAATCCCCTGTGGAGACCACAGAGAAAGACCTAATTCTCCGCCTCATCGTGAGCGGAGGCCTCACATCCTTTGAAAACTCGAGAGGTCTGCGGAGATCAATGCTTCCAAAGGAGACGATGCCTGACTCTTCTTGAAAATGGATAGGAGTCCCAGGATCCCTGTGGCACGTGTAAAGGGACCCTGGGTCTCCCGCCTCACATGGAGACGCGTCCCAATTGCCATGCCAAGACTCGAGGAGAATCCCGAGGTGTCCCTCGCACCTAGGCAGGAGTCCTGACGTCGCTGAACAAACACGTGTCTGGAAGGGCCCTCCCCGTCGTAACTCGAGATTATACCCCAGGTTCCGGCCGCAACTCGAGAAAAACCATGAGATTTACCCCTCGCCGCGAGTTGAGGCCCGATTCCCCTGAACTGCATGTAGAGCAATTCCGTGTTCCACATCAAACGTGAAAGGAGCCTTGATTTCCTTGATGGCACTCCAGAGAATACCCAAGTTCACTGTCTCAAGTCTAGAGGGATCCTGAGGTCACAGGACCAAGAGGAAAGGGCTCCGTGGACCCCAAATCAACTCGAGATGAGGGCTTAGTCCCTGGCTTCAACTCAAGAGGAATACCAACTTTTCACAAGCACCTCAAGAGGAGGCTTCTCTCAGCTACAGGTATGTGTGAGGGCCCCTGAGTTTGTGGCCTCAAGTGGAATGGACACCGAGATGCTCTGACTCGAAGTAAGGCCGGATATCCCTGCAGTGAATTGAATGCAGGCTCGTCTTGCATCTCCCAAGACGAAGGGATGTCTGAATCCCCTGTGGAGACCACAGAGAAAGACGTAGTCCTCCACCTCAACGCAACCGGAGGCCTCATATCCTTTGAAAACTCGAGAGGTCCGCGGAGATCAATGCTTCCAAAGGAGACGATGCCTGACTCCTCTTAAAAATGGATAGGAGTCCCAGGATCCCTGTGGCACGTGGAAAGGGACCCTGGGTTCCCGCCTCACGTGGAGACGCGTCCCAATGGCCATTCTAAGACTCGAGGAGAATCCCGAGGGGTCCCTCGCACCCAGGCAGGAGTCCTGACGTCGCTGAACAAACACGTGTCTGGAAGAGCCCTCCCCGTCGTAACTCGAGAATATACCCCAGGTTCCGGCCGCAACTCGAGAAAAACCATGAGACTTCCCCCTCGCCGAGAGAAGATGCCCGATTCCCCTGCACTGCGTGCAGAGCAATTCCGTGTTCCACATCAAACATGAAAGGAGCCTTGATTTCCTTGATGGCACTCCAGAGAACACCCAAGATCATTGTCTCAAGGCTAGAGGGATCCTGAGGTCAATGTAGCAACAAGAAACGGCTCCGTGGACCTCAAATCAACTCGAGATGAGAGCTTCGTCCCTGGCTTCGACTCAAGAGGAATACCCACTTTCCCAAGCACCTCAAGAGGAGGCTTCTCTCAGCTACAGGTATGTTAGAGAGACCCTGAATTTGTGGCCTCAAGTGGAATGGACACCGAGATGCTCTGATTCGAAGGAAGGCCGGATATCCCTGCAGTGAATTGAATGCAGGCTAGTCTTGCATCTCCCACGACGAAATAATGTCTGAATCCCCTGTGCAGACCACAGAGAAAGACCTAGTTGTCCTCTTCATCGCGACCGGAGGCCTCACGTACTTTGAAACCTCGAGAGGTCCGCGGAGATCAAAGCTTCCAAAGGAGACGATGCCTGACTCCTCTTGAAAATGGATAGGAGTCCCAGGATCCCTGTGGCACGTGGAAAGGGACCCTGGGTCTCCCGCCTCACGTGGAGACGCGTCCCAATGGCCATGCCAAGACTCGAGAAGAATCCCGAGGTGTCCCTCGCACCTAGGCAGGAGTCCTGACGTCGCTGAACAAACACGTGTCTGGAAGGGCCCTCCCCGTCGTAACTCGAGAATATACCAAAGGTTCCGGCCGCAACTCGAGAAAAACCATGAGACTTCCCCCTCGCCGCGAGATGAGGCCCGATTCCCCTGCACTTAGTGCAGAGCATTTCCGTGTTCCACATCAAACATGAAAGGAGCATTGATTTCCTTGATGGCACTCCAGAGAACACCCAAGATCACTGTCTCAAGTCTAGAGGGATCCTGAGGTCACTGGAGCAACACGAAAGGGCTCCGTGGACCCCAAATCAACTCGAGATGAGAGCTTCGTCCCTGGCTTTGACTCAAGTGGAATACCCACTTTCCACAAGTACCTCAAGAGGAGGCTTCTCTCAGCTACAGGTATTTGAGAGGGACCCTGAGTTTGTGGCCTCAAGTGGAATGGACACCGAGATGCTCTGACTCGAAGTAAGGCCGGATATCCCTGCAGTGAATTGAATGCAGGCTCGACTTGCATCTCCCAAGACGAAGGGTTGTCTGAATCCCCTGTGGAGACCACAGAGAAAGACCTAGTCCTCCGCCTCATCGAGACCTGAGGCATCACATCCTTTGAAAACTCGAGAGGTCTGCGGAGGTCAATGCTTCCAAAGGAGACGATGCCTGACTCTTCTTGAAAATGGATAGCAGTCCCAGGATCCCTGTGGCACGTGGAAAAGGACGCTGGGTCTCCCGCTTCACGTGGAGACGCGTCCCAATTGCCATGCCAAGACTCGAGGAGAATCCCGAGGTCTCCCTCGCACCTAGGCAGGAGTCCTGACGTCGCTGAACAAACACGTGTCTGGAAGGGCCCTCCCCGTCGTAACTCGAGAATATACCCCAGGTTCCGGCCGCAACTCGAGAAAAACCATGAGACTTCCCCCTCGCCGCAAAATGAGGCCCGATTCCCCTGCACTGCGTGCAGAGCTATTCCGTGTTCCACATTAAACGTGAAAGGAGCCGTGATTTCCTTGATCGGACTCCAGAGAAAACCCAAGATCACTGTCTCAAGTCTAGAGGGATCCTGAGGTCACTGGAGCAACACGAAAGGGCTCCGTGGACCCCAAATCAACTCGACATGAGAGCTTAGTCTCTGGTTTCGAGTCAAGAGGAATACCAACTTTCCACAAGCACCTCAAGAGGAGGCTTCCTTAAGCTACAGGTATGTGAGAGGGACCCTGAGTTTGTGGCCTCAAGTGGAATGGACACCGAGATGCTCTGACTCGAAGTAAGGCCGGATATCCCTGCAGTGAATTGAATGCAGGCTCGTCTTGCTTCTCCCAAGACGAAGGGTTGTCTGAATCCTCTGTGGAGACCACAGAGAAAGACCTAGTCCTCCACCTCAACGCAACCGGAGGCCTCATATCCTTTGAAAATTCGAGAGGAACGCGGAGATCAATACTTCTGAAGGAGACGATGCCTGACTCCTCTTGAAAATGGATAGGAGTCCCAGGATCCCTGTGGCACGTGGAAAGGGACCCTGGGTCTCCCGCCTCACGTGGAGACGCGTCCCAATTGCCATGCCAAGGCTCGAGGAGAATCCCGAGGTGTCCCTCGCACCTAGGCAGGAGTCCTGACGTCGCTGAACAAACACCTGTCTGGAAGGGCTCTCCCCGTCGTAACTCGAGAATATGCCCCAGGTTGCGGCCGCAACTCGAGAAAAACCATGAGACTTTCCCCTCGCCGCGAGGTGAGGCCCGATTCCCCTGCACTGCGTGCAGAGCAATTCCGTGTTCCACATCAAAAGTGAAAGGAGCCTTGATTTCCTTGATGGCACTCCAGAGAAAACCCAAGATCACTGTCTCAAGTCTAGAGGGATCCTGAGGTCACTGGAGCAACAAGAAAGGGCTCCGTGGACCCCAAATCAACTCGAGATGAGAGCTTAGTCCCTGGCTTCCAGTCAAGTGGAATACCAACTTTCCACAAGCACCTAAAGAGGAGGCTTCTCTCAGCTACAGGTATGTGAGAGGGACCCTGAGTTTGTGGCCTCAAGTGGAATGGACACCTAGATGCTCTGACTCGAAGTAAGGCCGGATATCACAATAGTGAATTGAATGCAGGCTCGTCTTGCATCTCCCAAGATGAAGGGATGTCTGAATCGCCTGTGGAGACCACAGAGAAAGACCTAGTCCTCCGCCTCATCGAGACCTGAGGCATCACATCCTTTGAAAACTCGAGAGGTCTGCGGAGGTCAATGCTTCCAAAGGAGACGATGCCTGACTCTTCTTGAAAATGGATAGCAGTCCCAGGATCCCAGTGGCACGTGGAAAAGGACGCTGGGTCTCCCGCTTCACGTGGAGACGCGTCCCAATTGCCATGCCAAGACTCGAGGAGAATCCCGAGGTCTCCCTCCCACCTAGGCAGGAGTCCTGACGTCGCTGAACAAACACGTGTCTGGAAGGGCCCTCCCCGTCGTAACTCGAGAATATACCCCAGGTTCCGGCCGCAACTCGAGAAAAACCATGAGACTTCCCCCTCGCCGCGAAATGAGGCCCGATTCCCCTGCACTGCGTGCAGAGCTATTCCGTGTTCCACATTAAACGTGAAAGGAGCCGTGATTTCCTTGATCGGACTCCAGAGAAAACCCAAGATCACTGTCTCAAGTTTAGAGGGATCCTGAGGTCACTGGAACAACACGAAAGTGCTCCTTGGACCCCAAATCAACTCGAGATGAGAGCTTAGTCCCTGGCTTCGACTCAAGAGGAATACCAACTTTCCACAAGCACCTCAAGAGGAGGCTTCTCTCAGCTACAGGTATGTGAGAGGGAACCTGAGTTTGTGGCCTCAAGTTGAATGGACACCGAGATGCTCTGACTCGAAGTAAGGCCGGATATCCCTGCAGTGAATTGAATGCAGGCTCGTCTTGCATCTCCCAAGATGAAGGGATGTCTGAATCCCCTGTGGAGACCACAGAGAAAGACCTAGTTCTCCGCCTCATCGCGACCGGAGGCCTCACATCCTTTGAAAACTCGAGAGGTCCGCGGAGATCAATGCTTCCAAAGGACACGATGCCTGACTCCTCTTGAAAATGGATAGGAGTCCCAGGATCCCTGTGGCACCTGGAAAGGGACCCTGGGTCTCCCGCCTCACGTGAAGACGCGTCCCAATTGCCATGCCAAGACTTGAGGAGAATCCCGAGGTGTCGCTCGCACCTAGGCAGGAGTCCTGACGTCGCTGAACAAACACGTGTCTGGAAGGGCCCACCCCGTCGTAACTCGAGAATATACCCCAGGTTCCGGCCGCAACTCGAGAAAAACCATGAGACTTCCCCCTCGCCGCGTGATGAGGCCCTATTCCCCTGCAATGCGTGCAGAGCAATTCCGTGTTCCACATCAAACATGAAACGAACCTTGATTTCCTTGATGGCACTCCAGAGAAAACCCACGATCACTGTCTCAAGTCTAGAGGGATCCTGATGTCACTGTTGCAACACGAAAGGGCTCCGTGGACCTCAAATCAACTCGAGATGAGAGCTTAGTCCCTGGCTTCGACGTAAGAGGAATGCCAACTTTCCACAAGTACATCAAAAGGAGGCTTCTCTCAGCTACAGTTATGTGAGAGGGACTCTGAGTTTGTGGCCTCAAGTGGAATGGACACCGAGATGCTCTGACTTAAGTAAGGCCGGATATCCCTGCAGTGAATTGAATGCAGGCTCGTCTTGCATCTCCCAAGACGAAGGGATGTTTGAATCCCCTGTGGAGACCACAGAGAAAGACATAGTTCTCCGCCGCATCGCCACCTCAGGCCTCACATCCTTTGAAAACTTGAGAGGTCCGCGGAGATCAATGCTTCCAAAGGAGACGATGCCTGACTCCTCTTGAAAATGGATAGGAGTCCCAGGATCCCTGTGGCATGTGGAAAGAGACCCTGGGTCTCCCGCCTCACGTGGAGACTCGTCCCAATTGCCATGCCAAGACTTGAGGAGAATCCCGAGGTGTCCCTTTCACCTGGGCAGGAGTCCTGACGTCGCTGAACAAACACGTGTCTGGAAGGGCCCACCCCGTCGTAACTCGAGAATATACCCCAGGTTCCGGCCGCAACTCGAGAAAAACCATGAGACTTCCCCCTCGCCGCGTCATGAGGCCCGATTCTCCTGCAATGCGTGCAAAGCAATTCCGTGTTCCACATCAAACGTGAAAGGAGCCTTGATTTCCTTGATCCACTCCAGAGAAAACCCACGATCACTGTCTCAAGTCTAGAGGGATCCTGACGTCACTGGAGCAACACGAAAGGTCTCCGTGGACCCCAAATCAACTAGAGTGAGAGATTAGTCCCTGGCTTCAACTCAAGAGGAATACAAACTTTCCACAAGCCCCTCAAGAGGAGGCGTCTCTCAGCTACAGGTATGTGAGAGGGACCCTGAGTTTGTGGCATCAAGTGGAATGGACACCGAGATACTCTGACTCGAAGTAAGGCCGGATATCCCTGCAGTGAATTGAATGCAGGCTCATCTTGCATCTCCCAAGATGAAGGGATGTCTGAATCCCCTGTGCAGAACACAGAGAAAGACCTAGTCCACCGCCTCAACGCGACCGGAGGCCTCACATCCTTTGAAAACTCGAGAGGTCCGCGGAGATCAATGCTTCCAAAGGAGACGATGCCTGACTCCTCTTGAAAATGGATAGGAGTCCCAGGATCCCTGTGGCACGTGGAAAGGGACACTGCGTCTCAAGCCTCACTTTGAGACGTGTCCCAATTGCCATGCCAAGACTCGAGGAGAATCCCGAGGTGTCCCTCGCACCTAGTCAGGAGTCCTGACGTCGCTGAACAAACACGTGTCTGGAAGGGCCCTCCCCGTCGTAACTCGAGAATATACCCCAGGTTCGGGCCGCAACTCGAGAAAAACCATGAGACTTCCCCCTCGCCGCGAGATGAGGCCCGATTCCCCTGGGCTGCGTGCAGAGCAATTCCGAGTTCCACATCAAACGTGAAGGGAGCCTTGATTTCCTTGATGGCACTCCAGAGATAACCCAAGATCACTATCTCAAGTCTAGAGGGATCCTGAGGTCACTGGAGCAACACGAAATTTCTCCGTGGACCCCAAATCAACTCGAGATGAGAGCTTAGTCCCTGGCTTCGACTTAAGAGGAATACCAACTTTCCATAAGCACCTCAAGAGGAGGATTCTCTCAGCTACAGGTATGTGAGAGGGACCCTGAGTTTGTGGCCTCAAGTGGAATGGACACTGAGATGCTCTGACTCGAAGTAAGGCCGGATATCGCTGCAGTGAATTGAATGCAGGCTCGTCTTGCATCTCCCAAGACGAAGGGATGTTTGAATCCCCTCTGGAGACCACAGAGAAAGACATAGTTCTCCGCCGCATGGCTACCTCAGGCCTCACATCCTTTGAAAACTCGAGAGGTCCGCGGAGATCAATGCTTCCAAAGGAGACGATGCCTGACTCCTCTTGAAAATGGATAGGAGTCCCAGGATCCCTGTGGCACGTGGAAAGGGACCCTGGGTCTCCCGCCTCACGTGGAGACTCGTCCCAATTGCCATGCCAAGACTTGAGGAGAATCCCGAGGTGTCCCTCGCACCTGGGCAGGAGTCCTGACGTCGCTGAACAAACACGTGTCTGGAAGGGCCCACCCCGTCGTAACTCGAGAATATACCCCAGGTTCCGGCCGCAACTCGAGAAAAACCATGAGACTTCCCCCTCGCCGCGTGATGAGGCCCGATTCTCCTGCAATGCGTGCAGAGCAATTCCGTGTTCCACATCAAACGTGAAAGGAGCCTTGATTTCCTTGATGGCACTCCAGAGAAAACCCACGATCACTGTCTCAAGTCTAGAGGGATCCTGACGTCACTGGAGCAACACGAAAGGTCTCCGTGGACCCCAAATCAACTCGAGATGAGAGATTAGTCCCTGGCTTCAACTCAAGAGGAATACAAACTTTCCATTAGCCCCTCAAGAGGAGGCGTCTCTCAGCTACAGGTATGTGAGAGGGACCCTGAGTTTGTGGCATCAAGTGGAATGGACACCGAGATGCTCTGACTCGAAGTAAGGCCAGATATCCCTGCAGTGAATTGAATGCAGGCTCATCTTGCATCTCCCAAGATGAAGGGATGTCTGAATCCCCTGTGGAGACCACAGAGAAAGACTTAATTCTCCGCCTCATCGCGACCGGAGGCCTCACATCCTTTGAAAACTCGAGAGGTCCGCGGAGATCAATGCTTCCAAAGGAGACGATGCC
Source organism: Dama dama (assembly GCF_033118175.1). Taxonomy (NCBI): domain Eukaryota; kingdom Metazoa; phylum Chordata; class Mammalia; order Artiodactyla; family Cervidae; genus Dama; species Dama dama. The sequence goes on along the minus strand of NC_083697.1, from coordinate 7,416,872 downwards.
TGACTCCTCTTGAAAATGGATAGGAGTCCCAGGATCCCTGTGGCACGTGGAAAGGGACCCTGGGTCTCCCGCCTCACGTGGAGACGCATCCCAATTGCCATGCAAAGACTCGAGGAGAATCCCGAGGTGTCCCTCGCACCTAGGCAGGAGTCCTGACGTTGCTGAACAAACACGTGTCTGGAAGGGCCCTCCCCGTCGTAACTCGAGAATATACCCCAGGTTCCGGCCGCAACTCGAGAAAAACAATGAGATTTCCCCCTCGCCGCGAGTTGAGGCCCGATTCCCCTGCACTGCATGCAGAGCAATTCCGTGTTCCACATCAAAAGTGAAAGGAGCCTTGATTTCCTTGGTGGCACTCCAGAGAAAACCCAAGATCACTGTCTCAAGTCTAGAGGGATCCTGAGGTCACTGGAGCAACACGAAAGGGCTCCGTGGACCCCAAATGAACTCGAGATGAGAGCTTAGTCCATTTCGTCGACTCAAGAGGAATACCAACTTTTCACAAGCACCTCAAGAGGAGGCTTCTCTCAGCTACAGGTAAGTGAGAGGGACCCTGTGTGTGTGGCCTAACGTGGAATGGACACCGAGATGCTCTGATTCGAATTAAGGCCGGATATCCCTGCAGTGAATTGAATGCAGGCTCGTCTTGCATCTCCCAAGACGAAGGGTTTTCTGAATCCCCTGTGGAGAACACAGAGAAAGACCTAGTTCTCCGCCTCATCGCACGGGAGGCCTCACATCCTTTGAAAACTCGAGAGGTCTGCGGAGATCAATGCTTCCAAAGGAGACGATGCCTGACTCTTCTTGAAAATGGATAGGAGTCCCAGGATCCCTGTGGCACGTGGAAAGAGACCCTGGGTCTCCCGCCTCACGTGGAGACGCGTCCAAACTGCCATGCCAAGACTCGAGGAGAATCCCGAGGTTTCCCTCGCACCTAGGCAGGAGTCCTGACGTTGCTGAACAAACATGTGTCTGGAAGGGCCCTCCCCGTCGTAACTCGAGAATATACCCCAGGTTCAGGCCGCAACTCGAGAAAAACCATGAGACTTCCCCTTCGCCACGAGATGAGACCCGATTCCCCTGCACTGGGTCCTGAGCAATTCCGTGTTGCACATTAAACGTGAAAGGAGCCGTGATTTCCTTGATGGCACTCCAGAGAAAACCCAAGATCACTGTCTCAAGTCTAGAGGGATCCTGAGGTCACTGTAGCAACACGAAAGGGCTCCGTGGACTCCAAATCAACTCGAGATGAGAGCTTAGTCCCTGGCTTCGACTCAAGAGGAATACCAACTTTCCACAAGCACCTCAAGAGGAGGCTTCTCTCAGCTACAGGTATGTGAGAGGGACCGTGAGTTTGTGGCCTCAAGTGGAATGGACACCGAGATGCTCTGACTCGAAGTAAGGCCGGATATCCCTGCAGTGAATTGAATGCAGGCTCGTCTTGCATCTCCCAAGACGAAGGGAAGTCTGAATCCCCTAAGGAGACGACAGAGAAAGACCTAGGCAACCGCTTCATCGCGACCGGAGCCTCACATCCTTTGAAAACTCGAGAGGTCTGCGGAGATCAATGCTTCCAAAGGAGACGATAGCTGGCTCTTCTTGAAAATGGATAGGAGACCCTGGATCCCTGTGGCACGTCGAAAGGGACCATGGGTCTCCCGCCTCACGTGGAGACGCGTCCCAATTGCCATGCCAAGACTCGAGGAGAATCCCGAGTTGACCCTCGCACCTAGGCAGGAGTCCTGACGTCGCTGAACAAACACGTGTCTGGAAGGGCCCTCCCCGTCGTAACTCGAGAATGTACCCCAGGTTCCGGCCGCAACTCGAGAAAAACCATGAGACTTCCCCCTCGCCGCGAGATGAGGCCCGATTCCCCTGCACTGCGTGCAGAGCAATTCCGTGTTCCACATCAAACGTGAAAGGAGCCTTGATTTCCTTGATGGCACTCCAGAGAAAACCCAAGATCACTGTCTCAAGTCTAGAGGGATCCTGAGGTCACTGGAGCAACACGAAAGGGCTCCGTGGACCCCAAATCTATTCGAGATGAGAGCTTAGTCCCTGGCTTCGAATCAAGAGGAATACCGACTTTCCACAAGCACCTCAAGAGGAGGCTTCTCTCAGCTACAGGTATGTGAGAGGGCCCCTGAGTTTGTGGCCTCAAGTGGAATGGACACCGAGATGCTCTGACTCGAAGGAAGGCCGGACATCCCTGCAGTGAATTGAATGCAGGCTCGACTTGCATCTCCCAAGACGAAGGGTTGTCTGAATCCCCTGTGGAGACCACAGAGAAAGACCTAGTTCTCCCCCTCATCGAGACCGGAGGCCTCACATCCTTTGAAAACTCGAGAGGTCTGCGGAGATCAATGCTTCCAAAGGAGACGATGCCTGACTCCTCTTGAAAATGGATAGAATTCCCAGGATCCCTGTGGCACGTGGAAAGGGACCCTGGGTCTCCCGCCTCACGTGGAGACGCGTCCCAATTGCCATGCCAAGACTCGAGGAGAATCCCGAGGTGTCCCTCGCACCTAGGCAGGAGTCCTGACGTCGCTGAACAAACACGTGTCTGGAAGGGCCCTCCCCGTCGTAACTCGAGAATATACCCCAGGTTCCGGCCGCAACTCGAGAAAAACCATGAGACTTCCCCCTCGCCGCGAGATGAGGCCCGATTCCCCTGCCCTGCGTGCAGAGCAATTCCGTATTCCACATCAAAAATGAAAGGAGCCTTGATTTCCTTGATGGCACTCCAGAGAAAACCCAAGATCACTGTCTCAAGTCTAGAGGGATCCTGAGGTCACTGTAGCAACACGAAAGGGCTCCGTGGACCACAAATCAACTCGAGATGAGAGCTTAGTCCCTGGCTTCGACTCAAGAGGAATACCAACTTTCCACAGGCACCTCAAGAGGAGGCTTCTCTCAGCTACAGGTATGTGAGAGGGCCCTTGAGTTTGTGGCCTCAAATGGAATGGACACCGAGATGCTCTGACTCGAAGTAAGGCCGGATATCCCAGCAATGAATTGAATGCAGGCTCGTCTTGCATCTCCCAAGACGAAGGGATGTCTGAATCCCCTGTGGAGACCACAGAGAAAGACCTAATTCTCCGCCTCATCGTGAGCGGAGGCCTCACATCCTTTGAAAACTCGAGAGGTCTGCGGAGATCAATGCTTCCAAAGGAGACGATGTCTGACTCCTCTTGAAAATGGATAGGAGTCCCAGGATCCCTGTGGCACGTGGAAAGGGACCCTGGGTCTCCCGCCTCACGTGGAGACGCGTCCCAATTGCCATGCCAAGACTCGAGGAGAATCCCGATGTGTCCCTCGCACCTAGGAAGGAGTCCTGACGTCGCTGAACAAACACGTGTCTGGAAGGGCCCTCCCCGTCGTAACTCGAGAATATACCCCAGGTTCCGGCCGCAACTCGAGAAAAACCATGAGATTTCCCCCTCGCCGCGAGTTGAGGCCCGATTCCCCTGCACTGCATGCAGAGCAATTCCGTGTTCCACATCAAATGTGAAAGGAGGCTTGATTTCCTTGATGGCACTCCAGAGAAAACCCAAGATCACTGTCTCAAGTCTAGAGGGATCCTGAGGTCACTGGAGCAACATGAAAGGGCTCCGTGGAACCCAAATCAACTCGAGATGAGAGCTTAGTCCCTGGCTTCGACACAAGAGGAATACCAACTTTCCACAAGCAACTCAAGAGGAGGCTTCTTTCAGCTACAGGTATGTGAGAGGGACCCTGAGTTTGTGGCCTCAAGTGGAATGGACACCGAGAAGCTCTGACTCGATGTAAGGCCGGATATCCCTGCAATGAATTGAATGCAGGCTCGTCTTGCACCTCCCAAGACTAAGGGATGTCTGAATCCCCTGTGGAGACCACAGAGAAAGACCTATTTCTCCGCCTCATCGTGAACGGAGGCTTCACATCCTTTGAAAACTCGAGAGGTCCGCGGAGATCAATGCTTCCAAAGGAGACGATGCCTGACTCTTCTTGAAAATGGATAGGAGTCCCAGGATCCCTGTGGCACGTGTAAAGGGACCCTGGGTCTCCCGCCTCACATGGAGACGCGTCCCAATTGCCATGCCAAGACTCGAGGAGAATCCCGAGGTGTCCCTCGCACCTAGGCAGGAGTCCTGACGTCGCTGAACAAACACGTGTCTGGAAGGGCCCTCCCCGTCGTAACTCGAGAGTATACCCCAGGTTCCGGCCGCAACTCGAGAAAAACCATGAGATTTACCCCTCGCCGCGAGTTGAGGCCCGATTCCCCTGAACTGCATGCAGAGCAATTCCGTGTTCCACATCAAACGTGAAAGGAGCCTTGATTTCCTTGATGGCACTCCAGAGAATACCCAAGTTCACTGTCTCAAGTCTAGAGGGATCCTGAGGTCACAGGACCAAGAGGAAAGGGCTCCGTGGACCCCAAATCAACTCGAGATGAGGGCTTAGTCCCTGGCTTCAACTCAAGAGGAATACCAACTTTTCACAAGCACCTCAAGAGGAGGCTTCTCTCAGCTACAGGTATGTGTGAGGGCCCCTGAGTTTGTGGCCTCAAGTGGAATGGACACCGAGATGCTCTGACTCGAAGTAAGGCCGGATATCCCTGCAGTGAATTGAATGCAGGCTCGTCTTGCATCTCCCAAGACGAAGGGATGTCTGAATCCCCTGTGGAGACCACAGAGAAAGACGTAGTCCTCCACCTCAACGCAACCGGAGGCCTCATATCCTTTGAAAACTCGAGAGGTCCACGGAGATCAATGCTTCCAAAGGAGACGATGCCTGACTCCTCTTAAAAATGGATAGGAGTCCCAGGATCCCTGTGGCACGTGGAAAGGGACCCTGGGTTCCCGCCTCACGTGGAGACGCGTCCCAATGGCCATTCTAAGACTCGAGGAGAATCCCGAGGGGTCCCTCGCACCCAGGCAGGAGTCCTGACGTCGCTGAACAAACACGTGTCTGGAAGAGCCCTCCCCGTCTTAACTCGAGAATATACCCCAGGTTCCGGCCGCAACTCGAGAAAAACCATGAGACTTCCCCCTCGCCGAGAGAAGATGCCCGATTCCCCTGCACTGCGTGCAGAGCAATTCCGTGTTCCACATCAAACATGAAAGGAGCCTTGATTTCCTTGATGGCACTCCAGAGAACACCCAAGATCATTGTCTCAAGGCTAGAGGGATCCTGAGGTCAATGTAGCAACAAGAAACGGCTCCGTGGACCTCAAATCAACTCGAGATGAGAGCTTCGTCCCTGGCTTCGACTCAAGAGGAATACCCACTTTCCACAAGCACCTCAAGAGGAGGCTTCTCTCAGCTACAGGTATGTTAGAGAGACCCTGAATTTGTGGCCTCAAGTGGAATGGACACCGAGATGCTCTGATTCGAAGGAAGGCCGGATATCCCTGCAGTGAATTGAATGCAGGCTAGTCTTGCATCTCCCACGACGAAATAATGTCTGAATCCCCTGTGCAGACCACAGAGAAAGACCTAGTTGTCCTCTTCATCGCGACCGGAGGCCTCACGTACTTTGAAACCTCGAGAGGTCCGCGGAGATCAAAGCTTCCAAAGGAGACGATGCCTGACTCCTCTTGAAAATGGATAGGAGTCCCAGGATCCCTGTGGCACGTGGAAAGGGACCCTGGGTCTCCCGCCTCACGTGGAGACGCGTCCCAATGGCCATGCCAAGACTCGAGAAGAATCCCGAGGTGTCCCTTGCACCTAGGCAGGAGTCCTGACGTCGCTGAACAAACACGTGTCTGGAAGGGCCCTCCCCGTCGTAACTCGAGAATATACCAAAGGTTCCGGCCGCAACTCGAGAAAAACCATGAGACTTCCCCCTCGCCGCGAGATGAGGCCCGATTCCCCTGCACTTAGTGCAGAGCAATTCCGTGTTCCACATCAAACATGAAAGGAGCATTGATTTCCTTGATGGCACTCCAGAGAACACCCAAGATCACTGTCTCAAGTCTAGAGGGATCCTGAGGTCACTGGAGCAACACGAAAGGGCTCCGTGGACCCCAAATCAACTCGAGATGAGAGCTTCGTCCCTGGCTTTGACTCAAGTGGAATACCCACTTTCCACAAGTACCTCAAGAGGAGGCTTCTCTCAGCTACAGGTATTTGAGAGGGACCCTGAGTTTGTGGCCTCAAGTGGAATGGACACCGAGATGCTCTGACTCGAAGTAAGGCCGGATATCCCTGCAGTGAATTGAATGCAGGCTCGACTTGCATCTCCCAAGACGAAGGGATGTCTGAATCCCCTGTGGAGACCACAGAGAAAGACCTAGTCCTCCGCCTCATCGAGACCTGAGGCATCACATCCTTTGAAAACTCGAGAGGTCTGCGGAGGTCAATGCTTCCAAAGGAGACGATGCCTGACTCTTCTTGAAAATGGATAGCAGTCCCAGGATCCCTGTGGCACGTGGAAAAGGACGCTGGGTCTCCCGCTTCACGTGGAGACGCGTCCCAATTGCCATGCCAAGACTCGAGGAGAATCCCGAGGTCTCCCTCGCACCTAGGCAGGAGTCCTGACATCGCTGAACAAACACGTGTCTGGAAGGGCCCTCCCCGTCGTAACTCGAGAATATACCCCAGGTTCCGCCCGCAACTCGAGAAAAACCATGAGACTTCCCCCTCGCCGCAAAATGAGGCCCGATTCCCCTGCACTGCGTGCAGAGCTATTCCGTGTTCCACATTAAACGTGAAAGGAGCCGTGATTTCCTTGATCGGACTCCAGAGAAAACCCAAGATCACTGTCTCAAGTCTAGAGGGATCCTGAGGTCACTGGAGCAACACGAAAGGGCTCCGTGGACCCCAAATCAACTCGACATGAGAGCTTAGTCCCTGGTTTCGAGTCAAGAGGAATACCAACTTTCCACAAGCACCTCAAGAGGAGGCTTCCTTAAGCTACAGGTATGTGAGAGGGACCCTGAGTTTGTGGCCTCAAGTGGAATGGACACCGAGATGCTCTGACTCGAAGTAAGGCCGGATATCCCTGCAGTGAATTGAATGCAGGCTCGTCTTGCTTCTCCCAAGACGAAGGGTTGTCTGAATCCTCTGTGGAGACCACAGAGAAAGACCTAGTCCTCCACCTCAACGCAACCGGAGGCCTCATATCCTTTGAAAATTCGAGAGGAACGCGGAGATCAATACTTCTGAAGGAGACGATGCCTGACTCCTCTTGAAAATGGATAGGAGTCCCAGGATCCCTGTGGCACGTGGAAAGGGACCCTGGGTCTCCCGCCTCACGTGGAGACGCGTCCCAATTGCCATGCCAAGGCTCGAGGAGAATCCCGAGGTGTCCCTCGCACCTAGGCAGGAGTCCTGACGTCGCTGAACAAACACGTGTCTGGAAGGTCTCTCCCCGTCGTAACTCGAGAATATGCCCCAGGTTCCGGCCTCAACTCGAGAAAAACCATGAGACTTTCCCCTCGCCGCGAGGTGAGGCCCGATTCCCCTGCACTGCGTGCAGAGCAATTCCGTGTTCCACATCAAAAGTGAAAGGAGCCTTGATTTCCTTGATGGCACTCCAGAGAAAACCCAAGATCACTGTCTCAAGTCTAGAGGGATCCTGAGGTCACTGGAGCAACAAGAAAGGGCTCCGTGGACCCCAAATCAACTCGAGATGAGAGCTTAGTCCCTGGCTTCCAGTCAAGTGGAATACCAACTTTCCACAAGCACCTAAAGAGGAGGCTTCTCTCAGCTACAGGTATGTGAGAGGGACCCTGAGTTTGTGGCCTCAAGTGGAATGGACACCTAGATGCTCTGACTCGAAGTAAGGCCGGATATCACAATAGTGAATTGAATGCAGGCTCGTCTTGCATCTCCCAAGATGAAGGGATGTCTGAATCGCCTGTGGAGACCACAGAGAAAGACCTAGTCCTCCGCCTCATCGAGACCTGAGGCATCACATCCTTTGAAAACTCGAGAGGTCTGCGGAGGTCAATGCTTCCAAAGGAGACGATGCCTGACTCTTCTTGAAAATGGATAGCAGTCCCAGGATCCCAGTGGCACGTGGAAAAGGACGCTGGGTCTCCCGCTTCACGTGGAGACGCGTCCCAATTGCCATGCCAAGACTCGAGGAGAATCCCGAGGTCTCCCTCGCACCTAGGCAGGAGTCCTGACGTCGCTGAACAAACACGTGTCTGGAAGGGCCCTCCCCGTCGTAACTCGAGAATATACCCCAGGTTCCGGCCGCAACTCGAGAAAAACCATGAGACTTCCCCCTCGCCGCGAAATGAGGCCCGATTCCCCTGCACTGCGTGCAGAGCTATTCCGTGTTCCACATTAAACGTGAAAGGAGCCGTGATTTCCTTGATCGGACTCCAGAGAAAACCCAAGATCACTGTCTCAAGTCTAGAGGGATCCTGAGGTCACTGGAACAACACGAAAGTGCTCCTTGGACCCCAAATCAACTCGAGATGAGAGCTTAGTCCCTGGCTTCGACTCAAGAGGAATACCAACTTTCCACAAGCACCTCAAGAGGAGGCTTCTCTCAGCTACAGGTATGTGAGAGGGACTCTGAGTTTGTGGCCTCAAGTGGAATGGACACCGAGATGCTCTGACTTAAGTAAGGCCGGATATCCCTGCAGTGAATTGAATGCAGGCTCGTCTTGCATCTCCCAAGACGAAGGGATGTTTGAATCCCCTGTGGAGACCACAGAGAAAGACATAGTTCTCCGCCGCATCGCCACCTCAGGCCTCACATCCTTTGAAAACTTGAGAGGTCCGCGGAGATCAATGCTTCCAAAGGAGACGATGCCTGACTCCTCTTGAAAATGGATAGGAGTCCCAGGATCCCTGTGGCATGTGGAAAGAGACCCTGGGTCTCCCGCCTCACGTGGAGACTCGTCCCAATTGCCATGCCAAGACTTGAGGAGAATCCCGAGGTGTCCCTTTCACCTGGGCAGGAGTCCTGACGTCGCTGAACAAACACGTGTCTGGAAGGGCCCACCCCGTCGTAACTCGAGAATATACCCCAGGTTCCGGTCGCAACTCGAGAAAAACCATGAGACTTCCCCCTCGCCGCGTCATGAGGCCCGATTCTCCTGCAATGCGTGCAAAGCAATTCCGTGTTCCACATCAAACGTGAAAGGAGCCTTGATTTCCTTGATCCACTCCAGAGAAAACCCACGATCACTGTCTCAAGTCTAGAGGGATCCTGACGTCACTGGAGCAACACGAAAGGTCTCCGTGGACCCCAAATCAACTAGAGTGAGAGATTAGTCCCTGGCTTCAACTCAAGAGGAATACAAACTTTCCACAAGCCCCTCAAGAGGAGGCGTCTCTCAGCTACAGGTATGTGAGAGGGACCCTGAGTTTGTGGCATCAAGTGGAATGGACACCGAGATACTCTGACTCGAAGTAAGGCCGGATATCCCTGCAGTGAATTGAATGCAGGCTCATCTTGCATCTCCCAAGATGAAGGGATGTCTGAATCCCCTGTGCAGAACACAGAGAAAGACCTAGTCCACCGCCTCAACGCGACCGGAGGCCTCACATCCTTTGAAAACTCGAGAGGTCCGCGGAGATCAATGCTTCCAACGGAGACGATGCCTGACTCCTCTTGAAAATGGATAGGAGTCCCAGGATCCCTGTGGCACGTGGAAAGGGACACTGCGCCTCAAGCCTCACTTTGAGACGTGTCCCAATTGCCATGCCAAGACTCGAGGAGAATCCCGAGGTGTCCCTCGCACCTAGTCAAGGGTCCTGACGTCGCTGAACAAACACGTGTCTGGAAGGGCCCTCCCCGTCGTAACTCGAGAATATACCCCAGGTTCGGGCCGCAACTCGAGAAAAACCATGAGACTTCCCCCTCGCCGCGAGATGAGGCCCGATTCCCCTGGGCTGCGTGCAGAGCAATTCCGAGTTCCACATCAAACGTGAAGGGAGCCTTGATTTCCTTGATGGCACTCCAGAGATAACCCAAGATCACTATCTCAAGTCTAGAGGGATCCTGAGGGCACTGGAGCAACACGAAATTTCTCCGTGGACCCCAAATCAACTCGAGATGAGAGCTTAGTCCCTGGCTTCGACTTAAGAGGAATACCAACTTTCCACAAGCACCTCAAGAGGAGGATTCTCTCAGCTACAGGTATGTGAGAGGGACCCTGAGTTTGTGGCCTCAAGTGGAATGGACACTGAGAAGCTCTGACTCGAAGTAAGGCCGGATATCGCTGCAGTGAATTGAATGCAGGCTCGTCTTGCATCTCCCAAGACGAAGGGATGTTTGAATCCCCTCTGGAGACCACAGAGAAAGACATAGTTCTCCGCCGCATGGCTACCTCAGGCCTCACATCCTTTGAAAACTCGAGAGGTCCGCGGAGATCAATGCTTCCAAAGGAGACGATGCCTGACTCCTCTTGAAAATGGATAGGAGTCCCAGGATCCCTGTGGCACGTGGAAAGGGACCCTGGGTCTCCCGCCTCACGTGGAGACTCGTCCCAATTGCCATGCCAAGACTTGAGGAGAATCCCGAGGTGTCCCTCGCACCTGGGCAGGAGTCCTGACGTCGCTGAACAAACACGTGTCTGGAAGGGCCCACCCCGTCGTAACTCGAGAATATACCCCAGGTTCCGGCCGCAACTCGAGAAAAACCATGAGACTTCCCCCTCGCCGCGTGATGAGGCCCGATTCTCCTGCAATGCGTGCAGAGCAATTCCGTGTTCCACATCAAACGTGAAAGGAGCCTTGATTTCCTTGATGGCACTCCAGAGAAAACCCACGATCCCTGTCTCAAGTCTAGAGGGATCCTGACGTCACTGGAGCAACACGAAAGGTCTCCGTGGACCCCAAATCAACTCGAGATGAGAGATTAGTCCCTGGCTTCAACTCAAGAGGAATACAAACTTTCCATTAGCCCCTCAAGAGGAGGCGTCTCTCAGCTACAGGTATGTGAGAGGGACCCTGAGTTTGTGGCATCAAGTGGAATGGACACCGAGATGCTCTGACTCGAAGTAAGGCCAGATATCCCTGCAGTGAATTGAATGCAGGCTCATCTTGCATCTCCCAAGATGAAGGGATGTCTGAATCCCCTGTGGAGACCACAGAGAAAGACTTAATTCTCCGCCTCATCGCGACCGGAGGCCTCACATCCTTTGAAAACTCGAGAGGTCCGCGGAGATCAATGCTTCCAAAGGAGACGATGCCTGACTCCTCTTGAAAATGGATAGGAGTCCCAGGATCCCTGTGGCACGTGGAAAGGGACCCTGGGTCTCCCGCCTCACGTGGAGACGCATCCCAATTGCCATGCAAAGACTCGTGGAGAATCCCGAGGTGTCCCTCGCACCTAGGCAGGAGTCCTGACGTTGCTTAACAAACACGTGTCTGGAAGGGCCCTCCCTGTCGTAACTCGAGAATATACCCCAGGTTCCGGCCGCAACTCGAGAAAAACAATGAGATTTCCCCCTCGCCGCGAGTTGAGGCCCGATTCCCCTGCACTGCATGCAGAGCAATTCCGTGTTCCACATCAAAAGTGAAAGGAGCCTTGATTTCCTTGGTGGCACTCCAGAGAAAACCCAAGATCACTGTCTCAAGTCTAGAGGGATCCTGAGGTCACTGGAGCAACACGAAAGGGCTCCGTGGACCCCAAATGAACTCGAGATGAGAGCTTAGTCCCTTTCGTCGACTCAAGAGGAATACCAACTTTTCACAAGCACCTCAAGAGGAGGCTTCTCTCAGCAACAGGTAAGTGAGAGGGACCCTGTGTGTGTGGCCTAACGTGGAATGGACACCGAGATGCTCTGATTCGAATTAAGGCCGGATATCCCTGCAGTGAATTGAATGCAGGCTCGTCTTGCATCTCCCAAGACGAAGGGTTTTCTGAATCCCCTGTGCAGACCACAGAGAAAGACCTAGTTGTCCTCTTCATCGCGACCGGAGGCCTCACGTACTTTGAAACCTCGAGAGGTCCGCGGAGATCAAAGCTTCCAAAGGAGACGATGCCTGACTCCTCTTGAAAATGGATAGGAGTCCCAGGATCCCTGTGGCACGTGGAAAGGGACCCTGGGTCTCCCGCCTCACGTGGAGACGCGTCCCAATGGCCATGCCAAGACTCGAGAAGAATCCCGAGGTGTCCCTCGCACCTAGGCAGGAGTCCTGACGTCGCTGAACAAACACGTGTCTGGAAGGGCCCTCCCCGTCGTAACTCGAGAATATACCAAAGGTTCCGGCCGCAACTCGAGAAAAACCATGAGACTTCCCCCTCGCCGCGAGATGAGGCCCGATTCCCCTGCACTTAGTGCAGACCAATTCCGTGTTCCACATCAAACATGAAAGGAGCATTGATTTCCTTGATGGCACTCCAGAGAACACCCAAGATCACTGTCTCAAGTCTAGAGGGATCCTGAGGTCACTGGAGCAACACGAAAGGGCTCCGTGGACCCCAAATCAACTCGAGATGAGAGCTTCGTCCCTGGCTTTGACTCAAGTGGAATACCCACTTTCCACAAGTACCTCAAGAGGAGGCTTCTCTCAGCTACAGGTATTTGAGAGGGACCCTGAGTTTGTGGCCTCAAGTGGAATGGACACCGAGATGCTCTGACTCGAAGTAAGGCCGGATATCCCTGCAGTGAATTGAATGCAGGCTCGACTTGCATCTCCCAAGACGAAGGGTTGTCTGAATCCCCTGTGGAGACCACAGAGAAAGACCTAGTCCTCCGCCTCATCGAGACCTGAGGCATCACATCCTTTGAAAACTCGAGAGGTCTGCGGAGGTCAATGCTTCCAAAGGAGACGATGCCTGACTCTTCTTGAAAATGGATAGCAGTCCCAGGATCCCTGTGGCACGTGGAAAAGGACGCTGGGTCTCCCGCTTCACGTGGAGACGCGTCCCAATTGCCATGCCAAGACTCGAGGAGAATCCCGAGGTCTCCCTCGCACCTAGGCAGGAGTCCTGACGTCGCTGAACAAACACGTGTCTGGAAGGGCCCTCCCCGTCGTAACTCGAGAATATACCCCAGGATCCGGCCGCAACTCGAGAAAAACCATGAGACTTCCCCCTCGCCGCAAAATGAGGCCCGATTCCCCTGCACTGCGTGCAGAGCTATTCCGTGTTCCACATTAAACGTGAAAGGAGCCGTGATTTCCTTGATCGGACTCCAGAGAAAACCCAAGATCACTGTATCAAGTCTAGAGGGATCCTGAGGTCACTGGAGCAACACGAAAGGGCTCCGTGGACCCCAAATCAACTCGACATGAGAGCTTAGTCCCTGGTTTCGAGTCAAGAGGAATACCAACTTTCCACAAGCACCTCAAGAGGAGGCTTCCTTAAGCTACAGGTATGTGAGAGGGACCCTGAGTTTGTGGCCTCAAGTGGAATGGACACCGAGATGCTCTGACTCGAAGTAAGGCCGGATATCCCTGCAGTGAATTGAATGCAGGCTCGTCTTGCTTCTCCCAAGACGAAGGGTTGTCTGAATCCTCTGTGGAGACCACAGAGAAAGACCTAGTCCTCCACCTCAACGCAACCGGAGGCCTCATATCCTTTGAAAATTCGAGAGGAACGCGGAGATCAATACTTCTGAAGGAGACGATGCCTGACTCCTCTTGAAAATGGATAGGAGTCCCAGGATCCCTGTGGCACGTGGAAAGGGACCCTGGGTCTCCCGCCTCACGTGGAGACGCTTCCCAATTGCCATGCCAAGGCTCGAGGAGAATCCCGAGGTGTCCCTCGCACCTAGGAAGGAGTCCTGACGTCGCTGAACAAACACGTGTCTGGAAGTGCTCTCCCCGTCGTAACTCGAGAATATGCCCCAGGTTCCGGCCGCAACTCGAGAAAAACCATGAGACTTTCCCCTCGCCGCGAGGTGAGGCCCGATTCCCCTGCACTGCGTGCAGAGCAATTCCGTGTTCCACATCAAAAGTGAAAGGAGCCTTGATTTCCTTGATGGCACTCCAGAGAAAACCCAAGATCACTGTCTCAAGTCTAGAGGGATCCTGAGGTCACTGGAGCAACAAGAAAGGGCTCCGTGGACCCCAAATCAACTCGAGATGAGAGCTTAGTCCCTGGCTTCCAGTCAAGTGGAATACCAACTTTCCACAAGCACCTAAAGAGGAGGCTTCTCTCAGCTACAGGTATGTGAGAGGGACCCTGAGTTTGTGGCCTCAAGTGGAATGGACACCTAGATGCTCTGACTCGAAGTAAGGCCGGATATCACAATAGTGAATTGAATGCAGGCTCGTCTTGCATCTCCCAAGATGAAGGGATGTCTGAATCGCCTGTGGAGACCACAGAGAAAGACCTAGTCCTCCGCCTCATCGAGACCTGAGGCATCACATCCTTTGAAAACTCGAGAGGTCTGCGGAGGTCAATGCTTCCAAAGGAGACGATGCCTGACTCTTCTTGAAAATGGATAGCAGTCCCAGGATCCCAGTGGCACGTGGAAAAGGACGCTGGGTCTCCCGCTTCACGTGGAGACGCGTCCCAATTGCCATGCCAAGACTCGAGGAGAATCCCGAGGTCTCCCTCGCACCTAGGCAGGAGTCCTGACGTCGCTGAACAAACACGTGTCTGGAAGGGCCCTCCCCGTCGTAACTCGAGAATATACCCCAGGTTCCGGCCGCAACTCGAGAAAAACCATGAGACTTCCCCCTCGCCGCGAAATGAGGCCCGATTCCCCTGCACTGCGTGCAGAGCTATTCCGTGTTCCACATTAAACGTGAAAGGAGCCGTAATTTCCTTGATCGGACTCCAGAGAAAACCCAAGATCACTGTCTCAAGTCTAGAGGGATCCTGAGGTCACTGGAGCAACACGAAAGGGCTCCGTGGACCCCAAATCAACTCGAGATGAGAGCTTAGTCCCTGGCTTCGACTCAACAGGAATACCAACTTTTCACGAGCACCTCAAGAGGAGGCTTCTCTCAGCTACAGGTATGTGAGAGGGACCCTGAGTTTGTGGCCTCAAGTGGAATGGACACCGAGATGCTCTGACTCGAAGTAAGGCCGGATATGCCTGCAGTGAATTGAATGCAGGCTCGTCTTGCATCTCCCAAGACGAAGGGATGTCTGAATCCCCTGTGGAGATGACAGAGAAAGACCTAGTTCTCCGCCTCATCGCGACCGGAGGCCTCACATCCTTTGAAAACTCGAGAGGTCTGCGGAGGTCAATGCTTCCAAAGGAGACGATGCCTGGCTCTTCTTGAAAATGGATAGGAGTCCCAGGATCCCTGTGGCACGTGGAAAGGGACCCTGGGTCTCCCGCCTCACGTGGAGACGCGTCCCAATTGCCATGCCAAGACTCAAGGAGAATCCCGAGGTGTCCCTCGCACCTAGGCAGGAGTCCTGACGTCGCTGAACAAACACGTGTCTGGAAGGGCCCTCCCCGTCGTAACTCGAGAAGATACCCCAGGTTCCGGCCGCAACTCGAGAAAAACCATGAGACTTCCCCCTCGCCGCGAGATGAGGCCCGATTCCCCTGCACTGCGTGCAGAGCAATTCCGTGTTCCACATCAAACGTGAAAAGAGCCTTGATTTCCTTGATGGCACTCCAGAGAAAACCCTAGATCACTGGCTCAAGTCTAGAGGGATCCAGAGGTCACTGGAGCAACATGAAAGGGCTCCGTGGACCCCAAATCAACTCGAGATGAGAGCTTAGTCCCTGGCTTCGACTCAAGAGGAATACCGACTTTCCACAAGCACCTCAAGAGGAGGCTTCTCTCAGCTACAGGTATGTGAGAGGGACCCTGAGTTTGTGGCCTCAAGTGGAATGGACACCTAGATGCTCTGACTCGAAGTAAGGCCGGATATCAAAATAGTGAATTGAATGCAGGCTCGTCTTGCATCTCCCAAGATGAAGGGATGTCTGAATCGCCTGTGGAGACCACAGAGAAAGACCTAGTCCTCCGCCTCATCGAGACCTGAGGCATCACATCCTTTGAAAACTCGAGAGGTCTGCGGAGGTCAATGCTTCCAAAGGAGACGATGCCTGACTCTTCTTGAAAATGGATAGCAGTTCCAGGATCCCTGTGGCACGTGGAAAAGGACGCTGGGTCTCCCGCTTCACGTGGAGACGCGTCCCAATTGCCATGCCAAGACTCGAGGAGAATCCCGAGGTCTCCCTCGCACCTAGGCAGGAGTCCTGACGTCGCTGAACAAACACGTGTCTGGAAGGGCCCTCCCCGTCGTAACTCGAGAATATACCCCAGGTTCCGGCCGCAACTCGAGAAAAACCATGAGACTTCCCCCTCGCCGCAAAATGAGGCCCGATTCCCCTGCACTGCGTGCAGAGCTATTCCGTGTTCCACATTAAACGTGAAAGGAGCCGTGATTTCCTTGATCGGACTCCAGAGAAAACCCAAGATCACTGTCTCAAGTCTAGAGGGATCCTGAGGTCACTGGAGCAACAAGAAAGGGCTCCGTGGACCCCAAATCAACTCTAGATGAGAGCTTAGTCCCTGGCTTCGACTCAACAGGAATACCAACTTTTCACAAGCACCTCAATAGGAGGCTTCTCTCAGCTACAGGTATGTGAGATGGATCCTGAGTTTGTGGACTCAAGTGGAATGGACACCGAGATGCTCTGACTCGAAGTAAGGCCGGATATGCCTGCAGTGAATTGAATGCAGGCTCGTCTTGCATCTCCCAAGACGAAGGGATGTCTGAATCCCCTGTGGAGACCACAGAGAAAGACCTAGTTCTCCGCCTCATCGCGACCGGAGGCCTCACATCCTTTGAAAACTCGAGAGGTCAGCGGAGATCAATGCTTCCAAAGGAGGCGATGCCTGGCTCTTCTTGAAAATTGATAGGAGTCCCAGGATCCCTGTGGCACGTGGAAAGGGACCCTGGGTCTCCCGCCTCACGTGGAGACGCGTCCCAATTGCCATGGCAAGACTCGAGGAGAATCCCGAGGTGTCCCTTGCACCTAGGCAGGAGTCCTGACGTCGCTGAACAAACACGTGTCTGGAAGGGCCCTCCCAGTCGTAACTCGAGAATATACCCCAGGTTCCGGCCGCAACTCGAGAAAAACCAGAGGCTTCCCCCTCCCCGCGAGATGAGGCCCGATTCCCCTGCACTGCGTGCAGACCAATTCCGTGTTCCACATCAAACGTGAAAGGAGCCTTGATTTCCTTGATGGCACTCCAGAGAAAACCCAAGATCACTGTCTCAAGTCTAGAGGGATCCTGAGGTCACTGGAGCAAAACGAAAGGGCTCCGTGGACCCCAAATCAACTCGAGATGAGAGCTTAGTCCCTGGATTCGACTCAAGAGGAATACCAACTTTCCACAAGCACCTGAAGAGGAGGCTTCTCGCAGCCACAGGTATGTGAGAGTTACCCTGAGTTTGTGGCCTCAAGTGGAATGGACACCGAGATGCTCTGACTCGAAGTAAGGCCGGATATCCCTGCAGTGAATTGAATGCAGGCTCGTCTTGCATCTCCCAAGACGAAGGGATGTCTGAATCCCCTGTGGAGACGACAGAGAAAGACCTAGTCCTCCGCTTCATCGTGACCGGAGGCCTCACATCCTTTGAAAACTCGAGAGGTCTGCAGAGATCAATGCTTCCAAAGGAGAGGATGCCTGACTCCTCTTGAAAATGGATAGGAGTCCCAGGATCCCTGTGGCACGTGGAAAGGGACCCTGGGTCTCCTGCCTCACGTGGAGACGCGTCCCAATTGCCATGCCAAGACTCGAGGAGAATCCCGAGGTGTCCCTCGCACCTAGGCAGGAGTCCTGAGGTCGCTGAACAAACACGTGTCTGGAAGGGCCCTCCCCGTTGTAACTCGAGAATATACCCCAGGTTCCGGCCGAAACTCGAGAAAAACCATGAGATTTCCCCCTCGGCGCGAGTTGAGGCCCGATACCCCTGCACTGCGTGCAGAGCAATTCCGTGTTCCACATCAAACGTGAAAGGAGCCTTGATTTCCTTGATGGCACTCCAGAGAAAACCGAAGATCACTGTCTCAAGTCTAGAGGGATCCTGAGGTCACTGGAGCAACACGAAATTTCCCCTTGGACCCCAAATCAACTCGAGATGAGAGCTTAGTCCCTGGCTTCGACTCAAGAGGAATACTAACCTTACATAAGCACCTCAAGAGGAGGCTTCTCTCAGCTACAGGTGTGTGAGAGGGACCCTGAGTTTGTGGCCTCAAGTGGAATGGTCACCGAGATGCTCTGACTCGAAGTAAGGCCGGATATCCCTGCAGTGAATTGAATGCAGACTTGTCTTGCATCTCCCAAGACGAAGGGATGTCTGAATCGCCTGTGGAGACCACAGAGAAAGACGTATTCCTCCTCCTCATCGCGACCGGAGTCCTCACATCCTTTGAAAACTCGAGAGGTCCGCGGAGATCAATGCTTCCAAAGGAGACGATGCCTGACTCCTCTTGAAAATGGATAGGAGTCCCAGGATCCCTGTGGCACGTGGAAAGGGAACCTGGGTCTCCCGCCTCACGTGGAGACGCGTCCAAATTGCCATGCCAAGACTCGAGGAGAATCCCGAGGTGTCCCTCGCACCTAGGCAGGAGTCCTGACGTCGCTGAACAAACACGTGTCTGGAAGGGCCCTCCCCGTCGTAACTCGAGAATATACCCCAGGTTCCGGCTGTAACTCGAGAAAAACCATGAGACTTCCCCCTCGCCGCGAGATGAGGACCGATTCCCCTGCACTGTGTGCAGAGCAATTCCGTGTTCCACATCAAACGTGAAAGGAGCATTGATTTCCTTGATGGCACTCCAGAAAAAACCCAAAATCACTGTCTCAAGTCTAGAGGGATCCTGAGGTCACTGGAGCAACACGAAAGGGCTCCGTGAACCCCAGATCAACTCGAGATGAGAGCTTAGACCCTGCCTTCGACTCAAGAGGAATACCCACTTTTCACAAGCACCTCAAGAGGAGGCTTCTCTCAGCTACAGGTATGTGAGAGGGACCCTGAGTTTGTGGCCTCAAGTGGAATGGACACCGAGATGCTCTGACTCTAATTAAGGCCAGATATCCCTGCAGTGAATTGAATGCAGGCTCGTCTTGCATCTCCCAAGACGGAGGGATGTCTGAATCCCCTTTGGAGACCTCAGAGAAATACCGACTTCTCCACCTCATCGCGACCGGAGGCCTCACATCCTTTGAACACTCGAGAGGTCCGCGGAGATCAATGCTTCCAAAGGAGCCGATGCCTGAATCCTCTTGAAAATGGATAGGAGTCCCAGGATCCCTGTGGCACGTGGAAAGGGACCCTGGGTCTCCCGCCTCACGTGGAGACGCGTCCAAATTGCCATGCCAAGACTCGAGGAGAATCCCAAGGTGTCCCTCGCACCTAGGCAGGAGTCCTGACGTCGCTGAACAAACACGTGTCTGGAAGGGCCCTCCCCGTCGTAACTCGAGAATATGCCCCAGGTTCCGGCCGCAACTCGAGAAAAACCATGAGACTTCCCCGTCGCCGCGAGATGAGGCCCGATTCCCCTGCACTGCATGCAGAGCAATTCCGTGTTCCACATCAAACGTGAAAGGAGCCTTGATTTCCTTGATGGCACTCCAGAGAAAACCCAAGATCACTGTCTCAAGTCTAGAGGGATGCTGAGGTCACTGGAGCAACACGAAATTTCCCCTTGGACCCCAAATCAACTAGACATGAGAGCTTAGTCCCTGGCTTCGATTCAAGAGGAATAACAACTTTCCATAAGCACTTCAAGAGGAGGCTTCTCTCAGCTACAGGTATGTGAGAGGGACCCTGAGTTTGTGGCCTCAAGTCGAATGGACACCGAGATGCTCTGATTCGAAGTAAGGCCAGATATCCCTGCAGTGAATTGAATGCAGGCTCGTCTTGCATCTCCCAAGACGAAGGGATGTCTGAATCCCATGTGGAGACCTCAGAGAAAGACCGACTTCTCCGCCTCATCGCGACCGGAGGCCTCACATCCTTTGAAAACTCGAGAGGTCCGCGGAGATCAATGCTTCCAAAGGAGACGATGCCTGACTCCTCTTGGAAATGGATAGGAGTCCCAGGATCACTGTGGCACGTGGAAAGGGACCCTGGGTCTCCCGCCTCACGTGGAGACGCGTCCAAATTGCCATGCCAAGACTCGAGGAGAATCCCGAGGTGTCCCTCGCACCTAGGCAGGAGTCCTGACGTCGCTGAACAAACACGTGTCTGGAAGGGCCCTCCCCGTCGTAACTCGAGAATATAACCCAGGTTCCGGCCGCAACTCGAGAAAAACCATGAGACTTCCCCCTCGCCGCGAGATGAGGCCCGATTCCCCTGCACTGCATGCAGAGCAATTCCGTGTTCCACATCAAATGTGAAAGGAGCCTTGATTTCCTTGATGGCACTCCAGAGAAAACCCAAGATCACTGTCTCAAGTCTAGAGGGATGCTGAGGTCACTGGAGCAACACGAAATTTCCCCTTGGACCCCAAATCAACTCGAGATGAGAGCTTAGTCCCTGGCTTCGATTCAAGAGGAATAACAACTTTCCATAAGCACCTCAAGAGGAGGCTTCTCTCAGCTACAGGTATGTGACAGGGACCCTGAGTTTGTGGCCTCAAGTGGAACGGAAACCGAGATGCTTTGACTCGAAGTAAGGCCAGAAATCCCTGCAGTGAATTGAATGCAGGCTCGTCTTGCATCTCCCAAGACGAAGGGATGTCTGAATCCCCTGTGGAGACGACAGAGAAAGACCGACTTCTCCGCCTCATCGCGACCGGAGGCCTCACATCCTTTGAAAACTCGAGAGGTCCGCGGAGATCAATGCTTCCAAAGGAGACGATGCCTGACTCCTCTTGAAAATGGATAGGAGTCCCAGGATCCCTGTGGCACGTGGAAAGGGACCCTGGTTCTCCCGCCTCACGTGGAGACGCATCCAAATTACCATGCCAAGACTCGAGGAGAATCCCGAGGTGTCCCTCACACCTAGGCAGGTGTCCTGATGTCGCTGAACAAACACGTGTCTGGAAGGGCCCTCCCCGTCGTAACTCGAGAATATACCCCAGGTTCCGGACGCAACTCGAGAAAAACCATCAGATTTCCCCCTCGCCACGAGTTGAGGCCCAATTCCCCTGCACTGAATGCAGAGCAATTCGGTGTTCCACATCAAACGTGAAAGGAGCCTTGATTTCCTTGATGGCACTCCAGAGAAAACCCAAGATCACTGTTTCAAGTCTAGAGGGATCCTGAGGTCACTGGAGCAACACGAAAGGGCTCCGTGGACCACAAATCAACTCGAGATGAGAGCTTAGTCCCTGGCTTCGACTCAAGAGGAATACGAACTTTTCACAAGCAGCTCAAGAGGAGGTTTCTCTCAGCTACAGGTAAGTGAGAGGGACCCTGAGTTTGTGGCCTCAAGTGGAATGGACACCGAGATGCTCTGACTCGAAGTAAGGCCGGATATCCCTGCAGTGAATTGAATGCAGGCTCGTCTTGCATCTGCCAAGACGAAGGGATGTCTGAATCCCCTGTGGAGACCAGAGAGAAAGACCTAGTTCTCCGCCTCATCGCGACCGGAGGCCTCACATCATTGAAAACTCAAGAGGTCCGCGGAGATCAATGCTTCCAAAGGAGACGATGCCTGACTCCTCTTGAAAATGGATAGGAGTCCCAGGATCCCTGTGGCACGTGGAAAGGGACCCTGGGTCTCCCGCCTCACGTGGAGACGCGTCCCAATTGCCATGCCAAGACACGAGGAGAATCCCGAGGTTTCCCGCGCACCTAGGCAGGAGTCCTGACGTCGCTGAACAAACACGTGTCTGGAAGGGCCCTCCCCATCGTAACTCGAGAATATACTCCAGGATCCGGCCGCAACTCGAGAAAAACCATGAGATTTCCCCCTCGCCGCGAGTTGAGGCCCGATTCCCCTGCACTGCATGCAGAGCAATTCCGTGTTCCACATCAAACGTGAAAGGAGGCTTGATTTCCTTGATGGCACTCCAGAGAAAACCCAAGATTACTGTCTCAAGTCTAGAGCGATCCTGAGGTCCTGGAGCAACACGAAAGGGCTCCGTTTACCCCAAATCAACTCGAGATGAGAGCTTAGACCCTGGCTTCGACTCAAGAGGAATACCAACTTTCCACAAGCCCCTCAAGAGGAGGCTTCTCTCAGCTACAGGTATGTGAGAGGGACCCTGAGTTTGTGGCCTCACGTGGAATGCACACCGAGATGCTCTGACTCGAAGTAAGGCCAGATATCCCTGCAGTGAATTGAATGCAGGCTCGTCTTGCATCTCCCAAGACGAAGGGATGTCTGAATCCCCTGTGGAGACCACAGAGAAAGACCTAATTCTCCGCCTCATAGCGACCGGGTGCCTCACATCCTTTGAAAACTCGAGAGGTCCGCGGAGATCAATGCTTCCAAAGGAGACGATGCCTGACTCCTCTTGAAAATGGATAGGAGTCCCAGGATCCCTGTGGCACGTGGAAAGGGACCCTGGGTCTCCCGCCTCACGTGGAGACGCGTCCCAATTGCCATGCCAAGACTCGAGGAGAATCCCGAGGTGTCCCTCGCACCTAGGCAGGAGTCCTGACGTCACTGAACAAACACGTGTCTGGAAGGGCCCTCCCCGTCGTAACTCGAGAATATACCCAGGTTCCGCCCGTAACTGGAGAAAAACCATGAGATTTCCCCCTCGCCACGAGTTGAGGCCCGATTCCCCTGGACTGCGTGCAGAGCAATTCCGTGTTCCACATCAAACGTGAAAGGAGCCTTGATTTCCTTGATGGCACTCCAGAGAAAACCCAAGATAACTGTCTCAAGACAAGAGGGATGCTGAGGTCACTGGAGCAACACGAAATTTCCCCTTCGACCCCAAATCAACTCGAGATGAGAGCTTAGTCCCTGGCTTCGACTCAAGAGGAATACCAGCTTTCCATAAGCACCTCAAGAGGAGGCTTCTCTCAGCAACAGGTATGTGAGAGGGACCCTGAGTTTGTGGCCTCAAGTGGAATGGACACCGAGATGCTCTGACTCGAAATAAGGCCGGATATCCCTGCAGTGAATTGAATGCAGGCTCGTCTTGCATCTCCCAAGACGAAGGGATGTCTGAATCCCCTGTGGAGACGACAGAGAAAGTACTAGTCCTCCTCCTCATCGCGACCGGGGGCCTCACATCCTTTGAAAACTCGAGAGGTATGTGGAGATCAATGCTTCCAAAGGAGACGATGCCTGACTCTTCTTGAAAATGGATAGGAGTCCCAGGATCCCTGTGGCACATGGAAAGGGACCCTGGGTCTCCCGCTTCACGTGGAGATGCGTCCCAAATGCCATGCCAAGACTCGAGGAGAATCCCGAGGTGTCCCTCGCACCTAGGCAGTAGTCCTGCCGTCGCTGAACAAACACGTGTCTGGAATTGCCCTCACCGTCGTAACTCGAGAATATACCCCAGGTTCCGGCCGCAACTCGAGAAAAACCATGAGATTTCCCCCTTGCCGTGAGTTGAGGCCCGATTCCCCTGCATTGCATGCAGAGAAATTCCGTGTTCCACATCAAACGTGAAAGGAGCCTTGATTTCCTTGATGGCACTCCAGAGAAAACCCAAGATCACTGTCTCAAGTCTAGAGGGATCCTGAGGTCACTGGAGCAACAGGAAATTTCCCCTTGGACCCCAAATCAACTCGAGATGAGAGCTTAGTCCCTGGCTGAGACTCAAGAATATTACCAACTTTCCAAAAGCACCTTAAGAGGAGGCTTCTCTCAGCTACAGGTATGTGAGAGGGACCCTGAGTTTGTGGCCTCAAGTGGAATGGACAGAGAGATGCTCTGACTCGAAGTAAGGCCGGATATCCCTGCAGTGAATTGAATGCAGGCTCGTCTTTCATCTCCCAAGACGAAGGGATGTCTGAATCCCCTGTGGAGACGACAGAGAAAGACCGACTTCTCCGCCTCATCGCGACCGGAGGCCTCACATCCTTTGAAAACTCGAGAGGTCCGTGGAGATCAATGCTTCGAAAGGAGACGATGCCTGACTCCTCTTGAAAATGGACAGGAGTCCCAGGATCCCTGTGGCACGTGGAAAGGGACCCTGGGTCTCCCCCCTCACTTGGATACGCGTCCCAATTGCCATGCCAAGACTCGAGGAAAATCCCGAGGTGTCCCTCGCCCCTAGTCAGGAGTCCTGATGTCGCTGAACAAACACGTGTCTGGAAGGGCCCTCGCCGTCTTAACTCGAGAATATACCACAGGTTCCGGCCGCAACTCGAGGAAAACCATGAGAATTCCCCCTCGCCGCGAGATGAGACCCGATTCCCCTGCACTGCGTGCAGAGCAATTCCGTGTTCCACATCAAACGTGAAAGGAGCCTTGATTTCCTTGATGGCACTCCAGAGAAAACCCAAGATCACTGTCTCAAGTATAGAGGGATCCTGAGGTCACTGGAGCAACAGGAAAGGGCTCCGTGGACCCCAAATCAACTCGAGATGAGAGCTTAGTCCCTGGCTTCGACTCAAGAGGAATACGAACTTTTCACAAGCACCTCAAGAGGAGGCTTCTCTCAGCTACAGGTATGTGAGAGGGACCCTGAGTTTGTGGCCTCAAGTGGAATGGACACCGAGATGCTCTGACTCGAAGTAAGGCCGGATATCCCTGCAGTGAATTGAAAGCAGGCTCGTCTTGCATCTCCCAAGACGACGGGATGTCTGAATCCCCTGAGGAGACCACAGAGAAAGTCCTAGTCCTCGGCCTCATCGCGACCGGAGGCCTCACATCCTTTGAAAACTCAAGAGGTCCGCGGAGATCAATGCTTCCAAAGGAGACGATGCCTGACTCCTCTTGAAAATGGATAGGAGTCCCAGGATCCCTGTGGCACGTGGAAAGGGTCCCGGGGTCTCCGGCATCACGTGGAGACGCGTCCCAATTGCCATGCCAAGACTCGAGGAGAATCCCGAAGTGTCCCTCGCCCCTAGGCAGGAGTCCTGACGTCGCTGAACAAACACGTGTCTGGAAGGGCCCTCCCCATCGTAACTCGAGAATATACCCCAGGTTCCGTGCGCAACTCGAGAAAAACCATGAGATTTCCCCCTCGCCGCGAGTTGAGGCCCGATTCCCCTGGACTGCGTGCAGAGCAATTCCGTGTTCCACATCAAACTTGAAAGGAGCCTTGATTTCCTTGATGGCACTCCAGAGAAAACCCAAGATCACTGTCTCAAGTCTAGAGGGATGCTGAGGTCACTGGAGCAACACGAAATTTCCCCTTGGACCCCAAATCAACTCGAGATGAGAGCTTAGTCCCTGGCTTCGACTCAAGAGGAATAACAACTTTCCATAAGCACCTCAAGAGGAGGCTTCTCTCAGCTACAGGTATGTGACAGGGACCCTGAGTTTGTGGCCTCAAGTGGAATGGACAGCGAGATGCTCTGACTCGAATTAAGGCCGGATATCCCTGCAGTGAATTGAATGCAGCCTCGTCTTGCATCTCCCAAGACGAAGGGATGTCTGAATCCCCTGTGGAAACCTCAGAGAAAGACCGACTTCTCCGCCTCATCGCGACCGGAGGCCTCACATCCTTTGAAAATACGAGAGGTCCGCGGAGATCAATGCTTCCAAAGGAGACGATGCCTGACTCCTCTTGAAAATGGATAGGAGTCCCAGGATCCCTGTGTAACGTGGAAAGGGACCCTGGGTCTCCCGCCTCACGTGGAGACGCGTCCCAATTGCCATGCCAAGACTCGAGGAGAATCCCGAGGTGTCCCTCGCACCTAGGCAGGAGTCCTGACGTCGCTGAACAAACACGTGTCTGGAAGGGCCCTCCCCGTCGTAACTCGAGAATATACCCAGGTTCCGTCCGTAACTGGAGAAAAACCATGAGATTTCCCCCTCGCCACGAGTTGAGGCCCGATTCCCCTGGACTGCGTGCAGAGCAATTCCGTGTTCCACATCAAACGTGAAAGGAGCCTTGATTTCCTTTCTGGCACTCCAGAGAAAACCCAAGATCACTGTCTCAAGACAAGAGGGATGCTGAGGTCACTGGAGCAACACGAATTTTCCCCTTCGACCCCAAATCAACTCGAGATGAGAGCTTAGTCCCTGGCTTCGACTCAAGAGGAATACCAGCTTTCCATAAGCACCTCAAGAGGAGGCTTCTCTCAGCAACAGGTATGTGAGAGGGACCCTGAGTTTGTGGCCTCAAGTGGAATGGACACCGATATGCTCTGACTCGAAGTAAGGCCGGATATCCCTGCAGTGAATTGCATGCAGGCTCGTCTTGCATCTCCCAAGACGAAGGGATGTCTGAATCCCCTGTGGAGACCTCAGAGAAAGACCGACTTCTCCGCCTCATCGCGACCGGAGGCCTCACATCCTTTGAAAACTCGAGAGGTCCGCGGAGATCAATGCTTCCAAAGGAGACGATGCCTGACTCCTCTTGAAAATGGATAGGAGTCCCAGGATCCCTGTGGCACGTGGAAAGGGACCCTGGGTCTCCCTCCTCAGGTGTAGACGCGTCAAAATTGCCATGCCAAGACTCGAGGAGAATCCCGAGGTGTCCCTCGCACCTAGGCAGGAGTCCTGACGTCGCTGAACAAACACGTGTCTGGAAGGGCCCTCCCCGTCGTAACTCGAGAATATACCCCAGGTTCCGGCTGCAACTCGAGAAAAACCATGAGACTTCCCCCTCGCCGCGAGATGAGGCCCGATTCCCCTCCACTGCGTGCAGAGCAATTCCGTGTTCCACATCAAACGTGAAAGGAGCCTTAATTTCCTTGATGGCACTCCAGAGAAAACCCAAAATCACTGTCTCAAGTCTAGAGGGATCCTGAGGTCACTGGAGCAACACGAAAGGGCTCCGTGAACCCCAGATCAACTCGAGATGAGAGCTTAGACCCTGCCTTCGACTCAAGAGGAATACCCACTTTTCACAAGCACCTCAAGACGAGGCTTCTCTCAGCTACAGGTAAGTGAGAGGGACCCTGAAGTTGTGGCCTCAAGTGGATTGGACACCGAGATGCTCTGACTCGAAGTAAGGCCGGATATCCCTGCAGTGAATTGAATGCAGGCTCCTCTTGCATCTCCCAAGACGAAGGGATGTCTGAATCCCCTGTGGAGACGACAGAGAAAGTACTAGTCCTCCAGCTCATCGCGACCGGGGGCCTCACATCCTTTGAAAATTCGAGAGGTATGCGGATATCAATGCTTCCAAAGGAGACGATGCCTGACTCTTCTTGAAAATGGATAGGAGTCCCAGGATCCCTGTGGCACGTGGAAAGGGACCCTGGGTCTCCCGCTTCAAGTGGAGACGCGTCCCAATTGCCATGCCAAGACTCGAGGAGAATCCCGAGGTGTCCCTCGCACCTAGGCAGGAGTCCTGACGTCGCTGAACAAACACGTGTCTGGAAGGGCCCTCCCCTTCGTAACTCGAGAATATACCCCAGGTTCCGGCCGCAACTCGAGAAAAACCATGAGACTTCCCCCTCGCCGCGAGATGAGGCCCGATTCCGCCGCACTGCGTGCAGAGCAATTCCGTGTTCCACATCAAACGTGAAAGGAGACTTGATTTCCTTCATGGCACTCCAGAGAAAACCCAAAATCACTGTCTCAAGTCTAGAGGGTTCCTGAGGTCACTGGACCAACAGGAAAGGGCTTCGTGGACCCCAAATCAACTCGAGATGAGAGCTTAGTCCCTGGCTTAGACTCAAGAGGAATACCAACTTTCCACAAGGACCTCAAGAGGAGGCTTCTCTCAGCTACAGGTATATTTGAGGGACCCTGAGTTTGTGGCCTCAAGTGGAATGAACACCGAGATGCTCTGACTCGAAGTAAGGCCGGATATCCCTGCAGTGAATTGAATGCAGGCTCGTCTTGCATCTCCCAAGACGAAGGGATGTCTGAATCCCCTGTGGAGACCTCAGAGAAAGACCTAATTCTCCGCCTCATAGCGACCGGGGGCCTCACATCCTTTGAAAACTCGAGAGGTCCGCGGAGATCAATGCTTCCAAACGAGACGATGCCTGACTCCTCTTGAAAATGGATAGGAGTCCCAGGATCCCTGTGGCACGTGGAAAGGGACCCTGGGTCTCCCGCCTCACGTGGAGACGCGTCCCAATTGCCATGCCAAGACTCGAGGTGAATCCCGAGGTGTCCCTCGCACCTAGGCAGGAGTCCTGACGTCGATGAACAAACCTGTGTCTGGAAGGGCCCTCCCCGTCGTAACTCGAGAATATAACCCAGGTTCCGGCCACAACTCGAGAAAAACCATGAGACTTCCCCCTCGCCGAGAGATGAAGCCTGATTCCTCTGCACTGCGTGCAGAGCAATTCCGTGTTCCACATCAAACGTGAAAGGAGCCTTGATTTCCTTGATGGCACTCCAGAGAAAACCCAAGATCACTGTCTCAAGTCTAGAGGGATCCTGAGGTCACTGGAGCAACACAAAAGGGTCCCGTGGACCCCAAATCAACTCGAAATGAGAGCTTAGACCCTGGCTTCGACTCAAGAGGAAAACCCACTTTTCACAAGCACCTCAAGAGGAGACTTCTCTCAGCTACAGGTAAGTGAGAGGGAACCTGAGTTTGTGGCCTCAAGTGGAATGGACACCGAGATGCTCTGACTCGAAGTAAGGCCGGATATCCCTGCAGTGAATTGAATGCAGGCTCGTCTTGCATCTCCCAAGACGAAGGGATGTCTGAATCCACTGTGGAGGCCACAGAGAAAGACCTAGTCTTCCGCCTCATCGCGACCGGAGGCCTCACATCCTTTGAAAACTCGAGAGGTCCGCGGAGATCAATGCTTCCAAAGGAGACGATGCCTGACTCCTCTTGAAAATGGATAGGAGTCCCAGGATCCCTGTGGCACGTGGAAAGGGATCCTGGGTCTCCCCCCTCACGTGGAGACGATTCCCCATTGCCATGCCAAGACTCGAGGAGAATCCCGAGGTGTCCCTCGCACCTAGGCAGGAGTCCTGACGTCGATGAACAAACCTGTGTCTGGAAGGGCCCTCCCCGTCGTAACTCGAGAATATAACCCAGGTTCCGGCCGCAACTCGAGGAAAACCATGAGACTTCCCCCTCGCCGCGAGATGAGGCCCGATTCCCCTGCACTGCGTGCAGAGCAATTCCGTGTTCCACATCAAACGTGAAAGGAGCCTTGATTTCCTTGATGGCACTCCAGAGAAAACCCAAGATCACTGTCTCAAGTCTAGAGGGATCCTGAGGTCACTGGAGCAACAAGAAAGGGCTCCGTGGACCCCAAATCAACTCGAGATGAGAGCTTAGTCCCTGGCTTCGACTCAAGAGGAATACCAACTTTTCACAAGCACCTCAAGAGGAAGCTTCTCTCAGCTACAGGTATGTGAGAGGGACCCTGAGTTTGTGGCCTCAAGTGGAATGGACACTGAGATGCTCTGACTCGAAGTAAGGCCGGATATCCCAACAGTGAATTGAATGCAGGCTCGTCTTGCATCTCCCAAGACGAAGGGATGTCTGAATCCCCTGTGGAGACGACAGAGAAAGTACTAGTCCTCCTCCTCATCGCGACCGGGGGCCTCACATCCTTTGAAAACTCGAGAGGTATGTGGAGATCTATGCTTCCAAAGTAGACGATGCCTGACTCTTCTTGAAAATGGATAGGAGTCCCAGGATCCCTGTGGCACGTGGAACGGGACACTGGGTCTCCCGCTTCACGTGGAGACGCGTCCCAAATGCCATGCAAAGACTCGAGGAGAATCCCGAGGTGTCCCTCGCACCTAGGCAGGAGTCCTGACGTCGCTGAACAAACACGTGTCTGGAAGGGCCCTCCAGGTCGTAACTCGAGAATATACCCCAGGTTCCGGCCGCAACTCGAGAAAAACCATGAGACTTCCCCCTCGCCGCGAGATGAGGCCCGATTCCCCTGCACTGCGTGCAGAGCAATTCCTTGTTCCACATCAAACGTGAAAGGAGCCTTGATTTCCTTGATGGCACTCCAGAGAAAACCCAAGATCACTTTCTCAAGTCTAGAGGGATCCTGAGGTCACCGGAGCCACACGAAAGGGCTCCGTGGACACCAAATCAACTCGAGATGAGAGCTTAGTCCCTGGCTTCGTCTTAAGAGGAATACCAACTTTTCACAAGCACCTCAAGAGGAGGCTTCTCTCAGCTACAGGTAAGTGAGAGGGACCCTGAGTTTGTGGCCTCAAGTGGAATGGACACCGAGATGCTCTGACTCGAAGTAAGTCCGGATATGCCTGCAGTGAATTGAATGCAGGCTCATCTTGCATCTCCCAAGACGACGGGATGTCTGAATCCCCTGTGGAGACCACAGAGAAAGTGCTAGTCCTCGGCCTCAACGCGACCGGAGGCCTCACATCCTTTGAAAACTCGAGAGGTCCGCGGAGATCAATGCTTCCAAAGGAGACGATGCCTGACTCCTCTTGAAAATGGATAGGAGTCCCAGGATCCCTGTGCCACGTGGAAAGGGACCCTGGGTCTCCCGCCTCACGTGGAGACGCGTCCCCATTGCCATGCCAAGACTCGAGGAGAATCCCGAGGTGTCCCTCGGACCTAGGCAGGAGTCCTGCCGTCGCTGAACAAACACGTGTCTGGAATTGCCCTCACCGTCGTAACTCGAGAATATACCCCAGGTTCCGGCCGCAACTCGAGAAAAACCATGAGATTTCCCCCTTGCCGTGAGTTGAGGCCCGATTCCCATGCACTGCATGCAGAGCAATTCCGTGTTCCACATCAAACGTGAAAGGAGCCTTGATTTCCTTGATGGCACTCAAGAGAAAACCCAAGATCACTGTCTCAAGTCTAGAGGGATCCTGAGGTCACTGGAGCAACAGGAAATTTCCCCTTGGACCCCAAATCAACTCGAGATGAGAGCTTAGTCCCTGGCTTCGACTCAAGAGGAATACCAACTTTCCACAAGCACCTCAAGAGGAGGCTTCTCTCAGCTACAGGTATGTGAGAGGGACCCTGAGTTTGTGGCCTCAAATTGAATGGACACCGAGATGCTCTGACTCGAAATAAGGCCGGATATCCCTGCAGTGAATTGAATGCAGGCTCGTCTTGCATCTCTCAAGACTAAGGGATGTCTGAATCCCCTGTGGAGACCACAGAGAAAGACCTAGTTCTCCGCCTCAATGCGAACGGAGGCCTCAGATCCTTTGAAAACTCGAGAGGTCCGCGGAGATCAATGCTTCCAAAGGAGACGATGCCTGACTCCTCTTGAAAATGGAAAGAAGTCCCAGGATCCCTCTGGCACGTGAAAAGGGACCCTGGGTCTCCCGCCTCACGTGGAGACGCGTCCCAATTGCCATGCCAAAAGTTGAGGAGAATCCCGAGGTGTCCCTCGCACCTAGGCAGGAGTCCTGATGTCGTTGAACAAACACGTGTCTGGAAGGGCGCTTCCCAATCGTAACTCGAGTATATACCCCAGGTTCCGGCCGCAACTCGAGAAAAACCATGAGACTTCCTCCTTGCTGCGAGATGAGACCCGATTCCCTTGCACTGCGAACAGAGCAATTCCGTGTTCCATTTCAAACGTGAAAGGAGCCTTGATTACCTTGATGGCACTCCAGAGAAAACCCAAGATCACTGTCTCAAGTCTAGAGGGATCCTGAGGTCACTGGAGCAACACGAAAGGGCTCCCTGGACCCCAAATAAACTCGACATGAGAGCTTAGTCCCTGGCTTCGACTCAAGAGGAATACCAACTTTCCACAAGCACCTCAAGAGGAGGCTTCTCTAAGCTACAGGTATGTGAGAGGGACCCTGAGTTTGTGGCCTCAAGTGGAATGGACACCGAGATGCTCTGACTCGAAGTAAGGCCGGATATCCCTGCAGTGAATTGAATGCAGGCTCGTCTTGCATCTCCCAAGACGAAGGGATGTCTGAATCCCCTTTGGAGACCACAGAGAAAGACCTATTCCTCCGCCTCATCGCGACCGGAGGCCTCACATCCTTTGAAAACTCGAGAGGTCCGCGGAGATCAATGCTTCCAAAGGAGACGATGCCTGACTCCTCTTGAAAATGGATAGAAGTCCCAGGATCCCTGTGGCACGTGGACAGGGACCCTGGGTCTCCTGCCTCCCGTGGAGACGCGTCCCAATTGCCATGCCAAGACTCGAGGAGAATCCCGAGGTGTCCCTCGCACCTAGGCAGGAGTCCTGACGTCGCTGAACAAACACGTGTCTGGAAGGGCCCTCCCCGTCGTAACTCGAGAATATACCCCAGGTTCCGGCCGCAACTCGAGAACAAACATGAGACTTCCCCCTTGCTGCGAGATGAGGCCCGATTCCCTTGCACTTCGAGCAGAGCAATTCCGTGTTCCATTTCAAACGAGAAAGGAGCCTTGATTACCTTGATGGCACTCCAGAGAAAACCCAAGATCACTGTCTCAAGTCTAGAGGGATCCTGAGGTCACTGGAGCAACACGAAAGGGCTCCCTGGACCCCAAATAAACTCGACATGAGAGCTTAGTCCCTGGCTTCGACTCAAGAGGAATACCAACTTTCCACAAGCACCTCAAGAGGAGGCTTCTCTAAGCTACAGGTATGTGAGAGGGACCCTGAGTTTGTGGCCTCAAGTGGAATGGACACCGAAATGCTCTGACTCGAAGTAAGGCCGGATATCCCTGCAGTGAATTGAATGCAGGCTCGTCTTGCATCTCCCAAGACGAAGGGATGTCTGAATCCCCTGTGGAGATGACAGAGAAAGACCGAGTTCTCTGCCTCATCGCGAGCGGAGGCCTCACATCCTTTGAAAACTCCAGAGGTCCACGGAGATCAATGCTTCGAAAGGAGACGATGCCTGACTCCTCTGGAAATTGGATAGGAGTCCCAGGATCCGTGTGGCACGTGTAAGGGACTCTGGGTCTCCCGCCTTAAGTGGAGACGCGTCCCAATTGCCATGCCAAGACTCGAGGAAAATCCCGAGGTGTCCCTCGAACCTAGGCAGGAGTCCTGACGTCGCTGAAAAAACACGTATCTGGAAGGGCCCTCCCCATCGTAACTCGAGAATATACCCCAGGTTCCGGCCGCAACTCGAGTAAAACCATGAGATTTCCCCCTCGCCGCGAGTTGAGGTCCGATTCCCCTGCACTGCGTGCAGAGCAATTCCGTCTTCCACATCAAACGTGAAAGGAGCCTTGATTTCCTTGATGGCACTCCAGAGAAAACCCAAGATCACTGTCTCAAGTCTAGAGGGATCCTTAGGTCACTGGAGCCACACGAAAGGGCTCCGGGGACCCCAAATCAACTCGAGATGAGAGCTTAGTCCCTGGCTTCGAATCAAGAGGAATACCAACTTTACACAAGCACCTCAAGAGGAGGCTTCTCTCAACTATAGGTATGTGAGAGGGACCCTGAGTTTGTGGCCTCAAATGGAATGGACTCCGAGATGCTCTGACTCGAAGTAAGGCCGGATATCCCTGCAGTGAATTGAATGCAGGCTCGTCTTGCATCTCCCAAGACGAAGGGTTGTCTGAATCCCCTGTGGAGACCACAGAGAAAGACCTAGTTCTCCGCCTCCTCGCGACCGGAGGCCTCACATCCTTTGAAAATTCGAGAGGTCCGCGGTGATCAATGCTTCCAAAGGAGACGATGCCTGACTCCTCTGGAAAATGGATAGGAGTCCCAGCATCCCTGTGGGACGTGGAAAGGGACCCTGGGTCTCCCGCCTCACGTGGAGAGGCCTCCCAATTGCAATGCCAAGACTCGAGGAGAATCCCGAGGTGTCCCTCGCACCTAGGCATGGGTCCTGACGTCCCTGAACAAACACGTGTCTGGAAGGGCCCTCCCCGTCGTACCCCGAGAATATACCCCAGGTTCCGGCCGAAACTCGAGATAAACCATGAGACTTCCCCCTCGCCGCGAGATGAGACCCTATTCCCCTGCACTGCGTGCAGAGCAATTCCGTGTTCCACATCAAACGTGAAAGGAGACTTGATTTCCTTGATGGCACTCCAGAGAAAACCCAAGATCACTGTCTCAAGTCTAGAGGGATCCTGAGGTCACTGTAGCAACACGAAAGGGCTCCGTGGACCCCAAATCAACTCGAGATGAGAGCTTAGTCCCTGGCTTCGACTCAAGAGGAATACCAACTTTCCACAAGCACCTCAAGAGGAGGCTTCTCTCAGCTACAGGTAAGTGAGAGGGACCCTGAGTTTGGGGCCTCAAGGGGAATGGACACCGAGATGCTCTGACTCGAAGTAAGACCGGTTATCCCTGCAGTGAATTGAATGCAGGCTCGTCTTGCATCTCCCAAGACGAAGGGATGTCTGAATCCCCTGTGGAGACCTCAGAGAAAGACCTATTCCTCCACCTCAAAGCAACCGGAGGCCTCATATCCTTTGAAAACTCGAGAGGTCCGCGGATATCAATACTTCCGAAGGAGACGATGCCTGACTCCTCTTGAAAATGGATAGGAGTCCCAGGATCGCTGTGGCACGTGGAAAGGGACCCTGGGTCTCCCGCCTCACGTGGATACGCGTCCCAATTGCCATACCAAGACTCGAGGAGAATCCCGAGGTGTCCCTCGCACCTAGGCAGGAGTCCTGACGTCGCTGAACAAACACGTGTCTGGAAGGGCTCTCCCCATCGTAACTCGAGAATATACCCCAGGTTCCGGCCGCAACTCGAAAAAAAACATGTGACTTCCCCCTCGACGCGAGATGAGGCCCAATTCCCGTGCACTGCATGCAGAGCCATTCCGACTTCCACATTAAACGTGAAAGGAGCCTTGATTTCCTTGATGGCACTCCAGAGAAAACCCAAGATCACTGTCTCAAATCTAGAGGGATCCTGAGGTCACTGGAGCAACACGAAAGGGCTCGGTGGACCCCAAATCAACTCGAGATGAGAGCTTAGTCCCTGGCTTCGACTCAAGAGGAATACCAAGTTTCAACAAGCACCTCAAGAGGAGGCTTCTCTCAGCTACAGGTATGTGAGAGCGCCCCTGAATTTGTGGCCTCAAGTGGAATGGACACCGAGATGCTCTGACTCGAAGTAAGGCCTGATATCCCTGCAGTGATTTGAATGTAGGCTCGTCTTGCATCTCCCAAGACGAAGGGATGTCTGAATCCCCTGTGGAGACCACAGAGAAAGACCTAGTTCTCTGCCTCATCGTGACCAGAGGCCTCACATCCTTTGAAAACTCGAGAGGTCCGCGGAGATCAATGTTTCCAAAGGAGACGATGCCTGACTCCTCTTGAAAATGGATAGGAGTCCCAGGATCCCTGTGGCACGTGGAAAGGGACCCTGGGTCTCCCGCCTCACGTGGAGACGCGTCCCAATTGCCATGCCAAGACTCGAGGAGAAACCGAGGTGTCCCTCGCACCTAGGCAGGCGTCCTGACGTCGCTGAACAAACATGTGTCTGGAAGGGGCCTCCCCGTCGTAACTCGAGAATATACCCCAGGTTCCGGCCGCAACTCGAGAAAAACCATGAGATTTCCCCCTCGCCGCGAGTTGAGGCCCGATTCCCCTGCACTGCGTGCAGAGCAATTCCGTGTTCCACATCAAACGTGAAAGGAGCCTTGATTTCCTTAATGGCACTCCAGAGAAAACCCAAGATCACTGTCCCAAGTCTAGAGGGATCCTGAGGTCACTGGAGCAACACGAAAGGGCTCCGTTGACCCCAAATCAACTTGAGATGAGAGCTTAGTCCCTGGCTTCGACTCAAGAGGAATACCAACTTTCCACAAGCACCTCAAGAGGAGTATTCTCTCAGCTACAGGTATGTGAGAGGGACCCTGAGTTTGTGGCCTCAAGTTGAATGGACACCGTGATGCTCTGACTCGAAGTAAGGCCGGATATCCCTGCAGTGAATTGAATGCAGGCTCGTCTTGCATCTCCCAAGACGAAGGGATGCCTGAATCCCCTGTGGAGACCTCAGAGAAAGACCTAGTCTCCGCCTCATCGCGACTGGAGGCCTCACATCCTTTGAAATCTCTAGAGGTCTGCGGAGATCAATGCTTCCAAAGGAGACAATGCCTGACTCCGCTTGAAAACTGATAGGAGTCCAAGGATCCCTGTGGCACGTGGAAAGGGACCCTGGGTCTCCCACCTCACGTGGAGACGCGTCACAATTGCCATGCCAAGACTCGTGGAGAATCCCGAGGTGTCCCTCGCACCTAGGCAGGAGTCCTGACGTCGCTGAACAAACACGTGCCTGGAAGGTCCCTCCCCGTCGTAACTCAAGAATATACCCCAGGTTCCGGCCGCAACTCGAGAAAAACCATGAGACTTCCCCCTCGCGCGAGATGAGGCTCGATTGCGCTGCACTGCGTGGAGAGCAATTCCGTGTTCCACATCAAGCCTGAAAGGAGCCTTGATTTCCTTGATGGCACTCCAGAGAAAACCCAAAGTCACTGTCTCAAGTCTAGAGGGATCCTGAGGACACTGTAGCAGCATGAAAGGGCTCCGTGGACCCCAAATCTACTCGAGATGAGAGCTTAGTCCCTGGCTTCGACTTAAGAGGAATACCAACTTTCCACAAGCACCTCAAGAGGAGGCTTCTCTCAGCTACAGGTATGTGAGAGGGACCCTGAGTTTGTGGCCTCAAGTGGAATGGACACCGAGATGCTCTGACTCAAAGTAAGGCCGGATATCCCTGCAGTGAATTGAATGCAGGCTCGTCTTCCATCTCCCAAGACGAAGGGATGTCTGAATCCCCTGTGGAGACCACAGAGAAAGACCTAGTCCTCCGCCTCATCGCGATAGGAGGCATCACATCTTTTGAAAACTCGAGAGGTCTGCGGAGATCAATGCTTCCAAAGGAGACGATGCCTGACTCCTCTTGAAAATGGA
Organism: Dama dama; assembly: GCF_033118175.1. Classification (NCBI taxonomy): domain Eukaryota; kingdom Metazoa; phylum Chordata; class Mammalia; order Artiodactyla; family Cervidae; genus Dama; species Dama dama. Next base: position 7,380,250 of record NC_083697.1, on the reverse strand, counting down.
TAGGAGTCCCAGGATCCCTGTGGCACGTGGAAAGGGACCCTGGGTCTCCCGCCTCACGTGGAGACGGGTCCCATTTGCAATGCGAATAATCGAGGAGAATCCCGAGGTGTCCCTCGCACCTAGGCAGGAGTCCTTACGTCGCTGAACAAACACGTGTATGGAAGGGCCCTCCCCGTCGTAACTCGAGAATATACCCCAGGTTCGGGCCGCAACTCCAGAAAAACCATGAGACTTCCCCCTTGCTGCGAGATGAGGCCCGATTCCCCTGCACTGCGTCCAGAGCAATTCCGTGTTCCACATCAAACGTGAAAGGAGCCTTGATTTCCTTGATGACACTCCAGAGAAACCCCAAGATCACTGTCTCAAGTCTAGAGGGATAATGAGGTGACTGGAGCAACACGAAAGGGCTCCGTCGACCCCAAATCAACTCGAGATGAGAGCTTAGTCCCTGGCTTCGACTCAAGAGGAATACCACATTTACACAAGCACCTCAAGAGGAGGCTTCTCTCAGCTACAGGTATGTGAGATGGACCCTGAGTTTGCGGCCTCAAGTTGAATGGACACCGAGATGCTCTGACTCGAAGTAAGGCCGGATATCCCTGCAGTGAATTGAATGCAGGCTCGTCTTGCATCTCCCAAGACGAAGGGTTGTCTGAATACCCTGTGGAGACCGCAGAGAAAGACCTAGTCCTCCGCCTCAACGCGACCGGAGGCCTCACATCCTTTGAAAACTCGAGAGGTCCACGGAGATCAATGCTTCCAAAGGAGAGGATGCCTGACTCCTCTTGAAAATGGATAGGATTCCCAGGATCCCTGTGGCACGTGGAAAGGGACCCTGGGTCTCCCGCCTCACGTGGAGACACGTCCCAATTGCCATGCCAAGACTGGAGGAGAATCCCGAGGTGTCCCTCGCACCTAGGCAGGAGTCCTGACGTCGCTGAACAAACACGTGTCTGGAAGGTCTCTCCCCGTCGTAACTCGAGAATATACCCTAGGTTCCGGCCGCAACTCGAGAAAAATCATAGGACTTCCCCCTCGCAGCTTGATGAGGCCCAATTCCCCTTCACTGCGTGCAGAGCAATTCCGTGTTCCACATCAAACGTGAAAGGAGCCTTGATTTCCTTGATGGCACTCCAGAGAAAACCCAAGATCACTGTCTCAAGTCTAGAGGGATCCTGAAGTCACTGGACCAACAGGAAAGGGCTTCGTGGACCCCAAATCAACTCGAGATGAGAGCTTAGACCCTGGCTTAGACTCAAGAGGAATACCAACTTTCCACAAGGACCTCAAGAGGAGGTTTCTCTCAGCTACAGGTATATTTGAGGGACCCTGATTTTGTGGCCTCAAGTGGAATGGACACCGAGATGCTCTGATTCGAAGTAAGGCCGGATATCCCTGCAGTGAATTGAATGCAGGCTCGTCTTGCATCCCCCAAGACGAAGGGATGTCTGAATCCCCTGTGGAGACCACAGAGAAAGACCTAATTCTCCGCCTCATAGCGACCGGGGGCCTCACATCCTTTGAAAATTCGAGAGGTCCGTGGAGATCAATGCTTCCAAAGGAGACGATGCCTGACTCCTCTTGAAAATGAATAGGAGTCCCAGGATCCGTGTGGCACGTGGAAAGGGACCCTGGGTCTCCCGCCTCACGTGGAGACGCTTCCCCATTGCCATGCCAAGACTCGAGGAGAATCCCGAGGTGTCCCTCGCACCTAGGCAGGAGTCCTGACGTCGCTGAACAAACACGTGTCTGGAAGGGCCCTCCCCGTCGTAACTCGAGAATATACCCCAGGTTCCGGCCACAACTCGAGAAAAACCATGAGACTTCCCCCTCGCCGCGAGATGAGGCCCGATTCCCCTGCACTGCGTGCAGAGCAATTCCGTGTTCCACATCAAACGTGAAAGGAGCCTTGATTTCCTTGATGGCACTCCAGAGAAAACCCAAGATCACTGTCTCAAGTCTAGAGGGATCCTGAGGTCACTGGAGGAACATGAAAGGGCTCCGTGGACCCCAAATCAACTCGAGATGAGAGCTTAGACCCTGGCTTCGACTCAAGAGGAATACCAACTTTCCACAAGCACCTCAAGAGGAGGCTTCTCTCAGCTACAGGTATGTGAGAGGGACCCTGATTTTGTGGCCTCAAGTGGAATGGACACCAAGATGCTCTGACTCGAAGTAAGGCCGGATATCCCTGCAGTGAATTGAATGCAGGTTCGTCTTGCATCTCCCAAGACGAAGGGATGTCTGAATCCCCTGTGGAGACCACACAGAAAGACCTAGTCCTCCGCATCAACGCGACCGGAGGCCTCACATCCTTTGAAAACTCGAGAGGTCCATAGAGATCAATGCTTCCAAAGGAGACGATGCCTGACTCCTCTTGAAAATGGATAGGAGTCCCAGGATCCCTGTGGCACGTGGAAAGGGACCCTGGGTTTCCCGCCTCACGTGGAGACGCGTCCCAATTGCCATGCCAAGACTCGAGGAGAATCCCGAGGTGTCCCTCACACCTAGGCAGGAGTCCTGACGTCGCTGAACAAACACGTGTCTGGAAGGGCCCTCCCTGTCGTAACTCGAGAATATACCCCAGGTTCCGGCCGCAACTCGAGAAAAACCATGAGACTTCCCCCTCGCCGCGAGATGAGGCCCGATTCCCCTGCACTGCATGCAGAGCAATTCCGTGTTCCACATCAAACGTGAAAGGAGCCTTGATTTCCTTGATGGCACTCCAGAGAAAACCCAAGATCACTGTCTCAAGTCTAGAGGGATCCTGAGGTCACTGGAGCAACACGAAAGGGCTCCGTGGACCCCAAATCAACTCGAGATGAGAATTTATTCCCTGGCTTCGACTCAAGAGGAATACCAACTTTTCACAAGCACCTCAAGAGGAGGCTTCTCTCTGCTACAGGTAAGTGAGAGTGACCCTGAATTTGTGGCCTCAAGGGGAATGGACACCGAGATGCTCTGACTCGAAGTAAGGCCGGATATCCCTGCAGTGAATTGAATGCAGGCTCGTCTTGCATCTCCCAAGACGAAGGGATGTCTGAATCCCCTGTGGAGACCACAGAGAAAGACCTAGATCTCCGCCTCTTCGCGAACGGAGGCTTCACATCCTTTGAAAACTCAAGAGGTCCGCGGAGATCAATGCTTCCAAATGAGACGATGCCTGACTCCTCTTGAAAATGGATAGGAGTCCCAGGATCCCTGTGGCACGTCAAAGGGACCCTGGGTCTCCCACCTCATGTGGAGACGCGTCACAATTGCCATGCCAAGACTCCAGGAGAATCCCGAGGTGTCCCTCGCCCCTAGGCAGGAGTCCTGACGTCGCTGAACAAACACGTGTCTGGAAGGGACCTCCCCGTCTTAACTTGAGAATATACCCCAGGTTCCGGCCGCAACTCGAGAAAAACCATGAGACTTCCCCCTCGCCCCGACATGAGGCCCGATTCCCCTGCACTGCATGCAGAGCATTTCCGTGTTCCACATCAAACGTGAAAGGAACCTTGATTTCCTTGACGGCACTCCAGAGAAAACCCAAGATCACTGTCTCAAGTCTAGAAGGATCCTGAGGTCACTGGAGCAACAAGAAAGGGCTCCGTGGACCCCAAATCAACTCGAGATGAGAGCTTAGTCCCTGGCTTCGACTCAAGAGGAATACCAACTTTCCACAAGCACCTCAAGAGGAGGCTTCTCCCAGCTACATAGATGTGAGAGGGACCCTGAGTTTGTGGCCTCAAGTGGAATGGACACCGAGATGCTCTAACTCGAAGTAAGGCCGGATATCCCTGCAGTGAATTGAATGCAGGCTCGTCTTGCATCTCCCAAGACGAAGGGATGTCTGCATCCCCTGTGGAGACCTCAGAGAAAGACCGACTTCTCTGCCTCATCGCGACCAGAGGCCTCACATCCTTTGAAAACTCGAGAGGTCCACGGAGATCAATGCTTCCAAAGGAGACGATGCCTGACTCCTCTTGAAAATGGATAGGATTCCCAGGATCCCTGTGGCACGTGGAAAGGGACCCTGGGTCTCCCGCCTCACGTGGAGACACGTCCCAATTGCCATGCCAAGACTGGAGGAGAATCCCGAGGTGTCCCTCGCACCTAGGCAGGAGTCCTGACGTCGCTGAACAAACACGTGTCTGGAAGGTCTCTCCCCGTCGTAACTCGAGAATATACCCTAGGTTCCGGCCGCAACTCGAGAAAAACCATAGGACTTCCCCCTCGCAGCGTGATGAGGCCCAATTCCCCTTCACTGCGTGCAGAGCAATTCCGTGTTCCACATCAAACGTGAAAGGAGCCTTGATTTCCTTGATGGCACTCCAGAGAAAACCCAAGATCACTGTCTCAAGTCTAGAGGGTTCCTGAAGTCACTGGACCAACAGGAAAGGGCTTCGAGGACCCCAAATCAACTCGAGATGAGAGCTTAGACCCTGGCTTAGACTCAAGAGGAATACCAACTTTCCACAAGGACCTCAAGAGGAGGTTTCTCTCAGCTACAGGTATATTTGAGGGACCCTGATTTTGTGGCCTCAAGTGGAATGGACACCGAGATGCTCTGATTCGAAGTAAGGCCGGATATCCCTGCAGTGAATTGAATGCAGGCTCGTCTTGCATCTCCCAAGACGAAGGGATGTCTGAATCCCCTGTGGAGACCACAGAGAAAGACCTAATTCTCCGTCTCATAGCGACCGGGGGCCTCACATCCTTTGAAAATTCGAGAGGTCCGTGGAGATCAATGCTTCCAAAGGAGACGATGCCTGACTCCTCTTGAAAATGGATAGGAGTCCGAGGATCCGTGTGGCACGTGGAAAGGGACCCTGGGTCTCCCGCCTCACGTGGAGACGCTTCCCCATTGCCATGCCAAGACTCGAGGAGAATCCCGAGGTGTCCCTCGCACCTAGGCAGGAGTCCTGACGTCGCTGAACAAACACGTGTCTGGAAGGGCCCTCCCCGTCGTAACTCGAGAATATACCCCAGGTTCCGGCCACAACTCGAGAAAAACCATGAGACTTCCCCCTCGCCGCGAGATGAGGCCCGATTCCCCTGCACTGCGTGCAGAGCAACTCCGTGTTCCACATCAAACGTGAAAGGAGCCTTGATTTCCTTGATGGCACTCCAGAGAAAACCCAAGATCACTGTCTCAAGTCTAGAGGGATCCTGAGGTCACTGGAGGAACACGAAAGGGCTCCGTGGACCCCAAATCAACTCGAGATGAGAGCTTAGACCCTGGCTTCGACTCAAGAGGAATACCAACTTTCCACAAGCACCTCAAGAGGAGGCTTCTCTCAGCTACAGGTATGTGAGAGGGACCCTGATTTTGTGGCCTCAAGTGGAATGGACACCAAGATGCTCTGACTCGAAGTAAGGCCGGATATCCCTGCAGTGAATTGAATGCAGGTTCGTCTTGCATCTCCCAAGACGAAGGGATGTCTGAATCCCCTGTGGAGACCACACAGAAAGACCTAGTCCTCCGCATCAAGGCGACCGGAGGCCTCACATCCTTTGAAAACTCGAGAGGTCCGCGGAGATCAATGCTTCCAAAGGAGACGATGCCTGACTCCTCTTGAAAATGGATAGGAGTCCCAGGATCCCTGTGGCACGTGGAAAGGGACCCTGGGTTTCCCGCCTCACGTGGAGACGCGTCCCAATTGCCATGCCAAGACTCGAGGAGAATCCCGAGGTGTCCCTCACACCTAGGCAGGAGTCCTGACGTCGCTGAACAAACACGTGTCTGGAAGGGCCCTCCCTGTCGTAACTCGAGAATATACCCCAGGTTCCGGCCGCAACTCGAGAAAAACCATGAGACTTCCCTTCGCCGCGAGATGAGGCCCGATTCCCCTGCACTGCATGCAGAGCAATTCCGTGTTCCACATCAAACGTGAAAGGAGCCTTGATTTCCTTGATGGCACTCCAGAGAAAACCCAAGATCACTGTCTCAAGTCTAGAGGGATCCTGAGGTCACTGGAGCAACACGAAAGGGCTCCGTGGACCCCAAATCAACTCGAGATGAGAATTTATTCCCTGGCTTCGACTCAAGAGGAATACCAACTTTTCACAAGCACCTCAAGAGGAGGCTTCTCTCTGCTACAGGTAAGTGAGAGTGACCCTGAATTTGTGGCCTCAAGGGGAATGGACACCGAGATGCTCTGACTCGAAGTAAGGCCGGATATCCCTGCAGTGAATTGAATGCAGGCTCGTCTTGCATCTCCCAAGACGAAGGGATGTCTGCATCCCCTGTGGAGACCTCAGAGAAAGACCGACTTCTCTGCCTCATCGCGACCAGAGGCCTCACATCCTTTGAAAACTCGAGAGGTCCGCGGAGATCAATGCTTGCAAAGGAGCCGATGCCTGAATCCTCTTGAAAATGGATAGGAGTCCCAGGATCCCTGTGGAACGTGGAAAGGGACCCTGGGTCTCCCGCCTCACGTGGAGACGCGTCCAAATTGCCATGCCAAGACTCGAGGAGAATCCCGAGGTGTCCCTCACACCTAGGCAGGAGTCCTGACGGCGCTGAACAAACACGTGTCTGGAAGGGCCCTCCATGTCGTAACTCGAGAATATACCCCAGGTTCCGGCCGCAACTCGAGAAAAACCATGAGATTTCCCCCTTGCCGCGAGTTGAGGCCCGATTCCCCTGCACTGAATGCAGAGCAATTCCGTGTTCCACATCAAACGTGAAAGGAGCCTTGATTTCCTTGATGGCACTCCAGAGAAAACCCAAGATCACTGTCTCAAGTCTAGAGGGATCCTGAAGTCACTGGACCAACAGGAAAGGGCTTGGTGGATCCCAAATCAACTCGAGATGAGAGCTTAGACCCTGGCTTAGACTCAAGAGGAATACCAACTTTCCACAAGGACCTCAAGAGGAGGCTTCTCTCAGCTACAGGTATGTGAGAGGGACCCTGATTTTGTGGCCTCAAGTGGAATGGACACCGAGATGCTCTGACTCGAAGTAAGGCCGGATATCCCTGCAGTGAATTGAATGCAGGCTCGTCTTTCATCTCCCAAGACGAAGGGATGTCTGAATCCCCTGTGGAGACCACACAGAAAGACCTAGTCCACCGCCTCAACGCGACCGGAGGCCTCACATCCTTTGAAAACTCGAGAGGTCCGCGGAGATCAATGCTTCCAAAGGAGACGATGCCTGACTCCTCTTGAAAATGGATAGGAGTCCCAGGATCCCTGTGGCAGGTGGAAAGGGACCCTGGGTTTCCCGCCTCACGTGGAGACGCGGCCCAATTGCCATGCCAAGACTCGAGGAGAATCCCGAGGTGTCCCTCACACCTAGGCAGGAGTCCTGACGTCGCTGAACAAACACGTGTCTGGAAGGGCCCTCCCCGTCGTAACTCGAGAATAGACCCCAGGTTCCGGCCGCAACTCGAGAAAAACCATGAGACTTCCCCCTCGCCGCGAGATGAGGCCCGATTCCCCTGCACTGCATGCAGAGCAATTCCGTGTTCCACATCAAATGTGAAAGGAGCCTTGATTTCCTTGATGGCACTCCAGAGAAAACCCAAGATCACTGTCTCAAGTCTAGAGGGATCCTGAGGTCACTGGAGCAACACGAAAGGGCTCCGTGGACCCCAAATCAACTCGAGATGAGAGCTTAGTCCCTGGCTTAGACTCAAGTGGAATACCAACTTTCCACAAGCACCTCAAGAGGAGGCTTCTCTCAGCTACAGGTATGTGAGAGGGACCCTGAGTTTGTGGCCTCATGTGGAATGGACACCGAGATGCTCTGACTCAAAGTAAGGCCGGATATCCCTGCAGTGAATTGAATGCAGGCTCGTCTTGCATCTCCCAAGAGGAAGGGATGTCTGAATCCCCTGTGGAGACCACAGAGAAAGACCTAGTCCTCCGCCTCATCGCGACCGGAGGCCTCACATCCTTTGAAAACTCGAGAGGTCCGCGGAGATCAATGCTTCCAAAGGAGACGATGCCTGACTCCTCTTGAAAATGGATAGGAGTCCCAGGATCCCTGTGGCACGTGCAAAGGGACCCTTTGGTCTCCCGCCTCACGTGGAGACGCGTCCCAATTGCCATGCCAAGACTCGAGGAGAATCCCCAGGTTTCCCTCGCACCTAGGCAGTAGTCCTTATGTCGCTGAACAAACACGTGTCTGGAAGGGCCCTCCCTTTCGTAACTCGAGAATATACCCCAGGTTCCGGCCCCAACTAGAGAAAAACCATGAGACTTCCCCCTCGCCGCGAGATGAGGCCCGATTCCCCTGCACTGTGTCCAGAGCAATTCCGTGTTTCACATCAAACGTGAAAGGAGACTTGATTTCCTTGATGACACTCCAGAGAAAACCCAAGATCACTGTCTCAAGTCTAGAGGGATAATGAGGGCACTGGAGCAACACGAAAGGGCTCCGTCGACCCCAAATCAACTCGAGATGAGAGCTTAGTCCCTGGCTTCGACTCAAGAGGAATACCAACTTTCCACAAGCACCTCAAGAGGAGGCTTCTCTCAGCTACAGGTATGTTAGAGGGACCCTGAGTTTGTCGCCTCAAGTGGAATGGACACCGAGATGCTCTGACTCGAAGTAAGGCCCGATATCCCTGCAGTGAATTGAATGCAGGCTCGTCTTGCATTTCCCAAGACGAAGGGATGTCTGAATCCCCTGTGGAAACCACAGAGAAAGACCTAATTTTAGGCCTCATCGCGACCGGTGGCCTCATATCCTTTCAAAATTCGAGAGGTCCGCGGAGATCAATGCTTCCAAAGGAGACGATGCCTGACTCTTCTTGAAAATGGATAGGAGTCCCAGGATCCCTGTGGCACGTGGAAAGGGACCCTGGGTCTCCCGCCTCACGTGGAGACGCGTCCAAATTGCCATGCCAACACTCGAGGAGAATCCCGAGGTGTCCCTCGCACCTAGGCAGGTGTCCTCACGTCGCTGAACAAACCCTTGTCTGGACAGGCCCTCCCCGTCGTAACTCGAGAATATACCCCAGGTTCCGGCCGCAACTCGAGAAAAACCATGAGACTTCCCCCTCCCCGCGATATGAGGCCCGAATCCCCTGCCCTGCGTGCAGAGCAATTCCGTATTCCACATCAAAAATGAAAGGAGCCTTGATTTCCTTGATGGCACTCCAGAGAAAACCCAAGATCACTGTCTCAAGTCTAGAGGGATCCTGAGGTCACTGGAGCAACACGAAAGGGCTCCGTGGACCCCAAATCAACTCGAGATGAGAGCTTAGTCCCTGGCTTCGACTCAAGAGGAATACCAACTTTCCACAAGCACCTCAAGAGGAGGCTTCTCTCAGCTACAGGTATGTGAGAGGGACCCTGAGTTTGTGGCCTCAAGTGGAATGGACACCGAGATGCTCTGACTCGAAGTAAGGCCGGATATCCCTTCAGTGAATTGAATGCAGGCACGTCTTGCATCTCCCAAGACGAAGGGATGTCTGAATCCCCTGTGGAGACCACAGAGAAAGACCTCGTTCTCCGCCTCATCGCGACCGGAGGCCTCACATCCTTTGAAAACTCGAGAGGTCCGCGGAGATCAATGCTTCCAAAGGAGAAGATGCCTGACTCCTATTGAAAATGGTTAGGCGTCCCAGGATCCCTGTGGCACGTGGAAAGGGACCGTGGGTCTCCCTCCTCACGTGAAGACGCGTCCCAATAGCGATGCCAAGACTCGAGGAGAATAGCGAGGTGTCCCTCGCACCTAGGCAGGAGTCCTGACGTTGCTGAACAAACATGTGTTTGGAAGGGCCCTCCCTGTCGTAACTCGAGAATATACCCCAGGATCCAGCCGCAACTCGAGAAAAACCATGAGACTTCCCCCTTGCCGCGAGATGAGGCCCGATTTCCCTGCACTGCGTGCAGAGCAATTCCGTGTTCCACATGAAACGTGAATGGAGCCTTGATTTCCTTGATGGCACTCCAGAGAAAACCCAAGATCACTGTCTCAAGTCTAGAGGGATCCTGAGATCACTGTAGCAACACGAAAGAGCTCCGTGGACGCCAAATCAACCCGAGATGAGAGCGTAGTCCCTGGCTTCGACTCAAGAAGAATACCAACTTTCCACAAGCACCTCAAGAGGAGGTTTCTCTCAGCTACATTTATGTGAGAGGGACCCTGAGTTTGTGGCCTCAAGTGGAATGGACACCGAGATGCTCTGACTGGAAGTAAGGACGGATATCCCAGCAATGAATTGAATGCAGGCTCGTCTTGCATCTTCCAAGACGATGGGATGTCTGAATGCCCTGTGGAGACCACAGAGAAAGACCTCGTTCTCCGCCTCATCGCGACCGGAGGCATCAAATCCTTTGAAATCTCGAGAGGTCCGCGGAGATCAATGCTTCCAAAGGAGATGATGCCTGACTCTTCTTGAAAATGGATAGGAGTCCCAGGATCCCTGTGGCACGTGGAAAGGGACCCTGGGTCTCTCGCCTCTCGTGGAGAGGCCTCCCAATTGCCATGCCAAGACTCGAGGAGAATCCCGAGGTGTCACTCACACCTAGGCAGGAGTCCTGACGTCGCTGAACAAACACGTGTCTGGAAGGGCCCTCCCCGTCGTAACTCGAGAATATACCCCAGGTTCCGACGGCAACTCGAGAAAAACCATGAGACTTCCCACTCGCCGTGAGATGAGGCCCGATTCCCCTGCACTGCGTGCAGAGCAATTCCGTGTTCCACATCAAACTTGAAACGAGCCTTGATTTCCTTGATGGCACTCCAGAGAAAACCCAAGATCACTGTCTCATGTCTAGAGGGATCCTGAGGTCCCTGTAGCAACACGAAAGTGATCCGTGGACACCAAATCAACTCGAGATGAGAGCTTAGTCCCTGGCTTCAACTCAACAGGAATACCAACTTTCCACAAGCACCTCAAGAGGAGGCTTCTCTCAGCTACAGGTATGTGAGAGGGACCGTGAGTTTCTGGCCTCTACTGGAATGGACACCGAGATTCTCTGACTCGAAGTAAGGCCGGATATCCCTGCAGTGAATTGAATGCAGGCTCGTCTTGCATCTCCCAAGACGAAGGGATGTCTGAATCCCCTGTGGAGACCACAGAGAAAGACCTAGTTCTCCGCCTCATCGCGACCGGATGCCTCACATCCTTTGAAAACGCGAGAGGGCCACGGAGATCAGTGCTTCCAAAGGCGACGATGCCTGACTTCTCTTGAAAATGGATAGGAGTAACAGGATCCCTGTGGCGCGTGGAAAGGGACCCTGGGTCTCCCGCTTCACGTGGAGACACGTCCCAATTGCCATGCCAAGACTCGAGGAGAATCCCGAGGTGTCCTTCGCAACTATCCAGGAGTCCTGACATCGCTGAGCAAACAGGTGTCTGGAAGGTCCCTCCCCGTCGTAACTCGAGAATGTACCCCAGGTTCCGGCCGCAACTCGAGAAAAACCATGAGACTTCCCCCTCACCGCGAGATGAGGCCCGATTCCCCTGCACTGCGTGCAGAGCAATTCCGTGTTCCACATCAAACTTTAAAGGAGCCTTGATTTCCTTGATGGCACTCCAGAGAAAACCCAAGATCACTGTCTCAAGTCTAGAGGGATCCTGAGGTCTCTGTAGCAACACGAAAGGGCTCCGTGGACCCCAAATCAACTCGAGATGAGAGCTGAGTCCCTGGCTTCAACTCAAGAGGAATACCAACTTTCCAAATGCACATCAAGCGGAGGCTTCTCTCAGCAACAGGTATGTGAGAGGGTCCCTGAGTTTGTGGCCTCAAGTGGAATGGACACCTAGATGCTCTGACTCGAAGGAAGGCCGGATATCCCTGCAGTGAATTGAATGCAGGCTCGTCTTGCATCTCCCAAGATGAAGGGATGTGTGAATCCCTTGTGGAGACCACAGAGAAACACCTAGTTCTCCGACTCATCGGGACCGGAGGCCGCACATCCTTTGAAAACTCGAGAGGTACGCGCAGACCAGTGCTTCCAAAGGAGACGATGCCTGACTCCTCTTGAAAATGGATAGGAGTCCCAGGATCCCTGTGGCACGTGGAAAGGGACACTGGGTCTCCCGCCTCACGTAGAGACGCGTCCCAATTGCCATGCCAAGACTCGAGGAGAATCTCGATGTGTTCCTCGCACATAGGCAGGAGTCCTGACTTTGCTGAACAAACACGTGTCTGGAAGGGCCCTCCCCATCGTAACTCGAGAATATACCCCAGGTTCCGGCCGCAACTCGAGAAAAACCATGAGACTTCCCCCTCGGGGCGAGATGAGGCTCGATACCCCTGCACTGCGTGCAGAGCAATTCCGTGTTCCACATCAAACGTGAAATGATCCTTGATTTCCTTGATGGCACTCCAGAGAAAACCCAAGATCACTGTCTCAAGTCTAGAGGGATCCTGAGGTCACTGTAGCAACAGCAAACGGCTCCGTGGACCCCAAATCAACTCGAGATGAGAGCTTAGTCCCTGGCTTCGACTCAAGAGGAATAACAACTTTCCACAAGCACCTCAAGTGGAGGCTTCTCTCAGCTACAGGTATGTGAGAGGTACCCTGAGTTTGTGGCCTCAAGTGGAATGGACCCCGAGATGCTCTGACTCGAAGTAAGGCCGGATATCCCTGCAGTGAATTGAATGCAGGCTCGTCTTGCATCTCCCAAGACGAAGGGTTGTCTGAATCCCCTGTGGAGACCACAGGGAAAGACCTCGTTCTCCGCCTCATCGCGACCGGAAGCCTCACATCCTTTGAAAACTCGAGAGGTCCACAGAGCTCAATGCTTCCAAAGGAGACGATGCCTGACTCCTCTGGAAAAAGGACAGGAGTCCCAGGATCCCTGTGGCACATGGAAAGGGACACTGGGTCTCCCGCCTCACGTGGAGACACGTCCCAATACCATGCCACGAGTCAAGGACAATCCCGAGATGTCCCTCGCACCTAGGCAGGAGTCCTGAAGTCGCTGAACAAACACGTGTCTGGAAGGGCCATCACCGTCGTAATTCGAAAATATACCCCAGGTTCCGGCCGCAACTCGAGAAACATCATGAGACTTCCTCCTCGCCAAGAGATGAGGTCCGATTCCCCTGCACTGCGTGCAGAGCAATTCCGTGTTCCACAACAAACATGAAAGGAGCCTTGATTTCCTTGATGGAACTCCAGAAAAAACCCAAGATCACTGACTCAAGTCTAGAGGGATCCTGAGGTCACTGTAGCCACACGAAAGGGCTCCGTGGACCCCAAATCAACTCGAGATGAGAGCTTAGTCCCTGCCTTCGACTCAAGAGGAATATCAACTTTCCAAACGCACCTCAAGAGGAGGCTTCTCTCAGCTACAGGTATGTGAGAGGGACCCTGAGTTTGTGGCCTCAAGTGGAATGGACACCGAGATGCTCTGACTCGAAGTAAGGCTGGATATCCCTGCAGTGAATTGAATGCAGGCTCGTCTTGCATCTCCCAAGACGAAGGGTTGTCTGAATCCCCTGTGGAGACCACAGACAAAGACCTAGTTCTCCGCCTCATCGCGACTGGAGGCCTCACATCCTTTGAAAACTCGAGAGGTCAGTCGAGATCAATGCTTCCAAAGGAGACGATGCCTGACTCCTCTAGAAAATGGATAGGAGTCCCAGGATGCCTCTGGCACGTGGAAAGGGACCCTGGGTCTCCCGCCTCACGTGGAGACGCGTCCCAATGGCCATGCCAAGACTCGAGGAGAATCCCGAGGTGTCCCTCGCATATAGGCACGAGTCCTGACGTCGCTGAACAAACACGTGCCTGGAAGGGCCCTCCCCGTCGTAACTCGAGAATATACCCCAGGTTCCGGCCGCAACTCGAGAAAAACCATGAGACTTCCCCCTCGCCGCGAGATGAGGCCCGATTCCCCTGCACTGCGTGTAGAGCAATTCCGTGTTCCACATCAAACGTGAAAGGAGCCTTGATTTTCTTGATGGCACTCAAGAGAAAACCCAAGATCACTGTCTCAAGTCTAGAGGGAACCTGAGGTCACTGTAGCAGCACGAAAGGGCTCCCTGGACCCAAAATCAACTCGAGATGAGAGCTTAGTCCCTGGCTTCGACTCAAGAGGAATACCAACTTTCCACAAGCACCTCAAGAGGAGGCTTCTCTCAGCTACAGGTATGTGAGAGGGACCCTGAGTTTGTGGCCTCAAGTGGAATGGACACCTAGATGCTCTGACTCAAAGTAAGTCCTGATTTTCCTGCAGTGAATTGAATGCAGGCTCGTCTTGCATCTCCCAAGATGAAGGGATGTCTGAATCCCCTGTGGAGACCACATAGAAAGACCTAGTTCTCCGCCTCATCGCGACCGGAGGCCTCACATTCTTTGAAAACTCGAGAGGTCCGCGGAGATCAATGCTTCCAACGGAGACGATGCCTGACTCCTCTTGAAAATGGATAGGAGTCCCAGGATCCCTGTGGCACGTGGAAAGGGACCCTGGGTCTCCCGCCTCATGTGGAGACGCGTCCCAATTGCCATGCCAAGACTCGAGGAGAATCCCAAGGGGTCCCTCGCACCTAGGCAGGAGTCCTGACGTCGTTGAACAAACACGTGTCTGGAAGTCCCTCCCCATTGTAACTCGAGAATACACCCCAGGATCCGGCCGCAACTCGAGAAAAACCATGAGACTTCCCCCTCGCCGCAACATGAGGCCCGATTCCCCTGCACTGCATGCAGAGCAGTTCCGTGTTCCACATCAAACTTGAAAGGAGCCTTGATTTCCTTGATGGCACTCCAGAGAAAAGTCAAGATCACTGTCTCAAGTCTAGAGGGATCCTGAGGTCACTGGAGCAACACGAAAGGGCTCCGTGGACCCCAAATCAACTCGAGATGAGAGCTTAGTCCCTGGCTTCGACTCAAGAGGAATACCACCTTTCCACAAGCACCTCAAGAGGAGGCTTCTCTCAGCTACAGGTATGTGAGAGGGACCCTGAGTTTGTGGCCTCAAGTGGAATGGACACCGAGATGCTCTGACTCGAAGTTAGGCCGGATATCCCTGCAGTGAATTGAATGCAGGCTCGTCTTGCATCTCCCAAAACGAAGGGATGACTGTATCCCCTGTGGAGACCACAGAGAAAGACCTAGTAATTCTCCTCATCGCCTCCGGAGGCCTCACATCCTTTGAAACTGGAGAGGTCTGCGGAGTTCAATGCTTCCAAAGGAGATGATGCCTGACTCCTTTGAAAATGGATAGGAGTCCCAGGATCCCTATGGCACGTGGAAAGGGACCCTGGGTCTCCCGCCTCACGTAGAGACGCGTCCCAATTGCCATGCCAAGACTCGAGGAGAATCCCGAGTTGCCCCTCGCACCTAGGCAGGAGTCCTGACGTCGCTGAACAAACACGTGTCTGGAAGGGCCCTCCCCGTCGTAACCCGAGAATATACCCCAGGTTCCGGCCGCAACTCGAGAAAAACAATGAGACTTCCCCCTCGCCGCGAGATGAGGCCCGATTCCCCTGCACTGCGTGCAGAGCAATTCCGTGTTCCACATCAAACGTGAAAGGAGCCTTGATTTCCTTCATGTCATTCCAGAGAAAACCCAAGATCACTGTCTCAAGTCTAGAGGGATCCTGAGGTCACTGGAACAACACGAAAGGGCTCCGGGAACCCAAAATCAACTCGAGATGAGAGCTTAGTCCCTGGCTTCGACTCAAGAGGAATACCAACTTTCCACAAGCACCTCAAGAGGAGGCTTCTCTCAGCTACAGGTATGTGAGAGGGACCCTGAGTTTGTGGCCTCAAGTGGAATGGACACCAAGATGCTCTGACTCGAAGTAAGGCCAGATATCCGTGCAGGGAATTGAATGCAGGCTCCTCTTGCATCTCCCAAGACGAAGGGATGTCTGAATCCCCTGTGGAGACCACAGAGAAAGACCTAGTTCTCTGCCTCATCGCGACCGGAGGCCTCACATCCTTTGAAAACTCGAGAGGTCTGCAGAGATCAATGCTTCCAAAGGAGACGATGCCTGACTCCTCTTCAAAATGGATAGGAGTCCCAGGATTCCTGTGGTACGTCGAAATGGACCCTGGGTCTCCCGCCTCACGTGGAGACGCGTCCCAATTGCCATGCCAAGCCTCGAGGAGAATCCCGAGGTGTCCCTCGCACCTAGGCAGGAGTCCTGACGTCGCTGAACAAACACGTGTCTGGAAGGGCCCTCCCCGTCGTAACTCGAGAATATACCCCAGGTTTCGGCCGAAACTTGAGAAAAACCATGAGACATCCTCCTTTCCGCGAGATGAGTCCCGATTCCCCTGCACTGCGTGCAGAGCAATTTCGTGTTCCACATCAAACTTGAAAGGAGACTTCATTTCCTTGATGGCACTCCAGAGAAAAGTCAAGATCACTGTCTCAAGTCTAGAGGGATCCTGAGGTCACTGGAGGAACACGAAAGGGCTCCGTGGACCCCAAATCAACTCGAGATGAGAGCTTCTTCCCTGGCTTCGACTCAAGAGGAATACCAACTTTCCCCAAGCACCTCAAGAGGAGGCTTCTCTCAGCTACAGGTATGTGAGAGGGACCCTGAGTTTGTGGCCTCAAGTGGAATGGACACCGAGATGCTCTGACTCGAAGAAAGGCCGGGTATCCCTGCAGTGAATTGAATGCAGGCTCGTCTTGCATCTCCCACGACGAAGGGATGTCTGAATCCCCTGTGGAGACCACAGAGAAAGACCTAGTTCTCCACATCATCGCGACCGGAGGCCTCACGTCCTTTGAAAACTCGAGAGGTCTGCGGAGATCAATGCTTCCAAAGGAGACGATGCCTGACTCCTCTTGAAAATGGATAGGAGTCCCAGGATCCCTGTGGCACGTGGAAAGGGACCCTGGGACTCCCGCCTCACGTGGAGACGCATCCCAATGGCCATGCCAAGACTCGAGGAGAATCCCGAGGTGTCCCTCGTACCTAGGCAGGAGTCCTGAAGTCGCTGAACAAACACGTGTCTGGAAGGGCCCTCCCCGTCGTAACTCGAGAATATACCCCAGGTTCCGGCCGCAACTCGAGAAAAACCATGAGACTTCCCCCTCGCCGCGAGATGAGGCCCGATTCCCTGCACTGCGTGCAGAGCAATTCCGTGTTGCACATCAAACATGAAAGGAGCCTTGATTTCCTTGATGGCACTCCAGAGAACACCCAAGATCACTGTCTCAAGTCTAGGGGGATCCTGAGGTCACTGTAGCAACAAGAAAGGTCTCTGTGGACCCCAAATCAACTCGAGATGAGAGCTTCGTCCCAGGCTTCGACTCAAGAGGAATACCCACTTTCCACAAGCACCTCAAGAGGAGGCTTCTCTCAGCTACAGGTATGTGAGAGGGACCCTGAGTTTGTGGCCTCAAGTGGAATGGACACCGAGATGCTCTGACTCGAAGGAAGGCCGGATATCCCTGCAGTGAATTGAATGCAGGCTCGTCTTGCATCTCCCAAGACGAAGGGATGTCTGAATCCCCTGTGGAGACCACAGAGAAAGACCTAGTTCTCCGCCTCATCGCGACCGGAGGCCTCACGTGCTTGAAAACTTGAGAGGTCTGCGGAGATCAATGCTTCCAAAGGAGACGATGCCTGACTCCTCTTGAAAATTTATAGGAGTCCCAGGATCCCTGTGGCACGTGGAAAGGGACCCTGGGTCTCCCGCCTCTCGTGGAGAACCGTCCCAATGGCCATGCCAAGACTCGAGTAGAATCCCGAGCTGTCCCTCGCACCTAGGCAGGAGTCGTGACGTCGCTGAACAAACACGTGTCTGGAAGGGCCCTCCAGATCGTAACTCAAGAATATACCCCAGGTTCCGGCCGCAACTCGAGAAAAACCATGAGACTTCCCCCTCGCCGAGTGATGAGGCCCGATTCCCCTGCACTGCGTGCAGAGCAATTCCGTGTTCCACATCAAACATGAAAGGAGCCTTGATTTCCTTGATGGCACTCCAGAGAACACCCAAGATCACTGTGTCAAGTCTAGAGGGATCCTGAGGTCACTGTAGCAACATGAAAGGGCTCCGTGGACCCCAAATCAACTCGAGATGACAGCGTCGTCCCTGGCTTCGACTCAAGAGGAATACCCATTTTCCACAAGCACCTCAAGAGGAGGCTTCTCTCAGCTACAAGTATGTGAGAGGGACCCTGAGTTTGTGGCCTCAAGTGGAATGGACACCGAGATGCTCTGATTCGATGGAAGGCCGGATATCCCTGCAGTGAATTGAATGCAGGCTCGTCTTGCATCTCCCACGATGAAGGGATGTCTGAATCCCCTGTGGAGACCACAGAGAAAGACCTAGTTCTCCGTCTCATCGCGACCGGAGGCCTCACATCCTTTGAAAAATCCAGAGGTCCGCGGAGATCAATGCTTCCAAAGGAGACGATGCCTGACTCCTCTTTAAATGGATAGGAGTCCCAGGATCCCTGTGGCACGTGGAAAGGGACCCTGGGTCTCCCGCCTCACGTGGAGACGCGTCCCAATGGCCATGCCAAGACTCGAGGAGAATCCCGAGGTGTCCATCGCACCTAGGCAGGAGTCCTGACTTCGCTGAACAAACACGTGTCTGGAAGGGCCCTCCCCATCGTAACTCGAGAATATACCCCAGGTTCCGGCCGCAACTCGAGAAAAACCATGAGACTTCCCCCTCGCCGCGAGATGAGGCCCGATTCCCCTGCACTGCGTGCAGAGCAATTCCGTGTTCCACATCAAACATGAAAGAGCCTTGATTTCCTTGATGGCACTCCAGAGAACACCCAAGATCACTGTCTCAAGTCTAGAGGGATCCTGAGGTCACTGTAGCAACACGAAACGGCTCCGTGGACCCCAAATCAACTCGAGATGACTGCTTCGTCCCTGGCTTCGACTCAAGAGGAATTCCCACTTTCCACAAGCACCTCAAGAGGAGGCTTCTCTCAGCTACAGGTATGTGAGTGGGACCCTGAGTTTGTGGCCTCAAATGGAATGGACACCGAGATGCTCTGACTCAGAGGAAGGCCGGATATCCCGGCAGTGAATTGAATGCAGGCTCCTCTTGCATCTGCCCCGAGGAAGGGATGTCTGAATCCCCTGTGGAGCCCACAGAGAAAGACCTAGTTCTCCGCCTCATCGAGACCGGAGGCCTCACGTCTTTGAAAACTCGAGAGGTCCGCGGAGATCAATGCTTCCAAAGGAGACGATGCCTGACTCCTCTTGAAAATGGATAGGAGTCCCAGGATCCCTGTGGCACGTGGAAATGGACACAGGGTCTCCCGCCTCAAGTGGAGACGCGTCCCAATGGCCATGCAAAGACTCGAGGAGAATCCCGAGGTGTCCCTCGCACCTAGGCAAGAGTCCTGATGTTGCTGGACAAACACGTGTCTGGAAGGGGCCTCCCTGTCGTAACTCGAGAATATAACCCAGGTTCCGGCCGCAACTCGAGAAAAACCATGAGACTTCCCCCTCGCCGCGAGATGACGCCCATTCCCCTGCACTGCGTGCAGAGCAATTCCGTGTTCCACATCAAACATGAAAGAGCCTTGATTTCCTTGATGGTACTCCAGAGAAAACCCAAGATCACTGTCTCAAGTCTAGAGGGATCCTGAAGTCACTGTACCAACACGAAAGGGCTTTGTGGACCCCAAATCTACTGGAGATGAGAGCTTAGTCCCTGGCTTCGACTCAAAAGGAATACCAACTTTCCACAAGCACCTCAAGAGGAGGCTTCTCTCAGCTACAGGTATGTGAGAGGGACCCTGAGTTTGTGGCCTCAAGTGGAATGGACACCGAGATGCTCTGACTCGAAGTAAGGCCGGATATCCCTGCAGTGAATTGAATGCACGCTCGTCTTGCGTCTCCCAAGACGATGGGATGTCTGAATCCCATGTGGAGACCACAGAGAAAGACCTAGTTCTCCGCCTCTTCGCGACCGAAGGCCTCACATCCTTTGAATACTCGAGAGGTCCGCGGAGATCAATGCTTCCAAAGGAGACGATGCCTGACTCCTCTTGAAAATGTATAGGAGTCCCACGATCACTGTGGCACGTGGAAAGGGACCCTGGGTCTCCCGCCTCACGTGGAGACGCGTCCCAACTGCCATGCCAAGACTCGAGGAGAATCCCGAGGTGTCCCTCGAACCTAGGCAGGAGTCCTGACGTCGCGGAACAAACACGTGTCTCGAAGGGCCCTCCCCGTCCTAACTCGAGAATATACCAAAGGATCCGGCCGCAACTCAAGAAAAACCATGAGACTTCCCCCTCGCCGCGAGATGAGGCCCGAATCCGTGCACTGCGTCCAGAGCTATTCCGTGTTCCACATCAAATGTGAAAGGAGACTTGATTTCCTTGTTGGCACTCCATAGAAAACCCAAGATCACTGTCTCAAGTCTAGAGGGATCCTGAGGTCACTGTAGCAACATGAAAGGTCTCCGTGGACCCCAAATCAACTCGAGATGAGAGCTTAGTCCCTGGCTTCGACTAAAGAGGAATACCAACTTTCCACAAGCACCTCAAGAGGAGGCTTCTCTCAGCTACAGGTATGTGAGAGGGACCATGAGATTGTGGCCTCAAGTGGAATGGACACCGAGATGTTCTGACTGGAAGTAAGGCCGGATATCCCTGCAGTGAATTGAATGCAGGCTCGTCTTGCATCTCCCAAGACGAAGGGATGTCTGAATCCCCTGTGGAGACCACAGAGAAAGACCTAGTTCTCCGCCTCATCGCGACCGGAGGCCTGACATCCTTTGAAAACTCGAGAGGTCCGCGGAGATCAATGCTTCCAAAGGAGACGATGCCTGACTCCTCTTGAAAATGGATAGAAGTCCCAGGAACCCTGTGGCACGTGGAAAGGGACCCGGGGTCTCACGCCTCACGTGGAGACCCGTCCCAATTGCCATGCCTAGACGCGAGGAGAATTCCGAGGTGTCCCTCGCACCTAGGCAGGAGTCCTGACGTCGCTGAACAAACACGTGTCTGGAAGGGCCCTCCTCGTCGTAACTCGAGAATATACCCCAGGTTCCGGCCGCAACTCGAGAAAAACCATAAGACTTCCCCCTCGCCGGGACATGAGGCCCGATTCCCATGCACTGCGTGCAGAGCAATTCCGTGTTCCACATGAAACGTGAAAGGAGCCTTGATATCCTTGTCGGCATTCCAGAGAATACCCAAGATCACTGTCTCAAGTCTAGAGGGATCCTGAGGTCACTGTAGCAACAAGAAAGGGCTCCATGGGCCAAAAATCAACTCGAGATGAGAGCTTAGTCCCTGGCTTCGACGCAAGAGGAATACCAACTTTCCACAAGCACCTCAAGAGGAGGCTTCGCTCAGCTACAGGTATGTGAGAGGGTCCCTGAGTTTGTGGCCTCAAGTGGAATGGACACCGAGATGCTCTGACTCGAAGTAAGGCCATGTATCCCTGCAGTGAATTGAATGCAGGCTCGTCTTGCATCTCCCAAGAGGAAGGCATGTCTGAATCTCCTGTGGAGATCACAGAGAAAGACCGAGTTCTCCACCTCATCACGACCGGAGGCCTCATATCCTTTGAAAACTCGAGAGGTCCGCGGAGATAAATGCTTCCAAAGGAGACGATGCCTGACTCCTCTTGAAAATGGATAGGAGTCCCAGGATCCGTGTGGCACATGTACAGGGACACTGGGTCTCCCGCCTCACGTGGAGGCGCGACCCAATTGCCATGAAAAGACTCGAGGAGAATCCCGAGGTGTCCCTCGCACCTAGGCAGGAGATCTGAGGTCACTGAACAAACACTTGTCTGGAAGGGCCCTCCCCTTAATAACTCGAGAATATACCCAAGGTACCGGCGGCAACTCGAGAAAAACCATGAGACTTCCCCTCGCCGGAAGATGAGGCCTGATTCCCCCACACTGCATGCAGAGCAATTCTGCGTTCCACATCAAACGTGAAAGGAGCCTTGCTTTCCTTGATGGCACTCCAGAGAAAACCCAAGATCACTGTCTCAAGGCTAGAGGGACCCTGAGGTCACTGTAGTAACACGAAAGGGCTCTGTGGACCCCAAATCAACTCGAGATGAGAGCTTAGTAAGTGGCTTCGACTCAAGAGGAATACCCACTTTCCACAAGCACCTCAAGAGGAGGCTTCTCTGAGCTACAGGTATGTGAGAGGGACCCTGACTTTGTGGCCTCAAGTGGATAGGACACCGAGATGCTCTGACTGGAAGTAAGGCTGGATAGCCCTTCAGTGAATGGAATGCAGGCTCGTCTTGCATCTCCCAAGACGAAGGGATTTCTGAATCCCCTGTGGAGACCACAGAGAAAGACCTAGTTCTCCGCCTCATCGCGACCGGAGGCCTCACATCCTTTGAAAACTCGAGAGGTCCATAGAGATCAATGCTTCCAAAGGAGACGATGCCTGACTCCTCTTGAATATGGATAGGAGTCCCATGATCCCTGTGGCACGTGGAAAGGGACCCTGGGTCTCCTGTCTCACGTGGAGACGCATCCCAATTGCCATGCCAAGACTCGAGGAGAATCTCGAGGTGTCCCTCGCACCTAGGCAGGAGTCCTGACGTCGCTGACCAAACACGTGTCTGGAAGTGCCCTCCCCCTCGTAACTCGAGAATATACCCCAGGTTCCGGCCGCAACTCGAGAAAAACCATGAGACTTCCCCCTCGCCGCGAGATGAGGCCCGATTCCCCTGCTCTGAGTGCAGAGCAATTCCGTGTTCCACATCAAACGTGAAAGGAGCCTTGATTTCCTTGATGGCACTCCAGAGAAAACCCAAGATCACTGTCTCAAGTCTAGAGAGATCCTGAGGTCACTGTAGCAACACGAAAGTGCTCCGTGGACCCCAAATCAACACAAGATGAGAGCTTAGTCCCTGGCTTCGACTCAAGAGGAATACCAACTTTCCAAAAGCACCTCAAGAGGAGGCTTCTCTCAGCTACAGGTATGTGAGAGGGACCCTGAGTGTGTCGCCTCAAGTGGAATGGACACCGAGATGCTCTGACTCGAAGTAAAGCCGGATATCCCTGCAGTGAATTGAATGCAGGCTCGTCTTTCATCTCCCAAGACGAACGGATGCTGAATCCCCTGTGGAGACAACAGACAAAGACTTAGTTCTCCGCCTAATCGCGACCAGAGGCCTCACATCCTTTGAAAACTCGAGAGGTCCGCGGAGATCAATGCTTCCAAAGAGACGATGCCTGACTCCTCTTGAAAATGGATAGGAGTCCCAGGATCCCTGTGGCACGTGGAAAGGGACCCTGGGTCTCCCGCCTCACGTGGAGACGCGTCCCAATGGCCATGCCAAGACTCAAGGAGAATCCCGATGTGTCCCTCTCACCTAGGCAGGAGTCCTGACGTCGCTGAACACACAGGTGCCTGGAAGGACTTTCCCCGTCGTAACTCGAGAATATACCCCAGGTTCCGGCCGCAACTCTTGAAAAACCATGAGACTTCCCCCTCGCCGCGAAATGAGGACCGATTCCCCTACACTGCGTGCAGAGCAATTCCGTGTTCCACATCAAACGTGAAAGGATCCTTGATTTCCTTGATGGCACTCCAGAGAAAACCCAAAATCACTGTCTCAAGTCTAGAGGGATCCTGAGATCACTGTAGCAACACGAAAGGGCTCCGTGGACCGCAAATCAAATCGATATGAGAGCTTAGTCCCTGGCTTTGACTCAAGAGGAATACCAACTTTCCACAAGCACCTCAAGAGTAGGCTTCTCTCAGCTACAGGTATGGGAGAGGGACCCTGAGATTGTGGCCTCAAGTGGAATGGACACCGAGATGCTCTGACTCGAAGTAAGGCCGGATATCCCTGCAGTGAATTGAATACAGGCTCGTCTTACATCTCCCAAGACGAAGGGTTGTCTGAATGCCCTGTGGACACCACAGAGAAAGACTTCGTTCTCCGCCTCAATGCGACCGGAGACCTCACATCCTTTGAAAACTCGAGAGGTCCGCAGAGATCAATGCTTCCAAAGGAGACGATGCCTGACTCCTCTTGAAAATGGATAGGAGTCCCAGGATCCCTGTGGCACATGGTAAGGGACCCTGGGTCTCCCTCCTCACGTGGAGACCCGTCCCAATTGCCATGCCAAAACTCCAGGAATATCCCGAGGTGTCCCTCGCACCTAGGCAGGAGTCCTGACGTCGCTGAAAAAACACGTGTGTGGAAGGGCCCTCCCCGTCGTAACTCGAGAATATACCCCAGGTTCCGACGGCAACTCGAGAAAAACCATGAGACTTCCCACTCGCCGTGAGATGAGGCCCGATTCCCCTGCATTGCGTGCAGAGCAATTCCGTGTTCCACATCAAACTTGAAACGAGCCTTGATTTCCTTGATGGCACTCCAGAGAAAACCCAAGATCACTGTCTCATGTCTAGAGGGATCCTGAGGTCCCTGTAGCAACACGAAAGTGATCCGTGGACACCAAATCAACTCGAGATGAGAGCTTAGTCCCTGGCTTCAACTCAACAGGAATACCAACTTTCCACAAGCACCTCAAGAGGAGGCTTCTCTCAGCTACAGGTATGTGAGAGGGACCGTGATTTTCTGGCCTCTACTGGAATGGACACCGAGATTCTCTGACTCGAAGTAAGGCCGGATATCCCTGCAGTGAATTGAATGCAGGCTCGGCTTGCATCTCCCAAGACGAAGGGATGTCTGAATCCCCTGTGGAGACCACAGAGAAAGACTTAGTTCTCCGCCTCATCGCGACCGGATGCCTCAAATCCTTTGAAAACGCGAGAGGGCCACGGAGATCAGTGCTTCCAAAGGAGACGATGCCTGACTTCTCTTGAAAATGGATAGGAGTAACAGGATCCCTGTGGCGCATGGAAAGGGACCCTGGGTCTCCCGCTTCACGTGGAGACACGTCCCAATTGCCATGCCAAGACTCGAGGAGAATCCCGAGGTGTTCTTCGCAACAATCCAGGAGTCCTGACATCGCTGAGCAAACAGGTGTCTGGAAGGTCCCTCCCCGTCGTAACTCGAGAATGTACCCCAGGTTCCGGCCGCAACTCGAGAAAAACCATGAGACTTCCCCCTCACCGCGAGATGAGGCCCGATTCCCCTGCACTGCGTGCAGAGCAATTCCTTGATCCACATCAAACGTGAAAGGAGCCTTGATTTCTTTGATGGCACTCCAGAGAAAACCAAAGATCACTGTCTCAAGTCTAGAGGGATCCTGAGGTCACTGTAGCAACACGAAAGGGCTCCGTGGACCCCAAATCAACTCGAGATGAGAGCTTAGTCCTTGGCTTCGACTCAAGAGGAATACCAACTTTCCACAAGCACCTCAAGAGGAGGCTTCTCTCAGCTACAGTTATGTGAGAGGGTCCCTGAGTTTGTGGCCTCAAGTGGAATCGACACCGAGATGCTCTGACACGAAGTAAGGCTGGATATGCCTGCAGTGAATTGAATGCAGGCTCGTCTTGCATCTACCAAGAGGAAGGGATGTCTGAATCCCCTGTGGAGACCACAGAGAAAGACCTCGTTCTCCGCCTCATCGCGACCGGAGGCCTCACATCCTTTGAAAACACGAGAGGTCTGCGGAGATCAGTGCTTCCAAAGGAGACGATGCCTGACTCCTCTTGAAAATGGATAGGAGTCCCAGGATCCCTGTGGCACGTGGAAAGGGACCCTGGGTCTCCCGCCTCACGTGGAGACGCGTCCCAATTGCCATGCTAAGACCAGAGGGGAATACCGAGGTGTCCCTCGCACCTAGGCAGGAGTCCTGACGTCGCTGAACAAAGACGTGTCTGGAAGGGCCCTCCTCGTCGTAACTCGAGAATATACCACAGGTTCCGGCCGCAACTCGAGAAAAACCATGAGACTTCCCCCTCGCCGCGAGATGAGGCCCGATTCCCCTGCACTGCGTGCAGAGCAATTCCGGGTTCCACATCAAACTTGAAAGGAGCCTTGATTTCCTTGATGGCACTCCAGAGAAAACCCAAGATCACTGTCTCAAGTCTAGAGGGATCCTGAGGTCACTGTAGCAACACGAAAGGGCTCCGTGGACCCCAAATCAACTCGAGATGAGAGCTGAGTCCCTGGCTTCAACTCAAGAGGAATACCAACTTTCCAAATGCACATCAAGCGGAGGCTTCTCTCAGCTACAGGTATGTGAGAGGGACCCTGAGTTTGTGGCTTCAAGTGGAATGGACACCGAGATGCTCTGACTCGAAGTAAGGCCGGATATCCCTGCAGTGAATTGAATGCAGGCTCGTCTTGCATCTCCCAAGACGAAGGGATGTCTGAATGCCCTGTGGAGACCACAGGAAAAGACCACGTTCTCTGCCTCATCGCGACCCCAGGGCTCACATTCTTTGAAAACTCGAGAGGTCCACGGAGATCAGTGCTCCCAAAGGAGACGATGCCTGACTCCTCTTGAAAATGGAGAGGAGTCCCGGGATCCCTGTGGCACGTGGAATGGGACCCTGGGTCTCCCGCCTCACGTGGAGACGCGTCCCAATTGCCATGCCAAGACTCGAGGAGAATCCCGAGGTATCCCTCGCACCTAGGCAGGAGTCCTGACGTCGCTGAACAAACACGTGTCTGGAAGGGCCCTCCCCGTCGTAACTCTAGAATATACCCCAGGTTCCGCCCGCAACTCGAGAAAAACCATGAGATTTCCCCCTCGCCGCGAGATGAGGCCCGATTCCCCTGAACTGTGTGCAGAGCAATTCCGTGTTCCACATCAAACATGAAAGGAGCCTTGATTTCCTTAATGGCACTCCAGAGAACACCCAAGATCACTGTCTCAAGTCTAGAGGGATCCTGAGGTCACTGTAGCAACACGAAAGGGCTCCGTGGACCCCAAAACAACTCAAGGTGATAGCTTCTTCCCTGGCTTCGACTCAAGAGTAATACCCACTTTCCACAAGCACCTCAAGAGGAGGCTTCTCTCAGCTACAGGTATGTGAGAGGGACCCTGAGTTTGTGGCCTCAAGTGGAATGGACACCGAGATGCTCTGACTCGAAGGAAGGCCGGATATCCCTGAGGTGAATTGAATGCAGGCTCGTCTTGCATCTCCCACGACGAAGGGATGTCTGAATCCCCTGTGGAGACCACAGAGAAAGACCTAGTTCTCCGCCTCATCGTGACCGGAGGCCTCACGTCCTTTGAAAACTCGAGAGGTCCGCGGAGACCAATGCTTCCAAAGGAGAAGATGCCTGACTCTTCTAGAAAATTGATAGGAGTCCCAGGATCCCTGTGGCACGTGGAAAGCGACCCTGAGTCTCCCGCCTCACAAGGAGACGCGTCCCAATGGAAATGCCAAGACTCGAGGAGAATCCCGAGGTGTACCTCGCACCTAGCAGGAGTCCTGACGTCGCTGAACAAACACGTGTCTGGAACGGCCCTCCCCGTCGTAACTCGAGAATATACCCCAGGTTCCGCCGCAACTCGAGAAAAACCATGAGACTTCCCCCTCGCCGTGAGATGAGGCCAGATTCCCCTGCACTGCGTGCAGAGCAATTCCGTGTTCCACATCAAACATGAAAGGAGCCTTGATTTCCTTGATGGCACTCCAGAGAACACCCAGATCACTGTCTCAAGTCTAGAGGGATGCTGAGGTCACTGCAGCAACACGAAAGGGCTCCGTGGACCCCAAATCAATTCGAGATGTGAGCTTCGTCCCTGGCTTCGACTCAAGAGGAATACCCACTTTCCACAAGCACCTCAAGAGGAGGTTTCTCTCAGCTACAGTTATGTGAGAGGGACCCTGAGTTTGTGGCCTCAAGTGCAATGGACACCGAGATGCTCTGACTCGAAGGAAGGCCGGATATTCCTGCACTGAATTGAATGCAGGCTTGTCTTTCATCTCCCACGATGAAGGGACGTCTGAATTCCCTGTGGTGACCACAGAGAAAGACCTAGTGCTCCGCCTCACCGCGACCGGAGGCCTCACGTCCTTTGAAAACTCGAGAGGTCTTCGGAGATCAATGCTTCCAAAGGAGACGATGCCTGACTCCTCTTGAAAATGGATAGCAGTCCCAGGATCCCTGTGGAACGTGGAAAGGGCCCCTGGGTCCCCGCCTCACGTGGAGACGTGTCCCAATGGCCATGCAAAGACTCGAGGAAAATCCCGAGGTGTCCCTCGAACCTAGGCAGGAGTCATCATGTCGCTGAAAAAACACGTGTCTGGAAGGGCCCTCCCCGTCGTCACTCGAGAATATACACCAGGTTCCGGCCGCAACTCGAGAAAAACCATGAGACTTCCACGTCGCCACGAGATGAGGCCCGATTCCCCTGCACTGTGTGCAGAGCAATTCCGTGTTTCACATCAAACATGAAAGGAGACTTGATTTCCTTGATGGCACTCCAGAGAACACCCACGATCACTGTCTCAAGTCTAGAGGGATCCTGAGGTCACTGTAGCAACACGAAAGGGCTCCATGGACCCCAAATCAACTCGAGATGAGAGCTTCGTCCCTGGCTTCGACTCAAGAGGAATCCCCACTTTCCACACGCACCTCAAGAGGAGGCTTCTCTCAGCTACAGGTATGTGAGAGGGACCCTGAGTTTGTGGCCTCAAGTGGAATGGACACCGAGATGCTCTGACTCGAAGGAAGGCCGGATATCCCTGCAGTGAATTGAATGCAGGCTCGTCTTGCATCTCCCACGACGAAGGGATGTCTGAATCCCCAGAGGAGACCACAGAGATAGACCTAGTTCTCCGCCTCATCGCGATCGGAGGACTCACGTCCTTTGAAAACTCGAGAGGTCCGCGGAGATCAATGCTTCCAAAGGAGACGATGCCTGACTCCTCTTGAAAATGGATAGGAGTCCCAGGATCCCTGGGGCACGTGGAAACGGACCCTGGGTCTCCCGCCTCACGTGGAGACGCGTCCAAATGGCAATGCCAAGACTCGAGGAGAATCCCGAGTTGCCCCTCGCAAGAAGGCAGGAGTCCTGACCTCGCTGAACAAACACGTGTCTGGAAGGGCCCTTCCGGTCGTAACTCGTGAGGGTACCCCAGGTTCCGGCCGCAACTCGAGAAAAATCATGAGACTTCCCCCCGCCGCGAGATGAGGCTCGATTCCCCTGCACTGCGTGCAGAGCAACTCCGTGTTCCAAAACACACATTAAAGGAGCCTTGATTTCCTTGATGGCACTCCAGAGAACACCCAAGATCACTGTCTCAAGTCTAGAGGGATCCTGAGGTCACTGTAGCAACACGAAAGGGCTCCGTGGACCCCAAATCAACTCGAAATGAGAGCTTCATCCCTGGCTTCGACTCAAGAGGAATACCCACTTTCCACAGGCACCTCAAGAGGAGGCTTCTCTCAGCTACAGGTATGTGAGAGGAACCCTGAGTTTGTGGCCTCAAGTGGAATGGACACCGATATGCTCTGACTCGAAGGAAGTCCGGATATCCCTGCAGTGAATTGAATGCAGGCTCGTCTTGCATCTCCCACGACGAAGGGATGTCTGAATCCCCTGTGGAGACCACAGAGAAAGACCTTGTTCTCCGCCTCATCGCGACTGGAGGTCTCCCGTCCTTTGAAAACTCGAGAGGTCCGCGGAGAACAAGGCTTCCAAAGGAGACGATGCCTGACTCCTCTTGAAAATGGATAGGAGTTCCAGGATCCCTGTTTCAAGTGGAAAGGGACCTTGGGTCTCCCGCCTCACGTGGAGATGCGTCCCAGTGGCCATGCCAAGACTCGAGCAGAATCCCGAAGTGTCCCTCGCACCTAGGCAGGAGTCCTGACGTCGCTGAACAAACACGTGTCTGGAAGGGCCCTCCCCGTCCTAACTTGAGAATATACCCCAGGTTCCGGCCGCAACTCGAGAAAAACCATGAGACTTCCCCCTCGCCGCGAGATGAGGACCGATTCCCCTGCACTGCGTGC
The DNA here is from genome assembly GCF_033118175.1 of Dama dama. Lineage (NCBI taxonomy): Eukaryota > Metazoa > Chordata > Mammalia > Artiodactyla > Cervidae > Dama > Dama dama. The sequence goes on along the minus strand of NC_083697.1, from coordinate 7,350,541 downwards.
AGAGCAATTCCGTGTTCCACATCAAACATGAAAGGAGCCTTGATTTCCTTGATGGCACTCCAGAGAACACCCAAGATCACTGTCTCATGTCTAGAGGGATACTGAGGTCACTCTAGCAACACGAAAGGGTTCCGTGGACCCCAAATCAACTCGAGATGAGAGCTTCGTCCCTGGCTTCGACTCAAGAGGAATACCCACTTTCCACAAGAACCTCAAGAGGAGGCTTCACTCAGCTACAGGTATGTGAGAGGGACCCTGAGTTTGTGGCCTCAAGTGGAATGGACACCGAGATGCTCTGACTCGAAGTAAGGCTGGATATCACTGCAGTGAATTGAATGCAGGCTCGTCTTGCATCTCCCAAGACGAAGGGATGTCTGAATCCCTTGTGGAGACCACAGAGAAAGACCTAGTTCTCCGCCTCATCGCGACCGGAGGCCTCACATCCTTTGAAAACTCGAGAGGTCCGCGGAGATCAATGCTTCCAAAGGAGACGATGCCTGACTCCTCTTAAAAATGGATAGGAGTCCCAGGATCACTGTGGCACATGGAAAGGGACCCTGGGTCTTCTGCCTCTCGTGGAGACGCGTCCCAATGGCCATGCCAAGACTCGAGGAGAATCCCGAGGTGTCCCTCGCACCTAGGCAGGAGTCCTGATGTCGCTGAATAAACACGTGTCTGGAAAGGCCCTTCTGGTCATAACTCGAGAATGTACCCCAGGTTCCGGCCGCAACTCGAGAAAAACCATGAGACTTCCCCCTCGCCTTGAGATGAGGCCCGATTCCCCTGCACTGCGTGCAGAGCAATTCCGTGTTCCAAATCAAACATGAAAGGAGCCTTGATTTCCTTGATGGCACTCCAGAGAAAACCCAAGATCACTGTCTCAAGTCTAGAGGGATACTGAGGTCACTGTAGCAACACGAAAGGGCTCCGTGGACCCCAAATCAACTCGAGATGAGAGCTTCGGCCCTGGCTTCGACTCAAGAGGAATACCCACTTTCCACAAGCACCTCAAGAGGAGGCTTCTCTCAGATACAGGTATGTGAGAGGGACCCTGAGTTTGTGGCCTCAAGTGGAATGGAAACCGAGATGCTCTGACACGAAGGAAGGCCAGATATCCCTGCAGTGAATTGAATGCAGGCCTCTTTTGCATCTCCCACGACGAAGGGATGTCTGAATCCACTGTGGAGACCACAGAGAAAGACCTAGTTCTCCGCCTCATCGCGATCGGAGGCCTCACGTCCTTTGAAAACTCGAGAGGTCCGCGGAGATCAATGCTTCCACAGGAGACGATGCCTGACTCCCTTTGAAAATGGATAGGAGTCCCAGGATCCCTGTGGCACGTGGAAAGGGACCCTGGGTCTCCCGCCTCACGTGGAGACGCGTCCCAATGGCAATGCCAAGACTCGAGGAGAATCCCGAGGTGTCCCTCGAACCTAGGCAGGAGTCCTGACGTCGCTGAACAAAAACGTGTCTGGAAGTGCCCTCCCCGACGTAACTCGAGAATATACCCCAGGTTCCGGCCGCAACTCGAGAAAAACCATGAGACTTCCCCCTCGCCGCGAGATGAGGCCCGATTCCCCTGCACTGCGTGCAGAGAAATTCCGTGTTCCACATCAAACATGAAAGGAGCCTTGATTTCCTTGATGGCACTCCAGAGAACACCCAAGATCACTGTCTCATGTCTAGAGGGATACTGAGGTCACTCTAGCAACACGAAAGGGCTCCTTGGACCCCAAATCAACTCGAGATGAGAGCTTCGTCCCTGGATTCGACTCAAGAGGAATACCCACTTTCCACAAGAACCTCAAGAGGAGGCTTCACTCAGCTACAGGTATGTGAGAGGGACCCTGAGTTTGTGGCCTCAAGTGGAATGGACACCGAGATGCTCTGACTCGAAGTAAGCTGGATATCACTGCAGTGAATTGAATGCAGGCTCGTCTTGCATCTCCCAAGACGAAGGGATGTCTGAATCCCCTGTGGAGACCACAGAGAAAGACCTAGTTCTCCGCCTCATCGCGACCGGAGGCCTCACATCCTTTGAAAACTCGAGAGGTCCGCGGAGATCAATGCTTCCAAAGGAGACGATGCCTGACTCCTCTTGAAAATGGATAGGAGTCCCAGGATCCCTGTGGCACGTGGAAAGGGACCCTGGGTCTCCCGCCTCACGTGGAGACGCGTCCCAATGGCCATGCCTAGACTCGAGGAGAATCCCGAGGTGTCCCTCGCACCTAGGCCGGAGTCCTGACGTCGCTGAACAAACACGTGTCTGGAAGGGCCCTCCCCGTCGTAACTCGAGAATATACCCCAGGTTCCGGCCGCAACTCGAGAAATACCATGAGACTTCCCCCTCGCCGCGAGATGAGGCCCGATTCCCCTGCACTGCATGCAGAGCAATTCCGTGTTCTACATCAAACATGAAAGGAGCCTTGATTTGCTTGATGGCACTCCAGAGAAAACCCAAAATCACTGTCTCAAGTCTAGAGGGATCCTGAGGTCAATGTAGCAACACGAAGGGGCTCCGTGGAACCCAAATCAACTCGAGATGAGAGCTTAGTCCCTGGCTTCGACTCAAGAGGAATACCAACTTTCCAAAAGCACCTCAAGAGGAGGCTTCTCTCAGCTACAGGTATGTGAGAGGGACCCTGAGTTCGTGGCCTCAAGTGGAATGGACACCGAGATGCTCTGACTCGAAGGAAGGCCGGATATCCCTGCAGTGAATTGAATGCAGGCTCGGCATGCATCTCCCACGACGAAGGGATGTCTGAATCCCCTGTGGAGACCACAGAGAAAGACCTAGTTATTCACCTCATCGCGACCGGAGGCCTCACGTCCTTTGAAAACTCGAGAGGTCCGTGGAGATCAATGCTTCCAAAGGAGACGATGCCTGACTCCTCTTGAAAATGGATAGGAGTCCCAGGATCCCTGTGGCACGTGGAAAGGGACCCTGGGTCTCCCGCCTCACGTGGAAACGCGTCCCTATGGCCATGCCAAGACTCGAGGAGAATCCCGAGGTGTCCCTCGCACCTAGGCAGGAGTCCTGACGTCGCTGAACAAACACGTGTCTGGAAGGGCCCTCCCCGTCGTAACTCTATAATATACCCCAGGTTCCGGCCACAACTCGAGAAAAACCATGAGACTTCCTTCTCGCCGTGAGATGAGACCCGATTCCCATGCACTGCGTGCAGAGCAATTCCGTGTTCCACATCAAACATGAAAGGAGCCTTGATTTCCTTGATGGCACACCAGAGAACACCCAAGATCACTGTCTCAAGTCTAGAGGGATCCTGAGGTCACTGTAGCAACACGATAGGGCTCCGTGGACCCCAAATCAACTCGAGATGACAGCTTCGTCCGTGGCTTCGACTCAAGAGGAATACCCACTTGCCACAAGCACCTCAAGAGGAGGCTTTTCTCAGCTACAGGTATGTGAGAGGGACCCTGAGTTTGTGGCCTCAAGTGGAATGGACTCCGAGATGCTCTGACTCAGAGGAAGGCCGGATATCCCGGCAGTGAATTGAATGCAGGCTCGTCTTGCATCTCCCCCGAGGAAGGGATGTCTGAATCCCCTGTGGAGCCCACAGAGAAAGACCAGTTTTCCGCCTCATCGCGACCGGAGGCCTCACGTCCTTTGAAAACTGGAGAGGTCCGCGGAGATCAATGCTTCCAAAGGAGACAATGCCTGACTCCTCTTGAAAATGGATAGGAGTCCCAGGATCCCTGTGGCACGTGGAGAGGGACCCAGGGTCTCCTGCCTCAAGTGGAGACGCGTCCCAATGGCCATGCCAAGACTCGAGGAGAATCCCGAGTTGTCCCTCGAACCTAGGCAGGAGTCCTGACGTCGCTGAACAAACACGTGTCTGGAAGGGCCCTCCCCGTCTAACTCGATAATATACCCCAGGTTCCGGCCACAACTCGAGAAAAACCATGAGACTTCCCTCTCGCCCTGAGATGAGGCCCGATTCCCATGCACTGCGTGCAGAGCAATTCCGTGTTCCCCATCAAACATGAAAGGAGCCTTGATTTCCTTGATGGCACTCCAGAGAACACCTAAGATCACTGTCTCAAGTCTAGAGGGATCCTGAGGTCACTGTGGCAACACGAAAAGCCTCCGTGGACTCCAAATCAACACGAGATGAGAGTTTCGTCCCTGGCTTCGACTCAAGATGAATACCCACTTTCCACAATCACCTCAAGAGGAGGCTTCTCTCAGCTACAGGTATGTGAGAGGGACCCTGACTTTGTGACCTCAAGTGGAATGGACACTGAAATGCTCTGATTCGAAGGAAGGTCGGATATCCCTGCAGTGAATTGAATGCAGGCTCGTCTTGCATCTCCCAAGACGAAGGGATGTCTGAATCCCCTGTGGAGACCACAGAGATAGACCTAGTTCTCCGCCTCATCGCGACCACAGGCCTCACGGCCTTTGAAAAATCGAGAGGTCCGCGGAGATCAATGCTTCCAAAGGAGACGATGCCTGACTCCTCTTTAAATGGATAGGAGTCCCAGGATCCCTGTCCACGTGGAAAGGGACCCTGGGTCTCCCGCCTCACGTGGAGACGCGTCCCAATTGCCATGCCAAGACTCGAGGAGAATCCCGAGGTGTCCCTCGCACCTAGGCAGGAGTCCTGACGTCGCTGAACAAACACGTGTCTGGAAGGGCCCTCCCCGTCGTAACTAGAGAATATACCCCAGGTTCCGGCCGCAACGTGAGAAAAACCATGAGACTTCCCCCTCGCTGCAACATGAGGCACGATTCCACTGCACTGCGTGCAGAGCAATTCCGTGTTCCCCATCAAACGTGAAAGGAGCCTTGATTTCCTTGATGGCACTCCACAGAAAACCCAAGATCACTGTCTCAAGTCTAGAAGGATCCTGAGGTCACTGGACCAACAAGAAAGTGCTCCATGGACCCCAAATCAACGCGAGATGAGAGCTTAGTCCCAGGCTTCATCTCAAGGGGAATACCAACTTTCCACAAGCACGTCAAGAGGAGCATTCGCTCTACTACAGGTATGTGAGAGGGACACTGAGTTTGTGGCCTCAAGTGGAATGGACCCCGAGATGCTCTGATTCGAAGTAAGGACAGATATCCCTGCAGTGAATTGAATGCAGGCTCGTCTTCCATCTCCCAAGATGAAGGGATGTCTGAATCCCCTGTGGGGACCACAGAGAAAGACCTAGATCTGGCCACATCGCGACCAGAGGCCACACATCCTTTGAAAACTCGAGAGGTCCGCGGAGATCAATGCTTCCAAAGGACGCGATGCCTGACTCCTCTTGAAAATGGATAGGAGTCCCAGGACCCTGTGGCACGTGGAAAGGAACACTGGGTCTCCTGCCTCACCTGGAGACGCATCCTAATTGCCATGCGAAACCTCGGGGAGAATCCCGAGGTGTCCATCGCACCTCGGCAGGTGTTCTGACGTCACTGAACAAACACGTGTCTGGAATTATCCCCCCCATCGTAACTCGAGATTATACCCCAGGTTCCGGCCGCAACTCTAGAAAAACCATGAGACTTCCCCCTCGCCGCGAGATGAGGCCCGATTCCCCTGCACTGCATGCAGAGCAATTCCGTGTTCCACATCAAATGTGAAAGGAGCCTTGATTTCCTTGATGGCACTCCAGAGAAAACCCAACATCACTGTCTCAAGTCTAGAGGAATCATGAGGTCACTGTAGCAACACGAAAGGGCTCCGTGGACCCCAAATCAACTCGAGATGAGAGCTTATTCCCTGGCTTCGACTCAAGAGGAATACCAACTTTCCACAAGCACCTCAAGAGGAGGCTTCTCTCAGCTACAGGTATGTGAGAGGGACCCTGAATTTGTGGCCTCAAGTGGAATGGACACCGAGATGCTCTGACTCGAAGTAAGGCCGGATATCCCTGCAATGAATTGAATGCAGGCTCGTCTTGCATCTCCCAAGACGAAGGGTTGTCTGAATCCCCTGTGGAGACCACAGAGAAAGACCTAGTCCTCCGCCTCAGTGCGACCGGAGGCCTCACATCCTTTGAAAATTCGAGAGGTCCCCGGAGATCAATACTTCTGAAGGAGACGATGCCTGACTCCTCTTGCAAATGGATAGGAGTCCCAGGATCCCTGTGGCACGTGGAAAGGGACACTGGGTCTCCCGCCTCAAGTGGAGACGTGTCCCAATTGTCATGCCAAAACTCGAGGAGAATCCAGAGGTGTCCCTCTCACCTAGACCCGAGTCCTGACTTCCCTGAGCAAACACGTGTCTGGAAGGGCCCTCCCCGTCGTAACTCGAGAATATACCCCAGGTTCCGGCCGGAACTCGGGAAAAACCATGAGACTCCCCCTCGCCGCGAGATGAGATCCGATTCCCCTGCACTGCGTCCAGAGCAATTCCGTGTTCCACATCAAACGTGAACGGAGCCTTGATATCCTTGATGGCACTCCAGAGAAAACCCAGGATCACTTTTTCAAGTCTAGAGGGATCCTGAGGTAACTGGAGAATCAGGAAAGGGCTCTGTGGACCCAAAATGAACTCGAGGTGAGAGCTTAGTCCCTGGCTTCGACTCAAGAGGAATACCAGGTTTCCACAAGCACCTCAAGAGGACGCTTCTCTCAGCTACAGGTATGTGAGAGGGACCCTGAGTTTTTGGCCTCAAGTGGAATGGACACCGAGATGCTCTGAATCGAAGTAAGGCCGGATATCCCAACAGTGGATTGAATGCAGGCTCGTCTTGCATCTCCCAAGACGAAGGGATGTCTGAATCCCCTGTGGAGACCATAGAGAAAGACCTAGTTCTCCGCCTCATCGCGACCGGAGACCTCACATCCTTTGAAAACTCGAGAGGTCCGCGGAGATCAGTGCTTCCAAAGGAGACGATGCCTGACTCCTCTGGAAAATGGATAGGAGTCCCTGGATCCCTGTGGCACGTGGAAAGGGACCCTGTGTCTCCCGCCTCACTTGGAGATGCTTCCCAATTGCCATGCCAAGACTCGAGGAGAATCCCGAGGTGTCCCTCGCACCTAGGCAGGAGTCCTGACGTCGCTGAACAAACACGTGTCTGGAAGGGCCTTCCCCGTCGTAACTCGAGAATATACCCCAGGTTCCGGCCGCAACTCGAGAAAAACCATGAGACTTCCCCCTCGCCACGAGATGAGGCCTGATTCCCCTGCACTGTGTGCAGAGCAATTCCGTGTTCCACATCAAACGTGAAAGGAGCCTTGATTTCCTTGATGGCACTCCAGAGAAAACCCAAGATCACTGTCTCAAGTCTAGAGGTATCCTGAGGTCACTGGAGCAACAAAGAAGGGCTCCGTGGCCCCAAATCAACTCGAGATGAGAGCTTAGTCCCTGGCTTCAACTCAAGAGGAATACCAACTTTCCACAAGCATCTCAAGAGGAGGCTTCCGTCACCTACAGGTATGTGAGAGGGACCCTGAATTTGTGGCCTCAAGTGGAATGGACAGCGAGATGCTTTGACTCGAACTAAGGCCGGATATCCCTGCAGTGAATTGAATGCAGGCTCGTCTTGCATCTCCCAAGACGAAGGGATGTCTGAATCCCCTGTGAAAATCACAGAGAAAGAACTAGTTCTCCGCCTCATCGCGACCTGAGGCCTCACATCCTTTGAAAATTCGAGAGGTACACGAAGATCAATGCTTCCAAAGGAGACAATGCCTGACTCCTCTTGAAAATGGATAGGAGACCCAGGATCCCTGTGGCACGTGGAAAGGGACCCTGGGTCTCCCGCCTCACGTGCAGACGCGTCCCAATTGCCATGCCAAGACTTGGGGAGAATACCGAGGTGTCCCTCACACCTAGGCAGGTGTTCTGACATCGCTGAACAAACACGTGTCTGGAAAGGCCCTCCCCGTCGGAACTCGAGAATATACCCCAGGTTCCGGCTGCAACTCGAGAAAAACCATGAGACTTCCCCCTCGCCGCGAGATGAGGCTCGATTCCCCTGCTTTGCGTGCAGAGCAATTCCGTGTTCCACATCAAAGGTGAAAGGAGCCTTGATTTCCTTGATGGCACTCCAGAGAAAACCCAAGATCACTGTCTCAAGTCTAGAAGGATCCTGAGGTCACTGGACCAACAAGAAAGTGCTCCATGGACCCCAAATCAACGCGAAATGAGAGCTTAGTCCCTGGCTTCAACTCAAGGGGAATACCAACTTTCCACAAGCACGTCAAGAGGAGCCTTCGCTCTACTACAGGTATGTGAGAGGGACACTGAGTTTGTGGCCTCAAGTGGAATGGACCCCGAGATGCTCTGATTCGAAGTAAGGACAGATATCCCTGCAGTGAATTGAATGCAGGCTCGTCTTCCATCTCCCAAGATGAAGGGATGTCTGAATCCCCTGTGGGGACCACAGAGAAAGACCTAGATCTGGCCACATCGCGACCAGAGGCCACACATCCTTTGAAAACTCGAGAGGTCCGCGGAGATCAATGCTTCCAAAGGAGACGATGCCTGACTCCTCTTGAAAATGGATAGGAGTCCCAGGACCCTGTGGCACGTGGAAAGGAACACTGGGTCTCCTGCCTCACCTGGAGACGCATCCCAATTGCCATGCGAAACCTCGGGGAGAATCCCGAGGTGTCCATCGCACCTCGGCAGGTGTTCTGACGTCACTGAACAAACACGTGTCTGGAATTATCCCCACCGTCGTAACTCGAGATTATACCCCAGGTTCCGGCCGCAACTCGAGAAAAACCATGAGACTTCCCCCTCGCCGCGAGATGAGGCCCGATTCCCCTGCACTGCGTGCAGAGCAATTCCTTGTTCCACATCAAACGTGAAAGGAGCCTTGATTTCCTTGATGGCACTCCAGAGAAAACCCAACATCACTGTCTCAAGTCTAGAGGAATCATGAGGTCACTGTAGCAACACAAAAGGGCTCCGTGGACCCCAAATCAACTCGAGATGAGAGCTTATTCCCTGGCTTCGACTCAAGAGGAATACCAACTTTCCACAAGCACCTCAAGAGGAGGCTTCTCTCAGCTACAGCTATGTGAGAGGGACCCTGAATTTGTGGCCTCAAGTGGAAGGGACACCGAGATGTTCTGACTCGAAGTAAGGCCGGATATCCCTGCAGTGGATTGAATGAAGGCTTGTCTTGCATCTCCCAAGACGAAGGGTTGTCTGAATCCCCTGTGGAGACCACAGAGAAAGACCTAGTTCTCTGTCTCATCGCGACCGGAGGCCTCACATCCTTTGAAAATTCGAGAGGTCCGCGTAGATCAATGCTTCCAAAGGAGACGATGCCTGACTCCTCTTGAAAATGGATAGGAGTCCCAGGATCCCTGTGGCCCGTGTAAAGGGACACTGGGTCTCCCACCTCACGTGGAGACGCGTCCCGATTGCCATGCCAAGACTCGAGGAGAATCCCGAGGTATCCCTCGCACCTAGGCAGGAGTCCTGACGTCGCTGAACAAACATGTGTCTGGAAGGGCCCTCCACGTCGTAACACGAGAATATACCTCCGGTTCCGGCCGCAACTCGAGAAAAACCATGAGACTTCAAACTCACCGCGAGATGAGGCCCGATTCCCCTGCACTGCGTGCAGAGCAATTCCGTGTTCCACATCAAACGTGAAAGGAGCCTTGATTTCCTTGATGGCACTCCAGAGAAAGCCCAAGTTCACTGTCTCAAGTCTATAGGGATCCTGAGGTCACTGGAGCAACAACAAAGGGCTCCGTTGACGCCAAATCAACTCGAGATGAGAGCTTAGTCCCTGGATTCGACTCAAGATGAATACCAACTTTCCACAAGCACCTCAAGAGGAGGCTTCCTTAAGCTACAGGTATGTGAGAGGGACCCTGAGTTTGTGGCCTCAAGTGGAATGGACACCGAGATGCTCTGACTCGAAGTAAGGCCGGATATCCCTGCAGTGAATTGAATGCAGGCTCGTCTTGCTTCTCCCAAGACGAAGGGTTGTCTGAATCCTCTGTGGAGACCACAGAGAAAGACATAGTCCTCCACCTCAATGCAACCGGAGGCCTCATATCCTTTGAAAATTCGAGAGGAACGCGGAGATCAATACTTCTGAAGGAGACGATGCCTGACTCCTCTTGAAAATGGATAGGAGTCCCAGGATCCCTGTGGCACGTGGAAAGGGACCCTGGGTCTCCCGCCTCACGTGGAGACGCGTCCCAATTGCCATGCCAAGGCTCGAGGAGAATCCCGAGGTGTCCCTCGCACCTAGGCAGGAGTCCTGACGTCGCTGAACAAACACGTGTCTGGAAGGGCTCTCCCCGTCGTAACTCGAGAATATGCCCCAGGTTCCGGCCGCAACTCGAGAAAAACCATGAGACTTTCCCCTCGCCGCGAGGTGAGGCCCGATTCCCCTGCACTGCGTGCAGAGCAATTCCGTGTTCCACATCAAACGTGAAAGGAGCCTTGATTTCCTTGATGGCACTCCAGAGAAAACCCAAGATCACTGTCTCAAGTCTAGAGGGATCCTGAGGTCACTGGAGCAACACGAAAGGGCTCCGTGGACCCCAAATCAACTCGAGATGAGAGCTTAGTCCCTGGCTTCCAGTCAAGTGGAATACCAACTTTCCACAAGCACCTAAAGAGGAGGCTTCTCTCAGCTACAGGTATGTGAGAGGGACCCTGAGTTTGTGGCCTCAAGTGGAATGGACACCTAGATGCTCTTACTCGAAGTAAGGCCGGATATCACAATAGTGAATTGAATGCAGGCTCGTCTTGCATCTCCCAAGATTAAGGGATGTCTGAATCGCCTGTGGAGACCACAGAGAAAGACCTAGTCCTCCGCCTCATCGAGACCTGAGGCATCACATCCTTTGAAAACTCGAGAGGTCTGCGGAGGTCAATGCTTCCAAAGGAGACGATGCCTGACTCTTCTTGAAAATGGATAGCAGTCCCAGGATCCCTGTGGCACGTGGAAAAGGACGCTGGGTCTCCCGCTTCACGTGGAGACGCGTCCCAATTGCCATGCCAAGACTCGAGGAGAATCCCGAGGTCTCCCTCGCACCTAGGCAGGAGTCCTGACGTCGCTGAACAAACACGTGTCTGGAAGGGCCCTCCCCGTCGTTACTCGAGAATATACCCCAGGTTCCGGCCGCAACTCGAGAAAAACCATGAGATTTCCCCTCGCCGCAAAATGAGGCCCGATTCCCCTGCACTGCGTGCAGAGCTATTCCGTGTTCCACATTAAACGTGAAAGGAGCCGTGATTTCCTTGATCGGACTCCAGAGAAAACCCAAGATCACTGTCTCAAGTCTAGAGGGATCCTGAGGTCACTGGAGCAACACGAAAGGGCTCCGTGGACCCCAAATCAACTCGAGATGAGAGCTTAGTCCCTGGCTTCGACTCAAGAGGAATACCCACTTTCCACAATCACCTCAAGAGGAGGCTTCTCTCAGCTACAGGTATGTGAGAGGGACCCTGACTTTGTGACCTCAAGTGGAATGGACACTGAAATGCTCTGATTCGAAGGAAGGTCGGATATCCCTGCAGTGAATTGAATGCAGGCTCGTCTTGCTTCTCCCAAGACGAAGGGATGTCTGAATCCCCTGTGGAGACCACAGAGATAGACCTAGTTCTCCGCCTCATCGCGACCACAGGCCTCACGGCCTTTGAAAAATCGAGAGGTCCGCGGAGATCAATGCTTCCAAAGGAGACGATGCCTGACTCCTCTTTAAATGGATAGGAGTCCCAGGATCCCTGTCCACGTGGAAAGGGACCCTGGGTCTCCCGCCTCACGTGGAGACGCGTCCCAATTGCCATGCCAAGACTCGAGGAGAATCCCGAGGTGTCCCTCGCACCTAGGCAGGAGTCCTGACGTCGCTGAACAAACACGTGTCTGGAAGGGCCCTCCCCGTCGTAACTAGAGAATATACCCCAGGTTCCGGCCGCAACGTGAGAAAAACCATGAGACTTCCCCCTCGCTGCAACATGAGGCACGATTCCACTGCACTGCGTGCAGAGCAATTCCGTGTTCCCCATCAAACGTGAAAGGAGCCTTGATTTCCTTGATGGCACTCCACAGAAAACCCAAGATCACTGTCTCAAGTCTAGAAGGATCCTGAGGTCACTGGACCAACAAGAAAGTGCTCCATGGACCCCAAATCAACGCGAGATGAGAGCTTAGTCCCTGGCTTCATCTCAAGGGGAATACCAACTTTCCACAAGCACGTCAAGAGGAGCATTCGCTCTACTACAGGTATGTGAGAGGGACACTGAGTTTGTGGCCTCAAGTGGAATGGACCCCGAGATGCTCTGATTCGAAGTAAGGACAGATATCCCTGCAGTGAATTGAATGCAGGCTCGTCTTCCATCTCCCAAGATGAAGGGATGTCTGAATCCCCTGTGGGGACCACAGAGAAAGACCTAGATCTGGCCACATCGCGACCAGAGGCCACACATCCTTTGAAAACTCGAGAGGTCCGCGGAGATCAATGCTTCCAAAGGACGCGATGCCTGACTCCTCTTGAAAATGGATAGGAGTCCCAGGACCCTGTGGCACGTGGAAAGGAACACTGGGTCTCCTGCCTCACCTGGAGACGCATCCTAATTGCCATGCGAAACCTCGGGGAGAATCCCGAGGTGTCCATCGCACCTCGGCAGGTGTTCTGACGTCACTGAACAAACACGTGTCTGGAATTATCCCCCCCATCGTAACTCGAGATTATACCCCAGGTTCCGGCCGCAACTCTAGAAAAACCATGAGACTTCCCCCTCGCCGCGAGATGAGGCCCGATTCCCCTGCACTGCATGCAGAGCAATTCCGTGTTCCACATCAAATGTGAAAGGAGCCTTGATTTCCTTGATGGCACTCCAGAGAAAACCCAACATCACTGTCTCAAGTCTAGAGGAATCATGAGGTCACTGTAGCAACACGAAAGGGCTCCGTGGACCCCAAATCAACTCGAGATGAGAGCTTATTCCCTGGCTTCGACTCAAGAGGAATACCAACTTTCCACAAGCACCTCAAGAGGAGGCTTCTCTCAGCTACAGGTATGTGAGAGGGACCCTGAATTTGTGGCCTCAAGTGGAATGGACACCGAGATGCTCTGACTCGAAGTAAGGCCGGATATCCCTGCAGTGAATTGAATGCAGGCTCGTCTTGCATCTCCCAAGACGAAGGGTTGTCTGAATCCCCTGTGGAGACCACAGAGAAAGACCTAGTCCTCCGCCTCAGTGCGACCGGAGGCCTCACATCCTTTGAAAATTCGAGAGGTCCCCGGAGATCAATACTTCTGAAGGAGACGATGCCTGACTCCTCTTGCAAATGGATAGGAGTCCCAGGATCCCTGTGGCACGTGGAAAGGGACACTGGGTCTCCCGCCTCAAGTGGAGACGTGTCCCAATTGTCATGCCAAAACTCGAGGAGAATCCAGAGGTGTCCCTCTCACCTAGACCCGAGTCCTGACTTCCCTGAGCAAACACGTGTCTGGAAGGGCCCTCCCCGTCGTAACTCGAGAATATACCCCAGGTTCCGGCCGGAACTCGGGAAAAACCATGAGACTCCCCCTCGCCGCGAGATGAGATCCGATTCCCCTGCACTGCGTCCAGAGCAATTCCGTGTTCCACATCAAACGTGAACGGAGCCTTGATATCCTTGATGGCACTCCAGAGAAAACCCAGGATCACTTTTTCAAGTCTAGAGGGATCCTGAGGTAACTGGAGAATCAGGAAAGGGCTCTGTGGACCCAAAATGAACTCGAGGTGAGAGCTTAGTCCCTGGCTTCGACTCAAGAGGAATACCAGGTTTCCACAAGCACCTCAAGAGGACGCTTCTCTCAGCTACAGGTATGTGAGAGGGACCCTGAGTTTTTGGCCTCAAGTGGAATGGACACCGAGATGCTCTGAATCGAAGTAAGGCCGGATATCCCAACAGTGGATTGAATGCAGGCTCGTCTTGCATCTCCCAAGACGAAGGGATGTCTGAATCCCCTGTGGAGACCATAGAGAAAGACCTAGTTCTCCGCCTCATCGCGACCGGAGACCTCACATCCTTTGAAAACTCGAGAGGTCCGCGGAGATCAGTGCTTCCAAAGGAGACGATGCCTGACTCCTCTGGAAAATGGATAGGAGTCCCTGGATCCCTGTGGCACGTGGAAAGGGACCCTGTGTCTCCCGCCTCACTTGGAGATGCTTCCCAATTGCCATGCCAAGACTCGAGGAGAATCCCGAGGTGTCCCTCGCACCTAGGCAGGAGTCCTGACGTCGCTGAACAAACACGTGTCTGGAAGGGCCTTCCCCGTCGTAACTCGAGAATATACCCCAGGTTCCGGCCGCAACTCGAGAAAAACCATGAGACTTCCCCCTCGCCACGAGATGAGGCCTGATTCCCCTGCACTGTGTGCAGAGCAATTCCGTGTTCCACATCAAACGTGAAAGGAGCCTTGATTTCCTTGATGGCACTCCAGAGAAAACCCAAGATCACTGTCTCAAGTCTAGAGGTATCCTGAGGTCACTGGAGCAACAAAGAAGGGCTCCGTGGCCCCAAATCAACTCGAGATGAGAGCTTAGTCCCTGGCTTCAACTCAAGAGGAATACCAACTTTCCACAAGCATCTCAAGAGGAGGCTTCCGTCACCTACAGGTATGTGAGAGGGACCCTGAATTTGTGGCCTCAAGTGGAATGGACAGCGAGATGCTTTGACTCGAACTAAGGCCGGATATCCCTGCAGTGAATTGAATGCAGACTCGTCTTGCATCTCCCAAGACGAAGGGATGTCTGAATCCCCTGTGAAAATCACAGAGAAAGAACTAGTTCTCCGCCTCATCGCGACCTGAGGCCTCACATCCTTTGAAAATTCGAGAGGTACACGAAGATCAATGCTTCCAAAGGAGACAATGCCTGACTCCTCTTGAAAATGGATAGGAGACCCAGGATCCCTGTGGCACGTGGAAAGGGACCCTGGGTCTCCCGCCTCACGTGCAGACGCGTCCCAATTGCCATGCCAAGACTTGGGGAGAATACCGAGGTGTCCCTCACACCTAGGCAGGTGTTCTGACATCGCTGAACAAACACGTGTCTGGAAAGGCCCTCCCCGTCGGAACTCGAGAATATACCCCAGGTTCCGGCTGCAACTCGAGAAAAACCATGAGACTTCCCCCTCGCCGCGAGATGAGGCTCGATTCCCCTGCTTTGCGTGCAGAGCAATTCCGTGTTCCACATCAAAGGTGAAAGGAGCCTTGATTTCCTTGATGGCACTCCAGAGAAAACCCAAGATCACTGTCTCAAGTCTAGAAGGATCCTGAGGTCACTGGACCAACAAGAAAGTGCTCCATGGACCCCAAATCAACGCGAAATGAGAGCTTAGTCCCTGGCTTCAACTCAAGGGGAATACCAACTTTCCACAAGCACGTCAAGAGGAGCCTTCGCTCTACTACAGGTATGTGAGAGGGACACTGAGTTTGTGGCCTCAAGTGGAATGGACCCCGAGATGCTCTGATTCGAAGTAAGGACAGATATCCCTGCAGTGAATTGAATGCAGGCTCGTCTTCCATCTCCCAAGATGAAGGGATGTCTGAATCCCCTGTGGGGACCACAGAGAAAGACCTAGATCTGGCCACATCGCGACCAGAGGCCACACATCCTTTGAAAACTCGAGAGGTCCGCGGAGATCAATGCTTCCAAAGGAGACGATGCCTGACTCCTCTTGAAAATGGATAGGAGTCCCAGGACCCTGTGGCACGTGGAAAGGAACACTGGGTCTCCTGCCTCACCTGGAGACGCATCCCAATTGCCATGCGAAACCTCGGGGAGAATCCCGAGGTGTCCATCGCACCTCGGCAGGTGTTCTGACGTCACTGAACAAACACGTGTCTGGAATTATCCCCACCGTCGTAACTCGAGATTATACCCCAGGTTCCGGCCGCAACTCGAGAAAAACCATGAGACTTCCCCCTCGCCGCGAGATGAGGCCCGATTCCCCTGCACTGCGTGCAGAGCAATTCCTTGTTCCACATCAAACGTGAAAGGAGCCTTGATTTCCTTGATGGCACTCCAGAGAAAACCCAACATCACTGTCTCAAGTCTAGAGGAATCATGAGGTCACTGTAGCAACACAAAAGGGCTCCGTGGACCCCAAATCAACTCGAGATGAGAGCTTATTCCCTGGCTTCGACTCAAGAGGAATACCAACTTTCCACAAGCACCTCAAGAGGAGGCTTCTCTCAGCTACAGCTATGTGAGAGGGACCCTGAATTTGTGGCCTCAAGTGGAAGGGACACCGAGATGTTCTGACTCGAAGTAAGGCCGGATATCCCTGCAGTGGATTGAATGAAGGCTTGTCTTGCATCTCCCAAGACGAAGGGTTGTCTGAATCCCCTGTGGAGACCACAGAGAAAGACCTAGTTCTCTGTCTCATCGCGACCGGAGGCCTCACATCCTTTGAAAATTCGAGAGGTCCGCGTAGATCAATGCTTCCAAAGGAGACGATGCCTGACTCCTCTTGAAAATGGATAGGAGTCCCAGGATCCCTGTGGCCCGTGTAAAGGGACACTGGGTCTCCCACCTCACGTGGAGACGCGTCCCGATTGCCATGCCAAGACTCGAGGAGAATCCCGAGGTATCCCTCGCACCTAGGCAGGAGTCCTGACGTCGCTGAACAAACATGTGTCTGGAAGGGCCCTCCACGTCGTAACACGAGAATATACCTCCGGTTCCGGCCGCAACTCGAGAAAAACCATGAGACTTCAAACTCACCGCGAGATGAGGCCCGATTCCCCTGCACTGCGTGCAGAGCAATTCCGTGTTCCACATCAAACGTGAAAGGAGCCTTGATTTCCTTGATGGCACTCCAGAGAAAGCCCAAGTTCACTGTCTCAAGTCTATAGGGATCCTGAGGTCACTGGAGCAACAACAAAGGGCTCCGTTGACGCCAAATCAACTCGAGATGAGAGCTTAGTCCCTGGATTCGACTCAAGATGAATACCAACTTTCCACAAGCACCTCAAGAGGAGGCTTCCTTAAGCTACAGGTATGTGAGAGGGACCCTGAGTTTGTGGCCTCAAGTGGAATGGACACCGAGATGCTCTGACTCGAAGTAAGGCCGGATATCCCTGCAGTGAATTGAATGCAGGCTCGTCTTGCTTCTCCCAAGACGAAGGGTTGTCTGAATCCTCTGTGGAGACCACAGAGAAAGACATAGTCCTCCACCTCAATGCAACCGGAGGCCTCATATCCTTTGAAAATTCGAGAGGAACGCGGAGATCAATACTTCTGAAGGAGACGATGCCTGACTCCTCTTGAAAATGGATAGGAGTCCCAGGATCCCTGTGGCACGTGGAAAGGGACCCTGGGTCTCCCGCCTCACGTGGAGACGCGTCCCAATTGCCATGCCAAGGCTCGAGGAGAATCCCGAGGTGTCCCTCGCACCTAGGCAGGAGTCCTGACGTCGCTGAACAAACACGTGTCTGGAAGGGCTCTCCCCGTCGTAACTCGAGAATATGCCCCAGGTTCCGGCCGCAACTCGAGAAAAACCATGAGACTTTCCCCTCGCCGCGAGGTGAGGCCCGATTCCCCTGCACTGCGTGCAGAGCAATTCCGTGTTCCACATCAAACGTGAAAGGAGCCTTGATTTCCTTGATGGCACTCCAGAGAAAACCCAAGATCACTGTCTCAAGTCTAGAGGGATCCTGAGGTCACTGGAGCAACACGAAAGGGCTCCGTGGACCCCAAATCAACTCGAGATGAGAGCTTAGTCCCTGGCTTCCAGTCAAGTGGAATACCAACTTTCCACAAGCACCTAAAGAGGAGGCTTCTCTCAGCTACAGGTATGTGAGAGGGACCCTGAGTTTGTGGCCTCAAGTGGAATGGACACCTAGATGCTCTTACTCGAAGTAAGGCCGGATATCACAATAGTGAATTGAATGCAGGCTCGTCTTGCATCTCCCAAGATTAAGGGATGTCTGAATCGCCTGTGGAGACCACAGAGAAAGACCTAGTCCTCCGCCTCATCGAGACCTGAGGCATCACATCCTTTGAAAACTCGAGAGGTCTGCGGAGGTCAATGCTTCCAAAGGAGACGATGCCTGACTCTTCTTGAAAATGGATAGCAGTCCCAGGATCCCTGTGGCACGTGGAAAAGGACGCTGGGTCTCCCGCTTCACGTGGAGACGCGTCCCAATTGCCATGCCAAGACTCGAGGAGAATCCCGAGGTCTCCCTCGCACCTAGGCAGGAGTCCTGACGTCGCTGAACAAACACGTGTCTGGAAGGGCCCTCCCCGTCGTTACTCGAGA
The DNA here is from genome assembly GCF_033118175.1 of Dama dama. Taxonomy (NCBI): domain Eukaryota; kingdom Metazoa; phylum Chordata; class Mammalia; order Artiodactyla; family Cervidae; genus Dama; species Dama dama. Next base: position 7,332,343 of record NC_083697.1, on the reverse strand, counting down.
ATATACCCCAGGTTCCGGCCGCAACTCGAGAAAAACCATGAGATTTCCCCTCGCCGCAAAATGAGGCCCGATTCCCCTGCACTGCGTGCAGAGCTATTCCGTGTTCCACATTAAACGTGAAAGGAGCCGTGATTTCCTTGATCGGACTCCAGAGAAAACCCAAGATCACTGTCTCAAGTCTAGAGGGATCCTGAGGTCACTGGAGCAACACGAAAGGGCTCCGTGGACCCCAAATCAACTCGAGATGAGAGCTTAGTCCCTGGCTTCGACTCAAGAGGAATACCAACTTTTCACAAGCACCTCAAGAGGAGGCTTCTCTCAGCTACAGGTATGTGAGAGGGATCCTGAGTTTGTGGCCTCAAGCGGAATGGACACCGAGATGCTCTGACTCGAAGTAAGGCCGGATATGCCTGCAGTGAATTGAATGCAGGCTCGTCTTGCATCTCCCAAGACGAAGGGATGTCTGAATCCCCTGTGGAGATGACAGAGAAAGACCTTGTTCTCCGCCTCATCGCGACCGGAGGCCTCACATCCTTTGAAAACTCGAGAGGTCTGCGGAGGTCAATGCTTCCAAAGGAGACGATGCCTGGCTCTTCTTGAAAATGGATAGGAGTCCCAGGATCCCTGTGGCACGTGGAAAGGGACCCTGGGTCTCCCGCCTCACTTGGAGACGCGTCCCAATTGCCATGCCAAGACTCGAGGAGAATCCCGAGGTGTCCCTCGCACCTAGGCAGGAGTCCTGACGTCGCTGAACAAACACGTGTCTGGAAGGGCCCTCCCCGTCGTAACTCGAGAAGATACCCCAGGTTCCGGCCGCAACTCGAGAAAAACCATGAGACTTCCCCCTCACCGCGAGATGAGGCCCGATTCCCCTGCACTGCGTGCAGAGCAATTCCGTGTTCCACATCAAACGTGAAAGGAGCCTTGATTTCCTTGATGGCACTCCAGAGAAAACCCAAGATCACTGGCTCAAGTCTAGAGGGATCCTGAGGTCACTGGAGCAACATGAAAGGGCTCCGTGGACCCCAAATCAACTCGAGATGAGAGCTTAGTCCCTGGCTTCGACTCAAGAGGAATACCGACTTTCCACAAGCACCTCAAGAGGAGGCTTCTCTCAGCTACAGGTATGTGAGAGGGACCCTGAGTTTGTGGCCTCAAGTGGAATGGACACCTAGATGCTCTGACTCGAAGTAAGGCCGGATATCACAATAGTGAATTGAATGCAGGCTCGTCTTGCATCTCCCAAGATGAAGGGATGTCTGAATCGCCTGTGGAGACCACAGAGAAAGACCTAGTCCTCCGCCTCATCGAGACCTGAGGCATCACATCCTTTGAAAACTCGAGAGGTCTGCGGAGGTCAATGCTTCCAAAGGAGACGATGCCTGACTCTTCTTGAAAATGGATAGCAGTCCCAGGATCCCTGTGGCACGTGGAAAAGGACGCTGGGTCTCCCGCTTCACGTGGAGACGCGTCCCAATTGCCATGCCAAGACTCGAGGAGAATCCCAAGGTCTCCCTCGCACCTAGGCAGGAGTCCTGACGTCGCTGAATAAACACGTGTCTGGAAGGGCCCTCCCCGTCGTAACTCGAGAATATACCCCAGGTTCCGGCCGCAACTCGAGAAAAACCATGAGACTTCCCCCTCGCCGCAAAATGAGGCCCGATTCCCCTGCACTGCGTGCAGAGCTATTCCGTGTTTCACATTAAACGTGAAAGGAGCCGTGATTTCCTTGATCGGACTCCAGAGAAAACCCAAGATCACTGTCTCAAGTCTAGAGGGATCCTGAGGTCACTGGAGCAACACGAAAGGGCTCCGTGGACCCCAAATCAACTCGAGATGAGAGCTTAGTCCCTGGCTTCGACTCAACAGGAATACCAACTTTTCACAAGCACCTCAAGAGGAGGCTTCTCTCAGCTACAGGTATGTGAGAGGGATCCTGAGTTTGTGGCCTCAAGTGGAATGGACACCGAGATGCTCTGACTCGAAGTAAGGCCGGATATGCCTGCAGTGAATTGAATGCAGGCTCGTCTTGCATCTCCCAAGACGAAGGGATGTCTGAATCCCCTGTGGAGATGACAGAGAAAGACCTAGTTCTCCGCCTCTTCGCGACCGGAGGCCTCACATCCTTTGAAAACTCGAGAGGTCTGCGGAGATCAATGCTTCCAAAGGAGACGATGCCTGGCTCTTCTTGAAAATGGATAGGAGTCCCAGGATCCCTGTGGCACGTGGAAAGGGACCCTGGGTCTCCCTCCTCACGTGGAGACGCGTCCCAATTGCCATGCCAAGACTGGAGGAGAATCCCGAGGTGTCCCTCGCACCTAGGCAGGAGTCCTGACGTCGCTGAACAAACACGTGTCTGGAAGGGCCCTCCCCGTCGTAACTCGAGAAGATACCCCAGGTTCCGGCCGCAACTCGAGAAAAACCATGAGACTTCCCCCTCACCGTGAGATGACGCCCGATTCCCCTGCACTGCGTGCAGAGCAATTCCGTGTTCCACATCAAACGTGAAAAGAGCCTTGATTTCCTTGATGGCACTCCAGAGAAAACCCAAGATCACTGGCTCAAGTCTAGAGGGATCCTGAGGTCACTGGAGCAACATGAAAGGGCTCCGTGGACCCCAAATCAACTCGAGATGAGAGCTTAGTTCCTGGCTTCGACTCAAGAGGAATACCGACTTTCCACAAGTACCTCAAGAGGAGGCTTCTCTCAGCTACAGGTATGTGAGAGGGACCCTGAGTTTGTGGCCTCAAGTGGAATGGACACCTAGATGCTCTGACTCGAAGTAAGGCCGGATATCATAATAGTGAATTCAATGCAGGCTCGTCTTGCATCTCCCAAGATGAAGGGATGTCTGAATCGCCTGTGGAGACCACAGAGAAAGACCTAGTCCTCCGCCTCATCGAGACCTGAGGCATCACATCCTTTGAAAACTCGAGAGGTCTGCGGAGGTCAATGCTTCCAAAGGAGACGATGCCTGACTCTTCTTGAAAATGGATAGCAGTCCCAGGATCCCTGTGGCACGTGGAAAAAGACCCTGGGTCTCCCGCTTCACGTGGAGACTCGTCCCAATTGCCGTGCCAAGACTCGAGGAGAATCCCGAGGTCTCCCTCGCACCTAGGCAGGAGTCCTGACGTCGCTGAACAAACACGTGTCTGGAAGGGCCCTCCCCGTCGTAACTCGAGAATATACCCCAGGTTCCGGCCGCAACTCGAGAAAAACCATGAGACTTCCCCCTCGCCGCGAAATGAGGCCCGATTCCCCTGCACTGCGTGCAGAGCTATTCCGTGTTCCACATTAAACGTGAAAGGTGCCGTGATTTCCTTGATCGGACTCCAGAGAAAACCCAAGATCACTGTCTCAAGTCTAGAGGGATCCTGAGGTCACTGGAGCAACACGAAAGGGCTCCGTGGACCCCAAATCAACTCGAGATGAGAGCTTAGTCCCTGGCTTCGACTCAACAGGAATACCAACTTTTCACAAGCACCTCAAGAGGAGGCTTCTCTCAGCTACAGGTATGTGAGAGGGATCCTGAGTTTGTGGCCTCAAGTGGAATGGACACCGAGATGCTCTGACTCGAAGTAAGGCCGGATATGCCTGCAGTGAATTGAATGCAGGCTCGTCTTGCATCTCCCAAGACGAAGGGATGTCTGAATCCCCTGTGGAGATGACAGAGAAAGACCTAGTTCTCCGCCTCATCGCGACCGGAGGCCTCACATCCTTTGAAAACTCGAGAGGTCAGCGGAGATCAATGCTTCCAAAGGAGGCGATGCCTGGCTCTTCTTGAAAATGGATAGGAGTCCCAGGATCCCTGTGGCACGTGGAAAGGGACCCTGGGTCTCCCGCCTCACGTGGAGACGCGTCCCAATTGCCATGCCAAGACTCGAGGAGAATCCCGAGGTGTCCCTCGCACCTAGGCAGGAGTCCTGACGTCGCTGAACAAACACGTTCTGGAAGGGCCCTCCCCGTCGTAACTCGAGAAGATACCCCAGGTTCCGGCCGCAACTCGAGAAAAACCATGAGACTTCCCCCTCGCCGCGAGATGAGGCCCGATTCCCCTGCACTGCGTGCAGAGCAATTCCGTGTTCCACATCAAACGTGAAAAGAGCCTTGATTTCCTTGATGGCACTCCAGAGAAAACCCAAGATCACTGGCTCAAGTCTAGAGGGATCCTGAGGTCACTGGAGCAACATGAAAGGGCTAAGTGGACCGCAAATCAACTCGAGATGAGAGCTTAGTCCCTGGCTTCGACTCAAGAGGAATACCGACCTTCCACAAGCACCTCAAGAGGAGGCTTCTCTCAGCTACAGGTATGTGAGAGGGACCCTGAAGTTGTGGCCTCAAGTGGAATGGACCCGAGATGCTCTGACTCGAAGTAAGGCCGGATATCCCAATAGTGAATTGAATGCAGGTTCGTCTTGCATCTCCCAAGATGAAGGGATGTCTGAATCCCCTGTGGAGACCACAGAGAAAGACCTAGTCCTCCGCCTCATCGAGACCGGAGGCATGACATTCTTTGAAAACTCGAGAGGTCTGCGGAGGTCAATGTTTCCAAAGGAGACGATGCCTGACACTTCTTGAAAATGGATAGGAGTCCCAGGATCCCTGTGGCACGTGGAAAGGGACACTGGGTCTCCCGCCTCACTTGGAGACGCGTCCCAATTGCCGTGCCAAGACACGAGGAGAATCCCGAGGTGTCCCTCGCACCTAGGCAGGAGTCCTGACGTCGCTGAACAAACACGTGTCTGGAAGGGCCCTCCCCGTCGTAACTCGAGAATATACCCCAGGTTCCGGCCGCAACTCGAGAAAAACCATGAGACTTCCCCCTCGCCGCGAGATGAGGCCCGATTCCCCTGCACTGCGTGCAGAGCAATTCCGTGTTCCACATCAAACGTGAAAAGTGCCTTGATTTCCTTGATGGCACTCCAGAGAAAACCAAAGATCACTGGCTCAAGTCTAGAGGGATCCTGAGGTCACTGGAGCAACACGAAAGGGCTCCGTGGACCCCAAATCAACTCGAGATGAGAGCTTAGTCCCTGGCTTCGACTCAAGAGGAATACCGACTTTCCACAAGCACCTCAAGAGGAGGCTTCTCTCAGCTACAGGTATGTGAGAGGGACCCTGAGGTTGTGGCCTCAAGTGGAATGGACACCGAGATGCTCTGACTGGAAGTAAGGCCGGATATCCCAATAGTGAATTGAATGCAGGTTCGTCTTGCATCTCCCAAGATGAAGGGATGTCTGAATCATCTGTGGAGACCACAGAGAAAGACCTAGTCCTCCGCCTCATCGAGACCGGAGGCCTCACATCCTTTGAAAACTCGAGAGGTCTGCGGAGGTCAATGCTTCCAAAGGAGACGATGCCTGACTCTTCTTGAAAATGGATAGGAGTCCCAGCATCCCTGTGGCACGTGGAAAGGGACCCTGGGTCTCCCGCCTCACGTGGAGACGCGTCCAAATTGCCATGCCAAGACTCGAGGAGAATCCCGAGGTGTCTCTCGCACCTAGGCAGGAGTCCTGACGTCGCTGAACAAACACGTGTCTGGAAGGGCCCTCCCTGTCGTAACTCGAGAATATACCCCAGGTTCCGGCCGCAACTCGAGAAAAACCATGAGAATTCCCCCTCGCTGCGAAATGAGGCCCGATTCCCCTGCACTGCGTGCAGAGCAATTCCGTGTTCCACATTAAACGTGAAAGGAGCCGTGATTTCCTTGATCGGACTCCAGAGAAAACGCAAGATCACTGTCTCAAGTCTAGAGGGATCCTGAGGTCACTGGAGCAACACGAAAGGGCTCCGTGGACCCCAAATCAACTCGAGATGAGAGCTTAGTCCCTGGATTCGACTCAAGAGGAATATCAACTTTCCACAAGCACCTCAAGAGGAGGCTTCTCTCAGCTACAGGTACGTGAGAGGGACCCTGAGTTTGTGGCCTCTAGTGGAATGGACACCGAGATGCTCTGACTCGAAGTAAGGCCGGATATCCCTGCAGTGAATTGAATGCAGGCTCGTCTTGCATCTCCCAAGACGAAGGGATGTCTGAATCCCCTGTGGAGACCACAGAGAAAGAACTAGTCCTCAGCATCATCGCGTCCGGAGGCCTCACATCCTTTGAAAACTCGAGAGGTCTGCAGAGATCAATGCTTCCAAAGGAGACGATGCCTGACTCCTCCTGAAAATGGATAGGATTCCCAAGATCCCTGTGGCACGTGGAAAGGGACCCTGGGTCTCCCGCCTCACGTGGAGACGCGTCCCAATTGCCATGCGAGGACTCGAGGAGAATCCCGAGGTGTCCCTCGCACCTAGGCAGGAGTCCTGACGTCGCTGAACAAACACGTGTCTGGAAGGGCCCTCCCCGTCGTAACTCGAGAATATACCCCAGGTTCTGGCCGCAACTCGAGAAAAACCATGAGACTTCCCCCTCGCCGCGAGATGAGGCCCGATTCCCCTGCACTGCGTGCAGAGCAATTCCGTGTTCCACATCAAACGTGAAAGGAGCCTTGATTTCCTTGATGGCACTCCAGAGAAAATCCAAGATCACTGTCGCAAGTCTAGAGGGATCCTGAGGTCACTGGAGCAACACGAAAGGGCTCCGTGGACCCCAAATCTACTCGAGATGAGAGCTTAGTCCCTGGCTTCGACTCAAGAGTGATACCAACTTTCCACAAGCACCTCAAGAGGAGGCTTCTCTCAGCTACAGGTATGTGAGAGGGACCCTGAGTTTGTGGCCTCAAGTGGAATGGACACAGAGATGCTCTGACTCTAAGTAAGGCTGGATATCCCTGCAGTGAATTGAATGCAGGCTCGTCTTGCATCTCCCAAGACGAAGGAATGTCTGAATACCCTGTGGAGACCACAGAGAAAGACCTAGTCCTCGGCCTCAATGCGACCGGAGGGCTCACATCATTTGAAAACATGAGAGGTCCACTGAGATCAATGGTTCCAAAAGAGACGATGCCTGACTCCTCTTGAAAATGGATAGGAGTCCCAGGATCCCTGTGGTACGTGGGAAGGGACCCTTGGTCTCCAGCATCACGTGGAGACGCGTCCCAATTGCCATGCCAAGACTCGAGGAGAATCCCGAGGTGTCCCTCGCACCTAGGCAAGAGTCCCGACGTCGCTGAACAAACACGTGTCTGGAAGGGCCCTCCCCGTCGTAACTCGAGAATATACCCCAGGTTCCGGCCGCAACTCGAGAAAAACCATGAGACTTCCCCCTCGCCGCGAGATGAGGCCCGATTCCCCTGCACTGCATGCAGAGCAATTCTGTGTTCCACAGCAAACGTGAAAGGAGCCTTGATTTCCTTGATGGCACTCCAGAGAAAACCCAAGATCACTGTCTCAAGTCTAGAGGGATCCTGAGGTCACTGGAGCAACACGAAAGGGCTCCGTGGACCCCAAATCAACTAGAGATGAGAGCTTAGTCCCTGGCTTCGACTGAAGAGGAATACCAACTTCCCACAAGCACCTCAAGAGGAGGCTTCTCTCAGCTACAGGTATGTGAGAGGGACCCTGAGTTTGTGGCCTCAAGTGGAAAGGACACCGAGATGCTCTGACTCGAAGTAAGGCCGGATATCCCTGCCGTGAATTGAATGCAGGCTCGTCTTGCATCTCCCAAGACGAAGGGATGTCTGAATCCCCTGTGGAGACAGCAGAGAAAGACCGAGTTCTCCGCCTCATCGGGACCGGAGGCCTCACATCCTTTGAAAACTCGAGAGGTCCGAGGAGATCAGTGCTTCCAAAGGAGACGATGCCTGACACCTCTTGAAAATGGATAGGAGTCCCAGGATTTCTGTGGCACGTGGAAAGGGACCCTGGGTCTCCCGCCTCACGTGGAGACGCGTCCCAATTGCCATGCCAAGACTCGAAGAGAATCCCGATTTGTCCCTCGCACCTAGGCAGGAGTCCTGACGTCGCTGAACAAACACGTGTCTGGAAGGGCCCTCCCCGTCGTAACTCGAGAATATACCCCAGGTTCGGGCCGCAACTCGAGAAAAACCATGAGATTTCCCCCTGGCCGTGAGTTAAGGCCCGATTCCCCTGCACTGCATGCAGAGCAATTCCGTGTTCCACATCAAACGTGAAAGGTGCCTTCATTTCCTTGATGGCACTCCAGAGAAAACCCAAGATCACTGTCTGAAGTCTAGAGGGATCCTGAGGTCACTGGACCAACAGGAAAGGGCTCCGTGGACCCCAAATCAAGTCGAGATGAGAGCTTAGTACCTGGCTTCGACTCAAGAGGAATACCAACTTTCCACAAGCACCTCAAGAGGAGGCTTCTCTCAGCTACAGGTATGTGAGAGGGACCCTGAGTTTGTGGCCTCAAGTGGAATGGACACCGTGATGATCTGACTCGAAGTAAGGCCGGATATCCCTGCACTGAACTGAAAGCAGGCTCGTCTTGCATCTCCCAAGACGAAGGGATGTCTGAATCCCCTGTGGAGACAACAGAGAAAGACCTAGTTCTCCGCCTCATCGAGACCGGAGGCCTCACATCCTTTGAAAACTCGAGAGGTCCGCGGAGATCAATGTTTCCAGAGGAAACGATGCCTGACTCTTGTTGACAATGGATAGGAGTCCCAGGATCCCTGTGGCACGTGGAAAGGGACCCTGGGTCTCCCGCCTCACGTGGAGACGCGTCCCAATTGCCATGCCAAGACTCGAGGAGAATCCCGAGGTGTCCCTCGCACCTAGGCACGAGTCCTGACGTCGCTGAACAAACACGTGTCTGGAAGGGCCCTCCCCATCGTAACTCGAGAATATACCCCAGGTTCGGGCCGCAACTCGAGAAAAACCATGAGACTTCCCCCTCGTCGCGAGATGAGGCCCGATTCCCCTGAACAGCGTGCAGAACAATTCCGTGTTCCACATCAAACGTGAAAGGAGCCTTGATTTCCTTGATGGCCCTCCTGAGAAAACCCAAGATCACTGTCTCAAGTCTAGAGGGTTCCTGAGGTCACTGGAGCAACACGAAAGGGCTCTGTGTACCCCAAATCAACTCGAGATGAGAGCTTAGTCCCTGGCTTCGACTCAAGAGGAATACCAACTTTCCACAAGCACCTCAAGTGGAGGCTTCTCTCAGCTACAGGTATGTGAGAGGGACCCTGAGTTTGTGGCCTCAAGTGGAATGGACACCGAGATGCTCTGACTCGAAGTAAGGCCGGATATCCCTGCAGTGATTTGAATGCAGGCTCGTCTTGCATCTCCCAAGACGAAGGGATGTCTGAATCCCCTGTGGAGACCACAGAGAAAGACGTAGTCCTCCGCCTCATCGCTACCGGAGGCCTCACATCCTTTGAAAACTCGAGAGGTCTGCAGAGATCAATGCTTCCAAAGGAGACGATGCCTGACTCCTCCTGAAAATGGATAGGATTCCCAAGATCCCTGTGGCACGTGGAAAGGGACCCTGGGTCTCCCGCCTCACGTGGAGACGCGTCCCAATTGCCATGCGAGGACTCGAGGAGAATCCCGAGGTGTCCCTCGCACCTAGGCAGGAGTCCTGACGTCGCTGAACAAACACGTGTCTGGAAGGGCCCTCCCCGTCGTAACTCGAGAATATACCCCAGGTTCTGGCCGCAACTCGAGAAAAACCATGAGACTTCCCCCTCGCCGCGAGATGAGGCCCGATTCCCCTGCACTGCGTGCAGAGCAATTCCGTGTTCCACATCAAACGTGAAAGGAGCCTTGATTTCCTTGATGGCACTCCAGAGAAAATCCAAGATCACTGTCGCAAGTCTAGAGGGATCCTGAGGTCACTGGAGCAACACGAAAGGGCTCCGTGGACCCCAAATCTACTCGAGATGAGAGCTTAGTCCCTGGCTTCGACTCAAGAGTGATACCAACTTTCCACAAGCACCTCAAGAGGAGGCTTCTCTCAGCTACAGGTATGTGAGAGGGACCCTGAGTTTGTGGCCTCAAGTGGAATGGACACAGAGATGCTCTGACTCTAAGTAAGGCTGGATATCCCTGCAGTGAATTGAATGCAGGCTCGTCTTGCATCTCCCAAGACGAAGGAATGTCTGAATACCCTGTGGAGACCACAGAGAAAGACCTAGTCCTCGGCCTCAATGCGACCGGAGGGCTCACATCATTTGAAAACATGAGAGGTCCACTGAGATCAATGGTTCCAAAAGAGACGATGCCTGACTCCTCTTGAAAATGGATAGGAGTCCCAGGATCCCTGTGGTACGTGGGAAGGGACCCTTGGTCTCCAGCATCACGTGGAGACGCGTCCCAATTGCCATGCCAAGACTCGAGGAGAATCCCGAGGTGTCCCTCGCACCTAGGCAAGAGTCCCGACGTCGCTGAACAAACACGTGTCTGGAAGGGCCCTCCCCGTCGTAACTCGAGAATATACCCCAGGTTCCGGCCGCAACTCGAGAAAAACCATGAGACTTCCCCCTCGCCGCGAGATGAGGCCCGATTCCCCTGCACTGCATGCAGAGCAATTCTGTGTTCCACAGCAAACGTGAAAGGAGCCTTGATTTCCTTGATGGCACTCCAGAGAAAACCCAAGATCACTGTCTCAAGTCTAGAGGGATCCTGAGGTCACTGGAGCAACACGAAAGGGCTCCGTGGACCCCAAATCAACTAGAGATGAGAGCTTAGTCCCTGGCTTCGACTGAAGAGGAATACCAACTTCCCACAAGCACCTCAAGAGGAGGCTTCTCTCAGCTACAGGTATGTGAGAGGGACCCTGAGTTTGTGGCCTCAAGTGGAAAGGACACCGAGATGCTCTGACTCGAAGTAAGGCCGGATATCCCTGCCGTGAATTGAATGCAGGCTCGTCTTGCATCTCCCAAGACGAAGGGATGTCTGAATCCCCTGTGGAGACAGCAGAGAAAGACCGAGTTCTCCGCCTCATCGGGACCGGAGGCCTCACATCCTTTGAAAACTCGAGAGGTCCGAGGAGATCAGTGCTTCCAAAGGAGACGATGCCTGACACCTCTTGAAAATGGATAGGAGTCCCAGGATTTCTGTGGCACGTGGAAAGGGACCCTGGGTCTCCCGCCTCACGTGGAGACGCGTCCCAATTGCCATGCCAAGACTCGAAGAGAATCCCGATTTGTCCCTCGCACCTAGGCAGGAGTCCTGACGTCGCTGAACAAACACGTGTCTGGAAGGGCCCTCCCCGTCGTAACTCGAGAATATACCCCAGGTTCGGGCCGCAACTCGAGAAAAACCATGAGATTTCCCCCTGGCCGTGAGTTAAGGCCCGATTCCCCTGCACTGCATGCAGAGCAATTCCGTGTTCCACATCAAACGTGAAAGGTGCCTTCATTTCCTTGATGGCACTCCAGAGAAAACCCAAGATCACTGTCTGAAGTCTAGAGGGATCCTGAGGTCACTGGACCAACAGGAAAGGGCTCCGTGGACCCCAAATCAAGTCGAGATGAGAGCTTAGTACCTGGCTTCGACTCAAGAGGAATACCAACTTTCCACAAGCACCTCAAGAGGAGGCTTCTCTCAGCTACAGGTATGTGAGAGGGACCCTGAGTTTGTGGCCTCAAGTGGAATGGACACCGTGATGATCTGACTCGAAGTAAGGCCGGATATCCCTGCACTGAACTGAAAGCAGGCTCGTCTTGCATCTCCCAAGACGAAGGGATGTCTGAATCCCCTGTGGAGACAACAGAGAAAGACCTAGTTCTCCGCCTCATCGAGACCGGAGGCCTCACATCCTTTGAAAACTCGAGAGGTCCGCGGAGATCAATGTTTCCAGAGGAAACGATGCCTGACTCTTGTTGACAATGGATAGGAGTCCCAGGATCCCTGTGGCACGTGGAAAGGGACCCTGGGTCTCCCGCCTCACGTGGAGACGCGTCCCAATTGCCATGCCAAGACTCGAGGAGAATCCCGAGGTGTCCCTCGCACCTAGGCACGAGTCCTGACGTCGCTGAACAAACACGTGTCTGGAAGGGCCCTCCCCATCGTAACTCGAGAATATACCCCAGGTTCGGGCCGCAACTCGAGAAAAACCATGAGACTTCCCCCTCGTCGCGAGATGAGGCCCGATTCCCCTGAACAGCGTGCAGAACAATTCCGTGTTCCACATCAAACGTGAAAGGAGCCTTGATTTCCTTGATGGCCCTCCTGAGAAAACCCAAGATCACTGTCTCAAGTCTAGAGGGTTCCTGAGGTCACTGGAGCAACACGAAAGGGCTCTGTGTACCCCAAATCAACTCGAGATGAGAGCTTAGTCCCTGGCTTCGACTCAAGAGGAATACCAACTTTCCACAAGCACCTCAAGTGGAGGCTTCTCTCAGCTACAGGTATGTGAGAGGGACCCTGAGTTTGTGGCCTCAAGTGGAATGGACACCGAGATGCTCTGACTCGAAGTAAGGCCGGATATCCCTGCAGTGATTTGAATGCAGGCTCGTCTTGCATCTCCCAAGACGAAGGGATGTCTGAATCCCCTGTGGAGACCACAGAGAAAGACGTAGTCCTCCGCCTCATCGCTACCGGAGGCCTCACATCCTTTGAAAAATCGAGAGGTCCGCGGAGATCAATGCTTCCAAACGAGACGATGCCTGACTCCTCTTGAAAATGGATAGGAGTCCCAGGATCTCTGTGGCACGTGGAAAGGGACGCTGGGTCTCCCGCCTCACGTGGAGACGCGTCCCAATTGCCATGCGAAGACTCGAGGAGAATCCCGAGGTGTCCCTCCCACCTAGGCAGGAGTCCTGACGTCGCTGAACAAACACGTGTCTGGAAGGGCCCTCCCCGTCGTAACTCGAGAATATACCCCAGGTTCCGGCCGCAACTCGAGAAAAACCATGAGACTTCCCCCTCGCCGCGAAATGAGGCCCGATTCCCCTGCCCTGCGTGCAGAGCTATTCCTTGTTCCACATTAAACGTGAAAGGAGCCGTGATTTCCTTGATGGCACTCCAGAGAAAACCCAAGATCACTGTCTCAAGTCTAGAGGGATCCTGAGGTCACTGGAGCAACACGAAAGGGCTCCGTGGACCCCAAATAAACTCGAGATGAGAGCTTAGTCCCTGGCTTCGACTCAAGAGGAATACCAACTTTTCACAAGCACCTCAAGAGGAGGCTTCTCTCAGCTAAAGGTATGTGAGAGGGACCCTGAGTTTCTGGCCTCAAGTGGAATTGACACCGAGATGTTCTGACTCGAAGTAAGGCCGAATATCCCTGCAGTGAAATGAATGCATGCTCGTCTTGCATCTCCCAAGACGAAGGGATGTCTGAATCCCCTGTGGAGACCACAGAGAAAGACCGAGTTCTCCGCCTCAACGCGACCGGAGACCTCACATACTTTGAAAATTCGAGAGGTCCGAGCAGATCAATGCTTCCAAAGGAGACGATGCCTGACTCCTCTTGAAAATGGATAGGAGTCCCAGGATCCCTGTGGCACGTGGAAAGGGACCCTGGGTCTCCCACCTCACGTGGAGACGTGTCTCAATTGCCATGCCAAGACTCGAGGAGAATCCCAAGGTGTCCCTCGCACCTAGGCAGGAGTCATGACGTCGCTGAACAAACACGTGTCTGGAAGGTCCCACCCAGTCTTAAATCGAGAATATACCCCAGGTTCCGGCCGCAACTCGAGAAAAACCATGAGACTTCCCCCTCGACGCGAGATGAGGCCCGATTCCCCTGCACTGCGTGCAGAGCCTTTCCATGTTCCACATCAAACGTGAAAGGAGCCTTGATTTCCTTGATGGAACTCCAGAGAAAACCCAAGATCACTGTCTCACGTCTGGAGGGATCCTGAGGTCACTGGAGCAACACGAAAGGGCTGCGTGGTTCCCAAAACAACTCGAGATGAGAGCTTCGTCCCTGGCTTCGACTCAAGCGGAATACCAACTTTCCAAGAGCACCTCAAGAGGAGGCTTCTCTCAGCTACAGGTATGTGAGAGGGACCCTGAGAATGTGGCCTCAAGTGGAATGGACAAAGAGACGCTCTGACTCGAAGTAAGGCCAGATATCCCTGCAGTGAATTGAATGCAGGCTCGTCTTGCATCTCCCAAGACGAAGGGATGTCTGAATCCCCTGTGGAGACGACAGAGAAAGACCGAGTTCTCCGCCTCATCGCGACCGGAGGCCTCACATCCTTTGAAAACTCGAGAGGTCCGCGGAGATCAATGCTTCCAAAGGAGACGATGCCTGACTCCTCTTGAAAATGGATAGGAGTCCCAGGATCCCTGTGGCACGTGGAAAGTGACCCTGGGTCTCCCGCCTCACGTGGAGACGCGGCCCAATTGCCATGCCAAGACTGGAGGAGAATCCCAAGGTGGCCCTCGCACCTAGGCAGGAGTCCTGACGTCGCTGAACAAACACGTGTCTGGAAGGGCCCTCCCCGTCGTAACTCGAGAATATACCCCAGGTTCCGGCCGCAACTCGAGAAAAACCATGAGACTTCCCCCTCGCCGCGAGATGAGGCCCGATTCCCCTGCACTGCATGCAGAGCAATTCTGTGTTCCACAGCAAACGTGAAAGGAGCCTTGATTTCCTTGATGGCACTCCAGAGAAAACCCAAGATCACTGTCTCAAGTCTAGAGGGATCCTGAGGTCACTGGAGCAACACGAAAGGGCTCCGTGGACCCCAAATCAACTAGAGATGAGAGCTTAGTCCCTGGCTTCGACTGAAGAGGAATACCAACTTTCCACAAGCACCTCAAGAGGAGGCTTCTCTCAGCTACAGGTATGTGAGAGGGACCCTGAGTTTGTGGCCTCAAGTGGAAAGGACACCGAGATGCTCTGACTCGAAGTAAGGCCGGATATCCCTGCCGTGAATTGAATGCAGGCTCGTCTTGCATCTCCCAAGACGAAGGGATGTCTGAATCCCCTGTGGAGACAGCAGAGAAAGACCGAGTTCTCCGCCTCATCGGGACCGGAGGCCTCACATCCTTTGAAAACTCGAGAGGTCCGAGGAGATCAGTGCTTCCAAAGGAGACGATGCCTGACACCTCTTGAAAATGGATAGAAGTCCCAGGATTTCTGTGGCACGTGGAAAGGGACCCTGGGTCTCCCGCCTCACGTGGAGACGCGTCCCAATTGCCATGCCAAGACTCGAAGAGAATCCCGATTTGTCCCTCGGACCTAGGCAGGAGTCCTGACGTCGCTGAACAAACACGTGTCTGGAAGGGCCCTCCCCGTCGTAACTCGAGAATATACCCCAGGTTCGGGCCGCAACTCGAGAAAAACCATGAGATTTCCCTCTGGCCGTGAGTTAAGGCCCGATTCCCCTGCACTGCATGCAGAGCAATTCCGTGTTCCACATCAAACGTGAAAGGTGCCTTCATTTCCTTGATGGCACTCCAGAGAAAACCCAAGATCACTGTCTGAAAGTCTAGAGGGATCCTGAGGTCACTGGACCAACAGGAAGGGGCTCCGTGGACCCCAAATCAAGTCGAGATGAGAGCTTAGTACCTGGCTTCGACTCAAGAGGAATACCAACTTTCCACAAGCACCTCAAGAGGAGGCTTCTCTCAGCTACCGGTATGTGAGAGGGACCCTGAGTTTGTGGCCTCAAGTGGAATGGACACCGAGATGCTCTGACTCGAAGTAAGGCATGAGACGATGCCTGACTCCTCTTGAAAATGGATAGGAGTCCCAGGATCCCTGTGGCACGTGGAAAGGGACCCTGGGTCTCCCGCCTCACGTGGAGACGCGTCCCAATTGCCATGCCAAGACTCGAGGAGAATCCCGAGGTGTCCCTCGCACCTAGGCAGGAGTCCTGAGGTCGCTGACCAAACACTTGTCTGGAAGGGCCCTCCCCGTCGTAACTCGAGAATATACCCCAGGTTCCGGCCGAAACTCGAGAAAAACCATGAGATTTCCCCCTAGCCGCGAGTTGAGGCCCGATTCCCCTGCACTGCATGCAGAGCAATTCCGTGTTCCACATCAAACGTGAAAGGAGCCTTGATTTCCTTGATGGCACTCCAGAGAAAACCGAAGATCACTCTCTCAAGTCTAGAGGGATCCTGAGGTCACTGGAGCAACACGAAATTTCCCCTTGGACCCCAAATCAACTCGAGATGAGAGCTTAGTCCCTGGCTTCGACTCAAGAGGAATACTAACCTTACATAAGCACCTCAAGAGGAGGCTTCTCTCAGCTACAGGTGTGTGAGAGGGACCCTGAGTTTGTGGCCTCAAGTGGAATGGTCACCGAGATGCTCTGACTCGAAGTAAGGCCGGATATCCCTGCAGTGAATTGAATGCAGACTTGTCTTGCATCTCCCAAGACGAAGGGATGTCTGAATCGCCTGTGGAGACCACAGAGAAAGACGTAGTCCTCCTCCTCATCGCGACCGGAGGCCTCACATCCTTTGAAAACTCGAGAGGTCCGCGGAGATCAATGCTTCCAAAGGAGACGATGCCTGACTCCTCTTGAAAATGGATAGGAGTCCCAGGATCCCTGTGGCACGTGGAAAGGGACCCTGGGTCTCCCGCCTCAAGTGGAGACGCATCCCAATTGCCATGCCAAGACTCGAGGAGAATCCCGAGGCGTCCCTCGCACCTAGGCAGGAGTCCTGACGTCGCTGAACAAACACGTGTCTGGAGGGGCCCTCCCATCGTAACTCGAGAATATACCCCAGGTTCCGGCCGCAACTCGATAAAAACCATGAGACTTCCCCCTCGCCGCGAGATGAGACCCGATTCCCCTGCACTGCGTGCAGAGCAATTCCGTGTTCCACATCAAACGTGCAAGGAGCATTGATTTCCTTGATGGCACTCCAGAGAAAACCCAAGATCACTGTCGCAAGTCTGGAGGGATCCTGAGGTCACTGGAGCAACATGAAAGGGCTCCGTGGACCCCAAATCTACTCGAGATGAGAGCTTATTCCCTGTCTTCGACTCAAGAGGAATACCAACTTTCCACAAGCACCTCAAGAGGAGGCTTCTCTCAGCTACAGGTATGTGAGAGGGACCCTGAGTTTGTGGCCTCAAGTGGAATGGACACCGAGATGCTCTGACTCGAAGTAAGGCCGGATATACCTGCAGTGAATTGAATGCAGGCTCGTCTTGCATCTCCCAAGACGAAGGGATGTCTGAATCCCCTGTGGAGACGACAGAGAAAGAACTAGTCCTCAGCATCATCGCGTCCGGAGGCCTCACATCCTTTGAAAACTCGAGAGGTCTGCAGAGATCAATGCTTCCAAAGGAGACGATGCCTGACTCCTCCTGAAAATGGATAGGATTCCCAGGATCCCTGTGGCACGTGGAAAGGGACTCTGGGTCTCCCGCCTCACGTGGAGACGCGTCCCAATTGCCATGCCAAGACTCGAGGAGAATCCCGAGGTGTCCCTCGCACCTAGGCAGGAGTCCTGACGTCGCTGAACAAACACGTGTCTGGAAGGGCCCTCCCCATCGTAACTCGAGAATATACCCCAGGTTCCGGCCGCAACTCGAGAAAAACCATGAGACTTCCCCCTCGCCGCGAGATGAGGCCCGATTCCCCTGCACTGCATGCAGAGCAATTCCGTGTTCCACATCAAACGTGAAAGGAGCCTTGATTTCCTTTATGGCACTCCAGAGAAAACCCAAGATCACTGTCTCAAGTCTAGAGGGATCCTGAGGTCACTGGAGCAACACGAAAGGGCTCCGTGGACCCCAAATCAACTCGAGATGAGAACTTATTCCCTGGCTTCGACTCAAGAGGAATACCAACTTTTCACAAGCACCTCAAGAGGAGGCTTCTCTCTGCTACAGGTAAGTGAGAGTGACCCTGAGTTTGTGGCATCAAGGGGAATGGACACCGAGATGCTCTGACTCGAAGTAAGGCCGGATATCCCTGCAGTGAATTGAATGCAGGCTCGTCTTGCATCTCCCAAGACGAAGGGATGTCTCAATCCCCTGTGGAGACCACAGAGAAAGACCTAGATCTCCGCCTCTTCGCGAACGGAGGCGTCACATCCTTTGAAAACTCAAGAGGTCCACGGAGATCAATGCTTCCAAATGAGACGATGCCTGACTCCTCTTGAAAATGGATAGGAGTCCCAGGATCCCTTTGGCACGTCAAAGGGACCCTGGGTCTCCCACCTCATGTGGAGACGCGTCCCAATTGCCATGCCAAGACTCCAGGAGAATCCCGAGGTGTCCCTCACCCCTAGGCAGGTGTCCTGACGTCGCTGAACAAACACGTGTCTGGAATGGCCCTCCCCGTCCTAACTCGAGAATATACCCAAGGTTCCGGCCGACCTCGAGAAAAACCATGAGATTTCCCCCTCGCCGCGAGTTGAGGCCCGATTCCCCTGCACTGCATGCAGAGCAATTCCGTGTTCCACATCAAACGTGAAAGGAGCCTTGATTTCCTTGATGGCACTCCAGGGAAAACCCAAGATCACTGTCTCAAGTCTAGAGGGATCCTGACGTCACTGGAGCAACACGAAATTTCCCCTTGGACCCCAAATCAACTCGAGATGAGAGCTTAGTCCCTGCCTTCGACTCAACAGGAATACCAACTTTCCACAAGCACCTCAAGAGGAGGCTTCTCTCAGCTACAGGTATGTGAGAGGGACCCTGAGTTTGTGGCCTCATGTGGAATGGACACCGAGATGCTCTGACTCAAAGTAAGGCCGGATATCCCTGCAGTGAATTGAATGCAGGCTCGTCTTGCATCTCCCAAGACGAAGGGATGTCTGAATCACCTGTGGAGACCACAGAGAAAGACCTAGTCCTCCGCCTCATCGCGACCAGAGGCCTCACATCCTTTGAAAACTCGAGAGGTCCAAGGAGATCAATGCTTCCAAAGGAGACGATGCCTGACTCCTCTTGAAAATGGATAGGAGTCCCAGGATCCCTGTGGCACGTGGAAAGGGACCCTGGGTCTACCGCCTCACGTGGAGACGCGTCCCAATTGCCATGCCAAGACTCGAGGAGAATCCCGAGGTTTCCCTCGCACCTAGGCAGTAGTCCTTATGTCGCTGAACAAACACGTGTCTGAAAGGGCCCTCCCCGTCGTAACTCGAGAATATACCCAAGGTTCCGGCCCCAACTCGAGAAAAACCATGAGACTTCCCCCTCGCCGCGAGATGAGGCCCGATTCCCCTGCACTGTGTCCAGAGCATTTCCGTGTTCCACATCAAACGTGAAAGGAGCCTTGATTTCCTTGATGACACTCCAGAGAAAACCCAAGATCACTGTCTCAAGTCTAGAGGGATAATGAGGTCACTGGAGCAACACGAAAGGTCTCCGTCGACCCCAAATCAACTCGAGATGAGAGCTTAGTCCCTGGCTTCGACTCAAGAGGACTACCAACTTTCCACAAGCAGCTCAAGAGGAGGATTCTCTCAGCTACAGGTATGTGAGAGGGACCCTGAGTTTGTTGCCTCAAGTGGAATGGACACCGAGATGCTCTGACTCGAAGTAAGGCCGGATATTCCTGCAGTGAATTGAATGCAGGCTCGTCTTGCATCTCCCAAGACGAAGGGATGTCTGAATCCCCTGTGGAGACCACAGAGAAAGACCAAGTCCTCCGCCTCATCGCGACCGGAGGCCTCACATCGTTTGAAAACTCGAGAGGTCGGCGGAGATCAATGCTTCCAAAGGAGCCGATGCCTGACTCCTCTTGAAAATGGATAGGAGTCCCAGGATCCCTGTGGCACGTGGAAAGGGACCCTGGGACTCCCGTCTCACGTGGAGACGCGTCCCAATTGTCATGCCAAGACTCGAGGAGAATCCCGAGGTGTCCGTCGCACTTAGGCAGTAGTCCTTATGTCGCTGAACAAACACGTGTCTGGAAGGGCCCTCCCCGTCGTAACTCCAGAATATACCCCATGTTCTGGCCGCAACTCGAGAAAAACCATGAGACTTCCCCCTCGCCCCGAGATGAGGCCCGATTCCCCTGCACTGCGTCCAGAGCAATTCCGTGTTCCACATCAAACGTGAAAGGAGCCTTGATTTCCTTGATGGCACTCCAGAGAAAACCCAAGATCACTGTCTCCAATCTAGAGGGATCCTGAGGTCACTGGAGCAACACGAAAGAGCTCCGTGGACCCCAAATCAACTCGAGATGAGAGTTTAGTCCCTGGCTTCGACTCAACAGGAATAGCGACTTTCCACAAGCACCTCAAGATTAGGCTTCTCTCTGCTACAGGTAAGTGAGAGTGACCCTGAGTTTGTGGCCTCAAGGGGAATGGACACCGAGATGCTCTGACTCGAAGTAAGGCCGGATATCCCTGCAGTGAATTGAATGCAGGCTCGTCTTGCATCTCCCAAGACGAAGGGATGTCTGAATCCCCTGTGGAGACCACAGAGAAAGACCTAGATCTCCGCCTCTTCGCGAACGGAGGCCTCACATCCTTTGAAAACTCGAGAGGTCGGCGGAGATCAATGCTTCCAAAGGAGATGATGCCTGACTCCTCTTGAAAATGGATAGGAGTCCCAGGATCCCTGTGGCACGTGGAAAGGGACCCTGGGTCTCCCGCCTCACGTGGAGACACGTCCCAATTGCCATGCCAAGACTCGAGGAGCATCCCGAGTTGTCCCTCGCAACTAGGAAGGAGTCCTGACGTCGCTGAACAAACACGTGTCTGGAAGGGACCTCCCCGTCTTAACTTGAGAATATACCCCAGGTTCCGGCCGCAACTCGAGAAAAACCATGAGACTTCCCCCTCGCCCCGACATGAGGCCCGATTCCCCTGCACTGCGTGCAGAGCAATTCCGTATTCCACATCAAATGTGAAAGGAACCTTGATTTCCTTGACGGCACTCCAGAGAAAACCCAAGATCACTGTCTCAAGTCTAGAAGGATCCTGAGGTCACTGGAGCAACAAGAAAGGGCTCCGTGGACCCCAAATCAACTCGAGATGAGAGCTTAGTCCCTGGCTTCGACTCAAGAGGAATACCAACTTTCCACAAGCACCTCAAGAGGAGGCTTCTCCCAGCTACATAGATGTGAGAGGGACCCTGAGTTTGTGGCCTCAAGTGGAATGGACACCGAGATGCTCTAACTCGAAGTAAGGCCGGATATCCCTGCAGTGAATTGAATGCAGGCTCGTCTTGCATCTCCCAAGACGAAGGGATGTCTGCATCCCCTGTGGAGACCTCAGAGAAAGACCGACTTCTCTGCCTCATCGCGACCAGAGGCCTCACATCCTTTGAAAACTCGAGAGGTCCGCGGAGATCAATGCTTCCAAAGGAGACGATGCCTGAATCCTCTTGAAAATGGATAGGAGTCCCAGGATCCCTGTGGAACGTGGAAAGGGACCCTGGGTCTCCCGCCTCACGTGGAGACGCGTCCCAATTGCCATGCCAAGACTCGAGGAGAATCCCGAGGTGTCCCTCACACCTAGGCAGGAGTCCTGACGGCGCTGAACAAACACGTGTCTGGAAGGGCCCTCCCCGTCGTAACTCGAGAATATACCCCAGATTCCGGCCGCAACTCGAGAAAAACCATGAGATTTCCCCCTTGCCGCGAGTTGAGGCCCGATTCCCCTGCACTGAATGCAGAGCAATTCCGTGTTCCACATCAAACGGGAAAGGAGCCTTGATTTCCTTGATGGCACTCCAGAGAAAACCCAAGATCACTGTCTCAAGTCTAGAGGGATCCTGAAGTTACTGGACCAACATGAAAGGGCGTCGTGGACCGCAAATCAACTCGAGATGAGAGCTTAGACCCTGGCTTAGACTCAAGAGGAATACCAACTTTCCACAAGGACCTCAAGAGGAGGTTTCTCTCAGCTACAGGTATATTTGAGGGACCCTGATTTTGTGGCCTCAAGTGGAATGGACACCGAGATGCTCTGACTCGAAGTAAGGCCGGATATCCCTGCAGTGAATTGAATGCAGGCTCGTCTTGCATCTCCCAATACGAACGGATGTCTGAATCCCCTGTGGAGACCACAGAGAAAGACCTAATTCTCCGCCTCATAGCGACCGGGGGCCTCACATCCTTTGAAAATTCGAGAGGTCCGTGGAGATCAATGCTTCCAAAGGAGACGATGCCTGACTCCTCTTGAAAATGGATAGGAGTCCCAGGATCCCTGTGGCACGTGTAAAGGGACCCTGGGTCTCCCGCCTCACGTGGAGACGCTTCCCCATTGCCATGCCAAGACTCGAGGAGAATCCCGAGGTGTCCCTCGCACCTAGGCAGGAGTCCTGACGTCGCTGAACAAACACGTGTCTGGAAGGGCCCTCCCCGTTGTAACTCGAGAATATACCCCAGGTTCCGGCCGCAACTCGAGAAAAACCATGAGACTTCCCCCTCGCCGCGAGATGAGGCCCGATTCCCCTGCACTGCGTGCAGAGCAATTCCGTGTTCCACACCAAACGTGAAAGGAGCCTTGATTTCCTTGATGGCACTCCAGAGAAAACCCAAGATCACTGTCTCAAGTCTAGAGGGATCCTGAGGTCACTGGAGGAACACGAAAGGGCTCCGTGAACCCCAAATCAACTCGAGATGAGAGCTTAGACCCTGGCTTCGACTCAAGAGGAATACCCACTTTTCACAAGCACCTCAAGACGAGGCTTCTCTCAGCTACAGGTATGTGAGAGGGACCCTGAGTTTGTGGCCTCAAGTGGAATGGACACCGAGATGCTCTGACTCGAAGTAAGGCCGGATATCCCTGCAGTTAATTGAATGCAGGCTCATCTTGCATCTCCCAAGACGAAGGGATGTCTGAATCCCCTGTGGAGACCACACAGAAAGACCTAGTCCACCGCCTCAACGCGACCGGAGGCCTCACATCCTTTGAAAACTCGAGAGGTCCGCGGAGATCAATGCTTCCAAAGGAGACGATGCCTGACTCCTCTTGAAAATGGATAGGAGTCCCAGGATCCCTGTGGCACGTGGAAAGGGACCCTGGGTTTCCCGCCTCACGTGGAGACGCGGCCCAATTGCCATGCCAAGACTCGAGGAGAACCCCGAGGTGTCCCTCACACCTAGGCAGGAGTCCTGACGTCGCTGAACAAACACGTGTCTGGAAGGGCCCTCCCCGTCGTAACTCGAGAATATACCCCAGGTTCCGGCCGCAACTCGAGAAAAACCATGAGACTTCCCCCTCGCCGCGAGATGAGGCCCGATTCCCCTGCACTGCATGCAGAGCAATTCCGTGTTCCACATCAAACGTGAAAGGAGCCTTGATTTCCTTGATGGCACTCCAAAGAAAACCCAAGATCACTGTCTCAAGTCTAGAGGGATCCTGAGGTCACTGGAGCAACACGAAAGTGCTCCGTGGACCCCAAATCAACTCGAGATGAGAGCTTAGTCCCTGGCTTAGACTCAAGTGGAATACCAACTTTCCACAAGCACCTCAAGAGGAGGCTTCTCTCAGCTACAGGTATGTGAGAGGGACCCTGAGTTTGTGGCCTCATGTGGAATGGACACCGAGATGCTCTGACTCAAAGTAAGGCCGGATATCCCTGCAGTGAATTGAATGCAGGCTCGTCTTGCATCTCCCAAGACGAAGGGATGTCTGAATCCCCTGTTGAGACCACAGAGAAAGACCTAGTCCTCCGCCTCATCGCGACCGGAGGCCTCACATCCTTTGAAAACTCGAGAGGTCCGCGGAGATCAATGCTTCCAAAGGAGACGATGCCTGACTCCTCTTGAAAATGGATAGGAGTCCCAGGATCCCTGTGGCACGTGCAAAGGGACCCTGGGTCTCCCGCCTCACGTGGAGACGCGTCCCAATTGCCATGCCAAGACTCGAGGAGAATCCCGAGGTTTCCCTCGCACCTAGGCAGTAGTCCTTATGTCGCTGAACAAACACGTGTCTGAAAGGGCCCTCCCCGTCGTAACTCGAGAATATACCCGAGGTTCCGGCCCCAACTCGAGAAAAACCATGAGACTTCCCACTCGCCGCGAGATGAGGCCCGATTCCCCTGCACTGTGTCCAGAGCAATTCCGTGTTCCACATCAAACGTGAAAGGAGACTTGATTTCCTTGATGACACTCCAGAGAAAACCCAAGATCACTGTCTCAAGTCTAGAGGGATAATGAGGACACTGGAGCAACACGAAAGGGCTCCGTCGACCCCAAATCAACTCGAGATGAGAGCTTAGTCCCTGGCTTCGACTCAAGAGGAATACCAACTTTCCACAAGCACCTCAAGAGGAGGCTTCTCTCAGCTACAGGTATGTGAGAGGGACCCTGAGTTTGTCGCCTCAAGTGGAATGGACACCGAGATGCTCTGACTCGAAGTAAGGCCCGATATCCATGCAGTGAATTGAATGCAGGCTCGTCTTGCATCTCCCAAGACGAAGGGATGTCTGAATCCCCTGTGCGGACCACAGAGAAAGACCTAATTTTAGGCCTCATCGCGACCGGTGGCCTCATATCCTTTCAAAATTCGAGAGGTCCGCGGAGATCAATGCTTCCAAAGGAGACGATGCCTGACTCCTCTTGAAAATGGATAGGAGTCCCAGGATCTCTGTGGCACGTGGAAAGGGACCCTGGGTCTCACGCCTCACGTGGAGACGCATCCCAATTGCCATGCCAAGACTCGAGGAGAATCCCGAGGTGTCCCACGCACCTAGGCAGGAGTCCTGATATCGCTGAACAAACACGTGTCTGGAAGGGCCCTCCCCGTCGTAACTCGAGAATAGACCCCAGGTTCCGGCCGCAACTCGAGAAAAACCATGAGACTTCCCCCTCGCCGCGAGATGAGGCCTGATTCCCCTGCACTGCGTGCAGAGCAGTTCCGTGTTCCACATCAAACGTGAAAGGAGCCTTGATTTCCTTGATGGCACTCCAGAGAAAAACTAAGATCACTGTCTCAAGTCTAGAGGGATCCTGAGGTCACTGGAGCAACACGAAAGGGCTTCGTGGACCCCAAATAAACTCGAGATGAGAGCTTAGTCCCTGGCTTCGACTCAAGAGGAATACCAACTTTCCGCAAGCACCTCAAGAGGAGGCTTCTCTCAGCTAAAGGTATGTGAGAGGGACCCTGAATTTGTGGCCTCAAGTGTAATGGACAACGTGATGCTCTGACTGGAAGTAAGGCCGGATATCCCTGCAGTGAATTGAATGCAGGCTCGTCTTGCATCTCTCAAGACGAAGGGATGTCTGAATCCCCTGTGGAGATGACAGAGAAAGACCTAGTCCTCTGCCTCATCGCTACCGGAGGCCTCACATCCTTTGAAAACTCGAGAGGTCCGCGGAGATCAATGCTTCCAAAGGAGACAATGCCTGACTCCTCTTGAAAATGGATAGGAGTCCCAGGATCCCTGTGGCACGTGGAAAGGGACCCTGGTCTCCCGCCTTAAGTGGAGACGCGTCCCAATTGCCATGCCAAGACTCGAGGAGAATCCCGAGATGTCCCTCGCACCTAGGCAGGAGTCCTGACGTCGCTGAACAAACACGTGTCTGGAAGGGCCCTCTTCGTCGTAACTCGAGAATATACCCCAGGTTCCGGCCGCAACTCGAGAAAAACCATGAGACTTAACCCTCGCTGCGAGATGAGGCACGATTCCGCTGCACTGCGTGCAGAGCAATTCGGTGTTCCACATCAAACATGATAGGAGCCTTGATTTCCTTGATGGCACTCCAGAGAAAACCCAAGATCACTGTCTCAAGTCTAGAGGGATCCTGAGGTCACTGGAGCAACATGAAAGGGCTCCGGGGACCCCAAATCTACTCGAGATGAGAGCTTATTCCCTGGCTTCGACTCAAGAGGAATACCAAGTTTCCACAAGCACCTCAAGAGGAGGCTTCTCTCAGCTACAGGTATGTGAGAGGGACCCTGACTTTGTGGCCTCAAGTGGAAAGGACACCGAGATGCTCGACTCGAAGTAAGGCTTGATATCCCTGCAGTGAATTGAATGCAGGCTCCTCTTGCATCTCCCAAGACGAAGGGATGTCTGAATCCCCTGTGGAGACCACAGAGAATGTCCTAGTCCTCCGCCTCAACGCGACCGGAGGCCTCACATCCTTTGAAAACTCGAGATGTCTGCGGAGATCAATGCTTCCAAAGGAGAAGATGCCTGACTCCTCTTGAAAATGAATAGGAGTCCCAGGATCCCTGTGGCACGTGGAAAGGGACCCTGGGTCTCCCGCCTCACGTGGAGACGCGTCCTCATTGCCATGCCAAGACTCGAGGTGAATCCCGAAGTGTCCCTCGCACCTAGGCAGGAGTCCTGACGTCGCTGAACAAACACGTGTCTGGAAGGGCCCTCCCCGTCGTAACTCGAGAATATACACCAGGTTCCGGCCGCAACTCGAGAAACACCATGAGACTTCCCCCTCGCCGCTAGATGAGGCCCGATTCCCCTGCACTGCGTCCAGAACAATTCCGTGTTCCACATTAAACGTGAAAGGAGCCTTGATTTCCTTGATGGCACTCCAGAGAAAACCCAAGATCACTGTCTCAAGTCTAGAGGGATCCTGAGGTCACTGGAGCAACACCAAAAGGCTCCGTGGACCCCAAATCAACTCGTGATGAGAGCTTAGTCCCTGGCTTCGACTCAAGAGGAATACCAACTTTCCACAAGCACCTCAAGAGGAGGCTTCTCTCAGCTACAGTTATGTGAGAGAGACCCTGAGTTTGTGGCCTCAAGTGGAATGGACACCGAGACGCTCTGACTCAAAGTAAGGCCGGATATCCCTGCAGTGAATTGAATGCAGGCTCGTCTTGCATCTCCCAAGACGCAGGGATGTCGGAATCCCCTGTGGAGACCACAGAGAAAGACCTAGTCCTCCGCATCATCGCGACCGGAGGCCTCACATCCTTTGAAAACTCGAGAGGCCTGCAGAGATCAATGCTTCCAAAGGAGACAATGCCTGACTCCTCTTGAAAATGGATAGGAGTCCCAGGATCCCTGTGGCACGTGGAAAGGGACCCTGGGTCTCCCGCCTCACGTGGAGACGCGTCCCAATTGCCATGCCAAGACTCGAGGAGAATCCCGAGGTGTCCCTCGCACCTAGGCAGGAGTCCTGACATCGCTGAAAAAACACGTGTCTGGAACGGCCCTCCCCGTCGTAACTCGAGAATATACCCCAGGTTCCGGCCGCAACTCGAGAAAAACCATGAAACTTCCCCCTCGCTGCAAGATGAGGCCCGAATCCCCTGGACTGCGTGCAGAGCAATTCCGTGTTCCACATTAAACGTGAAAGGAGCCTTGATTTCCTTGATGGCACTCTAGAGAAAACCCAAGATCACTGTCTCAAGTCTAGAGGGATCCTGAGGTCACTTTAGCAACACGAAAGGGCTCCGTGCACCCCAAATCAACTCGAGATGAGAGCTTAGTCCCTGGCTTCGACTCAGGAGGAATACCAACTTTCCAAAAGCACCTCAAGAGGAAGCTTCTCTCAGCTACAGGTATGTGAGAGGGACCCTAAGTTTGTGGCCTCAAGTGGAAAGGACACCAAGATGCTCTGACTCGAAGTAAGCACGGATATCCCTGCAGTGAATTGAATGCAGGTTTGTCTTGCATCTCCCAAGACGAAGGGATGTCTGAATCCCCTGTGGAGACTACAGAGAAAGACTTCATCCTCAGCCTCATCGCGACCGGAGGCCTCACATCCTATGAGAACTTGAGAGGTGTGCGGAGATCAATGCTTCCAAAGGAGACGATGCCTGACTCCTCTTGAAAATGGATAGGAGTCCCAGGATCCCTGTGGCACGTGGAAAGGGAACCTGGGTCTCCCGCCTCAGGTGGAGACACGTGCCAATTGCCATGCCAAGACTCGAGGAGAATCCCGAGGTGTCCCTCGCACCTAGGCAGGAGTCCTGACATCGCTGAACAAACACGTGTCTGGAAGGGCCCTCCCCGTCGTAACTCGAGAATATACCCCAAGTTCCGGCCGCAACTCGAGAAAAACCATGAGATTTCCCCTTCACCGCGAGATGAGGCCCGATTCCCCTGCACTGCGTGCAGAGCAATTCCGTGTTCCACATCAAACGGGAAAGGAGGCTTGATTTCCTTGATGGCACTCCAGAGAAAACCCAAGATCACTGTTTCAAGTCTAGAGGGATCCTGAGGTCACTGGAGCAAAAGGTAAGGGCTCCGTGGACCCCAAATCAACTCGCGATGAGAGCTTAGTCCCTGGCTTCAACTCAAGAGGAATACGAACTTTCCACAATCCCCTCAAGAGGAGGCTTCTCTCAGCTACAGGTATGTGAGAGGGACCCTGAGTTTGTGGCCTCAAGTAGAATGGACACCGAGATGCTCTGACTAGAAGTAAGGCCGGATATCCCTGCAGTGAATTGAATGCAGGCTCATCTTGCATCTCCCAAGATGGAGGGATATCTGAATCCCCTGTGGAGACCACAGAGAAAGACCTAGTTCTCAGCCTCATGGCGACCGGAGGCCTCACATCCTTTGAAAACTCGAGAGGTTGGCGGAGATCAATGCTTCCAAAGGAGACGATGCCTGACTCCTCTTGAAAATGGATAGGAGTCCCAGGATCCCTGTGGCACGTGGAAAGGGACCCTGGGTCTCCCGCCTCACGTGGAGACACGTCCCAATTGCCATGCCAAGACTCGAGGAGCATCCCGAGTTGTCCCTCGCAACTAGGCAGGAGTCCTGACGTCGCTGAACAAACACGTGTCTGGAAGGGACCTCCCCGTCTTAACTTGAGAATATACCCCAGGTTCCGGCCGCAACTCGAGAAAAACCATGAGACTTCCCCCTCGCCCCGACATGAGGCCCGATTCCCCTGCACTGCGTGCAGAGCAATTCCGTGTTCCACATCAAATGTGAAAGGAACCTTGATTTCCTTGACGGCACTCCAGAGAAAACCCAAGATCACTGTCTCAAGTCTAGAAGGATCCTGAGGTCACTGGAGCAACAAGAAAGGGCTCCGTGGACCCCAAATCAACTCGAGATGAGAGCTTAGTCCCTGGCTTCGACTCAAGAGGAATACCAACTTTCCACAAGCACCTCAAGAGGAGGCTTCTCCCAGCTACATAGATGTGAGAGGGACCCTGAGTTTGTGGCCTCAAGTGGAATGGACACCGAGATGCTCTAACTCGAAGTAAGGCCGGATATCCCTGCAGTGAATTGAATGCAGGCTCGTCTTGCATCTCCCAAGACGAAGGGATGTCTGCATCCCCTGTGGAGACCTCAGAGAAAGACCGACTTCTCTGCCTCATCGCGACCAGAGGCCTCACATCCTTTGAAAACTCGAGAGGTCCGCGGAGATCAATGCTTCCAAAGGAGCCGATGCCTGAATCCTCTTGAAAATGGATAGGAGTCCCAGGATCCCTGTGGAACGTGGAAAGGGACCCTGGGTCTCCCGCCTCACGTGGAGACGCGTCCAAATTGCCATGCCAAGACTCGAGGAGAATCCCGAGGTGTCCCTCACACCTAGGCAGGAGTCCTGACGGCGCTGAACAAACACGTGTCTGGAAGGGCCCTCCCCGTCGTAACTCGAGAATATACCCCAGATTCCGGCCGCAACTCGAGAAAAACCATGAGATTTCCCCCTTGCCGCGAGTTGAGGCCCGATTGCCCAGCACTGAATGCAGAGCAATTCCGTGTTCCACATCAAACGGGAAAGGAGCCTTGATTTCCTTGATGGCACTCCAGAGAAAACCCAAGATCACTGTCTCAAGTCTAGAGGGATCCTGAAGTCACTGGACCAACAGGAAAGGGCTTCGTGGACCCCAAATCAACTCGAGATGAGAGCTTAGACCCTGGCTTAGACTCAAGAGGAATACCAACTATCCACAAGGACTTCAAGAGGAGGTTTCTCTCAGCTACAGGTATATTTGAGGGACCCTGATTTTGTGGCCTCAATTGGAATGGACACCGAGATGCTCTGACTCGAAGTAAGGCCGGATATCCCTGCAGTGAATTGAATGCAGGCTCGTCTTGCATCTCCCAATACGAACGGATGTCTGAATCCCCTGTGGAGACCACAGAGAAAGACCTAATTCTCCGCCTCATAGCGACCGGGGGCCTCACATCCTTTGAAAATTCGAGAGGTCCGTGGAGATCAATGCTTCCAAAGGAGACGATGCCTGACTCCTCTTGAAAATGGATAGGAGTCCCAGGATCCCTGTGGCACGTGTAAAGGGACCCTGGGTCTCCCGCCTCACGTGGAGACGCTTCCCCATTGCCATGCCAAGACTCGAGGAGAATCCCGAGGTGTCCCTCGCACCTAGGCAGGAGTCCTGACGTCGCTGAACAAACACGTGTCTGGAAGGGCCCTCCCCGTCGTAACTCGAGAATATACCCCAGGTTCCGGCCGCAACTCGAGAAAAACCATGAGACTTCCCCCTCGCCGCGAGATGAGGCCCGATTCCCCTGCACTGCGTGCAGAGCAATTCCGTGTTCCACACCAAACGTGAAAGGAGCCTTGATTTCCTTGATGGCACTCCAGAGAAAACCCAAGATCACTGTCTCAAGTCTAGAGGGATCCTGAGGTCACTGGAGGAACATGAAAGGGCTCCGTGGACCCCAAATCAACTCGAGATGAGAGCTTAGACCCTGGCTTCGACTCAAGAGGAATACCCACTTTTCACAAGCACCTCAAGACGAGGCTTCTCTCAGCTACAGGTATGTGAGAGGGACCCTGAGTTTGTGGCCTCAAGTGGAATGGACACCGAGATGCTCTGACTCGAAGTAAGGCCGGATATCCCTGCAGTTAATTGAATGCAGGCTCATCTTGCATCTCCCAAGACGACGGGATGTCTGAATCCCCTGTGGAGACCACACAGAAAGACCTAGTCCACCGCCTCAAAGCGACCGGAGGCCTCACATCCTTTGAAAACTCGAGAGGTCCGCGGAGATCAATGCTTCCAAAGGAGACGATGCCTGACTCCTCTTGAAAATGGATAGGAGTCCCAGGATCCCTGTGGCACGTGGAAAGGGACCCTGGGTTTCCCGCCTCACGTGGAGACGCGGCCCAATTGCCATGCCAAGACTCGAGGAGAATCCCGAGGTGTCCCTCACACCTAGGCAGGAGTCCTGACGTCGCTGAACAAACACGTGTCTGGAAGGGCCCTCCCCGTCGTAACTCGAGAATATACCCCAGGTTCCGGCCGCAACTCGAGAAAAACCATGAGACTTCCCCCTCGCCGCGAGATGAGGCCCGATTCCCCTGCACTGCATGCAGAGCAATTCCGTGTTCCACATCAAACGTGAAAGGAGCCTTGATTTCCTTGTTGGCACTCCAGAGAAAACCCAAGATCACTGTCTCAAGTCTAGAGGGATCCTGAGGTCACTGGAGCAACACGAAAGGGCTCCGTGGACCCCAAATCAACTCGAGATGAGAGCTTAGTCCCTGGCTTAGACTCAAGTGGAATACCAACTTTCCACAAGCACCTCAAGAGGAGGCTTCTCTCAGCTACAGGTATGTGAGAGGGACCCTGAGTTTGTGGCCTCATGTGGAATGGACACCGAGATGCTCTGACTCAAAGTAAGGCCGGATATCCCTGCAGTGAATTGAATGCAGGCTCGTCTTGCATCTCCCAAGACGAAGGGATGTCTGAATCCCCTGTTGAGACCACAGAGAAAGACCTAGTCCTCCGCCTCATCGCGACCGGAGGCCTCACATCCTTTGAAAACTCGAGAGGTCCGCGGAGATCAATGCTTCCAAAGGAGACGATGCCTGACTCCTCTTGAAAATGGATAGGAGTCCCAGGATCCCTGTGGAACGTGGAAAGGGACCCTGGGTCTCCCGCCTCACGTGGAGACGCGTCCCAATTGCCATGCCAAGACTCGAGGAGAATCCCGAGGTTTCCCTCGCACCTAGGCAGTAGTCCTTATGTCGCTGAACAAACACGTGTCTGAAAGGGCCCTCCCCGTCGTAACTCGAGAATATACCCCAGGTTCCGGCCCCAACTCGAGAAAAACCATGAGACTTCCCACTCGCCGCGAGATGAGGCCCGATTCCCCTGCACTGTGTCCAGAGCAATTCCGTGTTCCACATCAAACGTGAAAGGAGACTTGATTTCCTTGATGACACTCCAGAGAAAACCCTAGATCACTATCTCAAGTCTAGAGGGATAATGAGGACACTGGAGCAACACGAAAGGGCTCCATCGACCCCAAATCAACTCGAGATGAGAGCTTAGTCCCTGGCTTCGACTCAAGAGGAATACCAACTTTCCACAAGCACCTCAAGAGGAGGCTTCTCTCAGCTACAGGTATGTGAGAGGGACCCTGAGTTTGTCGCCTCAAGTGGAATGGACACCTAGATGCTCTGACTCGAAGTAAGGCCCGATATCCCTGCAGTGAATTGAATGCAGGCTCGTCTTGCATCTCCCAAGACGAAGGGATGTCTGAATCCCCTGTGCGGACCACAGAGAAAGACCTAATTTTAGGCCTCATCGCGACCGGTGGCCTCATATCCTTTCAAAATTCGAGAGGTCCGCGGAGATCAATGCTTCCAAAGGAGACGATGCCTGACTCCTCTGGAAAATGGATAGGAGTCCCAGGATCCCTGTGGCACGTGGAAAGGGACCCTGCTTCTCCCGCCTCACGTGGAGACGCGTCCAAATTGCCATGCCAAGACTCGAGGAGAATCCCGAGGTGTCCCTCGCACCTAGGCAGGAGTCCTCACGTCGCTGAACAAACCCTTGTCTGGACAGGCCCTCCCCGTCGTAACTCGAGAATATACCCCAGGTTCCGGCCGCAACTCGAGAAAAACCATGAGAATTCCCCCTCCCCGCGAAATGAGGTCCGATTCCCCTGCATATAGTGCAGACCAATACCGTGTTCCACATCAAACGTGAAAGGAGCCTTGATTTCCTTGATGGCACTCCAGAGAAAACCCAAGATCACTGTCTCAAGTCTAGAGGGATCCTGAGGTCACTGTAGAAACACGAAAGGGATCCGTGGACCCCAAATCAACTCGAGATGAGAGCTTAGTCCCTGGCTTCGACTCAAGAGGAATACCAACTTTTCACAAGCACCTCAAGAGGAGGCTTCTCTCAGCTACAGATATGTCAGAGGGACCCTGAGTTTGTGGCCTCAAGTGGAATGCACACCGAGATGCTCTGACTCGAAGTAAGGCCGGATATCCCTGCAGTGAATTGAATGCAGGCTCGTCTTGCATCTCCCAAGACGAAGGGTTGTCTGAATCCCCTGTGGAGCCCACAGAGAAAGACCTAGTCCTCCGCCTCAACGCGACCGGATGCCTCACATCCTTTGAAAACTCGAGTGGTTAGCGGAGATCAATACTTCCGAAGGAGACGATGCCTGACTCCTCTTGAAAATGGATAGGAGTCCCAGGATCACTGTGGCACGTCGAAAGGGACCCTGGGTTTCCCGCCTCACGTGGAGACGCGTCCCAATTGCCATGCCAAGACTCGAGGAGAATCCCGAGGTG
This sequence comes from Dama dama, assembly GCF_033118175.1. NCBI lineage: Eukaryota > Metazoa > Chordata > Mammalia > Artiodactyla > Cervidae > Dama > Dama dama. The sequence continues at coordinate 7,299,170 of NC_083697.1, read as the reverse complement.
TCCCTTGCACCTAGGCAGGAGTCCTGACGTCGCTGAACAAACACGTGTCTGGAAGGGCCCTCCCCGTCGTAACTCGAGAATATACCCCAGGTTCCGGCCACAACTCGAGAAAAACCATGAGACTTCCCACTCCCCGCGATATGAGGCCCGATTCCCCTGCCCTGCGTGCAGAGCAATTCCGTATTCCACATCAAAAATGAAAGGAGCCTTGATTTCCTTGATGGCACTCCAGAGAAAACCCAAGATCACTGTCTCAAGTCTAGAGGGATCCTGAGGTCACTGGAGCAACACGAAAGGGCTCCGTGGACCCCAAATCAACTCGAGATGAGAGCTTAGTCCCTGGCTTCAAATTGAGAGGAATACCAACTTTCCACAAGCACCTCAAGAGGAGGCTTCTCTCAGCTACAGGTATGTGAGAGGGACCCTGAGTTTGTGGCCTCAAGTGGAATGGACACCGAGATGCTCTGACTCGAAGTAAGGCCGGATATCCCTGCAGTGAATTGAATGCAGGCTCGTCTTGCATCTCCCAAGACGAAGGGATGTCTGAATCCCCTGTGGAGACCACAGAGAAAGACCTAATTTTCCGCTTCATCGCGACCGGTGGCCTCACATCCTTTGAAAATTCGAGAGGTCCGCGGAGATCAATGCTTCCAAAGGACACGATGCCTGACTCCTCTTGAAAATGGATAGGAGTCCCAGGATCCCTGTGGCACGTGGAAAGGGACCCTGGTTCTCCCGCCTCTCGTGGAGACGCGTCCAAATTGCCATGTCAAGACTCGAGGAGAATCCCGAGGTGTCCCTCGCACCTAGGCAGGAGTCCTGACGTCGCTGAACAAACACGTGTCTGGAAGGGCCCTCCCCGTCGTAACTGGAGAATATACCCCAGGTTCCGGCCGCAACTCGAGAAAAACCATGAGACTTCCCCCTCGCCGCGAGATGAGGCCCGATTCCCCTGCACTGCGTCCAGAACAATTCCGTGTTCCACATTAAACGTGAAAGGAGCCTTGATTTCCTTGATGGCACTCCAGAGAAAACCCAAGATCACTGTCTCAAGTCTAGAGGGATCCTGAGGTCACTGGAGCAACACCAAAAGGCTCCGTGGACCCCAAATCAACTCGTGATGAGAGCTTAGTCCCTGGCTTCGACTCAAGAGGAATACCAACTTTCCACAAGCACCTCAAGAGGAGGCTTCTCTCAGCTACAGTTATGTGAGAGGGACCCTGAGTTTGTGGCCTCAAGTGGAATGGACACCGAGACGCTCTGACTCAAAGTAAGGCCGGATATCCCTGCAGTGAATTGAATGCAGGCTCGTCTTGCATCTCCCAAGACGCAGGGATGTCGGAATCCCCTGTGGAGACCACAGAGAAAGACCTAGTCCTCCGCATCATCGCGACCGGAGGCCTCACATCCTTTGAAAACTCGAGAGGCCTGCAGAGATCAATGCTTCCAAAGGAGACAATGCCTGACTCCTCTTGAAAATGGATAGGAGTCCCAGGATCCCTGTGGCACGTGGAAAGGGACCCTGGGTCTCCCGCCTCACGTGGAGACGCGTCCCAATTGCCATGCCAAGACTCGAGGAGAATCCCGAGGTGTCCCTCGCACCTAGGCAGGAGTCCTGACATCACTGAAAAAACACGTGTCTGGAACGGCCCTCCCCGTCGTAACTCGAGAATATACCCCAGGTTCCGGCCGCAACTCGAGAAAAACCATGAAACTTCCCCCTCGCTGCAAGATGAGGCCCGAATCCCCTGGACTGCGTGCAGAGCAATTCCGTGTTCCACATTAAACGTGAAAGGAGCCTTGATTTCCTTGATGGCACTCTAGAGAAAACCCAAGATCACTGTCTCAAGTCTAGAGGGATCCTGAGGTCACTTTAGCAACACGAAAGGGCTCCGTGCACCCCAAATCAACTCGAGATGAGAGCTTAGTCCCTGGCTTCGACTCAAGAGGAATACCAACTTTCCAAAAGCACCTCAAGAGGAAGCTTCTCTCAGCTACAGGTATGTGAGAGGGACCCTAAGTTTGTGGCCTCAAGTGGAAAGGACACCGAGATGCTCTGACTCGAAGTAAGCACGGATATCCCTGCAGTGAATTGAATGCAGGCTCGTCTTGCATCTCCCAAGACGAAGGGATGTCTGAATCCCCTGTGGAGACCACAGAGAAAGACCTAGTCCTCCGCCTCATCGCGACGGGAGGCCTCACATCCTTTGAAAACTCGAGAGGTCCGCGGAGATCAATGCTTCCTAAGGAGACGATGCCTGACTCCTCTTGAAAATGGATAGGAGTCCCAGGATCCCTGTGGCACGTCGAAAGGGACCATGGGTCTCCTGCCTCAGGTGGAGACGCGTCCCAATTGCCATGCCAAGACTCGAGGAGAATCCCGAGGTGTCCCTCGCACCTAGGCAGGAGTCCTGACGTCGCTGAACAAACACGTGTCTGGAAGGGCCCTCCCCGTCGTAACTCGAGAATATACCCCAGGTTCCGGCAGCAACTCGTGAAAAACCATGAGACTTCCCCCTCGCCGCGAGATGAGGCCCGATTCCCCTGCACTGCGTGCAGAGCAATTCCGTGTTCCATATCAAACGTGAAAGGAGCCTTGATTTCCTTGATGGCACTCCAGAGAAAACCCAAGATCACTGTCTCAAGTCTAGAGGGACCCTGAGGTCACTGGAGCAAAACGAAAGAGCTCCGTGGACCCCAAATCAACTCGAGATGAGAGCTTAGTCCCTGGATTCGAGTCAAGAGGAATACCAACTTTCCACAAGCACCTCAAGAGGAGGCTTCTCCCAGCTACAGGTATGTGAGAGGGACCCTGAGTTTGTGGCCTCAAGTTGAATGGACACCGAGATGCTCTGACTCGAAGTAAGGCCGGATATCCCTGCAGTGAATTGAATGCAGGCTCGTCCTGCATCTCCCAAGACGAAGGGATGTCTGAATCCGCTGTGGAGACCACAGAGAAAGACCTAGTTCTCCGCCTCATCGCGACCGGAGGCCTCACATCCTCTGAAAACTCGAGAGGTCCGCGGAGATCAATGCTTCCAAAGGAGACGATGCCTGACTCATCTTGAAAACGGATAGGAGTCCCAGGATCCCTGTGGCACGTGGAAAGGGACCCTAGGTCTCCCGCCTCACGTGGAGACGCATCCCAATTGCCATGCCAAGACTCGAGGAGAATCCCGAGTTGTCCCACGCACCTAGGCAGGAGTCCTGACGTCGCTGAACAAACACGTGTCTGGAAGGGCCCTCCCCGTCGTAACTCGAGAGTAGACCCCAGGTTCCGGCCGCAACTCGAGAAAAACCATGAGACTTCCCCCTCGCCGCGAGATGAGGCCCGATTCCCCTGCACTGCGTGCAGAGCAATTCCGTGTTCCACATCAAACGTGAAAGGAGCCTTGATTTCCTTGATGGCACTCCAGAGAAAACCCAAGATCACTGTCTAGAGTCTAGCGGGATCCTGCCGTCACTGGAGCAACACGAAAGGGATCCGTGGACCCCAAATCAACTCGAGATGAGAGCTTAGTCCCTGGCTTCGACTCAAGAGGAATACCAACTTTCCACAAGCACCTCAAGAGGAGGCTTCTCTCAGGTACAGGTATGTGAGAGGGACCCTGAGTTTGTGGCCTCAAGTGGAATGGACACCGAGATGCTCTGACTCGAAGTAAGGCCGGATATCCCTGCAGTGAATTGAATGCAGGCTCGTCTTGCATCTCCCAAGACGAAGGGATGTCTGAATCCCCTTTGGAGACCACAGAGAAAGACCTATTCCTCCGCCTCATCGCGACCGGAGGCCTCACATCCTTTGAAAATTCGAGAGGTCCGCGGAGATCAATGCTTCCAAAGGAGACGATGCCTGACTCCTCTTGAAAATGGATAGGAGTCCCAGGTTCCCTGTGGCACGTGGAAAGGGACCCTGGGTCTTCTGCATCCCGTGGAGACGCGTCCCAATTGCCATGCCAAGACTCGAGGAGAATCCCGAGGTGTCTCTCGCACCTAGGCAGGAGTCCTGACGTCGCTGAACAAACACGTGTCTGGAAGGGCCCTCCCCGTCGTAACTCGAGAATATACCCCAGGTTCCGGCCGCAACTCGAGAAAAACCATGAGACTTCCCCCTTGCTGCGAGATGAGGCCCGATTCCCTTGCACTGCGAGCAGAGCAATTCCGTGTTCAATATCAAACGTGAAAGGAGCCTTGATTACCTTGATGGCACTCCAGAGAAAACCCAAGATCACTGTCTCAAGTCTAGAGGGATCCTGAGGTCACTGGAGCAACACGAAAGGGCTCCGTGGACAACAAATAAACTCGAGATGAGAGCTTAGCCCCTGGCTTCGAGTCAAGAGGAATACCAACTTTCCACAAGCACCTCAAGATGAGGCTTCTCTCAGCTACAGGTATGTGAGAGGGACCCTGAGTTTGTGGCCTCAAGTGGAATGGACACCGAGATGCTCTGACTGAAAGTAAGGCCGGATATCCCTGCAGTGAATTGAATGCAGGCTCGTCTTCCATCTCCCAAGACGAAGGGATGTCTGAATCCCCTGTGGAGACCACAGAGAAAGACCCAGTTCTCCGCCTCATCGCGACCGGAGGCCTCACATCCTTTGAAAACTCGAGAGGTCCGCGGTGATCAATGCTTCCAAAGGAAACGATGCCTGACTCCTCTTGAAAATGGATAGGAGTCCCAGGATCCCTGTGGCACGTGGAAAGGGACCCTGGGTGTCCCACCTCATGTGGAGACGCGTCCCAAATGCCTTGCCAAGACTCGAGGAGAATCCCGAGGTGTCCCTTGCACCTAGGCAGGTGTCCTGACGTCGCTGAACAAACACGTGTCTGGAAGGGCCCTCCCGGTCGTAACTCGAGAATATACCCCAGGTTCCGGCCGCAACTCGAGAAAAACCATGAGACTTCCCCTTCGCCGCGAGATGAGGCCCGATTCCCCTGCAATGCTTGCAGAGAAATTCCGTGTTCCACATCAAACGTGAAAGGAGCCTTGATTTCCTTGATGGCACTCCAGAGAAAACCCAAGATCAGTCTCTCAAGTCAGGAGGGATCATGAGGTAACTGTAGCAAAAAGAAAGGGCTCCATGGAGCCCAAATCAGCTCGAGATGAGAGCTTCGTCCCTGGCTTCGACTCAAGAGGAATACCCACTTTCCACAAGCACCTCAAGAGGAGGCTTTTCTCAGCTACAGGTATGTGAGAGGGACCCTGAGTTTGTGGCCTCAAGTGGAATGTACCCCGAGATGTTCTGACTCGAAGTAAGGCCAGATATCCCTGCAGTAAATTGAATGCAGGGTCATCATGCATCTCCCAAGACGAAGGGATGTCTGAATCCCATGTGGAGACCACAGAGAAAGACCTAGTTCTCCGCCTCATCAAGACCGGAGGCCTCACATCCTTTGAAAACGCGAGAGGTCTGCGGAGATTAATGCTTCCAAAGGAGACGATGCCTGACTCCTCTTGAAAATGGATAGGAGTCCCAGGATCCCTGAGGCACGTGGAAAGGGACCCTGGGTCTCCCGCCTCACGTGGAGACGCGTCCCAATTGCCATGCCAAGACTCGAGGAGAATCCCGAGGTGTCCCTCACACCTAGGCAGGAGTCCTGACGTCGCTGAAGAAACACGTGTCTGGAAGGGCCCTCCCCGTCGTAACTCGAGAATATACCCCAGGTTCCGGCCCCAACTCGAGAAAAACCATGAGACTTCCCCCTCACCGCGAGAGGAGGCCCGATTCCCCTGCACTGCGTGCAGAGCAATTCCGTGTTCCACATCAAACGTGAAAGGATCCTTGATTTCCTTGATGGCACTCCAGAGAAAACCCAAGATCACTGTCTCAAGTCTAGAGGGATCCTGAGGTCACTGTCGCAACACGAAAGGGCTTCGTGGACCCCAAATCAACTCGAGATGAGAGCTTAGTCCCTGGCTTCGACTCAAGAAGAATACCAACTTTCCACAAGCACCATAAGAGGAGGCTTCTCTCAGCTACAGGTATGTGAGAGGGACCCTGAGTTTCTGGCCTCAAGTAGAATGGACAGCGAGATGCTCTGACTCGAAGTAAGGCCGGATATCCCTGCAGTGAATTGAATACAGGCTCGTCTTGCATCTCCCTTGTCGAAGGGATGTCTGAATCCCCTGTGGAGACCACAGAGAAAGACCTAGTTCTCTACCTCATCGCGACCGGAGGCCTCACATTCTTTGAAGACTCGAGAGGTCCGCGGAGATCAATGCTTCCCAAGGAAACGATGCCTGACTCCTCTTGAAAATGGTTAGGAGTCCCAGGATCCCTGTGGCACTTGGAAAGGGACACTGGGTCTCCCGCCTCATGTGGAGACGCGTCCCAATTGCCATGCCAAGACTCGAGGAGAATCCCGAGTTGTCCCTCGCACCTAGGCAGGAGTCGTGACGTCGCTGAACAAACACGTGTCTGGAAGGGCCCTCCCCGTCGTAACTCGAGAATATACCCCAGGTTCCGGCCGCAACTAGAGAAAAACCATGAGACTTCCCCCTCGCTGCGAGATGAGGCCCGATTCCCCTGCACTGCGTGCAGAGCAATTCCGTGTTCCACATCAAACATGAAAGGAGCCTTGATTTCCTTGATGGCACACCAGAGAAAACCCAAGATCACTTTCTCAAGTCTAGAGGGATCCTGAGGTCACTGGAGCAACACGAAAGGGCTCCCTGGACCCCAAATCAACTCGAGATGATAGCTTCGTCCCTGGCTTCGACTCAAGAGGAATACCCACTTTCCACAAGCACCTCAAGAGGAGGCTTCACTCAGCTACAGGTATGTGAGAGGGACCCTGAGTTTGTGGCCTCAAGTGGAATGGACACCGAGATGCTCTGACTCAAAGGAAGGCCGGATATCCGTGCAGTGAATTGAATGCAGGCTCGTCTTGCATCTCCCACGACGAAGGGATGTCTGAATCCCCTGTGGAGACCACAGAGAAAGACCTAGTTCTCCGCCTCATCGCAACCAGAGGCCTCACGTCCTTTGAAAACTCGAGGTCCGCGGAGATCAATGCTTCCAAAGGAGAAGATGCCTGACTCCTCTTGAAAATGGATAGGAGTCCCAGGATCCCTGTGGCACGTGGAAAGGGAACCTGGGTCTCCCGCCTCACGTGGACACGCGTCCCAATGGCCATGCCAAGACTCGAGGAGAATCCCGAGGTGTCCCTCGCACCTAGGCAGGAGTAACTCGAGAATATACCCCAGGTTCCGGCCGCAACTCGAGAAAAACCATGAGAATTCCCCCTTGCCGCGAGATGAGGCCCGATTCCCCTGCACTGCGTGCAGAGCAATTCCGTGTTCCACAACAAATATGAAAGGAGCCTTGATTTCCTTAATGGCACTCCAGAGAACACCCAAGATCACTGTCGCAAGTCTAGAGGGATCCTGAGGTCACTGTAGCAACACGAAAGTGCTCCGTGGACCCCAAATCAACTCGAGATGAGAGCTTCGTCCCAGGCTTCGACTCAAGAGGAATACCCACTTTCCACAAGCACCTCAAGAGGAGGCTTCTCTCAGCTACAGGTATGTGAGAGGGACCCTGAGTTTGTGTTCTCAAGTGGAATGGACACCGAGACGCTCTGACTCGAAGGAAGGCCGGATATCCCTGCAGTGAATTGAATGCAGGCTCGTCTTGCATCTCCCAAGACGAAGGGATGTCTGAATCCCCTGTGGAGACCACAGAGAAACACCTAGTTCTCCGCCTCATCGCGACCGGAGTTCTCACGTCCTTTGAAAACTCGAGATGTCCGCGGAGATCAATGCTTCCAAAGGAGACGATGCCTGACTCCTCTTGAAAATGGATAGGTGTCCCAGGATCCCTGTGGCACGTGGAAAGGGACCCTGGGTCTCCCGCCTCACGTGGAGACGCGTCCCAATGGCCAAGCCAAGACTCGAGGAGAATCCCGAGGTGTCCCTCACACCTAGGCAGGAGTCCTGACGTCGCTGAAGAAACACGTGTCTGTAAGGGCCCTCCCCGTCGTAACTCGAGAATATATCCCAGGTTCCGGCCGCAACTCGAGAAAAACCATGAGACTTCCCCCTCGCCGCGAGATGAGGCCCGATTCCCCTGCAGTGCGTGCAGAGCAATTCCGTGTTCCACATCAAACATGAAAGGAACCTTGATTTCCTTGATGGCACTCCAGAGAACACCCAAGATCACTGTCTCAAGTCTAGAGGGATCCTGAGGTCACTGTAACAACACGAAAGGGCTCCGTGGACCCCAAATCAACTCGAGATGAGAGCTTCGTCCCTGGCTTCCACTCAAGAGGAATACCCACTTTCCACAAGCACCTCAAGAGGAGGCTTCTCTCAGCTACAGGTATGTGAGAGGGACCCTGAGTTTGTGGCCTCAAGTGGAATGGACACCGAGATGCTCTGACTCGAAGGAAGGCCGGATATCCGTGCAGTGAATTGAATGCAGGCTCGTCTTGCATCTCCCACGACGAAGGGATGTCTGAATCCCCTGTGGAGACCACAGAGAAACACCTAGTTCTCCGCCTCATCGCGACCGGAGACCTCACGTCCTTTGAAAACTCGATATGTCCGCGGAGATCAATGCTTCCAAAGGAGACGAATCCTGACTCCTCTTGAAAATGGATAGGTGTCCCAGGATCCCTGTGGCACGCGGAAAGAGACCCTGGGTCTCCCGCCTCACGTGGAGACGCGTCCCAACTGCCATGCCAAGACTCGAGGAGAATACCGAGGTGTCCCTCACACCTAGGCAGGAGTCCTGACGTCGCTGAAAAAACAGGTGTCTGGAAGGGCCCTCCCCGTCTCAACTCGAGAAAATACCCCAAGTTCGGGCCGCAACTCGAGAAAAACCATGAGACATCCCCCTCGCCGCGAGATGAGGCCCGATTCCCCTGCACTGCGTGCAGAGCAATTCCGTGTTCCACATGAAACATGAAAGGAGCCTTGATTTCCTTGATGGCACTCCAGAGAACACCCAAGATCACTGTCTCAAGTCTAGAGGGATCCTGAGATCACTGTAGCAGCACGAAAGGGCTCGGTGGACCCCAAATCAACTCGAGATGATAGCTTCTTCCCTGGCTTCGACTCAAGAGGAATACCCACTTTCCACAAGCACCTCAAGAGGAGGCTTCTCTCAGCTACAGGTATGTGAGAGGGACCCTGAGTTTGTGGCCTCAAGTGGAATGGACACCGAGATGCTCTGACTCGAAGGAAGGCCGGATATCCCTGCAGTGAATTGAATGCAGGCTCGTCTTGCATCTCCCACGACGAAGGGATGTCTGAATCCCCTGTGGAGACCACAGAGAAAGACCTAGTTCTCCGCCTCATCGCGACCGGAAGCCTCACGTCCTTTGAAAACTCGAGAGGTCCGCGGAGATCAATGCTTCCTAGGTAGATGATGCCTGACTCCTCTTGAAAATGGATAGGAGTCCCGGGATCCCTGTGGCACGTGGAAAGGGACCCTGGGTCTCCCGCCTCACGTGGAGACGCGTCCCAATTGCCATGCCAAGACTCGAGGAGAATCCCGAGGTGTCCCTCGCACCTAGGCAGGAGTCCTGACGTCGCTGAAGAAACACGTGTCTGGAAGGGCCCTCCCCGTCGTAACTCGAGAATATACCCCAGGTTCTGGCCACAACTCGAGAAAAACCATGAGACTTCCCCCTCGCCGCGAGATGAGGCCCGATTCCCCTGCACTGCGTGCAGAGCAATGCCGTGTTCCACATCAAACATGAAAGGAGCCTTGATTTCCTTAATGGCACTCCAGAGAACACCCAAGATCACTGTCTCAAGTCTAGAGGGATCCTGAGGTCACTGGAGCAACAAGAAAGGGCTCCGTGGACCCCAAATCAACTCGAGATGAGAGCTTCGTCCCAGGCTTCGACTCAAGAGGAATACCCACTTTCCACAAGCACCTCAAGAGGAGGCTTCTCTCAGCTACAGGTATGTGAGAGGGACCCTGAGTTTGTGGCCTCAAGTGGAATGGACACCGAGATGCTCTGACTCGAAGTAAGGCCGGATATCCCTGCAGTGAATTGAATGCAGGCTCGTCTTGCATCTCCTAAGACGAAGGGATGTCTGAATCCCCTGTGGAGACCACAGAGAAAGACCTAGTCCTCCGCCTCATCGCGACCGGAGGCCACACATCCTTTGAAAACTCGAGAGGTCCGCGGAGATCAATGCTTCCAAAGGAGACGATGCCTGACTCCTCTTGAAAATGTATATGAGTCCCAGGTTCCCTGTCCACGTGGAAAGGGACCCTGTGTCTCCCGCCTCAAGTGGAGACGCGTCCCAATTGCCATGCCAAGACTCGAGGGGAATCCCGAGGTGTCCCTCGCACCCAGGCAGGAGTCCTGAAGTCGCTGAACAAACACATGTCTGGAAGGGCCCTCTCCGTCGTAACTCGAGAAAATACCCCAGGTTCCGGCCGCAACTCGAGAAAAACCATGAGACTTCCCCCTCGCCGCGAGATGAGGCCCGATTCCCCTGCACTGCGTGCAGAGCAATTCCGTGTTCCACATCAAACGTGAAAGGAGCCTTGATTTCCTCGATGGCACTCCAGAGAAAACCCAAGATTACTGTCTCAAGTCTAGAGGGATCCTGAGGTCACTGGAGCAACCCGAAAGGGCTCTGTGGACTCCAAATGAAGTCGAGATGAGAGCTTAGTCCCTGGCTTCGACTCAAGAGGAATACCAACTTTCCACAAGCACCTCAAGAGGAGGCTTCTCTCAGCTACAGGTATGTGAGAGTGACCCTGAGTTTGTGGCCTCAAGTGGAATGGACACTGAGATGCTCTGACTCGAAGTAAGGCCGGATATCCCTGCAGTGAATTGAATGCAGGCTCGTCTTGAATCTCCCAAGACGAAGGGATGTCTGAATCCCCTGTGGAGACCACAGAGAAAGACCTAGTTCTCCGCCTCATCGCGACCGGAGGCCTCACATCCTTTGAAAACTCGAGAGGTCCGCGGAGATCAATGCTTCCTAGGTAGATGATGCCTGACTCCTCTTGAAAATGGATAGGAGTCCCAGGATCCCTGTGGCACGCGGAAAGGGACCCTGTGTCTCCCGCCTCACGTGGAGACGCGTCCCAATTGCCATGCCAAGACTCGAGGAGAATCCCGAGTTGTCCCTCGCACCTAGGCAGAAGTCCTGACGTCCCTGAACAATCACGTGTCTGGAAGGGCACTCCCCGGGGTAACTCGAGAATATACCACAGGTTCCGGCCGCAACTCGAGAAAAACCATGAGACTCCCCCCTCGCCGCGAGATCAGACCCGATTCCCCTGCACTGGGTGCAGAGCAATACCGTGTTCCACATCAAACGTTAAAGAAGCCTTGATTTCCTTGATGGCACTCCAGAGAAAACCCAGGTTCACTGTCTCAAGTCTAGAGGGATCCTGAGGTCACTGGACCAACAAGAAAGGGCTCCGTGGACCCTAAATCAAATCGAGATGAGAGCTTAGTCCCTGGCTTCGACTCAAGAGGAATACCAACTTTCCACAAGCACCTCAAGAGGAGGCTTCGCTCAGCTACAGGTATATTTGAGGGACCCCGAGTTTGTGGCCTCAAGTGGAATGGACACCGAGATGCTCTGACTCGAAGTAAGGCCGGATATCCCTGCAGTGAAGTGAATGCAGGCTCGTCTTGCATCTAACAAGACGAAGGGATGTCTGAATCCCCTGTGGAGACCACAGAGAAAGACCTAGTTCTCTGCCTCCTCGCGACCGGAGGCCTCACATCCTTTGAAAACTCGAGAGGTCCGCGGATATCAATGCTTCCAAAGGAGACGATGCCTGACTCCTCTTGAAAATGGATAGGAGTCCCAGGATCCCTGTGGCACGTGGAAAGGGACACTGGGTCTCCCGCCTCACGTGGAGACGCGTCCCAATTGCCATGCCAAGACTCGAGGAGAATCCCGAGGTGTCCCTCGCACCTAGGGAGGAGTCCTGACGTCGCTGAACAAACAAGTGTCTGGAAGGGCCCTCCCCGTGGTAACTCGAGAATATACCCCAGGTTCCGGCCGCAACTCGAGAAAAACCATGAGACTTCCCCCTCGCCGCGAGATGAGGCCCGATTCCCCTGCACTGCGTGCAGAGCAATTCCGTGTTCCACATCAAACTGGAAAGCAGCCTTGATTTCCTTGATGGCACTCCAGAGAAATCCCAAGATCACTGTCTCAAGTCTAGAGGGATCCTGAGGTCACTGGAGCAACACGAAAGGGCTCCGTGGACCCCAAATCAACTCGAGATGAGAGCTTAGTCCCTGGCTTCGACTCAAGAAGAATACCAACTTTCCACAAGCACCTCAAGAGGAGGCTTCTCTCAGCTACAGGTATGTGAGAGGAACCCTGAGTTTGTTGCCTCAAGTGGAATGGACACCGAGATGCTCTGACTCGAAATAAGGCGGGATATCCCTGCAGTGAATTGAATGCAGGCTCCTCTTGCATCTCCCAAGACGAAGGGATGTCTGAATCCCCTGTGGAAACCACAGAGAACGACCTAGTTCTCCGCCTCATCGAGACAGGAGGCCTCACATCCTTTGAAAACTCGAGAGGTCCGCGGAGATCAATGCTTCCAAAGGAGACGATGCCTGACTCCTCTTGAAAATGGATAGGAGTCCCAGGATCCCTGTGGCACGTGGAAAGGGACCCTGGGTCTCCCGCCTCACGTGGAGACGCATCCCAATTGCCATGCCAAGACTCGAGGATAATCCCGAGGTGTCCCTCGCACCTAGGCAGGAGTCTTGACGTCGCTGAACAAACACGTGTCTGGAAGGGCCCTCCCCGTGGTAACTCGAGAATATACCCCAGGTTCCGCCCCCAACTCGAGAAAAACCATGAGACTTCTCCCTCGCCGCGTGATGAGGACGGATTCCCCTGCACTGCGTGCAGAGCAATTCCGTGTTCCACATCAAACGTGAAAGGAGCCTTGATTTCCTTGATGGCACTCCACAGAAAACCCAAGATCACTGTCTCAAGTCTAGAGGGATCCTGAGGTCACTGGAGCAACACGAAAGGGCTCCATGGGCCCCAAATGAACTCGAGATGAGAGCTTAGTCCCTGACTTCCAGTCAAGTGGAATACCAATTTTCCACAAGCACCTCAAGAGGAGGCTTCTCTCAGCTACAGGTATGTGAGAGGGACCCTGAGTTTGTGGCCTCAAGTCGAATGGACACCGAGATGCTCTGACTCGAAGTAAGGCGGGATATCCCTGCAGTGAATTGAATGCAGGCTCCTCTTGCATCTCCCAAGACAAAGGGATGTCTGAATCCCCTGTGGAGACCACAGAGAAAGACCTAGTTCTCCGCCTCATCGAGACAGGAGGCCTCACATCCTTTGAAAACTCGAGAGGTCCGCGGAGATCAATGCTTCCAAAGGAGACGATGCCTGACTCCTCTTGAAAATGAATAGGAGTCCCAGGATCCCTGTGGCATGTGGAAAGGGACCCTGGGTCTCCCGCCTCACGTGGAGACGCGTCCCAATTGCCATGCCAAGAATCGAGGAGAATCCCGAGGTGTCCCTCGAACCTAGGCAGGAGTCCTGACGCCGCTGAACAAACACGTGTATGAAAGGGCCCTCCCCGTCGTAACTCGAGAATATACCCCAGGTTCCGGCCGCAACTCGAGAAAAACCATGAGACTTCCCCCTCGCAGCGAGATGAAGCTCGATTCCCCTGCACTGCGTGCAGAGAAATTCCGTGTTCCGCATCAAACGTGAAAGCAGCCTTGATTTCCTGAAGCACTCCAGAGAAAACCCAAGATCACTGTCTCAAGTCTAGAGGGATCCTGAGGTCACTGGAGCAACACGAAAGGGCTCCGTGGACCCCAAATCAACTCGAGATGAGAGCTTAGTCCCTGGCTTCGACTCAAGAGGAATACCAACTTTCCACAAGCACCTCAAGAGGACGCTTCTCTCAGCTACAGGTATGTGAGAAGTACCCTGAATTTGTGGCCTCAAGTGGAATGGACACCGAGATGCTCTGACTCGAAGTAAGGCCGGATATCCCTGCAGTGAATTGAATGCAGGCTCGTCTTGCATCTCCCAAGACGAAGGGTTGTCTGAATCCCCTGTGGAGACCACAGAGAAAGACCTAGTCCTCCACCTCAATGCGAACCGAGGCCTCACATCCTTTGAAAACTCGAGAGGTACGCGGAGATCAATGCTTCCAAAGGAGACGATGCCTGACTCTTCTTGAAAATGGATAGGAGTCCCAGGATCCCTGTGGCACGTGGAAAGGTACCCTGTATCTCCCGCCTCAGGTGGAGACGCGTCCCAATTGCCATGCCAAGACTCGAGGAGAATCCCGAGGTGTCCCTCGCACCTAGACAGGAGTCCTGACGTCGCTGAACAAACACTTGTCTGGAGGGGCCCTCCCCGTCGTAACTCGAGAATATACCCCAGGTTCCGGCCGCAACTCGAGAAAAACCATGAGACTTCCCCCTCGCCGCGAGATGAGGCCCGATTCCCCTGCACTGCATGCAGAGCAATTCCGTGTTCCACATCAAACGTGAAAGGAGCCTTGATTTCCTTGATGACACTCCAGAGAATACCCAAGATCACTGTCTCAAGTCTAGAGGGATCCTGAGGTCACTGGAGAAACAAGAAAGGGCTCTGTGGAACCCAAATCAACTCGAGATGAGAGCTTAGTCCCTGGCTTCGACTGAAGAGGAATACCAAGTTTCCAGAAGCACCTCAAGAGGAGGCTTCTCTCAGCTACAGGTATGTGAGAGGAACCTGAGTTTGTGGCCTCAAGTGGAATGGACACCGAGATGCTCTGACTCGAAGTAAGGCCGGATATCCCTGCAGTGAATTGAATGCAGGCTCGTCTTGCATCTCCCAAGAAGAACGGATGTCTGAATCCCCTGTGGAGACCACAGAGAAAGACCTAGTTCTCCGCCTCATCGCGACCGGAGGCCTCACATTCTTTGAAAACTCGAGAGGTCCGCGGAGATCAATGCTTCCAAAGGAGACGATGCCTGACTCCTCTTGACAATGGATAGGAGTCCCAGGATCCCTGTGGCACGTGGAAAGGGACCCTGGGTCTCCCGCCTCACGTGGAGACGCGTCCCCATTGCCATGCCAAGATTCGAGGAGAATCCCGAGGTGTCCCTCGCACCTAGGCAGGAGTCCTGACGTCGCTGAACAAACACGTGTCTGGAGGGGCCCTCCCCGTCGTAACTCGAGAATATACCCCAGGTTCCGGCCGCAACTCGAGAAAAACCAGGAAACTTCCCCCTCGCCGCGAGATGAGGCCCGATTCCCCTGCACTGCGTGCAGAGCAATTCCGTGTTCCACAGCAAACCTGAAAGGAGCCTTGATTTCCTTGATGGCACTCCAGAGAAAACCCAAGATCACTGTCTCAAGTCTAGAGGGATCCTGAGGTCACTGGAGCAACACGAAAGGGCTCCGTGGACCCCAAATCAACTCGAGATGAGAGCTTAGTCCCTGGCTTCGACTCAAGAGGAATACCAACTTTCCACAAGCACTTCAAGAGGAGGCTTCTCTCAGCTACAGGTAGGTGAGAGGGACCCTGAGTTTGTGGCCTCAAATCAAATGGACACCGAGATGCTCTGACTCGAAGTAAGGCCGGATATCCCTGCAGTGAAGTGAATGCAGGCTCGTCTTGCATCTAAAAGACGAAGGGATGTCTGATTCCCCTGTGGAGACCACAGAGAAAGACCTAGTCCTCCGCCTCAACGCGACCGGAGGCCTCACATCCTTTGAAAACTCGAGAGGTCTGCAGAGATCAATGCTTCCAAAGGAGACGATGCATGACTCCTCTTGAAAATGGATAGGAGTCCCAGGATCCCTGTGGCATGTGGAAAAAGACCCTGGGTCTCCCGCCTCACGTGGAGACGCGTCCAAATTGCCATGCCAAGACTCGAGGAGAATCCCGAGGTGTCCCTCGCACCTAGGCAGGAGTCCTGACGTCGCTGAAAAAACACGTGTCTGGAAGGGCCCTCCCCGTCGTAAATCGAGAATATACCCCAGGTTCCGGCCGCAACTCAAGAAACACCATGAGACTTCCCCCTCGCCGCGAGATGAGGACCGATTCCCCTGCACTGGGTGCAGAGCAATTCCGTGTTCCACATCAAACGTGAAAGGAGCCATGATTTCCTTGATGGCACTCCAGAGAAAACCCAAGATCACTGTCTCAAGTCTAGAGGGATACTGAGGTCACAGGAGCAACACGAAAGCGCTCCGTGGACGCCAAATCAACTCGAGATGAGAGCTTAGTCCCTGGCTTCGACTCAAGAGGAATACCAACTTTCCACAAGCACCTCAAGAGGAGGCTTCTCTCAGCTACAGGTTGTGAGAGGGACCCTGAGTTTCTGGCCTCAAGTGGAATGGACACCGAGATGCTCTGACTCGAAGTAAGGCCGGATATCCCTGCAGTGAATTGAATGCAGGCTCGTCTTGCATCTCCCAAGACAAAGGGATGTCTGATTCCCCTGTGGAGACCACAGAGAAAGACCTAGTCCTCCGCCTCAACGCGAACCGAGGCCTCACATCCTTTGAAAACTCGACAGGTCCGTGCAGATCAATGCTTCCAAAGGAGACGATGCCTGACTCCTCTTGAAAATGGATAGGAGTCCCAGGATCCCTGTGGTACGTGGAAAGGTACCCTGGATCTCCCGCCTCAGGTGGAGACGCGTCCCAATTGCCATGCCAAGACTCGAGGAGAATCCCGAGGTGTCCCTCGCACCTAGGCAGGAGTCCTGACGTCGCTGAACAAACACGTGTCTCGAAGGGCCCTCCCCGTCGTAACTCGAGTATATACCCCAGATTCCGGCAGCAACTCGAGAAAAACCATGAGACTTCCCCCTCGCCGCGAGATGAGGACCGATTCCCCTGCACTGCGTGCAGAGCAATTCCGTGTTCCACATCAAACGTGAAAGGAGCCTTGATTTTCTTGATGGCACTCCAGAGAAAACCCAAGATCACTGTCTCAAGTCTAGAGGGATCCTGAGGTCACTGGAGCAACACGAGAGGGCTCCGTGGACCCCAAATCAACTCGAGATGAGAGCTTAGTCCCTGGCTTCGACTCAAGAGGAATACCAACGTTCCACAAGCACCTCAAGAGGAGGCTTCTCTCAGCTACAGGTATGTGAGAGACACCCTGAGTTTGTGGCCTCAAGTGGAATGGACACCGAGATTCTCTGACTCGAAGTAAGGCCGGATATCCCTGCAGTGAATTGAATGCAGGCTCATCTTGCATCTCCCAAGACGAAGGGTTGTCTGAATCCCCTGTGGAGACCACAGAGAAAGACCTAGTAATCCGCCTCAACGTGAACGGAGGCCTCACATCCTTTGAAAACTCAAGAGGTCCGCCGAGATCAATGCTTCCAAAGGAGACGATCCCTGACTCCTCTTGAAAATGGATAGGAGTCCCAGGATCCCTGTGGCACGTGGAAAGGGACCCTGGGTCTCCCGCCTCACGTGGAGACGCGTCCCAATTGCCATGCCAAGACTCGAGGAGAATCCCGAGGTGTCCCTCAGCGAAGTCAGGAGTCCTGACGTCGCTGAACAAACACGTGTCTGGAAGGGCCCTCCCCGTCGTAACTCGAGAATATACCCCAGGTTCCGGCCGCAACTCGAGAAAATACATGAGACTTCCCCCTCGCCACGAGATGAGGCCCGATTCCCCTGCACTGCGTGCAGAGCAATTCCGTGTTCCACATCAAACGTGAAAGGAGCCTTGATTTCCTTGATGGCACTCCAGAGAAAACCCAAGATCACTGTCTCAAGTCTAGAGGGATCCTGAGGTCACAGGAGCAACACGAAAGCGCTCCGTGGACGCTAAATCAACTCGAGATGAGAGCTTAGTCCCTGGCTTCGACTCAAGAGGAATACCAACTTTCCACAAGCACCTCAAGAGGAGGCTTCTCTCAGCTACAGGTTGTGAGAGGGACCCTGAGTTTCTGGCCTCAAGTGGATTGGACACCGAGATGCTCTGACTCGAAGTAAGGCCGGATATCCCTGCAGTGAATTGAATGCAGGCTCGTCTTGCATCTCCCAAGACAAAGGGATGTCTGATTCCCCTGTGGAGACCACAGAGAAAGACCTAGTCCTCCGCCTCAACGCGAACCGAGGCCTCACATCCTTTGAAAACTCGAGAGGTCCGCGCAGATCAATGCTTTCAAAGGAGACGATGCCTGACTCCTCTTGAAAATGGATAGGAGTCCCAGGATCCCTGTGGCACGTGGAAAGGGACGCTGGGTCTCCCGCCTCACGTGGAGACGCGTCCCAAGGGCCATGCCAAGACTTGAGGAGAATCCCGAGGTGTCCCTCGCACGTAGGCAGAAGTCCTGCCGTCGCTGAACAAACACGTGTCTGGAAGGGCCCTCCCCGTCGTAACTCGAGAATATACCCCAGGTTCCGGCCGCAACTCGAGAAAAACCATGAGACTTCCACCTCGCCGCGAGATGAGGCCCGATTCCCCTGCACTGCCTGCAGACCAATTCTGTGTTCCACATCAAACATGAAAGGAGCCTTGATTTCCTTGATGGCACTCCAGAGAACACCCAAGATCACTGTCTCAAGTCTAGAGGGATCCTGAGGTCACTGTAGCAACACGAAAGGGCTCCGTGGACCCCAAATCAACTCGAGATGAGAGCTTCGTCCCTGGCTTCGACTCAAGTGGAATACCCACTTTCCACAAGCACCTCAAAGGATTCTTCTCTCAGCTACAGGTATGTGAGAGGGACCCTGAGTTTGTAGCCTCAAGTGGAATGGACACCGTTATGCTCTGACTCGAAGGAAGGCCGGATATCCCGGCAGTGAATTGAATGCAGGCTCGTCTTGCATCTCCCACGACGAAGGAATGTCTGAATCCCCTGTGGAGACCACAGAGAAAGACCTAGTTCTCCGCCTCATCGCGACCGGAGGCCTCACGTCCTTTGAAAACTCGAGAGGTCCGCGGAGATCAATGCTTCCAAAGGAGACGATGCCTGACTCCTCTTGAAAATGAATAGGAGTCCAGGATCCCTGTGGCACGTGGAAAGGGAACCTGGGTCTCCCGCCTCACGTGGAGAAGCGTCCCAATTGCCATGCCAAGACTCGAGGAGAATCCCGAGGTGTCCCTCGCACCTAGGCAGGAGTCCTGACGTCGCTGAACAAACACGTGTCTGGAAGGGCCCTCCCCGTCCTAACTCGAGAATATACACCAGGTTCCGGCCGCAACTCGAGAAAAACCATGAGACTTCCCCCTCGCCGCGAGATGAGGCCCGATTCCCCTGCACTGTGTGCAGAGCAATTCCGTGTTCCACATCAAACATGAAAGGAGCCTTGATTTCCTTGATGGCACTCCAGAGAACACCCAAGATCACTGTCTCAAGTCTAGAGGCATCCTGAGGTCACTGTAGCAACACGAAAGGGCTTCGTGGACCCCAAATCAACTCGAGATGAGAGCTTCGTCCCTGGCTTCGACTCAAGAGGATTACCCACTTTCCACAAGCACCTCAGGAGGAGGCTTCTCTCAGCTACAGTTATGTGAGAGGGACCCTGAGTTTGTTGCCTCAAGTGGAATGGACACCGTTATGCTCTGACTCGAAGGAAGGCCGGATATCCCGGCAGTGAATTGAATGCAGGCTCGTATTGCATCTCGCACGACGAAGGGATGTCTGAATCCCCTGTGGAGACCACAGAGAAAGACCTAGTTCTCCGCCTCATCGCGACCGGAGGCCTCACGTCCTTTGAAAACTCGAGAGGTCCGCGGAGATCAATGCTTCCAAAGGAGACGATGCCTGACTCCTCTTTAAATGGATAGGAGTCCCAGGATCCCTATCCACGTGGAAAGGGACCCTGGGTCTCCCGCCTCATTTGGAGACGCGTCCCAGTGGCCATGCCAATACTCGAGGAGAATCCCAAGGTGTCCCTCGCACCTAGGCAGGAGTTCTGACGTCGATGAACAAAAACGTGTCTGGAAGGGCCCTCCCCGTCGTAACTCGAGAATATACCCCAGGTTCCGGCCGCAACTCGAGAAAAACCATGAGACTTCCCCCTCGCCGCGAGATGAGGCCCGATTCCCCTGCACTTCGTGCAGACCAATTCCGTGTTCCACATTAAACATGAAAGGAGCCTTGATTTCCTTGATGGCACTCCAGAGAACACTCAAGATCACTGTCTCAAGTCTAGAGGGATCCTGAGGTCACTGTAGCAACATGAAAGGGCTCCGTGGACCCCAAATCAACTCGAGATGAGAGCTTCGTCCCTGGCTTGGACTCAAGAGGAATACCCACTTTCCACAAGCACTTCAAGAGGAGACTTCTCTCAGTTACAGGTATCTGAGAGGGACCCTGAGTTTGTGGCCTCAAGTGGAAAGGACACCGAGATGCTCTCACTCGAAGGAAGGCCGGATATCCCGGCAGTGAATTGAATGCAGGCTCGTCTTGCATCTCCCATGACGAAGGTATGTCTGAATCCCCTATTGAGACCACAGAGAAAGACCTAGCTATCCTCCACATCACGACCGGAGGCCTCACGTCCTTTGAAAACTCGAGAGGTCCGCGGAGATCAATGCTTTCAAAGGAGATGATGCCTGACTCCTCTTGAAAATGGATAGGAGTCCCAGGATCCCTGTGGCACGTGGAAAGGGACACTGGGTCTACCGCCTCA
Source organism: Dama dama (assembly GCF_033118175.1). Lineage (NCBI taxonomy): Eukaryota > Metazoa > Chordata > Mammalia > Artiodactyla > Cervidae > Dama > Dama dama. The sequence continues at coordinate 7,278,589 of NC_083697.1, read as the reverse complement.
CGTGGAGACCCGTACCAATGGCCATGCCAAGACACGAGGAGAATCCCGAGGTGTCCCTCGCACCTAGGCAGGAGTCCTGACTTCGCTGAACAAACACGTGTCTGGAAGGGCCCTCCCCGTCGTAACTCTATAATATACCCCAGGTTCCGGCCGCAACTCGAGAAAAATCATGACACTTCCCCCTCGCCGTGAGATGAGGCCCGATTCCCCTGCACTGCGTGCAGAGCAATTCCGTGTTCCACATCAAACATGAAAGGAGCCTTGATTTCCTTGATGGCACACCAGAGAACACCCAAGATCACTGTCTCAAGTCTAGAGGCATCCTGAGGTCACTGTAGCAACACGAAATGGCTCCGTGGACCCCAAATCAACTCGAGATGACAGCTTCGTCCGTGGCTTCGACTCAAGAGGAATACCCACTTGCCACAAGCACCTCAAGAGGAGGCTTCTCTCAGCTACAGGTATGTGAGAGGGACCCTGAGTTTGTGGCCTCAAGTGGAATGGACTCCGAGATGCTCTGACTCAGAGGAAGGCCGGATATCCCGGCAGTGAATTGAATGCAGGCTCGTCTTGCATCTCCCCCGAGGAAGGGATGTCTGAATCCCCTGTGGAGCCCACAGAGAAAGACCAGTTTTCCGCCTCATCGCGACCGGAGGCCTCACGTCCTTTGAAAACTGGAGAGGTCCGCGGAGATCAATGCTTCCAAAGGAGACAATGCCTGACTCCTCTTGAAAATGGATAGGAGTCCCAGGATCCCTGTGGCACGTGGAGAGGGACCCAGGGTCTCCTGCCTCAAGTGGAGACGCGTCCCAATGGCCATGCCAAGACTCGAGGAGAATCCCGAGGTGTCCCTAGAACCTAGGCAAGAGTCCTGACGTCGCTGAACAAACACGTGTCTGGAAGGGCCCTCCCCGTCGTAACTCGAGAATATACCCCAGGTTCCGGCCGCAACTCAAGTAAAACCATGAGACTTCCCCCTCGCCACGAGATGAGGCCCGATTCCCCTGCAATGCGTGCAGAGCAATTCCGTGTTCCACATCAAACGTGAAAGGAGCCTTGATTTCCTTGATGGCACTCCAGAGAAAACCCAAGATCACTGTCTCAAGTCTAGAGGGATCCTGAGGTAACTGGAGCAACACGAAAGGGCTCCGTGGACCCCAAATCAACTCGAGATGAGAGCTTAGTCCTTGGATTCGACTCAACAGGAATACCAACTTTCCACAAGCACCTCAAGAGGAGGCTTCTCTCAGCTACAGGTATGTGAGAGGGCCCCTGAGTTTGTGGCCTCAAGTGGAATGGACACCGAGATGCTCTGACTCGAAGTAAGGCCGGATATCCCTGCAGTGAATTTTATGGAGGCTCGTCTTGCATCTCTCAAGACGAAGGGATGTCTTAATCCCCTGTGCAGACCACAGAGAAAGACCTAGTTCTCCGCCTCATCGCGACCGGAGGCCTTACATCCTTTCAAAACTCGGGAGGTCCGCGGAGATCAATGCTTCCAAAGGAGACGATGCCTGACTCCTCTTGAAAATGGATAGGAGTCCCAGGATCCCTGTGGCACGTGGAAAGGGACCCTGGGTCTCCCGCCTCACGTGGAGACGTGTCCCAATTGCCATGACAAGACTCGAGGAGAATCCCGAGGTGTCCCTCGCACCTAGGCAGGAGTCCTGACGTCGCAGAGCAAACAGGTGTCTGGAAGGGCCCTCCCCGTCGTAACTCGAGAACATACCCCAGGATCCGGCCGCAACTCGAGAAAAACCATCAGACTTTCCCCTCGCCGCGACATGAGGCCCAATTCCCGTGCACTGCGTGCAGAGCAATTCCGTGTTCCACATCAAACGTGAAAGGGGCCTTGATTTCCTTGATGGCACTCCAGAGAAAACCCAAGATCACTGTGTCAAGTCTAGAGGGATCCTGAGGTCACTGGAGCAACACGAAAGGGATCCGTGGACCCCAAATCAACTCGAGATGAGAGCTTAGTCCCTGGCTTCGACTCAAGAGGAATACCAACTTTCCACAAGCACCTCAAGGGGAGGCTTCTCCCAGCTTCAGGTATGTGAGAGGGACCCTGAGTTTGTGGCCTCAAGTCGAATGGACACCGAGATGCTCTGACTCGAAGTAAGGCCAGATATCCCTGCAGTGAATTGAATGCAGGCTCGTCTTGCATCTCCCAAGACGAAGGGATGTCTGAAACCCCTGAGGAGACCACAGAGAAAGACCTAGTCCTCCGCCTCATCGCGACCGGAGGCCTCGCATCCTTTGAAAACTCGAGAGGTCTGCAGAGATCAATGATTCCAAAGGAGACGATGCCCGACTCCTCTTGAAAATGGATAGGAGTCCCAGGATCCCTGTGGCACGTGGAAAGGGACCCTGGGTCTCCAGCCTCACGTGGAGACGCATCCCAATTGCCATCCCAAGACTCGAGCAGAATCCCGAGTTGTCCCTCGCACCTAGTCAGGAGTCCTGACGTCGCTGAACAAACACGTGTATTGAAGGTGTCTCCCCATCGTAACTCCAGAATATACACCAGGTTCCGGCCGCAACTCGAGAAAAACCATGAGACTTCCCCCTCGCCTTGAGATGAGGCCCGATTCCCCTGCACTGCGTGCAGAGCAATTCCGTATTCCACATCAAAAGTGAAAGGAGCCTTGATTTCCTTGATGGCACTCCAGAGAAAACCCAAGATCACTGTCTCTAGTCTAGAGGGATCCTGAGGTCACTGTAGCAACACGAAAGGGCTCCGTGGACCCCAAATCAACTCGAGATGAGAGCTTAGTCCCTGGCTTCGACTCAACAGGAATACCAACTTTCCACAAGCACTTCAAGAGGAGGCTTCTCTCAGCTACGGGTGTGTGACAGGGCCCCTGAGTGTGTGGCCTCAAGTGGAATGGACACCGAGATGCTCTGACTCGAAGTAAGGCCTGATATCCCTGCATTGAATAGAATGAAGGCTCGTCTTGGATCTCCCAAGACGAAGGAATGTCTGAAACCCCTGTGGAGACCACAGAGAAAGACCTAATTCTCCGCCTCATCGTGAGCGGATGCCTCACATCTTTATAAAATCGAGAGGTCCGCGGAGATCAATGCTTCCAAAGGATACGATGCCTGACTCCTCTTGAAAATGGATAGGAGTCCCAGGATCCCTGTGGCACGTGGAAAAGGACCCTGGATCTCCCGCCTCACGTGGAGACGCGTACCAATTGCCATGCCAAGACTCGAGGAAAATCCTGAGGTGTCTCTCACACCTAGGCAGGAGTCCTGACGTCGCTGAACAAACACGTGTATTGAAGGGGTCTCCCCGTCGTAACTCCAGAATATACACCAGGTTCCGGCCGCAACTGGAGAAAAACCATTAGACTTCCCCCTCGCTGCGAGATGAGGCCCGATTCCCCTGCACTGCGTGCAGAGCAGTTCCATGTTCCACATCAAACGTGAAAGGAGCCTTGATTTCCTTGATGGCACTCCAGAGAAACCCAAGATCACTGTCTCAAGTCTAGAGGGATCCTGAGGTCACTGGAGCAACAGGAAAGGGCTCCGGGGACCCCAAATCAACTCGAGATGAGAGCTTAGTCCCTGGCTTCGACTCAAGAGGAATACCAACTTTCCACAAGCCCCTCAAGAGGAGGCTTCTCTCAGCTACAGGTATGTGAGAGGGACCCTGAGTTTGTGGCCTCAAGTGGAATGGACACCGAGATGCTCTGACTCGAAGTAAGGCCGGATATCCCTGCAGTGAATAGAATGCAGGCTCGTCTTGCATCTCCCAAGACGAAGGGATGTCTGAATCCCCTGTGGAGACCACAGAGAAAAACCTAATTCTCCGCCTCATCGCGAGCGGAGGCCTCACATCCTTTGAAAACTCGAGAGGTCCGCGGAGATCAATGCTTCCAAAGGAGACGATGCCTGACTCCTCTTGAAAAAGGATAGGAGTCCCAGGATCCCTGTGGCACGTGGAAAGGGACCCTGGGTCTCCCGCCTCACGTGGAGATTCGTCCCAATTGCCATGCCAAGACTCGAGGAGAATCCCGAGGTGTCCCTCGCACCTAGGCAAGAGTCATGACGTCGCTGAACAAACACGTGTCTGGAAGGGCCCTCTCCGTCGTAACTCGAGAATATACCCCAGGTTCCGGCCGCAACTCGAGAAAAACCATGAGATTTCCCCCTCGCCGCGAGTTGAGGCCCGATTCCCCTGCACTGCATGCAGAGCAATTCCGTGGTCCACATCAAACGTGAAAGGAGCCTTGATTTCCTTGATGGCACCCCAGAGAAAATCCAAGATCACTGTCTCAAATCTAAAGGGATCCTGAGTCACTGGACCAACAGGAAAGGGATCCGTGGACCCCAAATCAACTCGAGATGAGAGCTTAGTCCCTGGCTTAGTCTCAAGAGGAATACCAACTTTCCACAAGCACCTCAAGAGGACGCTTCTCTCAGCTACAGGTATATTTGAGGGACCCCGAGTTTGTGGCCTCAAGTGCAATGGACACCGAGATGCTCTGACTCGAAGTAAGGCCAGATATCCCTGCAGTGAATTGAATGCAGGTTCGCCTTGCATCTCCCAAGATGAAGGGATGTCTGAATCCCCTGTGGAGACCACAGAGAAAGACCTAGTCCTCCGCCTCATCGCGACCGAAGTCCTCACATCCTTTGAAAACTCGAGAGGTCCGCGGAGAACAATGCTTCCAAAGGAGAAGATGCCTGACTCTTCTTGAAAATGGATAGGAGTCCCAGGATCCCTGTGGCACTTGGAAAGGGACCCTGGGTGTCCCGCCTCACGTGGAGACGCGTCCCAATTGCCATGCCAAGACTCGAGGAGAATCCCGAAGTGTCCCTCGCACCTAGGCAGGAGTCCTGACAGTTGCTGAACAAACACGTGTCTGGAAGGGCCCTGCCCGTCGTAACTCGAGAATATACCCCAGGTTCGGGCCGCAACTCGAGAAAAACCATGAGACTTCCCCCTCGCCGTGAGAGGAGGACCGATTCCCCTGCATTGCGTGCAGAGCAATTCCGTGTTCCACATGAAACATGAAAGGAGCCTTGATTTCCTTGATGGCACTCCAGAGAAAACCCAAGATCACTGTCTCAAGTCTAGAGGGATCCTGAGGTCACTGTAGCAACACGAAAGGGCTCCCTGGACCCCAAATCAACTCGACATGAGAGCTTAGTCCCTGGCTTCGACTCAAGAGGAATACCAACTTTCCACAAGCACCTCAAAAGGAGGCTTCTCTCAGCTACAGGTATGTGAGAGGGACCCTGAGTTTGTGGCCTCAAGTGGAATGGACACCGAGATGCTCTGCCTCCAAATAAGGCCGGATATCCCTGCAGTGAATTGAATGCAGGCTCGTCTTGCATCTCCCAAGTCGAAGGGATGTCTGAATCCCCTGTGGAGACCACAGAGAAAGACCTAGTTCTCCACCTCATCGCGACCGGAGGCCTCACATCCTTTGAAAACTCGAGAGGTCCGCGGAGATCAATGCTTCCAAAGGAGACGATGCCTGACTCTGCTTGAAAATGGATAGGAGTCCCAGGATCCCTCTGGCACGTGGAAAGGGACCCTGGGTCTCCCGCCTCACGTGGAGACACGTCCCTATTGCCATGCCAAGACTCGAGGAGAATCCCGAGGTGGCCCTCCCACGTACGCAGGAGTCCTGACAGTTGCTGAACAAACACGTGTCTGGAAGGGCCCTCCCCGTCGTTAGTCGTGAATATACCCCAGGTTCTGGCCGCAACTCGAGAAAAACCATGAGACTTCCCAATCGCCGCGAGATGAGGCCCGATTCCCCTGCACTGCGTGCAGAGCAATTCCGTGTTCCACATGAAACATGAAAGGAGCCTTGATTTCCTTGATGGCACTCCAGAGAAAAGCCAAGATCACTATCTCTAGTCTAGAGGGATCCTGAGGTCACTGTAGCAACACGAAAGGGCTCCGTGGACCCCAAATCAGCTCAAGATGAGAGCTTAGTCCCTGGCATCCAATCAAGAGGAATACCAACTTTCCACAAGCACCTCAAGAGGAGGCTTCTCTCAGATACAGGTATGTGAGAGGGACCCTGAGTTTGTGGTCTCAATTGGAATGGACACCAAGATGCTCTGTCTCGAAGTAAGGCCGGATATCACTGCAGTGAATTGAATGCAGGCTCGTCTTGCATCTCCCAAGACGAAGGGATGTCTGAATCCCCTGTGGAGACCACAGAGAAAAACCTAGTTTTCCGCCTCATCGCGACCGGAGGCGTCACATCCTTTGAAAACTCGAGAGGTCCGCGGAGATCAATGCTTCCAAAGGAGACGATGCCTGACTCCTCTTGAAAATGGATAGGAGTCCCAGGATCCCTGTGGCACGTGGAAAGGGACCCTGGGTGTCGCGCCTCACGAGGATACGCGTCCCTATTGCCATGCCAAGACTCGAGGAGAATGGCGAGGTGTCCCTCGCACCTAGGCAGGAGTCCTGACGTCGCTGAACAAACACGTGTCTGGAAGGGCCCTCCCCGTCTTAACTCGAGTATATACCCAAGGTTCCAGCTGCAGATCGAGAAAAACCATGAGACTACCCCCTCGCCACGAAATGTGGCCCGATTCCCCTGCACTGCGTGCAGAGCAATTCCGTGTTCCACATCAAACATGAAAGGAGCCTTGATTTCCTTGCTGGCACTCCAGAGAAAACCCAAGATCACTCTCTCAAGTCTAGAGGGATCCTGAGGTCACTGTAGCAACACGAAAGGGCTCCGTGGACCCCAAATCAACTCGAGATGAGAGCTTAGTCCCTGGCTTCGACTCAAGAGGAATACCAACTTTCCACAAGCACCTAAAGAGGAGGCTTCCCTCAGCTACAGGTATGTGAGAGAGACCCTGATTTTGTGGCCTCAAGTGGAATGGACACCGAGATGCTCTGACTCGAAGTAAGGCCTTATATCCCTGCAGTGAATTGAATGCAGGCTCCTCTTGCATCTCCCAAGACGAAGGGATGTCTGAATCCCCTGTGGAGACCAGGGGGAAAGACCTAGTTCTCCGCCTCATCGCGACAGGAGGCCTCACATCCTTTGAAAACTCGAGAGGTCCGCGGAGATCAATGCTTAGAAAGGAGACGATGTCTGACTCCTCTTGAAAATGGATAGGAGTTCCAGGATCCCTGTGGCACGTGGAAAGGGACCCTGGGTCTCACGCCTCACGTGGAGACGCGACCCAATTGCCATGCCAAGACTCGAGGAGAATCCCGAGGTGTCCCTCGCACCTAGGCAGGAGTCCTGACGTCGCTGAAGAAACACGTGTCTGGAAGGGCCCTCCCCGTCGTAACTCGAGAATATATACCAGGTTCCGGCCGCAACTCGAGAAAAACCATGAGAGTTCCCCCTCGCCGCGAGATGAGGCCCAATTCGCCTGCACTGCATGCAGAGCAATTCCGTGTTCCACATCACACATGAAAGGAGCCATGATTTCCTTGATGGCACTCAAGAGAAAACCCAAGATCACTGTCTCAAGTCTAGAGGGATCCTGAGGTCACTGTAGCAACACGAAAGGGCTCCGTGGACCCCAAATCAACTCGAGATGAGAGCTTAGTCCCTGGCTTCGAATCAAGAGGAATACCAACTTTCCACAAGCACCTCAAGAGGAGGCTTCTCTCAGCTACAGGTATGTGAGAGGGACCCTGAATTTGTGGCCTCAAGTGGAATGGACACCGAGATGCTCTGACTTGAAGTAAGGCCGGATATCCCTGCAGTGAATTGAATGCAGGCTTGTCTTGCATCTCCCAAGACGAAGGGATGTCTGAATCCCCTGTGGAGACCACAGAGATAGACCTAGTTCTCCGCCTAATGGGACCGGAGGCCTCACATCCTCTGAAAACTCGAGAGGTCTGCGGAGATCAATGCTTCCAAAGGAGACGATGCCTGACTCCTCTTGAAAATGGATAGGAGTCCCAGGATCCCTGTGGCACGTGGAAAGGGACCCTGGGTCTCCCGCCTCACGTGGAGACGCGTCCCAATTGCCATGCCAAGACTCGAGGAGAATCCCGAAGTGTCCCTCGCACCTAGGCAGGGGTCCTGACAGTTGCTGAACAAACATGTGTCTGGAAGGGCCCTGCCCGTCGTAACTCGAGAATATACCCCAGCTTCCTGCCGCAACTCGAGGAAAACCATGAGACTTCCCCCTCGCCGTAAGAGGAGGACCGATTCCCCTGCATTGCGTGCAGAGAAATTCCGTGTTCCACATGAAACATGAAAGGAGCCTTGATTTCCTTGATGGCACTCCAGAGAAAACCCAAGATCACTGTCTCAAGTCTAGAGGGATCCTGAGGTCACTGTAGCAACACGAAAGGGCTCCCTGGACCCCAAATCAACTTGACATGAGAGCTTAGTCCCTGGCTTCGAGTCAAGAGGAATACCAACTTTCCACAACACCTCAAGAGGAGGCTTCTCTCAGCTACAGGTATGTGAGAGGGACCCTGAGTTTGTGGCCTCAAGTGGAATGGACACCGAGATGCTCTGACTTGAAGTAAGGCCGGATATACCTGCAGTGAATTGAATGCAGGCTCGTCTTGCATCTCCCAAGACGAAGGGATGTCTGAATCCCCTGTGCAGACCACAGAGAAAGACCTAGTTCTCCGTCTCATGGGACCGGAGGCCTCACATCCTCTGAAAACTCGAGAGGTCTGCGGAGATCAATGCTTCCAAAGGAGCCGATGCCTGACTCCTCTTGAAAATGGATAGGAGTCCCAGGATCCCTGTGGCACGTGGAAAGGGACCCTGGGTGTCGCGCCTCACGAGGAGACGCGTCCCTATTGCCATGCCAAGACTCGAGGAGAATGGCGAGGTGTCCCTCGCACCTAGGCAGGAGTCCTGACGTCGCTGAACAAACACGTGTCTGGAAGGGCCCTCCCCGTCTTAACTCGAGTATATACCCCAGGTTCCAGCTGCAGATCGAGAAAAACCATGAGACTACCCCCTCGCCACGAAATGTGGCCCGATTCCCCTGCACTGCGTGCAGAGCAATTCCGTGTTCCACATCAAACATGAAAGGAGCCTTGATTTCCTTGATGGCACTCCAAAGAAAACCCAAGATAACTGTCTCAAGTCTAGAGGGATCCTGAGGTCACTGTAGCAACACGAAAGGGCTCCGTGGACCCCAAATCAACTCGAGATGAGAGCTTAGTCCCTGGCTTCGACTCAAGAGGAATACCAACTTTCCACAAGCACCTAAAGAGGAGGCTTCCCTCAGCTACAGGTATGTGAGAGAGACCCTGATTTTGTGGCCTCAAGTGGAATGGACACCGAGATGCTCTGACTCGAAGTAAGGCCTTATATCCCTGCAGTGAATTGAATGCAGGCTCCTCTTGCATCTCCCAAGACGAAGGGATGTCTGAATCCCCTGTGGAGACCAGGGGGAAAGACCTAGTTCTCCGCCTCATCGCGACAGGAGGCCTCACATCCTTTGAAAATTCGAGAGGTCCGCGGAGATCAATGCTTAGAAAGGAGACGATGTCTGACTCCTCTTGAAAATGGATAGGAGTCCCAGGATCCCTGTGGCACGTGGAAAGGGACCCTGGGTCTCCCGCCTCACGTGGAGACGCGTCCCAATTGCCATGCCAAGACTCGAGGAGAATCCCGAAGTGTCCCTCGCACCTAGGCAGGAGTCCTGACAGTTGCTGAACAAACACGTGTCTGGAAGGGCCCTCCCCGTCGTAACTCGAGAATATATACCAGGTTCCGGCGGCAACTCGAGAAAAATGATGAGACTTCCCCCTCGCCGCGAGATGAGGCCCAATTCGCCTGCACTGCGTGCAGAGCAATTCCGTGTTCCACATCACACATGAAAGGAGCCTTGATTTCCTTGATGGCACTCAAGAGAAAACCCAAGATCACTGTCTCAAGTCTCGAGGGATCCTGAGGTCACTGGAGCAACACGAAAGGGCTCCCTGGACCCCAAATCAACTTGACATGAGAGCTTAGTCCCTGGCTTCGACTCAAGAGGAATACCAACTTTCCACAACACCTCAAGAGGAGGCTTCTCTCAGCTACAAGTATGTGAGAGGGACCCTGAGTTTGTGGCCTCAAGTGGAATGGACACCGAGATGCACTGACTTGAAGTAAGGCCGGATATACCTGCAGTGAATTGAATGCAGGCTCGTCTTGCATCTCCCAAGACGAAGGGATGTCTGAATCCCCTGTGCAGACCACAGAGAAAGACCTAGTTCTCCGTCTCATGGGACCGGAGGCCTCACATCCTTTGAAAACTCGAGAGGTCTGCGGAGATCAATGCTTCCAAAGGAGACGATGCCTGACTCCTCTTGAAAATGGATAGGAGTGGCAGGATCCCTGTGGCACTTGGAAAGGGACCCTGGGTGTCCCGCCTCACGTGGAGACGCGTCCCAATTGCCATGCCAAGACTCGAGGAGAATCCCGAAGTGTCCCTCGCACCTAGGCAGGAGTCCTGACAGTTGCTGAACAAACACGTGTCTGGAAGGGCCCTGCCCGTCGTAACTCGAGAATATACCCCAGGTTCGGGCCGCAACTCGAGAAAAACCATGAGACTTCCCCCTCGCCGTGAGAGGAGGACCGATTCCCCTGCATTGCGTGCAGAGCAATTCCGTGTTCCACATGAAACATGAAAGGAGCCTTGATTTCCTTGATGGCACTCCAGAGAAAACCCAAGATCACTGTCTCAAGTCTAGAGGGATCCTGAGGTCACTGTAGCAACACGAAAGGGCTCCCTGGACCCCAAATCAACTCGACATGAGAGCTTAGTCCCTGGCTTCGACTCAAGAGGAATACCAACTTTCCACAAGCACCTCAAAAGGAGGCTTCTCTGAGCTACAGGTATGTGAGAGGGACCCTGAGTTTGTGGCCTCAAGTGGAATGGACACCGAGATGCTCTGCCTCGAAATAAGGCCGGATATCCCTGCAGTGAATTGAATGCAGGCTCGTCTTGCATCTCCCAAGACGAAGGGATGTCTGAATCCCCTGTGGAGACCACAGAGAAAGACCTAGTTCTCCACCTCATCGCGACCGGAGGCCTCACATCCTTTAAAAATTCGAGAGGTCCGCGGAGATCAATGCTTCCAAAGGAGACGATGCCTGACTCCTCTTGAAAATGGATAGGAGTCCCAGGATCCCTCTGGCACGTGGAAAGGGACCCTGGGTCTCCCGCCTCACGTGGAGACACGTCCCTATTGCCATGCCAAGACTCGAGGAGAATCCCGAGGTGTCCCTCGCATGTAGGCAGGAGTCCTGACAATTGCTGAACAAACACGTGTCTGGAAGGGCCCTCCCCGTCGTAGGTCGTGAATATACCCCAGGTTCTGGCCGCAATTCGAGAAAAACCCTGAGACTTCCCAATCGCCGCGAGATGAGGCCCGATTCCCCTGCACTGCGTGCAGAGCAATTCCGTGTTCCACATGAAACATGAAAGGAGCCTTGATTTCCTTGATGGCACTCCAGAGAAAAGCCAAGATCACTGTCTCTAGTCTAGAGGGATCCTGAGGTCACTGTAGCAACACGAAAGGGCTCCGTGGACCCCAAATCAGCTCAAGATGAGAGCTTAGTCCCTGGCATCCAATCAAGAGGAATACCAACTTTCCACAAGCAGCTCAAGAGGAGGCTTCTCTCAGCTACAGGTATGTGACAGGGACCCTGAGTTTGTGGTCTCAATTGGAATGGACACCAAGATGCTCTGTCTCGAAGTAAGGCCGGATATCCCTGCAGTGAATTGAATGCAGGCTCGTCTTGCATCTCCCAAGACGAAGGGATTTCTGAATCCCCTGTGGAGACCAGGGGGAAAGACCTAGTTCTCCGCCTCATCGCGACAGGAGGCCTCACATCCTTGGAAAACTCGAGAGGTCCGCGGAGTTCAATGCTTAGAAAGGAGACGATGTCTGACTCCTCTTGAAAATGGATAGGAGTTCCAGGATCCCTGTGGCACGTGGAAAGGGACCCTGGGTCTCCCACCTCATGTGGAGACGCGACCCAATTGCCATGCCAAGACTCGAGGAGAATCCCGAGGTGTCCCTCGCACCTAGGCAGGAGTCCTGACGTCGCTGAAGAAACACGTGTCTGGAAGGGCCCTGCCCGTCGTAACTCGAGAATATATACCAGGTTCCGGCGGCAACTCGAGAAAAACCATGAGACTTCCCCCTCGCCGCGAGATGAGGCCCAATTCGCCTACACTGCGTGCAGAGCAATTCCGTGTTCCACATCACACATGAAAGGAGCCTTGATTTCCTTGATGGCACTCAAGAGAAAACCCAAGATCACTGTCTCAAGTCTAGAGGGATCCTGAGGTCACTGGAGCAACACGAAAGGGCTTCGTGGACCCCAAATCAACTCGAGATGAGAGCTTAGTCCCTGGCTTCGAATCAAGAGGAATACCAACTTTCCACAAGCACCTCAAGAGGAGGCTTCTCTCAGCTACAGGTATGTGATAGGGACCCTGAGTTTGTGGCCTCAAGTGGAATGGACACCGAGATGCTCTGACTTGAAGTAAGGCCGGATATCCCTGCAGTGAATTGAATGCAGGCTCGTCTTGCATCTCCCAAGACGAAGGGATGTCTGAATCCCCTGTGGAGACCACAGAGAAAGACCTAGTTCTCCGCCCTTCGCGACTGGAGGCCTCACATCCTTTGAAAACTCGAGAGGTCCGCGGAGATCAATGCTTCCAAAGGAGATGATGCCTGACTCCTCTTGAAAATGGATAGGAGTCCCAGGATCCCTGTGGCACGTGGAAAGGGATCCTGGGTCTCCCGCCTCACGTGGAGACGCGTCCCAATTGCCATGCCAAGATTCGAGGAGAATCCCGAGGTATCCCTCGCACCTAGGCAGGAGTCCTGACGTCGCTGAACAAACACCTGTCTGGAAGGGCCCTCCCCGTCGTAACTCGAGAATATACCCCAGGTTCCGGCCGCAACTCGAGAAAAACCATGAGACTTCCCCCTCGCCGCGAGATGAGGCCCGATTCCCCTGCACTGCGTGCAGAGGAATTCCATGTTCCACATCAAACATGAAAGGAGCCTTGATATCCTTTCTGGCACTCCAGAGAAAACCCAAGATCACTGTCTCAAGTCTAGAGGGATCCTGAGGTCACTGTAGCAACAAGAAAGTGCTCCGTGGACCCCAAATCATCTCAAGATGAGAGCTTAGTCCCAGGCTTCGACTCAAGAGGAATACCAACTTTCCACAAGCACCTCAAGAGGAGGCTTCTCTCAGCTACAGGTATGTGAGAGGGACCCTGAGTTTGTGGCCTCAAGTGGAATGGACATCGTGATGCTCTGACTCGAAGTAAGGCCGGATATCCCTGCAGTGAATTGAATGCAGGCTCGTCTTGCATCTCCCAAGACGAAGGGATGTCTGAATCCCCTCTGGAGACAACAGAGAAAGTCCTAGTTCTCTGGCTCATCGCGCCTGGAGGCCTCAGGTCCTTTGAAAACTCGAGAGTTCCACGGAGATCAATGCTTCCAAAGGAGACAATGCCTGACTCCTCTTGAAAATGAATAGGAGTCCCACGATCCCTGTGGCACTTGGAAAGGGACCCTGGGTCTCCCGCCTCACGTGGAGTCGCGTCCCAATGGCCACACCAAGATTCCAGGAGAATCCCGATGTGTCCCTCGCACCTAGGCAGGAGCCCTGACGTCGCTGAACAAACACGTGTCTGGAACGGCCCTCCCCGCCGAAACTCGAGAATATACCCCAGGTTCCGGCCGCACCTCGAGAAAAACCATGAGACTTCCCCCTCGCCGGGAGATGAGGCCCGATTCCAATGCACTGCGTGCAGAGCAATTCCATGTTCCACATCAAACATGAAAGGAGCCTTGATTTCCTTGATGGCACTACAGAGAAAACCCAAGATCACTGTCTCAAGTCTAGAGGGATCCTGAGGTCACTGTAGCAACACGAAAGGGCTCCGTGGACCCCAAATCAACTCGAGATGAGAGCTTAGTCCCTGGCTTCGACTCAAGAGGAATACCAACTTTCCACAAGCACCTCAAGAGGAGGCTTCTCTCAGCTACAGGTATGGGAGAGGGACCCTGAGTTTGTGGCCTCAAGTGGAATGGACACCGAGATGCTCTGACTCGAAGTAAGGCCGGATATCCCTGCAGTGAAATGAATGCAGGCTCGTCTTGCATCTCCCAAGACGAAGGGATTTCTGAATCCCCTGTGGAGACCACAGAGAAAGACCTAGTTCACCGCCTCATCGCGACCGGAGGCCTCACATCCTTTGAAAACTGGAAAGGTCCACGGAGATCAATGCTTCCAAAGGAGATGATGCCTGACTCCTCTTGAAAATGGATAGGAGACCCAGGATCCCTGTGGAACGTGGAAAGGGACCCTGGGTCTCCCGCCTCACATGGGGACGCGTCCCAATTGACATGCCAAGAATCGAGGAGAATCCCGAGGTGTCCCTCGCAAGTAGGCAGGAGTCCTGACGTCGCTGAACAAACACGTGTCTGGAAGGGCCCTCCCCGTCGTTACTCGAGAATACACCCTAGGTTCCGGCCGCAACACGAGAAAAACCATGAGACTTCCCCCGCGCCGCGAGATGAGGCCCGCTTCCGCTGCACTGCGTGCAGAGCAATTCTGTGTTCCTCATCAAACGTGAAAGGAGCCTTGATTTCCTTGATGGCACTCCATTGAAAACCCAAGACCTAGTTCTCCGACTGATCGCGACCGGAAGCCTAACGTCCCTCGAAAATTCGAGAGGTCCCCAGAGATCAATGCTTCCAAAGAGACGATGCCTGACTCCTCTTGAAAATGGATAAGAGTCCCAGGACCCCTGTGGCACGTGGAAAGTTACCCTGGGTCTCCCGCTTCACGTGGAGACGCGTTCCAATGGCCATGCCAAGACTCGAGGAGAATCCCGAGGTGTCCCTCGCGCCTAGGCAGGAGTCCTGACGTCGCTGAACAAACACGTGTCTGGAAGGTCCCTCCCCGTCGTAAGTCGAGAATATACCCCAGGTTCCGGCCGTCAACTCGAGAAAAACCATGAGACTTCCCCCTCGCCACGAGATGAGGCCCGATTCCCCTGCACTGCGTGCAGAGCAATTCCGTGTTCCACATCAAACATGAAAGGAGCCTTGATTTCCTTGATGGCACTTCAGAGAACACCCAAGATCACTGTCTCAAGTCTGGAGGGATCCTGAGGTCACTGTAGCAACACGAAAGGGATCTGTGGACCCCAAATCAACTCGAGATGAGAGCTTCGTCCTTGGCTTCGACTCAAGAGGAATACCCACTTTCCACAAGCACCTCAAGAGGAGGCTTTTCTCATCTACAGATATGTGAGAGGGTCCCTGAGTTTGTGGCCTCAAGTGGAATGGACACCGTGATGCTTTGACTCGAAGGAAGGCCGAATATCCCTGCAGTGAATTGAATGCAGGCTCGTCTTCAATCTCCCACGAGGAAGGGATGTCTGAATCCCCTGTGCAGACCACAGAGAAAGACCTAGTTCTCCGCCTCATTGCGACCGGAGGCCTCACGTCCTTTTACAACTCGAGAGGTCCGCGGAGATCAATGCTTCCAAAGGAGACGATGCTTGACTCTTCTTGTAAATGGATAGGAGTCCCAGGATTCCTGTGGCACGTGGAAAGGGACCCTGGGTCTCCCGCCTCACGTGGAGACCCGTCCCAATGGCCATGCCAAGACTCGAGGAGAATCCCGAGGTGTCCCTCGCACCTAGGCATGAGTCCTGACGTCGCTGAACAAACACGTGTCTGGAAGGGCCCTCCCCGTCGTAACTCTAGAATATACCCAAGGTTCCATCCGCAACTCGAGAAAAACCATGAGACTTGCCCCTCGCCGCGAGATGAGGCCCGATTCCCCTGCACTGCGTGCACAGCAATTCCGTGTTCCACATCAAACAAGAAAGGAGCCTTGATTTCCTTGATGGCACTCCAGAGAACACCCAAGAACACTGTCTCAAGTCTAGAGGGATCCTGAGGTCACTGTAGCAACACGAAAGAGCTCCGTGGACCCCAAATCAACTCGAGATGAGAGCTTAGTCCCTGGCTTCGACTCAAGAGGAATATCCACTTTCCACAAGCACCTCAAGAGGAGGCTTCTCTCAGCTACAGGTATGTGAGAGGGACCCTGAGTTTGTGGCCTCAAGTGGAATGGACACGAAGAAGCTCTGACTCGAAGTTAGGCCGGATATCCCTGCAGTGAATTGAATGCAGGCTCATCTTGCATCTCCCAAGACGAAGGGATGTCTGAATCACCACTGGAGACCACAGAGAAAGACCTAGTCCTCCGCCTCATCGCGGCCGGAGGCCTCACATCCTTTGAAAACTCGAGAGGTCCGCGGAGATCAATGCTTCCAAAGGAGACGATGCCTGACTCCTCTTGAAAATGGATAGGAGTCCCAGGATCCCTCTGGCACGTGGCAAGGGACGCTGGTTCTCCCGCCTCACGTGGAGACACGTCCCTATTGCCATGCCAAGACTCGAGGAGAATCCCGAGGTGTCCCTCGCACGTAGGCAGGAGTCCTGACATTTGCTGAACAAACACGTGTCTGGAAGGGCCCTCCCCGTCGTAAGTCGTGAATATACCCCAGGTTCTGGCCGCAACTCGAGAAAAACCATGAGACTTCCCAATCGCCGCGAGATGAGGCCCGATTCCCCTGCACTGCGTGCAGAGCAATTCCGTGTTCCACATGAAACATGAAAGGAGCCTTGATTTCCTTGATGGCACTCCAGAGAAAAGCCAAGATCACTGTCTCTAGTCTAGAGGGATCCTGAGGTCACTGTAGCAACACGAAAGGGCTCCGTGGACCCCAAATCAGCTCAAGATGAGAGCTTAGTCCCTGGCATCGAATCAAGAGGAATACCAACTTTCCACAAGCACCTCAAGAGGAGGCTTCTCTCAGCTACAGGTATGTGAGAGGGACCCTGAGTTTGTGGTCTCAATTGGAATGGACACCAAGATGCTCTGTCTCGAAGTAAGGCCGGATATCACTGCAGTGAATTGAATGCAGGCTCGTCTTGCATCTCCCTAGACGAAGGGATGTCTGAATCCCCTGTGTAGACCACAGAGAAAAACCTAGTTTTCCGCCTCATCGCGACCGGAGGCGTCACATCCTTTGAAAACTCGAGAGGTCCGTGGAGATCAGTGCTTCCAAAGGAGACGATGCCTGACTCCTCTTGAAAATGGATAGGAGTCCCAGGATCCCTGTGGCACGTGGAAAGGGACCCTGGGTGTCGCGCCTCATGAGGAGACGCGTCCTTATTGCCATGCCAAGACTCGAGGAGAATCCCGAGGTGTCCCTCGCACCTAGGCAGGAGTCCTGACGTCGCTGAACAAACACGTGTCTGGAAGGGCCCTCCCCGTCTTAACTCGAGTATATACCCCAGGTTCCAGCTGCAGATCGAGAAAAACCATGAGACTACCCCCTCGCCATGAAATGTGGCCCGATTCCCCTGCACTGCGTGCAGAGCAATTCCGTGTTCCACATCAAACATGAAAGGAGCCTTGATTTCCTTGCTGGCACTCCAGAGAAAACCCAAGATCACTCTCTCAAGTCTAGAGGGATCCTGAGGTCACTGTAGCAACACGAAAGGGCTCCGTGGACCCCAAATCAACTCGAGATGAGAGCTTAGTCCCTGGCTTCGACTCAACAGGAATACCAACTTTCCACAAGCACCTAAAGAGGAGGCTTCCCTCAGCTACAGGTATGTGAGAGAGACCCTGATTTTGTGGCCTAAAGTAGAATGGACACCGAGATGCTCTGACTCGAAGTAAGGCCTTATATCCCTGCAGTGAATTGAATGCAGGCTCCTCTTGCATCTCCCAAGACGAAGGGATGTCTGAATCCCCTGTGGAGACCAGGGGGAAAGACCTAGTTCTCCGCCTCATCGCGACAGGAGGCCTCACATCCTTTGAAAACTCGAGAGGTCCGCGGAGATCAATGCTTAGAAAGGAGACGATGTCTGACTCCTCTTGAAAATGGATAGGAGTTCCAGGATCCCTGTGGCACGTGGAAAGGGACCCTGGGTCTCACGCCTCACGTGGAGACGCGACCCAATTGCCATGCCAAGACTCGAGGAGAATCCCGAGGTGTCCCTCGCACCTAGGCAGGCGTCATGACGTCGCTGAAGAAACACGTGTCTGGAAGGGCCCTCCCCGACGTAACTCGAGAATATATACCAGGTTCCGGCGGCAACTCGAGAAAAACCATGAGACTTCCCCCTCGCCGCGAGATGAGGCCCAATTCGCCTGCACTGCGTGCAGAGCAATTCCGTGTTCCACATCACACATGAAAGGAGCCTTGATTTCCTTGATGGCACTCAAGAGAAAACCCAAGATCACTGTCTCAAGTCTAGAGGGATCCTGAGGTCACTGGAGCAACACGAAAGGGCTCCGTGGACCCCAAATCAACTCGAGATGAGAGCTTAGTCCCTGGCTTCGAATCAAGAGGAATACCAACTTTCCACAAGCACCTCAAGAGGAGGCTTCTCTCAGCTACAGGTATGTGAGAGGGACCCTGAATTTGAGGCCTCAAGTGGAATGGACACCGAGATGCTCTGACTTGAAGTAAGGCCGGATATCCCTGCAGTGAATTGAATGCAGGCTTGTCTTGCATCTCCCAAGACGAAGGGATGTCTGAATCTCCTGTGGATACCACAGAGAAAGACCTAGTTCTCCACCTCATCGCGACCGAAGGCCTCACATCCTTTGAAAACTCGAGAGGTCCGCGGAGATCAATGCTTCCAAAGGAGACGATGCCTGACTCCTCTTGAAAATGGATAGGAGTCCCAGGATCCCTGTGGCATGTGGCAAGGGACCCTGGGTCTCCCGCCTCACGTGGAGACACGTCCCTATTGCCATGCCAAGACTCCAGGAGAATCCCGAGGTGTCCCTCGCACGTAGGCAGGAGTCCTGACAGTTGCTGAACAAACACGTGTCTGGAAGGGCCCTCCCCGTCGTAAGTCGTGAATATACCCCAGGTTCTGGCCGCAACTCGAGAAAAACCATGAGACTTCCCAATCACCGCGAGATGAGGCCCGATTCCCCTGCACTGCGTGCAGAGCAATTCCGTGTTCCACATGAAACATGAAAGGAGCCTTGATTTCCTTGATGGCACTCCAGGGAAAAGCCAAGATCACTGTTTCTAGTCTAGAGGGATCCTGAGGTCACTGTAGCAACACGAAAGGGCTCCGTGGACCCCAAATCAGCTCAAGATGAGAGCTTAGTCCCTGGCATCGAATCAAGAGGAATACCAACTTTCCACAAGCACCTCAAGAGGAGGCTTCTCTCAGCTACAGGTATGTTAGAGGGACCCTGAGTTTGTGGTCTCAATTGGAATGGACACCGAGATGCTCTGTCTCGAAGTAAGGCCGGATATCACTGCAGTGAATTGAATGCAGGCTCGTCTTGCATCTCCCAAGACGAAGGGATGTCTGAATCCCCTGTGGAGACCACAGAGAAAAACCTAGTTTTCCGCCTCATCGCGACCGGAGGCGTCACATCCTTTGAAAACTCGAGAGGTCCGCGGAGATCAATGCTTCCAAAGGAGACGATGCCTGACTCCTCTTGAAAATGGATAGGTGTCCCAGGATCCCTGTGACACGTGGAAAGGGACCCTGGGTGTCGCGCCTCACGAGGAGACGCGTCCCAATTGCCATGCCAAGACTCGAGGAGAATCACGAAGTGTCCCTCGCACCTAGGCAGGAGTCCTGACGTCGCTGAACAAACACGTGTCTGGAAGGGCCCTCCCCGTCGTTACTCGAGAATACACCCTAGGTTCCGGCCGCAACACGAGAAAAACCATGAGACTTCCCCCGCGCCGCGAGATGAGGCCCGCTTCCGCTCCACTGCGTGCAGAGCAATTCTGTGTTCCTCATCAAACGTGAAAGGAGCCTTGATTTCCTTGATGGCACTCCATTTGAAAACCCAAGACCACTGTCTCAAGTCTAGAGGGATCCTGAGGTCACTGGAGCAACACGAAAGTGCTCCGTGGACCTCAAAACAACGCGAGATGAGAGCTTAGTCCCTGGCTTCGACTCAACAGGAATACCTACTTTCCACAAGCACCTCAAGAGGAGGCTTCTCTCAGCTACAGTTTTGTGAGAGGGATCCTGAGTTTGTGGCCTCAAGAGGAATGGACACCGAGATGCTCTGACTCGAAGTAAGAACGGATATCCCTGCAGTGAATTGAATGCAGGCTCGTCTTGCATCTCCCTAGACGAAGGGATGTCTGAATCCCCTGTGGAGACCACAGAGAAAGACCTAGTTCTCCGCCTCATCGCGACCGGAGGCCTCACATCCTTTGAAAACTCGAGAGGTCCGCGGAGATCAATGCTTCCAAAGGAGACAATGACTGACTCCTGTTGAAAATGCAGAGGAGTCCCAGGATACCTGTGGCACGTGGAAAGGGACCCTGGGTCCCCGCCGCACGTGGAGACGCGTCCCAATTGCCATGCCAAGACTCGAGGAGAATCCCGAGGTGTCCCTCGCACCTAGGCAGGAGTCCTGACGTCGCTGAACAAACACGTGTCTGGAAGGGCCCTCCCCGTCGTAACTCGAGAATGTACCCCAGGTTCTGGCCGCAACTCGAGAAGAACAATTAGACTTACCCCTCGCCGCGAGATGAGGCCCGATTCCCCTGCACTGCGTGCAGAGCAATTCCGTGATCCACAACAAACGTGAAAGGAGCCTTGATTTCCTTGATGGCACTCCAGAGAAAACCCAAGATCACTGTCTCAAGTCTAGAGGGATCCTGAGGTCACTGTAGCAACACGAAAGGGCTCCGTGGACCCCAAATCAACTCGAGATGAGAGCTTAGTCCCTGGGTTCGACTCAAGAGGAATACCAACTTTGCAAAAGCACCACAAGAGGAGGCTTCTCTCAGCGACAGGTATGTGAGAGGGACCCTGAGTTTATGGCCTCAAGTGGAATGGACACCGAGATGCTCTGACTCGAAGTAAGGCCGGATATCCCTGCAGTGAATTGAATGCAGGCTCGTCTTGCATCTCCCAAGACGATGGAAGGTCTGAATCCTCTTTGGAGACCACAGAGAAAGACCTAGTTCTCTGCCTCATCGGGACCGGAGGCCTCACATCATTTGAAAACTCGAACGGTCCGCGGAGATCAATGCTTCCAAAGGAGACGATGCCTGACTCCTCTTGAAAATGGATAGGAGTTAGAGGATCCCTGTGGCACGTGGAAAGGGAATCTGGGTCTCCCGCCTCACGTGGAGACAGGGCCCAATTGCCATGCCTATACTCGAGGAGAATCCCGAGGTGTCCCTCGCACCTAGGCAGGAGTCCTGACGTCGCTGAACAAAAACGTGTCTCGAAGGGCCCTCCCCGTCGTAACTCGAGAATATACCCCAGGTTCCGGCCGCAAGTAGAGAAAAACCATGAGACTTCTTCCTCGCCGCGAGGTGAGGCCCGATTCCGCTGCACTGCGTCCAGAGCAATTCCGTGTTCCACATCACACATGAAAGGAGCCTTGATTTCCTTGATGGTACTCCAGAGAAAACCCAAGATCACTGTCTCAAGTCTAGAGGGATCCTGAGGTCACTGTAGCAACATGAAAGGGCTCAGTGGACCCCAAATAAAGTCGAGATGAGAGCTTCGTCCCTGGCTTCGACTCAAGAGGAATACCAACTTTCCACAAGCACCTCAAGAGGAGGCTTCTCTCAGCTACAGGTGTGTGAGAGGGTCCCTGAGTGTGTGGCCTCAAGTGGAATGGACACCGGGATGCTCTGACTCGAAGTAAGGCCGGATATCGCTGCAGTGAATGAATGCAGGCTCGTCTTGCATCTCCCAAGATGAAGGGATGTCTGAATCCCCTGTGGAGACCACAGAGAAAGACCTAGTTCTCCACGTCATCGCGACCGGAGGCCTCACATCCTTTGAAAACTCGAGAGGTCCGCGGAGATCAATGCTTCCAAAGGAGACGATGCCTGACTCCTCTTGAAAATGCACAGGAGTCAAAGGATCCCTGTCGCACGTGGAAAGGGACCCTTCGTCTCCCGCCTCACGTGGATATGCATCCCAATTGCCATGCCCAGACTCGAGGAGAATGGCGAGGTGTCCCTCGCACCTAGGCAGGAGTCCTGACGTCGCTGAACAAACACGTGTCTGGAAGGGCCCTCCCCGTCGTAACTCGAGAATATACCCCAGGTTCCGGGCGCAACTCGAGAAAAACCATGAGACTTCCGCCTCGCCGCGAGATGAGGCCCGATTCCCCTGCACTGCGTGCAGAGCAATTCCGTGTTCCACATCAAACATGAAAGGAGCCTTGATTTCCTTGATGGCACTCCAGAGAAAACCCAAGATCACTGTCAGAGGGATCCTGAGGTCACTGTAGCAACACGAAAGGGCTTCCTGCACCCCAACTCAACTCGAGCTGAGAGCTTCGTCCCTGGCTTCGACTCAAGAGGAATACCAACTTTCCACAAGCACCTCAAGAGGAGGCATCTCTCAGCTACAGGTATGTGAGAGGGACCTTGAGTTTGTGGCCTCAAGTGGAATGGACACCGAGATGCTCTGACTCGAAGTATGGCCGGATAGCCCTGCATTGAATTGAATGCAGGCTCGTCTTGCATCTCCCAAGACGAAGGGATGTCTGAATCCCCTGTGGAGACCACAGAGAAAGACCTAGTTCTCCGCCTCATCCCGACCGGAGGCCTCACATCCTTTGAAAATTCGAGAGGTCCGCGGAGATCAATGCTTCCAAAGGAGATGATGCCTGACTCCTCTTGAAAATGGATAGGAGTCCCAGGATCCCTGTGGCAGTTGGAAAGGGACCCTGGGTCTCCCGCCTCACGTGGAGACGCGTCCCAGTTGCCATGCCAAATCTCGAGGAGAATCCCGAGGTATCCCTCGCACCTAGGCAGGAGTCCTGACGTTGCTGAACAAACACGTGTCTGAAGGGCCCTCCCCGTCGTAAGTCGAGAATATACCCCAGGTTCCGGCCGCAACTCGAGAAAAACCATGAGACTTCCCCCTCGCCGCGAGATGAGGCCCGATTCCCCTGCACTGCGTGCAGAGCATTTCCGTGTTCCACATCAAACATGAAAGGAGCCTTGCTTTCCTTGATGGCACTCCAGAGAAAGCCCAAGAACACTGTCTCAAGTCTAGAGGGATCCTGAGGTCACTGGAGCAACACGAAAGGGCTCCGTGGACCTCAAATTAACTCGAGATGAGAGCTTCGTCCCTGGCTTCGAGTCAAGTGGAATAACAACTTTCCACAAGCACCTCAAGAGGAGGCTTCTCTCAGCTACAGGTATGTGAGAGCGACCCTGAATTTGTGGCCACAAGTGGAATGAACACCGAGATGCTCTGACTCGAAGTAAGGCTGGATTTCCCTGCAGTGAATTGAATGCAGGCTCGTCTTGCATCTCCCAAGACGAAGGGATGTCTGAATCCGCTGTGGAGACCACAGAGAAAGACCTAGTCCTCCGCCTCATCGCGACCGGAGGCCTCACATCCTTTGAAAATTCAAGAGGTATGTGGAGATCAATGCTTCCAAAGGAGACGATGCCTGACTTCTCTTGAAAATGGATAGGAGTCCCAGGATCCCTGTGGAACGTGGAAAGGGACCCTGGGTCTCCCGCCTCATGTGGAGACGCGTCCCAATTGCCATGCAAAGACTCGCGGAGAATCCCGAGGTGTCCCTCGCACCTAGGCAGGAGTCCTGACGTCGCTGAACAAACACGTGTCTGGAAGGGCCCTCCCCGTCGTAACTCGAGATTATACCCCAGGTTCTGGCCGCAACTCGAGAAAAACCATGAGACTTCCCCCTCGCCGCGAGATGAGGCCCGATTCCCCTGCACTGCGTGCAGAGCAATTCCGTGTTCCACATCAAACGTGAAAGGAGCCTTGATTTCCTTGATGGCACTCCAGAGAAAACCCAAGATCACTGTCTCAAGTCTAGAGGGATCCTGAGGTCACTGTAGCAACACGAAAGTGCTCCGTGGACCACAAATCAACTCGAGATGAGAGCTTAGTCCCTGGCTTCGACTCAAGACGAATACCAACTTTCCACAAACACCTCAAGAGGAGGCTTCTCTCAGCTACAGGTATGTGAGAGGGACCCTGAGTTTGTGGCCTCAAGTGGAATGGACACCGAGATGCTCTGACTCAAAGGAAGGCCGGATATCCCTGCAGGGAATTGAATGCAGGCTCGTCTTGCATCTCCCAAGACGAAGTGTTGTCTGAATCCCCTGTGGAGACCACAGAGAAAGACCTAGTCCTCCGCCTCATCGCGACCGGAGGCCTCACATCCTTTGAAAATTCGAGAGGTCCGCGGAGATCAATGCTTCCAAAGGAGACGATGCCTGACTCCTCTTGAAAATGGATAGGAGTCCCAGGATCCCTGTGGAACGTGGAAAGGGACCCTGGGTCTCCCGCCTCACGTGGAGACGCGTCCAAATTGCCATGCCAAGACTCGAGGAGAATCCCGAGATGTCCCTCGCACCTAAACAGGAGTCCTCACGTCGCTGAACAAACCCGTGTCTGGAAGGGCCCTCCCCGTCTTAACTCGAGAATATACCCCAGGTTCCGGCCACAACTCGAGAAAAACCATGAGACTTCCCCCTCGCCGGGAGATGAGGCCCGATTCCCCTGCACTGCGTGCAGAGCAATTCCGTGTTCCACATCAAACTTAAACGGAGCCTTGATTTCCTTGATGGCACTCCAGAGAAAACCCAAGATCACTGTCTCAAGTCTAGAGGGATCCTGAGGTCCCTGGAGCAACACGAAAGGGCTCCGTGGACCCCAAATCAACACGAGATGAGAGCTTAGTCCCTGGGTTCGACTCAAGAGGAATACCAACTTTCCACAAGCACCTCAAGAGGAGGCTTCTCTCAGCTACAGGTATGTGAGAGGGTTCCTGAGTTTGTTGCCTCAAGTGGAATGGACACCGAGATGCTCTGACTCGAAGTAAGGCCGGATATCCCTGCAGTGAATTGAATGCAGGCTCGTCTTGCATCTCCCAAGACGAAGGGATGTCTGAATCCCCTTTGAGATGACAGAGAAAGACCGAGTTCTCCTCCTCATCGGGAGCGGAGGCCTCACATCCTTTGAAAACTCGAGAGGTCCGCGGAGATCAATGCTTCCAAAGGGGACGATGCCTGACTCCTCTTGAAAATGGATAGGAGTCCCAGGATCCCTGTGGCACGTGGAAAGGGACCCTGGGTCTCCCGCCTCACGTGGAGACGCCTCCCAATTGCCATGCCAAGACTCGAGGAGAATCCCGAGGTGTCCCTCGCTCCTAGGCAGGAGTCCTGACGTCGCTGAACAAACACGTGTCTGGAAGGGCCCTCCCCGTCGTAACTCGAGAATATACCCCAGGTTCCGGCCGCAACTCGAGAAAAACCATGAGCCTTCCCCCTCGCGGCGACATGAGGCCCGATTCCCCTGGACTGCGTGCAGCGCAATTCCGTGTTCCACATCAAACGTGAAAGGAGTCTTGATTTCCTTGATGGCACTCCAGAGAAAACCCAAGATCACTGTCTCAAGTCTAGAGGGATCCTGAGGTTACTGTAGCAACACGAATGGGCTCCGTCGACCACAAATCAACTCGAGATGAGAGCTTAGTCCCTGGCTTCGACTCAAGAGGAATACCAACTTTCCACAAGCACCTCAAGAGGAGGCTTCTCTCAGCTACAGGTATGTGAGAGGGACCCTGAGTTTGTGGCCTCAAGTGGAATGGACACCGAGATGCTCTGACTCGAAGTAAGGCCGGATATCCCTGCAGTGAATTGAATGCAGGCTCGTCTTGCATCTCCCAAGACGAAGGGATGTCTGAATCACCTGTGGAGACCACAGAGAAAGACCTAGTCCTCCGCCTCATCGAGACCGGAGGCATCACATTCTTTGAAAACTCGAGAGGTCTGCGGATATCAAAGCTTCCAAAGGAGACGATGCCTGACTCTTCTTGAAAATGGATAGGAGTCCCAGGATCCCTGTGGCACGTGGAAAGGGACCCTGTGTCTCCTGCCTCACGTGGAGACGCATCCCAATTGCCATGCCAAAACTCGAGGAGAATCCCGAGATGTCCCTCGCACCTAGGCAGGAGTCCTGATGTCGCTGAAAAAACACGTGTCTGGAAGGGCCCTCCCCGTAGTCACTCGAGAATATACCCCAGGTTCCGGCCGCAACTCGAGAAAAACCATGAGACTTCCCCCTCGCCGCGAGATGAGGCCCGATTCCCCTGCACTGCGTGCAGAGCAATTCCGAGTCCCACATCAAACGTGAAAGGAGCCTTGATTTCCTTGATGGCACTCCAGAGAAAACCTAAGATCTCTGTCTCAAGTCTAGAGGGACCCTGAGGTCCCTGTAGCAACAAGAAAGGGCTCCGTAGACCCCAAATCAACTCGAGATGAGAGCTTAGTCCCTGGCTTAGACTCAAGAGGAATACCAACTTTCCACAAGCACCTCAAGAGGAGGCTTCTCTCAGCTACAGGTATGTGAGAGGGACCCTGAGTTTGTGGCCTCAGGTGGAATGGACACCGAGATGTTCTGACTCGAAGTAAGTCTGGATATCCCTGCAGTGAATTGAAAGCAGGCTCGTCTTACATCTCCCAAGAGGAAGGGATGTCTGAATCCCCTGTGGTGACCACAGAGAAAGACCTAGTTTTCCACCTCATTGCGACCGGAGGCCTCACATCCTTTGAAAACTCGAGAGGTCCGCGGAGATCAATGCTTCCAAAGGAGACGATGCCTGACTCCTCTTGAAAATGGATAGGAGTCCCAGGATCCCTGTGGCACGTGGAAAGGGAACCTGGGTCTCCCGCCTCACGTGGAGGCACGTAGCAATTGCCATGCCAAGACTCGAGGAGAATCCCGAGGTGTCCCTCGCACCTAGGCAGGAGTCCTGACGTCGCTGAACAAACACGTGTCTGGAAGGGCCCTCCCCGTTGTAACTCGAGAATATACCCCAGCTCCCGGCCGCAACTCGAGTAAAACCATGAGACTTCCCCCTCGCCGCGAAATGAGGCCCGATTCCCCTGCACTGCGTGCAGAGCAGTTCCGTGTTCCACATCAAACGTGAAAGGAGCCTTGATTTCCTTGATGGCACTCCAGAGAAAACCCAAGATCTCTGTCTCAAGTCTATAGGGATCCTGAGATCACTGTAGCAACACGAAAGGGCTCTGTAGACCCAAAATCAACTCGAGATGAGAGCTTAGTCCCTGGCTTCGACTCAAGAGGAATACTAACTTTCCACAAGTAACTCAAGAGGAGGCTTCTCTCAGCTACAGGTATATTTGAGGGACCCCGAGTTTGTGGCCTCAAGTGGAATGGACACCGAGATGCTCTGACTCGAAGTAAGGCCGGATATCCCTGCAGTGAATTGAGTGCAGGCTCGTCTTGCATCTCCCAAGTCGAAGGGATGCCTGAATCCACTGTGGAGACCACAGAGAAAGACCTAGTTCTCCTCCTCATCGCGAACGGAGGCCTCACATCCATTGAAAACTCGAGAGGTCCGTGGAGATCAATGCTTCCAAAGGAGACGATGCCTGACTCCTCTTGAAAATGGATAGGAGTCCCAGGATCCCTGTGGCACGTGTAAAGGGACCCTGGGTCTCCTGCCTCACGTGGATACGCATCCCAATTGCGATGCCAAGACTCGAGGAGAATCCCGATGTGTCCCTCGCACCTAGGCAGTAGTCCTGACCTCGCTGCACAAACACGTGTCTGGAAGGGCCGTCCCCGCCGTAACTCGAGAATATACCCCAGGTTCCGGCCGCTACTCGAGAAAAACCATGACACTTCCCCCTCGCCGTGAGATGAGGCCCGATTCCCCTGCACTGCGTGCAGAGCAGTTCCGTGTTCCACATCAAACTTGAAAGTAGCCTTGATATCCTTGATGGCACTCCAGAGAAAACCCAAGATCACTGTCTCAAGTCTAGAGGGATCCTGAGGTCACTGGAGCAACAGGAAAGGGCTCCCTGGACCCCAAATCAACTCGAGATGAGAGCTTAGTCCCTGGCTTCGACTCAAGAGGAATACCAACTTTCCACAAGCACCTCAAGAGGACGCTTCTCTCAGCTACAGGTATGTGAGAGGGACCCTGAGTTTGTGGCCTCAGGTGGAATGGACACCGAGATGCTCTGACTCGAAGTAAGTCCGGATATCCCTGCAGTGAATTGAAAGCAGGCTCGTCTTACATCTCCCAAGACGAAGGGATGTCTGAATCCCCTGTGGACCCAACAGAGAAAGACCTAGTTTTCGCCTCATTGCGACCGGAGGCCTCACATCCTTTGAAAATTCGAGAGGTCCACGGAGATCAATGCTTCCAAAGGAAACGATGCCTGACTCCTCTTGAAAATGGATAGGAGTCCCAGGATCCCTGTGGCACGTGGAAAGGGACCCTGGGTCTCCCGCCTCACGTGGAGACGCGTCCCAATTGCCGTGCCAAGACTCGAGGGGAATCCCGAGGTGTGCCTCGCACCAAGGCAGTAGTCCTGACGTCGCTGAACAAACACGTGTCTGGAAGGGCCCTCCCCGTCGTACCTCGAGAATATACGCCAGGTTCCGGCCGCAACTCGAGAAAAACCATGAGACTTCCCCCTCGCCGCAAGATGAGGCCCGATTCCCCTGCACTGCGTGCAGAGCAATTCCGTGTTCCACATCAAACGTGAAAGGAGCCTTGATTTCCTTAATGTTATTCCAGAGAAAACCCAAGATCACTGTCTCAAGCCTAGAGGGATCATGAGGTCACTGGAACAACACGAAAGGGCTCCGTGGACCCCAAATCAACTCGAGATGAGAGCTTAGTCCCTGGCTTCGACTCAACAGGAATACCAACTTTCCACAAGCACCTCAAGAGGAGGCTTCTCTCAGCTACAGGTATGTGAGAGGGACCCTGAGTTTGTGGCCTCAAGTGGAATGGACACCAAGATGCTCTGACTCGAAATAAGGCCAGATATCCCTGCAGGGAATTGAATGCCGGCTCGTCTTGCATCTACCAAGACGAAGGTATGTCTGAATCCCCTGTGGAGACCACAGAGAAAGACCTAGTCCTCCGCCTCAACGCGAACGGAGGCCTCACATCCTTTTAAAACTCGAGAGGTCCGCGGAGATCAATGCTTCCAAAGTAGACGATGCCTGACTCCTCTTGAAAATGGATAGGAGTCCCAGGATCCCTGTGGCACGTGGAAAGGAACCCTGGGTCTCCCGCCTCATGTGGAGATGCGTCCCAATTGCAATGCCAAGACTCGAGGAGAATCCCGATGTGTCCCTCACACCTACGCAGGAGTGCTGACGTCGCTGAACAAATACGTGTCTGGAAGGGCCCTCCCCGTCGTAACTCGAGAATATACCCCAGGTTCCAGCCGCAACTCAAGAAAAACCATGAGACTTCCCCCTCGCCGCGAGATGAGGCCCGATTCCCCTGCACTGCGTGCAGAGCAATTCCGTGTTCCACATCAAACGTGAAAGGAGCCTTGATTTCCTTGATGGCACTCCAGAGAAAACCCAAGATCACTGTCACAAGTCTAGAGGGATCCTGAGGTCACTGGAGCAACACGAAAGGGCTCCGTGGACCCCAAATCAACTCGAGATGAGAGCTTAGTCCCTGGCTTCGACTCAAGAGGAATACCAAGTTTCCACAAGCACCTCAAGAGGAGGCTTCTCTCAGCTACACTTATGTGAGAGGTACCCTGAGTTTGTGGCCTCAAGTGGTATGGACACCGAGATGCTCTGACTCGAAGTAAGGCCGGATATCCCTGCACTGAATTGAATGCAGGCTCGTCTTGCATCTCCCAAGACGAAGGGATGTCTGAATCCCCTGTGGAGACCACAAAGAAACACCTAATTCTCCGCTTCATCGCGACCGGAGGCCTCACATCCTTTGAAAACTCGAGAGGTTCGCGGAGATCAATGCTTCCAAAGGAGACGATGCCTGACTCCTCTTGAAAATGGATAGGAGTGCCAGGATCCGTGTGGCACGTGGAAAGGGACACTGGGTCTCCCGCCTCACGTGGAGACGCGTCCCCATTGCCATGCCAAGACTCGAGGAGAATCCCGTGGTGTCCTCCCACCTACGCAGGAGTCCTGACGTCGCTGAACAAACACGTGTCTGGAAGGGCCCTCCCCGTCGTAACTCGAGAATATACCCCAGGTTCCGGCCGCAACTCGAGAAAAACCATGAGACTTCCCCTTCGCCGCGAGATGAGGCCCGATTCCCCTGCACTGCTTGCAGAGCAATTCCGTGTTCCACATCAAACGTTAATGGAGCCTTGATTTCCTTGATGGCACTCCAGAGAAAACCCAAGATAACTGTCTCAAGTCTAGAGGGATCCTGAGGTCACTGGAACAACACGAAAGGGCTCCGTGGACCCCAAATCAACTCGAGATGAGAGCTTAGTCCCTTGCTTCGACTCAAGAGGAATACCAACTTTCCACAAGCACCTCAAGAGGAGGCTTCTCTCAGCTACAGTATGTGAGAGGGAAACTGAGTTTGTGGCCTCAAGTGGAATGGACACCGAGATGCTCTGACTCAAAGTAAGGCCGGATATCCCTGCAGTGAATTGAATGCAGGCTCGTCTTGCATCTCCCAAGACGAAGGGATGTCTGAATCCCCTGTGGAGACCACAGAGAAAGACCTAGTCCTCCGCCTCATCACGACCGGAGGCCTCACATCCTTTGAAAACTCGAGAGGTCCGCGGAGATCAATGCTTCCAAAGGAGACGATGCCTGACTTCTCTTGAAAATGGATAGGAGTCCCAGGATGCCTTTGGCACGCGGAAAGGGACCCTGGGTCTCCCGCCAATTGCCATGCCAAGACTCGAGGAGAATCCAGAGGTGTCCCTCGCATCTAGACAGGAGTCCTGACGTCGCTGAATAAACACGAGTATGGAAGGGCCCTCCACGTCGTAACTCGAGAATATACCCCAGGTTCTGGCCGCAACTTGAGAAAAACCATGAGACTTCCCCCTCGCCGCGAAATGAGGCCGTTTTTCACTGCACTGTGTGCAGAGCAATTTCGTATCCCATATCAAACTTGAAAGGAGGCTTGATTTCCTTGATGGCACTCCAGAGAAAAAACAAGATCACTGTCTCAAGTCTAGAGGGATCCTGAGGTCACTGGAGCAACACGAAAGGGCTCCGTGGACCCCAAATCAACTCGAGATGAGAGCTTAGTCCCTGGCTTCGATTCAAGAGGAATACAAACTTCCCACAAGCACCTCAAGAGGAGGCTTCTCTCAGCTACAGGTATGTGAGAGGGACCCTGAGTTTGTGGCCTCAAGTGGAATGGACACCGAGATGCTCTGACTCGAAGTAAGGCCGTATATCCCTGCAGTGAATTGAATGCAGGCTCGTCTTGAATCTCCCAAGATGAAGGGATGTCTCAATCACCTGTGGAGACCACAGAGAAAGACCTAGTTCTCCGCCTCTTCGCGACCGGAGGCCTCGCATCCTTTGAAAATTGTAGAGGTCATCGGAGATCAATGCTTCCAAAGGAGACGATGCCTGACTCCTCTTGAAAATGGATAGTAGTTCCAGGATCCCTCTGGCACGTGAAATGGACCGTTGGTCTCCCTTCTCACGTGGAGACGCGTCCCAATTGCCATGCCAACACTCGAGGAGAATCCCGAGGTGTCCCTCACACCTAGGCAAGAGTCCTGACGTCGCTGAACAAACACGTGTCTGGAAGGGCCCTCCCCGACGTAACTCTAGATTATACCCCAGGTTCCGGCCGCAACTCGAGGAAAACCATGAGACTTCCCCCTCGCTGCGAGATGAGTCCCGATTCCCCTGCACTGCGTGCAGAGCAATTCCGTATCCCACATCAAACGTGAAAAGAGCCTTGATTTCCTTGATGGCACTCCAGAGAAAACCCAAGATAACTTTCTCAAGTCTAGAGGGATCCTGAGGTCACTGTAGCAACACGAAAGGGCTCCGTGGACCCCAAATCAACTCGAGATGAGAGCTTAGTCCCTGGCTTCGACTCAACAGGAATACCAACTTTCCACAAGCACCCCAAGAGGAGGCTTCTCTCAGCTACAGGTATGAGAGAGGGACCCTGAATTTGTGGCCTCAAGTGGAATGAACAACGAGATGCTCTGACTCGAAGTAAGGCCGGATATCCCTGCAGTGAATTGAATGCAGGATCGTCTTGCATCTCCAAGACGAAGGGATGTCTGAATCCCCTGTTGAGACCAGAGAGAAACACCTAGTTCTCCGCCTCATCGCGACCGGAGGCCTCACATCCTTTGAAAACTCGAGAGGTCCGCGGAGATTTATGCTTCCAAAGGAGAAGATGCCTGACTCCTCTTGCAAATGGATCGGAGTCCCAGGATCCCTGTGGCACGTGGTAAGGGACCCTGGGTCTCCCGCCTCACGTGGAGACGCGTCCCAATTGCCATGCCAAGACTCGAGGAGAATCCCGAGGTGTCCCTCGCACGTAGACAGGAGTCCTGATGTCGCTGAACAAACACGTGTCTGGAAATGCCCTCCCGGTCGTAACTCGAGAATATACCCCAGGTTCTGGCCGCAACTCGAGAAAAACCAGGAGACTTCCCCCTTGCCGCGAGATGAAGCCCGATACCCCTGCACTGCCTGCAGAGCAATTCCGTGTTCCACATCAAACGTGAAAGGAGCCTTGATTTCCTTGATGGCACTCCAGAGAAAACCCAAGATTACTCTCTCAAGTCTAGAGGGATCCTGAGGTCACTATAGCAACACGAAATGGCTCCTGGACCCCAAATCAACTCGAGATGAGAGCTTAGTCCCTGGCTTCGACTCAAGAGGCATACCAACTTTCCACAAGCACCTCAAGAGGAGGCTTCTCTCAGCTACACTTATGTGAGAGGGACCCTGAATTTGTGGCCTCAAATGGAATGGACACCCAGATGCTCTGTCTCGAAGTAAGGCCGGATATCCCTGCAGTGAATTGAATGCAGGCTCATCTTACATCCCCCAGACGAAGGGATGTCTGCATCCCCTGTGAGGACCACAGCGATAGACCTAGTTCTCCGCCTCATCGCGACCGGAGGCCTCACATCATTTGAAAACTCGAGAGGTCCGCGGGATCCATGTTTCCAAATTAGACGATACCTGACTACTCTTGAAAATGGATAGGAGTCCCAGGATCCCTGTGGCACTTCGAAAGGGACCCTGGGTCTCCCGCCTCACGTGGAGACGCCTCCCAATTGCCATGCCGAGACTCGACGAGAATCCCGAGGTGTCCCTCGCACCTAGGCAGGAGTCCTGACATCGCTGAACAAACACGTGTCTGGAAGGGCCCTCCCCGTTGTAACTCGAGAATATACCCCAGGTCTCCGCCGCAACTCTAGAAAAACCATGAGACTTCCCCCTCGCCGCGAGATGAGGCCCGATTCCCCTGCACTGCGTGCAGAGCAATTCCGTGTTCCACATCAAACGTGAAAGGGGCCTTGATTTCCTTGATGGCACTCCAGAGAAAACCCAAGATCACTGTCTCAAGTCTAGAGGGATCCTGAGGTCACTGTAGCAACACGAAAGGGCTCCGTGGACCCCAAATCAACACGAGATGAGAGCTTAGTCCCTGGCTTCGACTCAAGAGGAACACCAACTTTCCACAAGCACCTCAAGAGGAGGCTTCTCTCAGCTACAGGTATGAGAGTGGGACCCTGAGTTTGTGGCCTCAAGTGGAATGAACACCGAGATGATCAGACTCGAAGTAAGGCCGGATATCCCTGCAGTGAATTGAATGCAGGCTCGTCTTGCATCTCCAAGACGAAGGGATGTCTGCATCCCCTGTGGAGACCAGAGAGAAAGACCTAGTTCTCCGCCTCATCGCGACCGGAGGCCTCACATCCTTTGAAAACTCGAGAGGTCCGCGGAGATCAATGCTTCCAAAGGAGACGATGCCTGACTCCTCTTGCAAATGGATAGGAGTCCCAGGATCCCTGTGGCACGAGGAAAGGCACCCTGGGTCTCCCGCCTCACGTGGAGACACGTCCCAATTGCCATGCCAAGACTCGAGGAGAATCCCGAGATGTCCCTCGCACCTAGGCCGGAGTCCTGACGTTGCTGAACAAATAAATATCTGGAATTGCCCTCCCAGTCATAACTCGAGAATATACCCCAGGTTCCGGCCGCAACTCGAGAAAAACCATGAGACTTCCCCCTCGCCGCGAGATGAGGCCCAATTCCCCTGCAATGTGTGCAGAGCAATTCCGTGTTCCACATCAAACGTGAAAGGAGCCTTGATTTTCTTGATGGCACTCCAGAGAAAACCCAAGATCACTGTCTCAAGTCTAGAGGGATCCTGAGGTCACTGGAGAATCACGAAAGGGCTCCGTGGACCCCAAATCAACTCGAGATGAGAGCTTAGTCCCTGGCTTCGACTCAAGAGGAATACCAACTTTCCACAAGCACCTCAAGAGGAGGCTTCTCTCAGCTACAGTATGTGAGAGGGACCCTGAGTTTGTGGCCTCAAGTGGAATGGTCACCGAGATGCTCTGACTCGAAGTAAGGCCGGATATCCCTGCAGTGAATTGAATGCAGGCTCGTCTTGCATCTCCCAAGACGAAGTGATGTCTGAATCCCCTGTGGAGACCACAGAGAAAGACCTAGTTCTCCGCCTCATCGCGACCGGAGGCCTCACATCCTTTGAAAACTCGAGAGGTCCGTGGAGAACAATGCTTCCAAAGGAGACGATGCCTGACTCTTCTTGAAAATGGATAGGAGTCTCAGGATCCCTTTGGCACGTGGAAAGAGACACTGTGTCTTCCGCCTCACGTGGAGACCCGTCCCAATTGCCATGCCACTACTCGACGAGTATCCCGAGTTGTCCCTCGCACCTAGGCAGGAGTCCTGACTTCGCTGAACAAACACGTGTCTGGAAGGGCCCTCCCCGTAGTAACTTTAGAGTGTACCCCAGGTTCCGGCCGCAACTCGAGAAAAACCATGAGACTTCACCCTCGCCGCGAGATGAGGCCCGATTCCCTTGCACTGCGTGCAGAGCAATTGCGTGTTCCACATCAAACGTGAAAGGAGCCTTGATTTCCTTGATGGCACTCCAGAGAAAACCCAAGATCACTGTCTCAAGTCTAGAGTGATCCTGAGGTCACTGTAGCAACACAAAAGGGCTCCGTGGACCCCAAATCAACTCGAGATGAGAGCTTAGTCCCTGGCTTCGACTCAAGAGTCATATCAACTTTCCACAAGCACCTCAAGAGGAGTCTTCTCTCAGCTACAAGAATGTGAGAGGGACCCTGAGTTTGTGGCCTCAAATGGAATGGACACCGAGATGCTCTGACTCGAAGTAAGGCCGGATATCCCTGCAGTGAATTGAAAGCAGGCTCGTCTTGCATCTCCCAAGACGAAGGGTTGTCTGAATCCCCTGTGGAGGCACAGAGAAAGACCTAGTCCTCCGCCTCAACGCGACCGGAGGCCTCACATCCTTTGAAATCTCGAGAGGTTCGCGGAGATCAATACTTCCAAAAGAGATGATGCCTGACTCCTCTTGAAAATGCAAAGGAGTTCCAGGATCCCTGTGGCACGTGGAAAGGGATCCTGGGTCTCCCGCCTCACGTGGAGACGCGTCCCCATTGCCATGCCAAGACTCGAGGAGAATCCCGAGGTGTCCTCGCACCTAGGCAGGAGTCCTGACGTCGCTGAACAAACACGTGTCTGGAAGGTCCCTCCCCGTCGTAACTCGGGAATATACCCCAGGTTCCGGCCGCAACTAGAGAAAAACCATGAGACTCCACCCTCGCCGCGAGATGAAGCCCGATTCCCCTGCACTGCCCGCAGAGCAATTCCGTGTTCCACATCAAACGAGAAAGGAGCCTTGATTTCCTTGATGGCACTCCAGAGAAAACCCAAGATCACTGTCTCAAGGCTAGAGTGATCCTGAGGTCAATGGAGCAACACGAAAGGGCTCCATGGACCCCAAATCAACCCTAGATGAGAGCTTAGTCCCTGGCTTCGACTCTAGAGGAATACCAACTTTCCACAAGCACCTCAAGAGGAGGCTTCTCTCAGCTACAGGTATGTGAGAGGGACCCTGTGTTTGTGGCCTCAAGTGGAATGGACACCGAGATGCTCTGACTCGAAGTAAGGCCGGATATCCCAATAGTTAATTGAATGCAGGCTTGTCTTGCATCTCCCAAGACGAAGGGATGTCTGAATCCCCTGTGGAGACCAGAGAGAAAGACCTAATTCTCGGCCTCATCGCGACCAGAGGCCTCACATCCTTTGAAAATTCGAGAGGTTCGCGGAGATCAATGCTTCCAAATGAGACGATGCTTGACTCCTCTTGAAAATGGATAGGAGTCCCAGGATCCCTGTGGCACGTTGTAAGGGACCCTGGGTCTCCCGCCTAACGTGGAGACGCGTCCCAATTGCCATGCCAAGACTCGAGGAGAATCCAGAGGTGTCCCTCGCACCTAGACAGGAGTCCTGACGTCGCTGAATAAACACGAGTATGGAAGGGCCCTCCCCGTCGTAACTCGAGAATATACCCCAGGTTCCGGCCGCAACTCGAGAAAAACCATGAGACTTCCCCCTCGCCGCGAAATGAGGCCCTATTTCAGTGCACTGTGTGCAGAGCAATTCCGTATCCCACATCAAACTTGAAAGGAGGCTTGATTTCCTTGATGGCACTCCAGAGAACAAGCAAGATCACTGTCTCAAGTCTAGAGGGATCCTGAGGTCACTGTAGCAACACGAAAGGGCTCCGTGGACCCCAAATCAACTCGAGATGAGAGCTTAGTCCCAGGCTTCGACTCAAGAGGAATACAAACTTCCCACAAGCACCTCAAGAGGAGGCTTCTCTCAGCTACAGGTATGTGAGAGGGACCCAGAGTTTGGGGCCTCAAGTGGAATGGACACCGAGATGCTCTGACTCGAAGTAAGGCCGTATATCCCTGCAGTGAATTGAATGCAGGCTCGTCTTGAATCTCCCAAGATGAAGGGATGTCTCAATCACCTGTGGAGACCACAGAGAAAGACCTAGTTCTCCGCCTCTTCCCGACCGGAGGCCTCGCATCCTTTGAAAATTGGAGAGGTCAGCGGAGATCAATGCTTCCAAAGGAGACGATGCCTGACTCCTCTTGAAAATGGATAGTAGTTCCAGGATCCCTCTGGCACGTGAAAGGGACCGTTGGTCTCCCTTCTCACGTGGAGACGCGTCCCAATTGCCATGCCAAGACTCGAGGAGAATACCGAGGTGTCCCTCACACCTAGGCAAGAGTCCTGACGTCGCTGAACAAACACGTGTCTGGAAGGGCCCTCCCCGACGTAACTCGAGAATATACCCCAGGTTCCGGCCGCAACTCGAGGAAAACCATGAGACTTCCCCCTCGCTGCGAGATGAGTCCCGATTCCCCTGCACTGCGTGCAGAGCAATTCCGTATCCCACATCAAACGTGAAAAGAGCCTTGATTTCCTTGATGGCACTCCAGAGAAAACCCAAGATAACTTTCTCAAGTCTAGAGGGATCCTGAGGTCACTGTAGCAACACGAAAGGGCTCCGTGGACCCCAAATCAACTCGAGATGAGAGCTTAGTCCCTGGCTTCGTCTCAACAGGAATACCAACTTTCCACAACCACCTCAAGAGGAGGCTTCTCTCAGCTACAGGTATGAGAGAGGGACCCTGAATTTGTGGCCTCAACTGGAATGAACAACGAGATGCTCTGACTCGAAGTAAAGCCGGATATCCCTGCAGTGAATTGAATGCAGGATCGTCTTGCATCTCCAAGATGAAGGGATGTCTGAATCCCCTGTTGAGACCAGAGAGAAAGACCTAGTTCTCCGCCTCATCGCGACCGGAGGCCTCACATCCTTTGAAAACTCGAGAGGTCCGCGGAGATCAATGCTTCCAAAGGAGACGATGCCTGACTCCTCTTGCAAATGGATCGGAGTCCCAGGATCCCTGTGGCACGTGGAAAGGGACCCTGGGTCTCCCGCCTCACGTGGAGACGCGTCCCAATTGCCATGCCAAGACTCGAGGAGAATCCTGAGGTGTCCCTTGCACGTAGACAGGAGTCCTGACGTCGCTGAACAAACACGTGTCTGGAAGGGCCCTCCCGGTCGTAACTCCAGAATATACCCCAGGTTCTGGCCGCAACTCGAGAAAAACCAGGAGACTTCCCCCTTGCCGCGAGATGAAGCCCGATACCCCTGCACTGCCTGCAGAGCAATTCCGTGTTCCACATCAAACGTGAAAGGAGCCTTGATTTCCTTGATGGCACTCCAGAGAAAACCCAAGATTACTCTCTCAAGTCTAGAGGGATCCTGAGGTCACTATAGCAACACGAAATGGCTCCTGGACCCCAAATCAACTCGAGATGAGAGCTTAGTCCCTGGCTTCGACTCAAGAGGCATACCAACTTTCCACAAGCACCTCAAGAGGAGGCTTCTCTCAGCTACACTTATGTGAGAGGGACCCTGAATTTGTGGCCTCAAATGGAATGGACACCCAGATGCTCTGTCTCGAAGTAAGGCCGGATATCCCTGCAGTGAATTGAATGCAGGCTCATCTTGCATCCCCCAGACGAAGGGATGTCTGCATCCCCTGTGAGGACCACAGCGATAGACCTAGTTCTCCGCCTCATCGCGACCGGAGGCCTCACATCATTTGAAAACTCGAGAGGTCCGCGGGATCCATGTTTCCAAATTAGACGATGCCTGACTACTCTTGAAAATGGATAGGAGTCCCAGGATCCCTGTGGCACTTCGAAAGGGACCCTGGGTCTCCCGCCTCACGTGGAGACGCCTCCCAATTGCCATGCCGAGACTCGACGAGAATCCCGAGGTGTCCCTCGCACCTAGGCAGGAGTCCTGACATCGCTGAACAAACACGTGTCTGGAAGGGCCCTCCCCGTTGTAACTCGAGAATATACCCCAGGTCTCCGCCGCAACTCTAGAAAAACCATGAGACTTCCCCCTCGCCGCGAGATGAGGCCCGATTCCCCTGCACTGCGTGCAGAGCAATTCCGTGTTCCACATCAAACGTGAAAGGGGCCTTGATTTCCTTGATGGCACTCCAGAGAAAACCCAAGATCACTGTCTCAAGTCTAGAGGGATCCTGAGGTCACTGTAGCAACACGAAAGGGCTCCGTGGACCCCAAATCAACACGAGATGAGAGCTTAGTCCCTGGCTTCGACTCAAGAGGAACACCAACTTTCCACAAGCACCTCAAGAGGAGGCTTCTCTCAGCTACAGGTATGAGAGTGGGACCCTGAGTTTGTGGCCTCAAGTGGAATGAACACCGAGATGCTCAGACTCGAAGTAAGGCCGGATATCCCTGCAGTGAATTGAATGCAGGCTCGTCTTGCATCTCCAAGACGAAGGGATGTCTGCATCCCCTGTGGAGACCAGAGAGAAAGACCTAGTTCTCCGCCTCATCGCGACCGGAGGCCTCACATCCTTTGAAAACTCGAGAGGTCCGCGGAGATCAATGCTTCCAAAGGAGACGATGCCTGACTCCTCTTGCAAATGGATAGGAGTCCCAGGATCCCTGTGGCACGTGGAAAGGCACCCTGGGTCTCCCGCCTCACGTGGAGACACGTCCCAATTGCCATGCCAAGACTCGAGGAGAATCCCGAGATGTCCCTCGCACCTAGGCCGGAGTCCTGACGTTGCTGAACAAATAAATATCTGGAATTGCCCTCCCAGTCATAACTCGAGAATATACCCCAGGTTCCGGCCGCAACTCGAGAAAAACCATGAGACTTCCCCCTCGCCGCGAGATGAGGCCCAATTCCCCTGCAATGTGTGCAGAGCAATTCCGTGTTCCACATCAAACGTGAAAGGAGCCTTGATTTTCTTGATGGCACTCCAGAGAAAACCCAAGATCACTGTCTCAAGTCTAGAGGGATCCTGAGGTCACTGGAGAATCACGAAAGGGCTCCGTGGACCCCAAATCAACTCGAGATGAGAGCTTAGTCCCTGGCTTCGACTCAAGAGGAATACCAACTTTCCACAAGCACCTCAAGAGGAGGCTTCTCTCAGCTACAGTATGTGAGAGGGACCCTGAGTTTGTGGCCTCAAGTGGAATGGTCACCGAGATGCTCTGACTCGAAGTAAGGCCGGATATCCCTGCAGTGAATTGAATGCAGGCTCGTCTTGCATCTCCCAAGACGAAGTCATGTCTGAATCCCCTGTGGAGACCACAGAGAAAGACCTAGTTCTCCGCCTCATCGCGACCGGAGGCCTCACATCCTTTGAAAACTCGAGAGGTCCGTGGAGAACAATGCTTCCAAAGGAGACGATGCCTGACTCTTCTTGAAAATGGATAGGAGTCTCAGGATCCCTTTGGCACGTGGAAAGAGACACTGTGTCTTCCGCCTCACGTGGAGACCCGTCCCAATTGCCATGCCACTACTCGACGAGTATCCCGAGTTGTCCCTCGCACCTAGGCAGGAGTCCTGACTTCGCTGAACAAACACGTGTCTGGAAGGGCCCTCCCCGTAGTAACTTTAGAGTGTACCCCAGGTTCCGGCCGCAACTCGAGAAAAACCATGAGACTTCACCCTCGCCGCGAGATGAGGCCCGATTCCCTTGCACTGCGTGCAGAGCAATTGCGTGTTCCACATCAAACGTGAAAGGAGCCTTGATTTCCTTGATGGCACTCCAGAGAAAACCCAAGATCACTGTCTCAAGTCTAGAGTGATCCTGAGGTCACTGTAGCAACACAAAAGGGCTCCGTGGACCCCAAATCAACTCGAGATGAGAGCTTAGTCCCTGGCTTCGACTCAAGAGTCATATCAACTTTCCACAAGCACCTCAAGAGGAGTCTTCTCTCAGCTACAAGAATGTGAGAGGGACCCTGAGTTTGTGGCCTCAAATGGAATGGACACCGAGATGCTCTGACTCGAAGTAAGGCCGGATATCCCTGCAGTGAATTGAAAGCAGGCTCGTCTTGCATCTCCCAAGACGAAGGGTTGTCTGAATCACCTGTGGAGACCACAGAGAAAGACCTAGTCCTCCGCCTCAACGCGACCGGAGGCCTCACATCCTTTGAAATCTCGAGAGGTTCGCGGAGATCAATACTTCCAAAAGAGATGATGCCTGACTCCTCTTGAAAATGCAAAGGAGTTCCAGGATCCCTGTGGCACGTGGAAAGGGATCCTGGGTCTCCCGCCTCACGTGGAGACGCGTCCCCATTGCCATGCCAAGACTCGAGGAGAATCCCGAGGTGTCCTCGCACCTAGGCAGGAGTCCTGACGTCGCTGAACAAACACGTGTCTGGAAGGTCCCTCCCCGTCGTAACTCGGGAATATACCCCAGGTTCCGGCCGCAACTAGAGAAAAACCATGAGACTTCACCCTCGCCGCGAGATGAAGCCCGATTCCCCTGCACTGCCCGCAGAGCAATTCCGTGTTCCACATCAAACGAGAATGGAGCCTTGATTTCCTTGATGGCACTCCAGAGAAAACCCAAGATCACTGTCTCAAGGCTAGAGTGATCCTGAGGTCACTGGAGCAACACGAAAGGGCTCCATGGACCCCAAATCAACCCTAGATGAGAGCTTAGTCCCTGGCTTCGACTCTAGAGGAATACCAACTTTCCACAAGCACCTCAAGAGGAGGCTTCTCTCAGCTACAGGTATGTGAGAGGGACCCTGTGTTTGTGGCCTCAAGTGGAATGGACACCGAGATGCTCTGACTCGAAGTAAGGCCGGATATCCCAATAGTTAATTGAATGCAGGCTTGTCTTGCATCTCCCAAGACGAAGGGATGTCTGAATCCCCTGTGGAGACCAGAGAGAAAGACCTAATTCTCGGCCTCATCGCGACCAGAGGCCTCACATCCTTTGAAAATTCGAGAGGTTCGCGGAGATCAATGCTTCCAAAGGAGACGATGCTTGACTCCTCTTGAAAATGGATAGGAGTCCCAGGATCCCTGTGGCACGTTGTAAGGGACCCTGGGTCTCCCGCCTAACGTGGAGACGCGTCCCAATTGCCATGCCAAGACTCGAGGAGAATCCAGAGGTGTCCCTCGCACCTAGACAGGAGTCCTGACGTCGCTGAATAAACACGAGTATGGAAGGGCCCTCCCCGTCGTAACTCGAGAATATACCCCAGGTTCCGGCCGCAACTCGAGAAAAACCATGAGACTTCCCCCTCGCCGCGAAATGAGTCCCGATTCCCCTGCACTGCGTGCAGAGCAATTCCGTGTTCCACATCAAACGTGAAAGGAGCCTTGATTTCCTTGATGGCACTCCAGAGGAAACTCAAGATCACTGTCTCAAGTCTAGAGGGATCCTGAGGTCACTGGAGCAACAAGAAAGTTCTCCGTGGACCCCAAATCAACTCGAGATGAGAGCTTAGTCCCTGGCTTCGACTCAAGAGGAATACCAACTTTCCAAAAGCACCTAAAAGGAGGCTTCTCTCAGCTACAGGTATGTGAGAGGGACCCTGAGTTTGTGGCCTCAAGTGGAATGGACACCGAGATGCTCTGACTCGAAGTAAGGCCGGATATCCCTGCAGTGAATTGAATGCAGGCTCGTCTTGCATCTCCCAAGACGAAGGGATGTCTGAATCCCCTGTGGAGACCACAGAGAAAGACCTAGTTCTCCGCCTCATCACGACCGGAGGCCTCACATCCTTTGAAAATTCGAGAGGTCCGCGGAGATCAATGCTTCCAAAGGAGATGATGCCTGACACCTCTTGAAAATGGATAGGAGTCCCAGGATCCCTGTTTCACGTGGAAAGGGACGC
The DNA here is from genome assembly GCF_033118175.1 of Dama dama. Taxonomy (NCBI): domain Eukaryota; kingdom Metazoa; phylum Chordata; class Mammalia; order Artiodactyla; family Cervidae; genus Dama; species Dama dama. The sequence continues at coordinate 7,236,003 of NC_083697.1, read as the reverse complement.
TGGGTCTCCCGCCTCACGAGGAGACGCGTCCCCATTGCCATGCCAAGACTCGAGGAGAATCCCGAGGTGTCCCTCGCACCTAGGCAGGATTCCTGACGTCGCTGAACAAACCCGTGTCTGGAAGGGCCGTCCCCGTCGTAACTTGAGAATACACCCCAGGTTCCGACCGCAACTCGAGAAAAACCATGAGACTTCCCCCTCGCCGCTGGATGAGGCCCGATTCCCCTGCACTGCGTGCAGAGCAATTCCGTGTTCCACATCAAACGTGAAAGGAGCCTTGATTTCCTTGATGGCACTCCAGAGAAAACCCAAGATCACTGTCTCAAGTCTAGAGGGATCCTGAGGTCACTGGAGAAACACGAAAGGGCTCCGTGGACCCAAAATCAACTCGAGATGAGAGCTTAGTCCCTGGCTTCGACTCAAGAGGAATACCAACTTTCCACAAGCACCTCAAGAGGAGGCTTCTCTCAGCTACAGGTATGTGAGAGGGAAACTGAGTTTCTGGACTCAAGTGGAATGGACACCGAGATGCTCTGACTCAAAGTAAGGCCGGATATCCCTGCAGTGAATTGAATGCAGGCTCGTCTTGCATCTCCCAAGAGGAAGGGATATCTGAATCCCCTGTGGAGACCACAGAGAAAGACCTAGATCTCCGCCTCATCGCGACTGGAGTCCTCACATCCTTTGAAAACTCGAGAGGTCCGCGGAGATCAATGCTTCCAAAGGAGACGATGCCTGAGTCCTCTTGAAAATGGATAGGAGTCCCAGGATCCCTGTGGCACGTGGAAAGGGACACTGTGTCTCCCGCCTCACATGAAGACGCGTCCCAATTGCCATGCCAAGTCTCGAGGAGAATCCCGAGGTGTCCCTCGCACCTAGGCAGGAGTCCTGACGTCGCTGAACAAACACGCGTCTGGAAGGGCCCTCCCCGTCGTAACTCGAGAATATACCCCAGGTTCCGACCGCAACTCGAGAAAAACCATGAGAGTTCCCCCTCGCCGGGAGATGAGGCCAGATTCCCCTGCACTGCGTGCAGAGCAATTCCGTGTTCCACATCAAACGTGAAAGGAGCCTTGATTTCCTTGATGGCACTCCAGAGAATACCCAAGATCACTGTCTCAAGTCTAGACGGATCCTGAGGTCACTGGAGCAACACAAAAAGGCTCCGTGGACCCCAAATCAACTCGAGATGAGAGCTTATTCCCTGGCTTCGACTCAAGAGGAATACCAACTTTCCACAAGCACCTCAAGAGGAGGCTTCTCTCAGCTACAGGTATGTGAGAGGGACCCTGAGTTTTTGGCCTCAAGTGGAATGGACACGGAGATGCTCTGACTCGAAGTAAGGCCGGATATCCCTGCAGTGAATTGAATGCAGGCTCGCCTTGCATCTCCCAAGAAGAAGGGATGTCTGAATCCCCTGTAGAGACCACAGAGAAAGACCTAGTTCTCCGCCTCATCGCGACCGGAGGCCTCACATCCTTTGAAAACTCGAGAGGTCCGCGGAGATCAATGCTTCCAAAGGAGACGATGCCTGACTCCTCTTGAAAATGGATAGGAGTCCCAGGATCCCTGTGGCACGTGGATAGGGACCCTGGGTCTCCCGCCTCACGTGGAGACGGGTCCCAATTGCCATGCCAAGACTCGAAGAGAATCCCGAGGCTTCCCTCGCACCTAGGCAGGAGTCCTGACGTCGCTGAACAAACACGTGTCTGGAAGGGCCCTCAACGTCTTAACTCGAGAATATACCCCAGGTTCCTGCCGCAACTCGAGGAAAACCATGAGACTTCCCCCTCGCCACGAGATGAGGCCCGATTACCCTGCACTGCGTGCAGAGCAATACCGTGTTCCACATCAAATGTGAAAGGAGCCTTGATTTCCTTGATGGCACTCCAGAGAAAATGCAAGATCACTGTCTCAAGTCTAGAGAGATCCTGAGGTCACTAGAGCAACAGGAAAGTTCTCCATGGACCCTAAATCAACTCGAGATGAGAGCTTAGTCCCTGGCTTCGACTCAAGGGGAATACCAACTTTTCATAAGCACCTCAAGAGGAGGCTTCTCTCAGCTACAGGTATGTGAGAGGGACCATGAGTTTGTGGCCTCAAGTGGAATGGACACCGAGATGCTCTGACTCGAAGTAAGGCAGGATATCCCGGCAGTGAATTGAATGCAGGCTCGTCTTGCATCTCCCAAGACAAAGGGATGTCTTATTCCCCTGTGGAGACCACAGAGAAAGACCTAGTCGTCCGACTCAACGCGACCGGAGGCCTCACATCCTTTGAAAACTCGAGAGGTCCGCGGAGATCAATGCTTCCAAAGGAGACGATGCCTGACTCCTCTTGAAAATGGATAGGAGTCCCAGGATCCCTGTGGCACGTGGAAAGGGAACCTGGGTCTCCCGCCTCACGTGGAGACGCGTCCCAATTGCCATGCCAAGACTCGAGGAGAATCCCGAGGTGTCCCTCACACCTAGGCAGGAGTCCTGACGTCGCTGAACAAACACGTGTCTGGAAGAGCCCTCCCCGTCGTAACTCGAGAATATACCCCAGGTTACGGCCGCAACTCGAGAAAAACCATGAGACTTCCCCCTCGCCGCGAGATGAGGCCCGATTCCCCTGCACTGCGTGCAGAGCAATTCCGTGTTCCACATCAAAGGTGAAAGGAGCCTTGATTTCCTTGATGGCACTCCAGAGAAAACCCAAGATCACTGTCTCAAGTCTAGAGGGATCCTGAGGTCACTGGAGCAACACGAAAGGGCTCCGTGGACCCCAAATCAACTCGAGATGAGAGCTTTTCCCTGGCTTCGACTCAAGAGGAATACCAACTTTCCACAAGCACCTCAAGAGGAGACTTCTCTCAGCTACAGGTATGTGAGAGGGACCCTGAGTTTGTGGCCTCAAATGGAATGAACACCGAGATGCTCTGACTCAAAGTAAGGCCGGATATCCCTGCAGTGAATTGAATGCAGGCTCGTCTTGCATCTCCCAAGACGAAGGGATGTCTGAATCCCCTGTGGAGACCACAGAGAAAGACCTAGTTCTCCGCCTCTTCGCGACCGGAGGCCTCACATCCTTGGAAAACTCGAGAGGTCCACGCAGAACAAAGCTTCCAAAGGAGACGATGCCTGACTCCTCTTAAAAATGGATAGGAATCCCAGGATCCCTGTGGCACGTGGAAAGGGACCCTGGGTCTCCCGCCTCACGTGGAGACGCGTCCCAATTGCCATGCCAAGACTCGAGGAGAATACCGAGGTGTCCCTCGCACCTAGGCAGGAGTCCTGACGTCGCTGAACAAACACGTGTCTGGAAGGGCCCTGCCCGTCGTAACTCGAGAATATAAATCAGGTTAAGGCCGCAACTCGAGAAAAAATATGAGACTTCCCCCTCGCCGCGAGATGAGGCCCGATTCCCCTGCATTGCGTGCAGAGCAATTCCGTGTTCCACATCAAACGTGAAAGGAGCCTTGATTTCCTTGATGGCACTCCAGAGAAAAGCCAAGATCACTGTCTCAAGTCTAGAGGGATCCTGAGGTCACTGTAGCAACACGAAAGAGCTCCGTGGACCCCAAATCAACTCGAGATGAGAGCTTAGTCCCTGGCTTCGACTCAAGAGGAATATCAACTTTCCACAAGCACCTCAAGATGAGGTTTCTCTCAGCTACATTTATGTGAGAGGGACCCTGAGTGTGTGGCCTCAAATGTAATGGACACCGAGATGCTCTGATTCGAATAAAGGCCGGATATCCCTGAAGTGAATTGAATGCAGGCTCGTCTTGCATCTCCTAAGAAGAAGGGATGTATGAATCCCCTGTGGAGACCATAGAGAAAGATATTGTTCTCCGCCTCATCGCGACGTGAGTCCTCACATCCTTTGAGAACTCGAGAGGTCCGCGGAGATCAATGCTTCCAAAGGAGACGATGCCTGACTCCTCTTGAAAATGGATAGGAGTCCCAGGATCCCTGTGGCACATGGAAAGGGACCCTGGATCTCCCGCCTCACGTGGAGACGCGTCCCAATTGCCATGCCAAGACTCGAGGACAATCCCGAGGTGTCCCTCGCACCGACGCAGGAGTCCTGACGTCGCTGAACAAACACGTGTCTGGAATGGACCTCCCCGTGGTAACTCGAGAATATACCCCAGGTTCCGGCCGCAATTCGAGAAAAACCATGAGACTTCCCCCTCGCCGCGAGATGAGGCCCGATTCCCCTGCACTGCGTGCAGAGCAATTCCGTGTTCCACATCAAACGTGAAAGGAGCCTTGATTTCCTTGATGGCACTCCAGAGTAAACCCGAGATCACTGTCTCAAGTCTAGAGGGATCCTGAGGTCACTGTAGCAACACGAAATGGGTCCATGGACCCCAAATCAACTCGTGATGAGAGCTTAGTCACTGGCTTCGACTCTAGAGGAATAGCAACTTTCCACAATCACTTCAAGAGGAGGCTTCTCTCACATAAAGTTATGTGAGAGGGCCCTGAGTTGGGGATTCAAGTGGAATGGACACCGAGAAACTCTGACTCGATGTAAGGCTGGATATCCCTGCAGTGAATTGAATGCAGGCTCGTCTTGCATCTCCCAAGACGAAGGGATGTCTGAATCCCCTGTGGAGACCACAGAGAAAGACCTAGTTCTCCGCCTCATCGCGACCGGAGGCCTCACATCCTTGGAAAACTCGAGAGGTCCACGCAGAACAAAGCTTCCAAAGGAGACGATGCCTGACTCCTCTTGAAAATGGATAGGAGTCCCAGGATCCCTGTGGCACGTGGAAAGGGACCCTGGGTCTCCCGCCTCACGTGGAGACGCGTCCCAATTGCCATGCCAAGACTCGAGGAGACTACCGAGGTGTCCCTCGCACCTAGGCAGGAGACCTGACATCGCTGAACAAACACGTGTCTGGAAGGGCCCTGCCCGTCGTAACTCGAGAATATAAATCAGGTTCCGGCCGCAACTGGAGAAAAAATATGAGACTTCCCCCTCGCCGCGAGATGAGGCCCGATTCCCCTGCATTGCGTGCAGAGCAATTCCGTGTTCCACATCAAACGTGAAAGGAGCCTTGATTTCCTTGATTGCACTCCAGAGAAAAGCCAAGATCACTGTCTCAAGTCTAGAGGGATCCTGAGGTCACTGTAGCAACACGAAAGAGCTCCGTGGACCCCAAATCAACTCGAGATGAGAGCTTAGTCCCTGGCTTCGACTCAAGAAGAATATCAACTTTCCACAAGCACCTCAAGATGAGGTTTCTCTCAGCTACATTTATGTGAGAGGGACCCTGAGTGTGTGGCCTCAAATGTAATGGACACCGAGATGTTCTGATTCGAATAAAGGCCGGATATCCCTGCAGTGAATTGAATGCAGGCTCGTCTTGCATCTCCTAAGAAGAAGGGATGTATGAATCCCCTGTGGAGACCATAGAGAAAGACATTGTTCTCCGCCTCATCGCGACGTGAGTCCTCACATCCTTTGAGAACTCGAGAGGTCCGCGGAGATCAATGCTTCCAAAGGAGACGATGCCTGACTCCTCTTGAAAATGGATAGGAGTCCCAGGATCCCTGTGGCACATGGAAAGGGACCCTGGATCTCCCGCCTCACGTGGAGACGCGTCCCAATTGCCATGCCAAGACTCGAGAAGAATCCCGAGGTGTCCCTCGCACCGACGCAGGAGTCCTGACGTCGCTTAACAAACAGTGTCTGGAACGGACCTCCCCTTCGTAACTCGAGAATATACCCCAGGTTCCGGCCGCAATTCGAGAAAAACCATGAGACTTCCCCCTCGCCGCGAGATGAGGCCCGATTCCCCTGCACTGCGTGCAGAGCAATTCCGTGTTCCACATCAAACGTGAAAGGAGCCTTGATTTCCTTGATGGCACTCCAGAGAAAACCCGAGATCACTGTCTCAAGTCTAGAGGGATCCTGAGGTCACTGTAGCAACACGGAATTGGTCCATGGACCCCAAATCAACTCGTGATGAGAGCTTAGTCACTGGCTTCGACTCTAGAGGAATAGCAACTTTCCACAATCACCTCAAGAGGAGGCTTCTCTCACATAAAGTTATGTGAGAGGGCCCTGAGTTGGGGATTCAAGTGGAATGGACACCGAGAAGCTCTGACGCGAAGTAAGGCCGGATATGCCTGCAGTAAATTGAATGCAGGCTCGTCTTGCATCTCCCAAGACGAAGGGATGTCTGAATCCCCTGTGGAGACCACAGAGAAAGACCTAGTCCTCCGCCTCAACGCGACCGGAGGCCTCACATCCTTGGAAAGCTCGAGAGGTCCGCGGAGATCAATGCTTCCAAAGGAGACGATGCCTGCCTCCTCTTGAAAATGGATAGTAGTCCCAGGATCCCTGTGGTACGTGGAAAGGGACCCTGGGTCTCCCGCCTCACGTGGAGACGCGTCCCAATTGCCATGCCAAGGCTCGAGGAGAATCCCAAGGTGTCCCTCGCACCTAGGCAGGAGTCCTGACGTCGCTGAACAAACACGTGTCTGGAAGGGCCCTCCCCGTCGTAACTCGAGAATATACCCCAGGTTACGGCCGCAACTCGAGAAAAACCATGAGACTTCCCCCTCGCCGCGAGATAAGGCCCGATTCCCCTGCACTGCGTGCAGAGCAATTCCGTGTTCCACATCAAAGGTGAAAGGAGCCTTGATTTCCTTGATGGCACTACAGAGAAAACCCAAGATCACTTTCTCAAGTCTAGAGGGATCCTGAGGTCACTGGAGCAACACGAAAGGGCTCCGTGAACCCCAAATCAACTCGAGATGAGAGCTTTTCCCTGGCTTCGACTCAAGAGGAATACCAACTTTCCACAAGCACCTCAAGAGGAGCCTTCTCTCAGCTACAGGTATGTGAGAGGGACCCTGAGTTTGTGGCCTCAAATGGAATGGACACCGAGATGCTCTGACTCAAAGTAAGGCCGGATATCCCTGCAGTGAATTGAATGCAGGCTCGTCTTGCATCTCCCAAGACGAAGGGATGTCTGAATCCCCTGTGGAGACCACAGAGAAAGACCTAGTTCTCCGCCTCATCGCGACCGGAGGCCTCACATCCTTGGAAAACTCGAGAGGTCCACGCAGAACAAAGCTTCCAAAGGAGATGATGCCTGACTCCTCTTGAAAATGGATAGGAATCCCAGGATCCCTGTGGCACGTGGAAAGGGACCCTGGGTCTCCCGCCTCACGTGGAGACGCGTCCCAATTGCCATGCCAAGACTCGAGGAGAATACCGAGGTGTCCCTCGCACCTAGGCAGGAGTCCTGACGTCGCTGAACAAACACGTGTCTGGAAGGGCCCTGCCCGTCGTAACTCGAGAATATAAATCAGGTTCCGGCCGCAACTCGAGAAAAAATATGAGACTTCCCCCTCGCCGCGAGATGAGGCCCGATTCCCCTGCATTGCGTGCAGAGCAATTCCGTGTTCCACATCAAACGTGAAAGGAGCCTTGATTTCCTTGATGGCACTCCAGAGAAAAGCCAAGATCACTGTCTCAAGTCTAGAGGGATCCTGAGGTCACTGTAGCAACACGAAAGAGCTCCGTGGACCCCAAATCAACTCGAGATGAGAGCTTAGTCCCTGGCTTCGACTCAAGAAGAATATCAACTTTCCACAAGCACCTCAAGATGAGGTTTCTCTCAGCTACATTTATGTGAGAGGGACCCTGAGTGTGTGGCCTCAAATGTAATGTACACCGAGATGTTCTGATTCGAATAAAGGCCGGATATCCCTGCAGTGAATTGAATGCAGGCTCGTCTTGCATCTCCTAAGAAGAAGGGATGTATGAATCCCCTGTGGAGACCATAGAGAAAGACATTGTTCTCCGCCTCATCGCGACGTGAGTCCTCACATCCTTTGAGAACTCGAGAGGTCCGCGGAGATCAATGCTTCCAAAGGAGACGATGCCTGACTCCTCTTGAAAATGGATAGGAGTCCCAGGATCCCTGTGGCACATGGAAAGGGACCCTGGATCTCCCGCCTCACGTGGAGACGCGTCCCAATTGCCATGCCAAGACTCGAGGAGAATCCCGAGGTGTCCCTCGCACCGACGCAGGAGTCCTGACGTCGCTTAACAAACAGTGTCTGGAACGGACCTCCCCATCGTAACTCGAGAATATACCCCAGGTTCCGGCCGCAATTCGAGAAAAACCATGAGACTACCCCCTCGCCGCGAGATGAGGCCCGATTCCCCTGCACTGCGTGCAGAGCAATTCCGTGTTCCACATCAAACGTGAAAGGAGCCTTGATTTCCTTGATGGCACTCCAGAGAAAACCCGAGATCACTGTCTCAAGTCTAGAGGGATCCTGAGGTCACTGTAGCAACACGAAATTGGTCCATGGACCTCAAATCAACTGGTGATGAGAGCTTAGTCACTGGCTTCGACTCTAGAGGAATAGCAACTTTCCACAATCACCTCAAGAGGAGGCTTCTCTCACATAAAGTTATGTGAGAGGGCCCTGAGTTGGGGATTCAAGTGGAATGGACACCGAGAAGCTCTGACGCGAAGTAAGGCCGGATATGCCTGCAGTAAATTGAATGCAGGCTCGTCTTGCATCTCCCAAGACGAAGGGATGTCTGAATCCCCTGTGTAGACCACAGAGAAAGACCTAGTCCTCCGCCTCAACGCGACCGGAGGCCTCACATCCTTGGAAAGCTCGAGAGGTCCGCGGAGATCAATGCTTCCAAAGGAGACGATGCCTGCCTCCTCTTGAAAATGGATAGTAGTCCCAGGATCCCTGTGGTACGTGGAAAGGGACCCTGGGTCTCCCGCCTCACGTGGAGACGCGTCCCAATTGCCATGCCAAGACTCGAGGAGAATCCCAAGGTGTCCCTCGCACCTAGGCAGGAGTCTTGACGTCGCTGAACAAACACGTGTCTGGAAGGGCCCTCCCCATCGTAACTCGAGAATATACCCCAGGTTCCAGCCGCAACTCGAGAAAAACCATGAGACTTCCCCCTCGCCGCGAGATGAGGCCCGATTCCCCTGCACTGCGTGCAGAGCAATTCCGTGTTCCACATCAAACGTGAAAGGAGCCTTGATTTCCTTGATGGCACTCCAGAGAAAACTCAAGATCACTGTCTGAAGTCTAGAGGGATCCTGAGGTCACTGGAGCAACATGAAAGGGCTCCTTGGACCCCAAATCAACTCGAGATGAGAGCTTAGCCCCTGGCTTCGACTCAAGAGGAATACCAACTTTCCACAAGCACCTCAAGAGGAGGCTTCTCTCAGCTACAGGTATGTTAGAGGGACCCTGAGTTTGTCGCCTCAAGTTGAATGGACACCAAGATGCTCTGACTCGAAGTAAGGCCGGATATGCCTGCAGTGAATTGAATGCAGGCTCGTCTTGCATCTCCGAAGATGAAGGGATGTCTGAATCCCCTGTGGAGACCACAGAGAAAGACCTAGTCCTCCGCCTCAACGCGACCGGAGGCCTCACATCCTTTGAAAACTCGAGAGGTCCGCGGAGATCAATGCTTCCAAAGGAGACGATGCCTGACTCCTCTTGAAAATGGATAAGAGTCCCAGGATCCCTTTGGCACGTGTAAATGTAACCTGGGTGTCCCGCCTCACGTGGAGACACGTCCCTATTGCCATGCCAAGACTCGAGGAGAATCCCGAGGTGTCCCTCCCACCTAGGCAGGAGTCCTGACGTCGCTGAACAAACACGTGTCTGGAAGGGCCCTCCCCGTCGTAACTCGAGAATATACCCCAGGTTACGGCCGCAACTCGAGAAAAACCATGAGATTTCCCCCTCGCCGCGAGATGAGGCCCGATTCCCTTGCACTGCGTGCAGAGCAATTCCGTGTTCCACATCAAACGTGAAAGGAGCCTTGATTTCCTTGATGGCACTCCAGAGAAAACCCAAGATCACTGTCTCAAGTCTAGAGGGATCCTGAGGTCACTGGAGCAACACGAAAGGGCTCCGTGGACCCCAAATCAACTCGAGATGAGAGCTTAGTCCCTGGCTTCGACTCAAGGGGAATACCAACTTTCCACAACACCTCAAGAGGAGGCTTCTCTCAGCTACAGGTATGTGAGAGGGACCCTGAGTTTGTGGCCTCAAGTGGAATGGACACCGAGATGCTCTGACTCGAAGTAAGGCCGGATATCCCTGCAGTGAATTGAATGTAGGCTTGTCTTGCATCTCCTAAGACGAAGGGATGTCTGAATCCCCTGTGGAGATCACAGAGAAAGACCTAGTCTTCCGCCTCATCGCGACCGGAGGCCTCACATCCTTTGAAAACTCGAGAGGTCCGCGGAGATCAATGCATCCAAAGGAGACGATTCCTGACTACTCTTGAAAATGGATAGGAGTCCCAGGATCCCTGTGGCACATGGAAAGGGACACTGGGTCTCCCGCCTCACGTGGAGACGTGTCCCAATTGCCATGCCAAGACTCGAGGAGAATCCCGAGGTGTCACTCGCACCTAGGTAGGAGTCCTGACGTCGCTGAATAAAAACATGTCTGGAAGGGCCCTCCCCATCGTAACTCGAGAATATACCCCAGGTTCCAGCCGCAACTCGAGAAAAACCATGAGACTTCCCCCTCGCCGCGAGATGAGGCCCGATTCCCCTGCACTGCATGCAGAGCAATTCCGTGTTCCACATCAAACGTGAAAGGAGCCTTGATTTCCTTGATGGCACTCCAGAGAAAACCCAAGATCACTGTCTCAAGTCTAGAGGGATCCTGACGTCACTGTAGCAACAAGAAAGGTCTCCGTGGACCCCAAATCCAGTCGAGATGAGAGCTTAGTCCCTGGCTTCGAATCAAGAGGAATACCAACTTTCCACAAGCACCTCAAGAGGAGGCTTCTCTCAGCTACAGGTATGTGAGAGGGACCCTGAATTTGTGGACTCAAGTGGAATGGACACTGAGATGCTCTGACTCAAAGTAACGCCGGATATCCCTGCAGTGAATTGAATGCAGGCACGTCTTGCATCTCCCAAGACGAAGGGATGTCTGAATGCCCTGTGGAGACCACTGAGAAAGACCTAGTTTTCCGCCTCATCGCGACCGGAGGCCTCACAACTTTTGAAAACTCGAGAGGTCCGCGGAGATCAATGCTTCCAAAGGAGACGATGCCTGACTCCTCTTGAAAATGGATAGGAGTCCCAGGATCGTGTGGCACGTGGAAAGGGACACTGGGTCTCCCGCCTCACGTGGAGATGCGTCCCAATTGCCATGCCAAGACTCCAGGAGAATCCCGAGGTGTCCCTCGCACTTAGGCAGGAGTCCTGACGTCGCTGAACAAACACGTGTCTGGAAGGGCCCTCCCCGTCGTAACTCGAGAATATACCCCAGGTTACGGCCGCAACTCGAGAAAAACCATGAGACTTCCCCCTCGCCGCGAGATAAGGCCCGATTCCCCTGCACTGCGTGCAGAGCAATTCCGTGTTCCACATCAAAGGTGAAAGGAGCCTTGATTTCCTTGATGGCACTCCAGAGAAAACCCAAGATCACTTTCTCAAGTCTAGAGGGATCCTGAGGTCACTGGAGCAACACGAAAGGGCTCCGTGAACCCCAAATCAACTCGAGATGAGAGCTTTTCCCTGGCTTCGACTCAAGAGGAATACCAACTTTCCACAAGCACCTCAAGAGGAGCCTTCTCTCAGCTACAGGTATGTGAGAGGGACCCTGAGTTTGTGGCCTCAAATGGAATGGACACCGAGATGCTCTGACTCAAAGTAAGGCCGGATATCCCTGCAGTGAATTGAATGCAGGCTCGTCTTGCATCTCCCAAGACGAAGGGATGTCTGAATCCCCTGTGGAGACCACAGAGAAAGACCTAGTTCTCCGCCTCATCGCGACCGGAGGCCTCACATCCTTGGAAAACTCGAGAGGTCCACGCAGAACAAAGCTTCCAAAGGAGATGATGCCTGACTCCTCTTGAAAATGGATAGGAATCCCAGGATCCCTGTGGCACGTGGAAAGGGACCCTGGGTCTCCCGCCTCACGTGGAGACGCGTCCCAATTGCCATGCCAAGACTCGAGGAGAATACCGAGGTGTCCCTCGCACCTAGGCAGGAGTCCTGACGTCGCTGAACAAACACGTGTCTGGAAGGGCCCTGCCCGTCGTAACTCGAGAATATAAATCAGGTTCCGGCCGCAACTCGAGAAAAAATATGAGACTTCCCCCTCGCCGCGAGATGAGGCCCGATTCCCCTGCATTGCGTGCAGAGCAATTCCGTGTTCCACATCAAACGTGAAAGGAGCCTTGATTTCCTTGATGGCACTCCAGAGAAAAGCCAAGATCACTGTCTCAAGTCTAGAGGGATCCTGAGGTCACTGTAGCAACACGAAAGAGCTCCGTGGACCCCAAATCAACTCGAGATGAGAGCTTAGTCCCTGGCTTCGACTCAAGAAGAATATCAACTTTCCACAAGCACCTCAAGATGAGGTTTCTCTCAGCTACATTTATGTGAGAGGGACCCTGAGTGTGTGGCCTCAAATGTAATGTACACCGAGATGTTCTGATTCGAATAAAGGCCGGATATCCCTGCAGTGAATTGAATGCAGGCTCGTCTTGCATCTCCTAAGAAGAAGGGATGTATGAATCCCCTGTGGAGACCATAGAGAAAGACATTGTTCTCCGCCTCATCGCGACGTGAGTCCTCACATCCTTTGAGAACTCGAGAGGTCCGCGGAGATCAATGCTTCCAAAGGAGACGATGCCTGACTCCTCTTGAAAATGGATAGGAGTCCCAGGATCCCTGTGGCACATGGAAAGGGACCCTGGATCTCCCGCCTCACGTGGAGACGCGTCCCAATTGCCATGCCAAGACTCGAGGAGAATCCCGAGGTGTCCCTCGCACCGACGCAGGAGTCCTGACGTCGCTTAACAAACAGTGTCTGGAACGGACCTCCCCATCGTAACTCGAGAATATACCCCAGGTTCCGGCCGCAATTCGAGAAAAACCATGAGACTACCCCCTCGCCGCGAGATGAGGCCCGATTCCCCTGCACTGCGTGCAGAGCAATTCCGTGTTCCACATCAAACGTGAAAGGAGCCTTGATTTCCTTGATGGCACTCCAGAGAAAACCCGAGATCACTGTCTCAAGTCTAGAGGGATCCTGAGGTCACTGTAGCAACACGAAATTGGTCCATGGACCTCAAATCAACTGGTGATGAGAGCTTAGTCACTGGCTTCGACTCTAGAGGAATAGCAACTTTCCACAATCACCTCAAGAGGAGGCTTCTCTCACATAAAGTTATGTGAGAGGGCCCTGAGTTGGGGATTCAAGTGGAATGGACACCGAGAAGCTCTGACGCGAAGTAAGGCCGGATATGCCTGCAGTAAATTGAATGCAGGCTCGTCTTGCATCTCCCAAGACGAAGGGATGTCTGAATCCCCTGTGTAGACCACAGAGAAAGACCTAGTCCTCCGCCTCAACGCGACCGGAGGCCTCACATCCTTGGAAAGCTCGAGAGGTCCGCGGAGATCAATGCTTCCAAAGGAGACGATGCCTGCCTCCTCTTGAAAATGGATAGTAGTCCCAGGATCCCTGTGGTACGTGGAAAGGGACCCTGGGTCTCCCGCCTCACGTGGAGACGCGTCCCAATTGCCATGCCAAGACTCGAGGAGAATCCCAAGGTGTCCCTCCCACCTAGGCAGGAGTCTTGACGTCGCTGAACAAACACGTGTCTGGAAGGGCCCTCCCCGTCGTAACTCGAGAATATACCCCAGGTTCCGGCCGCAACTCGAGAAAAACCATGAGACTTCCCCCTCGCCGCGAGATGAGGCCCGATTCCCCTGCACTGCGTGCAGAGCAATTCCGTGTTCCACATCAAACGTGAAAGGAGCCTTGATTTCCTTGATGGCACTCCAGAGAAAACTCAAGATCACTGTCTGAAGTCTAGAGGGATCCTGAGGTCACTGGAGCAACATGAAAGGGCTCCTTGGACCCCAAATCAACTCGAGATGAGAGCTTAGCCCCTGGCTTCGACTCAAGAGGAATACCAACTTTCCACAAGCACCTCAAGAGGAGGCTTCTCTCAGCTACTGGTATCTTAGAGGGACCCTGAGTTTGTCGCCTCAAGTTGAATGGACACCAAGATGCTCTGACTCGAAGTAAGGCCGGATATGCCTGCAGTGAATTGAATGCAGGCTCGTCTTGCATCTCCGAAGATGAAGGGATGTCTGAATCCCCTGTGGAGACCACAGAGAAAGACCTAGTCCTCCGCCTCAACGCGACCGGAGCCCTCACATCCTTTGAAAACTCGAGAGGTCCGCGGAGATCAATGCTTCCAAAGGAGACGATGCCTGACTCCTCTTGAAAATGGATAAGAGTCCCAGGATCCCTTTGGCACGTGTAAATGTAACCTGGGTGTCCCGCCTCACGTGGAGACGCGTCCCTATTGCCATGCCAAGACTCGAGGAGAATCCCGAGGTGTCCCTCGCACCTAGGCAGGAGTCCTGACGTCGCTGAACAAACACGTGTCTGGAAGGGCCCTCCCCGTCGTAACTCGAGAATATACCCCAGGTTACGGCCGCAACTCGAGAAAAACCATGAGATTTCCCCCTCGCCGCGAGATGAGGCCCGATTCCCTTGCACTGCGTGCAGAGCAATTCCGTGTTCCACATCAAACGTGAAAGGAGCCTTGATTTCCTTGATGGCACTCCAGAGAAAACCCAAGATCACTGTCTCAAGTCTAGAGGGATCCTGAGGTCACTGGAGCAACACGAAAGGGCTCCGTGGACCCCAAATCAACTCGAGATGAGAGCTTAGTCCCTGGCTTCGACTCAAGGGGAATACCAACTTTCCACAACACCTCAAGAGGAGGCTTCTCTCAGCTACAGGTATGTGAGAGGGACCCTGAGTTTGTGGCCTCAAGTGGAATGGACACAGAGATGCTCTGACTCGAAGTAAGGCCGGATATCCCTGCAGTGAATTGAATGTAGGCTTGTCTTGCATCTCCCAAGACGAAGGGATGTCTGAATCCCCTGTGGAGACGACAGAGAAAGACCTAGTCTTCCGCCTCATCGCGACCGGAGGCCTCACATCCTTTGAAAACTCGAGAGGTCCGCGGAGATCAATGCTTCCAAAGGAGACGATTCCTGACTACTCTTGAAAATGGATAGGAGTCCCAGGATCCCTGTGGCACGTGGAAAGGGACCCTGGGTCTCCCGCCTCACGTGGAGACGCGTCCCAATTGCCATGCCAAGACTCGAGGAGAATCCCGAGGTGTCACTCGCACCTAGGTAGGAGTCCTGACGTCGCTGAACAAACACATGTCTGGAAGGGCCCTCCCCATCGTAACTCGAGAATATACCCCAGGTTCCAGACGCAACTCGAGAAAAACCATGAGACTTCCCCCTCGCCGCGAGATGAGGCCCGATTCCCCTGCACTGCATGCAGAGCAATTCCGTGTTCCACATCAAACGTGAAAGGAGCCTTGATTTCCTTGATGGCACTCCAGAGAAAACCCAAGATCACTGTCTCAAGTCTAGAGGGATCCTGACGTCACTGGAGCAACACGAAAGGGCTCCGTGGACCCCAAATCAACTCGAGATGAGATCTTAGTCCCTGGCTTCGACTCAAGAGGAATACGAACTTTCCAGAAGCACCTCAAGAGGAGGCTTCTCTCAGCTACAGGTATGTGAGAGGGACCCTGAGTTTGTGGCCTCAATTGGAATGGACACCGAGATGCTCTGACTAGAAGTAAGGCCGGATATCCCTGCAGTGAATTGAATGCAAGCTCGTCTTGCATCTCCCAAGACGAAGGGATGTCTGAATCCGCTGTGGAGACCACAGAGAAAGACATGGTCCTCGCCTCATCGCGACCGGAGGCCTCACATCCTTTGAAAATTCGAAAGTTATGCGGAGATCAATTCTTCCAAAGGAGACGATGCCTGACTCCTCTTGAAAATGGATAGGAGTCCCACGATCCCTGTGTCACGTGGAAAGGGACCCTGGGTCTCCCGCCTCACGTGGAGACGCGTCCCAATTGCCATGCCAAGACTCGAGGAGAATCCCGAGGTGTCCCTCGCACCTAGGCAGGAGTCCTGACGTCGCTGAACAAACACGTGTCTGGAAGGGCCCTCCCCGTCGTAACTCGAGAATATACCCCAGGTTCCGGCTGCAACTCGAGAAAAACCATGAGACTTCCCCCTCGCCGCGAGATGAGGCCCGATTCCCCTGCACTGCGTGCAGAGCAATTCCGTGTTCCACATCAAACGTGAAAGGAGCCTTGATTTCCTTGATGACACTCCAGAGAAAACCCAAGATCACTGTCTCAAGTCTAGAGGGATCCTGAGGTCACTGGAGCAACATGAAAGGGCTCCGTGGACCCCAAATCAACTCGAGATGAGAGCTTAGTCCCTGGCTTCGACTCAATGGGAATACCAACTTTCCACAACACCTCAAGAGGAGGCTTCTCTCAGCTACAGGTATGTGTGAGGGACCCTGAGTTTGTGGCCTCAAGTGGAAGGGACACCGAGATGCTCTGACTCGAGGTAAGGCCAGATATCCCTGCAGTGAATTGAATGCAGGCTCGTCTTGCATCTCCCAAGACGAAGGGATGTCTGAATCCCCTTTGGAGACCACAGAGAAAGAACTAGTTCTCCGCCTCATCGCGACCGGAGGCCTCATATCCTTTGAAAACTCGAGAGGTCCGCGGAGATCAATGCTTCCAAAGGAGACGATGCCTGACTCCTCTTGAAAATGGATAGGAGTCCCAGGATCCCTGTGGCACGTGGAAAGGGACCCTGGGTCTCCCGCCTCACGTGGAGACGCGTCCCAATTGCCATGCCAAGACTCGAGGAGAATCCCGAGGTGTCCCTCGCACCTAGGCAGGAGTCCTGACGTCGCTGAACAAACACGTGTCTGGAAGGGCCCTCCCCGTCGTAACTCGAGAATATACCCCAGGTTCCGGCCACAACTCGAGAAAAAATATGAGACTTCCCCCTCGCCGCGAGATGAGGCCCGATTCCCCTGTACTGCGTGCAGAGCAATTCCGTGTTCCACATCAAACGTGAAAGGAGCCTTGATTTCCTTGATGGCACTCCAGAGAAAACCCAAGATCACTGTCTCAAGTCTAGAGGGATCCTGAGGTCACTGGAGCAGCAAGAAAGGGCTCCGTGGACCCCAAATCAACTCGAGATGAGAGCTTATTCCCTGGCTTCGACTCAAGAGGAATACCAACTTTCCACAAGCACCACAAGAGGAGGCTTCTCTCAGCTACAGGTATGTGAGAGGGACCCTGAGTTTGTGGCCTCAAGTGGAATGGACACCGAGATGCTCTGACTAGAAGTAAGGCCGGATATCCCTGCAGTGAATTGAATGCAGGCTCATCTTGCATCTCCCAACATGAAGGGATGTCTGAATCCCCTGTGGAGACCACAGAGAAAGACCTAGTCCTCCGCCTCATCGCGACTGGAGGCCTCACACACTTTGAAAACTCGAGAGGTACGCGGAGATCAATGCTTCCAAAGGAGACGATGCCTGACTCCTCTTGCAAATGGATAGGAGTCCCGGGATCCCTGTGGCACGTGGAAAGGGACGGTGGGTCTCCCGCCTCACGTGGAGACACGTCCCAATTGCCAAGCCAAGACTCGAGGAGAATCCTGAGGTGTCCCTCGCACCTAGGCAGGAGTCCTGACATCGCTGAACAAACACGTTTCTGGAAGTTCCCTCCCCGTCGTAACTCGAGAATATACCCCAGGTTCCGCCCGCAACTCGAGAAAAACCATGAGACTTCCCCCTCGCCGCGAGATGAGGCCCGATTCCCCTGCACTGCGTGCAGAGCAATTCCGTGTTCCACATCAAACGTGAAAGGAGCCTTGATTTCCTTGATGGCACTCCAGAGAAAACCCAAGATCACTGTCTCAAGTCTAGAGGGATCCTGAGGTCACTGGAGCAACACGAAAGGGCTCCGTGGACCGCAAATCAACTCGAGATGAGAACTTAGTCCCTGGCTTCGACTCAAGAGGAATACCAACTTTCCACAAGCACCACAAGAGGAGGATTCTCTCAGCTACAGGTATGTGAGTGGGACCCTGAGTTTGTGGCCTCAAGTGGAATGGACACCGAGATGCTCTGACTCGAAGTAAGGCCGGATATCCCTGCAGTGAATTGAATCCAGGCTCGTCTTGCATCTACCAAGACGAAGGGATGTCTGAATCCCCTGTGGAGACCACAGAGAAAGATCTAGTCCTCCGCTTCATCGCGACCGGAGGCCTCACATCCTTTGAAAACTCGAGAGGTCCGCGGAGATCAATGCTTCCAAAGGAGACGATGCCTGACTCCTCTTGAAAATGGATAGGAGTCCCAGGATCCCTGTGGCACGTGGAAAGGGACCCTGGGTCTCCCGCCTCATGTGGAGACGCGTCCCAATTGCCATGCCAAGACTCGAGGAGAATCCCGAGGTGTCCCTCGCACCTAGGCAGGAGTCCTAACGTCGCTGAACAAACACATGTCAGGAAGGGCCCTCCCCGTCGTAACTCGAGAATATACCCCAGGTTCCGGCCGCAACTCGAGAAAAATCATGAGACTTCCCCCTCGCCGCGAGATGAGGCCCGATTCCCCTGCACTGCGTGCAGAGCAATTCCGTGTTCCACATCAAACGTGAAAGGGGCCTTGATTTCCTTGATGGCACTCCAGAGAAAACCCAAGATCACTGTCTCAAGTCTAGAGGGATCCTGACGTCACTGGAGCAACACGAAAGGGCTCCGTGGACCCCAAATCAACTCGAGATGAGATCTTAGTCCCTGGCTTCGACTCAAGAGGAATACCAACTGTCCAGAAGCACCTCAAGAGGAGGCTTCTCTCAGCTACAGGTATGTGAGTGGGACCCTGAGTTTGTGGCCTCAATTGGAATGGACACCGAGATGCTCTGACTAGAAGTAAGGCCGGATATCCCTGCAGTGAATTGAATGCAAGCTCGTCTTGCATCTCCCAAGACGAAGGGATGTCTGAATCCGCTGTGGAGACCACAGAGAAAGACATGGTCCTCGCCTCATCGCGACCGGAGGCCTCACATCCTTTGAAAATTCGAAAGTTATGCGGAGATCAATGCTTCCAAAGGAGACGATGCCTGACTCCTCTTGAAAATGGATAGGAGTCCCACGATCCCTGTGTCACGTGGAAAGGGACCCTGGGTCTCCCGCCTCACGTGGAGACGCGTCCCAATTGCCATGCCAAGACTCGAGGAGAATCCCGAGGTGTCCCTCGCACCTAGGCAGGAGTCCTGACGTCGCTGAACAAACACGTGTCTGGAAGGGCCCTCCCCGTCGTAACTCGAGAATATACCCCAGGTTCCGGCTGCAACTCGAGAAAAACCATGAGACTTCCCCCTCGCCGCGAGATGAGGCCCGATTCCCCTGCACTGCGTGCAGAGCAATTCCGTGTTCCACATCAAACGTGAAAGGAGCCTTGATTTCCTTGATGACACTCCAGAGAAAACCCAAGATCACTGTCTCAAGTCTAGAGGGATCCTGAGGTCACTGGAGCAACATGAAAGGGCTCCGTGGACCCCAAATCAACTCGAGATGAGAGCTTAGTCCCTGGCTTCGACTCAATGGGAATACCAACTTTCCACAACACCTCAAGAGGAGGCTTCTCTCAGCTACAGGTATGTGAGAGGGACCCTGAGTTTGTGGCCTCAAGTGGAAGGGACACCGAGATGCTCTGACTCGAGGTAAGGCCAGATATCCCTGCAGTGAATTGAATGCAGGCTCGTCTTGCATCTCCCAAGACGAAGGGATGTCTGAATCCCCTTTGGAGACCACAGAGAAAGAACTAGTTCTCCGCCTCATCGCGACCGGAGGCCTCATATCCTTTGAAAACTCGAGAGGTCCGCGGAGATCAATGCTTCCAAAGGAGACGATGCCTGACTCCTCTTGAAAATGGATAGGAGTCCCAGGATCCCTGTGGCACGTGGAAAGGGACCCTGGGTCTCCCGCCTCACGTGGAGACGCGTCCCAATTGCCATGCCAAGACTCGAGGAGAATCCCGAGGTGTCCCTCGCACCTAGGCAGGAGTCCTGACGTCGCTGAACAAACACGTGTCTGGAAGGGCCCTCCCCGTCGTAACTCGAGAATATACCCCAGGTTCCGGCCACAACTCGAGAAAAAATATGAGACTTCCCCCTCGCCGCGAGATGAGGCCCGATTCCCCTGTACTGCGTGCAGAGCAATTCCGTGTTCCACATCAAACGTGAAAGGAGCCTTGATTTCCTTGATGGCACTCCAGAGAAAACCCAAGATCACTGTCTCAAGTCTAGAGGGATCCTGAGGTCACTGGAGCAGCAAGAAAGGGCTCCGTGGACCCCAAATCAACTCGAGATGAGAGCTTATTCCCTGGCTTCGACTCAAGAGGAATACCAACTTTCCACAAGCACCACAAGAGGAGGCTTCTCTCAGCTACAGGTATGTGAGTGGGACCCTGAGTTTGTGGCCTCAAGTGGAATGGACACCGAGATGCTCTGACTCGAATTAAGGCCGGATATCCCTGCAGTTAATTGAATCCAGGCTCGTCTTGCATCTACCAAGACGAAGGGATGTCTGAATCCCCTGTGGAGACCACAGAGAAAGATCTAGTCCTCCGCTTCATCGCGACCGGAGGTCTCACATCCTTTGACAACTCGAGAGGTCAGCGGAGATCAATGCTTCCAAAGGAGACGATGCCTGACTCCTCTTGAAAATGGATAGGAGTCCCAGGATCCCTGTGGCACGTGGAAAGGGACCCTGGGTCTCCCGCCTCACGTGGAGACGCGTCCCAATTGCCATGCCAAGACTCGAGGAGAATCCCGAGGTGTCCCTCGCACCTAGGCAGGAGTCCTGACGTCGCTGAACAAACACGTGTCTGGAAGGGCCCTCCCCGTCGTAACTCGAGAATATACCCCAGGTTCTGGCCGCAACTCGAGAAAAATCATGAGACTTCCCCCTCGCCGCGAGATGAGGCCCGATTCCCCTGCACTGCATGCAGAGCAATTCCGTGTTCCACATCAAACGTGAAAGGAGCCTTGATTTCCTTGATGGCACTCCAGAGAAAACCCAAGATCACTGTCTCAAGTCTAGAGGGATCCTGACGTCACTGGAGCAACACGAAAGGGCTCCGTGGACCCCAAATCAACTCGAGATGAGATCTTAGTCCCTGGCTTCGACTCAAGAGGAATACCAACTTTCCACAAGCACCTCAATAGGAGGCTTGTCTCAGCTACAGGTATGTGAGAGGGACCCTGAGTTTGTGGCCTCAAGTGGAATGGACACCGAGATGCTCTGACTAGAAGTAAGGCCGGATATCCCTGCAGTGAATTGAATGCAGGCTCATCTTGCATCTCCCAACATGAAGGGATGTCTGAATCCCCTGTGGAGACCACAGAGAAAGACCTAGTCCTCCGCCTCATCGCGACTGGAGGCCTCACACACTTTGAAAACTCGAGAGGTACGCGGAGATCAATGCTTCCAAAGGAGACGATGCCTGACTCCTCTTGCAAATGGATAGGAGTCCCGGGATCCCTGTGGCACGTGGAAAGGGACGGTGGGTCTCCCGCCTCACGTGGAGACACGTCCCAATTGCCAAGCCAAGACTCGAGGAGAATCCTGAGGTGTCCCTCGCACCTAGGCAGGAGTCCTGACATCGCTGAACAAACACGTTTCTGGAAGTTCCCTCCCCGTCGTAACTCGAGAATATACCCCAGGTTCCGCCCGCAACTCGAGAAAAACCATGAGACTTCCCCCTCGCCGCGAGATGAGGCCCGATTCCCCTGCACTGCGTGCAGAGCAATTCCGTGTTCCACATCAAACGTGAAAGGAGCCTTGATTTCCTTGATGGCACTCCAGAGAAAACCCAAGATCACTGTCTCAAGTCTAGAGGGATCCTGAGGTCACTGGAGCAACACGAAAGGGCTCCGTGGACCGCAAATCAACTGGAGATGAGAACTTAGTCCCTGGCTTCGACTCAAGAGGAATACCAACTTTCCACAAGCACCACAAGAGGAGGATTCTCTCAGCTACAGGTATGTGAGTGGGACCCTGAGTTTGTGGCCTCAAGTGGAATGGACACCGAGATGCTCTGACTCGAAGTAAGGCCGGATATCCCTGCAGTGAATTGAATCCAGGCTCGTCTTGCATCTACCAAGACGAAGGGATGTCTGAATCCCCTGTGGAGACCACAGAGAAAGATCTAGTCCTCCGCTTCATCGCGACCGGAGGCCTCACATCCTTTGAAAACTCGAGAGGTCCGCGGAGATCAATGCTTCCAAAGGAGACGATGCCTGACTCCTCTTGAAAATGGATAGGAGTCCCAGGATCCCTGTGGCACGTGGAAAGGGACCCTGGGTCTCCCGCCTCATGTGGAGACGCGTCCCAATTGCCATGCCAAGACTCGAGGAGAATCCCGAGGTGTCCCTCGCACCTAGGCAGGAGTCCTAACGTCGCTGAACAAACACATGTCAGGAAGGGCCCTCCCCGTCGTAACTCGAGAATATACCCCAGGTTCCGGCCGCAACTCGAGAAAAATCATGAGACTTCCCCCTCGCCGCGAGATGAGGCCCGATTCCCCTGCACTGCGTGCAGAGCAATTCCGTGTTCCACATCAAACGTGAAAGGGGCCTTGATTTCCTTGATGGCACTCCAGAGAAAACCCAAGATCACTGTCTCAAGTCTAGAGGGATCCTGACGTCACTGGAGCAACACGAAAGGGCTCCGTGGACCCCAAATCAACTCGAGATGAGATCTTAGTCCCTGGCTTCGACTCAAGAGGAATACCAACTTTCCACAAGCACCTCAATAGGAGGCTTGTCTCAGCTACAGGTATGTGAGAGGGACCCTGAGTTTGTGGCCTCAAGTGGAATGGACACCGTGATGCTCTGACTAGAAGTAAGGCCGGATATCCCTGCAGTGAATTGAATGCAGGCTCATCTTGCATCCCCCAGACGAAGGGATTTCTGCATCCCCTGTGGAGACCACAGAGATAGACCTAGTTCTCCGCCTCATCGCGACCGGAGGCCTCACATCCTTTGAAAACTCGAGAGGTCCGCGGAGATCAATGTTTCCAAATTAGACGATGCCTGACTACTCTTGAAAATGGATAGGAGTCCCAGGATCCCTGTGGCACGTCGAAAGGGTCCCTGGGTCTCCCGCCTCACGCGGAGACGCGTCCCAATTCTCATGCCGAGACTCGACGAGAATCCCGAGGTGTCCCTCGCACCTAGGCAGGAGTCCTGACATCGCTGAACAAACACGTGTCTGGAAGGGCCCTCCCGGTTCTAACTCGAGAATATACCCCAGGTCCCCGCCGTAACTCGAGAAAAACCATGAGACTTCCCCTCGCCGCGTAATGAGGCCCGATTCCCCTGCACTGCGTGCAGAGCAGTTCCGTGTTTCACATCAAACGTGATAGGAGCCTTGATTTCCTTGATGGCACTACAGAGAAAACCCAAGATAACTTTCTCAAGTCTAGAGGGATCCTGAGGTCACTGTAGCAACAAGAAAGGGCTCCGTGGACCCCAAATCAACTCGAGATGAGAGCTTAGTCCCTGGCTTCGACTCAAGAGGAATACCAACTTTCCAAAAGCACCTCAAGAGGAGGCTTCTCTCAGCTACAGGTATGTGAGAGGCACCCTGAGCTTGTGGCTGCAAGTGAAATGGACACCGAGATGCTCTGACTCGAAGTAAGGCCGGATATCCCTGCAGTTAATTGAGTGCAGGCTCGTCTTGCATCTCCCAAGACGAAGGGATGTCTGAATCCCCTGTGGAGACCACAGAGATAGACCTAGTTCTCCGCCTCATCGCGACCGGAGGCCTCACATCCTTTGAAAACTCGAGAGGTCCGCGGAGATCAATGCTTCCAAAGGAGACGATGCCTGACTCCTCTTGAAAATGGATAGGAGTCCCAGGATGCCTGTGGCACGTGGACAGGGACCCTGGGTCTCCCGCCTCACGTGGAGACGCGTCCCAATTGCCATGCCAAGACTCGAGGAGAATCCAGGGTTGTCCCTCGCACCTAGGCAGGAGTCCTGACGTCGCTGAACAAACACGTGTCTGGAAGGGCCCTCCTCGATGTAACTCGAGAATATACCCCAGGTTCCGGCCGCAACTCGAGAAAAACCATGAGACTTCCCCCTCGCCAGGAGATGAGTCCCGATTCTGCTGCACTGCGTGCAGAGCAATTCCGTATCCCACATCAAACGTGAAAAGAGCCTTGATTTCCTTGATGGCACTCCAGAGAAAACCCAAGATCACTGTCTCAAGTCTAGAGGGATCCTGAGGTCACTGTAGCAACACGAAAGGGCTCTGTAGACCCCAAATCAACTCGAGATGAGAGCTTAGTCCCTGGCTTCCAGTCAAGTGGAATACCAACTTTCCACAAGCACCTAAAGAGGAGGCTTCTCTCAGCTACAGGTATGTGAGAGGGACCCTGAGTTTGTGGCCTCAAGTGGAATGGACACCTAGATGCTCTGACTCGAAGTAAGGCCGGATATCACAATAGTGAATTGAATGCAGGCTCATCTTGCATCTCCCAAGACGAAGGGATGTCTGCATCCCCTGTGGAGATGACAGAGATAGACCTAGTTCTCCGCCTCATCGCTACCGGAGGCCTCACATCCTTTGAAAACTCGAGAGGTCCGCGGAGATCAATGTTTCCAAATTAGACGATGCCTGACTACTCTTGAAAATGGATAGGAGTCCCAGGATCCCTGTGGCACGTTGAAAGGGACACTGGGTCTCCCGCCTCACGTGGAGACGCGTCCCAATTGCCATGCCGAGACTCGACGAGAATCCCGAGGTGTCCCTCGCACCTAGGCAGGAGTCCTGAAATCGCTGAACAAACACGTGTCTGGAATGGCCCTCCCTGTTGTAACTTGAGAATATACCCCAGGTCCCGGCCGCAACTCGAGATAAACCATGAGACTTCCCCCTCGCTGCGAGATGAGACCCGATTCCCCTGCACTGCGTGCAGAGCAGTTCCGTGTTCCACATCAAACGTGAAAGGAGCCTTGATTTCCTTGATGGCACTCCAGAGAAAACCCAAGATCACTGTTTCAAGTCTAGAGGGATCCTGAGGTCACTGGAGCAACACGAAAGGGCTCCGTGGACCCCAAATCAACTCGAGATGAGAGCTTAGTCCCTGGCTTCGACTCAAGAGGAATACCAACTTTCCACAAGCACCTCAAGAGGAGGCTTCTCTCAGCTACAGGTATGTGAGAGGGACCCTGAGTTTGTGTCCTCAAGTGGAATGGACATCGAGAAGTTCTGACTCGAACTTAGGCCAGATATCCCTGCAGTGAATTGAATGCAGGCTCGTCTTGCATCTCCCAAGACGAAGGGATGTCTGAATCCCCTGTGGAGACGACAGAGAAAGACCTAGTTCTCCGCCTCATCGCGACCGGAAGCCTCACATCCTTTGAAAACTCGAAAGGTCCGTGGAGATCAATGCTTCCAAAGGAGACGATGCCTGACTCCTCTTGAAAATGCAAAGGAGTCCCAGGATCCCTGTGGCACGTGGAACGGGACCCTGGGTCTCCCGCCTCACGTGGAGACGCGTCCCAATTGCCATGCCAAGACTCGAGGAGAATCCCGAGGTGTCCCTCGCACCTAGGCAGGAGTCCTAACTTGGCTGAACAAACACGTGTCTGGAAGGGCCCTCCCCGTCGTAACTCGAGAATATACCCCAGGTTCCGGTCGCAACTCGAGAAAGACCATCAGACTTCCCCCTCGCCGCGAGATGAGGCCCGATTCCCCTGCACTGCGTGCAGAGCAATTCCGTGTTCCACATCAAACGTGAAAGGAGCCTTGAATTCCTTGGTGGCACTCCAGAGAATACCCAAGATCACTGTCTCATGTCTAGAGGGATCCTGAGGTGACTGTAGCAATACGAAAGGGCTCCGTAGACCCCAAATAAACTCAAGATGAGAGCTTAGTCCCTGGCTTCGACTCAAGAGGAATACCAACTTTCCACAAGCACCACAAGAGGAGGCGTCCATCTTTCCACAAGCACCTCAAGAGGAGGCTTCTCTCAGCTACATGTATGTGAGAGGGTCCCTGAAGTTGTGGTCTCAAGTTGAATGGACACCGAGATACTCTGACTCGAAGTAAGGCCGGATATCCCTGCAGTGAATTGAATGCAGGCCCGTCTTGCATCTCCCAAGCAAAGGGATGTCTGCATCCAATGTGGAGACCACAGAGAAAGACCTAGTTCTCCGACTCATCACGACGGGAGGCCTCACATCCCTTGAAAACTCGAGAGGTCTGCGGAGATCAATGCTTCCAAAGGAGACGATGCCTGACTCCTCTCGAAAATGGATAGTAGTCTCACGATCCCTGTGGCACGTGGAAAGGGACCCTGGGTCTCCCGCCTCACGTGGAGACATGTCCCAATTGCCATGCCAAGACTCGAGGAGAATCCCGAGGTGTCCCTCGCACCTAGGCAGGAGTCCTGACGTCGCTGAACAAACACGTGTCTGGAAGGGCCCTTCCTGTCGTAACTCGAGAATATACCCCAGGTTCCGGCCGCAACTCGAGAAAAGCAATGAGACTTCCCCCTCGCCGCGAGATGAGGCCAGATTCCCCTGCCCTGCGTGCAGAGCAATTCCGTGTTCCACATCAAACGTGAAAGGAGCCTTGATTTCTTTGATGGCACTCCAGAGAAAACCCAAGATCACTGTCTCAAGTCTAGAGGGATCCTGAGGTCACTGTAGCAACACTAAAGGGCTCCGTGGACCCCAGATCAACTCAAGATGAGAGCTTAGTCCCTAGCTTCGACTCAAGAGGAATACCAACTTTCCACAAGCACCTTAAGAGGAGGCTTCTTTCAGCTACAGGTATGTGATAGGAACCCTGAGCTTGTGGCCTCCAGTGAAATGGACACCGAGATGCCCTGACTCGAAGTAATGCCAGATATCCCTGCAGTGAATTGAATGCAGGCTCGTCTTGCATCTCCCAAGACGAAGGGATGTCTGAATCCCCTGTGGAGACCACAGAGAAAGACCTAGTTCTCCGCCTCTTCGCAACCGGAGGCCTCACATCCTTTAAAACGCGAGAGGTCCGCGGAGATCAATGCTTCCAAAGGAGACGATGCGTGACTCCTCTTGAAAATGGATAGGAGTCCCTGGATCCCTGTGGCTCGTTGAACGGGACCCTGGGTCTCCCGCCTCTCGTGGAGACGCGTCCCAATTGCCATGCCAAGACTCGAGGAGAATCCCGAGGTGTCCCTCGCACCTAGGCAGGAGTCCTGACGTCGCTGACCAAACTCGAGTCTGGAAGGGCCCTCCCCGTCATAACTCGAGAATGTACCCCAGGTTACGGCCGCAACTCGAGAACAACCATGAGACTTCCCCCTCGCCGCGTGATGAGGCCCGATTCCCCTGCACTGCCTGCAGAGCACTTCCGTGTTCCACATCAAACATGACAGGAGCCTTCATTTCCTTGATGGCACTCGAGAGAAAACCCAAGATCACTGTCTCAAGTCTAGAGGGATCCTGAGGTCACGGTAGCAACACGAAAGTGCTCCGTGGACCCCAAATCAACTCGAGATGAGAGCTTAGTCCCTGGCTTCGACTCAAGAGGAATGCCAACTTTCCACAAGCACCTCAAGAGGAGGCTTCTCTCAGCTATAAGTATGTGAGATGGACCCTGAGTTTGCGGCCTCAAGTGGAATGGACACCAAGATGCTCTGACTCAAAGTAAACCGGATAGCCCTGCAGTGAATTGAATGTAGGCTGGTCTTGCATTTCCCAAGACGAAGGGAAGTGTGAATCCCCTGTGGAGACGACAGAGAAAGACCTAGTTCTCCGCCTCATCGCGACCGGAGGCCTCAAATCCTGTGAAAACTCGAGAGGTCCGCGGAGATCAATGCTTCCAAAGGAGACGATGCCTGACTCCTCTTGAAATTGGATAGGAGTCCCAGGATCCCTGTCTCACGTGGAAAGGGACCCTGGGTCTCGCGCCTCACGTGGAGACGCGTCCCAATTACAAGGCCAAGACTCGAGAATAATAACGAGGTGTCCGTCGCAGCTAGGCAGAAGTCCTGACATCACTGAACAAACACGGGTCTGGAAGGGCCCTCCCCGTCGTAACTCGAGAATATACCCCACGTTGCGGCCGCAACTCGAGAAACACCATGAGACTTCCCCCTCTCCAGAGAGATTAAGGCCGATTCCCCTGCACTGCATGCAGAGCAATTCCGTGTTCCACATCAAATATGAAAGGAGCCTTGATTTCCTTGATGGCACTCCAGAGAAAACGCAAGATCACTGTCTCAAGTCTAGAGGGATCCTGAGTTCACTGTATCAACACGAAAGTGCTCCGTGGACCCCAAATCAACTCGAGATGAGAGCTTAGTCCCTGGCTTCGACTCAAGAGGAATACCAAGTTTCCACAAGCACCTCAAGAGGAGGCTTCTCTCAGCTACAGGTATGTGAGAGGGACCCTGAGTTTGTGGCCTCAAGTGGAATGGACACCTTGATGCTCTGACTCGAAGTAAGGCCGGATATCCCTGCAGTGAATTGAATGCAGGCTCATCTTGCATCTACCAAGACGAAGGGATGTCAGAATATCCTGTGGAGACCACAGAGAAAGACCTAGATCTCCGCCTCTTCGCGACCGGAGGCCTCACATCCTTTGAAAACTCGAGAGGTCTGCGGAGATCAATGCTTCCAAAGGAGACGATGCCTGACTCCTCTTGAAAATGGATAGGAGTCCCAGGATCCCTGTGGCACGTGGAAAGGGACACTGGGTCTCCCGCCTCACGTGGAGACGCGTCCCAATTGCCATGCCAAGACTCGAGGAGAATCCCGAGGTTTCCCTCGCACCTAGGCAGGAGTCCTGACGTCGCTGAACAAACAGGTGTCTGGAAGGGCCCTTCCCGTCGTAACTCGAGAATATACCCCAGGTTCCGGCCGCAACTCGAGAAAAACCATGAGACTTCCCCCTCGCCGCGAGATGAGGCCAGATTCCCGTGCACTGCGTGCAGAGCAATTCCGTGTTCCACATCAAAGGTGAAAGGAGCCTTGATTTCCTTGGTGGCACTCCAGAGAAAACCCAAGATCACTGTCTCAAGTCTAGAGGGATCCTGAGGTCACTGTAGCAAAACAAAAAGGCTCCGAGGACCCCAAATCAACTCGAGATGAGAGCTTAGTCGCTGGCTTCGTCTCAAGAGGAATACCAACTTTCCACAAGCACCTCAAGAGGAGGCTTCTCTCAGCTACATGTATGTGAGAGGGACCCTGAGTTTGTGGCCTCAAGTGGAATGGACACCGAGATGCTCTGACTCGAAGTAAGGCCGGATATCCCTGCAGTGAATTGAATGCAGGCTCGTCTTGCATCTCTCAAGACGAAAGGGATGTCTGAATCCCGTGTGGAGACCACAGAGAAAGACCTAGTCCTCTGCCTCATCGTGACCGGAGGCCTCACATCCTTTGAAAACTCGAGAGGTCCGCGGAGGTCAATGCTTCCAAAGGAGAAGACGCCTAACTCCTCTTGAAAATGGATAGGAGTCCCAGGATCCCTTTGGCATGTGGAAAGGGACCCTGGGTCTCCCGCCTCACGTGGAGACGCGTCCCAGTTGCCATGCCAAGACTCGAGGAGAATCCCGAGGTGTCCCTCGCACCTAGGCAGGAATCCTGACGTCGCTGAACACACACGTGTCTGGAAGGGCCCTCCCCGTCGTAACTCGAGAATATACCCCAGGTTCCAGCCGCAACTCGAGAAAAACCATGAGACTTTCCCCTCGCCGCCAAATGAGGCCTGATTCCCCTGCACTGCATGCAGAGCAATTCCGTGTTCCACATCAAACGAGAAAGGAGCCTTGATTTCCTTGATGGCACTCCAGAGAAAACCCAAGATCACTGTCTCAAGTCTAGAGGGATCCTGAGGTCACTGGAGCAACACGAAAGGGCTCCGTGGACCCCAAATCAACTCGAGATGAGAGCTTAGTCCCTGGCTGCGACTCAAGAGGAATACCAGCTTTCCACAAGCACCACAAGAGGAGGCTTCTCTCAGCTACCTGTATGTGAGAGGGACCCTGAGTTTGTGGCCTCAAGTGGAATGAACACCGAGATGCTCTGACTAGAAGTAAGGTCAGATATCCCTGCAGTGAATTGAATGCAGGCTCGTCTTGCATCTCCCAAGACGAAGAGATGTCTGAATCCTCTGTGGAGACCACAGAGAAAGACCTAGTTCTCCGCCTCATCGCGGCCGGAAGCCTCACATCCTTTGAAAACTCGAGAGGTCCGCGGAGATCAATGCTTCCAAAGGAGACGATACCTGACTCCTCTTGAAAATGGATAGGAGCCCCAGGATCCATGTGGCACGTGGAAAGGGACCCTGGGTCTCCCGCCTCACGTGGAGACGCTTCCCAATTGCCATGCCTAGACTCGAGGAGAATCCCGAGGTGTCCCTCGCACCTAGGCAGGAGTCCTGACGTCGCCGAACAAACACGTGTCTGGAAGGGCCCTCACCGTCGTAACTCGAGAATATACCCCAGGTTCCGGCCGCAACTAGAGAAAAACCATGAGATTTCCCTCTCGCCGCGAGATGAGGCCCGATTACCCTGCACTGCGTGCAGAGCAATTCCGTGTTCCACATCAAACGTGAAAGGAGCCTTGATTTCCTTGATGGCACTCCAGAGAAAACCCAAGATCACTGTCTCAAGTCTAGAGGGATCCTGAGGTCACTGTAGCAACACGAAAGGGCTCCGTGGACCCCAAATCAACTCGAGATGAGAGCTTAGTCCCTGGCTTCGACTCAAGAGGAATACCACCTTTCCACAAGCACCTCAAGAAGAGGCTTCTCTCATCTACAGGTATGTGAGAGGGAAACTGAGTTTCTGGCCTCAAGTGGAATGGACACCGAGATGCTCTGACTCGAAGTAAGGCCGGATATCCCTGCAATGAATTGAATGCAGGCTCGTCTTGCATCTCCCAAGACGAAGGGATGCCTGAATCCCCTGTGGAGACCACAGAGAAAGTCCTAGTCCTCCGCCTCATCGCGACCGGAGGCCTCACATCCTTTGAAAACTCGAGAGGTTCGCGGAGATCAATGCTTCCAAAGGAGACCATGCCTGACTCCTCTCGAAAATGGATAGGAGTCCAGGGATCCCTGTGGCACGTGGAAAGGGACACTGGGTCTCCCGCCTCACGTGGAGACGCGACCCAATTGCCATGCCAAGACTCGAGGAGAATCCCTAGGTGTCCCTCGCACCTAGGCATGAGTCCTGACGTCGCTGAACAAACACGTGTCTGGAAGGGCCCTCCCCGTCGTAACTCGAGAATATACCCCAGGTTCCGGCCACAACTCGAGAAAAACCATGAGACTTCCCCTCGCCACGAGATGAGGCCCGATTCCCCTGCACTGCGTGCAGAGCAATTCCGAGTTCCACATCAAACGTGAAAGGAGCCTTCCTTTCCTTGATGGCACTCCAGAGAAAACCAAAATCACTGTCTCAAGTCCAGAGGGTTCCTGAGGTCACTGGAACAACACGAAAAAGCTCCGTGGACCCCAAATCAACTAGAGATGAGAGCTTAGTTCCTGGCTTCGACTCAAGTGGAATACCAACTTTCCACAAACACCTCAAGAGGAGGCTTCTCTCAGCTACAGGTATGTGAGAGGGACCCTGAGTTTGTGGGCTCAAGTGAAATGGACACCGAGATGCTCTGACTCGAAGGAAGGCCGGATATCCCTGCAGTGAATTGAATGCAGGCTCGTCTTGCATCTCCCAAGCGAAGGGATATCTGAATCCAATGTTGAGACCACCGCGAAAGACTTAGTTCTCCGCCTCATCGCGACCGGAGGCCTCACATCCTTTGAAAATTCGAGACGTCCGTGGAGAGCAATGCTTCCAAAGGAGACGATGCCTGACTCCTCTCGAAAATGGATAGGAGTCCCAGGATCCCTGTGGCACGTGGAAAGGACCCTGGGACTCGTGCCTCACGTGGAGACCCGTCCCAATAGCCATGCCAAGACTCGAGGAGAATCCCGAAGTGTCCCTCGCATCTAGCCAGGTGTCCTGACATCGCTGAACAAACAAATGTCTGGAAGGGCCCTCCCCGTCTTAACTCGAGAATATACCCCAGGTTCTGGACGCAACTCGGGAAAAACCATGAGACTTCCCCCTCGCCGCGAGATGAGGCCCGATTCCCCTGCACTGCGTGCAGAGCAATTCCGTGTTCCACATCAAACGTGAAAGGAGCCTTGATTTCCTTGATGGCACTCTAGAGAAAACCCAAGATCACTGTCTCAAGCCTAGAGGGATCCTGAGGTCACTGTAGCAACAAGAAAGGGCTCCGAGGACCCCAAATCAACTTGAGATGAGAGCTCAGTCCCGGCCTTCCACTCAAGAGGAATACCACCTTTCCACAAGCACCTCAAGAGGAGGCTTCTCTCAGCTACACATATGTGAGAGGGACCCTGAGTTTATGGCCACAGGTGGAATGGACACGGAGATGCTCTGACTTGAAGTAAGGCCGGATATCCCTGCAGTGAATTGAGTGCAGGCCCCTCTTGCATATCCCAAGACGAAGGGATGTCTGAATCCCCTGTGGAGACGACAGAGAAAGACCTAGTTCTCCGCCTCATCGCGACCGGAGGCCTCACCACCTTTGAAAACTGGAGAGGTCCGCGGAGATCAATGCTTTTAACGGAGACGATGCCTGACTCCTCTGGAAAATGGATAGGAGTCCCAGGATCCCTGTGGCACGTGGAAAGGGACCCTGGGTCTCCCGCCTCACGTGGAGAGGCATCCCAATTGCCATGCCAAGACTCGAGGAGAATCCCGAGGTGTCCCTCGCACCAAGGCAGGAGTCCTGACGTCGGTGAACAAAACCGTGTCAGGAAGGGCCCTCCCCGTCGGAACTGAAGAATATACCCAAGGATCCGGCCGTAACTCGAGAAAAACCATGAGACTTCTCCCTCGCCGTGAGATGAGGCCTGATTCCCCTGCACTGCGTGCAGAGCAATTCCGTGTTCCACATCAAACGTGAAAGGAGCTTGATTTCCTTAATGGAACTCCAGAGAAAACCCAAGATCACTGTCTGAAGTCTAGAGGGATCGTGAGGTCACTGTAGCAACAGGAAAATGGTCCGTGTACCCCAAATCAACTCGAGATGAGAGCTTAGTCCCTGGCTTCGACTGAAGAGGAATACAAACTTTCCACAAGCACCTCAAGAGGAGGCATCTCTCAGCTACAGGTATGTGAGAGGGACCCTGAGTTTGTGGCCTCAAGTGGAATGGACACCGAGATGCTCTGACTCGAAGTAAGGACGGATATCCCTGCAGTGAATTGAATGCAGGTTCGTCTTGCATCTCCCAAGTCGAAGGGATGTATGAATCCCCTGTGGAGACCACAGAGAAAGACCTAGTTCTCCGCCTCATCGCGTCCGGCGGCCTCACATCCTTTGAAAACTCGAGAGGTCCGTGGAGATCAATGCTTCCAAAGGAGACGATGCGTGACTCCTCTTGAAAATGGATAGAAGTCCCAGGATCCCTTTGGATCGTGGAAAGGGACCCTGGGTCTCAAGGCTCACGTGGAGACGCGTGCCAATTGCCATGCCTAGACTCGAGGAGAATCCCGAGGTGTCCCTCGCACCTAGGCAGGAGTCCAGACGTCGCCGAACAAACACGTGTCTGGAAGGGCCCTCCCCGTCTTAACTCGAGAATATACCCCAGGTTCCGGCCGCAACTCGAGAAAAACCATGAGACTTCCCCCTCGCCACGAGATGAGGCCCAATTACCCTGCACTGCGTGCAGAGCAATTCCGTGTTCCACATCAAACGTGAAAGGAGCCTTGATTTCCTTGATGGCACTCCAGAGACAACCCAAGATCACTGTCTCAAGTCTAGAGGGATCCTGAGGTCACTGGAGCAACACGAAAGGGCTCCGTGGACCCCAAATCAACTCGAGATGAGAGCTTAGTCCCTGGCTTCGACTCAAGAGGAATACCAACTTTCCACAAGCACCACAAGAGGAGGCTTCTCTCAGCTACAGGTATGTGAGAGGGACCCTGAGTTTGTGGCCTCAAGTGGAATGAACACCGAGATGCTCTGACTCGAAGTAAGGCCAGATATCCCTGCAGTGAATTGAATGCAGGCTCGTCTTGCATCTCCCAAGACGAAGGGATGTCTGAATCCCCGGTGGAGACCACAGAGAAAGACCTAGTTCTCCGCCTCATCGCGGCCGGAGGCCTCACATCCTTTGAAAACTCGAGAGGTCCGCGGAGATCAATGCTTCCAAAGGAGACGATGCCTGACTCCTCTTGAAAATGGATAGGAGCCCCAGGATTCATGTGGCACGTGGAAAGGGACCCTGGGTCTCCCGCCTCACGTGGAGACGCTTCCCAATTGCCATGCCAAGACTCAAGGAGAATCCCGAGGTGTCCCTCGCACCTAGGCAGGAGTCCTGAGGTCGCTGAACAAACACATGTCTGGAAGAGCCCTCCCCGTCGTAACTCGAGAATATACCCCAGGTTCCGACCGCAACTAGAGAAAAAGCCTGAGACTTCCCCCTCGCCGCGAGATGAGGCCCGATTCCCCTGCACTGCATGCAGAGCAATTCCGTGTTCCACATCAAACGTGAAAGGAGACTTGATTTCCTTGATGGCACTCCAGAGAAAACCCAAGATCACTGTCTCAAGTCTAGAGGGATCCTGAGGTCACTGTAGCAACACAAAAGGGTTCCGTGGACCCCAAATCAACTCGAGATGAGAGCTTATTCCCTGGCTTCGAGTCAAGAGGAATACCAACTTTCCTCAAGCACCTCAAGAGGAGGCTTCTCTCAGCTACAGGTATGTGAGAGGGACCCTGAGTTTGTGGCCTCAAGTGGAATGGACACCGAGATGCTCTGACTCGAAGTAAGGCCGGATATCACTGCAGTGAATTCAATGCAGGCTCGTGTTGCATCTCCCAAGATGAAGGGATGTCTGAATCCCCTGTGGAGACCACAGAGAAAGACCTAGTTCTCCGCCTCATCGCGACCGGAGGCCTCACATCCTTTGAAAGCTCGAGAGGTACGCGGAGATCAATGCTTCCAAAGGAGCCGATGCCTGACTCCTCTCGAAAATGGATAGGAGTCCCAGGATCCCTGTGGCACGTGGAAAGGGACCCTGGGTCTCCCGCCTCACGTGGAGACGCGTCCCAATTGCCATGCCAAGACTCGAGGAGAATCGCGAGGTGTCCCGCGCACCTAGGCAGGAATCCTGACGTCGCTGAACAAACACGTGTCTGGAAGGGCCATCCCCGTCGTAACTCGAGAATATACCCCAGGTTCCGGCCGCAACTCGAGAAAAACCATGAGACATTCCCCTCGCCGCCAGATGAGGCCTGATTCCCCTGCACTGCGTGCAGAGCAATTGCGTGTTCCACATCAAACGAGAAAGGAGCCTTGATTTCCTTGATGGCACCCCAGAGAAAACCCAAGATCACTGTCTCAAGTCTAGAGGGATCCTGAGGTCACTGGAGCAACACGAAAGGGCTCCGTGTACCCCAAATCAACTCGAGATGAGAGCTTAGTCCCTGGCTTCGACTCAAGAGGAATACCAACTTTCCACAAGCACCACAAGAGGAGGCTTCTCTCAGCTACATGTATGTGAGAGGGACCCTGAGTTTGTGGCCTCAAGTGGAATGAACACCGAGATGCTCTGACTAGAAGTAAGGCCAGATATCCCTGCAGTGAATTGAATGCAGGCTCGTCTTGCATCTCCCAAGACGAAGGGATGTCTGAATCCTCTGTGGAGACCACAGAGAAAGACCTAGTTCTCTGCCTCATCGCGGCCGGAAGCCTCACATCCTTTGAAAACTCGAGAGGTCCGCGGAGATCAATGCTTCCAAAGGAGACGATGCCTGACTCCTCTTGAAAATGGATAGGAGCCCCAGGATCCCTGTGGCACGTGGAAAGGACCCTGGGACTCGTGCCTCACGTGGAGACGCGTCCCAATAGCCATGCCAAGACTCGAGGAGAATCCCGAAGTGTCCCTCGCACCTAGGCAGGTTTCCTGACATCGCTGAACAAACAAATGTCTGGAAGGGCCCTCCCCGTCTTAACTCGAGAATATACCCCAGGTTCGGGACGCAACTCGGGAAAAACCATGAGACTTCCCCCTCGCCGCGAGATGAGGCCCGATTCCCCTGCACTGCGTGCAGAGCAATTCCGTGTTCCACATCAAACGTGAAAAGATCCTTGATTTCCTTGATGGCACTCCAGAGAGAACCCAAGATAACTGTCTCAAGCCTAGAGGGATCCTGAGGTCACTGTAGCAAAAAGAAAGGGCTCCGAGGACCCCAAATCAACTTGAGATGAGAGGTCAGTCCCGGGCTTCCACTCAAGAGGAATACCACCTTTCCACAAGCACCTCAAGAGGAGGCTTCTCTCAGCTACAGGTATGTGAGAGGGACCCTGAGTTTGTGGCCTCAAGTGGAATGGACACCAAGATGCTCTGACTCGAAGTAAGGCCGGATATCCCTGCAGTGAATTGAATGCAGGCTCATCTTGCATCCCCCAGACGAAGGGATTTCTGCATCCCCTGTGGAGACCACAGAGATAGACCTAGTTCTCCGCCTCATCGCGACCGGAGGCCTCACATCCTTTGAAAACTCGAGAGGTCCGCGGAGATCAATGTTTCCAAATTAGACGATGCCTGACTACTCTTGAAAATGGATAGGAGTCCCAGGATCCCTGTGGCACGTCGAAAGGGACCCTGGGTCTCCCGCCTCACGCGGAGACGCGTCCCAATTCTCATGCCGAGACTCGACGAGAATACCGAGGTGTCCCTCGCACCTAGGCAGGAGTCCTGACATCGCTGAACAAACACGTGTCTGGAAGGGCCCTCCCGGTTGTAACTCGAGAATATACCCCAGGTCCCCGCCGTAACTCGAGAAAAACCATGAGACTTCCCCTCGCCGCGAGATGAGGCCCGATTCCCCTGCACTGCGTGCAGAGCAGTTCCGTGTTCCACATCAAACGTGATAGGAGCCTTGATTTCCTTGATGGCACTACAGAGAAAACCCAAGATCACTGTCTCAAGTCTAGAGGGATCCTGAGGTCACTGTAGCAAGACGAAAGGGCTCCGTGGACCCCAAATCAATTCGAGATGAGAGCTTAGTCCCTGGCTTCGACTCAAGAGGAACACCAAATTTCCACAAGCACCTCAAGAGGAGGCTTCTCTCAGCTACAGGTATGTGAGTGGGACCCTGAGTTTGTGGCCTCAAGTGGAATGAACACCGAGATGTTCAGACTCGAAGTAAGGCCGGATATCCCTGCAGTGAATTGAATGCAGGCTCGTCTTGCATCTCCAGAAGAAGGGATGTCTGCATCCCTTGTGGAGACCAGAGAGAAAGACCTAGTTCTCCGCCTCATCGCGACCGGAGTCCTCACATCCTTTGAAAACTCGAGAGGTTCGCGGAGATCAATGCTTCCAAAGGAGACGATGCCTGACTCCTCTTGCAAATGGATAGGAGTCCCAGGATCCCTGTGGCACGTGGAAAGGGACACTGGGTCTCCCGCCTCACGTGGAGACGCGTCCCAATAGCCATGCCAAGACTCGAGGAGAATCCCGAGGTGTCCCTCGCACCTAGACAGTAGTCCTGACGTCGCTGAACAAACACGTGTCTGGAAGGGCCCTCCCCGTCGTAAATCGAGAGTATACCCCAGGTTTCGGCCGCAACTCGAGAAAAAACAGGAGACTTCCCCCTTGCCGCGAGATGAAGCCCGTTTCCCCTGCACTGCGTGCAGAGCAATTCCGTATCCCACATCAAACGTGAAAAGAGCCTTGAATTTCTTGATGGCACTCCAGAGAAAACCCAAGATAACTTTCTCAAGTCTAGAGGGATCCTGAGGTCACTGTAGCAACAAGAAAGGGCTCCGTGGACCCCAAATCAACTCGAGATGAGAGCTTAGTCCCTGGCTTCGACTCAAGAGGAATACCAACTTTCCAAAAGAACCTCAAGAGGAGGCTTCTCTCAGCTACAGGTATGTGAGAGGCACCCTGAGCTTGTGGCTGCAAGTGAAATGGACACCGAGATGCTCTGACTCGAAGTAAGGCCGGATATCCCTGCAGTTAATTGAGTGCAGGCTCGTCTTGCATCTCCCAAGACGAAGGGATGTCTGAATCCCCTGTGGAGACCACAGAGATAGACCTAGTTCTCCGCCTCATCGCGACCGGAGGCCTCACATCCTTTGAAAACTCGAGAGGTCCGCGGAGATCAATGCTTCCAAAGGAGACGATGCCTGACTCCTCTTGAAAATGGATAGGAGTCCCAGGATGCCTGTGGCACGTGGAAAGGGACCCTGGGTCTCGCGCCTCACGTGGAGACGCGTCCCAATTGCCATGCCAAGACTCGAGGAGAATCCAGGGTTGTCCCTCGCACCTAGGCAGGAGTCCTGACGTCGCTGAACAAACACGTGTCTGGAAGGGCCCTCCTCGATGTAACTCGAGAATATACCCCAGGTTCCGGCCGCAACTCGAGAAAAACCATGAGACTTCCCCCTCGCCAGGAGATGAGTCCCAATTCTGCTGCACTGCGTGCAGAGCAATTCCGTATCCCACATCAAACGTGAAAAGAGCCTTGATTTCCTTGATGGCACTCCAGAGAAAACCCAAGATCACTGTCTCAAGTCTAGAGGGATCCTGAGGTCACTGTAGCAACACGAAAGGGCTCTGTAGACCCCAAATCAACTAGAGATGAGAGCTTAGTCCCTGGCTTCGACTCAAGAGGAATACCAACTTTCCACAAGCACCTCAAGAGGAGGCTTCTCTCAGCTACAGGTATGTGAGAGGGACACTGAGTTTGTGGCCTCAAGTGGAATGGACACCGAGATGCTCTGACTCGAAGTAAGGCAGGATATCCCGGCAGTGAATTGAATGCAGGCTCGTCTTGCATCTCCCAAGACAAAGGGATGTCTGCATCCCCTGTGGAGATGATAGAGATAGACCTAGTTCTCCGCCTCATCGCTACCGGAGGCCTCACATCCTTTGAAACCTCGAGAGGTCCGCGGAGATCAATGTTTCCAAATTAGACGATGCCTGACTACTCTTGAAAATGGATAGGAGTCCCAGGATCCCTGTGGCACGTCGAAAGGGACCCTGGGTCTCCCGCCTCACGTGGAGACGCGTCCCAATTGCCATGCCGAGACTCGACGAGAATCCCGAGGTGTCCCTTGCACCTAGGCAGGAGTCCTGACGTCGCTGAACAAACACGTGTCTGGAAGGGCCCTTCCTGTCGTAACTCGAGAATATACCCCAGGTTCCGGCCGCAACTCGAGAAAAACAATGAGACTTCCCCCTCGCCCCGAGATGAGGCCAGATTCCCCTGCCCTGCGTGCAGAGCAATTCCGTGTTCCACATCAAACGTGAAAGGAGCCTTGATTTCTTTGATGGCACTCCAGAGAAAACCCAAGATCACTGTCTCAAGTCTAGAGGGATCCTGAGGTCACTGTAGCAACAGGAAAGGGCTCCGTGGACCCCAGATAAACTCAAGATGAGAGCTTAGTCCCTAGCTTCGACTCAAGAGGAATACCAACTTTCCACAAGCACCTTAAGAGGAGGCTTCTTTCAGCTACAGGTATGTGATAGGGACCCTGAGCTTGTGGCCTCCAGTGAAATGGACACCGAGATGCCATGACTCGAAGTAATGCCAGATATCCCTGCAGTGAATTGAATGCAGGCTCGTCTTGCATCTCCCAAGACGAAGGGATGTCTGAATCCCCTGTGGACACCACAGAGAAAGACCTAGTTCTCCGCCTCTTCGCAACCGGAGGCCTCACATACTTTAAAACGCGAGAGGTCCGCGGAGATCAATGCTTCCAAAGGAGACGATGCGTGACTCCTCTTGAAAATGGATAGGAGTCCCAGGATCCCTGTGGCTCGTTGAACGGGACCCTGGGTCTCCCGCCTCTCGTGGAGACGGGTTCCAATTGCCATGCCAAGACTCGAGGAGAATCCCGAGGTGTCCCTCGCACCTAGGCAGGAGTCCTGACGTCGCTGAACAAACTCGAGTCTGGAAGGGCCCTCCCCGTCGTAACTCGAGAATGTACCCCAGGTTACGGCCGCAACTCGAGAAAAACCATGAGACTTCCCCCTCGCCGCGAGATGAGGCCCGATTCCCCTGCACTGCCTGCAGAGCACTTCCGTGTTCCACATCAAACATGACAGGAGCCTTCATTTCCTTGATGGCACTCGAGAGAAAACCCAAGATCACTGTCTCAAGTCTAGAGGGATACTGAGGTCACGGTAGCAACACGAAAGTGCTCCGTGGACCCCAAATCAACTCGAGATGAGAGCTTAGTCCCTGGCTTCGACTCAAGAGGAATGCCAACTTTCCACAAGCACCTCAAGAGGAGGCTTCTCTCAGCTATAAGTATGTGAGATGGACCCTGAGTTTGCGGCCTCAAGTGGAATGGACACCAAGATGCTCTGACTCGAAGTAAACCGGATAGCCCTGCAGTGAATTGAATGTAGGCTGGTCTTGCGTTTCCCAAGACGAAGGGAAGTGTGAATCCCCTGTGGAGACGACAGAGAAAGACCTAGTTCTCCGCCTCATCGCAAACGGAGGCCTCAAATCCTGTGAAAACTCGAGAGGTCCGCGGAGATCAATGCTTCCAAAGGAGACGATGCCTGACTCCTCTTGAAATTGGATAGGAGTCCCAGGATCCCTGTCTCACGTGGAAAGGGACCCTGGGTCTCGCGCCTCACGTGGAGACGCGTCCCAATTGCAAGGCCAAGACTCGAGAATAATAACGAGGTGTCCGTCGCTGCTAGGCAGAAGTCCTGACGTCGCTGAACAAACACGGGTCTGGAAGGGCCCTCCCCGTCGTAACTCGAGAATATACCCCAGGTTCCGGCCGCAACTTGAGAAACACCATGAGACTTCCCCCTCTCCAGAGAGATTAAGGCCGATTCCCCTGCACTGCGTGCAGAGCAATTCCGTGTTCCACATCAAACATGAAAGGAGCCATGATTTCCTTGATGGCACTCCAGAGAAAACCCAAGATCACTGTCTCAAGTCTAGAGGGATCCTGAGGTCACTGTAGCAAAACAAAAAGGCTCCGAGGACCCCAAATCAACTCGAGATGAGAGCTTAGTCGCTGGCTTCGTCTCAAGAGGAATACCAACTTTCCACAAGCACCTCAAGAGGAGGCTTCTCTCAGCTAAAGGTATGTGAGAGAGACCCTGAGTTTGTGGCCTCAAGTGGAATGGACACCGAGATGCTCTGACTCGAAGTAAGGCCGGATATCCCTGCAGTGAATTGAATGCAGGCTCGTCTTGCATCACTCAAGACGAAAGGGATGTGTGAATCCCGTGTGGAGACCACAGAGAAAGACCTAGTCCTCCGCCTCATCGCGACCGGAGGCCTCACATCCTTTGAAAATTCGAGAGATCCGCGGAGATCAATGCTTACAAAAGGAGACGATGCCCGACACCTCTTGAAAATGGTTAGGAGTCCCAGGATCCTTGTGGCACGTGGAAAGGGACCCTGGGTCTCCCGCCTCACGTGGAGACGCATCCCAATTGCCATGCCAAGACTCGAGGAGAATCCCGAGGTGTCCCTCCCACCTAGGCTTGAGTCCTGACGTCGCTGAACAAACACGTGTCTGGAAGGGACCTCCCCGTCGTAACTCGAGAATATACCCCAGGTTCCGGCCGCAACTCGAGAAAAACCATGAGCCTTCCCCCTCGCCGCGAGATGAGGCCCGATTCCCCTGCACTGCGTGCAGAGGAATTCTGTGTTCCACATCAAAAGTGAAAGGAGCCTTGATTTCCTTGATGGCACTCTAGAGAAACCCCAAGATCACTGTCTCAAGTCTAGAGGGATCCTGAGGTCACTTTAGCAACATGAAAGGGCTCCGTGGACCCCAAATCAACTCGAGATGAGAGCTTCGTCCATGGCTTCGACTCAAGAGGA
Organism: Dama dama; assembly: GCF_033118175.1. Classification (NCBI taxonomy): domain Eukaryota; kingdom Metazoa; phylum Chordata; class Mammalia; order Artiodactyla; family Cervidae; genus Dama; species Dama dama. Next base: position 7,194,183 of record NC_083697.1, on the reverse strand, counting down.
ATACCAACTTTCCACAAGCACCTCAAGAGGAGGCTTCTATCAGCAACAGGTATGTGAGAGGGTCCCTGAGTTTCTGGCCTCAGGCGGAATGGACACCGAGATGCTCTGACTCGAAGTAAGCCCGTATATCCCTGCAGTGAATTGAATGAAGTCTCGTCTTGCATCTCCCAAGACGAAGGGATGTCTGAATCCCCTGTGGAGACCACAGAGAAAGACCTAGTTCTCCCTCTAATCGCGACCGGAGGCATCACATCTTTGAAAACTCGAGAGGTCCGCGGAGATCAATGCTTCCTAAGGAGAGGATGCCTGACTCCTCTTGAAAATGGATAGGAGTCCCAGGATCACTGTGGCACGTGGAAAGGGACCCTGGGTCTCCCGCCTCACGTGGAGACGCGTCCCAATTGCCATGCCAAGGCTCGAAGAGAATCCCGAGGTGTCCCTCGCACCTAGGCAGGAGTCCTGACGTCGCTGAAAAAACACGTGTCTGGAAGGGCCCTTTCCATCGTAACTCGAGAATATACCCCAGGTTCGGGCTGCAACTCGAGAAAAACCATGAGCCTTCCCCCGCGCCGCAAGATGAGGCCCGATTCCCCTGCACTGCGTGCAGAGAAATTCCGTTTTCCACATCAAATGTGAAAGGAGCCTTGATTTCCTTGATGGCACTCCAGAGAAAACCCAAGATCACTGTCTCAAGTCTAGAGGGATCCTGAGGTCACTGTAGCAACACGAAAGGGGTCCGTGCACTCCAAATCAACTCGAGATGAGAGCTTCGTCCCTGGCTTCGACTCAAGAGGAATACCAACTTTCCACGAGCACCTCAAGAGGACGCTTCTCTCAGATAAAGGTATGTGAGAGGGAACCTGTGTTTGTGGCCTCAAGTAGAATGGACACCGAGATGCTCTGACTCGAAGTAAGGCCGGACATCCCTGCAGTGAATTGAATGCAGGCTCGTCTTGCATCTCCCAAGACGAAGGGATGTCTGAATCCCCTGTGGAGACCACAGAGGAAGACCTAGTTCTCCGCCTCATCACGACCGGAGGTGTCACATCCTTTGAAAACTCGAGAGGTCCGCGGAGATCAATGCTTGTAAAGGAGACGATGCCTGACTCGTCTTGAAAATGGATAGGAGTCCAAGAATCCCTGTGGCACGTGGACCGGGACCCTGGGTCTCCCGCCTCACGTGGAGACTTGTCCTAATTGCCATGCCAAGACTCGAGGAGAATGCCGAGGTGTCACTCGCACCTAGGCAGGAGTCCTGACATCGCTGAACAAACACGTGTCTGGAAAGGCCCTCCCCGTCGTAACTCGGGAATATACCCCAGGTTCCGGCCGCAACTCGAGAAACATCATGAGACATCCCCCTCGCCTTGAGATGAGGCTCGATTCCCCTGGACTGCGTGCAGACCAATTCCGTGTTCCACATCAAACGTGAAAAGTTTCTTGATTTCCTTGATGGCACTCCAAAGAAAAGCCAAGATCACTGTCTCAAGTCTAGAGGGATCCTGAGGTCACTGTAGCAACACGAAAGGGCTCCGTGGACCCCAAATCAACTCGAGAGGAGAGCTTCGTCCCTGGCTTCGACTCAAGAGGAATACCAACTTTCCACAAGCACCTCAAGAGGAGGCTTCTCTCAGTTACAGGTGTGTGAGAGGGACCCTGAGTTTGTGGCCTCAAGTGGAATGGACACCGAGATGCTCTGACTCGAAATAAGGGCGGATATCCATGCAGAGAATTGAATGCAGGCTCGTCTTGCATCTCTCAAGACGAAGGGATGTCTGAATCCCCTGTGGAGACCACAGACAAAGACTTAGTTCTCCGCCTCATCGCGACCGGAGGCCTCTCATCCTTTGAAAACTCGAGAGGTCCACGGAGATCAATGCTTCCAAAGGAGACGATGCCTGACTCCTCTTGAAAATGGATAGGAGTCCCAGGATCCGTGTGGCACGTGGAAAGGGACACTGGGTCTCCCGCCTCACGTGGAGACGCGTCCCAATTGCCATGCCAAGACTCGAGGAGAATCCCGAGGTGTCCCTCGCACCTAGGCAGGAGTCCTGACATCGCTGAACAAACACGTGTCTGGAAGGGCCCTCCCCATCGTAACTCGAGAATATACCCCAGGTTCCGGCCACAACTCGAGAAATTCCATGAGACCTATCCCTCGCGGCTAGATGAGGCCCGATTCCCCTGCACTGCGTGCAGAGCAATTCCGTGTTCCACATCAAACGTGGAAGGAGCCTTGATTTCCTTGATGGCACTCCAGAGAAAACCCAAGATCACTGTCTCAAGTCTAGAGGGATCCTGAGGTCACTGTAGCAACACGAAAGGGCTCCGTGGACCCCAAATCAACACGAGATGAGAGCTTAGTCCCTGGCTTCGACTCAAGAGGAACACCAACTTTCCACAAGCACCTCAAGAGGAGGCTTCTCTCAGCTACAGGTATGAGAGTGGGACCCTGAGTTTGTGGCCTCAAGTGGAATGAACACCGAGATGCTCAGACTCGAAGTAAGGCCGGATATCCCTGCAGTGAATTGAATGCAGGCTCGTCTTGCATCTCCAAGACGAAGGGATGTCTGCATCCCCTGTGGAGACCAGAGAGAAAGACCTAGTTCTCCGCCTCATCGCGACCGGAGGCCTCACATCCTTTGAAAACTCGAGAGGTCCGCGGAGATCAATGCTTCCAAAGGAGACGATGCCTGACTCCTCTTGCAAATGGATAGGAGTCCCAGGATCCCTGTGGCACGTGGAAAGGCACCCTGGGTCTCCCGCCTCACGTGGAGACACGTCCCAATTGCCATGCCAAGACTCGAGGAGAATCCCGAGATGTCCCTCGCACCTAGGCCGGAGTCCTGACGTTGCTGAACAAATAAATATCTGGAATTGCCCTCCCAGTCATAACTCGAGAATATACCCCAGGTTCCGGCCGCAACTCGAGAAAAACCATGAGACTTCCCCCTCGCCGCGAGATGAGGCCCAATTCCCCTGCAATGTGTGCAGAGCAATTCCGTGTTCCACATCAAACGTGAAAGGAGCCTTGATTTTCTTGATGGCACTCCAGAGAAAACCCAAGATCACTGTCTCAAGTCTAGAGGGATCCTGAGGTCACTGGAGAATCACGAAAGGGCTCCGTGGACCCCAAATCAACTCGAGATGAGAGCTTAGTCCCTGGCTTCGACTCAAGAGGAATACCAACTTTCCACAAGCACCTCAAGAGGAGGCTTCTCTCAGCTACAGTATGTGAGAGGGACCCTGAGTTTGTGGCCTCAAGTGGAATGGTCACCGAGATGCTCTGACTCGAAGTAAGGCCGGATATCCCTGCAGTGAATTGAATGCAGGCTCGTCTTGCATCTCCCAAGACGAAGTCATGTCTGAATCCCCTGTGGAGACCACAGAGAAAGACCTAGTTCTCCGCCTCATCGCGACCGGAGGCCTCACATCCTTTGAAAACTCGAGAGGTCCGTGGAGAACAATGCTTCCAAAGGAGACGATGCCTGACTCTTCTTGAAAATGGATAGGAGTCTCAGGATCCCTTTGGCACGTGGAAAGAGACACTGTGTCTTCCGCCTCACGTGGAGACCCGTCCCAATTGCCATGCCACTACTCGACGAGTATCCCGAGTTGTCCCTCGCACCTAGGCAGGAGTCCTGACTTCGCTGAACAAACACGTGTCTGGAAGGGCCCTCCCCGTAGTAACTTTAGAGTGTACCCCAGGTTCCGGCCGCAACTCGAGAAAAACCATGAGACTTCACCCTCGCCGCGAGATGAGGCCCGATTCCCTTGCACTGCGTGCAGAGCAATTGCGTGTTCCACATCAAACGTGAAAGGAGCCTTGATTTCCTTGATGGCACTCCAGAGAAAACCCAAGATCACTGTCTCAAGTCTAGAGTGATCCTGAGGTCACTGTAGCAACACAAAAGGGCTCCGTGGACCCCAAATCAACTCGAGATGAGAGCTTAGTCCCTGGCTTCGACTCAAGAGTCATATCAACTTTCCACAAGCACCTCAAGAGGAGTCTTCTCTCAGCTACAAGAATGTGAGAGGGACCCTGAGTTTGTGGCCTCAAATGGAATGGACACCGAGATGCTCTGACTCGAAGTAAGGCCGGATATCCCTGCAGTGAATTGAAAGCAGGCTCGTCTTGCATCTCCCAAGACGAAGGGTTGTCTGAATCACCTGTGGAGACCACAGAGAAAGACCTAGTCCTCCGCCTCAACGCGACCGGAGGCCTCACATCCTTTGAAATCTCGAGAGGTTCGCGGAGATCAATACTTCCAAAAGAGATGATGCCTGACTCCTCTTGAAAATGCAAAGGAGTTCCAGGATCCCTGTGGCACGTGGAAAGGGATCCTGGGTCTCCCGCCTCACGTGGAGACGCGTCCCCATTGCCATGCCAAGACTCGAGGAGAATCCCGAGGTGTCCTCGCACCTAGGCAGGAGTCCTGACGTCGCTGAACAAACACGTGTCTGGAAGGTCCCTCCCCGTCGTAACTCGGGAATATACCCCAGGTTCCGGCCGCAACTAGAGAAAAACCATGAGACTTCACCCTCGCCGCGAGATGAAGCCCGATTCCCCTGCACTGCCCGCAGAGCAATTCCGTGTTCCACATCAAACGAGAAAGGAGCCTTGATTTCCTTGATGGCACTCCAGAGAAAACCCAAGATCACTGTCTCAAGGCTAGAGTGATCCTGAGGTCACTGGAGCAACACGAAAGGGCTCCATGGACCCCAAATCAACCCTAGATGAGAGCTTAGTCCCTGGCTTCGACTCTAGAGGAATACCAACTTTCCACAAGCACCTCAAGAGGAGGCTTCTCTCAGCTACAGGTATGTGAGAGGGACCCTGTGTTTGTGGCCTCAAGTGGAATGGACACCGAGATGCTCTGACTCGAAGTAAGGCCGGATATCCCAATAGTTAATTGAATGCAGGCTTGTCTTGCATCTCCCAAGACGAAGGGATGTCTGAATCCCCTGTGGAGACCAGAGAGAAAGACCTAATTCTCGGCCTCATCGCGACCAGAGGCCTCACATCCTTTGAAAATTCGAGAGGTTCGCGGAGATCAATGCTTCCAAAGGAGACGATGCTTGACTCCTCTTGAAAATGGATAGGAGTCCCAGGATCCCTGTGGCACGTTGTAAGGGACCCTGGGTCTCCCGCCTAACGTGGAGACGCGTCCCAATTGCCATGCCAAGACTCGAGGAGAATCCAGAGGTGTCCCTCGCACCTAGACAGGAGTCCTGACGTCGCTGAATAAACACGAGTATGGAAGGGCCCTCCCCGTCGTAACTCGAGAATATACCCCAGGTTCCGGCCGCAACTCGAGAAAAACCATGAGACTTCCCCCTCGCCGCGAAATGAGTCCCGATTCCCCTGCACTGCGTGCAGAGCAATTCCGTGTTCCACATCAAACGTGAAAGGAGCCTTGATTTCCTTGATGGCACTCCAGAGGAAACTCAAGATCACTGTCTCAAGTCTAGAGGGATCCTGAGGTCACTGGAGCAACAAGAAAGTTCTCCGTGGACCCCAAATCAACTCGAGATGAGAGCTTAGTCCCTGGCTTCGACTCAAGAGGAATACCAACTTTCCAAAAGCACCTAAAAGGAGGCTTCTCTCAGCTACAGGTATGTGAGAGGGACCCTGAGTTTGTGGCCTCAAGTGGAATGGACACCGAGATGCTCTGACTCGAAGTAAGGCCGGATATCCCTGCAGTGAATTGAATGCAGGCTCGTCTTGCATCTCCCAAGACGAAGGGATGTCTGAATCCCCTGTGGAGACCACAGAGAAAGACCTAGTTCTCCGCCTCATCACGACCGGAGGCCTCACATCCTTTGAAAATTCGAGAGGTCCGCGGAGATCAATGCTTCCAAAGGAGATGATGCCTGACACCTCTTGAAAATGGATAGGAGTCCCAGGATCCCTGTTTCACGTGGAAAGGGACGCTGGGTCTCCCGCCTCACGAGGAGACGCGTCCCCATTGCCATGCCAAGACTCGAGGAGAATCCCGAGGTGTCCCTCGCACCTAGGCAGGATTCCTGACGTCGCTGAACAAACCCGTGTCTGGAAGGGCCGTCCCCGTCGTAACTTGAGAATACACCCCAGGTTCCGACCGCAACTCGAGAAAAACCATGAGACTTCCCCCTCGCCGCTGGATGAGGCCCGATTCCCCTGCACTGCGTGCAGAGCAATTCCGTGTTCCACATCAAACGTGAAAGGAGCCTTGATTTCCTTGATGGCACTCCAGAGAAAACCCAAGATCACTGTCTCAAGTCTAGAGGGATCCTGAGGTCACTGGAGAAACACGAAAGGGCTCCGTGGACCCAAAATCAACTCGAGATGAGAGCTTAGTCCCTGGCTTCGACTCAAGAGGAATACCAACTTTCCACAAGCACCTCAAGAGGAGGCTTCTCTCAGCTACAGGTATGTGAGAGGGAAACTGAGTTTCTGGACTCAAGTGGAATGGACACCGAGATGCTCTGACTCAAAGTAAGGCCGGATATCCCTGCAGTGAATTGAATGCAGGCCCGTCTTGCATCTCCCAAGAGGAAGGGATATCTGAATCCCCTGTGGAGACCACAGAGAAAGACCTAGATCTCCGCCTCATCGCGACTGGAGTCCTCACATCCTTTGAAAACTCGAGAGGTCCGCGGAGATCAATGCTTCCAAAGGAGACGATGCCTGAGTCCTCTTGAAAATGGATAGGAGTCCCAGGATCCCTGTGGCACGTGGAAAGGGACACTGTGTCTCCCGCCTCACATGAAGACGCGTCCCAATTGCCATGCCAAGTCTCGAGGAGAATCCCGAGGTGTCCCTCGCACCTAGGCAGGAGTCCTGACGTCGCTGAACAAACACGCGTCTGGAAGGGCCCTCCCCGTCGTAACTCGAGAATATACCCCAGGTTCCGACCGCAACTCGAGAAAAACCATGAGAGTTCCCCCTCGCCGGGAGATGAGGCCAGATTCCCCTGCACTGCGTGCAGAGCAATTCCGTGTTCCACATCAAACGTGAAAGGAGCCTTGATTTCCTTGATGGCACTCCAGAGAATACCCAAGATCACTGTCTCAAGTCTAGACGGATCCTGAGGTCACTGGAGCAACACAAAAAGGCTCCGTGGACCCCAAATCAACTCGAGATGAGAGCTTAGTCCCTGGCTTCGACTCAAGAGGAATACCAACTTTCCACAAGCACCTCAAGAGGAGGCTTCTCTCAGCTACAGGTATGTGAGAGGGACCCTGAGTTTTTGGCCTCAAGTGGAATGGACACGGAGATGCTCTGACTCGAAGTAAGGCCGGATATCCCTGCAGTGAATTGAATGCAGGCTCGCCTTGCATCTCCCAAGAAGAAGGGATGTCTGAATCCCCTGTAGAGACCACAGAGAAAGACCTAGTTCTCCGCCTCATCGCGACCGGAGGCCTCACATCCTTTGAAAACTCGAGAGGTCCGCGGAGATCAATGCTTCCAAAGGAGACGATGCCTGACTCCTCTTGAAAATGGATAGGAGTCCCAGGATCCCTGTGGCACGTGGATAGGGACCCTGGGTCTCCCGCCTCACGTGGAGACGGGTCCCAATTGCCATGCCAAGACTCGAAGAGAATCCCGAGGCTTCCCTCGCACCTAGGCAGGAGTCCTGACGTCGCTGAACAAACACGTGTCTGGAAGGGCCCTCAACGTCTTAACTCGAGAATATACCCCAGGTTCCTGCCGCAACTCGAGGAAAACCATGAGACTTCCCCCTCGCCACGAGATGAGGCCCGATTACCCTGCACTGCGTGCAGAGCAATACCGTGTTCCACATCAAATGTGAAAGGAGCCTTGATTTCCTTGATGGCACTCCAGAGAAAATGCAAGATCACTGTCTCAAGTCTAGAGAGATCCTGAGGTCACTAGAGCAACAGGAAAGTTCTCCATGGACCCTAAATCAACTCGAGATGAGAGCTTAGTCCCTGGCTTCGACTCAAGGGGAATACCAACTTTTCATAAGCACCTCAAGAGGAGGCTTCTCTCAGCTACAGGTATGTGAGAGGGACCATGAGTTTGTGGCCTCAAGTGGAATGGACACCGAGATGCTCTGACTCGAAGTAAGGCAGGATATCCCGGCAGTGAATTGAATGCAGGCTCGTCTTGCATCTCCCAAGACAAAGGGATGTCTTATTCCCCTGTGGAGACCACAGAGAAAGACCTAGTCGTCCGACTCAACGCGACCGGAGGCCTCACATCCTTTGAAAACTCGAGAGGTCCGCGGAGATCAATGCTTCCAAAGGAGACGATGCCTGACTCCTCTTGAAAATGGATAGGAGTCCCAGGATCCCTGTGGCACGTGGAAAGGGAACCTGGGTCTCCCGCCTCACGTGGAGACGCGTCCCAATTGCCATGCCAAGACTCGAGGAGAATCCCGAGGTGTCCCTCACACCTAGGCAGGAGTCCTGACGTCGCTGAACAAACACGTGTCTGGAAGGGCCCTCCCCGTCGTAACTCGAGAATATACCCCAGGTTACGGCCGCAACTCGAGAAAAACCATGAGACTTCCCCCTCGCCGCGAGATGAGGCCCGATTCCCCTGCACTGCGTGCAGAGCAATTCCGTGTTCCACATCAAAGGTGAAAGGAGCCTTGATTTCCTTGATGGCACTCCAGAGAAAACCCAAGATCACTGTCTCAAGTCTAGAGGGATCCTGAGGTCACTGGAGCAACACGAAAGGGCTCCGTGGACCCCAAATCAACTCGAGATGAGAGCTTTTCCCTGGCTTCGACTCAAGAGGAATACCAACTTTCCACAAGCACCTCAAGAGGAGACTTCTCTCAGCTACAGGTATGTGAGAGGGACCCTGAGTTTGTGGCCTCAAATGGAATGAACACCGAGATGCTCTGACTCAAAGTAAGGCCGGATATCCCTGCAGTGAATTGAATGCAGGCTCGTCTTGCATCTCCCAAGACGAAGGGATGTCTGAATCCCCTGTGGAGACCACAGAGAAAGACCTAGTTCTCCGCCTCTTCGCGACCGGAGGCCTCACATCCTTGGAAAACTCGAGAGGTCCACGCAGAACAAAGCTTCCAAAGGAGACGATGCCTGACTCCTCTTAAAAATGGATAGGAATCCCAGGATCCCTGTGGCACGTGGAAAGGGACCCTGGGTCTCCCGCCTCACGTGGAGACGCGTCCCAATTGCCATGCCAAGACTCGAGGAGAATACCGAGGTGTCCCTCGCACCTAGGCAGGAGTCCTGACGTCGCTGAACAAACACGTGTCTGGAAGGGCCCTGCCCGTCGTAACTCGAGAATATAAATCAGGTTAAGGCCGCAACTCGAGAAAAAATATGAGACTTCCCCCTCGCCGCGAGATGAGGCCCGATTCCCCTGCATTGCGTGCAGAGCAATTCCGTGTTCCACATCAAACGTGAAAGGAGCCTTGATTTCCTTGATGGCACTCCAGAGAAAAGCCAAGATCACTGTCTCAAGTCTAGAGGGATCCTGAGGTCACTGTAGCAACACGAAAGAGCTCCGTGGACCCCAAATCAACTCGAGATGAGAGCTTAGTCCCTGGCTTCGACTCAAGAGGAATATCAACTTTCCACAAGCACCTCAAGATGAGGTTTCTCTCAGCTACATTTATGTGAGAGGGACCCTGAGTGTGTGGCCTCAAATGTAATGGACACCGAGATGCTCTGATTCGAATAAAGGCCGGATATCCCTGAAGTGAATTGAATGCAGGCTCGTCTTGCATCTCCTAAGAAGAAGGGATGTATGAATCCCCTGTGGAGACCATAGAGAAAGATATTGTTCTCCGCCTCATCGCGACGTGAGTCCTCACATCCTTTGAGAACTCGAGAGGTCCGCGGAGATCAATGCTTCCAAAGGAGACGATGCCTGACTCCTCTTGAAAATGGATAGGAGTCCCAGGATCCCTGTGGCACATGGAAAGGGACCCTGGATCTCCCGCCTCACGTGGAGACGCGTCCCAATTGCCATGCCAAGACTCGAGGACAATCCCGAGGTGTCCCTCGCACCGACGCAGGAGTCCTGACGTCGCTGAACAAACACGTGTCTGGAATGGACCTCCCCGTGGTAACTCGAGAATATACCCCAGGTTCCGGCCGCAATTCGAGAAAAACCATGAGACTTCCCCCTCGCCGCGAGATGAGGCCCGATTCCCCTGCACTGCGTGCAGAGCAATTCCGTGTTCCACATCAAACGTGAAAGGAGCCTTGATTTCCTTGATGGCACTCCAGAGAAAACCCGAGATCACTGTCTCAAGTCTAGAGGGATCCTGAGGTCACTGTAGCAACACGAAATGGGTCCATGGACCCCAAATCAACTCGTGATGAGAGCTTAGTCACTGGCTTCGACTCTAGAGGAATAGCAACTTTCCACAATCACTTCAAGAGGAGGCTTCTCTCACATAAAGTTATGTGAGAGGGCCCTGAGTTGGGGATTCAAGTGGAATGGACACCGAGAAACTCTGACTCGATGTAAGGCTGGATATCCCTGCAGTGAATTGAATGCAGGCTCGTCTTGCATCTCCCAAGACGAAGGGATGTCTGAATCCCCTGTGGAGACCACAGAGAAAGACCTAGTTCTCCGCCTCATCGCGACCGGAGGCCTCACATCCTTGGAAAACTCGAGAGGTCCACGCAGAACAAAGCTTCCAAAGGAGACGATGCCTGACTCCTCTTGAAAATGGATAGGAGTCCCAGGATCCCTGTGGCACGTGGAAAGGGACCCTGGGTCTCCCGCCTCACGTGGAGACGCGTCCCAATTGCCATGCCAAGACTCGAGGAGACTACCGAGGTGTCCCTCGCACCTAGGCAGGAGACCTGACATCGCTGAACAAACACGTGTCTGGAAGGGCCCTGCCCGTCGTAACTCGAGAATATAAATCAGGTTCCGGCCGCAACTCGAGAAAAAATATGAGACTTCCCCCTCGCCGCGAGATGAGGCCCGATTCCCCTGCATTGCGTGCAGAGCAATTCCGTGTTCCACATCAAACGTGAAAGGAGCCTTGATTTCCTTGATTGCACTCCAGAGAAAAGCCAAGATCACTGTCTCAAGTCTAGAGGGATCCTGAGGTCACTGTAGCAACACGAAAGAGCTCCGTGGACCCCAAATCAACTCGAGATGAGAGCTTAGTCCCTGGCTTCGACTCAAGAAGAATATCAACTTTCCACAAGCACCTCAAGATGAGGTTTCTCTCAGCTACATTTATGTGAGAGGGACCCTGAGTGTGTGGCCTCAAATGTAATGGACACCGAGATGTTCTGATTCGAATAAAGGCCGGATATCCCTGCAGTGAATTGAATGCAGGCTCGTCTTGCATCTCCTAAGAAGAAGGGATGTATGAATCCCCTGTGGAGACCATAGAGAAAGACATTGTTCTCCGCCTCATCGCGACGTGAGTCCTCACATCCTTTGAGAACTCGAGAGGTCCGCGGAGATCAATGCTTCCAAAGGAGACGATGCCTGACTCCTCTTGAAAATGGATAGGAGTCCCAGGATCCCTGTGGCACATGGAAAGGGACCCTGGATCTCCCGCCTCACGTGGAGACGCGTCCCAATTGCCATGCCAAGACTCGAGAAGAATCCCGAGGTGTCCCTCGCACCGACGCAGGAGTCCTGACGTCGCTTAACAAACAGTGTCTGGAACGGACCTCCCCTTCGTAACTCGAGAATATACCCCAGGTTCCGGCCGCAATTCGAGAAAAACCATGAGACTTCCCCCTCGCCGCGAGATGAGGCCCGATTCCCCTGCACTGCGTGCAGAGCAATTCCGTGTTCCACATCAAACGTGAAAGGAGCCTTGATTTCCTTGATGGCACTCCAGAGAAAACCCGAGATCACTGTCTCAAGTCTAGAGGGATCCTGAGGTCACTGTAGCAACACGGAATTGGTCCATGGACCCCAAATCAACTCGTGATGAGAGCTTAGTCACTGGCTTCGACTCTAGAGGAATAGCAACTTTCCACAATCACCTCAAGAGGAGGCTTCTCTCACATAAAGTTATGTGAGAGGGCCCTGAGTTGGGGATTCAAGTGGAATGGACACCGAGAAGCTCTGACGCGAAGTAAGGCCGGATATGCCTGCAGTAAATTGAATGCAGGCTCGTCTTGCATCTCCCAAGACGAAGGGATGTCTGAATCCCCTGTGGAGACCACAGAGAAAGACCTAGTCCTCCGCCTCAACGCGACCGGAGGCCTCACATCCTTGGAAAGCTCGAGAGGTCCGCGGAGATCAATGCTTCCAAAGGAGACGATGCCTGCCTCCTCTTGAAAATGGATAGTAGTCCCAGGATCCCTGTGGTACGTGGAAAGGGACCCTGGGTCTCCCGCCTCACGTGGAGACGCGTCCCAATTGCCATGCCAAGGCTCGAGGAGAATCCCAAGGTGTCCCTCGCACCTAGGCAGGAGTCTTGACGTCGCTGAACAAACACGTGTCTGGAAGGGCCCTCCCCATCGTAACTCGAGAATATACCCCAGGTTCCGGCCGCAACTCGAGAAAAACCATGAGACTTCCCCCTCGCCGCGAGATGAGGCCCGATTCCCCTGCACTGCGTGCAGAGCAATTCCGTGTTCCACATCAAACGTGAAAGGAGCCTTGATTTCCTTGATGGCACTCCAGAGAAAACTCAAGATCACTGTCTGAAGTCTAGAGGGATCCTGAGGTCACTGGAGCAACATGAAAGGGCTCCTTGGACCCCAAATCAACTCGAGATGAGAGCTTAGCCCCTGGCTTCGACTCAAGAGGAATACCAACTTTCCACAAGCACCTCAAGAGGAGGCTTCTCTCAGCTACAGGTATGTTAGAGGGACCCTGAGTTTGTCGCCTCAAGTTGAATGGACACCAAGATGCTCTGACTCGAAGTAAGGCCGGATATGCCTGCAGTGAATTGAATGCAGGCTCGTCTTGCATCTCCGAAGATGAAGGGATGTCTGAATCCCCTGTGGAGACCACAGAGAAAGACCTAGTCCTCCGCCTCAACGCGACCGGAGGCCTCACATCCTTTGAAAACTCGAGAGGTCCGCGGAGATCAATGCTTCCAAAGGAGACGATGCCTGACTCCTCTTGAAAATGGATAAGAGTCCCAGGATCCCTTTGGCACGTGTAAATGTAACCTGGGTGTCCCGCCTCACGTGGAGACACGTCCCTATTGCCATGCCAAGACTCGAGGAGAATCCCGAGGTGTCCCTCGCACCTAGGCAGGAGTCCTGACGTCGCTGAACAAACACGTGTCTGGAAGGGCCCTCCCCGTCGTAACTCGAGAATATACCCCAGGTTACGGCCGCAACTCGAGAAAAACCATGAGATTTCCCCCTCGCCGCGAGATGAGGCCCGATTCCCTTGCACTGCGTGCAGAGCAATTCCGTGTTCCACATCAAACGTGAAAGGAGCCTTGATTTCCTTGATGGCACTCCAGAGAAAACCCAAGATCACTGTCTCAAGTCTAGAGGGATCCTGAGGTCACTGGAGCAACACGAAAGGGCTCCGTGGACCCCAAATCAACTCGAGATGAGAGCTTAGTCCCTGGCTTCGACTCAAGGGGAATACCAACTTTCCACAACACCTCAAGAGGAGGCTTCTCTCAGCTACAGGTATGTGAGAGGGACCCTGAGTTTGTGGCCTCAAGTGGAATGGACACCGAGATGCTCTGACTCGAAGTAAGGCCGGATATCCCTGCAGTGAATTGAATGTTGGCTTGTCTTGCATCTCCTAAGACGAAGGGATGTCTGAATCCCCTGTGGAGATCACAGAGAAAGACCTAGTCTTCCGCCTCATCGCGACCGGAGGCCTCACATCCTTTGAAAACTCGAGAGGTCCGCGGAGATCAATGCATCCAAAGGAGACGATTCCTGACTACTCTTGAAAATGGATAGGAGTCCCAGGATCCCTGTGGCACGTGGAAAGGGACACTGGGTCTCCCGCCTCACGTGGAGACGTGTCCCAATTGCCATGCCAAGACTCGAGGAGAATCCCGAGGTGTCACTCGCACCTAGGTAGGAGTCCTGACGTCGCTGAATAAAAACATGTCTGGAAGGGCCCTCCCCATCGTAACTCGAGAATATACCCCAGGTTCCAGCCGCAACTCGAGAAAAACCATGAGACTTCCCCCTCGCCGCGAGATGAGGCCCGATTCCCCTGCACTGCATGCAGAGCAATTCCGTGTTCCACATCAAACGTGAAAGGAGCCTTGATTTCCTTGATGGCACTCCAGAGAAAACCCAAGATCACTGTCTCAAGTCTAGAGGGATCCTGACGTCACTGTAGCAACAAGAAAGGTCTCCGTGGACCCCAAATCCAGTCGAGATGAGAGCTTAGTCCCTGGCTTCGAATCAAGAGGAATACCAACTTTCCACAAGCACCTCAAGAGGAGGCTTCTCTCAGCTACAGGTATGTGAGAGGGACCCTGAATTTGTGGACTCAAGTGGAATGGACACTGAGATGCTCTGACTCAAAGTAACGCCGGATATCCCTGCAGTGAATTGAATGCAGGCACGTCTTGCATCTCCCAAGACGAAGGGATGTCTGAATGCCCTGTGGAGACCACTGAGAAAGACCTAGTTTTCCGCCTCATCGCGACCGGAGGCCTCACAACTTTTGAAAACTCGAGAGGTCCGCGGAGATCAATGCTTCCAAAGGAGACGATGCCTGACTCCTCTTGAAAATGGATAGGAGTCCCAGGATCGTGTGGCACGTGGAAAGGGACACTGGGTCTCCCGCCTCACGTGGAGATGCGTCCCAATTGCCATGCCAAGACTCCAGGAGAATCCCGAGGTGTCCCTCGCACTTAGGCAGGAGTCCTGACGTCGCTGAACAAACACGTGTCTGGAAGGGCCCTCCCCGTCGTAACTCGAGAATATACCCCAGGTTACGGCCGCAACTCGAGAAAAACCATGAGACTTCCCCCTCGCCGCGAGATAAGGCCCGATTCCCCTGCACTGCGTGCAGAGCAATTCCGTGTTCCACATCAAAGGTGAAAGGAGCCTTGATTTCCTTGATGGCACTCCAGAGAAAACCCAAGATCACTTTCTCAAGTCTAGAGGGATCCTGAGGTCACTGGAGCAACACGAAAGGGCTCCGTGAACCCCAAATCAACTCGAGATGAGAGCTTTTCCCTGGCTTCGACTCAAGAGGAATACCAACTTTCCACAAGCACCTCAAGAGGAGCCTTCTCTCAGCTACAGGTATGTGAGAGGGACCCTGAGTTTGTGGCCTCAAATGGAATGGACACCGAGATGCTCTGACTCAAAGTAAGGCCGGATATCCCTGCAGTGAATTGAATGCAGGCTCGTCTTGCATCTCCCAAGACGAAGGGATGTCTGAATCCCCTGTGGAGACCACAGAGAAAGACCTAGTTCTCCGCCTCATCGCGACCGGAGGCCTCACATCCTTGGAAAACTCGAGAGGTCCACGCAGAACAAAGCTTCCAAAGGAGATGATGCCTGACTCCTCTTGAAAATGGATAGGAATCCCAGGATCCCTGTGGCACGTGGAAAGGGACCCTGGGTCTCCCGCCTCACGTGGAGACGCGTCCCAATTGCCATGCCAAGACTCGAGGAGAATACCGAGGTGTCCCTCGCACCTAGGCAGGAGTCCTGACGTCGCTGAACAAACACGTGTCTGGAAGGGCCCTGCCCGTCGTAACTCGAGAATATAAATCAGGTTCCGGCCGCAACTCGAGAAAAAATATGAGACTTCCCCCTCGCCGCGAGATGAGGCCCGATTCCCCTGCATTGCGTGCAGAGCAATTCCGTGTTCCACATCAAACGTGAAAGGAGCCTTGATTTCCTTGATGGCACTCCAGAGAAAAGCCAAGATCACTGTCTCAAGTCTAGAGGGATCCTGAGGTCACTGTAGCAACACGAAAGAGCTCCGTGGACCCCAAATCAACTCGAGATGAGAGCTTAGTCCCTGGCTTCGACTCAAGAAGAATATCAACTTTCCACAAGCACCTCAAGATGAGGTTTCTCTCAGCTACATTTATGTGAGAGGGACCCTGAGTGTGTGGCCTCAAATGTAATGTACACCGAGATGTTCTGATTCGAATAAAGGCCGGATATCCCTGCAGTGAATTGAATGCAGGCTC
The DNA here is from genome assembly GCF_033118175.1 of Dama dama. Lineage (NCBI taxonomy): Eukaryota > Metazoa > Chordata > Mammalia > Artiodactyla > Cervidae > Dama > Dama dama. The sequence goes on along the minus strand of NC_083697.1, from coordinate 7,178,122 downwards.
GTCTTGCATCTCCTAAGAAGAAGGGATGTATGAATCCCCTGTGGAGACCATAGAGAAAGACATTGTTCTCCGCCTCATCGCGACGTGAGTCCTCACATCCTTTGAGAACTCGAGAGGTCCGCGGAGATCAATGCTTCCAAAGGAGACGATGCCTGACTCCTCTTGAAAATGGATAGGAGTCCCAGGATCCCTGTGGCACATGGAAAGGGACCCTGGATCTCCCGCCTCACGTGGAGACGCGTCCCAATTGCCATGCCAAGACTCGAGGAGAATCCCGAGGTGTCCCTCGCACCGACGCAGGAGTCCTGACGTCGCTTAACAAACAGTGTCTGGAACGGACCTCCCCATCGTAACTCGAGAATATACCCCAGGTTCCGGCCGCAATTCGAGAAAAACCATGAGACTACCCCCTCGCCGCGAGATGAGGCCCGATTCCCCTGCACTGCGTGCAGAGCAATTCCGTGTTCCACATCAAACGTGAAAGGAGCCTTGATTTCCTTGATGGCACTCCAGAGAAAACCCGAGATCACTGTCTCAAGTCTAGAGGGATCCTGAGGTCACTGTAGCAACACGAAATTGGTCCATGGACCTCAAATCAACTGGTGATGAGAGCTTAGTCACTGGCTTCGACTCTAGAGGAATAGCAACTTTCCACAATCACCTCAAGAGGAGGCTTCTCTCACATAAAGTTATGTGAGAGGGCCCTGAGTTGGGGATTCAAGTGGAATGGACACCGAGAAGCTCTGACGCGAAGTAAGGCCGGATATGCCTGCAGTAAATTGAATGCAGGCTCGTCTTGCATCTCCCAAGACGAAGGGATGTCTGAATCCCCTGTGTAGACCACAGAGAAAGACCTAGTCCTCCGCCTCAACGCGACCGGAGGCCTCACATCCTTGGAAAGCTCGAGAGGTCCGCGGAGATCAATGCTTCCAAAGGAGACGATGCCTGCCTCCTCTTGAAAATGGATAGTAGTCCCAGGATCCCTGTGGTACGTGGAAAGGGACCCTGGGTCTCCCGCCTCACGTGGAGACGCGTCCCAATTGCCATGCCAAGACTCGAGGAGAATCCCAAGGTGTCCCTCGCACCTAGGCAGGAGTCTTGACGTCGCTGAACAAACACGTGTCTGGAAGGGCCCTCCCCATCGTAACTCGAGAATATACCCCAGGTTCCGGCCGCAACTCGAGAAAAACCATGAGACTTCCCCCTCGCCGCGAGATGAGGCCCGATTCCCCTGCACTGCGTGCAGAGCAATTCCGTGTTCCACATCAAACGTGAAAGGAGCCTTGATTTCCTTGATGGCACTCCAGAGAAAACTCAAGATCACTGTCTGAAGTCTAGAGGGATCCTGAGGTCACTGGAGCAACATGAAAGGGCTCCTTGGACCCCAAATCAACTCGAGATGAGAGCTTAGCCCCTGGCTTCGACTCAAGAGGAATACCAACTTTCCACAAGCACCTCAAGAGGAGGCTTCTCTCAGCTACAGGTATGTTAGAGGGACCCTGAGTTTGTCGCCTCAAGTTGAATGGACACCAAGATGCTCTGACTCGAAGTAAGGCCGGATATGCCTGCAGTGAATTGAATGCAGGCTCGTCTTGCATCTCCGAAGATGAAGGGATGTCTGAATCCCCTGTGGAGACCACAGAGAAAGACCTAGTCCTCCGCCTCAACGCGACCGGAGGCCTCACATCCTTTGAAAACTCGAGAGGTCCGCGGAGATCAATGCTTCCAAAGGAGACGATGCCTGACTCCTCTTGAAAATGGATAAGAGTCCCAGGATCCCTTTGGCACGTGTAAATGTAACCTGGGTGTCCCGCCTCACGTGGAGACACGTCCCTATTGCCATGCCAAGACTCGAGGAGAATCCCGAGGTGTCCCTCCCACCTAGGCAGGAGTCCTGACGTCGCTGAACAAACACGTGTCTGGAAGGGCCCTCCCCGTCGTAACTCGAGAATATACCCCAGGTTACGGCCGCAACTCGAGAAAAACCATGAGATTTCCCCCTCGCCGCGAGATGAGGCCCGATTCCCTTGCACTGCGTGCAGAGCAATTCCGTGTTCCACATCAAACGTGAAAGGAGCCTTGATTTCCTTGATGGCACTCCAGAGAAAACCCAAGATCACTGTCTCAAGTCTAGAGGGATCCTGAGGTCACTGGAGCAACACGAAAGGGCTCCGTGGACCCCAAATCAACTCGAGATGAGAGCTTAGTCCCTGGCTTCGACTCAAGGGGAATACCAACTTTCCACAACACCTCAAGAGGAGGCTTCTCTCAGCTACAGGTATGTGAGAGGGACCCTGAGTTTGTGGCCTCAAGTGGAATGGACACCGAGATGCTCTGACTCGAAGTAAGGCCGGATATCCCTGCAGTGAATTGAATGTAGGCTTGTCTTGCATCTCCTAAGACGAAGGGATGTCTGAATCCCCTGTGGAGATCACAGAGAAAGACCTAGTCTTCCGCCTCATCGCGACCGGAGGCCTCACATCCTTTGAAAACTCGAGAGGTCCGCGGAGATCAATGCATCCAAAGGAGACGATTCCTGACTACTCTTGAAAATGGATAGGAGTCCCAGGAACCCTGTGGCACATGGAAAGGGACACTGGGTCTCCCGCCTCACGTGGAGACGTGTCCCAATTGCCATGCCAAGACTCGAGGAGAATCCCGAGGTGTCACTCGCACCTAGGTAGGAGTCCTGACGTCGCTGAATAAAAACATGTCTGGAAGGGCCCTCCCCATCGTAACTCGAGAATATACCCCAGGTTCCAGCCGCAACTCGAGAAAAACCATGAGACTTCCCCCTCGCCGCGAGATGAGGCCCGATTCCCCTGCACTGCATGCAGAGCAATTCCGTGTTCCACATCAAACGTGAAAGGAGCCTTGATTTCCTTGATGGCACTCCAGAGAAAACCCAAGATCACTGTCTCAAGTCTAGAGGGATCCTGACGTCACTGTAGCAACAAGAAAGGTCTCCGTGGACCCCAAATCCAGTCGAGATGAGAGCTTAGTCCCTGGCTTCGAATCAAGAGGAATACCAACTTTCCACAAGCACCTCAAGAGGAGGCTTCTCTCAGCTACAGGTATGTGAGAGGGACCCTGAATTTGTGGACTCAAGTGGAATGGACACTGAGATGCTCTGACTCAAAGTAACGCCGGATATCCCTGCAGTGAATTGAATGCAGGCACGTCTTGCATCTCCCAAGACGAAGGGATGTCTGAATGCCCTGTGGAGACCACTGAGAAAGACCTAGTTTTCCGCCTCATCGCGACCGGAGGCCTCACAACTTTTGAAAACTCGAGAGGTCCGCGGAGATCAATGCTTCCAAAGGAGACGATGCCTGACTCCTCTTGAAAATGGATAGGAGTCCCAGGATCGTGTGGCACGTGGAAAGGGACACTGGGTCTCCCGCCTCACGTGGAGATGCGTCCCAATTGCCATGCCAAAACTCCAGGAGAATCCCGAGGTGTCCCTCGCACTTAGGCAGGAGTCCTGACGTCGCTGAACAAACACGTGTCTGGAAGGGCCCTCCCCGTCGTAACTCGAGAATATACCCCAGGTTACGGCCGCAACTCGAGAAAAACCATGAGACTTCCCCCTCGCCGCGAGATAAGGCCCGATTCCCCTGCACTGCGTGCAGAGCAATTCCGTGTTCCACATCAAAGGTGAAAGGAGCCTTGATTTCCTTGATGGCACTCCAGAGAAAACCCAAGATCACTTTCTCAAGTCTAGAGGGATCCTGAGGTCACTGGAGCAACACGAAAGGGCTCCGTGAACCCCAAATCAACTCGAGATGAGAGCTTTTCCCTGGCTTCGACTCAAGAGGAATACCAACTTTCCACAAGCACCTCAAGAGGAGCCTTCTCTCAGCTACAGGTATGTGAGAGGGACCCTGAGTTTGTGGCCTCAAATGGAATGGACACCGAGATGCTCTGACTCAAAGTAAGGCCGGATATCCCTGCAGTGAATTGAATGCAGGCTCGTCTTGCATCTCCCAAGACGAAGGGATGTCTGAATCCCCTGTGGAGACCACAGAGAAAGACCTAGTTCTCCGCCTCATCGCGACCGGAGGCCTCACATCCTTGGAAAACTCGAGAGGTCCACGCAGAACAAAGCTTCCAAAGGAGATGATGCCTGACTCCTCTTGAAAATGGATAGGAATCCCAGGATCCCTGTGGCACGTGGAAAGGGACCCTGGGTCTCCCGCCTCACGTGGAGACGCGTCCCAATTGCCATGCCAAGACTCGAGGAGAATACCGAGGTGTCCCTCGCACCTAGGCAGGAGTCCTGACGTCGCTGAACAAACACGTGTCTGGAAGGGCCCTGCCCGTCGTAACTCGAGAATATAAATCAGGTTCCGGCCGCAACTCGAGAAAAAATATGAGACTTCCCCCTCGCCGCGAGATGAGGCCCGATTCCCCTGCATTGCGTGCAGAGCAATTCCGTGTTCCACATCAAACGTGAAAGGAGCCTTGATTTCCTTGATGGCACTCCAGAGAAAAGCCAAGATCACTGTCTCAAGTCTAGAGGGATCCTGAGGTCACTGTAGCAACACGAAAGAGCTCCGTGGACCCCAAATCAACTCGAGATGAGAGCTTAGTCCCTGGCTTCGACTCAAGAAGAATATCAACTTTCCACAAGCACCTCAAGATGAGGTTTCTCTCAGCTACATTTATGTGAGAGGGACCCTGAGTGTGTGGCCTCAAATGTAATGTACACCGAGATGTTCTGATTCGAATAAAGGCCGGATATCCCTGCAGTGAATTGAATGCAGGCTCGTCTTGCATCTCCTAAGAAGAAGGGATGTATGAATCCCCTGTGGAGACCATAGAGAAAGACATTGTTCTCCGCCTCATCGCGACGTGAGTCCTCACATCCTTTGAGAACTCGAGAGGTCCGCGGAGATCAATGCTTCCAAAGGAGACGATGCCTGACTCCTCTTGAAAATGGATAGGAGTCCCAGGATCCCTGTGGCACATGGAAAGGGACCCTGGATCTCCCGCCTCACGTGGAGACGCGTCCCAATTGCCATGCCAAGACTCGAGGAGAATCCCGAGGTGTCCCTCGCACCGACGCAGGAGTCCTGACGTCGCTTAACAAACAGTGTCTGGAACGGACCTCCCCATCGTAACTCGAGAATATACCCCAGGTTCCGGCCGCAATTCGAGAAAAACCATGAGACTACCCCCTCGCCGCGAGATGAGGCCCGATTCCCCTGCACTGCGTGCAGAGCAATTCCGTGTTCCACATCAAACGTGAAAGGAGCCTTGATTTCCTTGATGGCACTCCAGAGAAAACCCGAGATCACTGTCTCAAGTCTAGAGGGATCCTGAGGTCACTGTAGCAACACGAAATTGGTCCATGGACCTCAAATCAACTGGTGATGAGAGCTTAGTCACTGGCTTCGACTCTAGAGGAATAGCAACTTTCCACAATCACCTCAAGAGGAGGCTTCTCTCACATAAAGTTATGTGAGAGGGCCCTGAGTTGGGGATTCAAGTGGAATGGACACCGAGAAGCTCTGACGCGAAGTAAGGCCGGATATGCCTGCAGTAAATTGAATGCAGGCTCGTCTTGCATCTCCCAAGACGAAGGGATGTCTGAATCCCCTGTGTAGACCACAGAGAAAGACCTAGTCCTACGCCTCAACGCGACCGGAGGCCTCACATCCTTGGAAAGCTCGAGAGGTCCGCGGAGATCAATGCTTCCAAAGGAGACGATGCCTGCCTCCTCTTGAAAATGGATAGTAGTCCCAGGATCCCTGTGGTACGTGGAAAGGGACCCTGGGTCTCCCGCCTCACGTGGAGACGCGTCCCAATTGCCATGCCAAGACTCGAGGAGAATCCCAAGGTGTCCCTCCCACCTAGGCAGGAGTCTTGACGTCGCTGAACAAACACGTGTCTGGAAGGGCCCTCCCCGTCGTAACTCGAGAATATACCCCAGGTTCCGGCCGCAACTCGAGAAAAACCATGAGACTTCCCCCTCGCCGCGAGATGAGGCCCGATTCCCCTGCACTGCGTGCAGAGCAATTCCGTGTTCCACATCAAACGTGAAAGGAGCCTTGATTTCCTTGATGGCACTCCAGAGAAAACTCAAGATCACTGTCTGAAGTCTAGAGGGATCCTGAGGTCACTGGAGCAACATGAAAGGGCTCCTTGGACCCCAAATCAACTCGAGATGAGAGCTTAGCCCCTGGCTTCGACTCAAGAGGAATACCAACTTTCCACAAGCACCTCAAGAGGAGGCTTCTCTCAGCTACTGGTATCTTAGAGGGACCCTGAGTTTGTCGCCTCAAGTTGAATGGACACCAAGATGCTCTGACTCGAAGTAAGGCCGGATATGCCTGCAGTGAATTGAATGCAGGCTCGTCTTGCATCTCCGAAGATGAAGGGATGTCTGAATCCCCTGTGGAGACCACAGAGAAAGACCTAGTCCTCCGCCTCAACGCGACCGGAGCCCTCACATCCTTTGAAAACTCGAGAGGTCCGCGGAGATCAATGCTTCCAAAGGAGACGATGCCTGACTCCTCTTGAAAATGGATAAGAGTCCCAGGATCCCTTTGGCACGTGTAAATGTAACCTGGGTGTCCCGCCTCACGTGGAGACGCGTCCCTATTGCCATGCCAAGACTCGAGGAGAATCCCGAGGTGTCCCTCGCACCTAGGCAGGAGTCCTGACGTCGCTGAACAAACACGTGTCTGGAAGGGCCCTCCCCGTCGTAACTCGAGAATATACCCCAGGTTACGGCCGCAACTCGAGAAAAACCATGAGATTTCCCCCTCGCCGCGAGATGAGGCCCGATTCCCTTGCACTGCGTGCAGAGCAATTCCGTGTTCCACATCAAACGTGAAAGGAGCCTTGATTTCCTTGATGGCACTCCAGAGAAAACCCAAGATCACTGTCTCAAGTCTAGAGGGATCCTGAGGTCACTGGAGCAACACGAAAGGGCTCCGTGGACCCCAAATCAACTCGAGATGAGAGCTTAGTCCCTGGCTTCGACTCAAGGGGAATACCAACTTTCCACAACACCTCAAGAGGAGGCTTCTCTCAGCTACAGGTATGTGAGAGGGACCCTGAGTTTGTGGCCTCAAGTGGAATGGACACAGAGATGCTCTGACTCGAAGTAAGGCCGGATATCCCTGCAGTGAATTGAATGTAGGCTTGTCTTGCATCTCCCAAGACGAAGGGATGTCTGAATCCCCTGTGGAGACCACAGAGAAAGACCTAGTCTTCCGCCTCATCGCGACCGGAGGCCTCACATCCTTTGAAAACTCGAGAGGTCCGCGGAGATCAATGCTTCCAAAGGAGACGATTCCTGACTACTCTTGAAAATGGATAGGAGTCCCAGGATCCCTGTGGCACGTGGAAAGGGACCCTGGGTCTCCCGCCTCACGTGGAGACGCGTCCCAATTGCCATGCCAAGACTCGAGGAGAATCCCGAGGTGTCACTCGCACCTAGGTAGGAGTCCTGACGTCGCTGAACAAACACATGTCTGGAAGGGCCCTCCCCATCGTAACTCGAGAATATACCCCAGGTTCCAGCCGCAACTCGAGAAAAACCATGAGACTTCCCCCTCGCCGCGAGATGAGGCCCGATTCCCCTGCACTGCATGCAGAGCAATTCCGTGTTCCACATCAAACGTGAAAGGAGCCTTGATTTCCTTGATGGCACTCCAGAGAAAACCCAAGATCACTGTCTCAAGTCTAGAGGGATCCTGACGTCACTGGAGCAACACGAAAGGGCTCCGTGGACCCCAAATCAACTCGAGATGAGATCTTAGTCCCTGGCTTCGACTCAAGAGGAATACGAACTTTCCAGAAGCACCTCAAGAGGAGGCTTCTCTCAGCTACAGGTATGTGAGAGGGACCCTGAGTTTGTGGCCTCAATTGGAATGGACACCGAGATGCTCTGACTAGAAGTAAGGCCGGATATCCCTGCAGTGAATTGAATGCAAGCTCGTCTTGCATCTCCCAAGACGAAGGGATGTCTGAATCCGCTGTGGAGACCACAGAGAAAGACATGGTCCTCGCCTCATCGCGACCGGAGGCCTCACATCCTTTGAAAATTCGAAAGTTATGCGGAGATCAATTCTTCCAAAGGAGACGATGCCTGACTCCTCTTGAAAATGGATAGGAGTCCCACGATCCCTGTGTCACGTGGAAAGGGACCCTGGGTCTCCCGCCTCACGTGGAGACGCGTCCCAATTGCCATGCCAAGACTCGAGGAGAATCCCGAGGTGTCCCTCGCACCTAGGCAGGAGTCCTGACGTCGCTGAACAAACACGTGTCTGGAAGGGCCCTCCCCGTCGTAACTCGAGAATATACCCCAGGTTCCGGCTGCAACTCGAGAAAAACCATGAGACTTCCCCCTCGCCGCGAGATGAGGCCCGATTCCCCTGCACTGCGTGCAGAGCAATTCCGTGTTCCACATCAAACGTGAAAGGAGCCTTGATTTCCTTGATGACACTCCAGAGAAAACCCAAGATCACTGTCTCAAGTCTAGAGGGATCCTGAGGTCACTGGAGCAACATGAAAGGGCTCCGTGGACCCCAAATCAACTCGAGATGAGAGCTTAGTCCCTGGCTTCGACTCAATGGGAATACCAACTTTCCACAACACCTCAAGAGGAGGCTTCTCTCAGCTACAGGTATGTGTGAGGGACCCTGAGTTTGTGGCCTCAAGTTGAAGGGACACCGAGATGCTCTGACTCGAGGTAAGGCCAGATATCCCTGCAGTGAATTGAATGCAGGCACGTCTTGCATCTCCCAAGACGAAGGGATGTCTGAATCCCCTTTGGAGACCACAGAGAAAGAACTAGTTCTCCGCCTCATCGCGACCGGAGGCCTCATATCCTTTGAAAACTCGAGAGGTCCGCGGAGATCAATGCTTCCAAAGGAGACGATGCCTGACTCCTCTTGAAAATGGATAGGAGTCCCAGGATCCCTGTGGCACGTGGAAAGGGACCCTGGGTCTCCCGCCTCACGTGGAGACGCGTCCCAATTGCCATGCCAAGACTCGAGGAGAATCCCGAGGTGTCCCTCGCACCTAGGCAGGAGTCCTGACGTCGCTGAACAAACACGTGTCTGGAAGGGCCCTCCCCGTCGTAACTCGAGAATATACCCCAGGTTCCGGCCACAACTCGAGAAAAAATATGAGACTTCCCCCTCGCCGCGAGATGAGGCCCGATTCCCCTGTACTGCGTGCAGAGCAATTCCGTGTTCCACATCAAACGTGAAAGGAGCCTTGATTTCCTTGATGGCACTCCAGAGAAAACCCAAGATCACTGTCTCAAGTCTAGAGGGATCCTGAGGTCACTGGAGCAGCAAGAAAGGGCTCCGTGGACCCCAAATCAACTCGAGATGAGAGCTTATTCCCTGGCTTCGACTCAAGAGGAATACCAACTTTCCACAAGCACCACAAGAGGAGGCTTCTCTCAGCTACAGGTATGTGAGAGGGACCCTGAGTTTGTGGCCTCAAGTGGAATGGACACCGAGATGCTCTGACTAGAAGTAAGGCCGGATATCCCTGCAGTGAATTGAATGCAGGCTCATCTTGCATCTCCCAACATGAAGGGATGTCTGAATCCCCTGTGGAGACCACAGAGAAAGACCTAGTCCTCCGCCTCATCGCGACTGGAGGCCTCACACACTTTGAAAACTCGAGAGGTACGCGGAGATCAATGCTTCCAAAGGAGACGATGCCTGACTCCTCTTGCAAATGGATAGGAGTCCCGGGATCCCTGTGGCACGTGGAAAGGGACGGTGGGTCTCCCGCCTCACGTGGAGACACGTCCCAATTGCCAAGCCAAGACTCGAGGAGAATCCTGAGGTGTCCCTCGCACCTAGGCAGGAGTCCTGACATCGCTGAACAAACACGTTTCTGGAAGTTCCCTCCCCGTCGTAACTCGAGAATATACCCCAGGTTCCGCCCGCAACTCGAGAAAAACCATGAGACTTCCCCCTCGCCGCGAGATGAGGCCCGATTCCCCTGCACTGCGTGCAGAGCAATTCCGTGTTCCACATCAAACGTGAAAGGAGCCTTGATTTCCTTGATGGCACTCCAGAGAAAACCCAAGATCACTGTCTCAAGTCTAGAGGGATCCTGAGGTCACTGGAGCAACACGAAAGGGCTCCGTGGACCGCAAATCAACTCGAGATGAGAACTTAGTCCCTGGCTTCGACTCAAGAGGAATACCAACTTTCCACAAGCACCACAAGAGGAGGATTCTCTCAGCTACAGGTATGTGAGTGGGACCCTGAGTTTGTGGCCTCAAGTGGAATGGACACCGAGATGCTCTGACTCGAAGTAAGGCCGGATATCCCTGCAGTGAATTGAATCCAGGCTCGTCTTGCATCTACCAAGACGAAGGGATGTCTGAATCCCCTGTGGAGACCACAGAGAAAGATCTAGTCCTCCGCTTCATCGCGACCGGAGGCCTCACATCCTTTGAAAACTCGAGAGGTCCGCGGAGATCAATGCTTCCAAAGGAGACGATGCCTGACTCCTCTTGAAAATGGATAGGAGTCCCAGGATCCCTGTGGCACGTGGAAAGGGACCCTGGGTCTCCCGCCTCATGTGGAGACGCGTCCCAATTGCCATGCCAAGACTCGAGGAGAATCCCGAGGTGTCCCTCGCACCTAGGCAGGAGTCCTAACGTCGCTGAACAAACACATGTCAGGAAGGGCCCTCCCCGTCGTAACTCGAGAATATACCCCAGGTTCCGGCCGCAACTCGAGAAAAATCATGAGACTTCCCCCTCGCCGCGAGATGAGGCCCGATTCCCCTGCACTGCGTGCAGAGCAATTCCGTGTTCCACATCAAACGTGAAAGGGGCCTTGATTTCCTTGATGGCACTCCAGAGAAAACCCAAGATCACTGTCTCAAGTCTAGAGGGATCCTGACGTCACTGGAGCAACACGAAAGGGCTCCGTGGACCCCAAATCAACTCGAGATGAGATCTTAGTCCCTGGCTTCGACTCAAGAGGAATACCAACTGTCCAGAAGCACCTCAAGAGGAGGCTTCTCTCAGCTACAGGTATGTGAGTGGGACCCTGAGTTTGTGGCCTCAATTGGAATGGACACCGAGATGCTCTGACTAGAAGTAAGGCCGGATATCCCTGCAGTGAATTGAATGCAAGCTCGTCTTGCATCTCCCAAGACGAAGGGATGTCTGAATCCGCTGTGGAGACCACAGAGAAAGACATGGTCCTCGCCTCATCGCGACCGGAGGCCTCACATCCTTTGAAAATTCGAAAGTTATGCGGAGATCAATGCTTCCAAAGGAGACGATGCCTGACTCCTCTTGAAAATGGATAGGAGTCCCACGATCCCTGTGTCACGTGGAAAGGGACCCTGGGTCTCCCGCCTCACGTGGAGACGCGTCCCAATTGCCATGCCAAGACTCGAGGAGAATCCCGAGGTGTCCCTCGCACCTAGGCAGGAGTCCTGACGTCGCTGAACAAACACGTGTCTGGAAGGGCCCTCCCCGTCGTAACTCGAGAATATACCCCAGGTTCCGGCTGCAACTCGAGAAAAACCATGAGACTTCCCCCTCGCCGCGAGATGAGGCCCGATTCCCCTGCACTGCGTGCAGAGCAATTCCGTGTTCCACATCAAACGTGAAAGGAGCCTTGATTTCCTTGATGACACTCCAGAGAAAACCCAAGATCACTGTCTCAAGTCTAGAGGGATCCTGAGGTCACTGGAGCAACATGAAAGGGCTCCGTGGACCCCAAATCAACTCGAGATGAGAGCTTAGTCCCTGGCTTCGACTCAATGGGAATACCAACTTTCCACAACACCTCAAGAGGAGGCTTCTCTCAGCTACAGGTATGTGAGAGGGACCCTGAGTTTGTGGCCTCAAGTGGAAGGGACACCGAGATGCTCTGACTCGAGGTAAGGCCAGATATCCCTGCAGTGAATTGAATGCAGGCTCGTCTTGCATCTCCCAAGACGAAGGGATGTCTGAATCCCCTTTGGAGACCACAGAGAAAGAACTAGTTCTCCGCCTCATCGCGACCGGAGGCCTCATATCCTTTGAAAACTCGAGAGGTCCGCGGAGATCAATGCTTCCAAAGGAGACGATGCCTGACTCCTCTTGAAAATGGATAGGAGTCCCAGGATCCCTGTGGCACGTGGAAAGGGACCCTGGGTCTCCCGCCTCACGTGGAGACGCGTCCCAATTGCCATGCCAAGACTCGAGGAGAATCCCGAGGTGTCCCTCGCACCTAGGCAGGAGTCCTGACGTCGCTGAACAAACACGTGTCTGGAAGGGCCCTCCCCGTCGTAACTCGAGAATATACCCCAGGTTCCGGCCACAACTCGAGAAAAAATATGAGACTTCCCCCTCGCCGCGAGATGAGGCCCGATTCCCCTGTACTGCGTGCAGAGCAATTCCGTGTTCCACATCAAACGTGAAAGGAGCCTTGATTTCCTTGATGGCACTCCAGAGAAAACCCAAGATCACTGTCTCAAGTCTAGAGGGATCCTGAGGTCACTGGAGCAGCAAGAAAGGGCTCCGTGGACCCCAAATCAACTCGAGATGAGAGCTTATTCCCTGGCTTCGACTCAAGAGGAATACCAACTTTCCACAAGCACCACAAGAGGAGGCTTCTCTCAGCTACAGGTATGTGAGTGGGACCCTGAGTTTGTGGCCTCAAGTGGAATGGACACCGAGATGCTCTGACTCGAATTAAGGCCGGATATCCCTGCAGTTAATTGAATCCAGGCTCGTCTTGCATCTACCAAGACGAAGGGATGTCTGAATCCCCTGTGGAGACCACAGAGAAAGATCTAGTCCTCCGCTTCATCGCGACCGGAGGTCTCACATCCTTTGACAACTCGAGAGGTCAGCGGAGATCAATGCTTCCAAAGGAGACGATGCCTGACTCCTCTTGAAAATGGATAGGAGTCCCAGGATCCCTGTGGCACGTGGAAAGGGACCCTGGGTCTCCCGCCTCACGTGGAGACGCGTCCCAATTGCCATGCCAAGACTCGAGGAGAATCCCGAGGTGTCCCTCGCACCTAGGCAGGAGTCCTGACGTCGCTGAACAAACACGTGTCTGGAAGGGCCCTCCCCGTCGTAACTCGAGAATATACCCCAGGTTCTGGCCGCAACTCGAGAAAAATCATGAGACTTCCCCCTCGCCGCGAGATGAGGCCCGATTCCCCTGCACTGCATGCAGAGCAATTCCGTGTTCCACATCAAACGTGAAAGGAGCCTTGATTTCCTTGATGGCACTCCAGAGAAAACCCAAGATCACTGTCTCAAGTCTAGAGGGATCCTGACGTCACTGGAGCAACACGAAAGGGCTCCGTGGACCCCAAATCAACTCGAGATGAGATCTTAGTCCCTGGCTTCGACTCAAGAGGAATACCAACTTTCCACAAGCACCTCAATAGGAGGCTTGTCTCAGCTACAGGTATGTGAGAGGGACCCTGAGTTTGTGGCCTCAAGTGGAATGGACACCGAGATGCTCTGACTAGAAGTAAGGCCGGATATCCCTGCAGTGAATTGAATGCAGGCTCATCTTGCATCTCCCAACATGAAGGGATGTCTGAATCCCCTGTGGAGACCACAGAGAAAGACCTAGTCCTCCGCCTCATCGCGACTGGAGGCCTCACACACTTTGAAAACTCGAGAGGTACGCGGAGATCAATGCTTCCAAAGGAGACGATGCCTGACTCCTCTTGCAAATGGATAGGAGTCCCGGGATCCCTGTGGCACGTGGAAAGGGACGGTGGGTCTCCCGCCTCACGTGGAGACACGTCCCAATTGCCAAGCCAAGACTCGAGGAGAATCCTGAGGTGTCCCTCGCACCTAGGCAGGAGTCCTGACATCGCTGAACAAACACGTTTCTGGAAGTTCCCTCCCCGTCGTAACTCGAGAATATACCCCAGGTTCCGCCCGCAACTCGAGAAAAACCATGAGACTTCCCCCTCGCCGCGAGATGAGGCCCGATTCCCCTGCACTGCGTGCAGAGCAATTCCGTGTTCCACATCAAACGTGAAAGGAGCCTTGATTTCCTTGATGGCACTCCAGAGAAAACCCAAGATCACTGTCTCAAGTCTAGAGGGATCCTGAGGTCACTGGAGCAACACGAAAGGGCTCCGTGGACCGCAAATCAACTGGAGATGAGAACTTAGTCCCTGGCTTCGACTCAAGAGGAATACCAACTTTCCACAAGCACCACAAGAGGAGGATTCTCTCAGCTACAGGTATGTGAGTGGGACCCTGAGTTTGTGGCCTCAAGTGGAATGGACACCGAGATGCTCTGACTCGAAGTAAGGCCGGATATCCCTGCAGTGAATTGAATCCAGGCTCGTCTTGCATCTACCAAGACGAAGGGATGTCTGAATCCCCTGTGGAGACCACAGAGAAAGATCTAGTCCTCCGCTTCATCGCGACCGGAGGCCTCACATCCTTTGAAAACTCGAGAGGTCCGCGGAGATCAATGCTTCCAAAGGAGACGATGCCTGACTCCTCTTGAAAATGGATAGGAGTCCCAGGATCCCTGTGGCACGTGGAAAGGGACCCTGGGTCTCCCGCCTCATGTGGAGACGCGTCCCAATTGCCATGCCAAGACTCGAGGAGAATCCCGAGGTGTCCCTCGCACCTAGGCAGGAGTCCTAACGTCGCTGAACAAACACATGTCAGGAAGGGCCCTCCCCGTCGTAACTCGAGAATATACCCCAGGTTCCGGCCGCAACTCGAGAAAAATCATGAGACTTCCCCCTCGCCGCGAGATGAGGCCCGATTCCCCTGCACTGCGTGCAGAGCAATTCCGTGTTCCACATCAAACGTGAAAGGGGCCTTGATTTCCTTGATGGCACTCCAGAGAAAACCCAAGATCACTGTCTCAAGTCTAGAGGGATCCTGACGTCACTGGAGCAACACGAAAGGGCTCCGTGGACCCCAAATCAACTCGAGATGAGATCTTAGTCCCTGGCTTCGACTCAAGAGGAATACCAACTTTCCACAAGCACCTCAATAGGAGGCTTGTCTCAGCTACAGGTATGTGAGAGGGACCCTGAGTTTGTGGCCTCAAGTGGAATGGACACCGTGATGCTCTGACTAGAAGTAAGGCCGGATATCCCTGCAGTGAATTGAATGCAGGCTCATCTTGCATCCCCCAGACGAAGGGATTTCTGCATCCCCTGTGGAGACCACAGAGATAGACCTAGTTCTCCGCCTCATCGCGACCGGAGGCCTCACATCCTTTGAAAACTCGAGAGGTCCGCGGAGATCAATGTTTCCAAATTAGACGATGCCTGACTACTCTTGAAAATGGATAGGAGTCCCAGGATCCCTGTGGCACGTCGAAAGGGTCCCTGGGTCTCCCGCCTCACGCGGAGACGCGTCCCAATTCTCATGCCGAGACTCGACGAGAATCCCGAGGTGTCCCTCGCACCTAGGCAGGAGTCCTGACATCGCTGAACAAACACGTGTCTGGAAGGGCCCTCCCGGTTCTAACTCGAGAATATACCCCAGGTCCCCGCCGTAACTCGAGAAAAACCATGAGACTTCCCCTCGCCGCGTAATGAGGCCCGATTCCCCTGCACTGCGTGCAGAGCAGTTCCGTGTTTCACATCAAACGTGATAGGAGCCTTGATTTCCTTGATGGCACTACAGAGAAAACCCAAGATAACTTTCTCAAGTCTAGAGGGATCCTGAGGTCACTGTAGCAACAAGAAAGGGCTCCGTGGACCCCAAATCAACTCGAGATGAGAGCTTAGTCCCTGGCTTCGACTCAAGAGGAATACCAACTTTCCAAAAGCACCTCAAGAGGAGGCTTCTCTCAGCTACAGGTATGTGAGAGGCACCCTGAGCTTGTGGCTGCAAGTGAAATGGACACCGAGATGCTCTGACTCGAAGTAAGGCCGGATATCCCTGCAGTTAATTGAGTGCAGGCTCGTCTTGCATCTCCCAAGACGAAGGGATGTCTGAATCCCCTGTGGAGACCACAGAGATAGACCTAGTTCTCCGCCTCATCGCGACCGGAGGCCTCACATCCTTTGAAAACTCGAGAGGTCCGCGGAGATCAATGCTTCCAAAGGAGACGATGCCTGACTCCTCTTGAAAATGGATAGGAGTCCCAGGATGCCTGTGGCACGTGGAAAGGGACCCTGGGTCTCCCGCCTCACGTGGAGACGCGTCCCAATTGCCATGCCAAGACTCGAGGAGAATCCAGGGTTGTCCCTCGCACCTAGGCAGGAGTCCTGACGTCGCTGAACAAACACGTGTCTGGAAGGGCCCTCCTCGATGTAACTCGAGAATATACCCCAGGTTCCGGCCGCAACTCGAGAAAAACCATGAGACTTCCCCCTCGCCAGGAGATGAGTCCCGATTCTGCTGCACTGCGTGCAGAGCAATTCCGTATCCCACATCAAACGTGAAAAGAGCCTTGATTTCCTTGATGGCACTCCAGAGAAAACCCAAGATCACTGTCTCAAGTCTAGAGGGATCCTGAGGTCACTGTAGCAACACGAAAGGGCTCTGTAGACCCCAAATCAACTCGAGATGAGAGCTTAGTCCCTGGCTTCCAGTCAAGTGGAATACCAACTTTCCACAAGCACCTAAAGAGGAGGCTTCTCTCAGCTACAGGTATGTGAGAGGGACCCTGAGTTTGTGGCCTCAAGTGGAATGGACACCTAGATGCTCTGACTCGAAGTAAGGCCGGATATCACAATAGTGAATTGAATGCAGGCTCATCTTGCATCTCCCAAGACGAAGGGATGTCTGCATCCCCTGTGGAGATGACAGAGATAGACCTAGTTCTCCGCCTCATCGCTACCGGAGGCCTCACATCCTTTGAAAACTCGAGAGGTCCGCGGAGATCAATGTTTCCAAATTAGACGATGCCTGACTACTCTTGAAAATGGATAGGAGTCCCAGGATCCCTGTGGCACGTTGAAAGGGACACTGGGTCTCCCGCCTCACGTGGAGACGCGTCCCAATTGCCATGCCGAGACTCGACGAGAATCCCGAGGTGTCCCTCGCACCTAGGCAGGAGTCCTGAAATCGCTGAACAAACACGTGTCTGGAATGGCCCTCCCTGTTGTAACTTGAGAATATACCCCAGGTCCCGGGCGCAACTCGAGATAAACCATGAGACTTCCCCCTCGCTGCGAGATGAGACCCGATTCCCCTGCACTGCGTGCAGAGCAGTTCCGTGTTCCACATCAAACGTGAAAGGAGCCTTGATTTCCTTGATGGCACTCCAGAGAAAACCCAAGATCACTGTTTCAAGTCTAGAGGGATCCTGAGGTCACTGGAGCAACACGAAAGGGCTCCGTGGACCCCAAATCAACTCGAGATGAGAGCTTAGTCCCTGGCTTCGACTCAAGAGGAATACCAACTTTCCACAAGCACCTCAAGAGGAGGCTTCTCTCAGCTACAGGTATGTGAGAGGGACCCTGAGTTTGTGTCCTCAAGTGGAATGGACATCGAGAAGTTCTGACTCGAACTTAGGCCAGATATCCCTGCAGTGAATTGAATGCAGGCTCGTCTTGCATCTCCCAAGACGAAGGGATGTCTGAATCCCCTGTGGAGACGACAGAGAAAGACCTAGTTCTCCGCCTCATCGCGACCGGAAGCCTCACATCCTTTGAAAACTCGAAAGGTCCGTGGAGATCAATGCTTCCAAAGGAGACGATGCCTGACTCCTCTTGAAAATGGATAGGAGTCCCAGGATCCCTGTGGCACGTGGAACGGGACCCTGGGTCTCCCGCCTCACGTGGAGACGCGTCCCAATTGCCATGCCAAGACTCGAGGAGAATCCCGAGGTGTCCCTCGCACCTAGGCAGGAGTCCTAACTTGGCTGAACAAACACGTGTCTGGAAGGGCCCTCCCCGTCGTAACTCGAGAATATACCCCAGGTTCCGGTCGCAACTCGAGAAAGACCATCAGACTTCCCCCTCGCCGCGAGATGAGGCCCGATTCCCCTGCACTGCGTGCAGAGCAATTCCGTGTTCCACATCAAACGTGAAAGGAGCCTTGAATTCCTTGGTGGCACTCCAGAGAATACCCAAGATCACTGTCTCATGTCTAGAGGGATCCTGAGGTGACTGTAGCAATACGAAAGGGCTCCGTAGACCCCAAATAAACTCAAGATGAGAGCTTAGTCCCTGGCTTCGACTCAAGAGGAATACCATCTTTCCACAAGCACCTCAAGAGGAGGCTTCTCTCAGCTACATGTATGTGAGAGGGTCCCTGAAGTTGTGGTCTCAAGTTGAATGGACACCGAGATACTCTGACTCGAAGTAAGGCCGGATATCCCTGCAGTGAATTGAATGCAGGCCCGTCTTGCATCTCCCAAGCAAAGGGATGTCTGCATCCAATGTGGAGACCACAGAGAAAGACCTAGTTCTCCGACTCATCACGACGGGAGGCCTCACATCCCTTGAAAACTCGAGAGGTCTGCGGAGATCAATGCTTCCAAAGGAGACGATGCCTGACTCCTCTCGAAAATGGATAGTAGTCTCACGATCCCTGTGGCACGTGGAAAGGGACCCTGGGTCTCCCGCCTCACGTGGAGACATGTCCCAATTGCCATGCCAAGACTCGAGGAGAATCCCGAGGTGTCCCTCGCACCTAGGCAGGAGTCCTGACGTCGCTGAACAAACACGTGTCTGGAAGGGCCCTTCCTGTCGTAACTCGAGAATATACCCCAGGTTCCGGCCGCAACTCGAGAAAAGCAATGAGACTTCCCCCTCGCCGCGAGATGAGGCCAGATTCCCCTGCCCTGCGTGCAGAGCAATTCCGTGTTCCACATCAAACGTGAAAGGAGCCTTGATTTCTTTGATGGCACTCCAGAGAAAACCCAAGATCACTGTCTCAAGTCTAGAGGGATCCTGAGGTCACTGTAGCAACACGAAAGGGCTCCGTGGACCCCAGATCAACTCAAGATGAGAGCTTAGTCCCTAGCTTCGACTCAAGAGGAATACCAACTTTCCACAAGCACCTTAAGAGGAGGCTTCTTTCAGCTACAGGTATGTGATAGGAACCCTGAGCTTGTGGCCTCCAGTGAAATGGACACCGAGATGCCCTGACTCGAAGTAATGCCAGATATCCCTGCAGTGAATTGAATGCAGGCTCGTCTTGCATCTCCCAAGACGAAGGGATGTCTGAATCCCCTGTGGAGACCACAGAGAAAGACCTAGTTCTCCGCCTCTTCGCAACCGGAGGCCTCACATCCTTTAAAACGCGAGAGGTCCGCGGAGATCAATGCTTCCAAAGGAGACGATGCGTGACTCCTCTTGAAAATGGATAGGAGTCCCTGGATCCCTGTGGCTCGTTGAACGGGACCCTGGGTCTCCCGCCTCTCGTGGAGACGCGTCCCAATTGCCATGCCAAGACTCGAGGAGAATCCCGAGGTGTCCCTCGCACCTAGGCAGGAGTCCTGACGTCGCTGACCAAACTCGAGTCTGGAAGGGCCCTCCCCGTCATAACTCGAGAATGTACCCCAGGTTACGGCCGCAACTCGAGAACAACCATGAGACTTCCCCCTCGCCGCGTGATGAGGCCCGATTCCCCTGCACTGCCTGCAGAGCACTTCCGTGTTCCACATCAAACATGACAGGAGCCTTCATTTCCTTGATGGCACTCGAGAGAAAACCCAAGATCACTGTCTCAAGTCTAGAGGGATCCTGAGGTCACGGTAGCAACACGAAAGTGCTCCGTGGACCCCAAATCAACTCGAGATGAGAGCTTAGTCCCTGGCTTCGACTCAAGAGGAATGCCAACTTTCCACAAGCACCTCAAGAGGAGGCTTCTCTCAGCTATAAGTATGTGAGATGGACCCTGAGTTTGCGGCCTCAAGTGGAATGGACACCAAGATGCTCTGACTCAAAGTAAACCGGATAGCCCTGCAGTGAATTGAATGTAGGCTGGTCTTGCATTTCCCAAGACGAAGGGAAGTGTGAATCCCCTGTGGAGACGACAGAGAAAGACCTAGTTCTCCGCCTCATCGCGACCGGAGGCCTCAAATCCTGTGAAAACTCGAGAGGTCCGCGGAGATCAATGCTTCCAAAGGAGACGATGCCTGACTCCTCTTGAAATTGGATAGGAGTCCCAGGATCCCTGTCTCACGTGGAAAGGGACCCTGGGTCTCGCGCCTCACGTGGAGACGCGTCCCAATTACAAGGCCAAGACTCGAGAATAATAACGAGGTGTCCGTCGCAGCTAGGCAGAAGTCCTGACATCACTGAACAAACACGGGTCTGGAAGGGCCCTCCCCGTCGTAACTCGAGAATATACCCCACGTTGCGGCCGCAACTCGAGAAACACCATGAGACTTCCCCCTCTCCAGAGAGATTAAGGCCGATTCCCCTGCACTGCGTGCAGAGCAATTCCGTGTTCCACATCAAATATGAAAGGAGCCTTGATTTCCTTGATGGCACTCCAGAGAAAACGCAAGATCACTGTCTCAAGTCTAGAGGGATCCTGAGTTCACTGTATCAACACGAAAGTGCTCCGTGGACCCCAAATCAACTCGAGATGAGAGCTTAGTCCCTGGCTTCGACTCAAGAGGAATACCAAGTTTCCACAAGCACCTCAAGAGGAGGCTTCTCTCAGCTACAGGTATGTGAGAGGGACCCTGAGTTTGTGGCCTCAAGTGGAATGGACACCTTGATGCTCTGACTCGAAGTAAGGCCGGATATCCCTGCAGTGAATTGAATGCAGGCTCATCTTGCATCTACCAAGACGAAGGGATGTCAGAATATCCTGTGGAGACCACAGAGAAAGACCTAGATCTCCGCCTCTTCGCGACCGGAGGCCTCACATCCTTTGAAAACTCGAGAGGTCTGCGGAGATCAATGCTTCCAAAGGAGACGATGCCTGACTCCTCTTGAAAATGGATAGGAGTCCCAGGATCCCTGTGGCACGTGGAAAGGGACACTGGGTCTCCCGCCTCACGTGGAGACGCGTCCCAATTGCCATGCCAAGACTCGAGGAGAATCCCGAGGTTTCCCTCGCACCTAGGCAGGAGTCCTGACGTCGCTGAACAAACAGGTGTCTGGAAGGGCCCTTCCCGTCGTAACTCGAGAATATACCCCAGGTTCCGGCCGCAACTCGAGAAAAACCATGAGACTTCCCCCTCGCCGCGAGATGAGGCCAGATTCCCGTGCACTGCGTGCAGAGCAATTCCGTGTTCCACATCAAAGGTGAAAGGAGCCTTGATTTCCTTGGTGGCACTCCAGAGAAAACCCAAGATCACTGTCTCAAGTCTAGAGGGATCCTGAGGTCACTGTAGCAAAACAAAAAGGCTCCGAGGACCCCAAATCAACTCGAGATGAGAGCTTAGTCGCTGGCTTCGTCTCAAGAGGAATACCAACTTTCCACAAGCACCTCAAGAGGAGGCTTCTCTCAGCTACATGTATGTGAGAGGGACCCTGAGTTTGTGGCCTCAAGTGGAATGGACACCGAGATGCTCTGACTCGAAGTAAGGCCGGATATCCCTGCAGTGAATTGAATGCAGGCTCGTCTTGCATCTCTCAAGACGAAAGGGATGTCTGAATCCCGTGTGGAGACCACAGAGAAAGACCTAGTCCTCTGCCTCATCGTGACCGGAGGCCTCACATCCTTTGAAAACTCGAGAGGTCCGCGGAGGTCAATGCTTCCAAAGGAGAAGACGCCTAACTCCTCTTGAAAATGGATAGGAGTCCCAGGATCCCTTTGGCATGTGGAAAGGGACCCTGGGTCTCCCGCCTCACGTGGAGACGCGTCCCAGTTGCCATGCCAAGACTCGAGGAGAATCCCGAGGTGTCCCTCGCACCTAGGCAGGAATCCTGACGTCGCTGAACACACACGTGTCTGGAAGGGCCCTCCCCGTCGTAACTCGAGAATATACCCCAGGTTCCAGCCGCAACTCGAGAAAAACCATGAGACTTTCCCCTCGCCGCCAAATGAGGCCTGATTCCCCTGCACTGCATGCAGAGCAATTCCGTGTTCCACATCAAACGAGAAAGGAGCCTTGATTTCCTTGATGGCACTCCAGAGAAAACCCAAGATCACTGTCTCAAGTCTAGAGGGATCCTGAGGTCACTGGAGCAACACGAAAGGGCTCCGTGGACCCCAAATCAACTCGAGATGAGAGCTTAGTCCCTGGCTGCGACTCAAGAGGAATACCAGCTTTCCACAAGCACCACAAGAGGAGGCTTCTCTCAGCTACCTGTATGTGAGAGGGACCCTGAGTTTGTGGCCTCAAGTGGAATGAACACCGAGATGCTCTGACTAGAAGTAAGGTCAGATATCCCTGCAGTGAATTGAATGCAGGCTCGTCTTGCATCTCCCAAGACGAAGAGATGTCTGAATCCTCTGTGGAGACCACAGAGAAAGACCTAGTTCTCCGCCTCATCGCGGCCGGAAGCCTCACATCCTTTGAAAACTCGAGAGGTCCGCGGAGATCAATGCTTCCAAAGGAGACGATACCTGACTCCTCTTGAAAATGGATAGGAGCCCCAGGATCCATGTGGCACGTGGAAAGGGACCCTGGGTCTCCCGCCTCACGTGGAGACGCTTCCCAATTGCCATGCCTAGACTCGAGGAGAATCCCGAGGTGTCCCTCGCACCTAGGCAGGAGTCCTGACGTCGCCGAACAAACACGTGTCTGGAAGGGCCCTCACCGTCGTAACTCGAGAATATACCCCAGGTTCCGGCCGCAACTAGAGAAAAACCATGAGATTTCCCTCTCGCCGCGAGATGAGGCCCGATTACCCTGCACTGCGTGCAGAGCAATTCCGTGTTCCACATCAAACGTGAAAGGAGCCTTGATTTCCTTGATGGCACTCCAGAGAAAACCCAAGATCACTGTCTCAAGTCTAGAGGGATCCTGAGGTCACTGTAGCAACACGAAAGGGCTCCGTGGACCCCAAATCAACTCGAGATGAGAGCTTAGTCCCTGGCTTCGACTCAAGAGGAATACCACCTTTCCACAAGCACCTCAAGAAGAGGCTTCTCTCATCTACAGGTATGTGAGAGGGAAACTGAGTTTCTGGCCTCAAGTGGAATGGACACCGAGATGCTCTGACTCGAAGTAAGGCCGGATATCCCTGCAATGAATTGAATGCAGGCTCGTCTTGCATCTCCCAAGACGAAGGGATGCCTGAATCCCCTGTGGAGACCACAGAGAAAGTCCTAGTCCTCCGCCTCATCGCGACCGGAGGCCTCACATCCTTTGAAAACTCGAGAGGTTCGCGGAGATCAATGCTTCCAAAGGAGACCATGCCTGACTCCTCTCGAAAATGGATAGGAGTCCAGGGATCCCTGTGGCACGTGGAAAGGGACACTGGGTCTCCCGCCTCACGTGGAGACGCGACCCAATTGCCATGCCAAGACTCGAGGAGAATCCCTAGGTGTCCCTCGCACCTAGGCATGAGTCCTGACGTCGCTGAACAAACACGTGTCTGGAAGGGCCCTCCCCGTCGTAACTCGAGAATATACCCCAGGTTCCGGCCACAACTCGAGAAAAACCATGAGACTTCCCCTCGCCACGAGATGAGGCCCGATTCCCCTGCACTGCGTGCAGAGCAATTCCGAGTTCCACATCAAACGTGAAAGGAGCCTTCCTTTCCTTGATGGCACTCCAGAGAAAACCAAAATCACTGTCTCAAGTCCAGAGGGTTCCTGAGGTCACTGGAACAACACGAAAAAGCTCCGTGGACCCCAAATCAACTAGAGATGAGAGCTTAGTTCCTGGCTTCGACTCAAGTGGAATACCAACTTTCCACAAACACCTCAAGAGGAGGCTTCTCTCAGCTACAGGTATGTGAGAGGGACCCTGAGTTTGTGGGCTCAAGTGAAATGGACACCGAGATGCTCTGACTCGAAGGAAGGCCGGATATCCCTGCAGTGAATTGAATGCAGGCTCGTCTTGCATCTCCCAAGCGAAGGGATATCTGAATCCAATGTTGAGACCACCGCGAAAGACTTAGTTCTCCGCCTCATCGCGACCGGAGGCCTCACATCCTTTGAAAATTCGAGACGTCCGTGGAGAGCAATGCTTCCAAAGGAGACGATGCCTGACTCCTCTCGAAAATGGATAGGAGTCCCAGGATCCCTGTGGCACGTGGAAAGGACCCTGGGACTCGTGCCTCACGTGGAGACCCGTCCCAATAGCCATGCCAAGACTCGAGGAGAATCCCGAAGTGTCCCTCGCATCTAGCCAGGTGTCCTGACATCGCTGAACAAACAAATGTCTGGAAGGGCCCTCCCCGTCTTAACTCGAGAATATACCCCAGGTTCTGGACGCAACTCGGGAAAAACCATGAGACTTCCCCCTCGCCGCGAGATGAGGCCTGATTCCCCTGCACTGCGTGCAGAGCAATTCCGTGTTCCACATCAAACGTGAAAGGAGTCTTGATTTCCTTGATGGCACTCTAGAGAAAACCCAAGATCACTGTCTCAAGCCTAGAGGGATCCTGAGGTCACTGTAGCAACAAGAAAGGGCTCCGAGGACCCCAAATCAACTTGAGATGAGAGCTCAGTCCCGGCCTTCCACTCAAGAGGAATACCACCTTTCCACAAGCACCTCAAGAGGAGGCTTCTCTCAGCTACACATATGTGAGAGGGACCCTGAGTTTATGGCCACAGGTGGAATGGACACGGAGATGCTCTGACTCGAAGTAAGGCCGGATATCCCTGCAGTGAATTGAGTGCAGGCCCCTCTTGCATATCCCAAGACGAAGGGATGTCTGAATCCCCTGTGGAGACGACAGAGAAAGACCTAGTTCTCCGCCTCATCGCGACCGGAGGCCTCACCACCTTTGAAAACTGGAGAGGTCCGCGGAGATCAATGCTTTTAACGGAGACGATGCCTGACTCCTCTGGAAAATGGATAGGATTCCCAGGATCCCTGTGGCACGTGGAAAGGGACCCTGGGTCTCCCGCCTCACGTGGAGAGGCATCCCAATTGCCATGCCAAGACTCGAGGAGAATCCCGAGGTGTCCCTCGCACCAAGGCAGGAGTCCTGACGTCGGTGAACAAAACCGTGTCAGGAAGGGCCCTCCCCGTCGGAACTGAAGAATATACCCAAGGATCCGGCCGTAACTCGAGAAAAACCATGAGACTTCTCCCTCGCCGTGAGATGAGGCCTGATTCCCCTGCACTGCGTGCAGAGCAATTCCGTGTTCCACATCAAACGTGAAAGGAGCTTGATTTCCTTAATGGAACTCCAGAGAAAACCCAAGATCACTGTCTGAAGTCTAGAGGGATCGTGAGGTCACTGTAGCAACAGGAAAATGGTCCGTGTACCCCAAATCAACTCGAGATGAGAGCTTAGTCCCTGGCTTCGACTGAAGAGGAATACAAACTTTCCACAAGCACCTCAAGAGGAGGCATCTCTCAGCTACAGGTATGTGAGAGGGACCCTGAGTTTGTGGCCTCAAGTGGAATGGACACCGAGATGCTCTGACTCGAAGTAAGGACGGATATCCCTGCAGTGAATTGAATGCAGGTTCGTCTTGCATCTCCCAAGTCGAAGGGATGTATGAATCCCCTGTGGAGACCACAGAGAAAGACCTAGTTCTCCGCCTCATCGCGTCCGGCGGCCTCACATCCTTTGAAAACTCGAGAGGTCCGTGGAGATCAATGCTTCCAAAGGAGACGATGCGTGACTCCTCTTGAAAATGGATAGAAGTCCCAGGATCCCTTTGGATCGTGGAAAGGGACCCTGGGTCTCAAGGCTCACGTGGAGACGCGTGCCAATTGCCATGCCTAGACTCGAGGAGAATCCCGAGGTGTCCCTCGCACCTAGGCAGGAGTCCAGACGTCGCCGAACAAACACGTGTCTGGAAGGGCCCTCCCCGTCTTAACTCGAGAATATACCCCAGGTTCCGGCCGCAACTCGAGAAAAACCATGAGACTTCCCCCTCGCCACGAGATGAGGCCCAATTACCCTGCACTGCGTGCAGAGCAATTCCGTGTTCCACATCAAACGTGAAAGGAGCCTTGATTTCCTTGATGGCACTCCAGAGACAACCCAAGATCACTGTCTCAAGTCTAGAGGGATCCTGAGGTCACTGGAGCAACACGAAAGGGCTCCGTGGACCCCAAATCAACTCGAGATGAGAGCTTAGTCCCTGGCTTCGACTCAAGAGGAATACCAACTTTCCACAAGCACCACAAGAGGAGGCTTCTCTCAGCTACAGGTATGTGAGAGGGACCCTGAGTTTGTGGCCTCAAGTGGAATGAACACCGAGATGCTCTGACTCGAAGTAAGGCCAGATATCCCTGCAGTGAATTGAATGCAGGCTCGTCTTGCATCTCCCAAGACGAAGGGATGTCTGAATCCCCGGTGGAGACCACAGAGAAAGACCTAGTTCTCCGCCTCATCGCGGCCGGAGGCCTCACATCCTTTGAAAACTCGAGAGGTCCGCGGAGATCAATGCTTCCAAAGGAGACGATGCCTGACTCCTCTTGAAAATGGATAGGAGCCCCAGGATTCATGTGGCACGTGGAAAGGGACCCTGGGTCTCCCGCCTCACGTGGAGACGCTTCCCAATTGCCATGCCAAGACTCAAGGAGAATCCCGAGGTGTCCCTCGCACCTAGGCAGGAGTCCTGAGGTCGCTGAACAAACACATGTCTGGAAGAGCCCTCCCCGTCGTAACTCGAGAATATACCCCAGGTTCCGACCGCAACTAGAGAAAAAGCCTGAGACTTCCCCCTCGCCGCGAGATGAGGCCCGATTCCCCTGCACTGCATGCAGAGCAATTCCGTGTTCCACATCAAACGTGAAAGGAGACTTGATTTCCTTGATGGCACTCCAGAGAAAACCCAAGATCACTGTCTCAAGTCTAGAGGGATCCTGAGGTCACTGTAGCAACACAAAAGGGTTCCGTGGACCCCAAATCAACTCGAGATGAGAGCTTATTCCCTGGCTTCGAGTCAAGAGGAATACCAACTTTCCTCAAGCACCTCAAGAGGAGGCTTCTCTCAGCTACAGGTATGTGAGAGGGACCCTGAGTTTGTGGCCTCAAGTGGAATGGACACCGAGATGCTCTGACTCGAAGTAAGGCCGGATATCACTGCAGTGAATTCAATGCAGGCTCGTGTTGCATCTCCCAAGATGAAGGGATGTCTGAATCCCCTGTGGAGACCACAGAGAAAGACCTAGTTCTCCGCCTCATCGCGACCGGAGGCCTCACATCCTTTGAAAGCTCGAGAGGTACGCGGAGATCAATGCTTCCAAAGGAGCCGATGCCTGACTCCTCTCGAAAATGGATAGGAGTCCCAGGATCCCTGTGGCACGTGGAAAGGGACCCTGGGTCTCCCGCCTCACGTGGAGACGCGTCCCAATTGCCATGCCAAGACTCGAGGAGAATCGCGAGGTGTCCCGCGCACCTAGGCAGGAATCCTGACGTCGCTGAACAAACACGTGTCTGGAAGGGCCATCCCCGTCGTAACTCGAGAATATACCCCAGGTTCCGGCCGCAACTCGAGAAAAACCATGAGACATTCCCCTCGCCGCCAGATGAGGCCTGATTCCCCTGCACTGCGTGCAGAGCAATTGCGTGTTCCACATCAAACGAGAAAGGAGCCTTGATTTCCTTGATGGCACCCCAGAGAAAACCCAAGATCACTGTCTCAAGTCTAGAGGGATCCTGAGGTCACTGGAGCAACACGAAAGGGCTCCGTGTACCCCAAATCAACTCGAGATGAGAGCTTAGTCCCTGGCTTCGACTCAAGAGGAATACCAACTTTCCACAAGCACCACAAGAGGAGGCTTCTCTCAGCTACATGTATGTGAGAGGGACCCTGAGTTTGTGGCCTCAAGTGGAATGAACACCGAGATGCTCTGACTAGAAGTAAGGCCAGATATCCCTGCAGTGAATTGAATGCAGGCTCGTCTTGCATCTCCCAAGACGAAGGGATGTCTGAATCCTCTGTGGAGACCACAGAGAAAGACCTAGTTCTCTGCCTCATCGCGGCCGGAAGCCTCACATCCTTTGAAAACTCGAGAGGTCCGCGGAGATCAATGCTTCCAAAGGAGACGATGCCTGACTCCTCTTGAAAATGGATAGGAGCCCCAGGATCCCTGTGGCACGTGGAAAGGACCCTGGGACTCGTGCCTCACGTGGAGACGCGTCCCAATAGCCATGCCAAGACTCGAGGAGAATCCCGAAGTGTCCCTCGCACCTAGGCAGGTGTCCTGACATCGCTGAACAAACAAATGTCTGGAAGGGCCCTCCCCGTCTTAACTCGAGAATATACCCCAGGTTCGGGACGCAACTCGGGAAAAACCATGAGACTTCCCCCTCGCCGCGAGATGAGGCCCGATTCCCCTGCACTGCGTGCAGAGCAATTCCGTGTTCCACATCAAACGTGAAAGGATCCTTGATTTCCTTGATGGCACTCCAGAGAGAACCCAAGATAACTGTCTCAAGCCTAGAGGGATCCTGAGGTCACTGTAGCAAAAAGAAAGGGCTCCGAGGACCCCAAATCAACTTGAGATGAGAGGTCAGTCCCGGGCTTCCACTCAAGAGGAATACCACCTTTCCACAAGCACCTCAAGAGGAGGCTTCTCTCAGCTACAGGTATGTGAGAGGGACCCTGAGTTTGTGGCCTCAAGTGGAATGGACACCAAGATGCTCTGACTCGAAGTAAGGCCGGATATCCCTGCAGTGAATTGAATGCAGGCTCATCTTGCATCCCCCAGACGAAGGGATTTCTGCATCCCCTGTGGAGACCACAGAGATAGACCTAGTTCTCCGCCTCATCGCGACCGGAGGCCTCACATCCTTTGAAAACTCGAGAGGTCCGCGGAGATCAATGTTTCCAAATTAGACGATGCCTGACTACTCTTGAAAATGGATAGGAGTCCCAGGATCCCTGTGGCACGTCGAAAGGGACCCTGGGTCTCCCGCCTCACGCGGAGACGCGTCCCAATTCTCATGCCGAGACTCGACGAGAATACCGAGGTGTCCCTCGCACCTAGGCAGGAGTCCTGACATCGCTGAACAAACACGTGTCTGGAAGGGCCCTCCCGGTTGTAACTCGAGAATATACCCCAGGTCCCCGCCGTAACTCGAGAAAAACCATGAGACTTCCCCTCGCCGCGAGATGAGGCCCGATTCCCCTGCACTGCGTGCAGAGCAGTTCCGTGTTCCACATCAAACGTGATAGGAGCCTTGATTTCCTTGATGGCACTACAGAGAAAACCCAAGATCACTGTCTCAAGTCTAGAGGGATCCTGAGGTCACTGTAGCAAGACGAAAGGGCTCCGTGGACCCCAAATCAATTCGAGATGAGAGCTTAGTCCCTGGCTTCGACTCAAGAGGAACACCAAATTTCCACAAGCACCTCAAGAGGAGGCTTCTCTCAGCTACAGGTATGTGAGTGGGACCCTGAGTTTGTGGCCTCAAGTGGAATGAACACCGAGATGTTCAGACTCGAAGTAAGGCCGGATATCCCTGCAGTGAATTGAATGCAGGCTCGTCTTGCATCTCCAGAAGAAGGGATGTCTGCATCCCTTGTGGAGACCAGAGAGAAAGACCTAGTTCTCCGCCTCATCGCGACCGGAGTCCTCACATCCTTTGAAAACTCGAGAGGTTCGCGGAGATCAATGCTTCCAAAGGAGACGATGCCTGACTCCTCTTGCAAATGGATAGGAGTCCCAGGATCCCTGTGGCACGTGGAAAGGGACACTGGGTCTCCCGCCTCACGTGGAGACGCGTCCCAATAGCCATGCCAAGACTCGAGGAGAATCCCGAGGTGTCCCTCGCACCTAGACAGTAGTCCTGACGTCGCTGAACAAACACGTGTCTGGAAGGGCCCTCCCCGTCGTAAATCGAGAGTATACCCCAGGTTTCGGCCGCAACTCGAGAAAAAACAGGAGACTTCCCCCTTGCCGCGAGATGAAGCCCGTTTCCCCTGCACTGCGTGCAGAGCAATTCCGTATCCCACATCAAACGTGAAAAGAGCCTTGAATTCCTTGATGGCACTCCAGAGAAAACCCAAGATAACTTTCTCAAGTCTAGAGGGATCCTGAGGTCACTGTAGCAACAAGAAAGGGCTCCGTGGACCCCAAATCAACTCGAGATGAGAGCTTAGTCCCTGGCTTCGACTCAAGAGGAATACCAACTTTCCAAAAGAACCTCAAGAGGAGGCTTCTCTCAGCTACAGGTATGTGAGAGGCACCCTGAGCTTGTGGCTGCAAGTGAAATGGACACCGAGATGCTCTGACTCGAAGTAAGGCCGGATATCCCTGCAGTTAATTGAGTGCAGGCTCGTCTTGCATCTCCCAAGACGAAGGGATGTCTGAATCCCCTGTGGAGACCACAGAGATAGACCTAGTTCTCCGCCTCATCGCGACCGGAGGCCTCACATCCTTTGAAAACTCGAGAGGTCCGCGGAGATCAATGCTTCCAAAGGAGACGATGCCTGACTCCTCTTGAAAATGGATAGGAGTCCCAGGATGCCTGTGGCACGTGGAAAGGGACCCTGGGTCTCCCGCCTCACGTGGAGACGCGTCCCAATTGCCATGCCAAGACTCGAGGAGAATCCAGGGTTGTCCCTCGCACCTAGGCAGGAGTCCTGACGTCGCTGAACAAACACGTGTCTGGAAGGGCCCTCCTCGATGTAACTCGAGAATATACCCCAGGTTCCGGCCGCAACTCGAGAAAAACCATGAGACTTCCCCCTCGCCAGGAGATGAGTCCCAATTCTGCTGCACTGCGTGCAGAGCAATTCCGTATCCCACATCAAACGTGAAAAGAGCCTTGATTTCCTTGATGGCACTCCAGAGAAAACCCAAGATCACTGTCTCAAGTCTAGAGGGATCCTGAGGTCACTGTAGCAACACGAAAGGGCTCTGTAGACCCCAAATCAACTAGAGATGAGAGCTTAGTCCCTGGCTTCGACTCAAGAGGAATACCAACTTTCCACAAGCACCTCAAGAGGAGGCTTCTCTCAGCTACAGGTATGTGAGAGGGACACTGAGTTTGTGGCCTCAAGTGGAATGGACACCGAGATGCTCTGACTCGAAGTAAGGCAGGATATCCCGGCAGTGAATTGAATGCAGGCTCGTCTTGCATCTCCCAAGACAAAGGGATGTCTGCATCCCCTGTGGAGATGATAGAGATAGACCTAGTTCTCCGCCTCATCGCTACCGGAGGCCTCACATCCTTTGAAACCTCGAGAGGTCCGCGGAGATCAATGTTTCCAAATTAGACGATGCCTGACTACTCTTGAAAATGGATAGGAGTCCCAGGATCCCTGTGGCACGTCGAAAGGGACCCTGGGTCTCCCGCCTCACGTGGAGACGCGTCCCAATTGCCATGCCGAGACTCGACGAGAATCCCGAGGTGTCCCTTGCACCTAGGCAGGAGTCCTGACGTCGCTGAACAAACACGTGTCTGGAAGGGCCCTTCCTGTCGTAACTCGAGAATATACCCCAGGTTCCGGCCGCAACTCGAGAAAAACAATGAGACTTCCCCCTCGCCCCGAGATGAGGCCAGATTCCCCTGCCCTGCGTGCAGAGCAATTCCGTGTTCCACATCAAACGTGAAAGGAGCCTTGATTTCTTTGATGGCACTCCAGAGAAAACCCAAGATCACTGTCTCAAGTCTAGAGGGATCCTGAGGTCACTGTAGCAACAGGAAAGGGCTCCGTGGACCCCAGATAAACTCAAGATGAGAGCTTAGTCCCTAGCTTCGACTCAAGAGGAATACCAACTTTCCACAAGCACCTTAAGAGGAGGCTTCTTTCAGCTACAGGTATGTGATAGGGACCCTGAGCTTGTGGCCTCCAGTGAAATGGACACCGAGATGCCATGACTCGAAGTAATGCCAGATATCCCTGCAGTGAATTGAATGCAGGCTCGTCTTGCATCTCCCAAGACGAAGGGATGTCTGAATCCCCTGTGGACACCACAGAGAAAGACCTAGTTCTCCGCCTCTTCGCAACCGGAGGCCTCACATACTTTAAAACGCGAGAGGTCCGCGGAGATCAATGCTTCCAAAGGAGACGATGCGTGACTCCTCTTGAAAATGGATAGGAGTCCCAGGATCCCTGTGGCTCGTTGAACGGGACCCTGGGTCTCCCGCCTCTCGTGGAGACGCGTTCCAATTGCCATGCCAAGACTCGAGGAGAATCCCGAGGTGTCCCTCGCACCTAGGCAGGAGTCCTGACGTCGCTGAACAAACTCGAGTCTGGAAGGGCCCTCCCCGTCGTAACTCGAGAATGTACCCCAGGTTACGGCCGCAACTCGAGAAAAACCATGAGACTTCCCCCTCGCCGCGAGATGAGGCCCGATTCCCCTGCACTGCCTGCAGAGCACTTCCGTGTTCCACATCAAACATGACAGGAGCCTTCATTTCCTTGATGGCACTCGAGAGAAAACCCAAGATCACTGTCTCAAGTCTAGAGGGATACTGAGGTCACGGTAGCAACACGAAAGTGCTCCGTGGACCCCAAATCAACTCGAGATGAGAGCTTAGTCCCTGGCTTCGACTCAAGAGGAATGCCAACTTTCCACAAGCACCTCAAGAGGAGGCTTCTCTCAGCTATAAGTATGTGAGATGGACCCTGAGTTTGCGGCCTCAAGTGGAATGGACACCAAGATGCTCTGACTCGAAGTAAACCGGATAGCCCTGCAGTGAATTGAATGTAGGCTGGTCTTGCGTTTCCCAAGACGAAGGGAAGTGTGAATCCCCTGTGGAGACGACAGAGAAAGACCTAGTTCTCCGCCTCATCGCAAACGGAGGCCTCAAATCCTGTGAAAACTCGAGAGGTCCGCGGAGATCAATGCTTCCAAAGGAGACGATGCCTGACTCCTCTTGAAATTGGATAGGAGTCCCAGGATCCCTGTCTCACGTGGAAAGGGACCCTGGGTCTCGCGCCTCACGTGGAGACGCGTCCCAATTGCAAGGCCAAGACTCGAGAATAATAACGAGGTGTCCGTCGCTGCTAGGCAGAAGTCCTGACGTCGCTGAACAAACACGGGTCTGGAAGGGCCCTCCCCGTCGTAACTCGAGAATATACCCCAGGTTCCGGCCGCAACTTGAGAAACACCATGAGACTTCCCCCTCTCCAGAGAGATTAAGGCCGATTCCCCTGCACTGCGTGCAGAGCAATTCCGTGTTCCACATCAAACATGAAAGGAGCCATGATTTCCTTGATGGCACTCCAGAGAAAACCCAAGATCACTGTCTCAAGTCTAGAGGGATCCTGAGGTCACTGTAGCAAAACAAAAAGGCTCCGAGGACCCCAAATCAACTCGAGATGAGAGCTTAGTCGCTGGCTTCGTCTCAAGAGGAATACCAACTTTCCACAAGCACCTCAAGAGGAGGCTTCTCTCAGCTAAAGGTATGTGAGAGAGACCCTGAGTTTGTGGCCTCAAGTGGAATGGACACCGAGATGCTCTGACTCGAAGTAAGGCCGGATATCCCTGCAGTGAATTGAATGCAGGCTCGTCTTGCATCACTCAAGACGAAAGGGATGTGTGAATCCCGTGTGGAGACCACAGAGAAAGACCTAGTCCTCCGCCTCATCGCGACCGGAGGCCTCACATCCTTTGAAAATTCGAGAGATCCGCGGAGATCAATGCTTACAAAAGGAGACGATGCCCGACACCTCTTGAAAATGGTTAGGAGTCCCAGGATCCTTGTGGCACGTGGAAAGGGACCCTGGGTCTCCCGCCTCACGTGGAGACGCATCCCAATTGCCATGCCAAGACTCGAGGAGAATCCCGAGGTGTCCCTCCCACCTAGGCTTGAGTCCTGACGTCGCTGAACAAACACGTGTCTGGAAGGGACCTCCCCGTCGTAACTCGAGAATATACCCCAGGTTCCGGCCGCAACTCGAGAAAAACCATGAGCCTTCCCCCTCGCCGCGAGATGAGGCCCGATTCCCCTGCACTGCGTGCAGAGGAATTCTGTGTTCCACATCAAAAGTGAAAGGAGCCTTGATTTCCTTGATGGCACTCTAGAGAAACCCCAAGATCACTGTCTCAAGTCTAGAGGGATCCTGAGGTCACTTTAGCAACATGAAAGGGCTCCGTGGACCCCAAATCAACTCGAGATGAGAGCTTCGTCCATGGCTTCGACTCAAGAGGAATACCAACTTTCCACAAGCACCTCAAGAGGAGGCTTCTATCAGCAACAGGTATGTGAGAGGGTCCCTGAGTTTCTGGCCTCAGGCGGAATGGACACCGAGATGCTCTGACTCGAAGTAAGCCCGTATATCCCTGCAGTGAATTGAATGAAGTCTCGTCTTGCATCTCCCAAGACGAAGGGATGTCTGAATCCCCTGTGGAGACCACAGAGAAAGACCTAGTTCTCCCTCTAATCGCGACCGGAGGCATCACATCTTTGAAAACTCGAGAGGTCCGCGGAGATCAATGCTTCCTAAGGAGAGGATGCCTGACTCCTCTTGAAAATGGATAGGAGTCCCAGGATCACTGTGGCACGTGGAAAGGGACCCTGGGTCTCCCGCCTCACGTGGAGACGCGTCCCAATTGCCATGCCAAGGCTCGAAGAGAATCCCGAGGTGTCCCTCGCACCTAGGCAGGAGTCCTGACGTCGCTGAAAAAACACGTGTCTGGAAGGGCCCTTTCCATCGTAACTCGAGAATATACCCCAGGTTCGGGCTGCAACTCGAGAAAAACCATGAGCCTTCCCCCGCGCCGCAAGATGAGGCCCGATTCCCCTGCACTGCGTGCAGAGAAATTCCGTTTTCCACATCAAATGTGAAAGGAGCCTTGATTTCCTTGATGGCACTCCAGAGAAAACCCAAGATCACTGTCTCAAGTCTAGAGGGATCCTGAGGTCACTGTAGCAACACGAAAGGGGTCCGTGCACTCCAAATCAACTCGAGATGAGAGCTTCGTCCCTGGCTTCGACTCAAGAGGAATACCAACTTTCCATGAGCACCTCAAGAGGACGCTTCTCTCAGCTAAAGGTATGTGAGAGGGAACCTGTGTTTGTGGCCTCAAGTAGAATGGACACCGAGATGCTCTGACTCGAATTAAGGCCGGACATCCCTGCAGTGAATTGAATGCAGGCTCGTCTTGCATCTCCCAAGACGAAGGGATGTCTGAATCCCCTGTGGAGACCACAGAGGAAGACCTAGTTCTCCGCCTCATCACGACCGGAGGTGTCACATCCTTTGAAAACTCGAGAGGTCCGCGGAGATCAATGCTTGTAAAGGAGACGATGCCTGACTCGTCTTGAAAATGGATAGGAGTCCAAGAATCCCTGTGGCACGTGGACCGGGACCCTGGGTCTCCCACCTCACGTGGAGACTTGTCCTAATTGCCATGCCAAGACTCGAGGAGAATGCCGAGGTGTCACTCGCACCTAGGCAGGAGTCCTGACATCGCTGAACAAACACGTGTCTGGAAAGGCCCTCCCCGTCGTAACTCGGGAATATACCCCAGGTTCCGGCTGCAACTCGAGAAACATCATGAGACATCCCCCTCGCCTTGAGATGAGGCTCGATTCCCCTGGACTGCGTGCAGACCAATTCCGTGTTCCACATCAAACGTGAAAAGTTTCTTGATTTCCTTGATGGCACTCCAAAGAAAAGCCAAGATCACTGTCTCAAGTCTAGAGGGATCCTGAGGTCACTGTAGCAACACGAAAGGGCTCCGTGGACCCCAAATCAACTCGAGAGGAGAGCTTCGTCCCTGGCTTCGACTCAAGAGGAATACCAACTTTCCACAAGCACCTCAAGAGGAGGCTTCTCTCAGTTACAGGTGTGTGAGAGGGACCCTGAGTTTGTGGCCTCAAGTGGAATGGACACCGAGATGCTCTGACTCGAAATAAGGGCGGATATCCATGCAGAGAATTGAATGCAGGCTCGTCTTGCATCTCTCAAGACGAAGGGATGTCTGAATCCCCTGTGGAGACCACAGACAAAGACTTAGTTCTCCGCCTCATCGCGACCGGAGGCCTCTCATCCTTTGAAAACTCGAGAGGTCCACGGAGATCAATGCTTCCAAAGGAGACGATGCCTGACTCCTCTTGAAAATGGATAGGAGTCCCAGGATCCGTGTGGCACGTGGAAAGGGACACTGGGTCTCCCGCCTCACGTGGAGACGCGTCCCAATTGCCATGCCAAGACTCGAGGAGAATCCCGAGGTGTCCCTCGCACCTAGGCAGGAGTCCTGACATCGCTGAACAAACACGTGTCTGGAAGGGCCCTCCCCATCGTAACTCGAGAATATACCCCAGGTTCCGGCCACAACTCGAGAAATTCCATGAGACCTATCCCTCGCGGCTAGATGAGGCCCGATTCCCCTGCACTGCGTGCAGAGCAATTCCGTGTTCCACATCAAACGTGGAAGGAGCCTTGATTTCCTTGATGGCACTGCAGAGAAAACCCAAGATCACTGTCTCAAATATAGAGGGATCCTGAGGTCACTGTAGCAACACGAAAGTGCTCCGTGGACCCCAAATCAACTCGAGATGAGAGCTTCGTCCCTGGCTTCGACTCAAGAGGAATACCAACTTTCCACAAGCACCTCAAGAGGAGGCTTCTCTCAGATACAGGTATTTGAGAGGGACCCTGAATTTGTGGCCTCAAGTGGAATGGACACCGAGATGCTCTTACTCGAAGTAAGGCCAGATATCCCTGCAGTGAATTGAATGCAGGCTCGTCTTGCATCTCCCAAGACGAAGCGAACTGAATCTCCTGTGGAGACCACAGAGAAAGACCTAGTTCTCCGCCTCAGTGCGACCGCAGGACTCACATCTTTGAAAATTCGAGAGGAATGCAGAGATCAATGCTTCGAAAGGAGACGATGCCTGACTCCTCTTGAAAATGGATAGGAGTAACAGGATCCCTGTGGCACGTGGAAAAAGACCCTGGGTCTCCCTCCTCACGTGGAGACGCGTCCCAATTGCCATGCCAAGACTCGAGGAGAATCCCGAGGTGTCCCTCGCACCTAGGCACTAGTCCTGACGTCGCTGAACAAACACGTGTCTGGAAGGGCCCTCCCCGTCGTAACTCGAGAATATACCCCAGATTCCTGCCGCAACTCCAGAAAAATCATGAGCCATCCCCCTCGCCGCGAGATGAGGCCCGATTCCCCTGCACTGCGTGCAGAGGAATTCTGTGTTCCACATCAAAAGTGAAAGGAGCCTTGATTTCCTTGATGGCACTCTAGAGAAACCCCAAGATCACTGTCTCAAGTCTAGAGGGATCCTGAGGTCACTGTAGCAACACGAAAGGGCTCCGTGGACCCCAAATCAACTCGAGATGAGAGCTTCGTCCATGGCTTCGACTCAAGAGGAATACCAACTTTCCACAAGCACCTCAAGAGGAGGCTTCTCTCAGCAACAGGTATGTGAGAGGGTCCCTGAGTTTGTGGCCTCAGGCGGAATGGACACCGAGATGCTCTGACTCGAAGTAAGGCCGGATATCCCTGCAGTGAATTGAATGAAGTCTCGTCTTGCATCTCCCAAGACGAAGGGATGTCTGAATCCCCTCTGGAAACCACAGAGAAAGACCTAGTTCTCCCTCTCATGGCGACCGGAGGCATCACATCTTTGAAAACTCGAGAGGTCCGCGGAGATCAATGCTTCCTAAGGAGACGATGCCTGACTCCTCTTGAAAATGGATAGGAGTCCCAGGATCACTGTGGCACGTGGAAAGGGACACTGGGTCTCCCGCCTCACGTGGAGACGCGTCCCAATTGCCATGCCAAGGCTCGAGGAGAATCCCGAGGTGTCCCTCGCACCTAGGCAGGAGTCCTGACGTCGCTGAACAAACACGTGTCTGGAAGGGCCCTCCCCATCGTAACTCGAGAATATACCCCAGGTTCGGGCTGCAACTCGAGAAAAACCATGAGCCTTCCCCCGCGCTGCAAGATGAGGCCCGATTCCCCTGCACTGCGTGCAGAGAAATTCCGTTTTCCACATCAAACGTGAAAGGAGCCTTGATTTCCTTGATGGCACTCCAGAGAAACCCCAAGATCACTGTCTCAAGTCTAGAGGGATCCTGAGGTCACTGTAGCAACACGAAAGGGGTCCGTGGACTCCAAATCAACTCGAGATGAGAGCTTCGTCCCTGGCTTCGACTCAAGAGGAATACCAACTTTCCACGAGCACCTCAAGAGGAGGCTTCTCTCAGCTAAAGGTATGTGAGAGGGTTCCTGTGTTTGTGGCCTCAAGTAGAATGGACACCGAGATGCTCTGACTCGAAGTAAGGCCGGACATCCCTGCAGTGAATTGAATGCAGGCTCGTCTTGCATCTCCCAAGACGAAGGGATGTCTGAATCCCCTGTGGAGACCACAGACAAAGACCTAGTTCTCCGCCTCATCACGACCGGAGGCGTCACATCCTTTGAAAACTCGAGAGGTCCGCGGAGATCAATGCTTCCAAAGGAGACGATGCCTGACTCCTCTTGAAAATGGATAGGAGTCCCAGGATCCGTGTGGCACGTGGAAAGGGACCCTGGGTCTCCCGCCTCACGTGGAGACGCGTCCCAATTGCCATGCCAAGACTCGAGGAGAATCCCGACGTGTCCCTCGCACCTAGGCAGGAGTCCTGACATCGCTGAACAAACACGTGTCTGGAAGGGCCCTCCCCATCGTAACTCGAGAATATACCCCAGGTTCCGGCCGCAACTCGAGAAATTCCATGAGACCTACCCCTCGCGGCTAGATGAGGCCCGATTCCCCTGCACTGGGTGCAGATCAATTCCGTGTTCCACATCAAACGTGAAAGGAGCCTTGATTTCCTTGATGGCACTCCAGAGAAAACCCAAGATCACTGTCTCAAGTCTAGAGGGATCCTGAGGTCACTGTAGCAACACGAAAGGGGTCCGTGGACCCGAAATCAACTCGAGATGAGAGCTTAGTCCCTGCCTTCGACTCAAGGGTCATATCAACTTTCCACAAGCACCTCAAGAGGAGGCTTCTCTCAGCTACAAGTATGTGAGAGGGACCCTGAGTTTGTGGCCTCAAATGGAATGGACACCGAGATGCTCTGACTCGAAGTAAGGCAGGATATCCCTGCAGTGAATTGAATGCCGGCTCGTCTTGCATCTCCCAAGACGAAGGGTTGTCTGAATCCCCTGTGGAGACCACAGAGAAAGACCTAGTTCTCTACTTCATCACGAGCAGAAGCCTCACATCCTTTGAAAACTCGAGAGGTCCGCGGAGATCAATGCTTCCAAAGGAGAAGATGCCTGACTCCTCTTGAAAATGGATAGGAGTCCCAGGATCCCTGTGGCACGTCGAAAGGGACCCTGGGTCTCCCGCCTCACGTGGAGATGCCTCCCAATTGCCATGCCAAGACTCGAGGAGAATGCCGAGGTGTCCCTCGCACCTAGGCAGGAGTCCTGACGTCACTGAACAAACACGTGTCTGGAAGGGCCCTCCATGTCGTACTCGAGAATATACCCCAGGTTCCGGCCGCAACTCGAGAAAAACCATGAGACTACCTTCTCGCCGTGAGATGAGGCCCGACTCCCCAGCATTGCGTGCAGAGCAATTCCGTGTTCCACATCAAAAGTGAAAGGAGCCTTGATTTCCTTGATGGCACTCCAGAGAAAACCCAAGATCACTATCTCAAGTCTAGAGGGATCCTGAGGTCACTGTACCAACACGAAAGGGCTCCGTGGACCCCAAATCAACTCGAGATGAGAGCTTAGTCCCTGGCTTCGACTCAAGAGGAATACCAACTTTCCACAAGCACCTAAACAGGAGGCTTCTCTCAGCTACAGGTATGTGAGAGGGACCCTGAGTTTGTGGCCTCAAGTGGAATGGACACCGAGATGCTCTGACTCGAAGTAAGGCCGGATATCCCTGCAGTGAATTGAATGCAGGCTCGTCTTGCATCTCCCAAGACGAAGGGTTGTCTGAATCCCCTGTGGAGACCACAGAGAAAGACCTAGTCCTCCGCCTCAAGGCGACCGGAGGCCTCACATCCTTTGAAAACTCGAGAGGTCCTCGGAGATCAATGATTCCAAAGGAGACGATGCCTGACTCTTCTTGAAAATGGATAGGAGTCCCAGGATACCTGTGGCACGTGGAAAGGGAACCTGGGTCTCCCACCTCACGTGGAGATGCGTCCCAATTGCCATGCCTAGATTCGAGGAGAATCCCGAGGTGTCCCTCGCACCTAGGCAGGAGTCCTGACGTCGCTGAACAAACACGTGTCGGGAAGGGCCCTCCCCGTCGTAACTCGAGAATATACCCCAGATTCCGGCCGCAACTTGAGAAAAACCATGAGACATCCCCCTTGCCGCGAGATGAGGGCCGATTCCCCTGCACTGCGTGCAGAGCGATTCCGAGTTCCACATCAAACTTGAAAGGAGTCATGATTTCCTTGATGGCACTCCAGAGAAAACCCAAGATCACTGTCTCAAGTCTAGAGGGATCCTGAGGTCACTGTACCAACACGAAAGGGCTCCGTGGACCCCAAATCAAGTCGATATGAGAGCTTAGTCCCTGGCTTCGACTCAAGAGGAATAACAACTTTCCACAAACACCTCAACAGGAGGCTTCTCTCAGCTACAGGTATGTGAGAGGGACCCTGAGTGTGTGGCCTCAAGTGGAATGGACACCGAGATGCTCTGACTCGAAGTAAGGCCGGATATCCCAACAGTGAATTGAATACAGGTTCGTCTTGCATCTCCCAAGAGGAAGGGTTGTCTGAATCCCCAGTGGAGACCACAGAAAAAGACCTAGTCCACCGCCTCAACGCAACCGGTGGCCTCATATCCTTGAAAACTCGAGAGGTCCGCGGAGATCAATGCTTCCAAAGGAGACGATGCCTGACTCTTCTTGAAAATGGATAGGAGTCCCAGGATCCCTGTGGCACGTGGAAAGGGACCCTGGGTCTCCCGCCTCACGTGGAGACGCGTCCCAATTGCCATGCCAAGACTCGAGGAGAATCCCGAGGTGTCCCTCGCACCTAGGCAGGAGTCCTGACGTCACTGAACAAACACGTTTCTGGAAGGGCCCTCCCCGTCGTAACTCGAGAATATACCCCAGGTTCCGGCCGCAACTCGAGAAAAACCATGACACTTCCCCCTCGCCGCGAGATGAGGCCCCATTCCCCTGCACTGCGTGCAGAGCAATTCCGTTTTCCACATCAAAAATGAAAGGAGCCTTGATTTCCATGATGGCACTCCA
The DNA here is from genome assembly GCF_033118175.1 of Dama dama. NCBI lineage: Eukaryota > Metazoa > Chordata > Mammalia > Artiodactyla > Cervidae > Dama > Dama dama. The sequence goes on along the minus strand of NC_083697.1, from coordinate 7,137,046 downwards.
GAGAAAACCCAAGATCACTGTCTCAAGTCTAGAGGGATCCTGAGGTCACTGGAGAAACACGAAAGGGCTCCGTGGACCCCAAATCAACTCGAGATGAGAGCTTAGTACCTGGGTTCGACTCATGAGGAATACCAACTTTCCACAATCACCTCAAGAGGAGGCTTCTCTCAGCTAAAGGTATGTGAGAGGGAACCTGTGTTTGTGGCCTCAAGTAGAATGGACACCGAGATGCTCTGACTCGAAGTAAGGCCGGACATCCCTGCAGTGAATTGAATGCAGGCTCGTCTTGCATCTCCCAAGACGAAGGGATGTCTGAATCCCCTGTGGAGACCACAGACAAAGACCTAGTTCTCCGCCTCATCACGACCGGAGGCGTCACATCCTTTGAAAACTCGAGAGGTCCGCGGAGATCAATGCTTCCAAAGGAGACGATGCCTGACTCCTCTTGAAAATGGATAGGAGTCCCAGGATCCGTGTGGCACGTGGAAAGGGACCCTGGGTCTCCCGCCTCACGTGGAGACGCGTCCCAATTGCCATGCCAAGACTCGAGGAGAATCCCGACGTGTCCCTCGCACCTAGGCAGGAGTCCTGACATCGCTGAACAAACACGTGTCTGGAAGGGCCCTCCCCATCGTAACTCGAGAATATACCCCAGGTTCCGGCCGCAACTCGAGAAATTCCATGAGACCTACCCCTCGCGGCTAGATGAGGCCCGATTCCCCTGCACTGGGTGCAGATCAATTCCGTGTTCCACATCAAACGTGAAAGGAGCCTTGATTTCCTTGATGGCACTCCAGAGAAAACCCAAGATCACTGTCTCAAGTCTAGAGGGATCCTGAGGTCACTGTAGCAACACGAAAGGGGTCCGTGGACCCGAAATCAACTCGAGATGAGAGCTTAGTCCCTGCCTTCGACTCAAGGGTCATATCAACTTTCCACAAGCACCTCAAGAGGAGGCTTCTCTCAGCTACAAGTATGTGAGAGGGACCCTGAGTTTGTGGCCTCAAATGGAATGGACACCGAGATGCTCTGACTCGAAGTAAGGCAGGATATCCCTGCAGTGAATTGAATGCCGGCTCGTCTTGCATCTCCCAAGACGAAGGGTTGTCTGAATCCCCTGTGGAGACCACAGAGAAAGACCTAGTTCTCTACTTCATCACGAGCAGAAGCCTCACATCCTTTGAAAACTCGAGAGGTCCGCGGAGATCAATGCTTCCAAAGGAGAAGATGCCTGACTCCTCTTGAAAATGGATAGGAGTCCCAGGATCCCTGTGGCACGTCGAAAGGGACCCTGGGTCTCCCGCCTCACGTGGAGATGCCTCCCAATTGCCATGCCAAGACTCGAGGAGAATGCCGAGGTGTCCCTCGCACCTAGGCAGGAGTCCTGACGTCACTGAACAAACACGTGTCTGGAAGGGCCCTCCATGTCGTACTCGAGAATATACCCCAGGTTCCGGCCGCAACTCGAGAAAAACCATGAGACTACCTTCTCGCCGTGAGATGAGGCCCGACTCCCCAGCATTGCGTGCAGAGCAATTCCGTGTTCCACATCAAAAGTGAAAGGAGCCTTGATTTCCTTGATGGCACTCCAGAGAAAACCCAAGATCACTATCTCAAGTCTAGAGGGATCCTGAGGTCACTGTACCAACACGAAAGGGCTCCGTGGACCCCAAATCAACTCGAGATGAGAGCTTAGTCCCTGGCTTCGACTCAAGAGGAATACCAACTTTCCACAAGCACCTAAACAGGAGGCTTCTCTCAGCTACAGGTATGTGAGAGGGACCCTGAGTTTGTGGCCTCAAGTGGAATGGACACCGAGATGCTCTGACTCGAAGTAAGGCCGGATATCCCTGCAGTGAATTGAATGCAGGCTCGTCTTGCATCTCCCAAGACGAAGGGTTGTCTGAATCCCCTGTGGAGACCACAGAGAAAGACCTAGTCCTCCGCCTCAACGCAACCGGTGGCCTCATATCCTTGAAAACTCGAGAGGTCCGCGGAGATCAATGCTTCCAAAGGAGACGATGCCTGACTCTTCTTGAAAATGGATAGGAGTCCCAGGATCCCTGTGGCACGTGGAAAGGGACCCTGGGTCTCCCGCCTCACGTGGAGACGCGTCCCAATTGCCATGCCAAGACTCGAGGAGAATCCCGAGGTGTCCCTCGCACCTAGGCAGGAGTCCTGACGTCACTGAACAAACACGTTTCTGGAAGGGCCCTCCCCGTCGTAACTCGAGAATATACCCCAGGTTCCGGCCTCAACTCGAGAAAAACCATGACACTTCCCCCTCGCCGCGAGATGAGGCCCCATTCCCCTGCACTGCGTGCAGAGCAATTCCGTTTTCCACATCAAAAATGAAAGGAGCCTTGATTTCCATGATGGCACTCCAGAGAAAACCCAAGATCACTGTCTCAAGTCTAGAGGGATCCTGAGGTCACTGGAGAAACACGAAAGGGCTCCGTGGACCCCAAATCAACTCGAGATGAGAGCTTAGTACCTGGGTTCGACTCATGAGGAATACCAACTTTCCACAATCACCTCAAGAGGAGGCTTCTCTCAGTTCCAGGTATGTGAGAGGGCCCCTGAGTTTGTGGCCTCAAGTGGAATGGACACCGAGATGCTCTGACTCGAAGTAAGGCCGGATATCCCTGCAGTGAATTGAATGCAGGCTCGTCTTGCATCTCCCAAGATGAAGGGATGTCTGAATCCCCTGTGGAGACCACAGAGAAAGACCTAATTTTCCGCCTCATCGCGACAGGAGGCCTCATATCCTTTGAAATTTCGAGAGGTCCGCGGAGATCAATGCTTCCAAAGGAGACGATTCCTGACTCCTCTTGAAAATGGATAGGAGTCCCAGGATCCCTGTGGCACGTGGAAAGGGACCCTGGGTCTCCCGCCTCACGTGGAGACGCGTACCCATTGCCATGCCAAGACTCGAGGAGAATCCCGAGGTGTCCCTCGCACCTAGGCAGGAGTCCTGTCGTCGCTGAACAAACACGTGTCTGGAAGGTCCCTCCCCGTCGTAACTGAAGAATATACCCCAGGTTACGGCCGCAACTTGAGAAAAACCATGAGACTTCCCCCTCGCCGCGAGATGAGGCCCGATTCCCCTGCACTGCTTGCAGAGCAATTCCGTGTTCCACATCAAACGTGAAAGGAGCCTTGATTTCCTTGATGGCACTCCAGAGAAAACCCAAGATCACTGTCTCAAGTCTAGAGAGATCCTGAGGTCACTGGAGCAACACGAAATTTGTCGTGGACCCCAAATCAACTCGAGATGAGAGCTTAGTTCCTGGCTTCGACTCAAGAGGAATACCAACTTTCCACAAGCACCTCAAGAGGAGGCTTCTCTCAGCTACAGGAATGTGAGAGGGACCCTGAGTTCGTGGCCTCAAGTTGAATGGACACCGAGATGCTCTGACTCGAGTAAGGCCGGATATCCCTGCAGTGAATTGAATGCAGGCTCGTCTTGCATCTCCCAAGACGAAGGGATGTCTGAATCCCCTGTGGAGACGACAGAGAAAGAACTAGTCCTCAGAATCATCGCGTCCGGAGGCCTCACATCCTTTGAAAACTCGAGAGGTCTGCAGAGATCAATGCTTCCAAAGGAGACGATGCCTGACTCCTCCTGAAAATGGATAGGAATCCCAGGATCCCTGTGGCACGTGGAAAGGGACACTGGGTCTCCCGATTCACGTGGAGACGCGTTCCAATTGCCATGCCAAGACTCGAGGAGAATCCCGAGGTGTCCCTCGCACCTAGGCAGGAGTCCTGACGTCGCTGAACAAACACGTGTCTGGAAGGGCCCTCCCCATCGTAACTCGAGAATATACCCCAGGTTCCGGCCGCAACTCGAGAAAAACCATGAAACTTCCCCCTCGCCGCGAGATGAGACCCGATTCCCCTGGACTGCGTGCAGAGCAATTCCGTGTTCCACATTAAACGTGAAAGGAGCCGTGATTTCCTTGATGGCACTCCAGAGAAAACCCAAGATCACTGTCTCAAGTCTAGAGGGATCCTGAGGTCACTGGAGCAACACGAAAGGGCTCCGTGGACCCCAAATCAACTCGAGATGAGAGCTTATTCCCTGGCTTCGACTCAAGAGGAATAGCAACTTTTCACAAGCACCTCAAGAGGAGGCTTCTCTCAGCTTCAGGTATGTGAGAGGGACCCTGAGTTTGTGGCCTCAAGTGGAATGGACACCGAGATGCTCTGACTCGAAGTAAGGCCGTATATCCCTGCAGTGAATTGAATGCAGGCTCGTCTTGCATCTCCCAAGACGAAGGGATGTCTGAATCCCCTGTGGAGACGACAGAGAAAGACCTAGGCCTCCGCCTCATCGCGACCGGAGGCCTCACATCCTTTGAATACTCGAGAATTCTGCGGAGATCAATGCTTCCAAAGGAGACGATGCCTGGCTCTTCTTGCAAATGGATAGGAGTCCCAGGATCCGTGTGGCACGTGGAAAGGGACACTGGGTCTCCCTCCTCACGTGGAGACGCGTCCAAATTGCCATGCCAAGACTCGAGGAGAATCCCGAGGTGTCTCTCGCACCTAGGCAGGAGTCCTGACATCGCTGAACAAACACGTGTCTGGAAGGGCCCTCCCCGTCGTAACTCGAGAATATACCCCAGGTTCCGGCCGCAACTCGAGAAAAACCATGAGACTTCCCACTCGCCGTGAGATGAGGCCCGATTCCCCTGCACTGCGTGCAGAGCAATTAAGTGTTCCACATCAAACGTGAAAGGAGCCTTGATTTCCTTGATGGCACTCCAGAGAAAACCCAACATCACTGTCTAAAGTCTAGAGGGATCCTGAGGTCACTGGAGCAACACGAAAGGGCTCCGAGGAACCCAAATCTACTCGAGATGAGAGCTTCGTCCCTGGCTTCGACTCAAGAGGAATAGCAACTTTCCACAAGCACCTCAAGAGGAGGCTTCTCTCAGCTACAGGTATGTGAGAGGGACCCTGAGTTTGTGGCCTCAAGTCGAATGGACACCGAAATGCTCTGACTCGAATTAAGGCCGGATATCCCTGCAGTGAATTGAATGCAGGCTCGTCTTGCGTCTCCCAAGACAAAGGGATGTTTGAATCCCCTGTGGAGACGACAGAGAAAGACCTAGTCCACCGCCTCATTGCGAACGGAGACATCACATCCTTTGAAAAATCGAGAGGTCTGCACAGATCAATGCTTCCAAAGGAGACGATGCCTGACTCCTCTTGAAAATGGATAGGAGTCCCAGTATCTCTGTGGCACGTGGAAAGGGACCCTGGGTCTCCCTCCTCACGTATAGACGCGTCCCAATTGCCATGCCAAGACTCGAGGAGAATCCCGAGGTGTCCCTCGTACCTAGGCAGGAGTCCTGACGTCGCTGAACAAACACGTGTCTGGAAGGGCCCTCCCCGTTGTAACTCGAGAATATACCCCAGGTTCCGGCCGCAACTCGAGAAAAACCATGAGACTTCCCCTCGCCGCGACATGAGGCCCGATTCCCCTCCACTGCGTGCAGAGCAATTCCGTGTTCCACATCAAACGTGAAAGGAGACTTGATTTCCATGATGGCACTCCAGAGAATACCCAAAATCACTGTCTCAAGTCTAGAGGGATCCTGAGGTCACTGGAGCAACACAAAATGGCTCCGTGGACCCCAAATCAACTCGAGATGAGATCTTAGTCCCTGGCTTCGACTCAAGAGGAATACCAACTTTCCACAAGCACCTCAAGAGGAGGCTTCTCTCAGCTACAGGTATGTGAGAGGGACCCTGAGTTTGTGGCCTCAAGTGGAATGGACACCGAGATGCTCTGACTCGAAGTAAGGCCGGATATCCCTGCAGTGAATTGAAAGCAGGCTCGTCTTCCATCTCCCAAGATGAAGGGATGTCTGAATCCCCTGTGGAGACCACAGAGAAAGACCTAGTTCTCCGCTTCATTGAGACCGGAGACCTCACATCCTTTGAAAACTCGAGAGGTCTGCGGAGATCAATGCTTCCAAAGGAGACGATGCCTGACTCTTCTTGAAAATGGATAGGAGTCCCAGGATCCCTGTGGCACGTGGAAAGGGACCCTGGGTCTCCCGCCTCACGTGGAGACGCGTCCCAATTTCCATGCCAAGACTCGAAGAGAATCCCGAGGTGTCCCACGCACCTAGGCAGGAGTCCTGACGTCGCTGAACAAACACGTGTCTGCAAAGGCCCTCCCCGCCTTAACTCGAGAATATACCCCAGGTTCCGGCCGCAACTCGAGAAAAACCATGAGATGTTCCCCTCGCCGTGAGTTGAGGCCCGATTCCCCTGCATTGAATGCAGAGCAATTCCGTGTTCCACATAAAACGTGAAAAGAGCCTTGATTTCCTTGATGGCACCCCAGAGAAAACCCAAGATCACTGTCTCAAATCTAGAGGGATCCTGAGGTCACTGGACCAACAGGAAAGGGCTTTGTGGACCCCAAATCAACTCGAGATGAGAGCTTAGACCCTGTCTTCGACTCAAGAGGAATACCAACTTTCCACAAGGACCTCAAGAGGAGGCTTCTCTCAGCTACAGGTATATTTGAGGGACCCTGAGTTTGTTGCCTCAAGTGGAATGGACAGCGAGATGCTCTAACTCGAAGTAAGGCCGGATATCCCTGCAGTGAATTGAATGCAGGCTCGTCTTGCATCTCCCAAGACGAAGGGATGTCTGAATCCCCTGTGGAGACCTCAGAGAAAGACCGACTTCTCCGCCTCATCGCGACCGGAGGCCTCACATCCTTTGAAAACTCGAGAGGTCCGCGGAGATCAATGCTTCCAAAGGAGACGATGCCTGCCTCCTCTTGAAAATGGATAGGAGTCCCAGGATACCTATGGCACGTGGAAAGGGACCCTGGGTCTCCCGCCTCACGTGGAGACGCGTCCAAATTACCAGGCCAAGACTCGAGGAGAATCCCGAGGTGTCCCTCACACCTAGGCAGGAGTCCTGATGTCGCTGAACAAACACGTGTCTGGAAGGGCCCTCCCCGTCTTACTCGAGAATATACCCCAGGTTCCAGCCGCAACTCGAGAAAAACCATGAGATTTCCCCCTCGCCGCGAGTTGAGGCACGATTCCCCTGCACTGAATGCAGAGCAATTCCGTGTTCCACATCAAACGTGAAAGGAGCCTTGATTTCCTTGATGGCACTCCAGAGAAAACCCAAGATCACTGTCTCAAGTCTAGAGGGATCCTGAAGTCACTGGACCAACAGGAAAGGGCTTCGTGGACCCCAAATCAACTCGAGATGAGAGCTTAGACCTGGCTTAGACTCAAGAGGAATACCAACTTTCCACAAGCACCTCAAGAGGAGGTTTCTCTCAGCTACAGGTATATTTGAGGGACCCTGAGTTTGTGGCCTCAAGTGGAATGGACACCGAGATGCTCTGACTCGAAGTAAGGCCGGATATCCCTGCAGTGAATTGAATGCAGGCTCGTCTTGCATCTCCCAAGACGAAGGGATGTCTGAATCCCCTGTGGAGACCACAGAGAAAGACCTAATTCTCCGCCTCATAGCGACCATGGGCCTCACATCCTTTGAAAATTCGAGAGGTCCGCGGAGATCAATGCTTCCAAAGGAGACGATGCCTGACTCCTCTTGAAAATGGATAGGAGTCCCAGGATCCCTGTGGCACGTGGAAAGGGACCCTGGGTCTCCCGCCTCACGTGGAGACGCGTCCCAATTGCCATGCCAAGACTCGAGGAGAATCCCGAGGTGTCCCTCGCACCTAGGGAGGAGTCCTGACGTCGCTGAACAAACACGTGTCTGGAAGGGCCCTCCCCGTCGTAACTCGAGAATATACCCCAGGTTCCGGCCGAAACTCGAGAAAAACCATGAGATTTCCCCCTCGCCGCGAGTTGAGGCCCGATTCCCCTGCACTGCATGCAGAGCAATTCCGTGTTCCACATCAAACGTGAAAGGAGCCTTGATTTCCTTTATGGCACTCCAGAGAAAACCGAAGATCACTGTCTCAAGTGTAGAGGGATCCTGAGGTCACTGGAGCAACACGAAATTTCCCCTTGGACCCCAAATCAACTCGAGATGAGAGCTTAGTCCCTGGCTTCGACTCAAGAGGAATACTAACCTTACATAAGCACCTCAAGAGGAGGTTTCTCTCAGCTACAGGTGTGTGAGAGGGACCCTGAGTTTGTGGCCTCAAGTGGAATGGACACCGAGATGCTCTGACTCGAAGTAAGGCCGGATATCCCTGCAGTGAATTGAATGCAGGCTCGTCTTGCATCTCCCATGATGAAGGGTTGTCTGAATCCCCAGTGGAGACCTCAGAGAAAGACCGACTTCTCCGCCTCATCGCGACCGGAGGCCTCACATCCTTTGAAAACTCGAGAGGTCCGCGGAGATCAATGCTTCCAAAGGAGACGATGCCTGACTCCTCTTGAAAATGGATAGGAGTCCCAGGATCCCGGTGGCACGTGGAAATTGACCCTGGGTCTGCCGCCTCACGTGGAGTCGCGTCCAAATTGCCATGCCAAGACTCGAGGAGAATCCCGAGGTGTCCCTCGCACCTAGGCAGGAGTCCTGACGTCGCTGAACAAACACGTGTCTGGAAGGGCACTCCCCGTCGTAACTCGAGAATATACCCCAGGTTCCGGCCGCAACTCGAGAAATACCATGAGATTTCCCCCTCGCCGCGAGTTGAGGCCCGATTGCCCTGCACTGCATGCAGAGCAATTCCGTGTTCCACATCAAAAGTGAAAGGAGCCTTGATTTCCTTGATGGCACTCCAGAGAAAACCCAAGATCACTGTCACAAGTCTAGAGGGACCCTGAGGTCACTGGAACAACACGAAATTTCCCCTTTGACCCCAAATCTACTCGAGATGAGAGCTTAGTCCCTGGATTCGACTCAAGATGAATACCAACTTTCCACAAGCACCTCAAGAGGAGGCTTCCTTAAGCTACAGGTATGTGAGAGGGACCCTGAGTTTGTGGCCTCAAGTGGAATGGACACCGAGATGCTCTGACTCGAAGTAAGGCCGGATATCCCTGCAGTGAATTGAATGCAGGCTCGTCTTGCTTCTCCCAAGACGAAGGGTTGTCTGAATCCTCTGTGGAGACCACAGAGAAAGACATAGTCCTCCACCTCAACGCAACCGGAGGCCTCATATCCTTTGAAAATTCGAGAGGAACGCGGAGATCAATACTTCTGAAGGAGACGATGCCTGACTCCTCTTGAAAATGGATAGGAGTCCCAGGATCCCTGTGGCACGTGGAAAGGGACCCTGGGTCTCCCGCCTCACGTGGAGACGCGTCCCAATTGCCATGCCAAGGCTCGAGGAGAATCCCGAGGTGTCCCTCGCACCTAGGCAGGAGTCCTGACGTCGCTGAACAAACACGTGTCTGGAAGGGCTCTCCCCGTCGTAACTCGAGAATATGCCCCAGGTTCCGGCCGCAACTCGAGAAAAACCATGAGACTTTCCCCTCGCCGCGAGGTGAGGCCCGATTCCCCTGCACTGCGTGCAGAGCAATTCCGTGTTCCACATCAAAAGTGAAAGGAGCCTTGATTTCCTTGATGGCACTCCAGAGAAAACCCAAGATCACTGGCTCAAGTCTAGAGGGATCCTGAGGTCACTGGAGCAACACGAAAGGGCTCCGTGGACCCCAAATCAACTCGAGATGAGAGCTTAGTCCCTGGCTTCCAGTCAAGTGGAATACCAACTTTCCACAAGCACCTAAAGAGGAGGCTTCTCTCAGCTACAGGTATGTGAGAGGGACCCTGAGTTTGTGGCCTCAAGTGGAATGGACACGTAGATGCTCTTACTCGAAGTAAGGCCGGATATCACAATAGTGAATTGAATGCAGGCTCGTCTTGCATCTCCCAAGATTAAGGGATGTCTGAATCGCCTGTGGAGACCACAGAGAAAGACCTAGTCCTCCGCCTCATCGAGACCTGAGGCATCACATCCTTTGAAAACTCGAGAGGTCTGCGGAGGTCAATGCTTCCAAAGGAGACGATGCCTGACTCTTCTTGAAAATGGATAGCAGTCCCAGGATCCCTGTGGCACGTGGAAAAGGACGCTGGGTCTCCCGCTTCACGTGGAGACGCGTCCCAATTGCCATGCCAAGACTCGAGGAGAATCCCGAGGTCTCCCTCGCACCTAGGCAGGAGTCCTGACGTCGCTGAACAAACACGTGTCTGGAAGGGCCCTCCCCGTCGTTACTCGAGAATATACCCCAGGTTCCGGCCGCAACTCGAGAAAAACCATGAGACTTCCCCCTCGCCGCAAAATGAGGCCCGATTCCCCTGCACTGCGTGCAGAGCTATTCCGTGTTCCACATTAAACGTGAAAGGAGCCGTGATTTCCTTGATCGGACTCCAGAGAAAACCCAAGATCACTGTCTCAAGTCTAGAGGGATCCTGAGGTCACTGGAGCAACACGAAAGGGCTCCGTGGACCCCAAATCAACTCGAGATGAGAGCTTAGTCCCTGGCTTCGACTGAAGAGGAATACCAACTTTTCACAAGCACCTCAAGAGGAGGCTTCTCTCAGCTACAGGTATGTGAGAGGGATCCTGAGTTTGTGGCCTCAAGCGGAATGGACACCGAGATGCTCTGACTCGAAGTAAGGCCGGATATGCCTGCAGTGAATTGAATGCAGGCTCGTCTTGCATCTCCCAAGACGAAGGGATGTCTGAATCCCCTGTGGAGATGACAGAGAAAGACCTTGTTCTCCGCCTCATCGCGACAGGAGGCCTCACATCCTTTGAAAACTCGAGAGGTCTGCGGAGGTCAATGCTTCCAAAGGAGACGATGCCTGGCTCTTCTTGAAAATGGATAGGAGTCCCAGGATCCCTGTGGCACGTGGAAAGGGACCCTGGGTCTCCCGCGTCACGTGGAGACGCGTCCCAATTGCCATGCCAAGACTCGAGGAGAATCCCGAGGTTTCCCTCGCACCTAGGCAGGAGTCCTGACGTCGCTGAACAAACACGTGTCTGGAAGGGCCCTCCCCGTCGTAACTCGAGAAGATACCCCAGGTTCCGGCCGCAACTCGAGAAAAACCATGAGACTTCCCCCTCACCGCGAGATGAGGCCCGATTCCCCTGCACTGCGTGCAGAGCAATTCCGTGTTCCACATCAAACGTGAAAGGAGCCTTGATTTCCTTGATGGCACTCCAGAGAAAACCCAAGATCACTGGCTCAAGTCTAGAGGGATCCTGAGGTCACTGGAGCAACATGAAAGGGCTCCGTGGACCCCAAATCAACTCGAGATGAGAGCTTAGTCCCTGGCTTCGACTCAAGAGGAATACCGACTTTCCACAAGCACCTCAAGAGGAGGCTTCTCTCAGCTACAGGTATGTGAGAGGGACCCTGAGTTTGTGGCCTCAAGTGGAATGGACACCTAGATGCTCTGACTCGAAGTAAGGCCGGATATCACAATAGTGAATTGAATGCAGGCTCGTCTTGCATCTCCCAAGATGAAGGGATGTCTGAATCGCCTGTGGAGACCACAGAGAAAGACCTAGTCCTCCGCCTCATCGAGACCTGAGGCATCACATCCTTTGAAAACTCGAGAGGTCTGCGGAGGTCAATGCTTCCAAAGGAGACGATGCCTGACTCTTCTTGAAAATGGATAGCAGTCCCAGGATCCCTGTGGCACGTGGAAAAGGACGCTGGGTCTCCCGCTTCACGTGGAGACGCGTCCCAATTGCCATGCCAAGACTCGAGGAGAATCCCAAGGTCTCCCTCGCACCTAGGCAGGAGTCCTGACGTCGCTGAATAAACACGTGTCTGGAAGGGCCCTCCCCGTCGTAACTCGAGAATATACCCCAGGTTCCGGCCGCAACTCGAGAAAAACCATGAGACTTCCCCCTCGCCGCAAAATGAGGCCCGATTCCCCTGCACTGCGTGCAGAGCTATTCCGTGTTTCACATTAAACGTGAAAGGAGCCGTGATTTCCTTGATCGGACTCCAGAGAAAACCCAAGATCACTGTCTCAAGTCTAGAGGGATCCTGAGGTCACTGGAGCAACACGAAAGGGCTCCGTGGACCCCAAATCTACTCGAGATGAGAGCTTAGTCCCTGGCTTCGACTCAACAGGAATACCAACTTTTCACAAGCACCTCAAGAGGAGGCTTCTCTCAGCTACAGGTATGTGAGAGGGATCCTGAGTTTGTGGCCTCAAGTGGAATGGACACCGAGATGCTCTGACTCGAAGTAAGGCTGGATATGCCTGCAGTGAATTGAATGCAGGCTCGTCTTGCATCTCCCAAGACGAAGGGATGTCTGAATCCCCTGTGGAGATGACAGAGAAAGACCTAGTTCTCCGCCTCATCGCGACCGGAGGCCTCACATCCTTTGAAAACTCGAGAGGTCTGCGGAGGTCAATGCTTCCAAAGGAGACGATGCCTGGCTCTTCTTGAAAATGGATAGGAGTCCCAGGATCCCTGTGGCACGTGGAAAGGGACCCTGGGTCTCCCTCCTCACGTGGAGACGCGTCCCAATTGCCATGCCAAGACTGGAGGAGAATCCCGAGGTGTCCCTCGCACCTAGGCAGGAGTCCTGACGTCGCTGAACAAACACGTGTCTGGAAGGGCCCTCCTCGTCGTAACTCGAGAAGATACCCCAGGTTCCGGCCGCAACTCGAGAAAAACCATGAGACTTCCCCCTCACCGCGAGATGACGCCCGATTCCCCTGCACTGCGTGCAGAGCAATTCCGTGTTCCACATCAAACGTGAAAAGAGCCTTGATTTCCTTGATGGCACTCTAGAGAAAACCCAAGATCACTGGCTCAAGTCTAGAGGGATCCTGAGGTCACTGGAGCAACATGAAAGGGCTCCGTGGACCCCAAATCAACTCGAGATGAGAGCTTAGTTCCTGGCTTCGACTCAAGAGGAATACCGACTTTCCACAAGTACCTCAAGAGGAGGCTTCTCTCAGCTACAGGTATGTGAGAGGGACCCTGAGTTTGTGGCCTCAAGTGGAATGGACACCTAGATGCTCTGACTCGAAGTAAGGCCGGATATCATAATAGTGAATTCAATGCAGGCTCGTCTTGCATCTCCCAAGATGAAGGGATGTCTGAATCGCCTGTGGAGACCACAGAGAAAGACCTAGTCCTCCGCCTCATCGAGACCTGAGGCATCACATCCTTTGAAAACTCGAGAGGTCTGCGGAGGTCAATGCTTCCAAAGGAGACGATGCCTGACTCTTCTTGAAAATGGATAGCAGTCCCAGGATCCCTGTGGCACGTGGAAAAAGACCCTGGGTCTCCCGCTTCACGTGGAGACTCGTCCCAATTGCCGTGCCAAGACTCGAGGAGAATCCCGAGGTCTCCCTCGCACCTAAGCAGGAGTCCTGACGTCGCTGAACAAACACGTGTCTGGAAGGGCCCTCCCCGTCGTAACTCGAGAATATACCCCAGGTTCCGGCCGCAACTCGAGAAAAACCATGAGACTTCCCCCTCCCCGCAAAATGAGGCCCGATTCCCCTGCACTGCGTGCAGAGCTATTCCGTGTTCCACATTAAACGTGAAAGGAGCCGTGATTTCCTTGATCGGACTCCAGAGAAAACCCAAGATCACTGTCTCAAGTCTAGAGGGATCCTGAGGTCACTGGAGCAACACGAAAGGGCTCCGTGGACCCCAAATCAACTCGAGATGAGAGCTTAGTCCCTGGCTTCGACTCAACAGGAATACCAACTTTTCACAAGCACCTCAAGAGGAGGCTTCTCTCAGCTACAGGTATGTGAGAGGGATCCTGAGTTTGTGGCCTCAAGTGGAATGGACACCGAGATGCTCTGACTCGAAGTAAGGCCGGATATGCCTGCAGTGAATTGAATGCAGGCTCGTCTTGCATCTCCCAAGACGAAGGGATGTCTGAATCCCCTGTGGAGATGACAGAGAAAGACCTAGTTCTCCGCCTCATCGCGACCGGAGGCCTCACATCCTTTGAAAACTCGAGAGGTCCGCGGAGATCAATGCTTCCAAAGGAGACGATGCCTGACTCCTCTTGAAAATGGATAGGAGTCCCAGGATCTCTGTGGCACGTGGAAAGCGACCCTGGGTCTCCCGCCTCACGTGGAGACGCGTCCCAATTGCCATGCCAAGACTCGAGGAGAATCCCGAGGTGTCCCTCGCACCTAGGCAGGAGTCCTGACGTCGCTGAACAAACACGTGTCTGGAAGGGCCCTCCCCGTCGTAACTCGAGAATATACCCTAGGTTCCGGCCGCAACTCGAGAAAAACCATGAGACTTCCCCCTCGCCGCGAGATGAGGCCCGATTCCCCTGCCCTGCGTGCAGAGATATTCCGTGTTCCACATTAAACGTGAAAGGAGCCGTGATTTCCTTGATGGCACTCCAGAGAAAACCCAAGATCACTGTCTCAAGTCTAGAGGGATCCTGAGGTCACTGGAGCAACACGAAAGGGCTCCGTGGACCCCAAATCAACTCGAGATGAGAGCTTAGTCCCTGGCTTCGACTCAAGAGGAATACCAACTTTTCACAAGCACCTCAAGAGGAGGCTTCTCTCAGCTACAGGTATGTGAGAGGGACCCTGAGTTTGTGGCCTCAAGTGGAATGGACACCGAGATGCTCTGACTCGAAGTAAGGCCGGATATGCCTGCAGTGAATTGAATGCAGGCTCGTCTTGCATCTCCCAAGTCGAAGGGATGTCTGAATCCCCTGTGGAGACGACAGAGAAAGACCTAGTTCTCCGCCTCATCGCGACCGGAGGCCTCACATCCTTTGAAAACTCGAGAGGTCTGCGGAGATCAATGCTTCCAAAGGAGGCGATGCCTGGCTCTTCTTGAAAATGGATAGGAGTCCCAGGATCCCTGTGGCACGTGGAAAGGGACCCTGGGTCTCCCGCCTCACGTGGAGACGCGTCCCAATGGCCATGCCAAGACTCGAGGAGAATCCCGAGGTGTCCCTCGCACCTAGGCAGGAGTCCTGACGTCGCTGAACAAACACGTGTCTGGAAGGGCCCTCCCCGTCGTAACTCGAGAATATACCCCAGGTTCTGGCCGCAACTCGAGAAAAGCCATGAGACTTCCCCCTCGCCGCGAGATGAGGCCCGTTTCCCCTGCACTGCGTGCAGAGCAATTCCGTGTTCCACATCAAACGTGAAAGGAGCCTTGATTTCCTTGATGGCACTCCAGAGAAAACCCAAGATCACTGTCGCAAGTCTAGAGGGATCCTGAGGTCACTGGAGCAACACGAAAGGGCGCCGTGGACCCCAAATCTACTCGAGATGAGAGCTTAGTCCCTGGCTTCGACTCAAGAGTGATACCAACTTTCCACAAGCACCTCAAGAGGAGGCTTCTCTCAGCTACAGGTATGTGAGAGGGACCCTGAGTTTGTGGCCTCAAGTGGAATGGACACAGAGATGCTCTGACTCTAAGTAAGGCTGGATATCCCTGCAGTGAATTGAATGCAGGCTCGTCTTGCATCTCCCAAGACGAAGGAATGTCTGAATACCCTGTGGAGACCACAGAGAAAGACCTAGTCCTCGGCCTCAATGCGACCGGAGGGCTCACATCATTTGAAAACATGAGAGGTCCACGGAGATCAATGGTTCCAAAAGAGACGATGCCTGACTCCTCTTGAAAATGGATAGGAGTCCCAGGATCCCTGTGGTACGTGGGAAGGGACCCTGGGTCTCCAGCATCACGTGGAGACGCGTCCCAATTGCCATGCCAAGACTCGAGGAGAATCCCGAGGTGTCCCTCGCACCTAGGCACGAGTCCCGACGTCGCTGAACAAACACGTGTCTGGAAGGGCCCTCCCCGTCGTAACTCGAGAATATACCCCAGGTTCCGGCCGCAACTCGAGAAAAACCATGAGACTTCCCCCTCGCCGCGAGATGAGGCCCGATTCCCCTGCACTGCATGCAGAGCAATTCTGTGTTCCACAGCAAACGTGAAAGGAGCCTTGATTTCCTTGATGGCACTCCAGAGAAAACCCAAGATCACTGTCTCAAGTCTAGAGGGATCCTGAGGTCACTGGAGCAACACGAAAGGGCTCCGTGGACCCCAAATCAACTAGAGATGAGAGCTTAGTCCCTGGCTTCGACTGAAGAGGAATACCAACTTTCCACAAGCACCTCAAGAGGAGGCTTCTCTCAGCTACAGGTATGTGAGAGGGACCCTGAGTTTGTGGCCTCAAGTGGAAAGGACACCGAGATGCTCTGACTCGAAGTAAGGCCGGATATTCCTGCCGTGAATTGAATGCAGGCTCGTCTTGCATCTCCCAAGACGAAGGGATGTCTGAATCCCCTGTGGAGACAGCAGAGAAAGACCGAGTTCTCCGCCTCATCGGGACCGGAGGCCTCACATCCTTTGAAAACTCGAGAGGTCCGAGGAGATCAGTGCTTCCAAAGGAGACGATGCCTGACACCTCTTGAAAATGGATAGGAGTCCCAGGATTTCTGTGGTACGTGGAAAGGGACCCTGGGTCTCCCGCCTCACGTGGAGACGCGTCCCAATTGCCATGCCAAGACTCGAAGAGAATCCCGATTTGTCCCTCGCACCTAGGCAGGAGTCCTGACGTCGCTGAACAAACACGTGTCTGGAAGGGCCCTCCCCGTCGTAACTCGAGAATATACCCCAGGTTCGGGCCGCAACTCGAGAAAAACCATGAGATTTCCCCCTGGCCGTGAGTTAAGGCCCGATTCCCCTGCACTGCATGCAGAGCAATTCCGTGTTCCACATCAAACGTGAAAGGTGCCTTCATTTCCTTGATGGCACTCCAGAGAAAACCCAAGATCACTGTCTGAAGTCTAGAGGGATCCTGAGGTCACTGGACCAACAGGAAAGGGCTCCGTGGACCCCAAATCAAGTCGAGATGAGAGCTTAGTACCTGGCTTCGACTCAAGAGGAATACCAACTTTCCACAAGCACCTCAAGAGGAGGCTTCTCTCAGCTACAGGTATGTGAGAGGGACCCTGAGTTTGTGGCCTCAAGTGGAATGGACACCGTGATGATCTGACTCGAAGTAAGGCCGGATATCCCTGCACTGAACTGAAAGCAGGCTCGTCTTGCATCTCCCAAGACGAAGGGATGTCTGAATCCCCTGTGGAGACAACAGAGAAAGACCTAGTTCTCCGCCTCATCGAGACCGGAGGCCTCACATCCTTTGAAAACTCGAGAGGTCCGCGGAGATCAATGTTTCCAGAGGAAACGATGCCTGACTCTTGTTGACAATGGATAGGAGTCCCAGGATCCCTGTGGCACGTGGAAAGGGACCCTGGGTCTCCCGCCTCACGTGGAGACACGTCCCAATTGCCATGCCAAGACTCGAGGAGAATCCCGAGGTGTCCCTCGCACCTAGGCACGAGTCCTGACGTCGCTGAACAAACACGTGTCTGGAAGGGCCCTCCGCTTCGTAACTCGAGAATATACCCCAGGTTCCGGCCGCAACTCGAGAAAAACCATGAGACTTCCCCCTCGTCGCGAGATGAGGCCCGATTCCCCTGAACAGCGTGCAGAACAATTCCGTGTTCCACATCAAACGTGAAAGGAGCCTTGATTTCCTTGATGGCCCTCCTGAGAAAACCCAAGATCACTGTCTCAAGTCTAGAGGGTTCCTGAGGTCACTGGAGCAACACGAAAGGGCTCTGTGTACCCCAAATCAACTCGAGATGAGAGCTTAGTCCCTGGCTTCGACTCAAGAGGAATACCAACTTTCCACAAGCACCTCAAGAGGAGGCTTCTCTCAGCTACAGGTATGTGAGAGGGACCCTGAGTTTGTGGCCTCAAGTGGAATGGACACCGAGATGCTCTGACTCGAAGTAAGGCCGGATATCCCTGCAGTGATTTGAATGCAGGCTCGTCTTGCATCTCCCAAGACGAAGGGATGTCTGAATCCCCTGTGGAGACCACAGAGAAAGACGTAGTCCTCCGCCTCATCGCTACCGGAGACCTCACATCCTTTGAAAAATCGAGAGGTCCGCGGAGATCAATGCTTCCAAAGGAGACGATGCCTGACTCCTCTTGAAAATGGATAGGAGTCCCAGGATCTCTGTGGCACGTGGAAAGGGACGCTGGGTCTCCCGCCTCACGTGGAGACGCGTCCCAATTGCCATGCGAAGACTCGAGGAGAATCCCGAGGTGTCCCTCCCACCTAGGCAGGAGTCCTGACGTCGCTGAACAAACACGTGTCTGGAAGGGCCCTCCCCGTCGTAACTCGAGAATATACCCCAGGTTCCGGCCGCAACTCGAGAAAAACCATGAGACTTCCCCCTCGCCGCGAAATGAGGCCCGATTCCCCTGCCCTGCGTGCAGAGCTATTCCTTGTTCCACATTAAACGTGAAAGGAGCCGTGATTTCCTTGATGGCACTCCAGAGAAAACCCAAGATCACTGTCTCAAGTCTAGAGGGATCCTGAGGTCACTGGAGCAACACGAAAGGGCTCCGTGGACCCCAAATAAACTCGAGATGAGAGCTTAGTCCCTGGCTTCGACTCAAGAGGAATACCAACTTTTCACAAGCACCTCAAGAGGAGGCTTCTCTCAGCTACAGGTATGTGAGAGGGACCCTGAGTTTCTGGCCTCAAGTGGAATTGACACCGAGATGTTCTGACTCGAAGTAAGGCCGAATATCCCTGCAGTGAAATGAATGCATGCTCGTCTTGCATCTCCCAAGACGAAGGGATGTCTGAATCCCCTGTGGAGACCACAGAGAAAGACCGAGTTCTCCGCCTCAACGCGACCGGAGACCTCACATACTTTGAAAATTCGAGAGGTCCGCGGAGATCAATGCTTCCAAAGGAGACGATGCCTGACTCCTCTTGAAAATGGATAGGAGTCCCAGGATCCCTGTGGCACGTGGAAAGGGACCCTGGGTCTCCCACCTCACGTGGAGACGTGTCCCAATTGCCATGCCAAGACTCGAGGAGAATCCCAAGGTGTCCCTCGCACCTAGGCAGGAGTCATGACGTCGCTGAACAAACACGTGTCTGGAAGGTCCCACCCAGTCTTAACTCGAGAATATACCCCAGGTTCCGGCCGCAACTCGAGAAAAACCATGAGACTTCCCCCTCGACGCGAGATGAGGCCCGATTCCCCTGCACTGCGTGCAGAGCCATTCCATGTTCCACATCAAACGTGAAAGGAGCCTTGATTTCCTTGATGGAACTCCAGAGAAAACCCAAGATCACTGTCTCACGTCTGGAGGGATCCTGAGGTCACTGGACCAACAGGAAAGGGCTTCTTGGACCCCAAATCAACTCGAGATGAGAGCTTAGACCCTGGCTTAGACTCAAGAGGAATACCAACTTTCCACAAGGACCTCAAGAGGAGGCTTCTCTCAGCTACAGGTATATTTGAGGAACCCTGAGTTTGTGGCCTCAAGAGGAATGGACACCGAGATGCTCTGACTCGAAGTAAGGCCGGATATCCCTGCAGTGAATTGAATGCAGGCTCGTCTTGCATCTCCCAAGACGAAGGGTTGTATGACTCCCCTGTGGAGACCACAGAGAAAGACCTAGTCCTCCGCCTCAACGCGACCGGAGGCCTCATATCCTTTGAAAACTAGAGAGGTCCGCGGAGATCAATGCTTCCAAAGGAGACGATGCCTGACTCCTCTTGAAAATGGATAGGAGTCCCAGGATCCCTGTGGCACGTGGAAAGGGACCCTGGGTCTCCCGCCTCACGTGGAGACGCGTCCCAATTGCCATGCCAAGACTCGAGGAGAATCCCGAGGTGTCCCTCGCCCCTAGGCAGGAGTCCTGACGTCGCTGAACAAACACGTGTCTGGAAGGGCCCTCCCCGTCGTAACTCGAGAATATACCCCAGGTTCCGGCCGCAACTCGAGAAAAACCATGAGACTTCCCCCTCGCCACGAGATGAGGCCCGATTCCCCTGCACTGCGTGCAGAGCAATTCTGTGTTCCACATCAAACGTGAAAGGAGCCTTGATTTCCTTGATGGCACTCCAGAGAAAACACAAGATCACTGTCTCAAGGCTAGAGGGATGCTGAGGTCACTGGAGCAACACGAAAGAGCTCCGTGGACCCCAAATCAACTCGAGATGAGA
The DNA here is from genome assembly GCF_033118175.1 of Dama dama. Taxonomy (NCBI): domain Eukaryota; kingdom Metazoa; phylum Chordata; class Mammalia; order Artiodactyla; family Cervidae; genus Dama; species Dama dama. The sequence goes on along the minus strand of NC_083697.1, from coordinate 7,117,054 downwards.
GCTTAGTCCCTGGCTTCGACTCAAAAGGAATACCAACTTTTCACAAGCAGCTCAAGAGGAGGCTTCTCTCAGCTACAGGTAAGTGAGAGGGACCCTGAGTTTGTGGCCTCAAGTGGAATGGACACCGAGATGCTCTGACTCGAAGTAAGGCATGAGACGATGCCTGACTCCTCTTGAAAATGGATAGGAGTCCCAGGATCCCTGTGGCACGTGGAAAGGGACCCTGGGTCTCCCGCCTCACGTGGAGACGCGTCCCAATTGCCATGCCAAGACTCGAGGAGAATCCCGAGGTGTCCCTCGCACCTAGGCAGGAGTCCTGAGGTCGCTGACCAAACACGTGTCTGGAAGGGCCCTCCCCGTCGTAACTCGAGAATATACCCCAGGTTCCGGCCGAAACTCGAGAAAAACCATGAGATTTCCCCCTAGCCGCGAGTTGAGGCCCGATTCCCCTGCACTGCATGCAGAGCAATTCCGTGTTCCACATCAAACGTGAAAGGAGCCTTGATTTCCTTGATGGCACTCCAGAGAAAACCGAAGATCACTCTCTCAAGTCTAGAGGGATCCTGAGGTCACTGGAGCAACACGAAATTTCCCCTTGGACCCCAAATCAACTCGAGATGAGAGCTTAGTCCCTGGCTTCGACTCAAGAGGAATACTAACCTTACATAAGCACCTCAAGAGGAGGCTTCTCTCAGCTACAGGTGTGTGAGAGGGACCCTGAGTTTGTGGCCTCAAGTGGAATGGACACCGAGATGCTCTGACTCGAAGTAAGGCCGGATATCCCTGCAGTGAATTGAATGCAGACTTGTCTTGCATCTCCCAAGACGAAGGGATGTCTGAATCGCCTGTGGAGACCACAGAGAAAGACGTAGTCCTCCTCCTCATCGCGACCGGAGGCCTCACATCCTTTGAAAACTCGAGAGGTCCGCGGAGATCAATGCTTCCAAAGGAGACGATGCCTGACTCCTCTTGAAAATGGATAGGAGTCCCAGGATCCCTGTGGCACGTGGAAAGGGACACTGGGTCTCCCGCCTCAAGTGGAGACGCATCCCAATTGCCATGCCAAGACTCGAGGAGAATCCCGAGGCGTCCCTCGCACCTAGGCAGGAGTCCTGACGTCGCTGAACAAACACGTGTCTGGAGGGGCCCTCCCATCGTAACTCGAGAATATACCCCAGGTTCCGGCCGCAACTCGATAAAAACCATGAGACTTCCCCCTCGCCGCGAGATGAGACCCGATTCCCCTGCACTGCGTGCAGAGCAATTCCGTGTTCCACATCAAACGTGCAAGGAGCATTGATTTCCTTGATGGCACTCCAGAAAAAACCCAAGATCACTGTCGCAAGTCTGGAGGGATCCTGAGGTCACTGGAGCAACATGAAAGGGCTCCGTGGACCCCAAATCTACTCGAGATGAGAGCTTATTCCCTGGCTTCGACTCAAGAGGAATACCAACTTTCCACAAGCACCTCAAGAGGAGGCTTCTCTCAGCTACAGGTATGTGAGAGGGACCCTGAGTTTGTGGCCTCAAGTGGAATGGACACCGAGATGCTCTGACTCGAAGTAAGGCCGGATATCCCTGCAGTGAATTGAATGCAGGCTCGTCTTGCATCTCCCAAGACGAAGGGATGTCTGAATCCCCTGTGGAGACGACAGAGAAAGAACTAGTCCTCAGCATCATCGCGTCCGGAGACCTCACATCCTTTGAAAACTCGAGAGGTCTGCAGAGATCAATGCTTCCAAAGGAGACGATGCCTGACTCCTCCTGAAAATGGATAGGATTCCCAGGATCCCTGTGGCACGTGGAAAGGGACTCTGGGTCTCCCGCCTCACGTGGAGACGCGTCCCAATTGCCATGCCAAGACTCGAGGAGAATCCCGAGGTGTCCCTCGCACCTAGGCAGGAGTCCTGACGTCGCTGAACAAACACGTATCTGGAAGGGCCCTCCCCATCGTAACTCGAGAATATACCCCAGGTTCCGGCCGCAACTCGAGAAAAACCATGAGACTTCCCCCTCGCCGCGAGATGAGGCCCGATTCCCCTGCACTGCATGCAGAGCAATTCCGTGTTCCACATCAAACGTGAAAGGAGCCTTGATTTCCTTTATGGCACTCCAGAGAAAACCCAAGATCACTGTCTCAAGTCTAGAGGGATCCTGAGGTCACTGGAGCAACACGAAAGGGCTCCGTGGACCCCAAATCAACTCGAGATGAGAACTTATTCCCTGGCTTCGACTCAAGAGGAATACCAACTTTTCACAAGCACCTCAAGAGGAGGCTTCTCTCTGCTACAGGTAAGTGAGAGTGACCCTGAGTTTGTGGCATCAAGGGGAATGGACACCGAGATGCTCTGACTCGAAGTAAGGCCGGATATCCCTGCAGTGAATTGAATGCAGGCTCGTCTTGCATCTCCCAAGACGAAGGGATGTCTGAATCCCCTGTGGAGACCACAGAGAAAGACCTAGATCTCCGCCTCTTCGCGAACGGAGGCGTCACATCCTTTGAAAACTCAAGAGGTCCACGGAGATCAATGCTTCCAAATGAGACGATGCCTGACTCCTCTTGAAAATGGATAGGAGTCCCAGGATCCCTTTGGCACGTCAAAGGGACCCTGGGTCTCCCACCTCATGTGGAGACGCGTCCCAATTGCCATGCCAAGACTCCAGGAGAATCCCGAGGTGTCCCTCACCCCTAGGCAGGAGTCCTGACGTCGCTGAACAAACACGTGTCTGGAATGGCCCTCCCCGTCCTAACTCGAGAATATACCCAAGGTTCCGGCCGACCTCGAGAAAAACCATGAGATTTCCCCCTCGCCGCGAGTTGAGGCCCGATTCCCCTGCACTGCATGCAGAGCAATTCCGTGTTCCACATCAAACGTGAAAGGAGCCTTGATTTCCTTGATGGCACTCCAGAGAAAACCCAAGATCACTGTCTCAAGTCTAGAGGGATCCTGACGTCACTGGAGCAACACGAAATTTCCCCTTGGACCCCAAATCAACTCGAGATGAGAGCTTAGTCCCTGCCTTCGACTCAACAGGAATACCAACTTTCCACAAGCACCTCAAGAGGAGGCTTCTCTCAGCTACAGGTATGTGAGAGGGACCCTGAGTTTGTGGCCTCATGTGGAATGGACACCGAGATGCTCTGACTCAAAGTAAGGCCGGATATCCCTGCAGTGAATTGAATGCAGGCTCGTCTTGCATCTCCAAAGACGAAGGGATGTCTGAATCACCTGTGGAGACCACAGAGAAAGACCTAGTCCTCCGCCTCATCGCGACCAGAGGCCTCACATCCTTTGAAAACTCGAGAGGTCCAAGGAGATCAATGCTTCCAAAGGAGACGATGCCTGACTCCTCTTGAAAATGGATAGGAGTCCCAGGATCCCTGTGGCACGTGGAAAGGGACCCTGGGTCTACCGCCTCACGTGGAGACGCGTCCCAATTGCCATGCCAAGACTCGAGGAGAATCCCGAGGTTTCCCTCGCACCTAGGCAGTAGTCCTTATGTCGCTGAACAAACACGTGTCTGAAAGGGCCCTCCCCGTCGTAACTCGAGAATATACCCAAGGTTCCGGCCCCAACTCGAGAAAAACCATGAGACTTCCCCGTCGCCGCGAGATGAGGCCCGATTCCCCTGCACTGTGTCCAGAGCATTTCCGTGTTCCACATCAAACGTGAAAGGAGCCTTGATTTCCTTGATGACACTCCAGAGAAAACCCAAGATCACTGTCTCAAGTCTAGAGGGATAATGAGGTCACTGGAGCAACACGAAAGGTCTCCGTCGACCCAAAATCAACTCGAGATGAGAGCTTAGTCCCTGGCTTCGACTCAAGAGGACTACCAACTTTCCACAAGCAGCTCAAGAGGAGGATTCTCTCAGCTACAGGTATGTGAGAGGGACCCTGAGTTTGTGGCCTCAAGTGGAATGGACACCGAGATGCTCTGACTCGAAGTAAGGCCGGATATTCCTGCAGTGAATTGAATGCAGGCTCGTCTTGCATCTCCCAAGACGAAGGGATGTCTGAATCCCCTGTGGAGACCACAGAGAAAGACCTAGTCCTCCGCCTCATCGCGACCGGAGGCCTCACATCGTTTGAAAACTCGAGAGATCGGCGGAGATCAATGCTTCCAAAGGAGCCGATGCCTGACTCCTCTTGAAAATGGATAGGAGTCCCAGGATCCCTGTGGCACGTTTAAAGGGACCCTGGGACTCCCGTCTCACGTGGAGACGCGTCCCAATTGTCATGCCAAGACTCGAGGAGAATCCCAAGGTGTCCGTCGCACTTAGGCAGTAGTCCTTATGTCGCTGAACAAACACGTGTCTGGAAGGGCCCTCCCCGTCGTAACTCCAGAATATACCCCATGTTCTGGCCGCAACTCGAGAAAAACCATGAGACTTCCCCCTCGCCCCGAGATGAGGCCCGATTCCCCTGCACTGCGTCCAGAGCAATTCCGTGTTCCACATCAAACGTGAAAGGAGCCTTGATTTCCTTGATGACACTCCAGAGAAAACCCAAGATCACTGTCTCAAGTCTAGAGGGATAATGAGGTCACTGGAGCAACACGAAAGGGCTCCGTCGACCCCAAATCAACTCGAGATGAGAGCTTAGTCCCTGGCTTCGACTCAAGAGGAATACCAACTTTCCTAAAGCACCTCAAGAGCAGGCTTCTCTCAGCTACAGGTATGTGAGAGGGACCCTGAGTTTGTGGCCTCAATTGGAATGGACAATGAGATGCTCTGACTCGAAGTAAGGCCGGATATCCCTGCAGTGAATTGAATGCAGGCTCGTCTTGCATCTCCCAAGACAAAGGGATGTCTGAATCCCCTGTGCAGAACACAGAGAAAGACCTAGTCCTCTGCCTCAACGCGTCCGGAGGCGTCATATCCTTTGAAAATTCGAGAGGTCCACGGAGATCAATGCTTCCAAAGGAGACGATGCCTGACTCCTCTTGAAAATGGATAGGAGTCCCAGGATCCCTGTCGCACGTGTAAAGGGACCCTGGGTCTCCCGCCTCACGTTTAGACGCGTTTCAATTGCCATGCCAAGACTCGAGGAGAATCCCGAGGTGTCCCTCGCACCTAGGAAGGAGTCCTGACGTCGCTGAACAAACACGTGTCTGGAAGGGCCCTCCCCGTCGTAACTCGACAATATACCACAGGTTCCGGCCGCAACTCGAGAAAAACCATGAGACTTCCCCCTCGCCGCGAGATGAGGCCCGATTCCCCTGCACTGCGTGCAGAGCAATTCCGTGTTCCACATCAAACGTGAAAGGAGCCTTGATTTCCTTGATGGCACTCCAGAGAAAACCCAAGATCACTGTCTCCAATCTAGAGGGATCCTGAGGTCACTGGAGCAACACGAAAGAGCTCCGTGGACCCCAAATCAACTCGAGATGAGAGTTTAGTCCCTGGCTTCGACTCAACAGGAATAGCGACTTTCCACAAGCACCTCAAGATTAGGCTTCTCTCTGCTACAGGTAAGTGAGAGTGACCCTGAGTTTGTGGCCTCAAGGGGAATGGACACCGAGATGCTCTGACTCGAAGTAAGGCCGGATATCCCTGCAGTGAATTGAATGCAGGCTCGTCTTGCATCTCCCAAGACGAAGGGATGTCTGAATCCCCTGTGGAGACCACAGAGAAAGACCTAGATCTCCGCCTCTTCGCGAACGGAGGCCTCACATCCTTTGAAAACTCAAGAGGTCCGCGGAGATCAATGCTTCCAAATGAGACGATGCCTGACTCCTCTTGAAAATGGATAGGAGTCCCAGGATCCCTGTGGCACGTCAAAGGGACCCTGGGTCTCCCACCTCATGTGGAGACGGGTCACAATTGCCATGCCAAGACTCCAGGAGAATCCCAAGGTGTCCCTCGCCCCTAGGCAGGAGTCCTGACGTCGCTGAACAAACACGTGTCTGGAATGGCCCTCCCCGTCCTAACTCGAGAATATACCCCATGTTCCGGCCGCAACTCGAGAAAAACCATGAGATTTCCCCCTCGCCGCGAGTTGAGGCCCGATTCCCCTGCACTGCATGCAGAGCAATTCCGTGTTCCACATCAAACGTGAAAGGAGCCTTGATTTCCTTGATGGCACTCCAGAGAAAACCCAAGATCACTGTCTCAAGTCTAGAGGGATCCTGACGTCACTGGAGCAACACGAAATTTCCCCTTGGACCCCAAATCAACTCGAGATGAGAGTTAGTCCCTGGCTTCGAATCAAGAGGAATACCAAATTTTCACAAGCAGCTCAAGAGGAGGCTTCTCTCAGCTACAGGTAAGTGAGAGGGACCCTGAGTGTGTGTCCTCAAGTGGAATGGACACCGAGATGCTCTGACTCGAAGTAAGGCCGGATATCCCTGCAGTGAATTGAATGCAGGCTCGTCTTGCATCTCCCAAGACGAAGGGATGTCTGAATCCCCTGTGGAACCACAGAGAAAGACCTAGTTCTCCGCCTCATCGCGACCGGAGGCCTCACATCCTTTGAAAACTCAAGAGGTCCGCGGAGATCAATGCTTCCAAAGGAGACGATGCCTGACTCTTCCTGAAAATGGATAGGAGTCCCAGGATCCCTTTGGCACGTGGAAAGGGACACTGGGCCTTCCGCCTCACGTGGAGACGCGTCCCAATTGCCATGCCAAGACTCGAGGAGAATCCCGAGGTGTCCCTTGCACCTAGGCAGGAGTCCTGACGTGGCTGAACAAACACGTGTCTGGAAGGGCCCTCCCCGTCGTAACTCGAGAATATACCCCAGGTTCCGGCCGCAACTCGAGAAAAACGATGAGACTTTCCCTTCGCCGCGAGATAAGGCCTGATTCCCCTGCACTGCGTGCAGAGCAATTCCTTGTTCCACTTCAAACGTGAAAGGAGCCTTGATTTCCTTGAGGGCACTCCAGAGAAAACCCAAGATCACTGTTTCAAGTCTAGAGGGATCCTGAGGTCACTGGAGCAAAAGGTAAGGGCTCCGTGGACCCCAAATCAACTCGAGATGAGAGCTTAGTCCCTGGCTTCAACTCAAGAGGAATACGAACTTTCCACAATCCCCTCAAGAGGAGGCTTCTCTCAGCTACAGGTATGTGAGAGGGACCCTGAGTTTGTGGCCTCAAGTAGAATGGACACCGAGATGTTCTGACTAGAAGTAAGGCCGGATATCCCTGCAGTGAATTGAATGCAGGCTCATCTTGCATCTCCCAAGATGAAGGGATATCTGAATCCCCTGTGGAGACCACAGAGAAAGACCTAGTTCTCAGCCTCATGGCGACCGGAGGCCTCACATCCTTTGAAAACTCGAGAGGTCGGCGGAGATCAATGCTTCCAAAGGAGACGATGCCTGACTCCTCTTGAAAATGGAAAGGAGTCCCAGGATCCCTGTGGCACTTGGAAAGGGACCCTGGGTCACCCGCCTCACGTGGAGACACGTCCCAATTGCCATGCCAAGACTCGAGGAGCATCCCGAGTTGTCCCTCGCAACTAGGCAGGAGTCCTGACGTCGCTGAACAAACACGTGTCTGGAAGGGACCTCCCCGTCTTAACTTGAGAATATACCCCAGGTTCCGGCCGCAATTCGAGAAAAACCATGAGACTTCCCCCTCGCCGCGAGATGAGGCCCGATTCTCCGGCACTGCGTGTAGAGCATTCCGTGTTCCACATCAAACGTGAAAGGAGCCTTGATTTCCTTGATGGCACTCCAGAGAAAACCCAAGATCACTGTCTCAAGTCTAGAGGGATCCTGAGGTCACTGGAGCAACACGAAAGGGCTCCGTGGACCCCAAATCAACTCAAGATGAGAGCTTAGTCCCTGGCTTTGACTCAAGAGGAATACCAAATTTTCACAAGCAGCTCAAGAGGAGGCTTCTCTCAGCTACAGGTAAGTGAGAGGGACCCTGAGTGTGTGTCCTCAAGTGGAATGGACACCGAGATGCTCTGACTCGAAGTAAGGCCGGATATCCCTGCAGTGAATTGAATGCAGGCTCGTCTTGCATGTCCCAAGACGAAGGGATGTCTGAATCCCCTGTGGAACCACAGAGAAAGACCTAGTTCTCCGCCTCATCGCGACCGGAGGCCTCACATCCTTTGAAAACTCAAGAGGTCCGCGGAGATCAATGCTTCCAAAGGAGACGATGCCTGACTCTTCCTGAAAATGGATAGGAGTCCCAGGATCCCTTTGGCACGTGGAAAGGGACACTGGGCCTTCCGCCTCAAGTGGAGACGCGTCCCAATTGCCATGCCAAGACTCGAGGAGTATCCCGAGGTGTCCCTTGCACCTAGGCAGGAGTCCTGACGTGGCTGAACAAACACGTGTCTGGAAGGGCCCTCCCCGTCGTAACTCGAGAATATACCCCAGGTTCCGGCCGCAACTCGAGAAAAACGATGAGACTTTCCCTTCGCCGCGAGATAAGGCCTGATTCCCCTGCACTGCGTGCAGAGCAATTCCGTGTTCCACTTCAAACGTGAAAGGAGCCTTGATTTCCTTGAGGGCACTCCAGAGAAAACCCAAGATCACTGTTTCAAGTCTAGAGGGATCCTGAGGTCACTGGAGCAAAAGTTAAGGGCTCCGTGGACCCCAAATCAACTCGAGATGAGAGCTTAGTCCCTGGCTTCAACTCAAGAGGAATACGAACTTTCCACAATCCCCTCAAGAGGAGGCTTCTCTCAGCTACAGGTATGTGAGAGGGACCCTGAGTTTGTGGCCTCAAGTAGAATGGACACCGAGATGCTCTGACTAGAAGTAAGGCCGGATATCCCTGCAGTGAATTGAATGCAGGCTCATCTTGCATCTCCCAAGATGAAGGGATATCTGAATCCCCTGTGGAGACCACAGAGAAAGACCTAGTTCTCAGCCTCATGGCGACCGGAGGCCTCACATCCTTTGAAAACTCGAGAGGTCGGCGGAGATCAATGCTTCCAAAGGAGACGATGCCTGACTCCTCTTGAAAATGGATAGGAGTCCCAGGATCCCTGTGGCACGTGGAAAGGGACCCTGGGTCTCCCGCCTCACGTGGAGACACGTCCCAATTGCCATGCCAAGACTCGAGGAGCATCCCGAGTTGTCCCTCGCAACTAGGCAGGAGTCCTGACGTCGCTGAACAAACACGTGTCTGGAAGGGACCTCCCCGTCTTAACTTGAGAATATACCCCAGGTTCCGGCCGCAACTCGAGAAAAACCATGAGACTTCCCCCTCGCCCCGACATGAGGCCCGATTCCCCTGCACTGCGTGCAAAGCAATTCCGTGTTCCACATCAAATGTGAAAGGAACCTTGATTTCCTTGACGGCACTCCAGAGAAAACCCAAGATCACTGTCTCAAGTCTAGAAGGATCCTGAGGTCACTGGAGCAACAAGAAAGGGCTCCGTGGACCCCAAATCAACTCGAGATGAGAGCTTAGTCCCTGGCTTCGACTCAAGAGGAATACCAACTTTCCACAAGCACCTCAAGAGGAGGCTTCTCCCAGCTACATAGATGTGAGAGGGACCCTGAGTTTGTGACCTCAAGTGGAATGGACACCGAGATGCTCTAACTCGAAGTAAGGCCGGATATCCCTGCAGTGAATTGAATGCAGGCTCGTCTTGCATCTCCCAAGACGAAGGGATGTCTGCATCCCCTGTGGAGACCTCAGAGAAAGACCGACTTCTCTGCCTCATCGCGACCAGAGGCCTCACATCCTTTGAAAACTCGAGAGGTCCGCGGAGATCAATGCTTCCAAAGGAGACGATGCCTGAATCCTCTTGAAAATGGATAGGAGTCCCAGGATCCCTGTGGAACGTGGAAAGGGACCCTGGGTCTCCCGCCTCACGTGGAGACGCGTCCAAATTGCCATGCCAAGACTCGAGGAGAATCCCGAGGTGTCCCTCACACCTAGGCAGGAGTCCTGACGGCGCTGAACAAACACGTGTCTGGAAGGGCCCTCCCCGTCATAACTCGAGAATATACCCCAGATTCCGGCCGCAACTCGAGAAAAACCATGAGATTTCCCCCTTGCCGCGAGTTGAGGCCCGATTCCCCTGCACTGAATGCAGAGCAATTCCGTGTTCCACATCAAACGGGAAAGGAGCCTTGATTTCCTTGATGGCACTCCAGAGAAAACCCAAGATCACTGTCTCAAGTCTAGAGGGATCCTGAAGTCACTGGACAAACAGGAAAGGGCTTCGTGGACCCCAAATCAACTCGAGATGAGAGCTTAGACCCTGGCTTAGACTCAAGAGGAATACCAACTTTCCACAAGGACCTCAAGAGGAGGTTTCTCTCAGCTACAGGTATATTTGAGGGACCCTGATTTTGTGGCCTCAAGTGGAATGGACACCGAGATGCTCTGACTCGAAGTAAGGCCGGATATCCCTGCAGTGAATTGAATGCAGGCTCGTCTTGCATCTCCCAATACGAACGGATGTCTTAATCCCCTGTGGAGACCACAGAGAAAGACCTAATTCTCCGCCTCATAGCGACCGGGGGCCTCACATCCTTTGAAAATTCGAGAGGTCCGTGGAGATCAATGCTTCCAAAGGAGACGATGCCTGACTCCTCTTGAAAATGGATAGGAGTCCCAGGATCCCTGTGGCACGTGTAAAGGGACGCTGGGTCTCCCGCCTCACGTGGAGACGCTTCCCCATTGCCATGCCAAGACTCGAGGAGAATCCCGAGGTGTCCCTCGCACCTAGGCAGGAGTCCTGACGTCGCTGAACAAACACGTGTCTGGAAGGGCCCTCCCCGTCGTAACTCGAGAATATACCCCAGGTTCCGGCCGCAACTCAAGAAAAACCATGAGACTTCCCCCTCGCCGCGAGATGAGGCCCGATTCCCCTGCACTGCGTGCAGAGCAATTCCGTGTTCCACACCAAACGTGAAAGGAGCCTTGATTTCCTTGATGGCACTCCAGAGAAAACCCAAGATCACTGTCTCAAGTCTAGAGGGATCCTGAGGTCACTGGAGGAACACGAAAGGGCTCCGTGGACCCCAAATCAACTCGAGATGAGAGCTTAGACCCTGGCTTCGACTCAAGAGGAATACCCACTTTTCACAAGCACCTCAAGACGAGGCTTCTCTCAGCTACAGGTATGTGAGAGGGACCCTGAGTTTGTGGCCTCAAGTGGAATGGACACCGAGATGCTCTGACTCGAAGTAAGGGCGGATATCCCTGCAGTTAATTGAATGCAGGCTCATCTTGCATCTCCCAAGACGAAGGGATGTCTGAATCCCCTGTGGAGACCACACAGAAAGACCTAGTCCACCGCCTCAACGCGACCGGAGGCCTCACATCCTTTGAAAACTCGAGAGGTCCGCGGAGATCAATGCTTCCAAAGGAGACGATGCCTGACTCCTCTTGAAAATGGATAGGAGTCCCAGGATCCCTGTGGCACGTGGAAAGGGACCCTGGGTTTCCCGCCTCACGTGGAGACGCGGCCCAATTGCCATGCCAAGACTCGAGGAGAACCCCGAGGTGTCCCTCACACCTAGGCAGGAGTCCTGACGTCGCTGAACAAACACGTGTCTGGAAGGGCCCTCCCCGTCGTAACTCGAGAATATACCCCAGGTTCCGGCCGCAACTCGAGAAAAACCATGAGACTTCCCCCTCGCCGCGAGATGAGGCCCGATTCCCCTGCACTGCATGCAGAGCAATTCCGTGTTCCACATCAAACGTGAAAGGAGCCTTGATTTCCTTGATGGCACTCCAGAGAAAACCCAAGATCACTGTCTCAAGTCTAGAGGGATCCTGAGGTCACTGGAGCAACACGAAAGGGCTCCGTGGACCCCAAATCAACTCGAGATGAGAGCTTAGTCCCTGGCTTAGACTCAAGTGGAATACCAACTTTCCACAAGCACCTCAAGAGGAGGCTTCTCTCAGCTACAGGTATGTGAGAGGGACCCTGAGTTTGTGGCCTCATGTGGAATGGACACCGAGATGCTCTGACTCAAAGAAAGGCCGGATATCCCTGCAGTGAATTGAATGCAGGCTCGTCTTGCATCTCCCAAGACGAAGGGATGTCTGAATCCCCTGTTGAGACCACAGAGAAAGACCTAGTCCTCAGCCTCATCGCGACCAGAGGCCTCACATCCTTTGAAAACTCGAGAGGTCCGCGGAGATCAATGCTTCCAAAGGAGACGATGCCTGACTCCTCTTGAAAATGGATAGGAGTCCCAGGATCCCTGTGGCACGTGCAAAGGGACCCTGGGTCTCCCGCCTCACGTGGAGACGCGTCCCAATTGCCATGCCAAGACTCGAGGAGAATCCCGAGGTGTCCCTTGCACCTAGGCAGGAGTCCTGACGTCGCTGAACAAACACGTGTCTGGAAGGGCCCTCCCCGTCGTAACTCGAGAATATACCCCAGGTTCCGGCCACAACTCGAGAAAAACCATGAGACTTCCCACTCCCCGCGATATGAGGCCCGATTCCCCTGCCCTGCGTGCAGAGCAATTCCGTATTCCACATCAAAAATGAAAGGAGCCTTGATTTCCTTGATGGCACTCCAGAGAAAACCCAAGATCACTGTCTCAAGTCTAGAGGGATCCTGAGGTCACTGGAGCAACACGAAAGGGCTCCGTGGACCCCAAATCAACTCGAGATGAGAGCTTAGTCCCTGGCTTCAAATTGAGAGGAATACCAACTTTCCACAAGCACCTCAAGAGGAGGCTTCTCTCAGCTACAGGTATGTGAGAGGGACCCTGAGTTTGTGGCCTCAAGTGGAATGGACACCGAGATGCTCTGACTCGAAGTAAGGCCGGATATCCCTGCAGTGAATTGAATGCAGGCTCGTCTTGCATCTCCCAAGACCAAGGGATGTCTGAATCCCCTGTGGAGACCACAGAGAAAGACCTAATTTTCCGCCTCATCGCGACCGGTGGCCTCACATCCTTTGAAAATTCGAGAGGTCCGCGGAGATCAATGCTTCCAAAGGAGACGATGCCTGACTCCTCTTGAAAATGGATAGGAGTCCCAGGATCCCTGTGGCACGTGTAAAGGGACCCTGGTTCTCCCGCCTCTCGTGGAGACGCGTCCCAATTGCCATGTCAAGACTCGAGGAGAATCCCGAAGTGTCCCTCGCACCTAGGCAGGAGTCCTCACGTCGCTGAACAAATCCGTGTCTGGAAGGGTCCTCCCCGTCGTAACTCGAGAATATACCCCAGGTTCCGGCCGCAACCTGAGAAAAACCATGAGACTTCCCCCTCGCCGCGAGATGAGGCCCGATTCCCCTGCACTGCGTGCAGAGCAATTCCGTGTTCCACATCAAACGTGAAAGGAGCCTTGATTTCCTTGATGGCACTCCAGAGAAAACCCAAGATCACTGTCTCAAGACTAGAGGGATCCTGAGGTCACTGGAGCAACATGAAAGGGCTCCGTATAACCCAAATCAACTCGAGATGAGAGCTTAGTCCCTGGCTTCGACTCAAGAGGAATACCAACTTTCCACAAGCACCACAAGAGGAGGCGTCTCTCAGCTACAGGTATGTGAGAGGGACCCTGAGTTTGTGGCCTCAAGTGCAATGGACACCGAGATGCTCTGACTCGAAGTAAGGCCGGATATCCCTGCAGTGAATTGAATGCAGGCTCGTCTTGCATCTCCCAAGACGAAGGGATGTCTGAATCCCCTGTGGAGACCACAGAGAAAGACCTAGTTCTCCGCCTCATCGCGACCGGAGGCCTCACATCCTTTGAAAACTCGAGAGGTCCGCGGAGATCAATGCTTCCAAAGGAGACGATGCCTGACTCCTCTTGAAAATGGATAGGAGTCCCAGGATCTCTGTGGCACGTGGAAAGGGACCCTGGGTCTCACGCCTCACGTGGAGACGCATCCCAATTGCCATGCCAAGACTCGAGGAGAATCCCGAGGTGTCCCACGCACCTAGGCAGCAGTCCTGATGTCGCTGAACAAACACGTGTCTGGAAGGGCCCTCCCCGTCGTAACTCGAGAATAGACCCCAGGTTCCGGCCGCAACTCGAGAAAAACCATGAGACTTCCCCCTCGCCGCGAGATGAGGCCTGATTCCCCTGCACTGCGTGCAGAGCAGTTCCGTGTTCCACATCAAACGTGAAAGGAGCCTTGATTTCCTTGATGGCACTCCAGAGAAAAACTAAGATCACTGTCTCAAGTCTAGAGGGATCCTGAGGTCACTGGAGCAACACGAAAGGGCTCCGTGGACCCCAAATCAACTCGAGATGAGAGCTTAGTCCCTGGCTTCGACTCAAGAGGAATACCAACTTTCCGCAAGCACCTCAAGAGGAGGCTTCTCTCAGCTAAAGGTATGTGAGAGGGACCCTGAATTTGTGGCCTCAAGTGTAATGGACAACGTGATGCTCTGACTGGAAGTAAGGCCGGATATCCCTGCAGTGAATTGAATGCAGGCTCGTCTTGCATCTCTCAAGACGAAGGGATGTCTGAATCCCCTGTGGAGATGACAGAGAAAGACCTAGTCCTCTGCTTCATCGCTACCGGAGGCCTCACATCCTTTGAAAACTCGAGAGGTCCGCGGAGATCAATGCTTCCAAAGGAGACAATGCCTGACTCCTCTTGAAAATGGATAGGAGTCCCAGGATCCCTGTGGCACGTGGAAAGGGACCCTGGTCTCACGCCTTAAGTGGAGATGCGTCCCAATTGCCATGCCAAGACTCGAGGAGAATCCCGAGATGTCCCTCGCACCTAGGCAGGAGTCCTGACGTCGCTGAACAAACACGTGTCTGGAAGGGCCCTCTTCGTCGTAACTCGAGAATATACCCCAGGTTCCGGCCGCAACTCGAGAAAAACCATGAGACTTAACCCTCGCTGCGAGATGAGGCACGATTCCGCTGCACTGCGTGCAGAGCAATTCGGTGTTCCACATCAAACATGATAGGAGCCTTGATTTCCTTGATGGCACTCCAGAGAAAACCCAAGATCACTGTCTCAAGTCTAGAGGGATCCTGAGGTCACTGGAGCAACATGAAAGGGCTCCGGGGACCCCAAATCTACTCGAGATGAGAGCTTATTCCCTGGCTTCGACTCAAGAGGAATACCAAGTTTCCACAAGCACCTCAAGAGGAGGCTTCTCTCAGCTACAGGTATGTGAGAGGGACCCTGACTTTGTGGCCGCAAGTGGAAAGGACACCGAGATGCTCGACTCGAAGTAAGGCTGGATATCCCTCCAGTGAATTGAATGCAGGCTCCTCTTGCATCTCCCAAGACGAAGGGATGTCTGAATCCCCTGTGGAGACCACAGAGAATGTCCTAGTCCTCCGCCTCAACGCGACCGGAGGCCTCACATCCTTTGAAAACTCGAGATGTCTGCGGAGATCAATGCTTCCAAAGGAGAAGATGCCTGACTCCTCTTGAAAATGAATAGGAGTCCCAGGATCCCTGTAGCACGTGGAAAGGGACCCTGGGTCTCCCGCCTCACGTGGAGACGCGTCCTCATTGCCATGCCAAGACTCGAGGTGAATCCCGAAGTGTCCCTCGCACCTAGGCAGGAGTCCTGACGTCGCTGAACAAACACGTGTCTGGAAGGGCCCTCCCCGTCGTAACTCGAGAATATACCCCAGGTTCCGGCCGCAACTCGAGAAACACCATGAGACTTCCCCCTCGCCGCTAGATGAGGCCCGATTCCCCTGCACTGCGTCCAGAACAATTCCGTGTTCCACATTAAACGTGAAAGGAGCCTTGATTTCCTTGATGGCACTCCAGAGAAAACCCAAGATCACTGTCTCAAGTCTAGAGGGATCCTGAGGTCACTGGAGCAACACCAAAAGGCTCCGTGGACCCCAAATCAACTCGTGATGAGAGCTTAGTCCCTGGCTTCGACTCAAGAGGAATACCAACTTTCCACAAGCACCTCAAGAGGAGGCTTCTCTCAGCTACAGTTATGTGAGAGGGACCCTGAGTTTGTGGCCTCAAGTGGAATGGACACCGAGACGCTCTGACTCAAAGTAAGGCCGGATATCCCTGCAGTGAATTGAATGCAGGCTCGTCTTGCATCTCCCAAGACGCAGGGATGTCGGAATCCCCTGTGGAGACCACAGAGAAAGACCTAGTCCTCCGCATCATCGCGACCGGAGGCCTCACATCCTTTGAAAACTCGAGAGGCCTGCAGAGATCAATGCTTCCAAAGGAGACAATGCCTGACTCCTCTTGAAAATGGATAGGAGTCCCAGGATCCCTGTGGCACGTGGAAAGGGACCCTGGGTCTCCCGCCTCACGTGGAGACGCGTCCCAATTGCCATGCCAAGACTCGAGGAGAATCCCGAGGTGTCCCTCGCACCTAGGCAGGAGTCCTGACATCGCTGAAAAAACACGTGTCTGGAACGGCCCTCCCCGTCGTAACTCGAGAATATACCCCAGGTTCCGGCCGCAACTCGAGAAAAACCATGAAACTTCCCCCTCGCTGCAAGATGAGGCCCGAATCCCCTGGACTGCGTGCAGAGCAATTCCGTGTTCCACATTAAACGTGAAAGGAGCCTTGATTTCCTTGATGGCACTCTAGAGAAAACCCAAGATCACTGTCTCAAGTCTAGAGGGATCCTGAGGTCACTTTAGCAACACGAAAGGGCTCCGTGCACCCCAAATCAACTCGAGATGAGAGCTTAGTCCCTGGCTTCGACTCAGGAGGAATACCAACTTTCCAAAAGCACCTCAAGAGGAAGCTTCTCTCAGCTACAGGTATGTGAGAGGGACCCTAAGTTTGTGGCCTCAAGTGGAAAGGACATCAAGATGCTCTGACTCGAAGTAAGCACGGATATCCCTGCAGTGAATTGAATGCAGGTTTGTCTTGCATCTCCCAAGACGAAGGGATGTCTGAATCCCCTGTGGAGACTACAGAGAAAGACTTCATCCTCAGCCTCATCGCGACCGGAGGCCTCACATCCTATGAGAACTTGAGAGGTGTGCGGAGATCAATGCTTCCAAAGGAGACGATGCCTGACTCCTCTTGAAAATGGATAGGAGTCCCAGGATCCCTGTGGCACGTGGAAAGGGAACCTGGGTCTCCCGCCTCAGGTGGAGACACGTGCCAATTGCCATGCCAAGACTCGAGGAGAATCCCGAGGTGTCCCTCGCACCTAGGCAGGAGTCCTGACATCGCTGAACAAACACGTGTCTGGAAGGGCCCTCCCCGTCGTAACTCGAGAATATACCCCAAGTTCCGGCCGCAACTCGAGAAAAACCATGAGATTTCCCCTTCACCGCGAGATGAGGCCCGATTCCCCTGCACTGCGTGCAGAGCAATTCCGTGTTCCACATCAAACGTGAAAGGAGCCTTGATTTCCTTGATGGCACTCCAGAGAAAACCCAAGACCACTGTCTCAAGTCTAGAGGGATCCTGAGGTCACTGGAGCAACACGAAAAGGCTCCGTGGACCCCAAATCAACTGGAGATGAGAGCTTAGTCCCTGGCTTCGACTCAAGAGGACTACCAACTTTCCACAAGCACCTTAAGAGGAGGCTTCTCTCAGCTACAGGTATATGAGAGGGACCCTGAATTTGTGGCCTCAAGTGGAATGGACACCGAGATACTCTGACTCGAAGTAAGGCCGGATATCCCTGCAGTGAATTGAATGCAGGCTCGTCTTGCATCTCCCAAGACGAAGGGTTGTCTGAATCCCCTGTGGAGACCACAGAGAAAGACCTAGTCGTCCGCCTCAACGCGACCGGAGGCCTCACATCCTTTGAAAACTCGAGAGGTCCGCGGATATCAATGCTTCCAAAGGAGACGATGCCTGACTCCTCTTGAAAATGGATAGGAGTCCCAGGATCCCTGTGGCACGTGGAAAGGGACCCTGGGTCTCCCGCCTAACATGGAGTCGCGTCCCCATTGCCATGCCAAGACTCGAGGAGAATCCCGAGGTGTCCCTCGCACCTAGGCAGGAGTCCTGACTTCGCTGAACAAACACGTGTCTGGAAGGGCCCTCCCTGTCGAACTCGAGAATATACTCCAGGTTCCGGCCGCAACTCGAGAAAAACCATGAGACTTCCCCCTCGCCGCGAGATGAGGCCCGATTCTCCGGCACTGCGTGTAGAGCATTCCGTGTTCCACATCAAACGTGAAAGGAGCCTTGATTTCCTTGATGGCACTCCAGAGAAAACCCAAGATCACTGTTTCAAGTCTAGAGGGATCCTGAGGTCACTGGAGCAAAAGGTAAGGGCTCCGTGGACCCCAAATCAACTCGCGATGAGAGCTTAGTCCCTGGCTTCAACTCAAGAGGAATACGAACTTTCCACAATCCCCTCAAGAGGAGGCTTCTCTCAGCTACAGGTATGTGAGAGGGACCCTGAGTTTGTGGCCTCAAGTAGAATGGACACCGAGATGCTCTGACTAGAAGTAAGGCCGGATATCCCTGCAGTGAATTGAATGCAGGCTCATCTTGCATCTCCCAAGATGGAGGGATATCTGAATCCCCTGTGGAGACCACAGAGAAAGACCTAGTTCTCAGCCTCATGGCGACCGGAGGCCTCACATCCTTTGAAAACTCGAGAGGTTGGCGGAGATCAATGCTTCCAAAGGAGACGATGCCTGACTCCTCTTGAAAATGGATAGGAGTCCCAGGATCCCTGTGGCACGTGGAAAGGGACCCTGGGTCTCCCGCCTCACGTGGAGACACGTCCCAATTGCCATGCCAAGACTCGAGGAGCATCCCGAGTTGTCCCTCGCAACTAGGCAGGAGTCCTGACGTCGCTGAACAAACACGTGTCTGGAAGGGACCTCCCCGTCTTAACTTGAGAATATACCCCAGGTTCCGGCCGCAACTCGAGAAAAACCATGAGACTTCCCCCTCGCCCCGACATGAGGCCCGATTCCCCTGCACTGCGTGCAGAGCAATTCCGTGTTCCACATCAAATGTGAAAGGAACCTTGATTTCCTTGACGGCACTCCAGAGAAAACCCAAGATCACTGTCTCAAGTCTAGAAGGATCCTGAGGTCACTGGAGCAACAAGAAAGGGCTCCGTGGACCCCAAATCAACTCGAGATGAGAGCTTAGTCCCTGGCTTCGACTCAAGAGGAATACCAACTTTCCACAAGCACCTCAAGAGGAGGCTTCTCCCAGCTACATAGATGTGAGAGGGACCCTGAGTTTGTGGCCTCAAGTGGAATGGACACCGAGATGCTCTAACTCGAAGTAAGGCCGGATATCCCTGCAGTGAATTGAATGCAGGCTCGTCTTGCATCTCCCAAGACGAAGGGATGTCTGCATCCCCTGTGGAGACCTCAGAGAAAGACCGACTTCTCTGCCTCATCGCGACCAGAGGCCTCACATCCTTTGAAAACTCGAGAGGTCCGCGGAGATCAATGCTTCCAAAGGAGCCGATGCCTGAATCCTCTTGAAAATGGATAGGAGTCCCAGGATCCCTGTGGAACGTGGAAAGGGACCCTGGGTCTCCCGCCTCACGTGGAGACGCGTCCAAATTGCCATGCCAAGACTCGAGGAGAATCCCGAGGTGTCCCTCACACCTAGGCAGGAGTCCTGACGGCGCTGAACAAACACGTGTCTGGAAGGGCCCTCCCCGTCGTAACTCGAGAATATACCCCAGATTCCGGCCGCAACTCGAGAAAAACCATGAGATTTCCCCCTTGCCGCGAGTTGAGGCCCGATTCCCCTGCACTGAATGCAGAGCAATTCCGTGTTCCACATCAAACGGGAAAGGAGCCTTGATTTCCTTGATGGCACTCCAGAGAAAACCCAAGATCACTGTCTCAAGTCTAGAGGGATCCTGAAGTCACTGGACCAACAGGAAAGGGCTTCGTGGACCCCAAATCAACTCGAGATGAGAGCTTAGACCCTGGCTTAGACTCAAGAGGAATACCAACTTTCCACAAGGACTTCAAGAGGAGGTTTCTCTCAGCTACAGGTATATTTGAGGGACCCTGATTTTGTGGCCTCAAGTGGAATGGACACCGAGATGCTCTGACTCGAAGTAAGGCCCGATATCCCTGCAGTGAATTGAATGCAGGCTCGTCTTGCATCTCCCAATACGAACGGATGTCTGAATCCCCTGTGGAGACCACAGAGAAAGACCTAATTCTCCGCCTCATAGCGACCGGGGGCCTCACATCCTTTGAAAATTCGAGAGGTCCGTGGAGATCAATGCTTCCAAAGGAGACGATGCCTGACTCCTCTTGAAAATGGATAGGAGTCCCAGGATCCCTGTGGCACGTGTAAAGGGACCCTGGGTCTACCGCCTCACGTGGAGACGCTTCCCCATTGCCATGCCAAGACTCGAGGAGAATCCCGAGGTGTCCCTCGCACCTAGGCAGGAGTCCTGACGTCGCTGAACAAACACGTGTCTGGAAGGGCCCTCCCCGTCGTAACTCGAGAATATACCCCAGGTTCCGGCCGCAACTCGAGAAAAACCATGAGACTTCCCCCTCGCCGCGAGATGAGGCCCGATTCCCCTGCACTGCGTGCAGAGCAATTCCGTGTTCCACACCAAACGTGAAAGGAGCCTTGATTTCCTTGATGGCACTCCAGAGAAAACCCAAGATCACTGTCTCAAGTCTAGAGGGATCCTGAGGTCACTGGAGGAACACGAAAGGGCTCCGTGGACCCCAAATCAACTCGAGATGAGAGCTTAGACCCTGGCTTCGACTCAAGAGGAATACCCACTTTTCACAAGCACCTCAAGACGAGGCTTCTCTCAGCTACAGGTATGTGAGAGGGACCCTGAGTTTGTGGCCTCAAGTGGAATGGACACCGAGATGCTCTGACTCGAAGTAAGGCCGGATATCCCTGCAGTTAATTGAATGCAGGCTCATCTTGCATCTCCCAAGACGAAGGGATGTCTGAATCCCCTGTGGAGACCACACAGAAAGACCTAGTCCACCGCCTCAACGCGACCGGAGGCCTCACATCCTTTGAAAACTCGAGAGGTCCGCGGAGATCAATGCTTCCAAAGGAGACGATGCCTGACTCCTCTTGAAAATGGATAGGAGTCCCAGGATCCCTGTGGCACGTGGAAAGGGACCCTGGGTTTCCCGCCTCACGTGGAGACGCGGCCCAATTGCCATGCCAAGACTCGAGGAGAATCCCGAGGTGTCCCTCACACCTAGGCAGGAGTCCTGACGTCGCTGAACAAACACGTGTCTGGAAGGGCCCTCCCCGTCGTAACTCGAGAATATACCCCAGGTTCCGGCCGCAACTCGAGAAAAACCATGAGACTTCCCCCTCGCCGCGAGATGAGGCCCGATTCCCCTGCACTGCATGCAGAGCAATTCCGTGTTCCACATCAAACGTGAAAGGAGCCTTGATTTCCTTGTTGGCACTCCAGAGAAAACCCAAGATCACTGTCTCAAGTCTAGAGGGATCCTGAGGTCACTGGAGCAACACGAAAGGGCTCCGTGGACCCCAAATCAACTCGAGATGAGAGCTTAGTCCCTGGCTTAGACTCAAGTGGAATACCAACTTTCCACAAGCACCTCAAGAGGAGGCTTCTCTCAGCTACAGGTATGTGAGAGGGACCCTGAGTTTGTGGCCTCATGTGGAATGGACACCGAGATGCTCTGACTCAAAGTAAGGCCGGATATCCCTGCAGTGAATTGAATGCAGGCTCGTCTTGCATCTCCCAAGACGAAGGGATGTCTGAATCCCCTGTTGAGACCACAGAGAAAGACCTAGTCCTCCGCCTCATCGCGACCGGAGGCCTCACATCCTTTGAAAACTCGAGAGGTCCGCGGAGATCAATGCTTCCAAAGGAGACGATGCCTGACTCCTCTTGAAAATGGATAGGAGTCCCAGGATCCCTGTGGCACGTGCAAAGGGACCCTGGGTCTCCCGCCTCACGTGGAGACGCGTCCCAATTGCCATGCCAAGACTCGAGGAGAATCCCGAGGTTTCCCTCGCACCTAGGCAGTAGTCCTTATGTCGCTGAACAAACACGTTTCTGAAAGGGCCCTCCCCGTCGTAACTCGAGAATATACCCGAGGTTCCGGCCCCAACTCGAGAAAAACCATGAGACTTCCCACTCGCCGCGAGATGAGGCCCGATTCCCCTGCACTGTGTCCAGAGCAATTCCGTGTTCCACATCAAACGTGAAAGGAGACTTGATTTCCTTGATGACACTCCAGAGAAAACCCAAGATCACTATCTCAAGTCTAGAGGGATAATGAGGACACTGGAGCAACACGAAAGGGCTCCATCGACCCCAAATCAACTCGAGATGAGAGCTTAGTCCCTGGCTTCGACTCAAGAGGAATACCAACTTTCCACAAGCACCTCAAGAGGAGGCTTCTCTCAGCTACAGGTATGTGAGAGGGACCCTGAGTTTGTCGCCTCAAGTGGAATGGACACCGAGATGCTCTGACTCGAAGTAAGGCCCGATATCCCTGCAGTGAATTGAATGCAGGCTCGTCTTGCATCTCCCAAGACGAAGGGATGTCTGAATCCCCTGTGCGGACCACAGAGAAAGACCTAATTTTAGGCCTCATCGCGACCGGTGGCCTCATATCCTTTCAAAATTCGAGAGGTCCGCGGAGATCAATGCTTCCAAAGGAGACGATGCCTGACTCCTCTGGAAAATGGATAGGAGTCCCAGGATCCCTGTGGCACGTGGAAAGGGACCCTGCTTCTCCCGCCTCACGTGGAGACGCGTCCAAATTGCCATGCCAAGACTCGAGGAGAATCCCGAGTTGTCCCTCGCACCTAGGCAGGAGTCCTCACGTCGCTGAACAAACCCTTGTCTGGACAGGCCCTCCCCGTCGTAACTCGAGAATATACCCCAGGTTCCGGCCGCAACTCGAGAAAAACCATGAGAATTCCCCCTCCCCGCGAGATGAGGTCTGATTCCCCTGCATATAGTGCAGACCAATACCGTGTTCCACATCAAACGTGAAAGGAGCCTTGATTTCCTTGATGGCACTCCAGAGAAAACCCAAGATCACTGTCTCAAGTCTAGAGGGATCCTGAGGTCACTGTAGAAACACGAAAGGGATCCGTGGACCCCAAATCAACTCGAGATGAGAGCTTAGTCCCTGACTTCGACTCAAGAGGAATACCAACTTACCACAAGCACCTCAAGAGGAGGCTTCTCTCAGCTACAGATATGTCAGAGGGACCCTGAGTTTGTGGCCTCAAGTGGAATGCACACCGAGATGCTCTGACTCGAAGTAAGGCCGGATATCCCTGCAGTGAATTGAATGCAGGCTCGTCTTGCATCTCCCAAGACGAAGGGTTGTCTGAATCCCCTGTGGAGACCACAGAGAAAGACCTAGTCCTCCGCCTCAACGCGACCGGAGGCCTCACATCCTTTGAAAACTCGAGTGGTTAGCGGAGATCAATACTTCCGAAGGAGACGATGCCTGACTCCTCTTGAAAATGGATAGGAGTCCCAGGATCCCTGTTGCACGTCGAAAGGGACCCTGGGTTTCCCGCCTCACGTGGAGACGCGTCCCAATTGCCATGCCAAGACTCGAGGAGAATCCCGAGGTGTCCCTTGCACCTAGGCAGGAGTCCTGACGTCGCTGAACAAACACGTGTCTGGAAGGGCCCTCCCCGTCGTAACTCGAGAATATACCCCAGGTTCCGGCCACAACTCGAGAAAAACCATGAGACTTCCCACTCCCCGCGATATGAGGCCCGATTCCCCTGCCCTGCGTGCAGAGCAATTCCGTATTCCACATCAAAAATGAAAGGAGCCTTGATTTCCTTGATGGCACTCCAGAGAAAACCCAAGATCACTGTCTCAAGTCTAGAGGGATCCTGAGGTCACTGGAGCAACACGAAAGGGCTCCGTGGACCCCAAATCAACTCGAGATGAGAGCTTAGTCCCTGGCTTCAAATTGAGAGGAATACCAACTTTCCACAAGCACCTCAAGAGGAGGCTTCTCTCAGCTACAGGTATGTGAGAGGGACCCTGAGTTTGTGGCCTCAAGTGGAATGGACACCGAGATGCTCTGACTCGAAGTAAGGCCGGATATCCCTGCAGTGAATTGAATGCAGGCTCGTCTTGCATCTCCCAAGACGAAGGGATGTCTGAATCCCCTGTGGAGACCACAGAGAAAGACCTAATTTTCCGCCTCATCGCGACCGGTGGCCTCACATCCTTTGAAAATTCGAGAGGTCCGCGGAGATCAATGCTTCCAAAGGAGACGATGCCTGACTCCTCTTGAAAATGGATAGGAGTCCCAGGATCCCTGTGGCACGTGGAAAGGGACCCTGGTTCTCCCGCCTCTCGTGGAGACGCGTCCAAATTGCCATGTCAAGACTCGAGGAGAATCCCGAGGTGTCCCTCGCACCTAGGCAGGAGTCCTGACGTCGCTGAACAAACACGTGTCTGGAAGGGCCCTCCCCGTCGTAACTCGAGAATATACCCCAGGTTCCGGCCGCAACTCGAGAAACACCATGAGACTTCCCCCTCGCCGCGAGATGAGGCCCGATTCCCCTGCACTGCGTCCAGAACAATTCCGTGTTCCACATTAAACGTGAAAGGAGCCTTGATTTCCTTGATGGCACTCCAGAGAAAACCGAAGATCACTGTCTCAAGTCTAGAGGGATCCTGAGGTCACTGGAGCAACAACAAAATGCTCCGTGGACCCCAAATCAACTCGTGATGAGAGCTTAGTCCCTGGCTTCGACTCAAGAGGAATACCAACTTTCCACAAGCACCTCAAGAGGAGGCTTCTCTCAGCTACAGTTATGTGAGAGGGACCCTGAGTTTGTGGCCTCAAGTGGAATGGACACCGAGACGCTCTGACTCAAAGTAAGGCCGGATATCCCTGCAGTGAATTGAATGCAGGCTCGTCTTGCATCTCCCAAGACGCAGGGATGTCGGAATCCCATGTGGAGACCACAGAGAAAGACCTAGTCCTCCGCATCATCGCGACCGGAGGCCTCACATCCTTTGAAAACTCGAGAGGCCTGCAGAGATCAATGCTTCCAAAGGAGACAATGCCTGACTCCTCTTGAAAATGGATAGGAGTCCCAGGATCCCTGTGGCACGTGGAAAGGGACCCTGGGTCTCCCGCCTCACGTGGAGACGCGTCCCAATTGCCATGCCAAGACTCGAGGAGAATCCCGAGGTGTCCCTCGCACCTAGGCAGGAGTCCTGACATCACTGAAAAAACACGTGTCTGGAACGGCCCTCCCCGTCGTAACTCGAGAATATACCCCAGGTTCCGGCCGCAACTCGAGAAAAACCATGAAACTTCCCCCTCGCTGCAAGATGAGGCCCGAATCCCCTGGACTGCGTGCAGAGCAATTCCGTGTTCCACATTAAACGTGAAAGGAGCCTTGATTTCCTTGATGGCACTCTAGAGAAAACCCAAGATCACTGTCTCAAGTCTAGAGGGATCCTGAGGTCACTTTAGCAACATGAAAGGGCTCCGTGCACCCCAAATCAACTCGAGATGAGAGCTTAGTCCCTGGCTTCGACTCAAGAGGAATACCAACTTTCCAAAAGCACCTCAAGAGGAAGCTTCTCTCAGCTACAGGTATGTGAGAGGGACCCTAAGTTTGTGGCCTCAAGTGGAAAGGACACCGAGATGCTCTGACTCGAAGTAAGCACGGATATCCCTGCAGTGAATTGAATGCAGGCTCGTCTTGCATCTCCCAAGACGAAGGGATGTCTGAATCCCCTGTGGAGACCACAGAGAAAGACCTAGTCCTCCGCCTCATCGCGACCGGAGGCCTCACATCCTTTGAAAACTCGAGAGGTCCGCGGAGATCAATGCTTCCAAAGGAGACGATGCCTGACTCCTCTTGAAAATGGATAGGAGTCCCAGGATCCCTGTGGCACGTCGAAAGGGACCATGGGTCTCCTGCCTCAGGTGGAGACGCGTCCCAATTGCCATGCCAAGACTCGAGGAGAATCCCGAGGTGTCCCTCGCACCTAGGCAGGAGTCCTGACGTCGCTGAACAAACACGTGTCTGGAAGGGCCCTCCCCGTCGTAACTCGAGAATATACCCCAGGTTCCGGCAGCAACTCGTGAAAAACCATGAGACTTCCCCCTCGCCGCGAGATGAGGCCCGATTCCCCTGCACTGCTTGCAGAGCAATTCCGTGTTCCATATCAAACGTGAAAGGAGCCTTGATTTTCTTGATGGCACTCCAGAGAAAACCCAAGATCACTGTCTCAAGTCTAGAGGGACCCTGAGGTCACTGGAGCAAAACGAAAGGGCTCCGTGGACCCCAAATCAACTCGAGATGAGAGCTTAGTCCCTGGATTCGAGTCAAGAGGAATACCAACTTTCCACAAGCACCTCAAGAGGAGGCTTCTCTCAGCTACAGGAATGTGAGAGGGACCCTGAGTTTGTGGCCTCAAGTGGAATGGACACCGAGATGCTCTGACTCGAAGTAAGGCCGGATATCCCTGCAGTGAATTGAATGCAGGCTCGTCCTGCATCTCCCAAGACGAAGGGATGTCTGAATCCGCTGTGGAGACCACAGAGAAAGACCTAGTTCTCCGCCTCATCGCGACCGGAGGCCTCACATCCTCTGAAAACTCGAGAGGTCCGCGGAGATCAATGCTTCCAAAGGAGACGATGCCTGACTCCTCTTGAAAACGGATAGGAGTCCCAGGATCCCTGTGGCACGTGGAAAGGGACACTAGGTCTCCCGCCTCACGTGGAGACGCATCCCAATTGCCATGCCAAGACTCGAGGAGAATCCCGAGGTGTCCCACGCACCTAGGCAGGAGTCCTGACGTCGCTGAACAAACACGTGTCTGGAAGGGCCCTCCCCGTCGTAACTCGAGAATATACCCCAGGTTCCGGCGGCAACTCGAGAAAAACCATGAGACTTCCCCCTCGCCGCGAGATGAGGCCCGATTCCCCTGCAATGCGTGCAGAGCAATTCCGTGTTCCACATCAAACGTGAAAGGAGCCTTGATTTCCTTGATGGCACTCCAGAGAAAACCCAAGATCACTGTCTCAAGTCTAGAGGGATCCTGAGGTGACTGGAGCAACACGATAGGTCTCCGTGGACCCCAAATCAACTCGAGATGAGAGCTTAGTCCCTGGATTCGACTCAAGAGGAATACCAACTTTCCACAAGCACCTCAAGAGGAGGCTTCTCTCAGCCACAGGTATGTGAGAGGGACACTGAGTTTGTGGCCTCAAGTGGAATGGACACCGAGATGCTCTGACTCAAAGTAAGGCCGGATATCCCTGCAGTGAATTGAATGCAGGCTCGTCTTGCATCTCCCAAGACGAAGGGATGTCTGAAACCCCAGTGGAGACCACAGAAAAAGACCTAGTCCACCGCCTCAATGCGACCGGAGGCCTCACATCCTTTGAAAACTCGAGAGGTCTGCGGAGATCAATGCTTCCAAAGGAGACGATGCCTGACTCTTCTTGAAAATGGATAGGAGTCCCAGGATCACTGTGGAACGTGGAACGGGACCCTGGGTCTCCCACCTCACGTGGAGACGCGTCCCAATTGCCATGCCAAGACTCAAGGAGAATCCCGAGGTGTCCCTAGCACTTAGGCAGGAGTCCTGACGTCGCTGAACAAACACGTGTCTGGAAGGGCCCTCCCCGTCGGAACTCGAGAATATACCCCAGGTTCCGGCCGCAACTCGAGAAAAACCATGAGACTTCCCCCTCGCGGCGAGATGAGGCACGATTCCCCTGCACTGAATGCAGAGCAATTCCGTGTTCCACATCAAACGGGAAAGGAGCCTTGATTTCCTTGATGGCACTCCAGAGAAAACCCAAGATCACTGTCTCAAGTCTAGAGGGATCCTGAAGTCACTGGACCAACAGGAAAGGGCTTCGTGGACCCCAAATCAACTCGAGATGAGAGCTTAGACCCTGGCTTAGACTCAAGAGGAATACCAACTTTCCACAAGGACTTCAAGAGGAGGTTTCTCTCAGCTACAGGTATATTTGAGGGACCCTGATTTTGTGGCCTCAAGTGGAATGGACACCGAGATGCTCTGACTCGAAGTAAGGCCCGATATCCCTGCAGTGAATTGAATGCAGGCTCGTCTTGCATCTCCCAATACGAACGGATGTCTGAATCCCCTGTGGAGACCACAGAGAAAGACCTAATTCTCCGCCTCATAGCGACCGGGGGCCTCACATCCTTTGAAAATTCGAGAGGTCCGTGGAGATCAATGCTTCCAAAGGAGACGATGCCTGACTCCTCTTGAAAATGGATAGGAGTCCCAGGATCCCTGTGGCACGTGTAAAGGGACCCTGGGTCTACCGCCTCACGTGGAGACGCTTCCCCATTGCCATGCCAAGACTCGAGGAGAATCCCGAGGTGTCCCTCGCACCTAGGCAGGAGTCCTGACGTCGCTGAACAAACACGTGTCTGGAAGGGCCCTCCCCGTCGTAACTTGAGAATATACCCCAGGTTCCGGCCGCAACTCGAGAAAAACCATGAGACTTCCCCCTCGCCGCGAGATGAGGCCCGATTCCCCTGCACTGCGTGCAGAGCAATTCCGTGTTCCACACCAAACGTGAAAGGAGCCTTGATTTCCTTGATGGCACTCCAGAGAAAACCCAAGATCACTGTCTCAAGTCTAGAGGGATCCTGAGGTCACTGGAGGAACACGAAAGGGCTCCGTGGACCCCAAATCAACTCGAGATGAGAGCTTAGACCCTGGCTTCGACTCAAGAGGAATACCCACTTTTCACAAGCACCTCAAGACGAGGCTTCTCTCAGCTACAGGTATGTGAGAGGGACCCTGAGTTTGTGGCCTCAAGTGGAATGGACACCGAGATGCTCTGACTCGAAGTAAGGCCGGATATCCCTGCAGTTAATTGAATGCAGGCTCATCTTGCATCTCCCAAGACGAAGGGATGTCTGAATCCCCTGTGGAGACCACACAGAAAGACCTAGTCCACCGCCTCAACGCGACCGGAGGCCTCACATCCTTTGAAAACTCGAGAGGTCCGCGGAGATCAATGCTTCCAAAGGAGACGATGCCTGACTCCTCTTGAAAATGGATAGGAGTCCCAGGATCCCTGTGGCACGTGGAAAGGGACCCTGGGTTTCCCGCCTCACGTGGAGACGCGGCCCAATTGCCATGCCAAGACTCGAGGAGAATCCCGAGGTGTCCCTCACACCTAGGCAGGAGTCCTGACGTCGCTGAACAAACACGTGTCTGGAAGGGCCCTCCCCGTCGTAACTCGAGAATATACCCCAGGTTCCGGCCGCAACTCGAGAAAAACCATGAGACTTCCCCCTCGCCGCGAGATGAGGCCCGATTCCCCTGCACTGCATGCAGAGCAATTCCGTGTTCCACATCAAACGTGAAAGGAGCCTTGATTTCCTTGTTGGCACTCCAGAGAAAACCCAAGATCACTGTCTCAAGTCTAGAGGGATCCTGAGGTCACTGGAGCAACACGAAAGGGCTCCGTGGACCCCAAATCAACTCGAGATGAGAGCTTAGTCCCTGGCTTAGACTCAAGTGGAATACCAACTTTCCACAAGCACCTCAAGAGGAGGCTTCTCTCAGCTACAGGTATGTGAGAGGGACCCTGAGTTTGTGGCCTCATGTGGAATGGACACCGAGATGCTCTGACTCAAAGTAAGGCCGGATATCCCTGCAGTGAATTGAATGCAGGCTCGTCTTGCATCTCCCAAGACGAAGGGATGTCTGAATCCCCTGTTGAGACCACAGAGAAAGACCTAGTCCTCCGCCTCATCGCGACCGGAGGCCTCACATCCTTTGAAAACTCGAGAGGTCCGCGGAGATCAATGCTTCCAAAGGAGACGATGCCTGACTCCTCTTGAAAATGGATAGGAGTCCCAGGATCCCTGTGGCACGTGCAAAGGGACCCTGGGTCTCCCGCCTCACGTGGAGACGCGTCCCAATTGCCATGCCAAGACTCGAGGAGAATCCCGAGGTTTCCCTCGCACCTAGGCAGTAGTCCTTATGTCGCTGAACAAACACGTTTCTGAAAGGGCCCTCCCCGTCGTAACTCGAGAATATACCCGAGGTTCCGGCCCCAACTCGAGAAAAACCATGAGACTTCCCACTCGCCGCGAGATGAGGCCCGATTCCCCTGCACTGTGTCCAGAGCAATTCCGTGTTCCACATCAAACGTGAAAGGAGACTTGATTTCCTTGATGACACTCCAGAGAAAACCCAAGATCACTATCTCAAGTCTAGAGGGATAATGAGGACACTGGAGCAACACGAAAGGGCTCCATCGACCCCAAATCAACTCGAGATGAGAGCTTAGTCCCTGGCTTCGACTCAAGAGGAATACCAACTTTCCACAAGCACCTCAAGAGGAGGCTTCTCTCAGCTACAGGTATGTGAGAGGGACCCTGAGTTTGTCGCCTCAAGTGGAATGGACACCGAGATGCTCTGACTCGAAGTAAGGCCCGATATCCCTGCAGTGAATTGAATGCAGGCTCGTCTTGCATCTCCCAAGACGAAGGGATGTCTGAATCCCCTGTGCGGACCACAGAGAAAGACCTAATTTTAGGCCTCATCGCGACCGGTGGCCTCATATCCTTTCAAAATTCGAGAGGTCCGCGGAGATCAATGCTTCCAAAGGAGACGATGCCTGACTCCTCTGGAAAATGGATAGGAGTCCCAGGATCCCTGTGGCACGTGGAAAGGGACCCTGCTTCTCCCGCCTCACGTGGAGACGCGTCCAAATTGCCATGCCAAGACTCGAGGAGAATCCCGAGTTGTCCCTCGCACCTAGGCAGGAGTCCTCACGTCGCTGAACAAACCCTTGTCTGGACAGGCCCTCCCCGTCGTAACTCGAGAATATACCCCAGGTTCCGGCCGCAACTCGAGAAAAACCATGAGAATTCCCCCTCCCCGCGAGATGAGGTCTGATTCCCCTGCATATAGTGCAGACCAATACCGTGTTCCACATCAAACGTGAAAGGA
Organism: Dama dama; assembly: GCF_033118175.1. Lineage (NCBI taxonomy): Eukaryota > Metazoa > Chordata > Mammalia > Artiodactyla > Cervidae > Dama > Dama dama. The sequence continues at coordinate 7,086,320 of NC_083697.1, read as the reverse complement.
GCCTTGATTTCCTTGATGGCACTCCAGAGAAAACCCAAGATCACTGTCTCAAGTCTAGAGGGATCCTGAGGTCACTGTAGAAACACGAAAGGGATCCGTGGACCCCAAATCAACTCGAGATGAGAGCTTAGTCCCTGACTTCGACTCAAGAGGAATACCAACTTACCACAAGCACCTCAAGAGGAGGCTTCTCTCAGCTACAGATATGTCAGAGGGACCCTGAGTTTGTGGCCTCAAGTGGAATGCACACCGAGATGCTCTGACTCGAAGTAAGGCCGGATATCCCTGCAGTGAATTGAATGCAGGCTCGTCTTGCATCTCCCAAGACGAAGGGTTGTCTGAATCCCCTGTGGAGACCACAGAGAAAGACCTAGTCCTCCGCCTCAACGCGACCGGAGGCCTCACATCCTTTGAAAACTCGAGTGGTTAGCGGAGATCAATACTTCCGAAGGAGACGATGCCTGACTCCTCTTGAAAATGGATAGGAGTCCCAGGATCCCTGTTGCACGTCGAAAGGGACCCTGGGTTTCCCGCCTCACGTGGAGACGCGTCCCAATTGCCATGCCAAGACTCGAGGAGAATCCCGAGGTGTCCCTTGCACCTAGGCAGGAGTCCTGACGTCGCTGAACAAACACGTGTCTGGAAGGGCCCTCCCCGTCGTAACTCGAGAATATACCCCAGGTTCCGGCCACAACTCGAGAAAAACCATGAGACTTCCCACTCCCCGCGATATGAGGCCCGATTCCCCTGCCCTGCGTGCAGAGCAATTCCGTATTCCACATCAAAAATGAAAGGAGCCTTGATTTCCTTGATGGCACTCCAGAGAAAACCCAAGATCACTGTCTCAAGTCTAGAGGGATCCTGAGGTCACTGGAGCAACACGAAAGGGCTCCGTGGACCCCAAATCAACTCGAGATGAGAGCTTAGTCCCTGGCTTCAAATTGAGAGGAATACCAACTTTCCACAAGCACCTCAAGAGGAGGCTTCTCTCAGCTACAGGTATGTGAGAGGGACCCTGAGTTTGTGGCCTCAAGTGGAATGGACACCGAGATGCTCTGACTCGAAGTAAGGCCGGATATCCCTGCAGTGAATTGAATGCAGGCTCGTCTTGCATCTCCCAAGACGAAGGGATGTCTGAATCCCCTGTGGAGACCACAGAGAAAGACCTAATTTTCCGCCTCATCGCGACCGGTGGCCTCACATCCTTTGAAAATTCGAGAGGTCCGCGGAGATCAATGCTTCCAAAGGAGACGATGCCTGACTCCTCTTGAAAATGGATAGGAGTCCCAGGATCCCTGTGGCACGTGGAAAGGGACCCTGGTTCTCCCGCCTCTCGTGGAGACGCGTCCAAATTGCCATGTCAAGACTCGAGGAGAATCCCGAGGTGTCCCTCGCACCTAGGCAGGAGTCCTGACGTCGCTGAACAAACACGTGTCTGGAAGGGCCCTCCCCGTCGTAACTCGAGAATATACCCCAGGTTCCGGCCGCAACTCGAGAAACACCATGAGACTTCCCCCTCGCCGCGAGATGAGGCCCGATTCCCCTGCACTGCGTCCAGAACAATTCCGTGTTCCACATTAAACGTGAAAGGAGCCTTGATTTCCTTGATGGCACTCCAGAGAAAACCGAAGATCACTGTCTCAAGTCTAGAGGGATCCTGAGGTCACTGGAGCAACAACAAAATGCTCCGTGGACCCCAAATCAACTCGTGATGAGAGCTTAGTCCCTGGCTTCGACTCAAGAGGAATACCAACTTTCCACAAGCACCTCAAGAGGAGGCTTCTCTCAGCTACAGTTATGTGAGAGGGACCCTGAGTTTGTGGCCTCAAGTGGAATGGACACCGAGACGCTCTGACTCAAAGTAAGGCCGGATATCCCTGCAGTGAATTGAATGCAGGCTCGTCTTGCATCTCCCAAGACGCAGGGATGTCGGAATCCCATGTGGAGACCACAGAGAAAGACCTAGTCCTCCGCATCATCGCGACCGGAGGCCTCACATCCTTTGAAAACTCGAGAGGCCTGCAGAGATCAATGCTTCCAAAGGAGACAATGCCTGACTCCTCTTGAAAATGGATAGGAGTCCCAGGATCCCTGTGGCACGTGGAAAGGGACCCTGGGTCTCCCGCCTCACGTGGAGACGCGTCCCAATTGCCATGCCAAGACTCGAGGAGAATCCCGAGGTGTCCCTCGCACCTAGGCAGGAGTCCTGACATCACTGAAAAAACACGTGTCTGGAACGGCCCTCCCCGTCGTAACTCGAGAATATACCCCAGGTTCCGGCCGCAACTCGAGAAAAACCATGAAACTTCCCCCTCGCTGCAAGATGAGGCCCGAATCCCCTGGACTGCGTGCAGAGCAATTCCGTGTTCCACATTAAACGTGAAAGGAGCCTTGATTTCCTTGATGGCACTCTAGAGAAAACCCAAGATCACTGTCTCAAGTCTAGAGGGATCCTGAGGTCACTTTAGCAACATGAAAGGGCTCCGTGCACCCCAAATCAACTCGAGATGAGAGCTTAGTCCCTGGCTTCGACTCAAGAGGAATACCAACTTTCCAAAAGCACCTCAAGAGGAAGCTTCTCTCAGCTACAGGTATGTGAGAGGGACCCTAAGTTTGTGGCCTCAAGTGGAAAGGACACCGAGATGCTCTGACTCGAAGTAAGCACGGATATCCCTGCAGTGAATTGAATGCAGGCTCGTCTTGCATCTCCCAAGACGAAGGGATGTCTGAATCCCCTGTGGAGACCACAGAGAAAGACCTAGTCCTCCGCCTCATCGCGACCGGAGGCCTCACATCCTTTGAAAACTCGAGAGGTCCGCGGAGATCAATGCTTCCAAAGGAGACGATGCCTGACTCCTCTTGAAAATGGATAGGAGTCCCAGGATCCCTGTGGCACGTCGAAAGGGACCATGGGTCTCCTGCCTCAGGTGGAGACGCGTCCCAATTGCCATGCCAAGACTCGAGGAGAATCCCGAGGTGTCCCTCGCACCTAGGCAGGAGTCCTGACGTCGCTGAACAAACACGTGTCTGGAAGGGCCCTCCCCGTCGTAACTCGAGAATATACCCCAGGTTCCGGCAGCAACTCGTGAAAAACCATGAGACTTCCCCCTCGCCGCGAGATGAGGCCCGATTCCCCTGCACTGCTTGCAGAGCAATTCCGTGTTCCATATCAAACGTGAAAGGAGCCTTGATTTTCTTGATGGCACTCCAGAGAAAACCCAAGATCACTGTCTCAAGTCTAGAGGGACCCTGAGGTCACTGGAGCAAAACGAAAGGGCTCCGTGGACCCCAAATCAACTCGAGATGAGAGCTTAGTCCCTGGATTCGAGTCAAGAGGAATACCAACTTTCCACAAGCACCTCAAGAGGAGGCTTCTCTCAGCTACAGGAATGTGAGAGGGACCCTGAGTTTGTGGCCTCAAGTGGAATGGACACCGAGATGCTCTGACTCGAAGTAAGGCCGGATATCCCTGCAGTGAATTGAATGCAGGCTCGTCCTGCATCTCCCAAGACGAAGGGATGTCTGAATCCGCTGTGGAGACCACAGAGAAAGACCTAGTTCTCCGCCTCATCGCGACCGGAGGCCTCACATCCTCTGAAAACTCGAGAGGTCCGCGGAGATCAATGCTTCCAAAGGAGACGATGCCTGACTCCTCTTGAAAACGGATAGGAGTCCCAGGATCCCTGTGGCACGTGGAAAGGGACCCTAGGTCTCCCGCCTCACGTGGAGACGCATCCCAATTGCCATGCCAAGACTCGAGGAGAATCCCGAGGTGTCCCACGCACCTAGGCAGGAGTCCTGACGTCGCTGAACAAACACGTGTCTGGAAGGGCCCTCCCCGTCGTAACTCGAGAATATACCCCAGGTTCCGGCGGCAACTCGAGAAAAACCATGAGACTTCCCCCTCGCCGCGAGATGAGGCCCGATTCCCCTGCAATGCGTGCAGAGCAATTCCGTGTTCCACATCAAACGTGAAAGGAGCCTTGATTTCCTTGATGGCACTCCAGAGAAAACCCAAGATCACTGTCTCAAGTCTAGAGGGATCCTGAGGTGACTGGAGCAACACGATAGGTCTCCGTGGACCCCAAATCAACTCGAGATGAGAGCTTAGTCCCTGGCTTCGACTCAAGAGGAATACCAACTTTCCACAAGCACCTCAAGAGGAGGCTTCTCTCAGCCACAGGTATGTGAGAGGGACACTGAGTTTGTGGCCTCAAGTGGAATGGACACCGAGATGCTCTGACTCAAAGTAAGGCCGGATATCCCTGCAGTGAATTGAATGCAGGCTCGTCTTGCATCTCCCAAGACGAAGGGATGTCTGAAACCCCAGTGGAGACCACAGAAAAAGACCTAGTCCACCGCCTCAATGCGACCGGAGGCCTCACATCCTTTGAAAACTCGAGAGGTCTGCGGAGATCAATGCTTCCAAAGGAGACGATGCCTGACTCTTCTTGAAAATGGATAGGAGTCCCAGGATCACTGTGGCACGTGGAACGGGACCCTGGGTCTCCCACCTCACGTGGAGACGCGTCCCAATTGCCATGCCAAGACTCAAGGAGAATCCCGAGGTGTCCCTAGCACTTAGGCAGGAGTCCTGACGTCGCTGAACAAACACGTGTCTGGAAGGGCCCTCCCCGTCGGAACTCGAGAATATACCCCAGGTTCCGGCCGCAACTCGAGAAAAACCATGAGACTTCCCCCTCGCGGCGAGATGAGGCACGATTCCCCTGCACTGCGTGCAGAGCAATTCCGTGTTCCACATCAAACGTGAAAGGAGTCTTGATTTCCTTGATGGCACTCCAGAGAAAACCCAAGATCACTGTCTCAAGTCTAGAGGGATCCTGAGGGCACTGGAGCAACACAAAAGGGCTCCGTGGACCCCAAGTCAACTCGAGATGAGAGCTTAGTCCCTGGCTTCGACTCAAGAGGAACACCAACTTTCCACAAGCACCTCAAGAGGAGGCTTCTCTCAGCCACAGGTATGTGAGAGGGACACTGAGTTTGTGGCCTCAAGTGGAATGGACACCGAGATGCTCTGACTCGAAGTAAGGCCTGATATACCTGCAGTGAATTGAATGCTGGCTCGTCTTGCATCTCCCAAGACGAAGGGATGTCTGAATCTCCTGTGGAGACCACAGAGAATGACCTAATTTTCCGCCTCATCGCGACCAGAGGCCTCACATCCTTTGAAAATTCGAGAGGTCCACGGAGATCAATGCTTCCAAAGGAGACGATGCCTGACTCCTCTTGAAAATGGATAGGAGTCCCAGGATCCCTGTGGCACGTGGAAAGGGACCCTGGGTCTCCCTCCTCACGTGGAGACGCGTCCCCATTGCCATGCCAAGACTCGAGGAGAATCCCGAGGTGTCCCTCGCACCTAGGCAGGATTCATGACGTCGCTGAACAAACACGTGTCTGGAAGGGCCCTCCCCGTCGTAACTCGAGAATATACCCCAGGTTCCGGCCGCAACTCGAGAAAAACCATGAGACTTCCCCCTCGTCGCGAGAAGAGGCCCGATTCCCCTGCACTGCATGCAGAGCAATTCCGTGTTCCACATCAAACGTGAACGGAGCCTTGATTTCCTTGATGGCACTCCAGAGAAAACCCAAGATCACTGTGTCATGTCTAGAGTGATCCTGAGGTCACTGGAGCAACAATAAAGGGCTCCGTGGACCCCAAATCCACTCGAGATGAGAGCTTATTCCCTGGCTTCGACTCAAGAGGAATACCAAGTTTCCACAAGCACCTCAGAGGAGGCTTCTCTCAGCTACAGGTATGTGAGAGGGACCCTGAGTTTGTGGCCTCAAGTGGAATGGACACCGAGATGCTCTGACTCGAAGTTAGGCCGGATATCCCTGCATTGAATTGAATGCAAGCTCGTCTTGCATCTCCCAAGACGAAGGGATGTCTGAAGCCCCTGTGGAAACCACAGAGAAAGACCTAGTTCTCCGCCTCATCGCGACAGGAGGCCTCACATCCTTTGAAAACTCGAGAGGTCCACGGAGATCAATGCTTCCAAAGGAGACGATGCCTGACTCCTCTTGAAAATGGATAGGAGTCCCAGGATCCCTGTGGCACGTGGAAAGGGACCCTGGGTCTCCCGCCTCATGTGGAGACGCGTCCCAATTGCCATGCCAAGACTCGAGGAGAATCCCGAGGTGTCCCTCGCACCTAGGCAGGAGTCCTGACGTCGCTGAACAAACCCGTGTCTGGAAGGGCCCTCCCCGTCGTAACTCGAGAATATACACCAGGTTCCGGCCGCAACTCGAAAAAAAACCATGAGACTTCCCCCTCGCCGCGAGATGAGGCCCGATTCCCCTGCCCTGCGTGCAGAGCAATTCCGTATTCCACATCAAAAATGAAAGGAGCCGTGATTTCCTTGATCGCACTCCAGAGAAAACCCAAGATCACTGTCTCAAGTCTAGGGGGATCCTGAGGTCACTGGAGCAACACGAAAGGGCTCCGTGGACCCCAAATCAACTCGAGATGAGAGCTTAGTCCCTGGCTTCGACTTAAGAGGAATACCAACTTTCCACAAGTACATCAAGAGGAGGCTTCTCTCAGCTACATGTATGTGAGAGGGACCCTGAGTTTGTGGCCTCAAGTGGAATGGACACCGAGATGCTCTGACTCGAAGTAAGGCCGGATATCCCTGCAGTGAATTGAATGCAGGCTCGTCTTGCATCTTCCAAGACGAAGGGATGTCTGAATCCCCTGTGGAGACCACAGAGAAAGTCCTAGTCCTCCGCCTCATCGCGACCGGAGGTATAACATCCTTTAAAAACTCGAGAGGTCTGCGGAGATCAATGCTTCCAAAGGAGACGATGCCTGACTCCTCTTGAAAATGGATAGGAGTCCCAGGATCCCTGTGGCACCTGGAAAGGGACCCTGGGTCTCCCCCCTCACGTGGAGACGCGTCCCAATTGCCATGCCAAGACTCGAGGAGAATCCCGAGGTGTGCCTCGCACCTAGGCAGGATTCCTGATGTCGCTGAACAAACCCGTGTCTGGAAGAGCCCTCCCCGTCGTAACTCGAGAATATACCCCAGATTCCGGCCGCAACTCGAGAAAAACCATGAGACTTCCCCCTCGCCGCGAGATGAGGCCGATTCCCCTGCACTGCGTGCAGAGCAATTCCGCGTTCCACATCAAACGTGAAAGGAGCCTTGATTTCTTTGATGGCACTCCAGAGAAAACCCAAGATCACTGTCTCTAGTCTAGAGGGATCCTGAGGTCACTGGAGCAACACGAAAGTGTTCCGTGTACCCCAAATCAACTCGAGATGAGAACTTATTACCTGGCTTCGACTCAAGAGGAATACCAACTTTCCACAAGCACCTCAAGAGGAGGCTACTCTCAGCTACAGGTATGTGAGAGGGCCCCTGAGTTTGTGGCCTCAAGTGGAATGGACACCGAGATGCTCTTACTCGAAGTAAGGCCAGATATCCCTGCAGTGAAATGAATGCAGGCTCGTCTTGCATCTCCCAAGACGAAGGGATGTCTGAATCCCCTGTGGAGACCACAGAGAAAAACCTAGTTCTCCGCCTCATCGCGACCTGAGGTCTCACATCCTTTGAAAACTCGACAGTTCCGCGGAGAAAAATGCTTCCAAAGGAGACGATGCCTGACTCCTCTTGAAAATGGATAGGACTCCCCGGATCGCTGTGGCGCGTGGAAAGGGACCCTGGGTCTCCCGCCTCACGTGGAGACGCGTCCCAATTGCCATGCCAAGACTCGAGGAGAATCCCGAGGTGTCCCTAGCACCTAGGCAGGAGTCCTGACGTCGCTGAACAACCACGTGTCTGGAAGGGCCCTCCCCGTCGTAACTCGAGAATATACCCCAGGTTCTGGCCGCAACTGGAGAAAAACCATGAGACTTCCGCCTCGCCGCGAGATGAGGCCCGATTCCCCTGCACTGCGTGCGGAGCAATTCCGTATTCCACATCAAACGTGAAAGGAGCCTTGATATCCTTCATGGCACTCCAGAGAAAACCCAAGATCACTGTCTCAAGTCTAGAGGGATCCTGAGGTCACTGGAGCAACACGAAAGGGCTCCGTGGACCCCAAATCAACTCGAGATGAGAGCTTAGTCCCTGGCTTCGACTCAAGAGGAATACCAACTTTCCACAAGCACCACAAGAGGAGGCTTCTCTCAGCTACAGGTATGTGAGAGGTACCCTGAGTTTGTGGCCCCAAGTGGAATGGACACCGAGATGCTCTGACTCGAAGTAAGGCCGGATATCCCTGCAGTGAATTGAATGCAGGCTCGTCTTGCATCTCCCAAGATGAAGGGATGTCTGAATCCCATGTGGAGACCACAGATAAAGACCTAGTTCTCCACCTCATCGCGACCGGAGGCCTCACATCCTTTGAAAACTCGAGAGGTCCGCGGAGGTCAATGCTTCCAAAGGAGACGATGCCTGACTCCTCTTGAAAATGGATAGGAGTCCCTGGATCCCTGTGGCACGTGGAAAGGGAACCTGGGTCTCCCGCCTCATGTGGAGACGCATCCCAATTGCCATGCCAAGACTTGAGGAGAATCCCGAGGTGTCCCTCGCACCTAGGCAGGAGTCCTGACGTCCCTGAACAAACACGTGTCTGGAAGGGCCCTCCCCGTCGTAACTCGAGAATATACCCCAGGTTCCGGCCGCAACTCGAAAAAAACCATGAGACTTCCCATTCGCCGCGAGATGAGGCGCGATTCCCCTGCACTGCGTGCAGAGCAATTCCGCGTTCCACATCAAACGTGAAAGGAGCCTTGATTTCCTTTATGGCATTCCAGAGAAAACCCAAGACCACTGTCTCTAGTCTAGAGGGATCCTGAGGTCACTGGAGCAACACGAAAGGGTTCCGTGTACCCCAAATTAACTCGTGATGACAGCTTAGTCCCTGGCTTAGACACAAGAGGAATACCAACTTTCCACAAGCACCTCAAGAGGAGGCTTCTCTCAGCTACAGGTATGTGAGAGGGACACTGAGTTGTGGCCTGAAGTGGAATGGACACCGAGATGCTCTGACTCGAAGTAAGGCCGGATATCCCTGCAGTGTATTGAATGCAGGCTCGTCTTGCATCTCCCAAGACGAAGGGATGTCTGAATCCCCTGTGGAGACGACAGAGAAAGACCTAGTTCTCCGGCTCATCGCGACCGGAGGCCTCACATCCTTTGAAAACCCGAGAGGTCTGCGGAGATCAATGCTTCAAAGGAGACGATGCCTGACTCCTCTTGCAAATGGATATGAGTCCCAGGATCACTGTAGCACGTGGAAAGGGACACTGGGTCTCCCGCCTCACGTGGAGATGAGTCCCAATTGCCATGCCAAGACTCGAGGAGAATCCCGAGGTGTCCCTCGCACCTAGGCAGGAGTCCTGACGTCGCTGAACAAACACGTGTCTGGAAGGGCCCTCCCCGTCGTAACTTGAGAATATACCCCAGGTTCCGGCCGCAACTCGAGAAAAACCATGAGATTTACCCCTCGCCGCGAGTTGAGGCCCGATTCCCCTGCACTGCATGCAGAGCAATTCCGTGTTCCACATCAAACGTGAAAGGAGACTTGATTTCCTTGATGACGCTCCAGAGAAAACCCAAGATCACTGTCTCAAGTCTAGAGGGATCCTGAGGTCACTGGAGCCACACGAAAGGGCTCCGTGGACCCCAAATCAACTCGAGATGAGAACTTAGTCCCTGGCTTCGACTCAAGAAGAATACCAAATTTCTACAAGCACCTCAAGAGGAGGCTTCTCTCAGCTACAGGTTTGTGAGAGGGACCCTGAGTTTGTGGTCTCAAGTGCAATGGACACCGAGATGGTCTGACTCGAAGTAAGGCCGAATATCCCTGCAGTGAATTGAATGCAGGCTCGTCTTGCATCTCCCAAGACGAACGGATGTCTGAATCTCCTGTGGAGCCCACAGAGAAAGACCTAGTCCTCCGCCTCATCGTGACCGGAGGCCTAACATCCTTTGAAAACTCGAGAGGTCTGCAGAGATCAATGCTTCCAAAGAAGACGATGCCTGACTCCTCTTGAAAATGGATAGGAGTCCCAGGATCCCTGTGGCACGTGGAAAGGACACTGGGTCTCCCGCCTCACGTGGAGACGCGTCCCGATTGCCATGCCAAGACTCGAGGAGAATCCCGAGGTGTCCCTCGCACCTAGGCAGGAGTCCTGACTTCGCTGAACAAACACGTGTCTGGAAGGGCCCTCCCCGTCGTAACTTGAGAATATTCCCCAGGTTCCGGCCGTAACTCGAGAAAAACCATGAGACTTCCTACTCGCCGCGAGATGAGGCCCGATTCCCCTGCCCTGCGTGCAGAACAATTCCGTATTCCACATCAAAAATGAAAGGAGCCTTGATTTCCTTCATGGCACTCCACAGAAAACCCAAGATCACTGTCTCAAGTCTAGAGGGATCCTGAGTTCACTGTAGCAACACGAAAGGGCTCCGTGGACCAAAAATCAACTCGAGAAGAGAGCTTAGTCCCTGGCTTCGACTCAAGAGGAATACCAACTTTCCACAAGCACCTCAAGAGGAGGCTTCTCTCAGCTACAGGTATGTGAGAGGGCCCCTGAGTTTGTGGCCTCAAGTGGAATGGACACCGAGATGCTCTGACTCGAAGTAAGGCTGGATATCCCTGCAGTGAATTGAATGCAGGCTCGTCTTGCATCTCCCAAGACGAAGGGATGTCTGAATCCCCTGTGGAGACCACAGAGAAAGACCTAATTCTCCGCCTCATCGCTAGCGGAGGCCTCATATACTTTGAAAACTCAAGAGGTCCGCGGAGATCAATACTTCAAAAGGAGACGATGCCTGACTCCTCTTGAAAATGGATAGGAGTCCCAGGATCCCTGTGGCACGTGGAAAGGGACCCTGGGTCTCCCGCCTCACGTGGAGACGCGACCCAATTGCCATGCCAAGACTCGAGGAGAATCCCGATCTGTCCCTCGCACCTAGGCAGGAGTCCTGACGTCGCTGAACAAACACGTGTCTGGAAGGGCCCTCCCCGACGTAACGTGAGAATATACCCCAGGTTCCGGCCGCAACTCGAGAAAAACCATGAGACTTCCCACTCGCCGCAAGATGAGGCACGATTCCCCTGCCCTGCGTGTAGAGCAATTCCGTATTCCACATCAAAAATGAAAGGAGCCTTGATTTCCTAGATCTCACTCCAGAGAAAACCCAAGATCACTGTCTCAAGTCTAGAGGGATCCTCAGGTCACTGGACCAACAGGAAAGGGCTCCGTAGACCCCAAATCAACTCGAGATGAGAGCTTAGTCCCTGGCTTCGACTCAAGAGGAATACCAACTTTCCACAAGCACCTCAAGAGGAGGCTTCTCTCAGCCACAGGTATGTGAGAGGGACACTGAGTTTGTGGCCTCAAGTGGAATGGACACCGAGATGCTCTGACTCAAAGTAAGGCCGGATATCCCTGCAGTGAATTGAATGCAGGCTCGTCTTGCATCTCCCAAGACGAAGGGATGTCTGAATCCCCAGTGGAGACCACAGAAAAAGACCTAGTCCACCGCCTCAATGCGACCGGAGGCCTCACATCCTTTGAAAACTCGAGAGGTCTGCGGAGATCAATGCTTCCAAAGGAGACGATGCCTGACTCTTCTTGAAAATGGATAGGAGTCCCAGGATCACTGTGGCACGTGGAACGGGACCCTGGGTCTCCCGCCTCACGTGGAGACGCGTCCCAATTGCCATGCCAAGACTCAAGGAGAATCCCGAGGTGTCCCTAGCACTTAGGCATGAGTCCTGACGTCGCTGAACAAACACGTGTCTGGAAGGGCCCTCCCCGTCGTAACTCGAGAATATACCCCAGGTTCCGGCCGCAACTCGAGAAAAACCATGAGACTTCCCCCTCGCGGCGAGATGAGGCACGATTCCCCTGCACTGCGTGCAGAGCAATTCCGTGTTCCACATCAAACGTGAAAGGAGTCTTGATTTCCTTGATGGCACTCCAGAGAAAACCCAAGATCACTGTCTCAAGTCTAGAGGGATCCTGAGGGCACTGGAGCAACACAAAAGGGCTCCGTGGACCCCAAATCAACTCGAGATGAGAGCTTAGTCCCTGGCTTCGACTCAAGAGGAACACCAACTTTCCACAAGCACCTCAAGAGGAGGCTTCTCTCAGCCACAGGTATGTGAGAGGGACACTGAGTTTGTGGCCTCAAGTGGAATGGACACCGAGATGCTCTGACTCGAAGTAAGGCCTGATATACCTGCAGTGAATTGAATGCTGGCTCGTCTTGCATCTCCCAAGACGAAGGGATGTCTGAATCTCCTGTGGAGACCACAGAGAATGACCTAATTTTCCGCCTCATCGCGACCAGAGGCCTCACATCCTTTGAAAATTCGAGAGGTCCATGGAGATCAATGCTTCCAAAGGAGACGATGCCTGACTCCTCTTGAAAATGGATAGGAGTCCCAGGATCCCTGTGGCACGTGGAAAGGGACCCTGGGTCTCCCTCCTCACGTGGAGACGCGTCCCCATTGCCATGCCAAGACTCGAGGAGAATCCCGAGGTGTCCCTCGCACCTAGGCAGGATTCATGACGTCGCTGAACAAACACGTGTCTGGAAGGGCCCTCCCCGTCGTAACTCGAGAATATACCCCAGGTTCCGGCCGCAACTCGAGAAAAACCATGAGACTTCCCCCTCGTCGCGAGAAGAGGCCCGATTCCCCTGCACTGCATGCAGAGCAATTCCGTGTTCCACATCAAACGTAAACGGAGCCTTGATTTCCTTGATGGCACTCCAGAGAAAACCCAAGATCACTGTGTCATGTCTAGAGTGATCCTGAGGTCACTGGAGCAACAATAAAGGGCTCCGTGGACCCCAAATCCACTCGAGATGAGAGCTTATTCCCTGGCTTCGACTCAAGAGGAATACCAAGTTTCCACAAGCACCTCAGAGGAGGCTTCTCTCAGCTACAGGTATGTGAGAGGGACCCTGAGTTTGTGGCCTCAAGTGGAATGGACACCGAGATGCTCTGACTCGAAGTTAGGCCGGATATCCCTGCATTGAATTGAATGCAAGCTCGTCTTGCATCTCCCAAGACGAAGGGATGTCTGAAGCCCCTGTGGAAACCACAGAGAAAGAACTAGTTCTCCGCCTCATCGCGACAGGAGGCCTCACATCCTTTGAAAACTCGAGAGGTCCACGGAGATCAATGCTTCCAAAGGAGACGATGCCTGACTCCTCTTGAAAATGGATAGGAGTCCCAGGATCCCTGTGGCACGTGGAAAGGGACCCTGGGTCTCCCGCCTCATGTGGAGACGCGTCCCAATTGCCATGCCAAGACTCGAGGAGAATCCCGAGGTGTCCCTCGCACCTAGGCAGGAGTCCTGACGTCGCTGAACAAACCCGTGTCTGGAAGGGCCTTCCCCGTCGTAACTCGAGAATATACCCCAGGTTCCGGCCGCAACTCGAAAAAAAACCATGAGACTTCCCCCTCGCCGCGAGATGAGGCCCGATTCCCCTGCCCTGCGTGCAGAGCAATTCCGTATTCCACATCAAAAATGAAAGGAGCCGTGATTTCCTTGATGGCACTCCAGAGGAAACCCAAGATCACTGTCTCAAGTCTAGGGGGATCCTGAGGTCACTGGAGCAACACGAAAGGGCTCCGTGGACCCCAAATCAACTCGAGATGAGAGCTTAGTCCCTGGCTTCGACTTAAGAGGAATACCAACTTTCCACAAGTACATCAAGAGGAGGCTTCTCTCAGCTACATGTATGTGAGAGGGACCCTGAGTTTGTGGCCTAAAGTGGAATGGACACCGAGATGCTCTGACTCGAAGTAAGGCCGGATATCCCTGCAGTGAATTGAATGCAGGCTCGTCTTGCATCTCCCAAGACGAAGGGATGTCTGAATCCCCTGTGGAGACCACAGAGAAAGACCTAATCCTCCGCCTCATCGCGACCGGAGGCCTCACATCCTTTGAAAACTCGAGAGGTCCGCGGAGATCAATGCTTCCAAAGGAGACGATGACTGACTCCTCTTGAAAATGGATAGGAGTCCCAGGATCCCTGTGGCACGTGGAAAGGGACCCTGGGTCTCCCGCCTCACGTGGAGACGCGTCCCAATTGCCATGCCAAGACTTGTGGAGAATCCCGAGGTGTCCCTCGCACCTAGGCAGGAGTCCTGACGTCCCTGAACAAACACGTGTCTGGAAGGGCCCTCCCCGTCGTAACTCGAGAATATACCCCAGGTTCCAGCCGGAACTCGAGAAAAACCATGAGACTTCCCCCTCGCCGCGACATGAGGCCCGATTCCCCTGCACTGCGTGCAGAGCAATTCCATGTCCAACATCAAACGTGAAAGGAGCCGTGATTTCCTTGATGGCACTCCAGAGAAAACCCAAGATCACTGTCTCAAGTCTAGAGGGATCCTGAGGTCACTGTAGAAACACAAAAGGGCTCCGTGGACCCCAAATCAACTCGCGATGAGAGCTGAGTCCCTGTCTTCGACTCAAGAGGAATAACAACTATCCATAAGCACCTCAAGAGGAGGCTTCTCTCAGCTATAGGTATGTTAGAGGGACCCTGAGTTTGTGGCCTCAAGTGGAATTGACCCCGAGATGCTCTGACTCGAAGTAAGGCCGGATATCCCTGCAGTGATTTGAATGCAGGCTCGTCTTGCATCTCCCAAGACGAAGTGATGTCTTAATCCCCTGTGGAGACCACAGAGAAAGACTTAATTCTCCGCCTCATCGCGACCGGAGGCCTCACATCCTTTGAAAACTCGAGAGGTCCACGGAGATCAATGCTTCCAAAGGAGACGATGCCTGACTCCTCTTGAAAATGGATAGGAGTCCCAGGATCCCTGTGGCACGTGGAAAGGGACCCTGGGTCTCCCGCCTCACGTGGAGACGCATCCCAATTGCCATGCAAAGACTCGTGGAGAATCCCGAGGTGTCCCTCGCACCTAGGCAGGAGTCTTGACGTTGCTGAACAAACACGTGTCTGGAAGGGCCCTCCCCGTCGTAACTCGAGAATATACCGCAGGTTCCGGCCGCAACTCGAGAAAAACCATGAGATTTCCCCCTCGCCGCGAGTTGAGGCCCGATTCCCCTGCACTGCATGCAGAGCAGTTCCGTGTTCCACATCAAACGTGAAAGGAGCCTTGATTTCCTTGATGGCACTCCAGAGAAAACCCAAGTTCACTGTCTCAAGTCTAGAGGGATCCTGAGGTCACTGGAGCAACAAGAATGGGCTTGTGGACCCCTAATCGACTCGAGATGAGAGCTTAGTCCTTGGCTTTGACTCAAGAGGAACACCAACTTTCCACAAGCACCTCAAGAGGAGGCTTCTCTCAGCTACAGGTATGTGAGAGGGACCCTGAGTTTGTTGCCTCAAGTGGAATGGACACCGAGATGCTCTGACTCGAAGTAAGGCCGGATATCCCTGCAGTGAATTGAATGCAGGCTCGTCTTGCATCTCCCAAGACCAAAGGATGTCTGAATCCCCTGTGGAGAGCACAGAGAAAGACCTAGTCCTCCGCCTCAACGCGAAGGGAGGCCTCAAATCCTTTGAAAACTCGAGAGGTCCGCGGAGATCAATGCTTAAAAAGGAGACGATGCCTGACTCCTCTTGAAAATGGATAGGAGTCCCAGGATCCCTGTGGCACCTGGAAAGGGACCCTGGGTCTCCCCCCTCACGTGGAGACGCGTCCCAATTGCCATGCCAAGACTCGAGGAGAATCCCGAGGTGTCCCTCGCACCTAGGAAGGATTCCTGATGTCGCTGAACAAACCCATGTCTGGAAGAGCCCTCCCCGTCGTAACTCGAGAATATACCCCAGATTCCGGCCGCAACTCGAGAAAAACCATGAGACTTCCCCCTCGCCGCGAGATGAGGCCCGATTCCCCTGCACTGCGTGCAGAGCAATTCCGCGTTCCACATCAAACGTGAAAGGAGCCTTGATTTCTTTGATGGCACTCCAGAGAAAACCCAAGATCACTGTCTCTAGTCTAGAGGGATCCTGAGGTCACTGGAGCAACACGAAAGGGTTGCGTGTACCCCAAATCAACTCGAGATGAGAACTTATTCCCTGGCTTCGACTCAAGAGGAATACCAACTTTCCACAAGCACCTCAAGAGGAGGCTACTCTCAGCTACAGGTATGTGAGAGGGCCCCTGAGTTTGTGGCCTCAAGTGGAATGGACACCGAGATGCTCTTACTCGAAGTAAGGCTGGATATCCCTGCAGTGAATTGAATGCAGGCTCGTCTTGCATCTCCCAAGACGAAGGGTTGTCTGAATCCCCTGTGGAGACCACAGAGAAAGACCTAGTCCTCCGCCTCAACGCGAACGGAGGCCTCACATACTTTGAAAACTCGAGAGGTCCGCGGAGATCAATGCTTCCAAAGGAGATGATGCCTGACTCCTCTTGAAAATGGATAGGAGTCCCAGGATCCCTGTGGCACGTCGAAAGGGACCCTGGGTCTCCCGCCTCACGTGGAAACGCGTCCCAATTGCCATGCCAAGACTCGAGGAGAATCCCGAGGTGTCCCTCACACCTAGGCAGGAGTCCTGATGTCGCTGAACAGACAATTGTCTGGAAGGGCCCTCCCCGTCGTAACTCGAGAATATACCCAAGATTCCGGCCGCAACTCGAGAAAAACCATGAGACTTCCCCCTCGCCGCGAGATGAGGCCCGATTCCCCTGCACTCCGTGCAGAGCAATTCCGTGTTCCACATCAAACGTGGAAGGAGCCTTGATTTCCTTGATGGCACTCCAGAGAAAACCCAAGATCACTGTCTCAAGTCTAGAGGGATCCTGAGGTCACTGGAGTAACACAAAAGGGCTCCATGGACCCCAAATCAACTCGAGAAGAGAGCTTAGTCCCTGGCTTCGACTCAAGAGGAATACCAACTTTCCACAAGCACCTCAAGAGGAGGCTTCTCTCAGCTACAGGTATGTGAGAGGGACCCTGAGTTTGTGGCCTCAAGTGGAATGGACACCGAGATACTCTGAAGCGAAGTAAGGCCGGATATCCCTGCATTGAATTGAATGCAGGTTCGTCTTGCATCTCCCAAGACGAAGGGATGTCTGAATCCCCTGTGGAGACCACAGAGAAAGACCTAGTTCTCCGCCTCTTCGAGACCGGAGGCCTTACATCCTTTGAAAACTCGAGAGGTCCGCGGAGATCAATGCTTCCAAAGGAGACGATGCCTGAATCCTCTTGAAAATGGATAGGAGTCCCAGGATCCCTGTGGCTCGTGGAAAGGGACCCTGGGTCTCCCGCCTCACGTGGAGACGCGTCCCAATTGCCATGCCAAGACTCGAGGAGAATCCCGAGGTGTCCCTCGCACCTAGGCAGGAGTCCTGATGTCGCTGAACAAACACGTGTCTACAAAGGCCCTCCCCGTCGTAACTCGAGAATATACCCCAGGTTCCGGCCGCTACTTGAGAAAAACCATGAGACAACCCCCTTGCCGCGAGATGAGGCCCGATTCCCCTGCACTGCGTGCAGAGCAATTCCGTGTTCCACATCAAACGTGAAAGGAGCCTTGATTTCCTTGAGGGCACTCCAGAGAAAACCCAAGATCACTGTCTCAAGTCTGGAGGGATCCTGAGGTCACTGGAGCAACACGAAATTTCTCCGTGGACCCCAAATCAACTCGAGATGAGAGCTTAGTCCCTGGCTTCGATTCAAGAGGAATACCAACTTTCCACAAGCACCTCAAGTGGAGGCTTCTCTCAGCTACAGGTATGTGAGAGGGACCCTGAGTTGGTGGCCTCAAGTGGAATGGACACCGAGATGCTCTGACTCAAAGTAAGGCCGGATATCCCTGCAGTGAATTGAATGCAGGCTCGTCTTGCATCTCCCAAGACGAAGGGATGTCTGAATCCCCAGTGGAGACCACAGAAAAAGACCTAGTCCACCGCCTCAATGCGACCGGAGGCCTCACATCCTTTGAAAACTCGAGAGGTCTGCGGAGATCAATGCTTCCAAAGGAGACGATGCCTGACTCTTCTTGAAAATGGATAGGAGTCCCAGGATCACTGTGGCACGTGGAACGGGACCCTGGGTCTCCCGCCTCACGTGGAGACGCGTCCCAATTGCCATGCCAAGACTCAAGGAGAATCCCGAGGTGTCCCTAGCACTTAGGCATGAGTCCTGACGTCGCTGAACAAACACGTGTCTGGAAGGGCCCTCCCCGTCGTAACTCGAGAATATACCCCAGGTTCCGGCCGCAACTCGAGAAAAACCATGAG
Organism: Dama dama; assembly: GCF_033118175.1. Lineage (NCBI taxonomy): Eukaryota > Metazoa > Chordata > Mammalia > Artiodactyla > Cervidae > Dama > Dama dama. The sequence goes on along the minus strand of NC_083697.1, from coordinate 7,068,101 downwards.
ACTTCCCCCTCGCGGCGAGATGAGGCACGATTCCCCTGCACTGCGTGCAGAGCAATTCCGTGTTCCACATCAAACGTGAAAGGAGTCTTGATTTCCTTGATGGCACTCCAGAGAAAACCCAAGATCACTGTCTCAAGTCTAGAGGGATCCTGAGGGCACTGGAGCAACACAAAAGGGCTCCGTGGACCCCAAATCAACTCGAGATGAGAGCTTAGTCCCTGGCTTCGACTCAAGAGGAACACCAACTTTCCACAAGCACCTCAAGAGGAGGCTTCTCTCAGCCACAGGTATGTGAGAGGGACACTGAGTTTGTGGCCTCAAGTGGAATGGACACCGAGATGCTCTGACTCGAAGTAAGGCCTGATATACCTGCAGTGAATTGAATGCTGGCTCGTCTTGCATCTCCCAAGACGAAGGGATGTCTGAATCTCCTGTGGAGACCACAGAGAATGACCTAATTTTCCGCCTCATCGCGACCAGAGGCCTCACATCCTTTGAAAATTCGAGAGGTCCATGGAGATCAATGCTTCCAAAGGAGACGATGCCTGACTCCTCTTGAAAATGGATAGGAGTCCCAGGATCCCTGTGGCACGTGGAAAGGGACCCTGGGTCTCCCTCCTCACGTGGAGACGCGTCCCCATTGCCATGCCAAGACTCGAGGAGAATCCCGAGGTGTCCCTCGCACCTAGGCAGGATTCATGACGTCGCTGAACAAACACGTGTCTGGAAGGGCCCTCCCCGTCGTAACTCGAGAATATACCCCAGGTTCCGGCCGCAACTCGAGAAAAACCATGAGACTTCCCCCTCGTCGCGAGAAGAGGCCCGATTCCCCTGCACTGCATGCAGAGCAATTCCGTGTTCCACATCAAACGTAAACGGAGCCTTGATTTCCTTGATGGCACTCCAGAGAAAACCCAAGATCACTGTGTCATGTCTAGAGTGATCCTGAGGTCAATGGAGCAACAATAAAGGGCTCCGTGGACCCCAAATCCACTCGAGATGAGAGCTTATTCCCTGGCTTCGACTCAAGAGGAATACCAAGTTTCCACAAGCACCTCAGAGGAGGCTTCTCTCAGCTACAGGTATGTGAGAGGGACCCTGAGTTTGTGGCCTCAAGTGGAATGGACACCGAGATGCTCTGACTCGAAGTTAGGCCGGATATCCCTGCATTGAATTGAATGCAAGCTCGTCTTGCATCTCCCAAGACGAAGGGATGTCTGAAGCCCCTGTGGAAACCACAGAGAAAGAACTAGTTCTCCGCCTCATCGCGACAGGAGGCCTCACATCCTTTGAAAACTCGAGAGGTCCACGGAGATCAATGCTTCCAAAGGAGACGATGCCTGACTCCTCTTGAAAATGGATAGGAGTCCCAGGATCCCTGTGGCACGTGGAAAGGGACCCTGGGTCTCCCGCCTCATGTGGAGACGCGTCCCAATTGCCATGCCAAGACTCGAGGAGAATCCCGAGGTGTCCCTCGCACCTAGGCAGGAGTCCTGACGTCGCTGAACAAACCCGTGTCTGGAAGGGCCTTCCCCGTCGTAACTCGAGAATATACCCCAGGTTCCGGCCGCAACTCGAAAAAAAACCATGAGACTTCCCCCTCGCCGCGAGATGAGGCCCGATTCCCCTGCCCTGCGTGCAGAGCAATTCCGTATTCCACATCAAAAATGAAAGGAGCCGTGATTTCCTTGATGGCACTCCAGAGGAAACCCAAGATCACTGTCTCAAGTCTAGGGGGATCCTGAGGTCACTGGAGCAACACGAAAGGGCTCCGTGGACCCCAAATCAACTCGAGATGAGAGCTTAGTCCCTGGCTTCGACTTAAGAGGAATACCAACTTTCCACAAGTACATCAAGAGGAGGCTTCTCTCAGCTACATGTATGTGAGAGGGACCCTGAGTTTGTGGCCTCAAGTGGAATGGACACCGAGATGCTCTGACTCGAAGTAAGGCCGGATATCCCTGCAGTGAATTGAATGCAGGCTCGTCTTGCATCTCCCAAGACGAAGGGATGTCTGAATCCCCTGTGGAGACCACAGAGAAAGACCTAATCCTCCGCCTCATCGCGACCGGAGGCCTCACATCCTTTGAAAACTCGAGAGGTCCGCGGAGATCAATGCTTCCAAAGGAGACGATGACTGACTCCTCTTGAAAATGGATAGGAGTCCCAGGATCCCTGTGGCACGTGGAAAGGGACCCTGGGTCTCCCGCCTCACGTGGAGACGCGTCCCAATTGCCATGCCAAGACTTGTGGAGAATCCCGAGGTGTCCCTCGCACCTAGGCAGGAGTCCTGACGTCCCTGAACAAACACGTGTCTGGAAGGGCCCTCCCCGTCGTAACTCGAGAATATACCCCAGGTTCCAGCCGGAACTCGAGAAAAACCATGAGACTTCCCCCTCGCCGCGACATGAGGCCCGATTCCCCTGCACTGCGTGCAGAGCAATTCCATGTCCAACATCAAACGTGAAAGGAGCCGTGATTTCCTTGATGGCACTCCAGAGAAAACCCAAGATCACTGTCTCAAGTCTAGAGGGATCCTGAGGTCACTGTAGAAACACAAAAGGGCTCCGTGGACCCCAAATCAACTCGCGATGAGAGCTGAGTCCCTGTCTTCGACTCAAGAGGAATAACAACTATCCATAAGCACCTCAAGAGGAGGCTTCTCTCAGCTATAGGTATGTTAGAGGGACCCTGAGTTTGTGGCCTCAAGTGGAATTGACCCCGAGATGCTCTGACTCGAAGTAAGGCCGGATATCCCTGCAGTGATTTGAATGCAGGCTCGTCTTGCATCTCCCAAGACGAAGTGATGTCTTAATCCCCTGTGGAGACCACAGAGAAAGACTTAATTCTCCGCCTCATCGCGACCGGAGGCCTCACATCCTTTGAAAACTCGAGAGGTCCACGGAGATCAATGCTTCCAAAGGAGACGATGCCTGACTCCTCTTGAAAATGGATAGGAGTCCCAGGATCCCTGTGGCACGTGGAAAGGGACCCTGGGTCTCCCGCCTCACGTGGAGACGCATCCCAATTGCCATGCAAAGACTCGTGGAGAATCCCGAGGTGTCCCTCGCACCTAGGCAGGAGTCTTGACGTTGCTGAACAAACACGTGTCTGGAAGGGCCCTCCCCGTCGTAACTCGAGAATATACCGCAGGTTCCGGCCGCAACTCGAGAAAAACCATGAGATTTCCCCCTCGCCGCGAGTTGAGGCCCGATTCCCCTGCACTGCATGCAGAGCAGTTCCGTGTTCCACATCAAACGTGAAAGGAGCCTTGATTTCCTTGATGGCACTCCAGAGAAAACCCAAGTTCACTGTCTCAAGTCTAGAGGGATCCTGAGGTCACTGGAGCAACAAGAATGGGCTTGTGGACCCCTAATCGACTCGAGATGAGAGCTTAGTCCTTGGCTTTGACTCAAGAGGAACACCAACTTTCCACAAGCACCTCAAGAGGAGGCTTCTCTCAGCTACAGGTATGTGAGAGGGACCCTGAGTTTGTTGCCTCAAGTGGAATGGACACCGAGATGCTCTGACTCGAAGTAAGGCCGGATATCCCTGCAGTGAATTGAATGCAGGCTCGTCTTGCATCTCCCAAGACCAAAGGATGTCTGAATCCCCTGTGGAGAGCACAGAGAAAGACCTAGTCCTCCGCCTCAACGCGAAGGGAGGCCTCAAATCCTTTGAAAACTCGAGAGGTCCGCGGAGATCAATGCTTAAAAAGGAGACGATGCCTGACTCCTCTTGAAAATGGATAGGAGTCCCAGGATCCCTGTGGCACCTGGAAAGGGACCCTGGGTCTCCCCCCTCACGTGGAGACGCGTCCCAATTGCCATGCCAAGACTCGAGGAGAATCCCGAGGTGTCCCTCGCACCTAGGAAGGATTCCTGATGTCGCTGAACAAACCCATGTCTGGAAGAGCCCTCCCCGTCGTAACTCGAGAATATACCCCAGATTCCGGCCGCAACTCGAGAAAAACCATGAGACTTCCCCCTCGCCGCGAGATGAGGCCCGATTCCCCTGCACTGCGTGCAGAGCAATTCCGCGTTCCACATCAAACGTGAAAGGAGCCTTGATTTCTTTGATGGCACTCCAGAGAAAACCCAAGATCACTGTCTCTAGTCTAGAGGGATCCTGAGGTCACTGGAGCAACACGAAAGGGTTGCGTGTACCCCAAATCAACTCGAGATGAGAACTTATTCCCTGGCTTCGACTCAAGAGGAATACCAACTTTCCACAAGCACCTCAAGAGGAGGCTACTCTCAGCTACAGGTATGTGAGAGGGCCCCTGAGTTTGTGGCCTCAAGTGGAATGGACACCGAGATGCTCTTACTCGAAGTAAGGCTGGATATCCCTGCAGTGAATTGAATGCAGGCTCGTCTTGCATCTCCCAAGACGAAGGGTTGTCTGAATCCCCTGTGGAGACCACAGAGAAAGACCTAGTCCTCCGCCTCAACGCGAACGGAGGCCTCACATACTTTGAAAACTCGAGAGGTCCGCGGAGATCAATGCTTCCAAAGGAGATGATGCCTGACTCCTCTTGAAAATGGATAGGAGTCCCAGGATCCCTGTGGCACGTCGAAAGGGACCCTGGGTCTCCCGCCTCACGTGGAAACGCGTCCCAATTGCCATGCCAAGACTCGAGGAGAATCCCGAGGTGTCCCTCACACCTAGGCAGGAGTCCTGATGTCGCTGAACAGACAATTGTCTGGAAGGGCCCTCCCCGTCGTAACTCGAGAATATACCCAAGATTCCGGCCGCAACTCGAGAAAAACCATGAGACTTCCCCCTCGCCGCGAGATGAGGCCCGATTCCCCTGCACTCCGTGCAGAGCAATTCCGTGTTCCACATCAAACGTGTAAGGAGCCTTGATTTCCTTGATGGCACTCCAGAGAAAACCCAAGATCACTGTCTCAAGTCTAGAGGGATCCTGAGGTCACTGGAGTAACACAAAAGGGCTCCATGGACCCCAAATCAACTCGAGAAGAGAGCTTAGTCCCTGGCTTCGACTCAAGAGGAATACCAACTTTCCACAAGCACCTCAAGAGGAGGCTTCTCTCAGCTACAGGTATGTGAGAGGGACCCTGAGTTTGTGGCCTCAAGTGGAATGGACACCGAGATACTCTGAAGCGAAGTAAGGCCGGATATCCCTGCATTGAATTGAATGCAGGTTCGTCTTGCATCTCCCAAGACGAAGGGATGTCTGAATCCCCTGTGGAGACCACAGAGAAAGACCTAGTTCTCCGCCTCTTCGAGACCGGAGGCCTTACATCCTTTGAAAACTCGAGAGGTCCGCGGAGATCAATGCTTCCAAAGGAGACGATGCCTGAATCCTCTTGAAAATGGATAGGAGTCCCAGGATCCCTGTGGCTCGGGGAAAGGGACCCTGGGTCTCCCGCCTCACGTGGAGACGCGTCCCAATTGCCATGCCAAGACTCGAGGAGAATCCCGAGGTGTCCCTCGCACCTAGGCAGGAGTCCTGATGTCGCTGAACAAACACGTGTCTACAAAGGCCCTCCCCGTCGTAACTCGAGAATATACCCCAGGTTCCGGCCGCTACTTGAGAAAAACCATGAGACAACCCCCTTGCCGCGAGATGAGGCCCGATTCCCCTGCACTGCGTGCAGAGCAATTCCGTGTTCCACATCAAACGTGAAAGGAGCCTTGATTTCCTTGAGGGCACTCCAGAGAAAACCCAAGATCACTGTCTCAAGTCTGGAGGGATCCTGAGGTCACTGGAGCAACACGAAATTTCTCCGTGGACCCCAAATCAACTCGAGATGAGAGCTTAGTCCCTGGCTTCGATTCAAGAGGAATACCAACTTTCCACAAGCACCTCAAGTGGAGGCTTCTCTCAGCTACAGGTATGTGAGAGGGACCCTGAGTTGGTGGCCTCAAGTGGAATGGACACCGAGATGCTCTGACTCGAAGTAAGCCCGGATATCCCTGCAGTGAATTGAATGCAGGCTCGTCTTGCATCTCCCAAGCCGAAGTGATGTCTGAATCCACTGTGGAGACCACAGAGAAAGAACTAGTCCTCCGCCTCATCGCGACCGGAGGCCTCACATCCTTTGAAAACTCGAGAGGTCCGCGGAGATCAATGCTTCCAAAGGAGACGATGCGTGACTCCTCTTGACAATGGATAGGAGTTCCCGGATCCCTGTGGCACGTGGAAAGGGACACTGGGTCTCCCGCCTCACGTGGAGACGCGTCCCAATTGCCATGCCAAGACTCGAGGAGAATCCCGAGGTGTCCCTCGCACCTAGGCAGGAGTCCTGACGTCGCTGAACAAACACGTGTCTGGAAGGGTTCTCCCCGTCGTAACTCGAGAATTTACCCCAGGTTCCGGCCACAACTCGAGAAAAACAATGAGAATTCCCCCTCGCCGCGAGATGAGGCCCGATTCCCCTGCACTGCGTGCAGGGCAATTGAGTGTTCCACATCAATCGTGAAAGGAGCCTTGATTTCCTTGATGGCACTCCAGAGAAAACCCAAGATCACTGTCTCAAGTCTAGAGGGATCCTGAGGTCACTGGAGCAACACGAAAGGGCTCCGTGGACCCCAAATCAACTCGAGATGAGAGCTTAGTCCCTGGCTTCGACTCAAGAGGAATACGAACTTTCCACAAGCACCTCAAGAGAAGGCTTCTCTCAGCTACAGGTATGTGAGAGGGACCCTGAGTTTGTGGCCTCAAGTGGAATGGACACCGAGATGCTCTCACTCGAAGTAAGGCCGGATATCCCTGCAGTGAATTGAATGCAGGCTCGTCTTGCATCTCCCAAGAAGAAGGGATGTCTGAATCCCCTGTGTAGACCACAGAGAAAGACCTAGTTCTCCGCCTCATCTCGACCGGAGGCCTCACATCCTTTGAAAACTCGAGAGGTCCGCGGAGATCAATGCTTCCAAAGGAGACGATGCCTGACTCCTCTTGCAAATGGATAGGAGTCCCAGGATCCCTGTGGCACGTGGAAAGGGACCCTGGGTCTCCCGCCTCACGTGGAGACGTGTCCCAATTGCCATGCCAAGACTCGAGGAGAATCCCTAGGTGTCCCTCGCACCTAGGAAGGAGTCCTGACGTCGCTGAAGAAACACATGTCTGGAAGGGCCCTCCCCGTCTTAACTCGAGAATATGCCCCAGGTTCCGGCCGCAACTCGAGAAAAACCATGAGACTTCCCCCTTGCAGCGAGATGAGGCCCGATTCCCCTGCACTGCATGCAGAGCAATTCCGTGTTCCACATCAAACGTGAAAGGAGCCTTGATTTCCTTGATGGCACTCCAGAGAAAACCCAAGATCACTGTCTCAAGTCTAGAGGGATCCTGAGGTCACTGGAACAACACGAAAGGGCTCCGTGGAACCCATATCAACTCGAGATGAGAGCTTAGTCCCTGGCTTCGACTCAAGAGGAATACCAACTTTCCACAAGCACCTCAAGAGGAGGCTTCTCTCAGCAACAGGTATGTGAGAGGGACCCTGAGTTTGTGGCCTCAAGTGGAATGGACACCGAGATGCTCTGACTCGAAGTAAGCCCGGATATCCCTGCAGTGAAATGAATGCAGGCTCGTCTTGCATCTCCCAAGAAGAAGGGTTGTCTGAATCCCCTGTGGAGACCACAGAGAAAGACTTAGTCCTCCGCCTCATTGCGAACGGAGGCCTCACGTCCTTTGAAAACGCGAGAGGTCCGCGGAGATCAATGCTTCCAAAGGAGACGATGCCTGACTCCTCTTGAAAATGGATAGGAGTCCCAGGATCCCTGTGGCACGTGGAAAGGGACCCTGGGTCTCCCGCCTCACGTGGAGATGCATCCCTATTGCCATGCCAAGACTCGAGGAGAATCCCGAGGTGTCCCTCGCACCTAGGCGGGATTCCTGACGTCGCTGAACAAACACGTGTCTGGAAGGGCCCTGCCCGTCGTAACTCGAGTATATACCACAGGTTCCGGCCGCAACTCGAGAAAAACCATGAGACTTCCCCCTCGCCACGAGATGAGGCCCGATTCCCCTGCACTGCGTGCAGAGCAATTCCGTGTTCCACATCAAACGTGAAAGGAGCCTTGATTTCCTTGATGGCACACCAGAGAAAACCCAAGATCACTGTCTCAAGTCTAGAGGGATCCTGAGGTCACTGGAGCAACACGAAAGGGCTCCGTGGAACCCAAATCAACTCGAGATGAGAGCTTAGTCCCTGGCTTCGACTCAAGAGGAATACCAACTTTCCACAAGCACCTCAAGAGGAGGCTTCTCTCAGCTACAGGTATGTGAGAGGGCCCCTGAGTTTGTGGCCTCAAGTGGAATGGACACCGAGATGCTCTGACTCGAAGTAAGGCCAGATATCCCTGCAGTGAATTGAATGCAGGCTCGTCTTGCATCTCCCAAGACGAAGGGATGTCTGAATCCCCTGTGGAGACCACAGAGAAAGAACTAGTTCTCCGCCTCATCGCGACCGGAGGCCTCACATCCTTTGAAAACTCGAGAGGTCCACGGAGATCAATGCTTCCAAAGGAGACGATGCCTGACTCCTCTTGAAAATGGATAGGAGTTCTCGGATCCCTGTGGCACGTGGAAAGGGACACTGGGTCTCCCGGCTCACGTGGAGACGCGTCCCAATTGCCATGCCAAGACTCGAGGAGAATCCCGAGGTGTCCCTCGCACCTAGGCAGGAGTCCTGAAGTCGCTGAACAAACACGTGTCTGGAAGGGCCTTCCCCGTCGTAACTCGAGAATATACCCCAGGTTCTGGCCGCAACTTGAGAAAAACCATGAGACTTCCGCCTCGCCGCGAGATGAGGCCCGATTCCCCTGCACTGCGTGCGGAGCAATTCCGTGTTCCACATGAAACGTGAAAGTAGCCTTGATTTCCTTGATGGCACTCCAGAGAAAACCCAAGATCACTGTCTCAAGTCTAGAGGGATCCTGATGTCACTGGAGCAACACGAAAGGGCTCCGTGTACCCCAAATCAACTCGAGATGAGAGCTTAGTAACTGGTTTCGACTCAAGAGGAATACCAACTTTCCACAAGCACCTCAAGAGGAGGCTTCTCTCAGCTACAGGTATGTGAGAGGGCCCCTGAGTTTGTGGCCTCAAGTGGAATGGACACCGAGATGCTCTGACTCGAAGTAAGGCCGGATATCCCTGCAGAGAATTGAATGCAGGCTAGTCTTGCATCTCCCAAGACGAAGGGATGTCTGAATCCCCTGTGGAGACCACAGAGAAAGACCTAATCTCCGCCTCATCGCGAGCGGAGGCCTCACATCCTTTGAAAACTCGAGAGGTCCGCGGAGATCAATGCTTCCATAGGAGACGATGCCTGACTCCTCTTGAAAATGGATAGGAGGCCCAGGAACCCTGTGGCCCGTCGAAAGGGACCCTGGGTCTCCCGCATCACGTGGAGACGCGTCCCAATTGCCATGCCAAGACTCGAGGAGAATCCCGAGTTGTCCCTCGCACCTAGGCAGGAGTCCTGACGTCGCTGAACAAACACGTGTCTGGAAGGGCTCTCCCCGTCGTAACTCGAGAATGTACCCCAGTTTCCGGCCGCCACTCGAGAAAAACCATGAGACTTCCCCCTCGACGTGAGATGAGGCCCGATTCCCCTGCACTGCGTGCAGAGCAATTCGGTGTTCCACATCAAACGTGAAAGGAGCCTTGATTTCCTTGATGGCACTCCAGAGAAAACCCAAGATCACTGTCTCAAGTCTAGAGGGATCCTGAGGACACTGTAGCTACACGAAAGGGCTCCGTGGACACCAAATCAACTCGAGATGAGAGCTTAGTCCCTGGCTTCGACTCAAGAGGAATACCAACTTTCCACAAGCACCTCAAGAGGAGGCTTCTCTCAGCTACAGGTATGTGAGAGGGACCCTGAGTTTGTGGCCTCAAGTGGAATGGACACCGAGATGCTCTGACTCGAAGTAAGCCCGCATATCCCTGCAGTGAATTGAATGCAGGCTCGTCTTTCATCTCCCAAGACGAAGGGATCTCTGAATCCCCACTTGAGACCACAGAGAATGACCTAGTTCTCCGTCTCATTGCGACCCGAGGCCTCACATCCTTTTAAAACTCGAGAGGTCTGCGGAGATCAATCCTTCCAAAGGAGAAGAAGCCTGACTCCTCTTGAAAATGGATAGGAGTCCCAGGATCCCTGTGGCACGGGGAAAGGGACCCTGGATCTCCCGCCTCATGTGGAGACGTTTCCCAATTGCCATGCCAAGATTCGAGGAGAATACCGAGGTATCCCTCGCACCTAGGCAGGAGTCCTGACGTCGCTGAACAAACACGTGTCTGGAAGGGCCCTCCCCGTCGTAACTCGAGAATATACCCCAGGTTCCGGCCGCAACTCGAGAAAAACCATGAGACTTCCCCCTCGCCGCAAGATGAGGCCCGATTCCCCTGCACTGCGTGCAGAGCAATTCTGTGTTGCACATCAAACGTGAAAGGAGCCTTGATTTCCTTGGTGGCACTCCAGAGAAAACCCAAGATCACTGTCTCAAGTCTAGAGGGATCCTGAGGGCACTGTAGCAACACGAAAGGGCTCCGTGGACCCCAAATCAACTCGAGATGAGAGCTTAGTCCCTGGCTTCGACTCAAGAGGAATACCAACTTTCCACAAGCACCTCAAGAGGAGGCTTCTCTCAGCTACAGGTATGTGAGAGGGACCCTGAGTTTGTGGCCTCAAGTGGAAAGGACACCCAGATCCTCTGACTGGAACTAAGGCCGGATATCCTTGCAGTGAATTGAATACAGGCTCGTCTTGCATCTCCCAAGACGAAGGGATGTCTGAATCCCCTGTGGAGACCACAGAGAAAGAACTAGTTCTCCGGCTCATCGCGACCGGAGGCCTCGCATCCTTTGAAAACTCGAGAGGTCGCGGAGATCAATGCTTCCAAAGGAGACGATGCCTGACTCCTCTTGAAAATGGATAGGAATCCCAGGATCCCTGTGGCACGTGGAAAGGGACCCTGGGTCTCCCGCCTCACGTGGAGACGGGTCCCAATTGCCATGCCAAGCCTCGGGGAGAATACCGAAGTGTCCATCGAACCTAGGCATGGGTTCTGATGTCGCTGAACAAACACGTATCTGGAAGTGAACCCCCCTTCGTAACTCGAGAATATACCCCAGGTTCCGGCCGCAACTCGAGAAAAACCATGAGACTTCCCCCTCGCCGCGAGATGAGGCCCGATTCCCCTGCACTGCGTGCAGAGCAATTCCGTGTTCCACATCAAACGTGAAAGGAGCCTTGATTTCCTTGATGGCACTCCAGAGAAAACCCAAGATCACTGTCTCAAGTCTAGAGGGATCCTGAGGTCACTGGAGCAACACAAAACGGCTCAGTGAACCCCAAATCAACTCGAGATGAGAGCTTAGTCCCTGGCTTCGACTCAAGAGGAATACCAACTTTCCACAAGCACCTCAAGAGGAGGCTTCTCTCAGCTACAGGTATGTGAGAGGGACCCTGAGTTGTGGCCTGAAGTGGAATGGACACCGAGATGCTCTGACTCGAAGTAAGGCCGGATATCCCTGCAGTGTATTGAATGCAGGCTCGTCTTGCATCTCCCAAGATGAAGGGATGTCTGAATCCCCTGTGGAGACGACAGAGATAGACCTAGTTCTCCGCCTCATCGCGACCGGAGGCCTCACATCCTTTGAAAACCCGAGAGGTCCGCGGAGATCAATGCTTCAAAGGAGACGATGCCTGACTCATCTTGAAAATGGATAGGAGTCCCAGGATCCCTGTGGCAGGTGGAAACGGGACCTGGGTTTCCTGCCTCACGTGGAGACGCGTCCCAATTGCCATGCCAAGTCTCGAGGAGAATCCCGATGTGTCCCTCGCACCTAGGCAGGCGTGCTGACTTCGCTGAACAAACACGTGCCTGGAAGGGCCCTCGCCGTAGTAACTCGAGAATATACCCCAGGTTCCGGCCGCATCTCGAGAAAAACCATGAGACTTCCCCTCGCCGCAACATGAGGCCCGATTCCCCTGTACTGCATGCAGAGCAATTCCGGGTTCCACATCAAACGTGAAAGGAGCCTTGATTTCCTTGATGGCACTTCAGGGAAAACCCAAGATCACTGTCTCAAGTATAGAGGGATCCTGAGGTCAATGGAGGAACACAAAAGGGCTCCCTGGACCCCAAATCAACTCGAGATGAGAGCTTAGTCCCTGGCTTTGACTCAATAGGAATACCATCTTTCTACAAGCACCTCAAGAGGAGGCTTCTCTCAGCTACACGTATGTGAGAGGGACCCTGAGTTTGTGGCGTCAAGTGGAATGGACACCGAGATGCTCTGTCTCGAGGTAAGGACAGATATCTCTGCAGTGAATTGAATGCAGGCTCGTCTTGCATCTCCGAAGACGAAGGGATGCCTGAATCCCATGTGGAGACCACAGAGAAAGACCTAGTTCTCCACATCATCGAAACCGGAGGCCTCACATCCTTTGAAAATTCGAGAGGTCCGCGGAGATCAATGCTTCCAAAGGAGACGATGCCTGACTCCTCTTGAAAATGGATAGGAGTCCCAGGATCCCTGTGACACGTGCAAAGGGACCCTGGGTCTCCCGACTCACGTGGAGACGCGTCCCAATTGCTATGCCAAGCCTCGGGGAGAATACCGAGGTGTCCATCGAACCTAGGCATTGGTTCTGACGTTGCTGAACAAACACGTGTCTGGAAGGCCCCTCCCCGTTGTAACTTGAGAATATACCCCAGGTTCCGGCCGCAACTCGAGAACAACCATGAGACTTCCCCCTTGCCGCGAGATGAGGCCCGATTCCCCTGCACTGCATGCAGAGCAATTCCGTGTTCCACATCAAACGTGAAAGGAGCCTTGATTTCCTTGATGGCACTCCAGAGAAAACCCAAGATCACTGTCTCAAGTCTAGAGGGATCCTGAGGTCACTGGAGCAACACAAAACGGCTCAGTGAACCACAAATCAACTCGAGATGAGAGCTTAGTCCCTGGCTTCGACTCAAGAGGAATACCAACTTTCCACAAGCACCTCAAGAGGAGGCTTCTCTCAGCTACAGGTATGTGAGAGGGACCCTGAGTTGTGGCCTGAAGTGGAATGGACACCGAGATGTTCTGACTCGAAGTAAGGCCGGATATCCCTGCAGTGTATTGAATGCAGGCTCGTCTTGCATCTCCCAAGACGAAGGGATGTCTGAATCCCCTGTGGAGACCACAGAGAAAGACCTAGTTCTCCGCCTCATCGCGACCGGAGGCCTCACATCCTTTGAAAACCCGAGAGTTCCGCATAGATCAATGCTTCCAAAGGAGACGATGCCTGACTCCTCTTGAAAATGGATAGGAGTCCCAGGATCCCTGTGGCACGTGGAAACGGGACCTGGGTTTCCTGCCTCACGTGGAGACGCGTCCCAATTGCCATGACAAGTCTCGAGGAGAATCCCGAGGTGTCCCTCGCACCTAAGCAGGAGTGCTGACTTCGCTGAACAAACACGTGTCTGGAAGGGCCCTCGCCGTAGTAACTCGAGAATATACCCCAGGTTCCGGCCGCAACTCGAGAAAAACCATGAGACTTCCCCTCGCCGCAACATGAGGCCCGATTCCCCTGCACTGCGTGCAGAGCAATTCCGTGTTGCACATCAAACGTGAAAGGAGCCTTGATTTCCTTGGTGGCACTCCAGAGAAAACCCAAGATCACTGTCTCAAGTCTAGAGGGATCCTGAGGTCACTGTAGCAACACGAAAGGGCTCCGTGGACCCCAAATCAACTCGAGATGAGAGCTTAGTCCCTGGCTTCGACTCAAGAGGAATACCAACTTTCCACAAGCACCTCAAGAGGAGGCTTCTCTCAGCTAAAGGTATGTGAGAGGGACCCTGAGTTTGTGGCCTCAAGTGGAAAGGACACCGAGACCCTCTGACTGAATCTAAGGCCGGATATTCCTGCAGTGAATTGAATGCAGGCTCGTCTTGCATCTCCCAAGACCAAAGGATGTCTGAATCCCCTGTGGAGAGCACAGAGAAAGACCTAGTCCTCCGCCTCAACGCGAAGGGAGGCCTCAAATCCTTTGAAAACTCGAGAGGTCCGCGGAGATCAATGCTTAAAAAGGAGACGATTCCTGACTCCTCTTGAAAATGGATAGGAGTCCCAGGATCCCTGTGGCACCTGGAAAGGGACCCTGGGTCTCCCCCCTCACGTGGAGACGCGTCCCAATTGCCATGCCAAGACTCGAGGAGAATCCCGAGGTGTCCCTCGCACCTAGGAAGGATTCCTGATGTCGCTGAACAAACCCATGTCTGGAAGAGCCCTCCCCGTCGTAACTCGAGAATATACCCCAGATTCCGGCCGCAACTCGAGAAAAACCATGAGACTTCCCCCTCGCCGCGAGATGAGGCCCGATTCCCCTGCACTGCGTGCAGAGCAATTCCGTGTTCCATATCAAACGTGAAAGGAGCCTTGATTTCTTTGATGGCACTCCAGAGAAAACCCAAGATCACTGTCTCTAGTCTAGAGGGATCCTGAGGTCACTGGAGCAACACGAAAGGGTTGCGTGTACCCCAAATCAACTCGAGATGAGAACTTATTCCCTGGCTTCGACTCAAGAGGAATACCAACTTTCCACAAGCACCTCAAGAGGAGGCTACTCTCAGCTACAGGTATGTGAGAGGGCCCCTGAGTTTGTGGCCTCAAGTGGAATGGACACCGAGATGCTCTTACTCGAAGTAAGGCCAGATATCCCTGCAGTGAAATGAATGCAGGCTCGTCTTGCATCTCCCAAGACGAAGGGGATGTCTGAATCCCCTGTGGAGACCACAGAGAAAAACCTAGTTCTCCGCCTCATCGCGACCTGAGGCCTCACATCCTTTGAAAACTCGACAGTTCCGCGGAGAAAAATGCTTCCAAAGGAGACGATGCCTGACTCCTCTTGAAAATGGATAGGACTCCCCGGATCGCTGTGGCGCGTGGAAAGGGACCCTGGGTCTCCCGCCTCACGTGGAGACGCGTCCCAATTGCCATGCCAAGACTCGAGGAGAATCCCGAGGTGTCCCTAGCACCTAGGCAGGAGTCCTGACGTCGCTGAACAACCACGTGTCTGGAAGGGCCCTCCCCGTCGTAACTCGAGAATATACCCCAGGTTCTGGCCGCAACTGGAGAAAAACCATGAGACTTCCGCCTCGCCGCGAGATGAGGCCCGATTCCCCTGCACTGCGTGCGGAGCAATTCCGTATTCCACATCAAACGTGAAAGGAGCCTTGATATCCTTCATGGCACTCCAGAGAAAACCCAAGATCACTGTCTCAAGTCTAGAGGGATCCTGAGGTCACTGGAGCAACAAGAAAGGGCTCCGTGGACCCCAAATCAACTCGAGATGAGAGCTTAGTCCCTGGCTTCGACTCAAGAGGAATACCAACTTTCCACAAGCACCACAAGAGGAGGCTTCTCTCAGCTACAGGTATGTGAGAGGTACCCTGAGTTTGTGGCCCCAAGTGGAATGGACACCGAGATGCTCTGACTCGAAGTAAGGCCGGATATCCATGCAGTGAATTGAATGCAGGCTCGTCTTGCATCTCCCAAGATGAAGGGATGTCTGAATCCCATGTGGAGACCACAGATAAAGACCTAGTTCTCCACCTCATCGCGACCGGAGGCCTCACATCCTTTGAAAACTCGAGAGGTCCGCGGAGGTCAATGCTTCCAAAGGAGACGATGCCTGACTCCTCTTGAAAATGGATAGGAGTCCCTGGATCCCTGTGGCACGTGGAAAGGGAACCTGGGTCTCCCGCCTCATGTGGAGACGCATCCCAATTGCCATTCCAAGACTTGAGGAGAATCCTGAGGTGTCCCTCGCACCAAGCGGGATTCCTGACGTCGCTGAACAAACACGTGTCTGGAAGGGCCCTCCGCGTCGTAACTCGAGAATATACCCCAGGTTCCGGCCGCAACTCGAGAAAAACCATGAGACTTCCCCCTCGTCGCTGGATGAGGCCCGATTCCCCTGCACTGCGTGCAGAGCAATTCCGTGTTCCACATCAAACGTGAAAGGAGCCTTGATTTCCTTGATGGCACTCCAGAGAAAACCCATGATCACTGTCTCAAGTCTAGAGGGATTCTGAGGTCACTGGAGCAACACGAAAGGGCTCCGTGGACCCCAAATCAACTCGAGATGAGAGCTTAGTCCCTGGCTTCGACTCAAGAGGAATACCAACTTTCCACAAGCACCTCCAGTGGAGGCTTCTCTCAGCTACAGGTATGTGAGAGGGCCCCTGAGTTTGTGGCCTCAATTGGAATGGACACCGAGATGCTCTGACTCGAAGTAAGGCTGGATATCCCTGCAGTGAATTGAATGCAGGCTCGTCTTGCATCTCCCAAGACGAAGGGTTGTCTGAATCCCCTGTGGAGACCACAGAGAAAGACCTAGTCCTCCGCCTCAACGCGAACGGAGGCCTCACATACTTTGAAAACTCGAGAGGTCCGCGGAGATCAATGCTTCCAAAGGAGATGATGCCTGACTCCTCTTGAAAATGGATAGGAGTCCCAGGATCCCTGTGGCACGTCGAAAGGGACCCTGGGTCTCCCGCCTCACGTGGAAACGCGTCCCAATTGCCATGCCAAGACTCGAGGAGAATCCCGAGGTGTCCCTCACACCTAGGCAGGAGTCCTGATGTCGCTGAACAGACAATTGTCTGGAAGGGCCCTCCCCGTCGTAACTCGAGAATATACCCCATATTCCGGCCGCAACTCGATAAAAACCATGAGACTTCCCCCTCGCCGCGAGATGAGGCCCGATTCCCCTGCACTCCGTGCAGAGCAATTCCGTGTTCCACATCAAACGTGGAAGGAGCCTTGATTTCCTTGATGGAACTCCAGAGAAAACCCAAGATCACTGTCTCAAGTCTAGAGGGATCCTGAGGTCACTGGAGTAACACAAAAGGGCTCCATGGACCCCAAATCAACTCGAGAAGAGAGCTTAGTCCCTGGCTTCGACTCAAGAGGAATACCAACTTTCCACAAGCACCTCAAGAGGAGGCTTCTCTCAGCTACAGGTATGTGAGAGGGACCCTGAGTTTGTGGCCTCAAGTGGAATGGACACCGAGATACTCTGAAGCGAAGTAAGGCCGGATATCCCTGCATTGAATTGAATGCAGGTTCGTCTTGCATCTCCCAAGACGAAGGGATGTCTGAATCCCCTGTGGAGACCACAGAGAAAGACCTAGTTCTCCGCCTCTTCGAGACCGGAGGCCTTACATCCTTTGAAAACTCGAGAGGTCCGCGGAGATCAATGCTTCCAAAGGAGACGATGCCTGAATCCTCTTGAAAATGGATAGGAGTCCCAGGATCCCTGTGGCTCGTGGAAAGGGACCCTGGGTCTCCCGCCTCACGTGGAGACGCGTCCCAATTGCCATGCCAAGACTCGAGGAGAATCCCGAGGTGTCCCTCGCACCTAGGCAGGAGTCCTGATGTCGCTGAACAAACACGTGTCTACAAAGGCCCTCCCCGTCGTAACTCGAGAATATACCCCAGGTTCCGGCCGCTACTTGAGAAAAACCATGAGACAACCCCCTTGCCGCGAGATGAGGCCCGATTCCCCTGCACTGCGTGCAGAGCAATTCCGTGTTCCACATCAAACGTGAAAGGAGCCTTGATTTCCTTGAGGGCACTCCAGAGAAAACCCATGATCACTGTCTCAAGTCTAGAGGGATTCTGAGGTCACTGGAGCAACACGAAAGGGCTCCGTGGACCCCAAATCAACTCGAGATGAGAGCTTAGTCCCTGGCTTCGACTCAAGAGGAATACCAACTTTCCACAAGCACCTCCAGTGGAGGCTTCTCTCAGCTACAGGTATGTGAGAGGGCCCCTGAGTTTGTGGCCTCAATTGGAATGGACACCGAGATGCTCTGACTCGAAGTAAGGCTGGATATCCCTGCAGTGAATTGAATGCAGGCTCGTCTTGCATCTCCCAAGACGAAGGGTTGTCTGAATCCCCTGTGGAGACCACAGAGAAAGACCTAGTCCTCCGCCTCAACGCGAACGGAGGCCTCACATACTTTGAAAACTCGAGAGGTCCGCGGAGATCAATGCTTCCAAAGGAGATGATGCCTGACTCCTCTTGAAAATGGATAGGAGTCCCAGGATCCCTGTGGCACGTGGAAAGGGACCCTGGGTCTCCCGCCTCACGTGGAGACGCGTCCCAATTGCCATGCCAAGACTCGAGGAGAATCCCGAGGTGTCCCTAGCACCTAGGCAGGAGTCCTGACGTCGCTGAACAACCACGTGTCTGGAAGGGCCCTCCCCGTCGTAACTCGAGAATATACCCCAGGTTCTGGCCGCAACTGGAGAAAAACCATGAGACTTCCGCCTCGCCGCGAGATGAGGCCCGATTCCCCTGCACTGCGTGCGGAGCAATTCCGTATTCCACATCAAACGTGAAAGGAGCCTTGATATCCTTCATGGCACTCCAGAGAAAACCCAAGATCACTGTCTCAAGTCTAGAGGGATCCTGAGGTCACTGGAGCAACACGAAAGGGCTCCGTGGACCCCAAATCAACTCGAGATGAGAGCTTAGTCCCTGGCTTCGACTCAAGAGGAATACCAACTTTCCACAAGCACCACAAGAGGAGGCTTCTCTCAGCTACAGGTATGTGAGAGGTACCCTGAGTTTGTGGCCCCAAGTGGAATGGACACCGAGATGCTCTGACTCGAAGTAAGGCCGGATATCCCTGCAGTGAATTGAATGCAGGCTCGTCTTGCATCTCCCAAGATGAAGGGATGTCTGAATCCCATGTGGAGACCACAGATAAAGACCTAGTTCTCCACCTCATCGCGACCGGAGGCCTCACATCCTTTGAAAACTCGAGAGGTCCGCGGAGGTCAATGCTTCCAAAGGAGACGATGCCTGACTCCTCTTGAAAATGGATAGGAGTCCCTGGATCCCTGTGGCACGTGGAAAGGGAACCTGGGTCTCCCGCCTCATGTGGAGACGCATCCCAATTGCCATTCCAAGACTTGAGGAGAATCCTGAGGTGTCCCTCGCACCAAGCGGGATTCCTGACGTCGCTGAACAAACACGTGTCTGGAAGGGCCCTCCGCGTCGTAACTCGAGAATATACCCCAGGTTCCGGCCGCAACTCGAGAAAAACCATGAGACTTCCCCCTCGTCGCTGGATGAGGCCCGATTCCCCTGCACTGCGTGCAGAGCAATTCCGTGTTCCACATCAAACGTGAAAGGAGCCTTGATTTCCTTGATGGCACTCCAGAGAAAACCCATGATCACTGTCTCAAGTCTAGAGGGATTCTGAGGTCACTGGAGCAACACGAAAGGGCTCCGTGGACCCCAAATCAACTCGAGATGAGAGCTTAGTCCCTGGCTTCGACTCAAGAGGAATACCAACTTTCCACAAGCACCTCCAGTGGAGGCTTCTCTCAGCTACAGGTATGTGAGAGGGCCCCTGAGTTTGTGGCCTCAATTGGAATGGACACCGAGATGCTCTGACTCGAAGTAAGGCTGGATATCCCTGCAGTGAATTGAATGCAGGCTCGTCTTGCATCTCCCAAGACGAAGGGTTGTCTGAATCCCCTGTGGAGACCACAGAGAAAGACCTAGTCCTCCGCCTCAACGCGAACGGAGGCCTCACATACTTTGAAAACTCGAGAGGTCCGCGGAGATCAATGCTTCCAAAGGAGATGATGCCTGACTCCTCTTGAAAATGGATAGGAGTCCCAGGATCCCTGTGGCACGTCGAAAGGGACCCTGGGTCTCCCGCCTCACGTGGAAACGCGTCCCAATTGCCATGCCAAGACTCGAGGAGAATCCCGAGGTGTCCCTCACACCTAGGCAGGAGTCCTGATGTCGCTGAACAGACAATTGTCTGGAAGGGCCCTCCCCGTCGTAACTCGAGAATATACCCCAGATTCCGGCCGCAACTCGATAAAAACCATGAGACTTCCCCCTCGCCGCGAGATGAGGCCCGATTCCCCTGCACTCCGTGCAGAGCAATTCCGTGTTCCACATCAAACGTGGAAGGAGCCTTGATTTCCTTGATGGAACTCCAGAGAAAACCCAAGATCACTGTCTCAAGTCTAGAGGGATCCTGAGGTCACTGGAGTAACACAAAAGGGCTCCATGGACCCCAAATCAACTCGAGAAGAGAGCTTAGTCCCTGGCTTCGACTCAAGAGGAATACCAACTTTCCACAAGCACCTCAAGAGGAGGCTTCTCTCAGCTACAGGTATGTGAGAGGGACCCTGAGTTTGTGGCCTCAAGTGGAATGGACACCGAGATACTCTGAAGCGAAGTAAGGCCGGATATCCCTGCATTGAATTGAATGCAGGTTCGTCTTGCATCTCCCAAGACGAAGGGATGTCTGAATCCCCTGTGGAGACCACAGAGAAAGACCTAGTTCTCCGCCTCTTCGAGACCGGAGGCCTTACATCCTTTGAAAACTCGAGAGGTCCGCGGAGATCAATGCTTCCAAAGGAGACGATGCCTGAATCCTCTTGAAAATGGATAGGAGTCCCAGGATCCCTGTGGCTCGTGGAAAGGGACCCTGGGTCTCCCGCCTCACGTGGAGACGCGTCCCAATTGCCATGCCAAGACTCGAGGAGAATCCCGAGGTGTCCCTCGCACCTAGGCAGGAGTCCTGATGTCGCTGAACAAACACGTGTCTACAAAGGCCCTCCCCGTCGTAACTCGAGAATATACCCCAGGTTCCGGCCGCTACTTGAGAAAAACCATGAGACAACCCCCTTGCCGCGAGATGAGGCCCGATTCCCCTGCACTGCGTGCAGAGCAATTCCGTGTTCCACATCAAACGTGAAAGGAGCCTTGATTTCCTTGAGGGCACTCCAGAGAAAACCCAAGATCACTGTCTCAAGTCTAGAGGGATCCTGAGGTCACTGGAGCAACACGAAATTTCTCCGTGGACCCCAAATCAACTCGAGATGAGAGCTTAGTCCCTGGCTTCGATTCAAGAGGAATACCAATTTTCCACAAGCACCTCAAGTGGAGGCTTCTCTCAGCTACAGGTATGTGAGAGGGACCCTGAGTTGGTGGCCTCAAGTGGAATGGACACCGAGATGCTCTGACTCGAAGTAAGCCCGGATATCCCTGCAGTGAATTGAATGCAGGCTCGTCTTGCATCTCCCAAGCCGAAGTGATGTCTGAATCCACTGTGGAGACCACAGAGAAAGAACTAGTCCTCCGCCTCATCGCGACCGGAGGCCTCACATCCTTTGAAAACTCGAGAGGTCCGCGGAGATCAATGCTTCCAAAGGAGACGATGCGTGACTCCTCTTGAAAATGGATAGGAGTTCCCGGATCCCTGTGGCACGTGGAAAGGGACACTGGGTCTCCCGCCTCACGTGGAGACGCGTCCCAATTGCCATGCCAAGACTCGAGGAGAATCCCGAGGTGTCCCTCGCACCTAGGCAGGAGTCCTGACGTCGCTGAACAAACACGTGTCTGGAAGGGTTCTCCCCGTCGTAACTCGAGAATTTACCCCAGGTTCCGGCCACAACTCGAGAAAAACAATGAGAATTCCCCCTCGCCGCGAGATGAGGCCCGATTCCCCTGCACTGCGTGCAGGGCAATTGAGTGTTCCACATCAATCGTGAAAGGAGCCTTGATTTCCTTGATGGCACTCCAGAGAAAACCCAAGATCACTGTCTCAAGTCTAGAGGGATCCTGAGGTCACTGGAGCAACACGAAAGGGCTCCGTGGACCCCAAATCAACTCGAGATGAGAGCTTAGTCCCTGGCTTCGACTCAAGAGGAATACGAACTTTCCACAAGCACCTCAAGAGAAGGCTTCTCTCAGCTACAGGTATGTGAGAGGGACCCTGAGATTGTGGCCTCAAGTGGAATGGACACCGAGATGCTCTCACTCGAAGTAAGGCCGGATATCCCTGCAGTGAATTGAATGCAGGCTCGTCTTGCATCTCCCAAGAAGAAGGGATGTCTGAATCCCCTGTGTAGACCACAGAGAAAGACCTAGTTCTCCGCCTCATCTCGACCGGAGGCCTCACATCCTTTGAAAACTCGAGAGGTCCGCGGAGATCAATGCTTCCAAAGGAGACGATGCCTGACTCCTCTTGCAAATGGATAGGAGTCCCAGGATCCCTGTGGCACGAGGAAAGGGACCCTGGGTCTCCCGCCTCACGTGGAGACGCGTCCCAATTGCCATGCCAAGACTCGAGGAGAATCCCTAGGTGTCCCTCGCACCTAGGAAGGAGTCCTGACGTCGCTGAAGAAACACATGTCTGGAAGGGCCCTCCCCGTCTTAACTCGAGAATATGCCCCAGGTTCCGGCCGCAACTCGAGAAAAACCATGAGACTTCCCCCTCGCCGCGAGATGAGGCCCGATTCCCCTGCACTGCATGCAGAGCAATTCCGTGTTCCACATCAAACGTGAAAGGAGCCTTGATTTCCTTGATGGCACTCCAGAGAAAACCCAAGATCACTGTCTCAAGTCTAGAGGGATCCTGAGGTCACTGGAACAACACGAAAGTGCTCCGTGGAACCCATATCAACTCGAGATGAGAGCTTAGTCCCTGGCTTCGACTCAAGAGGAATACCAACTTTCCACAAGCACCTCAAGAGGAGGCTTCTCTCAGCAACAGGTATGTGAGAGGGACCCTGAGTTTGTGGCCTCAAGTGGAATGGACACCGAGATGCTCTGACTCGAAGTAAGCCCGGATATCCCTGCAGTGAAATGAATGCAGGCTCGTCTTGCATCTCCCAAGAAGAAGGGTTGTCTGAATCCCCTGTGGAGACCACAGAGAAAGACTTAGTCCTCCGCCTCATTGCGAACGGAGGCCTCACGTCCTTTGAAAACGCGAGAGGTCCACGGAGATCAATGCTTCCAAAGGAGACGATGCCTGACTCCTCTTGAAAATGGATAGGAGTCCCAGGATCCCTGTGGCACGTGGAAAGGGACCCTGGGTCTCCCGCCTCACCTGGAGATGCATCCCTATTGCCATGCCAAGACTCGAGGAGAATCCCGAGGTGTCCCTCGCACCTAGGCGGGATTCCTGACGTCGCTGAACAAACACGTGTCTGGAAGGGCCCTGCCCGTCGTAACTCGAGTATATACCACAGGTTCCGGCCGCAACTCGAGAAAAACCATGAGACTTCCCCCTCGCCACGAGATGAGGCCCGATTCCCCTGCACTGCATGCAGAGCAATTCCGTGTTCCACATCAAACTTGAAAGGAGCCTTGATTTCCTTGATGGCACACCAGAGAAAACCCAAGATCACTGTCTCAAGTCTAGAGGGATCCTGAGGTCACTGGAGCAACACGAAAGGGCTCCGTGGAACCCAAATCAACTCGAGATGAGAGCTTAGTCCCTGGCTTCGACTCAAGAGGAATACCAACTTTCCACAAGCACCTCAAGAGGAGGCTTCTCTCAGCTACAGGTATGTGAGAGGGCCCCTGAGTTTGTGGCCTCAAGTGGAATGGACACCGAGATGCTCTGACTCGAAGTAAGGCCAGATATCCCTGCAGTGAATTGAATGCAGGCTCGTCTTGCATCTCCCAAGACGAAGGGATGTCTGAATCCCCTGTGGAGACCACAGAGAAAGAACTAGTTCTCCGCCTCATCGCGACCGGAGGCCTCACATCCTTTGAAAACTCGAGAGGTCCACGGAGATCAATGCTTCCAAAGGAGACGATGCCTGACTCCTCTTGAAAATGGATAGGAGTTCTCGGATCCCTGTGGCACGTGGAAAGGGACACTGGGTCTCCCGCCTCACGTGGAGACGCGTCCCAATTGCCATGCCAAGACTCGAGGAGAATCCCGAGGTGTCCCTCGCACCTAGGCAGGAGTCCTGAAGTCGCTGAACAAACACGTGTCTGGAAGGGCCTTCCCCGTCGTAACTCGAGAATATACCCCAGGTTCTGGCCGCAACTTGAGAAAAACCATGAGACTTCCGCCTCGCCGCGAGATGAGGCCCGATTCCCCTGCACTGCGTGCGGAGCAATTCCGTGTTCCACATGAAACGTGAAAGTAGCCTTGATTTCCTTGATGGCACTCCAGAGAAAACCCAAGATCACTGTCTCAAGTCTAGAGGGATCCTGATGTCACTGGAGCAACACGAAAGGGCTCCGTGTACCCCAAATCAACTCGAGATGAGAGCTTAGTAACTGGTTTCGACTCAAGAGGAATACCAACTTTCCACAAGCACCTCAAGAGGAGGCTTCTCTCAGCTACAGGTATGTGAGAGGGCCCCTGAGTTTGTGGCCTCAAGTGGAATGGACACCGAGATGCTCTGACTCGAAGTAAGGCCGGATATCCCTGCAGAGAATTGAATGCAGGCTAGTCTTGCATCTCCCAAGACGAAGGGATGTCTGAATCCCCTGTGGAGACCACAGAGAAAGACCTAATCTCCGCCTCATCGCGAGCGGAGGCCTCACATCCTTTGAAAACTCGAGAGGTCCGCGGAGATCAATGCTTCCATAGGAGACGATGCCTGACTCCTCTTGAAAATGGATAGGAGGCCCAGGAACCCTGTGGCCCGTCGAAAGGGACCCTGGGTCTCCCGCATCACGTGGAGACGCGTCCCAATTGCCATGCCAAGACTCGAGGAGAATCCCGAGTTGTCCCTCGCACCTAGGCAGGAGTCCTGACGTCGCTGAACAAACACGTGTCTGGAAGGGCTCTCCCCGTCGTAACTCGAGAATGTACCCCAGGTTCCGGCCGCCACTCGAGAAAAACCATGAGACTTCCCCCTCGACGTGAGATGAGGCCCGATTCCCCTGCACTGCGTGCAGAGCAATTCGGTGTTCCACATCAAACGTGAAAGGAGCCTTGATTTCCTTGATGGCACTCCAGAGAAAACCCAAGATCACTGTCTCAAGTCTAGAGGGATCCTGAGGACACTGTAGCTACACGAAAGGGCTCCGTGGACACCAAATCAACTCGAGATGAGAGCTTAGTCCCTGGCTTCGACTCAAGAGGAATACCAACTTTCCACAAGCACCTCAAGAGGAGGCTTCTCTCAGCTACAGGTATGTGAGAGGGACCCTGAGTTTGTGGCCTCAAGTGGAATGGACACCGAGATGCTCTGACTCGAAGTAAGCCCGCATATCCCTGCAGTGAATTGAATGCAGGCTCGTCTTTCATCTCCCAAGACGAAGGGATCTCTGAATCCCCACTTGAGACCACAGAGAATGACCTAGTTCTCCGTCTCATTGCGACCCGAGGCCTCACATCCTTTTAAAACTCGAGAGGTCTGCGGAGATCAATCCTTCCAAAGGAGAAGAAGCCTGACTCCTCTTGAAAATGGATAGGAGTCCCAGGATCCCTGTGGCACGGGGAAAGGGACCCTGGATCTCCCGCCTCATGTGGAGACGTTTCCCAATTGCCATGCCAAGATTCGAGGAGAATACCGAGGTATCCCTCGCACCTAGGCAGGAGTCCTGACGTCGCTGAACAAACACGTGTCTGGAAGGGCCCTCCCCGTCGTAACTCGAGAATATACCCCAGGTTCCGGCCGCAACTCGAGAAAAACCATGAGACTTCCCCCTCGCCGCAAGATGAGGCCCGATTCCCCTGCACTGCGTGCAGAGCAATTCCGTGTTGCACATCAAACGTGAAAGGAGCCTTGATTTCCTTGGTGGCACTCCAGAGAAAACCCAAGATCACTGTCTCAAGTCTAGAGGGATCCTGAGGGCACTGTAGCAACACGAAAGGGCTCCGTGGACCCCAAATCAACTCGAGATGAGAGCTTAGTCCCTGGCTTCGACTCAAGAGGAATACCAACTTTCCACAAGCACCTCAAGAGGAGGATTCTCTCAGCTACAGGTATGTGAGAGGGACCCTGAGTTTGTGGCCTCAAGTGGAAAGGACACCCAGATCCTCTGACTGGAACTAAGGCCGGATATCCCTGCAGTGAATTGAATACAGGCTCGTCTTGCATCTCCCAAGACGAAGGGATGTCTGAATCCCCTGTGGAGACCACAGAGAAAGAACTAGTTCTCCGGCTCATCGCGACCGGAGGCCTCGCATCCTTTGAAAACTCGAGAGGTCGCGGAGATCAATGCTTCCAAAGGAGACGATGCCTGACTCCTCTTGAAAATGGATAGGAATCCCAGGATCCCTGTGGCACGTGGAAAGGGACCCTGGGTCTCCCGCCTCACGTGGAGACGGGTCCCAATTGCCATGCCAAGCCTCGGGGAGAATACCGAAGTGTCCATCGAACCTAGGCATGGGTTCTGATGTCGCTGAACTAACACGTATCTGGAAGTGAATCCCCCTTCGTAACTCGAGAATATACCCCAGGTTCCGGCCGCAACTCGAGAAAAACCATGAGACTTCCCCCTCGCCGCGAGATGAGGCCCGATTCCCCTGCACTGCGTGCAGAGCAATTCCGTGTTCCACATCAAACGTGAAAGGAGCCTTGATTTCCTTGATGGCACTCCAGAGAAAACCCAAGATCACTGTCTCAAGTCTAGAGGGATCCTGAGGTCACTGGAGCAACACAAAACGGCTCAGTGAACCCCAAATCAACTCGAGATGAGAGCTTAGTCCCTGGCTTCGACTCAAGAGGAATACCAACTTTCCACAAGCACCTCAAGAGGAGGCTTCTCTCAGCTACAGGTATGTGAGAGGGACCCTGAGTTGTGGCCTGAAGTGGAATGGACACCGAGATGCTCTGACTCGAAGTAAGGCCGGATATCCCTGCAGTGTATTGAATGCAGGCTCGTCTTGCATCTCCCAAGATGAAGGGATGTCTGAATCCCCTGTGGAGACGACAGAGATAGACCTAGTTCTCCGCCTCATCGCGACCGGAGGCCTCACATCCTTTGAAAACCCGAGAGGTCCGCGGAGATCAATGCTTCAAAGGAGACGATGCCTGACTCATCTTGAAAATGGATAGGAGTCCCAGGATCCCTGTGGCAGGTGGAAACGGGACCTGGGTTTCCTGCCTCACGTGGAGACGCGTCCCAATTGCCATGCCAAGTCTCGAGGAGAATCCCGATGTGTCCCTCGCACCTAGGCAGGCGTGCTGACTTCGCTGAACAAACACGTGCCTGGAAGGGCCCTCGCCGTAGTAACTCGAGAATATACCCCAGGTTCCGGCCGCATCTCGAGAAAAACCATGAGACTTCCCCTCGCCGCAACATGAGGCCCGATTCCCCTGTACTGCATGCAGAGCAATTCCGGGTTCCACATCAAACGTGAAAGGAGCCTTGATTTCCTTGATGGCACTTCAGGGAAAACCCAAGATCACTGTCTCAAGTATAGAGGGATCCTGAGGTCAATGGAGGAACACAAAAGGGCTCCCTGGACCCCAAATCAACTCGAGATGAGAGCTTAGTCCCTGGCTTTGACTCAATAGGAATACCATCTTTCTACAAGCACCTCAAGAGGAGGCTTCTCTCAGCTACACGTATGTGAGAGGGACCCTGAGTTTGTGGCGTCAAGTGGAATGGACACCGAGATGCTCTGTCTCGAGGTAAGGACAGATATCTCTGCAGTGAATTGAATGCAGGCTCGTCTTGCATCTCCGAAGACGAAGGGATGCCTGAATCCCATGTGGAGACCACAGAGAAAGACCTAGTTCTCCACATCATCGAAACCGGAGGCCTCACATCCTTTGAAAATTCGAGAGGTCCGCGGAGATCAATGCTTCCAAAGGAGACGATGCCTGACTCCTCTTGAAAATGGATAGGAGTCCCAGGATCCCTGTGACACGTGCAAAGGGACCCTGGGTCTCCCGACTCACGTGGAGACGCGTCCCAATTGCTATGCCAAGCCTCGGGGAGAATACCGAGGTGTCCATCGAACCTAGGCATTGGTTCTGACGTTGCTGAACAAACACGTGTCTGGAAGGCCCCTCCCCGTTGTAACTCGAGAATATACCCCAGGTTCCGGCCGCAACTCGAGAACAACCATGAGACTTCCCCCTTGCCGCGAGATGAGGCCCGATTCCCCTGCACTGCATGCAGAGCAATTCCGTGTTCCACATCAAACGTGAAAGGAGCCTTGATT
The DNA here is from genome assembly GCF_033118175.1 of Dama dama. Lineage (NCBI taxonomy): Eukaryota > Metazoa > Chordata > Mammalia > Artiodactyla > Cervidae > Dama > Dama dama. The sequence continues at coordinate 7,040,162 of NC_083697.1, read as the reverse complement.
TCCTTGATGGCACTCCAGAGAAAACCCAAGATCACTGTCTCAAGTCTAGAGGGATCCTGAGGTCACTGGAGCAACACAAAACGGCTCAGTGAACCACAAATCAACTCGAGATGAGAGCTTAGTCCCTGGCTTCGACTCAAGAGGAATACCAACTTTCCACAAGCACCTCAAGAGGAGGCTTCTCTCAGCTACAGGTATGTGAGAGGGACCCTGAGTTGTGGCCTGAAGTGGAATGGACACCGAGATGTTCTGACTCGAAGTAAGGCCGGATATCCCTGCAGTGTATTGAATGCAGGCTCGTCTTGCATCTCCCAAGACGAAGGGATGTCTGAATCCCCTGTGGAGACCACTGAGAAAGACCTAGTTCTCCGCCTCATCGCGACCGGAGGCCTCACATCCTTTGAAAACCCGAGAGTTCCGCATAGATCAATGCTTCCAAAGGAGACGATGCCTGACTCCTCTTGAAAATGGATAGGAGTCCCAGGATCCCTGTGGCACGTGGAAACGGGACCTGGGTTTCCTGCCTCACGTGGAGACGCGTCCCAATTGCCATGACAAGTCTCGAGGAGAATCCCGAGGTGTCCCTCGCACCTAAGCAGGAGTGCTGACTTCGCTGAACAAACACGTGTCTGGAAGGGCCCTCGCCGTAGTAACTCGAGAATATACCCCAGGTTCCGGCCGCAACTCGAGAAAAACCATGAGACTTCCCCTCGCCGCAACATGAGGCCCGATTCCCCTGCACTGCGTGCAGAGCAATTCCGTGTTGCACATCAAACGTGAAAGGAGCCTTGATTTCCTTGGTGGCACTCCAGAGAAAACCCAAGATCACTGTCTCAAGTCTAGAGGGATCCTGAGGTCACTGTAGCAACACGAAAGGGCTCCGTGGACCCCAAATCAACTCGAGATGAGAGCTTAGTCCCTGGCTTCGACTCAAGAGGAATACCAACTTTCCACAAGCACCTCAAGAGGAGGCTTCTCTCAGCTACAGATATGTGAGAGGGACCCTGAGTTTGTGGCCTCAAGTGGAATGGACACGAGATGCTCTGACTCGAAGTAAGGCCGGATATCCCTGCAGTGAATAGAATCCAGGCTTGTCTTGCATCTCCCAAGACGAAGGGATGTCTGAATCCCCTGTGGAGACCACAGAGAAAGACCTAGTTCTCCGCCTCATCGCGACCGGAGGCCTCACATCCTTTGAAAACTCGAGAGGACCACGGAGATCAATGCTTCCAAAGGAGACGATGCCTGACTCCTCTTGAAAATGGATAGGAGTCCCAGGATCCCTGTGGCATGTGGAAAGGGACAATGGGTCTCCCGCCTCACGTGGAGACGCGTCCCAATTGCCAAGCCAAGACTCGAAGAGAATCCCGAGGTGTCCCTCGCACCTAGGCAAGAATCCTGACGTCGCTGAACAAACACGTGTCTGGAAGGGCCCTCCCCGTCGTAACTCGAGAATATACCCCAGGTTCCGGCCGCAACTCGAGAAAAACCATGAGACTTCCCCCTCGCCGTGATTTGAGGCCCGATTCCCATGCACTGCGTGCAGAGCAATTCCGTGTTCCACATCAAACGTGAAAGGAGCCTTGATTTCCTTGATAGCACTCCAGAGAAAACCCAAGATCACTGTCTCAAGTCTAGAGGGATGTTGAGGTCACTGTATCAACACGAAAGGACTACCTGGAGCCCAAAGCAACTCGAGATGAGAGCATAGTCCCTGGCTTCGACTCAAGGGGAATACCAACTTTCCACAAGCACCTCAAGAGGAGGCTTCTCTCAGCTACAGGTATGTGAGAGGGACCCTGAGTTTGTGGCCTCAAGTGGAAAGGACACCCAGATCCTCTGACTGGAACTAAGGCCGGATATCCCTGCAGTGAATTGAATACAGGCTCGTCTTGCATCTCCCAAGACGAAGGGATGTCTGAATCCCCTGTGGAGACCACAGAGAAAGAACTAGTTCTCCGGCTCATCGCGACCGGAGGCCTCGCATCCTTTGAAAACTGGAGAGGTCGCGGAGATCAATGCTTCCAAAGGAGACGATGCCTGACTCCTCTTGAAAATGGATAGGAATCCCAGGATCCCTGTGGCACGTGGAAAGGGACCCTGGGTCTCCCGCCTCACGTGGAGACGGGTCCCAATTGCCATGCCAAGCCTCGGGGAGAATACCGAAGTGTCCATCGAACCTAGGCATGGGTTCTGATGTCGCTGAACAAACACGTATCTGGAAGTGAACCCCCCTTCGTAACTCGAGAATATACCCCAGGTTCCGGCCGCAACTCGAGAAAAACCATGAGACTTCCCCCTCGCCGCGAGATGAGGCCCGATTCCCCTGCACTGCGTGCAGAGCAATTCCGTGTTCCACATCAAACGTGAAAGGAGCCTTGATTTCCTTGATGGCACTCCAGAGAAAACCCAAGATCACTGTCTCAAGTCTAGAGGGATCCTGAGGTCACTGGAGCAACACAAAACGGCTCAGTGAACCCCAAATCAACTCGAGATGAGAGCTTAGTCCCTGGCTTCGACTCAAGAGGAATACCAACTTTCCACAAGCACCTCAAGAGGAGGCTTCTCTCAGCTACAGGTATGTGAGAGGGACACTGAGTTGTGGCCTGAAGTGGAATGGACACCGAGATGCTCTGACTCGAAGTAAGGCCGGATATCCCTGCAGTGTATTGAATGCAGGCTCGTCTTGCATCTCCCAAGACGAAGGGATGTCTGAATCCCCTGTGGAGACGACAGAGAAAGACCTAGTTCTCCGGCTCATCGCGACCGGAGGCCTCACATCCTTTGAAAACCCGAGAGGTCTGCGGAGATCAATGCTTCAAAGGAGACGATGCCTGACTCCTCTTGCAAATGGATAGGAGTCCCAGGATCCCTGTGGCACGTGGAAACGGGACCTGGGTTTCCTGCCTCACGTGGAGACGCATCCCAATTGCCATGCCAAGTCTCGAGGAGAATCCCGAGGTGTCCCTCGCACCTAGGCAGGCGTGCTGACTTCGCTGAACAAACACGTGTCTGGAAGGGCCCTCGCCGTAGTAACTCGAGAATATATCCCAGGTTCCGGCCGCATCTCGAGAAAAACCATGAGACTTCCCCTCGCCGTAACATGAGGCCCGATTCCCCTGTACTGCATGCAGAGCAATTCCGGGTTCCACATCAAACGTGAAAGGAGCCTTGATTTCCTTGATGGCACTTAAGGGAAAACCCAAGATCACTGTCTCAAGTATAGAGGGATCCTGAGGTCAATGGAGGAACACGAAAGGGCTCCCTGGACCCCAAATCAACTCGAGATGAGAGCTTAGTCCCTGGCTTTGACTCAAGAGGAATACCATCTTTCTACAAGCACCTCAAGAGGAGGCTTCTCTCAGCTACAGGTATGTGTGAGGGACCCTGAGTTTGTGGCGTCAAGTGGAATGGACACCGAGATGCTCTGTCTCGAGGTAAGGGCAGATATCTCTGCAGTGAATTGAATGCAGGCTCGTCTTGCATCTCCGAAGACGAAGGGATGCCTGAATCCCATGTGGAGACCACAGAGAAAGACCTAGTTCTCCACATCATCGAAACCGGAGGCCTCACATCCTTTGAAAATTCGAGAGGTCCGCGGAGATCAATGCTTCCAAAGGAGACGATGCCTGACTCTCTTGAAAATGGATAGGAGTCCCAGGATCCCTGTGACACGTGGAAAGGGACCCTGGGTCTCCCGCCTCACGTGGAGACGCGTCCCAATTGCTATGCCAAGCCTCGGGGAGAATACCGAGGTGTCCATCGAACGTAGGCATTGGTTCTGACGTTGCTGAACAAACACGTGTCTGGAAGGCCCCTCCCCGTTGTAACTTGAGAATATACCCCAGGTTCCGGCCGCAACTCGAGAACAACCATGAGACTTCCCCCTTGCCGCGAGATGAGGCCCGATTCCCCTGCACTGCGTGCAGAGCAATTCGGTGTTCCACATCAAACGTGAAAGGAGCCTTGATTTCCTTGATGGCACACCAGAGAACGCCCAAGATCACTGTCTGAAGTCTAGAGGGATCCTCAGGTCACTGTAGCAAGACGAAAGTGCTCCGTGGACCCCAAGTCAACTCGAGATGAGAGCGTCGTCCCTGGCTTCAACTCAAGAGGAATACCCACTTTCCACAAGCACCTCAAGAGGAGGCTTCTCTCAGCTTCAGGTATGTGAGAGGGACCCTGAGTTTGTGGCCTCAAGTGGAATGGACACCGAGATGCTCTGACTCGAAGTAAGGTCGGATATCCCTGCAGTGAATTGAATGCAGGCTCGTCTTGCATCTCCCAAGACGAAGGGATGTCTGAAACCCCTGTGGAGACCACAGAGAAAGACCTAAATCTCCGCCTCATCGCGAGCGGAGGCCTCACATCCTTTGAAAACTCGAGAGGTCCGCGGAGATCAATGCTTCCCAAGGAGACGATGCCTGACTCCTCTTGAAAATGGATAGGAGTCCCAGGATCCCTTTGGCACATGGAAAGGGACACTGGGTCTCCCGCCTCACGTGGAGACGCGTCCTAATTGCCATGCCAAGACTCGAGGAGAATCCCGAGGTGTCCCTCGCACCTAGGCATGAGTCCTAACGTCGCTGAACAAACACGTGTCTGGAAGGGCCCTCCCCGTCGTAACTCGAGAATATACCCCAGGTTCCAGCCGCAACTCGAGAAAAACCATGAGATTTCCCCCTCGCCGCGAGTTGTGGCCCGATTCCCCTGCACTGCATGCAGAGCAATTCCGTGTTCCACATCAAACGTGAAAGGAGCCTTGATTTCCTTGATGGCACTCCAGAGAAAACCCAAGATCACTGTCTCAAGTCTAGAGTGATCCTGAGGTCACTGGAGCAACACGAAAGGGCTCCGTGGACCACAAATCAACTCGAGATGAGAGCTTAGTCCCTGGCTTCGACTCAAGAGGAATACCAACTTTCCACAAGCACCGCAAGAGGAGGCTTCTCTCAGCTACAGGTATGTGAGAGGGACCCTGAGTTTGTGGCCTCAAGTGCAATGGACACCGAGATGCTCTGACTCGAACTAAGGCCGGATATCCCTGCAGTGAATTGAATGCAGGCTCGTTTTGTATCTCCCAAGATGAAGGGATGTCTGAATCGCCTGTGGAGACCACAGAGAAAGACCTAGTCCTCCGCCTCATCGCGACCATAGGCCGCACATCCTTTGAAAATTCGAGAGGTCTGAAGAGATCAATGCTTCCAAAGGAGAAGATGCCTGACTCCTCTTGAAAATGGATAGGAATCCCAGGATCACTGTGGCACGTGGAAAGGGACCCTGGGTCTCCCGCCTCACGTAGAGACACGTCACAATTGCCATGCCAAGACTCGAGGAGAATGCCGAGGTGTCCCTCGCACCTAGGCAGGAGTCCTGACGTCGCTGAACAAACACGTCTCTGGAAGGGCCCTCCCCGTCGTAACTCGAAAATATACCCCAGGTTCCGGCCGCAACTCGAGAAAAACCATGAGACTTACCCCTCGCCGCAAGATGAGGCCCGATTCCCCTTCCCTGCGTGCAGAGCCATTCCGTATTCCACATAAAAATGAAAGGAGCCTTGATTTCCTTGATGGCACTCCAGAGAAAACCCAAGATCACTGTCTCAAGTCTAGAGGGATCCTGAGGTCACTGGAGCAACACCAAAGGGCTCTGTGGACCCCAAATCAACTCGTGATGAGAGCTTAGTCCCTGGCTTCGACTCAAGAGGAATACCAACTTTCCACAAGCACCTCAAGAGGAGGCTTCTCTCAGCTACAGGTATGTGAGAGGGACCCTGAGTGTGTGGCCTCAAGTGGAATGGACACCGAGATGCTCTGACTCGAAGTAAGGCCGGATATCCCTGCAGTGAATTGAAAGCAGGCCCGTCTTGCATCTCTCAAGACGAACGTATGTCTGAATCCCCTGTGCAGACAACAGAGAAAGACCTAGTTCTCCGCCTCATCGAGACCGGAGGCCTCACATCCTTTGAAAACTCGAGAGGTCCGCGGAGATCAATGCTTCCAAAGGAAACGATGCCTGACTCTTGTTGACAATGGATAGGAGTCCCAGGATCCCTGTGGCATGTGGAAAGGGACCCTGGGTCTCCCGCCTCACGTGGAGACGCGTCCCAATTGTCATGCAAAGACTCGAGGAGAATCCCGAGGTGTCCCTCGCACCTAGGAAGGAGTCCTGACGTCGCTGAACAAACACGTGTCTGGAAGGGCCCTCCCCGTCGTAAATCGAGAATATACCCCAGGTTCCGCCTGCAACTTGAGAAAAACCATGAGACATCCCTCTTGCTGCGAGATGAGGCCCGATTCCCCTGACTGCGTGCAGAGCAATTCCGTGTTCCACATCAAACTTGAAAGGAGCCCTGATTTCCTTGATGGCACTCCAGAGAAAACCCAAGATCACTGTCTCAAGTCTAGAGGGATCCTGAGGTCACTGGAGCAACACGAAAGGGCTCCGTGGACCCCAAATCAACTCGTGATGAGAGCTTAGTCCCTGGTTTCGACTCAAGAGGAATACCAACTTTCCACAAGCATCTAGAGGAGGCTTCTCTCAGGTACAGGTATGTGAGAGGGACCCTGAGTTTGTGGCCTCAAATGGAATGGACACCGAGATGCTCTGACTCGAAGTAAGGCCGGATATCCCTGCAGTGAATTGAATGCAGGCTCGTCTTGCATCTCCCAAGACGAAGGGATGTCTGAATCCCCTGTGGAGACCACAGAGAGACCAATCCTCCACCTCAACGCGACCGGAGGCCTCACATCCTTTGAAAACTCGAGAGGTCCGCGGAAATCAATGCTTCCAAAGGAGACGATGCCTGACTCCTCTTGAAATGGATAGGAGTCCCAGGATCCCTGTGGCACGTGAAAAGGGACCCTGGGTCTCCCGCCTCACGTGGAGACGCGTCCCAATGGCCATGCCAAGACTCGAGGTGAATCCCGAGGTGTCCCTCGCACCTAGGCAGGAGTCCTGATGTCGCTGAACAAACACGTGTCTGGAAGGGCCCTCCCCATCGTAACTCGAGAATATACCCCAGGTTCCGGCCGCAACTCGAGAAAACCCATGAGACTCCCCCCTCGCCGCGAGATGAGGCCCGATTCCCCTGCACTGCGTGCAGAGCAATTCCGTGTTCCACATCAAACATGAAAGGAGCCTTGATTTCCTTGATGGCACTCCAGAGAACACCCAAGATCACTGTCTCAAGTCTAGAGGGATCCTGAGGTCACTGTAGCAACAAGAAACGGCTCCGTGGACCCCAAATCTACTCGAGATGAGAGCTTCGTCCCTGGCTTCTACTCAAGAGGAATACCCACGTTCCACAAGCACCTCAAGAGGAGGCTTCTCTCAGCTACAGGTATGTGAGAGGGACCCTGAGTTTGTGGCCTGAGGTGGAAAGGACACCGAGATGCTCTGACTCGGAGGAAGGCCAGATATCCATGCAGTGAATTGAAAGCAGGCTCGTCTTGCATCTCCCATGACAAAGGGATGTCTGAATCCCCTGTGGAGACCACAGAGAAAGACCTAGTTCTCCGCCTCTTCGCGACCGGAGGCCTCACGTCCTTTGAAAACTCGAGAGGTCCGCGGAGATCAATGCTTCCAAAGGAGACGATGCCTGACTCCTCTTCAAAATGGATAGGAGTCCCAGGATCCCTGTGGCACGTGGAAAGGGACCCGGGGTCTCCCGCCTCACGTGGAGACGCGTCCCAATGGCCATGCCAAGACTCGAGAAGAATCCCGAGGTGTCCCTCACACCTAGGCAGGAGTCCTGACGTCGCTGAACAAACACGTGTCTGGAAGGGCCCTCCCCGTCGTAACTCGAGAATATACCCCAGGTTCCGGCCGCAACTCGAGAAAAACCATGAGACTTCCCCCTCGCCGAGAGAAGATGCCCGATTCCCCTGCACTGCGTGCAGAGCAATTCCGTGTTCCACATCAAACATGAAAGGAGCCTTGATTTCCTTGATGGCACTCCAGAGAACACCCAAGATCACTGTCTCAAGTCTAGAGGGATCCTGAGGTCACTGTAGCAACACGAAAGGGCTCCCTGGACCCCAAATCAACTCGAGATGAGAGCTTCGTCCCTGGCTTCGACTCAAGAGGAATACCAACTTTCCACAAGCACCTCAAGAGGAGGCCTCTCTCAGCTACAGGTATGTGAGAGGGACCCTGAGTTTGTGGCCTCAAGTGGAATGGACTCCCAGATGCTCTGATTTGAAGGAAGGGCGGATATCCCTGCAGTGAATTGAATGCAGGCTCGTCTTGCATCTCCCACGACGAAGGGATGTCTGAATCCCCTGTGGAGACCACAGAGAAAGACCTAGTTGTCCTCCTCTTCGCGACCGGAGGCCTCACGTCCTTTGAAAACTCGAGAGGTCCGCGGAGATCAATGCTTCCAAAGGAGACGATGCCTGACTCCTCTTGAAAATGGATAGGAGTCCCAGGATACCTGTGGCACGTGGAAAGGGAACCTGGGTCTCCCACCTCACGTGGAGACGCGTCCCAATGGCCATGCCAAGACTCGAGGAGAATCCCGAGGTGTCCCTCGCACCTAGGCAGGAGTCCTGACGTCGCTGAACAAACACGTGTCTGGAAGGGCCCTCCCCGTCCTAACTCGAGAATATACCCCAGGTTCTGGCCGCATCTCGAGAAAAACCATGAGACTTCCCCCTCGCCGCGAGATGAGGCCCGATTCCCCTGCACTGCGTGCAGAGCAATTCCGTGTTCCACATCAAACATGAAAGGAGCCTTGATTTCCTTGATGGCACTCCAGAGAACGCCCAAGATCACTGTCTGAAGTCTAGAGGGATCCTCAGGTCACTGTAGCAACACGAAAGTGCTCCGTGGACCCCAAATCAAGTCGAGATGAGAGCTTCTTCCCTGGCATCGACTCAAGAGGGAATACCCACTTTCCATAAGCACCTCAAGGGGAGGCTTCTCTCAGCTACAGGTATGTGAGAGGGACCCTGAGTTTGTGGCCTCAAGTGGAATGGAGACCGAGATGCTCTGACTCGAAGGAAGGCCGGATATCCTTGCAGTGAATTCAATGCAGGCTCGTCTTGCATCTCCCACGACGAAGGGATGTCTGAATCCCCTGTGGAGCCCATAGAGAAATACCTAGTTCTCCGCCTCATCGCGACCAGAGGCCTCACGTCCTTTGAAAACTCGAGAGGTCCGCGGAGATCAATGCTTCCAAAGGAGACGGTGCCTGACTCCTCTTGAAAATGGATAGGAGTCCCAGGATCCCTGTGGCACGTGGAAAGGGAAACTGGGTCTCCCGCCTAACGTGAAGACGCGTCCCAATGGCCATGCCAGGGCTCGAAGAGAATCCCGAGGTGTCCCTCGCACCTAGGCAGGAGTCCTGACGTCGCTGAACAAACACGAGTCTGGAAGGGCCCTCCCCGTCGAAACTCGAGAATATACCCCAACCTCCGGCCGGAACTCGAGAAAAACCATGAGACTTCCGCCCTGCCGCGAGATGAGGCCCGATTCCCCTGCACTGCGTGCAGAGCCATTACGTGTTCCACATCAAACATGAAAGGAGCCTTGATTTCCTTGATGGCACTCCAGAGAACACCCAAGATCACTGTCTCAAGTCTAGAGGGATCCTGAGGTCACTCTGGCAACATGAAAGGGCTCCGTGGACCCCAAATCAACTCGAGATGAGAGCTTCGTCCCTGGCTTCGACTCAAGAGGAATACCCACTTTCCACAAGCACCTCAAGAGGAGGCTTCTCTCAGCTACAGGTATGTGAGAGGGACCCTGAGTATGTGGCCTCAAGTGTAATTGATACTGAGATGCTCTGACTCGAAGGAAGGCCGGATATCCCTGCAGTAAATTGAATGCACGCTCGTCTTGCATCTCCCACGACGAAGGGATATCTGAATCCCCTGTGGAGACCACAGAGAAAGACGTAGTCCTCCGCCTCATCGCGACCGGAGGCCTCACGTCCTTTGAAAACTCGAGAGGTCCACGGAGATCAATGCTTCCAAAGGAGACGATGCCTGACTCCTCTTGAAAATGGATAGGAGTCCCAGGATCCCTGGGGCATGTGGAAAGGGACCCTGGGTTTCCCGCCTCACGTGGAGATGCGTCCCAATTACCATGCCAAGACTCGAGGAGAATCCCGAGGTGTCCCTCGCACCTAGACAGGAGTCCTGACGTCGCTGAACAAACACGTGTCTATAAGGGCCCTCCCAGTCGTAACTCGAGAATATACCCCTGGTTCCGGCCGCAACTCGAGAAAAACCATGAGACTTCCCCCTCGCCGCGATATGAGGCCCGATTCCCCTGCACTGCGTGCAGAGCAATTCCGTGTTCCACATCAAACATGAAAGGAGCCTTGATTTCCATGATGGCAGTCCAGAGAACACCCAAGATCACTGTCTCAAGCCTAGAGGGATCCTGAGGTCACTGTAGCAACACGAAAGGGCTCCGTGGACCCCAAGTCAACTCGAGATGAGAGCTTCGTCCCTGGCTTCAACTCAAGAGGAATACCCACTTTCCACAAGCACCTCAAGAGGAGGCTTCTCTCAGCTTCAGGTATGTGAGAGGGACCCTGAGTTTGTGGCCTCAAGTGGAATGGACACCGAGATGCTCTGACTCGAAGGAAGGCCGGATATCCCTGCAGTGAATTGAATGCAGGCTCGTCTTGCATTTCCCACTACGAAGGGATGTCTGAATCCCCTGTGGAGACCACAGAGAAAGACCTAGTTCTCCGCCTCATCGCGACCGGAGGCCTCACGTCCTTTGAAAACTCGAGAGGTCCGCGGAGATCAATGCTTCCAAAGGAGACGATGCCTGACTCCTCTTGAAAATGGGTAGGAGTCCCAGGATCCCTGTGGCACGTGGATAGGCACCCTAGATCTCCCGCCTCACATGGAGACATGACCCAATGGCCATGCCAAGACTCGAGGAGAATCCCGAGGTGTCCAACGCACCTAGGCAGGAGTCCTAACGTCGCTGAACAAACACGTGTCTGGAAGGGCCCTCCCCGTCGTAACTCGAGAATATACCCCAGGTTCCGGCTGCAACTCGAGAAAAACCATGAGACTTCCCCCTCGCCGCGAGATGAGGCCCGTTTCCCCTGCACTGCGTGCAGAGCAATTACGTGTTCCACATCAAACTTGAAAGGAACCTTGATTTCCTTGATGGCACTCCAGAGAACACCCAAGATCACTGTCTCAAGTCTAGAGGGATCCTGAGGTCACTGTAGCAACAAGAAAGGGCTCGGTGGACCCCAAATCAACTCGAGATGAGAGCTTCGTCCCTGGCTTCGACTCAAGAGGAATACTCACTTTCCACAAGCACCGCAAGAGGAGGCTTCTCTCAGCTACAGGTATGTGAGAGGGCCCCTGAGTTTGTGGCCTCAAATGGAATGGACACAGAGATGCTCTGACTCGAAGGAGGCCGGATATCGCTGCAGTGAATTGAATGCAGGCTCGTCTTGCATCTCCCACGACGAAGGGATGTGTGAATCCCCTTTGGAGCCCACAGAGAAAGACCTAGTTCTCCCCCTCATCACGACCGGAGGCTCATATCCTTTGAAAACTCGAGAGGTCCGCGGATATCAGTGCTTCCAAAGGAGACGATGCATGATTCCTCTTGAAAATGAATAGGAGTCCCAGGATCCCTGTGGCACGTGGAAAGGGACCTTCGGTCTCCCGCCTCACATGGAGACGCGTCCCAATGGCCATGCCAAGAATCGAGGAGAAACCCGAGGTGTCCCTCACACCTAGGCAGGAGTCCTGACGTCGCTGAACAAACACGTGTCTGTAAGGGCCCTTTCCGTCGTAACTCGGGAATATACAATAGATTCCGGCCGCAACTCGAGAAAAACCATGAGACGTCCTCCTCGCCGCGAGATGAGGCCCGATTCCCCTGCACTGCATGCAGATTAATTGCGTGTTCCACATCAAACATGAAAGGAGCCTTGATTTTCTTGAAGGCACTCCAGAGAACGCTCAAGATCACTGTTTCAAGTCTAGAGGGATCCTGAGGTCATTGTAGCAACACGAAACGGCTCCATGGACCCCAAATCAACTCGAGGTGAGAGCTTCGTCCCTGGCTTCGACTCAAGAGGTAATAACCACTTTCCATAAGCACCTCAAGAGGAGGCTTCTCTCAGCTACAGGTATGTGAGAGGGACCCTGAGTTTGTGGCCTCAAGTCGAATGGACACCGAGATGCTCTGACTCGAATTAAGGCCGGATATCCCTGCAGTGAATTGAATGCAGGCTCGTCTTGCATCTCCCAAGACGAAGGGATGTCTGAATCCCCTGTGGAGACCACAGAGAAAGACCTAGTCCTCCGCTTCATTGCGACCGGAGGCATCACATCCTTTGAAAAATCGAGAGGTCTGCGGAGAACAATGCTTCCAAAGCAAACGATGCCTGACTCCTCTTGAAAATGGATAGGAGTCCCAGGATCACTGTGGCACGTGGAAAGGGACCCTGGGTCTCCCGCCTCACGTGGAGACGCGTCAAAATTGCCTTGCCAAGACTTGTGGAGAATCCCGAGGTGTACCTCGCACCTAGGCAGGAGTCCTGACGTGGCTGAACAAACACGTGTCTGGAAGGGCCCTCCCCGTCGTAACTCGAGAATATACCCCTGGTTCCGGCGACAACTCGAGAAAAACAATGAGAGTTCCCCTTCGCCGCGACATGAGGCTCGATTCCCCTGCACTGCGTGCAAAGCAATTCCGTGTTCCACATCAAACGTGAAAGGAGAATTGATTTCCTTGATGGCACTCCAGAGAAAACCCAAAATCACTGTCTCAAGTCTAGAGGGATCCTGAGGTCACTGGAGCAACAGGAAAGGGCTCCGTGGACCCCAAATCAACTCGAGATGAGAGCTTAGTCCCTGGCTTCGACTCAAGAGGAATACCAACTTTAGACAAGCACCTCAAGAGGAGGCTTCTCTCAACTACAGGTATGTGAGAGGGACCCTGAGTTTGTGGCCTCAAGTGGAATGGACACCGAGATGCTCTGACTCGAAGGAAGGCCGGATATCCCTGCAGTGAATTGAATGCAGGCTCGTCTTGCATCCCCCAAGACGAAGGAATGTCTGAATCCCCTGTGGAGACGACAGAGAAAGACCTAGTTCTCCGTCTCATCGCGACCAGAGGCCTCACATCCTTTGAAAACTTGAGAGGTCCGCGGAGATCAATGCTTCCAAAGGAGACGATGCCTGACTCCTCTTGAAAATGGATAGGAGTCCCAGGATCCCTGTGGCATGTGGAAAGTGACCCTGGGTCTCCCGCCTCACGTGGAGACGTGTCCCAATTGCCATGCCAAGACTCGAGGAGAATCCCGAGGTGTCCCTCGCACCTAGGCAGGAGTCCTGACGATGCTGAACAAACACGTGTCTGGAAGGGCCCTCCCCGTAGTAACTCGAGAATATACCACAGGTTCCGGCCGCCACTCGAGAAAAACCATGAGAATTCCCCCTCGCCGCGAGTTGAGGCCCGATTCCCCTGCACTGCGTGCAGAGCAATTCCGTGTTCCACATCAAACGTGAAAGGAGCCTTGATTTCCTTGATGGCACTCCAGAGAAAACACAAGATCACTGTCTCAAGTCTATAGGGATCCTGAGGTCACTGTAGCAACAAGAAAGAGCTCCATGGACCCCAAATCAACTCGAGATGAGAGCTTAGTCCCTGTCTTCGACTCAAGAGGAATACCAACTTTCCACAAGCACCTCAAGAGGAGGCTTCTCTCAGCTCCAGGTATGTGAGAGGGCCCCTGAGTTTGTGGCCTCAAGTGGAATGGACAATGAAATGCTCTGACTCGAAGTAAGGCCGGATATCCCTGCAGTGAATTGAATGCAGGCTCGTCTTGCATCTCCCAAGACGAAGGGATGTCTGAATCCCCTGTGGAGACCACAGAGAAAGACCTAGTCCTCGCCTCATCGTGACCGGAGGCCTCACATCCTTTGAAAACTCGAGAGGTCTGCAGAGATCAATGCTTCCAAAGGAGACGATGCCTGACTCCTCTTGAAAATGGATAGGAGTCCCAGGATCACTGTGGCACGTGGAAAGGGACCCTGGGTCTCCCGCCTCATGTGGAGACGCGTCCCAATTGCCATGCCAAGACTCGAGGAGAATCCCGAGGTGTCCCTCGCACCTAGGCAGGAGTCCTGACGTCGCTGAACAAACACGTGTCTGGAAGGGCCCTCCCCGTCGTAACTCGAGAATATACCCCAGGTTCCGGCCACAACTCGAGAAACACCATGAGACTTCCCCCTCGCCGCGAGATGAGGCCCGATTCCCCTGCACTGCGTGCAGAGCAATTCCGTGTTCCACATTAAACGTGAAAGGAGCCTTGATTTCCTTGATGGCACTCCAGAGAAAACCCAAGATCACTGTCGCAAGTCTAGAGGGATCCTGAGGTCACTGAAGCAACACCAAAGGGCTCCGTGGACCCCAAATCAACTCGTGATGAGAGCTTAGTCCCTGGCTTCGTCTCAAGAGGAATACCAACTTTCCACAAGCACCGCAAGAGGAGGCTTCTCTCAGCTACAGGTATGTGAGAGGGACCCTGAGTTTGTGGCCTCAAGTGCAATGGACACCGAGATGCTCTGACTCGAACTAAGGCCGGATATCCCTGCAGTGAATTGAATGCAGGCTCGTTTTGTATCTCCCAAGATGAAGGGATGTCTGAATCGCCTGTGGAGACCACAGAGAAAGACCTAGTCCTCCGCCTCATCGCGACCATAGGCCGCACATCCTTTGAAAATTCGAGAGGTCTGAAGAGATCAATGCTTCCAAAGGAGAAGATGCCTGACTCTTGTTGACAATGGATAGGAGTCCCAGGATCCCTGTGGCATGTGGAAAGGGACCCTGGGTCTCCCGCCTCACGTAGAGACACGTCACAATTGCCATGCCAAGACTCGAGGAGAATGCCGAGGTGTCCCTCGCACCTAGGCAGGAGTCCTGACGTCGCTGAACAAACACGTCTCTGGAAGGGCCCTCCCCGTCGTAACTCGAAAATATACCCCAGGTTCCGGCCGTAACTCGAGAAAAACCATGAGACTTACCCCTCGCCGCAAGATGAGGCCCGATTCCCCTGCCCTGCGTGCAGAGCCATTCCGTATTCCACATGAAAAATGAAAGGAGCCTTGATTTCCTTGATGGCACTCCAGAGAAAACCCAAGATCACTGTCTCAAGTCTAGAGGGATCCTGAGGTCACTGGAGCAACACCAAAGGGCTCTGTGGACCCCAAATCAACTCGTGATGAGAGCTTAGTCCCTGGCTTCGACTCAAGAGGAATACCAACTTTCCACAAGCACCTCAAGAGGAGGCTTCTCTCAGCTACAGGTATGTGAGAGGGACCCTGAGTGTGTGGCCTCAAGTGGAATGGACACCGAGATGCTCTGACTCGAAGTAAGGCCGGATATCCCTGCAGTGAATTGAAAGCAGGCCCGTCTTGCATCTCTCAAGACGAACGTATGTCTGAATCCCCTGTGCAGACAACAGAGAAAGACCTAGTTCTCCGCCTCATCGAGACCGGAGGCCTCACATCCTTTGAAAACTCGAGAGGTCCACGGAGATCAATGCTTCCAAAGGAAACGATGCCTGACTCTTGTTGACAATGGATAGGAGTCCCAGGATCCCTGTGGCATGTGGAAAGGGACCCTGGGTCTCCCGCCTCACGTGGAGACGCGTCCCAATTGTCATGCAAAGACTCGAGGAGAATCCCGAGGTGTCCCTCGCACCTAGGAAGGAGTCCTGACGTCGCTGAACAAACACGTGTCTGGAAGGGCCCTCCCCGTCGTAAATCGAGAATATACCCCAGGTTCCGCCTGCAACTTGAGAAAAACCATGAGACATCCCTCTTGCTGCGAGATGAGGCCCGATTCCCCTGACTGCGTGCAGAGCAATTCCGTGTTCCACATCAAACTTGAAAGGAGCCCTGATTTCCTTGATGGCACTCCAGAGAAAACCCAAGATCACTGTCTCAAGTCTAGAGGGATCCTGAGGTCACTGGAGCAACACGAAAGGGCTCCGTGGACCCCAAATCAACTCGTGATGAGAGCTTAGTCCCTGGTTTCGACTCAAGAGGAATACCAACTTTCCACAAGCATCTAGAGGAGGCTTCTCTCAGGTACAGGTATGTGAGAGGGACCCTGAGTTTGTGGCCTCAAATGGAATGGACACCGAGATGCTCTGACTCGAAGTAAGGTCGGATATCCCTGCAGTGAATTGAATGCAGGCTCGTCTTGCATCTCCCAAGACGAAGGGATGTCTGAATCCCCTGTGGAGACCACAGAGAGACCAATCCTCCACCTCAACGCGACCGGAGGCCTCACATCCTTTGAAAACTCGAGAGGTCCGCGGAAATCAATGCTTCCAAAGGAGACGATGCCTGACCCCTCTTGAAATGGATAGGAGTCCCAGGATCCCTGTGGCACGTGAAAAGGGACCCTGGGTCTCCCGCCTCACGTGGAGACGCGTCCCAATGGCCATGCCAAGACTCGAGGTGAATCCCGAGGTGTCCCTCGCACCTAGGCAGGAGTCCTGATGTCGCTGAACAAACACGTGTCTGGAAGGGCCCTCCCCATCGTAACTCGAGAATATACCCCAGGTTCCGGCCGCAACTCGAGAAAACCCATGAGACTCCCCCCTCGCCGCGAGATGAGGCCCGATTCCCCTGCACTGCGTGCAGAGCAATTCCGTGTTCCACATCAAACATGAAAGGAGCCTTGATTTCCTTGATGGCACTCCAGAGAACACCCAAGATCACTGTCTCAAGTCTAGAGGGATCCTGAGGTCACTGTAGCAACAAGAAACGGCTCCGTGGACCCCAAATCTACTCGAGATGAGAGCTTCGTCCCTGGCTTCTACTCAAGAGGAATACCCACGTTCCACAAGCACCTCAAGAGGAGGCTTCTCTCAGCTAAAGGTATGTGAGAGGGACCCTGAGTTTGTGGCCTGAGGTGGAAAGGACACCGAGATGTTCTGACTCGGAGGAAGGCCAGATATCCATGCAGTGAATTGAAAGCAGGCTCGTCTTGCATCTCCCATGACAAAGGGATGTCTGAATCCCCTGTGGAGACCACAGAGAAAGACCTAGTTCTCCGCCTCTTCGCGACCGGAGGCCTCACGTCCTTTGAAAACTCGAGAGGTCCGCGGAGATCAATGCTTCCAAAGGAGACGATGCCTGACTCCTCTTCAAAATGGATAGGAGTCCCAGGATCCCTGTGGCACGTGGAAAGGGACCCGGGGTCTCCCGCCTCACGTGGAGACGCGTCCCAATGGCCATGCCAAGACTCGAGAAGAATCCCGAGGTGTCCCTCACACCTAGGCAGGAGTCCTGACGTCGCTGAACAAACACGTGTCTGGAAGGGCCCTCCCCGTCGTAACTCGAGAATATACCCCAGGTTCCGGCCGCAACTCGAGAAAAACCATGAGACTTCCCCCTCGCCGAGAGAAGATGCCCGATTCCCCTGCACTGCGTGCAGAGCAATTCCGTGTTCCACATCAAACATGAAAGGAGCCTTGATTTCCTTGATGGCACTCCAGAGAACACCCAAGATCACTGTCTCAAGTCTAGAGGGATCCTGAGGTCACTGTAGCAACACGAAAGGGCTCCCTGGACCCCAAATCAACTCGAGATGAGAGCTTCGTCCCTGGCTTCGACTCAAGAGGAATACCAACTTTCCACAAGCACCTCAAGAGGAGGCCTCTCTCAGCTACAGGTATGTGAGAGGGACCCTGAGTTTGTGGCCTCAAGTGGAATGGACTCCCAGATGCTCTGATTTGAAGGAAGGGCGGATATCCCTGCAGTGAATTGAATGCAGGCTCGTCTTGCATCTCCCACGACGAAGGGATGTCTGAATCCCCTGTGGAGACCACAGAGAAAGACCTAGTTGTCCTCCTCTTCGCGACCGGAGACCTCACGTCCTTTGAAAACTCGAGAGGTCCGCGGAGATCAATGCTTCCAAAGGAGACGATGCCTGACTCCTCTTGAAAATGGATAGGAGTCCCAGGATACCTGTGGCACGTGGAAAGGGAACCTGGGTCTCCCGCCTCACGTGGAGACGCGTCCCAATGGCCATGCCAAGACTCGAGGAGAATCCCGAGGTGTCCCTCGCACCTAGGCAGGAGTCCTGACGTCGCTGAACAAACACGTGTCTGGAAGGGCCCTCCCCGTCCTAACTCGAGAATATACCCCAGGTTCTGGCCGCATCTCGAGAAAAACCATGAGACTTCCCCTTCGCCGCGAGATGAGGCCCGATTCCCCTGCACTGCGTGCAGAGCAATTCCGTGTTCCACATCAAACATGAAAGGAGCCTTGATTTCCATGATGGCAGTCCAGAGAACACCCAAGATCACTGTCTCAAGCCTAGAGGGATCCTGAGGTCACTGTAGCAACACGAAAGGGCTCCGTGGACCCCAAGTCAACTCGAGATGAGAGCTTCGTCCCTGGCTTCAACTCAAGAGGAATACCCACTTTCCACAAGCACCTCAAGAGGAGGCTTCTCTCAGCTTCAGGTATGTGAGAGGGACCCTGAGTTTGTGGCCTCAAGTGGAATGGACACCGAGATGCTCTGACTCGAAGGAAGGCCGGATATCCCTGCAGTGAATTGAATGCAGGCTCGTCTTGCATTTCCCACTACGAAGGGATGTCTGAATCCCCTGTGGAGACCACAGAGAAAGACCTAGTTCTCCGCCTCATCGCGACCGGAGGCCTCACGTCCTTTGAAAACTCGAGAGGTCCGCGGAGATCAATGCTTCCAAAGGAGACGATGCCTGACTCCTCTTGAAAATGGGTAGGAGTCCCAGGATCCCTGTGGCACGTGGATAGGCACCCTAGATCTCCCGCCTCACATGGAGACATGACCCAATGGCCATGCCAAGACTCGAGGAGAATCCCGAGGTGTCCAACGCACCTAGGCAGGAGTCATAACGTCGCTGAACAAACACGTGTCTGGAAGGGCCCTCCCCGTCGTAACTCGAGAATATACCCCAGGTTCCGGCTGCAACTCGAGAAAAACCATGAGACTTCCCCCTCGCCGCGAGATGAGGCCCGTTTCCCCTGCACTGCGTGCAGAGCAATTACGTGTTCCACATCAAACTTGAAAGGAACCTTGATTTCCTTGATGGCACTCCAGAGAACACCCAAGATCACTGTCTCAAGTCTAGAGGGATCCTGAGGTCACTGTAGCAACAAGAAAGGGCTCGGTGGACCCCAAATCAACTCGAGATGAGAGCTTCGTCCCTGGCTTCGACTCAAGAGGAATACTCACTTTCCACAAGCACCGCAAGAGGAGGCTTCTCTCAGCTACAGGTATGTGAGAGGGCCCCTGAGTTTGTGGCCTCAAATGGAATGGACACAGAGATGCTCTGACTCGAAGGAGGCCGGATATCGCTGCAGTGAATTGAATGCAGGCTCGTCTTGCATCTCCCACGACGAAGGGATGTGTGAATCCCCTTTGGAGCCCACAGAGAAAGACCTAGTTCTCCCCCTCATCACGACCGGAGGCCTCATATCCTTTGAAAACTCGAGAGGTCCGCGGATATCAGTGCTTCCAAAGGAGACGATGCATGATTCCTCTTGAAAATGAATAGGAGTCCCAGGATCCCTGTGGCACGTGGAAAGGGACCTTCGGTCTCCCGCCTCACATGGAGACGCGTCCCAATGGCCATGCCAAGAATCGAGGAGAAACCCGAGGTGTCCCTCACACCTAGGCAGGAGTCCTGACGTCGCTGAACAAACACGTGTCTGTAAGGGCCCTTTCCGTCGTAACTCGGGAATATACAACAGATTCCGGCCGCAACTCGAGAAAAACCATGAGACGTCCTCCTCGCCGCGAGATGAGGCCCGATTCCCCTGCACTTCATGCAGATTAATTGCGTGTTCCACATCAAACATGAAAGGAGCCTTGATTTTCTTGAAGGCACTCCAGAGAACGCTCAAGATCACTGTTTCAAGTCTAGAGGGATCCTGAGGTCATTGTAGCAACACGAAACGGCTCCATGGACCCCAAATCAACTCGAGGTGAGAGCTTCGTCCCTGGCTTCGACTCAAGAGGTAATAACCACTTTCCATAAGCACCTCAAGAGGAGGCTTCTCTCAGCTACAGGTATGTGAGAGGGACCCTGAGTTTGTGGCCTCAAGTCGAATGGACACCGAGATGCTCTGACTCGAATTAAGGCCGGATATCCCTGCAGTGAATTGAATGCAGGCTCGTCATGCATCTCCCAAGACGAAGGGATGTCTGAATCCCCTGTGGAGACCACAGAGAAAGACCTAGTTCACCGCCTCATCGAGAACGGAGGCCTCACATCCTTTGAAAACTCGAGAGGTCTGCGGAGATCAATCCTTCCAAAGGAGACGATGCCTGACTCCTCTTGATAATTGATAGGAGTCCCAGGATGCCTGTGGCATGTGGAAAGGGACACTGAGTCTCCCGCCTCACGTGGAGAGGCGTCCCAAAGGCCATGCCAAGACTAGAGGAGAATCCCGAGGTGTCCCTCCCACCTAGGCAGGAGTCCTGTCGTCGCTGAACAAACACGTGTCTAGAAGGGCCGTCCCCGTCGTAACTCGAGAATATACCCCAGGATGCGGCCGCAACTCGAGAAAAACAATGAGACTTCCCCCTCGCCGCGAGATGAGTCCCGATTCCCCTGCACTGCGTGCAGAGCTATTCCGTGTTCCACCTCAAACGTGAAAGGAGCCTTGATTTACTTGATGGCACTCCAGAGAAAACCCAAGATCACTGTCTCAAGTCTAGAGGGATCCTGAGGTCACTGGAGCAACACGAAAGGGCTCCGTGGACCACAAATCAACTCGAGATGAGAGCTTAGTCCCTGGCTTCGACTCAAGAGGAATACCAACTTTCCACAAGCACCTCAAGAGGAGGCTTCTCTCAGCTACAGGTATGTGAGAGGGCCCTTGAGTTTGTGGCCTCAAATGGAATGGACACCGAGATGCTCTGACTCGAAGTAAGGCTGGATATCCCAGCAATGAATTGAATGCAGACTCGTCTTGCATCTCCCAAGACGAAGGGATGTCTGAATCCCCTGTGGAGACCACAGAGAAAGACCTAATTCTCCGCCTCATCGTGAGCGGAGGCCTCACATCCTTTGAAAACTCGAGAGGTCTGCGGAGATCAATGCTTCCAAAGGAGACGATGTCTGACTCCTCTTGAAAATGGATAGGAGTCCCAGGATCCCTGTGGCACGTGGAAAGGGACTCTGGGTCTCCCGCCTGACGTGGAGACGCGTCCCAATTGCCATGCCAAGACTCGAGGAGAATCCCGAGGTGTCCCTCGCACCTAGGAAGGAGTCCTGACGTCGCTGAACAAACACGTGTCTGGAAGGGCCCTCCCCGTCGTAACTCGAGAATATACCCCAGGTTCCGGCCGCAACTCGAGAAAAACCATGAGACTTCCCACTCGCCGCGACATGAGGCCCGATTCCCCTGGCCAGCGTTCAGAGCAATTCCGTGTTCCACATCAAACGTGAAAGGAGCCTTGATTTCCTTGATGGCACTCCAGAGAAAACCCAAGATCACTGTCTCAAGTCTAGAGGGATCCTGAGGTTACTGGAGCAACACGAAAGGGCTCCGTGGACCCCAAATCAGCTCGAGATAAAAGCTTAGTCCCTGGCTTCGACTCAAGAGGAATGCCAACTTTCCACAAGCACCTCAAGAGGAGGCTTCTCTCAGCTACAGGTATGTGAGAGGGACACTGAGTTTGTGGCCTCAAGTGGAATGGACACCGAGATCCTCTGACTCGAAGTAAGGCCGGATATCGCTGCAGTGAATTGAATGCAGGCTCGTCTTGCATCTCCCAAGACGAAGGGTTGTCTGAATCCCCTGTGGAGACCACAGAGATAGACCTAGTCCTCCGCCTCCTCGCGACCGGAGGCCTCACATCCTTTGAAAACTCGAGAGGTCCGCGGAGATCAATGCTTCCAAAGGAGACGATGCCTGACTCCTCTTGAAAATGGATAGGACTCCCAGGATACCCGTGGCACGTTGAAAGGGACCCTGGGTCTCCCGCCTCACGTGGAGACGCGTCCCAATTGCCATGCCAAGACTCGAGGAGAATCCCGAGGTGTCCCTCGCACCTAGGCAGGGGTCCTGACGTCGCTGAACAAACACGTGTCTGGAAGGGCCCTCCCCATTGTAACTCGAGAATATACCCCAGGTTCCGGCCGCAACTCGAGAAAAACCATGAGACTTCCCCCTCGCCGCTAGATTCGGCCCGATTCCCCTGCCCTGCGTGCAGAGCAATTCCGTATTCCACATCAAAAATGAAAGGAGCCTTGATTTCCTTGATGGCACTCCAGAGAAAACCCAAGATCACTGTCTCAAGTCAAGAGGGATCCTGAGGTCACTGTAGCAACACAAAAGGGCTCCATGGACCCCAAATCAACTCGAGATGAGAGCGTAGTCCCTGGCTTCGACTCAAGAGGAATACCAACTTTCCACAAGCACCTCAAGAGGAGGCTACTCTCAGATAATGGTATGTGAGAGGGACCCTGAGTTTGTGGCCTCAAGTGGAATGGACACCGAGATGCTCTGACTCGAAGTAAGGCCGGATATCCCTGCAGTGAATTGAATGCAGGCTCGTCTTGCATCTCCCAAGAAGAAGGGATGTCTGAATCCCCTGTGGAGACCACAGAGAAAGACCGAGTTCTCCGCCTCATGGCGACCAGAGCCCTCACATCCTTTGAAAACTCGAGAGGTCCGCGGAGATCAATGCTTCCAAAGGAGACGATGCCTGACTCCTCTAGAAAATGGATAGGAGTCCCAGGATCCCTGTGGCACGTGGAAAGGGACACTGGGTCTCCCGCCTCACGTGGAGACCCGTCCCAATTGCCATGCCAAGACTCGAGGAGAATCGCGAGGTGTCCCTCGCACCTAGGCAGGAGTCCTGACGTCGCTGAACAAACACGTGTCTGGAAGGGCCCTCCCAGTCGTAACTCGAGAATATACCTCAGGTTCCGGCCGCAACTCGAGAAAAACCATGAGACTTCCCCCTCGCCGCGAGTTGAGGCCCGATTCCCCTGCACTGCATGCAGAGCAATTCCGTGTTCCACTTCAAACGTGAAAGTAGCCTTGATTTCCTTGATGGCACTCCAGAGAAAACCCAAGATCACTGTCTCAAGTCTAGAGGGATCCTGAGGTCAGTGGAGCAACATGAAAGGGCTCCGTGGATCCCAAATCAACTCGAGATGAGAGCTTAGTCCCTGGCTTCGACACAAGAGGAATACCAACTTTCCAAAAGCACCTCAAGAGGAGGCTTCTCTCAGCTACAGGTATGTGAGAGGGACCCTGAGATTGTGGCCTCAAGTGGAATGGACACCGAGATGCTCTGACTCGAAGTAAGGCCAGATATCCCTGCAGTGAATTGAATGCACGCTCGTCTTGCATCTCCCAAGACGAAGGGATGTCTGAATCCCCTGTGGAGACCACAGAGAAAGACCTAATTCTCCGCCTCATCGCGAGCAGAGGCCTCACATCCTTTGAAAACTCGAGAGGTCCGCGGAGATCAATGCTTCTAAAGGAGAAGATGCCTGACTCTTCTTGAAAATGGATAGGAGTCCCAGGATCCCTGTGGCAGGTGGAAAGGGACCCTGGGTCTCCCGCCTCACGTGGAGACGCGTCCCAATTGCCATGCCAAGACTCGAGGAGAATCCCGAGGTGTCCCTACCACCTAGGCAGGAGTCCTGACGTCGCAGAACATACACGTTTCTGGAAGGGCCCTCCTCGTCGTAACTCGAGAATATACCGCAGGTTCCGGCCGCAACTCGAGAAAAACCATGAGACTTCCCCCTCTCCGCGAGATGAGGCCCGATTCCCCTGCCCTGCATGCAGAGCAATTCCGTATTCCACATCAGAAATGAAAGGAGCCTTGATTTCCTTGATGGCACTCCAGAGAAAACCCAAGATAACTGTCTCAAGTCTAGAGGGATCCTGAGGTCACTGTAGCAACACGAAAGGGCTCCGTGGACCCCAAATCAACTCGAGATGAGAGCTTAGTCCCTGGCTTCGACTCAAGAGGAATACCCACTTTCCACAAGCACCTCAAGAGGCGGCTTCTCTCAGCTACAGTTATGTGAGAGGGACCCTGAGTTTGTGGCCTCAAGTGCAATGGACACCGAGATGCTATGACTCGAAGTAAGGCCGGATATCCCTGCAGTGAATTGAATGCAGGCTCGTCTTGCATCTCCCAAGACGAAGGGATGTCTGAATCCCCAGTGGAGACCACAGAGAAAGACCTAATTCTCCGCCTCATCGCGAGCGGAGGCCTCACATCGTTTGAAAATTCGAGAGGTCCGCGGAGATCAATGCTTCCAAAGGAGACGATGCCTGACTCCTCTTGAAAATGGATAGGAGTCCCAGGATCCCTGTGGCACGTGGAAAGGGACCCTGGGTCTCCCGCCTCACGTGGAGACGCGTCCCAATTGCCATGCCAAGACTCGAGGAGAATCCCGAGGTGTCCCTCGCACCTAGGCAGGAGTCCTGACGTCGCTGAACAAACACGTGTCTGGAAGGGCCCTCCCCATCGTAACTCGAGAATATACCCCAGGTTCCGGCCGCAACTCGAGAAAAACCATGAGACTTCCCCCTCGCCGCGAGATGAGGCCCGATTCCCCTGCAATGCGTGCAGAGCAATTCCGTGTTTCACATCAAACGTGAAAGGAGCCTTGATTTCCTTGATGGCACTCCAGAGAAAACCCAAGATCACTGTCTCAAGTCTAGAGGGATCCTGAGGTCACTGGAGCAACACGAAAGGGCTCCGTGGACCCCAAATCAACTCGAGATGAGAGCTTAGTCCCTGGCTTCGACTCAAGAGGAATACCAACTTTCCACAAGCACCTCAAGAGGAGGCTTCTCTCAGCTACATGTATGTGAGATGGACCCTGAGTTTGTGGCCTCAAGTGGAATGGACACCGAGATGCTCTGACTCGAAGTAAGGCCGGATATCCCTGCAGCGAATTGAATGCAGGCTCGTCTTGCATCTCCCAAGACGAAGGGATGTCTGAATCCCCTGTGGAGACCACAGAGAAAGACCTAATTTTCCGCCTCATCGCGAGCGGAGGCCTCACATCCTTTGAAAACTCGAGAGGTCCGCGGAGATCAATGTTTCCAAAGGAGAGGATGCCTGAATCCTCTTGAAAATGGATAGGAGTCTCAGGATCAATGTGGCACGTGGAAAGGGACACTGGGTCTCCCGCCTCACGTGGAGACGCATCCCAATTTCCATGCCAAGACTCGAGGAGAATCCCGAGGTGTCCCTCGCACCTAGGCAGGAGTCCTGACGTCGCTGAACAAACACGTGTCTGGAAGGGCCCACCCCATCGTAACTCGAGAATATACCCCAGGATCCGGCCGCAACTCGAGAAAAACCATGAGACGTCCCCCTCGCCGCGAGATGAGGCCCGATTCCCCTGCCCGGCGTGCAGAGCAATTCCGTATTCCACATCAAAAGTGAAAGGAGCCTTGATTTCCTTGATGGCACTCCAGAGAAAACCCAAGATCACTGTCTCTAGTCTAGAGGGATGCTGAGGTTACTGTAGCAACACGAAAGGGCTCCGTGGACACCAAATCAACTAGAGATGAGAGCTTAGTCCCTGTCTTCGACTCAAGAGGAATACCAACTTACCACAAGCACCTCAAGAGGAGGCTTCTCTCAGCTACAGGTATGTGAGAGGGCCACTGAGTTTGTGGCCTCAAGTGGAATAGACACCGAGATGCTCTGACTCGAAGTAAGACCGGATATCCCTGCAGGGAATTGAATGCAGGCTCGTCTTGCATCTCCCAAGACGAAGGGATGTCTGAATCCCCTGTGCAGATGACAGAGAAAGACCTAGTTCTCCGCCTAATCGCGGACGGAGGCCTCACATCCTTTGAAAACTCGAAAGGTCCGCGGAGATCGATGCTTCCAAAGGAGACGATGCCTGACTCCTCTTGAAAATGGATAGGAGTTCCAGTTCTCCTGTGGAACTTGGAAAGGGACACTGGGTCTCCCACCTCACGTGGAGACGCGTCCCAATTGCCATGCCAAGACTCGAAGAGAATACCGAGGTGTCCCTCGTAACCTAGGCAGGAGTCCTGACGTCGCTGAACAAACACGTTTCTGGAAGGGCCCACCCCATCGTAACTCGAGAATATACCCCAGGTTCCGGCTGAAACTCGAGAAAAACCATGAGACTTCCCGCTCGCCGCGAGATGAGGCCCGATTCCCCTGCACTGCGTGCAGAGCAATTCCGTGTTCCACATCAAACTTGAAAGGAGGCTTGATTTCCTTGATGGCACTCCAGAGAAAACCCAAGATCACTGTCTCAAGTCTAGAGGGATCCTGAGGTCACTGTAGCAACACGAAAGGGCTCCGTGGAAACCAAATCAACTCGAGATGAGAGCTTAGTCCCTGGCTTCGACTCAAGAGGAATAACAACTTTCCACAAGCACCTCAAGAGGAGGCTTCTCTCAGCTACAGGTATGTGAGAGGGATCCTGATTTGGTGGACTCAAGTGGAATGGACACCGAGATGCTCTGGCTCGAAGTAAGGCAGGATATCCCTGCAGTGAATTGAATGCAGGCTCGTCTTGCATCTCCCAAGACGAAGGGATGTCGGAATCCCCTGTGGAGACCACAGAGAAAGACCGAGTTCTCCGCCTCATCGCGACCGGAGGCCTCACATCCTTTCAAAACTGCAGAGGTCCGCGGAGATCAATGCTTCCAAAGGAGACGATGCCTGACTCCTCTTGAAAATGGTTAGGAGTCCCAGGATCCCTGTGGCACGTGGAAAGGGACCCTGTGTCTCCCGCCTCACGTGGAGACGCGTCCCAATTGCCATGCCAAGACTCGAAGAGAATCCCGAGGTGTCCCTCGCACCTTGGCAGGAGTCCTGACGTCGCTGAACAAACACGTGTCTGGAAGGGCCCTCCCCGTCGTAACTCGAGAATATCCGCCAGGTTCCGGCCGCAACTCGAGAAAAACCATGAGACTTCCCCCTCACCGCGAGATGAGGCCAGATTCCCCAGCACTGCGTGCAGAGCAATTCCGTGTTCCACATCAAACGTGAAAGGAGCCTTGATTTCCTTGATGGCACTCCAGAGAAAACCCAAGATCACTGTCTCACGTCTAGAGGGAACCTTAGGTCACTGGAGCAACAAGAATGGGCTCCGTGGACCCCAAATCAACTCGATATGAGAGCTTAGTCCCTGGCTTCAACTCAAGAGGAATACCCACTTTCCACAAGCACCTCAAGAGGAGGCTTCTCTCAGCTACAGGTATGTGAGAGGGACCCTGAGTTTGTGGCCTCAAGTGGAATGGACACCAAAATGCTCTGACTCGAAGTAAGGCCGGATATCCCTGCAGTGAAATGAATGCAGGCTCCTCTTGCATCTCCCAAGAAGAAGGGTTGTCTGAATCCCCTGTGGAGACCAAAGAGAAAGATCTAGTTCTCCGCCTCAACGCGACCGGATGCCTCACATCCTTTGAAAACTAGAGAGGTCTGCGGAGATCAATGCTTCCAAAGGAGACGATGCCGGACTCCTCTTGAAAATGGATAGGAGTCCGAGGATCCCTGTGGCAAGTGGAAAGGGACACTGGGTCTCCCGCCTCACGTGGAGACGCGTCCCAATTGCCATGCCAAGACTCAAGGAGATTCCCGAGGTGTCCCTCGAACCTACGCAGGAGCCCTGACGTCGGTGAACAAACACGTGTCTGGAAGGGCCCTCCCCGTCGTAACTCGACAATATACCCCAGGTTCCGGCCGCAACTCGAGAAAAACCATGAGACTTCCCCCTCGCCACGAGATGAGGCCTGATTCCCCTGCACTGCGTGCAGAGTAATTCCGTGTTCCACATCAAACATGAAAGGAGCCTTGATTTCCTTGATGGCACTCCAGAGAACACCCAAGATCACTGTCTCATGTCTAGAGGGATACTGACGTCACTGTAGCAACACGAAAGGTTTCCGTGGACCCCAAATTAACTCGAGATGCGAGCTTCGTCCCTGGCTTCGACTCAAGAGGAATACCCACTTTCCACAAGCACCTCAAGAGGAGGGGTCTCTCAGCTACAGGTATGTGAGAAGGCCCTGAGTTTGTGGCCTCAAGTGGAATGGACACCGTAATGCTCTGACTCGAAAGAACGCCGGATATTCCTGCAGTGAATTGAATGCAGGCCTCTTTTGCATCTCCCACGACGAAGGGATGTCTGAATCCCTTGTGGAGACCACAGAGAAAGACCTTGTTCTCTGCCTCATCGCGACTGAGGTCTCCCGTCCTTTGAAAACTCGAGAGGTCCGCAGAGAACAAGGCTTCCAAAGGAGACGATGCCTGACTTCTCTTGAAAATGGATAGGAGTCCCAGGATCCCTGTGGCACGTGGAAAGGGACCCTGAGTCTCCCGCCTCACGTGGAGACGCGTCCCAATGGCCATGCCAAGACTCGAGGAGAATCCCGAGGTGTCCCTCGCACCTAGGCAGGAGTCTTGACGTCGCTGAACAAACACGTGTCTGGAAGGGCCCTCCCCGTCGTAACTCGAGAATATACCCCAGGTTCCGGCCGCAAGTCAAGAAAAACCATGAGACTTCCCCCTCGCAGCGAGATGAGGCCCGATTCCCCTGCACTGCGTGCAGAGCAATTCCGTGTTCCACATCAAACATGAAAGGAGCCTTGATTTCCTTGATGGCACTCCAGAGAACACCCAAGATCACTGTCTCATGTCTAGAGGGATCCTGAGGTCACTGGAGCAACACGAAAGGGCTCCGTGGACCCCAAATCAACTCGAGATGAGAGCTTCATCCCTGGCTTCGACTCAAGACGAATACCCACTTTCCACAAGCACCTCAAGAGGAGGCTTCTCTCAGCTACAGGTATGTGAGAGGGACCCTGAGTTTGTGGCCTCTAGTGGAATGGACACCGAGATGCTCTGACTCTAAGGAAGGCCGGATATCCCGGCAGTGAATTGAATGCAGGCCTCTTTTGCATCTCCCACGACGAAGGGATGTCTGAATCCCCTGTGGAGACCACAGAGAAAGACCTAGTTCTCCGCCTCATCACGATCGGAGGCCTCACGTCCTTTGAAAACTCGAGAGGTCTGCGGAGATCAATGCTTTCAAAGGAGACGATGCCTGACTCCTCTTCAAAATGGATAGGAGTCCCAGGATCCCTGTGGCACGTGGAAAGGGACCCTGGGTCTCCCGCCTCACG
This sequence comes from Dama dama, assembly GCF_033118175.1. Lineage (NCBI taxonomy): Eukaryota > Metazoa > Chordata > Mammalia > Artiodactyla > Cervidae > Dama > Dama dama. The sequence continues at coordinate 7,011,000 of NC_083697.1, read as the reverse complement.
TGGAGACGCGTCCCAATGGCCATGACAAGACTCGAGGAGAATCCCGAGCTGTCCCTCGCACCCAGGCAGGAGTCCTGACATCGCTGAATAACCACGTGTCTGGAAAGACCCTTCTGGTCGTAACTCGAAAATGTACCCCAGGTTCCGGCCGCAACTCGAGAAAAACCATGAGACTTCCCACTCGCCGCGAGATGAGGCCCGATTCCCCTGCACTGCGTGCAGAGCAATTCCGTGTTCCAAATCAAACATGAAAGGAGCCTTGATTTCCTTGATGGCACTCCAGAGAACACCCAAGATCACTGTCTCAAGTCTAGAGGGATACTGAGGTCACTGTAGCAACACGAAAGGGCTCCGTGGACCCCAAATCAACTCGAGATGAGAGCTTCGTCCCTGGCTTCGACTCAAGAGGAATACCCACTTTCCACAAGCACCTCAAGAGGAGGCTGCTCTCAGCTACAGGTATGTGAGAGGGACCCTGTGTTTGTGGCCTCAAGTGGAATGGACACCGAGATGCTCTGACTCGAAGGAAGGCCGGATATCCCTGCAGTGAATTGAAAGCAGGCCTCTTTTGCATCTCCCACGACGAAGGGATGTCTGAATCCCCTGTGGAGACCACAGAGAAAGACCTAGTTCTCCACCCCATCGCGATCGGAGGCCTCACGTCCTTTGAAAATTCGAGAGGTCCGTGGAGATCAATGCTTCCAAAGGAGACGATACCTGACTCCTCTTGAAAATGGATAGGAGTCCCAGGATCCCTGTGGCACGTGGAAAGGGACCCTGGGTCTCCCGCCTCACGTGGAGACGCATCCCAATGGCCATGCCAAGACTCGAGGAGAATCCCGAGGTGTCCCTCGCACCTAGGCAGGAGTCCTGACGTCGCTGAACAAACACGTGTCTGGAAGGGCCCTCCCCGTGGTAACTCGAGTATATACCCCAGGTTCCGGCCGCAACTCGAGAAAAACCATGAGACTTCCCCCTCGCCGCGAGATGAGGCCCGATTCCCCTGCACTGCGTGCAGAGCAATTCCGTGTTCCACATCAAACATGAAAGTAGCCTTGATTTCCTTGATGGCACTCCAGAGAACACCCAAGATCACTGTCTCATGTCTAGAGGGATACTGAGGTCACTCTAGCAACACGAAAGGGCTCCGTGGACCCCAAATCAACTCGAGATGAGAGCTTCGTCCCTGGCTTCGACTCAAGAGGAATACCCACTTTCCACAAGCACCTCAAGAGGAGGCTTCTCTCAGCTACAGGTATGTGAGAGGGACCCTGAGTTTGTGGCCTCAAGTGGAATGGACACCGAGATGCTCTGACTCGAAGTAAGGCTGGATATCACTGCAGTGAATTGAATGCAGGCTCGTCTTGCATCTCCCAAGACGAAGGGATGTCTGAATCCCCTGTGGAGACCACAGAGAAAGACCTAGTTCTCCGCCTCATCGCGACAGGTGGCCGCACATCCTTTGAAAACTCGAGAGGTCCGCGGAGATCAATGCTTCCAAGGAGAGGACGCCTGACTCCTCTTGAAAATGGGTAAGAGTACCAGGATCCCTGTGGCACGTGGAAAGGGACCCTGGGTCTCCCGCCTCAAGTGGAGACGCGTCCCAATTGCCATGCCAAGACTCAAGGAGAATCCCGAGGTGTCCCTCGAACGTAGGCAGGAGTCCTGACGTCGCTGAACAAACACGTGTCTGGAATTGCCCTCCCCGTCGTAACTCGAGAATATACCCCAGGTTCCGGCCGCAACTCGAGAAAAACCATGAGACTTCCCCCTCGCCGCGAGATGAGGCCCGATTCCCCAGCACTGCGAGCAGAGCAATTCCGTGTTCCACATCAAACATGAAAGGAGCCTTGATTTCCTTGATGGCACTCCAGAGAACACCCAAGATCACTGTCTCAAGTCTAAAGGGATCCTGAGGTCACTGTAGCAACACGAAAGGGTTCCGTGGACCCCAAATCAACTCGAGATGAGAGCATCGTCCCTGGCTTCGACTCAAGAGGAATACCAAATTTCCACAAGCACCTCAAGAGGAGGCTTCTCTCAGCTACCAGTATGTGAGAGGGACCCTGAGTTTGTGGCCTCAAGTGGAATGGACACCGAGATTCTCTGACTCGAAGTAAGGCCGAATATCCCTGCAGTGAATTGAATGCAGGCTCGTCTTGCATCTCCCAAGACGAAGGGATGTCTGAATCCCCTGTGGAGACCACAGAGAAAGAACTAGTTCTCCGACTCATCCTGACCGGAGGCCTCACATCCTTTGAAAACTCGAGAGGTCCACGGAGATCAATGCTTCCAAAGGAGACGATGCCTGACTCCTCTTGCAAATGGATAGGAGTCCCAGGATCCCTGTGGCACGTCGAAAGGGACCCTGGGTCTCCCGCCTCACGTGGAGACGCGTCCCAATTTCCATGCCAAGACTCGAGGAGAATCCTGAAGTGTCCCTCACAAGTAGGCAGGAGTCCTGACGTCGCTGAACAAACACGTGTCAGGAAGGGCCCTCCCCGTCGTAACTCGAGAATATACCCCAGGTTCCGGCCGCAACTCGAGAAAAACCATGAGACTTCCCCCTCGCCGCGAGATGAGGCCCGATTCCCCTGCACTGCGTGCAGAGCAATTCCGTGTTCCACATCAAACGTGAAAGGAGCCTTGATTTCCTTGATGGCACTCTAGAGAAAACCCAAGATCACTGTCTCAAGTCTAGAGGGATCATGAGGTCACTGGAGCAACAAGAAAGGGCTCCGTGGACCCCAAATCAACTCGAGATGAGATCTTAGTCCCTGGCTTCGACTCAAGAGGAATACCAACTTTCCACAAGCACCTCAAGAGGAGGCTTCTCTCAGCTACAGGTATGTGAGAGGGACCCTGAGTTTGTGGCCTCAAGTGGAATGGACACCGAGATGCTCTGACTCGAAGTAAGGCCGGATATGCCTGCAGTGAATTGAATGCAGGCTCGTCTTGCATCTCCCAAGACGAAAGGATGTCTGAAACCTCTGTGGAGAACACAGAGAAAGACCTAGTCCTCCGCTTCATCGCGACCGGAGGCCTCACATCCTTTGAATACTCGAGAGGTCCGCGGAGATCAATGCTTCCAAAGGAGACGATGCCTGACTCATCTTGAAAACGGATAGGAGTCCCAGGATCCCTGTGGTACGTGGAAAGGGACCCTGGGTCTCCCGCCTCACGTGGAGAGAGTCACAAATGCCATGCCAAGACTCGAGGAGAATCCCGAGGTGTCCCTCGCACCTAGGCAGGAGTCATGACATCGCTGAACAAACAAGTGTCTGGAAGGGCCCTCCCCGTCGTAACTCGAGAATATACCCCAGGTTTTGGCCGCAACTCGAGAAAATCCATGAGACTTCCCTCTCGCCCCGAGATGAGACCCGATTCCCCTGCACTGCATGCAGAGCAATTGCGTGTTCCACATCAAACGTGAAAGGAGCCTTGATTTCCTTGATGGCACTTCAGAGAAAACCCAAGATCACTGTCTCAAGTCTAGAGGGATCCTGAGGTCACTGGAGCAACACGAAAGGGCTCCGTGGACCCCAAATCAACTCGAGATGAGAGCTTCGTCCCTGGCTTCGACTCAAGAGGAATACCACCTTTCCACAAGCACCTCAAGAGGAGGCTTCTCTCAGCTACAGGTATGTGAGAGGGACCCTGAGGTTGTGGCCTCAAGTGGAATGGACACCGAGATGCTCTGACTCGAAGTAAGGCCGGATATCCCTGCAGTGAATTGAATGCAGGCTCGTCTTGCATCTCCCAAGACGAAGGGATGTCTGAAAACCCTGTGGAGACCACAGAGAAAGAACTAGATCTCCGCCTCATCGCGACCGGAGGCCTCACATCCTTTGAAAACTCGAGAGGTCCGCGGAGATCAATGCTTCCAAAGGAGACGATGCCTGACTCCTCTTGCAAATGGATAGGAGTCCCAGGATCCCTGTGGCACGAGGAAAAGGACCCTGGGTCTCCCGCCTCACGTGGAGACGCGTCCCAATTGCCATGCCAAGACTCGAGGAGAATCCCGAGGTGTCCCTCGCACCTAGGCAGGAGTCCTGACGTCGCTGAACAAACACGTGTCTGGAAGGGCCCACCCCGTCGTAACTCGAGAATATACCCCAGGTTCCGGCCGCAACTCGAGAAAAACCATGAGACTTCCCCCTCGCCGCGAGATGAGTCCCGATTCCCCTGCACTGCGTGCAGAGAAATTCCGTGTTCCACATCAAACGTGAAAGTAGCCTTGATTTCCTTGGATGCACTCCAGAGAAAACCCAAGATCACTGTCTCCAGTCTAGAGGGATCCTGAGGTCACTGGAGCAACACGAAAGGGCTCCGTGGACCCCAAATCAACTGGAGATGAGAGCTTAGACCCTGGCTTCGACTCAAGAGGAATACCAACTTTCCACAAGCACCTCAAGAGGAGGCTTCTCTCAGCTACAGGTATGTGAGAGGGACCCTGAGTTTGTGGCCTCAAGTGGAATGGACACCGAGATGCTCTGACTCGAAGTAAGGCCGGATATCCCTGCAGTGAATTGAATGCAGGCTCGTCTTGCATCTCCCAAGACGAAATGATGTCTGAATCCCCTGTGGAGACCACAGAGAAAGACCTAGTTCTCCGCCTCATCGAGACCGGAGGCCTCACATCCTTTGAAATCTCGAGAGGTCTGCTGAGATCAATGCTTCCAAAGGAGACGATGCCTAACTCCTGTTGAAAATGGATAGGAGTCCCAGGATCCCTGTGGCACATGGAAAGGGACCCTGGGTCTCCCGCCTCACGTGGAGACGCGTCCCAATTGCCATGCCAAGACTCGAGGAGAATCCCGAGGTGTCCCTCGAACCTAGGCAGGAGTCCTGACGTCACTGAACAAACACGTGTCTGGAAGGGCCCTCCCCGTCGTAACTCGAGAATATACCCCAGGTTCCGGCCGCAACTCGAGAAAAACCATGAGACTTCCCCCTCGCCGCGACTTGAGGCCCGATTCCCCTGCACTGCGTGCAGAGCAATTCCGTGTTCCACATCAAACGTGAAAGGAGCCTTGACTTCCTTCATGGCACTCCAGAGAAAACCCAAGATCACTGTCTCAAGTCTAGACGGATCCTGAGGTCACTGGAGCAATACGAAAGGGCTCCGAGGCCCCAAATCAACTCGAGATGAGAGCTTAGTCCCTGGCTTCGACTCAAGAGGAATACCAACTTGCCACAAGCACCTCAAAAGGAGGCTTCTCTCAGCTACAGGTAGGTGAGAGGGACCATGAGTTTGTGGCTTAAAATCGAATGGACACCGAGATGCTCTGACTCGAAATAAGGCCGGATATCCCTGCAGTGAATTGAATGCAGGCTCGTCTTGCATCTCCCAAGATGAAGGGATGTCTGAATCCCCTGTGGAGACCACAGAGAAAGACCTAGTCCTCCGCCTCAACGCGAACGGAGGCCTCACATCCTTTTAAAACTCGAGAGGTCCGCGGAGATCAATGGAGCAACAGGAAAGGGCTCCGTGGACCCCAAATCAACTCGAGATGAGAGCTTAGTCCCTGGCTTCGACTCAAGAGGAATACCAACTTTCCACAAGCACCTCAAGAGGAGGCTTCTCTAAGCTACAGGTATGTGAGAGGGACCCTGAGTTTGTGGCCTCAAGTGGAATGGACACCGAGATGCTCTGACTAGAAGTAAGGCCCGATATCCCTGCAGTGCATTGAATGCAGGCTCGTCTTGCATCTCCCAAGACGAAGGGATGTCTGAATCCCCTGTGGAGACCACAGAGAAAGACCTAGTCCTCCGCCTCATCGCGACCGGAGGCCTCACATCCTTTGAAAACTCGAGAGGTCTGCGGAGATCAATGCTTCCAAAGGAGACGATGCCTGTCTCCGCTTGAAAATTGATAGGAGTCCCAGGATCCCTGTGGCACGTGGAAAGGGACCCTGGGTCTCCCACCTCACGTGGAGACGCGTCCCAATTGCCATGCCAAGACTCGAGGAGAATCCCGAGGTGTCCCTCGCACCTAGGCAGGAGTCCTGACGTCGCTGAACAAACACGTGTCTGGAAGGGCCCTCCCCGTCGTAAATAGAGAATATACCCCAGGTTCCGGCCGCAACTCGAGAAAAACCATGAGACTTCCCCCTCGCCGCGAGATGAGGCCCGATGCCCCTGCACTGCGTGCAGAGCAATTCCGTGTTCCACATCAAAGGTGAAAGGAGCCTTGATTTCCTTGATGGCACTCCAGAGAAAACCCAAGATCACTGTCTCAAGTCTAGAGGGATCCTGAGGTCACTGGAGCAACACGAAAGGGCTCCGAGGACCCCAAATCAACTGGAGATGATAGGTTCGTTCCTGGCTTCGACTCAAGAGGAATACCAACTTTCCACAAGCACCTCAAGAGGAGGCTTCTCTCAGCTACAGGTAGGTGAGAGGGACCCTGAGTTTGTGGCCTCAAGTGGAATGGACACCGAGATGCTCTGACTCGAAGTAAGGCCGGATATCCCTGCAGTGAATTGAATGCAGGCTCGTCTTGGATCTCCCAAGACGCAGGGTTGTCTGAATCCCCTTCTGGAGACCACAGAGAAAGACCTGGTCCTCCGCCTCAACGTGACCGCAGGCCTCACATCCTTTGAAAACTCGAGAGGTCCGCGGAGATCAATGCTTCCAAAGGAGACGATGCCTGACTCCTCTTGAAAATGGATAGGAGTCCCAGGACCCTGTGGCACGTGGAAAGGAACACTGGGTCTCCTGCCTCACCTGGAGACGCATCCCAATTGCCATGTGAAACCTCGGGGAGAATCGCGAGGTGTCCATCGCACCTCGGCAGGTGTTCTGACGTCACTGAACAAACACGTGTCTGGAATTATCCCCCCCGTCGTAACTCGAGATTATACCCCAGGTTCCGGCCGCAACTCTAGAAAAACCATGAGACTTCCCCCTCGCCGCGAGATGAGGCCCGATTCCCCTGCACTGCATGCAGAGCAATTCCGTGTTCCACATCAAATGTGAAAGGAGCCTTGATTTCCTTGATGGCACTCCAGAGAAAACCCAACATCACTGTCTCAAGTCTAGAGGAATCATGAGGTCACTGTAGCAACACGAAAGGGCTCCGTGGACCCCAAATCAACTCGAGATGAGAGCTTATTCCCTGGCTTCGACTCAAGAGGAATACCAACTTTCCACAAGCACCTCAAGAGGAGGCTTCTCTAAGCTACAGGTATGTGAGAGGGACCCTGAATTTGTGGCCTCAACTGGAATGGACACCGAAATGCTCTGACTCGAAGTAAGAACGGATATCCCAGCAGTGAATTGAAAGCATTCTTGAATTTCATCTCCCAAGACGAAGGGATCTCTGAATCCCCTGTGGAGACCACAGAGAAAGACCAAGTTCTCCGCCTCATCGTGACCGGACGCCTCACATCCTTTGAAAATTCGAGAGGTCCGCGGAGATCAATGCTTCCAAAGGAGACGATGCCTGACTCCTCTTGAAAATGGATAGGAGTCCCAGGATCGCTGTGGCACGTGGAAAGGAACCCTGGTTCTCCCGACTCACGTGGAGACGCGTCGCAATTGCCATGCCAAGACTCGAGGACAATACCGAGGTGTCCCTCGCACCTAGGCAGGAGTCCTGACCTCGCTGAACAAACACGGGTCTGGAAGGGCCATCCCCGTCGTAACTCGAAAATATACCCCAGGTTCCGGCCGCAACTCGAGAAAAACCATGAAACTTACCCCTCGCCGCGAGATGAGGCCCGATTCCCCTGCACTGCGTGCAGAGCAATTCCATGTTCCACATCAAACGTGAAAGGAGCCTTGATTTCCTTGATGGCACTCCAGAGAAAACCCAAGATCACTGTCTCAAGTCTAGAGGGATCCTGAGGTCACTGTAGCAACACGAAAGGGCTCCGTGGACCCCAAATCAACTGGAGATGAGAGCTTAGTCCCTGGTTTCAAATCAAGAGGAATACCAACTTTCCACAAGCACCTCAAGAGGAGGCTTCTCTCAGCTACAGGTATGTGAGAGGGACCCTGAATTTGTGGCCTCAAGTGGAATGGACACCGAGATGCTCTGACTCAAAGTAAGGCCGGATATCCCTGCAGTGAATTGAATGCAGGCTCGTCTTGCATCTCCCAAGACGAAGGGTTGTCTGAATCCCCTGTGGAGACCACAGAGAAAGACCTAGTCCTCCGCCTCAGTGCGACCGGAGGCCTCACATCCTTTGAAAATTCGAGAGGTCCCCGGAGATCAATACTTCTGAAGGAGACGATGACTGACTCCTCTTGCAAATGGATAGGAGTCCCAGGATCCCTGTGGCACGTGGAAAGGGACACTGGGTCTCCCGCCTCAAGTGGAGACGTGTCCCAATTGTCATGCCAAAACTCGAGGAGAATCCAGAGGTGTCCCTCTCACCTAGACCCGAGTCCTGACTTCCCTGAGCAAACACGTGTCTGGAAGGGCCCTCCCCGTCGTAACTCGAGAATATACCCCAGGTTCCGGCCGCAACTCGGGAAAAACCATGAGACTCCCCCTCGCCGCGAGATGAGATGCGATTCCCCTGCACTGCGTCCAGAGCAATTCCGTGTTCCACATCAAACGTGAAAGGAGCCTTGATATCCTTGATGGCACTCCAGAGAAAACCCAGGATCACTTTTTCAAGTCTAGAGGGATCCTGAGGAAACTGGAGCATCAGGAAAGGGCTCTGTGGACCCAAAATGAACTCGAGGTGAGAGCTTAGTCCCTGGCTTCGACTCAAGAGGAATACCAGGTTTCCACAAGCACCTCAAGAGGACGCTTCTCTCAGCTACAGGTATGTGAGAGGGACCCTGAGTTTTTGGCCTCAAGTGGAATGGACACCGAGATGCTGTGAATCGAAGTAAGGCCGGATATCCCAACAGTGGATTGAATGCAGGCTCGTCTTGCATCTCCCAAGACGAAGGGATGTCTGAATCCCCTGTGGAGACCACAGAGAAAGACCTAGTTCTCCGCCTCATCGCGACCGGAGACCTCACATCCTTTGAAAACTCGAGAGGTCCGCGGAGATCAGTGCTTCCAAAGGAGACGATGCCTGACTCCTCTGGAAAATGGATAGGAGTCCCTGGATCCCTGTGGCACGTGGAAAGGGACCCTGTGTCTCCCGCCTCACTTGGAGATGATTCCCAATTGCCATGCCAAGACTCGAGGAGAATCCCGAGGTGTCCCTCGCACCTAGGCAGGAGTCCTGACGTCGCTGAACAAACACGTGTCTGGAAGGGCCTTCCCCGTCGTAACTCGAGAATATACCCCAGGTTCCGGCCGCAACTCGAGAAAAACCATGAGACTTCCCCCTCGCCACGAGATGAGGCCTGATTCCCCTGCACTGTGTGCAGAGCAATTCCGTGTTCCACATCAAACGTGAAAGGAGCCTTGATTTCCTTGATGGCACTCCAGAGAAAACCCAAGATCACTCTCTCAAGTCTAGAGGTATCCTGAGGTCACTGGAGCAACAAAGAAGGGCTCCGTGGCCCCAAATCAACTCGAGATGAGAGCTTAGTCCCTGGCTTCAACTCAAGAGGAATACCAACTTTCCACAAGCATCTCAAGAGGAGGATTCCGTCACCTACATGTATGTGAGAGGGACCCTGAATTTGTGGCCTTAAGTGGATTGTACACCGAGATGCTCTGACTCGAACTAAGGCCGGATATCCCTGCAGTGAATTGAATGCAGGCTCGTCTTGCATCTCCCAAGACGAAGGGATGTCTGAATCCCCTGTGAAAACCACAGAGAAAGAACTAGTTCTCCGCCTCATCGCGACCTGAGGCCTCACATCCTTTGAAAATTCGAGAGGTACGCGAAGATCAATGCTTCCAAAGGAGACAATGCCTGACTCCTCTTGAAAATGGATAGGAGACCCAGGATCCCTGTGGCACGTGGAAAGGGACCCTGGGTCTCCCGCCTCACGTGCAGACGCGTCCCAATTGCCATGCCAAGACTTGGGGAGAATACCGAGGTGTCCCTCACACCTAGGCAGGTGTTCTGACATCGCTGAACAAACACGTGTCTGGAAAGGCCCTCCCCGTCGGAACTCGAGAATATACCCCAGGTTCCGGCTGCAACTCGAGAAAAACCATGAGACTTCCCCCTCGCCGCGAGATGAGGCTCGATTCCCCTGCTTTGCGTGCAGAGCAATTCCGTGTTCCACATCAAAGGTGAATGGAGCCTTGATTTCCTTGATGGCACTCCAGAGAAAACCCAAGATCACTGTCTCAAGTCTAGAGGGATCCTGAGGTCACTGGAGCAACACCAAAGGGCTCCCTGGACCCCAAATCAACTCGAGATGAGAGCTTATTCCCTGGCTTTGACTCAAGAGGAATAGGAACTTTCCACAAGCACCTCAAGAGGAGGCTTCTCTCAGCTACAGGTATGTGAGAGGGACCCAGAGTTTGTGGCCTTAAGTGGATTGTACACCGAGATGCTCTAACTCGAAGTAAGGCCGGATATCCCTGCAGTGATTTGAATGCAGGCTCATCTTGCATCTCCCAAGACGAAGGGATGTCTGAATCCCCTGTGGAGACCACAGAGAAAGACCTAGTTCTCCGCCTCATAGCGACCGGAGGCCTCACATCCTTTGAAAACTCGAGAGGTCCGCGGAGTCAATGCTTCCAAAGGAGACGATGCCTGACTCCTCTTGAAAATGGATAGGAGTCCCAGGATCCCTGTGGCACGTGGAAACGGACACTGGGTCTCCGGCCTCACGTGGAGACGTGTCATAATTGCCATGCCAAGACTCGAGGAGAATTCCGAGGTGTCCCTCGCACCTAGGCCCGAGTCCTGACGTCGCTGAACAAACACGTGTCTGGTAGGGCCCTCCCCGTCGTAACTCGAGAATATACCCAAGGTTCTGGCCGCAACTCGAGAAAAACCATGAGACTTCCCCCTCGCCGCGAGATGAGGCCCGATTCCCCTGCTCTAGGTGCAAAGTAATTCCGTGTTTCACATCAAACGTGAAAGGAGCCTTGATTTCCTTGATGGCACTCCAGAGAAAACCCAACATCACTGTCTCAAGTCTAGAGGGATCCTGAGGTCACTGGAGCAACACGAAAGGGCTCTGTGGACCCCAAAACAACCGGAGATGAGAGCTTAGTCCCTGGCTTCAACTCAAGAGGAATACCAACTTTCCACAAGCACCTCAAGAAGAGGCTTCTCTCAGCTACAGGTATGTGAGAGGGACCCTGAGTTTGTGGCCTCAAGTGGAATGGACACCGAGATGCTCTGACTCGAAGTAAGGCCGGATATCCCAAAAGTGAATTAAATGCAGGCTCGTCTTGCATCTCCCAAGACGAAGGGATGTCTGAATCCCCTGTGGAGACGAGAGAGAAAACCTAGTTCTCCGCCTCATCGCGACCGAAGACCTCACATCCTTTGAAAACTCGAGAGGTCCACGGAGATCAATGCTTCCAAAGGAGACGATGCCTGAGTCCTCTTGAAAATGGATAGGATTCCCAGGATCCCTGTGGCATGTGGAAAGGGACCCTGGGTCTCCCGCCTCATGTGGAGACGCGTCCCAATTGCCATGCCAAGACTCGAGGAGAAACCCGAGGTGTCCCTCGCACCTAGGCAGTAGTCCTGACGTCGCTGAACAAACACGTGTCTGGAAGGGCCCTTCCCGTCGTAACTCGAGAGTATACCCCGGTTCTGGCCGCAACTCGAGAAAAACCATGAGACTTCCCCCTCGCCGCGAGATGAGGCCCGATTCCCCTGCACTGCGTGCAGAGCAATTCCGTGTTCCACATCAAACGTGAAAGGAGCCTTGATTTCCTTGATGGCACTCCAGAGAAAACCCAAGATCACTGTCTCAAGTCTAGAGGGATCCTGAGGTCACTGGAGCAACACCAAAGGGCTCCGTCGACCCATATCAACTCGAGATGAGAGGTTAGTCCCTGGCTTCGACTCAAGAGGAATACCAAATTTCCACAAGCACCTCAAGAGGAGGCTTCTCTCAGCTAAAGGTATGTGAAAGCGACCCTGATTTTGTGGCCTCAAGTGGAATGGACACCGAGATGCTCTGACTCGAAGTGAGGCCGGATATCCCTGCAGTGAATTGAATGCAGGCTCGTCTTGCATCTCCCAAGACGAAGGGATGTCTGAATCCACTGTGGAGACCACAGAGAAAGACCTTGTTATCCACCTCATCGCGACCGGAGGCCTCACATCCTTTGAAAACTCAAGAGGTCCGCTGAGATCAATGCTTCCAAAGGAGACGATGCCTGACTCCTCTTGAAAATGGATAGGAGTCCCAGGATCCCTGTGGCACGTGGAAAGCGACCCTGGGTCTCCCGCCTCACGTGGAGACGCGTCCCAATGGCCATGCCAAGACTCGAGGAGAATCCCGAGGTGTCCCTCGCACCTAGGCAGGAGTCCTGACGTCGCGGAACAAACACGTGTCTGGAAGGGCCCTCCCCGTCGTAACTCGAGATATACCCCAGGTTCCGGCCGCAACTCGAGAAAAATCATGAGACTTCCCCCTCGCCGCGAGATGAGGCCCGTTTCCCCTGCACTGCGTGAAGAGCAATTCCGTGTTCCACATCAAACGTGAAAGGAGCCTTTATTTCCTTAATGGCACCCCAGAGAAAACCCAATAACACTGTCTCAAGTCTAGAGGGATCCTGAGGTCACTGGAGCAACCCGAAAGGGAACTGTGGACTCCAAATGAAGTCGAGATGAGAGCTTAGTCCCTTGCTTCGACTCAAGAGGAATACCAACTTTCCACAAGCACCTCAAGAGGAGGCTTCTCTCAGCTACAGGTATGTGAGAGGGACCCTGAGTTTTTTGCCTCAAGTGGAATGGACGCCGAGATGCTCTGACTCGAAGTAAGGCCGGATATCCCTGCAGTGAATTGAATGCAGGCTCGTCCTGCATCTCCCAAGACGAAGGGATGTCTGAATCCCCTGTGGAGACCACAGAGAAAGACCTAGTTCTCCGCCTCATCGTGACCGGAGGCCTCACATCCTTTGAAAACTCGAGAGGTCCACGGAGATCAATGCTTCCAAGGTAGATGATGCCTGACTCCTCTTGAAAACGGATAGGAGTCCCAGGATCCCTGTGGCACGTGGAAAGGGACCCTGGGTCTCCCGCCTCACGTGGAGACGCGTCCCAATTGCCATGCCAAGACTAGATGAGAATCCCGAGGTGTCCCTCGCACCTAGGCAGGAGTCCTGACGCCGCGGAACAAACACGTGTCTGGAAGGGCCCTCCCCGTCGTCACTCGAGAATATACCACAGGTTCCGTCCGCAACTCGAGAAAAACCATGAGACTTTCCCCTCGCCGCGACATGAGGCCCAATTCCCCTGCACTACGTGCAGAGCAATTCCGTGTTCCACATCAAACGTGAAAGGAGCCTTGATTTCCTTGATGGTACTCCAGAGAAAACCCAAGATCACTGTCTCAAGTCTAGAGGGATCCTGAGGTCACTGGAGCAACACGAAAGGGCTCCATGGACCCCAAATCAACTCGAGATGAGAGCTTAGTCCCTGGCTTCGACTCAAGAGGAATACCAACTTTCCACAAGCACCTCAAGAGGAGTCTCCTCTCAGCTACATGTATGTGAGAGCGACCCTGAGTTTGTGGCCTCAAGTGGAATGCAGACCGAGATGCTCTGACTCGAAGGAAGGCCGGATATCCCTACAGTTAATTGAATGCAGGCTCGTATTGCATCTCCCAAGACGAAGGGATATCTGAATCCCCTGTGGAGACCACAGAGAAGGACCTAGTCCTCCGCTTCATCGCGACCGGAGGCCTCACATCCTTTGAAAACTCGAGAGGTCCGCGGAGATCAATGCTTCCAAAGGAGACGATGCCTGAGTCCTCTTGAAAATGGATAGGAGTCCCAGGATCCCTGTGGCACTTGGAAAGGGACCCTGGGTCTCCCGCCTCACGTGGAGACGCGTCCCAATTGCCATGCCAAGACTCGAGGAGAATCCCGAGATGTCCCTCGCACCTAGGCCGGAGTCCTGACGTCGCTGAACTAACACGTGTCTGGAAGGGCCCTCCCCGTCGTAACTCGAGAATATACACCAGGTTCCGGCCGCAACTCGAGAAAAACCATGAGACTTCCCCCTCGCCGCATGATGAGGCCAATTCCCCTGCACTGCGTGCAGAGTAATTCCGTGTTCCACATCAAACGTGAAAGGATCCTTGATTTCCTTGATGGCACTCCAGAGAAAACCCAAGATCACTCTCTCAAGTCTACAGGGATCCTGAGGTCACTGTAGCAACACGAAAGGGCTCCCTGGACCCCAAATCAACTCGAGATGAGATCCACGTCCCTGGTTTCGACTCAAGACGAATACCCACTTTCCACAAGCACCTCAAGAGGAGGCTTCTCTCAGCTACAGGTATGTGAGAGGGACCCTGAGTTGGTGGCCTCAAGTGGAATGGACACCGAGATGCTCTGACTCGAAGGAAGGCCGGATATCCCTGCAGTGAATTGAATGCAGGCTCGTCTTGCATCTCCCACGACGAAGGGATGTCTGAATCACCTGTGGAGACCACAGAGAAACACCTAGTTCTCCGCCTCATCGCGAACGGAAGCCTCACGTCCTTTGCAAACTCGAGAGGTCCGCGGAGATCAATGCTTCCAATGGAGACGATGCCTGACCAGTCTTGAAAATGGATAGGAGTCCCAGGATCCCTGTGGCACGTGGAAAGGGACCCTGGGTCTCCTGCCTCACGTGGAGACACGTCCCAATGGCCATGCCAAGACTCGAGGAGAATCCCGAGGTGTCCCTCGAACGTAGGCAGGAGTCCTGACGTCGCTGAACAAACACGTGTCTGGAAGGGCCCTCCCCGTCGTAACTCGAGAATATACCCCAGGTTCCGGCCGCAACTCGAGAAAAACCATGAGACTTCCCCCTCGCCGCGAGATGAGGCCCGATTCCCCTGCACTGCGAGCAGAGCAATTCCGTGTTCCACATCAAACATGAAAGGAGCCTTGATTTCCTTGATGGCACTCCAGAGAACACCCAAGATCACTGTCTCAAGTCTAGAGGGATCCTGAGGTCTCTGTAGCAACACGAAAGGGCTCCCTGTACCCCAAATCAACCCGAGATGAGAGCTTCGTCCCTGGCTTCAACTCAAGAGGAATACCCACTTTCCACAAGCATCTCAAGAGGAGGCTTCTCTCAGCTACCAGTATGGGAGAGGGACCCTGAGTTTGTGGCCTCAAGTGGAATGGACACCGAGATTCTCTGACTCGAAGTAAGGCCGAATATCCCTGCAGTGAATTGAATGCAGGCTCGTCTTGCATCTCCCAAGACGAAGGGATGTCTGAATCCCCTGTGGAGACCACAGAGAAAGAACTAGTTCTCCGACTCATCCTGACCGGAGGCCTCACATCCTTTGAAAACTCGAGAGGTCCACGGAGATCAATGCTTCCAAAGGAGACGATGCCTGACTCCTCTTGCAAATGGATAGGAGTCCCAGGATCCCTGTGGCACGTCGAAAGGGATCCTGGGTCTCCCGCCTCACGTGGAGACGCGTCCCAATTTCCATGCCAAGACTCAAGGAGAATCCTGAAGTGTCCCTCACACCTAGGCAGGAGTCCTGACGTCGCTGAACAAACACGTGTCAGGAAGGGCCCTCCCCGTCGTAACTCGAGAATATACCCCAGGTTCCGGCCGCAACTCGAGAAAAACCATGAGACTTCCCCCTTGCCGCGAGATGAGGCCCGATTCCCCTGCACTGCGTGCAGAGCAATTCCGTGTTCCACATCAAACGTGAAAGGAGCCTTGATTTCCTTGATGGCACTCTAGAGAAAACCCAAGATCACTGTCTCAAGTCTAGAGGGATCATGAGGTCACTGGAGCAACAAGAAAGGGCTCCGTGGACCCCAAATCAACTCGAGATGAGATCTTAGTCCCTGGCTTCGACTCAAGAGGAATACCAACTTTCCACAAGCACCTCAAGAGGAGGCTTCTCTCAGCTACAGGTATGTGAGAGGGACCCTGAGTTTGTGGCCTCAAGTGGAATGGACACCGAGATGCTCTGACTCGAAGTAAGGCCGGATATCCCGGCAGTGAATTGAATGCAGGCTCGTCTTGCATCTCCCAAGACGAAAGGATGTCTGAAACCTCTGTGGAGAACACAGAGAAAGACCTAGTCCTCCGCTTCATCGCGACCGGAGGCCTCACATCCTTTGAATACTCGAGAGGTCAGCGGAGATCAATGCTTCCAAAGGAGACGATGCCTGACTCATCTTGAAAACGGATAGGAGTCCCAGGATCCCTGTGGCACGTGGAAAGGGACCCTGGGTCTCCCGCCTCACGTGGAGAGAGTCACAAATGCCATGCCAAGACTCGAGGAGAATCCCGAGGTGTCCCTCGCACCTAGGCAGGAGTCATGACATCGCTGAACAAACAAGTGTCTGGAAGGGCCTTCCCCGTCGTAACTCGAGAATATACCCCAGGTTCCGGCCGCAACTCGAGAAAATCCATGAGACTTCCCTCTCGCCCCGAGATGAGACCCGATTCCCCTGCACTGCGTGCAGAGCAATTGCGTGTTCCACATCAAACGTGAAAGGAGCCTTGATTTCCTTGATGGCACTTCAGAGAAAACCCAAGATCACTGTCTCAAGTCTAGAGGGATCCTGAGGTCACTGGAGCAACACGAAAGGGCTCCGTGGACCCCAAATCAACTCGAGATGAGAGCTTCGTCCCTGGCTTCGACTCAAGAGGAATACCACCTTTCCACAAGCACCTCAAGAGGAGGCTTCTCTCAGCTACAGGTATGTGAGAGGGACCCTGAGTTTGTGGCCTCAAGTGGAATGGACACCGAGATGCTCTGACTAGAAGTAAGGCCGGATATCCCTGCAGTGAATTGAATGCAGGCTCGTCTTGCATCTCCCAAGACGAAGGGATGTCTGAAAACTCTGTGGAGACCACAGAGAAAGAACTAGATCTCCGCCTCATCGCGACCGGAGGCCTCACATCCTTTGAAAACTCGAGAGGTCCGCGGAGATCAATGCTTCCAAAGGAGACAATGCCTGACTCCTCTTGCAAATGGATAGGAGTCCCAGGATCCCTGTGGCACGAGGAAAGGGACCCTGGGTCTCCCGCCTCACGTGGAGACGCGTCCCAATTGCCATGCCAAGACTCGAGGAGAATCCCGAGGTGTCCCTCGCACCTAGGCAGGAGTCCTGACGTCGCTGAACAAACACGTGTCTGGAAGGGCCCACCCCGTCGTAACTCGAGAATATACCCCAGGTTCCGGCCGCAACTCGAGAAAAACCATGAGACTTCCCCCTCGCCGCGAGATGAGTCCCGATTCCCCTGCACTGCGTGCAGAGAAATTTCGTGTTCCACATCAAACGTGAAAGTAGCCTTGATTTCCTTGGATGCACTCCAGAGAAAACCCAAGATCACTGTCTCCAGTCTAGAGGGATCCTGAGGTCACTGGAGCAACACGAAAGGGCTCCGTGGACCCCAAATCAACTGGAGATGAGAGCTTAGACCCTGGCTTCGACTCAAGAGGAATACCAACTTTCCACAAGCACCTCAAGAGGAGGCTTCTCTCAGCTACAGGTATGTGAGAGGTACCCTGAGTTTGTGGCCTCAAGTGGAATGGACACCGAGATGCTCTGACTCGAAGTAAGGCCGGATATCCCTGCAGTGAATTGAATGCAGGCTCGTCTTGCATCTCCCAAGACGAAATGATGTCTGAATCCCCTGTGGAGACCACAGAGAAAGACCTAGTTCTCCGCCTCATCGAGACCGGAGGCCTCACATCCTTTGAAATCTCGAGAGGTCTGCGGAGATCAATGCTTCCAAAGGAGACGATGCCTAACTCCTCTTGAAAATGGATAGGAGTCCCAGGATCCCTGTGGCACATGGAAAGGGACCCTGGGTCTCCCGCCTCACGTGGAGACGCGTCCCAATTGCCATGCCAAGACTCGAGGAGAATCCCGAGGTGTCCCTCGAACCTAGGCAGGAGTCCTGACGTCACTGAACAAACACGTGTCTGGAAGGGCCCTCCCCGTCGTAACTCGAGAATATACCCCAGGTTCCGGCCGCAACTCGAGAAAAACCATGAGACTTCCCCCTCGCCGCGACTTGAGGCCCGATTCCCCTGCACTGCGTGCAGAGCAATTCCGTGTTCCACATCAAACGTGAAAGGAGCCTTGACTTCCTTCATGGCACTCCAGAGAAAACCCAAGATCACTGTCTCAAGTCTAGACGGATCCTGAGGTCACTGGAGCAACACGAAAGGGCTCCGTGGACCCGAAATCAACTCGAGATGAGAGCTTAGTCTCTGGCTTCGACTCAAGAGGAATACCAACTTTCCACAAGCACCTCAAGAGGAGGCTTCTCTCAGCTACAGGTATGTGAGAGGGACCCTGAGTTTGTGGCCTCAAGTGGAATGGACACCGAGATGCTCTGACTCGAAGTAAGGCCGGATATCCCTGCAGTGAATTGAATGCAGGCTCGTCTTGCATCTCCCAAGACGCAGGGTTGTTTGAATCCCCTGTGGAAACCACAGAGAAAGACCTATTCCTCCGCCTCAACGCGACCGCAGGCCTCACATGCTTTGAAAACTCGAGAGGTCCGCGGAGATCAATGCTTCCAAAGGAGACGATGCCTGACTCCTCTTGAAAATGGATAGGAGTCCCAGGATCCCTGTGGCACGTGGAAAGGGACCTTGGGTCTCCCTCCTCACGTGGACACGCGTCCCAATTGTCATGCCAAGACTCGAGGAGAATCCCGAGGTGTCCCTCGCACCTAGGCAGGAGTCCTGACGTCGCTGAACAAACACGTGTCTGGAAGGGCCCACCCCATCGTAACTCGAGAATATAAATCAGGTTCCGGCCGTACCTCGAGAAAAAATATGAGACTTCCCCCTCGCCGCGAGATGAGGCCCGATTCCCCTGCACTGCGTGCAGAGCAATTCCGTGTTCCACATCAAACGTGAAAGGAGCCTTGATTTCCTTGATGGCACTCCAGAGAAAACCCAAGATCACTGTCTCAAGTCTAGACGGATCCTGAGGTCACTGGATCAACACGAAAGGGCTCCGTTGACCCCAAATCAACTCGAGATGAGAGCTTAGTCCCTGGCTTCGACTCAAGAGGAATACCAACTTTCCACAAGCACCTCAAGAGGAGGCTTCTCTCAGCTACAGGTATGTGAGAGGGACCCTGAGTTTGTGGCCTCAAGTGGAATGGACACCGAGATGCTCTGACTCGAAGTAAGGCCGGATATCCCTGCAGTGAATTGAATGCAGGCTCGTCTTGCATCTCCCAAGACGCAGGGTTGTTTGAATCCCCTGTGGAAACCACAGAGAAAGACCTATTCCTCCGCCTCAACGCGACCGCAGGCCTCACATCCTTTGAAAACTCGAGAGGTCCGCGGAGATCAATGCTTCCAAAGGAGACGATGCCTGACTCCTCTTGAAAATGGATAGGAGTCCCAGGATCCCTGTGGCACGTGGAAAGGGACCTTGGGTCTCCCTCCTCACGTGGACACGCGTCCCAATTGTCATGCCAAGACTCGAGGAGAATCCCGAGGTGTCCCTCGCACCTAGGCAGGAGTCCTGACGTCGCTGAACAAACACGTGTCTGGAAGGGCCCACCCCATCGTAACTCGAGAATATAAATCAGGTTCCGGCCGTACCTCGAGAAAAAATATGAGACTTCCCCCTCGCCGCGAGATGAGGCCTGATTCCCCTGCACTGCGTGCAGAGCAATTCCGTGTTCCACATCAAACGTGAAAGGAGCCTTGATTTCCTTGATGGCACTCCAGAGAAAACCCAAGATCACTGTCTCAAGTCTAGAGGGATCCTGAGGTCACTGAGGCAACACGAAAGGGCTCCGTGGTCCCCAAATCAACTGGAGATGATAGCTTAGTCCCTGGCTTCGACTCAAAAGGACTACCAACTTTCCACAAGCACCTCAAGAGGAGGCTTCTCTCAGCTACATGTATGTGAGAGGGACCCTGAGTTTGTGGCCTCAAGTGGAATGGACACCGAGATGCTCTGACTCGAAGTAAGGCGGGATATCTTTGCCGTGAATTGAATGCAGGCTCTTCTTGCTTCTCCCAAGACGAAGGGATGTCTGAATCCCCTGTGGAGACCACAGAGAAAGACCGAGTCCTCCACCTCAACGGGACCGGAGGCCTCACATCCTTGGAAAACTCGAGAGGTCCGTGGAGATCAATGCTTCCAAAGGAGACGATGCCTGACTCCTACTGAAAATGGATAGGAGTCCCAGGATCCCTGTGGCACGTCGAAAGGGTCCCTGGGTCTCCCGCCTCATGTGGAGACGCATCCCAATTGCCATGCCAAGACTCTAGGAGTATCCCGAGGTGTCCCTCACACCTAGGCAGGAGTCCTGACATCGATGAACAAACACGTGTCTGGAAGAGCCCTCCCCGTCGTAACTCGAGAATATACCCCAGGTTCCGGCCGCAACTCGAGAAAAACCATGAGACTTCCCCCTCGCCACGAGATGAGGCTTGATTCCCCTGCACTGCATGCAGAGCAATTTCATGTTCCATATCAAACGTGAAAGGAGACTTGATTTCCTTGATGGCACTCCAGAGAAAACCCAAGATCACTGTCTCAAGTCTAGAGGGATCCTGAGGTCACTGGAGCAACAAAAAAGGGCTCCCTGGACCCCAAATCAACTCGAGATGAGAGCTTAGTCCCTGGCTTCGACTCAAGAGGAATACCAACTTTCCACAAGCACCTCAAGAGGAGGCTTTTCTCAGCTACAGGTATGTGAGAGGGACCCTGAGTTTGTGGCTCAATTGGAATGGACACCGAGATGTTCTGACTTGAAGTAAGGCCGGATATCCCTGCAGTGAATTGAATGCAGGCTCGTCTTGCATCTGCCAAGACGAAGGCATGTCTGAATCCCCTGTGGAGACCACAGAGAAAGACCGAGTCCTCCACCTCAACGCGACCGGGGCCTCACATCCTTTGAAAACTCGAGAGGTCTGCGGAGATCAATGCTTCCAAAGGACACGATGCCTGACTCCTCTTGAAAATGGATAGGAGTCCCAGGATCCCTGTGGCACGTGGAAAGGGACCCTGGGTCTCCTGCCTCACGTGGAGACGCGTCACAACTGCCATGCCAAGACTCGAGGAGGATCCCGAGGTGTCCCTCCCACCTAGGCAGGAGTCCTGACGTCGCTGAACAAACACGTGTCAGGAAGGGCCTTCCCCGACGTAACTCGAGAATATACCCCAGGTTCCGGCCGCAACTCGAGAAAAACCAAGAGACTTCCCCCTCGCCGCGAGATGAGGCCCGATTCCCCTGCACTGCGTGCAGAGCAATTCCGTGTTCCACATCAAACGTGAAAGGAGCCTTGATTTCCTTGATGGCACTCCAGAGAAAACCCAAGATCACTGTCTCAAGTCTAAAGGGATCCTGAGGTCACTGGAGCAAAACGAAAGGGCTCCGTGGACCCCAAATCAACTCGAGATGAGAGCTTAGTCCCTGGCTTCGA
Source organism: Dama dama (assembly GCF_033118175.1). Taxonomy (NCBI): domain Eukaryota; kingdom Metazoa; phylum Chordata; class Mammalia; order Artiodactyla; family Cervidae; genus Dama; species Dama dama. Next base: position 6,989,553 of record NC_083697.1, on the reverse strand, counting down.
CTCAAGAGGAATACCAACTTTCCACACGCACCTCAAGAGGAGGCTTCTCTCAGCTACAGGTTTGTGAGAGGGCCCCTGAGTTTGTGGCCTCAAGTGGAATGGACACCGAGATGCTCTGACTCGAAGTAAGGCCGGATATCCCTGCAGTGAATTGAATGCAGGCTCGTCTTGCATCTCCCAACACAAAGGGATGTATTATTCCCCTGTGGAGACCACAGAGAAAGACCTAGTCGTCCGACTGAACGCGACCGGAGGCCTCACATCCTTTGAAAACTCGAGAGGTCCGCAGAGATCAATGCTTCCAAAGGAGACGATGCCTGACTCCTCTTGAAAATGGATAGGAGTCCCAGGATCCCTGTGGCACGTGGAAAGGGAACCTGGGTCTCCCGCCTCAGGTGGAGACGCGTCCCAATTGCCATGCCAAGACTCGAGGAGAATCCCGAGGTGTCCCTGGCACCTAGGCAGGAGTCCTGACGTCGCTGAACAAACACGTGTCTGGAAGGGCCCTCCCCGTCGTAACTCGAGAATATACCCCAGGTTCCGGCCGCAACTCGAGAAAAACCATGAGACTTTCCCCTCGCCTCGAGATGAGGCCCGATTCCCCTGCAGTGCGTGCAGAGCAATTCCGTGTTCCACATCAAACGTGAAAGGAGCCTTGATTTCCTTGATGGCACTCCAGAGAAAACCCAAGATCACTGTCTCAAGTCTAGAGGGATCCTGAGGTCACTGGAGCAACACGAAAGGGCTCCGTGGACCCCAAATCAACTCGAGATGAGAGCTTAGTCCCTGGCTTCGACTCAAGAGGAATACCAACTTTCCACAAGCACCTCAAGAGGAGGCTTCTCTCAGCTACAGGTATGTGAGAGGACCCTGAGTTTGTGGCCTCAAGAGGAATGGACACCGAGATGCTCTGACTCGAAGTAAGGCCGGATATCCCTGCAGTGAATTGAATGCAGGCTCGTCTTGCATCTCCCAAGACGAAGGGATGTCTGAATCCCCTGTGGAGACCACAGAGAAAGACCTAGTCCTCCGCCTCAACGCGACAAGAGGCCTCACATCCTTTGAAAACTCGAGAGGTCCGTGGAGATCAATGCTTCCAAAGGAGACGAAGCCTGACTCCTCTTGAAAATGGATATTAGTCCCAGGATCCCTGGGGCACGTGGAAAGGGACCCTGGGTCTCCCGCCTCACGTGGAGACGCATTCCAATTTCCATGCCAAGACTCGAGGAGAATACCGAGGTGTCCCTCTCACCTAGGCAGGAGTCCTGACGTCGCTGAACAAACACGTGTCTGGAAGGGCCCTCCCCGTCGTAACTCGAGAATATACCCCAGGTTCCGGCCGCAACTCGAGAAAAACCATGAGACTTCCCCCTCGCCGCAAGATGAGGCCCGATTCCCCTGCAGTGCATGCAGAGCAATTCCGTGTTCCACATCAAACGTGAAAGGAGCCTTGATTTCCTTGATGGCACTCCAGAGAAAACGCAAGATGACTGTCTCAAGTCTAGAGGGATCCTGAGGTCACTGGAGCAACACGAAAGGGCTCCGTAAACCCCAAATAAACTCGAGATGAGAGCTTAGTCCCTGGCTTCGACTCAAGAGGAATACCAACTTTCCACAAGCACCCAAGAGGAGACTTCTCTCAGCTACAGGTATGTGAGAGGGACCCTGAGTTTGTGGCCTCAAGTGGAATGGACACCGAGATTCTCTGAATCGAAGTAAGGCCGAATATCCCTGAAGTGAATTGAATGCAGGATCGTCTTGCATCTCCCAAGACGAAAGGATGTCTGAATCCCCTGTGGAGACCACAGAGAAAGACCTAGTCCTCCGCCTCATCGCGACCGGAGGCCTCACATCCTTTGAAAACTCGAGAGGTCTGCCGAGATCAATGCTTCCAAAGGAGACGATGCCTGACTCCTCTTGAAAATGGATAGGAGTCCCAGGATCCCTGTGGCACGTGGGAAGTTACCCTGGGTCTCCCGCCTCAGGTGGAGACGCGTCCCAATTGCCATGCCAAGACTCGAGGAGAATCCCGAGGTGTCCCTCGCACCTAGGCAGGAGTCCTGACGTTGCTGAACAAACACGTGTCTGGAAGGGCCCTCCCCGTCGTAACTCGAGAATATACCCCAGGTTCCGGCCGCAACTCGAGAAAAACCATGAGAATTCCCCATCGCCGCGAGATGAGGCCCGATTCACCTGCACTGCGTGCAGAGCAATTCCGTTTTCCACATCAAACGTGAAAGGAGCCTGATTTCCCTGATGCCACTCCAGAGAAAACCCAAAGTCACTGTCACAAGTCTAGAGGGATCCTGAGGTCACTGGAGCAACACGAAAGGGCTCCGTGGACCCCAAATCAACTCGAGATGAGAGCTTAGTCCCTGGCTTCGACTCAAGAGGAATACCAACTTTCCACAAGCACCTCAAGAGGAGGCTTCTCTCAGCTACACTTATGTGAGAGGTACCCTGAGTTTGTGGCCTCAAGTGGAATGGACACCGAGATGCTCTGACTCAAAGTAAGGCCGGATATCCCTGCAGTGAATTGAATGCAAGCTAGTCTTGCATCTCTCAAGACGAAGGGATGTCTGAATCCCCTGTGGAGATCACAGAGAAAGACCTAGTTCCCCGCCTTATCGCGACCGGAGGCCTCACATCCTTTGAAAACTCGAGAGGTCCGCGGAGATCAATGCTTCCAAAGGAGACGATGCCTGACTCCTCTTGAAAATGGTTAGGAGTCCTAGGATCCCTGTGGCACGTGGAAAGGGACCCTGGGTCTCCCGCTTCACGTGGAGACGCGTCCCAATTGCCATGCCAAGCCTCAAGGAGAATCCCGAGGTGTCCCTCGCACCTAGGCAGGATTCTGGACGTCGCTGAACAAACACGTGTCTGGAAGGGCCCTCCCCGTCGTAACTCGAGAATATACCCCAGGTTCCGGCCGCAACTCGAGAAAAACCATGAGACGTCCCCCTCGTCGCGAGATGAGTCCCGATTCCCCTGCACTGCGTGCAGAGCAATTCCGTGTTCCACATCAAAAGTGAAAGGAACCTTGATTTCCTTGATGGCACTCCAGAGAAAACCCAAGATCACTGTCTGAAGTCTAGAGAGATCCTGAGGTCACTGGAGCAATACGAAAGGGCTCCGAGGCCCCAAATCAACTCGAGATGAGAGCTTAGTCCCTGGCTTCGACTCAAGAGGAATACCAACTTGCCACAAGCACCTCAAAAGGAGGCTTCTCTCAGCTACAGGTATGTGAGGGGGACCCTGATTTTGTGGCCTCAAGTGGAATGGACAGTGAGATGCTCTGACTGGAAGTAAGGCCGGATATCCCAGCAGTGAATTGAATGCAGGCTCGAATTGCATCTCCCAAGACAATAGGTTGTCTGAATCCCCTGTGGAGACTACAGAGAAAGACCTAGTCCTCCGCCTCAACGCGACCGGAGGCCTCAGATCCTTTGAAAACCCAGAGGTCTGGGGAGATCAATGCTTCCAAGGGAGACGATGCCTGACTCCTCTTGAAAATGGATAGGAGTCCCAGGATCCCTGTGCCACGTCGAAAGGGAACCTTGGTCTCCCGCCTCACGTGGAGACGCATCACAATTGCCATGCCAAGCCTCGAGGAGAATCCCGAGGTGTCCCTCGCACCTAGGCAGGAGTCCTGACGTCGCTGAACAAACACGTGTCTGGAAGGGTCCTCCCCGTTGTAACTCGAGAATATACCCCAGGTTCCGGCCGCAACTCGAGAAAAACGATGAGACTTCCCCCTCGAAGCGAGATGAGGCCCGATTCCCCTGCACTGCGTGCAGAGCAATTCCGTGTTCCACATCAAACGTGAAAGGAGCCTTGATTTCCTTGATGGCACTTCAGAGAAAACCCAAGATCACTGTCTCAAGTCTAGAGGGAACCTGAGGTCACTGGAGCAGCACGAAAGGGCTCCGTGGACCCCAAATCAACTCGAGATGAGAGCTTAGTCCCTGGCTTCGACTCAAGAGGAATACCAACTTTCCACAAGCACCTCAAGAGGAGGCTTCTCTAAGCTACAGGTATGTGAGAGGGACCCTGAGTTTGTGGCCTCAAGTGGAATGGACACCGAGATGCTCTGACTAGAAGTAAGGCCCGATATCCCTGAAGTGCATTGAATGCAGGCTCGTCTTGCATCTCCCAAGACGAAGGGATGTCTGAATCCCCTGTGGAGACCACAGAGAAAGACCTAGTCCTCCGCCTCATCGCGACCGGAGGCCTCACAACCTTTGAAAACTCGAGAGGTCTGCGGAGATCAATGCTTCCAAAGGAGACGATGCCTGTCTCCGCTTGAAAATGGATAGGAGTCCCAGGATCCCTGTGGCACGTGGAAAGGGACCCTGGGTCTCCCACCTCACGTGGAGACGCGTCCCAATTGCCATGCCAAGACTCGAGGAGAATCCCGAGGTGTCCCTCGCACCTAGGCAGGAGTCCTGACGTCGCTGAACAAACACGTGTCTGGAAGGGCCCTCCCCGTCGTAACTAGAGAATATACCCCAGGTTCCGGCCGCAACTCGAGAAAAACCATGAGACTTCCCCCTCGCCGCGAGATGAAGCCCGATGCCCCTGCACTGCGTGCAGAGCAATTCCGTGTTCCACATCAAAGGTGAAAGGAGCCTTGATTTCCTTGATGGCACTCCAGAGAAAACCCAAGATCACTGTCTCAAGTCTAGAGGGATCCTGAGGTCACTGGAGCAACACGAAAGGGCTCCGAGGACCCCAAATCAACTGGAGATGATAGGTTAGTTCCTGGCTTCGACTCAAGAGGAATACCAACTTTCCACAAGCACCTCAAGAGGAGGCTTCTCTCAGCTACAGGTAGGTGAGAGGGACCCTGAGTTTGTGGCCTCAAGTGGAATGGACACCGAGATGCTCTGACTCGAAGTAAGGCCGGATATCCCTGCAGTGAATTGAATGCAGGCTCGTCTTGGATCTCCCAAGACGCAGGGTTGTCTGAATCCCCTTCTGGAGACCACAGAGAAAGACCTGGTCCTCCGCCTCAACGTGACCGCAGGCCTCACATCCTTTGAAAACTCGAGAGGTCCGCGGAGATCAATGCTTCCAAAGGAGACGATGCCTGACTCCTCTTGAAAATGGATAGGAGTCCCAGGACCCTGTGGCACGTGGAAAGGAACACTGGGTCTCCTGCCTCACCTGGAGACGCATCCCAATTGCCATGCGAAACCTCGGGGAGAATCCCGAGGTGTCCATCGCACCTCGGCAGGTGTTCTGACGTCACTGAACAAACACGTGTCTGGAATTATCCCCCCCGTCGTAACTCGAGATTATACCCCAGGTTCCGGCCGCAACTCTAGAAAAACCATGAGACTTCCCCCTCGCCGCGAGATGAGGCCCGATTCCCCTGCACTGCATGCAGAGCAATTCCGTGTTCCACATCAAATGTGAAAGGAGCCTTGATTTCCTTGATGGCACTCCAGAGAAAACCCAACCTCACTGTCTCAAGTCTAGAGGAATCATGAGGTCACTGTAGCAACACGAAAGGGCTCCGTGGACCCCAAATCAAGTCGAGATGAGAGCTTATTCAATGGCTTCGACTCAAGAGGAATACCAACTTTCCACAAGCACCTCAAGAGGAGGCTTCTCTCAGCTACAGGTATGTGAGAGGGACCCTGAATTTGTGGCCTCAAGTGGAATGGACACCGAGATGCTCTGACTCGAAGTAAGAACGGATATCCCAGCAGTGAATTGAAAGCATGCTTGAATTTCATCTCCCAAGACGAAGGGATCTCTGAATCCTCTGTGGAGACCACAGAGAAAGACCAAGTTCTCCGCCTCATCGTGACCGGACGCCTCACATCCTTTGAAAATTCGAGAGGTCCGCGGAGATCAATGCTTCCAAAGGAGACGATGCCTGACTCCTCTTGAAAATGGATAGGAGTCCCAGGATCGCTGTGGCACGTGGAAAGGAACCCTGGTTCTCCCGACTCACGTGGAGACGCGTCGCAATTGCCATGCCAAGACTCGAGGACAATACCGAGGTGTCCCTCGCACCTAGGCAGGAGTCCTGACCTCGCTGAACAAACACGGGTCTGGAAGGGCCATCCCCGTCGTAACTCGAGAATATACCCCAGGTTCCGGCCGCAACTCGAGAAAAACCATGAAACTTACCCCTCGCCGCGAGATGAGGCCCGATTCCCCTGCACTGCGTGCAGAGCAATTCCATGTTCCACATCAAACGTGAAAGGAGCCTTGATTTCCTTGATGGCACTCCAGAGAAAACCCAAGATCACTGTCTCAAGTCTAGAGGGATCCTGAGGTCACTGTAGCAACACGAAAGGGCTCCGTGGACCCCAAATCAACTCGAGATGAGAGCTTAGTCCCTGGTTTCAACTCAAGAGGAATACCAACTTTCCACAAGCACCTCAAGAGGAGGCTTCTCTCAGCTACAGGTATGTGAGAGGGACCCTGAATTTGTGGCCTCAATTGGAATGGACACCGAGATGCTCTGACTCGAAGTAAGGCCGGATATCCCTGCAGTGAATTGAATGCAGGCTCGTCTTGCATCTCCCAAGACGAAGGGTTGTCTGAATCCCCTGTGGAGACCACAGAGAAAGACCTAGTCCTCCGCCTCAGTGCGACCGGAGGCCTCACATCCTTTGAAAATTCGAGAGGTCCCCGGAGATCAATACTTCTGAAGGAGACGATGCCTGACTCCTCTTGCAAATGGATAGGAGTCCCAGGATCCCTGTGGCACGTGGAAAGGGACACTGGGTCTCCCGCCTCAAGTGGAGACGTGTCCCAATTGTCATGCCAAAACTCGAGGAGAATCCAGAGGTGTCCCTCTCACCTAGACCCGAGTCCTGACTTCCCTGAGCAAACAGGTGTCTGGAAGGGCCCTCCCCGTCGTAACTCGAGAATATACCCCAGGTTCCGGCCGGAACTCGGGAAAAATCATGAGACTCCCCCTCGCCGCGAGATGAGATGCGATTCCCCTGCACTGCGTCCAGAGCAATTCCGTGTTCCACATCAAACGTGAAAGGAGCCTTGATATCCTTGATGGCACTCCAGAGAAAACCCAGGATCACTTTTTCAAGTCTAGAGGGATCCTGAGGTAACTGGAGCATCAGGAACGGGCTCTGTGGACCCAAAATGAACTCGAGGTGAGAGCTTAGTCCCTGGCTTCAACTCAAGAGGAATACCAGGTTTCCACAAGCACCTCAAGAGGACGCTTCTCTCAGCTACAGGTATGTGAGAGGGACCCTGAGTTTTTGGCCTCAAGTGGAATGGACACCGAGATGCTGTGAATCGAAGTAAGGCCGGATATCCCAACAGTGGATTGAATGCAGGCTCGTCTTGCATCTCCCAAGACGAAGGGATGTCTGAATCCCCTGTGGAGACCACAGAGAAAGACCTAGTTCTCCGCCTCATCGCGATCGGAGACCTCACATCCTTTGAAAACTCGAGAGGTCCGCGGAGATCAGTGCTTCCAAAGGAGACGATGCCTGACTCCTCTGGAAAATGGATAGGAGTCCCTGGATCCCTGTGGCACGTGGAAAGGGACCCTGTGTCTCCCGCCTCACTTGGAGATGCTTCCCAATTGCCATGCCAAGACTCGAGGAGAATCCCGAGGTGTCCCTCGCACCTAGGCAGGAGTCATGACGTCGCTGAACAAACACGTGTCTGGAAGGGCCTTCCCCGTCGTAACTCGAGAATATACCCCAGGTTCCGGCCGCAACTCGAGAAAAACAATGAGACTTCCCCCTCGCCACGAGATGAGGCCTGATTCCCCTGCACTGTGTGCAGAGCAATTCCGTGTTGCACATCAAACGTGAAAGGAGCCTTGATTTCCTTGATGGCACTCCAGAGAAAACCCAAGATCACTCTCTCAAGTCTAGAGGTATCCTGAGGTCACTGGAGCAACAAAGAAGGGCTCCGTGGCCCCAAATCAACTCGAGATGAGAGCTTAGTCCCTGGCTTCAACTCAAGAGGAATACCAACTTTCCACAAGCATCTCAAGAGGAGGCTTCCGTCACCTACAGGTATGTGAGAGGGACCCTGAATTTGTGGCCTTAAGTGGATTGTACACCGAGATGCTCTGACTCGAACTAAGGCCGGATATCCCTGCAGTGAATTGAATGCAGGCTCGTCTTGCATCTCCCAAGACGAAGGGATGTCTGAATCCCCTGTGAAAACCACAGAGAAAGAACTAGTTCTCCGCCTCATCGCGACCTGAGGCCTCACATCCTTTGAAAATTCGAGAGGTACGCGAAGATCAATGCTTCCAAAGGAGACAATGCCTGACTCCTCTTGAAAATGGATAGGAGACCCAGGATCCCTGTGGCACGTGGAAAGGGACCCTGGGTCTCCCGCCTCACGTGCAGACGCGTCCCAATTGCCATGCCAAGACTTGGGGAGAATACCGAGGTGTCCCTCACACCTAGGCAGGTGTTCTGACATCGCTGAACAAACACGTGTCTGGAAAGGCCCTCCCCGTCGGAACTCGAGAATATACCCCAGGTTCCGGCTGCAACTCGAGAAAAACCATGAGACTTCCCCCTCGCCGCGAGATGAGGCTCGATTCCCCTGCTTTGCGTGCAGAGCAATTCCGTGTTCCACATCAAAGGTGAAAGGAGCCTTGATTTCCTTGATGGCACTCCAGAGAAAACCCAAGATCACTGTCTCAAGTCTAGAGGGATCCTGAGGTCACTGGAGCAACAAAAAAGGGCTCCCTGGACCCCAAATCAACTCGAGATGAGAGCTTATTCCCTGGCTTTGACTCAAGAGGAATAGGAACTTTCCACAAGCACCTCAAGAGGAGGCTTCTCTCAGCTACAGGTATGTGAGAGGGACCCAGAGTTTATGGCCTTAAGTGGATTGTACACCGAGATGCTCTAACTCGAAGTAAGGCCGGATATCCCTGCAGTGAACTGAATGCAGGCTCATCTTGCATCTCCCAAGACGAAGGGATGTCTGAATCCCCTGTGGAGACCACAGAGAAAGACCTAGTTCTCCGCCTCATAGCGACCGGAGGCCTCACATCCTTTGAAAACTCGAGAGGTCCGCGGAGATCAATGCTTCCAAAGGAGACGATGCCTGACTCCTCTTGAAAATGGATAGGAGTCCCAGGATCCCTGTGGCACGTGGAAACGGACACTGGGTCTCCGGCCTCACGTGGAGACGTGTCCCAATTGCCATGCCAAGACTCGAGGAGAATTCCGAGGTGTCCCTCGCACCTAGGCCCGAGTCCTGACGTCGCTGAACAAACACGTGTCTGGTAGGGCCCTCCCCGTCGTAACTCGAGAATATACCCCAGGTTCTGGCCGCAACTCGAGAAAAACCATGAGACTTCCCCCTCGCCGCGAGATGAGGCCCGATTCCCCTGCTCTAGGTGCAAAGTAATTCCGTGTTTCACATCAAACGTGAAAGGAGCCTTGATTTCCTTGATGGCACTCCAGAGAAAACCCAACATCACTGTCTCAAGTCTAGAGGGATCCTGAGGTCACTGGAGCAACACGAAAGGGCTCTGTGGACCCCAAAACAACTGGAGATGAGAGCTTAGTCCCTGGCTTCAACTCAAGAGGAATACCAACTTTCCACAAGCACCTCAAGAAGAGGCTTCTCTCAGCTACAGGTATGTGAGAGGGACCCTGAGTTTGTGGCCTCAAGTGGAATGGACACCGAGATGCTCTGACTCGAAGTAAGGCAGGATATCCCAAAAGTGAATTAAATGCAGGCTCGTCTTGCATCTCCCAAGACGAAGGGATGTCTGAATCCCCTGTGGAGACGACAGAGAAAACCTAGTTCTCCGCCTCATCGCGACCGAAGACCTCACATCCTTTGAAAACTCGAGAGGTCCACGGAGATCAATGCTTCCAAAGGAGACGATGCCTGACTCCTCTTGAAAATGGATAGGATTCCCAGGATCCCTGTGGCATGTGGAAAAGGACCCTGGGTCTCCCGCCTCATGTGGAGACGCGTCCCAATTGCCATGCCAAGACTCGAGGAGAAACCCGAGGTGTCCCTCGCAACTAGGCAGTAGTCCTGACGTCGCTGAACAAACACGTGTCTGGAAGGGCCCTTCCCGTCGTAACTCGAGAGTATACCCCGGTTCTGGCCGCAACTCGAGAAAAACCATGAGACTTCCCCCTCGCCGCGAGATGAGGCCCGATTCCCCTGCACTGTGTGCAGAGCAATTCCGTGTTCCACATCAAACGTGAAAGGAGCCTTGATTTCCTTGATGGCACTCCAGAGAAAACCCAAGATCACTGTCTCAAGTCTAGAGGGATCCTGAGGTCACTGGAGCAACACCAAAGGGCTCCGTCGACCCATATCAACTCGAGATGAGAGGTTAGTCCCTGGCTTCGACTCAAGAGGAATACCAACTTTCCACAAGCACCTCTAGAGGAGGCTTCTCTCAGCTACAGGTATGTGAGAGGGACCCTGAGTTTGTGGCCTCAAGTGGAATGGACACCGAGATGCTCTGACTCAAAGTAAGGCCGGATATCCCTGCAGTGAATTGAATGCAGGCTCGTCTTGCATCTCCCAAGACGAAGGGATGTCTGAATCCCCTGTGGAGACCACAGAGAAAGACTTAGTTCTCCGTCTCATCGCTAAGTGAGGCCTCACATCCTTTGAAAACTCGAGAGGTCCGCGGAGATCAATGCTTCCAGAGGAGACGATGCCTGACTCCTCTTGAATATGGATAGGAGTCCCAGAATCCCTGTGTCACGTGGAAAGGGACCCTGGGTCTCCCGCCTCACGTGGAGACGCGTCCCAATTGCCATGGCAAGACTCGAGGAGAATCCCATGGTGTCCCTCGCACCTAGGCCGGAGTCCTGACGTCGCTGAACAAACACGTGTCTGGAAGGGCCCTCCCCGTCGTCACTCAAGAATATACCCCAGGTTCTGGCCGCAACTCGAGAAAAACCATGAGACTTCCCCCTCGCTGCGAAATGAGGCCTGATTCCCCTGCACTGCCTGCAGAGCAATTCCGTGTTCCACATCAAACGTGAAAGGAGCCTTGATTTCCTTGATGGCACTCCAGAGAAAACCCAAGATCACTGTCTCAAGTCGAGAGGGATCCTGAGGTTACTGGAGCATCACGAAAGGGCTCCGTGGACCCCAAATGAACTCGAGATGAGAGCTTAGTCCCTGACTTCGACTCAAGAGGAATACCAACTTCCCACAAGCACCTCAAGAGGAGGCTTCTCTCAGCTACAGGTATGTGAGAGTGACCCTGAATTTGTGCCCTCAAATGGAATGGACACCGAGATGCTCTGACTCGAAGTAAGGCCGGATATCCCTGCAGTGAAATGAAGGCAGGTTCGTCTTGCATCTAGAAAGACGAAGGGATGTCTGAATCCCCTGTGGAGACCACAGAGAAAGACCTAGTTCTCCGCCTCATCGCGACCGGAGGCCTCACATCCTTTGAAAACTCGAGAGGTAAGCGGAGATCAATGCTTCCAAAGGAGACGATGCCTGCCTTCTCTTGAAAATGGATAGGAGTCCCAGGATCCCTGTGGCACGTGGAAAGGAACCCTGGGTCTCCCGCCTCACGTGGAGACGCGTCCCAATTGCCATGCCAAGACTCGAGGACAATCCCGAGGTGTCCCTCGCACCTATGCCCGAGTCCTGACGTCGCTGAACAAACACATGTTTGGAAGGGCCCTCCCCGTCGTAACTCGAGAATATACCACAGATTCCGGCCGCAACTCGAGTAAAACCATGAGACTTCCCCCTCGCCGAGAGATGAGGCCCGATTCCCCTGCACTGCGTGCAGAGCAATTCCGTTTTCCACATCAAACGTGAAAGGAGCCTTGATTTCCTTGATGACACTCCAGAGAAAACCCAAGATCACTGTCTCAAGTCGAGAGGGATCCTGAAGTCACTGGAGCAACACGAAAGGGCTCCGTGGACCCCAAACTAACTCGAGATGAGAGCTTAGTCCCTGGCTTCGACTCAAGAGGAATACCAACTTTCCACAAGCTCCTCAAGAGGAGGCTTCTCTCAGCTACAGGTATGTGAGAGGGACCCTGAGTTTGTGGCCTCAAGTGGAATGGACACCGAGATGCTCTGACTCGAAGTAAGGCCGGATATCCCTGCAGTGAATTGAATATAGGCTCGTCTTGCACCTCCCAAGACGAAGGAATGTCTGATTCCCCTGTGGAGACCACAGAGAAAGACCTAGTTCTCCGCGTCATCGCGACCGGGGCCTCACATCCTTTGAAAACTCGAGAGGTCCAGGGAGATCAATGCTTCCAAAGGAGACGATGCCTGACTCCTCTTGAAAATGGATAGGAGTACCAGGATCCCTGTGGCACGTGGAAAGGGACCCTGGGCCTCCGGCCTCACGTGGAGACGCGTTCCAATTGCCATGCCAAGACTCGAGGAGAATCCCGAGGTGTCCCTCACACCTAGGCAGGAGTCCTGACGTCGCTGAACAAACACGTGTCTGGAAGGGCCCTCCGCGTCGTAACTCGAGAATATGCCCCAGGTTCCGTCCGCAATTCGAGAAAAACAATGAGATTTCCCCCTCGCAGAGAGATGAGGCCCGATTCCGCAGCACTCCGTGCAGAGCAATTCCAAGTTCCACATCAAACGTGAAAGGAGCCTTGATTTCCTTGATGGCATTTCAGAGAAAACCCAAGATCACTGTCTCATGTCTGGAGGGATCCTGAGGTCACTGGAGCAACACGAAAGGGCTTCGTGGACCCAAGTCAACTGGAGATGAGAGCTTAGTTCCTGGCTTCGACTCAAGAGAAATACCAACTTTCCACAAGCACCTCAAGAGGAGGCTTCTCTCAGCTACAGGTATGTGAGAGGGACCCTGAGTTTGTGGCCTCAAGTGGAATGGACCCCGTGATGCTCTGTCGCGAAGTACGGACGGATAGCCCTGCAGTGAATTGAATGCAGGCGCGTCTTGCATCTCCCAAGACGAAGGGATGTCTGAATCCCCTGTGGAGACCACAGAGAAAGACCTACTTCTTCGCCGCATCGCGACCGGAGGCCTCACATCCTTTGAAAACTAGAGAGGTGCAAGGAGATCAATGCTTCCAAAAGAGACGATGCCTGACACCTCTTGAAAATGGATAGGAATCCCAGGATCCCTGTGGCACGTGGAAAGGGACACTTGGCCTCCCGCCTCACGTGGAGACGCGTCCCAATTGCCATGCCAAGACTCGAGAAGAATCCCGAGGTGTCCCTCGCACCTAGGCATGAGTCCTGACGTCGTTGAACAAACACGTGTCTGGAAAGGCCCTCCCCGTCGTAACTCGAGAATATACCCCAGGTTCCGGCCGCAACTCGAGAAAAACCATGGGACTTCCCCCTCGCCGCGAGATAAGGCCCGATTCCCCTGCACTGCGTGCAGAGCAATTCCGTGTTCCACATCAAACGTGAAAGGAGCCTTGATTTCCTTGATGGCACTCCAGAGAAAACCCAAGATCACTCTCTCAAGTCTAGAGGGATTCTCAGGTCACTGTAGCAACACGAAAGGGCTCCGTGGACCCAAGTCAACTGGAGATGAGAGCTTAGTTCCTGGCTTCGACTCAAGAGGAATACCAACTTTCCACAAGCACTTCAAGAGGAGGCTTCTCTCAGCTACATGAATGTGAGAGGGACCCTGAGTTTGTGGCCTCAAGTGGAATGGACACCGAGATGCTCTGACTCGAAGTAAGGCCGGATATCCCTGCAGTGAATTGAATGCAGGCTCGTCTTGCATCTCCCAAGACAAAGGGATGTCTGAATCCCGTGTGGAGACCACAGAGAAAAACCTAGTTCTCCGCCTCATCGCGACCAGAGGCCTCACATCCTTTGAAAACTCGAGAGGTTCGCGGAGATCAATGCTTCCAGAGGAGACGATGCCTGACTCCTCTTGATATGGATAGGAGTCCCAGGATCCCTGTGGCACATGGAAAGGGACCCTCAGTCTCCCGCCTCACGTGGAGACGCGTCCCAATTGCCATGCCAAGACTCGAGGAGAATCCCGAGGTGTCCCTCGCACTTAGGCAGGAGTCATGACGTCGCTGAACAAACACGTGTCTGGAAGGGCCCTCCCCGTCGTAACTCGAGAATATACCCCAGGTTCCGGCCGCAACTCGAGAAAAACCATTAGACTTCCCCCTCGCCCCGAGATGAGGCCCGATTCCCCTGCACTGCGTGCAGAGCAATTGCGTGTTCCACATCAAACGTGAAAGGAGCCTTGATTTCCTTGATGGCACTCCAGAGAAAACCCAAGATCACTGTCTCAAGTCTAGAGGGATCCTGAGGTCACTGTACCAACACGAAAGGGCTCCGTGGACCCCAAATCAACTCGAGATGAGAGCTTAGTCCCTGGCTTCGACTCAAGAGGAATGCCAACTTTCCACAAGCACATCAAGAGGAGGCTTCTCTCAGCTACAGGTATGTGAGAGGGACACTGAGTTTGTGGCCTCAAGTGGAATGGACCCTGAGATGCTCTGACTCTAAGTAAGGCCGGATATCCCTGCAGTGAATTGAATGCAGGCTTGTCTTTCATCTCCCAAGACGAAGGGATGTCTGATTCCCCTGTGGAGACCACAGAGAAAGACCTAGTTCTCCGCCTCATCGCGACCGGAGGCCTCACATCCTTTGAAAACTCGAGAGGTCCGCGAAGATCAATGCTTCCAAAGGAGACGATGCCTGACTCCTCTTGAAAATGGATAGGAGTCCCAGGAACCCTGTGGCACGTGGAAAGGGACCCTGGGTCTCCCGACTCACGTGGAGATGCGTCCCAATTGCCATGCCAAGACTCGAGGAGAATCCCGAGGTGTCCCTCGCACTTAGGCAGGAGTCCTGACGTCGCTGAAAAGACATGTGTCTGGAAGGGCCCTCCCCGTCGTAACTCGAGACTATACCCCTGGTTCCGTCCGTAACTAGAGAAAAACCATGAGACTTCCACCTCGCCGCGAGATGAGGCCCGATTTCCCTGCACTGCGTGTAGAGCAATTCCGTGTTCCACATCAAACGTGAAAGGAGCCTTGATTTCCTTCATGGCTCTCCGGAGAAAACCCAAGATCCCTGTCTCACGTCGAGAGGGATCCTGAGGTCACTGGAGCAACACGAAAGGGCTCCGTGGACCCCAAATCAACTCGAGATGAGAGTTTAGTCCCTGGCTTCGACTTACGAGGAATACCAACTTTCCACAAGCACCTCAAGAGGAGGCTTCTCTCAGCTACAGGTATGTGAGAGGAACCCTGAGTTTGTGGCCTCAAGTGGAATGGACACCGAGATGCTCTGACTCGAGGTAAGACCGGATATCCCTGCAGTGAATTGAATGCAGGCTCGTCTTGCTTCTCCCAAGACGAAAGGATGTCTGAATCCCCTGTGGAGACCACAAGAAAGACCTAGTCCTCCGACTCATCGCGCCCGGAGGCCTCACACCCTTTGAAAACTCGAGAGGTTCGCGGAGATCAATGTTTCCAAAGGAGACGATGCCTGACTCCTCTTGCAAATGGATAGGAGTCCCAGGATCCCTGTGGCACGTGGAAATGAACCCTGGGTCTCCCGCCTCACGTGGAGACGCGTCCCAATTGCCATGCCAAGACTCGAAGAGAATCCCGAGGTGTCCCTCGCACCTAGGCAGGAGTCCTGATGTCGCTGAACAAACACGTGTCTGGAAGGGCCCTCCCCGTCGTAACTCGAGAATATACCCCAGGTTCCGGCCGCAACTCGAGAAAAACCATTAGACTTCCCCCTCGCCGCGAGGTGAGGCCCGATTCCCCTGCACTGCATGCAGAGAAATTCCGTGTTCCACATCAAACGTGAAAGGAGCCTTGATTTCCTTGATGGCACTCCAGAGAAAACCCAAGATCACTGTTTCAAGTCTAGAGGCATCCTGAGGTCAGTGGAGCAACACGAAAGGGCTCCGTGGACCCCAAATCAACTCGAGATGAGAGCTTAATCACTGGCTTCGACTCAAGAGGAATGCCAACTTTCCACAAGCACCTCAAGAGGAGATTTTTCTCAGCTACAGGTATGTGAGAGGGACCCTGAGTTTGTGGCCTCAAGTGGAATGGACACCGAGATGCTCTGACTCGAAGTAAGGCCGGATATCCCTGCAGTGAATTGAATGAGGGCTTGTCTTGCATCTCCCAAGACGAAGGGATGTCTGAATCCCCTGTGGAGACCACAGAGAAAGACCTAGTTCTTCGCCTCATCGCGACCGGAGGCCTCATATCTTTTGAAAACTCGAGAGGTCCGCGAAGATCAATGCTTCCAAAGGAGACGATGCCTGACTCCTCTTGAAAATGGATAGGAGTCCCAGGAACCCTGTGGCACGTGGAAAGGGACACTGGGTCTCCCGCCTCACGTGGAGACGCGTCCCAATTGCCATGCCAAGACTCGAGGAGAATCCCGAGGTGTCCCTCGCACCTAGGCAGGAGTCCTGACATCGCTGAACAAACACGTGTCTGGAAGGGCCCTCCCCGTCGTAACTCGAGAATATACCTCAGGTTTCGCCGCAACTCGAGAAAAACCATGAGACTTCCCCCTAGCCGCGAGATGAGGCCCGATTCCCCTGCACTGCATGCAGAGCAATTCCGTGTTCCACATCAAACGTGAAAGGAGCCTTGATTTCCTTGATGGCACTCCAGAGAAAACCCAAGATCACTGTCTCAAGTCTAGAGGGATCCTGAGGTCACTGGAGCAACACGAACTGGCTCCGTGGACCCCAAATCAACTCGAGATGAGAGCTTAGTCCCTGGCTTCGACTCAAGAGGAATACCAACTTTCCACAAGCACCTCAAGAGGAGGCTTGTCTCAGCTACAGGTATGTGAGAGGGACCCTGAGTTTGTGGCCTCAAGTGGAATGGACACCGAGATGCTCTGACTAGAAGTAAGGCCGGATATCCCTGCAGTGAATTGAATGCAGGCTCATCTTGGATCGCCCAAGACGAAGGGATGTCTGAATCCCCTGTGGAGCCCACAGAGAAAGACCTAGTCCTCCGCCTCATCGCGACCGGAGGCCTCACACCCTTTGAAAACTCGAGAGGTCCGCGGAGATCAATGCTTCCAAAGGAGACGATGCCTGACTCCTCTTGCAAATGGATAGGAGTCCCAGGATCCCTGTGGCACATGGAAAGGGACCCTCAGTCTCCCGCCTCACGTGGAGACGCGTCCCAATTTCCATGCCAAGACTCGAGGAGAATCCCGAGGTGTCCCTCGCACTTAGGCAGGAGTCATGACGTCGCTGAACAAACACGTGTCTGGAAGGGCCCTCCCCGTCGTAACTCGAGAATATACCCCAGGTTCCGGCCGCAACTCGAGAAAAACCATCAGACTTCCCCCTCGCCCCGAGATGAGGCCCGATTCCCCTGCACTGCGTGCAGAGCAATTGCGTGTTCCACATCAAACGTGAAAGGAGCCTTGATTTCCTTGATGGCACTCCAGAGAAAACCCAAGATCACTGTCTCAAGTCTAGAGGGATCCTGAGGTCACTGTACCAACACGAAAGGGCTCCGTGGACCCCAAATCAACTCGAGATGAGAGCTTAGTCCCTGGCTTCGACTCAAGAGGAATGCCAACTTTCCACAAGCACATCAAGAGGAGGCTTCTCTCAGCTACAGGTATGTGAGAGGGACACTGAGTTTGTGGCCTCAAGTGGAATGGACACTGAGATGCTCTGACTCTAAGTAAGGCCGGATATCCCTGCAGTGAATTGAATGCAGGCTTGTCTTGCATCTCCCAAGACGAAGGGATGTCTGAATCCCCTGTGGAGACCACAGAGAAAGACCTAGTTCTCCGCCTCATCGCGACCGGAGGCCTCACATCCTTTGAAAACTCGAGAGGTCCGCGAAGATCAATGCTTCCAAAGGAGACGATGCCTGACTCCTCTTGAAAATGGATAGGAGTCCCAGGAACCCTGTGGCACGTGGTAAGGGACCCTGGGTCTCCCGACTCACGTGGAGATGCGTCCCAATTGCCATGCCAAGACTCGAGGAGAATCCCGAGGTGTCCCTCGCACCTAGGCAGGAGTCCTGACGTCGCTGAAAAGACATGTGTCTGGAAGGGCCCTCCCCGTCGTAACTCGAGACTATACCCCTGGTTCCGGCCGTAACTAGAGAAAAACCATGAGACTTCCACCTCGCCGCGAGATGAGGCCCGATTACCCTGCACTGCGTGAAGAGCAATTCCGTGTTCCACATCAAACGTGAAAGGAGCCTTGATTTCCTTCATGGCTCTCCAGAGAAAACCCAAGATCCCTGTCTCACGTCGAGAGGGATCCTGAGGTCACTGGAGCAACACGAAAGGGCTCCGTGGAAACCAAATCAACTCGAGATGAGAGCTTAGTCCCTGGCTTCGACTTACGAGGAATACCAACTTTCCACAAGCACCTCAAGAGGAGGCTTCTCTCAGCTACAGGTATGTGAGAGGGACCCTGAGTTTGTGGCCTCAATTGGAATGGACACCGAGATGCTCTGACTCGAGGTAAGACCGGATATCCCTGCAGTGAATTGAATGCAGGCTCGTCTTGCTTCTCCCAAGACGAAAGGATGTCTGAAACCCCTGTGGAGACCACAAGAAAGACCTAGTCCTCCGACTCATCGCGCCCGGAGGCCGCACACCCTTTGAAAACTCGAGAGGTTCGCGGAGATCAATGTTTCCAAAGGAGACGATGCCTGACTCCTCTTGCAAATGGATAGGAGTCCCAGGATCCCTGTGGCACGTGGAAATGGACCCTGGGTCTCCCACCTCACGTGGAGACGCGTCCCAATTGCCATGCCAAGACTCGAGGAGAATCCCGAGGTGTCCCTCGCACCTAGGCAGGAGTCCTGACATCGCTGAACAAACACGTGTCTGGAAGGGCCCTCCCCGTCGTAACTCGAGAATATACCCCAGGTTTCGGCCGCAACTCGAGAAAAACCATGAGACTTCCCCCTAGCCGCGAGATGAGGCCCGATTCCCCTGCACTGCGTGCAGAGCAATTCCGTGTTCCATATCAAACGTGAAAGGAGCCTTGATTTCCTTGATGGCACTCCAGAGAAAACCAAAGATCACTTTCTCAAGTCTAGAGGGATCCTGAGGTCACTGTAGCAACACGAAATTTCTCCGTGGACCCCAAATCAAAGCGAGATGAGAGCTTAGTCCCTGGCTTTGACTCAAGAGGAATACCAACTTTCCACAAGCACCTCAAGAGGAGGCTTCTCTCAGCTACAGGTTTGTGAGTGGGACCCTGAGTTTGTGGCCTCAAGTGGAATGGACACCGAGATGCTCTGACTCGAAGTAAGGCCGGATATCCCTGCAGTGAATTGAATGCAGGCTCGTCTTGAATCTCCCAAGACGAAGGGATGTCTGAATCCCCTGTGGAGACCACAGAGAAAGACCTAGTCCTCCGCCTCATCGTGACCGGAGGCCTCACATCCTTTGAAAACTCGAGAGGTCCGCGGAGAACAATGCTTCCAAAGGAGACGATGCCTGACTCCTCTTGAAAATGGATAGGAGTCCCAGGATCCCTGTGGCACTTGGAAAGGGACCCTGGGTCTCCCGCCTCACGTGGAGACGCGTCCCAATTGCCATGCCAAGACTCGAGGAGAATCCCGAGGTGTCCCTCGCACCTAGGCCGGAGTCCTGACGTCGCTGAACTAACACGTGTCTGGAAGGGCCCTCCCCGTCGTAACTCGAGAATATACACCAGGTTCCGGCCGCAACTCGAGAAAAACCATGAGACTTCCCCCTCGCCGCATGATGAGGCCAATTCCCCTGCACTGCGTGCAGAGTAATTCCGTGTTCCACATCAAACGTGAAAGGATCCTTGATTTCCTTGATGGCACTCCAGAGAAAACCCAAGATCACTCTCTCAAGTCTACAGGGATCCTGAGGTCACTGTAGCAACACGAAAGGGCTCCCTGGACCCCAAATCAACTCGAGATGAGATCCACGTCCCTGGTTTCGACTCAAGACGAATACCCACTTTCCACAAGCACCTCAAGAGGAGGCTTCTCTCAGCTACAGGTATGTGAGAGGGACCCTGAGTTGGTGGCCTCAAGTGGAATGGACACCGAGATGCTCTGACTCGAAGGAAGGCCGGATATCCCTGCAGTGAATTGAATGCAGGCTCGTCTTGCATCTCCCACGACGAAGGGATGTCTGAATCACCTGTGGAGACCACAGAGAAACACCTAGTTCTCCGCCTCATCGCGAACGGAAGCCTCACGTCCTTTGCAAACTCGAGAGGTCCGCGGAGATCAATGCTTCCAATGGAGACGATGCCTGACCAGTCTTGAAAATGGATAGGAGTCCCAGGATCCCTGTGGCACGTGGAAAGGGACCCTGGGTCTCCTGCCTCACGTGGAGACACGTTCCAATGGCCATGCCAAGACTCGAGGAGAATCCCGAGGTGTCCCTCGAACGTAGGCAGGAGTCCTGACGTCGCTGAACAAACACGTGTCTGGAAGGGCCCTCCCCGTCGTAACTCGAGAATATACCCCAGGTTCCGGCCGCAACTCGAGAAAAACCATGAGACTTCCCCCTCGCCGCGAGATGAGGCCCGATTCCCCTGCACTGCGAGCAGAGCAATCCCGTGTTCCACATCAAACATGAAAGGAGCCTTGATTTCCTTGATGGCACTCCAGAGAACACCCAAGATCACTGTCTCAAGTCTAGAGGGATCCTGAGGTCTCTGTAGCAACACGAAAGGGCTCCCTGTACCCCAAATCAACCCGAGATGAGAGCTTCGTCCCTGGCTTCAACTCAAGAGGAATACCCACTTTCCACAAGCATCTCAAGAGGAGGCTTCTCTCAGCTACAGGTATGTGAGAGGGACCCTGAGTTTGTGGCCTCAAGTGGAATGGACACCGAGATGCTCTGACTCGAAGGAAGGCCGGATATCCGTGCAGTGAATTGAATGCAGGCTCGTCTTGCATCTCCCAAGACGAAGGGATGTCTGAATCCCCTGTGGAGACCACAGAGAAAGACCTAGGTCTCCGCCTCATCGTGCCCAGAGGCCTCACGTCCTTTGAAAACTCGAGAGGTCCGCGGAGATCAATGCTTCCAAAGGAGACGATGCCTGACGCCTCTTGAAGATGGATAGGAGTCCCAGAATCCCTGTGGCACGTGGAAAGGGACGCTGGGTCTCCCGCCTCACGTGGAGACGCGTCCCAATGGCCATGCCAAGACTCGAGGAGAATCCCGAGGTGTCCCTCGCACCTAGGCAGGAGTCCTGACGTCGCTGAACAAACACGTGTCTGGAAGGGCCCTCCCCGTCGTAACTCGAGAATATACCCCAGGTTCCGGCCGCAACTCGAGCAAAACCATGAGACTTCTCCCTCGCCGCGAGATGAGGCCCGATTCCCCTGCACTGCGTGCAGAGCAATTCCGTGTTGCACATCAAACGTGAATGGAGCCTTGATTCCTTGATGGCCATCCAGAGAATACCCAAGATCACTGTCTCAAGTCTAGAGGGATCCTGAGGTCACTGTAGCAACACGAAAGGGCTCCGTGGACCCCAAATCAACTCGAGATGAGAGCATCGCCCCGGCTTCGACTCAAGAGGAATACCAAATTTCCACAAGCACCTCAACAGGAGGCTTCTCTCAGCTACCAGTATGTGAGAGGGACCCTGAGTTTGTGGCCTCAAGTGGAATGGACACCGAGATTCTCTGACTCGAAGTAAGGCCGAATATCCCTGCAGTGAATTGAATGCAGGCTCGTCTTGCATCTCCCAAGACGAAGGGATGTCTGAATCCCCTGTGGAGACCACAGAGAAAGAACTAGATCTCCGCCTCATCGCGACCGGAGGCCTCACATCCTTTGAAAACTCGAGAGGTCCACGGAGATCAATGCTTCCAAAGGAGACGATGCCTGACTCCTCTTGCAAATGGATAGGAGTCCCAGGATCCCTGTGGCACGTCGAAAGGGATCCTGGGTCTCCCGCCTCACGTGGAGACGCGTCCCAATTTCCATGCCAAGACTCAAGGAGAATCCTGAAGTGTCCCTCACACCTAGGCAGGAGTCCTGACGTCGCTGAACAAACACGTGTCAGGAAGGGCCCTCCCCGTCGTAACTCGAGAATATACCCCAGGTTCCGGCCGCAACTCTAGAAAAACCATGAGACTTCCCCCTTGCCGCGAGATGATGCCCGATTCCCCTGCACTGCGTGCAGAGCAATTCCGTGTTCCACATCAAACGTGAAAGGAGCCTTGATTTCCTTGATGGCACTCTAGAGAAAACCCAAGATCACTGTCTCAAGTCTAGAGGGATCATGAGGTCACTGGAGCAACAAGAAAGGGCTCCGTGGACCCCAAATCAACTCGAGATGAGATCTTAGTCCCTGGCTTCGACTCAAGAGGAACACCAACTTTCCACAAGCACCTCAAGAGGAGGCTTCTCTCAGCTACAGGTATGTGAGAGGGACCCTGAGTTTGTGGCCTCAAGTGGAATGGACACCGAGATGCTCTGACTCGAAGTAAGGCCGGATATCCCGGCAGTGAATTGAATGCAGGCTCGTCTTGCATCTCCCAAGACGAAAGGATGTCTGAAACCTCTGTGGAGAACACAGAGAAAGACCTAGTCCTCCGCTTCATCGCGACCGGAGGCCTCACATCCTTTGAATACTCGAGAGGTCAGCGGAGATCAATGCTTCCAAAGGAGACGATGCCTGACTCATCTTGAAAACGGATAGGAGTCCCAGGATCCCTGTGGCACGTGGAAAGGGACCCTGGGTCTCCCGCCTCACGTGGAGAGAGTCACAAATGCCATGCCAAGACTCGAGGAGAATCCCGAGGTGTCCCTCGCACCTAGGCAGGAGTCATGACATCGCTGAACAAACAAGTGTCTGGAAGGGCCCTCCCCGTCGTAACTCGAGAATATACCCCAGGTTCCGGCCGCAACTCGAGAAAATCCATGAGACTTCCCTCTCGCCCCGAGATGAGACCCCATTCCCCTGCACTGCGTGCAGAGCAATTGCGTGTTCCACATCAAACGTGAAAGGAGCCTTGATTTCCTTGATGGCACTTCAGAGAAAACCCAAGATCACTGTCTCAAGTCTAGAGGGATCCTGAGGTCACTGGAGCAACACGAAAGGGCTCCGTGGACCCCAAATCAACTCGAGATGAGAGCTTCGTCCCTGGCTTCGACTCAAGAGGAATACCACCTTTCCACAAGCACCTCAAGAGGAGGCTTCTCTCAGCTACAGGTATGTGAGAGGGACCCTGAGTTTGTGGCCTCAAGTGGAATGGACACCGAGATGCTCTGACTAGAAGTAAGGCCGGATATCCCTGCAGTGAATTGAATGCAGGCTCGTCTTGCATCTCCCAAGACGAAGGGATGTCTGAAAACCCTGTGGAGACCACAGAGAAAGAACTAGATCTCCGCCTCATCGCGACCGGAGGCCTCACATCCTTTGAAAACTCGAGAGGTCCGCGGAGATCAATGCTTCCAAAGGAGACGATGCCTGACTCCTCTTGCAAATGGATAGGAGTCCCAGGATCCCTGTGGCACGTGGAAAGGGACCTTGGGTCTCCCTCCTCACGTGGACACGCGTCCCAATTGTCATGCCAAGACTCGAGGAGAATCCCGAGGTGTCCCTCGCACCTAGGCAGGAGTCCTGACGTCGCTGAACAAACACGTGTCTGGAAGGGCCCACCCCATCGTAACTCGAGAATATAAATCAGGTTCCGGCCGTACCTCGAGAAAAAATATGAGACTTCCCCCTCGCCGCGAGATGAGGCCTGATTCCCCTGCACTGCGTGCAGAGCAATTCCGTGTTCCACATCAAACGTGAAAGGAGCCTTGATTTCCTTGATGGCACTCCAGAGAAAACCCAAGATCACTGTCTCAAGTCTAGAGGGATCCTGAGGTCACTGAGGCAACACGAAAGGGCTCCGTGGTCCCCAAATCAACTGGAGATGATAGCTTAGTCCCTGGCTTCGACTCAAGAGGACTACCAACTTTCCACAAGCACCTCAAGAGGAGGCTTCTCTCAGCTACAGGTAGGTGAGTGGGACCCTGAGTTTGTGGCCTCAAGTGGAATGGACACCGAGATGCTCTGACTCGAAGTAAGGCCGGATATCCCTGCAGTGAATTGAATGCAGGCTCGTCTTGCATCTCCCAAGACTCAGGGTTGTCTGAATCCCCTGTGGAGACCCCAGAGAAAGACCTGGTCCTCCGCCTCAACGCGACTGCAGGCCTCACATCCTTTGAAAACTCGAGAGGTCCGCGGAGATCAATGCTTCCAAAGGAGACGATGCCTGACTCCTCTTGAAAATGGATAGGAGTCCCGAGATCCCTGTGGCACGTGGAAAGGGACCCTGGGTCTCCCGCCTCAGGTGGAGACGCGTCACAATTTCCATGCCAAGACTCGAGGAGAATCCCGAGGTGTCCCTCGCACCTAGGCATTAGTCCTGACGTCGCTGAACACACTCGTGTATGGAAGGGCCCTCCCCGTCGTAACTCGAGAATACACCCCAGGTTCAGGCCGCAACTCGAGAAAAACCATGAGACTTCCCCCTCGCCGCGTCATGAGGCCCGATTCCCCTGCACTGCGTGCAGAGCAATTCCGTGTTCCATATCAAACGTGAAAGGAGCCTTGATTTCCTTGATGGCACTCCAGAGAAAACCCAAGATCACTGTCTCAAGTCTAGAGGGATCCTGAGGTCACTGGAGCAACACGAAATTGCTCCGAGGACCCCAAATCAAATCGAGATGAGACCTTAGTCCCTGGCTTCGACTCAAGAGGAATACCAACTTTCCACAAGCACCTGAAGAGGAGGCTTCTCTCAGCTACATGTATGTGAGAGGGACTCTGAGTTTGTGGCCTCAAGTGGAATGGACACCGAGATGCTCTGACTCGAAGTAAGGCGGGATATCTTTGCCGTGAATTGAATGCAGGCTCTTCTTGCTTCTCCCAAGACGAAGGGATGTCTGAATCCCCTGTGGAGACCACAGAGAAAGACCGAGTCCTCCACCTCAACGGGACCGGAGGCCTCACATCCTTTGAAAACTCGAGAGGTCCGTGGAGATCAATGCTTCCAAAGGAGACGATGCCTGACTCCTACTGAAAATGGATAGGAGTCCCAGGATCCCTGTGGCACGTCGAAAGGGTCCCTGGGTCTCCCGCCTCATGTGGAGACGCATCCCAATTGCCATGCCAAGACTCTAGGAGAATCCCGAGGTGTCCCTCACACCTAGGCAGGAGTCCTGACATCGATGAACAAACACGTGTCTGGAAGAGCCCTCCCCGTCGTAACTCGAGAATATACCCCAGGTTCCGGCCGCAACTCGAGAAAAACCATGAGACTTCCCCCTCGCCACGAGATGAGGCTTGATTCCCCTGCACTGCATGCAGAGCAATTTCATGTTCCATATCAAACGTGAAAGGAGACTTGATTTCCTTGATGGCACTCCAGAGAAAACCCAAGATCACTGTCTCAAGTCTAGAGGGATCCTGAGGTCACTGGAGCAACACGAAAGGGCTCCGTGGACCCCAAATCAAGTCGAGATGAGAGCTTAGTCCCTGGCTTCGACTCAAGAGGAATACCAACTTTCCACAAGCACCTCAAGAGGAGGCTTTTCTCAGCTACAGGTATGTGAGAGGGACCCTGAGTTTGTGGCTCAATTGGAATGGACACCGAGATGTTCTGACTTGAAGTAAGGCCGGATATCCCTGCAGTGAATTGAATGCAGGCTCGTCTTGCATCTGCCAAGACGAAGGCATGTCTGAATCCCCTGTGGAGACCACAGAGAAAGACCGAGTCCTCCACCTCAACGCGACCGGAGGCCTCACATCCTTTGAAAACTCGAGAGGTCTGCGGAGATCAATGCTTCCAAAGGACACGATGCCTGACTCCTCTTGAAAATGGATAGGAGTCCCAGGATCCCTGTGGCACGTGGAAAGGGACCCTGGGTCTCCTGCCTCACGTGGAGACGCGTCACAACTGCCATGCCAAGACTCGAGGAGGATCCCGAGGTGTCCCTCCCACCTAGGCAGGAGTCCTGACGTCGCTGAACAAACACGTGTCAGGAAGGGCCCTCCCCGACGTAACTCAAGAATATACCCCAGGTTCCGGCCGCAACTCGAGAAAAACCAAGAGACTTCCCCCTCGCCGCGAGATGAGGCCCGATTCCCCTGCACTGCGTGCAGAGCAATTCCGTGTTCCACATCAAACGTGAAAGGAGCCTTGATTTCCTTGATTGCACTCCAGAGAAAACCCAAGATCACTGTCTCAAGTCTATAGGGATCCTGAGGTCACTGGAGCAACACGAAAGGGCTACTTGGAACCCAAATCAACTGGAGATGATAGCTTAGTCCCTGGCTTCGTCTCAAGAGGAATACCAACTTTCCACAAGCACCTCAAGAGGAGGCTTCTCTCAGCTACAGGTATGTGAGAGGGACCCTGAGTTTGTGGCCTCAAGTGGAATGGACACCGAGATGCTCTGACTCGAAGTAAGGCCGGATATGCCTGCAGTGAATTGAATGCAGGCTCGTCTTGCATCTCCCAAGTCGAAGGGATGTCTGAATCCCCTGTGGAGACCACAGAGAAAGACCTAGTCGTCTGACTCAACGCGACCGGAGGCCTCACATCCTTTGAAAACTCGAGAGGTACGCGGAGATCAATTCTTCCAAAGGAGACGATGACTCACTCCTCTTGAAAATGGATAGGAGTCCCAGGATCCCTGTGGCACGTGGAAAGGGACACTGGGTCTCCCGCCTCACGTGGAGACGCGTCCCAATTGCCATGCCAAGACTCGAGGAGAATCACGAGGTGTCCCTCGCAACTAGGCAGGAGTCCTGAAGTCGCTGAACAAACACGTGTCTGGAAGGGCCCTCCCCGTCGTACTCGAGAATATACCCCAGTTTCCGGCCGCAACTCGAGAAAAACAATGAGACGTCCCCCTCGCCGCGAGATGAGGCCTGTTTCCACTGCATTGCGTGCAGAGCAATTCCGTGTTCCACATCAAACGTGAAAGGAGCCTTGATTTCCTTGATGGCACTCCAGAGAAAACCCAAGATCACTGTCTCAAGTCTAAAGGGATCCTGAGGTCACTGGAGCAACACGAAAGGGCTCCGTGGACCCCAAATCAACTCGAGATGAGAGCTTAGTCCCTGGCTTCGACTCAAGAGGAATACCAACTTTCCACACGCACCTCAAGAGGAGGCTTCTCTAAGCTACAGGTTTGTGAGAGGGCCCCTGAGTTTGTGGCCTCAAGTGGAATGGACACCGAGATGCTCTGACTCGAACTAAGGCCGGATATCCCTGCAGTGAATTGAATGCAGGCTCGTCTTGCATCTCCCAACACAAAGGGATGTATTATTCCCCTGTGGAGACCACAGAGAAAGACCTAGTCGTCCGACTGAACGCGACCGGAGGCCTCACATCCTTTGAAAACTCGAGAGGTCCGCAGAGATCAATGCTTCCAAAGGAGACGATGCCTGACTCCTCTTGAAAATGGATAGGAGTCCCAGGATCCCTGTGGCACGTGGAAAGGGAACCTGGGTCTCCCGCCTCAGGTGGAGACGCGTCCCAATTGCCATGCCAAGACTCGAGGAGAATCCCGAGGTGTCCCTGGCACCTAGGCAGAAGTCCTGACGTTGCTGAACAAACACGTGTCTGGAAGGGCCCTCCCCGTCGTAACTCGAGAATATACCCCAGGTTCCGGCCGCAACTCGAGAAAAACCATGAGACTTTCCCCTCGCCGCGAGATGAGGCCCGATTCCCCTGCAGTGCGTGCAGAGCAATTCCGTGTTCCACATCAAACGTGAAAGGAGCCTTGATTTCCTTGATGGCACTCCAGAGAAAACCCAAGATCACTGTCTCAAGTCTAGAGGGATCCTGAGGTCACTGGAGCAACACGAAAGGGCTCCGTGGACCCCAAATCAACTCGAGATGAGAGCTTAGTCCCTGGCTTCGACTCAAGAGGAATACCAACTTTCCACAAGCACCTCAAGAGGAGGCTTCTCTCAGCTACAGGTATGTGAGAGGACCCTGAGTTTGTGGCCTCAAGAGGAATGGACACCGAGATGCTCTGACTCGAAGTAAGGCCGGATATCCCTGCAGTGAATTGAATGCAGGCTCGTCTTGCATCTCCCAAGACGAAGGGATGTCTGAATCCCCTGTGGAGACCACAGAGAAAGACCTAGTCCTCCGCCTCAACGCGACCGGAGGCCTCACATCCTTTGAAAACTCGAGAGGTCCGCGGAGATCAATGCTTCCAAAGGAGACGATGCCTCACTCCTCTTGAAAATGGATAGGAGTCCCAGGATCCCTGTGGCACGTGGAAAGGGACCCTGGGCCTCCCGCCTCACGTGGAGACGCGTCCCAATTGCCATGCCAATACTCGAGGAGAATCCCGAGGTGTCCCTCGCACCTAGGCAGGAGTCCTGACATCGCTGAACAAACACGTGTCTGGAAGGGCCCTCCCCGGCGTAACTCGAGAATATACATCAGGTTCCTGCAGCAAGTCGAGAAAAACCATGAGACTTCCCCCTCGTCGCGAGATGAGGCCCGATTCCCCTGCATTGCGTGCAAAGCAATTCCGTGTTCCACATCAAATGTGAAAGGAGCCTTGATTTCCTTGATGGCACTCCAGAGAAAACCCAAAGTCACTGTCTCAAGTCTAGAGTGATCCTGAGGTCACTGGAGCAACACAAAAGGGCTCCGTGGATCCCAAATCAACTCGAGATGAGAGCTTAGTCCCTGGCTTCGAATCAAGATGAATACCAACTTTCCACAAGCACCTCAAGAGGAGGCTTCTCTCAGCTACAGGTATGTGAGAGGGACCCTGAGTTTGTGGCCTCAAGTGGAATGGACCCCGTGAAGCTTTGACTTGAACTAAGGCTGGATATCCCTGCAGTGAATTGAATGCAGGCTCGTCTTGCATCTCCGAAGACGAAGGGATGTCTGAATCCCCTGTGGAGACCACAGAGAAAGACCTAGTCCACCGCCTCATCGAGACCTGAGGCCTCACATCCTTTGAAAACTCGAGAGGTCCGCGGAGATCAATGCTTCCAAAGGAGACGATGCCTGACTCCTCTTGAAAATGGATAGGAGTCCCAGGATCACTGTGGCACGTGGAAAGGGACACTGGGTCTCCCGCCTCACGTGGAGACGCGTCCCAATTGCCATGCCAAGCCTCAAGGAGAATCCCGAGGTGTCCCTCGCACCTAGGCAGGATTCTGGACGTCGCTGAACAAACACGTGTCTGGAAGGGCCCTCCCCGTCGTAACTCGAGAATATACCCCAGGTTCCGGCCGCAACTCGAGAAAAACCATGAGACGTCCCCCTCGTCGCGAGATGAGTCCCGATTCCCCTGCACTGCGTGCAGAGCAATTCCGTGTTCCACATCAAAAGTGAAAGGAACCTTGATTTCCTTGATGGCACTCCAGAGAAAACCCAAGATCACTGTCTGAAGTCTAGAGAGATCCTGAGGTCACTGGAGCAATACGAAAGGGCTCCGAGGCCCCAAATCAACTCGAGATGAGAGCTTAGTCCCTGGCTTCGACTCAAGAGGAATACCAACTTGCCACAAGCACCTCAAAAGGAGGCTTCTCTCAGCTACAGGTATGTGAGAGGGACCCTGATTTTGTGGCCTCAAGTGGAATGGACAGCGAGATGCTCTGACTGGAAGTAAGGCCGGATATCCCAGCAGTGAATTGAATGCAGGCTCGAATTGCATCTCCCAAGACAATAGGTTGTCTGAATCCCCTGTGGAGACTATAGAGAAAGACCTAGTCCTCCGCCTCAACGCGACCGGAGGCCTCAGATCCTTTGAAAACCCAGAGGTCTGGGGAGATCAATGCTTCCAAGGGAGACGATGCCTGACTCCTCTTGAAAATGGATAGGAGTCCCAGGATCCCTGTGCCACGTCGAAAGGGAACCTTGGTCTCCCGCCTCACGTGGAGACGCATCACAATTGCCATGCCAAGCCTCGAGGAGAATCCCGAGGTGTACCTCGCACCTAGGCAGGAGTCCTGACGTCGCTGAACAAACACGTGTCTGGAAGGGTCCTCCCCGTTGTAACTCGAGAATATACCCCAGGTTCCGGCCGCAACTCGAGAAAAACGATGAGACTTCCCCCTCGACGCGAGATGAGGCCCGATTCCCCTGCACTGCGTGCAGAGCAATTCCGTGTTCCACATCAAACGTGAAAGGAGCCTTGATTTCCTTGATGGCACTTCAGAGAAAACCCAAGATCACTGTCTCAAGTCTAGAGGGAACCTGAGGTCACTGGAGCAGCACGAAAGGGCTCCGTGGACCCCAAATCAACTCGAGATGAGAGCTTAGTCCCTGGCTTCGACTCAAGAGGAATACCAACTTTCCACAAGCACCTCAAGAGGAGGCTTCTCTCAGCTACAGGTATGTGAGAGGGACCCTGAGTTTGTGGCCTCAAGTGGAATGGACACCGAGATGCTCTGACTCGAAGTAAGGCCGGATATCCCTGCAGTGAAGTGAATGCAGGCTCGTCTTGCATCTCCCAAGACGAAGGGATGTCTGGATCCCCTGTGGAGACGACAGAGAAAGACCTAGTCCTCCGCCTCAACGCGACCGGAGGCCTCACATCCTTTGAAAACTCGAGAGGTCCGTGGAGATCAATGCTTCCAAAGGAGACGAAGCCTGACTCCTCTTGAAAATGGATATTAGTCCCAGGATCCCTGGGGCACGTGGAAAGGGACCCTGGGTCTCCCGCCTCACGTGGAGACGCATTCCAATTTCCATGCCAAGACTCGAGGAGAATACCGAGGTGTCCCTCTCACCTAGGCAGGAGTCCTGACGTCGCTGAACAAACACGTGTCTGGAAGGGCCCTCCCCATCGTAACTCGAGAATATACCCCAGGTTCCTGCCGCAACTCGAGAAAAACCATGAGACTTCCCCCTCGCCGCAAGATGAGGCCCGATTCCCCTGCAGTGCATGCAGAGCAATTCCGTGTTCCACATCAAACGTGAAAGGAGACTTCATTTCCTTGATGGCACTCCAGAGAAAACCCAAGATAACTGTCTCATGTCTAGAGGGATCCTGAGGTCACTGGAGCAACAAAAAAGGGCTCCGTGGACCCCAAATCAACTCGAGATGAGAGCTTAGTCCCTGGCTTCGACTCAAGAGGAATACCAACTTTCCACAAGCACCTCAAGAGGAGGCTTCTCTCAGCTACATGTATGTGAGAGGTACCCTGACTTTGTGGCCTCAAGTGGAATGGACACCGAGATGCTCTGACTCGAAGTAAGGCCGGATATTCCTGCAGTGAATTCAATGCAGGCTCGTCTAGCATCTCCTAAGACGAAGGGATGTCTGAATCCCCTGTGGAGACCACAGAGAAAGATCTAGTTCTCCGCCTCATCGTGACCGGAGGCCTCACATCCTTTGAAAACTCGAGAGGTCCGCAGAGATCAATGCTTCCAAAGGAGACGATGCCTGACTCCTCTTGAAAATGGAAAGGAGTCCCAGGATCCCTGTCCACGTGGAAGGGGACTCTGGGTCTCCCGCTTCACGTGGAGACGCGTCCCAATTGCCATGCCAAGACTCGAGGAGAATCCCGAGGTATTCCTCACACCTAGGCAGGAGTCCTGACGTCGCTGAACAAACACGTGTCTGGAAAGTCCCTCCCCGTTGTACCTCGAGAATATACCCCAGGTTCCGGCCGCAACTCGAGAAAAACCATGAGACTTCGCCCTCGCCGCGAGATGAGGCCCGATTCCCCTGCACTGCGTGTAGAGCAATTCCGTGTTCCACATCAAACTTGAAAGGAGCCTTGATTTCCTTGATGGCACTCCAGAGAAAACGCAAGATGACTGTCTCAAGTCTAGAGGGATCCTGAGGTCACTGGAGCAACACGAAAGGGCTCCGTAAACCCCAAATAAACTCGAGATGAGAGCTTAGTCCCTGGCTTCGACTCAAGAGGAATACCAACTTTCCACAAGCACCCAAGAGGAGACTTCTCTCAGCTACAGGTATGTGAGAGGGACCCTGAGTTTGTGGCCTCAAGTGGAATGGACACCGAGATTCTCTGAATCGAAGTAAGGCCGAATATCCCTGCAGTGAATTGAATGCAGGCTCGTCTTGCATCTCCCAAGACGAAAGGATGTCTGAATCCCCTGTGGAGACCATAGAGAAAGACCTAGTCCTCCGCCTCATCGCGACCGGAGGCCTCACATCCTTTGAAAACTCGAGAGGTCTGCCGAGATCAATGCTTCCAAAGGAGACGATGCCTGACTCCTCTTGAAAATGGATAGGAGTCCCAGGATCCCTGTGGCACGTGGGAAGTTACCCTGGGTCTCCCGCCTCACGTGGAGACGCGTCCCAATTGCCATGCCAAGACTCGAGGAGAATCCCGAGGTGTCCCTCGCACCTAGGCAGGAGTCCTGACGTTGCTGAACAAACACGTGTCTGGAAGGGCCCTCCCCGTCGTAACTCGAGAATATACCCCAGGTTCCGGCCGCAACTCGAGAAAAACCATGAGAATTCCCCATCGCCGCGAGATGAGGCCCGATTCCCCTGCACTGCGTGCAGAGCAATTCCGTTTTCCACATCAAACGTGAAAGGAGCCTGATTTCCCTGATGCCACTCCAGAGAAAACCCAAAGTCACTGTCACAAGTCTAGAGGGATCCTGAGGTCACTGGAGCAACACGAAAGGGCTCCGTGGACCCCAAATCAACTCGAGATGAGAGCTTCGTCCCTGGCTTCGACTCAAGAGGAATACCAACTTTCCACAAGCACCTCAAGAGGAGGCTTCTCTCAGCTACACTTATGTGAGAGGTACCCTGAGTTTGTGGCCTCAAGTGGAATGGACACCGAGATGCTCTGACTCAAAGTAAGGCCGGATATCCCTGCAGTGAATTGAATGCAAGCTAGTCTTGCATCTCTCAAGACGAAGGGATGTCTGAATCCCCTGTGGAGACCACAGAGAAAGACCTAGTTCCCCGCCTTATCGCGACCTGAGGCCTCACATCCTTTGAAAACTCGAGAGGTCCGCGGAGATCAATGCTTCCAAAGGAGACGATGCCTGACTCCTCTTGAAAATGGTTAGGAGTCCTAGGATCCCTGTGGCACGTGGAAAGGGACCCTGGGTCTCCCGCTTCACGTGGAGACGCGTCCCAATTGCCATGCCAAGCCTCAAGGAGAATCCCGAGGTGTCCCTCGCACCTAGGCAGGATTCTGGACGTCGCTGAACAAACACGTGTCTGGAAGGGCCCTCCCCGTCGTAACTCGAGAATATACCCCAGGTTCCGGCCGCAACTCGAGAAAAACCATGAGACGTCCCCCTCGTCGCGAGATGAGTCCCGATTCCCCTGCACTGCGTGCAGAGCAATTCCGTGTTCCACATCAAAAGTGAAAGGAACCTTGATTTCCTTGATGGCACTCCAGAGAAAACCCAAGATCACTGTCTGAAGTCTAGAGAGATCCTGAGGTCACTGGAGCAATACGAAAGGGCTCCGAGGCCCCAAATCAACTCGAGATGAGAGCTTAGTCCCTGGCTTCGACTCAAGAGGAATACCAACTTGCCACAAGCACCTCAAAAGGAGGCTTCTCTCAGCTACAGGTAGGTGAGAGGGACCATGAGTTTGTGGCTTAAAATCGAATGGACACGGAGATGCTCTGACTCGAAATAAGGCCGGATATCCCTGCAGTGAATTGAATGCAGGCTCGTCTTGCATCTCCCAAGATGAAGGGTTGTCTGAATCCCCTGTGGAGACGACAGAGAAAGACCTAGTACTCCGCCTCAACGGGAACGGAGGCCTCACATCCTTTTAAAACTCGAGAGGTCCGCGGAGATCAATGGAGCAACAGGAAAGGGCTCCGTGGACCCCAAATCAACTCGAGATGAGAGCTTAGTCCCTGGCTTCGACTCAAGAGGAATACCAACTTTCCACAAGCACCTCAAGAGGAGGCTTCTCTAAGCTACAGGTATGTGAGAGGGACCCTGAGTTTGTGGCCTCAAGTGGAATGGACACCGAGATGCTCTGACTAGAAGTAAGGCCCGCTATCCCTGCAGTGCATTGAATGCAGGCTCGT
This sequence comes from Dama dama, assembly GCF_033118175.1. NCBI lineage: Eukaryota > Metazoa > Chordata > Mammalia > Artiodactyla > Cervidae > Dama > Dama dama. The sequence goes on along the minus strand of NC_083697.1, from coordinate 6,955,619 downwards.
CTTGCATCTCCCAAGACGAAGGGATGTCTGAATCCCCTGTGGAGACCACAGAGAAAGACCTAGTCCTCCGCCTCATCGCGACCGGAGGCCTCACAACCTTTGAAAACTCGAGAGGTCTGCGGAGATCAATGCTTCCAAAGGAGACGATGCCTGTCTCCGCTTGAAAATGGATAGGAGTCCCAGGATCCCTGTGGCACGTGGAAAGGGACCCTGGGTCTCCCACCTCACGTGGAGACGCGTCCCAATTGCCATGCCAAGACTCGAGGAGAATCCCGAGGTGTCCCTCGCACCTAGGCAGGAGTCCTGACGTCGCTGAACAAACACGTGTCTGGAAGGGTCCTCCCCGTCGTAACTAGAGAATATACCCCAGGTTCCGGCCGCAACTCGAGAAAAACCATGAGACTTCCCCCTCGCCGCGAGATGAGGCCCGATGCCCCTGCACTGCGTGCAGAGCAATTCCGTGTTCCACATCAAAGGTGAAAGGAGCCTTGATTTCCTTGATGGCACTCCAGAGAAAACCCAAGATCACTGTCTCAAGTCTAGAGGGATCCTGAGGTCACTGGAGCAACACGAAAGGGCTCCGAGCACCCCAAATCAACTGGAGATGATAGGTTAGTGCCTGGCTTCGACTCAAGAGGAATACCAACTTTCCACAAGCACCTCAAGAGGAGGCTTCTCTCAGCTACAGGTAGGTGAGAGGGACCCTGAGTTTGTGGCCTCAAGTGGAATGGACACCGAGATGCTCTGACTCGAAGTAAGGCCGGATATCCCTGCAGTGAATTGAATGCAGGCTCGTCTTGGATCTCCCAAGACGCAGGGTTGTCTGAATCCCCTTCTGGAGACCACAGAGAAAGACCTGGTCCTCCGCCTCAACGTGACCGCAGGCCTCACATCCTTTGAAAACTCGAGAGGTCCGCGGAGATCAATGCTTCCAAAGAGACGATGCCTGACTCCTCTTGAAAATGGATAGGAGTCCCAGGACACTGTGGCACGTGGAAAGGAACACTGGGTCTCCTGCCTCACCTGGAGACGCATCCCAATTGCCATGCGAAACCTCGGGGAGAATCCCGAGGTGTCCATCGCACCTCGGCAGGTGTTCTGACGTCACTGAACAAACACGTGTCTGGAATTATCCCCCCCGTCGTAACTCGAGATTATACCCCAGGTTCTGGCCGCAACTCTAGAAAAACCATGAGACTTCCCCCTCGCCGCGAGATGAGGCCCTATTCCCCTGCACTGCATGCAGAGCAATTCCGTGTTCCACATCAAATGTGAAAGGAGCCTTGATTTCCTTGATGGCACTCCAGAGAAAACCCAACCTCACTGTCTCAAGTCTAGAGGAATCATGAGGTCACTGTAGCAACACGAAAGGGCTCCGTGGACCCCAAATCAAGTCGAGATGAGAGCTTATTCAATGGCTTCGACTCAAGAGGAATACCAACTTTCCACAAGCACCTCAAGAGGAGGCTTCTCTCAGCTACAGGTATGTGAGAGGGACCCTGAATTTGTGGCCTCAAGTGGAATGGACACCGAGATGCTCTGACTCGAAGTAAGAACGGATATCCCAGCAGTGAATTGAAAGCATGCTTGAATTTCATCTCCCAAGACGAAGGGATCTCTGAATCCCCTGTGGAGACCACAGAGAAAGACCAAGTTCTCCGCCTCATCGTGACCGGACGCCTCACATCCTTTGAAAATTCGAGAGGTCCGCGGAGATCAATGCTTCCAAAGGAGACGATGCCTGACTCCTCTTGAAAATGGATAGGAGTCCCAGGATCCCTGTGGCACGTGGAAAGGAACCCTGGTTCTCCCGACTCACGTGGAGACGCGTCGCAATTGCCATGCCAAGACTCGAGGACAATACCGAGGTGTCCCTCGCACCTAGGCAGGAGTCCTGACCTCGCTGAACAAACACGGGTCTGGAAGGGCCATCCCCGTCGTAACTCGAGAATATACCCCAGGTTCCGGCCGCAACTCGAGAAAAACCATGAAACTTACCCCTCGCCGCGAGATGAGGCCCGATTCCCCTGCACTGCGTGCAGAGCAATTCCATGTTCCACATCAAACGTGAAAGGAGCCTTGATTTCCTTGATGGCACTCCAGAGAAAACCCAAGATCACTGTCTCAAGTCTAGAGGGATCCTGAGGTCACTGTAGCAACACGAAAGGGCTCCGTGGACCCCAAATCAACTCGAGATGAGAGCTTAGTCCCTGGTTTCAACTCAAGAGGAATACCAACTTTCCACAAGCACCTCAAGAGGAGGCTTCTCTCAGCTACAGGTATGTGAGAGGGACCCTGAATTTGTGGCCTCAATTGGAATGGACACCGAGATGCTCTGACTCGAAGTAAGGCCGGATATCCCTGCAGTGAATTGAATGCAGGCTCGTCTTGCATCTCCCAAGACGAAGGGTTGTCTGAATCCCCTGTGGAGACCACAGAGAAAGACCTAGTCCTCCGCCTCACTGCGACCGGAGGCCTCACATCCTTTGAAAATTCGAGAGGTCCCCGGAGATCAATACTTCTGAAGGAGACGATGCCTGACTCCTCTTGCAAATGGATAGGAGTCCCAGGATCCCTGTGGCACGTGGAAAGGGACACTGGGTCTCCCGCCTCAAGTGGAGACGTGTCCCAATTGTCATGCCAAAACTCGAGGAGAATCCAGAGGTGTCCCTCTCACCTAGACCCGAGTCCTGACTTCCCTGAGCAAACAGGTGTCTGGAAGGGCCCTCCCCGTCGTAACTCGAGAATATACCCCAGGTTCCGGCCGGAACTCGGGAAAAATCATGAGACTCCCCCTCGCCGCGAGATGAGATGCGATTCCCCTGCACTGCGTCCAGAGCAATTCCGTGTTCCACATCAAACGTGAAAGGAGCCTTGATATCCTTGATGGCACTCCAGAGAAAACCCAGGATCACTTTTTCAAGTCTAGAGGGATCCTGAGGTAACTGGAGCATCAGGAACGGGCTCTGTGGACCCAAAATGAACTCGAGGTGAGAGCTTAGTCCCTGGCTTCAACTCAAGAGGAATACCAGGTTTCCACAAGCACCTCAAGAGGACGCTTCTCTCAGCTACAGGTATGTGAGAGGGACCCTGAGTTTTTGGCCTCAAGTGGAATGGACACCGAGATGCTGTGAATCGAAGTAAGGCCGGATATCCCAACAGTGGATTGAATGCAGGCTCGTCTTGCATCTCCCAAGACGAAGGGATGTCTGAATCCCCTGTGGAGACCACAGAGAAAGACCTAGTTCTCCGCCTCATCGCGATCGGAGACCTCACATCCTTTGAAAACTCGAGAGGTCCGCGGAGATCAGTGCTTCCAAAGGAGACGATGCCTGACTCCTCTGGAAAATGGATAGGAGTCCCTGGATCCCTGTGGCACGTGGAAAGGGACCCTGTGTCTCCCGCCTCACTTGGAGATGCTTCCCAATTGCCATGCCAAGACTCGAGGAGAATCCCGAGGTGTCCCTCGCACCTAGGCAGGAGTCATGACGTCGCTGAACAAACACGTGTCTGGAAGGGCCTTCCCCGTCGTAACTCGAGAATATACCCCAGGTTCCGGCCGCAACTCGAGAAAAACAATGAGACTTCCCCCTCGCCACGAGATGAGGCCTGATTCCCCTGCACTGTGTGCAGAGCAATTCCGTGTTGCACATCAAACGTGAAAGGAGCCTTGATTTCCTTGATGGCACTCCAGAGAAAACCCAAGATCACTCTCTCAAGTCTAGAGGTATCCTGAGGTCACTGGAGCAACAAAGAAGGGCTCCGTGGCCCCAAATCAACTCGAGATGAGAGCTTAGTCCCTGGCTTCAACTCAAGAGGAATACCAACTTTCCACAAGCATCTCAAGAGGAGGCTTCCGTCACCTACAGGTATGTGAGAGGGACCCTGAATTTGTGGCCTTAAGTGGATTGTACACCGAGATGCTCTGACTCGAACTAAGGCCGGATATCCCTGCAGTGAATTGAATGCAGGCTCGTCTTGCATCTCCCAAGACGAAGGGATGTCTGAATCCCCTGTGAAAACCACAGAGAAAGAACTAGTTCTCCGCCTCATCGCGACCTGAGGCCTCACATCCTTTGAAAATTCGAGAGGTACGCGAAGATCAATGCTTCCAAAGGAGACAATGCCTGACTCCTCTTGAAAATGGATAGGAGACCCAGGATCCCTGTGGCACGTGGAAAGGGACCCTGGGTCTCCCGCCTCACGTGCAGACGCGTCCCAATTGCCATGCCAAGACTTGGGGAGAATACCGAGGTGTCCCTCACACCTAGGCAGGTGTTCTGACATCGCTGAACAAACACGTGTCTGGAAAGGCCCTCCCCGTCGGAACTCGAGAATATACCCCAGGTTCCGGCTGCAACTCGAGAAAAACCATGAGACTTCCCCCTCGCCGCGAGATGAGGCTCGATTCCCCTGCTTTGCGTGCAGAGCAATTCCGTGTTCCACATCAAAGGTGAAAGGAGCCTTGATTTCCTTGATGGCACTCCAGAGAAAACCCAAGATCACTTTGTCAAGTCTAGAGGGATCCTGAGGTCACTGGAGCAACAAAAAAGGGCTCCCTGGACCCCAAATCAACTCGAGATGAGAGCTTATTCCCTGGCTTTGACTCAAGAGGAATAGGAACTTTCCACAAGCACCTCAAGAGGAGGCTTCTCTCAGCTACAGGTATGTGAGAGGGACCCAGAGTTTATGGCCTTAAGTGGATTGTACACCGAGATGCTCTAACTCGAAGTAAGGCCGGATATCCCTGCAGTGAACTGAATGCAGGCTCATCTTGCATCTCCCAAGACGAAGGGATGTCTGAATCCCCTGTGGAGACCACAGAGAAAGACCTAGTTCTCCGCCTCATAGCGACCGGAGGCCTCACATCCTTTGAAAACTCGAGAGGTCCGCGGAGATCAATGCTTCCAAAGGAGACGATGCCTGACTCCTCTTGAAAATGGATAGGAGTCCCAGGATCCCTGTGGCACGTGGAAACGGACACTGGGTCTCCGGCCTCACGTGGAGACGTGTCCCAATTGCCATGCCAAGACTCGAGGAGAATTCCGAGGTGTCCCTCGCACCTAGGCCCGAGTCCTGACGTCGCTGAACAAACACGTGTCTGGTAGGGCCCTCCCCGTCGTAACTCGAGAATATACCCCAGGTTCTGGCCGCAACTCGAGAAAAACCATGAGACTTCCCCCTCGCCGCGAGATGAGGCCCGATTCCCCTGCTCTAGGTGCAAAGTAATTCCGTGTTTCACATCAAACGTGAAAGGAGCCTTGATTTCCTTGATGGCACTCCAGAGAAAACCCAACATCACTGTCTCAAGTCTAGAGGGATCCTGAGGTCACTGGAGCAACACGAAAGGGCTCTGTGGACCCCAAAACAACTGGAGATGAGAGCTTAGTCCCTGGCTTCAACTCAAGAGGAATACCAACTTTCCACAAGCACCTCAAGAAGAGGCTTCTCTCAGCTACAGGTATGTGAGAGGGACCCTGAGTTTGTGGCCTCAAGTGGAATGGACACCGAGATGCTCTGACTCGAAGTAAGGCAGGATATCCCAAAAGTGAATTAAATGCAGGCTCGTCTTGCATCTCCCAAGACGAAGGGATGTCTGAATCCCCTGTGGAGACGACAGAGAAAACCTAGTTCTCCGCCTCATCGCGACCGAAGACCTCACATCCTTTGAAAACTCGAGAGGTCCACGGAGATCAATGCTTCCAAAGGAGACGATGCCTGACTCCTCTTGAAAATGGATAGGATTCCCAGGATCCCTGTGGCATGTGGAAAAGGACCCTGGGTCTCCCGCCTCATGTGGAGACGCGTCCCAATTGCCATGCCAAGACTCGAGGAGAAACCCGAGGTGTCCCTCGCAACTAGGCAGTAGTCCTGACGTCGCTGAACAAACACGTGTCTGGAAGGGCCCTTCCCGTCGTAACTCGAGAGTATACCCCGGTTCTGGCCGCAACTCGAGAAAAACCATGAGACTTCCCCCTCGCCGCGAGATGAGGCCCGATTCCCCTGCACTGTGTGCAGAGCAATTCCGTGTTCCACATCAAACGTGAAAGGAGCCTTGATTTCCTTGATGGCACTCCAGAGAAAACCCAAGATCACTGTCTCAAGTCTAGAGGGATCCTGATGTCACTGGAGCAACACCAAAGGGCTCCGTCGACCCATATCAACTCGAGATGAGAGGTTAGTCCCTGGCTTCGACTCAAGAGGAATACCAACTTTCCACAAGCACCTCTAGAGGAGGCTTCTCTCAGCTACAGGTATGTGAGAGGGACCCTGAGTTTGTGGCCTCAAGTGGAATGGACACCGAGATGCTCTGACTCAAAGTAAGGCCGGATATCCCTGCAGTGAATTGAATGCAGGCTCGTCTTGCATCTCCCAAGACGAAGGGATGTCTGAATCCCCTGTGGAGACCACAGAGAAAGACTTAGTTCTCCGTCTCATCGCTAAGTGAGGCCTCACATCCTTTGAAAACTCGAGAGGTCCGCGGAGATCAATGCTTCCAGAGGAGACGATGCCTGACTCCTCTTGAATATGGATAGGAGTCCCAGAATCCCTGTGTCACGTGGAAAGGGACCCTGGGTCTCCCGCCTCACGTGGAGACGCGTCCCAATTGCCATGGCAAGACTCGAGGAGAATCCCATGGTGTCCCTCGCACCTAGGCCGGAGTCCTGACGTCGCTGAACAAACACGTGTCTGGAAGGGCCCTCCCCGTCGTCACTCAAGAATATACCCCAGGTTCTGGCCGCAACTCGAGAAAAACCATGAGACTTCCCCCTCGCTGCGAAATGAGGCCTGATTCCCCTGCACTGCCTGCAGAGCAATTCCGTGTTCCACATCAAACGTGAAAGGAGCCTTGATTTCCTTGATGGCACTCCAGAGAAAACCCAAGATCACTGTCTCAAGTCGAGAGGGATCCTGAGGTTACTGGAGCATCACGAAAGGGCTCCGTGGACCCCAAATGAACTCGAGATGAGAGCTTAGTCCCTGACTTCGACTCAAGAGGAATACCAACTTCCCACAAGCACCTCAAGAGGAGGCTTCTCTCAGCTACAGGTATGTGAGAGTGACCCTGAATTTGTGCCCTCAAATGGAATGGACACCGAGATGCTCTGACTCGAAGTAAGGCCGGATATCCCTGCAGTGAAATGAAGGCAGGTTCGTCTTGCATCTAGAAAGACGAAGGGATGTCTGAATCCCCTGTGGAGACCACAGAGAAAGACCTAGTTCTCCGCCTCATCGCGACCGGAGGCCTCACATCCTTTGAAAACTCGAGAGGTAAGCGGAGATCAATGCTTCCAAAGGAGACGATGCCTGCCTTCTCTTGAAAATGGATAGGAGTCCCAGGATCCCTGTGGCACGTGGAAAGGAACCCTGGGTCTCCCGCCTCACGTGGAGACGCGTCCCAATTGCCATGCCAAGACTCGAGGACAATCCCGAGGTGTCCCTCGCACCTATGCCCGAGTCCTGACGTCGCTGAACAAACACATGTTTGGAAGGGCCCTCCCCGTCGTAACTCGAGAATATACCACAGATTCCGGCCGCAACTCGAGTAAAACCATGAGACTTCCCCCTCGCCGAGAGATGAGGCCCGATTCCCCTGCACTGCGTGCAGAGCAATTCCGTTTTCCACATCAAACGTGAAAGGAGCCTTGATTTCCTTGATGACACTCCAGAGAAAACCCAAGATCACTGTCTCAAGTCGAGAGGGATCCTGAAGTCACTGGAGCAACACGAAAGGGCTCCGTGGACCCCAAACTAACTCGAGATGAGAGCTTAGTCCCTGGCTTCGACTCAAGAGGAATACCAACTTTCCACAAGCTCCTCAAGAGGAGGCTTCTCTCAGCTACAGGTATGTGAGAGGGACCCTGAGTTTGTGGCCTCAAGTGGAATGGACACCGAGATGCTCTGACTCGAAGTAAGGCCGGATATCCCTGCAGTGAATTGAATATAGGCTCGTCTTGCACCTCCCAAGACGAAGGAATGTCTGATTCCCCTGTGGAGACCACAGAGAAAGACCTAGTTCTCCGCGTCATCGCGACCGGGGCCTCACATCCTTTGAAAACTCGAGAGGTCCAGGGAGATCAATGCTTCCAAAGGAGACGATGCCTGACTCCTCTTGAAAATGGATAGGAGTACCAGGATCCCTGTGGCACGTGGAAAGGGACCCTGGGCCTCCGGCCTCACGTGGAGACGCGTTCCAATTGCCATGCCAAGACTCGAGGAGAATCCCGAGGTGTCCCTCACACCTAGGCAGGAGTCCTGACGTCGCTGAACAAACACGTGTCTGGAAGGGCCCTCCGCGTCGTAACTCGAGAATATGCCCCAGGTTCCGTCCGCAATTCGAGAAAAACAATGAGATTTCCCCCTCGCAGAGAGATGAGGCCCGATTCCGCTGCACTCCGTGCAGAGCAATTCCAAGTTCCACATCAAACGTGAAAGGAGCCTTGATTTCCTTGATGGCATTTCAGAGAAAACCCAAGATCACTGTCTCATGTCTGGAGGGATCCTGAGGTCACTGGAGCAACACGAAAGGGCTTCGTGGACCCAAGTCAACTGGAGATGAGAGCTTAGTTCCTGGCTTCGACTCAAGAGAAATACCAACTTTCCACAAGCACCTCAAGAGGAGGCTTCTCTCAGCTACAGGTATGTGAGAGGGACCCTGAGTTTGTGGCCTCAAGTGGAATGGACCCCGTGATGCTCTGTCGCGAAGTACGGACGGATAGCCCTGCAGTGAATTGAATGCAGGCGCGTCTTGCATCTCCCAAGACGAAGGGATGTCTGAATCCCCTGTGGAGACCACAGAGAAAGACCTACTTCTTCGCCGCATCGCGACCGGAGGCCTCACATCCTTTGAAAACTAGAGAGGTGCAAGGAGATCAATGCTTCCAAAAGAGACGATGCCTGACACCTCTTGAAAATGGATAGGAATCCCAGGATCCCTGTGGCACGTGGAAAGGGACACTTGGCCTCCCGCCTCACGTGGAGACGCGTCCCAATTGCCATGCCAAGACTCGAGAAGAATCCCGAGGTGTCCCTCGCACCTAGGCATGAGTCCTGACGTCGTTGAACAAACACGTGTCTGGAAAGGCCCTCCCCGTCGTAACTCGAGAATATACCCCAGGTTCCGGCCGCAACTCGAGAAAAACCATGGGACTTCCCCCTCGCCGCGAGATAAGGCCCGATTCCCCTGCACTGCGTGCAGAGCAATTCCGTGTTCCACATCAAACGTGAAAGGAGCCTTGATTTCCTTGATGGCACTCCAGAGAAAACCCAAGATCACTCTCTCAAGTCTAGAGGGATTCTCAGGTCACTGTAGCAACACGAAAGGGCTCCGTGGACCCAAGTCAACTGGAGATGAGAGCTTAGTTCCTGGCTTCGACTCAAGAGGAATACCAACTTTCCACAAGCACTTCAAGAGGAGGCTTCTCTCAGCTACATGAATGTGAGAGGGACCCTGAGTTTGTGGCCTCAAGTGGAATGGACACCGAGATGCTCTGACTCGAAGTAAGGCCGGATATCCCTGCAGTGAATTGAATGCAGGCTCGTCTTGCATCTCCCAAGACAAAGGGATGTCTGAATCCCGTGTGGAGACCACAGAGAAAAACCTAGTTCTCCGCCTCATCGCGACCAGAGGCCTCACATCCTTTGAAAACTCGAGAGGTTCGCGGAGATCAATGCTTCCAGAGGAGACGATGCCTGACTCCTCTTGATATGGATAGGAGTCCCAGGATCCCTGTGGCACATGGAAAGGGACCCTCAGTCTCCCGCCTCACGTGGAGACGCGTCCCAATTGCCATGCCAAGACTCGAGGAGAATCCCGAGGTGTCCCTCGCACTTAGGCAGGAGTCATGACGTCGCTGAACAAACACGTGTCTGGAAGGGCCCTCCCCGTCGTAACTCGAGAATATACCCCAGGTTCCGGCCGCAACTCGAGAAAAACCATTAGACTTCCCCCTCGCCCCGAGATGAGGCCCGATTCCCCTGCACTGCGTGCAGAGCAATTGCGTGTTCCACATCAAACGTGAAAGGAGCCTTGATTTCCTTGATGGCACTCCAGAGAAAACCCAAGATCACTGTCTCAAGTCTAGAGGGATCCTGAGGTCACTGTACCAACACGAAAGGGCTCCGTGGACCCCAAATCAACTCGAGATGAGAGCTTAGTCCCTGGCTTCGACTCAAGAGGAATGCCAACTTTCCACAAGCACATCAAGAGGAGGCTTCTCTCAGCTACAGGTATGTGAGAGGGACACTGAGTTTGTGGCCTCAAGTGGAATGGACACTGAGATGCTCTGACTCTAAGTAAGGCCGGATATCCCTGCAGTGAATTGAATGCAGGCTTGTCTTTCATCTCCCAAGACGAAGGGATGTCTGAATCCCCTGTGGAGACCACAGAGAAAGACCTAGTTCTCCGCCTCATCGCGACCGGAGGCCTCACATCCTTTGAAAACTCGAGAGGTCTGCGAAGATCAATGCTTCCAAAGGAGACGATGCCTGACTCCTCTTGAAAATGGATAGGAGTCCCAGGAACCCTGTGGCACGTGGAAAGGGACCCTGGGTCTCCCGACTCACGTGGAGATGCGTCCCAATTGCCATGCCAAGACTCGAGGAGAATCCCGAGGTGTCCCTCGCACTTAGGCAGGAGTCCTGACGTCGCTGAAAAGACATGTGTCTGGAAGGGCCCTCCCCGTCGTAACTCGAGACTATACCCCTGGTTCCGTCCGTAACTAGAGAAAAACCATGAGACTTCCACCTCGCCGCGAGATGAGGCCCGATTTCCCTGCACTGCGTGTAGAGCAATTCCGTGTTCCACATCAAACGTGAAAGGAGCCTTGATTTCCTTCATGGCTCTCCGGAGAAAACCCAAGATCCCTGTCTCACGTCGAGAGGGATCCTGAGGTCACTGGAGCAACACGAAAGGGCTCCGTGGACCCCAAATCAACTCGAGATGAGAGCTTAGTCCCTGGCTTCGACTTACGAGGAATACCAACTTTCCACAAGCACCTCAAGAGGAGGCTTCTCTCAGCTACAGGTATGTGAGAGGAACCCTGAGTTTGTGGCCTCAAGTGGAATGGACACCGAGATGCTCTGACTCGAGGTAAGACCGGATATCCCTGCAGTGAATTGAATGCAGGCTCGTCTTGCTTCTCCCAAGACGAAAGGATGTCTGAATCCCCTGTGGAGACCACAAGAAAGACCTAGTCCTCCGACTCATCGCGCCCGGAGGCCTCACACCCTTTGAAAACTCGAGAGGTTCGCGGAGATCAATGTTTCCAAAGGAGACGATGCCTGACTCCTCTTGCAAATGGATAGGAGTCCCAGGATCCCTGTGGCACGTGGAAATGAACCCTGGGTCTCCCGCCTCACGTGGAGACGCGTCCCAATTGCCATGCCAAGACTCGAAGAGAATCCCGAGGTGTCCCTCGCACCTAGGCAGGAGTCCTGATGTCGCTGAACAAACACGTGTCTGGAAGGGCCCTCCCCGTCGTAACTCGAGAATATACCCCAGGTTCCGGCCGCAACTCGAGAAAAACCATTAGACTTCCCCCTCGCCGCGAGGTGAGGCCCGATTCCCCTGCACTGCATGCAGAGAAATTCCGTGTTCCACATCAAACGTGAAAGGAGCCTTGATTTCCTTGATGGCACTCCAGAGAAAACCCAAGATCACTGTTTCAAGTCTAGAGGCATCCTGAGGTCAGTGGAGCAACACGAAAGGGCTCCGTGGACCCCAAATCAACTCGAGATGAGAGCTTAATCACTGGCTTCGACTCAAGAGGAATGCCAACTTTCCACAAGCACCTCAAGAGGAGATTTTTCTCAGCTACAGGTATGTGAGAGGGACCCTGAGTTTGTGGCCTCAAGTGGAATGGACACCGAGATGCTCTGACTCGAAGTAAGGCCGGATATCCCTGCAGTGAATTGAATGAGGGCTTGTCTTGCATCTCCCAAGACGAAGGGATGTCTGAATCCCCTGTGGAGACCACAGAGAAAGACCTAGTTCTTCGCCTCATCGCGACCGGAGGCCTCATATCTTTTGAAAACTCGAGAGGTCCGCGAAGATCAATGCTTCCAAAGGAGACGATGCCTGACTCCTCTTGAAAATGGATAGGAGTCCCAGGAACCCTGTGGCACGTGGAAAGGGACACTGGGTCTCCCGCCTCACGTGGAGACGCGTCCCAATTGCCATGCCAAGACTCGAGGAGAATCCCGAGGTGTCCCTCGCACCTAGGCAGGAGTCCTGACATCGCTGAACAAACACGTGTCTGGAAGGGCCCTCCCCGTCGTAACTCGAGAATATACCTCAGGTTTCGCCGCAACTCGAGAAAAACCATGAGACTTCCCCCTAGCCGCGAGATGAGGCCCGATTCCCCTGCACTGCATGCAGAGCAATTCCGTGTTCCACATCAAACGTGAAAGGAGCCTTGATTTCCTTGATGGCACTCCAGAGAAAACCCAAGATCACTGTCTCAAGTCTAGAGGGATCCTGAGGTCACTGGAGCAACACGAACTGGCTCCGTGGACCCCAAATCAACTCGAGATGAGAGCTTAGTCCCTGGCTTCGACTCAAGAGGAATACCAACTTTCCACAAGCACCTCAAGAGGAGGCTTGTCTCAGCTACAGGTATGTGAGAGGGACCCTGAGTTTGTGGCCTCAAGTGGAATGGACACCGAGATGCTCTGACTAGAAGTAAGGCCGGATATCCCTGCAGTGAATTGAATGCAGGCTCATCTTGGATCGCCCAAGACGAAGGGATGTCTGAATCCCCTGTGGAGCCCACAGAGAAAGACCTAGTCCTCCGCCTCATCGCGACCGGAGGCCTCACACCCTTTGAAAACTCGAGAGGTCCGCGGAGATCAATGCTTCCAAAGGAGACGATGCCTGACTCCTCTTGCAAATGGATAGGAGTCCCAGGATCCCTGTGGCACATGGAAAGGGACCCTCAGTCTCCCGCCTCACGTGGAGACGCGTCCCAATTTCCATGCCAAGACTCGAGGAGAATCCCGAGGTGTCCCTCGCACTTAGGCAGGAGTCATGACGTCGCTGAACAAACACGTGTCTGGAAGGGCCCTCCCCGTCGTAACTCGAGAATATACCCCAGGTTCCGGCCGCAACTCGAGAAAAACCATCAGACTTCCCCCTCGCCCCGAGATGAGGCCCGATTCCCCTGCACTGCGTGCAGAGCAATTGCGTGTTCCACATCAAACGTGAAAGGAGCCTTGATTTCCTTGATGGCACTCCAGAGAAAACCCAAGATCACTGTCTCAAGTCTAGAGGGATCCTGAGGTCACTGTACCAACACGAAAGGGCTCCGTGGACCCCAAATCAACTCGAGATGAGAGCTTAGTCCCTGGCTTCGACTCAAGAGGAATGCCAACTTTCCACAAGCACATCAAGAGGAGGCTTCTCTCAGCTACAGGTATGTGAGAGGGACACTGAGTTTGTGGCCTCAAGTGGAATGGACACTGAGATGCTCTGACTCTAAGTAAGGCCGGATATCCCTGCAGTGAATTGAATGCAGGCTTGTCTTGCATCTCCCAAGACGAAGGGATGTCTGAATCCCCTGTGGAGACCACAGAGAAAGACCTAGTTCTCCGCCTCATCGCGACCGGAGGCCTCACATCCTTTGAAAACTCGAGAGGTCCGCGAAGATCAATGCTTCCAAAGGAGACGATGCCTGACTCCTCTTGAAAATGGATAGGAGTCCCAGGAACCCTGTGGCACGTGGTAAGGGACCCTGGGTCTCCCGACTCACGTGGAGATGCGTCCCAATTGCCATGCCAAGACTCGAGGAGAATCCCGAGGTGTCCCTCGCACCTAGGCAGGAGTCCTGACGTCGCTGAAAAGACATGTGTCTGGAAGGGCCCTCCCCGTCGTAACTCGAGACTATACCCCTGGTTCCGGCCGTAACTAGAGAAAAACCATGAGACTTCCACCTCGCCGCGAGATGAGGCCCGATTACCCTGCACTGCGTGAAGAGCAATTCCGTGTTCCACATCAAACGTGAAAGGAGCCTTGATTTCCTTCATGGCTCTCCAGAGAAAACCCAAGATCCCTGTCTCACGTCGAGAGGGATCCTGAGGTCACTGGAGCAACACGAAAGGGCTCCGTGGAAACCAAATCAACTCGAGATGAGAGCTTAGTCCCTGGCTTCGACTTACGAGGAATACCAACTTTCCACAAGCACCTCAAGAGGAGGCTTCTCTCAGCTACAGGTATGTGAGAGGGACCCTGAGTTTGTGGCCTCAATTGGAATGGACACCGAGATGCTCTGACTCGAGGTAAGACCGGATATCCCTGCAGTGAATTGAATGCAGGCTCGTCTTGCTTCTCCCAAGACGAAAGGATGTCTGAAACCCCTGTGGAGACCACAAGAAAGACCTAGTCCTCCGACTCATCGCGCCCGGAGGCCGCACACCCTTTGAAAACTCGAGAGGTTCGCGGAGATCAATGTTTCCAAAGGAGACGATGCCTGACTCCTCTTGCAAATGGATAGGAGTCCCAGGATCCCTGTGGCACGTGGAAATGGACCCTGGGTCTCCCACCTCACGTGGAGACGCGTCCCAATTGCCATGCCAAGACTCGAGGAGAATCCCGAGGTGTCCCTCGCACCTAGGCAGGAGTCCTGACATCGCTGAACAAACACGTGTCTGGAAGGGCCCTCCCCGTCGTAACTCGAGAATATACCCCAGGTTTCGGCCGCAACTCGAGAAAAACCATGAGACTTCCCCCTAGCCGCGAGATGAGGCCCGATTCCCCTGCACTGCGTGCAGAGCAATTCCGTGTTCCATATCAAACGTGAAAGGAGCCTTGATTTCCTTGATGGCACTCCAGAGAAAACCAAAGATCACTTTCTCAAGTCTAGAGGGATCCTGAGGTCACTGTAGCAACACGAAATTTCTCCGTGGACCCCAAATCAAAGCGAGATGAGAGCTTAGTCCCTGGCTTTGACTCAAGAGGAATACCAACTTTCCACAAGCACCTCAAGAGGAGGCTTCTCTCAGCTACAGGTTTGTGAGTGGGACCCTGAGTTTGTGGCCTCAAGTGGAATGGACACCGAGATGCTCTGACTCGAAGTAAGGCCGGATATCCCTGCAGTGAATTGAATGCAGGCTCGTCTTGAATCTCCCAAGACGAAGGGATGTCTGAATCCCCTGTGGAGACCACAGAGAAAGACCTAGTCCTCCGCCTCATCGTGACCGGAGGCCTCACATCCTTTGAAAACTCGAGAGGTCCGCGGAGAACAATGCTTCCAAAGGAGACGATGCCTGACTCCTCTTGAAAATGGATAGGAGTCCCAGGATCCCTGTGGCACTTGGAAAGGGACCCTGGGTCTCCCGCCTCACGTGGAGACGCGTCCCAATTGCCATGCCAAGACTCGAGGAGAATCCCGAGGTGTCCCTCGCACCTAGGCCGGAGTCCTGACGTCGCTGAACTAACACGTGTCTGGAAGGGCCCTCCCCGTCGTAACTCGAGAATATACACCAGGTTCCGGCCGCAACTCGAGAAAAACCATGAGACTTCCCCCTCGCCGCATGATGAGGCCAATTCCCCTGCACTGCGTGCAGAGTAATTCCGTGTTCCACATCAAACGTGAAAGGATCCTTGATTTCCTTGATGGCACTCCAGAGAAAACCCAAGATCACTCTCTCAAGTCTACAGGGATCCTGAGGTCACTGTAGCAACACGAAAGGGCTCCCTGGACCCCAAATCAACTCGAGATGAGATCCACGTCCCTGGTTTCGACTCAAGACGAATACCCACTTTCCACAAGCACCTCAAGAGGAGGCTTCTCTCAGCTACAGGTATGTGAGAGGGACCCTGAGTTGGTGGCCTCAAGTGGAATGGACACCGAGATGCTCTGACTCGAAGGAAGGCCGGATATCCCTGCAGTGAATTGAATGCAGGCTCGTCTTGCATCTCCCACGACGAAGGGATGTCTGAATCACCTGTGGAGACCACAGAGAAACACCTAGTTCTCCGCCTCATCGCGAACGGAAGCCTCACGTCCTTTGCAAACTCGAGAGGTCCGCGGAGATCAATGCTTCCAATGGAGACGATGCCTGACCAGTCTTGAAAATGGATAGGAGTCCCAGGATCCCTGTGGCACGTGGAAAGGGACCCTGGGTCTCCTGCCTCACGTGGAGACACGTCCCAATGGCCATGCCAAGACTCGAGGAGAATCCCGAGGTGTCCCTCGAACGTAGGCAGGAGTCCTGACGTCGCTGAACAAACACGTGTCTGGAAGGGCCCTCCCAGTCGTAACTCGAGAATATACCCCAGGTTCCGGCCGCAACTCGAGAAAAACCATGAGACTTCCCCCTCGCCGCGAGATGAGGCCCGATTCCCCTGCACTGCGAGCAGAGCAATTCCGTGTTCCACATCAAACATGAAAGGAGCCTTGATTTCCTTGATGGCACTCCAGAGAACACCCAAGATCACTGTCTCAAGTCTAGAGGGATCCTGAGGTCTCTGTAGCAACACGAAAGGGCTCCCTGTACCCCAAATCAACCCGAGATGAGAGCTTCGTCCCTGGCTTCAACTCAAGAGGAATACCCACTTTCCACAAGCATCTCAAGAGGAGGCTTCTCTCAGCTACAGGTATGTGAGAGGGACCCTGAGTTTGTGGCCTCAAGTGGAATGGACACCGAGATGCTCTGACTCGAAGGAAGGCCGGATATCCGTGCAGTGAATTGAATGCAGGCTCGTCTTGCATCTCCCAAGACGAAGGGATGTCTGAATCCCCTGTGGAGACCACAGAGAAAGACCTAGGTCTCCGCCTCATCGTGCCCAGAGGCCTCACGTCCTTTGAAAACTCGAGAGGTCCGCGGAGATCAATGCTTCCAAAGGAGACGATACCTGACTCCTCTTGAAGATGGATAGGAGTCCCAGAATCCCTGTGGCACGTGGAAAGGGACGCTGGGTCTCCCGCCTCACGTGGAGACGCGTCCCAATGGCCATGCCAAGACTCGAGGAGAATCCCGAGGTGTCCCTCGCACCTAGGCAGGAGTCCTGACGTCGCTGAACAAACACGTGTCTGGAAGGGCCCTCCCCGTCGTAACTCGAGAATATACCCCAGGTTCCGGCCGCAACTCGAGCAAAACCATGAGACTTCTCCCTCGCCGCGAGATGAGGCCCGATTCCCCTGCACTGCGTGCAGAGCAATTCCGTGTTGCACATCAAACGTGAATGGAGCCTTGATTCCTTGATGGCCATCCAGAGAATACCCAAGATCACTGTCTCAAGTCTAGAGGGATCCTGAGGTCACTGTAGCAACACGAAAGGGCTCCGTGGACCCCAAATCAACTCGAGATGAGAGCATCGCCCCGGCTTCGACTCAAGAGGAATACCAAATTTCCACAAGCACCTCAACAGGAGGCTTCTCTCAGCTACCAGTATGTGAGAGGGACCCTGAGTTTGTGGCCTCAAGTGGAATGGACACCGAGATTCTCTGACTCGAAGTAAGGCCGAATATCCCTGCAGTGAATTGAATGCAGGCTCGTCTTGCATCTCCCAAGACGAAGGGATGTCTGAATCCCCTGTGGAGACCACAGAGAAAGAACTAGTTCTCCGACTCATCCTGACCGGAGGCCTCACATCCTTTGAAAACTCGAGAGGTCCACGGAGATCAATGCTTCCAAAGGAGACGATGCCTGACTCCTCTTGCAAATGGATAGGAGTCCCAGGATCCCTGTGGCACGTCGAAAGGGATCCTGGGTCTCCCGCCTCACGTGGAGACGCGTCCCAATTTCCATGCCAAGACTCAAGGAGAATCCTGAAGTGTCCCTCACACCTAGGCAGGAGTCCTGACGTCGCTGAACAAACACGTGTCAGGAAGGGCCCTCCCCGTCGTAACTCGAGAATATACCCCAGGTTCCGGCCGCAACTCTAGAAAAACCATGAGACTTCCCCCTTGCCGCGAGATGATGCCCGATTCCCCTGCACTGCGTGCAGAGCAATTCCGTGTTCCACATCAAACGTGAAAGGAGCCTTGATTTCCTTGATGGCACTCTAGAGAAAACCCAAGATCACTGTCTCAAGTCTAGAGGGATCATGAGGTCACTGGAGCAACAAGAAAGGGCTCCGTGGACCCCAAATCAACTCGAGATGAGATCTTAGTCCCTGGCTTCGACTCAAGAGGAACACCAACTTTCCACAAGCACCTCAAGAGGAGGCTTCTCTCAGCTACAGGTATGTGAGAGGGACCCTGAGTTTGTGGCCTCAAGTGGAATGGACACCGAGATGCTCTGACTCGAAGTAAGGCCGGATATCCCGGCAGTGAATTGAATGCAGGCTCGTCTTGCATCTCCCAAGACGAAAGGATGTCTGAAACCTCTGTGGAGAACACAGAGAAAGACCTAGTCCTCCGCTTCATCGCGACCGGAGGCCTCACATCCTTTGAATACTCGAGAGGTCAGCGGAGATCAATGCTTCCAAAGGAGACGATGCCTGACTCATCTTGAAAACGGATAGGAGTCCCAGGATCCCTGTGGCACGTGGAAAGGGACCCTGGGTCTCCCGCCTCACGTGGAGAGAGTCACAAATGCCATGCCAAGACTCGAGGAGAATCCCGAGGTGTCCCTCGCACCTAGGCAGGAGTCATGACATCGCTGAACAAACAAGTGTCTGGAAGGGCCCTCCCCGTCGTAACTCGAGAATATACCCCAGGTTCCGGCCGCAACTCGAGAAAATCCATGAGACTTCCCTCTCGCCCCGAGATGAGACCCCATTCCCCTGCACTGCGTGCAGAGCAATTGCGTGTTCCACATCAAACGTGAAAGGAGCCTTGATTTCCTTGATGGCACTTCAGAGAAAACCCAAGATCACTGTCTCAAGTCTAGAGGGATCCTGAGGTCACTGGAGCAACACGAAAGGGCTCCGTGGACCCCAAATCAACTCGAGATGAGAGCTTCGTCCCTGGCTTCGACTCAAGAGGAATACCACCTTTCCACAAGCACCTCAAGAGGAGGCTTCTCTCAGCTACAGGTATGTGAGAGGGACCCTGAGTTTGTGGCCTCAAGTGGAATGGACACCGAGATGCTCTGACTAGAAGTAAGGCCGGATATCCCTGCAGTGAATTGAATGCAGGCTCGTCTTGCATCTCCCAAGACGAAGGGATGTCTGAAAACCCTGTGGAGACCACAGAGAAAGAACTAGATCTCCGCCTCATCGCGACCGGAGGCCTCACATCCTTTGAAAACTCGAGAGGTCCGCGGAGATCAATGCTTCCAAAGGAGACGATGCCTGACTCCTCTTGCAAATGGATAGGAGTCCCAGGATCCCTGTGGCACGTGGAAAGGGACCTTGGGTCTCCCTCCTCACGTGGACACGCGTCCCAATTGTCATGCCAAGACTCGAGGAGAATATCGAGGTGTCCCTCGCACCTAGGCAGGAGTCATGACATCGCTGAACAAACAAGTGTCTGGAAGGGCCCACCCCATCGTAACTCGAGAATATAAATCAGGTTCCGGCCGTACCTCGAGAAAAAATATGAGACTTCCCCCTCGCCGCGAGATGAGGCCTGATTCCCCTGCACTGCGTGCAGAGCAATTCCGTGTTCCACATCAAACGTGAAAGGAGCCTTGATTTCCTTGATGGCACTCCAGAGAAAACCCAAGATCACTGTCTCAAGTCTAGAGGGATCCTGAGGTCACTGAGGCAACACGAAAGGGCTCCGTGGTCCCCAAATCAACTGGAGATGATAGCTTAGTCCCTGGCTTCGACTCAAGAGGACTACCAACTTTCCACAAGCACCTCAAGAGGAGGCTTCTCTCAGCTACAGGTAGGTGAGTGGGACCCTGAGTTTGTGGCCTCAAGTGGAATGGACACCGAGATGCTCTGACTCGAAGTAAGGCCGGATATCCCTGCAGTGAATTGAATGCAGGCTCGTCTTGCATCTCCCAAGACTCAGGGTTGTCTGAATCCCCTGTGGAGACCCCAGAGAAAGACCTGGTCCTCCGCCTCAACGCGACTGCAGGCCTCACATCCTTTGAAAACTCGAGAGGTCCGCGGAGATCAATGCTTCCAAAGGAGACGATGCCTGACTCCTCTTGAAAATGGATAGGAGTCCCGAGATCCCTGTGGCACGTGGAAAGGGACCCTGGGTCTCCCGCCTCAGGTGGAGACGCGTCACAATTTCCATGCCAAGACTCGAGGAGAATCCCGAGGTGTCCCTCGCACCTGGGCATTAGTCCTGACGTCGCTGAACACACTCGTGTATGGAAGGGCCCTCCCCGTCGTAACTCAAGAATACACCCCAGGTTCAGGCCGCAACTCGAGAAAAACCATGAGACTTCCCCCTCGCCGCGTCATGAGGCCCGATTCCCCTGCACTGCGTGCAGAGCAATTCCGTGTTCCATATCAAACGTGAAAGGAGCCTTGATTTCCTTGATGGCACTCCAGAGAAAACCCAAGATCACTGTCTCAAGTCTAGAGGGATCCTGAGGTCACTGGAGCAACACGAAATTGCTCCGAGGACCCCAAATCAAATCGAGATGAGACCTTAGTCCCTGGCTTCGACTCAAGAGGAATACCAACTTTCCACAAGCACCTGAAGAGGAGGCTTCTCTCAGCTACATGTATGTGAGAGGGACTCTGAGTTTGTGGCCTCAAGTGGAATGGACACCGAGATGCTCTGACTCGAAGTAAGGCGGGATATCTTTGCCGTGAATTGAATGCAGGCTCTTCTTGCTTCTCCCAAGACGAAGGGATGTCTGAATCCCCTGTGGAGACCACAGAGAAAGACCGAGTCCTCCACCTCAACGGGACCGGAGGCCTCACATCCTTTGAAAACTCGAGAGGTCCGTGGAGATCAATGCTTCCAAAGGAGACGATGCCTGACTCCTACTGAAAATGGATAGGAGTCCCAGGATCCCTGTGGCACGTCGAAAGGGTCCCTGGGTCTCCCGCCTCATGTGGAGACGCATCCCAATTGCCATGCCAAGACTCTAGGAGAATCCCGAGGTGTCCCTCACACCTAGGCAGGAGTCCTGACATCGATGAACAAACACGTGTCTGGAAGAGCCCTCCCCGTCGTAACTCGAGAATATACCCCAGGTTCCGGCCGCAACTCGAGAAAAACCATGAGACTTCCCCCTCGCCACGAGATGAGGCTTGATTCCCCTGCACTGCATGCAGAGCAATTTCATGTTCCATATCAAACGTGAAAGGAGACTTGATTTCCTTGATGGCACTCCAGAGAAAACCCAAGATCACTGTCTCAAGTCTAGAGGGATCCTGAGGTCACTGGAGCAACACGAAAGGGCTCCGTGGACCCCAAATCAAGTCGAGATGAGAGCTTAGTCCCTGGCTTCGACTCAAGAGGAATACCAACTTTCCACAAGCACCTCAAGAGGAGGCTTTTCTCAGCTACAGGTATGTGAGAGGGACCCTGAGTTTGTGGCTCAATTGGAATGGACACCGAGATGTTCTGACTTGAAGTAAGGCCGGATATCCCTGCAGTGAATTGAATGCAGGCTCGTCTTGCATCTGCCAAGACGAAGGCATGTCTGAATCCCCTGTGGAGACCACAGAGAAAGACCGAGTCCTCCACCTCAACGCGACCGGAGGCCTCACATCCTTTGAAAACTCGAGAGGTCTGCGGAGATCAATGCTTCCAAAGGACACGATGCCTGACTCCTCTTGAAAATGGATAGGAGTCCCAGGATCCCTGTGGCACGTGGAAAGGGACCCTGGGTCTCCTGCCTCACGTGGAGACGCGTCACAACTGCCATGCCAAGACTCGAGGAGGATCCCGAGGTGTCCCTCCCACCTAGGCAGGAGTCCTGACGTCGCTGAACAAACACGTGTCAGGAAGGGCCCTCCCCGACGTAACTCAAGAATATACCCCAGGTTCCGGCCGCAACTCGAGAAAAACCAAGAGACTTCCCCCTCGCCGCGAGATGAGGCCCGATTCCCCTGCACTGCGTGCAGAGCAATTCCGTGTTCCACATCAAACGTGAAAGGAGCCTTGATTTCCTTGATTGCACTCCAGAGAAAACCCAAGATCACTGTCTCAAGTCTATAGGGATCCTGAGGTCACTGGAGCAACACGAAAGGGCTACTTGGAACCCAAATCAACTGGAGATGATAGCTTAGTCCCTGGCTTCGTCTCAAGAGGAATACCAACTTTCCACAAGCACCTCAAGAGGAGGCTTCTCTCAGCTACAGGTATGTGAGAGGGACCCTGAGTTTGTGGCCTCAAGTGGAATGGACACCGAGATGCTCTGACTCGAAGTAAGGCCGGATATGCCTTCAGTGAATTGAATGCAGGCTCGTCTTGCATCTCCCAAGTCGAAGGGATGTCTGAATCCCCTGTGGAGACCACAGAGAAAGACCTAGTCGTCTGACTCAACGCGACCGGAGGCCTCACATCCTTTGAAAACTCGAGAGGTACGCGGAGATCAATTCTTCCAAAGGAGACGATGACTCACTCCTCTTGAAAATGGATAGGAGTCCCAGGATCCCTGTGGCACGTGGAAAGGGACACTGGGTCTCCCGCCTCACGTGGAGACGCGTCCCAATTGCCATGCCAAGACTCGAGGAGAATCACGAGGTGTCCCTCGCAACTAGGCAGGAGTCCTGAAGTCGCTGAACAAACACGTGTCTGGAAGGGCCCTCCCCGTCGTACTCGAGAATATACCCCAGTTTCCGGCCGCAACTCGAGAAAACCAATGAGACGTCCCCCTCGCCGCGAGATGAGGCCTGTTTCCACTGCATTGCGTGCAGAGCAATTCCGTGTTCCACATCAAACGTGAAAGGAGCCTTGATTTCCTTGATGGCACTCCAGAGAAAACCCAAGATCACTGTCTCAAGTCTAAAGGGATCCTGAGGTCACTGGAGCAACACGAAAGGGCTCCGTGGACCCCAAATCAACTCGAGATGAGAGCTTAGTCCCTGGCTTCGACTCAAGAGGAATACCAACTTTCCACACGCACCTCAAGAGGAGGCTTCTCTAAGCTACAGGTTTGTGAGAGGGCCCCTGAGTTTGTGGCCTCAAGTGGAATGGACACCGAGATGCTCTGACTCGAACTAAGGCCGGATATCCCTGCAGTGAATTGAATGCAGGCTCGTCTTGCATCTCCCAACACAAAGGGATGTATTATTCCCCTGTGGAGACCACAGAGAAAGACCTAGTCGTCCGACTGAACGCGACCGGAGGCCTCACATCCTTTGAAAACTCGAGAGGTCCGCAGAGATCAATGCTTCCAAAGGAGACGATGCCTGACTCCTCTTGAAAATGGATAGGAGTCCCAGGATCCCTGTGGCACGTGGAAAGGGAACCTGGGTCTCCCGCCTCAGGTGGAGACGCGTCCCAATTGCCATGCCAAGACTCGAGGAGAATCCCGAGGTGTCCCTGGCACCTAGGCAGAAGTCCTGACGTTGCTGAACAAACACGTGTCTGGAAGGGCCCTCCCCGTCGTAACTCGAGAATATACCCCAGGTTCCGGCCGCAACTCGAGAAAAACCATGAGACTTTCCCCTCGCCGCGAGATGAGGCCCGATTCCCCTGCAGTGCGTGCAGAGCAATTCCGTGTTCCACATCAAACGTGAAAGGAGCCTTGATTTCCTTGATGGCACTCCAGAGAAAACCCAAGATCACTGTCTCAAGTCTAGAGGGATCCTGAGGTCACTGGAGCAACACGAAAGGGCTCCGTGGACCCCAAATCAACTCGAGATGAGAGCTTAGTCCCTGGCTTCGACTCAAGAGGAATACCAACTTTCCACAAGCACCTCAAGAGGAGGCTTCTCTCAGCTACAGGTATGTGAGAGGACCCTGAGTTTGTGGCCTCAAGAGGAATGGACACCGAGATGCTCTGACTCGAAGTAAGGCCGGATATCCCTGCAGTGAATTGAATGCAGGCTCGTCTTGCATCTCCCAAGACGAAGGGATGTCTGAATCCCCTGTGGAGACCACAGAGAAAGACCTAGTCCTCCGCCTCAACGCGACCGGAGGCCTCACATCCTTTGAAAACTCGAGAGGTCCGCGGAGATCAATGCTTCCAAAGGAGACGATGCCTCACTCCTCTTGAAAATGGATAGGAGTCCCAGGATCCCTGTGGCACGTGGAAAGGGACCCTGGGTCTCCCGCCTCACGTGGAGACGCGTCCCAATTGCCATGCCAATACTCGAGGAGAATCCCGAGGTGTCCCTCGCACCTAGGCAGGAGTCCTGACATCGCTGAACAAACTCGTGTCTGGAAGGGCCCTCCCCGGCGTAACTCGAGAATATACATCAGGTTCCTGCAGCAAGTCGAGAAAAACCATGAGACTTCCCCCTCGTCGCGAGATGAGGCCCGATTCCCCTGCATTGCGTGCAAAGCAATTCCGTGTTCCACATCAAATGTGAAAGGAGCCTTGATTTCCTTGATGGCACTCCAGAGAAAACCCAAAGTCACTGTCTCAAGTCTAGAGTGATCCTGAGGTCACTGGAGCAACACAAAAGGGCTCC
This sequence comes from Dama dama, assembly GCF_033118175.1. NCBI lineage: Eukaryota > Metazoa > Chordata > Mammalia > Artiodactyla > Cervidae > Dama > Dama dama. The sequence goes on along the minus strand of NC_083697.1, from coordinate 6,931,177 downwards.
GTGGATCCCAAATCAACTCGAGATGAGAGCTTAGTCCCTGGCTTCGAATCAAGATGAATACCAACTTTCCACAAGCACCTCAAGAGGAGGCTTCTCTCAGCTACAGGTATGTGAGAGGGACCCTGAGTTTGTGGCCTCAAGTGGAATGGACCCCGTGAAGCTTTGACTTGAACTAAGGCTGGATATCCCTGCAGTGAATTGAATGCAGGCTCGTCTTGCATCTCCGAAGACGAAGGGATGTCTGAATCCCCTGTGGAGACCACAGAGAAAGACCTAGTCCACCGCCTCATCGAGACCTGAGGCCTCACATCCTTTGAAAACTCGAGAGGTCCGCGGAGATCAATGCTTCCAAAGGAGACGATGCCTGACTCCTCTTGAAAATGGATAGGAGTCCCAGGATCACTGTGGCACGTGGAAAGGGACACTGGGTCTCCCGCCTCACGTGGAGACGCGTCCCAATTGCCATGCCAAGCCTCAAGGAGAATCCCGAGGTGTCCCTCGCACCTAGGCAGGATTCTGGACGTCGCTGAACAAACACGTGTCTGGAAGGGCCCTCCCCGTCGTAACTCGAGAATATACCCCAGGTTCCGGCCGCAACTCGAGAAAAACCATGAGACGTCCCCCTCGTCGCGAGATGAGTCCCGATTCCCCTGCACTGCGTGCAGAGCAATTCCGTGTTCCACATCAAAAGTGAAAGGAACCTTGATTTCCTTGATGGCACTCCAGAGAAAACCCAAGATCACTGTCTGAAGTCTAGAGAGATCCTGAGGTCACTGGAGCAATACGAAAGGGCTCCGAGGCCCCAAATCAACTCGAGATGAGAGCTTAGTCCCTTGCTTCGACTCAAGAGGAATACCAACTTGCCACAAGCACCTCAAAAGGAGGCTTCTCTCAGCTACAGGTATGTGAGAGGGACCCTGATTTTGTGGCCTCAAGTGGAATGGACAGCGAGATGCTCTGACTGGAAGTAAGGCCGGATATCCCAGCAGTGAATTGAATGCAGGCTCGAATTGCATCTCCCAAGACAATAGGTTGTCTGAATCCCCTGTGGAGACTATAGAGAAAGACCTAGTCCTCCGCCTCAACGCGACCGGAGGCCTCAGATCCTTTGAAAACCCAGAGGTCTGGGGAGATCAATGCTTCCAAGGGAGACGATGCCTGACTCCTCTTGAAAATGGATAGGAGTCCCAGGATCCCTGTGCCACGTCGAAAGGGAACCTTGGTCTCCCGCCTCACGTGGAGACGCATCACAATTGCCATGCCAAGCCTCGAGGAGAATCCCGAGGTGTACCTCGCACCTAGGCAGGAGTCCTGACGTCGCTGAACAAACACGTGTCTGGAAGGGTCCTCCCCGTTGTAACTCGAGAATATACCCCAGGTTCCGGCCGCAACTCGAGAAAAACGATGAGACTTCCCCCTCGACGCGAGATGAGGCCCGATTCCCCTGCACTGCGTGCAGAGCAATTCCGTGTTCCACATCAAACGTGAAAGGAGCCTTGATTTCCTTGATGGCACTTCAGAGAAAACCCAAGATCACTGTCTCAAGTCTAGAGGGAACCTGAGGTCACTGGAGCAGCACGAAAGGGCTCCGTGGACCCCAAATCAACTCGAGATGAGAGCTTAGTCCCTGGCTTCGACTCAAGAGGAATACCAACTTTCCACAAGCACCTCAAGAGGAGGCTTCTCTCAGCTACAGGTATGTGAGAGGGACCCTGAGTTTGTGGCCTCAAGTGGAATGGACACCGAGATGCTCTGACTCGAAGTAAGGCCGGATATCCCTGCAGTGAAGTGAATGCAGGCTCGTCTTGCATCTCCCAAGACGAAGGGATGTCTGGATCCCCTGTGGAGACGACAGAGAAAGACCTAGTCCTCCGCCTCAACGCGACCGGAGGCCTCACATCCTTTGAAAACTCGAGAGGTCCGTGGAGATCAATGCTTCCAAAGGAGACGAAGCCTGACTCCTCTTGAAAATGGATATTAGTCCCAGGATCCCTGGGGCACGTGGAAAGGGACCCTGGGTCTCCCGCCTCACGTGGAGACGCATTCCAATTTCCATGCCAAGACTCGAGGAGAATACCGAGGTGTCCCTCTCACCTAGGCAGGAGTCCTGACGTCGCTGAACAAACACGTGTCTGGAAGGGCCCTCCCCATCGTAACTCGAGAATATACCCCAGGTTCCTGCCGCAACTCGAGAAAAACCATGAGACTTCCCCCTCGCCGCAAGATGAGGCCCGATTCCCCTGCAGTGCATGCAGAGCAATTCCGTGTTCCACATCAAACGTGAAAGGAGACTTCATTTCCTTGATGGCACTCCAGAGAAAACCCAAGATAACTGTCTCATGTCTAGAGGGATCCTGAGGTCACTGGAGCAACAAAAAAGGGCTCCGTGGACCCCAAATCAACTCGAGATGAGAGCTTAGTCCCTGGCTTCGACTCAAGAGGAATACCAACTTTCCACAAGCACCTCAAGAGGAGGCTTCTCTCAGCTACATGTATGTGAGAGGTACCCTGACTTTGTGGCCTCAAGTGGAATGGACACCGAGATGCTCTGACTCGAAGTAAGGCCGGATATTCCTGCAGTGAATTCAATGCAGGCTCGTCTAGCATCTCCTAAGACGAAGGGATGTCTGAATCCCCTGTGGAGACCACAGAGAAAGATCTAGTTCTCCGCCTCATCGTGACCGGAGGCCTCACATCATTTGAAAACTCGAGAGGTCCGCAGAGATCAATGCTTCCAAAGGAGACGATGCCTGACTCCTCTTGAAAATGGAAAGGAGTCCCAGGATCCCTGTCCACGTGGAAGGGGACTCTGGGTCTCCCGCTTCACGTGGAGACGCGTCCCAATTGCCATGCCAAGACTCGAGGAGAATCCCGAGGTATTCCTCACACCTAGGCAGGAGTCCTGACGTCGCTGAACAAACACGTGTCTGGAAAGTCCCTCCCCGTTGTACCTCGAGAATATACCCCAGGTTCCGGCCGCAACTCGAGAAAAACCATGAGACTTCGCCCTCGCCGCGAGATGAGGCCCGATTCCCCTGCACTGCGTGTAGAGCAATTCCGTGTTCCACATCAAACTTGAAAGGAGCCTTGATTTCCTTGATGGCACTCCAGAGAAAACGCAAGATGACTGTCTCAAGTCTAGAGGGATCCTGAGGTCACTGGAGCAACACGAAAGGGCTCCGTAAACCCCAAATAAACTCGAGATGAGAGCTTAGTCCCTGGCTTCGACTCAAGAGGAATACCAACTTTCCACAAGCACCCAAGAGGAGACTTCTCTCAGCTACAGGTATGTGAGAGGGACCCTGAGTTTGTGGCCTCAAGTGGAATGGACACCGAGATTCTCTGAATCGAAGTAAGGCCGAATATCCCTGCAGTGAATTGAATGCAGGCTCGTCTTGCATCTCCCAAGACGAAAGGATGTCTGAATCCCCTGTGGAGACCACAGAGAAAGACCTAGTCCTCCGCCTCATCGCGACCGGAGGCCTCACATCCTTTGAAAACTCGAGAGGTCTGCCGAGATCAATGCTTCCAAAGGAGACGATGCCTGACTCCTCTTGAAAATGGATAGGAGTCCCAGGATCCCTGTGGCACGTGGGAAGTTACCCTGGGTCTCCCGCCTCACGTGGAGACGCGTCCCAATTGCCATGCCAAGACTCGAGGAGAATCCCGAGGTGTCCCTCGCACCTAGGCAGGAGTCCTGACGTTGCTGAACAAACACGTGTCTGGAAGGGCCCTCCCCGTCGTAACTCGAGAATATACCCCAGGTTCCGGCCGCAACTCGAGAAAAACCATGAGAATTCCCCATCGCCGCGAGATGAGGCCCGATTCCCCTGCACTGCGTGCAGAGCAATTCCGTTTTCCACATCAAACGTGAAAGGAGCCTGATTTCCCTGATGCCACTCCAGAGAAAACCCAAAGTCACTGTCACAAGTCTAGAGGGATCCTGAGGTCACTGGAGCAACACGAAAGGGCTCCGTGGACCCCAAATCAACTCGAGATGAGAGCTTCGTCCCTGGCTTCGACTCAAGAGGAATACCAACTTTCCACAAGCACCTCAAGAGGAGGCTTCTCTCAGCTACACTTATGTGAGAGGTACCCTGAGTTTGTGGCCTCAAGTGGAATGGACACCGAGATGCTCTGACTCAAAGTAAGGCCGGATATCCCTGCAGTGAATTGAATGCAAGCTAGTCTTGCATCTCTCAAGACGAAGGGATGTCTGAATCCCCTGTGGAGACCACAGAGAAAGACCTAGTTCCCCGCCTTATCGCGACCTGAGGCCTCACATCCTTTGAAAACTCGAGAGGTCCGCGGAGATCAATGCTTCCAAAGGAGACGATGCCTGACTCCTCTTGAAAATGGTTAGGAGTCCTAGGATCCCTGTGGCACGTGGAAAGGGACCCTGGGTCTCCCGCTTCACGTGGAGACGCGTCCCAATTGCCATGCCAAGCCTCAAGGAGAATCCCGAGGTGTCCCTCGCACCTAGGCAGGATTCTGGACGTCGCTGAACAAACACGTGTCTGGAAGGGCCCTCCCCGTCGTAACTCGAGAATATACCCCAGGTTCCGGCCGCAACTCGAGAAAAACCATGAGACGTCCCCCTCGTCGCGAGATGAGTCCCGATTCCCCTGCACTGCGTGCAGAGCAATTCCGTGTTCCACATCAAAAGTGAAAGGAACCTTGATTTCCTTGATGGCACTCCAGAGAAAACCCAAGATCACTGTCTGAAGTCTAGAGAGATCCTGAGGTCACTGGAGCAATACGAAAGGGCTCCGAGGCCCCAAATCAACTCGAGATGAGAGCTTAGTCCCTGGCTTCGACTCAAGAGGAATACCAACTTGCCACAAGCACCTCAAAAGGAGGCTTCTCTCAGCTACAGGTAGGTGAGAGGGACCATGAGTTTGTGGCTTAAAATCGAATGGACACGGAGATGCTCTGACTCGAAATAAGGCCGGATATCCCTGCAGTGAATTGAATGCAGGCTCGTCTTGCATCTCCCAAGATGAAGGGTTGTCTGAATCCCCTGTGGAGACGACAGAGAAAGACCTAGTACTCCGCCTCAACGGGAACGGAGGCCTCACATCCTTTTAAAACTCGAGAGGTCCGCGGAGATCAATGGAGCAACAGGAAAGGGCTCCGTGGACCCCAAATCAACTCGAGATGAGAGCTTAGTCCCTGGCTTCGACTCAAGAGGAATACCAACTTTCCACAAGCACCTCAAGAGGAGGCTTCTCTAAGCTACAGGTATGTGAGAGGGACCCTGAGTTTGTGGCCTCAAGTGGAATGGACACCGAGATGCTCTGACTAGAAGTAAGGCCCGATATCCCTGCAGTGCATTGAATGCAGGCTCGTCTTGCATCTCCCAAGACGAAGGGATGTCTGAATCCCCTGTGGAGACCACAGAGAAAGACCTAGTCCTCCGCCTCATCGCGACCGGAGGCCTCACAACCTTTGAAAACTCGAGAGGTCTGCGGAGATCAATGCTTCCAAAGGAGACGATGCCTGTCTCCGCTTGAAAATGGATAGGAGTCCCAGGATCCCTGTGGCACGTGGAAAGGGACCCTGGGTCTCCCACCTCACGTGGAGACGCGTCCCAATTGCCATGCCAAGACTCGAGGAGAATCCCGAGGTGTCCCTCGCACCTAGGCAGGAGTCCTGACGTCGCTGAACAAACACGTGTCTGGAAGGGCCCTCCCCGTCGTAACTAGAGAATATACCCCAGGTTCCGGCCGCAACTCGAGAAAAACCATGAGACTTCCCCCTCGCCGCGAGATGAGGCCCGATGCCCCTGCACTGCGTGCAGAGCAATTCCGTGTTCCACATCAAAGGTGAAAGGAGCCTTGATTTCCTTGATGGCACTCCAGAGAAAACCCAAGATCACTGTCTCAAGTCTAGAGGGATCCTGAGGTCACTGGAGCAACACGAAAGGGCTCCGAGCACCCCAAATCAACTGGAGATGATAGGTTAGTTCCTGGCTTCGACTCAAGAGGAATACCAACTTTCCACAAGCACCTCAAGAGGAGGCTTCTCTCAGCTACAGGTAGGTGAGAGGGACCCTGAGTTTGTGGCCTCAAGTGGAATGGACACCGAGATGCTCTGACTCGAAGTAAGGCCGGATATCCCTGCAGTGAATTGAATGCAGGCTCGTCTTGGATCTCCCAAGACGCAGGGTTGTCTGAATCCCCTTCTGGAGACCACAGAGAAAGACCTGGTCCTCCGCCTCAACGTGACCGCAGGCCTCACATCCTTTGAAAACTCGAGAGGTCCGCGGAGATCAATGCTTCCAAAGGAGACGATGCCTGACTCCTCTTGAAAATGGATAGGAGTCCCAGGACCCTGTGGCACGTGGAAAGGAACACTGGGTCTCCTGCCTCACCTGGAGACGCATCCCAATTGCCATGCGAAACCTCGGGGAGAATCCCGAGGTGTCCATCGCACCTCGGCAGGTGTTCTGACGTCACTGAACAAACACGTGTCTGGAATTATCCCCCCCGTCGTAACTCGAGATTATACCCCAGGTTCCGGCCGCAACTCTAGAAAAACCATGAGACTTCCCCCTCGCCGCGAGATGAGGCCCTATTCCCCTGCACTGCATGCAGAGCAATTCCGTGTTCCACATCAAATGTGAAAGGAGCCTTGATTTCCTTGATGGCACTCCAGAGAAAACCCAACCTCACTGTCTCAAGTCTAGAGGAATCATGAGGTCACTGTAGCAACACGAAAGGGCTCCGTGGACCCCAAATCAAGTCGAGATGAGAGCTTATTCAATGGCTTCGACTCAAGAGGAATACCAACTTTCCACAAGCACCTCAAGAGGAGGCTTCTCTCAGCTACAGGTATGTGAGAGGGACCCTGAATTTGTGGCCTCAAGTGGAATGGACACCGAGATGCTCTGACTCGAAGTAAGAACGGATATCCCAGCAGTGAATTGAAAGCATGCTTGAATTTCATCTCCCAAGACGAAGGGATCTCTGAATCCCCTGTGGAGACCACAGAGAAAGACCAAGTTCTCCGCCTCATCGTGACCGGACGCCTCACATCCTTTGAAAATTCGAGAGGTCCGCGGAGATCAATGCTTCCAAAGGAGACGATGCCTGACTCCTCTTGAAAATGGATAGGAGTCCCAGGATCGCTGTGGCACGTGGAAAGGAACCCTGGTTCTCCCGACTCACGTGGAGACGCGTCGCAATTGCCATGCCAAGACTCGAGGACAATACCGAGGTGTCCCTCGCACCTAGGCAGGAGTCCTGACCTCGCTGAACAAACACGGGTCTGGAAGGGCCATCCCCGTCGTAACTCGAGAATATACCCCAGGTTCCGGCCGCAACTCGAGAAAAACCATGAAACTTACCCCTCGCCGCGAGATGAGGCCCGATTCCCCTGCACTGCGTGCAGAGCAATTCCATGTTCCACATCAAACGTGAAAGGAGCCTTGATTTCCTTGATGGCACTCCAGAGAAAACCCAAGATCACTGTCTCAAGTCTAGAGGGATCCTGAGGTCACTGTAGCAACACGAAAGGGCTCCGTGGACCCCAAATCAACTCGAGATGAGAGCTTAGTCCCTGGTTTCAACTCAAGAGGAATACCAACTTTCCACAAGCACCTCAAGAGGAGGCTTCTCTCAGCTACAGGTATGTGAGAGGGACCCTGAATTTGTGGCCTCAATTGGAATGGACACCGAGATGCTCTGACTCGAAGTAAGGCCGGATATCCCTGCAGTGAATTGAATGCAGGCTCGTCTTGCATCTCCCAAGACGAAGGGTTGTCTGAATCCCCTGTGGAGACCACAGAGAAAGACCTAGTCCTCCGCCTCAGTGCGACCGGAGGCCTCACATCCTTTGAAAATTCGAGAGGTCCCCGGAGATCAATACTTCTGAAGGAGACGATGCCTGACTCCTCTTGCAAATGGATAGGAGTCCCAGGATCCCTGTGGCACGTGGAAAGGGACACTGGGTCTCCCGCCTCAAGTGGAGACGTGTCCCAATTGTCATGCCAAAACTCGAGGAGAATCCAGAGGTGTCCCTCTCACCTAGACCCGAGTCCTGACTTCCCTGAGCAAACAGGTGTCTGGAAGGGCCCTCCCCGTCGTAACTCGAGAATATACCCCAGGTTCCGGCCGGAACTCGGGAAAAACCATGAGACTCCCCCTCGCCGCGAGATGAGATGCGATTCCCCTGCACTGCGTCCAGAGCAATTCCGTGTTCCACATCAAACCTGAAAGGAGCCTTGATATCCTTGATGGCACTCCAGAGAAAACCCAGGATCACTTTTTCAAGTCTAGAGGGATCCTGAGGTAACTGGAGCATCAGGAACGGGCTCTGTGGACCCAAAATGAACTCGAGGTGAGAGCTTAGTCCCTGGCTTCAACTCAAGAGGAATACCAGGTTTCCACAAGCACCTCAAGAGGACGCTTCTCTCAGCTACAGGTATGTGAGAGGGACCCTGAGTTTTTGGCCTCAAGTGGAATGGACACCGAGATGCTGTGAATCGAAGTAAGGCCGGATATCCCAACAGTGGATTGAATGCAGGCTCGTCTTGCATCTCCCAAGACGAAGGGATGTCTGAATCCCCTGTGGAGACCACAGAGAAAGACCTAGTTCTCCGCCTCATCGCGATCGGAGACCTCACATCCTTTGAAAACTCGAGAGGTCCGCGGAGATCAGTGCTTCCAAAGGAGACGATGCCTGACTCCTCTGGAAAATGGATAGGAGTCCCTGGATCCCTGTGGCACGTGGAAAGGGACCCTGTGTCTCCCGCCTCACTTGGAGATGCTTCCCAATTGCCATGCCAAGACTCGAGGAGAATCCCGAGGTGTCCCTCGCACCTAGGCAGGAGTCATGACGTCGCTGAACAAACACGTGTCTGGAAGGGCCTTCCCCGTCGTAACTCGAGAATATACCCCAGGTTCCGGCCGCAACTCGAGAAAAACCATGAGACTTCCCCCTCGCCACGAGATGAGGCCTGATTCCCCTGCACTGTGTGCAGAGCAATTCCGTGTTCCACATCAAACGTGAAAGGAGCCTTGATTTCCTTGATGGCACTCCAGAGAAAACCCAAGATCACTCTCTCAAGTCTAGAGGTATCCTGAGGTCACTGGAGCAACAAAGAAGGGCTCCGTGGCCCCAAATCAACTCGAGATGAGAGCTTAGTCCCTGGCTTCAACTCAAGAGGAATACCAACTTTCCACAAGCATCTCAAGAGGAGGCTTCCGTCACCTACAGGTATGTGAGAGGGACCCTGAGTTTGTGGCCTCAAGTGGAATGGACACCGAGATGCTCTGACTCGAAGTAAGGCCGGATATCCCAAAAGTGAATTAAATGCAGGCTCGTCTTGCATCTCCCAAGACGAAGGGATGTCTGAATCCCCTGTGGAGACGACAGAGAAAACCTAGTTCTCCGCCTCATCGCGACCGAAGACCTCACATCCTTTGAAAACTCGAGAGGTCCACGGAGATCAATGCTTCCAAAGGAGACGATGCCTGACTCCTCTTGAAAATGGATAGGATTCCCAGGATCCCTGTGGCATGTGGAAAAGGACCCTGGGTCTCCCGCCTCATGTGGAGACGCGTCCCAATTGCCATGCCAAGACTCGAGGAGAAACCCGAGGTGTCCCTCGCAACTAGGCAGTAGTCCTGACGTCGCTGAACAAACACGTGTCTGGAAGGGCCCTTCCCGTCGTAACTCGAGAGTATACCCCGGTTCTGGCCGCAACTCGAGAAAAACCATGAGACTTCCCCCTCGCCGCGAGATGAGGCCCGATTCCCCTGCACTGCGTGCAGAGCAATTCCGTGTTCCACATCAAACGTGAAAGGAGCCTTGATTTCCTTGATGGCACTCCAGAGAAAACCCAAGATCACTGTCTCAAGTCTAGAGGGATCCTGAGGTCACTGGAGCAACACCAAAGGGCTCCGTCGACCCATATCAACTCGAGATGAGAGGTTAGTCCCTGGCTTCGACTCAAGAGGAATACCAACTTTCCACAAGCACCTCTAGAGGAGGCTTCTCTCAGCTACAGGTATGTGAGAGGGACCCTGAGTTTGTGGCCTCAAGTGGAATGGACACCGAGATGCTCTGACTCAAAGTAAGGCCGGATATCCCTGCAGTGAATTGAATGCAGGCTCGTCTTGCATCTCCCAAGACGAAGGGATGTCTGAATCCCCTGTGGAGACCACAGAGAAAGACTTAGTTCTCCGTCTCATCGCTAAGTGAGGCCTCACATCCTTTGAAAACTCGAGAGGTCTGCGGAGATCAATGCTTCCAGAGGAGACGATGCCTGACTCCTCTTGAATATGGATAGGAGTCCCAGAATCCCTTTGTCACGTGGAAAGGGACCCTGGGTCTCCCACCTCACGTGGAGACGCGTCCCAATTGCCATGGCAAGACTCGAGGAGAATCCCATGGTGTCCCTCGCACCTAGGCCAGAGTCCTGACGTCGCTGAACAAACACGTGTCTGGAAGGGCCCTCCCCGTCGTCACTCAAGAATATACCCCAGGTTCTGGCCGCAACTCGAGAAAAACCATGAGACTTCCCCCTCGCTGCGAAATGAGGCCTGATTCCCCTGCACTGCCTGCAGAGCAATTCCGTGTTCCACATCAAACGTGAAAGGAGCCTTGATTTCCTTGATGGCACTCCAGAGAAAACCCAAGATCACTGTCTCAAGTCGAGAGGGATCCTGAGGTTACTGGAGCATCACGAAAGGGCTCCGTGGACCCCAAATGAACTCGAGATGAGAGCTTAGTCCCTGACTTCGACTCAAGAGGAATACCAACTTCCCACAAGCACCTCAAGAGGAGGCTTCTCTCAGCTACAGGTATGTGAGAGTGACCCTGAATTTGTGCCCTCAAATGGAATGGACACCGAGATGCTCTGACTCGAAGTAAGGCCGGATATCCCTGCAGTGAAACGAAGGCAGGTTCGTCTTGCATCTAGAAAGACGAAGGGATGTCTGAATCCCCTGTGGAGACCACAGAGAAAGACCTAGTTCTCCGCCTCATCGCGACCGGAGGCCTCACATCCTTTGAAAACTCGAGAGGTAAGCGGAGATCAATGCTTCCAAAGGAGACGATGCCTGCCTTCTCTTGAAAATGGATAGGAGTCCCAGGATCCCTGTGGCACGTGGAAAGGAACCCTGGGTCTCCCGCCTCACGTGGAGACGCGTCCCAATTGCCATGCCAAGACTCGAGGACAATCCCGAGGTGTCCCTCGCACCTATGCCCGAGTCCTGACGTCGCTGAACAAACACATGTTTGGAAGGGCCCTCCCCGTCGTAACTCGAGAATATACCACAGATTCCGGCCGCAACTCGAGTAAAACCATGAGACTTCCCCCTCGCCGAGAGATGAGGCCCGATTCCCCTGCACTGCGTGCAGAGCAATTCCGTTTTCCACATCAAACGTGAAAGGAGCCTTGATTTCCTTGATGACACTCCAGAGAAAACCCAAGATCACTGTCTCAAGTCGAGAGGGATCCTGAAGTCACTGGAGCAACACGAAAGGGCTCCGTGGACCCCAAACTAACTCGAGATGAGAGCTTAGTCCCTGGCTTCGACTCAAGAGGAATACCAACTTTCCACAAGCTCCTCAAGAGGAGGCTTCTCTCAGCTACAGGTATGTGAGAGGGACCCTGAGTTTGTGGCCTCAAGTGGAATGGACACCGAGATGCTCTGACTCGAAGTAAGGCCGGATATCCCTGCAGTGAATTGAATATAGGCTCGTCTTGCACCTCCCAAGACGAAGGAATGTCTGATTCCCCTGTGGAGACCACAGAGAAAGACCTAGTTCTCCGCGTCATCGCGACCGGGGCCTCACATCCTTTGAAAACTCGAGAGGTCCAGGGAGATCAATGCTTCCAAAGGAGACGATGCCTGACTCCTCTTGAAAATGGATAGGAGTACCAGGATCCCTGTGGCACGTGGAAAGGGACCCTGGGCCTCCGGCCTCACGTGGAGACGCGTTCCAATTGCCATGCCAAGACTCGAGGAGAATCCCGAGGTGTCCCTCACACCTAGGCAGGAGTCCTGACGTCGCTGAACAAACACGTGTCTGGAAGGGCCCTCCGCGTCGTAACTCGAGAATATGCCCCAGGTTCCGTCCGCAATTCGAGAAAAACAATGAGATTTCCCCCTCGCAGAGAGATGAGGCCCGATTCCGCTGCACTCCGTGCAGAGCAATTCCAAGTTCCACATCAAACGTGAAAGGAGCCTTGATTTCCTTGATGGCATTTCAGAGAAAACCCAAGATCACTGTCTCATGTCTGGAGGGATCCTGAGGTCACTGGAGCAACACAAAAGGGCTTCGTGGACCCAAGTCGACTGGAGATGAGAGCTTAGTTCCTGGCTTCGACTCAAGAGAAATACCAACTTTCCACAAGCACCTCAAGAGGAGGCTTCTCTCAGCTACAGGTATGTGAGAGGGACCCTGAGTTTGTGGCCTCAAGTGGAATGGACCCCGTGATGCTCTGTCGCGAAGTACGGACGGATAGCCCTGCAGTGAATTGAATGCAGGCGCGTCTTGCATCTCCCAAGACGAAGGGATGTCTGAATCCCCTGTGGAGACCACAGAGAAAGACCTAGTTCTTCGCCGCATCGCGACCGGAGGCCTCACATCCTTTGAAAACTAGAGAGGTGCAAGGAGATCAATGCTTCCAAAAGAGACGATGCCTGACACCTCTTGAAAATGGATAGGAATCCCAGGATCCCTGTGGCACGTGGAAAGGGACACTTGGCCTCCCGCCTCACGTGGAGACGCGTCCCAATTGCCATGCCAAGACTCGAGAAGAATCCCGAGGTGTCCCTCGCACCTAGGCATGAGTCCTGACGTCGTTGAACAAACACGTGTCTGGAAAGGCCCTCCCCGTCGTAACTCGAGAATATACCCCAGGTTCCGGCCGCAACTCGAGAAAAACCATGGGACTTCCCCCTCGCCGCGAAATAAGGCCCGATTCCCCTGCACTGCGTGCAGAGCAATTCCGTGTTCCACATCAAACGTGAAAGGAGCCTTGATTTCCTTGATGGCACTCCAGAGAAAACCCAAGATCACTCTCTCAAGTCTAGAGGGATTCTCAGGTCACTGTAGCAACACGAAAGGGCTCCGTGGACCCAAGTCAACTGGAGATGAGAGCTTAGTTCCTGGCTTCGACTCAAGAGGAATACCAACTTTCCACAAGCACTTCAAGAGGAGGCTTCTCTCAGCTACATGAATGTGAGAGGGACCCTGAGTTTGTGGCCTCAAGTGGAATGGACACCGAGATGCTCTGACTCGAAGTAAGGCCGGATATCCCTGCAGTGAATTGAATGCAGGCTCGTCTTGCATCTCCCAAGACAAAGGGATGTCTGAATCCCGTGTGGAGACCACAGAGAAAAACCTAGTTCTCCGCCTCATCGCGACCAGAGGCCTCACATCCTTTGAAAACTCGAGAGGTTCGCGGAGATCAATGCTTCCAGAGGAGACGATGCCTGACTTCTCTTGATATGGATAGGAGGCCCAGGATCCCTGTGGCACGTGGAAAGGGACCCTGAGCATCCCGCCTCACGTGGAGACGCGTCCCAATTGCCATGCCAAGACTCGAGGAGAATCCCGAGGTGTCCCTCGCACCTAGGCAGGAGTCCTGACGTGCTGAACAAACAGGTGTCTGGAAGGGCCATCCCCGTCGTAACTCGAGAATATACCCCAGGTTCCGGCCGCAACTCGAGAAAAACCATGAGACTTCAACCTCACCGCGAGATGAGGCCCGATTCCCCTGCACTGCGTGCAGAGCAATTCCGTGTTCCACATCAAACCTGAAAGGAGCCTTGATTTCCTTGATGGCACTCCAGAGAAAACCCAAGATCACTGTCTCAAGTCGAGAGGGAACCTGAGGTCACTGGAGCAACACGAAAGGGCTCTGTGGACCCGAAATGAACTCGAGATGAGAGCTTAGTCCCTGGCTTCGACTCAAGAGGGAAACCAACTTTCCACAAGCACCTCAAGAGGAGGCTTCTCTCAGCTACAGGTATGTGAGAGGGACCCTGAGTTTGTGGCCTCAAGTGGAATGGACACCGAGATGCTCTGACTCAAAATAAGGCCAGATATCCCTGCAGTGAATTGAATGCAGGCCAGTCTTGCATCTCCCAAGAGGAAGGGATGTCTGAATCCACTGTGCAGACAACAGAGAAAGACCTAGTTCTCCACCTCATCGCGACCGGAATCTTCACATACTTTAAAAACTCGAGAGGTCCGCAGAGATCAATGCTTCCAAAGGAGACGATGCCTGACTCCTCTTGAAAATGGATAGGAGTCCCAGGATCCCTGTGGAACGTGGAAAGGAACCCTGGGTCTCCCGCTTCACGTGGAGACGCGTCCCAATTGCCATGCCAAGACTCGAGGAGAATCCCGAGGTGTCCCTCTCACCTAGGCAGGAGTCCTGACGTCGCTGAACAAACTCGTGTCTGGAAGGGCCCTCCCCATCGTAAATCGAGAATATACCCCAGGTTCCGGCCGCAACTCGAGAAAAACCATGAGACTTCCCCCTCGTCGCGAGATGAGGCCCGATTCCCGTGCACTGCATGCCGAGCAATTCCGTGTTCCACATCAAACGTGAAAGGAGCCTTGATTTCCTTGATGGCACTCCAGAGAAAACCCAAGATCACTGTCTCAAGCCTAGAGGGATCCTGAGGTTACTGGAGCAACACGAAAGGGCTCCGAGGACCCGAAATCGACTCGAGATGAGAGCTTAGTCCCTGGCTTCGACTCAAGAGGAATACCAACTTTCCACAAGCACCTCAAGAGGAGGCTTCTCTCAGCTACAGGTATGTGAGAGGGACCCTGAGTTTGTGGCCTCAAGTGGAATGGACACCGAGATGCTCTGACTCGTAGTAAGGCCGGATATCCCTGCAGTGAATTGAATGCAGGCTCGTCTTGCATTTCCCAAGACGAAGGGATGTCTGAATCCCCTGTGGATACCACAGAGAAAGACCTAGTTCTCCGCCTCATCGCCACCTGAGGCCTCACATCCTTTGAAAACTCGAGAGGTCCGCGGAGATCAATGCTTCAAAAGGAGACGATGCCTGACTCCTCTTGAAAATGGATAGGAGTCCCAGGATCCCTGTGGAACGTGGAAAGGGACCCTGGGTCTCGCGCCTCACGTGGAGACGCGTCCCAATTGCCATGCCAAGACTCGAGGAGAATCCCGAGGTGTCCCTCGCACCTAGGCCCGAGTCCTGACTTCGCTGAACAAACACGTGTCTGGAAGGGCCCTCCCCGTCGTAACTCGAGAATATACCCCAGGTTCCGGCCGCAACTCGAGAAAAATCATGAGACTTCCCCCTCGCCGCGAGGTGAGGCCCGATTCCCCTGCACTGCATGCAGAGCAATTCCGTGTTCCACATCAAACGTGAAAGGAGCCTTGATTTCCTTAATGGCACTCCAGAGAAAACCCAAGATCACTGTCTCAAGTCTAGAGGGATCCTGAGATCACTGGAGCAACACCAAAGGGCTCCGTGGACCCCAAATCAACTCGAGATGAGAGCTTAATCACTGGCTTCGACTCAAGAGGAATACCAACTTTCCACAAGCACCTCAAGAGGAGACTTCTCTCAGCTACAGGTATGTGAGAGGGACCCTGAGTTTGTGGCCTCAAGTGAAATGGACACCGAGATGCTCTGACTCGAAGTAAGGCCGGATATCCCTGCAGTGAATTGAATGAGGGCTTGTCTTGCATCTCCCAAGACGAAGGGATGTCTGAATCCCCTGTGGAGACCACAGAGAAAGACCTAGTTCTTCGCCTCATCGCGACCGGAGGCCTCATATCTTTTGAAAACTCGAGAGGTCTGCGAAGATCAATGCTTCCAAAGGAGACGA
The DNA here is from genome assembly GCF_033118175.1 of Dama dama. Classification (NCBI taxonomy): domain Eukaryota; kingdom Metazoa; phylum Chordata; class Mammalia; order Artiodactyla; family Cervidae; genus Dama; species Dama dama. The sequence goes on along the minus strand of NC_083697.1, from coordinate 6,915,343 downwards.
TGCCTGACTCCTCTTGAAAATGGATAGGAGTCCCAGGAACCCTGTGGCACGTGGAAAGGGACACTGGGTCTCCCGCCTCACGTGGAGACGCGTCCCAATTGCCATGCCAAGACTCGAGGAGAATCCCGAGGTGTCCCTCGCACCTAGGCAGGAGTCCTGACATCGCTGAACAAACACGTGTCTGGAAGGGCCCTCCCCGTCGTAACTCGAGAATATACCCCAGGTTTCGGCCGCAACTCGAGAAAAACCATGAGACTTCCCCCTAGCCGCGAGATGAGGCCCGATTCCCCTGCACTGCATGCAGAGCAATTCCGTGTTCCACATCAAACGTGAAAGGAGTCTTGATTTCCTTGATGGCACTCCAGAGAAAACCCAAGATCACTGTCTCAAGTCTAGAGGGATCCTGAGGTCACTGGAGCAACACGAACTGGCTCCGTGGACCCCAAATCAACTCGAGATGAGAGCTTAGTCCCTGGCTTCGACTCAAGAGGAATACCAACTTTCCACAAGCACCTCAAGAGGAGGCTTGTCTCAGCTACAGGTATGTGAGAGGGACCCTGAGTTTGTGGCCTCAAGTGGAATGGACACCGAGATGCTCTGACTCGAAGTAAGGCCGGATATCCCTGCAGTGAATTGAATGCAGGCTCATCTTGCATCTCCCAAGACGAAGGGATGTCTGAATCCCCTGTGGAGACCACAGAGAAAGACCTAGTCCTCCGCCTCATCGCGACCGGAGGCCTCACACCCTTTGAAAACTCGAGAGGTCCGCGGAGATCAATGCTTCCAAAGGAGACGATGCCTGACTCCTCTTGCAAATGGATAGGAGTCCCAGGATCCCTGTGGCACATGGAAAGGGACCCTCAGTCTCCCGCCTCACGTGGAGACGCGTCCCAATTGCCATGCCAAGACTCGAGGAGAATCCCGAGGTGTCCCTCGCACTTAGGCAGGAGTCATGACGTCGCTGAACAAACACGTGTCTGGAAGGGCCCTCCCCGTCGTAACTCGAGAATATACCCCAGGTTCCGGCCGCAACTCGAGAAAAACCATCAGACTTCCCCCTCGCCCCGAGATGAGGCCCGATTCCCCTGCACTGCGTGCAGAGCAATTGCGTGTTCCACATCAAACGTGAAAGCAGCCTTGATTTCCTTGATGGCACTCCAGAGAAAACCCAAGATCACTGTCTCAAGTCTAGAGGGATCCTGAGGTCACTGTACCAACACGAAAGGGCTCCGTGGACCCCAAATCAACTCGAGATGAGAGCTTAGTCCCTGGCTTCGACTCAAGAGGAATGCCAACTTTCCACAAGCACATCAAGAGGAGGCTTCTCTCAGCTACAGGTATGTGAGAGGGACACTGAGTTTGTGGCCTCAAGTGGAATGGACACTGAGATGCTCTGACTCTAAGTAAGGCCGGATATCCCTGCAGTGAATTGAATGCAGGCTTGTCTTTCATCTCCCAAGACGAAGGGATGTCTGAATCCCCTGTGGAGACCACAGAGAAAGACCTAGTTCTCCGCCTCATCGCGACCGGAGGCCTCACATCCTTTGAAAACTCGAGAGGTCTGCGAAGATCAATGCTTCCAAAGGAGACGATGCCTGACTCCTCTTGAAAATGGATAGGAGTCCCAGGAACCCTGTGGCACGTGGAAAGGGACCCTGGGTCTCCCGACTCACGTGGAGATGCGTCCCAATTGCCATGCCAAGACTCGAGGAGAATCCCGAGGTGTCCCTCGCACTCAGGCAGGAGTCCTGACGTCGCTGAAAAGACATGTGTCTGGAAGGGCCCTCCCCGTCGTAACTCGAGACTATACCCCTGGTTCCGTCCGTAACTAGAGAAAAACCATGAGACTTCCACCTCGCCGCGAGATGAGGCCCGATTTCCCTGCACTGCGTGTAGAGCAATTCCGTGTTCCACATCAAACGTGAAAGGAGCCTTGATTTCCTTCATGGCTCTCCGGAGAAAACCCAAGATCCCTGTCTCACGTCGAGAGGGATCCTGAGGTCACTGGAGCAACACGAAAGGGCTCCGTGGACCCCAAATCAACTCGAGATGAGAGCTTAGTCCCTGGCTTCGACTTACGAGGAATACCAACTTTCCACAAGCACCTCAAGAGGAGGCTTCTCTCAGCTACAGGTATGTGAGAGGGACCCTGAGTTTGTGGCCTCAAGTGGAATGGACACCGAGATGCTCTGACTCGAGGTAAGACCGGATATCCCTGCAGTGAATTGAATGCAGGCTCGTCTTGCTTCTCCCAAGACGAAAGGATGTCTGAATCCCCTTTGGAGACCACAAGAAAGACCTAGTCCTCCGACTCATCGCGCCCGGAGGCCTCACACCCTTTGAAAACTCGAGAGGTTCGCGGAGATCAATGTTTCCAAAGGAGACGATGCCTGACTCCTCTTGCAAATGGATAGGAGTCCCAGGATCCCTGTGGCACGTGGAAATGAACCCTGGGTCTCCCGCCTCACGTGGAGACGCGTCCCAATTGCCATGCCAAGACTCGAAGAGAATCCCGAGGTGTCCCTCGCACCTAGGCAGGAGTCCTGATGTCGCTGAACAAACACGTGTCTGGAAGGGCCCTCCCCGTCGTAACTCGAGAATATACCCCAGGTTCCGGCCGCAACTCGAGAAAAACCATTAGACTTCCCCCTCGCCGCGAGGTGAGGCCCGATTCCCCTGCACTGCATGCAGAGAAATTCCGTGTTCCACATCAAACGTGAAAGGAGCCTTGATTTCCTTAATGGCACTCCAGAGAAAACGCAAGATCACTGTCTCAAGTCTAGAGGGATCCTGAGGTCACTGTAGCAACAGGAAAGGGCTCCGTGGACCCCAAATCAACTCGAGATGAGAGCTGAGTCCCTGGCTTCGACTCAAGAGGAATACCAACTTTCCACAAGCACCTCAAGAGGAGGCTTCTCTCAGCTACAGGTTTGTGAGAGGGACCCTGAGATTGTGGCCTCAAGTGGAATGGACACCGAGATGCTCTGACTCGAAGTAAGGCCGGATATCCCTGCAGTGAATTGAATGCAGGCTCGTCTTGCATCTCCCAAGACGAAGGGATGCCTGAATCCCCTGTGGAGACCTCAGAGAAAGACCTAGTCCTCCGCCTCATCTTGACCGGAGGCATCACATCCTTTGAAAACTCGAGAGGTCTGCAGAGATCAATGCTTCCAAAGGAGACGATGCCTGACTCCTCTTGAAAATGGATAGGAGTCCCAGGATCCCTGTGGCACGTGGAAAGGGACCCTGGGTCTCCGGCCTCACGTGGAGACGCATCCCAATTGCCATGCCAAGACTCGAGGAGAATCCCGAGGTTTCCCTCGCACCTAGGAAGGAGTCCTGACGTCGCTGAACTAACACGTGTCTGAAAGGGCCCTCCCCGTCGTAACTCGAGAATATACCCCAGGTTCCGGCCGCAACTCGAGAAAAACCATGAGACTTCCCCCTCGCGGCAAGATGAGGCCCGATTCCCCTGCACTGCGTGCAGAGCAATTCCGTGTTCCACATCAAACGTGAAAGGAGCCTTGATTTCCTTGATGGCACTCCAGGGAAAACCCAAGTTCACTGTCTCAAGTCTAGAGGGATCCTGAGGTCACTGGAGCAACACGAAAGGGCTCCGTGGACCCCAAATCAACTCGAGATGAGAGCTTAGTCCCTGGTTTCGACTCAAGAGGAATACCAAATTTCCAGAAGCACGTTAAAGGAAAGATATAGGTATGTGAGAGGGACCCTGAGTTTGTGGCCTCAAGTTGAATGGACACCGAGATGCTCTGACTCAAAGTAAGGCCGGATATCCCTGCAGTGAATTGAATGCAGGCTCGTCTTGCATCTCCCAAGATGAAGGGATGTCTGAATCCCCTGTTGAGACCACAGAGAAAGACATAGTTCTCCGCCGCATCGCCACCTCAGGCCTCACATCCTTTGAAAACTCGAGAGGTCCGCGGAGATCAATGCTTCCAAAGGAGACGATGCCTGACTTCTCTTGAAAATGGATAGGAGTCCCAGGATCCCAGTGGCACGTGGAAAGGGACCCTGGGTCTCCCGCCTCACGTGGAGACTCGTCCCAATTGTCATGCCAAGACTCGAGGAGAATCCCGAGGTTTCCCTCGCACCTAGGAAGGAGTCCTGACGTCGCTGAACTAACACGTGTCTGAAAGGGCCCTCCCCGTCGTAACTCGAGAATATACCCCAGGTTCCGGCCGCAACTCGAGAAAAACCATGAGACTTCCCCCTCGCGGCAAGATGAGGCCCGATTCCCCTGCACTGCGTGCAGAGCAATTCCGTGTTCCACATCAAACGTGAAAGGAGCCTTGATTTCCTTGATGGCACTCCAGGGAAAACCCAAGTTCACTGTCTCAAGTCTAGAGGGATCCTGAGGTCACTGGAGCAACACGAAAGGGCTCCGTGGACCCCAAATCAACTCGAGATGAGAGCTTAGTCCCTGGTTTCGACTCAAGAGGAATACCAAATTTCCAGAAGCACGTTAAAGGAAAGATATAGGTATGTGAGAGGGACCCTGAGTTTGTGGCCTCAAGTTGAATGGACACCGAGATGCTCTGACTCAAAGTAAGGCCGGATATCCCTGCAGTGAATTGAATGCAGGCTCGTCTTGCATCTCCCAAGATGAAGGGATGTCTGAATCCCCTGTTGAGACCACAGAGAAAGACATAGTTCTCCGCCGCATCGCCACCTCAGGCCTCACATCCTTTGAAAACTCGAGAGGTCCGCGGAGATCAATGCTTCCAAAGGAGACGATGCCTGACTTCTCTTGAAAATGGATAGGAGTCCCAGGATCCCAGTGGCACGTGGAAAGGGACCCTGGGTCTCCCGCCTCACGTGGAGACTCGTCCCAATTGTAATGCCAAGACTTGAGGAGAATCCCGAGGTGTCCCTCGCACCTGGGCAGGAGTCCTGACATCGCTGAAAAAACACGTGTCTGGAAGGGCCCACACCGTCGTAACTCGAGAATATACCACAGGTTCCGGGCGCAACTCGAGAAAAACCATGAGACTTCCCCCTCGCCGCGTCATGAGGCCCGATTCTCCTGCAACGCGTGCAAAGCAATTCCGTGTTCCACATCAAACGTGAAAGGAGCCTTGATTTCCTTGATGGCACTCCAGAGAAAACACACGATCACTGTCTCAAGTCTAGAGGGATCCTGACGTCACTGGAGCAACACGAAAGGTCTCCGTGGACCCCAAATCAACTCGAGATGAGAGATTAGTCCCTGGCTTCGACTCAAGAAAAATACAAACTTTCCACAAGCCCCTCAAGAGGAGGCGTCTCTCATCTACAGGTATGTGAGAGGGACCCTGAGTTTGTGGCATCAAGTGGAATGGACACCGAGATGCTCTGACTCGAAGTAAGGCCGGATATCCCTGCAGTGAATTGAATGCAGGCTCATCTTGCATCTCCCAAGATGAAGGGATGTCTGAATCCCCTGTGCAGAACACAGAGAAAGACCTAGTCCACCGTCTCAATGCGACCGGAGGCCTCACATCCTTTGAAAACTCGAGAGGTCCGCGGAGATCAATGCTTCCAAAGGAGACGATGCCTGACTCCTCTTGAAAATGGATAGGAGTCCCAGGATCCCTGTGGCACGTGGAAAGGGACACTGGGTCTCCCGCCTCACGTGGAGACGCGTCCCAATTGCCATGCCAAGACTCGAGGAGAATCCCGAGGTGTCCCTCACACCTAGTCAGGAGTCCTGACGTCGCTGAACAAACACGTGTCTGGAAGGGCCCTCCCCGTCTTAACTCGAGAATATACCCCAGGTTCGGGCCGCAACTCGAGAAAAACCATGAGACTTCCCCCTCGCCGCGAGATGAGGCCCGATTCCCCTGCACTGCGTGCAGAGCAATTCCGAGTTCCACATCAAACGTGAAAGGAGCCTTGATTTCCTTAATGGGACTCCAGAGATAACACAAGATCACTGTCTCAAGTCTAGAGGGATCCTGAGGTCACTGGAACAACACGAAAGTGCTCCGTGGACCCCAAATCAACTCGAGATGAGAGCTTAGTCCCTGGCTTCGACTCAAGAGGAATACCAACTTTCCACAAGCACCTCAAGAAGAGGCTTCTCTCAGCTACAGGTATGTGAGAGGGAACCTGAGTTTGTGGCCTCAAGTTGAATGGACACCGAGATGCTCTGACTCAAAGTAAGGCCGGATATCCCTGCAGTGAATTGAATGCAGGCTCGTCTTGCATCTCCCAAGATGAAGGGATGTCTGAATCCCCTGTGGAGACCACAGAGAAAGACCTAGTTCTCCGCCTCATCGCGACCGGAGGCCTCACATCCTTTGAAAACTCGAGAGGTCCGCGGAGATCAATGCTTCCAAAGGAGACGATGCCTGACTCCTCTTGAAAATGGATAGGAGTCCCAGGATCCCTGTGGCACGTGGAAAGGGACACTGGGTCTCCCGCCTCACGTGGAGACTCGTCCCAATTGCCATGCCAAGACTTGAGGAGAATCCCGAGGTGTCGCTCGCACCTGGGCAGGAGTCCTGACGTCGCTGAACAAACACGTGTCTGGAAGGGCCCACCCCGTCGTAACTCGAGAATATACCCCAGGTTCGGGCCGCAACTCGAGAAAAACCATGAGACTTCCCCCTCGCCGCGTGATGAGGCCCTATTCCCCTGCAATGCGTGCAGAGCAATTCCGTGTTCCACATCAAACATGAAAGGAGCCTTGATTTCCTTGATGGCACTCCAGAGAAAACCCACGATCACTGTCTCAAGTCTAGAGGGATCCTGATGTCACTGTTGCAACACGAAAGGGCTCCGTGGACCCCAAATCAACTCGAGATGAGAGCTTAGTCCCTGGCTTTGACTTAAGAGGAATGCCAACTTTCCACAAGTACATCAACAGGAGGCTTCTCTCAGCTACAGTTATGTGAGAGAGACTCTGAGTGTGTGGCCTCAAGTGGAATGGACACCGAGATGCTCTGACTTAAGTAAGGCCGGATATCCCTGCAGTGAATTGAATGCATGCTCGTCTTGCATCTCCCAAGACGAAGGGATGTTTGAATCCCCTGTGGAGACCACAGAGAAAGACATAGTTCTCCGCCGCATCGCCACCTCAGGCCTCACATCCTTTGAAAACTCGAGAGGTCCGCGGAGATCAATGCTTCCAAAGGAGACGATGCCTGACTCCTCTTGAAAATGGATAGGAGTCCCAGGATCCCAGTGGCACGTGGAAAGGGACCCTGGGTCTCCCGCCTCACGTGGAGACTCGTCCCAATTGCCATGCCAAGACTTGAGGAGAATCCCGAGGTGTCCCTCGCACCTGGGCAGGAGTCCTGACGTCGCTGAACAAACACGTGTCTGGAAGGGCCCACCCCGTCGTAACTCGAGAATATACCCCAGGTTCCGGCCGCAACTCGAGAAAAACCATGAGACTTCCCCCTCGCCGCGTGATGAGGCCCAATTCTCCTGCAATGCGTGCAGAGCAATTCCGTGTTCCACATCAAACGTGAAAGGAGCCTTGATTTCCTTGATGGCACTCCAGAGAAAACCCACGATCACTGTCTCATGTCTAGAGGGATCCTGACATCACTGGAGCAACACGAAAGGTCTCCGTGGACCCCAAATCAACTCGAGATGAGAGCTGAGTCCCTGGCTTCGACTCAAGAGGAATACCAACTTTCCACAAGCACCTCAAGAGGAGCCTTCTCTCAGCCACAGGTATGTGAGAGGGACACTGAGTTTGTGGCCTCAAGTGGAATGGACACCGAGATGCTCTGACTCAAAGTAAGGCCGGATATCCCTGCAGTGAATTGAATGCAGGCTCGTCTTGCATCTCCCAAGACGAAGGGATGTCTGAATCCCCAGGGGAGACCACAGAAAAAGACCAAGTCCACCGCCTCAATGCGACCGGAGGCCTCACATCCTTTGGAAACTCGAGAGGTCCGCGGAGATCAATGCTTCCAAAGGAGACGATGCCTGACTCTTCTTGAAAATGGATAGGAGTCCCAGGATCACTGTGGCAGGTGGAAAGGGACCCTGGGTCTCCCACCTCACGTGGAGATGCGTCCCAATTGACATGCCAAGACTCAAGGAGAATCCCGAGGTGTCCCTAGCACCTAGGCAGGAGTCCTGACGTCGCTGAACAAACACGTGTCTGGAAGGGCCCTCCCCGTTGGAACTCGAGAATATACCCCAGGTTCCGGCCGCAACTCGAGAAAAACCATGAGACTTCCTCCTCGCGGCGACAAGAGGCCCGATTCCCCTGCACTGCGTGCAGAGCAATTCCGTGTTCCACATCAAACGTGAAAGGAGCCTTGATTTCCTTGATGGCACTCCAGAGAAAACCCAAGATCACTGTCTCAAGTCTAGAGGGATCCGGAGGTCACTGGAGCAACACGAAAGTGCTCCGTATACCCCAAATCAACTCGAGATGAGAGCTTAGTCCCTGGCTTCGACTCAAGAGGAATACCAACTTTCCACAAGCACCTCAAGAGGAGGCTTCTCTCAGCTACAGGTATGTGAGAGGGACCCTGAGTTTGTGGCCTCAAGTGGAATGGACACCGAGATGCTCTGACTCGAAGTAAGGCCGGATATCCCTGCAGTTAATTGAATGCAGGCTCGTCTTGCATCTCCCAAGACGAAGGGATGTCTTAATCCACTGTGGAGACCACAGAGAAAGACTTAATTCTCCGCCTCATCGCGACCGGAGGCCTCACATGCTTTGAAAACTCGAGAGGTCCGCGGAGAACAATGCTTCCAAAGGAGACGATGTCTGACTCCTCTTGAAAATGGATAGGAGTCCCAGGATCCCTGTGGCACGTGGAAAGGGACCCTGGGTCTCCCGCCTCACGTGGAGACGCAGCCCAATTGCCATGCAAAGACTCGTGGAGAATCCCGAGGTGTCCCTCGCACCTAGGCAGGAGTCTTGACGTTGCTGAACAAACACGTGTCTGGAAGGGCCCTCCCCGTCGTAATTCGAGAATATACCCCAGGTTCCGGCCGCAACTCGAGAAAAACCATGAGATTTCCCCCTCGCCGCGAGTTGAGGCCCGATTCCCCTGCACTGCATGCAGAGCAGTTCCGTGTTCCACATCAAACGTGAAAGGAGCCTTGATTTCCTTGATGGCACTCCAGAGAAAACCCAAGTTCACTGTCTCAAGTCTAGAGGGATCCTGAGGTCACTGGAGCAACACGAAAGGGCTCCGTATACCCCAAATCAACTCGAGATGAGAGCTTAGTCCCTGGCTTCCACTCAAGAGGAATACCAACTTTCCACAAGCACCTCAAGAGGAGGCTTCTCTCAGCTACAGGTATGTGAGAGGGACCCTGAGTTTGTGGCCTCAAGTGGAATGGACACCGAGATGCTCTGACTCGAAGTAAGGCCGGATATCCCTGCAGTGAATTGAATGCAGGCTTGTCTTGCATCTCCCAAGACGAAGGAATGTCTGAATCCCCTGTGGAGACCGCAGAGAAAGACCTAGTCCTCCGCCTCAACGCGAACGGAGGCCTCACATCCTTTGAAAACTCGAGACGTCCGCGGAGATCAATGCTTCCAAAGGAGACGATGCCTGACTCCTCTTGAAAATGGATAGGAGTCCCAGGATCCCTGTGGCACAAGAATGGGACCCTGGGACTCACGCCTCACGTGGATACACGTCCCAATTGCCATGTCTAGACTCGAGGAGAATCCCGAGGTGTCCCTCGCACCTAGGCAGGAGTCCTGACGTCGCTGAACAAACACGTGTCTGGAAGGGACCTCCCCGTCGTAACTCGAGAATATACCCCAGGTTCAGGCCGCAACTCGAGAGAAACCATGAGACTTCCCCCTCGCCGCGAGATGAGGCCCGATTACCATGCCCTGCGTGCAGAGCAATTCCGTATTCCACATCAAAAGTGAAAGGACCCTTGATTTCCTTGATGGCACTCCAGAGAAAACCCAAGATCACTGTCTCAAGTCTAGAGGGATCCTGAGTTCACTGTACCAACACGAAAGGGCTCCGTGGACCCCAAATCAACTCGAGATGAAAGCTTAGTCCCTGGCTTAGACTCAAGAGGATTACCAACTTTCCACAAGCACCTCAAGAGGAGGCTTCTCTCAGCTACAGGTAAGTGAGAGGGCCACTGAGTTTGTGGCCTCAAGTGGAATGGACACCGAGATGCTCTGACTCGAAGTAAGGCCGGATATCCCTGCAGTGAATTGAATGCATGCTCGTCTTGCATCTCCCAAGACGAAGGGATGTCTAAATCCCCAGTGGAGACCATAGAAAAAGACCTAGTCCACCGCCTCAACGCAACCAGAGGCCTCATATCCTTTGAAAACTCGAGAGGTCCGCAGAGATCAATACTTCCGAAGGAGACGATGCCTGACTCCTCTTGAAAATGGATAGGAGTCCCAGGATCCCTGTGGCACGTGGAAAGGGACCCTGGGTCTCCCGCCTCACGTGGAGACGCGTCCCAATTGCCATGCCAAGACTCGCGGAGAATCCCGAGGTGTCCCTCGCACCTAGGAAGGAGTCCTGACGTCGCTGAACAAACACGTGTCTGGAAGGGCCCTCCCCGTCGAAACTCGAGAATATACCCCAAGTTCCGGCCGCAACTCGAGAAAAACCATGAGACTTCCCCCTCGCCGCGAGATGAGGCCCGATTCCCCTGCACTGCGTGCAGAGCAATTCGGTTATCCATATCAAACGTGAAAGGAGCCTTGATTTCCTTGATGGCACTCCAGAGAAAACCCAAGATCACTGTCTCAAGTCTAGAGGGATCCTGAGGTCACTCGAGCAACAAGAAAAGCCTCCGTGCACCCCAAATCAACTCGAGATGAGAGCTTAGTCCCTGGCTTCGACTCAAGAGGAATACCAACTTTCCACAAGCACCTCAAGAGGACGCTTCTCTCAGCTATAGATATGAGAGAGGGACCCTGAATTTGTTGCCTCAAGTGAAATGGACACTGAGATGCTCTGACTCGAAGTAAGGCTGGATATCCACGCAGTGAATTGAATGCAGGCTCATCTTGCATCTCCCAAGACGTAGGGATGTCTGAATCCCCTGTGGAGACCACTGAGAAAGACCTAGTTCTCCGCCTAATCTCTACCGGAGGCCTCACATATTTGAAAATTCGAGAGGTACACGGCGATCAATGCTTCCAAAGGAGACAATGCCTGAGTCCTCTTGAAAATTGATAGGAGTCCCTGGATCCCTGTGGCACGTGGATAGGGACACTGGGTCTCCTACCTCACATGGAGACACGTCCCAATTGCCATACCAAGACTCGAGGCGAATCCCGAGGTGTCCTTCACCACTAGGCAGGAGTCCTGACGTCACTGACCAAACACGTGTCTGAAAGGGCCCTCCCCATCTTAACTCGAGAATATACCTCAGGTTCCTGCCGCAACTCGAGAAAAAACTTCAGACTTCCCCTAGCCATGAGATGAGGCCTGATTCCCCTGCACTGCGTGCAGAGAAATTCCGTGTTCCACATCAAACATGAAAGGAGCCTTGAGTTCCTTGATGGCACTCCAGAGAAAACGCAAGAACACGGTCTCAAGTCTAGAGGATCCTGAGGTCACTGTAGCAACAAGAAAGGGCTCCGTAGACCCCAAATTAACTCGAGATGAGAGCTTAGTCCCTGGTTTCCATTCAAGAGGAATACAAACTTTCCAAAAGCACCTCAACAAGAGGCTTCTCTCAGCTATAAGTATGTGAGAGGGACCCTGAGTTTGTGGCCTTAAGTGGAATGGCCACCGAGATGCTCTGACTCGAAGTAAGGCCGGATATCCCTGCAGTGAATTGAATGCAGATTCATCATGCATCTGCCAAGACTAAGGGATGTCTGAGTCCCCTGTGGAGACCAGAGAGAAAGACCTGGTTCTCCGGCTTATCGCGACCGGAAGCCTCACATTCTTTGAAAACTCGAGAGGTACACGGAGATGAATGCTTCCAAAGGAGACGATGCCTGACTCCTCTTGAAATTTGATAGGAGTCCGAGGATCCCTGTGGAACGTGGAAAGGGGCAATGGGTCTCCGCCTCACGTGGAGACGCATTTCAATTGCCATGAAAAGACTCGAGGAGAATCCCGAGGTGTCCCTCGCAACTAGGCAGGAGTCCTGACGTCGCTGAACAAACACGTGTTTGGAGGGCCCTCCCCTTCTTAACTCGAGAATATACCCCAGGTTGAGCCCGCCACTCGAGAAAAACCATGAGACTTCCCCCTCGCCGCGAGAAGAGGCCCGATTCCCCTGCATTGGGTGCAGAGCAATTACGTGTTCCACATCAAACTTGAAAGGAGCCTTGATTTCCTTGATGGCACTCCACAGAAAACCCAGGAACACTGTCTCAAGTCTAGAGGGATCCTGAGGTTACTGTAGCAACAAGAAAAGATTCTGTGCACCCCAAATCAACTCGAGATGAGAGCTTAGTCCCTGGCTTCGACTCAAGAGGAATACCAACTTTTCACAAGCATCTCAAGAGGAGGCTTTTCTCTGCTAAAGGTATGTGAGAGGGACCCTGAATTTGTGGCCTCAAGTGGAATGGACACCGAGATGCTCTGGCTCGAAGTAAAGCCGGATATCCCTGCAGTGAATTGAATGCAGGCTCGTCTTGCATCTCCCAAGACGAAGGGATGTCTCAATCCCATGAGGAGACCACAGAGAAAGACCTAGTTCTCCACCTAATCGAGACCAGAAGCCTCACATCCTTTGAAAACTCGAGACGTACGTGGACATCAATGCTTTCAAAGGAGACGATGCCTGACTCCTCTTGAAAATTGACAGGAGTCCCAGGATCCCTGTGGGACGTGAAAAGGGACACTGGGTCTCCCGCCTCACGTTGAGACGCGTCCCAATTGCCATGCCAAGACTCGAGGAGAATCCCGAGGTGTCCCTCGCACGTAGGCAGGAGTCCTGCCGTCGCTGAACAAACACGTGTCTGGAAGGGCCCTCCCCGTCTAACTCGAGAATACACCCCAGGTTCCGGCCGCAAGTCGAGAAAAACCATGAGACTTCCCCCTCGCCCCGAGATGAGGCCCTATACCCCTGCATTGCGGGCAGAGCAATTCCGTGTTGCAGATCAAACATGAAAGGAGCCTTAATTTCCTTGATGGCAGTCCAGAGAAACCCCAAGAACACTGTCTCAAGGCTAGACGGATCCTGAGGTCACTTTAGCAATATGAAAGAGCTCCGTGGACCAAAAATCAACTCGAGATGAGAGGTTAGTCCCTGGCTTCGACTTCAGAGGAATATCAACTTACCACAAGCACCTGAAGAGAGGGCTTCTCTCAGCTATCAGTATGTGAGCGGGACCGTGAGTTTGCAACCTCAAGTGGAATGGACACCGAGATGCCCTGACTCGTAATAAGGTCGGATATCCCTGCAGTGATTGAAGGCAGGCTCGTCTTGCCTCCCCCAAAATGAAAGGTTGCCAACGTATCGTGAACAAACACTATTCTGGAAGGGCCGTCCCCATCGTAACTCGAGAATATACCCCAGGCTCCGGGCGCAACTCGAGAAAAACCAGGAGACTTCCCCCTCGTGGCAAGAAGAGGCCTGGTTTCCCTACATTGCGTGCAGAGCAATTCCGTCTTCCATATCAAACATGAAAGTAGCCTTGATTTCCGTTATGGCTCTCCAGAGAAAACCCAAGAACACTGAGTCAAGTCTAGAGGGATCCTGAGGTCACTGCAGCAACAAGAAAGGGCTCCGTGGACCCCAAATCAATTCGAGATGGGAGCTTAGTCCCTGGCTTCGACTCAAGAGGATCACCAACTTTCCACAAGCATCTCCAGAGGAGGCTTCTCTCAGCTATAGGTATGTGAAAGGGACGCTGAGTTTGTGGCCTCAAGTGGAATGGACACTGAGATGATCTGACACGAAATAAGGCCGGATATCCCAGCAGTGAATTGCTTTCAGGCTCGTGTTGCATCTCCCAAGACGAAGGCATGTCTGAATCCCCTGTGGAGACCACAGAGAAAGACCTAGTTCTCCGCCTCATTGCGACCGGAGGCCTCACATCCTTTGAAAACTCTAGAGGTACGCGGATATCAATGCTTCCAAAGGAGGCGATGCCTGATTCGTCTTGAAAATAGGTAGGAGTACCAGGATCCCTGTGGCACGTGGAAAGGGTACCTGGGTCTCCCACCTCACGTGGAGACGCGTCCCAATTGCCATGACAAGACACGAGGAGAATCCATATGTGTCCTTCACAACTAGACAGGAGTCTGTCGTCGCTGAAAAGCACGTGTATAGAAGGGCCCTCCCGTCTAAACTCGAGAATATACCCCAGGTTCTGGTCGAACTCGAGAAAAACCATGAGACTTCCCCCTCGCCGCGAGATGAGGCCCGATTCCCCTGCATTTCGTGCAGAGCAATTCCATGTTCCACATCAAACATGAAAGGAGCCTTGATTTCTTTGATGGGACTCCAGAGAAAATCCAAGAACACTGTCTCAAGTCTAGAGGGATCATGAGGTCACTGTAGAAACACGAATAGTCTCCGTGGACCCCAAATCAATTCGAGATGAGAGCTTAGTCCCTGGTTTCGACTCAAGAGGAATACCAAATTTCCAGAAGCACGTTAAAGGAAAGATATAGGTATGTGAGAGGGACCCTGAGTTTGTGGCCTCAAGTAGAATGGACTCCGAGATCCTCTGACTCAAAGTAAGGCAGGATATCCCTGCAGTGAATTGCATGCAGGCTCGTCTTGCATCTCCCAAGACGAAAGGATGTCTGAATCCCGTGTAGAAACCACAGAGAAAGACCTAGTTCTCCGCCTCATCACGACAGGAGGCCTCACATCCTTTGAAAACTCGCAAGGTATGCGGAGTTCAATACTTCTAAAGGAGACGATGCCTGACTCCTCTTGAAAATTGATAGGAGTCCCAGGATCCCTGTGACACGTAGAAAGGGACCCTGGGTCTCCCGCCTCACGTGGAGACGTGTCCCAATTACAATGCCAAGACTCGAGAAGAAACCCGAGGTGTCCCTCGCAGCTAGGCAGGAGTCCTGAGGTCGCTGAACAAACACATGTCTGGAAGGGCCCTCGTCATCATAAGTCGAGAATATACCCCAGGTTCCGGCCGAAACTCGAGAAAAACCATGAGACTTCCCCCTCGCCGCGAGATGAGGCAGGATTCCCTTGCGCTGCGTGCAGAGCAATTCCGTGTTCCACATCAAACGTGAAAGGAGTCTTGATTTCATGATGGCACTCCAGAGAAAACCCAAGATCACTGTCTCAAGTCTAGAGGGATCCTGAGGTCACTGTAGCAACACAAAAGGGGTTCCTGGACCCCAAATTAACTCGAGATGAGAGTTTAGTCCCTGGCTTCGAGTCAAGAGGAATACCAACTTTCCACAAGCACCTCAATAGGAGACTTCTCTCAGCTACAGGTATGTGAGAGGGATCCTGAGTATGTGGCCTCAAGTGGAATGGACACCCAGATGCTCTGACTCGAAGTAAGGCCGGATATCCCTGCAGTGAATTGAATGCAGGCTCGTCTTGCATCTCCCAAGATGAAGGGATGTCTGAATCCCCTGTGGAGACCACAGAGAAAGACCTAGTTCTCCGCCTCATCGCGACCGGAGGCCTCCCATCCTTTGAAAAATCGAGAGGTCCACGGAGATCAATGCTTCCAAAGGAGACGATGCCTGACTCTTCTTGAAAATGGATAGGAGTCCCAGGATCCCTGTGGCACTTGGAAAGGGAACCTGGGTCTCCCGCCTCACGTGGAGACGCGTGCCAATTGCCATGCCAAGTCTCGAGGAGAATCCCGAGGTGTCCCTCGCACCTAGGCAGGAGTCCTGACATCGCTTAACAAACACGTGTCTGGAAGGGCCCTCCCCATTGTAACTCGAGAATATACCCATGGTTCCGGCCGCAACTGGAGAAAATCCATGAGATTTCCCCTTCACCGCGAGATGAGGCCCGATTCCCCTGCACTGCGTGCAGAGCAATTCCGTGTTCCACATCAAACGTGAAAGGAGCCTTGGTTTCCTTGATGGCACTCCAGAGAAAACCCAAGATCACTGTCTCAAGTCTAGAGGGATCCAGAGGTCACTGGAGCAACAAGAAAAGACTCCGTGTACCTCAAATCAACTCGAGATGAGAGCTTAGTCCCTGGCTTCGACTCAAGAGGAATACCAACTTTCCACAAGCACCTCAAAGGAGGTTTCTCTCATATACAGGTATGTGAGAGGGATCCTGAGTTTGTGGCCTCAAGTGGAATGGACACCTAGATGCTCTGACTTGAAGTAAGGCCGGATATCCCTGCAGTGAATTGAATGCAGGCTCGTCTTGCATCTCCCAAGACGAAGGGATGTCTGAATCCCCTGTGGAGACCACAGAGAGATCTAGTCCTCCGCCTCAACGCGACCGGAGGTTTCACATCCTTTGAAAACTCGAGAGGTCCGCGGAGATCAATGCTTCCAAAGGTGAAGATGCCTGACTCCTCTTGAAAATGGATAGGAGTCCCAGGATCCCTGTGGCACGTGGAAAGGGACCCTGGGTCTCACGCCTCACGTGGAGACGCCTCCCAATTGCCATGCCAAGACTCGAGGAGAATCCCGAGGTGTCCCTCGCACCTAGGCAGGAGTCCTGACGTCGCTGAACAAACACGTGTCTGGAAGGGCCCTCCCCGTCGTAACTCGAGAATATACCCCAGGTTCCGGCCGCAACTCGAGAAAAACCATGAGACTTCCCCCTCGCCGCCAGATGAGGCCCGATTCCCCTGCCCTACGTGCAGAGCATTTCCGTGTTCCACATCAAACGTGAAAGGAGCCTTGATTTCCTTGATGGCACTCCAGAGAAAACCCAAGATCACTGTCTCAAGTCTAGAGGGATCCTGAGGTCACTGGAGCAACAACAAAGGGCTCCGTGGACCCCAAATCAACTCGAGATGAGAGCTTAGTCCCTGGCTTCGACTCAAGAGGAATACAAACTTTCCACAAGCACCTCAAGAGGAGGCTTTTCTCAGCTACAAGTATGTGAGAGGGACCCTGAGTTTGTGGCCTCAAGTGGAATGGACACCGAGATGCTCTGACTCGAAGTAAGGCCGGATATCCCTGCAGTGAATTGAATGCAGGCTCGTCTTGCATCTCCCAAGACGAAGGGATGTCTGAATCCCCTGTGGAGACCACAGAGAAAGACCTAGTCCTCCGCCTCATCGCGACCGGAGGCCTCACATCCTTTGAAAACTCGAGAGGTCTGCAGAGATCAATGCTTCCAAAGGAGACGATGCCTGACTCCTCTTGAAAATGGATAGGAGTCCCATGATCCCTGTGGCACGTGGAAAGGGACCCTGGGTCTCCCGCCTCACGTGGAGACGCGTCCTAATTTCCATGACAAGACTCGAGGAGAATCCCGAGGTGTCCCTCGCACCTAGGCATGAGTCCTGACGTCGCTGAACAAACACGTGTCTGGAAGGGCCCTCCCCGTCGTAACTCGAGAATATACCCCAGGTTCCAGCCGCAACTCGAGAAAAACCATGAGATTTCCCCCTCGCCGCGAGTTGAGGCCCGATTCCCCTGCACTGCATGCAGAGCAATTCCGTGTTCCACATCAAACGTGAAAGGAGCCTTGATTTCCTTGATGGCACTCCAGAGAAAACCCAAGATCACTGTCTCAAGTCTAGAGTGATCCTGAGGTCACTGGAGCAACACGAAAGGGCTCCGTGGACCCCAAATCAACTCGAGATGAGAGCTTAGTCCCTGGCTTAGACTCAAGAGGAATACCAACTTTCCACAAGCACCGCAAGAGGAGGCTTCTCTCAGCTACAGGTATGTGAGAGGGACCCTGAGTTTGTGGCCTCAAGTGGAATGGACACCGAGATGCTCTGACTCGAAGGAAGGCCGGATATCCCTGCAGTGAATTGAATGCAGGCTCGTCTTCCATCTCCCAAGACGAAGGGATGTCTGAATCCCCTGTGGAGACCACAGAGAAAGACCTAGTTCTCCGCCTCATCGCGACCGGAGGCCTCACGTCCTTTGAAAACTCGAGAGGTCCGCGGAGATCAACGCTTCCAAAGGAGACGATGCCTGACTCCTCTTGAAAATGGGTAGGAGTCCCAGGATCCCTGTGGCACGTGGAAAGGCACCCTAGATCTCCCGCCTCACATGGAGACATGACCCAATGGCCATGCCAAGACTCGAGGATAATCCCGAGGTGTCCAACGCACCTAGGCAGGAGTCCTAACGTCGCTGAACAAACACGTGTCTGGAAGGGCCCTCCCCGTCGTAACTCGAGAATATACCCCAGGTTCCGGCCGCAACTCGAGAAAAACCATGAGACTTCCCCCTCGCCGCGAGATGAGGCCCGTTTCCCCTGCACTGCGTGCAGAGCAATTCCGTGTTCCACATCAAACGTGAAAGGAGCCTTGATTTCCTTGATGGCACAGCAGAGAACACCCAAGATCACTGTCTCAAGGATAGAGGGATTCTGACGTCTCTGTAGCAACACGAAACGGCTCCCTGGACCCCAAATCAACTCGAGATGAGAGCTTCATCCCCGGCTTCGACTCAAGAGGAATACCCACTTTCCACAAGCACCTAAAGAGGAGGCTTCTCTCAGCTACATGTATGTGAGAGGGACCCTGAGTTTGTGGACTCAAGTGGAATGGACACCGAGATGCTCTGACTCGAAGTAAGGCCGGATATCCCTGCAGTGAATTGAGTGCAGGCTCGTCTTGCATCTCCCACGACGAAGGCATGTCTGAATCCCCCGTGGAGACGACAGAGAAAGACCTAGTTCTCCGCCTCATCGCGACCGGAGGCCTCACGTCCTTTGAAAACTCGAGAGTTCCGCTTAGATCAATGCTTCCAAAGGAGTCGATGCCTGACTCCTCTTGAAAATGGATAGGAGTCCCAGGATCCCTGTGGCAGGTGGAAAGGGACCCTGGGTCTACCGCATCACGTGGAGACGTGTCCCAATGGCCATGCCAAGACTTGAGGAGAATCCCGAGGTGTCCCTCGCACCTAGGCAGGAGTCCTGACGTCGCTGAACAAACACGTGTCTGGAAGGGCCCTCCCCGTTGTTACTCGAGAATATACCCCATGTTCCCGCCGAAACTTGAGAAAAACCATGAGACATCCCCCTCGCCGCGAGATGAGGCCCGATTCCCCAGCACTGCGTGCAGAGCAATTCCGTGTTCCACATCAAACATGAAAGGAGCCTTGATTTCCTTGATGGCACAGCAGAGAACACCCAAGATCACTGTCTCAAGGCTAGAGGGATCCTGACGTCTCTGTAGCAACACGAAAGGGCTCCGTGGACCCCAAATCAACTCGAGATGAGAGCTTCGTCCCCGGCTTCGACTCAAGAGGAATACCCACGTTCCACAAGCACCTCAAGAGGAGGCTTCTCTCAGCTACAGGTATGTGAGAGGGACCCTGAGTTTGTGGCCTCAAGTGGAATGGACACCGAGATGCTCTGACTCGGAGGAAGGCCGGATATCCCTGCAGTGAATTGAATGCTGGCACGTCTTGCATCTCCCACGACGAAGGGATGTCTGAATCCCCTGTGGAGACCACAGAGAAAGACCTAGTTCTCTGCCTCATCGCGACCATAGGCCTCACGTCCTTTGAAAACTTGAGAGGTCCGCCGAGATCAATGCTTCCAACGGAGACGGTTCCAGACTCCTCTTGAAAATCGATAGGAGTCCCAGCATCCCTGTGGCACGTGGAAAGGGACCCTGGGTCTCCCGCCTCACGTGGAGACGCGTCCCAATTGCCATGCCAAGACTCGAGGAGAATCCCGAGGTGTCCCTCGCACCTAGGCAGGAGTCCTGACGTCGCTGAACAAACACGTGTCTGGAAGGTCCCTCCCCGTCGTAACTCGAGAATATACCCCAGGTTCCGGCCGCAACTCGAGAAAAACCATGAGACTTACCCCTCGCCGCGAGATGTGGCCCGATTCCCCTGCCCTGCGGGCAGAGCAATTCCGTATTCCACATCAAAAATGAAAGGAGCCTTGATTTCCTTGATCGCACTCCAGAGAAAACCCAAGATCACTGTCTCAAGTCTAGAGGGATCCTGAGGTCACTGGAGCAACACGAAAGGGCTCCGTGGACCCCAAATCAACTCGAGATGAGAGCTTAGTCCCTGGCTTCGACTTACGAGGAATACCAACTTTCCACAAGCACCTAAAGAGGAGGCCTCTCTCAGCTACAGGTATGTGAGAGGGCCCCTGAGTTTGTGGCCTCAAGTGGAATGGACAGCGAGATGCTCTGACTCGAAGTAAGGCCGGATATCCCAACAGTGAATTGAAAGCATCCTCGTCTTGCATCTCCCAAGACGAAGGGATGTCTGAATCCCCGGTGGAGACGACAGAGAAAGACCTAGTCATCCGCCTCAACGCGAACTGAGGCCTCACATCCTTTGAAAACTCTAGAGGTCTTTGGAGATTAATGCTTCCAAAGGAGACGATGCCTGACTCCTCTTGAAAATGGATAGGAGTCCCAGGATCCCTGTCGCACGTGGAAAGGCACCCTGGGTCTCCCGCCTCACGTGGAGACACGTCCCAATTGCCATGCCAAGACTCGAGGAGAATCCCGAGGTGTCCCTCGCACCTAGGCAGGAGTCCTGACGTGGCTGAACAAACACGTGTCTGGAAGGGCCCTCCCCGTCGTAACTCGAGAATATACCCAAGGTTCTGGCCGCAACTCAAGAAAAACCATGAGACTTCCCACTCGCCGAGAGATGATTCCCGATTCCCGGGCACTGGATGCAGAGCAATTTCGTGTTCCACATCAAACTTGAAAGGAGCCTTGATTTCCTTGATGGCACTCCAGAGAAAACCCAAGATCACTGTCTCAAGTCTAGAGGGATCCTGAGGTCACTGGAGCAACACGAAAGGGCTCCGTGGACCCCAAATCAACTCGAGATGAGAGCTTAGTCCCTGGCTTCGACTCAAGAGGAATACCAACTTTCCACAAGCACCTCAAGAGGAGGCTTCTCTCAGCTACAGGTATGTGAGAGGGACACTGAGTTTGTGGCCTCAAGTGGAATGGACACCGAGATGCTCTGACTCGAAGTAAGGCCGGATATCCCTGCAGTGAATTGAATGCAAGCTCGTCTTGCATCTCCCAAGACGAAGGGATGTCTGAATCCCCTGTAGAGACGACAGAGAAAGACCGAGTTCTTCGCCTCATCGCGAGCGGAGGCCTGACATCCTTTGAAAACTCGAGAGGTCCGCGGAGAGCAATCCTTCCAAATGAGACGATGCCTGACTCCTCTTGAAAATGGATAGGAGTCCCAGGATCCCTGTGGCACGTGGAAAGGGAACCTGGGTCTCCCGCCTCACGTGGAGACGCATCCCAATTGCCATGCCAAGACTCGAGGAGAATCCCGAGGTTTCCCTCGCACCTAGGCAGGAGTCCTTACGTCGCTGAACAAACACGTGTCTGGAAGGGCCCTCCCCGTCGTAACTCGAGAATATACTCCAGGTTCCGGCCGCAACTCGAGAAAAAGCATGAGACTTCCCCCTCGCCGCGAGATGAGGCCTGATTCCCCTGCACTGCGTGCAGAGCCATTCCGTGTTCCACATCAAACGTGAAAGGAGCCTTGATTTCCTTGATGGCACTCCAGAGAAAACCCAAGATCACTGTCTCAAGTCTAGAGGGATCCTGAGGTCACTGGAACAACACGAAAGGGCTCCGTGGACCTCAAATCAACTCGAGATGAGAGCTTAGTCCCTGGCTTCGACTCAAGAGGAATACCAACTTTCCACAAGCACCTCAAGAGGAGGCTACTCTCAGCTAAAGGTATGTGAGAGGGACCCTGAGTTTGTGGCCTCAAGTGGAATGGACACCGAGATGCTCTGATTCGAAGTAAGGCCAGATATCCCTGCAGTGAATTGAATGCAGGCTCGTCTTGCATCTCCCAAGACGAAGGGATGTCTTAATCCCCTGTGGAGACCACAGAGAAAGACCTCGTTCTCCGCCTCATCGAGACCGGAGGCCTCACATCCTTTGAAAACTCGAGAGGTCCGTGGAGATCAATGCTTCCAAAGGAGAAGATGCCAGACTCTTCTGGAAAATGGATAGGAGTCCCAGGATCCCTGTGGCACATTATAAGGGATCCTGGGTCTCCCGCCTAACGTGGAGACGCGTCCCAATTGCCATGCCAAGACTCGAGGAGAATCCCGAGGTGTACCTCGCTCCTAGGCCGGAGTCCTGACGTCGCTGAACAAACACGTGTCTGGAAGGGCCCTCCCCGTTGTTACTCGAAAATATACCCCAGGTTCCGGCCGCAACTCGAGAAAAACCATGAGATTTCCCCCTCGCCGCGAGTTGAGGCCCGATTCCCCTGCACTGAATGCAGAGCAATTCCGTGTTCCACATCAAACGTGAAAGGAGCCTTGATTTCCTTGATGGGACTCCAGAGAAAACCCAAGATCACTGTCTCAAGTCGAGAGGGATCCTGAGGTCACTGGAGCAACTCGAAAGTGCTCCGTGGACCCCAAATCTACTCGAGATGAGAGCTTAGTCCCTGGCTTCGACTCAAGAGGAATACCAACTTTCCACAAGCACCTCAAGAGGAGGCTTCTCTCAGCTACAGGTATGTGAGAGGGACCCTGAGTTTGTGGCCTCAAGTCGAATGGACACCCAGATGCTCTGACTCGAATTAAGGCCGGATATCCCTGCAGTGAATTGAATGCAGGCTCGTCTTGCATCTCCCAAGACCAAGGGATGTCTGAATCCCCTGTGGAGACGACAGAGAAAGACCTAGTCCTCCGCCTCATCGCGACCGGAGACATCACATCCTTTGAAAAATCGAGAGGTCTGCTGAGATCAATGCTTCCAAAGGAGACGATGCCTGACTCCTCTTGAAAATGGATAGGAGTCCCAGGATCCCTGTGGCACGTTATAAGGGATCCTGGGTCTCCCGCCTAACGTGGAGACGCGTCCCAATTGCCTTGCCAAGACTCGAGGAGAATCCCGAGGTGTACCTCGCACCTAGGCAGGAGTCCTGATGTCGCTGAACAAACACGTGTCTGGTAGGGCCCTCCCCGTCATAACTCGAGAATATACCCCAGGATCCGGCCGCAACTCGAGAAAAACCATGAGACTTCCCCCTCGCCGCGAGATGAGGCCCGATTCCCCTGCACTGCGTGCAGAGCAATTCCGTGTTCCACATCAAACGTGAAAGGAGCCTTGATTTTCTTGATGGCACTCCAGTGAAAACTCAAGATCACTGTCTCAAGTCTAGAGGGATCCTGAGGTCACTGGAGCAACACGAAAGGGCTCCGTGGACCCCAAATCAACTCGAGATGAGAGCTTAGTCCCTGGTTTCGACTCAAGAGGAATACCAACTTTCCACAAGCACCTCAAGAGGAGGCTTCTCTCAGCTACAGGTATGTGAGAGGGACCCTGAGTTTGTGGCCTCAAGTCGAATGGACACCGAGATGCTCTGACTCGAATTAAGGCCGGATATCCCTGCAGTGAATTGAATGCAGGCTCGTCTTACATCTCGCAAGACGAAGGGATGTCTGAATCCCCTGTGGAGACCACAGAGAAAGACCTAGTCCTCCGCCTCATTGCGAACGGAGACATCACATCCTTTGAAAAATCGAGAGGTCTGCGGAGAACAATGCTTCCAAAGCAAACGATGCCTGACTCCTCTTGAAAATGGATAGGAGTCCCAGGATCACTGTGGCACGTGGAAAGGGACCCTGGGTCTCCCGCCTCACGTGGAGACGCGTCAAAATTGCCTTGCCAAGACTCGTGGAGAATCCCGAAGTGTACCTCGCACCTAGGCAGGAGTCCTGACGTGGCTGAACAAACACGTGTCTGGAAGGGCCCTCCCCGTCGTAACTCGAGAATATACCCCTGGTTCCGGCCACAACTCGAGAAAAACAATGAGACTTCCCCTTCGCCGCGACATGAGGCTCGATTCCCCTGCACTGCGTGCAAAGCAATTCCGTGTTCCACATCAAACGTGAAAGGAGCCTTGATTTCCTTGATGGCACTCCAGAGAAAACCCAAAATCACTGTCTCAAGTCTAGAGGGATCCTGAGGTCACTGGAGCAACACGAAAGGGCTACGTACACCCCAAATCAACTCGATATGATAGCTTAGTCCCTGGCTTCGAGTCAACAGGAATACCAACTTTCCACAAGCACCTCAAGAGGAGGCTTCTCTCAGCTACAGGTATGTGAGAGGGACCCTGAGTTGCTGGCCTAAAGTGGAATGGACACCGAGATGCTCTGACTCGAAGTAAGGCCGGATATCCCTGCAGTGAATTGAATGCAGGCTCGTCTTGCATCTCCCAAGTCGAAGGGATGTCTGAATCCCCTGTGGAGACCACAGAAAAAGACCTAATTCTCCGCCTCATCGCGACCGGAGGCTTCACATCCTTTGAAAACTCGAGAGGTCCGCGGAGATCAATGCTTCCAAAGGAGACGATGCCTGACTCCTCTTGAAAATGGATAGGAGACCCAGGATCCCTGTGGCACGTGGAAAGGGACCGTGGGGCTCCCGCCTCATGTGGAGACGCGTCCCCATTGCCATGCCAAGACTCGAGGAGAATCCCGAGGTGTCCTCGCACCTAGGCAGGAGTCCTGACGTCGCTGAACAAACACGTGTCTGGAAGGGCCCTCCCCGTCGTAACTCGAGAATATACCCCAGGTTCTGGCCTCAACTCGAGAAAAACCATGAGACTTCCCCCTCGCCGCGAGATGAGGCCCGATTCCCCTGCACTGCGTGCAGAGCAATTCCGTGTTCCACATCAAACGTGAAAGGAGCCTTGATTTCCTTGATGGCACTCCAGAGAAAACCCAAGATCACTGTCTCAAGTCTAGAGGGATCCTGAGGTCACTGGAGCAACACGAAAGGGCTCCGTGGACCCCAAATCAACTCGAGATGAGAGCTTAGTCCCTGGCTTCGACTCAAGAGGAATACCAACTTTCCACAAGCACCTCAAGAGGAGGCTTCTCTCAGCTACAGGTATGTGAGAGGGACACTGAGTTTGTGGCCTCAAGTGGAATGGACACCGAGATGCTCTGACTCGAAGTAAGGCCGGATATCCCTGCAGTGAATTGAATGCAAGCTCGTCTTGCATCTCCCAAGACGAAGGGATGTCTGAATCCCCTGTAGAGACGACAGAGAAAGACCGAGTTCTTCGCCTCATCGCGAGCGGAGGCCTGACATCCTTTGAAAACTCGAGAGGTCCGCGGAGAGCAATTCTTCCAAATGAGACGATGCCTGACTCCTCTTGAAAATGGATAGGAGTCCCAGGATCCCTGTGGCACGTGGAAAGGGAACCTGGGTCTCCCGCCTCACGTGGAGACGCATCCCAATTGCCATGCCAAGACTCGAGGAGAATCCCGAGGTTTCCCTCGCACCTAGGCAGGAGTCCTTACGTCGCTGAACAAACACGTGTCTGGAAGGGCCCTCCCCGTCGTAACTCGAGAATATACTCCAGGTTCCGGCCGCAACTCGAGAAAAAGCATGAGACTTCCCCCTCGCCGCGAGATGAGGCCTGATTCCCCTGCACTGCGTGCAGAGCCATTCCGTGTTCCACATCAAACGTGAAAGGAGCCTTGATTTCCTTGATGGCACTCCAGAGAAAACCCAAGATCACTGTCTCAAGTCTAGAGGGATCCTGAGGTCACTGGAACAACACGAAAGGGCTCCGTGGACCTCAAATCAACTCGAGATGAGAGCTTAGTCCCTGGCTTCGACTCAAGAGGAATACCAACTTTCCACAAGCACCTCAAGAGGAGGCTACTCTCAGCTAAAGGTATGTGAGAGGGACCCTGAGTTTGTGGCCTCAAGTGGAATGGACACCGAGATGCTCTGATTCGAAGTAAGGCCAGATATCCCTGCAGTGAATTGAATGCAGGCTCGTCTTGCATCTCCCAAGACGAAGGGATGTCTTAATCCATTGTGGAGACCACAGAGAAAGACCTCGTTCTCCGCCTCATCGAGACCGGAGGCCTCACATCCTTTGAAAACTCGAGAGGTCCGTGGAGATCAATGCTTCCAAAGGAGAAGATGCCAGACTCTTCTGGAAAATGGATAGGAGTCCCAGGATCCCTGTGGCACATTATAAGGGATCCTGGGTCTCCCGCCTAACGTGGAGACGCGTCCCAATTGCCATGCCAAGACTCGAGGAGAATCCCGAGGTGTACCTCGCTCCTAGGCCGGAGTCCTGACGTCGCTGAACAAACACGTGTCTGGAAGGGCCCTCCCCGTCGTAACTCGAAAATATACCCCAGGTTCCGGCCGCAACTCGAGAAAAACCATGAGATTTCCCCCTCGCCGCGAGTTGAGGCCCGATTCCCCTGCACTGAATGCAGAGCAATTCCGTGTTCCACATCAAACGTGAAAGGAGCCTTGATTTCCTTGATGGGACTCCAGAGAAAACCCAAGATCACTGTCTCAAGTCGAGAGGGATCCTGAGGTCACTGGAGCAACTCGAAAGTGCTCCGTGGACCCCAAATCTACTCGAGATGAGAGCTTAGTCCCTGGCTTCGACTCAAGAGGAATACCAACTTTCCACAAGCACCTCAAGAGGAGGCTTCTCTCAGCTACAGGTATGTGAGAGGGACCCTGAGTTTGTGGCCTCAAGTCGAATGGACACCCAGATGCTCTGACTCGAATTAAGGCCGGATATCCCTGCAGTGAATTGAATGCAGGCTCGTCTTGCATCTCCCAAGACCAAGGGATGTCTGAATCCCCTGTGGAGACGACAGAGAAAGACCTAGTCCTCCGCCTCATCGCGACCGGAGACATCACATCCTTTGAAAAATCGAGAGGTCTGCGGAGATCAATGCTTCCAAAGGAGACGATGCCTGACTCCTCTTGAAAATGGATAGGAGTCCCAGGATCCCTGTGGCACGTTATAAGGCATCCTGGGTCTCCCGCCTAACGTGGAGACGCGTCCCAATTGCCATGCCAAGACTCGAGGAGAATCCCGAGGTGTCCTCGCACCTAGGCAGGAGTCCTGACGTCGCTGAACAAACACGTGTCTGGAAGGGCCCTCCCCGTCGTAACTCGAGAATATACCCCAGGTTCTGGCCGCAACTCGAGAAAAACCATGAGACTTCCCCCTCGCCGCGAGATGAGGCCCGATTCCCCTGCACTGCGTGCAGAGCAATTCCGGGTTCCACATCAAACGTGAAAGGAGCCTTGATTTCCTTGATGGCACTCCAGAGAAATCACAAGATCACTGTCTCAAGTCTAGAGGGATCCTGAGGTCACTGGAGCAACAAGAAAGGGCTCCGTGGACCCCAAATCAACTCGAAATGAGAGCTTAGTCCTTGACTTCGACTCAAGAGGAATAACAACTTTCCAAAAGCACCTCAAGAGGAGGCTTCTCTCAGCTACTTGTATGTGAGAGGGACCCTGAATTTGTGGCCTCAATTGGAATGGACACCGAGATGCTCTGACTCGAAGTAAGGCCGGATATCCCTGCAGTGAATTGAATGCAGGCTCGTCTTGCATCTCCCAAGACGAAGGGATGTCTGAATCCCCTGTGGAGACCACAGAGAAAGACCTAGTCCTCCGCCTCATCGCGACCGGCGGCCTCACATCCTTTGAAAACTCGAGAGTTCCGCGGAGATCAATGCTTCCAAAGGAGACGATGTCTGACTCCTCTTGAAAATGGATAGGAGTCCCAGGATCCCTCTGGCACGTGGAAAGGGACCCTGGGTCTCCCGCCTCACGTGGACACGCGTCCCAATTGCCATGCCAAGACTCGAGGAGAATCCCGAGGTGTCCCTCGCACATAGGCAGGAGTCCTGACGTCGCTGAACAAACACGTGTCTGGAAGGGCCCTGCCCGTCGTAACTCGAGAATATAAATCAGGTTCCGGCCGCAACTCGAGAAAAAATATGAGACTTCCCCCTCGCTGCGAGATGAGGCCCGATTCCCCTGCATTGCGTGCAGAGCAATTTCGTGTTCCACATCAAACGTGAAAGGAGCCTTGATTTCCTTGATGGCACTCCAGAGAAAAGCCAAGATCACTGTCTCAAGTCTAGAGGGATCCTGAGGTCACTGTAGCAACACGAAAGAGCTCCGTCGACCCCAAATCAACTCGAGATGAGAGCTTAGTCCCTGGCTTCGACTCAAGAGGAATATCAACTTTCCACAAGCACCTCAAGATGAGGTTTCTCTCAGCTACATTTATGTGAGAGGGACCCTGAGTGTGTGGCCTCAAATGTAATGGACACCGAGATGCTCTGATTCGAATAAAGGCCGGATATCCCTGAAGTGAATTGAATGCAGGCTCGTCTTGCATCTCCTAAGAAGAAGGGATGTATGAATCCCCTGTGGAGACCATAGAGAAAGACATTGTTCTCCGCCTCATCGCGACGTGAGTCCTCACATCCTTTGAGAACTCGAGAGGTCCACGGAGATCAATGCTTCCAAAGGAGACGATGCCTGACTCCTCTTGAAAATGGATAGGAGTCCCAGGATCCCTGTGGCACATGGAAAGGGACCCTGGATCTCCCGCCTCACGTGGAGACGCGTCCCAATTGCCATGCCAAGACTCGAGGAGAATCCCGAGGTGTCCCTCGCACCGACGCAGGAGTCCTGACGTCGCTGAACAAACACGTGTCTGGAACGGACCTCCCCGTCGTAACTCGAGAATATACCCCAGGTTCCGGCCGCAATTCGAGAAAAACCATGAGACTTCCCCCTCGCCGCGAGATGAGGCCCGATTCCCCTGCACTGCGTGCAGAGCAATTCCGTGTTCCACATCAAAGGTGAAAGGAGCCTTGATTTCCTTGATGGCACTCCAGAGAAAACCCGAGATCACTGTCTCAAGTCTAGAGGGATCCTGAGGTCACTGTAGCAACACGAAATGGGTCCATGGACCCCAAATCAACTCGTGATGAGAGCTTAGTCACTGGCTTCGACTCTAGAGGAATAGCAACTTTCCACAATCACCTCAAGAGGAGGCTTCTCTCACATAAATTTATGTGAGAGGGCCCTGAGTTGGGGATTCAAGTGGAATGGACACCGAGAAGCTCTGACTCGAAGTAAGGCTGGATGTCCCTGCAGTGAATTGAATGCAGGCTCGTCTTGCATCTCCCAAGACGAAGGGATGTCTGAATGCCCTGTGGAGACCACAGAGAAAGACCTAGATATCCGCCTCATCGCGACCGGAGGCCTCACATCCTTTGAAAACTTGAGAGGTCCGCGGAGGTCAATGCTTCCAAAGGAGACTATGCCTGACTCCTCTTGAAAATGGATAGGAGTCCCAGGATCTGCGTGGCACGTGGAAAGGGACCCTTGGTCTCCCGCCTCACGTGGAGACGCGTCCCAATTGCCATGCCAAGACTCGAGGATAATCCCGAGGTGTCCCTCACACCTAGGCAGGAGTCCTGACGTCACTGAACAAACACGTGTCTGGAAGGGCCCTCCCCGTCGTAACTCGAGAATATACCCCAGGTTCCTGCCGCAACTCGAGAAAAACCATGAGACTTCCCCCTCGCCACGAGATGAGGCCCGATTTACCTGCACTGCATGCAGAGCAATTCCGTGTTCCACATCAAACGTGAAAGGAGCCTTGATTTCCTTGATGGCACTCCAGAGAAAACCCAAGATCACTGTCTCAAGTCTAGAGGGATCCTGAGGTCACTGTAGCAACAAGAAAGGTCTCCGTGGACCCCAAATCAAGTCGAGATGAGAGCTTAGTCCCTGGATTCGAATCAAGAGGAATACCAACTTTCCACAAGCACCTCAAGAGGAGGCTTCTCTCAGCTACAGGTATGTGAGAGGGACCCTGAATTTGTGGACTCAAGTGGAATGGACACCGAGATGCTCTGACTCAAAGTAAGGCCGGATATCCCTGCAGTGAATTGAATGCAGGCACGTCTTGCATCTCCCAAGACGAAGGGATTTCTGAATGCCCTGTGGAGACCACTGAGAAAGACCTAGTTTTCCGCCTCATCGCGACCGGAGGCCTCACATATTTTGAAAACTCGAGAGGTCCGCGGAGATCAGTGCTTCCAAAGGAGACGATGCCTGACTCCTCTTGAAAATGGATAGGAGGCCCAGGATCCCTGTGGCACGTGGAAAGGGACACTGGGTCTCCCGCCTCACGTGGAGATGCGTCCCAATTGCCATACCAAGACTCGAGGAGAATCCCGAGGTGTCCCTCGCACTTAGGCAGGAGTCTTGACGTCGCTGAACAAACACGTGTCTGGAAGGGCCCTCCCCGTCGTAACTCGAGAATATACCCCAGGTTCCGGCCGCAACTCGAGAAAAACCATGAGACTTCCCCCTCGCCGCGAGATGAGGCCCGATTCCCCTGCACTGCGTGCAGAGCAATTCCGTGTTCCACATCAAAGGTGAAAGGAGCCTTGATTTCCTTGATGGCACTCCAGAGAAAACCCGAGATCACTGTCTCAAGTCTAGAGGGATCGTGAGGTCACTGGACCAACACGAAAGGGCTCCATGGACCCCAAATCAACTCGAGATGAGAGCTTTTCCCTGGCTTCGACTCAAGAGGAATACCAACTTTCCACAAGCACCTCAAGAGGAGGCTTCTCTCAGCTACAGGTATGTGAGAGGGACCCTGAGTTTGTGGCCTCAAATGGAATGGACACCGAGATGCTCTGACTCAAAGTAAGGCCGGATATCCCTGCAGTGAATTGAATGCAGGCTCGTCTTGCATCTCCCAAGACGAAGGGATGTCTGAATCCGCTGTGGAGACCACACAGAAAGACCTAGTTCTCGGCCTCATCGCGACCGGAGGCCTCACATCCTTGGAAAACTCGAGAGGTCCAGGCAGAACAAAGCAACCAAAGGAGACGATGCCTGACTCCTCTTCAAAATGGATAGGAATCCCAGGATCCCTGTGGCACGTGGAAAGGGACCCTGGGTCTCCCGCCTCACGTGGAGACGCGTCCCAATTGCCATGCCAAGACTCGAGGAGAATACCGAGGTGTCCCTCGCACCTAGGCAGGAGTCCTGACGTCGCTGAACAAACACGTATCTGGAAGGGCCCTGCCCGTCGTAACTCGAGAATATAAATCAGGTTCCAGCCGCAACTCGAGAAAAAATATGAGACTTCCCCCTCGCCGCGAGATGAGGCCCGATTCCCCTGCACTGCGTGCAGAGCAATTCCGTGTTCCACATCAAACGTGAAAGGAGCCTTGATTTCCTTGATGGCACTCCAGAGAAAACCCAAGATCACTGTCTCAAGTCTAGAGGGATCCTGAGGTCACTGTAGCAACACGAAAGAGCTCCGTGGACCCCAAATCAACTCGAGATGAGGGCTTAGTCCCTGGCTTCGACTCAAGAGGAATACCACCTTTCCACAAGCACCTCAAGAGGAGGCTTCTCTCAGCTACAGGTATGTGAGAGGGACCCTGAGTTTGTGGCCTCAAGTGGAATGGACACCAAGATGCTCTGACTCGAAGTAAGGCCGGATATGCCTGCAGTGAATTGAATGCAGGCTCGTCTTGCATCTCCCAAGACGAAGGGATGTCTGAATCCCCTGAGGAGACCACAGAGAAAGACCTAGTTCTCCGCCTCAACGCTACCGGAGGCCTCACATCCTTTGAAAGCTCGAGAGGTCCGCGGAGATCAATGCTTCCAAAGGAGAGGATGCCTGCCTCCTCTTGAAAATGGATAGGAGTCCCAGGATCCCTGTGGTACGTGGAAAGGGACCCTGGGTCTCCCGCCTCACGTGGAGACGCGTCCCAATTGCCATGCCAAGACTCGAGGAGAATCCCAAGGTGTCCCTCGCACCTAGGCAGGAGTCTTGACGTCGCTGAACAAACACGTGTCTGGAAGGGCCCGCCCCGTCGTAACTCGAGAATATACTCCAGGTTCCGGCCGCAACTCGAGAAAAACCATGAGACTTCCCCCTCGCCGCGAAATGAGTCCCGATTCCCCTGCACTGTGTGCAGAGCAATTCCGTATCCCACATCAAACGTTAAAGGAGCCTTGATTTCCTTGATGCCCCTCCAGAGAAAACCCAAGATAACTTTCTCAAGTCTAGACGGATCCTGAGGTCACTGTAGCAACACGAAAGTGTTCCGTGGACCCCAAACAACTCGAGATGAGAGCTTAGTCCCTGGTTTCGACTCAAGAGGAATACCAACTTTCCACAAGCACCTCAAGAGGAGGCTTCTCTCAGCTACAGGTATGTGAGAGGGACCCTGAGTTTGTGGCCTCAAGTGGAATGGACACCGAGATGCTCTGACTCGAAGTAAGGCCGGATATCCCTGCAGTGAATTGAATGTAGGCTCATCTTGCATCTCCCAAGATGAAGGGATGTCTGCATCCCCTGTGGAGACCACAGAGAAAGAACTAGTTCTCCGCCTCATCGCGACCGGAGGCCTCATATCCTTTGAAAACTGGAGAGGTCCGCGGAGATCAATGCTTCCAAAGGAGACGATGCCTGACTCCTCTTGAAAATGGATAGGAGTCCCAGGATCCCTGTGGCACGTGGAAAGGGACACTGGGTCTCCCGTCTCACGTGGAGACGCGTCCCAATTGCCATGCCAAGACACGAGGAGAATCCCGAGGTGTCCCTTGCACCTAGGTAGGAGTCCTGACTTCGCTGAACAAACACGTGTCTGGAAGGGCCCTCACAGTCGAAACTCCAGAATATACCCCAGGTTCTGGCCGCAACTCGAGAAAAACCATGAGACTTCCCCCTCGCCGCGAGAGGAGGCCCGATTCCCCTGCACTGCGTGCAGAGCAATTCCGTGTTCCACATCAAACGTGAAAGTAGCCTTGATTTCCTTGATGGCACTCCAGAGGAAACTCAAGATCACTGTCTCAAGTCTAGAGGGATCCTGAGGTCACTGGAGCAACAAGAAAGTTCTCCGTGGACCCCAAATCAACTCGAGATGAGAGCTTAGTCCCTGGCTTCGACTCAAGAGGAATACCAACTTTCCAAAAGCACCTAAAGAGGAGGCTTCTCTCAGCTACAGGTATGTGAGAGGGACCCTGAGTTTGTGGCCTCAAGTGGAATGGACACGGAGATGCTCTGACTCGAAGTAAGGCCGGATATCCCTGCAGTGCATTGAATGCAGGCTCGCCTTGCATCTCCCAAGACGAAGGGATGTCTGAATCCCCTGTAGAGACCACAGAGAAAGACCTAGTTCTCCGCCTCATCGCGACCGGAGGCCTCACATCCTTTGAAAACTCGAGAGGTCCGCGGAGATCAATGCTTCCAAAGGAGACGATGCCTGACTCCTCTTGAAAATGGATAGGAGTCCCAGGATCCCTGTGGCACGTGGAAAGGGACCCTGGGTCTCCCGCCTGACGTGGAGACGCGTCCCAATTGCCATGCCAAGACTCGAAGAGAATCCCGAGGCTTCCCTCGCACCTAGGCAGGAGTCCTGAAGTCGCTGAACAAACACGTGTCTGGAAGGGCCCTCAACGTCTTAAATCGAGAATATACCCCAGGTTCCTGCCGCAACTCGAGGAAAACCATGAGACTTCCCCCTCGCCACGAGATGAGGCCCGATTACCCTGCACTGCGTGCAGAGCAATACCGTGTTCCACATCAAATGTGAAAGGAGCCTTGATTTCCTTGATGGCACTCCAGAGAAAATGCAAGATCACTGTCTCAAGTCTAGAGAGATCCTGAGGTCACTGGAGCAACAGGAAAGTTCTCCATGGACCCTAAATCAACTCGAGATGAGAGCTTAGTCCCTGGCTTCGACTCAAGGGGAATACCAACTTTCCACAAGCACCTCAAGAGGAGGCTTCTCTCAGCTACAGGTATGTGAGAGGGACCCTGAGTTTGTGGCCTCAAGTGGAATGGACACCGAGATGCTCTGACTCGAAGTAAGGCCGGATATCTCTGCAGTGAATTGAATGCAGGCTCGTCTTGCATCTCCCAAGACGAAGGGGTGTCTGAATCCCCTGTGGAGACCACAGAGAAAGACCTAGTTCTCCGAATCATCGCGACCGGAGGCCTCACATCCTTTGAAAACTCGAGAGGTCCGGGGAGATCAATGCTTCCAAAGGAGACGATGCCTGACTCTTCTTGAAAATGGATAGGAGTCTCAGGATCCCTTTGGCACGTGGAAAGAGACACTGGGTCTTCCGTCTCACGTGGAGACCCGTCCCAATTGCCATGCCAAGACTCGACGAGTATCCCGAGGTGTCCCTCGCACCTAGGCAGGAGTCCTGACGTCGCTGAACAAACACGTGTCTGGAAGGGCCCTCCCCGTAGTAAGTTTAGAATGTACCCCATGTTCCGGCCGCAACTCGAGAAAAACCATGAGACTTCCCCGTCGCCGCGAGATGTGGCCCGATTCCCCTGCACAGCGTGCAGAGCAATTCCGTGTTCCACATCAAACGTGAAAGGAGCCTTGATTTCCTTGATGGCACTCAAGAGAAAACCCAAGATCACTGTCTCAATTCTAGAGGGATCCTGAGATCACTGGAGCAACAGGAAAGGGCTCCATGGACCCTAAATCAACTCGAGATGAGAGCTTAGTCCCTGGCTTCGACTCAAGGGGAATACCAACTTTCCACAAGCAACTCAAGAGGAGGCTTCTCTCAGCTACAGGTATGTGAGATGGACCCTGAGTTTGTGGCCTCAAGTGGAATGGACACCGAGATGCTCTGACTCGAAGTAAGGCCGGATATCCCTGCAGTGAATTGAATGCAGGCTCGTCTTGCATCTCCCAAGTCGAAGGGATGTCTGAATCCCCTGTGGAGACCACAGAGAAAGACCTAGTTCTCCGCCTCATGGCGACCGGAGGCCTCACATCCTTTGAAAACTCGAGAGGTCCGCGGAGATCAATGCTTCCAAAGGAGACGATGCCTGACTCCTCTTGAAAATGGATAGGAGTCCCAGGATCCCTGTGGCACGTGCAAAGGGGCCCTGGGTCTCCCGCCTCAAGTGGAGTCGCGTCCCAATTGCCATGCCAAGATTCGAGGAGAATCCCGAGCTGTCCCTCGCACCTAGGCAGGAGTCCTGACGTGGCTGAACAAACACGTGTCTGGAAGGGCCCTCCCCGTCGTAACTCGAGAATATTCCCCAGGTTCCAGCCGCTTCTCGAGAAAAATCATGAGACTTCCCCGTCGCCGCGAGATGAGGCCCGATTCCCCTGCACTTCGTGCAGAGCAATTCCGTGTTCCACATCAGACGTTAAAGGAGACTTGATTTCCTTGATGGCACTCCAGAGAAAACCCAAGATCACTGTCTCAAGTCTGGAGGGATCCTGAGGACACTGTAGCAACACGAAAGGTCTCCGTGGACCCCAAATCAACTCGAGATGAGAGCTTAGTCCCTGGCTTCGACTCAAGAGTCATATCAACTTGCCACAAGCACCTCAAGAGGAGGCTTCTCTCAGCTAAAGGTATGTGAGAGGGACCCTGAGTTTGTGGCCTCAAGTGGAATGGACACCGAGATGCTCTGGCTAGAAGTAAGGCCGGATATCCCTGCAGTGAATTGAATGCAGGCTCGTCTTGCATCTCCCAAGACGAAGGGATGTCTGAATCCCCTGTGGAGACCACAGAGAAAGACCTAGTTCTCCGCCTCATCACGACCGGAGGCGTCACATCCTTTGAAAACTCGAGAGGTCCACGGAGATCAATGCTTCCAAAGGAGACGATGCCTGACTCCTCTTGAAAATGGATAGGAGTCCCAGGATCACTGTGGCACGTGGAAAGGGACCCTGGGTCTCCCGCCTCACGTGGAGACGCGTCCCAATTGCCATGCCAAGACTCGAGGAGAATCGCGAGGTATCCCTCGCACCTAGGCAGGAATCCTGACGTCGCTGAACAAACACGTGTCTGGAAGGGCCCTCCCCGTCGTAACTCGAGAATATTCCCCAGGTTCCAGCCGCTTCTCAGGAAAAACCATGAGACTTCCCCCTCGCCGCGAGATGAGGCCCGATTCCCCTGCACTGCGTGCAGAGCAATTCCGTGTTCCACATCAGACGTTAAACTAGACTTGATTTCCTTGATGGCAATCCAAAGAAAACCCAAGATCACTCTCTCAAGTCTAGAGGGATCCTGAGGTCACTGTAGCAACACGAAAGGGCTCCGTGGACCCCAAATCAACTCGAGATGAGAGCGTCGTCCCTGGCTTCTACTCTAGAGGAATACCAACTTTCCACAAGCACCTCAAGAGGAGGCTTCTCTGAGATACAGGTATGAGAGAGAAAACCTGAGTTTGTGGCCTCAAGTGCAATGGACACTGTGATGCTCTGACTCGAAGTAAGGCCGGATATCCCTGCAGTGAATTGAATGCAGGCACGTCTTGCATCTCCCAAGACGAAGGGATGTCTGAATGCCCTGTGGAGACCACTGAGAAAGACCTAGTTTTCCGCCTCATCCCGACCGGAGGCCTCACATCTTTTGAAAACTCGAGAGGTACGCGGAGATCAATGCTTCCAAAGGAGACGATGCCTGACTCCTCTTGAAAATGGATAGGAGGCCCAGGATCCCTGTGGCACGTGGAAAGGGACACTGGGTCTCCCGCCTCACGTGGAGATGCGTCCCAATTGCCATGCCAAGACTCGAGGAGAATCCCGAGGTGTCCCTCGCACTTAGGCAGGAGTCCTGACTTCGCTGAACAAACACCTGTCTGGAAGGGCCCTCCCCGTCGTAACTCGAGAATATACCCCAGGTTCCGGCTGCAACTCGAGAAAAACAATGAGACTTCCCCCTCGCCACGAGATGAGACCCGATTCCCCTGCACTGCGTGCAGAGCAATTCCGTGTTCCACATCAAACGTGAAAGGAGCCTTGATTTCCTTGATGGCACTCCAGAGAAAACCCAAGATCACTGTCTCAAGTCTAGAGGGATCCTGATGTCACTGTAGCAACACGAAAGGGCTCCGAGGTCCCCATATCAACTCGAGATGAGAGCTTAGTCCCTGGCTTCGACTCAAGAGGAATACCAACTTTCCACAAGCACCTCAAGAGGAGGCTTCTCTCAGCTACAGGTATGTGAGAGGGACCCTGAGTTTGTGGCCTCAAGTGGAATGGACACCGAGATGCTCTGACTGGAAGTAAGGCCGGATATCCCTGCAGTGAATTGAATGCAGGCTCGTCTTGCATCTCCCAAGACAAAGGGATGTCTGAATCCCCTGTGGAGACCACAGAGAAAGACCTAGTCCTCCGCCTCAACGCGAACGGAGGCCTCACATCCTTTGAAAACTCGAGAGGTTCGCTCAGATCAATGCTTCCAAAGGAGACAATGCCTGACTCCTCTTGCAAATG
Source organism: Dama dama (assembly GCF_033118175.1). NCBI lineage: Eukaryota > Metazoa > Chordata > Mammalia > Artiodactyla > Cervidae > Dama > Dama dama. The sequence goes on along the minus strand of NC_083697.1, from coordinate 6,878,239 downwards.
GATAGGAGTCCCATGATCCCTGTGGCCCGTGGAAAGGGACACTGGGTCTCGCGCCTCACGTGGAGCCGCGTCCCAATTGCCATGCCAAGACTCGAGGAGAATCCCGAGGTGTCCCTCGCACCTAGGCAGGAGTCCTGACATCGCTGAACAAACACGTGTCTGGAAGTGCCCTCCCCGTCGTAACTCGAGAATATACCCCAGGTTCCAGCCGCAACTCGAGAAAAACCATGAGACTTCCAGCTCGCCGCGAGATGAGGCCCAATTCCCCTGCACTGCGTGCAGAGCAATTCCGTGTTCCAAATCAAACGTGAAAGGAGCCTTGATTTCCTTGATGGCACTCCAGAGAAAACCCAAGATCACTGTCTGAAGTCTAGAGGGATCCTGAGGTCACTGGAGCAACAAGAAAGGGCTCCGTGGACCGCAAATCAACTCGAGATGAGAGCTTAGTCCCTGGCTTCGACTCAAGAGGAATAGCAACTTTCCACAAGCACCTCAAGAGGAGGCTTCTCTCAGCTACAGGTATGTGAGAGGGACCATGAGTTTGTGGCCTCAAGTGGAATGGACACCGAGATGCTCTGACTCGAAGTAAGGCAGGATATCCCTGCAGTGAATTGAATGCAGGCTCCTCTTGCATCTCCCAAGACAAAGGGATGTCTTATTCCCCTGTGGAGACCACAGAGAAAGACCTAGTCGTCCGACTCAACGCGACCGGAGGCCTCACATCCTTTGAAAACTCGAGAGGTCCGCGGAGATCAATGCTTCCAAAGGAGACGATGCCTGACTCCTCTTGAAAATGGATAGGAGTCCCAGGATCCCTATGGCACGTGGAAAGGGAACCTGGGTCTCCCGCCTCACGTGGAGACGCGTCCCAATTGCCATACCAAGACTCGAGGAGAATACCGAGGTGTCCCTCACACCTAGGCAGGAGTCCTGACGTCGCTGAACAAACACGTGTCTGGAAGGGCCCTCCCCGTCGTAACTCGAGAATATACCCCAGGTTACGGCCGCAACTCGAGAAAAACCATGAGACTTCCCCCTCGCCGCGAGATGAGGCCCGATTCCCCTGCACTGCGTGCAGAGCAATTCCGTGTTCCACATCAAAGGTGAAAGGAGCCTTGATTTACTTGATGGCACTCCAGAGAAAACCCAAGATCACTGTCTCAAGTCTAGAGGGATCCTGAGGTCACTGGAGCAACACGAAAGGGCTCCGTGGACCCCAAATCAACTCGAGATGAGAGCTTTTCCCTGGCTTCGACTCAAGAGGAATACCAACTTTCCACAAGCACCTCAAGAGGAGGCTTCTCTCAGCTACAGGTATGTGAGAGGGACCCTGAGTTTGTGGCCTCAAATGGAATGAACACCGAGATGCTCTGACTCAAAGTAAGGCCGGATATCCCTGCAGTGAATTGAATGCAGGCTCGTCTTGCATCTCCCAAGACGAAGGGATGTCTGAATCCCCTGTGGAGACCACACAGAAAGACCTAGTTCTCGGCCTCATCGCGACCGGATGCCTCACATCCTTTGAAAACTCGAGAGGTCCACGCAGAACAAAGCTTCCAAAGGAGACGATGCCTGACTCCTCTTGAAAATGGATAGGAATCCCAGGATCCCTGTGGCACGTGGAAAGGGACCCTGGGTCTCCCGCCTCACGTGGAGACGCGTCCCAATTGCCATGCCAAGACTCGAGCAGAATACCGAGGTGTCCCTCGCACCTAGGCAGGAGTCCTGACGTTGCTGAACAAACACGTGTCTGGAAGGGCCCTGCCCGTCGTAACTCGAGAATATAAATCAGGTTCCGGCCGCAACTCGAGAAAAAATATGAGACTTCCCCCTCGCCGCGAGATGAGGCCCGATTCCCCTGCATTGCGTGCAGAGCAATTTCGTGTTCCACATCAAACGTGAAAGGAGCCTTGATTTCCTTGATGGCACTCCAGAGAAAAGCCAAGATCACTGTCTCAAGTCTAGAGGGATCCTGAGGTCACTGTAGCAACACGAAAGAGCTCCGTCGACCCCAAATCAACTCGAGATGAGAGCTTAGTCCCTGGCTTCGACTCAAGAGGAATATCAACTTTCCACAAGCACCTCAAGATGAGGTTTCTCTCAGCTACATTTATGTGAGAGGGACCCTGAGTGTGTGGCCTCAAATGTAATGGACACCGAGATGCTCTGATTCGAATAAAGGCCGGATATCCCTGAAGTGAATTGAATGCAGGCTCGTCTTGCATCTCCTAAGAAGAAGGGATGTATGAATCCCCTGTGGAGACCATAGAGAAAGACATTGTTCTCCGCCTCATCGCGACGTGAGTCCTCACATCCTTTGAGAACTCGAGAGGTCCGCGGAGATCAATGCTTCCAAAGGAGACGATGCCTGACTCCTCTTGAAAATGGATAGGAGTCCCAGGATCCCTGTGGCACATGGAAAGGGACCCTGGATCTCCCGCCTCACGTGGAGACGCGTCCCAATTGCCATGCCAAGACTCGAGGAGAATCCCGAGGTGTCCCTCGCACCGACGCAGGAGTCCTGACGTCGCTGAACAAACACGTGTCTGGAACGGACCTCCCCGTCGTAACTCGAGAATATACCCCAGGTTCCGGCCGCAATTCGAGAAAAACCATGAGACTTCCCCCTCGCCGCGAGATGAGGCCCGATTCCCCTGCACTGCGTGCAGAGCAATTCCGTGTTCCACATCAAAGGTGAAAGGAGCCTTGATTTCCTTGATGGCACTCCAGAGAAAACCCGAGATCACTGTCTCAAGTCTAGAGGGATCCTGAGGTCACTGTAGCAACACGAAATGGGTCCATGGACCCCAAATCAACTCGTGATGAGAGCTTAGTCACTGGCTTCGACTCTAGAGGAATAGCAACTTTCCACAATCACCTCAAGAGGAGGCTTCTCTCACATAAATTTATGTGAGAGGGCCCTGAGTTGGGGATTCAAGTGGAATGGACACCGAGAAGCTCTGACTCGAAGTAAGGCTGGATGTCCCTGCAGTGAATTGAATGCAGGCACGTCTTGCATCTCCCAAGACGAAGGGATTTCTGAATGCCCTGTGGAGACCACTGAGAAAGACCTAGTTTTCCGCCTCATCGCGACCGGAGGCCTCACATATTTTGAAAACTCGAGAGGTCCGCGGAGATCAATGCTTCCAAAGGAGACGATGCCTGACTCCTCTTGAAAATGGATAGGAGGCCCAGGATCCCTGTGGCACGTGGAAAGGGACACTGGGTCTCCCGCCTCACGTGGAGATGCGTCCCAATTGCCATACCAAGACTCGAGGAGAATCCCGAGGTGTCCCTCGCACTTAGGCAGGAGTCTTGACGTCGCTGAACAAACACGTGTCTGGAAGGGCCCTCCCCGTCGTAACTCGAGAATATACCCCAGGTTACGGCCGCAACTCGAGAAAAACCATGAGACTTCCCCCTCGCCGCGAGATGAGGCCCGATTCCCCTGCACTGCGTGCAGAGCAATTCCGTGTTCCACATCAAAGGTGAAAGGAGCCTTGATTTCCTTGATGGCACTCCAGAGAAAACCCAAGATCACTGTCTCAAGTCTAGAGGGATCCTGAGGTCACTGGACCAACACGAAAGGGCTCCATGGACCCCAAATCAACTCGAGATGAGAGCTTTTCCCTGGCTTCGACTCAAGAGGAATACCAACTTTCCACAAGCACCTCAAGAGGAGGCTTCTTTCAGCTACAGGTATGTGAGAGGGACCCTGAGTTTGTGGCCTCAAATGGAATGGACACCGAGATGCTCTGACTCAAAGTAAGGCCGGATATCCCTGCAGTGAATTGAATGCAGGCTCGTCTTGCATCTCCCAAGACGAAGGGATGTCTGAATCCCCTGTGGAGACCACACAGAAAGACCTAGTTCTCGGCCTCATCGCGACCGGAGGCCTCACATCCTTGGAAAACTCGAGAGGTCCAGGCAGAACAAAGCAACCAAAGGAGACGATGCCTGACTCCTCTTCAAAATGGATAGAAATCCCAGGATCCCTGTGGCACGTGGAAAGGGACCCTGGGTCTCCCGCCTCACGTGGAGACGCGTCCCAATTGCCATGCCAAGACTCGAGGAGAATACCGAGGTGTCCCTCGCACCTAGGCAGGAGTCCTGACGTCGCTGAACAAACACGTATCTGGAAGGGCCCTGCCCGTCGTAACTCGAGAATATAAATCAGGTTCCAGCCGCAACTCGAGAAAAAATATGAGACTTCCCCCTCGCCGCGAGATGAGGCCCGATTCCCCTGCACTGCGTGCAGAGCAATTCCGTGTTCCACATCAAACGTGAAAGGAGCCTTGATTTCCTTGATGGCACTCCAGAGAAAACCCAAGATCACTGTCTCAAGTCTAGAGGGATCCTGAGGTCACTGTAGCAACACGAAAGAGCTCCGTGGACCCCAAATCAACTCGAGATGAGGGCTTAGTCCCTGGCTTCGACTCAAGAGGAATACCACCTTTCCACAAGCACCTCAAGAGGAGGCTTCTCTCAGCTACAGGTATGTGAGAGGGACCCTGAGTTTGTGGCCTCAAGTGGAATGGACACCAAGATGCTCTGACTCGAAGTAAGGCCGGATATGCCTGCAGTGAATTGAATGCAGGCTCGTCTTGCATCTCCCAAGACGAAGGGATGTCTGAATCCCCTGAGGAGACCACAGAGAAAGACCTAGTTCTCCGCCTCAACGCTACCGGAGGCCTCACATCCTTTGAAAGCTCGAGAGGTCCGCGGAGATCAATGCTTCCAAAGGAGAGGATGCCTGCCTCCTCTTGAAAATGGATAGGAGTCCCAGGATCCCTGTGGTACGTGGAATGGGACCCTGGGTCTCCCGCCTCACGTGGAGACGCGTCCCAATTGCCATGCCAAGACTCGAGGAGAATCCCAAGGTGTCCCTCGCACCTAGGCAGGAGTCTTGACGTCGCTGAACAAACACGTGTCTGGAAGGGCCCGCCCCGTCGTAACTCGAGAATATACTCCAGGTTCCGGCCGCAACTCGAGAAAAACCATGAGACTTCCCCCTCGCCGCGAAATGAGTCCCGATTCCCCTGCACTGTGTGCAGAGCAATTCCGTATCCCACATCAAACGTTAAAGGAGCCTTGATTTCCTTGATGCCCCTCCAGAGAAAACCCAAGATAACTTTCTCAAGTCTAGACGGATCCTGAGGTCACTGTAGCAACACGAAAGGGTTCCGTGGACCCCAAACAACTCGAGATGAGAGCTTAGTCCCTGGTTTCGACTCAAGAGGAATACCAACTTTCCACAAGCACCTCAAGAGGAGGCTTCTCTCAGCTACAGGTATGTGAGAGGGACCCTGAGTTTGTGGCCTCAAGTGGAATGGACACCGAGATGCTCTGACTCGAAGTAAGGCCGGATATCCCTGCAGTGAATTGAATGTAGGCTCATCTTGCATCTCCCAAGATGAAGGGATGTCTGCATCCCCTGTGGAGACCACAGAGAAAGAACTAGTTCTCCGCCTCATTGCGACCGGAGGCCTCATATCCTTTGAAAACTGGAGAGGTCCGCGGAGATCAATGCTTCCAAAGGAGACGATGCCTGACTCCTCTTGAAAATGGATAGGAGTCCCAGGATCCCTGTGGCACGTGGAAAGGGACACTGGGTCTCCCGCCTCACGTGGAGACGCGTCCCAATTGCCATGCCAAGACACGAGGAGAATCCCGAGGTGTCCCTTGCACCTAGGCAGGAGTCCTGACTTCGCTGAACAAACACGTGTCTGGAAGGGCCCTCACAGTCGAAACTCCAGAATATACCCCAGGTTCTGGCCGCAACTCGAGAAAAACCATGAGACTTCCCCCTCGCCGCGAGAGGAGGCCCGATTCCCCTGCACTGCGTGCAGAGCAATTCCGTGTTCCACATCAAACGTGAAAGTAGCCTTGATTTCCTTGATGGCACTCCAGAGGAAACTCAAGATCACTGTCTCAAGTCTAGAGGGATCCTGAGGTCACTGGAGCAACAAGAAAGTTCTCCGTGGACCCCAAATCAACTCGAGATGAGAGCTTAGTCCCTGGCTTCGACTCAAGAGGAATACCAACTTTCCAAAAGCACCTAAAGAGGAGGCTTCTCTCAGCTACAGGTATGTGAGAGGGACCCTGAGTTTGTGGCCTCAAGTGGAATGGACACGGAGATGCTCTGACTCGAAGTAAGGCCGGATATCCCTGCAGTGAATTGAATGCAGGCTCGCCTTGCATCTCCCAAGACGAAGGGATGTCTGAATCCCCTGTAGAGACCACAGAGAAAGACCTAGTTCTCCGCCTCATCGCGACCGGAGGCCTCACATCCTTTGAAAACTCGAGAGGTCCGCGGAGATCAATGCTTCCAAAGGAGACGATGCCTGACTCCTCTTGAAAATGGATAGGAGTCCCAGGATCCCTGTGGCACGTGGAAAGGGACCCTGGGTCTCCCGCCTGACGTGGAGACGCGTCCCAATTGCCATGCCAAGACTCGAAGAGAATCCCGAGGCTTCCCTCGCACCTAGGCAGGAGTCCTGACGTCGCTGAACAAACACGTGTCTGGAAGGGCCCTCAACGTCTTAACTCGAGAATATACCCCAGGTTCCTGCCGCAACTCGAGGAAAACCATGAGACTTCCCCCTCGCCACGAGATGAGGCCCGATTACCCTGCACTGCGTGCAGAGCAATACCGTGTTCCACATCAAATGTGAAAGGAGCCTTGATTTCCTTGATGGCACTCCAGAGAAAATGCAAGATCACTGTCTCAAGTCTAGAGAGATCCTGAGGTCACTGGAGCAACAGGAAAGTTCTCCATGGACCCTAAATCAACTCGAGATGAGAGCTTAGTCCCTGGCTTCGACTCAAGGGGAATACCAACTTTCCACAAGCACCTCAAGAGGAGGCTTCTCTCAGCTACAGGTATGTGAGAGGGACCCTGAGTTTGTGGCCTCAAGTGGAATGGACACCGAGATGCTCTGACTCGAAGTAAGGCCGGATATCTCTGCAGTGAATTGAATGCAGGCTCGTCTTGCATCTCCCAAGACGAAGGGGTGTCTGAATCCCCTGTGGAGACCACAGAGAAAGACCTAGTTCTCCGAATCATCGCGACCGGAGGCCTCACATCCTTTGAAAACTCGAGAGGTCCGGGGAGATCAATGCTTCCAAAGGAGACGATGCCTGACTCTTCTTGAAAATGGATAGGAGTCTCAGGATCCCTTTGGCACGTGGAAAGAGACACTGGGTCTTCCGTCTCACGTGGAGACCCGTCCCAATTGCCATGCCAAGACTCGACGAGTATCCCGAGGTGTCCCTCGCACCTAGGCAGGAGTCCTGACGTCGCTGAACAAACACGTGTCTGGAAGGGCCCTCCCCGTAGTAAGTTTAGAATATACCCCATGTTCCGGTCGCAACTCGAGAAAAACCATGAGACTTCCCCGTCGCCGCGAGATGTGGCCCGATTCCCCTGCACAGCGTGCAGAGCAATTCCGTGTTCCACATCAAACGTGAAAGGAGCCTTGATTTCCTTGATGGCACTCAAGAGAAAACCCAAGATCACTGTCTCAATTCTAGAGGGATCCTGAGATCACTGGAGCAACAGGAAAGGGCTCCATGGACCCTAAATCAACTCGAGATGAGAGCTTAGTCCCTGGCTTCGACTCAAGGGGAATACCAACTTTCCACAAGCAACTCAAGAGGAGGCTTCTCTCAGCTACAGGTATGTGAGATGGACCCTGAGTTTGTGGCCTCAAGTGGAATGGACACCGAGATGCTCTGACTCGAAGTAAGGCCGGATATCCCTGCAGTGAATTGAATGCAGGCTCATCTTGCATCTCCCAAGTCGAAGGGATGTCTGAATCCCCTGTGGAGACCACAGAGAAAGACCTAGTTCTCCGCCTCATGGCGACCGGAGGCCTCACATCCTTTGAAAACTCGAGAGGTCCGCGGAGATCAATGCTTCCAAAGGAGACGATGCCTGACTCCTCTTGAAAATGGATAGAAGTCCCAGGATCCCTGTGGCACGTGCAAAGGGGCCCTGGGTCTCCCGCCTCACGTGGAGTCGCGTCCCAATTGCCATGCCAAGATTCGAGGAGAATCCCGAGCTGTCCCTCGCACCTAGGCAGGAGTCCTGACGTGGCTGAACAAACACGTGTCTGGAAGGGCCCTCCCCGTCGTAACTCGAGAATATTCCCCAGGTTCCAGCCGCTTCTCGAGAAAAATCATGAGACTTCCCCCTCGCCGCGAGATGAGGCCCGATTCCCCTGCACTTCGTGCAGAGCAATTCCGTGTTCCACATCAGACGTTAAAGGAGACTTGATTTCCTTGATGGCACTCCAGAGAAAACCCAAGATCACTGTCTCAAGTCTGGAGGGATCCTGAGGACACTGTAGCAACACGAAAGGTCTCCGTGGACCCCAAATCAACTCGAGATGAGAGCTTAGTCCCTGGCTTCGACTCAAGAGTCATATCAACTTGCCACAAGCACCTCAAGAGGAGGCTTCTCTCAGCTAAAGGTATGTGAGAGGGACCCTGAGTTTGTGGCCTCAAGTGGAATGGACACCGAGATGCTCTGGCTAGAAGTAAGGCCGGATATCCCTGCAGTGAATTGAATGCAGGCTCGTCTTGCATCTCCCAAGACGAAGGGATGTCTGAATCCCCTGTGGAGACCACAGAGAAAGACCTAGTTCTCCGCCTCATCACGACCGGAGGCGTCACATCCTTTGAAAACTCGAGAGGTCCACGGAGATCAATGCTTCCAAAGGAGACGATGCCTGACTCCTCTTGAAAATGGATAGGAGTCCCAGGATCACTGTGGCACGTGGAAAGGGACCCTGGGTCTCCCGCCTCACGTGGAGACGCGTCCCAATTGCCATGCCAAGACTCGAGGAGAATCGCGAGGTGTCCCTCGCACCTAGGCAGGAGTCCTGACGTCGCTGAACAAACACGTGTCTGGAAGGGCCCTCCCCGTCGTAACTCGAGAATATTCCCCAGGTTCCAGCCGCTTCTCGAGAAAAACCATGAGACTTCCCCCTCGCCGCGAGATGAGGCCCGATTCCCCTGCACTGCGTGCAGAGCAATTCCGTGTTCCACATCAGACGTTAAACTAGACTTGATTTCCTTGATGGCAATCCAAAGAAAACCCAAGATCACTCTCTCAAGTCTAGAGGGATCCTGAGGTCACTGTAGCAACACGAAAGGGCTCCGTGGACCCCAAATCAACTCGAGATGAGAGCGTCGTCCCTGGCTTCTACTCTAGAGGAATACCAACTTTCCACAAGCACCTCAAGAGGAGGCTTCTCTGAGATACAGGTATGAGAGAGAAAACCTGAGTTTGTGGCCTCAAGTGCAATGGACACTGTGATGCTCTGACTCGAAGTAAGGCCGGATATCCCTGCAGTGAATTGAATGCAGGCACGTCTTGCATCTCCCAAGACGAAGGGATGTCTGAATGCCCTGTGGAGACCACTGAGAAAGACCTAGTTTTCCGCCTCATCCCGACCGGAGGCCTCACATCTTTTGAAAACTCGAGAGGTACGCGGAGATCAATGCTTCCAAAGGAGACGATGCCTGACTCCTCTTGAAAATGGATAGGAGGCCCAGGATCACTGTGGCACGTGGAAAGGGACACTGGGTCTCCCGCCTCACGTGGAGATGCGTCCCAATTGCCATGCCAAGACTCGAGGAGAATCCCGAGGTGTCCCTCGCACTTAGGCAGGAGTCCTGACTTCGCTGAACAAACACCTGTCTGGAAGGGCCCTCCCCGTCGTAACTCGAGAATATACCCCAGGTTCCGGCTGCAACTCGAGAAAAACCATGAGACTTCCCCCTCGCCACGAGATGAGACCCGATTCCCCTGCACTGCGTGCAGAGCAATTCCGTGTTCCACATCAAACGTGAAAGGAGCCTTGATTTCCTTGATGGCACTCCAGAGAAAACCCAAGATCACTGTCTCAAGTCTAGAGGGATCCTGATGTCACTGTAGCAACACGAAAGGGCTCCGAGGTCCCCAAATCAACTCGAGATGAGAGCTTAGTCCCTGGCTTCGACTCAAGAGGAATACCAACTTTCCACAAGCACCTCAAGAGGAGGCTTCTCTCAGCTACAGGTATGTGAGAGGGACCCTGAGTTTGTGGCCTCAAGTGGAATGGACACCGAGATGCTCTGACTGGAAGTAAGGCCGGATATCCCTGCAGTGAATTGAATGCAGGCTCGTCTTGCATCTCCCAAGACAAAGGGATGTCTGAATCCCCTGTGGAGACCACAGAGAAAGACCTAGTCCTCCGCCTCAACGCGAACGGAGGCCTCACATCCTTTGAAAACTCGAGAGGTTCGCTCAGATCAATGCTTCCAAAGGAGACAATGCCTGACTCCTCTTGAAAATGGATAGGAGGCCCAGGATCCCTGTGGCACGTGGAAAGGGACACTGGGTCTCGCGCCTCACGTGGAGCCGCGTCCCAATTGCCATGCCAAGACTCGAGGAGAATCCCGAGGTGTCCCTCGCACCTAGGCAGGAGTCCTGACATCGCTGAACAAACACGTGTCTGGAAGTGCCCTCCCCGTCGTAACTCGAGAATATACCCCAGGTTCCAGCCGCAACTCGAGAAAAACCATGAGACTTCCAGCTCGCCGCGAGATGAGGCCCAATTCCCCTGCACTGCGTGCAGAGCAATTCCGTGTTCCAAATCAAACGTGAAAGGAGCCTTGATTTCCTTGATGGCACTCCAGAGAAAACCCAAGATCACTGTCTGAAGTCTAGAGGGATCCTGAGGTCACTGGAGCAACAAGAAAGGGCTCCGTGGACCGCAAATCAACTCGAGATGAGAGCTTAGTCCCTGGCTTCGACTCAAGAGGAATAGCAACTTTCCACAAGCACCTCAAGAGGAGGCTTCTCTCAGCTACAGGTATGTGAGGGGGACCATGAGTTTGTGGCCTCAAGTGGAATGGACACCGAGATGCTCTGACTCGAAGTAAGGCAGGATATCCCTGCAGTGAATTGAATGCAGGCTCGTCTTGCATCTCCCAAGACAAAGGGATGTCTTATTCCCCTGTGGAGACCACAGAGAAAGACCTAGTCGTCCGACTCAACGCGACCGGAGGCCTCACATCCTTTGAAAACTCGAGAGGTCCACGCAGAACAAAGCTTCCAAAGGAGACGATGCCTGACTCCTCTTGAAAATGGATAGGAATCCCAGGATCCCTGTGGCACGTGGAAAGGGACCCTGGGTCTCCCGCCTCACGTGGAGACGCGTCCCAATTGCCATGCCAAGACTCGAGCAGAATACCGAGGTGTCCCTCGCACCTAGGCAGGAGTCCTGACGTCGCTGAACAAACACGTGTCTGGAAGGGCCCTGCCCGTCGTAACTCGAGAATATAAATCAGGTTCCGGCCGCAACTCGAGAAAAAATATGAGACTTCCCCCTCGCCGCGAGATGAGGCCCGATTCCCCTGCATTGCGTGCAGAGCAATTCCGTGTTCCACATCAAACGTGAAAGGAGCCTTGATTTCCTTGATGGCACTCCAGAGAAAAGCCAAGATCACTGTCTCAAGTCTAGAGGGATCCTGAGGTCACTGTAGCAACACGAAAGAGCTCCGTGGACCCCAAATCAACTCGAGATGAGAGCTTAGTCCCTGGCTTCGACTCAAGAGGAATATCAACTTTCCACAAGCACCTCAAGATGAGGTTTCTCTCAGCTACATTTATGTGAGAGGGACCCTGAGTGTGTGGCCTCAAATGGAATGGACACCGAGATGCTCTGATTCGAATAAAGGCCGGATATCCCTGCAGTGAATTGAATGCAGGCTCTTCTTGCATCTCCCACGACGAAGCGATGTCTGAATCCCCTGTGGAGACCACAGAGAGAGACCTAGTTCTCCGCCTCATCGCGACCGGAGGCCTCACGTCCTTTGAAAACTCGAGAGGTCCGCGGAGATCAATGCTTCCAAAGGAGACGATGCCTGACTCCTCTTGAAAATGGATAGGAGTCCCAGGATTCCTGTGGCACGTGGAAAGGGACCCTGGGTCTCCCCCCTAACGGGGAGACGCGTCCCAATGGCCATCCCAAGACTCGAGGAGGATCCCGAGGTGTCCCTCGCACCAATGCAGGAGTCCTGACGTCGCTGAACAAACACGTGTCTGGAAGGTCCCTCCCCGTCGTAACTCGAGAATATACCCCAGGTTCCGGCCGCAGCTCGAGAAAAACCATGAGACTTCCCCCTCGCCGCGAGATGAGGCCCGATTCCCCTGCACTGCGTGCACAGCAATTCCGTGTTCCACATCAAACATGAAAGGATCCTTGATTTCCTTGATGGCACTCCAGAGAACACCCAAGATCACTGTCTCAAGTCTAGAGGGATCCTGAGGTCACTGTAGAAACACGAAAGCGCTCCGTGGACCCCAAATGAACTCGAGATGAGAGCTTCGTGCCTGGCTTCGAATCAAGAGGAAAACCCACTTTCCACAAGCACCTCAAGAGGAGGCTTCTCTCAGCTACAGGTATGTGAGAGGGTCCCTGAGTTTGTGGCCTCAAGTGGAATGGACACCGAGATGCTCTGACTCGAAGGAAGGCCAGATATCCCTGCAGTGAATTGAATGCAGGCCTCTTTTGCATCTCCCACGACGAAGGGATGTCTGAATAAACTGTGGAGACCACAGAGAAAGACCTAGTTCTCCGCCTCATCGCGATCGGAGGCCTCACGTCCTTTGAAAACTCGAGAGGTCCGCGGAGATCAATGCTTCCAAAGGAGACGATGCCTGACTACTCTTGAAAATGGATAGGAGTCCCAGGATCCCTGTGGCACGTGGAAAGGGACACTGGGTCTCCCGCCTCACGTGGAGACGCGTCCCAATTGTCATGCCAAGACTCGAGGAGAATCCCGAGGTGTCCCTCGCACCTAGGCAGGAGTCCTGACGTCGCTGAACAAACACGTGTCTGCAAGGGCCCTCCCCGTCGTAACTCGAGAATATACCCCAGGTTCGGCCGCAACTCGAGAAAAACCATGAGACTTCCCCCTCGCCGCGAGATGAGGCCCGATTCCCCTGCACTGCGTGCAGAGCAATTCCGTGTTCCACATCAAACATGAAAGGAGCCTTGATTTCCTTGATGGCACTCCAGAGAACACCCAAGATCACTGTCTCATGTCTATAGGGATACTGAGGTCACTCTAGCAACACGAAAGTGCTCCGTGGACCCCAAATCAACTCGAGATGAGAGCGTCTTCCCTGGCTTCGACTCAAGAGGGATACCCACTTTCCACAAGCACCTCAAGAGGAGGCTTCTCTCAGCTACAGGTATGTGAGAGGGACCCTGAGTTTGTGGCCTCAAGTGGAATGGACACCGAGATGCTCTGACTCGAAGGAAGGCCGGATATCCCTGCAGTGAATTGAATGCAGGCCTCTTTTGCATCTCCCACGACGAAGGGATGTCTGAATCCCCTGTGGAGACCACAGAGAAAGACCTAGTTCTCTGCCTCTTCGCGATCGGAGGCCTCACGTCCTTTGAAAACTCGAGAGGTCTCGGAGATCAATGCTTCAAAGGAGACGATGTCTGACTCTTCTTGAAAATGGATAGGAGTCCCAGGATCCCTCTGGCACGTGGAAAGGGACCCTGGGTCTCCCGCCTCACGTGGAGACGTGTCCCAATGGCCATGCCAAGACACGAGGAGAATCCCTAGGTGTCCCTCGCACCTAGGCAGGAGTCCTGACGTCGCTGAACAAACACGTGTCTGGAAGGGCCCTCCCCGTCGTAACTCGAGAATATACACCAGGTTCCGGGCGCAACTCGAGAAAAACCATGAGACTTCCCCCTCGCCGCGAGATGAGGCCCGATTCCCCTGCACTGTGTGCAGAGCAATTCCGTGTTCCACATCAAACATGGAAGGAGCCTTGATTTCCTCGATGGCACTGCAAGGAACACTCAAGATCACTGTCTCAAGTTTAGAGGGATCCTGAGGTCACTGTAGCAATAAAAAAGGGCTCGGTGGACCCCAAATCAACTCGAGATGAGAGCTTCGTCCCTGGCTTCGACTCAAGAGGAATACCCACTTTTCACAAGCACCTCAAGAGGATTCTTCTCTCAGCTACAGGTATGTGAGAGGGACCCTGAGTTTGTGGCCTCAAGTGGAATGGACACCGAGATGCTCTGACTCGAAGTAAGGCTGGATATCCCTGCAGTGAATTGAATGCAGGCTCGTCTTGCATCTCCCAAGACGAAGGAAGTCTGAATCCCCTGTGGAGACCACAGAGAAAGACCTAGTTCTCCGCCTCATCGCGACCGGAGGCCTCACATCCTTTGAAAACTCGAGAGGTCCGCGGAGATCAATGCTTCCAAAGGAGACGATGCCTGACTCCTCTTGAAAATGGATAGGAGTCCCAGGATCCCTGTGGCACGTGGAAAGGGACCCTGGGTCTCCCGCCTCACGTGGAGACACGTCCCAATGGCCATGCCTAGACTCGAGGAGAATCCCGAGGTGTCCCTCGCACCTATGCCCGAGTCCTGACGTCGCTGAACAAACACGTGTCTGGAAGGGCCCTCCCCGTCGTAACTCGAGAATATACCCCAGGTTCCGGCCGCAACCCGAGAATAACCATGAGACTTCCCCCTCGCCGCGAGATGAGGCCCGATTCCCCTGCACTGCATGCAGAGCAATTCCGTGTTCCACATCAAACATGAAAGGAGCCTTGATTTGCTTGATGGCACTCCAGAGAAAACCCAAAATCACTGTCTCAAGTCTAGAGGGATCCTGAGGTCACTGTAGCAACACGAAGGGGCTCCGTGGACCCCAAATCAACTCGAGATGAGAGCTTAGTCCCTGGCTTCGACTCAAGGGGAATACCAACTTTCCACAAGCACCTCAAGAGGAGGCTTCTCTCAGCTACAGTTATGTGAGAGGGGCCCTTAGATGTGGCCTCAAGTGGAACGCACACCGAGATGCTCTGACTCGAAGTATGGCCGGAAAACCCTGCATTGAATTGAATGCAGGCTCGTCTGGTATCTCCCAAGACGAAGGGATGTCTGAATCCCCTGTGGAGACCACAGAGAAAGACCTAGTTCTCCGCCTCATCGCGACCGGTGGCCGCACATCCTTTGAAAACTCGAGAGGTCCGCGGAGATCAATGCTTCCAAAGGAGAGGACGCCTGACTCCTCTTGAAAATGGGTAAGAGTACCAGGATCCCTGTGGCACGTGGAAAGGGACCCTGGGTCTCCCGCCTCAAGTGGAGACGCGTCCCAATTGCCATGCCAAGACTCAAGGAGAATCCCGAGGTGTCCCTCGCACCTAGGCAGGAGTCCTGACGTCGCTGAAGAAACACGTGTCTGGAAGGGCCCTCCCCGTCGTAACTCGAGAATATACCCCAGGTTCCGGCCGCAACTCGAGAAAAACCATGAGACTTCCCCCTCGCCGCGAGATGAGGCCCGATTCCCCTGCACTGCGTGCAGAGCAATTCCGTGTTCCACATCAAACGTGAAAGGAGCCTTGATTTCCTTGATGGCACTCCAGAGAAAACCCAAGATTACTGTCTCAACCCTAGAGGGATCCTGAGGTCACTGTAGCAACACGAAAGGGCTCCGTGGACCCCAAATCAACTCGAGATGAGAGCTTAGTCCCTGGCTTCAACTCAAGAGGAATACCCACTTTCCAAAAGCACCCCAAGAGGAGGCTTCTCTCAGCTACAGGTATGTGAGAGGGACCCTGAGTTCGTGGCCTCAAGTGGAATGGACACCGAGATGCTCTGACTCGAAGGAAGGCCGGATATCCCTGCAGTGAAATGAATGCAGGCTCGGCTTGCATCTCCCACGACGAAGGGATGTCTGAATCCCCTGTGGAGACCACAGAGAAAGACCTAGTTCTCCACCTCATCGCGACCGGAGTTCTCACGTCCTTTGAAAACTCTAGAGGTCCGCCGAGATCAATGCTTCCAAAGGAGACGATGCCTGACTCCTCTTGAAAATGCATAGGAGTCCCAGGATCCCTGTGGCACGTAGAAAGGGACCCTGGGTCTCCCGCCTCACGTGGAGACGCGTCCCAATGGCCATGCCAATACTCGATGAGAATCCCAAGGTGTCCCTCGCACCTAGGCAGGAGTCCTGACATCGCTGAACAAACACGTGTATGGAAGGGCCCTCCCCGTCGTAACTCGAGAATATACCCCAGGTTCCGGCCGCAACTCGAGAAAAACCTTGAGACTTCCCCCTCACCGCGAGATGAGGCCCGATTCCCCTGCACTTGGTGCAGACCAATTCCGTGTTCCACATTAAACATGAAAGGAGCCTTGATTTCCTTGATGGCACTCCAGAGAACACCCAAGATCACTGTCTCAAGTCTAGAGGGATCCTGAGGTCACTGTAGCAACATGAAAGGGCTCCGTGGACCCCAAATCAACTCGAGATGAGAGCTTCGTCTCTGACTTGGACTCAAGAGAAATACCCACTTTCCACAAGCACCTCAAGAGGAGACTTCTCTCAGTTACAGGTATCTGAGAGGGACCCTGAGTTTGTGGCCTCAAGTGGAAAGGACACCGAGATGCTCTGACTCGAAGGAAGGCCGGATATCCCGGCAGTGAATTGAATGCAGGCTCGTCTTGCCTCTCCCATGACGAAGGTATGTCTGAATCCCCTATTGAGACCACAGAGAAAGACTTAGCTATCCGCCACATCGCGACCGGAGGCCTCACATCCTTTGAAAACTCGAGAGGTCCGCGGAGATCAATGCTTCCAAAGGAGACGATGCCTGAATCCTCTTGAAAATGGATAGGAGTCCCAGGATCCCTGTGGCACGTGGAAAGGGACACTGGGTCTACCGCCTCACGTGGAGACGCGTACCAATGGCCATGCCAAGACACGAGGAGAATCCCGAGGTGTCCCTCGCACCTAGGCAGGAGTCCTGACGTCGCTGAACAAACACGTGTCTGGAAGGGCCCTCCCCGTCGTAACTCGAAATTATACCACAGGTTCCGGCCGCAACTCGAGAAAAATCATGACACTTCCCCCTCGCCGCGAGATGAGGCCCGATTCCCCTGCACTGCGTGCAGAGCAATTCCGTGTTCCACATCAAACATGAAAGGAGCCTTGATTTCCTTGATGGCACACCAGAGAACACCCAAGATCACTGTCTAAAGTCTAGAGGGATCCTGAGGTCACTGTAGCAACACGAAATGGCTCCGTGGACCCCAAATCAACTCGAGATGACAGCTTCGTCCCTGGCTTCGACTCAAGAGGAATACCCACTTTCCACAAGCACCTCAAGAGGAGGCTTCTCTCAGCTACAGGTATGTGAGAGGGACCCTGAGTTTGTGGCCTCAAGTGGAATGGACACCGAGATGCTCTGACTCAGAGGAAGGCCGGATATATCCGGCAGTGAATTGAATGCAGGCTCTTCTTGCATCTCCCACGACGAAGGGATGTCTGAATCCCCTGTGGAGACCACAGAGAAAGACCTAGTTATTCACCTCATCGCGACCGGAGGCCTCACGTCCTTTGAAAACTCGAGAGGTCCGCGGAGATCAATGCTTCCAAAGGAGACGATGCCTGACTCCTCTTGAAAATGGATAGGAGTCCCAGGATCCCTGCGGCACGTGGAAAGGGACCCTGGGTCTCCCGCCTCACGTGGAAACACGTCCCTATGGCCATGCCAAGACTCGAGGAGAATCCCGAGGTGTCCCTCGCAACTAGGCAGGAGTCCTGACGTCGCTGAACAAACACGTGTCTGGAAGGGACCTCCCAGTCCTAACTCTATAATATACCCCAGGTTCCGGCCACAACTCGAGAAAAACCATGAGACTTCCTTCTCGCCGTGAGATGAGGCCCGATTCCCATGCACTGCGTGCAGAGCAATTCCGTGTTCCACATCAAACATGAAAGGAGCCTTGATTTCCTTGATGGCACACCAGAGAACACCCAAGATCACTGTCTGAAGTCTAGAGGGATCCTGAGGTGACTGTGGCAACACGAAAAGCCTCCGTGGACTCCAAATCAACTCGAGATGAGAGTTTCGTCCCTGGCTTCGACTCAAGAGGAATACCCACTTTCCACAATCTCCTCAAGAGGAGGCTTCTCTCAGCTACAGGTATGTGAGAGGGACCCTGACTTTGTGACCTCAAGTGCAATGGACACTGAAATGCTCTGATTCGAAGGAAGGCCAGATATCCCTGCAGTGAATTGAATGCAGGCTCGTCTTGCATCTCCCACGATGAAGGGATGTCTGAATCCCCTGTGGAGACCACAGAGAAAGACCTAGTTCTCCGCCTCATCGCGACCAGAGGCCTCACGGCCTTTGAAAAATCGAGAGGTCCGCGGAGATCAATGCTTCCAAAGGAGACGATGCCTGACTCCTCTTTAAATGGATAGGAGTCCCAGGATCCCTGTCCACGTGGAAAGGGACCCTGGGTATCCCGCCTCACGTGTAGACGCGTCCCAATGGCCATGCCAAGACTCGAGGAGAATCCCGAGGTGTCCCTCGCACCTAGGCAGGAGTCCTGACGTCGCTGAAGAAACACGTGTCTGGAAGGGCCCTCCCCGTCGTAACTCGAGAATATACCCCAGGTTCCGGCCGCAACTCGAGAAAAACCATGAGACTTCCCCCTCGCCGCGAGATGAGGCCCGATTCCCCGGCACTGCGTGCAGAGCAATTCCGTGTTACACATCAAACATGAAAGGAGCCTTGATTTCCTTGATGGCACTCCACAGAACACCCAAGATCACTGTCTCAAGTCTAGAGGGATCCTCAGTTCCATGTAGCAACACGAAAGTGCTCCGTGGACCCCAAATCAACTCGAGATGAGAGCTTCGTCCCTGGCTTCGACTCAAGAGGAATACCCACGTTCCACAAGCACCTAAAGAGGAGTGTTCTCTCAGCTACAGGTATGTGAGAGGGACCCTGAGTGTGTGGCCTCAAGTGGAATGGACACCGAGATGCTCTGACTCGGAAGAAGGCCGGATATCCCTGCAGTGAATTGAATGCAGGCTCGTCTTGCATCTCCCACGACGAAGGGATGTCTGAATCCCCTGTG
The DNA here is from genome assembly GCF_033118175.1 of Dama dama. Taxonomy (NCBI): domain Eukaryota; kingdom Metazoa; phylum Chordata; class Mammalia; order Artiodactyla; family Cervidae; genus Dama; species Dama dama. The sequence continues at coordinate 6,859,274 of NC_083697.1, read as the reverse complement.
GAGACCACAGAGAAAGACGTAGTTCTCTGCCTCATCGCAACCGAGGCCTCACATCCTTTCAAAACTCGAGAGGTCCGCGGAGATGAATGCTTCCAAAGGAGACGATGCCTGACTCCTCTTGAAAATGTATAGGAGTCCCAGGATCCATGTGGCACGTGGAAAGGGACCCTGGGTCTCCCGCCTCACATGGAGACGCGTCCCAATGGCCATGCGAAGACTCGAGGAGAATCCCGAGGTGTTCCTCGCACCTAGGCAGGAGTCCTGACGTCGCTGAACAAACACGTGTCTGGAGGGGCCCTCTCCGTCGTAACTCGAGAATATACCCCAGGTTCCGGCCGCAACTCGAGAAAAACCATGAGACTTCCCCCTCGCCGCGAGATGAGGCCCGATTCCCCTGCACAGCGTGCAGAGCAATTCCGTGTTCCACATCAAACATGAAAGGAGCTTTGATTTCCTTGATGGCACTCCAGAGAACACCCAAGATCACTGTCTCAAGTCTAGAGGGATCCTGAGGTCACTGTAGCATCACGAAAGGGCTCCGTGGACCCCAAATCAACTCTAGATGAGAGCTTCATCCCTGGCTTTGACTCAAGTGGAATACCTACTTTCCACAAGCACCTAAAGAGGAGGCTTCTCTCAGCTACAGGTATGTGAGAGGGACCCTGAGTTTGTGGCCTCAAGTGGAATGGACACCGAGATGCTCTGACTTGAAGGAAGGCCGGATGTCCCTGCAGTGAATTGAATGCAGGCTCGTCTTGCATCTCACACGACGAAGGGATGTCTGAATCCCCTGTGGAGACCACAGAGAAAGACCTAGTTCTCCGCCTCATCGCGACCGGAGGACTCACGTCCTTCGAAAACTCGAGAGGTCCGAGGAGATCAATGCTTCCAAAGGAGACGATGCCTGACTCTTCTTGAAAATGGATAGGAGTCCCAGGATCCCTGTGGCACGTGGAAAGGGACCCTGGGTCTCCCGCCTCACGTGGAGACGCGTCCCAATGGCCATGCCAAGACTCGAGGAGAATCCCGAGGTGTCCCTCACACCAAGGCCGGAGTCCTGACGTCGCTGAAGAAACACGTGTCTGGAAGGGCCCTCCCCGTCGTAACTCGGGAATATAACCCAGGTTCCGGCCGCAACTCGAGAAAAACCATGAGACTTCCCCTCGCCGCGAGATGAGGCCCGATTACCCTGCATTGCGTGCAGAGAAATTCCGTGTTCCACATCAAACCAGAAAGGAGCCTTGATTTCCTTGATGGCACTCCAGAAAACACCCAAGATCACTGTCTCAAGTCTAGAGGGATCCTGAGGTCACTGTAGCAACAAGAAAGGGTTCCGTGGACCCCAAATCAACTCGAGATGAGAGCTTCGTCCCTGGCTTCGACTCAAGTGGAATACACACTTTCCACAAGCACCTCAAGAGGAGGCTTCTCTCAGCTACAGGTATGTGAGAGGGACCCTGAGTTTGTGGCCTCAAGTGGAATGGACACCGTTATGCTCTGACTCGAAGGAAGGCCAGATATCCCGGCAGTGAATTGAATGCAGGCTCGTCTTGCATCTCCCACGACGAAGGGCTGTCTGAATCCCCTGTGGAGCCCACAGAGAAAGACCTAGTTCTCCGCCTCATCGCGACCGGAGGCCTCACGTCCTTTGAAAACTCGAGAGGTCCGCGGAGATGAATGCTTCCAAAGGAGACGATGCCTGACTCCTCTTGAAAATGGATAGGAGTCCCAGGATCCCTGTGGCACGTGGAAAGGGACGCTGGGTCTCCCGCCTCACGTGGAGACGCGTCCCAAGGGCCATGCCAAGACTCGAGGAGAATCCCGAGGTGTCCCTCGCACCTAGGCAGAAGTCCTGCCGTCGCTGAACAAACACGTGTCTGGAAGGGCCCTCCCCGTCGTAACTCGAGAATATACCCCAGGTTCCGGCTGCAACTCGAGAAAAACCATGAGACTTCCACCTCGCCGCGAGATGAGGTCCGATTCCCCTGCACTGCGTGCAGACCAATTCCGTGTTCCACATCAAACATGAAAGGAGCCTTGATTTCCTTGATGGCACTCCAGAGAACACCCAAGATCACTGTCTCAAGTCTAGAGGGATCCTGAGTTCAATGTAGCAACACGAAAGGGCTCCGTGGACCCCAAATCAACTCGAGATGAGAGCTTCATCCCCGGCTTCGACTCAAGAGGAATACCCACTTTCCACAAGCACCTCAAGAGGAGGCTTCTCTCAGCTACAGGTATGTGAGAGGGACCCTGAGTTTGTGGCCTCAAGTGGAATGGACACCAAGATACTCTGACTCGGAGTAAGGCCGGATATCCCTGAAGTGAAATGAATGCAGGCTCGTCTTGCATCTCCCAAGACGAAGGGATGTCTGAATCCCCTGTGGAGACCACAGAGAAAGACCTAGTTCTCCCCCTCATCGCGACCGGAGGCCTCACGTCCTTTGAAAACTTGAGAGGTCCGCCGAGATCAATGCTTCCAACGGAGACGAATCCTGACTCCTCTTGAAAATGAATAGGAGTCCCAGGATCTCTTTTGCACGTGGAAAGGGACCCTGGGTTTCCCGCCTCACGTGGAGTCGCGTCCCAATGGCCATGCCAAGACTCGAGGAGAATCCCGAGGTGTCCCTCACACCAAGGCAGGAGTCCTGACATCGCTGAAGAAACACGTGTCTGGAAGGGCCCTCCCCGTCGTAACTCGAGAATATAACCCAGGTTCCGGCCGCAACTCGAGAAAAACCATGAGACTTCCCCCTCGCCGCGAGATGAGGCCCGATTCCCCTGCACTGCATGCAGAGCAATTCCGTGTTCCACATCAAACCAGAAACGAGCCTTGATTTCCTTGATGGCACTCCAGAGAACACCCAAGATCACTGTCTCAAGTCTAGAGGGATCCTGAGGTCACTGTAGCAACACGAAAGGGCTCTGTGGACCCCAAATCAACTCGAGATGAGAGCTTCGTCCCTGGCTTCGACTCAAGTGGAATACCCACTTTCCACAAGCACCTCAAGAGGATTCTTCTCTCAGCTACAGGTATGTGAGAGGGACCCTGAGTTTGTGGCCTCAAGTGGAATGGACACCGAGATGCTCTGACTCGAAGGAAGGCCGGATATCCCTGCAGTGAATTGAATGCAGGCTCGTCTTGCATCTCCCACTACGAAGGGATGTCTGAATCTCCTGTGGAGACCACAGAGAAAGACCTAGTTCTCCAACTCATCGCGACCGGAGGACTCACGTCCTTCGAAAACTCGAGAGGTCCGAGGAGATCAATGCTTCCAAGGAGACGATGCCTGACTCTTCTTGAAAATGAATAGGAGTCCCAGGATCCCTGTGGCACGTGGAAAGGGACCCTGGGTCTCCCGCCTCACGTAGAGACGCGTCCCAATGGACAAGCAAATACTCGAGGAGAATCCCGAGGTGTCCCTCGCACCTAGGCACGAGTCCTGACGTCGCTGAAGAAACACGTGTCTGGAAGGGCCCTCCCCGTCGTAACTAGAGAATATACCCCAGGTTCCGGCCGCAAATCGAGAAAAACCATGAGACTTCCACCTCGCCGCGAGATGAGGCCTGATTCCCCTGCATTGCGTGCAGAGCAATTCCGTGTTCCACATCAAACATGAAAGGAGCCTTGATTTCCTTGATGGCACACCAGAGAAAACCCAAGATCACTGTCTCAAGACTAGAGGGATCCTGAGGTCACTCTATCAACACGAAAGGGCTCCATGGACCCCAAATCAACTCGAGATGAGAGCTTCGTCCCTGGCTTCGACACAAGAGGAATACCAACTTTCAACAAGCACTTCAACAGAAGGCTTCTCTCAGCTACAGGTATGTGAGAGGGACGCTGAGTTTGTGGCCTCAAGTGCAATGGACACCGACATGCTCTGACTCGAAGTAAGGCCGGATATCCCTGCAGTGAATTGAATGCAGGCTCGTCTTGCATCTCCCAAGACGAAGGGATGTCTGAATCCCCTGTGGAGACAACAGAGAAAGACCTAGTCCTCCACCTCATCGCGACCGGAGGCCTCACATCCTTTGAAAACTCGAGAGGTCCACGGAGATCAATGCTTCCAAAGGAGATGATGCCTGACTCCTCTTGAAAATGTATATGAGTCCCAGGTTCCCTGTCCACGTGGAAAGGGACCCTGTGTCTCCCGCCTCACGTGGAGACGCGTCCCAATTGCCATGCCAAGACTCGAGGAGAATCCCGAGGTGTCCCTCGCACCCAGGCAGGAGTCCTGAAGTCGCTGAACAAACACGTGTCTGGAAGGGCCCTCCCCGTCGTAACTCGAGAATATATTCCAGCTTCCGGCCGCAACTCGTGAAAAACCATGAGAATTCCCCCTCGCCGCGAGATGAGGCCCGATTCCCCTGCACTGCGTGCAGAGCAATTCCGTGTTCCACATCAAACGTGAAAGGAGCCTTGATTTCCTTGATGGCACTCCAGAGAAAACCCAAGATTACTGTCTCAAGTCTAGAGGGATTCTGAGGTCACTGAAGCAACACGATAGGGCTCCGTGGACCCCAAATCATCTCGAGATGAGAGCTTAGTCCCTGGCTTCGACTCAAGAGGAATACCAACTTTCCACAAGCACCTCAAGAGGAGGCTTCTCTCAGCTACAGGTATGTGAGAGGGACCCTGAGTTTGTGGCCTCAAGTGGAATGGACACCGAGATGCTCTGACTCGAAGAAAGGCCGGATATCCCTGCAGTGAATTGAATGCAGGCGCGTCTTGCATCTCCCAAGACGAAGGGATGTCTGAATCCCCTGTGGAGACCACAGAGAAAGACCTTGTTATCCACCTCATCGCGACCAAAGGCCTCACATCCTTTGAAAACTCGAGAGGTCCGCGGAGATCAATGCTTCCAAGGTAGATGTTGCCTGACTCCTCTTGAAAATGGATAGGAGTCCCAGGATCTCTGTGGCACGTGGAAAGGGACCCTGGGTCTCCCGCCTCACGTGGAGACGCGGCCCAATTGCCATGCCAAGACTGGAGGAGAATCCCAAGGTGGCCCTCGCACCTAGGCAGGAGTCCAGACGTCGCTGAACAAACACGTGTCTGCAGGGGCCCTCCCCGTCGTAACTCGAGAATATACCCCAGGTTCCGGCCGCAACTCGAGAAAAACCATGAGACTTACCCCTCGCCGCGAGATGAGGCCCGATTCCCCTGCACTGCGTGCAGAGCAATTCCGTGTTCCACATCAAACGTGAAAGGAGCCTTGATTTCCTTGATGGCACTCCAGATAAAACCCAAGATCACTGTCTCAAGTCTAGAGGGATCCTGAGGTCACTGGAGCAACACGAAAGGGCTCCGTGAACACCAAATCAACTCGAGATGAGAGCTTAGTACATGGCTTCGACTCAAGGGGAATACCAACTTTCCAAGAGCACCTCAAGCGGAGGCTTCTCTAAGCTACAGGTTTGTGAGAGGGACCCTGAGTTTGTGGCCTCAAGTGGAATGGACACCGAGATGCTCTGACTCGAAGTCAGGCCGGATATCCCTGCAGTGAATTGAATGCAGGCTCGTCTTGCATCTCCAAGACGAAGGGATGTCTGAATCCCCTGTGGAGAAGACAGAGAAAGACCTAGTCCTCCGCCTCATCGCGAACGGAGGCCTCACATCCTTTGAAAACTCGAGCGGTCCGCGCAGATCAATGCTTCCACAGAAGACGATGCCTGACTCCTCTTGAAAATGGATAGGAGTCCCAGGATCCCTGTGGCACGTGGAAAGGGACCCTGTGTCTCCCGCCTCACGTGGAGACGCGTCTCATTTGCCATGCCAAGTCTCGAGGAGAATCCCGAGGTGTCCCTCGCACCTAGGCAGGAGTCTTGACGTCGCTGAACAAACACGTGTCTGAAAGGGCCCTCCCCGACGTAACTCGAGAATATACCACAGGTTCCAGCCGCAACTCGAGAAAAACCATGAGACTTCCCCCTCGCCGCGAGGTGAGGCCTGATTCCCCTGCACTGCGTTCAGAGCAATTCCGTGTTCCACATCAAACGTGAAAGGAGCCTTGATTTCCTTGATGGCACTCCAGAGAAAACTCAAGATCACTGTCTCAAGTCTAGAGGGATCCTGAGGTCACTGGAGCAAGATGAAAGGGCTCCGTGGACCCCAAATCGACTCAAGGTGAGAGCTTAGTCCCTTGCTTCGACTCAAGAGGAATACCAACATTCCACAAGCACCTCAAGAGGAGGCTTCTCTCAGCTACAGGTATGTGAGAGGGACCCTGAGTTTGTGGCCTCAAGTGGAATGGACACCGAGATGCTCTGACTCGAAGTCAGGCCGGATACCCCTGCAGGGAATTGAATGCAGGCTCGTCTTGCATCTCCCAAGACGAAGGGATGTCTGAATCCCCTGTGGAGACCACAGAGAAAGACCTAGTCCTCCGCCTCATTGCGACCGGAGGCCTCACATCCTTTGAAAACTCGAGCGGTCCGCGCAGATCAATGCTTCCAAAGGAGACGATGCCTGACTCCTCTTGAAAATGGATAGGAGTCCCAGGATCCCTGTGGCACGTGGAAAGGGACCCTGGGTCTCCCGCCTCACGTGGAGACGCGTACCAATTGCCATGCCAAGACTCGAGGAGAATCCCGAGGTGTCCCTCGCACCTAGGCAGGAGTCCTGACGTCGCTGAACAAACACGTGTCTGGAAGGGCCCTCCCCGTCGTAACTCGAGAATATACCCCAGGTTCCGGCCGCAACTAGAGAAAAACCATGAGACTTCCCCCTCGCCGCGAGAAGAGGCCGATTCCCCTGCACTGCGTGCAGCGCAATTCCGTGTTCCACATCAAACGTGAAAGGAGCCTTGATTTCCTTGATGGCACTCCAGAGAAAACCCAAGATCACTGTCCCAAGTCTAGAGGGATCCTGAGGTCACTGGAGCAACAAGAAAGGGCTCCATGGACCCGAAATCAACTCGAGATGAGAGCTTAGTCCCTGGCTTCGACTCAAGAGGAATACCAACTATCCACAAGCACCTCAAGAGGAGGCTTCTCTCAGCTACAGGTATGTGAGAGAGACCCTGAGTTTATGGCCTCAAGTGGAATGGACACCGAGATGCTCTGACTCGAAGTAAGGCCGGATATCCCTGCATTGAATTGAATGCAGGCTCGTCTTGCATCTCTCAAGACGAAGGGATGTCTGAATCCCCTGTGGAGACCACAGAGAAAGACGTAGTTCTCCACCTCATCGCGACCGGAGGCCTCACATCCTTTGAAAACTCGAGAGGTCCACGGAGATCAATGCTTCGAAAGGAGACGATGCCTGACTCCTCTTGAAAATGGATAGGAGTCCCAGGATCCCTGTGGCACGTGGAAAGGGACCCTGGGTCTCCCGCCTCACGTGGAGATGCGTCCCAATTGCCACGCCAAGATTCGAGGAGAATCCCGAGGTGTCCCTCGCACCTAGGCAGGAGTCCTGACGTCGCTGAACAAACACGTGTCTGCAGGGGCCCTCCCTGTCGTAACTCGAGAATATACCCCAGGTTCCGGCCGCAACTCGAGAAAAACCATGAGAATTCCCCCTCGCCGCGAGATGAGGCCCGATTCCCCTGCACTGCGTGCAGAGCAATTCCGTGTTCCACATCAAACGTGAAAGGAGCCTTGATTTCCTTGATGGCACTCCAGAGAAAACCCAAGATCACTGTCTCAAGTCTAGAGGGATCCTGAGTTCACTGTAGCAACACGAAAGGGCTTCGTGGACCCCAAATCGACTCAAGGTGAGAGCTTAGTCCCTGGCTTCGACTCAAGAGGAATACCAAGTTTCCACAAGCACCTCAAGAGGAGGCTTCTCTCAGCTACAGGTATGTGAGAGGGACCCTGAGTTTGTGGCCTCAAGTGGAATGGACACCGAGATGCTCTGACTCGAAGTAAGGCCGGATATCCCTGCAGTGAATTGAATGCAGGCTCGTCTTGCATCTCCCAAGACGAAGGGATGTCTGAATCCCCTGTGGAGACCACAGAGAAAGACCTAGTCCTCCGCCTCATCGCGACCGGAGGCCTCACATCCTTTGAAAACTCGAGCGGTCCGCGCAGATCAATGCTTCCAAAGGAGACGATGCCTGACTCCTCTTGAAAATGGATAGGAGTCCCAGGATCCCTGTGGCACGTGGAAAGGGACCCTGGGTCTCCCGCCTCACGTGGAGACGCGTCCCAATTGCCATGCAAAGACTCGAGGAGCATCCCGAGGTGTCCCTCGCACCTAGGCAGGAGTCCTGACATCGCTGAACAAACACGTGTCTGGAAGGGCCCTCCCCGTCGTAACTCGAGAATATATCCCAGGTTCCGGCCGCAACTCGAGAAAAACCATGAGACTTCCCCCTCGCCGCGAGATGAGGCCCGATTCCCCTGCACTGCGTGTAGAGCAATTCCGTGTTCCACATCAAACGTGAAAGGAGCCTTGATTTTCTTGATGGCACTCCAGAGAAAACCCAAGATCACTGTCTCAAGTCTAGAGGGAACCTGAGGTCACTGTAGCAGCACGAAAGGGCTCCCTGGACCCAAAATCAACTCGAGATGAGAGCTTAGTCCCTGGCTTCGACTCAAGAGGAATACCAACTTTCCACAAGCACCTCAAGAGGAGGCTTCTCTCAGCTACAGGTATGTGAGAGGGACCCTGAGTTTGTGGCCTCAAGTGGAATGGACACCTAGATGCTCTGACTCAAAGTAAGTCCTGATTTCCCTGCAGTGAATTGAATGCAGGCTCGTCTTGCATCTCCCAAGATGAAGGGATGTCTGAATCCCCTGTGGAGACCACATAGAAAGACCTAGTTCTCCGCCTCATCGCGACCGGAGGCCTCACATTCTTTGAAAACTCGAGAGGTCCGCGGAGATCAATGCTTCCAACGGAGACGATGCCTGACTCCTCTTGAAAATGGATAGGAGTCCCAGGATCCCTGTGGCACGTGGAAAGGGACCCTGGGTCTCCCGCCTCATGTGGAGACGCGTCCCAATTGCCATGCCAAGACTCGAGGAGAATCCCAAGGGGTCCCTCGCACCTAGGCAGGAGTCCTGACGTCGTTGAACAAACACGTGTCTGGAAGTCCCTCTCCGTTGTAACTCGAGAATACACCCCAGGATCCGGCCGCAACTCGAGAAAAACCATGAGACTTCCCCCTCGCCGCAACATGAGGCCCGATTCCCCTGCACTGCATGCAGAGCAGTTCCGTGTTCCACATCAAACTTGAAAGGAGCCTTGATTTCCTTGATGGCACTCCAGAGAAAAGTCAAGATCACTGTCTCAAGTCTAGAGGGATCCTGAGGTCACTGGAGCAACACGAAAGGGCTCCGTGGACCCCAAATCAACTCGAGATGAGAGCTTAGTCCCTGGCTTCGACTCAAGAGGAATACCACCTTTCCACAAGCACCTCAAGAGGAGGCTTCTCTCAGCTACAGGTATGTGAGAGGGACCCTGAGTTTGTGGCCTCAAGTGGAATGGACACCGAGATGCTCTGACTCGAAGTTAGGCCGGATATCCCTGCAGTGAATTGAATGCAGGCTCGTCTTGCATCTCCCAAAACGAAGGGATGACTGAATCCCCTGTGGAGACCACAGAGAAAGACCTAGTAATTCTCCTCATCGCCTCCGGAGGCCTCACATCCTTTGAAACTGGAGAGGTCTGCGGAGTTCAATGCTTCCAAAGGAGATGATGCCTGACTCCTTTGAAAATGGATAGGAGTCCCAGGATCCCTATGGCACGTGGAAAGGGACCCTGGGTCTCCCGCCTCACGTGGAGACGCGTCCCAATTGCCATGCCAAGACTCGAGGAGAATCCCGAGTTGCCCCTCGCACCTAGGCAGGAGTCCTGACGTCGCTGAACAAACACGTGTCTGGAAGGGCCCTCCCCGTCGTAACCCGAGAATATACCCCAGGTTCCGGCCGCAACTCGAGAAAAACAATGAGACTTCCCCCTCGCCGCGAGATGAGGCCCGATTCCCCTGCACTGCGTGCAGAGCAATTCCGTGTTCCACATCAAACGTGAAAGGAGCCTTGATTTCCTTCATGTCATTCCAGAGAAAACCCAAGATCACTGTCTCAAGTCTAGAGGGATCCTGAGGTCACTGGAACAACACGAAAGGGCTCCGGGAACCCAAAATCAACTCGAGATGAGAGCTTAGTCCCTGGCTTCGACTCAAGAGGAATACCAACTTTCCACAAGCACCTCAAGAGGAGGCTTCTCTCAGCTACAGGTATGTGAGAGGGACCCTGAGTTTGTGGCCTCAAGTGGAATGGACACCAAGATGCTCTGACTCGAAGTAAGGCCAGATATCCGTGCAGGGAATTGAATGCAGGCTCCTCTTGCATCTCCCAAGACGAAGGGATGTCTGAATCCCCTGTGGAGACCACAGAGAAAGACCTAGTTCTCTGCCTCATCGCGACCGGAGGCCTCACATCCTTTGAAAACTCGAGAGGTCTGCAGAGATCAATGCTTCCAAAGGAGACGATGCCTGAATCCTCTTGAAAATGGATAGGAGTCCCAGGATTCCTGTGGTACGTCGAAAGGGACCCTGGGTCTCCCGCCTCACGTGGAGACGCGTCCCAATTGCCATGCCAAGACTGGAGGAGAATCCCGAGGTGTCCCTCGCACCTAGGCAGGAGTCCTGACGTCGCTGAACAAACACGTGTCTGGAAGGGCCCTCCCCGTCGTAACTCGAGAATATACCCCAGGTTTCGGCCGAAACTTGAGAAAAACCATGAGACATCCTCCTTTCCGCGAGATGAGGCCCGATTCCCCTGCACTGCGTGCAGAGCAATTTCGTGTTCCACATCAAACTTGAAAGGAGCCTTCATTTCCTTGATGGCACTCCAGAGAAAAGTCAAGATCACTGTCTCAAGTCTAGAGGGATCCTGAGGTCACTGGAGGAACACGAAAGGGCTCCGTGGACACCAAATCAACTCGAGATGAGAGCTTAGTCCCTGGCTTCGACTCAAGAGGAATACCAACTTTCCCCAAGCACCTCAAGAGGAGGCTTCTCTCAGCTACAGGTATGTGATAGGGACCCTGAGTTTGTGGCCTCAAGTGGAATGGACACCGAGACGCTCTGACTCGAAGAAAGGCCGGGTATCCCTTCAGTGAATTGAATGCAGGCTCGTCTTGCATCTCCCAAGACGAAGGGATGTCTGAATCCCCTGTGGAGACCACAGAGAAAGACCGAGTTCTCCGCCTCATCGCGACCGGAGGCCTCACATCCTTTGAAAACTCGAGAGGTCCGCGGAGATCAATGCTTCGAAAGGAGACGATGCCTGAATCCTCTTGAAAATGGATAGGAGTCCCAGGATCCCTGTGGCACGTGGAAAGGGACCCTGGGTCTCCCGCCTCACGTGAAGATGCGCCAAATTGCCATGCCAAGACTCGAGTAGAATCCCGAGGTGTCCCTCGCACCTAGGCAGGAGTCCTGACGTCGCTGAACAAACACGTGTCTGGAAGGGCCCTCCCCGTCGTAACTCGAGAATATACCCCAGGTTCCAGCCGCAACTCGAGAAAAACCATGAGACTTCCCACTCGCCGAGAAATGAGGCCCGATTCCCCTGCACTGCATGCAGAGCAATTCCGTGTTCCACATCAAACCTGAAAGGAGCCTTGATTTCCTTGATGGCACTCCAGAGAACACCCAAGATCACTGTCTCCAGTCTAGAGGGATCCTGAGGTCACTGGAGCAACATGAAAGGGCTCCGTGGACCCCAAATCAACTCGAGATGAGATCTTCGTCCCTGGCTTCGACTCAAGAGGAAAAGCCACTTTCCATAAGCACCTCAAGAGGAGGCTTCTCTCAGCTACAGGTATGTGAGAGGGACCCTGAGTTTGTGGCCTCAAGTGGAATGGACACCGAGATGCTCTGACTCGAAGGAAGGCCGGATATCCCTGCAGTGAATTGAATGCAGGCTAGTCTTGCATCTCCCACGACGAAGGGATGTCTGAAACCCCTGTGAAGCCCACAGAGAAAGATCTAGTTCTACTCCTCATCGCGACCGGAGGCCTCACGTCCTATGAAAACTCGAGAGGTCCGCGGAGATCAATGCTTCCAAAGGAGACGATGCCTGACTCCTCTTGAAAATGGATAGGAGTCCCAGGATCCCTGTGGCACGTGGAAAGGGACCCTGGGTCTCCCGCCTCACGTGGAGACGCGTCCCAATGGCCATGCCAAGACTCGAGGAGAATCCCGAGGTGTCCCTCGCACCCAGGCAGGAGTCGTGACATCGCTGAATAAACACGTGTCTGGAAAGGCCCTTCTGGTCGTAAGTCGAGAATGTACCCCAGGTTCCGGCCGCAACTCGAGAAAAACCATGAGATTTCCCCCTCGCCGCGAGATGAGGCCCGATTCCCCTGCACTGCGTGCAGAGCAATTCCGTGTTCCACATCAAACATGAAAGGAGCCTTGATTTCCTTGATGGCACACCAGAAACACCCAAGATCACTGTCTCATGTCTAGAGGGATACTGAGGTCACTGTAGCAACACGAAAGGTTTCCGTGGACCCCAAATCAACTCGAGATGCGAGCTTCGTCCCTGGCTTCGACTCAAGAGAAATACCCACTTTCCACAAGCACCTCAAGAGGAGGCTTCTCTCAGCTACAGGTATGTGAGAGGGACCCTAAGTTTGTGGCCTCAAGTGGAATTGACACCGAGATGCTCTGACTCGAAGTAAGGCCGGATATCCCTGCAGTGAATTGAATGCAGGCTCGTCTTGCATCTCCCACGACGAAGGGATGTCTGAATCCCCTGTGGAGACCACAGAGAAAGACCTAGTTCTCCGCCTCATCGCGACCGTTGGCCTCACGTCGTTTGAAAACTCGAGAGGTTCGTGGAGATCAATGCTTCCAGAGGAGACGATGCCTGACTCCTCTTGAAAATGGATAGGAGTCCCAGGATCCCTGTGGCACGTGGAAAGGGACCCTGGGTCTCCCGCCTCACGTGGAGACGCGTCCCAATGGCCATGCCAACTCGAGGAGAATACCGAGGTGTCCCTCGCACCAAGGCAGGAGTCCAGACATCGCTGAATAAACACGTGTCTGGAAAGGCCCTTCTGGTCCTAACTCGAGAATGTACCACAGGTTCCTGCCGCAACTCGAGAAAAACAATGAGACTTCCCCCTTGCCGCGAGATGAGCCCCGATTCCCCTGCACTGCGTGCAGAGCAATTTCGTGTTCCAAATCAAACATGAAAGGAGCCTTGATTTCCTTGATGGCACTCCAGAGAACACCCAAGATCACTGTCTCAAGTCTAGAGGGATCCTGAGGTCACTGTAGCAACACGAAAGGGCTCCGTGGACCCCAAATCAAATCGAGATGAGAGCTTCTTCCCTGGCTTCGACTTAAGAGAAATACCCACTTTCCACAAGCAACTCAAGAGGAGGCTTCTCTCAGCTACAGGTATGTGAGAGGGACCCTGAGTTTGTGGCCTCAAGTGGAATTGACACCGAGATGCTCTGACTCGAAGGAAGGCCGGATATCCCGGCAGTGAATTGAATGCAGGCTCGTCTTGCATCTCCCACGACGAAGGGATGTCTGAATCCCCTGTGGAGACCACAGAGAAAGACCTAGTTCTCTGCCTCATCGCGATCGGAGGCCTCACGTCCTTTGAAAACTCGAGAGGTCCGCGGAGATCAATGCTTCCAAAGGAGACGAAGCCTGACTCCTCTTGAAAATGGATAGTAGTCCCAGGATCCCTGTGGCACGTGGAAAGGGACCCTGGGTCTCCCGCCTCACGTGGAGACGCGTCCCAATGGCCATGCCAAGACTCGAGGAGAATCCCGAGGGGTCCCTCGCACCCAGGCAGGAGTCCTGACGTCGCTGAATAAACACGTGTCTGGAAAGGCCCTTCCGGTCGAAACTCGAGAATGTACCCCAGGTTCCGGCCGCAACTCGAGAAAAACCATGAGACTTCCCCCTCGCCGCGAGATGAGGCCCGATTCCCCTGCACTGCGTGCAGAGCAATTTCGTGTTCCAAATCAAACATGAAAGGAGCCTTGATTTCCTTGATGGCACTCCAGAGAACACCCAAGATCACTGTCTCATGTCTAGAGGGATACTGAGGTCACTGTAGCAACATGAAAGGGCTCCGTGGACCCCAAATCAACTCGAGATGCGAGCTTCGTCCCTGGCTTCGACTCAAGAGGAATACCCACTTTCCACAAGCACCTCAAGAGGAGGCTTCTCTCAGCTACAGGTATGTGAGAGGGACCCTGAGTTTGTGGCCTCAAGTGGAATGGACACCGAGATGCTCTGACTCGAAGGAAGGCCGGATATCCCGGCAGTGAATTGAATGCAGGCCACTTTTGCATCTCCCACGACGAAGGGATGTCTGAATCCCCTGTGGAGACCACAGAGAAAGACCTAGTTCTCCGCCTCATCGCGATCGTAGGCCTCACGTCCTTTGAAAACTCGAGAGGTCCGCGGAGATCAATGCTTCCAAAGGAGACGATGCCTGACTCCTCTTGAAAATGGATAGGAGTCCCAGGATCCCTGTGGCACGTGGAAAGGGACCCTGGGTCTCCCGCCTCACGTGGAGACGCGTCCCAATGGCCATGCCAAGACTCGAGGAGAATCACGAGGTGTCCCTCGTACTTAGGCATGAGTCCTGACGTCTCTGAACAAACACGTGTCTGGAAGGGCCCTCCCCGTCGTAACTCGAGAATATACCCCAGGTTCCGGCCGCAACTCGAGAAAAACCATGAGACTTCCCCCTCGCCGCGAGATAAGGCCCGATTCCCCTGCACTGCATGCAGAGCAATTCCGTGTTCCACATCAAACATGAAAGGAGCCTTGATTTCCTTGATGGCACTCCAGAGAACACCCATGATCACTGTCTCAAGTCTAGAGGGATCCTCAGGTCACTGTAGCAACACGAAAGGGCTCCGTGGATTCCAAATTAATTCGAGATGATAGCTTCGTCACTGGCTTCGACTCAAGTGGAATACCCACTTTCCATAAGCACCTCAAGAGGAGGCTTCTCTCAGCTACAGGTATGTGAGAGGGACCCTGAGTTTGTGGCCTCAAGTGGAATGGACACCGAGATGCTCTGACTCGAAGAAAGGCCGGGTATCCCAGCAGTGAATTGAATGCAGGCTCGTCTTGCATCTCCCACGACGAAGGGATGTCTGAATCCCCTGTGGAGACCACAGAGAAAGACCTAGTTCTCCACATCATCGCGACCGGAGGCCTCACGTCCTTTGAAAACTCGAGAGGTCTGCGGAGATCAATGCTTCCAAAGGAGACGATGCCTGACTCCTCTTGAAAATGGATAGGAGTCCCAGGATCCCTGTGGCACGTGGAAAGGGACCCTGGGACTCCCGCCTCACGTGGAGACGCATCCCAATGGCCATGCCAAGACTCGAGGAGAATCCCGAGGTGTCCCTCGTACCTAGGCAGGAGTCCTGAAGTCGCTGAACAAACACGTGTCTGGAAGGGCCCTCCCCGTCGTAACTCGAGAATATACCCCAGGTTCCGGCCGCAACTCGAGAAAAACCATGAGACTTCCCCCTCGCCGCGAGATGAGGCCCGATTCCCTGCACTGCGTGCAGAGCAATTCCGTGTTCCACATCAAACATGAAAGGAGCCTTAATTTCCTTGATGGCACTCCAGAGAACACCCAAGATCACTGTCTCAACTCTAGGGGGATCCTGAGGTCACTGTAGCAACAAGAAAGGTCTCTGTGGACCCCAAATCAACTCGAGATGAGAGCTTCGTCCCAGGCTTCGACTCAAGAGGAATTCCCACTTTCCACAAGCACCTCAAGAGGAGGCTTCTCTCAGCTACAGGTATGTGAGAGGGACCCTGAGTTTGTGGCCTTAAGTGGAATGGACACCGAGATGCTCTGACTCGAAGGAAGGCCGGATATCCCTGCAGTGAATTGAATGCAGGCTCGTCTTGCATCTCCCAAGACGAAGGGACGTCTGAATCCCCTGTGGAGACCACAGAGAAAGACCTAGTTCTCCGCCTCATCGCGACCGGAGGCCTCACGTGCTTGAAAACTTGAGAGGTCTGCGGAGATCAATGCTTCCAAAGGAGACGATGCCTGACTCCTCTTGAAAATTTATAGGAGTCCCAGGATCCCTGTGGCACGTGGAAAGGGACCCTGGGTCTCCCGCCTCTCGTGGAGAACCGTCCCAATGGCCATGCCAAGACTCGAGTAGAATCCCGAGCTGTCCCTCGCACCTAGGCAGGAGTCGTGACGTCGCTGAACAAACACGTGTCTGGAAGGGCCCTCCAGATCGTAACTCAAGAATATACCCCAGGTTCCGGCCGCAACTCGAGAAAAACCATGAGACTTCCCCCTCGCCGAGTGATGAGGCCCGATTCCCCTGCACTGCGTGCAGAGCAATTCCGTGTTCTACATCAAACATGAAAGGAGCCTTGATTTCCTTGATGGCACTCCAGAGAACACCCAAGATCACTGTGTCAAGTCTAGAGGGATCCTGAGGTCACTGTAGCAACATGAAAGGGCTCCGTGGACCCCAAATCAACTCGAGATGACAGCGTCGTCCCTGGCTTCGACTCAAGAGGAATACCCATTTTCCACAAGCACCTCAAGAGGAGGCTTCTCTCAGCTACAAGTATGTGAGAGGGACCCTGAGTTTGTGGCCTCAAGTGGAATGGACACCGAGATGCTCTGACTCGAAGGAAGGCCGGGTATCCCTGCAGTGAATTGAATGCAGGCTCGTCTTGCATCTCCCCCGACGAAGGGATGTCTGAATCCCCTGTGGAGGCCACAGAGAAAGACCTAGTTCTCCGCCTCATCGCGACCGGAGGCCTCACGTCCTTTGAAAACTCGAGAGGTCCGCGGAGATCAATGCTTCCAAAGGAGACGATGCCTGACTCCTCTTGAAAATGGATAGGAGTCCCAGGATCCCTGTGGCACGTGGAAAGGGACCCTGGGTATCCCGCCTCACGTGGAGATGCTTCCCTATGGCCATGCCAAGACTCGAGGAGAATCCCGAGCTGTCCCTCGCACCTAGGCAGGAGTCCTGACGTCGCTGGAAAAACACGTGTCTGGAAGGGGCCTCCCTGTCGTAACTCGAGAATATAACCCAGGTTCCGGCCGCAACTCGAGAAAAACCATGAGACTTCCCCCTCGCCGCGAGATGAGGCCCGATTCCCCTGCACTTCGTGCAGAGCAATTCCGTGTTCCACATCAAACATGAAAGAGCCTTGATTTCCTTGATGGCACTCCAGAGAACACCCAAGATCACTGTCTCAAGTCTAGAGGGATCCTGAGGTCACTGTAGCAACACGAAACGGCTCCCTGGACCACAAATCAACTCGAGATGACAGCTTCGTCCCTGGCTTCGACTCAAGAGGAATTCCCACTTTCCAAAAGCACCTCAAGAGGAGGCTTCTCTCAGCTACAGGTATGTGAGAGGGACCCTGAGTTTGTTGCCTCAAGTGGAATGGACACCGAGATGCTCTGACTCAGAGGAAGGCTGGATATCCCGGCAGTGAATTGAATGCAGGCTTGTCTTGCATCTCCCAAGACGAAGGGATGTCTGAATCCCCTGTGGAGCCCACAGAGAAAGACCTAGTTCTCCGCCTCATCGCGACCGGAGGCCTCACGTCCTTTGAAAACTCGAGAGGTCCGCGGAGATCAATGCTTCCAAAGGAGACGATGCCTGACTCCTCTTGAAAATGGATAGGAGTCCCAGGATCCCTGTGGCACGTGGAAAGGGACCCTGGGTCTCCCGCCTCACGGGGAGACGCATCCCAATGGCCATGCCAAGACTCGAGGAGAATCCCGAAGTGTCCCTCGAACCTAGGCAGGAGTCCTGACGTCGCTGAACAAACACGTGTCTGAAAGGGCCCTCCCCGTCGTAACTCGATAATATACCCCAGGTTCCGGCCACAACTCGAGAAAAACCATGAGACTTCCACTCGCCGCCAGATGAGGCCCGATTCCCCTGCACTGCATGCAGAGCAATTCCGTGTTCCACATCAAACATGAAAGGAGCCTTGATTTCCTTGATGGCACGCCAGAGAACACCCAAGATCACTGTCTCAAGTCTAGACGGATCCTGAGGTCACTGTGGCAACACGAAAGTGCTCCGTGGACTCCAAATCAACTCGAGATGAGTGTTTCGTCCCTAGCTTCGACTCAAGAGGAATACCCACTTTCCACAATCACCTCAAAAGGAGGCTTCTCTCAGCTATAGGTATGTGAGAGGGACCCTGAGTGTGTGGCCTCAAGTGGAATGGACACCGAGATGCTCTGATTCGATGGAAGGCCGGATACCCCTGCAAGGAATTGAATGCAGGCTAGTCTTGCATCTCCCACGATGAAGGGATGTCTGAATCCCCTGTGGAGACCACAGAGAAAGACCTAGTTCTCCGCCTCATCGCGACCGGAGGCCTCACATCCTTTGAAAAATCCAGAGGTCCGCGGAGATCAATGCTTCCAAAGGAGACGATGCCTGACTCCTCTTTAAATGGATAGGAGTCCCAGGATCCCTGTGGCACGTGGAAAGGGACCCTGGGTATACCGCCTCACGTGGAGATGCTTCCCTATGGCCATGCCAAGACTCGAGGAGAATCCCGAGCTGTCCCTCGCACCTAGGCAGGAGTCCTGACGTCGCTGAACAAACACGTGTCTGGAAGGGGCCTCCCTGTCGTAACTCGAGAATATAACCCAGGTTCCGGCCGCAACTCGAGAAAAACCATGAGACTTCCCCCTCGCCGCGAGATGAGGCCCGATTCCCCTGCACTTCGTGCAGAGCAATTCCGTGTTCCACATCAAACATGAAAGAGCCTTGATTTCCTTGATGGCACTCCAGAGAACACCCAAGATCACTGTCTCAAGTCTAGAGGGATCCTGAGGTCACTGTAGCAACACGAAACGGCTCCCTGGACCACAAATCAACTCGAGATGACAGCTTCGTCCCTGGCTTCGACTCAAGAGGAATTCCCACTTTCCAAAAGCACCTCAAGAGGAGGCTTCTCTCAGCTACAGGTATGTGAGAGGGACCCTGAGTTTGTTGCCTCAAGTGGAATGGACACCGAGATGCTCTGACTCAGAGGAAGGCTGGATATCCCGGCAGTGTATTGAATGCAGGCTTGTCTTGCATCTCCCAAGACGAAGGGATGTCTGAATCCCCTGTGGAGCCCACAGAGAAAGACCTAGTTCTCCGCCTCATCGCGACCGGAGGCCTCACGTCCTTTGAAAACTCGAGAGGTCCGCGGAGATCAATGCTTCCAAAGGAGACGATGCCTGACTCCTCTTGAAAATGGATAGGAGTCCCAGGATCCCTGTGGCACGTGGAAAGGGACCCTGGGTCTCCCGCCTCACGGGGAGACGCATCCCAATGGCCATGCCAAGACTCGAGGAGAATCCCGAAGTGTCCCTCGAACCTAGGCAGGAGTCCTGACGTCGCTGAACAAACACGTGTCTGAAAGGGCCCTCCCCGTCGTAACTCGATAATATACCCCAGGTTCCGGCCACAACTCGAGAAAAACCATGAGACTTCCCCTCGCCGCCAGATGAGGCCCGATTCCCCTGCACTGCATGCAGAGCAATTCCGTGTTCCACATCAAACATGAAAGGAGCCTTGATTTCCTTGATGGCACGCCAGAGAACACCCAAGATCACTGTCTCAAGTCTAGACGGATCCTGAGGTCACTGTGGCAACACGAAAGTGCTCCGTGGACTCCAAATCAACTCGAGATGAGTGTTTCGTCCCTAGCTTCGACTCAAGAGGAATACCAACTTTCCACAAGCACCTCAAGAGGAGGCTTCGCTCAGCTACAGGTATGTGAGAGGGTCCCTGAGTTTGTGGCCTCAAGTGGAATGGACACCGAGATGCTCTGACTCGAAGTAAGGCCATGTATCCCTGCAGTGAATTGAATGCAGGCTCGTCTTGCATCTCCCAAGACGAAGGCATGTCTGAATCTCCTGTGGAGATCACAGAGAAAGACCGAGTTCTCCACCTCATCACGACCGGAGGCCTCATATCCTTTGAAAACTCGAGAGGTCCGCGGAGATAAATGCTTCCAAAGGAGCCGATGCCTGACTCCTCTTGAAAATGGATAGGAGTCCCAGGATCCGTGTGGCACATGTACAGGGACACTGGGTCTCCCGCCTCACGTGGAGGCGCGACCCAATTGCCATGAAAAGACTCGAGGAGAATCCCGAGGTGTTCCTCGCACCTAGGCAGGAGATCTGAGGTCACAGAACAAACACTTGTCTGGAAGGGCCCTCCCCTTAATAACTCGAGAATATACCCAAGTTACCGACGGCAACTCGAGAAAAACCATGAGACTTCCCCTCGCCGGAAGATGAGGCCTGATTCCCCCACACTGCATGCAGAGCAATTCTGCGTTCCACATCAAACGTGAAAGGAGCCTTGCTTTCCTTGATGGCACTCCAGAGAAAACCCAAGATCACTGTCTCAAGGCTAGAGGGACCCTGAGGTCACTGTAGTAACACGAAAGGGCTCTGTGGACCCCAAATCAACTCGAGATGAGAGCTTAGTAAGTGGCTTCGACTCAAGAGGAATACCCACTTTCCACAAGCACCTCAAGAGGAGGCTTCTCTGAGCTACAGGTATGTGAGAGGGACCCTGACTTTGTGGCCTCAAGTGGATAGGACACCGAGATGCTCTGACTGGAAGTAAGGCTGGATAGCCCTTCAGTGAATGGAATGCAGGCTCGTCTTGCATCTCCCAAGACGAAGGGATTTCTGAATCCCCTGTGGAGACCACAGAGAAAGACCTAGTTCTCCGCCTCATCGCGACCGGAGGCCTCACATCCTTTGAAAACTCGAGAGGTCCATGGAGATCAATGCTTCCAAAGGAGACGATGCCTGACTCCTCTTGAATATGGATAGGAGTCCCATGAGCCCTGTGGCACGTGGAAAGGGACCCTGGGTCTCCTGTCTCACGTGGAGACGCATCCCAATTGCCATGCCAAGACTCGAGGAGAATCTCGAGGTGTCCCTCGCACCTAGGCAGGAGTCCTGACGTCGCTGACCAAACACGTGTCTGGAAGTGCCCTCCCCCTCGTAACTCGAGAATATACCCCAGGTTCCGGCCGCAACTCGAGAAAAACCATGAGACTTCCCCCTCGCCGCGAGATGAGGCCCGATTCCCCTGCTCTGAGTGCAGAGCAATTCCGTGTTCCACATCAAACGTGAAAGGAGCCTTGATTTCCTTGATGGCACTCCAGAGAAAACCCAAGATCACTGTCTCAAGTCTAGAGAGATCCTGAGGTCACTGTAGCAACACGAAAGTGCTCCGTGGACCCCAAATCAACACAAGATGAGAGCTTAGTCCCTGGCTTCGACTCAAGAGGAATACCAACTTTCCAAAAGCACCTCAAGAGGAGGCTTCTCTCAGCTACAGGTATGTGAGAGGGACCCTGAGTGTGTCGCCTCAAGTGGAATGGACACCGAGATGCTCTGACTCGAAGGAAGGCCGGATATCCCTGCAGTGAATTGAATGCAGGCTCGTCTTCCATCTCCCACGACGAAGGGATGTCTGAATCCCCTGTGGAGACCACAGAGAAAGACCTAGTTCTCCACCTCATCGCGACCGGAGGCCTCACGTCCTTTGAAAACTCGAGAGGTCCGACGAGATCAATGCTTCCAACGGAGTCGATGCCTGACTCCTCTTGAAAATGGATAGGAGTCCCAGGATCCCTGTGGCACGTGGAAACGGACCCTGGGTCTCCCGCCTCACGTGGAGACGCGTCCCAATGGAAATGCCAAGACTCGAGTAGAATCACGAGGTGTCCCTCGCACCTAGGCAGGGTCCTGACGTCACTGAACAAACACGTGTCTGGAAGGGCCCTCCCCATCGTAACTCGAGAATATACCCCAGGTTCCGGCCGCAACTCGAGAAAAACCATGAGACTTCCCCCTCACCGCGAGATGAGGCCCGATTCCCCTGCACTGCATGCAGAGCAATTCCGTGTTCCACATCAAACATGAAAGGAGCCTTGATTTCCTTGATGGCACTCCAGAGAACACCCAAGATCACTGTCTCAAGTCCAGAGGGATCCTGAGGTCACTGCAGCAACACGAAAGGGCTCCGTGGACCCCATATCAACTCGAGATGAGAGCTTCGTCCCTGGCTTCGACTCAAGAGGAATACCCACGTTCCACAAGCAGCTCAAGAGGAGGCTTCTCTCAGCTACATGTATGTGAGAGGGACCCTGAATTTGTAGCCTCAAATGGAATGGACACCGAGATGCTCTGACTTGGAGGAAGGCCGGATATCCCTGCAGTGAATTGAATGCAGGCTCGTCTTGCATCTCCCACGACGAAGGGATGTCTGAATACCCTGTGGAGATCACAGAAAAAGACCTAGTTCTCCGCCTCATCGCGACCGGGGGCCTCACGTCCTTTGAAAACTCGAGAGGTCCGACGAGATCAATGTTTCCAACGGAGACGATGCCTGACTCCTCTTGAAAATGGATAGGAGTCCCAGGATCCATGTGGCACGTGGAAAGGGACCGTGGGTCTCCCGCCTCACGTGGAGACGCGTCCCAATGGCCATGCCAAGACTCGAGGAGAATCCCGAGGTGTCCCTCGCACCTAGGCAGGAGTCCTGACGTCGCTGAACAAACACGTGTCTGGAAGGGCCCTCCCCGTCGTAACTCGAGAATATACCCCAGGTTCCGGCCGCAACTCGACAAAAACCATGAGACTTCCCCCTCACCGCGAGATGAGGCCCGATTCTCCTGCACTGCGTGCAGAGCAATTCCGTGTTCCACATCAAACATGAAAGGAGCCTTGATTTCCTTGATGGCACTCCAGAGAACACCCAAGATCACTGTCTCAAGTCTAGAGGGATCCTCTGGTCACTGTAGCAATACGAAAGGGCTCCGTGGACCCCAAATCAACTCGAGATGAGAGCTTCGTCCCTGAGTTCGACTCCAGAGGAATACCCACTTTCCACAAGCACCTCAAGAGGAGGCTTCTCTCAGCTACAGGTATGTGAGAGGGACTCTGAGTTTGTGGCGTCAAGTGGAATGAACACCGAGAAGCTCTGCCTCGAAGGAAGGCCGGATATCCCGGCAGGGAATTGAATGCAGGCTCGTCATGCATCTCCAAAGATGAAGGGATGTCTGAATCCCCTGTGGAGACCACAGAGAAACACCTAGTTCTCCGCCTCATCGCGACCGGAAGCCGCACGTCCTTGAAAGCTCGAGAGGTCCGCGGAGATCAATATTTCCAAAGGAGACGATGCCTGACTCCTCTTGAAAATGGATAGGAGTCCCAGGATCCCTGTGGCACGTGGAAAGGGACCCTGGATCTCCCGACTCACGTGGAGTCGCGTCCCAATGGAAATGCCAAGACTCGAGTAGAATCACGAGGTGTCTCTCGCACCTAGGCAGGAGTTCTGAGTCGCTGAACAAACACGTGTCTGGAAGGGCCCTCCCCGTCGTAACTCGAGAATATACCCCAGGTTCCGGCCGCAACTCGAGAAAAACCATGAGACTTCCCCCTCGCCGCGAGATGAGGCCCGATTCCCCTGCACTGCGTGCAGAGCAATTCCGTGTTCCACATCAAACATGAAAGGAGCCTTGATTTCCTTGATGGCACTCCAGAGAACACCCAAGATCACTGTCTCAAGTCCAGAGGGATCCTGAGGTCACTGCAGCAACACAAAAGGGATCGGTGCACCCCAAATCAACTCGAGATGAGAGCTTCGTCCCTGGCTTCGACTCAAGAGGAATACCCACGTTCCACAAGCACCTCAAGAGGAGGCTTCTCTCAGCTACAGGTATGTGAGAGGGACCCTGAATTTGTAGCCTCAAGTGGAATGGACACCGAGATGCTCTGACTCGAAGGAAGGCCGGATATCCCTGCAGTGAATTGAATGCAGGCTCTTCTTGCATCTCCCACGACGAAGGGATTTCTGAATCCCCTGTGGAGACCACAGAGAAAGGCCTAGTTCTCTGCCTCATCGCGACCGGGGGCCTCACGTCCTTTGAAACCTCGAGAGGTCCGCGGAGATCAATGCTTCCAAAGGAGACGATGCCTGACTTCTCTTGAAAATGGATAGGAGTCCCAGGATCCCTGTGGCACGTGGAAAGGGAACCTGGGTCTCCCGCCTCACGTGGAGACACGTCCCAATGGCCATGCTAAGACTCGAGGAGAATTCCGAGGTGTCCCTCGCACCTAGGCAGGAGTCCTGACGTCGCTGAACAAACACGTGTCTGGAAGGGCCCTCCCCGTCGTTACTCGAGAATATACCCCAGGTTCCGCCCGCAACTCAGGAAAAACGATGAGACTTCCCCCCTCGCCGCGAGATGAGGCCCGATTCCCCTGCACTGCGTGCAGAGCAATTCCGTGTTCCACATCAAACATGAAAGGAGCCTTGATTTCCTTGATGGCACTCCAGAGAACACACAAGATCACTGTCTCAAGTCTAGAGGGATCCTGAGGTCACTGTAGCAACACAAAAGGGCTCCGTGGACCCCAAATCAACTCGAGATGAGAGCTTCATCCCTGGCTTCGACTCAAGAGGAATACCCACTTTCCTCAAGCACCTCAAGAGGAGGCTTCTCTCAGGTACAGGTATGTAAGAGGGACCCTGAGTTTGTGGCCTCAAGTGGAATGGACACCGAGATGCTCTGACTCGAAGGAAGGCCGGATATCCCTGCAGTGAATTGAATGCAGGCTCGTCTTCCATCTCCCACGACGAAGGGATGTCTGAATCCCCTGTGGAGACCACAGAGAAAGACCTAGTTCTCCACCTCATCGCGACCGGAGGCCTCACGTCCTTTGAAAACTCGAGAGGTCCGACGAGATCAATGCTTCCAACGGAGTCGATGCCTGACTCCTCTTGAAAATGGATAGGAGTCCCAGGATCCCTGTGGCACGTGGAAACGGACCCTGGGTCTCCCGCCTCACGTGGAGACGCGTCCCAATGGAAATGCCAAGACTCGAGTAGAATCACGAGGTGTCCCTCGCACCTAGGCAGGGTCCTGACGTCACTGAACAAACACGTGTCTGGAAGGGCCCTCCCCATCGTAACTCGAGAATATACCCCAGGTTCCGGCCGCAACTCGAGAAAAACCATGAGACTTCCCCCTCACCGCGAGATGAGGCCCGATTCCCCTGCACTGCATGCAGAGCAATTCCGTGTTCCACATCAAACATGAAAGGAGCCTTGATTTCCTTGATGGCACTCCAGAGAACACCCAAGATCACTGTCTCAAGTCCAGAGGGATCCTGAGGTCACTGCAGCAACACGAAAGGGCTCCGTGGACCCCATATCAACTCGAGATGAGAGCTTCGTCCCTGGCTTCGACTCAAGAGGAATACCCACGTTCCACAAGCACCTCAAGAGGAGGCTTCTCTCAGCTACATGTATGTGAGAGGGACCCTGAATTTGTAGCCTCAAGTGGAATGGACACCGAGATGCTCTGACTTGGAGGAAGGCCGGATATCCCTGCAGTGAATTGAATGCAGGCTCGTCTTGCATCTCCCACGACGAAGGGATGTCTGAATACCCTGTGGAGATCACAGAAAAAGACCTAGTTCTCCGCCTCATCGCGACCGGGGGCCTCACGTCCTTTGAAAACTCGAGAGGTCCGACGAGATCAATGTTTCCAACGGAGACGATGCCTGACTCCTCTTGAAAATGGATAGGAGTCCCAGGATCCATGTGGCACGTGGAAAGAGACCCTGGGTCTCCCGCCTCACGTGGAGACGCGTCCCAATGGCCATGCCAAGACTCGAGGAGAATCCCGAGGTGTCCCTCGCACCTAGGCAGGAGTCCTGACGTCGCTGAACAAACACGTGTCTGTAAGGGCCCTCCCCGTCGTAACTCTATAATATACCCCAGTTTCCGGCCGCAACTCGAGAAAAACCATGAGACTTCCCCCTCGCCGCGAGATGAGGCCCTATTCCCCTGCACTGCGTGCCGACCAATTCCGTGTTCCACATCAAACATGAAAGGAGCCTTGCTTTCCTTGATGGCACTCCAGAGAACACCCAAGAACACTGTCTCAAGTCTAGAGGGATCCTAAGGCCACTGTAGCAACACGAAAGGGCTCCGTGGACCCCAAATCAACTCGAAATGAGAGCTTCGTCCAAGGCTTCGACTCAAGAGGAATACCCACTTTCCACAAGCACCTCAAGAGGAGGCTTCTCTCAGCTACAGGTATGTGAGAGGGACCCTGAGTTTGTGGCCTCAAGTGGAATGGACAACGAGTTGCTCTGACTCGAAGGAAGGCCGGATATCCCTGCATTGAATTGAATGCAGGCTCATCTTGCATCTCCCACGACGAAGGGATGTCTGAATTCCATGTGGAGACCACAGAGAAAGACCCAGTTGTCCGCCTCATCGCGACCGGAGGCCTCACGTCCTTTGAAAACTCGAGAGGTCAGCGGAGATCAATGCTTCCAAAGGAGACGATGCCTGACTCCTCTTGAAAATGGATAGGAGTGCCAGGATCCCTGTGGCACGTGGAAAGGAACAGTGGGTCTCCCGCCTCACGTGGAGACGCGTCCCAATGGACATGCCAAGACTCGAGGAGAATCCCGAGGTGTCCCTCGCACCTAGGCAGGAGTCCTGACGTCGCTGAACAAACACATGTCTGGAAGGGCCCTCCCCGTCGTAACTCGAGAATATACCCCAGGTTCCGGCCGCAACTCGACAAAAACCATGAGACTTCCCCCTCACAGCGAGATGAGGCCCGATTCCCCTGCACTGCGTGCAGAGCAATTCCGTGTTCCACATCAAACATGAAAGGAGCCTTGATTTCCTTGATGGCACTCCAGAGAACACCCAAGATCACTGTCTCAAGTCTAGAGGGATCCTCAGGTCACTGTAGCAATACGAAAGGGCTCCGTGGACCCCAAATCAACTCGAGATGAGAGCTTCGTCCCTGAGTTCGACTCCAGAGGAATACCCACTTTCCACAAGCACCTCAAGAGGAGGCTTCTCTCAGCTAAAGGTATGTGAGAGGGACTCTGAGTTTGTGGCGTCAAGTGGAATGAACACCGAGAAGCTCTGCCTCGAAGGAAGGCCGGATATCCCGGCAGGGAATTGAATGCAGGCTCGTCATGCATCTCCAACGATGAAGGGATGTCTGAATCCCCTGTGGAGACCACAGAGAAAGACCGAGTTCTCCGCCTCATCGTGACCGGAAGCCGCACGTCCTTGAAAGCTCGAGAGGTCCGCGGAGATCAATATTTCCAAAGGAGACGATGCCTGACTCCTCTTGAAAATGGATAGGAGTCCCAGGATCCCTGTGGCACGTGGAAAGGTACCCTGGATCTCCCGACTCACGTGGAGTCGCGTCCCAATGGAAATGCCAAGACTCGAGTAGAATCACGAGGTGTCCCTCGCACCTAGGCAGGGTCCTGACGTCACTGAACAAACACGTGTCTGGAAGGGCCCTCCCCATCGTAACTCGAGAATATACACCAGGTTCCGGCCGCAACTCGAGAAAAACCATGAGACTTCCCCCTCACCGCGAGATGAGGCCCGATTCCCCTGCACTGCATGCAGAGCAATTCCGTGTTCCACATCAAACATGAAAGGAGCCTTGATTTCCTTGATGGCACTCCAGAGAACACCCAAGATCACTGTCTCAAGTCCAGAGGGATCCTGAGGTCACTGCAGCAACACGAAAGGGCTCCGTGGACCCCATATCAACTCGAGATGAGAGCTTCGTCCCTGGCTTCGACTCAAGAGGAATACCCACTTTCCACAAGCAGCTCAAGAGGAGGCTTCTCTCAGCTACATGTATGTGAGAGGGACCCTGAATTTGTAGCCTCAAGTGGAATGGACACCGAGATGCTCTGACTTGGAGGAAGGCCGGATATCCCTGCAGTGAATTGAATGCAGGCTCGTCTTGCATCTCCCACGACGAAGGGATGTCTGAATACCCTGTGGAGATCACAGAAAAAGACCTAGTTCTCCGCCTCATCGCGACCGGGGGCCTCACGTCCTTTGAAAACTCGAGAGGTCCGACGAGATCAATGTTTCCAACGGAGACGATGCCTGACTCCTCTTGAAAATGGATAGGAGTCCCAGGATCCATGTGGCACGTGGAAAGAGACCCTGGGTCTCCCGCCTCACGTGGAGACGTGTCCCAATGGCCATGCCAAGACTCGAGGAGAATCCCGAGGTGTCCCTCGCACCTAGGCAGGAGTCCTGACGTCGCTGAACAAACACGTGTCTGTAAGGGCCCTCCCCGTCGTAACTCTATAATATACCCCAGGTTCCGGCCGCAACTCGAGAAAAACCATGAGACTTCCCCCTCGCCGCGAGATGAGGCCCGATTCCCCTGCACTGCGTGCCGACCAATTCCGTGTTCCACATCAAACATGAAAGGAGCCTTGATTTCCTTGATGGCACTCCAGAGAACACCCAAGATCACTGTCTCAAGTCTAGAGGGATCCTAAGGCCACTGTAGCAACACGAAAGGGCTCCGTGGACCCCAAATCAACTCGAAATGAGAGCTTCGTCCAAGGCTTCGACTCAAGAGGAATACCCACTTTCCACAAGCACCTCAAGAGGAGGCTTCTCTCAGCTACAGGTATGTGAGAGGGACCCTGAGTTTGTGGCCTCAAGTGGAATGGACAACGAGATGCTCTGACTCGAAGGAAGGCCGGATATCCCTGCATTGAATTGAATGCAGGCTCATCTTGCATCTCCCACGACGAAGGGATGTCTGAATTCCATGTGGAGACCACAGAGAAAGACCCAGTTGTCCGCCTCATCGCGACCGGAGGCCTCACGTCCTTTGAAAACTCGAGAGGTCAGCGGAGATCAATGCTTCCAAAGGAGACGATGCCTGACTCCTCTTGAAAATGGATAGGAGTGCCAGGATCCCTGTGGCACGTGGAAAGGAACCGTGGGTCTCCCGCCTCACGTGGAGACGCGTCCCAATGGACATGCCAAGACTCGAGGAGAATCCCGAGGTGTCCCTCGCACCTAGGCAGGAGTCCTGACGTCGCTGAACAAACACATGTCTGGAAGGGCCCTCCCCGTCGTAACTCGAGAATATACCCCAGGTTCCGGCCGCAACTCGACAAAAACCATGAGACTTCCCCCTCACAGCGAGATGAGGCCCGATTCCCCTGCACTGCGTGCAGAGCAATTCCGTGTTCCACATCAAACATGAAAGGAGCCTTGATTTCCTTGATGGCACTCCAGAGAACACCCAAGATCACTGTCTCAAGTCTAGAGGGATCCTCAGGTCACTGTAGCAATACGAAAGGGCTCCGTGGACCCCAAATCAACTCGAGATGAGAGCTTCGTCCCTGAGTTCGACTCCAGAGGAATACCCACTTTCCACAAGCACCTCAAGAGGAGGCTTCTCTCAGCTACAGGTATGTGAGAGGGACCCTGAGTTTGTGGCCTCAAGTGGAATGGACACCGAGATGCTCTGACTCAAAGGAAGGCCGGATATCCGTGCAGTGCATTGAATGCAGGCTCGTCTTGCATCTGCCACGACGAAGGGATGTCTGAATCCCCTGTGGAGACCACAGAGAAAGACCTAGTTCTCCGCTCATCGCAACAAGAGGCCTCACGTCCTTTGAAAACTCGAGGTCCACGGAGATCAATGCTTCCAAAGGAGACGATGCCTGACTCCTCTTGAAAAAGGATAGGAGTCCCAGGATCCCTGTGGCACGTGGAAAGGGACCCTGGGTCTCCCGCCTCACGTGGACACGCGTCCCAATGGCCATGCCAAGACTCGAGGAGAATCCCGAGGTGTCCCTCGCACCTAGGCAGGTGTTACTCGAGAATAGACCCCAGGTTCCGGCCGCAACTCGAGAAAAACCATGAGAATTCCCCCTCGCCGCGAGATGAGGCCCGATTGCCCTGCACTGCGTGCAGAGCAATTCCGTGTTCCACAACAAACATGAAAGGAGCCTTGATTTCCTTAATGGCACTCCAGAGAACACCCAAGATCACTGTCGCAAGTCTAGAGGGATCCTCAGGTAACTGGAGCAACACGAAAGGGCTCCGTGGACCACAAATCAACTCGAGATGAGAGCTTCGTCCCTGGCTTCGACTCAAGAGGAATACCCACTTTCCACAAGCACCTCAAGAGGAGGCTTCTCTCAGCTACAGGTATGTGAGAGGGACCATGAGTTTGTGGCCTCAAGTGGAATGGACACCGAGATGCTCTGACTCGAAGGAAGGCCGGATATCCCTGCAGTGAATTGAATGCAGGCTCGTCTTGCATCTCCCACGACGAAGGGATGTCTGAATCCCCTGTGGAGACCACAGAGAAACACCTAGTTCTCCGCCTCATCGCGACCGGAGTTCTCACGTCCTTTGAAAACTCGAGATGTCCGCGGAGATCAATGCTTCCAAAGGAGACGATGCCTGACTCTTCTTGAAAACGGATAGGTGTCCCAGGATCCCTGTGGCACGTGGAAAGGGAACCTGGGTCTCCCGCCTCACGTGGAGACGCGTCCCAATGGCCAAGCGAAGACTCGAGGAGAATCCCGAGGTGTCCCTCACACATAGGCAGGAGTCCTGATGTCGCTGAAGAAACACGTGTCTGTAAGGGCCCTCCCCATCGTAACTCGAGAATATACCCCAGGTTCCGGCCGCAACTCGAGAAAAACCATGAGACTTCCCCCTCGCCGTGAGATGAGGCCCGATTCCCCTGCAGTGTGTGCAGAGCAATTCCGTGTTCCACATCAAACATGAAAGGAACCTTGATTTCCTTGATGGCACTCCAGAGAACACCCAAGATCACTGTCGCAAGTCTAGAGGGATCCTCAGGTAACTGGAGCAAAACGAAAGGGCTCCGTGGACCCCAAATCAACTCGAGATGAGAGCTTAGTCCCTGGCTTAGACTCAAGAGGAATACCAACTTTCCACATCACCTCAGGAGGAGGCTTTTCTCAGCTACAGGTATGTGAGAGGGACCCTGAGTTTGTGGCCTCAAGTGGAATGGACACCGAGATGCTCTGACTCGAAGGAAGGCCAGATATCCCTGCAGTGAATTGAATGCAGGCTCGTCTTGCATCTCCCATGACGAAGGGATGTCTGAATCCCCTGTGGAGACCACAGAGAAAGACCTAGTTCTCCGCCTCATCGCGACCGGAGGCCTCACGTATTTAGAAAACACAAGAGGTGCGCGGAGGTCAATGCTTCCAAAGGAGAAGATGCTTGACTTCTCTTGAAAATGGATAGGAGTCCCAGGATCCCTGTGGCACGTGGAAAGTGACCCTGGGTCTCCCGCCTCACGTGGAGACGCGTCCCAATGGCCATGCCAAGACTCGAGGAGAATCCCGAGGTGGCCCTCGCACCTAGGCACGAGTCCTGACGTCGCTGAAGAAACACGTGTCTGGAAGGGCACTCCCCGTCGTAACTCGAGAATATACCCCAGGTTCCGGCCACAACTCGAGAAAAACCATGAGACTTCCCCCTCGCCGCGAGATGAGGCCCGATTCCCCTGCACTGTGTGCAGAGCAATGCCGTGTTCCACATCAAACATGAAAGGAGCCTTGATTTCCTTAATGGCACTGCAAAGAACACCCAAGATCACTCTCTGAAGTCTAGAGGGATCCTGAGGTCACTGGAGCAACACGAAAGGGCTCGGTGGACCCCAAATCAACTCGAGATGAGAGCTTCGTCCCAGGCTTCGACTCAAGAGGAATACCCACTTTCCACAAGCACCTCAAAGGGAGGCTTCTCTCAGCTACAGGTATGTGAGAGGGACCCTGAGTTTGTGGCCTCAAGTGGAATGGACACCGAGATGCTCTGACTCGAAGGAAGGCCGGATATCCCTGCAGTGAATTGAATGCAGGCTCGTCATGCATCTCCGAAGACGAAGGGATGTCTGAATCCCCTGTGGAGACCACAGAGAAAGACCTAGTTCTCCGCCTCATCGCGACCGGAAGCCTCACGTCCTTAGAAAACTCGAGAGGTCCCGGGAGATCAATGCTTCCAAAGGAGACGATGGCTGACTCCTCTTGAAAATGGATAGGAGTCCCAGGATCCCTGTGGCATGTGGAAAGGGACACTGGGTCTACCGCCTCACGTGGAAACGCGTCCCAATTGCCATGCCAAGACTCGAGGAGAACCCCGAGGTGTCCCTCGCACCTAGGCAGGAGTCCTGACATCGCTGAACAAACACGTGTCTGGAAGGGCCCTCCCCGTCGTAACTCGAGAATATACCCCAGGTACCGGCCGCAACTCGAGAAAAACCATGAGACTTCCCCCTTGCTGCGAGATGAGGCCGAATTCCCCTGCACTGCGTGCGGAACAATTCCGTGTTCCACATCAAACATGAAAGGAGCCTTGATTTCCTTGATGGCACACCAGAGAAAACCCAAGATCACTTTCTCAAGTCTAGAGGGATCCTGAGGTCACTGTAGCAACACGAAAGGTCTCCCTGGACCCCAAATCAACTCGAGATGAGAGCTTCGTCCCTGGCTTCGACTCAAGAGGAATACCCACTTTCCACAAACACATCAAGAGGAGGCTTCACTCAGCTACAGGTATGTGAGAGGGACCCTGAGTTTGTGGCCTCAAGTGGAATGGACACCGAGATGCTCTGACTCGAAGGAAGGCCGGATATCCCTGCAGTGAATTGAATGCAGGCTCGTCTTGCATCTCCCACGACGAAGGGATGTCTGAATCCCCTGTGGAGACCACAGAGAAACACCTAGTTCTCCGCCTCATCGCGACCGGAGTTCTCACGTCCTTTGAAAACTCGAGATGTCCGCGGAGATCAATGCTTCCAAAGGAGACGATACCTGACTCTTCTTGAAAACGGATAGGTGTCCCAGGATCCCTGTGGCACGTGGAAAGGGAACCTGGGTCTCCCGCCTCACGTGGAGACGCGTCCCAATGGCCAAGCCAAGACTCGAGGAGAATCCCGAGGTGTCCCTCACACCTAGGCAGGAGTCCTGATGTCCCTGAAGAAACACGTGTCTGTAAGGGCCCTCCCCGTCGTAACTCGAGAATATACCCCAGGTTCCGGCCGCAACTCGAGAAAAACCATGAGACTTCCCCCTCGCCGCGAGATGAGGCCCGATTCCCCTGCAGTGCGTGCAGAGCAATTCCGTGTTCCACATCAAACATGAAAGGAACCTTGATTTCCTTGATGGCACTCCAGAGAACACCCATGATCACTGTCTCAAGTCTAGAGGGATCCTGAGGTCACTGTAGCAACACGAAAGGGCTCCGTGGACCCCAAATCAACTCGAGATGAGAGCTTCGTCCCTGGCTTCCACTCAAGAGGAATACCCACTTTCCACAAGCACCTCAAGAGGAGGCTTCTCTCAGCTACAGGTATGTGAGAGGGACCCTGAGTTTGTGGCCTCAAGTGGAATGGACACCGAGATGCTCTGACTCGAAGGAAGGCCGGATATCCCTGCAGTGAATTGAATGCAGGCTCGTCTTGCATTTCCCACGATGAAGGGATGTCTGAAGCCCCTGTGGAGACCACAGAGAAACACCTAGTTCTCCGCCTCATCGCGACCGGAGGCCTCACGTCCTTTGAAAACTCGATATGTCCGCGGAGATCAATGCTTCCAAAGGAGACGAATCCTGACTCCTCTTGAAAATGGATAGGTGTCCCAGGATCCCTGTGGCACGCGGAAAGGGACCCTGGGTCTCCCGCCTCACGTGGAGACGCGTCCCAACTGCCATGCCAAGACTCGTGGAGAATCCCGAGGTGTCCCTCACACCTAGGCAGGAGTCCTGACGTCGCTGAAAAAACAGGTGTCTGGAAGGGCCCTCCCCGTCGTAACTCGAGAATATACTAGAGGTTCCGGCCGCAACTCGAGAAAAACCATGAGACATCCCCCTCGCCGCGAGATGAGGCCCGATTCCCCTGCACTGCGTGCAGAGCAATTCCGTGTTCCACATGAAACATGAAAGGAGACTTGATTTCCTTGATGGCACTCCAGGGAACACCCAAGATCACTGTCTCAAGTCTAGAGGGATCCTGAGGTCACTGTAGCAACACGAAAGGGCTCCGTGGACCCCAAATCAACTCGAGATGAGAGCTTCGTCCCTGGCTTCCACTCAAGAGGAATACCCACTTTCCACAAGCACCTCAAGAGGAGGCTTCTCTCAGCTACAGGTATGTGAGAGGGACCCTGAGTTGTGGCCTCAAGTGGAATGGACACCGAGATGCTCTGACTCGAAGGAAGGCCGGATATCCCTGCAGTGAATTGAATGCAGGCTCGTCTTGCATCTCCCACGACGAAGGGATGTCTGAAACCCCTGTGGAGACCACAGAGAAAGACCTAGTTCTCTGCCTCATCGCGACAGGAGGCCTCACGTCCTTTGAAAACTCGAGAGGTCCGCGAAGATCAATGCTTCCAAAGGAGACGAATCCTGACTCCTCTTGAAAATGGATAGGAGTCCCAGGATCCCTGTGGCACGTGGAAAGGGACACTGGGTCTCCCGCCTCACGTGGAGACGCGTCCCAATGGCCATGCCAAGACTCGAGGAAAATCCCGAGGTGTCCCTCGCACCTAGGCAGGAGTCCTGACGTCGCTGAACCAACACTTGTCTGGAAGGGCCCTCCCCGTCGTAACTCGAGACTATACCCCAGGTTCCGGCCGCAACTCGAAAAAAACAATGAGACTTCCCTCTCGCCGCGAGATTAGGCCCGATTCCCCTGCACTGCGTGCAGAGCAATTCCGTGTTCCACATCAAACATGAAAGGAGCCTTGATTTCCTTGATGGCACTCCAGAGAACACCCAAGATCACTGTCGCAAGTCTAGAGGGATCCTGAGGTCACTGTAGCAACACGAAATGGCTCCGTGGACCCCAAATCAACTCGAGATGAGAGCTTAATCCCTGGCTTAGACTCAAGAGGAATACCAACTTTCCACATCACCTCAGGAGGAGGCTTTTCTCAGCTACAGGTATGTGAGAGGGACCCTGAGTTTGTGGCCTCAAGTGGAATGGACACCGAGATGCTCTGACTCGAAGGAAGGCCAGATATCCCTGCAGTGAATTGAATGCAGGCTCGTCTTGCATCTCCCATGACGAAGGGATGTCTGAATCCCCTGTGGAGACCACAGAGAAAGACCTAGTTCTCCGCCTCATCGCTACCGGAGGCCTCACGTATTTAGAAAACACAAGAGGTGCGCGGAGGTCAATGCTTCCAAAGGAGAAGATGCTTGACTTCTCTTGAAAATGGATAGGAGTCCCAGGATCCCTGTGGCACGTGGAAAGTGACCCTGGGTCTCCCGCCTCACGTGGAGACGCGTCCCAATGGCCATGCCAAGACTCGAGGAGAATCCCGAGGTGGCCCTCGCACTTAGGCACGAGTCCTGACGTCGCTGAAGAAACACGTGTCTGGAAGGGCACTCCCCGTCGTAACTCGAGAATATACCCCAGGTTCCGGCCACAACTCGAGAAAAACCATGAGACTTCCCCCTCGCCGCGAGATGAGGCCCGATTCCCCTGCACTGCGTGCAGAGCAATGCCGTGTTCCACATCAAACATGAAAGGAGCCTTGATTTCCTTAATGGCACTGCAGAGAACACCCAAGATCACTCTCTGAAGTCTAGAGGGATCCTGAGGTCACTGGAGCAACACGAAAGGGCTCGGTGGACCCCAAATCAACTCGAGATGAGAGCTTCGTCCCAGGCTTCGACTCAAGAGGAATACCCACTTTCCACAAGCACCTCAAAGGGAGGCTTGTCTCAGCTACAGGTATGTGAGAGGGACCCTGAGTTTGTGGCCTCAAGTGGAATGGACACCGAGATGCTCTGACTCGAAGGAAGGCCGGATATCCCTGCAGTGAATTGAATGCAGGCTCGTCTTGCATCTCCGAAGACGAAGGGATGTCTGAATCCCCTGTGGAGACCACAGAGAAAGACCTAGTTCTCCGCCTCATCGCGACCGGAAGCCTCACGTCCTTAGAAAACTCGAGAGGTCCCGGGAGATCAATGCTTCCAAAGGAGACGATGGCTGACTCCTCTTGAAAATGGATAGGAGTCCCAGGATCCCTGTGGCATGTGGAAAGGGACACTGGGTCTACCGCCTCACGTGGAGACGCGTCCCAATTGCCATGCCAAGACTCGAGGAGAACCCCGAGGTGTCCCTCGCACCTAGGCAGGAGTCCTGACATCGCTGAACAAACACGTGTCTGGAAGGGCCCTCCCCGTCGTAACTCGAGAATATACCCCAGGTACCGGCCGCAACTCGAGAAAAACCATGAGACTTCCCCCTTGCTGCGAGATGAGGCCGAATTCCCCTGCACTGCGTGCGGAACAATTCCGTGTTCCACATCAAACATGAAAGGAGCCTTGATTTCCTTGATGGCACACCAGAGAAAACCCAAGATCACTTTCTCAAGTCTAGAGGGATCCTGAGGTCACTGTAGCAACACGAAAGGTCTCCCTGGACCCCAAATCAACTCGAGATGAGAGCTTCGTCCCTGGCTTCGACTCAAGAGGAATACCCACTTTCCACAAACACATCAAGAGGAGGCTTCACTCAGCTACAGGTATGTGAGAGGGACCCTGAGTTTGTGGCCTCAAGTGGAATGGACACCGAGATGCTCTGACTCGAAGGAAGGCCGGATATCCCTGCAGTGAATTGAATGCAGGCTCGTCTTGCATCTCCCACGACGAAGGGATGTCTGAATCCCCTGTGGAGACCACAGAGAAACACCTAGTTCTCCGCCTCATCGCGACCGGAGTTCTCACGTCCTTTGAAAACTCGAGATGTCCGCGGAGATCAATGCTTCCAAAGGAGACGATACCTGACTCTTCTTGAAAACGGATAGGTGTCCCAGGATCCCTGTGGCACGTGGAAAGGGAACCTGGGTCTCCCGCCTCACGTGGAGACGCGTCCCAATGGCCAAGCCAAGACTCGAGGAGAATCCCGAGGTGTCCCTCACACCTAGGCAGGAGTCCTGATGTCGCTGAAGAAACACGTGTCTGTAAGGGCCCTCCCCGTCGTAACTCGAGAATATACCCCAGGTTCCGGCCGCAACTCGAGAAAAACCATGAGACTTCCCCCTCGCCGCGAGATGAGGCCCGATTCCCCTGCAGTGCGTGCAGAGCAATTCCGTGTTCCACATCAAACATGAAAGGAACCTTGATTTCCTTGATGGCACTCCAGAGAACACCCATGATCACTGTCTCAAGTCTAGAGGGATCCTGAGGTCACTGTAGCAACACGAAAGGGCTCCGTGGACCCCAAATCAACTCGAGATGAGAGCTTCGTCCCTGGCTTCCACTCAAGAGGAATACCCACTTTCCACAAGCACCTCAAGAGGAGGCTTCTCTCAGCTACAGGTATGTGAGAGGGACCCTGAGTTTGTGGCCTCAAGTGGAATGGACACCGAGATGCTCTGACTCGAAGGAAGGCCGGATATCCCTGCAGTGAATTGAATGCAGGCTCGTCTTGCATTTCCCACGATGAAGGGATGTCTGAAGCCCCTGTGGAGACCACAGAGAAACACCTAGTTCTCCGCCTCATCGCGACCGGAGGCCTCACGTCCTTTGAAAACTCGATATGTCCGCGGAGATCAATGCTTCCAAAGGAGACGAATCCTGACTCCTCTTGAAAATGGATAGGTGTCCCAGGATCCCTGTGGCACGCGGAAAGGGACCCTGGGTCTCCCGCCTCACGTGGAGACGCGTCCCAACTGCCATGCCAAGACTCGTGGAGAATCCCGAGGTGTCCCTCACACCTAGGCAGGAGTCCTGACGTCGCTGAAAAAACAGGTGTCTGGAAGGGCCCTCCCCGTCGTAACTCGAGAATATACTAGAGGTTCCGGCCGCAACTCGAGAAAAACCATGAGACATCCCCCTCGCCGCGAGATGAGGCCCGATTCCCCTGCACTGCGTGCAGAGCAATTCCGTGTTCCACATGAAACATGAAAGGAGACTTGATTTCCTTGATGGCACTCCAGAGAACACCCAAGATCACTGTCTCAAGTCTAGAGGGATCCTGAGGTCACTGTAGCAACACGAAAGGGCTCCGTGGACCCCAAATCAACTCGAGATGAGAGCTTCGTCCCTGGCTTCCACTCAAGAGGAATACCCACTTTCCACAAGCACCTCAAGAGGAGGCTTCTCTCAGCTACAGGTATGTGAGAGGGACCCTGAGTTGTGGCCTCAAGTGGAATGGACACCGAGATGCTCTGACTCGAAGTAAGGCCGGATATCCCTGCAGTGAATTGAATGCAGGCTCGTCTTGCATCTCCCATGACGAAGGGATGTCTAAAACCCCTGTGGAGACCACAGAGAAAGACCTAGTTCTCTGCCTCATCGCGACAGGAGGCCTCACGTCCTTTGAAAACTCGAGAGGTCCGCGAAGATCAATGCTTCCAAAGGAGACGAATCCTGACTCCTCTTGAAAATGGATAGGAGTCCCAGGATCCCTGTGGCACGTGGAAAGGGACACTGGGTCTCCCGCCTCACGTGGAGACGCGTCCCAATGGCCATGCCAAGACTCGAGGAGAATCCCGAGGTGTCCCTCGCACCTAGGCAGGAGTCCTGACGTCGCTGAACCAACACTTGTCTGGAAGGGCCCTCCCCGTCGTAACTCGAGACTATACCCCAGGTTCCGGCCGCAACTCGAAAAAAACAATGAGACTTCCCTCTCGCCGCGAGATTAGGCCCGATTCCCCTGCACTGCGTGCAGAGCAATTCCGTGTTCCACATCAAACATGAAAGGAGCCTTGATTTCCTTGATGGCACTCCAGAGAACACCCAAGATCACTGTCGCAAGTCTAGAGGGATCCTGAGGTCACTGTAGCAACACGAAATGGCTCCGTGGACCCCAAATCAACTCGAGATGAGAGCTTAATCCCTGGCTTAGACTCAAGAGGAATACCAACTTTCCACATCACCTCAGGAGGAGGCTTTTCTCAGCTACAGGTATGTGAGAGGGACCCTGAGTTTGTGGCCTCAAGTGGAATGGACACCGAGATGCTCTGACTCGAAGGAAGGCCAGATATCCCTGCAGTGAATTGAATGCAGGCTCGTCTTGCATCTCCCATGACGAAGGGATGTCTGAATCCCCTGTGGAGACTACAGAGAAAGACCTAGTTCTCCGCCTCATCGCGACCGGAGGCCTCACGTATTTAGAAAACACAAGAGGTGCGCGGAGGTCAATGCTTCCAAAGGAGAAGATGCTTGACTTCTCTTGAAAATGGATAGGAGTCCCAGGATCCCTGTGGCACGTGGAAAGTGACCCTGGGTCTCCCGCCTCACGTGGAGACGCGTCCCAATGGCCATGCCAAGACTCGAGGAGAATCCCGAGGTGGCCCTCGCACCTAGGCACGAGTCCTGACGTCGCTGAAGAAACACGTGTCTGGAAGGGCCCTCCCCGTCGTAACTCGAGAATATACCCCAGGTTCCGGCCACAACTCGAGAAAAACCATGAGACTTCCCCCTCGCCGCGAGATGAGGCCCGATTCCCCTGCACTGCGTGCAGAGCAATGCCGTGTTCCACATCAAACATGAAAGGAGCCTTGATTTCCTTAATGGCACTGCAGAGAACACCCAAGATCACTCTCTGAAGTCTAGAGGGATCCTGAGGTCACTGGAGCAACACGAAAGGGCTCGGTGGACCCCAAATCAACTCGAGATGAGAGCTTCGTCCCAGGCTTCGACTCAAGAGGAATACCCACTTTCCACAAGCACCTCAAAGGGAGGCTTCTCTCAGCTACAGGTATGTGAGAGGGACCCTGAGTTTGTGGCCTCAAGTGGAATGGACACCGAGATGCTCTGACTCGAAGGAAGGCCGGATATCCCTGCAGTGAATTGAATGCAGGCTCGTCTTGCATCTCCGAAGACGAAGGGATGTCTGAATCCCCTGTGGAGACCACAGAGAAAGACCTAGTTCTCCGCCTCATCGCGACCGGAAGCCTCACGTCCTTAGAAAACTCGAGAGGTCCCGGGAGATCAATGCTTCCAAAGGAGACGATGGCTGACTCCTCTTGAAAATGGATAGGAGTCCCAGGATCCCTGTGGCATGTGGAAAGGGACACTGGGTCTACCGCCTCACGTGGAGACGCGTCCCAATTGCCATGCCAAGACTCGAGGAGAACCCCGAGGTGTCCCTCGCACCTAGGCAGGAGTCCTGACATCGCTGAACAAACACGTGTCTGGAAGGGCCCTCCCCGTCGTAACTCGAGAATATACCCCAGGTACCGGCCGCAACTCGAGAAAAACCATGAGACTTCCCCCTTGCTGCGAGATGAGGCCGAATTCCCCTGCACTGCGTGCGGAACAATTCCGTGTTCCACATCAAACATGAAAGGAGCCTTGATTTCCTTGATGGCACACCAGAGAAAACCCAAGATCACTTTCTCAAGTCTAGAGGGATCCTGAGGTCACTGTAGCAACACGAAAGGTCTCCCTGGACCCCAAATCAACTCGAGATGAGAGCTTCGTCCCTGGCTTCGACTCAAGAGGAATACCCACTTTCCACAAACACATCAAGAGGAGGCTTCACTCAGCTACAGGTGTGTGAGAGGGACCCTGAGTTTGTGGCCTCAAGTGGAATGGACACCGAGATGCTCTGACTCGAAGGAAGGCCGGATATCCCTGCAGTGAATTGAATGCAGGCTCGTCTTGCATCTCCCACGACGAAGGGATGTCTGAATCCCCTGTGGAGACCACAGAGAAACACCTAGTTCTCCGCCTCATCGCGACCGGAGTTCTCACGTCCTTTGAAAACTCGAGATGTCCGCGGAGATCAATGCTTCCAAAGGAGACGATACCTGACTCTTCTTGAAAACGGATAGGTGTCCCAGGATCCCTGTGGCACGTGGAAAGGGAACCTGGGTCTCCCGCCTCACGTGGAGACGCGTCCCAATGGCCAAGCCAAGACTCGAGGAGAATCCCGAGGTGTCCCTCACACCTAGGCAGGAGTCCTGATGTCGCTGAAGAAACACGTGTCTGTAAGGGCCCTCCCCGTCGTAACTCGAGAATATACCCCAGGTTCCGGCCGCAACTCGAGAAAAACCATGAGACTTCCCCCTCGCCGCGAGATGAGGCCCGATTCCCCTGCAGTGCGTGCAGAGCAATTCCGTGTTCCACATCAAACATGAAAGGAACCTTGATTTCCTTGATGGCACTCCAGAGAACACCCATGATCACTGTCTCAAGTCTAGAGGGATCCTGAGGTCACTGTAGCAACACGAAAGGGCTCCGTGGACCCCAAATCAACTCGAGATGAGAGCTTCGTCCCTGGCTTCCACTCAAGAGGAATACCCACTTTCCACAAGCACCTCAAGAGGAGGCTTCTCTCAGCTACAGGTATGTGAGAGGGACCCTGAGTTTGTGGCCTCAAGTGGAATGGACACCGAGATGCTCTGACTCGAAGGAAGGCCGGATATCCCTGCAGTGAATTGAATGCAGGCTCGTCTTGCATTTCCCACGATGAAGGGATGTCTGAAGCCCCTGTGGAGACCACAGAGAAACACCTAGTTCTCCGCCTCATCGCGACCGGAGGCCTCACGTCCTTTGAAAACTCGATATGTCCG
Organism: Dama dama; assembly: GCF_033118175.1. NCBI lineage: Eukaryota > Metazoa > Chordata > Mammalia > Artiodactyla > Cervidae > Dama > Dama dama. The sequence goes on along the minus strand of NC_083697.1, from coordinate 6,817,886 downwards.
CGGAGATCAATGCTTCCAAAGGAGACGAATCCTGACTCCTCTTGAAAATGGATAGGTGTCCCAGGATCCCTGTGGCACGCGGAAAGGGACCCTGGGTCTCCCGCCTCACGTGGAGACGCGTCCCAACTGCCATGCCAAGACTCGTGGAGAATCCCGAGGTGTCCCTCACACCTAGGCAGGAGTCCTGACGTCGCTGAAAAAACAGGTGTCTGGAAGGGCCCTCCCCGTCGTAACTCGAGAATATACTAGAGGTTCCGGCCGCAACTCGAGAAAAACCATGAGACATCCCCCTCGCCGCGAGATGAGGCCCGATTCCCCTGCACTGCGTGCAGAGCAATTCCGTGTTCCACATGAAACATGAAAGGAGACTTGATTTCCTTGATGGCACTCCAGAGAACACCCAAGATCACTGTCTCAAGTCTAGAGGGATCCTGAGGTCACTGTAGCAACACGAAAGGGCTCCGTGGACCCCAAATCAACTCGAGATGAGAGCTTCGTCCCTGGCTTCCACTCAAGAGGAATACCCACTTTCCACAAGCACCTCAAGAGGAGGCTTCTCTCAGCTACAGGTATGTGAGAGGGACCCTGAGTTGTGGCCTCAAGTGGAATGGACACCGAGATGCTCTGACTCGAAGGAAGGCCGGATATCCCTGCAGTGAATTGAATGCAGGCTCGTCTTGCATCTCCCACGACGAAGGGATGTCTGAAACCCCTGTGGAGACCACAGAGAAAGACCTAGTTCTCTGCCTCATCGCGACAGGAGGCCTCACGTCCTTTGAAAACTCGAGAGGTCCGCGAAGATCAATGCTTCCAAAGGAGACGAATCCTGACTCCTCTTGAAAATGGATAGGAGTCCCAGGATCCCTGTGGCACGTGGAAAGGGACACTGGGTCTCCCGCCTCACGTGGAGACGCGTCCCAATGGCCATGCCAAGACTCGAGGAGAATCCCGAGGTGTCCCTCGCACCTAGGCAGGAGTCCTGACGTCGCTGAACCAACACTTGTCTGGAAGGGCCCTCCCCGTCGTAACTCGAGACTATACCCCAGGTTCCGGCCGCAACTCGAAAAAAACAATGAGACTTCCCTCTCGCCGCGAGATTAGGCCCGATTCCCCTGCACTGCGTGCAGAGCAATTCCGTGTTCCACATCAAACATGAAAGGAGCCTTGATTTCCTTGATGGCACTCCAGAGAACACCCAAGATCACTGTCGCAAGTCTAGAGGGATCCTGAGGTCACTGTAGCAACACGAAATGGCTCCGTGGACCCCAAATCAACTCGAGATGAGAGCTTAATCCCTGGCTTAGACTCAAGAGGAATACCAACTTTCCACATCACCTCAGGAGGAGGCTTTTCTCAGCTACAGGTATGTGAGAGGGACCCTGAGTTTGTGGCCTCAAGTGGAATGGACACCGAGATGCTCTGACTCGAAGGAAGGCCAGATATCCCTGCAGTGAATTGAATGCAGGCTCGTCTTGCATCTCCCATGACGAAGGGATGTCTGAATCCCCTGTGGAGACCACAGAGAAAGACCTAGTTCTCCGCCTCATCGCGACCGGAGGCCTCACGTATTTAGAAAACACAAGAGGTTCGCGGAGGTCAATGCTTCCAAAGGAGAAGATGCTTGACTTCTCTTGAAAATGGATAGGAGTCCCAGGATCCCTGTGGCACGTGGAAAGTGACCCTGGGTCTCCCGCCTCACGTGGAGACGCGTCCCAATGGCCATGCCAAGACTCGAGGAGAATCCCGAGGTGGCCCTCGCACCTAGGCACGAGTCCTGACGTCGCTGAAGAAACACGTGTCTGGAAGGGCACTCCCCGTCGTAACTCGAGAATATACCCCAGGTTCCGGCCACAACTCGAGAAAAACCATGAGACTTCCCCCTCGCCGCGAGATGAGGCCCGATTCCCCTGCACTGCGTGCAGAGCAATGCCGTGTTCCACATCAAACATGAAAGGAGCCTTGATTTCCTTAATGGCACTGCAGAGAACACCCAAGATCACTCTCTGAAGTCTAGAGGGATCCTGAGGTCACTGGAGCAACACGAAAGGGCTCGGTGGACCCCAAATCAACTCGAGATGAGAGCTTCGTCCCAGGCTTCGACTCAAGAGGAATACCCACTTTCCACAAGCACCTCAAAGGGAGGCTTCTCTCAGCTACAGGTATGTGAGAGGGACCCTGAGTTTGTGGCCTCAAGTGGAATGGACACCGAGATGCTCTGACTCGAAGGAAGGCCGGATATCCCTGCAGTGAATTGAATGCAGGCTCGTCTTGCATCTCCGAAGACGAAGGGATGTCTGAATCCCCTGTGGAGACCACAGAGAAAGACCTAGTTCTCCGCCTCATCGCGACCGGAAGCCTCACGTCCTTAGAAAACTCGAGAGGTCCCGGGAGATCAATGCTTCCAAAGGAGACGATGGCTGACTCCTCTTGAAAATGGATAGGAGTCCCAGGATCCCTGTGGAATGTGGAAAGGGACACTGGGTCTACCGCCTCACGTGGAGACGCGTCCCAATTGCCATGCCAAGACTCGAGGAGAACCCCGAGGTGTCCCTCGCACCTAGGCAGGAGTCCTGACATCGCTGAACAAACACGTGTCTGGAAGGGCCCTCCCCGTCGTAACTCGAGAATATACCCCAGGTACCGGCCGCAACTCGAGAAAAACCATGAGACTTCCCCCTTGCCGCGAGATGAGGCCGAATTCCCCTGCACTGCGTGCGGAACAATTCCGTGTTCCACATCAAACATGAAAGGAGCCTTGATTTCCTTGATGGCACACCAGAGAAAACCCAAGATCACTTTCTCAAGTCTAGAGGGATCCTGAGGTCACTGGAGCAACAAGAAAGGGCTCCGTCGACCCCAAATCAACTCGAGATGAGAGCTTCGTCCCTGGCTTCGACTCAAGAGGAATACCCACTTTCCACAAACACATCAAGAGGAGGCTTCACTCAGCTACAGGTATGTGAGAGGGACCCTGAGTTTGTGGCCTCAAGTGGAATGGACACCGAGATGCTCTGACTCAAAGGAAGGCCGGATATCCGTGCAGTGAATTGAATGCAGGCTCGTCTTCCATCTCCCACGACGAAGGGATGTCTGAATCCCCTGTGGAGACCACAGAGAAAGACCTAGTTCTCCGCCTCATCGCAACCAGAGGCCTCACGTCCTTTGAAAACTCGAGGTCCGCGGAGATCAATGCTTCCAAAGGAGAAGATGCCTGACTCCTCTTGAAAATGGATAGGAGTCCCAGGATCCCTGTGGCACGTGGAAAGGCACCCTGGGTCTCCCGCCTCACGTGGACACGCGTCCCAATGGCCATGCCAAGACTCGAGGAGAATCCCGAGGTGTCCCTCGCACCTAGACAGGAGTCCGGACGTCGCGGAACAAACACGTGTCTGGAAGGGCCCTCCCCGTCGTAACTCGAGATATACCCCAGGTTCCGGCCGTAACTCGAGAAAAACCATGAGACTTCCCCCTCGCCGCGAGATGAGGCCCATTTCCCCTGCACTGCGTGCAGAGCAATTCCGTGTTCCACATCAAACGTGAAAGGAGCCTTGATTTCCTTGATGGCACTCCAGAGAAAACCCAAGATCACTGTCTCACGTCTAGAGGGAACCTTAGGTCACTGGAGCAACAAGAATGGGCTCCGTGGACCCCAAATCAACTCGATATGAGAGCTTAGTCCCTGGCTTCAACTCAAGAGGAATACCCACTTTCCACAAGCACCTCAAGAGGAGGCTTCTCTCAGCTACAGGTATGTGAGAGGGACCCTGAGTTTGTGGCCTCAAGTGGAATGGACACCAAAATGTTCTGACTCGAAGTAAGGCCGGATATCCCTGCAGTGAAATGAATGCAGGCTCCTCTTGCATCTCCCAAGAAGGGTTGTCTGAATCCCCTGTGGAGACCAAAGAGAAAGATCTAGTTCTCCGCCTCAACGCGACCGTAGGCCTCACATCCTTTGAAAACTCGAGAGGTCTGCGGAGATCAATGCTTCCAAAGGAGACGATGCCTGACTCCTCTTGAAAATGGATAGGAGTCCCAGGATCCCTGTGGCACGTGGAAAGGTTCCCTGGGTCTCCCGCCTCACGTGGAGACGCGTCCCAATTGCCATGCCAAGACTCGAGGAGAATCCCGAGGTGTCCCTTGCACCTAGGCAGGAGTCCTGACCTCGCTGAACAAACAAGTGTCTCGAAGGGCCCTCCCTGTCGTAACTCGAGAATATACCCCAGGTTCCGGCCGCAACTCGGAAAAAACCATGAGACTTCCCCCTCGCCGCGAGATGAGGCCCGATTCCCCTGCACTGCGTGCAGAGTAATTCCGCGTTCCACATCAAACGTGAAAGGAGCCTTGATTTCCTTGATGGCACTCCAGAGAAAACCCAAGATCACTGTCTCTAGTCTCGAGGGATCCTGAGGTCACTGGAGCAACACGAAAGGGTTCCGTGTACCCCAAATCAACTCGAGATGAGAACTTATTCCCTGGCTTCGACTCAAGAGGAATACCAACTTTCCACAAGCACCTCAAGAGGAGATTACTCTCAGCTAAAGGTATGTGAGAGGGACCCTGAGTTTGTGGCCTCAAGTGGAATGGACACCGAGATGCTCTGACTCGAAGGAAGGCCGGATATTCCTGCAGTGAATTGAAAGCAGGCTCTTCTTGCATCTCACACGACGAAGGGATGTCTGAATCCCCTGTGGAAACCACAGAGAAAGACCTAGTTCTCCGCCTCATCGCGACCGGAGGTCTCACGTCCTTTGAAAACTCGAGAGGTCCGCGGAGATCAATGCTTCCAAAGGAGACGATGCCTGAGTCCTCTTGAAAATGGATAGGAGTCCCAGGATCCCTGTGGCACTTGGAAACGGACCCTGGGTCTCCCGCCTCACGTGGAGACGCGTCCCAATGGCCATGCCAAGACTCGAGGAGAATCCCGAAGTGTCCCTCGCACCTAGGCAGGAGTCCTGACGTCCCTGAACAAACACGTGTCTGGAAGGGCCCTCCCCGTCGTAAATCGAGATTATACCCCAGGTTCTGGCCGCAACTCGAGAAAAACCATTAGACTTCCCCCTCGCCGCGAGATAAGGCCCGATTCCCCTGCACTGCGTGCAGAGCAATTCCGTGTTCCACATCACACATGAAAGGAACCTTGATTTCCTTGATGGCACACCAGAGAACACCCAAGATCACTGTCTCAAGTCTAGAGGGATCCTGAGGTCACTGTAGCAACACGAAAGGGCTCCCTGGACCCCAAATCACCTCGAGATGAGAGTTTTGTCCCTGGCTTCGACTCAAGAGGAATACCCACTTTCCACAAGCACCTCAAGAGGAGGCTTCTCTCAGCTACAGGTATGTGAGAGGGACCCTGACTTTGTGACCTCAAGTGGAATGGACACTGAAATGCTCTGATTCGAAGGAAGGCCGGATATCCCTGCAGTGAATTGAATGCAGGCTCGTCTTGCATCTCCCACGATGAAGGGATGTCTGAATCCCCTGTGGAGACCACAGAGAAAGACCTAGTTCTCCGCCTCATCGCGACCAGAGGCCTCACGGCCTTTGAAAACTCGAGAGGTCCGCGGAGATCAATGCTTCCAAAGGAGACGATGCCTGACTCCTCTTTAAATGGATAGGAGTCCCAGGATCCCTGTCCACGTGGAAAGGGACCCTGGGTCTCCCGCCTCACGTGGAGACGCGTCCCAATGGCCATGCCAAGACTCGAGGAGAATCCCGAGGTGTCCCTCGCACCTAGGCAGGAGTCCTGACGTCGCTGAAGAAACACGTGTCTGGAAGGGCCCTCCCCGTCGTAACTCGAGAATATACCCCAGGTTCCGGCCGCAACTCAAGAAAAACCATGAGACTTCCCCCTCGCCGCTAGATGAGGCCCGATTCCCCGGCACTGCGTGCAGAGCAATTCCGTGTTACACATCAAACATGAAAGGAGCCTTGATTTCCTTGATGGCACTCCACAGAACACCCAAGATCACTGTCTCAAGTCTAGAGGGATCCTGAGTTCAATGTAGCAACACGAAAGTGCTCCGTGGACCCCAAATCAACTCGAGATGAGAGCTTCGTCCCTGGCTTCGACTCAAGAGAAATACCCACGTTCCACAAGCACCTAAAGAGGAGTGTTCTCTCAGCTACAGGTATGTGAGAGGGACCCTGAGTGTGTGGCCTCAAGTGGAATGGACACCGAGATGCTCTTACTCGGAAGAAGGCCGGATATCCCTGCAGTGAATTGAATGCAGGCTCGTCTTGCATCTCCCACGACGAAGGGATGTCTGAATCCCCTGTGGAGACCACAGAGAAAGACGTAGTTCTCCGCCTCATCGCAACCGAGGCCTCACATCCTTTGAAAACTCGAGAGGTCCGCGGAGATGAATGCTTCCAAAGGAGACGATGCCTGACTCCTCTTGAAAATGGATAGGAGTCCCAGGATCCCTGTGGCACGTGGAGAGGGACGCTGGGTCTCCCGCCTCACGTGGAGACGCGTCCCAAGGGCCATGCCAAGACTCGAGGAGAATCCCGAGGTGTCCCTCGAACCTAGGCAGGAGTCCTGACGTCGCTGAACAAACACGTGTCTGGAAGGGCCCTCCCTGTCTAACTCGATAATATACCCCAGGTTCCGGCCACAACTCGAGAAAAACCATGAGACTTCCCTCTCGCCGTGAGATGAGGCCCGATTCCCCTGCACTGCATGCAGAGCAATTCCGTGTTCCACATCAAACATGAAAGGAGCTTTGATTTCCTTCATGGCACTCCAGAATACACCCAAGATCACTGTCTCAAGTCTAGAGGGATCCTGAAGTCACTGTAGCATCACGAAAGGCCTCCGTGGACCCCAAATCAACTCTAGATGAGAGCTTCATCCCTGGCTTCTACTCAAGTGGAATACCTACTTTCCACAAGCACCTCAAGAGGAGGCTTCTCTCAGCTACAGGTATGTGAGAGGGACCCTGAATTTGTGGCCTCAAGTGGAATGGACACCGAGATGCTCTGACTTGAAGGAAGGCCGGATATACTTGCAGTGAATTGAATGCAGGCTCGTCTTGCATCTCACACAACGAAGGGATGTCTGAATCCCCTGTGGAGACCACAGAGAAAGACCTAGTTCTCCGCCTCATCGCGACCGGAGGACTCACGTCCTTCGAAAACTCGAGAGGTCCGAGGAGATCAATGCTTCCAAAGGAGACGATGCCTGACTCTTCTTGAAAATGGATAGGAGTCCCAGGATCCCTGTGGCACGTGGAAAGGGACCCTGGATCTCCCGCCTCACGTGGAGACGCGTCCCAATGGACAAGCAAATACTCGAGGAGAATCCCGAGGTGTCCCTCGCACCAAGGCACGAGTCCTGACGTCGCTGAAGAAACACGTGTCTGGAAGGGCCCTCCCCGTCGTAACTCGAGAATATACCCCAGGTTCCGGCCGCAACTCGAGAAAAACCATGAGACTTCCCCCTCGCAGCGAGATGAGGCCTGATTCCCCTGCATTGCGTGCAGAGCAATTCCGTATTCCACATCAAACATGAAAGGAGCCTTGATTTCCTTGATGGCACACCAGAGAAAACCCAAGATCACTGTCTCAAGTCTAGAGGGATCCTGAGGTCACTGTATCAACACGAAAGGGCTCCGTGGACCCCAAATCAACTCGAGATGAGAGCTTCGTCCCTGGCTTCGACTCAAGAGGAATACCCACTTTCCGCAAGCACCTCAAGAGGAGGCTTCTCTCAGCTACAGGTATGTGAGAGGGACCCTGAGTTTGTGGCCTCAAGTGGAATGGACACCGAGATGCTCTGACTCGAAAGAAGGCCGGATATCACTGCAGTGAATTGAATGCAGGCTTGTCTTGCATCTCCCACGACGAAGGGATGTCTGAATCCCGTGTGGAGACCACAGAGAAAGACCTAGTCCTCCGCCTCATCACGACCGGAGGCCTCACATCCTTTGAAAACTCGAGAGGTCCGCGGAGATCAATGCTTCCAAAGGAGACGATGCCTGATTCCTCTTGAAAATGTATAGGAGTCCCAGGTTCCCTGTCCACGTGGAAAGGGACCCTGTGTCTCCCGCCTCACGTGGAGACGCGTCCCAATTGCCATGCCAAGACTGGAGGAGAATCCCGAGGTGTCCCTCGCACCTAGGCAGGAGTCCTGAAGTCGCTAAACAAACACGTGTCTGTAAGGGGCCTCTCCGTCGTAACTCGAGAATATACCCCAGGTTCCGGCCGCAACTCGAGAAAAACCATGAGACTTCCCCCTCGCCGCGAGATGAGGCCCGATTCCCCTGCACTGCGTGCAGAGCAATTCCGTGATCCACATCAAACTTGAAAGGAGCCTTGATTTCCTGGATGGCACTCCAGAGACAACCCAAGATCACTGTCTCAAGTCTAGAGGGATCCTGAGGTCACTGGAGCAACCCGAAAGGGCTCTGTGGACTCCAAATGAAGTAGAGATGAGAGCTTAGTCCCTGGCTTCGACTCAAGAGGAATACCAACTTTCCACAAGCACCTCAAGAGGAGGCTTCTCTCAGCTACAGGTATGGGAGAGGGACCCTGAGTTTGTGGCCTCAAGTGGAATGGACACCGAGATGCTCTGACTCGAAGTAAGGCCGGATATCCCTGCAGTGAATTGAATGCAGGCTCGTACTGCATCTCCCAAGACGAAGGGATGTCTGAATCCCCTGTGGAGACCACAGAGAAAGACCTAGTTCTCTGCCTCATCGCGACCAGAGGCCTCACATCCTTTGAAAACTCGAGAGGTCGGCGGAGATCAATGCTTCCAAAGGAGACGATGCCTGACTCCTGTTGAAAATGGATAGGAGTCCCAGGATCCCTGTGGCACGTGGCAAGGGACACTGGGTCTCCCGCCTCACGTGGAGGCGCGTCCCAATTGCCATGCCAAGACTCGAGGAGAATCCCAAGGTGTCCCTCGCACCTAGACAGGAGTCCTGACGTCGCGGAACAAACACGTGTCTGGAAGTGCCCTCCCCGTCGTAACTCGAGATATACCCCAGGTTGCGGCCGCAACTCGAGAAAAACCATGAGACTTCCACCTCGCCGCGAGATGAGGCCCGTTTCCCCTGCACTGCGTGCAGAGCAATTCTGTGTTCCACATCAAACGTGAAAGGAGCCTTGATTTCCTTGATGGCACTCCAGACAAAACCCAAGATCACTGTCTCAAGTCTAGAGGGATCCTGAGGTCACTGTAGCAACACGAAAGGGCTCCCTGGACCCCAAATCAACTCGAGATGAGAGCCACGTCCCTGGTTTCGACTCAAGACCAATACCCACTTTCCACAAGCACCTCAAGAGGAGGCTTCTCTCAGCTACAGGTATGTGAGAGGGACCCTGAGTTTGTGGCCTCAAGTGGAATGGACACTGAGATGCTCTGACTCGAAGGAAGGCCGGATATCCCTGCAGTGAATTGAATGCAGGCTCGTCTTGCATCTCCCACGACGATGGGATGTCTGAATCACCTGTGGAGACCACAGAGAAACACCTAGTTCTCCGCCTCATCGCGAACGGAAGCCTCACGTCCTTTGCAAACTCGAGAGGTCCGCGGAGATCAATGCTTCCAATGGAGACGATGCCTGACCAGTCTTGAAAATGGATAGGAGTCCCAGGATCCCTGTGGCACGTGGAAAGGGACCCTGGGTCTCCCGCCTCACGTGGAGACACGTCCCAATGGCCATGGCAAGACTCGAGGAGAATCCCGAGGTGTCCCTCGCACGTAGGCAGGAGTCTTGACATCGCTGAAGAAACCCGTGTCTGGAAGGGCCCTCCCCGTCGTAACTCGAGAATATACCCCAGGTTCCGGCCGCTACTCGAGAAAAACAATGAGACTTCCCCCTCGCCGCGAGATGAGGCCCGATTCCCCTGCACTGCGAGCAGAGCAATTCCGTGTTCCACATCAAATATGAAAGGAACCTTGATTTCCTTGATGGCACTCCAGAGAACACCCAAGATCACTGTCTCAAGTCTAGAGGGATCCTGAGGTCTCTGTAGCAACACGAAAGGGCTCTCTGTACCCCAAATCAACCCGAGATGAGAGCTTCGTCCCTGGCTTCAACTCAAGAGGAATACCCACTTTCCACAAGCACCTCAAGAGGAGGCTTCTCTCAGCTACAGGTATGTGACAGGGACCCTGAGTTTGTGGGCTCATGTGGAATGGAAAACGAGATGCACTGATTCGAACTAAGCCCGGATATCCCTGCAGTGAATTGAATGCAGGCTCGTCCTACATCTCCCAAGACGAAGGGATGTCTGAATCCCCTGTGGAGACCGCAGAGAAAGACCTAGTTCTCCGCCTCATCGCGACTGGAGGCCTCACATCCTTTGAAAACTCGAGAGGTCTGCGGAGATCAATGCTTCCAAAGGAGACGATGCCTGACTCCTCTTGAAAAAGGATAGGAGTCCCAGGATCCCTGTGGCATGTGGAAAGGGACACTGGGTCTCCCGTCTCACGTGGAGACGCGTCCCAATTGCCATGCCAAGACTCGAGGAGAATCCCGAAGTGTCCCTCGCACCTAGGCAGGAGTCCTGACGTCGCTGAACAAACACGTGTCTGGAAGGGCCCTCGCCGTCGAAACTCGAGAATATATCCCAGGTCTCGGCCGCAACTCGAGAAAAATCATGCGACTTCCCCTCGCCGCAATATGAGGCCCGATTCCCCTGCACTGCGTGCAGAGCAATTCCGTGTTCCACATCAAACATGAAAGGAGCCTTGATTTCCTTGATGGCACTCCAGAGAAAACCCAAGATCACTGTCTCAAGTATAGAGGGATCCTGAGGTCAATGGAGCAACAAGAAAGGGCTCCGTGAACCCCAAATCAACTCGAGATGAGAGCTTAGTCCCTGCCTTCAACTCAAGGGGAATAACAGCTTTCCACAAGCACGTCAAGAGGAGGCTTCTCTCAGCTACAGGAATGTGAGAGGGACCCTGATTTTGTGGCCTCAAGTGCAATGGACACCGAGATGCTCTGACTCGAAGTAAGGACAGATATCCCTGCAGTGAATTGAATGCAGGCTCGTCTTGCATCTCCCAAGACGAAGGGATGTCTGAATCCCCTCTGGAGACCACAGAGAAAGACCTAGTTCTCACCACATCGCGACCGGAGGCCTCATATCCTTTGAAAACTCGAGAGGTCCGCGGAGATCAATGCTTCCAAAGAGACGATGCCTGACTCCTCTTGAAAATGGATAGGAGTCCCAGAACCCTGTGGCACGTGGAAAGGGACACTGGGTCTGCTGCCTCACCTGGAGACGCATCCCAATTGCCATGCGAAACCTGGGGGAGAATCCCGAGGTGTCCATCGCACCTAGGCAGGAGTTCTGACGTCGCTGAACAAACACGTATCTGGAAGGGCCCCCCGCCGTCGTAACTCGAGAATAGACCCCAGGTTCCGGCCGAAACTCGAGAAAAACCATGAGACTTCCCCCTCGCCGCGAGATGAGGCCCGATTCCCCTGCACTGCGGGCAGAGCAATGCCATGTTCCAGATCAAACCTGAAAGGAGCCTTGATTTCCTTGATGGCACTCCAGAGAAAACCCAAGATCACTGTCTCAAGTCTAGAGGGATCCTGAGGACACTGGAGCAACACGAAAGGGCTCCGTGGACCCCAAATCTACTCGAGATGAGAGCTTAGTCCCTGGCTTCGACTCAAGAGGAATACCAACTTTCCACAAGCACCTCAAGAGGAGGCTTCTCTCAGCTACAGGTAAGTGAGAGGGACCCTGAGTTTGTGGCCTTAAGTGGAATGGACACCGAGATGCTCTGACTGGAAGTAAGGCCGGATATCCCTGCAGTGAATTGAATGCAGGCTCGTCTTGCAACTCCCAAGACGAAGGGATGTCTGAATCCCCTGTCGAGACCACAGAGAAAGACCTAGTTCTCTGCCGCATCGCGACCGGAGGCCTCACATTCTTTGAAAACTCGAGAGGTCCGAGGAGATCAATGCTTCCAAAGGAGACGATGCCTGACTCCTCCTGAAAATGGATAGGAGGCCCAGGATCCCTGTGGCACGTGGAAAGGGACACTGGTTCTCCCGCCTCACGTGGAGACGCGTCCCAATTGCCATGCCAGGACTCGAGGAGAATCCCGAGGTGTCCCACGCACCTAGGCAGGAGTCCTGACGTCGCTGACAAACACGTGTCTGGAAGGGCGCTCCCCGTTGTAACTCGAGAATATACCCCAGGTTCCAGCCGCAACTTGAGAAAAACCATGAGACTTCCCCCTCACCGCGAGATTAGGCCCGATTCCCCTGTACTGCGTGCAGAGCAATTCCGAGTACCACATCAAACGTGTAAGGAGTCTTGATTTCCTTGATGGCACTCCAGAGAAAACCCAAGATCAGTCTCTCAAGTCAGGAGGGATCATGAGGTAACTGTAGCAAAAAGAAAGGGCTCCATGGAGCCCAAATCAACTCGAGATGAGAGCTTCGTCCCTGGCTTCGACTCAAGAGGAATACCCACTTTCCACAAGCACCTCAAGAGGAGGCTTTTCTCAGCTACAGGTATGTGAGAGGGACCCTGAGTTTGTGGCCTCAAGTGGAATGTACCCCGAGATGTTCTGACTCGAAGTAAGGCCAGATATCCCTGCAGTAAATTGAATGCAGGGTCATCATGCATCTCCCAAGACGAAGGGATGTCTGAATCCCATGTGGAGACCACAGAGAAAGACCTAGTTCTCCGCCTCATCAAGACCGGAGGCCTCACATCCTTTGAAAACGCGAGAGGTCTGCGGAGATTAATGCTTCCAAAGGAGACGATGCCTGAATCCTCTTGAAAATGGATAGGAGTCCCAGGATCCCTGAGGCACGTGGAAAGGGACCCTGGGTCTCCCGCCTCACGTGGAGACGCGTCCCAATTGCCATGCCAAGACTCGAGGAGAATCCCGAGGTGTCCCTCACACCTAGGCAGGAGTCCTGACGTCGCTGAAGAAACACGTGTCTGGAAGGGCCCTCCCCGTCCTAACTCGAGAATATACCCCAGGTTCCGGCCCCAACTCGAGAAAAACCATGAGACTTCCCCCTCACCGCGAGAGGAGGCCCGATTCCCCTGCACTGCGTGCAGAGCAATTCCGTGTTCCACATCAAACGTGAAAGGATCCTTGATTTCCTTGATGGCACTCCAGAGAAAACCCAAGATCACTGTCTCAAGTCGAGAGGGATCCTGAGGTCACTGTCGCAACACGAAAGGGCTTCGTGGACCCCAAATCAACTCGAGATGAGAGCTTAGTCCCTGGCTTCGACTCAAGAAGAATACCAACTTTCCCCAAGCACCATAAGAGGAGGCTTCTCTCAGCTACAGGTATGTGAGAGGGACCCTGAGTTTCTGGCCTCAAGTAGAATGGACAGCGAGATGCTCTGACTCGAAGTAAGGCCGGATATCCCTGCAGTGAATTGAATACAGGCTCGTCTTGCATCTCCCTTGTCGAAGGGATGTCTGAATCCCCTGTGGAGACCACAGAGAAAGACCTAGTTCTCTACCTCATCGCGACCGGAGGCCTCACATTCTTTGAAGACTCGAGAGGTCCGCGGAGATCAATGCTTCCCAAGGAAACGATGCCTGACTCCTCTTGAAAATGGTTAGGAGTCCCAGGATCCCTGTGGCACTTGGAAAGGGACACTGGGTCTCCCGCCTCACGTGGAGACGCGTCCCAATTGCCATGCCAAGACTCGAGGAGAATCCCGAGTTGTCCCTCGCACCTAGGCAGGAGTCGTGACGTCGCTGAACAAACACGTGTCTGGAAGGGCCCTCCCCGTCGTAACTCGAGAAAATACCCCAAGTTCGGGCCGCAACTCGAGAAAAACCATGAGACATCCCGCTCGCCGCGAGATGAGGCCCGATTCCCCTGCACTGCGTGCAGAGCAATTCCGTGTTCCACATGAAACATGAAAGGAGCCTTGATTTCCTTGATGGCACTCCAGAGAACACCCAAGATCACTGTCTCAAGTCTAGAGGGATCCTGAGATCACTGTAGCAGCACGAAAGGGCTCGGTGGACCCCAAATCAACTCGAGATGATAGCTTCTTCCCTGGCTTCGACTCAAGAGGAATACCCACTTTCCACAAGCACCTCAAGAGGAGGCTTCTCTCAGCTACAGGTATGTGAGAGGGACCCTGAGTTTGTGGCCTCAAGTGGAATGGACACCGAGATGCTCTGACTCGAAGGAAGGCCGGATATCCCTGCAGTGAATTGAATGCAGGCTCGTCTTGCATCTCCCACGACGAAGGGATGTCTGAATCCCCTGTGGAGACCACAGAGAAAGACCTAGTTCTCCGCCTCATCGCGACCGGAAGCCTCACGTCCTTTGAAAACTCGAGAGGTCCGCGGAGATCAATGCTTCCTAGGTAGATGATGCCTGACTCCTCTTGAAAATGGATAGGAGTCCCGGGATCCCTGTGGCACGTGGAAAGGGACCCTGGGTCTCCCGCCTCACGTGGAGACGCGTCCCAATGGCCATGCCAAGACTCGAGGAGAATCCCGAGGTGTCCCTCGCACCTAGGCAGGAGTCCTGACGTCGCTGAAGAAACACGTGTCTGGAAGGGCCCTCCCCGTCGTAACTCGAGAATATACCCCAGGTTCCGGCCACAACTCGAGAAAAACCATGAGACTTCCCCCTCGCCGCGAGATGAGGCCCGATTCCCCTGCACTGCGTGCAGAGCAATGCCGTGTTCCACATCAAACATGAAAGGAGCCTTGATTTCCTTAATGGCACTCCAGAGAACACCCAAGATCACTGTCTCAAGTCTAGAGGGATCCTGAGGTCACTGGAGCAACAAGAAAGGGCTCCGTGGACCCCAAATCAACTCGAGATGAGAGCTTCGTCCCAGGCTTCGACTCAAGAGGAATACCCACTTTCAACAAGCACCTCAAGAGGAGGCTTCTCTCAGCTACAGGTATGTGAGAGGGACCCTGAGTTTGTGGCCTCAAGTGGAATGGACACCGAGATGCTCTGACTCGAAGTAAGGCCGGATATCCCTGCAGTGAATTGAATGCAGGCTCGTCTTGCATCTCCTAAGACGAAGGGATGTCTGAATCCCCTGTGGAGACCACAGAGAAAGACCTAGTCCTCCGCCTCATCGCGACCGGAGGCCGCACATCCTTTGAAAACTCGAGAGGTCCGCGGAGATCAATGCTTCCAAAGGAGACGATGCCTGACTCCTCTTGAAAATGTATATGAGTCCCAGGTTCCCTGTCCACGTGGAAAGGGACCCTGTGTCTCCCGCCTCAAGTGGAGACGCGTCCCAATTGCCATGCCAAGACTCGAGGGGAATCCCGAGGTGTCCCTCGCACCCAGGCAGGAGTCCTGAAGTCGCTGAACAAACACTTGTCTGGAAGGGCCCTCTCCGTCGTAACTCGAGAAAATACCCCAGGTTCCGGCCGCAACTCGAGAAAAACCATGAGACTTCCCCCTCGCCGCGAGATGAGGCCCGATTCCCCTGCACTGCGTGCAGAGCAATTCCGTGTTCCACATCAAACGTGAAAGGAGCCTTGATTTCCTGGATGGCACTCCAGAGAAAACCCAAGATCACTGTCTCAAGTCTAGAGGGATCCTGAGGTCACTGGAGCAACCCGAAAGGGCTCTGTGGACTCCAAATGAAGTCGAGATGAGAGCTTAGTCCCTGGCTTCGACTCAAGAGGAATACCAACTTTCCACAAGAACCTCAAGAGGAGGCTTCTCTCAGCTACAGGTATGTGAGAGTGACCCTGAGTTTGTGGCCTCAAGTGGAATGGACACCGAGATGCTCTGACTCGAAGTAAGGCCGGATATCCCTGCAGTGAATTGAATGCAGGCTCGTCTTGAATCTCCCAAGACGAAGGGATGTCTGAATCCCCTGTGGAGACCACAGAGAAAGACCTAGTTCTCCGCCTCATCGCGACCGGAGGCCTCACATCCTTTGAAAACTCGAGAGGTCCGCGGAGATCAATGCTTCCTAGGTAGATGATGCCTGACTCCTCTTGAAAATGGATAGGAGTCCCAGGATCCCTGTGGCACGCGGAAAGGGACCCTGTGTCTCCCGCCTCACGTGGAGACGCGTCCCAATTGCCATGCCAAGACTCGAGGAGAATCCCGAGGTGTCCCTCGCACCTAGGCAGAAGTCCTGACGTCCCTGAACAAACACGTGTCTGGAAGGGCACTCCCCGGGGTAACTCGAGAATATACCCCAGGTTCCGGCCGCAACTCGAGAAAAACCATGAGACTCCCCCCTCGCCGCGAGATCAGACCCGATTCCCCTGCACTGCGTGCAGAGCAATACCGTGTTCCACATCAAACGTTAAAGAAGCCTTGATTTCCTTGATGGCACTCCAGAGAAAACCCAGGTTCACTGTCTCAAGTCTAGAGGGATCCTGAGGTCACTGGACCAACAAGAAAGGGCTCCGTGGACCCTAAATCAAATCGAGATGAGAGCTTAGTCCCTGGCTTCGACTCAAGAGGAATACCAACTTTCCACAAGCACCTCAAGAGGAGGCTTCTCTCAGCTACAGGTATATTTGAGGGACCCCGAGTTTGTGGCCTCAAGTGGAATGGACACCGAGATGCTCTGACTCGAAGTAAGGCCGGATATCCCTGCAGTGAAGTGAATGCAGGCTCGTCTTGCATCTAACAAGACGAAGGGATGTCTGAATCCCCTGTGGAGACCACAGAGAAAGACCTAGTTCTCTGCCTCCTCGCGACCGGAGGCCTCACATCCTTTGAAAACTCGAGAGGTCCGCGGATATCAATGCTTCCAAAGGAGACGATGCCTGACTCCTCTTGAAAATGGATAGGAGTCCCAGGATCCCTGTGGCACGTGGAAAGGGACACTGGGTCTCCCGCCTCACGTGGAGACGCGTCCCAATTGCCATGCCAAGACTCGAGGAGAATCCCGAGGTGTCCCTCGCACCTAGGGAGGAGTCCTGACGTCGCTGAACAAACAAGTGTCTGGAAGGGCCCTCCCCGTGGTAACTCGAGAATATACCCCAGGTTCCGGCCGCAACTCGAGAAAAACCATGAGACTTCCCCCTCGCCGCGAGATGAGGCCCGATTCCCCTGCACTGCGTGCAGAGCAATTCCGTGTTCCACATCAAACTGGAAAGCAGCCTTGATTTCCTTGATGGCACTCCAGAGAAATCCCAAGATCACTGTCTCAAGTCTAGAGGGATCCTGAGGTCACTGGAGCAACACGAAAGGGCTCCGTGGACCCCAAATCAACTCGAGATGAGAGCTTAGTCCCTGGCTTCGACTCAAGAGGAATTCCAACTTTCCACAAGCACCTCAAGAGGAGGCTTCTCTCAGCTACAGGTATGTGAGAGGAACCCTGAGTTTGTTGCCTCAAGTGGAATGGACACCGAGATGCTCTGACTCGAAATAAGGCGGGATATCCCTGCAGTGAATTGAATGCAGGCTCCTCTTGCATCTCCCAAGACGAAGGGATGTCTGAATCCCCTGTGGAAACCACAGAGAACGACCTAGTTCTCCGCCTCATCGAGACAGGAGGCCTCACATCCTTTGAAAACTCGAGAGGTCCGCGGAGATCAATGCTTCCAAAGGAGACAATGCCTGACTCCTCTTGAAAATGGATAGGAGTCCCAGGATCCCTGTGGCACGTGGAAAGGGACCCTGGGTCTCCCGCCTCACGTGGAGACGCATCCCAATTGCCATGCCAAGACTCGAGGATAATCGCGAGGTGTCCCTCGCACCTAGGCAGGAGTCTTGACGTCGCTGAACAAACACGTGTCTGGAAGGGCCCTCCCCGTGGTAACTCGAGAATATACCCCAGGGTCCGCCCCCAACTCGAGAAAAACCATGAGACTTCTCCCTCGCCGCGTGATGAGGACGGATTCCCCTGCACTGCGTGCAGAGCAATTCCGTGTTCCACATCAAACGTGAAAGGAGCCTTGATTTCCTTGATGGCACTCCACAGAAAACCCAAGATCACTGTCTCAAGTCTAGAGGGATCCTGAGGTCACTGGAGCAACACGAAAGGGCTCCATGGGCCCCAAATGAACTCGAGATGAGAGCTTAGTCCCTGGCTTCCAGTCAAGTGGAATACCAATTTTCCACAAGCACCTCAAGAGGAGGCTTCTCTCAGCTACAGGTATGTGAGAGGGACCCTGAGTTTGTGGCCTCAAGTCGAATGGACACCGAGATGCTCTGACTCGAAGTAAGGCGGGATATCCCTGCAGTGAATTGAATGCAGGCTCCTCTTGCATCTCCCAAGACAAAGGGATGTCTGAATCCCCTGTGGAGACCACAGAGAAAGACCTAGTTCTCCGCCTCATCGAGACAGGAGGCCTCACATCCTTTGAAAACTCGAGAGGTCCGCGGAGATCAATGCTTCCAAAGGAGACGATGCCTGACTCCTCTTGAAAATGAATAGGAGTCCCAGGATCGCTGTGGCATGTGGAAATGGACCCTGGGTCTCCCGCCTCACGTGGAGACGCGTCCCAATTGCCATGCCAAGAATCGAGGAGAATCCCGAGGTGTCCCTCGAACCTAGGCAGGAGTCCTGACGCCGCTGAACAAACACGTGTATGAAAGGGCCCTCCCCGTCGTAACTCGAGAATATACCCCAGGTTCCGGCCGCAACTCGAGAAAAACCATGAGACTTCCCCCTCGCCAGGAGATGAAGCTCGATTCCCCTGCACTGCGTGCAGAGCAATTCCGTGTTCCACATCAAACGTGAAAGGAGCCTTGATTTCCTGAAGCACTCCAGAGAAAACCCAAGATCACTGTCTCAAGTCTAGAGGGATCCTGAGGTCACTGGAGCAACACGAAAGGGCTCCGTGGACCCCAAATCAACTCGAGATGAGAGCTTATTCCCTGGCTTCGACTCAAGAGGAATACCAACTTTCCACAAGCACCTCAAGAGGAGGCTTCTCTCAGCTACAGGTATGTGAGAGGGACCCTGAGTTTGTGGTCTCAATTGGAATGGACACCAAGATGCTCTGTCTCGAAGTAAGGCCGGATATCCCTGCAGTGAATTGAATGCAGGCTCGTCTTGCATCTCCCAAGACGAAGGGTTGTCTGAATCCCCTGTGGAGACCACAGAGAAAGACCTAGTCCTCCACCTCAATGCGAACCGAGGCCTCACATCCTTTGAAAACTCGAGAGGTACGCGGAGATCAATGCTTCCAAAGGAGACGATGCCTGACTCTTCTTGAAAATGGATAGGAGTCCCAGGATCCCTGTGGCACGTGGAAAGGTACACTGTATCTCCCGCCTCAGGTGGAGACGCGTCCCAATTGCCATGCCAAGACTCGAGGAGAATCCCGAGGTGTCCCTCGCACCCAGACAGGAGTCCTGACGTCGCTGAACAAACACTTGTCTGGAGGGGCCCTCCCCGTCGTAACTCGAGAATATACCCCAGGTTCCGGCCGCAACTCGAGAAAAACCATGAGACTTCCCCCTCGCCGCGAGATGAGGCCCGATTCCCCTGCACTGCATGCAGAGCAATTCCGTGTTCCACATCAAACGTGAAAGGAGCCTTGATTTCCTTGATGGCACTCCAGAGAATACCCAAGATCACTGTCTCAAGTCTAGAGGGATCCTGAGGTCACTGGAGCAACAAGAAAGGGCTCTGTGGAACCCAAATCAACTCGAGATGAGAGCTTAGTCCCTGGCTTCGACTGAAGAGGAATACAAAGTTTCCAGAAGCACCTCAAGAGGAGGCTTCTCTCAGCTACAGGTATGTGAGAGGAACCTGAGTTTGTGGCCTCAAGTGGAATGGACACCGAGATGCTCTGACTCGAAGTAAGGCCGGATATCCCTGCAGTGAATTGAATGCAGGCTCGTCTTGCATCTCCCAAGAAGAACGGATGTCTGAATCCCCTGTGGAGACCACAGAGAAAGACCTAGTTCTCCGCCTCATCGCGACCGGAGGCCTCACATTCTTTGAAAACTCGAGAGGTCCGCGGAGATCAATGCTTCCAAAGGAGACGATGCCTGACTCCTCTTGAAAATGGATAGGAGTCCCAGGATCCCTGTGGCACGTGGAAAGGGACCCTGGGTCTCCCGCCTCACGTGGAGACGCGTCCGAATTGCCATGCCAAGACTCGAGGAGAATCCCGAGGTGTCCCTCGCACCTAGGCAGGAGTCCTGACGTCGCTGAAAAAACACGTGTCTGGAAGGGCCCTCCCCGTCGTAAATCGAGAATATACCCCAGGTTCCGGCCGCAACTCAAGAAACACCATGAGACTTCCCCCTCGCCGCGAGATGAGGACCGATTCCCCTGCACTGGGTGCAGAGCAATTCCGTGTTCCACATCAAACGTGAAAGGAGCCATGATTTCCTTGATGGCACTCCAGAGAAAACCCAAGATCACTGTCTCAAGTCTAGAGGGATACTGAGGTCACAGGAGCAACACGAAAGCGCTCCGTGGACGCCAAATCAATTCGAGATGAGAGCTTAGTCCCTGGCTTCGACTCAAGAGGAATACCAACTTTCCACAAGCACCTCAAGAGGAGGCTTCTCTCAGCTACAGGTTGTGAGAGGGACCCTGAGTTTCTGGCCTCAAGTGGAATGGACACCGAGATGCTCTGACTCGAAGTAAGGCCGGATATCCCTGCAGTGAATTGAATGCAGGCTCGTCTTGCATCTCCCAAGACAAAGGGATGTCTGATTCCCCTGTGGAGACCACAGAGAAAGACCTAGTCCTCCGCCTCAACGCGAACCGAGGCCTCACATCCTTTGAAAACTCGAGAGGTCCGTGCAGATCAATGCTTCCAAAGGTGACGATGCCTGACTCCTCTTGAAAATGGATAGGAGTCCCAGGATCCCTGTGGTACGTGGAAAGGTACCCTGGATCTCCCGCCTCAGGTGGAGACGCGTCCCAATTGCCATGCCAAGACTCGAGGAGAATCCCGAGGTGTCCCTCGCACCTAGGCAGGAGTCCTGACGTCGCTGAACAAACACGTGTCTCGAAGGGCCCTCCCCGTCGTAACTCGAGAATATACCCCAGGTTCCGGCAGCAACTCGAGAAAAACCATGAGACTTCCCCCTCGCCGCGAGATGAGGACCGATTCCCCTGCACTGCGTGCAGAGCAATTCCGTGTTCCACATCAAACGTGAAAGGAGCCTTGATTTTCTTGATGGCACTCCAGAGAAAACCCAAGATCACTGTCTCAAGTCTAGAGGGATCCTGAGGTCACTGGAGCAACACGAGAGGGCTCCGTGGACCCCAAATCAACTCGAGATTAGAGCTTAGTCCCTGGCTTCGACTCAAGAGGAATACCAACTTTCCACAAGCACCTCAAGAGGAGGCTTCTCTCAGCTACAGGTATGTGAGAGAGACCCTGAGTTTGTGGCCTCAAGTGGAATGGACACCGAGATTCTCTGACTCGAAGTAAGGCCGGATATCCCTGCAGTGAATTGAATGCAGGCTCATCTTGCATCTCCCAAGACGAAGGGTTGTCTGAATCCCCTGTGGAGACCACAGAGAAAGACCTAGTAATCCGCCTCAACGTGAACGGAGGCCTCACATCCTTTGAAAACTCAAGAGGTCCGCCGAGATCAATGCTTCCAAAGGAGACGATCCCTGACTCCTCTTGAAAATGGATAGGAGTCCCAGGATCCCTGTGGCACGTGGAAAGGGACCCTGGGTCTCCCGCCTCACGTGGAGACGCGTCCCAATTGCCATGCCAAGACTCGAGGAGAATCCCGAGGTGTCCCTCAGCGACGTCAGGAGTCCTGACGTCGCTGAACAAACACGTGTCTGGAAGGGCCCTCCCCGTCGTAACTCGAGAATATACCCCAGGTTCCGGCCGCAACTCGAGAAAATACATGAGACTTCCCCCTCGCCACGAGATGAGGCCCGATTCCCCTGCACTGCGTGCAGAGCAATTCCGTGTTCCACATCAAACGTGAAAGGAGCCTTGATTTCCTTGATGGCACTCCAGAGAAAACCCAAGATCACTGTCTCAAGTCTAGAGGGATCCTGAGGTCACAGGAGCAACACGAAAGCGCTCCGTGGACGCTAAATCAACTCGAGATGAGAGCTTAGTCCCTGGCTTCGACTCAAGAGGAATACCAACTTTCCACAAGCACCTCAAGAGGAGGCTTCTCTCAGCTACAGGTTGTGAGAGAGACCCTGAGTTTCTGGCCTCAAGTGGATTGGACACCGAGATGCTCTGACTCGAAGTAAGGCCGGATATCCCTGCAGTGAATTGAATGCAGGCTCGTCTTGCATCTCCCAAGACAAAGGGATGTCTGATTCCCCTGTGGAGACCACAGAGAAAGACCTAGTCCTCCGCCTCAACGCGAACCGAGGCCTCACATTTTTTGAAAACTCGAGAGGTCCGCGCAGATCAATGCTTTCAAAGGAGACGATGCCTGACTCCTCTTGAAAATGGATAGGAGTTCCAGGATCCCTGTGGCACGTGGAAAGGGACACTGGGTCTCCCGCCTCACGTGGAGACGCGACCCAATTGCCATGCCAAGACTCGAGGAGAATCCCGAGGTGTCCCTTGCACCTAGGCAGGAGTCCTGACATCGCAGAAGAAACACGTGTCTGGAAGGGCCCTCCCCGTCGTAACTCGAGAATATATACCAGGTTCCGGCGGTAACTCGGGAAAAACGATGAGACTTCCCCCTCGCCGCGAGATGAGGCCCAATTCGCCTGCACTGCGTGCAGAGCAATTCCGTGTTCCACATCACACATGAAAGGAGCCTTGATTTCCTTGATGGCACTCAAGAGAAAACCCAAGATCACTGTCTCAAGTCTAGAGGGATCCTGAGGTCACTGGAGCAACACGAAAGGGCTCCGTGTACCCCAAATCAACTCGAGATGAGAGCTTAGTCCCTGGCTTCGAATCAAGAGGAATACCAACTTTCCACAAGCACCTCAAGAGGAGGCTTCTCTCAGCTACAGGTATGTGAGAGGGACCCTGAATTTGTGGCCTCAAGTGGAATGGACACCGAGATGCTCTGACTTGAAGTAAGGCCGGATATCCCTGCAGTGAATTGAATGCAGGCTTGTCTTGCATCTCCCAAGACGAAGGGATGTCTGAATCCCCTGTGGAGACCACAGAGAAAGACCTAGTTCTCCGCCTCATGAGACCGGAGGCCTCACATCCTCTGAAAACTCGAGAGGTCTGCGGAGATCAATGCTTCCAAAGGAGACGATGCCTGACTCCTCTTGAAAATGGATAGGAGTCCCAGGATCCCTGTGGCACGTGGAAAGGGACCCTGGGTCTCCCGACTCACGTGGAGACGCGTCCCAATTGCCACGCCAAGACTCGAGGAGAATCCCGAAGTGTCCCTCGCACCTAGGCAGGAGTCCTGACAGTTGCTGAACAAACACGTGTCTGGAAGGGCCCTGCCCGTCGTAACTCGAGAATATACCCCAGGTTCGGGCCGCAACTCGAGAAAAACCATGAGACTTCCCCCTGGCCGTGAGAGGAGGACAGATTCCCCTGCATTGCGTGCAGAGCAATTCCGTGTTCCACATGAAACATGAAAGGAGCCTTGATTTCCTTGATGGCACTCCAGAGAAAACCCAAGATCACTGTCTCAAGTCTAGAGGGATCCTTAGGTCACTGTAGCAACACGAAAGGGCTCCCTGGACCCCAAATCAACTTGACATGAGAGCTTAGTCCCTGGCTTCGACTCAAGAGGAATACCAACTTTCCACAACACCTCAAGAGGAGGCTTCTCTCAGCTACAGGTATGTGAGAGGGACCCTGAGTTTGTGGCCTCAAGTGGAATGGACACCGAGATGCTCTGACTCGAAGGAAGGCCGGATATACATGCAGTGAATTGAATGCAGGCTCGTCTTGCATCTCCCAAGACGAAGGGATGTCTGAATCCCCTGTGCAGACCACAGAGAAAGACCTAGTTCTCCGTCTCATGGGACCGGAGGCCTCACATCCTTTGAAAACTCGAGAGGTCTGCGGAGATCAATGCTTCCAAAGGAGACGATGCCTGACTCCTCTTGAAAATGGATAGGAGTCCCAGGATCCCTGTGGCACTTGGAAAGGGACCCTGGGTGTCCCGCCTCACGTGGAGACGCGTCCCAATTGCCATGCCAAGACTCGAGGAGAATCCCGAAGTGTCCCTCGCACCTAGGCAGGAGTCCTGACAGTTGCTGAACAAACACGTGTCTGGAAGGGCCCTGCCCGTCGTAACTCGAGAATATACCCCAGGTTCGGGCCGCAACTCGAGAAAAACCATGAGACTTCCCCCTCGCCGTGAGAGGAGGACCGATTCCCCTGCATTGCGTGCAGAGCAATTCCGTGTTCCACATGAAACATGAAAGGAGACTTGATTTCCTTGATGGCACTCCAGAGAAAAGCCAAGATCACTGTCTCTAGTCTAGAGGGATCCTGAGGTCACTGTAGCAACACGAAAGGGCTCCGTGGACCCCAAATCAGCTCAAGATGAGAGCTTAGTCCCTGGCATCCAATCAAGAGGAATACCAACTTTCCACAAGCACCTCAAGAGGAGGCTTCTCTCAGATACAGGTATGTGAGAGGGACCCTGAGTTTGTGGTCTCAATTGGAATGGACACCAAGATGCTCTGTCTCGAAGTAAGGCCGGATATCACTGCAGTGAATTGAATGCAGGCTCGTCTTGCATCTCCCAAGACGAAGGGATGTCTGAATCCCCTGTGGAGACCACAGAGAAAAACCTAGTTTTCCGCCTCATCGCGACCGGAGGCGTCACATCCTTTGAAAACTCGAGAGGTCCGCGGAGATCAATGCTTCCAAAGGAGACGATGCCTGACTCCTCTTGAAAATGGATAGGAGTCCCAGGATCCCTGTGGCACGTGGAAAGGGACCCTGGGTGTCGCGCCTCAAGAGGATACGCGTCCCTATTGCCATGCCAAGACTCGAGGAGAATGGCGAGGTGTCCCTCGCACCTAGGCAGGAGTCCTGACGTCGCTGAACAAAACGTGTCTGGAAGGGCCCTCCCCGTCTTAACTCGAGTATATACCCAAGGTTCCAGCTGCAGATCGAGAAAAACCATGAGACTACCCCCTCGCCACGAAATGTGGCCCGATTCCCCTGCACTGCGTGCAGAGCAATTCCGTGTTCCACATCAAACATGAAAGGAGCCTTGATTTCCTTGCTGGCACTCCAGAGAAAACCCAAGATCACTCTCTCAAGTCTAGAGGGATCCTGAGGTCACTGTAGCAACACGAAAGGGCTCCATGGACCCCAAATCAACTCGAGATGAGAGCTTAGTCCCTGGCTTCGACTCAAGAGGAATACCAACTTTCCACAAGCACCTAAAGAGGAGGCTTCCCTCAGCTACAGGTATGTGAGAGAGACCCTGATTTTGTGGCCTCAAGTGGAATGGACACCGAGATGCTCTGACTCGAAGTAAGGCCTTATATCCCTGCAGTGAATTGAATGCAGGCTCCTCTTGCATCTCCCAAGACGAAGGGATGTCTGAATCCCCTGTGGAGACCAGGGGGAAAGACCTAGTTCTCCGCCTCATCGCGACAGGAGGCCTCACATCCTTTGAAAACTGGAGAGGTCCGCGGAGATCAATGCTTAGAAAGGAGACGATGTCTGACTCCTCTTGAAAATGGATAGGAGTCCCAGGATCCCTGTGGCACGTGGAAAGGGACCCTGGGTCTCCCGCCTCACGTGGAGACGCGTCCCAATTGCCATGCCAAGACTCGAGGAGAATCCCGAAGTGTCCCTCGCACCTAGGCAGGAGTCCTGACAGTTGCTGAACAAACACGTGTCTGGAAGGGCCCTCCCCGTCGTAACTCGAGAATATATACCAGGTTCTGGCGGCAACTCGAGAAAAACGATGAGACTTCCCCCTCGCCGCGAGATGAGGCCCAATTCGCCTGCACTGCGTGCAGAGCAATTCCGTGTTCCACATCACACATGAAAGGAGCCTTGATTTCCTTGATGGCACTCCAGAGAAAACCCAAGATCACTGTCTCAAGTCTAGAGGGATCCTGAGGTCACTGGAGCAACACGAAAGGGCTCCCTGGACCCCAAATCAACTTGACATGAGAGCTTAGTCCCTGGCTTCGACTCAAGAGGAATACCAACTTTCCACAACACCTCAAGAGGAGGCTTCTCTCAGCTACAGGTATGTGAGAGGGACCCTGAGTTTGTGGCCTCAAGTGGAATGGACACCGAGATGCACTGACTTGAAGTAAGGCCGGATATACCTGCAGTGAATTGAATGCAGGCTCGTCTTGCATCTCCCAAGACGAAGGGATGTCTGAATCCCCTGTGCAGACCACAGAGAAAGACCTAGTTCTCCGTCTCATGGGACCGGAGGCCTCACATCCTTTGAAAACTCGAGAGGTCTGCGGAGATCAATGCTTCCAAAGTAGACGATGCCTGACTCCTCTTGAAAATGGATAGGAGTCGCAGGATCCCTGTGGCACTTGGAAAGGGACCCTGGGTGTCCCGCCTCACGTGGAGACGCGTCCCAATTGCCATGCCAAGACTCGAGGAGAATCCCGAAGTGTCCCTCGCACCTAGGCAGGAGTCCTGACAGTTGCTGAACAAACACGTGTCTGGAAGGGCCCTGCCCGTCGTAACTCGAGAATATACCCCAGGTTCGGGCCGCAACTCGAGAAAAACCATGAGACTTCCCCCTCGCCGTGAGAGGAGGACCGATTCCCCTGCATTGCGTGCAGAGCAATTCCGTGTTCCACATGAAACATGAAAGGAGCCTTGATTTCCTTGATGGCACTCAAGAGAAAACCCAAGATCACTGTCTCAAGTCTAGAGGGATCCTGAGGTCACTGGAGCAACACGAAAGGGCTTCGTGGACCCCAAATCAACTCGAGATGAGAGCTTAGTCCCTGGCTTCGAATCAAGAGGAATACCAACTTTCCACAAGCACCTCAAGAGGAGGCTTCTCTCAGCTACAGGTATGTGATAGGGACCCTGAGTTTGTGGCCTCAAGTGGAATGGACACCGAGATGCTCTGACTTGAAGTAAGGCCGGATATCCCTGCAGTGAATTGAATGCAGGCTCGTCTTGCATCTCCCAAGACGAAGGGATGTCTGAATCCCCTGTGGAGACCACAGAGAAAGACCTAGTTCTCCGCCCTTCGCGACTGGAGGCCTCACATCCTTTGAAAACTCGAGAGGTCCGCGGAGATCAATGCTTCCAAAGGAGATGATGCCTGACTCCTCTTGAAACTGGATAGGAGTCCCAGGATCCCTGTGGCACGTGGAAAGGGATCCTGGGTCTCCCGCCTCACGTGGAGACGCGTCCCAATTGCCATGCCAAGATTCGAGGAGAATCCCGAGGTATCCCTCGCACCTAGGCAGGAGTCCTGACGTCGCTGAACAAACACGTGTCTGGAAGGGCCCTCCCCGTCGTAACTCGAGAATATACCCCAGGTTCCGGCCGCAACTCGAGAAAAACCATGAGACTTCCCCCTCGCCGCGAGATGAGGCCCGATTCCCCTGCACTGCGTGCAGAGGAATTCCATGTTCCACATAAAACATGAAAGGAGCCTTGATATCCTTTCTGGCACTCCAGAGAAAACCCAAGATCACTGTCTCAAGTCTAGAGGGATCCTGAGGTCACTGTAGCAACAAGAAAGTGCTCCGTGGACCCCAAATCATCTCAAGATGAGAGCTTAGTCCCAGGCTTCGACTCAAGAGGAATACCAACTTTCCACAAGCACCTCAAGAGGAGGCTTCTCTCAGCTACAGGTATGTGAGAGGGACCCTGAGTTTGTGGCCTCAAGTGGAATGGACATCGTGATGCTCTGACTCGAAGTAAGGCCGGATATCCCTGCAGTGAATTGAATGCAGGCTCGTCTTGCATCTCCCAAGACGAAGGGATGTCTGATTCCCCTCTGGAGACAACAGAGAAAGTCCTAGTTCTCTGGCTCATCGCGCCTGGAGGCCTCAGGTCCTTTGAAAACTCGAGAGTTCCACGGAGATCAATGCTTCCAAAGGAGACAATGCCTGACTCCTCTTGAAAATGAATAGGAGTCCCACGATCCCTGTGGCACTTGGAAAGGGACCCTGGGTCTCCCGCCTCACGTGGAGTCGCGTCCCAATGGCCACACCAAGATTCCAGGAGAATCCCGATGTGTCCCTCGCACCTAGGCAGGAGCCCTGACGTCGCTGAACAAACACGTGTCTGGAAGGGCCCTCCCCGCCGAAACTCGAGAATATACCCCAGGTTCCGGCCGCACCTCGAGAAAAACCATGAGACTAACCCCTCGCCGTGAGATGAGGCCCGATTCCCCTGCACTGCGTGCAGAGCAATTCCATGTTCCACATCAAACATGAAAGGAGCCTTGATTTCCTTGATGGCACTACAGAGAAAACCCAAGATCACTGTCTCAAGTCTAGAGGGATCCTGAGGTCACTGGAGCAACACGAAAGGGCTCCGTGGACCCCAAATCAACTCGAGATGAGAGCTTAGTCCCTGGCTTCGACTCAAGAGGAATACCAACTTTCCACAAGCACCTCAAGAGGAGGCTTCTCTCAGCTACAGGTATGGGAGAGGGACCCTGAGTTTGTGGCCTCAAGTGGAATGGACACCGAGATGCTCTGACTCGAAGTAAGGCCGGATATCCCTGCAGTGAAATGAATGCAGGCTCGTCTTGCATCTCCCAAGACGAAGGGATTTCTGAATCCCCTGTGGAGACCACAGAGAAAGACCTAGTTCACCGCCTCATCCCGACCGGAGGCCTCACATCCTTTGAAAACTGGAAAGGTCCACGGAGATCAATGCTTCCAAAGGAGATGATGCCTGACTCCTCTTGAAAATGGATAGGAGTCCCAGGATCCCTGTGGAACGTGGAAAGGGACCCTGGGTCTCCCGCCTCACATGGGGACGCGTCCCAATTGACATGCCAAGAATCGAGGAGAATCCCGAGGTGTCCCTCGCAAGTAGGCAGGAGTCCTGACGTCGCTGAACAAACACGTGTCTGGAAGGGCCCTCCCCGTCGTTACTCGAGAATACACCCTAGGTTCCGGCCGCAACACGAGAAAAACCATGAGACTTCCCCCGCGCCGCGAGATGAGGCCCGCTTCCGCTGCACAGCGTGCAGAGCAATTCTGTGTTCCTCATCAAACGTGAAAGGAGCCTTGATTTCCTTGATGGCACTCCATTGAAAACCCAAGACCTAGTTCTCCGACTGATCGCGACCGGAAGCCTAACGTCCCTCGAAAATTCGAGAGGTCCCCAGAGATCAATGCTTCCAAAGAGACGATGCCTGACTCCTCTTGAAAATGGATAGGAGTCCCAGGATCCCTGTGGCACGTGGAAAGGGACCCTGGGTCTCCCGCCTCACGTGGAGACGCGTCCCAGTTGCCATGCCAAATCTCGAGGAGAATCCCGAGGTGTCCCTCGCACCTAGGTAGGAGTCCTGACGTTGCTGAACAAACACGTGTCTGAAGGGCCCTCCCCGTCGTAAGTCGAGAATATACCCCAGGTTCCGGCCGCAACTCGAGAAAAACCATGAGACTTCCCCCTCGCCGCGAGATGAGGCCCGATTCCCCTGCACTGCGTGCACAGCATTTCCGTGTTCCACATCAAACATGAAAGGAGCCTTGCTTTCCTTGATGGCACTCCAGAGAAAACCCAAGAACACTGTCTCAAGTCTAGAGGGATCCTGAGGTCACTGGAGCAACACGAAAGGGCTCCGTGGACCTCAAATTAACTCGAGATGAGAGCTTCGTCCCTGGCTTCGAGTCAAGTGGAATAACAACTTTCCACAAGCACCTCAAGAGGAGGCTTCTCTCAGCTACAGGTATGTGAGAGGGACCCTGAATTTGTGGCCACAAGTGGAATGAACACCGAGATGCTCTGACTCGAAGTAAGGCTGGATTTCCCTGCAGTGAATTGAATGCAGGCTCGTCTTGCATCTCCCAAGACGAAGGGATGTCTGAATCCGCTGTGGAGACCACAGAGAAAGACCTAGTCCTCCGCCTCATCGCGACCGGAGGCCTCACATCCTTTGAAAATTCAAGAGGTATGTGGAGATCAATGCTTCCAAAGGAGACGATGCCTGACTTCTCTTGAAAATCGATAGGAGTCCCAGGATCCCTGTGGAACGTGGAAAGGGACCCTGGGTCTCCCGCCTCATGTGGAGACGCGTCCCAATTGCCATGCAAAGACTCGAGGAGAATCCCGAGGTGTCCCTCGCACCTAGGCAGGAGTCCTGACGTCGCTGAACAAACACGTGTCTTGAAGGGCCCTCCCCGTTGTAACTCGAGATTATACCCCAGGTTCTGGCCGCAACTCGAGAAAAACCATGAGACTTCCCCCTCGCCGCGAGATGAGGCCCGATTCCCCTGCACTGCGTGCAGAGCAATTCCGTGTTCCACATCAAACGTGAAAGGAGCCTTGATTTCCTTGATGGCACTCCAGAGAAAACCCAAGATCACTGTCTCAAGTCTAGAGGGATCCTGAGGTCACTATAGCAACACGAAAGTGCTCCGTGGACCCCAAATCAACTCGAGATGCGAGCTTAGTCCCTGGCTTCGACTCAAGACGAATACCAACTTTTCACAAGCACCTCAAGAGGAGGCTTCTCTCAGCTACAGGTATGTGAGAGGGACCCTGAGTTTGTGGCCTCAGGTGGAATGGACACCGAGATGCTCTGACTCGAAGTAAGGCCGGATATCTCTGCAGTGAATTGAATGCAGGCTCGTCTTGCATCTCACAAGACGAAGGGTTGTCTGAATCCCCTGTGGAGACCACAGAGAAAGACCTAGTCCTCCGCCTCATCCAGACCGGAGGCATCACATCCTTTGAAAACTCGAGAGGTCCGGGGAGATCAATGCTTCCAAAGGAGACGATGCCTGACTCCTCTTGAAAATGGATAGGAGTCTCAGGATCCCTTTGGCACGTGGAAAGAGACACTGGGTCTTCCGTCTCACGTGGAGACCCGTCCCAATTGCCATGCCAAGACTCGACGAGTATCCCGAGGTGTCCCTCGCACCTAGGCAGGAGTCCTGACGTCGCTGAACAAACACGTGTCTGGAAGGGCCCTCCCCGTAGTAAGTTTAGAATGTAC
Organism: Dama dama; assembly: GCF_033118175.1. Classification (NCBI taxonomy): domain Eukaryota; kingdom Metazoa; phylum Chordata; class Mammalia; order Artiodactyla; family Cervidae; genus Dama; species Dama dama. The sequence continues at coordinate 6,786,955 of NC_083697.1, read as the reverse complement.
CCCATGTTCCGGCCGCAACTCGAGAAAAACCATGAGACTTCCCCGTCGCCGCGAGATGTGGCCCGATTCCCCTGCACAGCGTGCAGAGCAATTCCGTGTTCCACATAAAACGTGAAAGGAGCCTTGATTTCCTTGATGGCACTCAAGAGAAAACCCAAGATCACTGTCTCAATTCTAGAGGGATCCTGAGGACACTGGAGCAACAGGAAAGGGCTCCGTGGACCCCAAATCAACTCGAGATGAGAGGTTAGTCCCTGGCTTCGACTCAAGAGTCATACCAACTTTCCACAAGCACCTCAAGAGGAGGCTTCTCTCAGCTACAAGTATGTGAGAGGGACCCTGAGTTTGTGGCCTCAAGTGGAATGGACACGGAGATGCTCTGACCCGAAGTAAGGCCGGATATCCCTGCAGTGAATTGAATGCAGGCTCGCCTTACATCTCCCAAGACGAAGGGATGTCTGAATCCCCTGTGGAGACCACAGAGAAAGACCTAGTTCTCCGCCTCTTCGCGACAGGAGGCCTCACATCCTTTGAAAACTCGAGAGGTCCGCGGAGATCAATGCTTCCAAAGGAGACGATGCCTGACTCCTCTTGAAAATGGATAGGAGTCCCAGGATCCCTGTGGCACGTGGAAAGGGACACTGGGTCTTCCGCCTCATGTGGAGATGCGTCCCAATTGCCATGCCAAGACTCGAGGAGAATCCCGAGGTGTCCCTCGCACCTAGGCAGGAGTCCTGACGTCGCTGAACAAACCAGTGTCTGGAAGGGCCCTCCCCGTCATAACTCGAGAATATACCCCAGGTTCCGGCCGCAACTCGAGAAAAACCATGAGACTTACCACTCGCCGCGAGATGAGGCCCGATTCCCCTGCACTGCGTGCAGCACAATTCCGTGATCGACATCAAACGTGAAAGGAGCCCTGCTTTATTGATGGCACTCCTGAGAAAACCCAAGATCACTGTCTCAAGTCTAGAGGGATCCTGAGGACACTGTAGCAACAGGAAAGGGCTCCAAGGACCCCAAATCAACTCGAGATGAGAGCTTAGTCCCTGGCTTCAACTCAAGAGGAATACCAACTTTACACAAGCACCTCAAGAGGAGGCTTCTCTCAGCTACAGGTATGTGAGAGGGACCCTGAGTTTGTGGCCTCAAGTGGAATGGACACTGAGATGCTCTGACGTGAAGTAAGGCCGGATATCCCTGCAGTGAATTGAATGCAGGCTCGTCTTGCATCTCCCAAGACGAAGTGATGTCTGAATCCCCTGTGGAGACTACAGAGAAAGACCTAGTTCTCCGCCTCATCGCGACCGAAGGCCTCATTTCCTTTGAAAACTCGAGAGGTCCGTCGAGATCAATGCTTCCAAAGGAGGCGATGCCTGTCTCTTCTTGAAAATGGATAGGAGTCTCAGGATCCCTTTGGCACGTGGAAAGAGTCACTGGGTCTTCCGCCTCACGTGGAGACCCGTCCCAATTGCCATGCCAAGACTCGACGAGTATCCCGAGGTGTCCCTCCCACCTAGGCAGGAGTCCTGACGTGGCTGAAGAAACACGTGTCTGGAAGGGCCCTCCCCGTCGTAACTCGAGAATATTCCCCAGGTTCCAGCCGCTTCTCGAGAAAAATCATGAGACTTCCCCCTCGCCGCGAGATGAGGCCCGATTCCCCTGCACTTCGTGCAGAGCAATTCCGTGTTCCACATCAGACGTTAAAGGAGACTTGATTTCCTTAATGGCACTCCAGAGAAATCCCAAGATCACTGTCTCAAGTCTGGAGGGATCCTGAGGACACTGTAGCAACACGAAAGGGCTCCGTGGACCCCAAATCAACTCGAGATGAGAGCTTAGTCCCTGGCTTCGACTCAAGAGTCATATCAACTTGCCACAAGCACCTCAAGAGGAGGCTTCTCTCAGCTAAAGGTATGTGAGAGGGACCCTGAGTTTGTGGCCTCAAGTGGAATGGACACCGAGATGCTCTGACTAGAAGTAAGGCCGGATATCCCTGCAGTGAATTGAATGCAGGCTCGTCTTGCATCTCTCAAGACGAAGGGATGTCTGAATCCCCTGTGGAGACCACAGAGAAAGACCTAGTTCTCCGCCTCATCACGACCGGAGGCGTCACATCCTTTGAAAACTCGAGAGGTCCACGGAGATCAATGTTTCCAAAGGAGACGATGCCTGACTCCTCTTGAAAATGGATAGGAGTCCCAGGATCCCTGTGGCACGTGGAAAGGGACCCTGGGTCTCCCGCCTCACGTGGAGACGCGTCCCAATTGCCATGCCAAGACTCGAGGAGAATCGCGAGGTGTCCCTCGCACCTAGGCAGGAGTCCTGACGTCGCTGAACAAACACGTGTCTGGAAGGGCCCTCCCCGTCGTAACTCGAGAATATTCCCCAGGTTCCAGCCGCTTCTCGAGAAAAACCATGAGACTTCCCCCTCGCCGCGAGATGAGGCCCGATTCCCCTGCACTGCGTGCAGAGCAATTCCGTGTTCCACATCAGACGTTAAACTAGACTTGATTTCCTTGATGGCAATCCAAAGAAAACCCAAGATCACTGTCTCAAGTCTAGAGGGATCCTGAGGTCACTGTAGCAACACGAAAGGGCTCCGTGGACCCCAAATCAACTCGAGATGAGAGCGTCGTCCCTGGCTTCTACTCTAGAGGAATACCAACTTTCCACAAGCACCTCAAGAGGAGGCTTCTCTGAGATACAGGTATGTGAGAGAAACCCTGAGTTTGTGGCCACAAGTGCAATGGACACTGTGATGCTCTGACTCGAAGTAAGGCCGGATATCCCTGCTGTGAATTGAATGCAGGCTCGTCTTGCATCTCCCAAGACGAAGGGATGTCTGAATGCCCTGTGGAGACCACAGAGAAAGACCTAGATCTCCGCCTCATCGCGACCGGAGGCCTCAAATCCTGTGAAAACTCGAGAGGTCCGCGGAGATCAATGCTTCCAAAGGAGACGATGCCTGACTCCTCTTGAAAATGGATAGGAGTCCCAGGATCCCTGTCTCACGTGGAAAGGGACCCTGGGTCTCGCGCCTCACGTGGAGACGCGTCCCAATTGCAAGGCCAAGACTCGAGAATAATAACGAGGTGTCCGTCGCAGCTAGGCAGAAGTCCTGACGTCGCTGAACAAACACGGGTCTGGAAGGGCCCTCCCCGTCGTAACTCGAGAATATACCCCAGGTTCCGGCCGCAACTTGAGAAACACCATGAGACTTCCCCCTCTCCAGAGAGATTAAGGCCGATTCCCCTGCACTGCGTGCAGAGCAATTCCGTGTTCCACATCAAACATGAAAGGAGCCATGATTTCCTTGATGGCACTCCAGAGAAAACCCAAGATCACTGTCTCAAGTCTAGAGGGATCCTGAGGTCACTGTAGCAAAACAAAAAGGCTCCGAGGACCCCAAATCAACTCGAGATGAGAGCTTAGTCGCTGGCTTCGTCTCAAGAGGAATACCAACTTTCCACAAGCACCTCAAGAGGAGGCTTCTCTCAGCTAAAGGTATGTGAGAGAGACCCTGAGTTTGTGGCCTCAAGTGGAATGGACACCGAGATGCTCTGACTCGAAGTAAGGCCGGATATCCCTGCAGTGAATTGAATGCAGGCTCGTCTTGCATCACTCAAGACGAAAGGGATGTGTGAATCCCGTGTGGAGACCACAGAGAAAGACCTAGTCCTCCGCCTCATCGCGACCGGAGGCCTCACATCCTTTGAAAACTCGAGAGGTCCGCGGAGGTCAATGCTTCCAAAGGAGAAGACGCCTAACTCCTCTTGAAAATGGATAGGAGTCCCAGGATCACTTTGGCATGTGGAAAGGGACCCTGGGTCTCCCGCCTCACGTGGAGACGCGTCCCAATTGTTATGCCAAGACTCGAGGAGAATCCCGAGGTGTCCCTCGCACCTAGGCAGGAGTCCTGACGTCGCTGAACAAACACGTGTCTGGAAGCGCCCTCCCCGTCCTAACTCGAGAATATAACCCAGGTTCCGGCCGCAACTCGAGAAAAACAATGAGACCTCCCCCTAGCTGCGAGATGAGGCCCGATTCCCCTGGACTGCATGCAGAGCAATTCCGTGTTCCACATCAAACGTGAAAGGAGCCTTGATTTCCTTGATGGCACTCCAGAGAAATCCCAAGATCACTGTCTCAAGTCTAGAGGGATCCTGAGGTCACTGTAGCAACACGAAAGGGCTCCGTGGACCCCAAATCAACTCGAGATGAGAGCTTAGTCCCTGGCTTCGACTCAAGAGGAATATCACCTTTCCACAAGCACCTCAAGAAGAGGCTTCTCTCACCTACAGGTATGTGAGAGGGAAACTGAGTTTGTGGCCTCAAGTGGAATGGACACCGAGATGCTCTGACTCGAAGTAAGGCCGGATATCCCTGCAATGAATTGAATGCAGGCTCATCTTGCATCTCCCAAGACGAAGGGATGCCTGAATCCCCTGTGGAGACCACAGAGAAAGTCCTAGTCCTCCGCCTCATCGCGACCGGAGGCCTCACATCGTTTGAAAACTCGAGAGGTCCGCGGAGATCAATGCTTCCAAAAGAGACGATGCCTGACTTCTCTTGAAAATGGATAGGAGTCCCAGGATCCCTGTGGCACGTGGAAAGGGACCCTGGGTCTCCCGCCTCACGTGGAGACGCGTCCCAATTGCAATGCCAAGACTCGAGGAGAATCCCGAGGTGTCCCTCGCACCTAGGCAGGAGTCCTGACGTCGCTGAAGAAACACGTGTCTGGAAGGGCCCTCCCCGTCGTAACTCGAGATTATACCCCAGGTTCCGGCCGCAACTCGAGAAAAACCAGGAGACTTCCCCCTCTCCGCGAGATGAGGCCCGATTCCCCTGCCCTGCGTGCAGAGCAATTCCGTATTCCACATCAAACGTGAAAGGAGCCTTGATTTCTTTGATGGCACTCCAGAGAAAACCCAAGATCACTGTCTCACGTCTAGAGGGATCCTGAGTTCACTGGAGCAACACGAAAGGGCTCCGTGGACCCCAAATCAACTAGAGATGAGAGCTTAGTCCCTGGCTTCGACTCAAGAGGAACACCAACTTTCCACAAGCACCTCAAGAGGAGGCTTCTCTCAGCTACAGGTATGTGAGAGGGACCCTGAGTTTGTGGCCTCAAGTGGAATGGACTCCGTGATGCTCTGACTCGAAGTAAGGCCGGATATCCCTGCAGTGAATTGAATGCAGGCTCGTCTTGCATCTCCCAAGACGAAGGGATGTCTGAATCCCCTGTGGAGACCACAGAGAAAGAACTAGTTCTCGGCCTCATGGCGACCGGAGGCCTCACATCCTTTGAAAACTCGAGAGGTCCGTGGAGATCAATGCTTCCAAAGGAGACGATGCCTGACTCCTCTTGAATATGGATAGGAGTCCCAGGATCCCTGTGGCACGTGGAAAGGGACCCTGCGTCTCCCGCCTCACGTGGATAAGCGTTCAAATTGCCATGCCAAGACTCGAGGAGAATCCCAAGCTGTCCTCGCACCTAGGCAGGAGTCCTGACGTCGCTGAACAAACACGGGTCTGGAAGGGCCCTCCCCGTCGTAACTCGAGAATATACCCCAGGATCGGACCGCAACTCGAGAAAAACCATGAGATTTCCCGCTCGCCGCGAGTTGAGGCCCGATTCCCCTGCACTGCATGCAGAGCAATTCCGTGTTCCACATCAAACGTGAAAGGAGCCTTGATTTCCTTGATGGCACTCCAGAGAAAACCCAAGATCACTGTCTCAAGTCTAGAGGGATCCTGAGGTCACTGGACCAACAGGAAAGGGCTCCGTGGACCCCAAATCAACTCGAGATGAGAGCTTAGACCCTGGCTTCGACTCAAGAGGAATACCAACTTTCCAAAACCACCTCAAGAGGAGGCTTCTCTCAGCTACAGGTATGTGAGAGGGACCCTGAGTTTGTGGCCTCAAGTGGAATGGACACCGAGAAGCTCTGACTCGAAGTAAGGCCGGATATCCCAACAGTGAATAGAATGCAGGCTCGTGTTGCATCTCCCAAGAAGAAGGGATGTCTGAATCTGCTGTGTAGACCACAGAGAAAGACCTAGTCCTCCGCCTCATCGCGACCGGAGGCCTCACATCCTTTGAAAATTCGAGAGATCCGCGGAGATCAATGCTTACAAAAGGAGACGATGCCCGACACCTCTTGAAAATGGTTAGGAGTCCCAGGATCCTTGTGGCACGTGGAAAGGGACCCTGGGTCTCCCGCCTCACGTGGAGACGCATCCCAATTGCCATGCCAAGACTCGAGGAGAATCCCGAGGTGTCCCTCCCACCTAGGCTTGAGTCCTGACGTCGCTGAACAAACACGTGTCTGGAAGGGACCTCCCCGTCGTAACTCGAGAATATACCCCAGGTTCCGGCCGCAACTCGAGAAAAACCATGAGACTTCCCCCTCGCCGCGAGATGAGGCCCGATTCCCCTGCCCTGCGTGCAGAGCAATTCCGTATTCCAGATCAAAACTGAAAGGAGCCTTGATTTCCTTGATGGCACTCCAGAGAAAACCCAAGATCAGTGTCTCTAGTCTAAAGGGATCCTGAGGTCACTGTAGCAACACGAACGGGCTCCGTGGACCCCAAATCAACTCGAGATGAGAGCTTAGTCCCTGGCTTCGACTCAAGAGGAATACCAACGTTCCACAAGCATCTCAAGAGGAGGCTTCTCTCAGCTACAGGTATGTGAGAGGGACCCTGAGTTTGTGGCCACAATCGGATTGGACATCGAGATGCTCTGACTCGAAGTAAGGCCGGATATCCCTGCAGTGAATTGAATGCAGGCTTGTCTTGCATCTCCCAAGACGAAGGGATGTCTGAATCCCCTGTGGAGACCACAGAGAAAGACCTAATTCTCCGCCTCATCGCGAGCGGAGGCCTCACATCCTTTGAAAACTCGAGAGGTCCGCGGAGATCAATGCTTCCAAAGGAGACGATGCCTGACTCCTCTTGAAAATGGATAGGAGTACCAGGATCCCTGTGGCACGTGGAAAGGGACCCTGGGTCTCCCGCCTCATGTGGAGACGCGTCCCAATTGCCATGCCAAGACTCGAGGAGAATCCCGAGGTGTCCCTCGCACCTAGGCAGGAGTCCTGATGTCGCTGAACAAACACGTGTCTGGAAGGGCCCTCCCCATCGTAACTCGAGAATATACCCCAGGTTCCGGCCGCAACTCGAGAAATTCCATGAGACCTACGCCTCGCGGCTAGATGAGGCCCGATTCCCCTGCACTGCGTGCAGAGCAATTCCGTGTTCCACATCAAACGTGAAAGGAGCCTTGATTTCCTTGATGGCACTCCAGAGAAACCCAAGATCACTGTCTCAAATCTAGAGGGATCCTGAGGTCACTGTAGCAACACGAAAGTGCTCCGTGGACCCCAAATCAACTCGAGATGAGAGCTTCGTCCCTGGCTTCGACTCAAGAGGAATACCAACTTTCCATAAGCACCTCAAGAGGAGGCTTCTCTCAGATACAGGTATTTGAGAGGGACCCTGAATTTGTGGCCTCAAGTGGAATGGACACCGAGATGCTCTGACTCGAAGTAAGGCCAGATATCCCTGCAGTGAATTGAATGCAGGCTCGTCTTGCATCTCCCAAGACGAAGGGATGACTGAATCCCCTGTGGAGACCACAGAGAAAGACCTAGTTCTCCGCCTCATTGCGACCGCAGGCCTCATGTCCTTTGAAAACTCGAGAGGTCCGTGGAGATCAATGCTTCCAAAGGAGACGATGCCTGACTCCTCTTGAAAATGGATAGGAGTCCAAGAATCCCTGTGGCACATGGAACGGGACCCTGGGTCTCCCGCCTCACGTGGAGACGTGTCCTAATTGCCATGCCAAAACTCGAGGAGAATCCCGAGTTGTCCCTCGCACCTAGGCATTAGTCCTGACGTCGCTGAACAAACACTTGTCTGGAAGGGCCCTCCCCGTCGTAACTCAAGAATATACCCCAGGTTCCAGCCGCAACTCGAGAAAAACCATAAGACTTACCCCTCGCCTTGAGATGAGGCCCGATTCTCCTGCACTGCGTGCAGACCAATTCCGTGTTCCACATCAAACGTGAAAGGAGCCTTGATTTCCTTGATGGCACTCTAGAGAAACCCCAAGATCACTGTCTCAAGTCTAGAGGGATCCTGAGGTCACTGTAGCAACACGAAAGGGCTCCGTGGACCCCAAATCAACTCGAGATGAGAGCTTCGTCCATGGCTTCGACTCAAGAGGAATACCAACTTTCCACAAGCACCTCAAGAGGAGGCTTCTCTCAGCAACAGGTATGTGAGAGGGTCCCTGAGTTTGTGGCCTCAATTGGAATGGACACCGAGATGCTCTGACTCAATGTAAGGCCGGATATCCCTGCAGTGAATTGAATGCAGGCTCGTCGTGGATCTCCCAAGACGAAGGGATGTCTGAATCCCCTGTGGAGACCACAGACAAAGACCTAGATCTCCGCCTCATCGGGACCATAGGCCTCACATACTTTGAAAACTCGAGAGGTCCGCGGATATCAATGCTTCCAAAGGAGACGATGCCTGACTCCTCTTGAAAATGGATAGGAGTCCCAGGATCCCTGTGGCACGTGGAAAGGGACCCTGGGTCTCCCGCCTCAGGTGGAGACTCGTGCCAATTGCCATGCCAAGACTAGAGGAGAATCCCGAGGTGTCCCTAGCACCTAGGCAGGAGTCTTGACGTCGCTGAACAAACACGTGTCTGGAAGGGCCCTCCCCGTCGTAACTCGAGAATATACCCCAGGTTCGGGCTGCAACTCGAGAAAAACCATGAGACCTCCCCCTCGCGGCGAGATGAGGCCCGATTCCCCTGCACTGCGTGCAGAGCCATTCCGTGTTACACATCAAACGTGAAAGGAGCCTTGATTTCCTTGATGGCACTCCAGAGAAAACCCAAGATCACTGTCTGAAGTCTAGAGGGTTCCTGAGGTCACTGTAGCAACACGAAAGGGCTCCGTGAACCACAAATCAACTCGAGATGACAGCTTCGTCCCTGGCTTCGACTCAAGAGGAATACCAACTTTCCACAAGCACCTCAAGAGGAGGCTTCTCTCAGCTACAGGTATGTGAGAGGGACCCTGAGTTTCTGGCCTCAAGTGGAATGGACACCGAGATGCTCTGACTCTAAGTAAGGCCGGATATCCCTGCAGTGAATTGAATGCAGGCTCTTCTTGCATCTCCCAAGACGAAGGGATGACTGAATCCCCTGTGGAGACCACAGAGAAAGACCTAGTTCTCCGCCTCAGTGCGGCCGGAGGCCTCACATCCTTTGAAAACTCGAGAGGAATGCAGAGATCAATGCTTCGAAAGGAGACGATGCCTGACTCCTCTTGAAAATGGATAGGAGTAACAGGATCCCTGTGGCACGTGGAAAAAGACCCTGGGTCTCCCTCCTCACGTGGAGACGCGTCCCAAATGCCATGCCAAGACTCGAGGAGAATCCCGAGGTATCCCTCGCACCTAGGCACTAGTCCTGACGTCGCTGAACAAACACGTGTCTGGAAGGGCCCTCCCCGTCGTAACTCGAGTATATACCCCAGGTTCCTGCCGCCACTCCAGGAAAATCATGAGCCTTCCCCCTCGCCGCGAGATGAGGCCCGATTCCCCTGCACTGCGTGCAGAGGAATTCTGTGTTCCACATCAAAAGTGAAAGGAGCCTTGATTTCCTTGATGGCACTCTAGAGAAACCCCAAGATCACTGTCTCAAGTCTAGAGGGATCCTGAGGTCACTTTAGCAACATGAAAGGGCTCCGTGGACCCCAAATCAACTCGAGATGAGAGCTTCGTCCATGGCTTCGACTCAAGAGGAATACCAACTTTCCACAAGCACCTCAAGAGGAGGCTTCTATCAGCAACAGGTATGTGAGAGGGTCCCTGAGTTTGTGGCCTCAGGCGGAATGGACACCGAGATGCTCTGACTCGAAGTAAGCCCGTATATCCCTGCAGTGAATTGAATGAAGTCTCGTCTTGCATCTCCCAAGACGAAGGGATGTCTGAATCCCCTGTGGAGACCACAGAGAAAGACCTAGTTCTCCCTCTAATCGCGACCGGAGGCATCACATCTTTGAAAACTCGAGAGGTCCGCGGAGATCAATTCTACCTAAGGAGAGGATGCCTGACTCCTCTTGAAAATGGATAGGAGTCCCAGGATCACTGTGGCACGTGGAAAGGGACCCTGGGTCTCTCGCCTCACGTGGAGACGCGTCCCAATTGCCATGCCAAGGCTCGAAGAGAATCCCGAGGTGTCCCTCGCACCTAGGCAGGAGTCCTTACGTCGCTGAAAAAACACGTGTCTGGAAGGGCCCTTTCCATCGTAACTCGACAATATACCCCAGGTTCGGGCTGCAACTCGAGAAAAACCATGAGCCTTCCCCCGCGCCGCAAGATGAGGCCCGATTCCCCTGCACTGCGTGCAGAGAAATTCCGTTTTCCACATCAAACGTGAAAGGAGCCTTGATTTCCTTGATGGCACTCCAGAGAAAACCCAAGATCACTGTCTCAAGTCGAGAGGGATCCTGAGGTCACTGTAGCAACACGAAAGGGGTCCGGGCACTCCAAATCAACTCGAGATGAGAGCTTCGTCCCTGGCTTCGACTCAAGAGGAATACCAACTTTCCACGAGCACCTCAAGAGGACGCTTCTCTCAGCTAAAGGTATGTGAGAGGGAACCTGTGTTTGTGGCCTCAAGTAGAATGGACACCGAGATGCTCTGACTCGAAGTAAGGCCGGACATCCCTGCAGTGAATTGAATGCAGGCTCGTCTTGCATCTTCCAAGACGAAGGGATGTCTGAATCCCCTGTGGAGACCACAGAGAAAGACCTAGTTCTCCGCCTCATCACGACCGGAGGCGTCACATCCTTTGAAAACTCGAGAGGTCCGCGGAGATCAATGCTTGTAAAGGAGACGATGCCTGACTCGTCTTGAAACTGGATAGGAGTCCAAGAATCCCTGTGGCACGTGGACCGGGACCCTGGGTCTCCCGCCTCACGTGGAGACTTGTCCTAATTGCCATGCCAAGACTCGAGGAGAATGCCGAGGTGTCACTCGCACCTAGGCAGGAGTCCTGACATCGCTGAACAAACACGTGTCTGGAAAGGCCCTCCCCGTCGTAACTCGGGAATATACCCCAGGTTCCGGCCGCAACTCGAGAAACATCATGAGACATCCCCCTCACCTTGAGATGAGGCTCGATTCCCCTGCACTGCGTGCAGACCAATTCCGTGTTCCACATCAAACGTGAAAAGTTTCTTGATTTCCTTGATGGCACTCCAAAGAAAAGCCAAGATCACTGTCTCAAGTCTAGAGGGATCCTGAGGTCACTGTAGCAACACGAAAGGGCTCCGTGGACCCCAAATCAACTCGAGAGGAGAGCTTCGTCCCTGGCTTCGACTCAAGAGGAATACCAACTTTCCACAAGCACCTCAAGAGGAGGCTTCTCTCAGTTACAGGTGTGTGAGAGGGACCCTGAGTTTGTGGCCTCAAGTGGAATGGACACCGAGATTCTCTGACTCGAAATAAGGGCGGATATCCATGCAGAGAATTGAATGCAGGCTCGTCTTGCATCTCTCAAGACGAAGGGATGTCTGAATCCCCTGTGGAGACCACAGACAAAGACTTAGTTCTCCGCCTCATCGCGACCGGAGGCCTCTCATCCTTTGAAAACTCGAGAGGTCCACGGAGATCAATGCTTCCAAAGGAGACGATGCCTGACTCCTCTTGAAAATGGATAGGAGTCCCAGGATCCCTGTGGCACGTGGAAAGGGACACTGGGTCTCCCGCCTCACGTGGAGACGCGTCCCAATTGCCATGCCAAGACTCGAGGAGAATCCCGAGGTGTCCCTCGCACCTAGGCAGGAGTCCTGACATCGCTGAACAAACACGTGTCTGGAAGGGCCCTCCCCATCGTAACTCGAGAATATACCCCAGGTTCCGGCCGCAACTCGAGAAATTCCATGAGACCTACCCCTCGCGGCTAGATGAGGCCCGATTCCCCTGCACTGCGTGCAGAGCAATTCCGTGTTCCACATCAAACGTGGAAGGAGCCTTGATTTCCTTGATGGCACTGCAGAGAAAACCCAAGATCACTGTCTCAAATATAGAGGGATCCTGAGGTCACTGTAGCAACACGAAAGTGCTCCGTGGACCCCAAATCAACTCGAGATGAGAGCTTCGTCCCTGGCTTCGACTCAAGAGGAATACCAACTTTCCACAAGCACCTCAAGAGGAGGCTTCTCTCAGATACAGGTATTTGAGAGGGACCCTGAATTTGTGGCCTCAAGTGGAATGGACACCGAGATGCTCTGACTCGAAGTAAGGCCAGATATCCCTGCAGTGAATTGAATGCAGGCTCGTCTTGCATCTCCCAAGACGAAGCGAACTGAATCTCCTGTGGAGACCACAGAGAAAGACCTAGTTCTCCGCCTCAGTGCGACCGCAGGCCTCACATCTTTGAAAATTCGAGAGGAATGCAGAGATCAATGCTTCGAAAGGAGACGATGCCTGACTCCTCTTGAAAATGGATAGGAGTAACAGGATCCCTGTGGCACGTGGAAAAAGACCCTGGGTCTCCCTCCTCACGTGGAGACGCGTCCCAATTGCCATGCCAAGACTCGAGGAGAATCCCGAGGTGTCCCTCGCACCTAGGCACTAGTCCTGACGTCGCTGAACAAACACGTGTCTGGAAGGGCCCTCCCCGTCGTAACTCGAGAATATACCCCAGGTTCCTGCCGCAACTCCAGAAAAATCATGAGCCTTCCCCCTCGCCGCGAGATGAGGCCCGATTCCCCTGCACTGCGTGCAGAGGAATTCTGTGTTCCACATCAAAAGTGAAAGGAGCCTTGATTTCCTTGATGGCACTCTAGAGAAACCCCAAGATCACTGTCTCAAGTCTAGAGGGATCCTGAGGTCACTGTAGCAACACGAAAGGGCTCCGTGGACCCCAAATCAACTCGAGATGAGAGCTTCGTCCATGGCTTCGACTCAAGAGGAATACCAACTTTCCACAAGCACCTCAAGAGGAGGCTTCTCTCAGCAACAGGTATGTGAGAGGGTCCCTGAGTTTGTGGCCTCAGGCGGAATGGACACCGAGATGCTCTGACTCGAAGTAAGGCCGGATATCCCTGCAGTGAATTGAATGAAGTCTCGTCTTGCATCTCCCAATACGAAGGGATGTCTGAATCCCCTCTGGAGACCACAGAGAAAGACCTAGTTCTCCCTCTCATGGCGACCGGAGGCATCACATCTTTGAAAACTCGAGAGGTCCGCGGAGATCAATGCTTCCTAAGGAGACGATGCCTGACTCCTCTTGAAAATGGATAGGAGTCCCAGGATCACTGTGGCACGTGGAAAGGGACACTGGGTCTCCCGCCTCACGTGGAGACGCGTCCCAATTGCCATGCCAAGGCTCGAGGAGAATCCCGAGGTGTCCCTCGCACCTAGGCAGGAGTCCTGACGTCGCTGAACAAACACGTGTCTGGAAGGGCCCTCCCCATCGTAACTCGAGAATATACCCCAGGTTCGGGCTGCAACTCGAGAAAAACCATGAGCCTTCCCCCGCGCTGCAAGATGAGGCCCGATTCCCCTGCACTGCGTGCAGAGAAATTCCGTTTTCCACATCAAACGTGAAAGGAGCCTTGATTTCCTTGATGGCACTCCAGAGAAACCCCAAGATCACTATCTCAAGTCGAGAGGGATCCTGAGGTCACTGTAGCAACACGAAAGGGGTCCGTGGACTCCAAATCAACTCGAGATGAGAGCTTCGTCCCTGGCTTCGACTCAAGAGGAATACCAACTTTCCACGAGCACCTCAAGAGGAGGCTTCTCTCAGCTAAAGGTATGTGAGAGGGAACCTGTGTTTGTGGCCTCAAGTAGAATGGACACCGAGATGCTCTGACTCGAAGTAAGGCCGGACATCCCTGCAGTGAATTGAATGCAGGCTCGTCTTGCATCTCCCAAGACGAAGGGATGTCTGAATCCCCTGTGGAGACCACAGAGAAAGACCTAGTTCTCCGCCTCATCACGACCGGAGGCGTCACATCCTTTGAAAAATCGAGAGGTCCGCGGAGATCAATGCTTGTAAAGGAGACGATGCCTGACTCGTCTTGAAAATGGATAGGAGTCCAAGAATCCCTGTGGCACGTGGACCGGGACCCTGGGTCTCCCGCCTCACGTGGAGACTTGTCCTAATTGCCATGCCAAGACTCGAGGAGAATGCCGAGGTGTCCCTCGCACCTAGGCAGGAGTCCTGACGTCGCTGAACAAACACGTGTCTGGAAGGGCCCTCCCCGTCCTAACTCGAGAATATACCCCAGGTTCCGGCCGCAACTCGAGAAAAACCAAGAGACTTCCCCCTCGCCGCGAGATGAGGCCCGATTCCCCTGCACTGTGTGCCGAGCAATTCCGTGTTCCACATCAAACGTGAAAGGAGCCTTGATTTCCTTGATGGCACTCCAGAGAAAACCCAAGATCACTGTCTCAAGTCTAGGGAGATCCTGAGGTCACTGGAGCAACACGAAATTTGTCCCTGGACCCCAAATCAACTCGAGATGAGAGCTTAGTCCCTGGCTTCGACTCAAGAGGTATACCAACTTTCCACAACCACCTCAAGAGGAGGCTTCTCTCAGCTACAGGAATGTGAGAGGGACCCTGAGTTTGTGGCCTCAAGTGGAATGGACAACGAGATGCTCTGACTGGAAGTAAGGCCGGATATCCCTGCAGTGAATTAAATGCAGGCTCGTCTTGCATCTCCGAAGACGAAGGGATGTCTGAATCCGCTGTGGAGACCACAGAGAAAGACCTAGTCCTCTGCCTCATCGCGACCGGAGGCCTCACATCCTTTGAAAACTCGAGAGGTCTGCGGAGATCAATGCTTCCAAAGAAGACGATGCCTGACTCTTCTTGAATATGGATAGGAGATCCAGGATCCCTGTGGCACGTGGAAAGGGACCCTGGGTCTCCCGCCTCACGTGGAGACGCGTCCCCATTGCCATGCCAAGACTCGAGGAGAATCCCGAGGTGTCCCTCGCACCTAGGCAGGAGTCCTGACGTCGCTGAACAAACTCGTGTCTGGTAGGGCTCTCCCCGTCGTAACTCGAGAATATACCCCAGGTTCCGGCCGCAACTCGAGAAAAACCATGAGACTGCCCCCTTGCCGTGAGATGAGGCCCGATTCCCCTGCACTGAGTGCAGAGCAATTCCGTGTTCCACATCAAACGTGAAAGGAGCCTTGATTTCCTTAATGGCACTCCAGAGAAAACCCAAGATCACTGTCTCAAGTCTAGAGGGATCCTGAGGTCACAGGAGAGACACGAAATGCTCCGTGGACCCCAAATCAACTCGAGATGAGAGCTTAGTCCCTGGCTTCGACTCAAGAGGAATACCAACTTTCCAAAAGCACCTCAAGAGGAGGCTTCTCTCAGCTATAGGTATGTGAGAAGGACCCTGAGTTTGTGGCCTCAAGTTAAATGGACACCGAGATGTTCTGACTCGAAGTAAGGCCGGATATCCCTGCAGTGAATTGAATGCAGGCTCGTCTTGCATCTCCCAAGACGAAGGCATGCCTGAAGCCCTTGTGGAGACCACAGAGAAAGACCTAATTCTACGCCTCATCGCGACCGGAGGCCTCACATCCTTTGAAAATTCGAGAGGTCCGCGGAGATCAATGCTTCCAAAGGAGACGATGCCTGACTCCTCTTGAAAATGGATAGGAGTCCCAGGATCACTGTGGCACGTGGAAAGGGACACTGGGTCTCCCGCCTCACGTGGAGACGAGTCCCAATTGCCATGCCAAGACTCGAGGAGAATCCCGAGGTGTCCCTCGCACCTAGGCAGGAGTCCTGTCGTCGCTGAACAAACACGTGTCTGGAAGGTCCCTCCCCGTCGTAACTGAAGAATATACCCCAGGTTCCGGCCGCAACTCGAGAAAAACCATGAGACTTCCCCCTCGCCGCGAGATGAGGCCCGATTCCCCTGCACTGCTTGCAGAGCAATTCCGTGTTCCACATCAAACGTGAAAGGAGCCTTGATTTCCTTGATGGCACTCCAGAGAAAACCCAAGATCACTGTCTCAAGTCTAGAGGGATCCTGAGGTCACTGGAGCAACACGAAAGGGCTGTGTGGACCCCAAATCAACTCGAGATGAGAGCTTAGTCCCTGGCTTCGACTCAAGAGGAATACCAACTTTCCACAAGCACCTCAAGTGGAGGCTTCTCTCAGCTACAGGTATGTGAGAGGGCACCTGAGTTTGTGGCCTCAAGTGGAATGGACACCGAGATGCTCTGACTCGAAGTAAGGCCGGATATCCCAACAGTGAATGGAATGCAGGCTCGTCTTGCATCTCCCAAGACGAAGGGATGTCTGAATCCCCTGTGGAGACCACAGAGAAAGACCTAGTCCTCCGCCTCATCGCGACCGGAGGCCTCACATCCTTTGAAAATTCGAGAGGTCTGCGGAGAACAATGTTTCCAAAGGAGACGATGCCTGACTCTTCTTGAAAATGGATAGGAGTCCCAGGATCCCTGTGGCACGTGGAAAGGGACCCTGGGTCTCACGCCTCACGTGGAGACGCGTCCCAATTGACATGCCAAGAATCGAGGAGAATCCCGAAGTGTCCCTCGCACCTAGGCAGGAGTCCTGACGTCGCTGAACAAACACGTGTCTGGAAGGGCCCTCCCCGTCGTAACTCGAGAATATACCCCAGGTTCCGGCCGCAACTCGAGAAAAACCATGAGACTTCCCCCTCGCCGCGAGATGAGGCCGGTTTCCCCTGCACTGCGTGCAGAGCAATTCATTGTTCCACATCAAACGTGAAAGGAGCCTTGATTTCCTTGATGGCACTCCAGAGAAAACCCAAGATCACTGTCTCAAGTCTAGAGAGATCCTGAGGTCACTGAAGCAACACGAAATTTGTCGTGGACCCCAAATCAACTCGAGATGAGAGCTTAGTTCCTGGCTTCGACTCAAGAGGAATACCAACTTTCCACAAGCACCTCAAGAGGAGGCTTCTCTCAGCTACAGGAATGTGAGAGGGACCCTGAGTTTGTGGCCTCAAGTTGAATGGACACCGAGATGCTCTGACTCGAGTAAGGCCGGATATCCCTGCAGTGAATTGAATGCAGGCTCGTCTTGCATCTCCCAAGACGAAGGGATGTCTGAATCCCCTGTGGAGACGACAGAGAAAGAACTAGTCCTCAGAATCATCGCGTCCGGAGGCCTCACATCCTTTGAAAACTCGAGAGGTCTGCAGAGATCAATGCTTCCAAAGGAGACGATGCCTGACTCCTCTTGAAAATGGATAGGAGTCCCAGGATCTCTGTGGCACGTGGAAAGGGACCCTGGGTCTCCCTCCTCACGTATAGACGCGTCCCAATTGCCATGCCAAGACTCGAGGAGAATCCCGAGGTGTCCCTCGTACCTAGGCAGGAGTCCTGACGTCGCTGAACAAACACGTGTCTGGAAGGGCCCTCCCCGTTGTAACTCGAGAATATACCCCAGGTTCCGGCCGCAACTCGAGAAAAACCATGAGACTTCCCCTCGCCGCGACATGAGGCCCGATTCCCCTCCACTGCGTGCAGAGCAATTCCGTGTTCCACATCAAACGTGAAAGGAGACTTGATTTCCATGATGGCACTCCAGAGAATACCCAAAATCACTGTCTCAAGTCTAGAGGGATCCTGAGGTCACTGGAGCAACACAAAATGGCTCCGTGGACCCCAAATCAACTCGAGATGAGATCTTAGTCCCTGGCTTCGACTCAAGAGGAATACCAACTTTCCACAAGCACCTCAAGAGGAGGCTTCTCTCAGCTACAGGTATGTGAGAGGGACCCTGAGTTTGTGGCCTCAAGTGGAATGGACACCGAGATGCTCTGACTCGAAGTAAGGCTGGATATCCCTGCAGTGAATTGAAAGCAGGCTCGTCTTCCATCTCCCAAGATGAAGGGATGTCTGAATCCCCTGTGGAGACCACAGAGAAAGACCTAGTTCTCCACTTCATTGAGACCGGAGACCTCACATCCTTTGAAAACTCGAGAGGTCTGCGGAGATCAATGCTTCCAAAGGAGACGATGCCTGACTCTTATTGAAAATGGATAGGAGTCCCAGGATCCCTGTGGCACGTGGAAAGGGACCCTGGGTCTCCCGCCTCACGTGGAGACGCGTCCCAATTTCCATGCCAAGACTCGAAGAGAATCCCGAGGTGTCCCACGCACCTAGGCAGGAGTCCTGACGTCGCTGAACAAACACGTGTCTGCAAAGGCCCTCCCCGCCTTAACTCGAGAATATACCCCAGGTTCCGGCCGCTACTTGAGAAAAACCATGACACATCCCCCTTGCCGCGAGATGAGGCCCGATTCCCCTGCACTGCGTGCAGAGCAATTCCGTGTTCCACATCAAACGTGAAAGGAGCCTTGATTTCCTTGATGGCACTCCAGAGAAAACCCAAGATCACTCTCTCAAGTGTAGAGGGATCCTGAGGTCACTGGAGCAACACGAAAGGGCTCTGTGGACCCCAAATCAACTCGAGATGAGAGCTTAGTCCCTGGCTTCGACTCAAGAGGAATACCAACTTTCCACAAGCACTTCAATAGGAGGCTACTCTCAGCTAAAGGTATGTTAGAGGGACCCTGAGTTTGTGGCCTCAAGTGGAATGGACACCGACATGCTCTGACTCGAAGTAAGGCCAGATATCCCTGCAGTGAATTGAATGCAGGCTCGTCTTGCATCTCTCAAGACGAAGGGATGTCTTAATCCCCTGTGGAGACCACAGACAAAGACCTAGTTCTCCGCCTCATCGCGACCGGAGGCCTCACATCCTTTGAAAACTCGAGAGGTCCGCGGAGATCGATGCTTCCAAAGGAGACGATGCCTGACTCCTCTTGAAAATGGATAGGAGTCCCAGGATCCCTGTGGCACGTGGAAAGGGACCCTGGGTCTCCCGCCTCACGTGGAGACGCGTCCAAATTGCCATGCCAAGACTCGAGGAGAATCCCGAGGTGTCCCTCGCACCTAGGCAGGAGTCCTGACGTCGCTGAACAAACACGTGTCTGGAAGGGCCCTCCCCGTCGTAACTCGAGAATATACCCCAGGTTCCGGCCGCAACTCGAGAAAAACCATGAGATGTTCCCCTCGCCGTGAGTTGAGGCCCGATTCCCCTGCATTGAATGCAGAGCAATTCCGTGTTCCACATAAAACGTGAAAAGAGCCTTGATTTCCTTGATGGCACTCCAGAGAAAACCCAAGATCACTGTCTCAAATCTAGAGGGATCCTGAGGTCACTGGACCAACAGGAAAGGGCTTCGTGGACCCCAAATCAACTCGAGATGAGAGCTTAGACCTGGCTTAGACTCAAGAGGAATACCAACTTTCCACAAGCACCTCAAGAGGAGGTTTCTCTCAGCTACAGGTATATTTGAGGGACCCTGAGTTTGTGGCCTCAAGTGGAATGGACACCGAGATGCTCTGACTCGAAGTAAGGCCGGATATCCCTGCAGTGAATTGAATGCAGGCTCGTCTTGCATCTCCCAAGACGAAGGGATGTCTGAATCCCCTGTGGAGACCACAGAGAAAGACCTAATTCTCCGCCTCATAGCGACCATGGGCCTCATATCCTTTGAAAATTCGAGAGGTCCGCGGAGATCAATGCTTCCAAAGGAGACGATGCCTGACTCCTCTTGAAAATGGATAGGAGTCCCAGGATCCCTGTGGCACGTGGAAAGGGACCCTGGGTCTCCCGCCTCACGTGGAGACGCGTCCCAATTGCCATGCCAAGACTCGAGGAGAATCCCGAGGTGTCCCTCGCACCTAGGCAGGAGTCCTGACGTGGCTGAACAAACACGTGTCTGGAAGGGCCCTCCCCGTCGTAACTCGAGAATATACCCCAGGTTCCGGCCGAAACTCGAGAAAAACCATGAGATTTCCCCCTCGCCGCGAGTTGAGGCCCGATTCCCCTGCACTGCATGCAGAGCAATTCCGTGTTCCACATCAAACGTGAAAGGAGCCTTGATTTCCTTTATGGCACTCCAGAGAAAACCGAAGATCACTGTCTCAAGTGTAGAGGGATCCTGAGGTCACTGGAGCAACACGAAATTTCCCCTTGGACCCCAAATCAACTCGAGATGAGAGCTTAGTCCCTGGCTTCGACTCAAGAGGAATACTAACCTTACATAAGCACCTCAAGAGGAGGCTTCTCTCAGCTACAGGTGTGTGAGAGGGACCCTGAGTTTGTGGCCTCAAGTGGAATGGACACCGAGATGCTCTGACTCGAAGTAAGGCCGGATATCCCTGCAGTGAATTGAATGCAGGCTCGTCTTGCATCTCCCAAGACGAAGGGATGTCTGAATCCCCTGTGGAGATGACAGAGAAAGACCTTGTTCTCCGCCTCATCGCGACCGGAGGCCTCACATCCTTTGAAAACTCGAGAGGTCCGCGGAGATCAATGCTTCCAAAGGAGACGATGCCTGACTCCTCTTGAAAATGGATAGGAGTCCCAGGATCCCGGTGGCACGTGGAAATTGACCCTGGGTCTGCCGACTCACGTGGAGTCGCGTCCAAATTGCCATGCCAAGACTCGAGGAGAATCCCGAGGTGTCCCTCGCACCTAGGCAGGAGTCCTGACGTCGCTGAACAAACACGTGTCTGGAAGGGCACGCCCCGTCGTAACTCGAGAATATACCCCAGGTTCCGGCCGCAACTCGAGAAAAACCATGAGATTTCCCCCTCGCCGCGAGTTGAGGCCCGATTCCCCTGCACTGCATGCAGAGCAATTCCGTGTTCCACATCAAAAGTGAAAGGAGCCTTGATTTCCTTGATGGCACTCCAGAGAAAACCCAAGATCACTGTCACAAGACTAGAGGGATCCTGAGGTCACTGGAACGACACGAAATTTCCCCTTTGACCCCAAATCTACTCGAGATGAGAGCTTAGTCCCTGGATTCGACTCAAGATGAATACCAACTTTCCACAAGCACCTCAAGAGGAGGCTTCCTTAAGCTACAGGTATGTGAGAGGGACCCTGAGTTTGTGGCCTCAAGTGGAATGGACACCGAGATCCTCTGACTCGAAGTAAGGCCGGATATCCCTGCAGTGAATTGAATGCAGGCTCGTCTTGCTTCTCCCAAGACGAAGGGTTGTCTGAATCCTCTGTGGAGACCACAGAGAAAGACATAGTCCTCCACCTCAACGCAACCGGAGGCCTCATATCCTTTGAAAATTCGAGAGGAACGCGGAGATCAATACTTCTGAAGGAGACGATGCCTGACTCCTCTTGAAAATGGATAGGAGTCCCAGGATCCCTGTGGCACGTGGAAAGGGACACTGGGTCTCCCGCCTCACGTGGAGACGCGTCCCAATTGCCATGCCAAGGCTCGAGGAGAATCCCGAGGTGTCCCTCGCACCTAGGCAGGAGTCCTGATGTCGCTGAACAAACACGTGTCTGGAAGGGCTCTCCCCGTCGTAACTCGAGAATATGCCCCAGGTTCCGGCCGCAACTCGAGAAAAACCATGAGACTTTCCCCTCGCCGCGAGGTGAGGCCCGATTCCCCTGCACTGCGTGCAGAGCAATTCCGTGTTCCACATCAAAAGTGAAAGGAGCCTTGATTTCCTTGATGGCACTCCAGAGAAAACCCAAGATCACTGTCTCAAGTCTAGAGGGATCCTGAGGTCACTGGAGCAACACGAAAGGGCTCCTTGGACCCCAAATCAACTCGAGATGAGAGCTTAGTCCCTGGCTTCCAGTCAAGTGGAATACCAACTTTCCACAAGCACCTAAAGAGGAGGCTTCTCTCTGCTACAGGTATGTGAGAGGGACCCTGAGTTTGTGGCCTCAAGTGGAATGGACACCTAGATGCTCTTACTCGAAGTAAGGCCGGATATCACAATAGTGAATTGAATGCAGGCTCGTCTTGCATCTCCCAAGATTAAGGGATGTCTGAATCGCCTGTGGAGACCACAGAGAAAGACCTAGTCCTCCGCCTCATCGAGACCTGAGGCATCACATCCTTTGAAAACTCGAGAGGTCTGCGGAGGTCAATGCTTCCAAAGGAGACGATGCCTGACTCTTCTTGAAAATGGATAGCAGTCCCAGGATCCCTGTGGCACGTGGAAAAGGACGCTGGGTCTCCCGCTTCACGTGGAGACGCGTCCCAATTGCCATGCCAAGACTCGAGGAGAATCCCGAGGTCTCCCTCGCACCTAGGCAGGAGTCCTGACGTCGCTGAACAAACACGTGTCTGGAAGGGCCCTCCCCGTCTTTACTCGAGAATATACCCCAGGTTCCGGCCGCAACTCGAGAAAAACCATGAGACTTCCCCCTCGCCGCAAAATGAGGCCCGATTCCCCTGCACTGCGTGCAGAGCTATTCCGTGTTCCACATTAAACGTGAAAGGAGCCGTGATTTCCTTGATCGGACTCCAGAGAAAACCCAAGATCACTGTCTCAAGTCTAGAGGGATCCTGAGGTCACTGGAGCAACACGAAAGGGCTCCGTGGACCCCAAATCAACTCGAGATGAGAGCTTAGTCCCTGGCTTCGACTGAAGAGGAATACCAACTTTTCACAAGCACCTCAAGAGGAGGCTTCTCTCAGCTACAGGTATGTGAGAGGGATCCTGAGTTTGTGGCCTCAAGCGGAATGGACACCGAGATGCTCTGACTCGAAGTAAGGCCGGATATGCCTGCAGTGAATTGAATGCAGGCTCGTCTTGCATCTCCCAAGACGAAGGGATGTCTGAATCCCCTGTGGAGATGACAGAGAAAGACCTTGTTCTCCGCCTCATCGCGACCGGAGGCCTCACATCCTTTGAAAACTCGAGAGGTCTGCGGAGGTCAATGCTTCCAAAGGAGACGATGCCTGGCTCTTCTTGAAAATGGATAGGAGTCCCAGGATCCCTGTGGCACGTGGAAAGGGACCCTGGGTCTCCCGCCTCACGTGGAGACGCGTCCCAATTGCCATGCCAAGACTCGAGGAGAATCCCGAGGTGTCCCTCGCACCTAGGCAGGAGTCCTGACGTCGCTGAACAAACACGTGTCTGGAAGGGCCCTCCCCGTCGTAACTCGAGAAGATACCCCAGGTTCCGGCCGCAACTCGAGAAAAACCATGAGACTTCCCCCTCGCCGCGAGATGAGGCCCGATTCCCCTGCACTGCGTGCAGAGCAATTCCGTGTTCCACATCAAACGTGAAAGGAGCCTTGATTTCCTTGATGGCACTCCAGAGAAAACCCAAGATCACTGTCTCAAGTCTAGAGGGATCCTGAGGTCACTGGAGCAACACGAAAGGGCTCCGTGGACCCCAAATCAACTCGAGATGAGAGCTTAGTCCCTGGCTTCGACTCAACAGGAATACCAACTTTTCACAAGCACCTCAAGAGGAGGCTTCTCTCAGCTACAGGTATGTGAGAGGGATCCTGAGTTTGTGGCCTCAAGTGGAATGGACACCGAGATGCTCTGACTCGAAGTAAGGCCGGATATGCCTGCAGTGAATTGAATGCAGGCTCGTCTTGCATCTCCCAAGACGAAGGGATGTCTGAATCCCCTGTGGAGATGACAGAGAAAGACCTAGTTCTCCGCCTCATCGCGACCGGAGGCCTCACATCCTTTGAAAACTCGAGAGGTCTGCGGAGATCAATGCTTCCAAAGGAGACGATGCCTGGCTCTTCTTGAAAATGGATAGGAGTCCCAGGATCCCTGTGGCACGTGGAAAGGGACCCTGGGTCTCCCTCCTCACGTGGAGACGCGTCCCAATTGCCATGCCAAGACTGGAGGAGAATCCCGAGGTGTCCCTCGCACCTAGGCAGGAGTCCTGACGTCGCTGAACAAACACGTGTCTGGAAGGGCCCTCCCCGTCGTAACTCGAGAAGATACCCCAGGTTCCGGCCGCAACTCGAGAAAAACCATGAGACTTCCCCCTCACCGCGAGATGACGCCCGATTCCCCTGCACTGCGTGCAGAGCAATTCCGTGTTCCACATCAAAGGTGAAAGGAGCCTTGATTTCCTTGATGGCACTCCAGAGAAAACCCAAGATCACTGGCTCAAGTCTAGAGGGATCCTGAGGTCACTGGAGCAACATGAAAGGGCTCCGTGGACCCCAAATCAACTCGGGATGAGAGCTTAGTTCCTGGCTTCGACTCAAGAGGAATACCGACTTTCCACAAGCACCTCAAGAGGAGGCTTCTCTCAGCTACAGGTATGTGAGAGGGACCCTGAGTTTGTGGCCTCAAGTGGAATGGACACCTAGATGCTCTGACTCGAAGTAAGGCCGGATATCATAATAGTGAATTCAATGCAGGCTCGTCTTGCATCTCCCAAGATGAAGGGATGTCTGAATCGCCTGTGGAGACCACAGAGAAAGACCTAGTCCTCCGCCTCATCGAGACCTGAGGCATCACATCCTTTGAAAACTCGAGAGGTCTGCGGAGGTCAATGCTTCCAAAGGAGACGATGCCTGACTCTTCTTGAAAATGGATAGCAGTCCCAGGATCCCTGTGGCACGTGGAAAAAGACCCTGGGTCTCCCGCTTCACGTGGAGACTCGTCCCAATTGCCGTGCCAAGACTCGAGGAGAATCCCGAGGTCTCCCTCGCACCTAGGCAGGAGTCCTGACGTCGCTGAACAAACACGTGTCTGGAAGGGCCCTCCCCGTCGTAACTCGAGAATATACCCCATGTTCCGGCCGCAACTCGAGAAAAACCATGAGACTTCCCCCTCGCCGCAAAATGAGGCCCGATTCCCCTGCACTGCGTGCAGAGCTATTCCGTGTTCCACATTAAACGTGAAAGGAGCCGTGATTTCCTTGATCGGACTCCAGAGAAAACCCAAGATCACTGTCTCAAGTCTAGAGGGATCCTGAGGTCACTGGAGCAACACGAAAGGGCTCCGTGGACCCCAAATCAACTCGAGATGAGAGCTTAGTCCCTGGCTTCGACTCAACAGGAATACCAACTTTTCACAAGCACCTCAAGAGGAGGCTTCTCTCAGCTACAGGTATGTGAGAGGGATCCTGAGTTTGTGGCCTCAAGTGGAATGGACACCGAGATGCTCTGACTCGAAGTAAGGCCGGATATGCCTGCAGTGAATTGAATGCAGGCTCGTCTTGCATCTCCCAAGACGAAGGGATGTCTGAATCCCCTGTGGAGATGACAGAGAAAGACCTAGTTCTCCGCCTCATCGCGACCGGAGGCCTCACATCCTTTGAAAACTCGAGAGGTCAGCGGAGATCAATGCTTCCAAAGGAGGCGATGCCTGGCTCTTCTTGAAAATGGATAGGAGTCCCAGGATCCCTGTGGCACGTGGAAAGGGACCCTGGGTCTCCCGCCTCACGTGGAGACGCGTCCCAATTGCCATGCCAAGACTCGAGGAGAATCCCGAGGTGTCCCTCGCACCTAGGCAGGAGTCCTGACGTCGCTGAACAAACACGTTCTGGAAGGGCCCTCACCGTCGTAACTCGAGAAGATACCCCAGGTTCCGGCCGCAACTCGAGAAAAACCATGAGACTTCCCCCTCGCCGCGAGATGAGGCCCGATTCCCCTGCACTGCGTGCAGAGCAATTCCGTGTTCCACATCAAACGTGAAAAGAGCCTTGATTTCCTTGATGGCACTCCAGAGAAAACCCAAGATCACTGGCTCAAGTCTAGAGGGATCCTGAGGTCACTGGAGCAACATGAAAGGGCTAAGTGGACCGCAAATCAACTCGAGATGAGAGCTTAGTCCCTGGCTTCGACTCAAGAGGAATACCGACCTTCCACAAGCACCTCAAGAGGAGGCTTCTCTCAGCTACAGGTATGTGAGAGGGACCCTGAAGTTGTGGCCTCAAGTGGAATGGACCCGAGATGCTCTGACTTGAAGTAAGGCCGGATATCCCAATAGTGAATTGAATGCAGGTTCGTCTTGCATCTCCCAAGATGAAGGGATGTCTGAATCCCCTGTGGAGACCACAGAGAAAGACCTAGTCCTCCGCCTCATCGAGACCGGAGGCATGACATTCTTTGAAAACTCGAGAGGTCTGCGGAGGTCAATGTTTCCAAAGGAGACGATGCCTGACACTTCTTGAAAATGGATAGGAGTCCCAGGATCCCTGTGGCACGTGGAAAGGGACACTGGGTCTCCCGCCTCACTTGGAGACGCGTCCCAATTGCCGTGCCAAGACACGAGGAGAATCCCGAGGTGTCCCTCGCACCTAGGCAGGAGTCCTGACGTCGCTGAACAAACACGTGTCTGGAAGGGCCCTCCCCGTCGTAACTCGAGAATATACCCCAGGTTCCGGCCGCAACTCGAGAAAAACCATGAGACTTCCCCCTCGCTGCGAGATGAGGCCCGATTCCCCTGCACTGCGTGCAGAGCAATTCCGTGTTCCACATCAAACGTGAAAAGAGCCTTGATTTCCTTGATGGCACTCCAGAGAAAACCCAAGATCACTGTCTCAAGTCTAGAGGGATCCTGAGGTCACTGGACCAACAGGAAAGGGCTCCGTGGACCCCAAATCAAGTCGAGATGAGAGCTTAGTACCTGGCTTCGACTCAAGAGGAATACCAACTTTCCACAAGCACCTCAAGAGGAGGCTTCTCTCAGCTACAGGTATGTGAGAGGGACCCTGAGTTTGTGGCCTCAAGTGGAATGGACACCGTGATGATCTGACTCGAAGTAAGGCCGGATATCCCTGCACTGAACTGAAAGCAGGCTCGTCTTGCATCTCCCAAGACGAAGGGATGTCTGAATCCCCTGTGGAGACAACAGAGAAAGACCTAGTTCTCCGCCTCATCGAGACCGGAGGCCTCACATCCTTTGAAAACTCGAGAGGTCCGCGGAGATCAATGTTTCCAGAGGAAACGATGCCTGACTCTTGTTGACAATGGATAGGAGTCCCAGGATCCCTGTGGCACGTGGAAAGGGACCCTGGGTCTCCCGCCTCACGTGGAGACGCGTCCCAATTGCCATACCAAGACTCGAGGAGAATCCCGAGGTGTCCCTCGCACCTAGGCACGAGTCCTGACGTCGCTGAACAAACACGTGTCTGGAAGGGCCCTCCCCGTCGTAACTCGAGAATATACCCCAGGTTCCGGCCGCAACTCGAGAAAAACCATGAGACTTCCCCCTCGTCGCGAGATGAGGCCCGATTCCCCTGAACAGCGTGCAGAACAATTCCGTGTTCCACATCAAACGTAAAAGGAGCCTTGATTTCCTTGATGGCCCTCCTGAGAAAACCCAAGATCACTGTCTCAAGTCTAGAGGGTTCCTGAGGTCACTGGAGCAACACGAAAGGGCTCTGTGTACCCCAAATCAACTCGAGATGAGAGCTTAGTCCCTGGCTTCGACTCAAGAGGAATACCAACTTTCCACAAGCACCTCAAGTGGAGGCTTCTCTCAGCTACAGGTATGTGAGAGGGACCCTGAGTTTGTGGCCTCAAGTGGAATGGACACCGAGATGCTCTGACTCGAAGTAAGGCCGGATATCCCTGCAGTGATTTGAATGCAGGCTCGTCTTGCATCTCCCAAGACGAAGGGATGTCTGAATCCCCTGTGGAGACCACAGAGAAAGACGTAGTCCTCCGCCTCATCGCAACCGGAGGCCTCACATCCTTTGAAAAATCGAGAGGTCCGCGGAGATCAATGCTTCCAAAGGAGACGATGCCTGACTCCTCTTGAAAATGGATAGGAGTCCCAGGATCTCTGTGGCACGTGGAAAGGGACGCTGGGTCTCCCGCCTCACGTGGAGACGCGTCCCAATTGCCATGCGAATACTCGAGGAGAATCCCGAAGTGTCCCTCCCACCTAGGCAGGAGTCCTGACGTCGCTGAACAAACACGTGTCTGGAAGGGCCCTCCCCGTCGTAACTCGAGAATATACCCCAGGTTCCGGCCGCAACTCGAGAAAAACCATGAGACTTCTCCCTCGCCGCGAAATGAGGCCCGATTCCCCTGCCCTGCGTGCAGAGCTATTCCTTGTTCCACATTAAACGTGAAAGGAGCCGTGATTTCCTTGATGGCACTCCAGAGAAAACCCAAGATCACTGTCTCAAGTCTAGAGGGATCCTGAGGTCACTGGAGCAACACGAAAGGGCTCCGTGGACCCCAAATAAACTCGAGATGAGAGCTTAGTCCCTGGCTTCGACTCAAGAGGAATACCAACTTTTCACAAGCACCTCAAGAGGAGGCTTCTCTCAGCTACAGGTATGTGAGAGGGACCCTGAGTTTCTGGCCTCAAGTGGAATTGACACCGAGATGTTCTGACTTGAAGTAAGGCCGAATATCCCTGCAGTGAAATGAATGCATGCTCGTCTTGCATCTCCCAAGACGAAGGGATGTCTGAATCCCCTGTGGAGACCATAGAGAAAGACCGAGTTCTCCGCCTCAACGCGACCGGAGACCTCACATACTTTGAAAATTCGAGAGGTCCGCGGAGATCAATGCTTCCAAAGGAGACGATGCCTGACTCCTCTTGAAAATGGATAGGAGTCCCAGGATCCCTGTGGCACGTGGAAAGGGACCCTGGGTCTCCCACCTCACGTGGAGACGTGTCCCAATTGCCATGCCAAGACTCGAGGAGAATCCCAAGGTGTCCCTCGCACCTAGGCAGGAGTCATGACGTCGCTGAACAAACACGTGTCTGGAAGGTCCCACCCAGTCTTAACTCGAGAATATACCCCAGGTTCCGGCCGCAACTCGAGAAAAACCATGAGACTTCCCCCTCGACGCGAGATGAGGCCCGATTCCCCTGCACTGCGTGCAGAGCCATTCCATGTTCCACATCAAACGTGAAAGGAGCCTTGATTTCCTTGATGGAACTCCAGAGAAAACCCAAGATCACTGTCTCACGTCTGGAGGGATCCTGAGGTCACTGGAGCAACACGAAAGGGCTGCGTGGTTCCCAAAACAACTCGAGATGAGAGCTTCGTCCCTGGCTTCGACTCAAGCGGAATACCAACTTTCCAAGAGCACCTCAAGAGGAGGCTTCTCTCAGCTACAGGTATGTGAGAGGGACCCTGAGAATGTGGCCTCAAGTGGAATGGACAAAGAGACGCTCTGACTCGAAGTAAGGCCAGATATCCCTGCAGTGAATTGAATTCAGGCTCGTCTTGCATCTCCCAAGAAGAAGGGATGTCTGAATCCCCTGTGGAGACGACAGAGAAAGACCGAGTTCTCCGCCTCATCGCGACCGGAGGCCTCACATCCTTTGAAAACTCGAGAGGTCCGCGGAGATCAATGCTTCCAAAGGAGACGATGCCTGACTCCTCTTGAAAATGGATAGGAGTCCCAGGATCCCTGTGGCACGTGGAAAGTGACCCTGGGTCTCCCGCCTCACGTGGAGACGCGGCCCAATTGCCATGCCAAGACTGGAGGAGAATCCCAAGGTGGCCCTCGCACCTAGGCAGGAGTCCTGACGTCGCTGAACAAACACGTGTCTGGAAGGGCCCTCCCCGTCGTACTTGAGAATATACCCCAGGTGCCGGCCGCAACTCGAGAAAAACCATGAGATTTCCCCCTCGCTGCAAGTTGAGGCCCGATTCAACTGCACTGAATGCAGAGCAATTCCGTGTTCCACATCAAACGTGAAAGGAGCCTTGATTTCCTTGATGGCACACCAGAGAAAACCCAAGATCACTGTCTCAAGTCTAGAGGGATCCTGAGGTCACTGGACCAACAGGAAAGGGCTTCTTGGACCCCAAATCAACTCGAGATGAGAGCTTATTCCCTGGCTTCGACTCAAGAGGAATACCAACTTTCCACAAGCACCTCAAGAGGAGGCTTCTCTCAGCTACAGGTATGTGAGAGGGACCCTGAGATTGTGGCCTCAAGTGGAATGGACACCGAGATGCTCTGACTCGAAGTAAGGCCGGATATCCCTGCAGTGAATTGAATGCAGGCTCGTCTTGCATCTCCCAAGACGAAGGGATGTCTGAATCCCCTGTGGAGACGACAGAGAAAGAACTAGTCCTCAGCATCATCGCGTCCGGAGGCCTCACATCCTTTGAAAACTCGAGAGGTCTGCAGAGATCAATGCTCCCAAAGGAGACGATGCCTGACTCCTCCTGAAAATGGATAGGATTCCCAGGATCCCTGTGGCACGTGCAAAGGGACTCTGGGTCTCCCGCCTCACGTGGAGACGCGTCCCAATTGCCATGCCAAGACTCGAGGAGAATCCCGAGGTGTCCCTCGCACCTAGGCAGGAGTCCTGACGTCGCTGAACAAACACGTGTCTGGAAGGGCCCTCCCCATCGTAACTCGAGAATATACCCCAGGTTCCGGCCGCAACTCGAGAAAAACCATGAGACTTCCCCCTCGCCGCGAGACGAGGCCCGATTCCCCTGCACTGCATGCAGAGCAATTCCGTGTTCCACATCAAACGTGAAAGGAGCCTTGATTTCCTTTATGGCACTCCAGAGAAAACCCAAGATCACTGTCTCAAGTCTAGAGGGATCCTGAGGTCACTGGAGTAACACGAAAGGGCTCCGTGGACCCCAAATCAACTCGAGATGAGAACTTATTCCCTGGCTTCGACTCAAGAGGAATACCAACTTTTCACAAGCACCTCAAGAGGAGGCTTCTCTCTGCTACAGGTAAGTGAGAGTGACCCTGAGTTTGTGGCATCAAGGGGAATGGACACCGAGATGCTCTGACTCGAAGTAAGGCCGGATATCCCTGCAGTGAATTGAATGCAGGCTCGTCTTGCATCTCCCAAGACGAAGGGATGTCTGAATCCCCTGTGGAGACCACAGAGAAAGACCTAGATCTCCGCCTCTTTGCGAACGGAGGCGTCACATCCTTTGAAAACTCAAGAGGTCCACGGAGATCAATGCTTCCAAATGAGACGATGCCTGACTCCTCTTGAAAATGGATAGGAGTCCCAGGATCCCTTTGGCACGTCAAAGGGACCCTGGGTCTCCCACCTCATGTGGAGACGCGTCCCAATTGCCATGCCAAGACTCCAGGAGAATCCCGAGGTGTCCCTCACCCCTAGGCAGGAGTCCTGACGTCGCTGAACAAACACGTGTCTGGAATGGCCCTCCCCGTCCTAACTCGAGAATATACCCAAGGTTCCGGCCGACCTCGAGAAAAACCATGAGATTTCCCCCTCGCCGCGAGTTGAGGCCCGATTCCCCTGCACTGCATGCAGAGCAATTCCGTGTTCCACATCAAACGTGAAAGGAGCCTTGATTTCCTTGATGGCACTCCAGAGAAAACCCAAGATCACTGTCTCAAGTCTAGAGGGATCCTGACGTCACTGGAGCAACACGAAATTTCCCCTTGGACCCCAAATCAACTCGAGATGAGAGCTTAGTCCCTGCCTTCGACTCAACAGGAATACCAACTTTCCACAAGCACCTCAAGAGGAGGCTTCTCTCAGCTACAGGTATGTGAGAGGGACCCTGAGTTTGTGGCCTCATGTGGAATGGACACCGAGATGCTCTGACTCAAAGTAAGGCCGGATATCCCTGCAGTGAATTGAATGCAGGCTCGTCTTGCATCTCCCAAGACGAAGGGATGTCTGAATCACCTGTGGAGACCACAGAGAAAGACCTAGTCCTCCGCCTCATCGCGACCAGAGGCCTCACATCCTTTGAAAACTCGAGAGGTCCAAGGAGATCAATGCTTCCAAAGGAGACGATGCCTGACTCCTCTTGAAAATGGATAGGAGTCCCAGGATCCCTGTGGCACGTGGAAAGGGACCCTGGGTCTACCGCCTCACGTGGAGACGCGTCCCAATTGCCATGCCAAGACTCGAGGAGAATCCCGAGGTTTCCCTCGCACCTAGGCAGTAGTCCTTATGTCGCTGAACAAACACGTGTCTGAAAGGGCCCTCCCCGTCGTAACTCGAGAATATACCCAAGGTTCCGGCCCCAACTCGAGAAAAACCATGAGACTTCCCCCTCGCTGCGAGATGAGGCCCGATTCCCCTGCACTGTGTCCAGAGCAATTCCGTGTTCCACATCAAACGTGAAAGGAGCCTTGATTTCCTTGATGACACTCCAGAGAAAACCCAAGATCACTGTCTCAAGTCTAGAGGGATAATGAGGACACTGGAGCAACACGAAAGGTCTCCGTCGACCCCAAATCAACTCGAGATGAGAGCTTAGTCCCTGGCTTCGACTCAAGAGGACTACCAACTTTCCACAAGCAGCTCAAGAGGAGGATTCTCTCAGCTACAGGTATGTGAGAGGGACCCTGAGTTTGTGGCCTCAAGTGGAATGGACACCGAGATGCTCTGACTCGAAGTAAGGCCGGATATTCCTGCAGTGAATTGAATGCAGGCTCGTCTTGCATCTCCCAAGACGAAGGGATGTCTGAATCCCCTGTGGAGACCACAGAGAAAGACCTAGTCCTCCGCCTCATCGCGACCGGAGGCCTCACATCGTTTGAAAACTCGAGAGGTCGGCGGAGATCAATGCTTCCAAAGGAGCCGATGCCTGACTCCTCTTGAAAATGGATAGG
This sequence comes from Dama dama, assembly GCF_033118175.1. Lineage (NCBI taxonomy): Eukaryota > Metazoa > Chordata > Mammalia > Artiodactyla > Cervidae > Dama > Dama dama. Next base: position 6,754,524 of record NC_083697.1, on the reverse strand, counting down.
AGTCCCAGTATCCCTGTGGCACGTGGAAAGGGACCCTGGGACTCCCGTCTCACGTGGAGACGCGTCCCAATTGTCATGCCAAGACTCGAGGAGAATCCCGAGGTGTCCGTCGCACTTAGGCAGTAGTCCTTATGTCGCTGAACAAACACGTGTCTGGAAGGGCCCTCCCCGTCGTAACTCCAGAATATACCCCATGTTCTGGCCGCAACTCGAGAAAAACCATGAGACTTCCCCCTCGCCCCGAGATGAGGCCCGATTCCCCTGCACTGCGTCCAGAGCAATTCCGTGTTCCACATCAAACGTGAAAGGAGCCTTGATTTCCTTGATGACACTCCAGAGAAAACCCAAGATCACTGTCTCAAGTCTAGAGGGATAATGAGGTCACTGGAGCAACACGAAAGGGCTCCGTCGACCCCAAATCAACTCGAGATGAGAGCTTAGTCCCTGGCTTCGACTCAAGAGGAATACCAACTTTCCTCAAGCACCTCAAGAGCAGGCTTCTCTCAGCTACAGGTATGTGAGAGGGACCCTGAGTTTGTGGCCTCAATTGGAATGGACAACGAGATGCTCTGACTCGAAGTAAGGCCGGATATCCCTGCAGTGAATTGAATGCAGGCTCGTCTTGCATCTCCCAAGACGAAGGGATGTCTGAATCCCCTGTGCAGAACACAGAGAAAGACCTAGTCCTCTGCCTCAACGCGTCCGGAGGCGTCATATCCTTTGAAAACTCGAGAGGTCCACGGAGATCAATGCTTCCAAAGGAGACGATGCCTGACTCCTCTTGAAAATGGATAGGAGTCCCAGGATCCCTGTGGCACGTGGAAAGGGACCCTGGGTCTCCCGCCTCACGTTTAGACGCGTTTCAATTGCCATGCCAAGACTCGAGGAGAATCCCGAGGTGTCCCTCGCACCTAGGCAGGAGTCCTGACGTCGCTGAACAAACACGTGTCTGGAAGGGCCCTCCCCGTCGTAACTCGACAATATACCACAGGTTCCGGCCGCAACTCGAGAAAAACCATGAGACTTCCCCCTCGCCGCGAGATGAGGCCCGATTCCCCTGCACTGCGTGCAGAGCAATTCCGTGTTCCACATCAAACGTGAAAGGAGCCTTGATTTCCTTGATGGCACTCCAGAGAAAACCCAAGATCACTGTCTCCAATCTAGAGGGATCCTGAGGTCACTGGAGCAACACGAAAGAGCTCCGTGGACCCCAAATCAACTCGAGATGAGAGTTTAGTCCCTGGCTTCGACTCAACAGGAATACCGACTTTCCACAAGCACCTCAAGATTAGGCTTCTCTCTGCTACAGGTAAGTGAGAGTGACCCTGAGTTTGTGGCCTCAAGGGGAATGGACACCGAGATGCTCTGACTCGAAGTAAGGCCGGATATCCCTGCAGTGAATTGAATGCAGGCTCGTCTTGCATCTCCCAAGACGAAGGGATGTCTGAATCCCCTGTGGAGACCACAGAGAAAGACCTAGATCTCCGCCTCTTCGCGAAGGGAGGCCTCACATCCTTTGAAAACTCAAGAGGTCCGCGGAGATCAATGCTTCCAAATGAGACGATGCCTGACTCCTCTTGAAAATGGATAGGAGTCCCAGGATCCCTGTGGCACGTCAAAGGGACCCTGGGTCTCCCACCTCATGTGGAGACGCGTCACAATTGCCATGCCAAGACTCCAGGAGAATCCCAAGGTGTCCCTCGCCCCTAGGCAGGGGTCCTGACGTCGCTGAACAAACACGTGTCTGGAATGGCCCTCCCCGTCCTAACTCGAGAATATACCCCATGTTCCGGCCGCAACTCGAGAAAAACCATGAGATTTCCCCCTCGCCGCGAGTTGAGGCCCGATTCCCCTGCACTGCATGCAGAGCAATTCCGTGTTCCACATCAAACGTGAAAGGAGCCTTGATTTCCTTGATGGCACTCCAGAGAAAACCCAAGATCACTGTCTCAAGTCTAGAGGGATCCTGACGTCACTGGAGCAACACGAAATTTCCCCTTGGACCCCAAATCAACTCGAGATGAGAGTTAGTCCCTGGCTTCGAATCAAGAGGAATACCAAATTTTCACAAGCAGCTCAAGAGGAGGCTTCTCTCAGCTACAGGTAAGTGAGAGGGACCCTGAGTGTGTGTCCTCAAGTGGAATGGACACCGAGATGCTCTGACTCGAAGTAAGGCCGGATATCCCTGCAGTGAATTGAATGCAGGCTCATCTTGCATCTCCCAAGACGAAGGGATGTCTGAATCCCCTGTTGAACCACAGAGAAAGACCTAGTTCTCCGCCTCATCGCGACCGGAGGCCTCACATCCTTTGAAAACTCAAGAGGTCCGCGGAGATCAATGCTTCCAAAGGAGACGATGCCTGACTCTTCCTGAAAATGGATAGGAGTCCCAGGATCCCTTTGGCACGTGGAAAGGGACACTGGGCCTTCCGCCTCACGTGGAGACGCGTCCCAATTGCCATGCCAAGACTCGAGGAGAATCCCGAGGTGTCCCTTGCACCTAGGCAGGAGTCCTGACGTGGCTGAACAAACACGTGTCTGGAAGGGCCCTCCCCGTCGTAACTCGAGAATATACCCCAGGTTCCGGCTGCAACTCGAGAAAAACGATGAGACTTTCCCTTCGCCGCGAGATAAGGCCTGATTCCCCTGCACTGCGTGCAGAGCAATTCCTTGTTCCACTTCAAACGTGAAAGGAGCCTTGATTTCCTTGAGGGCACTCCAGAGAAAACCCAAGATCACTGTTTCAAGTCTAGAGGGATCCTGAGGTCACTGGAGCAAAAGGTAAGGGCTCCGTGGACCCCAAATCAACTCGAGATGAGAGCTTAGTCCCTGGCTTCAACTCAAGAGGAATACGAACTTTCCACAATCCCCTCAAGAGGAGGCTTCTCTCAGCTACAGGTATGTGAGAGGGACCCTGAGTTTGTGGCCTCAAGTAGAATGGACACCGAGATGTTCTGACTAGAAGTAAGGCCGGATATCCCTGCAGTGAATTGAATGCAGGCTCATCTTGCATCTCCCAAGATGAAGGGATATCTGAATCCCCTGTGGAGACCACAGAGAAAGACCTAGTTCTCAGCCTCATGGCGACCGGAGGCCTCACATCCTTTGAAAACTCGAGAGGTCGGCGGAGATCAATGCTTCCAAAGGAGACGATGCCTGACTCCTCTTGAAAATGGATAGGAGACCCAGGATCCCTGTGGCACGTGGAAAGGGACCCTGGGTCACCCGCCTCACGTGGAGACACGTCCCAATTGCCATGCCAAGACTCGAGGAGCATCCCGAGTTGTCCCTCGCAACTAGGCAGGAGTCCTGACGTCGCTGAACAAACACGTGTCTGGAAGGGACCTCCCCGTCTTAACTTGAGAATATACCCCAGGTTCCGGCCGCAATTCGAGAAAAACCATGAGACTTCCCCCTCGCCGCGAGATGAGGCCCGATTCTCCGGCACTGCGTGTAGAGCATTCCGTGTTCCACATCAAACGTGAAAGGAGCCTTGATTTCCTTGATGGCACTCCAGAGAAAACCCAAGATCACTGTCTCAAGTCTAGAGGGATCCTGAGGTCACTGGAGCAACACGAAACGGCTCCGTGGACCCCAAATCAACTCAAGATGAGAGCTTAGTCCCTGGCTTTGACTCAAGAGGAATACCAAATTTTCACAAGCAGCTCAAGAGGAGGCTTCTCTCAGCTACAGGTAAGTGAGAGGGACCCTGAGTGTGTGTCCTCAAGTGGAATGGACACCGAGATGCTCTGACTCGAAGTAAGGCCGGATATCCCTGCAGTGAATTGAATGCAGGCTCGTCTTGCATGTCCCAAGACGAAGGGATGTCTGAATCCCCTGTGGAACCACAGAGAAAGACCTAGTTCTCCGCCTCATCGCGACCGGAGGCCTCACATCCTTTGAAAACTCAAGAGGTCCGCGGAGATCAATGCTTCCAAAGGAGACGATGCCTGACTCTTCCTGAAAATGGATAGGAGTCCCAGGATCCCTTTGGCACGTGGAAAGGGACACTGGGCCTTCCGCCTCAAGTGGAGACGCGTCCCAATTGCCATGCCAAGACTCGAGGAGAATCCCGAGGTGTCCCTTGCACCTAGGCAGGAGTCCTGACGTGGCTGAACAAACACGTGTCTGGAAGGGCCCTCCCCGTCGTAACTCGAGAATATACCCCAGGTTCCGGCCGCAACTCGAGAAAAACGATGAGACTTTCCCTTCGCCGCGAGATAAGGCCTGATTCCCCTGCACTGCGTGCAGAGCAATTCCTTGTTCCACTTCAAACGTGAAAGGAGCCTTGATTTCCTTGAGGGCACTCCAGAGAAAACCCAAGATCACTGTTTCAAGTCTAGAGGGATCCTGAGGTCACTGGAGGAACACGAAAGGGCTCCGTGGACCCCAAATCAACTCGAGATGAGAGCTTAGACCCTGGCTTCGACTCAAGAGGAATACCCACTTTTCACAAGCACCTCAAGACGAGGCTTCTCTCAGCTACAGGTATGTGAGAGGGACCCTGAGTTTGTGGCCTCAAGTGGAATGGACACCGAGATGCTCTGACTCGAAGTAAGGCCGGATATCCCTGCAGTTAATTGAATGCAGGCTCATCTTGCATCTCCCAAGACGAAGGGATGTCTGAATCCCCTGTGGAGACCACACAGAAAGACCTAGTCCACCGCCTCAACGCGACCGGAGGCCTCACATCCTTTGAAAACTCGAGAGGTCCGCGGAGATCAATGCTTCCAAAGGAGACGATGCCTGACTCCTCTTGAAAATGGATAGGAGTCCCAGGATCCCTGTGGCACGTGGAAAGGGACCCTGGGTTTCCCGCCTCACGTGGAGACGCGGCCCAATTGCCATGCCAAGACTCGAGGAGAACCCCGAGGTGTCCCTCACACCTAGGCAGGAGTCCTGACGTCGCTGAACAAACACGTGTCTGGAAGGGCCCTCCCCGTCGTAACTCGAGAATATACCCCAGGTTCCGGCCGCAACTCGAGAAAAACCATGAGACTTCCCCCTCGCCGCGAGATGAGGCCCGATTCCCCTGCACTGCATGCAGAGCAATTCCGTGTTCCACATCAAACGTGAAAGGAGCCTTGATTTCCTTGATGGCACTCCAGAGAAAACCCAAGATCACTGTCTCAAGTCTAGAGGGATCCTGAGGTCACTGGAGCAACACGAAAGGGCTCCGTGGACCCCAAATCAACTCGAGATGAGAGCTTAGTCCCTGGCTTAGACTCAAGTGGAATACCAGCTTTCCACAAGCACCTCAAGAGGAGGCTTCTCTCAGCTACAGGTATGTGAGAGGGACCCTGAGTTTGTGGCCTCATGTGGAATGGACACCGAGATGCTCTGATTCAAAGTAAGGCCGGATATCCCTGCAGTGAATTGAATGCAGGCTCGTCTTGCATCTCCCAAGACGAAGGGATGTCTGAATCCCCTGTTGAGACCACAGAGAAAGACCTAGTCCTCCGCCTCATCGCGACCGGAGGCCTCACATCCTTTGAAAACTCGAGAGGTCCGCGGAGATCAATGCTTCCAAAGGAGACGATGCCTGACTCCTCTTGAAAATGGATAGGAGTCCCAGGATCCCTGTGGCACGTGCAAAGGGACCCTGGGTCTCCCGCCTCACGTGGAGACCCGTCCCAATTGCCATGCCAAGACTCGAGGAGAATCCCGAGGTTTCCCTCGCACCTAGGCAGTAGTCCTTATGTCGCTGAACAAACACGTGTCTGAAAGGGCCCTCCCCGTCGTAACTCGAGAATATACCCGAGGTTCCGGCCCCAACTCGAGAAAAACCATGAGACTTCCCACTTGCCGCGAGATGAGGCCCGATTCCCCTGCACTGTGTCCAGAGCAATTCCGTGTTCCACATCAAACGTGAAAGGAGACTTGATTTCCTTGATGACACTCCAGAGAAAACCCAAGATCACTGTCTCAAGTCTAGAGGGATAATGAGGACACTGGAGCAACACGAAAGGGCTCCGTCGACCCCAAATCAACTCGAGATGAGAGCTTAGTCCCTGGCTTCGACTCAAGAGGAATACCAACTTTCCACAAGCACCTCAAGAGGAGGCTTCTCTCAGCTACAGGTATGTGAGAGGGACCCTGAGTTTGTCGCCTCAAGTGGAATGGACACCGAGATGCTCTGACTCGAAGTAAGGCCCGATATCCCTGCAGTGAATTGAATGCAGGCTCGTCTTGCATCTCCCAAGACGAAGGGATGTCTGAATCCCCTGTGCGGACCACAGAGAAAGACCTAATTTTAGGCCTCATCGCGACCGGTGGCCTCATATCCTTTCAAAATTCGAGAGGTCCGCGGAGATCAATGCTTCCAAAGGAGACGATGCCTGACTCCTCTGGAAAATGGATAGGAGTCCCAGGATCCCTGTGGCACGTGGAAAGGGACCCTGGTTCTCCCGCCTCACGTGGAGACGCGTCCAAATTGCCATGCCAAGACTCGAGGAGAATCCCGAGGTGTCCCTCGCACCTAGGCAGGAGTCCTCACGTCGCTGAAAAAACCCTTGTCTGGACAGGCCCTCCCCGTCGTAACTCGAGAATATACCCCAGGTTCCGGCCGCAACTCGAGAAAAACCATGAGAATTCCCCCTCCCCGCGAGATGAGGTCCGATTCCCCTGCATATAGTGCAGACCAATACCGTGTTCCACATCAAACGTGAAAGGAGCCTTGATTTCCTTGATGGCACTCCAGAGAAAACCCAAGATCACTGTCTCAAGTCTAGAGGGATCCTGAGGTCACTGTAGAAACACGAAAGGGATCCGTGGACCCCAAATCAACTCGAGATGAGAGCTTAGTCCCTGGCTTCGACTCAAGAGGAATACCAACTTTCCACAAGCACCTCAAGAGGAGGCTTCTCTCAGCTACAGATATGTCAGAGGGACCCTGAGTTTGTGGACTCAAGTGGAATGCACACCGAGATGCTCTGACTCGAAGTAAGGCCGGATATCCCTGCAGTGAATTGAATGCAGGCTCGTCTTGCATCTCCCAAGACGAAGGGTTGTCTGAATCCCCTGTGGAGCCCACAGAGAAAGACCTAGTCCTCCGCCTCAACGCGACCGGAGGCCTCACATCCTTTGAAAACTCGAGTGGTTAGCGGAGATCAATACTTCCGAAGGAGACGATGCCTGACTCCTCTTGAAAATGGATAGGAGTCCCAGGATCCCTGTGGCACGTCGAAAGGGACCCTGGGTTTCCCGCCTCACGTGGAGACGCGTCCCAATTGCCATGCCAAGACTCGAGGAGAATCCCGAGGTGTCCCTTGCACCTAGGCAGGAGTCCTGACGTCGCTGAACAAACACGTGTCTGGAAGGGCCCTCCCCGTCGTAACTCGAGAATATACCCCAGGTTCCGGCCACAACTCGAGAAAAACCATGAGACTTCCCACTCCCCGCGATATGAGGCCCGATTCCGCTGCCCTGCGTGCAGAGCAATTCCGTATTCCACATCAAAAATGAAAGGAGCCTTGATTTCCTTGATGGCACTCCAGAGAAAACCCAAGATCACTGTCTCAAGTCTAGAGGGATCCTGAGGTCACTGGAGCAACACGAAAGGGCTCCGTGGACCCCAAATCAACTCGAGATGAGAGCTTAGTCCCTGGCTTCAAATTGAGAGGAATACCAACTTTCCACAAGCACCTCAAGAGGAGGCTTCTCTCAGCTACAGGTATGTGAGAGGGACCCTGAGTTTGTGGCCTCAAGTGGAATGGACACCGAGATGCTCTGACTCGAAGTAAGGCCGGATATCCCTGCAGTGAATTGAATGCAGGCTCGTCTTGCATCTCCCAAGACGAAGGGATGTCTGAATCCCCTGTGGAGACCACAGAGAAAGACCTAATTTTCCGCCTCATCGCGACCGGTGGCCTCACATCCTTTGAAAATTCGAGAGGTCCGCGGAGATCAATGCTTCCAAAGGAGACGATGCCTGACTCCTCTTGAAAATGGATAGGAGTCCCAGGATCCCTGTGGCACGTGGAAAGGGACCCTGGTTCTCCCGCCTCTCGTGGAGACGCGTCCAAATTGCCATGTCAAGACTCGAGGAGAATCCCGAGGTGTCCCTCGCACCTAGGCAGGAGTCCTCACGTCGCTGAACAAATCCGTGTCTGGAAGGGCCCTCCCCGTCGTAACTCGAGAATAGACCCCAGGTTCCGGCCGCAACTCGAGAAAAACCATGAGACTTCCCCCTCGCCGCGAGATGAGGCCTGATTCCCCTGCACTGCGTGCAGAGCAGTTCCGTGTTCCACATCAAACGTGAAAGGAGCCTTGATTTCCTTGATGGCACTCCAGAGAAAAACTAAGATCACTGTCTCAAGTCTAGAGGGATCCTGAGGTCACTGGAGCAACACGAAAGGGCTCCGTGGACCCCAAATCAACTCGAGATGAGAGCTTAGTCCCTGGCTTCGACTCAAGAGGAATACCAACTTTCCGCAAGCACCTCAAGAGGAGGCTTCTCTCAGCTAAAGGTATGTGAGAGGGACCCTGAATTTGTGGCCTCAAGTGTAATGGACAACGTGATGCTCTGACTGGAAGTAAGGCCGGATATCCCTGCAGTGAATTGAATGCAGGCTCGTCTTGCATCTCTCAAGACGAAGGGATGTCTGAATCCCCTGTGGAGATGACAGAGAAAGACCTAGTCCTCTGCCTCATCGCTACCGGAGGCCTCACATCCTTTGAAAACTCGAGAGGTCCGTGGAGATCAATGCTTCCAAAGGAGACAATGCCTGACTCCTCTTGAAAATGGATAGGAGTCCCAGGATCCCTGTGGCACGTGGAAAGGGACCCTGGTCTCCCGACTTAAGTGGAGACGCGTCCCAATTGCCATGCCAAGACTCGAGGAGAATCCCGAGATGTCCCTCGCACCTAGGCAGGAGTCCTGACGTCGCTGAACAAACACGTGTCTGGAAGGGCCCTCTTCGTCGTAACTCGAGAATATACCCCAGGTTCCGGCCGCAACTCGAGAAAAACCATGAGACTTAACCCTCGCTGCGAGATGAGGCACGATTCCGCTGCACTGCGTGCAGAGCAATTCGGTGTTCCACATCAAACATGATAGGAGCCTTGATTTCCTTGATGGCACTCCAGAGAAAACCCAAGATCACTGTCTCAAGTCTAGAGGGATCCTGAGGTCACTGGAGCAACATGAAAGGGCTCCGGGGACCCCAAATCTACTCGAGATGAGAGCTTATTCCCTGGCTTCGACTCAAGAGGAATACCAAGTTTCCACAAGCACCTCAAGAGGAGGCTTCTCTCAGCTACAGGTATGTGAGAGGGACCCTGACTTTGTGGCCTCAAGTGGAAAGGACACCGAGATGCTCGACTCGAAGTAAGGCTGGATATCCCTGCAGTGAATTGAATGCAGGCTCCTCTTGCATCTCCCAAGACGAAGGGATGTCTGAATCCCCTGTGGAGACCACAGAGAATGTCCTAGTTCTCCGCCTCATCACGACCGGAGGCCTCACATCCTTTGAAAACTCGAGATGTCTGCGGAGATCAATGCTTCCAAAGGAGAAGATGCCTGACTCCTCTTGAAAATGAATAGGAGTCCCAGGATCCCTGTGGCACGTGGAAAGGGACCCTGGGTCTCCCGCCTCACGTGGAGACGCGTCCTCATTGCCATGCCAAGACTCGAGGTGAATCCCGAAGTGTCCCTCGCACCTAGGCAGGAGTCCTGACGTCGCTGAACAAACACGTGTCTGGAAGGGCCCTCCCCGTCGTAACTCGAGAATATACCCCAGGTTCCGGCCGCAACTCGAGAAACACCATGAGACTTCCCCCTCGCCGCGAGATGAGGCCCGATTCCCCTGCACTGCGTCCAGAACAATTCCGTGTTCCACATTAAACGTGAAAGGAGCCTTGATTTCCTTGATGGCACTCCAGAGAAAACCCAAGATCACTGTCTCAAGTCTAGAGGGATCCTGAGGTCACTGGAGCAACACCAAAAGGCTCCGTGGACCCCAAATCAACTCGTGATGAGAGCTTAGTCCCTGGCTTCGACTCAAGAGGAATACCAACTTTCCACAAGCACTTCAAGAGGAGGCTTCTCTCAGCTACAGTTATGTGAGAGGGACCCTGAGTTTGTGGCCTCAAGTGGAATGGACACCGAGACGCTCTGACTCAAAGTAAGGCCGGATATCCCTGCAGTGAATTGAATGCAGGCTCGTCTTGCATCTCCCAAGACGCAGGGATGTCGGAATCCCCTGTGGAGACCACAGAGAAAGACCTAGTCCTCCGCATCATCGCGACCGGAGGCCTCACATCCTTTGAAAACTCGAGAGGCCTGCAGAGATCAATGCTTCCAAAGGAGACAATGCCTGACTCCTCTTGAAAATGGATAGGAGTCCCAGGATCCCTGTGGCACGTGGAAAGGGACCCTGGGTCTCCCGCCTCACGTGGAGACGCGTCCCAATTGCCATGCCAAGACTGGAGGAGAATCCCGAGGTGTCCCTCGCACCTAGGCAGGAGTCCTGACATCGCTGAAAAAACACGTGTCTGGAACGGCCCTCCCCGTCGTAACTCGAGAATATACCCCAGGTTCCGGGCGCAACTCGAGAAAAACCATGAAACTTCCCCCTCGCTGCAAGATGAGGCCCGAATCCCCTGGACTGCGTGCAGAGCAATTCCGTGTTCCACATTAAACGTGAAAGGAGACTTGATTTCCTTGATGGCACTCTAGAGAAAACCCAAGATCACTGTCTCAAGTCTAGAGGGATCCTGAGGTCACTGGAGCAACACGAAAGGGCTCCGTGGACCCCAAATCAACTCGAGATGAGAGCTTAGTCCCTGGCTTAGACTCAAGTGGAATACCAACTTTCCACAAGCACCTCAAGAGGAGGCTTCTCTCAGCTACAGGTATGTGAGAGGGACCCTGAGTTTGTGGCCTCATGTGGAATGGACACCGAGATGCTCTGACTCAAAGTAAGGCCGGATATCCCTGCAGTGAATTGAATGCAGGCTCGTCTTGCATCTCCCAAGACGAAGGGATGTCTGAATCCCCTGTTGAGACCACAGAGAAAGACCTAGTCCTCCGCCTCATCGCGACCGGAGGCCTCACATCCTTTGAAAACTCGAGAGGTCCGCGGAGATCAATGCTTCCAAAGGAGACGATGCCTGACTCCTCTTGAAAATGGATAGGAGTCCCAGGATCCCTGTGGCACGTGCAAAGGGACCCTGGGTCTCCCGCCTCACGTGGAGACGCGTCCCAATTGCCATGCCAAGACTCGAGGAGAATCCCGAGGTTTCCCTCGCACCTAGGCAGTAGTCCTTATGTCGCTGAACAAACACGTGTCTGAAAGGGCCCTCCCCGTCGTAACTCGAGAATATACCCGAGGTTCCGGCCCCAACTCGAGAAAAACCATGAGACTTCCCACTCGCCGCGAGATGAGGCCCGATTCCCCTGCACTGTGTCCAGAGCAATTCCGTGTTCCACATCAAACGTGAAAGGAGACTTGATTTCCTTGATGACACTCCAGAGAAAACCCAAGATCACTATCTCAAGTCTAGAGGGATAATGAGGACCCTGGAGCAACACGAAAGGGCTCCATCGACCCCAAATCAACTCGAGATGAGAGCTTAGTCCCTGGCTTCGACTCAAGAGGAATACCAACTTTCCACAAGCACCTCAAGAGGAGGCTTCTCTCAGCTACAGGTATGTGAGAGGGACCCTGAGTTTGTCGACTCAAGTGGAATGGACACCGAGATGCTCTGACTCGAAGTAAGGCCCGATATCCCTGCAGTGAATTGAATGCAGGCTCGTCTTGCATCTCCCAAGACGAAGGGATGTCTGAATCCCCTGTGTGGACCACAGAGAAAGACCTAATTTTAGGCCTCATCGCGACCGGTGGCCTCATATCCTTTCAAAATTCGAGAGGTCCGCGGAGATCAATGCTTCCAAAGGAGACGATGCCTGACTCCTCTGGAAAATGGATAGGAGTCCCAGGATCCCTGTGGCACGTGGAAAGGGACCCTGCTTCTCCCGCCTCACGTGGAGACGCGTCCAAATTGCCATGCCAAGACTCGAGGAGAATCCCGAGGTGTCCCTCGCACCTAGGCAGGAGTCCTCACGTCGCTGAACAAACCCTTGTCTGGACAGGCCCTCCCCGTCGTAACTCGAGAATATACCCCAGGTTCCGCCGCAACTCGAGAAAAACCATGAGAATTCCCCCTCCCCGCGAGATGAGGTCCGATTCCCCTGCATATAGTGCAGACCAATACCGTGTTCCACATCAAACGTGAAAGGAGCCTTGATTTCCTTGATGGCACTCCAGAGAAAACCCAAGATCACTGTCTCAAGTCTAGAGGGATCCTGAGGTCACTGTAGAAACACAAAAGGGATCCGTGTACCCCAAATCAACTCGAGATGAGAGCTTAGTCCCTGGCTTCGACTCAAGAGGAATACCAACTTTCCACAAGCACCTCAAGAGGAGGCTTCTCTCAGCTACAGATATGTCAGAGGGACCCTGAGTTTGTGGCCTCAAGTGGAATGCACACCGAGATGCTCTGACTCGAAGTAAGGCCGGATATCCCTGCAGTGAATTGAATGCAGGCTCGTCTTGCATCTCCCAAGACGAAGGGTTGTCTGAATCCCCTGTGGAGCCCACAGAGAAAGACCTAGTCCTCCGCCTCAACGCGACCGGAGGCCTCACATCCTTTGAAAACTCGAATGGTTAGCGGAGATCAATACTTCCGAAGGAGACGATGCCTGACTCCTCTTGAAAATGGATAGGAGTCCCAGGATCCCTGTGGCACGTCGAAAGGGACCCTGGGTTTCCCGCCTCACGTGGAGACGCGTCCCAATTGCCATGCCAAGACTCGAGGAGAATCCCGAGGTGTCCCTTGCACCTAGGCAGGAGTCCTGACGTCGCTGAACAAATACGTGTCTGGAAGGGCCCTCCCCGTCGTAACTCGAGAATATACCCCAAGTTCCGGCCACAACTCGAGAAAAACCATGAGACTTCCCACTCCCCGCGATATGAGGCCCCATTCCCCTGCCCTGCGTGCAGAGCAATTCCGTATTCCACATCAAAAATGAAAGGAGCCTTGATTTCCTTGATGGCACTCCAGAGAAAACCCAAGATCACTGTCTCAAGTCTAGAGGGATCCTGAGGTCACTGGAGCAACACGAAAGGGCTCCGTGGACCCCAAATCAACTCGAGATGAGAGCTTAGTCCCTGGCTTCAAATTGAGAGGAATACCAACTTTCCACAAGCACCTCAAGAGGAGGCTTCTCTCAGCTACAGGTATGTGAGAGGGACCCTGAGTTTGTGGCCTCAAGTGGAATGGACACCGAGATGCTCTGACTCGAAGTAAGGCCGGATATCCCTGCAGTGAATTGAATGCAGGCTCGTCTTGCATCTCCCAAGACGAAGGGATGTCTGAATCCCCTGTGGAGACCACAGAGAAAGACCTAATTTTCCGCCTCATCGCGACCGGTGGCCTCACATCCTTTGAAAATTCGAGAGGTCCGCGGAGATCAATGCTTCCAAAGGAGACGATGCCTGACTCCTCTTGAAAATGGATAGGAGTCCCAGGATCCCTGTGGCACGTGGAAAGGGACCCTGGTTCTCCCGCCTCTCGTGGAGACGCGTCCAAATTGCCATGTCAAGACTCGAGGAGAATCCCGAGGTGTCCCTCGCACCTAGGCAGGAGTCCTGACGTCGCTGAACAAACACGTGTCTGGAAGGGCCCTCCCCGTCGTAACTCGAGAATATACCCCAGGTTCCGGCCGCAACTCGAGAAACACCATGAGACTTCCCCCTCGCCGCGAGATGAGGCCCGATTCCCCTGCACTGCGTCCAGAACAATTCCCTGTTCCACATTAAACGTGAAAGGAGCCTTGATTTCCTTGATGGCACTCCAGAGAAAACCCAAGATCACTGTCTCAAGTCTAGAGGGATCCTGAGGTCACTGGAGCAACACCAAAAGGCTCCGTGGACCCCAAATCAACTCGTGATGAGAGCTTAGTCCCTGGCTTCGACTGAAGAGGAATACCAACTTTCCACAAGCACCTCAAGAGGAGGCTTCTCTCAGCTACAGTTATGTGAGAGGGACCCTGAGTTTGTGGCCTCAAGTGGAATGGACACCGAGACGCTCTGACTCAAAGTAAGGCCGGATATCCCTGCAGTGAATTGAATGCAGGCTCGACTTGCATCTCCCAAGACGCAGGGATGTCGGAATCCCCTGTGGAGACCACAGAGAAAGACCTAGTCCTCCGCATCATCGCGACCGGAGGCCTCACATCCTTTGAAAACTCGAGAGGCCTGCAGAGATCAATGCTTCCAAAGGAGACAATGCCTGACTCCTCTTGAAAATGGATAGGAGTCCCAGGATCCCTGTGGCACGTGGAAAGGGACCCTGGGTCTCCCGCCTCACGTGGAGACGCGTCCCAATTGCCATGCCAAGACTCGAGGAGAATCCCGAGGTGTCCCTCGCACCTAGGCAGGAGTCCTGACATCACTGAAAAAACACGTGTCTGGAACGGCCCTCCCCGTCGTAACTCGAGAATATACCCCAGGTTCCGGCCGCAACTCGAGAAAAACCATGAAACTTCCCCCTCGCTGCAAGATGAGGCCCGAATCCCCTGGACTGCGTGCAGAGCAATTCCGTGTTCCACATTAAACGTGAAAGGAGCCTTGATTTCCTTGATGGCACTCTAGAGAAAACCCAAGATCACTGTCTCAAGTCTAGAGGGATCCTGAGGTCACTTTAGCAACACGAAAGGGCTCCGTCGACCCCAAATCAACTCGAGATGAGAGCTTAGTCCCTGGCTTCGACTGAAGAGGAATACCAACTTTCCAAAAGCACCTCAAGAGGAAGCTTCTCTCAGCTACAGGTATGTGAGAGGGACCCTAAGTTTGTGGCCTCAAGTGGAAAGGACACCGAGATGCTCTGACTCGAAGTAAGCACGGATATCCCTGCAGTGAATTGAATGCAGGCTCGTCTTGCATCTCCCAAGACGAAGGGATGTCTGAATCCCCTGTGGAGACCACAGAGAAAGACCTAGTCCTCCGCCTCATCGCGACCGGAGGCCTCACATCCTTTGAAAACTCGAGAGGTCCGCGGAGATCAATGCTTCCTAAGGAGACGATGCCTGACTCCTCTTGAAAATGGATAGGAGTCCCAGGATCCCTGTGGCACGTCGAAAGGGACCATGGGTCTCCTGCCTCAGGTGGAGACGCGTCCCAATTGCCATGCCAAGACTCGAGGAGAATCCCGAGGTGTCCCTCGCACCTAGGCAGGAGTCCTGACGTCGCTGAACAAACACGTGTCTGGAAGGGCCCTCCCCGTCGTAACTCGAGAATATACCCCAGGTTCCGGCAGCAACTCGTGAAAAACCATGAGACTTCCCCCTCGCCGCGAGATGAGGCCCGATTCCCCTGCACTGCGTGCAGAGCAATTCCGTGTTCCATATCAAACGTGAAAGGAGCCTTGATTTCCTTGATGGCACTCCAGAGAAAACCCAAGATCACTGTCTCAAGTCTAGAGGGACCCTGAGGTCACTGGAGCAAAACGAAAGGGCTCCGTGGACCCCAAATCAACTCGAGATGAGAGCTTAGTCCCTGGATTCGAGTCAAGAGGAATACCAACTTTCCACAAGCACCTCAAGAGGAGGCTTCTCTCAGCTACAGGTATGTGAGAGGGACCCTGAGTTTGTGGCCTCAAGTGGAATGGACACCGAGATGCTCTGACTCGAAGTAAGGCCGGATATCCCTGCAGTGAATTGAATGCAGGCTCGTCCTGCATCTCCCAAGACGAACGGATGTCTGAATCCGCTGTGGAGACCACAGAGAAAGAGCTAGTTCTCCGCCTCATCGCGACCGGAGGCCTCACATCCTTTGAAAATTCGAGAGGTCTGCAGAGATCAATGCTTCCAAAGAAGACGATGCCTGACTCCTCTTGAAAATGGATAGGAGTCCCAGGATCACTGTGGCACGTGGAAAGGGACACTGAGTCTCCCGCCTCACGTGGAGACGCGTCCCACTTGCCATGCCAAGACTCAAGGAGAATCCCGAGGTGTCCCTCGCACCTAGGCAGGAGTCCTGACGTCGCTGAACAAACACGTGTCTGGAAGGGCCCTCCCCGACGTAACGTGAGAATATACCCCAGGTTCCGGCCGCAACTCGAGAAAAACCATGAGACTTCCCACTCGCCGCAAGATGAGGCACGATTCCCCTGCCCTGCGTGTAGAGCAATTCCGTATTCCACATCAAAAATGAAAGGAGCCTTGATTTCCTAGATCTCACTCCAGAGAAAACCCAAGATCACTGTCTCAAGTCTAGAGGGATCCTCAGGTCACTGGACCAACAGGAAAGGGCTCCGTGGACCCCAAATCAACTCGAGATGAGAGCTTAGTCCCTGGCTTCGACTCAAGAGGAATACCAACTTTCCACAAGCACCTCAAGAGGAGGCTTCTCTCAGCCACAGGTATGTGAGAGAGACACTGAGTTTGTGGCCTCAAGTGGAATGGACACCGAGATGCTCTGACTCAAAGTAAGGCCGGATATCCCTGCAGTGAATTGAATGCAGGCTCGTCTTGCATCTCCCAAGACGAAGGGATGTCTGAATCCCCAGTGGAGACCACAGAAAAAGACCTAGTCCACCGCCTCAATGCGACCGGAGGCCTCACATCATTTGAAAACTCGAGAGGTCTGCGGAGATCAATGCTTCCAAAGGAGACGATGCCTGACTCTTCTTGAAAATGGATAGGAGTCCCAGGATCACTGTAGCACGTGGAACGGGACCCTGGGTCTCCCACCTCACGTGGAGACGCGTCCCAATTGCCATGCCAAGACTCAAGGAGAATCCCGAGGTGTCCCTAGCACTTAGGCAGGAGTCCTGACGTCGCTGAACAAACACGTGTCTGGAAGGGCCCTCCCCGTCGGAACTCGAGAATATACCCCAGGTTCCGGCCGCAACTCGAGAAAAACCATGAGACTTCCCCCTCGTGGCGAGATGAGGCACGATTCCCCTGCACTGCGTGCAGAGCAATTCCGTGTTCCACATCAAACGTGAAAGGAGTCTTGATTTCCTTGATGGCACTCCAGAGAAAACCCAAGATCACTGTCTCAAGTCTAGAGGGATCCTGAGGGCACTGGAGCAACACAAAAGGGCTCCGTGGACCCCAAATCAACTCGAGATGAGAGCTTAGTCCCTGGCTTCGACTCAAGAGGAACACCAACTTTCCACAAGCACCTCAAGAGGAGGCTTCTCTCAGCCACAGGTATGTGAGAGGGACACTGAGTTTGTGGCCTCAAGTGGAATGGACACCGAGATGCTCTGACTCGAAGTAAGGCCTGATATCCCTGCAGTGAAATGAATGCAGGCTCGTCTTGCATCTCCCAAGACGAAGGGATGTCTGAATCCCCTGTGGAGACCACAGAGAAAAACCTAGTTCTCCGCCTCATCGCGACCTGAGGACTCACATCCTTTGAAAACTCGACAGTTCCGCGGAGAAAAATGCTTCCAAAGGAGACGATGCCTGACTCCTCTTGAAAATGGATAGGACTCCCCGGATCGCGGTGGCGCGTGGAAAGGGACCCTGGGTCTCCCGTCTCACGTGGAGACGCGTCCCAATTGCCATGCCAAGACTCGAGGAGAATCCCGAGGTGTCCCTAGCACCTAGGCAGGAGTCCTGACGTCGCTGAACAACCACGTGTCTGGAAGGGCCCTCCCCGTCGTAAATCGAGAATATACCCCAGGTTCTGGCCGCAACTGGAGAAAAACCATGAGACTTCCGCCTCGCCGCGAGATGAGGCCCGATTCCCCTGCACTGCGTGCGGAGCAATTCCGTATTCCACATCAAACGTGAAAGGAGCCTTGATATCCTTCATGGCACTCCAGAGAAAACCCAAGATCACTGTCTCAAGTCTAGAGGGATCCTGAGGTCACTGGAGCAACACGAAAGGGCTCCGTGGACCCCAAATCAACTCGAGATGAGAGCTTAGTCCCTGGCTTCGACTCAAGAGGAATACCAACTTTCCACAAGCACCACAAGAGGAGGCTTCTCTCAGCTACAGGTATGTGAGAGGTACCCTGAATTTGTGGCCCCAAGTGGAATGGACACCGAGATGCTCTGACTCGAAGTAAGGCCGGATATCCCTGCAGTGAATTGAATGCAGGCTCGTCTTGCATCTCCCAAGATGAAGGGATGTCTGAATCCCATGTGGAGACCACAGATAAAGACCTAGTTCTCCACCTCATCGCGACCGGAGGCCTCACATCCTTTGAAAACTCGAGAGGTCCGCGGAGGTCAATGCTTCCAAAGGAGACGATGCCTGACTCCTCTTGAAAATGGATAGGAGTCCCTGGATCCCTGTGGCACGTGGAAAGGGAACCTGGGTCTCCCGCCTCATGTGGAGACGCATCCCAATTGCCATGCCAAGACTTGAGGAGAATCCCGAGGTGTCCCTCGCACCTAGGCAGGAGTCCTGACGTCCCTGAACAAACACGTGTCTGGAAGGGCCCTCCCCGTCGTAACTCGAGAATATACCCCAGGTTCCGGCCGCAACTCGAAAAAAACCATGAGACTTCCCATTCGCCGCGAGATGAGGCGTGATTCCCCTGCACTGCGTGCAGAGCAATTCCGCGTTCCACATCAAACGTGAAAGGAGCCATGATTTCCTTGATGGCATTCCAGAGAAAACCCAAGACCACTGTCTCTAGTCTAGAGGGATCCTGAGGTCACTGGAGCAACACGAAAGGGTTCCGTGTACCCCAAATTAACTCGTGATGACAGCTTAGTCCCTGGCTTAGACACAAGAGGAATACCAACTTTCCACAAGCACCACAAGAGGAGGCTTCTCTCAGCTACAGGTATGTGAGAGGGACCCTGAGTTTGTGGCCTCAAGTGGAATGGACACCGAGATGCTCTGACTCGAAGTTAGGCCGGATATCCCTGCAGTGAATTGAATGCAGGCTCGTCTTGCATCTCCCAAGACGAAGGGATGACTGAATCCGCTGTGGAGACCAAAGAGAAAGACCTAGTCCTCCGCCTCATTGCGACCGGAGGCCTCACATCCTTTGAAAACTCGAGACGTCCGCGGAGATCTATGCTTCCAAAGGAGACGATGCCTGACTCCTCTTGAAAATGCATAGGAGTCCCAGGATCCCTGTGGCACATGGAAAGGGACCCTGGGTCTCCCGCCTCATGTGGAGACGCGTCCCAATTGCCATGCCAAGACTCGAGGAGAATCCCGAGGTGTCCCTCGCACCTAGGCAGGAGTCCTGACGTCGCTGAACAAACACGTGTCTGGAAGGGCCCTCCCCGTCGGAACTCGAGAATATACCCCAGGTTCCGGCCGCAACTCGAGAAAAACCATGAGACTTCCCCCTCGCCGCCAGTTGAGGCCCGATTCCCCTGCACTGCGTGCAGAGCAATTCCGTGTTCCACATCAAACGTGAAAGGAGCCTTGATTTCCTTGATGGCACTCGAGAGAAAACCCAAGATCACTGTCTCAAGTCTAGAGGGATCCTGAGGTCACTGGAGCAACACGAAAGTGCTCCGTATACCCCAAATCAACTCGAGATGAGAGCTTAGTCCCTGGCTTCGACTCAAGAGGAATACCAACTTTCCACAAGCACCTCAAGAGGAGGCTTCTCTCAGCTACAGGTATGTGAGAGGGACCCTGAGTTTGTGGCCTCAAGTGGAATGGACACCGAGATGCTCTGACTCGAAGTAAGGCCGCATATCCCTGCAGTGAATTGAATGCAGGCTCGTCTTGCATCTCCCAAGACGAAGTGATGTCTGAATCCCCTGAGGAGACCACAGAGAAAGACCTAATCCTCCGCCTCATCGCGACCGGAGGCCTCACATCCTTTGAAAACTCGAGAGGTCCGCGGAGATCAATGCTTCCAAAGGAGACGATGCCTGACTCCTCTTGAAAATGGATAGGAGTCCCAGGATCCCTGTGGCACGTGGAAAGGGACCCTGGGTCTCCCGCCTCACGTGGAGACGCGTCCCAATTTCCATGCCAAGAATTGTGGAGAATCCCGAGGTGTCCCTCGCACCTAGGCAGGAGTCCTGACGTCCCTGAACAAACACGTGTCTGGAAGGGCCCTCCCCGTCGTAACTCGAGAATATACCCCAGGTTCCAGCCGGAACTCGAGAAAAACCATGAGACTTCCCCCTCGCCGCGACATGAGGCCCGATTCCCCTGCACTGCGTGCAGAGCAATTCCATGTTCAACATCAAACGTGAAAGGAGCCTTGATTTCCTTGATGGCACTCCAGAGAAAACCCAAGATCACTGTCTCAAGTCTAGAGGGATCCTGAAGTCACTGTAGAAACACAAAAGGGCTCCGTGGACCCCAAATCAACTCGCGATGAGAGCTGAGTCCCTGTCTTCGACTCAAGAGGAATAAAAACTATCCATAAGCACCTCAAGAGGAGGCTTCTCTCAGCTATAGGTATGTTAGAGGGACCCTCAGTTTGTGGCCTCAAGTGGAATTGACCCCGAGATGCTCTGACTCGAAGTAAGGCCGGATATCCCTGCAGTGATTTGAATGCAGGCTCGTCTTGCATCTCCCAAGACGAAGTGATGTCTTAATCCCCTGTGGAGACCACAGAGAAAGACTTAATTCTCCGCCTCAACGCGAACGGAGGCCTCACATACTTTGAAAACTCGAGAGGTCCGCGGAGATCAATGCTTCCAAAGGAGATGATGCCTGACTCCTCTTGAAAATGGATAGGAGTCCCAGGATCCCTGTGGCACGTCGAAAGGGACCCTGGGTCTCCCGCCTCACGTGGAAACGCGTCCCAATTGCCATGGCAAGACTCGAGGAGAATCCCGAGGTGTCCCTCACACCTAGGCAGGAGTCCTGATGTCGCTGAACAGACAATTGTCTGGAAGGGCCCTCCCCGTCGTAACTCGAGAATATACCCCAGATTCCGGCCGCAACTCGAGAAAAACCATGAGACTTCCCCCTCGCCGCGAGATGAGGCCCGATTCCCCTGCACTCCGTGCAGAGCAATTCCGTGTTCCACATCAAACGTGGAAGGAGCCTTGATTTCCTTGATGGCACTCCAGAGAAAACCCAAGATCACTGTCTCAAGTCTAGAGGGATCCTGAGGTCACTGGAGTAACACAAAAGGGCTCCATGGACCCGAAATCAACTCGAGAAGAGAGCTTAGTCCCTGGCTTCGACTCAAGAGGAATACCAACTTTCCACAAGCACCTCAAGAGGAGGCTTCTCTCAGCTACAGGTATGTGAGAGGGACCCTGAGTTTGTGGCCTCAAGTGGAATGGACACCGAGATACTCTGAAGCGAAGTAAGGCCGGATATCCCTGCATTGAATTGAATGCAGGTTCGTCTTGCATCTCCCAAGACGAAGGGATGTCTGAATCCCCTGTGGAGACCACAGAGAAAGACCTAGTTCTCCGCCTCTTCGAGACCGGAGGCCTTACATCCTTTGAAAACTCGAGAGGTCGCGGAGATCAATGCTTCCAAAGGAGACGATGCCTGAATGCTCTTGAAAATGGATAGGAGTCCCAGGATCCCTGTGGCTCGTGGAAAGGGACCCTGGGTCTCCCGCCTCACGTGGAGACGCGTCCCAATTGCCATGCCAAGACTCGAGGAGAATCCCGAGGTGTCCCTCGCACCTAGGCAGGAGTCCTGATGTCGCTGAACAAACACGTGTCTACAAAGGCCCTCCCCGTCGTAACTCGAAAATATACCCCAGGTTCCGGCCGCTACTTGAGAAAAACCATGAGACAACCCCCTTGCCGCGAGATGAGGCCCGATTCCCCTGCACTGCGTGCAGAGCAATTCCGTGTTCCACATCAAACGTGAAAGGAGCCTTGATTTCCTTGAGGGCACTCCAGAGAAAACCCAAGATCACTGTCTCAAGTCTAGAGGGATCCTGAGGTCACTGGAGCAACACGAAATTTCTCCGTGGACCCCAAATCAACTCGAGATGAGAGCTTAGTCCCTGGCTTCGACTCAAGAGGAATACCAACTTTCCACAAGCACCTCAAGTGGAGGCTTCTCTCAGCTACAGGTATGTGAGAGGGACCCTGAGTTGGTGGCCTCAAGTGGAATGGACACCGAGATGCTCTGACTCGAAGTAAGCCCGGATATCCCTGCAGTGAATTGAATGCAGGCTCGTCTTGCATCTCCCAAGCCGAAGTGATGTGTGAATCCACTGTGGAGACCACAGAGAAAGAACTAGTCCTCCGCCTCATCGCGACTGGAGGCCTCACATCCTTTGAAAACTCGAGAGGTCCGCGGAGATCAATGCTTCCAAAGGAGACGATGCGTGACTCCTCTTGAAAATGGATAGGAGTTCCCGGATCCCTGTGGCACGTGGAAAGGGACACTGGGTCTCCCGCCTCACGTGGAGACGCGTCCCTATTGCCATGCCAAGACTCGAGGAGAATCCCGAGGTGTCCCTCGCACCTAGGCAGGAGTCCTGACGGCGCTGAACAAACACGTGTCTGGAAGGGTTCTCCCCGTCGTAACTCGAGAATTTACCCCAGGTTCCGGCCACAACTCGAGAAAAACCATGAGAATTCCCCCTCGCCGTGAGATGAGGCCCGATTCCCCTGCACTGCGTGCAGGGCAATTGAGTGTTCCACATCAATCGTGAAAGGAGCCTTGATTTCCTTGATGGCACTCCAGAGAAAACCCAAGATCACTGTCTCAAGTCTAGAGGGATCCTGAGGTCACTGGAGCAACACGAAAGGGCTCCGTGGACCCCAAATCAACTCGAGATGAGAGCTTAGTCCCTGGCTTCGACTCAAGAGGAATACGAACTTTCCACAAGCACCTCAAGAGAAGGCTTCTCTCAGCTACAGGTATGTGAGAGGGACCCTGAGTTTGTGGCCTCAAGTGGAATGGACACCGAGATGCTCTGACTCGAAGTAAGGCCGGATATCCCTGCAGTGAATTGAATGCAGGCTCGTCTTGCATCTCCCAAGAAGAAGGGATGTCTGAATCCCCTGTGTAGACCACAGAGAAAGACCTAGTTCTCCGCCTCATCTCGACCGGAGGCCTCACATCCTTTGAAAACTCGAGAGGTCCGCGGAGATCAATGCTTCCAAAGGAGACGATGCCTGACTCCTCTTGCAAATGGATAGGAGTCCCAGGATCCCTGTGGCACGTGGAAAGGGACCCTGGGTCTCCCGCCTCACGTGGAGACGCGTCCCAATTGCCATGTCAAGACTCGAGGAGAATCCCGAGGTGTCCCTCGCACCTAGGAAGGAGTCCTGACGTCGCTGAAGAAACACATGTCTGGAAGGGCCCTCCCCGTCTTAACTCGAGAATATGCCCCAGGTTCCGGCCGCAACTCGAGAAAAACCATGAGACTTCCCCCTCGCCGCGAGATGAGGCCCGATTCCCCTGCACTGCATGCAGAGCAATTCCGTGTTCCACATCAAACGTGAAAGGAGCCTTGATTTCCTTGATGGCACTCCAGAGAAAACCCAAGATCACTGTCTCAAGTCTAGAGGGATCCTGAGGTCACTGGAACAACACGAAAGGGCTCCGTGGAACCCATATCAACTCGAGATGAGAGCTTAGTCCCTGGCTTCGACTCAAGAGGAATACCAACTTTCCACAAGCACCTCAAGAGGAGGCTTCTCTCAGCAACAGGTATGTGAGAGGGACCCTGAGTTTGTGGCCTCAAGTGGAATGGACACCGAGATGCTCTGACTCGAAGTAAGCCCGCATATCCCTGCAGTGAATTGAATGCAGGCTCGTCTTTCATCTCCCAAGACGAAGGGATCTCTGAATCCCCACTTGAGACCACAGAGAATGACCTAGTTCTCCGTCTCATTGCGACCCGAGGCCTCACATCCTTTTAAAACTCGAGAGGTCTGCGGAGATCAATCCTTCCAAAGGAGAAGAAGCCTGACTCCTCTTGAAAATGGATAGGAGTCCCAGGATCCCTGTGGCACGGGGAAAGGGACCCTGGATCTCCCGCCTCATGTGGAGACGCTTCCCAATTGCCATGCCAAGATTCGAGGAGAATACCGAGGTATCCCTCGCACCTAGGCAGGAGTCCTGACGTCGCTGAACAAACACGTGTCTGGAAGGGCCCTCCCCGTCGTAACTCGAGAATATACCCCAGGTTCCGGCCGCAACTCGAGAAAAACCATGAGACTTCCCCCTCGCCGCAAGATGAGGCCCGATTCCCCTGCACTGCGTGCAGAGCAATTCCGTGTTGCACATCAAACGTGAAAGGAGCCTTGATTTCCTTGGTGGCACTCCAGAGAAAACCCAAGATCACTGTCTCAAGTCTAGAGGGATCCTGAGGGCACTGTAGCAACACGAAAGGGCTCCGTGGACCCCAAATCAACTCGAGATGAGAGCTTAGTCCCTGGCTTCGACTCAAGAGGAATACCAACTTTCCACAAGCACCTCAAGAGGAGGCTTCTCTCAGCTACAGGTATGTGAGAGGGACCCTGAGTTTGTGGCCTCAAGTGGAAAGGACACCCAGATCCTCTGACTGGAACTAAGGCCGGATATCCCTGCAGTGAATTGAATACAGGCTCGTCTTGCATCTCCCAAGACGAAGGGATGTCTGAATCCCCTGTGGAGACCACAGAGAAAGAACTAGTTCTCCGGCTCATCGCGACCGGAAGCCTTGCATCCTTTGAAAACTCGAGAGGTCGCGGAGATCAATGCTTCCAAAGGAGACGATGCCTGACTCCTCTTGAAAATGGATAGGAGTCCCAGGATCCCTGTGGCACGTGGAAAGGGACCCTGGGTCTCCCGCCTCACGTGGAGACGGGTCCCAATTGCCATGCCAAGCCTCGGGGAGAATACCGAAGTGTCCATCGAACCTAGGCATGGGTTCTGATGTCGCTGAACAAACACGTATCTGGAAGTGAACCCCCCTTCGTAACTCGAGAATATACCCCAGGTTCCGGCCGCAACTCGAGAAAAACCATGAGACTTCCCCCTCGCCGCAAGATGAGGCCCGATTCCCCTGCACTGCGTGCAGAGCAATTCCGTGTTGCACATCAAACGTGAAAGGAGCCTTGATTTCCTTGGTGGCACTCCAGAGAAAACCCAAGATCACTGTCTCAAGTCTAGAGGGATCCTGAGGGCACTGTAGCAACACGAAAGGGCTCCGTGGACCCCAAATCAACTCGAGATGAGAGCTTAGTCCCTGGCTTCGACTCAAGAGGAATACCAACTTTCCACAAGCACCTCAAGAGGAGGCTTCTCTCAGCTACAGGTATGTGAGAGGGACCCTGAGTTGTGGCCTGAAGTGGAATGGACACCGAGATGCTCTGACTCGAAGTAAGGCCGGATATCCCTGCAGTGTATTGAATGCAGGCTCGTCTTGCATCTCCCAAGACGAAGGGATGTCTGAATCCCCTGTGGAGACGACAGAGATAGACCTAGTTCTCCGCCTCATCGCGACCGGAGGCCTCACATCCTTTGAAAACCCGAGAGGTCCGCGGAGATCAATGTTTCAAAGGAGACGATGCCTGACTCATCTTGAAAATGGATAGGAGTCCCAGGATCCCTGTGGCACGTGGAAACGGGACCTGGGTTTCCTGCCTCACGTGGAGACGCGTCCCAATTGCCATGCCAAGTCTCGAGGAGAATCCCGAGGTGTCCCTCGCACCTAGGCAGGCGTGCTGACTTCGCTGAACAAACACGTGTCTGGAAGGGCCCTCGCCGTAGTAACTCGAGAATATACCCCAGGTTCCGGCCGCATCTCGAGAAAAACCATGAGACTTCCCCTCGCCGCAACATGAGGCCCGATTCCCCTGTACTGCATGCAGAGCAATTCCGGGTTCCACATCAAACGTGAAAGGAGCCTTGATTTCCTTGATGGCACTTCAGGGAAAACCCAAGATCACTGTCTCAAGTATAGAGGGATCCTGAGGTCAATGGAGGAACACAAAAGGGCTCCCTGGACCCCAAATCAACTCGAGATGAGAGCTTAGTCCCTGGCTTTGACTCAATAGGAATACCATCTTTCTACAAGCACCTCAAGAGGAGGCTTCTCTCAGCTACACGTATGTGAGAGGGACCCTGAGTTTGTGGCGTCAAGTGGAATGGACACCGAGATGCTCTGTCTCGAGGTAAGGACAGATATCTCTGCAGTGAATTGAATGCAGGCTCGTCTTGCATCTCCCAAGACGAAGGGATGCCTGAATCCCATGTGGAGACCACAGAGAAAGACCTAGTTCTCCACATCATCGAAACCGGAGGCCTCACATCCTTTGAAAATTCGAGAGGTCCGCGGAGATCAATGCTTCCAAAGGAGACGATGCCTGACTCCTCTTGAAAATGGATAGGAGTCCCAGGATCCCTGTGACACGTGCAAAGGGACCCTGGGTCTCCCGACTCACGTGGAGACGCGTCCCAATTGCTATGCCAAGCCTCGGGGAGAATACCGAGGTGTCCATCGAACCTAGGCATTGGTTCTGACATTGCTGAACAAACACGTGTCTGGAAGGCCCCTCCCCGTTGTAACTTGAGAATATACCCCAGGTTCCGGCCGCAACTCGAGAACAACCATGAGACTTCCCCCTTGCCGCGAGATGAGGCCCGATTCCCCTGCACTGCATGCAGAGCAATTCCGTGTTCCACATCAAACGTGAAAGGAGCCTTGATTTCATTGATGGCACTCCAGAGAAAACCCAAGATCACTGTCTCAAGTCTAGAGGGATCCTGAGGTCACTGGAGCAACACAAAACGGCTCAGTGAACCACAAATCAACTCGAGATGAGAGCTTAGTCCCTGGCTTCGACTCAAGAGGAATACCAACTTTCCACAAGCACCTCAAGAGGAGGCTTCTCTCAGCTACAGGTATGTGAGAGGGACCCTGAGTTGTGGCCTGAAGTGGAATGGACACCGAGATGTTCTGACTCGAAGTAAGGCCGGATATCCCTGCAGTGTAT
Source organism: Dama dama (assembly GCF_033118175.1). Lineage (NCBI taxonomy): Eukaryota > Metazoa > Chordata > Mammalia > Artiodactyla > Cervidae > Dama > Dama dama. The sequence goes on along the minus strand of NC_083697.1, from coordinate 6,727,664 downwards.
TGAATGCAGGCTCGTCTTGCATCTCCCAAGACGAAGGGATGTCTGAATCCCCTGTGGAGACCACAGAGAAAGACCTAGTTCTCCGCCTCATCGCGACCGGAGGCCTCACATCCTTTGAAAACTCGAGAGGACCACGGAGATCAATGCTTGCAAAGGAGACGATGCCTGACTCCTCTTGAAAATGGATAGGAGTCCCAGGATCCCTGTGGCATGTGGAAAGGGACAATGGGTCTCCCGCCTCACGTGGAGACGCGTCCCAATTGCCAAGCCAAGACTCGAAGAGAATCCCGAGGTGTCCCTCGCACCTAGGCAAGAATCCTGACGTCGCTGAACAAACACGTGTCTGGAAGGGCCCTCCCCGTCGTAACTCTAGAATATACCCCAGGTTCCGGCCGCAACTCGAGAAAAACCATGAGACTTCCCCCTCGCCGTGATTTGAGGCCCGATTCCCCTGCACTGCGTGCAGAGCAATTCCGTGTTCCACATCAAACGTGAAAGGAGCCTTGATTTCCTTGATAGCACTCCAGAGAAAACCCAAGATCACTGTCTCAAGTCTAGAGGGATGTTGAGGTCACTGTATCAACACGAAAGGACTACCTGGAGCCCAAAGCAACTCGAGATGAGAGCATAGTCCCTGGCTTCGACTCAAGGGGAATACCAACTTTCCACAAGCACCTCAAGAGGAGGCTTCTCTCAGCTACAGGTATGTGAGAGGGACCCTGAGTTTGTGGCCTCAAGTGGAAAGGACACCCAGATCCTCTGACTGGAACTAAGGCCGGATATCCCTGCAGTGAATTGAATACAGGCTCGTCTTGCATCTCCCAAGACGAAGGGATGTCTGAATCCCCTGTGGAGACCACAGAGAAAGAACTAGTTCTCCGGCTCATCGCGACCGGAGGCCTCGCATCCTTTGAAAACTCGAGAGGTCGCGGAGATCAATGCTTCCAAAGGAGACGATGCCTGACTCCTCTTGAAAATGGATAGGAATCCCAGGATCCCTGTGGCACGTGGAAAGGGACCCTGGGTCTCCCGCCTCACGTGGAGACGGGTCCCAATTGCCATGCCAAGCCTCGGGGAGAATACCGAAGTGTCCATCGAACCTAGGCATGGGTTCTGATGTCGCTGAACAAACACGTATCTGGAAGTGAACCCCCCTTCGTAACTCGAGAATATACCCCAGGTTCCGGCCGCAACTCGAGAAAAACCATGAGACTTCCCCCTCGCCGCGAGATGAGGCCCGATTCCCCTGCACTGCGTGCAGAGCAATTCCGTGTTCCACATCAAACGTGAAAGGAGCCTTGATTTCCTTGATGGCACTCCAGAGAAAACCCAAGATCACTGTCTCAAGTCTAGAGGGATCCTGAGGTCACTGGAGCAACACAAAACGGCTCAGTGAACCCCAAATCAACTCGAGATGAGAGCTTAGTCCCTGGCTTCGACTCAAGAGGAATACCAACTTTCCACAAGCACCTCAAGAGGAGGCTTCTCTCAGCTACAGGTATATGAGAGGGACACTGAGTTGTGGCCTGAAGTGGAATGGACACCGAGATGCTCTGACTCGAAGTAAGGCCGGATATCCCTGCAGTGTATTGAATGCAGGCTCGTCTTGCATCTCCCAAGACGAAGGGATGTCTGAATCCCCTGTGGAGACGACAGAGAAAGACCTAGTTCTCCGGCTCATCGCGACCGGAGGCCTCACATCCTTTGAAAACCCGAGAGGTCTGCGGAGATCAATGCTTCAAAGGTGACGATGCCTGACTCCTCTTGCAAATGGATAGGAGTCCCAGGATCCCTGTGGCACGTGGAAACGGGACCTGGGTTTCCTGCCTCACGTGGAGACGCGTCCCAATTGCCATGCCAAGTCTCGAGGAGAATCCCGAGGTGTCCCTCGCACCTAGGCAGGCGTGCTGACTTCGCTGAACAAACACGTGTCTGGAAGGGCCCTCGCCGTAGTAACTCGAGAATATACCCCAGGTTCCGGCCGCATCTCGAGAAAAACCATGAGACTTCCCCTCGCCGTAACATGAGGCCCGATTCCCCTGTACTGCATGCAGAGCAATTCCGGGTTCCACATCAAACGTGAAAGGAGCCTTGATTTCCTTGATGGCACTTCAGGGAAAACCCAAGATCACTGTCTCAAGTATAGAGGGATCCTGAGGTCAATGGAGGAACACAAAAGGGCTCCCTGGACCCCAAATCAACTCGAGATGAGAGCTTAGTCCCTGGCTTTGACTCAAGAGGAATACCATCTTTCTACAAGCACCTCAAGAGGAGGCTTCTCTCAGCTACAGGTATGTGAGAGGGACCCTGAGTTTGTGGCGTCAAGTGGAATGGACACCGAGATGCTCTGTCTCGAGGTAAGGACAGATATCTCTGCAGTGAATTGAATGCAGGCTCGTCTTGCATCTCCGAAGACGAAGGGATGCCTGAATCCCATGTGGAGACCACAGAGAAAGACCTAGTTCTCCACATCATCGAAACCGGAGGCCTCACATCCTTTGAAAATTCGAGAGGTCCGCGGAGATCAATGCTTCCAAAGGAGACGATGCCTGACTCCTCTTGAAAATGGATAGGAGTCCCAGGATCCCTGTGACACGTGGAAAGGGACCCTGGGTCTCCCGCCTCACGTGGAGACGCGTCCCAATTGCTATGCCAAGCCTCGGGGAGAATACCGAGGTGTCCATCGAACCTAGGCATTGGTTCTGACGTTGCTGAACAAACACGTGTCTGGAAGGCCCCTCCCCGTTGTAACTTGAGAATATACCCCAGGTTCCGGCCGCAACTCGAGAACAACCATGAGACTTCCCCCTTGCCGCGAGATGAGGCCCGATTCCCCTGCACTGCGTGCAGAGCAATTCGGTGTTCCACATCAAACGTGAAAGGAGCCTTGATTTCCTTGATGGCACTCCAGAGAAAACCCAAGATCACTGTCTCAAGTCTAGAGGGATCCTGAGGTCACTGGAGCAACACGAAAGGGCTCCGTGGACCCCAAATCAACTCGAGATGAGAGCTTAGTCCCTGGCTTCGACTCAAGAGGAATACCAACTTTCCACGAGCCCCTCAAGAGGAGGCTTCTCTCAGCTACAGGTATGTGAGAGGGACCCTGAGATTGTGGCCTCAAGTGGAATGGACACCGAGATGCTCTGACTCGAACTAAGGCCGGATATCCCTGCAGTGAATTGAATGCAGGCTCGTCTTGCATCTCCCAAGACGAAGGGATGTCTGAATCCCCTGTGCAGAACACAGAGAAGGACCTAATTCTCCGCCTCATCGCGAGCGGAGGCCTCACATCCATTGAAAACTCGAGAGGTCCGCGGAGATCAATGCTTCCAAAGGAGACGATGCCTGACTCCTCTTGAAAATGGATAGGAGTCCCAGGATCACTGTAGCACGTGGAAAGGGACACTGTGTCTCCCGCCTCACGTGGAGATGAGTCCCAATTGCCATGCCAAGACTCGAGGAGAATCCCGAGGTGTCCCTACCACCTAGGCAGGAGTCCTGACGTCGCTGAACAAACACGTGTCTGGAAGGGCCCTCCCCGTCGTAACTTGAGAATATACCCCAGGTTCCGGCCGCAACTCGAGAAAAACCATGAGATTTACCCCTCGCCGCGAGTTGAGGCCCGATTCCCCTGCACTGCATGCAGAGCAATTCCGTGTTCCACATCAAACGTGAAAGGAGACTTGATTTCCTTGATGACGCTCCAGAGAAAACCCAAGATCACTGTCTCAAGTCTAGAGGGATCCTGAGGTCACTGGAGCCACACGAAAGGGCTCCGTGGACCCCAAATCAACTCGAGATGAGAACTTAGTCCCTGGCTTCGACTCAAGAAGAATACCAAATTTCTACAAGCACCTCAAGAGGAGGCTTCTCTCAGCTACAGGTTTGTGAGAGGGACCCTGAGTTTGTGGTCTCAAGTGCAATGGACACCGAGATGGTCTGACTCGAAGTAAGGCCGAATATCCCTGCAGTGAATTGAATGCAGGCTCGTCTTGCATCTCCCAAGACGAACGGATGTCTGAATCTCCTGTGGAGCCCACAGAGAAAGACCCAGTCCTCCGCCTCATCGTGACCGGAGGCCTAACATCCTTTGAAAACTCGAGAGGTCTGCAGAGATCAATGCTTCCAAAGAAGACGATGCCTGACTCCTCTTGAAAATGGATAGGAGTCCCAGGATCCCTGTGGCACGTGGAAAGGAAACTGGGTCTCCCGCCTCACGTGGAGACGCGTCCCAATTGCCATGCCAAGACTCGAGGAGAATCCCGAGGTGTCCCTCGCACCTAGGCAGGAGTCCTGACTTCGCTGAACAAACACGTGTCTGGAAGGGCCCTCCCCGTCGTAACTTGAGAATATTCCCCAGGTTCCGGCCGTAACTCGAGAAAAACCATGAGACTTCCTACTCGCCGCGAGATGAGGCCCGATTCCCCTGCCCTGCGTGCAGAACAATTCCGTATTCCACATCAAAAATGAAAGGAGCCTTGATTTCCTTCATGGCACTCCACAGAAAACCCAAGATCACTGTCTCAAGTCTAGAGGGATCCTGAGGTCACTGTAGCAACAACAAAGGGCTCCGTAGACCCCAAATTAACTCGAGATGAGAGCTTAGTCCCTGGTTTCCATTCAAGAGGAATACAAACTTTCCAAAAGCACCTCAACAAGAGGCTTCTCTCAGCTATAAGTATGTGAGAGGGACCCTGAGTTTGTGGCCTTAAGTGGAATGGCCACCGAGATGCTCTGGCTCGAAGTAAGGCCGGATATCCCTGCAGTGAATTGAATGCAGATTCATCATGCATCTGCCAAGACTAAGGGATGTCTGAGTCCCCTGTGGAGACCAGAGAGAAAGACCTGGTTCTCCGGCTTATCGCGACCGGAAGCCTCACATTCTTTGAAAACTCGAGAGGTACACGGAGATGAATGCTTCCAAAGGAGACGATGCCTGACTCCTCTTGAAATTTGATAGGAGTCCGAGGATCCCTGTGGAACGTGGAAAGGGGCAATGGGTCTCCCGCCTCACGTGGAGACGCATTTCAATTGCCATGAAAAGACTCGAGGAGAATCCCGAGGTGTCCCTCGCAACTAGGCAGGAGTCCTGACGTCGCTGAACAAACACGTGTTTGGAGGGCCCTCCCCTTCTTAACTCGCGAATATACCCCAGGTTGAGCCCGCCACTCGAGAAAAACCATGAGACTTCCCCCTCGCCGCGAGAAGAGGCCCGATTCCCCTGCATTGGGTGCAGAGCAATTACGTGTTCCACATCAAACTTGAAAGGAGCCTTGATTTCCTTGATGGCACTCCACAGAAAACCCAGGAACACTGTCTCAAGTCTAGAGGGATCCTGAGGTTACTGTAGCAACAAGAAAAGATTCTGTGCACCCCAAATCAACTCGAGATGAGAGCTTAGTCCCTGGCTTCGACTCAAGAGGAATACCAACTTTTCACAAGCATCTCAAGAGGAGGCTTTTCTCTGCTAAAGGTATGTGAGAGGGACCCTGAATTTGTGGCCTCAAGTGGAATGGACACCGAGATGCTCTGGCTCGAAGTAAAGCTGGATATCCCTGCAGTGAATTGAATGCAGGCTCGTCTTGCATCTCCCAAGACGAAGGGATGTCTCAATCCCATGAGGAGACCACAGAGAAAGACCTAGTTCTCCACCTAATCGAGACCAGAAGCCTCACATCCTTTGAAAACTCGAGACGTACGTGGACATCAATGCTTTCAAAGGAGACGATGCCTGACTCCTCTTGAAAATTGACAGGAGTCCCAGGATCCCTGTGGGACGTGAAAAGGGACACTGGGTCTCCCGCCTCACGTTGAGACGCGTCCCAATTGCCATGCCAAGACTCGAGGAGAATCCCGAGGTGTCCCTCGCACGTAGGCAGGAGTCCTGCCGTCGCTGAACAAACACGTGTCTGGAAGGGCCCTCCCCGTCTAACTCGAGAATACACCCCAGGTTCCGGCCGCAAGTCGAGAAAAACCATGAGACTTCCCCCTCGCCCCGAGATGAGGCCCTATACCCCTGCATTGCGGGCAGAGCAATTCCGTGTTGCAGATCAAACATGAAAGGAGCCTTAATTTCCTTGATGGCAGTCCAGAGAAACCCCAAGAACACTGTCTCAAGGCTAGACGGATCCTGAGGTCACTTTAGCAATATGAAAGAGCTCCGTGGACCAAAAATCAACTCGAGATGAGAGGTTAGTCCCTGGCTTCGACTTCAGAGGAATATCAACTTACCACAAGCACCTGAAGAGAGGGCTTCTCTCAGCTATCAGTATGTGAGCGGGACCGTGAGTTTGCAACCTCAAGTGGAATGGACACCGAGATGCCCTGACTCGTAATAAGGTCGGATATCCCTGCAGTGATTGAAGGCAGGCTCATCTTGCCTCCCCCAAAATGAAAGGTTGCCAACGTATCGTGAACAAACACTATTCTGGAAGGGCCGTCCCCATCGTAACTCGAGAATATACCCCAGGCTCCGGGCGCAACTCGAGAAAAACCAGGAGACTTCCCCCTCGTGGCAAGAAGAGGCCTGGTTTCCCTACATTGCGTGCAGAGCAATTCCGTCTTCCATATCAAACATGAAAGTAGCCTTGATTTCCGTTATGGCTCTCCAGAGAAAACCCAAGAACACTGAGTCAAGTCTAGAGGGATCCTGAGGTCACTGCAGCAACAAGAAAGGGCTCCGTGGACCCCAAATCAATTCGAGATGGGAGCTTAGTCCCTGGCTTCGACTCAAGAGGATCACCAACTTTCCACAAGCATCTCCAGAGGAGGCTTCTCTCAGCTATAGGTATGTGAAAGGGACGCTGAGTTTGTGGCCTCAAGTGGAATGGACACTGAGATGATCTGACACGAAATAAGGCCGGATATCCCAGCAGTGAATTGCTTTCAGGCTCGTGTTGCATCTCCCAAGACGAAGGCATGTCTGAATCCCCTGTGGAGACCACAGAGAAAGACCTAGTTCTCCGCCTCATTGCGACCGGAGGCCTCACATCCTTTGAAAACTCTAGAGGTACGCGGAGATCAATGCTTCCAAAGGAGGCGATGCCTGATTCGTCTTGAAAATAGGTAGGAGTACCAGGATCCCTGTGGCACGTGGAAAGGGTACCTGGGTCTCCCACCTCACGTGGAGACGCGTCCCAATTGCCATGACAAGACACGAGGAGAATCCATATGTGTCCTTCACAACTAGACAGGAGTCTGTCGTCGCTGAAAAGCACGTGTATAGAAGGGCCCTCCCGTCTAAACTCGAGAATATACCCCAGGTTCTGGCCGAACTCGAGAAAAACCATGAGACTTCCCCCTCGCCGCGAGATGAGGCCCGATTCCCCTGCATTTCGTGCAGAGCAATTCCATGTTCCACATCAAACATGAAAGGAGCCTTGATTTCTTTGATGGGACTCCAGAGAAAATCCAAGAACACTGTCTCAAGTCTAGAGGGATCATGAGGTCACTGTAGAAACACGAATAGTCTCCGTGGACCCCAAATCAATTCGAGATGAGAGCTTAGTCCCTGGTTTCGACTCAAGAGGAATACCAAATTTCCAGAAGCACGTTAAAGGAAAGATATAGGTATGTGAGAGGGACCCTGAGTTTGTGGCCTCAAGTAGAATGGACTCCGAGATCCTCTGACTCAAAGTAAGGCAGGATATCCCTGCAGTGAATTGCATGCAGGCTCGTCTTGCATCTCCCAAGACGAAAGGATGTCTGAATCCCGTGTAGAAACCACAGAGAAAGACCTAGTTCTCCGCCTCATCACGACAGGAGGCCTCACATCCTTTGAAAACTCGCAAGGTATGCGGAGTTCAATACTTCTAAAGGAGACGATGCCTGACTCCTCTTGAAAATTGATAGGAGTCCCAGGATCCCTGTGACACGTAGAAAGGGACCCTGGGTCTCCCGCCTCACGTGGAGACGTGTCCCAATTACAATGCCAAGACTCGAGAAGAAACCCGAGGTGTCCCTTGCAGCTAGGCAGGAGTCCTGAGGTCGCTGAACAAACACATGTCTGGAAGGGCCCTCGTCATCATAAGTCGAGAATATACCCCAGGTTCCGGCCGAAACTCGAGAAAAACCATGAGACTTCCCCCTCGCCGCGAGATGAGGCAGGATTCCCTTGCGCTGCGTGCAGAGCAATTCCGTGTTCCACATCAAACGTGAAAGGAGTCTTGATTTCATGATGGCACTCCAGAGAAAACCCAAGATCACTGTCTCAAGTCTAGAGGGATCCTGAGGTCACTGTAGCAACACAAAAGGGGTTCATGGACCCCAAATTAACTCGAGATGAGAGTTTAGTCCCTGGCTTCGAGTCAAGAGGAATACCAACTTTCCACAAGCACCTCAATAGGAGACTTCTCTCAGCTACAGGTATGTGAGAGGGATCCTGAGTATGTGGCCTCAAGTGGAATGGACACCCAGATGCTCTGACTCGAAGTAAGGCCGGATATCCCTGCAGTGAATTGAATGCAGGCTCGTCTTGCATCTCCCAAGATGAAGGGATGTCTGAATCCCCTGTGGAGACCACAGAGAAAGACCTAGTTCTCCGCCTCATCGCGACCGGAGGCCTCCCATCCTTTGAAAAATCGAGACGACCACGGAGATCAATGCTTCCAAAGGAGACGATGCCTGACTCTTCTTGAAAATGGATAGGAGTCCCAGGATCCCTGTGGCACTTGGAAAGGGAACCTGGGTCTCCCGCCTCACGTGGAGACGCGTGCCAATTGCCATGCCAAGTCTCGAGGAGAATCCCGAGGTGTCCCTCGCACCTAGGCAGGAGTCCTGACATCGCTTAACAAACACGTGTCTGGAAGGGCCCTCCCCATTGTAACTCGAGAATATACCCATGGTTCCGGCCGCAACTGGAGAAAATCCATGAGATTTCCCCTTCACCGCGAGATGAGGCCCGATTCCCCTGCACTGCGTGCAGAGCAATTCCGTGTTCCACATCAAACGTGAAAGGAGCCTTGATTTCCTTGATGGCACTCCAGAGAAAACCCAAGATCACTGTCTCAAGTCTAGAGGGATCCAGAGGTCACTGGAGCAACAAGAAAAGACTCCGTGTACCCCAAATCAACTCGAGATGAGAGCTTAGTCCCTGGCTTCGACTCAAGAGGAATACCAACTTTCCACAAGCACCTCAAAGGAGGCTTCTCTCATATACAGGTATGTGAGAGGGACCCTGAGTTTGTGGCCTCAAGTGGAATGGACACCTAGATGCTCTGACTTGAAGTAAGGCCGGATATCCCTGCAGTGAATTGAATGCAGGCTCGTCTTGCATCTCCCAAGACGAAGGGATGTCTGAATCCCCTGTGGAGACCACAGAGAGATCTAGTCCTCCGCCTCAATGCGACCGGAGGTTTCACATCCTTTGAAAACTCGAGAGGTCCGCGGAGATCAATGCTTCCAAAGGTGAAGATGCCTGACTCCTCTTGAAAATGGATAGGAGTCCCAGGATCCCTGTGGCACGTGGAAAGGGACCCTGGGTCTCACGCCTCACGTGGAGACGCCTCCCAATTGCCATGCCAAGACTCGAGGAGAATCCCGAGGTGTCCCTCGCACCTAGGCAGGAGTCCTGACGTCGCTGAACAAACACGTGTCTGGAAGGGCCCTCCCCGTCGTAACTCGAGAATATACCCCAGGTTCCGGCCGCAACTCGAGAAAAACCATGAGACTTCCCCCTCGCCGCCAGATGAGGCCCGATTCCCCTGCCCTACGTGCAGAGCATTTCCGTGTTCCACATCAAACGTGAAAGGAGCCTTGATTTCCTTGATGGCACTCCAGAGAAAACCCAAGATCACTGTCTCAAGTCTAGAGGGATCCTGAGGTCACTGGAGCAACAAGAAAGGGCTCCGTGGACCCCAAATCAACTCGAGATGAGAGCTTAGTCCCTGGCTTCGACTCAAGAGGAATACCAACTTTCCACAAGCACCTCAAGAGGAGGCTTTTCTCAGCTACAAGTATGTGAGAGGGACCCTGAGTTTGTGGCCTCAAGTGGAATGGACACCGAGATGCTCTGACTCGAAGTAAGGCCGGATATCCCTGCAGTGAATTGAATGCAGGCTCGTCTTGCATCTCCCAAGACGAAGGGATGTCTGAATCCCCTGTGGAGACCACAGAGAAAGACCTAGTCCTCCGCCTCATCGCGACCGGAGGCCTCACATCCTTTGAAAACTCGAGAGGTCTGCAGAGATCAATGCTTCCAAAGGAGACGATGCCTGACTCCTCTTGAAAATGGATAGGAGTCCCATGATCCCTGTGGCACGTGGAAAGGGACCCTGGGTCTCCCGCCTCACGTGGAGACGCGTCCTAATTGCCATGACAAGACTCGAGGAGAATCCCGAGGTGTCCCTCGCACCTAGGCATGAGTCCTGACGTCGCTGAACAAACACGTGTCTGGAAGGGCCCTCCCCGTCGTAACTCGAGAATATACCCCAGGTTCCAGCCGCAACTCGAGAAAAACCATGAGATTTCCCCCTCGCCGCGAGTTGAGGCCCGATTCCCCTGCACTGCATGCAGAGCAATTCCGTGTTCCACATCAAACGTGAAAGGAGCCTTGATTTCCTTGATGGCACTCCAGAGAAAACCCAAGATCACTGTCTCAAGTCAGAGTGATCCTGAGGTCACTGGAGCAACACGAAAGGGCTCCGTGGACCCCAAATCAACTCGAGATGAGAGCTTAGTCCCTGGCTTAGACTCAAGAGGAATACCAACTTTCCACAAGCACCGCAAGAGGAGGCTTCTCTCAGCTACAGGTATGTGAGAGGGACCCTGAGTTTGTGGCCTCAAGTGGAATGGACACCGAGATGCTCTGACTCGAAGGAAGGCCGGATATCCCTGCAGTGAATTGAATGCAGGCTCGTCTTGCATTTCCCACGACGAAGGGATGTCTGCATCCCCTGTGGAGACCACAGAGAAAGACCTAGTTCTCCGCCTCATCGCGACCGGAGGCCTCACGTCCTTTGAAAACTCGAGAGGTCCGCGGAGATCAATGCTTCCAAAGGAGACGATGCCTGACTCCTCTTGAAAATGGGTAGGAGTCCCAGGATCCCTGTGGCACGTGGAAAGGCACCCTAGATCTCCCGCCTCACATGGAGACATGACCCAATGGCCATGCCAAGACTCGAGGAGAATCCCGAGGTGTCCAACGCACCTAGGCAGGAGTCCTAACGTCGCTGAACAAACACGTGTCTGGAAGGGCCCTCCCCGTCGTAACTCGAGAATATACCCCAGGTTCCGGCCGCAACTCGAGAAAAACCATGAGACTTCCCCCTCGCCGCGAGATGAGGCCCGTTTCCCCTGCACTGCGTGCAGAGCAATTCCGTGTTCCACATCAAACGTGAAAGGAGCCTTGATTTCCTTGATGGCACAGCAGAGAACACCCAAGATCACTGTCTCAAGGATAGAGGGATTCTGACGTCTCTGTAGCAACACGAAAGGGCTCCCTGGACCCCAAATCAACTCGAGATGAGAGCTTCGTCCCCGGCTTCGACTCAAGAGGAATACCCACTTTCCACAAGCACCTAAAGAGGAGGCTTCTCTCAGCTACATGTATGTGAGAGGGACCCTGAGTTTGTGGCCTCAAGTGGAATGGACACCGAGATGCTCTGACTCGAAGTAAGGCCGGATATCCCTGCAGTGAATTGAGTGCAGGCTCGTCTTGCATCTCCCACGACGAAGGGATGTCTGAATCCCCCGTGGAGACGACAGAGAAAGACCTAGTTCTCCGCCTCATCGCGACCGGAGGCCTCACGTCCTTTGAAAACTCGAGAGTTCCGCTTAGATCAATGCTTCCAAAGGAGTCGATGCCTGACTCCTCTTGAAAATGGATAGGAGTCCCAGGATCCCTGTGGCAGGTGGAAAGGGACCCTGGGTCTACCGCATCACGTGGAGACGTGTCCCAATGGCCATGCCAAGACTTGAGGAGAATCCCGAGGTGTCCCTCGCACCTAGGCAGGAGTCCTGACGTCGCTGAACAAACACGTGTCTGGAAGGGCCCTCCCCGTTGTTACTCGAGAATATACCCCATGTTCCCGCCGAAACTTGAGAAAAACCATGAGACATCCCCCTCGCCGCGAGATGAGGCCCGATTCCCCAGCACTGCGTGCAGAGCAATTCCGTGTTCCACATCAAACATGAAAGGAGCCTTGATTTCCTTGATGGCACAGCAGAGAACACCCAAGATCACTGTCTCAAGGCTAGAGGGATCCTGACGTCTCTGTAGCAACACGAAAGGGCTCCGTGGACCCCAAATCAACTCGAGATGAGAGCTTCGTCCCCGGCTTCGACTCAAGAGGAATACCCACGTTCCACAAGCACCTCAAGAGGAGGCTTCTCTCAGCTACAGGTATGTGAGAGGGACCCTGAGTTTGTGGCCTCAAGTGGAATGGACACCGAGATGCTCTGACTCGGAGGAAGGCCGGATATCCCTGCAGTGAATTGAATGCTGGCACGTCTTGCATCTCCCACGACGAAGGGATGTCTGAATCCCCTGTGGAGACCACAGAGAAAGACCTAGTTCTCTGCCTCATCGCGACCATAGGCCTCACGTCCTTTGAAAACTTGAGAGGTCCGCCGAGATCAATGCTTCCAACGGAGACGGTTCCAGACTCCTCTTGAAAATCGATAGGAGTCCCAGCATCCCTGTGGCACGTGGAAAGGGACCCTGGGTCTCCCGCCTCACGTGGAGACGCGTCCCAATTGCCATGCCAAGACTCGAGGAGAATCCCGAGGTGTCCCTCGCACCTAGGCAGGAGTCCTGACGTCGCTGAACAAACACGTGTCTGGAAGGTCCCTCCCCGTCGTAACTCGAGAATATACCCCAGGTTCCGGCCGCAACTCGAGAAAAACCATGAGACTTACCCCTCGCCGCGAGATGTGGCCCGATTCCCCTGCCCTGCGGGCAGAGCAATTCCGTATTCCACATCAAAAATGAAAGGAGCCTTGATTTCCTTGATCGCACTCCAGAGAAAACCCAAGATCACTGTCTCAAGTCTAGAGGGATCCTGAGGTCACTGGAGCAACACGAAAGGGCTCCGTGGACCCCAAATCAACTCGAGATGAGAGCTTAGTCCCTGGCTTCGACTCAAGAGGAATACCAACTTTCCACAAGCACCTAAAGAGGAGGCCTCTCTCAGCTACAGGTATGTGAGAGGGCCCCTGAGTTTGTGGCCTCAAGTGGAATGGACAGCGAGATGCTCTGACTCGAAGTAAGGCCGGATATCCCAACAGTGAATTGAAAGCATCCTCGTCTTGCATCTCCCAAGACGAAGGGATGTCTGAATCCCCGGTGGAGACGACAGAGAAAGACCTAGTCATCCGCCTCAACGCGAACTGAGGCCTCACATCCTTTGAAAACTCTAGAGGTCTTTGGAGATTAATGCTTCCAAAGGAGACGATGCCTGACTCCTCTTGAAAATGGATAGGAGTCCCAGGATCCCTGTCGCACGTGGAAAGGCACCCTGGGTCTCCCGCCTCACGTGGAGACACGTCCCAATTGCCATGCCAAGACTCGAGGAGAATCCCGAGGTGTCCCTCGCACCTAGGCAGGAGTCCTGACGTGGCTGAACAAACACGTGTCTGGAAGGGCCTTCCCCATCGTAACTCGAGAATATACCCCAGGGTCCGGCCGCAACTCGAGAAAAACCATGAGACTTCCCCCTCGCCGCGAGATGAGGCCCGATTCCCCTGCACTGCGTGCGGAGCAATTCAGTGTTCCACATCAAACGTCAAAGGAGGCTTGATTTCCTTGATGACACTCCAGAAAAACCCAAGATCACTGTCTCAAGTCTAGAGGGATCCTGAGGTCACTGGAGCAACAAGAAAGGGCTCCGTGGACCCCAAATCAACTCGAAATGAGAGCTTAGTCCTTGACCTCGACTCAAGAGGAATAACAACTTTCCAAAAGCACCTCAAGAGGAGGCTTCTCTCAGCTACTGATATGTGAGAGGGACCCTGAATTTGTGGCCTCAATTGGAATGGACACCGAGATGCTCTGACTCGAAGTAAGGCCGGATATCCCTGCAGTGAATTGAATGCAGGCTCGTCTTGCATCTCCCAAGACGAAGGGATGTCTGAATCCCCTGTGGAGACCACAGAGAAAGACCTAGTCCTCCGCCTCATCGCGACCGGCGGCCTCACATCCTTTGAAAACTCGAGAGTTCCGCGGAGATCAATGCTTCCAAAGGAGACGATGTCTGACTCCTCTTGAAAATGGATAGGAGTCCCAGGATCCCTCTGGCACGTGGAAAGGGACCCTGGGTCTCCCGCCTCACGTGGACACGCGTCCCAATTGCCATGCCAAGACTCGAGGAGAATCCCGAGGTGTCCCTCGCACATAGGCAGGAGTCCTGACGTCGCTGAACAAACACGTGGCTGGAAGGGCCCTCCCCGTCGTAACTCGAGAATATACCCCAGGTTCCGGCCGCAACACAAGAAAAACCATGTGACTTCCCTTTCGCCGCGAGATGAGACCCGATTCCCCTGCACTGCGTGCAGCGCAATTCCGTGTTCCACATCAAACGTGAAAGGAGCCTTGATTTCCTTGATGGCACTCCAGAGAAAACCCAAAGTCACTGTCTCAAGTCTAGAGGGATCCTGAGGCCACTGTAGCAGCATGAAAGGGCTCCGTGGACCGCAAATCAACTCGAGATGAGAGCTTAGTCCCTGGCTTCGACTTAAGAGGAATACCAATTTTCCACAAGCACCTCAAGAGTAGGCTTCTCTCAGCTACAGGTATGTGAGAGGGACCCTGAGTTTGTGGCCTCAAGTGGAATGGACACCGAGATGCTCTGACTCGAAGTAAGGACGGACATCCCTGCTGTGAATTGAATGAAAGCTCGTCTTGCATCTCCCAAGAAGAAGCGATGTCTGAATCACCTGTGGAGACCACAGAGAAAGACCTAGTTCTCCGCCTCATCGCGACAGGAGGCCTCACATCCTTTGAAAACTCGAGAGGTCCAGGCAGAACAAAGCAACCAAAGGAGACGATGCCTGACTCCTCTTCAAAATGGATAGGAATCCCAGGATCCCTGTGGCACGTGGAAAGGGACCCTGGGTCTCCCGCCTCACGTGGAGACGCGTCCCAATTGCCATGCCAAGACTCGAGGAGAATACCGAGGTGTCCCTCGCACCTAGGCAGGAGTCCTGACGTCGCTGAACAAACACGTATCTGGAAGGGCCCTGCCCGTCGTAACTCGAGAATATAAATCAGGTTCCAGCCGCAACTCGAGAAAAAATATGAGACTTCCCCCTCGCCGCGAGATGAGGCCCGATTCCCCTGCACTGCGTGCAGAGCAATTCCGTGTTCCACATCAAACGTGAAAGGAGCCTTGATTTCCTTGATGGCACTCCAGAGAAAACCCAAGATCACTGTCTCAAGTCTAGAGGGATCCTGAGGTCACTGTAGCAACACGAAAGAGCTCCGTGGACCCCAAATCAACTCGAGATGAGGGCTTAGTCCCTGGCTTCGACTCAAGAGGAATACCACCTTTCCACAAGCACCTCAAGAGGAGCCTTCTCTCAGCTACAGGTATGTGAGAGGGACCCTGAGTTTGTGGCCTCAAGTGGAATGGACACCAAGATGCTCTGACTGGAAGTAAGGCCGGATATGCCTGCAGTGAATTGAATGCAGGCTCGTCTTGCATCTCCCAAGACGAAGGGATGTCTGAATCCCCTGTGGAGACCACAGAGAAAGACCTAGTTCTCCGCCTCAACGCTACCGGAGGCCTCACATCCTTTGAAAGCTCGAGAGGTCCGCGGAGATCAATGCTTCCAAAGGAGAGGATGCCTGCCTCCTCTTGAAAATGGATAGTAGTTCCAGGATCCCTGTGGTACGTGGAAAGGGACCCTGGGTCTCCCGCCTCACGTGGAGACGCGTCCCAATTGCCATGCCAAGACTCGAGGAGAATCCCAAGGTGTCCCTCGCACCTAGGCAGAAGTCTTGACGTCGCTGAACAAACACGTGTCTGGAAGGGCCCGCCCCGTCGTAACTCGAGAATATACTCCAGGTTCCGGCCGCAACTCGAGAAAAACCATGAGACTTCCCCCTCGCCGCGAGATGAGGCCCGATTCCCCTGCACTGCGTGCAGAGCAATTCCGTGTTCCACATCAAACGTGAAAGGAGCCTTGATTTCCTTGATAGCACTCCAGAGAAAACCCAAGATCACTGTCTCAAGTCTAGAGGGATGTTGAGGTCACTGTATCAACACGAAAGGACTACCTGGAGCCCAAAGTAACTCGAGATGAGAGCATAGTCCCTGGCTTCGACTCAAGGGGAATACCAACTTTCCACAAGCACCTCAAGAGGAGGCTTCTCTCAGCTACAGGTATGTGAGAGGGACCCTGAGTTTGTGGCCTCAAGTGGAAAGGACACCCAGATCCTCTGACTGGAACTAAGGCCGGATATCCCTGCAGTGAATTGAATACAGGCTCGTCTTGCATCTCCCAAGACGAAGGGATGTCTGAATCCCCTGTGGAGACCACAGAGAAAGAACTAGTTCTCCGGCTCATCGCGACCGGAGGCCTCGCATCCTTTGAATACTCGAGAGGTCGCGGAGATCAATGCTTCCAAAGGAGACGATGCCTGACTCCTCTTGAAAATGGATAGGTATCCCAGGATCCCTGTGGCACGTGGAAAGGGACCCTGGGTCTCCCGCCTCACGTGGAGACGGGTCCCAATTGCCATGCCAAGCCTCGGGGAGAATACCGAAGTGTCCATCGAACCTAGGCATGGGTTCTGATGTCGCTGAACAAACACGTATCTGGAAGTGAACCCCCCTTCGTAACTCGAGAATATACCCCAGGTTCCGGCCGCATCTCGAGAAAAACCATGAGACTTCCCCTCGCCGTAACATGAGGCCCGATTCCCCTGTACTGCATGCAGAGCAATTCCGGGTTCCACATCAAACGTGAAAGGAGCCTTGATTTCCTTGATGGCACTTCAGGGAAAACCCAAGATCACTGTCTCAAGTATAGAGGGATCCTGAGGTCAATGGAGGAACACGAAAGGGCTCCCTGGACCCCAAATCAACTCGAGATGAGAGCTTAGTCCCTGGCTTTGACTCAAGAGGAATACCAACTTTCCACAAGCACCTCAAGAGGAGGCTTCTCTCAGCTACAGGTATGTGAGAGGGACCCTGAGTTTGTGGCGTCAAGTGGAATGGACACCGAGATGCTCTGTCTCGAGGTAAGGACAGATATCTCTGCAGTGAATTGAATGCAGGCTCGTCTTGCATCTCCGAAGACGAAGGGATGCCTGAATCCCATGTGGAGACCACAGAGAAAGACCTAGTTCTCCACATCATCGAAACCGGAGGCCTCACATCCTTTGAAAATTCGAGAGGTCCGCGGAGATCAATGCTTCCAAAGGAGACGATGCCTGACTCCTCTTGAAAATGGATAGGAGTCCCAGGATCCCTGTGACACGTGGAAAGGGACCCTGGGTCTCCCGCCTCACGTGGAGACGCGTCCCAATTGCTATGCCAAGCCTCGGGGAGAATACCGAGGTGTCCATCGAACCTAGGCATTGGTTCTGACGTTGCTGAACAAACACGTGTCTGGAAGGCCCCTCCCCGTTGTAACTTGAGAATATACCCCAGGTTCCGGCCGCAACTCGAGAACAACCATGAGACTTCCCCCTTGCCGCGAGATGAGGCCCGATTCCCCTGCACTGCGTGCAGAGCAATTCCGTATTCCACATCAAAAATGAAAGGAGCCTTGATTTCCTTGATGGCACTCCAGAGAAAACCCAAGATCACTGTCTCAAGTCTAGAGGGATCCTGAGGTCACTGGAGCAACACGAAAGGGCTCCGTGGACCCCAAATCAACTCGAGATGAGAGCTTAGTCCCTGGCTTCGACTCAAGAGGAATACCAACTTTCCACGAGCCCCTCAAGAGGAGGCTTCTCTCAGCTACAGGTATGTGAGAGGGACCCTGAGATTGTGGCCTCAAGTGGAATGGACACCGAGATGCTCTGACTCGAAGTAAGGCTGGATATCCCTGCAGTGAATTGAATGCAGGCTCGTCTTGCATCTCCCAAGACGAAGGGATGTCTGAATCCCCTGTGGAGACCACAGAGAAAGACCTAATTCTCCGCCTCATCGCTAGCGGAGGCCTCATATACTTTGAAAACTCAAGAGGTCCGCGGAGATCAATACTTCAAAAGGAGACGATGCCTGACTCCTCTTGAAAATGGATAGGAGTCCCAGGATCCCTGTGGCACGTGGAAAGGGACACTGGGTCTCCCGCCTCACGTGGAGACGCGACCCAATTGCCATGCCAAGACTCGAGGAGAATCCCGATGTGTCCCTCGCACCTAGGCAGGAGTCCTGACGTCGCTGAACAAACACGTGTCTGGAAGGGCCCTCCCCGTCGTAACTCGAGAATATACCCCAGGTTCCGGCCGCAACTGGAGAAAAACCATGAGACTTCCCCCTCGCCGCGAGATGAGGCCCGATTCCCCTGCAATGCATGCAGAGCAATTCCGTGCTCCACATCAAACGTGAAAGGAGCCTTGATTTCCTTGTTGGCACTCCAGAGAAAACCCAAGATCACTGTCTCAAGTCTAGAGGGATCCTGAGGTCACTGTAGCAACACGAAAGGGCTCCGTGGACCCCAAATCAACTCGAGATGAGAGCTTAGTCCCGTTCTTCGACTAAAGAGGAATACGACCTTTCCACAAGCACCTCAAGAGGAGGATTCTCTCAGCTACAGGTATGTGAGAGGGACCCTGAATTTGTGGCCTCAAGTGGAATGGACACCGAGATGCTCTGACTTGAAGTAAGGCCGGATATCCCTGTAGTGAATTGAATGCAGGCTCGTCTTGCATCTCCCAAGACGAAGGGATGTCTGAATCCCCTGTGGAGACCACAGAGGAAGACCTAGTTCTCCGCCTCATCGCGACCGGAGGCCTCACATCCTTTGAAAACTCGAGAGGTACGCGGAGATCAATGCTTCCAAAGGAGAGGATGCCTGACTACTCTTGAAAATGGATAGGAGTCCGAGGATCCCTGTGGCACGTTTAAAGGGACCCTGGGTCTCCTGCCTCACATGGAGACGCGTCCCAGTTGCCATGCCAAGACTCGAGGAGAATCCTGATGTGTCCCTCGCACCTAGGTAGGAGTCCTGACGTCGCTGAACAAACACGTGTCTGGAAGGGCCCTCCCCGGCGTAACTCGAGAATATATCCCAGGTTCCGTCTGCAAATCGAGAAAAACCATGAGACTTTCCCCTCGCCGCGAGATGAGGCCCGATTCCTCTCCACTGCGTGCAGACCAATTCCGTGTTCCGCATCAAACGTGAAAGGAGCCTTGATTTCCTTGATGGCACTCCAGAGAAAACCCAAGATCACTGTCTCAAGTCTAGAGGGATCCTGAGGTCACTGTAGCAACAAAGAAGAGCTCCGTGGACCCCAAATCAACTCGAGATGAGAGCTTAGTCCCTGGCTTCGACTCAAGAGGAATACCAACTTTCCACAAGCACCTCAAGAGGAGGCTTCTCTCACCTACATGTATGTGAGAGGGACCCTGAATTTGTGGCCTCAAGTGGAATGGACACCGAGATGCTCTGACTCGAAGTGAGGCCGGATATCCCTGCAGTGAATTGAGTGCAGGCACGTCTTGCCTCTCCCAAGACGAAGGGATGTCTGAATCCCCTGTGGAGACCACAGAAAAAGAACTAAATTTCCGCCTCATCGCGACCTGAGGCCTCACATCCTTTGAAAACTCGAGAGGTACGCGGAGATCAATGCTTCCAAAGGAGACGATGCCTGACTCCTCTTGAAAATGGATAGGAGTCCCAGGATCCCTGTGGCACGTGGAAAGGGACACTGGGTCTCGCGCCTCACGTGGAGAAGCGTCCCAATTGCCATGCCAAGACTCGGGGAGAATCCCAAGGTGACCCTCGCACCTTGGCAGGAGTCCTGACTTCGCTGAACAAACACGTGTATGGAAAGGGCCTCCCTGTCGTAAGTCGAGAATATACCCCAGGTTCCGGCCGCAACTCGAGAAAAACCATGAGACTTCCCCCTCGCCGCGAGACGAAGCCCGATTCCCCTGCACTGTATGCAGAGCAAATTCGTGTTCCACATCAAACGTGAAAGGAGACTTGATTTCCTTGATGGCACTCCAGAGAAAACCCAAGATCACTGTCTCAAGTCTAGAGGGATCCTGAGGTCACTGGAGCAACACGAAAGGGCTCCGTGGACCCCAAATCAACTCGAGATGAGAGCTTAGTCCCTGGCTTCGACTCAAGAGGAATACCTACTTTCCAGAAGCACCTCAAGAGGAGGCTTCTCTCAGCTACAGGTATGTGAGAGGGACCCTGAGTTTGTGGCATCAAGTGGAATGGACACCGAGATGCTCTGACTCGAAGTAAGGCCGGATATCCCTGCAGTGAACTGAATGCCGGCTCGTCTTGCATCTCCCAAGACGAAGGGATGTCTGAATCCCCTGTGGAGACCACAGAGAAAGACCTAGTTCTCCGCCTCATCGTGATCGGAGGCCCCACATCCTTTGAAAACTCGAGAGGTACGCGGAGATCAATGCTTCCAAAGGAGAGGATGCCTGACTACTCTTGAAAATGGATAGGAGTCCGAGGATCCCTGTGGCACGTTTAAAGGGACCCTGGGTCTCCTGCCTCACATGGAGACGCGTCCCAGTTGCCATGCCAAGACTCGAGGAGAATCCCGAGGTGTCCCTCGCACCTAGGTAGGAGTCCTGACGTCGCTGAACAAACACGTGTCTGGAAGGGCCCTCCCCGGCGTAACTCGAGAATATATCCCAGGTTCCATCTGCAAATCGAGAAAAACCATGAGACTTTCCCCTCGCCTCGAGATGAGGCCCGATTCCTCTCCACTGCGTGCAGAGCAATTCCGTGTTCCGCATCAAACGTGAAAGGAGCCTTGATTTCCTTGATGGCACTCCAGAGAAAACCCAAGATCACTGTCTCAAGTCTAGAGGAATCCTGAGGTCACTGGAGCTACACGAAAGGGCTCCGTGGACCCCAAATCAACTCGAGATGAGAGCTTAGTCCCTGGCTTCGACTCAAGAGGAATACCAACTTTCCACAAGCACCTCAAGAGGAGGCTTCTCTCAGCTACAGGTAGGTGAGAGGGACCCTGAGTTTGTGGCCTCAATTGGAATGGACACCGAGATGCTTTGACTCAATGTAAGGCCGGATATCTC
Source organism: Dama dama (assembly GCF_033118175.1). Classification (NCBI taxonomy): domain Eukaryota; kingdom Metazoa; phylum Chordata; class Mammalia; order Artiodactyla; family Cervidae; genus Dama; species Dama dama. The sequence continues at coordinate 6,706,488 of NC_083697.1, read as the reverse complement.
TGCAGTGAATTGAATGCAGGCTCATCTTGCATCGCCCAAGACGAAGGGATGTCTGAATCCCCTGTGGAGACCACAGAGAAAGACATAGTTCTCTTCCTCATCAGGACCGGAGACCTCACATCCTTTGAAAATTCGAGAGGTCCGCGGAGGTCAATGCTTCCAAAGGAGAAGATGCCTGTCTCCTCTTGAAAATGGATAGGAGTCACAGGATCCCTGTGGCACGTGGAAAGGGACCCTGGGTCTCCCGCCTCACGTGGAGACGGGTCCCAATTGCCATGCCAAGACTCGAGGAGAATCCCGAGGTGTCCCTCGCACCTAGACAGGAGTCTTGAGGTCGCTGAATAAACACGTGTCTGGAAGGGCCCTCCCCGTCGTAACTCGAGAAGATACCCCAGGTTCTGGCCAAAACTCGAGAAAAACCATGAGACTTCCCCCTCGCCACGTGATGAGGCCTGATTCCACTACACTGCTTGCAGAGCAATCCCGTGTTCCACATCAAACTTGAAAGGAGCATTGATTTCCTTGATGGCACTCCAGAGAAAACCGAAGATCACTGTCTCAATTCTAGAGGGATCCTCAGGTCACTGTAGCAACAAAGAAGAGCTCCGTGGACCCCAAATCAACTCGAGATGAGAGCTTAGTCCCTGGCTTCGACACAAGAGGAATACCAACTTTCCACAAGCACCTCAAGAGGAGGCTTCTCTCACCTACATGTATGTGAGAGGGACCCTGAATTTGTGGCCTCAAGTGGAATGGACACCGCGATGCTCTGACTCGAAGTGAGGCCGGATATCCCTGCAGTGAATTGAGTGCAGGCACGTCTTGCATCTCCCAAGACGAAGGGATGTCTGAATCCCCTGTGGAGACCACAGAAAAAGAACTAATTTTCCGCCTCATCGCGACCTGAGGCCTCACATCCTTTGAAAACTCGAGAGGTACGCGGAGATCAATGCTTCCAAAGGAGACGATGCCTGACTCCTCTTGAAAATGGATAGGAGTCCCAGGATCCCTGTGGCACGTGGAAAGGGACACTGGGTCTCCCGCCTCACGTGGAGAAGCGTCCCAATTGCCATGCCAAGACTCGGGGAGAATCCCAAGGTGTCCCTCGCACCTAGGCAGGAGTCCTGACTTCGCTGAACAAACACGTGTATGGAAAGGGCCTCCCCGTCGTAAGTCGAGAATATACCCCAGGTTCCGGCCGCAACTCGAGAAAAACCATGAGACTTCCCCCTCGCCGCGAGACGAAGCCCGATTCCCCTGCACTGTATGCAGAGCAAATTCGTGTTCCACATCAAACTTGAAAGGAGACTTGATTTCCTTGATGGCACTCCAGAGAAAACCCAAGATCACTGTCTCAAGTCTAGAGGGATCCTGAGGTCACTGGAGCTACACGAAAGGGCTCCGTGGACCCCAAATCAACTCGAGATGAGAGCTTAGTCCCTGGCTTCGACTCAAGAGGAATACCAACTTTCCACAAGCACCTCAAGAGGAGGCTTCTCTCAGCTACAGGTAGGTGAGAGGGACCCTGAGTTTGTGGCCTCAATTGGAATGGACACCGAGATGCTTTGACTCAATGTAAGGCCGAATATCTCTGCAGTGAATTGAATGCAGGCTCGTCTTGCATCGCCCAAGAAGAAGGGATGTCTGAATCCCCTGTGGAGACCACAGAGAAAGACATAGTTCTCTTCCTCATCACGACCGGAGACCTCACATCCTTTGAAAACTCGAGAGGTCCGCGGAGATCAATGCTTCCAAAGGAGAAGATGCCTGTCTCCTCTTGAAAATGGATAGGAGTCCCAGGATCCCTGTGGAACGTGGAAAGGGACCCTCGGTCTCCCGCCTCACGTGGAGACGCGTCCCAATTGCCATGCCAAGACTCGAGGAGAATCCCGAGGTGTCCCTCGCACCTAGGCAGGAGTCCTGAGGTCGCTGAATAAACACGTGTCTGGAAGGGCCCTCCCCGTCGTAACTCGAGAAGATACCCCAGGTTCTGGCCGCAACTCGAGAAAAACCATGAGACTTCCCCCTCGCCACGTGATGAGCCCTGATTCCACTACACTGCTTGCAGAGCAATCCCGTGTTCCACATCAAACGTGAAAGGAGCCTTGATTTCCTTGATGGCACTCCAGAGAAAACCGAAGATCACTGTCTCAATTCTAGAGGGATCCTGAGGTCACTGTAGCAACAAAGAAGAGCTCCGTGGACCACAAATCAACTCGAGATGAGAGCTTAGTCCCTGGCTTCGACTCAAGAGGAATACCAACTTTCCACAAGCACCTCAAGAGGAGGCTTCTCTCACCTACATGTATGTGAGAGGGACCCTGAATTTGTGGCCTCAAGTGGAATGGACACCGAGATGCTCTGACTCGAAGTGAGGCCGGATATCCCTGCAGTGAATTGAGTGCAGGCACGTCTTGCCTCTCCCAAGACGAAGGGATGTCTGAATCCCCTGTGGAGACCACAGAAAAAGAACTAATTTTCCGCCTCATCGCGACCTGAGGCCTCACATCCTTTGAAAACTCGAGAGGTCTGCGGAGATCAATGCTTCCAAACGAGACGATGCCTGACTCATCTTGAAAATGGATAGGAGTCCCAGGATCCCTGTGGCACGTGGAAGGGGACACTGGGTCTCCCGCCTCACGTGGAGAAGCATCCCAATTGCCATGCCAAGACTCGGGGAGAATCCCAAGGTGTCCCTCGCACCTAGGCAGGAGTCCTGACTTCGCTGAACAAACACGTGTATGGAAGGGGCTTCCCTGTCGTAAGTCGAGAATATACCCCATGTTCCGGCCGCAACTCGAGAAAAACCATGAGACTTTCCCCTCGCCGCGAGATGAAGCCCGATTCCCCTGCACTGTATGCAGAGCAAATTCGTGTTCCACATCAAACGTGAAAGGAGCCTTGATTTCCTTGATGGCACTCCAGAGAAAACCCAAGATCACTGTCTCAAGTCTAGAGGGATCCTGAGGTCACTGGAGCAACTCGAAAGGGCTCTGTGGACCCCAAATCAACTCGAGATGAGAGCTTAGTCCCTGGCTTCGACTCAAGAGGAACACCAACTTTCCACAAGTACCTCAAGAAGAGGCTTCTCTCAGCTACAGGTATGTGAGAGGGACCCTGAATTTGTGGCCTCAAGTCGAATGGACACCGAGATGCTCTGACTCGAAGTAAGGCCGGATATCCCTGCAGTGAATTGAATGCAGGCTCGTCTTGCAACTCCCAAGACGAAGGGATGTCTGAATCCCCTGTGGAGACCACAAGAAAGACCTAGTTCTCCGCCTCATCGCGTCCGGAGGCCTCACATCCTTTGAAAACTCGAGAGGTCTGCGGAGATCAATGCTTCCAAAGGAGACGATGCCTGAGTCATCTTGAAAATGGATAGGAGTCCCAGGATCCCTGTGGCACGTGGAAAGGGACACTGGGTCTCCCGCCTCACGTGGAGACCCATCCCAATTGCCATGTCAAGACTTGAGGAGAATCCCGAGGTTTCCCTCGCACCTAGGCAGGAGTCCTGACGTCGCTGAACAAGCACGTGTCTGGAAGGGCCCTCCCCGTCGTAACTCGAGAATATACCCCAGGTCCGGCCGCAACTCGAGAGAAACCATGAGACTTCCCCCTCGCCGCGAGATGAGGCCCGATTCCCCTGCACTGCGTGCAGAGCAATTCCGTATTCCACATCAAAAGTGAAAGGAGCCTTGATTTCCTTGATGGCACTCCAGAGAAAACCCAAACTCACTGTCTCAAGTCTAGAGGGATTCTGAGGTTACTGTAGCAACAAGAAAGGGCTCCGTGGACCCCAAATCAACTCAAGATGAGAGCTTAGTCCCTGGCTTCGATCCAAGAGGAATACCAACATTCCACAAGCACGTCAAGAGGTGATTTCTCTCAGCTACTGGTATGTGAGAGGGACCCTGAGTTTGTGGCCTCAAGTGGAATGGACACGGAGATGCTCTGACTCGAAGTAAGGCTGGATATCCCTGCAGTGAATTGAATTCACCTCCTCTTGCATCTCCCAAATGAAGGAATGTCTGAATCCCCTGTGAAGACCACAGAGAAAGAGCTAGTTCTCCACCTCATCGCGACCGGAGGCCTCACATCCTTTGAAAACTCGAGAGGTCCGCGGAGATCAATGCTTCCAAAGGAGACGATGCCTGACTCCTCTTGAAAACGGATAGGAGTCCCAGGATCTCTGTGGCACGCGGAAAGGGATCCTGGGTCTCCCGCCTCACGTGGAGACGCGTCCCAATTACCAAGCTCCGACTCGAGAGGAATCCCGAGGTGTCCCTCGCAACTGGGCAGGAATCCGGACGTCACTGAACAAACACCTGTCTGGAACGGACCTCCCCGTCATAACTCGAAAATATACCCCAGGTTCCGGCCGCAACTGGAGAAAAACCATGAGACTTCCCCCTAGCCGCGAGATGAGGCCCTATTCCCCTGCATTGCATGCAGAGCAATTCCGTGTTCCACATCAAATATGAAAGGAGCCTTGATTTCCTTGATGGCACTCCAGAGAAAATCCAGGAACACTGTCTCAAGTCTAGAGGGATCCTGACGTCACTGTAGCAACAACAAATGGCTCCGTGGAACCCAAATCAACTCGAGATGAGAGGTTAGTCCCTGGCTTCGACTCAAGAGGAATACCAAATTTCGAGAAGCACCACAAGAGGAGGGTTCTCTCAGCTATAGATATGAGAGAGGGACCCTGAATTTGTTGCCTCAAGTGAAATGGACACTGAGATGCTCTGACTCGAAGTAAGGCCGGATATCCACGCAGTGAATTGAATGCAGGCTCATCTTGCATCTCCCAAGACGTAGGGATGTCTGAATCCCCTGGGGAGACCACAGAGAAAGACCTAGTTCTCTGCCTAATCTCTACCGGAGGCCTCACATATTTGAAAATTCGAGAGGTACGCGGCGATCAATGCTTCCAAAGGAGACAATGCCTGAGTCCTCTTGAAAATTGATAGGAGTCCCTGGATCCCTGTGGCACGTGGATAGGGACACTGGGTCTCCTACCTCACATGGAGACACGTCCCAATTGCCATACCAAGACTCGAGGCGAATCCCGAGGTGTCCTTCGCCACTAGGCAGGAGTCCTGACGTCGCTGATCAAACACGTGTCTGGAAGGGCCCTCCCCATCTTAACTCGAGAATATACCTCAGGTTCCTGCCGCAACTCGAGAAAAACCTTCAGACTTCCCCTAGCCATGAGATGAGGCCTGATTCCCCTGCACTGCGTGCAGAGAAATTCCGTGTTCCACATCAAACATGAAAGGAGCCTTGAGTTCCTTGATGGCACTCCAGAGAAAACGCAAGAACACGGTCTCAAGTCTAGAGGATCCTGAGGTCACTGTAGCAACAAGAAAGGGCTCCGTAGACCCCAAATCAACTCGAGATGAGAGCTTAGTCCCTGGTTTCCATTCAAGAGGAATACAAACTTTCCAAAAGCACCTCAACAAGAGGCTTCTCTCAGCTATAGGTATGTGAGAGGGACCCTGAGTTTGTGGCCTCAAGTGGAATGGACACCGAGATGCTCTGACTCGAAGTAAGGCCGGATATCCCTGCAGTGAATTGAATGCAGATTCATCATGCATCTGCCAAGACTAAGGGATGTCTGAGTCCCCTGTGGAGACCAGAGAGAAAGACCTGGTTCTCCGGCTTATCGCGACCAGAAGCCTCACATTCTTTGAAAACTCGAGAGGTACACGGAGATGAATTCTTCCAAAGGAGACGATGCCTGACTCCTCTTGAAATTTGATAGGAGTCCGAGGATCCCTGTGGAACGTGGAAAGGGGCAATGGGTCTCCCGCCTCACGTGGAGACGCATCTCAATTGCCATGAAAAGACTCGAGGAGAATCCCGAGGTGTCCCTCGCAACTAGGCAGGAGTCCTGACGTCGCTGAACAAACACGTGTTTGGAAGGGCCCTCCCCTTCTTAACTCGAGAATATACCCCAGGTTGAGCCCGCCACTCGAGAAAAACCATGAGACTTCCCCCTCGCCGCGAGAAGAGGCCCGATTCCCCTGCATTGGGTGCAGAGCAATTACGTGTTCCACATCAAACGTGAAAGGAGCCTTGATTTCCTTGATGGCACTCCACAGAAAACCCAGGAACACTGTCTCAAGTCTAGAGGGATCCTGAGGTTACTGTAGCAACAAGAAAAGATTCCGTGCACCCCAAATCAACTCGAGATGAGAGCTTAGTCCTTAGCTTCTACTCAAGAGGAATACCAACTTTTCACAAGCATCTCAAGAGGAGGCTTTTCTCTGCTAAAGGTATGTGAGAGGGACCCTGAATTTGTGGCCTCAAGTGGAATGGACACCGAAATGCTCTGGCTCGAAGTAAAGCCGGATATCCCTGCAGTGAATTGAATGCAGGCTCGTCTTGCATCTCCCAAGACGAAGGGATGTCTCAATCCCATGAGGAGACCACAGAGAAAGACCTAGTTCTCCACCTAATCGAGACCAGAAGCCTCACATCCTTTGAAAACTCGAGACGTACGTGGACATCAATGCTTTCAAAGGAGACGATGCCTGACTCCTCTTGAAAATTGACAGGAGTCCCAGGATCCCTGTGAGACGTGAAAAGGGACACTGGGTCTCCCGCCTCACGTTGAGACGCGTCCCAATTGCCATGCCAAGACTCGAGGAGAATCCCGAGGTGTCCCTCGCACGTAGGCAGGAGTCCTGCCGTTGCTAAACAAACACGTGTCTGGAAGGGCCCTCCCCGTCTAACTCGAGAATATACCCCAGGTTCCGGCCGCAAGTCGAGAAAAACCATGAGACTTCCCCCTCGCCCCGAGATGAGGCCCTATACCCCTGCATTGCGGGCAGAGCAATTCCGTGTTGCAGATCAAACATGAAAGGAGCCTTAATTTCCTTGATGGCAGTCCAGAGAAACCCCAAGAACACTGTCTCAAGGCTGGACGGATCCTGAGGTCACTTCAGCAATATGAAAGACCTCCGTGGACCAAAAATCAACTCGAGATGAGAGGTTAGTCCCTGGCTTCGACTTCAGAGGAATATCAACTTACCACAAGCAACTGAAGAGAGGGCTTCTCTCAGCTATCAGAATGTGAGCGGGACCGTGAGTTTGCAACCTCAAGTGGAATGGACACCGAGATGCCCTGACTCGTAATAAGGTCGGATATCCCTGCAGTGATTGAAGGCAGGCTCGTCTTGCCTCCCCCAAAATGAAAGGTTGCCAACGTATCGTGAACAAACACTATTCTGGAAGGGCCGTCCCCATCGTAACTCGAGAATATACCCCAGGCTCCGGGCGCAACTCGAGAAAAACCAGGAGACTTACCCCTCGTGGCAAGAAGAGGCCCGGTTTCCCTACATTGCGTGCAGAGCAATTCCGTCTTCCATATCAAACATGAAAGTAGCCTTGATTTCCGTTATGGCTCTCCAGAGAAAACCCAAGAACACTGAGTCAAGTCTAGAGGGATCCTGAGGTCACTGCAGCAACAAGAAAGGGCTCCGTGGACCCCAAATCAATTCGAGATGGGAGCTTAGTCCCTGGCTTCGACTCAAGAGGATCACCAACTTTCCACAAGCATCTCCAGAGGAGGCTTCTCTCAGCTATAGGTATGTGAAAGGGACGCTGAGTTTGTGGCCTCAAGTGGAATGGACACTGAGATGATCTGACTCGAAATAAGGCCGGATATCCCAGCAGTGAATTGCTTTCAGGCTCGTGTTGCATCTCCCAAGACGAAGGCATGTCTGAATCCCCTGTGGAGACCACAGAGAAAGACCTAGTTCTCCGCCTCATTGCGACCGGAGGCCTCACATCCTTTGAAAACTCTAGAGGTACGCGGAGATCAATGCTTCCAAATGAGGCGATGCCTGATTCGTCTTGAAAATAGGTAGGAGTACCAGGATCCCTGTGGCACGTGGAAAGGGTACCTGGGTCTCCCACCTCACGTGGAGACGCGTCCAAATTGCCATGACAAGACACGAGGAGAATCCATATGTGTACTTCACAACTAGACAGGAGTCTGTCGTCGCTGAAAAGCACGTGTATAGAAGGGCCCTCCCGTCTAAACTCGAGAATATACCCCAGGTTCTGGCCGAACTCGAGAAAAACCATGAGACTTCCCCCTCGCCGCGAGATGAGGCCCGATTCCCCTGCACTGCGTGCAGAGCAATTCCGTGTTCCACATCAAACGTGAAAGGAGCCTTGATTTCCTTGATGGCACTCCAGAGAAAACCCAAGATCACTGTCTCAAGTCTAGAGGGATCCTGAGGTCACTCGAGCAACAAGAAAAGCCTCCGTGCACCCCAAATCAACTCGAGATGAGAGCTTAGTCCCTGGCTTCGACTCAAGAGGAATACCAACTTTCCACAAGCACCTCAAGAGGACGCTTCTCTCAGCTATAGATATGAGAGAGGGACCCTGAATTTGTTGCCTCAAGTGAAATGGACACTGAGATGCTCTGACTCGAAGTAAGGCCGGATATCCACGCAGTGAATTGAATGCAGGCTCATCTTGCATCTCCCAAGACGTAGGGATGTCTGAATCCCCTGTGGAGACCACTGAGAAAGACCTAGTTCTCCGCCTAATCTCTACCGGAGGCCTCACATATTTGAAAATTCGAGAGGTACGCGGCGATCAATGCTTCCAAAGGAGACAATGCCTGAGTCCTCTTGAAAATTGATAGGAGTCCCTGGATCCCTGTGGCACGTGGATAGGGACACTGGGTCTCCTACCTCACATGGAGACACGTCCCAATTGCCATACCAAGACTCGAGGCGAATCCCGAGGTGTCCTTCACCACTAGGCAGGAGTCCTGACGTCACTGACCAAACACGTGTCTGAAAGGGCCCTCCCCATCTTAACTCGAGAATATACCTCAGGTTCCTGCCGCAACTCGAGAAAAAACTTCAGACTTCCCCTAGCCATGAGATGAGGCCTGATTCCCCTGCACTGCGTGCAGAGAAATTCCGTGTTCCACATCAAACATGAAAGGAGCCTTGAGTTCCTTGATGGCACTCCAGAGAAAACGCAAGAACACGGTCTCAAGTCTAGAGGATCCTGAGGTCACTGTAGCAACAAGAAAGGGCTCCGTAGACCCCAAATTAACTCGAGATGAGAGCTTAGTCCCTGGTTTCCATTCAAGAGGAATACAAACTTTCCAAAAGCACCTCAACAAGAGGCTTCTCTCAGCTATAAGTATGTGAGAGGGACCCTGAGTTTGTGGCCTTAAGTGGAATGGCCACCGAGATGCTCTGACTCGAAGTAAGGCCGGATATCCCTGCAGTGAATTGAATGCAGATTCATCATGCATCTGCCAAGACTAAGGGATGTCTGAGTCCCCTGTGGAGACCAGAGAGAAAGACCTGGTTCTCCGGCTTATCGCGACCGGAAGCCTCACATTCTTTGAAAACTCGAGAGGTACACGGAGATGAATGCTTCCAAAGGAGACGATGCCTGACTCCTCTTGAAATTTGATAGGAGTCCGAGGATCCCTGTGGAACGTGGAAAGGGGCAATGGGTCTCCCGCCTCACGTGGAGACGCATTTCAATTGCCATGAAAAGACTCGAGGAGAATCCCGAGGTGTCCCTCGCAACTAGGCAGGAGTCCTGACGTCGCTGAACAAACACGTGTTTGGAAGGGCCCTCCCCTTCTTAACTCGAGAATATACCCCAGGTTGAGCCCGCCACTCGAGAAAAACCATGAGACTTCCCCCTCGCCGCGAGAAGAGGCCCGATTCCCCTGCATTGGGTGCAGAGCAATTACGTGTTCCACATCAAACGTGAAAGGAGCCTTGATTTCCTTGATGGCACTCCACAGAAAACCCAGGAACACTGTCTCAAGTCTAGAGGGATCCTGAGGTTACTGTAGCAACAAGAAAAGATTCTGTGCACCCCAAATCAACTCGAGATGAGAGCTTAGTCCCTGGCTTCGACTCAAGAGGAATACCAACTTTTCACAAGCATCTCAAGAGGAGGCTTTTCTCTGCTAAAGGTATGTGAGAGGGACCCTGAATTTGTGGCCTCAAGTGGAATGGACACCGAGACGCTCTGGCTCGAAGTAAAGCCGGATATCCCTGCAGTGAATTGAATGCAGGCTCGTCTTGCATCTCCCAAGACGAAGGGATGTCTCAATCCCATGAGGAGACCACAGAGAAAGACCTAGTTCTCCACCTAATCGAGACCAGAAGCCTCACATCCTTTGAAAACTCGAGACGTACGTGGACATCAATGCTTTCAAAGGAGACGATGCCTGACTCCTCTTGAAAATTGACAGGAGTCCCAGGATCCCTGTGGGACGTGAAAAGGGACACTGGGTCTCCCGCCTCACGTTGAGACGCGTCCCAATTGCCATGCCAAGACTCGAGGAGAATCCCGAGGTGTCCCTCGCACGTAGGCAGGAGTCCTGCCGTCGCTGAACAAATACGTGTCTGGAAGGGCCCTCCCCGTCTAACTCGAGAATACACCCCAGGTTCCGGCCGCAAGTCGAGAAAAACCATGAGACTTCCCCCTCGCCCCGAGATGAGGCCCTATACCCCTGCATTGCGGGCAGAGCAATTCCGTGTTGCAGATCAAACGTGAAAGGAGCCTTAATTTCCTTGATGGCAGTCCAGAGAAACCCCAAGAACACTGTCTCAAGGCTAGACGGATCCTGAGGTCACTTTAGCAATATGAAAGAGCTCCGTGGACCAAAAATCAACTCGAGATGAGAGGTTAGTCCCTGGCTTCGACTTCAGAGGAATATCAACTTACCACAAGCACCTGAAGAGAGGGCTTCTCTCAGCTATCAGTATGTGAGCGGGACCGTGAGTTTGCAACCTCAAGTGGAATGGACACCGAGATGCCCTGACTCGTAATAAGGTCGGATATCCCTGCAGTGATTGAAGGCAGGCTCGTCTTGCCTCCCCCAAAATGAAAGGTTGCCAACGTATCGTGAACAAACACTATTCTGGAAGGGCCGTCCCCATCGTAACTCGAGAATATACCCCAGGCTCCGGGCGCAACTCGAGAAAAACCAGGAGACTTCCCCCTCGTGGCAAGAAGAGGCCTGGTTTCCCTACATTGCGTGCAGAGCAATTCCGTCTTCCATATCAAACATGAAAGTAGCCTTGATTTCCGTTATGGCTCTCCAGAGAAAACCCAAGAACACTGAGTCAAGTCTAGAGGGATCCTGAGGTCACTGCAGCAACAAGAAAGGGCTCCGTGGACCCCAAATCAATTCGAGATGGGAGCTTAGTCCCTGGCTTCGACTCAAGAGGATCACCAACTTTCCACAAGCATCTCCAGAGGAGGCTTCTCTCAGCTATAGGTATGTGAAAGGGACGCTGAGTTTGTGGCCTCAAGTGGAATGGACGCTGAGATGATCTGACACGAAATAAGGCCGGATATCCCAGCAGTGAATTGCTTTCAGGCTCGTGTTGCATCTCCCAAGACGAAGGCATGTCTGAATCCCCTGTGGAGACCACAGAGAAAGACCTAGTTCTCCGCCTCATTGCGACCGGAGGCCTCACATCCTTTGAAAACTCTAGAGGTACGCGGAGATCAATGCTTCCAAAGGAGGCGATGCCTGATTCGTCTTGAAAATAGGTAGGAGTACCAGGATCCCTGTGGCACGTGGAAAGGGTACCTGGGTCTCCCACCTCACGTGGAGACGCGTCCCAATTGCCATGACAAGACACGAGGAGAATCCATATGTGTCCTTCACAACTAGACAGGAGTCTGTCGTCGCTGAAAAGCACGTGTATAGAAGGGCCCTCCCGTCTAAACTCGAGAATATACCCCAGGTTCTGGCCGAACTCGAGAAAAACCATGAGACTTCCCCCTCGCCGCGAGATGAGGCCCGATTCCCCTGCATTTCGTGCAGAGCAATTCCATGTTCCACATCAAACATGAAAGGAGCCTTGATTTCTTTGATGGCACTCCAGAGAAAATCCAAGAACACTGTCTCAAGTCTAGAGGGATCATGAGGTCACTGTAGAAACACGAAAAGTCTCCGTGGACCCCAAATCAATTCGAGATGAGAGCTTAGTCCCTGGTTTCGACTCAAGAGGAATACCAAATTTCCAGAAGCACGTTAAAGGAAAGATATAGGTATGTGAGAGGGACCCTGAGTTTGTGGCCTCAAGTAGAATGGACTCCGAGATCCTCTGACTCAAAGTAAGGCAGGATATCCCTGCAGTGAATTGCATGCAGGCTCGTCTTGCATCTCCCAAGACGAAAGGATGTCTGAATCCCGTGTAGAAACCACAGAGAAAGACCTAGTTCTCCGCCTCATCACGACAGGAGGCCTCACATCCTTTGAAAACTCGCAAGGTATGCGGAGTTCAATACTTCTAAAGGAGACGATGCCTGACTCCTCTTGAAAATTGATAGGAGTCCCAGGATCCCTGTGACACGTAGAAAGGGACCCTGGGTCTCCCGCCTCACGTGGAGACGTGTCCCAATTACAATGCCAAGACTCGAGAAGAAACCCGAGGTGTCCCTCGCAGCTAGGCAGGAGTCCTGAGGTCGCTGAACAAACACATGTCTGGAAGGGCCCTCGTCATCATAAGTCGAGAATATACCCCAGGTTCCGGCCGAAACTCGAGAAAAACCATGAGACTTCCCCCTCGCCCCGAGATGAGGCAGGATTCCCTTGCGCTGCGTGCAGAGCAATTCCGTGTTCCACATCAAACGTGAAAGGAGTCTTGATTTCATGATGGCACTCCAGAGAAAACCCAAGATCACTGTCTCAAGTCTAGAGGGATCCTGAGGTCACTGTAGCAACACAAAAGGGGTTCATGGACCCCAAATTAACTCGAGATGAGAGTTTAGTCCCTGGCTTCGAGTCAAGAGGAATACCAACTTTCCACAAGCACCTCAATAGGAGACTTCTCTCAGCTACAGGTATGTGAGAGGGATCCTGAGTATGTGGCCTCAAGTGGAATGGACACCCAGATGCTCTGACTCGAAGTAAGGCCGGATATCCCTGCAGTGAATTGAATGCAGGCTCGTCTTGCATCTCCCAAGATGAAGGGATGTCTGAATCCCCTGTGGAGACCACAGAGAAAGACCTAGTTCTCCGCCTCATCGCGACCGGAGGCCTCCCATCCTTTGAAAAATCGAGAGGTCCACGGAGATCAATGCTTCCAAAGGAGACGATGCCTGACTCTTCTTGAAAATGGATAGGAGTCCCAGGATCCCTGTGGCACTTGGAAAGGGAACCTGGGTCTCCCGCCTCACGTGGAGACGCGTGCCAATTGCCATGCCAAGTCTCGAGGAGAATCCCGAGGTGTCCCTCGCACCTAGGCAGGAGTCCTGACATCGCTTAACAAACACGTGTCTGGAAGGGCCCTCCCCATTGTAACTCGAGAATATACCCATGGTTCCGGCCGCAACTCGAGAAAATCCATGAGATTTCCCCTTCACCGCGAGATGAGGCCCGATTCCCCTGCACTGCGTGCAGAGCAATTCCGTGTTCCACATCAAACGTGAAAGGAGGCTTGATTTCCTTGATGGCACTCCAGAGAAAACCCAAGATCACTGTCTCAAGTCTAGAGGGATCCAGAGGTCACTGGAGCAACACGAAAAGACTCCGTGTACCCCAAATCAACTCGAGATGAGAGCTTAGTCCCTGGCTTCGACTCAAGAGGAATACCAACTTTCCACAAGCACCTCAAAGGAGGCTTCTCTCATATACAGGTATGTGAGAGGGACCCTGAGTTTGTGGCCTCAAGTGGAGTGGACACCTAGATGCTCTGACTTGAAGTAAGGCCGGATATCCCTGCAGTGAATTGAATGCAGGCTCGTCTTGCATCTCCCAAGACGAAGGGATGTCTGAATCCCCTGTGGAGACCACAGAGAGATCTAGTCCTCCGCCTCAACGCGACCGGAGGTTTCACATCCTTTGAAAACTCGAGAGGTCCGCGGAGATCAATGCATCCAAAGGTGAAGATGCCTGACTCCTCTTGAAAATGGATACGAGTCCCAGGATCCCTGTGGCACGTGGAAAGGGACCCTGGGTCTCACGCCTCACGTGGAGACGCCTCCCAATTGCCATGCCAAGACTCGAGGAGAATCCCGAGGTGTCCCTCGCACCTAGGCAGGAGTCCTGACGTCGCTGAACAAACACGTGTCTGGAAGGGCCCTCCCCGTCGTAACTCGAGAATATACCCCAGGTTCCGGCCGCAACTCGAGAAAAACCATGAGACTTCCCCCTCGCCGCGAGATGAGGCCCGTTTCCCCTGCACTGCGTGCAGAGCAATTCCGTGTTCCACATCAAACGTGAAAGGAGCCTTGATTTCCTTGATGGCACAGCAGAGAACACCCAAGATCACTGTCTCAAGGATAGAGGGATTCTGACGTCTCTGTAGCAACACGAAAGGGCTCCCTGGACCCCAAATCAACTCGAGATGAGAGCTTCGTCCCCGGCTTCGACTCAAGAGGAATACCCACTTTCCACAAGCACCTAAAGAGGAGGCTTCTCTCAGCTACATGTATGTGAGAGGGACCCTGAGTTTGTGGCCTCAAGTGGAATGGACACCGAGATGCTCTGACTCGAAGTAAGGCCGGATATCCCTGCAGTGAATTGAGTGCAGGCTCGTCTTGCATCTCCCACGACGAAGGGATGTCTGAATCCCCCGTGGAGACGACAGAGAAAGACCTAGTTCTCCGCCTCATCGCGACCGGAGGCCTCACGTCCTTTGAAAACTCGAGAGTTCCGCTTAGATCAATGCTTCCAAAGGAGTCGATGCCTGACTCCTCTTGAAAATGGATAGGAGTCCCAGGATCCCTGTGGCAGGTGGAAAGGGACCCTGGGTCTACCGCATCACGTGGAGACGTGTCCCAATGGCCATGCCAAGACTTGAGGAGAATCCCGAGGTGTCCCTCGCACCTAGGCAGGAGTCCTGACGTCGCTGAACAAACACGTGTCTGGAAGGGCCCTCCCCGTTGTTACTCGAGAATATACCCCATGTTCCCGCCGAAACTTGAGAAAAACCATGAGACATCCCCCTCGCCGCGAGATGAGGCCCGATTCCCCAGCACTGCGTGCAGAGCAATTCCGTGTTCCACATCAAACATGAAAGGAGCCTTGATTTCCTTGATGGCACAGCAGAGAACACCCAAGATCACTGTCTCAAGGCTAGAGGGATCCTGACGTCTCTGTAGCAACACGAAAGGGCTCCGTGGACCCCAAATCAACTCGAGATGAGAGCTTCGTCCCCGGCTTCGACTCAAGAGGAATACCCACGTTCCACAAGCACCTCAAGGGGAGGCTTCTTTCAGCTACAGGTATGTGAGAGGGACCCTGAGTTTGTGGCCTCAAGTGGAATGGACACCGAGATGCTCTGACTCGGAGGAAGGCCGGATATCCCTGCAGTGAATTGAATGCTGGCACGTCTTGCATCTCCCACGACGAAGGGATGTCTGAATCCCCTGTGGAGACCACAGAGAAAGACCTAGTTCTCTGCCTCATCGCGACCATAGGCCTCACGTCCTTTGAAAACTTGAGAGGTCCGCCGAGATCAATGCTTCCAACGGAGACGGTTCCAGACTCCTCTTGAAAATGGATAGGAGTCCCAGCATCCCTGTGGCACGTGGAAAGGGACCCTGGGTCTCCCGCCTCACGTGGAGACGCGTCCCAATTGCCATGCCAAGACTCGAGGAGAATCCCGAGGTGTCCCTCGCACCTAGGCAGGAGTCCTGACGTCGCTGAACAAACACGTGTCTGGAAGGTCCCTCCCCGTCGTAACTCGAGAATATACCCCAGATTCCGGCCGCAACTCGAGAAAAACCATGAGACTTACCCCTCGCCGCGAGATGTGGCCCGATTCCCCTGCCCTGCGGGCAGAGCAATTCCGTATTCCACATCAAAAATGAAAGGAGCCTTGATTTCCTTGATGGCACTCCAGAGAAAACCCAAGATCACTGTCTCAAGTCTAGAGGGATCCTGAGGTCACTGGAGCAACACGAAAGGGCTCCGTGGACCCCAAATCAACTCGAGATGAGAGCTTAGTCCCTGGCTTCGACTCAAGAGGAATACCAACTTTCCACAAGCACCTAAAGAGGAGGCCTCTCTCAGCTACAGGTATGTGAGAGGGCCCCTGAGTTTGTGGCCTCAAGTGGAATGGACAGCGAAATGCTCTGACGCGAAGTAAGGCCGGATATCCCAACAGTGAATTGAAAGCATCCTCGTCTTGCATCTCCCAACACGAAGGGATGTCTGAATCCCCGGTGGAGACGACAGAGAAAGACCTAGTCATCCGCCTCAACGCGAACTGAGGCCTCACATCCTTTGAAAACTCTAGAGGTCTTTGGAGATTAATGCTTCCAAAGGAGACGATGCCTGACTCCTCTTGAAAATGGATAGGAGTCCCAGGATCCCTGTCGCACGTGGAAAGGCACCCTGGGTCTCCCGCCTCACGTGGAGACACGTCCCAATTGCCATGCCAAGACTCGAGGAGAATCCCGAGGTGTCCCTCGCACCTAGGCAGGAGTCCTGACGTGGCTGAACAAACACGTGTCTGGAAGGGCCCTCCCCGTCGTAACTCGAGAATATACCCCAGGTTCTGGCCGCAACTCAAGAAAAACCATGAGACTTCCCACTCGCCGAGAGATGATTCCCGATTCCCGGGCACTGGATGCAGAGCAATTTCGTGTTCCACATCAAACTTGAAAGGAGCCTTGATTTCCTTGATGGCACTCCAGAGAAAACCCAAGATCACTGTCTCAAGTCTAGAGGGATCCTGAGGTCACTGGAGCAACACGAAAGGGCTCCGTGGACCCCAAATCAACTCGAGATGAGAGCTTAGTCCCTGGCTTCGACTCAAGAGGAATACCAACTTTCCACAAGCACCTCAAGAGGAGGCTTCTCTCAGCTACAGGTATGTGAGAGGGACACTGAGTTTGTGGCCTCAAGTGGAATGGACACCGAGATGCTCTGACTCGAAGTAAGGCCGGATATCCCTGCAGTGAATTGAATGCAAGCTCGTCTTGCATCTCCCAAGACGAAGGGATGTCTGAATCCCCTGTAGAGACGACAGAGAAAGACCGAGTTCTTCGCCTCATCGCGAGCGGAGGCCTGACATCCTTTGAAAACTCGAGAGGTCCGCGGAGAGCAATCCTTCCAAATGAGACGATGCCTGACTCCTCTTGAAAATGGATAGGAGTCCCAGGATCCCTGTGGCACGTGGAAAGGGAACCTGGGTCTCCCGCCTCACGTGGAGACGCATCCCAATTGCCATGCCAAGACTCGAGGAGAATCCCGAGGTTTCCCTCGCACCTAGGCAGGAGTCCTTACGTCGCTGAACAAACACGTGTCTGGAAGGGCCCTCCCCGTCGTAACTCGAGAATATACTCCAGGTTCCGGCCGCAACTCGAGAAAAAGCATGAGACTTCCCCCTCGCCAGGAGATGAGGCCTGATTCCCCTGCACTGCGTGCAGAGCCATTCCGTGTTCCACATCAAACGTGAAAGGAGCCTTGATTTCCTTGATGGCACTCCAGAGAAAACCCAAGATCACTGTCTCAAGTCTAGAGGGATCCTGAGGTCACTGGAGCAAAACGAAAGGGCTCCGTGGACCTCAAATCAACTCGAGATGAGAGCTTAGTCCCTGGCTTCGACTCAAGAGGAATACCAACTTTCCACAAGCACCTCAAGAGGAGGCTACTCTCAGCTAAAGGTATGTGAGAGGGACCCTGAGTTTGTGGCCTCAAGTGGAATGGACACCGAGATGCTCTGATTCGAAGTAAGGCCAGATATGCCTGCAGTGAATTGAATGCAGGCTCGTCTTGCATCTCCCAAGACGAAGGGATGTCTTAATCCCCTGTGGAGACCACAGAGAAAGACCTCGTTCTCCGCCTCATCGAGACCGGAGGCCTCACATCCTTTGAAAACTCGAGAGGTCCGTGGAGATCAATGCTTCCAAAGGAGAAGATGCCAGACTCTTCTGGAAAATGGATAGGAGTCCCAGGATCCCTGTGGCACATTATAAGGGATCCTGGGTCTCCCGCCTAACGTGGAGACGCGTCCCAATTGCCATGCCAAGACTCGAGGAGAATCCCGAGGTGTACCTCGCTCCTAGGCCGGAGTCCTGACGTCGCTGAACAAACACGTGTCTGGAAGGGCCCTCCCCGTCGTAACTCGAAAATATACCCCAGGTTCCGGCCGCAACTCGAGAAAAACCATGAGATTTCCCCCTCGCCGCGAGTTGAGGCCCGATTCCCCTGCACTGAATGCAGAGCAATTCCGTGTTCCACATCAAACGTGAAAGGAGCCTTGATTTTCTTGATGGGACTCCAGAGAAAACCCAAGATCACTGTCTCAAGTCGAGAGGGATCCTGAGGTCACTGGAGCAACTCGAAAGTGCTCCGTGCACCCCAAATCTACTCGAGATGAGAGCTTAGTCCCTGGCTTCGACTCAAGAGGAATACCAACTTTCCACAAGCACCTCAAGAGGAGGCTTCTCTCAGCTACAGGTATGTGAGAGGGACCCTGAGTTTGTGGCCTCAAGTCGAATGGACACCGAGATGCTCTGACTCGAATTAAGGCCGGATATCCCTGCAGTGAATTGAATGCAGGCTCGTCTTGCATCTCCCAAGTCGAAGGGATGTCTGAATCCCCTGTGGAGACCACAGAAAAAGACCTAATTCTCCGCCTCATCGCGACCGGAGGCTTCACATCCTTTGAAAACTCGAGAGGTCCGCGGAGATCAATGCTTCCAAAGGAGACGATGCCTGACTCCTCTTGAAAATGGATAGGAGACCCAGGATCCCTGTGGCACGTGGAAAGTGACCGTGGGGCTCCCGCCTCATGTGGAGACGCGTCCCCATTGCCATGCCAAGACTCGAGGAGAATCCCGAGGTGTCCTCGCACCTAGGCAGGAGTCCTGACGTCGCTGAACAAACACGTGTCTGGAAGGGCGCTCCCCGTCGTAACTCGAGAATATACCCCAGGTTCTGGCCGCAACTCGAGAAAAACCATGAGACTTCCCCCTCGCCGCGAGATGAGGCCCGATTCCCCTGCACTGCGTGCAGAGCAATTCCGTGTTCCACATCAAACGTGAAAGGAGCCTTGATTTCCTTGATGGCACTCCAGAGAAAACCCAAGATCACTGTCTCAAGGCTAGAGGGATCCTGAGGTCACTGGAGCAACACGAAAGGGCTCCGTGGACCCCAAATCAACTCGAGATGAGAGCTTAGTCCCTGGCTTCGACTCAAGAGGAATACCAACTTTCCACAAGCACCTCAAGAGGAGGCTTCTCTCAGCTACAGGTATGTGAGAGGGACACTGAGTTTGTGGCCTCAAGTGGAATGGACACCGAGATGCTCTGACTCGAAGTAAGGCCGGATATCCCTGCAGTGAATTGAATGCAAGCTCGTCTTGCATCTCCCAAGACGAAGGGATGTCTGAATCCCCTGTAGAGACGACAGAGAAAGACCGAGTTCTTCGCCTCATCGCGAGCGGAGGCCTGACATCCTTTGAAAACTCGAGAGGTCCGCGGAGAGCAATCCTTCCAAATGAGACGATGCCTGACTCCTCTTGAAAATGGATAGGAGTCCCAGGATCCCTGTGGCACGTGGAAAGGGAACCTGGGTCTCCCGCCTCACGTGGAGACGCATCCCAATTGCCATGCCAAGACTCGAGGAGAATCCCGAGGTTTCCCTCGCACCTAGGCAGGAGTCCTTACGTCGCTGAACAAACACGTGTCTGGAAGGGCCCTCCCCGTCGTAACTCGAGAATATACTCCAGGTTCCGGCCGCAACTCGAGAAAAAGCATGAGACTTCCCCCTCGCCAGGAGATGAGGCCTGATTCCCCTGCACTGCGTGCAGAGCCATTCCGTGTTCCACATCAAACGTGAAAGGAGCCTTGATTTCCTTGATGGCACTCCAGAGAAAACCCAAGATCACTGTCTCAAGTCTAGAGGGATCCTGAGGTCACTGGAACAACACGAAAGGGCTCCGTGGACCTCAAATCAACTCGAGATGAGAGCTTAGTCCCTGGCTTTGACTCAAGAGGAATACCAACTTTCCACAAGCACCTCAAGAGGAGGCTACTCTCAGCTAAAGGTATGTGAGAGGGACCCTGAGTTTGTGGCCTCAAGTGGAATGGACACCGAGATGCTCTGATTCGAAGTAAGGCCAGATATCCCTGCAGTGAATTGAATGCAGGCTCGTCTTGCATCTCCCAAGACGAAGGGATGTCTTAATCCCCTGTGGAGACCACAGAGAAAGACCTCGTTCTCCGCCTCATCGAGACCGGAGGCCTCACATCCTTTGAAAACTCGAGAGGTCCGTGGAGATCAATGCTTCCAAAGGAGAAGATGCCAGACTCTTCTGGAAAATGGATAGGAGTCCCAGGATCCCTGTGGCACATTATAAGGGATCCTGGGTCTCCCGCCTAACGTGGAGACGCGTCCCAATTGCCATGCCAAGACTCGAGGAGAATCCCGAGGTGTACCTCGCTCCTAGGCCGGAGTCCTGACGTCGCTGAACAAACACGTGTCTGGAAGGGCCCTCCCCGTCGTAACTCGAAAATATACCCCAGGTTCCGGCCGCAACTCGAGAAAAACCATGAGATTTCCCCCTCGCCGCGAGTTGAGGCCCGATTCCCCTGCACTGAATGCAGAGCAATTCCGTGTTCCACATCAAACGTGAAAGGAGCCTTGATTTCCTTGATGGGACTCCAGAGAAAACCCAAGATCACTGTCTCAAGTCGAGAGGGATCCTGAGGTCACTGGAGCAACTCGAAAGTGCTCCGTGGACCCCAAATCTACTCGAGATGAGAGCTTAGTCCCTGGCTTCGACTCAAGAGGAATACCAACTTTCCACAAGCACCTCAAGAGGAGGCTTCTCTCAGCTACAGGTATGTGAGAGGGACCCTGAGTTTGTGGCCTCAAGTCGAATGGACACCCAGATGCTCTGACTCGAATTAAGGCCGGATATCCCTGCAGTGAATTGAATGCAGGCTCGTCTTGCATCTCCCAAGACCAAGGGATGTCTGAATCCCCTGTGGAGACGACAGAGAAAGACCTAGTCCTCCGCCTCATCGCGACCGGAGACATCACATCCTTTGAAAAATCGAGAGTTCTGCGGAGATCAATGCTTCCAAAGGAGACGATGCCTGACTCCTCTTGAAAATGGATAGGAGTCCCAGGATCCCTGTGGCACGTTATAAGGGATCCTGGGTCTCCCGCCTAACGTGGAGACGCGTCCCAATTGCCATGCCAAGACTCGAGGAGAATCCCGAGGTGTACCTCGCACCTAGGCAGGAGTCCTGATGTCGCTGAACAAACACGTGTCTGGTAGGGCCCTCCCCGTCATAACTCGAGAATATACCCCAGGTTCCGGCCGCAACTCGAGAAAAACCATGAGACTTCCCCCTCGCCGCGAGATGAGGCCCGATTCCCCTGCACTGCGTGCAGAGCAATTCCGTGTTCCACATCAAACGTGAAAGGAGCCTTGATTTTCTTGATGGCACTCCAGTGAAAACTCAAGATCACTGTCTCAAGACTAGAGGGATCCTGAGGTCACTGGAGCAACACGAAAGGGCTCCGTGGACCCCAAATCAACTCGAGATGAGAGCTTAGTCCCTGGTTTCGACTCAAGAGGAATACCAAATTTCCACAAGCACCTCAAGAGGAGGCTTCTCTCAGCTACAGGTATGTGAGAGGGACCCTGAGTTTGTGGCCTCAAGTCGAATGGACACCGAGATGCTCTGACTCGAAGTAAGGCCAGATATCCCTGCAGTGAATTGAATGCAGGCTCGTCTTGCATCTCGCAAGACGAAGGGATGTCTGAATCCCCTGTGGAGACCACAGAGAAAGACCTAGTCCTCCGCCTCATTGCGAACGGAGACATCACATTTTTTGAAAAATCGAGAGGTCTGCGGAGAACAATGCTTCCAAAGCAAACGATGCCTGACTCCTCTTGAAAATGGATAGGAGTCCCAGGATCACTGTG
Source organism: Dama dama (assembly GCF_033118175.1). NCBI lineage: Eukaryota > Metazoa > Chordata > Mammalia > Artiodactyla > Cervidae > Dama > Dama dama. The sequence goes on along the minus strand of NC_083697.1, from coordinate 6,684,571 downwards.
GCACGTGGAAAGGGACCCTGGGTCTCCCGCCTCACGTGGAGACGGGTCAAAATTGCCTTGCCAAGACTCGTGGAGAATCCCGAGGTGTACCTCGCACCTAGGCAGGAGTCCTGACGTGGCTGAACAAACACGTGTCTGGAAGGGCCCTCCCCGTCGTAACTCGAGAATATACCCCTGGTTCCGGCCACAACTCGAGAAAAACAATGAGACTTCCCCTTCGCCGCGACATGAGGCTCGATTCCCCTGCACTGCGTGCAAAGCAATTCCGTGTTCCACATCAAACGTGAAAGGAGCCTTGATTTCCTTGATGGCACTCCAGAGAAAACCCAAAATCACTGTCTCAAGTCTAGAGGGATCCTGAGGTCACTGGAGCAACACGAAAGGGCTACGTACACCCCAAATTAACTCGATATGATAGCTTAGTCCCTGGCTTCGAGTCAAGAGGAATACCAACTTTCCACAAGCACCTCAAGAGGAGGCTTCTCTCAGCTACAGGTATGTGAGAGGGACCCTGAGTTGCTGGCCTCAAGTGGAATGGACACCGAGATGCTCTGACTCGAAGTAAGGCCGGATATCCCTGCAGTGAATTGAATGCAGGCTCGTCTTGCATCTCCCAAGTCGAAGGGATGTCTGAATCCCCTGTGGAGACCACAGAAAAAGACCTATTTCTCCGCCTCATCGCGACCGGAGGCTTCACATCCTTTGAAAACTCGAGAGGTCCGCGGAGATCAATGCTTCCAAAGGAGACGATGCCTGACTCCTCTTGAAAATGGATAGGAGACCCAGGATCCCTGTGGCACGTGGAAAGGGACCGTGGGGCTCCCGCCTCATGTGGAGACGCGTCCCCATTGCCATGCCAAGACTCGAGGAGAATCCCGAGGTGTCCTCGCACCTAGGCAGGAGTCCTGACGTCGCTGAACAAACACGTGTCTGGAAGGGCCCTCCCCGTCGTAACTCGAGAATATACCCCAGGTTCTGGCCGCAACTCGAGAAAAACCATGAGACTTCCCCCTCGCCGCGAGATGAGGCCCGATTCCCCTGCACTGCGTGCAGAGCAATTCCGTGTTCCACATCAAACGTGAAAGGAGCCTTGATTTCCTTGATGGCACTCCAGAGAAATCCCAAGATCACTGTCTCAAGTCTAGAGGGATCCTGAGGTCACTGGAGCAACACGAAAGGGCTCCGTGGACCCCAAATCAATTCGAGATGAGAGCTTAGTCCCTGGCTTCGACTCAAGAGGAACACCCAGTTTCCACAAGCACCTCAAGAGGAGGCTTCTCTCAGCTACAGGTAGGTGAGAGGGACCCTGAGTTTGTGTCCTCAAGTGGAATGGACACCGAGATGCTCTGACTCGAAGTAAGGCCAGATATCCCTGCAGTCAATTGAATGCAGGCTCGTCTTGCATCTCCCAAGACGAAGGGATGTCTGAATCCCCTGTGGAGACCACAGAGAAAGACCTAGTCCTCCGCCTCATCGCGACCGGAGGCCTCACATCCTTTGAAAACTCCAGAGGTCTGCGGAGATCAATGCTTCCAAAGGAGACAATGCCTGACTCCTCTTGAAAATGGATAGGAGTCCCAGGATCCCTGTGGCACGTGGAAAGGGACCCTGGGTCACCCGCCTCACGTGGAGACGCGTCACAATTGCCATGCCAAGACTCGAGGAAAATCCCGAGGTGTCCCTCGCACCTAGGCAGGAGTCCTGATGTCGCTGAACAAACACGTGTCTGGAAGGGCCCTCCCCATCGTAACTCGAGAATATAACCCAGGTTCCGGCCGCAACTCGAGAAAAACTATGAGACTTCCCCCTCGCCGCGAGATGAGGACCGATTCCCCTGCACTGCGGGGAGAGCAATTCCGTGTTCCACTTCAAAAGTGAAAGGAGACTTGATTTCCTTGATGGCACTCCAGAGAAAACCCAAGATCACTGTCTCAAGTCTAGAGGGATCCTGAGGTCACTGGAGTAACACGAAAGGGCACCGTGGACCCCAAATAAACTCGAGATGAGAGCTTAGTCCCTGGCTTCGACTCAAGAGGAATACCAACTTTCCAAAAGCACCTCAAGAGGCGGCTTCTCTCAGCTACAGGTATGTGAGAGGGACCCTGAATTTGTTGCCTCAAGTGGAATGGACACCGAGATGCTCTGACTCGAAGTAAGGCCGGATATCCCTGCAGTGAATTGAATGCAGGCTCATCTTGCATCTCCCAAGACAACGGGATGTCTGAATCCCCTGTGGAGACCACAGAGAAAGACCTAGTCCTCCGCCTCATCGCTACCGGAGGCCTCACATCCTTTGAAAACTCCAGAGGTCGGCGGAGATCAATGATTCCAAAGGAGACAATGCCTGACTCCTCTTGAAAATGGATAGGAGTCCCAGGATCCCTGTCCACATGGACGGGGACCCTGGGTCTCCCGCTTCACGTGGAGACGCGTCCCAATTGCCATGCCAAGACTCGAGGAGAATCCCGAGGTATCCCTCGCACCTAGGCAGGAGTCCTGACTTCGCTGAACAAACACGTGTCTGGAAGGGCCTTCCCCATCGTAACTCGAGAATATACCCCAGGGTCCGGCCGCAACTCGAGAAAAACCATGAGACTTCCCCCTCGCCGGGAGATGAGGCCCGATTCCCCTGCACTGCGTGCGGAGCAATTCAGTGTTCCACATCAAACGTCAAAGGAGGCTTGATTTCCTTGATGACACTCCAGAAAAACCCAAGATCACTGTCTCAAGTCTAGAGGGATCCTGAGGTCACTGGAGCAACAAGAAAGGGCTCCGTGGACCCCAAATCAACTCGAAATGAGAGCTTAGTCCTTGACTTCGACTCAAGAGGAATAACAACTTTCCAAAAGCACCTCAAGAGGAGGCTTCTCTCAGCTACTGGTATGTGAGAGGGACCCTGAATTTGTGGCCTCAATTGGAATGGACACCGAGATGCTCTGACTCGAAGTAAGGCCGGATATCCCTGCAGTGAATTGAATGCAGGCTCGTCTTGCATCTCCCAAGACGAAGGGATGTCTGAATCCCCTGTGGAGACCACAGACAAAGACCTAGTCCTCCGCCTCATCGCGACCGGCGGCCTCACATCCTTTGAAAACTCGAGAGTTCCGCGGAGATCAATGCTTCCAAAGGAGACGATGTCTGACTCCTCTTGAAAATGGATAGGAGTCCCAGGATCCCTCTGGCACGTGGAAAGGGACCCTGGGTCTCACGCCTCACGTGGACACGCGTCCCAATTGCCATGCCAAGACTCGAGGAGAATCCCGAGGTGTCCCTCGCACATAGGCAGGAGTCCTGACGTCGCTGAACAAACACGTGTCTGGAAGGGCCCTCCCCGTCGTAACTCGAGAATATACCCCAGGTTCCGGCCGCAACACAAGAAAAACCATGTGACTTCCCTTTCGCCGCGAGATGAGACCCGATTCCCCTGCACTGCGTGTAGCGCAATTCCGTGTTCCACATCAAACGTGAAAGGAGCCTTGATTTCCTTGATGGCACTCCAGAGAAAACCCAAAGTCACTGTCTCAAGTCTAGAGGGATCCTGAGGCCACTGTAGCAGCATGAAAGGGCTCCGTGGACCGCAAATCAACTCGAGATGAGAGCTTAGTCCCTGGCTTCGACTTAAGAGGAATACCAATTTTCCACAAGCACCTCAAGAGTAGGCTTCTCTCAGCTACAGGTATGTGAGAGGGACCCTGAGTTTGTGGCCTCAAGTGGAATGGACACCGAGATGCTCTGACTCGAAGTAAGGACGGACATCCCTGCAGTGAATTGAATGAAAGCTCGTCTTGCATCTCCCAAGAAGAAGCGATGTCTGAATCACCTGTGGAGACCACAGAGAAAGACCTAGTTCTCCGCCTCATCGCGACCGGAGGCCTCACATCCTTTGAAAACTCGAGAGGTCCGCGGAGATCAATGCTTCCAAAGGAGACGATGCCTGACTCCTCTTGAAAATGGATAGGTGTCCCAGGATCCCTGTCCACATGGACGGGGACTCTGGGTCTCCCGCTTCACGTGGAGACGTGTCCCAATTGCCATGCCAAGACTTGAGGAGAATCCCGAGGTGTCCCTCGCACCTAGGCACGAGTCCTGACATCGCTGAACAAACACGTGTCTGGAAGGGCCCTCCCCGTCGTAACTCGAGAATATACCCCAGGTTCCGGCCGCAACTCGAGAAAAACCATGAGACTTCCCCCTCGTCGCGAGATGAGGCCCGATTCCCCTGCACTGCGTGCAGAGCAATTCCGTGTTCCACATCAAACGTGAAAGGAAACTTCATTTCCTTGATGGCACTCCAGAGAAAACCCAAAATCACTGTCTCAAGTCTAGAGGGATCCTGAGGTCACTGGAGCAACACGAAAGGGCTCCGTGGACCCGAAATCACTCGAGATGAGAGCTTAGTCCCTGGCTTCGACTCAAGAGGAATACCAACTTTCCACAAGCACCTCAAGAGGAGGCTTCTCTCAGATACAGGTAGGTGAGAGGGACCCTGAGTTTGTGGCCTAAAATCGAATGGACACCGAGATGCTCTGATTCGAAATTAGGCCGGATATCCCTGCAGTGAATTGAATGCCGGCTCGTCTTGCATCTCCCAAGACGAAGGGATGTCTGAATCCCCTGTGGAGACCACAGAGAAAGACCTAGTTCTCCGCCTCATCGCGACCGGAGGCCTCACATCCTTTGAAAAGTCGAGAGGTCCGCGGAGATCAATACTTCCGAAGGAGACGATGCCTGACTCCTCTTGAAAATGGATAGGAGTCCCAGGATCCCTGTGGCACGTGGAAAGGGACCCTGGGTCCCCCGCCTCACGTGGAGACGCGTCCCAATTGCCATGCCAAGACTCGAGGAGAATCCCGAGGTGTCCCTCGCACCTAGGCAGGAGTCCTGACGTCGCTGAACAAACACGTGTCTGGAAGGGCCATCCCCGTCGTAACTCGAGAATATACCCCAGGTTCCGGCCGCAACTCGAGAAAAACCATGAGACTTCCCCCTCGCCGCGAGATGAGGCCCGATTCCACTGCACTGCGTGAAGAGCAATTCCGTGTTCCACATCAAACGTGAAAGGAGCCTTGATTTCCTTGATGGCACTCAAGAGAAAACCCAAGATCACTGTCTCAATTCTAGAGGGATCCTGAGATCACTGGAGCAACAGGAAAGGGCTCCATGGACCCTAAATCAACTCGAGATGAGAGCTTAGTCCCTGGCTTCGACTCAAGGGGAATACCAACTTTCCACAAGCAACTCAAGAGGAGGCTTCTCTCAGCTACAGGTATGTGAGATGGACCCTGAGTTTGTGGCCTCAAGTGGAATGGACACCGAGATGCTCTGACTCGAAGTAAGGCCGGATATCCCTGCAGTGAATTGAATGCAGGCTCGTCTTGCATCTCCCAAGTCGAAGGGATGTCTGAATCCCCTGTGGAGACCACAGAGAAAGACCTAGTTCTCCGCCTCATGGCGACCGGAGGCCTCACATCCTTTGAAAACTCGAGAGGTCCGCGGAGATCAATGCTTCCAAAGGAGACGATGCCTGACTCCTCTTGAAAATGGATAGGAGTCCCAGGATCCCTGTGGCACGTGCAAAGGGGCCCTGGGTCTCCCGCCTCACGTGGAGACGCGTCCCAATTGCCATGCCAAGATTCGAGGAGAATCCCGAGCTGTCCCTCGCACCTAGGCAGGAGTCCTGACGTGGCTGAACAAACACGTGTCTGGAAGGGCCCTCCCCGTCGTAACTCGAGAATATTCCCCAGGTTCCAGCCGCTTCTCGAGAAAAATCATGAGACTTCCCCCTCGCCGCGAGTTGAGGCCCGATTCCCCTGCACTTCGTGCAGAGCAATTCCGTGTTCCACATCAGACGTTAAAGGAGACTTGATTTCCTTGATGGCACTCCAGAGAAAACCCAAGATCACTGTCTCAAGTCTGGAGGGATCCTGAGGACACTGTAGCAACACGAAAGGTCTCCGTGGACCCCAAATCAACTCGAGATGAGAGCTTAGTCCCTGGCTTCGACTCAAGAGTCATATCAACTTGCCACAAGCACCTCAAGAGGAGGCTTCTCTCAGCTAAAGGTATGTGAGAGGGACCCTGAGTTTGTGGCCTCAAGTGGAATGGACACCGAGATGCTCTGGCTAGAAGTAAGGCCGGATATCCCTGCAGTGAATTGAATGCAGGCTCGTCTTGCATCTCCCAAGACGAAGGGATGTCTGAATCCCCTGTGGAGACCACAGAGAAAGACCTAGTTCTCCGCCTCATCACGACCGGAGGCGTCACATCCTTTGAAAACTCGAGAGGTCCACGGAGATCAATGCTTCCAAAGGAGACGATGCCTGACTCCTCTTGAAAATGGATAGGAGTCCCAGGATCACTGTGGCACGTGGAAAGGGACCCTGGGTCTCCCGCCTCACGTGGAGACGCGTCCCAATTGCCATGCCAAGACTCGAGGAGAATCGCGAGGTGTCCCTCGCACCTAGGCAGGAGTCCTGACGTCGCTGAACAAACACGTGTCTGGAAGGGCCCTCCCCGTCGTAACTCGAGAATATTCCCCAGGTTCCAGCCGCTTCTCGAGAAAAACCATGAGACTTCCCCCTCGCCGCGAGATGAGGCCCGATTCCCCTGCACTGCGTGCAGAGCAATTCCGTGTTCCACATCAGACGTTAAACTAGACTTGATTTCCTTGATGGCAATCCAAAGAAAACCCAAGATCACTCTCTCAAGTCTAGAGGGATCCTGAGGTCACTGTAGCAACACGAAAGGGCTCCGTGGACCCCAAATCAACTCGAGATGAGAGCGTCGTCCCTGGCTTCTACTCTAGAGGAATACCAACTTTCCACAAGCACCTCAAGAGGAGGCTTCTCTGAGATACAGGTATGAGAGAGAAACCCTGAGTTTGTGGCCTCAAGTGCAATGGACACTGTGATGCTCTGACTCGAAGTAAGGCCCGATATCCCTGCAGTGAATTGAATGCAGGCACGTCTTGCATCTCCCAAGACGAAGGGATGTCTGAATGCCCTGTGGAGACCACTGAGAAAGACCTAGTTTTCCGCCTCATCCCGACCGGAGGCCTCACATCTTTTGAAAACTCGACAGGTACGCGGAGATCAATGCTTCCAAAGGAGACGATGCCTGACTCCTCTTGAAAATGGATAGGAGGCCCAGGATCCCTGTGGCACGTGGAAAGGGACACTGGGTCTCCCGCCTCACGTGGAGATGCGTCCCAATTGCCATGCCAAGACTCGAGGAGAATCCCGAGGTGTCCCTCGCACTTAGGCAGGAGTCCTGACTTCGCTGAACAAACACCTGTCTGGAAGGGCCCTCCCCGTCGTAACTCGAGAATATACCCCAGGTTCCGGCTGCAACTCGAGAAAAACAATGAGACTTCCCCCTCGCCACGAGATGAGACCCGATTCCCCTGCACTGCGTGCAGAGCAATTCCGTGTTCCACATCAAACGTGAAAGGAGCCTTGATTTCCTTGATGGCACTCCAGAGAAAACCCAAGATCACTGTCTCAAGTCTAGAGGGATCCTGATGTCACTGTAGCAACACGAAAGGGCTCCGTGGTCCCCAAATCAACTCGAGATGAGAGCTTAGTCCCTGGCTTCGACTCAAGAGGAATACCAACTTTCCACAAGCACCTCAAGAGGAGGCTTCTCTCAGCTACAGGTATGTGAGAGGGACCCTGAGTTTGTGGCCTCAAGTGGAATGGACACCGAGATGCTCTGACTGGAAGTAAGGCCGTATATCCCTGCAGTGAATTGAATGCAGGTTCGTCTTGCATCTCCCAAGACAAAGGGATGTCTGAATCCCCTGTGGAGACCACAGAGAAAGACCTAGTCCTCCGCCTCAACGCGAACGGAGGCCTCACATCCTTTGAAAACTCGAGAGGTTCGCTCAGATCAATGCTTCCAAAGGAGACAATGCCTGACTCCTCTTGCAAATGGATAGGAGTCCCATGATCCCTGTGGCCCGTGGAAAGGGACACTGGGTCTCGCGCCTCACGTGGAGCCGCGTCCCAATTGCCATGCCAAGACTCGAGGAGAATCCCGAGGTGTCCCTCGCACCTAGGCAGGAGTCCTGACATCGCTGAACAAACACGTGTCTGGAAGTGCCCTCCCCGTCGTAACTCGAGAATATACCCCAGGTTCCAGCCGCAACTCGAGAAAAACCATGAGACTTCCAGCTCGCCGCGAGATGAGGCCCAATTCCCCTGCACTGCGTGCAGAGCAATTCCGTGTTCCAAATCAAACGTGAAAGGAGCCTTGATTTCCTTGATGGCACTCCAGAGAAAACCCAAGATCACTGTCTGAAGTCTAGAGGGATCCTGAGGTCACTGGAGCAACAAGAAAGGGCTCCGTGGACCGCAAATCAACTCGAGATGAGAGCTTAGTCCCTGGCTTCGACTCAAGAGGAATAACAACTTTCCACAAGCACCTCAAGAGGAGGCTTCTCTCAGCTACAGGTATGTGAGAGGGACCATGAGTTTGTGGCCTCAAGTGGAATGGACACCGAGATGCTCTGACTCGAAGTAAGGCAGGATATCCCTGCAGTGAATTGAATGCAGGCTCGTCTTGCATCTCCCAAGACAAAGGGATGTCTTATTCCCCTGTGGAGACCACAGAGAAAGACCTAGTCGTCCGACTCAACGCGACCGGAGGCCTCACATCCTTTGAAAACTCGAGAGGTCCGCGGAGATCAATGCTTCCAAAGGAGACGATGCCTGACTCCTTTTGAAAATGGATAGGAGTCCCAGGATCCCTATGGCACGTGGAAAGGGAACCTGGGTCTCCCGCCTCACGTGGAGATGCGTCCCAATTGCCATGCCAAGACTCGAGGAGAATACCGAGGTGTCCCTCACACCTAGGCAGGAGTCCTGACGTCGCTGAACAAACACGTGTCTGGAAGGGCCCTCCCCGTCGTAACTCGAGAATATACCCCAGGTTACGGCCGCAACTCGAGAAAAACCATGAGACTTCCTCCTCGCCGCAAGATGAGGCCCGATTCCCCTGCACTGCGTGCAGAGCAATTCCGTGTTCCACATCAAAGGTGAAAGGAGCCTTGATTTCCTTGATGGCATTCCAGAGAAAACCCAAGATCACTGTCTCAAGTCTAGAGGGATCCTGAGGTCACTGGAGCAACACGAAAGGGCTCCGTGGACCCCAAATCAACTCGAGATGAGAGCTTTTCCCTGGCTTCGACTCAAGAGGAATACCAACTTTCCACAAGCACCTCAAGAGGAGGCTTCTCTCAGCTACAGGTATGTGAGAGGGACCCTGAGTTTGTGGCCTCAAATGGAATGAACACCGAGATGCTCTGACTCAAAGTAAGGCCGGATATCCCTGCAGTGAATTGAATGCAGGCTCGTCTTGCATCTCCCAAGACGAAGGGATGTCTGAATCCCCTGTGGAGACCACACAGAAAGACCTAGTTCTCGGCCTCATCGCGACCGGATGCCTCACATCCTTTGAAAACTCGAGAGGTCCATGCAGAACAAAGCTTCCAAAGGAGACGATGCCTGACTCCTCTTGAAAATGGATAGGAATCCCAGGATCCCTGTGGCACGTGGAAAGGGACCCTGGGTCTCCCGCCTCACGTGGAGACGCGTCCCAATTGCCATGCCAAGACTCGAGCAGAATACCGAGGTGTCCCTCGCACCTAGGCAGGAGTCCTGACGTCGCTGAACAAACACGTGTCTGGAAGGGCCCTGCCCGTCGTAACTCGAGAATATAAATCAGGTTCCGGCCGCAACTCGAGAAAAAATATGAGACTTCCCCCTCGCCGCGAGATGAGGCCCCATTCCCCTGCATTGCGTGCAGAGCAATTCCGTGTTCCACATCAAACGTGAAAGGAGCCTTGATTTCCTTGATGGCACTCCAGAGAAAAGCCAAGATCACTGTCTCAAGTCTAGAGGGATCCTGAGGTCACTGTAGCAACACGAAAGAGCTCCGTGGACCCCAAATCAACTCGAGATGAGAGCTTAGTCCCTGGCTTCGACTCAAGAGGAATATCAACTTTCCACAAGCACCTCAAGATGAGGTTTCTCTCAGCTACATTTATGTGAGAGGGACCCTGAGTGTGTGGCCTCAAATGTAATGGACACCGAGATGCTCTGATTCGAATAAAGGCCGGATATCCCTGAAGTGAATTGAATGCAGGCTCGTCTTGCATCTCCTAAGAAGAAGGGATGTATGAATCCCCTGTGGAGACCATAGAGAAAGACATTGTTCTCCGCCTCATCGCGACGTGAGTCCTCACATCCTTTGAGAACTCGAGAGGTCCGCGGAGATCAATGCTTCCAAAGGAGACGATGCCTGACTCCTCTTGAAAATGGATAGGAGTCCCAGGATCCCTGTGGCACATGGAAAGGGACCCTGGATCTCCCGCCTCACGTGGAGACGCGTCCCAATTGCCATGCCAAGACTCGAGGAGAATCCCGAGGTGTCCCTCGCACCGACGCAGGAGTCCTGACGTCGCTGAACAAACACGTGTCTGGAACGGACCTCCCCGTCGTAACTCGAGAATATACCCCAGGTTCCGGCCGCAATTCGAGAAAAACCATGAGACTTCCCCCTCGCCGCGAGATGAGGCCCGATTCCCCTGCACTGCGTGCAGAGCAATTCCGTGTTCCACATCAAAGGTGAAAGGAGCCTTGATTTCCTTGATGGCACTCCAGAGAAAACCCTGGATCACTGTCTCAAGTCTAGAGGGATCCTGAGGTCACTGTAGCAACACGAAATGGGTCCATGGACCCCAAATCAACTCGTGATGAGAGCTTAGTCACTGGCTTCGACTCTAGAGGAATAGCAACTTTCCACAATCACCTCAAGAGGAGGCTTCTCTCACATAAATTTATGTGAGAGGGCCCTGAGTTGGGGATTCAAGTGGAATGGACACCGAGAAGCTCTGACTCGAAGTAAGGCTGGATATCCCTGCAGTGAATTGAATGCAGGCTCGTCTTGCATCTCCCAAGACGAAGGGATGTCTGAATGCCCTGTGGAGACCACAGAGAAAGACCTAGATATCCGCCTCATCGCGACCGGAGGCCTCACATCCTTTGAAAACTTGAGAGGTCCGCGGAGGTCAATGCTTCCAAAGGAGACTATGCCTGACTCCTCTTGAAAATGGATAGGAGTCCCAGGATCCGCGTGGCACGTGGAAAGGGACCCTTGGTCTCCCGCCTCACGTGGAGACGCGTCCCAATTGCCATGCCAAGACTCGAGGATAATCCCGAGGTGTCCCTCACACCTAGGCAGGAGTCCTGACGTCACTGAACAAACACGTGTCTGGAAGGGCCCTCCCCGTCGTAACTCGAGAATATACCCCAGGTTCCTGCCGCAACTCGAGAAAAACCATGAGACTTCCCCCTCGCCACGAGATGAGGCCCGATTTACCTGCACTGCATGCAGAGCAATTCCGTGTTCCACATCAAACGTGAAAGGAGCCTTGATTTCCTTGATGGCACTCCAGAGAAAACCCAAGATCACTGTCTCAAGTCTAGAGGGATCCTGAGGTCACTGTAGCAACAAGAAAGGTCTCCGTGGACCCCAAATCAAGTCGAGATGAGAGCTTAGTCCCTGGCTTCGAATCAAGAGGAATACCAACTTTCCACAAGCACCTCAAGAGGAGGCTTCTCTCAGCTACAGGTATGTGAGAGGGACCCTGAATTTGTGGACTCAAGTGGAATGGAAACCGAGATGCTCTGACTCAAAGTAAGGCCGGATATCCCTGCAGTGAATTGAATGCAGGCACGTCTTGCATCTCCCAAGACGAAGGGATGTCTGAATGCCCTGTGGAGACCACTGAGAAAGACCTAGTTTTCCGCCTCATCGCGACCGGAGGCCTCACATATTTTGAAAACTCGAGAGGTCCGCGGAGATCAATGCTTCCAAAGGAGACGATGCCTGACTCCTCTTGAAAATGGATAGGAGGCCCAGGATCCCTGTGGCACGTGGAAAGGGACACTGGGTCTCCCGCCTCACGTGGAGATGCGTCCCAATTGCCATACCAAGACTCGAGGAGAATCCCGAGGTGTCCCTCGCACTTAGGCAGGAGTCCTGACGTCGCTGAACAAACACGTGTCTGGAAGGGCCCTCCCCGTCGTAACTCGAGAATATACCCCAGGTTACGGCCGCAACTCGAGAAAAACCATGAGACTTCCCCCTCGCCGCGAGATGAGGCCCGATTCCCCTGCACTGCGTGCAGAGCAATTCCGTGTTCCACATCAAAGGTGAAAGGAGCCTTGATTTCCTTGATGGCACTCCAGAGAAAACCCAAGATCACTGTCTCAAGTCTAGAGGGATCCTGAGGTCACTGGACCAACACGAAAGGGCTCCGTGGACCCCAAATCAACTCGAGATGAGAGCTTTTCCCTGGCTTCGACTCAAGAGGAATACCAACTTTCCACAAGCACCTCAAGAGGACGCTTCTCTCAGCTACAGGTATGTGAGAGGGACCCTGAGTTTGTGGCCTCAAGTGGAATGGACACCGAGATGCTCTGACTCGAAGTAAGGCCGGATATCCCTGCAGTGAATTGAATGCAGGCTCGTCTTGCATCTCCCAAGACAAAGGGGTGTCTTATTCCCCTGTGGAGACCACAGATAAAGACCTAGTCGTCCGAGTCAACGCGACCGGAGGCCTCACATCCTTTGAAAACTCGAGAGGTCCGCGGAGATCAACGCTTCCAAAGGAGACGATGCCTGACTCCTCTTGAAAATGGATAGGAGTCCCAGGATCCCTGTGGCACGTGGAAAGGGACCCTGGGTCTCCCGCCTCATGTGGAGACGCGTCCGAATTGCCATGACAAGACTCGAGGAGAATCCCGAGGTGTCCCTCGCACCTAGGCAGGAGTCCTGACGTCGCTGAACAAACACATGTCAGGAAGGGCCCTCCCCGTCGTAACTCGAGAATATACCCCAGGTTCCGGCCGCAACTCGAGAAAAATCATGAGACTTCCCGCTCGCCGCGAGATGAGGCCCGATTCCCCTGCACTGCATGCAGAGCAATTCCGTGTTCCACATCAAACGTGAAAGGGGCCTTGATTTCCTTGATGGCACTCCAGAGAAAACCCAAGATCACTGTCTCAAGTCCAGAGGGATCCTGAAGTCACTGGAGCAACACGAAAGGGCTCAGTGGACCCCAAATCAACTCGAGATGAGATCTTAGTCCCTGGCTTCGACTCAAGAGGAATACCAACTTTCCACAAGCACCTCAATAGGAGGCTTGTCTCAGCTACAGGTATGTGAGAGGGACCCTGAGTTTGTGGCCTCAAGTGGAATGGACACCGTGATGCTCTGACTAGAAGTAAGGCCGGATATCCCTGCAGTGAATTGAATGCAGGCTCATCTTGCATCTCCCAAGATGAAGGGATGTCTGAATCCCTTGTGGAGACCACAGAGAAAGACCTAGCCCTCCGCCTCATCGCGACCGGAGGCCTCACACCCTTTGAAAATTCGAGAGGTCCACGGAGATCAATGCTTCCAAAGGAGACGATGCCTGACTCCTCTTGCAAATGGATAGGAGTCCCAGGATCCCTGTGGCACATGGACAGGGACCCTGGGTCTCCCGCCTCACGTGGAGACGCGTCCCAATTGCCATGCCAAGACTAGTGGAGAATCGCGAAGTGTCCCTCGCACCTAGGCAGGAGTCCTGACGTCGCTGAACAAACACGTGTCTGGAAGGGCCCTCCCCGTCTTAACTCGAGAATATACCCCAGGTTCCGGCCGCAACTCGAGAAAAACCATGACACTTCCCCCTCGCTGCAAGATGAGGCCCGATTCCCCGGCACTGTGGGCAGAGCAATTCCGTGTTCCACATCAAACGTGAAAGGAGCCTTGATTTCCTTGATGGCACTCTAGAGACAACCCAAGATCACTGTCTCAAGTCTAGAGGGATCCTGAGGTCACTGGAGCAACACGAAAGGGCTCCGTGGACCCCAAATCAACTCGAGATTAGAGCTTAGTCTCTGGCTTCAACTCAAGTGGAATACCAACTTTCCACAAGCACCTCAAGAGGATGCTTCTCTCAGCTACAGGTATGTGAGAGGGACCCTGAGTTTGTGGCCTCAAGTGGAATGGACACCAAGATGCTCTGACTCGAAGTAAGGCCGGATATCCCTGCAGTGAATTGAATGCAGGCTCATCTTGCATCCCCCAGACGAAGGGATTTCTGCATCCCCTGTGGAGACCACAGAGATAGACCTAGTTCTCCGCCTCATCGCGACCGGAGGCCTCACATCCTTTGAAAACTCGAGAGGTCCGCGGAGATCAATGTTTCCAAATTAGACGATGCCTGACTACTCTTGAAAATGGATAGGAGTCCCAGGATCCCTGTGGCACGTCGAAAGGGACACTGGGTCTCCCGCATCACGTGGGGACGCGTCCCAATTGCCATGCCGAGACTCGACGAGAATCCCGAGGTGTCCCTCGCACCTAGGCAGGAGTCCTGACATCGCTGAACAAACACGTGTCTGGAATGGCCCTCCCTGTTGTAACTTGAGAATATACCCCAGGTCCCGGCCGCAAGTCGAGATAAACCATGAGACTTCCCCCTCGCTGCGAGATGAGACCCGATTCCCCTGCACTGCGTGCAGAGCAGTTCCGTGTTCCACATCAAACGTGAAAGGAGCCTTGATTTCCTTGATGGCACTCCAGAGAAAACCCAAGATCACTGTCTCAAGTCTAGAGGGATCCTGAGGTCACTGGAGCAACACGAAAGGGCTCCGTGGACCCCAAATCAACTCGAGATGAGAGCTTAGTCCCTGGCTTCGACTCAAGAGGAATACCAACTTTCCACAAGCACCTCAAGAGGAGGCTTCTCTCAGCTACAGGTATGTGAGAGGGACCCTGAGTTTGTGTCCTCAAGTGGAATGGACACCGAGAAGTTCTGACTCGAACTTTACCGGATATCCCTGCAGTGAATTGAATGCAGGCTCGTCTTGCATCTCCCAAGACGAAGGGATGTCTGAATCCCCTGTGGAGACGACAGAGAAAGACCTAGTTCTCCGCCTCATCGCGACCGGAAGCCTCACATCCTTTGAAAACTCAAGAGGTCCGTGGAGATCAATGCTTCCAAAGGAGACGATGCCTGACTCCTCTTGAAAATGGATAGGAGTCCCAGGATCCCTGTGGCACGTGGAACGGGACCCTGGGTCTCCCGCCTCACGTGGAGACGCGTCCCAATTGCCATGCCAAGACTCGAGGAGAATCCCGAGGTGTCCCTCGCACCTAGGCAGGAGTCCTAACTTGGCTGAACAAACACGTGTCTGGAAGGGCCCTCCCCGTCGTAACTCGAGAATATACCCCAGGTTCCGGTCGCAACTCGAGAAAGACCATGAGACTTACAACTTGCCCCGAGATGAGCCCCGATTCCCCTGCACTGCGTGCAGAGCAATTCCGTGTTCCACATCAAACGTGAAAGGAGCCTTGAATTCCTTGGTGGCACTCCAGAGAATACCCAAGATCACTGTCTCATGTCTAGAGGGATCCTGAGGTGACTGTAGCAATACGAAAGGGCTCCGTAGACCCCAAATAAACTCAAGATGAGAGCTTAGTCCCTGGCTTCGACTCAAGAGGAATACCATCTTTCCACAAGCACCTCAAGAGGAGGCTTCTCTCAGCTACATGTATGTGAGAGGGTCCCTGAAGTTGTGGTCTCAAGTTGAATGGACACCGAGATACTCTGACTCGAAGTAAGGCCGGATATCCCTGCAGTAAATTGAATGCAGGCTCGTCTTGCATCTCCCAAGCAAAGGGATGTCTGCATCCAATGTGGAGACCACAGAGAAAGACCTAGTTCTCCGACTCATCACGACGGGAGGCCTCACATCCCTTGAAAATTCGAGAGGTCTGTGGAGATCAATGCTTCCAAAGGAGACGATGCCTGACTCCTCTCGAAAATGGATAGTAGTCCCACGATCCCTGTGGCACGTGGAAAGGGACCCTGGGTCTCCCGCCTCACGTGGAGACATGTCCCAATTGCCATGCCAAGACTCGAGGAGAATCCCGAGGTGTCCCTCGCACCTAGGCAGGAGTCCTGACGTCGCTGAACAAACACGTGTCTGGAAGGGCCCTTCCTGTCATAACTCGAGAATATACCCCAGGTTCCGGCCGCAACTCGAGAAAAACAATGAGACTTCCCCCTCGCCGCGAGATGAGGCCAGATTCCCCTGCCCTGCGTGCAGAGCAATTCCGTGTTCCACATCAAACGTGAAAGGAGCCTTGATTTCTTTGATGGCACTCCATAGAAAACCCAAGATCACTGTCTCAAGTCTAGAGGGATCCTGAGGTCACTGTAGCAACACGAAAGGGCTCCGTGGACCCCAGATCAACTCAAGATGAGAGCTTAGTCCCTAGCTTCGACTCAAGAGGAATACCAACTTTCCACAAGCACCTTAAGAGGAGGCTTCTTTCAGCTACAGGTATGTGATAGGGACCCTGAGCTTGTGGCCTCCAGTGAAATGGACACCGAGATGCCCTGACTCGAAGTAATGCCAGATATCCCTGCAGTGAATTGAATGCAGGCTCGTCTTGCATCTCCCAAGACGAAGGGATGTCTGAATCCCCTGTGGAGACCACAGAGAAAGACCTAGTTCTCCGCCTCTTCGCAACCGGAGGCCTCACATCCTTTAAAACGCGAGAGGTCCGTGGAGATCAATGCTTCCAAAGGAGACGATGCGTGACTCCTCTTGAAAATGGATAGGAGTCCCAGGATCCCTGTGGCTCGTTGAACGGGACCCTGGGTCTCCCGCCTCTCGTGGAGACGCGTCCCAATTGCCATGCCAAGTCTCGAGGAGAATCCCGAGGTGTCCCTCGCACCTAGGCAGGAGTCCTGACGTCGCTGACCAAACTCGAGTCTGGAAGGGCCCTCCCCGTCATAACTCGAGAATGTACCCCAGGTTACGGCCGCAACTCGAGAAAAACCATGAGACTTCCCCCTCGCCGCGTGATGAGGCCCGATTCCCCTGCACTGCCTGCAGAGCACTTCCGTGTTCCACATCAAACATGACAGGAGCCTTCATTTCCTTGATGGCACTCGAGAGAAAACCCAAGATCACTGTCTCAAGTCTAGAGGGATCCTGAGGTCACGGTAGCAACACGAAAGTGCTCCGTGGACCCCAAATCAACTCGAGATGAGAGCTTAGTCCCTGGCTTCGACTCAAGAGGAATGCCAACTTTCCACAAGCACCTCAAGAGGAGGCTTCTCTCAGCTATAAGTATGTGAGATGGACCCTGAGTTTGCGGCCTCAAGTGGAATGGACACTAAGATGCTCTGACTCAAAGTAAACCGGATAGCCCTGCAGTGAATTGAATGTAGGCTGGTCTTGCATTTCCCAAGACGAAGGGAAGTGTGAATCCCCTGTGGAGACGACAGAGAAAGACCTAGTTCTCCGCCTCATCGCGACCGGAGGCCTCACATCGTTTGAAAACTCGAGAGGTCCGCGGAGATCAATGCTTCCAAAGGAGACGATGCCTGACACCTCTTGAAATTGGATAGGAGTCCCAGGATCCCTGTCTCACGTGGAAAGGGACCTGGGTCTCGCGCCACACGTGGAGACGCGTCCCAATTACAAGGCCAAGACTCGAGAATAATAACGAGGTTTCCGTCGCAGCTAGGCAGAAGTCCTGACGTCGCTGAACAAACACGGGTCTGGAAGGGCCCTCCCCGTCGTAACTCGAGAATATACCCCAGGTTCCGGCCGCAACTCGAGAAAATCCATGAGACTTCCCCCTCGCCGCGAGATGAGGCCAGATTCCCGTGCACTGCGTGCAGAGCAATTCCGTGTTCCACATCAAAGGTGAAAGGAGCCTTGATTTCCTTGGTGGCACTCCAGAGAAAACCCAAGATCACTGTCTCAAGTCTAGAGGGATCCTGAGGTCACTGTAGCAATACGAAAGGGCTCCGTGGACCTCAAATCAACTCAAGATGACAGCTTAGTCCCTGGCTTCAACTCAAGAGGAATACCAACTTTCCTCAAGCACCTCAAGAGGAGGCTTCTCTCAGCTACAGGTATGAGAGAGGGACCCTGAGTTTGTGGCCTCAAGTGGAATGGACACCGAGATGCTCTGACTCGAAGTAAGGCCGGATATCCCTGCAGTGAATTGAATGCAGGCTCGTCTTGCCTCTCCCAAGACGAAGGGATGTCTGAATCCCCTGTGGAGACCACAGAGAAAGACCTAGATTTCGGCCTCATCGCGACCGGAGGCCTCACATCCTTTGATAACTCGAGAGGTCCGCGGAGATCAATGCTTCCAAAGGAGACGATGCCTGACTCCTCTTGAAAATAGATAGGAGTCCCAGGATCCCTGTGGCTCGTTGAAAGGGAACCTGGGTCTCCCGCCTCACGTGGAGACGCGTCCCAATTGCCATGCCAAGACTCGCCGAGAATCCCGAGGTGTCCCTCGCATCTAGGCAGGAGTCCTGACGTCGCTGAACAAACACGTGTCTGGAAGGGCCCTCCCCGTCGTAACTCGAGAATATGCCCCAGGTTCCGGTCGCAACTCGAGAAAAACCATGAGACTTCCCCCTCGCCGCGAGATGAGACCCGATTCCACTGCACTGTGTGCAGAGCAATTCCGTGTTCCAGATCAAAGTTGAAAGGAGCCTTGATATCCTTGATGGCATTCCAGAGAAAACCCAAGGTCACTGTCTCAAGTGTAGAGGGATCCTGAGGTCACTGGAGCAACAAGAAAGGCCTCCGTGGACCCCAAATCAACTCGAGATGAGAGCTTAGTCCCTGGCTTCGACTCAAGAGGAATACCAACTTTCCACAAGCACCTCAAGAGGAGGCTTCTCTCAGCTACAGTTATGTGAGAGGGACCCTGATTTTGTGGCCTCAAGTGAAATGGACACCGAGATGCTCTGATTAGAAGTAAGGCCGAATATCCCTGCAGTGAATTGAATGCAGGCTCGTCTTGCATCTCCCAAGACGAAGGGATGTCTGAATCCCTTGTGGAGACCACAGAGAAAGACCTACTTCTCCTCCTCATCGCCACCTGGAGGCCTCACATCCTTTGAAAACTCGTGAGGTCCAAGGAGATCAATGCTTCCAAAGGAGACGATGCCTGACTCCTCTTGAAAATGGATAGGAGTCACAGGATCCGTGTGGCACGTGGAAAGGGACCCTGGGTCTGCCACCTCACGTGGAAACGCGACCCAATTGCCATGAAAAGACTCGAGGCGGATCCAGAGGTGTCCCTCACACCTAGGCAGGAGTCCTGACGTCGCTGAACAACCACGTGTCTGGAAGGGCCCTCCCCGTTGTAAGTCGAGAATATACCCCAGGTTCCGGCCGCAAATGGAGAAAAACCATGAGACTTCCCCCTCGCCGCGAGATGAGGCCCAATTCCCCTGCACTGCGTGCAGAGCAATTCCGTGTTCCACATCAAACGTGAAAGGAGCCTTGATTTCCTTGATGGGACTCCAGAGAAAACCCAAGATCACTGTCTCAAGTCTAGAGGGATCCTGAGGTCACTGTAGCAAAACAAAAAGGCTCCGAGGACCACAAATCAACTCGAGATGAGAGCTTAGTCGCTGGCTTCGTCTCAAGAGGAATACCAACTTTCCACAAGCACCTCAAGAGGAGGCTTCTCTCAGCTACATGTATGTGAGAGGGACCCTGAGTTTGTGGCCTCAAGTGGAATGGACACCGAGATGCTCTGACTCAAAGTAAGGCCGGATATCCCTGCAGTGAATTGAATGCAGGCTCCTCTTGCATCTCTCAAGACGAAAGGGATGTCTGAATCCCGTGTGGAGACCACAGAGAAAGACCTAGTCCTCTGCCTCATCGCGACTGGAGGCCTCACATCCTTTGAAAACTCGAGAGGTCCGCGGAGGTCAATGCTTCCAAAGGAGAAGACGCCTAACTCCTCTTGAAAATGGATAGGAGTCCCAGGATCCCTTGGCATGTGGAAAGGGACCCTGGGTCTCCAGACTCACGTGGAGACGCGTCCCAATTGCCATGCCAAGACTCGAGGAGAATCCCGAGGTGTCCCTCGCACCTAGGCAGGAATCCTGACGTCGCTGAACAAACACGTGTCTGGAAGGGCCCTCCCCGTCGTAACTCGAGAATATACCCCAGGTTCCGGCCGCAACTCGAGAAAAACCATGAGACTTTCCCCTCGCAGCCAGATGAGGCCTGATTCCCCTGCACTGCATGCAGAGCAATTCCGTGGTCCACATCAAACGAGAAAGGAGCCTTGATTTACTTGATGGCACTCCAGAGAAAACCCAAGATCACTGTCTCAAGTCTAGAGGGATCCTGAGGTCACTGGAGCAACACGAAAGGGCTCCGTGGACCCCAAATCAACTCGAGATGAGAGCTTAGTCCCTGGCTTCGACTCAAGAGGAATACCAACTTTCCACAAGCACCACAAGAGGAGGCTTCTCTCAGCTACATCTATGTGAGAGGGACCCTGAGTTTGTGGCCTCAAGTGGAATGAACACCGAGATGCTCTGACTAGAAGTAAGGCCAGATATCCCTGCAGTGAATTGAATGCAGGCTCGTCTTGCATCTCCCAAGACGAAGGGATGTCTGAATCCTCTGTGGAGACCACAGAGAAAGACCTAGTTCTCCGCCTCATCGCGGCCGGAAGCCTCACATCCTTTGAAAACTCGAGAGGTCCGCGGAGATCAATGCTTCCAAAGGAGACGATGCCTGACTCCTCTTGAAAATGGATAGGAGCCCCAGGATCCATGTGGCACGTGGAAAGGGACCCTGGGTCTCCCGCCTCACGTGGAGACGCTTCCCAATTGCCATGCCTAGACTCGAGGAGAATCCCAAGGTGTCCCTCGCACCTAGGCAGGAGTCCTGACGTCGCCGAACAAACACGTGTCTGGAAGGGCCCTCACAGTCGTAACTCGAGAATATACCCCAGGTTCCGGCCGCAACTAGAGAAAAACCATGAGACTTCTCTCTCGCCGCGAGATGAGGCCCGATTACCCTGCACTGCGTGCAGAGCAATTCCGTGTTCCACATCAAACGTGAAAGGAGCCTTGATTTCCTTGATGGGGCTCCAGAGAAAACCCAAGATCACTGTCTCAAGTCTAGAGGGATCCTGAGGTCACTGTAGCAACACGAAAGGGCTCCGTGGACCCCAAATCAACTCGAGATGAGAGCTTAGTCCCTGGCTTCGACTCAAGAGGAATACCACCTTTCCACAAGCACCTCAAGAAGAGGCTTCTCTCAGCTACAGGTATATGAAAGGGAAACTGAGTTTGTGGCCTCAAATGGAATGGACACCGAGATGCTCTGACTCGAAGTAAGGCCGGATATCCCTGCAGTGAATTGAATGCAGGCTCGTCTTGCATCTCCCAAGCGAAGGGATATCTGAATCCAATGTTGAGACCACCGCGAAAGACTTAGTTCTCCGCCTCATCGCGACCGGAGGCCTCACATCCTTTGAAAATTCGAGAGGTCCGTGGAGAGCAATGCTTCCAAAGGAGACGATGCCTGACTCCTCTCGAAAATGGATAGGAGTCCCAGGATCCCTGTGGCACGTGGAAAGGACCCTGGGACTCGTGCCTCACGTGGAGACGCGTCCCAATAGCCATGCCAAGACTCGAGGAGAATCCCGAAGTGTCCCTCGCACCTAGCCATGTGTCCTGACATCGCTGAACAAACAAATGTCTGGAAGGGCCCTCCCCGTCTTAACTCGAGAATATACCCCAGGTTCTGGACGCAACTCGGGAAAAACCATGAGACTTCCCCCTCGCCGCGAGATGAGGCCCGATTCCCCTGCACTGCGTGCAGAGCAATTCCGTGTTCACATCAAAGGTGAAAGGAGCCTTGATTTCCTTGATGGCACTCTAGAGAAAACCCAAGATCACTGTCTCAAGCCTAGAGGGATCCTGAGGTCACTGTAGCAACAAGAAAGGGCTCCGAGGACCCCAAATCAACTTGAGATGAGAGCTCAGTCCCGGGCTTCCACTCAAGAGGAATACCACCTTTCCACAAGCACCTCAAGAGGAGGCTTCTCTCAGCTACACATATGTGAGAGGGACCCTGAGTTTATGGCCACAGGTGGAATGGACACGGAGATGCTTTGACTGGAAGTAAGGCCGGATATCCCTGCAGTGAATTGAGTGAAGGCCCCTCTTGCATATCCCAAGACGAAGGGATGTCTGAATCCCCTGTGGAGACCACAGAGAAAGACCTAGTTCTCCGCCTCATCGCGACCGGAGGCCTCACAACCTTTGAAAACTGGAGAGGTCCGCGGAGATCAAGGCTTTTAACGGAGACGATGCCTGACTCCTCTGGAAAATGGATAGGAGTTCCAGGATCCCTGTGGCACGTGGAAAGGGACCCTGGGTCTCCCGCCTCACGTGGAGAGGCATCCCAATTGCCATGCCAAGACTCGAGGAGAATCCCGAGGTGTCCCTCGCACCAAGGCAGGAGTCCTGACGTCGCTGAACAAACCCGTGTCAGGAAGGGCCCTCCCCGTGGGAACTGAAGAATATACCCAAGGATCCGGCCGTAACTCGAGAAAAACCATGAGACTTCTCCCTCGCCGTGAGATGAGGCCTGATTCCCCTGCACTGCGTGCAGAGCAATTCCGTGTTCCACATCAAACGTGAAAGGAGCTTGATTTCCTTGATGGAACTCCAGAGAAAACCCAAGATCACTGTCTGAAGTCTAGAGGGATCGTGAGGTCACTGTAGCAACAGGAAAATGGTCCGTGTACCCCAAATCAACTCGAGATGAGAGCTTAGTCCCTGGCTTCGACTGAAGAGGAATACCAACTTTCCACAAGCACCTCAAGAGGAGGCATCTCTCAGCTACAGGTATGTGAGAGGGACCCTGAGTTTGTGGCCTCAAGTGGAATGGACACCGAGATGCTCTGACTCGAAGTAAGGACGGATATCCCTGCAGTGAATTGAATGCAGGCTCGTCTTGCATCTCCCAAGACGAAGGGATGTCTGGATCCCCTGTGGAGACCACAGAGAAAGACCTAGTTCTCCGCCTCATCGCGGCCGGAAGCCTCACATCCTTTGAAAACTCGAGAGGTCCGCGGAGATCAATGCTTCCAAAGGAGACGATGCCTGACTCCTCTTGAAAATGGATAGGAGTCCCAGGATCCATGTGGCATGTGGAAAGGGACCCTGGGTCTCCCGCCTCACGTGGAGACGCTTCGCAATTGCCATGCCTAGACTCGAGGAGAATCCCGAGGTGTCCCTCGCACCTAGGCAGGAGTCCTGACGTCGCCGAACAAACATGTGTCTGGAAGGGCCCTCACCGTCGTAACTCGAGAATATACCCCAGGTTCCGGCCGCAACTAGAGAAAAACCATGAGACTTCCCTCTCGCCGCGAGATGAGGCCCGATTACCCTGCACTGCGTGCAGAGCAATTCCGTGTTCCACATCAAACGTGAAAGGGGCCTTGATTTCCTTGATGGCACTCCAGAGAAAACCCAAGATCACTGTCTCAAGTCTAGAGGGATCCTGAGGTCACTGTAGCAACACGAAAGGGCTCCGTGGACCCCAAATCAACTCGAGATGAGAGCTTAGTCCCTGGCTTCGACTCAAGAGGAATACCACCTTTCCACAAGCACCTCAAGAAGAGGCTTCTCTCACCTACAGGTATGTGAGAGGGAAACTGAGTTTGTGGCCTCAAGTGGAATGGACACCGAGATGCTCTGACTCGAAGTAAGGCCGGATATCCCTGCAATGAATTGAATGCAGGCTCATCTTGCATCTCCCAAGACGAAGGGATGCCTGAATCCCCTGTGGAGACCACAGAGAAAGTCCTAGTCCTCCGCCTCATCGCGACCGGAGGCCTCACATCCTTTGAAAACTCGAGAGGTTCGCGGAGATCAATGCTTCCAAAGGAGACGATGCCTGACTCCTCTCGAAAATGGATAGGAGTCCCAGGATCCCTGTGGCACGTGGAAAGGGACCCTGGGTCTCCCGCCTCACGTGGAGACGCGTCCCAATTGCCATGCCAAGACTCGAGGAGAATCCCTAGGTGTCCCTCGCACCTAGGCATGAGTCCTGACGTCGCTGAACAAACACGTGTCTGGAAGGGCCCTCCCCGTCGTAACTCGAGAATATACCCCAGGTTCCGGCCACAACTCGAGAAAAACCATGAGACTTCCCCCTCGCCACGAGATGAGGCCAGATTCCCCTGCACTGCGTGCAGAGCAATTCCGAGTTCCACATCAAACGTGAAAGGAGCCTTCATTTCCTTGATGTCACTCCAGAGAAAACCAAAGATCACTGTCTCAAGTCCAGAGGGATCCTGAGGTCACTGGAGCAACACGAAAGGGCTCCGTGGACCCCAAACAACTCGAGATGAGAGCTTAGTTCCTGGCTTCGACTCAAGTGGAATACCAACTTTCCACAAACACCTCAAGAGGAGGCTTCTCTCAGCTACAGGTATGTGAGAGGGACCCTGAGTTTGTGGGCTCAATTGAAATGGACACCGAGATGCTCTGACTCGAAGGAAGGCCGGATATCCCTGCAGTGAATTGAATGCAGGCTCGTCTTGCATCTCCCAAGCGAAGGGATATCTGAATCCAATGTTGAGACCACCGCGAAAGACTTAGTTCTCCGCCTCATCGCGACTGGATGCCTCACATCCTTTGAAAACTCGAAAAGTCAGCGGAGATCAATGCTTCCAAAGTAGACGATGCCTGACTCCTCTCGAAAATGGATAGGAGGCCCAGGATCCCTGTGGCACGTGGAAAGGGACCCTGGGACTCGCGCCTCACGTGGAGACACGTCCCAATAGCCATGCCAAGTCTCGAGGAGAATCCCGAGGTGTCCCTCGCACCTAGGCAGGAGTCCTGACATCGCTGAACAAACACGTGTCTGGAAGGGCCCTCCCTGTCGTAACTCGAGAGTATACCCCAGGTTCTGGCCGCAACTTGAGAAAAACCATGAGAATTCCCTCTCTCCGCGAGATGAGGCCCGATTCCCCTGCACTGCGTGCAGAGCAATTCCGTGTTCCACATCAAACGTGAAAGGGGCCTTGATTTCCTTGATGGCACTCCAGAGAAAACCCAAGAGCACTGTCTCTAGTCTAGCGGGATCCTGAGGTCACTTTAGTAACACGAAAGGGCTCTGTGGACCTCAAATCAACTCGAGATGAGAGCTTAGTACCTGGCTTCGACTCAAGAGGAATACCAACTTTCCACAAGCACCTCAAGAGGAGGCTTCTCTCAGCTACAGGTATGTGGGAGGGACCCTGATTTTGTGGCCTCAAGTGGAATGGACCCCGAGATGCTCTGACTCGAAGTAAGCCCGGATATCCCTGCAGTGAATTCAATGCAGGCTTGTCTTGCATTTCCCAAGACGAAGGGTTGTCTAAATCCCCTGTGGAGACCACAAAGACCTAGTCCTCCGCCTCAACGCGACCGGAGGCCTCACATCTTTTGAAAACTCGAGAAGTCCGCGGAGATCAATACTTCCGAAGGAGACGATGCCTGACTCCTCTTGAAAATGGGTGGGAGTCCCAGGATCCCTGTGGCACGTGGAAAAGGACCCTGGGTCTCGCGCCTCACGTGGAGACGCGTCCCAAATGCCATGCCAAGACTCGTGGAGAATCCCGAGGTGTCCTTCGCTCCTAGGCAGGAATCCTAACGTCGCTGAACAAACACATGTCTGGAAGGGCCCTCCCCGTCGTAACTCGAGAATATACCCCAGGTTCCGGCCACAACTCGAGAAAAACCATGAGACTTCCCCCTCGCCGCGAGATGAGGCCTGATTCCCCTGCACTGCGTGCAGAGCAATTCCGTGTTTCACATCAAACGTGAAAGGAGCCTTGATTTCCTTGATGGCACTCCAGAGAAAACCCAAGATCACTGTCTCACGTCTAGAGGGATCCTGAGGTCACTTTAGTAACACGAAAGGTCTCTGTGGACCTCAAATCAACTCGAGATGAGAGCTTAGTACCTGGCTTCGACTCAAGAGGAATACCAACTTTCCACAAGCACCTCAAGAGGAGGCTTCTCTCAGCTACAGGTATATTTGAGGGACCCTGAGTTTGTGGCCTCAAGTGGAATGGACACCGAGATGCTCTGACTCAAAGTAAGGCCGGATATCCCAACAGTGAATAGAATGCAGGCTCGTCTTGCATCTCCCAAGAAGAAGGGATGTCTGAATCCACTGTGGAGACCACAGAGAAAGACCTAGTCCTCCGCCTCATCGCGACCGGAGGCCTCACATCCTTTGAAAATTCGAGAGATCCGCGGAGATCAATGCTTCCAAAGGAGACGATGCCCGACACCTCTTGAAAATGGTTAGGAGTCCCAGGATCCTTGTGGCACGTGGAAAGGGACCCTGGGTCTCCCGCCTCACGTGGAGACGCATCCCAATTGCCATGCCAAGACTCGAGGAGAATCCCGAGGTGTCCCTCCCACCTAGGCTTGAGTCCTGACGTCGCTGAACAAACACGTGTCTGGAAGGGACCTCCCCGTCGTAACTCGAGAATATACCCCAGGTTCCGGCCGCAACTCGAGAAAAACCATGAGACTTACCCCTCGCCGCGAGATGAGGCCCGATTCCCCTGCCCTGCGTGCAGAGCTATTCCATATTCCAGATCAAAACTGAAAGGAGCCTTGATTTCCTTGATGGTTCTCCAGAGAAAACCCAAGATCACTGTCTCTAGTCTAAAGGGATCCTGAGGTCACTGTAGCAACACGAACGGGCTCCGTGGACCCCAAATCAACTCGAGATGAGAGCTTAGTCCCTGGCTTCAACTCAAGAGGAATACCAACGTTCCACAAGCACCTCAAGAGGAGGCTTCTCTCAGCTACAGGTATGTGAGAGGGACCCTGAGTTTGTGGCCACAATCGGATTGGACATCGAGATGCTCTGACTCGAAGTAAGGCCGGATATCCCTGCAGTGAATTGAATGCAGGCTTGTCTTGCATCTCCCAAGACGAAGGGATGTCTGAATCCCCTGTGGAGACCACAGACAAAGACCTAATTCTCCGCCTCATCGCGAGCGGAGGCCTCACATCCTTTGAAAACTCGAGAGGTCCGCGGAGATCAATGCTTCCAAAGGAGACGATGCCTGACTCCTCTTGAAAATGGATAGGAGTCCCAGGATCCCTGTGGCACGTGGAAAGGGACCCTGGGTCTCCCGCCTCATGTGGAGACGCGTCCCAATTGCCATGCCAAGACTCGAGGAGAATCCCGAGGTGTCCCTCGCACCTAGGCAGGAGTCCTGATGTCGCTGAACAAACACGTGTCTGGAAGGGCCCTCCCCGTCGTAACTCGAGAATACACCCCAGGTTCCGGACGCAACTCGAGAAAAACCATGAGACTTCCCTCTCGCCGCGAGATGAGGCCCGATTCCCCTGCAATGCGTGCAGAGCAATTCCGTGTTCCACATCAAACGTGAAAGGAGCCTTGATTTCCTTGATGGCACTCCAGAGAAAACCCAAGATCACTGTCTCAAGTCTAGAGTGATCCTGAGGTCACTGGACCAACAGGAAAGGGCTCCGTGGACCCCAAATCAACTCGAGATGAGAGCTTAGTCCCTGGCTTCGACTCAAGAGGAATACCAACTTTCCACAAGCACCTCAAGAGGAGGCTTCTCTCAGCTACAGGTATATTTGAGGGACCCTGAGTTTGTGGCCTCAAGTGGAATGGACACCGAGATACTCTGACTCGAAGTAAGGCCGGATATCCCTGCAGTGAATTGAATGCAGGCTTGTCTTGCATCTCCCAAGACGAAGGGATGTCTGAATCCCCTGTGGAGACCACAGAGAAAGACCTAATTCTCGGCCTCATCGCGAGCGGAGGCCTCACATCCTTTGAAAACTCGAGAGGTCCGCGGAGATCAATACTTCCAAAGGAGAGGATGCCTGACCCTTCTTGAAAATGGATAGGCGTCCCAGGTTCGCTGTGGCACGTGGAAAGGGACACTGGGTCTCCCGCCTCACGTGGAGACCCGTCCCAATTGCCATGCCAAGACTCTTGGAGAATCCCGAGGTGTCCCTCGCACCTAGGCAGGAGTCCTGACGTCGCTGAAGAAACACGTGTCTGGAAGGGCCCTCCCCGTCGTAACTCGAGAATATACCCCAGGTTCCGGCCGCAACTCGAGAAAAACCTTGAGACTTCCCCCTTGCTCCGAGATGAGGCCCAATTCCCCAGCACTGTGTGCAGAGCAATTCCGTTTACCACATCAAACGTGAAAGGAGCCTTGATTTCCTTGATGGCACTCCAGAGAAAACCCAAGTTCACTGTCTTAAGTCTAGAGGGATCCTGAGGTCACTGGAGCAACACGAAATTTGTCCGTGGACTCCAAATCAACTCGAGATGAGAGCTTAGTCCCTGGCTTCGACTCAAGAGGAATACCAACTTTCCACAAGCACCTCAAGAGGAGGCTTCTCTCAGCTACAGGTATGTGAGAGGGCCCCTGAGTTTGTGGCCTCAGTTGGAATGGACACCTAGATGCTCTGACTAGAAGTAAACCAGATATCCCTGCAGTGAATTGAATGCAGGCTCGTCTTGCATCTCCCAAGACGAAGGGATGTCTGAATCCCCTGTGGAGACCACAGAGAAAGACCTAGTCCTCCGCCTCATCGCGACCGGAGGCCTCATATCCTTTGAAAACTCGAGAGGTCCGCTGAGATCAATACTTCCGAGGGAGACGATGCCTGACTCCTCTTGAAAATGGATAGGAGTCCCAGCATATCTGTGGCACGTGGAAAGGGACCCTGGGTCTCCCGCCTCACGTGGAGACGCGTCCCAATTGCAATGCAAAGACTTGAGGAGAATCCCGAGGTGTCCCTCGCACCTAGGCAGGAGTCCTGATGTCGCTGAACAAACACGTGTCTGGAAGGGCCCTCCCCGTCGTAACTCGAGAATATACCCCAGGTCCCGGCCGCAACTCGAGAAAAAGCATGAGACTTCCCCCTCGGCGCGAGATGAGGCCCGATTCCCCTGCACTGCGTGCAGAGCAATTCCGTGTTCCACATCAAACGTGAAAGGAGCCTTGATTTCCTTGATGGCACTCCAGAGAAAACCCAAGATCACTGTCTCAAGTCTAGAGGGATCCTGAGGTCACTGTAGCAACACGAAAGGGCTCCGTGGACCCGAAATGAACTCGAGATGAGAGCTTAGTCCCTGGCTTCGACTCAAGACGGAAACCAACTTTCCACAAGCACCTCAAGAGGAGGCTTCTCTCAGCTACAGGTATGTGAGAGGGACCCTGAGTTTGTGGCCTCAAGTGGAATGGACACCGAGATGCTCTGACTCAAAATAAGGCCAGATATCCCTGCAGTGAATTGAATGCAGGCCAGTCTTGCATCTCCCAAGAGGAAGGGATGTCTGAATCCACTGTGCAGACAACAGAGAAAGACATAGTTCTCCACCTCATCGCGACCGGAATCTTCACATACTTTAAAAACTCGAGAGGTCCGCAGAGATCAATGCTTCCAAAGGAGACGATGCCTGACTCCTCTTGAAAATGGATAGGAGTCCCAGGATCCCTGTGGAACGTGGAAAGGAACCCTGGGTCTCCCGCTTCACGTGGAGACGCGTCCCAATTGCCATGCCAAGACTCGAGGAGAATCCCGAGGTGTCCCTCTCACCTAGGCAGGAGTCCTGACGTCGCTGAACAAACTCGTGTCTGGAAGGGCCCTCCCCATCGTAAATCGAGAATATACCCCAGGTTCCGGCCGCAACTCGAGAAAAACCATGAGACTTCCCCCTCGTCGCGAGATGAGGCCCGATTCCCCTGCACTGCATGCCGAGCAATTCCGTGTTCCACATCAAACGTGAAAGGAGCCTTGATTTCCTTGATGGCACTCCAGAGAAAACCCAAGATCACTGTCTCAAGCCTAGAGGAATCCTGAGGTCACTGGAGCAACACGAAAGAGCTCCGAGGACCCGAAATCGACTCGAGATGAGAGCTTAGTCCCTGGCTTCGACTCAAGAGGAATACCAACTTTCCACAAGCACCTCAAGAGGAGGCTTCTCTCAGCTACAGGTATGTGAGAGGGACCCTGAGTTTGTGGCCTCAAGTGGAATGGACACCGAGATGCTCTGACTCGTAGTAAGGCCGGATATCCCTGCAGTGAATTGAATGCAGGCTCGTCTTGCATTTCCCAAGACGAAGGGATGTCTGAATCCCCTGTGGATACCACAGAGAAAGACCTAGTTCTCCGCCTCATCGCCACCTGAGGCCTCACATCCTTTGAAAACTCGAGAGGTCCGCGGAGATCAATGCTTCAAAAGGAGACGATGCCTGACTCCTCTTGAAAATGGATAGGAGTCCCAGGATCCCTGTGGCACGTTGAAAGGGACACTGGGTCTCGCGCCTCACGTGGAGACGCGTCCCAATTGCCATGCCAAGACTCGAGGAGAATCCCGAGGTGTCCCTCGCACCTAGGCCCGAGTCCTGACGTCGCTGAACAAACACGTGTCTGGAAGGGCCCTCCCCGTCGTAACTCGAGAATATACCCCAGGTTCCGGCCGCAACTCGAGAAAAATCATGAGACTTCCCCCTCGCCGCGAGGTGAGGCCCGATTCCCCTGCACTGCATGCAGAGCAATTCCGTGTTCCACATCAAACGTGAAAGGAGCCTTGATTTCCTTAATGGCACTCCAGAGAAAACCCAAGATCACTGTCTCAAGTCTAGAGGGATCCTGAGATCACTGGAGCAACACCAAAGGGCTCCGTGGACCCCAAATCAACTCGAGATGAGAGCTTAATCACTGGCTTCGACTCAAGAGGAATACCAACTTTCCACAAGCACCTCAAGAGGAGACTTCTCTCAGCTACAGGTATGTGAGAGGGACCCTGAGTTTGTGGCCTCAAGTGAAATGGACACCGAGATGCTCTGACTCGAAGTAAGGCCGGATATCCCTGCAGTGAATTGAATGAGGGCTTGTCTTGCATCTCCCAAGACGAAGGGATGTCTGAATCCCCTGTGGAGACCACAGAGAAAGACCTAGTTCTTCGCCTCATCGCGACCGGAGGCCTCATATCTTTTGAAAACTCGAGAGGTCTGCGAAGATCAATGCTTCCAAAGGAGACGATGCCTGACTCCTCTTGAAAATGGATAGGAGTCCCAGGAACCCTGTGGCACGTGGAAAGGGACACTGGGTCTCCCGCCTCACGTGGAGACGCGTCCCAATTGCCATGCCAAGACTCGAGGAGAATCCCGAGTTGTCCCTCGCACCTAGGCAGGAGTCCTGACATCGCTGAACAAACACGTGTCTGGAAGGGCCCTCCCCGTCGTAACTCGAGAATATACCCCAGGTTTCGGCCGCAACTCGAGAAAAACCATGAGACTTCCCCCTAGCCGCGAGATGAGGCCCGATTAACCTGCACTGCATGCAGAGCAATTCCGTGTTCCACATCAAACGTGAAAGGAGCCTTGATTTCCTTGATGGCACTCCAGAGAAAACCCAAGATAACTGTCTCAAGTCTAGAGGGATCCTGAGGTCACTGGAGCAACACGAACTGGCTCCGTGGACCCCAAATCAACTCGAGATGAGAGCTTAGTCCCTGGCTTCGACTCAAGAGGAATACCAACTTTCCACAAGCACCTCAAGAGGAGGCTTGTCTCAGCTACAGGTATGTGAGAGGGACCCTGAGTTTGTGGCCTCAAGTGGAATGGACACCGAGATGCTCTGACTAGAAGTAAGGCCGGATATCCCTGCAGTGAATTGAATGCAGGCTCATCTTGCATCTCCCAAGACGAAGGGATGTCTGAATCCCCTGTGGAGACCACAGAGAAAGACCTAGTCCTCCGCCTCATCGCGACCGGAGGCCTCACACCCTTTGAAAACTCGAGAGGTCCGCGGAGATCAATGCTTCCAAAGGAGACGATGCCTGACTCCTCTTGCAAATGGATAGGAGTCCCAGGATCCCTGTGGCACATGGAAAGGGACCCTCAGTCTCCCGCTTCATGTGGAGACGCGTCCCAATTGCCATGCCAAGACTCGAGGAGAATCCCGAGGTGTCCCTCGCACTTAGGCAGGAGTCATGACGTCGCTGAACAAACACGTGTCTGGAAGGGCCCTCCCCGTCGTAACTCGAGAATATACCCCAGGTTCCGGCCGCAACTCGAGAAAAACCATCAGACTTCCCCCTCGCCCCGAGATGAGGCCCGATTCCCCTGCACTGCGTGCAGAGCAATTCCGTGTTCCACATCAAACGTGAAAGGAGCCTTGATTTCCTTGATGGCACTCCAGAGAAAACCCAAGATCACTGTCTCAAGTCTAGAGGGATCCTGAGGTCACTGTACCAACACGAAAGGGCTCCGTGGACCCCAAATCAACTCGAGATGAGAGCTTAGTCCCTGGCTTCGACTCAAGAGGAATGCCAACTTTCCACAAGCACATCAAGAGGAGGCTTCTCTCAGCTACAGGTATGTGAGAGGGACACTGAGTTTGTGGCCTCAAGTGGAATGGACACTGAGATGCTCTGACTCTAAGTAAGGCCGGATATCCCTGCAGTGAATTGAATGCAGGCTTGTCTTTCATCTTCCAAGACGAAGGGATGTCTGAATCCCCTGTGGAGACCACAGAGAAAGACCTAGTTCTCCGCCTCATCGCGACCGGAGGCCTCACATCCTTTGAAAACTCGAGAGGTCCGCGAAGATCAATGCTTCCAAAGGAGACGATGCCTGACTCCTCTTGAAAATGGATAGGAGTCCCAGGAACCCTGTGGCACGTGGTAAGGGACCCTGGGTCTCCCGACTCACGTGGAGATGCGTCCCAATTGCCATGCCAAGACTCGAGGAGAATCCCGAGGTGTCCCTCGCACCTAGGCAGGAGTCCTGACGTCGCTGAAAAGACATGTGTCTGGAAGGGCCCTCCCCGTCGTAACTCGAGACTATACCCCTGGTTCCGGCCGTAACTAGAGAAAAACCATGAGACTTCCACCTCGCCGCGAGATGAGGCCCGATTACCCCGCACTGCGTGTAGAGCAATTCCGTGTTCCACATCAAACGTGAAAGGAGCTTTGATTTCCTTCATGGCTCTCCAGAGAAAACCCAAGATCCCTGTCTCACGTCGAGAGGGATCCTGAGGTCACTGGAGCAACACGAAAGGGCTCCGTGGAAACCAAATCAACTCGAGATGAGAGCTTAGTCCCTGGCTTCGACTTACGAGGAATACCAACTTTCCACAAGGACCTCAAGAGGAGGCTTCTCTCAGCTACAGGTATGTGAGAGGGACCCTGCGTTTGTGGCCTCAATTGGAATGGACACCGAGATGCTCTGACTCGAGGTAAGACCGGATATCCCTGCAGTGAATTGAATGCAGGCTCGTCTTGCTTCTCCCAAGACGAAAGGATGTCTGAAACCCCTGTGGAGACCACAAGAAAGACCTAGTCCTCCGACTCATCGCGCCCGGAGGCCTCACACCCTTTGAAAACTCGAGAGGTTCGCGGAGATCAATGTTTCCAAAGGAGACGATGCCTGACTCCTCTTGCAAATGGATAGGAGTCCCAGGATCCCTGTGGCACGTGGAAATGGACCCTGGGTCTCCCGCCTCACGTGGAGACGCGTCCCAATTGCCATGCCAAGACTCGAGGAGAATCCCGAGGTGTCCCTCGCACCTAGGCAGGAGTCCTGATGTCGCTGAACAAACACGTGTCTGGAAGGGCCCTCCCCGTCGTAACTCGAGAATATACCCCAGGTTCCGGCCGCAACTCGAGAAAAACCATTAGACTTCCCCCTCGCCGCGAGGTGAGGCCCGATTACCCTGCACTGCATGCAGAGCAATTCCGTGTTCCACATCAAACGTGAAAGGAGCCTTGATTTCCTTGATGGCACTCCAGAGAAAACCCAAGATCACTGTTTCAAGTCTAGAGGGATCCTGAGGTCACTGGAGCAACACGAAAGGGCTCCGTGGACCCCAAATCAACTCGAGATGAGAGCTTAATCACTGGCTTCGACTCAAGAGGAATACCAACTTTCCACAAGCACCTCACGAGGAGACTTCTCTCAGCTACAGGTAAGTGAGAGGGACCCTGAGTTTGTGGCCTCAAGTGGAATGGACACCGAGATGCTCTGACTCGAAGTAAGGCCGGATATCCCTGCAGTGAATTGAATGAGGGCTTGTCTTGCATCTCCCATGACGAAGGGATGTCTGAATCCCCTGTGGAGACCACAGAGAAAGACCTAGTTCTTCGCCTCATCGCGACCGGAGGCTTCTTATCTTTTGAAAACTCGAGAGGTCCGCGAAGATCAATGCTTCCAAAGGAGACGATGCCTGACTCCTCTTGAAAATGGATAGGAGTCCCAGGAACCCTGTGGCACGTGGAAAGGGACACTGGGTCTCCCGCCTCACGTGGAGACGCGTCCCAATTGCCATGCCAAGACTCGAGGAGAATCCCGAAGTGTCCCTCGCACCTAGGCAGGAGTCCTGACATCGCTGAACAAACAAGTGTCTGGAAGGGCCCTCCCCGTCGTAACTCGAGAATATACCCCAGGTTTCGGCCGCAACTCGAGAAAAACCATGAGACTTCCCCCTAGCCGCGAGATGAGGCCCGATTCCCCTGCACTGCATGCAGAGCAATTCCGTGTTCCACATCAAACGTGAAAGGAGCCTTGATTTCCTTGATGGCACTCCAGAGAAAACCCAAGATCACTGTCTGAAGTCTAGAGGGATCCTGAGGTCACTGGAGCAACACGAACTGGCTCCGTGGACCCCAAATCAACTCGAGATGAGAGCTTAGTCCCTGGCTTCGACTCAAGAGGAATACCAACTTTCCACAAGCACCTCAAGAGGAGGCTTGTCTCAGCTACAGGTATGTGAGAGGGACCCTGAGTTTGTGGCCTCAAGTGGAAAGGACACCGAGATGCTCTGACTAGAAGTAAGGCCGGATATCCCTGCAGTGAATTGAATGCAGGCTCATCTTGCATCTCCCAAGACGAAGGGATGTCTGAATCCCCTGTGGAGACCACAGAGAAAGACCTAGTCCTCCGCCTCATCGCGACCGGAGGCCTCACACCATTTGAAAACTCGAGAGGTCCGCGGAGATCATTGCTTCCAAAGGAGACGATGCCTGACTCCTCTTGCAAATGGATAGGAGTCCCAGGATCCCTGTGGCACATGGAAAGGGACACTCAGTCTCCCGCCTCACGTGGAGACGCGTCCCAATTGCCATGCCAAGACTCGAGGAGAATCCCGAGTTATCCCTCGCACTTAGGCAGGAGTCATGACGTCGCTGAACAAACACGTGTCTGGAAGGGCCCTCCCCGTCGTAACTCGAGAATATACCCCAGGTTCCGGCCGCAACTCGAGAAAAACCATCAGACTTCCCCCTCGCTCCGAGATGAGGCCCGATTCCCCTGCACTGCGTGCAGAGCAATTGCGTGTTCCACATCAAACGTGAAAGGAGCCTTGATTTCCTTGATGGCACTCCAGAGAAAACCCAAGATCACTGTCTCAAGTCTAGAGGGATCCTGAGGTCACTGTACCAACACGAAAGGGCTCCGTGGACCCCAAATCAACTCGAGATGAGAGCTTAGTCCCTGGCTTCGACTCAAGAGGAATGCCAACTTTCCACAAGCACATCAAGAGGAGGCTTCTCTCAGCTACAGGTATGTGAGAGGGACACTGAGTTTGTGGCCTCAAGTGGAATGGACACTGAGATGCTCTGACTCTAAGTAAGGCCGGATATCCCTGCAGTGAATTGAATGCAGGCTTGTCTTGCATCTCCCAAAACGAAGGGGTGTCTGAATCCCCTGTGGAGACCACAGAGAAAGACCTAGTTCTCCGCCTCATCGCGACCGGAGGCCTCACATCCTTTGAAAACTCGAGAGGTCCGCGGAGATCAATGCTTCCAAAGGAGACGATGCCTGACTCCTCTTGAAAATGGATAGGAGTCCCAGGAACCCTGTGGCACGTGGAAAGGGACCCTGGGTCTCCCGACTCACGTGGAGATGCGTCCCAATTGCCATGCCAAGACTCGAGGAGAATCCCGAGGTGTCCCTCGCACCTAGGCAGGAGTCCTGACATCGCTGAAAAGACACGTGTCTGGAAGGGCCCTCCCCGTCGTAACTCGAGACTATACCCCTGGTTCCGGCCGTAACTAGAGAAAAACCATGAGACTTCCACCTCGCCGCGAGATGAGGCCCGATTACCCTGCACTGCGTGTAGAGCAATTCCGTGTTCCACATCAAACGTGAAAGGAGCCTTGATTTCCTTCATGGCTCTCCAGAGAAAACCCAAGATCCCTGTCTCACGTCGAGAGGGATCCTGAGGTCACTGGAGCAACACGAAAGGGCTCCGTGGACCCCAAATCAACTCGAGATGAGAGCTTCGACCCTGGCTTCGACTCAAGAGGAATACCAACTTTCCACAAGCACCTCAAGAGGAGGCTTCTCTCAGCTACAGGTAGGTGAGTGGGACCCTGAGTTTGTGGTCTCAAGTGGAATGGACACCGAGATGCTCTGACTCGAAGTAAGGCCGGATATCCCTGCAGTGAATTGAATGCAGGCTCGTCTTGCATCTCCCAAGACGAAGGGATGTCTGAATCCCCTGTGGAGACGACAGAGAAAACCTAGTTCTCCGCCTCATCGCGACCGGAGACCTCACATCCTTTGAAAACTCGAGAGGTCCACGGAGATCAATGCTTCCAAAGGAGACGATGCCTGACTCCTCTTGAAAATGGATAGGATTCCCAGGATCCCTGTGGCATGTGGAAAGGGACCCTGGGTCTCCAGCCTCATGTGGAGACGCGTCCCAATTGCCATGTCAAGACTCGAGGAGAAAACCGAGGTGTCCCTCGCACCTAGGCAGTAGTCCTGACGTCGCTGAACAAACACGTGTCTGGAAGGGCCCTTCCCGTCGTAACTCGAGAGTGTACCCCCGGTTCTGGCCGCAACTCGAGAAAAACCATGAGACTTAACCCTCGCCGCGAGATGAGGCCCGATTCCCCTGCACTGCGTGCAGAGCAATTCCGTGTTCCACATCAAACGTGAAAGGAGCCTTGATTTCCTTGATGGCACTCCAGAGAAAACCCAAGATCACTGTCTCAAGTCTAGAGGGATCCTGAGATCACTGGAGCAACACAAAAGGGCTCCGTCGACCCATATCAACTCGAGATGAGAGGTTAGTCCCTGGCTTCGACTCAAGAGGAATACCAACTTTCCACAAGCACCTCTAGAGGAGGCTTCTCTCAGCTACAGGTATGTGAGAGGGACCCTGAGTTTGTGGCCTCAAGTGGAATGGACACCGAGATGCTCTGACTCAAAGTAAGGCCGGATATCCCTGCAGTGAATTGAATGCAGGCTCGTCTTGCATCTCCCAAGACGAAGGGATGTCTGAATCCCCTGTGGAGACCACAGAGAAAGACTTAGTTCTCCGTCTCATCGCTAAGTGAGGCCTCACATCCTTTGAAAACTCGAGAGGTCCGCGGAGATCAATGCTTCCAGAGGAGACGATGCCTGACTCCTCTTGAATATGGATAGGAGTCCCAGGATCCCTGTGTCACGTGGAAAGGGACCCTGGGTCTCCCGCCTCACGTGGAGACGCGTCCCAATTGCCATGGCAAGACTCGAGGAGAATCCCATGGTGTCCCTCGCACCTAGGCCGGAGTCCTGTCGTCGCTGAACAAACACGTGTCTGGAAGGGCCCTCCCCGTCGTCACTCAAGAATATACCCCAGGTTCTGGCCGCAACTCGGGAAAAACCATGAGACTACCCCCTCGCCGCGAAATGAGGCCTGATTCCCCTGCACTGCCTCCAGAGCAATTCCGTGTTCCACATCAAACGTGAAAGGAGCCTTGATTTCCTTGATGGCACTCCAGAGAAAACCCAAGATCACTGTCTCAAGTCGAGAGGGATCCTGAGGTTACTGGAGCATCACGAAAGGGCTCCGTGGACCCCAAATGAACTCGAGATGAGAGCTTAGTCCCTGACTTCGACTCAAGAGGAATACCAACTTTCCACAAGCACCTCAAGAGGAGGCTTCTCTCAGCTACAGGTATGTGAGAGTTACCCTGAATTTGTGCCCTTAAAATGGAATGGACACCGAGATGCTCTG
Organism: Dama dama; assembly: GCF_033118175.1. Classification (NCBI taxonomy): domain Eukaryota; kingdom Metazoa; phylum Chordata; class Mammalia; order Artiodactyla; family Cervidae; genus Dama; species Dama dama. Next base: position 6,646,632 of record NC_083697.1, on the reverse strand, counting down.
ACTCGAAGTAAGGCCGGATATCCCTGCAGTGAAATGAAGGCAGGTTCGTCTTGCATCTAGAAAGACGAAGGGATGTCTGAATCCCCTGTGGAGACCACAGAGAAAGACCTAGTTCTCCGCCTCATCGCGACCGGAGGCCTCACATCCTTTGAAAACTCGAGAGGTAAGCGGAGATAAATGCTTCTAAAGGAGACGATGCCTGACTCCTCTTGAAAATGGATAGGAGTCCCAGGATCCCTGTGGAACGTGGAAAGGGACCCTGGGTCTCCCGCCTCACGTGGAGACGCATCCCAATTGCCATGCCAAGACTCGAGGAGAATCCAGAAGTGTCCCTCGCACCTAGGCAGGATTCCTGACGTCGCTGAACAAACACGTGTCTGGAAGGGCCCTCGCCATCGTAACTCGAGATTATACCCCAGGTTCCGGCCGCAACGTGAGAAAAACCATGAGACTTCCCCCTCGCTGCAACATGAGGCACGATTCCACTGCACTGCGTGCAGAGCAATTCCGTGTTCCCCATCAAACGTGAAAGGAGCCTTGATTTCCTTGATGGCACTCCACAGAAAACCCAAGATCACTGTCTCAAGTCTAGAAGGATCCTGAGGTCACTGGACCAACAAGAAAGTGCTCCATGGACCCCAAATCAACGCGAAATGAGAGCTTATTCCCTGGCTTCAACTCAAGGGGAATACCAACTTTCCACAAGCACGTCAAGAGGAGCCTTCGCTCTACTACAGGTATGTGAGAGGGACACTGAGTTTGTGGCCTCAAGTGGAATGGACCCCGAGATGCTCTGATTCGAAGTAAGGACAGATATCCCTGCAGTGAATTGAATGCAGGCTCGTCTTCCATCTCCCAAGATGAAGGGATGTCTGAATCCCCTGTGGGGACCACAGAGAAAGACCTAGATCTGGCCACATCGCGACCAGAGGCCACACATCCTTTGAAAACTCGAGAGGTCCGCGGAGATCAATGCTTCCAAAGGAGACGATGCCTGACTCCTCTTGAAAATGGATAGGAGTCCCAGGACCCTGTGGCACGTGGAAAGGAACCCTGGGTCTCCTGCCTCACCTGGAGACGCATCCCAATTGCCATGCGAAACCTCGGGGAGAATCCTGAGGTGTCCATCGCACCTCGGCAGGTGTTCTGACGTCACTGAACAAACACGTGTCTGGAATTATCCCCACCGTCGTAACTCGAGATTATACCCCAGGTTCCGGCCGCAACTCGAGAAAAACCATGAGACTTCTCCCTCGCCGCGAGATGAGGCCCGATTCCCCTGCACTGCGTGCAGAGCAATTCCTTGTTCGACATCAAACGTGAAAGAAGCCTTGATTTCCTTGATGGCACTCTAGAGAAAACCCAACATCACTGTCTGAAGTCTAGAGGAATCATGAGGTCACTGTAGCAACACAAAAGGGCTCCGTGGACCCCAAATCAACTCGAGATGAGAGCTTATTCCCTGGCTTCGACTCAAGAGGAATACCAACTTTCCACAAGCACCTCAAGAGGAGGCTTCTCTCAGCTACAGGTATGTGAGAGGGACCCTGAATTTGTGGCCTCAAGTGGAATGGACACCGAGATGCTCTGACTCGAAGTAAGGCCAGATATCCCTGCAGTGAATTGAATGCAGGCTCGTCTTGCATCTCCCAAGACGAAGGGTTGTCTGAATCCCCTGTGGAGACCACAGAGAAAGACCTAGTCCTCCGCCTCAGTGCGACCGGACGCCTCACATCCTTTGAAAATTCGAGAGGTCCCCGGAGATCAATACTTCTGAAGGAGACGATTCCTGACTCCTGTTGAAAATTTATAGGAGTCCCAGGATCCCTGTGGCACGTGGAAAGGGACACTGGGTCTCCCGCCTCACGTGGAGACGTGTCCCAATTGCCATGCCAAGACTCGAGGAGAATCCCGAGGTGTCCCTCGCACCTAGGCAGGAGTCCTGACGTCGTTGAACAAACACGTGTCTGGAAAGGCTCTCCCCGTCGTAACTCGAGAATATACCCCAGGTTCCGGCCGCAACTCGAGAAAAACCATGGGACTTCCCCCTCGCCGCGAGATGAGGCACGATTCCCCTGCACTGCGTGCAGAGCAATTCCGTGTTCCACATCAAACATGAAAGGAGCCTTGATTTCCTTGATGGCACTCCAGAGAACACCCAAGATCACTGTCTCAAGTCTAGAGGGATCCTGAGGTCACTGTAGCAACACGAAAGGGCTCCGTGGACACCAAATCAACTCGAGATGAGAGCTTCGTCCCTGGCTTCGACTCAAGAGGAATACCCACTTTCCACAAGCACCTCAAGAGGAGGCTTCTCTCAGCTACAGGTATGTAAGAGGGACCCTGAGTTTGTGGCCTAAAGTGGAATGGACACCGAGATGCTCAGACTCGAAGGAAGGCCGGATATCCCAGCAGTGAATTGAATGCAGGCTCGTCTTGCATCTCCTACGACGAAGGGATGACTGAATCCCCTGTGGAGACCACAGAGAAAGACCTAGTTCTCCGCCTCATCGCGACCGGAGGCCTCACGTCCTTTGAAAACTCGAGAGGTCCGCGGAGATCAATGCTTCCAAAGGAGACGATGCCTGACTCCTCTTGAAAATGGATAGGAGTCCCAGGATCCCTGTGGCACGTGGAAAGGGACCCTGGGTCTCCCGCCTCACGTGGAGACGCGTCCCAATGGCCATTCCAAGACTCGAGGAGAATCATGAGGTGTCCCTCGTACTTAGGCATGAGTCCTGACGTCGCTGAACAAACACGTGTCTGGAAGGGCCCTCCCCGTCGTAACTCGAGAATATACCCCAGGTTCCGGCCGCAAATCGAGAAAAACCATGAGACTTCCCCCTCGCCGCGAGATGAGGCCCGATTCCGCTGCACTGCGTGCAGAGCAATTCCGTGTTCCACATCAAACATGAAAGGAGCCTTGATTTCCTTGATGGCACTCCAGAGAACACCCAAGATCACTGTCTCAAGTCTAGAGGGATCCTGAGGTCACTGTAGCAACATGAAACGGCTCCGTGGACCCCAAATCAACTCGAGATGAGAGCTTCGTCCCTGGCTTCAACTCAAGAGGAATACCCACTTTCCACAAGCACTTCAAGAGGAGGCTTCTCTCACCTACCGGTATGTGAGAGGGATCCTGAATTTGAGGCCTCAAGTGGAATGGACACCGAGATGCTCTGACTCGAAGGAAGGCCGGATATCCCTGCAGTGAATTGAATGCAGGCTCGTCTTGCATCTCCCACGACGAAGGGATGTCTGAATCCCCTGTGGAGACCACAGAGAAAGACCTAGTTCTCCGCCTCATCGCGACCGGAGGCCTCACGTACTTTGAAAACTCGAGAGGTCCGCGGAGATCAATGCTTCCAAAGGAGACGATGCCTGACTCCTCTTTAAATGGATAGGAGTCCCAGGATCCCTGTCCACGTGGAAAGGGACCCTGGGTCTCCCGCCTCACGTGGAGACGCGTCCCAATGGCCATGCCAATACTCGAGGAGAATCCCAAGGTGTCCCTCGCACCTAGGCAGGAGTCCTGATGTTGCTGGACAAACACGTGTCTGGAAGGGGCATCCCTGTCGTAACTCGAGAATATAACCCAGGTTCCGGCCGCAACTCGAGAAAAACCATGAGACTTCCCCCTCGCCGCGAGATGACGCCGATTCCCCTGCACTGCGTGCAGAGCAATTCCGTGTTCCACATCAAACATGAAAGAGCCTTGATTTCCTTGATGGTACTCCAGAGAAAACCCAAGATCACTGTCTCAAGTCTAGAGGGATCCTGAAGTCACTGTACCAACACGAAAGGGCTCTGTGGACCCCAAATCTACTGGAGATGAGAGCTTAGTCCCTGGCTTCGACTCAAAAGGAATACCAACTTTCCACAAGCACCTCAAGAGGAGGCTTCTCTCAGCTACAGGTATGTGAGAGGGACCCTGAGTTTGTGGCCTCAAGTGGAATGGACACCGAGATGCTCTGACTCGAAGTAAGGCCGGATATCCCTGCAGTGAATTGAATGCACGCTCGTCTTGCGTCTCCCAAGACGATGGGATGTCTGAATCCCATGTGGAGACCACAGAGAAAGACCTAGTTCTCCGCCTCTTCGCGACCGAAGGCCTCACATCCTTTGAATACTCGAGAGGTCCGCGGAGATCAATGCTTCCAAAGGAGACGATGCTTGACTCCTCTTGAAAATGTATAGGAGTCCCACGATCCCTGTGGCACGTGGAAAGGGACCCTGGGTCTCCCGCCTCACGTGGAGATGCGTCCCAACTGCCATGCCAAGACTCGAGGAGAATCCCGAGGTGTCCCTCGAACCTAGGCAGGAGTCCTGACGTCGCGGAACAAACACGTGTCTCGAAGGGCCCTCCCCGTCCTAACTCGAGAATATACCCCAGGATCCGGCCGCAACTCAAGAAAAACCATGAGACTTCCCCCTCGCCGCGAGATGAGGCCCGAATCCGTGCACTGCTTCCAGAGCTATTCCGTGTTCCACATCAAATGTGAAAGGAGACTTGATTTCCTTGATGGCACTCCATAGAAAACCCAAGATCACTGTCTCAAGTCTAGACGGATCCTGAGGTCACTGTAGCAACATGAAAGGGCTCCGTGGACCCCAAATCAACTCGAGATGAGACTTTGTCCCTGGCTTCGACTAAAGAGGAATACCAACTTTCACAAGCACCTCAAGAGGAGGCTTCTCTCAGCTACAGGTATGTGAGAGGGACCATGAGATTGTAGCCTCAAGTGGAATGGACACCGAGATGCTCTGACTGGAAGTAAGGCCGGATATCCCTGCAGTGAATTGAATGCAGGCTCGTCTTGCATCTCCCAAGACGAAGGGATGTCTGAATCCCCTGTGGAGACCACAGAGAAAGACCTAGTTCTCCGCCTCATCGCGACCGGAGGCCTCACGTACTTTGAAAACTCGAGAGGTCCGCGGAGATCAATGCTTCCAAAGGAGACGATGCCTGACTCCTCTTGAAAATGGATAGGAGTCCCAGGATCCCTGTGGCACGTGCAAAGGGACTCGGGGTCTCCCGCCTCACGTGGAGACCCGTCCCAATTGCCATGCCTAGACGCGAGGAGAATTCCGAGGTGTCCCTCGCACCTAGGCAGGAGTCCTGACGTCGCTGAACAAACACGTGTCTGGAAGGGCCCTCCTCGTCGTAACTCGAGAATATACCCCAGGTTCCGGCCGCAACTCGAGAAAAACCATGAGACTTCCCCCTCGCCGCGACATGAGGCCCGATTCCCATGCACTGCGTGCAGAGCAATTCCGTGTTCCACATCAAACGTGAAAGGAGCCCTGATATCCTTGTCGGCACTCCAGAGAATACCCAAGATCACTGTCTCAAGTCTAGAGGGATCCTGAGGTCACTGTAGCAACACGAAAGGGCTCCATGGGCCAAAAATCAACTCGAGATGAGAGCTTAGTAAGTGGCTTCGACTCAAGAGGAATACCCACTTTCCACAAGCACCTCAAGAGGAGGCTTCTCTGAGCTACAGGTATGTGAGAGGGACCCTGACTTTGTGGCCTCAAGTGGATAGGACACCGAGATGCTCTCACTGGAAGTAAGGCTGGATAGCCCTTCAGTGAATGGAATGCAGGCTCGCCTTGCATCTCCCAAGACGAAGGGATTTCTGAATCCCCTGTGGATACCACAGAGAAAGACCTAGTTCTCCGCCTCATCGCGACCGGAGGCCTCACATCCTTTGAAAACTCGAGAGGTCCATGGAGATCAATGCTTCCAAAGGAGACGATGCCTGACTCCTCTTGAATATGGATAGGAGTTTCATGATCCCTGTGGCACGTGGAAAGGGACCCTGGGTCTCCTGTCTCACGTGGAGACGCGTCCCAATTGCCATGCCAAGACTCGTGGAGAATCCCGAGGTGTCCCTCGCACCTAGGCAGGAGTCCTGACGTCGCGGAACAAACACGTGTCTGGAAGTGCCCTCCCCCTCGTAACTCGAGAATATACCCCAGGTTCCGGCCGCAACTCGAGAAAAACCATGAGACTTCCCCCTCGCCGCGAGATGAGGCCCGATTCCCCTGCTCTGAGTGCAGAGCAATTCCGTGTTCCACATCAAACGTGAAAGGAGCCTTGATTTCCTTGATGGCACTCCAGAGAAACCCAAGATCACTGTCTCAAGTCTAGAGAGATCCTGAGGTCAGTGTAGCAACACGAAAGTGCTCCGTGGACCCCAAATCAACACAAGATGAGAGCTTAGTCCCTGGCTTCGACTCAAGAGGAATACCAACTTTCCAAAAGCACCTCAAGAGGAGGCTTCTCTCAGCTACAGTTATGTGAGAGGGACCCGGAGTGTGTCGCCTCAAGTGGAATGGACACCGAGATGCTCTGACTCGAAGTAAAGCCGGATATCCCTGCAGTGAATTGAATGCAGGCTCGTCGTTCACCTCCCAAGACGAACGGATGCTGAATCCCCTGTGGAGACAACAGACAAAGACCTAGTTCTCCGCCGAATCGCGACCGGAGGCCTCACATCCTTTGAAAACTCGAGAGGTCCGCGGAGATCAATGCTTCCAAAGAGACGAGGCCTGACTCCTCTTGAAAATGGATAGGAGTCCCAGGATCCCTGTGGCACGTGGAAAGGGACCCTGGGTCTCCCGCCTCACGTGGAGACGCGTCCCAATGGCCATGCCAAGACTCGAGGAGAATCTCGAGGTGTCCCTCGCACCTAGGCAGGAGTCCTGACGTTGCTGAACAAACACGTGTCTGGAAGGGCCCTCCCCGTCGTAACTCGAGAATATACCCCAGGTTCCGACGGCAACTCGAGAAAAACCATGAGACTTCCCACTCGCCGTGAGATGAGGCCCGATTCCCCTGCACTGCGTGCAGAGCAATTCCGTGTTCCACATCAAACTTGAAACGAGCCTTGATTTCCTTGATGGCACTCCAGAGAAAACCCAAGATCACTGTCTCATGTCTAGAGGGATCCTGAGGTCCCTGTAGCAACACGAAAGTGATCCGTGGACACCAAATCAACTCGAGATGAGAGCTTAGTCCCTGGCTTCAACTCAACAGGAATACCAACTTTCCACAAGCACCTCAAGAGGAGGCTTCTCTCAGCTACAGGTATGTGAGAGGGACCGTGAGTTTCTGGCCTCTACTGGAATGGACACCGAGATTCTCTGACTCGAAGTAAGGCCGGATATCACTGCAGTGAATTGAATGCAGGCTCGTCTTGCATCTCCCAAGACGAAGGGATGTCTGAATCCCCTGTGGAGACCACAGAGAAAGACCTAGTTCTCCGCCTCATCGCGACCGGATGCCTCACATCCTTTGAAAACGCGAGAGGGCCACGGAGATCAGTGCTTCCAAAGGAGACGATGCCTGACTTCTCTTGAAAATGGATAGGAGTAACAGGATCCCTGTGGCGCGTGGAAAGGGACCCTGGGTCTCCCGCTTCACGTGGAGACACGTCCCAATTGCCATGCCAAGACTCGAGGAGAATCCCGAGGTGTCCTTCGCAACTACCCAGGAGTCCTGACATCGCTGAGCAAACAGGTGTCTGGAAGGTCCCTCCCCGTCGTAACTCGAGAATGTACCCCAGGTTCCGGCCGCAACTCGAGAAAAACCATGAGACTTCCCCCTCACCGCGAGATGAGGCCCGATTCCCCTGCACTGCGTGCAGAGCAATTCTGCGTTCCACATCAAACGTGAAAGGAGCCTTGATTTCTTTGATGGCACTCCAGAGAAAACCAAAGATCACTGTCTCAAGTCTAGAGGGATCCTGAGGTCACTGGAGCAACACGAAAGGGCTCTGTAGACCCCAAATCAATTCGAGATGAGAGCTTAGTCCCTGGCTTCGACTCAAGAGGAATACCAACTTTCCACAAGCACCTCAAGAGGAGGCTTCTCTCAGCTACAGGTATGTGAGAGGGTCCCTGAGTTTGTGGCCTCAAGTGGAATGGACACCGAGATGCTCTGACTCGAAGTAAGGCCGGATATCTCTACAGTGAATTGAATGCAGGCTCGTCTTGCATCTCCCAAGAGGAAGGGATGTCTGAATCCCCTGTGGAGACCACAGAGAAAGACCTCGTTCTCCGCCTCATCGCGACCGGAAGCCTCACATCCTTTGAAAACGCGAGAGGTCCGCGGAGATCAGTGCTTCCAAAGGAGACGATGCCTGACTCCTCTTGAAAATGGATAGGAGTCCCAGGATCCCTGTGGCACGTGGAAAGGGACCCTGGGTCTCCCGACTCACGTGGAGACGCGTCCCAATTGCCATGCCAAGACTAGAGGGGAATACCGAGGTGTCCCTCGCACCTAGGTAGGAGTCCTGACGTCGCTGAAGAAACACGTGTCTGGAAGGGCCCTCCTCGTCGTAACTCGAGAATATACCACAGGTTCCGGCCGCAACTCGAGAAAAACCATGAGACTTCCCCCTAGCCGCGAGATGAGGCCCGATTCCCCTGCACTGCGTGCAGAGCAATTCCGTGTTCCACATCAAACTTGAAAGGAGCCTTGATTTCCTTGATGGCACTCCAGAGAAAACCCAAGATCACTGTCTCAAGTCTAGAGGGATCCTGAGGTCACTGTAGCAACACGAAAGGGCTCCGTGGACCCCAAATCAACTCGAGATGAGAGCTGAGTCCCTGGCTTCAACTCAAGAGGAATACCAACTTTCCAAATGCACATCAAGCGGAGGCTTCTCTCAGCTACAGGTATGTGAGAGGGACCCTGAGTTTGTGGCCTCAAGTGGAATGGACACCGAGATGCTCTGACTCGAAGTAAGGCCGGATATCCCTGCAGTGAATTGAATGCAGGCTCGTCTTGCATCTCCCAAGACGATGGGATGTCTGAATGCCCTGTGGAGAACACAGGAAAAGACCACGTTCTCTGCCTCATCGCGACCCCAGGTCTCACATTCTTTGAAAACTCGAGAGGTACACGGAGATCAGTGCTTCCAAAGGAGACGATGCCTGACTCCTCTTGAAAATGGAGAGGAGTCCCGGGATCCCTGTGGCACGTGGAATGGGACCCTGGGTCTCCCGCCTCACGTGGAGACGCGTCCCAATTGCCATGCCAAGACTCGAGGAGAATCCCGAGGTATCCCTCGCACCTAGGCAGGAGTCCTGACGTCGCTGAACAAACACGTGTCTGGAAGGGCCCTCCCCGTCGTAACTCGAGAATATACCCCAGGTTTCGGCCGCAACTCGAGAAAAACCATGAGACTACAACCTCGCCGTGAGATGCGCCCCGATCCCCTGCACTGCGCGCAGAGCAATTCTGTGTTCCACATCAAAAGTGAAAGGAGCCTTTATTTCCTTGATGGCACTCCAGAGAAAACCCAAGATCACTGTTTCAAGTCTAGAGGGATACTGAGGTCACTGTAGCAACACGAAAGGGCTCCCTGGACCCCAAATCAACTCGAGATGAGAGCTTAGTTCCTGGCTTCGCCTCAAGAGGCATACCAACTTTCCACAAGCACCTCAAGAGGAGGCTTCTCTCAGCTACAGGTATGTGAGAGGGTCCCTGAGTTTGTGGCCTCAAGTGGAATGGACACCGAGATGCTGTGACTCGAAGTAAGGCTGGATATCCCTGCAGTGAATTGAATGCAGGCTCGTCTTGCATCTCCCAAGACGAAGGGATGTCTGAATCTCCTGTGGAGACCACAGAGAAACACCTAGTTCTCCGACTCATCGCGACGGGAGGCCTCATATCCTTTGAAAACTCGAGAGGTCCACGGAGATCAGTGCTTCCAAAGGAGACGATGCATGACTCCTCTTGAAAATGGATAGGAGTCCCAGGATCCCAGTGGCACGTGGAAAGGGACCCTGGGTCTCCCGCCTCACGTGGAGTCGCGTCCCAATTGCCATGCCAAGACTCGAGGGGAATCCCGAGTGTCCCTCGCACATAGTCAGGAGTCCTGACGTCGCTGAACAAACACGTGTCTGGAAGGGTCCTCCCCGTCGTATTTCGAAATATACCCCAGGTTCCGGCCGCAACTCGAGAAAAACCATGAGACTTCCCCCTCACCGCGAGATGAGGCCCGATTCCCCTGCACTGCGTGCAGAGCAATTCCTTGATCCACATCAAACGTGAAAGGAGCCTTGATTTCTTTGATGGCACTCCAGAGAAAACCAAAGATCACTGTCTCAAGTCTAAAGGGATCCTGAGGTCACTGGAGCAACACGAAAAGGCTCCGTGGACCCGAAATCAACTCGAGATGAGAGCTTAGTCCCTGGCTTCGACTCAAGAGGAATACCAACTTTCCACAAGCACCTCAAGAGGAGGCTTCTCTCAGCTACAGGTATGTGAGAGGGTCCCTGAGTTTGTGGCCTCAAGTGGAATGGACACCGAGATGCTCTGACTCGAAGTAAGGCCGGATATCCCTACAGTGAATTGAATGCAGGCTCGTCTTGCATCTCCCAAGAGGAAGGGATGTCTGAATCCCCTGTGGAGACCACAGAGAAAGACCTCGTTCTCCGCCTCATCGCGACCGGAGGCCTCACATCCTTTGAAAACGCGAGAGGTCTGCGGAGATCAGTGCTTCCAAAGGAGACGATGCCTGACTCCTCTTGAAAATGGATAGGAGTCCCAGGATCCCTGTGGCACGTGGAAAGGGAACCTGGGTCTCCCGCCGCACGTGGAGACGCGTCCCAATTGCCATGCCAAGACTCGAGGAGAATCCAGAGGTGTCCCTCACACCTAGGCAGGAGTCCTGACTTCGCTGAACAAACACGTGTCTGGAAGGGCCCTCCACGTCGTAACTGGAGAATATACCCCAGGTTCCATCCGCAACTCGAGAAAAACCATGAGACTACCCCCTCGCCGCGAGATGAGGCCCTATTTTCATGCACTGCGTGCAGAGCAACTCCGTGTTCCACATCAAACGTGAAAGGAGCCTTGATTTCCTTGGTGGCACTCCAGAGAAAACCCAAGATCACTGTATCAAGTCTAGAGGGATCCTGAGGTCACTGAAGCAACAAAGAAGGGCTCCGTGGACCCCAAATCAACTCGAGATGAGAGCTTAGTCCCTGGCTTCGACTCAAGAGGAATACCAACTTTCCACAAGCACCTCAAGTGGAGGCTTCTCTCACCTACAGGTATGTGAGTGGGACCCTGAGTTTGTGGCCTCAAGTGGAATGGACACCGAGATGCTCTGACTCGAAGTAAGGCCGGATATCTCTGCAGTGAATTGAGTGGATGCTCGTGTTGCATCTCCCAAGATGAAGGGATGTCTGAATCCCCTGCGGAGACCACAGAGAAAGACCTAGTCCTCCGCCTCAACGCGACCGGAGGCCTCACATCCTTTGAAAACTCGAGAGGTCTGCGGAGATCAATGCTTCCAAAGGAGACGATGCCTGACTCCTCTTGAAAATGGATAGGAGTCCTAGGATCCCTGTGGCACGTGGAAAGGGACCCTGGGTCACCCGCCTCACGTGGAGACGCGTCCCAAATGCCATGCCAAGACTCGAGGAGAATCCCGAGGTGTCCCTCGCACCTAGGCAGGAGTCCTGACGTCGCTGAACAAACACGTGTCTGGAAGGGCCCTCCCCGTCGTAACTCGAGAATATACCCCAGGTTCCGGCCGCAACTCGAGAAAAACCATGGGACATCCCCCTCGCCGCGAGATGAGGCCCGATTCCCCTGCACTGCGTGCAGAGCAATTCCGTGTTCCACATCAAACGTGAAAGGAGCTTTGATTTCCTTGATGGCACTCCAGGGAAAACCCAAGATCACTGTCTCAAGTCTAGAGGGATCCTGAGGTCACTGGAGCAACACGAAAGTGCTCCATGGACCCCAAGTCAACTCGAGATGAGAGCTTAGTCCTTGGCTTCGACTCAAGAGGAACACCAACTTTCAACAAGCACCTCAAGAGGAGGCTTCACTCAGCTACAGGTATGTGAGAGGGACCCTGAGTTTGTGGCCTCAAGTGGAAAGGACATCAAGATGCTCTGACTTGAAGTAAGGCCGGATATCCCTACAGTGAATTGAATGCAGGCTCGTCTTGCATCTCCCAAGACGAAGGGATGTCTGAATCCCCTGTGGAGACCACAGAGAAAGACCTAGTCCTCCGCCTCATCGCGACCGGAGGCCTCACATCCTTTGAAAACTCGAAAGGTGTGCTGAGATCAATGCTTCCAAAGGAGACGATGCCTGACTCCTCTTGAAAATGGATAGGAGTCCCAGGATCATTGTGGCACGTGGAAAGGGACACAAGTTCCCCCGCCTCACGTGGAGACGCGTCCCAATTGCCATGCCAAGACTCGAGGAGAATCCCGAGGTGTCTCTCGCACCTAGGCAGGAGTCCTGACGTCGCTGAACAAACACGTGTCTGGAAGGGCCCTCCCCGTCGTAACTCGAGAATATACCCCAGGTTCCGGCCGCAACTTGAGAAAAACCATGAGACTTCCCCTCACCGCGAGATTAGGCCCGATTCCCATGCACTGCGTGCAGAGCAATTCTGTGTTCCACATCAAACGTGAAAGGAGCCTTGATTTCCTTGATGGCACTCCAGAGAAAACCCAAGATCACTGTCTCAAGTCTAGAGGGATCCTGAGGTCAGTGGAGCAACACGAAAGGGATCCGTGGACCCCAAATCAACTCGAGATGAGAGCTTAGTCCCTGGCTTCGACTCAAGAGGAATACCAACTTTCCACCAGCACCTCAAGAGGAGGGTTCTCTCAGCTACAGGTATGTGAGAGGGACCATGAGTTTGTGGCCTCAAGTGGAATGGACACCGAGATGCTCTGACTTGATGTAAGGCCAGATATCCCTGCAGTGAATTGAATGCAGGCTCGTCTTTCATCTCCCAAGATGAAGGGATGTCTGAATCCCCTGTGGAGACCACAGAGAAAGACCTAGTTCTCCGCCTCATCGCGACTGGAGGCCTCACATCCTTTGAAAACTCGAGAGGTCTGCGGAGATCAATGCTTCCAAAGGAGACGATGCCTGACTCCTCTTGAAAATGGATAGGAGTCCCAGGATCCCTGTGGCACGTGGAAAGGGACCCTGGGTCTCCCGCCTCACGTGGAGACGCGTCCCAATTGCCATGCCAAGACTCGAGGAGAATCCCGAGGTGTCCCTCACACCTAGGCAAGAGTCCTGATGTCGCTGAACAAACACGTGTCTGGAAGGGCCCTCCCCGACGTAACTCGAGAATATACCCCAGGTTCCGGCCGAAACTCGAGGAAAACCATGAGACTTCCCCCTCGCCGCGAGATGAGACCCGATTCCCCTGCACTGCGTGCAGAGCAGTTCCGTGTTCCACATCAAACGTGAAAGGAGCCTTGATTTCCTTGATGGCACTCCAGAGAAAACCCAAGATCACTGTCTCAAGTCTAGAGGGATCCTTAGGTCACTGGAGCAACACGAAAGTGCTCCGTGGACCCCAAATCAACACAAGATGAGAGCTTAGTCCCTGGCTTCGACTCAAGAGGAATACCAACTTTCCACAAGCACCTCAAGAGGAGGCTTCTCTCAGCTACAGGTATGAGAGAGGGACCCTGAATTTGTGGCCTCAAGTGGAATGAACAACGAGATGCTCTGACTCGAAGTAAGGCCGGATATCCCTGCAGTGAATTGAATGCAAGCTCGTCTTGCATCTCCAAGACGAAGGGATGTCTGAATCCCCTGTTGAGACCAGAGAGAAAGACCTAGTTCTCCGCCTCATCGCGACCGGAGGCCTCACATCCTTTGAAAACTCGAGAGGTCCATGGAGATCAATGCTTCCAAAGGAGACGATGCCTGACTCCTCTTGAATATGGATAGGAGTTTCATGATCCCTGTGGCACGTGGAAAGGGACCCTGGGTCTCCCGCCTCACGTGGAGACGCGTCCCAATGGCCATGCCAAGACTCGAGGAGAATCTCGAGGTGTCCCTCGCACCTAGGCAGGAGTCCTGACGTTGCTGAACAAACACGTGTCTGGAAGGGCCCTCCCCGTCGTAACTCGAGAATATACCCCAGGTTCCGACGGCAACTCGAGAAAAACCATGAGACTTCCCACTCGCCGTGAGATGAGGCCCGATTCCCCTGCACTGCGTGCAGAGCAATTCCGTGTTCCACATCAAACTTGAAACGAGCCTTGATTTCCTTGATGGCACTCCAGAGAAAACCCAAGATCACTGTCTCATGTCTAGAGGGATCCTGAGGTCCCTGTAGCAACACGAAAGTGATCCGTGGACACCAAATCAACTCGAGATGAGAGCTTAGTCCCTGGCTTCAACTCAACAGGAATACCAACTTTCCACAAGCATCTCAAGAGGAGGCTTCTCTCAGCTACAGGTATGTGAGAGGGACCGTGAGTTTCTGGCCTCTACTGGAATGGACACCGAGATTCTCTGACTCGAAGTAAGGCCGGATATCACTGCAGTGAATTGAATGCAGGCTCGTCTTGCATCTCCCAAGACGAAGGGATGTCTGAATCCCCTGTGGAGACCACAGAGAAAGACCTAGTTCTCCGCCTCATCGCGACCGGATGCCTCACATCCTTTGAAAACGCGAGAGGGCCACGGAGATCAGTGCTTCCAAAGGAGACGATGCCTGACTTCTCTTGAAAATGGATAGGAGTAACAGGATCCCTGTGGCGCGTGGAAAGGGACCCTGGGTCTCCCGCTTCACGTGGAGACACGTCCCAATTGCCATGCCAAGACTCGAGGAGAATCCCGAGGTGTCCTTCGCAACTACCCAGGAGTCCTGACATCGCTGAGCAAACAGGTGTCTGGAAGGTCCCTCCCCGTCGTAACTCGAGAATGTACCCCAGGTTCCGGCCGCAACTCGAGAAAAACCATGAGACTTCCCCCTCACCGCGAGATGAGGCCCGATTCCCCTGCACTGCGTGCAGAGCAATTCTGCGTTCCACATCAAACGTGAAAGGAGCCTTGATTTCTTTGAAGGCACTCCAGAGAAAACCAAAGATCACTGTCTCAAGTCTAGAGGGATCCTGAGGTCACTGGAGCAACACGAAAGGGCTCTGTGGACCCCAAATCAATTCGAGATGAGAGCTTAGTCCCTGGCTTCGACTCAAGAGGAATACCAACTTTCCACAAGCACCTCAAGAGGAGGCTTCTCTCAGCTACAGGTATGTGAGAGGGTCCCTGAGTTTGTGGCCTCAAGTGGAATGGACACCGAGATGCTCTGACTCGAAGTAAGGCCGGATATCTCTACAGTGAATTGAATGCAGGCTCGTCTTGCATCTCCCAAGAGGAAGGGATGTCTGAATCCCCTGTGGAGACCACAGAGAAAGACCTCGTTCTCCGCCTCATCGCGACCGGAAGCCTCACATCCTTTGAAAACGCGAGAGGTCCGCGGAGATCAGTGCTTCCAAAGGAGACGATGCCTGACTCCTCTTGAAAATGGATAGGAGTCCCAGGATCCCTGTGGCACGTGGAAAGGGACCCTGGGTCTCCCGACTCACGTGGAGACGCGTCCCAATTGCCATGCCAAGACTAGAGGGGAATACCGAGGTGTCCCTCGCACCTAGGTAGGAGTCCTGACGTCGCTGAAGAAACACGTGTCTGGAAGGGCCCTCCTCGTCGTAACTCGAGAATATACCACAGGTTCCGGCCGCAACTCGAGAAAAACCATGAGACTTCCCCCTAGCCGCGAGATGAGGCCCGATTCCCCTGCACTGCGTGCAGAGCAATTCCGTGTTCCACATCAAACTTGAAAGGAGCCTTGATTTCCTTGATGGCACTCCAGAGAAAACCCAAGATCACTGTCTCAAGTCTAGAGGGATCCTGAGGTCACTGTAGCAACACGAAAGGGCTCCGTGGACCCCAAATCAACTCGAGATGAGAACTGAGTCCCTGGCTTCAACTCAAGAGGAATACCAACTTTCCAAATGCACATCAAGCGGAGGCTTCTCTCAGCTACAGGTATGTGAGAGGGACCCTGAGTTTGTGGCCTCAAGTGGAATGGACACCGAGATGCTCTGACTCGAAGTAAGGCCGGATATCCCTGCAGTGAATTGAATGCAGGCTCGTCTTGCATCTCCCAAGACGATGGGATGTCTGAATGCCCTGTGGAGAACACAGGAAAAGACCACGTTCTCTGCCTCATCGCGACCCCAGGTCTCACATTCTTTGAAAACTCGAGAGGTACACGGAGATCAGTGCTTCCAAAGGAGACGATGCCTGACTCCTCTTGAAAATGGAGAGGAGTCCCGGGATCCCTGTGGCACGTGGAATGGGACCCTGGGTCTCCCGCCTCACGTGGAGACGCGTCCCAATTGCCATGCCAAGACTCGAGGAGAATCCCGAGGTATCCCTCGCACCTAGGCAGGAGTCCTGACGTCGCTGAACAAACACGTGTCTGGAAGGGCCCTCCCCGTCGTAACTCGAGAATATACCCCAGGTTTCGGCCGCAACTCGAGAAAAACCATGAGACTACCACCTCGCCGTGAGATGCGCCCCGATCCCCTGCACTGCGCGCAGAGCAATTCTGTGTTCCACATCAAAAGTGAAAGGAGCCTTTATTTCCTTGATGGCACTCCAGAGAAAACCCAAGATCACTGTTTCAAGTCTAGAGGGATACTGAGGTCACTGTAGCAACACGAAAGGGCTCCCTGGACCCCAAATCAACTCGAGATGAGAGCTTAGTTCCTGGCTTCGCCTCAAGAGGCATACCAACTTTCCACAAGCACCTCAAGAGGAGGCTTCTCTCAGCTACAGGTATGTGAGAGGGTCCCTGAGTTTGTGGCCTCAAGTGGAATGGACACCGAGATGCTGTGACTCGAAGTAAGGCTGGATATCCCTGCAGTGAATTGAATGCAGGCTCGTCTTGCATCTCCCAAGACGAAGGGATGTCTGAATCCCCTGTGGAGACCACAGAGAAACACCTAGTTCTCCGACTCATCGCGACGGGAGGCCTCATATCCTTTGAAAACTCGAGAGGTCCACGGAGATCAGTGCTTCCAAAGGAGACGATGCATGACTCCTCTTGAAAATGGATAGGAGTCCCAGGATCCCAGTGGCACGTGGAAAGGGACCCTGGGTCTCCCGCCTCACGTGGAGTCGCGTCCCAATTGCCATGCCAAGACTCGAGGGGAATCCCGAGTGTCCCTCGCACATAGTCAGGAGTCCTGACGTCGCTGAACAAACACGTGTCTGGAAGGGTCCTCCCCGTCGTATTTCGAAATATACCCCAGGTTCCGGCCGCAACTCGAGAAAAACCATGAGACTTCCCCCTCACCGCGAGATGAGGCCCGATTCCCCTGCACTGCGTGCAGAGCAATTCCTTGATCCACATCAAACGTGAAAGGAGCCTTGATTTCTTTGATGGCACTCCAGAGAAAACCAAAGATCACTGTCTCAAGTCTAAAGGGATCCTGAGGTCACTGGAGCAACACGAAAAGGCTCCGTGGACCCGAAATCAACTCGAGATGAGAGCTTAGTCCCTGGCTTCGACTCAAGAGGAATACCAACTTTCCACAAGCACCTCAAGAGGAGGCTTCTCTCAGCTACAGGTATGTGAGAGGGTCCCTGAGTTTGTGGCCTCAAGTGGAATGGACACCGAGATGCTCTGACTCGAAGTAAGGCCGGATATCCCTACAGTGAATTGAATGCAGGCTCGTCTTGCATCTCCCAAGAGGAAGGGATGTCTGAATCCCCTGTGGAGACCACAGAGAAAGACCTCGTTCTCCGCCTCATGGCGAGCGGAGGCCTCACATCCTTTGAAAACGCGAGAGGTCTGCGGAGATCAGTGCTTCCAAAGGAGACGATGCCTGACTCTTCTTGAAAATGGATAGGAGTCCCAGGATCCCTGTGGCACGTGGAAAGGGAACCTGGGTCTCCCGCCGCACGTGGAGACGCGTCCCAATTGCCATGCCAAGACTCGAGGAGAATCCAGAGGTGTCCCTCACACCTAGGCAGGAGTCCTGACTTCGCTGAACAAACACGTGTCTGGAAGGGCCCTCCACGTCGTAACTGGAGAATATACCCCAGGTTCCATCCGCAATTCGAGAAAAACCATGAGACTACCCCCTCGCCGCGAGATGAGGCCCTATTTTCCTGCACTGCGTGCAGAGCAACTCCGTGTTCCACATCAAACGTGAAAGGAGCCTTGATTTCCTTGGTGGCACTCCAGAGAAAACCCAAGATCACTGTATCAAGTCTAGAGGGATCCTGAGGTCACTGAAGCAACAAAGAAGGGCTCCGTGGACCCCAAATCAACTCGAGATGAGAGCTTAGTCCCTGGCTTCGACTCAAGATGAATACCAACTTTCCACAAGCACCTCAAGTGGAGGCTTCTCTCACCTACAGGTATGTGAGTGGGACCCTGAGTTTGTGGCCTCAAGTGGAATGGACACCGAGATGCTCTGACTCGAAGTAAGGCCGGATATCTCTGCAGTGAATTGAGTGGATGCTCGTGTTGCATCTCCCAAGATGAAGGGATGTCTGAATCCCCTGCGGAGACCACAGAGAAAGACCTAGTCCTCCGCCTCAACGCGACCGGAGGCCTCACATCCTTTGAAAACTCGAGAGGTCTGCGGAGATCAATGCTTCCAAAGGAGACGATGCCTGACTCCTCTTGAAAATGGATAGGAGTCCTAGGATCCCTGTGGCACGTGGAAAGGGACCCTGGGTCACCCGCCTCACGTGGAGACGCGTCCCAAATGCCATGCCAAGACTCGAGGAGAATCCCGAGGTGTCCCTCGCACCTAGGCAGGAGTCCTGACGTCGCTGAACAAACACGTGTCTGGAAGGGCCCTCCCCGTCGGAACTCGAGAATATACCCCAGGTTCCGGCCGCAACTCGAGAAAAACCATGGGACATCCCCCTCGCCGCGAGATGAGGCCCGATTCCCCTGCACTGCGTGCAGAGCAATTCCGTGTTCCACATCAAACGTGAAAGGAGCTTTGATTTCCTTGATGGCACTCCAGGGAAAACCCAAGATCACTGTCTCAAGTCTAGAGGGATCCTGAGGTCACTGGAGCAACACGAAAGTGCTCCATGGACCCCAAGTCAACTCGAGATGAGAGCTTAGTCCTTGGCTTCGACTCAAGAGGAACACCAACTTTCAACAAGCACCTCAAGAGGAGGCTTCACTCAGCTACAGGTATGTGAGAGGGACCCTGAGTTTGTGGCCTCAAGTGGAAAGGACATCAAGATGCTCTGACTTGAAGTAAGGCCGGATATCCCTACAGTGAATTGAATGCAGGCTCGTCTTGCATCTCCCAAGACGAAGGGATGTCTGAATCCCCTGTGGAGACCACAGAGAAAGACCTAGTCCTCCGCCTCATCGCGACCGGAGGCCTCACATCCTTTGAAAACTCGAAAGGTGTGCTGAGATCAATGCTTCCAAAGGAGACGATGCCTGACTCCTCTTGAAAATGGATAGGAGTCCCAGGATCCCTGTGGCACGTGGAAAGGGACACAAGTTCCCCCGCCTCACGTGGAGACGCGTCCCAATTGCCATGCCAAGACTCGAGGAGAATCCCGAGGTGTCTCTCGCACCTAGGCAGGAGTCCTGACGTCGCTGAACAAACACGTGTCTGGAAGGGCCCTCCCCGTCGTAACTCGAGAATATACCCCAGGTTCCGGCCGCAACTTGAGAAAAACCATGAGACTTCCCCTCACCGCGAGATTAGGCCCGATTCCCATGCACTGCGTGCAGAGCAATTCTGTGTTCCACATCAAACGTGAAAGGAGCCTTGATTTCCTTGATGGCACTCCAGAGAAAACCCAAGATCACTGTCTCAAGTCTAGAGGGATCCTGAGGTCAGTGGAGCAACACGAAAGGGATCCGTGGACCCCAAATCAACTCGAGATGAGAGCTTAGTCCCTGGCTTCGACTCAAGAGGAATACCAACTTTCCACCAGCACCTCAAGAGGAGGGTTCTCTCAGCTACAGGTATGTGAGAGGGACCATGAGTTTGTGGCCTCAAGTGGAATGGACACCGAGATGCTCTGACTTGATGTAAGGCCAGATATCCCTGCAGTGAATTGAATGCAGGCTCGTCTTTCATCTCCCAAGATGAAGGGATGTCTGAATCCCCTGTGGAGACCACAGAGAAAGACCTAGTTCTCCGCCTCATCGCGACTGGAGGCCTCACATCCTTTGAAAACTCGAGAGGTCTGCGGAGATCAATGCTTCCAAAGGAGACGATGCCTGACTCCTCTTGAAAATGGATAGGAGTCCCAGGATCCCTGTGGCACGTGGAAAGGGACCCTGGGTCTCCCGCCTCACGTGGAGACGCGTCCCAATTGCCATGCCAAGACTCGAGGAGAATCCCGAGGTGTCCCTCACACCTAGGCAAGAGTCCTGATGTCGCTGAACAAACACGTGTCTGGAAGGGCCCTCCCCGACGTAACTCGAGAATATACCCCAGGTTCCGGCCGAAACTCGAGGAAAACCATGAGACTTCCCCCTCGCCGCGAGATGAGACCCGATTCCCCTGCACTGCGTGCAGAGCAGTTCCGTGTTCCACATCAAACGTGAAAGGAGCCTTGATTTCCTTGATGGCACTCCAGAGAAAACCCAAGATCACTGTCTCAAGTCTAGAGGGATCCTTAGGTCACTGGAGCAACACGAAAGTGCTCCGTGGACCCCAAATCAACACAAGATGAGAGCTTAGTCCCTGGCTTCGACTCAAGAGGAATACCAACTTTCCACAAGCACCTCAAGAGGAGGCTTCTCTCAGCTACAGGTATGAGAGAGGGACCCTGAATTTGTGGCCTCAAGTGGAATGAACAACGAGATGCTCTGACTCGAAGTAAGGCCGGATATCCCTGCAGTGAATTGAATGCAAGCTCGTCTTGCATCTCCAAGACGAAGGGATGTCTGAATCCCCTGTTGAGACCAGAGAGAAAGACCTAGTTCTCCGCCTCATCGCGACCGGAGGCCTCACATCCTTTGAAAACTCGAGAGGTCCATGGAGATCAATGCTTCCAAAGGAGACGATGCCTGACTCCTCTTGAATATGGATAGGAGTTTCATGATCCCTGTGGCACGTGGAAAGGGACCCTGGGTCTCCCGCCTCACGTGGAGACGCGTCCCAATGGCCATGCCAAGACTCGAGGAGAATCTCGAGGTGTCCCTCGCACCTAGGCAGGAGTCCTGACGTTGCTGAACAAACACGTGTCTGGAAGGGCCCTCCCCGTCGTAACTCGAGAATATACCCCAGGTTCCGACGGCAACTCGAGAAAAACCATGAGACTTCCCACTCGCCGTGAGATGAGGCCCGATTCCCCTGCACTGCGTGCAGAGCAATTCCGTGTTCCACATCAAACTTGAAACGAGCCTTGATTTCCTTGATGGCACTCCAGAGAAAACCCAAGATCACTGTCTCATGTCTAGAGGGATCCTGAGGTCCCTGTAGCAACACGAAAGTGATCCGTGGACACCAAATCAACTCGAGATGAGAGCTTAGTCCCTGGCTTCAACTCAACAGGAATACCAACTTTCCACAAGCACCTCAAGAGGAGGCTTCTCTCAGCTACAGGTATGTGAGAGGGACCGTGAGTTTCTGGCCTCTACTGGAATGGACACCGAGATTCTCTGACTCGAAGTAAGGCCGGATATCACTGCAGTGAATTGAATGCAGGCTCGTCTTGCATCTCCCAAGACGAAGGGATGTCTGAATCCCCTGTGGAGACCACAGAGAAAGACCTAGTTCTCCGCCTCATCTCGACCGGATGCCTCACATCCTTTGAAAACGCGAGAGGGCCACGGAGATCAGTGCTTCCAAAGGAGACGATGCCTGACTTCTCTTGAAAATGGATAGGAGTAACAGGATCCCTGTGGCGCGTGGAAAGGGACCCTGGGTCTCCCGCTTCACGTGGAGACACGTCCCAATTGCCATGCCAAGACTCGAGGAGAATCCCGAGGTGTCCTTCGCAACTACCCAGGAGTCCTGACATCGCTGAGCAAACAGGTGTCTGGAAGGTCCCTCCCCGTCGTAACTCGAGAATGTACCCCAGGTTCCGGCCGCAACTCGAGAAAAACCATGAGACTTCCCCCTCACCGCGAGATGAGGCCCGATTCCCCTGCACTGCGTGCAGAGCAATTCTGCGTTCCACATCAAACGTGAAAGGAGCCTTGATTTCTTTGAAGGCACTCCAGAGAAAACCAAAGATCACTGTCTCAAGTCTAGAGGGATCCTGAGGTCACTGGAGCAACACGAAAGGGCTCTGTGGACCCCAAATCAATTCGAGATGAGAGCTTAGTCCCTGGCTTCGACTCAAGAGGAATACCAACTTTCCACAAGCACCTCAAGAGGAGGCTTCTCTCAGCTACAGGTATGTGAGAGGGTCCCTGAGTTTGTGGCCTCAAGTGGAATGGACACCGAGATGCTCTGACTCGAAGTAAGGCCGGATATCTCTACAGTGAATTGAATGCAGGCTCGTCTTGCATCTCCCAAGAGGAAGGGATGTCTGAATCCCCTGTGGAGACCACAGAGAAAGACCTCGTTCTCCGCCTCATCGCGACCGGAAGCCTCACATCCTTTGAAAACGCGAGAGGTCCGCGGAGATCAGTGCTTCCAAAGGAGACGATGCCTGACTCCTCTTGAAAATGGATAGGAGTCCCAGGATCCCTGTGGCACGTGGAAAGGGACCCTGGGTCTCCCGACTCACGTGGAGACGCGTCCCAATTGCCATGCCAAGACTAGAGGGGAATACCGAGGTGTCCCTCGCACCTAGGTAGGAGTCCTGACGTCGCTGAAGAAACACGTGTCTGGAAGGGCCCTCCTCGTCGTAACTCGAGAATATACCACAGGTTCCGGCCGCAACTCGAGAAAAACCATGAGACTTCCCCCTAGCCGCGAGATGAGGCCCGATTCCCCTGCACTGCGTGCAGAGCAATTCCGTGTTCCACATCAAACTTGAAAGGAGCCTTGATTTCCTTGATGGCACTCCAGAGAAAACCCAAGATCACTGTCTCAAGTCTAGAGGGATCCTGAGGTCACTGTAGCAACACGAAAGGGCTCCGTGGACCCCAAATCAACTCGAGATGAGAACTGAGTCCCTGGCTTCAACTCAAGAGGAATACCAACTTTCCAAATGCACATCAAGCGGAGGCTTCTCTCAGCTACAGGTATGTGAGAGGGACCCTGAGTTTGTGGCCTCAAGTGGAATGGACACCGAGATGCTCTGACTCGAAGTAAGGCCGGATATCCCTGCAGTGAATTGAATGCAGGCTCGTCTTGCATCTCCCAAGACGATGGGATGTCTGAATGCCCTGTGGAGAACACAGGAAAAGACCACGTTCTCTGCCTCATCGCGACCCCAGGTCTCACATTCTTTGAAAACTCGAGAGGTACACGGAGATCAGTGCTTCCAAAGGAGACGATGCCTGACTCCTCTTGAAAATGGAGAGGAGTCCCGGGATCCCTGTGGCACGTGGAATGGGACCCTGGGTCTCCCGCCTCACGTGGAGACGCGTCCCAATTGCCATGCCAAGACTCGAGGAGAATCCCGAGGTATCCCTCGCACCTAGGCAGGAGTCCTGACGTCGCTGAACAAACACGTGTCTGGAAGGGCCCTCCCCGTCGTAACTCGAGAATATACCCCAGGTTTCGGCCGCAACTCGAGAAAAACCATGAGACTACCACCTCGCCGTGAGATGCGCCCCGATCCCCTGCACTGCGCGCAGAGCAATTCTGTGTTCCACATCAAAAGTGAAAGGAGCCTTTATTTCCTTGATGGCACTCCAGAGAAAACCCAAGATCACTGTTTCAAGTCTAGAGGGATACTGAGGTCACTGTAGCAACACGAAAGGGCTCCCTGGACCCCAAATCAACTCGAGATGAGAGCTTAGTTCCTGGCTTCGCCTCAAGAGGCATACCAACTTTCCACAAGCACCTCAAGAGGAGGCTTCTCTCAGCTACAGGTATGTGAGAGGGTCCCTGAGTTTGTGGCCTCAAGTGGAATGGACACCGAGATGCTGTGACTCGAAGTAAGGCTGGATATCCCTGCAGTGAATTGAATGCAGGCTCGTCTTGCATCTCCCAAGACGAAGGGATGTCTGAATCCCCTGTGGAGACCACAGAGAAACACCTAGTTCTCCGACTCATCGCGACGGGAGGCCTCATATCCTTTGAAAACTCGAGAGGTCCACGGAGATCAGTGCTTCCAAAGGAGACGATGCATGACTCCTCTTGAAAATGGATAGGAGTCCCAGGATCCCAGTGGCACGTGGAAAGGGACCCTGGGTCTCCTGCCTCACGTGGAGTCGCGTCCCAATTGCCATGCCAAGACTCGAGGGGAATCCCGAGTGTCCCTCGCACATAGTCAGGAGTCCTGACGTCGCTGAACAAACACGTGTCTGGAAGGGTCCTCCCCGTCGTATTTCGAAATATACCCCAGGTTCCGGCCGCAACTCGAGAAAAACCATGAGACTTCCCCCTCACCGCGAGATGAGGCCCGATTCCCCTGCACTGCGTGCAGAGCAATTCCTTGATCAACATCAAACGTGAAAGGAGCCTTGATTTCTTTGATGGCACTCCAGAGAAAACCAAAGATCACTGTCTCAAGTCTAAAGGGATCCTGAGGTCACTGGAGCAACACGAAAAGGCTCCGTGGACCCGAAATCAACTCGAGATGAGAGCTTAGTCCCTGGCTTCGACTCAAGAGGAATACCAACTTTCCACAAGCACCTCAAGAGGAGGCTTCTCTCAGCTACAGGTATGTGAGAGGGTCCCTGAGTTTGTGGCCTCAAGTGGAATGGACACCGAGATGCTCTGACTCGAAGTAAGGCCGGATATCCCTACAGTGAATTGAATGCAGGCTCGTCTTGCATCTCCCAAGAGGAAGGGATGTCTGAATCCCCTGTGGAGACCACAGAGAAAGACCTCGTTCTCCGCCTCATCGCGACCGGAGGCCTCACATCCTTTGAAAACGCGAGAGGTCTGCGGAGATCAGTGCTTCCAAAGGAGACGATGCCTGACTCCTCTTGAAAATGGATAGGAGTCCCAGGATCCCTGTGGCACGTGGAAAGGGAACCTGGGTCTCCCGCCGCACGTCGAGACGCGTCCCAATTGCCATGCCAAGACTCGAGGAGAATCCAGAGGTGTCCCTCACACCTAGGCAGGAGTCCTGACTTCGCTGAACAAACACGTGTCTGGAAGGGCCCTCCACGTCGTAACTGGAGAATATACCCCAGGTTCCGTCCGCAACTCGAGAAAAACCATGAGACTACCCCCTCGCCGCGAGATGAGGCCCTATTTTCCTGCACTGCGTGCAGAGCAACTCCGTGTTCCACATCAAACGTGAAAGGAGCCTTGATTTCCTTGGTGGCACTCCAGAGAAAACCCAAGATCACTGTATCAAGTCTAGAGGGATCCTGAGGTCACTGAAGCAACAAAGAAGGGCTCCGTGGACCCCAAATCAACTCGAGATGAGAGCTTAGTCCCTGGCTTCGACTCAAGAGGAATACCAACTTTCCACAAGCACCTCAAGTGGAGGCTTCTCTCACCTACAGGTATGTGAGTGGGACCCTGAGTTTGTGGCCTCAAGTGGAATGGACACCGAGATGCTCTGACTCGAAGTAAGGCCGGATATCTCTGCAGTGAATTGAGTGGATGCTCGTGTTGCATCTCCCAAGATGAAGGGATGTCTGAATCCCCTGCGGAGACCACAGAGAAAGACCTAGTCCTCCGCCTCAACGCGACCGGAGGCCTCACATCCTTTGAAAACTCGAGAGGTCTGCGGAGATCAATGCTTCCAAAGGAGACGATGCCTGACTCCTCTTGAAAATGGATAGGAGTCCTAGGATCCCTGTGGCACGTGGAAAGGGACCCTGGGTCACCCGCCTCACGTGGAGACGCGTCCCAAATGCCATGCCAAGACTCGAGGAGAATCCCGAGGTGTCCCTCGCACCTAGGCAGGAGTCCTGACGTCGCTGAACAAACACGTGTCTGGAAGGGCCCTCCCCGTCGGAACTCGAGAATATACCCCAGGTTCCGGCCGCAACTCGAGAAAAACCATGGGACATCCCCCTCGCCGCGAGATGAGGCCCGATTCCCCTGCACTGCGTGCAGAGCAATTCCGTGTTCCACATCAAACGTGAAAGGAGCTTTGATTTCCTTGATGGCACTCCAGGGAAAACCCAAGATCACTGTCTCAAGTCTAGAGGGATCCTGAGGTCACTGGAGCAACACGAAAGTGCTCCATGGACCCCAAGTCAACTCGAGATGAGAGCTTAGTCCTTGGCTTCGACTCAAGAGGAACACCAACTTTCAACAAGCACCTCAAGTGGAGGCTTCACTCAGCTACAGGTATGTGAGAGGGACCCTGAGTTTGTGGCCTCAAGTGGAAAGGACATCAAGATGCTCTGACTTGAAGTAAGGCCGGATATCCCTACAGTGAATTGAATGCAGGCTCGTCTTGCATCTCCCAAGACGAAGGGATGTCTGAATCCCCTGTGGAGACCACAGAGAAAGACCTAGTCCTCCGCCTCATCGCGACCGGAGGCCTCACATCCTTTGAAAACTCGAAAGGTGTGCTGAGATCAATGCTTCCAAAGGAGACGATGCCTGACTGCTCTTGAAAATGGATAGGAGTCCCAGGATCCCTGTGGCACGTGGAAAGGGACACAAGTTCCCCCGCCTCACGTGGAGACGCGTCCCAATTGCCATGCCAAGACTCGAGGAGAATCCCGAGGTGTCTCTCGCACCTAGGCAGGATTCCTGACGTCGCTGAACAAACACGTGTCTGGAAGGGCCCTCCCCGTCGTAACTCGAGAATATACTCCAGGTTCCGGCCGCAACTTGAGAAAAACCATGAGACTTCCCCTCACCGCGAGATTAGGCCCGATTCCCATGCACTGCGTGCAGAGCAATTCTGTGTTCCACATCAAACGTGAAAGGAGCCTTGATTTCCTTGATGGCACTCCAGAGAAAACCCAAGATCACTGTCTCAAGTCTAGAGGGATCCTGAGGTCAGTGGAGCAACACGAAAGGGATCCGTGGACCCCAAATCAACTCGAGATGAGAGCTTAGTCCCTGGCTTCGACTCAAGAGGAATACCAACTTTCCACCAGCACCTCAAGAGGAGGGTTCTCTCAGCTACAGGTATGTGAGAGGGACCATGAGTTTGTGGCCTCAAGTGGAATGGACACCGAGATGCTCTGACTTGATGTAAGGCCAGATATCCCTGCAGTGAATTGAATGCAGGCTCGTCTTTCATCTCCCAAGATGAAGGGATGTCTGAATCCCCTGTGGAGACCACAGAGAAAGACCTAGTTCTCCGCCTCATCGCGACTGGAGGCCTCACATCCTTTGAAAATTCGAGAGGTCTGCGGAGATCAATGCTTCCAAAGGAGACGATGCCTGACTCCTCTTGAAAATGGATAGGAGTCCCAGGATCCCTGTGGCACGTGGAAAGGGACCCTGGGTCTCCCGCCTCACGTGGAGACGCGTCCCAATTGCCATGCCAAGACTCGAGGAGAATCCCGAGGTGTCCCTCACACCTAGGCAAGAGTCCTGATGTCGCTGAACAAACACGTGTCTGGAAGGGCCCTCCCCGACGTAACTCGAGAATATACCCCAGGTTCCGGCCGAAACTCGAGGAAAACCATGAGACTTCCCCCTCGCCGCGAGATGAGACCCGATTCCCCTGCACTGCGTGCAGAGCAGTTCCGTGTTCCACATCAAACGTGAAAGGAGCCTTGATTTCCTTGATGGCACTCCAGAGAAAACCCAAGATCACTGTCTCAAGTCTAGAGGGATCCTTAGGTCACTGGAGCAACACGAAAGTGCTCCGTGGACCCCAAATCAACTCGAGATGAGAGCTTAGTCCCTGGCTTCGACTCAAGAGGAATACCAACTTTCCACAAGCACCTCAAGAGGAGGCTTCTCTCAGCTACAGGTATGAGAGAGGGACCCTGAATTTGTGGCCTCAAGTGGAATGAACAACGAGATGCTCTGACTCGAAGTAAGGCCGGATATCCCTACAGTGAATTGAATGCAAGCTCGTCTTGCATCTCCAAGACGAAGGGATGTCTGAATCCCCTGTTGAGACCAGAGAGAAAGACCTAGTTCTCCGCCTCATCGCGACCGGAGGCCTCACATCCTTTGAAAACTCTAGAGGTCCGCGGAGATCAATGCTTCCAAAGGAGACGATGCCTGACTCCTCTTGCAAATGGATTGGAGTCCCAGGATCCCTGTGGCACGTGGAAAGGGACCGTGGGTCTCCCGCCTTACGTGGAGACGCGTCCCAATAGCCATGCCAAGACGAGGAGAATCCCGAGGTGTCCCTTGCACCTAGGCAGGAGTCCTGACTTCGCTGAACAAACACGTGTCTGGAAGGGCCCTCACAGTAGAAACTCGAGAATATACCCCAGGTGGCCGCAATTCGAGAAAAACCATGAGACTTCCCCCTCGCCGCGAGAGGAGGCCCGATTCCCCTGCACTGCGTGCAGAGCAATTCCGTGTTCCACATCAAACGTGAAAGGAGCCTTGATTTCCTTGATGGCACTCCAGAGGAAACTCAAGATCACTGTCTCAAGTCTAGAGGGATCATGAGGTCACTGGAGCAACAAGAAAGTTTTCCGTCGACCCCAAATCAACTCGAGATGAGAGCTTAGTCCCTGGCTTCGACTCAAGAGGAATACCAACTTTCCAAAAGCACCTAAAGAGGAGGCTTCTCTCAGCTACAGGTATGTGAGAGGGACCCTGAGTTTGTGGCCTCAAGTGGAATGGACACCGAGATGCTCTGACTCGAAGTAAGGCCGGATATCCCTGCAGTGAATTGAATGCAGGCTCGTCTTGCATCTCCCAAGACGAAGGGATGTCTGAATCCCCTGTGGAGACCACACAGAAAGACCTAGTTCTCCGCCTCATCACGACCGGAGGCCTCACATCCTTTGAAAATTCGAGAGGTCCGCGGAGATCAATGCTTCCAAAGGAGACGATGCCTGACACCTCTTGAAAATGGATAGGAGTCCCAGGATCCCTGTTTCACGTGGAAAGGGACGCTGGGTCTCCCGCCTCACGAGGAGACGCGTCCCCATTGCCATTCCAAGACTCGAGGAGAATCCCGAGGTGTCCCTCGCACCTAGGCAGGATTCCTGACGTCGCTGAACAAACCCGTGTCTGGAAGGGCCGTCCCCGTCGTAACTTGAGAATACACCCCAGGTTCCGACCGCAACTCGAGAAAAACCATGAGACTTCCCCTTCGCCGCTGGATGAGGCCCGATTCCCCTGCACTGCGTGCAGAGCAATTCCGTGTTCCACATCAAACGTGAAAGGAGCCTTGATTTCCTTGATGGCACTCCAGAGAAAACCCAAGATCACTGTCTCAAGTCTAGAGGGATCCTGAGGTCACTGGAGAAACACGAAAGGGCTCCGTGGACGCCAAATCAACTCGAGATGAGAGCTTAGTCCCTGGCTTCGACTCAAGAGGAATACCAACTTTCCACAAGCACCTCAAGAGGAGGCTTCTCTCAGCTACAGGTATGAGAGAGGGAAACTGAGTTTCTGGACTCAAGTGGAATGGACACCGAGATGCTCTGACTCAAAGTAAGGCCGGATATCCCTGCAGTGAATTGAATGCAGGCTCGTCTTGCATCTCCCAAGAGGAAGGGATATCTGAATCCCCTGTGGAGACCACAGAGAAAGACCTAGATCTCCGCCTCATCGCGACCGGAGGCCTCACATCCTTTGAAAACTCGAGAGGTCCGCGGAGATCAATGCTTCCAAAGGAGACGATGCCTGAGTCCTCTTGAAAATGGATAGGAGTCCCAGGATCCCTGTGGCACGTGGAAAGGGACACTGTGTCTCCCGCCTCACATGAAGACGCGTCCCAATTGCCATGCCAAGTCTCGAGGAGAATCCCGAGGTGTCCCTCGCACCTAGGCAGGAGTCCTGACGTCGCTGAACGAACACGCGTCTGGAAGGGCCCTCCCCGTCGTAACTCGAGAATATACCCCAGGTTCCAGCGGCAACTCGAGAAAAACCATGAGAGTTCCCCCTCGCCGGGAGATGAGGCCTGATTCCCCTGCACTGCGTGCAGAGCAATTCCGTGTTCCACATCAAACGTGAAAGGAGCCTTGATTTCCTTGATGGCACTCCAGAGAATACCCAAGATCACTGTCTCAAGTCTAGAGGGATCCTGAGGTCACTGGAGCAACACGAAAGGGCTCCGTGGACCCCAAATCAACTCGAGATGAGAGCTTAGTCCCTGGCTTCGACTCAAGGGGAATACCAACTTTCCACAAGCACCTCAAGAGGAGGCTTCTCTCAGCTACAGGTATGTGAGAGGGACCCTGAGTTTGTGGCCTCAAGTGGAATGG
Organism: Dama dama; assembly: GCF_033118175.1. NCBI lineage: Eukaryota > Metazoa > Chordata > Mammalia > Artiodactyla > Cervidae > Dama > Dama dama. Next base: position 6,616,432 of record NC_083697.1, on the reverse strand, counting down.
ACACCGAGATGCTCTGACTCGAAGTAAGGCCGGATATCTCTGCAGTGAATTGAATGCAGGCTCGTCTTGCATCTCCCAAGACGAAGGGGTGTCTGAATCCCCTGTGGAGACCACAGAGAAAGACCTAGTTCTCCGACTCATCGCGACCGGAGGCCTCACATCCTTTGAAAACTCGAGAGGTCCGGGGAGATCAATGCTTCCAAAGGAGACGATGCCTGACTCTTCTTGAAAATGGATAGGAGTCTCAGGATCCCTTTGGCACGTGGAAAGAGACACTGGGTCTTCCGTCTCACGTGGAGACCCGTCCCAATTGCCATGCCAAGACTCGACGAGTATCCCGAGGTGTCCCTCGCACCTAGGCAGGAGTCCTGACGTCGCTGAACAAACACGTGTCTGGAAGGGCCCTCCCCGTAGTAAGTTTAGAATGTACCCCAATTTCCGGCCGCAACTCGAGAAAAACCATGAGACTTCCTCGTCGCCGCGAGATGTGGCCCGATTCCCCTGCACAGCGTGCAGAGCAATTCCGTGTTCCACATAAAACGTGAAAGGAGCCTTGATTTCCTTGATGGCACTCAAGAGAAAACCCAAGATCACTGTCTCAATTCTAGAGGGATCCTGAGGACACTGGAGCAACAGGAAAGGGCTCCGTGGACCCCAAATCAACTCGAGATGAGAGGTTAGTCCCTGGCTTCGACTCAAGAGTCATACCAAATTTCCACAAGCACCTCAAGAGGAGGCTTCTCTCAGCTACAAGTATGTGAGAGGGACCCTGAGTTTGTGGCCTCAAGTGGAATGGACACGGAGATGCTCTGACCCGAAGTAAGGCCGGATATCCCTGCAGTGAATTGAATGCAGGCTCGTCTTGCATCTCCCAAGACGAAGGGATGTCTGAATCCCCTGTGGAGACCACAGAGAAAGACCTAGTTCTCCGCCTCTTCGCGACAGGAGGCCTCACATCCTTTGAAAACTCGAGAGGTCCGCGGAGATCAATGCTTCCAAAGGAGACGATACCTGACTCCTCTTGAAAATGGATAGGAGTCCCAGGATCCCTGTGGCACGTGGAAAGGGACACTGGGTCTTCCGCCTCATGTGGAGATGCGTCCCAATTGCCATGCCAAGACTCGAGGAGAATCCCGAGGTCTCCCTCGCACCTAGGCAGGAGTCCTGACGTCGCTGAACAAACCAGTGTCTGGAAGGGCCCTCCCCGTCATAACTCGAGAATATACCCCAGGTTCCGGCCGCAACTCGAGAAAAACCATGAGACTTACCCCTCGCCGCGAGATGAGGCCCGATTCCCCTGCACTGCGTGCAGCACAATTCCGTGATCGACATCAAACGTGAAAGGAGCCCTGCTTTATTGATGGCACTCCTGAGAAAACCCAAGATCACTGTCTCAAGTCTAGAGGGATCCTGAGGACACTGTAGCAACAGGAAAGGGCTCCAAGGACCCCAAATCAACTCGAGATGAGAGCTTAGTCCCTGGCTTCAACTCAAGAGGAATACCAACTTTACACAAGCACCTCAAGAGGAGGCTTCTCTCAGCTACAGGTATGTGAGAGGGACCCTGAGTTTGTGGCCTCAAGTGGAATGGACACTGAGATGCTCTGACGTGAAGTAAGGCCGGATATCCCTGCAGTGAATTGAATGCAGGCTCGTCTTGCATCTCCCAAGACGAAGTGATGTCTGAATCCCCTGTGGAGACTACAGAGAAAGACCTAGTTCTCCGCCTCATCGCGACCGAAGGCCTCATTTCCTTTGAAAACTCGAGAGGTCCGTCGAGATCAATGCTTCCAAAGGAGACGATGCCTGTCTCTTCTTGAAAATGGATAGGAGTCTCAGGATCCCTTTGGCACGTGGAAAGAGACACTGGGTCTTCCGCCTCACGTGGAGACCCGTCCCAATTGCCATGCCAAGACTCGACGAGTATCCCGAGGTGTCCCTCCCACCTAGGCAGGAGTCCTGACTTCGCTGAACAAACACGTGTCTGGAAGGGCCCTCCCCGTAGTAACTTTAGAATGTACCCCAGGTTCCGGCCGCAACTCGAGAAAAACCATGAGACTTCCCCCTCCCCGCGAGATGAGGCCCGATTCCCGTGCAGAGCAATTCCGTGTTCCACATCAAACGTGAAAGGAGCCTTGATTTCCTTGATGGCACTCCAGAGAAACCCAAGAAGACTGTCTCAATTCTAGAGGGATCCTGAGGTCACTGGAGCAACAGGAAAGGGCTCCATGGACCCTAAATCAACTCGAGATGAGAGCTTAGTCCCTGGCTTCGACTCAAGGGGAATACCAACTTTCCACAAGCAACTCAAGAGGAGGCTTCTCTCAGCTACAGGTATGTGAGAGGGACCCTGAGTTTGTGGCCTCAAGTGGAATGGACACCGAGATGCTCTGACTCGAAGTAAGGCCGGATATCCCTGCAGTGAATTGAATGCAGGCTCGTCTTGCATCTCCCAAGACGAAGGGATGTCTGAATCCCCTGTGGAGACCACAGAGAAAGACCTAGTTCTCCGCCTCATGGCGACCGGAGGCCTCACATCCTTTGAAAACTCGAGAGGTCCGCGGAGATCAATGCTTCCAAAGGAGACGATGCCTGACTCCTCTTGAAAATGGATAGGAGTCCCAGGATCCCTGTGGCACGTGCAAAGGGGCCCTGGGTCTCCCGCCTCACGTGGAGACGCGTCCCAATTGCCATGCCAAGATTCGAGGAGAATCCCGAGGTGTCCCTCGCACCTAGGCAGGAGTCCTGACGTGGCTGAACAAACACGTGTCTGGAAGGGCCCTCCCCGTCGTAACTCGAGAATATTCCCCAGGTTCCAGCCGCTTCTCGAGAAAAATCATGAGACTTCCCCCTCGCGGCGAGATGAGGCCCGATTCCCCTGCACTTCGTGCAGAGCAATTCCGTGTTCCACATCAGACGTTAAAGGAGACTTGATTTCCTTGATGGCACTCCAGAGAAAACCCAAGATCACTGTCTCAAGTCTGGAGGGATCCTGAGGACACTGTAGCAACACGAAAGGGCTCCGTGGACCCCAAATCAACTCGAGATGAGAGCTTAGTCCCTGGCTTCGACTCAAGAGTCATATCAACTTGCCACAAGCACCTCAAGAGGAGGCTTCTCTCAGCTAAAGGTATGTGAGAGGGACCCTGAGTTTGTGGCCTCAAGTGGAATGGACACCGAGATGCTCTGACTCGAAGTAAGGCCGGATATCTCTGCAGTGAATTGAATGCAGGCTCGTCTTGCATCTCCCAAGACGAAGGGGTGTCTGAATCCCCTGTGGAGACCACAGAGAAAGACCTAGTTCTCCGACTCATCGCGACCGGAGGCCTCACATCCTTTGAAAACTCGAGAGGTCCGGGGAGATCAATGCTTCCAAAGGAGACGATGCCTGACTCTTCTTGAAAATGGATAGGAGTCTCAGGATCCCTTTGGCACGTGGAAAGAGACACTGGGTCTTCCGTCTCACGTGGAGACCCGTCCCAATTGCCATGCCAAGACTCGACGAGTATCCCGAGGTGTCCCTCGCACCTAGGCAGGAGTCCTGACGTCGCTGAACAAACACGTGTCTGGAAGGGCCCTCCCCGTAGTAAGTTTAGAATGTACCCCAATTTCCGGCCGCAACTCGAGAAAAACCATGAGACTTCCCCGTCACCGCGAGATGTGGCCCGATTCCCCTGCACAGCGTGCAGAGCAATTCCGTGTTCCACATAAAACGTGAAAGGAGCCTTGATTTCCTTGATGGCACTCAAGAGAAAACCCAAGATCACTGTCTCAATTCTAGAGGGATCCTGAGGACACTGGAGCAACAGGAAAGGGCTCCGTGGACCCCAAATCAACTCGAGATGAGAGGTTAGTCCCTGGCTTCGACTCAAGAGTCATACCAAATTTCCACAAGCACCTCAAGAGGAGGCTTCTCTCAGCTACAAGTATGTGAGAGGGACCCTGAGTTTGTGGCCTCAAGTGGAATGGACACGGAGATGCTCTGACCCGAAGTAAGGCCGGATATCCCTGCAGTGAATTGAATGCAGGCTCGTCTTGCATCTCCCAAGACGAAAGGATGTCTGAATCCCCTGTGGAGACCACAGAGAAAGACCTAGTTCTCCGCCTCTTCGCGACAGGAGGCCTCACATCCTTTGAAAACTCGAGAGGTCCGCGGAGATCAATGCTTCCAAAGGAGATGATGCCTGACTCCTCTTGAAAATGGATAGGAGTCCCAGGATCCCTGTGGCACGTGGAAAGGGACACTGGGTCTTCCGCCTCATGTGGAGATGCGTCCCAATTGCCATGCCAAGACTCGAGGAGAATCCCGAGGTCTCCCTCGCACCTAGGCAGGAGTCCTGACGTCGCTGAACAAACCAGTGTCTGGAAGGGCCCTCCCCGTCATAACTCGAGAATATACCCCAGGTTCCGGCCGCAACTCGAGAAAAACCATGAGACTTACCCCTCGCCGCGAGATGAGGCCCGATTCCCCTGCACTGCGTGCAGCACAATTCCGTGATCGACATCAAACGTGAAAGGAGCCCTGCTTTATTGATGGCACTCCTGAGAAAACCCAAGATCACTGTCTCAAGTCTAGAGGGATCCTGAGGACACTGTAGCAACAGGAAAGGGCTCCAAGGACCCCAAATCAACTCGAGATGAGAGCTTAGTCCCTGGCTTCAACTCAAGAGGAATACCAACTTTACACAAGCACCTCAAGAGGAGGCTTCTCTCAGCTACAGGTATGTGAGAGGGACCCTGAGTTTGTGGCCTCAAGTGGAATGGACACTGAGATGCTCTGACGTGAAGTAAGGCCGGATATCCCTGCAGTGAATTGAATGCAGGCTCGTCTTGCATCTCCCAAGACGAAGTGATGTCTGAATCCCCTGTGGAGACGACAGAGAAAGACCTAGTTCTCCGCCTCATCGCGACCGAAGGCCTCATTTCCTTTGAAAACTCGAGAGGTCCGTCGAGATCAATGCTTCCAAAGGAGACGATGCCTGTCTCTTCTTGAAAATGGATAGGAGTCTCAGGATCCCTTTGGCACGTGGAAAGAGACACTGGGTATTCCGCCTCACGTGGAGACCCGTCCCAATTGCCATGCCAAGACTCGACGAGTATCCCGAGGTGTCCCTCCCACCTAGGCAGGAGTCCTGACTTCGCTGAACAAACACGTGTCTGGAAGGGCCCTCCCCGTAGTAACTTTAGAATGTACCGCAGGTTCCGGCCGCAACTCGAGAAAAACCATGAGACTTCCCCCTCCCCGCGAGATGAGGCCCGATTCCCGTGCAGAGCAATTCCGTGTTCCACATCAAACGTGAAAGGAGCCTTGATTTCCTTGATGGCACTCCAGAGAAACCCAAGAAGACTGTCTCAATTCTAGAGGGATCCTGAGGTCACTGGAGCAACAGGAAAGGGCTCCATGGACCCTAAATCAACTCGAGATGAGAGCTTAGTCCCTGGCTTCGACTCAAGGGGAATACCAACTTTCCACAAGCAACTCAAGAGGAGGCTTCTCTCAGCTACAGGTATGTGAGAGGGACCCTGAGTTTGTGGCCTCAAGTGGAATGGACACCGAGATGCTCTGACTCGAAGTAAGGCCGGATATCCCTGCAGTGAATTGAATGCAGGCTCGTCTTGCATCTCCCAAGACGAAGGGATGTCTGAATCCCCTGTGGAGACCACAGAGAAAGACCTAGTTCTCCGCCTCATGGCGAGCGGAGGCCTCACATCCTTTGAAAACTCGAGAGGTCCGCGGAGATCAATGCTTCCAAAGGAGACGATGCCTGACTCCTCTTGAAAATGGATAGGAGTCCCAGGATCCCTGTGGCACGTGCAAAGGGGCCCTGGGTCTCCCGCCTCACGTGGAGACGCGTTCCAATTGCCATGCCAAGATTCGAGGAGAATCCCGAGGTGTCCCTCGCACCTAGGCAGGAGTCCTGACGTGGCTGAACAAACACGTGTCTGGAAGGGCCCTCCCCATCGTAACTCGAGAATATTCCCCAGGTTCCAGCCGCTTCTCGAGAAAAATCATGAGACTTCCCCCTCGCGGCGAGATGAGGCCCGATTCCCCTGCACTTCGTGCAGAGCAATTCCGTGTTCCACATCAGACGTTAAAGGAGACTTGATTTCCTTGATGGCACTCCAGAGAAAACCCAAGATCACTGTCTCAAGTCTGGAGGGATCCTGAGGACACTGTAGCAACACGAAAGGGCTCCGTGGACCCCAAATCAACTCGAGATGAGAGCTTAGTCCCTGGCTTCGACTCAAGAGTCATATCAACTTGCCACAAGCACCTCAAGAGGAGGCTTCTCTCAGCTAAAGGTATGTGAGAGGGACCCTGAGTTTGTGGCCTCAAGTGGAATGGACACCGAGATGCTCTGTCTAGAAATAAGGCCGGATATCCCTGCAGTGAATTGAATGCAGGCTCGTCTTGCATCTCTCAAGACGAAGGGATGTCTGAATCCCCTGTGGAGACCACAGAGAAAGACCTAGTTCTCCGCCTCATCACGACCGGAGGCGTCACATCCTTTGAAAACTCGAGAGGTCCACGGAGATCAATGCTTCCAAAGGAGACGATGCCTGACTCCTCTTGAAAATGGATAGGAGTCCCAGGATCACTGTGGCACGTGGAAAGGGATCCTGGGTCTCCCGCCTCACGTGGAGACGCGTCCCAATTGCCATGCCAAGACTCGAGGAGAATCGCGAGGTGTCCCTCGCACCTAGGCAGGAGTCCTGACGTCGCTGAACAAACACGTGTCTGGAAGGGCCCTCCCCGTCGTAACTCGAGAATATTCCCCAGGTTCCAGCCGCTTCTCGAGAAAAACCATGAGACTTCCCCCTCGCCGCGAGATGAGGCCCGATTCCCCTGCACTGCGTGCAGAGCAATTCCGTGTTCCACATCAGACGTTAAACTAGACTTGATTTCCTTGATGGCAATCCAAAGAAAACCCAAGATCACTGTCTCAAGTCTAGAGGGATCCTGAGGTCACTGTAGCAACACGAAAGGGCTCCGTGGACCCCAAATCAACTCGAGATGAGAGCGTCGTCCCTGGCTTCTACTCTAGAGGAATACCAACTTTCCACAAGCACCTCAAGAGGAGGCTACTCTGAGATACAGGTATGTGAGAAAAACCCTGAGTTTGTGGCCTCAAGTGCAATGGACACTGTGATGCTCTGACTCGAAGTAAGGCCGGATATCCCTGCTGTGAATTGAATGCAGGCTCGTCTTGCATCTCCCAAGACGAAGGGATGTCTGAATGCCCTGTGGAGACCACAGAGAAAGACCTAGATCTCCGCCTCATCGCGACCGGAGGCCTCACATCCTTTGAAAACTTGAGAGGTCCGCAGAGGTCAATGCTTCCAAAGGAGACTATGCCTGACTCCTCTTGAAAATGGATAGGAGTCCCAGGATCCGCGTGGAACGTGGAAAGGGACCCTGGGTCTCCCGCCTCACGTGGAGACGCGTCCCAATTGCCATGCCAAGACTCGAGGATAATCCCGAGGTGTCCCTCACACCTAGGCAGGAGTCCTGACGTCACTGAACAAACACGTGTCTGGAAGGGCCCTCCCCGTAGTAACTCGAGAATATACCCCGGGTTCCTGCCGCAACTCGAGAAAAACCATGAGACTTCCCCCTCGCCGCGAGATGAGGCCCGATTTACCTGCACTGCATGCAGAGCAATTCCGTGTTCCACATCAAACGTGAAAGGAGCCTTGATTTCCTTGATGGCACTCCAGAGAAAACCCAAGATCACTGTCTCAAGTCTAGAGGGATCCTGAGTTCACTGTAGCAACAAGAAAGGTCTCCGTGGACCCCAAATCAACTCGAGATGAGAGCTTAGTCCCTGGCTTCGATTCAAGAGGAATACCAACTTTCCACATGCACCTCAAGAGGCGGTTTCTGTCAGCTACAGGTATGTGAGAGGGTCCCTGAGTTTGTGGCCTCAAGTAGAATGGACACCGAGATGCTCTGACTCGAAGTAAGGCCGGATATCCCTGCAGTGAATTGAATGCAGGCTCTCTTGCATCTCCCAAGAAGAAGGGATGTCTGAATCCCCTGTGGAGACCACAGAGAAAGACCTAGTTCTCCGCCTCATCGCGAACGGAGGCATCACATCCTTTGAAAACTCGAGAGGTCCGCTGAGATCTAGGCTTCCAAAGGAGACGATGCCTGACTCCTCTTGAAAATGGATAGGAGTCCCATGATCCCTGTGGCACGTGGAAAGGGACCCTGGGTCTCCTGCCTCACGTGGAGACGCGGCCCAATTGCCATGACAAGACTCTAGGAAAATCCCGAGGTGTCCCTCGCACCTAAGCAGGAGTCCTGACGTCGCTGAACAAACACGTGTCTAGAAGGGCCCTCCCCGTCGTAACTCGAGAATATACCCCAGGTTCCGGCTGCGACTCGAGAAAAACAATGAGACTTCCCCCTCGCCACGAGATGAGACCCGATTCCCCTGCACTGCGTGCAGAGCAATTCCGTGTTCAACATCAAACGTGAAAGGAGCCTTGATTTCCTTGATGGCACTCCAGAGAAAACCCAAGATCACTGTCTCAAGTCTAGAGGGATCCTGATGTCACTGTAGCAACACGAAAGGGCTCCGTGATCCCCAAATCAACTCGAGCTGAGAGCTTAGTCCCTGGCTTCGACTCAAGAGGAATACCAACTTTCCACAAGCACCTCAAGAGGAGGCTTCTCTCAGCTACAGGTATGTGAGAGGGACCCTGAGTTTGTGGCCTCAAGTGGAATGGACACCGAGATGCTCTGACTGGAAGTAAGGCCGGATATCCCTGCAGTGAATTGAATGCAGGCTCGTCTTGCATCTCCCAAGACAAAGGGATGTCTGAATCCCCTCTGGAGACCACAGAGAAAGAACTAGTCCTCCGCCTCAACGCGAACGGAGGCCTCACATCCTTTGTAAACTCGAGAGGTTCGCTCAGATCAATGCTTCCAAGTAGACAATGCCTGACTCCTCTTGCAAATGGATAGAAGTCCCAGGATCCCTGTGGCACGTGGAAAGGGACACTGGGTCTCGCGCCTCACGTGGAGCCGCGTCCCAATTGCCATGCCAAGACTCGAGGAGAATCCCGAGGTGTCCCTCGCACCTAGGCAGGAGTCCTGACATCGCTGAACAAACACGTGTCTGGAAGTGCCCTCCCCGTCGTAACTCGAGAATATACCACAGGTTCCAGCCGCAACTCGAGAAAAACCATGAGACTTCCAGCTCGGCGCGAGATGAGGCCCAATTCCCCTGCACTGCATGCAGCGCAATTCCGTGTTCCAAATCAAACGTGAAAGGAGCCTTGATTTCCTTGATGGCACTCCAGAGAAAACCCAAGATCACTGTCTGAAGTCTAGAGGGATCCTGAGGTCACTGGAGCAACACGAAAGGGCTCCGTGGACCCCAAATCAACTCGAGATGAGAGCTTAGTCCCTGGCTTCGACTCAAGAGGAATACCAACTTTCCACAAGCACCTCAAGAGGAGGCTTCTCTCAGCTACAGGTATGTGAGAGGGACCCTGAGTTTGTGTCCTCAAGTGGAATGGACACCGAGAAGTTCTGACTCGAACTTAGGCCAGATATCCCTGCAGTGAATTGAATGCAGGCTCGTCTTGCATCTCCCAAGACGAAGGGATGTCTGAATCCCCTGTGGAGACGACAGAGAAAGACTTAGTTCTCCGCCTCATCGCGACCGGAAGCCTCACATCCTTTGAAAACTCGAGAGGTCCGTGGAGATCAATGCTTCCAAAGGAGACGATGCCTGACTCCTCTTGAAAATGGATAGGAGTCCCAGGATCCCTGTGGCACGTGGAACGGGACCCTGGGTCTCCCGCCTCACGTGGAGACGCGTCCCAATTGCCATGCCAAGACTCGAGGAGAATCCCGAGGTGTCCCTCGCACCTAGGCAGGAGTCCTAACTTGGCTGAACAAACAAGTGTCTGGAAGGGCCCTCCCCGTCGTAACTCGAGAATATACCCCAGGTTCCGGTCGCAACTCGAGAAAGACCATGAGACTTCCAACTTGCCCCGAGATGAGGCCCGATTCCCCTGCACTGCGTGCAGAGCAATTCCGTGTTACACATCAAACGTGAAAGGAGCCTTGAATTCCTTGGTGGCACTCCAGAGAATACCCAAGATCACTGTCTCATGTCTAGAGGGATCCTGAGGTGACTGTAGCAATACGAAAAGGCTCCGTAGACCCCAAATAAACTCAAGATGAGAGCTTAGTCCCTGGCTTCGACTCAAGAGGAATACCATCTTTCCACAAGCACCTCAAGAGGAGGCTTCTCTCAGCTACATGTATGTGAGAGGGTCCCTGAAGTTGTGGTCTCAAGTTGAATGGACACCGAGATACTCTGACTCGAAGTAAGGCCGGATATCCCTGCAGTGAATTGAATGAAGGCTCGTCTTGCATCTCCCAAGCAAAGGGATGTCTGCATCCAATGTGGAGACCACAGAGAAAGACCTAGTTCTCCGCCTCATCGCGACCGGAGTCCTCACATCCTTTGAAAACTCGATAGGTTCGCGGAGATCAATGTTTCCAAAGGAGACGATGCCTGACTCCTCTTGCAAATGGATAGGAGTCCCAGGATCCCTGTGGCACGTGGAAAGGGACACTGGGTCTCCCGCCTCACGTGGAGACGCGTCCCAATAGCCATGCCAAGACTCGAGGAGAATCCCGAGGAGTCCCTCGCACCTAGACAGGAGTCCTGACGTCGCTGATCAAACACGTGTCTGGAAGGGCCCTCCCCGTCGTAACTCGAGAGTATACCCCAGGTTTCGGCCGCAACTCGAGAAAAAACAGGAGACTTCCCCCTTGCCGCGAGATGAAGCCCGATTCCCCTGCACTGCGTGCAGAGCAATTCCGTATCCCACATCAAACGTGAAAAGAGTCTTGAATTCCTTGATGGCACTCCAGAGAAAACCCAAGATAACTTTCTCAAGTCTAGAGGGACCCTGAGGTCACTGTAGCAACAAGAAAGGGCTCCGTGGACCCCAAATCAACTCGAGATGAGAGCTTAGTCCCTGGCTTCGACTCAAGAGGAATACCAACTTTCCAAAAGCACCTCAAGAGGAGGCTTCTCTCAGCTACAGGTATGTGAGAGGCACCCTGAGCTTGTGGCTGCAAGTGAAATGGACACCGAGATGCTCTGACTCGAAGTAAGGCCGGATATCCCTGCAGTTAATTGAGTGCAGGCTCGTCTTGCATCTCCCAAGACGAAGGGATGTCTGAATCCCCTGTGGAGACCACAGAGATAGACCTAGTTCTCAGCCTCATCGCGACCGGAGGCCTCACATCCTTTGAAAACTCGAGAGGTCCGCGGAGATCAATGCTTCCAAAGGAGACGATGCCTGACTCCTCTTGAAAATGGATGGGAGTCCCAGGATGCCTGTGGCACGTGGAAAGGGACCCTGGGTCTCCCGCCTCATGTGGAGACGCGTCCCAATTGCCATGCCAAGACTCGAGGAGAATCCAGGGTTGTCCCTCGCACCTAGGCAGGAGTCCTGACGTCGCTGAACAAACACGTGTCTGGAAGGGCCCTCCTCGATGTAACTCGAGAATATACCCCAGGTTCCGGCCGCAACTCGAGAAAAACCATGAGACTTCCCACTCTCCAGGAGATGAGTCCCGATTCTGCTGCACTGCGTGCAGAGCAATTCCGTATCCCACATCAAACGTGAAAAGAGCCTTGATATCCTTGATGGCACTCCAGAGAAAACCCAAGATCACTGTCTCAAGTCTAGAGGGATCCTGAGGTCACTGTAGCAACACGAAAGGGCTCCGTGGACCCCAGATCAACTCAAGATGAGAGCTTAGTCCCTAGCTTCGACTCAAGAGGAATACCAACTTTCCACAAGCACCTTAAGAGGAGGCTTCTTTCAGCTACAGGTATGTGATAGGGACCCTGAGCTTGTGGCCTCCAGTGAAATGGACACCGAGATGCCCTGACTCGAAGTAATGCCAGATATCCCTGCAGTGAATTGAATGCAGGCTCGTCTTGCATCTCCCAAGACGAAGGGATGTCTGAATCCCCTGTGGAGACCACAGAGAAAGACCTAGTTCTCCGCCTCTTCGCAACCGGAGGCCTCACATCCTTTAAAACGCGAGAGGTCCACGGAGATCAATGCTTCCAAAGGAGACGATGCGTGACTCCTCTTGAAAATGGATAGGAGTCCCAGGATCCCTGTGGCTCGTTGAACGGGACCCTGGGTCTCCCGCCTCTCGTGGAGACGCGTCCCAATTGCCATGACAAGACTCGCCGAGAATCCCGAGGTGTCCCTCGCATCTAGGCAGGAGTCCTGACGTCGCTGAACAAACACGTGTCTGGAAGGGCCCTTCCCGTCGTAACTCGAGAATATGCCCCAGCTTCCGGTCGCAACTCGAGAAAAACCATGAGACTTCCCCCTCGCCGCAAGATGAGACCCGATTCCACTGCACTGCGTGCAGAGCAATTCCGTGTTCCACATCAAAGTTGAAAGGAGCCTTGATATCCTTGATGGCACTCCAGAGAAAACCCAAGATCACTGTCTCAAGTGTAGAGGGATCCTGAGGTCACTGGAGCAACAAGAAAGGGCTCCGTGGACCCCAAATCAACTCGAGATGAGAGCTTAGTCCCTGGCTTCGACTCAAGAGGAATACCAACTTTCCACAAGCACCTCAAGAGGAGGCTTCTCTCAGCTACAGTTATGTGAGAGGGACCCTGATTTTGTGGCCTCAAGTGAAATGTACCCCGAGATGCTCTGATTAGAAGTAAGGCCGAATATCCCTGCAGTGAATTGAATGCAGGCTCGTCTTGCATCTCCCAAGACGAAGGGATGTCTGAATCCCTTGTGGAGACCACAGAGAAAGACCTACTTCTCCTCCTCATCGCCACCTGGAGGCCTCACATCCTTTGAAAACTCGTGAGGTCCAAGGAGATCAATGCTTCCAAAGGAGACGATGCCTGACTCCTCTTGAAAATGGATAGGAGTCCCAGGATCCGTGTGGCACGTGGAAAGGGACCCTGGGTCTGCCACATCACGTGGAGACGCGACCCAATTGCCATGCAAAGACTCGAGGCGGATCCAGAGGTGTCCCTCACACCTAGGCAGGAGTCCTGACGTCGCTGAACAACCACGTGTCTGGAAGGGCCCTCCCCGTCGTAAGTCGAGAATATACCCCAGGTTCCGGCCGCAAATGGAGAAAAACCATGAGACTTCCCCCTCGCCGCGAGATGAGGCCCGATTCCCCTGCACTGCGTGCAGAGCAATTCCGTGTTCCACATCAAACGTGAAAGGAGCCTTGATTTCCTTGATGGGTCTCCAGAGAAAACCCAAGATCACTGTCTCAAGTCTAGAGGGATCCTGAGGTCACTGTAGCAAAACAAAAAGGCTCCGAGGACCCCAAATCAACTCGAGATGAGAGCTTAGTCGCTGGCTTCGTCTCAAGAGGAATACCAACTTTCCACAAGCACCTCAAGAGGAGGCTTCTCTCAGCTACATGTATGTGAGAGGGACCCTGAGTTTGTGGCCTCAAGTGGAATGGACACCGAGATGCTCTGACTCGAAGTAAGGCCGGATATCCCTGCAGTGAATTGAATGCAGGCTCGTCTTGCATCTCTCAAGACGAAAGGGATGTCTGAATCCCGTGTGGAGACCATAGAGAAAGACCTAGTCCTCTGCCTCATCGCGACCGGAGACCTCACATCCTTTGAAAACTCGAGAGGTCCGCGGAGGTCAATGCTTCCAAAGGAGAAGACGCCTAACTCCTCTTGAAAATGGATAGGAGTCCCAGGATCCCTTTGGCATGTGGAAAGGGACCCTGGGTCTCCCGCCTCACGTGGAGACGCGTCCCAATTGCCATGCCAAGACTCGAGGAGAATCCCGAGGTGTCCCTCTCACCTAGGCAGGAATCCTGACGTCGCTGAACAAACACGTGTCTGGAAGGGTCTTCCCCGTCGTAACTCGAGAATATACCCCAGGTTCCAGCCGCAACTCGAGAAAAACCATGAGACTTTCCCCTCGCCGCCAGATGAGGCCTGATTCCCCTGCACTGCATGCAGAGCAATTCCGTGTTCCACATCAAACGAGAAAGGAGCCTTGATTTCCTTGATGGCACTCCAGAGAAAACCCAAGATCACTGTCTCAAGTCTAGAGGGATCCTGAGGTCACTGGAGCAACACGAAAGGGCTCCGTGGACCCCAAATCAACTCGAGATGAGAGCTTAGTCCCTGGCTTCGACTCAAGAGGAATACCAACTTTCCACAAGCACCTCAAGAAGAGGCTTCTCTCAGCTACAGGTATGTGAGAGGGAAACTGAGTTTGTGGCCTCAAGTGGAATGGACACTGAGATGCTCTGACTCGAAGTAAGGCCGGATATCCCTGCAATGAATTGAATGCAGGCTCGTCTTGCATCTCCCAAGACGAAGGGATGTCTGAATCCTCTGTGGAGACCACAGAGAAAGACCTAGTTCTCCGCCTCATCGCGGCCGGAAGCCTCACATCCTTTGAAAACTCGAGAGGTCCGCGGAGATCAATGCTTCCAAAGGAGACGATGCCTGACTCCTCTTGAAAATGGATAGGAGCCCCAGGATCCATGTGGCACGTGGAAAGGGACCCTGGGTCTCCCGCCTCACGTGGAGACGCTTCCCAATTGCCATGCCTAGACTCGAGGAGAATCCCGAGGTGTCCCTCGCACCTAGGCAGGAGTCCTGACGTCGCCGAACAAACACGTGTCTGGAAGGGCCCTCACCGTCGTAACTCGAGAATATACCCCAGGTTCCGGCCGCAACTATAGAAAAACCATGAGACTTCCCTCTCGCCGCGAGATGAGGCCCGATTACCCTGCACTGCGTGCAGAGCAATTCCGTGTTCCACATCAAACGTGAAAGGAGCCTTGATTTCCTTGATGGCACTCCAGAGAAAACCCAAGATCACTGTCTCAAGTCTAGAGGGATCCTGAGGTCACTGTAGCAACACGAAAGGGCTCCGTGGACCCCAAATCAACTCGAGATGAGAGCTTAGTCCCTGGCTTCGACTCAAGAGGAATACCACCTTTCCACAAGCACCTCAAGAAGAGGCTTCTCTCAGCTACAGGTATGTGAGAGGGAAACTGAGTTTGTGGCCTCAAGTGGAATGGACACCGAGATGCTCTGACTCGAAGTAAGGCCGGATATCCCTGCAATGAATTGAATGCAGGCTCGTCTTGCATCTCCCAAGACGAAGGGATGCCTGAATCCCCTGTGGAGACCACAGAGAAAGTCCTAGTCCTCCGCCTCATCGCGACCGGAGGTCTCACATCCTTTGAAAACTCGAGAGGTTCGCGGAGATCAATGCTTCCAAAGGAGACGATGCCTGACTCCTCTCGAAAATGGATAGGAGTCCCAGGATCCCTGTGGCACGTGGAAAGGGACCCTGGGTCTCCCGCCTCACGTGGAGACGCGTCCCAATTGCCATGCCAAGACTCGAGGAAAATCCCTAGGTGTCCCTCGCACCTAGGCATGAGTCCTGACGTCGCTGAACAAACACGTGTCTGGAAGGGTCCTCCCCGTCGTAACTCGAGAATATACCCCAGGTTCCGGCCACAACTCGAGAAAAACCATGAGACTTCCCCCTCGCCACGAGATGAGGCCCGATTCCCCTGCACTGCGTGCAGAGCAATTCCGAGTTCCACATCAAACGTGAAAGGAGCCTTCCTTTCCTTGATGGCACTCCAGAGAAAACCAAAGATCACTGTCTCAAGTCCAGAGGGATCCTGAGGTCACTGGAACAACACGAAAGGTCTCCGTGGACCCCAAATCAACTAGAGATGAGAGCTTAGTTCCTGGCTTCGACTCAAGTGGAATACCAACTTTCCACAAAAACCTCAAGAGGAGGCTTCTCTCAGCTACAGGTATGTGAGAGGGACCCTGAGTTTGTGGGCTCAAGTGAAATGGACACCGAGATGCTCTGACTCGAAGGAAGGCCGGATATCCCTGCAGTGAATTGAATGCAGGCTCGTCTTGCATCTCCCAAGCGAAGGGATATCTGAATCCAATGTTGAGACCACCGCGAAAGACTTAGTTCTCCGCCTCATCGCGACCGGAGGCCTCACATCCTTTGAAAATTCGAGACGTCCGTGGAGAGCAATGCTTCCAAAGGAGACGATGCCTGACTCCTCTCGAAAATGGATAGGAGTCCCAGGATCCCTGTGGCACGTGGAAAGGACCCTGGGACTCGTGCCTCACGTGGAGACGCGTCCCAATAGCCATGCCAAGACTCGAGGAGAATCCCGAAGTGTCCCTCGCATCTAGCCAGGTGTCCTGACATCGCTGAACAAACAAATGTCTGGAAGGGCCCTCCCCGTCTTAACTCGAGAATATACCCCAGGTTCTGGACGCAACTCGGGAAAAACCATGAGACTTCCCCCTCGCCGCGAGATGAGGCCCGATTCCCCTGCACTGCGTGCAGAGCAATTCCGTGTTCCACATCAAACGTGAAAGGAGCCTTGATTTCCTTGATGGCACTCTAGAGAAAACCCAAGATCACTGTCTCAAGCCTAGAGGGATCCTGAGGTCACTGTAGCAACAAGAAAGGGCTCCGAGGACCCCAAATCAACTTGAGATGAGAGCTCAGTCCCGGCCTTCCACTCAAGAGAAATACCACCTTTCCACAAGCACCTCAAGAGGAGGCTTCTCTCAGCTACACATATGTGAGAGGGACCCTGAGTTTATGGCCACAAGTGGAATGGACACGGAGATGCTCTGACTCGAAGTAAGGCCGGATATCCCTGCAGTGAATTGAGTGCAGGCCCCTCTTGCATATCCCAAGACGAAGGGATGTCTGAATCCCCTGTGGAGACGACAGAGAAAGACCTAGTTCTCCGCCTCATCGCGACCGGAAGGCCTCACAACCTTTGAAAACTGGAGAGGTCCGCGGAGATCAATGCTTTTAACGGAGACGATGCCTGACTCCTCTGGAAAATGGATAGGAGTCCCAGGATCCCTGTGGCACGTGGAAAGGGACCCTGGGTCTCCCGCCTCACGTGGAGAGGCATCCCAATTGCCATGCCAAGACTCGAGGAGAATCCCGAGGTGTCCCTCGCACCAAGGCAGGAGTCCTGACGTCGGTGAACAAACCCGTGTCAGGAAGGGCCCTCCCCGTCGGAACTGAAGAATATACCCAAGGATCCGGCCGTAACTCGAGAAAAACCATGAGACTTCTCCCTCGCCGTGAGATGAGGCCTGATTCCCCTGCACTGCGTGCAGAGCAATTCCGTGTTCCACATCAAACGTGAAAGGAGCTTGATTTCCTTGATGGAACTCCAGAGAAAACCCAAGATCACTGTCTGAAGTCTAGAGGGATCGTGAGGTCACTGTAGCAACAGGAAAATGGTCCGTGTACCCCAAATCAACTCGAGATGAGAGCTTAGTCCCTGGCTTCGACTTAAGAGGAATACCAACTTTCCACAAGCACCTCAAGAGGAGGCATCTCTCAGCTACAGGTATGTGAGAGGGACCCTGAGTTTGTGGCCTCAAGTGGAATGGACACCGAGATGCTCTGACTCGAAGTAAGGACGGATATCCCTGCAGTGAATTGAATGCAGGTTCGTCTTGCATCTCCCAAGTCGAAGGGATGTATGAATCCCCTGTGGAGACCACAGAGAAAGACCTAGTTCTCCGCCTCATCTCGTCCGGCGGCCTCACATCCTTTGAAAACTCGAGAGGTCCGTGGAGATCAATGCTTCCAAAGGAGACGATGCGTGACTCCTCTTGAAAATGGATAGAAGTCCCAGGATCCCTTTGGCACGTGGAAAGGGACCCTGGGTCTCAAGCCTCACGTGGAGACGCGTGCCAATTGCCATGCCTAGACTCGAGGAGAATCCCGAGGTGTCCCTCGCACCTAGGCAGGAGTCCAGACGTCGCCGAACAAACACGTGTCTGGAAGGGCCCTCCCCGTCTTAACTCGAGAATATACCCCAGGTTCCGGCCGCAACTCGAGAAAAACCATGAGACTTCCCCCTCGCCACGAGATGAGGCCCAATTACCCTGCACTGCGTGCAGAGCAATTCCGTGTTCCACGTCAAACGTGAAAGGAGCCTTGATTTCCTTGATGGCACTCCAGAGACAACCCAAGATCACTGTCTCAAGTCTAGAGGGATCCTGAGGTCACTGGAGCAACACGAAAGGGCTCCGTGGACCCCAAATCAACTCGAGATGAGAGCTTAGTCCCTGGCTTCAACTCAAGAGGAATACCAACTTTCCACAAGCACCTCAAGAGGAGGCTTCTCTCAGCTACATGTATGTGAGAGGGACCCTGAGTTTGTGGCCTCAAGTGGAATGGACACCGAGATGCTCTGACTCGAAGTAAGGCTGGATATCCCTGCAGTGAATTGAATGCAGGCCCGTCTTGCATCTCCCAAGACGAAGGGATGTCTGAATGCCCTTTGAAGACCACAAGAAAGACCTAGTTCTCCGCTTCATCGCGTCCAGAGGGCTCACATCCTTTGAAAACTCGAGAGGTCCGCGGAGATCAATGCTTCCAAAGGAGACGATGCCTGACTCCTCCTGAAAATGGATAGGAGTCCCAGCATCCCTGTGGCACGTGGAAAGGGACCCTGGGTCTCCCGCCTCACGTGGAGACGCGTCCCAATTGCCATGCCAAGACTCGAGGAGAATCGCGAGGTGTCCCTCGCACCTAGGCAGGAGTCCTGAGGTCACTGAACAAACACGTGTCTGGAAGGGCCATCCCCGTCGTAACTTGAGAATATACCCCAGGTTCCGGCCGCAACTAGAGAAAAACCATGAGAATTCCCCCTCGCCCCGAGATGAAGCTCGATTCCCCAGCACTGCGTGCAGAGCAATTCCGTGTTCCACATCAAACATGAGAGGAGCCTTGATTTCCTTGATGGCTCTCCAGAGAAAACCCAAGATCACTGTTTCAAGTCTAGAGGGATCCTGAGGTCACTGGAGCAACACGAAAGGGCTCCGTGGACCCCAAATCAACTCGAGATGAGAGCTTAGTCCCTGGGTTCGACTCAAGAGGAATACCATCTTTCCACAAGCACCTCAAGAGGAGGCTTCTCTCAGCTACATGTATGTGAGAGGGTCCCTGAAGTTGTGGTCTCAAGTTGAATGGACACCGATATACTCTGACTGGAAGTAAGGCCGGATATCCCTGCAGTTAATTGAATGCAGGCTCGTCTTGCATCTCCCAAGCAATGGGATGTCTGCATCCAATGTGGAGACCACAGAGAAAGACCTAGTTCTCCGCCTCATCGCGACCGGAGTCCTCACATCCTTTGAAAACTCGAGAGGTTCGCGGAGATCAATGCTTCCAAAGGAGACGATGCCTGACTCCTCTTGAAATTGGATAGGAGTCCCAGGATCCCTGTCTCACGTGGAAAGGGACCCTGGGTCTCGTGCCTCACGTGGAGACGCGTCCCAATTGCAAGGCCAAGACTCGAGAATAATAACGAGGTGTCCGTCGCAGCTAGGCAGAAGTCCTGACGTCGCTGAACAAACACGGGTCTGGAAGGGCCCTCCCCGTCGTAACTCGAGAATATACCCCACGTTTCGGCCGCAACTTGAGAAACACCATGAGACTTCCCCCTCTCCAGAGATATTAAGGCCGATTCCCCTGCACTGCGTGCAGAGCAATTCCGTGTTCCACATCAAACATGAAAGGAGCCATGATTTCCTTGATGGCACTCCAGAGAAAACCCAAGATCACTGTCTCAAGTCTAGAAGGATCCTGAGGTCACTGTAGCAAAACAAAAAGGCTCCGAGGACCCCAAATCAACTCGAGATGAGAGCTTAGTCGCTGGCTTCGTCTCAAGAGGAATACCAACTTTCCACAAGCACCTCAAGAGGAGGCTTCTCTCAGCTAAAGGTATGTGAGAGAGACCCTGAGTTTGTGGCCTCAAGTGGAATGGACACCGAGATGCTCTGACTCGAAGTAAGGCCGGATATCCCTGCAGTGAATTGAATGCAGGCTCGTCTTGCATCTCTCAAGACGAAAGGGATGTCTGAATCCCGTGTGGAGACCACAGAGAAAGACCTAGTCCTCCGCCTCATCGCGACCGGAGGCCTCACATCCTTTGAAAACTCGAGAGGTCCGAGGAGGTCAATGCTTCCAAAGGAGAAGACGCCTAACTCCTCTTGAAAATGGATAGGAGTCCCAGGATCCCTTTGGCATGTGGAAAGGGACCCTGGGTCTCCCGCCTCACGTGGAGACGCGTCCCAATTGTTATGCCAAGTCTCGAGGAGAATCCCGAGGTGTCCCTCGCACCTAGGCAGGAGTCCTGACGTCGCTGAACAAACACGTGTCTGGAAGGGCCCTCCCCGTCCTAACTCGAGAATATAACCCAGGTTCCGGCCGCAACTCGAGAAAAACAATGAGACTTCCCCCTAGCTGCGAGATGAGGCCCGATTCCCCTGGACTGCATGCAGAGCAATTCCGTGTTCCACATCAAACGTGAAAGGAGCCTTGAATTCCTTGATGGCACTCCAGAGAAATCCCAAGATCACTGTCTCAAGTCTAGAGGGATCCTGAGGTCACTGTAGCAACATGAAAGGGCTCCTTGGACCCCAAATCAACTCGAGATGAGAGCTTAGTTCCTGGCTTCGCCTCAAGAGGAATACCAACTTTCCACAAGCACCTCAAGAGGAGGGTTCTCTCAGCTACAGGTATGTGAGAGGGACCCTCAGTTTGTGGCCTCAAGTGTAATGGACACCGAGATGCTCTGACTCGAAGTAAGGCCAGATATCCCTGCAGTGAATTGAATGCAGGCTCGTCTTGCATCTCCCAAGACGAAGGGGTGTCTGAATCCCCTTTGGAGACCACAGAGAAAGACCTAGTTCTCCACCTCATGCGACCGGAGGCCTCACATTCTTTGAAAACTCAAGAGGGCCGTGGAGATCAATGCTTCCAAAGGAGCAGATGCCTGACACCTCTTGAAAATGCATAGGAGTCCCAGGATCCCTGTGTCACGTGGAAAGGGACCCTGGGTCTCCCGCCTCACGTGGCGACGCGTCCCAATTGTTATGCCAAGACTCGAGGAGAATCCCGAGGTGTCCCTCGCACCTAGGCAGGAGTCCTGACGTCGCTGAACAAACACGTGTCTGGAAGGGCCCTCCCCGTCCTAACTCGAGAATATAACTCAGGTTCCGGCCGCAACTCGAGAAAAACAATGAGACTTCCCCCTAGCTGCGAGATGAGGCCCGATTCCCCTGGACTGCATGCAGAGCAATTCCGTGTTCCACATCAAACGTGAAAGGAGCCTTGATTTCCTTGGTGGAACTCCAGAGAAACCCCAAGATCACTGTCTCAAGTCTAGAGGGATCCTGAGGTCACTGTAGCAACAGGAAAGTGGTCCGTGTACCCCAAATCAACTCGAGATGAGAGCTTAGTCCGTGGCTTCGACTGAAGAGGAATACCAACTTTCCACAAGCACCTCAAGAGGAGGCATCTCTCAGCTACAGGTATGTGAGAGGGACCCTGAGGTTGTGGCCTCAAGTGGAATGGACACCGAGATGCTCTGACTCGAAGTAAGGACGGATATCCCTGCAGTGAATTGAATGCCGGCTCGTCTTGCATCTCCCAAGTCGAAGGGATGTATGAATCCCCTGTGGAGACCACAGAGAAAGACCTAGTTCTCCGCCTCATCGCGTCCGGCGGCCTCACATCCTTTGAAAACTCGAGAGGTCCGTGGAGATCAATGCTTCCAAAGGAGACGATGCGTGACTCCTCTTGAAAATGGATAGAAGTCCCAGGATCCCTTTGGCACGTGGAAAGGGATCCTGGGTGTCAAGCCTCACGTGGAGACGCATGCCAATTGCCATGCCAAGACTCGAGGAGAATCCCGGGTTGTCCCTCGCACCTAGGGAGGAGTGCTGACGTCGCTGAACAAACACGTGTCTGGAAGGGCCCTCCCCGTCTTAACTCGAGAATATACCCCAGGTTCCGGCCGCAACTCGAGAAAAACCATGAGACTTCCCCCTCGCCACGAGATGAGGCCCAATTACCCTGCACTGCGTGCAGGGCAATTCCGTTTTCCACATCAAACGTGAAAGGAGCCTTGATTTCCTTGATGGCACTCCAGAGACAACCCAAGATCACTGTCTCAAGTCTAGAGGGATCCTGAGGTCACTGGAGCAACACAAAAGGGCTCCGTGGACCCCAAATCAACTCGAGATGAGAGCTTAGTCCCTGGCTTCGACTCAAGAGGAATACCAAGTTTCCACAAGCACCTCAAGAGGAGGCTTCTCTCAGCTACATGTATGTGAGAGGGACCCTGAGTTTGTGGCCTCAAGTGGAATGGACACCTAGATGCTCTGACTCGAAGTAAGGCCGGATATCCCTGCAGTGAATTGAATGCAGGCCCGTCTTGCATCTCGCAAGACGACGGGATGTCTGAATGCCCTTTGAAGACCACAGAGAAAGACCTAGTTCTCCACCTCATCGCG
Source organism: Dama dama (assembly GCF_033118175.1). Classification (NCBI taxonomy): domain Eukaryota; kingdom Metazoa; phylum Chordata; class Mammalia; order Artiodactyla; family Cervidae; genus Dama; species Dama dama. Next base: position 6,594,026 of record NC_083697.1, on the reverse strand, counting down.
ACCAGAGGCCTCACATCCTTTGAAAACTCGAAGGTCCGCGGAGATCAATGCTTCCAAAGGAGACGATGCCTGACTCCTCTTGAAAATGGATAGGAGTCCCAGCATCCCTGTGGCACGTGGAAAGGGACACTGGGTCTCCCGCCTCACGTGGAGACGCGTCCCAATTGCCATGCCAAGACTCGAGGAGAATCCCGAGGTGTCCCTCGCACCTAGGCAGGAGTCCTGAGGTCACTGAACAAACACGTGTCTCGAAGGGCCCTCCCCGTCGTAACTTGAGAATATACCCCAGGTTCCGGCCGCAACTAGAGAAAAACCAAGAGACTTCCCCCTCGCCGCGAGATGAAGCTCGATTACCCAGCACTGCGTACAGAGCAATTCCGTGTTTCAAATCAAACATGAGAGGCGCCTTGATTTCCTTGATGGCTCTCCAGAGAAAACCCAAGATCACTGTCTCAAGTCTAGAGGGATCCTGAGGTCACTGGAGCAACACGAAAGGGCTCCGTGGACCCCAAATCAACTCGAGATGAGAGCTTAGTCCCTGGCTTCGACTCAAGTGGAATACCACCTTTCCACAAGCACCTCAAGAGGAGGCTTCTCTCAGCTACAGGTATGTGAGAGGGCCCCTGAGTTTGTGGCCTCAAGTGGAATGGACACCGAGATGCTCTGACTCGAAGTAAGGCCAGATATCCCTGCTGTGAATTGAATGCAGGCTCGTCTTGCATCTCCCAAGACGAAGGGATGTCTGAATCCTCTGTGGAGACCACAGAGAAAGACCTAGTTCTCCGCCTGATCGCGACCGGACGCCTCACATCCTTTGAAAACTCGAGAGGTTCGCGGAGATCAATGCTTCCAAAGGAGCCGATGCCTGACTCCTCTTGAAAATGGATAGGAGTCCCAGGATCCTTGTGGCACGTGGAAAGGGACCCTGGGTCTCCCGCCTCACGTGGAGACGCGTCCCAATTGCCATGCCAAGACTCGAGGAGAATCCCGAGGTGTCCCTCGCATCTAGGCAGGAATCCTGACGTCGCTGAACAAACACGTGTCTGGAAGGGCCCTCCCCGTCGTAACTCGAGAATATACCCCAGGTTCCGGCCGCAACTCGAGAAAAACCATGAGACTTCCCCCTCGCCGAGAGATGAGGCCTGATTCCCCTGCACTGCGTGCAGAGCAATTGCGTGTTCCACATCAAACGAGAAAGGAGCCTTGATTTCCTTGATGGCACTCCAGAGAAAACCCAAGATCACTGTCTCAAGTCTAGAGGGATCCTGAGGTCACTGGAGCAACACGAAAGGGCTCCGTGTACCCCAAATCAACTCGAGATGAGAGCTTAGTCCCTGGCTTCGACTCAAGAGGAATACGAACTTTCCACAAGCACCACAAGAGGAGGCTTCTCTCAGCTACATTTATGTGAGAGGGACCCTGAGTTTGTGGCTTAAAGTGGAATGAACACCGAGATGCTCTGACTCGAAGTAAGGCCAGATATCCCTGCAGTGAATTGAATGCAGGCTCGTCTTGCATCTCCCAAGACGAAGGGATGTATGAATCCTCTGTGGAGACCACAGAGAAAGACCTAGTTCTCCGCCTCATCGCGGCCGGAAGCCTCACATCCTTTGAAAACTCGAGAGGTCCGCGGAGATCAATGCTTCCAAAGGAGACGATGCCTGACTCCTCTTGAAAATGGATAGGAGCCCCAGGATCCATGTGGCACGTGGAAAGGGACCCTGGGTCTCCCACCTCACGTGGAGACGCTTCCCAATTGCCATGCCTAGACTCGAGGAGAATCCCGAGGTGTCCCTCGCACCTAGGCAGGAGTCCTGACGTCGCCGAACAAACACGTGTCTGGAAGGGCCCTCCCCGTCGTAACTCGAGAATATACCCCAGGTTCCGGCCACAACTCGAGAAAAACCATGAGACTTCCCCCTCGCCACGAGATGAGGCCCGATTCCCCTGCACTGCGTGCAGAGCAATTCCGAGTTCCACATCAAACGTGAAAGGAGCCTTCATTTCCTTGATGGCACTCCAGAGAAAACCAAAGATCACTGTCTCAAGTCCAGAGGGATCCTGAGGTCACTGGAGCAACTCGAAAGGGCTCCGTGGACCCCAAATCAACTAGAGATGAGAGCTTAGTTCCTGGCTTCGACTCAAGTGGAATACCAACTTTCCACAAACACCTCAAGAGGAGGCTTCTCTCAGCTACAGGTATGTGAGAGGGACCCTGAGTTTGTGGGCTCAAGTGAAATGGACACCGAGATGCTCTGACTCGAAGTAAGGCCTGATATCCCTGCAGTGAATTGAATGCAGGCTCCTCTTGCATCTCCCAAGCGAAGGGATATCTGAATCCAATGTTGAGACCACCGCGAAAGACTTAGTTCTCCGCCTCATCGCGACCGGAGGCCTCACATCCTTTGAAAATTCGAGAGGTCCGTGGAGAGCAATGCTTCCAAAGGAGACGATGCCTGACTCCTCTCGAAAATGGATAGGAGTCCCAGGATCCCTGTGGCACGTGGAAAGGGACCCTGGGTCTCCCGCCTCACGTGGAGACGCGTCCCAATTGCCATGCCAAGACTCGAGGAGAATCCCTAGGTGTCCCTCACACCTAGGCATGAGTCCTGACGTCGCTGAACAAACACGTGTCTGGAAGGGCCCTCCCCTTCGTAACTCGAGAATATACCCCAGGTTACGGCCGCAACTCGAGAAAAACCATGAGACTTTCCCCTCGCCGCCAGATGAGGCCTGATTCCCCTGCACTGCGTGCAGAGCAATTCCGTGTTCCACATCAAACGAGAAAGGAGCCTTGATTTTCCTTGATGGCACTCCAGAGAAAACCCAAGATCACTGTCTCAAGTCTAGAGGGATCCTGAGGTCACTGGAGCAACACGAAAGGGCTCCGTGGACCCCAAATCAACTCGAGATGAGAGCTTAGTCCCTGGCTTCGACTCAAGAGGAATACCAACTTTCCACAAGCACCACAAGAGGAGGCTTCTCTCAGCTACATGTATGTGAGAGGGACCCTGAGTTTGTGGCCTCAAGTGGAATGAACACCGAGATGCTCTGACTAGAAGTAAACCAGATATCCCTGCAGTGAATTGAATGCAGGCTCGTCTTGCATCTCCCAAGACGAAGGGATGTCTGAATCCTCTGTGGAGACCACAGAGAAAGACCTAGTTCTCCGCCTCATCGCGGCCGGAAGCCTCACATCCTTTGAAAACTCGAGAGGTCCGCGGAGATCAATGCTTCCAAAGGAGACGATGCCTGACTCCTCTTGAAAATGGATAGGAGCCCCAGGATCCATGTGGCACGTGGAAAGGGACCCTGGGTCTCCCGCCTCACGTGGAGACGCTTCCCAATTGCCATGCCTAGACTCGAGGAGAATCCCGAGGTGTCCCTCGCACCTAGGCAGGAGTCCTGACGTCGCCGAACAAACACGTGTCTGGAAGGGCCCTCACCGTCGTAACTCGAGAATATACCCCAGGTTCCGGCCGCAACTAGAGAAAAACCATGAGAATTCCCTCTCGCCGCGAGATGAGGCCCGATCCCCTGCACTGCATGCAGAGCAATTCCGTGTTCCACATCAAACGTGAAAGGAGCCTTGATTTCCTTGATGGCACTCCAGAGAAAACCCAAGATCACTGTCTCAAGTCTAGAGGGATCCTGAGGTCACTGTAGCAACACGAAAGGTCTCCGTGGACCCCAAATCAACTCGAGATGAGAGCTTAGTCCCTGGCTTCGACTCAAGAGGAATACCACCTTTCCACAAGCACCTCAAGAAGAGGCTTCTCTCACCTACAGGTATGTGAGAGGGAAACTGAGTTTGTGGCCTCAAGTGGAATGGACACCGAGATGCTCTGACTGGAAGTAAGGCCGGATATCCCTGCAATGAATTGAATGCAGGCTCATCTTGCATCTCCCAAGACGAAGGGATGCCTGAATCCCCTGTGGAGACCACAGAGAAAGTCCTAGTCCTCCGCCTCATCGCGACCGGAGGCCTCACATCCTTTGAAAACTCGAGAGGTTCGCGGAGATCAATGCTTCCAAAGGAGACGATGCCTGACTCCTCTCGAAAATTGATAGGAGTCCCAGGATCCCTGTGGCACGTGGAAAGGGACCCTGGGTCTCCCGCCTCACGTGGAGACGCGTCCCAATTGCCATGCAAAGACTCGAGGAGAATCCCTAGGTGTCCCTCGCACCTAGGCATGAGTCCTGACGTCGCTGAACAAACACGTGTCTGGAAGGGCCCTCCCCGATGTAACTCGAGAATATACCCCAGGTTCCGGCCACAACTCGAGAAAAACCATGAGACTTCCCCCTCGCCACGAGATGAGGCCCGATTCCCCTGCACTGCGTGCAGAGCAATTCCGAGTTCCACATCAAACGTGAAAGGAGCCTTCATTTCCTTGATGGCACTCCAGAGAAAACCCAAGATCACTGTCTCAAGTCTAGAGGGATCCTGAGGTCACTGGAGCAACTCGAAAGGGCTCCGTGGACCCCAAATCAACTAGAGATGAGAGCTTAGTTCCTGGCTTCGACTCAAGTGGAATACCAACTTTCCACAAACACCTCAAGAGGAGGCTTCTCTCAGCTACAGGTATGTGAGAGGGACCCTGAGTTTATGGCCACAGGTGGAATGGACACGGAGATGCTCTGACTCGAAGTAAGGCCGGATATCCCTGCAGTGAATTGAGTGCAGGCCCCTCTTGCATATCCCAAGACGAAGGGATGTCTGAATCCCCTGTAGAGACCACAGATAAAGACGCAGTCCTCCGCCTCATCGCGACCGGAGGCCTCACATCCTTTGAAAACTCGAGAGGTCTGCAGAGATCAATGCTTCCAAAGTAGACGATGCCTGACTCCTCTTGAATATGGATAGGCGTCCCAGGATCCCTGTGACAGGTGGAAAGGGACACTGGATCTCCCGCCTCACGTGGAGACACATTCCAATTTCCATGCCAAGACTCGAGGAGAATCCCGAGGTGTCCCTCGCACCTACGCAGGAGTCCTGACGTCACTGAACAAACACGTGTCTGGAAGGGCCCTCCCCGTCGTAACTCGGGAATATACCCCAGGTTCGGGCCGCAACTCGAGAAAAAGCATGAGATTTCCCCCTAGCCGCGAGTTGAGGCCCGATTCCCCTGCACTGCATGCAGAGCAATTCCGTGTTCCACATCAAACGTGAAAGGAGCCTTGATTTCCTTGATGGCACTCCAGAGAAAACCCAAGATCACTGTCTCAAGTCTACAGGGATCCTGAGGTCACTGGAGCAACACGAAAGGGCTCCGTGGACCCCAAATCAACTCGAGATGAGAGCTTAGTCCCTGGCTTCGACTCAAGAGGAACACCAACTTTCCACAAGCACTTCAAGAGGAGGGTTCTCTCAGCTACAGGTATGTGAGAGGGCCCCTGAGTTTGTGGCCTCAAGTGGAATGGACACCGAGATGCTCTGACTCGAAGTAAGGCCGGATATCCCTGCAGTGAATTGAATGCAGGCTCGTCTTGCATCTCACAAGACGAAGGGATGTCTGAATCTCCTGTGGAGACCACAGAGAAAGACCGAGTTCTCCGCCTCATCGCGACCGGAGGCCTCACATCGTTTGAAAACTCGAGAGGTCCGCGGAGATCAATGCTTCCAAAGGAGACGATGCCTGACTTCTCTTGAAAATGGATAGGAGTCCCAGGATCCCTGTGGCACGTGGAAAGGGACCCTGGGTCTCCCGCCTCACGTGGAGACGCGTCCCAATTGCAATGCCAAGACTCGAGGAGAATCCCGAGGTGTCCCTCGCACCTAGGCAGGAGTCCTGACGTCGCTAAACAAACACGTGTCTGGAAGGGCCCTCCCCGTCGTAACTCGAGATTATACCCCAGGTTCCGGCCGCAACTCGAGAAAAACCAGGAGACTTCCCCCTCTCCGCGAGATGAGGCCCGATTCCCCTGCCCTGCGTGCAGAGCAATTCCGTATTCCACATCAAACGTGAAAGGAGCCTTGATTTCCTTGATGGCACTCCAGAGAAAACCCAAGATCACTGTCTCACGTCTAGAGGGATCCTGAGTTCACTGGAGCAACACGAAAGGGCTCCGTGGACCCCAAATCAACTAGAGATGAGAGCTTAGTCCCTGGCTTCGACTCAAGAGGAACACCAACTTTCCACAAGCACCTCAAGAGGAGGCTTCTCTCAGCTACAGGTATGTGAGAGGGACCCTGAGTTTGTGGCCTCAAGTGGAATGGACTCCGAGATGCTCTGACTCGAAGTAAGGCCGGATATCCCTGCAGTGAATTGAATGCAGGCTCGTCTTGCATCTCACAAGACGAAGGGATGTCTGAATCCCCTGTGGAGACCACAGAGAAAGAACTAGTTCTCGGCCTCATGGCGACCGGAGGCCTCACATCCTTTGAAAAATTGAGAGGTCCGTGGAGATCAATGCTTCGAAAGGAGACGATGCCTGACTCCTCTTGAATATGGATAGGAGTCCCAGGATCTCTGTGGCACGTGGAAAGGGACCCTGCGTCTCCTGCCTCACGTGGATAAGCATTCAAATTGCCATGCCAAGACTCGAGGAGAATCCCAAGCTGTCCTTGCACCTAGTCAGGAGTCCTGACGTCGCTGAACAAACACGGGTCTGGAAGGGCCCTCCCCGTCGTAACTCGAGAATATACCCCAGGATCGGGCCGCAACTCGAGAAAAACCATGAGATTTCCCGCTCGCCGCGAGTTAAGGCCCGATTCCCCTGCACTGCATGCAGAGCAATTCCGTGTTCCACATCAAACGTGAGAGGAGCCTTGATTTCCTTGATGGCACTCCAGAGAAAACCCAAGATCACTGTCTCAAGTCTAGAGGGATCCTGAGGTCACTGGACCAACAGGAAAGGGCTCCGTGGACCCCAAATCAACTCGAGATGAGAGCTTAGTCCCTGGCTTCGACTCAAGAGGAATACCAACTTTCCACAAGCACCTCAAGAGGAGGCTTCTCTCAGCTACAGGTATGTGAGAGGGACCCTGAGTTTGTGGCCTCAAGTGGAATGGACACCGAGATGCTCTGATTCGAAGTAAGGCCGGATATCCCAACAGTGAATAGAATGCAGGCTCGTCTTGCATCTCCCAAGAAGAAGGGATGTCTGAATCTGCTGTGGAGACCACAGAGAAAGACCTAGTCCTCCGCCTCATCGCGACCGGAGGCCTCACATCCTTTGAAAATTCGAGAGATCCGCGGAGATCAATGCTTACAAAAGGAGACGATGCCCGACACCTCTTGAAAATGGTTAGGAGTCCCAGGATCCTTGTGGCACGTGGAAAGGGACTCTGGGTCTCCCGCCTCACGTGGAGACGCATCCCAATTGCCATGCCAAGACTCGAGGAGAATCCCGAGGTATCCCTCCCACCTAGGCTTGAGTCCTGACGTCGCTGAACAAACACGTGTCTGGAAGGGACCTCCCCGTCGTAACTCGAGAATATACCCCAGGTTCCGGCCGCAACTCGAGAAAAACCATGAGACTTCCCCCTCGCCGCGAGATGAGGCCCGATTCCCCTGCCCTGCGTGCAGAGCAATTCCGTATTCCAGATCAAAACTGAAAGGAGACTTGATTTCCTTGATGGCACTCCAGAGAAAACCCAAGATCAGTGTCTCTAGTCTAAAGGGATCCTGAGGTCACTGTAGCAACACGAACGGGCTCCGTGGACCCCAAATCAACTCGAGATGAGAGCTTAGTCCCTGGCTTCGACTCAAGAGGAATACCAACGTTCCACAAGCACCTCAAGAGGAGGCTTCTCTCAGCTACAGGTATGTGAGTGGGACCCTGAGTTTGTGGCCACAATCGGATTGGACATCGAGATGCTCTGACTCGAAGTAAGGCCGGATATCCCTGCAGTGAATTGAATGCAGGCTTGTCTTGCATCTCCCTAGACGAAGGGATGTCTGAATCCCCTTTGGAGACCACAGAGAAAGACCTAGTTCTCCGCCTCATCGCGAGCGGAGGCCTCACATCCTTTGAAAACTCGAGAGGTCCGCGGAGATCAATGCTTCCAAAGGAGACGATGCCTGACTCCTCTTGAAAATGGATAGGAGTCCCAGGATCCCTGTGGCACGTGGAAAGGGACCCTGGGTCTCCCGCCTCATGTGGAGACGCGTCCCAATTGCCATGCCAAGACTCGAGGAGAATCCCGAGGTGTCCCTCGCAACTAGGCAGGAGTCCTGATGTCGCTGAAAAAACACGTGTCTGGAAGGGCCCTCCCCGTCGTAACTCGAGAATACACCCCAAGTTCCGGCCGCAACTCGAGAAAAACCATGAGACTTCCCCCTCGCTGCAAGATGAGGCCCGATTCCCCTGCAATGCGTGCAGAGCAATTCCGTGTTCCACATCAAACGTGAAAGGAGCCTTGATTTCCTTGATGGCACTCCAGAGAAAACCCAAGATCACTGTCTCAAGTCTAGAGGGATCCTGAGGTCACTGGACCAACAGGAAAGGGCTCCGTGGACCCCAAATCAACTCGAGATGAGAGCTTAGTCCCTGGCTTCGACTCAAGAGGAATACCAACTTTCCGCAAGCACCTCAAGAGGAGGCTTCTCTCAGCTACAGGTATATTTGAGCGACCCTGAGTTTGTGGCCTCAAGTGGAATGGACACCGAGATGCTCTGACTCGAAGTAAGGCCGGATATCCCAACAGTGAATAGAATGCAGGCTCGTCTTGCATCTCCCAAGAAGAAGGGATGTCTGAATCCGCTGTGGAGACCACAGAGAAAGACCTAGTCCTCGCCTCATCGCGACCGGAGGCCTCACATCCTTTGAAAATTCGAGAGATCCGCGGAGATCAATGCTTCCAAAGGAGACGATGCCCGACACCTCTTGAAAATGGTTAGGAGTCCGAGGATCCTTGTGGCACGTGGAAAGGGACCCTGGGTCTCCCGCCTCACGTGGAGACGCATCCCAATTGCCATGCCAAGTCTCGAGGAGAATTCCGAGGTGTCCCTCCCACCTAGGCTTGAGTCCTGACGTCGCTGAACAAACACGTGTCTGGAAGGGACCTCCCCGTCGTAACTCGAGAATATACCCCAGGTTCCGGCCGCAACTCGAGAAAAACCATGAGACTTCCCCCTCGCCGCGAGATGAGGCCCGATTCCCCTGCCCTGCGTGCAGAGCAAATCCGTATTCCAGATCAAAACTGAAAGGAGCCTTGATTTCCTTGATGGCACTCCAGAGAAAACCCAAGATCACTGTCTCTTGTCTAAAGGGATCCTGAGGTCACTGTAGCAACACGAACGGGCTCCGTGGACCCCAAATCAACTCGAGATGAGAGCTTAGTCCCTGGCTTCGACTCAAGAGGAATACCAACGTTCCACAAGCACCTCAAGAGGAGGCTTCTCTCAGCTACAGGTATGTGAGAGGGACCCTGAGTTTGTGGCCACAATCAGATTGGACATCGAGATGCTCTGACTCGAAGTAAGGCCGGATATCCCTGCAGTGAATTGAATGCAGGCTTGTCTTGCATCTCCCAAGACGAAGGGATGTCTGAATCCCCTGTGGAGACCACAGAGAAAGACCTAGTTCTCCGCCTCATCGCGAGCGGAGGCCTCACATCCTTTGAAAACTCGAGAGGTCCGCGGAGATCAATGCTTCCAAAAGAGACAATGCCTGACTCCTCTTGAAAATGGATAGGAGTCCCAGGATCCCTGTGGCACGTGGAAAGGGACCCTGGGTCTCCCGCCTCATGTGGAGACGCGTCCCAATTGCCATGCCAAGACTCGAGGATAATCCCGAGGTGTCCCTCGCACCTAGGCAGGAGTCCTGATGTCGCTGAACAAACACGTGTCTGGAAGGGCCCTCCCCGTCGTAACTCGAGAATACACCCCAGGTTCCGGCCACAACTCGAGAAAAACCATGAGACTTCCCCCTCGCTGTAAGATGAGGCCCGATTCCCCTGCAATGCGTGCAGAGCAATTCCGTGTTCCACATCAAACGTGAAAGGAGCCTTGATTTCCTTGATGGCACTCCAGAGAAAACCCAAGATCACTGTCTCAAGTCTAGAGTGATCCTGAGGTCACTGGACCAACAGGAAAGGGCTCCGTGGACCCCAAATCAACTCGAGATGAGAGCTTAGTCCCTGGCTTCGACTCAAGAGGAATACCAACTTTCCGCAAGCACCTCAAGAGGAGGCTTCTCTCAGCTACAGGTATATTTGAGGGACCCTGAGTTTGTGGACTCAAGTGGAATGGACACCGAGATGCTCTGACTCGAAGTAAGGCCGGATATCCCTGCAGTGAATTGAATGCAGGCTTGTCTTGCATCTCCCAAGACGAAGGGATGTCTGAATCCCCTGTGGAGACCACAGAGAAAGACCTAATTCTCCGCCTCATCGCGAGCGGAGGCCTCACATCCTTTGAAAACTCGAGAGGTCCGCGGAGATCAATACTTCCAAAGGAGAGGATGCCTGACCCTTCTTGAAAATGGATAGGCGTCCCAGGATCGCTGTGGCACGTGGAAAGGGACCCTGGGTCTCCCGCCTCACGTGGAGACGCGTCCCAATTGCCATGCCAAGACTCGAGGAGAATCCCGAGGTGTCCCTTGCACCTAGGCAGGAGTCCTGACGTCGCTGAACAAACACGTGTCTGGAAGGGCCCTCCCCGTCGTAACTCGAGAATATACACCAGGTTCCGGCCGCAACTCGAGAAAAACCTTGAGACTTCCCCCTCGCTGCGAGATGAGGCCCAATTCCACAGCACTGTGTGCAGAGCAATTCCGTTTACCACATCAAACGTGAAAGGAGCCTTGATTTCCTTGATGGCACTTCAGAGAAAACCCAAGTTCACTGTCTTAAGTCTAGAGGGATCCTGAGGTCACTCGAGCAACACGAAAGGGCTCCGTGGTCCACAAATCAACTCGAGATGAGAGCTTAGTCCCTGGCTTCGACTCAAGAGGAATACCAACTTTCCACAAGCACCTCAAGAGGAGGCTTCTCTCAGCTACAGGTATGTGAGAGGGCCCCTGAGTTTGTGGACTCAATTGGAATGGACACCTAGATGCTCTGACTCGAAGTAAGGCCAGATATCCCTGCAGTGAATTGAATGCAGGCTCGTCTTGCATCTCCCAAGACGAAGGGATGTCTGAATCCCCTGTGGAGACCACAGAGAAAGACCTAGTCCTCCGCCTCATCGCGACTGGAGGCCTCATATCCTTTGAAAACTCGAGAGGTCCGCTGAGATCAATACTTCAGAGGGAGACGATGCCTGACTCCTCTTGAAAATGGATAGGAGTCCCAGCATATCTGTGGCACGTGGAAAGGGACCCTGGGTCTCCCGCCTCACGTGGAGACGCGTCCCAATTGCAATGCAAAGACTCGAGGAGAATCCCGAGGTGTCCCTCGCACCTAGACAGGAGTCCTGACGTCGCTGAACAAACACGTGTCTGGAAGGGCCCTCCCCGTCATAACTCGAGAATATACCCCAGGTTTTGGCCGCAACTTGAGAAAAACCATGAGACATCCCCCTTGCCGCGAGATGAGGCCCGATTCCCCTGCACTGCGTGCAGAGCAATTCCGTGTTCCACATCAAACGTGAAAGGAGCCTTCATTTCCTTGATGGCACTCCAGAGAAAACCCAAGATCACTGTCTCAAGTCTAGAGGGATCCTGAGGTCACTGTAGCAACACGAAAGGGCTCCGTGGACCCCAAATAAACTCGAGATGAGAGCTTTTTCCCTGGCTTCGACTCAAGAGGAATACCACCTTTCCACAAACACCACAAGAGAAGGCTTCTCTCAGCTACAGGTATGTGAGAGGGACACTGAGTTTGTGGCCTCAAGTGGAATGGACACCGAGATGCTCTGACTCGAAGTAAGGCCGGATATCCCTGCAGTGAATTGAATGCAGGCTTCTTGCATCTCCCACGACGAAGGGATATCTGAATCCCCTGTGGAGACCACAGAGAAAGACCGAGTTCTCCGCCTCATCGCGACCAGAGGCCTCACATACTTTGAAAACTCGAGAGGTCCGCGGAGATCAGTGCTTCCAAAGGAGACGATGCCTGACTCCTCTTGAAAATGGATAGGAGTCCCAGGATCCCTGTGGCACGTGGAAATGGACACTGGGTCTCCCGCCTCACGTGGAGACGCGTCCCAATTGCCATGCCAAGACTCGAGGAGAATCCCGAGTTGTCCCTCGCACCTAGGCAGGAGTCCTGACGTCGCTGAACAAACACGTGTCTGGAAGGGCCCTCCCCGTCGTAACTCGAGAATATACCCCAGGTTTCGGCCGCAACTCGAGAAAAACCATGAGATTTCCCCCTCGCCGCGAGTTGAGGCACGATTCCCCTGCACTTCATGCAGAGCAATTCCGTGTTCCACATCAAACGTGAAAGGAGCCTTGATTTCCTTGATGGCACTCCAGAGAAAACCCAAGATCACTGTCTCAAGTCTAGAGGGATCCTGAGGTCACTGGAGCAACACGAAAGGGCTCCGTGGACCCCAAATCAACTCGAGATGAGAGCTTAGTCCCTGACTTAGACGCAAGTGGAATACCAACTTTCCACAAGCACCTCAAGGGTAGGCTTCTCTCAGCTACAGGTATGTGAGAGGGACCCTGAGTTTGTAGCCTCAATTGGAATGGACACCGAGATGCTCTGACTCCATGTAAGGCCGGATATCCCTGCAGTGAATTGAATGCAGGCTCGTCTTGCATCTCCCAAGAAGAAGGGATGTCTGAATCCCCTGTGGAGACCACAGACAAAGACTTAGTTCTCCGCCTCATCGCGACCGGAGGCCTCACATCCTTTGAAAACTCGAGAGGTCCACGGAGATCAATGCTTCCAAAGGAGACGATGCCTGACTCCTCTTGAAAATGGATAGGAGTCCCAGGATCCGTGTGGCACGTGGAAAGGGACCCTGGGTCTCCCGCCTCACTTGGAGACGCGTCCCAATTGCCATGCCAAGACTCGAGGAGAATCCCGAGGTGTCCCTCGCACCTAGGCAGGAGTCCTGACATCGCTGAACAAACACGTGTCTGGAAGGGCCCTCCCCATCGTAACTCGAGAATATACCCCAGGTTCCGGCCGCAACTCGAGAAATTCCATGAGACCTACCCCTCGAGGCTAGATGAGGCCCGATTCCCCTGCACTGCGTGCAGAGCAATTCCGTGTTCCACATCAAACGTGAAAGGAGCCTTGATTTCCTTGATGGCACTCCAGAGAAACCCAAGATCACTGTCTCAAATCTAGAGGGATCCTGAGGTCACTGTAGCAACACGAAAGGGCTCCGTGGACCCCAAATCAACTCGAGATGAGAGCTTCGTCCCTGGCTTCGACTCAAGAGGAATACCAACTTTCCCCGAGCACCTCAAGAGGAGGCTTCTCTCAGCTAAAGGTATGTGAGAAGGACCCTGAGTTTGTGGCCTCAAGTGGAATGGACACCGAGATGCTCTGACTCGAAGGAAGGGCGGATATCCCTGCAGTGAATTGAATGCAGGCTCGTCTTGCATCTCCCAAGACGAAGGGATGTCTGAATCCCCTGTGGAGACCACAGAGAAACACCTAGTTCTCCGCCTCATCCCGACCGGAGGCGTCACATCCATTGAAAACTCGAGTGGTCCGCGGAGATCAATGCTTCCAAAGGATACGATGACTGACTCCGCTTGAAAATGGATAGGAGTCCCAGGATCCCTGTGGCACGTGGAAAGGAACCCTGGGTCTCCCACCTCACGAGGAGACGCGTCCCAATTGCCATGCCAAGACTCGAGGAGAATGCCGAGGTGTCCCTCGCACCTAGGCACTAGTCCTGACGTCCCTGAACAAACACGTGTCTGGAAGGGCCCTCCCCGTCGTAACTCGAGAATATACCCCAGGTTCCGGCCGCAACTCCTGAAAAATCATGAGCCTTCCCCCTCGCCGCGAGATGAGGCCCGATTCCCCTGAACTGCGTGCAGAGCAATTCTGTGTTCCACATCAAACGTGAAAGGAGCCTTGATTTCCTTGATGGCACTCCAGAGAAACCCCAAGATCACTGTCTCAAGTCTAGAGGGATCCTGAGGTCACTGTAGCAACACGAAAGGGCTCCGTGGACCCCAAATCAACTCGAGATGAGAACTTCGTCCCTGGCTTCGACTCAAGAGGAATACCAACTTTCCACAAGCACTTCAAGAGGAGGCTTCTCTCAGCTACATGTATGTGAGAAGGTCCCTGAGTTTGTGGCCTCAAGCGGAATGGACACCGAGATGCTCTGACTCGAAGTATGACCGGATATCCCTGCAGTAAATTGAATGAAGTCTCGTCTTGCATCTCCCAAGACGAAGGGATGTCTGAATCCCCTGTGGAGACCACAGAGAAAGACCTAGTTCTCCCTCTCATGGCGACCGGAGGCATCACATCTTTGAAAATTCGAGAGGTCCGCGGAGATCAATGCTTCCTAAGGAGACGATGCCTGACTCCTCTTGAAAATGGATAGGAGTCCAAGAATCCCTGTGGCACGTGGAACGGGACCCCGGGTCTCCCGCCTCACGTGGAGACTTGTCCTAATTGCCATGCCAAGACTCGAGGAGAATCCCGAGGTGTCCCTCGCACCTAGGCACTAGTCCTGAAGTCGCTGAACAAACACTTGTCTGGAAGGCCCCTCCCAGTCGTTACTCAAGAATATACCCCAGGTTCCGGCCGCAACTCGAGAAAAACCATAAGACTTCCCCCTCGCCTTGAGATGTGGCCCGATTCTCCTGCACTGCGTGCAGACCAATTCCGTGTTCCACATCAAACGTGAAAGGATTCTTGATTTCCTTGATGGCACTCCAAAGAAAAGCCAAGATCACTGTCTAAAGTCTAGAGGGATCCTGAGGTCACTGTAGCAACGCGAAAGGGCCCCGTGGACCCAAATCAACTCGAGATGAGAGCTTAGTCCCTGGCTTCGACTCAAGAGGAATACCAACTTTCCAAAAGCTCCTCAAGAGGAGGTTTCTCTTAGCTACAGGTATGTGAGAGGGACCCTGAGTTTGTGGCCCCAAGTGGAATGGACACCGAGATGCTCTGACTCAATGTAAGGCCGGATATCCCTGCAGTGAATTGAATGCAGGCTCGTCGTGGATCTCCCAAGACGAAGGGATGTCTGAATCCCCTGTGGAGACCACAGACAAAGACCTAGATCTCCGCCTCATCGAGACCATAGGCCTCACATACTTTGAAAACTCGAGAGGTCCGCGGAGATCAATGCTTCTAAAGGAGACGATGCCTGACTCCTCTTGAAAATGGATAGGAGTCCCAGGATCCCTGTGGCACGTGGAAAGGGACCCTGGGTCTCCTGCCTCAGGTGGAGACTCGTGCCAATTGCCATGCCAAGACTAGAGGAGAATCCCGAGGTGTCCCTCGCACCTAGGCAGGAGTCCTGACATCGCTGAACAAACACGTGTCTGGAAGGGCCCTCCCCGTCGTAACTCGAGAATATACCCCAGGTTCCGGCTGCAACTCGAGAAAAACCATGAGCCTTCCCCCTCGCCGCAAGATGAGGCCTGATTCCCCTGCACTGCGTGCAGAGAATATCCGTGTTCCACATCAAACGTGAAAGGAGCCTTGATGTCCTTGATGGCACTCCAGAGAAACCCCAAGATCACTGTCTCAAGTCGAGAGGGATCCTGAGGTCACTCTAGCAAAACGAAAGGGCTCCGTGGACTCCAAATCAACTCGAGATGAGAGCTTCATCCCTGGCTTCGACTCAAGAGGAATACCAACTTTCCACGAGCACCTCAAGAGGAGGCTTCTCTAAGCTAAAGGTATGTGAGAGGGATCCTGAGTTTGTGGCCTCAAGTGGAATGGACACCGAGATGCTCTGACTCGAAGTAAGGGCGGATATCCCTGCAGTGAATTGAATGCAGGCTCGTCTTGCATCTCCCAAGACGAACGGTTGTCTGAATCCCCTGTGAAGAGCACAGAGAAAGACCTAGTCGTATGCCTCAACGCAACCGGAGGCCTCATATTCTTTGAAAAATCGAAAGATCCACGTAGATCAATACTTCCGAAGGAGACGATGCCTGACTCCTCTTGAAAATGGATAGGAGTCCCAGCATCCCTGTGGCACGTGGAAATGGACACTGGGTCTCCCGGCTCACGTGGAGATGCGGCCCAATTGCCATGCCAAGCCTCGAGGAGAATCCCGAGGTGTCCCTCGAACCTAGGCAGGAGTCCTGACGTCCCTGAACAAACACGTGTCTGGAAGGGCCCTCCCCGTCGTAACTCGAGAATATACCCCAGGTTCCGGCCTCAACCATGAGACTTCCCCCTCGCCGCGAGATGAGGCCCGATTCCCCTGCACTGCGCGCAGAGCAATTCCGTGTTCCACATCAAACGTGAAAGGAGCCTTGATTGCCTTGATGGCACTCTAGAGAAAACCCAAGATCACTGTCTCAAGTCTAGAGGGATCCTGAGGTCACTGTAGCAACACGAAAGGGCTTCGTGGACCCCAAATAAACTCGAGATGAGAGCTTAGTCCCTTGCTTCGACTCAAGAGGAATACCAACTTTCCACAAGCACCTCAAGAGGAGGCTTCTCTCAGCTACAGGTATGTGAGAGGGACCCTGAGTTTGTGGCCTCAAGTGGAATGGACACCGAGATGCTCTGACTCGAGGTAAGCCCGGATATCCCTGCAGTGAATTGAATGCAGGCTCGTCTTGCATCTCCCAAGACGAAGGGTTGTCTGAATCCCCTGTGGAGACCACAGAGAAAGACCTAGTCCTCCGCTTCAATGCGACCGGAGGCCTCACATCCTTTTAAAACTCGAGAGGTCGGCAGAGATCAAACTTCCGAAGGAGACGATGCCTAAGTCCTCTTGAAAATGGATAGGAGTCCCAGGATCCCTGTGGCTCGTGGAAAGGGACCCTGGGTCTCCCGCCTCACGTGGAGACGCGTCCCAATTGCCATGCCAAGACTCGAGGAGAATCCCGAGGTGTCCCTCGCACCTAGGCAGGAGTGCTAATGTCGCTGAACAAACTCGTGTCTGGAAGGGCCCTGCCCGTCGTAACTCGAGAATATACCCCAGGTTCTGGCCGCAACTCGAGAAAAACCATGAGACTTCCCCCTCTCCGCAAGATGAGGCCCGATTCCCCTGCACTGCGTGCAGAGCAATTCCGTGTTCCACATCAAACGTGAAAGGAGCCTTGATTTCCTTGATGGCACTCCAGAGAAAACCCAAGATCACTGTCTCAAGTCTAGAGGGATCCTGAGGTCACTGGAGCAACACGAAAGGGCTCCGTGGACCCCAAATCAACTCGAGATGAGAGCTTAGTCCCTGGCTTCGACTCAAGAGGAATACCAACTTTCCACAGGCACCTCAAGAGGAGGCTTCTCTCAGCTAAAGGTGTGAGAGGGACCCTGAGATTGTGGCTTCAAGTGGAATGGACACCGAGATGCTCTGACTCAAGGAAAGGCCGGATATCCCTGCAGTGAATTGAATGCAGGCTCGTCTTGCATCTCCCAAGACAAAGGGATGTCTGAATCCCCTGTGGAGACCACAGAGAATGACCTAGTCCTCCGCCTGATCGCGACCGGAGGCCTCACATCCTTTGAAAACTCGAGAGGTCTGCGGAGATCAATGCTTCCAAAGGAGACGATGCCTGGCTCCTCTTGAAAATGGATAGGAGTCCCAGGATCACTGTGTCACGTGGAAAGGGACCCTGGTCTCCCGCCTCATGTTGAGATGCCTCCCAATTGCCATGCCAAGACTCGAGGAGAATTCCGAGGTGTCCCTCGCACCTAGGCAGGAGTCCTGACGTCGCTGAAAAATCACGTGTCTGGAAGGGCCCTCCCCGTCGTAACTCGAGATTATACCCCAGGTTCCGGCCTCAACTCGAGAAAAACCATGAGACTTACCCCTCGCCGCGAGATGAGGCCCGATTCCCCTGCCCTGAGTGCAGAGGAATTCCGTATTCCACATCAAAAGGGAAAGGAGCCTTGATTTCCTTGATGGCACTCCAGAGAAAACCCAAGATCACTGTCTCAAGTCTAGAGGGATCCTGAGGTCACTCTACCAACACGAAAGGGCTCGCTGGACCCCAAATCTACTCGAGATTAGAGCTTAGTCCCTGGCTTCGACTCAAGAGGAATACCAACTTTCCACAATCACCTCAAGAGGACGCTTCTCTCAGCTACAGTATGTGAGAGGGACCCTGAGTTTGTGGCCTGAAGTGGAATGGTCACCGAGATGCTCTGACTCGAAGTAAGGCCGGATATCCCTGCAGTGAGTTGAATGCAGGCTCGTCTTGCATCTCCCAAGACGAAGTGATGTCTGAATCCCCTGTGGAGACCACAGAGAAAGACCTAGTTCTCCGCCTCATCGCTACCGGAGGCCTCACATCCTTTGAAAACTCGAGAGATCCGTGGAGAACAATGCTTCCAAAGGAGACGATGCCTGACTCCTCTTGAAAATGGATAGGAGTCTCAGGATCCCTTTGGCACGTGGAAAGAGACAGTGTGTCTTCCGCCTCACGTGGAGACCCGTCTCAATTGCCATGCCAAGACTCGACGAGTATCCCGAGGTGTCCCTCGCACCTAGGCAGGAGTCCTGACTTCGCTGAACAAACACGTGTCTGGAAGGGCCCTCCCCATAGTAACTTTAGAGTGTACCCCAGGTTCCGGCCGCAACTCGAGAAAAACCATGAGACTTCACCCTCGCCGCCAGATGAGGCCCAATTCCCTTGCACTGCGTGCAGAGCAATTGCGTGTTCCACATCAAACGTGAAAGGAGCCTTGATTTCCATGATGGCACTCCAGAGAAAACCCAAGATCACTGTCTCAAGTCTAGAGTGATCCTGAGGTCACTGTAGCAACACAAAAGGGCTCCGTGGACCCCAAATCAACTCGAGATGAGAGCTTAGTCCCTGGCTTCGACTCAAGAGTCATATCAACTTTCCACAAGCACCTCAAGAGGAGGCTTCTCTCAGCTACAAGTATGTGAGAGGGACCCTGAGTTTGTGGCCTCAAATGGAATGGACACCGAGATGCTCTGACTCGAAGTAAGGCCGGATATCCCTGCAGTGAATTGAATGCCGGCTCGTCTTGCATCTCCCAAGACGAAGGGTTGTCTGAATCCCCTGTGGAGACCACAGAGAAAGACCTAGTCCTCCGCCTCAACGCGACCGGAGGCCTCACATCCTTTGAAATCTCGAGAGGTTCGCGGAGATCAATGCTTCCAAAGGAGACGATGCCTGACTCCTCTTGAAAATGCATAGGAGTTCCAGGATCCCTGTGGCACGTGGAAAGGGACCCTGGGTCTCCCGCCTCAGGTGGAGACGCGTCCCCATTTCCATGCCAAGACTCGAGGAGAATCCAGAGGTGTCCTCGCACCTAGGCAGGAGTCCTGACGTCGCTTAACAAACACGTGTCTGGAAGGGCCCTCCCCGTCGTAACTCGGGAATATAACCCAGGTTCCGGCCTCAACTCGAGAAAAACCATGAGACTTCCCCCTCGCCGCGAGATGAGGCCCGATTCCCCTGCACTGCGCGCAGAGCAATTCCGTGTTCCACATCAAACGTGAAAGGAGCCTTGATTGCCTTGATGGCACTCTAGAGAAAACCCAAGATCACTGTCTCAAGTCTAGAGGGATCCTGAGGTCACTGTAGCAACACGAAAGGGCTTCGTGGACCCCAAATAAACTCGAGATGAGAGCTTAGTCCCTTGCTTCGACTCAAGAGGAATACCAACTTTCCACAAGCACCTCAAGAGGAGGCTTCTCTCAGCTACAGGTATGTGAGAGGGACCCTGAGTTTGTGGCCTCAAGTGGAATGGGCACCGAGATGCTCTGACTCGAGGTAAGCCCGGATATCCCTGCAGTGAATTGAATGCAGGCTCGTCTTGCATCTCCCAAGACGAAGGGTTGTCTGAATCCCCTGTGGAGACCACAGAGAAAGACCTAGTCCTCCGCTTCAATGCGACCGGAGGCCTCACATCCTTTTAAAACTCGAGAGGTCGGCAGAGATCAAACTTCCGAAGGAGACGATGCCTAAGTCCTCTTGAAAATGGATAGGAGTCCCAGGATCCCTGTGGCTCGTGGAAAGGGACCCTGGGTCTCCCGCCTCACGTGGAGACGCGTCCCAATTGCCATGCCAAGACTCGAGGAGAATCCCGAGGTGTCCCTCGCACCTAGGCAGGAGTGCTAATGTCGCTGAACAAACTCGTGTCTGGAAGGGCCCTGCCCGTCGTAACTCGAGAATATACCCCAGGTTCTGGCCGCAACTCGAGAAAAACCATGAGACTTCCCCCTCTCCGCAAGATGAGGCCCGATTCCCCTGCACTGCGTGCAGAGCAATTCCGTGTTCCACATGAAACATGAAAGGAGCCTTGATTTCCTTGATGGCACTCCAGAGAAAACCCAAGATCACTGTCTCAAGTCTAGAGGGATCCTGAGGTCACTGGAGCAACACGAAAGGGCTCCGTGGACCCCAAATCAACTCGAGATGAGAGCTTAGTCCCTGGCTTCGACTCAAGAGGAATACCAACTTTCCACAAGCACCTCAAGAGGAGGCTTCTCTCAGCTAAAGGTGTGAGAGGGACCCTGAGATTGTGGCTTCAAGTGGAATGGACACCGAGATGCTCTGACTCGAGGAAAGGCCGGATATCCCTGCAGTGAATTGAATGCAGGCTCGTCTTGCATCTCCCAAGACAAAGGGATGTCTGAATCCCCTGTGGAGACCACAGAGAATGACCTAGTCCTCCGCCTGATCGCGACCGGAGGCCTCACATCCTTTGAAAACTCGAGAGGTCTGCGGAGATCAATGCTTCCAAAGGAGACGATGCCTGGCTCCTCTTGAAAATGGATAGGAGTCCCAGGATCACTGTGGCACGTGGAAAGGGACCCTGGTCTCCCGCCTCATGTTGAGATGCCTCCCAATTGCCATGCCAAGACTCGAGGAGAATTCCGAGGTGTCCCTCGCACCTAGGCAGGAGTCCTGACTTCGCTGAAAAATCACGTGTCTGGAAGGGCCCTCCCCGTCGTAACTCGAGATTATACCCCAGGTTCCGGCCTCAACTCGAGAAAAACCATGAGACTTACCCCTCGCCGCGAGATGAGGCCCGATTCCCCTGCCCTGAGTGCAGAGGAATTCCGTATTCCACATCAAAAGGGAAAGGAGCCTTGATTTCCTTGATGGCACTCCAGAGAAAACCCAAGATCACTGTCTCAAGTCTAGAGGGATCCTGAGGTCACTCTACCAACACGAAAGGGCTCGCTGGACCCCAAATCTACTCGAGATTAGAGCTTAGTCCCTGGCTTCGACTCAAGAGGAATACCAACTTTCCACAAGCACCTAAACAGGAGGCTTCTCTCAGCTACAGTATGTGAGAGGGACCCTGAGTTTGTGGCCTGAAGTGGAATGGTCACCGAGATGCTCTGACTCGAAGTAAGGCCGGATATCCCTGCAGTGAGTTGAATGCAGGCTCGTCTTGCATCTCCCAAGACGAAGTGATGTCTGAATCCCCTGTGGAGACCACAGAGAAAGACCTAGTTCTCCGCCTCATCGCTACCGGAGGCCTCACATTCTTTGAAAACTCGAGAGATCCGTGGAGAACAATGCTTCCAAAGGAGACGATGCCTGACTCCTCTTGAAAATGGATAGGAGTCTCAGGATCCCTTTGGCACGTGGAAAGAGACACTGTGTCTTCCGCCTCACGTGGAGACCCGTCTCAATTGCCATGCCAAGACTCGACGAGTATCCCGAGGTGTCCCTCGCACCTAGGCAGGAGTCCTGACTCGCTGAACAAACACGTGTCTGGAAGGGCCCTCCCCGTAGTAACTTTAGAGTGTACCCCAGGTTCCGGCCGCAACTCGAGAAAAACCATGAGACTTCACCCTCGCCGCCAGATGAGGCCCAATTCCCTTGCACTGCGTGCAGAGCAATTGCGTGTTCCACATCAAACGTGAAAGGAGCCTTGATTTCCTTGATGGCACTCCAGAGAAAACCCAAGATCACTGTCTCAAGTCTAGAGTGATCCTGAGGTCACTGTAGCAACACAAAAGGGCTCCGTGGACCCCAAATCAACTCGAGATGAGAGCTTAGTCCCTGGCTTCGACTCAAGAGTCATATCAACTTTCCACAAGCACCTCAAGAGGAGGCTTCTGTCAGCTACAAGTATGTGAGAGGGACCCTGAGTTTGTGGCCTCAAATGGAATGGACACCGAGATGCTCTGACTCGAAGTAAGGCCGGATATCCCTGCAGTGAATTGAATGCCGGCTCGTCTTGCATCTCCCAAGACGAAGGGTTGTCTGAATCCCCTGTGGAGACCACAGAGAAAGACCTAGTCCTCCGCCTCAACGTGACCGGAGGCCTCACATCCTTTGAAATCTCGAGAGGTTCGCGGAGATCAATGCTTCCAAAGGAGACGATGCCTGACTCCTCTTGAAAATGCATAGGAGTTCCAGGATCCCTGTGGCACGTGGAAAGGGACCCTGGGTCTCCCGCCTCAGGTTGAGACGCGTCCCCATTTCCATGCCAAGACTCGAGGAGAATCCCAAGGTGTCCTCGCACCTAGGCAGGAGTCCTGACGTCGCTGAACAAACACTTGTCTGGAAGGGCCCTCCCCGTCGTAACTCGAGAATATACCCCAGGTTCCGGCCGCAACTCGAGAAAAACCATGAGACTTCCCCCTCGCCGCGAGATGAGGCCCGATTCCCCTGCACTGGGTGCAGATCAATTCCGTGTTCCACATCAAACGTGAAAGGAGCCTTGATTTCCTTGATGGCACTCCAGAGAAAACCCAAGATCACTGTCTCAAGTGTAGAGGGATCCTGAGGTCACTGTAGCAACACGAAAGGGGTCCGTGGACCCGAAATCAACTCGAGATGAGAGCTTAGTCCCTGCCTTCGACTCAAGGGTCATATCAACTTTCCACAAGCACCTCAAGAGGAGGCTTCTCTCAGCTACAAGTATGTGAGAGGGACCCTGAGTTTGTGGCCTCAAATGGAATGGACACCGAGATGCTCTGACTCGAAGTAAGGCAGGATATCCCTGCAGTGAATTGAATGCCGGCTCGTCTTGCATCTCCCAAGACGAAGGGTTGTCTGAATCCCCTGTGGAGACCACAGAGAAAGACCTAGTTCTCTACTTCATCACGAGCAGAAGCCTCACATCCTTTGAAAACTCGAGAGGTCCGCGGAGATCAATGCTTCCAAAGGAGCCGATGCCTGACTCCTCTTGAAAATGGATAGGAGTCCCAGGATCCCTGTGGCACGTGGAAAGGGACCCTGGGTCTCCCGCCTCACGTGGAGACGCGTCCCAATTGCCATGCCAAGACTCGAGGAGAATCCCGAGCTGTCCCTCGCCCCTAGGCAGGAGTCATGACGTCGCTGAACAAACACGTGTCTGGAAGGGCCCTCCCCGTCGTAACTCGAGAATATACCCCAGGTTCTGGCTGCAACTCGAGAAAAACCATGAGATTTCCCCCTCGCTGCGAGATGAGGCCCGATTCCCCTGCAGTGCATGCAGACCAATTCCGTCTTACACATCAAACATGAAAGGAGGCTTGATTTCCTTCATGGCACCGCATAGAAAACAGAAGATCACTGTCTCAAGTCTAGAGGGATCTTGAGGTTATGGAGCAAGAATAAAAGGCTCCATGGACCCCAAATCAACTCGAGATGAGAGCTTAGTCCCTGGCTTCGACTCAAGAGGAATACCAACTTTCCACAAGCACCTCAAGAGGAGGCTTCTCTCAGCTACACGTATGTGAGAGGGACCCTGAGTTTGTGGCCTCAAGTGGAATGGACAACGAGTTGATCTGACTCGAAGTAAGGCTGGATATCCCTCCAGTGAATTGAATGCAGGCTCATCTTGCATCTCCCAAGACGAAGGGATGTCTGAATCCCCTGTGGTGACCACAGAGAAAGACCTAGTCCTCCGCCTCATTGCGCCCGGAGGCCTCACAGCCTTTGAAAACTCGAGAGGTCCGCAGAGATCAATGTTTCCAAAGGAGACGATGCCTGACTCCTCGTGCAAATGGATAGGAGTCCCAGGATGCCTGTGGCACGTGGAAAGGGACCCTGGATCTCCCGCCTAACGTGGAGACACGTCCCAATTGCCATGCCAAGACTCGAGGAGAATCCCGAGGTGTCCCTCACACCTAGGGAGGAGTCCTGACGTCGCTGAACAAAAACGTGTCTGGAAGGGCCCTCCCCGACGTAACTCGAGAATATACCCCTGGATCCGGCCGCTACTCGAGAAAAACCATGAGACTTCCCCCTCGCCGCGAGATGAGGCCCGAATCCCCTGCAATGCGTGCAGAGCAATTCCGTGTTCCACATCAAACGTGAAAGGAGCCTTGATTTCCTTGATGGCACTCCAGAGACAACCCAAGATCACTGTCTCAAGTCTAGAGGGATCCTGAGGTCACTGGAGCAACACGAAAGGGCTCCGTGGACCCCAAATCAACTCGAGATGAGAGCTTAGTCCCTGGCTTCGACTCAAGAGGAATACCAACTTTCCACAAGCACCTCAAGAGGAGACTTCTCTCAGCTACAGGTATGTGAGAGGGACCCTGAGTTTGTGGCCTCAAGTGGAATGGACACCGAGATGCTCTGACTCGAAGTAAGGCCGGATATCCCTGCAGTGAAATGAATGCAGGCTCGTCTTGCATCTCCCAAGACGAAAGGATGTCTGAATCCCCTGTGTAGACCACAGAGAAAGACCTAGTCCTCCGCCTCATCGCGACCGGAGGCCTCACATCCTTTGAAAACTCGAGAGGTCTGCGGAGATCAATGCTTCCAAAGGAGACGATGCCTGACTCCTCTTGAAAATGGATAGGAGTCCCAGGATCCCTGTGGCACGTGGAAAGGGACCCTGGGTCTCCTGCCTCACGTGGAGACGCGTCCCAATTGCCATGCCAAGACTCGAGGAGAATCCAGAGGTGTCCCTCGCACCTAGGCAGGAGTCCTGACATCGCTGAACAAACACGTGTCTGGAAGGGCCCTCCCCGTCGTAACTCGAGAATATACCCCAGGTTCCGGCCGCAACTCGAGAAAAACCATGAGACTACCTTCTCGCCGTGAGATGAGGCCCGACTCCCCAGCATTGCGTGCAGAGCAATTCCGTGTTCCACATCAAACGTGAAAGGAGCCTTGATTTCCTTGTTGGCACTCCAGAGAAAACCCAAGATCACTATCTCAAGTCTAGAGGGATCCTGAGGTCACTGTACCAACACGAAAGGGCTCCGTGGACCCCAAATCAACTCGAGATGAGAGCTTAGTCCCTGGCTTCGACTCAAGAGGAATACCAACTTTCCACAAGCACCTAAACAGGAGGCTTCTCTCAGCTACAGGTATGTGAGAGGGACCCTGAGTTTGTGGCCTCAAGTGGAATGGACACCGAGATGCTCTGACTCGAAGTAAGGCCGGATATCCCTGCAGTGAATTGAATGCAGGCTCGTCTTGCATCTCCCAAGACGAAGGGTTGTCTGAATCCCCTGTGGAGACCACAGAGAAAGACCTAGTCCTCTGCCTCAAGGCGACCGGAGGCCTCACATCCTTTGAAAACTCGAGAGGTCCTCGGAGATCAATGCTTCCAAAGGAGACGATGCCTGACTCTTCTTGAAAATGGATAGGAGTCCCAGGATACCTGTGGCACGTGGAAAGGGAACCTGGGTCTCCCGCCTCACGTGGAGACGCGTCCCAATAGCCATGCCTAGATTCGAGGAGAATCCCGAGGTGTCCCTCGCACCTAGGCAGGAGTCCTGACGTCGCTGAACAAACACGTGTCTGGAAGGGCCCTCCCCGTCGTAACTCGAGAATATACCCCAGGTTCCGGCCGCAACTTGAGAAAAACCATGAGACATCCCCCTTGCCGCGAGATGAGGGCCGATTCCCCTGCACTGCGTGCAGAGCGCTTCCGAGTTCCACATCAAACTTGAAAGGAGTCATGATTTCCTTGATGGCACTCCAGAGAAAACCCAAGATCACTGTCTCAAGTCTAGAGGGATCCTGAGGTCACTGTACCAACACGAAAGGGCTCCGTGGACCCCAAATCAAGTCGAGATGAGAGCTTAGTCCCTGGCTTCGACTCAAGAGGAATAACAACTTCCCACAAACACCTCAACAGGAGGCTTCTCTCAGCTACAGGTATGTGAGAGGGACCCTGAGTGTGTGGCCTCAAGTGGAATGGACACCGAGATGCTCTGACTCGAAGTAAGGCCGGATATCCCAACAGTGAATTGAATACAGGCTCGTCTTGCATCTCCCAAGAGGAAGGGTTGTCTGAATCCCCAGTGGAGACCACAGAAAAAGACCTAGTCCACCGCCTCAACGCAACCGGTGGCCTCATATCCTTGAAAACTCAAGAGGTCCGCGGAGATCAATACTTCCGAAGGTGACGATGCCTGACTCCTCTTGAAAATGGATAGGAGTCCCAGGATCCCTGTGGCACGTGGAAAGGGACCCTGGGTCTCCCGCCTCACGTGGAGACGCGTCCCAATTGCCATGCCAAGACTCGAGGAGAATCCCGAGGTGTCCCTCGCACCTAGGCAGGAGTCCTGACGTCGCTGAACAAACACGTGTCTGGAAGGGCCCTCCCCGTCGTAACTCGAGAATATACCCCAGGTTCCGGCCGCAACTCGAGAAAAACCATGAGACTTCCCCCTCACCGCGAGATGAGGCCCGATTCCCCTGCCCTGCATGCAGACCAATTCCGTGTTCCACATCAAAAGTGAAAGGAGCCTTGATTTCCTTGATGGCACTCCAGAGAAAACCCAAGATCACTGTCTCTAGTCTAGAGGGATCCTGAGGTCACTGGAGCAACACGAAAGGGCTCCGTGGACCCCAAATCAACTCGAGATGAGAGCTTAGTCCCTGGCTTCGACTCAAGAGGAATACCAACTTTCCACAAGCACCTCAAGAGGAGGCTTCTCTCATTTACAGGTATGTGAGAGGGCCCCTGAGTTTGTGGCCTCAAGTGGAATGGACACCGAGATGCTCTGACTCGAAGTAAGGCCGGATATCCCTGCAGTGAATTGAATGCAGGCTCGTCTTGCATCTCCCAAGACGAAGGGATGTCTGAATCCCCTGTGGAGACCACAGAGAAAGACCTAATTCTCCGCCTCATCGCGAGCGGAGGCCTCACATCCTTTGAAAACTCGAGAGGTCCGCAGAGATCAATGCTTCCAAAGGAGACGATGCCTGACTCCTCTTGAAAATGGATAGGAGTCCCAGGATCCCTGAGGCACGTGGAAAGGGACCCTGGGTCTCCCGCCTCACGTGGAGACACGTCCCAATTGCCATGCCAAGACTCGAGGAGAATCCCGAGGTGTCCCTCGCACCTAGGCAGGAGTCCTGACGTCGCTGAACAAACACGTGTCTGGAAGGGCCCTCCCCGTCGTAACTCGAGAATATACCCCAGGTTCCAGACGCACCTCGAGAAAAACCATGAGACCTCCCCCTCGCCGCGAGTTGAGGCCCGAATCCCCTGCAATGCGTGCAGAGCAATTCCGTGTTCCACATCAAACGTGAAAGGAGCCTTGATTTCCTTGATGGCACTCCAGAGACAACCCAAGATCACTGTCTCAAGTCTAGAGGGATCCTGAGGTCACTGGAGCAACACGAAAGGGCTCCGTGGACCCCAAATCAACTCGAGATGAGAGCTTAGTCCCTGGCTTCGAGTCAAGAGGAATACCAACTTTCCACAAGCACCTCAAGAGGAGGCTTCTCTCAGCTACAGGTATGTGAGAGGGACCCTGAGTTTGTGGCTTCAAGTGGAATGGACACCGAGATGCTCTGACTCGAAGTAAGGCCGGATATCCCTGCAGTGAATTGAATGCAGGCTCGTCTTGCATATCCCAAGACGAAGGGATGTCTGAATCCCCTGTGGAGATGACAGAGAAAGACCGAGTTCTCCGCCTCATCGCGAGCGGAGGCCTCACATCCTTTGAAAATTCGAGAGGTCCGTGGAGATCAATGCTTCCAAAGGAGATGATGCCTGACTCCTCTTGAAAATGGATAGAAATCCCAGGATCCCTGTGGCTCGTGGAAAGGGACCGTGGGTCTCCCGCCTCACGTGGAGACGCCTCCCAATTGCCATGCCAAGACTCGAGGAGAATCCCGAGGTGTCCCTCGCTCCTAGGCAGGAGTCCTGACGTCGCTGAACCAACACGTGTCTGGAAGGGCCCTCCCCGTCGTAACTCGAGAATATACCCCAGGGTCCGGCCGCAACTCGAGAAAAACCATGAGACTTCCCCCTCGCCGCGACATGAGGCCCGATTACCCTGGACTGCGTGCAGAGCAATTCCGTGTTCCACATCAAACGTGAACGGAGACTTGATTTACTTGATGGCACTCCAGAGAAAACCCAAGATCACTGTCTCAAGTCTAGAGGGATCGTGAGGTCACTGGAGCAACACGAAAGGGCTCCGTGGACCCCAAATCAACTCGAGATGAGAGCTTAATCCCTGGCTCGACTTAAGAGGCATACCAACTTTAAACAAGTACCTCAAGAGAAGGCTTCTCTCAGCTACAGGTATGTGAGAGGGACCCTGAGTTTGTGGCCTCAAGTGGAATGGACACCGAGATGCTCTGACTCGAATTAAGCCCGGATATCCCTGCAGTGAATTGAATGCAGGCTCGTCCTGCATCTCCCAAGACGAAGGGATGTCTGAATCCCCTGTGGAGACCACAGAGAAAGACTTAGTTCTCCGCCTCATCGCGACCGGAGTCCTCACATCCTTTGAAAACTCGAGAGGTCCGCGGAGATCAATGCTTCCAAAGGAGACGATGCCTGACTACTCTTGAAAATGGATAGGAGTCCCAGGATCCCTGTGGCACGTGGAAAGGGTCCCTGGGTCTCCCGCCTCACGTGGAGACACGTCCCAATTGCCATGCCAAGACTCGAGGAGAATCCCGAGGTGTCCCTCGCACCTAGGCAGGAGTCCTGACGTCGCTGAACAAACACGTGTCTGGAAGGGCCCTCCCCGTCGTAACTCGAGAATATACCCCAGGTTCCAGACGCACCTCGAGAAAAACCATGAGACCTCCCCCTCGCCGCGAGTTGAGGCCCGAATCCCCTGCAATGCGTGCAGAGCAATTCCGTGTTCCACATCAAACGTGAAAGGAGCCTTGATTTCCTTGATGGCACTCCAGAGACAACCCAAGATCACTGTCTCAAGTCTAGAGGGATCCTGAGGTCACTGGAGCAACACGAAAGGGCTCCGTGGACCCCAAATCAACTCGAGATGAGAGCTTAGTCCCTGGCTTCGAGTCAAGAGGAATACCAACTTTCCACAAGCACCTCAAGAGGAGGCTTCTCTCAGCTACAGGTATGTGAGAGGGACCCTGAGTTTGTGGCTTCAAGTGGAATGGACACCGAGATGCTCTGACTCGAAGTAAGGCCGGATATCCCTGCAGTGAATTGAATGCAGGCTCGTCTTGCATATCCCAAGACGAAGGGATGTCTGAATCCCCTGTGGAGATGACAGAGAAAGACCGAGTTCTCCGCCTCATCGCGAGCGGAGGCCTCACATCCTTTGAAAATTCGAGAGGTCCGTGGAGATCAATGCTTCCAAAGGAGATGATGCCTGACTCCTCTTGAAAATGGATAGAAATCCCAGGATCCCTGTGGCTCGTGGAAAGGGACCGTGGGTCTCCCGCCTCACGTGGAGACGCCTCCCAATTGCCATGCCAAGACTCGAGGAGAATCCCGAGCTGTCCCTCGCTCCTAGGCAGGAGTCCTGACGTCGCTGAACCAACACGTGTCTGGAAGGGCCCTCCCCGTCGTAACTCGAGAATATACCCCAGGGTCCGGCCGCAACTCGAGAAAAACCATGAGACTTCCCCCTCGCCGCGACATGAGGCCCGATTACCCTGGACTGCGTGCAGAGCAATTCCGTGTTCCACATCAAACGTGAACGGAGACTTGATTTACTTGATGGCACTCCAGAGAAAACCCAAGATCACTGTCTCAAGTCTAGAGGGATCGTGAGGTCACTGGAGCAACACGAAAGGGCTCCGTGGACCCCAAATCAACTCGAGATGAGAGCTTAATCCCTGGCTCGACTTAAGAGGCATACCAACTTTAAACAAGTACCTCAAGAGAAGGCTTCTCTCAGCTACAGGTATGTGAGAGGGACCCTGAGTTTGTGGCCTCAAGTGGAATGGACACCGAGATGCTCTGACTCGAATTAAGCCCGGATATCCCTGCAGTGAATTGAATGCAGGCTCGTCCTGCATCTCCCAAGACGAAGGGATGTCTGAATCCCCTGTGGAGACCACAGAGAAAGACTTAGTTCTCCGCCTCATCGCGACCGGAGTCCTCACATCCTTTGAAAACTCGAGAGGTCCGCGGAGATCAATGCTTCCAAAGGAGACGATGCCTGACTACTCTTGAAAATGGATAGGAGTCCCAGGATCCCTGTGGCACGTGAAAAGGGTCCCTGGGTCTCCCGCCTCACGTGGAGACGCGTCCCAATTGCCATGCCAAGACTCGAGGAGAATCCCGAGGTGTCCCTCGCACCTAGGCAGGAGTCCTGATGTCGCTGAACAAACACGTGTCTGGAAGGGCCCTCCCTGTCGTAACTCGAGAATATATCCAGGATCCATCCGCAAGTCGGGTAAAACCATGAGACTACCCCCTCGCCGCGAGATGAGGCCCGATTCCCCTGCACTGCGTGCAGAGCAATTCCGTATCCCACATCAAACGTGAAAGGAGCCTTGATTTCCTTGATGGCACTCCAGAGAAAACCCAAGAAAACTTTCTCAAGTCTAGAGGGATCATGAGGTCACTATACCAATTAGAACGGGTTCCGTGGACCCCAAATCAACTCGAGATGAGACTTAGTTCCTGGCTTCGACTCAAGAGGAATACCAACTTTCCACAAGCACCTCAAGAGGAGGCTTCTCTCAGCTACAGGTATGTGAGAGGGACCCTGAGTTTGTGGCCTCAAGTGGAATGGACACCGAGATGCTCTGACTCGAAGTAAATCCGTATATACCTGCAGTGAATTGAATGCATGCTCGTCTTGCATCTCCCAAGACAAAGGGTTGACTGAATCCCCTGTGGAGAACACAGAAAAGACCTAGTTCTCCGCCTCATTGCGACCGGAGGCCTCACATCCTTTGAAAACTCTTGAGGTCCGCCGAGAACCATGCTTCCAAAGGAGACGATGCCTGACTCCTCTTGAAAATGGATAGGAGTCCCAGGATCCCTGTGGCACGTGGAAAGGGACCCTGGGTCTCCCGCCTCACGTGGAGACGCGTCCCAATTGCCATGCCAAGACTCGAGGAGAATCCCAAGGTGTCCCTCGCACCTAGGCAGGAGTCCTGACGTCGCTGAAAAAACACGTGTCTGGAAGGGCCCTCCCCGTCGTAACTCGAGAATATACCCCAGGTCCCGGCCGCAACTTGAGAAAAACCATGAGACTTCCCCCTCGCCGCGAGATGAGGCCCGATTCCCCTGCCCTGCGTGCAGACCAATTCCGTTTTCCACATCAAAAGTGAAAGGAGCATTGATTTCCTTGATGGCACTCCAGAGACAACCCAAGATCACTGTCTCAAGTCTAGAGGGATCGTGAGGTCACTGGAGCAACACGAAAGGGCTCCGTGGACCCCAAATCAACTCGAGATGAGAGCTTAGTCCCTGGCTTCGAGTCAACAGGAATACCAACTTTCCACAAGCACCTCAAGAGGAGGCTTCTCTCAGCTACAGGTATGTGAGAGGGACCCTGAGTTTGTGGCTTCAAGTGGAATGGACACCGAGATGCTCTGACTCGAAGTAAGGCCGGATATCCCTGCAGTGAATTGAAATCAGGCTCGTCTTGCATCTCCCAAGACGAAGGGATGTCTGAATCCCCTGTGGAGATGACAGAGAAAGACCGAGTTCTCTGCCTCATGGCGAGCGGAGGCCTCACATCCTTTGAAAATTCGAGAGGTCCGTGGAGATCCATGCTTCCAAAGGAGATGATGCCTGATTCCTCTTGAAAATGGATAGGATTCCCAGGATCCGTATGGCACGTGGAAAGGGACCCTGGGTCTCCCGCCTCACGTGGAGACGCCTCCCAATTGCCATGCCAAGACTCGAGGAGAATCCGGAGGTGTCCCTCGCTCCTAGGCAGGAGTCCTGACGTCGCTGAACAAACACGTGTCTGGAAGGGCCCTCCCCGTCTTAACTCGAGAATATACCCCAGGTTCTGGCCGCAACTCGAGAAAAACCATGAGTCTTACCCCTCGCCGCGATATGAGGCCCGATTACCCTGGACTGCGTGCAGAGCAATTCCGTGTTCCACATCAAACGTGAACGGAGACTTCATTTCCTTGATGGCACTCCAGAGAAAACCCAAGATCACTGTCTCAAGTCTAGAGGGATCCTGAGGTCACTGGAGCAACACGAAAGGGCTCCGTGGACCCCAAATCAACTCGAGATGAGAGCTTAGTCCCTGGCTTCGACTCAAGAGGAATACCAACTTTCCACAAGCACCTCAAGAGGAGGCTTCTCTCAGCTACAGGTATGTGAGAGGGACCCTGAGTTTGTGGCCTCAAGTGGAATGGACACCGAGATGCTCTGACTTGAAGTAAGGCCGGATATCCCTGCAGTGAATTGAATGCAGGCCCGTCTTGCATCTCCCAAGACGAAGGGTTGTCTGAATTCCCTGTGGAGACCACAGAGAAAGACCTAGTCCTCCGCCTCAATGCGACCGGAGGCCTCACATCCTTTTAAAACTCGAGAGGTCCGCGGAGATCAATGCTTCCGAAGGAGACGATGCCTGAGTCCTCTTGAAAATGGATAGGAGTCCCAGGATCCCTGTGGCTCGTGGAAAGGGACCATGGGTCTCCCGCCTCACGTGGAGACGCGTCCCAATTGCCATGCCAAGACTCGAGGAGAATCCCGAGGTGTCCCTCGCACTTAGGCAGGAGTCCTGACGTCGCTGAACAAACACGTGTCTGGAAGGGCCCTCCCCGTCGTAACTCGAGAATATACCCCAGGTTCCGGACGCAACTCGAGAAAAACCATGAGACTTCCCCCTCGCCGCGACATGAGGCCCGAATCCCCTGCAATGCGTGCCGAGCAATTCCGTGTTCCACATCAAACGTGATAGGAGCCTTGATTTCCTTGATGGCACTCCAGAGACAACCCAAGGTCACTGTCTCAAGTCTAGAGGGATCGTGAAGTCACTGGAGCAACACGAAAGGGCTCTGTGGACCCCAAATCAACTCGAGATGAGAGCTTAGTCCCTGGCTTCGAGTCAAGAGGAATACCAACTTTCCACAAGCACCTCAAGAGGAGGCTTCTCTCAGCTACAGGTATGTGAGAGGGACCCTGAGTTTGTGGCTTCAAGTGGAATGGACACCGAGATGCTCTGACTCGAAGTAAGGCCGGATATCCCTGCAGTGAATTGAATGCAGGCTCGTCTTGCATCTCCCAAGACGAAGGGATGTCTGAATCCCCTGTGGAGAACACAGAGAAAGACCTAGTCCTACGCCTCAAAGCGAACAGAGGCCTCACATCCTTTGAAAACTCGAGAGGTCTGCGGAGATCAATGCTTCCAAAGGAGACGATGCCTGACTAATCTTGAAAATGGATAGGAGTCCCAGGATCCCTGTGGCACGTGGAAAGGGACCCTGGGTCTCCCGCCTCACGTGGAGACGTGTGCCAATTGCCATGCCAAGACTCGAGGAGATTCCCGAGTTGTCCCTCGCACCTAGGCTGGAGTCCTGACGTCGCTGAACAAACACGTGTCTGGAAGGGCCCTCCATGTCGTAACTCGAGAATATACCCCAGGTTCCGGCCGCAACTCGAGAAAAACCATGAGAATTCCCCCTCGACGCGAGATGAGGCCCGATTCCCCTGCACTGCCTGCAGAGCAATTCCGTGTTCCACATCAAACGTGAAAGGAGCCTTGATTTCCTTGATGGCACTCCAGAGAAAACCCAAGATCACTGTCTCAAGTCTAGAGGGATCCTGAAGTCACTGTAGCAACACGAAAGGGCTCCGTGGACCCCAAATCAACTAGAGATGAGAGCTTCGTCCCTGGCTTCGACTCAAGAGGAATACCAACTTTCCACAGGCACCTCAAGAGGAGGCTTCTCTCAGCCACAGATATGTGAGAAGGACCCTGAGTTTGTGGCCTCAAGTGGAATGGACACCGAGATGCTCTGACTCGAAATAAGGCCGGATATCCCTGCAGTGAAATGAATGCAGGCTCGTCTTGCATCTCCCAAGACGAAGGGATGTCTGAATCTCCTGTGGAGACCACAGAGAAACACCTAGTTCTCCGCCTCCTCGCGACCAGAGGCCTCACATCCTTTGAAAACTCGAGAGGTCCGCGGAGATCAATGCTTCCAAAGGAGATGCTGCCTGACTCCTCTTGAAAATGGATAGGAGTCCCAGGAGGCCTGTGGCACGTGGAAAGGGACCCTGGGTCTCCCGCCTCACGTGGAGACGCGTCCCAATTGCCATGCCAAGACTCGAGGAGAATCCCGAGGTGTCCCTCGCACCTAGGCAGGAGTCCTGACGTCGCTGAACAAACACGTGTCTGGAAGGGCCCTCCCCGTCGTAACTCGATAATATACTCCAGGTTCCGGCCGGAACTCAAGAAAAACCATGAGACTTCCCCCTCGCCGCGAGATGAGGACCTATTCCCCTGCACTGCGTGCAGAACAATTCCGAGTACCACATCAAACGTGAAAGGAGCCTTGATTTCCTTGATGGCACTCCAGAGAAAACCCAAGATCACTGTCTCAAGTCTAGAGGGTCCTGAGGTCACTGGAGCAACACAAAAGTTCTCCGTGGACCCCAAATCAACTCGAGATGAGAGCTTAGTCCCTGGCTTCGACTCAAGAGGAATACCAACTTTCCACAAGCACCTCAAGAGGAGGCTTCTCTAAGCTACAGGTATGTGAGAGGGACCCTGAGTTTGTGGCCTCAAGTGGAATGGACACCGAGATGCTCTGACTCGAGGAAAGGCCGGATTTCCCTGCAGTGAATTGAATGCAGGCTCGTCTTGAATCTCCCAAGACAAAGGGATGTCTGAATTCCCTGTGGAGATCACAGAGAATGACCTAGTCCTCCGCCTCATCGCGACCGGAGGCCTCACCTCCTTTGAAAACTCGAGAGGTCTGCGGAGATCAATGCTTCCAAAGGAGACGATGCCTGACTCCTCTTGAAAATGGATAGGAGTCCCAAGATCCCTGTGGCACGTGGAAAGGGACCCTGGTCTCCCGCCTCACGTTGAGATGCCTCCCAATTGCCAAGCCAAGACTCGAGGAGAATCCCGAGGTGTCCCTCGCACCTAGGCAGGAGACCTGACGTCGCTGAACAAACACGTGTCTGGAAGGGCCCTCCCCGTCGTAACTCGAGATTATACCCCACGTTCCGGCCGCAACTCGAGAAAAACCATGAGACTTCCCACTCGCCGCGAGATGAGGCCCGATTCCCGTGCCCTGCGTGCAGAGGAATTCCGTATTCCACATCAAAAGGGAAAGGAGCCTTGATTTCCTTGATGTCACTCCAGAGAAAACCCAAGGTCACTGTCTCAAGTCTAGAGGGATCGTGAGGTCACTGGAGCAACAGGAAAGGGCTCCGTGGACCCCAAATCAACTCGAGATGAGAGCTTAGTCCCTGGCTTCGACTCAAGAGGAACACCAACTTTCCACAAGCACCTAAAGAGGAGGCTTCTCTCAGCTACATGTATGTGAGAGGGACCCTGAGTTTGTGGCCTCAAGTGGAATGGACACCGAGATGCTCTGACTCGAAGTAAGGCCGGATATCCCTGCAGTGAATTGAATGCAGGCTTGTCTTGCATCTCCCAAGACGAAGGGATGTCTGAATCCCCTGTGGAGACCACATAGAAAGACCTAGTCCTCCGCCTCATCGCGACCGGAGGCCTCACATCCTTTGAAAACTCGAGAGGTCCGCGGAGATCAATGCTTCCAAAGTGACGATGCCTGACTCCTCTTGAAAATGGATAGGAGTCCCAGGATCCCTGTGGCACGTGGAAAGGGACCATGGGTCTCCCGCCTCACGTGGAGACGTGTCCAAATTGCCATGCCAAGACTCGAGGAAAATCCCGAGATGTCCCTCGCACCTAGACAGGAGTCCTCACGTCGCTGAACAAACCCGTGTCTGGAAGGGCCCTCCCCGTCTTAACTCGAGAAAATACCGCAGGTTCCGGCCACAACTCGAGAAAAACCATGAGACTTCCCCCTCGCCGCGAGATGAGGCCCGATTCCCCTGCACTGCGTGCAGAGCAATTCCGTGTTCCACATCAAACGTGAAAGGAGCCTTGATTTCCTTGATGGCACTCCAGAGAAAACCCAAGATCACTGTTTCAAGTCTAGAGGGATCCTGAGGTCACTGGAGCAACACGAAAGGGCTCCGTGGACCCCAAATCAACTCGAGATGAGAGCTTAGTCCCTGGCTTCGACTCAAGAGGAATACCAATTTTCCACAAGCACCTCAAGAGGAGGCTTATCTCAGCTACAGGTAAGTGAGAGGGACCCTGAGTTTGTGGCCTCAAGTGGAATGGACACCGAGTTGCTCTGACTCGAAGTAAGGCCAGATATCCCTGCAGTGAATTGATTGCAGGCTCGTCTTGCCTCTCCCAAGATGAAGGGATGTCTGAATCCCCTGTGGAGACCACAGAGAAAGACCTAATTCTACGCCTCATCGCGAGCGGATGCCTCACATCCGTTGAAAACTGGAGAGGTCCGCGGAGATCAATGCTTCCAAAGGAGACGATGCCTGACTCCTCTGGAAAATGGATAGGAGTCCCAGGATCCCTGTGGCACGTGGAAAGGGACACTGGGTCTCCCGCCTCACGTGGAGACGTGTCCCAATTGCCATGCCAAGATTCAGGGAGAATACCGAGGTGTCCATCGAACCTAGGCAGGAGTTCTGATGTCGCTGAACAGACACGTGTCTGGACGGGCCCTCCCCGTCGTAACTCTAGAATATACCCCAGGTTCCGGGCGCAACTCGAGAAAAACCATGAGACTTCCCCCTTGCCGCGAGATGACGCCCGATTCCCCTGCACTGCGTGCAAAGCAATTCCGTGTTCCACATCAAACGTAAAAGGAGCCTTGATTTCCTTGATGGCACTCCAGAGAAAACCCAAGATCACTGTTTCAAGTCTAGAGGGATCCTGAGGTCACTGGAGCAACACGAAAGGGCTCCGTGGACCCAAAATCAACTCGAGATGAGAGCTTAGTCCCTGGCTTCGACTCAAGAGGAATACCAACTTTCTACAAGCACCTCAAGAGGAGGCTTCTCTCAGCTACAGGTATGTGAGAGGGACCCTGAATTTGTGGTCTCAAGTGGAATGGACACCGAGATGCTCTGACTCGAACTAAGGCCGGATATCCCTGCAGTGAATTGAATGCAGGCTCGTTTTGCATCTCCCAAGACGAAGGGATGTCTGAATCCCCTGTGGAGACAACAGAGAATGAAGTAGTTCTCCGCCTCATCGCGACCGTAGGCCTCACATACTTTGAAAACTCGAGAGGTCCGCGGAGATCAATGCATCCAAAGGAGACGATGCCAGACTCCTCTTGAAAATGGATAGGAGTCCCAGGATCCCTGTGGCACGTGGAAAGGGACCCTGGGTCTCCCGCCTCACGTGGAGACACGTCCCAATTGCCATGCCAACACTTGGGGAGAATACCGAGGTGTCCATCGAAGCTAAGCAGGAGTTCTGACGTCACTGAACAAACACGTGTCTGGAAGGGTCCTCCCCGTTTTAACTCGAGAATATAGCCCAGGTTCCGGCTGCAACTCGAGAAAAACCATGAGACTTCCACCTCGCCGCGAGATGAGGCCCGATTTCCCTGCACTGCCTGCAGAGCAATTCCGTGTTCCACATCAAATGGGAAAGGAGCCTTGATTTCCTTGATGGCACTCCAGAGGAAACCCAAGATCACTGTCTCAAGTCTAGAGGGATCCTGAGGTCACTGGAGCAACAGGAAAGGGCTCCGTGGACCCCAAATCAACTCGAGATGAGAGCTTAGTCCCTGGCTTCGACTCAAGAGGAACACCAACTTTCCACAAGCACCTCAAGAGGAGGCTTCTCTCAGCTACATGTATGTGAGAGGGACCCTGAGTTTGTGGCCTCAAGTGGAATGGACACCGAGATGCTCTGACTCGAAGTAAGGCCGGATATCCCTGCAGTGAATTGAATGCAGGCTCGTCTTGCATCTCCCAAGACGAAGGGATGTCTGAATCCCCTGTGGAGACCACAGAGAAAGACCTAGTCCTCCGCCTCATCGCGACCGGAGGCCTCACATCCTTTGAAAATTCGAGAGGTCCGCGGAGATCAATGCTTCCAAAGAGACGATGCCTGACTCCTCTTGAAAATGGATAGGAGTCCCAGGATCCCTGTGGCACGTGGAAAGGGACCATGGGTCTCCCGCCTCACGTGGAGACGCATCCCAATTGCCATGCCAAGACTCGAGGAGAATCCCGAGGTGTCCCTCGCACCTAGGCAGGAGTCCTGACGTCGCTGAACAAACACGTGTCTGGAAGGGCCCTCCCCGTCGTAACTCGAGAATATACCCCAGGTTCCGGTCGCAACTCGAGAAAAA
This sequence comes from Dama dama, assembly GCF_033118175.1. Classification (NCBI taxonomy): domain Eukaryota; kingdom Metazoa; phylum Chordata; class Mammalia; order Artiodactyla; family Cervidae; genus Dama; species Dama dama. Next base: position 6,555,548 of record NC_083697.1, on the reverse strand, counting down.
CCATGAGACTTCCCCCTCGCCGCGACATGAGGCCCGAATCCCCTGCAATGCGTGCAGAGCAATTCCGTGTTCCACATCAAACGTGCTAGGAGCCTTGATTTCCTTGATGGCACTCCAGAGACAACCCAAGGTCACTGTCTCAAGTCTAGAGGGATCGTGAGGTCACTGGAGCAACACGAAAGGGCTCTGTGGACCCCAAATCAACTCGAGATGAGAGCTTAGTCCCTGGCTTCGAGTCAAGAGGAATACCAGCTTTCCACAAGCACCTCAAGAGGAGGCTTCTCTCAGCTACAGGTATGTGAGAGGGACCCTGAGTTTGTGGCTTCAAGTGGAATGGACACCGAGATGCTCTGACTCGAAGTAAGGCCGGATATCCCTGCAGTGAATTGAATGCAGGCTCGTCTTGCATCTCCCAAGACGAAGGGATGTCTGAATCCCCTGTGGAGAACACAGAGAACGACCTAGTCCTACGCCTCAAAGCGAACAGAGGCCTCACATCCTTTGAGAACTCGAGAGGTCTGCGGAGATCAATGCTTCCAAAGGAGACGATGCCTGACTAATCTTGAAAATGGATAGGAGTCCCAGGATCCCTGTGGCACGTGGAAAAGGACCCTGGGTCTCCCGCCTCACGTGGAGACGCGTGCCAATTGCCATGCCAAGACTCGAGGAGATTCCCGAGTTGTCCCTCGCACCTAGGCTGGAGTCCTGACGTCGCTGAACAAACACGTGTCTAGAAGGGCCCTCCATGTCGTAACTCGAGAATATACCCCAGGTTCCGGCCGCAATTCGAGAAAAACCATGAGAATTCCCCCTCGACGCGAGATGAGGCCCGATTCCCCTGCACTGCCTGCAGAGCAATTCCGTGTTCCACATCAAACGTGAAAGGAGCCTTGATTTCCTTGATGGCACTCCAGAGAAAACCCAAGATCACTGTCTCAAGTCTAGAGGGATCCTGAGGTCACTGTAGCAACACGAAAGGGCTCCGTGGACCCCAAATCAACTAGAGATGAGAGCTTCGTCCCTGGCTTCGACTCAAGAGGAATACCAACTTTCCACAAGCAACTCAAGAGGAGGCTTCTCTCAGCCACAGATATGTGAGAAGGACCCTGAGTTTGTGGCCTCAAGTGGAATGGACCCCGAGATGCTCTGACTCGAAATAAGGCCGGATATCCCTGCAGTGAAATGAATGCAGGCTCGTCTTGCATCTCCCAAGACGAAGGGATGTCTGAATCTCCTGTGGAGACCACAGGGAAACACCTAGTTCTCCGCCTCCTCGCGACCAGAGGCCTCACATCCTTTGAAAACTCGAGAGGTCCGCGGAGATCAATGCTTCCAAAGGAGATGCTGCCTGACTCCTCTTGAAAATGGATAGGAGTCCCAGGAGGCCTGTGGCACGTGGAAAGGGACCCTGGGTCTCCCGCCTCACGTGGAGACGCGTCCCAATTGCCATGCCAAGACTCGAGGAGAATCCCGAGGTGTCCCTCGCACCTAGGCAGGAGTCCTGACGTCGCTGAACAAACACGTGTCTGGAAGGGCCCTCCCTGTCGTAACTCGATAATATACTCCAGGTTCCGGCCGGAACTCAAGAAAAACCATGAGACTTCCCCCTCGCCGCGAGATGAGGACCTTTTCCCCTGCACTGCGTGCAGAACAATTCCGAGTCCCACATCAAACGTGAAAGGAGCCTTGATTTCCTTGATGGCACTCCAGAGAAAACCCAAGATCACTGTCTCAAGCCTAGAGGGATCCTGAGGTCACTGGAGCAACACGAAAGGGCTCCGTGGACCCCAAATCAACTCGAGATGAGAGCTTAGTCCCTGGCTTCGACTCAAGAGGAATACCATCTTTCCACAAGCACCTCAAGAGGAGGCTTCTCTCAGCTACAGGTATGTGAGAGGGACCTTGAGTTTGTGGCCTCAAGTGGAATGGACACCTAGATGCTCTGACTCGAAGTAAGGCCGGATATCCTGCAGTGAATTGAATGCAGGCTCGTCTTGCATCTCCCAAGACGAAGGGATGTCTGAATCCCCTGTGGAGACCACAGAGAAGACCGAGTTCTCCGCCTCATCGCGACCGGAGGACTCACATCCTTTGAAAATTCGAGAGGTCTGCGGAGATCAATGCTTCCAAAGGAGACGATGCCTGACTCCTCTTGAAAATGGATAGGAGTCCCAGGATCCCTGTGACACGTGGAAAGGGACCCTGGGTCTCCCGCCTCACGTGGAGACGTGTCCAAATTGCCATGCCAAGACTCGAGGAGAATCCCGAGATGTCCCTCGCACCTAGACAGGAGTCCTCACGTCGCTGAACAAACCCGTGTCTGGAAGGGCCCTCCCCGTCTTAACTCGAGAAAATACCCCAGGTTCCGGCCACAACTCGAGAAAAACCATGAGACTTCCCCCTCGCCGCGAGATGAGGCCCGATTCCCCTGCACTGCGTGCAGAGCAATTCCGTGTTCCACATCAAACGTGAAAGGAGCCTTGATTTCCTTGATGGCACTCCAGAGAAAACCCAAGATCACTGTTTCAAGTCTAGAGGGATCCTGAGGTCACTGGAGCAACACGAAAGGGCTCCGTGGACCCCAAATCAACTCGAGATGAGAGCTTAGTCCCTGGCTTCGACTCAAGAGGAATACCAATTTTCCACAAGCACCTCAAGAGGAGGCTTATCTCAGCTACAGGTAAGTGAGAGGGACCCTGAGTTTGTGGCCTCAAGTGGAATGGACACCGAGATGCTCTGACTCGAAGTAAGGCCAGATATCCCTGCAGTGAATTGATTGCAGGCTCGTCTTGCCTCTCCCAAGATGAAGGGATGTCTGAATCCCCTGTGGAGACCACAGAGAAAGACCTAATTCTCCGCCTCATCGCGAGCGGATGCCTCACATCCGTTGAAAACTGGAGAGGTCCGCGGAGATCAATGCTTCCAAAGGAGACGATGCCTGACTCCTCTGGAAAATGGATAGGAGTCCCAGGATCCCTGTGGCACGTGGAAAGGGACACTGGGTCTCCCGCCTCACGTGGAGACGTGTCCCAATTGCCATGCCAAGATTCAGGGAGAATACCGAGGTGTCCATCGAACCTAGGCAGGAGTTCTGATGTCGCTGAACAGACACGTGTCTGGACGGGCCCTCCCCGTCGTAACTCTAGAATATACCCCAGGTTCCGGGCGCAACTCGAGAAAAACCATGAGACTTCCCCCTTGCCGCGAGATGACGCCCGATTCCCCTGCACTGCGTGCAAAGCAATTCCGTGTTCCACATCAAACGTAAAAGGAGCCTTGATTTCCTTGATGGCACTCCAGAGAAAACCCAAGATCACTGTTTCAAGTCTAGAGGGATCCTGAGGTCACTGGAGCAACACGAAAGGGCTCCGTGGACCTAAAATCAACTCGAGATGAGAGCTTAGTCCCTGGCTTCGACTCAAGAGGAATACCAACTTTCTACAAGCACCTCAAGAGGAGGCTTCTCTCAGCTACAGGTATGTGAGAGGGACCCTGAATTTGTGGTCTCAAGTGGAATGGACACCGAGATGCTCTGACTCGAACTAAGGCCGGATATCCCTGCAGTGAATTGAATGCAGGCTCGTCTTGCATCTCCCAAGACGAAGGGATGTCTGAATCCCCTGTGGAGACAACAGAGAATGAAGTAGTTCTCCGCCTCATCGCGACCGTAGGCCTCACATACTTTGAAAACTCGAGAGGTCCGCGGAGATCAATGCATCCAAAGGAGACGATGCCAGACTCCTCTTGAAAATGGATAGGAGTCCCAGGATCCCTGTGGCACGTGGAAAGGGACCCTGGGTCTCCCGCCTCACGTGGAGACACGTCCCAATTGCCATGCCAACACTTGGGGAGAATACCGAGGTGTCCATCGAAGCTAAGCAGGAGTTCTGACGTCACTGAACAAACACGTGTCTGGAAGGGTCCTCCCCGTTTTAACTCGAGAATATAGCCCAGGTTCCGGCTGCAACTCGAGAAAAACCATGAGACTTCCACCTCGCCGCGAGATGAGGCCCGATTCCCTTGTTCTGCGTGCAGAGCAATTCCGTGTTCCACATCAAACATGAAAGGAGCCTTGATTTCCTTGATGGCACTCCATAGAAAACCCAAGATCACTGTCTCAAGTCTAGAGGGATCCTGAGGTCACTGGAGAAACACGAAAGGGCTCCGTGGACCCCAAATCAACTCGAGATGAGAGCTTAGTCCCTGGCTTCGACTCAAGAGGAATACCAACTTTCCACAAGCACCTCAAGAGGAGGCTTCTCTCAGCTACAGGTATGTGAGAGGGACCCTGAGTTTGTGGCCTCAAGTGGAATGGACACCGAGATGCTCTGACTCGAAGTAAGGCCGGATGTCCCTGCAGTGAATTGAATGCAGGCTCGTCTTGCATCTCCCAAGACGAAGGGATGTCTGAATCCGCTGTGGAGACCACAGAGAAAGACCTAGTCCTCCGCCTCATCGCGACCGGAGGCCTCACATCCTTTGAAAATTCGAGAGGTCCGCGGAGATCAATGCTTCCAAAGGAGACGATGCCTGACTCCTCTTGAAAATGGATAGGAGTCCCAGGATACCTGTGGCACGTGGAAAGGGACCCTGGATCTCCCGCCTCACGTGGAGACGCGTCCCAATTGCAATGAAAAGACTCGAGGAGAATCCCGAGGTGTCCGTCGCACCTAGGCAGGGGTCCTGACGTCGCTGAACAAACACATGTCTGGAAGGGTCCTCCCCGTCGTAACTCGAGAATATATCCCATGTTCCGGCCGCAACTCGAGAAAAAGCATGAGACTTCCCCCTCGCCGCGAGATGAGGCCCGATTCCCCTTCACTGCGTGCAGAGCAATTCCGTGTTCCACATCAAACGTGAAAGGAGCCTTGATTTCCTTGATGGCACTCAAGAGAAAACCCAAGATCACTGTCTCAAGCCTAGAGGGATCCTGAGGTCACTGGAGCAACTCGAAAGGGCTCTGTGGACCCCAAATCAACTCGAGATGAGAGCTTAGTCCCTGGCTTCGACTCAAGAGGAATACCATCTTGCCACAAGCACCTCAAGAGGAGGCTTCTCTCAGCTACAGGTATGTGAGAGGGACCCTGAGTTTGTGGCCTCAAGTGGAATGGACACCGAGATGCTCTGACTCGAAGTAAGGCCGAATATCCCTGCAGTGAATTGAATGCAGGCTCGTCTTGCATCTCCCAAGACGAAGGGATGTCTGAATCGCCTGTGGAGACCACAGAGAAAGACCGAGTTCTCCGCCTCATCGCGACCGGAGGCCTCACATCATTTGAAAACTCGAGAGGTCTGCGGAGATCAATGCTTCCAAAGGAGACGATGCCTGACTCCTCTTGAAAATGGATAGGAGTCCCAGGATCCCTGTGGCACGTGGAAAGGGACCCTGGGTCTCCCGCCTCACGTGGAGACGTGTCCAAATTGCCATGCCAAGACTCGAGGAGAATCCCGAGATGTCGCTCGCACCTAGACAGGAGTCCTCACGTCGCTGAACAAACCCGTGTCTGGAAGGGCCCTCCCCGTCTTAACTCGAGAAAATACCCCAGGTTCCGGCCACAACTCGAGATAAACCATGAGACTTCCCCCTCGCCGCGAGATGAGGCCCGATTCCCCTGTTCTGCGTGCAGAGCAATTCCGTGTTCCACATCAAACATGAAAGGAGCCTTGATTTCCTTGATGGCACTCCATAGAAAACCCAAGATCACTGTTTCAAGTCTAGAGGGATCCTGAGGTCACTGGAGAAACACGAAAGGGCTCCATGGACCCCAAATCAACTCGAGATGAGAGCTTAGTCCCTGGCTTCGACTCAAGAGGAATACCAACTTTCCACAAGCACCTCAAGAGGAGGATCCTCTCGGCTACAGGTATGTGAAAGGGACCCTGAGTTTGTGGCCTCAAGTGGAATGGACACCGAGATGCTCTGACTCGAAGTAAGGCCGGATATACCTGCAGTGAATTGAATGCAGGCTCGTTTTGCATCTCCCAAGACGAAGGGATGTCTGAATCCCCTGTGGATACCACAGAGAAAGACCGAGTTCTCCGCCTCATCGCGACCGGAGGCCTCACATCCTTTGAAAACTCGAGAGGTCCGCGGAGATCAATGCTTCCAAAGGAGACGATGCCTGACTCCTCTTGAAAATGGATAGGAGTCCCAGGATCCCTGTGGCACGTGGAAAGGGACCCTGGGTCTCCCGCCTCACGTGGAGACGCCTCCCAACTGCCATGCCAAGACTCGAGGAGAATCCCGAGGGGTCCCTCGCTCCTAGGCAGTAGTCCTGATGTCGCTGAACAAACACGTGTCTGGAAGGGCCCTCCCCGTAGTAAGTTTAGAATGTACCCCATGTTCCGGCCGCAACTCGAGAAAAACCATGAGACTTCCCCGTCGCCGCGAGATGTGGCCCGATTCCCCTGCACAGCGTGCAGAGCAATTCCGAGTTCCACATCAAACGTGAAAGGAGCCTTGATTTCCTTGATGGCACTCAAGAGAAAACCCAAGATCACTGTCTCAATTCTAGAGGGATCCTGAGGTCACTGGAGCAACAGGAAAGGGCTCCGTGGACCCCAAATCAACTCGAGATGAGAGCTTAGTCCCTGGCTTCGACTCAAGAGTCATACCAACTTTCCACAAGCACCTCAAGAGGAGGCTTCTCTCAGCTACAAGTATGTGAGAGGGACCCTGAGTTTGTGGCCTCAAATGGAATGGACACGGAGAGGCTCTGACCCGAAGTAAGGCCGGATATCCCTGCAGTGAATTGAATGCAGGCTCGCCTTGCATCTCCCACGACGAAGGGATGTCTGAATCCCCTGTGGAGACCACAGAGAAAGACCTAGTTCTCCGCCTCTTCGCAACCGGAGGCCTCACATCCTTTGAAAACTCGAGAGGTCCGCGGAGATCAATGCTTCCAAAGGAGACGATGCCTGACTCCTCTTGAAAATGGATAGGAGTCCCAGGATCCCTGTGGCACGTGGAAAGGGACACTGGGTCTTCCGGCTCATGTGGAGATGCGTCCCAATTGCCATGCCAAGACTCGAGGAGAATCCCGAGGTCTCCCTTGCACCTAGGCAGGAGTCCTGACGTCGCTGAACAAACCAGTGACTGGAAGGACCCTCCCCGTCATAACTCGAGAATATACCCCATGTTCCGGCCGCAACTCGAGAAAAACCATGAGACTTACCCCTCGCCGCGAGATGAGGCCCGATTCCCCTGCACTGCGTGCAGCACAATTCCGTGATCGACATCAAACGTGAAAGGAGCCCTGCTTTTATTGATGGCACTCCTGAGAAAACCCAAGATCACTGTCTCAAGTCTAGAGGGATCCTGAGGACACTGTAGCAACAGGAAAGGGCTCCAAGTACCCCAAATCAACTCGAGATGAGAGCTTACTCCCTGGCTTCAACTCAAGAGGAATACCAACTTTACACAAGCACCTCAAGAGGAGGCTTCTCTCAGCTACAGGTATGTGAGAGGGACCCTGAGTTTGTGGCCTCAAGTAGAATGGACACCGAGATGCTCTGACGCGAAGTAAGGCCGGATATCCCTGCAGTGAATTGAATGCAGGCTCGTCTTGCATCTCCCAAGACGAAGCGATGTCTGAATCCCCTGTGGAGACCACAGAGAAAGACCTAGTTCTCCGCCTCATCGCGAACGGAGGCATCACATCCTTTGAAAATTCGAGAGGTCCGCTGAGATCTAGGCTTCCAAAGGAGACGATGCCTGACTCCTCTTGAAAATGGATAGGAGTCCCAGGATTCCTGTGGCACGTGGAAAGGGACCCTGGGTCTCCTGCCTCACGTGGAGACGCGGCCCAATTGCCATGACGAGACTCTAGGAAAATCCCGAGGTGTCCCTCGCACCTAAGCAGGAGTCCTGACGTCACTGAACAAACACGTGTCTGGAAGGGCCCTCCCCGTCGTAACTCGAGAATATACCCCAGGTTCCGGCCGCAACTCGAGAAAAACAATGAGACTTCCCCCTCGCCACGAGATGAGACCCGATTCCCCTGCACTTCGTGCAGAGCAATTCCGTGTTCCACATCAGACGTTAAAGGAGACTTGATTTCCTTGATGGCACTCCAGAGAAAACCCAAGATCACTGTCTCAAGTCTGGAGGGATCCTGAGGACACTGTAGCAACACGAAAGGGCTCCGTGGACCCCAAATCAACTCGAGATGAGAGCTTAGTCCCTGGCTTCGACTCAAGAGTCATATCAACTTACCACAAGCACCTCAAGAGTAGGCTTCTCTCAGCTAAAGGTATGTGAGTGGGACCCTGAGTTTGTGGCCTCAAGTGGAATGGACACCGAGATGCTCTGGCTAGAAGTAAGGCCGGATATCCCTGCAGTGAATTGAATGCAGGCTCGTCTTGCATCTCCCAAGACGAAGGGATGTCTGAATCCCCTGTGGAGACCACAGAGAAAGACCTAGTTCTCCGCCTCATCACGACCGGAGGCGTCACATCCTTTGAAAACTCGAGAGGTCCACGGAGATCAATGCTTCCAAAGGAGACGATGCCTGACTCCTCTTGAAAATGGATAGGAGTCCCAGGATCACTGTGGCACGTGGAAAGGGACCCTGGGTCTCCCGCCTCACGTGGAGACGCGTCCCAATTGCCATGCCAAGACTCGAGGAAAATCGCGAGGTGTCCCTCGCACCTAGGCAGGAGTCCTGACGTCGCTGAACAAACACGTGTCTGGAAGGGCCCTCCCCGTCGTAACTCGAGAATATTCCCCAGGTTCCAGCCGCTTCTCGAGAAAAATCATGAGACTTCCCCCTCGCCGCGAGATGAGGCCCGATTCCCCTGCACTGCGTGCAGAGCAATTCCGTGTTCCACATCAGACGTTAAACTAGACTTGATTTCCTTGATGGCACTCCAAAGAAAACCCAAGATCACTGTCTCAAGTCTAGAGGGATCCTGAGGTCACTGTAGCAAAACGAAAGGGCTCCGTGGACCCCAAATCAACTCGAGATGAGAGCGTCGTCCCTGGCTTCTACTCTAGAGGAATACCAACTTTCCACAAGCACCTCAAGAGGAGGCTTCTCTGAGATACAGGTATGTGAGAGAAACCCTGAGTTTGTGGCCTCAAGTGCAATGGACACTGTGATGCTCTGACTCGAAGTAAGGCCGGATATCCCTGCTGTGAATTGAATGCAGGCTCGTCTTGCATCTCCCAAGACGAAGGGATGTCTGAATCCACTGTCGAGACCACAGAGAAAACCTAGTTCTCCACCTCATCGCGACCGGAGGCCTCTAATCCTTTGAAAACTCGAGAGGTCCGCGGAGATCAAGGCTTCCAAAGGAGACGATGCCTGACTCCTCTTGAAAATGGATAGGAGTCCCAGGATCCCTGTGGCACGTGGAAAGGGACACTGGGTCTCCCGTCTCACGAGGAGACGTGTCCCAATTGCCATGCCAAGACTCGAGGAGAATCCCGAGTTGTCCCTCGCACCTAGGCAGTAGTCCTCACGTCGCTGAACAAACACGTGTCTGGAAGGGTCCTCTCCGTCGTAACTCGAGAATATACCCCAGGTTCCGGCGCAACTCGAGAAAAACCATGAGCCTTCACCCTCGCCGCGAGATGAGGCCCGATTCCCCTGCACTGCGTGCAGAGCAATTCCGTGTTCCACATCAAACGTGAAAGGAGCCTTGATTTCCTTGATGGCACTCCAGAGAAAACCCAAGATCACTGTCTCAAGTCTAGAGGGATCCTGAGGTCACTGGAGCAACACGAAAGGGCTCCGTGGACCCCAAATCAACTAGAGATGAGAGCTTCGTCCCTGGCTTCGACTCAAGAGGAATAGCACCTTTCCACAAGCACCTCAAGAGGAGGCTTCTCTCAGCTACAGGTATGTGAGAGGGACCCTGAGTTTGTGGCCTCAAGTGGAATGGACACCGAGATGCTCTGACTCGAAGTAAGGCCGGATATCCCTGCAGTGAATTGAATGCAGGCTCGTCTTGCATCTCCCAAGACGAAGGGATGTCTGAATCCCCCGTGGAGACCACAGAGAAAGACCTAGTAGTCCGCCTCATCACGACCGGAGGGATCACATCCTTTGAAAACTCGAGAGGTCCGCGGAGATCAATGCTTCCAAAGGAGACGATGCCTGACTCCTCTTGAAAATGGATAGGAGTCCCAGGATCCCTGTGGCACGTGGAAAGGGACCTTGGGTCTCCCGCCTCAAGTGGAGACGCGTCCCAATTGCCATGCCAAGATTCGAGGAGAATCCCGAGTTGTGCCTCACACCTAGGCAGGAGTCCTGACTTCGCTGAACAAACACATGTCTGGAAGGGCCCTGCCCGTCGTAACTCGAGAACATACCCCAGGTTCCGGCCGCAACTCGAGAAAAACCATGAGACTTCCCTCTCGCCGCGAGATGAGGCCCGATTCCCCTGCACTGCATGCAGAGCAATTCTGTGTTCCACGTCAAACGTGAAAGGAGCCTTGATTTCCTTGATGGCACTCCAGAGAAAACCCAAGATCGCTGTCTGAAGTCTAGAGGGATCCTGAGGTCACTGGAGCAACACGAAAGGGCTCCGTGGACCCCAAATCAAGTCGAGATGAGAGCTTAGTCCCTGGCTTCGATTCAAGAGGAATACCAACTTTCCACATGCACCTCAAGAGGCGGTTTCTGTCAGCTACAGGTATGTGCGAGGGACCCTGAGTTTGTGGCCTCAAGTAGAATGGACACCGAGATGCTCTGACTCGAAGTAAGGCCGGATATCCCTGCAGTGAATTGAATGCAGGCTCATCTTGCATCTCCCAAGACGAAGGGATGTCTGAATCCCCTGTGGAGACCACAGAGAAAGACATAGTTCTCTTCCTCATCACGACCGGAGACCTCACATCCTTTGAAAACTCGAGAGGTCCGCGGAGATCAATGCTTCCAAAGGAGAAGATGCCTGTCTCCTCTTGAAAATGGATAGGAGTAACAGGATCCCTGTGGCACGTGGAAAGGGACCCTGGGTCTCCCGCCTCACGTGGAGACGGGTCCCAATTGCCATGCCAAGACTCGAGGAGAATCCCGAGGTGTCCCTCGCACCTAGGCAGGAGTCCTGAGGTCGCTGAATAAACACGTGTCTGGAAGGGCCCTCCCCGTCGTAACTCGAGAAGATACCCCAGGTTCTGGCCGCAACTCGAGAAAAACCATGAGACTTCCCCCTCGCCACGTGATGAGCCCTGATTCCACTACACTGCTTGCAGAGCAATCCCGTGTTCCACATCAAACGTGAAAGGAGCCTTGATTTCCTTGATGGCACTCCAGGGAAAACCGAAGATCACTGTCTCAATTCTAGAGGGATCCTCAGGTCACTGTAGCAACAAAGAAGAGCTCCGTGGACCCCAAATCAACTCGAGATTAGAGCTTAGTCCCTGGCTTCGACTCAAGAGGAATACCAACTTTCCACAAGCACCTCAAGAGGAGGCTTCTCTCACCTACATGTATGTGAGAGGGACCCTGAATTTGTGGCCTCAAGTGGAATGGACACCGAGATGCTCTGACTCGAAGTGAGGCCGGATATCCCTGCAGTGAATTGAGTGCAGGCACGTCTTGCATCTCCCAAGACGAAGGGATGTCTGAATCCCCTGTGGAGACCACAGAAAAAGAACTAATTTTCCGCCTCATCGCGACCTGAGGCCTCACATCCTTTGAAAACTCGAGAGGTACGCGGAGATCAATGCTTCCAAAGGAGACGATGCCTGACTCCTCTTGAAAATGGATAGGAGTCCCAGGATCCCTGTGGCACGTGGAAAGGGACACTGGGTCTCCCGCCTCACGTGGAGAAGCGTCCCAATTGCCATGCCAAGACTCGGGGAGAATCCCAAGGTGTCCCTCGCACCTAGGCAGGAGTCCTGACTTCGCTGAACAAACACGTGTATGGAAGGGGCTTCCCCGTCGTAAGTCGAGAATATACCCCATGTTCCGGCCGCTACTCGAGAAAAACCATGAGATTTCCCCCTCGCCGCGAGATGAAGCCCGATTCCCCTGCACTGTATGCAGAGCAATTTCGTGTTCCACATCAAACGTGAAAGGAGACTTGATTTCCTTGATGGCACTCCAGAGAAAACCCAAGATCACTGTCTCAAGTCTAGAGGGATCCTGAGGTCACTGGAGCAACACGAAAGGGCTCCGTGGACCCCAAATCAACTCGAGATGAGAGCTTAGTCCCTGGCTTCGACTCAAGAGGAATACCTACTTTCCAGAAGCACCTCAAGAAGAGGCTTCTCTCAGCTACAGGTATGTGAGAGGGACCCTGAGTTTGTGGCATCAAGTGGAATGGACACCGAGATGCTCTGACTCGAAGTAAGGCCGGATATCCCTGCAGTGAACTGAATGCAGGCTCGTCTTGCATCTCCCAAGACGAAGGGATGTCTGAATCCCCTGTGGAGACCACAGAGAAAGACCTAGTCCTCCGCCTCAACGCGAACGGAGGCCTCACATCCTTTGAAAACTCGAGAGGTCCGCGGAGATCAATGCTTCCAAAGGAGACGATGACTGACTCCTCTTGAAAATGGATAGGAGTCCCAGGATCCCTGTGGCACGAGGAAAGGGACCCTGGGTCTCCCGCCTCACGTGGAGACGCGTCCCAATTGCCATGCCAAGACTCGAGGAGAATCCCGAGGTGTCCCTCGCACGTAGGCAGGAGTCCTGACAGTTGCTGAACAAACACGTGTCTGGAAGGGCCCTCCCTGTCGTAAGTCGTGTATATACCCCAGGTTCTGGCCGCAACTCGAGAAAAACCATGAGACTTCCCAATCGCCGCGAGATGAGGCCCGATTCCCCTGCACTGCGTGCAGAGCAATTCCGTGTTCCACATGAAACATGAAAGGAGCCTTGATTTCCTTGATGGCACTCCAGAGAAAAGCCAAGATCACTGTCTCAAGTCTAGAGGGATCCTGAGGTCACTGGAGCAACACGAAAGGGCTCTGTGGACCCCAAGTCAACTCGAGATGAGAGCTTACTCCGTGGCTTCGAATCAAGAGGAATACCAGCTTTCCACAAGCACCTCAAGAGGAGGCTTCGCTCAGCTACAGGTATGTGAGAGGGACCCTGAGTTTGTCGCCTCAAGTGGAATGGACACCGAGATGCTCTGACTCGAAGTAAGGCCGGATATCCCTGCAGTGAATTGAATGCAGGCTCGTCTTGCATCTCCCAAGACGAAGGGATGTCTGAATCCCCTGTGGAGACCACAGAAGAAGACCTAGTTCTCGGCCTCATCACGATCGGAGGCCTCACATCCTTTGAAAACTCGAGAGGTCCGCGGAGATCAATGCTTAGAAAGGAGACGATGCCTGACTCTTCTTGAAAATGGATAGGAGTTCCAGGATCCCTGTGGCACGTGGAAAGGGAATCTGGGTCTCCCGCCTCACCTGGAGACCCGACCCAATTGCCATGCCAAGACTCGAGGAGAATTCCGAGGTGTCCCTCGCACCTAGGCAGGAGTCCTGACATCCCTGAACAAACACGTGTCTGGAAGGGCCCTCCCCGTCGTAACTCGAGAACATACCCCAGGTTCCGGCCGCAACTCGAGGAAAACCATGAAATTTCCCCCTCGCCGCGAGGTGAGGCCCGATTCCCCTGCACTGCGTGCAGAGCAATCCCGTGTTCCACATCACACATGAAAGGAGCCTTGATTTCCTTGATGGCACTCCAGAGAAAACCCAAGATCACTGTGTCAAGTCTAGAGGGATCCTGAGGTCACTGTAGCAACACGAAAGGGCTCCGTGGACCCCAAATCAACTCGAGATGAGAGCTTAGTCCCTGGCTTCGACTCAAGAGGAATACCAACTTTCCACAACACCTCAAGAGGAGGCTTCTCTCAGCTACAGGTATGTGAGAGAAACCCTGAGTTTGTGGCCTCAAGTTGAATGGACACCGAGATGCTCTGACTTGAAGTAAGGCCGGATATACCTGCAGTGAATTGAATGCAGGCTCGTCTTGCATCTCCCAAGACGAAGGGGTGTCTGAATCCCCTGTGCAGACCACAGAGAAAGACCTAGTTCTCCGTCTCATGGGACCAGAGGCCTCACATCCTTTGAAAACTCGAGAGGTCTGCGGAGATCAATGCTTCCAAAGGAGACGATGCCTGACTCCTCTTGAAAATGGATAGGAGTCCCAGGATCCCTGTGGCACGTGGAAAGGGACCCTGGGTCTCGCGCCTCACGTGGAGACGCGACCCAATTGCCATGCCAAGACTCGAGGAGAATCCCGAGGTGTCCCTCGCACCTAGGCAGGAGTCCTGACGTCGCTGAACAAACACGTGTCTGGAAGGGCCCTCCCCGTCGTAACTCGAGAATATATACCCGGTTCCGGCGGCAACTCGAGAAAAACGATGAGACTTCCCTCTCGCCGCGAGATGAGTCCCAATTCGCCTGCACTGCGTGCAGAGCAATTCCGTGATCCACATCACACATGAAAGGAGCCTTGATTTCCTTGATGGCACTCAGAGAAAACCCAAGATCACTGTCTCAAGTCTAGAGGGATCCTGAGGTCACTGGAGCAACACGAAAGGGCTCCGTGGACCCCAAATCAACTCTAGATGAGAGCTTAGTCCCTGGCTTCGAATCAAGAGGAATACCAACTTTCCACAAGCACCTCAAGAGGAGGCTTCTCTCAGCTACAGGTATGTGTGAGGGACCCTGAATTTGTGGCCTCAAGTGGAATGGACACCGAGATGCTTTGACTTGAAGTAAGGCCGGATATCCCTGCAGTGAATTGAATGCAGGCTTGTCTTGCATCTCCCAAGACGAAGGGATGTCTGAATCCCCTGTGGAGACCACAGAGAAAGACCTAGTTCTCCGCCTCATGGGACCGGAGGCCTCACATCCTCTGAAAACTCGAGAGGTCTGCGGAGATCAATGCTTCCAAAGGAGACGATGCCTGACTCCTCTTGAAAATGGATAGGAGTCCCAGGATCCCCGTGGCACGTGGAAAGGGACCCTGGGTCTCCCAACTCACGTGGAGACGCGTCCCAATTGCCACGCCAAGACTCGAGGAGAATCCCGAAGTGTCCCTCGCACCTAGGCAGGAGTCCTGACAGTTGCTGAACAAACACGTGTCTGGAAGGCCCTGCCCGTCGTAACTCGAGAATATACCCCAGGTTCGGGCCGCAACTCGAGAAAAACCATGAGACTTCCCCCTCGCCGTGAGAGGAGGACCGATTCCCCTGCATTGCGTGCAGAGCAATTCCGTGTTCCACATGAAACATGAAAGGAGCCTTGATTTCCTTGATGGCACTCCAGAGAAAACCCAAGATCACTGTCTCAAGTCTAGAGGGATCCTGAGGTCACTGTAGCAACACGAAAGGGCTCCCTGGACCCCAAATCAACTTGACATGAGAGCTTAGTCCCTGGCTTCGACT
Organism: Dama dama; assembly: GCF_033118175.1. NCBI lineage: Eukaryota > Metazoa > Chordata > Mammalia > Artiodactyla > Cervidae > Dama > Dama dama. The sequence goes on along the minus strand of NC_083697.1, from coordinate 6,540,194 downwards.
CAAGAGGAATACCAACTTTCCACAACACCTCAAGAGGAGGCTTCTCTCAGCTACAGGTATGTGAGAGGGACCCTGAGTTTGTGGCCTCAAGTGGAATGGACACCGAGATGCTCTGACTTGAAGTAAGGCCGGATATACCTGCAGTGAATTGAATGCAGGCTCGTCTTGCATCTCCCAAGACGAAGGGATGTCTGAATCCCCTGTGCAGACCACAGAGAAAGACCTATTTCTCCGTCTCATTGGACCGGAGGCCTCACATCCTTTGAAAACTCGAGAGGTCTGCGGAGATCAATGCTTCCAAAGGAGACGATGCCTGACTCCTCTTGAAAATGGATAGGAGTCCCAGGATCCCTGTGGCACTTGGAAAGGGACCCTGGGTGTCCCGCCTCACGTGGAGACGCGTCCCAATTGCCATGCCAAGACTCGAGGAGAATCCCGAAGTGTCCCTCGCACCTAGGCAGGAGTCCTGACAGTTGCTGAACAAACACGTGTCTGGAAGGGCCCTGCCCGTCGTAACTCGAGAATATACCCCAGGTTCGGGCCGCAACTCGAGAAAAACCATGAGACTTCCCCCTCGCCGTGAGAGGAGGACCGATTCCCCTGCATTGCGTGCAGAGCAATTCCGTGTTCCACATGAAACATGAAAGGAGCCTTGATTTCCTTGATGGCACTCCAGAGAAAACCCAAGATCACTGTCTCAAGTCTAGAGGGATCCTGAGGTCACTGTAGCAACACGAAAGGGCTCCATGGACCCCAAATCAACTCGACATGAGAGCTTAGTCCCTGGCTTCGACTCAAGAGGAATACCAACTTTCCACAAGCACCTCAAAAGGAGGCTTCTCTGAGCTACAGGTATGTGAGAGGGACCCTGAGTTTGTGGCCTCAAGTGGAATGGACACCGAGATGCTCTGCCTCGAAATAAGGCCGGATATCCCTGCAGTGAATTGAATGCAGGCTCGTCTTGCATCTCCCAAGACGAAGGGATGTCTGAATCCCCTGTGGAGACCACAGAGAAAGACCTAGTTCTCCACCTCATCGCGACCGGAGGCCTCACATCCTTTGAAAACTCGAGAGGTCCGCGGAGATCAATGCTTCCAAAGGAGACGATGCCTGACTCCTCTTGAAAATGGATAGGAGTCCCAGGATCCCTCTGGCACGTGGAAAGGGACCCTGGGTCTCCCGCCTCACGTGGAGACACGTCCCTATTGCCATGCCAAGACTCGAGGAGAATCCCGAGGTGTCCCTCGCACGTAGGCAGGAGTCCTGACAGTTGCTGAACAAACACGTGTCTGGAAGGGCCCTCCCCGTCGTAAGTCGTGAATATACCCCAGGTTCTGGCCGCAACTCGAGAAAAACCATGAGACTTTCCAAGCGCCGCGAGATGAGGCCCGATTCCCCTGCACTGCGTGCAGAGCAATTCCGTGTTCCACATGAAACATGAAAGGAGCCTAGATTTCCTTGATGGCACTCCAGAGAAAAGCCAAGATCACTGTCTCTAGTCTAGAGGGATCCTGAGGTCACTGTAGCAACACGAAAGGGCTCCGTGGACCCCTAATCAGCTCAAGATGAGAGCTTAGTCCCTGGCATCCAATCAAGAGGAATACCAACTTTCCACAAGCACCTCAAGAGGAGGCTTCTCTCAGATACAGGTATGTGAGAGGGACCCTGAGTTTGTGGTCTCAATTGGAATGGACACCAAGATGCTCTGTCTCGAAGTAAGGCCGGATATCCCTGCAGTGAATTGAATGCAGGCTCGTCTTGCATCTCCCAAGACGAAGGGATGTCTGAATCCCCTGTGGAGACCACAGAGAAAAACCTAGTTTTCCGCCTCATCGCGACCGGAGGCGTCACATCCTTTGAAAACTCGAGAGGTCCACGGAGATCAATGCTTCCAAAGGAGACGATGCCTGACTCCTCTTGAAAATGGATAGGAGTCCCAGGATCCCTGTGGCACGTGGAAAGGGACCCTGGGTGTCGCGCCTCACGAGGAGACTCGTCCCTATTGCCATGCCAAGACTCGAGGAGAATGGCGAGGTGTCCCTCGCACCTAGGCAGGAGTCCTGACGTCGCTGAAAAAACACGTGTCTGGAAGGGCCCTCCCCGTCTTAACTCGAGTATATACCCCAGGTTCCAGCTGCAGATCGAGAAAAACCATGAGACTACCCCCTCGCCACGAAATGTGGCCCGATTCCCCTGCACTGCGTGCAGAGCAATTCCGTGTTCCACATCAAACATGAAAGGAGCCTTGATTTCCTTGATGGCACTCCAGAGAAAACCCAAGATCACTCTCTCAAGTCTAGAGGGATCCTGAGGTCACTGTAGCAACACGAAAGGGCTCCGTGGACCCCAAATCAACTCGAGATGAGAGCTTAGTCCCTGGCTTCGACTCAAGAGGAATACCAACTTTCCACAAGCACCTAAAGAGGAGGCTTCCCTCAGCTACAGGTATGTGAGAGAGACCCTGATTTTGTGGCCTCAAGTGGAATGGACACCGAGATGCTCTGACTCGAAGTAAGGCCTTATATCCCTGCAGTGAATTGAATGCAGGCTCCTCTTGCATCTCCCAAGACGAAGGGATGTCTGAATCCCCTGTGGAGACCAGGGGGAAAGACCTAGTTCTCCGCCTCATCGCGACAGGAGGCCTCACATCCTTTGAAAACTCGAGAGGTCCGCGGAGATCAATGCTTAGAAAGGAGACGATGTCTGACTCCTCTTGAAAATGGATAGGAGTTCCAGGATCCCTTTGGCACGTGGAAAGGGACCCTGGGTCTCCCGCCTCACGTGGAGACGTGACCCAATTGCCATGCCAAGACTCGAGGAGAATCCCGAGGTGTCCCTCACACCTAGGCAGGAGTCCTGACGTCGCTGAACAAACACGTGTCTGGAAGGGCCCTCCCCGTCGTAACTCGAGAATATATACCAGGTTCCGGCGGCAACTCGAGAAAAACGATGAGACTTCCCCCTCGCCGCGAGATGAGGCCCAATTCGCCGGCACTAGGTGCAGAGCAATTCCGTGTTCCACATCACACATGAAAGGAGCCTTGATTTCCTTGATGGCACTCAAGAGAAAACCCAAGATAACTGTCTCAAGTCTAGAGGGATCCTGAGGTCACTGGAGCAACACGAAAGGGCTCCGTGTACCCCAAATCAACTCGAGATGAGAGCTTAGTCCCTGGCTTCGAATCAAGAGGAATACCAACTTTCCAAAAGCACCTCAAGAGGAGGCTTCTCTCAGCTACAGGTATGTGAGAGGGACCCTGAATTTGTGGCCTCAAGTGGAATGGACACCGAGATGCTCTGACTTGAAGTAAGGCCGGATATCCCTGCAGTGAATTGAATGCAGGCTTGTCTTGCATCTCCCAAGACGAAGGGATGTCTGAATCCCCTGTGGAGACCACAGAGAAAGACCTAGTTCTCCGCCTCATGGGACCGGAGGCCTCACATCCTCTGAAAACTCGAGAGGTCTGCGGAGATCAATGCTTCCAAAGGAGACGATGCCTGACTCCTCTTGAAAATGGATAGGAGTCCCAGGATCCCTGTGGCACGTGGAAAGGGACCCTGGGTCTCCCGACTCACGTGGAGACGCGTCCCAATTGCCACGCCAAGACTCGAGGAGAATCCCAAAGTGTCCCTCGCACCTAGGCAGGAGTCCTGACAGTTGCTGAACAAACACGTGTCTGGAAGGGCCCTGCCCGTCGTAACTCGAGAATATACCTCAGGTTCGGGCCGCAACTCGAGAAAAACCACGAGACTTCCCCCTCGCCGTGAGAGGAGGACCGATTCCCCTGCATTGCGTGCAGAGCAATTCCGTGTTCCACATGAAACATGAAAGGAGCCTTGATTTCCTTGATGGCACTCCAGAGAAAACCCAAGATCACTGTATCAAGTCTAGAGGGATCCTGAGGTCACTGTAGCAACACGAAAGGGCTCCCTGGACCCCAAATCAACTTGACATGAGAGCTTAGTCCCTGGCTTCGACTCAAGAGGAATACCAACTTTCCACAACACCTCAAGAGGAGGCTTCTCTCAGCTACAGGTATGTGAAAGGGACCCTGAGTTTGTGGCCTCAAGTGGAATGGACACCGAGATGCTCTGACTTGAAGTAAGGCCGGATATACCTGCAGTGAATTGAATGCAGGCTCGTCTTGCATCTCCCAAGACGAAGGGATGTCTGAATCCCCTGTGCAGACCACAGAGAAAGACCTAGTTCTCCGTCTCATGGGACCGGAGGCCTCACATCCTTTGAAAACTCGAGAGGTCTGCGGAGATCAATGCTTCCAAAGGAGACGATGCCTGACTCCTCTTGAAAATGGATAGGAGTCCCAGGATCCCTGTGGCACTTGGAAAGGGACCCTGGGTGTCCCGCCTCACGTGGAGACGCGTCCCAATTGCCATGCCAAGACTCGAGGAGAATCCCGAAGTGTCCCTCGCACCTAGGCAGGAGTCCTGACGTCGCTGAACAAACACGTGTCTGGAAGGGCCCTCCCCGTCGTAACTCGAGAATATACCCCAGGTTCCGGCCGCAACTCGAGAAAAACCATGAGACTTCCCACTCGCTGGGAGATGAGGACCGATTCCCCTGCACTGCGTGCAGAGCAATTCCGTGTTCCACATCAAACGTGAAAGGAGCCTTGATTTCCTTGATGGCACTCCAGAGAAAACCCAAGATCACTGTCTCAAGTCTAGAGGGATCCTGAAATCACTGGAGCAACAAGAAAAGGCTCCATGGACCCCAAATCAACTCGAGATGAGAGCTTAGTCCCTGGCTTCGACTCAAGAGGAATACCAACTTTCCACAAGCACCTCAAGAGGAGGCTTCTCTCAGCTACAGGTATGTGAGAGAGACCCTGAGTTTGTGGCCTCAAGTGGAATGGACACCGAGATGCTCTGACTCGAAGTAAGGCCCGATATCCCTGCAGTGAATTGAATGCAGGCTCGTCTTGCATCTCCCAAGACGAAGGGTTGTCTGAATCCCCTGTGGAGACCACAGAGAAAGACCTAGTCCTCCGCCTCAACGCGACCGGAGGCCTCACATCCTTTGAAAACTCAAGAGGTCCGCGGAGATCAATGCTTCCAAAGGAGACGATGCCTGACTCCTCTTGAAAATGGATAGGAGTCCCAGGATCCCTGTGGCACGTGGAAAGGGAACCTGGGTCTCCCGCCTCACGTGGAGACGCGTCCCAATTGCCATGCCAAGACTCGAGGAGAATCCCGAGGTGTCCCTCGCACCTAGGCAGGAGTCCTGACGTCGCTGAACAAACACGTGTCTGGAAGGGCCCTCCCCGTCGTAACTCGAGAATATACCCCAGGTTCCGGCCGCAACTCGAGAAAAACCATGAGACTTCCCCCTCGCCGCGAGATGTGGCCCGATTCCCCTCCACTGCGTGCAGAGCAATTCCGTGTTCCACATCAAACGTGAAAGGAGCCTTGCTTTCCTTGATGGCACTCCAGAGAAAACCCAAGATCACTGTCTCAATTCTAGAGGGATCCTGAGGTCACTGGAGCAACACGAAAGGGCTCCTTGGAACCCAAATCAACTCGAAATGAGAGCTGAGTCCCTGGCTTCGACTCAAGAGGAATACCAACTTTCCACAAGCACCTCAAGAGGAGGCTTTTCTCAGCTACAGGTATGTGAGTGGGACCCTGAGTTTGTGGCCTCACGTGGAATGGACACCGAGATGCTCTGACTCGAAGTAAGGCCGGATAACCCTGCAGTGAATTGAATGCAGGCTCGTCTTGCATCTCCCAAGACGAAGGGATGTCTGAATCCCCTGTGGAGACCACAGAGAAAGACCTAGATCTCCGCCTCATTGCGAGCGGAGGCCTCACATCCTTTGAAAACGAGAGAGGTTCGCGGAGATCAATGCTTCCAAAGGAGACGATGCCTGACTCCTCTTGAAAATGGATAGGAGTCCCAGGATCCCTGTGGCACGTGGAAAGGGACCCTGGGTCTCCCGCCTCACATGGAGATGCGTCCCAATTGCCATGCCAAGACTCGAGGAGAATCCCGAGGTGTCCCTCGCACCTAGGCAGGAGTCCTGACGTCGCTGAACAAACACGTGTCTGGAGGGGCCCTCCCCGTCGTAACTCGAGAATATGCCCTAGGTTCCGCCCGCAACTCGAGAGAAACCATGAGACTTCCCCCTCGCCGCGAGATGAGGCCCGATACCCTAGCACTGCGTGCAGAGCAATTCTGTGTTCCAAATCAAACGTGAAAGGAGCCTTGATTTCCTTGAAGGCACTCCAGAGAAAACCCAGGTTCACTGTCTCAAGTCTAGAGGGATCCTGAGGTCACTGTAGCAACACGAAAGTGCTCCGTGGACCCCAAATCAACTCGAGATGAGAGCTTAGTCCCTGGCTTCGACTCAAGAGGAATACCAACTTTCCACAAGCACCTCAAGAGGAGGCTTCTCTCAGCTACAGGTATGAGAGAGGGACCCTGAGTTTGTCGCCTCAAGTGGAATGGACACTGAGATGCTCTGACTCGAAGTAAGGCCGGATATCCCTGCAGTGAATTGAATGCAGGCTCGTCTTGCATCTCCGAAGACGAAGGGATGTCTGAATCCCCTGTGGAGACCACAGAGAAAGACCTAGTTCTCCGCCTCATCGCGACCGGAGGCCTCACATCCTTTGAAAACTCGAGAGGTCCGCGCAGAACAAAGCTTCCAAAGGAGACGATGCCTGACTCCTCTTGAAAATGGATAGGAGTCCCAGGATCCCTGTGGCACGTGGAAAGGGACCCTGGGTCTCCCGCCTCACGTGGAGACGCGTCCCAATTGCCATGCCAAGACTCGAGGAGAATCCCGAGGTGTCCCTCACACCTAGGCCGGAGTCCTGACGTCGCTGAACAAACACGTGTCTGGAAGGGCCCTCCCCGTCGTAACTCGAGAATATAAATCAGGTTCCGGCCGCAACTCGAGAAAAAATATGAGACTTCCCCGTTGCCCCGAGATGAGGACCAATTCCCCTGCACTGCGTGCAGAGCAATTCCGTGTTCCACATCAAACGTGAAAGGAGCCTTGATTTCCTTGATGGCACTCCAGAGAAAACCCAAGATCACTGTCTCAAGTCTTGAGGGATCCTGAGGTCACTGGAGCAACAGGAAAGGGCTCCGTGGACCCCAAATCAACTCCAGATGAGAGCTTAGTCCCTGGCTTCGACTAAAGAGGAATACCAACTATCCACAAGCACCTCAAGAGGAGGCTTTTCTCAGCTACAGGTATGTGAGAGGGACCCTGAGTTTGTGGCCTCAAGTGGAATGGACACCGAGATGCTCTGACTTGAAGTAAGGCCGGATATCCCTGCAGTGAATTGAATGCAGGCTCGTATTGCATCTCACAAGACGAAGGGATGACTGAATCCCGTGTGGAGACCACAGAGAAAGACTTAGTTCTCCGCCTCAACGCGAACGGAGTCCTCACATCCTTTGAAAACTCGAGAGGTCCGCGCAGATCAATGCTTCCAAAGGAGACGATGCCTGACTCCTCTTGCAAATGGATAGAAGTCCCAGGATCCCTGTGGCTACGTGGAAAGGGACCCTGGGTCTCCCGCCTCACGTGGAGACGCGTCCCAATTGCCATGCCAAGACTCGAGGAGAATCCCGAGGTGTCCCTCGCACCTAGGCAGGAGTCCTGACGTCGCTGAACAAACACGTGTCTGGAAGGGCCCTCCCCGTCGTAACTCGAGAATATACCCCAGGTTCCAGCCGCAACTCGAGAAAAACCATGAGACTACCAGCTCGCCGCGAGATGAGGCGCAATTCCCCTGCACTGTGTGCAGAGCAATTCCCTGTTCCACATCAAGCCTGAAAGGAGCCTTGATTTCCTTGATGGCACTCCAGAGAAAACCCAAGATCACTGTCTGAAGTCTAGAGGGATCCTGAGGTCACTGGAGCAACACAAAAGGGCTCCGTGGACCCCAAATCAACTCGAGATGAGAGCTTAGTCCCTGGCTTCGACTCAAGAGGAATACCACCTTTCCACAAGCACCTCAAGAGGAGGCTTCTCTCAGCTACAGGTATGTGAGAGGGACCCTGAGTTTGTGGCCTCAAGTGGAATGGACACCGAGATGCTCTGACTCGAAGTAAGGCCGGATATCCCTGCAGTGAATTGAATGCAGGCTCGTCTTGCATCTCCCAAGACAAAGGGATGTCTGATTCTCCTGTGGAGACCACAGAGAAAGACCTAGTCGTCCGACTCAACGCGAACGGAGGCCTCACATCCTTTGAAAACTCGAGAGGTCCGCGGAGATCAATGCTTCCAAGGAGACGATGCCTGACTCCTCTTGAAAATGGATAGGAGTCCCAGGATCCCTGTGGCACGTGAAAAGGGAACCTGGGTCTCCCGCATCACGTGGAGACGCGTCCCAACTGCATTGCCAAGACTCGGGGAGAATCCCGAGGTGTCCCTCGCACCTAGGCAGGAGTCCTGACGTCGCTGAACAAACACGTGTCTGGAAGGGCCTTCCCCATCGTAACTCGAGAATATGCCCCAGGTTCCGGCCGCAACTCGAGAAAAACCATGAGACTTCCCCTCGCCGCGAGATGAGGCCCGATTCCCCTGCACTGCATGCAGAGCAATTCCGTGTTCCACATCAAACGTGAAAGGAGCCTTGATTTCCTTGATGGCACTACAGAGAAAACCCAGATTCACTGTCTCAAGTCTAGAGGGATCCTGAGGTCACTGGAGCAACACGAAAGGGCTCCGTGTAACCCAAATCAACTCGAGATGAGAGCTTAGTCCCTGGCTTCGACTCAAGAGGAATACCAACTTTCCACAAGCACCTCAAGAGAAGGCTTCTCTCAGCTACAGGTATGAGAGAGGGACCCTGAGTTTGTCGCCTCAAGTGGAATGGACACCGAGATGCTCTGACTTGAAGTAAGGCCGGATATCCCTGCAGTGAATTGAATGCAGGCTCGTCTTGCATCTTCCAAGACGAAGGGATGTCTGAATCCCCTGTGGAGACCACAGAGAAAGACTTAGTTCTCCGCCTCAACGCGAACGGAAGCCTCACATCCTTGAAAACTCGAGAGGTCCGCGCAGATCAATGCTTTCAAAGGAGACGATGCCTGACTCCTCTTGCAAATGGATAGAAGTCCCAGGATCCCTGTGGCACGTGGAAAGGGACCCTGGGTCTCCCGCCTCACGTGGAGACGCGTCCCAATTGCCATACCAAGACTCGAGGAGAATCCCGAGGTGTCCCTCGCACCTAGGCCGGAGTCCTGACGTTGCTGAACAAACACGTGTCTGGAAGGGCCCTCCAGGTCGTAACTCGAGAATATACCCCAGGTTCCGGGCGCAACTCGAGAAAAACCATGAGACTTCCCCTCGCCGCGAGATGAGGCCCGATTCCCCTGCACTGCATGCAGAGCAATTCTGAGTTCCACATCAAACGTGAAAGGAGACTTGATTTCCTTGATGGCATTCCAGAGAAAACCCAAGATCACTGTCTCAAGTCTAGAGGGATCCTGAAGTCACTGGAGCAACATGAAAGGGCTCCGTGGACCCCAAATCAACTCGAGATGAGAGCTTAGTCCCTGGCTTCGACTCAAGAGGAATACGAACTTTCCACAAGCCCCTCAAGAGGAGGCTTGTTTCAGCTACAGGTATGTGAGAGGGACTCTGAGTTTGTGGCCTCAAGTGGAATGGACACCGAGATGCTCTGACTCGAAGTAAGGCCGGATATCCCTGCAGTGAATTGAATGCAGGCTCATCTTGCATCTCCCAAGACGAAGGGATGTCTGAATCCCCTGTGCAGAACACAGAGAAAGACCTAGTCCTCCGCCTCAATGCGACCGGAGGCCTCACATCCTTTGAAAACTCGAGAGGTCCGCGGAGATCAATGCTTCCAAAGGAGACGATGCCTGACTCCTCTTGAAAATGGATAGGAGTCCCAGGATCCCTGTGGCACGTGGAAAGGGACCCTGGGTCTCCCGCCTCACGTGGAGACGCGTCCCAATTGCCATGGCAAGACTCGAGGAGAATCCCGAGGTGTCCCTCGCACCTAGGCAGGAGTCCTGACGTCGCTGAACAAACACGTGTCAGGAAGGGCCCTCCCCGTCGTAACTCGAGAATATACCCCAGGTTCCGGCCGCAACTCGAGAAAAACCATGAGACTTCCCCCTCGCCGCGAGATGAGGCCCGATTCCCCTGGGCTGCGTGCAGAGGAATTCCGTGTTCCACATCAAACGTGATAGGAGCATTGATTTCCTTGATGGCACTCCAGAGAAAACCCAAGATCACTGTCTCAAGTCTAGAGGGATCCTGAGGTCACTGGAGCAACACGAAAGGGCTCCGTGGACCACAAATCAACTCGAGATGAGAGCTTAGTACCTGGCTTCGACTCAAGAGGAATACCAACTTTCCAGAAGAACCTCAAGAGGAGGCTTCTCTCAGCTACAGGTATGTGAGAGGGACCCTGAGTTTGTGGCCTCAAGTGGAATGGACACCGAGATGCTCTGACTCGAAGTAAGGCCGGATATCCCTGCAGTGAATTGAATGCAGGCTAGTCTTGCATCTCCCAAGACGAAGGGATGTCTGAATCCCCTGTGGAGACCACAGAGAAAGACCTAATTTTCCGCCTCATCGCGACCGGTGGCCTCACATCCTTTGAAAATTCGAGAGGTCCGCGGAGATCAATGCTTCCAAAGGAGACGATGCCTGACTCCTCTTGAAAATGGATAGAAATTCCAGGATCTCTGTGGCACGTGGAAAGGGACACTGGTTCTCCCGCCTCACGTGGAGACGCCTCCAAATTGCCATGCCAAGACTCGAGGAGAATCCCGAGGTGTCCCTCGCACCTAGGCAGGAGTCCTCACGTCGCTGAACAAACCCGTGTCTGGAAGGGCCCTCCCCGTCGTAACTCGAGAATATACCCCAGGTTCCGGCCGCAACTCGAGAAAAACCATGAGACTTCCCCCTCCCCGCGAGATGAGGCCCGATTCCCCTGCACTGAGTGCAGACCAATTCCGTGTTCCACATCAAACGTGAAAGGAGCCTTGATTTCCTTAATGGCACTCCAGAGAAAACCCAAGATCACTGTCTCAAGTCTAGAAGGATCCTGAGGTCACTGGACCAAGAGGAAAGGGCTCCGGGGACCCCAAATCAACTCGAGATGCGAGCTTAGTCCCTGGCTTCGACTCAAGAGGAATAACAACTTTCCACAAGCACCTCAAGGGGAGGCTTCTCTCAGCTACAGGTATGTGAGAGGGCCCCTGAGTTTGTTGCCTCAAGTGGAATGGACACCGAGATGCTCTGACTCGAAGTAAGGTCGGATATCCCTGCAGTGAATTGAATGCAGGCTCGTCTTGCATCTCCCAAGACGAAGGGATGTCTGAATCCCCTGTGGAGATGACAGAGAAAGACCGAGTTCTCCGCCTCATCGCGAGCGGAGGCCTCACATCTTTGAAAACTCGAGAGGTTCCCGGAGATCAATGCTTCCAAAGTAGACGATGCCTGACTCCTCTGGAAATTGGATAGGAGTCCCAGGATCCGTTTGGCACGTGGAAAGGGACCCTGGGTCTCCCGCCTTAAGTGGAGACGCGTCCCAATTGCCATGCCAAGACTCGAGGAGAATCCCGAGGTGTCCCTCGCACCTAGGCAGGAGTCCTGACGTCGCTGAAAAAACACGTATCTGGAAGGGACCTCCCCGTCGTAACTCGAGAATATACCCCAGGTTCTGGCCGCAACTCGAGAAAAACCATGAGATTTCCCCCTCGCCGCGAGTTGAGGCCCGATTCCCCTGCACTGCGTGCAGAGCAATTCCGTGTTCCACATCAAACGTGAAAGGAGCCTTGATTTCCTTGATGGCACTCCAGAGAAAACCCAAGATCACTGTCTCAAGTCTAGAGGGATCCTGAGGTCACTGGACCAACAGGAAAGGGCTCCGTGGACCCCAAATCAACTCGAGATGAGAGCTTAGTCCCTGGCTTCGACTCAAGAGGAATACCAACTTTCCACCAGCACCTCAAGAGGAGGCTTCTCTCAGCTACAGGTATGTGAGAGGGACCCTGAGTTTGTGGCCTCAAGTGGAATGGACACCGAGATGCTCTGACTCGAAGTAAGGCCGGATATCCCTGCAGTGAATTGGATGCAGTCTCGTCTTGCATCTCCCAAGACGAAGGGATGTCTGAATCCCCTGTGGAGATGACAGAGAAAGACCGAGTTCTCCGCCTCATCGCGAGCGGAGGCCTCACATCATTTGAAAACTCGAGATGTCCACGGAGATCAATGCTTCCAAAGGAGACGATGCCTGACTCCTCTGGAAATTGGATAGGAGTCCCAGGATCCGTGTGGCACGTGGAAAGGGACCCTGGGTCTCCCGCCTCATGTGGAGACGCGTCCAAATTGCCATGGCAAGACTCGAGGAGAATCCCGATGTGTCCCTCGCACCTAGGCAGGAGTCCTGACGTCGCTGAAAAAACACGTATCTGGAAGGGCCCTCCCCATCGTAACTCGAGAATATACCCCAGGTTCTGGCCGCAACTCGAGAAAAACCATGAGATTTCCCCCTCGCCGCGAGTTAAGGCCCGATTCCCCTGCACTGCGTGCAGAGCAATTCCGTGTTCCACATCAAACGTGTAAGGAGCCTTGATTTCCTTGATGGCACTCCAGAGAAAACCCAAGATCACTGTCTCAAGTCTAGAGGGATCCTGAGGTCACTGGACCAACAGGAAAGGGCTCCGTGGACCCAAATCAACTCGAGATGAGAGCTTAGTCCCTGGCTTCGACTCAAGAGGAATACCAACTTTCCACCAGCACCTCAAGAGGAGGCTTCTATCAGCTACAGGTATGTGAGAGGGACCCTGAGTTTGTGGCCTCAAGTGGAATGGACACCCAGATGCTCTGACTCGAAGTAAGGCCGGATATCCCTGCAGTGAATTGAATGCAGGCTCGTCTTGCATCTCCCAAGACGAAGGTATGTCTGAATCCCCTGTGGAGATGACAGAGAAAGACCGAGTTCTCCGCCTCAATGCGACCGGAGGCCTCACATCCTTTGAAAACTCGAGAGGTCCGCGGAGATCAATGCTTCCAAAGGAGACGATGCCTGACTCCTCTGGAAAATGGATAGGAGTCCCAGGATCGCTGTGGCACGTGGAAAGGGACCCTGGGTCTCCCGCCTCACGTGGATACGCGTCCCAATTGCCATGCCAAGACTCGAGGAGAATCCCGAGGTGTCCCTCGCACCTAGGCAGGAGTCCTGACGTCGCTGAACAAACACGTGTCTGGAAGGGCCCTCCCCGTCGTAACTCGAGAATATACCCCAGGTTCCGGCCGCAACTCGAGAAAAACCATGAGACTTCCTCCTCGCCGCGAGATGAGGCCCGATTCCCCTGCACTGCGTGCAGAGCAATTCCGTGTTCCACATCAAACGTGAAAGGAGCCTTGATTTCTTTGATGGCACTCAAGGGAAAACCCACGTTCACTGTCTCAAGTCTAGAGGGATCCTGAGGTCACTGGAACAACACGAAAGGGATCCGTGGAACACAAATCAACTCGAGATGAGAGCTTAGTCCCTGGCTTCGACTCAAGAGGAATACCAAGTTTCCACAAGCACCTCAAGAGGAGGCTTCTCTCAGCTACAGGTATGTGAGAGGGCCCCTGAGTTTGTGCCCTCAAGTGGAATGGACACCGAATGCTCTGACTCGAAGTAAGGCCAGATATCCCTGCAGTGAATTGAATGCAGGCTCGTCTTGCATCTCCCAAGACGAAGGGATGTCTGAATCTCCTGTGGAGGCCACAGAGAAAGACCTAGTCCTCCGCCTCATCGTGACCGGAGGCCTCACATCCTTTGAAAATTCGAGAGGTCTGCAGAGATCAATGCTTCCAAAGGAGACGATGCCTGACTCCTCTTGAAAATGGATAGGAGTCCCAGGATCCCTGTGGCACGTGGAAAGGGACGCTGGGTCTCCCGCTTCACGTGGAGACGCGTCCCCATTGCCATGCCAAGACTCGAGGAGAATCCCGAGGTATCCCTCGCACCTAGGCAGGAGTCCTGACGTCGCTGAAGAAACACGTGTCTGGAAGGGCCCTCCCCGTCGTAACTCGAGAATATACCCCAGGTTCCGCTCGTAACTTGAGAAAACCATGAGACATCCCCCTTGCCGCGATATGAGGCCCGATTCCCCTGACTGCGTGCAGAGCAATTCCGTGTTCCAAATCAAACGTGAAAGGAGCCTTGATTTCCTGGATGGCACTCCAGAGAAATCCCAAGATCACTGTCTCAAGTCTAGAGGGATCCTGAGGTCACTGGAGCAACACGAAAGGGCTCCGTGGACCCCAAATCAACTCGAGATGAGAGCTTAGTCCTTGGCTTCGACTCAAGAGGAATACCAACTTTCCACAAGCACCTCAAGAGGAGGCTTCTCTCAGCTACAGGTATGTGAGATTGACCCTGAATTTGTGGCCTCAAATCGAATGGACACCGAGATGCTGTGACTCGAAGTAACGCCGGATATCCCTGCAGTGAAGTGAATGCAGGTTCGTCTTGCATCTCCCAAGACGAAGGGATGTCTGAATCCCCTGTGGAGACCAGAGAGAAAGACCTAGTCCTCCGCCTCATCGCGACCGGAGGCCTCACATCCTTTGAAAACACGAGAGGTCTGCGGAGATCAATGCTTCCAAAGGAGACGATGCCTGACTCCTCTTGAAAATGGATAGGAGTCCCAGGATCCCTGTGGCACATGGAAAGGGAAATTGGGTCTCCCGCCTCAGGTGGAAACGCGTCCCAATTGCCATGCCAAGACTCGAGGAGAATCCCGAGGTGTCCCTCGCACCTAGGCAGGAGTCCTGACGTCGCTGAACAAACACGTGTCTGGAAGGGCCCTCCCCGTCGTAACTCGAGAATATACCCCAGGTTCCGGCCGCAACTCGAGAAAAACCATGAGACTTCCCCCTCGCAGCGAGATGAGGCCCGATTCCCCTGCACTGAGTGCAGAGCAATTCCGTGTTCCACATCAAACGTGAAAGGAGCCTTGATTTCCTTGATGCCACACCACAGAAAACCCAAAGTCACTGTCTCAAGTCTAGAGGGATCCTGAGGTCACTGGAGCAACACGAAAGGGCTCCGTGGACCCCAAATCAACTCGAGATGAGAGCTTAGTCCCTGGCTTCGACTCAAGAGGAATACCAACTTTCCACAAGCACCTCAAGAGGAGGCTTCTCTCAGCTACAGGTATGTGAGAGGGACCCTGAGTTTGTGGCCTCAAGTGGAATGGACACCGAGATGCTCTGACTCGAAGTGAGGCCGGATATCGCTGGAGTGAATTGAATGCAAGCTCGCCTTGCATCTCCCAAGACGAAGGGATGTCTGAATCCCCTGTGGAGACCACAGAGAAAGACCTAGTTCTCCGCCTCATCGCGACCGGAGGCCTCACATCCTTTGAAAACTCGAGAGGTCCGCGGAGATCAATGCTTCCAAAGGAGACGATGCCTGAATCCTCTTGAAAATGGTTAGGACTCCCAGGATCCCTGTGGCACGTGGGAAGGGACCCTGGGTCTCCCGCGTCACGTGGAGACGCGTCCCAATTGCCTTGCCAAGACTCGAGGAGAATCCCGAGGTGTCACTCGCACCTAGGCAGGAGTCCTGACGTCGCTGAACAAACACGTGTCTGGAAGGGCCCTCCCCGTCGTAACTCGAGAATAGACCCCAGGTTCCGGCCGCAACTCGAGAAAAACCATGAGACTTCCCCCTCGCCGCGAGATGAGGCCCGATTCCCCTGCACTGCATGCAGAGCAATTCCGTGTTCCACATCAAACGTGAAAGGAGCCTTGATTTCCTTGATGGCACACCAGAGAAAACCCAAGATCACTGTCTCAAGTCTAGAGGGATCTTGAGGTCACTGGAGCAACACGAAAGGGATCCGTGGAACACAAATCAACTCGAGATGAGAGCTGAGTCCCTGGCTTCGACTCAAGAGGAATACCAACTTTCCACAAGCACCTCAAGAGGAGGCTTCTCTCAGCTACAGGTATGTGAGAGGGACCCTGAGTTTGTGGCCTCAAGTGGAATGGACACCGAGATGCTCTGACTCGAAGTAAGGCCGGATATCCCTGCAGTGAATTCAATGCATGCTCGCCTTGCATCTCCCAAGACGAAGGGATGTCTGAATCCCCTGTGGAGACCACAGAGAAAGACCTAGTTCCCCGCCTCATCGCGACCGGAGGACTCAGATCCTTTGAAAACTCGAGAGGTCCGCGGAGATCAATGCTTCCAAAGGAGACGATACCTGACTCCTCTTGAAAATGGATCGGAGTCCCAGGATCCCTCTGGCACGTGGAAAGGGACCCTGGGTCTCCCGCCTCACGTGGAGACGCATCCCAATTGCCATGCGAAGACTCGAGGAGAATCCCGAGGTGTCCCTAAAACCTAGATAGGAGTCCTGACGTCGGTGAACAAACACGTGTCTGGAAGGGGCCTTCCCCATCGTAACTCGAGAATATACCCCAGGTTCCGGCCGCAACTCGAGAAAACCATTAGACTTCCCCCTCGCCGCGAGATGAGGCCCGATTCCGCTGCACTGCGTGCAGAGCAATTCCATGTTCCACATCAAACGTGAAAGGAGCCTTGATTTTCTTGATGGCACGCCAGAGAAAACCCAAGATCACTGTCTCAAGTCTAGAGGGATCCTGAAGTCACTGGAGCAACACGAAAGGGCTTCAGGGACACCAAATCAACTCGAGATGAGAGCTTAGTCCCTGGCTTCGACTCAAGAGGAATACAAACTTTCCACAAGCACCTCAAGAGGAGGCTTCTCTCAGCTACAGGTATGTGAGAGGGACCCTGAGTTTGTGGCCTCAAGTGGAATGGACACCGAGATGCTCTGACTGGAAGTAAGGCCGGATATCCCTGCAGTGAATTGAATGCAGGCTCGTCTTGCATCTCCCAAGACGAAGGGATGACTGAATCCCCTGTGGAGACCACAGAGAAGTCCTAGTTCTCCGCCTCATCGCGACCGGAGGCCTCACATCCTTTGAAAACTCGAGAGGTCCGCGGAGATCAATGCTTCCAAAGGAGACGATGCCTGACTCATCTTGAAAATGGATAGGAGTCCCAGGATCCCTGTGGCACGTGGAAAGGGGCCCTTGGTCTCCCGACTCACGTGGAGACGCGTCCCAATTGCCATGCCAAGACTCGAGGAGAATCCCGAGGTGTCCTCGCACCTAGGCAGGAGTCCTGATGTCGCTGAACAAACACATGTCTGGAAGGGCCCTCCCCGTCGTAACTCGAGAATATACCCCAGATTCCGGTCGCAACTCGAGCAAAACCATGAGACTTCCCCCTCGCCGCGAGATGAGGCCCGATTCTCCTGCACTGCGAGCAGAGCAATTCCGTGTCCACATCAAACGTGAAAGGAGCCTTGATTTCCTTGATGGCACTCCAGAGAAAACCCAAGATCACTGTCTCAAGTCTAGAGGGATCCTGAGGTCACTGGAGCAACACGAAAGGGCTCCCTGGACCCCAAATCAACTCGAGATGAGAGCTTAGTCCCTGGCTTTGCCTCAAGAGGAATACCAACTTTCCACAAGCACCTCAAGAGGAGGCTTCTCTCAGCTATAGGTATGTGAGAGGGCCCCTGAGTTTGTGGCCTCAAGTTGAATGGACACCGAGATGCTCTGACTCGAAGTAAGACCAGATATCCCTAAAGTGAATTGAATGCAGGCTCGTCTTGCGTCTCCCAAGACGAAGGGATGTCTGAATCCCCTGTGGAGACCACAGAGAAAGACCTAGTCCTCCGCCTCATCGCGACCGGAGACCTCACATCCTTTGAAAACTCGAGAGGTTGGGGAGATCAATGCTTCCAAAGGAGACGATGCCTGACTCCTCTTGAAAATGGATAGGAGTCCCAGGATCTCTGTGGCACGTGGGAAGGGACCCTGGGTCTCCCGCCTCACGTGGAGACGCGTCCCAATTGCCATGTCAAGACTCGAGGAGAATCCCGAGGTGTCCCTCGCACCTAGGCAGGAGTCCTGACGTCGCTGAACAAACACGTGTCTGGAAGGGCCCTCCCCGTCGTAACTCGAGAATATACCACAGGTTCCGGCCGTAACTCGAGAAAAACCATGAGACTTCCCCCTCGCCGCGAGATGAGGCCCGATTCCCCTGCACTGCGTGCAGAGCAATTCCGTGTTCCACATCAAACGTGAAAGGAGCCTTGATTTCCTTGATGGCACTCCAGAGAAAACCCAAGATCACTGTCTCAATTCTAGAGGGATCCTGAGGTCACTGGAGCAACACGAAATTTCTCCGTAGACCCCAAATCAACTTGAGATGAGAGCTTAGTCCCTGGCTTCGACTCAAGAGGAATACCAACTTGCCACAAGCACCTCAAGAGGAGGCTTCTCTCAGGTACAGGTATGTGAGAGGGACCCTGAGTTTGTGGCCTCAAGTGGAATGGACACCGAGATACTCTGACTCGAAGTAAGGCCGGATATCCCTGCAGTGAATTGAATGCAGGCTCGACTTGCATCTCCCAAGACGAAGGGATGTCTGAATCCCCTGTGGAGACGACAGAGAAAGACCTATTCCTCCGCCTCATCGCGACCGGAGGCCTCACATCCTTTGAAAACTCGACAGGTCTGCGGAGATCAATGCTTCCAAAGGAGACGATCCCTGACTCCTCTTGAAAATGGATAGGAGTCACAGGATCCCTGTGGCACGTGGAAAGGGACCCTGGGTCTCCGGGCTCACGTGGAGACGCGTCCCAATTGCCATGCCAAGACTCGAGGAGAATCCCGAGGTGTCCCTCGCACCTAGGCAGGAGTCCTGACGTCGCTGAACAAACACGTGTCTGGAAGGGCCCTCCCCGTCTTAACTCGAGAATATACCCCAGGTTCCGGCCGTAACTCGAGAAAAACCATGAGACTTCCCCCTCGCCGCGAGATGAGGCCCGATTCCCCTGCACTGCGTGCAGAGAAATTCCGTGTTCCACATCAAACGTGAAAGGAGCCTTGATTTCCTTGATGGCACTCCAGAGAAAACCCAAGATCACTGTCTCAAGTCTAGAGGGATCCTGAGGTCACTGGAGCAACACGAAATGGCTCCGTGGACCCCAAGTCAACTCGAGATGAGAGCTTAGTCCTTGGCTTCGACTCAAGAGTAACACCAAATTTCCACAAGCACCTCAAGAGGAGGCTTCTCTCAGCTACAGGTATGTGAGAGGGCCCCAGAGTTTGTGGCCTCAAGTGGAATGGACACCGAGATGCTCTGACTCGAACTAAGGCTGGATATCCCTGCAGTGAACTGAATTCAGGTTCGGCTTGCATCTTCCAAGACGAATGGATGTCTGAATCCCCTGTGGAGACCACAGAGAAAGACCTAGTCCTCCGCTTCATCGCGAGCGGAGGCCTCACATCCTTCGAAAACTCGAGAGGTCCGCGGAGATCAATGCTTCCAAAGGAGGCGATGGCTGACTCCTCTTGAAAATGGATAGGAGTCCCAGGATCCCTGTGGTACATGGAAAGGGGCCCTTGGTCTCCCGACTCACGTGGAGACGCGTCCCAATTGCCATGCCAAGACTCGAGGAGAATCCCGAGGTGTCCCTCGCACCTAGGCAGGAGTCCTGACGTCGCTGAACAAACACGTGTCTGGAAGGGCCCTCCCCGTCGTAACTCGAGAATATACCCCAGGTTCTGGCCGCAACTCGAGAAAAACCATGAGACTTCCGCTTCGCCCCGAGATGAGGCCCGATTCCCCTGCACTGCGTGCAGAGCAATTCCGTGTTCCACATCAAACGTGAAAGGAGCCGTGATTTCCTTGATGGCACTCCAGAGAAAACCCAAGATCACTGTCTCAAGTTTAGAGGGATCCTGAGGTCACTGGAGCAACACGAAAGGGCTCCGTGGACCCCAAATCAACTCGAGATGAGAGCTTAGTCCCTGGCGTCGACTCAAGAGGAATACCAACTTTCCACAAGCACCTCAAGAGGAGGCTTCTCTCAGCTACAGGTATGTGAGAGGAACCCTGAGTTTGTGGCCTCAAGTGGAATGGACACCGAGATGCTCTGACTCGAAGTAAGGCCGGATATCCCTGCAGTGAATTGAATGCAGGCTCGTCTTGCATCTCCCAAGAAGAAGGGATGTCTGAATCCCCTGTGGAGACCACAGAGAAAGACCTAGTCCTCCGCCTCATCGCGACCGGAGGCCTGACATCCTTTGAAAACTAGAGATGTCCGCGGAGATCAATGCTTCCAAAGGAGACGATGACTGACTCCTCTTGAAAATGGATAGGAGTCCCAGGATCCCTGTGGCACGTGGAAAGGGACCCTGGGTTTCCCGCCTCACGTGGAGACACGTTCCAATTGCCATGCCAAGACTCGAGGAGAATCCCGAGGTGTCCCTCGCACCTAGGCAGGAGTCCTGACGTCGCTGAAGAAACACGTGTCTGGAAGGGCCCTCCCCGTCGTAACTCGGGAATATACCCCAGGTTCCGGCCGCAACTCGAGAAAAACCATGAGACTTCCCCCTCGCGGCGAGATGAGGCTCGATTCCCCTCCACTGCGTGCCGAGCAATTCCGTGTTCCACATCCAACGTGAAAGGAGCCTTGATTTCCTTGATGGCACTCCAGAGAAAACCCAAGATCACTGTCTCAAGTCTAGAGGGATCCTGAGGTCACTGGAGCAACACGAAAGGGCTCCGTGGACCCCAAGTCAACTCGAGATGAGAGCTTAGTCCCTGGCTTCGACTCAAGAGGAATACCAACTTTCCACAAGCACCTCAAGAGGAGGCTTCTCTCAGCTACAGGTATGTGAGAGGGACCCTGAGATTGTGGCCTCAAGTGGAATGGACACCGAGATGCTCTGACTCGAAGTAAGGCCGGATATCCCTGCAGTGAATTAAATGCAGGCTCGTCTTGCATCTCCCAAGACGAAGGGATGTCTGCATCCCCTGTGGAGACCACAGAGAAAGACCTAGTCCTCCGCCTCATCGCGACCGGAGGCCTCACATCCTTTGAAAACTCGAGAGGTCGGCGGAGATCAATGCTTCCAAAGGAGACGATGCTTGACTCCTCTTGAAAATGGATAGGAGTCCCAGGATCCCTGTGGCACGTGGAAAGGGACCCTGGGTCTCCCGCCTAACGTGGAGACGGGTCCCAATTGCCATGCCAAGACTCGAGGAGAATCCCGAGGTGTCCCTCGCACCTAGGCAGGAGTCCTGACGTCGCTGAACAAACACGTGTCTGGAAGGGCCCTCCCCGTCGTAACTCGAGAATATACCCCAGGTTCCGGCCGCAACTCGAGAAAAACCATGAGACTTCTCCCTCGCCGCGAGATGAGGCCCGATTCCCCTGCACTGCGTGCAGAGCAATTCCGTGTTCCACATCAAACGTGAAAGGAGCCTTGATTTCCTTGATGGCACTCCAGAGAAAACCCAAGATAACTGTCTCAATTCTAGAGGGATCCTGAGGTCACTGGAGCAACACGAAATATCTCCGTGGACCCCAAATCAACTTGAGATGAGAGCTTAGTTCCTGGCTTCGACTGAAGAGGAATACCAACTTGCCACAAGCACCACAAGAGGAGGCTTCTCTCAGGTACATGTATGTAAGAGGGACCCTGAGTTTGTGGCCTCAAGTGGAATGGACACCGAGATACTCTGACTCGAAGTAAGGCCGGATATCCCTGCAGTGAATTGAAGGCAGGCTCGACTTGCTTCTCCCAAGACGAAGGGATGTCTGAATCCCCTGTGGAGACGACAGAGAAAGACCTAGTCCTCCGCCTCATCGCGACCGGAGGCCTCACATCCTTTGAAAACTCGAGAGGTCTGCTGAGATCAATGCTTCCCAAGGAGACGATGCCTGACTCCTCTTGAAAATGGATAGGAGTCCCAGGATCCCTGTGGCACGTCGAAAGGGACCCTGTGTCTCCCGTCTCACGTGGAGACGCGTCCCAATTGCCATGCCAAGTCTCGAGGAGAATCCCGAGGTGTCCCTCGCACCTAGGCAGGAGTCCTGACGTCGCTGAACAAACACGTGTCTGGAAGGGCCCTCCCCGTCGTAACTGAGAATATATCCCAGGTTCCAGCCGCAACTCGAGAAAAACCATGAGACTTCCCCTCGCCGGGAGATGAGGCCCGATTCCCCTGCACTGTGTGCAGAGCAATTCCGTGTTCCACATCAAACGTGAAAGGAGCCTTGATTTCCTTGATGGCACTCCAGAGAAAACCCAAGATCACTGTCTCAAGTCTAGAGGGATCCTGAGGTCACTGGAGCAACACGAAAGTGCTCTGTCTAACCCAAATCAACTCGAGATGAGAGCTTAGTCCCTGGCTTCGACTCAAGAGGAATACCAACTTTCCACAAGCACCTCAAGAGGAGGCTTCTCTCAGCTACAGGTATGTGAGAGGGACCCTGAGTTTGTGGCCTCAAGTGGAGTGGACACCGAGATGCTCTGACTCGAAATAAGGCCGGATATCCATGCAGTGAATTGAATGCAGGCTCGTCTTGCATCTCCCAAGATGAAGGGATGTCTGAATCCCCTGTGGAGACCACAGAGAAAGACCTAGTTCTCCGCCTCATCGCAACCGGAGGCCTCACATCCTTTGAAAACTCGAGCGGTCCCCGCAGAACAAAGCTTCCAATGGAGACGATGCCTGACTCCTCTTGAAAATGGATAGGAGTCCCAGGATCCCTGTGGCACGTGGAAAGGGACCCTGGGTCTCCCGCCTCACGTGGAGACGCGTCCCAATTGCCATGCCAAGACTCGAGGAGAATCCCGAGGTGTCCCTCGCACCTAGGCAGGAGTCATGACGTCGCTGAACAAACACGTGTCTGGAAGGGACCTCCCCGTCGTAACTCGAGAATATAAATCAGGTTCCGGCCGCAACTCGAGAAAAAATATGAGACTTCCCCCTCGCCGCGAGATGAGGCCCGATGCCCCTGCACTGCGTGCAGAGCAATTCCGTGTTCCACATCAAACGTGAAAGGAGCCTTGATTTCCTTGATGGCACTCCAGAGAAAACCCAAGATCACTGTCTCAAGTCTAGAGAGATCCTGAGGTCACTGGAGCAACACGAAAGGGCTCCGAGGACCCCAAATCAACTCGGGATGAGAGCTTAGTCCCTGGCTTCGTCTGAAGAGGAATACCAACTTTCCACAAGCACATCAAGAGGAGGCTTCTCTAAGCTACAGGTATGTGAGAGGGACATTGAGTTTGTGGCCTCAAGTGGAATGGACACCGAGATGCTCTGACTCGAAGTAAGGCCGGATATGCCTGCAGTGAATGGAATGCAGGCTCGTCTTGCATCTCCGAAGACGAAGGGATGTCTGAATCCCCTGTGGAGACCACAGAGAAAGAACTAGTCGTCCGACTCCACGCGACCGGAGGCCTCACATCCTTTGAAAACTCGAGAGGTCCGCGGAGATCAATGCTTCCAAAGGAGACGATGCCTCACTCCTCTTGAAAATGGATAGGAGTCCCAGGATCCCTGTGGCACGTGGAAAGGGACCCTGGGTCTCCCTTCTCACGTGGAGACGCGTCCCAATTGCCATGCCAAGACTCGAGGAGAATCCCGAGGTGTCCCTCGCACCTAGGCAGGAGTCCTGACGTCGCTGAACAAACACGTGTCTGGAAGGGCCCTCCCCGTCGTAACTCGAGAATATACCCCAGGTTCCGGCCGCAACTCGAGAAAAACCATGAGACTTCCCCCTCGCCGCGAGATGAGCCCTGATTCCCCTGCACTGCGTGCAGAGCAATTCCGTGTTCCACATCAAACGTGAAAGAAGCCTTGATTTCCTTGATGGCACTCCAGAGAAAACCCAAGATCACTGTCTCAAGTCTAGAGGGATCCTGAGGTCGCTGGAGCAACACGAAAGGGCTCCGTGTACCCCAAATCAACTCGAGATGAGAGCTTAGTCCCTGGCTTCGACTCAAGTGGAATACCAACTTTCCACAAGCACCTCAAGAGGAGGCTTCTCTCAGCTACAGATATGTGAGAGGGACCCTGAGTTTGTGGCCTCAAGTGGAATGGACACCGAGATGCTCTGACTCGAAGTAAGGCCGGATATGCCTGCAGTGAATTGAATGCAGGCTCGTCTTGCATCTCCGAAGACGAAGGGATGTCTAAATCCCCTGTGGAGACCACAGAGAAAGACCTAGTCGTCCGACACAACGCGACCGGAGGCCTCACATCCTTTGAAAACTCGAGAGGTCCGCGGAGATCAATGCTTCCAAAGGAGACGATGCCTGCCTCCTCTTGAAAATGGATAGGAGTCCCAGGATCCCTGTGGCACGTCGAAAGGGACCCTGGGTCTCCCGCCTCACGTGGAGACGCGTCCCAATTGCCATGCCACGACTCGAGGAGAATCCCGAGGTGTACCTCGCACCTAGGCAGGAGTCCTGACGTCGCTGAACAAACACGTGTCTGGAAGGGCCCTCCCCGTCGTAACTCGAGAATATACCCCCGGTTCCGGCCACAACTCGAGAAAAACCATGAGACTTCCAGCTCGCCGCGAGATGAGGCCCGATTCCCCTGCACTGCGTGCAGAGCAATTCCGTGTTCCACATCAAACGTGAAAGGAGCCTTGATTTCCTTGATGGCACTCCAGAGAAACCCCAAGATGACTGTCTCAAATCTAGAGGGATCCTGAGGTCACTGGAGCAACACGAAAGGGCTCCGTGGACCCCAAATCAACTCGAGATGAGAGCTTTTCTCTGGCTTCGACTCAAGAGGAATACCAACTTTCCACAAGCACCTCAAGAGGAGGATTCTCTCAGCTACAGGTATGTGAGAGGGACCCTGAGTTTGTGGCCTCAAGTGGAATGGACACCGAGATGCTCTGACTCAAAGTAAGGCCGGATATCCTTGCAAAGAATTGAATGCAGGCTCGTCTTGCATCTCCCAAGACGAAGGGATGTCTGAATCCCCTGTGGAGACCACAGAGAATGACCTAGTTCTCCGCCTCATCGCGACCGGAGGCCTCACATCCTTTGAAAACTCGAGAGGTCCGCGCAGAACAAAGCTTCCAAAGGAGACGATGCCTGACTCATCTTGAAAATGGATAGGAGTCCCAGGATCCGTGTGGCACGTGGAAAGGGACCCTGGGTCTCCACCTCAGGTGGAGACGCGTCCCAATTGCCATGCCAAGACTCGAGGAGAATCCCGAGGTGTCCCTCACACCTAGGCAGGAGTCCTGCCGTCGCTGAACAAACACGTGTCTGGAAGGGCCCTCCCCGTCATAACTCGAGAATATACCCCAGGTTCCGGCCGCAACTCGAGAAAAACCATGAGACTTCCCCCTCTCCGCGAGATGAGGCCCGATTCCCCTTCACTTCGTGCAGAGCAATTCCGTGTTCCACATCAAACGTGAAAGGAGCCTTGATTTCCTTGATGGCACTCCAGAGAAAACCCAAGATCACTGTCTCAAGTCTAGAGGGATCCTGAGGTCACTGGAGCAACACGAAAGGGCTCCGTGGACCCCAAATCAACTCGAGATGAGAGCTTAGTCCCTGGCTTCGACTTAAGAGGAATACCAACGTTCCACAAGCACCTCAAGAGGAGGCTTCTCTCAGCTACAGGTATGTGAGAGGGACCCTGAGTTTGTGGCCTCAAGTGGAATGGACGCCGAGATGCTCTGACTCGAAGTAAGGCCGGATATGCCTGCAGTGAATTGAATGCAGGCTCGTCTTGGATCTCCCAAGACGAAGGGATGTCTGAATCCCCTGTGGAGACCACAGAGAAAGACCTAGTTCTCCGCCTCAACGCGACCGGAGGCCTCACATCCTTTGAAAATTCGAGAGGTCCGCGCAGAACAAAGCTTCCAAAGGAGACGATGCCTGACTCCTCTTGAAAATGGATAGGAGTCCCAGGATCCCTGTGGCATGTGGAAAGGGACCCTGGGTCTCCCGCCTCACGTGGAGACGGGTCCCAATTGCCATGCCAAGACTCGAGAGGAATCCCGAGGTGTCCCTTGCACCTAGGCAGGAGTCCTGACGTCGCTGAACAAACACGTGTCTGGAAGGGCCCTCCCCGTCGTAACTCGAGAATATACCCCAGGTTCCGGCCGCAACTCGAGAAAAAATATGAGACTTCCCCCTCGCCGCGAGATGAGGCCCGATTCCCCTGCACTGCGTGCAGAGCAATTCCGTGTTCCACATCAAACGTGAAAGGAGCCTTGATTTCCTTGATGGCACTCCAGAGAAAACCCAAGATCACTGTCTCAAGTCTAGAGGGATCCTGAGGTCACTGGAGAAACACGAAAGGGCTCCGTGGACCCCAAATCAACTCGGGATGAGAGCTTAGTCCCTGGCTTCGTATGAAGAGGAATACCAACTTTCCACAAGCACATCAAGAGGAGGCTTCTCTAAGCTACAGGTATGTGAGAGGGACATTGAGTTTGTGGCCTCAAGTGGAATGGACACCGAGATGCTCTGACTCGAAGTAAGGCCGGATATGCCTGCAGTGAATGGAATGCAGGCTCGTCTTGCATCTCCCAAGACGAAGGGATGTCTGAATCCCCTGTGGAGACCACAGAGAAAGACCTAGTCGTCCGACTCCACGCGACCGGAGGCCTCACATCCTTTGAAAACTCGAGAGGTCCGCGGAGATCAATGCTTCCAAAGGAGACGATGCCTCACTCCTCTTGAAAATGGATAGGAGTCCCAGGATCCCTGTGGCACGTGGAAAGGGAACCTGGGTCTCCCGCCTCAAGTGGAGACGCGTCCCAATTGCCATGCCAAGACTCGAGGAGAATCCCGAGGTGTCCCTCGCACCTAGGCAGGAGTCCTGACGTCGCTGAACAAACACGTGTCTGGAAGGGCCCTCCCCGTCGTAACTCGAGAATATACCCCAGGTTCCGGCCGCAACTCGAGAAAAACCATGAGACTTGTCCCTCGCCGAGAGATGAGGCCCCATTCCCCTGCACTGCGTGCAGAGCAATTCCGTGTTTCACCTCAAACGTGAAAGGAGCCTTGATTTCCTTGATGGCACTCCAGAGAAAACCCAAGATCACTGTCTCAAGTTTAGAGGGATCCTGAGGTCACTGGAGTAACACGAAAGGGCTCCGTGGACCCCAAATCAACTCGACATGAGAGCATAGTCCCTGGCTTCGACTCAAGAGGAATACCAACTTTTCACAAGCACGTCAAGAGGAGGCTTCTCTCAGCTACAGGTATGTGAGAGGGACCCTGAGTTTGTGGCCTCAAGTAGAATGGACACCGAGATGCTCTGACTCGAAGTAAGGCCGGATATCCCTGCAGTGAATTGAATGCAGGCTCGTCTTGCATCTCCGAAGACGAAGGGATGTCTGAATCCCCTGTGGAGACCACAGAGAAAGACCTAGTTCTCCGCCTCATCGCGACCGGAGGCCTCACATCCTTTGAAAACTCGAGAGGTCCGCGGAGATCAATGCTTCCAAAGGAGACGATGCCTGACTCCTCTTGAAAATGGATAGGTGTGCCAGGTTCCCTGTGGCACGTGGAAAGGGACCCTGGGTCTCCCGCCTCACGTGGAGACGCGTCCCAATTGCCATGCCAAGACTCGAGGAGAATCCCGAGGTGTCCCTCGCACCTAGGCAGGAGTCCTGACGTTGCTGAACAAACACGTGTCTGGAAGGGCCCTCCCCGTCGTAACTCGAGAATATACCCCAGGGTCCGTCCGCAACTCGAGAAAAACCATGAGACTTCCCCATCGCCCCGAGATGAGGCCCGATTCCGTGCACTGCGTGCAGAGCAATTCCATGTTCCACATCAAATGTGAACGGAGCCTTGATTTCCTTGAAGGCACTCCAGAGAAAACCCAAGATCACTGTCTCAAGTCTAGAGGGATCCTGAGGTAACTGGAGCAACACGAAAGGGCTCCGTGGACCCCAAGTCAACTCGAGATGAGAGCTTAGTCCCTGGCTTCGACTCAAGAGGAATACCAACTTTGCACAAGCACGTCAAGAGGAGGCTTCTCTCAGCAAGAGGTATGTGAGAGGGACCCTGAGTTTGTGGCCTCAAGTGGAATGGACACATAGATTCTCTGACTCGAAGTAAGGCCGGATATCCCTCCAGTGAATTGAATGGAGGCTCGTCTTGCATCTCCCAAGACGAAGGGATGTCTGAATCCCCTGTGGAGACGACAGAGAAAGACCTATTCCTCCGCCTCATCGCGACCGGAGGCCTCACATCCTTTGAAAACTCGAGAGGTCTGCGGAGATCATTGCTTCCAAAGAGACGTTGCCTGACTCCTCTTGAAAATGGATAGGAGTCCCAGGATCCCTGTGGCACCTCGAAAGGGACCCTGGGTCTCCCGCCTCACGTGGAGATGCGTCCCAATTGCCATGCCAAGACTCGAGGAGAATCCCGAGGTGTAACTCGCACCTAGGCAGGAGTCCTGACGTCACTGAACAAACACGTGTCTGGAAGGGCCCTTCCCATTGTAACTCTAGACTATACCCAAGCTTCCGGCCGCAACTCGAGAAGAACCATGAGACTTCCCCCTCGCCGCGAGATAATGCCCGATTCCCCTGCACTGCGTGCAGAGCAATTCCGTGTTCCACATCAAACATGAAAGGAGACTTGATTTCCTTGATGGCACTCCAGAGAAAACCCAAGATAACTTTTTCAAGTCTAGAGGGATCCTGACGTCACTGGAGCAACACGAAAGGGCTCCGTGGACCCCAAATCAACTCGAGATGAGAGCTTAGTCCCTGGCTTCGACTCAAGAGGAATACCAGCTTTCCACAAGCACCTGAAGAGTAGGCTTCTCTCAGCTACAGGTATGTGAGAGGGACCCTGAGTTTGTGGCCTCAAGTGGAATGGGCACCGAGATGCTCTGACTCGAAGTAAGGCCGGATATCCCTGCAGTGAATTGAATGCACGCTCGTCTTGCATCTCTCAAGACGAAGGGATGTCTGAATCCCCTGTGGAGACCACAGAGAAAGACCGAGTTCTCCGCCTCATCGCGACCTGAGGCCTCACTTCCTTTGAAAACTCGAGAGGTCCGCGGAGATCAATGCTTCCAAAGGAGACGATGCCTGACTCCTCTTGAAAATGGATAGGAGTCCCAGGATCCCTGTGCCAAGTGGAGAGGGACCCTGGGTCTCCCGCCTCACGTGGAGAGGCGTCCCAATAGCCATGCCAAGACTCGAGGAAAATCCCGAGGTGTCCCTCGCACCTAGGCAGGAGTCCTGACGTCGCTGAACAAACACTTGTCTGGAAGGGCCGTCCCCGTTGTAACTCGAGAATATACCCCAGGTTCCGGCCGCAACTTGAGAAAAACCATGAGACTTTCCCCTCGCCGCGAGATGAGGCCCGATTCCCCTGCACTGCGTGCAGAGCAATTCCGTGTCCACATCAGACGTGAAAGGAGCCTTGATTTCCTTGATGGCACTCCAGAGAAAACCCAAGATAACTGTCTCAATTCTAGAGGGATCCTGAGGTCACTGGAGCAACACGAAATATCTCCGTGGACCCCAAATCAACTTGAGATGAGAGCTTAGTTCCTGGCTTCGACTGAAGAGGAATACCAACTTGCCACAAGCACCACAAGAGGAGGCTTCTCTCAGGTACATGTATGTAAGAGGGACCCTGAGTTTGTGGCCTCAAGTGGAATGGACACCGAGATACTCTGACTCGAAGTAAGGCCGGATATAGCTGCAGTGAATTGAAGGCAGGCTCGACTTGCATCTCCCAAGACGAAGGGATGTCTGAATCCCCTGTGGAGACGACAGAGAAAGACCTAGTCCTCCGCCTCATCGCGACCGGAGGCCTCACATCCTTTGAAAACTCGAGAGGTCTGCTGAGATCAATGCTTCCCAAGGAGACGATGCCTGACTCCTCTTGAAAATGGATAGGAGTCCCAGGATCCCTGTGGCACGTCGAAAGGGACCCTGTGTCTCCCGTCTCACGTGGAGACGCGTCCCAATTGCCATGCCAAGTCTCGAGGAGAATCCCGAGGTGTCCCTCGCACCTAGGCAGGAGTCCTGACGTCGCTGAACAAACACGTGTCTGGAAGGGCCCTCCCCGTCGTAACTGAGAATATATCCCAGGTTCCAGCCGCAACTCGAGAAAAACCATGAGACTTCCCCTCGCCGGGAGATGAGGCCCGATTCCCCTGCACTGTGTGCAGAGCAATTCCGTGTTCCACATCAAACGTGAAAGGAGCCTTGATTTCCTTGATGGCACTCCAGAGAAAACCCAAGATCACTGTCTCAAGTCTAGAGGGATCCTGAGGTCACTGGAGCAACACGAAAGTGCTCTGTCTAACCCAAATCAACTCGAGATGAGAGCTTAGTCCCTGGCTTCGACTCAAGAGGAATACCAACTTTCCACAAGCACCTCAAGAGGAGGCTTCTCTCAGCTACAGGTATGTGAGAGGGACCCTGAGTTTGTGGCCTCAAGTGGAGTGGACACCGAGATGCTCTGACTCGAAATAAGGCCGGATATCCATGCAGTGAATTGAATGCAGGCTCGTCTTGCATCTCCCAAGACGAAGGGATGTCTGAATCCCCTGTGGAGACCACAGAGAAAGACCTAGTTCTCCGCCTCATCGCAACCGGAGGCCTCACATCCTTTGAAAACTCGAGCGGTCCCCGCAGAACAAAGCTTCCAATGGAGACGATGCCTGACTCCTCTTGAAAATGGATAGGAGTCCCAGGATCCCTGTGGCACGTGGAAAGGGACCCTGGGTCTCCCGCCTCACGTGGAGACGCGTCCCAATTGCCATGCCAAGACTCGAGGAGAATCCCGAGGTGTCCCTCGCACCTAGGCAGGAGTCATGACGTCGCTGAACAAACACGTGTCTGGAAGGGACCTCCCCGTCGTAACTCGAGAATATAAATCAGGTTCCGGCCGCAACTCGAGAAAAAATATGAGACTTCCCCCTCGCCGCGAGATGAGGCCCGATGCCCCTGCACTGCGTGCAGAGCAATTCCGTGTTCCACATCAAACGTGAAAGGAGCCTTGATTTCCTTGATGGCACTCCAGAGAAAACCCAAGATCACTGTCTCAAGTCTAGAGAGATCCTGAGGTCACTGGAGCAACACGAAAGGGCTCCGAGGACCCCAAATCAACTCGGGATGAGAGCTTAGTCCCTGGCTTCGTCTGAAGAGGAATACCAACTTTCCACAAGCACATCAAGAGGAGGCTTCTCTAAGCTACAGGTATGTGAGAGGGACATTGAGTTTGTGGCCTCAAGTGGAATGGACACCGAGATGCTCTGACTCGAAGTAAGGCCGGATATGCCTGCAGTGAATGGAATGCAGGCTCGTCTTGCATCTCCGAAGACGAAGGGATGTCTGAATCCCCTGTGGAGACCACAGAGAAAGAACTAGTCGTCCGACTCCACGCGACCGGAGGCCTCACATCCTTTGAAAACTCGAGAGGTCCGCGGAGATCAATGCTTCCAAAGGAGACGATGCCTCACTCCTCTTGAAAATGGATAGGAGTCCCAGGATCCCTGTGGCACGTGGAAAGGGACCCTGGGTCTCCCGTCTCACGTGGAGACGCGTCCCAATTGCCATGCCAAGACTCGAGGAGAATCCCGAGGTGTCCCTCGCACCTAGGCAGGAGTCCTGACGTCGCTGAACAAACACGTGTCTGGAAGGGCCCTCCCCGTCGTAACTCGAGAATATACCCCAGGTTCCGGCCGCAACTCGAGAAAAACCATGAGACTTCCCCCTCGCCGCGAGATGAGCCCTGATTCCCCTGCACTGCGTGCAGAGCAATTCCGTGTTCCACATCAAACGTGAAAGAAGCCTTGATTTCCTTGATGGCACTCCAGAGAAAACCCAAGATCACTGTCTCAAGTCTAGAGGGATCCTGAGGTCGCTGGAGCAACACGAAAGGGCTCCGTGTACCCCAAATCAACTCGAGATGAGAGCTTAGTCCCTGGCTTCGACTCAAGTGGAATACCAACTTTCCACAAGCACCTCAAGAGGAGGCTTCTCTCAGCTACAGATATGTGAGAGGGACCCTGAGTTTGTGGCCTCAAGTGGAATGGACACCGAGATGCTCTGACTCGAAGTAAGGCCGGATATGCCTGCAGTGAATTGAATGCAGGCTCGTCTTGCATCTCCGAAGACGAAGGGATGTCTAAATCCCCTGTGGAGACCACAGAGAAAGACCTAGTCGTCCGACACAACGCGACCGGAGGCCTCACATCCTTTGAAAACTCGAGAGGTCCGCGGAGATCAATGTTTCCAAAGGAGACGATGCCTGCCTCCTCTTGAAAATGGATAGGAGTCCCAGGATCCCTGTGGCACGTCGAAAGGGACCCTGGGTCTCCCGCCTCACGTGGAGACGCGTCCCAATTGCCATGCCACGACTCGAGGAGAATCCCGAGGTGTACCTCGCACCTAGGCAGGAGTCCTGACGTCGCTGAACAAACACGTGTCTGGAAGGGCCCTCCCCGTCGTAACTCGAGAATATACCCCCGGTTCCGGCCACAACTCGAGAAAAACCATGAGACTTCCAGCTCGCCGCGAGATGAGGCCCGATTCCCCTGCACTGCGTGCAGAGCAATTCCGTGTTCCACATCAAACGTGAAAGGAGCCTTGATTTCCTTGATGGCACTCCAGAGAAACCCCAAGATGACTGTCTCAAATCTAGAGGGATCCTGAGGTCACTGGAGCAACACGAAAGGGCTCCGTGGACCCCAAATCAACTCGAGATGAGAGCTTTTCTCTGGCTTCGACTCAAGAGGAATACCAACTTTCCACAAGCACCTCAAGAGGAGGATTCTCTCAGCTACAGGTATGTGAGAGGGACCCTGAGTTTGTGGCCTCAAGTGGAATGGACACCGAGATGCTCTGACTCAAAGTAAGGCCGGATATCCTTGCAAAGAATTGAATGCAGGCTCGTCTTGCATCTCCCAAGACGAAGGGATGTCTGAATCCCCTGTGGAGACCACAGAGAATGACCTAGTTCTCCGCCTCATCGCGACCGGAGGCCTCACATCCTTTGAAAACTCGAGAGGTCCGCGCAGAACAAAGCTTCCAAAGGAGACGATGCCTGACTCATCTTGAAAATGGATAGGAGTCCCAGGATCCGTGTGGCACGTGGAAAGGGACCCTGGGTCTCCACCTCAGGTGGAGACGCGTCCCAATTGCCATGCCAAGACTCGAGGAGAATCCCGAGGTGTCCCTCACACCTAGGCAGGAGTCCTGCCGTCGCTGAACAAACACGTGTCTGGAAGGGCCCTCCCCGTCATAACTCGAGAATATACCCCAGGTTCCGGCCGCAACTCGAGAAAAACCATGAGACTTCCCCCTCTCCGCGAGATGAGGCCCGATTCCCCTTCACTTCGTGCAGAGCAATTCCGTGTTCCACATCAAACGTGAAAGGAGCCTTGATTTCCTTGATGGCACTCCAGAGAAAACCCAAGATCACTGTCTCAAGTCTAGAGGGATCCTGAGGTCACTGGAGAAACACGAAAGGGCTCCGTGGACCCCAAATCAACTCGGGATGAGAGCTTAGTCCCTGGCTTCGTATGAAGAGGAATACCAACTTTCCACAAGCACATCAAGAGGAGGCTTCTCTAAGCTACAGGTATGTGAGAGGGACATTGAGTTTGTGGCCTCAAGTGGAATGGACACCGAGATGCTCTGACTCGAAGTAAGGCCGGATATGCCTGCAGTGAATGGAATGCAGGCTCGTCTTGCATCTCCCAAGACGAAGGGATGTCTGAATCCCCTGTGGAGACCACAGAGAAAGACCTAGTCGTCCGACTCCACGCGACCGGAGGCCTCACATCCTTTGAAAACTCGAGAGGTCCGCGGAGATCAATGCTTCCAAAGGAGACGATGCCTCACTCCTCTTGAAAATGGATAGGAGTCCCAGGATCCCTGTGGCACGTGGAAAGGGACCCTGGGTCTCCCGCCTCAAGTGGAGACGCGTCCCAATTGCCATGCCAAGACTCGAGGAGAATCCCGAGGTGTCCCTCGCACCTAGGCAGGAGTCCTGACGTCGCTGAACAAACACGTGTCTGGAAGGGCCCTCCCCATCGTAACTCGAGAATATACCCCAGGTTCCGGCCGCAACTCGAGAAAAACCATGAGACTTGTCCCTCGCCGAGAGATGAGGCCCCATTCCCCTGCACTGCGTGCAGAGCAATTCCGTGTTTCACCTCAAACGTGAAAGGAGCCTTGATTTCCTTGATGGCACTCCAGAGAAAACCCAAGATCACTGTCTCAAGTTTAGAGGGATCCTGAGGTCACTGGAGTAACACGAAAGGGCTCCGTGGACCCCAAATCAACTCGACATGAGAGCATAGTCCCTGGCTTCGACTCAAGAGGAATACCAACTTTTCACAAGCACGTCAAGAGGAGGCTTCTCTCAGCTACAGGTATGTGAGAGGGACCCTGAGTTTGTGGCCTCAAGTAGAATGGACACCGAGATGCTCTGACTCGAAGTAAGGCCGGATATCCCTGCAGTGAATTGAATGCAGGCTCGTCTTGCATCTCCGAAGACGAAGGGATGTCTGAATCCCCTGTGGAGACCACAGAGAAAGACCTAGTTCTCCGCCTCATCGCGACCGGAGGCCTCACATCCTTTGAAAACTCGAGAGGTCCGCGGAGATCAATGCTTCCAAAGGAGACGATGCCTGACTCCTCTTGAAAATGGATAGGTGTGCCAGGTTCCCTGTGGCACGTGGAAAGGGACCCTGGGTCTCCCGCCTCACGTGGAGACGCGTCCCAATTGCCATGCCAAGACTCGAGGAGAATCCCGAGGTGTCCCTCGCACCTAGGCAGGAGTCCTGACGTTGCTGAACAAACACGTGTCTGGAAGGGCCCTCCCCGTCGTAACTCGAGAATATACCCCAGGGTCCGTCCGCAACTCGAGAAAAACCATGAGACTTCCCCATCGCCCCGAGATGAGGCCCGATTCCGTGCACTGCGTGCAGAGCAATTCCATGTTCCACATCAAATGTGAACGGAGCCTTGATTTCCTTGAAGGCACTCCAGAGAAAACCCAAGATCACTGTCTCAAGTCTAGAGGGATCCTGAGGTAACTGGAGCAACACGAAAGGGCTCCGTGGACCCCAAGTCAACTCGAGATGAGAGCTTAGTCCCTGGCTTCGACTCAAGAGGAATACCAACTTTGCACAAGCACGTCAAGAGGAGGCTTCTCTCAGCAAGAGGTATGTGAGAGGGACCCTGAGTTTGTGGCCTCAAGTGGAATGGACACATAGATTCTCTGACTCGAAGTAAGGCCGGATATCCCTCCAGTGAATTGAATGGAGGCTCGTCTTGCATCTCCCAAGACGAAGGGATGTCTGAATCCCCTGTGGAGACCTCAGAGAAAGACCTATTCCTCCGCCTCATCGCGACCGGAGGCCTCACATCCTTTGAAAACTCGAGAGGTCTGCGGAGATCATTGCTTCCAAAGAGACGTTGCCTGACTCCTCTTGAAAATGGATAGGAGTCCCAGGATCCCTGTGGCACCTCGAAAGGGACCCTGGGTCTCCCGCCTCACGTGGAGATGCGTCCCAATTGCCATGCCAAGACTCGAGGAGAATCCCGAGGTGTAACTCGCACCTAGGCAGGAGTCCTGACGTCACTGAACAAACACGTGTCTGGAAGGGCCCTTCCCATTGTAACTCTAGACTATACCCAAGCTTCCGGCCGCAACTCGAGAAGAACCATGAGACTTCCCCCTCGCCGCGAGATAATGCCCGATTCCCCTGCACTGCGTGCAGAGCAATTCCGTGTTCCACATCAAACATGAAAGGAGACTTGATTTCCTTGATGGCACTCCAGAGAAAACCCAAGATAACTTTTTCAAGTCTAGAGGGATCCTGACGTCACTGGAGCAACACGAAAGGGCTCCGTGGACCCCAAATCAACTCGAGATGCGAGGTTAGTCCCTGGCTTCGACTCAAGAGGAATACCAGCTTTCCACAAGCACCTGAAGAGTAGGCTTCTCTCAGCTACAGGTATGTGAGAGGGACCCTGAGTTTGTGGCCTCAAGTGGAATGGGCACCGAGATGCTCTGACTCGAAGTAAGGCCGGATATCCCTGCAGTGAATTGAATGCACGCTCGTCTTGCATCTCTCAAGACGAAGGGATGTCTGAATCCCCTGTGGAGACCACAGAGAAAGACCGAGTTCTCCGCCTCATCGCGACCTGAGGCCTCACTTCCTTTGAAAACTCGAGAGGTCCGCGGAGATCAATGCTTCCAAAGGAGACGATGCCTGACTCCTCTTGAAAATGGATAGGAGTCCCAGGATCCCTGTGCCAAGTGGAGAGGGACCCTGGGTCTCCCGCCTCACGTGGAGAGGCGTCCCAATACCCATGCCAAGACTCGAGGAAAATCCCGAGGTGTCCCTCGCACCTAGGCAGGAGTCCTGACGTCGCTGAACAAACACTTGTCTGGAAGGGCCGTCCCCGTTGTAACTCGAGAATATACCCCAGGTTCCGGTCGCAACTTGAGAAAAACCATGAGACTTTCCCCTCGCCGCGAGATGAGGCCCGATTCCCCTGCACTGCGTGCAGAGCAATTCCGTGTTCCACATCAAACGTGAAAGGAGCCTTGATTTCCTTAATGGCACTCCAGAGAAAATCCAACATCACTGTCTCAAGTCTAGAGGGATCCTGAGGTCACTGGAGAAACACGAAAGGGCTCCGTGGACCCCAAATCAACTCGAAATGAGAGCTTAGTCCCTGGCTTCGACTCAAGAGGAATACCAACTTTCCACAAGCACCTCAAGGGGAGGCTTCTCTCAGCTACAGGTATGTGAGAGGGACCCTGAGTTTGTGGCCTCAAGTGGAATGGACACCGAGATGCTCTGACTCGAAGTAAGGCCGGATATCCCTGCAGTGAATTGAATGCAGGCTCGTCTTGCATCTCCCAAGACGAAGGGATGTCTGAATCCCCTGTGGAGACAACAGAGAAGAAACTAGTTCTCTGCCTCATCGCGACCGGAGGCCTCACATCCTTTGAAAACTCGAGAGGTCCGCGGAGATCAATGCTTCCAAAGGAGACGATGCCTGACTCCTCTTGAAAATGAATAGGAGTCCCAGGATCCCTGTGGCACATGGAAAGGGACCCTGCGACTCCCGCCTCACGTGGAGACGCGTCCCAATTGCCATGCCAAGACTCGAGGAGAATCCCGAGGTGTCCCTCGCACCTAGGCAGGAGTCCTGACGTCGCTGACAAACACGTGTCTGGAAGGGCGCTCCCAGTCGAAAATCGAGAATATACCCCAGGTTCAGGCCGCAACTCCAGAACAACCATGAGACTTCCCCCTCGCCGCGAGATGAGGCCCGATTCCCCTGCACTGCCTGCAAAGCAATTCCGTGTTCCACATCAAACTAGAAAGGCCCCTTGATTTCCTTGATGGCACTCCAGAGAAAACCCAAGATCACTGTCTCAAGTCTAGAGGGATCCTGAGGTCACTGTAGCAACAGGAAAGGGCTCCGTGGAGCCCAAATCAACTCGAGATGAGAGCTTAGTCCCTGGCTTCGACTCAAGAGGAATACCAACTTTCCACAAGCACCTCAAGAGGAGGCTTCTCTCAACTACAGGTATGTGAGAGGGACCCTGAGTTTGTGGCCTCAAGTGGAATGGACACCGAGATGCTCTGACTCAAAGTAAGGCCGGATATCCCTGCAGTGAATTGAATGCAGGCTCGTCTTGCATCTCCCAAGACGAACGGATGTCTGAATCCCCTGTGGAGACCACAGAGAAGACCTAGTTCTCCGCCTCATCGCGACCGGAGGCCTCACATCCTTTGAAAACTCGAGAGGTCCGCGGAGATCAATGCTTCCAAAGGAGACGATGCCTGACTCCTCTTGGAAATGGATAGGAGTCCCAGGATCCATGTGGCATGTGGAAAGGGACCCTGGGTCTCCCGCCTCACGTGGAGACGCGTCCCAATTGCCATGCCAAGACTCGAGGAGAATCCCGAGGTGTCCCTCGCACCTAGGCAGGAGTCCTGACGTTGCTGAACAAATAAATATCTGGAATTGCCCTCCCCGTCGTAACTCGAGAATATACACCAGGTTCCGGCCGCAACTCGAGAAAAACCATGAGACTTCCAGCTCGCCGCGAGATGAGGCCCGATTCCCCTGCACTGCGTGCAGAGCAATTCCGTGTTCCACATCAAACGTGAAAGGAGCCTTGATTTCCTTGATGGCACTCCAGAGAAAACCCAACATCACGGTCTCAAGTCTAGAGGGATCCTGAGGTCACTGGAGCAACAACAAAGGGCTCCGTGGACCCCAAATCAACTCGAGATGCGAGGTTAGTCCCTGGCTTCGACTCAAGAGGAATACCAGCTTTCCACAAGCACCTGAAGAGTAGGCTTCTCTCAGCTACAGGTATGTGAGAGGGACCCTGAGTTTGTGGCCTCAAGTGAAATGGACACCGAGATGCTCTGACTCGAAGTAAGGCCGGATATCCCTGCAGTGAATTGAATGCAGGCTCGTCTTGCATCTCCCAAGACGAAGGGTTGTCTGAATCCCCTGTGGAGACCACAGAGAAAGACCTAGTCCTACGCCTCAACGCGAACGGAGGCCTCACATCCTATGAAAACTCGAGAGGTCCGCGGAGATCAATGCTTCCAAAGGAGACGATGCCTGACTCATCTTGAAAATGGATAGGAGTCCCAGGATCCCTGTGGCACATGGAAAGGGGCCCTTGGTCTCCCGACTCACGTGGAGACGCGTCCCAATTGCCATGCCAAGACTCGAGGAGAATCCCGAGGTGTCCCTCGCACCTAGGCAGGAGTCCTGATGTCGCTGAACAAACACGTGTCTGGAAGGGCCCTCCCCGTCGTAACTCGAGAATATACCCCAGATTCCGGCCGCAACTCGAGCAAAACCATGAGACTTCCCCCTCGCCGCGAGATGAGGCCCGATTCCCCTGCACTGCGTGCAGAGCAATTCCGTGTCCACATCAAACGTGAAAGGAGCCTTGATTTCCTTGATGGCACTCCAGAGAAAACCCAAGATCACTGTCTCAAGTCTAGAGGGATCCTGAGGTCACTGGAGCAACACGAAAGGGCTCCCTGGACCCCAAATCAACTCGAGATGAGAGCTTAGTCCCTGGCTTCGACTCAAGAGGAATACCAACTTTCCACAAGCACCTCAAGAGGAGGCTTCTCTCAACTACAGGTATGTGAGAGGATCCTGAGTTCGTGGCCTCAAGTGGAATGGACACCGAGATGCTCTGACTCGAAGTAAGGCCGGATATCCCTGCAGTGAATTGAATGCAGGCTCGTCTTGCATCTCCCAAGATGAAGGGATGTCTGAATCCCCTGTGGAGACCACAGAGAAAGTCCTAGTTCTCCGATTCATCGCGACCAGAGGCCTCACATCCTTTGAAAACTCGAGAGGTCCGCGGAGATCAATGCTTCCAAAGGAGACGATGCCTGACTCTTCTTGAAAATGGATAGGAGTCCCAGGATCCCTTTGGCACGTGGAAAGGGACCCTGGGTTTCCGCCTCACGTGGAGACGCGTCCCAAAGGCCATGCCAATACTCGAGGAGAATCCCGAGGTGTCCCTCGCACCTAGGCAGAAGTCCTGACGTCGCTGAACAAACACTTGTCTGGAAGGGCCCTCCCCGTCGTAACTCGAGAATATACCCCAGGTTCCCGCCGCAACTCGAGAAAAACCATGAGACTTCCCATTCGCCGCGAGATAATGCCCGATTCCCCTGCACTGCGTGCAGAGCAATTCGGTGTTCCACATCAAACGTGAAAGGAGCCTTGATTTCCTTGATGGCACTCCAGAGAAAACCCAAGATCACTGTCTCAAGTCTAGAGGGATCCTGAGGTCACTGGAGCAACACGAAAGGGCTCCGTGGACCCCAAATCAACTCGAGATGAGAGCTTAGTCCCTGGCTTCGAATCAAGAGGAATATCAACTTTCCACAAGCACCTCAAGGGGAGGCTTCTCTCAGCTACAGGTATGTGAGAGGGACCCTGAGTTTGTGGCCTCAAGTGAAATGGACACCCAGATGCTCTGACTCCAAGTAAGGCCGGATATCCCTGCAGTGAAATGAATGCAGGCTCGTCTTGAATCTCCCAAGACGAAGGGTTGTCTGAATCCCCTGTGGAGACCACAGAGAAAGACCTAGTCCTACGCCTCAACGCGAACGGAGGCCTCACATCCTTTGAAAACTCGAGAGGTCCGCGGAGATCAATGCTTCCAAAGGAGACGATGCCTGACTCCTCTTGAAAATGGATAGGAGTCCCAGGATCCCTGTGGTACGTGGAAAGGGGCCCTTGGTCTCCTGACTCACGTGGAGACGCGTCCCAATTGCCATGCCAAGACTCGAGGAGAATCCCGAGGTGTCCCTCGCACCTAGGCAGGAGTCCTGATGTCGCTGAACAAACACGTGTCTGGAAGGGCCCTCCGCATCGTAACTCGAGAATATACCCCAGGTTCCGGCCGCAGCTCGAGAAAAACCATGAGACTTCCCCCTCGCCGCGAGATGAGGACCGAATCCCCCGCACTCCGTGCAGAGGAATTCCGTGTTCCACATCAAACGTGAAAGGAGCCTTGATTTCCTTGATGGCACTCCAGAGAAAACCCAAGATCACTGTCTCAAGTCTAGAGGGATCCTGAGGGCACTGGAGCAACAGGAAAGGGATCCGTGGACCCCAAATCAACTCGAGATGAGAGCTTAGTTCCTGGCTTCGACTCAAGGGGAATACCAACTTTCCACAAGCACCTCAAGAGGAGGCTTCTCTCAGCTACAAGTAAGTGAGAGGGACCCTGAGTTTTTGGCCTCAAGTGGAATGGACACCGAGATGCTCTGACTCGAATAAAGGCCGGATATCCCAACAGTGAATTGAATGCAGGCTCGTCTTGCATCTCCATAGACGAAGGGATGTCTGAATCCCCTATGGAGACCACAGAGAAAGACCTAGTCCTACGCCTCATTAAGACCGGAGGCCTCACATCCTTTGAAAACTCGAGACGTCTGCGGAGATCAATGCTTTTAAAGGAGACGATGCCTGACTCTTCTTGAAAATGGATAGGAGTCCCAGGATCCCTGTGGCACGTTGAAAGGGACCCTGGGTCTCCCGGCTCCTGTGGAGACGCGTCCCAACTGCCATGCCAAGACTCGAGGAGAATCCCGAGGTGTCCCTCGCACCTAGGCAGGAGTCCTGACGTCGCTGAACAAACACGTGTCTGGAAGGGCCCTCCCCGTTGTAACTCGAGAATATACCCCAGGTTCCGGCCGCAACTCGAGAAAAACCATGAGACTTCCCTCTCGCCGCGAGATGAGGCCCGATTCCCCTGCACTGCGTGCAGAGCAATTCCGT
Organism: Dama dama; assembly: GCF_033118175.1. Classification (NCBI taxonomy): domain Eukaryota; kingdom Metazoa; phylum Chordata; class Mammalia; order Artiodactyla; family Cervidae; genus Dama; species Dama dama. Next base: position 6,499,003 of record NC_083697.1, on the reverse strand, counting down.
GTTCCACATCAAACGTGAAAGGAGCCTTGATTTCCTTGATGGCACTCCAGAGAAAACCCAAGATCACTGTCTCAAGTCTAGAGGGATCCTGAGGTCACTGGAGCAACGCGAAAGGGCTCCGTGGACCCCAAATCAACTCGAGATGAGAGCTTAGTCCCTGGCTTCGACTCAAGAGGAATATCAACTTTCCACAAGCACCTCAAGAGGAGGCTTCTCTCAGCTACAGGTATGTGAGAGGGACCCTGAGTATGTGGCCTCAAGTGAAATGGACACCGAGATGCTCTGACTCGAAGTAAGGCCGGATATCCCTGCAGTGAATTGAATGCAGGCTCGTCTTGCATCTCCCAAGACGAACGGTTGTCTGAATCCCCTGTGGAGACAACAGAGAAAGACCTAGTCCTCCGCCTCAACGCGAACGGAGGCCTCACATCCTTTGAAAACTCGAGAGGTCCGCGGAGATCAATGCTTCCAAAGGAGACGATGCCTGACTCCTCTTGAAAATGGATAGGAGTCCCAGGATCCCTGTGGTACATGGAAAGGGGCCCTTGGTCTCCCGACTCACGTGGAGACGCGTCCCAATTGCCATGCCAAGACTCGAGGAGAATCCCGAGGTGTCCCTCGCACCTAGGCAGGAGTCCTGACGTCGCTGAACAAACACGTGTCTGGAAGGGCCCTCCCCATCGTAACTCGAGAATATACCCCAGGTTCTGGCCGCAACTCGAGAAAAACCATGAGACTTCCGCTTCGCCCCGAGATGAGGCCCGATTCCCCTGCACTGCGTGCAGAGCAATTCCGTGTTCCACATCAAACGTGAAAGGAGCCTTGATTTCCTTGATGGCACTCCAGAGAAAACCCAAGATCACTGTCTCAAGTTTAGAGGGATCCTGAGGTCACTGGAGCAACACGAAAGGGCTCCGTGGACCCCAAATCAACTCGAGATGAGAGCTTAGTCCCTGGCGTCGACTCAAGAGGAATACCAACTTTCCACAAGCACCTCAAGAGGAGGCTTCTCTCAGCTACAGGTATGTGAGAGGAACCCTGAGTTTGTGGCCTCAAGTGGAATGGACACCGAGATGCTCTGACTCGAAGTAAGGCCGGATATCCCTGCAGTGAATTGAATGCAGGCTCGTCTTGCATCTCCCAAGAAGAAGGGATGTCTGAATCCCCTGTGGAGACCACAGAGAAAGACCTAGTCCTCCGCCTCATCGCGACCGGAGGCCTGACATCCTTTGAAAACTAGAGATGTCCGCGGAGATCAATGCTTCCAAAGGAGACGATGACTGACTCCTCTTGAAAATGGATAGGAGTCCCAGGATCCCTGTGGCACGTGGAAAGGGACCCTGGGTTTCCCGCCTCACGTGGAGACACGTTCCAATTGCCATGCCAAGACTCGAGGAGAATCCCGAGGTGTCCCTCGCACCTAGGCAGGAGTCCTGACGTCGCTGAACAAACACGTGTCTGGAAGGGCCCTCCCCGTCGTAACTCGGGAATATACCCCAGGTTCCGGCCGCAACTCGAGAAAAACCATGAGACTTCCCCCTCGCGGCGAGATGAGGCTCGATTCCCCTCCACTGCGTGCCGAGCAATTCCGTGTTCCACATCCAACGTGAAAGGAGCCTTGATTTCCTTGATGGCACTCCAGAGAAAACCCAAGATCACTGTCTCAAGTCTAGAGGGATCCTGAGGTCACTGGAGCAACACGAAAGGGCTCCGTGGACCCCAAATCAACTCGAGATGAGAGCTTAGTCCCTGGCTTCGACTCAAGAGGAATACCAACTTTCCACAAGCACCTCAAGAGGAGGCTTCTCTCAGCTACAGGTATGTGAGAGGGACCCTGAGATTGTGGCCTCAAGTGGAATGGACACCGAGATGCTCTGACTCGAAGTAAGGCCGGATATCCCTGCAGTGAATTGAATGCAGGCTCGTCTTGCATCTCCCAAGACGAAGGGATGTCTGCATCCCCTGTGGAGACCACAGAGAAAGACCTAGTCCTCCGCCTCATCGCGACCGGAGGCCTCACATCCTTTGAAAACTCGAGAGGTCGGCGGAGATCAATGCTTCCAAAGGAGACGATGCTTGACTCCTCTTGAAAATGGATAGGAGTCCCAGGATCCCTGTGGCACGTGGAAAGGGACCCTGGGTCTCCCGCCTAACGTGGAGACGGGTCCCAATTGCCATGCCAAGACTCGAGGAGAATCCCGAGGTGTCCCTCGCACCTAGGCAGGAGTCCTGACGTCGCTGAACAAACACGTGTCTGGAAGGGCCCTCCCCGTCGTAACTCGAGAATATACCCCAGGTTCCGGCCGCAACTCGAGAAAAACCATGAGACTTCTCCCTCGCCGCGAGATGAGGCCCGATTCCCCTGCACTGCGTGCAGAGCAATTCCGTGTTCCACATCAAACGTGAAAGGAGCCTTGATTTCCTTGATGGCACTCCAGAGAAAACCCAAGATAACTGTCTCAATTCTAGAGGGATCCTGAGGTCACTGGAGCAACACGAAATATCTCCGTGGACCCCAAATCAACTTGAGATGAGAGCTTAGTTCCTGGCTTCGACTGAAGAGGAATACCAACTTGCCACAAGCACCACAAGAGGAGGCTTCTCTCAGGTACATGTATGTAAGAGGGACCCTGAGTTTGTGGCCTCAAGTGGAATGGACACCGAGATACTCTGACTCGAAGTAAGGCCGGATATCCCTGCAGTGAATTGAAGGCAGGCTCGACTTGCATCTCCCAAGACGAAGGGATGTCTGAATCCCCTGTGGAGACGACAGAGAAAGACCTAGTCCTCCGCCTCATCGCGACCGGAGGCCTCACATCCTTTGAAAACTCGAGAGCTCTGCTGAGATCAATGCTTCCCAAGGAGACAATGCCTGACTCCTCTTGAAAATGGATAGGAGTCCCAGGATCCCTGTGGCACGTCGAAAGGGACCCTGTGTCTCCCGTCTCACGTGGAGACGCGTCCCAATTGCCATGCCAAGTCTCGAGGAGAATCCCGAGGTGTCCCTCGCACCTAGGCAGGAGTCCTGACGTCGCTGAACAAACACGTGTCTGGAAGGGCCCTCCCCGTCGTAACTGAGAATATATCCCAGGTTCCAGCCGCAACTCGAGAAAAACCATGAGACTTCCCCTCGCCGGGAGATGAGGCCCGATTCCCCTGCACTGTGTGCAGAGCAATTCCGTGTTCCACATCAAACGTGAAAGGAGCCTTGATTTCCTTGATGGCACTCCAGAGAAAACCCAAGATCACTGTCTCAAGTCTAGAGGGATCCTGAGGTCACTGGAGCAACACGAAAGTGCTCTGTCTAACCCAAATCAACTCGAGATGAGAGCTTAGTCCCTGGCTTCGACTCAAGAGGAATACCAACTTTCCACAAGCACCTCAAGAGGAGGCTTCTCTCAGCTACAGGTATGTGAGAGGGACCCTGAGTTTGTGGCCTCAAGTGGAGTGGACACCGAGATGCTCTGACTCGAAATAAGGCCGGATATCCATGCAGTGAATTGAATGCAGGCTCGTCTTGCATCTCCCAAGACGAAGGGATGTCTGAATCCCCTGTGGAGACCACAGAGAAAGACCTAGTTCTCCGCCTCATCGCAACCGGAGGCCTCACATCCTTTGAAAACTCGAGCGGTCCCCGCAGAACAAAGCTTCCAATGGAGACGATGCCTGACTCCTCTTGAAAATGGATAGGAGTCCCAGGATCCCTGTGGCACGTGGAAAGGGACCCTGGGTCTCCCGCCTCACGTGGAGACGCGTCCCAATTGCCATGCCAAGACTCGAGGAGAATCCCGAGGTGTCCCTCGCACCTAGGCAGGAGTCATGACGTCGCTGAACAAACACGTGTCTGGAAGGGACCTCCCCGTCGTAACTCGAGAATATAAATCAGGTTCCGGCCGCAACTCGAGAAAAAATATGAGACTTCCCCCTCGCCGCGAGATGAGGCCCGATGCCCCTGCACTGCGTGCAGAGCAATTCCGTGTTCCACATCAAACGTGAAAGGAGCCTTGATTTCCTTGATGGCACTCCAGAGAAAACCCAAGATCACTGTCTCAAGTCTAGAGGGATCCTGAGGTCACTGGAGCAACACGAAAGGGCTCCGTGGACCCCAAATCAACTCGGGATGAGAGCTTAGTCCCTGGCTTCGTCTGAAGAGGAATACCAACTTTCCACAAGCACATCAAGAGGAGGCTTCTCTAAGCTACAGTTATGTGAGAGGAACATTGAGTTTGTGGCCTCAAGTGGAATGGACACCGAGATGCTCTGACTCGAAGTAAGGCCGGATATGCCTGCAGTGAATGGAATGCAGGCTCGTCTTGCATCTCCGAAGACGAAGGGATGTCTGAATCCCCTGTGGAGACCACAGAGAAAGAACTAGTCGTCCGACTCCACGCGACCGGAGGCCTCACATCCTTTGAAAACTCGAGAGGTCCGCGGAGATCAATGCTTCCAAAGGAGACGATGCCTCACTCCTCTTGAAAATGGATAGGAGTCCCAGGATCCCTGTGGCACGTGGAAAGGGACCCTGGGTCTCCCGTCTCACGTGGAGACGCGTCCCAATTGCCATGCCAAGACTCGAGGAGAATCCCGAGGTGTCCCTCGCACCTAGGCAGGAGTCCTGACGTCGCTGAACAAACACGTGTCTGGAAGGGCCCTCCCCGTCGTAACTCGAGAATATACCCCAGGTTCCGGCCGCAACTCGAGAAAAACCATGAGACTTCCCCCTCGCCGCGAGATGAGCCCTGATTCCCCTGCACTGCGTGCAGAGCAATTCCGTGTTCCACATCAAACGTGAAAGAAGCCTTGATTTCCTTGATGGCACTCCAGAGAAAACCCAAGATCACTGTCTCAAGTCTAGAGGGATCCTGAGGTCGCTGGAGCAACACGAAAGGGCTCCGTGTACCCCAAATCAACTCGAGATGAGAGCTTAGTCCCTGGCTTCGACTCAAGTGGAATACCAACTTTCCACAAGCACCTCAAGAGGAGGCTTCTCTCAGCTACAGATATGTGAGAGGGACCCTGAGTTTGTGGCCTCAAGTGGAATGGACACCGAGATGCTCTGACTCGAAGTAAGGCCGGATATGCCTGCAGTGAATTGAATGCAGGCTCGTCTTGCATCTCCGAAGACGAAGGGATGTCTAAATCCCCTGTGGAGACCACAGAGAAAGACCTAGTCGTCCGACACAACGCGACCGGAGGCCTCACATCCTTTGAAAACTCGAGAGGTCCGCGGAGATCAATGCTTCCAAAGGAGACGATGCCTGCCTCCTCTTGAAAATGGATAGGAGTCCCAGGATCCCTGTGGCACGTCGAAAGGGACCCTGGGTCTCCCGCCTCACGTGGAGACGCGTCCCAATTGCCATGCCACGACTCGAGGAGAATCCCGAGGTGTACCTCGCACCTAGGCAGGAGTCCTGACGTCGCTGAACAAACACGTGTCTGGAAGGGCCCTCCCCGTCGTAACTCGAGAATATACCCCCGGTTCCGGCCACAACTCGAGAAAAACCATGAGACTTCCAGCTCGCCGCGAGATGAGGCACGATTCCCCTGCACTGCGTGCAGAGCAATTCCGTGTTCCACATCAAACGTGAAAGGAGCCTTGATTTCCTTGATGGCACTCCAGAGAAACCCCAAGATGACTGTCTCAAATCTAGAGGGATCCTGAGGTCACTGGAGCAACACGAAAGGGCTCCGTGGACCCCAAATCAACTCGAGATGAGAGCTTTTCTCTGGCTTCGACTCAAGAGGAATACCAACTTTCCACAAGCACCTCAAGAGGAGGATTCTCTCAGCTACAGGTATGTGAGAGGGACCCTGAGTTTGTGGCCTCAAGTGGAATGGACACCGAGATGCTCTGACTCGAAGTAAGGCCGGATATCCTTGCAAAGAATTGAATGCAGGCTCGTCTTGCATCTCCCAAGACGAAGGGATGTCTGAATCCCCTGTGGAGACCACAGAGAATGACCTAGTTCTCCGCCTCATCGCGACCGGAGGCCTCACATCCTTTGAAAACTCGAGAGGTCCGCGCAGAACAAAGCTTCCAAAGGAGACGATGCCTGACTCATCTTGAAAATGGATAGGAGTCCCAGGATCCGTGTGGCACGTGGAAAGGGACCCTGGGTCTCCACCTCAGGTGGAGACGCGTCCCAATTGCCATGCCAAGACTCGAGGAGAATCCCGAGGTGTCCCTCACACCTAGGCAGGAGTCCTGCCGTCGCTGAACAAACACGTGTCTGGAAGGGCCCTCCCCGTCATAACTCGAGAATATACCCCAGGTTCCGGCCGCAACTCGAGAAAAACCATGAGACTTCCCCCTCTCCGCGAGATGAGGCCCGATTCCCCTTCACTTCGTGCAGAGCAATTCCGTGTTCCACATCAAACGTGAAAGGAGCCTTGATTTCCTTGATGGCACTCCAGAGAAAACCCAAGATCACTGTCTCAAGTCTAGAGGGATCCTGAGGTCACTGGAGCAACACGAAAGGGCTCCGTGGACCCCAAATCAACTCGAGATGAGAGCTTAGTCCCTGGCTTCGACTTAAGAGGAATACCAACGTTCCACAAGCACCTCAAGAGGAGGCTTCTCTCAGCTACAGGTATGTGAGAGGGACCCTGAGTTTGTGGCCTCAAGTGGAATGGACGCCGAGATGCTCTGACTCGAAGTAAGGCCGGATATGCCTGCAGTGAATGGAATGCAGGCTCGTCTTGCATCTCCCAAGACGAAGGGATGTCTGAATCCCCTGTGGAGACCACAGAGAAAGACCTAGTCGTCCGACTCCACGCGACCGGAGGCCTCACATCCTTTGAAAACTCGAGAGGTCCGCGGAGATCAATGCTTCCAAAGGAGACGATGCCTCACTCCTCTTGAAAATGGATAGGAGTCCCAGGATCCCTGTGGCACGTGGAAAGGGACCCTGGGTCTCCCGCCTCAAGTGGAGACGCGTCCCAATTGCCATGCCAAGACTCGAGGAGAATCCCGAGGTGTCCCTCGCACCTAGGCAGGAGTCCTGACGTCGCTGAACAAACACGTGTCTGGAAGGGCCCTCCCCGTCGTAACTCGAGAATATACCCCAGGTTCCGGCCGCAACTCGAGAAAAACCATGAGACTTGTCCCTCGCCGAGAGATGAGGCCCCATTCCCCTGCACTGCGTGCAGAGCAATTCCGTGTTTCACCTCAAACGTGAAAGGAGCCTTGATTTCCTTGATGGCACTCCAGAGAAAACCCAAGATCACTGTCTCAAGTCTAGAGGGATCCTGAGGTCACTGGAGTAACACGAAAGGGCTCCGTGTACCCCAAATCAACTCGAGATGAGAGCTTAGTCCCTGGCTTCGTCTGAAGAGGAATACCAACTTTTCACAAGCACGTCAAGAGGAGGCTTCTCTCAGCTACAGGTATGTGAGAGGGACCCTGAGTTTGTGGCCTCAAGTGGAATGGACACATAGATTCTCTGACTCGAAGTAAGGCCGGATATCCCTCCAGTGAATTGAATGGAGGCTCGTCTTGCATCTCCCAAGACGAAGGGATGTCTGAATCCCCTGTGGAGACGACAGAGAAAGACCTATTCCTCCGCCTCATCGCGACCGGAGGCCTCACATCCTTTGAAAACTCGAGAGGTCTGCGGAGATCATTGCTTCCAAAGAGACGTTGCCTGACTCCTCTTGAAAATGGATAGGAGTCCCAGGATCCCTGTGGCACCTCGAAAGGGACCCTGGGTCTCCCGCCTCACGTGGAGATGCGTCCCAATTGCCATGCCAAGACTCGAGGAGAATCCCGAGGTGTAACTCGCACCTAGGCAGGAGTCCTGACGTCACTGAACAAACACGTGTCTGGAAGGGCCCTTCCCATTGTAACTCTAGACTATACCCAAGCTTCCGGCCGCAACTCGAGAAGAACCATGAGACTTCCCCCTCGCCGCGAGATAATGCCCGATTCCCCTGCACTGCGTGCAGAGCAATTCCGTGTTCCACATCAAACATGAAAGGAGACTTGATTTCCTTGATGGCACTCCAGAGAAAACCCAAGATAACTTTTTCAAGTCTAGAGGGATCCTGACGTCACTGGAGCAACACGAAAGGGCTCCGTGGACCCCAAATCAACTCGAGATGCGAGGTTAGTCCCTGGCTTCGACTCAAGAGGAATACCAGCTTTCCACAAGCACCTCAAGGGGAGGCTTCTCTCAGCTACAGGTATGTGAGAGGGACCCTGAGTTTGTGGCCTCAAGTGGAATGGACACCGAGATTCTCTGACTCGAAGTAAGGCCGGATATCCCTGCAGTGAATTGAATGCAGGCTCGTCTTGAATCTCCCAAGACGAAGGGATGTCTGAATCCCCTGTGGAGACAACAGAGAAGAAACTAGTTCTCTGCCTCATCGCGACCGGAGGCCTCACATCCTTTGAAAACTCGAGAGGTCCGCGGAGATCAATGCTTCCAAAGGAGACGATGCCTGACTCCTCTTGAAAATGAATAGGAGTCCCAGGATCCCTGTGGCACATGGAAAGGGACCCTGCGACTCCCGCCTCACGTGGAGACGCGTCCCAATTGCCATGCCAAGACTCGAGGAGAATCCCGAGGTGTCCCTCGCACCTAGGCAGGAGTCCTGACGTCGCTGACAAACACGTGTCTGGAAAGGCCCTCCCAGTCGAAAATCGAGAATATACCCCAGGTTCAGGCCGCAACTCCAGAACAACCATGAGACATCCCCCTCGCCGCGAGATGAGGCCCGATTCCCCTGCACTGCCTGCAAAGCAATTCCGTGTTCCACATCAAACTAGAAAGGCCCCTTGATTTCCTTGATGGCACTCCAGAGAAAACCCAAGATCACTGTCTCAAGTCTAGAGGGATCCTGAGGTCACTGTAGCAACAGGAAAGGGCTCCGTGGAGCCCAAATCAACTCGAGATGAGAGCTTAGTCCCTGGCTTCGACTCAAGAGGAATACCAACTTTCCACAAGCACCTCAAGAGGAGGCTTCTCTCAACTACAGGTATGTGAGAGGGACCCTGAGTTTGTGGCCTCAAGTGGAATGGACACCGAGATGCTCTGACTCAAAGTAAGGCCGGATATCCCTGCAGTGAATTGAATGCAGGCTCGTCTTGCATCTCCCAAGACGAACGGATGTCTGAATCCCCTGTGGAGACCACAGAGAAGACCTAGTTCTCCGCCTCATCGCGACCGGAGGCCTCACATCCTTTGAAAACTCGAGAGGTCCGCGGAGATCAATGCTTCCAAAGGAGACGATGCCTGACTCCTCTTGGAAATGGATAGGAGTCCCAGGATCCATGTGGCATGTGGAAAGGGACCCTGGGTCTCCCGCCTCACGTGGAGACGCGTCCCAATTGCCATGCCAAGACTCGAGGAGAATCCCGAGGTGTCCCTCGCACCTAGGCAGGAGTCCTGACGTTGCTGAACAAATAAATATCTGGAATTGCCCTCCCCGTCGTAACTCGAGAATATACACCAGGTTCCGGCCGCAACTCGAGAAAAACCATGAGACTTCCAGCTCGCCGCGAGATGAGGCCCGATTCCCCTGCACTGCGTGCAGAGCAATTCCGTGTTCCACATCAAACGTGAAAGGAGCCTTGATTTCCTTGATGGCACTCCAGAGAAAACCCAACATCACTGTCTCAAGTCTAGAGGGATCCTGAGGTCACTGGAGCAACACCAAAGGGCTCCGTGGACCCCAAATCAACTCGAGATGCGAGGTTAGTCCCTGGCTTCGACTCAAGAGGAATACCAGCTTTCCACAAGCACCTGAAGAGTAGGCTTCTCTCAGCTACAGGTATGTGAGAGGGACCCTGAGTTTGTGGCCTCAAGTGAAATGGACACCGAGATGCTCTGACTCGAAGTAAGGCCGGATATCCCTGCAGTGAATTGAATGCAGGCTCGTCTTGCATCTCCCAAGACGAAGGGTTGTCTGAATCCCCTGTGGAGACCACAGAGAAAGACCTAGTCCTACGCCTCAACGCGAACGGAGGCCTCACATCCTATGAAAACTCGAGAGGTCCGCGGAGATCAATGCTTCCAAAGGAGACGATGCCTGACTCCTCTTGAAAATGGATAGGAGTCCCAGGATCCCTTTGGCACGTGGAAAGGGACCCTGGGTTTCCGCCTCACGTGGAGACGCGTCCCAAAGGCCATGCCAATACTCGAGGAGAATCCCGAGGTGTCCCTCGCACCTAGGCAGAAGTCCTGACGACGCTGAACAAACACTTGTCTGGAAGGGCCCTCCCCTCGTAACTCGAGAATATACCCCAGGTTCCCGCCGCAACTCGAGAAAAACCATGAGACTTCCCATTCGCCGCGAGATAATGCCCGATTCCCCTGCACTGCGTGCAGAGCAATTCGGTGTTCCACATCAAACGTGAAAGGAGCCTTGATTTCCTTGATGGCACTCCAGAGAAAACCCAAGATCACTGTCTCAAGTCTAGAGGGATCCTGAGGTCACTGGAGCAACACGAAAGGGCTCCGTGGACCCCAAATCAACTCGAGATGAGAGCTTAGTCCCTGGCTTCGAATCAAGAGGAATATCAACTTTCCACAAGCACCTCAAGAGGAGCCTTCTCTCAGCTACCGGTATGTGAGAGGGACCCTGAGTTTGTGGCCTCAAGTGAAATGGACACCCAGATGCTCTGACTCCAAGTAAGGCCGGATATCCCTGCAGTGAAATGAATGCAGGCTCGTCTTGAATCTCCCAAGACGAAGGGTTGTCTGAATCCCCTGTGGAGACCACAGAGAAAGACCTAGTCCTACGCCTCAACGCGAACGGAGGCCTCACATCCTTTGAAAACTCGAGAGGTCCGCGGAGATCAATGCTTCCAAAGGAGACGATGCCTGACTCCTCTTGAAAATGGATAGGAGTCCCAGGATCCCTGTGGTACGTGGAAAGGGGCCCTTGGTCTCCTGACTCACGTGGAGACGCGTCCCAATTGCCATGCCAAGACTCGAGGAGAATCCCGAGGTGTCCCTCGCACCTAGGCAGGAGTCCTGATGTCGCTGAACAAACACGTGTCTGGAAGGGCCCTCCGCATCGTAACTCGAGAATATACCCCAGGTTCCGGCCGCAGCTCGAGAAAAACCATGAGACTTCCCCCTCGCCGCGAGATGAGGCCCGAATCCCCTGCACTCCGTGCAGAGGAATTCCGTGTTCCACATCAAACGTGAAAGGAGCCTTGATTTCCTTGATGGCACTCCAGAGAAAACCCAAGATCACTGTCTCAAGTCTAGAGGGATCCTGAGGGCACTGGAGCAACAGGAAAGGGATCCGTGGACCCCAAATCAACTCGAGATGAGAGCTTAGTCCCTGGCTTCGACTCAAGGGGAATACCAACTTTCCACAAGCACCTCAAGAGGAGGCTTCTCTCAGCTACAAGTAAGTGAGAGGGACCCTGAGTTTTTGGCCTCAAGTGGAATGGACACCGAGATGCTCTGACTCGAATAAAGGCCGGATATCCCAACAGTGAATTGAATGCAGGCTTGTCTTGCATCTCCATAGACGAAGGGATGTCTGAATCCCCTATGGAGACCACAGAGAAAGACCTAGTCCTACGCCTCATCAAGACCGGAGGCCTCACATCCTTTGAAAACTCGAGACGTCTGCGGAGATCAATGCTTTTAAAGGAGACGATGCCTGACTCTTCTTGAAAATGGATAGGAGTCCCAGGATCCCTGTGGCACGTTGAAAGGGACCCTGGGTCTCCCGGCTCCTGTGGAGACGCGTCCCAACTGCCATGCCAAGACTCGAGGAGAATCCCGAGGTGTCCCTCGCACCTAGGCAGGAGTCCTGACGTCGCTGAACAAACACGTGTCTGGAAGGGCCCTCCCCGTTGTAACTCGAGAATATACCCCAGGTTCCGGCCGCAACTCGAGAAAAACCATGAGACTTCCCTCTCGCCGCGAGATGAGGCCCGATTCCCCTGCACTGCGTGCAGAGCAATTCCGTGTTCCACATCAAACGTGAAAGGAGCCTTGATTTCCTTGATGGCACTCCAGAGAAAACCCAAGATCACTGTCTCAAGTCTAGAGGGATCCTGAGGTCACTGGAGCAACGCGAAAGGGCTCCGTGGACCCCAAATCAACTCGAGATGAGAGCTTAGTCCCTGGCTTCGACTCAAGAGGAATATCAACTTTCCACAAGCACCTCAAGAGGAGGCTTCTCTCAGCTACAGGTATGTGAGAGGGACCCTGAGTATGTGGCCTCAAGTGAAATGGACACCGAGATGCTCTGACTCGAAGTAAGGCCGGATATCCCTGCAGTGAATTGAATGCAGGCTCGTCTTGCATCTCCCAAGACGAACGGTTGTCTGAATCCCCTGTGGAGACAACAGAGAAAGACCTAGTCCTCCGCCTCAACGCGAACGGAGGCCTCACATCCTTTGAAAACTCGAGAGGTCCGCGGAGATCAATGCTTCCAAAGGAGACGATGCCTGACTCCTCTTGAAAATGGATAGGAGTCCCAGGATCCCTGTGGTACATGGAAAGGGGCCCTTGGTCTCCCGACTCACGTGGAGAGGCGTCCCAATTGCCATGCCAAGACTCGAGGAGAATCCCGAGGTGTCCCTCGCACCTAGGCAGGAGTCCTGACGTCGCTGAACAAACACGTGTCTGGAAGGGCCCTCCCCGTCGTAACTCGAGAATATACCCCAGGTTCTGGCCGCAACTCGAGAAAAACCATGAGACTTCCGCTTCGCCCCGAGATGAGGCCCGATTCCCCTGCACTGCGTGCAGAGCAATTCCGTGTTCCACATCAAACGTGAAAGGAGCCTTGATTTCCTTGATGGCACTCCAGAGAAAACCCAAGATCACTGTCTCAAGTTTAGAGGGATCCTGAGGTCACTGGAGCAACACGAAAGGGCTCCGTGGACCCCAAATCAACTCGAGATGAGAGCTTAGTCCCTGGCGTCGACTCAAGAGGAATACCAACTTTCCACAAGCACCTCAAGAGGAGGCTTCTCTCAGCTACAGGTATGTGAGAGGAACCCTGAGTTTGTGGCCTCAAGTGGAATGGACACCGAGATGCTCTGACTCGAAGTAAGGCCGGATATCCCTGCAGTGAATTGAATGCAGGCTCGTCTTGCATCTCCCAAGAAGAAGGGATGTCTGAATCCCCTGTGGAGACCACAGAGAAAGACCTAGTCCTCCGCCTCATCGCGACCGGAGGCCTGACATCCTTTGAAAACTAGAGATGTCCGCGGAGATCAATGCTTCCAAAGGAGACGATGACTGACTCCTCTTGAAAATGGATAGGAGTCCCAGGATCCCTGTGGCACGTGGAAAGGGACCCTGGGTTTCCCGCCTCACGTGGAGACACGTTCCAATTGCCATGCCAAGACTCGAGGAGAATCCCGAGGTGTCCCTCGCACCTAGGCAGGAGTCCTGACGTCGCTGAACAAACACGTGTCTGGAAGGGCCCTCCCCGTCGTAACTCGGGAATATACCCCAGGTTCCGGCCGCAACTCGAGAAAAACCATGAGACCTCCCCCTCGCGGCGAGATGAGGCTCGATTCCCCTCCACTGCGTGCCGAGCAATTCCGTGTTCCACATCCAACGTGAAAGGAGCCTTGATTTCCTTGATGGCACTCCAGAGAAAACCCAAGATCACTGTCTCAAGTCTAGAGGGATCCTGAGGTCACTGGAGCAACACGAAAGGGCTCCGTGGACCCCAAATCAACTCGAGATGAGAGCTTAGTCCCTGGCTTCGACTCAAGAGGAATACCAACTTTCCACAAGCACCTCAAGAGGAGGCTTCTCTCAGCTACAGGTATGTGAGAGGAACCCTGAGTTTGTGGCCTCAAGTGGAATGGACACCGAGATGCTCTGACTTGAAGTAAGGCCGGACATCCCTGCAGTGAATTGAATGCAGGCTCGTCTTGCATCTCCCAAGACGAAGGGATGTCTGCATCCCCTGTGGAGACCACAGAGAAAGACCTAGTCCTCCGCCTCATCGCGACCGGAGGCCTCACATCCTTTGAAAACTCGAGAGGTCGGCGGAGATCAATGCTTCCAAAGGAGACGATGCTTGACTCCTCTTGAAAATGGATAGGAGTCCCAGGATCCCTGTGGCACGTGGAAAGGGACCCTGGGTCTCCCGCCTAACGTGGAGACGGGTCCCAATTGCCATGCCAAGACTCGAGGAGAATCCCGAGGTGTCCCTCGCACCTAGGCAGGAGTCCTGACGTCGCTGAACAAACACGTGTCTGGAAGGGCCCTCCCCGTCGTAACTCGAGAATATACCCCAGGTTCCGGCCGCAACTCGAGAAAAACCATGAGACTTCTCCCTCGCCGCGAGATGAGGCCCGATTCCCCTGCACTGCGTGCAGAGCAATTCCGTGTTCCACATCAAACGTGAAAGGAGCCTTGATTTCCTTGATGGCACTCCAGAGAAAACCCAAGATAACTGTCTCAATTCTAGAGGGATCCTGAGGTCACTGGAGCAACACGAAATATCTCCGTGGACCCCAAATCAACTTGAGATGAGAGCTTAGTTCCTGGCTTCGACTGAAGAGGAATACCAACTTGCCACAAGCACCACAAGAGGAAGCTTCTCTCAGGTACATGTATGTAAGAGGGACCCTGAGTTTGTGGCCTCAAGTGGAATGGACACCGAGATACTCTGACTCGAAGTAAGGCCGGATATCCCTGCAGTGAATTGAAGGCAGGCTCGACTTGCATCTCCCAAGACGAAGGGATGTCTGAATCCCCTGTGGAGACGACAGAGAAAGACCTAGTCCTCCGCCTCATCGCGACCGGAGGCCTCACATCCTTTGAAAACTCGAGAGGTCTGCTGAGATCAATGCTTCCCAAGGAGACGATGCCTGACTCCTCTTGAAAATGGATAGGAGTCCCAGGATCCCTGTGGCACGTCGAAAGGGACCCTGTGTCTCCCGTCTCACGTGGAGACGCGTCCCAATTGCCATGCCAAGTCTCGAGGAGAATCCCGAGGTGTCCCTCGCACCTAGGCAGGAGTCCTGACGTCGCTGAACAAACACGTGTCTGGAAGGGCCCTCCCCGTCGTAACTGAGAATATATCCCAGGTTCCAGCCGCAACTCGAGAAAAACCATGAGACTTCCCCTCGCCGGGAGATGAGGCCCGATTCCCCTGCACTGTGTGCAGAGCAATTCCGTGTTCCACATCAAACGTGAAAGGAGCCTTGATTTCCTTGATGGCACTCCAGAGAAAACCCAAGATCGCTGTCTCAAGTCTAGAGGGATCCTGAGGTCACTGGAGCAACACGAAAGTGCTCTGTCTAACCCAAATCAACTCGAGATGAGAGCTTAGTCCCTGGCTTCGACTCAAGAGGAATACCAACTTTCCACAAGCACCTCAAGAGGAGGCTTCTCTCAGCTACAGGTATGTGAGAGGGACCCTGAGTTTGTGGCCTCAAGTGGAGTGGACACCGAGATGCTCTGACTCGAAATAAGGCCGGATATCCATGCAGTGAATTGAATGCAGGCTCGTCTTGCATCTCCCAAGACGAAGGGATGTCTGAATCCCCTGTGGAGACCACAGAGAAAGACCTAGTTCTCCGCCTCATCGCAACCGGAGGCCTCACATCCTTTGAAAACTCGAGCGGTCCCCGCAGAACAAAGCTTCCAATGGAGACGATGCCTGACTCCTCTTGAAAATGGATAGGAGTCCCAGGATCCCTGTGGCACGTGGAAAGGGACCCTGGGTCTCCCGCCTCACGTGGAGACGCGTCCCAATTGCCATGCCAAGACTCGAGGAGAATCCCGAGGTGTCCCTCGCACCTAGGCAGGAGTCATGACGTCGCTGAACAAACACGTGTCTGGAAGGGACCTCCCCGTCGTAACTCGAGAATATAAATCAGGTTCCGGCCGCAACTCGAGAAAAAATATGAGACTTCCCCCTCGCCGCGAGATGAGGCCCGATGCCCCTGCACTGCGTGCAGAGCAATTCCGTGTTCCACATCAAACGTGAAAGGAGCCTTGATTTCCTTGATGGCACTCCAGAGAAAACCCAAGATCACTGTCTCAAGTCTAGAGAGATCCTGAGGTCACTGGAGCAACACGAAAGGGCTCCGTGGACCCCAAATCAACTCGGGATGAGAGCTTAGTCCCTGGCTTCGTCTGAAGAGGAATACCAACTTTCCACAAGCACATCAAGAGGAGGCTTCTCTAAGCTACAGGTATGTGAGAGGGACATTGAGTTTGTGGCCTCAAGTGGAATGGACACCGAGATGCTCTGACTCGAAGTAAGGCCGGATATGCCTGCAGTGAATGGAATGCAGGCTCGTCTTGCATCTCCGAAGACGAAGGGATGTCTGAATCCCCTGTGGAGACCACAGAGAAAGAACTAGTCGTCCGACTCCACGCGACCGGAGGCCTCACATCCTTTGAAAACTCGAGAGGTCCGCGGAGATCAATGCTTCCAAAGGAGACGATGCCTCACTCCTCTTGAAAATGGATAGGAGTCCCAGGATCCCTGTGGCACGTGGAAAGGGACCCTGGGTCTCCCGTCTCACGTGGAGACGCGTCCCAATTGCCATGCCAAGACTCGAGGAGAATCCCGAGGTGTCCCTCGCACCTAGGCAGGAGTCCTGACGTCGCTGAACAAACACGTGTCTGGAAGGGCCCTCCCCGTCGTAACTCGAGATTATACCCCAGGTTCCGGCCGCAACTCGAGAAAAACCATGAGACTTCCCCCTCGCCGCGAGATGAGCCCTGATTCCCCTGCACTGCGTGCAGAGCAATTCTGTGTTCCACATCAAACGTGAAAGAAGCCTTGATTTCCTTGATGGCACTCCAGAGAAAACCCAAGATCACTGTCTCAAGTCTAGAGGGATCCTGAGGTCGCTGGAGCAACACGAAAGGGCTCCGTGTACCCCAAATCAACTCGAGATGAGAGCTTAGTCCCTGGCTTCGACTCAAGTGGAATACCAACTTTCCACAAGCACCTCAAGAGGAGGCTTCTCTCAGCTACAGATATGTGAGAGGGACCCTGAGTTTGTGGCCTCAAGTGGAATGGACACCGAGATGCTCTGACTCGAAGTAAGGCCGGATATGCCTGCAGTGAATTGAATGCAGGCTCGTCTTGCATCTCCGAAGACGAAGGGATGTCTAAATCCCCTGTGGAGACCACAGAGAAAGACCTAGTCGTCCGACACAACGCGACCGGAGGCCTCACATCCTTTGAAAACTCGAGAGGTCCGCGGAGATCAATGCTTCCAAAGGAGACGATGCCTGCCTCCTCTTGAAAATGGATAGGAGTCCCAGGATCCCTGTGGCACGTCGAAAGGGACCCTGGGTCTCCCGCCTCACGTGGAGACGCGTCCCAATTGCCATGCCACGACTCGAGGAGAATCCCGAGGTGTACCTCGCACCTAGGCAGGAGTCCTGACGTCGCTGAACAAACACGTGTCTGGACGGGCCCTCCCCGTCGTAACTCGAGAATATACCCCCGGTTCCGGCCACAACTCGAGAAAAACCATGAGACTTCCAGCTCGCCGCGAGATGAGGCCCGATTCCCCTGCACTGCGTGCAGAGCAATTCCGTGTTCCACATCAAACGTGAAAGGAGCCTTGATTTCCTTGATGGCACTCCAGAGAAACCCCAAGATGACTGTCTCAAATCTAGAGGGATCCTGAGGTCACTGGAGCAACACGAAAGGGCTCCGTGGACCCCAAATCAACTCGAGATGAGAGCTTTTCTCTGGCTTCGACTCAAGAGGAATACCAACTTTCCACAAGCACCTCAAGAGGAGGATTCTCTCAGCTACAGGTATGTGAGAGGGACCCTGAGTTTGTGGCCTCAAGTGGAATGGACACCGAGATGCTCTGACTCGAAGTAAGGCCGGATATCCTTGCAAAGAATTGAATGCAGACTCGTCTTGCATCTCCCAAGACGAAGGGATGTCTGCCCCCTGTGGAGACCACAGAGAATGACCTAGTTCTCCGCCTCATCGCGACCGGAGGCCTCACATCCTTTGAAAACTCGAGAGGTCCGCGCAGAACAAAGCTTCCAAAGGAGACGATGCCTGACTCATCTTGAAAATGGATAGGAGTCCCAGGATCCTTGTGGCACGTGGAAAGGGACCCTGGGTCTCCACCTCAGGTGGAGACGCGTCCCAATTGCCATGCCAAGACTCGAGGAGAATCCCGAGGTGTCCCTCACACCTAGGCAGGAGTCCTGCCGTCGTTGAACAAACACGTGTCTGGAAGGGCCCTCCCCGTCATAACTCGAGAATATACCCCAGGTTCCGGCCGCAACTCGAGAAAAACCATGAGACTTCCCCCTCTCCGCGAGATGAGGCCCGATTCCCCTTCACTTCGTGCAGAGCAATTCCGTGTTCCACATCAAACGTGAAAGGAGCCTTGATTTCCTTGATGGCACTCCAGAGAAAACCCAAGATCACTGTCTCAAGTCTAGAGGGATCCTGAGGTCACTGGAGCAACACGAAAGGGCTCCGTGGACCCCAAATCAACTCGAGATGAGAGCTTAGTCCCTGGCTTCGACTTAAGAGGAATACCAACGTTCCACAAGCACCTCAAGAGGAGGCTTCTCTCAGCTACAGCTATGTGAGAGGGACCCTGAGTTTGTGGCCTCAAGTGGAATGGACGCCGAGATGCTCTGACTCGAAGTAAGGCCGGATATGCCTGCAGTGAATTGAATGCAGGCTCGTCTTGGATCTCCCAAGACGAAGGGATGTCTGAATCCCCTGTGGAGACCACAGAGAAAGACCTAGTTCTCCGCCTCAACGCGACCGGAGGCCTCACATCCTTTGAAAATTCGAGAGGTCCGCGCAGAACAAAGCTTCCAAAGGAGACGATGCCTGACTCCTCTTGAAAATGGATAGGAGTCCCAGGATCCCTGTGGCACGTGGAAAGGGACCCTGGGTCTCCCGCCTAACGTGGAGACGGGTCCCAATTGCCATGCCAAGACTCGAGAGGAATCCCGAGGTGTCCCTTGCAACTAGGCAGGAGTCCTGACGTCGCTGAACAAACACGTGTCTGGAAGGGCCCTCCCCG
The DNA here is from genome assembly GCF_033118175.1 of Dama dama. Taxonomy (NCBI): domain Eukaryota; kingdom Metazoa; phylum Chordata; class Mammalia; order Artiodactyla; family Cervidae; genus Dama; species Dama dama. The sequence goes on along the minus strand of NC_083697.1, from coordinate 6,480,030 downwards.
TCGTAACTCGAGAATATACCCCAGGTTCCGGCCGCAACTCGAGAAAAAATATGAGACTTCCCCCTCGCCGCGAGATGAGGCCCGATTCCCCTGCACTGCGTGCAGAGCAATTCCGTGTTCCACATCAAACGTGAAAGGAGCCTTGATTTCCTTGATGGCACTCCAGAGAAAACCCAAGATCACTGTCTCAAGTCTAGAGGGATCCTGAGGTCACTGGAGAAACACGAAAGGGCTCCGTGGACCCCAAATCAACTCGGGATGAGAGCTTAGTCCCTGGCTTCGTCTGAAGAGGAATACCAACTTTCCACAAGCACATCAAGAGGAGGCTTCTCTAAGCTACAGGTATGTGAGAGGGACATTGATTTTGTGGCCTCAAGTGGAATGGACACCGAGATGCTCTGACTCGAAGTAAGGCCGGATATGCCTGCAGTGAATGGAATGCAGGCTCGTCTTGCATCTCCCAAGACGAAGGGATGTCTGAATCCCCTGTGGAGACCACAGAGAAAGACCTAGTCCTCCGCTTCATCGCCTGCGGAGGCCTCACATCCTTTGAAAACTAGAGATGTCCGCGGAGATCAATGCTTCCAAAGGAGACGATGCTTGACTCCTCTTGAAAATGGATAGGAGTCCCAGGATCCCTGTGGCACGTGGAAAGGGACCCTGGGTTTCCCGCCTCACGTGGAGACACGTTCCAATTGCTATGCCAAGACTCGAGGAGAATCCCGAGGTGTCCCTCGCACCTAGGCAGGAGTCCTGACGTCGCTGAACAAACACGTGTCTGGAAGGTCCCTCCCCGTCGTAACTCGGGAATATACACCAGGTTCCGGCCGCAACTCGAGAAAAACCATGAGACTTCCCCCTCGCGGCGAGATGAGGCTCGATTCCCCTCCACTGCGTGCCGAGCAATTCCGTGTTCCACATCCAACGTGAAAGGAGCCTTGATTTCCTTGATGGCACTCCAGAGAAAACCCACGATCACTGTCTCAAGTCTAGAGGGATCCTGAGGTCACTGGAGCAACACGAAAGGGCTCCGTGGACCCCAAATCAACTCGAGATGAGAGCTTAGTCCCTGGCTTCGACTCAAGAGGAATACCAACTTTCCACACGCACCTCAAGAGGAGGCTTCTCTCAGCTACAGGTATGTGAGAGGGACCCTGAGATTGTGGCCTCAAGTGGAATGGACACCGAGATGCTCTGACTCGAAGTAAGGCCGGATATCCCTGCAGTGAATTGAATGCAGGCTCGTCCTGCATCTCCCAAGACGAAGGGATGTCTGAATCCACTGTGGAGACCACAGAGATAGACCTAGTCCGCCGCCGCAACTTGACCAGAGGCCTCACATTCTTTGAAAACTAGAGAGGTCCGAGGAGATGAATGCTTCCAAAGGAGACGATGCCTGACTCCTCTTGAAAGTGGATAGGAGTCCCAGGATCCCTGTGGCACGTGGAAAGGGACCCTGGGTCTCCCGCCTCACGTGGAGACGCGTCCCAATTGCCATGCCAAGACTCGAGGAGAATCCCGAGGTGTCCCTCGCACCTAGGCAGGAGTCCTGACGTCGCTGAACAAACACGTGTCTGGAAGGGCCCTCCCCGTCGTAACTCGAGAATATACCACAGGTTCCGGCCGCAACTCGAGAAAAACCATGAGACATCCCCCTCGCCGCGAGATGAGGCCCGATTCCCCTGCACTGCGTGCAGAGCAATTCCGTGTTCCACATCAAACGTGAAAGGAGCCTTGATTTACTTAATGGCACTCCAGAGAAAACCCAAGATCACTGTCTCAAGTCTAGAGGGATCCTGAGGTCATTGAGCAACACGAAAGGGCTCCGTGGACCCCAAATCAACTCGAGATGAGAGCTTAGTCCTTGGCTTCGACTCAAGAGGAACACCACCTTTCCACAAGCACCTCAAGAAGAGGCTTCTCTCAGCTACAGGTATGTGAGAGGGACCCTGAGATTGTGGCCTCAAGTGGAATGGACACCGAGATGCTCTGACTCGAAGTAAGGCCGGATATCCCTGCAGTGAATTGAATGCAGGCTCGTCTTGCATCTCCCAAGACGAAGGGATGTCTGCATCCCCTGTGGAGACCACAGAGAAAGACCTAGTCCTCCGCCTCATCGCGACCGGAGGCCTCACATCCTTTGAAAACTCGAGAGGTCAGCGGAGATCAATGCTTCCAAAGGAGACGATGCTTGACTCCTCTTGAAAATGGATAGGAGTCCCAGGATCCCTGTGGCACGTGGAAAGGGACCCTGGGTCTCCCGCCTAACGTGGAGACGGGTCCCAATTGCCATGCCAAGACTCGAGGAGAATCCCGAGGTGTCCCTCGCACCTAGGCAGGAGTCCTGACGTCGCTGAACAAACACGTGTCTGGAAGGGCCCTGCCCGTCGTAACTCGAGAATATACCCCAGGTTCCGGCCGCAACTCGAGAAAAACCATGAGACTTCTCCCTCGCCGCGAGATGAGGCCCGATTCCCCTGCACTGCGTGCAGAGCAATTCAGTGTTCCACATCAAACGTGAAAGGAGCCTTGATTTCCTTGATGGCACTCCAGAGAAAACCCAAGATAACTGTCTCAATTCTAGAGGGATCCTGAGGTCACTGGAGCAACACGAAATATCTCCGTGGACCCCAAATCAACTTGAGATGAGAGCTTAGTTCCTGGCTTCGACTGAAGAGGAATACCAACTTGCCACAAGCACCTCAAGAGGAGGCTTCTCTCAGGTACATGTATGTAAGAGGGACCCTGAGTTTGTGGCCTCAAGTGGAATGGACACCGAGATACTCTGACTCGAAGTAAGGCCGGATATCCCTGCAGTGAATTGAAGGCAGGCTCGACTTGCATCTCCCAAGACGAAGGGATGTCTGAATCCCCTGTGGAGACGACAGAGAAAGACCTAGTCCTCCGCCTCATCGCGACCGGAGGCCTCACATCCTTTGAAAACTCGAGAGGTCTGCTGAGATCAATGCTTCCCAAGGAGACGATGCCTGACTCCTCTTGAAAATGGATAGGAGTCCCAGGATCCCTGTGGCACGTCGAAAGGGACCCTGTGTCTCCCGTCTCACGTGGAGACGCGTCCCAATTGCCATGCCAAGTCTCGAGGAGAATCCCGAGTTGTCCCTCGCACCTAGGCAGGAGTCCTGACGTCGCTGAACAAACACGTGTCTGGAAGGGCCCTCCCCGTCGTAACTGAGAATATATCCCAGGTTCCAGCCGCAACTCGAGAAAAACCATGAGACTTCCCCTCGGCGGGAGATGAGGCCCGATTCCCCTGCACTGTGTGCAGAGCAATTCCGTGTTCCACATCAAACGTGAAAGGAGCCTTGATTTCCTTGATGGCACTCCAGAGAAAACCCAAGATCACTGTCTCAAGTCTAGAGGGATCCTGAGGTCACTGGAGCAACACGAAAGTGCTCTGTCTAACCCAAATCAACTCGAGATGAGAGCTTAGTCCCTGGCTTCGACTCAAGAGGAATACCAACTTTCCACAAGCACCTCAAGAGGAGGCTTCTCTCAGCTACAGGTATGTGAGAGGGACCCTGAGTTTGTGGCCTCAAGTGGAGTGGACACCGAGATGCTCTGACTCGAAATAAGGCCGGATATCCATGCAGTGAATTGAATGCAGGCTCGTCTTGCATCTCCCAAGACGAAGGGATGTCTGAATCCCCTGTGGAGACCACAGAGAAAGACCTAGTTCTCCGCCTCATCGCAACCGGAGGCCTCACATCCTTTGAAAACTCGAGCGGTCCCCGCAGAACAAAGCTTCCAATGGAGACGATGCCTGACTCCTCTTGAAAATGGATAGGAGTCCCAGGATCCCTGTGGCACGTGGAAAGGGACCCTGGGTCTCCCGCCTCACGTGGAGACGCGTCCCAATTGCCATGCCAAGACTCGAGGAGAATCCCGAGGTGTCCCTCGCACCTAGGCAGGAGTCATGACGTCGCTGAACAAACACGTGTCTGGAAGGGACCTCCCCGTCCTAACTCGAGAATATAAATCAGGTTCCGGCCGCAACTCGAGAAAAAATATGAGACTTCCCCCTCGCCGCGAGATGAGGCCCGATGCCCCTGCACTGCGTGCAGAGCAATTCCGTGTTCCACATCAAACGTGAAAGGAGCCTTGATTTCCTTGATGGCACTCCAGAGAAAACCCAAGATCACTGTCTCAAGTCTAGAGAGATCCTGAGGTCACTGGAGCAACACGAAAGGGCTCCGTGGACCCCAAATCAACTCGGGATGAGAGCTTAGTCCCTGGCTTCGTCTGAAGAGGAATACCAACTTTCCACAAGCACATCAAGAGGAGGCTTCTCTAAGCTACAGGTATGTGAGAGGGACATTGAGTTTGTGGCCTCAAGTGGAATGGACACCGAGATGCTCTGACTCGAAGTAAGGCCGGATATGCCTGCAGTGAATGGAATGCAGGCTCGTCTTGCATCTCCGAAGACGAAGGGATGTCTGAATCCCCTGTGGAGACCACAGAGAAAGAACTAGTCGTCCGACTCCACGCGACCGGAGGCCTCACATCCTTTGAAAACTCGAGAGGTCCGCGGAGATCAATGCTTCCAAAGGAGACGATGCCTCACTCCTCTTGAAAATGGATAGGAGTCCCAGGATCCCTGTGGCACGTGGAAAGGGACCCTGGGTCTCCCGTCTCACGTGGAGACGCGTCCCAATTGCCATGCCAAGACTCGAGGAGAATCCCGAGGTGTCCCTCGCACCTAGGCAGGAGTCCTGACGTCGCTGAACAAACACGTGTCTGAAAGGGCCCTCCCCGTCGTAACTCGAGAATATACCCCAGGTTCCGGCCGCAACTCGAGAAAAACCATGACACTTCCCCCTCGCCGCGAGATGAGCCCTGATTCCCCTGCACTGCGTGCAGAGCAATTCCGTGTTCCACATCAAACTTGAAAGAAGCCTTGATTTCCTTGATGGCACTCCAGAGAAAACCCAAGATCACTGTCTCAAGTCTAGAGGGATCCTGAGGTCGCTGGAGCAACACGAAAGGGCTCCGTGTACCCCAAATCAACTCGAGATGAGAGCTTAGTCCCTGGCTTCGACTCAAGTGGAATACCAACTTTCCACAAGCACCTCAAGAGGAGGCTTCTCTCAGCTACAGATATGTGAGAGGGACCCTGAGTTTGTGGCCTCAAGTGGAATGGACACCGAGATGCTCTGACTCGAAGTAAGGCCGGATATGCCTGCAGTGAATTGAATGCAGGCTCGTCTTGCATCTCCGAAGACGAAGGGATGTCTAAATCCCCTGTGGAGACCACAGAGAAAGACCTAGTCGTCCGACACAACGCGACCGGAGGCCTCACATCCTTTGAAAACTCGAGAGGTCCGCGGAGATCAATGCTTCCAAAGGAGACGATGCCTGCCTCCTCTTGAAAATGGATAGGAGTCCCAGGATCCCTGTGGCACGTCGAAAGGGACCCTGGGTCTCCCGCCTCACGTGGAGACGCGTCCCAATTGCCATGCCACGACTCGAGGAGAATCCCGAGGTGTACCTCGCACCTAGGCAGGAGTCCTGACGTCGCTGAACAAACACTTGTCTGGAAGGGCCCTCCCCGTCGTAACTCGAGAATATACCCCAGGGTCCGTCCGCAACTCGAGAAAAACCATGAGACTTCCCCATCGCCCCGAGATGAGGCCCGATTCCGTGCACTGCGTGCAGAGCAATTCCATGTTCCACATCAAATGTGAACGGAGCCTTGATTTCCTTGAAGGCACTCCAGAGAAAACCCAAGATCACTGTCTCAAGTCTAGAGGGATCCTGAGGTAACTGGAGCAACACGAAAGGGCTCCGTGGACCCCAAGTCAACTCGAGATGAGAGCTTAGTCCCTGGCTTCGACTCAAGAGGATTACCAACTTTGCACAAGCACGTCAAGAGGAGGCTTCTCTCAGCAAGAGGTATGTGAGAGGGACCCTGAGTTTGTGGCCTCAAGTGGAATGGACACATAGATTCTCTGACTCGAAGTAAGGCCGGATATCCCTCCAGTGAATTGAATGGAGGCTCGTCTTGCATCTCCCAAGACGAAGGGATGTCTGAATCCCCTGTGGAGACGACAGAGAAAGACCTATTCCTCCGCCTCATCGCGACCGGAGGCCTCACATCCTTTGAAAACTCGAGAGGTCTGCGGAGATCATTGCTTCCAAAGAGACGTTGCCTGACTCCTCTTGAAAATGGATAGGAGTCCCAGGATCCCTGTGGCACCTCGAAAGGGACCCTGGGTCTCCCGCCTCACGTGGAGATGCGTCCCAATTGCCATGCCAAGACTCGAGGAGAATCCCGAGGTGTAACTCGCACCTAGGCAGGAGTCCTGACGTCACTGAACAAACACGTGTCTGGAAGGGCCCTTCCCATTGTAACTCTAGACTATACCCAAGCTTCCGGCCGCAACTCGAGAAGAACCATGAGACTTCCCCCTCGCCACGAGATAATGCCCGATTCCCCTGCACTGCGTGCAGAGCAATTCCCTGTTCCACATCAAACATGAAAGGAGACTTGATTTCCTTGATGGCACTCCAGAGAAAACCCAAGATAACTTTTTCAAGTCTAGAGGGATCCTGACGTCACTGGAGCAACACGAAAGGGCTCCGTGGACCCCAAATCAACTCGAGATGCGAGGTTAGTCCCTGGCTTCGACTCAAGAGGAATACCAGCTTTCCACAAGCACCTGAAGCGTAGGCTTCTCTCAGCTACAGGTATGTGAGAGGGACCCTGAGTTTGTGGCCTCAAGTGGAATGGGCACCGAGATGCTCTGACTCGAAGTAAGGCCGGATATCCCTGCAGTGAATTGAATGCACGCTCGTCTTGCATCTCTCAAGACGAAGGGATGTCTGAATCCCCTGTGGAGACCACAGAGAAAGACCGAGTTCTCCGCCTCATCGCGACCTGAGGCCTCACTTCCTTTGAAAACTCGAGAGGTCCGCGGAGATCAATGCTTCCAAAGGAGACGATGCCTGACTCCTCTTGAAAATGGATAGGAGTCCCAGCATCCCTGTGGCACGGGGAAAGGGACCCTGGGTCTCCTGCCTCAGGTGGAGACGCGTCCCAATTGCCATGCCAAGACTCGAGGAGAATCCCGAGGTGTCCCTCGCCCCTAGCCAGGAGTCCTGACGTCGCTGAACAAACACTTGTCTGGAAGGGCCCTCCCCGTTGTAACTCGAGAATATACCCCAGGTTCCGGCCGCAACTCGAGAAAAACCATGAGACTTCCACCTCGCCGCGAGATGAGCCCTGATTCCCCTGCACTGCGTGCAGAGCAATTCCGTGTTCCACATCAAACGTGAAAGGAGCCTTGATTTCCTTGATGGCACTCCAGAGAAAACCCAAGATCACTGTCTCAAGTCTAGAGGGATCCTGAGGTCACTGTAGCAACACGAAAGGGCTCCGTGGACCCCAAATCAACTCGAGATGAGAGCTTACTCCCTGGCTTCGACTCAAGAGGAATACCAACTTTCCTCAAGCACCTCAAGAGGAGGCTTCTCTCAGCTACAGGTATGTGAGAGGGACCCTGAGTTTGTGGCCTCAAGTGGAATGGACACCGAGATGCTCTGACTCGAAGTAAGGCCAGATATCCCTGCAGTGAATTGAATGCAGGCTCGTCTTGCATCTCCCAAGAAGAAGGGATGTCTGAATCCCCTGTGGAGTCCACACAGAAAGACCTAGTTCTCCTCCTCATCGCGACCGGAGCCCTCACATCCTTTGAAAACTCGAGAGTTCCGCGGAGATCAATGCTTCCCAAGGAGACGATACCTGACTCCTCTTGAAAATGGATAGGAGTCCCAGGATCCCTGAGGCACGTGGAAAGGGACCCTGGGTCTCCCGCCTCACGTGGAGACGTGTCCCAATTGCCATGCCAAGACTCGAGGAGAATCCCGAGGTTTCCCAGCACCTAGGCAGGAGGCCTGACGTCGCTGAACAACACGTGTCTGGAAGGGCCCTCCCCGTCGTAACTCGAGAATATACCCCAGGTTCCGGCCCCAACTCGAGAAATACGATGAGACTTCCCCCTCGCCGCGAGATGAGTCCTGATTCCCCTGCACTGCGTGCAGCGCAATTCCGTATCCCACATCAAACGTGAAAAGAGCCTTGATTTCCTTGATGGCACTCCAGAGAAAACCCAAGATAACTTTGTCAAGTCTAGAGGGATCCTGAGGTCACTGGAGCAACACGAAAGGGCTCCGTGAACCCCAAATCAACTCGAGATGAGAGCTTAGTCCCTGGCTTCGACTCAAGAGGAATACCAACTTTCCACAAGCACCTCAAGAGCAGGCTTCTCTCAGCTACAAGTATGTGAGAGGGACCCTGAGTTTGTGGCCTCAAGTGGAATGGACACCGAGATGCTCTGACTCGATGTAAGGCCGGATATCCCGGCAGTGAATTGAATGCAGGCTCGTCTTGCATCTCCCAAGATGAAGGGATGTCTGAATCAACATTGAAGACCACAGAGAAAGACCTAGTTCTCACCCTCATCGCGACCTGAGGCCTCACATCCTTTGAAAATTCAAGAGGTCCACAGAGATCAATGCTTCCAAAGGAGACGATGCCTGACTCATCTTGAAAATGGATAGGAGTCCCAGGATCCCTGTGCCAAGTGGAGAGGGACCCTGGGTCTCCCGCCTCACGTGGAGAGGCGTCCCAATAGCCATGCCAAGACTCGAGGAAAATCCCGAGGTGTCCCTCGCACCTAGGCAGGAGTCCTGACGTCGCTGAACAAACACATGTCTGGAAGGGCCGTCCCCGTTGTAACTCGAGAATATACCCCAGGTTCCGGCCGCAACTCGAGAAAAACCATGAGACTTGTCCCTCGCCGAGAGATGAGGCCCCATTCCCCTGCACTGCGTGCAGAGCAATTCCGTGTTTCACTTCAAACGTGAAAGGAGCCTTGATTTCCTTGATGGCACTCCAGAGAAAACCCAAGATCACTGTCTCAAGTCTAGAGGGATCCTGAGGTCACTGGAGTAACACGAAAGGGCTCCGTGGACCCCAAATCAACTCGACATGAGAGCATAGTCCCTGGCTTCGACTCAAGAGGAATACCAACTTTTCACAAGCACGTCAAGAGGAGGCTTCTCTCAGCTACAGGTATGTGAGAGGGACCCTGAGTTTGTGGCCTCAGGTAGAATGGACACCGAGATGCTCTGACTCGAAGTAAGGCCGGATATCCCTGCAGTGAATTGAATGCAGGCTCGTCTTGCATCTCCGAAGACGAAGGGATGTCTGAACCCCCTGTGGAGACCACAGAGAAAGACCTAGTTCTCCGCCTCATCGCGACCGGAGGCCTCACATCCTTTGAAAACTCGAGAGGTCCGCGGAGATCAATGCTTCCAAAGGAGACGATGCCTGACTCCTCTTGAAAATGGATAGGTGTGCCAGGTTCCCTGTGGCACGTGGAAAGGGACCCTGCGTCTCCCGCCTCACGTGGAGACGCGTCCCAATTGCCATGCCAAGACTCGAGGAGAATCCCGAGGTGTCCCTCGCACCTAGGCAGGAGTCCTGACGTTGCTGAACAAACACGTGTCTGGAAGGGCCCTCCCCGTCGTAACTCGAGAATATACCCCAGGGTCCGTCCGCAACTCGAGAAAAACCATGAGACTTCCCCATCGCCCCGAGATGAGGCCCGATTCCGTGCACTGCGTGCAGAGCAATTCCATGTTCCACATCAAATGTGAACGGAGCCTTGATTTCCTTGAAGGCACTCCAGAGAAAACCCAAGATCACTGTCTCAAGTCTAGAGGGATCCTGAGGTAACTGGAGCAACACGAAAGGGCTCCGTGGACCCCAAGTCAACTCGAGATGAGAGCTTAGTCCCTGGCTTCGACTCAAGAGGATTACCAACTTTGCACAAGCACGTCAAGAGGAGGCTTCTCTCAGCAAGAGGTATGTGAGAGGGACCCTGAGTTTGTGGCCTCAAGTGGAATGGACACATAGATTCTCTGACTCGAAGTAAGGCCGGATATCCCTCCAGTGAATTGAATGGAGGCTCGTCTTGCATCTCCCAAGACGAAGGGATGTCTGAATCCCCTGTGGAGACGACAGAGAAAGACCTATTCCTCCGCCTCATCGCGACCGGAGGCCTCACATCCTTTGAAAACTCGAGAGGTCTGCGGAGATCATTGCTTCCAAAGAGACGTTGCCTGACTCCTCTTGAAAATGGATAGGAGTCCCAGGATCCCTGTGGCACCTCGAAAGGGACCCTGGGTCTCCCGCCTCACGTGGAGATGCGTCCCAATTGCCATGCCAAGACTCGAGGAGAATCCCGAGGTGTAACTCGCACCTAGGCAGGAGTCCTGACGTCACTGAACAAACACGTGTCTGGAAGGGCCCTTCCCATTGTAACTCTAGACTATACCCAAGCTTCCGGCCGCAACTCGAGAAGAACCATGAGACTTCCCCCTCGCCACGAGATAATGCCCGATTCCCCTGCACTGCGTGCAGAGCAATTCCCTGTTCCACATCAAACATGAAAGGAGACTTGATTTCCTTGATGGCACTCCAGAGAAAACCCAAGATAACTTTTTCAAGTCTAGAGGGATCCTGACGTCACTGGAGCAACACGAAAGGGCTCCGTGGACCCCAAATCAACTCGAGATGCGAGGTTAGTCCCTGGCTTCGACTCAAGAGGAATACCAGCTTTCCACAAGCACCTGAAGCGTAGGCTTCTCTCAGCTACAGGTATGTGAGAGGGACCCTGAGTTTGTGGCCTCAAGTGGAATGGGCACCGAGATGCTCTGACTCGAAGTAAGGCCGGATATCCCTGCAGTGAATTGAATGCACGCTCGTCTTGCATCTCTCAAGACGAAGGGATGTCTGAATCCCCTGTGGAGACCACAGAGAAAGACCGAGTTCTCCACCTCATCGCGACCTGAGGCCTCACTTCCTTTGAAAACTCGAGAGGTCCGCGGAGATCAATGCTTCCAAAGGAGACGATGCCTGACTCCTCTTGAAAATGGATAGGAGTCCCAGCATCCCTGTGGCACGGGGAAAGGGACCCTGGGTCTCCTGCCTCAGGTGGAGACGCGTCCCAATTGCCATGCCAAGACTCGAGGAGAATCCCGAGGTGTCCCTCGCCCCTAGCCAGGAGTCCTGACGTCGCTGAACAAACACTTGTCTGGAAGGGCCCTCCCCGTTGTAACTCGAGAATATACCCCAGGTTCCGGCCGCAACTCGAGAAAAACCATGAGACTTCCACCTCGCCGCGAGATGAGCCCTGATTCCCCTGCACTGCGTGCAGAGCAATTCCGTGTTCCACATCAAACGTGAAAGGAGCCTTGATTTCCTTGATGGCACTCCAGAGAAAACCCAAGATCACTGTCTCAAGTCTAGAGGGATCCTGAGGTCACTGTAGCAACACGAAAGGGCTCCGTGGACCCCAAATCAACTCGAGATGAGAGCTTACTCCCTGGCTTCGACTCAAGAGGAATACCAACTTTCCACAAGCACCTCAAGAGGAGGCTTCTCTCAGCTACAGGTATGTGAGAGGGACCCTGAGTTTGTGGCCTCAAGTGGAATGGACACCGAGATGCTCTGACTCGAAGTAAGGCCAGATATCCCTGCAGTGAATTGAATGCAGGCTCGTCTTGCATCTCCCAAGAAGAAGGGATGTCTGAATCCCCTGTGGAGTCCACACAGAAAGACCTAGTTCTCCTCCTCATCGCTACCGGAGCCCTCACATCCTTTGAAAACTCGAGAGTTCCGCGGAGATCAATGCTTCCCAAGGAGACGATACCTGACTCCTCTTGAAAATGGATAGGAGTCCCAGGATCCCTGAGGCACGTGGAAAGGGACCCTGGGTCTCCCGCCTCACGTGGAGACGTGTCCCAATTGCCATGCCAAGACTCGAGGAGAATCCCGAGGTTTCCCAGCACCTAGGCAGGAGGCCTGACGTCGCTGAACAACACGTGTCTGGAAGGGCCCTCCCCGTCGTAACTCGAGAATATACCCCAGGTTCCGGCCCCAACTCGAGAAATACGATGAGACTTCCCCCTCGCCGCGAGATGAGTCCTGATTCCCCTGCACTGCGTGCAGCGCAATTCCGTATCCCACATCAAACGTGAAAAGAGCCTTGATTTCCTTGATGGCACTCCAGAGAAAACCCAAGATAACTTTTTCAAGTCTAGAGGGATCCTGAGGTCACTGGAGCAACACGAAAGGGCTCCGTGAACCCCAAATCAACTCGAGATGAGAGCTTAGTCCCTGGCTTCGACTCAAGAGGAATACCAACTTTCCACAAGCACCTCAAGAGCAGGCTTCTCTCAGCTACAAGTATGTGAGAGGGACCCTGAGTTTGTGGCCTCAAGTGGAATGGACACCGAGATGCTCTGACTCGATGTAAGGCCGGATATCCCGGCAGTGAATTGAATGCAGGCTCGTCTTGCATCTCCCAAGATGAAGGGATGTCTGAATCAACATTGAAGACCACAGAGAAAGACCTAGTTCTCACCCTCATCGCGACCTGAGGCCTCACATCCTTTGAAAATTCAAGAGGTCCACAGAGATCAATGCTTCCAAAGGAGACGATGCCTGACTCATCTTGAAAATGGATAGGAGTCCCAGGATCCCTGTGCCAAGTGGAGAGGGACCCTGGGTCTCCCGCCTCACGTGGAGAGGCGTCCCAATAGCCATGCCAAGACTCGAGGAAAATCCCGAGGTGTCCCTCGCACCTAGGCAGGAGTCCTGACGTCGCTGAACAAACACATGTCTGGAAGGGCCGTCCCCGTTGTAACTCGAGAATATACCCCAGGTTCCGGCCGCAACTTGAGAAAAACCATGAGACTTTCCCCTCGCCGCGAGATGAGGCCCGATTCCCCTGCACTGCGTGCAGAGCAATTCCGTGTTCCACATCAAACGTGAAAGGAGCCTTGATTTCCTTGATGGCACTCCAGAGAAAATCCAACATCACTGTCTCAAGTCTAGAGGGATCCTGAGGTCACTGGAGAAACACGAAAGGGCTCCGTGGACCCCAAATCAACTCGAAATGAGAGCTTAGTCCCTGGCTTCGACTCAAGAGGAATACCAACTTTCCACAAGCACCTCAAGGGGAGGCTTCTCTCAGCTACAGGTATGTGAGAGGGACCCTGAGTTTGTGGCCTCAAGTGGAATGGACACCGAGATGCTCTGACTCGAAGTAAGGCCGGATATCCCTGCAGTGAATTGAATGCAGGCTCGTCTTGCATCTCCCAAGACGAAGGGATGTCTGAATCCCCTGTGGAGACAACAGAGAAGAAACTAGTTCTCTGCCTCATCGCGACCGGAGGCCTCACATCCTTTGAAAACTCGAGAGGTCCGCGGAGATCAATGCTTCCAAAGGAGACGATGCCTGACTCCTCTTGAAAATGAATAGGAGTCCCAGGATCCCTGTGGCACATGGAAAGGGACCCTGCGACTCCCGCCTCACGTGGAGACGCGTCCCAATTGCCATGCCAAGACTCGAGGAGAATCCCGAGGTGTCCCTCGCACCTAGGCAGGAGTCCTGACGTCGCTGACAAACACGTGTCTGGAAGGGCCCTCCCCGTGGAAAATCGAGAATATACCACAGGTTCAGGCCGCAACTCCAGAACAACCATGAGACTTCCCCCTCGCCGCGAGATGAGGCCCGATTCCCCTGCACTGCCTGCAAAGCAATTCCGTGTTCCACATCAAACTAGAAAGGCCCCTTGATTTCCTTGATGGCACTCCAGAGAAAACCCAAGATCACTGTCTCAAGTCTAGAGGGATCCTGAGGTCACTGTAGCAACAGGAAAGGGCTCCGTGGAGCCCAAATCAACTCGAGATGAGAGCTTAGTCCCTGGCTTCGACTCAAGAGGAATACCAACTTTCCACAAGCACCTCAAGAGGAGGCTTCTCTCAACTACAGGTATGTGAGAGGGACCCTGAGTTTGTGGCCTCAAGTGGAATGGACACCGAGATGCTCTGACTCAAAGTAAGGCCGGATATCCCTGCAGTGAATTGAATGCAGGCTCGTCTTGCATCTCCCAAGACGAACGGATGTCTGAATCCCCTGTGGAGACCACAGAGAAGACCTAGTTCTCCGCCTCATCGCGACCGGAGGCCTCACATCCTTTGAAAACTCGAGAGGTCCGCGGAGATCAATGCTTCCAAAGGAGACGATGCCTGACTCCTCTTGGAAATGGATAGGAGTCCCAGGATCCATGTGGCATGTGGAAAGGGACCCTGGGTCTCCCGCCACACGTGGAGACGCGTCCCAATTGCCATGCCAAGACTCGAGGAGAATCCCGAGGTGTCCCTCGCACCTAGGCAGGAGTCCTGACGTTGTTGAACAAATAAATATCTGGAATTGCCCTCCCCGTCGTAACTCGAGAATATACACCAGGTTCCGGCCGCAACTCGAGAAAAACCATGAGACTTCCAGCTCGCCGCGAGATGAGGCCCGATTCCCCTGCACTGCGTGCAGAGCAATTCCGTGTTCCACATCAAACGTGAAAGGAGCCTTGATTTCCTTGATGGCACTCCAGAGAAAACCCAACATCACTGTCTCAATTCTAGAGGGATCCTGAGGTCACTGGAGCAACACGAAAGGGCTCCGTGGACCCCAAATCAACTCGAGATGCGAGGTTAGTCCCTGGCTTCGACTCAAGAGGAATACCAGCTTTCCACAAGCACCTGAAGAGTAGGCTTCTCTCAGCTACAGGTATGTGAGAGGGACCCTGAGTTTGTGGCCTCAAGTGGAATGGGCACCGAGATGCTCTGACTCGAAGTAAGGCCGGATATCCCTACAGTGAATTGAATGCACGCTCGTCTTGCATCCCCCAAGACTAAGGGATGTCTGAATCCCCTGTGGAGACCACAGAGAAAGACCGAGTTCTCCGCCTCATCGCGACCTGAGGCCTCACTTCCTTTGAAAACTCGAGAGGTCCGCGGAGATCAATGCTTCCAAAGGAGACGATGCCTGACTCCTCTTGAAAATGGATAGGAGTCCCAGCATCCCTGTGGCACGGGGAAGGGACCCTGGGTCTCCTGCCTCACGTGGAGTCGCGTCCCAATTGCCATGCCAAGACTCGAGGTGAATCCCGAGGTGTCCCTCGCACCTAGCCAGGAGTCCTGACGTCGATGAACAAACACTTGTCTCGAAGGGCCCTCCGCGTTGTTACTCGAGAATATACCCCAGGTTTCGGCCGCAACTCGAGAAAAACCATGAGACTTCCCCTTCGGTGCGATATGAGGCCCGATTCCCCTGCACTGCGTGCAGAGCAATTCCGTGTTCCACATCAAACGTGAAAGGAGCCTTGATTTCCTTGATGGCACTCCAGAGAAAACCCAAGATCACTGTCTCAAGTCTAGAGGGATCCTGAGGTAACTGGAGCAACACGAAAGGGCTCCGTGGACCCCAAATCAACTCGAGATGAGAGCTTAGTCCCTGCCTTCGACTCAAGAGGAATACCAAGTTTCCACAAGCACCTCAAGAGGAGGCTTCTCTCAGCTACATGTATGTGAGAGGGACCCTGAATGTGTGGCCTCAAGTGGAATGGACACCGAGATGCTCTGACTCGAAGTAAGGCCGGATATCCCTTCAGTGAATTGAATGCCGGCTCGTCTTGAATCTCCCAAGAAGAAGGGATGTCTGAATCCCCTGTGGAGACCACAGAGAAAGACCGAGTTCTCCGCCTCATCGCGACCTGAGGCCTCACTTCCTTTGAAAACTCGAGAGGTCCGCGGAGATCAACGCTTCCAAAGGAGACGATGCCTGAGTCCTCTTGAAAATGGATAGGAGTCCCAGGATCCCTGTGGCACTTGGAAAGGGACCCTGGGTCTCCCGCCTCACGTGGAGACGCGTCCCAATGGCCATGCCAAGACTCGAGGAGAATCCCGACGTGTCCCTCACACCTAGGCAGGAGTCCTGACGTCCCTGAACAAACACGTGTCTGGAAGGGCCCTCCCCGTCGAAACGCGAGAATATACCCCAGGTTCCGGCCGCAACTTGAGAAAAACCATGAGACTTTCCCCTCGCCGCGAGATGAGGCCCGATTCCCCTGCACTGCGTGCAGAGCAATTCCGTGTTCCACATCAAACATGAAAGGAGCCTTGATTTCCTTGATGGCACTCCAGAGAACACCCAAGATCACTGTCTCAAGTCTAGAGGGATCCTGAGGTCACTGTAGCAACAAGAAAGAGCTCCCTGGACCCCAAATCAACTCGAGATGAGAGCCACGTCCCTGGCTTCAGCTCAAGAGGAATACCCACTTTCCACAAGCACCTCAAGAGGAGGTTTCTCTCAGCTACAGGTATTTGAGAGGGACCCTGAGTTTGTGGCCTCAAGTGGAATGGACACCGAGATGCTCGGATCGAAGGAAGGCTGGATATCCGTGCAGTGAATTGAATGCAGGCTCGTCTTGCATCTCCCACGACGAAGGGATGTCTGAATCCCCTGTGGAGACCACAGAGAAAGACCTAGTTCTCCACCTCATCGCGACCGGAGGCCTCACATCCTTTGAAAACTCGAGAGGTCCGCAGAGATCAATGCTTCCAAAGGAGACGATGCCTGACTCCTCTTGAAAATGGATAGGAATCCCAGGATCCCTGTGGCACGTGGAAAGGGACCCTGGGTCTCCCGCCTCACCTGGAGACGCGTCCCAATGGCCATGCCAAGACTCGAGGAGAATCCCGAGGTGTCCCTCGCACCTAGGCAGGAGTCCTGACGTCGCTGAACAAACACGTGTCTGGAAGGGCCCTCCCCGTCGTAACTCGAGAATATACCCCAAGTTCCGGCCGCAACTCGAGAAAAACCATGAGACTTCCCCTTCGCCGCGAGATGAGGCCCGATTCCCCTGCACTGCGTGCAGAGCAATTCCGTGTTCCACATCAAACATGAAAGGAGCCTTGATTTCCTTAACGGCACTCCAGAGAACACCCAAGATCCCTGTCTCAATCTAGAGGGATCCTGAGGTCACTGTAGCAACACTAACGGGCTCCGTGAACCCCAAATCAACTCGAGATGAGAGCTTCTTCCCTAGCTTCGACTCAAGAGGAATACCCACTTTCCACAAGCACCTCAAGAGGAGGCTTCTCTCAGCTACAGGTATGTGAGAGTGACCCTGAGTTTGTGGCCTCAATTGGAATGGACACTGAGATGCTCTGACTCGAAGGAAGGCCGGATATCCCTGCAGTGAATTGAATGCAGGCTCGTCTTGCATCTCCCACGACGGAGGGATGTCTGAATCCCTTGTGGAAACCACAGAGAAAGACCTAGTTCTCCA
Organism: Dama dama; assembly: GCF_033118175.1. Taxonomy (NCBI): domain Eukaryota; kingdom Metazoa; phylum Chordata; class Mammalia; order Artiodactyla; family Cervidae; genus Dama; species Dama dama. The sequence goes on along the minus strand of NC_083697.1, from coordinate 6,462,810 downwards.
CATCATCGCGCCCGGAGGCCTCACGTCCTTTCAAAACTCGAGAGTTCCGCGGAGATCAATGCTTCCAAAGGAGACAATGCCTGACTCCTCTTGAAAATGGATAGGAGTCCCAGGATCCCTGTGGCACGTGGAAAGGGACACTATGTCTCCCGCCTCACGTGGAGACCCGTCCCAATGGCCATGCCAAGACTCGAGGAAAATCCCAAGTTGTCCCTCGCACCTAGGCAGGAGTCCTGACGTCGCTGAACAAACACGTGTCTGGAAGGGCCCTCCCCGTCGTAACTCGAGAATATACCCCAGGTTCCGGCCGCAACTCGAGAAAAACCATGAGACTTCCCCCTCGCCGCGAGATGAGGCCCGATTCCCCTGGACTGCGTGCAGAGCAATTCCGTGTTCCACATCAAACATGAAAGGAGCCTTGATTTCCTTGATGGCACTCCAGAGAACACCCAAGATCACTGTCTGAAGTCTAGAGGGATCCTGAGGTCACTGTAGCAACACAAAAGGGCTCCGTGGACGCCAAATCAACTCGAGATGAGAGCCACATCCCTGGCTTCGACTCAAGAGGAATACCCACTTTCCACAATCACCTCAGGAGGAGGCTACTCTCAGCTACAAGTATGTGAGTGGGACCCTGAGTTTGTGGCCTCAAGTGGAACGGACACGGAGATGCTCTGACTCGAAGGAAGGCCGGATATCCCTGCAGTGAATTGAATGCAGGCTCGTCTTGCATCTCCTCAGACGAAGGGATGTCTGAGTCCCCTGTGGAGACCACAGAGAAAGAGCTAGTTCTCGGCCTCATCGCGACCAGAGGCCTCACATCCTTTGAAAACTCGAGAGGTCCGCGGAGATCAATGCTTCCAAAGGAGACGATGCCTGACTCCTCTTGAAAATGGAAAGGAGTCCCAGGATCCCTGTGGCACGGGGAAAGGGACCCTGGTTCTCCCGCCTCATGTGGAGACGCGTCCCAATTGCCATGCCAAGACTCGAGGAGAATCCCGAGGTGTCCCTCGCACCTAGGCAGGAGTCCTGACGTCGCTGAACAAACACGTGTATGGAAGGGCAATCCCCGTCGTAACTCGAGAATATACCCCAGGTTCCGGTCGCAACTCGAGAAAAACCATGAGACTTCCCACTCGCAGCGAGATGAGGCCGGATTCTCCTGCACTGCGTGCAGAGCAATTCCGTGTTCCACATCAAATGTGAAAGGAGCCTTGATTTCCTTGATGGCACTCCAGAGAAAACCCAAGATCACTGTCTCAAGTCTAGAGGGATCCTGAGGTCACTGGAGCAACACGGAAGGACTCCGTGGACCCCAAATCAACTCGAGATGAGAGCTTAGTCCCTGGCTTTGACTCAAGAGGAATACCAACTTTCCACAAGCAACTCAAGAGAAGGCTTCTCTCAGCAACAGGTATGTGAGAGGGACCCTGAATTTGTGGCCTCAAGTGGAATGGACACCGAGATGCTCTGACTCGAAATAAGGCCGGATATCCCTGCAGTGAATTGAATGCAGGCTCGTCTTGCATCTCCCAAGAAGAAGGGATGCCTGAATCCCCTGTGGAGACCACAGAGAAAGACCTAGTCCTCCGCCTCAACGCGAACTGAGGCCTCACATCCTTTGAAAACTCGAGAGGTCCGCGGAGATCAATGCTTCCAAAGGAGACGATGCCTGACTCCACTTTAAAATGGATAGGAGTCCCAGGATCCCTGTGGCACGTGGAAAGGGACCCTGGGTCTCGCGCCTCACGTGGAGACGCATCCCAATTGCCATGCCAAGACTCGAGGAGAATCCCGAGGTGTCCCTCGCACCTAGGCAGGAGTCCTGACGTCGCTGAACAAACACGTGTCTGGAAGGGCCCTCCCTGTCGTAACTCAAGAATATACCACAGGTTCCGGCCGCAACTCGAGAAAAACCATGAGACTTCCCCCTCGCCGCGAGATGAGGCCCTATTCCCCTGCACTGCGTGCAGAGCAATTCCGTGTTCCACATCAAACGTGAAAGGAGCCTTGATTTCCTTGATGGCACTCGAGAGAAAACCCAAAGTCACTCTCTAAAGTCTAGAGGGATCCTGAGGTCACTGTAGCAGCACGAAAGGGCTCCGTAGATCCCAAATCAACTCGAGATGAGAGCTTAGTCCCTGGCTTGGACTCAAGAGGAATACCAACTTTCCACAAGCACCTCAAGAGGAGGCTTGTCTCAGCAACAGGTATGTGAGAGGGACCCTGAGTTTGTGGCCTCAAGTGGAATGGACACCGAGATGCTCTGACTCGAAGTAAGGCCGGATATCCCTGCAGTTAATTGAATGCAGGCTCGTCTTGCATCTCCCAAGACGAAGGGAAGTCTGAATCCCCTGTGGAGACCACAGAGAAAGACCTAGTTCTCCGCCTCATCGCGACCAGAGGCCTCCCATCCTTTGAAAACTCGAGAGGTCCGAAGAGATCAATGCTTCCAAAGGAAACAATGCCTGACTCCTCTTTAATATGGATAGGAGACCCAGGATCCCTGTGGCACGTGGAAAGGGACCCTGGGTCTCCCGCCTCACGTGGATACGCGTCCCAATTGCCATGCCAAGACTCGAGGAGAATCCCGAGGTGTCCCTCGCACCTAGGCAGGAGTCCTGATGTCGCTGAACAAACACGTGTCTGGAAGGGCCCTCCCCGTCGTAACTCGAGAATATACCCCAGGTTCCGGCCGCAACTCGAGAAAAACCATGAGACTTCCCCCTCGCCGCGAGATGAGGCCCGATTCCCCTACACTGCGTTCAGAGCAATTCCGTGTTCCACATCAAACGTGAAAGGAGCCTTGATTTCCTTGATGGCACTCCAGAGAAAACCTAAGATCACTGCCTCAAGTCCAGAGGGATCCTGAGGTCACTGGAGCAACACGAAAGGGCTCCGAGGACCCCAATTCAACTCGAGATGAGAGCTTAGTCCCTGGCTTCGACTCAAGAGGAATACCAACTTTCCACAAGCACCTGAAGAGGAGGCTTCTCTCAGCTACAGGTATGTGAGAGGGACCCTGAGTTTGTGGCCTCAAGTGGAATGGACACCGAGATGCTCTGACTCGAAGTAAGGCAGTATATGCCTGCAGTGAATGGAATGCAGGCTCGTCTTGCATCTCCCAAGACAACGGGATGTCTGATTCCCCTGTAGAGACCACAGAGAAAGACCTAGTCGTCCAAATCAACGCGAACGGAGACATCACATCCTATGAAAAATCGAGAGGTCTGCGGAGATCAATGCTTCCAAAGGAGACGATGCCTGACTCCTCTTGAAAATGGATAGGAGTCCCAGGATCCATCTGGCACGTGGAGAGGGACCCTGGGTCTCCCGCCTCATGTGGAGACGCGTCCCAATTGCCATGCCAAGACTCGAGGAGAATCCCGAGGTGTCCCTCGCACCTAGGCAGGAGTCCTAACGTCGCTGAGCAAACACGTTTCTGGAAGGGCCCTCCCCGTCGTAACTCGAGAATATACCCCAGATTCCGGCCGCAACTCGGGAAAAACAATGAGACTTCAAATTCGCCGCGAGAAAAGGCCCAATTACCCTGCACTGCGTGCAGAGCAATTCCGTGTTCCACATCAAACATGATGGGAGCCTTGATTTCCTTGATGGCACTCCAGAGAAAACCCAAGATCACTGTCTCAAGTCTAGAGGGATCCTGAGGTCACTGGAGCAACACGAAAGGGCTCCGTGGATCCCAAATCAACGCGGATGAGAGCTTAGTCCCTGGCTTCGACTCAAGAGGAATACCAACTTTCCACAAGCACCTCAAGAGGAGGCTTCTCTCAGCTACAGTTATGTGAGAGGGACCCTGATTTTGTGGCCTCAAGTGGAATGGACACCGAGATGCTCTGACTCGAGGTAAGGCCGAATATCCCTGCAGTGAATTGAATGCAGGGTCGTCTTGCATCTCCCAAGATGAAGGGATGTCTGAATCCCCTGTGGAGACCACAGAGAAAGACCTAGTTCTCCACCTCATCGCGACCGGAGGCCTCACATCCTTTGAAAACTCGAGAGGTCCGCGGAGATCAATGCTTCCAAAGGAGAAGATGCCTGACTCCTCTTGAAAATGGATAGGAGTCCCAGGATCCCTGTGGCACGTGGAAAGGGACCCTGGGTCTCCCGCCTCACGTGGAGACGCGTCCCAATGGCAATGCCAAGACTCGAGGAGAATCCCGAGGTGTCCCTGGCACCTAGGCAGGCGTCCTGACGTCGCTGAACAAACACGTGTCTGGAAGGGCCCTCCCCGTAGTAACTTGAGAATGTACCCCAGGTTCCGGCCGCAACTCGAGAAAAATCATGAGACTTCCCCCTCGCCGCGAGATGAGGTCCGATTCCCCTGCACTGCGTGCAGAGCAATTCCGTGTTCCACATCAAACGTGAAAGGAGCCTTGATTTCCTTGATGGCACTCCAGAGAAAACCCAAGATCACTGTCTCAAGTCTAGAGAGATCCTGAGGTCACTGTAGCAACACGAAAGGGCTCCATGGACCCTAAATCAACTCGAGATGAGAGCTTAGTCCCTGGCTTCGACTCAAGGGGAATACCAACTTTCGACAAGCACCTCAAGAGGAGGCTTCTCTCAGCTACAGGTATGTGAGAGGGACCCTGAGTTTGTGGCCTCAAGTAGAATGGACACCGAGATGCTCTGACTCGAAGTAAGGCCGGATATCCCTGCAGTGAATTGAATGCAGGCTCGTCTTGCATCTCCCAAGACGAAGGGGTGTCTGAATCCCTTGTGGAGACCACAGAGAAAGACCTAGTTCTCCGCCTCATCACGACCGGAGGCATCACATCCTTTGAAAACTCGAGAGGTCCGCGGAGATCAATGCTTCCAAAGGAGACGATGCCTGACTCCTCTTGAAAATGGACAGGAGTCCCAGAATCCCTGTGGCACGTGGAAAGGGACCCTGGGTCTCCCGCCTCACGTGGAGACGCGTCCCAATTGCCATGCCAAGATTCGAGGAGAATCCCGAGTTGTGCCTCACACCTAGGCAGGAGTCCTGACTTCGCTGAACGAACACGTGTCTGGAAGGGTCCTCCCCGTCGTAACTCGAGAACATACCCCAGGTTCCAGCCGCAACTCGAGAAAAACCATGAGACTTCCCCCTCGCCGCGAGATGAGGCCCGATTCCCCTGCACTGCATGCAGAGCAATTCCGTGTTCCACGTCAAACGTGAAAGGAGCCTTGATTTCCTTGATGGCACTCCAGAGAAAACCCAAGATCGCTGTCTGAAGTCTAGAGGGATCCTGAGGTCACTGTAGCAACAGGAAAGGGCTCCGTGGACCCCAAATCAACTCGAGATGAGAGCGTAGTCCCTGGCTTCGACTCAAGAGGAATACCAACTTTCCAGAAGCACCTCAAGAGGAGGCTTCTCTCAGCTACAGGTATGTGAGAGGGACCCTGAGTTTGTGGCCTCAAGTGGAATGGACACGGAGATGCTCTGACTCGAAGTAAGGCCAGATATCCCTGCAGTGAATTGAATGCAGGCTCGTCTTGCATCTCCCAAGACGAAGGGATGTCTGAATCCCCTGTGGAGACCACAGAGAAAGACCTCGTTCTCCGCCTCATCGCGACCAGGACGCCTCACATCCTTTGAAAACTCGAGAGTTCCGCGGAGATCAATGCTTCCAAAGGAGAATGCCTGACTCCTCTTGAAAATGGATAGGTGTCCCAGGATCCTTGTGGCACGTGGAAAGGGACCCTGGGTCTCCCGCCTCACGTGGAGACGGGTCCCAATTGCCATTCCAAGACTCGAGGTGAATCCCGAGTTGTCCCTCGCACCTAGGCAGGAGTCCTGACGTCGCTGAACAAACACGTGTCTGGAAGGGCCCTCCCCGTCGTAACTCCAGAATATACCCCAGGTTCCGGCCGCAACTCGAGAAAAACCATGAGACTTCCCCCTCGCGGCAAGATGAGGCCCGATTCCCCTGCACTACGAGCAAAGCAATTGCGTGTTCCACATCAAACGTGAAAGGAGCCTTGATTACCTTGATGGCACTCCAGAGAAAACCCAAATCACTGTCTCAATTCTAGAGGGTCCTGAGGTCACTGTAGCAAGACGAAAGGGCTTCGTGTGCCGCAAACAACTCGAGATGAGAGCTTCGTCCCTGCCTTCGACTCAAGATGAATACCAACTTTCCACAAGCACCTCAAGAGGAGGCTTCTGTCACCTTCAGGTATGTGAGAGGGACCCTGAGCTGGTGGCCTCAAGTCGAATGGATAGCGTGATGCTCTGACTCGAAGTAAGGCCGGATATCCCTGCAGTGAATTGAATGCAGGCTCGTTTTGCATCTCCCAACAGGAAGGGATGTCTGAATCCACTGTGGAGACCACAGAGAAAGACCTAGTTCTCCGCCTCATCCCGAATTGAGGGCTCACATCCTTTGAAACCTCGAGAGGTGTGCGGAGATCAATGCTTCCAAAGGAGACGATGCCTGACTCCTCTTGAAAATGGAAAGGGGTCCCAGGATCCCTGTGGCACGTGGAAAGGGACCCTGGGTCTCCCGCCTCACGTGGAGACGCGTCCCAATTGCCATGCCAAGACTCGAGGAGAATCCCGAGTTGTGCCTCGCACCTAGGCAGGAGTCCTGACGTCGCTGAACAAACAGGTGTCTGGAAGGGCCCTTCCCGTCGTAACTCGAGAACATACCCCAGGTTTCGGCCGCAACTCGACAAAAAAAATGAGAATTCCCCCTCGGCGCGAGATGAGGCCCGATTCCGCTGCACTGCATGCAGAGCAATTGCGTGTTCCACATCAAACCTGAAAGGAGCCTTGATTTCCTTGATGGCACTCCAGAGAAAATCCAAGATCACTGTCTCAAGTCTAGAGGGATCCTGAGGTCACTGTAACAACACGAAAGAGCTCCGTGGACCCCAAATCAACTCGAGATGAGAGCTTACTCCCTGGCTTCGACTCAAGAGGAATACCAACTTTCCACAAGCACCTCAAGATGAGGTTTCTCTCAGCTACATTTATGTGAGAGGGACCCTGAGTGTGTGGCCTCAAATGTAATGGACACCGAGATGCACTGATTCGAATAAAGGCCGGATATCCCTGCAGTGAATTGAATGCAGGCTCGTCTTGCATCTCCTAAGAAGAAGGGATGTATGAATCCCCTGTGGAGACCATAGAGAAAGACATTGTTCTCCGCCTCATCGCGACGTGAGTCCTCACATCCTTTGAGAACTCGAGAGGTCCGCGGAGATCAATGCTTCCAAAGGAGACGATGCCTGACTCCTCTTGAAAATGGATAGGAGTCCCAGGATCCCTGTGGCACATGGAAAGGGACCCTGGATCTCCCGCCTCACGTGGAGACGCGTCCCAATTGCCATGCCAAGACTCGAGGAGAATCCCGAGGTGTCCCTCGCACCGACGCAGGACTTCTGACGTCGCTGAACAAACACGTGTCTGGAACGGACCTCCCCGTTGTAACTCGAGAATATACCCCAGGTTCCGGCCGCAACTCGAGAAAAACCATGAGACTTCCCCCTCGCCGCGAGATGAGGCCCGATTCCGCTGCACTGCGTGCAGAGCAATTCCGTGTTCCACATCAAACGTGAAAGGAGCCTTGATTTCCTTGATGGCACTCCAGAGAAAACCCGAGATCACTGTCTCAAGTCTAGAGGGATCCTGAGGTCACTGTAGCAACACGAAATGGGTCCATGGACCCCAAATCAACTCGTGATGAGAGCTTAGTCACTGGCTTCGACTCTATAGGAATAGCAACTTTCCACAAGCACCTCAAGAGGAGGCTTCTCTCAGATAAAGTTATGTGAGAGGGCCCTGAGTTGGGGATTCAAGTGGAATGGACATCGAGAAGCTCTGACTCGAAGTAAGGCTGGATATCCCTGCAGTGAATTGAATGCAGGCTCGTCTTGCATCTCCCAAGACGAAGGGATGTCTGAATGCCCTGTGGAGACCACAGAGAAAGACCTAGATCTCCGCCTCATCGCGACCGGAGGCCTCACATCCTTTGAAAACTTGAGAGGTCCGCGGAGGTCAATGCTTCCAAAGGAGACTATGCCTGACTCCTCTTGAAAATGGATAGGAGTCCCAGGGTCCGCGTGGCACGTGGAAAGGGACCCTGGGTCTCCCGCCTCACGTGGAGACGCGTCCCAATTGCCATGCGAAGACTCGAGGATAATCCCGAGGTGTCCCTCACACCTAGGCAGGAGTCCTGACGTCACTGAACAAACACGTGTCTGGAAGGGCCCTCCCCGTCGTAACTCGAGAATATACCCCGGGTTCCTGCCGCAACTCGAGAAAAACCATGAGACTTCCCCCTCGCCACGAGATGAGGCCCGATTTAACTGCACTGCATGCAGAGCAATTCCGTGTTCCACATCAAACGTGAAAGGAGCCTTGATTTCCTTGATGGCACTCCAGAGAAAACCCAAGATCACTGTCTCAAGTCTAGAGGGATACTGAGGTCACTGTAGCGACAAGAAAGGTCTCCGTGGACCCCAAATCAAGTCGAGATGAGAGCTTAGTCCCTGGCTTCGATTCAAGACGAATACCAACTTTCCAAATGCACCTCAAGAGGCGGTTTCTGTCAGCTACAGGTATGTGCGAGGGACCCTGAGTTTGTGGCCTCAAGTGCAATGGAAACTGTGATGCTCTGACTCGAAGTAAGGCCGGATATCCCTGCTGTGAATTGAATGCAGGCTCGTCTTGCATCTCCCAAGACGAAGGGATGTCTGAATCCACTGTGGAGACCACAGAGAAAACCTAGTTCTCCGCCTCATCGCGACCGGAGGCCTCTAATCCTTTGAAAACTCGAGAGGTCCGCGGAGATCAAGGCTTCCAAAGGAGACGATGCCTGACTCCTCTTGAAAATGGATAGGAGTCCCAGGATCCCTGTGGCATGTGGAAAGGGACCCTGGGTCTCCCGCCTCACGTGGAGACGCGTCCCAATTGCCATGCCAAGACTCGAGGAGAATCCCGAGTTGTCCCTCGCACCTAGGCAGGAGTCCTGACGTCGCTGAACAAACACATGTCTGGAAGGGTCCTCCCCGTCGCAACTCGAGAATATACCCCAGGTTCCGGCGCAACTCGAGAAAAACCATGAGCCTTCCCCCTCGCCGCGAGATGAGGCCCGATTCCCCTGCACTGCGTGCAGAGCAATTCCGTGTTCCACATCAAACGTGAAAGGAGCCTTGATTTCCTTGATGGCACTCCAGAGAAAACCCAAGATCACTGTCTCAAGTCTAGAGGGATCCTGAGGTCACTGTAGCAAAACGAAAGGGCTCCGTGGACCCCAAATCAACTAGAGATGAGAACTTCGTCCCTGGCTTCGACTCAAGAGGAATAGCACCTTTCCACAAGCACCTCAAGAGGAGGCTTCTCTCAGCTACAGGTATGTGAGAGGGACCCTGAGTTTGTGGCCTCAAGTGGAATGGACACCGAGATGCTCTGACTCGAAGTAAGGCTGGATATCCCTGCAGTGAATTGAATGCAGGCTCGTCTTGCATCTCCCAAGACGAAGAGATGTCTGAATCCCCTGTGGAGACCACAGAGAAAGAACTAGTAGTCCGCCTCATCACGACCGGAGGCATCACATCCTTTGAAAACTCGAGTGGTCCCCGGAGATCAATGCTTCCAAAGGAGACGATGCCTGACTCCTCTTGAAAATGGATAGGAGTCCCAGGATCCCTGTGGCACGTGGAAAGGGACCCTGGGTCTCCCGCCTCACGTGGATACGCGTCCCAATTGCCATGCCAAGATTCGAGGAGAATCCCGAGGTGTCCCTCGCACCTAGGCAGGAGTCCTGACTTCGCTGAACAAACACGTGTCTGGAAGGGTCCTCCCCGTCGTAACTCGAGAACATACCCCAGGTTCCGGCCGCAACTCGAGAAAAACCATGAGACTTCCCCCTCGCCGCGAGATGAGGCCCGATTCCCCTGCACTGCATGCAGAGCAATTCCGTGTTCCACGTCAAACGTGAAAGGAGCCTTGATTTCCTTGATGGCACTCCAGAGAAAACCCAAGATCGCTGTCTGAAGTCTAGAGGGATCCTGAGGTCACTGTAGCAACAGGAAAGGGCTCCGTGGACCCCAAATCAACTCGAGATGAGAGCGTAGTCCCTGGCTTCGACTCAAGAGGAATACCAACTTTCCAGAAGCACCTCAAGAGGAGGCTTCTCTCAGCTACAGGTATGTGAGAGGGACCCTGAGTTTGTGGCCTCAAGTGGAATGGACACGGAGATGCTCTGACTCGAAGTAAGGCCAGATATCCCTGCAGTGAATTGAATGCAGGCTCGTCTTGCATCTCCCAAGACGAAGGGATGTCTGAATCCCCTGTGGAGACCACAGAGAAAGACCTCGTTCTCCGCCTCATCGCGACCAGGACGCCTCACATCCTTTGAAAACTCGAGAGTTCCGCGGAGATCAATGCTTCGAAAGGAGAATGCCTGACTCCTCTTGAAAATGGATAGGTGTCCCAGGATCCTTGTGGCACGTGGAAAGGGACCCTGGGTCTCCCGCCTCACGTGGAGACGGGTCCCAATTGCCATTCCAAGACTCGAGGAGAATCCCGAGTTGTCCCTCGCAACTAGGCAGGAGTCCTGACGTTGCTGAACAAGCAGGTGTCTGGAAGGGCCCTCCCCGTCGTAACTCGAGAACATACCCCAGGTTCCGGCCGCAACTCGACAAAAACCATGAGAATTCCCCCTCGGCGCGAGATGAGGCCCGATTCCGCTGCACTGCGTGCAGAGCAATTGCGTGTTCCACATCAAACGTGAAAGGAGCCTTGATTTCCTTGATGGCACTCCAGAGAAAATCCAAGATCACTGTCTCAAGTCTAGAGGGATCCTGAGGTCACTGTAGCAACACGAAAGAGCTCCGTGGACCCCAAATCAACTCGAGATGAGAGCTTACTCCCTGGCTTCGACTCAAGAGGAATACCAACTTTCCACAAGCACCTCAAGATGAGGTTTCTCTCAGCTACATTTATGTGAGAGGGACCCTGAGTGTGTGGCCTCAAATGTAATGGACACCGAGATGCAATGATTCGAATAAAGGCCGGATATCCCTGCAGTGAATTGAATGCAGGCTCGTCTTGCATCTCCTAAGAAGAAGGGATGTATGAATCCCCTGTGGAGACCATAGAGAAAGACATTGTTCTCCGCCTCATCGCGACGTGAGTCCTCACATCCTTTGAGAACTCGAGAGGTCCGCGGAGATCAATGCTTCCAAAGGAGACGATGCCTGACACCTCTTGAAAATGGATAGGAGTCCCAGGATCCCTGTGGCACATGGAAAGGGACCCTGGATCTCCCGCCTCACGTGGAGTCGCGTCCCAATTGCCATGCCAAGACTCGAGGAGAATCCCGAGGTGTCCCTCGCACCGACGCAGGAGTCCTGACGTCGCTGAACAAACACGTGTCTGGAACGGACCTCCCCGTCGTAACTCGAGAATATACCCCAGGTTCCGGCCGCAACTCGAGAAAAACCATGAGACTTCCCGCTCGCCGCGAGATGAGGCACGATTCCCCTGCACTGCGTGCAGAGCAATTCCGTGTTCCACATCAAACGTGAAAGGAGCCTTGATTTCCTTGATGGCACTCCAGAGAAAACCCGAGATCACTGTCTCAAGTCTAGAGGGATCCTGAGGTCACTGTAGCAACACGAAATGGGTCCATGGACCCCAAATCAACTCGTGATGAGAGCTTAGTCACTGGCTTCGACTCTATAGGAATAGCAACTTTCCACAAGCACCTCAAGAGGAGGCTTCTCTCAGATAAAGTTATGTGAGAGGGCCCTGAGTTGGGGATTCAAGTGGAATGGACACCGAGAAGCTCTGACTCGAAGTAAGGCTGGATATCCCTGCAGTGAATTGAATGCAGGCTCGTCTTGCATCTCCCAAGACGAAGGGATGTCTGAATGCCCTGTGGAGACCACAGAGAAAGACATAGATCTCCGCCTCATCGCGACCGGAGGCCTCACATCCTTTGAAAACTTGAGAGGTCCGCGGAGGTCAATGCTTCCAAAGGAGACTATGCCTGACTCCTCTTGAAAATGGATAGGAGTCCCTGGATCCGCGTGGCACGTGGAAAGGGACCCTGGGTCTCCCGCCTCACGTGGAGACGCGTCCCAATTGCCATGCCAAGACTCGAGGATAATCACGAGGTGTCCCTCACACCTAGGCAGGAGTCCTGACGTCACTGAACAAACACGTGTCTGGAAGGGCCCTCCCCGTCGTAACTCGAGAATATACCCCGGGTTCCTGCCGCAACTCGAGAAAAACCATGAGACATCCCCCTCGCCACGAGATGAGGCCCGATTTACCTGCACTGCATGCAGAGCAATTCCGTGTTCCACATCAAACGTGAAAGGAGCCTTGATTTCCTTGATGGCACTCCAGAGAAAACCCAAGATCACTGTCTCAAGTCTAGAGGGATCCTGAGGTCACTGTAGCAACAAGAAAGGTCTCCGTGGACCCCAAATCAAGTCGAGATGAGAGCTTAGTCCCTGGCTTCGATTCAAGACGAATACCAACTTTCCACATGCACCTCAAGAGGCGGTTTCTGTCAGCTACAGGTATGTGCGAGGGACCCTGAATTTGTGGCCTCAAGTAGAATGGACACCGAGATGCTCTGACTCGAAGTAAGGCCGGATATCCCTGCAGTGAATTGAATGCAGGCTCGTCTTGCATCTCCCAAGAAGAAGGAATGTCTGAATCCCCTGTGGATACCACAGAGAAAGACCTAGTTCTCCGCCTCATCGCGAACGGAGGCATCACATCCTTTGAAAACTCGAGAGGTCCGCTGAGATCTAGGCTTCCAAAGGAGACGATGCCTGACTCCTCTTGAAAATGGATAGGAGTCCCAGGATCCCTGTGGCACGTGGAAAGGGACACTGGGTCTCGCACCTCACGTGGAGCCGCGTCCCAATTGCCATGCCAAGACTCGAGGAGAATCCCGAGGTGTCCCTCGCACCTAGGCAGGAGTCCTGACATCGCTGAACAAACACGTGTCTGGAAGTGCCCTCCCCGTCGTAACTCGAGAATATACCCCAGGTTCCGGCCGCAACTCGAGAAAAACCATGAGACTTCCCCCTCTCCGCGAGATGAGGCCCGATTCCCCTGCACTGCGTGCAGAGCAATTCCGTGTTCCACATCAAACGTGAAAGGAGCCTTAATTTCCTTGATGGCACTCCAGAGAAAACCCAAGATAACTGTCTCAAGTCTAGAGGGATCCTGAGGTCACTGGAGCAACACGAAAGGGCTCCGTGGACCCCAAATCAACTCGAGATGAGAGCTTTTCCCTGGCTTCGACTCAAGAGAAATACCAACTTTCCACAAGCACCTCAAGAGGAGGCTACTCTCAGCTATAGGTATGTGAGAGGGACCCTGAGTTTGTGGCCTCAAGTGGAATGGACACCGAGATGCTCTGACTCAAAGTAAGGCCGGATATCCCTGCAGTGAATTGAATGCATGCTCGTCTTGCATCTCCCAAGACGAAGGGATGTCTGAATCCCCTGTGGAGACCACAGAGAAAGACCTAGTTCTCGGCCTCACCGCGACCGGATGCCTCACATCCTTTGAAAACTCGAGAGGTCCACGCAGAACAAAGCTTCCAAAGGAGACGATGCCTGACTCCTCTTGAAAATGGATAGGAATACCAGGATCCCTGTGGCACGTGGAACGGGACCCTGGGTCTCCCGCCTCACGTAGAGACGCGTCCCAATTGCCATGCCAAGACTCGAGGAGAATACCGAGGTGTCCCTCGCACCTAGACAGGAGTCCTGACGTCGCTGAACAAACACGTGTCTGGAAGGGCCCTGCCCGTCGTAATTCGAAAATATAAATCAGGTTCCGGCAGCAACTCGAGAAAAAATATGAGACTTCCCCCTCGCCGCGAGATGAGGCCCGATTCCCCTGCATTGCGTGCAGAGCAATTCAGTGTTCCACATCAAACGTGAAAGGAGCCTTGATTTCCTTGATGGCACTCCAGACAAAACCCAAGATCATTGTCTCAAGTCTAGAGGGATCCTGAGGTCACTGGAGCAACACGAAAGGGCTCCGTGGACCCCAAATCAACTCGAGATGAGAGCTTAGCCCCTGGCTTCGACTCAAGAGGAATACCAACTTTCCACAAGCACCTCAAGAGGAGGCTTCTCTCAGCTACAGGTATTTGAGAGGGACCCTGAGTTTGTGGCCTCAAGTGCAATGGACACCGAGATGCTCTGACTCGAAGTAAGGCCGGATATCCCTGCAGTGAATTGAATGCAGGCTCGTCTTGCATCTCTCAAGACGAAGGGATGTCTGAATCCCCTGTGGAGACCACAGAGAAAGAACTAGTTCTCCGCCTCATCGCGACAGGAGGCCTCACATCATTTGAAAACTCGATAGGTCCGCGGAGATCAATGCTTCCAAAGGAGACGATGCCTGACTCCTCTTCAAAATGGATAGGAGTCCCAGGATCCCTGTGGCACGTGGAAAGGTACCCTGGGTCTCCCGCCTCACGTGGAGACGCGTCCCAATTGCCATGCCAAGACTCGAGGAGAATCCCGAGGTGTCCCTCGCACCTAGGCAGGAGTCCTGACGTCGCTGAACAAACACGTGTCTGGAAGGGCCCTCCCCGTCGTAACTCGAGAATATACCCCAGGTTCCGGCCGCAACTCGAGAAAAACCATGAGACTTCCCCCTCGCCGCGAGATGAGGCCCGATTCCCCTGCACTGCGTTCAGAGCAATTCCGTGTTCCACATCAAACGTGAAAGGAGCCTTGATTTCCTTGATGGCACTCCAGAGAAAACCCAAGATCACTGTCTCAAGTCTAGAGGGATCCTGAGGTCACTGGAGCAACAAGAAAGGGCTCCGTGGACCCCAAATCAACTCGAGATGAGAGCTTAGTCCCTTGCTTCGAGTCAAGAGGAATACCAACTGTCCACAATCACCTCAAGAGGAGGCTTCTCTCAGCTACAGGTATGTGAGAGGGACCCTGAGTTTGTGGCCTCAAGTGGAATGGACACCGAGATGCTCTGACTCGAAGTAAGGCCGGATATCCCTGCAGGGAATTGAATGCAAGCTCGTCTTGCATCTCCCAAGACGAAGGGATGTCTGAATCCGCTGTGGAGACCACAAAGAAAGACCTGGTCCTCCGCCTCATCGTGACCGGAGGCCTCACATCCTTTGAAAATTCGAAAGGTATGCGGAGATCAATGCTTCCAAAGTAGACGATGCCTGACTCCTCTTGAAAATGGATAGGAGTCCCACGATCCCTGTGTCACGTGGAAAGGGACCCTGGGTCTCCCGCCTCACGTGGAGACGCGTCCCAATTGCCATGCCAAGACTCGAGGAGAATCCCGAGGTGTCCCTCGCACCTAGGCAGGAGTCCTGACGTCGCTGAACAAACACGTGTCTGGAAGGGCCCTCCCCGTCGTAACTCGAGAATATACCCCAGGTTCCAGCCGCAACTCGAGAAAAACCATGATACTTCCCCCTCGCCGCGAGATGAGGCCCGATTCCCCTACACTGCGTGCAGAGCAATTCCGTGTTCCACATCAAACGTGAAAGGAGCCTTGATTTCCTTGATGGCACTCCAGAGAAAACCCAAGATCACTGTCTCAAGTCTAGAGGAATCCTGAGGTCACTGTAGCAACAAGAAAGGGCTCCGTGGACCCCAAATCAACTCGAGATGAGAGCTTAGTCCCTGGCTTCGACTCAACAGGAATACCAACTTTTCACAAGCAACTCAAGAGGAGGCTTCTCTCAGCTACAGGTATGTGAGAGGGACCCTGAGTTTGTGGCCTCAAGTGGAATGGACACCGAGATGCTCTGACTCGAAGTAAGGCCGGATATCCCTGCAGTGAATTGAATGCAGGCTCGTCTTGCATCTCCCAAGACGAAGGGATGTCTGAATCCCCTGTGGAGACCACAGAGAAAGACCTAGATCTCCGCCTCATCGCGACCGGAGGCCTCACATCCTTTGAACACTCGAGAGGTCTGCGGAGATCAATGCTTTCAAAGGAGACGATGCCTGACTCCTCTTGAAAATGGATAGGAGTCCCAGGATCCCTGTGGCACGTGGAAAGGGACCCTGGGTCTCCCGCCTAACGTGGAGACGCGTCCCAATTGCCATGCCAAGACTCGAGGAGAATCCCGAGGTGTCCCTCGCACCTAGGCAGGAGTCCTGACGTCGCTGAACAAACACGTGTCAGGAAGGGCCCTCCCCGTCGTAACTCGAGAATATACCCAAGGTTCCGGCCGCAACTCGAGAAAAATCATGAGACTTCCCCCTCGCCGCGAGATGAGGCCCGATTCCCCTGCACTGCATGCAGAGCAATTCCGTGTTCCACATCAAACGTGAAAGGAGCCTTGATTTCCTTGATGGCACTCCAGAGAAAACCCAAGATCACTGTCTCAAGTCTAGAGGGATCCTGAGGTCACTGGAGCAACACGAAAGGGCTCCGTGGACCCCAAATCAACTCGAGATGAGATCTTAGTCCCTGGCTTCGACTCAAGAGGAATACGAACTTTCCACAAGCACCTCAATAGGAGGCTTGTCTCAGCTACAGGTATGTGAGAGGGACCTTGAGTTTGTGGCCTCAAGTGGAATGGACACCGAGATGCTCTGACTAGAAGTAAGGCCGAATATCCCTGCAGTTAATTGAATGCAGGCTCATCTTGCATCTCCAAAGATGAAGGGATGTCTGAATCCCCTGTGGAGACCACAGAGAAAGACCTAGTCCTCCGCCTCATAGCGACCGGTGGCCTCACACCCTTTGAAAACTTGAGAGGTCCGCGGAGATCAATGCTTCCAAAGGAGACGATGCCTGACTCCTCTTGAAAATGGATAGGAGTCCCAGGATCCCTGTGGCACGTGGAAAGGGACCCTGGGTCTCCCACCTCACGTGGAGACGCGTCCCAATTGCCATGCCAAGACTCGAGGAGAATCCCGAGGTGTCCCTCGCACCTAGGCAGGAGTCCTGACGTCGCTGAACAAACACGTGTCAGGAAGGGCCCTCCCCGTCGTAACTCGAGAATATACCCCAGGTTCCGGCCGCAACTCGAGAAAAATCATGAGACTTCCCCCTCGCCGCGAGATGAGGCCCGATTCCCCTGCACTGCATGCAGAGCAATTCCGTGTTCCACATCAAACGTGAAAGGAGCCTTGATTTCCTTAATGGCACTCCAGAGAAAACCCAAGATCACTGTATCAAGTCTAGAGGGATCCTGACGTCAATGGAGCAACACGAAAGGGCTCCGTGGACCCCAAATCAACACGAGATGCAATCTTAGTCCCTGGCATCGACTCAAGAGGAATACCAACTTTCCACAAGCACCTCAATAGGAGGCTTGTCTCAGCTACAGGTATGTGAGAGGGACCCTGAGTTTGTGGCCTCAAGTGGAATGGACACCGTGATGCTCTGATTAGAAGTAAGGCCGGATATCCCTGCAGTGAATTGAATGCAGGCTCATCTTGCATCTCCCAAGATGAAGGGATGTCTGAATCCCCTGTGGAGACCACAGAGAAAGACCTAGTCCTCCGCCTCATCGCGACCGGAGGCCTCACACCCTTTGAAAACTCGAGAGGTCCGCGGAGATCAATGCTTCCAAAGGAAACGATGCCTGACTCCTCTTGTAAATGATAGGAGTCCCAGGATCCCTGTGGCACGTGGAAAGGGACCCTGGGTCTCCCGCCTAACGTGGAGACGCGTCCCAATTGCCATGCCAAGACTCGAGGAGAATCCCGAGGTGTCCCTCGCACCTAGGCAGGAGTCCTGACGTCGCTGAACAAACACGTGTCTGGAAGGGCCCTCCCCGTCGTAACTCGAGAATATACCCCAGGTTCCGGCCGCAACTCGAGAAAAACCATGAGACTTCTCCCTCGCCCCGAGATGAGGCCCGATTCCCCTGCACTGGGTGCAGAGCAATTGCGTGTTCCACATCAAGCCTGAAAGGAGCCTTGATTTCCTTGATGGCACTCCAGAGAAAACCCAAGATCACTGTCTCAAGTCTAGAGGGATCCTGAGGTCACTGTAGCAACAAGAAAGAGCTGCGTGGACCACAAATCAACTCGAGAGGAGAGCTTCGTCCCTGGCTTCGACTCAAGAGGAATACCAACTTTCCACAAGCACCTCAAGAGGAGGCTGCTCTCAGCTACAGGTATGTGAGAGGGACCCTGAGTTTGTGGCCTCAAGTGGAATGGACACCGAGATGCTCTGACTCGAAGTAAGCCCGGATATCCCTGCAATGAATTGAATGCAGGCTCGTCTTGCATCTCCCAAGAGGAAGGGATGTGTGAATCACCTGTGGAGACCACAGAGAAAGACCTAGTCCTACGCCTCATCGAGACCGGAGGCCTCACATCCTTTGAAAACTCGAGAGGTCTGCGGAGATCAATGCTTTCAAAGGAGACGATGCCTGACTCCTCTTGAAAATGGATAGGAGTCCCAGGAACCCTGTGGCACGTGGAAAGGGACCCTGGGTCTCCCGCCTCACGTGGAGACGCGTGCCAATTGCCATGCCAAGACTCGAGGAGAATCCCAAGGTGTCCCTCGCACCTAGGCAGGAGTCCTGACGTCGCTGAACAAACACGTGTCAGGAAGGGCCCTCCCCGACGTAACTCGAGAATATACCTCAGGTTCCGGCCGCAACTCGAGAAAAACCGTGAGACTTCCCCCTCGACAGCAGATGAGTCCCGATTCCGCTACACTGCATGCAGAGCAATTCCGTATCCCAGATCAAACGTGAAAAGAGCCTTGATTTCCTTGATGGCACTGCAGAGAAAACCCAAGATCACTGTCTCAAGTCTAGAGGGATCCTGAGGTCACTGTAGCAACACGAAAGGGCTCTGCAGACCCAAATCAACTCGAGATGTGAGGTTAGTCCCTGGCTTCGACTCAAGAGGAATACCAACTTTCCAGAAGCACCTCAGGGGAGGCTTCTCTCAGCTACAGTTATGTGAGAGGGACCCTGAGTTTGTGGCCTCAAGTGGAATGAACACCGAGATGCTCTGACTCAAAGTAAGGACGGATATCCCTGCAGTGAATTGAATGCAGGCTCGTCTTGCATCTCCAAGACGAAGGGATGTCTGCATCCCCTGTGGAGACCAGAGAGAAAGACCTAGTTCTCCGCCTCATCGCTGACGGAGGCCTCACATCCTTTGAAAACTCGAGAGGTCCGCGGAGATCAATGCTTCCAAAGGAGACGATGCCTGATTCCTCTTGAAAATGGATAGGAGTCCCAGGATCCCGGTGGCACGTGGAAAGGGACCCTGGGTCTCCCGCCTCACGTGGAGACGCGTGCCAATTGCCATGCCAAGACTCGAGGAGAATCCCGAGGTGTCCCTCGCACCTAGGAAGGAGTCCTGACGTCGCTGAACAATCACGTGTCTGGAAGGGCCCTCCCCGTCGTAACTCGAGAATATACCCCAGGTTCCGGCCGCAACTCGAGAAAAACCATGCGACTTCCCCCTCGCCGCGAGATGAGGCCCCATTCCCCTGCACTGCGTGCAGAGCAATTCCGTGTTCCACATCAAACGTGAAAGGAGCCTTGATTTCCTTGATGGCACTCCAGAGAAAACCCAAGATCACTGTCTCAACTCTAGAGGGATCCTGAGGTCACTGTAGCAACACGAAAGGGCTCCGTGGACCCCAAATCAACTCGAGATGAGAGCTCAGTCCCTGGTTGCGACTCAAGAGGAATACCAACTTTCCACAAGCACCTCAAGAGGAGGCTTGTCTCAGCTACAGGTATGTGAGAGGGACCCTGAGTTTGTGGCCTCAAGTGGAATGGACACCGAGAAGCTCTGACTCGAAGTAAGGCCGGATATCCCTGCAGTGAATTGAATGCAGGCTCGTCTTGCATCTCCAAAGACGAAGGGTTGTCTGAATCCCCAGTGGAGACCACAGAGAAAGACCTAGTTCTCCTCCTCATCGCGACCGGAGGCCTCACATCCTTTGAAAACTCGAGAGGTCCGCGGAGATCAATGCTTCCAAAGGAGACGATGCCTGACTCCTCTTGGAAATGGATAGGATTCACCGGATCCCTGTGGCAAGTGCAAAGGGACCCTGGGTCTCCCGCCTCACGTGGAGACGCGACCCAAATGCCATTCCAAGACTCGAGGAGAATCCCGAGTTGTCCCTCGCACCTAGGCAGGAGTCCTGACGTCGCTGAACAAACACGTGTCTGGAAGGGCCTTCCCCGTCGTAACTCGCGAATATACCCCAGGTTCCGGCCGCAACTCGAGAGAAACCATGAGACTTCCCCCTCGCCACGAGATGAGGCCCGATTCAACTGCACTGCATGCAGAGCAATTCCGTGTTCCACTTCAAACGAGAAAGGAGCCTAGATTTCCTTGATGCCACTCCAGAGAAAACCCAAGATCACTGTCTCAAGTCTAGAGGGATCCTGAGGTCACTGGAGCAACACGAAAGGGCTCCGTGGACCCCAAATCAACTCGAGATGAGAGCTTAGTGTCTGGCTTCGACTCAAGAGGAATACCAACTTTCCACAAGCACCTCAAGAGGAAGCTTCTCTCAGCTACAGGTATGTGAGAGGGACCCTGAGTTTGTGGCCTCAAGTGGAATGGACACCGAGATGCTCTGACTTGAAGTAAGGCCGGATATCCCTGCAGTGAATTGAATGCAGGCTCGTCTTGCATCTCCCAAGACGAAGGGTTGTCTGAATCACCTGTGGTGACCACAGAGAAAGAGCTAGTCCTCCGCCTCATCGCGACCGGAGGCCTCACATCCTTTGAAAACTCGAGAGGTCCGCGGAGATCAATGCTTCCAAAGGAGACGATGCCTGACTCCTCTTGAAAATGGATAGGAGTCCCAGGATCCCTGTGGCACGTGGAAAGGGAACCTGGGTCTCCCGCCTTACGTGGAGACGCGTCCCAATTGCCATGCCAACACTCGAGGAGAATCCCGAGTTGTCCCTCGCACCAAGGCAGGTGTCTTTAAGTCGCTCAACAAACACGTGTATGGAAGGGCCTTTCCCATTGTAACTCTAGACTATACCCAAGCTTCCGGCCGCAACTCGAGAAGAACCATGAGACTTCCCCCTCGCCGCGAGATGAGGCCCGATTCCCCTGCACTACATGCAGAGCAACTCCGTTTTCCACATCAAACATGAAAGGAAACTTGATTTCATTGATGGCACTCCAGAGAAAACCCAAGATCACTGTCTCAAGTCTAGAGGGATCCTGAGGTCACTGGAGCAACACGAAAGGGCTCCGTGGACCCCAAATCAACTCGAGATGCGAGGTTAGTCCCTGGCTTCGACTCAAGAGGAATACCAGCTTTCCACAAGCACCTGAAGTGTAGGCTTCTCTCAGCTACAGGTATGTGAGAGGGACCCTGAGTTTGTGGCCTCAAGTGGAATGGGCACCGAGATGCTCTGACTCGAAGTAAGGCCGGATATCCCTGCAGTGAATTAAATGCACGCTCGTCTTGCATCTCCCAAGACGAAGGGATGTCTGAATCCCCTGTGGAGACCACAGAGAAAGACCGAGTTCTCCGCCTCATTGCGACCTGAGGCCTCACTTCCTTTGAAAACTCGAGAGGTCCGCGGAGATCAATGCTTCCAAAGGAGACGATGCCTGACTCCTCTTGAAAATGGATAGGAGTCCCAGGATCCCTGTCGCACGTGGAAAGGGACCCTGGGTCCCCGCCTCACGTGGAGACGCGTCCCAAATGCCATGCCAAGACTCGAGGAGAATCCAGAGGTTCCCTCGCACCTAGACACGAGTCCTGACGTCGCTGAATAAACACGTGTCTGGAAGGGCCCTCCCCGTCGTAACTCGAGAATATACCCAAGGATCCGGCCGCAACTCGAGAAAAAATATGAGACTTCCCCCTCGCCGCGAGATGAGGCCCTGTTTCACTGCACTGTGTGCAGACCAATTCCGTATCCCATATCAAACTTGAAATGAGGCTTGATTTCCTTGATGGCACTCCAGAGAAAAAGCAAGATCACTGTCTCAAGTCTAGAGGGATCCTGAGGTCACTGTAGAAACACGAAAGGGCTCCGTGGACCCCAAATCAACTCGAGATGAGAGCTTAGTTCCTGGCTTCGACTCAAGAGGAATACCAACTTTCCACAAGCACCTCAAGAGGAGGCTTCTCTCAGCTACAGGTATGTGAGAGGGACCCTAAGTTTGTGGCCTCAAGTGGAATGGACACCGAGATGCTCTGACTCGAAGTAAGGCCGTATATCCCTGCAGTGAATTGAATGCAGGCTCGTCTTGAATCTCCCAAGACGAAGGGATGTCTCAATCACCTGTGGAGACCACAGAGAAAGACCTAGTTCTCCGCCTCTTCGCGACCGGAGGCCTCGAATCCTTTGAAAATTGGAGAGGCCAGCGGAGATCAATGCTTCCAAAGGAGACGATGCCTGACTCCTCTTGAAAATGGATAGGAGTTCCAGGATCCCTCTGGCACGTGAAAGGGACCGTTGGTCTCCCTTTTCACGTGGAGACGCGTCCCAATTGCCATGCCAAGACTCGAGGAGAATCCCGAGGTGTCCCTCGCACCTAGGCAAGAGTCCTGACGTCGCGAAACAAACACGTGTCTGGAAGGGCCCTCCCCGACGTAACTCGAGAATATACCCCAGGTTCCGGCCGCAACTCGAGGAAAACCATGAGACTTCCCCCTCGCTGCGAGATGAGTCCCGATTCCCCTGCACTGTGTGCAGAGCAATTCCGTATCCCACATCAAACGTGAAAAGAGCCTTGAATTCCTTGATGGCACTCCAGAGAAAACCCAAGATAACTCTCAAGTCTAGAGGGATCCTGAGGTCACTGTAGCAACACGAAAAGGCTCCGTGGACCCCAAATCAACTCGAGATGAGAGCTTAGTCCCTGGATTCGACTCAAGAGGAATACCAACTTTCCACAAGCACCTCAAGAGGAGGCTTCTCTCAGCTACAGGTATGAGAGAGGGACCCTGAATTTGTGGCCTCAAGTGGAATGAACAACGAGATGCTCTGACTCGAAGTAAGGCCGGATATCCCTGCAGTGAATTGAATGCAGGATCGTCTTGCATCTCCAAGACGAAGGGATGTCTGAATCCCCTGTTGAGACCGGAGAGAAAGACCTAGTTCTCCGCCTCATCGCGACCGGAGGCCTCACATCCTTTGAAAACTCGAGAGGTCCGCGGAGATCAATGCTTCCAAAGGAGACGATGCCTGACTCCTCTTGCAAATGGATCGGAGTCCCAGGATCCCTGTGGCACGTGGAAAGGGACCCTGGGTCTCCCGCCTCACGTGGAGACGCGTCCCAATTGCCATGCCAAGACTCGAGGAGAATCCCGAGGTGTCCCTCGCACGTAGACAGGAGTCCTGACGTCGCTGAACAAATACGTGTCTGGAAGGGCCCTCCCGGTCGTAACTCGAGAATATACCCCATGTTCCGGCCGCAACTCGAGAAAAACCAGGAGACTTCCCCCTTGCCGCGAGATGAAGCCCGATTCCCCTGCACTGCGTGCAGAGCAATTCCGTGTTCCACATCAAACGTGAAAGGAGCCTTGATTTCCTTGATGGCACTCCAGAGAAAACCCAAGATTACTCTCTCAAGTCTAGAGGGATCCTGAGGTCACTATAGCAACACGAAACGGCTCCTGGACCCCAAATCAACTCGAGATGAGAGCTTATTCCCTGGCTTCGACTCAAGAGGAATAGCAACTTTCCACAAGCACCTCAAGAGGAGGCTTCTCTCAGCTACAGGTATGTGAGAGGGACCCTGAATTTGTGGCCTCAAGTGGAATGGACACTGAGATGCTGTCTCAAAGTAAGGCCGGATATCCCTGCAGTGAATTGAATGCAGGCTCATCTTGCATCTCCCAAGACGAAGGGATGTCTGCATCCCCTGTGGAGACGACAGAGATAGACCTAGTTCTCCGCCTCATCGCGACCGGAGGCCTCACATCCTTTGAAAACTCGAGAGGTCCGCGGGGATCCATGTTTCCAAATTAGACGATGCCTGACTACTCTTGAAAATGGATAGGAGTCCCAGGATTCCTGTGGTACGTCGAAAGGGACCCTGGGTCTCCCGCCTCACGTGGAGACGCGTCACAATTGCCATGCCGAGACTCGACGAGAATCCCGAGGTGTCCCTCGCACCTAGGCAGGAGTCCTGACATCGCTGAACAAACACGTGTCTGGAATGGACCTCCCTGTTATAACTTGAGAATATACCCCAGGTCCCGGCCGCAACTCGAGAAAACCCATGAGACTTCCCCCTCGCCGCGAGATGAGACCCGATTCCCCTGCACTGCGTGCAGAGCAGTTTCGTGTTCCACATCAAAAGTGAAAGGAGCCTTGATTTCCTTGATGGCACTCCAGAGAAAACCCAAAATCACTGTCTCAAGTCTAGAGGGATCCTGAGGTCACTGGAGCAACACGAAAGGGCTCCATGGACCCCAAATCAACTCGAGATGAGACCTTAGTCCCTGGCTTCGAATCAAGAGGAATATCAACTTTCCACAAGCACCTCAAGAGGAGGCTTCTCTCAGCTACAGGTATGAGAGAGAGACCCTGAATTTGTGGCCTCAAGTGGAATGAACAACGAGATGCTCTGACTCGAAGTAAGGCCGGATATCCCTGCAGTGAATTGAATGCAGGATCGTCTTGCATCTCCAAGACGAAGGGGTGTCTGAATCCCCTGTTGAGACCAGAGAGAAAGACCTAGTTCTCCGCCTCATCGTGACTGGAGGCCTCACATCCTTTGAAAACTCGAGGGGTCCGCGGAGATCAATGCTTCCAAAGGAGACGATGCCTGACTCCTCTTGAAAATGGATAGGAGTCCCAGGATCCCTGTGGCACGTGGAAAGGGAACCTGGGTCTCCCGCCTCACGTGGAGACGCGTCCCAATTGCCATGCCAAGACTCGAGGAGAATCCCGAGGTGTCCCTCGCACCTAGGCAGGAGTCCTTACGTCGCTGAACAAACACGTGTCTGGAAGGGCCCTCCCCATCGTAACTCGAGAATATACCCCAGGTTCCGGCCGCAACTCGAATAAAACCATGAGACTTCCCCCTCGCCGCGAGATGAGCCCTGATTCCCCTGCACTGCATGCAGAGCAATTCCGTGTTCCACATCAAAAGTGAAAGGAACCTTCATTTCCTTGATGGCACTCCAGAGAAAACCCAGAGTCACTGTCTGAAGTCTAGAGGGATCCTGAGGTCACTGGAGCAACACGAAAGGGCTCCGTGGACCCCAAATCAACTTGAGATGAGAGCTTAGTCCCTGTCTTCGACTCAAGAGGAATACCAAGTTTCCACAAGCACCTCAAGAAGAGGCTTCTCTCAGCTACATGGATGTGAGAGGTACCCTGAGTTTGTGGCCTCAAGTGGAATGGACACCGAGATGGTCTGACTCGAAGTAAGGTCGGATATCCCTGCAGTGAATTGAATGCAGGCTCGTCTTGCATCTCCCAAGACGAAGGGATGTCTGAATACCCTGTGGAGACCCCAGAGAAAGACCTAGTCCTCCGCCTCATCGCGACCGGAGGCCTCACATCCTTTGAAAACTCGAGAGGTCCGCGGAGATCAATGCTTCCAAAGGAGACGATGCCTGACTCCTCTTGAAAATGGATAGGAGTCCCAGGATCCCTGTGGCACGTGGAAAGGGACCCTGGGTCTCCCGCTTCACGTGGAGACGCGTCCCAATTGCCATGACAAGATTCGAGGAGAATCCCGAGGTGTCCCTCACAGCTAGGCACGAGTCCTGACGTCGCTGAACAAACACGTGTCTAGAAGGGCCCTCCCCGTCGTAACTCGAGAATATACCCCAGGTTCCGGCCGCAACTCGAGAAAAACCATGAGATTTCCCCCTCGCCGCCAGATGAGGCCCGATTCCCCTGCACTGCGTGCAGTACAATTCCGTGTTCCACATCAAACGTGAAAGGAGCCTTAATTTCCTTGATGGCACTCCAGAGAAAACCCAAGATCACTGTCTCAAGTCTAGAGGGATCCTGAGGTCACTGGAGCAACACGAAATTTCCCCTTAGACCCCAAATCAACTCGAGATGAGAGCTTAGTCCCTGGCTTCGACTCAAGTGGAATACCAACTTTCCACAAGCACCTTAAGAGGAGGCTTCTCTAAGCTACAGGTATGTGAGAGGGACCCTGAGTTTGTGGCCTCAAGTGGAATGGACACCGAGATGCTCTGAGTCGAAGTAAGGCGGGATATCCCTGTAGTGAATAGAATGCAGGCTCGTCTTGCATCTCCCAAGACGAAGGGATGTCTGAATCCCCTGTGGAGATGACAGAGAAAGACCTAGTCCTCCGCCTCATCGCGACCGGAGACATCACATCCTATGAAAAATCGAGAGGTCTGCGGAGATCAATGCTTCCAAAGGAGACGATGCCTGACTCCTCTTGAAAATGGATAGGAGTCCCAGGATCCATCTGGCACGTGGAGAGGGACCCTGGGTCTCCCGCCTCACGTGGAGACGCGTTCCAATTGCCATGCCAAGACTCGAGGAGAATCCCGAGGTGTCCCTCGCACCTAGGCAGGAGTCCTAACGTCGCTGAGCAAACACGTTTCTGGAAGGGCCCTCCCCTTCGTAACTCGAGAATATACCCCAGATTCCGGCCGCAACTCGGGAAAAACAATGAGACTTCAAATTCGCCGCGAGATAAGGCCCAATTACCCTGCACTGCGTGCAGAGCAATTCCGTGTTCCACATCAAACATGATGGGAGCCTTGATTTCCTTGATGGCACTCCAGAGAAAACCCAAGATCACTGTCTCAAGTCTAGAGGGATCCTGAGGTCACTGGAGCAACACGAAAGGGCTCCGTGGACCCCAAATCAACTCGGATGAGAGCTTAGTCCCTGGCTTCGACTCAAGAGGAATACCAACTTTCCACAAGCACCTCAAGGGGAGGCTTCTCTCAGCTACAGTTATGTGAGAGGGACCCTGATTTTGTGGCCTCAAGTGGAATGGACACCGAGATGCTCTGACTCGAGGTAAGGCCGAATATCCCTGCAGTGAATTGAATGCAGGGTCGTCTTGCATCTCCCAAGACGAAGGGATGTCTGAATCCCCTGTGGAGACCACAGAGAAAGACCTAGTTCTCCACCTCATCGCCACCGGAGGCCTCACATCCTTTGAAAACTCGAGAGGTCCGCGGAGATCAATGCTTCCAAAGGAGAAGATGCCTGACTCCTCTTGAAAATGGATAGGAGTCCCAGGATCCGTGTGGCACGTGGAAAGGGAACCTGGGTCTCCCGCCTCACGTGGAGACGCGTCCCAATGGCAATGCCAAGACTCGAGGAGAATCCCGAGGTGTCCCTGGCACCTAGGCAGGCGTCCTGACGTCGCTGAACAAACACGTGTCTGGAAGGGCCCTCCCCGTAGTAACTTGAGAATGTACCCCAGGTTCCGGCCGCAACTCGAGAAAAATCATGAGACTTCCCCCTCGCCGCGAGATGAGGCCCGATTCCCCTGCACTGCGTGCAGAGCAATTCCGTGTTCCACATCAAACGTGAAAGGAGCCTTGATTTCCTTGATGGCACTCCACAGAAAACCCAAGATCACTGTCTCAAGTCTAGAAAGATCCTGAGGTCACTGTAGCAACACGAAAGGGCTCCATGGACCCTAAATCAACTCGAGATGAGAGCTTAGTCCCTGGCTTCGACTCAAGGGGAATACCAACTTTCCACAAGCACCTCAAGAGGAGGCTTCTCTCAGCTACAGGTATGTGAGAGGGACCCTGAGTTTGTGGCCTCAAGTAGAATGGACACCGAGATGCTCTGACTCGAAGTAAGGCCGGATATCCCTGCAGTGAATTGAATGCAGGCTCGTCTTGCATCTCCCAAGACGAAGGGGTGTCTGAATCCCTTGTGGAGACCACAGAGAAAGACCTAGTTCTCCGCCTCATCGCGACCGGAGGCCTCACATCCTTTGAAAACTCGAGAGGTCCGGGGAGATCAATGCTTCAAAAGAAGACGATGCCTGACTCTTCTTGAAAATGGATAGGAGTCTCAGGATCCCTTTGGCACGTGGAAAGACACACTGGGTCTTCCGCCTCACGTGGAGACCCGTCCCAATTGCCATGCCAAGACTCGACGAGTATCCCGAGGTGTCCCTCGCACCTAGGCAGGAGTGCTGACGTCGCTGAACAAACACGTGTCTGGAAGGGCCCTCCCCGTAGTAACTCGAGAATATACCCCAGGTTCCGGCCGCAACTCGAGAAAAACCATGAGAATTCCCCCTCGCCGCGAGATGAGACCCGATTCCCCTGCACAGCGTGCAGAGCAATTCCGTGTTCCACATCAAACGTGAAAGGAGCCTTGATTTCCTTGATGGCACTCCAGAGAAAACCCAAGATCACTGTCTCAAGTCTAGAGGGATCCTGAGGTCACTGGAGCAACAGGAAAGGGCTCCGTGGACCCCAAATCAACTCGAGATGAGAGCTTAGTCCCTGGCTTCGACTCAAGAGGAATACCAACTTTCCAAAAGCACCTCAAGAGGAGGCTTCTCTCAGCTACAGGTATGTGAGAGGGACCCTGAGTTTGTGGCCTCAAGTGGAATGGACACCGAGATGCTCTGACTCGAAGTAAGGCCGGATATCCCTGCAGTGAATTGAATGCAGGCTCGTCTTGCATCTCCCAAGACGAAGGGATGTCTGAATCCCCTGTGGAGACAACAGAGAAGGAACTAGTTCTCTGCCTCATCGCGACCGGAGGCCTCACATCCTTTGAAAACTCGAGAGGTCCGCGGAGATCAATGCTTCCAAAGGAGACGATGCCTGACTCCTCTTGAAAATGAGTAGGAATCCCAGGATCCTGTGGCACGTGGAAAGGGACACTGGGTCTACCGCCTCATGTGGAGACGCGTCCCAATTGCCATGCCAAGCCTCGGGGAGAATATCGAGTTGTCCATCGAACCTAGGCCTGGGTTTTGACGTCGATGAGCAAAGGCGTGTCTGGAAGGGCACCCCAGTCGTAACTCGAGCATATACCCCAGATTCCGGCCGCAACTCGAGAAAAACCATGAGACTTCCCCCTCGCCGTGAGATGAGGCCCGATTACCCTGCACTGCGTGCAGAGCAATTCCGTGTTCCACATCAAACCTGAAAGGAGCCTTAATTTCCTTGATGGCACTCCAGAGAAAACCCAAGATCACTGTCTCACGTCTAGAGGGATCCTGGCGTCACTGTAGCAACACAAAAGGGCTCCCTGGAGCCCAAGTCAACTCGAGATGAGAGTTTAGTCCCTGGCTTCGTCTCAAGAGGAATACCAACTTTCCACAAGCACCTCAAGGGGAGGCTTCTCCCAGCTACAGGTATCTGAAAGGGACCCTGAGTTTGTGGCCTCAAGTGGAATGGACACCGAGATGCTCTGTCTCGAAGTAAGGCCAGATATCCCTGCAGTGAATTGAATGCAGGCTCGTCTTGCATCTCCCAAGACGAAGGGATGTCTGAATTCCCTGTGGAGACTACAGAGAAAGAACTAGTTCTCCGCCTCATTGCGACCAGAGGCGTCACATCCTTTGAAAGCTCCAGAGGTCGGCGGAGATCAATGCTTCCCAAGGAGACGATACCTGACTCCTCTTGTAAATGGATAGGAGTCCCAGGATCCCTGTGGCACGTGGAAAGGGACCCTGGGTCTCCCGCCTCACGTGGAGACGCGTCCCAATTGCCATGCCAAGACTCGAGGAGAATCCCGAGGTGTCCCTTGCACCTAGGCAGGAGTCCTGACGTCGCTGAACAAACACGTGTCTGGAAGGGCCCTTCCCGTCGGAACTCGAGAATATAACCCAGGTTCCGGCCGCAACACGAGAAATACCATGAGACTTCCCCCTCGCCGCGAGATGAGTCCCGATTCCCCTGCACTGCATGCAGAGCAATTCCGTGTTCCAAATCAAACGAGAAAGGAGCCTTGATTTCCTTGATGGCACTCCAGAGAAAATCCAAGATCACTATCTCAAGTCTAGAGGGATCCTGAGGTCACTGGAGCAACACGAAAGGCCTCCGGGGACCCCAAATCAACTCGAGATGAGAGCTTAGTCCCTGGCTTCGACTCAAGAGGAATACCAACTTTCCACAAGCACCTCAAGAGGAGGCTTCGCTCAGCTACAGGTATGTGAGAGGGACCCTGAGTTTGTGGCCTCAAGTGGAATGGACCCCAAGATGCTCTGACTCGAAGTAAGGCCGGATATCCCTGCAGTGAATTGAATGCAGGCTCGTCTTGCATCTCGCAAGACTAAGGGATGTCTGAATCCCCTGTGGAGATCACAGAGAAAGACCTAGTCCTCCGCCTCAACGCGACCGGAGGCCTCACATCCTTTGAAAACTCGAGAGGTCCGCGGAGATCAATGCTTCCAAAGGAGACGATGCCTGACTCCTCTTGAAAATGGATAGGAGTCCCAGGATCCCTGTGGCACGTGGAAAGGGAACCTGGGTCTCCCGCCTCACGTGGAGACGCGTCCCAATTGCCATGCCAAGACTCGAGGAGAATCCCGAGGTGTCCCTCGCACCTTGGCAGGAGTCCTGACGTCGCTGGACAAACACGTGTCTGGAAGGGCCCTCCCCGTCGTAACTCGAGAATATAACCCAGGTTCCGGCCGCAACACAAGAAAGACCATGAGACTTTCCCCTCGCCGCGAGATGAGTCCCGATTCCCCTGCACTGCATGCAGAGCAATTCCGTGTTCCACATCAAACGTGAAAGGAGCCTTGATTTCCTTGATGGCACTCCAGAGAAAACCCAAGATCACTATCTCAAGTCTAGAGGGATCCTGAGGTCACTGGAGCAACATGAAAGGGCTCCGTGGACCCCAAATCAACTCGAGATGAGAGCTTAGTCCCTGGCTTCCACTCAAGAGGAATACCAACTTTCCACAAGCACCTCAAGAGGAGGCTTCGCTCAGCTACAGGTATGTGAGAGGGACCCTGAGTTTGTGGCCTCAAATGGAATGGACCCCGAGATGCTCTGACTCGAAGTAAGGCCGGATATCCCTGCAGTGAATTGAATGCAGGCTCGTCTTCCATCTCGCAAGACGAAGGGATGTCTGAATCCCCTGTGGAGATCACAGAGAAAGACCTAGTCCTCCGCCTCAACGCGACCGGAGGCCTCACATCCTTTGAAAACTCGAGAGGTCCGCGGAGATCAATGCTTCCAAAGGAGAGGATGCCTGACTCCTCTTGAAAATGGATAGGAGTCCCAGGATCCTTGTGGCACGTGGAAAGGGAACCTGGGTCTCCCGCCTCACGTGGAGACGCGTCCCAATTGCCATGCCAAGACTCGAGGAGAATCCCCAGGTGTCCCTCGCACCTAGGCAGGAGTCCTGACATCGCTGAACAAACACGTGTCTGGAAGTACCCTCCCCGTCGTAACTCGAGAATATACCCCAGGTTCCGGCCGCAACTCGAGAAAAACCATGAGACTTCCCCCTCACCGCGAGATGAGGCCCGATTCCCCTGCACTGCGTGCAGAGCAATTCCGTGTTCCACATCAAACGTGAAAGGAGCCTTAATTTCCTTGATGGCACTCCAGAGAAAACCCAAGATCACTGTCTCAAGTCTAGAGGGATCCTGAGGTCACTGGAGCAACACGAAAGGGCTCCATGGACCCCAAATCAACTCGAGATGAGAGCTTAGTCCCTGGCTTCGAATCAAGAGGAATACCAACTTTCCACAAGCACCTCAAGAGGAGGCTTCTCTCAGCTACAGGTATGTGAGAGGGACCCTGAGTTTGTGACCTCAAGTGGAATGGACACCGAGATGCTCTGACTTGAAGTAAGGCCGGATATCCCTGCAGTGAATTGAATGCAGGCTCATCTTGCATCTCCCAAGACGAAGGGATGTCTGAATCCCCTTTGGAGACCACACAGAAAGAACTAGTTCTCCGCCTCATCGCGACCGGAGGCCTCACATCCTTTGAAAACTCGAGAGGTCCCTGGAGATCAATGCTTCCGAAGGAGACGATGCCTGACTCCTCTTGAAAATGGATAGGAGTCCCAGGTTCCCTGTGGCACGTGGAAAGGGACCCTGGGTCTCCTGCCTCACGTGGAGAAGCGTCCCAATTGCCATGCCAAGACTCGAGGAGATTCCCGAGGTGCCCCTCGCACCTAGGCAGGAGTCCTGACGTCGCTGAACAAACACGTGTCTGGAAGGGCCCTCCCCATCGTAACTCGAGAATATAACGCAGATTCGGTCCGCAACTCGAGAAAAACCATGAGACTTCCCCCTCGCCGCGAGATGAGGCCCGATTCCCCGGCACTGCGTGCAGAGCAATTCCGTGTTCCATATCAAACGTGAAAGGAGCCTTGATTTCCTTGATGGCACTCCAGAGAAAACACAAGATCACTGTCTCAAGTCTAGAGGGATCCTGATGTCACTGGAACAACACGAAAGGGCTCCGTGGACCCCAAATCAACTCGAGATGAGAGCTTAGTCCCTGGCTTCGACTCAAGAGGAATACCAACTTTCCACAAGCACCTCAAGAGGAGGCTTCTCTCAGCTACAGGTATGTGAGATGGACAATGAGTTTGTGGCCTCAAGTGGAATGGACATCGAAATGCTCTGACTCGAAGTAAGGCCGGATATCCCTGCAGTGAATTGAATGCAGGCTCATCTTGCATCTCCCAAGACGAAGCGATGTCTGAATCCCCTGTGGAAACGACAGAGAAAGACCTAGTCCTCCGCCTCATCGCGACCTGAGGCCTCACATCCTTTGAAAACTCGAGAGGTCTGCGGAGATCAATGCTTCCAAAGGAGACGATTCCTGACTCCTCTTTAAAATGGATAGAAGTCCCAGGATCACTGTGGCACGTGGAAAGGGACCCTGGGTCTCCCGCCTCACGTGGAGACGCATCCCAATTGCCATGCCAAGACTCGAGGAGAATCCCGAGGTGTCCCTCGCACCTAGGCTGGAGTCCTGACGTCGCTGAACAAACACGTGTCTGGAAGGGCCCTCCCCGTCGTAACTCGAGAATATACCCCAGGTTCCGGCCGCAACTCGAGAAAAACCATGAGACTTCCCCCTCGCCGCGAGATGAGGCCCGATTCCCCTGCACTGCGTGCAGAGCAATTCCGTGTTCCACATCAAACATGAAAGGAGCCTTGATTTCCTTAACGGCACTCCAGAGAACACCCAAGATCCCTGTCTCAATCTAGAGGGATCCTGAGGTCACTGTAGCAACACTAACGGGCTCCGTGAACCCCAAATCAACTCGAGATGAGAGCTTCTTCCCTAGCTTCGACTCAAGAGGAATACCCACTTTCCACAAGCACCTCAAGAGGAGGCTTCTCTCAGCTACAGGTATGTGAGAGTGACCCTGAGTTTGTGGCCTCAATTGGAATGGACACTGAGATGCTCTGACTCGAAGGAAGGCCGGATATCCCTGCAGTGAATTGAATGCAGGCTTGTCTTGCATCTCCCACGACGGAGGGATGTCTGAATCCCTTGTGGAGACCACAGAGAAAGACCTAGTTCTCCACATCATCGCGCCCGGAGGCCTCACGTCCTTTCAAAACTCGAGAGTTCCGCAGAGATCAATGCTTCCAAAGGAGACAATGCCTGACTCCTCTTGAAAATGGATAGGAGTCCCAGGATCCCTGTGGCACGTGGAAAGGGACACTATGTCTCCCGCCTCACGTGGAGACCCGTCCCAATGGCCATGCCAAGACTCGAGGAAAATCCCAAGTTGTCCCTCGCACCTAGGCAGGAGTCCTGACGTCGCTGAACAAACACGTGTCTGGAAGGGCCCTCCCCGTCGTAACTCGAGAATATACCCCAGGTTCCGGCCGCAACTCGAGAAAAACCATGAGACTTCCCCCTCGCCGCGAGATGAGGCCCGATTCCCCTGGACTGCGTGCAGAGCAATTCCGTGTTCCACATCAAACATGAAAGGAGCCTTGATTTCCTTGATGGCACTCCAGAGAACACCCAAGATCACTGTCTGAAGTCTAGAGGGATCCTGAGGTCACTGTAGCAACACAAAAGGGCTCCGTGGACGCCAAATCAACTCGAGATGAGAGCCACATCCCTGGCTTCGACTCAAGAGGAATACCCACTTTCGACAATCACCTCAGGAGGAGGCTACTCTCAGCTACAAGTATGTGAGTGGGACCCTGAGTTTGTGGCCTCAAGTGGAACGGACACGGAGATGCTCTGACTCGAAGGAAGGCCGGATATCCCTGCAGTGAATTGAATGCAGGCTCGTCTTGCATCTCCTCAGACGAAGGGATGTCTGAGTCCCCTGTGGAGACCACAGAGAAAGAGCTAGTTCTCGGCCTCATCGCGACCAGAGGCCTCACATCCTTTGAAAACTCGAGAGGTCCGCGGAGATCAATGCTTCCAAAGGAGACGATGCCTGACTCCTCTTGAAAATGGAAAGGAGACCCAGGATCCCTGTGGCACGGGGAAAGGGACCCTGGTTCTCCCGCCTCATGTGGAGACGCGTCCCAATTGCCATGCCAAGACTCGAGGAGAATCCCGAGGTGTCCCTCGCACCTAGGCAGGAATCCTGACGTCGCTGAACAAACACGTGTATGGAAGGGCAATCCCCGTCGTAACTCGAGAATATACCCCAGGTTCCGGTCGCAACTCGAGAAAAACCATGAGACTTCCCACTCGCAGCGAGATGAGGCCGGATTCTCCTGCACTGCGTGCAGAGCAATTCCGTGTTCCACATCAAACGTGAAAGGAGCCTTGATTTCCTTGATGGCACTCCAGAGAAAACCCAAGATCACTGTCTCAAGTCTAGAGGGATCCTGAGGTCACTGGAGCAACATGGAAGGACCCGTGGACCCCAAATCAACTCGAGATGAGAGCTTAGTCCCTGGCTTTGACTCAAGAGGAATACCAACTTTCCACAAGCAACTCAAGAGAAGGCTTCTCTCAGCAACAGGTATGTGAGAGGGACCCTGAATTTGTGGCCTCAAGTGGAATGGACACCGAGATGCTCTGACTCGAAATAAGGCCGGATATCCCTGCAGTGAATTGAATGCAGACTCGGCTTGCATCTCCCAAGAAGAAGGGATGCCTGAATCCCCTGTGGAGACCACAGAGAAAGACCTAGTCCTCCGCCTCAACGCGAACGGAGGCCTCACATCCTTTGAAAACTCGAGAGGTCCGCGGAGATCAATGCTTCCAAAGGAGACGATGCCTGACTCCACTTTAAAATGGATAGGAGTCCCAGGATCCCTGTGGCACGTGGAAAGGGACCCTGGGTTTCGCGCCTCACGTGGAGACGCATCCCAATTGCCATGCCAAGACTCGAGGAGAATCCCGAGGTGTCCCTCGCACCTAGGCAGGAGTCCTGACGTCGCTGAACAAACACGTGTCTGGAAGGGCCCTCCCTGTCGTAACTCAAGAATATACCACAGGTTCCGGCCGCAACTCGAGAAAAACCATGAGACTTCCCCCTCGCCGCGAGATGAGGCTCTATTCCCCTGCACTGCGTGGAGAGTAATTCCGTGTTCCACATCAAACGTGAAAGGAGCCTTGATTTCCTTGATGGCACTCCAGAGAAAACCCTAGATCACTGTCTCAAGTCTACAGGGATCCTGATGTCACTGGAGCAACACGAAAGGGCTCCGTGGACCCCAAATCAACTCGAGATGAGAGCTTAGTCCCTGGCTTCGACTCAAGAGGAATACCAACTTTTCACAAGCACCTCAAGAGGAGGCTTCTCTCAGCTACAGGTATGTGAGAGGGACCCTGAGTTTGTGGCCTCAAGTGGAATGGACACCGAGATGCTCTGACTCGAAGTAAGGCCGGATATCCCTGCACTGAATTGAATGCAGGCTCGTCTTGCATCTCCCAAGACGAAGGGATGTCTGAATCCCCTGTGGAGACCACAGAGAAAGACCTAGTCCTCCGCCTCAACGCGAACGGAGTCCTCACATCCTTTGAAAACTCGAGAGGTCCGCGGAGATCAATGCTTAAAAAGGAGACGATGCCTGACTCCTCTTGAAAATGGATAGGAGTCCCAGGATCCCTGTAGCACGTGGAAAGGGACACTGGGTCTCCAGCCTCACGTGGAGACGCGTCCCAATTGCCATGCCAAGACTCGTGGAGAATCCCGAAGTGTCCCTCGCACCTAGGCAGGAGTCCTGACGTCGCTGAACAAACACGTGTCTGGAAGGGCCCTCCCCGTCGTAACTCGAGAATATACCACAGGTTCCGGCCGCAACTCGAGAAAAACCATGAGACTTCCCCCTCGCCGCGAGATGAGGCCCTATTCCCCTGCACTGCGTGGAGAGTAATTCCGTGTTCCACATCAAACGTGAAAGGAGCCTTGATTTCCTTGATGGCACTCCAGAGAAAACCCAAGATCACTGTCTCAGGTCTAGAGGGATCCTGAGGTCACTGGAGCAACACGAAAGGGCTCCGTGGACCCCAAATCAACTCGAGATGAGAGCTTAGTCCCTGGCTTCGACTCGAGAGGAATACCAACGTTCCACAAGCACCTCAAGAGGAGGCTTCTCTCAGCTACAGGTAGGTGAGAGGGACCCTGAGTTTGTGGCCTCAAATCGAATGGAGACCGAGATGCTCTGACTCGAAGTAAGGCCGGATATCCCTGCAGTGAATTGAATGCAGGCTCGTCTTCCATCTCCCAAGACAAAGGGATGTCTGAATCCCCTGTGGAGACCACAGAGAAAGACCTAGTCCTCCGCCTCATCGCGACCGGAGGCCTCACATCCTTTGAAAACTCGAGAGGTCTGCGGAGATGAATGCTTCCAAAGGAGACGATGCCTGACTCCTCTTGAAAATGGATAGGAGTCCCAGGATCCCTGTGGCACGTGGAAAGGGACCCTGGGTCTCCCGCCTCACGTGGAGACGCGTCCCAATTGCCATGCCAAGACTCGAGGAGAATCCCGAGGTGTCCCTCGCACCTAGGCAGGAGTCCTGACGTCGCTGAACAAACACGTGTCTGGAAGGGCCCTCCCCATCGTAACTCGAGAATATACCCCAGGTTCCGGCCGCAACTCGAATAAAACCATGAGACTTCCCCCTCGCCGCGAGATGAGCCCTGATTCCCCTGCACTGCATGCAGAGCAATTCCGTGTTCCACATCAAAAGTGAAAGGAACCTTCATTTCCTTGATGGCACTCCAGAGAAAACCCAGAGTCACTGTCTGAAGTCTAGAGGGATCCTGAGGTCACTGGAGCAACACGAAAGGGCTCCGTGGACCCCAAATCAACTTGAGATGAGAGCTTAGTCCCTGTCTTCGACTCAAGAGGAATACCAAGTTTCCACAAGCACCTCAAGAAGAGGCTTCTCTCAGCTACATGGATGTGAGAGGTACCCTGAGTTTGTGGCCTCAAGTGGAATGGACACCGAGATGGTCTGACTCGAAGTAAGGTCGGATATCCCTGCAGTGAATTGAATGCAGGCTCGTCTTGCATCTCCCAAGACGAAGGGATGTCTGAATACCCTGTGGAGACCACAGAGAAAGACCTAGTCCTCCGCCTCATCGCGACCGGAGGCCTCACATCCTTTGAAAACTCGAGAGGTCCGCGGAGATCAATGCTTCCAAAGGAGACGATGCCTGACTCCTCTTGAAAATGGATAGGAGTCCCAGGATCCCTGTGGCACGTGGAAAGGGACCCTGGGTCTCCCGCTTCACGTGGAGACGCGTCCCAATTGCCATGACAAGATTCGAGGAGAATCCCGAGGTGTCCCTCACAGCTAGGCACGAGTCCTGACGTCGCTGAACAAACACGTGTCTAGAAGGGCCCTCCCCGTCGTAACTCGAGAATATACCCCAGGTTCCGGCCGCAACTCGAGAAAAACCATGAGATTTCCCCCTCGCCGCCAGATGAGGCCCGATTCCCCTGCACTGCGTGCAGTACAATTCCGTGTTCCACATCAAACGTGAAAGGAGCCTTGATTTCCTTGATGGCACTCCAGAGAAAACCCAAGATCACTGTCTCAAGTCTAGAGGGATCCTGAGGTCACTGGAGCAACACGAAATTTCCCCTTAGACCCCAAATCAACTCGAGATGAGAGCTTAGTCCCTGGCTTGGACTCAAGTGGAATACCAACTTTCCACAAGCACCTTAAGAGGAGGCTTCTCTAAGCGACAGGTATGTGAGAGGGACCCTGAGTTTGTGGCCTCAAGTGGAATGGACACCGAGATGCTCTGAGTCGAAGTAAGGCGGGATATCCCTGTAGTGAATAGAATGCAGGCTCGTCTTGCATCTCCCAAGACGAAGGGATGTCTGAATCCCCTGTGGAGACCACAGAGAAAGACCTACTCCTCCGCCTCATCGCGACCGGAAGCCTCACATCCTTTGAAAACTCGAGAGGTCCGCGGAGATGAATGCTTCCAAAGGAGACGATGCCTGACTCCTCTTGAAAATGGATAGGAGTCCCAGGATCCCTGTGGCACGTGGAAAGGGACCCTGGGTCTCCCCACTCACGTGGAGACGCGTCCCAATTGCCATGCCAAGACTCGAGGAGAATCCCGAGATGTCCCTCGCACCTAGGCAGGAGTCCTGACGTCGCTGAACAAACACGTGTCTGGAAGGGCCCTCCCCGTCGTAACTCGAGAATATACCCCAGGTTCCGGCAGCAACTCGAGAAAAACCATGAGACTTCCCCCTCGTCGCGAGATGAGGACCGATTCTCCTGCACTGCGTGCAGAGCAATTCCGTGTTCCACATCAAACGTGAAAGGAGCCTTGATTTCCTTGATGGCACTCCAGAGAAAACCCAAGATCACTGTCTCAGGTCTAGAGGGATCCTGAGGTCACTGGAGCAACACGAAAGGGCTCCGTGGACCCCAAATCAACTCGAGATGAGAGCTTAGTCCCTGGCTTCGACTCGAGAGGAATACCAACGTTCCACAAGCACCTCAAGAGGAGGCTTCTCTCAGCTACAGGTAGGTGAGAGGGACCCTGAGTTTGTGGCCTCAAATCGAATGGAGACCGAGATGCTCTGACTCGAAGTAAGGCCGGATATCCCTGCAGTGAATTGAATGCAGGCTCGTCTTCCATCTCCCAAGACAAAGGGATGTCTGAATCCCCTGTGGAGACCACAGAGAAAAACCTAGTCCTCCGCCTCATCGCGACCGGAGGCCTCACATCCTTTGAAAACTCGAGAGGTCTGCGGAGATGAATGCTTCCAAAGGAGACGATGCCTGACTCCTCTTGAAAATGGATAGGAGTCCCAGGATCCCTGTGGCACGTGGAAAGGGACCCTGGGTCTCCCGCCTCACGTGGAGACGCGTCCCAATTGCCATGCCAAGACTCGAGGAGAATCCCGAGGTGTCCCTCGCACCTAGGCAGGAGTCCTGACGTCGCTGAACAAACACGTGTCTGGAAGGGCCCTCCCCATCGTAACTCGAGAATATACCCCAGGTTCCGGCCGCAACTCGAATAAAACCATGAGACTTCCCCCTCGCCGCGAGATGAGCCCTGATTCCCCTGCACTGCATGCAGAGCAATTCCGTGTTCCACATCAAAAGTGAAAGGAACCTTCATTTCCTTGATGGCACTCCAGAGAAAACCCAGAGTCACTGTCTGAAGTCTAGAGGGATCCTGAGGTCACTGCAGCAACACGAAAGGGCTCCGTGGACCCCAAATCAACTTGAGATGAGAGCTTAGTCCCTGTCTTCGACTCAAGAGGAATACCAAGTTTCCACAAGCACCTCAAGAAGAGGCTTCTCTCAGCTACATGGATGTGAGAGGTACCCTGAGTTTGTGGCCTCAAGTGGAATGGACACCGAGATGGTCTGACTCGAAGTAAGGTCGGATATCCCTGCAGTGAATTGAATGCAGGCTCGTCTTGCATCTCCCAAGACGAAGGGATGTCTGAATACCCTGTGGAGACCACAGAGAAAGACCTAGTCCTCCGCCTCATCGCGACCGGAGGCCTCACATCCTTTGAAAACTCGAGAGGTCCGCGGAGATCAATGCTTCCAAAGGAGACGATGCCTGACTCCTCTTGAAAATGGATAGGAGTCCCAGGATCCCTGTTCCACGTGGAAAGGGACCCTGGGTCTCCCGCTTCACGTGGAGACGCGTCCCAATTGCCATGACAAGATTCGAGGAGAATCCCGAGGTGTCCCTCACAGCTAGGCACGAGTCCTGACGTCGCTGAACAAACACGTGTCTAGAAGGGCCCTCCCCGTCGTAACTCGAGAATATACCCCAGGTTCCGGCCGCAACTCGAGAAAAACCATGAGATTTCCCCCTCGCCGCCAGATGAGGCCCGATTCCCCTGCACTGCGTGCAGTACAATTCCGTGTTCCACATCAAACGTGAAAGGAGCCTTGATTTCCTTGATGGCACTCCAGAGAAAACCCAAGATCACTGTCTCAAGTCTAGAGGGATCCTGAGGTCACTGGAGCAACACGAAATTTCCCCTTAGACCCCAAATCAACTCGAGATGAGAGCTTAGTCCCTGGCTTGGACTCAAGTGGAATACCAACTTTCCACAAGCACCTTAAGAGGAGGCTTCTCTAAGCGACAGGTATGTGAGAGGGACCCTGAGTTTGTGGCCTCAAGTGGAATGGACACCGAGATGCTCTGAGTCGAAGTAAGGCGGGATATCCCTGTAGTGAATAGAATGCAGGCTCGTCTTGCATCTCCCAAGACGAAGGGATGTCTGAATCCCCTGTGGAGATGACAGAGAAAGACCTAGTCCTCCGCCTCATCGCGACCGGAGACATCACATCCTATGAAAAATCGAGAGGTCTGCGGAGATCAATGCTTCCAAAGGAGACGATGCCTGACTCCTCTTGAAAATGGATAGGAGTCCCAGGATCCATCTGGCACGTGGAGAGGGACCCTGGGTCTCCCGCCTCACGTGGAGACGCGTTCCAATTGCCATGCCAAGACTCGAGGAGAATCCCGAGGTGTCCCTCGCACCTAGGCAGGAGTCCTAACGTCGCTGAGCAAACACGTTTCTGGAAGGGCCCTCCCCTTCGTAACTCGAGAATATACCCCAGATTCCGGCCGCAACTCGGGAAAAACAATGAGACTTCAAATTCGCCGCGAGATAAGGCCCAATTACCCTGCACTGCGTGCAGAGCAATTCCGTGTTCCACATCAAACATGATGGGAGCCTTGATTTCCTTGATGGCACTCCAGAGAAAACCCAAGATCACTGTCTCAAGTCTAGAGGGATCCTGAGGTCACTGGAGCAACACGAAAGGGCTCCGTGGACCCCAAATCAACTCGGATGAGAGCTTAGTCCCTGGCTTCGACTCAAGAGGAATACCAACTTTCCACAAGCACCTCAAGAGGAGGCTTCTCTCAGCTACAGTTATGTGAGAGGGACCCTGATTTTGTGGCCTCAAGTGGAATGGACACCGAGATGCTCTGACTCGAGGTAAGGCCGAATATCCCTGCAGTGAATTGAATGCAGGGTCGTCTTGCATCTCCCAAGACGAAGGGATGTCTGAATCCCCTGTGGAGACCACAGAGAAAGACCTAGTTCTCCACCTAATCGCGACCGGAGGCCTCACATCCTTTGAAAACTCGAGAGGTCCGCGGAGATCAATGCTTCCAAAGGAGAAGATGCCTGACTCCTCTTGAAAATGGATAGGAGTCCCAGGATCCGTGTGGCACGTGGAAAGGGAACCTGGGTCTCCCGCCTCACGTGGAGACGCGTCCCAATGGCAATGCCAAGACTCGAGGAGAATCCCGAGGTGTCCCTGGCACCTAGGCAGGCGTCCTGACGTCGCTGAACAAACACGTGTCTGGAAGGGCCCTCCCCGTAGTAACTTGAGAATGTACCCCAGGTTCCGGCCGCAACTCGAGAAAAATCATGAGACTTCCCCCTCGCCGCGAGATGAGGCCCGATTCCCCTGCACTGCGTGCAGAGCAATTCCGTGTTCCACATCAAACGTGAAAGGAGCCTTGATTTCCTTGATGGCACTCCACAGAAAACCCAAGATCACTGTCTCAAGTCTAGAGA
The DNA here is from genome assembly GCF_033118175.1 of Dama dama. Lineage (NCBI taxonomy): Eukaryota > Metazoa > Chordata > Mammalia > Artiodactyla > Cervidae > Dama > Dama dama. The sequence goes on along the minus strand of NC_083697.1, from coordinate 6,420,975 downwards.
GATCCTGAGGTCACTGTAGCAACACGAAAGGGCTCCATGGACCCTAAATCAACTCGAGATGAGAGCTTAGTCCCTGGCTTCGACTCAAGGGGAATACCAACTTTCCACAAGCACCTCAAGAGGAGGCTTCTCTCAGCTACAGGTATGTGAGAGGGACCCTGAGTTTGTGGCCTCAAGTAGAATGGACACCGAGATGCTCTGACTCGAAGTAAGGCCGGATATCCCTGCAGTGAATTGAATGCAGGCTCGTCTTGCATCTCCCAAGACGAAGGGGTGTCTGAATCCCTTGTGGAGACCACAGAGAAAGACCTAGTTCTCCGCCTCATCGCGACCGGAGGCCTCACATCCTTTGAAAACTCGAGAGGTCCGCGGAGATCAATGCTTCAAAAGAAGACGATGCCTGACTCTTCTTGAAAATGGATAGGAGTCTCAGGATCCCTTTGGCACGTGGAAAGACACACTGGGTCTTCCGCCTCATGTGGAGACGCGTCCCAATTGCCATGCCAAGCCTCGGGGAGAATACCGAGTTGTCCATCGAACCTAGGCCTGGGTTTTGACGTCGATGAGCAAAGGCGTGTCTGGAAGGGCACCCCAGTCGTAACTCGAGCATATACCCCAGATTCCGGCCGCAACTCGAGAAAAACCATGAGACTTCCCCCTCGCCGTGAGATGAGGCCCGATTACCCTGCACTGCGTGCAGAGCAATTCCGTGTTCCACATCAAACCTGAAAGGAGCCTTAATTTCCTTGATGGCACTCCAGAGAAAACCCAAGATCACTGTCTCACGTCTAGAGGGATCCTGGCGTCACTGTAGCAACACAAAAGGGCTCCCTGGAGCCCAAGTCAACTCGAGATGAGAGTTTAGTCCCTGGCTTCGTCTCAAGAGGAATACCAACTTTCCACAAGCACCTCAAGGGGAGGCTTCTCCCAGCTACAGGTATCTGAAAGGGACCCTGAGTTTGTGGCCTCAAGTGGAATGGACACCGAGATGCTCTGTCTCGAAGTAAGGCCAGATATCCCTGCAGTGAATTGAATGCAGGCTCGTCTTGCATCTCCCAAGACGAAGGGATGTCTGAATTCCCTGTGGAGACTACAGAGAAAGAACTAGTTCTCCGCCTCATTGCGACCAGAGGCGTCACATCCTTTGAAAGCTCCAGAGGTCGGCGGAGATCAATGCTTCCCAAGGAGACGATACCTGACTCCTCTTGAAAATGGATAGGAGTCCCAGGATCCCTGTGGCACGTGGAAAGGGACCCTGGGTCTCCCGCCTCACGTGGAGACGCGTCCCAATTGCCTTGCCAAGACTCGAGGAGAATCCCGAGGTGTCCCTTGCACCTAGGCAGGAGTCCTGACGTCGCTGAACAAACACGTGTCTGGAAGGGCCCTCCCCGTCGGAACTCGAGAATATAACCCAGGTTCCGGCCGCAACACGAGAAATACCATGAGACTTCCCCCTCGCCTCGAGATGAGGCCCGATTCCCCTGCACTGCGTGCAGAGCAGTTTCGTGTTCCACATCAAACGTGAAAGGAGCCTTGATTTCCTTGATGGCACTCCAGAGAAAACCCAAGATCACTGTCTCAAGTCTAGAGGGATCCTGAGGTCACTGGAGCAACACGAAAGGGCTCCGTGGACCCCAAATCAACTCGAGATGAGACCTTAGTCCTTGGCTTCGAATCAAGAGGAATATCAACTTTCCACAAGCACCTCAAAAGGAGGATTCTCTCAGCTACAGGTATGAGAGAGGGACCCTGAATTTGTGGCCTCAAGTGGAATGAACAACGAGATGCTCTGACTCGAAGTAAGGCCGGATATCCCTGCAGTGAATTGAATGCAGGATCGTCTGGCATCTCCAAGACGAAGGGATGTCTGAATCCCCTGTTGAGACCAGAGAGAAAGACCTAGTTCTCCGCCTCATCGCGACTGGAGGCCTCACATCCTTTGAAAACTCGAGAGGTCCGCGGAGATCAATGCTTCCAAAGGAGATGATGCCTGACTCCTCTTGAAAATGGATAGGAGTCCCAGGATCCCTGTGGCACGTGGAAAGGGAACCTGGGTCTCCCGCCTCACGTGGAGACGCGTCCCAATTGCCATGCCAAGACTCGAGGACAATCCCGAGTTGTCCCTCGCACCTAGGCAGGAGTCCTGACATCGCTGAACAAACACGTGTCTGGAAGAGCCCTCCCCATCGTAACTCGAGAATATACCCCAGGTTCCGGCCGCAACTTGAATAAAACCATGAGACTTCCCCCTCGCCGCGAGATGAGGCCTGATTCCCCTGCACTGCATGCAGAGCAATTCCGTGTTCCACATCAAAAGTGAAAGGAACTTTCATTTCCTTGATGGCACTCCAGAGAAAACCCAGAGTCACTGTCTGAAGTCTAGAGGGATCCTGAGGTCACTGGAGCAACAGGAAAGGGCTCCATGGACACCAAATCAACTCGAGATGAGAGCTTAGTCCCTGTCTTCGACTCAAGAGGAATACCAAGTTTCCACAAGCACCTCAAGAAGAGGCTTCTCTCAGCTACATGGATGTGAGAGGTACCCTGAGTTTGTGGCCTCAAGTGGAATGGACACCGAGATGTTCTGACTCGAAGTAAGGCCGGATATCCCTGCAGTGAATTGAATGCAGGCTCGTATTGCATCTCCCAAGACGAAGGGATGTCTGAATGCCCTGTGGAGACCACAGAGAAAGACCTAGTCCTCCGCCTCATCGCGACCGGAGGCCTCACATCCTTTGAAAACTCGAGAGGTCCGCAGAGATCAATGCTTCCAAAGGAGACGATGCCTGACTCCTCTTGAAAATGGATAGGAGTCCCAGGATCCCTGTGGCACGTGGAAAGGGAACCTGGGTCTCCCGCTTCACGTGGAGACGCGTCCCAATTGCCATGACAAGATTCGAGGAGAATCCCGAGGTGTCCCTCACAGCTAGGCACGAGTCCTGACGTCGCTGAACAAACACGTGTCTAGAAGGGCCCTCCCCGTCGTAACTCGAGAATATACCCCAGGTTCCGGCCGCAACTCGAGAAAAACCATGAGATTTCCCCCTCGCCGCCAGATGATTCCCGATTCCCCTGCACTGCGTGCAGTACAATTCCGTGTTCCACATCAAACGTGAAAGGAGCCTTGATTTCCTTGATGGCACTCCAGAGAAAACCCAAGATCACTGTCTCAAGTCTAGAGGGATCCTGAGGTCACTGGAGCAACACGAAATTTCCCCTTAGACCCCAAATCAACTCGAGATGAGAGCTTAGTCCCTGGCTTCGACTCAAGTGGAATACCAACTTTCCACAAGCACCTTAAGAGGAGGCTTCTCTAAGCTACAGGTATGTGAGAGGGACCCTGAGTTTGTGGCCTCAAGTGGAATGGACACCGAGATGCTCTGACTCGAAGTAAGGCGGGATATCCCTGTAGTGAATAGAATGCAGGCTCGTCTTGCATCTCCCAAGACGAAGGGATGTCTGAATCCCCTGTGGAGACGACAGAGAAAGACCTAGTCCTCCGCCTCATCGCGAACGGAGACATCACATCCTATGAAAAATCGAGAGGTCTGCGGAGATCAATGCTTCCAAAGGAGACGATGCCTGACTCCTCTTGAAAATGGATAGGAGTCCCAGGATCCATCTGGCACGTGGAGAGGGAACCTGGGTCTCCCGCCTCACGTGGAGACGCGTCCCAATTGCCATGCCAAGACTCGAGGAGAATCCCGAGGTGTCCCTCGCACCTAGGCAGGAGTCCTAACGTCGCTGAGCAAACACGTTTCTGGAAGGGCCCTCCCCGTCGTAACTCGAGAATATACCCCAGATTCCGGCCGCAACTCGGGAAAAACAATGAGACTTCAAATTCGCCGCGAGAAAAGGCCCAATTACCCTGCACTGCGTGCAGAGCAATTCCGTGTTCCACATCAAACATGATGGGAGCCTTGATTTCCTTGATGGCACTCCAGAGAAAACCCAAGATCACTGTCTCAAGTCTAGAGGGATCCTGAGGTCACTGGAGCAACACGAAAGGGCTCCGTGGATCCCAAATCAACGCGGATGAGAGCTTAGTCCCTGGCTTCGACTCAAGAGGAATACCAACTTTCCACAAGCACCTCAAGAGGAGGCTTCTCTCAGCTACAGTTATGTGAGAGGGACCCTGATTTTGTGGCCTCAAGTGGAATGGACACCGAGATGCTCTGACTCGAGGTAAGGCCGAATATCCCTGCAGTGAATTGAATGCAGGGTCGTCTTGCATCTCCCAAGATGAAGGGATGTCTGAGTCCCCTGTGGAGACCACAGAGAAAGACCTAGTTCTCCACCTAATCGCGACCGGAGGCCTCACATCCTTTGAAAACTCGAGAGGTCCGCGGAGATCAATGCTTCCAAAGGAGAAGATGCCTGACTCCTCTTGAAAATGGATAGGAGTCCCAGGATCCCTGTGGCACGTGGAAAGGGACCCTGGGTCTCCCGCCTCACGTGGAGACGCGTCCCAATGGCAATGCCAAGACTCGAGGAGAATCCCGAGGTGTCCCTGGCACCTAGGCAGGCGTCCTGACGTCGCTGAACAAACACGTGTCTGGAAGGGCCCTCCCCGTAGTAACTTGAGAATGTACCCCAGGTTCCGGCCGCAACTCGAGAAAAATCATGAGACTTCCCCCTCGCCGCGAGATGAGGTCCGATTCCCCTGCACTGCGTGCAGAGCAATTCCGTGTTCCACATCAAACGTGAAAGGAGCCTTGATTTCCTTGATGGCACTCCAGAGAAAACCCAAGATCACTGTCTCAAGTCTAGAGAGATCCTGAGGTCACTGTAGCAACACGAAAGGGCTCCATGGACCCTAAATCAACTCGAGATGAGAGCTTAGTCCCTGGCTTCGACTCAAGGGGAATACCAACTTTCCACAAGCACCTCAAGAGGAGGCTTCTCTCAGCTACAGGTATGTGAGAGGGACCCTGAGTTTGTGGCCTCAAGTAGAATGGACACCGAGATGCTCTGACTCGAAGTAAGGCCGGATATCCCTGCAGTGAATTGAATGCAGGCTCGTCTTGCATCTCCCAAGACGAAGGGGTGTCTGAATCCCTTGTGGAGACCACAGAGAAAGACCTAGTTCTCCGCCTCATCACGACCGGAGGCATCACATCCTTTGAAAACTCGAGAGGTCCGCGGAGATCAATGCTTCCAAAGGAGACGATGCCTGACTCCTCTTGAAAATGGACAGGAGTCCCAGAATCCCTGTGGCACGTGGAAAGGGACCCTGGGTCTCCCGCCTCACGTGGAGACGCGTCCCAATTGCCATGCCAAGATTCGAGGAGAATCCCGAGTTGTGCCTCACACCTAGGCAGGAGTCCTGACTTCGCTGAACGAACACGTGTCTGGAAGGGTCCTCCCCGTCGTAACTCGAGAACATACCCCAGGTTCCAGCCGCAACTCGAGAAAAACCATGAGACTTCCCCCTCGCCGCGAGATGAGGCCCGATTCCCCTGCACTGCATGCAGAGCAATTCCGTGTTCCACGTCAAACGTGAAAGGAGCCTTGATTTCCTTGATGGCACTCCAGAGAAAACCCAAGATCGCTGTCTGAAGTCTAGAGGGATCCTGAGGTCACTGTAGCAACAGGAAAGGGCTCCGTGGACCCCAAATCAACTCGAGATGAGAGCGTAGTCCCTGGCTTCGACTCAAGAGGAATAGCAACTTTCCAGAAGCACCTCAAGAGGAGGCTTCTCTCAGCTACAGGTATGTGAGAGGGACCCTGAGTTTGTGGCCTCAAGTGGAATGGACACGGAGATGCTCTGACTCGAAGTAAGGCCAGATATCCCTGCAGTGAATTGAATGCAGGCTCGTCTTGCATCTCCCAAGACGAAGGGATGTCTGAATCCCCTGTGGAGACCACAGAGAAAGACCTCGTTCTCCGCCTCATCGCGACCAGGACGCCTCACATCCTTTGAAAACTCGAGAGTTCCGCGGAGATCAATGCTTCCAAAGGAGAATGCCTGACTCCTCTTGAAAATGGATAGGTGTCCCAGGATCCTTGTGGCACGTGGAAAGGGACCCTGGGTCTCCCGCCTCACGTGGAGACGGGTCCCAATTGCCATTCCAAGACTCGAGGTGAATCCCGAGTTGTCCCTCGCACCTAGGCAGGAGTCCTGACGTCGCTGAACAAACACGTGTCTGGAAGGGCCCTCCCCGTCGTAACTCCAGAATATACCCCAGGTTCCGGCCGCAACTCGAGAAAAACCATGAGACTTCCCCCTCGCGGCAAGATGAGGCCCGATTCCCCTGCACTACGAGCAAAGCAATTGCGTGTTCCACATCAAACGTGAAAGGAGCCTTGATTACCTTGATGGCACTCCAGAGAAAACCCAAATCACTGTCTCAATTCTAGAGGGTCCTGAGGTCACTGTAGCAAGACGAAAGGGCTTCGTGTGCCGCAAACAACTCGAGATGAGAGCTTCGTCCCTGCCTTCGACTCAAGAGGAATACCAACTTTCCACAAGCACCTCAAGAGGAGGCTTCTGTCACCTTCAGGTATGTGAGAGGGACCCTGAGCTGGTGGCCTCAAGTCGAATGGATAGCGTGATGCTCTGACTCGAAGTAAGGCCGGATATCCCTGCAGTGAATTGAATGCAGGCTCGTTTTGCATCTCCCAACAGGAAGGGATGTCTGAATCCACTGTGGAGACCACAGAGAAAGACCTAGTTCTCCGCCTCATCCCGAATTGAGGGCTCACATCCTTTGAAACCTCGAGAGGTGTGCGGAGATCAATGCTTCCAAAGGAGACGATGCCTGACTCCTCTTGAAAATGGAAAGGGGTCCCAGGATCCCTGTGGCACGTGGAAAGGGACCCTGGGTCTCCCGCCTCACGTGGAGACGCGTCCCAATTGCCATGCCAAGACTCGAGGAGAATCCCGAGTTGTGCCTCGCACCTAGGCAGGAGTCCTGACGTCGCTGAACAAACAGGTGTCTGGAAGGGCCCTTCCCGTCGTAACTCGAGAACATACCCCAGGTTCCGGCCGCAACTCGACAAAAAAAATGAGAATTCCCCCTCGGCGCGAGATGAGGCCCGATTCCGCTGCACTGCATGCAGAGCAATTGCGTGTTCCACATCAAACCTGAAAGGAGCCTTGATTTCCTTGATGGCACTCCAGAGAAAATCCAAGATCACTGTCTCAAGTCTAGAGGGATCCTGAGGTCACTGTAACAACACGAAAGAGCTCCGTGGACCCCAAATCAACTCGAGATGAGAGCTTACTCCCTGGCTTCGACTCAAGAGGAATACCAACTTTCCACAAGCACCTCAAGATGAGGTTTCTCTCAGCTACATTTATGTGAGAGGGACCCTGAGTGTGTGGCCTCAAATGTAATGGACACCGAGATGCACTGATTCGAATAAAGGCCGGATATCCCTGCAGTGAATTGAATGCAGGTTCGTCTTGCATCTCCTAAGAAGAAGGGATGTATGAATCCCCTGTGGAGACCATAGAGAAAGACATTGTTCTCCGCCTCATCGCGACGTGAGTCCTCACATCCTTTGAGAACTCGAGAGGTCCGCGGAGATCAATGCTTCCAAAGGAGACGATGCCTGACTCCTCTTGAAAATGGATAGGAGTCCCAGGATCCCTGTGGCACATGGAAAGGGACCCTGGATCTCCCGCCTCACGTGGAGACGCGTCCCAATTGCCATGCCAAGATTCGAGGAGAATCCCGAGGTGTCCCTCGCACCGACGCAGGACTCCTGACGTCGCTGAACAAACACGTGTCTGGAACGGACCTCCCCGTTGTAACTCGAGAATATACCCCAGGTTCCGGCCGCAACTCGAGAAAAACCATGAGACTTCCCCCTCGCCGCGAGATGAGGCCCGATTCCCCTGCACTGCGTGCAGAGCAATTCCGTGTTCCACATCAAACGTGAAAGGAGCCTTGATTTCCTTGATGGCACTCCAGAGAAAACCCGAGATCACTGTCTCAAGTCTAGAGGGATCCTGAGGTCACTGTAGCAACACGAAATGGGTCCATGGACCCCAAATCAACTCGTGATGAGAGCTTAGTCACTGGCTTCGACTCTAGAGGAATAGCAACTTTCCACAAGCACCTCAAGAGGAGGCTTCTCTCAGATAAAGTTATGTGAGAGGGCCCTGAGTTGGGGATTCAAGTGGAATGGACATCGAGAAGCTCTGACTCGAAGTAAGGCTGGATATCCCTGCAGTGAATTGAATGCAGGCTCGTCTTGCATCTCCCAAGACGAAGGGATGTCTGAATGCCCTGTGGAGACCACAGAGAAAGACCTAGATCTCCGCCTCATCGCGACCGGAGGCCTCACATCCTTTGAAAACTTGAGAGGTCCGCGGAGGTCAATGCTTCCAAAGGAGACTATGCCTGACTCCTCTTGAAAATGGATAGGAGTCCCAGGGTCCGCGTGGCACGTGGAAAGGGACCCTGGGTCTCCCGCCTCACGTGGAGACGCGTCCCAATTGCCATGCGAAGACTCGAGGATAATCCCGAGGTGTCCCTCACACCTAGGCAGGAGTCCTGACGTCACTGAACAAACACGTGTCTGGAAGGGCCCTCCCCGTCGTAACTCGAGAATATACCCCGGGTTCCTGCCGCAACTCGAGAAAAACCATGAGACTTCCCCCTCGCCACGAGATGAGGCCCGATTTAACTGCACTGCATGCAGAGCAATTCCGTGTTCCACATCAAACGTGAAAGGAGCCTTGATTTCCTTGATGGCACTCCAGAGAAAACCCAAGATCACTGTCTCTAGTCTAGAGGGATCCTGAGGTCACTGTAGCGACAAGAAAGGTCTCCGTGGACCCCAAATCAAGTCGAGATGAGAGCTTTGTCCCTGGCTTCGATTCAAGACGAATACCAACTTTCCACATGCACCTCAAGAGGCGGTTTCTGTCAGCTACAGGTATGTGCGAGGGACCCTGAGTTTGTGGCCTCAAGTGCAATGGAAACTGTGATGCTCTGACTCGAAGTAAGGCCGGATATCCCTGCTGTGAATTGAATGCAGGCTCGTCTTGCATCTCCCAAGACGAAGGGATGTCTGAATCCACTGTGGAGACCACAGAGAAAACCTAGTTCTCCGCCTCATCGCGACCGGAGGCCTCTAATCCTTTGAAAACTCGAGAGGTCCGCGGAGATCAAGGCTTCCAAAGGAGACGATGCCTGACTCCTCTTGAAAATGGATAGGAGTCCCAGGATCCCTGTGGCATGTGGAAAGGGACCCTGGGTCTCCCGCCTCACGTGGAGACGCGTCCCAATTGCCATGCCAAGACTCGAGGAGAATCCCGAGTTGTCCCTCGCACCTAGGCAGGAGTCCTGACGTCGCTGAACAAACACATGTCTGGAAGGGTCCTCCCCGTCGCAACTCGAGAATATACCCCAGGTTCCGGCGCAACTCGAGAAAAACCATGAGCCTTCCCCCTCGCCGCGAGATGAGGCCTGATTCCCCTGCACTGCGTGCAGAGCAATTCCGTGTTCCACATCAAACGTGAAAGGAGCCTTGATTTCCTTGATGGCACTCCAGAGAAAACCCAAGATCACTGTCTCAAGTCTAGAGGGATCCTGAGGTCACTGTAGCAAAACGAAAGGGCTCCGTGGACCCCAAATCAACTAGAGATGAGAGCTTCGTCCCTGGCTTCGACTCAAGAGGAATAGCACCTTTCCACAAGCACCTCAAGAGGAGGCTTCTCTCAGCTACAGGTATGTGAGAGGGACCCTGAGTTTGTGGCCTCAAGTGGAATGGACACCGAGATGCTCTGACTCGAAGTAAGGCCGGATATCCCTGCAGTGAATTGAATGCAGGCTCGTCTTGCATCTCCCAAGACGAAGAGATGTCTGAATCCCCTGTGGAGACCACAGAGAAAGAACTAGTAGTCCGCCTCATCACGACCGGAGGCATCACATCCTTTGAAAACTCGAGTGGTCCCCGGAGATCAATGCTTCCAAAGGAGACGATGCCTGACTCCTCTTGAAAATGGATAGGAGTCCCAGGATCCCTGTGGCACGTGGAAAGGGACCCTGGGTCTCCCGCCTCACGTGGAGACGCGTCCCAATTGCCATGCCAAGATTCGAGGAGAATCCCGAGGTGTCCCTCGCACCTAGGCAGGAGTCCTGACTTCGCTGAACAAACACGTGTCTGGAAGGGTCCTCCCCGTCGTAACTCGAGAACATACCCCAGGTTCCGGCCGCAACTCGAGAAAAACCATGAGACTTCCCCCTCGCCGCGAGATGAGGCCCGATTCCCCTGCACTGCATGCAGAGCAATTCCGTGTTCCACGTCAAACGTGAAAGGAGCCTTGATTTCCTTGATGGCACTCCAGAGAAAACCCAAGATCGCTGTCTGAAGTCTAGAGGGATCCTGAGGTCACTGTAGCAACAGGAAAGGGCTCCGTGGACCCCAAATCAACTCGAGATGAGAGCGTAGTCCCTGGCTTCGACTCAAGAGGAATACCAACTTTCCACAAGCACCTCAAGAGGAGGCTTCTCTCAGCTACAGGTATGTGAGAGGGACCCTGAGTTTGTGGCCTCAAGTGGAATGGACACGGAGATGCTCTGACTCGAAGTAAGGCCAGATATCCCTGCAGTGAATTGAATGCAGGCTCGTCTTGCATCTCCCAAGACGAAGGGATGTCTGAATCCCCTGTGGAGACCACAGAGAAAGACCTCGTTCTCCGCCTCATCGCGACCAGGACGCCTCACATCCTTTGAAAACTCGAGAGTTCCGCGGAGATCAATGCTTCGAAAGGAGAATGCCTGACTCCTCTTGAAAATGGATAGGTGTCCCAGGATCCTTGTGGCACGTGGAAAGGGACCCTGGGTCTCCCGCCTCACGTGGAGACGGGTCCCAATTGCCATTCCAAGACTCGAGGAGAATCCCGAGTTGTCCCTCGCACCTAGGCAGGAGTCCTGACGTCGCTGAACAAACACGTGTCTGGAAGGGCCCTCCCCGTCGTAACTCCAGAATATACCCCAGGTTCCGGCCGCAACTCGATAAAAACCATGAGACTTCCCCCTCGCGGCAAGATGAGGCCCGATTCCCCTGCACTGCGAGCAAAGCAATTGCGTGTTCCACATCAAACGTGAAAGGAGCCTTGATTACCTTGATGGCACTCCAGAGAAAACCCAAATCACTGTCTTAATTCTAGAGGGATCCTGAGGTCACTGTAGCAACACGAAAGGGCTTCGTGTGCCGCAAACAACTCGAGATGAGAGCTTCGTCCCTGCCTTCGACTCAAGAGGAATACCAACTTTCCACAAGCACCTCAAGAGGAGGCTTCTGTCACCTTCAGGTATGTGAGAGGGACCCTGAGCTGGTGGCCTCAAGTCGAATGGATAGCGTGATGCTCTGACTCGAAGTAAGGCCGGATATCCCTGCAGTGAATTGAATGCAGGCTCGTTTTGCATCTCCCAACAGGAAGGGATGTCTGAATCCACTGTGGAGACCACAGAGAAAGACCTAGTTCTCCGCCTCATCCCGAATTGAGGCCTCACATCCTTTGAAACCTCGAGAGGTGTGCGGAGATCAATGCTTCCAAACGAGACGATGCCTGACTCCTCTTGAAAATGGAAAGGGGTCCCAGGATCCCTGTGGCACGTGGAAAGGGACCCTGGGTCTCCCGCCTCACGTGGAGACGCGTCCCAATTGCCATGCCAAGACTCGAGGAGAATCCCGAGTTGTGCCTCGCACCTAGGCAGGAGTCCTGACGTCGCTGAACAAACAGGTGTCTGGAAGGGCCCTTCCCGTCGTAACTCGAGAACATACCCCAGGTTCCGGCCGCAACTCGACAAAAAAAATGAGAATTCCCCCTCGGCGCGAGATGAGGCCCGATTCCGCTGCACTGCATGCAGAGCAATTGCGTGTTCCACATCAAACCTGAAAGGAGCCTTGATTTCCTTGATGGCACTCCAGAGAAAATCCAAGATCACTGTCTCAAGTCTAGAGGGATCCTGAGGTCACTGTAACAACACGAAAGAGCTCCGTGGACCCCAAATCAACTCGAGATGAGAGCTTACTCCCTGGCTTCGACTCAAGAGGAATACCAACTTTCCACAAGCACCTCAAGATGAGGTTTCTCTCAGCTACATTTATGTGAGAGGGACCCTGAGTGTGTGGCCTCAAATGTAATGGACACCGAGATGCACTGATTCGAATAAAGGCCGGATATCCCTGCAGTGAATTGAATGCAGGCTCGTCTTGCATCTCCTAAGAAGAAGGGATGTATGAATCCCCTGTGGAGACCATAGAGAAAGACATTGTTCTCCGCCTCATCGCGACGTGAGTCCTCACATCCTTTGAGAACTCGAGAGGTCCGCGGAGATCAATGCTTCCAAAGGAGACGATGCCTGACTCCTCTTGAAAATGGATAGGATTCCCAGGATCCCTGTGGCACATGGAAAGGGACCCTGGATCTCCCGCCTCACGTGGAGACGCGTCCCAATTGCCATGCCAAGATTCGAGGAGAATCCCGAGGTGTCCCTCGCACCGACGCAGGACTCCTGACGTCGCTGAACAAACACGTGTCTGGAACGGACCTCCCCGTTGTAACTCGAGAATATACCCCAGGTTCCGGCCGCAACTCGAGAAAAACCATGAGACTTCCCCCTCGCCGCGAGATGAGGCCCGATTCCCCTGCACTGCGTGCAGAGCAATTCCGTGTTCCACATCAAACGTGAAAGGAGCCTTGATTTCCTTGATGGCACTCCAGAGAAAACCCGAGATCACTGTCTCAAGTCTAGAGGGATCCTGAGGTCACTGTAGCAACACGAAATGGGTCCATGGACCCCAAATCAACTCGTGATGAGAGCTTAGTCACTGGCTTCGACTCTAGAGGAATAGCAACTTTCCACAAGCACCTCAAGAGGAGGCTTCTCTCAGATAAAGTTATGTGAGAGGGCCCTGAGTTGGGGATTCAAGTGGAATGGACATCGAGAAGCTCTGACTCGAAGTAAGGCTGGATATCCCTGCAGTGAATTGAATGCAGGCTCGTCTTGCATCTCCCAAGACGAAGGGATGTCTGAATGCCCTGTGGAGACCACAGAGAAAGACCTAGATCTCCGCCTCATCGCGACCGGAGGCCTCACATCCTTTGAAAACTTGAGAGGTCCGCGGAGGTCAATGCTTCCAAAGGAGACTATGCCTGACTCCTCTTGAAAATGGATAGGAGTCCCAGGGTCCGCGTGGCACGTGGAAAGGGACCCTGGGTCTCCCGCCTCACGTGGAGACGCGTCCCAATTGCCATGCGAAGACTCGAGGATAATCCCGAGGTGTCCCTCACACCTAGGCAGGAGTCCTGACGTCACTGAACAAACACGTGTCTGGAAGGGCCCTCCCCGTCGTAACTCGAGAATATACCCCGGGTTCCTGCCGCAACTCGAGAAAAACCATGAGACTTCCCCCTCGCCACGAGATGAGGCCCGATTTAACTGCACTGCATGCAGAGCAATTCCGTGTTCCACATCAAAAGTGAAAGGAGCCTTGATTTCCTTGATGGCACTCCAGAGAAAACCCAAGATCACTGTCTCAAGTCTAGAGGGATCCTGAGGTCACTGTAGCGACAAGAAAGGTCTCCGTGGACCCCAAATCAAGTCGAGATGAGAGCTTAGTCCCTGGCTTCGATTCAAGACGAATACCAACTTTCCACATGCACCTCAAGAGGCGGTTTCTGTCAGCTACAGGTATGTGCGAGGGACCCTGAGTTTGTGGCCTCAAGTGCAATGGAAACTGTGATGCTCTGACTCGAAGTAAGGCCGGATATCCCTGCTGTGAATTGAATGCAGGCTCGTCTTGCATCTCCCAAGACGAAGGGATGTCTGAATCCACTGTGGAGACCACAGAGAAAACCTAGTTCTCCGCCTCATCGCGACCGGAGGCCTCTAATCCTTTGAAAACTCGAGAGGTCCGCGGAGATCAAGGCTTCCAAAGGAGACGATGCCTGACTCCTCTTGAAAATGGATAGGAGTCCCAGGATCCCTGTGGCATGTGGAAAGGGACCCTGGGTCTCCCGCCTCACGTGGAGACGCGTCCCAATTGCCATGCCAAGACTCGAGGAGAATCCCGAGTTGTCCCTCGCACCTAGGCAGGAGTCCTGACGTCGCTGAACAAACACATGTCTGGAAGGGTCCTCCCCGTCGCAACTCGAGAATATACCCCAGGTTCCGGCGCAACTCGAGAAAAACCATGAGCCTTCCCCCTCGCCGCGAGATGAGGCCTGATTCCCCTGCACTGCGTGCAGAGCAATTCCGTGTTCCACATCAAACGTGAAAGGAGCCTTGATTTCCTTGATGGCACTCCAGAGAAAACCCAAGATCACTGTCTCAAGTCTAGAGGGATCCTGAGGTCACTGTAGCAAAACGAAAGGGCTCCGTGGACCCCAAATCAACTAGAGATGAGAGCTTCGTCCCTGGCTTCGACTCAAGAGGAATAGCACCTTTCCACAAGCACCTCAAGAGGAGGCTTCTCTCAGCTACAGGTATGTGAGAGGGACCCTGAGTTTGTGGCCTCAAGTGGAATGGACACCGAGATGCTCTGACTCGAAGTAAGGCCGGATATCCCTGCAGTGAATTGAATGCAGGCTCGTCTTGCATCTCCCAAGACGAAGAGATGTCTGAATCCCCTGTGGCGACCACAGAGAAAGAACTAGTAGTCCGCCTCATCACGACCGGAGGCATCACATCCTTTGAAAACTCGAGTGGTCCCCGGAGATCAATGCTTCCAAAGGAGACGATGCCTGACTCCTCTTGAAAATGGATAGGAGTCCCAGGATCCCTGTGGCACGTGGAAAGGGACCCTGGGTCTCCCGCCTCACGTGGAGACGCGTCCCAATTGCCATGCCAAGATTCGAGGAGAATCCCGAGGTGTCCCTCGCACCTAGGCAGGAGTCCTGACTTCGCTGAACAAACACGTGTCTGGAAGGGTCCTCCCCGTCGTAACTCGAGAACATACCCCAGGTTCCGGCCGCAACTCGAGAAAAACCATGAGACTTCCCCCTCGCCGCGAGATGAGGCCCGATTCCCCTGCACTGCATGCAGAGCAATTCCGTGTTCCACGTCAAACGTGAAAGGAGCCTTGATTTCCTTGATGGCACTCCAGAGAAAACCCAAGATCGCTGTCTGAAGTCTAGAGGGATCCTGAGGTCACTGTAGCAACAGGAAAGGGCTCCGTGGACCCCAAATCAACTCGAGATGAGAGCGTAGTCCCTGGCTTCGACTCAAGAGGAATACCAACTTTCCAGAAGCACCTCAAGAGGAGGCTTCTCTCAGCTACAGGTATGTGAGAGGGACCCTGAGTTTGTGGCCTCAAGTGGAATGGACACGGAGATGCTCTGACTCGAAGTAAGGCCAGATATCCCTGCAGTGAATTGAATGCAGGCTCGTCTTGCATCTCCCAAGACGAAGGGATGTCTGAATCCCCTGTGGAGACCACAGAGAAAGACCTCGTTCTCCGCCTCATCGCGACCAGGACGCCTCACATCCTTTGAAAACTCGAGAGTTCCGCGGAGATCAATGCTTCGAAAGGAGAATGCCTGACTCCTCTTGAAAATGGATAGGTGTCCCAGGATCCTTGTGGCACGTGGAAAGGGACCCTGGGTCTCCCGCCTCACGTGGAGACGGGTCCCAATTGCCATTCCAAGACTCGAGGAGAATCCCGAGTTGTCCCTCGCACCTAGGCAGGAGTCCTGACGTCGCTGAACAAACACGTGTCTGGAAGGGCCCTCCCCGTCGTAACTCCAGAATATACCCCAGGTTCCGGCCGCAACTCGATAAAAACCATGAGACTTCCCCCTCGCGGCAAGATGAGGCCCGATTCCCCTGCACTGCGAGCAAAGCAATTGCGTGTTCCACATCAAACGTGAAAGGAGCCTTGATTACCTTGATGGCACTCCAGAGAAAACCCAAATCACTGTCTTAATTCTAGAGGGATCCTGAGGTCACTGTAGCAACACGAAAGGGCTTCGTGTGCCGCAAACAACTCGAGATGAGAGCTTCGTCCCTGCCTTCGACTCAAGAGGAATACCAACTTTCCACAAGCACCTCAAGAGGAGGCTTCTGTCACCTTCAGGTATGTGAGATGGACCCTGAGCTGGTGGCCTCAAGTCGAATGGATAGCGTGATGCTCTGACTCGAAGTAAGGCCGGATATCCCTGTAGTGAATTGAATGCAGGTTCGTTTTGCATCTCCCAAGAGGAAGGGATGTCTGAATCCACTGTGGAGACCACAGAGAAAGACCTAGTTCTCCGCCTCATCCCGAATTGAGGCCTCACATCCTTTGAAACCTCGAGAGGTGTGCGGAGATCAAAGCTTCCAAAGGAGACGATGCCTGACTCCTCTTGAAAATGGAAAGGGGTCCCAGGATCCCTGTGGCACGTGGAAAGGGACCCTGGGTCTCCCGCCTCACGTAGAGACGCGTCCCAATTGCCATGCCAAGACTCGAGGAGAATTCCGAGTTGTGCCTCGCAACTAGGCAGGAGTCCTGACGTCGCTGAACAAGCAGGTGTCTGGAAGGGCCCTCCCCGTCGTAACTCGAGAACATACCCCAGGTTCCGGCCGCAACTCGACAAAAACCATGAGAATTCCCCCTCGGCGCGAGATGAGGCCCGATTCCGCTGCACTGCGTGCAGAGCAATTGCGTGTTCCACATCAAACGTGAAAGGAGCCTTGATTTCCTTGATGGCACTCCAGAGAAAATCCAAGATCACTGTCTCAAGTCTAGAGGGATCCTGAGGTCACTGTAGCAACACGAAAGAGCTCCGTGGACCCCAAATCAACTCGAGATGAGAGCTTACTCCCTGGCTTCGACTCAAGAGGAATACCAACTTTCCACAAGCACCTCAAGATGAGGTTTCTCTCAGCTACATTTATGTGAGAGGGACCCTGAGTGTGTGGCCTCAAATGTAATGGACACCGAGATGCACTGATTCGAATAAAGGCCGGATATCCCTGCAGTGAATTGAATGCAGGCTCGTCTTGCATCTCCTAAGAAGAAGGGATGTATGAATCCCCTGTGGAGACCATAGAGAAAGACATTGTTCTCCGCCTCATCGCGACGTGAGTCCTCACATCCTTTGAGAACTCGAGAGGTCCGCGGAGATCAATGCTTCCAAAGGAGACGATGCCTGACACCTCTTGAAAATGGATAGGAGTCCCAGGATCCCTGTGGCACATGGAAAGGGACCCTGGATCTCCCGCCTCACGTGGAGTCGCGTCCCAATTGCCATGCCAAGACTCGAGGAGAATCCCGAGGTGTCCCTCGCACCGACGCAGGAGTCCTGACGTCGCTGAACAAACACGTGTCTGGAACGGACCTCCCCGTCGTAACTCGAGAATATACCCCAGGTTCCGGCCGCAACTCGAGAAAAACCATGAGACTTCCCGCTCGCCGCGAGATGAGGCACGATTCCCCTGCACTGCGTGCAGAGCAATTCCGTGTTCCACATCAAACGTGAAAGGAGCCTTGATTTCCTTGATGGCACTCCAGAGAAAACCCGAGATCACTGTCTCAAGTCTAGAGGGATCCTGAGGTCACTGTAGCAACACGAAATGGGTCCATGGACCCCAAATCAACTCGTGATGAGAGCTTAGTCACTGGCTTCGACTCTATAGGAATAGCAACTTTCCACAAGCACCTCAAGAGGAGGCTTCTCTCAGATAAAGTTATGTGAGAGGGCCCTGAGTTGGGGATTCAAGTGGAATGGACACCGAGAAGCTCTGACTCGAAGTAAGGCTGGATATCCCTGCAGTGAATTGAATGCAGGCTCGTCTTGCATCTCCCAAGACGAAGGGATGTCTGAATGCCCTGTGGAGACCACAGAGAAAGACATAGATCTCCGCCTCATCGCGACCGGAGGCCTCACATCCTTTGAAAACTTGAGAGGTCCGCGGAGGTCAATGCTTCCAAAGGAGACTATGCCTGACTCCTCTTGAAAATGGATAGGAGTCCCTGGATCCGCGTGGCACGTGGAAAGGGACCCTGGGTCTCCCGCCTCACGTGGAGACGCGTCCCAATTGCCATGCCAAGACTCGAGGATAATCACGAGATGTCCCTCACACCTAGGCAGGAGTCCTGACGTCACTGAACAAACACGTGTCTAGAAGGGCCCTCCCCGTCGTAACTCGAGAATATACCCCGGGTTCCTGCCGCAACTCGAGAAAAACCATGAGACATCCCCCTCGCCACGAGATGAGGCCCGATTTACCTGCACTGCATGCAGAGCAATTCCGTGTTCCACATCAAACGTGAAAGGAGCCTTGATTTCCTTGATGGCACTCCAGAGAAAACCCAAGATCACTGTCTCAAGTCTAGAGGGATCCTGAGGTCACTGTAGCAACAAGAAAGGTCTCCGTGGACCCCAAATCAAGTCGAGATGAGAGCTTAGTCCCTGGCTTCGATTCAAGACGAATACCAACTTTCCACATGCACCTCAAGAGGCGGTTTCTGTCAGCTACAGGTATGTGCGAGGGACCCTGAGTTTGTGGCCTCAAGTAGAATGGACACCGAGATGCTCTGACTCGAAGTAAGGCCGGATATCCCTGCAGTGAATTGAATGCAGGCTCGTCTTGCATCTCCCAAGAAGAAGGAATGTCTGAATCCCCTGTGGATACCACAGAGAAAGACCTAGTTCTCCGCCTCATCGCGAACGGAGGCATCACATCCTTTGAAAACTCGAGAGGTCCGCTGAGATCTAGGCTTCCAAAGGAGACGATGCCTGACTCCTCTTGAAAATGGATAGGAGTCCCAGGATCCCTGTGGCACGTGGAAAGGGACACTGGGTCTCGCACCTCACGTGGAGCCGCGTCCCAATTGCCATGCCAAGACTCGAGGAGAATCCCGAGGTGTCCCTCGCACCTAGGCAGGAGTCCTGACATCGCTGAACAAACACGTGTCTGGAAGTGCCCTCCCCGTCGTAACTCGAGAATATACCCCAGGTTCCGGCCGCAACTCGAGAAAAACCATGACACTTTCCCCTCTCCGCGAGATGAGGCCCGATTCCCCTGCACTGCGTGCAGAGCAATTCCGTGTTCCACATCAAACGTGAAAGGAGCCTTAATTTCCTTGATGGCACTCCAGAGAAAACCCAAGATCACTGTCTCAAGTCTAGAGGGATCCTGAGGTCACTGGAGCAACACGAAAGGGCTCCGTGGACCCCAAATCAACTCGAGATGAGAGCTTTTCCCTGGCTTCGACTCAAGAGAAATACCAACTTTCCACAAGCACCTCAAGAGGAGGCTACTCTCAGCTATAGGTATGTGAGAGGGACCCTGAGTTTGTGGCCTCAAGTGGAATGGACACCGAGATGCTCTGACTCAAAGTAAGGCCGGATATCCCTGCAGTGAATTGAATGCATGCTCGTCTTGCATCTCCCAAGACGAAGGGATGTCTGAATCCCCTGTGGAGACCACAGAGAAAGACCTAGTTCTCGGCCTCACCGCGACCGGATGCCTCACATCCTTTGAAAACTCGAGAGGTCCACGCAGAACAAAGCTTCCAAAGGAGACGATGCCTGACTCCTCTTGAAAATGGATAGGAATACCAGGATCCCTGTGGCACGTGGAACGGGACCCTGGGTCTCCCGCCTCACGTGGAGACGCGTCCCAATTGCCATGCCAAGACTCGAGGAGAATACCGAGGTGTCCCTCGCACCTAGACAGGAGTCCTGACGTCGCTGAACAAACACGTGTCTGGAAGGGCCCTCCCCGTCGTAATTCGAAAATATAAATCAGGTTCCGGCAGCAACTCGAGAAAAAATATGAGACTTCCCCCTCGCCGCGAGATGAGGCCCGATTCCCCTGCATTGCGTGCAGAGCAATTCAGTGTTCCACATCAAACGTGAAAGGAGCCTTGATTTCCTTGATGGCACTCCAGACAAAACCCAAGATCACTGTCTCAAGTCTAGAGGGATCCTGAGGTCACTGGAGCAACACGAAAGGGCTCCGTGGACCCCAAATCAACTCGAGATGAGAGCTTAGCCCCTGGCTTCGACTCAAGAGGAATACCAACTTTCCACAAGCACCTCAAGAGGAGGCTTCTCTCAGCTACAGGTATTTGAGAGGGACCCTGAGTTTGTGGCCTCAAGTGCAATGGACACCGAGATGCTCTGACTCGAAGTAAGGCCGGATATCCCTGCAGTGAATTGAATGCAGGCTCGTCTTGCATCTCTCAAGACGAAGGGATGTCTGAATCCCCTGTGGAGACCACAGAGAAAGAACTAGTTCTCCGCCTCATCGCGACAGGAGGCCTCACATCATTTGAAAACTCGATAGGTCCGCGGAGATCAATGCTTCCAAAGGAGACGATGCCTGACTCCTCTTGAAAATGGATAGGAGTCCCAGGATCCCTGTGGCACGTGGAAAGGTACCCTGGGTCTCCCGCCTCACGTGGAGACGCGTCCCAATTGCCATGCCAAGACTCGAGGAGAATCCCGAGGTGTCCCTCGCACCTAGGCAGGAGTCCTGACGTCGCTGAACAAACACGTGTCTGGAAGGGCCCTCCCCGTCGTAACTCGAGAATATACCCCAGGTTCCGGCCGCAACTCGAGAAAAACCATGAGACTTCCCCCTCGCCGCGAGATGAGGCCCGATTCCCCTGCACTGCGTTCAGAGCAATTCCGTGTTCCACATCAAACGTGAAAGGAGCCTTGATTTCCTTGATGGCACTCCAGAGAAAACCCAAGATCACTGTCTCAAGTCTAGAGGGATCCTGAGGTCACTGGAGCAACAAGAAAGGGCTCCGTGGACCCCAAATCAACTCGAGATGAGAGCTTAGTCCCTTGCTTCGAGTCAAGAGGAATACCAACTGTCCACAATCACCTCAAGAGGAGGCTTCTCTCAGCTACAGGTATGTGAGAGGGACCCTGAGTTTGTGGCCTCAAGTGGAATGGACACCGAGATGCTCTGACTCGAAGTAAGGCCGGATATCCCTGCAGGGAATTGAATGCAAGCTCGTCTTGCATCTCCCAAGACGAAGGGATGTCTGAATCCGCTGTGGAGACCACAAAGAAAGACCTGGTCCTCCGCCTCATCGTGACCGGAGGCCTCACATCCTTTGAAAATTCGAAAGGTATGCGGAGATCAATGCTTCCAAAGTAGACGATGCCTGACTCCTCTTGAAAATGGATAGGAGTCCCACGATCCCTGTGTCACGTGGAAAGGGACCCTGGGTCTCCCGCCTCACGTGGAGACGCGTCCCAATTGCCATGCCAAGACTCGAGGAGAATCCCGAGGTGTCCCTCGCACCTAGGCAGGAGTCCTGACGTCGCTGAACAAACACGTGTCTGGAAGGGCCCTCCCCGTCGTAACTCGAGAATATACCCCAGGTTCCAGCCGCAACTCGAGAAAAACCATGAGACTTCCCCCTCGCCGCGAGATGAGGCCCGATTCCCCTACACTGCGTGCAGAGCAATTCCGTGTTCCACATCAAACGTGAAAGGAGCCTTGATTTCCTTGATGGCACTCCAGAGAAAACCCAAGATCACTGTCTCAAGTCTAGAGGAATCCTGAGGTCACTGTAGCAACAAGAAAGGGCTCCGTGGACCCCAAATCAACTCGAGATGAGAGCTTAGTCCCTGGCTTCGACTCAACA
Source organism: Dama dama (assembly GCF_033118175.1). NCBI lineage: Eukaryota > Metazoa > Chordata > Mammalia > Artiodactyla > Cervidae > Dama > Dama dama. The sequence goes on along the minus strand of NC_083697.1, from coordinate 6,399,417 downwards.
GGAATACCAACTTTTCACAAGCAACTCAAGAGGAGGCTTCTCTCAGCTACAGGTATGTGAGAGGGACCCTGAGTTTGTGGCCTCAAGTGGAATGGACACCGAGATGCTCTGACTCGAAGTAAGGCCGGATATCCCTGCAGTGAATTGAATGCAGGCTCGTCTTGCATCTCCCAAGACGAAGGGATGTCTGAATCCCCTGTGGAGACCACAGAGAAAGACCTAGATCTCCGCCTCATCGCGACCGGAGGCCTCACATCCTTTGAACACTCGAGAGGTCTGCGGAGATCAATGCTTTCAAAGGAGACGATGCCTGACTCCTCTTGAAAATGGATAGGAGTCCCAGGATCCCTGTGGCACGTGGAAAGGGACCCTGGGTCTCCCGCCTAACGTGGAGACGCGTCCCAATTGCCATGCCAAGACTCGAGGAGAATCCCGAGGTGTCCCTCGCACCTAGGCAGGAGTCCTGACGTCGCTGAACAAACACGTGTCAGGAAGGGCCCTCCCCGTCGTAACTCGAGAATATACCCAAGGTTCCGGCCGCAACTCGAGAAAAATCATGAGACTTCCCCCTCGCCGCGAGATGAGGCCCGATTCCCCTGCACTGCATGCAGAGCAATTCCGTGTTCCACCTCAAACGTGAAAGGAGCCTTGATTTCCTTGATGGCACTCCAGAGAAAACCCAAGATCACTGTCTCAAGTCTAGAGGGATCCTGAGGTCACTGGAGCAACACGAAAGGGCTCCGTGGACCCCAAATCAACTCGAGATGAGATCTTAGTCCCTGGCTTCGACTCAAGAGGAATACGAACTTTCCACAAGCACCTCAATAGGAGGCTTGTCTCAGCTACAGGTATGTGAGAGGGACCTTGAGTTTGTGGCCTCAAGTGGAATGGACACCGAGATGCTCTGACTAGAAGTAAGGCCGGATATCCCTGCAGTTAATTGAATGCAGGCTCATCTTGCATCTCCAAAGATGAAGGGATGTCTGAATCCCCTGTGGAGACCACAGAGAAAGACCTAGTCCTCCGCCTCATAGCGACCGGTGGCCTCACACCCTTTGAAAACTTGAGAGGTCCGCGGAGATCAATGCTTCCAAAGGAGACGATGCCTGACTCCTCTTGAAAATGGATAGGAGTCCCAGGATCCCTGTGGCACGTGGAAAGGGACCCTGGGTCTCCCGCCTCACGTGGAGACGCGTCCCAATTGCCATGCCAAGACTCGAGGAGAATCCCGAGGTGTCCCTCGCACCTAGGCAGGAGTCCTGACGTCGCTGAACAAACACGTGTCAGGAAGGGCCCTCCCCGTCGTAACTCGAGAATATACCCCAGGTTCCGGCCGCAACTCGAGAAAAATCATGAGACTTCCCCCTCGCCGCGAGATGAGGCCCGATTCCCCTGCACTGCATGCAGAGCAATTCCGTGTTCCACATCAAACGTGAAAGGAGCCTTGATTTCCTTAATGGCACTCCAGAGAAAACCCAAGATCACTGTATCAAGTCTAGAGGGATCCTGACGTCAATGGAGCAACACGAAAGGGCTCCGTGGACCCCAAATCAACACGAGATGCAATCTTAGTCCCTGGCATCGACTCAAGAGGAATACCAACTTTCCACAAGCACCTCAATAGGAGGCTTGTCTCAGCTACAGGTATGTGAGAGGGACCCTGAGTTTGTGGCCTCAAGTGGAATGGACACCGTGATGCTCTGATTAGAAGTAAGGCCGGATATCCCTGCAGTGAATTGAATGCAGGCTCATCTTGCATCTCCCAAGATGAAGGGATGTCTGAATCCCCTGTGGAGACCACAGAGAAAGACCTAGTCCTCCGCCTCATAGCGACCGGAGGCCTCACACCCTTTGAAAACTCGAGAGGTCCGCGGAGATCAATGCTTCCAAAGGAAACGATGCCTGACTCCTCTTGTAAATGATAGGAGTCCCAGGATCACTGTGGCACGTGGAAAGGGACCCTGGGTCTCCCGCCTAACGTGGAGACGCGTCCCAATTGCCATGCCAAGACTCGAGGAGAATCCCGAGGTGTCCCTCGCACCTAGGCAGGAGTCCTGACGTCGCTGAACAAACACGTGTCTGGAAGGGCCCTCCCCGTCGTAACTCGAGAATATACCCCAGGTTCCGGCCGCAACTCGAGAAAAACCATGAGACTTCTCCCTCGCCCCGAGATGAGGCCCGATTCCCCTGCACTGGGTGCAGAGCAATTGCGTGTTCCACATCAAGCCTGAAAGGAGCCTTGATTTCCTTGATGGCACTCCAGAGAAAACCCAAGATCACTGTCTCAAGTCTAGAGGGATCCTGAGGTCACTATAGCAACACGAAAGGGCTCCGTGGACCACAAATCAACTCGAGAGGAGAGCTTCGTCCCTGGCTTCGACTCAAGAGGAATACCAACTTTCCACAAGCACCTCAAGAGGAGGCTGCTCTCAGCTACAGGTATGTGAGAGGGACCCTGAGTTTGTGGCCTCAAGTGGAATGGACACCGAGATGCTCTGACTCGAAGTAAGCCCGGATATCCCTGCAATGAATTGAATGCAGGCTCGTCTTGCATCTCCCAAGAGGAAGGGATGTCTGAATCCCCTGTGGAGACCACAGAGAAAGACCTAATTTTCCGCCTCATCGCGACCGGTGGCCTCATATCCTTTGAAAATTCGAGAGGTCTGCGGAGATCAATGCTTCCAAAGGAGACGATGCCTGACTCCTCTTGAAAATGGACAGGAGTCCCAGGATCCCTGTGGCACGTGGAAAGGGACCCTGGGTCTCCCGCCTCACGTGGAGATGCGTCCAAATTGCCATGCCAAGACTCGAGGAGAATCCCGAGGTGTCCCTCGCACCTAGGCAGGAGTCCTCACGTCGCTGAACAAACCCGTGTCTGGAAGGGCCCTCCCCGTCGTAACTCGAGAATATACCCCAAGTTCCGGCCGCAACTCGAGAAAAACCATGAGACTTCCCCCTCCCCGCGAGATGAGCCCCGATTCCCCTGCACTGAGTGCAGACCAATTCCGTGTTCCACATCAAACGTGAAAGGAGCCTTGATTTCCTTAATGGCACTCCAGAGAAAACCCAAGATCACTGTCTCAAGTCTAGAGGGATCCTGAGGTCACTGGAGCAACACGAAAGGGCTCCGTGGACCCCAAATCACCTCGACATGAGAGCTTAGTCCCTGGATTCGACTCAAGAGGAATACCAACTTTCCACAAGCACCTCAAGAGGAGGCTTCTCTCAGCTACTGGTATGTCAGAGGGACCCTGAGTTTGTGGCCTCAAGTGCAATGGACACCGAGATGTTCTGACTCGAAGTAAGGCCGGATATCCCTGCAGTGAATTGAATGCAGGCTCGTCTTGCATCTCCCAAGACGAAGGGATGTCTGAATCCCCTGTGGAGACCACAGAGAAAGACCTAGTCCTCCGCCTCATCGTGACCGGAGGCCTCACATCCTTTGAAAACTTGAGAGGTCTGCAGAGATCAATGCTTCCAAAGGAGACGATGCCTGACTCCTCTTGAAAATGGATAGAAGTCCCAGGATCACTGTGGCACGTGGAAAGGGACCGTGGGTCTCCCGCCTCACGTGGAGACGCGTCCCAATTGCCATGCCAAGACTTGAGGAGAATCCCGAGGTGTCCCTCGCACCTAGGCAGGAGTCCTGACATCGCTGAACAAACACGTGTCTGGAAGCGCCCTCCCCGTCGTAACTCGAGAATATACCCCAGGTTCCGGCCACAACTCGAGAAAAACCATGAGACTTCCCCCTCGCCGCGAGATGAGGCCCTATTCCCCTGCACTGCGTGCAGAGCAATTCCGTGTTCCACATCATACGTGAAAGGAGCCTTGATTTCCTTGATGGCACTCCAGAGAAAACCCAAGATCACTGTCTCAAGTCTAGAGGGATCCTGAGGTCACCGGAGCAACACGAAAGGGCTCCGTGGACCCCAAATCAACTCGAGATGAGAGATTAGTCCCTGGCTTCAACTCAAGAGGAATACGAACTTTCCACAAGCCCCTCAAGAGGAGGCTTCTCTCAGCAACAGGTATGTGAGAGGGACCCTGAGTTTGTGGCATCAAGTGGAATGGACACCGAGATGCTCTGACTCGAAATAAGGCCGGATATCCCTGCAGTGAATTGAAAGCAGGCTCATCTTGCATCTCCCAAGACGAAGGGATGTCTGAATCCGCTGTGCAGAACACAGAGAAAGAACTAGTCCTCCGCCTCAACGCGACCGGAGGCCTCACATCCTTTGAAAATTCGAGAGGTCTGCAGAGATCAATGCTTCCAAAGGAGACGATGCCTGACTCCTCTTGAAAATGGATAGGAGTCCCAGGATCACTGTGGCAAGTGGAAAGGGACCCTGGGTCTCCCGCCTCACGTGGAGACGCCTCCCAATTGCCATGCCAAGGCTCGAGGAGAATCCCGAGGTGTCCCTCGAACCTAGGCAGGGTCCTGACGTCGCTGAAAAAACACGTGTCTGGAAGGGCCCTCCCCGTCGTAACTCGAGAATATACCCAAGGTTCCGGCCGCAACTCGAGAAAAACCATGAGATTTCCCCCTCGCGGCGAGTTGAGGCCCGATTCCCCTGCACTGCGTGCAGAGCAATTCCGTGTTCCACATCAAACGTGAAAGGAGCCTTGATTTCCTTGATGGCTCTCCAGAGAAAACCCAAGATCACTGTCTCAAGTCTAGAGGGATCCTGAGGTCACTGGAGCAACACGAAAGGGCTCCGTGGACCCCAAATCAACTCGAGATGAGAGCTTAGTCGCTGGATTCAAATCGAGAGGAATACCAACTATCCACAAGCACCTCAAGAGGAGGCTATTCTCAGCTAATGGTATGTGAGAGGGACCCTGTGTTTGTAGCCTCAAGTGGAATGGACACCGAGATGCTCTGACTCGAAGTAAGGCCGGATATCCCTGCAGTGAATTGAATGCAGGCTCGTCTTGCATCTCCCAAGACGAAGGGATGTCTGAATCCCCTGTGGAGACGACAGAGAAAGACCTAGTCCTCTGCCTCATCGCGACCGGAGGCCTCACATTCTTTGAAAATTCGAGAGGTCCGCGGAGATCAATGCTTCCAAAGGAGACGATGTCTGACTTCTCTTGAAAATGGATAGGAGTCCCAGGATCCCTGTGGCACGTGGAAAGGGACCCTGGGTGTCCCGCCTCACGTGGAGACGCGTCCCAATTGCCATGCCAAGACTCGAGGAGAATCCTGAGGTGTCCCTCGCACCTAGGCAGGAGTCCTGACATCGCTGAACAAACACGTGTCTGGAAGCACCCTCCCCGTCGTAACTCGAGAATATACCCCAGGTTCCGGCCACAACTCGAGAAAAACCATGAGACTTCCCCCTCGCCGCGAGATGAGGCCCTATTCCCATGCACTGCGTGCAGAGCAATTCCGTGTTCCACATCATACGTGAAAGGAGTCTTGATTTCCTTGATGGCACTCCAGAGAAAACCCAAGATCACTGTCTCAAGTCTAGAGGGATCCTGAGGTCACCGGAGCAACACGAAAGGGCTCCGTGGACCCCAAATCAACTCGAGATGAGAGATTTGTCCCTGGCTTCAACTCAAGAGGAATACGAACTTTCCACAAGCCCCTCAAGAGGAGGCTTCTCTCAGCTACAGGTATGTGAGAGGGACCCTGAGTTTGTGGCATCAAGTGGAATGGACACCGAGATGCTCTGACTCGAAATAAGGCCGGATATCCCTGCAGTGAATTGAAAGCAGGCTCATCTTGCATCTCCCAAGACGAAGGGATGTCTGAATCCGCTGTGCAGAACACAGAGAAAGAACTAGTCCTCCGCCTCAACGCGACCGGAGGCCTCACATCCTTTGAAAACTCGAGAGGTCTGCAGAGATCAATGCTTCCAAAGGAGACGATGCCTGACTCCTCTTGAAAATGGATAGGAGTCCCAGGATCACTGTGGCAAGTGGAAAGGGACCCTGGGTCTCCCGCCTCACGTGGAGACGCCTCCCAATTGCCATGCCAAGGCTCGAAGAGAATCCCGAGGTGTCCCTCGCACCTAGGCAGGGTCCTGACGTCGCTGAAAAAACACGTGTCTGGAAGGGCCCTCCCCGTCGTAACTCGAGAATATACCCAAGGTTCCGGCCGCAACTCGAGAAAAACCATGAGATTTCCCCCTCGCCGCGAGTTGAGGCACGATTCCCCTGCACTGCATGCAGAGCAATTCCGTGTTCCACATCAAACGTGAAAGGAGCCTTGATTTCCTTGATGGCTCTCCAGAGAAAACCCAAGATCACTGTCTCAAGTCTAGAGGGATCCTGAGGTCACTGGAACAACACGAAAGGGCTCCGTGGACCCCAAATCAACTCGAGATGAGAGCTTAGTCCCTGGATTCAAATCGAGAGGAATACCAACTATCCACAAGCACCTCAAGAGGAGGCTACTCTCAGCTAATGGAATGTGAGAGGGACCCTGTGTTTGTGGCCTCAAGTGGAATGGACACCGAGATGCTCTGACTCGAAGTAAGGCCGGATATCCCTGCAGTGAATTGAATGCAGGCTCGTCTTGCATCTCCCAAGACGAAGGGATGTCTGAATCCCCTGTGGAGACGACAGAGAAAGACCTAGTCCTCTGCCTCATCGCGACCGGAGGCCACACATCCTTTGAAAATTCGAGAGGTCCGCGGAGATCAATGCTTCCAAAGGAGACGATGTCTGACTCCTCTTGAAAATGGATAGGAGTCCCAGGATCCCTGTGGCACGTGGAAAGGGACCCTGGGTCTCCCGCCTCACGTGGAGACGCGTCCCAATTGCCATGCCAAGACTCGAGGAGAATCCTGAGGTGTCCCTCGCACCTAAGCAGGAGTCCTGACGTCGCTGAACAAACACGTGTCTGGAAGGGCCCTCCCCGTCGTAACTCGAGAATATACCCCAGGTTCCGGCCGCAACTCGAGAAAAACCATGAGACTTCCCCATCGCCGCGAGATGAGGCCCGATTCCCCTGCCCTGCGTGCAGAGCAATTCCGTATTCCACATCAAAAATGAAAGGAGCCTTGATTTCCTTAATGGCACTCCAGAGAAAACCCAAGATCACTGTCTCAAGTCTAGAGGGATCCTGAGGTCACTGGAGCAACACGAAAGGGCTCCGTGGACCCCAAATCAACTCGAGATGAGAGCTTATTCCCTGGCTTCAAATCGAGAGGAATACCAACTTTCCACAAGCACCTCAAGAGGAGGCTACTCTCAGCTAATGGTATGTGAGAGGGACCCTGAGTTTGTCGCCTCAAGTGGAATGGACACCGAGATGCTCTAACTCGAAGTAAGGCCAGATATCCCTGCAGTGATTTGAATGCAGGCTCGTCTTCCATCTCCCAAGACGAAGGGTTGTCTGAATCCCCTGTGGAGACCACAGAGAAAGACCTAGTCCTCCACCTCATCGAGACGGGAGGCATCACATCCTTTGAAAACTCGAGAGGTCTGCGGAGATCAATACTTTCGAAGGAGACGATGCCTGACGCCTCTTGAAAATGGATAGGAGTCCCAGAATCCCTGTGGAACGTGGAAAGGGACCCTGGTTCTCCCACCTCACGTGGAGAAGCGTCCTAATTGCCATGCCAAGACTCGAGGAGAATCCCGAGGTGTCCCTCGCACCTAGGCAAGAGTCCTCACGTCGCTGAACAAACACGTGTCTTGAAGGGCCCTCCCCGTCGTAACTCGAGAATATACCCCAGGTTCCGGCCGCAACTCGAGAAAAACCATGAGACTTCCCCCTCGCCGCGAGATGAGGCCCGATTCCCCTGCAATGCGTGCAGAGCAATTCCGTGTTCCACATCAAACGTGATAGGAGCCTTGATTTCCTTGATGGCACTCCAGAGAAAACCCAAATCACTGGCTCAAGTCTAGAGGGATCCTGAGGTCACTATAGCAAGACAAAAGGGCTCCGTGGACCCCAAATCAACTCGAGATGAGAGCTTAGTCCCTGGCTTCTACTCAAGAGGAATACCAACTTTCCACAAGCACCTCAAGAGGAGGCTTCTCTCAGCTACAGGTATGTGAGAGGGACCCTGAGTTTGTGGCGTCAAGTGCAATGGACACCGAGATGCTCTGACTCGAAGTAAGGCCGGATATCCCTGCAGTGAATTGAATGCAGGCTCGTCTTGCATCTCCCAAGACGAAGGGATGTCTGAATCCCCTGTGGAGACCACAGAGAAAGCCCTAGTCCTCCACCTCATCGTGACCGGAGGCCTCACATCGTTTGAAAACTCGAGAGGTCTGCGGAGATCAATGCTTCCAAAGGAGACGATGCCTGATTCCTCTTGAAAATGGATAGGAGTCCCAGGATCCCTGTGGCACGTGGAAAGGGACACTGGGTCTCCCGCCTCACGTGGAGACGCGTCCTAATTGCCATGCCAAGACTCGAGGAGAATCCCGAGGTGTCCCTCGCACCTAGGCAGGAGTCCTGACTTCGCTGAACAAACACGTGTCTGGAAGGGCCCTCCCCGTCGTAACTCGAGAATATACCCCAGGTTCCGGCCGCAACTCGAGAAAAACAATGAGACTTCCCCATCGCCGCGAGATGAGGCCCGATTCCCCTGCCCTGCGTGCAGAGCAATTCCGTATTCCACATCAAAAATGAAAGGATCCTTGATTTCCTTGATGGCACTCCAGAGAAAACCCAAGATCACTGTCTCAAGTCTAGAGGGATCCTGAGGTCACTGGAGCAAAATGAAAGGGCTCCGTGGACCCCAAATCAACTCGAGATGAGAGCTTAGTCCCTGGCTTCGACTCAAGAGGAATACCAACTTTCCACAAGCACCTCAAGAGGAGGCTTCTCTCAGCTACAGGTATGTGAGAGGGACCCTGAGTTTGTGGCCTCAAGTGGAATGGACACCGCGATGCTCTGACTCGAAGTAAGGCCGGATATCCCTGCAGTGAATTGAATGCAGGCTCGTCTTGCATCTCCCAAGACGAGGGTTGTCTGAATCCCCTGTGGAGACCACAGAGAAAGACCTAATTCTCCTCCTCCTCGCGACCGGAGGCCTCACATCCTTTGAAAACTCGAGAGGTCCGCGGAGATCAATGCTTCCAAAGGAGACGATGCCTGACTCCTCTTGAACATGGATAGGAGTCCCAGGATCCCTGTGGCACGTGGAAAGGGACACTTGGTCTCACGCCTCACGTGGAGACGCGTCCCCATTGCCATGCCAAGACTCGAGGAGAATCCCGAGGTGTCCCTCGCACCTAGGCAGGAGTCCTGATGTCGCTGAACAAACACGTGTCTGGAAGGGCCCTCCCCGTCGTAACTTGAGAATATACCCCAGGTTCCGGCCGCAACTCGAGAAAAACCATGAGACTTCCCCCTCGTCGCGACATGAGGCCCGATTCCCCTGCACTGCGTGCAGAGCAATTCCGTGTTCCACTTCAAACGTGAAAGGAGACTTGATTTCCTTGATGGCACTCAGAGAAAACCCAAAATCACTGTCTCAAGTCTAGAGGGATCCTGAGGTCACTGGAGCAACACGAAAAGGCTCCGTGCACCCCAAATCAACTGGAGATGAGAGCTTAGTCCCTGGCTTCGAGTCAAGAGGAATACCAACTTTCGACAAGCACCTCAAGAAGAGGCTTCTCTCAGCTACAGGTATGTGTGAGGGACCCTGAGTTGCTGGCCTCAAGTGGAATGGATACCGAGATGGTCTGACTCGAAGTAAGGCCGGATATCCCTGCAGTGAATTGAATGCAGGCTCGTCTTGCATCTCCCAAGACGAAGGGATGTCTGAATCCCCTGTGGAGACCACAGAGAAAGACCTAATTCTCCGCCTCATCGCGACCGGAGGCCTCACATCCTTTGAAAATTCGAGAGGTCCACGGAGATCAATGCTTCCAAAGGAGACGATGCCTGACTCCTCTTGAAAATGGATAGGAGTCCCAGGATCCCTGTGGCACGTGGAAAGGGACACTTGGTCTCACGCCTCACGTGGAGACGCGTCCCCATTGCCATGCGAAGACTCGAGGAGAATCCCGAGGTGTCCCTCGCACCTAGGAAGGAGTCCTGACGACGCTGAACAAACACGTGTCTGGAAGGGCCCTCCCTGTCGTAACTCGAGAATATAACCCAGGTTCCGGCCGCAACTCGAGAAAAACCATGAGACTTCCCCCTCGCCGCAAGATGAGACCCAATTCCCCTGCACTGCGTGCAGAGCAATTCCGTGTTCCACATCAAACGTGAACGGAGCCTTGATTTCCTTGATGGCACTCCAGAGAAAACCCAAGATCACTGTCTCAAGTCTAGAGGGATCCTGAGGTCACTGGAGCAACACGAAAGGGCTCCGTGGACCCCAAATCAATTCGAGATGAGAGCTTAGTCCCTGGCTTCGACTCAAGAGGAATACCAACTTTTCACAAGCACCTCAAGAGGAGGCTTCTCTCAGCTACAGGTATGTGAGAGGGCCCCTGAGTTTGTGGCCTCAAGTGGAATGGACACCGAGATGCTCTGACTCGAAGTAAGGCCGGATATCTCTGCAGTGAATTGAATGCACGCTGGTCTTGCATTTCCCAAGACGAAGGGATGTCTGAATCCCCTGTGCAGACCACAGAGAAAGACGTAGTCCTCCGCCTCATCAAGACCGGAGGCCTCACATCCTTTGAAAACTCGAGAGGTCTGCGGAGATCAATGCTTCCAAAGGAGACGATGCCTGACTCCTCTTGAAAATGGATAGGAGTCCCAGGATCCCTGTGGCACGTGGAAAGGGACCCTGCGGCTCCCGCCTCACGTGGAGACGCGTCCCAATTGCCATGCCAAGATTCGAGGAGAATCCCGAGGTGTCCTCGCACCTAGGCAGGAGTCCTGACGTCGCTGAACAAACACGTGTCTGGAAGGGCCCTCCCCGTCGTAACTCGAGAATATACCCCAGGTTCCGGTGGCAACTCGAGAAAAATCATGAGACTTCCCCCTCGCCGCGAGATGAGGCCCGACTCCACTGCACTGCGTGCAGAGCAATTCCGTGTTACACATCAAACGTGAAAGGAGCCTTGATTTCCGTGTTGGCACTCCAGAGAAAACCCAAGATCACTGTCTCAAGTCTAGAGGGATCCTGAGGTCACTGGAGCAACACGAAAGGGCTGGGTGGACCCCAAATCAACTCGAGATGAGAGCTTAGTCCCTGGCTTCGAGTCAAGAGGAATACCAACTTTCCACAAGCACCTCAAGTGGAGGCTTCTCTCAGCTACAGGTATGTGAGAGGGACCCTGAGTTTGTGGCCTCAAGTGGAATGGACACCGCGATGCTCTGACTCGAAGTAAGGCCGGATATCCCTGCAGTGAATTGAATGCAGGCTCGTCTTGCATCTCCCAAGACGAAGGGATGTCTGAATCCCCTGTGGAGACCACAGAGAAATACCTAATTCTCCTCCTCCTCGCGACCGGACGCCTCACATCCTTTGAAAACTCGAGAGGTCCGCGGAGATCAATGCTTCCAAAGGAGACGATGCCTGACTCCTCTTGCAAATGGATAGGAGTCCCAGGATCCCTGTGGCACGTGGAAAGGGACCCTGGGTTTCCCGCCTCACGTGGAGACACGTCCCAATTGCCATGCCAAGACTCGAGGAGAATCCCGAGGTGTCCCTCGCACCTAGGTAGGAGTCCTGACGTCGCTGAACAAACACGTGTCTGGAACGGCCCTCCCCGTCGTAAATCGAGAATATACCCCAGGTTCCGGCTGCAACTCGAGAAAAACCATGAGACTTACCCCTAGCCGCGAGATGAGGCCCGATTCCCCTGCACTGCATGCAGAGCAATTCTGTGTTCCACATCAAACGTGAAAGGAGCCTTGATTTCCTTGATGGCACTCCAGAGAAAACCCAAAATCACTGTCTCAAGTCTAGAGGGATCCTGAGGTCACTGGAGCAAGACGAAAGGGCTCCGTGGACCCCAAATCAACTCGAGATGAGAGCTTAGTCCCTGGCTTTGACTCAAGAGGAATAGCAACTTTCCACAAGCACCTCAAGTGGAGGCTTCTCCCAGCTACATAGATGTGAGAGGTACCCTGAGTTTGTGACCTCAAGTGGAATGGACACAGAGATGCTCTGACTCGAAGTAAGGCCGGATATCCCTGCAGTGAATTGAATGCAGGCTCGTCTTGCATCTCCCAAGACGAAGGGATGTCTGAATCCCCTGTGGAGACCACAGAGAAAGACCTAGTTCTCCGCCGTATCGCGACCGGAGGCCTCACATCCTTTGAAAACTCGAGACGTCCGCGCAGATCAATGCTTTCAAAGGAGACGATGCCTGACTCCTCTTGAAAATGGTTAGAAGTCCCAGGATCCCTGTCCACATGGACGGGGACGCTGGGTCTCCCGCCTCACGTGGAGACGCGTCCCAATTGCCATGCCAAGACTCGAGGAGAATCCCGAGGTGTCCCTCGCACCTAGGCAGGAGTCCTGACGTCGCTGAACAAACACGTGTCCGGAAGGGCCCTCCCCGTCGTAACTCGAGAATATACCCCAGGTCCCGGCCGCAACTCGAGAAAAACCATGAGACTTCCCCCTCGCCGCGAGATGAGGCCCGATTCCCCTGCACAGCGTGCAGAGCAATTCCGTGTTCCACATCAAAAGTGAAAGGAGCCTTGATTTCCTTGATGGCACTCCAGAGAAAACCCAAAGTCACTGTCTCAAGTCTAGAGGGATCCTGAGGTCACTGGAGCAACCCGAAAGGGCTCTGTGGACCCCAAATCAACCCGAGATGAGAGCTTAGTCCCTGGCTTCGACTCAAGTGGAATACCAACTTTCCACAAGCACCTCAAGAGGAGGCTTCTCTCAGCTACAGGTATGTGAGAGGGACCCTGAGTTTGTGGCCTCAAGTGGAATGGACACCGAGATGCTCTGACTCGATGTAAGGCCGGATATCCCTGCAGTGAATTGAATGCAGGCTCGTCTTGCATCTTCCAAGACGAAGGGTTGTCTGAATCCCCTGTGGAGACCACAGAGAAAGACCTAGTACTCCGCCTCATCGCGACCTGATGCCTCACATCCTTTGAAAACTCGAGAGGTCCACGGAGATCAATGCTTCCAAAGGAGACGATGCCTGACTCCTCTTGAAAATGGATAGGAGTCCCAGGATCCCTGTGGCACGTGGAAAGGGACTCTGGGTCTCCCGCTTCACGTGGAGACGCGTCCCAATTGCCATGCCAAGACTCGTGGAGAATCCCGAGGTGTCCCTCGCACCTAGGCAGGAGTCCTGACGTCGCTGAACAAACACGTGTCCGGAAGGGCCCTCCCTGTCGTAACTCGAGATATACCCCAGGTTCCGGCCGCAACTCAAGAAAAACGATGAGACTTCCCCCTCGCAGCGAGATGAGGCCCGATTCCCCTGCACTGCGTGCAGACCAATTCCGTGTTCCACATCAATCGTGAAAGGAGCCTTGATTTCCTTGATGGCACTCCAGAGAAAACCCAAGACCACTGTCTCAAGTCTGGAGGGATCCTGAGGTCACTGGAGCAACACCAAAGGGCTCCGTGGACCCGAAATTAACTCGAGATGAGAGCTTAGTCCCTGGCTTCGACTCAAGAGGAATACCAACTTTCCACAAGCACCTCAAGAGGAGGCTTCTCTCAGCTACAAGTATGTGAGAGGGACCCTGAGTTTGTGGCCTCAAGTGGAATGGACTCCGAGATGCTCTGATTCGAAGTAAGGCCGGATATCCCTGCAGTGAATTGAATGCAGGCTCGTCTTGCATCTTCCAAGACGAAGGGATGTCTGAATCCCCTGTGGAGACCACAGAGATAGACCTAGTTCTCCGCCTCATCGTGACTGGAGGCCTCACATCCTTAGAAAACTCGAGAGGTACGCGGGGATCAATGCTTCAAAATGAGACGATTCCTGACTCCTCTTGAAAATGGATCGGAGTCCCAGGATCCCTGTGGCACGTGGAAAGTGACCCTGGGTCTCCCGCCTCACGTGGAGACGCATCCCAATTGCCATGCCAAGACTCGAGGAGAATCCCGAGTTGTCCCTCGCACCTAGGCAGGAGTCCTGACGTCGCTGAACAAACACGTGTCTGGAAGGGCCCTCCCCTTCGTAACTCGAGAATATACCCCAGGTTCCGGCCGCATCTCGTGAAAAACCATGAGATTTCCCCCTCGCCGCGAGTTGAGGCCCGATTCCCCTGCACTGCATGCAGAGCAATTCCGTGTTCCACATCAAACGTGAAAGGAGCCTTGATTTCCTTGATGGCACTCCAGAGAAAATCCAAGATCACTGTCTCAAGCCTAGAGGGATCCTGAGGTCACTGGACCAACAGGAAAGGGCTCCGTGGACCCCAAATCAAATCGAGATGAGAGCTTAGTCCCTGGCTTCGACTCAAGAGGAATACCAACTTTCCACAAGCACCTCAAGAGGAGGCTTCTCTCAGATATAGGTGTATTTGAGGGACCCTGAGTTTGTGGCCTCAAGTGGAATCGACACCGAGATGCTCTGACTCGAAGTAAGGCCGGATATCCCTGCAGTGAATTGAATGCAGGCTCGTCTTGCATCTCTCAAGACGAAGGGTTGTCTGAATCCCCTGTGGAAACCACAGAGAAAGACCTATTCCTCCAGCTCTACGCAACCGGAGACCTCATATACTTTAAAAACTCGAGAGGTCTGCGGAGATCAATACTTCCGAAGTAGACGATGCCTGACTCCTCTTGAAAATGGATAGGAGTCCCAGGATACCTGTGGCACGTGGAAAGGGACCGTGGATCTCCCGCCTCACGTGGAGACCCGTCCCAATTGCCATGCCAAGACTCGAGGAGAATCCCGAGGTTTCTCTCGCACCTAGGCAGGAGTCCTGACGTCGCTGAACAAACACGTGTCTGGAAGGGCCCTCCCCGTGGTAACTCGAGAATATACCCCAGCTTCCGGCCGAAACTCGAGAAAAACCATGAGACTTCCCCCTCGCCACGAGATGAGGCCCGATTCCCCTATACTGCGTGCAGAGCAATTCCGTGTTCCACATCAAAAGTGAAAGGAGCCTAGATTTCCTAGATGGCACTAGAGAAAACCCAAGGTCACTGTCTCAAGTCTAGAGGGATCCTGAGGTCACTGGAGCAACACCAAAGGGCTCCGTGGACCCCAAATCAACTCGTGATGAGAGATAAATCCCTGGCTTCGACTCAAGAGGAATACCAAATTTCCACAAGCACCACAAGAGGAGGCTTCTCTCAGCTACAGGTATGTGAGAGGGCCCCTGAGTTTGTGGCCTCAAGTGGAATGGACACCGAGATGCTCTGACTCGAAGTAAGGCCGGATATCCCTGCAGTGAATTGAATGCAGGCTCGTCTTGCATCTCCCAAGACGAAGGGATGTCTGAATCCCCTGTGGAGACCACAGAGAAAGACCTAGTCCTCCGCCTCATCGCGACCGGAGGCCTCACATCCTTTGAAAACTCTAGAGGTCTGCGGAGATCAATGCTTCCAAAGGAGACGATGCCTGACTCCTCTTGAAAATGGATAGGAGTCCCAGGATCCCTGTGGCACGTGGAAAGGGACCCTGGGTCTCCCGCCTCACGTGGAGACGCGTCCCAATTGCCATGCCAAGACTCGAGGAGAATCCCGAGGTGTCCCTCGCACCTAGGCAGGAGTCCTGACGTCGCTGAACAAACACGTGTCTGAAAGGGCCCTCCCCGTCGTAACTCGAGAATATACCCCAGGTTTCGGCCGCAATCGAATAAAACCATGAGATTTCCCCCTCGCCGCGAGATGAGGCCCGATTCCCCTGCCCTGCGTGCAGAGCAATACCGTGTTCGACATCAAAATTGACAGGAGCCTTGATTTCCTTGATGGCACTCCAGAGAAAACCCAAGATTACTGTCTTAAGTCTAGAGGGATCCTGTGGTCACTGGAGCAACACGAAAGTGCTCCGTGGACCCCAAATCAACTCGAGATGAGAGCTTAGTCCCTGGCTTCGACTCAAGAGGAATACCAACTTTCCACAAGCACCTCAAGAGGAGGCTTCTCTCAGCTACATGTATGTGAGAGGGACCCTTAGTTTGTGGTCTCAAGTGGAATGGACACCGAGATGCTCTGACTCGAAGTAAGGCCGGATATCCCTGCAGTGAATTGAATGCAGGCTCGTCTTGCATCTCCCAAGATGAAGGGATGTCTGAATCCCCTGTGGAGACCACAGAGAAAGACTTAGTCCTCCGCCTCATCGCGACCAGAGGCCTCACATCCTTTGAAAACTCGAGAGGTCTGCAGAGATCAATGCTTCCAAAGGAGCCGATGCCCGACTCCTCTTGAAAATGGATAGGAGTCCCAGGATCCCTGTGGCACGTGGAAAGGGACCCTGGGTCTCCCGCCTCACGTGGAGACGCGTCCCACTTGCCATGCTAAGACTCGAGGAGAATCCCGAGGTGTCCCTCGCACCTAGGCAGGAGTCCTGAGGTCGCTGAACAAACACGTGTCTGGAAGGGCCCTCCCCGTCGTAACTCGAGAATATACCCCAGGTTGCGGCCGCAACTCGAGAAAAACCATGAGACTTCCCCCTCGCCGCGACATGAAGCCCGATTCCCCTGGACTGCGTGCAGAGCAATTCCGTGTTCCACATCAAACGTGAAAGGAGCCTTGATTTCCTTGATGGCACTCCAGAGAAAACCCAAGATCACTGTCTCAAGTCTAGAGGGATCCTAAGGTCACTGGAGCAACACGAAAGGGCTCCATGGACCCCAAATCAACTCGAGATGAGAGCTTAGTCCCTGGCTTCGACTCAAGAGGAATATCAACTTTCCACAATCACCTCAAGAGGAGGCTTCTCTCAGCTACAGGTATGTGAGAGGGCCCCTGAGTTTGTGGCCTCAAGTGGAATGGACACTGAGATGCTCTGACTCGAAGTAAGGCCGGATATCCCTGCAGTGAATTGAATGCAGGCTCGTCTTGCATCTCCCAAGACGAAGGGAGGTCTGAATCCCCTGAGGAGATGACAGAGAAAGACCGAGTTCTCCGCCTCATCGCGACCGGAGGCCTCACATCCATTGAAAACTCGAGAGTTTCGCAGAGATCAATGTTTCCAAAGGAGACGATGCCTGACTCCTCTTGAAAATGGAAAGGAGTCGCAGGATCCCTGTGGCACGTGGAAAGGGACCCTGTGTCTCCCGCCTCATGTGGAGATGCCTTCCATTTGCCATGCCAAGACTCGAGGAGAATCCCGAGGTGTCCCTCGCACCTAGGCAGGAGTCCTGACGTCGCTGAACAAACACGTGTCTGGAAGGGCCCTCCCCGTCGTAACTCGAGAATATACCCCATGTTCCGGCCGCAACTCGAGAAAAACCATGAGATTTCCCCCTCGCCGCGAGATGAAGCCCGATTCCCCTGCACTGCGTGCAGAGCAATTCCGTTTTCCACATCAAACGTTAAAGGAGCCTTGATTTCCTTGATGGCACTCCAGAGAAAACCCAAGTTCACTGTCTCAAGTCTAGAGGGATCCTGAGGTCACTGGAGCAACACGAAAGGGCTCAGTGGACCTCAAATCAACTCGAGATGAGAGCTTAGTCCCTGGCTTCGACTCAAGGGGAATACCAACTTTCCACAAGCACCTCAAGTGGAGGCTTCTCTCAGCTACAGGTATGTGAGAGAGACCCTGAGTTTGTGGCCTCAAGTGGAATGCACACGGAGATGCTCTGACTCGAAGTAAGGCCGGATATCCCTGCAGTGAATTGAATGCAGGCTTGTCTTGCATCTCCCAAGACGAAGGGATGTCTGAATCCCCTGTGGAGACCACAGAGAAAGTCCTAGTCCTCCACCTCAACATGACCGGAGGCCTCACATCCTTTGAAAACTCGAGAGGTCCGCAGAGATCAATGCTTCCAAAGGAGACGATGCCTGACTCCTCTTGAAAATGGGTAGGAGTCTTAGGATCACTGTGGCACGTGGAAAGGGACCCTGGGTCTCCCGCCTCACGTGGAGACGCGTCCCCATTGCCATGCCAAGACTCGAGGAGAATCCCGAGGTGTCCCTCGCACCTAGGCAGGAGTCCTGACGTCGCTGAACAAACATGTGTCTGGAAGGGCCCTCCCCGTCGTAACTCGAGAATATACCCCAGGTTCCGGCCGCAACTCGAGAAAAACCATGAGACGTCCCCCTCGCCGCTGGATGAGGCCCGATTCCCCTGCACTGCGTGCAGAGCAATTCCATGTTCCACATCAAACGTGAAAGGAGCCTTGATTTCGTTGATGGCACTCCAGAGAAAACCCAAGATCACTGTCTCAAGTCTAGAGGGATCCTGAGGTCACTGGAGCAACACGAAAGGGCTCCGTGGACCCCAAATCAACTCGAGATGAGAGCTTAGTCCCTGGCTTCGACTCAAGGGGAATACCAAATTTCCACAAGCACCTCAAGAGGAGGCTTCTCTCAGCTACAGGTATGTGACAGGGACCCTGAGTTTGTGGCCTCAAGTGGAATGGACACGGAGATGCTCTGACTCCAAGTAAGGCCGGATATCCCTGCAGTGAATTGAATGCAGGCTCGTCTTACATCTCCCAAGACGAAGGGATGTCTGAATCCCCTGTGGAGACCACAGAGAAAGACCGAGTTCTCCGCCTCATCGCGACCGGAGTCCTCACATCCTTTGAAAACTAGAGAGGGCCGCGGAGATCAATGCTTCCAAAGGAGACGATGCCTGACTCCTCTTGAAAATGGATAGGAGTCCCAGGATCCCTGTGGCACGTGGAAAGGGACCCTGGGTCTCCCGCCTCACGTGGAGAAGCGTCCCAATTGCCATGCCAAGACTCGAGGAGAATCCCGAGGTGTCCCTCGCACCTAGGCAGGAGTCCTGACGTCGCTGAACAAACACGTGTCTGGAAGGGCCCTCCCCGTCGTAACTCGAGAATATACCCGAGGTTCCGGCCGCAACTCGAGAAAAACCATGAGACTTCCCCATCCCCGCGAGATGAGGCCCGATTCCCCTGCACTGCGTGCAGACCAATTCCGTGTTCCACATCAAACGTGAAAGGAGCCTTGATTTCCTTAATGGCACTCCAGAGAAAACCCAAGATCACTGTTTCAAGTCTAGAGGGATCCTGAGGTCACTGTAGCAACACGAAAGGGCTCCGTGGACCCCAAATCACCTCGAGATGAGAGCTTAGTCCCTGGCTTCGACTCAAGAGGAATACCAACTTTCCACAAGCACCTCAAGAGGAGGCTACTCTCAACTAATGGTATGTGAGAGGGACCCTGAGTTTGTCGCCTCAAGTGGAATGGACACCGAGATGCTCTGACTCGAAGTAAGGCCAGATATCCCTGCAGTGATTTGAATTCAGGCTCCTCTTGCATCTCCCAAGACGAAGGGTTGTCTGAATCCCCTGTGGAGACCACAGAGAAAAACCTAGTCCTCCGCCTCATCGCGACCAGAGGCCTCACATCCTTTGAAAATTCGAGAGGTCCGCGGAGATCAATGCTTCCAACGGAGACGATGCCTGACGCCTCTTGAAAATGGATAGGAGTCCCAGGATCCCTGTGGCATGTGGAAAGGGACCCTGGGTCTCCCGCCTCACGTGGAGACGCGTCCCAATTGCCATGCCAAGACTTGAGGAGAATCCCGAGGTGTCCCTCGCACCCAGGCAGGAGTCCTGACGTCGCTGAACAAACACGTGTCGGGAAGGGCCCTCCCCGTCGTAACTCGAGAATATACCCCAGGTTCCGGCCGCAACTCGAGAAAAACCATGAGACTTCCCCCTCGCCGCGAGATGAGGCCCGATTCCCCTGCACTGAGTGCAGAGCAATTCCGTGTTCCACATCAAACGTGAAAGGAGCCTTGATTTCCTTGATGGCACACCAGAGAAAACCCAAGATCACTGTCTCAAGTTTAGAGGGATCCTGAGGTCACTGGAGCAACACGAAAGGGCTCCGTGGACCCCAAATCAACTCGAGATGAGAGATTAGTCCATGGCTTCAACTCAAGAGGAATACGAACTTTCCACAAGCCCCTCAAGAGGAGGCTTCTCTCAACTACAGGTATGTGAGAGGGACCCTGAGTTTGTGGCCTCAAGTGGAATGGACACCGAGATGCTCTGACTCGAAGTAAGGCCGGATATCCCTGCAGTGAATTGAATGCAGGCTCATCTTGCATCTCCCAAGACGAAGGGATGTCTGAATCCCCTGTGCAGAACACAGAGAAAGACCTAGTCCTCCGCCTCAACGCGACCGGAGGCCTCACATCCTTTGAAAACTCGAGAGGTCCGCGGAGATCAATGCTTCCAACGGAGACGATGCCTGACTCCTCTTGAAAATGGATAGGAGTCCCAGCATCCCTGTGGCACGTGGAAAGGGAACCTGGGTCTCCCGCCTCACGTGGAGACGCGTCCCAATTGCCATGCCAAGACTCGAGGAGAATCCCGAGGTGTCCCTCGCACCTAGGCAGGAGTCCTGACGTCGCTGAACAAACCCGTGTCTGGAAGGGCCCTCCCCGTCGTAACTCGAGAATATACCCCAGGTTCCGGCCGCAACTCGAGGAAAACCATGAGACTTCCCACTCTCCGCGAGATGAGGCCCGATTCCCCTGGGCTGCGTGCAGAGGAATTCCGTGTTCCACATCAAACGTGATAGGAGCCTTGATTTCCTTGATGGCACTCCAGAGAAAACCCAAGATCACTGTCTCAAGTCTAGAGGGATCCTGAGGTCACTGGAGCAACACGAAAGGGCTCCGTGGACACCAAATCAACTCGAGATGAGAGCTTAGTCCCTGGCTTCGACTCAAGAGGAATACCAACTTTCCACAAGCACCTTAAGAGGAGGCTTCTCTCAGTTACAGGTATGTGAGAGCGCCCCTGAGTTTGTGGCCTCAAGTGGAATGGACACCGAGATGCTCTGACTTGAAGTAAGGCCGGATATCCCTGCTGTGAAGTGAATCCAGGCTCGTCTTGCATCTCCCAAGACGAAGGGATGTCTGAATCCCCTGTGGAGACCACAGAGAAAGACCTAATTCTCCGCCTCATCGCGAGCGGAGGCCTCACATCCTTTGAAAACTCGAGAGGTCCGCGGAGATCAATGCTTCCAAAGGAGACGATGCCTGACTCCTCTTGAAAATGGATAGGAGTCCCAGGATCCCTGTGGCACGTGGAAAGGGACCCTGGGTCTCCGGCCTCACGTGGAGACGCGTCCCAATTGCCATGCCAAGACTCGAGGAGAATCCCGAGGTGTCTCTCGCACCTAGGCAGGAGTCCTGACGTCGCTGAACAAACACGTGTCTGGAAGGGCCCTCCCCGTCGTAACTCGAGAATATACCCCAGGTTCCGGCCGCAACTCGAGAAAAACCATGAGACTTCCCCCTCTCCGCGAGATGAGGCCCGATTCCCCTGCACTGCGTGCAGAGCAATTCCGTGTTCCACATCAAACGTGAAAGGAGCCTTGATTTCCTTGATGGCACTCCAGAGAAAACCCAAGATCACTGTTTCAAGTCTAGAGGGATCCTGAGGTCACTGTAGCAACACGAAAGGGCTCCGTGGACCCCAAATCAACTCGAGATGAGAGCTTAGTCCCTGGCTTCGACTCAAGAGGAATACCAACTTTCCACAAGCACCTCAAGAGGAGGCTTCTCTCAGCTACAGGTATGTGAGAGGGACCCTGATTTTGTGGCCTCAAGTGGAATGGACACCGAGATGCTCTGACTCGAAGTAAGGCCGGATATCCCTGCAGTGAATTGAATGCAGGCTCGTCTTGCATCTCCCAAGACGAAGGGTTGTCTGAATCCCCTGTGGAGACCACAGAGAAAGACCTAGTCCTCCACCTCAAAGCAACCGGAGGCCTCATATCCTTTGAAAACTCGAGAGGTCCGCGGAGATCAATACTTCCGAAAGAGACGATGCCTGACTCCTCGTGAAAATGGATACGAGTCCCAGGATCCCTGTGGCACGTGGAAAGGGACACTGGGTCTCCCGCCTCACGTGGAGACGCGTCCCAATTGCCATGCCAAGACTCGAGGAGAATCCCGAGGTGTCCCTCGCACCTAGGCAGGAGTCCTGACGTCGCTGAACAAACACGTGTCTGGAAGGGCCCTCTCCGTCGTAACTCGAGAATATACCCCAGGTTCCGGCCGCAACTCGAGAAAAACCATGAGACTTCCCCCTCGCCGCGAGATGAGGCCCGATTCCCCTGCACTGCGTGCAGAGCAATTCAATTTTCCACATCAAACGTGAAAGGAGCCTTGATTTCCTTGATGGCACTCCAGAGAAAACCCAAGATCACTGTCTCAAGTCAAGAGGGATCCTGAGGTCACTGGAGCAACACGAAAGGGCTGTGTGGACCCCAAATCAACTCGAGATGAGAGCTTAGTCCCTGGCTTCGACTCAAGAGGAAAACCATCTTTCCACAAGCACCTCAACAGGAGGCCTCTCTCAGCAACAGGTATGTGAGACGGACCCTGAGTTTGTGGCCTCAAGTGGAATGGACACCGAGATGCTCTGACTCAAAGTAAGGCCGGATATCCCTGCAGTGAATTGAATGCAGGCTCGTCTTGCATCTCCCAAGACGAAGGGATGTCTTAATCCCCTGTGGAGACCACAGAGAAAGAACTAATCCTCCGCCTCAAAGCGACCGGAGGCCTCACATCCTTTGAAAACTCGAGATGTGCGCGGAGATCAATGCTTCCAAAGGAGACGATGCCTGACTCCTCTTGAAAATGGATAGGAGTCCCAGGATCCCTGTGGCACGTGGAAAGGGACCCTGGGTCTCCCACCTCACGTGGAGATGCGTCCCAATTGCCATGCCAAGACTCGAGGAGAATTCCGAGGTGTCCCTCGCACCTAGGCAGGAGTCCTGACGTCGCTGAACAAACACGTGTCTGGAAGGGCCCTCCCCGTCGTAACTCGAGAATATACCCCAGGTTCCGGCCGCAACTCGAGAAAAACCATGAGAATTCCCCCTCGCCGCGAGCTGAGGCCCCATTCCCCTGCACTGCGTGCAGAGCAATTCCGTGTTCCACATCAAACGTGAAAGGAGCCTTGATTTCCTTGATGGCACTCCAGAGAAAACCCAAGATCACTGTCTCAAGTCTAGAGGGATCCTGAGGTCACTGGAGCAACACGAAATGGCTCTGTGGACTCCAAATGAACTCGAGATGAGAGCTTTGTCCCTGGCTTCGACTCAAGAGGAATACCAACTTTCCACAAGCACCTCAAGAGGAGGCTTCTTTCAGCTACAGGTATGTGAGAGGGACCCTGAGTTTGTGGCCTCAAGAGGAATGGACACCGAGATGCTCTGACTCGAAGTAAGGCCGGATATCCCTGCAGTGAATTGAATGCAGGCTCGTCTTGCATCTCCCAAGAAGAAGGGATGTCTGAATCCCCTGTGGAGACCACAGAGAAAGACCTAGTCCTCCGCCTCAACGCGACCGGAGGCCTCACATCCTTAGAAAACTCGAGAGGTCCGCGGAGATCAATGCTTCCAAAGGAGACGATGCCTGACTCCTCTTGAAAATGGATAGGAGTCCCAGGATCCCTGTGGCACCTGGAAAGGGACCCTGGGTCTGCCGCCTCACGTGGAGACGCGGTCCAATTGCCATGCCAAGACTCGAGGAGAATTCCGAGGTGTCCCTCGCACCTAGGCAGGAGTCCTGACGTCGCTGAACAAACACGTGTCTGGAAGGGCCCTCCCCGTCGTAGCTCGAGAATATACCCCAGGTTCCGGCCGCAACTCGAGAAAAACCATGAGACTTCCCCCTCGCCGCGAGCTGAGGGCCCATTCCCCTGCACTGCGTGCAGAGCAATTCCGTCTTCCACATCAAACGTGAAAGGAGCCTTGATTTCCTTGATGGCACTCCAGAGAAAACCCAAGATCACTGTCTCAAGTCTAGAGGGATCCTGAGGTCATTGGAACAACACGAAAGGGCTCCGTGGACCCCAAATCGACTCGAGATGAGAGCTTTGTCCCTGGCTTCGACTCAAGAGGAATACCAACTTTGCACAAGCACCTCAAGAGGAGGCTTCTCTCAGCTACAGGTGTGTGAGAGGGCCCCTTAGTTTGTTGCCTCAAGCAGAATGGACAATGAGATGCTCTGACTCGAAGTAAGGCCGGATATCCCTGCAGTGAAGTGAATGCAGGTTCGTCTTGCATCTCCCAAGAAGAACGGATGTCTGAATCCCCTGTGGAGACCACAGAGAAAGACCTAGTCCTCCGCGTCATCGCGACCGGAGGCCTCACATCCTTTGAAAACTCAGGAGGTCTGCGGAGATCAATGCTTCCAAAGGAGACGATGCCTGACTCCTCTTGAAAATGGATAGGAGTCCCAGGATCACTGTGCCACGTGGAAAGGGACACTGGGTCTCCTGCCTCACGTGGAGACACGTCCCAATTACCATGCCAAGACTCGAGGAGAATCCTGAGGTGTCCCTCACACTTAGGCAGGAGTCCTGAGGTCGCTGAACAAACACGTGTCTGGAAGGGCCCTCCCCGTCGTAACTCGAGAATATACCCCAGGTTCCGGCCGCAACTCGAGAAAAACCATGAGACTTCCCCCTCGCCGCGAGATGAGGCCCGATTCCCCTGCACTGCGTGCAGAGCAATTCCGTATTCCACATCAAAAATGAAAGGAGCCTTGATTTCCTTGATGGCACTCCAGAGAAAACCCAAGATCACCGTCTCAAGTCTAGAGGGATCCTGAGGTCACTGGAGCAACACAAAAGGGCTCCGTGGACCCCAAATCAACTCGAGATGAGAGCTTAGTCCCTGGCTTCGACTCAAGAGGAATACCAACTTTCCACAAGCACCTCAAGAGGAGGCTTCTCTCAGCTACAGGTATGTCAGAGGGACCCTGAATTTGTGGCCTCAAGTGGAATGGACACCGAGATTCTCTGACTCGAAGTAAGGCCGGATATCCCTGCAGTGAATTGAATGCAGGCTCATCTTGCATCTCCCAAGACGAAGCGATGTCTGAATCCCCTGTGGAAACGACAGAGAAAGACCTAGTCCTCCGCCTCATCGCGACCTGAGGCCTCACATCCTTTGAAAACTCGAGAGGTCTGCGGAGATCAATGCTTCCAAAGGAGACGATTCCTGACTCCTCTTTAAAATGGATAGAAGTCCCAGGATCACTGTGGCACGTGGAAAGGGACCCTGGGTCTCCCGCCTCACGTGGAGACGCATCCCAATTGCCATGCCAAGACTCGAGGAGAATCCCGAGGTGTCCCTCGCACCTAGGCTGGAGTCCTGACGTCGCTGAACAAACACGTGTCTGGAAGGGCCCTCCCCGTCGTAACTTGAGAATATACCCCAGGTTCTGCACGCAACTCGAGAAAAACCATGAGACTTCCCCCTCGCCGTGAGATGAAGCCCGATTCCCCTGCACTGCGTGCAGAGCAACTCCGTGTTCCACTTCAAACGTGAAAGGAGCCTTGATTTCCTTGATGGCCCTCCAGAGAAAACCCAAGATCACTGTCTCAAGTCTAGACGGATCCTGAGGTCACTGTAACAACACGAAAGGGCTCTGTGGACCGCAAATCAACTCGAGATGAGAGCTTAGTCCCTGGCTTCGACTCGAGAAGAATACCAACTTTCCACAAGCACCTCAAGAGGAGGCTTCTCTCAGCTACAGGTATGTGAGAGGGACCCTGAGTTTGTGGCCTCAAGTGGAATGTCAACCGAGATGGTCTGACTCGAAGTAAGGCCAGATATCCTTGCAGTGAATTGAATGCAGGCTCGTCTTGCATCTCCCAAGACGAAGGGATGTCTGAATCCCCTGTGGAGACCACAGAGAAAGACCTAGTCCTCCACCTCATCGCGACCGGAAGCCTCACATCCTTTCAAAACTCGAGAGGTCCACGGAGATCAATGCTTCCAAAGGAGACGATGCCTGACTCCACTTGAAAATGGATAGGAGTCCCAGGATCCCTGTGGCACGTGGAAATGGACCCTGGGTCTCCCGCCTCACGTGGAGACGCGTCCCAGGTGCCATGCCAAGACTCGAGAAGAATCCCGAGGTGTCCCTCGCACCTAGGCAGGAGTCCTGACATCGCTGAACAAACACGTGTCTGGAAGGGCCCTCCCCGTCGTAACTCGAGAATATACCCCAGGTTCGGGCCGCAACTTTAGAAAAACTATGAGACATCCCCCTTGCCGCAAGATGAGGCCCATTCCCCTGCACTGCGTGCAGAGCAATTCCGTGTTCCACATTAAACGTGAAAGAAGCCTTGATTTCCTTGATGGCACTCCAGAGAAAACCCAAGATCACTGTCTCAAGTCTAGAGGGATCCTGAGGTCACTGGAGCAACACGAAAGGGCTTCATGGACCCCAAATCAACTCGAGATGAGAGCTTAGTCCCTGGCTTCGAATCAAGAGGAATACCAACTTTCCACAAGCACCTCAAGAGGAGGCTTCTCTCAGCTACAGGTATGTGAGAGGGACCCTGAGTTTGTGACCTCAAGTGGAATGGACACCGAGATGCTCTGACTTGAAGTAAGGCCGGATATCCCTGCAGTGAATTGAATGCAGGCTCGTCTTGCATCTCCCAAGACGAAGGGATGTCTGAATCCCCTTTGGAGACCACACAGAAAGAACTAGTTCTCCGCCTCATCGCGACCGGAGGCCTCACATCCTTTGAAAACTCGAGAGGTCCCTGGAGATCAATGCTTCTGAAGGAGACGATGCCTGACTCCTCTTGAAAATGGATAGGAGTCCCAGGATCCCTGTGGCACGTGGAAAGGGACCCTGGGTCTCCTGCCTCACGTGGAGAAGCGTCCCAATTGCCATGCCAAGACTCGAGGAGATTCCCGAGGTGCCCCTCGCACCTAGGCAGGAGTCCTGACGTCGCTGAACAAACACGTGTCTGGAAGGGCCCTCCCCATCGTAACTCGAGAATATAACGCAGATTTGGTCCGCAACTCGAGAAAAACCATGAGACTTCCCCCTCGCCGCGAGATGAGGCCCGATTCCCCGGCACTGCGTGCAGAGCAATTCCGTGTTCCATATCAAACGTGAAAGGAGCCTTGATTTCCTTGATGGCACTCCAGAGAAAACCCAAGATCACTGTCTCAAGTCTAGAGGGATCCTGATGTCACTGGAACAACACGAAAGGGCTCCGTGGACCCCAAATCAACTCGAGATGAGAGCTTAGTCCCTGGCTTCGACTCAAGAGGAATACCAACTTTCCACAAGCACCTCAAGAGGAGGCTTCTCTCAGCTACAGGTATGTGAGATGGACAATGAGTTTGTGGCCTCAAGTGGAATGGACATCGAAATGCTCTGACTCGAAGTAAGGCCGGATATCCCTGCAGTGAATTGAATGCAGGCTCATCTTGCATCTCCCAAGACGAAGCGATGTCTGAATCCCCTGTGGAAACAACAGAGAAAGACCTAGTCCTCCGCCTCATCGCGACCTGAGGCCTCACATCCTTTGAAAACTCGAGAGGTCTGCGGAGATCAATGCTTCCAAAGGAGACGATTCCTGACTCCTCTTTAAAATGGATAGAAGTCCCAGGATCACTGTGGCACGTCGAAAGGGACCCTGGGTCTCCCGCCTCACGTGGAGACGCATCCCAATTGCCATGCCAAGACTCGAGGAGAATCCCGAGGTGTCCCTCGCACCTAGGCTGGAGTCCTGACGTCGCTGAACAAACACGTGTATGGAAGGGCCCTCCCCGTCGTAACTTGAGAATATACCCTAGGTTCTGCACGCAACTCGAGAAAAACCATGAGACTTCCCCCTCGCCGTGAGATGAAGCCCGATTCCCCTGCACTGCGTGCAGAGCAACTCCGTGTTCCACTTCAAACGTGAAAGGAGCCTTGATTTCCTTGATGGCCCTCCAGAGAAAACCCAAGATCACTGTCTCAAGTCTAGACGGATCCTGAGGTCACTGTAACAACACGAAAGGGCTCTGTGGACCGCAATTCAACTCGAGATGAGAGCTTAGTCCCTGGCTTCGACTCGAGAAGAATACCAACTTTCCACAAGCACCTCAAGAGGAGGCTTCTCTCAGCTACAGGTATGTGAGAGGGACCCTGAGTTTGTGGCCTCAAGTGGAATGTCAACCGAGATGCTCTGACTCGAAGTAAGGCCAGATATCCCTGCAGTGAATTGAATGCAGGCTCGTCTTGCATCTCCCAAGACGAAGGGATGTCTGAATCCCCTGTGGAGACCACAGAGAAAGACCTAGTCCTCCGCCTCATCGCGACCGGAAGCCTCACATCCTTTCAAAACTCGAGAGGTCCACGGAGATCAATGCTTCCAAAGGAGACGATGCCTGACTCCACTTGAAAATGGATAGGAGTCCCAGGATCCCTGTGGCACGTGGAAAGGGACCCTGGGTCTCCCGCATCACGTGGAGACGCGTCCCAATTGCCATGCCAAGACTCGAGGAGAATCCCGAGGTGTCCCTCGCACCTAGGCAGGAGTCCTGACGGCGCTGAACAAACACGTGTCTGGAAGGGCCCTCCCCGTCGTAACTCGAGAATATACCCCAGGTTCCGGCCGCAACTCGAGAAAAACCATGAGACTTCCCCCTCGCCGTGAGATGAGGCCCCATTCCCCTGCACTGCATGCAGAGCAATTCCGTGATCCACATCAAACCTGAAAGGAGCCTTGATTTCCTTCATGGCACTCCAGAGAAAACCCAAGATCACTGTCTCAAGTCTAGAGGGATCCTGAGGTCACTGGAGCAACACAAAAGGGCTCCGTGGACCCCAAATCAACTCGAGATGAGAGCTTAGTCCCTGGCTTCGACTCAAGAGGAATTCCAACTTTCCACAAGCACCTCAAGAGGAGGCTTCTCTCAGCTACAGGTATGTGAGATGGACCCTGAGTTTGTGGCCTCAAGTGGAATGGACACCGAGACGCTCTGACTCGAAGTAAGGCCGGATATCCCTGCAGTGAATTGAATCCAGCCTCGTCTTGTATCTCCCGAGACGAAGGGATGTCTGAATCCCCTGTGGAGACCACAGAGAAAGACCTAGTTCTCCGCCTCATCGCGAGCGGAGTCCTCACATCCTTTCAAAAGTCGAGAGGTCCGCGGAGATCAACGCTTCCAAAGGAGACGATGCCTGACTCTTCTTGAAAATGGATAGGAGGCCCAGGATCCCTGTGGCACGTGGAAAGGGTCCCTGGGTCTCCCGCCTCACGTGGAGACGCGTACCAATTGCCATGCCAAGACTCGAGGAGAATCCCGAGGTGTCCCTCGCACCTAGGCAGGAGTCCTGACGTCGCTGAACAAACACGTGTCTGGAAGGGCCCTCCCCGTCGTAACTCGAGAATATACCCCAGGTTCCGGCCGCAACTCGAGAAAATCCATGAGACTTCCCCCTCGCCGCGACATGAGGCGCGATTCTCCTGCACTGCTTGCAGAGCAATTCCGTGTTCCACATCAAACGTGAAAGGAGCCTTGATTTCCTTGATGGCACTCCAGAGAAAACCCAAGATCACTGTCTCAAGTTTAGAGGGATCCTGACGTCACTGTAGAAACACGAAAGGGCTCTGTGGACCCCAAATCAACTCGAGATGAGAGCTTAGTCCCTGGCTTCGACTCAAGAGGAATACCAACTTCTCACAAGCACCTCAAGAGGAGGCTTCTCTCACCTACAGGTATGTGAGAGGGACCCTGAGTTTGTGGCCTCAAGTGGAATGGACACCGAGATGCTCTGACTCGAAGTAAGGCCGGATATCCATGCAGTGAATTGAATGCAGGCTTGTCTTGCATCTCCCAAGACGAAGGGATGTCTGAATCCCCAGTGGAGACCACAGAAAAAGACCTAGTCCACCGCCTCAACACAACCGGAGACCTCATATCCTTTGAAAACTCGAGAGGTCCACGGAGATCAATACTTCCGATGGAGACGATGCCTGACTCCTCTTGAAAATGGATAGGAGTCCCAGGATCCCTGTGGCACGTGGAAAGGGACCGTGGGTCTCCCGCCTCACGTGGAGACGCGTCCCAATTTCCATGCAAAGACTCGAGGAGAATCCCGAGGTGTCCCTCGGACCTAGGCAGGAGTCCTGTCGTCACTGAGCAAACACGTGTCTGGAAGGGCCCTCCCCGTCGTAACTCGAGAAAATACCCCAGGTTCCGGCCGCAACTTGAGAAAAACCATGAGACATCCCCCTCGCCGCGAGTTGAGGCCCATTCCCCTGCACTGCGTGCAGAGCAATTCCGTGTTCCACATCAAACTTGAAAGGAGGCTTGATTTCCTTGACGGCACTCCAGAGAAAACCCAAGATCACTGTCTCAAGTCTAGAGGGATCCTGAGGTCACTGGAGCAACACGAAAGGGCTCCGTGGACCCCAAATCAACTCGAGATGAGAGCTTAGTCCCTGGCTTCGACTCAAGAGGAATACCAACTTTCCAAAAGCACCTCAAGAGGAGGCTTCTCTCAGCCACAGGTATTGAAAAGGACCCTGAGTTTGTGGCCTCAAGTGGAATGGACACCGAGATGCTCTGACTCGAAGTAAGGCCGGATATCCGTGCAGTGAATTGAATCCTGGCTCGTCTTGCATCTCCCAAGACGAAGGGATGTCTGAATCCCCTGTGGAGACCACAGGGAAAGACCTAGTTCTCCGCCTCCTCGCGACCAGAGGCCTCACATCCTTTGAAAACTTGAGAGGTTCGCGGAGATCAATGCTTCCAAAGGAGACGATGCCTGACTCCTCTTGAAAATGGATAGGAGTCCCAGGATCCCTGTGGCACGTGGAAAGGGACCCTGGGTCTCCCGCCTCACGTGGAGACGCGTCCCAATTGCCATGCCAAGACTCGAGGAGAATCCCGAGGTGTCCCTCGCACCTAGGCAGGAGTCCTGACGTCGCTGAACAAACACGTGTCTGGAAGGGCCCTCCCCATCGCAACTCGAGAATATACCCCAGGTTCCGGCCGGAACTCGAGAAAAACCATGAGACTTCCCCCTCGGCGCGACATGAGGCCCGATTTCCCTGCACTGCGTGCAGAGCAATTCCGTGTTCCACATCAAACGTGAAAGGAGCCTTGATTTCTTGATGGCACTCCAGAGAAAACCCACGATCACTGTCTCAAGTCTAGAGGGATCCTGAGGTCACTGGAGCAACACGAATGGGCTCCATGGACCCCAAATCAACTCGAGATGAGAGCTTAGTCCCTGGCTTCGACTCAAGAGGAATACCAACTTTCCACAAGCACCTCAAGAGGAGGCTTCTCTCAGCTACATGTATGTGAGAGGGACCCTGAGTTTGTGACCTCAAGTGGAATGGACACCGAGATGCTCTGACTCGAAGTAAGGCCGGATATCCCTGCAGTGAATTGAATGCAGGCTCGTCTTGCATCTCCCAAGATGAAGGGATGTCTGAATCCCCTGTGGAGACCACAGAGAAAGACCTAGTTCTCCGCCTCATTGCGACCGGAGGCCTCACATCCGTTCAAAACTGGAGAGGTCCGCGGAGATCAATGCTTCCAAAGGAGACGATGCCTGACTCCTCTTGAAAATGGATAGAAGTCCCAGGATCCCTGTGGCACATGGAGAGGGACCCTGGGTCTCACGCCTCAGGTGGAGAAGCGTCCCAATTGCCATGCCAAGACTCGCGGAGAATCCAGAGTTTTCCCTCGCACCTAGGCAAGAGTCCTGACGTCGCTGAACAAACACGTGTCTGGAAGGGCCCTCCATGTAGTAACTAGAGAATATACCCGAGGTTCCGGCCGCAACACGAGAAAAACCATGAGACTTCCCCCTCGCCGCGATATGAGGTCCGATGCCCCTGCACTGCGTGCAGAGCAATTCCGTGTTCCACATCAAACGTGAAAGGAGCCTTGATTTCCTTGATGGCACTCCAGATAAAACCCAAGATCACTGTCTCAAGTCTAGAGGGATCCTGAGGTCACTGGAGCAACACGAAAGGGCTCCGTGGACCCCAAATCAACTCGAGATGAGAGCTTAGTCCCTGGCTTCGACTCAAGAGGAATACCAACTTTCCACAAGCACCTCAAGAGGAGGCTTCTCTCAGCTACAGGTATGTGAGAGGGACCCTGATTTTGTGGCCTCAAGTGGAATGGACACCGAGATGCTCTGACTCGAAGTAAGGCCGGATATCCCTGCAATGAATTGAATGCAGGCTCGTCTTGCATCTCCCAAGACGAAGGGATGTCTGAATCCCCTGTGGAGACCACAGAGAAAGACCTAGTCCTCCGCCTCAACGCGAACGAAGGCCTCACATCCTTTGAAAACTCGAGAGGTCCGCGGAGATCAATGCTTCCAAAGGAGACGATGCCTGACTCCTCTTGAAAATGGATAGGAGTCCCAGGATCCCTGTGGCACGTGGAAAGGGACCCTGGGTCTCCCGCCTCACGTGGAGACGCGTCCCAATTGCCATGCCAAAACTTGAGGAGAATCCCGAGGTGTCCCTCGAACCTAGGCAGGAGTCCTGACGTCGCTGAACAAACACGTGTCTGGAAGGGCCCTCCCCGTCGTAACTCGAGAATATACCCAGGGTTCCGGCCACAACTCAATAAAACCATGAGACTTCCCCCTCGCCGCGAGATGAGGCCCGATTCCCCTGCACTGCGTGCAGAGCAATTCCGTGTTCCACAGCAAACGTGAAAGGAGCCTTGATTTCCTTGATGGCACTCCAAAGAAAACCCAAGATCACTGTCTCAAGTCTAGAGGGATCCTGAGGTCACTGGAGCAACAGGAAAGGGCTCCGTGGACCACAAATCAACTCGAGATGAGAGCTTAGTCCCTGGCTTCGACTCAAGAGGAATACCAACTTTCCACAGGCACCTCAAGAGGAGGCTTCTCTCAGCTACAGGTATGTGAGAGGGACCCTGAGTTTGTGGCCTCAAGTGGAATGGACACCGAGATGCTCTGACTCGAAGTAAGGCCGGATATCCCTGCAGTGAATTGAATGCAGGCTCGTCTTGCATCTCGCAAGACGAAGGGATGTCTGAATTACCTGTGGAGACCACAGAGAAAGACCTAATTTTCCGCCTCATCGCGACCGGAGGCCTCACATCCTTTGAAAATTCGAGAGGTCCAGGGAGATCAATGCTTCCAAAGGAGACGATGCCTGACTGCTCTTGAAAATGGATAGGAGTCCCAGGATCCCTGTGGCACGTGGAAAGGGACCCTGGGTCTCCCGCCTCACGTGGAGACGCATCCCCATTGCCATGCCAAGACTCGAGGAGAATCCAGAGGTGTCCCTCGCACCTAGGCAGGAGTCCTGACGTCGCTGAACAAACACGTGTCTGGAAGGGCCCTCACCGTCGTAACTCGAGAATATACCCCAGGTTCCAGCCGCAACTCGAGAAAAACCATGAGACTTCCACCTCACCACTGGATGAGGCCCGATTCCCCTGCACTGCGTGCAGAGCAATTCCGTGTTCCACATCAAACGTGAAAGGAGACTTGATTTCCTTGATGGCACTCCAGAGAAAACCCAAGATCACTGTCTGAAGTCTAGAGGGATCCTGAGGTCACTGGAGCAACACGAAAGTGCTCCGTGGACCCCAAATCAACTCGAGATGAGAGCTTAGTCCCTGGTTTCAACTCAAGAGAAATACCAAATTTCCACAAGCACCTCAGGAGGAGGCTTCTCTCAGCTACAGGTATGTGAGAGGGACCCTGAATTTGTGGCCTCAAGTGGAGTGGAGACCGAGAGGCTCTGACTCAAAGTAAGGCCGGATATCCCAACAGTGAATTGAATGCAGGCTCGTCTTGCATCTCCCAATACGAAGGGATGTCTGAATCCCCTATAGAGACCACAGAGAAAGACCTAGTTCTCTGCTTCATCGCGACCGGAGACCTCACATCCTTTGAAAACTCGAGAGGTCTGCAGAGATCAATGCTTCCAAAGGAGACGATGCCTGACTCCTGTTTAAAATGGATAGGAGTCCCAGGATCCCTGTGGCACGTGAAAAGGGACACTGCGTTTACCGCCATATGTGGAGACGCGTCCCCATTGCCATGCCAAGACTCGAGGAGAATCCCGAGGTGTCCCTCGCACCGAGGCAGGAGTCCTGACGTCGCTGAACAATCACGTGTCTAGAAGGGTCCTCCCCGTCGTAACTCGAGAATATACCCCAGGTTCCGGCCGCAACTCGAGAAAAACCATGAGATTTCCCCCTCGCCGCCAGATGAGGCCCGATTCCCCTGCACTGCGTGCAGTACAATTCCGTGTTCAACATCAAACGTGAAAGGAGCCTTGATTTCCTTGATGGCAGTCCAGAGAAAACCCAAGATCACTGTCTCAAGTCTAGAGGGATCCTGAGGTCACTGGAGCAACACGAAATTTCCCCTTAGACCCCAAATCAACTCGAGATGAGAGCTTAGTCCCTGGCTTCGACTCAAGTGGAATACCAACTTTCCACAAGCACCTCAAGAGGAGGCTTCTCTCAGCTACAGGTATGTGAGAGGGACCCTGAGTTTGTGGCCTCAAGTGGAATGGACACCGAGATGCTCTGACTCGAAGTAAGGCCGGATATCCCTGTAGTGAATAGAATGCAGGCTCGTCTTGCATCTCCCAAGACGAAGGGATGTCTGAATCCCCTGTGGAGACGACAGAGAAAGACCTAGTCCTCCGCCTCATCGCGACCGGAGACATTACATCCTATGAAAAATCGAGAAGTCTGCGGAGATCATTGCTTCCAAAGGAGACGATGCCTGACTCCTCTTGAAAATGGATAGGAGTTCCAGGATCCATCTGGCACGTGGAAAGGGACCCTGGGTCTCCCGCCTCACGTGGAGACGCGTCCCAATTGCCATGCCAAGACTCGAGGAGAATCCCGAGGTGTCCCTCGAACCTAGGCAGGGGTCCTGACGTCGCTGAACAAACACGTGTCTGGAAGGGCCCTCCCCGTCGTAACTCGAGAGTATACCCCAGGGTCCGGCCGCAACTCAAGAAAAACCATGAGACTTCCCCCTCGCCGTGAGATGAGGCCCGATTCCCCTGCACTGCGTGCAGAGCAATTCCGTGTTCCACATCAAACGTGAAAGGAGCCTTGATTTCCTTGATGGCACTCCAGAGAAAACCCAAGATCACTGTCTCAAGTCTAGAGGGATCCTGAGGTCACTGTAGCAACACAAAAGGGCTCCGTGGACCCCAAATCACCTCGAGATGAGAGCTTAGTCCCTGGCTTCGACTCAAGAGTCATATCAACTTGCCACAAGCACCTCAAGAGGAGGCTTCTCTCAGCTACAGGTATGTGAGAGGGACCCTGAGTTTGTGGCCTCAAGTGGAATGGACACCGAGATGCTCTGGCTAGAAGTAAGGCCGAATATCCCTGCAGTGAATTGAATGCAGGCTCGTCTTGCATCTCCCAATACGAAGGGATGTCTGAATCCCCTGTGGAGACCACAGAGAAAGACCTAGTTCTCCGCCTCATCACGACCGGAGGCGTCACATCCTTTGAAAACTCGAGAGGTCCACGGAGATCAATGCTTCCAAAGGAGACGATGCCTGACTCCTCTTGAAAATGGATAGGAGTCCCAGGATCCCTGTGTCACGTGGAAAGGGACCTTGGGTCTCCCGCCTCACGTGGAGACGCCTCCCAATTGCCATGCCAAGACTCGAAGAGAATCCCGAGGTGTCCCTCGCACCTAGGCAGCAGTCCTGACTTCGCTGAACAAACACGTGTCTGGAAGGGCCCTCCCCGTCGAAACTCGAGAAAATACCCCAGTTTCCGGCCGCAACTCGAGAAAAACCATGAGACTTCCCCGTCGCCGCGAGATGAGGCCCGATTCCCCTGCACTGCGTGCAGAGCAATTCCGTGTTCCACATCAAACGTGAAAGGAGCCTTGATTTCCTTGATGGCACTCCAGAGAAAACCCAAGATCACTGTCTCAAGTCTAGAGGGATTCTGAGGTCACTGGAGCAACAAGAAAGGTCTCCGTGGACCCCAAATCAAGTCGAGATGAGAGCTTAGTCCCTGGCTTCGATTCAAGAGGAATACCAACTTTCCACATGCACCTCAAGAAGCGGTTTCTGCCAGCTACAGGTATGTGCGAGGGACACTGAGTTTGTGGCCTCAAGTAGAATGGACACCGAGATGCTCTGACTCGAAGTAAGGCCGGATATCCCTGCAGTGAATTGAATGCAGGCTCGTCTTGCATCTCCCAAGAAGAAGGGGTGTCTGAATCCCCTGTGGAGACCACAGAGAAAGACCTAGTTCTCCCTCTCATGGCGACCGGAGGCATCACATCTTTGAAAACTCGAGAGGTCCGCGGAGATCAATGCTTCCAACGGAGACGATGCCTGACTCCTCTTGAAAATGGATAGGAGTCCAAGAAACCCTGTGGCACATGGAACGGGACCCTGGGTCTCCCCCCTCACGTGGAGACTTGTCCTAATTGCCATGCCAAGACTCGAGGAGAATCCCGAGGTGTTCCTCGCACCTAGGCACTAGTCCTGACGTCGCTGAACAAACACTTGTCTGGAAAGGCCCTCCCCGTTGTAACTCAAGAATATACCCCAGTTTCCGGCCGCAACTCGAGAAAAACCATAAGACTTCCCCCTCGCCTTGAGATGTGGCCCGATTCTCCTGCACTGCGTGCAGACCAATTCCGTGTTCCACATCAAACGTGAAAGGATTCTTGATTTCCTTGATGGCACTCCAAAGAAAAGCCAAGATCACTGTCTCAAGTCTAGAGGGATCCTGAGGTCACTGTAGCAACCCGAAAGGGCTCCGTGCACCCCAAATCAACTCGAGATGAGAGCTTTGTCCCTGGCTTCGCCTCAAGAGGAATACCAACTTTCCAAAAGCTCCTCAAGAGGAGGTTTCTCTCAGCTACAGGTATGTGAGAGGGACCCTGAGTTTGTGGCCTCAAGTGGAATGGACACCGAGATGCTCTGACTCAATGTAAGGCCGGATATACCTGCAGTGAATTGAATGCAGGCTCGTCGTGGATCTCCCAAGACGAAGGGATGTCTGAATACCCTGTGGAGACCACAGACAAAGACCTAGATCTCCGCCTCATCGCGACCATAGGCCTCACATACTTTGAAAACTCGAGAGGTACGCGGAGATCAATGCTTCCTAAGGAGACGATGCCTGACTCCTCTTGAAAATGGATAGGAGTCCCAGAATCCCTGTGGCACGTGGAAAGGGACCCTGGGTCTTCCGCCTCACTGGAGACGCGTCCCAATTGCCATGCCAAGACTCGAGGAGAATCCCGAGGTGTCCCTCGCACCTAGGCAGGAGTCCTGACTTCGCTGAAAAAACACGTGTCTGGAAGGGCCCTCCCCATCGTAACTCGAGAATATACCCCAGGTTCCGGCCGCAACTCGAGAAATTCCATGAGACCTACCCCTCGCGGCTAGATGAGGCCCGATTCCCCTGCACTGCGTGCAGAGCAATTCCGTGTTCCACATCAAACGTGAAAGGAGCCTTGATTTCCTTGATGGCACTCCAGAGAAAACCCAAGATCACTGTCTCAAGTCTAGAGGGATTTTGAGGTCACTGGAGCAACACGAAAGGGCTCCGTGGACCCCAAATCAACTCGAGATGAGAGCTTAGTCCCTGGCTTTGACTCAAGAGGAATACCAACTTTCCACAAGCACCTCAAGAGGAGGCTTCTCTCAGCTGCATGTATATGAGAGGGACCCTGATTTTGTGGCCTCAAGTGGAATGGACACCGAGATGCTCTGACTCGAAGTAAGACCAGATATCCCTGCAGTGAATTGAATGCAGGCTCGTCTTGCATCTCCCAAGACGAAGGGATTTCTGAATCCCCTGTGGAGACGACAGAGAAAGAACTAGTCCTCCTCTTCATCGCAACCGGAGGCCTCACATCCTTTGAAAACTCGAGAGGTCTGCAGAGATCAGTGCTTCCAAAGGAGACGATGCCTGACTCCTCTTGAAAGTTGATAGGAGTCCCAGGATCCCTGTGGCACGTGGAAAGTGACACTGGGTGTCCCGCCTCACGTGGAGACGCGTCCCAATTGCCATGCCAAGACTCGAGGAGAATCCCGAGGTGTCCCTCGCACCTAGGCAGGAGTCCTGACGTCGCTGAACAAACACGTGTCTGGAAGGGCCCTCCCCGTCGTAACTCGAGAATATACCCCAGGTTCCGACCGCAACTCGAATAAAACCATGAGACTTCCTCCTCGCCGCGAGATGAGGCCCGATTCCCCTGCACTGCGTGCAGAGCAATTCTGTGTTCCACATCAAACGTGAAAGGATCCTTGATTTCTTTGATGGCACTCCAGAGAAAACCCAAGATCACTGTCACAAGTCTAGAGGGATCCTGAGGTCACTAGAGCAACACGAAAGGGCTCCGTGGACCCCAAATCAACTCGAGATGAGAGCTTTTCCTTGGCTTCGACTCAAGAGGAATACCAACTTTCCACAAGCAACTCAAGAGTAGGCTTCTCTCAGCTACAGGTATGTGAGAAGGACCCTGAGTTTGTGGCCTCAAGTGGAAGGGACACCGAGATGCTCTGACTCGAATTAAGGCCGGATATCCCTGCAGTGAATTGAATGCAGGCTCGTCTTGCATCTCCCAAGACGAAGGGATGTCTGAATCCCCTGTTGGGACCACAGAGAAAGTCCTAGTCCTCCGGCTCATCGCGACCGGAGGCCTCACATCCTTTGAAAACTCGAGAGGTCTGCGGAGATCAATGCTTCCAAAGGAGACGATGCCTGACTCCTCTTGAAAATGGATAGCAGTCCCAGGATCCCTGTGGCACGTGGAAAGGGACCCTGGGTCTCCCGCCTCACGTGGAGACGCGTCCCAATTGCCATGCCAAGACTCGAGGAGAATCCCGAGGTGTCCCTCGCACCTAGGCAGGAGTACTGACGTCGCTGAACAAACACATGTCTGGAAGGGCCCTCCCCGTCGTAACTCGAGAATATACCCCAGGTTCCGGCCGCAACTCGAGAAAAACCATGAGACTTCCCCCTTGCCGCTGGATGAGGCCCGATTCCCCTGCACTGCGTGCAGAGCAATTCCGTGTTCCACATCAAACGTGAAAGGAGCCTTGATTTCCGTGATGGCACTCCAGAGAAAACCCAAGATCACTGTCTCAAGTCTAGAAGGATCCTGAGGTCACTGGAGCAACAAGAAAGGGCTCCC
Source organism: Dama dama (assembly GCF_033118175.1). NCBI lineage: Eukaryota > Metazoa > Chordata > Mammalia > Artiodactyla > Cervidae > Dama > Dama dama. The sequence continues at coordinate 6,360,486 of NC_083697.1, read as the reverse complement.
TGGACCCCAAATCAACTCGAGATGAGAGCTTAGTCCCTGGCTTCGCCTCAAGAGGAATACCAACTTTCCACAAGCACCTCAAGAGGAGGCTTCTCTCAGCTACAGGTATGTGAGAGGGCCCCTGAGTTTTTGGCCTCAAGTGGAATGGACACCGAGATGCTCTGACTCAAAGTAAGACCATATATCCCTAAAGTGAATTGAATGCAGGCTCTTCCTGCGTCTCCCAAGACGAAGGGATGTCTGAATCCCCTGTGGAGACCACAGAGAAAGACCTAGTCCTCCGCCTCATCGCGACCGGAGACCTCACATCCTTTGAAAACTCGAGAGGATGGGGAGATCAATGCTTCCAAAGGAGACGATGCCTGACTCCTCTTGAAAATGGATAGGAGTCCCAGGATCTCTGTGGCACGTGGGAAGGGACCCTGGGTCTCCCGCCTCACGTGGAGACGCGTCCCAATTGCCATGCCAAGACTCGAGGAGAATCCCGAGGTGTCCCTCGCACTTAGGTAGGAGTCCTGACGTCGTTGAACAAACACGTGTCTGGAAGGGCCCTCCCCGTCGTAACTCGAGGATATACCCCAGGTTCCGTCAGCAACTCGAGAAAAACCATGAGACTTCCCCCTCGCTGAGAGATGAGGCCCGAGTCCCCTGCAATGCGTGCAGAGCAATTCCGTGTTCCACATTAAACGTGACAGGAGCTTTGATTTCCTTGATGGCACTACAGAGAAAACCCAAGATCACTGGCTCAAGTCTAGAGGGATCCTGAGGTCACTGGACCAACACGAAAGGGATCCGTGGACCCCAAATCAACTCGAGATGAGAGCTTAGTCCCTGGCTTCGACTCAAGGGGAATACCAACTTTCCACAAGCACCTCAAGAGGAGGCTTCTCTGAGCTACAGGTATGTGAGAGGGACACTGAGTTTGTGGCCTCAAGTGGAATGGACACCGAGATGCTCTGACTCGAAGTAAGGCCGGATATCCCTGCAGTGAATTGAATGCAGGCTCGTCTTGCATCTCCCAATACGAAGGGATGTCTGAATCCCCTGTGGAGACCACAGAGAAAGACCTAGTCCTCCGCCTCAACGCGAACGGAGGCCTCACATCCTTTGAAAACTCGAGAGGTCCGAGGAGATCAATGCTTCCAAAGGAGACGATGCCTGACTCCTCTTGAAAGTGGATAGGAGTCCCAGGATCCCTGTGGCACGTGGAAAGGGACCCTGGGTCTCCCGCCTCACGTGGAGACGCGTCCCAATTGCCATGCCAAGACTCGAGGAGAATCCCGAGGTGTCCCTCGCACCTAGGCAGGAGTCCTGACGTCGCTGAACAAACACGTGTCTGGAAGGGCCCTCCCCGTCGTAACTCGAGAATATACCCCAGGTTCCGGCCGCAACTCGAGAAAAACCATGAGACTTCCCCCTCGCCGCGAGATGAGACCCGATTCCCCTGCACTGCGTGCAGAGCAATTCCGTGTTCCACATCAAACGTGAAAGGAGCCTTGATTTCCTTGATGGCACTCCAGAGAAAACCCAAGATCACTGTCTCAAGTCTAGAGGGATCCTGAGGTCACTGGAGCAACACGAAATGTCTCCGTGGACCCCAAGTCAACTCGTGATGAGAGCTTAGTCCTTGGCTTCGACTCAAGAGTAACACCAAATTTCCACAAGCACCTCAAGAGGAGGCTTCTCTCAGCTACAGGTATGTGAGAGGGCCCCAGAGTTTGTGGCCTCAAGTGGAATGGACACCGAGATGCTCTGACTCGAACTAAGGCTGGATATCCCTGCAGAGAACTGAATTCAGGTTCGGCTTGCATCTCCCAAGACGATGGGATGTCTGAATCCCCTGTGGAGACCACAGAGAAAGACCTAGTCCTCCGCTTCATCGCGACCGGAGGCCTCACATCCTTCGAAAACTCGAGAGGTCCACGGAGTTCAATGCTTCCAAAGGAGGCGATGCCTGACTCCTCTTGAAAATGGATAGGAGTCCCAGGATCCCTGTGGCACGTGGAAAGGGGCCCTTGGTCTCCCGCCTCACGTGGAGACGCGTCCCAATTGCCATGCCAAGACTCGAGGAGAATCCCGAGGTGTCCCTCGCACCTAGGCAGGAGTCCTGACGTCGCTGAACAAACACGTGTCTGGAAGGGCCCTCCCCGTCGTAACTCGAGAATATACCCCAGGTTCCGGCCGCAACTCGAGAAAAACCATGAGACTTCCCCCTTGCCGCGAGATGAGGCCCGATTCCCCTGCACTGCGTGCAGAGCAATTCCGTGTTCCACATCAAACGTGAAAGGAGCCTTGATTTCCTTGATGGCACTCCAGAGAAAACCCAAGATCACTGTCTCAAGTCTAGAGGGATCCTGAGGTCACTGGAGCAACACGAAAGGGCTCCGTGGACCCCAAATCAACTCGAGATGAGAGCTTAGTCCCTGGCTTCGCCTCAAGAGGAATACCAACTTTCCACAAGCACCTCAAGAGGAGGCTTCTCTCAGCTACAGGTATTTGAGAGGGACCCTGAGTTTTTGGCCTCAAGTGGAATGGACACCGAGATGCTCTGACTCGAAGTAAGGCCGGATATCCCTGCAGTGAATTGACTGCAGGCTCGTCTTGCATCACCCAAGGCGAAGGGATGTCTGAATCCGCTGTGGAGACCACAGAGAAAGACCTAGTCCTCCGCCTCATCGCGATCGGAGGCCTCACATCCTTTGAAAACTCGAGAGGTCCAGGGAGATCAATGCTTCCAAAGGAGACGATGCCTGACTCCTCTTGAAAGTGATTAGAATTCCCAGGATCCCTGTCCACATGTACGGGGACCCTGGGTCTCCCGCTTCACGTGGAAACGCGAGCCAATTGCCATGCCAAGGCTCGAGGAGAATCCCGAGGTGTCCCTCGCACCTAGGCAGGAGTCCTGACGTCGCTGAACAAACACGTGTCTGGAAGGGCCCTCCCCATCGTAACTCGAGAATATACCCCAGGGTCCAGCCGCAACTCGAGAAAAACCATGAGACTTCCCCCTCGCCGCGAGATGAGGCCACATTCCCCTGCACTGCGTGCAGAGCAATTCCGTGTTCCATATCAAACGTGAAAGGAGCCTTGATTTCCTTGATGGCACTCCAGAGAAAACCCAAAATCACTGTCTCAAGTCTAGAGGGATCCTGAGGTCACTGGAGCAACACGAAAGGGCTCCGTGGACCCCAAATCAACTCGAGATGAGAGCTTAGTCCCTGCCTTCGACTCAACTGGGATACCAACTTTCCACAAGCACCTCAAGAGGAGGCTTCTCTCAGCTACAGGTATGTGAGAGCGACCCTGTGTTTGTGGCCTCAAGTGGAATGGACACCGACATGCTCTGACTCGAAGTAAGGCGTGATATCCCTGCAGTGAATTGAATGCAGGCTTGTCTTGCATCTCCCAAGATGAAGGGATGTCTGAATCCCCTGTGGAGACCACAGAGAAAGACATAGTTCTCCACCTCATCGCCACCTCAGGCCTCACATCCTTTGAAAACTCGAGAGGTCCGCGGAGATCAATGCTTCCAAAGGAGATGATGCCTGAATTCTCTTGAAAATGGATAGGAGTCCCAGGATCCCTGTGGCACGTGGAATGGGACCCTGGGTCTGGCGCCTCACGTGGAGCCGCATTCCAATTGCCATGCCAAGACTCGAGGAGAATCCCGAGGTGTCCCTCGCACCTAGGCAAAAGTCCTGACGTCGCTGAACAAACACGTGTCTGGAAGGGCCCTCCCCGTCGTAACTCGAGAATATACCCCAGGTTCCGGCCGCAACTCGAGAAAAACCATGAGACTTCCCCCTCGCCGCGAGATGAGGCCCGATTCCCCTGGACTGCGTGCAGAGCAATTCCGTGTTCCACATCAAACATGAAAGGAGCCTTGATTTCCTTGATGGCACTCCAGAGAACACCCAAGATCACTGTCTGAAGTCTAGAGGGATCCTGAGGTCACTGTAGCAACACAAAAGGGCTCCGTGGACCCCAAATCAACTCGAGATGAGAGCTTAGTCCCTGGCTTCGACTCAAGAGGAATACCAGCTTTCCACAAGCACCTCAAGAGGAGGCTTCTCTCAGCTACAGGTATGTGAGTGGGACCCTGAGTTTGTGGCCTCAAGTGGAATGGCACCGAGATGCTCTGACTCGAAGTAAGGCCGGATATCCCTGCAGTGAATTGAATGCAGGCTCGTCTTGCATCTCCCAAGACGAAGGGATGTCTGAATCCCCTGTGGAGACCACAGAGAAAGACCTAGTTCTCCGCCTCATCGCGACCGGACTCCTCACATCCTTTGAAAACTCGAGAGGTCCGCGGAGATCAATGCTTCCAAAGGAGAGGATGCCTGACTCCTCTTGAAAATGGATAGGAGTCCCAGGATCCCTGTGGCACGTCGAAAGGGACCCTGGATCTCCCGCCTCACGTGGAGACGCGTCCCAATTGCCATGCCAAGACTCGAGGAGAATTCCTAGGTGTCCCTCACACCTAGGCAGGAGTCCTGAGGTCGCTGAACAAACACGTGTCTGGAAGGGCCCTCCCCGTCGTAACTCGAGAATATAAATCAGGTTCCGGCCGCAAGTCGAGAAAAAATATGAGACTTCCCCTTCGCCACGAAATGAGGCCCGATTCCCCTGCACTGCGTGCAGAGCAATTCCGTGTTCCACATCAAACGTGAAAGGAACCTTGATTTCCTTGATGGCACTCCAGAGAAAACCCAAGATCACTGTCTCAAGTCTAGAGGGATCCTGAGGTCACTGGAGCAACACAAAAGGGCTCCGTGTACCCCAAATCAACTCGAGATGAGAGCTTAGTCCCTGGCTTCGACTCAAGAGGAATACCAACTTTCCACAAGCACCTCAAGAGGAGGCTTTTCTCAGCTACAGGTATGTGAGAGGGACCCTGAGTTTGTGGCCTCAAGTGGAATGGACACCGAGATGCTCTGACTTGAAGTAAGGCCGGATATCACTGCAGTGAATTGAATGCAGGCTCGTCTTGCATCTCCCAAGACGAAGGGATCTCTGAATCCCCTGTGGAGACCACAGAGAAAGACCTAGTTCTCCGCCTCATCGAGACAGGAGGCCTCACATCCTTTGAAAACTCGAGAGGTCCGCGGAGATCAATGCTTCCAAAGGAGACGATGCCTGACTCCTCTTGAAAATGGATAGGAGTCCCAGGATACCTGTGGCACGCGGAAAGGGACACTGGGTCTCCCGCCTCACGTGGAGACGCCTCCCAATTGCCATGCCAAGACTCGAGGAGAATCCCGAGGTGTCCCTCGCACCTAGGCAGGATTCCTGACGTCGCTGAACAAACACGTGTCTGGAAGTGCCCTCCCCGTCGTAACTCGAGAATATACCCCAGGTTCCGGCCGCAACTCAAAAAAAACCATGAGACTTCCCCCTCGCCGCGAGATGAGGCCCGATTCCCCTGTACTGCGTGCAGAGCAATTCCGTGTTCCACATCAAACGTGAAAGGAGCCTTGATTTCCTTGATGGCACTCCAGAGAAAACCCAAGATCACTGTCTCAAGTCTAGAGGGATCCTGAGGTCACTGGAGCAACAAGAAAGTGCTCCGTGGACCCCAAATCAACTTGAGATTAGAGCTTAGTCCTTGGCTTCACATCAAGAGGAATACCAACTTTCCACAAGCACCTCAAGAGGAGGCATCTCTCAGCTACAGGTATGTGAGAGGGACCCTGAGTTTGTGGCCTCAAGTGGAATGAACACCGAGATGCTCTGACTCGAAGTAAGGCCGGATATCCCTGCAATGAATTGAATGCAGGCTCGTCTTGCATCTCCCAAGACGAAGGGATGTCTGAATCCCCTGTGGAGACCACAGAGAAAGACCTAGTCCTCCGCCTCAACGCGAACGGAGGCCTCACATCCTTTGAAAACTCGAGAGGTCCGCGGAGATCAATGCTTCCAAAGGAGAGGATGCCTGACTCCTCTTGAAAATGGATAGGAGTCCCAGGATCCATGTGGCATGTGGAAAGGGACCCTGGGTCTCCCGCCTCAGGTGGAGACGCGTCCCAATTGCCATGCCAAGACTCGAGGAGAATCCCGAGGTGTCCCTCGCACCTAGGCAGGAGTCCAGATGTCGCTGAACAAACACGTGTCTGGAGGGGCCCTCCCAGTCATAACTCGAGAATATACCCCAGGTTCCGGCAGCAACTCGAGAAAAACCATGAGACTTCCCCCTCGTCGCGAGATGAGGCCCGATTACCCTGCACTGCATGCAGAGCAATTCCGTGTTCCACATCAAACGTGAAAGGAGCCTTAATTTCCTTGATGGCACTCCAGAGAAAACCCAAGATCACTGTCTCAAGTCTAGAGGGATCCTGAGGTCACTGGAGCAACACGAAAGGGCTCCGTGGACCCCAAATCAACTCGAGATGAGAGCTTAGTCCCTGGATTCGACTCGAGAGGAATACCAACGTTCCACAAGCACCTCAAGAGGAGGCTTCTCTCAGCTACAGGTAGGTGAGAGGGACCCTGAGTTTGTGGCCTCAAATCGAATGGAGACCGAGATGCTCTGACTCGAAGTAAGGCCGGATATCCCTGCAGTGAATTGAATTCAGGCTCGTCTTCCATCTCCCAAGACAAAGGGATGTCTGAATCCCCTGTGGAGACCACAGAGAAAGACCTAGTCCTCCGCCTCATCGCGACCGGAAGCCTCACATCCTTTGAAAACTCGAGAGGTCCGCGGAGATGAATGCTTCCAAAGGAGACGATGCCTGACTCCTCTTGAAAATGGATAGGAGTCCCAGGATCCCTGTGGCACGTGGAAAGGGACCCTGGGTCTCCCGACTCACGTGGAGACGCGTCCCAATTGCCATGCCAAGACTCGAGGAGAATCCCGAGATGTCCCTCGCACCTAGGCAGGAGTCCTGACGTCGCTGAACAAACAAGTGTCTGGAAGGGCCCTCCCCGTCGTAACTCGAGAATATACCCCAGGTTCCGGCAGCAACTCGAGAAAAACCATGAGACTTCCCCCTCTTCGCGAGATGAGGACCGATTCTCCTGCACTGCGTGCAGAGCAATTCCGTGTTCCACATCAAACGTGAAAGGAGCCTTGATTTCCTTGATGGCACTCCAGAGAAAACCCAAGATCACTGTCTCAGGTCTAGAGGGATTATGAGGTCACTGGAGCAACACGAAAGGGCTCCGTGGACCCCAAATCAACTCGAGATGAGAGCTTAGTCCCTGGCTTCGACTCGAGAGGAATACCAACGTTCCACAAGCACCTCAAGAGGAGGCTTCTCTCAGCTACAGGTAGGTGAGAGGGACCCTGAGTTTGTGGCCTCAAATCGAATGGAGACCGAGATGCTCTGACTCGAAGTAAGGCCGGATATCCCTGCAGTGAATTGAATGCAGGCTCGTCTTCCATCTCCCAAGACAAAGGGATGTCTGAATCCCCTGTGGAGACCACAGAGAAAAACCTAGTCCTCCGCCTCATCGCGACCGGAGGCCTCACATCCTTTGAAAACTCTAGAGGTCTGCGGAGATGAATGCTTCCAAAGGAGACGATGCCTGACTCCTCTTGAAAATGGATAGGAGTCCCAGGATCCCTGTGGCACGTGGAAAGGGACCCTGGGTCTCCCGCTTCTCGTGGAGACGCGTCCCAATTGCCATGCCAAGACTCGAGGAGAATCCCGAGAGGTCCCTCGCACCTAGGCAGGAGTCCTGACGTCGCTGAACAAACACGTGTCTGGCAGGGCCCTCCCCATCGTAACTCGAGAATATACCCCAGGTTCCGGCCGCAACTCGAGAAAAACCATGAGACTTCCCCCTCGCCACAACATGAGGCCCGATTCCCCTGCACTGCGTGCAGAGCAATTCCGTGTTCCACATCAAACGTGAAAGGAGCCTTGATTTTCTTGATGGCACTCCAGAGAAAACCCAAGATCACTGTCTCAAGTCTAGAGGGATCCTGCGGTCACTGGAGCAACACGAAAGGGCTCCGTGGACCCCAAATCAACTCGAGATGAGAGCTTAGTCCCTGGCTTTGACTCAAGGGGAATGCCAACTTTCCACAAGCACCTCAAGAGGAGGCTTCTCTCAGCTACAGGTATGTTAGAGGGACCCTGAGTTTGTGGCCTCAAGTGGAATGGACACCGAGATGCTCTGACTCGAAGTAAGGCCGGATATCCCTGCAGTGAATTGAATGCAGGCTCGTCTTGCATCTCCCAAGACGAAGGGGTGTCTGAATCCCCTGTGGAGACCACAGAGAAAGACCTAGTTCTCCCCCTCATCGCGACCGGAGGCCTCACTTCCTTTGAAAACTGGAGAGGTCCGCGGAGATCAATGCTTCCAAAGGAGACGATGCCTGACTCCTCTTGAAAATGGATAGGAGTCCCAGGATCCCTGTGGCATGTGGAAAGGGATCCTGGGTCTCCCGCCTCACGTGGAGACGCGTCCCAATTGCCATGCCAAGACTCGTGGAGAATCCCGAAGTGTCCCTCGCACCTAGGCAGGAGTCCTGACGTCGCTGAACAAACACGTGTCTGGAAGGGCCCTCCCCGTCGTAACTCGAGAATATACCCCAGGTTTCGGCCGCAACTTGAGAAAAACCATGAGACATCCCCCTTGCCGTGAGATGAGACCCGATTCCCCTGCACTGCGTGCAGAGCAATTCCGTGTTCCACATCAAACGTGAAAGGAGCCTTGATTTCCTTGATGGCACTCCAGAAAAAACCCAAGATCACTGTCTCAAGTCTAGAGGGATCCTGAGGTCACTGGAGCAACACGAAAGTGCTCCGTGGACCCCAAATCAACTCGAGATGAGAGCTTAGTTCCTGGCTTCGACTCAAGAGGAATACCAACTTTACACAAGCACCTCAAGAGGAGGCTTCTCTCAACTACAGGTATGTGAGAGGGCCCCTGAGTTTGTGGCCTGAAGTGGAATGGACACCGAGATGCTCTGACTCGAAGTAAGGCCGTATATCCCTGCAGTGAATTGAATGCAGGCTCGTCTTGCATCTCCCAAGACGAAGGGATGTCTGAATCCCCTGTGGAGACGACAGAGAAAGTACTAGTCCTCAGCCTCATCGCGACCGGAGGCCTCACATCCTTTGAAAACTCGAGAGTTCTGCAGAGATCAATGCTTCCAAAGGAGAAGATGCCTGAATTTTCTTGAAAATTGATAGGAGTCCCAGGATCCCTGTCCACGTGGAAGGGTTCCCTGGGTCTCCCGCTTCACGTGGAGACGCGGCCCAAATGCCATGCCAAGACTCGAGGAGAATCCCGAAGTGTCCCTCGCACCTAGGCAGGAGTCCTGACGTCGCTGAACAAACACGTGTCTGGAAGGGCCCTCCCCTTCGTAACTCGACAATATACCCCAGGTTCCGGCAGCAACTCGAGAAAAACCATGAGACTTCCCCCTCGTCGCGAGATGAGGCCCGATTCCCCTGCACTGCGTGCAGAGCAATTCCGTGTTCCACATCAAACGTGAAAGGAGCCTTGATTTCCTTGATGGCACTCCAGAGAAAACCCAAGATCACTGTCTCAAGTCTAGAGGGATCCTGAGGTCACTGGAGCAACAAGAAAGGGCTCCGTGGACCCCAAATCAACTCGAGATGAGAGCTTAGTCCCTGGCTTCAACTCAAGAGGAATACCAACGTTCCACAAGCACCTCAAGAGGAGGCTTCTCTCAGCTACAGGTAGGTGAGAGGGACCATGAGTTTGTGGCCTCAAATCGAATGGAGACCGAGATGCTCTGACTCGAAGTAAGGCCGGATATCCCTGCAGTGAATTGAATGCAGGCTCGTCTTCCATCTCCCAAGACGAAGGGATGTCTGAATCCCCTGTGGAGACCACAGAGAAAGACCTAGTTCTCCGCCTCATCGCGACCGGAGGCCTCACATCCTTTGAAAACTCGAGAGGTCCGCGCAGAACAATGCTTCCAAAGGAGACGATGCCTGACTCCTCTTGAAAATGGATAGGAGTCCCAGGATCCATGTGGCACGTGGAAAGGGACCCTGTGTCTCCTGCCTCACGTGGAGACGCGTCCCAATTGCCATGCCAAGATTCGAGGAGATCACGAGGTGTTCGTTGCACCTAGGTAGGAGTCCTGACTTCGCTGAACAAACACGTGTCTGGAAGGGCACTCCCCATCATAACTCGAGAATATACCCCAGGTTCTGGCCGCAACTCCAGAAAAACCATGAGACTTACCCCTCGCCGCGAGATGAGGCCTGATTCCCCTGCACTGCGTGCAGAGCAATTCAGTGTTCCACATCAAACGTGAAAGGAGCCTTGATTTCCTTGATGGCACTCGAGAAAAAACCCAAAGTCACTCTCTAAAGTCTAGAGGGATCCTGAGGTCACTGTAGCAGCACGAAAGGGCTCCGTAGATCCCAAATCAACTCGAGATGAGAGCTTAGTCCCTGGCTTGGACTCAAGAGGAATACCAACTTTCCACAAGCACCTCAAGAGGAGGCTTGTCTCAGCAACAGGTATGTGAGAGGGACCCTGAGTTTGTGGCCTCAAGTGGAATGGACACCGAGATGCTCTGACTCGAAGTAAGGCCGGATATCCCTGCAGTTAATTGAATGCAGGCTCGTCTTGCATCTCCCAAGACGAAGGGACGTCTGAATCCCCTGTGGAGACCACAGAGAAAGACCTAGTTCTCCGCCTCATCGCGACCAGAGGCCTCACATCCTTTGAAAACTCGAGAGGTCCGAAGAGATCAATGCTTCCAAAGGAGACAATGCCTGACTCCTCTTTAATATGGATAGGAGACCCAGGATCCCTGTGGCACGTGGAAAGGGACCCTGGGTCTCCCGCCTCACGTGGATACGCGTCCCAATTGCCATGCCAAGACTCGAGGAGAATCCCGAGGTGTCCCTCGCACCTAGGCAGGAGTCCTGATGTCGCTGAACAAACACGTGTCTGGAAGGGCCCTCCCCGTCGTAACTCGAGAATATACCCCAGGTTCCTTCCGCAACTCGAGAAAAACCATGAGACTTCCCCCTCGCCGCGAGATGAGGCCCGATTCCCCTGTACTCCGTTCAGAGCAATTCCGTGTTCCACATCAAACGTGAAAGGAGCCTTGATTTCCTTGATGGCACTCCAGAGAAAACCCAAGATCACTGTCTCAAGTCCAGAGGGATCCTGAGGTCACTGGAGCAACACGAAAGGGCTCCGAGGACTCCAATTCAACTCGAGATGAGAGCTTAGTCCCTGGCTTCGACTCAAGAGGAATACCAACTTTCCACAAGCACCTGAAGAGGAGGCTTCTCTCAGCTACAGGTATGTGAGAGGGACCTTGAGTTTGTGGCCTCAAGTGGAATGGACACCGAGATGCTCTGACTCGAAGTAAGGCGGGATATCTTTGCCGTGAATTGAATGCAGGCTCTTCTTGCGTTTCCCAAGACGATGGGATGTCTGAATCCCCAGTGGAGACCACAGAGAAAGACCTAGTCCTCCGCCCCAACGCGACCGGAGGCCTCACATCCTTTGAAAACTCGAGAGATCCGTGGAGATCAAGGCTTCCAAAGGAGACGATGCCTGACTCCTCTTGAAAATGGATAGGAGTCCCAGGATCCCTGTGCCACGTGGAAAGGGACCCTGGGTCTCCCGCTTCACGTGGAGACGCGTCCCAATTGCCATGAAAAGACTCGAGGAGAATCCCGAGGAGTCCCTCGCACCTAGGCAGGAGTCCTGACGTCGCTGAACAAACACGTGTCCGGAAAGGCCCTCCCCGTCGTAACTCGAGAATATACCCCAGGTTCCGGCCGCAACTCGAGAAAAACCATGAGACTTCCCCCTCGCCACGACATGAGGCCCGATTCCCCTGCACTGCGTGCAGAGCAATTCCGTGTTCCACATCAAACGTGAAAGGAGCCTTGATTTCCTTGATGGCACTCCAGAGAAAACCCAAGATCACTGTCTCAAGTCTAGAGGGATCCTGAGGTCACAGGAGCAACACGAAAGGGCTCCGAGGACCCCAAATCAACTCGTGATGAGAGCTTAGTCCCTGGCTTCGACTCAAGAGGAACACCAACTTTCCACAAGCACCTCAAGAGGAGGCTTCTCTCAGCTACAGGTATGTGAGAGGGACCCTGAGTTTGTGGCCTCAAGTGGAATGGACACCGTGATGCTCTTACTCGAAGTAAGGCCGGATATCCCTGCATTGAATTGAATGGAGGCTCGTCTTGCATCTCCCAAGACGAAGGGATGTCTGAATCCCTGTGGAGACGACAGAGAAAGACCTAGTCCTCCGCCTCATCGCGACCGGAGGCCTCACATCCTTTGAAAACTCGAGAGGTCTGCGCAGATCAATGCTTCCAAAGGAGACGATGCCTGACTCCTCTTGCAAATGGATAGAAGTCCCAGGATCCCTGTGGCACGTGGAAAGGGACACTGGGTCTCGCGCCTCACGTGGAGCCGCGTCCCAATGCCATGCCAAGACTCGAGGAGAATCCCGAGGTGTCTCTCGCACCTAGGCAGGAGTCCTCACGTCGCTGAACAAACACGTGTCTGGAAGGGACCTCCCCGTCGTAACTCGAGAATATACCCCAGATTCCGGCCGCAACTCGAGAAAACCAAGAGACTTCCCCTCGCCGCGAGATGAGGCGCGATTCCCCTGCACTGCGTGCAGAGCAATTCCGTGTTCCACATCAAACGTGAAAGGAGCCTTGATTTCCTTGATGGCACTCCAGAGAAAACCCAAGATCACTGTCTCAAGTCTAGAGGGATACTGAGGTCACTGGAGCAACATGAAAGGGCTCCGTGGACCCCAAATCAAATCGAGATGATAGCTTAGTCCCTGGCTTCGACTCAAGAGGAATACCAACTTTCCACAAGCACCTCAAGAGGAGGCTTCTCTCAGCTACAGGTATGTGAGAGGGACCCTGAGTTTGTGGCCTCAAGTGGAATGGACACCGAGATGCTCTGACTCGAAGTAAGGCCGGATATCCCTGCAGTGAATTGAATGCAGGCTCGTCTTGCATCTCCCAAGACGAAGGGTTGTCTGAATCCCCTGTGGAGACCACAGAGAAAGACCTAGTTCTCCGCCTCATCGAGACCGGAGGCCTCACATCCTTTGAAACTCGAGAGGTCCACGGAGATCAATGCTTCCAAAGGAGACGATGCCTGAGACCTCTTGAAAATGGATAGGAGTCCCAGGATCCCGGTGGCACGTGGAAAGCGACCCTGGGTCTCCCGCCTCACGTGGAGACGCGTCCCAATTGCCATGCCAAGATTCGAGGAGAATACCGAGGTGTCCCTCGCACCTAGGCAGGAGTCCTGATGTCGCTGAACAAACACGTGTCTGGAAGGGCCCTCCCCGTCGTAACTCGAGAATATACCCCAGGTTCCGGCCACAATTCGAGAAAAACCATGAGACTTCCCCCTCGCCGCGAGATGAGGCCCGATTACCCTGCACTGCGTGCAGAGCAATTCCGTGTTCCACATCAAACGTGAAAGGAGCCTTGATTTCCTTGATGGCACTCCAGAGAAAACCCAAGATCACTGTCTCAAGTCTAGAGGGATCCTGAGGTCACTGGAGCAACATGAAAGGGCTCCGTGGACCCCAAATCAACTCGAGATGAGAGCTTAGTCCTTGGCTTCGACTCAAGAGGAATACCAACTTTCCACAAGCACGTCAAAAGGAGTCTTCTCCAGCTACAGGTATGTGAGAGGGACCCTGAGTTTGTGGCCTCAAGTGGAATCGACACCGAGATGCTCTGACTCGAAGTAAGGCCGGATATCCCTGCAGTGAATTGAATGCAGGCTCGTCTTGCATCTCCCACGACGAAGGGATGTCTGAATCCCCTGTGGAGACCACAGAGAAAGACCTAGTTCTCCGCCTCATCGCGACCGGAGGCCTCACATCCTTTGTAAACTCGAGAGGTCCGCGCAGAACAATGCTTCCAAAGGAGACGATGCCTGACTCCTCTTGAAAATGGATAGGAGTCCCAGGATCCCTGTGGCACGTGGAAAGGGACCCTGGGTCTCCCGCCTCACGTGGAGACGCGTCCCAATTGCCATGCCAAGACTCGAGGAGAATCCCGAGGTGTCCCTCGCACCTAGGCAGGAGTCCTGACGTTGCTGAACAAACACGTGTCTGGAAGGGCCCTCCCCGTCCTAACTCGAGAATATACCCCAGGTTCCGGCCTCAACTCGAGAAAAACCATGAGACTTCCCCCTCCCCGCGAGATGAGGCCCGATTCCCCTGCACTGCGTGCAGAGCAATTCCGTGTTCCACATCAAACGTGAAAGGAACCTTACTTTCCTTGATGGCACTCCAGAGAAAACCCAAGATCACTGTCTCAAGTCTAGAGCGATCCTGAGGTCACTGTAACAACAAGAAAGTGCTTCGTGGACCCCAAATCAACTCGAGATGAGAGCTTAGTCCATGGCTTCGACTCAAGAGGAATACCAAGTTTCCACAAGCACCTCAAGAGGAGGCTTCTCTCCGCTACATGGATGTGAGAGGTACCCTGAGTTTGTGGCCTCAAGTGGAATGGACACCGAGATGCTCTGACTCGAAGTAAGGCCGGATATCCCTGCAGTGAATTGAATACAAGCTCGTCTTTCATCTCCCAAGACGAAGGGATGTCTGAATCCCCTATGGAGACCACAGAGAAAGACCTAGACCTCCGCCTCATCGCGACCGGAGGGCTCACATCCTTTGAAAACTCGAGAGGTCTGCGGAGATCAATGCTTCCAAAGGAGACGATGCCTGACTCCTCTTGAAAATGGTTAGGAGTCCCAGGATCCCTGTCCACATGGACGGGGACCCTGGGTCTACCGCTTCACGTGGAGACGCGTCAAAATTGCCATGCCAAGACTCGAGGAGAATCCCGAGGTGTCCCTCGCACCTAGGCAGGAGTCCTGACGTCGCTGAACAAACACGTGTCTGGAAGGGCCTTCCCCATCGTAACTCGAGAATATACCCCAGGGTCCGGCCGAAACTCGAGAAAAACCATGAGACTTCCCCCTCGCCGCGAGATGAGGCCCGATACCCCTGCACTGCGTGCAGAGCAATTCCGTGTTCCACATCAAACGTGAAAGGAGCCTTGATTTCCTTGATGGCACTCCAGAGAAAACCCAAGATCACTGTCTCAAGTCTAGAGGGATCCTGAGGTCACTGGAGCAACATGAAAGGGCTCCGTGGACCCCAAATCAACTCGAGATGAGAGCTTAGTCCCTGGCTTCGACTCAAGTGGAATACCAACTTTTCACAAGCACCTCAAGAGGAGGCATCTCTCAGCTACAGGTATGTGAGAGTGACCCTGAGTTTTTGGCCTCAAGTGGAATGGACACCGAGATGCTCTGACTCGAAGTAAGGCCGGATATCCCTGCAGTGAATGGAATGCAAGCTCGTCTTGCATCTCCCAAGACGAAGGGATGTCTGAATCCCCTGTGGAGACGACAGAGAGAGACCTAGTTCTCCGCCTCATCTCGTCCGGAGGCCTCACATCCTTTGAAAACTAGAGAGGTCCGCGGAGATCAATGCTTCTAAAGGAGACGTTGCCTGACTCCTCTTGAAAATGGTTAGGAGTCCCAGGATCCCTGTCCACATGGACGGGGACCCTGGGTCTCCCGCTTCACGTGGAGACGCGTCCCAATTGCCATGCTAAGACTCGAGGAGAATCCCGAGGTGTCCCTCGCACCTAGGCAGGAGTCCTGCCGTCGCTGAACAAACACTTTTCTGGAAGGGCCCTCCCCGTGGTAACTCGAGAATATACCCCAGGTTACGGCCGCAACTCGAGAAAAACCATGAGACTTCCGACTCGTCGCGAGATGAGGCCCGATTCCCTTGCACTGCGTGCAGAGCAATTCCGAGTTCCACATCAAACGTGAAAGGAGCCTTGATTTCCTTGATGGCACTCCAGAGAAAACCCAAGATCACTGTCTCAAGTCTAGAGGGATCCTGAGTTCACTGGAGCAACACGAAAGGGCTCCGTGGACCCCAAATCAACTCGAGATGAGAGCTTAGTCCCTGGCTTCGACTCAAGAGGAATACCAAGTTTCCACAAGCACCTCAAGAGGAGGCTTCTCTCAGCTACAGGTAGGTGAGAGGGACCCTGAGTTTGTGGCCTCAAGTGGAATGGACACTGAGATGCTCTGACTCGAAGTTAGGCTGGATATCCCTGCAGTGAATTGAGTGCAGGCTCGTCTTGCATCTCCCAAGACGAAGGGATGTCTGAATCCCCTGTGGAGACCACAGAGAAAGACCTAGTTCTCCACCTCATCGCGACCGGAGGCCTCACATCCTTTGAAAACTCGAGAGGTCCGCGGAGATCAATGCTTCCAAAGGAGACGATGCCTGAGTCCTCTTGAAAATGGATAGGAGCCCCAGGATCCCTGTGGCACGTGGAAAGGAACCCTGGGTCTCCCGCCTCACGTGGAGACGTGTCTCAATTGCCATGCCAAGACTCGAGGAGAATCCCGAGGTGTCCCTCGCACCTAGGCAGGAGTCCAGACGTCGATGAACAAACACGTGTCAGGAAGGGCCCTCCCCGTCGTAACTCCAGAATATACCCCAGGTTCTGGCCGCAACTCTAGAAAAACCATGAGACTTCACCCTCGCCGCGAGATGAGGCCCGATTCCCCTGCACTGCGTGCAGAGCAATTCCGTGTTCCACATCAAACGTGAAAGGAACCTTGATTTCCTTGATGCCACTCCAGAGAAAACCCAAAGTCACTGTCTCAAGTCTGGTGGGATCCTGTGGTCACTGTAGCAAGACGAAAGGGCTCCGTGGACCCCAAATCAACTCGAGATGAGAGCTTAGTCCCTGGCTTCGACTCAAGAGGAATACCAAGTTTCCACAAGCACCTCAAGAGGAGGCTTCTCTCAGCTACAGGTATGTGAGAGGGACCCTGAATTTGTGGCCTCAAATGGAATGGACACCGAGATGCTCTGATTCGAAGTAAGGCCAGACATCCCTGCAGTGAATTGAATGCAGGCTCGTCTTGCATCTCCCAAGACGAAGGGATGTCTGAATCCCCTGTGGAGACCACAGAGAAAGACCTAGTCCTCCGCCTTATCGTGACCGGAGGCCTCACATCCTTTGAAAACTCGAGAGGTCCGCGGAGATCAATGCTTCCAAAGGAGACGATGCCTGATTCCTCTTGAAAATGGTTAGGAGTCCCAGGATCCCTGTGGCAAGTGCAAAGGGACCCTGGGTCTCCCGCCTCATGTGGAGACGCGACCCAAATGCCATTCCAAGACTCGAGGAGAATCCCGAGGTGTCCCTCGCACCTAGGCAGGAGTCCTGACGTCGCTGAACAAACACGTGTCTGGAAGGGCCCTCCCCGTCGTAACTCGAGAATATACCCCAGGTTTCGGCCGCAACTCGAGAAAAACCATGAGACTTCCCCCTCGCCGGGAGATGAGGCCCTTTTTCACTGCACTGTGTGCAGACCAATTCCGTATCCCATATCAAACTTGAAATGAGGCTTGATTTCCTTGATGGCACTCCAGAGAAAAAGCAAGATCACTGTCTCAAGTCTAGAGGGATCCTGAGGTCACTGTAGAAACACGAAAGGGCTCCGTGGACCCCAAATCAACTCGAGATGAGAGCTTAGTTCCTGGCTTCGACTCAAGAGGAATACCAACTTTTCACAAGCACCTCAAGAGGAGGCTTCTCTCAGCTAATGGTATGTGAGAGGGACCCTGAGTTTGTCGCCTGAAGTCGAATGGACACCGAGATGCTCTGACTCGAAGTAAGGCCGTATATCCCTGCAGTGAATTGAATGCAGGCTCGTCTTGAATCTCCCAAGACGAAGGGATGTCTCAATCACCTGTGGAGACCACAGAGAAAGACCTAGTTCTCCGCCTCTTCGCGACCGGAGGCCTCGAATCCTTTGAAAATTGGAGAGGTCAGCGGAGATCAATGCTTCCAAAGAAGCCGATGCCTGACTCCTCTTGAAAATGGATAGGAGTTCCAGGATCCCTCTGGCACGTGAAAGGGACCGTTGGTCTCCCTTTTCACGTGGAGACGCGTCCCAATTGCCATGCCAAGACTCGAGGAGAATCCCGAGGTGTCCCTCGCACCTAGGCAAGAGTCCTGACGTCGCTGAACAAACACGTGTCTGGAAGGGCCCTCCCCGACGTAACTCGAGAATATACCCCAGGTTCCGGCCGCAACTCGAGGAAAACCATGAGACTTCCCCCTTGCTGCGAGATGAGTCCCGATTCCCCTGCACTGCGTGCAGAGCAATTCCGTATCCCACATCAAACGTGAAAAGAGCCTTGAATTCCTTGATGGCACTCCAGAGAAAACCCAAGATAACTCTCAAGTCTAGAGGGATCCTGAGGTCACTGTAGCAACACGTAAAGGCTCCGTGGACCCCAAATCAACTCGAGATGAGAGCTTAGTCCCTGGCTTCGACTCAAGAGGAATACCAACTTTCCACAAGCACCTCAAGAGGAGGCTTCTCTCAGCTACAGGTATGAGAGAGGGACCCTGAATTTGTGGCCTCAATTGGAATGAACAACGAGATGCTCTGACTCGAAGTAAGGCCGGATATCCCTGCAGTGAATTGAATGCAGGATCGTCTTGCATCTCCAAGACGAAGGGATGTCTGAATCCCCTGTTGAGACCAGAGAGAAAGACCTAGTTCTCCGCCTCATCGCGACCGGAGGCCTCACATCCTTTGAAAACTCGAGAGGTCCGCGGAGATCAATGCTTCCAAAGGAGACGATGCCTGACTCCTCTTGCAAATGGATCGGAGTCCCAGGATCCCTGTGGCACGTGGAAAGGGACCCTGGGTCTCCCGCCTCACGTGGAGACGCGTCCCAATTGCCATGCCAAGACTCGAGGAGAATCCCGAGGTGTCCCTCGCACATAGACAGGAGTCCTGACGTCGCTGAACAAATACGTGTCTGGAAGGGCCCTCCGGGTCGTAACTCGAGAATATACCCCATGTTCCGGCCGCAACTCGAGAAAAACCAAGAGACTTCCCCCTTGCCGCGAGATGAAGCCCGATTCCCCTGCACTACGTGCAGAGCAATTCCTTGTTCCACATCAAACGTGAAAGGAGCCTTGATTTCCTTGATGGCACTCCAGAGAAAACCCAAGATTACTCTCTCAAGTCTAGAGGGATCCTGAGGTCACTATAGCAAGACGAAACGGCTCCTGGACCCCAAATCAACTCGAGATGAGAGCTTATTCCCTGGCTTCGACTCAAGAGTCATACCAACTTTCCACAAGCACCTCAAGAGGAGGCTTCTCTCAGCTACAGGTATGTGAGAGGGACCCTGAATTTGTGGCCTCAAGTGGAATGGACACTGAGATGCTGTCTCGAAGTAAGGCCGGATATCCCTGCAGTGAATTGAATGCAGGCTCATCTTGCATCCCCCAGACGAAGGGATGTCTGCATCCCCTGTGGAGACCACAGAGATAGACCTAGTTCTCCGCCTCATCGCGACCGGAGGCCTCACATCCTTTGAAAACTCGAGAGGTCCGCGGGGATCCATGTTTCCAAATTAGACGATGCCTGACTACTCTTGAAAATGGATAGGAGTCCCAGGATCCCTGTGGCACGTCGAAAGGGACACTGGGTCTCCCGCCTCACGTGAAGACGAGTGCCAATTGCCATGCCGAGACTCGACGAGAATCCCGAGGTGTCCCTCGCACCTAGGCAGGAGTCCTGACATCGCTGAACAAACACGTGTCTGGAAGGGCCCTCCCCGTTGTAACTCGAGAATATACCCCAGGTCCCCGCCGCAACTCGAGAAAAACCATGAGACTTCCCCCTCGCCTCGAGATGAGGCCCGATTTCCCTGCACTGCGTGCAGAGCAGTTTCGTGTTCCACATCAAACGTGAAAGGAGCCTTGATTTCCTTGATGGCACTCCAGAGAAAACCCAAGATCACTGTCTCAAGTCTAGAGGGATCCTGAGGTCACTGGAGCAACACGAAAGGGCTCCGTGGACCCCAAATCAACTCGAGATGAGACCTTAGTCCTTGGCTTCGAATCAAGAGGAATATCAACTTTCCACAAGCACCTCAAAAGGAGGATTCTCTCAGCTACAGGTATGAGAGAGGGACCCTGAATTTGTGGCCTCAAGTGGAATGAACAACGAGATGCTCTGACTCGAAGTAAGGCCGGATATCCCTGCAGTGAATTGAATGCAGGATCGTCTGGCATCTCCAAGACGAAGGGATGTCTGAATCCCCTGTTGAGACCAGAGAGAAAGACCTAGTTCTCCACCTCATCGCGACTGGAGGCCTCACATCCTTTAAAAACTCGAGAGGTCCGCGGAGATCAATGCTTCCAAAGGAGATGATGCCTGACTCCTCTTGAAAATGGATAGGAGTCCCAGGATCCCTGTGGCACGTGGAAAGGGAACCTGGGTCTCCCGCCTCACGTGGAGACGCGTCCCAATTGCCATGCCAAGACTCGAGGACAATCCCGAGTTGTCCCTCGCACCTAGGCAGGAGTCCTGACATCGCTGAACAAACACGTGTCTGGAAGAGCCCTCCCCATCGTAACTCGAGAATATACCCCAGGTTCCGGCCGCAACTTGAATAAAACCATGAGACTTCCCCCTCGCCGCGAGATGAGGCCTGATTCCCCTGCACTGCATGCAGAGCAATTCCGTGTTCCACATCAAAAGTGAAAGGAACCTTCATTTCCTTGATGGCACTCCAGAGAAAACCCAGAGTCACTGTCTGAAGTCTAGAGGGATCCTGAGGTCACTGGAGCAACAGGAAAGGGCTCCATGGACCCCAAATCAACTCGAGATGAGAGCTTAGTCCCGGTCTTCGACTCAAGAGGAATACCAAGTTTCCACAAGCACCTCAAGAAGAGGCTTCTCTCAGCTACATGGATGTGAGAGGTACCCTGAGTTTGTGGCCTCAAGTGGAATGGACACCGAGATGGTCTGACTCGAAGTAAGGCCGGATATCCCTGCAGTGAATTGAATGCAGGCTCGTATTGCATCTCCCAAGACGAAGGGATGTCTGAATGCCCTGTGGAGACCACAGAGAAAGACCTAGTCCTCCGCCTCATCGCGACCGGAGGCCTCACATCCTTTGAAAACTCGAGAGGTCCGCAGAGATCAATGCTTCCAAAGGAGACGATGCCTGACTCCTCTTGAAAATGGATAGGAGTCCCAGGATCCCTGTGGCACGTGGAAAGGGACCCTGGGTCTCCCGCTTCACGTGGAGACGCGTCCCAATTGCCATGACAAGATTCGAGGAGAATCCCGAGGTGTCCCTCACAGCTAGGCACGAGTCCTGACGTCGCTGAGCAAACACGTTTCTGGAAGGGCCCTCCCCGTCGTAACTCGAGAATATACCCCAGATTCCGGCCGCAACTCGGGAAAAACAATGAGACTTCAAATTCGCCGCGAGAAAAGGCCCAATTACCCTGCACTGCGTGCAGAGCAATTCCGTGTTCCACATCAAACATGATGGGAGCCTTGATTTCCTTGATGGCAATCCAGAGAAAACCCAAGATCACTGTCTCAAGTCTAGAGGGATCCTGAGGTCACTGGAGCAACAAGAAAGGGCTCCGTGGATCCCAAATCAACGCGGATGAGAGCTTAGTCCCTGGCTTCGACTCAAGAGGAATACCAACTTTCCACAAGCACCTCAAGAGGAGGCTTCTCTCAGCTACAGTTATGTGAGAGGGACCCTGAGTGTGTGGCCTCAAGTGGAATGGACACCGAGATGCTCTGACTCGAGGTAAGGCCGAATATCCCTGCAGTGAATTGAATGCAGGCTAGTCTTGCATCTCCTAAGAAGAAGGGATGTATGAATCCCCTGTGGAGACCATAGAGAAAGACATTGTTCTCCGCCTCATCGCGACGTGAGTCCTCACATCCTTTGAGAACTCGAGAGGTCCGCGGAGATCAATGCTTCCAAAGGAGACGATGCCTGACACCTCTTGAAAATGGATAGGAGTCCCAGGATCCCTGTGGCACATGGAAAGGGACCCTGGATCTCCCGCCTCACGTGGAGTCGCGTCCCAATTGCCATGCCAAGACTCGAGGAGAATCCCGAGGTGTCCCGCGCACCTAGGCAGGAGTCCTGACGTCGCTGAACAAACACGTGTCTGGAACGGACCTCCCCGTCGTAACTCGAGAATATACCCCAGGTTCCGGGCGCAACTCGAGAAAAATCATGAGACTTCCCCCTCGCCGCGAGATGAGGCACGATTCCCCTTCACTGCGTGCAGAGCAATTCCGTGTTCCACATCAAACGTGAAAGGAGTCTTGATTTCCTTGATGGCACTCCAGAGAAAACCCGAGATCACTGTCTCAAGTCTAGAGGGATCCTGAGGTCACTGTAGCAACACGAAATGGGTCCATGGACCCCAAATCAACTCGTGATGAGAGCTTAGTCACTGGCTTCGACTCTATAGGAATAGCAACTTTCCACAAGCACCTCAAGAGGAGGCTTCTCTCAGATAAAGTTATGTGAGAGGGCCCTGAGTTGGGGATTCAAGTGGAATGGACACCGAGAAGCTCTGACTCGAAGTAAGGCTGGATATCCCTGCAGTGAATTGAATGCAGTCTCGTCTTGCATCTCCCAAGACGAAGGGATGTCTGAATGCCCTGTGGAGACCACAGAGAAAGACATAGATCTCCGCCTCATCGCGACCGGAGGCCTCACATCCTTTGAAAACTTGAGAGGTCCGCGGAGGTCAATGCTTCCAAAGGAGACTATGCCTGACTCCTCTTGAAAATGGATAGGAGTCCCTGGATCCGCGTGGCACGTGGAAAGGGACCCTGGGTCTCCCGCCTCACGTGGAGACGCGTCCCAATTGCCATGCCAAGACTCGAGGAGAATCCCGAGGTGTCCCTCACACCTAGGCAGGAGTCCTGACGTCACTGAACAAACACGTGTCTGGAAGGGCCTTCCCCGTCGTAACTCGAGAATATACCCCGGGTTCCTGCCGCAACTCGAGAAAAACCATGAGACATCCCCCTCGCCACGAGATGAGGCCCGATTTACCTGCACTGCATGCAGAGCAATTCCGTGTTCCACATCAAACGTGAAAGGAGCCTTGATTTCCTTGATGGCACTCCAGAGAAAACCCAAGATCACTGTCTCAAGTCTAGAGGGATCCTGAGGTCACTGTAGCAACAAGAAAGGTCTCCGTGGACCCCAAATCAAGTCGAGATGAGAGCTTAGTCCCTGGCTTCGATTCAAGACGAATACCAACTTTCCACATGCACCTCAAGAGGCGGTTTCTGTCAGCTACAGGTATGTGCGAGGGACCCTGAGTTTGTGGCCTCAAGTAGAATGGACACCGAGATGCTCTGACTCGAAGTAAGGCCGGATATCCCTGCAGTGAATTGAATGCAGGCTCGTCTTGCATCTCCCAAGAAGAAGGAATGTCTGAATCCCCTGTGGATACCACAGAGAAAGACCTAGTTCTCCGCCTCATCGCGAACGGAGGCATCACATCCTTTGAAAACTCGAGAGGTCCGCTGAGATCTAGGCTTCCAAAGGAGATGATGCCTGACTCCTCTTGAAAATGGATAGGAGTCCCAGGATCCCTGTGGCACGTGGAAAGGGACACTGGGTCTCGCACCTCACGTGGAGCCGCGTCCCAATTGCCATGCCAAGACTCGAGGAGAATCCCGAGGTGTCCCTCGCACCTAGGCAGGAGTCCTGACGTCGCTGAACAAACACGTGTCTGGAAGTGCCCTCCCCGTCGTAACTCGAGAATATACCCCAGGTTCCGGCCGCAACTCGAGAAAAACCATGAGACTTCCCCCTCTCCGCGAGATGAGGCCCGATTCCCCTGCACTGCGTGCAGAGCAATTCCGTGTTCCACATCAAACGTGAAAGGAGCCTTAATTTCCTTGATGGCACTCCAGAGAAAACCCAAGATAACTGTCTCAAGTCTAGAGGGATCCTGAGGTCACTGGAGCAACACGAAAGGGCTCCGTGGACCCCAAATCAACTCGAGATGAGAGCTTTTCCCTGGCTTCGACTCAAGAGAAATACCAACTTTCCACAAGCACCTCAAGAGGAGGCTTCTCTCAGCTATAGGTATGTGAGAGGGACCCTGAGTTTGTGGCCTCAAGTGGAATGGACACCGAGATGCTCTGACTCAAAGTAAGGCCGGATATCCCTGCAGTGAATTGAATGCATGCTCGTCTTGCATCTCCCAAGACGAAGGGATGTCTGAATCCCCTGTGGAGACCACAGAGAAAGACCTAGTTCTCGGCCTCACCGCGACCGGATGCCTCACATCCTTTGAAAACTCGAGAGGTCCACGCAGAACAAAGCTTCCAAAGGAGACGATGCCTGACTCCTCTTGAAAATGGATAGGAATACCAGGATCCCTGTGGCACGTGGAAAGGGACCCTGGGTCTCCCGCCTCACGTGGAGACGCGTCCCAATTGCCATGCCAAGACTCGAGGAGAATACCGAGGTGTCCCTCGCACCTAGACAGGAGTCCTGATGTCGCTGAACAAACACGTGTCTGGAAGGGCCCTCCCCGTCGTAACTCTAAAATATAAATCAGGTTCCGGCCGCAACTCGAGAAAAAATATGAGACTTCCCCCTCGCCGCGAGATGAGGCCCGATTCCCCTGCATTGCGTGCAGAGCAATTCCGTGTTCCACATCAAACGTGAAAGGAGCCTTGATTTCCTTGATGGCACTCCAGACAAAACCCAAGATCACTGTCTCAAGTCTAGAGGGATCCTGAGGTCACTGGAGCAACACGAAAGGGCTCCGTGGACCCCAAATCAACTCGAGATGAGAGCTTAGCCCCTGGCTTCGACTCAAGAGGAATACCAACTTTCCACAAGCACCTCAAGAGGAGGCTTCTCTCAGCTACAGGTATTTGAGAGGGACCCTGAGTTTGTGGCCTCAAGTGCAATGGACACCGAGATGCTCTGACTCGAAGTAAGGCCGGATATCCCTGCAGTGAATTGAATGCAGGCTCGTCTTGCATCTCTCAAGACGAAGGGATGTCTGAATCCCCTGTGGAGACCACAGAGAAAGAACTAGTTCTCCGCCTCATCGCGAACGGAGGCATCACATCCTTTGAAAACTCGAGAGGTCCGCGGAGATCAATGCTTCCAAAGGAGACGATGCCTGACTCCTCTTGAAAATGGATAGGAGTCCCAGGATCCCTGTGGCACGTGGAAAGGTACCCTGGGTCTCCCGCCTCACGTGGAGACGCGTCCCAATTGCCATGCCAAGACTCGAGGAGAATCCCGAGGTGTCCCTCGCACCTAGGCAGGAGTCCTGACGTCGCTGAACAAACACGTGTCTGGAAGGGCCCTCCCCGTCGTAACTCGAGAATATACCCCAGGTTCCGGCCGCAACTCGAGAAAAACCATGAGACTTCCCCCTCGCCGCGAGATGAGGCCCGATTCCCCTGCACTGCGTGCAGAGCAATTCCGTGTTCCACATCAAACGTGAAAAGAGCCTTGATTTCCTTGATGGCACTCCAGAGAAAACCCAAGATCACTGTCTCAAGTCTAGAGGGATCCTGAGGTCACTGGAGCAACACGAAAGGGCTCCGTGGACCCCAAATCAACTCGAGATGAGAGCTTAGTCCCTTGCTTCGAGTCAAGAGGAATACCAACTGTCCACAATCACCTCAAGAGGAGGCTTCTCTCAGCTACAGGTATGTGAGAGGGACCCTGAGTTTGTGGCCTCAAGTGGAATGGACACCGAGATGCTCTGACTCAAAGTAAGGCCGGATATCCCTGCAGTGAATTGAATGCATGCTCGTCTTGCATCTCCCAAGACGAAGGGATGTCTGAATCCCCTGTGGAGACCACAGAGAAAGACCTAGTTCTCGGCCTCACCGCGACCGGATGCCTCACATCCTTTGAAAACTCGAGAGGTCCACGCAGAACAAAGCTTCCAAAGGAGACGATGCCTGACTCCTCTTGAAAATGGATAGGAATACCAGGATCCCTGTGGCACGTGGAAAGGGACCCTGGGTCTCCCGCCTCACGTGGAGACGCGTCCCAATTGCCATGCCAAGACTCGAGGAGAATACCGAGGTGTCCCTCGCACCTAGACAGGAGTCCTGACGTCGCTGAACAAACACGTGTCTGGAAGGGCCCTCCCCGTCGTAACTCTAAAATATAAATCAGGTTCCGGCCGCAACTCGAGAAAAAATATGAGACTTCCCCCTCGCCGCGAGATGAGGCCCGATTCCCCTGCATTGCGTGCAGAGCAATTCCGTGTTCCACATCAAACGTGAAAGGAGCCTTGATTTCCTTGATGGCACTCCAGACAAAACCCAAGATCACTGTCTCAAGTCTAGAGGGATCCTGAGGTCACTGGAGCAACACGAAAGGGCTCCGTGGACCCCAAATCAACTCGAGATGAGAGCTTAGCCCCTGGCTTCGACTCAAGAGGAATACCAACTTTCCACAAGCACCTCAAGAGGAGGCTTCTCTCAGCTACAGGTATTTGAGAGGGACCCTGAGTTTGTGGCCTCAAGTGCAATGGACACCGAGATGCTCTGACTCGAAGTAAGGCCGGATATCCCTGCAGTGAATTGAATGCAGGCTCGTCTTGCATCTCTCAAGACGAAGGGATGTCTGAATCCCCTGTGGAGACCACAGAGAAAGAACTAGTTCTCCGCCTCATCGCGACAGGAGGCCTCACATCATTTGAAAACTCGAGAGGTCCGCGGAGATCAATGCTTCCAAAGGAGACGATGCCTGACTCCTCTTGAAAATGGATAGGAGTCCCAGGATCCCTGTGGCACGTGGAAAGGTACCCTGGGTCTCCCGCCTCACGTGGAGACGCGTCCCAATTGCCATGCCAAGACTCGAGGAGAATCCCGAGGTGTCCCTCGCACCTAGGCAGGAGTCCTGACGTCGCTGAACAAACACGTGTCTGGAAGGGCCCTCCCCGTCGTAACTCGAGAATATACCCCAGGTTCCGGCCGCAACTCGAGAAAAACCATGAGACTTCCCCCTCGCCGCGAGATGAGGCCCGATTCCCCTGCACTGCGTGCAGAGCAATTCCGTGTTCCACATCAAACGTGAAAGGAGCCTTGATTTCCTTGATGGCACTCCAGAGAAAACCCAAGATCACTGTCTCAAGTCTAGAGGGATCCTGAGGTCACTGGAGCAACAAGAAAGGGCTCCGTGGACCCCAAATCAACTCGAGATGAGAGCTTAGTCCCTTGCTTTGAGTCAAGAGGAATACCAACTGTCCACAATCACCTCAAGAGGAGGCTTCTCTCAGCTACAGGTATGTGAGAGGGACCCTGAGTTTGTGGCCTCAAGTGGAATGGACACCGAGATGCTCTGACTCGAAGTAAGGCCGGATATCCCTGCAGGGAATTGAATGCAAGCTCGTCTTGCATCTCCCAAGACGAAGGGATGTCTGAATCCGCTGTGGAGACCACAAAGAAAGACCTGGTCCTCCGCCTCATCGTGACCGGAGGCCTCACATCCTTTGAAAATTCGAAAGATATGCGGAGATCAATGCTTCCAAAGTAGACGATGCCTGACTCCTCTTCAAAATGGATAGGAGTCCCACGATCCCTGTGTCACGTGGAAAGGGACCCTGGGTCTCCCGCCTCACGTGGAGACGCGTCCCAATTGCCATGCCAAGACTCGAGGAGAATCCCGAGGTGTCCCTCGCACCTAGGCAGGAGTCCTGACGTCGCTGAACAAACACGTGTCTGGAAGGGCCCTCCCCGTCGTAACTCGAGAATATACCCCAGGTTCCAGCCGCAACTCGAGAAAAACCATGAGACTTCCCCCTCGCCGCGAGATGAGGCCCGATTCCCCTGCACTGCGTGCAGAGCAATTCCGTGTTCCACATCAAACGTGAAAGGAGCCTTGATTTCCTTGATGGCACTCCAGAGAAAACCCAAGATCACTGTCTCAAGTCTAGAGGGATCCTGAGGTCACTGTAGCAACAAGAAAGGTCTCCGTGGACCCCAAATCAAGTCGAGATGAGAGCTTAGTCCCTGGCTTCGATTCAAGACGAATACCAACTTTCCACATGCACCTCAAGAGGCGGTTTCTGTCAGCTACAGGTATGTGCGAGGGACCCTGAGTTTGTGGCCTCAAGTAGAATGGACACCGAGATGCTCTGACTCGAAGTAAGGCCGGATATCCCTGCAGTGAATTGAATGCAGGCTCGTCTTGCATCTCCCAAGAAGAAGGAATGTCTGAATCCCCTGTGGATACCACAGAGAAAGACCTAGTTCTCCGCCTCATCGCGAACGGAGGCATCACATCCTTTGAAAACTCGAGAGGTCCGCTGAGATCTAGGCTTCCAAAGGAGATGATGCCTGACTCCTCTTGAAAATGGATAGGAGTCCCAGGATCCCTGTGGCACGTGGAAAGGGACACTGGGTCTCGCACCTCACGTGGAGCCGCCTCCCAATTGCCATGCCAAGACTCGAGGAGAATCCCGAGGTGTCCCTCGCACCTAGGCAGGAGTCCTGACGTCGCTGAACAAACACGTGTCTGGAAGTGCCCTCCCCGTCGTAACTCGAGAATATACCCCAGGTTCCGGCCGCAACTCGAGAAAAACCATGAGACTTCCCCCTCTCTGCGAGATGAGGCCCGATTCCCCTGCACTGCGTGCAGAGCAATTCCGTGTTCCACATCAAACGTGAAAGGAGCCTTAATTTCCTTGATGGCACTCCAGAGAAAACCCAAGATAACTGTCTCAAGTCTAGAGGGATCCTGAGGTCACTGGAGCAACACGAAAGGGCTCCGTGGACCCCAAATCAACTCGAGATGAGAGCTTTTCCCTGGCTTCGACTCAAGAGAAATACCAACTTTCCACAAGCACCTCAAGAGGAGGCTTCTCTCAGCTATAGGTATGTGAGAGGGACCCTGAGTTTGTGGCCTCAAGTGGAATGGACACCGAGATGCTCTGACTCAAAGTAAGGCCGGATATCCCTGCAGTGAATTGAATGCATGCTCGTCTTGCATCTCCCAAGACGAAGGGATGTCTGAATCCCCTGTGGAGACCACAGAGAAAGACCTAGTTCTCGGCCTCACCGCGACCGGATGCCTCACATCCTTTGAAAACTCGAGAGGTCCACGCAGAACAAAGCTTCCAAAGGAGACGATGCCTGACTCCTCTTGAAAATGGATAGGAATACCAGGATCCCTGTGGCACGTGGAAAGGGACCCTGGGTCTCCCGCCTCACGTGGAGACGCGTCCCAATTGCCATGCCAAGACTCGAGGAGAATACCGAGGTGTCCCTCGCACCTAGACAGGAGTCCTGACGTCGCTGAACAAACACGTGTCTGGAAGGGCCCTCCCCGTCGTAACTCTAAAATATAAATCAGGTTCCGGCCGCAACTCGAGAAAAAATATGAGACTTCCCCCTCGCCGCGAGATGAGGCCCGATTCCCCTGCATTGCGTGCAGAGCAATTCCGTGTTCCACATCAAACGTGAAAGGAGCCTTGATTTCCTTGATGGCACTCCAGACAAAACCCAAGATCACTGTCTCAAGTCTAGAGGGATCCTGAGGTCACTGGAGCAACACGAAAGGGCTCCGTGGACCCCAAATCAACTCGAGATGAGAGCTTAGCCCCTGGCTTCGACTCAAGAGGAATACCAACTTTCCACAAGCACCTCAAGAGGAGGCTTCTCTCAGCTACAGGTATTTGAGAGGGACCCTGAGTTTGTGGCCTCAAGTGCAATGGACACCGAGATGCTCTGACTCGAAGTAAGGCCGGATATCCCTGCAGTGAATTGAATGCAGGCTCGTCTTGCATCTCTCAAGACGAAGGGATGTCTGAATCCCCTGTGGAGACCACAGAGAAAGAACTAGTTCTCCGCCTCATCGCGACAGGAGGCCTCACATCATTTGAAAACTCGAGAGGTCCGCGGAGATCAATGCTTCCAAAGGAGACGATGCCTGACTCCTCTTGAAAATGGATAGGAGTCCCAGGATCCCTGTGGCACGTGGAAAGGTACCCTGGGTCTCCCGCCTCACGTGGAGACGCGTCCCAATTGCCATGCCAAGACTCGAGGAGAATCCCGAGGTGTCCCTCGCACCTAGGCAGGAGTCCTGACGTCGCTGAACAAACACGTGTCTGGAAGGGCCCTCCCCGTCGTAACTCGAGAATATACCCCAGGTTCCGGCCGCAACTCGAGAAAAACCATGAGACTTCCCCCTCGCCGCGAGATGAGGCCCGATTCCCCTGCACTGCGTGCAGAGCAATTCCGTGTTCCACATCAAACGTGAAAGGAGCCTTGATTTCCTTGATGGCACTCCAGAGAAAACCCAAGATCACTGTCTCAAGTCTAGAGGGATCCTGAGGTCACTGGAGCAACAAGAAAGGGCTCCGTGGACCCCAAATCAACTCGAGATGAGAGCTTAGTCCCTTGCTTCGAGTCAAGAGGAATACCAACTGTCCACAATCACCTCAAGAGGAGGCTTCTCTCAGCTACAGGTATGTGAGAGGGACCCTGAGTTTGTGGCCTCAAGTGGAATGGACACCGAGATGCTCTGACTCGAAGTAAGGCCGGATATCCCTGCAGGGAATTGAATGCAAGCTCGTCTTGCATCTCCCAAGACGAAGGGATGTCTGAATCCCCTGTGGAGACCACAAAGAAAGACCTGGTCCTCCGCCTCATCGTGACCGGAGGCCTCACATCCTTTGAAAATTCGACAGGTATGCGGAGATCAATGCTTCCAAAGTAGACGATGCCTGACTCCTCTTCAAAATGGATAGGAGTCCCACGATCCCTGTGTCACGTGGAAAGGGACCCTGGGTCTCCCGCCTCACGTGGAGACGCGTCCCAATTGCCATGCCAAGACTCGAGGAGAATCCCGAGGTGTCCCTCGCACCTAGGCAGGAGTCCTGACGTCGCTGAACAAACACGTGTCTGGAAGGGCCCTCCCCGTCGTAACTCGAGAATATACCCCAGGTTCCAGCCGCAACTCGAGAAAAACCATGAGACTTCCCCCTCGCCGCGAGATGAGGCCCGATTCCCCTGCACTGCGTGCAGAGCAATTCCGTGTTCCACATCAAACGTGAAAGGAGCCTTGATTTCCTTGATGGCACTCCAGAGAATACCCAAGATCACTGTCTCAAGTCTAGAGGGATCCTGAGGTCACTGTAGCAACAAGAAAGGGCTCCGTGGACCCCAAATCAACTCGAGATGAGAGCTTAGTCCCTGGCTTCGACTCAACAGGAATACCAACTTTTCACAAGCAACTCAAGAGGAGGCTTCTCTCAGCTACAGGTATGTGAGAGGGACCCTGAGTTTGTGGCCTCAAGTGGAATGGACACCGAGATGCTCTGACTCGAAGTAAGGCCGGATATCCCTGCAGTGAATTGAATGCAGGCTCGTCTTGCATCTCCGAAGACGAAGGGATGTCTGAATCCCCTGTGGAGACCACAGAGAAAGACCTAGATCTCCGCCTCATCGCGACCGGAGGCCTCACATCCTTTGAAAACTCGAGAGGTCTGCGGAGATCAATGCTTTCAAAGGAGACGATGCCTGACTCCTCTTGAAAATGGATAGGAGTCCCAGGATCCCTGTGGCACGTGGAAAGGGACCCTGGGTCTCCCGCCTAACGTGGAGACGCGTCCCAATTGCCATGCCAAGACTCGAGGAGAATCCCGAGGTGTCCCTCGCACCTAGGCAGGAATCCTGACGTCGCTGAACAAACACGTGTCAGGAAGGGCCCTCCCCGTCGTAACTCGAGAATATACCCAAGGTTCCGGCCGCAACTCGAGAAAAATCATGAGACTTCCCCCTCGCCGCGAGATGAGGCCCGATTCCCCTGCACTGCATGCAGAGCAATTCCGTTTTCCACATCAAACGTGAAAGGAGCCATGATTTCCTTGATGGCACTCCAGAGAAAACCCAAGATCACTGTCTCAAGTCTAGAGGGATCCTGAGGTCACTGGAGCAACACGAAAGGGCTCCGTGGACCCCAAATCAACTCGAGATGAGATCTTAGTCCCTGGCTTCGACTCAAGAGGAATACGAACTTTCCACAAGCACCTCAATAGGAGGCTTGTCTCAGCTACAGGTATGTGAGAGGGACCTTGAGTTTGTGGCCTCAAGTGGAATGGACACCGAGATGCTCTGACTAGAAGTAAGGCCGGATATCCCTGCAGTGAATTGAATGCAGGCTCATCTTGCATCTCCAAAGATGAAGGGATGTCTGAATCCCCTGTGGAAACCACAGAGAAAGACCTAGTCCTCCGCCTCATAGCGACCGGTGGCCTCACACCCTTTGAAAACTTGAGAGGTCCGCGGAGATCAATGCTTCCAAAGGAGACGATGCCTGACTCTTCTTGAAAATGGATAGGAGTCCCAGGATCCCTGTGGCACGTGGAAAGGGACCCTGGGTCTCCCGCCTCACGTGGAGACGCGTCCCAATTGCCATGCCAAGACTCGAGGAGAATCCCGAGGTGTCCCTCGCACCTAGGCAGGAGTCATGACGTCGCTGAACAAACACGTGTCAGGAAGGGCCCTCCCCGTCGTAACTCGAGAATATACCCCAGGTTCCGGCCGCAACTCGAGAAAAATCATGAGACTTCCCCCTCGCCGCGAGATGAGGCCCGATTCCCCTGCACTGCATGCAGAGCAATTCCGTGTTCCACATCAAACGTGAAAGGAGCCTTGATTTCCTTGATGGCACTCCAGAGAAAACCCAAGATCACTGTATCAAGTCTAGAGGGATCCTGACGTCAATGGAGCAACACGAAAGGGCTCCGAGGACCCCAAATCAACACGAGATGCGATCTTAGTCCCTGGCTTCGACTCAAGAGGAATACCAACTTTCCACAAGCACCTCAATAGGAGGCTTGTCTCAGCTACAGGTATGTGAGAGGGACCCTGAGTTTGTGGCCTCAAGTGGAATGGACACCGTGATGCTCTGACTAGAAGTAAGGCCGGATATCCCTGCAGTGAATTGAATGCAGGCTCATCTTGCATCTCCCAAGATGAAGGGATGTCTGAATCCCCTGTGGAGACCACAGAGAAAGACCTAGTCCTCCGCCTCATCGCGACCGGAGGCCTCACACCCTTTGAAAACTCGAGAGGTCCGCGGAGATCAATGCTTCCAAAGGAGACGATGCCTGACTCCTCTTGTAAATGATAGGAGTCCCAGGATCCCTGTGGCACGTGGAAAGGGACCCTGGGTCTCCCGCCTAACGTGGAGACGCGTCCCAATTGCCATGCCAAGACTCGAGGAGAATCCCGAGGTGTCCCTCGCACCTAGGCAGGAGTCCTGACGTCGCTGAACAAACACGTGTCTGGAATGGCCCTCCCTGTTATAACTTGAGAATATACCCCAGGTCCCGGCCGCAACTCGAGAAAACCCATGAGACTTCCCCCTCGCCGCGAGATGAGACCCGATTCCCCTGCACTGCGTGCAGAGCAGTTTCGTGTTCCACAAAAAAGTGAAAGGAGCCTTGATTTCCTTGATGGCACTCCAGAGAAAACCCAAAATCACTGTCTCAAGTCTAGAGGGATCCTGAGGTCACTGGAGCAACACGAAAGGGCTCCATGGACCCCAAATCAACTCGAGATGAGACCTTAGTCCCTGGCTTCGAATCAAGAGGAATATCAACTTTCCACAAGCACCTCAAGAGGAGGCTTCTCTCAGCTACAGGTATGAGAGAGGGACCCTGAATTTGTGGCCTCAAGTGGAATGAACAACGAGATGCTCTGACTCGAAGTAAGGCCGGATATCCCTGCAGTGAATTGAATGCAGGATCGTCTTGCATCTCCAAGACGAAGGGGTGTCTGAATCCCCTGTTGAGACCAGAGAGAAAGACCTAGTTCTCCGCCTCATCGTGACTGGAGGCCTCACATCCTTTGAAAACTCGAGGGGTCCGCGGAGATCAATGCTTCCAATGGAGACGATGCCTGACTCCTCTTGAAAATGGATAGGAATCCCAGGATCCCTGTGGCACGTGGAAAGGGAACCTGGGTCTCCCGCCTCACGTGGAGACGCGTCCCAATTGCCATGCCAAGACTCGAGGAGAATCCCGAGGTGTCCCTCGCACCTAGGCAGGAGTCCTGACGTCGCTGAACAAACACGTGTCTGGAAGGGCCCTCCCCATCGTAACTCGAGAATATACCCCAGGTTCCGGCCGCAACTCGAATAAAACCATGAGACTTCCCCCTCGAGGCGAGATGAGCCCTGATTCCCCTGCACTGCATGCAGAGCAATTCCGTGTTCCACATCAAAAGTGAAAGGAACCTTCATTTCCTTGATGGCACTCCAGAGAAAACCCAGAGTCACTGTCTGAAGTCTAGAGGGATCCTGAGGTAACTGGAGCAACACGAAAGGGCTCCGTGGACCCCAAATCAACTCGAGATGAGAGCTTAGTCCCTGTCTTCGACTCAAGAGGAATACCAAGTTTCCACAAGCACCTCAAGAAGAGGCTTCTCTCAGCTACATGGATGTGAGAGGTACCCTGAGTTTGTGGCCTCAAGTGGAATGGACCCGAGATGGTCTGACTCGAAGTAAGGTCGGATATCCCTGCAGTGAATTGAATGCAGGCTCGTCTTGCATCTCCCAAGACGAAGGGATGTCTGAATACCCTGTGGAGACCACAGAGAAAGACCTAGTCCTCCGCCTCATCGCGACCGGAGGCCTCACATCCTTTGAAAACTCGAGAGGTCCGCGGAGATCAATGCTTCCAAAGGAGACGATGCCTGACTCCTCTTGAAAATGGATAGGAGTCCCAGGATCCCTGTGGCACGTGGAAAGGGACCCTGGGTCTCCCGCTTCACGTGGAGACGCGTCCCAATTGCCATGACAAGATTCGAGGAGAATCCCGAGGTGTTCCTCACAGCTAGGCACGAGTCCTGACGTCGCTGAACAAACACGTGTCTAGAAGGGCCCTCCCCGTCGTAACTCGAGAATGTACCCAAGGTTCCGGCCGCAACTCGAGAAAAACCATGAGATTTCCCCCTCGCCGCCAGATGAGGCCCGATTCCCCTGCACTGCGTGCAGTACAATTCCGTGTTCCACATCAAACGTGAAAGGAGCCTTGATTTCCTTGATGGCACTCCAGAGAAAACCCAAGATCACTGTCTCAAGTCTAGAGGGATCCTGAGGTCACTGGAGCAACACGAATGGGCTCCATGGACCCCAAATCAACTCGAGATGAGAGCTTAGTCCCTGGCTTCGACTCAAGAGGAATACCAACTTTCCACAAGCACCTCAAGAGGAGGCTTCTCTCAGCTACATGTATGTGAGAGGGACCCTGAGTTTGTGACCTCAAGTGGAATGGACACCGAGATGCTCTGACTCGAAGTAAGGCCGGATATCCCTGCAGTGAATTGAATGCAGGCTCGTCTTGCATCTCCCAAGATGAAGGGATGTCTGAATCCCCTGTGGAGACCACAGAGAAAGACCTAGTTCTCCGCCTCATTGCGACCGGAGGCCTCACATCCGTTCAAAACTGGAGAGGTCCGCGGAGATCAATGCTTCCAAAGGAGACGATGCCTGACTCCTCTTGAAAATGGATAGAAGTCCCAGGATCCCTGTGGCACATGGAGAGGGACCCTGGGTCTCACGCCTCAGGTGGAGAAGCGTCCCAATTGCCATGCCAGACTCGCGGAGAATCCAGAGTTTTCCCTCGCACCTAGGCAAGAGTCCTGACGTCGCTGAACAAACACGTGTCTGGAAGGGCCCTCCATGTAGTAACTAGAGAATATACCCCAGGTTCCGGCCGCAACACGAGAAAAACCATGAGACTTCCCCCTCGCCGCGATATGAGGTCCGATGCCCCTGCACTGCGTGCAGAGCAATTCCGTGTTCCACATCAAACGTGAAAGGAGCCTTGATTTCCTTGATGGCACTCCAGATAAAACCCAAGATCACTGTCTCAAGTCTAGAGGGATCCTGAGGTCACTGGAGCAACAGGAAAGGGCTCCGTGGACCCCAATTCAACTCGAGATGAGAGCTTAGTCCCTGGCTTCGACTCAAGAGGAATACCAACTTTCCACAAGCACCTCAAGAGGAGGCTTCTCTCAGCTACAGGTATGTGAGATGGACCCTGAGTTTGTGGCCTCAAGGGGAATGGACACCGTGATGCTCTGACTCGAAGTTCGGCCGGATATCCCTGCAGTGAATTGAATGCAGGCTCGTCTTGCATCTCCCAAGACGAAGGGATGTCTGAATCCCCAGTGGAGACCACAGAAAAAGACCTAGTCCACCGCCTCAACGCAACCGGAGGACTCATATCCTTTGAAAATTCGAGAGGTTCACGGAGATAAATACTTCCGATGGAGACGATGCCTGACTCCTCTTGAAAATGGATAGGAGTCCCAGGATCCCTGTGGCACGTGGAAAGGGACACTGGGTCTCCCGCCTCACGTGGAGACGCGTCCCTATTGCCATGCAAAGACTCGAGGAGAATCCCGAGGTGTCCCTCGCACCTAGGCAGGAGTCCTGACATCGCTGAACAAACACGTGTCTGGAAGGGCCCTCCCCGTCGTAACTCGAGAATATACCCCAGGTTCCGGCCGCAACTTGAGAAAAATCATGAGACATCCCCCTTGCCGCAAGATGAGGACAATTCCCCTGCACTGCGTGCAGAGCAATTCCGTGTTCCACCTCAAACTTGAAAGGAGCCTTGATTTCCTTGATGGCACTCCAGAGAAAACCCAAGATCACTATCTCAAGTCTAGAGGGATCCTGAGGTCACTGGAGCAACACGAAAGGGCTCCGTGGACCCCAAATCAACTCGAGATGAGAGCTTAGTCCCTAGCTACGACTCAAGAGGAATACCAACTTTCCACAAGCACCTCAAGAGGAGGCTTCTCTCAGCTACAGGTATGTGAGATGGACCCTGAGTTTGTGGCCTCAAGTGGAATGGACACCGAGATGCTTTGACTCGAAGTAAGGCCGGATATCCCTGCAGTGAATTGAATGCAGGCTCGTCTTGTATCTCCCAAGATGAAGGGATGTCTGAATCCCCTGTGGAGACCACAGAGAAAGACCTAGTTCTCAGCCTCAACGCGACCGGAGGCCTCACATCCTTTGAAAACTCGAGAGGTCCGCGGAGATCAATGCTTCCAAAGGAGACGATGCCTCACTCCTCTTGAAAATGGATAGGAGTCCCAGGTTCCCTGTGGCACGTCGAAAGGGACCCTGGGTCTCCCGCCTCACGTGGAGACGCGTCCCAATTGCCATGCCAAGACTCGAGGAGAATCCCGAGGTGTCCCTCGCACCTAGGCAGGAGTCCTGACGGCGCTGAACAAACACGTGTCTGGAAGGGCCCTCCCCGTCGTAACTCGAGAATATACCCCAGGTTCCAGCCGCAACTCGAGAAAAACCATGAGACTTCCCCCTTGCCGTGAGATGAGGCCCGATTCCCCTGCACTGCGTGCAGAGCAATTCCGTGTTCCACATCAAACGTGAAAGGAGGCTTGATTTCCTTGATGGCACTCCAGAGAAAACCCAAGATCACTGTCTCAAGTCTAGAGCGATCCTGAGGTCACTGTAGAAACACGAAAGGGCTCCGTGGACCCCAAATCAACTCGAGATGAGAGCTTAGTCCCTGGCTTCGACTCAAGAGGAATACCAACTTTTCACAAGCACCTCAAGAGGAGTCTTCTCTCAGCTACAGGTATGTGAGAGAGACCCTGAGTTTTTGGCCTCAAGTGGAATGGACACCGAGATGCTCTGACTCGAAGTAAGCCCGGATATCCCTGCAGTGAATTGAATGCAGGCTCGTCTTGCATCTCCCAAGACGAAGGGATGTCTGAATCCCCAGTGGAGACCACAGAAAAAGACCTAGTCCACCGCCTCAATGCAACCGGAGGCCTCATATCCTTTGAAAACTCGAGAGGTCCACGGAGATCAATACTTCCGATGGAGACGATGCCTGAGTCCTCTTGAAAATGGATAGGAGTCCCAGGATCCCTGTGGCACTTGGAAAGGGACCGTCGGTCTCCCGCCTCACGTGGAGACGCGTCCCTATTGCCATGCAAAGACTCGAGGAGAATCCCGAGGTGTCCCTCGTAACTAGGCAGGAGTCCTGACGTCGCTGAACAAACACGTGTCTGGAAGGGCCCTCCCCGTCGTAACTCGAGATTATACCCCAGGTTCCGGCCGCAACTTGAGAAAAACCATGAGACATCCCCCTTGCCGCAAGATGAGGCCCATTCCCCTGCACTGCGTGCAGAGCAATTCTGTCTTTCCAATCAAACGTGAAAGGAGCCTTGATTTCCTTGATGGCACTCTAGAGAAAACCCAAGATCACTGTCTCAAGTCTAGAGGGATCCTGAGGTCCCTGGAGCAACACGAAAGGGCTCCGTGGACCACAAATCAACTCGAGATGAGAGCTTAGTTCCTGGCTTCGACTCAAGAGGAATACCAACTTTCCACAAGCACCTCAAGAGGAGGCTTCTCTCAGCTACAGGTATGTGAGAGGGACCCTGATTTTGTGACCTCAAGTGGAATGGACACCGAGATGCTGTGACTCGAAGTAAGGCCGGATATCCCTGCAGTGAATTGAATGCAGGCTCGTCTTGTATCTCCCAAGATGAAGGGATGTCTGAATCCCCTGTGGAGACCACAGAGAAAGACCTAGTTCTCCGCCTCAACGCGACCGGAGTCCTCACATCCTTTGAAAATTCGAGAGGTCCGCGGAGATCAATGCTTCCAAAGGAGACGATGCCTGACTCCTCTTGAAAATGGATAGGAGTCCCAGGATCCCTGTGGCACGTGGAAAGGGAACCTGGGTCTCCCGCCTCACATGGAGACGCGTCCCAATTGCCATGCCAAGACTCGAGGAGAATCCCGAGGTGTCCCTCGCACCTAGGCAGGAGTCCTGACGGCGCTGAACAAACACGTGTCTGGAAGGGCCCTCCCCGTCGTAACTCGAGAATATACCCCAGGTTCCGGCCGCAACTCGAGAAAAACCATGAGACTTCCCCCTCGCCGTGAGATGAGGCCCGATTCCCCTGCACTGCGTGCAGAGCAATTCCGTGTTCCACATCAAACGTGAAAGGAGGCTTGATTTCCTTGATGGCACTCCAGAGAAAACCCAAGATCACTGTCTCAAGTCTAGAGGGATCCTGAGGTCACTGGAGCAACACGAAAGGGCTCCGTGGACCCCAAATCAACTCGAGATGAGAGCTTAGTCCCTGGCTTTGACTCAAGAGGAATACCAACTTTTCACAAGCACCTCAAGAGGAGGCTTCTCTCAGCTACAGGTATGTGAGAGGGACCCTGAGTTTGTGGCCACAAGTGGAATGGACACCGAGATGCTCTGACTCGAAGTAAGCCCGGATATCCCTGCAGTGAATTGAATGCAGGCTCGTCTTGCATCTCCCAAGACGAAGGGATGTCTGAATCCCCAGTGGAGACCACAGAAAAAGACCTAGTCCACCGCCTCAATGCAACCGGAGGCCTCATATACTTTGAAAACTCGAGAGGTCCACGGAGATCAATACTTCCGATGGAGACGATGCCTGAGTCCTCTTGAAAATGGATAGGAGTGCCAGGATCCCTGTGGCACGTGGAAAGGGACCGTGGGTCTCCCGCCTCACGTGCAGACTCGTCCCTATTGCCATGCAAAGACTCGAGGAGATTCCCGAGGTGTCCCTCGCACCTAAGCAGGAGTCCTGACGTCGCTGAACAAACACGTGTCTGGAAGGGCCCTCCCCGTCGTAACTCGAGAATATACCCCAGGTTCCGGCCGCAACTTGAGAAAAACCATGAGACATCCCCCTTGCCGGAAGATGAGGCCCATTCCCCTGCACTGCGTGCAGAGCAATTCCGTGTTCCACATCAAACTTGAAAGGAGCCTTGATTTCCTTGACGGCACTCCAGAGAAAACCCAAGATCACTGTCTCAAGTCTAGAGGGATCCTGAGGTCACTGGTGCAAAAAGAAAGGGCTCCGTGGACCCCAAATCAACTCGAGATGAGAGCTTAGTCCCTGGCTTCGACTCAAGAGGAATACCAACTTTCCAAAAGCACCTCAAGAGGTGGCTTCTCTCAGCCACAGGTGTTGAAAAGGACCCTGAGTTTGTGGCCTCAAGTGGAATGGACACCGAGATGCTCTGACTCAAAATAATGCCGGATATCCCTGCAGTGAATTGAAAGCAGGCTCGTCTTGCATCTCCCAAGACGAAGTGATGTCTGAATCCCCTGTGCAGAACACAGAGAAAGACCTAGTCCTCCGCCTCAACGCGACCGGAGGCCTCACATCCTTTGAAAACTCGAGAGGTCTGCAGAGATCAATGCTTCCAAAGGAAACGATGCCTGACTACTCTTGAAAATGGATAGGAGTCCCAGGATCACTGTGGCACGTTGAAAGGGACCCTGGTTCTCCCGCCTCACGTGGAGACGCGTCCCAATTGCCATGCCAAGACTCGAGGAGAATCCCGAGGTGTCCCTCGCACCTAGGCAGGGTCCTGACGTCGCTGAACAATCACGTGTCTGGAAGGGCCCTCCCCTTCGTAACTCGAAAATATACCCAAGGTTCTGGCTGCAACTCGAGAAAAACCATGAGATTTCCCCCTCGCCGCGAGTTGAAGCCCGATTCCCCTGCACTGCATGCAGAGCAATTCCGTGTTCCACATCAAACGTGAAAGGAGCCTTGATTTCCTTGATGGCACTCCAGAGAAAACCCAAGATCACTGTCTGAAGTCTAGAGGGATCCTGAGGTCACTGGAGTAACACGAAAGGGCTCCGTGGACCCCAAATCAACTCGAGATGAGAGCTTAGTCCCTGGATTAAACTCAAGAGGAATACCAACTTTCCACAAGCACCTCAAGAGGAGGCTTCTCTCAGCTACAGGTATGTGAGAGGAACCCTGAGTTTGTGGCCTCAAGTGGAATGGACACCGAGATGCTCTGACTCGAAGTAAGGCCGGATATCCCTGCAGTGAATTGAATGCAGGCTCGTCTTGCATCTCCCAAGACGAAGGGATGTCTGAATCCCCTGTGGAGACCACAGAGAAAGACCTAGCCCTCCGCCTCATCGTGACCAGACGCCTCACATCCTTTGAAAACTCGAGAGGTCTGCAGAGATCAATGCTTCCAAAGGAGACGATGCCTGACTCCTCTTGAAAATGGATAGGAGTCCCAGGATCACTGTGGCACGTGGAAAGGGACCCTGGGTCTCCCGCCTCACGTGGAGGCGCGTCCCAATTGCCATGCCAAGACTCGAGGAGAATCCCGAGGTGTCCCTCGCACCTAGGCAGGGTCCTGACGTCGCTGAACAAACACGTGTCTGGAAGGGCCCTCCCCGTCGTAACTCGAGAATATACCCAAGGTTCCGGCCGCAACTCGAGAAAAACCATGAAATTTCCCCCTCGCCGCGAGTTGAGGCCCGATTCCCCTGCACTGCATGCAGAGCAATTCCGTGTTCCACATCAAACGTGAAAGGAGCCTTGATTTCCTTGATGGCACTCCAGAGAAAACCCAAGATCACTGTCTCAAGTCTAGAGGGATCCTGAGGTCACTGGAGCAACACGAAAGGGCTCCGTATAACCCAAATCAAATCGAGATG
Source organism: Dama dama (assembly GCF_033118175.1). Classification (NCBI taxonomy): domain Eukaryota; kingdom Metazoa; phylum Chordata; class Mammalia; order Artiodactyla; family Cervidae; genus Dama; species Dama dama. The sequence goes on along the minus strand of NC_083697.1, from coordinate 6,319,108 downwards.
AGAGCTTAGTCCCTGGCTTCGACTCAAGAGGAATACCAACTTTCCACAAGCACCTCACGAGGAGGCTTCTCTCAGCTACAGGTATGTGAGAGGGACCCTGAGTTTGTGGCCTCAAGTGGAATGGACACCGAGATGCTCTGACTCGAAGTAAGGCCGGATATCCCTGCAGCGAATTGAATGCAGGCTCGTCTTGCATCTCCCAAGACGAAGGGATGTCTGAATCCGCTGTGGAGACGACAGAGAAAGACCTAGTCCTCTGCCTCATCGCGACCGGAGGCCTCACATCCTTTGAAAATTCGAGAGGTATGCGGAGATCAATGCTTCCAAAGGAGACGATGCTTGACTCCTGTTGAAAATGGATAGGAGTCCCAGGATCCCTGTGGCACGTGGAAAGGGACACTGGGTCTCCCGCCTCACGTGGAGACGCGTCCCAATTGCCATGCCAAGACTCGAGGAGAATCCCGAGGTGTCCCTCGCACCTAGGCAGGAGTCCTGACGTCGCTGAACAAACACGTGTCTGGAAGGGCCCTCCCCGTCGTAATTCGAGAATATACCCCAGGTTTCAGCCGCAACTCGAGAAAAACCATGAGACTTCCCCCTCGCCACGAGATGAGGCCCGATTCCCCTGCACTGCGTGCAGACCAATTCCGTGTTCCACATCAAACGTGAAAGGAGCCTTGATTTCCTTGATGGCACTCTAGAGAAAACACAAGATCACTGTCTGAAGTCTAGAGGGATCCTGAGGTCACTGGAGCAACACGAAAGGGCTCCGTATAACCCAAATCAACTCGAGATGAGAGCTTAGTCTCTGGCTTCGACTCAAGAGGAATACGAACTTTCCACAAGCACCTCAAGAGGAGGCTTCTCTCAGCTACAGGTATGTGAGAGGGACCCTGAGTTTGTGGCCTCAAGTGCAATGGACACCGAGATGCTCTGACTCGAAGTAAGGTCGGATATCCCTGCAGTGAATTGAATGCAGGCTCGTCTTGCATCTCCCAAGACGAAGGGATGTCTGAATCCCCTGTGGAGACCACAGAGAAAGACCTAGTCCTCCGCCTCATCGTGACCGGAGGTCTCACATCCTTTGAAAACTCGAGAGGTCTCCAGAGATCAATGCTTCCAAAGGAGACGATGCCTGACTCCTCTTGAAAATGGATAGGAGTCCCAGGATCCCTGTGGCACGTGGAAAGGGACACTGGGTCTCCCGCCTCACGTGGAGACGCGTCCCAATTGCCATGCCAAGACTCGAGGAGAATCCCGAGGTGTCCCTCGCACCTAGGCAGGACTCCTCACGTCGCTGAACAAACACGTGTCTGGAAGGGCCCTCCCCGTCGTAACTCGAGAATATACCCCAGGTTCCGGCCGCAACTCGAGAAAAACCATGAGACTTCCCCCTCGCTGCGAGATGAGGCCCGATTCCCCTGCACTGCGTGCAGACCAATTCCGTGTTCCACATCAAACGTGAAAGGAGCCTTGATTTCCTTGATGGCACTCCAGAGAAAACCCAAGATCACTGTCTCAAGTCTAGAGGGATCCTGAGGTCACTGGAGCAACAGGAAAGGGCTCCGTGGGCCCCAAATCAACTCGAGATGAGAGCTTAGTCCCTGGCTTCGACTCAAGAGGAATACCAACTTTCCCCAAGCACCTCAAGAGGAGGCTTCTCTCAGCTACAGGTATGTGAGAGGGACCCTGAGATTGTGGCCTCAAGTGGAATGGACACCGAGATGCTCTGACTCGAAGTAAGGCCGGATATCCCTGCAGTGAATTGAATGCAGGCTCGTCTTGCATCTCCCAAGACGAAGGGATGTCTGAATCCCCTGTGGAGACCACAGAGAAAGACCTAATTTTCCGCCTCATCGCGACCGGTGGCCTCACATCCTTTGAAAATTCGAGAGGTCCACGGAGATCAATGCTTCCAAAGGAGACGATGCCTGACTCCTCTTGAAAATGGATAGGAGTCCCAGGATCTCTGTGGCACGTGGAAAGGGAACCTGGGTCTCCCGCCTCACGTGGAGACGCGTCCCAATTGCCATGCCAAGACTCGAGGAGAATCCCGAGGTGTCCCTCGCACCTAGGCAGGAGTCCTGACGTCGCTGAACAAACACGTGTCTGGAAGGGCCCTCCCCATCGTAACTCGAGAATATACCCCAGGTTCCGGCCGCAACTCGAGAAAAACCATGAGATATCCCCCTCGCCGCGAGTTGAGGCCCGATTCCCCTGCACTGCGTGCAGAGCAATTCCGTGTTCCACTTCAAACGTGAAAGGAGCCTTGATTTCCTTGATGGCACTCCAGAGAAAACCCAAGATCACTGTCTCAATTCTAGAGGGATCCTGAGGTCACTGGAGCAACACGAAAGGGCTCCGTGGACCCCAAATCAACTCGAGATGAGAGCTTAGTCCCTGGCTTAGACTCAAGAGGAATACCACTTTCCACAAGCACCTCAAGAGGAGGCTTCTCTCAGCTACAGGTAAGTGAGAGGGACCCTGAGTTTGTGGCCTCAAGTGCAATGGACACCGAGATGCTCTGACTCGAAGTAAGGCCGGATATCCCTGCAGTGAATTGAATGCAGGCTCGTCTTGCATCTCCCAAGACGAAGGGATGTATGAATCCCCTGTGGAGACCACAGAGAAAGACCTAGTCCTCCGCCTCATCGCGACCGGAGGCCTCACATCCTTTGAAAACTCGAGAGGTCCGCGGAGATCAATGCTTCCATAGGAGAAGATGCCTGACCCTTCTTGAAAATGGATAGGAGTCCCAGCATCCCTGTGGCACGTGGAAAGGGAACCTGGGTCTCCCGCGTCACGTGGAGACGCGTCCCAATTGCCATGCCAAGACTCGAGGAGAATCCCGAGGTGTCCCTCGCACCTAGGCAGGAGTCCTGACGTCGCTGAACAAACACATGTCTGGAAGGGCCCTCCCCGTAGTAACTCGAGAATATAACCCAGGTTCCGGCCGCAACTCGAGAAAAACCATGAGACTTCCCCCTCGCCGCGAGATGAGGCCCGATTCCCCTGCACTGCGTGCAGAGCAATTCCGTATTCCACATCAAACGTGAAAGGAGCCTTGATTTCCTTGATGGCACTCCAGAGAAAACCCAAGATCACTGTCTGAAATCTAGAGGGATCCTGAGGTCACTGGAGCAACACGAAAGGGCTCCGTGGACCCTAAATCAACTCGAGATGAGAGCTTAGTCCCTGGCTTTAAATCGAGAGGAATACCAAATTTCCACAAGCACCTCAAGAGGAGGCTTCTCTCAGCTAATGGTATGTGAGAGGGACACTGAGTTTGTCGCCTCAAGTGGAATGTCCACCGAGATGCTCTGACTCGAAGTAAGGCCAGATATCCCTGGAGTGAAGTGAATGCAGCCTCGTCTTGCATCTCCCAAGACGAAGGGATGTCTGAATCCCCTGTGGAGACCACAGAGAAAGACCTAATTTTCCGCTTCATCGCGACCGGTGGCCTCACATCCTTTGAAAATTCCAGAGGTCTGCGGAGATCAATGCTTCCAAAGGAGACGATGCCTGACTCCTCTTGAAAATGGATAGGAGTCCCAGGATCCCTGTGGCACGTGGAAAGGGACCCTGGTTCTCCCGCCTCACGTGGAGACGCGTCCAAATTGCCATGCCAAGACTCGAGGAGAATCCCGAGCTGTCCTTCGCACCTAGGCAGGAGTTCTCACGTCGCTGAACACACCCGTGTCTGGAAGGGCCCTCCCCGTCGTAACTCGAGAATATACCCCAGGTTCCGGCCGCAACTCGAGAAAAACCATGAGACTTCCCCCTCCCCGCGAGATGAGGCCCGATTCCCCTGCACTGAGTGCAGACAAATTCCGTGTTCCACATCCAACGTGAAAGGACCCTTCATTTCCTTAATGGCACTCCAGAGAAAACCCAAGATCACTGTCTCAAGTCTAGAGGGATCCTGAGGTAACTGTAGCAACAGGAAAGGGCTCCGTGGACCCCAAATCAACTCGAGATGAGAGCTTAGACCCTGGCTTAGACTCAAGAGGAATACCAACTTTCCACAAGCACCTCAAGAGGAGGCTTCTCTCAGCTACAGGTATGTCAGAGGGACCCTGAGTTTGTGGCCTCAAGTGGAATGGACACCGAGATGCTCTGACTCGAAGTAAGGCCGGATATCCCTGCAGTGAATTGAATGCAGGCTCGTCTTGCATCTCCCAAGACGAAGGGTTGTCTGAATCCCCTGTGGAGCCCAGAGAGAAAGACCTAGTCCTCCGCCTCAACGCGACCGGAGGCCTCACATCCTTTGAAAACTCGAGAGGTCCGCGGAGATCAATACTTCCGAAGGAGACGATGCCTGACTCCTCTTGAAAATGGATAGGAGTCCCAGGATCCCTGGGGCACGTGGAAAGGGACCCTGGGTCTCCCGCCTCACGGGGAGACGCGTCCCAATTGCCATGCCAAGACTCGAGGAGAATCCCGAGGTGTCCCTCGCACCTAGGCAGGAGTCCTGACGTCGCTGAACAAACACGTGTCTGGAAGGGCCCTCCCCGTCTTAACTCGAGAATATACCCCAGGTTCCGGCCGCAACTCGAGAAAAACCATGAGATTTCCCCGTCGCCGCGAGTTGAGGCCCGATTCCCCTGCACTGCGTGCAGAGCAATTCCGTGTTCCACTTCAAACGTGAAAGGAGCCTTGATTTCCTTGATGGCACTCCAGAGAAAACCCAAGATCACTGTCTCAAGTCTAGAGGGATCCTGAGGTCACTGGAGCAACACGAAAGGGCTCCGTGGACCCCATTCAACTCGAGATGAGAGCTTAGTCCCTGGCTTCGACTCAAGAGGAATACCAACTTTCCACAAGCACCTCAAGAGGAGGCTTCTCTCAGCTACAGGTATGTGAGAGGGACCCTGAGTTTGTGGCCTCAAGTGGAATGGACACCGAGATGCTCTGACTCGAAGTAAGGCCGGATATCCCTGCAGTGAATTGAATGCAGGCTCGTCTTGAATCTCCGAAGAAGAAGGGATGTCTGAATCCCCTGTGGAGACCACAGAGAAAGACCTAGTTCTACGCCTCATCGCTACCGGAGGCCTGACATCCTTTGAAAACGCAAGAGGTACGCGGAGATCAATGCTTCCAAAGGAGAGGATGCCTGACTCCTCTTGAAAATGGATAGGAGTCCCAGGATCCCTTTGGCACGTGGGAAGGAACACTGGGTCTCCCGCCTCATGTGGAGACGCGTCCCAATTGCCATGCCAAGACTCGAGGAGAATCCCGAGGCGACCCTCGCCCCTATGCAGGAGTCCTGACGTCGCTGAACAAACACGTGTCTGGAAGGGCCCTCGCCGTCGTAACTCGAGAATATACCCCAGGTTCCGGCCGCAACTCGAGAAAAACCATGAGACTTCGCCCTCGCCGCTGGATGAGGCCCGATTCCCCTGCACTGCGTGCAGAGCAATTCCTTGTTCCACATCAAACGTGAAAGGACCCTTGATTTCCTTAATGGCACTCCAGAGAAAACCCAAGATCACTGTCTCAAGTCTAGAGGGATCCTGAGGTCACTGGAGCAACACGAAAGTGCTCCGTGGACCCCAAATCAACTCGAGATGAGAGCTTAGTCCCTGGCTTCGACTCAAGAGGAATACCAAATTTCCACAAGCACCTCAGGAGGAGGCTTCTCCCAGCTACTGGTATGTGAGAGCGACCCTGAGTTTGTGGCCTCAAGTGGAATGGACACGGAGATGCTCTGACTCGAAGTAAGGCCGGATATCCCTGAAGTGAATTGAATGCAGGCTCGTCTTGCATCTCCCAAGACGAAGGGATGTCTGAATCCCCTGTGGAGACCACAGAGAAAGACCGAGTTCTCCGCCTCATCGCGACCGGAGGCCTCACATCCTTTGAAAACTCGAGAGGTCCGCAGAGATCAATGCTTCCAAAGGAGACGATGCCTGACTCCTCTTGAAAATGGATAGGAGTCCCAGGATCCCTGTGGGACGTGGAAAGGGACCCTGGGTCTCCCGCCTCACGTGGAGACGCGTCAGAATTGCCATGCCAAGACTCGAGGAGAATCCCGAGGTGTCCCTCGCACCTAGGCAGGAGTCCTGACGTCGCTGAACAAACACGTGTCTGGAAGGGCCCTCCCCGTCGTAAATCTAGAATATACCCCAGGTTCCGGCCGCAACTCGAGAAAAACCATGAGACTTTCCCCTTGCCACGAGGTGAGGCCCGATTCCCCTGCACTGCATGCAGAGCAATTCCGTGTTCCACATCAAACATGAAAGGAGCCTTGATTTCCTTGATGGCACTCCAGAGAAAACCCAAGATCACTGTCTAGAGTCTAGAGGGATCCTGAGGTCACTGGAGCAACACGAAAGGGCTCCGTGGACCTCAAATCAACTCGAGATGAGAGCTTAGTCCCTGGCTTCGACTCAAGGGGAATACCAACTTTCCACAAGCACCTCAAGAGGAGGCTTCTCTCAGCTACAGGTATGTGAGAGAGACCATGAGTTTGTGGCCTCAAGTGGAATGGACACGGAAATGCTCTGACTCGAAGTAAGGCCGGATATCCCTGCAGTGAATTGAATGCAGGCTTGTCTTGCATCTCCCAAGACGAAGGGATGTCTGAATCCCCTGTGGAGACCACAGAGAAAGACCTAGTCCTCCGCCTCAACATGACCGGAGGCCTCACATCCTTTGAAAACTCGAGAGGTCCGCGGAGATCAATGCTTCCAAAGGAGACGATGCCTGACTCCTCTTGAAAATGGATAGGAGTCCCAGCATCCCTGTGGCACGTGGAAAGGGACTCTGGGTCTCCCGCCTCACGTGGAGACGCGTCCCAATTGCCATGCCAAGACTCGAGGAGAATCCCGAGGTGTCCCTCGCACCTAGGCAGGAGTCCTGACATCGCTGAACAAACACGTGTCTGGAAGGGCCCTCCCCGTCGTAAATGGAGAATATACCCCAGGTTCCGGCCGCAACTCGAGAAAAACTATGAGACTTCCCCCTCGCCGCTGGATGAGGCCCGATTCCCCTGCACTGCGTGCAGAGCAATTCCGTGTTCCACATCAAACGTGAAAGGAGCCTTGATTTCCTTGATGGCACTCCAGAGAAAACCCAAGATCACTGTCTCAAGTCTAGAGGGATCCTGAGGTCACTGGAGCAACACGAAAGGGCTCCGTGGACCCCAAATCAACTCGAGATGAGAGCTTAGTCCCTGGCTTCGACTCAAGGGGAATACCAACTTTCCACAAGCACCTCAAGAGGAGGCTTCTCTCAGCTACAGGTATGTGAGAGGGACCCTGAGTTTGTGGCCTCAAGTGGAATGGACACCGAGATGCTCTGACTCGAAGTAAGGCCGGATATCCCTGCAGTGAATTGAATGCAGGCTCGTCTTGCATCTCGCAAGACTAAGGGATGTCTGAATCCCCTGTGGAGACCACAGAGAAAGACCTAATTTTCCGCCTCATCGCGACCAGAGGCCTCACATCCTTTGAAAATTCGAGAAGTCCGCGGAGATCAATGCTTCCAAAGGAGACGATGCCTGACTCCTCTTGAAAATGGATAGGAGTCCCAGCATCCCTGTGGCACGTGGAAAGGGACCCTGGGTCTCCCGCCTCACGTGGAGACGCGTCCCCATTGCCATGCCAAGACTCGAGGAGAATCCCGAGGTGTCCCTCGCACCTAGGCAGGAGTCCTGACGTCGCTGAACAAACATGTGTCTGGAAGGGCCCTCCCCGTCGTAACTCGAGAATATACCCCAGGTTCCGGCCGCAACTCGAGAAAAACCATGAGACTTCCCCCTCGCCGCTGGATGAGCCCCGATTCCCCTGCACTGCGTGCAGAGCAATTCCATGTTCCACATCAAACGTGAAAGGAGCCTTGATTTCCTTGATGGCACTCCAGAGAAAACCCAAGATCACTGTCTCAAGTCTAGAGGGATCCTGAGGTCACTGGAGCAACACGAAAGGGCTCCGTGGACCCCAAATCAACTCGAGATGAGAGCTTAGTCCCTGGCTTCGACTCAAGGGGAATACCAAATTTCCACAAGCACCTCACGAGGAGGCTTCTCTCAGCTACAGGTATGTGAGAGGGACCCTAAGTTTGTGGCCTCAAGTGGAATGGACACCGAGATGCTCTGACTCGAAGTAAGGCCGGATATCCCTGCAGTGAATTGAATGCAGGCTCGTCTTGCATCTCACAAGACTAAGGGATGTCTGAATCCCCTGTGGAGACCACAGAGAAAGACCTAATTTTCCGCCTCATCGCGACCAGAGGGCTCACATCCTTTGAAAAATCGAGAGGTCCGCGGAGGTCAATGCTTCCAAAGGAGACGATGCCTGACGCCTCTTGAAAATGGATAGGAGTCCCAGCATGCCTGTGGCACGTGGAAAGGGAGCCTGGGTCTCCCACCTCACGTGGAGACGCGTCCCAATTGCCATGCCAAGACTCGAGGAGAATCCCGAGGTGTCCCTCGCACCTAGGCAGGAGTCCTGACGTCGCTGAACAAACACGTGTCTGGAAGGGCCCTCCCCGTCGTAACTCGAGAATATACCCCAGGTTCCAGCCGCAACTCGAGAAAAACCATGAGACTTCCCCTTCACCGCTGGATGAGGCCCGATTCCAATGCACTGCGTGCAGAGCAATTGCAAGTTCCACATCAAACGTGAAAGGAGCCTTGATTTCCCTGATGGCACTCCAGAGAAAACCCAAGATCACTGTCTCAAGTCTAGAGGGATTCTGAGGTCACTGGAGCAACACGAAAGGGCTCCGTGGACCCCAAATCAACTCGAGATGAGAGCTTAGTCCCTGGCTTCGACTCAAGAGGAATACCAAATTTCCACAAGCACCTCAAGAGGAGGCTTCTCTCAGCTACAGGTATGTGAGAGGGACCCTGAGTTTGTGGCCTCAAGTGGAATGGACACGGAGATGCTCTGACTCGAAGTAAAGCCGGATATCCCTGCAGTGAATTGAATGCAGGCTCGTCTTGCATCTCCCAAGACGAAGGGATGTCTGAATCCCCTGTGGAGACCACAGAGAAAGACCGAGTTCTCCGCCTCATCGCAACCGGAGGCCTCACATCCTTTGAAAACTCGAGAGATCTGCGGAGATCAATGCTTCCAAAGGAGACGATGCCTGACTCCTCTTGAAAATGGATAGGAGTCCCAGGATCCCTGTGGCACGTGGAAAGGGACCCTGGGTCTCCCGCCTCACGTGGAGACGCGCCCCAATTGCCATGCCAAGACTCGAGGAGAATCCCGAGGTGTCCCTCGCACCTAGGCAGGAGTCCTCACGTCGCTGAACAAACACGTGTCTGGAAGGGCTCTCCCCGTCGTAACTCGAGAATATACCCCAGGTTCCGGCCGCAACTCGAGAAAAACCATTAGACTTCCCCATCCCCGCGAGATGAGGCCCGATTCCCCTGCACTGCGTGCAGAGCAATTCCGAGTTCCACATCAAACGTGAAAGGAGCCTTGATTTCCTTGATGGCACTCCAGAGAAAACCCAAGATCATTGTCTCAAGTCTAGAGTGATCCTGAGGTCACTGGAGCAACAGGAAAGGGCTCCGTGGACCCCAAATCAACTCGAGATGAGAGCTTAGTCCCTGGCTTCGACTCAAGGGGAATACCAACTTTCCACAAGCACCTGAAGAGGAGGCTTCTCTCAGCTATGGGTATGTGAGAGGGACACTGAGTTTGTGGCCTCAAGTGGAATGGACACCGAGATGCTCTGACTCGAAGTAAGGCCGGATATCCCTGCAGTGAATTGGATGCAGGCTCGTCTTGCATCTCCGAAGACGAAGGGTTGTCTGAATTCCCTGTGGAGACCACAGAGAAAGACCTAGTCCTCCGCCTCAAGGCGACTGGAGGCCTCACATCCTTTGAAAATTCGAGAGGTCCGCGGAGATCAATGCTTCCAAAGGAGACGATGCCTGAGTCCTCTTGAAAATGGATAGAAGTCCCAGGATCCCTGTGGCACGTGGAAAGGGACCCTGGGTCTCCCGCCTCACGTGGAGACGCGTCCCAATTGCCATGCCAAGACTCGAGGAGAATCCCGAGGTGTCCCTCCTACCTAGGCAGGAGTCCTGACGTCGCTGAACAATCACGTGTTTGGAAGGGCCCTCCCCGTCGTAACTCGAGAATATACCCCAGGTTCCGGCTGCAAATCGAGAAAAACCATGAGACTTCCCCCTCGCCGCGACATGAGGCCCGATTCTCCTGCCCTGCGTGCAGAGCAATTCCGTATTCCACATCAAACGTGAAAGGAGCCTTGATTTCCTTGATGGCACTCCAGAGAAAACCCAAGATCACTGTCTCAAGTCTAGAGGGATCGTGAGGTCACTGGAGCAACACGAAAGGGCTCCGTGGACCCCAAATCAACTCGAGAAGAGAGCTTAGTCCCTGGCTTTAAATCGAGAGGAATACCAAATTTCCACAAGCACCTCAAGAGGAGGCTTCTCTCAGCTAATGGTATGTGAGAGGGACCCTGAGTTTGTCGCCTCAAGTGGAATGTCCACCGAGATGCTCTGACTCAAAGTAAGGCCAGATATCCCTGCATTGAATTGAATGCAGGCTCGTCTTGCATCTCCCAAGACGAAGGGATGTCTGAATCCCCTGTGGAGACCACAGAGAAAGACCGAGTTCTCCGCCTCATCGCGACCGGAGGCCTCACATCCTTTGAAAACTAGAGAGGTCCGCGGAGATCAATGCTTCCAAAGGAGAAGATGCCTGACCCTTCTTGAAAATGGATAGGAGTCCCAGGATCCCTGTGGCACGTGGAAAGGGACCCTGGGTCTCCCGCCTCACGTGGAGACGCGTCCCAATTGCCATGCCAAGACTCGAGGAGAATCCCGAGGTGTCCTTCGCACCTAGGCAGGAGTCCTGATGTCGCTGAACAAACACGTGTCTAGAAGGGACCTCCCCGTCGTTACTCGAGAATATACCCCAGGTTCCGGGCGCAACTCGAGAAAAACCATGAGATTTCCCCCTCGCCGTGAGTTGAGGCCCGATTCCCCTGCACTGCATGCAGAGCAATTCCGTGTTCCACATCAAACGTGAAAGGAGCCTTGATTTCGTTGATGGCAGTCCAGAGAAAACCCAAGATCACTGTCTCAAGTCTAGAGGGATCCTGAGGTCACTGGAGCAACACGAAAGGGCTCCGTGGACCCCAAATCAACTCGAGAAGAGAGCTTAGTCCCTGGCTTTAAATCGAGAGGAATACCAAATTTCCACAAGCACCTCAAGAGGAGGCTTCTCTCAGCTAATGGTATGTGAGAGGGACCCTGAGTTTGTCGCCTCAAGTGGAATGTCCACCGAGATGCTCTGACTCAAAGTAAGGCCAGATATCCCTGCAGTGAATTGAATGCAGGCTCGTCTTGCATCTCCCAAGACGAAGGGATGTCTGAATCCCCTGGGGAGACCACAGAGAAAGACCGAGTTTTCCGCCTCAGCGCGACCGGAGGCCTCACATCCTTTGAAAACTCGAGAGGTCCGCAGAGATCAATGCTTCCAAAGGAGACGATGCCTGACTCCTCTTGAAAATGGATAGGAGTCCCAGGATCCCTGTGGGACGTGGAAAGGGACCCTGGGTCTCCCGCCTCACGTGAAGACGCGTCAGAATTGCCATGCCAAGACTCGAGGAGAATCCCGAGGTGTCCCTCGCACCTAGGCAGGAGTCCTGACGTCGCTGAACAAACACGTGTCTGGAAGGGCCCTCCCCGTCGTAAATCTAGAATATACCCCAGGTTCCGGCCGCAACTCAAGAAAAACCATGAGACTTTCCCCTTGCCACGAGGTGAGGCCCGATTCCCCTGCACTGCATGCAGAGCAATTCCGTGTTCCACATCAAACATGAAAGGAGCCTTGATTTCCTTGATGGCACTCCAGAGAAAACCCAAGATCACTGTCTAGAGTCTAGAGGGATCCTGAGGTCACTGGAGCAACACGAAAGGGCTCCGTGGACCTCAAATCAACTCGAGATGAGAGCTTAGTCCCTGGCTTCGACTCAAGGGGAATACCAACTTTCCACAAGCACCTCAAGAGGAGGCTTCTCTCAGCTACAGGTATGTGAGAGAGACCATGAGTTTGTGGCCTCAAGTGGAATGGACACGGAAATGCTCTGACTCGAAGTAAGGCCGGATATCCCTGCAGTGAATTGAATGCAGGCTCGTCTTGCATCTCCCAAGACGAAGGGATGTCTGAATCCCCTGTGGAGACCACAGACAAAGACCTAGTCCTCCGCCTCAACATGACCGGAGGCCTCACATCCTTTGAAAACTCGAGAGGTCCGCGGAGATCAATGCTTCCAAAGGAGACGATGCCTGACTCCTCTTGAAAATGGATAGGAGTCCCAGGATCACTTTGGCACGTGGAAAGGGACCCTGGGGCTCCCGCCTCACGTGGAGTCGCGTCCCCATTGCCATGCCAAGACTCGAGGAGAATGCCGAGGTGTCCCTCGCACCTAGGCAGGAGTCCTGACATCGCTGAACAAACACGTGTCTGGAAGGGCCCTCCCCGTCGTAAATGGAGAATATACCCCAGGTTCCGGCCGCAACTCGAGAAAAACTATGAGACTTCCCCCTCGCCGCTGGATGAGGCCCGATTCCCCTGCACTGCGTGCAGAGCAATTCCGTGTTCCACATCAAACGTGAAAGGAGCCTTGATTTCCTTGATGGCACTCCAGAGAAAACCCAAGATCACTGTCTCAAGTCTAGAGGGATCCTGAGGTCACTGGAGCAACACGAAAGGGCTCCGTGGACCCCAAATCAACTCGAGATGAGAGCTTAGTCCCTGGCTTCGACTCAAGGGGAATACCAACTTTCCACAAGCACCTCAAGAGGAGGCTTCTCTCAGCTACAGGTATGTGAGAGGGACCCTGAATGTGTGGCCTCAAGTGGAATGGACACCGAGATGCTCTGACTCGAAGTAAGGCCGGATATCCCTGCAGTGAATTGAATGCAGGTTCGTCTTGTATCTCCCAAGACGAAGGGTTGTCTGAATCCCATGTGGAGACCACAGAGAAAGACCTAGTACTCCGCCTCAACGCGACCGGAGGCCTCACATCCTTTGAAAACTCGAGAGATCCGGGGAGATCAATGCTTCCAAAGGAGAAGATGCCTGACTCCTCTTGAAAATGGATAGGAGTCCCAGGATCCGTGTGGCACGTGGAAAGGGACCCTGGGTCTCCCGCCTCACGTGGAGACGCGTCCCAATGGCAATGCCAAGACTCGAGGAGAATCCCGAGGTGTCCCTGGCACCTAGGCAGGCGTCCTGACGTCGCTGTGCAAACACGTGTCTGGAAGGGCCCTCCCCGTAGTAAATTGAGAATGTACCCCAGGTTCCGGCCGCAACTCGAGAAAAATCATGAGACTTCCCCCTCGCCGCGATATGAGGCCCGATTCCCCTGCACTGCGTGCAGAGCAATTCCGTGTTCCACATCAAACGTGAAAGGAGCCTTGATTTCTTTGATGACACTCCAGAGAAAACCCAAGATCAGTGTCTCAAGTCTAGAGAGATCCTGAGGTCACTGGAGCAAAGGAAAGGGCTCCATGGACCCTAAATCAACTCGAGATGAGAGCTTAGTCCCTGGCTTCGACTCAAGGGGAATACCAACTTTCCACAAGCACCTCAAGAGGAGGCTTCCTTCAGCTACAAGTATGTGAGAGGGACCCTGAGTTTGTGGCCTCAAGTAGAATGGACACCGAGATGCTCTGACTCGAAGTAAGGCCGGATATCCCTGCAGTGAATTGAATGCAGGCTCGTTTTGCATCTCCCAAGACGAAGGGGTGTCTGAATCCCTTGTGGAGACCACAGAGAAAGACCTAGTTCTCCGCCTCATCGCGACCGGAGGCCTCACATCCTTTGAAAACTCGAGAGGTCCGGGGAGATCAATGCTTCAAAAGGAGACGATGCCTGACTCTTCTTGAAAATGGATAGGAGTCTCAGGATCCCTTTGGCACGTGGAAAGAGACACTGGGTCTTCCGCCTCACGTGGAGACCCGTCCCAATTGCCATGCCAAGACTCGACGAGTATCCCGAGGTGTCCCTCGCACCTAGGCAGGAGTCCTGACGTCGCTGAACAAACACGTGTCTGGAAGGGCCCTCCCCGTAGTAACTTTAGAATGTACACCAGGTTCCGGCCGCAACTCGAGAAAAACCATGAGACATCCCCCTCGCCGCGAGATGTGGTCCGGTTCCCCTGCACAGCGTGCAGAGCAATTCCGTGTTCCACATCAAACGTGAAAGGAGCCTTGATTTCCTTGATGGCACTCCAGAGAAAACCCAAGATCACTGTCTCAAGTCTAGAGGGATCCTGAGGTCACTGGAGGAACAGGAAAGGGCTCCGTGGACCCTAAATCAACTCGAGATGAGAGCTTAGTCCCTGGCTTCGACTCAAGGGTCATACCAACTTTCCACAAGCACCTCAAGAGGAGGCTTCTCTCAGCTACAAGTATGTGAGAGGGACCCTGAGTTTGTGGCCTCAAGTGGAATTGACACGGAGATGCTCTGACTCGAAGTAAGGCCGGATATCCCTGCAGTGAATTGAATGCAGGCTCACCTTGCGTCTCCCAAGACGAAGGGTTGTCTGAATCCCCTGTGGAGACTACAGAGAAAGACCTAGTTCTCCGCCTCATCGCGACCGGAGGCCTCACATCCTTTGAAAACCCGAGAGGTCCGCGGAGATCAATGCTTCCAAAGGAGACGATGCCTGACTCCTCTTGAAAATGGATAGGAGTCCCAGGATCCCTGTGGCACGTGGAAAGGGACCCTGAGTCTCCTGCCTCACGTGGAGACGCCTCCCAATTGCCATGCCAAGACTCGAGGAGAATCCCGAGGTGTCCATCCCACCTAGGCAGGAGTGCTGACGTCGCTGAACAAACACGTGTCTGGAAGGGCCCTCCCCGTAGTAACTCGAGAATATACCCCAGGTTCCGGCCGCAACTCGAGAAAAACCATGAGAATTCCCCCTCGCCGCGAGATGAGGCCCGATTCCCCTGCACAGCGTGCAGAGCAATTCCGTGTTCCACATCAAACGTGAAAGGAGCCTTGATTTCCTTGATGGCACTCCAGAGAAAACCCAAGATCACTGTCTCAAGTCTAGAGGGATCCTGAGGTCACTGGAGCAACAGGAAAGGGCTCCGTGGACCCCAAATCAACTCGAGATGAGAGCTTAGTCCCTGGCTTCGACTCAAGAGGAATACCAACTTTCCACAAGCACCTCAAGAGGAGGCTTCTCTCAGCTACAGGTATGTGAGAGGGACCCTGAGTTTGTGGCCTCAAGTGGAATGGACATCGAGATGCTCTGACTCGAAGTAAGGCCGGATATCCCTGCAGTGAATTGAATGCAGGCTCGACTTGCGTCTCCCAAGATGAAGGGGTGTCTGAATCCCCTGTGGAGACAACAGAGAAGGAACTAGTCCTCCGCCTAATCGCGAGCGGAGGCCTCACATCCTTTGAAATCTCGAGAGGTCCGCGGAGATCAATACTTCCAAAGGAGACGATGCCTGACTCCTCTTGAAAATGAATAGGAATCCCAGGATCCCTGTGGCACGTGGAAAGGGACCCTGGGTCTCCCGCCTCATGTGGAGACGCGTCCCAATTGCCATGCCAAGCCTCGGGGAGATACCGAGGTGTCCATCGAACGTAGGCATTGGTTCTGACGTCGCTGAACAAACACGTGTCTGGAAGGGCACCCCAGTCGTAACTCGAACATATACTCCAGGTTCCGGCCGCAACTCGAGAAAAACAATGAGACTTCAAATTCGCCGCGAGATAAGGCCCAATTCCCCTGCACTGCGTGCAGAGCAATTCCGTGTTCCACATCAAACATGATGGGAGCCTTGATTTCCTTAATGGCACTCCAGAGAAAACCCAAGATCACTGTCTCAAGTCTAGAGGGATCCTGAGGTCACTGGAGCAACACGAAAGGGCTCCGTGGAAACCAAGTCAACTCGAGATGAGAGCTTAGTCCCCGGCTTCGACTCAAGAGGAATACCAACTTTCCACAAGCACCTCAAGAGGAGGATTCTCTCAGCTACAGGTATGTGAGAGGGACCTTGAGTTTGTGGCCTCAAGTGGAATGGACACCGAGAAGCTCTGACTCAAAGTTAGGCCGGATATCCCTGCAGTGAATTGAATGCAGGCTCGTCTTGCATCTCCCAAGACGAAGGGGTGTCTGAATCCCATGTGGAGACCACAGAGAAAGACCTAGTTCTCCGCCTCATCGCGACCGGAAGTCTCACATCCTTTGAAAACTCGAGAGGTCCGGGGAGATCAATGCTTCCAAAGGAGACGATGCCTGACTCCTCTTGAAAATGGATAGAAGTCCCAGGATCCGTGTGGGACGTGGAAAGGGACCCTGGTTCTCCCGCCTCACGTGGAGACGCGTCCCAATTGCCATGCCAAGACTCGAGGAGAATCCCGAGGTGTCCCTCGCACCTAGGCAGGAGTCCTGACTTCGCTGAGCAAACACGTGTCTGGAAGGGCCCTCCCCGTCGTAACTCGAGAATATACCCCAGGTTCCGGCCGCAACTCCAGAAAAACCATGAGACTTCCAACTCGCCGGGAGATGAGGCTCAATTCCCCTGCACTGCGTGCAGAGCAATTCCGTGTTCCACATCAAACATGATGGGAGCCTTAATTTCCTTGATGGCAATCCAGAGAAAACCCAAGATCACTGTCTCAAGTCTAGAGGGATCCTGAGGTCACTGTAGCAACACGAAAGGGCTCCGTGGACCCCAAATCAACTCGAGATGAGAGCTTAGTCCCTGGCTTCGACTCAAGAGGAATACCAACTTTCCACAAGCACCTCAAGAGGAGGCTTCTCTCAGCTACAGGTAGGTGAGAGGGACCCTGAGTTTGTGGCCTCAAGAGGAATGGACACCGAGATGCTCTGACTCGAAGTAAGGCCGGATATCCCTGCAGTGAATTGAATGCAGGCTCGTCTTGCATCTCCAAAGACGAAGGGATGTCTGAATCCCCTGTGGAGACAACAGAGAAAGAACTAGTCCTCCGCCTCATCGCGACCGGAGGCCTCACATCCTTTGAAAACTCGAGAGGTCCGCAGATATCAATGCTTCCAAAGGAGACGATGCCTGACGCCTCTTGTAAATGGATAGGAGTCCCAGGATCCCTCTGGCTCGTGGAAAGGGACCCTGGGTCTCCCGCCTCACGTGGAGACGCGTCCCAATTGCCATGCCAAGACTCGAGGAGAATCCCGAGGTGTCCCTCGCACCTAGGCAGGAGTCCTCACTTCGCTGAACAAACACGTGTCTGGAAGGGCCCTCCCCGTCGTAACTCGAGAATATACCCCAGGTTCCGGCCGCACCTCGAGAAAAACCATTAGACTTCCCCCTCGCCGCGAGTAGAGGCCCGATTCCCCTGCACTGCGTGCAGAGCAATTCCGTGTTCCACATCAAACGTGAAAGGGGCCTTGATTTCCTTGATGGCACTCCAGAGAAAACCCAAGATCACTGTCTCAAGTCTAGAGGGATCCTGAGGTCACTGGAGCAACACGAAAGGGCTCCGTGGACCCCAAATCAACTCGAGATGAGAGCTTAGTCCCTGGCTTCAACTCAAGGGGAATACCAACTTTCCACAAGCACGTCAAGAGGAGGCTTCTCTCAGCTACAGGTATGTGAGAGGGACCATGAGTCTCTGGCCTCAAGTGGAATGGACACCGAGATGCTCTGACTCGAAGTAAGGCCAGATATCCCTGCAGTGAATTGGATGCAGGCTCGTCTTCCATCTCCCAAGACGAAGGGATGTCTGAATCCCCTGTGGAGACCACAGAGAAAGACCTAATTCTCGCCAAATTGCGACCGGAGTACTCACATCCTTTGAAAACTCGAGAGGTCCACGGAGATCAATGCTTCCAAAGGAGACGATGCCTGACTCCTCTTGAAAATGGATAGGAGTCCCAGGATCCCTGTGGCACGTGGAAAGGGACCCTGGGTCTCCCGCCTCACGTGGAGACGCGTCCCCATTGCCCTGACAAGACTCGAGGAGAATCGCGAGGTGTCCTCGCACCTAGGCAGGAGTCCTGACGTCGCTGAACAAACACGTGCCTGGAAGGGCCCTCCCCGTCGTAACAGGAGAATATACCCCAGGTTCCGGCCGCAACTCGAGAAAAACAATGAGCCTACCCCCTCGCCGCGAGATGAGCCCCGATTCCACTGCACTGCATGCAGAGCAATTCCGTGTTCCAAATCAAACGTGAAAGGAGACTTGATTTCCTTGATGGCACTCCAGAGAAAACCCAAGATCACTGTCTCAAGTCTAGAGGGATCCTGAGGTCACTGGAGAAACAAGAAAGGGCTCCGTGGACCCCAAATCAACTCGAGATGCAAGCTTAGTCCCTGGCTTAGACTCAAGAGGAATACCAACTTTCCACAAGCACCTCAAGAGGAGGCTTCTCTCAGTTACAGGTATGTGAGAGGGACCCTGAGTTTGTGACCTCAAGTGGAATGGACACCGAGATGCTCTGACTCGAAGTAAGGCCGGATATCCCTGCAGTGAAATGAATGCAGGCTCGTCTTGCATCTCCCAAGATGAAGGGATGTCTGAATCCGCTGTGGAGACCACCGAGAAAGACCCAGTCCTCCGCCTCATCTCGACCGGAGGCCTCACATCCTTTGAAAACTCGAGAGGTCCGCGGAGATCAATGCTTCCAAAGGAGTCGATGCCTGACTCCTCTTGAAAATGGATAGGAGTCCCAGGATCCCTGTGGCAAGTGGAAAGGGACCCTGGGTCTCCCGCCTCACGTGGAGACGCGTCCCAATTGCCATGCCAAGACTCGAGGAGAATCCCTAGGTGTCCCTCGCACCTAGGCAGGAGTCCTGACGTCGCTGAACAAACACGTGTCTGGAAGGAACCTCCCCGTCGTAACTCGAGAATATACCCCAGGTTCCGGCCGCAACTCGAGAAAAACCATGAGACTTCCCCCTCGCCGCAAGATGAGGCCCGATTCCCCTGCAGTGCGTGCAGAGCAATTCCGTGTTCCACATCAAACGTGAAAGGAGCCTTGATTTCCTTGATGGCACTCCAGAGAAAACCCAAGATCACTGTCTCAAGTTTACAGGGATCCTGAGGTCACTGGAGCAACACGAAAGGGCTCCGTGGACCCCAAATCAACTCGAGATGAGAGCTTAGTCCCTGGCTTCGACTCAAGAGGAATACCAACTTTCCACAAGCACTTCAAGAGGAGGTTTCATTCAGCTACAGGTATGTGAGAGGGAAACTGAGTTTCTGGCCTCAAGTGGAATGGACACCGAGATGCTCTGACTCAAAGTAAGGCCGGATATCCCTGCAGTGAATTGAATGCAGGCTCGTCTTGCATCTCCCAAGACGAAGGGATGTCTGAATCCCCTGTGGAGACGACAGCGAAAGACCTAGTCCTCCGCCTCAACGCGACCGGAGGCCTCACATCCTTTGAAAACTCGAGAGATCTGCGGATATCAATGCTTCCCAAGGAGACGATGCCTGACTCCTCTTGAAGATGGATAGGAGTCCCAGGATCACTGTGGCAAGTGGAAAGGGACCCTGGGTCTCCCGCCTCACGTGGAGATGCGTCCCAATTGCCATGCCAAGCCTCGAGGAGAATTCCCAGGTGTCCCTCGCACCGAGGCAGGAGTCCTGACGTCGCTGAACAAACACGTATCTGGAAGGGCCCTCCCCGTCTTAACTCGAGAATATACCCCAGGTTCCAGCCGCAACTCGAGAAAAACCATGAGACTTCCCCCTCGCAGCGAGATGAGGCCCGATTCCCCTGCACTGCGTGCAGAGCAATTCCATGTTCCACATCAAACGTGAAAGGAGACTTGATTTCCTTGATGGCACTCCAGAGAAAACCCAAGATCACTGTCTCAAGTCTAGAGGGATCCTGAGGTCACTGGAGCAACACGAAAGGGCTCCGTGGACCCCAAATCAACTCGAGATGAGAGCTTAGTCCCTGGCTTCGACTCAAGGGGAATACCAACTTTCCACAAGCACCTCAAGAGGAGGCTTCTCTCAGCTACAGGTATGTGAGAGGGACCCTGAGTTTGTGGCCTCAAGTGGAATGGACACCGAGATGCTCTGACTCGAAGTAAGGCCGGATATCCCTGCAGTGAATTGAATGCAGGCTCGTCTTGCATCTCGCAAGACTAAGGGATGTCTGAATCCCCTGTGGAGACCACAGAGAAAGACCTAATTTTCCGCCTCATCGCGACCAGAGGCCTCACATCCTTTGAAAATTCGAGAAGTCCGCGGAGATCAATGCTTCCAAAGGAGACGATGCCTGACTCCTCTTGAAAATGGATAGGAGTCCCAGCATCCCTGTGGCACGTGGAAAGGGACCCTGGGTCTCCCGCCTCACGTGGAGACGCGTCCCCATTGCCATGCCAAGACTCGAGGAGAATCCCGAGGTGTCCCTCGCACCTAGGCAGGAGTCCTGACGTCGCTGAACAAACATGTGTCTGGAAGGGCCCTCCCCGTCGTAACTCGAGAATATACCCCAGGTTCCGGCCGCAACTCGAGAAAAACCATGAGACTTCCCCCTCGCCGCTGGATGAGCCCCGATTCCCCTGCACTGCGTGCAGAGCAATTCCATGTTCCACATCAAACGTGAAAGGAGCCTTGATTTCCTTGATGGCACTCCAGAGAAAACCCAAGATCACTGTCTCAAGTCTAGAGGGATCCTGAGGTCACTGGAGCAACACGAAAGGGCTCCGTGGACCCCAAATCAACTCGAGATGAGAGCTTAGTCCCTGGCTTCGACTCAAGGGGAATACCAAATTTCCACAAGCACCTCACGAGGAGGCTTCTCTCAGCTACAGGTATGTGAGAGGGACCCTAAGTTTGTGGCCTCAAGTGGAATGGACACCGAGATGCTCTGACTCGAAGTAAGGCCGGATATCCCTGCAGTGAATTGAATGCAGGCTCGTCTTGCATCTCACAAGACTAAGGGATGTCTGAATCCCCTGTGGAGACCACAGAGAAAGACCTAATTTTCCGCCTCATCGCGACCAGAGGGCTCACATCCTTTGAAAAATCGAGAGGTCCGCGGAGATCAATGCTTCCAAAGGAGACGATGCCTGACGCCTCTTGAAAATGGATAGGAGTCCCAGCATGCCTGTGGCACGTGGAAAGGGAGCCTGGGTCTCCCACCTCACGTGGAGACGCATCCCAATTGCCATGCCAAGACTCGAGGAGAATCCCGAGGTGTCCCTCGCACCTAGGCAGGAGTCCTGACGTCGCTGAACAAACACGTGTCTGGAAGGGCCCTCCCCGTCGTAACTCGAGAATATACCCCAGGTTCCAGCCGCAACTCGAGAAAAACCATGAGACTTCCCCTTCACCGCTGGACGAGGCCCGATTCCAATGCACTGCGTGCAGAGCAATTGCAAGTTCCACATCAAACGTGAAAGGAGCCTTGATTTCCCTGATGGCACTCCAGAGAAAACCCAAGATCACTGTCTCAAGTCTAGAGGGATTCTGAGGTCACTGGAGCAACACGAAAGGGCTCCGTGGACCCCAAATCAACTCGAGATGAGAGCTTAGTCCCTGGCTTCGACTCAAGAGGAATACCAAATTTCCACAAGCACCTCAAGAGGAGGCTTCTCTCAGCTACAGGTATGTGAGAGGGACCCTGAGTTTGTGGCCTCAAGTGGAATGGACACGGAGATGCTCTGACTCGAAGTAAAGCCGGATATCCCTGCAGTGAATTGAATGCAGGCTCGTCTTGCATCTCCCAAGACGAAGGGATGTCTGAATCCCCTGTGGAGACCACAGAGAAAGACCGAGTTCTCCGCCTCATCGCAACCGGAGGCCTCACATCCTTTGAAAACTCGAGAGATCTGCGGAGATCAATGCTTCCAAAGGAGACGATGCCTGACTCCTCTTGAAAATGGATAGGAGTCCCAGGATCCCTGTGGCACGTGGAAAGGGACCCTAGGTCTCCCGCCTCACGTGGAGACGCGCCCCAATTGCCATGCCAAGACTCGAGGAGAATCCCGAGGTGTCCCTCGCACCTAGGCAGGAGTCCTCACGTCGCTGAACAAACACGTGTCTGGAATGGCTCTCCCCGTCGTAACTCGAGAATATACCCCAGGTTCCGGCCGCAACTCGAGAAAAACCATTAGACTTCCCCATCCCCGCGAGATGAGGCCCGATTCCCCTGCACTGCGTGCAGAGCAATTCCGTGTTCCACATCAAACGTGAAAGGGGCCTTGATTTCCTTGATGGCACTCCAGAGAAAACCCAAGATCACTGTCTCAAGTCTAGAGGGATCCTGAGGTCACTGGAGCAACACGAAAGGGCTCCGTGGACCCCAAATCAACTCGAGATGAGAGCTTAGTCCCTGGCTTCAACTCAAGGGGAATACCAACTTTCCACAAGCACGTCAAGAGGAGGCTTCTCTCAGCTACAGGTATGTGAGAGGGACCATGAGTCTCTGGCCTCAAGTGGAATGGACACCGAGATGCTCTGACTCGAAGTAAGGCCAGATATCCCTGCAGTGAATTGGATGCAGGCTCGTCTTCCATCTCCCAAGACGAAGGGATGTCTGAATCCCCTGTGGAGACCACAGAGAAAGACCTAATTCTCGCCAAATTGCGACCGGAGTACTCACATCCTTTGAAAACTCGAGAGGTCCACGGAGATCAATGCTTCCAAAGGAGACGATGCCTGACTCCTCTTGAAAATGGATAGGAGTCCCAGGATCCCTGTGGCACGTGGAAAGGGACCCTGGGTCTCCCGCCTCACGTGGAGACGCGTCCCCATTGCCCTGACAAGACTCGAGGAGAATCGCGAGGTGTCCTCGCACCTAGGCAGGAGTCCTGACGTCGCTGAACAAACACGTGCCTGGAAGGGCCCTCCCCGTCGTAACAGGAGAATATACCCCAGGTTCCGGCCGCAACTCGAGAAAAACAATGAGCCTACCCCCTCGCCGCGAGATGAGCCCCGATTCCACTGCACTGCATGCAGAGCAATTCCGTGTTCCAAATCAAACGTGAAAGGAGACTTGATTTCCTTGATGGCACTCCAGAGAAAACCCAAGATCACTGTCTCAAGTCTAGAGGGATCCTGAGGTCACTGGAGAAACACGAAAGGGCTCCGTGGACCCCAAATCAACTCGAGATGCGAGCTTAGTCCCTGGCTTAGACTCAAGAGGAATACCAACTTTCCACAAGCACCTCAAGAGGAGGCTTCTCTCAGTTACAGGTATGTGAGAGGGACCCTGAGTTTGTGACCTCAAGTGGAATGGACACCGAGATGCTCTGACTCGAAGTAAGGCCGGATATCCCTGCAGTGAAATGAATGCAGGCTCGTCTTGCATCTCCCAAGATGAAGGGATGTCTGAATCCGCTGTGGAGACCACCGAGAAAGACCCAGTCCTCCGCCTCATCTCGACCGGAGGCCTCACATCCTTTGAAAACTCGAGAGGTCCGCGGAGATCAATGCTTCCAAAGGAGTCGATGCCTGACTCCTCTTGAAAATGGATAGGAGTCCCAGGATCCCTGTGGCAAGTGGAAAGGGACCCTGGGTCTCCCGCCTCACGTGGAGACGCGTCCCAATTGCCATGCCAAGACTCGAGGAGAATCCCTAGGTGTCCCTCGCACCTAGGCAGGAGTCCTGACGTCGCTGAACAAACACGTGTCTGGAAGGAACCTCCCCGTCGTAACTCGAGAATATACCCCAGGTTCCGGCCGCAACTCGAGAAAAACTATGAGACTTCCCCCTCGCCGCAAGATGAGGCCCGATTCCCCTGCAGTGCGTGCAGAGCAATTCCGTGTTCCACATCAAACGTGAAAGGAGCCTTGATTTCCTTGATGGCACTCCAGAGAAAACCCAAGATCACTGTCTCAAGTTTACAGGGATCCTGAGGTCACTGGAGCAACACGAAAGGGCTCCGTGGACCCCAAATCAACTCGAGATGAGAGCTTAGTCCCTGGCTTCGACTCAAGAGGAATACCAACTTTCCACAAGCACTTCAAGAGGAGGTTTCATTCAGCTACAGGTATGTGAGAGGGAAACTGAGTTTCTGGCCTCAAGTGGAATGGACACCGAGATGCTCTGACTCAAAGTAAGGCCGGATATCCCTGCAGTGAATTGAATGCAGGCTCGTCTTGCATCTCCCAAGACGAAGGGATGTCTGAATCCCCTGTGGAGACGACAGCGAAAGACCTAGTCCTCCGCCTCAACGCGACCGGAGGCCTCACATCCTTTGAAAACTCGAGAGATCTGCGGATATCAATGCTTCCCAAGGAGACGATGCCTGACTCCTCTTGAAGATGGATAGGAGTCCCAGGATCACTGTGGCAAGTGGAAAGGGACCCTGGGTCTCCCGCCTCACGTGGAGATGCGTCCCAATTGCCATGCCAAGCCTCGAGGAGAATTCCCAGGTGTCCCTCGCACCGAGGCAGGAGTCCTGACGTCGCTGAACAAACACGTATCTGGAAGGGCCCTCCCCGTGTTAACTCGAGAATATACCCCAGGTTCCAGCCGCAACTCGAGAAAAACCATGAGACTTCCCCCTCGCAGCGAGATGAGGCCCGATTCCCCTGCACTGCGTGCAGAGCAATTCCATGTTCCACATCAAACGTGAAAGGAGACTTGATTTCCTTGATGGCACTCCAGAGAAAACCCAAGATCACTGTCTCAAGTCTAGAGGGATCCTGAGGTCACTGGAGCAACACGAAAGGGCTCCGTGGACCCCAAATCAACTCGAGATGAGAGCTTAGTCCCTGGCTTCGACTCAAGGGGAATACCAACTTTCCACAAGCACCTCAAGAGGAGGCTTCTCTCAGCTACAGGTATGTGAGAGGGACCCTGAGTTTGTGGCCTCAAGTGGAATGGACACCGAGATGCTCTGACTCGAAGTAAGGCCGGATATCCCTGCAGTGAATTGAATGCAGGCTCGTCTTGCATCTCGCAAGACTAAGGGATGTCTGAATCCCCTGTGGAGACCACAGAGAAAGACCTAATTTTCCGCCTCATCGCGACCAGAGGCCTCACATCCTTTGAAAATTCGAGAAGTCCGCGGAGATCAATGCTTCCAAAGGAGACGATGCCTGACTCCTCTTGAAAATGGATAGGAGTCCCAGCATCCCTGTGGCACGTGGAAAGGGACCCTGGGTCTCCCGCCTCACGTGGAGACGCGTCCCCATTGCCATGCCAAGACTCGAGGAGAATCCCGAGGTGTCCCTCGCACCTAGGCAGGAGTCCTGACGTCGCTGAACAAACATGTGTCTGGAAGGGCCCTCCCCGTCGTAACTCGAGAATATACCCCAGGTTCCGGCCGCAACTCGAGAAAAACCATGAGACTTCCCCCTCGCCGCTGGATGAGCCCCGATTCCCCTGCACTGCGTGCAGAGCAATTCCATGTTCCACATCAAACGTGAAAGGAGCCTTGATTTCCTTGATGGCACTCCAGAGAAAACCCAAGATCACTGTCTCAAGTCTAGAGGGATCCTGAGGTCACTGGAGCAACACGAAAGGGCTCCGTGGACCCCAAATCAACTCGAGATGAGAGCTTAGTCCCTGGCTTCGACTCAAGGGGAATACCAAATTTCCACAAGCACCTCACGAGGAGGCTTCTCTCAGCTACAGGTATGTGAGAGGGACCCTAAGTTTGTGGCCTCAAGTGGAATGGACACCGAGATGCTCTGACTCGAAGTAAGGCCGGATATCCCTGCAGTGAATTGAATGCAGGCTCGTCTTGCATCTCACAAGACTAAGGGATGTCTGAATCCCCTGTGGAGACCACAGAGAAAGACCTAATTTTCCGCCTCATCGCGACCAGAGGGCTCACATCCTTTGAAAAATCGAGAGGTCCGCGGAGATCAATGCTTCCAAAGGAGACGATGCCTGACGCCTCTTGAAAATGGATAGGAGTCCCAGCATGCCTGTGGCACGTGGAAAGGGAGCCTGGGTCTCCCACCTCACGTGGAGACGCGTCCCAATTGCCATGCCAAGACTCGAGGAGAATCCCGAGGTGTCCCTCGCACCTAGGCAGGAGTCCTGACGTCGCTGAACAAACACGTGTCTGGAAGGGCCCTCCCCGTCGTAACTCGAGAATATACCCCAGGTTCCAGCCGCAACTCGAGAAAAACCATGAGACTTCCCCTTCACCGCTGGATGAGGCCCGATTCCAATGCACTGCGTGCAGAGCAATTGCAAGTTCCACATCAAACGTGAAAGGAGCCTTGATTTCCCTGATGGCACTCCAGAGAAAACCCAAGATCACTGTCTCAAGTCTAGAGGGATTCTGAGGTCACTGGAGCAACACGAAAGGGCTCCGTGGACCCCAAATCAACTCGAGATGAGAGCTTAGTCCCTGGCTTCGACTCAAGAGGAATACCAAATTTCCACAAGCACCTCAAGAGGAGGCTTCTCTCAGCTACAGGTATGTGAGAGGGACCCTGAGTTTGTGGCCTCAAGTGGAATGGACACGGAGATGCTCTGACTCGAAGTAAAGCCGGATATCCCTGCAGTGAATTGAATGCAGGCTCGTCTTGCATCTCCCAAGACGAAGGGATGTCTGAATCCCCTGTGGAGACCACAGAGAAAGACCGAGTTCTCCGCCTCATCGCAACCGGAGGCCTCACATCCTTTGAAAACTCGAGAGATCTGCGGAGATCAATGCTTCCAAAGGAGACGATGCCTGACTCCTCTTGAAAATGGATAGGAGTCCCAGGATCCCTGTGGCACGTGGAAAGGGACCCTAGGTCTCCCGCCTCACGTGGAGACGCGCCCCAATTGCCATGCCAAGACTCGAGGAGAATCCCGAGGTGTCCCTCGCACCTAGGCAGGAGTCCTCACGTCGCTGAACAAACACGTGTCTGGAAGGGCTCTCCCCGTCGTAACTCGAGAATATACCCCAGGTTCCGGCCGCAACTCGAGAAAAACCATTAGACTTCCCCATCCCCGCGAGATGAGGCCCGATTCCCCTGCACTGCGTGCAGAGCAATTCCGAGTTCCACATCAAACGTGAAAGGAGCCTTGATTTCCTTGATGGCACTCCAGAGAAAACCCAAGATCATTGTCTCAAGTCTAGAGTGATCCTGAGGTCACTGGAGCAACAGGAAAGGGCTCCGTGGACCCCAAATCAACTCGAGATGAGAGCTTAGTCCCTGGCTTCGACTCAAGGGGAATACCAACTTTCCACAAGCACCTGAAGAGGAGGCTTCTCTCAGCTATGGGTATGTGAGAGGGACACTGAGTTTGTGGCCTCAAGTGGAATGGACACCGAGATGCTCTGACTCGAAGTAAGGCCGGATATCCCTGCAGTGAATTGGATGCAGGCTCGTCTTGCATCTCCGAAGACGAAGGGTTGTCTGAATTCCCTGTGGAGACCACAGAGAAAGACCTAGTCCTCCGCCTCAAGGCGACTGGAGGCCTCACATCCTTTGAAAATTCGAGAGGTCCGCGGAGATCAATGCTTCCAAAGGAGACGATGCCTGAGTCCTCTTGAAAATGGATAGAAGTCCCAGGATCCCTGTGGCACGTGGAAAGGGACCCTGGGTCTCCCGCCTCACGTGGAGACGCGTCCCAATTGCCATGCCAAGACTCGAGGAGAATCCCGAGGTGTCCCTCCTACCTAGGCAGGAGTCCTGACGTCGCTGAACAATCACGTGTTTGGAAGGGCCCTCCCCGTCGTAACTCGAGAATATACCCCAGGTTCCGGCTGCAAATCGAGAAAAACCATGAGACTTCCCCCTCGCCGCGACATGAGGCCCGATTCTCCTGCCCTGCGTGCAGAGCAATTCCGTATTCCACATCAAACGTGAAAGGAGCCTTGATTTCCTTGATGGCACTCCAGAGAAAACCCAAGATCACTGTCTCAAGTCTAGAGGGATCGTGAGGTCACTGGAGCAACACGAAAGGGCTCCGTGGACCCCAAATCAACTCGAGAAGAGAGCTTAGTCCCTGGCTTTAAATCGAGAGGAATACCAAATTTCCACAAGCACCTCAAGAGGAGGCTTCTCTCAGCTAATGGTATGTGAGAGGGACCCTGAGTTTGTCGCCTCAAGTGGAATGTCCACCGAGATGCTCTGACTCAAAGTAAGGCCAGATATCCCTGCATTGAATTGAATGCAGGCTCGTCTTGCATCTCCCAAGACGAAGGGATGTCTGAATCCCCTGTGGAGACCACAGAGAAAGACCGAGTTCTCCGCCTCATCGCGACCGGAGGCCTCACATCCTTTGAAAACTAGAGAGGTCCGCGGAGATCAATGCTTCCAAAGGAGAAGATGCCTGACCCTTCTTGAAAATGGATAGGAGTCCCAGGATCCCTGTGGCACGTGGAAAGGGACCCTGGGTCTCCCGCCTCACGTGGAGACGCGTCCCAATTGCCATGCCAAGACTCGAGGAGAATCCCGAGGTGTCCTTCGCACCTAGGCAGGAGTCCTGATGTCGCTGAACAAACACGTGTCTAGAAGGGACCTCCCCGTCGTTACTCGAGAATATACCCCAGGTTCCGGGCGCAACTCGAGAAAAACCATGAGATTTCCCCCTCGCCGTGAGTTGAGGCCCGATTCCCCTGCACTGCATGCAGAGCAATTCCGTGTTCCACATCAAACGTGAAAGGAGCCTTGATTTCGTTGATGGCAGTCCAGAGAAAACCCAAGATCACTGTCTCAAGTCTAGAGGGATCCTGAGGTCACTGGAGCAACACGAAAGGGCTCCGTGGACCCCAAATCAACTCGAGAAGAGAGCTTAGTCCCTGGCTTTAAATCGAGAGGAATACCAAATTTCCACACTCACCTCAAGAGGAGGCTTCTCTCAGCTAATGGTATGTGAGAGGGACCCTGAGTTTGTCGCCTCAAGTGGAATGTCCACCGAGATGCTCTGACTCAAAGTAAGGCCAGATATCCCTGCAGTGAATTGAATGCAGGCTCGTCTTGCATCTCCCAAGACGAAGGGATGTCTGAATCCCCTGGGGAGACCACAGAGAAAGACCGAGTTCTCCGCCTCAGCGCGACCGGAGGCCTCACATCCTTTGAAAACTCGAGAGGTCCGCAGAGATTAATGCTTCCAAAGGAGACGATGCCTGACTCCTCTTGAAAATGGATAGGAGTCCCAGGATCCCTGTGGGACGTGGAAAGGGACCCTGGGTCTCCCGCCTCACGTGAAGACGCGTCAGAATTGCCATGCCAAGACTCGAGGAGAATCCCGAGGTGTCCCTCGCACCTAGGCAGGAGTCCTGACGTCGCTGAACAAACACGTGTCTGGAAGGGCCCTACCCGTCGTAAATCTAGAATATACCCCAGGTTCCGGCCGCAACTCAAGAAAAACCATGAGACTTTCCCCTTGCCACGAGGTGAGGCCCGATTCCCCTGCACTGCATGCAGAGCAATTCCGTGTTCCACATCAAACATGAAAGGAGCCTTGATTTCCTTGATGGCACTCCAGAGAAAACCCAAGATCACTGTCTAGAGTCTAGAGGGATCCTGAGGTCACTGGAGCAACACGAAAGGGCTCCGTGGACCTCAAATCAACTCGAGATGAGAGCTTAGTCCCTGGCTTCGACTCAAGGGGAATACCAACTTTCCACAAGCACCTCAAGAGGAGGCTTCTCTCAGCTACAGGTATGTGAGAGAGACCATGAGTTTGTGGCCTCAAGTGGAATGGACACGGAAATGCTCTGACTCGAAGTAAGGCCGGATATCCCTGCAGTGAATTGAATGCAGGCTCGTCTTGCATCTCCCAAGACGAAGGGATGTCTGAATCCCCTGTGGAGACCACAGAGAAAGACCTAGTCCTCCGCCTCAACATGACCGGAGGCCTCACATCCTTTGAAAACTCGAGAGGTCCGCGGAGATCAATGCTTCCAAAGGAGACGATGCCTGACTCCTCTTGAAAATGGATAGGAGTCCCAGGATCACTTTGGCACGTGGAAAGGGACCCTGGGGCTCCCGCCTCACGTGGAGTCGCGTCCCCATTGCCATGCCAAGACTCGAGGAGAATGCCGAGGTGTCCCTCGCACCTAGGCAGGAGTCCTGACATCGCTGAACAAACACGTGTCTGGAAGGGCCCTCCCCGTCGTAAATGGAGAATATACCCCAGGTTCCGGCCGCAACTCGAGAAAAACTATGAGACTTCCCCCTCGCCGCTGGATGAGGCCCGATTCCCCTGCACTGCGTGCAGAGCAATTCCGTGTTCCACATCAAACGTGAAAGGAGCCTTGATTTCCTTGATGGCACTCCAGAGAAAACCCAAGATCACTGTCTCAAGTCTAGAGGGATCCTGAGGTCACTGGAGCAACACGAAAGGGCTCCGTGGACCCCAAATCAACTCGAGATGAGAGCTTAGTCCCTGGCTTCGACTCAAGGGGAATACCAACTTTCCACAAGCACCTCAAGAGGAGGCTTCTCTCAGCTACAGGTATGTGAGAGGGACCCTGAATGTGTGGCCTCAAGTGGAATGGACACCGAGATGCTCTGACTCGAAGTAAGGCCGGATATCCCTGCAGTGAATTGGATGCAGGCTCGTCTTGCATCTCCGAAGACGAAGGGTTGTCTGAATTCCCTGTGGAGACCACAGAGAAAGACCTAGTCCTCCGCCTCAAGGCGACTGGAGGCCTCACATCCTTTGAAAATTCGAGAGGTCCGCGGAGATCAATGCTTCCAAAGGAGACGATGCCTGAGTCCTCTTGAAAATGGATAGAAGTCCCAGGATCCCTGTGGCACGTGGAAAGGGACCCTGGGTCTCCCGCCTCACGTGGAGACGCGTCCCAATTGCCATGCCAAGACTCGAGGAGAATCCCGAGGTGTCCCTCCTACCTAGGCAGGAGTCCTGACGTCGCTGAACAATCACGTGTTTGGAAGGGCCCTCCCCGTCGTAACTCGAGAATATACCCCAGGTTCCGGCTGCAAATCGAGAAAAACCATGAGACTTCCCCCTCGCCGCGACATGAGGCCCGATTCTCCTGCCCTGCGTGCAGAGCAATTCCGTATTCCACATCAAACGTGAAAGGAGCCTTGATTTCCTTGATGGCACTCCAGAGAAAACCCAAGATCACTGTCTCAAGTCTAGAGGGATCGTGAGGTCACTGGAGCAACACGAAAGGGCTCCGTGGACCCCAAATCAACTCGAGAAGAGAGCTTAGTCCCTGGCTTTAAATCGAGAGGAATACCAAATTTCCACAAGCACCTCAAGAGGAGGCTTCTCTCAGCTAATGGTATGTGAGAGGGACCCTGAGTTTGTCGCCTCAAGTGGAATGGACACCGAGATGCTCTGACTCGAAGTAAGGCCGGATATCCCTGCAGTGAATTGAATGCCGGCTCGTCTTGCGTCTCCCAAGACGAAGGGATGTCTGAATCCCCTGTGGAGACCACAGAGAAAGACCTAGTCCTCCGCTTCATCGCGACCGGAGGCCTCACATCCTTCGAAAACTCGAGAGGTCCGCTGAGATCAATGCTTCCAAAGGAGGCGATGCCTGACTCCTCTTGAAAATGGATAGGAGTCCCAGGATCCCTGTGGCACGTGGAAAGGGACCCTGGGTCTCCCGCCTCACGTGGAGACGCCTCCCAATTGCCATGCCAAGACTCGAGGAGAATCCCGAGGTGTCCCTCGCACCTAGGCAGGAGTCCTGACGTCGTTGAACAAACACATGTCTGGAAGGGCCCTCCCCGTCTTAACTCGAAAATATACCCCAGGTTCCGGCCGCAACTCGAGAAAAACCATGAGAGTTCCCCCTCGCCGAGAGATGTGGCCCGAATCCCCTGCACTGCGTGCAGAGCAATACCGTGTTCCACATCAAACGTGAAAGGAGCCTTGATTTCCTTGATGGCACTCCAGAGAAAACCCAAGATCACTGGCTCAAGTCTAGAGGGATCCTGAGGTCACTGGAGCAACACGAAAGGGATCCGTGGACCCCAAATCAACTCGAGATGAGAGCTTAGTCCCTGGCTTCGACTCAAGGGGAATACTAACTTTCCACAAGCACCTCAAGAGGAGGCTTCTCTCAGCTACAGGTATGTGAGAGGGACCCTGAGTTTGTGGCCTCAAGTGGAATGGACACCGAGATGCTCTGACTCGAAGTAAGGCCGGATATCCTGGCAGTGAATTGAATGCAGGCTCGTCTTGCATCTCGCAAGACGAAGGGATGTCTGAATCCCCTGTGGAGACCACAGAGAAAGACCTAGTCCTCCGCCTCAACGCGAACGGAGGCCTCACGTCCTTTGAAAACTCGAGAGGTCCGAGGAGATCAATGCTTCCAAAGGAGACGATGCCTGACTCCTCTTGAAAGTGGATAGGAGTCCCAGGATCCCTGTGGCACGTGGAAAGGGACCCTGGGTCTCCCGCCTCACGTGGAGACGCATCCCAATTGCCATGTCAAGACTCGAGGAGAATCCCGAGGTGTCCCTCGCACCTAGGCAGGAGTCCTGACGTCGCTGAACAAACACGTGTCTGGAAGGGCCCTCCCCGTCGTAACACGAGAATATACCCCAGGTTCCGGCCGCAACTCGAGAAAAACCATGATACTTCCCATTCGCCGCGAGATAAGGCCCGATTCACCTGCACTGCGTGCAGAGCAATTCCGTGTTCCACATCAAACGTGAAAGGACCCTTGATTTCCTTGATGGCACTCCAGAGAAAACCCAAGATCACTGTCTCAATTCTAGAGGGATCCTGAGGTCACTGGAGCAAAAGGAAAGGGCTCCGTGGACCCCAAATCAACTTGAGATGAGAGCTTCGTCCCTGGCTTCGACTCAAGAGGAATACGAACTTTCCACAAGCCCCTCAAGAGGAGGCTTCTCTCAGCTACAAGTATGTGAGAGGGACCCTGAGTTTGTGGCCTCAAGTGGAATGGACACCGAGATGCTTTGACTCGAAGTAAGGCCGGATATCCCTGCAGTGAATTGAATGCAGGCTCGGCTTGCATCTCCCAAGAGGAAGGGATATCTGAATCCCCTGTGGAGACCACAGAGAAAGACCTAATTCTCCGCCTCATCGCGACCGGAGGCCTCACACCCTTCGAAAACTCGAGAGGTCCACGGAGATCAATGCTTCCAAAGGAGTCGATGCCTGACTCCTCTTGAAGTGGATAGGAGTCCCAGGATCCCTGTGGCACGTGGAAAGGGACACTGGGTCTCCCGCCTCACGTGGAGACGCGTCCCAATTGCCATGCCAAGACTAGAGGAGAATCCCGAGGTATCCCTCGCATCTAGGCAGGAGTCCTGACTTCGCTGAACAAACACGTGTCTGGAAGGGCCCTCCCCGTCGTAACTCGAGAATATATCCCAGGTTCCGGCCGCAACTCGAGAAAAACCATGAGAGTTCCCCCTCGCCGAGAGATGAGGCCCGAATCCCCTGCACTGCGTGCAGAGCAATTCCGTGTTCCACATCAAACGTGAAAGGAGCCTTGATTTCCTTGATGGCACTCCAGAGAAAACCCAAGATCACTGGCTCAAGTCTAGAGGGATCCTGAGGTCACTGGAGCAACATGAAAGGGATCCGTGGACCACAAATCAACTCGAGATGAGAGCTTAGTCCCTGGCTTCGACTCAAGGGGAATACCAACTTTCCACAAGCACCTCAAGAGGAGGCTTCTCTCAGCTACAGGTATGTGAGAGGGACCCTGAGTTTGTGGCCTCAAGTGGAATGGACACCGAGATGCTCTGACTCGAACTAAGGCCGGATATCCCTGCAGTGAATTGAATGCAGGCTCGTCTTGCATCTCCCAAGACGAAGGGATGTCTGAATCCCCAGTGGAGACCACAGAGAAAGACCTAGTCCTCCACCTCAACGCGAACGGAGGCCTCACATCCTTTGAAAACTCGAGAGGTCCGAGGAGATCAATGCTTCCAAAGGAGACGATGCCTGACTCCTCTTGAAAGTGGATAGGAGTCCCAGGATCCCTGTGGTACGTGGAAAGGGACCCTGGGTCTCCCGCCTCACGTGGAGTCGCATCCCAATTGCCATGCCAAGACTCGAGGAGAATCCCGAGGTGTCCCTCGCACCTAGGCAGAAGTCCTGACGTCGCTGAACAAACACGTGTCTGGAAGGGCCCTCCCCGTCGTAACACGAGAATATACCCCAGGTTCCGGCCGCAACTCGAGAAAAACCATGAGACTTCCCATTCGCCGCGAGATAAGGCCCGATTCACCTGCACTGCGTGCAGAGCAATTCCGTGTTCCACATCAAACGTGAAAGGAGCCTTGATTTCCTTGATGGCACTCCAGAGAAAACCCAAGATCACTGTCTCAAGTCTAGAGGGATCATGAGGTCACTGGAGCAAAAGGAAAGGGCTCCGTGGACCCCAAATCAACTTGAGATGAGAGCTTCGTCCCTGGCTTCGACTCAAGAGGAATACGAACTTTCCACAAGCCCCTCAAGAGGAGGCTTCTCTCAGCTACAAGTATGTGAGAGGGACCCTGAGTTTGTGGCCTCAAGTGGAATGGACACCGAGATGCTTTGACTCCAAGTAAGGCCGGATATCCCTGCAGTGAATTGAATGCAGGCTCGTCTTGCATCTCCCAAGAGGAAGGGATATCTGAATCCCCTGTGGAGACCACAGAGAAAGACCTAATTCTCCGCCTCATCGCGACCGGAGGCCTCACACCCTTCGAAAACTCGAGAGGTCCACGGAGATCAATGCTTCCAAAGGAGTCGATGCCTGACTCCTCTTGAAAGTGGATAGGAGTCCCAGGATCCCTGTGGCACGTGGAAAGGGACCCTGGGTCTCCCGCCTCACGTGGAGACGCGTCCCAATTGCCATGCCAAGACTCGAGGAGAATCCCGAGGTGTCCCTCGCACCTAGGCAGGGTCCTGACGTCGCTGAACAAACA
The DNA here is from genome assembly GCF_033118175.1 of Dama dama. Taxonomy (NCBI): domain Eukaryota; kingdom Metazoa; phylum Chordata; class Mammalia; order Artiodactyla; family Cervidae; genus Dama; species Dama dama. The sequence continues at coordinate 6,284,379 of NC_083697.1, read as the reverse complement.
CGTGTCTGAAAGGGACCTCCCCGTCGTAACTCGAGAATATACCCAAGGTTCCGGCCGCAACTCGAGAAAAACCATGAGATTTCCACCTCGCCGCGAGTTGAGGCCCGATTCCCCTGCACTGCGTGCAGAGCAATTCCGTGTTCCACATCAAACGTGAAAGGAGCCTTGATTTCCTTGATGGCACTCCAGAGAAAACCCAAGATCACTGTCTCAAGTCTAGAGGGATCCTGAGGTCACTGGAGCAACACGAAAGGGCTCCGTGGACCCCAAACCAACTCGAGATGAGAGCTTAGTCCCTCGCTTAGACTCAAGAGGAATACCAACTTTCCACAAGCACCTCAAGAGGAGGCTGCTCTCAGCTACAGGTATGTGAAAGGAACCCTGAGTTTGTGGCCTCAAATGCAATGAACACCGAGATGCTCTGACTCGATGTAAGGCCGGATATCCCTGCAGTGAATTGAATGCAGGCTCGTCTTGCATCTCGCAAGACGAAGGGATGTCTGAATCCCCTGTGGAGACCACAGAGAAAAACCTAGTCCTCCGCCTCATCGTGACCGGAGGCCTCACATCCTTTGAAAACTTGAGAGGTCTGCAGAGATGAATGCTTCCAAAGGAGACGATGCCTGACTCCTCTTGAAAATGGATAGGAGTCCCAGGATCACTGTGGCACGTGGAAAGGGACACTTGGTCTCCCGCCTCACGTGGAGACGCGTCCCAATTGCCATGCCAAGACTCGAGGAGAATCCCGAGGTGTCCCTCGTACCTAGGCAGGAGTCCTGAGGTCGGTGAACAAACACGTGTCTGGAAGGGCCCTCCCCGTCGTAACTCGAGAATATACCCCAGGTTCCGGCCGCAACTCGAGAAAAACCATGAGACTTCCCCCTCGCCGCGAGATGAGGCCCGATTCCACTGCACTGCGTGCAGAGCAATTCCGTATTCCACATCAAAAATGAAAGGAGCCTTGATTTCCTTGATGGCACTCCAGAGAAAACCCAAGATCACTGATTCAAGTCTAGAGGGATCCTGAGGTCACTGGAGCAACACGAAAGGGCTCCGTGGACCCCAAATCAACTCGAGAGGAGAGCTTAGTCCCTGGCTTCCACTCAAGAGGAATACCAACTTTCCACAATCACCTCAAGAGGAGGCTTCTCTCAGCTACAGGTATGTGAGTGGGCCCCTGATTTTGTGGCCTCAAGTGGAATGGACACCGAGATGCTCTGACTCGAAGTAAGGCCGGATATCCCTGCAGTGAATTGAATGCAGGCTCGTCTTGCATCTCCCAAGACGAAGGGATGTCTGAATCCCCTGAGGAGACCACAGAGAAAGACCGAGTTCTCCGCCTCATCGCGACCGGAGGCCTCACATCCTTTGAAAACTCGAGAGGTCCGTGGAGATCAATGCTTCCAAAGGAGACGATGCCTGACTCCTCTTGAAAATGGATAGGAGTCCCAGGATCCCTGTGGCACGTGGAACGGGACCCTGGGTCTCCCGCCTCACGTGGAGACGCGTCCAAATTGCCATGCCAAGACTCGAGGAGAATCCCGAGGTGTCCCTCGCACCTAGGCAGGAGTCCTCACGTCGCTGAACAAAACTGTGTCTGGAAGGGCCCTCCCCGTCGTAACTCGAGAATATACACCAGGTTCCGGCCGCAACTCGAGAAAAACCATGAGACTTCCCCCTCGCCGCTGGATGAGGCCCGATTCCCCTGCACTGCGTGCAGACCAATTCCGTGTTCCACATCAAACGTGGAAGCAGCCTTGATTTCCTTAATGGCACTCCAGAGAAAACCCAAGATCACTGTTTCAAGTCTACAGGGATCCTGAGGTCACTGTAGCAACAGGAAAGGGCTCCGTGGACCCCAAATCAACGCGAGATGAGAGCTTAGTCCCTGGCTTCGACTCAAGAGGAATACCAACTTTACACAAGCCCCTCAAGAGGAGGCTACTCTCAGCTAATGGTATGTGAGAGGGACCCTGAGTTTGTCGCCTCAAGTGGAATGGACACCGAGATGCTCTGACTCGAAGTAAGGCCGGATATCCCTGCAGTGAATTGAATGCAGGCTCGTCTTGCATCTCCCAAGATGAAGGGATGTCAGAATCCCCTGTGGAGACGACAGAGAAAGACCTAGTCCTCCGCCTCATCGAGACGGGAGGCATCACATCCTTTGAAAACTCGAGAGGTCTGCGGAGATCAATGCTTCCAAAGGAGACGATGCCTGACTCTTCTTGAAAAGGATAGAAGTCCCAGGATCCCTGTGGCACGTGGAAAGGGACCCTGGGTCTCCCGCCTCACGTGGATACGCATCCCCATTGCCATGCCAAGACTCGAGGAGAATCCCGAGGTGTCCCTCGCACCTAGGCAGGAGTCCTGACGTCGCTGAACAAACACGTGTCTGGAAGGGCCCTCCCCGTCGTAACTCGAGAATATACCCAAGGTTCCGGCCGCACTCGAGAAAAACCATGACACTTCCCCATCGCCGCGAGATGAGGCCCGATTCCCCTGCCCTGCGTGCAGAGCAATTCCGTATTCCACATCAAAAATGAAAGGAGCCTTGATTTCCTTGATGGCACTCCAGAGAAAACCCAAGATCACTGTCTCAAGTCTAGAGGGATCCTGAGGTCACTGGAGCAACACGAAAGGGCTCCGTGGACCCCAAATCAACTCGAGATGAGAGCTTAGTCCCTGGCTTCAAATCGAGAGGAATACCAACTTTCCACAAGCACCTCAAGAGGAGGCTACTCTCAGCTAATGGTGTGTGAGAGGGACCCTGAGTTTGTCGCCTCTAGTGGAATGGACACCGAGATGCTCTAACTCGAAGTAAGGCCAGATATCCCTGCAGTGAATTGAATGCAGGCTCGTCTTGCATCTCCCAAGACGAAGGGATGTCTGAATCCCCTGTGGAGACCACAGAGAAAGACCTAGTCCTCCGCCTCATCGTGACCAGAGGCCTCACATCCTTTGAAAACTCGAGAGGTCTGCAGAGATCAATGCTTCCAAAGGAGACGATGCCTGACTCCTCTTGAAAATGGATAGGAGTCCCAGGATCCCTGTGGCACGTGGAAAGGGACTCTGGGTCTCCCGCCTCACGTGGAGACGCGTCCTAATTGCCATGCCAAGACTCGAGGAGAATCCCGAGGTGTCCCTCGCACCTAGGCAGGAGTCCTGACGTCGCTGAACAAACACGTGTCTGGAAGGGCCCTCCCCGTCGTAACTCGAGAATATACCCCAGGTTCCGGCCGCAACTCGAGAAAAACCATGAGACTTCCCCCTCGCCGCGAGTTGAGGCCCGATTCCTCTGCACTGCGTGCAGAGCAATTCCGTGTTCCACTTCAAACGTGAAAGGAGCCTTGATTTACTTGATGGCACTCCAGAGAAAACCCAACATCACTGTCTCAAGTCTAGAGGGATCATGAGGTCACTGGAGCAACACGAAAGGGCTCCGTGGACCCCAAATCAACTCGAGATGAGAGCTTAGTCCCTGGCTTAGACTCAAGAGGAATACCAACTTTCCACAAGCACCTCAAGAGGAGGCTTCTCTCACCTAATGGTATGTGAGAGGGACCCTGAGTTTGTCGCCTCAAGTGGAATGGACACCGAGATGCTCTGACTCAACGTAAGGCCAGATATCCCTGCAGTGAATTGAATGCAGGCTCGTCTTGCATCTCCCAAGACGAAGGGTTGTCTGAATCCCCTGTGGAGCCCACAGAGAAAGACATAATTTTCCGCCTCATCGCGACCGGTGGCCTCACATCCTTTGAAAATTCGAGAGGTCCGCGGAGATCAATGCTTCCAAAGGAGACGATGCCTGACTCCTCTTGAAAATGGATAGGAGTCCCAGGATCCCTGTGGCTCGTGGAAAGGGACCCTGGTTCTCCCGGCTCACGTGGAGATGCGTCCAAATTGCCATGCCAAGACTCGAGGAGAATCCCGAGGTGTCCCTCGCACCTAGGCAGGACTCCTCACGTCGCTGAACAAACACGTGTCTGGAAGGGCCCTCCCCGTCGTAACTCGAGAATATACCCCAGGTTCCGGCCGCAACACGAGAAAAACCATGAGACTTCCCCCTCGCCGCGAGATGAGGCCCGATTCCCCTGCAATGCGTGCAGAGCAATTCCGTGTTCCACATCAAACGAGAAAGGAGCCTTGATTTCCTTGATGGCACTCCAGAGAAAACCCAAGATCACTGTCTCAAGTCTAGAGGGATCCTGAGGTCACTGGAGCAACACGAAAGGGCTCCGTGGACCCCAAATCAACTCGAGATGAGAGATTAGTCCCTGGCTTCAACTCAATAGGAATACGAACTTTCCACAAGCCCCTCAAGAGGAGGCTTGTCTCAGCTACAGGTATGTGAGAGGGACCCTGAGTTTGTGGCCTCAAGTGGAATGGACACCGAGATGCTCTGACTCGAAGTAAGGCCGGATATCCCTGCAGTGAATTGAATGCAGGCTCATCTTGCATCTCCCAAGACGAAGGGATGTCTGAATCCCCTGTGCAGAACACAGAGAAAGACCTAGTCCTCCGCCTCAATGCGACCGGAGGCCTCACATCCTTTGAAAACTCGAGAGGTCCGCGGAGATCAATGCTTCCAAAGGAGACGATGCCTGACTCCTCTTGAAAATGGATAGGAGTCCCAGGATCCCTGTGGCACGTGAAAAGGGACCGTGGGTCTCCCGCCTCACGTGGAGACGCGTCCCAATTGCCATGCCAAGACTTGAGGAGAATCCCGAGGTGTCCCTCGCACCTAGGCAGGAGTCCTGACCTCGCTGAACAAACCCGTGTCTGGAAGGGCCCTCCCCGTCGTTACTCGAGAATATACCCCAGGTTCCGGCCGCAATTCGAGAAAAACCTTGAGACTTCCCCCTCGCAGCGACATGAGGCCCGATTCCCCTGCACTGCGTGCAGAGCAATTCCGTGTTCCACATCAAACGTGAAAGGAGCTTTGATTTCCTTAATGGCACTCCAGAGGAAACCCAAGATCACTGTCTCAAGTCTAGAGGGATCCTGAGGTCACTGTAGCAACACGAAAGGGCTCCGTGGACCCCAAATCAACTCGAGATGAGAGCTTAGTCCCTGGCTTCCACTCAAGAGGAATACCAACTTTCCACAAGCACCTCAAGAGGAGGCTTCTCTCAGCTACAGGTATGTGAGAGGGACCCTGAGTTTGTGGCCTCAAGTGGAATGGCCACCGAGATGCTCTGACTCGAAGTAAGGCCGGATATCCCTGCAGTGAATTGAATGCAGGCTCGTCTTGCATCTCCCAAGACGAAGGGTTGTCTGAATGCCCTGTGGAGCCCACAGAGAAAGACCTAGTCCTACGCCTCAACGCGACCGGAGGCCTCACATCCTTTGAAAACTCGAAAGGTCCGCGGAGATCAATACTTCCGAAGGAGACGATGCCTGACTCCTCTTGAAAATGGATAGGAGTCCCAGGATCCCTGTGGCACGTGGAAAGGGACACTGGGTCTCCCGCCTCACGTGGAGACGCGTCCCAATTGCCATGCCAAGACTCGAGGAGAATCCCGAGGTGTCCCTCGCACCTAGGCAGGAGTCCTGACGTCGCTGAACAAACACGTGTCTGGAAGGGCCCTCCCCGTCGTAACTCGAGAATATACCCCAGGTTCCGGCTGCAACTCGAGAAAAACCATGAGACTTCACTATCGCCGCGAGATGAGGCCCGATTCCCCTGCCCTGCGTGCAGAGCAATTCCGTATTCCACATCAAAAATAAAAGGAGCCTTGATTTCCTTGATGGCACTCCAGAGAAAACCCAAGATCACTGTCTCAAGTCTAGAGGGATCCTGAGGTCACTGGAGCAACACGAAAGGGCTCCGTGGACCCCAAATCAACTCGAGATGAGAGCTTAGTCCATGGCTTCAAATCGAGAGGAATACCAACTTTCCACAAGCACCTCAAGAGAAGGCTTCTCTCAGCTAATGGTATGTGAGAGGGACCCTGAGTTTGTCGCCTCAAGTGGAATGGACACCGAGATGCTCTGACTCAACGTAAGGCCAGATATCCCTGCAGTGAATTGAATGCAGTCTCGTCTTGCATCTCCCAAGCCGAAGGGTTGTCTGAATCCCCTGTGGAGACCACAGAGAAAGACATAATTTTCCGCCTCATCGCGACCGGTGGCCTCACATCCTTTGAAAATTCGAGAGGTCCGCGGAGATCAATGCTTCCAAAGGAGACGATGCCTGACTCCTCTTGAAAATGGATAGGAGTCCCAGGATCCCTGTGGCTCGTGGAAAGGGACCCTGGTTCTCCCGGCTCACGTGGAGATGCGTCCAAATTGCCATGCCAAGACTCGAGGAGAATCCCGAGGTGTCCCTCGCACCTAGGCAAGAGTCCTCACGTCGCTGAACAAAACCGTGTCTGGAAGGGCCCTCCCCGTCGTAACTCGAGAATATACCCCAGGTTCCGGCCGCAACTCGAGAAAAACCATGAGACTTCCCCCTCCCCGCGAGATGAGGCCCGATTCCCCTGCACTGAGTGCAGACCAATTCCGTGTTCCACATCAAACGTGAAAGGAGCCTTGATTTCCTTAATGGCACTCCAGAGAAAACCCAAGATCACTGTCTCAAGTCTAGAGGGATCCTGAGGTCACTGTAGCAACACAAAAGGGCTCCGTGGACCCCAAATCAACTCGAGATGAGAGCTTAGTCCCTGGCTTCGACTCAAGAGGAATACCAACTTTCCACAAGCACCTCAAGAGGAGGCTTCTCTCAGCTAATGGTATGTGAGAGGGACCCTGAGTTTGTGGCCTCAAGTGCAATGGACACCGAGATGCTCTGACAAGAAGTAAGGCTGGATATCCCTGCAGTGAATTGAATGCAGGCTCGTCTTGCATCTCCCAAGACGAAGGGATGTCTGAATACCCTGTGGATACCACAGAGAAAGACCTAGTCCTCTGCCTCATCGTGACCGGAGGCCTCACATCCTTTGAAAACTCGAGAGGTCTGCAGAGATCAATGCTTCCAAAGGAGACGATGCCTGACTCCTCTTGAAAATGGATAGGAGTCCCAGGATCACTGTGGCACGTGGATAGGGACACTGGGTCTCACGCCTCACGTGGAGACGCGTCCCAATTGCCATGCCAAGACTCGAGGAGAATACCGAGGTGTCCCTCGCACCTAGGCAGGAGTCCTGACGTCCCTGAACAAACACGTGTCTGGAAGGGCCCTCCCCGTCGTAACTCGAGAATATACCCCAGGTTCCGGCCGCAACTCGAGAAAAACCATGAGACTTCCCCATCGCCGCGAGATGAGGACAGATTCCCCTGCCCTGCGTGCAGAGCAATTCCGTATTCCACATCAAAAATGAAAGGAGCCTTGATTTCCTTGATGGCACTCCAGAGAAAACCCAAGATCACTGTCTCAAGTCTAGAGGGATCCTTAGGTCACTGGAGCAACACGAAAGGGCTCCGTGGACCCCAAATTAACTCGAGATGAGAGCGTAGTCCCTGGCTTCAAATCGAGAGGAATACCAACTTTCCACAAGCACCTCAAGAGGAGGCTTCTCTCAGCTAATGGTATGTGAGAGGGACCCTGAGTTTGTCACCTCAAGTGGAATGGACACCGAGATTCTCTGACTCATAGTAAGGCCAGATATCCCTGCAGTGAATTGAATGCAGGCTCGTCTTGCATCTCCCAAGACGAAGGGATGTCTGAATCCCCTGTGGAGACCACAGAAAAAGACCTAGTCCTCCGTCTCATCGCGACCGAAGGCCTCACATCCTTTGAAAACTCTAGAGGTCTGCGGAGATCAATGCTTCCAAAGGAGACGACGCCTGACGCCTCTTGAAAATGGATAGGAGTCCCAGGATCCCTGTGGCACGTGGAAAGGGACCCTGGGTCTCTCGCCTCACGTGGAGACGCCTCCCAATTGCCATGCTAAGACTTGAGGAGAATCCCGAGGTGTCCCTCGCACCTAGGCAGGAGTCCTGACGTCGCTGAACAAACACGTGTCTGGAAGGGCCCTCCCCGTCGTAACTCGAGAATATACCCCAGGTTCCGGCCGCAACACGAGAAAAACCATGAGACTTCCCCCTCGCCGCGAGATGAGGCCCGATTCCCCTGCAATGCGTGCAGAGCAATTCCGTGTTCCACATCAAACGAGAAAGGAGCCTTGATTTCCTTGATGGCACTCCAGAGAAAACCCAAGATCACTGTCTCAAGTCTAGAGGGATCTGAGGTCACTGGAGCAACACGAAAGGGCTCCGTGGACCCCAAATCAACTCGAGATGAGAGATTAGTCCCTGGCTTCAACTCAATAGGAATACGAACTTTCCACAAGCCCCTCAAGAGGAGGCTTGTCTCAGCTACAGGTATGTGAGATGGACCCTGAGTTTGTGGCCTCAAGTGGAATGGACCCCGAGATGCTCTGACTCGAAGTAAGGCCGGATATCCCTGCAGTGAATTGAATGCAGGCTCATCTTGCATCTCCCAAGACGAAGGGATGTCTGAATCCCCTGTGCAGAACACAGAGAAAGACCTAGTCCTCCGCCTCAATGCGACCGGAGGCCTCACATCCTTTGAAAACTCGAGAGGTCCGCGGAGATCAATGCTTCCAAAGGAGACGATGCCTGACTCCTCTTGAAAATGGATAGGAGTCCCAGGATCCCAGTGGCACGTGGAAAGGGACCCTGGGTCTCCCGCCTCACGTGGAGACGCGTCCCAATTGCCATGGCAAGACTCGAGGAGAATCCCGAGGTGTCCCTCGCACCTAGGCAGGAGTCCTGACGTCGCTGAACAAACCCGTGTCTGGAAGGGCCCTCCCCGTCGTAACTCGAGAATATACCCCAGGTTCCGGCCGCAACTCGAGAAAAACCATGAGATTTCCCCCTCGCCGCGAGTTGAGGCCCGATTCCCCTGCACTGCGTGCAGAGCAATTCCGTGTTCCACTTCAAACGTGAAAGGAGACTTGATTTCCTTGATGGCACTCCAGAGAAAACCCAAGATCACTGTCTCAAGTCTAGAGGGATCCTGAGGTCACTGGAGCAACACGAAAGGGCTCCGTGGACCCCAAATCAACTCGAGATGAGAGCTTAGTCCCTGGCTTAGACTCAAGAGGAATACCAACTTTCCACAAGCACCTCAAGAGGAGGCTTCTCTCAGCTACAGGTAAGTGAGAGGGACCCTGAGTTTGTGGCCTCAAGTGCAATGTACACCGAGATGCTCTGACTCGAAGTAAGGCCAGATATCTCTGCAGTGAATTGAATGCAGGCTCGTCTTGCATCTCCCAAGACGAAGGGATGTCTGAATCCCCTGTGGAGACCACAGAGAAAGACCTAGTCCTCCGCCTCATCGTGAACGGAGGCCTCACATCCTTTGAAAACTCGAGAGGTCTACAGAGATCAATGCTTCCAAAGGAGACGATGCCTGACTCCTCTTGAAAATGGATAGGAGACCCAGGATCCCAGTGGCACGTGGAAAGGGACCCTGGTTCTCCCGCCTCACGTGGAGATGCGTCCAAATTGCCATGCCAAGACTCGAGGAGAATCCCGAGGTGTCCCTCGCACCTAGGCAGGAGTCCTCACGTCGCTGAACAAACACGTGTCTGGAAGGGACCTCCCCGTCGTAACTCGAGAATATACCCCAGGTTCCGGCCGCATTTCGAGAAAAACCATGAGACTTCCCCCTCCCCGCGAAATGAGGCCCGATTCCCCTGCACTGAGTGCAGACCAATTCCGTGTTCCACATCAAACGTGAAAGGAGCCATGATTTCCTTAATGGCACTCCAGAGAAAACCCAAGATCACTGTCTCAAGTCTAGAGGGATCCTGAGGTCACTGGAGCAACACGAAAGGGCTCCGTGGACCCCAAATCAACTCGAGATGAGAGCTTAGTCCCTGGCTTCGACTCAAGAGGAATACAAACTTTCCACAAGCACCTCAAGAGGAGGCTTCTCTCAGCTACAGGTATGTCAGAGGGACCCTGAGTTTGTGGCCTCATGTGGAATGGACACCGAGATGCTCTGACTTGAAGTAAGGCCGGATATCCCTGCAGTGAATTGAATGCAGGCTCGTCTTGCATCTCCCAAGACGAAGGGTTGTGTGAATCCCCTGTGGAGCCCACAGAGAAAGACCTAGTCCTCCGCCTCAACGCGACCGGAGGCCTCACATCCTTTGAAAACTCGAGAGGTCCGCGGAGATCAATGCTTCCAAAGGAGACGATGCCTGACTCCTCTTGAAAATGGATAGGAGTCCCAGGATCCCTGTGGCATGTGGAAAGGGACCCTGGGTCTCCCGCCTCACGTGGAGACGCGTCCCAATTGCCATGCCAAGACTCGAGGAGAATCCCGAGGTGTCCCTCGCACCTAGGCAGGAGTCCTGACGTCCCTGAACAAACACGTGTCTGGAAGGTCCCTCCCCGTCGTAACTCGAGAATATACCCCAGGTTCCGGCCGCAACTCGAGAAAAACCATGAGATTTCCCACTCGCCGCGAGATGAGGCCCGATTCCCCTGCACTGCGTGCAGAGCAATTCCGTGTTCCACTTCAAACGTGAAAGGAGCCTTGATTTCCTTGATGGCACCCCAGAGAAAACCCAAGATCACTGTCTCAAGTCTAGAGGGATCCTGAGGTCACTGGAGCAAGACGAAAGTGCTCCGTGGACTCCAAATCAACTCGAGGTGAGAGCTTAGTCCCTGGCTTCGACTCAAGAGGAATACCAACTTTCCACAAGCACCTCAAGAGGAGGCTTCTCTCAGCTACAGGTATGTGAGAGGGACCCTGAGTTTGTGGCCTCAAGTGGAATGGACACCGAGATGCTCTGACTCGAAGTAAGGCCGGATATCCCTGCAGTGAATTGAATGCAGGCTCGTCTTGCATCTCCCAAGACGAAGGGTTGTCTGAATCCCCTGTGGAGACCACAGAGAAAGACCTCGTTCTCCGCCTCATCGAGACCAGAGGCCTCACATCCTTTGAAAACTCGAGAGGTCGGCGGAGATCAATGCTTCCAAAGGAGAAGATGCCTGACTCTTCTTGAAAATGGATAGGAGTCCCAGGATCCCTGTGGCACGTGGAAAGGGACCCTGGGTCTCCCGCCTCACGTGGAGACGCGTCCCAATTGCCATGCCAAGACTCGAGGAGAATCCCGAGTTGTCCCTCGCACCTAGGCAGGAGTCCTGACGTCGCTGAACAAACACGTGTCTGGAAGGGCCCTCCCCGTCATAACTCGAGAATATACCCCAGGTTCCGGCCGCAACTCGGGAAACACCATGAGACTTCCCCCTCGCCGCTGGATGAGGCCCGATTCCCCTGCACTGCGTGCAGAGCAATTCCGTGTTCCACATCAAACGTGAAAGGAGCCTTGATTTCCTTGATGGCACTCCAGAGAAAACCCAAGATCACTGTATCAAGTCTAGAGGGATCCTGAGGTCACTGGAGCAACACGAAAGGGCTCCGTGGACCCCAAATCAACTCGAGATGAGAGCTTAGTCCCTGGCTTTGACTCAAGAGGAATACCAACTTTCCACAAGCACCTCAAGAGGAGGCTTCTCGCACCTACAGGTAGGTGAGAGGGACCCTGAGTTTGTGGCCTCAAGTCGAATGGACACCGAGATGCTCTGACTCGAAGTAAGGCCGGATATCCCTGCAGTGAAGTGAATGCAGGCTCCTCTTGCATCTCCCAAGATGAAGGGATGTCTGAATCCCCTGTGGAGGCCACAGAGAAAGACCTAGTCCTCCGCCTCATCGCGACCGGAGGCCTCACATCCTTTGAAAACTGAGAGGTCCCCGGAGATCAATGCTTCCAAAGGAGACGATGCCTGACTCCTCTTGAAAATGGATAGGAGTCCCAGGATCCCTGTGGCACGTGGAAAGGGACCCTGGGTCTCCCGCCTCATGTGGAGACGCATCCCCATTGCCATGCCAAGACTCGAGGAGAATCCCGAGGTGTCCCTCGCACCTAGGCAGGAGTCCTCACGTCGCTGAACAAACACGTGTCTGGAAGGGCCCTCCCCGTCGTAACTCGAGAATATACCCCAGGTTCCGGCCGCAACTCGAGAAAAACCATGAGAATTCCCCCTCACCGCGAGATGAGGCCTGATTCCCCTGCACTGCGTGCAGAGCAATTCCTGAGCAGCGCAGACGGAGAGAGCAGCGCCAGCCCCTCCCCCCGGAGCGACGTAACTAGCTACCTGAATAAGAGTCCACCTCCGCCCGCCTGTGTCATTGCGGAAATGAGGCTCTGAAGAGACCGGCAAACAGAAGCCAAATAAACAAAGGGAACCGCTTCAGAAGGGACTGGTGCAACAGATTAAAATCCCTCTAGGAAACATTGACTACACCGGAGGAGCCTGTAGGTATCGAGAAGCGTAAGCTGGAACGAGGAGCTATCTGAAACTGAGCCGAACCCACACTGACCGCAACAGCTCCAGAGAAACTCCTAGATATAATTTTACTTTTTTCTCTTTTTTTAATTTTTTTTCTTTTTTTCTTTTTTCTTTTTTATTTTTTCTCTTTTATTTTCCTTTAAAATCCCCTATTACTCCCCCATTACTCCTTAACTTTCATTTCCATAGACTTTTACGATTTTTTAATTAGGGGGAAAAAAAAGTTTTTTTTTTCCTTTTTTTTTTCTTTTTTTTCTTTTTTTTTTCTTTTTCTTTCTTTTTTTTCCTTTTTTTCTTTCCTTTTTCTCTTCTATTTTCTATTTTTCTTTTTCTCTTATTTCTTTTAAATTCCTCTAGTACTCCTCTACTACTCCTTAATTTTCATTTTCAATGCACTATAACCTTACAAAAAAAAAAAAAGAAGAGAAGCCCTATTTTTAAACTGAAGATTATTCTCTCCCAATCTTGACTCTCTGTTTTCTACCTCAGAACACCTCTATTTCCTCCTTTCCCCTTCTCTTCCCAATCCAATTCTGTGAATCTTTGTAGGTGACTGGGCTACGGAGAACACTCTGGGAACAGACAGCTGTGTAGATCTGTCTCTCTCCTCTTGAGTCCCCCTTTTTCTCCTCCTGTTCATCTCTATCTCCCTCCTCCCTCTCCTCTTCTTCATGTGACTCTGTGAACCTCTCTGGGTGTCCCTAACGGGGGAGAATCTTTTAGCCATTAACCTAGAAGTTTTCTTATCAGGGCTGCATAGTTGGAGAAGTCCTGAGACTACAGGAAGAATAAAACTGAAATCCAGAGGCAGGAGACTTAAGCCCAAAACCTGAGAACACCAGAAAACTCCTGACTACAAGGAACTTTAAGTGATAAGTGACTGTCCAAAAGCCTCCATACCTACACTGAAACCAACTACCACACAAGAGCCAATAAGTTTTAGAGCAAGACATACCACGCAAATTCTCCAGCAACGCAGGAACATAGCCCTGAACATCAACATACAGGCTGCCCAAGGTCACACCTAACACATAGACCCATCTCAAAACTCATTACTGGGCACTCCATTGCTTTCCAAAGAGAAGAAATCAAGTTCCACACACCAGAACACTGATGCAAGCTTCCCTAACCAGGAAACCTTGACAAGCCAATCGTCTAACCCCATCCACTGGGTTAATCCTCCACAACAAAAAGGAACCACAGACCTCCAGAATACAGAAAGCCCACTCCAGATACAGCAATCTAAACAAGATGAAAAGGCAAAGAAATACCCAACAGGTAAAGGAACATGAAAAATGCCCACCAAGTCAAACAAAAGAGGAGGAGATAGGGAATCTACCTGAAAAAGAATTTAGAATAATGATAATAAAAATGATCCAAAATCTTGAAAACAAAATGGAGTTACAGATAAATAGCCTGGAAACAAAGATTGAAAAGATTCAAGAACTGTTTAATAAAGACCTAGAAGAAATAAAAAAGAGTCAATTACAAATGAATAATGCAATGAATGAGATCAAAAACACTTTGGAGGGAACCAAGAGTAGAATAACGGAGGCAGAAGATAGGATAAGTGAGGTAGAAGATAAAATGGTGGAAATAAATGAAGCAGAGAGGAAAAAAGAAAAAAGGATCAAAAGAAATGAGGACAACCTCAGGGACCTCTGGGACACTGTGAAATGCCCCAACATTCGAATCATAGGAGTTCCAGAAGAAGAAGACAAAAAGAAGGGCCATGAGAAAATACTCGAGGAGATAATAGCTGAAAACTTCCCTAAAATGGGGAAGGAAATAGCCACCCAAATCCAAGAAACCCAGAGAGTCCCAAACAGGATAAACCCAAGGCGAAACACCCCAAGACACATATTAATCAAATTAACAAAGATCAAACACAAAGAACAAATATTAAAAGCAGCAAGGGAAAAACAACAAATAACACACAAAGGGATTCCCATAAGGATAACAGCTGATCTATCAATAGAAACCCTCCAGGCCAGAAGGGAATGGCAGGACGTACTGAAAGTAATGAAAGAGAATAACCTACAACCTAGATTACTGTATCCAGCAAGGATCTCATTCAGATATGAAGGAGAATTCAAAAGCTTTACAGATAAGCAAAAGCTGAGAGAATTCAGCACCACCAAACCAGCTCTTCAACAAATGCTAAAGGATCTTCTCTAGACAGGAAATGCAGAAAGGTTTTATAAATGTGAACCCAAAACAACAAAGTAAATGGCAACGGGAACACACCTATCAATAATTACCCTAAATGTAAATGGGTTGAATGCCCCAACCAAAAGACAAAGATTGGCTGAATGGATACAAAAACAAGACCCCTATATATGCTGTCTACAAGAGACCCACCTCAAAACAAGAGACACATACAGACTAAAAGTGAAGGGCTGGAAAAAAATATTTCATGCAAACGGAGACCAAAAGAAAGCAGGAGTTGCAATACTCATGTCAGATAAAATAGACTTTCAAATAAAGGAAGTGAAAAGAGACAAAGAAGGACACTACATAATGATCAAAGGATCAATCAAAAAAGAAGATATAACAATTATAAATATATATGCACCCAACATAGGAGCACCGCAATATGTACGGCAAACGCTAACAAGTATGAAAGAGGAAATTAATAGTAACACAATAATAGTGGGAGACTTTAATACCCCACTCACAACTATGGATAGATCAACTAAACAGAAAATTAACAAGGAAACACAAACCTTAAATGACACAATGGACCAGCTAGACCTAATTGATATCTATAGGACATTTCACCCCAAAACAATCAACTTCACCTTTTTCTCAAGTGCACACGGAACATTCTCCAGAATAGATCACATCCTGGGCCATAAATCTGGTCTTGGAAAATTCAAAAAAATTGAAATCATTCCAGTTATCTTTTCTGACCACAGTGCAGTAAGATTAGATCTCAATTACAGGGAAAAAATTGTTAAAACTTCAAACATATGGAGGCTAAATAACACGCTTCTGAATAACCAACAAATCATAGAAGAAATCAAAAAAGAAATCAAAATATGTATAGAAATGAATGAAAATGAAAACACAACAACCCAAAACCTATGGGACACTGTAAAAGCAGTGCTAAGGGGAAGGTTCATAGCATTACAGGCTTACATCAAGAAACAGGAAAAAAACCAATTAAATAACCTAACTCTACACCTAAAGCAATTAGAGAAGGAAGAAATGAAGAACCCCAGAGTTAGCAGAAGGAAAGAAATCTTAAAAATCAGGGCAGAAATAAATGCAAAAGAAACTAAAGAGACCATAGCAAAAATCAACAAAGCTAAAAGCTGGTTTTTTGAAAAAATAAACAAAATTGACAAACCATTAGCAAGACTCATTAAGAAACAAAGAGAGAAAAACCAAATTAACAAAATTAGAAATGAAAATGGAGAGATCACAACAGACAACACTGAAATACAAAGGATCATAAGAGACTACTACCAGCAGCTCTATGCCAATAAAATGGACAACTTGGATGAAATGGACAAATTCTTAGAAAAGTATAACTTTCCAAAACTGAACCAGGAAGAAATAGAAGATCTTAACAGACCCATCACAAGCAAGGAAATCGAAACTGTCATCAAAAATCTTCCAGCAAACAAAAGCCCAGGACCAGATGGCTTCACAGCTGAATTCTACCAAAAATTTAGAGAAGAGCTAACACCTATCTTACTCAAACTCTTCCAGAAAATTGCAGAAGAAGGTAAGCTTCCAAACTCATTCTATGAGGCCACCATCACCCTAATTCCAAAACCAGACAAAGATGCCACAAAAAAAGAAAACTACAGGCCAATATCACTGATGAACATAGATGCAAAAATCCTTAACAAAATTCTAGCAAACAGAATCCAACAACATATTAAAAAAATCATACACCATGACCAAGTGGGCTTTATCCCAGGAATGCAAGGATTCTTTAATATCCGCAAATCAATCAATGTAATACACCACATTAACAAATTGAAAGATAAAAACCATATGATTATCTCAATAGATGCAGAGAAAGCCTTTGACAAAATTCAACACTCATTTATGATTAAAACTCTCCAAAAAGCAGGAATAGAAGGAACATACCTCAACATAATAAAAGCTATATATGACAAACCCACAGCAAGCATCACCCTCAATGGTGAAATATTGAAGGCATTTCCCCTGAAATCAGGAACAAGACAAGGGTGCCCACTCTCACCACTACTATTCAACATAGTGTTGGAAGTGCTGGCCACAGCAATCAGAGCAGAAAAAGAAGTAAAAGGAATCCAGATAGGAAAAGAAGAAGTAAAACTCTCACTGTTTGCAGATGACATGATCCTCTACATAGAAAACCCTAAAGATTCTACCAGAAAATTACTAGAGCTAATCAATGAATATAGTAAAGTTGCAGGATATAAAATTAACACACAGAAATCCCTTGCATTCCTATATACTAACAATGAAAAAACAGACAGAGAAATTAAGGAAACAATACCATTCACCATTGCAACAAAAAGAATAAAATACTTAGGAGTATATCTACCTAAAGAAACAAAGGACCTATACATAGAAAACTATAAAACACTGATGAAAGAAATCAAAGAGGACACAAACAGATGGAGAAACATACCGTGTTCATGGATTGGAAGAATTAATATTGTCAAAATGGCTATTCTACCCAAAGCAGTCTATAGATTCAATGCAATCCCTATCAAGCTACCAACGGTATTTTTCACAGAACTAGACCAAAGAATTTCACAATTTGTATGGAAATACAAAAAACCTCGAATAGCCAAAGTAATCTTGAGAAAGAAGAATGGAACTGGAGGAATCAACCTGCCTGACTTCAGACTCTACTACAAAGCCACAGTCATCAAGACAGTATGGTACTGGCACAAAGACAGAAATATAGATCAATGGAACAGAATAGAAAGCCCAGAGATAAATCCACGAACCTATGGACACCTTATCTTTGACAAAGGAGGCAAGGATATACAATGGAAAAAAGACAACCTCTTTAACAAGTGGTGCTGGGAAAACTGGTCAACCACTTGTAAAAGAATGAAACTAGAACACTTTCTAACACCATACACAAAAATAAACTCAAAATGGATTAAAGATCTAAATGTAAGACCAGAAACTATAAAACTCCTAGAGGAGAACATAGGCAAAACACTCTCCGACATAAATCAAAGCAAGATCCTCTATGACCCACCTCCCAGAATATTGGAAATAAAAGCAAAACTAAACAAATGGGACCTAATGAAACTTAAAAGCTTTTGCACTACAAAGGAAACTATAAGTAAGATGAAAAGACAGCCCTCAGATTGGGAGAAAATAATAGCAAATGAAGAAACAGACAAAGGACTAATCTCAAAAATATACAAGCAACTCCTGCAGCTCAATTCCAGAAAAATAAATGACCCAATCAAAAAATGGGCCAAAGAACTAAACAGACATTTCTCCAAGGAAGACATACAGATGGCTAACAAACATATGAAAAGATGCTCAACATCACTCATTATTAGAGAAATGCAAATCAAAACCACAATGAGGTACCATTACACGCCAGTCAGGATGGCTGCTATCCAAAAGTCTACAAGCAATAAATGCTGGAGAGGGTGTGGAGAAAAGGGAACCCTCTTACACTGTTGGTGGGAATGCAAACTAGTACAGCCGCTATGGAAAACAGTGTGGAGATTTCTTAAAAAACTGGACATAGAACTGCCATATGACCCAGCAATCCCACTTCTGGGCATACACACTGAGGAAACCAGATCTGAAAGAGACACGTGCACCCCAATGTTCATTGCAGCACTGTTTATAATAGTCAGGACATGGAAGCAACCTAGATGCCCATCAGCAGATGAATGGATAAGGAAGCTGTGGTACATATATACCATGGAATATTACTCAGCCATTAAAAAGAATTCATTTGAACCAGTCCTAATGAGATGGATGAAGCTGGAGCCCCTTATACAGAGTGAAGTAAGCCAGAAAGATAAAGAACATTACAGCATACTGACACATGTATATGGAATTTAGAAAGGTGATAACGATAACCCTATATGCAGAACAGAAAAAGAGACACAGAAATACAGAACAGACTTTTGAACTTTGAGGGAGAATGTGAGGGTGGGATATTTCAAAAGAACAGCATGTATACTATCTATGGTGAAACAGATCACCAGCCCAGGTGGGATGCACGAGACAAGTGCTCCGGCCTGGTGCACTGGGAAGACCCAGAGGAATCGGGTGGAGAGGGAGGTTGGAGGGGGGATCGGGATTGGGAATACATGTAAATCCATGGCTGATTCATATCAATGTATGACAAAACCCACTGGAAAAAAAAATAATAATAATAAAAATTAAAAAAAATAATAAAAAAAAAAAAAAGAAAATGGATAGGAGTCCCAGGATCCCTGTGGCACGTGGAAAGGGACCCTGGATCTCCCACCTCACATGTAGACGCCTCCCAATTGCCATGCCAAGACTCGAGGAGAATCCCGAGGTGTCCCTCGCACCTAGGCATGGGTCCAGACGTCGCTGAACAAACACGTGTCTGGAAGGGCCCTCCCCGTCGTAACTCGAGAATATACCCCAGGTTCCGGCCTCAACTCGAGAAAAACCATGAGATTTCCCCCTCGCCGCGAGATGAGGCCCGATTCCCCTGCACTGCGTGCAGAGCAATTCCGTGTTCCCCATCAAACTTGATAGGAGCCTTGATTTCCTTGATGGCACTCCAGAGAAAACCCAAGATCACTGTCTCAAGTCTAGAGGGATCCTGAGGTCACTGGAACAACACGAAAGGGCTCCGGGGACCCGAAATCAACTCGAGATGAGAGCTTATTCCCTGGCTTCGACTCAAGAGGAATACCAAGTTTCCACAAGCACCTCAAGAGGAGGCTTCTCTCAGCTACAGGTATGTGAGAGGGACTCTGAGATTGTGGCCTCAAGTGGAAAGGACACCGAGATGCTGTGACTCGAAGTAAGGCCGGATATCCCTGCAGTGAATTGAATGCAGGCTCGTCTTGCATCTCCCAAGAAGAAGGGATGTCTGAATCCCCTGTGGAGACCTCAGAGAATGTCCTAGTCCTCTGCCTCAACGCGACAGGAGGCCTCACATGCTTTGAAAACTCGAGATGTCTGCGGAGATCAATGCTTCCAAAGGAGACGATGCCTGACTCCTCTTGAAAATGGATAGGAGTCCCAGGATCCCTGTGGCACGTGGAAAGGGACCCTGGGTCTCCCGCCTCACATGGAGACGTGTCCCAATTGCCATGCAAAGAATTGAGGAGTATCCCGAGGTGTCCCTCGCACCTAGGCAGAAGTCCTGACGTCGCTGAACAAACACGTGTCTGGAAGGGCCCTCCCCGTCGTAACTCGAGAATATACCCCAGGTTTCGTCCTCAACTTGAGAAAAACCATGAGACATCCCTCTTGCCGCGAGATGAGGCCCGATTCCCCTGCACTGCGTGCAGAGCAATTCCGTGTTCCACATCAAACTTGAAAGGAGCCTTGATTTCCTTGATGGCACTCCAGAGAAAACCCAAGATCACTGTCTCAAGTCTAGAGGGATCCTGAGGTCACTGGAGCAACACGAAAGGGCTCCGTGGACCCCAAATCAACTCGAGATGAGAGCTTAGTCCCTGGCTTCGACTCAAGAGGAATACCAACTTTCCACAAGCACCTCAAGAGGAGGCTTCTCTCAGCTACAGGTATGTGAGAGGGACCCTGAGTTTGTGGCCTCAAGTGGAATGGACACCGAGATGCTCTGACTCGAAGTAAGGCCGGATATCCCTGCAGTGAATTGAATGCAGGCTCGTATTGCATCTCCCAAGACGAAGGGATGTCTGAATCCCGTGTGGAGACCGCAGAGAAAGACCGAGTTCTCCGCCTCATCGCGACCGGAGGCCTCACATCCTTTGAAAACTCGAGAGGTCCGCGGAGATCAATGGTTCCAAAGGAGACGATGCCTGACTCCTCTTGAAAATGGAAAGGAGTCCCAGGATCCCCGTGGCACGTGGAAAGGGACCTTGGGTCTCCCGCCTCACGTGGAGACGCGTCCCAATTGCCATGCCAAGACTCGAGGAGAATCCCGAGGTGTCCCTCGCACCTAGGCAGGAGTCCTGACGTCGCTGAACAAACACGTGTCTGGAAGGGCCCTCCCCGTCGTAACTCGAGAATATACCCCAGGTTCCGGCCGCAACTCGAGAAAAACCATGAGACTTCCCCCTCGCCGCGAGATGAGGCCCGATTCCCCTGCACTGCGTGCAGAGTAATTCCGTGTTCCACATCAAACTTGAAAGGAGCCTTGATATCCTTGAAGGCACTCCAGAGAAAACCCAAGATCACTGTCTCAAGCCTAGAGGGATCCTGAGGGCACCGGAAGAACACGAAAGGGCTCCGTGGACCCCAAATCAACGCGAGATGAGAGCTTAGTCCCTGGCTTCGACTCAAGAGGAATACCAACTTTCCACAAGCACCTCAAGAGGAGGCTTCTCTCAGCTACAGGTATGTCAGAGGGACCCTGAGTTTGTGGCCTCAAGTGGAATGGACACCGAGATGCTCTGACTCGAAGTAAGGCCGGATATCCCTGCAGTGAATTGAATGCAGGCTCGTCTTGCATCTCCCAAGACGAAGGGATGTCTGAATCCCCTGTGCAGAACACAGAGAAAGACCTAGTCCTCCGCCTCATCGCGACCGGAGGTCTCACATCCTTTGAAAACTCGAAAGGTCCGCGGAGATCAATACTTCCAAAGGAGAAGTTGCTGAATCTCTTGAAATTGGATAGGAGTCCGAGGATCCCTGTGGCAAGTGGAAAGGGAGCCGTGGTCTCCTGCCTCACGTGGAGACGGGTCCCAATTGCCATGCCCGGAGTGAAGGAGAATCCCGAGTTGTCCCCTGCACCTAGGGAAGAGTCCTGACTTCGCTGAACAAACACGTGTCTGGAAGGGCCCTCCCCGTCGTAACTCGAGAATATACGCCAGGTTCTGGCCGCAACTCGAGAAAAACCATGAGACTACCCCTCGCCGCGAAATGAGGCCCGATTCCCCTGCACTGCGTGCAGAGCAATTCCAGTTCCACATCAAACATGAAAGGAGCCTTGATTTCCTTGATTGTACTACAGAGGAAACCCAAGATCACTGTCTCAAGTCTAGAGGGATCCTGAGGTCACTGTAGTAACACGAAAGCGGTCCGTGGACCCCAAATCAACTCGAGATGAGAACTTAATCCCTGGCTTCGAATCAAGAGGAATACCAACTTTCCACAAGCACCTCAAGAGGAGGCTTCTCTCAGCTACTGGTATGTCAGAGGGACCCTGAGTTTGTGGCCTCAAGTGGAATGGACACCGAGATGCTCTGACTCGAAGTAAGGCCGGATATCCCTGCAGTGAATTGAATGCAGGCTCGTCTTGCATCTCCCAAGACGAAGGGTTGTCTGAATCCCCTGTGGAGACCACAGAGAAAGACCTAGTCCTCCGCCTCAACGCGACCGGAGGCCTCACATCCTTTGAAAACTCGAGAGGACCACGGAGATCAATACTTCCGAAGGAGACGATGCCTGACTCCTCTTGAAAATGGATAGGAGTCCCAGGATCCCTGTGGCACGTGGAAAGGGACCCTGGGTCTCCCGCCTCACGGGGAGACGCCTCCCAATTGCCATGCCAAGACTCGAGGAGAATACCGAGGTGTCCCTCGCACCTAGGCAGGAGTCCTGACGTCGCTGAACAAACACGTGTCTGGAAGGGCCCTCCCCGTCGTAACTCGAGAGTATACCCCAGGTTCGGGCCGCAACTCGAGAAAAACCATGAGATTTCCCCCTCGCTGCGAGTTGAGGCCCGATTCCCCTGCACTGCGTGCAGAGCAATTCCGTGTTCCACATCAAACGTGAAAGGAGCCTTGATTTCCTTGATGGCACTCCAGAGAAAACCCAAGATCACTGTCTCAGGTCTAGAGGGATCCTGAGGTCACTGGAGCAACACGAAAGGGCTCCGTGGACCCCAAATCAACTCGAGATGAGAGCTTAGTCCCTGGCTTAGACTCAAGAGGAATATCAACTTTCCACAAGCACCTCAAGAGGAGGCTTCTCTCAGCTACAGGTATGTGAGAGGGACCCTGAGTTTCTGGCCTCAAGTGCAATGGACACCGAGATGCTCTGACTCGAAGTAAGGCCGGATATCCCTGCAGTGAATTGAATGCAGGCTCGTCTTGCATCTCCCAAGACCAAGGGATGTCTGAATCCCCTGTGGAGACCACAGAGAAAGACCGAGTCCTCCGTCTCATCGAGACCGGAGGCATCACATCATTTGAAAACTCGAGAGGTCTGCGGAGATCAATGCTTCCAAAGGAGACGATGCCTGACTCTTCTTGAAAATGGATAGGAGTCCCAGGATCCCTGTGGCACGTGGAAAGGGACCCTGTGTCTCCCACCTCACGTTTAGACGCATCCCAATTGCCATGCCAAGACTCGAGGAGAATCCCGAGGTGTCCCTCGTACCTAGGCAGGAGTCCTGAGGTCGCTGAACAAACACGTGTCTGGAAGGGCCCTCCCCGTCGTAACTCGAGAATATCCCCCAGGTTCCGGCCGCAACTCGAGAATAAACATGAGACTTCCCCCTCCCCGCGAGATGAGGCCTGATTCCCCTGCACGGCGTGCAGACCAATTCCGTGTTCCACATCAAACATGAAAGGAGCCTTGATTTCCTTAATGGCACTCCATAGAAAACCCAAGATCACTCTCTCAAGTCTAGAGGGATCCTGAGGTCACTGTAGCAGCACGAAAGGGCTCCGTGGACCCCAAATCAACTCGAGATGAGAGCTTAGTCCCTGGCTTCGACTCAAGAGGAATACCAACTTTCCACAAGCACCTCAAGAGGAGGCTTCTCTCAGCTAATGGTATGTCAGAGGGACCCTGAGTTTGTGGCCTCAAGTGGAATGGACACCGAGATGCTCTGACTCGAAGTAAGGCCGGATATCCCTGCAGTGAATTGAATGCAGGCTCGTCTTGCATCTCCCAAGACGAAGGGATGGCTGAATCCGCTGTGGAGATCACAGAGAAAGACCAAGTCCTCCGCCTCATCGCGACCGGAGGCCTCACATCCTTTGAAAACACGAGACGTCCGCGGAGATCAATGTTTCCAAAGGAGACGATGCCTGACTCCTCTTGAAAATGGATAGGAGTCCCAGGATCCCTGTGGCACGAGGAAAGGGACCCTGGGGCTCCCGCCTCACGTGGAGACGCGTCCCAATTGCCATGCCAAGACTCGAGGATAATCCCGAGGTGTCCCTCGCACCTAGGCAGGAGTCCTGACGTCGCTGAACAAACAGGTGTCTGGAAGGGCCCTCCCCGTCATAACTCGAGAATATACCACAGGTTCCGGCCGCAACTCGAGAAAAACCATGAGACTTCCCCCTCGCTGCTGGATCAGGCCCGATTCCCCTGCACTGCGTGCAGAGCAATTCCGTGTTCCACATCAAACGTGAAAGGAGCCTTGATTTCCTTGATGTCACTCCAGAGAAAACCCAAGATCACTGTCTCAAGTCTAGAGGGATCCTGAGGTCACTGGAGCAACACGAAAGGGCTCCGTGGACCCCAAATCAACTCGAGATGAGAGCGTAGTCCCTGGCTTCGACTCAAGGGGAATACCAACTTTCCACAAGCACCTCAAGAGGAGGCTTCTCTCAGCTACAGGTATGTGAGAGGGACCCTGAGTTTGTGGCCTCAAGTGGAAAGGACACTGAGATGCTCTGACTCGAAGTAAGGCCGGATATCCCTGCAGTGAATTGAATGCAGGCTCGTCTTGCATCTCGCAAGACGAAGGGATGTCTGAATCCCCTGTGGAGACCACAGAGAAAGACCTAATTTTCCGCCTCATCGCGACCGGAGGCCTCACATCCTTTGAAAACACGAGACGTCCGCGGAGATCAATGTTTCCAAAGGAGACGATGCCTGACTCCTCTTGAAAATGGATAGGAGTCCCAGGATCCCTGTGGCACCTGGAGAGGGACACTGGGTCTCCTGCCTCACGTGGAGACGCGTCCAAATTGCCATGCCAAGACTCGAGGAGAATCCCGAGGTGTCCCTCGCACCTAGGCAGGAGTCCTGACGTTGCTGAACAAACCTGTGTCTGGAAGGGCCCTCTCCGTCGTTACTCGAGAATATACCCCAGGTTCCGGCCGCAACTCGAGAAAAACCATGAGACTTCCCCCTCCCCGCAGGATGAGGCCCGATTCCCCTGCACCTCATGCAGACCAATTCCGTGTTCCACATCAAACGTGAAAGGAGCCTTGATTTCCTTAATGGCACTCCAGAGAAAACCCAAGATCACTGTCTCAAGTCTAGAGGGATCCTGAGGTCACTGTATCAACACAAAAGGGCTCCGTGGACCCCAAATCAACTCGAGATGAGAGCTTAGTCCCTGGCTTAGACTCAAGAGGAATACCAACTTTCCACAAGCACCTCAGGAGGAGGCTTCTGTCAGCTACAGGTATGTGAGAGGAACCCTGAGTTTGTGGCCTCAAGTGCAATGGACACCGAGATGCTCTAACTCGAATTAAGGCCGGATATCCCTGCAGTGAATTGAAAGCAGGCTCGTCTTGCATCTCCCAAGACGAAGGGATGTCTGAATCCCCTGTGGAGACCACAGAGAAAGACCTAGTCCTCCGCCTAAACGTGACCGGAGGCCTCACATCCTTTGAAAACTCGAGAATTCTGCGGAGATCAATGCTTCCAAAGGAGACGATGCCTGACTCCTCTTGAAAATGGATAGGAGTCCCAGGATACCGTGGCAGGGGGAAAGGGACCCTGGGTCTCCCGCCTCACGTGGAGACGCGTCCCAATTGCCATGCCAAGACTCGAGGAGAATCCCGAGGTGTCCCTCGCACCTAGGCAGGAGTCCTCACGTCGCTGAACAAACCTGTGTCTGGAAGGGCCCTCCCCATCGTAACTCGAGAATATACCCCAGGTTCCGGCCGCAACGCGAGAAAAACCATGAGACTTCCCCATCCCCGCGAGATGAGGCCCGATTCGCCTGCACTGCGTGCAGACCAATTCCGTGTTCCACATCAAACGTGAAAGGAGCCTTGATTTCCTTAATTGCACTCCAGAGAAAACCCAAGATCACTGTTTCAAGTCTAGAGGGATCCTGAGGTCACTGTAGCAACACGAAAGGGCTCCGTGGACCCCAAATCAACTCGAGATGAGAGCTTAGTCCCTGGCTTCGACTCAAGAGGAATACCAACTTTCCACAAGCATCTCAAGAGGAGGCTTCTCTCAGCTACAGGTATGTGAGAGAGACCCTGACTTAGTGGCCTCAAGTGGAATGGACACCGAGATGCTCTGACTCGAAGTAAGGCCGGATATCCCTGCAGTGAATTGAATGCAGGCTCGTCTTGCATCTCCGAAGACGAAGGGATGTCTGAATCCCCTGTGGAGACCACAGAGAAAGACCTAGTCCTCTGCCTCAACGTGACCGGAGGCCTCACATCCTTTGAAAACTCGAGAGGTCCGCGGAGATCAATGCTTCCAAAGGAGACGATGCCTGACTCCTCTTGAAAATGGATAGGAGTCCCAGGATCACTGTGGCACGTGGAAAGGGACCCTGGGGCTCCCGCCTCACGTGGAGACGCGTCCCAATTGCCATGCCAAGACTCGAGGATAATCCCGAGGTGTCCCTCGCACCTAGGCAGGAGTCCTGACGTCGCTGAACAAACAGGTGTCTGGAAGGGCCCTCCCCGTCATAACTCGAGAATATACCACAGGTTCCGGCCGCAACTCGAGAAAAACCATGAGACTTCCCCCTCGCTGCTGGATCAGGCCCGATTCCCCTGCACTGCGTGCAGAGCAATTCCGTGTTCCACATCAAACGTGAAAGGAGCCTTGATTTCCTTGATGTCACTCCAGAGAAAACCCAAGATCACTGTCTCAAGTCTAGAGGGATCCTGAGGTCACTGGAGCAACACGAAAGGGCTCCGTGGACCCCAAATCAACTCGAGATGAGAGCGTAGTCCCTGGCTTCGACTCAAGGGGAATACCAACTTTCCACAAGCACCTCAAGAGGAGGCTTCTCTCAGCTACAGGTATGTGAGAGGGACCCTGAGTTTGTGGCCTCAAGTGGAATGGACACTGAGATGCTCTGACTCGAAGTAAGGCCGGATATCCCTGCAGTGAATTGAATGCAGGCTCGTCTTGCATCTCGCAAGACGAAGGGATGTCTGAATCCCCTGTGGAGACCACAGAGAAAGACCTAATTTTCCGCCTCATCGCGACCAGAGGCCTCACATCCTTTGAAAATTCGAGAGGTCCGCGGAGATCAATGCTTCCAAAGGAGACGATGCCTGACTCCTCTTGAAAATGGATAGGAATCCCAGCATCCCTGTGGCACGTGGAAAGGGACCCTGGGTCTCCCGCCTCAGGTGGAGACGCGTCCCCATTGCCATGCCAAGTCTCGAGGAGAATCCCGAGGTGTCCCTCGCACCTAGGCAGGAGTCCTGACGTCGCTGAACAAACACGTGTCTGGAAGGGCCCTCCCCGTCGTAACTCGAGAATATACCCCAGGTTCCGGCCGCAACTCGAGAAAAACCATGAGACTTCCCCCTCGCCGCTGGATGAGGCCCGATTCCACTGCACTGCGTGCAGAGTAATTCCGTGTTCCACATGAAACGTGAAAGGAGCCTTGATTTCCTTGATGGCACTCCAGAGAAAACCCAAGATCACTGTCTAGAGTCTAGAGGGATCCTGAGGTCACTGGAGCAACACGAAAGGGCTCCGTGGACCCCAAATCAACTCGAGATGAGAGCTTAGTCCCTGGCTTCCACTCAAGAGGAATATCAACTTTCCACAAGCACCTCAAGAGGAGGCTTCTCTCAGCTACAGGTATGTGAGTGGGCCCCTGAGTTTGTGGCCTCAAGTGGAATGGACACCGAGATGCTCTGACTCGAAGTAAGGCCGGATATCCCTGCAGTGAATTGAATGCAGGCTCGTCTTGCATCTCGCAAGACGAAGGGATGTCTGAATCCCGTGTGGAGACCGCAGAGAAAGACCGAGTTCTCCGCCTCATCGCGACCGGAGGCCTCACATCCTTTGAAAACTCGAGAGGTCCGCGGAGATCAATGGTTCCAAATTAGACGATGCCTGACTCCTCTTGAAAATGGAAAGGAGTCCCAGGATCCCCGTGGCACGTGGAAAGGGACCTTGGGTCTCCCGCCTCACGTGGAGACGCGTCCCAATTGCCATGCCAAGACTCGAGGAGAATCCCGAGGTGTCCCTCGCACCTAGGCAGGAGTCCTGACGTCGCTGAACAAACACGTGTCTGGAAGGGCCCTCCCCGTCGTAACTCGAGAATATACCCCAGGTTCCGGCCGCAACTCGAGAAAAACCATGAGACTTCCCCCTCGCCGCGAGATGAGGCCCGATTCCCCTGCACTGCGTGCAGAGTAATTCCGTGTTCCACATCAAACTTGAAAGGAGCCTTGATATCCTTGAAGGCACTCCAGAGAAAACCCAAGATCACTGTCTCAAGCCTAGAGGGATCCTGAGGGCACCGGAAGAACACGAAAGGGCTCCGTGGACCCCAAATCAACGCGAGATGAGAGCTTAGTCCCTGGCTTCGACTCAAGAGGAATACCAACTTTCCACAAGCACCTCAAGAGGAGGCTTCTCTCAGCTACAGGTATGTCAGAGGGACCCTGAGTTTGTGGCCTCAAGTGGAATGGACACCGAGATGCTCTGACTCGAAGTAAGGCCGGATATCCCTGCAGTGAATTGAATGCAGGCTCGTCTTGCATCTCCCAAGACGAAGGGATGTCTGAATCCCCTGTGCAGAACACAGAGAAAGACCTAGTCCTCCGCCTCATCGCGACCGGAGGTCTCACATCCTTTGAAAACTCGAAAGGTCCGCGGAGATCAATACTTCCAAAGGAGAAGTTGCTGAATCTCTTGAAATTGGATAGGAGTCCGAGGATCCCTGTGGCAAGTGGAAAGGGAGCCGTGGTCTCCTGCCTCACGTGGAGACGGGTCCCAATTGCCATGCCCGGAGTGAAGGAGAATCCCGAGTTGTCCCCTGCACCTAGGGAAGAGTCCTGACTTCGCTGAACAAACACGTGTCTGGAAGGGCCCTCCCCGTCGTAACTCGAGAATATACGCCAGGTTCTGGCCGCAACTCGAGAAAAACCATGAGACTACCCCTCGCCGCGAAATGAGGCCCGATTCCCCTGCACTGCGTGCAGAGCAATTCCAGTTCCACATCAAACATGAAAGGAGCCTTGATTTCCTTGATTGTACTACAGAGGAAACCCAAGATCACTGTGTCAAGTCTAGAGGGATCCTGAGGTCACTGTAGTAACACGAAAGCGGTCCGTGGACCCCAAATCAACTCGAGATGAGAACTTAATCCCTGGCTTCGAATCAAGAGGAATACCAACTTTCCACAAGCACCTCAAGAGGAGGCTTCTCTCAGCTACTGGTATGTCAGAGGGACCCTGAGTTTGTGGCCTCAAGTGGAATGGACACCGAGATGCTCTGACTCGAAGTAAGGCCGGATATCCCTGCAGTGAATTGAATGCAGGCTCGTCTTGCATCTCCCAAGACGAAGGGTTGTCTGAATCCCCTGTGGAGACCACAGAGAAAGACCTAGTCCTCCGCCTCAACGCGACCGGAGGCCTCACATCCTTTGAAAACTCGAGAGGACCACGGAGATCAATACTTCCGAAGGAGACGATGCCTGACTCCTCTTGAAAATGGATAGGAGTCCCAGGATCCCTGTGGCACGTGGAAAGGGACCCTGGGTCTCCCGCCTCACGGGGAGACGCCTCCCAATTGCCATGCCAAGACTCGAGGAGAATACCGAGGTGTCCCTCGCACCTAGGCAGGAGTCCTGACGTCGCTGAACAAACACGTGTCTGGAAGGGCCCTCCCCGTCGTAACTCGAGAATATACCCCAGGTTCGGGCCGCAACTCGAGAAAAACCATGAGATTTCCCCCTCGCTGCGAGTTGAGGCCCGATTCCCCTGCACTGCGTGCAGAGCAATTCCGTGTTCCACATCAAACGTGAAAGGAGCCTTGATTTCCTTGATGGCACTCCAGAGAAAACCCAAGATCACTGTCTCAGGTCTAGAGGGATCCTGAGGTCACTGGAGCAACACGAAAGGGCTCCGTGGACCCCAAATCAACTCGAGATGAGAGCTTAGTCCCTGGCTTAGACTCAAGAGGAATATCAACTTTCCACAAGCACCTCAAGAGGAGGCTTCTCTCAGCTACAGGTATGTGAGAGGGACCCTGAGTTTCTGGCCTCAAGTGCAATGGACACCGAGATGCTCTGACTCGAAGTAAGGCCGGATATCCCTGCAGTGAATTGAATGCAGGCTCGTCTTGCATCTCCCAAGACCAAGGGATGTCTGAATCCCCTGTGGAGACCACAGAGAAAGACCGAGTCCTCCGCCTCATCGAGACCGGAGGCATCACATCATTTGAAAACTCGAGAGGTCTGCGGAGATCAATGCTTCCAAAGGAGACGATGCCTGACTCTTCTTGAAAATGGATAGGAGTCCCAGGATCCCTGTGGCACGTGGAAAGGGACCCTGTGTCTCCCACCTCACGTTTAGACGCATCCCAATTGCCATGCCAAGACTCGAGGAGAATCCCGAGGTGTCCCTCGTACCTAGGCAGGAGTCCTGAGGTCGCTGAACAAACACGTGTCTGGAAGGGCCCTCCCCGTCGTAACTCGAGAATATCCCCCAGGTTGCGGCCGCAACACGAGAATAAACATGAGACTTCCCCCTCCCCGCGAGATGAGGCCTGATTCCCCAGCACGGCGTGCAGACCAATTCCGTGTTCCACATCAAACATGAAAGGAGCCTTGATTTCCTTAATGGCACTCCATAGAAAACCCAAGATCACTCTCTCAAGTCTAGAGGGATCCTGAGGTCACTGTAGCAGCACGAAAGGGCTCCGTGGACCCCAAATCAACTCGAGATGAGAGCTTAGTCCCTGGCTTCGACTCAAGAGGAATACCAACTTTCCACAAGCACCTCAAGAGGAGGCTTCTCTCAGCTAATGGTATGTCAGAGGGACCCTGAGTTTGTGGCCTCAAGTGGAATGGACACCGAGATGCTCTGACTCGAAGTAAGGCCGGATATCCCTGCAGTGAATTGAATGCAGGCTCGTCTTGCATCTCCCAAGACGAAGGGATGGCTGAATCCGCTGTGGAGATCACAGAGAAAGACCAAGTCCTCCGCCTCATCGCGACCGGAGGCCTCACATCCTTTGAAAACACGAGACGTCCGCGGAGATCAATGTTTCCAAAGGAGACGATGCCTGACTCCTCTTGAAAATGGATAGGAGTCCCAGGATCCCTGTGGCACGTGGAAAGGGACCCTGGGGCTCCCGCCTCACGTGGAGACGCGTCCCAATTGCCATGCCAAGACTCGAGGATAATCCCGAGGTGTCCCTCGCACCTAGGCAGGAGTCCTGACGTCGCTGAACAAACAGGTGTCTGGAAGGGCCCTCCCCGTCATAACTCGAGAATATACCACAGGTTCCGGCCGCAACTCGAGAAAAACCATGAGACTTCCCCCTCGCTGCTGGATCAGGCCCGATTCCCCTGCACTGCGTGCAGAGCAATTCCGTGTTCCACATCAAACGTGAAAGGAGCCTTGATTTCCTTGATGTCACTCCAGAGAAAACCCAAGATCACTGTCTCAAGTCTAGAGGGATCCTGAGGTCACTGGAGCAACACGAAAGGGCTCCGTGGACCCCAAATCAACTCGAGATGAGAGCGTAGTCCCTGGCTTCGACTCAAGGGGAATACCAACTTTCCACAAGCACCTCAAGAGGAGGCTTCTCTCAGCTACAGGTATGTGAGAGGGACCCTGAGTTTGTGGCCTCAAGTGGAATGGACACTGAGATGCTCTGACTCGAAGTAAGGCCGGATATCCCTGCAGTGAATTGAATGCAGGCTCGTCTTGCATCTCGCAAGACGAAGGGATGTCTGAATCCCCTGTGGAGACCACAGAGAAAGACCTAATTTTCCGCCTCATCGCGACCGGAGGCCTCACATCCTTTGAAAACACGAGACGTCCGCGGAGATCAATGTTTCCAAAGGAGACGATGCCTGACTCCTCTTGAAAATGGATAGGAGTCCCAGGATCCCTGTGGCACCTGGAGAGGGACACTGGGTCTCCTGCCTCACGTGGAGACGCGTCCAAATTGCCATGCCAAGACTCGAGGAGAATCCCGAGGTGTCCCTCGCACCTAGGCAGGAGTCCTGACGTTGCTGAACAAACCTGTGTCTGGAAGGGCCCTCTCCGTCGTTACTCGAGAATATACCCCAGGTTCCGGCCGCAACTCGAGAAAAACCATGAGACTTCCCGCTCCCCGCAGGATGAGGCCCGATTCCCCTGCACCTCATGCAGACCAATTCCGTGTTCCACATCAAACGTGAAAGGAGCCTTGATTTCCTTAATGGCACTCCAGAGAAAACCCAAGATCACTGTCTCAAGTCTAGAGGGATCCTGAGGTCACTGTATCAACACAAAAGGGCTCCGTGGACCCCAAATCAACTCGAGATGAGAGCTTAGTCCCTGGCTTAGACTCAAGCGGAATACCAACTTTCCACAAGCACCTCAGGAGGAGGCTTCTGTCAGCTACAGGTATGTGAGAGGAACCCTGAGTTTGTGGCCTCAAGTGCAATGGACACCGAGATGCTCTAACTCGAATTAAGGCCGGATATCCCTGCAGTGAATTGAAAGCAGGCTCGTCTTGCATCTCCCAAGACGAAGGGATGTCTGAATCCCCTGTGGAGACCACAGAGAAAGACCTAGTCCTCCGCCTAAACGTGACCGGAGGCCTCACATCCTTTGAAAACTCGAGAATTCTGCGGAGATCAATGCTTCCAAAGGAGACGATGCCTGACTCCTCTTGAAAATGGATAGGAGTCCCAGGATACCGTGGCAGGGGGAAAGGGACCCTGGGTCTCCCGCCTCACGTGGAGACGCGTCCCAATTGCCATGCCAAGACTCGAGGAGAATCCCGAGGTGTCCCTCGCACCTAGGCAGGAGTCCTCACGTCGCTGAACAAACCTGTGTCTGGAAGGGCCCTCCCCATCGTAACTCGAGAATATACCCCAGGTTCCGGCCGCAACGCGAGAAAAACCATGAGACTTCCCCATCCCCGCGAGATGAGGCCCGATTCGCCTGCACTGCGTGCAGACCAATTCCGTGTTCCACATCAAACGTGAAAGGAGCCTTGATTTCCTTAATTGCACTCCAGAGAAAACCCAAGATCACTGTTTCAAGTCTAGAGGGATCCTGAGGTCACTGTAGCAACACGAAAGGGCTCCGTGGACCCCAAATCAACTCGAGATGAGAGCTTAGTCCCTGGCTTCGACTCAAGAGGAATACCAACTTTCCACAAGCATCTCAAGAGGAGGCTTCTCTCAGCTACAGGTATGTGAGAGAGACCCTGACTTAGTGGCCTCAAGTGGAATGGACACCGAGATGCTCTGACTCGAAGTAAGGCCGGATATCCCTGCAGTGAATTGAATGCAGGCTCGTCTTGCATCTCCGAAGTCGAAGGGATGTCTGAATCCCCTGTGGAGACCACAGAGAAAGACCTAGTCCTCTGCCTCAACGTGACCGGAGGCCTCACATCCTTTGAAAACTCGAGAGGTCCGCGGAGATCAATGCTTCCAAAGGAGACGATGCCTGACTCCTCTTGAAAATGGATAGGAGTCCCAGGATCACTGTGGCACGTGGAAAGGGACCCTGGGGCTCCCGCCTCACGTGGAGACGCGTCCCAATTGCCATGCCAAGACTCGAGGATAATCCCGAGGTGTCCCTCGCACCTAGGCAGGAGTCCTGACGTCGCTGAACAAACAGGTGTCTGGAAGGGCCCTCCCCGTCATAACTCGAGAATATACCACAGGTTCCGGCCGCAACTCGAGAAAAACCATGAGACTTCCCCCTCGCTGCTGGATCAGGCCCGATTCCCCTGCACTGCGTGCAGAGCAATTCCGTGTTCCACATCAAACGTGAAAGGAGCCTTGATTTCCTTGATGTCACTCCAGAGAAAACCCAAGATCACTGTCTCAAGTCTAGAGGGATCCTGAGGTCACTGGAGCAACACGAAAGGGCTCCGTGGACCCCAAATCAACTCGAGATGAGAGCGTAGTCCCTGGCTTCGACTCAAGGGGAATACCAACTTTCCACAAGCACCTCAAGAGGAGGCTTCTCTCAGCTACAGGTATGTGAGAGGGACCCTGAGTTTGTGGCCTCAAGTGGAATGGACACTGAGATGCTCTGACTCGAAGTAAGGCCGGATATCCCTGCAGTGAATTGAATGCAGGCTCGTCTTGCATCTCGCAAGACGAAGGGATGTCTGAATCCCCTGTGGAGACCACAGAGAAAGACCTAATTTTCCGCCTCATCGCGACCAGAGGCCTCACATCCTTTGAAAATTCGAGAGGTCCGCGGAGATCAATGCTTCCAAAGGAGACGATGCCTGACTCCTCTTGAAAATGGATAGGAATCCCAGCATCCCTGTGGCACGTGGAAAGGGACCCTGGGTCTCCCGCCTCAGGTGGAGACGCGTCCCCATTGCCATGCCAAGTCTCGAGGAGAATCCCGAGGTGTCCCTCGCACCTAGGCAGGAGTCCTGACGTCGCTGAACAAACACGTGTCTGGAAGGGCCCTCCCCGTCGTAACTCGAGAATATACCCCAGGTTCCGGCCGCAACTCGAGAAAAACCATGAGACTTCCCCCTCGCCGCTGGATGAGGCCCGATTCCACTGCACTGCGTGCAGAGTAATTCCGTGTTCCACATGAAACGTGAAAGGAGCCTTGATTTCCTTGATGGCACTCCAGAGAAAACCCAAGATCACTGTCTAGAGTCTAGAGGGATCCTGAGGTCACTGGAGCAACACGAAAGGGCTCCGTGGACCCCAAATCAACTCGAGATGAGAGCTTAGTCCCTGGCTTCCACTCAAGAGGAATATCAACTTTCCACAAGCACCTCAAGAGGAGGCTTCTCTCAGCTACAGGTATGTGAGTGGGCCCCTGAGTTTGTGGCCTCAAGTGGAATGGACACCGAGATGCTCTGACTCGAAGTAAGGCCGGATATCCCTGCAGTGAATTGAATGCAGGCTCGTCTTGCATCTCGCAAGACGAAGGGATGTCTGAATCCCCTGTGGAGACCACAGAGAAAGACCGAGTTCTCCGCCTGATCGCGACCGGAGGCCTCACATCCTTTGAAAACTCGAGAGGTCCGCGGAGATCAATGCTTCCAAAGGAGACGATGCCTGACTCCTCTTGAAAATGGAGAGGAGTCCCAGGATCCCTGTGGCACGTGGAAAGGGACCCTGGGTCTCCTGCCTCACGTGGAGACGCGTCCCAATTGCCATGCCAAGACTCGAGGAGAATCCCGAGATGTCCCTCGCACCTAGGCAGGAGTCCTGACGTCGCTGAACAAACATGTGTCTGGAAGGGCCCTCCCCGTCGTAACTCGAGAATATACCCCAGGTTGCGGCCGCAACACGAGAAAAACCATGAGACTTCCCCCTCGCCGCAAGATGAGGCCTGATTCCCCTGCCCTACGTGCAGAGTAATTCCGTATTCCACATCAAAAATGAAAGGAGCCTTGATTTCCTTGATGGCACTCCAGAGAAAACCCAAGATCACTGTCTCAAGTCTAGAGGGATCCTGAGGTCACTGGAGCAACACGAAAGGGCTCCGTGGACCCCAAATCAACTCGAGATGAGAGCTTATTCCCTGGCTTCAAATCGAGAGGAATACCAACTTTCCACAAGCACCTCAAGAGGAGGCTACTCTCAGCTAATGGTATGTGAGAGGGACCCTGAGTTTGTCGCCTCAAGTGGAATGGACACCGAGATGCTCTAACTCGAAGTAAGGCCAGATATCCCTGCAGTGATTTGAATGCAGGCTCGTCTTCCATCTCCCAAGACGAAGGGTTGTCTGAATCCCCTGTGGAGACAACAGAGAAAGACCAGGTCCTCCGCCTCAACGCGACCGGAGGCCTCACATCCTTTGAAAACTCGAGAGGTCCGCGAAGATCAACACTTCTGAAGGAGACGATGCCTGACTCCTCTTGAAAATGGATAGGAGTCCCAGGATACCTGTGGCACGTGGAAAGGGACCCTGGGTCTCCCGCCTCACGTGGAGACGCGTCCCAATTGCCATGCCAAGACTCGAGGAAAATCCCGAGGTGTCCCTGGCACCTAGGCAGGAGTCCTGACGTCGCTGAACAAACACGTGTCTGGAAGGGCCCTCCCCGTCGTAACTCGAGAATATACCCCAGGTTCCGGCCGCAACTCGAGAAAAACCATGAGACTTCCCCATCGCCGCGAGATGAGGCCCGATTCCCCTGCCCTGCGTGCAGAGCAATTCCGTATTCCACATCAAAAATGAAAGGAGCCTTGATTTCCTTGATGGCACTCCAGAGAAAACCCAAGATCACTGTCTCAAGTCTAGAGGGATCCTGAGGTCACTGGAGCAACACAAAAGGGCTCCGTGGACCCCAAATCAACTCGAGATGAGAGCTTAGTCCCTGGCTTTGACTCAAGAGGAATACCAACTTTCCACAATCACCTCAAGAGGACGCTTCTCTCAGCTACAAGTATGTGAGAGGGACCCTGAGTTTGTGGCCTCAAGTGGAATGGACACCGAGATGCTCTGACTCGAAGTAAGGCCGGATATCCCTGCAGTGAATTGAATGCAGGCTCGTCTTGCATCTCCCAAGACGAAGGGATGTCTGAATCCCCTGTGGAGACCACAGAGAAAGACCTTGTCCTCCGTCTCATCGTGACCGGAGGCCTCACATCCTTTGAAAACTCGAGAGGTCTGCAGAGATCAATGCTTCCAAAGGAGACGATGCCTGACTCCTCTTGAAAATGGATAGGAGTCCCAGGATCACTGTGGCACGTGGAAAGGGACACTGGGTCTCCCGCCTCTCGTGGAGACGCGTCCCAATTGCCATGCCAAGACTCGAGGAGAATCCCGAGGTGTCCCTCGCACCTAGGCAGGAGCCCTGACGTCGCTGAACAAACAAGTGTCTGGAAGGGCCCTCCCCGTCGTAACTCGAGAATATACCCCAGGTTCCGGCCGCAACTCGAGAAAAACCATGAGACTTCCCCCTCGCCGCGAGATGAGGCCCGATTCCCCTGCCCTGCGTGCAGAGCAATTCCGTTTCCATATCAAAAATGAAAGGAGCCTTGATTTCCTTAATGGCACTCCAGAGAAAACCCAAGATCACTGTTTCAAGTCTAGAGGGATCCTGAGGTCACTGTAGCAACACGAAAGGGCTCCGTGGACCCCAAATCAACTCGAGATGAGAGCTTAGTCCCTGGCTTCGACTCAAGAGGAATACCAACTTTCCACAAGCACCTCAAGAGGAGGCTACTCTCAACTAATGGTATGTGAGAGGGACCCTGAGTTTGTCGCCTCAAGTGGAATGGACACCGAGATGCTCTGACACGAAGTAAGGCCAGATATCCCTTCAGTGATTTGAATGCAGGCTCGTCTTGCATCTCCCAAGACGAAGGGTTGTCTGAATCCCCTGTGGAGACAACAGAGAAAGACCTAGTCCTCCACCTCAATGAGACGGGAGGCATCACATCCTTTGAAAACTCGAGAGGTCTGTGGAGATCAATGCTTCCAAAGGAGACGATGCCTGACTCCTCTTGAAAATGGATAGGAGTCCCAGGATCACTGTGGCACGTGGAAAGGGACCCTGGGGCTCCCGCCTCAACTGGAGACATATCCCATTTGCCATGCCAAGACTCGAGGAGAATCCCGAGGTGTCCCTCGCACCTAGGCAGGAGTCCTGACTTCGCTGAACAAACACGTGTCTGGAAGGGCCCTCCCCGTCGTAACTCGAGAATATACCCCAGGTTCCGGCCGCAACTCGAGAAAAACCATGAGATTTCCCCCTCGCAGCGAGTTGAGGCCCGATTCCCCTGCACTGCGTGCAGAGCAATTCCGTGTTCCACATCAAACGTGAAAGAAGCCTTGATTTCCTTGATGGCACTCCAGAGAAAACCCAAGATCACTGTCTCAAGTCTAGAGGAATCCTGAGGTCACTGGAGCAACATGAAAGGGCTCCGGATAACCCAAATCAACTCGAGATGAGAGCTTAGTCCCTGGCTTCGACTCAAGAGGAATACCAACTTTCCACAAGCACCTCAAGAGGAGGCTTCTCTCAGATACAGGTATGTGAGAGGGACCCTGAATTTGTGGCCTCAAGTGGAATGGACACGGAGATGCTCTGACTCGAAGTAAGGCCGGATATTCCTGCAGTGAATTGAATGCAGGCTCGTCTTGCATCTCCCAAGACGAAGGGATGTCTGAATCCCCTGTGGAGACCACAGAGAAAGACCTAGTCCTCCGCCTCATCGTGACCGGAGGCCTCACATCATTTGAAAACTCGAGAGGTCTGCAGAGATCAATGCTTCCAAAGGAGCCGATGCCCGACTCCTCTTGAAAATGGATAGGAGTCCCAGGATCACTGTGGCACGTGGAAAGGGACACTGTGTCTCCCGCCTCACGTGGAGACGCATCCCAATTGCCATGCCAAGACTCGAGGAGAATCCCGAGGTGTCCCTAGCACCTAGCCAGGAGTCCTGACGTCGCTGAACAAACAAGTGTCTCGAAGGGCCCTCCCCGTCGTAACTCATGAATATACCCCATGTTCCGGCCGCAACTCAAGAAAAACCATGAGACTTCCCCATCGCCGCAAGATGAGGCCCGATTCCCCTGCACTGCGTGCAGAGCAATTCCGTATTCCACATCAAAAATGAAAGGAGCCTTGATTTCCTTGATGGCACTCCAGAGAAAACCCAAGATCACTGTCTCAAGTCTAGAGGGATCCTGAGGTCACTGGAGCAACACGAAAGGGCTCCGTGGACCCCAAATCAACTCCAGATGAGAGCTTAGTCCCTGGCTTCAAATCGAGAGGAATACCAACTTTCCACAAGCACCTCAAAAGGAGGCTTCTCTCATCTACAGGTATGTGAGAGGGACCCTGAGTTTGTGGCCTCAAGTGGAATGGACACGGAGATGCTCTGACTCAAAGTAAGGCCAGATAACCCTGCAGTGAATTGAATGCAGGCTCGTCTTGCATCTCCCAAGACGAAGGGTTGTCTGAATCCCCTGTGGAGACCACAGAGAAAAACCTAGTCCTCCGCCTCATCGCGACCAGAGGCCTCACATCCTTTGAAAATTCGAGAGGTCCGCGGAGATCAATGCTTCCAACGGAGACGATGCCTGACGCCTCTTGAAAATGGATAGGAGTCCCAGGATCCCTGTGGCATGTGGAAAGGGACCCTGGGTCTCCCGCCTCACGTGGAGACGCGTCCCAATTGCCATGCCAAGACTTGAGGAGAATCCCGAGGTGTCCCTCGCACCCAGGCAGGAGTCCTGACGTCGCTGAACAAACACGTGTCTGGAAGGGCCCTCCCCGTCGTAACTCGAGAATATACCCCAGGTTCCGGCCGCAACTCGAGAAAAACCATGAGACTTCCACCTCGCCGCGAGATGAGGCCCGATTCCCCTGCACTGAGTGCAGAGCAATTCCGTGTTCCACATCAAACGTGAAAGGAGCCTTGATTTCCTTGATGGCACACCAGAGAAAACCAAGATCACTGTCTCAAGTTTAGAGGGATCCTGAGGTCACTGGAGCAACACGAAAGGGCTCCGTGGACCCCAAATCAACTCGAGATGAGAGATTAGTCCATGGCTTCAACTCAAGAGGAATACGAACTTTCCACAAGCCCCTCAAGAGGAGGCTTTTCTCAACTACAGGTATGTGAGAGGGACCCTGAGTTTGTGGCCTCAAGTGGAATGGACACCGAGATGCTCTGACTCGAAGTAAGGCCGGATATCCCTGCAGTGAATTGAATGCAGGCTCATCTTGCATCTCCCAAGACGAAGGGATGTCTGAATCCCCTGTGCAGAACACAGAGAAAGACCTAGTCCTCCGCCTCAACGCGACAGGAGGCCTCACATCCTTTGAAAACTCGAGAGGTCCGCGGAGATCAATGCTTACAACGGAGACGATGCCTGACTCCTCTTGAAAATGGATAGGAGTCCCAGCATCCCTGTGGCACGTGGAAAGGGAACCTGGGTCTCCCGCCTCACGTGGAGACGCGTCCCAATTGCCATGCCAAGACTCGAGGAGAATCCCGAGGTGTCCCTCGCACCTAGGCAGGAGTCCTGACGTCGCTGAACAAACCCGTGTCTGGAAGGGCCCTCCCCGTCGTAACTCGAGAATATACCCCAGGTTCCGGCCGCAACTCGAGGAAAACCATGAGACTTCCCACTCTCCGCGAGATGAGGCCCGATTCCCCTGGGCTGCGTGCAGAGGAATTCCGTGTTCCACATCAAACGTGAAAGGAGCCTTGATTTCCTTGATGTCACTCCAGAGAAAACCCAAGATCACTGTCTCAAGTCTAGAGGGATCCTGAGGTCACTGGAGCAACACGAAAGGGCTCCGTGGACCCCAAATCAACTCGAGATGAGAGCGTAGTCCCTGGCTTCGACTCAAGGGGAATACCAACTTTCCACAAGCACCTCAAGAGGAGGCTTCTCTCAGCTACAGGTATGTGAGAGGGACCCTGAGTTTGTGGCCTCAAGTGGAATGGACACTGAGATGCTCTGACTCGAAGTAAGGCCGGATATCCCTGCAGTGAATTGAATGCAGGCTCGTCTTGCATCTCGCAAGACGAAGGGATGTCTGAATCCCCTGTGGAGACCACAGAGAAAGACCTAATTTTCCGCCTCATCGCGACCGGAGGCCTCACATCCTTTGAAAACACGAGACGTCCGCGGAGATCAATGTTTCCAAAGGAGACGATGCCTGACTCCTCTTGAAAATGGATAGGAGTCCCAGGATCCCTGTGGCACCTGGAGAGGGACACTGGGTCTCCTGCCTCACGTGGAGACGCGTCCAAATTGCCATGCCAAGACTCGAGGAGAATCCCGAGGTGTCCCTCGCACCTAGGCAGGAGTCCTGACGTTGCTGAACAAACCTGTGTCTGGAAGGGCCCTCTCCGTCGTTACTCGAGAATATACCCCAGGTTCCGGCCGCAACTCGAGAAAAACCATGAGACTTCCCCCTCCCCGCAGGATGAGGCCCGATTCCCCTGCACCTCATGCAGACCAATTCCGTGTTCCACATCAAACGTGAAAGGAGCCTTGATTTCCTTAATGGCACTCCAGAGAAAACCCAAGATCACTGTCTCAAGTCTAGAGGGATCCTGAGGTCACTGTATCAACACAAAAGGGCTCCGTGGACCCCAAATCAACTCGAGATGAGAGCTTAGTCCCTGGCTTAGACTCAAGCGGAATACCAACTTTCCACAAGCACCTCAGGAGGAGGCTTCTGTCAGCTACAGGTATGTGAGAGGAACCCTGAGTTTGTGGCCTCAAGTGCAATGGACACCGAGATGCTCTAACTCGAATTAAGGCCGGATATCCCTGCAGTGAATTGAAAGCAGGCTCGTCTTGCATCTCCCAAGACGAAGGGATGTCTGAATCCCCTGTGGAGACCACAGAGAAAGACCTAGTCCTCCGCCTAAACGTGACCGGAGGCCTCACATCCTTTGAAAACTCGAGAATTCTGCGGAGATCAATGCTTCCAAAGGAGACGATGCCTGACTCCTCTTGAAAATGGATAGGAGTCCCAGGATACCGTGGCAGGGGGAAAGGGACCCTGGGTCTCCCGCCTCACGTGGAGACGCGTCCCAATTGCCATGCCAAGACTCGAGGAGAATCCCGAGGTGTCCCTCGCACCTAGGCAGGAGTCCTCACGTCGCTGAACAAACCTGTGTCTGGAAGGGCCCTCCCCATCGTAACTCGAGAATATACCCCAGGTTCCGGCCGCAACGCGAGAAAAACCATGAGACTTCCCCATCCCCGCGAGATGAGGCCCGATTCGCCTGCACTGCGTGCAGACCAATTCCGTGTTCCACATCAAACGTGAAAGGAGCCTTGATTTCCTTAATTGCACTCCAGAGAAAACCCAAGATCACTGTTTCAAGTCTAGAGGGATCCTGAGGTCACTGTAGCAACACGAAAGGGCTCCGTGGACCCCAAATCAACTCGAGATGAGAGCTTAGTCCCTGGCTTCGACTCAAGAGGAATACCAACTTTCCACAAGCATCTCAAGAGGAGGCTTCTCTCAGCTACAGGTATGTGAGAGAGACCCTGACTTAGTGGCCTCAAGTGGAATGGACACCGAGATGCTCTGACTCGAAGTAAGGCCGGATATCCCTGCAGTGAATTGAATGCAGGCTCGTCTTGCATCTCCGAAGTCGAAGGGATGTCTGAATCCCCTGTGGAGACCACAGAGAAAGACCTAGTCCTCTGCCTCAACGTGACCGGAGGCCTCACATCCTTTGAAAACTCGAGAGGTCCGCGGAGATCAATGCTTCCAAAGGAGACGATGCCTGACTCCTCTTGAAAATGGATAGGAGTCCCAGGATCACTGTGGCACGTGGAAAGGGACCCTGGGGCTCCCGCCTCACGTGGAGACGCGTCCCAATTGCCATGCCAAGACTCGAGGATAATCCCGAGGTGTCCCTCGCACCTAGGCAGGAGTCCTGACGTCGCTGAACAAACAGGTGTCTGGAAGGGCCCTCCCCGTCATAACTCGAGAATATACCACAGGTTCCGGCCGCAACTCGAGAAAAACCATGAGACTTCCCCCTCGCTGCTGGATCAGGCCCGATTCCCCTGCACTGCGTGCAGAGCAATTCCGTGTTCCACATCAAACGTGAAAGGAGCCTTGATTTCCTTGATGTCACTCCAGAGAAAACCCAAGATCACTGTCTCAAGTCTAGAGGGATCCTGAGGTCACTGGAGCAACACGAAAGGGCTCCGTGGACCCCAAATCAACTCGAGATGAGAGCGTAGTCCCTGGCTTCGACTCAAGGGGAATACCAACTTTCCACAAGCACCTCAAGAGGAGGCTTCTCTCAGCTACAGGTATGTGAGAGGGACCCTGAGTTTGTGGCCTCAAGTGGAATGGACACTGAGATGCTCTGACTCGAAGTAAGGCCGGATATCCCTGCAGTGAATTGAATGCAGGCTCGTCTTGCATCTCGCAAGACGAAGGGATGTCTGAATCCCCTGTGGAGACCACAGAGAAAGACCTAATTTTCCGCCTCATCGCGACCAGAGGCCTCACATCCTTTGAAAATTCGAGAGGTCCGCGGAGATCAATGCTTCCAAAGGAGACGATGCCTGACTCCTCTTGAAAATGGATAGGAATCCCAGCATCCCTGTGGCACGTGGAAAGGGACCCTGGGTCTCCCGCCTCAGGTGGAGACGCGTCCCCATTGCCATGCCAAGTCTCGAGGAGAATCCCGAGGTGTCCCTCGCACCTAGGCAGGAGTCCTGACGTCGCTGAACAAACACGTGTCTGGAAGGGCCCTCCCCGTCGTAACTCGAGAATATACCCCAGGTTCCGGCCGCAACTCGAGAAAAACCATGAGACTTCCCCCTCGCCGCTGGATGAGGCCCGATTCCACTGCACTGCGTGCAGAGTAATTCCGTGTTCCACATGAAACGTGAAAGGAGCCTTGATTTCCTTGATGGCACTCCAGAGAAAACCCAAGATCACTGTCTAGAGTCTAGAGGGATCCTGAGGTCACAGGAGCAACACGAAAGGGCTCCGTGGACCCCAAATCAACTCGAGATGAGAGCTTAGTCCCTGGCTTCCACTCAAGAGGAATATCAACTTTCCACAAGCACCTCAAGAGGAGGCTTCTCTCAGCTACAGGTATGTGAGTGGGCCCCTGAGTTTGTGGCCTCAAGTGGAATGGACACCGAGATGCTCTGACTCGAAGTAAGGCCGGATATCCCTGCAGTGAATTGAATGCAGGCTCGTCTTGCATCTCGCAAGACGAAGGGATGTCTGAATCCCCTGTGGAGACCACAGAGAAAGACCGAGTTCTCCGCCTGATCGCGACCGGAGGCCTCACATCCTTTGAAAACTCGAGAGGTCCGCGGAGATCAATGCTTCCAAAGGAGACGATGCCTGACTCCTCTTGAAAATGGAGAGGAGTCCCAGGATCCCTGTGGCACGTGGAAAGGGACCCTGGGTCTCCTGCCTCACGTGGAGACGCGTCCCAATTGCCATGCCAAGACTCGAGGAGAATCCCGAGATGTCCCTCGCACCTAGGCAGGAGTCCT
This sequence comes from Dama dama, assembly GCF_033118175.1. Classification (NCBI taxonomy): domain Eukaryota; kingdom Metazoa; phylum Chordata; class Mammalia; order Artiodactyla; family Cervidae; genus Dama; species Dama dama. The sequence continues at coordinate 6,240,844 of NC_083697.1, read as the reverse complement.
GACGTCGCTGAACAAACATGTGTCTGGAAGGGCCCTCCCCGTCGTAACTCGAGAATATACCCCAGGTTGCGGCCGCAACACGAGAAAAACCATGAGACTTCCCCCTCGCCGCAAGATGAGGCCTGATTCCCCTGCCCTACGTGCAGAGTAATTCCGTATTCCACATCAAAAATGAAAGGAGCCTTGATTTCCTTGATGGCACTCCAGAGAAAACCCAAGATCACTGTCTCAAGTCTAGAGGGATCCTGAGGTCACTGGAGCAACACGAAAGGGCTCCGTGGACCCCAAATCAACTCGAGATGAGAGCTTATTCCCTGGCTTCAAATCGAGAGGAATACCAACTTTCCACAAGCACCTCAAGAGGAGGCTACTCTCAGCTAATGGTATGTGAGAGGGACCCTGAGTTTGTCGCCTCAAGTGGAATGGACACCGAGATGCTCTAACTCGAAGTAAGGCCAGATATCCCTGCAGTGATTTGAATGCAGGCTCGTCTTCCATCTCCCAAGACGAAGGGTTGTCTGAATCCCCTGTGGAGACAACAGAGAAAGACCAGGTCCTCCGCCTCAACGCGACCGGAGGCCTCACATCCTTTGAAAACTCGAGAGGTCCGCGAAGATCAACACTTCTGAAGGAGACGATGCCTGACTCCTCTTGAAAATGGATAGGAGTCCCAGGATACCTGTGGCACGTGGAAAGGGACCCTGGGTCTCCCGCCTCACGTGGAGACGCGTCCCAATTGCCATGCCAAGACTCGAGGAGAATCCCGAGGTGTCCCTGGCACCTAGGCAGGAGTCCTGACGTCGCTGAACAAACACGTGTCTGGAAGGGCCCTCCCCGTCGTAACTCGAGAATATACCCCAGGTTCCGGCCGCAACTCGAGAAAAACCATGAGACTTCCCCATCGCCGCGAGATGAGGCCCGATTCCCCTGCCCTGCGTGCAGAGCAATTCCGTATTCCACATCAAAAATGAAAGGAGCCTTGATTTCCTTGATGGCACTCCAGAGAAAACCCAAGATCACTGTCTCAAGTCTAGAGGGATCCTGAGGTCACTGGAGCAACACAAAAGGGCTCCGTGGACCCCAAATCAACTCGAGATGAGAGCTTAGTCCCTGGCTTTGACTCAAGAGGAATACCAACTTTCCACAATCACCTCAAGAGGACGCTTCTCTCAGCTACAAGTATGTGAGAGGGACCCTGAGTTTGTGGCCTCAAGTGGAATGGACACCGAGATGCTCTGACTCGAAGTAAGGCCGGATATCCCTGCAGTGAATTGAATGCAGGCTCGTCTTGCATCTCCCAAGACGAAGGGATGTCTGAATCCCCTGTGGAGACCACAGAGAAAGACCTTGTCCTCCGTCTCATCGTGACCGGAGGCCTCACATCCTTTGAAAACTCGAGAGGTCTGCAGAGATCAATGCTTCCAAAGGAGACGATGCCTGACTCCTCTTGAAAATGGATAGGAGTCCCAGGATCACTGTGGCACGTGGAAAGGGACACTGGGTCTCCCGCCTCTCGTGGAGACGCGTCCCAATTGCCATGCCAAGACTCGAGGAGAATCCCGAGGTGTCCCTCGCACCTAGGCAGGAGCCCTGACGTCGCTGAACAAACAAGTGTCTGGAAGGGCCCTCCCCGTCGTAACTCGAGAATATACCCCAGGTTCCGGCCGCAACTCGAGAAAAACCATGAGACTTCCCCCTCGCCGCGAGATGAGGCCCGATTCCCCTGCCCTGCGTGCAGAGCAATTCCGTTTCCATATCAAAAATGAAAGGAGCCTTGATTTCCTTAATGGCACTCCAGAGAAAACCCAAGATCACTGTTTCAAGTCTAGAGGGATCCTGAGGTCACTGTAGCAACACGAAAGGGCTCCGTGGACCCCAAATCAACTCGAGATGAGAGCTTAGTCCCTGGCTTCGACTCAAGAGGAATACCAACTTTCCACAAGCACCTCAAGAGGAGGCTACTCTCAACTAATGGTATGTGAGAGGGACCCTGAGTTTGTCGCCTCAAGTGGAATGGACACCGAGATGCTCTGACACGAAGTAAGGCCAGATATCCCTTCAGTGATTTGAATGCAGGCTCGTCTTGCATCTCCCAAGACGAAGGGTTGTCTGAATCCCCTGTGGAGACAACAGAGAAAGACCTAGTCCTCCACCTCAATGAGACGGGAGGCATCACATCCTTTGAAAACTCGAGAGGTCTGTGGAGATCAATGCTTCCAAAGGAGACGATGCCTGACTCCTCTTGAAAATGGATAGGAGTCCCAGGATCACTGTGGCACGTGGAAAGGGACCCTGGGGCTCCCGCCTCAACTGGAGACATATCCCATTTGCCATGCCAAGACTCGAGGAGAATCCCGAGGTGTCCCTCGCACCTAGGCAGGAGTCCTGACTTCGCTGAACAAACACGTGTCTGGAAGGGCCCTCCCCGTCGTAACTCGAGAATATACCCCAGGTTCCGGCCGCAACTCGAGAAAAACCATGAGATTTCCCCCTCGCAGCGAGTTGAGGCCCGATTCCCCTGCACTGCGTGCAGAGCAATTCCGTGTTCCACATCAAACGTGAAAGAAGCCTTGATTTCCTTGATGGCACTCCAGAGAAAACCCAAGATCACTGTCTCAAGTCTAGAGGAATCCTGAGGTCACTGGAGCAACATGAAAGGGCTCCGGATAACCCAAATCAACTCGAGATGAGAGCTTAGTCCCTGGCTTCGACTCAAGAGGAATACCAACTTTCCACAAGCACCTCAAGAGGAGGCTTCTCTCAGATACAGGTATGTGAGAGGGACCCTGAATTTGTGGCCTCAAGTGGAATGGACACGGAGATGCTCTGACTCGAAGTAAGGCCGGATATTCCTGCAGTGAATTGAATGCAGGCTCGTCTTGCATCTCCCAAGACGAAGGGATGTCTGAATCCCCTGTGGAGACCACAGAGAAAGACCTAGTCCTCCGCCTCATCGTGACCGGAGGCCTCACATCATTTGAAAACTCGAGAGGTCTGCAGAGATCAATGCTTCCAAAGGAGCCGATGCCCGACTCCTCTTGAAAATGGATAGGAGTCCCAGGATCACTGTGGCACGTGGAAAGGGACACTGTGTCTCCCGCCTCACGTGGAGACGCATCCCAATTGCCATGCCAAGACTCGAGGAGAATCCCGAGGTGTCCCTAGCACCTAGCCAGGAGTCCTGACGTCGCTGAACAAACAAGTGTCTCGAAGGGCCCTCCCCGTCGTAACTCATGAATATACCCCATGTTCCGGCCGCAACTCAAGAAAAACCATGAGACTTCCCCATCGCCGCAAGATGAGGCCCGATTCCCCTGCACTGCGTGCAGAGCAATTCCGTATTCCACATCAAAAATGAAAGGAGCCTTGATTTCCTTGATGGCACTCCAGAGAAAACCCAAGATCACTGTCTCAAGTCTAGAGGGATCCTGAGGTCACTGGAGCAACACGAAAGGGCTCCGTGGACCCCAAATCAACTCCAGATGAGAGCTTAGTCCCTGGCTTCAAATCGAGAGGAATACCAACTTTCCACAAGCACCTCAAAAGGAGGCTTCTCTCATCTACAGGTATGTGAGAGGGACCCTGAGTTTGTGGCCTCAAGTGGAATGGACACGGAGATGCTCTGACTCAAAGTAAGGCCAGATAACCCTGCAGTGAATTGAATGCAGGCTCGTCTTGCATCTCCCAAGACGAAGGGTTGTCTGAATCCCCTGTGGAGACCACAGAGAAAAACCTAGTCCTCCGCCTCATCGCGACCAGAGGCCTCACATCCTTTGAAAATTCGAGAGGTCCGCGGAGATCAATGCTTCCAACGGAGACGATGCCTGACGCCTCTTGAAAATGGATAGGAGTCCCAGGATCCCTGTGGCATGTGGAAAGGGACCCTGGGTCTCCCGCCTCACGTGGAGACGCGTCCCAATTGCCATGCCAAGACTTGAGGAGAATCCCGAGGTGTCCCTCGCACCCAGGCAGGAGTCCTGACGTCGCTGAACAAACACGTGTCTGGAAGGGCCCTCCCCGTCGTAACTCGAGAATATACCCCAGGTTCCGGCCGCAACTCGAGAAAAACCATGAGACTTCCACCTCGCCGCGAGATGAGGCCCGATTCCCCTGCACTGAGTGCAGAGCAATTCCGTGTTCCACATCAAACGTGAAAGGAGCCTTGATTTCCTTGATGGCACACCAGAGAAAACCAAGATCACTGTCTCAAGTTTAGAGGGATCCTGAGGTCACTGGAGCAACACGAAAGGGCTCCGTGGACCCCAAATCAACTCGAGATGAGAGATTAGTCCATGGCTTCAACTCAAGAGGAATACGAACTTTCCACAAGCCCCTCAAGAGGAGGCTTTTCTCAACTACAGGTATGTGAGAGGGACCCTGAGTTTGTGGCCTCAAGTGGAATGGACACCGAGATGCTCTGACTCGAAGTAAGGCCGGATATCCCTGCAGTGAATTGAATGCAGGCTCATCTTGCATCTCCCAAGACGAAGGGATGTCTGAATCCCCTGTGCAGAACACAGAGAAAGACCTAGTCCTCCGCCTCAACGCGACAGGAGGCCTCACATCCTTTGAAAACTCGAGAGGTCCGCGGAGATCAATGCTTACAACGGAGACGATGCCTGACTCCTCTTGAAAATGGATAGGAGTCCCAGCATCCCTGTGGCACGTGGAAAGGGAACCTGGGTCTCCCGCCTCACGTGGAGACGCGTCCCAATTGCCATGCCAAGACTCGAGGAGAATCCCGAGGTGTCCCTCGCACCTAGGCAGGAGTCCTGACGTCGCTGAACAAACCCGTGTCTGGAAGGGCCCTCCCCGTCGTAACTCGAGAATATACCCCAGGTTCCGGCCGCAACTCGAGGAAAACCATGAGACTTCCCACTCTCCGCGAGATGAGGCCCGATTCCCCTGGGCTGCGTGCAGAGGAATTCCGTGTTCCACATCAAACGTGATAGGAGCCTTGATTTCCTTGATGGCACTCCAGAGAAAACCCAAGATCACTGTCTCAAGTCTAGAGGGATCCTGAGGTCACTGGAGCAACACGAAAGGGCTCCGTGGACACCAAATCAACTCGAGATGAGAGCTTAGTCCCTGGCTTCGACTCAAGAGGAATACCAACTTTCCACAAGCACCTTATGAGGAGGCTTCTCTCAGCTACATGTATGTGAGAGCGCCCCTGAGTTTGTGGCCTCAAGTGGAATGGACACCGAGATGCTCTGACTTGAAGTAAGGCCGGATATCCCTGCTGTGAAGTGAATCCAGGCTCGTCTTCCATCTCCCAAGACGAAGGGATGTCTGAATCTCCTGTGGAGACCACAGAGAAAGACCTAATTCTCCGCCTCATCGCGAGCGGAGGCCTCACATCCTTTGAAAACTCGAGAGGTCGCGGAGATCAATGCTTCCAAAGGAGACGATGCCTGACTCCTCTTGAAAATGGATAGGAGTCCCAGGATCCCTGTGGCACGTGGAAAGGGACCCTGGGTCTCCCGCCTCACGTGGAGACGCGTCCCTATTGCCATGCAAAGACTCGAGGAGAATCCCGAGGTGTCCCTCGCACCTAGGCAGGAGTCCTGACATCGCTGAACAAACACGTGTCTGGAAGGGCCCTCCCCGTCGTAACTCGAGAATATACCCCAGGTTCCGGCCGCAACTTGAGAAAAATCATGAGACATCCCCCTTGCCGCAAGATGAGGACAATTCCCCTGCACTGCGTGCAGAGCAATTCCGTGTTCCACCTCAAACTTGAAAGGAGCCTTGATTTCCTTGATGGCACTCCAGAGAAAACCCAAGATCACTATCTCAAGTCTAGAGGGATCCTGAGGTCACTGGAGCAACACGAAAGGGCTCCGTGGACCCCAAATCAACTCGAGATGAGAGCTTAGTCCCTAGCTTCGACTCAAGAGGAATACCAACTTTCCACAAGCACCTCAAGAGGAGGCTTCTCTCAGCTACAGGTATGTGAGATGGACCCTGAGTTTGTGGCCTCAAGTGGAATGGACACCGAGATGCTTTGACTCGAAGTAAGGCCGGATATCCCTGCAGTGAATTGAATGCAGGCTCGTCTTGTATCTCCCAAGATGAAGGGATGTCTGAATCCCCTGTGGAGACCACAGAGAAAGACCTAGTTCTCAGCCTCAACGCGACCGGAGGCCTCACATCCTTTGAAAACTCGAGAGGTCCGCGGAGATCAATGCTTCCAAAGGAGACGATGCCTCACTCCTCTTGAAAATGGATAGGAGTCCCAGGTTCCCTGTGGCACGTCGAAAGGGACCCTGGGTCTCCCGCCTCACGTGGAGACGCGTCCCAATTGCCATGCCAAGACTCGAGGAGAATCCCGAGGTGTCCCTCGCACCTAGGCAGGAGTCCTGACGGCGCTGAACAAACACGTGTCTGGAAGGGCCCTCCCCGTCGTAACTCGAGAATATACCCCAGGTTCCAGCCGCAACTCGAGAAAAACCATGAGACTTCCCCCTTGCCGTGAGATGAGGCCCGATTCCCCTGCACTGCGTGCAGAGCAATTCCGTGTTCCACATCAAACGTGAAAGGAGGCTTGATTTCCTTGATGGCACTCCAGAGAAAACCCAAGATCACTGTCTCAAGTCTAGAGGGATCCTGAGGTCACTGTAGAAACACGAAAGGGCTCCGTGGACCCCAAATCAACTCGAGATGAGAGCTTAGTCCCTGGCTTCGACTCAAGAGGAATACCAACTTTTCACAAGCACCTCAAGAGGAGTCTTCTCTCAGCTACAGGTATGTGAGAGAGACCCTGAGTTTGTGGCCTCAAGTGGAATGGACACCGAGATGCTCTGACTCGAAGTAAGCCCGGATATCCCTGCAGTGAATTGAATGCAGGCTCGTCTTGCATCTCCCAAGACGAAGGGATGTCTGAATCCCCAGTGGAGACCACAGAAAAAGACCTAGTCCACCGCCTCAATGCAACCGGAGGCCTCATATCCTTTGAAAACTCGAGAGGTCCACGGAGATCAATACTTCCGATGGAGACGATGCCTGAGTCCTCTTGAAAATGGATAGGAGTCCCAGGATCCCTGTGGCACTTGGAAAGGGACCGTCGGTCTCCCGCCTCACGTGGAGACGCGTCCCTATTGCCATGCAAAGACTCGAGGAGAATCCCGAGGTGTCCCTCGTACCTAGGCAGGAGTCCTGACGTCGCTGAACAAACACGTGTCTGGAAGGGCCCTCCCCGTCGTAACTCGAGATTATACCCCAGGTTCCGGCCGCAACTTGAGAAAAACCATGAAACATCCCCCTTGCCGCAAGATGAGGCCCATTCCCCTGCACTGCGTACAGAGCAATTCTGTCTTTCCAATCAAACGTGAAAGGAGCCTTGATTTCCTTGATGGCACTCTAGAGAAAACCCAAGATCACTGTCTCAAGTCTAGAGGGATCCTGAGGTCCCTGGAGCAACACGAAAGGGCTCCGTGGACCACAAATCAACTCGAGATGAGAGCTTAGTTCCTCGCTTCGACTCAAGAGGAATACCAACTTTCCACAAGCACCTCAAGAGGAGGCTTCTCTCAGCTACAGGTATGTGAGAGGGACCCTGATTTTGTGACCTCAAGTGGAATGGACACCGAGATGCTGTGACTCGAAGTAAGGCCGGATATCCCTGCAGTGAATTGAATGCAGGCTCGTCTTGTATCTCCCAAGATGAAGGGATGTCTGAATCCCCTGTGGAGACCACAGAGAAAGACCTGGTTCTCCGCCTCAACGCGACCGGAGTCCTCACATCCTTTGAAAACTCGAGAGGTCTGCGGAGATCAATGCTTCCCAAGGAGAGGATGCCTGACTCCTCTTGAAAATGGATAGGAGTCCCAGGATCCCTGTGGCACGTGGAAAGGGACCCTGGGTCTCCAGCCTCACATGGAGACGCGTCCCAATTGCCATGCCAAGACTCGAGGAGAATCCCGAGGTGTCCCTCGCACCTAGGCAGGAGTCCTGACGGCGCTGAACAAACACGTGTCTGGAAGGGCACTCCCCGTCGTAACTCGAGAATATACCCCAGGTTCCGGCCGCAACTCGAGAAAAACCATGAGACTTCCCCCTCGCCGCGAGATGAGGCCCGATTCCCCTGCACTGCGTGCAGAGCAATTCCGTGTTCCACATCAAACGTGAAAGGATCCTTGATTTCCTAGATGGCACTCCAGAGAAAACCCAAGATCACTGTCTCCAGTCTAGAGGGATCCTGAGGTCACTGGAGCAACACGAAAGGGCTTCGTGGACCCCAAATCAACTCGAGATGAGAGCTTAGTCCCTGGCTTCGACTCAAGAGGAATACCAACTTTCCACAAGCACCTCAAGAGGAGGCTTCTCTCAGCTACAGGAATGTGAGATGGACCCTGAGTTTGTGGCCTCAAGTGGAATGGACACCGTGATGCTCTGACTCGATGTAAGGCCAGATATCCCTGCAGTGAATTGAATGCAGGCTCGTCTTGCATCTCACAAGACGAAGGGATGTCTGAATCCCCTGTGGAGACCACAGAGAAAGACCTAATTCTCCGCCTCATCGCGAGGGGAGGCCTCACATCCTTTGAAAAGTCGAGAGGTCCGCGGAGATCAATGCTTCCAAAGAGACGATGCCTTACTCCTCTTGAAAATGGATAGGAGTCCCAGGATCCCTGTGGCACGTGGAAAGGGACCCTGGGTCTCCCGCCTCACGTGGAGACGCTTCCCAATTGCCATGCCAAGACTCGAGGAGAATCCCTAGGTGTCCCTCGCAACTAGGCAGGGGTCCTGACGTCGCTGAACAAACACGTGTCTGGAAGGGCCCTCCCCGTCGTAACTCGAGAATATACCCCAGGTTTCGGCCGGAACTCGAGAAAAACAATGAGACTTCCCCCTCGCCATGACATGAGGCCCGATTCCCCTGCACTGCATGCAGAGGAATTCCGTGTTCCACATCAAACGTGAAAGGAGGCTTGATTTCCTTGATGGCACTCCAGAAAAAACCCAAGATCACTGTCTCAAGTCTAGAGGGATCCTGAGGTCACTGGAGCAACACGAAAGGGCTCCGTGGACCCCAAATCAACTCGAGATGAGAGCTTAGTCCCTGGCTTTGACTCAAGAGGAATACCAACTTTTCACAAGCACCTCAAGTGGAGGCTTCTCTCAGCTACAGGTATGTGAGAGGGACCCTGAGTTTGTGGCCACAAGTGGAATGGCACCGAGATGCTCTGACTCGAAGTAAGCCCGGATATCCCTGCAGTGAATTGAATGCAGGCTCGTCTTGCATCTCCCAAGACGAAGGGATGTCTGAGTCCCCAGTGGAGACCACAGAAAAAGACCTAGTCCACCGCCTCAATGCAACCGGAGGCCTCATATCCTTTGAAAACTCGAGAGGTCCACAGAGATCAATACTTCCGATGGAGACGATGCCTGAGTCCTCTTGAAAATGGATAGGAGTCCCAGGATCCCTGTGGCACGTGGAAAGGGACCGTGGGTCTCCCGCCTCACGTGCAGACGCGTCCCTATTGCCATGCAAAGACTCGAGGAGATTCCCGAGGTGTCCCTCGCACCTAAGCAGGAGTCCTGACGTCGCTGAACAAACACGTGTCTGGAAGGGCCCTCCCCGTCGTAACTCGAGAATATACCCCAGGTTCCGGCCGCAACTTGAGAAAAACCATGAGACATCCCCCTTGCCGGAAGATGAGGCCCATTCCCCTGCACTGCGTGCAGAGCAATTCCGTGTTCCACATCAAACTTGAAAGGAGCCTTGATTTCCTTGACGGCACTCCAGAGAAAACCCAAGATCACTGTCTCAAGTCTAGAGGGATCCTGAGGTCACTGGTGCAACAAGAAAGGGCTCCGTGGACCCCAAATCAACTCGAGATGAGAGCTTAGTCCCTGGCTTCGACTCAAGAGGAATACCAACTTTCCAAATGCACCTCAAGAGGTGGCTTCTCTCAGCCACAGGTGTTGAAAAGGACCCTGAGTTTGTGGCCTCAAGTGGAATGGACACCGAGATGCTCTGACTCGAAGTAAGGCCGGATATCCCTGCAGTGAATTGAATGCAGGCTCGTGTTGCATCTCCCAAGACGAAGGGATGTCTGAATCCCCTGTGGAGACCACAGAGAAAGACCTAGTTCTCCGCCTCCTCGCGACCAGAGGCCTCACAACCTTTGAAAACTCGAGAGGTTTGCGGAGATCAATGCTTCCAAAGCAGACGATGCCTGACTCCTCTTGAAAATGGATAGGAGTCCCAGGATCCCTGTGGCACGTGGAAAGGGACCCTGGGTCTCCCGCCTCACGTGGAGACGCGTCCCAATTGCCATGCCAAGACTCGAGGAGAATCCCGAGTTGTCCCTCGCACCTAGGCAGGAGTCCTGACGTCGCTGAACAAACACGTGTCTGGAAGGGCCCTCCCCGTCGTAACTCGAGAATATACCCCAGGTTCCGGCCGCGACTCGAGAAAAACCATGAGACTTCCCCCTCACCGCGAGATGAGGCCCGATTCCCCTGCACTGCGTGCAGAGCAATTTCGTGTTCCACATCAAACGTGAAAGGAGCCTTGATTTCCTTGATGGCACTCCAGAGAAAACCCAAGATCATTGTCTCAAGTCTAGAGTGATCCTGAGGTCACTGGAGCAACAGGAAAGGGCTCCGTGGACCCAAATCAACTCGAGATGAGAGCTTAGTCCCTGGCTTCGACTCAAGTGGAATACCAACTTTCCACAAGCACCTGAAGAGGAGGCTTCTCTCAGCTATGGGTATGTGAGAGGGACACTGAGTTTGTGGCCTCAAGTGGAATGGACACCGAGATGCTCTGACTCGAAGTAAGGCCGGATATCCCTTCAGTGAATTGAATGCAGGCTCGTCTTGCATCTCCGAAGACGAAGGGTTGTCTGAATCCCCTGTGGAGACCACAGAGAAAGACCTAGTCCTCCGCCTCAACGCGACTGGAGGCGTCACATCCTTTGAAAATTCGAGAGGTCCGCGGAGATCAATGCTTCCAAAGGAGACGATGCCTGAGTCCTCTTGAAAATGGATAGAAGTCCCAGGATCCCTGTGGCACGTGGAAAGGGACCCTGGGTCTCCCGCCTCACGTGGAGACGCGTCCCAATTGCCATGCCAAGACTCGAGGATAATCCCGAGGTGTCCCTCCTACCTAGGCAGGAGTCCTGACGTCGCTGAACAATCACGTGTTTGGAAGGGCCCTCCCCGTCGTAACTCGAGAATATACCCCAGGTTCCGGCTGCAAATCGAGAAAAACCATGAGACTTCCCCCTCGCCGCGACATGAGGCCCGATTCTCCTGCCCTGCGTGCAGAGCAATTCCGTATTCCACATCAAACGTGAAAGGAGCCTTGATTTCCTTGATGGCACTCCAGAGAAAACCCAAGATCACTGTCTCAAGTCTAGAGGGATCGTGAGGTCACTGGAGCAACACGAAAGGGCTCCGTGGACCCCAAATCAACTCGAGAAGAGAGCTTAGTCCCTGGCTTTAAATCGAGAGGAATACCAAATTTCCACAAGCACCTCAAGAGGAGGCTTCTCTCAGCTAATGGTATGTGAGAGGGACCCTGAGTTTGTCGCCTCAAATGGAATGTCCACCGAGATGCTCTGACTCAAAGTAAGGCCAGATATCCCTGCAGTGAATTGAATGCAGGCTCGTCTTGCATCTCCCAAGACGAAGGGATGTCTGAATCCCCTGTGGAGACCACAGAGAAAGACCGAGTTCTCCGCCTCATCGCGACCGGAGGCCTCACATCCTTTGAAAACTCGAGAGGTCCGCGGAGATCAATGCTTCCAAAGGAGAAGATGCCTGACCCTTCTTGAAAATGGATAGGAGTCCCAGGATCCCTGTGGCACGTGGAAAGGGACCCTGGGTCTCCCGCGTCACGTGGAGACGCGTCCCAATTGCCATGCCAAGACTCGAGGAGAATCCCGAGCTGTCCCTCGCACCTAGGCTGGAGTCCTGACGTCGCTGAACAAACACATGTCTGGAAGGGCCCTCCCCGTCGTAACTCGAGAATATAACCCAGGTTCCGGCCGCAACTCGAGAAAAACCATGAGACTTCCCCCTCGCCGCGAGATGAGGCCCGATTCCCCTACACTGCGTGCAGAGCAATTCCGTTTTCCACATCAAACGTGAAAGGAGGCTTGATTTCCTTGATGGCACTCCAGAGAAAACCCAAGTTCACTGTCTCAAGTCTAGAGGGATCCTGAGGTCACTGGAGCAACACGAAAGGGCTCCGTGGACCCCAAATAAACTCGAGATGAGAGCTTAGTCCCTGGCTTCCACTCAAGAGGAATACCAACTTTCCACAAGCACCTCAAGAGGAGGCTTCTCTCAGCTACAGGTATGTCAGAGGGACCCTGAGTTTGTGGCCTCAAGTGGAATGGACACCGAGATGCTCTGACTCGAAGTAAGGCTGGATATCCCTGCATTGAATTGAATGCAGGCTCGTCTTGCATATCCCAAGACGAAGGGTTGTCTGAATCCCCTGTGGAGCCCACAGAGAAAGACCTAGTCCTCCGCCTCAACGCGACCGGAGGCCTTACATCGTTTGAAAACTCGAGAGGTCCGCGGAGATCAATGCTTCCAAAGGAGACGATGCCTGACTCCTCTTGAAAATGGATAGGAGTCCCAGGATCCCTGTGGCACGTGGAAAGGGACCCTGGGTCTCCCGCCTCACGTGGAGATGCGTCCCAATTGCCATGGCAAGACTCGAGGAGAATCCCCAGGTGTCCCTTGCACCTAGGCAGGAGTCCTGACGTTGCTGAACAAACACGTGTCTGGAAGGGCCCTCCCCGTCGTAACTCGAGAATATACCCCAGGTTCCGGCCGCAACTCGAGAAAAACCATGAGACTTCCCCCTCCCCGCGAGATGAGGCCCGATTCACCTGGGCTGCGTGCAGAGAAATTCCGTGTTCCACATCAAACGTGAAAGAAGCCTTGATTTCCTTGATGGCACTCCGGAGAAAACCCAAGATCACTGTCACAAGTCTAGAGGGATCCTGAGGTCACTGGAGCAACAGGAAAGGGCTCCGTGGACCCCAAATCAACTCGAGATGAGAACTTAGTCCCTGGCTTAGACTCAAGAGGAATACCAACTTTCCACAAGCACCTCAAGAGGAGGCTTCTCTCAGCTACAGGTATGTGAGAGGGACCCTGAGTTTGTGGCCTCAAGTGGAATGGACCCCGAGATGCTCTGACTCGAAGTAAAGCCGGATATCCCTGCAGCGAATTGAATGCAGGCTCGTCTTGCATCTCCCAAGACGAAGGGATGTCTGAATCCACTGTGGAGACGACAGAGAAAGACCTAGTCCTCTGCCTCATCGCGACCAGAGGCCTCACATCCTTTGAAAATTCGAGAGGTATGAGGAGATCAATGCTTCCAAAGGAGACGATGCTTGACTCCTCTTGAAAATGGATAGGAGTCCCAGGATCCCTGTGGCACGTGGAAAGGGACCCTGGGTCTCCCGCCTCACGTGGAGACGCGTCCCAATTGCCATGCCAAGACTCGAGGAGAATCCCGAGGTGTCCCTCGCACCTAGGCAGGAGTCCTGACGTCGCTGAACAAACACGTGTCTGGAAGGGCCCTCCCCGTCGTAACTCGAGAATATACCCCAGGTTCCGGCCGCAACTCGAGAAAAACGATGAGACTTCCCCCTCGCCGCGAGATGAGGCCCTATTCCCCTGCACTGCGTGCAGAGCAATTCCGTGTTCCACATCAAACGTGAAAGGAGCCTTGATTTCCTTGATGGCACTCCAGAGAAAACCCAAGGTCACTGTCTCAAGTCTAGAGGGATCCTGATGTCACTGGAGCAACAAGAAAGGGCTCCGTGGACCCCAAATCAACTCTAGATGAGAGCTTAGTCCCTGGCTTCGACTCAAGAGGAATACCAACTTTCCACAAGCACCTCAAGAGGAGGCTTCTCTCAGCTACAGGTATGTGAGAGGGACCCTGAGTTTGTGGCCTCAAGTGCAATGGACACCGAGATGCTCTGACTCGAGGTAAGGCCGGATATCCCTGCAGTGAATTGAATGCAGGCTCGTCTTGCATCTCCCAAGACGAAGGGATGTCTGAATCCCCTGTGGAGACCACAGAGAAAGACCTAGTCCTCCGCCTCATCGTGACCGGAGGCCTCACATCCTTTGAAAATTCGAGAAGTCGGCGGAGATCAATGCTTCCAAAGGAGACGATGCCTGACTCCTCTTGAAAATGAATAGGAGTCCCAGCATCCCTGTGGCACGTGGAAAGGGACCCTGTGTCTCCCGCCTCACGTGGAGACGCGTCCCCATTGCCATGCCAAGACTCGAGGAGAATCCCGAGGTGTCCCTTGCACCTAGGCAGGAGTCCTGACGTCGCTGAACAAACACGTGTCTGGAAGGGCCCTCCCCGTCGTAACTCGAGAATATACCCCAGGTTCCGGCCGCAACTCGAGAAAAACCATGAGACTTCCCCCTCACCGCTGGATGAGGCCCGATTCCCCTGCACTGCGTGCAGAGCAATTGCAAGTTCCACATCAAACGTGAAAGGAGCCTTGATTTCCTTGATGGCACTCCAGAGAAAACCCAAGATCACTGTCTCAAGTCTAGAGGGATCCTGAGGTCACTGGAGCAACACGAAAGGGCTCCGTGGACCCCAAATCAACTCGAGATGAGAGCTTAGTCCCTGGCTTCGACTCAAGAGGAATACCAACTTTCCACAAGCACCTCAAGAGGAGGCTTCTCTCAGCTACAGGTATGTGAGAGGGACCCTGAGTTTGTGGCCTCAAGTGCAATGGACACCGAGATGCTATGACTCGAAGTAAGGTCGGATATCCCTGCAGTGAATTGAATGCAGGCTCGTCTTGCATCTCCCAAGACGAAGGGATGTATGAATCCCCTGTGGAGACCACAGAGAAAGACCTAATTTTCCGCCTCATCGCGACCAGAGGGCTCACATCCTTTGAAAAATCGAGAGGTCCGCGGAGATCAATGCTTCCAAAGGAGACGATGCCTGAGGCCTCTTGAAAATGGATAGGAGTCCAAGCATGCCTGTGGCACGTGGAAAGGGAGCCTGGGTCTCCCACCTCACGTGGAGACGCGTCCCAATTGCCATGCCAAGACTCGAGGAGAATCCCGAGGTGTCCCTCGCACCTAGGCAGGAGTCCTGACGTCGCTGAACAAACACGTGTCTGGAAGGGCCCTCCCCGTCGTAAATCTAGAATATACCCCAGGTTCCGGCCGCAACTCGAGAAAAACCATGAGACTTTCCCCTTGCCACGAGGTGAGGCCCGATTCCCCTGCACTGCATGCAGAGCAATTCCGTGTTCCACATCAAACATGAAACGAGCCTTGATTTCCTTGATGGCACTCCAGAGAAAACCCAAGATCACTGTCTAGAGTCTAGAGGGATCCTGAGGTCACTGGAGCAACACGAAAGGGCTCCGTGGACCTCAAATCAACTCGAGATGAGAGCTTAGTCCCTGGCTTCGACTCAAGGGGAATACCAACTTTCCACAAGCACCTCAAGAGGAGGCTTCTCTCAGCTACAGGTATGTGAGAGAGACCATGAGTTTGTGGCCTCAAGTGGAATGGACACGGAAATGCTCTGACTCGAAGTAAGGCCGGATATCCCTGCAGTGAATTGAATGCAGGCTTGTCTTGCATCTCCCAAGACGAAGGGATGTCTGAATCCCCTGTGGAGACCACAGAGAAAGACCTAGTCCTCCGCCTCAACATGACCGGAGGCCTCACATCCTTTGAAAACTCGAGAGGTCCGCGGAGATCAATGCTTCCAAAGGAGACGATGCCTGACTCCTCTTGAAAATGGATAGGAGTCCCAGGATCACTGTGGCACGTGGAAAGGGACCCTGGGTATCCCGCCTCACGTGGAGACACGTCCCCATTGCCATGCCAAGACTCGAGGAGAATCCCGAGGTGTCCCTCGCACCTAGGCAGGAGTCCTGACGTCGCTGAACAAACACGTGTCTGGAAGGGCCCTCCCCGTCGTAACTGGAGAATATACACCAGGTTCCGGCCGCAACTCGAGAAAAACTATGAGACTTCCCCCTCGCCGCTGGATGAGGCCCGATTCCCCTGCACTGCGTGCAGAACAATTCCGTGTTCCACATCAAACGTGAAAGGATCCTTGATTTCCTTGATGGCACTCCAGAGAAAACCCACGATCACTGTCTCAAGTCTAGAGGGATGCTGAGGTCACTGGAGCAACACGAAAGGGCTCCGTGGACCCCTAATCAACTCGAGATGAGAGCTTAGTCCCTGGCTTCGACTCAAGGGGAATACCAACTTTCCACAAGCACCTCAAAAGGAGGCTTCTCTCAGCTACAGGTATGTGAGAGGGACCCTGAGTTTGTGGCCTCAAGTGGAATGGACACGGAGATGCTCTGACTCGAAGTAAGGCCGGATATCACTGCAGTGAATTGAATGCAGGCTCGTCTTGCATCTCCCAAGACTAAGGGATGTCTGAATCCCCTGTGTAGACCACAGAGAAAGACCTAATTTTCCGCCTCATCGCGACCAGAGGCCACACATCCTTTGAAAATTCGAGAAGTCCGCGGAGATCAATGCTTCCAAATAGACGATGCCTGACTCCTCTTGAAAATGGATAGGAGTCCCAGCATCCCTGTGGCACGTGGAAAGGGACTCTGGGTCTCCCGCCTCACGTGGAGACGCGTCCCCATTGCCATGCCAAGACTCGAGGAGAATCCCGAGGTGTCCCTCGCACCTAGGCAGGAGTCCTGACGTCGCTGAACAAACACGTGTCTGGAAGGGCCCTCCCAGTCGTAACTCGAGAATATACCCCAGGTTCCGGCCGCAACTCGAGAAAAACCATGAGACTTCCCCCTCGCCGCTGGATGAGGCCCGATTCCCCTGCACTGCGTGCAGAGCAATTCCGTGTTCCACATCCAACGTGAAAGGAGCCTTGATTTCCTTGATGGCACTCCAGAGAAAACCCAAGATCAGTGTCTCAAGTCTAGAGGGATCCTGAGGTCACTGGAGCAACACGAAAGTGCTCCGTGGACCCCAAATCAACTCGAGATGAGAGCTTAGTCCCTGGCTTCGACTCAAGAGGAATACCAACTTTCCACAAGCACCTCAAGAGGAGGCTTCTCTCAGCTACAGGTATGTGACAGGGACCCTGAGTTTGTGGCCTCAAGTGGAATGGACACGGAGATGCTCTGACTCGAAGTAAGGCCGGATATCCCTGCAGTGAATTGAATGCAGGCTCGTCTTGCATCTCGCAAGACGAAGGGATGTCTGAATCCCCTGTGGAGACCACAGAGAAAGACCGAGTTCTCCGCCTCATCGCGACCGGAGGCCTCACATCCTTTGAAAACTCGAGAGGTCCGCGGAGATCAATGCTTCCAAAGGAGACGATGCCTGACTCCTCTTGAAAATGGATAGGAGTCCCAGGATCCCTGTGGCACGTGGAAAGGGACACTGGGTCTCCCGCCTCACGTGGAGACGCGTCCCAATTGCCATGCCAAGACTGGAGGAGAATCCCGAGGTGTCCCTCGCACCTAGGCAGGAGTCCTGACATCGCTGAACAAACACGTGTCTGGAAGGGCCCTCCCCGTCGTAAATGGAGAATATACCCCAGGTTCCGGCCGCAACTCGAGAAAAACTATGAGACTTCCCCCTCGCCGCTGGATGAGGCCCGATTCCCCTGCACTGCGTGCAGAGCAATTCCGTGTTCCACATCAAACGTGAAAGGAGCCTTGATTTCCTTGATGGCACTCCAGAGAAAACCCAAGATCACTGTCTCAAGTCTAGAGGGATCCTGAGGTCACTGGAGCAACACGAAAGGGCTCCGTGAACCCCAAATCAACTCGAGATGAGAGCTTAGTCCCTGGCTTCGACTCAAGGGGAATACCAAATTTCCACAAGCACCTCACGAGGAGGCTTCTCTCAGCTACAGGTATGTGAGAGGGACCCTGAGTTTGTGGCCTCAAGTGGAATGGACAGCGAGATGCTCTGACTCGAAGTAAGGCCGGATATCCCTGCAGTGAATTGAATGCAGGCTCGTCTTGCATCTCACAAGACTAAGGGATGTCTGAATCCCCTGTGGAGACCACAGAGAAAGACCTAATTTTCCGCCTCATCGCGACCAGAGGGCTCACATCCTTTGAAAAATCGAGAGGTCCGCGGAGATCAATGCTTCCAAAGGAGACGATGCCTGACGCCTCTTGAAAATGGATAGGAGTCCCAGCATGCCTGTGGCACGTGGAAAGGGAGCCTGGGTCTCCCACCTCACGTGGAGACGCGTCCCAATTGCCATGTCAAGACTCGAGGAGAATCCCGAGGTGTCCCTCGCACCTAGGCAGGAGTCCTGACGTCGCTGAACAAACACGTGTCTGGAAGGGCCCTCCCCGTCGTAACTCGAGAATATACCCCAGGTTCCAGCCGCAACTCGAGAAAAACCATGAGACTTCCCCTTCACCGCTGGATGAGGCCCGATTCCAATGCACTGCGTGCAGAGCAATTGCAAGTTCCACATCAAACGTGAAAGGAGCCTTGATTTCCCTGATGGCACTCCAGAGAAAACCCAAGATCACTGTCTCAAGTCTAGAGGGATTCTGAGGTCACTGGAGCAACACGAAAGGGCTCCGTGGACCCCAAATCAACTCGAGATGAGAGCTTAGTCCCTGGCTTCGACTCAAGAGGAATACCAAATTTCCACAAGCACCTCAAGAGGAGGCTTCTCTCAGCTACAGGTATGTGAGAGGGACCCTGAGTTTGTGGCCTCAAGTGGAATGGACACGGAGATGCTCTGACTCGAAGTAAAGCCGGATATCCCTGCAGTGAATTGAATGCAGGCTCGTCTTGCATCTCCCAAGACGAAGGGATGTCTGAATCCCCTGTGGAGACCACAGAGAAAGACCGAGTTCTCCGCCTCATCGCAACCGGAGGCCTCACATCCTTTGAAAACTCGAGAGATCTGCGGAGATCAATGCTTCCAAAGGAGACGATGCCTGACTCCTCTTGAAAATGGATAGGAGTCCCAGGATCCCTGTGGCACGTGGAAAGGGACCCTGGGTCTCCCGCCTCACGTGGAGACGCGCCCCAATTGCCATGCCAAGACTCGAGGAGAATCCCGAGGTGTCCCTCGCACCTAGGCAGGAGTCCTCACGTCGCTGAACAAACACGTGTCTGGAAGGGCTCTCCCCGTCGTAACTCGAGAATATGCCCCAGGTTCCGGCCGCAACTCGAGAAAAACCATTAGACTTCCCCATCCCCGCGAGATGAGGCCCGATTCCCCTGCACTGCGTGCAGAGCAATTCCGAGTTCCACATCAAACGTGAAAGGAGCCTTGATTTCCTTGATGGCACTCCAGAGAAAACCCAAGATCATTGTCTCAAGTCTAGAGTGATCCTGAGGTCACTGGAGCAACAGGAAAGGGCTCCGTGGACCCCAAATCAACTCGAGATGAGAGCTTAGTCCCTGGCTTCGACTCAAGGGGAATACAAACTTTCCACAGCACCTGAAGAGGAGGCTTCTCTCAGCTATGGATATGTGAGAGGGACACTGAGTTTGTGGCCTCAAGTGGAATGGACACCGAGATGCTCTGACTCGAAGTAAGGCCGGATATCCCTGCAGTGAATTGGATGCAGGCTCGTCTTGCATCTCCGAAGACGAAGGGTTGTCTGAATCCCCTGTGGAGACCACAGAGAAAGACCTAGTCCTCCGCCTCAACGCGACTGGAGGCCTCACATCCTTTGAAAATTCGAGAGGTCCGCGGAGATCAATGCTTCCAAAGGAGACGATGCCTGAGTCCTCTTGAAAATGGATAGAAGTCCCAGGATCCCTGTGGCACGTGGAAAGGGACCCTGGGTCTCCCGCCTCACGTGGAGACGCGTCCCAATTGCCATGCCAAGACTCGAGGAGAATCCCGAGGTGTCCCTCCTACCTAGGCAGGAGTCCTGATGTCGCTGAACAATCACGTGTTTGGAAGGGCCCTCCCCGTCGTAACTCGAGAATATACCCCAGGTTCCGGCTGCAAATCGAGAAAAACCATGAGACTTCCCCCTCGCCGCGACATGAGGCCCGATTCTCCTGCCCTGCGTGCAGAGCAATTCCGTATTCCACATCAAACGTGAAAGGAGCCTTGATTTCCTTGATGGCACTCCAGAGAAAACCCAAGATCACTGTCTCAAGTCTAGAGGGATCGTGAGGTCACTGGAGCAACACGAAAGGGCTCCGTGGACCCCAAATCAACTCGAGAAGAGAGCTTAGTCCCTGGCTTTAAATCGAGAGGAATACCAAATTTCCACAAGCACCTCAAGAGGAGGCTTCTCTCAGCTAATGGTATGTGAGAGGGACCCTGAGTTTGTCGCCTCAAGTGGAATGTCCACCGAGATGCTCTGACTCAAAGTAAGGCCAGATATCCCTGCATTGAATTGAATGCAGGCTCGTCTTGCATCTCCCAAGACGAAGGGATGTCTGAATCCCCTGTGGAGACCACAGGGAAAGACCGAGTTCTCCGCCTCATCGCAACCGGAGGCCTCACATCCTTTGAAAACTCGAGAGGTCCGCGGAGATCAATGCTTCCAAAGGAGAAGATGCCTGACCCTTCTTGAAAATGGATAGGAGTCCCAGGATCCCTGTGGCACGTGGAAAGGGACCCTGGGTCTCCCGCGTCACGTGGAGACGCGTCCCAATTGCCATGCCAAGACTCGAGGAGAATCCCGAGGTGTCCTTCGCACCTAGGCAGGAGACCTGTTGTCGCTGAACAAACACGTGTCTAGAAGGGACCTCCCCGTCGTTACTCGAGAATATACCCCAGGTTCCGGGCGCAACTCGAGAAAAACCATGAGATTTCCCCCTCGCCGTGAGTTGAGGCCCGATTCCCCTGCACTGCATGCAGAGCAATTCCGTGTTCCACATCAAACGTGAAAGGAGCCTTGATTTCGTTGATGGCAGTCCAGAGAAAACCCAAGATCACTGTCTCAAGTCTAGAGGGATCCTGAGGTCACTGGAGCAACACGAAAGGGCTCCGTGGACCCCAAATCAACTCGAGAAGAGAGCTTAGTCCCTGGCTTTAAATCGAGAGGAATACCAAATTTCCACAAGCACCTCAAGAGGAGGCTTCTCTCAGCTAATGTTATGTGAGAGGGACCCTGAGTTTGTCGCCTCAAGTGGAATGTCCACCGAGATGCTCTGACTCAAAGTAAGGCCAGATATCCCTGCAGTGAATTGAATGCAGGCTCGTCTTGCATCTCCCAAGACGAAGGGATGTCTGAATCCCCTGTGGAGACCACAGAGAAAGACCGAGTTCTCCGCCTCAGCGCGACCGGAGGCCTCACATCCTTTGAAAACTCGAGAGGTCCGCAGAGATCAATGCTTCCAAAGGAGAGGATGCCTGACTCCTCTTCAAAATGGATAGGAGTCCCAGGATCCCTGTGGGACGTGGAAAGGGACCCTGGGTCTCCCGCCTCACGTGGAGACGCGTCAGAATTGCCATGCCAAGACTCGAGGAGAATCCCGAGGTGTCCCTCGCACCTAGGCAGGAGTCCTGACGTCGCTGAACAAACACGTGTCTGGAAGGGCCCTCCCCGTCGTAAATCTAGAATATACCCCAGGTTCCGGCCGCAACTCAAGAAAAACCATGAGACTTTCCCCTTGCCACGAGGTGAGGCCCGATTCCCCTGCACTGCCTGCAGAGCAATTCCGTGTTCCACATCAAACATGAAAGGAGCCTTGATTTCCTTGATGGCACTCCAGAGAAAACCCAAGATCACTGTCTAGAGTCTAGAGGGATCCTGAGGTCACTGGAGCAACACGAAAGGGCTCCGTGGACCTCAAATCAACTCGAGATGAGAGCTTAGTCCCTGGCTTCGACTCAAGGGGAATACCAACTTTCCACAAGCACCTCAAGAGGAGGCTTCTCTCAGCTACAGGTATGTGAGAGAGACCATGAGTTTGTGGCCTCAAGTGGAATGGACACGGAAATGCTCTGACTCGAAGTAAGGCCGGATATCCCTGCAGTGAATTGAATGCAGGCTCGTCTTGCATCTCCCAAGACGAAGGGATGTCTGAATCCCCTGTGGAGACCACAGACAAAGACCTAGTCCTCCGCCTCAACATGACCGGAGGCCTCACATCCTTTGAAAACTCGAGAGGTCCGCGGAGATCAATGCTTCCAAAGGAGACGATGCCTGACTCCTCTTGAAAATGGATAGGAGTCCCAGGATCACTTTGGCACGTGGAAAGGGACCCTGGGGCTCCCGCCTCACGTGGAGTCGCGTCCCCATTGCCATGCCAAGACTCGAGGAGAATCCCGAGGTGTCCCTCGCATCTAGGCAGGAGTCCTGACATCGCTGAACAAACACGTGTCTGGAAGGGCCCTCCCCGTCGTAAATGGAGAATATACCCCAGGTTCCGGCCGCAACTCGAGAAAAACTATGAGACTTCCCCCTCGCCGCTGGATGAGGCCCGATTCCCCTGCACTGCGTGCAGAGCAATTCCGTGTTCCACATCAAACGTGAAAGGAGCCTTGATTTCCTTGATGGCACTCCAGAGAAAACCCAAGATCACTGTCTCAAGTCTAGAGGGATCCTGAGGTCACTGGAGCAACACGAAAGGGCTCCGTGGACCCCAAATCAACTCGAGATGAGAGCTTAGTCCCTGGCTTCGACTCAAGGGGAATACCAACTTTCCACAAGCACCTCAAGAGGAGGCTTCTCTCAGCTACAGGTATGTGAGAGGGACCCTGAGTTTGTGGCCTCAAGTGGAATGGACACCGAGATGCTCTGACTCGAAGTAAGGCCGGATATCCCTGCAGTGAATTGAATGCAGGCTCGTCTTGCATCTCGCAAGACTAAGGGATGTCTGAATCCCCTGTGGAAACCACAGAGAAAGACCTCATTTTCCGCCTCATCGCGACCAGAGGCCTCACATCCTTTGAAAATTCGAGAAGTCCGCGGAGATCAATGCTTCCAAAGGAGACGATGCCTGACTCCTCTTGAAAATGGATAGGAGTCCCAGCATCCCTGTGGCACGTGGAAAGGGACCCTGGGTCTCCCGCCTCACGTGGAGACGCGTCCCCATTGCCATGCCAAGACTCGAGGAGAATCCCGAGGTGTCCCTCGCACCTAGGCAGGAGTCCTGACGTCGCTGAACAAACATGTGTCTGGAAGGGCCCTCCCCGTCGTAACTCGAGAATATACCCCAGGTTCCGGCCGCAACTCGAGAAAAACCATGAGACTTCCCCCTCGCCGCTGGATGAGCCCCGATTCCCCTGCACTGCGTGCAGAGCAATTCCATGTTCCACATCAAACGTGAAAGGAGCCTTGATTTCCTTGATGGCACTCCAGAGAAAACCCAAGATCACTGGCTCAAGTCTAGAGGGATCCTGAGGTCACTGGAGCAACACGAAAGGGCTCCGTGGACCCCAAATCAACTCGAGATGAGAGCTTAGTCCCTGGCTTCGACTCAAGAGGAATACCAACTTTCCACAAGCACCTCAAGAGGAGGCTACTCTCAACTAATGGTATGTGAGAGGGACCCTGAGATTGTCGCCTCAAGTGGAATGGACACCGAGATGCTCTGACTCGAAGTAAGGCCAGATATCCCTGCAGTGATTTGAATGCAGGCTCGTCTTGCATCTCCCAAGACAAAGGGTTGACTGAATCACCTGTGGAGACAACAGAGAAAGACCTAGTCCTCCACCTCAACGAGACGGGAGGCATCACATCCTTTGAAAACTCGAGAGGTCTGCAGAGATCAATACTTCTGAAGGAGACGATGCCTGACGCCTCTTGAAAATGGATAGGAGTCCCAGGATCACTGTGGCACGTGGAAAGGGACCCTGGGTCTCCCGGCTCAAGTGGAGACATATCCCAATTGCCATGGCAAGACTCGAGGAGAATCCCGAGGTGTCCCTCGCACCTAGGCAGGAGTCCTGACTTCGCTGAACAAACACGTGTCTGGAAGGGCCCTCCCCGTCGTAACTCGAGAATATACCCCAGGTTCCGGCCGCAACTCGAGAAAAACCATGAGATTTCCCCCTCGCCGCTGGATGAGGCCCGATTCCCCTGCACTGCGTGCAGAGCAATTCCGTGTTCCACATCAAACGTGAAAGGAGCCTTGATTTCCTTGATGGCACTCCAGAGAAAACCCAAGATCACTGTCTCAAGTCTAGAG
Organism: Dama dama; assembly: GCF_033118175.1. Lineage (NCBI taxonomy): Eukaryota > Metazoa > Chordata > Mammalia > Artiodactyla > Cervidae > Dama > Dama dama. The sequence goes on along the minus strand of NC_083697.1, from coordinate 6,216,736 downwards.
GGATCCTGAGGTCTCTGGAGCAACATGAAAGGGCTCCGTGGACCCCAAATCAACTCGAGATGAGAGCTTAGTCCCTGGCTTCGACTCAAGAGGAATACCAACTTTCCAGAAGCACCTCAAGAGGAGGCTTCTCTCAGCTACAGGTATGTGAGAGGGACCCTGAGTTTGTGGCCTCAAGTGGAATGGACACCGAGATGCTCTGACTCGAAGTAAGGCCGGATATCCCTGCAGTGAATTGAATGCAGGCTCGTCTTGCATCTCCCAAGACGAAGGGATGTCTGAATCCCCTGTGGAGACCACAGAGAAAGACCGAGTTCTCCGCCTCATCGCGACCGGAGGCCTCACATCCTTTGAAAACTCGAGAGGTCCGCGGAGATCAATGCTTCCAAAGGAGACGATGCCTGACTCCTCTTGAAAATGGATAGGAGTCCCAGGATCCCTGTGGCACGTGGAAAGGGACCCTGGGTCTCCCGCCTCATGTGGAGAAGCGTCCCAATTGCCATGCCAAGACTCGAGGAGAATCCCGAGGTGTCCCTCGCACCTAGGCAGGAGTCCTCACGTCGCTGAACAAACACGTGTCTGGAAGGGCCCTCCCCGTCGTAACTCGAGAATATACCCCAGGTTCCGGCCGCAACTCGAGAAAAACCATGAGACTTCCCCATCCCCGCGAGATGAGGCCCGATTCCCCTGCACTGCGTGCAGACCAATTCCGTGTTCCACATCAAACGTGAAAGGAGCCTTGATTTCCTTAATGGCACTCCAGAGAAAACCCAAGATCACTGTTTCAAGTCTAGAGGTATCCTGAGGTCACTGTAGCAACACGAAAGGGCTCCGTGGACCCCAAATCAACTCGAGATGAGAGCTTAGTCCCTGGCTTCGACTCAAGAGGAATACCAACTTTCCACAAGCACCTCAAGAGGAGGCTACTCTCAACTAATGGTATGTGAGAGGGACCCTGAGTTTGTCGCCTCAAGTGGAATGGACACCGAGATGCTCTGACTCGAAGTAAGGCCAGATATCCCTGCAATGATTTGAATGCAGGCTCGTCTTGCATCTCCCAAGACGAAGGGTTGTCTGAATCCCCTGTGGAGACAACAGAGAAAGACCTAGTCCTCCACCTCAACGAGACGGGAGGCATCACATCTTTGAAAACTCGAGAGGTCTGCGGAGATCAATACTTCCAAAGGAGACGATGCCTGACGCCTCTTGAAAATGGATAGGAGTCCCAGGATCACTGTGGCACGTGAAAGGGACCCTGGGTCTCCCGCCTCAAATGGAGACATATCCCAATTGCCATGGCAAGACTCGAGGAGAATCCCGAGGTGTCCCTCGCACCTAGGCAGGAGTCCTGACTTCGCTGAACAAACACGTGTCTGGAAGGGCCCTCCCCGTCGTAACTGGAGAATATACCCCAGGTTCCGGCCGCAACTCGAGAAAAACTATGAGACTTCCCCCTCGCCGCTGGATGAGGCCCGATTCCCCTGCACTGCGTGCAGAGCAATTCCGTGTTCCACATCAAACGTGAAAGGAGCCTTGATTTCCTTGATGGCACTCCAGAGAAACCCCAAGATCACTGTCTCAAGTCTAGAGGGATCCTGAGGTCACTGGAGCAACACGAAAGGGCTCCGTGGACCCCAAATCAACTCGAGATGAGAGCTTAGTACCTGGCTTCGACTCAAGGGGAATACCAACTTTCCACAAGCACCTCAAGAGGAGGCTTCTCTCAGCTACAGGTATGTGAGAGGGACCCTGAGTTTGTGGCCTCAAGTGGAATGGACACCGAGATGCTCTGACTCGAAGTAAGGCCGGATATCCCTGCAGTGAATTGAATGCAGGCTCGTCTTGCATCTCACAAGACTAAGGGATGTCTGAATCCCCTGTGGAGACCACAGAGAAAGACCTAATTTTCCGCCTCATCGCGACCAGAGGCCTCACAACCTTTGAAAATTCGAGAAGTCCGGGGAGATCAATGCTTCCAAAGGAGACGATGCCTGACTCCTCTTGAAAATGGATAGGAGTCCCAGGATCCCTGTGGCACGTGGAAAGGGACCCTGGGTCTCCCGCCTCACGTGGAGACGCGTCCCCATTGCCATGCCAAGACTCGAGGAGAATCCCGAGGTGTCCCTCGCACCTAGGCAGGAGTCCTGAGGTCGCTGAACAAACATGTGTCTGGAAGGGCCCTCCCCGTCGTAACTCGAGAATATACCCCAGGTTCCGGCCGCAACTCGAGAAAAACCATGAGACTTCCCCCTCGCCGCTGGATGAGGCCCGATTCCCTTGCACTGCGTGCAGAGCAATTCCATGTTCCACATCAAACGTGAAAGGAGCCTTGATTTCCTTGATGGCACTCCAGAGAAAACCCAAGATCACTGTCTCAAGTCTAGAGGGATCCTGAGGTCACTGTAGCAACACGAAAGGGCTCCGTGGACCCCAAATCAACTCGAGATGAAAGCTTAGTCCCTGGCTTCGACTCAAGAGGAATACCAACTTTCCACAAGCACCTCAAGAGGAGGCTACTCTCAATTAATGGTATGTGAGAGGGACCCTGAGTTTGTCGCCTCAAGTGGAATGGACACCGAGATGCTCTGACTCGAAGTAAGGCCGGATATCTCTGCAGTGAATTGAATGCAGGCTCGTCTTGCATCTCCCAAGACGAAGGGTTGTCTGAATCTGCTGTGGAGCCCACAGAGAAAGACCTAGTCCTCCGCCTCAACGCGGCCGGAGGCCTCACATCCTTTGAAAACTCGAGAGGTCCACGGAGATCAATACTTCCGAAGGAGACGATGCCTGACTCCTCTTGAAAATGGATAGGAGTCCCAGGATCCCTGTGGCACGTGGAAGGGGACCCTGGGTCTCCCGCCTCACGTGGAGACGCGTCCCAATTGCCATGCCAAGACTCGAGGAGAATCCCGAGGTGTCCCTCGCACCTAGGCAGGAGTACTCACGTCGCTGAACAAACACGTGTCAGGAAGGGCCCTCCCCGTCGTAACTCGAGAATATACCCCAGGTTCCGGCCGCAACTCGTGAAAAACCATGAGATTTCCCCCTCGCCACGAGTTTAGGCCCGATTCCCCTGCACTGCGTGCAGAGCAATTCCGTGTTCCACTTCAAACGTGAAAGGAGCCTTGATTTCCTTGATGGCACTCCAGAGAAAACCCAAGATCACTGTCTCAGTCTAGAGGGATCCTGAGGTCACTGGAGCAACACGAAAGGGCTCCGTGGACCCCAAATCAACTCCAGATGAGAGCTTAGTCCCTGGCTTAGACTCAAGAGGAATACCAACTTTCCACAAGCACCTCAAGAGGAGGCTTCTCTCAGCTACAGGTATGTGAGAGGGACCCTGAGTTTGTGGCCTCAAGTGGAATGGACCCCGAGATGCTCTGACTCGAAGTAAGGCCGGATATCCCTGCAGTGAATTGAATGCAGGCTCGTCTTGCATCTCGCAAGACGAAGGGATGTCTGAATCCCCTGTGGAGACGACAGAGAAAGACCTAGTCCTCAGCCTCATCGTGACCGGAGGCCTCACATCCTTTGAAAACTTGAGAGGACTGCGGAGATCAATGCTTCCAAAGAGACGATGCCTGACTCCTCTTGAAAATGGATAGGAGTCCCAGGATCCCTGTGACACGGGGAAAGGGACCCTGGGTCTCCCGCCTCACGTGGAGACGCGTCCCAATTGCCATGCCAAGACTCGTGGAGAATCCCGAAGTGTCCCTCGCACCTAGGCAGGAGTCCTGACGTCGCTGAACAAACACGTGTCTGGAAGGGCCCTCCCCGTCGTAACTCGAGAATATACCCCAGGTTCCGGCCGCAACTCGAGAAAAACCATGAGAATACCTCCTCGCCGCGAGATGAAGCTCGATTCCCCTGCACTGCAGCAGAGCAACTCCATGTTCCACATCAAACGTGAAAGGAGCCTTGATTTCCTTGATGGCACTCCAGAGAAAACCCAAGATCACTGTCTCAAGTCTAGAGGGATCCTGAGGTCACTGGAGCAACACGAAAGGGCTCCGTGGTCCCCAAATCAACTCGAGATGAGAGCTTACTCCTTGGCTTCGTCTCAAGAGGAATACCAACTTTCCACAAGCACCTCAAGAGGAGGCTTCTCTCAGCTACAGGTATGTGAGAGGGACCCTGAGTTTGTGGCCTCAAGTGGAATGGACACCGAGATGCTCTGACTCGAAGTAAGGCCGGATATCCCTGCAGTGAATTGAATGCAGGCTCGTCTTGCATCTCCCAAGAAAAAGGGATGTCTGAATCCCCTGTGGAGACCACAGAGAAAGACCTAGTCCTCCGCCTCAACGCGACCGGAGGCGTCACATCCTTTGAAAACTCGAGAGGTCCGCGGAGATCAATGCTTCCAAAGGAGACGATGCCTGACTCCTCTTGAAAATGGATAGGAGTCCCAGGATCCCTGTGGCACTTGGAAAGGGACCCTGGGTCTCCCGCCTCACGTGGAGACCCGTCCCAATTGCCATGCCAAGACTCGAGGAGAATTCCGAGGTGTCCCTCGCACCTAGGAAGGAGTCCTGACGTCGCTGAACAAACACGTGTCTGGAAGGGCCCTCCCCGTCGTAACTCGAGAATATACCCCAGGTTCCGGCCGCAACTCGAGAAAAACCATGAGACTTCCCCCTCGCCGCAAGATGAGGCCCGATTCCCCTGCACTGCGTGCAGAGCAATTCCGTGTTCCACATCAAAATTGAAAGGAGCCTTGATTTCCTTGATGGCACTCCAGAGAAAACCCAAGATCACTGTCTCAAGTCTAGAGGGATCCTGAGGTCACTGGAGCAACACGAAAGGGCTCTGTGGACCCCAAATCAACTCGAGATGAGAGCTTAGTCCCTGGCTTCGACTCAAGAGGAATACCAACTTTCCACAAGCACCTCAAAAGGAGGCTTCTCTCAGCTACAGGTATGTGAGAGGGACCCTGACTTTGTGGCCTCAAGTGAAATGGACACCGAGATGCTCTGACTCGAAGTAAGGCCGGATATCCCTGCAGTGAATTGAATGCAGGCTCGTCTTGCATCTCCCAAGACGAAGGGATGTCTGAATCCCCTGTGGAGACCACAGAGAAAGACCTAGTTCTCTGCCTCATCGCGACCGGAGGCCTCACATCCTTTGAAAACTCGAGAGGTCCGCGGAGATCAATGCTTCCAAAGGAGACGATGCCTGACTCCTCTTGAAAATGGATAGGAGTCCCAGGATCCCTGTGGCACGGGGAAAGGGACCCTGGGTCTCCCGCCTCACGTGGAGACGCGTCCCAATTGCCATGCCAAGACTCGTGGAGAATCCCGAAGTGTCCCTCGCACCTAGGCAGGAGTCCTGACGTCGCTGAACAAACACGTGTCTGGAAGGGCCCTCCCCGTCGTAACTCGAGAATATACCCCAGGTTCCGGCCGCAACTCGAGAAAAACCATGAGAATACCTCCTCGCCGCGAGATGAAGCTCGATTCCCCTGCACTGCAGCAGAGCAACTCCGTGTTCCACATCAAACGTGAAAGGAGCCTTGATTTCCTTGATGGCACTCCAGAGAAAACCCAAGATCACTGTCTCAAGTCTAGAGGGATCCTGAGGTCACTGGAGCAACACAAAAGGCCTCCGTGGACCCCATATCAACTCGAGATGAGAGCTTAGTCCCTGGCTTCGACTCAAGAGAAATACCAAATTTCCACAAGCACCTCAGGTAGAGGCTTCTCTCAGCTACAGGTATCTGAGAGGGACCCTGAATTTGTGGCCTGAAGTGGAATGAACACCGAGATGCTCTGACTCGAAGTAAGGCCGGATATCCCAACAGTGAATTGAATGCAGGCTCGTCTTGCATCTCCCAATACGAAGGGATGTCTGAATCCCCTATAGAGACCACAGAGAAAGACCTAGTTCTCTGCTTCATCGCGAGCGGAGGCCTCACATCCTTTGAAAACTCGAGAGGTACGCAGAGATCAATGCTTCCAAAGCAGACGATGCCTGACTCCTCTTGAAAATGGATAGGAGTCCCAGGATCCATGTGGCACGTGAAAAGGGACACTGGGTTTACCGGCATATGTGGAGACGCGTCCCCATTGACATGCCAAGACTCGAGGAGAATCCCGAGGTGACCCTCGCACCTAGGCAGGAGTCCTCATGTCCCTGAACAAACCTGTGTCTGGAAGGGCCCTCCCCGTCTTAACTCGAGCATATACCCCAGGTTCCGGCCGCAGCTCGAGAAAAACCATGACACTTCCCCATCCCCGCGATATGAGGCCCGATTCCCCTGCACTGCGTGCAGACCAATTCCGTGTTCCACATCAAACGTGAAAGGAGCCTTGATTTCCTTGATGGCACTCCAGAGAAAACCCAAGATCACTGTTTCAAGCCTAGAGGGATCCTGAGGTCACTGTAGCAACACGAAAGGGCTCCGTGCACCCCAAATCAACTCGAGATGAGAGCTTAGTCCCTGGCTTCGACTCAACAGGAATACCAACTTTCAACAAGCACCTCAAGAGGAGGCTACTCTCAACTAATGGTATGTGAGAGGGACCCTGAGTTTGTCACCTCAAGTGGAATGGACACCGAGATGCTCTGACTCGAAGTAAGGCCAGATATCCCTGCAGTGATTCGAATGCATGCTCGTCTTGCATCTTCCAAGACGAAGGGTTGTCTGAATCCCCTGTGGAGACAACAGAGAAAGACCTAGTCCTCCACCTCATCGAGACGGGAGGCATCACATCCTTTGAAAACTCGAGAGGTGTGCGGAGATCAATACTTCCGAAGGAGACGATGCCTGACGCCTCTTGAAAATGGATAGGAGTCCCAGGATCACTGTGGCACGTGGAAAGGGACCCTGGGTCTCCCGCTTCACGTGGAGACGCGTCCCAGTTGCCATGCCAAGACTCGAGGAGAATCCCGAGGTGTCCCTCGAACCTAGGCAGGAGTCCTGACGTCACTGAACAAACATGTGTCTGGAAGGGCCCTCCCGTCATTACTCGAGAATATACCCCAGGTTCCGGCCGCATCTCGAGAAAAACCATGAGACTTCCCCCTCGCCGCGAGATGAGGCTCGATTCCCCTGCACTGCGTGCAGAGCAACTCCGTGTTCCACATCAAACGTGAAAGGAGCCTTGATTTCCTTGATGGCACTCCAGAGAAAACCCAAGATCACTGTCTCAAGTCTAGAGGGATCCTGAGGTCACTGTAACAACACGAAAGTTCTCAGTGGACCCCAAATCAACTCGAGATGAGAGCTTACTCCTTGGCTTCGTCTCAAGAGGAATACCAACTTTCCACAAGCACCTCAAGAGGAGGCTTCTCTCAGCTACAGGTATGTGAGAGGGTCCCTGAGTTTGTGGCCTCAAGTGGAATGGACACCGAGATGCTCTGACTCGAAGTAAGGCCTGATATCCCTGCAGTGAATTGAATGCAGGCTCGTCTTGCATCTCCCAAGACGAAGGGATGTCTGAATCCCCTGTGGAGACCACAGAGAAAGACCTAGTCCTCCGCCTCTTCGTGACCGGAGGCCTCACATCCTTTGAAAACTCGAGAGGTCCGCGGAGATCAATGCTTCCAAAGGAGACGATGCCTGACTCCTCTTGAAAATGGATAGGAGTCCCAGGATCCCTGTAGCACGTGGAAAGGGACCCTGGGTCTCCAGCCTCACGTGGAGACGCGTCCCAATTGCCATGCCAAGACTCGAGGAGAATCCCGAGTTGTCCCTCGCACCTAGGCAGGAGTCCTGACGACGCTGAACAAACACGTGTCCGGAAGGGCCCTCCCCGTCGTAACTCGAGAATATACCCCAGGTTCCGGCCGCAACTCAAGAAAAACCATGAGACTTCCCCCTCGCGGCGAGATGAGGCCCGATTCCCCTGCATTGCGTGCAGAGCAATTCCGTGTTCCACATCAAACGTGAAAGGAGCCTTGATTTCCTTGATGGCACTCCAGAGAAAACAAAAAGTCACTGTCTCAAGTCTAGAGGGATCCTGAGGCCACTGTAGCAGCAAGAAAGGGCTCCGTGGACCCCAAATCAACTCGAGATGAGACCTTAGTGTCTGGCTTCGACTCAAGAGGAATACCAACTTTCCACAAGCACCTCAAGAGGAGGCTTCTCTCAGCTACAGGTATGTGAGAGGGACCCTGAGTTTGTGGCCTCAAGTGGAATGGACACCGAGATGCTCTGACTCGAAGTAAGGCCGGATATCCCTGCAGTGAATTGAATGCAGGCTCGTCTTGCATCTCCCAAGACGAAGGGATGTCTGAATCCCCTGTGGAGACCACAGAGAAAGACCTAGTTCTCCGCCGCATCGCGACCGGAGGCGTCACATCCTTTGAAAACTTTAGAGGTCCGCAGAGATCAATGCTTCCAAAGGAGACGATGCCTTACTCCTCTTGAAAATGGATAGGAGTCCCAGGATCCCTGTGGCACGTGGAAAGGGACCCTGGGTCTCCCGCTTCACGTGGAGACGCGTCCCAATTGCCATGCCAATACTCGAGGAGAATCCCGAGGTGTCCCTCGCACCTAGGCAGGAGTCCTGACGTCGCTGAACAAACACGTGTCTGGTAGGGCCCTCCCGTCATTACTCGAGAATATACCCCAGGTTCCGGCCGCAACTCGAGAAAAACCATGAGACTTCCCCCTCGCCGCGAGATGAGGCCCGATTCCCCTGCACTGCGTGCAGAGCAATTCCGTGTTCCACATCAAACGTGAAAGGAGCCTTGATTTCCTTGATGGCACTCCAGAGAAAACCCAAGATCACTGTCTCAAGTCTAGAGGGATCCTGAGGTCACTGGAGCAACACGAAAGGGCTCCGTGGACCCCAAATCAACTCGAGATGAGAGCTTAGTCCTTGGCTCCGACTCAAGAGGAATATCAACTTTCCACAAGCACCTCAAGAGGAGGCTTCTCTCAGCTACAGGTATGTAGAAAGACCCTGAGTTTGTGGCCTCAAGTGGAATGGACACCGAGATGCTCTGACTCGAACTAAGGCCGGATATCCCTGCAGTGAATTGAATGCAAGCTCGTCTTGCATCTCCCAAGACGAAGGGATGTCTGAATCCCCTGTGGAGACCACAGAGAAAGACCTAGTCCTCCGCCTCATCGCGACCGGAGGCCTCACATCCTTTGAAAACTCGAGAGGTCCGCGGAGAGCAATGCTTCCAAAGGAGACGATGCCTGACTCCTCTTCAAAATGGTTAGGAGTCCCAGGATCCCTGTCCAAATGTACCGGGACCCTGGGTCTCCCGCTTCACGTGGAGACTCGTCCCAATTGCCATGCCAAGACTCGAGGAGAATCCCGAGGTGTCTCTCGCACCTAGGCAGGAGTCCTGATGTCGCTGAACAAACACAGGTCTGGAAGGGCCCTCCCCGTCGTAACTCGAGAATATAACCCAGGTTCCGGCCGCAACTCGAGAAAAACCATGAGACTTCCCACTCACAGCGAGATGAGGCCCGATTCCCCTGCACTGCGTGCAGAGCAATTCCGTGTTCCACATCAAACGTGAAAGGAGCCTTGATTTCCTTGATGGCACTCCAGAGAAAACCCAAGATCACTGTCTCAAGGCTAGAGGGATCCTGAGGTCACTGGAGCAACACGAAAGGGCTCCGTGGACCCCAAATCAACTCGAGATGAGAGCTTAGTCCCTGGCTTCGACTCAAGAGGAATACCAAGTTTCCACAAGCACCTCAAAAGGAGGCTTCTCTCAGCTACAGGTATGTGAGAGGGACCCTGACTTTGTGTCCTCAAGTGAAATGGACACCGAGATGCTCTGACTCGAAGTAAGGCCGGATATCCCTGCAGTGAATTGAATGCAGGCTCGTCTTGCATCTCCCAAGACGAAGGGATGTCTGAATCCCCTGTGGAGACCACAGAGAAAGACCTAGTTCTCTGCCTCATCGCGACCGGAGGCCTCACATCCTTTGAAAACTCGAGAGGTCCGCGGAGATCAATGCTTCCAAAGGAGACGATGCCTGACTCCTCTTGAAAATGGATAGGAGTCCCAGGATCCCTGTGGCATGGGGAAAGGGACTCTGGGTCTCCCGCCTCACGTGGAGACGCGTCCCAATTGCCATGCCAAGACTCGTGGAGAATCCCGAAGTGTCCCTCGCACCTAGGCAGGAGTCCTGACGTCGCTGAACAAACCTGTGTCTGGAAGGGCGCTCCCCGTCGTAACTCTAGAATATTCCCCAGGTTCCGGCCGCAACACGAGAAAAACCATGAGAATTCCTCCTCGCCGCGAGATGAGGCTCGATTCCCCTGCACTGCAGCAGAGCAACTCCGTGTTCCACATCAAAAGTGAAAGGAGCCTTGATTTCCTTGATGGCACTCCAGAGAAAACCCAAGATCACTGTCTCAAGTCTAGAGGGATCCTGAGGTCACTGGAGCAACACGAAAAGGCTCCGTGGACCCCAAATCAACTCGAGATCAGAGCTTAGTCCCTGGCTTCGACTCAAGAGGAATACTAACTTTCAGCAAGCACCTCAAGAGGAGGCTTCTCTCAGCTACAGGTGTGTGAGAGGGACCCTGAGTTTGTGGCCTCAAGTGGAATGGACACCGAGATGCTCTGACTCGAAGTAAGGCCTGATATCCCTGCAGTGAATTGAATGCAGGCTCGTCTTGCATCTCCCAAGACGAAGGGATGTCTGAATCCCCTGTGGAGACCACAGAGAAAGACCTAGTCGTCCGCCTCATCGTGACCGGAGGCCTCACATCCTTTGAAAATTCGAGAGGTCCGCGGGGATCAATGCTTCCAAAGGAGACGTTGCCTGACTCCTCTTGAAAATGGATAGGAGTCCCAGGATCCCTGTGGCACGTGGAAAGGGGCCCTGGGTCTCCCGCCTCACGTGGAGACGCGTCCCAATTGCCATGCCAAGACTCGAGGAGAATCCCGAGGTGTCCCTCGCACCTAGGCAGGAGTCCTGATGACGCTGAACAAACACGTGTCTGGAAGGGCCCTCTCCGTCATAACTCGAGAATATACCCCAGGTTCCAGCCGCAACTCGAGAAAAACCATGAGACTTCCCACTCACAGCGAGATGAGGCCCGATTCCCCTGCACTGCGTGCAGAGCTATTCCGTGTTCCACATCAAACGTGAAACGAGACTTGATTTCCTTGATGGCACTCCAGAGAAAACCCAAGATCACTGTCTCAAGTCTAGAGGGATCCTGAGGTCACTGGAGCAACAGGAAAGGGTTCCGTGGACCCCAAATCAACTCGAGATGAGAGCTTAGTCCCTGGCTTCGACTCAAGAGGAATACTAACTTTCAGCAAGCACCTCAAGAGGAGGCTTCTCTCAGCTACAGGTGTGTGAGAGGGACCCTGAGTTTGTGGCCTCAAGTGGAATGGACACGGAGATGCTCTGACTCGAAGTAAGGCCGGATATCCCTGCAGTGAATTGAATGCAGGCTCGTCTTGCATCTCCCAAGAAGAAGGGATGTCTGAATCCCCTGTGGAGGCCACAGAGAAAGACCTAGTCCTCCGCCTCAACGCGACCGGAGGCGTCACATCCTTTGAAAACTCGAGAGGTCCGCAGAGATCAATGCTTCCAAAGGAGACGATGCCTGACTCCTCTTGAAAATGGATAGGAGTCCCAGGATCCCTGTGGCACTTGGAAAGGGACCCTGGGTCTCCCGCCTCACGTGGAGACCCGTCCCAATTGCCATGCCAAGACTCGAGGAGAATTCCGAGGTGTCCCTCGCACCTAGGCAGGAGTCCTGACGTCATTGAACAAACACGTGTCTGGAAGGGCCCTCCCCGTCGTAACTCGGGAATATACCCCAGGTTCCAGCCGCAACTCGAGAAAAACCATGAGACTTCCCCCTCGCCGCGAGATGAGGCCCGATTCCCCTGCACTGCGTGCAGAGCAGTTCCGAGTTCCACATCAAACGTGAAAGGAGCCTTGATTTCCTTGATGGCACTCCAGAGAAAACCCAAGATCACTGTTTCAAGTCTAGAGGGATCCTGAGGTCACTGTAGCAAGACGAAAGGGCTCCGTGGACCCCAAATCAACTCGAGATGAGAGCTTAGTCCCTGGCTTCGACTCAAGAGGAATACCAACTTTCCACAAGCACCTCAAGAGGAGGCTACTCTCAGCTAATGGTATGTGAGAGGGACCCTGAGTTTGTCGCCTGAATTGGAATGGACTGCGAGATGCTCTGACTCGAAGTAAGGCCAGATATCCCTGCAGTGATTTGAATGCAGGCTCGTCTTTAATCTCCCAAGATGAAGGGATGTCTGAATCCCCTGTGGAGACCACAGAGAAAGAGCTAGTTCTCTGCCTCATTGCGACCGGAGGCCTCACATCCTTTGAAAATTCGAGAGGTCCGCGGAGATCAATGCTTCCAAAGGAGACGATGCCTGACTCCTCTTGAAAATGGATAGGAGTCCCAGGATCACTGTGCCACGTGGAAAGGGACCCTGGGTCTCCCGACTCACATGGAGACGTGTCCCATTGCCATGCCAAGACTTGAGGAGAATCCCGAGGTGTCCCTTGCACCTAGGCAGGAGTCCTGACGTCGCTGAACAAACACGTGTCTGGAAGGGCCCTCCCCGTCGTAACTCGAGAATATACCCCAGGTTCGGTCAGCAACTCGAGAAAAACCATGAGACTTCCCCCTCGCCGCGAGCTTAGGCCCCATTCCCCTGCACTGCGTGCAGAGCAATTCCGTGTTCCACATCAAACGTGAAAGGAGCCTTGATTTCCTTGATGGCACTCCAGAGAAAACCCAGGATCACTGTTTCAAGTCTAGAGGGATCCTGAGGTCACTGTAGCAAGACGAAAGGGCTCCGTGGACCCCAAATCAACTCGAGATGAGAGCTAAGTCCCTGACTTCGGCTCAAGAGGAATACCAAATTTCCACAAGCACCTCAAGAGGAGGCTTCTCTCAGCTACAGGTATGTGAGAGGGACCCTGAGTTTGTGGCCTCAAGGGGAATGGACACGGAGATGCTCTGACTCGAAGTAAGGCCGGATATCCCTGCAGTGAATTGAATGCAGGCTCGTCTTGCATCTCCCAAGACGAAGGGATGTCTGAATCCCCTGTGGAGACCACAGAGAAAGACCTAGTCCTCCGCCTCATCGCGACCGGAGGCCTCACATCCTTTGAAAATTCGAGAGGTCCGCCGAGATCAATGCTTCCAAAGGAGACGATGCCTGACTCCTCTAGAAAATGGATAGGAGTCCCAGGATCACTGTGGCACGTGGAAAGGGACCCTGGGTCTCCCGCCTCAGATGGAGACGCGTCCCAATTGCCATGCCAAGACTTGAGGAGAATCCCGAGGTGTCCCTTGCACCTAGGCAGGAGTCCTGACGTCGCTGAACAAACACGTGTCTGGAAGGGCCCTCCGCGTCGTAACTCGAGAATATACCCCAGGTTCGGTCAGCAACTCGAGAAAAACCATGAGACTTCCCCCTCGCAGCGAGATGAGGCCCGATTCCCCTGCACTGCGTGCAGAGCAATTCCGTGTTCCACATCAAACGTGAAAGGAGCCTTGATTTCCTTAATGGCACTCCAGAGAAAACCCAAGATCACTGTCTCAAGTCTAGAGGGATCCTGAGGACAATGTAGCAACACGAAAGGGCTCCGTGGACCCCAAATCAACTCGAGATGAGAGCTTAGTCCCTGGTTTCGACTCAAGAGAAATACCAAATTTCCACAAGCACCGCAGGAGGAGGCTTCTCTCAGCTACAGGTATCTGAGAGGGAACCTGAATTTGTGGCCTCAAGTGGAGTGGACACCGAGATGCTCTGACTCGAAGTTAGGCCGGATATCCCAACAGTGAATTGAATGCAGGCTCGTCTTGCATCTCCCAATACGAAGGGATGTCTGAATCCCCTATAGAGACCACAGAGAAAGACCTAGTTCTCTGCTTCATCGCGACCGGAGGCCTCACATCCTTTGAAAACTCGAGAGGGCCGCAGAGATCAATGCTTCCAAAGGAGACGATGCCTGACTCCTCTTGAAAATGGATAGGAGTCCCAGGATCCCTGTGGCACGTGAAAAGGGACACTGGGTTTACCGCCATATGTGGAGACGCGTCCCCATTGCCATGCCAAGACTCGAGGAGAATCCCGAGTTGTACCTCGCACCTAGGCAGGAGTCCTGACGCCGCTGAACAAACACATGTCTGGAAGGGCCCTCCCCGTCGTAACTCGAGAATATACCCCAGGTTCCAGCCGCAACTCGAGAAAAACCATGAGGCTTCCCCCTCACCGCTGGATGAGGCCCGATTCCCCTGCACTGCGTGCAGAGCAATTCCGTGTTCAACATCAAACGTGAAAGGAGCCTTGATTTCCTTGATGGCACTCCAGAGAAAACCCAAGATCACTGTCTCAAGTCTAGAGGGATCCTGAGGTCACTGGAGCAACACGAAAGGGCTCCGTGGACCCCAAATCAACTCGAGATGAGAGCTTAGTCCCTGGCTTCGTCTCAAGAGGAATACCAAATTTCCACAAGCACCTCATGAGGAGGCTTCTCTGAGCTACAGGTATGTGAGAGGGACCCTGAGTGTGTGGCCTCAAGTGGAATGGACAGCGAGATGCTCTGACTCGAAGTAAGGCCGGATATCCCTGCAGTGAATTGAATGCAGGCTTGTCTTGCATCTCCCAAGACGAAGGGATGTCTGAATCCCCAGTGGAGACCACAGAGAAAGACAGAGTTCTCCGCCTCATCGCGACCGGAGGCCTCACATCCTTTGAAAACTCGAGAGGTCCGCGGAGATCAATGCTTCCAAAGGAGACGATGCTTGACTCCTCTTGAAAATGGATAGGAGTCCCAGGATCCCTGTGGAACGTGGAAAGGGAACCTGGGTCTCCCGCCTCACGTGGAGACGCGTCCCAATTGCCATGCCAAGACTCGAGGAGAATCCCGAGGTGTCCCTCGCACCTAGGCAGGAGTCCTCACGTCGCTGAACAAACACGTGTCTGGAAGGGCCCTCCCCATCTTAACTCGAGAATATACCCCAGGTTCCGGCCGCAACTCGAGAAAAACCATGAGACTTCCCCATCCCCGCGAGATGAGGCCCGATTCCCCTGCACTGCGAGCAGACCAATTCCGTGTTCCACATCAAACGTGAAAGGAGCCTTGATTTCCTTAATGGCACTCCAGAGAAAACCGAAGATCACTGTTTCAAGTCTAGAGGGATCCTGAGGTCACTGTAGCAACACGAAAGGGCTCCGTGGACCCCAAATCAACTCGAGATGAGAGCTTAGTCCCTGGCTTCGACTCAAGAGGAATACCAACTTTCCACAAGCACCTCAAGAGGAGGCTACTCTCAACTAATGGTATGTGAGAGGGACCCTGAGTTTGTCGCCTCAAGTGGAATGGACACCGAGATGCTCTGACTCGAAGTAAGGCCAGATATCCCTGTAGTGATTTGAATGCAGGCTCGTCTTGCATCTCCCAAGACGAAGCGTTGTCTGAATACCCTGTGGAGACAACAGAGAAAGACCTAGTCCTCCACCTCAACGAGACGGGAGGCATCACATCCTTTGAAAATTCGAGAGGTCTGCGGAGATCAATACTTCCGAAGGAGACGAGGCCTGACGCCTCTTGAAAATGGATAGGTGTCCCAGGATCACTGTGGCACGTGGAAAAGGACCCTGGGTCTCCCGCCTCAACTGGAGACATATCCCAATTGCCATGCCAAGACTCGAGGAGAATATCGAGGTGTCTCTCGCACCTAGGCAGGAGTCCTGACTTCGCTGAACAAACACGTGTCTGGAAGGGCCCTCCCAGTCGTAACTCGAGAATATACCCCAGGTTCCGGCCGCAACTCGAGAAAAACCATGAGACTTCCCACTCACAGCGAGATGAGGCCCGATTCCCCTGCACTGCGTGCAGAGCAATTCCGTGTTCCACATCAAACCTGAAAGGAGCCTTGATTTCCTTGATGGCACTCCAGAGAAAACCCAAGATCACTGTCTCAAGTCTAGAGGGATCCTGAGGTCACTGTAGCAAGACGAAAGGGCTCCGTGGACCCCAAATCAACTCGAGATGAGAGCTTAGTCCCTGGCTTCGACTCAAGAGGAATACCAACTTTCCACAAGCACCTCAAGAGGAGGCTTCTCTCAGCTACAGGTATGTGAGAGGGACCCTGAGTTTGTGGCCTCAAGTGGAATGGACACGGAGATGCTCTGACTCGAAGTAAGGCTGGATATCCCTGCAGTGAATTGAATGCAGGCTCGTCTTGCATCTCGCAAGACGAAGGGATGTCTGAATCCCCTGTGGAGACCACAGAGAAAGACCCAATTTTCCGCCTCATCGCGACCGGAGGCCTCACATCCTTTGAAAATTCGAGAAGTCCGGGGAGATCAATGCTTCCAAAGGAGACGATGCCTGACTCCTCTTGAAAATGGATAGGAGTCCCAGGATCCCTGTGGCACGTGGAAAGGGACCCTGGGTCTCCCGCCTCACGTGGAGACGCGTCCCCATTGCCATGCCAAGACTCGAGGAGAATCCCGAGTTGTCCCTCGCACCTAGGCAGGGGTCCTGACGTCGCTGAACAAACACGTGTCTGGAAGGGCCCTCCCCGTCGTAACTTGAGAATATACCCCAGGTTCCAGCCGCAACTCGAGAAAAACCATGAGACTTCCCCCTCGCCGCTGGATGAGGCCCGATTCCCCTGCACTGCGTACAGAGCAATTCCGTGTTCCACATCAAACGTGAAAGGAACCTTGATTTCCTTGATGGCACTCCAGAGAAAACCCAAGATCACTGTCTAGAGTTTAGAGGGATCCTGAGGTCACTGGAGCAACACGAAAGGGCTCCGTGGACCTCAAATTAACTCGAGATGAGAGCTTAGCCCTGGCTTCGCCTCAAGGGGCATACCAACTTTCCACAAGCACCTCAAGAGGAGGCTTCTCTCAGCTACAGGTATGTGAGAGAGACCCTGAGTTTGTGGCCTCAAGTGGAATGGACACCGAGATGCTCTGACTCCAAGTAAGGCCGGATATCCCTGCAGTGAATTGAATGCAGGCTCGTCTTGCATCTCCCAAGACGAAGGAATGTCTGAATCCCCGGTGAAGACCACAGAGAAAGACCTAGTCCTCCGCCTCAACATGACCGGAGGCCTCACATCCTTTGAAAACTCGAGAGGTCCGCGGAGATCAATGCTTCCGAAGGAGACGATGCCTGACGCCTCTTGAAAAAGGATAGGAGTCCCAGGATCACTGTGGCACGTGGAAAGGGACCCTGGGTCTCCTTCCTCAACTGAAGACACATCCCAATTGCCATGGCAAGACTCGAGGGGAATCCCGAGGTGTCCTCGCACCTAGGCAGGAGTCCTGACTTCGCTGAACAAACACGTGTCTGGAAGGGCCCTCCCCGTCGTAACTCGAGAATATACCCCAGGTTCCGGCCGCAACTTGAGAAAAACCATGAGACTTCCCCCTCGCCGCTGGATGAGGCCCGATTCCCCTGCACTGCGTGCAGAGCAATTCCGTGTTCCACATTAAACGTGAAAGGAGCCGTGATTTACTTGAAGGCACTCCAGAGAAAAAACAAGATCACTGTCTCAAGTCTAGAGGGATCCTGAGGTCACTGGAGCAACACGAAAGGGCTCCGTGGACCCCAAATCAACTCGAGATGAGAGCTTAGTCCGTGGCTTAGACTCAAGAGGAATACCAACTTTCCACAAGCACCTCAAGAGGAGGCTTCTCTCAGCTACAGGTATGTGAGAGGGACCCTGAGTTTGTGGCCTCAAGTGGAATGGACACCGAGATGCTCAGACTCGAAGTAAGCCCGGATATTCCTGCAGTGAATTGAATGCAGGCTCGTCTTGCATCTCCCAAGACGAAGGGATGTCTGAATCCCCTGTGGAGACGATAGAGAAAGACCTAGTCCTCCGCCTCATCGCGACCGGAGGCCTCACATCCTTTGAAAACTCGAGAAGTCTGCAGAGATCAATGCTTCCAAAGGAGACGATGCCTGACTCCTCTTGAAAATGGATAGGAGTCCCAGGATCCCTGTGGCACGTTGAAAGAGACACTGGGTCTCCCGCCTCACGTGGAGACATGTCCAAATTGCCATGCCAAGACTCGAGGAGAATCCCGAGGTGTCCCTCGCACCTAGGCAAGAGTCCTGACGTCGCTGAACAAACACTTGTCTGGAAGGGCCCTCCCCGTCGTAACTCGAGAATATACACCAGGTTCCGGCCGCAACTCGAGAAAAACCATGAGACTTCCCCCTCGCCGCGAGATGAGGCCCGATTCCCCCGCACTGCGTGGAGAGCAATTCCGTGTTCCACATCAAACGTGAAAGGAGCCTTGATTTCCTTGATGGCACTCCAGAGAAAACAAAAAGTCACTGTCTCAAGTCTAGAGGGATCCTGAGGCCACTGCAGCAGCATGAAAGGGCTCCGAGGACCCCAAATCAACTCGAGATGAGAGCTTAGTGTCTGGCTTCGACTCAAGAGGAATACCAACTTTCCACAAGCACCTCAAGAGGAGACTTCTCTCAGCTACAGGTATGTGAGAGGGACCCTGAGTTTGTGGCCTCAAGTGGAATGGACACCGAGATGCTCTGACTCGAAGTAACGCCGGATATCCCTGCAGTAAATTGAATGCAGGCTCGTCTTCCATCTCCCAAAACGAAGGGATGTCTGAATCCCCTGTGGAGACCACAGAGAAAGACCTAGTTCTCCGCCTCATCGCGACCGGAGGCCTCACATCCTTTGAAAACTCGAGAGGTCTGCAGAGATCAATGCTTCCAAAGGAGACGATGCCTGACTCCTCTTGAAAATGGATAGGAGTCCCAGGATCCCTGTGGCACGTTGAAAGAGACACTGGGTCTCCCGCCTCACGTGGAGACATGTCCAAATTGCCATGCCAAGACTCGAGGAGAATCCCGAGGTGTCCCTCGCACCTAGGCAAGAGTCCTGACGTCGCTGAACAAACACTTGTCTGGAAGGGCCCTCCCCGTCGTAACTCGAGAATATACACCAGGTTCCGGCCGCAACTCGAGAAAAACCATGAGACTTCCCCCTCGCCGCGAGATGAGGCTCGATTCCCCTGCACTGCGTGCAGAGCAACTCCGTGTTCCACATCAAACGTGAAAGGAGCCTTGATTTCCTTGATGGCACTCCAGAGAAAACCCAAGATCACTGTCTCAAGTTTAGAGGGATCCTGAGGTCACTGTAACAACACGAAAGTTCTCAGTGGACCCCAAATCACCTCGAGATGAGAGCTTACTCCTTGGCTTCGTCTCAAGAGGAATACCATCTTTCCACAAGCACTTCAAGAGGAGGCTTCTCTCAGCTACAGGTATGTGAGAGGGTCCCTGAGTTTGTGGCCTCAAGTGGAATGGACACCGAGATGCTCTGACTCGAAGGAAGGCCTGATATCCCTGCAGTGAATTGAATGCAGGCTCGTCTTGCATCTCCCAAGACGAAGGGATGTCTGAATCCCCTGTGGAGACCACAGAGAAAGACCTAGTCCTCCGCCTCTTCGGGACCGGAGGCCTCACATCCTTTGAAAACTCGAGAGGTCCGCGGAGATCAATGCTTCCAAAGGAGACGATGCCTGACTCCTCTTGAAAATGGATAGGAGTCCCAGGATCCCTGTAGCACGTGGAAAGGGACCCTGGGTCTCCAGCCTCACGTGGAGACGCGTCCCAATTGCCATGCCAAGACTCGAGGAGAATCCCGAGTTGTCCCTCGCACCTAGGCAGGAGTCCTGACGACGCTGAACAAACACGTGTCCGGAAGGGCCCTCCCCGTCGTAATTCGAGAATATACCCCAGGTTCCGGCCGCAACTCAAGAAAAACCATGAGACTTCCCCCTCGCGGCGAGATGAGGCCCGATTCCCCTGCACTGAGTGCAGAGCAATTCCGTGTTCCACATCAAACGTGAAAGGAGCCTTGATTTCCTTGATGGCACTCCAGAGAAAACAAAAAGTCACTGTCTCAAGTCTAGAGGGATCCTGAGGCCACTGTAGCAGCAAGAAAGGGCTCCGTGGACCCCAAATCAACTCGAGATGAGACCTTAGTGTCTGGCTTCGACTCAAGAGGAATACCAACTTTCCACAAGCACCTCAAGAGGAGGCTTCTCTCAGCTACAGGTATTTGAGAGGGACCCTGAGTTTGTGGCCTCAAGTGGAATGGACACCGAGATGCTCTGACTCGAAGTAAGGCCGGATATCCCTGCAGTGAATTGAATGCAGGCTCGTCTTGCATCTCCCAAGACGAAGGGATGTCTGAATCCCCTGTGGAGACCACAGAGAAAGACCTAGTTCTCCGCCGCATCGCGACCGGAGGCGTCACATCCTTTGAAAACTTTAGAGGTCCGCAGAGATCAATGCTTCCAAAGGAGACGATGCCTTACTCCTCTTGAAAATGGATAGGAGTCCCAGGATCCCTGTGGCACGTGGAAAGGGACCCTGGGTCTCCCGCTTCACGTGGAGACGCGTCCCAATTGCCATGCCAATACTCGAGGAGAATCCCGAGGTGTCCCTCGCACCTAGGCAGGAGTCCTGACGTCGCTGAACAAACACGTGTCTGGTAGGGCCCTCCCGTCATTACTCGAGAATATACCCCAGGTTCCGGCCGCAACTCGAGAAAAACCATGAGACTTCCCCCTCGCCGCGAGATGAGGCCCGATTCCCCTGCACTGCGTGCAGAGCAATTCCGTGTTCCACATCAAACGTGAAAGGAGCCTTGATTTCCTTGATGGCACTCCAGAGAAAACCCAAGATCACTGTCTCAAGTCTAGAGGGATCCTGAGGTCACTGGAGCAACACGAAAGGGCTCCGTGGACCCCAAATCAACTCGAGATGAGAGCTTAGTCCTTGGCTCCGACTCAAGAGGAATACCAACTTTCCACAAGCACCTCAAGAGGAAGCTTCTCTCAGCTACAGGTATGTGAGAGGGCCCCTGAGTTTGTGGCCTCAAGTGGAATGGACACCGAGATGCTCTGACTCGAACTAAGGCCGGATATCCCTGCAGTGAATTGAATGCAAGCTCGTCTTGCATCTCCCAAGACGAAGGGATGTCTGAATCCCCTGTGGAGACCACAGAGAAAGACCTAGTCCTCCGCCTCATCGCGACCGGAGGCCTCACATCCTTTGAAAACTCGAGAGGTCCGCGGAGAGCAATGCTTCCAAAGGAGACGATGCCTGACTCCTCTTGAAAATGGATAGGAGTCCCAGGATCCCTGTCCAAATGTACCGGGACCCTGGGTCTCCCGCTTCACGTGGAGACTCGTCCCAATTGCCATGCCAAGACTCGAGGAGAATCCCGAGGTGTCTCTCACACCTAGGCAGGAGTCCTGATGTCGCTGAACAAACACAGGTCTGGAAGGGCCCTCCCCGTCGTAACTCGAGAATATAACCCAGGTTCCGGCCGCAACTCGAGAAAAACCATGAGACTTCCCACTCACAGCGAGATGAGGCCCGATTCCCCTGCACTGCGTGCAGAGCAATTCCGTGTTCCACATCAAACGTGAAAGGAGCCTTGATTTCCTTGATGGCACTCCAGAGAAAACCCAAGATCACTGTCTCAAGTCTAGAGGGATCCTGAGGTCACTGGAGCAACACGAAAGGGCTCCGTGGACCCCAAATCAACTCGAGATGAGAGCTTAGTCCCTGGCTTCGACTCAAGAGGAATACCAACTTTCCACAAGCACCTCAAGAGGAGACTTCTCTCAGCTACAGGTATGTGAGAGGGACCCTGAGTTTGTGGCCTCAAGTGGAATGGACACCGAGATGCTCTGACTCGAAGTAACGCCGGATATCCCTGCAGTAAATTGAATGCAGGCTCGTCTTCCATCTCCCAAAACGAAGGGATGTCTGAATCCCCTGTGGAGACCACAGAGAAAGACCTAGTTCTCCGCCTCATCGCGACCGGAGGCCTCACATCCTTTGAAAACTCGAGAGGTCTGCAGAGATCAATGCTTCCAAAGGAGACGATGCCTGACTTCTCTTGAAAATGGATAGGAGTCCCAGGATCCCTGTGGCACGTTGAAAGAGACACTGGGTCTCCCGCCTCACGTGGAGACATGTCCAAATTGCCATGCCAAGACTCGAGGAGAATCCCGAGGTGTCCCTCGCACCTAGGCAAGAGTCCTGACGTCGCTGAACAAACACTTGTCTGGAAGGGCCCTCCCCGTCGTAACTCGAGAATATACACCAGGTTCCGGCCGCAACTCGAGAAAAACCATGAGACTTCCCCCTCGCCGCGAGATGAGGCTCGATTCCCCTGCACTGCGTGCAGAGCAACTCCGTGTTCCACATCAAACGTGAAAGGAGCCTTGATTTCCTTGATGGCACTCCAGAGAAAACCCAAGATCACTGTCTCAAGTCTAGAGGGATCCTGAGGTCACTGTAACAACACGAAAGTTCTCAGTGGACCCCAAATCAACTCGAGATGAGAGCTTACTCCTTGGCTTCGTCTCAAGAGGAATACCATCTTTCCACAAGCACTTCAAGAGGAGGCTTCTCTCAGCTACAGGTATGTGAGAGGGTCCCTGAGTTTGTGGCCTCAAGTGGAATGGACACCGAGATGCTCTGACTCGAAGTAAGGCCTGATATCCCTGCAGTGAATTGAATGCAGGCTCGTCTTGCATCTCCCAAGACGAAGGGATGTCTGAATCCCCTGTGGAGACCACAGAGAAAGACCTAGTCCTCCGCCTCTTCGTGACCGGAGGCCTCACATCCTTTGAAAACTCGAGAGGTCCGCGGAGATCAATGCTTCCAAAGGAGACGATGCCTGACTCCTCTTGAAAATGGATAGGAGTCCCAGGATCCCTGTAGCACGTGGAAAGGGACCCTGGGTCTCCAGCCTCACGTGGAGACGCGTCCCAATTGCCATGCCAAGACTCGAGGAGAATCCCGAGTTGTCCCTCGCACCTAGGCAGGAGTCCTGACGACGCTGAACAAACACGTGTCCGGAAGGGCCCTCCCCGTCGTAATTCGAGAATATACCCCAGGTTCCGGCCGCAACTCAAGAAAAACCATGAGACTTCCCCCTCGCGGCGAGATGAGGCCCGATTCCCCTGCACTGAGTGCAGAGCAATTCCGTGTTCCACATCAAACGTGAAAGGAGCCTTGATTTCCTTGATGGCACTCCAGAGAAAACAAAAAGTCACTGTCTCAAGTCTAGAGGGATCCTGAGGCCACTGTAGCAGCAAGAAAGGGCTCCGTGGACCCCAAATCAACTCGAGATGAGACCTTAGTGTCTGGCTTCGACTCAAGAGGAATACCAACTTTCCACAAGCACCTCAAGAGGAGGCTTCTCTCAGCTACAGGTATTTGAGAGGGACCCTGAGTTTGTGGCCTCAAGTGGAATGGACACCGAGATGCTCTGACTCGAAGTAAGGCCGGATATCCCTGCAGTGAATTGAATGCAGGCTCGACTTGCATCTCCCAAGACGAAGGGATGTCTGAATCCCCTGTGGAGACCACAGAGAAAGACCTAGTTCTCCGCCGCATCGCGACCGGAGGCGTCACATCCTTTGAAAACTTTAGAGGTCCGCAGAGATCAATGCTTCCAAAGGAGACGATGCCTTACTCCTCTTGAAAATGGATAGGAGTCCCAGGATCCCTGTGGCACATGGAAAGGGACCCTGGGTCTCCCGCTTCACGTGGAGACGCGTCCCAATTGCCATGCCAATACTCGAGGAGAATCCCGAGGTGTCCCTCGCACCTAGGCAGGAGTCCTGACGTCGCTGAACAAACACGTGTCTGGTAGGGCCCTCCCGTCATTACTCGAGAATATACCCCAGGTTCCGGCCGCAACTCGAGAAAAACCATGAGACTTCCCCCTCGCCGCGAGATGAGGCCCGATTCCCCTGCACTGCGTGCAGAGCAATTCCGTGTTCCACATCAAACGTGAAAGGAGCCTTGATTTCCTTGATGGCACTCCAGAGAAAACCCAAGATCACTGTCTCAAGTCTAGAGGGATCCTGAGGTCACTGGAGCAACACGAAAGGGCTCCGTGGACCCCAAATCAACTCGAGATGAGAGCTTAGTCCTTGGCTCCGACTCAAGAGGAATACCAACTTTCCACAAGCACCTCAAGAGGAGGCTTCTCTCAGCTACAGGTATGTGAGAGGGCCCCTGAGTTTGTGGCCTCAAGTGGAATGGACACCGAGATGCTCTGACTCGAACTAAGGCCGGATATCCCTGCAGTGAATTGAATGCAAGCTCGTCTTGCATCTCCCAAGACGAAGGGATGTCTGAATCCCCTGTGGAGACCACAGAGAAAGACCTAGTCCTCCGCCTCATCGCGACCGGAGGCCTCACATCCTTTGAAAACTCGAGAGGTCCGCGGAGAGCAATGCTTCCAAAGGAGACGATGCCTGACTCCTCTTCAAAATGGTTAGGAGTCCCAGGATCCCTGTCCAAATGTACCGGGACCCTGGGTCTCCCGCTTCACGTGGAGACTCGTCCCAATTGCCATGCCAAGACTCGAGGAGAATCCCGAGGTGTCTCTCGCACCTAGGCAGGAGTCCTGATGTCGCTGAACAAACACAGGTCTGGAAGGGCCCTCCCCGTCGTAACTCGAGAATATAACCCAGGTTCCGGCCGCAACTCGAGAAAAACCATGAGACTTCCCACTCACAGCGAGATGAGGCCCGATTCCCCTGCACTGCGTGCAGAGCAATTCCGTGTTCCACATCAAACATGAAAGGAGCCTTGATTTCCTTGATGGCACTCCAGAGAAAACCCAAGATCACTGTCTCAAGTCTAGAGGGATCCTGAGGTCACTGGAGCAACACGAAAGGGCTCCGTGGACCCCAAATGAACTCGAGATGAGAGCTTAGTCCCTGGCTTCGACTCAAGAGGAATACCAAGTTTCCACAAGCACCTCAAAAGGAGGCTTCTCTCAGCTACAGGTATGTGAGAGGGACCCTGACTTTGTGGCCTCAAGTGAAATGGACAGCGAGATGCTCTGACTCGAAGTAAGGCCGGATATCCCTGCAGTGAATTGAATGCAGGCTCGTCTTGCATCTCCCAAGACGAAGGGATGTCTGAATCCCCTGTGGAGACCACAGAGAAAGACCTAGTTTCTGCCTCATCGCGACCGGAGGCCTCACATCCTTTGAAAACTCGAGAGGTCCGCGGAGATCAATGCTTCCAAAGGAGACGATGCCTGACTCCTCTTGAAAATGGATAGGAGTCCCAGGATCCCTGTGGCATGGGGAAAGGGACTCTGGGTCTCCCGCCTCACGTGGAGACGCGTCCCAATTGCCATGCCAAGACTCGTGGAGAATCCCGAAGTGTCCCTCGCACCTAGGCAGGAGTCCTGACGTCGCTGAACAAACCTGTGTCTGGAAGGGCCCTCCCCGTCGTAACTCTAGAATATTCCCCTGGTTCCGGCCGCAACACGAGAAAAACCATGAGAATTCCTCCTCGCCGCGAGATGAGGCACGATTCCCCTGCACTGCAGCAGAGCAACTCCGTGTTCCATATCAAACGTGAAAGGAGCCTTGATTTCCTTGATGGCACTCCAGAGAAAACCCAAGATCACTGTCTCAAGTCTAGGGGATCCTGAGGTCACTGGAGCAACACGAAAGGGCTCCGTGGACCCCAAATCAACTCGAGATCAGAGTTAGTCCCTGGCTTCGACTCAAGAGGAATACTAACTTTCAGCAAGCACCTCAAGAGGAAGCTTCTCTCAGCTACAGGTGTGTGAGAGGGACCCTGAGTTTGTGGCCTCAAGTGGAATGGACACCGAGATGCTCTGACTCGAAGTAAGGCCTGATATCCCTGCAGTGAATTGAATGCAGGCTCGTCTTGCATCTCCCAAGACGAAGGGATGTCTGAATCCCCTGTGGAGACCACAGAGAAAGAGCTAGTCGTCCGCCTCATCGTGACCGGAGGCCTCACATCCTTTGAAAATTCGAGAGGTCCGCGGGGATCAATGCTTCCAAAGGAGACGTTGCCTGACTCCTCTTGAAAATGGATAGGAGTCCCAGGATCCCTGTGGCACGTGGAAAGGGGCCCTGGGTCTCCCGCCTCACGTGGAGACGCGTCCCAATTGCCATGCCAAGACTCGAGGAGAATCCCGAGGTGTCCCTCGCACCTAGGCAGGAGTCCTGATGACGCTGAACAAACACGTGTCTGGAAGGGCCCTCTCCGTCATAACTCGAGAATATACCCCAGGTTCCAGCCGCAACTCGAGAAAAACCATGAGACTTCCCACTCACAGCGAGATGAGGCCCGATTCCCCTGCACTGCGTGCAGAGCTATTCCGTGTTCCACATCAAACGTGAAACGAGACTTGATTTCCTTGATGGCACTCCAGAGAAAACCCAAGATCACTGTCTCAAGTCTAGAGGGATCCTGAGGTCACTGGAGCAACAGGAAAGGGTTCCGTGGACCCCAAATCAACTCGAGATGAGAGCTTAGTCCCTGGCTTCGACTCAAGAGGAATACTAAATTTCAGCAAGCACCTCAAGAGGAGGCTTCTCTCAGCTACAGGTGTGTGAGAGGGACCCTGAGTTTGTGGCCTCAAGTGGAATGGACACGGAGATGCTCTGACTCGAAGTAAGGCCGGATATCCCTGCAGTGAAGTGAATGCAGGCTCGTCTTGCATCTCCCAAGAAGAAGGGATGTCTGAATCCCCTGTGGAGGCCACAGAGAAAGACCTAGTCCTCCGCCTCAACGCGACCGGAGGCGTCACATCCTTTGAAAACTCAAGAGGTCCGCAGAGATCAATGCTTCCAAAGGAGACGATGCCTGACTCCTCTTGAAAATGGATAGGAGTCCCAGGATCCCTGTGGCACTTGGAAAGGGACCCTGGGTCTCCCGCCTCACGTGGAGACCCGTCCCAATTGCCATGCCAAGACTCGAGGAGAATTCCGAGGTGTCCCTCGCACCTAGGCAGGAGTCCTGACGTCATTGAACAAACATGTGTCTGGAAGGGCCCTCCCCGTCGTAACTCGGGAATATACCCCAGGTTCCAGCCGCAACTCGAGAAAAACCATGAGACTTCCCCCTCGCCGCGAGATGAGGCCCGATTCCCCTGCACTGCGTGCAGAGCAGTTCCGAGTTCCACATCAAACGTGAAAGGAGCCTTGATTTCCTTGATGGCACTCCAGAGAAAACCCAAGATCACTGTTTCAAGTCTAGAGGGATCCTGAGGTCACTGTAGCAAGACGAAAGGGCTCCGTGGACCCCAAATCAACTCGAGATGAGAGCTTAGTCCCTGGCTTCGACTCAAGAGGAATACCAACTTTCCACAAGCACCTCAAGAGGAGGCTACTCTCAGCTAATGGTATGTGAGAGGGACCCTGAGTTTGTCGCCTGAATTGGAATGGACTGCGAGATGCTCTGACTCGAAGTAAGGCCAGATATCCCTGCAGTGATTTGAATGCAGGCTCGTCTTTAATCTCCCAAGATGAAGGGATGTCTGAATCCCCTGTGGAGACCACAGAGAAAGAGCTAGTTCTCTGCCTCATCGTGACCGGAGGCCTCACATCCTTTGAAAATTCGAGAGGTCCGTGGAGATCAATGCTTCCAAAGGAGACGATGCCTGACTCCTCTTGAAAATGGATAGGAGTCCCAGGATCACTGTGGCACGTGGAAAGGGACCCTGGGTCTCCCGACTCACATGGAGACGTGTCCCATTGCCATGCCAAGACTTGAGGAGAATCCCGAGGTGTCCCTTGCACCTAGGCAGGAGTCCTGACGTCGCTGAACAAACACGTGTCTGGAAGGGCCCTCCCCGTCGTAACTCTAGAATATACCCCAGGTTCGGTCAGCAACTCGAGAAAAACCATGAGACTTCCCCCTCGCCGCGAGCTTAGGCCCCATTCCCCTGCACTGCGTGCAGAGCAATTCCGTGTTCCACATCAAACGTGAAAGGAGCCTTGATTTCCTTGATGGCACTCCAGAGAAAACCCAAGATCACTGTTTCAAGTCTAGAGGGATCCTGAGGTCACTGTAGCAAGACGAAAGGGCTCCGTGGACCCCAAATCAACTCGAGATGAGAGCTAAGTCCCTGACTTCGGCTCAAGAGGAATACCAAATTTCCACAAGCACCTCAAGAGGAGGCTTCTCTCAGCTACAGGTATGTGAGAGGGACCCTGAGTTTGTGGCCTCAAGGGGAATGGACACGGAGATGCTCTGACTCGAAGTAAGGCCGGATATCCCTGCAGTGAATTGAATGCAGGCTCGTCTTGCATCTCCCAAGACGAAGGGATGTCTGAATCCCCTGTGGAGACCACAGAGAAAGACCTAGTCCTCCGCCTCATCGCGACCGGAGGCCTCACATCCTTTGAAAATTTGAGAGGTCCGCCGAGATCAATGCTTCCAAAGGAGACGATGCCTGACTCCTCTAGAAAATGGATAGGAGTCCCAGGATCACTGTGGCACGTGGAAAGGGACCCTGGGTCTCCCGCCTCAGATGGAGACGCGTCCCAATTGCCATGCCAAGACTTGAGGAGAATCCCGAGGTGTCCCTTGCACCTAGGCAGGAGTCCTGACGTCGCTGAACAAACACGTGTCTGGAAGGGCCCTCCGCGTCGTAACTCGAGAATATACCCCAGGTTCGGTCAGCAACTCGAGAAAAACCATGAGACTTCCCCCTCGCAGCGAGATGAGGCCCGATTCCCCTGCACTGCGTGCAGAGCAATTCCGTGTTCCACATCAAACGTGAAAGGAGCCTTGATTTCCTTAATGGCACTCCAGAGAAAACCCAAGATCACTGTCTCAAGTCTAGAGGGATCCTGAGGACAATGTAGCAACACGAAAGGGCTCCGTGGACCCCAAATCAACTCGAGATGAGAGCTTAGTCCCTGGTTTTGACTCAAGAGAAATACCAAATTTCCACAAGCACCGCAGGAGGAGGCTTCTCTCAGCTACAGGTATCTGAGAGGGCACCTGAATTTGTGGCCTCAAGTGGAGTGGACACCGAGATGCTCTGACTCGAAGTTAGGCCGGATATCCCAACAGTGAATTGAATGCAGGCTCGTCTTGCATCTCCCAATACGAAGGGATGTCTGAATCCCCTATAGAGACCACAGAGAAAGACCTAGTTCTCTGCTTCATCGCGACCGGAGGCCTCACATCCTTTGAAAACTCGAGAGGTCCGCAGAGATGAATGCTTCCAAAGGAGACGATGCCTGACTCCTCTTGAAAATGGATAGGAGTCCCAGGATCCCTGTGGCACGTGAAAAGGGACACTGGGTTTACCGCCATATGTGGAGACGCGTCCCCATTGCCATGCCAAGACTCGAGGAGAATCCCGAGTTGTACCTCGCACCTAGGCAGGAGTCCTGACGCCGCTGAACAAACACATGTCTGGAAGGGCCCTCCCCGTCGTAACTCGAGAATATACCCCAGGTTCCAGCCGCAACTCGAGAAAAACCATGAGGCTTCCCCCTCACCGCTGGATGAGGCCCTATTCCCCTGCACTGCGTGCAGAGCAATTCCGTGTTCAACATCAAACGTGAAAGGAGCCTTGATTTCCTTGATGGCACTCCAGAGAAAACCCAAGATCACTGTCTCAAGTCTAGAGGGATCCTGAGGTCACTGGAGCAACACGAAAGGGCTCCGTGGACCCCAAATCAACTCGAGATGAGAGCTTAGTCCCTGGCTTCGTCTCAAGAGGAATACCAAATTTCCACAAGCACCTCATGAGGAGGCTTCTCTGAGCTACAGGTATGTGAGAGGGACCCTGAGTGTGTGGCCTCAAGTGGAATGGACAGCGAGATGCTCTGACTCGAAGTAAGGCCGGATATCCCTGCAGTGAATTGAATGCAGGCTTGTCTTGCATCTCCCAAGACGAAGGGATGTCTGAATCCCCAGTGGAGACCACAGAGAAAGACCGAGTTCTCCGCCTCATCGCGACCGGAGGCCTCACATCCTTTGAAAACTCGAGAGGTCCGCGGAGATCAATGCTTCCAAAGGAGACGATGCTTGACTCCTCATGAAAATGGATAGGAGTCCCAGGATCCCTGTGGAACGTGGAAAGGGAACCTGGGTCTCCCGCCTCACGTGGAGACGCGTCCCAATTGCCATGCCAAGACTCGAGGAGAATCCCGAGGTGTCCCTCGCACCTAGGCAGGAGTCCTCACGTCGCTGAACAAACACGTGTCTGGAAGGGCCCTCCCCGTCTTAACTCGAGAATATACCCCAGGTTCCTGCCGCAACTCGAGAAAAACCATGAGACTTCCCCATCCCCGCGAGATGAGGCCCGATTCCCCTGCACTGCGTGCAGACCAATTCCGTGTTCCACATCAAACGTGAAAGGAGCCTTGATTTCCTTAATGGCACTCCAGAGAAAACCGAAGATCACTGTTTCAAGTCTAGAGGGATCCTGAGGTCACTGTAGCAACACGAAAGGGCTCCGTGGACCCCAAATCAACTCGAGATGAGAGCTTAGTCCCTGGCTTCGACTCAAGAGGAATACCAACTTTCCACAAGCACCTCAAGAGGAGGCTACTCTCAACTAATGGTATGTGAGAGGGACCCTGAGTTTGTCGCCTCAAGTGGAATGGACACCGAGATGCTCTGACTCGAAGTAAGGCCAGATATCCCTGCAGTGATTTGAATGCAGGCTCGTCTTGCATCTCCCAAGACGAAGCGTTGTCTGAATCCCCTGTGGAGACAACAGAGAAAGACCTAGTCCTCCACCTCAACGAGACGGGAGGCATCACATCCTTTGAAAACTCGAGAGGTCTGCGGAGATCAATACTTCCGAAGGAGACGAGGCCTGACGCCTCTTGAAAATGGATAGGTGTCCCAGGATCACTGTGGCACGTGGAAAGGGACCCTGGGTCTCCCGCCTCAACTGGAGACATATCCCAATTGCCATGCCAAGACTCGAGGAGAATATCGAGGTGTCCCTCGCACCTAGGCAGGAGTCCTGACTTCGCTGAACAAACACGTGTCTGGAAGGGCCCTCCCCGTCGTAACTCGAGAATATACCCCAGGTTCCGGCCGCAACTCGAGAAAAACCATGAGACTTCCCCCTCGCTGCTGGATGAGGCCCGATTCCCCTGCACTGCGTGCAGAGCAATTCCGTGTTCCACATCAAACCTGAAAGGAGCCTTGATTTCCTTGATGGCACTCCAGAGAAAACCCAAGATCACTGTCTCAAGTCTAGAGGGATCCTGAGGTCACTGTAGCAAGACGAAAGGGCTCCGTGGACCCCAAATCAACTCGAGATGAGAGCTTAGTCCCTGGCTTCGACTCAAGAGGAATACCAACTTTCCACAAGCACCTCAAGAGGAGGCTTCTCTCAGCTACAGGTATGTGAGAGGGACCCTGAGTTTGTGGCCTCAAGTGGAATGGACACGGAGATGCTCTGACTCGAAGTAAGGCTGGATATCCCTGCAGTGAATTGAATGCAGGCTCGTCTTGCATCTCGCAAGACGAAGGGATGTCTGAATCCCCTGTGGAGACCACAGAGAAAGACCTAATTTTCCGCCTCATCGCGACCAGAGGCCTCACATCCTTTGAAAATGTGAGAAGTCCGTGGAGATCAATGCTTCCAAAGGAGACGATGCCTGATTCCTCTTCAAAATGGATAGGAGTCCCAGCATCCCTGTGGCACGTGGAAAGGGAGCGTGGGTCTCCCGCCTCACGTGGAGACGCGTCCCCATTGCCATGCCAAGACTCGAGGAGAATCCCGAGGTGTCCCTCGCACCTAGGCAGTAGTCCTGACGTCGCTGAACAAACAGGTGTCTGGAAGGGCCCTCCCCGTCATAACTCGAGAATATACCCCAGGTTCCGGCCGAAACTCGAGAAAAATCATGAGACTTCCCCCTCGCCGCGAGATAAGGCCCGATTCCCCTGCACTGCGTGCAGAGCAATTCCGTGTTCCACATCAAACGTGAAAGGAGCATTGATTTCCTTGATGGCACTCCAGAGAAAACCCAAGATCACTGTTTCAAGTCTAGAGGGATCCTGAGGTCACTGGAGCAACACGAAAGGGCTCCGTGGACCCCAAATCAACTCGAGATGAGAGCTTAGTCCCTGGCTTCGACTCAAGAGGAATACCAACTTTCCACAAGCACCTCAAGAGGAGGCTTCTCTCAGCTACAGGTATGTGAGAGGGACCCTGAGTTTGTGGCCTCAAGTGGAATGGACAGCGAGATGCTCTGACTCGAAGTAAGGCCGGATATCCCTGCAGTGAATTGAATGCAGGCTCGTCTTGCATCTCGCAAGTCGAAGGGATGTCTGAATCCCCAGTGGAGACCACAGAGAAAGACCTAATTTTCCGCCTCATCGCGACCGGAGGCCTCACCTCCTTTGAAAATTCGAGAGGTCCGGGGAGATCAATGCTTCCAAAGGAGACGATGCCTGACTCCTCTTGAAAATGGATAGGAGTCCCAGGATCCCTGTGGCACGTGGAAAGGGACCCTGGGTCTACCGCCTCACGTGGAGACGCATCCCCATTGCCATCCCAAGACTCGAGGAGAATTCCGAGGTGTCCCTCGCACCTAGGCAGGATTCCTGATGTCACTGAACTAACACGTGTCTGGAATGGCCCTCCCCGTCGTAACTCGAGAATATACCCCAGGTTCCAGCCGCAACTCGAGAAAAACCATGAGGCTTCCCCCTCACCGCTGGATGAGGCCCGATTCCCCTGCACTGCGTGCAGAGCAATTCCGTGTTCCACATCAAACGTGAAAGGAGCCTTGATTTCCTTGATGGCACTCCAGAGAAAACCCAAGATCACTGTCTCAAGTCTAGAGGGATCCTGAGGTCTCTGGAGCAACACGAAAGGGCTCCGTGGACCCCAAATCAACTCGAGATGAGAGCTTAGTCCCTGGCTTCGTCTCAAGAGGAATACCAAATTTCCACAAGCACCTCAAGAGGAGGCTTCTCTCAGCTACAGGTATGTGAGAGGGACCCTGAGTGTGTGGCCTCAAGTGGAATGGACAGCGAGATGCTCTGACTCGAAGTAAGGCCGGATATCCCTGCAGTGAATTGAATGCAGGCTCGTCTTGCATCTCCCAAGACGAAGGGATGTCTGAATCCCCTGTGGAGACCACAGAGAAAGACCGAGTTCTCCGCCTCATCGCGACCGGAGGCCTCACATCCTTTGAAAACTCGAGAGGTCCGCGGAGATCAATGCTTCCAAAGGAGACGATGCCTGACTCCTCTTGAAAATGGATAGGAGTCCCAGGATCCCTGTGGAACGTGGAAAGGGAACCTGGGTCTCCGGCCTCACGTGGAGACGCGTCCCAATTGCCATGCCAAGACTCGAGGAGAATCCCGAGGTGTCCCTCGCACCTAGGCAGGAGTACTTACGTCGCTGAAAAAACACGTGTCTGGAAGGGCCCTCCCCATCGTAACTCGAGAATATACCCCAGGTTCCAGACGCAACTCGAGAAAAACCATGAGATTTCCCCCTCGCCGCTGGATGAGGCCCGATTCCCCTGCACTGCGTGCAGAGCAATTCCGTGTTCCACATCAAACGTGAAAGGAACCCTGATTTCCTTGATGACACTCCAGAGAAAACCCAAGATCACTGTCTAGAGTTTAGAGGGATCCTGAGGTCACTGGAGCAACACGAAAGGGCTCCGTGGACCTCAAATCAACTCGAGATGAGAGCTTAGCCCTGGCTTCGCCTCAAGGGGAATACCAACTTTCCACACGCACCTAAAGAGGAGGCTTCTCTCAGCTACAGGTATGTGAGAGAGACCCTGAGTCTGTGGCCTCAAGTGGAATGGACACCGAGATGCTCTGACTCGAAGTAAGGCCGGATATCCCTGCAGTGAATTGAATGCAGGCTCGTCTTGCCTCTCTCAAGACGAAGGGATGTCTGAATCCCCGGTGGAGACCACAGAGAAAGACCTAGTCCTCCGGCTCAACATGACCGGAGGCCTCACATCCTTTGAAAACTCGAGAGGTCCGCGGAGATCAATGCTTCCAAAGGAGACGATGCCTGACTCCTCTTGAAAATGGATAGGAGTCCCAGGATCACTGTGGCACGTGGAAAGGGACCCTGGGGCTCCCGCCTCACGTGGAGACACGTCCCAATTGCCATGGCAAGACTCGAGGAGAATCCCGAGGTATCCCTCGCACCTAGGCAGGAGTCCTGACATCGCTGAACAAACACGTGTCTGGAAGGGCGCTCCCCGTCGTAACTCGAGAATATACCCCAGGTTCCGGCCGCAACTCGAGAAAAACCATGAGACTTCCCCCTCGCCGCTGGATGAGGCCCGATTCCCCTGCACTGCATGCAGAGCAATTCCGTGTTCCACATCAAACGTGAAAGGAGCCTTGATTTCCTTGATGGAACTCCAGAGAAAACCCAAGATCACTGTCTCAAGTCTAGAGGGATCCTGAGGTCACTGGAGCAACACGAAAGGGCTCCGTGGACCCCAAATCAACTCGAGATGAGAGCTTAATCCCTTTCTTCGACTCAACGGGAATACCAACTTTCCACAAGCACCTCAAGAGGAGGCTTCTCTCAGCTACAGGTATGTGAGAGGGACCCTGAGTTTGTGGCCTCAAGTGGAATGGACACCGAGATGCTCTGACTCGAAGTAAGGCTGGATATCCCTGCAGTGAATTGAATGCAGGCTCGTCTTGCATCTCGCAAGACTAAGGGATGTCTGAATCCCCTGTGGAGACCACAGAGAAAGACCTAATTTTCCGCCTCATCGCGACCAGAGGCCTCAAATCCTTTGAAAATTTGAGAAGTCCGCGGAGATCAATGCTTCCAAAGGAGACGATGCCTGATTCCTCTTCAAAATGGATAGGAGTCCCAGCATCCCTGTGGCACGTGGAAAGGGGGCGTGGGTCTCCCGCCTCACGTGGAGACGCGTCCCCATTGCCATGCCAAGACTCGAGGAGAATCCCGAGGTGTCCCTCGCACCTAGGCAGGAGTCCTGACGTCGCTGAACAAACACGTGTCTGGAAGGGCCCTCCCCGTCGTAACTCGAGAATATACCCCAGGTTCCAGCCGCAACTCGAGAAAAACCATGAGACTTCCCCCTCGCCGCTGGATTAGGCCCGATTCCCCTGCACTGCATGCAGAGCAATTCCATGTTCCACATCAAACGTGAAAGGAGCCTTGATTTCCTTGATGGCACTCCAGAGAAAACCCAAGATCACTGTCTCAAGTCTAGAGGGATCCTGAGGTCACTGGAGCAACACGAAAGGGCTCCGTGGACCCCAAATCAACTCGAGATGAGAGCTTAGTCCCTGGCTTCGTCTCAAGAGGAATACCAAATTTCCACAAGCACCTCAAGAGAGGCTTCTCTCAGCTACAGGTATGTGAGAGGGACCCTGAGTGTGTGGCCTCAAGTGGAATGGACAGCGAGATGCTCTGACTCGAAGTAAGGCCGGATATCCCTGCAGTGAATTGAATGCAGGCTCGTCTTGCATCTCCCAAGATGAAGGGATGTCTGAATACCCTGTGGAGACCACAGAGAAAGACCGAGTTCTCCGCCTCATCGCGACCGGAGGCCTCACATCCTTTGAAAACTCGAGAGGTCCGCGGAGATCAATGCTTCCAAAGGAGACGATGCCTGACTCCTCTTGAAAATGGATAGGAGTCCCAGGATCCCTGTGGAACGTGGAAAGGGAACCTGCGTCTACGGCCTCACGTGGAGACGCGTCCCAATTGCCATGCCAAGACTCGAGGAGAATCCCGAGGTGTCCCTCGCACCTAGGCATGAGTCCTCACGTCGCTGAAAAAACCTGTGTCTGGAAGGGCCCTCCCCGTCTTAACTCGAGAATATACCCCAGGTTCCGGCCGCAACTCGAGAAACACCATGAGACTTCCCCATCCCCGCGAGATGAGGCCCGATTCCCCTGCACTGCGTGCAGACCAATTCCGTGTTCCACATCAAACGTGAAAGGAGCCTTGATTTCCTTAATGGCACTCCAGAGAAAACCCAAGATCACTGTTTCAAGTCTAGAGGGATCCTGAGGTCACTGGAGCAACACGAAAGGGCTCCGTGGACCCCAAATCAACTCGAGATGAGAGCTTAGTCCCTGGCTTCGACTCAAGAGGAATACCAAATTTCCACAAGCACCTCAAGAGGAGGCTTCTCTCAGCTACAGGTATGTGAGAGGGACCCTGAGTTTGTGGCCTCAAGTGGAATGGACACGGAGATGCTCTGACTCGAAGTAAGGCCGGATATCCCTGCAGTGAATTGAATGCAGGCTCGTCTTGCATCTCCCAAGACGAAGGGATGTCTGAATCCCCTGTGGAGACCACAGAGAAAGACCGAGTTCTCCGCCTCATCGCGACCGGAGGCCTCACATCCTTTGAAACCTCGAGAGGTCCGCGGAGATCAATGCTTCCAAAGGAGACGATGCCTGACTCCTCTTGAAAATGGATAGGAGTCCCAGGATCCCTGTGGCACATGGAAAGGGACACTGGGTCTCCCGCCTCACGTGGAGATGCGTCCCAATTGCCATGCCAAGTCTCGAGGAGAATCCCGAGGTGTCCCTCGCACCTAGGCAGGAGTCCTGACGTCGCTGAACAAACACGTGTCTGGAAGGGCCCTCCCCGTCGTAACTGAGAATATACCCCAGGTTCCGGCTGCAACTCAAGAAAAACCATGAGACTTCCCCATCCCCGCGAGATGAGGCCCGATTCCGCTGCACTGCGTGCAGACCAATTCCGTGTTCCACATCAAACGTGAAAGGAGCCTTGATTTCCTTGATGGCACTCCAGAGAAAACCAAAGATCACTGTCTCAAGTCTAGAGGGATCCTGAGGACAATGTACCAACACGAAAGGGCTCCGTGGACCCCAAATCAACTCGAGATGAGAGCTTAGTCCCTGGTTTCGACTCAAGAGAAATACCAAATTTCCACAAGCACCTCAGGAGGAGGCTTCTCTCAGCTACAGGTATCTGAGAGGGAACCTGAATTTGTGGCCTCAAGTGGAGTGGACACCGAGATGCTCTGACTCGAAGTTAGACCGGATATCCCAACAGTGAATTGAATGCAGGCTCGTCTTGCATCTCCCAATACGAAGGGATGTCTGAATCCCCTATAGAGACCACAGAGAAAGACCTAGTTCTCTGCTTCATCGCGACCGGAGGCCTCACATCCTTTGAAAACTCGAGAGGTCCGCAGAGATCAATGCTTCCAAAGGAGACGATGCCTGACTCCTCTTGAAAATGGATAGGAGTCCCAGGATCCCTGTGGCACGTGAAAAGGGACACTGGGTTTACCGCCATATGTGGAGACGCGTCCCCATTGCCATGCCAAGACTCGAGGAGAATCCCGAGTTGTACCTCGCACCTAGGCAGGAGTCCTGACGTCGCTGAACAAACACGTGTCTGGAAGGGCCCTCCCCGTCGTAACTCGAGAATATACCCCAGGTTCTGGCCGCAACTCGAGAAAAACCATGAGACTTCCCCCTCGCCTAGAGATGAGGCCCGATTCCCCTGAACTGCATGCAGAGCAATTCCGAGTTCCACATCAAACGTGAAAGGAGCCTTGATTTCCTTGATGGCACTCCAGAGAAAACCCAAGATCACTGTTTCAAGTCTAGAGGGATCCTGAGGTCACTGTAGCAAGACGAAAGGGCTCCGTGGACCCCAAATCAACTCGAGATGAGAGCTTAGTCCCTGGCTTCGACTCAAGAGGAATACCAACTTTCCACAAGCACCTCAAGAGGAGACTACTCTCAGCTAATGGTATGTGAGAGGGACCCTGAGTTTGTCGCCTGAAGTCGAATGGACACCGAGATGCTCTGACTCGAAGTAAGGCCAGATATCCCTGCAGTGATTTGAATGCAGGCTCGTCTTGCATCTCCCAAGATGAAGGGATGTCTGAATCCTCTGTGGAGACCGCAGAGAAAGACCTAGTTCTCTGCCTCATCGCGACGGGAGGCCTCACATCCTTTGAAAACTCGAGAGGTCCGCGGAGATCAATGCTTCCAAAGGAGACGATGCCTGACACCTCTTGAAAATGGATAGGAGTCCCAGGATCACTGTGGCACGTGAAAGGGACCCTGGGTCTCCCGCCTCACATGGAGACGCGTCCCAATTGCCATGCCAAGACTCGAGGAGAATCCCGAGGTGTCCTTCGCACCTAGGCAGGAGTCCTGACGTCACTGAAAAAACAGGTGTCTGGAAGGGCCCTCCCCGTCGTAACTCGAGAATATACACCAGGTTCCGGCCGCAACTCGAGAAAAACCATGAGACTTCCCCATCCCCGCGAGATGAGGCCCGATTCCCCTGCACTGCGTGCAGACCAATTCCGTGTTCCACATCAAACGTGAAAGGAGCCTTGATTTCCTTAATGGCACTCCAGAGAAAACCCAAGATCACTGTTTCAAGTCTAGAGGGATCCTGAGGTCACTGTAGCAACACGAAAGGGCTCCGTGGACCCCAAATCAACTCGAGATGAGAGCTTAGTCCCTGGCTTCGACTCAAGAGGAATACCAACTTTCCACAAGCACCTCAAGAGGAGGCTACTCTCAACTAATGGTATGTGAGAGGGACCCTGAGTTTGTCGCCTCAAGTGGAATGGACACCGAGATGCTCTGACTCGAAGTAAGGCCAGATATCCCTGCAGTGATTTGAATGCAGGCTCGTCTTGCATCTCGCAAGATGAAGGGATGTCTGAATCCCCTGTGGAGACCACAGAGAAAAACCTAATTTTCCGCCTCATCGCGACCGGAGGCCTCACATCCTTTGAAAATTCGAGAAGTCCGGGGAGATCAATGCTTTCAAAGGAGACGATGCCTGACTCCTCTTGAAAATGGATAGGAGTCCCAGGATCCCTGTGGCACGTGGAAAGGGACCCTGGGTCTCCCGCCTCACGTGGAGACGCGTCCCCATTGCCCTGCCAAGACTCGAGGAGAATCCCGAGTTGTCCCTCGCACCTAGGCAGGAGTCCTGACGTCGCTGAACAAACACGTGTCTGGAAGGGCCCTCCCCATCGTAACTCGAGAATATACCCCAGGTTCCAGCCGCAACTCGAGAAAAACCATGAGATTTCCCCCTCGCCGCGAGATGAGGCCCGATTCCCCTGCACTGCGTGCAGAGCAATTCCGTGTTCCACATCAAACGTGAAAGGAACCTTGATTTCCTTGATGGCACTCCAGAGAAAACCCAAGATCACTGTCTAGAGTTTAGAGGGATCCTGAGGTCACTGGAGCAACACGAAAGGGCTCCGTGGACCTCAAATCAACTCGAGATGAGAGCTTAGCCCTGGCTTCGCCTCAAGGGGAATACCAACTTTCCACAAGCACCTCAAGAGGAGGCTTCTCTCAGCTACAGGTATGTGAGAGAGACCCTGAGTTTGTGGCCTCAAGTGGAATGGACACCGAGATGCTCTGACTCGAAGTAAGGCCGGATATCCCTGCAGTGAATTGAATGCAGGCTCGTCTTGCATCTCCCAAGACGAAGGGATGTCTGAATCCCCGGTGGAGACCACAGAGAAAGACCTAGTCCTCCGCCTCAACATGACCGGAGGCCTCACATCCTTTGTAAACTCGAGAGGTCCGCGGAGATCAATGCTTCCAAAGGAGACGATGCCTGACTCCTCTTGAAAATGGATAGGAGTCCCAGAATCACTGTGGCACGTGGAAAGGGACCCTGGGGCTCCCGCCTCACGTGGAGACACGTCCCAATTGCCATGGCAAGACTCGAGGAGAATCCCGAGGTATCCCTCGCACCTAGGCAGGAGTCCTGACATCGCTGAACAAACACGTGTCTGGAAGGGCCCTCCCCGTCGTAACTCGAGAATATACCCCAGGTTCCGGCCGCAACTCGAGAAAAACCATGAGAATTCCCCCTCGCCGCTGGATGAGGCCCGATTCCCCTGCACTGCGTGCAGAGCAATTCCGTGTTCCACATCAAACGTGAAAGGAGCCTTGATTTCCTTGATGGCACTCCAGAGAAAACCCAAGATCACTGTTTCAAGTCTAGAGGGATCCTGAGGTCACTGTAGCAACACGAAAGGGCTCCGTGGACCCCAAATCAACTCGAGATGAGAGCTTAGTCCCTGGCTTTGACTCAAGAGGAATACCAACTTTCCACAAGCACCTCAAGAGGAGGCTTCTCTCAGCTACAGGTATGTGAGAGGGACCCTGAGTTTGTGGCCTCAAGTGGAATGGACAGCGAGATGCTCTGACTCGAAGTAAGGCCAGATATCCCTGCAGTGAATTGAATGCAGGCTCGTCTTGCATCTCGCAAGACGAAGGGATGTCTGAATCCCCTGTGGAGACCACAGAGAAAGACCTAATTTTCCGCCTCATCGCGACCGGAGGCCTCACATCCTTTGAAAATTCGAGAGGTCCGGGGAGATCAATGCTTCCAAAGGAGACGATGCCTGACTGCTCTTGAAAATGGATAGGAGTCCCAGGATCCATGTGGCACGTGGAAAGGGACCCTGGGTCTACCGCCTCAAGTGGAGACGCATCCCCATTGCCATGCCAAGACTCGAGGAGAATCCCGAGGTGTCCCTCGCACCAAGGCAGGATTCCTGACGTCGCTGAACTAACACGTGTCTGGAAGGGCCCTCCCCGTCGTAACTCGAGAATATACCCCAGGTTCCAGCCGCAACTCGAGAAAAACCATGAGGCTTCCCCCTCACCGCTGGATGAGGCCCGATTCCCCTGCACTGCGTGCAGAGCAATTCCGTGTTCCACATCAAACGTGAAAGGAGCCTTGATTTCCTTGATGGCACTCCAGAGAAAACCCAAGATCACTGTCTCAAGTCTAGAGGGATCCTGAGGTCACTGGAGCAACACGAAAGGGCTCCGTGGACCCCAAATCAACTCGAGATGAGAGCTTAGTCCCTGGCTTCGTCTCAAGAGGAATACCAAATTTCCACAAGCACCTCAAGAGGAGGCTTCTCTCAGCTACAGGTATGTGAGAGGGACCCTGAGTGTGTGGCCTCAAGTGGAATGGACAGCGAGATGCTCTGACTCGAAGTAAGGCCGGATATCCCTGCAGTGAATTGAATGCAGGCTCGTCTTGCATCTCCCAAGACGAAGGGATGTCTGAATCCCCTTTGGAGACCACAGAGAAAGACCGAGTTCTTCTCCTCATCGCGACTGGAGGCCTCACATCCTTTGAAAACTCGAGAGGTCCGCGGAGATCAATGCTTCCAAAGGAGACGATGCCTGACTCCTCTTGAAAATGGATAGGAGTCCCAGGATCCCTGTGGAACGTGGAAAGGGAACCTGGGTCTCCGGCCTCACGTGGAGACGCGTCCCAATTGCCATGCCAAGACTCGAGGAGAATCCCGAGGTGTCCCTCGCACCTAGGCAGGAGTCCTGACGTCGCTGAACAAACACGTGTCTGGAAGGGCCCTCCCCGTCGTAACTCGAGAATATACCCCAGGTTCCGGCCGCAACTCGAGAAAAACCATGAGACTTCCCCCTCGCCGCTGGATGAGGCCCGATTCCCCTGCACTGCGTGCAGACCAATTCCGTGTTCCACATCAAACGTGAAAGGAGTCTTGATTTCCTTGATGGCACTCCAGAGAAAACCCAAGATCACTGTTTCAAGTCTAGAGGGATCCTGAGGTCACTGTAGCAACAGGAAAGGGCTCCGTGGACCCCAAATCAACTCGAGATGAGAGCTTAGTCCCTGGCTTCGACTCAAGAGGAATACCAACTTTCCACAAGCACCTCAAGAGGAGGCTACTCTCAACTAATGGTATGTGAGAGGGACCCTGAGTTTGTCGCCTCAAGTGGAATGGACACCGAGATGCTCTGACTCGAAGTAAGGCCAGATATCCCTGCAGTGATTTGAATGCAGGCTCGTCTTGCATCTCCCAAGA
Organism: Dama dama; assembly: GCF_033118175.1. Classification (NCBI taxonomy): domain Eukaryota; kingdom Metazoa; phylum Chordata; class Mammalia; order Artiodactyla; family Cervidae; genus Dama; species Dama dama. Next base: position 6,175,105 of record NC_083697.1, on the reverse strand, counting down.
CGAAGGGTTGTCTGAATCCCCTGTGGAGACAACAGAGAAAGACCTAGTCGTCCACCTCAATGAAACGGGAGGCCTCACATCCTTTGAAAACTCGAGAGGTCTGCGGAGATCAATACTTCCGAAGGAGACGATGCCTGACGCCTCTTGAAAATGGATAGGAGTCCCAGGATCCCTGTGGCACGTGGAAAGGGACCCTGGGTCTCCCGCCTCACGTGGAGACGCGTCCCAATTTCCATGCCAAGACTCGAGGAGAATCCCGAGGTGTCCCTCGCACCTAGGCAGGAGTCCTCAAGTCGCTGAACAAACACGTGTCTGGAAGGGCCCTCCCCGTCGTAACTCGAGAATATACCCCAGGTTCCGGCCGCAACTCGAGAAAAACCATGAGACTTCCCCCTCGCCGCAAGATGAGGCCCGATTCCCCTGCACTGCGTGCAGAGCAATTCCGTGTTCCACATCAAACGTGAAAGGAGCCTTGATTTCCTTGATGGCACTCCAGAGAAAACCCAAGATCACTGTCTCAAGTCTAGAGGGATCCTGAGGTCACTGGAGCAACACGAAAGGGCTCCGTGGACCCCAAATCAACTCGAGATCAGAGCTTATTCCCTGGCTTCGACTCAAGAGGAATACCAACTTTCCACAAGCACCTCAAGAGGAGGCTTCTCTCAGCTACAGGTATGTGAGAGGGACCCTGAGTTTGTGGCCTCAAGTGGAATGGACACGGAGATGCTCTGACTCGAAGTAAGGCTGGATATCCCTGCAGTGAATTGAATGCAGGCTCGTCTTGCATCTCCCAAGACGAAGGGATGTCTGAATCCCCTGTGGAGACCACAGAGAAAGACCGAGTTCTCCGCCTCATCGCGACCGGAGGCCTCACATCCTTTGAAAACTCGAGAGGTCCGCGGAGATCAATGCTTCCAAAGAAGACGATGCCTGACTCCTCTTGAAAATGCATAGGTGTCCCAGGATCCCTGTGGAACATGGAAAGGGACCCTGGGTCTCCCGCCTCACGTGGAGACGCGTCCCCATTGCCATGCCAAGACTCGAGGAGAATCCCGAGGTGTCCCTCGCACCTAGACAGGAGTCCTCACATCGCTGAACAAACCTGTGTCTGGAAGGGACCTCCCCGTCGGAACTCGAGAATATACCCCAGGTTCGGTCATCAACTCGAGAAAAACCATGAGACTTCCCCCTCGCCGCGAGCTGAGGCCCCATTCCCCTGCACTGCGTGCAGAGCAATTCCGTGTTCCACATCAAACGTGAAAGGAGCCTTGATTTCCTTGATGGCACTCCAGAGAAAACCCAAGATCACTGTTTCAAGTCTAGAGGGATCCTGAGGTCACTGTAGCAACACGAAAGGGCTCCGTGGACCCCAAATCAACTCGAGATGAGAGCTTAGTCCCTGGCTTCAACTCAAGAGGAATACCAACTTTCCACAAGCACCTCAAGAGGAGGCTACTCTCAACTAATGGTATGTGAGAGGGACCCTGAGTTTGTCGCCTCAAGTGGAATGGACACCGAGATGCTCTGACTCGAAGTAAGGCCAGATATCCCTGCAGTGATTTGAATGCAGGCTCGTCTTGCATCTTCCAAGACGAAGGGTTGTCTGAATCCCCTGTGGAGACAACAGAGAAAGACCTAGTCCTCCACCTCATCGAGACGGGAGGCATCACATCCTTTGAAAACTCCAGAGGTCTGCGGAGATCAATACTTCCGAAGGAGACGATGCCTGACGCCTCTTGAAAATGGATAGGAGTCCCAGGATCACTGTGGCACGTGGAAAGGGACCCTGGGACTCCCGCCTCAACTGGAGACACGTTCCAATTGCCATGGCAAGACTCGAGGAGAATCCCGAGGTGTCCCTCGCACCTAGGCAGGAGTCCTGACGTCGCTGAACAAACACGTGTCTGGAAGGGCCCTCCCCGTCGTAACTCGAGAATATACCCCAGGTTCCGGTTGCAACTAGAGAAAAACCATGAGACTTCCCCCTCGCCGCTGGATGAGGCCCGATTCCCCTGCACTGCGTGCAGAGCAATTCCGTGTTCCACATCAAACGTGAAAGGAGCCTTGATTTCCTTGATGGCACTCCAGAGAAAACCCAAGATCACTGTCTCAAGTCTAGAGGGATCCTGAGGTCACTGGAGCAACACGAAAGGGCTCCGTGGACCCCAAATCAACTCGAGATGAGAGCTTAGTCCCTGGCTTCGACTCAAGAGGAATACCAACTTTCCACAAGCACCTCAAGAGGAGGCTTCTCTCAGCTACAGGTATGTGAGAGGGACCCTGAGTTTGTGGCCTCAAGTGGAATGGACAGCGAGATGCTCTGACTCGAAGTAAGGCCGGATATCCCTGCAGTGAATTGAATGCAGGCTCGTCTTGCATCTCCCAAGACGAAGGGATGTCTGAATCCCCTGTGGAAACCACAGAGAAAGACCTAGTCCTCCGCCTCAACATGACCGGAGGCCTCACATCCTTTTAAAACTCGAGAGGTCCGCGGAGATCAATGCTTCCAAAGGAGACGATGCCTGATTCCTCTTGAAAATGGATAGGAGTCCCAGGATCACTGTGGCACGTGGAAAGGGACCCTGGGTCTCCCGCCTCACGTGGAGACGCGTCCCCATTGCCATGCCAAGACTCGAGGAGAATCCCGAGGTGTCCCTCGCACCTAGGCAGGAGTCCTGACGTCGCTGAACAAACACGTGTCTGGAAGGGCCCTCCCCGTCGTAACTCGAGAATATACCCCAGGTTCCGGCCGCAACTCGAGAAAAACCATGAGACTTCCCCCTCGCCGCTGGATGAGGCCCGATTCCCCTGCACTGCGTGCAGAGCAATTCCATGTTCCACTTCAAACGTGAAAGGAGCCTTGATTTCCTTGATGGCACTCCAGAGAAAACCCAAGATCACTGTCTCAAGTCTAGAGGGATCCTGAGGTCACTGTAGCAAAACGAAAGGGCTCCGTGGACCCCAAATCAACTCGAGATGAGAGCTTAGTCCCTGGCTTCGACTCAAGAGGAATACCAAATTTCCACAAGCACTTCAAGAGGAGGCTTCTCTCAGCTACAGGTATGTGAGAGGGACCCTGAGTTTGTGGCCTCAAGTGGAATGGACACGGAGATGCTCTGACTCGAAGTAAGCCCGGATATCCCTGCAGTGATTTGAATGCAGGCTCGTCTTGCATCTCCCAAGACGAAGGGATGTCTGAATCCCCTGTGGAGACCACAGAGAAAGAACTAGTCCTCCGCCTCATCGCGACCGGAGGCCTCACATCCTTTGAAAATTCGAGAGGTCCGCGGAGATCAATGCTTCCAAAGGAGACGATGCCTGACTCCTCTTGAAAATGGATAGGAGTCCCAGGATCCCTGTGGGACGTGGAAAGGGAACCTAGGTCTCCCGCCTCACGTGGAGACGCGTCCCAATTGCCATGCCAAGACTCGAGGAGAATCCCGAGGTGTCCCTCGCACCTAGGCAGGAGTCCTGACGTCGCTGAACAAACACGTGTCTGGAAGGGCCCTCCCTTTCGTAACTCGAGAATATACCCCAGGTTCCGGCTACAACTCGAGAAAAACCATGAGACTTCCCCCTCGCCGCTGGATGAGGCCCGATTCCACTGCACTGCGTGCAGAACAATTCCGTGTCCCACATCAAACGTGAAAGGAGCCTTGATTTTCTTGATGGCACTCCAGAGAAAACCCAAGATCACTGTCTCAAGTCTAGAGGGATCCTGAGGTCACTGGAGCAACACGAAAGGGCTCCGTGGACCCCAAATCAACTCGAGATGAGAGCTTAGTCCCTGGCTTCGACTCAAGAGGAATACCAACTTTCCACAAGCACCTCAAGAGGAGGCTTCTCTCAGTACAGGTATGTGAGAGGGACCCTGAGTTTGTGGCCTCAAGTGGAATGGACACCGAGATGCTCTGACTGGAAGTAAGGCCGGATATCCCTGCAGTGAAGTGAATGCAGGCTCGTCTTGCATATCCCAAGACGAAGGGTTGTCTGAATCCCCTGTGGAGACCACAGAGAAAGACCTAGTCCTCCACCTCAACGCAACCGGAGGCCTCATATCCTTTGAAAACTCTAGAGGTCCGCGGAGATCAATACTTCCGAAAGAGACGATGCCTGACTCCTCTTGAAAATGGATAGGAGTCCCAGGATCCCTGTGGCACGTGGAAAGGGACCCTGGGTCTCCCGCCTCACGTGGAGATGCGTCTCAATTGCCATGCCAAGACTCGAGGAGAATCCCGAGGTGTCCCTCGCACCTAGGCAGGAGTCCTGACGTCGCTGAACAAACACGTGTCTGAAAGGGCCCTCCCCGTCGTAACTCGAGAATATACCCCAGGTTCCGGCTGCAACTCGAGAAAAACCATGAGATTTCCCCCTCGCCGCGAGTTGAGGCCCGATTCCCCTACACTGCGTGCAGAGCAATTCAGTGTTCCACTTCAAACGTGAAAGGAGCCTTGATTTCCTTGATGGCACTCCAGAGAAAACCCAAGATCACTGTCTCAAGTCTAGAGGGATCCTGAGGTCAGTGGAGCAACACGAAAGGGCTCCCTGGACCCCAAATCAACTCGAGATGAGAGCTTAGTCCCTGGCTTCAACTCATGAGGAATACGAACTTTCCACAAGCTCCTCAAGAGGAGGCTTCTCTCAGCTACATGTATGTGAGAGGGACCCTGAGTTTGTGGCATCAAGTGGAATGGACACCGAGATGCTCTGACTCGAAATAAGGCCGGATATCCCTGCAGTCAATTGAAAGCAGGCTCATCTTGCATCTCCCAAGAAGAAGGGGTGTCTGAATCCCCTGTGCAGAACACAGAGAAAGACCTAGTCCTCCGAATCACCGTGACCGGAGGCCTCACATCCTTTGAAAACTCGAGAGGTCTGCAGACATCAATGCTTCCAAAGGAGACGATGCCTGACTCCTCTTGAAAATGGATAGGAGTCCCAGGATCACTGTGGCACGTGGAAAGGGACCCTGGGTCTCCCGCCTCACGTGGAGACGCGTCCCAATTGCCATGCCAAGACTCGAGGAGAATCCCGAGGTGTCCCTCGCACCTAGGCAGGAGTCCTGCCGTCGCTGAACAAACACGTGTCTGGAAGGGCCCTCCCCGTCGTAACTCGAGAATATGCCCCAGGTTCCGTCCGCAACTCGAGAAAAACCATGAGATTTCCCCCTCGCCGCGAGTTGAGGCCCGATTCCCCTGCACTGCATGCAGAGCAATTCTGTGTTCCACATCAAACGTGAAAGGAGCCTTGATATCGTCCGCGGAGATCAGTGCTTCCAAAGGAGACGATGCCTGACTCCTCTTGAAAATGGATAGGAGACCCAGGATCCCTGTGGCACGTGGAAAGGGACCCTGGGTCTCCCGCCTCATGTGGAGACGCTTCCCAATTGCCATGCCAAGACTCGAGGAGAATCCCGAGGTGTCCCTCGCACCTAGGCAGGAGTCCTGACGTCGCTGAACAAACACGTGTCTGGAAGGGCCCTCCCCGTCGTAACTCGAGAATATACCCCAGGTTCCGGCCGCCACTCGAGAAGAACCATGAGACTTCCCCCTCGCCGTGACATGAGGCCCGATTCCCCTGCACTGCGTGCAGAGCAATTCCGTGTTCCACATCAAACGTGAAAGGAGCCTTGATTTCCTTGATGGCACTCCAGAGAAAACCCAAGATCACTGTCTCAAGTCTAGAGGGATCCTGAGGTCACTGGAGCAACACGAAAGGGCTCCGTGGACCTCAAATCAACTCGAGATGAGAGCTTAGCCCTGGCTTCGCCTCAAGGGGAATACCAACTTTCCACACGCACCTCAAGAGGAGGCTTCTCTCAGCTACAGGTATGTGAGAGAGACCCTGAGTCTGTGGCCTCAAGTGGAATGGACACCGAGATGCTCTGACTCGAAGTAAGGCCGGATATCCCTGCAGTGAATTGAATGCAGGCTCGTCTTGCCTCTCTCAAGACGAAGGGATGTCTGAATCCCCGGTGGAGACCACAGAGAAAGACCTAGTCCTCCGGCTCAACATGACCGGAGGCCTCACATCCTTTGAAAACTCGAGAGGTCCGCGGAGATCAATGCTTCCAAAGGAGACGATGCCTGACTCCTCTTGAAAATGGATAGGAGTCCCAGGATCACTGTGGCACGTGGAAAGGGACCCTGGGGCTCCCGCCTCACGTGGAGACACGTCCCAATTGCCATGGCAAGACTCGAGGAGAATCCCGAGGTATCCCTCGCACCTAGGCAGGAGTCCTGACATCGCTGAACAAACACGTGTCTGGAAGGGCGCTCCCCGTCGTAACTCGAGAATATACCCCAGGTTCCGGCCGCAACTCGAGAAAAACCATGAGACTTCCCCCTCGCCGCTGGATGAGGCCCGATTCCCCTGCACTGCATGCAGAGCAATTCCGTGTTCCACATCAAACGTGAAAGGAGCCTTGATTTCCTTGATGGAACTCCAGAGAAAACCCAAGATCACTGTCTCAAGTCTAGAGGGATCCTGAGGTCACTGGAGCAACACGAAAGGGCTCCGTGGACCCCAAATCAACTCGAGATGAGAGCTTAATCCCTTTCTTCGACTCAAGGGGAATACCAACTTTCCACAAGCACCTCAAGAGGAGGCTTCTCTCAGCTACAGGTATGTGAGAGGGACCCTGAGTTTGTGGCCTCAAGTGGAATGGACACCGAGATGCTCTGACTCGAAGTAAGGCTGGATATCCCTGCAGTGAATTGAATGCAGGCTCGTCTTGCATCTCGCAAGACTAAGGGATGTCTGAATCCCCTGTGGAGACCACAGAGAAAGACCTAATTTTCCGCCTCATCGCGACCAGAGGCCTCAAATCCTTTGAAAATTTGAGAAGTCCGCGGAGATCAATGCTTCCAAAGGAGACGATGCCTGATTCCTCTTCAAAATGGATAGGAGTCCCAGCATCCCTGTGGCACGTGGAAAGGGGGCGTGGGTCTCCCGCCTCACGTGGAGACGCGTCCCCATTGCCATGCCAAGACTCGAGGAGAATCCCGAGGTGTCCCTCGCACCTAGGCAGGAGTCCTGACGTCGCTGAACAAACACGTGTCTGGAAGGGCCCTCCCCGTCGTAACTCGAGAATATACCCCAGGTTCCGGCCGCAACTCGAGAAAAACCATGAGACTTCCCCCTCGCCGCTGGATTAGGCCCGATTCCCCTGCACTGCATGCAGAGCAATTCCATGTTCCACATCAAACGTGAAAGGAGCCTTGATTTCCTTGATGGCACTCCAGAGAAAACCCAAGATCACTGTCTCAAGTCTAGAGGGATCCTGAGGTCACTGGAGCAACACGAAAGGGCTCCGTGGACCCCAAATCAACTCGAGATGAGAGCTTAGTCCCTGGCTTCGTCTCAAGAGGAATACCAAATTTCCACAAGCACCTCAAGAGGAGGCTTCTCTCAGCTACAGGTATGTGAGAGGGACCCTGAGTGTGTGGCCTCAAGTGGAATGGACAGCGAGATGCTCTGACTCGAAGTAAGGCCGGATATCCCTGCAGTGAATTGAATGCAGGCTCGTCTTGCATCTCCCAAGACGAAGGGATGTCTGAATCCCCTGTGGAGACCACAGAGAAAGACCGAGTTCTCCGCCTCATCGCGACCGGAGGCCTCACATCCTTTGAAACCTCGAGAGGTCCGCGGAGATCAATGCTTCCAAAGGAGACGATGCCTGACTCCTCTTGAAAATGGATAGGAGTCCCAGGATCCCTGTGGCACATGGAAAGGGACCCTGGGTCTCCCGCCTCACGTGGAGATGCGTCCCAATTGCCATGCCAAGTCTCGAGGAGAATCCCGAGGTGTCCCTCGCACCTAGGCAGGAGTCCTGACATCGCTGAACAAACACGTGTCTGGAAGGGCCCTCCCCGTCGTAACTCGAGAATATACCCCAGGTTCCGGCTGCAACTCAAGAAAAACCATGAGACTTCCCCATCCCCGCGAGATGAGGCCCGATTCCGCTGCACTGCGTGCAGACCAATTCCGTGTTCCACATCAAACGTGAAAGGAGCCTTGATTTCCTTGATGGCACTCCAGAGAAAACCAAAGATCACTGTCTCAAGTCTAGAGGGATCCTGAGGACAATGTACCAACACGAAAGGGCTCCGTGGACCCCAAATCAACTCGAGATGAGAGCTTAGTCCCTGGTTTCGACTCAAGAGAAATACCAAATTTCCACAAGCACCTCAGGAGGAGGCTTCTCTCAGCTACAGGTATCTGAGAGGGAACCTGAATTTGTGGCCTCAAGTGGAGTGGACACCGAGATGCTCTGACTCGAAGTTAGACCGGATATCCCAACAGTGAATTGAATGCAGGCTCGTCTTGCATCTCCCAATACGAAGGGATGTCTGAATCCCCTATAGAGACCACAGAGAAAGACCTAGTTCTCTGCTTCATCGCGACCGGAGGCCTCACATCCTTTGAAAACTCGAGAGGTCCGCAGAGATCAATGCTTCCAAAGGAGACGATGCCTGACTCCTCTTGAAAATGGATAGGAGTCCCAGGATCCCTGTGGCACGTGAAAAGGGACACTGGGTTTACCGCCATATGTGGAGACGCGTCCCCATTGCCATGCCAAGACTCGAGGAGAATCCCGAGTTGTACCTCGCACCTAGGCAGGAGTCCTGACGTCGCTGAACAAACACGTGTCTGGAAGGGCCCTCCCCGTCGTAACTCGAGAATATACCCCAGGTTCTGGCCGCAACTCGAGAAAAACCATGAGACTTCCCCCTCGCCTAGAGATGAGGCCCGATTCCCCTGAACTGCATGCAGAGCAATTCCGAGTTCCACATCAAACGTGAAAGGAGCCTTGATTTCCTTGATGGCACTCCAGAGAAAACCCAAGATCACTGTTTCAAGTCTAGAGGGATCCTGAGGTCACTGTAGCAAGACGAAAGGGCTCCGTGGACCCCAAATCAACTCGAGATGAGAGCTTAGTCCCTGGCTTCGACTCAAGAGGAATACCAACTTTCCACAAGCACCTCAAGAGGAGACTACTCTCAGCTAATGGTATGTGAGAGGGACCCTGAGTTTGTCGCCTGAAGTCGAATGGACACCGAGATGCTCTGACTCGAAGTAAGGCCAGATATCCCTGCAGTGATTTGAATGCAGGCTCGTCTTGCATCTCCCAAGATGAAGGGATGTCTGAATCCTCTGTGGAGACCGCAGAGAAAGACCTAGTTCTCTGCCTCATCGCGACGGGAGGCCTCACATCCTTTGAAAACTCGAGAGGTCCGCGGAGATCAATGCTTCCAAAGGAGACGATGCCTGACACCTCTTGAAAATGGATAGGAGTCCCAGGATCACTGTGGCACGTGAAAGGGACCCTGGGTCTCCCGCCTCACATGGAGACGCGTCCCAATTGCCATGCCAAGACTCGAGGAGAATCCCGAGGTGTCCTTCGCACCTAGGCAGGAGTCCTGACGTCACTGAAAAAACAGGTGTCTGGAAGGGCCCTCCCCGTCGTAACTCGAGAATATACACCAGGTTCCGGCCGCAACTCGAGAAAAACCATGAGACTTCCCCATCCCCGCGAGATGAGGCCCGATTCCCCTGCACTGCGTGCAGACCAATTCCGTGTTCCACATCAAACGTGAAAGGAGCCTTGATTTCCTTAATGGCACTCCAGAGAAAACCCAAGATCACTGTTTCAAGTCTAGAGGGATCCTGAGGTCACTGTAGCAACACGAAAGGGCTCCGTGGACCCCAAATCAACTCGAGATGAGAGCTTAGTCCCTGGCTTCGACTCAAGAGGAATACCAACTTTCCACAAGCACCTCAAGAGGAGGCTACTCTCAACTAATGGTATGTGAGAGGGACCCTGAGTTTGTCGCCTCAAGTGGAATGGACACCGAGATGCTCTGACTCGAAGTAAGGCCAGATATCCCTGCAGTGATTTGAATGCAGGCTCGTCTTGCATCTCGCAAGACGAAGGGATGTCTGAATCCCCTGTGGAGACCACAGAGAAAAACCTAATTTTCCGCCTCATCGCGACCGGAGGCCTCACATCCTTTGAAAATTCGAGAAGTCCGGGGAGATCAATGCTTTCAAAGGAGACGATGCCTGACTCCTCTTGAAAATGGATAGGAGTCCCAGGATCCCTGTGGCACGTGGAAAGGGACCCTGGGTCTCCCGCCTCACGTGGAGACGCGTCCCCATTGCCCTGCCAAGACTCGAGGAGAATCCCGAGTTGTCCCTCGCACCTAGGCAGGAGTCCTGACGTCGCTGAACAAACACGTGTCTGGAAGGGCCCTCCCCATCGTAACTCGAGAATATACCCCAGGTTCCAGCCGCAACTCGAGAAAAACCATGAGATTTCCCCCTCGCCGCGAGATGAGGCCCGATTCCCCTGCACTGCGTGCAGAGCAATTCCGTGTTCCACATCAAACGTGAAAGGAACCTTGATTTCCTTGATGGCACTCCAGAGAAAACCCAAGATCACTGTCTAGAGTTTAGAGGGATCCTGAGGTCACTGGAGCAACACGAAAGGGCTCCGTGGACCTCAAATCAACTCGAGATGAGAGCTTAGCCCTGGCTTCGCCTCAAGGGGAATACCAACTTTCCACAAGCACCTCAAGAGGAGGCTTCTCTCAGCTACAGGTATGTGAGAGAGACCCTGAGTTTGTGGCCTCAAGTGGAATGGACACCGAGATGCTCTGACTCGAAGTAAGGCCGGATATCCCTGCAGTGAATTGAATGCAGGCTCGTCTTGCATCTCCCAAGACGAAGGGATGTCTGAATCCCCGGTGGAGACCACAGAGAAAGACCTAGTCCTCCGCCTCAACATGACCGGAGGCCTCACATCCTTTGTAAACTCGAGAGGTCCGCGGAGATCAATGCTTCCAAAGGAGACGATGCCTGACTCCTCTTGAAAATGGATAGGAGTCCCAGAATCACTATGGCACGTGGAAAGGGACCCTGGGGCTCCCGCCTCACGTGGAGACACGTCCCAATTGCCATGGCAAGACTCGAGGAGAATCCCGAGGTATCCCTCGCACCTAGGCAGGAGTCCTGACATCGCTGAACAAACACGTGTCTGGAAGGGCCCTCCCCGTCGTAACTCGAGAATATACCCCAGGTTCCGGCCGCAACTCGAGAAAAACCATGAGACTTCCCCCTCGCCGCTGGATGAGGCCCGATTCCCCTGCACTGCGTGCAGAGCAATTCCGTGTTCCACATCAAACGTGAAAGGAGCCTTGATTTCCTTGATGGCACTCCAGAGAAAACCCAAGATCACTGTTTCAAGTCTAGAGGGATCCTGAGGTCACTGTAGCAACACGAAAGGGCTCCGTGGACCCCAAATCAACTCGAGATGAGAGCTTAGTCCCTGGCTTTGACTCAAGAGGAATACCAACTTTCCACAAGCACCTCAAGAGGAGGCTTCTCTCAGCTACAGGTATGTGAGAGGGACCCTGAGTTTGTGGCCTCAAGTGGAATGGACAGCGAGATGCTCAGACTCGAAGTAAGGCCAGATATCCCTGCAGTGAATTGAATGCAGGCTCGTCTTGCATCTCGCAAGACGAAGGGATGTCTGAATCCCCTGTGGAGACCACAGAGAAAGACCTAATTTTCCGCCTCATCGCGACCGGAGGCCTCACATCCTTTGAAAATTCGAGAGGTCCGGGGAGATCAATGCTTCCAAAGGAGACGATGCCTGACTGCTCTTGAAAATGGATAGGAGTCCCAGGATCCATTTGGCACGTGGAAAGGGACCCTGGGTCTACCGCCTCAAGTGGAGTCGCATCCCCATTGCCATGCCAAGACTCGAGGAGAATCCCGAGGTGTCCCTCGCACCAAGGCAGGATTCCTGACGTCGCTGAACTAACACGTGTCTGGAAGGGCCCTCCCCGTCGTAACTCGAGAATATACCCCAGGTTCCAGCCGCAACTCGAGAAAAACCATGAGGCTTCCCCCTCACCGCTGGATGAGGCCCGATTCCCCTGCACTGCGTGCAGAGCAATTCCGTGTTCCACATCAAACGTGAAAGGAGCCTTGATTTCCTTGATGGCACTCCAGAGAAAACCCAAGATCACTGTCTCAAGTCTAGAGGGATCCTGAGGTCACTGGAGCAACACGAAAGGGCTCCGTGGACCCCAAATCAACTCGAGATGAGAGCTTAGTCCCTGGCTTCGTCTCAAGAGGAATACCAAATTTCCACAAGCACCTCAAGAGGAGGCTTCTCTCAGCTACAGGTATGTGAGAGGGACCCTGAGTGTGTGGCCTCAAGTGGAATGGACAGCGAGATGCTCTGACTCGAAGTAAGGCCGGATATCCCTGCAGTGAATTGAATGCAGGCTCGTCTTGCATCTCCCAAGACGAAGGGATGTCTGAATCCCCTTTGGAGACCACAGAGAAAGACCGAGTTCTTCTCCTCATCGCGACTGGAGGCCTCACATCCTTTGAAAACTCGAGAGGTCCGCGGAGATCAATGCTTCCAAAGGAGACGATGCCTGACTCCTCTTGAAAATGGATAGGAGTCCCAGGATCCCTGTGGAACGTGGAAAGGGAACCTGGGTCTCCGGCCTCACGTGGAGACGCGTCCCAATTGCCATGCCAAGACTCGAGGAGAATCCCGAGGTGTCCCTCGCACCTAGGCAGGAGTCCTGACGTCGCTGAACAAACACGTGTCTGGAAGGGCCCTCCCCGTCGTAACTCGAGAATATACCCCAGGTTCCGGCCGCAACTCGAGAAAAACCATGAGACTTCCCCCTCGCCGCTGGATGAGGCCCGATTCCCCTGCACTGCGTGCAGACCAATTCCGTGTTCCACATCAAACGTGAAAGGAGTCTTGATTTCCTTGATGGCACTCCAGAGAAAACCCAAGATCACTGTTTCAAGTCTAGAGGGATCCTGAGGTCACTGTAGCAACAGGAAAGGGCTCCGTGGACCCCAAATCAACTAGAGATGAGAGCTTAGTCCCTGGCTTCGACTCAAGAGGAATACCAACTTTCCACAAGCACCTCAAGAGGAGGCTACTCTCAACTAATGGTATGTGAGAGGGACCCTGAGTTTGTCGCCTCAAGTGGAATGGACACCGAGATGCTCTGACTCGAAGTAAGGCCAGATATCCCTGCAGTGATTTGAATGCAGGCTCGTCTTGCATCTCCCAAGACGAAGGGTTGTCTGAATCCCCTGTGGAGACAACAGAGAAAGACCTAGTCCTCCACCTCAATGAGACGGGAGGCCTCACATCCTTTGAAAACTCGAGAGGTCTGCGGAGATCAATACTTCCGAAGGAGACGATGCCTGACGCCTCTTGAAAATGGATAGGAGTCCCAGGATCCCTGTGGCACGTGGAAAGGGACCCTGGGTCTCCCGCCTCACGTGGAGACGCGTCCCAATTTCCATGCCAAGACTCGAGGAGAATCCCGAGGTGTCCCTCGCACCTAGGCAGGAGTCCTCAAGTCGCTGAACAAACACGTGTCTGGAAGGGCCCTCCCCGTCGTAACTCGAGAATATACCCCAGGTTCCGGCCGCAACTCGAGAAAAACCATGAGACTTCCCCATCCCCGCGAGATGAGGCCCGATTCCCCTGCACTGCGTGCAGACCAATTCCGTGTTCCACATCAAACGTGAAAGGAGCCTTGATTTCCTTGATGGCACTCCAGAGAAAACCCAAGATCACTGTTTCAAGTCTAGAGGGATCCTGAGGTCACTGTAGCAACAGGAAAGGGCTCCGTGGACCCCAAATCAACTCGAGATGAGAGCTTAGTCCCTGGCTTCGACTCAAGAGGAATACTAACTTTCCACAAGCACCTCAAGAGGAGGCTTCTCTCAGCTACAGGTGTGTGAGAGGGACCCTGAGTTTGTGGCCTCAAGTGGAATGGACACCGAGATGCTCTGACTCAAAGTAAGGCTGGATATCCCTGCAGTGAATTGAATGCAGGCTCGTCTTGCATCTCCCAAGAAGAAGGGATGTCTGAATCCCCTGTGGAGAGCACAGAGAAAGACCTAGTCCTCCGCCTCAACGCGACCGGAGGCGTCACATCCTTTGAAAACTCGAGAGGTCCGCGGAGATCAATACTTCCAAAGGAGAAGATGCCTGACTCCTCTTGAAAATGGATAGGAGTCCCAGGATCTCTGTGGCACTTGGAAAGGGACCCTGGGTCTCCCGCCTCACGTGGAGACCCATCCCAATTGCCATGCCAAGACTCGAGGAGAATTCCGAGGTGTCCCTCGCACCTAGGCAGGAGTCCTGACGTCGCTGAACAAACACGTGTCTGGAAGGGCCCTCCCTGTCGTAACTCGAGAATATACCCCAGGTTCCGGCCGCAACTCGAGAAAAACCATGAGACTTCCCCCTCGCCGCAAGATGAGGCCCGATTCCCCTGCACTGCGTGCAGAGCAATTCCGTGTTCCACATCAAACGTGAAAGGAGCCTTGATTTCCTTGATGGCACTCCAGAGAAAACCCAAGATCACTGTCTCAAGTCTAGAGGGATCCTGAGGTCACTGGAGCAACACGAAAGGGCTCCGTGGACCCCAAATCAACTCGAGATCAGAGCTTATTCCCTGGCTTCGACTCAAGAGGAATACCAACTTTCCACAAGCACCTCAAGAGGAGGCTTCTCTCAGCTACAGGTATGTGAGAGGGACCCTGAGTTTGTGGCCTCAAGTGGAATGGACACGGAGATGCTCTGACTCGAAGTAAGGCTGGATATCCCTGCAGTGAATTGAATGCAGGCTCGTCTTGCATCTCCCAAGACGAAGGGATGTCTGAATCCCCTGTGGAGACCACAGAGAAAGACCGAGTTCTCCGCCTCATCGCGACCGGAGGCCTCACATCCTTTGAAAACTCGAGAGGTCCGCGGAGATCAATGCTTCCAAAGAAGACGATGCCTGACTCCTCTTGAAAATGCATAGGTGTCCCAGGATCCCTGTGGAACGTGGAAAGGGACCCTGGGTCTCCCGCCTCACGTGGAGACGCGTCCCAATTGCCATGCCAAGATTCGAGGAGAATCCCGAGGTGTCCCTCGCACCTAGACAGGAGTCCTCACATCGCTGAACAAACCTGTGTCTGGAAGGGACCTCCCCGTCGGAACTCGAGAATATACCCCAGGTTCGGTCATCAACTCGAGAAAAACCATGAGACTTCCCCCTCGCCGCGAGCTGAGGCCCCATTCCCCTGCACTGCGTGCAGAGCAATTCTGTGTTCCACATCAAACGTGAAAGGAGCCTTGATTTCCTTGATGGCACTCCAGAGAAAACCCAAGATCACTGTTTCAAGTCTAGAGGGATCCTGAGGTCACTGTAGCAACACGAAAGGGCTCCGTGGACCCCAAATCAACTCGAGATGAGAGCTTAGTCCCTGGCTTCAACTCAAGAGGAATACCAACTTTCCACAAGCACCTCAAGAGGAGGCTACTCTCAACTAATGGTATGTGAGAGGGACCCTGAGTTTGTCGCCTCAAGTGGAATGGACACCGAGATGCTCTGACTCGAAGTAAGGCCAGATATCCCTGCAGTGATTTGAATGCAGGCTCGTCTTGCATCTTCCAAGACGAAGGGTTGTCTGAATCCCCTGTGGAGACAACAGAGAAAGACCTAGTCCTCCACCTCATCGAGACGGGAGGCATCACATCCTTTGAAAACTCCAGAGGTCTGCGGAGATCAATACTTCCGAAGGAGACGATGCCTGACGCCTCTTGAAAATGGATAGGAGTCCCAGGATCACTGTGGCACGTGGAAAGGGACCCTGGGACTCCCGCCTCAACTGGAGACACGTTCCAATTGCCATGGCAAGACTCGAGGAGAATCCCGAGGTGTCCCTTGCACCTAGGCAGGAGTCCTGACGTCGCTGAACAAACACGTGTCTGGAAGGGCCCTCCCCGTCGTAACTCGAGAATATACCCCAGGTTCCGGTTGCAACTAGAGAAAAACCATGAGACTTCCCCCTCGCCGCTGGATGAGGCCCGATTCCCCTGCACTGCGTGCAGAGCAATTCCGTGTTCCACATCAAACGTGAAAGGAGCCTTGATTTCCTTGATGGCACTCCAGAGAAAACCCAAGATCACTGTCTCAAGTCTAGAGGGATCCTGAGGTCACTGGAGCAACACGAAAGGGCTCCGTGGACCCCAAATCAACTCGAGATGAGAGCTTAGTCCCTGGCTTCGACTCAAGAGGAATACCAACTTTCCACAAGCACCTCAAGAGGAGGCTTCTCTCAGTACAGGTATGTGAGAGGGACCCTGAGTTTGTGGCCTCAAGTGGAATGGACACCGAGATGCTCTGACTGGAAGTAAGGCCGGATATCCCTGCAGTGAAGTGAATGCAAGCTCGTCTTGCATATCCCAAGACGAAGGGTTGTCTGAATCCCCTGTGGAGACCACAGAGAAAGACCTAGTCCTCCACCTCAACGCAACCGGAGGCCTCATATCCTTTGAAAACTCTAGAGGTCCGCGGAGATCAATACTTCCGAAAGAGACGATGCCTGACTCCTCTTGAAAATGGATAGGAGTCCCAGGATCCCTGTGGCACGTGGAAAGGGACCCTGGGTCTCCCGCCTCACGTGGAGATGCGTCTCAATTGCCATGCCAAGACTCGAGGAGAATCCCGAGGTGTCCCTCGCACCTAGGCAGGAGTCCTGACGTCGCTGAACAAACACGTGTCTGAAAGGGCCCTCCCCGTCGTAACTCGAGAATATACCCCAGGTTCCGGCTGCAACTCGAGAAAAACCATGAGATTTCCCCCTCGCCGCGAGTTGAGGCCCGATTCCCCTACACTGCGTGCAGAGCAATTCAGTGTTCCACTTCAAACGTGAAAGGAGCCTTGATTTCCTTGATGGCACTCCAGAGAAAACCCAAGATCACTGTCTCAAGTCTAGAGGGATCCTGAGGTCACTGGAGCAACACGAAAGGGCTCCCTGGACCCCAAATCAACTCGAGATGAGAGCTTAGTCCCTGGCTTCAACTCAAGAGGAATACGAACTTTCCACAAGCTCCTCAAGAGGAGGCTTCTCTCAGCTACATGTATGTGAGAGGGACCCTGAGTTTGTGGCATCAAGTGGAATGGACACCGAGATGCTCTGACTCGAAATAAGGCCGGATATCCCTGCAGTCAATTGAAAGCAGGCTCATCTTGCATCTCCCAAGAAGAAGGGGTGTCTGAATCCCCTGTGCAGAACACAGAGAAAGACCTAGTCCTCCAACTCACCGTGACCGGAGGCCTCACATCCTTTGAAAACTCGAGAGGTCTGCAGACATCAATGCTTCCAAAGGAGACGATGCCTGACTCCTCTTGAAAATGGATAGGAGTCCCAGGATCACTGTGGCACGTGGAAAGGGACCCTGGGTCTCCCGCCTCACGTGGAGACGCGTCCCAATTGCCATGCCAAGACTCGAGGAGAATCCCGAGGTGTCCCTCGCACCTAGGCAGGAGTCCTGCCGTCGCTGAACAAACACGTGTCTGGAAGGGCCCTCCCCGTCGTAACTCGAGAATATGCCCCAGGTTCCGTCCGCAACTCGAGAAAAACCATGAGATTTCCCCCTCGCCGCGAGTTGAGGCCCGATTCCCCTGCACTGCATGCAGAGCAATTCTGTGTTCCACATCAAACGTGAAAGGAGCCTTGATATCGTCCGCGGAGATCAGTGCTTCCAAAGGAGACGATGCCTGACTCCTCTTGAAAATGGATAGGAGACCCAGGATCCCTGTGGCACGTGGAAAGGGACCCTGGGTCTCCCGCCTCATGTGGAGACGCTTCCCAATTGCCATGCCAAGACTCGAGGAGAATCCCGAGGTGTCCCTCGCACCTAGGCAGGAGTCCTGACGTCGCTGAACAAACACGTGTCTGGAAGGGCCCTCCCCGACGTAACTCGAGAATATACCCCAGGTTCCGGCCGCCACTCGAGAAGAACCATGAGACTTCCCCCTCGCCGTGACATGAGGCCCGATTCCCCTGCACTGCGTGCAGAGCAATTCCGTGTTCCACATCAAACGTGAAAGGAGCCTTGATTTCCTTGATGGCACTCCAGAGAAAACCCAAGATCACTGTCTCAAGTCTAGAGGGATCCTGAGTTCCCTGGAGCAACGCGAAAGGGCTCCGTGGACCCCAAATCAACTCGGGATGAGAGCTTAATCCCTTTCTTCGACTCAAGAGGAATACCAACTTTCCACAAGCACCTCAAGAGGAGGCTTCTCTCAGCTACATGTATGTGAGAGGGACCCTGAGTTTGTGGCCTCAAGTGGAATGGACACCGAGATGCTCTGACTCGAAGTAAGGCCGGATATCTCTGCAGTGAATTGAATGCAGGCTCGTCTTGGATCTCCCAAGACGAAGGGATGTCTGAATCCCCTGTGGAGACCACAGAGAAAGACCTAATTCTCCGCCTCATCGCGAGCTGAGGCCTCACATCCTTTGAAAACTCGAGAGGTCCGCGGAGATCAATGCTTGCAAAGGAGACGATGCCTGACTCCTCTTGAAAATGGATAGGAGTCCCAGGATCCCTGTGGCACGTGGAAAGGGACCCTGGGTCTCCCGCCTCACGTGCAGACGCCTCCCAATTGCCATGCCAAGACTCGAGGAGAATCCCGAGGTGTTCCTCGCTCCTAGGCAGGAGTCCTGACGTCGCTGAACAAACACGTGTCTGGAAGGGCCCTCCCCGTCGAAACTCGAGAATATACCCCAGGTTCTGGCCGCAACTCGAGAAAAACCATGAGACTTCCCCCTCGCCGCGACATGAGGCCCGATTCCCCTGCACTGCGTGCAGAGCAATTCCGTGTTCCACATCAAACATGAAAGGAGCCTTGATTTCCTTGATGGCACTCCAGAGAAAACCCAAGATCACTGTCTCAAGTCTAGAGGGATCCTGAGGTCACTGGAGCAACACGAAAGGGCTCCGTGGACCCCAAATCAACTCGAGATGAGAGCTTAGTCCCTGGCTTCGACTCAAGAGGAATGCCTACTTTCCACAAGCACCTCAAGAGGAGGCTTCTCTCAGCTACAGGTAGGTGAGAGGGACCCTGAGTTTGTGGCCTCAAGTGGAATGGACACCGAGATGCTCTGACTCGAAGTAAGGCCGGATATCCCTGCAGTGAATTGAATGCAGGCTCCTCTTGCATCTCCCAAGACGAAGGTATGTCTGAATCCAATGTGGAGACCACAGAGAAAGACCTAGTTCTCCGCCTCATCGAGACCGGAGGCCTCACATCCTTTGAAAACTCAACAGGTCCGCGGAGATCAATGCTTCCAAAGGAGACGATGCCTGACTCCTCTTGAAAATGGATAGGAGTCCCAGGATCCCTGTGGCACGTAGAAAGGGACCCTGGGTCTCCCGCCTCACGTGGAGACGCGTCCCAATTGCCATGCCAAGACTCGAGGAGAATCCCGAGGTGTCCCTCGCACCTAGGCAGGAGTCCTGACGTTGCTGAACAAACACGTGTCTGGAAGGGCCCTCCCCGTCGTAACTCGAGAATATACCCCAGGTTCCGCCCGCAACTCGAGAAAAACCATGAGACTTCCCCCTCGCCGCGAGATGAGGACCGATTCCCCTGCACTGTGTGCAGAGCAATTCTGTGTTCCACATCAAACGTGAAAGGAGCCTTGATTTCCTTGATGGCACTCCAGAAAAAACCCAAGATCACTGTCTCAAGTCTAGAGGGATCCTGAGGTCACTGGAGCAACACGAAAGGGCTCCGTGGACCACAAATCAACTCGAGATGAGAGCTTAGTCCCTGGTTTCGACTCAAGAGGAATACCAACTTTCCACAAGCACCTCAAGAGGAGGCTTTTGTCAGCTACAGGTATGTGAGAGGGACCCTGAGTTTGTGGCCTCAAGTGGAATGGACACCGAGATGCTCCGACTTGAAGTAAGGCCGGATATGCCTGCAGTGAATTGAATGCAGGCTCGTCTTGCATCTCCCAAGACGAAGGGATGTCTGAATCCCCTGTGGAGACCACAGAGAAAGACCTGGTCCTCCACATCAACGCGACCGGAGGCCTCACATCCTTTGAAAACTCGAGAGGTCCGCGGAGATCAATGCTTCCAAAGGAGACGATGCCTGACTCCTCTTGAAAATGGATAGGAGTCCCAAGATCCCTGTGGCACGTGGAAAGGAACCCTGGGTCTCCCGCCTCACGTGGAGACGCGTCCCAATTGCCATGCCAAGACTCGAGGAGAATCCCGAGGTGTACCTCGCACCTAGGCAGGAGTCCTGACGTCGCTGAACAAACACGTGTCTGGAAGGGCCCTCCACGTCATACCTCGAGAATATAAATCAGGTTTCGGCCGCATCTCGAGAAAAAATATGAGACTTCCCCCTCGCCGCGAGATGAGGCCCGATTCCCCTGCACTGCGTGCAGAGCAATTCCGTGTTCCACATCAAACGTGAAAGGAGCCTTGATTTCCTTGATGGCACTCCAGAGAAAACCCAAGATCACTGTCTCAAGTCTAGAGGGATCCTGAGGTCGCTGGAGCAACACGAAAGTGCTCCGTGGACCCCAAATCAACTCGAGATGAGAGCTTAGTCCCTGGCTTCGACTCAAGAGGAATACCAACTTTCCACAAGCACCTCAAGAGGAGGCTTCTCTCAGCTACAGATATGTGAGAGGGACCCTGAGTTTGTGGCCTCAAGTGGAATGAACACCGAGATGCTCTGACTCGAAGTAAGGCCGGATATGCCTGCAGTGAATTGAATGCAGGCTCGTCTTGCACCTCCGAAGACGAAGGGATGTCTGAATCCCCTGTGGAGACCACAGAGAAAGACCTAGTCGTCCAACACTACGCGACTGGAGGCCTCACATCCTTTGAAAACTCGAGAGGTCCGCGGAGATCAATGCTTCCAAAGGAGACGATGCCTGCCTCCTCTTGAAAATGGATAGGAGTCCCAGGATCCCTGTGGCACGTGGAAAGGGACCCTGGGTCTCCCGCCTCACTTGGAGACGCGTCCCAATTGCCATGCCAAGACTCGAGGAGAATCCCGAGGTGTACCTCGCACCTAGGCAGGAGTCCTGACGTCGCTGAACAAACACGTGTCTGCAAGTGCCCTCCCCGTCGTAACTCGAGAATATACCCCCGGTTCCGGCCACAACTCGAGAAAAACCATGAGACTTCCAGCTCGCCGCGAGATGAGGCCCGATTCCCCTGCACTGCGTGCAGAGCAATTCCGTGTTCCACATCAAACGTGAAAGGAGCCTTGATTTCCTTGATGGCACTCCAGAGAAACCCCAAGATGACTGTCTCAAATCTAGAGGGATCCTGAGGTCACTGGAGCAACACGAAAGGGCTCCGTGGACCCCAAATCAACTCGAGATGAGAGCTTTTCCCTGGCTTCGACTCAAGAGGAATACCAATTTTCCACAAGCACCTCAAGAGGAGGCTTCTCTCAGCTACAGGTATGTGAGAGGGACCCTGAGTTTGTGGCCTCAAGTGGAATGGACACCGAGATGCTCTGACTCGAAGTAAGGCCGGATATCCCTGCAGTGAATTGAATGCAGGCTCGTCTTGCATCTCCCAAGACGAAGGGATGTCTGAATCCCCTGTGGAGACCTCAGAGAAAGACCTAGTTCTCCGCCTCATCGCGACCGGAGGCCTCACATCCTTTGAAAACTCGAGAGGTCTGAGGAGATCAATGCTTCCAAAGGAGACGATGCCTGACTCCTCTTGAAAATGGATAGGAGTCCCAGGATCCCTGTGGCACGTCGAAAGGGACCCTGCGTCTCCCGCCTCACGTGGAGACGCGTCCCAATTGCCATGCCAAGACTCGAGGAGAATCCCGAGGTGTCCCTCGCACCTAGGCAGGAGTCCTGACGTCGCTGAACAAACACGTGTCTGGAAGGGCCCTCCCCGTCGTAACTCGAGAATATACCCCAGGTTCCGGCCGGAACTCAAGAAAAACCATGAGACTTCCCCCTCGCCGCGAGATGAGGCCCGATTCCCCTGCACTGCGTGCAGAGCAATTCCGTCTTCCACATCAAACGTGAAAGGAGCCTTGATTTCCTCGATGGCACTCCAGAGAAAACCCAAGATCACTGTCTCAAGTCTAGAGGGATCCTGAGGTCACTGGAGCAACACGAAAGGGCTCCGTGGACCCCAAATCAACTCGAGATGAGAGCTTAGTCCCTGGCTTCAACTCAAGAGGAATACCAACTTTCCACAAGCACCTCAAGAGGAGGCTTCTCTCAGCTACATGTATGTGTGAGGACCCTGAGTTTGTGGCCTCAAGTGGAGTGGACACCGAGATGCTCTGACTCGAAATAAGGCCGGATATCCATGCAGTGAATTGAATGCAGGCTCGTCTTGCATCTCCCAAGACGAAGGGATGTCTGAATCCCCTGTGGAGACCACAGAGAAAGACCTAGTTCTCCGCCTCATCGCAACCGGAGGCCTCACATCCTTTGAAAACTCGAGCGGTCCCCGCAGAACAAAGCTTCCAATGGAGACGATGCCTGACTCCTCTTGAAAATGGATAGGAGTCCCAGGATCCCTGTGGCACGTGGAAAGGGACCCTGGGTCTCCCGCCTCACGTGGAGACGCGTCCCAATTGCCATGCCAAGACTCGAGGAGAATCCCGAGGTGTCCCTCGCACCTAGGCAGGAGTCATGACGTCGCTGAACAAACACGTGTCTGGAAGGGACCTCCCCGTCGTAACTCGAGAATATAAATCAGGTTCCGGCCGCAACTCGAGAAAAAATATGAGACTTCCCCCTCGCCGCGAGATGAGGCCCGATGCCCCTGCACTGCGTGCAGAGCAATTCCGTGTTCCACATCAAACGTGAAAGGAGCCTTGATTTCCTTGATGGCACTCCAGAGAAAACCCAAGATCACTGTCTCAAGTCTAGAGGGATCCTGAGGTCACTGGAGCAACACGAAAGGGCTCCGTGGACCCCAAATCAACTCGGGATGAGAGCTTAGTCCCTGGCTTCGTCTGAAGAGGAATACCAACTTTCCAGAAGCACATCAAGAGGAGGCTTCTCTAAGCTACAGGTATGTGAGAGGGACATTGAGTTTGTGGCCTCAAGTGGAATGGACACCGAGATGCTCTGACTCGAAGTAAGGCCGGATATGCCTGCAGTGAATGGAATGCAGGCTCGTCTTGCATCTCCGAAGACGAAGGGATGTCTGAATCCCCTGTGGAGACCACAGAGAAAGAACTAGTCGTCCGACTCCACGCGAACGGAGGCCTCACATCCTTTGAAAACTCGAGAGGTCCGCGGAGATCAATGCTTCCAAAGGAGACGATGCCTCACTCCTCTTGAAAATGGATAGGAATCCCAGGATCCCTGTGGCACGTGGAAAGGGACCCTGGGTCTCCCGCCTCACGTGCAGACGCCTCCCAATTGCCATGCCAAGACTCGAGGAGAATCCCGAGGTGTCCCTCGCTCCTAGGCAGGAGTCCTGACGTCGCTGAACAAACACGTGTCTGGAAGGGCCCTCCCCGTCGAAACTCGAGAATATACCCCAGGTTCTGGCCGCAACTCGAGAAAAACCATGAGACTTCCCCCTCGCCGCGACATGAGGCCCGATTCCCCTGCACTGCGTGCAGAGCAATTCCGTGTTCCACATCAAACATGAAAGGAGCCTTGATTTCCTTGATGGCACTCCAGAGAAAACCCAAGATCACTGTCTCAAGTCTAGAGGGATCCTGAGGTCACTGGAGCAACACGAAAGGGCTCCGTGGACCCCAAATCACCTCGAGATGAGAGCTTAGTCCCTGGCTTCGACTCAAGAGGAATGCCTAATTCCACAAGCACCTCAAGAGGAGGCTTCTCTCAGCTACAGGTAGGTGAGAGGGACCCTGAGTTTGTGGCCTCAAGTGGAATGGACACCGAGATGCTCTGACTCGAAGTAAGGCCGGATATCCCTGCAGTGAAATGAATGCAGGCTCCTCTTGCATCTCCCAAGACGAAGGTATGTCTGAATCCACTGTGGAGACCACAGAGAAAGACCTAGTTCTCCGCCTCATCGAGACCGGAGGCCTCACATCCTTTGAAAACTCAACAGGTCCGCGGAGATCAATGCTTCCAAAGGAGACGATGCCTGACTCCTCTTGAAAATGGATAGGAGTACCAGGATCCCTGTGGCACGTAGAAAGGGACCCTAGGTCTCCCGCCTCACGTGGAGACGCGTCCCAATTGCCATGCCAAGACTCGAGGAGAATCCCGAGGTGTCCCTCGCACCTAGGCAGGAGTCCTGACGTTGCTGAACAAACACGTGTCTGGAAGGGCCCTCCCCGTCGTAACTCGAGAATATACCCCAGGTTCCGCCCGCAACTCGAGAAAAACCATGAGACTTCCCCCTCGCCGCGAGATGAGGACCGATTCCCCTGCACTGTGTGCAGAGCAATTCTGTGTTCTACATCAAACGTGAAAGGAGCCTTGATTTCCTTGATGGCACTCCAGAGAAAACCCAAGATCACTGTCTCAAGTCTAGAGGGATCCTGAGGTCACTGGAGCAACACGAAAGGGCTCCGTGGACCGCAAATCAACTCGAGATGAGAGCTTAGTCCCTGGTTTCGACTCAAGAGGAATACCAAGTTTCCACAAGCACCTCAAGAGGAGGCTTTTGTCAGCTACAGGTATGTGAGAGGGACCCTGAGTTTGTGGCCTCAAGTGGAATGGACACCGAGATGCTCTGACTTGAAGTAAGGCCGGATATGCCTGCAGTGAATTGAATGCAGGCTCGTCTTGCATATCCCAAGACGAAGGGATGTCTGAATCCCCTGTGGAGACCACAGAGAAAGACCTAGTCCTCCACATCAACGCGATCGAAGGCCTCACATCCTTTGAAAACTCGAGAGGTCCGCGGAGATCAATGCTTCCAAAGGAGACGATGCCTGACTCCTCTTGAAAATGGATAGGAGTCCCAAGATCCCTGTGGCACGTGGAAAGGAACCCTGGGTCTCCCGCCTCACGTGGAGACGCGTCCCAATTGCCATGCCAAGACTCGAGGAGAATCCCGAGGTGTCCCTCGCACCTAGGCAGGAGTCATGACGTCGCTGAACAAACACGTGTCTGGAAGGGACCTCCCCGTCGTAACTCGAGAATATAAATCAGGTTCCGGCCGCAACTCGAGAAAAAATATGAGACTTCCCCCTCGCCGCGAGATGAGGCCCGATGCCCCTGCACTGCGTGCAGAGCAATTCCGTGTTCCACATCAAACGTGAAAGGAGCCTTGATTTCCTTGATGGCACTCCAGAGAAAACCCAAGATCACTGTCTCAAGTCTAGAGGGATCCTGAGGTCACTGGAGCAACACGAAAGGGCTCCGTGGACCCCAAATCAACTCGGGATGAGAGCTTAGTCCCTGGCTTCGTCTGAAGAGGAATACCAACTTTCCAGAAGCACATCAAGAGGAGGCTTCTCTAAGCTACAGGTATGTGAGAGGGACATTGAGTTTGTGGCCTCAAGTGGAATGGACACCGAGATGCTCTGACTCGAAGTAAGGCCGGATATGCCTGCAGTGAATGGAATGCAGGCTCGTCTTGCATCTCCGAAGACGAAGGGATGTCTGAATCCCCTGTGGAGACCACAGAGAAAGAACTAGTCGTCCGACTCCACGCGAACGGAGGCCTCACATCCTTTGAAAACTCGAGAGGTCCGCGGAGATCAATGCTTCCAAAGGAGACGATGCCTCACTCCTCTTGAAAATGGATAGGAATCCCAGGATCCCTGTGGCACGTGGAAAGGGACCCTGGGTCTCCCGCCTCACGTGCAGACGCCTCCCAATTGCCATGCCAAGACTCGAGGAGAATCCCGAGGTGTCCCTCGCTCCTAGGCAGGAGTCCTGACGTCGCTGAACAAACACGTGTCTGGAAGGGCCCTCCCCGTCGAAACTCGAGAATATACCCCAGGTTCTGGCCGCAACTCGAGAAAAACCATGAGACTTCCCCCTCGCCGCGACATGAGGCCCGATTCCCCTGCACTGCGTGCAGAGCAATTCCGTGTTCCACATCAAACATGAAAGGAGCCTTGATTTCCTTGATGGCACTCCAGAGAAAACCCAAGATCACTGTCTCAAGTCTAGAGGGATCCTGAGGTCACTGGAGCAACACGAAAGGGCTCCGTGGACCCCAAATCACCTCGAGATGAGAGCTTAGTCCCTGGCTTCGACTCAAGAGGAATGCCTATTTCCACAAGCACCTCAAGAGGAGGCTTCTCTCAGCTACAGGTAGGTGAGAGGGACCCTGAGTTTGTGGCCTCAAGTGGAATGGACACCGAGATGCTCTGACTCGAAGTAAGGCCGGATATCCCTGCAGTGAAATGAATGCAGGCTCCTCTTGCATCTCCCAAGACGAAGGTATGTCTGAATCCACTGTGGAGACCACAGAGAAAGACCTAGTTCTCCGCCTCATCGAGACCGGAGGCCTCACATCCTTTGAAAACTCAACAGGTCCGCGGAGATCAATGCTTCCAAAGGAGACGATGCCTGACTCCTCTTGAAAATGGATAGGAGTACCAGGATCCCTGTGGCACGTAGAAAGGGACCCTAGGTCTCCCGCCTCACGTGGAGACGCGTCCCAATTGCCATGCCAAGACTCGAGGAGAATCCCGAGGTGTCCCTCGCACCTAGGCAGGAGTCCTGACGTTGCTGAACAAACACGTGTCTGGAAGGGCCCTCCCCGTCGTAACTCGAGAATATACCCCAGGTTCCACCCGCAACTCGAGAAAAACCATGAGACTTCCCCCTCGCCGCGAGATGAGGACCGATTCCCCTGCACTGTGTGCAGAGCAATTCTGTGTTCTACATCAAACGTGAAAGGAGCCTTGATTTCCTTGATGGCACTCCAGAGAAAACCCAAGATCACTGTCTCAAGTCTAGAGGGATCCTGAGGTCACTGGAGCAACACGAAAGGGCTCCGTGGACCGCAAATCAACTCGAGATGAGAGCTTAGTCCCTGGTTTCGACTCAAGAGGAATACCAAGTTTCCACAAGCACCTCAAGAGGAGGCTTTTGTCAGCTACAGGTATGTGAGAGGGACCCTGAGTTTGTGGCCTCAAGTGGAATGGACACCGAGATGCTCTGACTTGAAGTAAGGCCGGATATGCCTGCAGTGAATTGAATGCAGGCTCGTCTTGCATATCCCAAGACGAAGGGATGTCTGAATCCCCTGTGGAGACCACAGAGAAAGACCTAGTCCTCCACATCAACGCGATCGAAGGCCTCACATCCTTTGAAAACTCGAGAGGTCCGCGGAGATCAATGCTTCCAAAGGAGACGATGCCTGACTCCTCTTGAAAATGGATAGGAGTCCCAAGATCCCTGTGGCACGTGGAAAGGAACCCTGGGTCTCCCGCCTCACGTGGAGACGCGTCCCAATTGCCATGCCAAGAATCGAGGAGAATCCCGAGGTGTCCCTCGCACCTAGGCAGGAGTCCTGACGTCGCTGAACAAACACGTGTCTGGAAGGGCCCTCCCCGTCATAACTCGAGAATATAAATCAGGTTTCGGCCGCATCTCGAGAAAAAATATGAGACTTCCCCCTCGCCGCGAGATGAGGCCCGATTCCCCTGCACTGCGTGCAGAGCAATTCCGTGTTCCACATCAAACGTGAAAGGAGGCTTGATTTCCTTGATAGCACTCCAGAGAAAACCCAAGATCACTGTCTCAAGTCTAGAGGGATCCTGAGGTCACTGGAGCAACACGAAAGGGCTCCGTGGACCCCAAATCAACTCGAGATGAGAGTTTAGGCTCTGGCTTCGACTGAAGAGGAATACCAACTTTCCACAAGCACCTCAAGAGGAGGGTTCTCTCAGCTACAGGTATGTGAGAGGACCCTGAGTTTGTGGCCTCAAGTGGAATGGACACCGAGATGCTCTGACTCGAAGTAAGGCCGGATATCCCTGCAGTGAATTGAATGCAGGCTCGTCTTGCATCTCCCAAGACGAAGGGATGTCTGAATCCCCTGTGGAGACCACAGAGAAAGACGTAGTTCTCCGCCTCATCGAGACCGGAGGCCTCACATCCTTTGAAATCTCGAGAGGTCCGCGGAGATCAATGCTTCCAAAGGAGACGATGCCTGACTCCTCTTGAAAATGGATAAGAGTCCCAGGATCCCTGTGGCACGTAGAAAGGGACCCTGGGTCTCCCGCCTCACGTGGAGACGCGTCCCAATTGCCATGCCAAGACTCGAGGAGAATCCCGAGGTGTCCCTCGCACCTAGGCAGGAGTCCTGCCGTCGCTGAACAAACACGTGTCTGGAAGGGCCCTCCCCGTCGTAACTCGAGAATATACCCCAGGTTCCGCCCGCAACTCGAGACAAACCATGAGACTTCCCCCTCGCCGCGAGATGAGGACCGATTCCCCTGCACTGTGTGCAGAGCAATTCCGTGTTCCACATCAAACGTGAAAGGAGCCTTGATTTCCTTGATGGCACTCCAGAGAAAACCCAAGATCACTGTCTCAAGTCTAGAGGGATCCTGAGGTCACTGGAGCAACATGAAAAGGCTCCGTGGACCCCAAATCAACTCGAGATGAGAGCTTAGTCCCTGGCTTCGACTCAAGAGGAATACCAACTTTCCACAAGCACCTCAAGAGGAGGCTTCTCTCAGCTACAGGTATGTGAGAGGGACCCTGAGTTTGTGGCCTCAAGTGGAATGGACACCGAGATGCTCTGACTCGAAGTAAGGCCGGATATCCCTGCAGTGAATGGAATGCAGGCTCGTCTTGCATCTCCCAAGACGAAGGGATGTCTGAATCCCCTGTGGAGACCACAGAGAAAGAACTAGTCGTCCGACTCCACGCGACCTGAGGCCTCACATCCTTTGAAAACTCGAGAGGTCCGCGGAGATCAATGCTTCCAAAGGAGACGATGCCTCACTCCTCTTGAAAATGGATAGGAGTCCCAGGATCCCTGTGGCACGTAGAAAGGGACCCTGGGTCTCCCGCCTCACGTGGAGACGCGTCCCAATTGCCATGCCAAGACTCGAGGAGAATCCCGAGGTGTCCCTCGCACCTAGGCAGGAGTCCTGACGTCGCTGAACAAACACGTGTCTGGAAGGGCCCTCCCCGTCGTAACTCGAGAATATACCACAGGTTCTGGCCTCAACTCGAGAAAAACCATGACACTTCCCCCTCGCCGCGAGATGAGCCCTGATTCCCCTGCACTGCCTGCAGAGCAATTCCGTGTTCCACATCAAACGTGAAAGGAGCCTTGATTTCCTTGATGGCACTCCAGAGAATACCCAAGATCACTGTCTCAAGTCTAGAGGGATCCTGAAGTCGCTGGAGCAACACGAAAGGGCTCCGTGTACCCCAAATCAACTCGAGATGAGAGCTTAGTCCCTGGCTTCGACTCAAGAGGAATACCAACTTTCCACAAGCACCTCAAGAGGAGGCTTCTCTCAGCTACAGATATGTGAGAGGGACCCTGAGTTTGTGGCCTCAAGTGGAATGAACACCGAGATGCTCTGACTCGAAGTAAGGCCGGATATGCCTGCAGTGAATTGAATGCAGGCTCGTCTTGCATCTCCGAAGACGAAGGGATGTCTGAACCCCTGTGGAGACCACAGAGAAAGACCTAGTCGTCCGACACAATGCGACCGGAGGCCTCACATCCTTTGAAAACTCGAGAGGTCCGCGGAGATCAATGCTTCCAAAGGAGACGATGCCTGACTCCTCTTGAAAATGGATAGGAGTCCCAGGATCCCTGTGGCACGTGGAAAGGGACCCTGGGTCTCCAGCCTCACGTGGAGACGCGTCCCAATTGCCATGCCAAGACTCGAGGAGAATCCCGAGGTGTACCTCGCACCTAGGCAGGAGTCCTGACGTCGCTGAACAAACACGTGTCTGGAAGGGCCCTCCCCGTCGTAACTCGAGAATATACCCCCGGTTCCGGCCACAACTCGAGAAAAACCATGAGACTTCCAGCTCGCCGCGAGATGAGGCCCGATTCCCCTACACTGCGTGCAGAGCAATTCCGTGTTCCACATCAAACGTGAAAGGAGCCTTGATTTCCTTGATGGCACTCCAGAGAAACCCCAAGATGACTGTCTCAAATCTAGAGGGATCCTGAGGTCACTGGAGCAACACGAAAGGGCTCCGTGGACCCCAAATCAACTCGAGATGAGAGCTTTTCCCTGGCTTCGACTCAAGAGGAATACCAACTTTCCACAAGCACCTCAAGAGGAGGCTTCTCTCAGCTACAGGTATGTGAGAGGGACCCTGAGTTTGTGGCCTCAAGTGGAATGGACACCGAGATGCTCTGACTCGAAGTAAGGCCAGATATCCCTGCAGTGAATTGAATGCAGGCTCGTCTTGCATCTCCCAAGACGAAGGGATGTCTGAATCCCCTGTGGAGACCACAGAGAAAGACCTAGTTCTCCGCCTCATCGCGACCGGAGGCCTCACATCCTTTGAAAACTCGAGAGGTCTGAGGAGATCAAGGCTTCCAAAGGAGAAGATGCCTGACTCCTCTTGAAAATGGATAGGAGTCCCAGGATCCCTGTGGCACGTCGAAAGGGACCCTGCGTCTCCCGCCTCACGTGGAGACGCGTCCCAATTGCCATGCCAAGACTCGAGGAGAATCCCGAGGTGTCCCTCGCACCTAGGCAGGAGTCCTGACGTCGCTGAACAAACACGTGTCTGGAAGGGCCCTCCCCGTCGTAACTCGAGAATATACCCCAGGTTCCGGCCGGAACTCAAGAAAAACCATGAGACTTCCCCCTCGCCGCGAGATGAGGCCCGATTCCCCTACACTGCGTGCAGAGCAATTCCGTGTTCCACATCAAACGTGAAAGGAGCCTTGATTTCCTCGATGGCACTCCAGAGAAAACCCAAGATCACTGTCTCAAGTCTAGAGGGATCCTGAGGTCACTGGAGCAACACGAAAGGGCTCCGTGGACCCCAAATCAACTCGAGATGAGAGCTTAGTCCCTGGCTTCAACTCAAGAGGAATACCAACTTTCCACAAGCACCTCAAGAGGAGGCTTCTCTCAGCTACATGTATGTGTGAGGACCCTGAGTTTGTGGCCTCAAGTGGAGTGGACACCGAGATGCTCTGACTCGAAATAAGGCCAGATATCCATGCAGTGAATTCAATGCAGGCTCGTCTTGCATCTCCCAAGACGAAGGGATGTCTGAATCCCCTGTGGAGACCACAGAGAAAGACCTAGTTCTCCGCCTCATTGCAACCGGAGGCCTCACATCCTTTGAAAACTCGAGCGGTCCCCGCAGAACAAAGCTTCCAATGGAGACGATGCCTGACTCCTCTTGAAAATGGATAGGAGTCCCAGGATCCCTGTGGCACGTAGAAAGGGACCCTGGGTCTCCCGCCTCACGTGGAGACGCGTCCCAATTGCCATGCCAAGACTCGAGGAGAATCCCGAGGTGTCCCTCGCACCTAGGCAGGAGTCATGACGTCGCTGAACAAACACGTGTCTGGAAGGGACCTCCCCGTCGTAACTCGAGAATATAAATCAGGTTCCGGCCGCAACTCGAGAAAAAATATGAGACTTCCCCCTCGCCGCGAGATGAGGCCCGATGCCCCTGCACTGCGTGCAGAGCAATTCCGTGTTCCACATCAAACGTGAAAGGAGCCTTGATTTCCTTGATGGCACTCCAGAGAAAACCCAAGATCACTGTCTCAAGTCTAGAGGGATCCTGAGGTCACTGGAGCAACACGAAAGGGCTCCGTGGACCCCAAATCAACTCGGGATGAGAGCTTAGTCCCTGGCTTCGTCTGAAGAGGAATACCAACTTTCCAGAAGCACATCAAGAGGAGGCTTCTCTAAGCTACAGGTATGTGAGAGGGACATTGAGTTTGTGGCCTCAAGTGGAATGGACACCGAGATGCTCTGACTCGAAGTAAGGCCGGATATGCCTGCAGTGAATGGAATGCAGGCTCGTCTTGCATCTCCGAAGACGAAGGGATGTCTGAATCCCCTGTGGAGACCACAGAGAAAGAACTAGTCGTCCGACTCCACGCGACCGGAGGCCTCACATCCTTTGAAAACTCGAGAGGTCCGCGGAGATCAATGCTTCCGAAGGAGACGATGCCTGACTCCTCTTGAAAATGGATAGGATTCCCAGGATCCCTGTGGCACGTGGAAAGGGACCCTGGGTCTCCAGCCTCACGTGGAGACGCGTCCCAATTGCCATGCCAAGACTCGAGGAGAATCCCGAGGTGTACCTCGCACCTAGGCAGGAGTCCTGACGTCGCTGAACAAACACGTGTCTGCAAGGGCCCTTCCCGTCGTAACTCGAGAATATACCCCCGGTTCCGGCCACAACTCGAGAAAAACCATGAGACTTCCAGCTCGCCGCGAGATGAGGCCCGATTCCCCTGCACTGCGTGCAGAGCAATTCCGTGTTCCACATCAAACGTGAAAGGAGCCTTGATTTCCTTGATGGCACTCCAGAGAAACCCCAAGATGACTGTCTCAAATCTAGAGGGATCCTGAGGTCACTGGAGCAACACGAAAGGGCTCCGTGGACCCTAAATCAACTCGAGATGAGAGCTTTTCCCAGGCTTCGACTCAAGAGGAATACCAACTTTCCACAAGCACCTCAAGAGGAGGCTTCTCTCAGCTACAGGTATGTGAGAGGGACCCTGAGTTTGTGGCCTCAAGTGGAATGGACACGGAGATGCTCTGACTCGAAGTAAGGCCGGATATCCCTGCAGTGAATTGAATGCAGGCTCGTCTTGCATCTCCCAAGACGAAGGGATGTCTGAATCCCCTGTGGAGACCACAGAGAAAGACCTAGTTCTCCGCCTCATCGCGACCGGAGGCCTCACATCCTTTGAAAACTCGAGAGGTCTGAGGAGATCAAGGCTTCCAAAGGAGACGATGCCTGACTCCTCTTGAAAATGGATAGGAAAATCGAAAGGGACCCTGGGTCTCCCGCCTCACGTGGAGACGCGTCCCAATTGCCATGCCAAGACTCGAGGAGAATCCCGAGGTGTCCCTCGCACCTAGGCAGGAGTCCTGACGTCGCTGAACAAACACGTGTCTGGAAGGGCCCTCCCCGTCGTAACTCGAGAATATACCCCAGGTTCTGGCCGGAACTTAAGAAAAACCATGAGACTTCCCCCTCGCCGCGAGATGAGGCCCGATTCCCCTACACTGCGTGCAGAGCAATTCCGTGTTCCACATCAAACGTGAAAGGAGCCTTGATTTCCTCGATGGCACTCCAGAGAAAACCCAAGATCACTGTCTCAAGTCTAGAGGGATCCTGAGGTCACTGGAGCAACACGAAAGGGCTCCGTGGACCCCAAATCAACACGAGATGAGAGCTTAGTCCCTGGCTTCAACTCAAGAGGAATACCAACTTTCCACAAGCACCTCAAGAGGAGGCTTCTCTCAGCTACATGTATGTGTGAGGACCCTGAGTTTGTGGCCTCAAGTGGAGTGGACACCGAGATGCTCTGACTCGAAATAAGGCCGGATATCCATGCAGTGAATTGAATGCAGGCTCGTCTTGCATCTCCCAAGACGAAGGGATGTCTGAATCCCCTGTGGAGACCACAGAGAAAGACCTAGTTCTCCGCCTCATCGCAACCGGAGGCCTCACATCCTTTGAAAACTCGAGCGGTCCGCGCAGAACAAAGCTTCCAAAGGAGACGATGCCTGACTCATCTTGAAAAAGGATAGGAGTCCCAGGATCCGTGTGGCACGTGGAAAGGTACCCTGGGTCTCCGCCTCAGGTGGAGACGGGTCCAAATTGCCATGCCAAGACTCGAGGAGAATCCCGAGGTGTCCCTCGCACCTAGGCAGGAGTCCTGACGTCGCTGAACAAACACGTGTCTG
This sequence comes from Dama dama, assembly GCF_033118175.1. NCBI lineage: Eukaryota > Metazoa > Chordata > Mammalia > Artiodactyla > Cervidae > Dama > Dama dama. The sequence continues at coordinate 6,141,425 of NC_083697.1, read as the reverse complement.
CAAGGGCCCTCCCCGTCGTAACTCGAGAATATACCCCAGGGTCTGGCGGCAACTCGAGAAAAACTATGAGACTTCCACCTCGCCGCGAGATGAGGCCCGATTCCCCTGCACTGCGTGCAGAGCAATTCCGTGTTCCACATCAAACGTGAAAGGAGCCTTGATTTCCTCGATGGCACTCCAGAGAAAACCCAAGATCACTGTCTCAAGTCTAGAGGGATCCTGAGGTCACTGGAGCAACACGAAAGGGCTCCGTGGACCCCAAATCAACTCGAGATGAGAGTTTAGGCTCTGGCTTCGACTGAAGAGGAATACCAACTTTCCACAAGCACCTCAAGAGGAGGGTTCTCTCAGCTACAGGTATGTGAGAGGACCCTGAGTTTGTGGCCTCAAGTGGAATGGACACCGAGATGCTCTGACTCGAAGTAAGGCCGGATATCCCTGCAGTGAATTGAATGCAGGCTCGTCTTGCATCTCCCAAGACGAAGGGATGTCTGAATCCCCTGTGGAGACCACAGAGAAAGACCTAGTTCTCCGCCTCATCGAGACCGGAGGCCTCACATCCTTTGAAATCTCGAGAGGTCCGCGGAGATCAATGCTTCCAAAGGAGACGATGCCTGACTCCTCTTGAAAATGGATAGGAGTCCCAGGATCCCTGTGGCACGTAGAAAGGGACCCTGGGTCTCCCGCCTCACGTGGAGACGCGTCCCAATTGCCATGCCAAGACTCGAGGAGAATCCCGAGGTGTCCCTCGCACCTAGGCAGGAGTCCTGACGTCGCTGAACAAACACGTGTCTGGAAGGGCCCTCCCCGTCGTAACTCGAGAATATACCCCAGGTTCCGCCCGCAACTCGAGACAAACCATGAGACTTCCCCCTCGCCGCGAGATGAGGACCGATTCCCCTGCACTGTGTGCAGAGCAATTCCGTGTTCCACATCAAACGTGAAAGGAGCCTTGATTTCCTTGATGGCACTCCAGAGAAAACCCAAGATCACTGTCTCAAGTCTAGAGGGATCCTGAGGTCACTGGAGCAACACGAAAAGGCTCCGTGGACCCCAAATCAACTCGAGATGAGAGCTTATTCCCTGGCTTCGACTCAAGAGGAATACCAACTTTCCACAAGCACCTCAAGAGGAGGCTTCTCTCAGCTACAGGTATGTGAGAGGGACCCTGAGTTTGTGGCCTCAAGTGGAATGGACACCGAGATGCTCTGACTCTCAGTAAGGCCGGATATCACTGCAGTGAATGGAATGCAGGCTCGTCTTGCATCTCCCAAGACGAAGGGATGTCTGAATCCCCTGTGGAGACCACAGAGAAAGAACTAGTCGTCCGACTCCACGCGACCGGAGGCCTCACATCCTTTGAAAACTCGAGAGGTCCGCGGAGATCAATGCTTCCAAAGGAGACGATGCCTGACTCCTCTTGAAAATGGATAGGAGTCCCAGGATCCCTGTGGCACGTGGAAAGGGACCCTGGGTCTCCCGCCTCACGTGGAGACGCGTCCCAATTGCCATGCCAAGACTCGAGGAGAATCCCGAGGTGTCCCTCGCACCTAGGCAGGAGTCCTGACGTCGCTGAACAAACACGTGTCTGGAAGGGCCCTCCCCGTCGTAACTCGAGAATATACCCCAGGTTCTGGCCGCAACTCGAGAAAAACCATGACACTTCCCCCTCGCCGCGAGATGAGCCCTGATTCCCCTGCACTGCCTGCAGAGCAATTCCGTGTTCCACATCAAACGTGAAAGGAGCCTTGATTTCCTTGATGGCACTCCAGAGAATACCCAAGATCACTGTCTCAAGTCTAGAGGGATCCTGAGGTCGCTGGAGCAACACGAAAGGGCTCCGTGGACCCCAAATCAACTCGAGATGAGAGCTTAGTCCCTGGCTTCGACTGAAGAGGAATACCAACTTTCCACAAGCACCTCAAGAGGAGGCTTCTCTCAGCTACAGATATGTGAGAGGGACCCTGAGTTTGTGGCCTCAAGTGGAATGAACACCGAGATGCTCTGACTCGAAGTAAGGCCGGATATGCCTGCAGTGAATTGAATGCAGGCTCGTCTTGCATCTCCGAAGACGAAGGGATGTCTGAATCCCCTGTGGAGACCACAGAGAAAGACCTTGTCGTCCGACACAACGCGACCGGAGGCCTCACATCCTTTGAAAACTCGAGAGGTCCGCGGAGATCAATGCTTCCAAAGGAGACGATGCCTGACTCCTCTTGAAAATGGATAGGAGTCCCAGGATCCCTGTGGCACGTGGAAAGGGACCCTGGGTCTCCAGCCTCACGTGGAGACGCGTCCCAATTGCCATGCCAAGACTCGAGGAGAATCCCGAGGTGAACCTCGCACCTAGGCAGGAGTCCTGACGTCGCTGAACAAACACGTGTCTGCAAGGGCCCTCCCCGTCGTAACTCGAGAATATACCCCCGGTTCCGGCCACACCTCGAGAAAAACCATGAGACTTCCAGCTCGCCGCGAGATGAGGCCCGATTCCCCTACACTGCGTGCAGAGCAATTCCGTGTTCCACATCAAACGTGAAAGGAGCCTTGATTTCCTTGATGGCACTCCAGAGAAACCCCAAGATGACTGTCTCAAATCTAGAGGGATCCTGAGGTCACTGGAGCAACACGAAAGGGCTCCGTGGACCCCAAATCAACTCGAGATGAGAGCTTTTCCCTGGCTTCGACTCAAGAGGAATACCAACTTTCCACAAGCACCTCAAGAGGAGGCTTCTCTCAGCTACAGGTATGTGAGAGGGACCCTGAGTTTGTGGCCTCAAGTGGAATGGACACCGAGATGCTCTGACTCGAAGTAAGGCCAGATATCCCTGCAGTGAATTGAATGCAGGCTCGTCTTGCATCTCCCAAGACGAAGGGATGTCTGAATCCCCTGTGGAGACCACAGAGAAAGACCTAGTTCTCCGCCTCATCGCGACCGGAGGCCTCACATCCTTTGAAAACTCGAGAGGTCCGCGCAGAACAATGCTTCCAAAGGAGACGATGCCTGACTCCTCTTGAAAATGGATAGGAGTCCCAGGATCCCTGTGGCACGTCGAAAGGGACCCTGCGTCTCCCGCCTCACGTGGAGACGCGTCCCAATTGCCATGCCAAGACTCGAGGAGAATCCCGAGGTGTCCCTCGCACCTAGGCAGGAGTCCTGACGTCGCTGAACAAACACGTGTCTGGAAGGGCCCTCCCCGTCGTAACTCGAGAATATACCCCAGGTTCCGGCCGGAACTCAAGAAAAACCATGAGACTTCCCCCTCGCCGCGAGATGAGGCCCGATTCCCCTGCACTGCGTGCAGAGCAATTCCGTCTTCCACATCAAACGTGAAAGGAGCCTTGATTTCCTCGATGGCACTCCAGAGAAAACCCAAGATCACTGTCTCAAGTCTAGAGGGATCCTGAGGTCACTGGAGCAACACGAAAGGGCTCCGTGGACCCCAAATCAACTCGAGATGAGAGCTTAGTCCCTGGCTTCAACTCAAGAGGAATACCAACTTTCCACAAGCACCTCAAGAGGAGGCTTCTCTCAGCTACATGTATGTGTGAGGACCCTGAGTTTGTGGCCTCAAGTGGAGTGGACACCGAGATGCTCTGACTCGAAATAAGGCCGGATATCCATGCAGTGAATTGAATGCAGGCTCGTCTTGCATCTCCCAAGACGAAGGGATGTCTGAATCCCCTGTGGAGACCACAGAGAAAGACCTAGTTCTCCGCCTCATCGCAACCGGAGGCCTCACATCCTTTGAAAACTCGAGCGGTCCCCGCATAACAAAGCTTCCAATGGAGACGATGCCTGACTCCTCTTGAAAATGGATAGGAGTCCCAGGATCCCTGTGGCACGTAGAAAGGGACCCTGGGTCTCCCGCCTCACGTGGAGACGCGTCCCAATTGCCATGCCAAGACTCGAGGAGAATCCCGAGGTGTCCCTCGCACCTAGGCAGGAGTCATGACGTCGCTGAACAAACACGTGTCTGGAAGGGACCTCCCCGTCGTAACTCGAGAATATAAATCAGGTTCCGGCCGCAACTCGAGAAAAAATATGAGACTTCCCCCTCGCCGCGAGATGAGGCCCGATGCCCCTGCACTGCGTGCAGAGCAATTCCGTGTTCCACATCAAACGTGAAAGGAGCCTTGATTTCCTTGATGGCACTCCAGAGAAAACCCAAGATCACTGTCTCAAGTCTAGAGGGATCCTGAGGTCACTGGAGCAACACGAAAGGGCTCCGTGGACCCCAAATCAACTCGGGATGAGAGCTTAGTCCCTGGCTTCGTCTGAAGAGGAATACCAACTTTCCAGAAGCACATCAAGAGGAGGCTTCTCTAAGCTACAGGTATGTGAGAGGGACATTGAGTTTGTGGCCTCAAGTGGAATGGACACCGAGATGCTCTGACTCGAAGTAAGGCCGGATATGCCTGCAGTGAATGGAATGCAGGCTCGTCTTGCATCTCCGAAGACGAAGGGATGTCTGAATCCCCTGTGGAGACCACAGAGAAAGAACTAGTCGTCCGACTCCACGCGACCGGAGGCCTCACATCCTTTGAAAACTCGAGAGGTCCGCGGAGATCAATGCTTCCAAAGGAGACGATGCCTGACTCCTCTTGAAAATGGATAGGAGTCCCAGGATCCCTGTGGCACGTGGAAAGGGACCCTGGGTCTCCCGCCTCACGTGGAGACGCGTCCCAATTGCCATGCCAAGACTCGAGGAGAATCCCGAGGTGTCCCTCGCACCTAGGCAGGAGTCCTGACGTCGCTGAACAAACACGTGTCTGGAAGGGCCCTCCCCGTCATAACTCGAGAATATACCCCAGGTTCCTGCCGCAACTCGAGAAAACCATGACACTTCCCCCTCGCCGCGAGATGAGCCTTGATTCCCCTGCACTGCGGGCAGAGCAATTCCGTGTTCCACATCAAACGTGAAAGGAGCCTTGATTTCCTTGATGGCACTCCAGAGAATACCCAGATCACTGTCTCAAGTCTAGAGGGATCCTGAGGTCGCTGGAGCAACACGAAAGGGCTCCGTGTACCCCAAATCAACTCGAGATGAGAGCTTAGTCCCTGGCTTCGACTCAAGAGGAATACCAACTTTCCACAAGCACCTCAAGAGGAGGCTTCTCTCAGCTACAGATATGTGAGAGGGACCCTGAGTTTGTGGCCTCAAGTGGAATGAAAACCGAGATGCTCTGACTCGAAGTAAGGCCGGATATGCCTGCAGTGAATTGAATGCAGGCTCGTCTTGCATCTCCCAAGACGAAGGGATGTCTGAATCCCCTGTGGAGACCACAGAGAAAGACCTAGTCGTCCGACACAACGCGACCGGAGGCCTCACATCCTTTGAAAACTCCAGAGGTCCGCGGAGATCAATGCTTCCAAAGGAGACGATGCCTGACTCCTCTTGAAAATGGATAGTAGTCCCAGGATCCCTGTGGCACGTGGAAAGGGACCCTGGGTCTCCAGCCTCACGTGGAGACGCGTCCCAATTGCCATGCCAAGACTCGAGGAGAATCCCGAGGTGTACCTCGCACCTAGGCAGGAGTCCTGACGTCGCTGAACAAACACGTGTCTGCAAGGGCCCTCCCCGTCGTAACTCGAGAATATACCCCCGGTTCCGGCCACAACTCGAGAAAAACCATGAGACTTCCAGCTCGCCGCGAGATGAGGCCCGATTCCCCTGCACTGCGTGCAGAGCAATTCCGTGTTCCACATCAAACGTGAAAGGAGCCTGATTTCCTTGATGGCACTCCAGAGAAACCCCAAGATGACTGTCTCAAATCTAGAGGGATCCTGAGGTCACTGGAGCAACACGAAAGGGCTCCGTGGACCCCAAATCAACTCGAGATGAGAGCTTTTCCCTGGCTTCGACTCAAGAGGAATACCACCTTTCCACAAGCACCTCAAGAGGAGGCTTCTCTCAGCTACAGGTATGTGAGAGGGACCCTGAGTTTGTGGCCTCAAGTGGAATGGACACCGAGATGTTCTGACTCTAAGTAAGGCCGGATATCCCTGCAGTGAATTGAATGCAGGCTCGTCTTGCATCTCCCAAGACGAAGGGATGTCTGAATCCCCTGTGGAGACCACAGAGAAAGACCTAGTTCTCCGCCTCATCGCGACCGGAGGCCTCACATCCTTTGAAAACTCGAGAGGTCTGAGGAGATCAAGGCTTCCAAAGGAGACGATGCCTGACTCCTCTTGAAAATGGATAGGAGTCCCAGGATCCCTGTGGCACGTCGAAAAGGACCCTGGGTCTCCCGCCTCACGTGGAGACGCGTCCCAATTGCCATGCCAAGACTCGAGGAGAATCCCGAGGTGTCCCTCGCACCTAGGCAGGAGTCCTGACGTCGCTGAACAAACACGTGTCTGGAAGGGCCCTCCCCGTCGTAACTCGAGAATATACCCCAGGTTCTGGCCGGAACTCAAGAAAAACCATGAGACTTCCCCCTCGCCGCGAGATGAGGCCCGATTCCCCTACACTGCGTGCAGAGCAATTCCGTGTTCCACATCAAACGTGAAAGGAGCCTTGATTTCCTCGATGGCACTCCAGAGAAAACCCAAGATCACTGTCTCAAGTCTAGAGGGATCCTGAGGTCACTGGAGCAACACGAAAGGGCTCCGTGGACCCCAAATCAACTCGAGATGAGAGCTTAGTCCCTGGCTTCAACTCAAGAGGAATACCAACTTTCCACAAGCACCTCAAGAGGAGGCTTCTCTCAGCTACATGTATGTGTGAGGACCCTGAGTTTGTGGCCTCAAGTGGAGTGGACACCGAGATGCTCTGACTCGAAATAAGGCCGGATATCCATGCAGTGAATTGAATGCAGGCTCGTCTTTCATCTCCCAAGACGAAGGGATGTCTGAATCCCCTGTGGAGACCACAGAGAAAGACCTAGTTCTCCGCCTCATCGCAACCGGAGGCCTCACATCCTTTGAAAACTCGAGCGGTCCCCGCAGAACAAAGCTTCCAATGGAGACGATGCCTGACTCCTCTTGAAAATGGATAGGAGTCCCAGGATCCCTGTGGCACGTAGAAAGGGACCCTGGGTCTCCCGCCTCACGTGGAGACGCGTCCCAATTGCCATGCCAAGACTCGAGGAGAATCCCGAGGTGTCCCTCGCACCTAGGCAGGAGTCATGACGTCGCTGAACAAACACGTGTCTGGAAGGGACCTCCCCGTCGTAACTCGAGAATATAAATCAGGTTCCGGCCGCAACTCGAGAAAAAATATGAGACTTCCCCCTCGCCGCGAGATGAGGCCCGATGCCCCTGCACTGCGTGCAGAGCAATTCCGTGTTCCACATCAAACGTGAAAGGAGCCTAGATTTCCTTGATGGCACTCCAGAGAAAACCCAAGATCACTGTCTCAAGTCTAGAGGGATCCTGAGGTCACTGGAGCAACACGAAAGGGCTCCGTGGACCCCAAATCAACTCGGGATGAGAGCTTAGTCCCTGGCTTCGTCTGAAGAGGAATACCAACTTTCCAGAAGCACATCAAGAGGAGGCTTCTCTAAGCTACAGGTATGTGAGAGGGACATTGAGTTTGTGGCCTCAAGTGGAATGGACACCGAGATGCTCTGACTCGAAGTAAGGCCGGATATGCCTGCAGTGAATGGAATGTAGGCTCGTCTTGCATCTCCGAAGACGAAGGGATGTCTGAATCCCCTGTGGAGACCACAGAGAAAGACCTAGTCGTCCGACACAACGCGACCGGAGGCCTCACATCCTTTGAAAACTCGAGAGGTCCGCGGAGATCAATGCTTCCAAAGGAGACGATGCCTGCCTCCTCTTGAAAATGGATAGGAGTCCCAGGATCCCTGTGGCACGTGGAAAGGGACCCTGGGTCTCCCGCCTCACGTGGAGACGCGTCCCAATTGCCATGCCAAGACTCGAGGAGAATCCCGAGGTGTACCTCGCACCTAGGCAGGAGTCCTGACGTCGCTGAACAAACAGGTGTCTGCAAGGGCCCTCCCCGTCGTAACTCGAGAATATACCCCAGGTTCTGGCCGCAACTCGAGAAAAACCATGAGACTTCCCCCTCGCCGCGAGATGAGGCCCGATTCCCCTGCACTGCGTGCAGAGCAATTCCTTGTTCCACATCAAACATGAAAGGATCCTTGATTTCCTTGATGGCATTCCAGAGAAAACCCAACATCATTGTCTCAAATCTAGAGAGATCCTGAGGTCACTGGAGCAACACGAAAGGGCTCCGTGGACCCCAAATCAACTCGAGATGAGAACTTTTCCCTGGCTTCGACTCAAGAGGAATACCAACTTTCCACAAGCACCTCAAGAGGAGGCTTCTCTCAGCTACAGGTATGTGAGAGGGACCCTGAGTTTGTGGCCTCAAGTGGAAAGGACACCGAGATGCTCTGACTCGAATTAAGGCCAGATATCCCTGCAGTGAATTGAATGCAGGCTCGTCTTGCATCTCCCAAGACGAAGGGATGTCTGAATCCCCTGTGGAGACCACAGAGAAAGACCTAGTTCTCCGCCTCATCGCGACCGGAGGCCTCACATCCTTTGAAAACTCGAGAGGTCAGCGCAGAACAAAGCTTCCAAAGGAGACGAAACCTGACTCATCTTGAAAATGTATAGGAGTCCCAGGATCCCTGTGGCACGTGGAAAGGGACCCTGGGTCTCCCGCCTCACGTGGAGACGCGTCGCAATTGCCATGCCAAGCCTCGAGGAGAATCCCGAGGTGTCCCTCACACCTAGGCAGGAGTCCTGCCGTCGCTGAACAAACACGTGTCTGGAAGGGCCCTCCCCGTCATAACTCGAGAATATACCCCAGGTTCCGGCCGCAACTCGAGAAAAACCATGAGACTTCCCCCTCCCCGCGAGATGAGGCCCGATTCCCCTTCACTTCGTGCAGAGCAATTCCGTGTTCCACATCAAACGTGAAAGGAGCCTTGATTTCCTTGATGGCACTCCAGAGAAAACCCAAGATCACTGTCTCAAGTCTAGAGGGATCCTGAGGTCACTGGAGCAAAACGAAAGGGCTCCGTGGACCCCAAATCAACTCGAGATGGGAGCTTAGTCCCTGGATTCGACTCAAGAGGAATACCAACGTTCCACAAACACCTCAAGAGGAGGCTTCTCTCAGCTACATGTATGTGAGAGGGACCCTGAGTTTGTGGCCTCAAGTGGAATGGATACCGAGATGCTCTGACTCGAAGTAAGGCCGGATATGCCTGCAGTGAATTGAATGCAGGCTCGTCTTGCATCTCCGAAGACGAAGGGATGTCTGAATCCCCTGTGGAGACCACAGAGAAAGACCTAGTTCTCCGCCTCAACGCGACCGGAGGCCTCACATCCTTTGAAAATTCGAGAGGTCCGCGCAGAACAAAGCTTCCAAAGGAGACGATGCCTGACTCCTCTTGAAAATGGATAGGCGTCCCAGGATCCCTGTGGCACGTGGAAAGGGACCCTGGGTCTCCCGCCTCACGTGGAGAGGCGTCCCAATTGCCATGCCAAGACTCGAGGAGAATCCCGAGGTGTCCCTCGCACCTAGGCAGGAGTCCTGACGTCGCTGAACAAACACGTGTCTGGAAGGGCCCTCCCCGTCGTAACTCGAGAATATACCCCAGGTTCCGGCCGCAACTCGAGAAAAACCATGAGACTTCCCCCTCGACGCGAGATGAGGCCCGATTCCCCTGCACTGCGTGCAGAGCAATTCCGTGTTCCACATCAAACGTGAAAGGAGCCTTGATTTCCTTGATGGCACTCCAGAGAAAACCCAAGATCACTGTCTCAAGTCTAGAGGGATCCTGAGGTCACTGGAGCAACACGAAAGGGCTCCGTGGACCCCAAATCAACTCGACATGAGAGCTTAGTCCCTGGCTTCGACTCAAGAGGAATACCAACTTTCCACAAGCACCTCAAGAGGAGGCTTCTCTCAGCTACAGGTATGTGAGAAGGACCCTCAGTTTGTGGCCTCAAGTGGAATGGACACCGAGATGCTCTGACTCGAAATAAGGCCGGATATCCCTGCAGTAAATTGGATGCAGGCTCATCTTGCATCTCCCAAGACGAAGTGATGACTGAATCCCCTGTGGAGACCACAGAGAAAGACCTAGTCCTCCGCCTCATCGCGACAGGAGGCCTCACATCATTTGAAAACTCGAGAGGTCCGTGGAGATCAATGCTTCCAAAGGAGACGATGCCTGACTCTTCTTGAAAATGGATAGGAGTCCCAGGATCCCTGTGGCACGTGGAAAGGGACCCTGGGTCTCCCGCCTCACGTGGAGACGCGTCCCAATTGCCATGCCAAGACTAGAGGAGAATACCGAGGTGTCCCTCGCACCTAGGCAGGAGTCCTGACGTCGCTGAACAAACACGTGTCTGGAAGGGCCCTCCCCGTCGTAACTCGGGAATATACCCCAGGTTCCGTCCGCAACTCGAGAAAAACCATGAGACTTCCCCCTCGCCCCGAGATGAGGCCCGATTCCGTGCACTGCGTGCAGAGCAATTCCATGTTCCACATCAAATGTGAACGGAGCCTTGATTTCCTTGATGGCACTCCAGAGAAAACCCAAGATCACTGTCTCAAGTCTAGAGGGATCCTGAGGTAACTGGAGCAACAGGAAAGGGCTCCATGGATCGCAAATCAACTCGAGATGAGAGGTTTGTCCCTGGCTTCGACTCAAGAGGAATACCAACTTTCCACAAGCACCTCAAGAGGAGGCTTCTCTCAGCTACAGGTATGTGAGAGGGACCCTGAGTTTGTGGCCTCAAGTGGAATGGACACCGAGATGCTCTGACTCGAAGTAAGGCCGGATATCCCTGCAGTGAATGTAATGAAGGCTCGTCCTGCATCTCCTAAGACAAAGGGATGCCTGAATCCCCTGTGGAGACCACAGAGAAAGACCTAGTCCTCCGCCTCAACGCGACCGGAGGCCTCACATCCTTTGAAAACTCGAGAGGTCTGCGGAGATCATTGCTTCCAAAGAGACTTCGCATGACTCCTCTTGAAAATGGACAAGAGTCCCAGGATCCCTGTGGCACGTGGAAAGGGACACTGGGTCTCCCGCCTCACGTGGAGACGCGTCCCAATTGCCATGCCAAGACTCGAAAAGAATCCCGAGGTGTCCCTCGCACCTAGGCAGGAGTCCTGACGTCGCTGAACAAACACGTGTGTGGAAGGGCCCTCCCCATCGTAACTCGAGAATATACCCCTGGTTCCGGCGTTACTGGAGAAAAACCACGAGACTTCCCCCTCGCCGCGAGATGAGGCCCGATTCCCCTGCACTGCGTGCAGAGCAATTCCGTGTTCCACATCAAACGTGAAAGGAGCCTTGATTTCCTTGATGGCACTCCAGAGAAAACCCAAGATCACTGTCTCAAGTCTAGAGGGATCCTGAGGTCACTGTAGCAACAAGAAAGGGCTCCGTGGACCCCAAATCAACTGGAGATGAGAGCTTAGTCCCTGGCTTCGACTCAAGAGGAATACCAACTATCCACAAGCCCCTGAAGTGTTGGCTTCTCTCAGCCACAGGTATGTGAGAAGGACCCTGAGTTTGTGGCCTCAAGTGGAATGGACACCGAGATGCTCTGACTCGAAGTAAGGCCGGATATCCCTGCAGTGAATTGAATGCAGGCTCGTCTTGCATCTCCCAAGACGAAGGGATGCCTGAATCCCCTGTGGAGACCACAGAGAAAGACCTAGTCCTCCGCCTCAACGCGACTGGAGGCCTCACATCCTTTGAAAACTCGAGAGGTCCGCGGAGATCAATGCTTCCAAAGGAGACGATGCCTGACTCCTCTTGAAAATGGATAGGCGTCCCAGGATCCCTGTGGCACGTGGAAAGGGACCCTGGGTCTCCCGCCTCACGTGGAGACGCGTCCCAATTGCCATGCCAAGACTCGAGGAGAATCCCGAGGTGTCCCTCGCACCTAGGCAGGAGTCCTGACGTCGCTGAACAAACACGTGTCTGGAAGGGCCCTCCCCGTCGTAACTCGAGAATATACCCCAGGTTCCGGCCGCAACTCGAGAAAAACCATGAGACTTCCCCCTCGACGCGAGATGAGGCCCGATTCCCCTCTACTGCGTGCAGAGCAATTCCGTGTTCCACATCAAACGTGAAAGGAGCCTTGATTTCCTTGATGGCACTCCAGAGAAAACCCAAGATCACTGTCTCAAGTCTAGAGGGATCCTGAGGTCACTGGAGCAACACGAAAGGGCTCCGTGGACCCCAAATCAACTCGACATGAGAGCTTAGTCCCTGGCTTCGACTCAAGAGGTATACCAACTTTCCACAAGCACCTCAAGAGGAGGCTTCTCTCAGCTACAGGTATGTGAGAAGGACCCTCAGTTTGTGCCCTCAAGTGGAATGGACACCGAGATGCTCTGACTCGAAATAAGGCCGGATATCCCTGCAGTAAATTGGATGCAGGCTCATCTTGCATCTCCCAAGACGAAGCGATGACTGAATCCCCTGTGGAGACCACAGAGAAAGACCTAGTCCTCCGCCTCATCGCGACAGGAGGCCTCACATCATTTGAAAACTCGAGAGGTCCGTGGAGATCAATGCTTCCAAAGGAGACGATGCCTGACTCTTCTTGAAAATGGATAGGAGTCCCAGGATCCCTGTGGCACGTGGAAAGGGACCCTGGGTCTCCCGCCTCACGTGGAGACGCGTCCCAATTGCCATGCCAAGACTAGAGGAGAATACCGAGGTGTCCCTCGCACCTAGGCAGGAGTCCTGACGTCGCTGAACAAACACGTGTCTGGAAGGGCCCTCCCCGTCGTAACTCGAGAATATACCCCAGGTTCCATCCGCAACTCGAGAAAAACCATGAGACTTCCCCCTCGCCCCGAGATGAGGCCCGATTCCGTGCACTGCGTGCAGAGCAATTCCATGTTCCACATCAAATGTGAACGGAGCCTTGATTTCCTTGATGGCACTCCAGAGAAAACCCAAGATCACTGTCTCAAGTCTAGAGGGATCCTGAGGTAACTGGAGCAACAGGAAAGGGCTCCATGGATCGCAAATCAACTCGAGATGAGAGGTTTGTCCCTGGCTTCGACTCAAGAGGAATACCAACTTTCCACAAGCACCTCAAGAGGAGGCTTCTCTCAGCTACAGGTATGTGAGAGGGACCCTGATTTTGTGGCCTCAAGTGGAATGGACACCGAGATGCTCTGACTCGAAGTAAGGCCGGATATCCCTGCAGTGAATGTAATGAAGGCTCGTCCTGCATCTCCTAAGACAAAGGGATGCCTGAATCCCCTGTGGAGACCACAGAGAAAGACCTAGTCCTCCGCCTCAACGCGACCGGAGGCCTCACATCCTTTGAAAACTCGAGAGGTCTGCGGAGATCATTGCTTCCAAAGAGACTTTGCCTGACTCCTCTTGAAAATGGACAAGAGTCCAAGGATCCCTGTGGCACGTCGAAAGGGACCCTGGGTCTCCCGCCTCACGTGCAGATGCGTCGCAATTGCCATGCCAAGACTCGAGGAGAATCCCGACGTGTCCCTCGCACCTAGGCATGAGTCCTGACGTCGCTGAACAAACACGTGTCTTGAAGGGCCCTCGCCGTCGTAACTCGAGAATATACCGCAGGTTCCGGCCGCATCTCGAGAAAAACCATGAGACTTCCCCTCGCCACAACATGAGGCCCGATTCCCCTGCACTGCGTGCGGAGCAATTCCGTGTTCCACATCAAACGTGAAAGGAGTCTTGATTTCCTTGATGTCACTCCAGAGAAAACCCAAGATCACTTTCTCAAGTCTAGAGGGATCCTGAGGTCAATGGAGCAACACGAAAGGGCTCCGTGGACCCCAAATCAACTCGAGATGAAAGCTTAGTCCCTGGCTTCAACTCAAGGGGAATACCAACTTTCAACAAGCACGTCAAGAGGAGGCTTCTCTCAGCTACAGGTATGTGAGAGGCACCATGTGTTTCTGGCCTCAAGTGGAATGGACACCGAGATGCTCTGACTCGAAGTAAGGACAGATATCCCTGCAGTGAATTGGATGCAGGCTCGCCTTCCATCTCCCAAGACGAAGGGATGTCTGAATCAACTGTGGAGACAACAGAGAAAGACCTAGTTCTCGCCACATCGCGACTGGAGGCCTCACATCCTTTGAAAACTCGAGAGGTCCGAGGAGATCAATGCTTCCAAAGGAAACGATGCCTGACTCCTCTTGAAAATGGATAGGATTCCCAGGACCCTGTGGCACGTGGAAAGGGACACTGGGTCTCCCGCCTCACCTGGAGACGCGTCCCAATTGCCATGCCAAGCCGCGGGGAGAATACCGAGGTGTCCATCGAACCTAGGCATGGGTCTGACGTCGCTGAACAAACACGTGTCTGGAAGGGAAACCCCCGTCGTAACTCGAGAATATACCCCAGGTTCCGGCCACAACTCGAGAAAAACCATGAGACTTCCCCCTCGCCGTGAGATGAGGCCCGATTCTCCTGCACTGCGTGCAGAGCAATTCCGTGTTCCACATCAAACGTGAAAGGAGCCTTGATTTCCTTGATGGCACTCCAGTGAAAACCCAAGATCAGTGTCTCAAGTCTAGAGGGATCCTGAGGTCACGGGAGCAGCAAGAAAGGGCTCCGTGGACCCCAAATCAACTCGAGATGAGAGCTTAGTCCCTGGCTTCGACTCAAGAGGAATACCAACTTTCCACAAGCACCTCAAGAGGAGGCTTCTCTAAGCTACAGGTATGTGAGAGGGACCCTGAGTTTGTGGCCTCAAGTGGAATGGACACCGAGATGCTCTGACTCGAAGTAAGGCCGGATATCCCTGCAGTGAATTGAATGCAGGCTCGTCTTGCATCTCCGAAGACTAAGGGATGTCTGAATCCCCTGAGGAGACCACAGAGAAATACCTAGTTCTCCGCCTCATCGCGACCGGAGACCTCACATCCTTTGAAAATTCGAGACCTCTGCGGAGATCAATGCTTCCAAAGGAGACGATGCCTGACTCCTCTTGAAAATGGATAGGAGTCCCAGGATCCCTGTGGCACGTGGAAAGGGACCCTGGGTCTCCCGCCTCACGTGGAGACGCATCCCAATTGCCATGCCAAGACTCGAGGAGATTCCCGAGGTGTCCCTCGCACCTAGACAGGAGTCCTGTCATCGCTGAACAAACACGTGTATGGAAGGGCCCTCCCCGTCGTAACTCGAGAATATACCCCAGGTTCCGGCCGCAACTCGAGAAAAACCATGAGACTTGTCCCTCGCTGCGAGATGAGGCCCCATTCCCCTGCACTGCGTGGAGAGTAATTCCGTGTTACACATCAAACATGAAAGGAGCCTTGATTTCCTTGATGGCACTCCAGAGAAAACCCAAGATCCCTGTCTCAAGTCTAGAGGGATCCTGAGGTCACTGGAGCAACACGGAAGGGCTCCGTGGACCCCAAATCAACTCGAGATGAGAGCTTAGTGTCTGGCTTCGACTCAAGACGATTACCAATTTTCCACAAGCACCTCAAGAGGAGGCTTGTCTCAGCTACAGGAATGTGAGAGGGACCCTGAGTTTGTGGCCTCCAGTGGAATGGACACCGAAAGGCTCTGACTCGAATTAAGGCCGGATATCCCTGCAGTGAATGGAAAGCAGGCTCGTCTTGCATCTCCCAAGACGAAGGGATGTCTGAATCCCCTGTGGAGACCACAGAGAAAGAACTAGTTCTCCGCCTCATCGCAACCGGAGGCCTCACATACTTTGAAAATTCTAGAAGTCCGCGGAGATCAATGCTTCCAAAGGAGACGATGCCTGACTCCTCTTGAAAATGGATAGGAGTCCCAGGATCCCTGTGGCACGTGGAAAGGGACCCTGGGTCTCCCGCCTCAGGTGGAGTCGCGTCCCAATTGCCATGCCAAGACTCGAGGAGAATTCCGAGGTGTCCCTCGCACCTAGGCAGGAGTCCTGACGTTGCTGAACAAACACGTGTCTGGAAGGGCCCTCCCCGTGGTAACTCGAGAATATACCCCAGGGTCCGGCCGCAACTCGAGTAAAACAATGAGACTTCCCCCTCGCCCCGAGATGAGGCCCGATTCCGTGCACTGCGTGCAGAGCAATTCCGTGTTCCACATCAAATGTGAACGGACCCTTGATTTCCTTGATGGCACTCCAGAGAAAACCCAAGATCACTGTCTCAAGTCTAGAGGGATCCTGAGGTAACTGGAGCAACACAAAAGGGCTCCGTGGACCCCAAATCAACGCGAGATGAGAGCTTGGTCCCTGGCTTCGACTCAAGAGGAATACCAACTTTCCACAAGCACCTCAAGAGGAGGCTTCTCTCAGCTACAGGTATGTGAGAGGGACCCTGAGTTTGTGGCCTCAAGTGGAATGGACACATAGATTCTCTGACTCGAAGTAAGGCCGGATATCCCTGCAGTGAATTGAATGCAGGCTTGTCTTGCATCTCCCAAGACGAAGGGATGTCTGAATCCCCAGGGGAAACCACAGAGAAAGACCTAGTTCTCCGCCTCATCGCGAGCTGAGGCCTCACATCGTTTGAAAACTCGAGAGGTCCGCGGAGATCAATGCTTCCAAAGGAGACGATGCCTGACTCCTCTTGAAAATGGATAGGAGTCCCAGGATCCCTGTGGCACGTGGAAAGGGACCCTGGGTCTCCCGCCTCACGTGGAGACGCGTCCCAATTGCCATGCCAAGACTCGAGGAGAATCCGAGGTGTCCCTCGCACCTAGGCATGAGTCCTGACGTCGCTGAACAAACACGTGTCTGGAAGGGAAACCCCCGTCGTAACTCGAGAATATACCCCACGTTCCGGCCACAACTCGAGAAAAACCATGAGACTTCCCCCTCGCCGTGAGATGAGGCCCGATTCCCCTGCACTGTGTGCAGAGCAATTCCGTGTTCCACATCAAACGTGAAAGGAGCCTTGATTTCCTTGATGGCACTCCAGAGAAAACCCAAGATCACTGTCTCAAGTCTAGAGGGATCCTGAGGTCACTGAATCAACACGAAAGGGCTTCGTGGAGCCCAAATCCACTCGAGATGAGAGCTTAGTCCCTGGCTTCGACTCAAGAGGAATACCAACTTTCCACAAGCACCTCAAGAGGAGGCTTCTCTCAGCTACAGGTATGTGAGAGGGACCCTGAGTTTGTGGCCTCAAGTGGAATGGACACCGAGATGCTCTGACTCGAAGTAAGGCCGCATATCCCTGCAGTGAATTGAAAGCAGTTTTGCCTTTCATCTCCCAAGACGAAGGGATCTCTGAATCCCCTCCGGAGACCACAGAGAAAGAACTAGTTCTCTGCCTCTTCGCGACCGGAGGCCTCACATCCTTTGAAAATTGGAGAGGTCCGCGGAGATCAATGCTTCCAAAGGAGACAATGCCTGACTCCTCTTGAAAATGGATAGGAGTCCCAGGATCCCTGTGGCACGTGGAAAGGGACCCTGGGTCTCCCGCCTCACGTGGAGACGCGTCCCAATTGCCATGCCAAGACTCGAGGAGAATACCGAGGTGTCCCTCGCACCTAGGCAGGAGTCCTGACTTCGCTGAAAAAACACGTGTCTGGAAGGGCCCTCCCCGTCGTAACTCGAGAATATACCCCAGGTTCTGGCTGCAACTCGAGAAAAACCATGAGACTTCCCCCTCGCCGCGAGATGAGGCCCGATTCCCCTGCACTGCGTGCGGAGCAATTCCGTGTTCCACATCAAACGTGAAAGGATCCTTGATTTCTTTGATGGCACTCCAGAGAAAACCCAAGATCACTGTCTCAAGTCTAGAGGGATCCTGAGGTCACTCGAGCAACACGAAAATCCTCCGTGGACCCCAAATCAACTCGAGATGAGAGCTTAGTCCCTGGCTTCGACTCAAGAGGAATACCAACTTTCCACAAGCACCTCAAGAGGACGCTTCTCTCAGCTACAGGTATGTGAGAGGGACCATGAGTTTCTGGCCTCAAGGGGAATGGACACCGAGATGCTCTGAATCGAAGTAAGGACAGATATCCCTGCAGTGAATTGTATGCAGGCTCGTCTTCCATCTCCCAAGACGAAGGGATGTCTGAATCAACTGTGGAGACAACATAGAAAGACCTAGTTCTCGCCACATCGCGACTGGAGGCCTCACATCCTTTGAAAACTCGAGAGGTCCGAGGAGATCAATGCTTCCAAAGGAAACGATGCCTGACTCCTCTTGAAAATGGATAGGATTCCCAGGACCCTGTGGCACGTGGAAAGGGACACTGGGTCTCCCGCCTCACCTGGAGACGCGTCCCAATTGCCATGCCAAGCCGCGGGGAGAATACCGAGGTGTCCATCGAACCTAGGCATGGGTCTGACGTCGCTGAACAAACACGTGTCTGGAAGGGAAACCCCTGTCGTAACTCGAGAATATACCCCGGGTTCCGGCCACAACTCGAGAAAAACCATGAGACTTCCCCCTCGCCGTGAGATGAGGCCCGATTCCCCTGTACTGCGTGCAGAGCAATTCCGTGTTCCACATCAAACGTGAAAGGAGCCTTGATTTCCTTGATGGCACTCCAGAGAAAACCCAAGATCACTGTCTCAAGTCTAGAGGAATCCTGAGGTAACTGGAGCAACACGAAAATGCTCCGTGGACCCCAAATCAACTCGAGATGAGAGCTTAGTCCCTGGCTTCGACTCAAGAGGAATACCAACTTTCCACAAGCACCTCAAGAGGAGGCTTCTCTTAGCTACAGTTATGTGAGAGGGACCCTGAGTTTGTGGCCTCAAGTGGAATGGACACCGAGATGCTCTGACTCGAAGTAAGGCCGGATATCCCTGCAGTGAATTGAATGCAGGCTCGTCTTGCATCTCCCAAGACGAAGGGATGCCTGAATCACCTGTGGAGACCACAGAAAAAAAACCTATTTCTCCGCCTCATCGCGGCCGGAGACCTCAAATCCTTTGAAAATTCGAAAGGTCCGCGGAGATCAATGTTTCCAAAGGAGACGATGCCTGACTCCTCTTGAAAATGAATAGGAGTCCCAGGATCCCTGTGGCATGTGGAAAGGGACCCTGGGTCTCCCGCCTCACGTGGAGACGCGTCCCAATTGCCATGCCAAGACTCGAGGAGAATCCCGAGGTGTCCCTCGCACCTAGGCCCGAGTCCTGGCGTCGCTGAACAAACACATGTCTGGAAGGGCTCTCCCCGTCGTAACTCAAGAATATACCCCAGGGTCCGTCCGCAACTCGAGAAAAACCATGAGACTTCCCCCTCGCCACGATATGAGGCCTGATTCCCCTGCACTGCGTACAGAGCAATTCCGTGTTCCACATCAAACGTGAAAGGAGACTTGATTTCCTTGATGGCACTCCAGAGAAAACCCAAGATCACTGTCTCAAGTCTAGAGGGATCCTGAGGTCACTGGAGCAACACGATTGGGCTCAGTGGACCCCAAATCAACTCGAGATGAGAGCTTAGTCCCTGGCATCGACTCAAGAGGAATACCAACTTTCCACAAGCACCTCAAGACGAGGCTTCTCTCAGCTACAGGTATGGGAGAGGGACCCTGAGTTTGTGGCCTCAAGTGGAATGGACACCGAGATACTCTGACTCGAAGTAAGGCCGGATATCCCTGCAGTGAATTGAATGCAGGCTCGTCTTGCATCTCCCAAGACGAAGGGATGTCTGAATCCCCTGTGGAGACTACAGAGAAAGACCTAGTTCTCCGCCTCATCGCGGCCGGAGTCCTCACATCCTTTGAAAACTCTAGAGGTCCGCAGAGATCAATGCTTCCAAAGGAGACGATGCCTGACTCCTCTTGAAAATGGATAGGAGTTCCAGGACTCCTGTGGAACTTGGAAAGGGACACTTGTTCTCCCGCCTCACGTGGAGACGCGTCCCAATTGCCATGCCAAGACTCGAAGAGAATACCGATGTGCCCCTAGCACCTAGGCAGGAGTCCTGACGTCGCTGAACAAACACGTGTCTGGAAGGGCCCTCCCCATGGTAACTCGAGAATATACCCCAGGTTTGGTCCGCAACTCGAGAAAAACCATGAGACTTCCCATTCGCCCCGAGATGAGCCCCGATTACCCTGCACTGCGTGCAGAGGAATTCCGTATTCCACATCAAACGTGAAAGGAGCCTTGATTTCCTTGATGGCACTCCAGAGAAAACCGAAGATCACTGTCTCAATTCTATAGGGATCCTGAGGTCACTGGAGCAACACGAAAGGGCTCCGTGGACCCCAAATCAACTCGAGATGAGAGCTTAGTCCCTGGCTTCGACTTAAGAGGATTACCAATTTTCCACAAGCACCACAAGAGGAGGCCTCTCCCAGCTACAGGTAGGTGAGAGGGACCCTGAGTATGTGGCCTCAAGTGGAATGGACACCGAGATGCTCTGACTCGAAGTAAGGCCGGATATCCCTGCAGTGAAGTGAATGCAGGCTCGTCTTGCATCTCCCAAGAAGAAGGGATGTCTGAATCCCCTGTGGAGGCCACAGAGAAAGACCTAGTTCTCCGCCTCATCGCGACCGGAGTCCTCACATCCTTTGAAAACTCGAGAGGTCCGCGGAGATCAATGTTTCCAAAGGAGACGATGCCTGACTCCTCTTGAAAATGGATAGGAGTCCCAGGATCCCTGTGGCACGTGGAAAGGGACCCTGGGTCTCCCGCCTCACGTGGAGACGCGTCCCAATTGCCATGCCAAGACTCGAGGAGAATCCCGAGGTGTCCCTCGCACCTAGGCCCGAATCCTGGCGTCGCTGAACAAACACATGTCTGGAAGGGCTCTCCCCGTCGTAACTCAAGAATATACCCCAGGGTCCGTCCGCAACTCGAGAAAAACCATGAGACTTCCCCCTCGCCCCGAGATGAGGCCCGATTCCGTGCACTGCGTGCAGAGCAATTCCGTGTTCCACATCAAATGTGAACGGAGCCTTGATTTCCTTGATGGCACTCCAGAGAAAACCCAAGATCACTGTCTCAAGTTTAGAGGGATCCTGAGGTAACTGGAGCAACACGAAAATGCTCCGTGCACCCCAAATCAACTCGAGATGAGAGCTTAGTCCCTGGCTTCGACTCAAGAGGAATACCAACTTTCCACAAGCACCTCAAGAGGAGGCTTCTCTCAGCTACAGGTATGTGAGAGGGACCCTGAGTTTGTGGCCTCAAGTGGAATGGACACAGAGTTTCTCTGACTCGAAGTAAGGCCGGATATCCCTGCAGTGAATTGAATGCAGGCTCGTCTTGCATCTCCCAAGACGAAGGGATGTCTGAATCCCCAGTGGAGACCACAGAGAAAGACTTAGTTCTCCACCTCATCGTGACCGGAGGCCTCACATCCTTTGAAAACTCGAGATGTCTGGGGAGATCAATGCTTCCAAAGGAGACGATGACTTGAAAATGGATAGGAGTCCCAGGATCCCTGTGGCACGTGGAAAGGGACCCTGGGTCTCCCGCCTCACATAGAGACGCGTTCCAATTACCACGCCAAGAATCGAAGGGAATCCCGAGCTGTCCCTCGCACCTAGGCAGGAATCCTGACGTCGCTGAACAAACACAAGTCTGGAAGGGCCCTCCCCGTCGTAACTCGAGAATATACCCCAGGTTCCGGCCGCAACTCGAGAAAAACCAAGAGACTATCCACTCGCCGCGAGATGTGGCCCGATTCCCCTGCACTGCGTGCAGAGCAATTCCGTGTTCCACATCAAACGTGAAAGGAGCCTTGATTTCCTTGATGGCACTCCAGAGAAAACCCAAGATCACTGTCTCAAGTAGAGGGATCCTGAGGTCACTGGAGCAACACGAAAGGGCTCCGTGGACCCCAAATCAACTCGAGATGAGAGCTTAGTCCCTGGCTTCGCCTCAAGAGGAATACCAACTTTCCACAAGCACCTCAAGAGGAGGCTTCTCTCAGCTACAGGTATGTGAGAGGGCCCCTGAGTTTGTGGATTCAAGTGGAATGGACACCGAGATGCTCTGACTCGAAGTAAGACCGGATATCCCTGAAGTGAATTGAATGGAGGCTCGTCTTGCATCTCCCAAGACGAAGGGATGTCTGAATCCCCTGTGGAGACCACAGAGAAAGAGCTAGTCCTCCGCCTCATCACGACCGGAGGCCTCACATCCTTTGAAAACTCGAGAGGTCTGCGGAGATCAATGCTTCCAAAGGAGACGATGCCTGACTCCTCTTGAAAATGGATAGGAGTCCCAGGATCCCTGTGGCACGTGGAAAGGTACCCTAGGTCTCCCGCCTCACGTGGAGACGCGTCCCAATTGCCATGCCAAGACTCGAGGAGAATCCCGAGGTGTCCCTCGCACCTTGGCAGGAGTCCTGACGTCGCTGAAAAACACGTGTCTGGAAGGGCCCTCCCCGTCGTAACTCGCGAATATACCCCAGGTTCCGGCCGCAAATCGAGAAAAACCATGAGACTTCCTCCTCGCCGCGAGATGAGGCCCGATTCCCCTGCACTGCGTGCAGGGCAGTACCGTGTTCCACATCAAACGTGAAAGGAGCCTTGATTTCCTTGATGGGACTGCAGAGAAAACCCAAGATCACTGGCTCAAGTCTAGAGGGATCCTGAGGTCACTGGAGCAACATGAAAGGGCTCCGTGTAACCCAAATCTACTCGAGATGCGAGCTTAGTCCCTGGCTTCGACTCAAGAGGAATACCAACTTTCCACAAGTACCTCAAGAGGAGGCTTCTCTCAGCTACAGGTATGTGAGAGGGACCCTGAGTTTGTGGCCTCAAGTGGAATGGACACCGAGATCATCTGACTCGAAGTAAGGCCGGATATCCCTGCAGTGAATTGAATGCAGGCTCGTCTTGCATCTCCCAAGACGAAGGGTTGTCTGAATCCCCTGTGGAGACCACAGAGAAAGACCTAGTTGTCAGACTCCACGCGATCGGAGCCTCACATCCTTTGAAAACTCGAGAGGTCCGCGGAGATCAATGCTTCCAAAGGAGACGATGCCTCACTCCTCTTGAAAATGGATAGGAGTCCCAGGATCCCTGTGGCACGTGGAAAGGGACCCTGGGTCTCCCGCCTCACGTGGAGACGCGTCCCAATTGCCATGCCAAGACTCGAGGAGAATCCCGAGGTGTCCCTCGCACCTAGGCATGAGTCCTGACGTCGCTGAAGAAACACGTGTCTGGAAGGGCCCTCCCCGTCGTAACTCGCGAATATACCCCAGGTTCCGGCCGCAACTCGAGAAAAACCATGAGACTTCCCCCTCGCCGCGAGATGAGTCCCGATTCCCTTGCACTGCGTGCAGAGCAATTCCGTGT
Source organism: Dama dama (assembly GCF_033118175.1). NCBI lineage: Eukaryota > Metazoa > Chordata > Mammalia > Artiodactyla > Cervidae > Dama > Dama dama. The sequence continues at coordinate 6,118,244 of NC_083697.1, read as the reverse complement.
TCCACATCAAACGTGAAAGGAGCCTTGATTTCCTTGATGGCACGCCAGAGAAACCGCAAGATCACTGTCTCAAGTCTAGAGGGATCCTGAGGTCACTGTAGCAAGACGAAAAGGCTCCGTGGACCCCAAATCAACTCGAGATGAGAGCTCAGTCCCTGGCTGCGACTCAAGAGGAATACCAACTTTCCACAAGCACCTCAAGAGGAGGCTTGTTTCAGCTACAGGAATGTGAGAGGGACCCTGAGTTTTTGGCCTCAAGTGGAATGGACACCGAGAAGCTCTGACTCGAAGTAAGGCCAGATATCCCTGCAGTGAATTGAATGCAGGCTCGTCTTGCATCTCCAAAGACGAAGGGATGTCTGAATCCCCAGTGGAGACCACAGAGAAAGACCTAGTTCTCTGCCTCATCGCGACCGGAGGCCTCACATCCTTTGAAAACTCGAGAGGTCCGCGGAGATCAATGCTTCCAAAGGAGACGATTCTTGAGTCCTCTTGGAAATGGATAGGATTCCCCGGATCCCTGCGGCAAGTGCAAAGGGACCCTGGGTCTCCCGCCTCATGTGGAGACGCGACCCAAATGCCATTCCAAGACTCGAGGAGAATCCCGAGTTGTCCCTCGCACCTAGGCAGGAGTCCTGACGTCGCTGAACAAACACGTGTCTGGAAGGGCCCTCCCCGTCGTAACTCGCGAATATACCCCAGGTTCCGGCCGCAACTCGAGAGAAACCATGAGACTTCCCCCTCGCCACGAGATGAGGCCCGATTCAACTGCACTGCATGCAGAGCAATTCCGTGTTCCACTTCAAACGAGAAAGGAGCCTAGATTTCCTTGATGCCACTCCAGAGAAAACCCAAGATCACTGTCTCAAGTCTAGAGGGATCCTGAGGTCACTGGAGCAACACGAAAGGGCTCCGTGGACCCCAAATCAACTCGAGATGAGAGCTTAGTGTCTGGCTTCGACTCAAGAGGAATACCAACTTTCCACAAGCACCTCAAGAGGAAGCTTCTCTCAGCTACAGGTATGTGAGAGGGACCCTGAGTTTGTGGCCTCAAGTGGAATGGACACCGAGATGCTCTGACTCGAAGTAAGGCCGGATATCCCTGCAGTGAATTGAATGCAGGCTCGTCTTGCATCTCCCAAGACGAAGGGGTGTCTGAATCACCTGTGGTGACCACAGAGAAAGAGCTAGTCCTCCGCCTCATCGCGACCGGAGACCTCACATCCTTTGAAAACTCGAGAGGTCCGCGGAGATCAATGCTTCCAAAGGAGACGATGCCTGACTCCTCTTGAAAATGGATAGGAGTCCCAGGATCCCTGTGGCACGTGGAAAGGGAACCTGGGTCTCCCGCCTTACGTGGAGACGCGTCCCAATTGCCATGCCAACACTCGAGGAGAATCCCGAGTTGTCCCTCGCACCAAGGCAGGTGTCTTTAAGTCGCTGAACAAACACGTGTATGGAAGGGCCTTTCCCATTGTAACTCTAGACTATACCCAAGCTTCCGGCCGCAACTCGAGAAGAACCATGAGACTTCCCCCTCGCCGCGAGATGAGGCCCGATTCCCCTGCACTACATGCAGAGCAACTCCGTGTTCCACATCAAACATGAAAGGAAACTTGATTTCCTTGATGGCACTCCAGAGAAAACCCAAGATCACTGTCTCAAGTCTAGAGGGATCCTGAGGTCACTGGAGCAACACGAAAGGGCTTCGTGGACCCCAAATCAACTCGAGATGCGAGGTTAGTCCCTGGCTTCGACTCAAGAGGAATACCAGCTTTCCACAAGCACCTGAAGTGTAGGCTTCTCTCAGCTACAGGTATGTGAGAGGGACCCTGAGTTTGTGGCCTCAAGTGGAATGGGCACCGAGATGCTCTGACTCGAAGTAAGGCCGGATATCCCTGCAGTGAATTAAATGCACGCTCGTCTTGCATCTCCCAAGACGAAGGGATGTCTGAATCCCCTGTGGAGACCACAGAGAAAGACCGAGTTCTCCGCCTCATTGCGACCTGAGGCCTCACTTCCTTTGAAAACTCGAGAGGTCCGCGGAGATCAATGCTTCCAAAGGAGACGATGCCTGACTCCTCTTGAAAATGGATAGGAGTCCCAGCATCCCTGTGGCACGTGGAAAGGGACCCTGGGTCTCCCGCCTCACGTGGAGACGCGTCCCAATTGCCATGCCAAGTCTTGTGGAGAATCGCGAAGTATCCCTCGCACCTAGGCAGGAGTCCTGACATCGCTGAACAAACACGTGACTGGAAGGGCCCTCCCCGTCGTAACTCGAGAATATACCCCAGGTTCCGGCCGCAACTCGAGAAAAACCATGAGACTTCCCCTTCGGTGCGATATCAGGCCCGATTCCCCTGCACTGCGTGCAGAGCAATTCTGTGTTCCACATCAAACTCGAAAGGAGCCTTGATTTCCTTGATGGCACTCCAGAGAAAACCCAAGATCACTCTCTCTAGTCTAGAGGGATCCTGAGGTCACCGTAGCAACACGAAAGGGCTCCGTGGACCCCAAATCAACTCGAGATGAGAGCTTAGTCCTTGGCTTCGACTCAAGAGGAACACCAACTTTCCACAAGCACCTCAAGAGGAGGCTTCTCTCAGCTACAGGTATGTGACAGGGACCCTGAGTTTGTGGCCTCAAGTGGAATGGACACCGAGATGCTCTGACTTGAAGTAAGGCCGGATATCCCTGCAGTGAATTGAATGCAGGCTCGTCTTGCATCTTCCAAGACGAAGGGATGTCTGAATCCCCTGTGGAAACCACAGAGAAAGACCTAGTCCTCCGCCTCAACGCGACCGGAGGCCTCACATCCTTTGAAAACTCTAAAGGTCTGCTGAGATCAATGCTTCCAAAGGAGACGATGCCTGACTCCTCTTGAAAATGGATAGGAGTCCCAGGATCCCTGTGGCACGTGGAAAGGGACACAAGTTCCCCCGCCTCACGTGGAGACGCGTCCCAATTGCCATGCCAAGACTCGAGGAGAATCCCGAGGTGTCCCTCGCACCTTGGCAGGAGTGCTGACGTCGCCGGACAAACACGTGTCTGGAAGGGCCCTCCCCATCGTAACTCGAGAATATTCCCCAGGTTCCGGCCGCAACTTGAGAAAAACCATGAGACTTCGCCTCACCGCGAGATGAGGCCCGATTCCCCTGCACTGCGTGCAGAGCAATTCCGTGTTCCACATCAAACGTGAAAGGAGCCTTGATTTCCTTGATGGCACTCCAGAGAAAACCCAAGATCACTGTCTCAAGTCTAGAGGGATCCTGAGGTCATTGGAGCAACACGAAAGGGCTCCGTGGACCCCAAATCAACTCGAGATGAGAGCTTAGTCCCTGGCTTCGACTCAAGAGGAATACCAACTTTCCACAAGCACCTCAAGAGGAGGCTTCTCTCAGCTACAGGTATGTGAGAGGGACCATGAGTTTGTGGCCTCAAGTGGAATGGACACCGAGATGCTCTGACTTGAAGTAAGGCCAGATATCCCTGCAGTGAATTGAATGCAGGCTCGTCTTGCATCTCCCAAGATGAAGGGATGTCTGAATCCCCTGTGGAGACAAAAGAGGAAGACCTAGTCCTCCGCCTCATCGCGACCAGAGGCCTCACATCCTTTGAAAATTCGAGAGGTCTGCGGAGATCAATGCTTCCAAAGGAGACGATGCCTGACTCCTCTTGAAAATGGATAGGAGTCCCAGGATCCCTGTCGCACGTGGAAAGGGACCCTGGGTCCCCGCCTCACGTGGAGACGCGTCCCAAATGCCATGCCAAGACTCGAGGAGAATCCAGAGGTTCCCTCGCACCTAGACACGAGTCCTGACGTCGCTGAATAAACACGTGTCTGGAAGGGCCCTCCCCGTCGTAACTCGAGAATATACCCAAGGTTCCGGCCGCAACTCGAGAAAAAATATGAGACTTCCCCCTCGCCGCGAGATGAGGCCCTTTTTCACTGCACTGTGTGCAGACCAATTCCGTATCCCATATCAAACTTGAAATGAGGCTTGATTTCCTTGATGGCACTCCAGAGAAAAAGCAAGATCACTGTCTCAAGTCTAGAGGGATCCTGAGGTCACTATAGCAACACGAAACGGCTCCTGGACCCCAAATCAACTCGAGATGAGAGCTTATTCCCTGGCTTCGACTCAAGAGGAATAGCAACTTTCCACAAGCACCTCAAGAGGAGGCTTCTCTCAGCTACAGGTATGTGAGAGGGACCCTGAATTTGTGGCCTCAAGTGGAATGGACACTGAGATGCTGTCTCGAAGTAAGGCCGGATATCCCTGCAGTGAATTGAATGCAGGCTCATCTTGCATCTCCCAAGACGAAGGGATGTCTGCATCCCCTGTGGAGACGACAGAGATAGACCTAGTTCTCCGCCTCATCGCGACCGGAGGCCTCACATCCTTTGAAAACTCGAGAGGTCCGCGGGGATCCATGTTTCCATATTAGACGATGCCTGACTACTCTTGAAAATGGATAGGAGTCCCAGGATTCCTGTGGTACGTCGAAAGCGACCCTGGGTCTCCCGCCTCACGTGGAGACGCGTCACAATTGCCATGCCGAGACTCGACGAGAATCCCGAGGTGTCCCTCGCACCTAGGCAGAAGTCCTGACATCGCTGAACAAACACGTGTCTGGAATGGCCCTCCCTGTTATAACTTGAGAATATACCCCAGGTCCCGGCCGCAACTCGAGAAAACCCATGAGACTTCCCCCTCGCCGCGAGATGAGACCCGATTCCCCTGCACTGCGTGCAGAGCAGTTTCGTGTTCCACATCAAAAGTGAAAGGAGCCTTGATTTCCTTGATGGCACTCCAGAGAAAACCCAAAATCACTGTCTCAAGTCTAGAGGGATCCTGAGGTCACTGGAGCAACACGAAAGGGCTCCATGGACCCCAAATCAACTCGAGATGAGACCTTAGTCCCTGGCTTCGAATCAAGAGGAATATCAACTTTCCACAAGCACCTCAAGAGGAGGCTTCTCTCAGCTACAGGTATGAGAGAGGGACCCTGAATTTGTGGCCTCAAGTGGAATGAACAACGAGATGCTCTGACTCGAAGTAAGGCCGGATATCCCTGCAGTGAATTGAATGCAGGATCGTCTTGCATCTCCAAGACGAAGGGGTGTCTGAATCCCCTGTTGAGACCAGAGAGAAAGACCTAGTTCTCCGCCTCATCGTGACTGGAGGCCTCACATCCTTTGAAAACTCGAGGGGTCCGCGGAGATCAATGCTTCCAAAGGAGACGATGCCTGACTCCTCTTGAAAATGGATAGGAGTCCCAGGATCCCTGTGGCACGTGGAAAGGGACCCTGGGTCTCCCGCTTCACGTGGAGACGCGTCCCAATTGCCATGACAAGATTCGAGGAGAATCCCGAGGTGTCCCTCACAGCTAGGCACGAGTCCTGACGTCGCTGAACAAACACGTGTCTAGAAGGGCCCTCCCCGTCGTAACTCGAGAATATACCCCAGGTTCCGGCCGCAACTCGAGAAAAACCATGAGATTTCCCCCTCGCCGCCAGATGAGGCCCGATTCCCCTGCACTGCGTGCAGTACAATTCCGTGTTTCACATCAAACGTGAAAGGAGCCTTGATTTCCTTGATGGCACTCCAGAGAAAACCCAAGATCACTGTCTCAAGTCTAGAGGGATCCTGAGGTCACTGGAGCAACACGAAATTTCCCCTTAGACCCCAAATCAACTCGAGATGAGAGCTTAGTCCCTGGCTTCGACTCAAGTGGAATACCAACTTTCCACAAGCACCTTAAGAGGAGGCTTCTCTAAGCTACAGGTATGTGAGAGGGACCCTGAGTTTGTGGCCTCAAGTGGAATGGACACCGAGATGCTCTGAGTCGAAGTAAGGCGGGATATCCCTGTAGTGAATAGAATGCAGGCTCGTCTTGCATCTCCCAAGACGAAGGGATGTCTGAATCCCCTGTGGAGATGACAGAGAAAGACCTAGTCCTCCGCCTCATCGCGACCGGAGACATCACATCCTATGAAAAATCGAGAGGTCTGCGGAGATCAATGCTTCCAAAGGAGACGATGCCTGACTCCTCTTGAAAATGGATAGGAGTCCCAGGATCCATCTGGCACGTGGAGAGGGACCCTGGGTCTCCCGCCTCACGTGGAGACGCGTTCCAATTGCCATGCCAAGACTCGAGGAGAATTCCGAGGTGTCCCTCGCACCTAGGCAGGAGTCCTAACGTCGCTGAGCAAACACGTTTCTGGAAGGGCCCTCCCCTTCGTAACTCGAGAATATACCCCAGATTCCGGCCGCAACTCGGGAAAAACAATGAGACTTCAAATTCGCCGCGAGATAAGGCCCAATTACCCTGCACTGCGTGCAGAGCAATTCCGTGTTCCACATCAAACATGATGGGAGCCTTGATTTCCTTGATGGAACTCCAGAGAAAACCCAAGATCACTGTCTCAAGTCTAGAGGGATCCTGAGGTCACTGGAACAACACGAAAGGGCTCCGTGGACCCCAAATCAACTCGGATGAGAGCTTAGTCCCTGGCTTCGACTCAAGAGGAATACCAACTTTCCACAAGCACCTCAAGAGGAGGCTTCTCTCAGCTACAGTTATGTGAGAGGGACCCTGATTTTGTGGCCTCAAGTGGAATGGACACCGAGATGCTCTGACTCGAGGTAAGGCCGAATATCCCTGCAGTGAATTGAATGCAGGGTCGTCTTGCATCTCCCAAGACGAAGGGATGTCTGAATCCCTTGTGGAGACCACAGAGAAAGACCTAGTTCTCCACCTCATCGCCACCGGAGGCCTCACATCCTTTGAAAACTCGAGAGGTCCGCGGAGATCAATGCTTCCAAAGGAGAAGATGCCTGACTCCTCTTGAAAATGGATAGGAGTCCCAGGATCCGTGTGGAACGTGGAAAGGGAACCTGGGTCTCCCGCCTCACGTGGAGACGCGTCCCAATGGCAATGCCAAGACTCGAGGAGAATTCCGAGGTGTCCCTGGCACCTAGGCAGGCGTCCTGACGTCGCTGAACAAACACGTGTCTGGAAGGGCCCTCCCCGTAGTAACTTGAGAATGTACCCCAGGTTCCGGCCGCAACTCGAGAAAAATCATGAGACTTCCCCCTCGCCGCGAGATGAGGCCCGATTCCCCTGCACTGCGTGCAGAGCAATTCCGTGTTCCACATCAAACGTGAAAGGAGCCTTGATTTCCTTGATGGCACTCCACAGAAAACCCAAGATCACTGTCTCAAGTCTAGAGAGATCCTGAGGTCACTGTAGCAACACGAAAGGGCTCCATGGACCCTAAATCAACTCGAGATGAGAGCTTAGTCCCTGGCTTCGACTCAAGGGGAATACCAACTTTCCACAAGCACCTCAAGAGGAGGCTTCTCTCAGCTACAGGTATGTGAGAGGGACCCTGAGTTTGTGGCCTCAAGTAGAATGGACACCGAGATGCTCTGACTCGAAGTAAGGCCGGATATCCCTGCAGTGAATTGAATGCAGGCTCGTCTTGCATCTCCCAAGACGAAGGGGTGTCTGAATCCCTTGTGGAGACCACAGAGAAAGACCTAGTTCTCCGCCTCATCGCGACCGGAGGCCTCACATCCTTTGAAAACTCGAGAGGTCCGGGGAGATCAATGCTTCAAAAGAAGACGATGCCTGACTCTTCTTGAAAATGGATAGGAGTCTCAGGATCCCTTTGGCACGTGGAAAGACACACTGGGTCTTCCGCCTCACGTGGAGACCCGTCCCAATTGCCATGCCAAGACTCGACGAGTATCCCGAGGTGTCCCTCGCACCTAGGCAGGAGTGCTGACGTCGCTGAACAAACACGTGTCTGGAAGGGCCCTCCCCGTAGTAACTCGAGAATATACCCCAGGTTCCGGCCGCAACTCGAGAAAAACCATGAGTATTCCCCCTCGCCGCGAGATGAGGCCCGATTCCCCTGCACAGCGTGCAGAGCAATTCCGTGTTCCACATCAAACGTGAAAGGAGCCTTGATTTCCTTGATGGCACTCCAGAGAAAACCCAAGATCACTGTCTCAAGTCTAGAGGGATCCTGAGGTCACTGGAGCAACAGGAAAGGGCTCCGTGGACCCCAAATCAACTCGAGATGAGAGCTTAGTCCCTGGCTTCGACTCAAGAGGAATACCAACTTTCCAAAAGCACCTCAAGAGGAGGCTTCTCTCAGCTACAGGTATGTGAGAGGGACCCTGAGTTTGTGGCCTCAAGTGGAATGGACACCGAGATGCTCTGACTCGAAGTAAGGCCGGATATCCCTGCAGTGAATTGAATGCAGGCTCGTCTTGCATCTCCCAAGACGAAGGGATGTCTGAATCCCCTGTGGAGACAACAGAGAAGGTACTAGTTCTCTGCCTCATCGCGACCGGAGGCCTCACATCCTTTGAAAACTCGAGAGGTCCGCGGAGATCAATGCTTCCAAAGGAGACGATGCCTGACTCCTCTTGAAAATGAGTAGGAATCCCAGGATCCTGTGGCACGTGGAAAGGGACACTGGGTCTACCGCCTCATGTGGAGACGCGTCCCAATTGCCATGCCAAGCCTCGGGGAGAATACCGAGTTGTCCATCGAACCTAGGCCTGGGTTTTGACGTCGATGAGCAAAGGCATGTCTGGAAGGGCACCCCAGTCGTAACTCGAGCATATACCCCAGATTCCGGCCGCAACTCGAGAAAAACCATGAAACTTCCCCCTCGCCGTGAGATGAGGCCCGATTACCCTGCACTGCGTGCAGAGCAATTCCGTGTTCCACATCAAACCTGAAAGGAGCCTTAATTTCCTTGATGGCACTCCAGAGAAAACCCAAGATCACTGTCTCACGTCTAGAGGGATCCTGGCGTCACTGTAGCAACACAAAAGGGCTCCCTGGAGCCCAAGTCAACTCGAGATGAGAGTTTAGTCCCTGGCTTCGTCTCAAGAGGAATACCAACTTTCCACAAGCACCTCAAGGGGAGGCTTCTCCCAGCTACAGGTATCTGAAAGGGACCCTGAGTTTGTGGCCTCAAGTGGAATGGACACCGAGATGCTCTGTCTCGAAGTAAGGCCAGATATCCCTGCAGTGAATTGAATGCAGGCTCGTCTTGCATCTCCCAAGACGAAGGGATGTCTGAATTCCCTGTGGAGACTACAGAGAAAGAACTAGTTCTCCGCCTCATTGCGACCAGAGGCGTCACATCCTTTGAAAGCTCCAGAGGTCGGCGGAGATCAATGCTTCCCAAGGAGACGATACCTGACTCCTCTTGAAAATGGATAGGAGTCCCAGGATCCCTGTGGCACGTGGAAAGGGACCCTGGGTCTCCCGCCTCACGTGGAGACGCGTCCCAATTGCCATGCCAAGACTCGAGGAGAATCCCGAGGTGTCCCTTGCACCTAGGCAGGAGTCCTGACGTCGCTGAACAAACACGTGTCTGGAAGGGCCCTCCCCGTCGGAACTCGAGAATATAACCCAGGTTCCGGCCGCAACACGAGAAATACCATGAGACTTCCCCCTCGCCGCGAGATGAGTCCCGATTCCCCTGCACTGCATGCAGAGCAATTCCGTGTTCCAAATCAAACGAGAAAGGAGCCTTGATTTCCTTGATGGCACTCCAGAGAAAACCCAAGATCACTATCTCAAGTCTAGAGGGATCCTGAGGTCACTGGAGCAACACGAAAGGCCTCCGGGGACCCCAAATCAACTCGAGATGAGAGCTTAGTCCCTGGCTTCGACTCAAGAGGAATACCAACTTTCCACAAGCACCTCAAGAGGAGGCTTCGCTCAGCTACAGGTATGTGAGAGGGACCCTGAGTTTGTGGCCTCAAGTGGAATGGACCCCAAGATGCTCTGACTCGAAGTAAGGCCGGATATCCCTGCAGTGAATTGAATGGAGGCTCGTCTTGCATCTCGCAAGACTAAGGGATGTCTGAATCCCCTGTGGAGATCACAGAGAAAGACCTAGTCCTCCGCCTCCACGCGACCGGAGGCCTCACATCCTTTGAAAACTCGAGAGGTCCGCGGAGATCAATGCTTCCAAAGGAGACGATGCCTGACTCCTCTTGAAAATGGATAGGAGTCCCAGGATCCCTGTGGCACGTGGAAAGGGAACCTGGGTCTCCCGCCTCACGTGGAGACGCGTCCCAATTGCCATGCCAAGACTCGAGGAGAATCCCGAGGTGTCCCTCGCACCTTGGCAGGAGTCCTGACGTCGCTGGACAAACACGTGTCTGGAAGGGCCCTCCCCGTCGTAACTCGAGAATATAACCCAGGTTCCGTCCGCAACACAAGAAAGACCATGAGACTTTCCCCTCGCCGCGAGATGAGTCCCGATTCCCCTGCACTGCATGCAGAGCAATTCCGTGTTCCACATCAAACGTGAAAGGAGCCTTGATTTCCTTGATGGCACTCCAGAGAAAACCCAAGATCACTATCTCAAGTCTAGAGGGATCCTGAGGTCACTGGAGCAACATGAAAGGGCTCCGTGGACCCCAAATCAACTCGAGATGAGAGCTTAGTCCCTGGCTTCCACTCAAGAGGAATACCAACTTTCCACAAGCACCTCAAGAGGAGGCTTCGCTCAGCTACAGGTATGTGAGAGGGACCCTGAGTTTGTGGCCTCAAATGGAATGGACCCCGAGATGCTCTGACTCGAAGTAAGGCCGGATATCCCTGCAGTGAATTGAATGCAGGCTCGTCTTCCATCTCGCAAGACGAAGGGATGTCTGAATCCCCTGTGGAGATCACAGAGAAAGACCTAGTCCTCCGCCTCAACGCGACCGGAGGCCTCACATCCTTTGAAAACTCGAGAGGTCCGCGGAGATCAATGCTTCCAAAGGAGAGGATGCCTGACTCCTCTTGAAAATGGATAGGAGTCCCAGGATCCCTGTGGCAAGTGGAAAGGGAATCTGGGTCTCCCGCCTCACGTGGAGACGCGTCCCAATTGCCATGCCAAGACTCGAGGAGAATCCCGAGGTGTCCCTCGCACCTAGGCAGGAGTCCTGACATCGCTGAACAAACACGTGTCTGGAAGTACCCTCCCCGTCGTAACTCGAGAATATACCCCAGGTTCCGGCCGCAACTCGAGAAAAACCATGAGACTTCCCCCTCACCGCGAGATGAGGCCCGATTCCCCTGCACTGCGTGCAGAGCAATTCCGTGTTCCACATCAAACGTGAAAGGAGCCTTAATTTCCTTGATGGCACTCCATAGAAAACCCAAGATCACTGTCTCAAGTCTAGAGGGATCCTGAGGTCACTGGAGCAACACGAAAGGGCTCCGTGGACCCCAAATCAACTCGAGATGAGAGCTTTTCCCTGGCTTCGACTCAAGAGGAATACCAACTTTCCACAAGCACCTCAAGAGGAGGCTTCTCTCAGCTACAGGTATGTGAGAGGGACCCTGAGTTTGTGGCCTCAAGTGGAATGGACACCGAGATGCTCTGACTCAAAGTAAGGCCGGATATCCCTGCAGTGAATTGAATGCATGCTCGTCTTGCATCTCCCAAGACGAAGGGTTGTCTGAATCCCCTGTGGAGACCACAGAGAAAGACCTAGTTCTCGGCCTCATCGCGACCGGATGCCTCACATCCTTTGAAAACTCGAGAGGTCCACGCAGAACAAAGCTTCCAAAGGAGACGATGCCTGACTCCTCTTGAAAATGGATAGGAATACCAGGATCACTGTGGCACGTGGAAAGGGACCCTGGGTCTCCCGCCTCACGTGGAGACGCGTCCCAATTGCCATGCCAAGACTCGAGGAGAATACCGAGGTGTCCCTCGCACCTAGACAGGAGTCCTGACGTCACTGAACAAACACGTGTCTGGAAGGGCCCTCCCCGTCGTAACTCGAAAATATAAATCAGGTTCCGGCCGCAACTCGAGAAAAAATATGAGACTTCCCCCTCGCCGCGAGATGAGGCCCGATTCCCCTGCATTGCGTGCAGAGCAATTCCGTGTTCCACATCAAACTTGAAAGGAGCCTTGATTTCCTTGATGGCACTTCAGACAAAACCCAAGATCACTGTCTCAAGTCTAGAGGGATCCTAGGTCACTGGAGCAACACGAAAGGGCTCCGTGGACCCCAAATCAACTCGAGATGAGAGCTTAGCCCCTGGCTTCGACTCAAGAGGAATACCAACTTTCCACAAGCACCTCAAGAGGAGGCTTCTCTCAGCTACAGGTATGTGAGAGGAACCCTGAGTTTGTGGCCTCAAGTGGAATGGACACCGAGATGCTCTGACTCGAAGTAAGGCCGGATATCCCTGCAGTGAATTGAATGCAGGCTCGTCTTGCATCTCCCAAGACGAAGGGATGTCTGAATGCCCTGTGGAGACCACAGAGAAAGACCTAGTTCTCCGCCTCATCGCGACCGGAGGCCTCACATCCTTTGAAAACTCGAGAGGCCCGCGGAGATCAATGTTTCCAAAGGAGACGATGCCTGACTCCTCTTGAAAATGGATAGGAGTCCCAGGATACCTGTGGACGTGGGAAGGGACCCTGGGTCTCCCGCCTCACGTGGAGACGCGTCCCAATTGCCATGCCAAGACTCGAGGAGAATCCCGATATGTCCCTCGCACCAAGGCAGGTGTCTTGACGTCGCTGAACAAACACGTGTATGGAAGGGCCTTTCCCATTGTAACTCTAGACTATACCCAAGCTTCCGGCCGCAACTCGAGAAGAACCATGAGACTTCCCCCTCGCCGCGAGATGAGGCCCGATTCCCCTGCACTACATGCAGAGCAATTCCGTGTTCCACATCAAACATGAAAGGAGACTTGATTTCCTTGATGGCACTCCAGAGAAAACCCAAGATCACTGTCTCAAGTCTAGAGGGATCCTGAGGTCACTGGAGCAACACGAAAGGGCTCCGTGGACCCCAAATCAACTCGAGATGAGAGCTTAGTCCCTGGCTTCGACTCAAGAGGAATACCAACTTTCCACAAGCACCTCAAGAGGAGGCTTCTCTCAGCTACAGGTATGTGAGAGGGACCCTGAGTAAGTGGCCTCAAGTGGAATGGACACCGAGATGTTCTGACTCGACATAAGGCCAGATATCCTTGCAGTGAATTGAATACCGGCTCGTCTTGCATCTCCCAAGACGAAGGGATGTCTAAATCCCCTGTGGAGACCACAGAGAAAGACCTAGTTCTCCGACTCATCACGACCGGAGGCCTCACATCCTTTGAAAACTCGAGAGGTCCGCGGAGATCAATGCTTTCAAAGGAGACATTGCCTGACTCCTCTTGAAAATGGATAGGAGTCCCAGGATACCTGTGGCACGTGGAAAGGGAACATGGGTCTCCCGCCTCACGTGGAGACGCGTCCCAATTGCCATGCAAAGACTCGAGGAGAATCCCGAGGTGTCCCTCGCACCTAGGCAGGAGTCCTGACGTCGCTGAACAAACACGTGTCTGGAAGGGCCCTCCCCGTCGTAACTCGAGAATATGAATCAGTTTCCGGCCGAAACTCGAGAAAAAATATGAGACTTCCCCCTCGCCGCAAGATGAGGCCCGATTCCCCTGCACTGCGTGCAGAGCAATTCCGTGTTCCACATCAAACGTGAAAGGAGACTTGATTTCCGTGATGGCACTCCAGGGAAAACCCAAGATCACTGTCTCAAGTCTAGAGGGATCCTGAGGTCACTGGAGCAACACGAAAGGGATCCGTGGACCCCCAAATCAACTCGAGATGAGAGCTTAGTCCCTCGCTTTGACTCAAGAGGAATATCAACTTTCCACAAGCACCTCAAGAGGAGGCTTCTCTCAGCTACAGGTATGTAAGAGGAACCCTGAATTTGTGGCCTCAAGTGGTATGGACACCGAGATGCTCTGACTCGAAGTAAGGCTGGATATCCCAACAGTGAAATGAATGCAGGCTCGTCTTGCATCTCCCAAGACGAAGGGATGTCTGAATCCCCTGTGGAGACAACAGAGAAAGACCCAGTTCTCTGCATCATCGCGACCGGAGGCCTCACATCCTTTGAAAACTCGAGAGGTCCGCAGAGATCACTGCTTCCAAAGGAGACGATGCCTGACTCCTCTTGAAAATGGATAGGAGTCCCAGGATCCCTGTGGCACGTGGAAAGGGAACCTGGGTCTCCCGCCTCTCGTGGAGATGCGTCCCAATTGCCATGACAAGACTGGAGGAGAATCCTGAGTTGTCCCTAGCACCTAGGCAGGAGTCCTCACGTCGCTGAACAAACACGTGTCTGGAAGGGCCCTCCCCGACCTAACTCGAGAATATACCCCAGGTTCGGTCCGCAACTCGAGAAAAACAATGAGACTTCCCCCTCGCAGCGAGATGAGGCCCGATTCCCCTGCACTGCGTGCAGAGCAATTCCGTGTTCCACATCAAACGTGAAAGGAGCCTTGATTTCTTTGATGGCACTCCAGAGAAAACCCCAGATCACTCTCTCAAGTCTAGAGGGATCCTGAGGTCACTATACCAACACGAAAGGGTTCCGTGGACCCCAAATCAACTCGAGATGAGAGCTTAGTGTTTGGCTTCGACTCAAGAGGAATATCAACTTTCCACAAGCACCTCAAGAGGAGGCTTCTCACAGCTACAGGTATGTGAGAGGGACCCTGAGTGTGTGGCCTCAAGTGGAATGGACACCGAGATGCTCTGACTCGAAGTAAGGCCGGATATCCCTGCAGTGAATTGAATGCAGGCTCGTCTTGCATCTCCCAAGACGAAGGTATGTCTGAATGCCCTGTGGAGACCACAGAGAAAGACCTAGTTCTCCGCCTCATCGCGACCGGAGGCCTCACATCCTTTGAAAACTCGAGAGGTCCGCGGAGATCAATGTTTCGAAAGGAGACGATGCCTGACTCCTCTTGAAAATGGATAGGAGTCCCAGGATCCCTGTGGACGTGGGAAGGGACCCTGGGTCTCCCGCCTCACGTGGAGACGCGTCCCAATTGCCATGCCAAGACTCGAGGAGAATCCCGATGTGTCCCTCGCACCAAGGCAGGTGTCTTGACGTCGCTGAACAAACACGTGTATGGAAGGGCCTTTCCCATTGTAACTCTAGACTATACCCAAGCTTCCGGCCGCAACTCGAGAAGAACCATGAGACTTCCCCCTCGCCGCGAGATGAGGCACGATTCCCCTGCACTACATGCAGAGCAATTCCGTGTTCCACATCAAACATGAAAGGAGACTTGATTTCCTTGATGGCACTCCAGAGAAAACCCAAGATCACTGTCTCAAGTCTAGAGGGATCCTGAGGTCACTGGAGCAACACGAAAGGGCTCCGTGGACCCCAAATCAACTCGAGATGCGAGGTTAGTCCCTGGCTTCGACTCAAGAGGAATACCAGCTTTCCACAAGCACCTGAAGAGTAGGCTTCTCTCAGCTACAGGTATGTGAGAGGGACCCTGAGTTTGTGGCCTCAAGTGGAATGGACACCGAGATGCTCTGACTCGAAGTAAGGCCGGATATCCCTGCAGTGAATTAAATGCACGCTCGTCTTGCATCTCCCAAGACGAAGGGAAGTCTGAATCCCCTGTGGAGACCGCAGAGAAAGACCGAGTTCTCCGCCTCATTGCGACCTGAGGCCTCACTTCCTTTGAAAACTCGAGAGGTCCGCGGAGATCAATGCTTCCAAAGGAGACGATGCCTGACTCCTCTTGAAAATGGATAGGAGTCCCAGGATCCCTGTGGCACGTGGAAAGGGACCCTGGGTCTCCCGCCTCACGTGGAGACGCGTCCCAATTGCCATTCCAAGACTCGAGGAGAATCCCGAGGTGTCCCTCGCACCTAGGCAGGAATCCTGACATCGCTGAACAAACACGTGTCTGGAAGGGCCCTCCCCGTCATAACTCGAGAATATACCCCAGGTTCCGGCCGCAACTCGAGAAAAACCATGAGACTTACCCCTCGCCGCGAGATGAGGCCCGATTCCCCTGCACTGCGTGCAGCACAATTCCGTGATTGACATCAAACGTGAAAGGAGCCCTGCTTTTATTGATGGCACTCCTGAGAAAACCCAAGATCACTGTCTCAAGTCTAGAGGGATCCTGAGGACACTGTAGCAAAAGGAAAGGGCTCCAAGGACCCCAAATCAACTCGAGATGAGAGCTTAGTCCCTGGCTTCAACTCAAGAGGAATACCAACTTTACACAAGCACCTCAAGAGGAGGCTTCTCTCAGCTGCAGGTATGTGAGAGGGACCCTGAGTTTGTGGCCTCAAGTGGAATGGACACCGAGATGCTCTGACGTGAAGTAAGGCCGGATATCCCTGCAGTGAATTGAATGCAGGCTCGTCTTGCATCTCCCAAGACGAAGTGATGTCTGAATCCCCTGTGGAGACCACAGAGAAAGACCTAGTTCTCCGCCTCATCGCGACCGAAGGCCTCACATCCTTTGAAAACTCGAGAGGTCCGTCGAGATCAATGCTTCCAAAGGAGACGATGCCTGTCTCTTCTTGAAAATGGATAGGAGTCTCAGGATCCCTTTGGCACGTGGAAAGAGACACTGGGTCTTCCGCCTCACGTGGAGACCCGTCCCAATTGCCATGCCAAGACTCGACGAGTATCCCGAGGTGTCCCTCGCACCTAGGCAGGAGTCCTGACTTCGCTGAACAAACACGTGTCTGGAAGGGCCCTCCCCGTAGTAACTTTAGAATGTACCCCAGGTTCCGGCCGCAACTCGAGAAAAACCATGAGACTTCCCCCTCGCCACGAGATGAGGCCCGATTCCCCTGCACAGCGTGCAGAGCAATTCCGTGTTCCACATCAAACGTGAAAGGAGCCTTGATTTCCTTGATGGCACTCCAGAGAAACCCAAGATCACTGTCTCAATTCTAGAGGGATCCTGAGGTCACTGGAGCAACAGGAAAGGGCTCCATGGACCCTAAATCAACTCGAGATGAGAGCTTAGTCCCTGGCTTCGACTCAAGGGGAATACCAACTTTCCACAAGCACCTCAAGAGGAGGCTTCTCTCAGCTACAGGTATGTGAGAGGGACCCTGAGTTTGTGGCCTCAAGTGGAATGGACACCGAGATGCTCTGACTCGAAGTAAGGCCGGATATCCCTGCTGTGAATTGAATGCAGGCTCGTCTTGCATCTCCCAAGACGAAGGGATGTCTGAATCCACTGTGGAGACCACAGAGAAAACCTAGTTCTCCGCCTCATCGCGACCGGAGGCCTCTAATCCTTTGAAAACTCGAGAGGTCCGCGGAGATCAAGGCTTCCAAAGGAGACAATGCCTGACTCCTCTTGAAAATGGATAGGAGTCCCAGGATCCGTGTGGCACGTGGAAAGGGACCCTGGGTCTCCCGCCTCACGTGGAGACGCGTCCCAATTGCCATGACAAGACTCGAGGAGAATCCCGAGGTGTCCCTCGCACCTAGGCAGGAGTCCTCACGTCGCTGAACAAACACGTGTCTGGAAGGGTCCTCCCCGTCGCAACTCGAGAATATACCCCAGGTTCCGGCGCAACTCGAGAAAAACCTTGAGCCTTCCCCCTCGCCGCGAGATGAGGCCCGATTCCCCTGCACTGCGTGCAGAGCAATTCCGTGTTCCACATCAAACGTGAAAGGAGCCTTGATTTCCTTGATGGCACTCCAGAGAAAACCCAAGATCACTGTCTCAAGTCTAGAGGGATCCTGAGGTCACTGTAGCAACACGAAAGGGCTCCGTGGACCCCAAATCAACTAGAGATGAGAGCTTCGTCCCTGGCTTCGACTCAAGAGGAATAGCACCTTTCCACAAGCACCTCAAGAGGAGGCTTCTCTCAGCTACAGGTATGTGAGAGGGACCCTGAGTTTGTGGCCTCAAGTGGAATGGACACCGAGATGCTCTGACTCGAAGTAAGGCCGGATATCCCGGCAGTGAAGTGAATGCAGGCTCGTCTTGCATCTCCCAAGACGAAGGGATGTCTGAATCCCCTGTGGAGACCACAGAGAAAGACCTAGTCCTCCGCCTCAACGCGAACGGAGGCCTCACATCCTTTGAAAACTCGAGAGGTTCGCTCAGATCAATGCTGCCAAAGGAGACGATGCCTGACTCCTCTTGCAAATGGATAGAAGTCCAAGGATCCCTGTGGCACGTGGAAAGGGACACTGGGTCTCGCACCTCACGTGGAGACGGGTCCCAATTGCCATGCCAAGACTCGAGGAGAATCCCGAGGTGTCCCTCGCACCTAGGCAGGAGTCCTGACGTCGCTGAACAAACACGTGTCTGGAAGTGCCCTCCCCGTCGTAACTCGAGAATATACCCCAGGTTCCGGCCGCAACTCGAGAAAAACCATGAGACTTCCAGCTCGCCGCGAGATGAGGCCCAATTCCCCTGCACTGCGTGCAGAGCAATTCCGTGTTCCAAATCAAACGTGAAAGGAGCCTTGATTTCCTTGATGGCACTCCAGAGAAAACCCAAGATCACTGTCTGAAGTCTAGAGGGATCCTGAGGTCACTGGAGCAACAAGAAAGGGCTCCGTGGACACCAAATCAACTCGAGATGAGAGCTTAGTCCCTGGCTTCGACTCAAGAGGAATACCAACTTTCCACAAGCACCTCAAGAGGAGGCTTCTCTCAGCTACAGGTATGTGAGAGGGACCATGAGTTTGTGGCCTCAAGTGGAATGGACACCGAGATGCTCTGACTCGAAGTAAGGCCGGATATGCCTGCAGTGAATTGAATGCAGGCTCGTCTTGCATCTCCCAAGACAAAGGGATGTCTTATTCCCCTGTGGAGACCACAGAGAAAGACCTAGTCGTCCGACTCAACGCGACCGGAGGCCTCACATCCTTTGAAAACTCGAGAGGTCCGTGGAGATCAATGCTTCCAAAGGAGACGATGCCTGACTCCTCTTGAAAATGGATAGGAGTCCCAGCATCCCTGTGGCACGTGGAAAGGGACCCTGGGTCTCCCGCCTCACGTGGAGACGCGTCCCAATTGCCATGCCAAGACTCGAGGAGAATCCCGAGGTGTCCCTAGCACCTAGGCAGGAGTCCTCACGTCGCTGAACAAACACGTGTCTGGAAGGGCCCTCCCCGTCGTAACTCGAAAATATACCCCAGGTTACGGCCGCAACTCGAGAAAAACCATGAGACTTCCCCCTCGCCGCGAGATGAGGCCCGATTCCCCTGCACTGCGTGCAGAGCAATTCCGTGTTCCACATCAAACGTGAAAGGAGCCTTGATTTCCTTGATGGCACTCCAGAGAAAACCCAAGATCACTGTCTCAAGTCTAGAGGGATCCTGAGGTCACTGGAGCAACACGAAAGGGCTCCGTGGACCCCAAATCAACTCGAGATTAGAGCTTGTCCCTGGCTTCGAGTCAAGAGGAATACCAACTTTCCACAAGCACCTCAAGAGGAGGCTTCTCTCAGCTACAGGTATGTGAGAGGGACCCTGAGTTTGTGGCCTCAAGTGGAATGGACACCGAGATGCTCTGACTCAAAGTAAGGCCGGATATCCCTGCAGTGAATTGAATGCAGGCTCGTCTTGCATCTCCCAAGACGAAGGGATGTCTGAATCCCCTGTGGAGACCACAGAGAAAGACCTAGTTCTCGGCCTCATCGCGACCGGATGCCTCACATCCTTTGAAAACTCGAGAGGTCCACGCAGAACAAAGCTTCCAGGGGAGACGATGCCTGACTCCTCTTGAAAATGGATAGGAATCCCAGGATCCCGGTGGCACGTGGAAAGGGACCCTGGGTCTCCCGCCTCACGTGGAGACACGTCCCAATTGCCATGCCAAGACTCGAGGAGAATCGCGAGGTGTCCCTCGCACCTAGGCAGGAGTCCTGACGTCGCTGAACAAACACGTGTCTGGAAGGGCCCTCCCCGTCGTAACTCGAGAATATTCCCCAGGTTCCAGCCGCTTCTCGAGAAAAACCATGAGACTTCCCCCTCGCCGTGAGATGAGGCCAGATTCCCCTGCACTGCGTGCAGAGCAATTCCGTGTTCCACATCAGACGTTAAAGGAGACTTGATTTCCTTGATGGCACTCCAAAGAAAACCCAAGATCACTGTCTCAAGTCTAGAGGGATCCTGAGGTCACTGTAGCAACACGAAAGGGCTCCGTGGACCCCAAATCAACTCGAGATGAGAGCTTCGTCCGTGGCTTCTACTCTAGAGGAATACCAACTTTCCACAAGCACCTCAAGAGGAGGCTTCTCTGAGATACAGGTATGTGAGAGAAACCCTGAGTTTGTGGCCTCAAGTGCAATGGACACTGTGATGCTCTGACTCGAAGTAAGGCCGGATATCCCTGCAGTGAATTGAATGCAGGCTCGTCTTGCATCTCGCAAGACGAAGGGTTGTCTGAATCCCCTGTGGAGACCACAGAGAAAGACCTAGTCCTACGCCTCAACGCGAACGGAGGCCTCAAATCCTTTGAAAACTCGAGAGGTCCGCGGAGATCAATGCTTCCAAAGGAGACGATGCCTGACTCCTCTTGAAAATGGATAGGAGTCCCAGGATCCCTGTAGCACGTGGAAAGGGACCCTGGGTCTCCCGCCTCACGTGGAGACGGGTCCCAATTGCCATTCCAAGACTCGAGGAGAATCCCGAGGTGTCCCTCGCACCTAGGCAGGAGTCCTGACGTCGCTGAACAAACACGTGTCTGGAAGGGCCCTCCCCGTCGTAACTCCAGAATATACCCCAGGTTCCGGCCGCAACTCGAGAAAAACCATGAGACTTCCCCCTCGCGGCAAGATGAGGCCCGATTCCCCTGCACTGCGAGCAAAGCAATTCCGTGTTCCACATCAAACGTGAAAGGAGCCTTGATTACCTTGATGGCACTCCAGAGAAAACCCAAGATCACTGTCTCAAGTCTAGAGGGATCCTGAGGTCACTGTAGCAACGCGAAAGGGCTTCGTGGGCCGCAAACAACTCGAGATGAGAGCTTCGTCCCTGCCTTCGACTCAAGAGGAATACCAACTTTCCACAAGCACCTCAAGAGGAGGCTTCTGTCACCTTCAGGTATGTGAGAGGGACCCTGAGCTGGTGGCCTCAAGTCGAATGGATAGCGTGATGCTCTGACTCGAAGTAAGGCCGGATATCCCTGCAGTGAATTGAATGCAGGCTCGTTTTGCATCTCCCAAGAGGAAGGGATGTCTGAATCCACTGTGGAGACCACAGAGAAAGACCTAGTTCTCCGCCTCATCCCGAATTGAGGCCTCACATCCTTTGAAACCTCGAGAGGTGTGCGGAGATCAATGCTTCCAAAGGAGACGATGCCTGACTCCTCTTGAAAATGGAAAGGGGTCCCAGGATCCCTGTGGCACGTGGAAAGGGACCCTGGGTCTCCCGCCTCACGTGGAGACGCGTCCCAATTGCCATGCCAAGACTCGAGGAGAATCCCGAGTTGTGCCTCGCACCTAGGCAGGAGTCCTGACGTCGCTGAACAAACAGGTGTCTGGAAGGGCCCTCCCCGTCGTAACTCGAGAACATACCCCAGGTTCCGGCCGCAACTCGACAAAAACCATGAGAATTCCCCCTCGCCGCGAGATGAGGCCCGATTCCCCTGCACTGCGTGCAGAGCAATTCCGTGTTCCACATCAAACCTGAAAGGAGCCTTGATTTCCTTGATGGCACTCCAGAGAAAACCCGAGATCACTGTCTCAAGTCTAGAGGGATCCTGAGGTCACTGTAGCAACATGAAATGGGTCCATGG
Source organism: Dama dama (assembly GCF_033118175.1). NCBI lineage: Eukaryota > Metazoa > Chordata > Mammalia > Artiodactyla > Cervidae > Dama > Dama dama. Next base: position 6,096,648 of record NC_083697.1, on the reverse strand, counting down.
ACCCCAAATCAACTCGTGATGAGAGCTTATTCATTGGCTTCGACTCTAGAGGAATAGCAACTTTCCACAAGCACCTCAAGAGGAGGCTTCTCTCAGATAAAGTTATGTGAGAGGGCCCTGAGTTGGGGATTCAAGTGGAATGGACACCGAGAAGCTCTGACTCGAAGTCAGGCTGGATATCCCTGCAGTGAATTGAATGCAGGCTCGTCTTGCATCTCCCAAGACGAAGGGATGTCTGAATACCCTGTGGATACCACAGAGAAAGACGTAGTTCTCCCTCTCATGGCGACCGGAGGCATCACATCTTTGAAAACTCGAGAGGTCCGCGGAGATCAATGCTTCCTAAGGAGACGATGCCTGACTCCTCTTGAAAATGGATAGGAGTCCAAGAAACCCTGTGGCACGTGGAACGGGAACCTGGGTCTCCCGCCTCACATGGAGACGCGTCCCAATTGCCATGCCAAGACTCGAGGATAATCCCGAGGTGTCCCTCACACCTAGGCAGGAGTCCTGACGTCACTGAACAAACACGTGTCTGGAAGGGCCCTCCCCGTCGTAACTCGAGAATATACCCCGGGTTCCTGCCGCAACTCGAGAAAAACCATGAGACTTCCCCCACGCCACGAGATGAGGCCCGATTTACCTGCACTGCATGCAGAGCAATTCCGTGTTCCACATCAAACGTGAAAGGAGCCTTGATTTCCTTGATGGCACTCCAGAGAAAACCCAAGATCACTGTCTCAAGTCGAGAGGGATCCTGAGGACACTGTAGCAACACGAAAGGGGTCCGTGGACTCCAAATCAACTCGAGATGAGAGCTTCGTCCCTGGCTTCGACTCAAGAGGAATACCAACTTTCCACGAGCACCTCAAGAGGAGGCTTCTCTCAGCTAAAGATATGTGAGAGGGAACCTGTGTTTGTGGCCTCAAGTAGAATGGACACCGAGATGCTCTGACTCGAAGTAAGGCCGGACATCCCTGCAGTGAATTGAATGCAGGCTCGTCTTGCATGTCACAAGACGAAGGGATGTCTGAATCCACTGTGGAGACCACAGAGAAAGACCTAGTTCTCCGCCTCATCACGACCGAAGGCGTCACATCCTTTGAAAACTCGAGAGGTCCGCGGAGATCAATGCTTGTAAAGGAGACGATGCCTGACTCCTCTTGAAAATGGATAGGAGTCCAAGAATCCCTGTGGCACGTGGAACGGGACCCTGGGTCTCCCGCCTCACGTGGAGACTTGTCCTAATTGCCATGCCAATACTCGAGGAGAATGCCGAGGTGTCCCTCGCACCTAGGCAGGAATCCTGACGTCGCAGAACAAACACGTGTCTGGAAAGGCCCTCCCCGTCGTAACTCGAGAATATACCCCAGGTTCCGGCCGCAACTCGAGAAACATCATGAGACTTCCCCCTCGCCTTGAGATGAGGCCCGATTCCCCTGCACTGCGTGCAGACCAATTCCGTGTTCCACATCAAACGTGAAAAGATTCTAGATTTCCTTGATGGCACTCCAAAGAAAAGCCAAGATCACTGTCTCAAGTCTAGAGGAATCCTGAGGTCACTGTAGCAACAAGAAAGAGCTCCGTGGACCACAATCAACTCGAGATGAGAGCTTAGTCCCTGGCTTCGACTCAAGAGGAATACCAACTTTCCACAAGCACCTCAAGAGGAGGCTTCTCTCAGCTACAGGTATGTGAGAGGGACCCTGAGTAAGTGGCCTCAAGTGGAATGGACACCGAGATGTTCTGACTCGACATAAGGCCAGATATCCCTGCAGTGAATTGAATGCCGGCTCGTCTTGCATCTCCCAAGACGAAGGGATGTCTAAATCCCCTGTGGAGACCACAGAGAAAGACCTATTCTCCGACTCATCGCAACCGGAGGCCTCACATCCTTTGAAAACTCGAGAGGTCCGCGGAGATCAATGCTTCCAAAGGAGACATTGCCTGACTCCTCTTGAAAATGGATAGGAGTCCCAGGATCCCTGTGGCACGTGGAAAGGGAACATGGGTCTCCCGCCTCACGTGGAGACGCGTCCCACTTGCCATGCCAAGACTCGAGGAGAATCCCGAGGTGTCCCTCGAACCTAGGCAGGAGTCCTGACGTCTCTGAACGAACACGTGTCTGGAAGGGCCCTCCCCGTCGTAACTCGAGAATATACCCCAGGTTCCGGCCGCAAATCGAGAAAAACCATGAGACTTCCCCCTCGCCGCGAGATGAGGCCCTATTTTCCTGCTCTGCGTGCAGAGCAACTCCGTGTTCCACATCAAACGTGAAAGGAGCCTTGATTTCCTTGATGGCACTCTAGAGAAAACCCAAGATCACTGTCTCAAGTCTAGAGGGATCCTGAGGTCACTGTAGCAATACGAAAGGGCTCCGTGGACCCCAAATCAACTCGAGATGAGAACTTAGTCCCTGGCTTCGACTCAAGAGGAATACCAACTTTCCACAAGCACCTCAAGAGGAGGCTTCTCTCAGCTACAGGTATGTGAGAGGGACCCTGAGTTTGTGGCCTCAAGTGGAATGGACACCGAGATGCTCTGACTCGAAGTAAGCCCGGATATCCCTGCAGTGAATTGAATGCAGGCTCGTCTTGCATCTCCCAAGACGAAGGGATGTCTGAATCCCCTGTGGAGACCACAGAGAAAGACCTAGTCCTCCGCCTCATCGAGACCGGAGGCCTCACATCCTTTGAAAACTCGAGAGGTCTGCGGAGATCAATGCTTTCAAAGGAGACGATGCCTGACTCCTCTTGAAAATGGATAGGAGTCCCAGGAACTCTGTGGCACGTGGAAAGGGACCCTGGGTCTCCCGCCTCACGTGGAGACGCGTCCCAATTGCCATGCCAAGACTCGAGGAGAATCCCAAGGTGTCCCTCGCACCTAGGCAGGAGTCCTGACGTCGCTGAACAAACACGTGTCTGGAAGGGCCCTCCCCGACGTAACTCGAGAATATACCTCAGGTTCCGGCCGCAACTCGAGAAAAACCGTGAGACTTCCCCCTCGCCAGCAGATGAGTCCCGATTCCGCTACACTGCATGCAGAGCAATTCCGTATCCCAGATCAAACGTGAAAAGAGCCTTGATTTCCTTGATGGCACTCCAGAGAAAACCCAAGATCACAGACTCAAGTCGAGAGGGATCCTGAGGTCACTGTAGCAACACGAAAGGGCTCTGCAGACCCAAATCAACTCGAGAAGTGAGGTTAGTCCCTGGCTTCGACTCAAGAGGAATACCAACTTTCCACAAGCACCTCAGGGGAGGCTTCTCTCAGCTACAAGGTATGTGAGAGGGACCCTGAGTTTGTGGCCTCAAGTGGAATGAACACCGAGATGCTCTGACTCAAAGTAAGGACGGATATCCCTGCAGTGAATTGAATGCAGGCTCGTCTTGCATCTCCCAAGACGAAGGGATGTCTGCATCCCCTGTGGAGACCAGAGAGAAAGACCTAGTTCTCCGCCTCATCGCTGACGGAGGCCTCACATCCTTTGAAAACTCGAGAGGTCCGCGGAGATCAATGCTTCCAAAGGAGACGATGCCTGACTCCTCTTGAAAATGGATAGGAGTCCCAGGATCCCTGTGGCACGTGGCAAGGGACCCTGGGTCTCCCGCCTCACGTGGAGACGCGTGCCAATTGCCATGCCAAGACTCGAGGAGAATCCCGAGGTGTCCCTCGCACCTAGGAAGGAGTCCTGACGTCGCTGAATAAACACGTGTCTGGAAGGGCCCTCCCCGTCGTAACTCGAGACTATACCCCAGGTTCCGGCCTAAACTCGAGAAAAACCATGCGACTTCCCCCTCGCCGCGAGATGAGGCCCGATTTCCCTGCGCTGCATGCAGAGCAATTCCGTGTTCCACACCAAACGTGAAAGGAGCCTTGATTTCCTTGATGGCACTCCAGAGAAAACCCAAGATCACTGTCTCAAGTCTAGAGGGATCCTGAGGTCACTGGAGTAACACGAAAGGGCTCAGTGGACCCCAAATCAACTCGAGATGAGAGCTTAGACCCTGGTTTCGACTCAAGAGGAATACCAACTTTCCACAAGCACCTCAAGAGGAGGCTTCTCTCAGCTACAGGTATGTGAGAGGGACCCTGAATTTGTGGCCTCAAGTGGAATGGACACCGAGATGCTCTGACTTGAAGTAAGGCCAGATATCCCTGCAGTGAATTGAATGCAGGCTCGTCTTGCATCTCCCAAGATGAAGGGATGTCTGAATCCCCTGTGGAGACAAAAGAGGAAGACCTAGTCCTCCGCCTCATCGAGACCGGAGGCCTCACATCCTTTGAAAACTCGAGAGGTCTGCGGAGATCAATGCTTTCAAAGGAGACGATGCCTGACTCCTCTTGAAAATGGATAGGAGTCCCAGGAACCCTGTGGCACGTGGAAAGGGACCTTGGGTCTCCCGCCTCACGTGGAGACGCGTGCCAATTGCCATTCCAAGACTCGAGGAGAATCCCAAGGTGTCCCTCGCACCTAGGCAGGAGTCCTGACGTCGCTGAACAAACACGTGTCTGGAAGGGCCCTCCCCGACGTAACTCGAGAATATACCTCAGGTTCCGGCCGCAACTCGAGAAAAACCGTGAGACTTCCCCCTCGCCAGCAGATGAGTCCCGATTCCGCTACACTGCATGCAGAGCAATTCCGTATCCCAGATCAAACGTGAAAAGAGCCTTGATTTCCTTGATGGCACTCCAGAGAAAACCCAAGATCACAGACTCAAGTCGAGAGGGATCCTGAGGTCACTGTAGCAACACGAAAGGGCTCCGTGGACCCCAAATCAACTCGAGATGAGAGCTTAGTTCCTGGCTTCGACTCAAGAGGAATACCAACTTTTCACAAGCACCTCAAAAGGAGGCTTCTCTCAGCTACAGGAATGTGAGAGGGACCCTGAGTTTGTGGCCTCAAGTGGAATGGACACCAAGATGCTCTGAATCGAAGTAAGGCCGTATATCCCTGCAGTGAATTGAATGCAGGCTCGTCTTGAATCTCCCAAGACGAAGGGATGTCTCAATCACCTGTGGAGACCACAGAGAAAGACCTAGTTCTCCGCCTCTTCGCGACCGGAGGCCTCGAATCCTTTGAAAATTGGAGAGGTCAGCGGAGATCAATGCTTCCAAAGAAGACGATGCCTGACTCCTCTTGAAAATGGATAGGAGTTCCAGGATCCCTCTGACACGTGAAAGGGACCGTTGGTCTCCCTTTTCACGTGGAGACGCGTCCCAATTGCCATGCCAAGACTCGAGGAGAATCCCGAGGTGTCCCTCGCACCTAGGCAAGAGTCCTGACGTCGCTGAACAAACACGTGTCTGGAAGGGCCCTCCCCGACGTAACTCGAGAATATACCCCAGGTTCCGGCCGCAACTCGAGGAAAACCATGAGACTTCCCCCTTGCTGCGAGATGAGTCCCGATTCCCCTGCACTGCGTGCAGAGCAATTCCGTATCCCACATCAAACGTGAAAAGAGCCTTGAATTCCTTGATGGCACTCCAGAGAAAACCCAAGATAACTCTCAAGTCTAGAGGGATCCTGAGGTCACTGTAGCAACAGGAAAAGGCTCCGTGGACCCCAAATCAACTCGAGATGAGAGCTTAGTCCCTGGCTTCGACTCAAGAGGAATACCAACTTTCCACAAGCACCTCAAGAGGAGGCTTCTCTCAGCTACAGGTATGAGAGAGGGACCCTGAATTTGTGGCCTCAAGTGGAATGGACACCGAGATGCTCTGACTTGAAGTAAGGCCAGATATCCCTGCAGTGAATTGAATGCAGGCTCGTCTTGCATCTCCCAAGATGAAGGGATGTCTGAATCCCCTGTGGAGACAAAAGAGGAAGACCTAGTCCTCCGCCTCATCGAGACCGGAGGCCTCACATCCTTTGAAAACTCGAGAGGTCTGCGGAGATCAATGCTTTCAAAGGAGACGATGCCTGACTCCTCTTGAAAATGGATAGGAGTCCCAGGAACCCTGTGGCACGTGGAAAGGGACCTTGGGTCTCCCGCCTCACGTGGAGACGCGTGCCAATTGCCATTCCAAGACTCGAGGAGAATCCCAAGGTGTCCCTCGCACCTAGGCAGGAGTCCTGACGTCGCTGAACAAACACGTGTCTGGAAGGGCCCTCCCCGACGTAACTCGAGAATATACCTCAGGTTCCGGCCGCAACTCGAGAAAAACCGTGAGACTTCCCCCTCGCCAGCAGATGAGTCCCGATTCCGCTACACTGCATGCAGAGCAATTCCGTATCCCAGATCAAACGTGAAAAGAGCCTTGATTTCCTTGATGGCACTCCAGAGAAAACCCAAGATCACAGACTCAAGTCGAGAGGGATCCTGAGGTCACTGTAGCAACACGAAAGGGCTCCGTGGACCCCAAATCAACTCGAGATGAGAGCTTAGTTCCTGGCTTCGACTCAAGAGGAATACCAACTTTTCACAAGCACCTCAAAAGGAGGCTTCTCTCAGCTACAGGAATGTGAGAGGGACCCTGAGTTTGTGGCCTCAAGTGGAATGGACACCAAGATGCTCTGAATCGAAGTAAGGCCGTATATCCCTGCAGTGAATTGAATGCAGGCTCGTCTTGAATCTCCCAAGACGAAGGGATGTCTCAATCACCTGTGGAGACCACAGAGAAAGACCTAGTTCTCCGCCTCTTCGCGACCGGAGGCCTCGAATCCTTTGAAAATTGGAGAGGTCAGCGGAGATCAATGCTTCCAAAGAAGACGATGCCTGACTCCTCTTGAAAATGGATAGGAGTTCCAGGATCCCTCTGACACGTGAAAGGGACCGTTGGTCTCCCTTTTCACGTGGAGACGCGTCCCAATTGCCATGCCAAGACTCGAGGAGAATCCCGAGGTGTCCCTCGCACCTAGGCAAGAGTCCTGACGTCGCTGAACAAACACGTGTCTGGAAGGGCCCTCCCCGACGTAACTCGAGAATATACCCCAGGTTCCGGCCGCAACTCGAGGAAAACCATGAGACTTCCCCCTTGCTGCGAGATGAGTCCCGATTCCCCTGCACTGCGTGCAGAGCAATTCCGTATCCCACATCAAACGTGAAAAGAGCCTTGAATTCCTTGATGGCACTCCAGAGAAAACCCAAGATAACTCTCAAGTCTAGAGGGATCCTGAGGTCACTGTAGCAACAGGAAAAGGCTCCGTGGACCCCAAATCAACTCGAGATGAGAGCTTAGTCCCTGGCTTCGACTCAAGAGGAATACCAACTTTCCACAAGCACCTCAAGAGGAGGCTTCTCTCAGCTACAGGTATGAGAGAGGGACCCTGAATTTGTGGCCTCAAGTGGAATGAACAACGAGATGAACTGACTCGAAGTAAGGCCGGATATCCCTGCAGTGAATTGAATGCAGGATCGTCTTGCATCTCCAAGACGAAGGGATGTCTGAATCCCCTGTTAAGACCAGAGAGAAAGACCTAGTTCTCCGCCTCATCGCGACCGGAGGCCTCACATCCTTTGAAAACTCGAGAGGTCCGCGGAGATCAATGCTTCCAAAGGAGACGATGCCTGACTCCTCTTGCAAATGGATCGGAGTCCCAGGATCCCTGTGGCACGTGGAAAGGGACCCTGGGTCTCCCTTTTCACGTGGAGACGCGTCCCAATTGCCATGCCAAGACTCGAGGAGAATCCCGAGGTGTCCCTCGCACGTAGACAGGAGTCCTGACGTCGCTGAACAAATACGTGTCTGGAAGGGCCCTCCCGGTCGTAACTCGAGAATATACCCCATGTTCCGGCCGCAACTCGAGAAAAACCAGGAGACTTCCCCCTTGCCGCGAGATGAAGCCCGATTCCCCTGCACTACGTGCAGAGCAATTCCTTGTTCCACATCAAACGTGAAAGGAGCCTTGATTTCCTTGATGGCACTCCAGAGAAAACCCATGATTACTCTCTCAAGTCTAGAGGGATCCTGAGGTCACTATAGCAACACGAAACGGCTCCTGGACCCCAATCAACTCGAGATGAGAGCTTATTCCCTGGCTTCGACTCAAGAGTCATACCAACTTTCCACAAGCACCTCAAGAGGAGGCTTCTCTCAGCTACAGGTATGTGAGAGGGACCCTGAATTTGTGGCCTCAAGTGGAATGGACACTGAGATGCTGTCTCGAAGTAAGGCCGGATATCCCTGCAGTGAATTGAATGCAGGCTCATCTTGCATCCCCCAGACGAAGGGATGTCTGCATCCCCTGTGGAGACCACAGAGATAGACCTAGTTCTCCGCCTCATCGCGACCGGAGGCCTCACATCCTTTGAAAACTCGAGAGGTCCGCGGGGATCCATGTTTCCAAATTAGACGATGCCTGACTACTCTTGAAAATGGATAGGAGTCCCAGGATCCCTGTGGCACGTCGAAAGGGACACTGGGTCTCCCGCCTCACGTGAAGACGCGTGCCAATTGCCATGCCGAGACTCGACGAGAATCCCGAGGTGTCCCTCGCACCTAGGCAGGAGTCCTGACATCGCTGAACAAACACGTGTCTGAAAGGGCCCTCCCCGTTGTAACTCGAGAATATACCCCAGGTCCCCGCCGCAACTCGAGAAAAACCATGAGACTTCCCCCTCGCCTCGAGATGAGGCCCGATTCCCCTGCACTGCGTGCAGAGCAGTTTCGTGTTCCACATCAAACGTGAAAGGAGCCTTGATTTCCTTGATGGCACTCCAGAGAAAACCCAAGATCACTGTCTCAAGTCTAGAGGGATCCTGAGGTCACTGGAGCAACACGAAAGGGCTCCGTGGACCCCAAATCAACTCGAGATGAGACCTTAGTCCTTGGCTTCGAATCAAGAGGAATATCAACTTTCCACAAGCACCTCAAAAGGAGGATTCTCTCAGCTACAGGTATGAGAGAGGGACCCTGAATTTGTGGCCTCAAGTGGAATGAACAACGAGATGCTCTGACTCGAAGTAAGGCCGGATATCCCTGCAGTGAATTGAATGCAGGATCGTCTGGCATCTCCAAGACGAAGGGATGTCTGAATCCCCTGTTGAGACCAGAGAGAAAGACCTAGTTCTCCGCCTCATCGCGACTGGAGGCCTCACATCCTTTGAAAACTCGAGAGGTCCGCGGAGATCAATGCTTCCAAAGGAGATGATGCCTGACTCCTCTTGAAAATGGATAGGAGTCCCAGGATCCCTGTGGCACGTGGAAAGGGAACCTGGGTCTTCCGCCTCACGTGGAGACGCATCCCAATTGCCATGCCAAGACTCGAGGAGAATCCCGAGTTGTCCCTCGCACCTAGGCAGGAGTCCTGACATCGCTGAACAAACACGTGTCTGGAAGAGCCCTCCCCATCGTAACTCGAGAATATACCCCAGGTTCCGGCCGCAACTTGAATAAAACCATGAGACTTCCCCCTCGCCGCGAGATGAGGCCTGATTCCCCTGCACTGCATGCAGAGCAATTCCGTGTTCCACATCAAAAGTGAAAGGAACCTTCATTTCCTTGATGGCACTCCAGAGAAAACCCAGAGTCACTGTCTGAAGTCTAGAGGGATCCTGAGGTCACTGGAGCAACAGGAAAGGGCTCCATGGACCCCAAATCAACTCGAGATGAGAGCTTAGTCCCTGTCTTCGACTCAAGAGGAATACCAAGTTTCCACAAGCACCTCAAGAAGAGGCTTCTCTCAGCTACATGGATGTGAGAGGTACCCTGAGTTTGTGGCCTCAAGTGGAATGGACACCGAGATGGTCTGACTCGAAGTAAGGCCGGATATCCCTGCAGTGAATTGAATGCAGGCTCGTATTGCATCTCCCAAGACGAAGGGATGTCTGAATGCCCTGTGGAGACCACAGAGAAAGACCTAGTCCTCCGCCTCATCGCGACCGGAGGCCTCACATCCTTTGAAAACTCGAGAGGTCCGCAGAGATCAATGCTTCCAAAGGAGACGATGCCTGACTCCTCTTGAAAATGGATAGGAGTCCCAGGATCCCTGTGGCACGTGGAAAGGGACCCTGGGTCTCCCGCTTCACGTGGAGACGCGTCCCAATTGCCATGACAAGATTCGAGGAGAATCCCGAGGTGTCCCTCACAGCTAGGCACGAGTCCTGACGTCGCTGAACAAACACGTGTCTAGAAGGGCCCTCCCCGTCGTAACTCGAGAATATACCCCAGGTTCCGGCCGCAACTCGAGAAAAACCATGAGATTTCCCCCTCGCCGCCAGATGATTCCCGATTCCCCTGCACTGCGTGCAGTACAATTCCGTGTTCCACATCAAACGTGAAAGGAGCCTTGATTTCCTTGATGGCACTCCAGAGAAAACCCAAGATCACTGTCTCAAGTCTAGAGGGATCCTGAGGTCACTGGAGCAACACGAAATTTCCCCTTAGACCCCAAATCAACTCGAGATGAGAGCTTAGTCCCTGGCTTCGACTCAAGTGGAATACCAACTTTCCACAAGCACCTTAAGAGGAGGCTTCTCTAAGCTACAGGTATGTGAGAGGGACCCTGAGTTTGTGGCCTCAAGTGGAATGGACACCGAGATGCTCTGACTCGAAGTAAGGCGGGATATCCCTGTAGTGAATAGAATGCAGGCTCGTCTTGCATCTCCCAAGACGAAGGGATGTCTGAATCCCCTGTGGAGACGACAGAGAAAGACCTAGTCCTCCGCCTCATCGCGACCGGAGACATCACATCCTATGAAAAATCGAGAGGTCTGCGGAGATCAATGCTTCCAAAGGAGACGATGCCTGACTCCTCTTGAAAATGGATAGGAGTCCCAGGATCCATCTGGCACGTGGAGAGGGACCCTGGGTCTCCCGCCTCACGTGGAGACGCGTCCCAATTGCCATGCCAAGACTCGAGGAGAATCCCGAGGTGTCCCTCGCACCTAGGCAGGAGTCCTAACGTCGCTGAGCAAACACGTTTCTGGAAGGGCCCTCCCCGTCGTAACTCGAGAATATACCCCAGATTCCGGCCGCAACTCGGGAAAAACAATGAGACTTCAAATTCGCCGCGAGAAAAGGCCCAATTACCCTGCACTGCGTGCAGAGCAATTCCGTGTTCCACATCAAACATGATGGGAGCCTTGATTTCCTTGATGGCACTCCAGAGAAAACCCAAGATCACTGTCTCAAGTCTAGAGGGATCCTGAGGTCACTGGAGCAACACGAAAGGGCTCCGTGGATCCCAAATCAACGGGGATGAGAGCTTAGTCCCTGGCTTCGACTCAAGAGGAATACCAACTTTCCACAAGCACCTCAAGAGGAGGCTTCTCTCAGCTACAGTTATGTGAGAGGGACCCTGATTTTGTGGCCTCAAGTGGAATGGACACCGAGATGCTCTGACTCGAGGTAAGGCCGAATATCCCTGCAGTGAATTGAATGCAGGGTCGTCTTGCATCTCCCAAGATGAAGGGATGTCTGAATCCCCTGTGGAGACCACAGAGAAAGACCTAGTTCTCCACCTCATCGCGACCGGAGGCCTCACATCCTTTGAAAACTCGAGAGGTCCGCGGAGATCAGTGCTTCCAAAGGAGAAGATGCCTGACTCCTCTTGAAAATGGATAGGAGTCCCAGGATCCGTGTGGCACGTGGAAAGGGACCCTGGGTCTCCCGCCTCACGTGGAGACGCGTCCCAATGGCAATGCCAAGACTCGAGGAGAATCCCGAGGTGTCCCTGGCACCTAGGCAGGCGTCCTGACGTCGCTGAACAAACATGTACTGGAAGGGCCCTCCCCGTAGTAACTTGAGAATGTACCCCAGGTTCCGGCCGCAACTCGAGAAAAATCATGAGACTTCCCCCTCGCCGCGAGATGAGGCCCGATTCCACTGCACTGCGTGCAGAGCAATTCCGTGTTCCACATCAAACGTGAAAGGAGCCTTGATTTCCTTGATGGCACTCCAGAGAAAACCCAAGATCACTGTCTCAAGTCTAGAGAGATCCTGAGGTCACTGTAGCAACACGAAAGGGCTCCATGGACCCTAAATCAACTCGAGATGAGAGCTTAGTCCCTGGCTTCGACTCAAGGGGAATACCAACTTTCCACAAGCACCTCAAGAGGAGGCTTCTCTCAGCTACAGGTATGTGAGAGGGACCCTGAGTTTGTGGCCTCAAGTAGAATGGACACCGAGATGCTCTGACTCGAAGTAAGGCCGGATATCCCTGCAGTGAATTGAATGCAGGCTCGTCTTGCATCTCCCAAGACGAAGGGGTGTCTGAATCCCTTGTGGAGACCACAGAGAAAGACCTAGTTCTCCGCCTCATCACGACCGGAGGCATCACATCCTTTGAAAACTCGAGAGGTCCGCGGAGATCAATGCTTCCAAAGGAGACGATGCCTGACTCCTCTTGAAAATGGATAGGAGTCCCAGGATCCCTGTGGCACGTGGAAAGGGACCCTGGGTCTCCCGCCTCACGTGGAGACGCGTCCCAATTGCCATGCCAAGATTCGAGGAGAATCCCGAGTTGTGCCTCACACCTAGGCAGGAGTCCTGACTTCGCTGAACGAACACGTGTCTGGAAGGGTCCTCCCCGTCGTAACTCGAGAACATACCCCAGGTTCCAGCCGCAACTCGAGAAAAACCATGAGACTTCCCCCTCGCCGCGAGATGAGGCCCGATTCCCCTGCACTGCATGCAGAGCAATTCCGTGTTCCACGTCAAACGTGAAAGGAGCCTTGATTTCCTTGATGGCACTCCAGAGAAAACCCAAGATCGCTGTCTGAAGTCTAGAGGGATCCTGAGGTCACTGTAGCAACAGGAAAGGGCTCCGTGGACCCCAAATCAACTCGAGATGAGAGCGTAGTCCCTGGCTTCGACTCAAGAGGAATACCAACTTTCCAGAAGCACCTCAAGAGGAGGCTTCTCTCAGCTACAGGTATGTGAGAGGGACCCTGAGTTTGTGGCCTCAAGTGGAATGGACACGGAGATTCTCTGACTCGAAGTAAGGCCAGATATCCCTGCAGTGAATTGAATGCAGGCTCGTCTTGCATCTCCCAAGACGAAGGGATGTCTGAATCCCCTGTGGAGACCACAGAGAAAGACCTCGTTCTCCGCCTCATCGCGACCAGGACGCCTCACATCCTTTGAAAACTCGAGAGTTCCGCGGAGATCAATGCTTCCAAAGGAGAATGCCTGACTCCTCTTGAAAATGGATAGGTGTCCCAGGATCCTTGTGGCACGTGGAAAGGGATCCTGGGTCTCCCGCCTCACGTGGAGACGGGTCCCAATTGCCATTCCAAGACTCGAGGAGAATCCCGAGTTGTCCCTCGCACCTAGGCAGGAGTCCTGACGTCGCTGAACAAACACGTGTCTGGAAGGGCCCTCCCCGTCGTAACTCCAGAATATACCCCAGGTTCCGGCCGCAACTCGAGAAAAACCATGAGACTTCCCCCTCGCGGCAAGATGAGGCCCGATTCCCCTGCACTACGAGCAAAGCAATTGCGTGTTCCACATCAAACGTGAAAGGAGCCTTGATTACCTTGATGGCACTCCAGAGAAAACCCAAATCACTGTCTCAATTCTAGAGGGTCCTGAGGTCACTGTAGCAACACGAAAGGGCTTAGTGTGCCTCAAACAACTCGAGATGAGAGCTTCGTCCCTGCCTTCGACTCAAGAGGAATACCAACTTTCCACAAGCACCTCAAGAGGAGGCTTCTGTCACCTTCAGGTATGTGAGAGGGACCCTGAGCTGGTGGCCTCAAGTCGAATGGATAGCGTGATGCTCTGACTCGAAATAAGGCCGGATATCCCTGCAGTGAATTGAATGCAGGCTCGTTTTGCATCTCCCAACAGGAAGGGATGTCTGAATCCACTGTGGAGACCACAGAGAAAGACCTAGTTCTCCGCCTCATCCCGAATTGAGGCCTCACATCCTTTGAAACCTCGAGAGGTGTGCGGAGATCAATGCTTCCAAAGGAGACGATGCCTGACTCCTCTTGAAAATGGATAGGAGTCCCAGGATCCCTGTGGCACGTGGAAAGGGACACTGGGTCTCGCACCTCACGTGGAGCCGCGTCCCAATTGCCATGCCAAGACTCGAGGAGAATTCCGAGGTGTCCCTCGCACCTAGGCAGGAGTCCTGACGTCGCTGAACAAACACGTGTCTGGAAGTGCCCTCCCCGTCGTAACTCGAGAATATACCCCAGGTTCCGGCCGCAACTCGAGAAAAACCATGAGACTTCCCCCTCGCTGCGAGATGTGGCCCGATTCCCCTGCACAGCGTGCAGAGCAATTCCGTGTTCCACATCAAACCTGAAAGGAGCCTTGATTTCCTTGATGGCACTCCAGAGAAAACCCAAGATCACTGTCTCAATTCTAGACGGATCCTGAGGTCACTGTAGCAACACGAAAGGGCTCCGTGGACCCCAAATCAACTCGAGATGAGAGCTTAGTCCCTGGCTTTGACTCAAGAGGAACACCAACTTTCCACAAGCACTTCAAGAGGAGGCTTCTCTCAGCTACAGTTATGTGAGTGGGACCCTGAGTTTGTGGCCTTAAGTGGAATGAACACCGAGATGCTCAGTCTCGAAGTAAGGCCGTATATCCCTGCAGTGAATTGAGTGCAGGCTCGTCTTGCATCTCCAAGACGAAGGGATTTCTGCATCCCCTGTGGAGATCAGAGAGAAAAACCTAGTTCTCCGCCTCATCGCGACCGGAGGCCTCACATCCTTTGAAAACTCGAGAGGTCCGCGGAGATCAATGCTTCCAAAGGAGACGATGCCTGACTCCTCTTGAAAATGGATAGGAGTCCCAGGATCCCTGTGGCACGTGGAAAGGGAACCTGGGTCTCCCGCCTCACGTGGAGACGCGTCCCAATTGCCATGCCAAGACTCGAGGAGAATCCCGAGGTGTCCCTCGCACCTAGGCAGGAGTCCGGACGTCGCTGAACAAACACGTGTCTGGAAGGGCCCTTCCCGTCGTAACTCGAGAATATACCCCAGGTTCCGGCCGCAACTCGAGAAAAACCATGAGACTTCGGCCTCGCCGCGAGATGAGGCCTGATTCCCCTGCATTGCGTGCAGAGCAATTCCGTGTTCCACATCAAACGTGAAAGAATCCTTGATTTCCTTGATGGCACCCCAGAGAAAACCCAAGATCACTGTCTCAAATCTAGAGGGATCCTGAGGTCACTGGAGCAACACGAAAGGGCTCCGGGGACCCCAAATCAACTTGAGATGAGAACTTTTCCCTGGCTTCGACTCAAGAGGAATACCAACTTTCCACAAGCACCTCAAGAGGAGGCTTCTCTCAGCTACAGGTATGTGAGAGGGACCCTGAGTTTGTGGCCTCAAGTGGAATGGACACTGAGATGCTCTGACTTGAAGTAAGGCCGGATATCCCTGCAGTGAATTGAATGCAGGCTCGTCTTTCATCTCCCAAGAGGAAGGGATGTCTGAATCCCCTGTGGAGGCCACAGAGAAAGACCTAGTTCTCCACCTCATCGCGACCGGAGGCCTCACATCCTTTGAAAACTCAAGAGGTCCGCGCAGAACAAAGCTTCCAAAGGAGACGATGCCTGACTCCTCTTGAAAATGGATAGGATTCCCAGGATCCCTGTGGCACGTGGAAAGGGACCCTGGGTCTCCCGCCTCACGTGGAGACGCGTCCCAATTGCCATGCCAAGACTCGAGGAGAATCCCGAGGTGTCCCTCGCACCTAGGCAGGAGTCCTGACGTCGCTGAACAAACACGTGTCTGGAAGGGCCCTCCCCGTCGTAACTCTAGAATATACCCCAGGTTCCGGCCGCAACTCGAGAAAAAATATGAGACTTCCCCCGTCGCCGCGAGATGAGGCCCGATTCCCCTGCACTGCGTGCAGAGCAATTCCGTGTTCCACATCAAACGTGAAAGGAGCCTTGATTTCCTTGATGGCACTCCAGAGAAAACCCAAGATCACTGTCTAAAGTCTAGAGGGATCCTGAGGTCACTGGAGCAACACGAAAGGGCTCCGTGGACCCCAAATCAACTCGAGATGAGAGCTTAGTCCCTGGCTTCGACTCAAGAGGAATACCAACTTTCCACAAGCACCTCAAGAGGAGGCTTTTCTCAGCTACAGGTATGTGAGAGGGACCCTGAGTTTGTGGCCTCAAGTGGAATGGACACCAAGATGCTCTGACTTGAATTAAGGCCGGATATCCCTGCAGTGAATTGAATGCAGGCTCGTCTTGCATGTCCCAAGACGAAGGGTTGTCTGAATCCCCTGTGGAGACCAGAGAGAAAGACCTAGTCCTCCGCTTCAACGCGAACGGAGGCCTCACATCCTTTGAAAACTCGAGAGGTCCGCGCAGATCAATGCTTCCAAAGGAGACGAGGCCTGACTCCTCTTGAAAATGGATGGAAGTCCCAGGATCCCTGTGGCACGTAGAAAGGGACACTGGGTCTCGCGCCTCACGTGGAGCCGCGTCCCAATTGCCATGCCAAGACTAGAGGAGAATCCCGAGGTGTCCCTCACACCTAGGCAGGAGTCCTGACGTCGCTGAACAAACACGTGTCTGGAAGGGCCCTCCCCGTCGTAACTCGAGAATATACCCCAGGTTCCGGCCGCAACTCGAGAAAAACAATGAGAGTTCCAGCTCGCCGTGAGATGAGGCCCAATTTCCCTGCACTGCGTGCAGAGCAATTCCGTGTTCCACATCAAACGTGAAAGGAGCCTTGATTTCCTTGATGGCACTCCAGAGAAAACCCAAGATCACAGTCTGAAGTCTAAAGGGATCCTGAGGTCACTGGAGCAACACGAAAGGGCTCCGTGGACCCCAAATCAACTCGAGATGATAGCTTAGTCCCTGGCTTCGACTCAAGAGGAATACCAACTTTCCACAAGCACCTCAAGAGGAGGCTTCTCTCAGCTACAGGTATGTGAGAGGGACCCTGAGTTTGTGGCCTCAAGTGCAATGGACACCGAGATGCTCTGACTCGAAGTAAGGCAGGATATCACTGCAGTGAATTGAATGCAGGCTCGTCTTGCATCTCCCAAGACGAAGGGATGCCTGAATCCCCTGTGGAGTCCACAGAGAAAGACCTAGTCGTCCGACTCAACGCGACTGGAGGCCTCACATCCTTTGAAAACTCGAGAGGTGCGCGGAGATCAATGCTTCCAAAGGAGACGATGCCTCACTCCTCTTGAAAATGGATAGGAGTCCCAGGATCCCTGTGTCACGTGGAAAGGGACCTTGGGTCTCCCGCTTCACGTGGAGACGCGTCCCAATTGCCATGCCAAGACTCGAGGAGAATCCCGAGGTGTCCCTCGCACCTAGGCAGGAGTCCTGACGTCGCTGAACAAACACGTGTCTGGAAGGGCCCTCCCTGTTGTAACTCGAGAATATACCCCAGGTTCTGGCCGCAACTTGAGAAAAACAATGAGACTTCGCCCTGGCCGAGAGATGAGGCCCGATTCCCCTGCACTGCGTGCAGAGCAATTCCGTGTTCCACATAAAACGTGAAAGGAGCCTTGATTTCCTTGATGGCACTCCAGAGAAAACCCAAGATCACTGTCTCAAGTCTAGAGGGATCCTGAGGTCACTGGAGCAACACGAATGGGCTCCGTGGACCCCCAATCAACTCGAGATGAGAGCTTAGTCCCTGGCTTCGAATCAAGAGGAATACCAACTTTCCACAAGCACCTCAAGAGGAGGCTTCTCTCAGCTACAGGTATGTGAGAGGGACCATGAGTTGTGGCCTCAAGTGGAAAGGACACCGAGATGCTCTGACTCGAAGTAAGGCCGGATATCCCTGCAGTGAATTGAATGCAGGCTCGTCTTGCATCTCCCAAGACGAAGGGTTGTCTGAATCCCCTGTGGAGACCACAGAGAAAGACCTAGTCCTCCACCTCAACGCAACCGGAGGCCTCATATCCTTTGAAAACTCGAGAGGTCCGCGGAGATCAATACTTCCAAAGGATACGATGCCTGACTCCTCTTGAAAATGGATAGGAGTCCCAGGATCCCTGTGGCACGTGGAAAGGGACACTGGGTCTCCCGCCTCAGGTGGAGACGTGTCCCAATTGCCATGCCAAGACTCGTGGAGAATCCCGAGGTGTCCCTCGCACCTAGGCAGGAGTCCTGACGTCGCTGAACAAACACGTGTCTGGAAGGGCCCTCCCCGTCATAACTCGAGAATATACCCCAGGTTCCGGCCGCAACTCGAGAAAAACCATGAGACTGCCCCCTCGCCGCGACATGAGGCCCGATTCCACTGCCCTGAGTGCAGAGCCATTCCGTATTCCACAACAAAAATGAAAGGAGCCTTGATTTCCTTGATGGCTCTCCAGAGAAAACCCAAGATCACTGTCTCAAGTCTAGAGGGATCCTGAGGTCACTGGAGCAACACGAAAGGGCTCCGTGCACCCCAAATCAACTCGAGATGAGAGCTTAGTCCCTGGCTTCGACTCAAGAGGAATACCAACTTTCCACAAGCACCTCAAGAGGAAGCTTCTCTCAGCTACAAGTATGTGAGAGGGACCCTGAGTATGTGGCCTCAATTGGAATGGACACCGAGATGCTCTGACTCGAAGTAAGGCCGGATATCCCTGCAGTGAATTGAATGCAGGCTCGTCTTGCATCTCCCAAGACTTAGGGTTGTCTAAATCCCCTGTGGAGACCACAGAGAAAGACCTCGTTCTCCGCCTCATCTAGAACGGAGGCCTCACATACTTTGAAAGCTGGAGAGGTCCGCGGAGATCAGTGCTTCCAAAGGAGACGATGCCTGACTCCTCTTGAAAATGGATAGGAGTCCCAGGATCCCTGTGGCACGTGGAAAGGGACACTGGGTCTCCCGCCTCACGTGGAGACGCGTCCCAATTGCCATGCCAAGACTCGAGGAGAATCCCGAGGTGTCCCTCGCACCTAGGCAGGAGTCCTGACGTCGCTGAACAAACACGTGTCTGGAAGGTCCCTCCCCGTCGAAACTCGAGAATACAC
This sequence comes from Dama dama, assembly GCF_033118175.1. Taxonomy (NCBI): domain Eukaryota; kingdom Metazoa; phylum Chordata; class Mammalia; order Artiodactyla; family Cervidae; genus Dama; species Dama dama. Next base: position 6,077,792 of record NC_083697.1, on the reverse strand, counting down.
CCCAGGTTCAGGCCGCAACTCGAGAAAAACCATGAGACTTCCCCCTCGCCGCGAGATGAGGCCCGATTCCCCTGCACTGCGTGCAGAGCAATTCCGTTTTCCACATCAAACGTGAAAGGAGCCTTGATTTCCTTGATGGCCCTCCAGAGAAAACCCAAATTCACTGTCTCAAGTCTAGAGGGATCCTGAGGTCACTGGAGCAACACGAAAGGGCTCCGTGGACCCCAAATCAACTCGAGATGAGAGCTTAGTCCCTGGCTTCAACTCAAGAGCAATACCAACTTTCCACAAGCACCTCAAGAGGAGGCTTCTCTCAGCTACAGGTATGTGAGAGGGACCCTGAGTTTGTGGCCTCAAGTGGAATGGACACCGAGATGCTCTGACTCGAAGTAAGGCCGGATATCCCTGCAGTGAATTTAATGCAGGCTCGTCTTGCATCTCCCAAGACGAAGAGTTGTCTGAATCCCCTGTGGAGACCACAGAGAAAGACCTCGTTCTCCGGCTCATCGCGACCGGAGGCCTCACATCCTTTGAAACTGGAGAGGTCCGCGGAGATCAATACTTCCAATGGAGACGATGCCTGACTCCTCTTGCAAATGGATAGGAGTCCCAGGATCCCTGTGGCACGTGGAAAGGGACCCTGGGTCTCCCGCCTCACGTGGAGACGCGTCCAAATTGCCTTGCCAAGACTCGAGGACAATCCTGTGGTGTCCCTCGCACCTAGGCAGGCGTCCTGACGTCGCTGACCAAACACGTGTCTGGAAGGGCCCTCCCCGTCTTAACTCGAGAATATACCCCAGGTTCGGGCCGCAACTCGAGAAAAACCATGAGATTTCCCCCTCGCCGCGAGTTGAGGCCCGATTCCCCTGCACTGCGTGCAGAGCAATTCCGTGTTCCACATCAAACGTGAAAGGAGACTTGATTTCCTTGATGGCACTCCAGAGAACACCCAAGATCACTGTCTCAAGTCTAGAGGGATCCTGAGGTCACTGGACCAAAAGGAAAGGGCTCCGTGGACCCCAAATCAACTCGAGATGAGAGCTTAGTCCCTGGCTTCGACTCAAGAGGAATACCAACTTTCCACAAGCACCTCAAGAGGTGGCTTCTCTCAGCTACAGGTATGTGAGAGGAACCCTGAGTTTGTGGCCTCAAGTGGAATGGACACCGAGATGCTCTGACTAGAAGTAAGGCATGATATCCCTGCAGTGAATTGAATGCAGGCTCGTCTTGCATCTCCCAAGACGAAGGGTTGTCTGAATCCCCTGTGGAAACCACAGAGAGAGACCGAGTTCTCCGCCTCATTGCGACCGGAGGCCTCACATCCTTTGAAAACTCAAGAGGTCCGCGGAGATTAATGCTTCCAAAGGAGACGATGATTGACTCCTCTTGAAAATGGATAGGAGTCCCAGGATCCCTGTGGCACGTGGAAAGGGACCCTGGGTCTGCCGCCTCACGTGGAGACGCGTCCCAATTGCCATGCCAAGACTCGAGGGGAATCCCGAGGTGTACCTCGCACCTAGGCAGGAGTCCTGACGTCGCTGAACAAACACGAGTCTGGAAGGGCCCTCCGCGTCGTAACTCGAGAATATAACCCAGGTTCCGGCCGCAACTCCAGAAAAACCATGAGACATCTCCCTTGTCGCGAGATGAGGCCCGATTCCCCTGCACTGCGTGCAGAGCAATTCCGTGTTCCACATCAAACGTGAAAGGAGCCTTGATTTCCTTGACGGCACTCCAGAGAAAACCCAAGATCACTGTCTCAAGTCTAGAGGGATCCTGAGGTCACTGGAGCAACACGAAAGGGCTCCGTGGACCCCAAATCAACTCGAGATGAGAGCTTAGTCCCTGGCTTCGACTCAAGAGGAATACCAAATTTCCACAAGCACCTCAAGAGGAGGCTTCTCTCAGCTACAGGTATGTGAGAGGGACCCTGAGTTTGTGGCCTCAAGTGGAATGGACACCGAGATGCTCTGACTCGAAGTAAGGCCGGATATCCCTGCAGTGAATTGAATGCAGGCTCGTCTTGCATCTCCCAAGACGAAGGGATGTCTGAATACCCTGTGGAGACCACAGAGAAGTCCTAGTCCTCCGGCTCATCGCGACCGGAGGCCTCACATCCTTTGAAAACTCGAGAGGTCTGCAGAGGTCAATGCTTCCAAAGGAGACGATGCCTGACTCATCCTGAAAATGGATAGGAGTCCCAGGATCCCTGTGGCACGTGGAAAGGGACACTGGGTGTCCCGCCTTACGTGGAGACGCGTCCCAATTGCCATGCCAAGACTCGAGGAGAATCCCGAGGTGTCCATCGCACCTAGGCAGGAGTCCTGACGTCGCTGAACAAACACGTGTCTATAAGGGCCCTCCCCGTCGTAACTCGAGAATATACCCCAGGTTCCGACCGAAACTCGAATAAAACCATGAGACTTCCTCCTCGCCGCGAGATGAGGCCCGATTCCCCTGCACTGCGTGCAGAGCAATTCTGTGTTCCACATCAAACGTGAAAGGAGCCTTGATTTCCTTGATGGCACTCCAGAGAAAACCCAAGATCACTGTCACAAGTCTAGAGGGATCCTGAGGTCACTAGAGCAACACGAAAGGGCTCCGTGGACCCCAAATCAACTCGAGATGAGAGCTTTGTCCCTGGCTTCGACTCAAGAGGAATACCAACTTTCCAAAAGTTCCTCAAGAGGAGGTTTCTCTCAGCTACAGGTATGTGAGAGGGACCCTGAATTTGTGGCCTCAAGTGGAATGGACACTGACATGCTCTGACTCAAAGTAAGGCCGGATATACCAACAGTGAATTGAATGCAGGCTCGTCTTGGATCTCCCAAGACGAAGGGATGTCTGAATCCCCTGTGGAGACCACAGAGAAAGACCTAGTTCTCTGCTTCATCACGAGCAGAGGCCTCACATCCTTTGAAAACTCGAGAGGTCCGCGGAGATCAATGCTTCCAAAGGAGCCGATGCCTGACTCCTCTTGAAAATGGATAGGAGTCCCAGGATCCCTGTCACACGTGGAAAGGGACCCAGGGTCTCCCGCCACACGTGGAGACGAGTCCCAATTGTCATGCCAAGACTCGAGGAGAATCCCGAGTTGTCCCTCGCACCTAGGCCCGAGTCCTGACGTCGCTGAACAAAAACGTGTCTGGAAGGGCCCTCCCCATCGTAACTCGAGAATATACCCCAGGTTCTGGCCGCAACTCGATAAAAACCATGAGACTTCCCCCTCGCTGCGAGATGAGGCCCGATTCCCCTGCAGTGCGAGCAGACCAATTCCGTCTTACACATCAAACATGAAAGGAGGCTTGATTTCCTTCATGGCATCGCATAGAAAACAGAAGATCACTGTCTCAAGTCTAGAGGGATCTTGAGGTTACTGGAGCAAGAATAAAGGGCTCCATGGACCCCAAATCAACTCGAGATGAGAGCTTAGTCCCTGGCTTCGACTCAAGAGAAATACCAACTTTCCACAAGCACCTCAAGAGGAGGCTTCTCTCAGCTACAGGTATGTGAGAGGGACCCGGAGTTTGTGGCCTCAAGTGGAATGGAAACCGAGATGCTCTGACTCGGAGTAAGGCCGGATATCCCTGCAGTGAATTGAATGCAGGCTCGTCTTGCACCTCTCAATCCGAAGTGATGTCTGAATCCCCTGTGGAGACCACAGAGAAAGACCTAGTTCTCCGCCTCATCGCGACCTGAGGCCTCACATCCTTTGAAAACTCGAGAGTTCCGCGGAGATCAATGCTTCCAAAGGAGACGATGCCTGACTCCTCTTGAAAATGGATAGGAGTCCCAGGATCCCTGTGGCACGTGGAAAGGGACCCTGGGTCTCGCGCCTCACGTGGAGACGCGTCCCAATTGCCATGCCAAGACTCGAGGAGAATCCCGAGGTGTCCCTCGCACCTAGGCCCGAGTCCTGACGTCGCTGAACAAACACGTGTCTGGCAGGGCCCCCCTCATCGTAACTCGAGAATATACCCCTGGTTCCGGCCGCAACTAGAGAAAAACCATGAGACTTCCACCTCGACACGAGATGAGGCACGATTCCCCTGCACTGCGTGCAGAGCAATTCCGTGTTCCACATCAAACGTGAAAGGAGACTTGATTTCCTTGATGGCACTCCAGAGAAAACCCAAGATCCCTGTCTCACGTCTAAAGGGATCCTGAGGTCACTGGAGCAACACGAAAGGGTTCCGTGGAAACCAAATCAACTCGAGATGAGAGCTTAGTCCCTGGCTTCGACTCAAGAGGAATACTAACTTTCCACAAGCACCTCAAGAGGAGGCTTCTCTCAGCTACATGTATGTGAGAGGGACCCGGAGTTTGTGGCCTCAAGTGGAATGGACACCGAGATGGTCTGACTCGGAGTAAGGCCGGATATCCCTGCAGTGAATTGAATGCAGGCTCGTCTTGCATCTCCCAAGACGAAGGGTTGTCTGAATCCCCTGTGGAGACCACAGAGAAAGACCTAGTTCTCCGCCTCTTGGCGACCTGAGGCCTCACATCCTTTGAAAACTCGAGAGGTCCGCGGAGATCAATGCTTCCAAAGGAGACGATGCCTGACTCCTCTTGAAAATGGATAGGAGTCCCAGGATCCCTGTGACACGTGGAAAGGGACCCTGGGTCTCGCGCCTCACGTGGAGACGCATCCCTATTGCCATGCCAAGACACGAGGAGAATCTCGAGATGTCCCTCGCACCTAGGCAGGAGTCCTGACGTCGCTGAACAAACACGTGTCTGGAAGGGCCCTCCCCGTCGTAACTCGAGAATATACCCCAGGTTCCGGCCGCAACTCGAGAAAAACCATGAGACTTCCCCCTCGCCGCGAGATGAGGCCCGATTCCCCTGCACTGCGTGCAGAGCAATTCCGTGTTCCACATCAAACGTGAAAGGAGCCTTGATTTCCTTGGTGGCACTCCAGAGAAAACCCAAGATCACTGTCTCAAATCTAGAGGGATCCTGAGGTCACTGGAGAAACACGAAAGGGATTCGTGGACCCCAAATCAACTCGAGATGAGAGCTTAGTCCCTGGCTTCGACTCAAGACGAATACCAAGTTTCCACAAGCACCTCAAGAGGAGGCTTCTCTCAGCTACAGGTATGTGAGAGGGACCCTGAGTTTGCGGCCTCAAGTCGAATGGACACCGAGATGCTCTGACTCGAAGTAAGGCCGGATATCCCTGCAGTGAATTGAATGCAGGCTCGTCTTTCGTCTCCCAAGACGAAGGGATGTCTGAATCCCCTGTGTAGACCACAGAGAAAGACCTAGTCCTCCGCCTCATCGCGAACGGAGACCTCACATCCTTTGAAAACTCGAGAGGTTGGGGAGTTCAATGCTTCCAAAGGAGACGATGCCTGACTCCTCTTGAAAATGGATAGGAGTCCCAGGATCTCTGTGGCACGTGGGAAGGGATCCTGGGTCTCCCGCCTCACGTGGAGACGCGTCCCAATTGCCATGCCAAGACTCGAGGAGAATCCCGAGGTGTCCCTCGCACCTAGGCAGGAGTCCTGACGTCGTTGAACAAACACGTGTCTGGAAGGGCCCTCCCCGTCGTAACTCGAGAATATACCCCAGGTTCCGGCCGCAACTCGAGAAAAACAATGAGACTTCCACCTCGCCGAGAGATGAGGCCCGAATCCCCTGCACTGCGTGCAGAGCAATTCTGTGTTCCACATCAAACGTGAAAGGAGCCTTGATTTCCTTGATGGCACTCCAGAGAAAACCCAAGATCACTGGCTCAAGTCTAGAGGGATCCTGAGGTCACTGGAGCAACAAGAAAGGGCTCTGTGGACCCCAAGTCAACTCGAGATGAGAGCTTAGTCCTTCGCTTCAACTCAAGAGGAACACCACCTTTCCACAAGCACCTCAAGAGGAGGCTTCTCTCAGCTACAGGTTTGTGAGAGGGACCATGAATTTGTGGCCTCAAGTGGAATGGACACCGAGATGCTCTGACTCGAAATAAGGCCGGATATCCCTGCAGTGAATTGAATGCAGGCTCGTCTTGTATCTGCCAAGACGAAGGGATGTCTGAATCCCCTGTGGAGACGACAGAGAAAGACCTAGTCCTCGGCCTCATCGCGACCGGAGGCCTCACATCCTTTGAAACCTCGAGAGGTCTGCGGAGATCAATGTTTCCAAAGGAGATGATGCCTGACTCCTCTTGAAAATGGATAGGAGTCCCAGGATCCCTATGGCAAGTGGAAAGGTACCCTAGGTCTCCCGCCTCACGTGGAGACGCGTCCCAATTGCCATGCCAAGACTCGAGAAGAATCCCGAGGTGTCCCTCGCACCTTGGCAGGAGTCCTGACGTCGCTGAACAAACACGTGTCTGGAAGGGCCCTCCCCGTCGTAACTCGCGAATATACCCCAGGTTCCGGCCGCAACTCGATAAAAACCATGAGATTTCCCCCTCGCAGCGAGATGAGGCCCGATTCCCCTGCATTGCGTGCAGAGCAATACCGTGTTCCACATCAAACGTGAAAGGAGCCTTGATTTCCTTGATGGCACTGCAGAGAAAACCCAGGATCACTGGCTCAAGTCTAGAGGGATCCTGAGGTCACTATAGCAACACGAAACGGCTCCTGGACCCCAAATCAACTCGAGATGAGAGCTTAGTCCCTGGCTTCGACTCAAGAGGCATACCAACTTTCCACAAGCACCTCAAGAGGAGGCTTCTCTCAGCTACAGGTATGTGAGTGGGACCCTGAATTTGTGGCCTCAAGTGGAATGGACACCGAGATGCTCTGACTCGAAGTAAGGCCGAATAACCCTGCAGTGAATTGAATGCAGGCCCCTCTTGCATCTCCCAAGACGAAGGGATGTCTGAATCTCCTGTGGAGACCACTGAGAAAGACCTAGTTCTCCTCCTCATCGCGAACGGAGGCCTCACATCCTTTGAAAACTCAAGAGGTCCGCGGAGATCAATGCTTCCAAGGGAGACAATGCCTGACTCCTCTTGAAAATGGATAGTAGTCCCAGGATCCCTGTGCCACGTGGAAAGGGACGCTGGGTCTCCCGCCTCACGTGGAGACACGTGCCAATTGCCATGGCAAGACTCGAGGAGAATCCAGAGGTGCCCCTCGCACCTAGGCAGGAGTCCTGACGTCGCTGAAAAACACGTGTCTGGAAGGGCCCTCCCCGACGTAACTCGAGAATATACCCCAGGTTCCGGCCGCAACTCAAGAAAAACCATGAGACTTCCCCCTCGCCGCGAGATGAGTCCCGATTCCCCTGCACTGCGTGCAGAGCAATTCCGTATCCCACATCAAACGTAAAAGGAGCCTTGATTTCCTTGATGCCCCTCCAGAGAAAACCCAAGATAAATTTCTCAAGTCTAGAGGGATCCTGAGGTCACTGGAGCAACACGAAAGGGCTCCGTGGACCCCAAACAACTCGAGATGAGAGCTTAGTCCCTGGTTTCGACTCAAGAGGAATACCAACTTTCCACAAGCACCTAAAGAGGAGGCTTCTCTCAGCTACAGGTATGTGAGAGGGACCCTGAGTTTTTGGCCTCAAGTGGAATGGACACCCAGATGCTCTGAGTCGAAGTAAGGCCGGATATCCCTGCAGTGAATTGAATGCAGGCTCATCTTGCATCTCCCAAGACGAAGGGATGTCTGAATCCCCTGTGGAGACCACAGAGAAAGACCTAGTTCTCCGCCTCATCGCGACCGGAGGCCTCATATCATTTGAAAACTCGAGAGGTCCGCGGAGATCAATGCTTCCAAAGACAAGATGGCTGACTCCTCTTGAAAATGGATAGGAGTCCCAAGATCCCTGTGGCACGTGGAAAGGGACCCTGGGTCTCCCGCCTCACGTGGAGACGCGTCCCAATTGCCATGCCAAGACTCGACGAGAATCCCGAGGTGTCCCTCGCACCTAGGCAGGAGTCCTGACATCACTGAACATAAACGTGTCTGGAAGGGCCCTCCCCGTCGCAACTCGAGAATATACCCCAGGTTCCGGCCACAACTCGAGAAAAACCGTGAGACTTCCCCCTCGCCAGGAGATGAGTCCCAGTTCCCCTGCACTGCGTGCAGAGCAATTCCGTGTTCCACATCAAACGTGAAAGGAGCCTTGATTTCCTTGATGGCACTCCAGACAAAACCCAAGATCACTGTCTCAAGTCTAGAGGGATACTGAGGTCACTGTAGCAACAAGAAAGGGCTCCGTGGACCACAAATTAATTCGAGATCAGAGCTTAGTCCCTGGCTTCGACTAAAGAGGAATACCAACTTTCCACAAGCCCCTCAAAAGGAGGCTTCTCTCAGCTACAGGTATCTGAGAGGGACCCTGAATTTGTGGCCTCAAGTGGAATGGACACTGACATGCTCTGACTCAAAGTAAGGCCGGATATACCAACAGTGAATTGAATGCAGGCTCGTCTTGGATCTCCCAAGACGAAGGGATGTCTGAATCCCCTGTGGGGACCACAGAGAAAGACCTAGTTCTCTGCTTCATCACGAGCAGAGTCCTCACATCCTTTGAAAACTCGAGAGGTCCGCGGAGATCAATGCTTCCAAAGGAGCCGATGCCTGACTCCTCTTGAAAATGGATAGGAGTCCCAGGATCCCTGTCGCACGTGGAAAGGGACACAGGGTCTCCCGCCACACGTGGAGACGAGTCCCAATTGTCATGCCAAGACTCGAGGAGAATCCCGAGTTGTCCCTCGCACCTAGGCCCGAGTCCTGACGTCGCTGAACAAACACGTGTCTGGAAGGGCCCTCCCCTTCGTAACTCGAGAATATACCCCAGGTTCTGGCCGCAACTCGAGAAAAACCATGAGACTTCCCCCTCGCTGGGAGATGAGGCCCGATTCCCCTGCAGTGCGAGCAGACCAATTCCGTCTTACACATCAAACATGAAAGGAGGCTTGATTTCCTTCATGGCATCGCATAGAAAACAGAAGATCACTGTCTCAAGTCTAGAGGGATCTTGAGGTTACTGGAGCAAGAATAAAGGGCTCCATGGACCCCAAATCAACTCGAGATGAGAGCTTAGTCCCTGGCTTCGACTCAAGAGAAATACCAACTTTCCACAAGCACCTCAAGAGGAGGCTTCTCTCAGCTACAGGTATGTGAGAGGGACCCGGAGTTTGTGGCCTCAAGTGGAATGGAAACCGAGATGTTCTGACTCGGAGTAAGGCCGGATATCCCTGCAGTGAATTGAATGCAGGCTCGTCTTGCACCTCTCAATCCGAAGTGATGTCTGAATCCCCTGTGGAGACCACAGAGAAAGACCTAGTTCTCCGCCTCATCGCGACCTGAGGCCTCACATCCTTTGAAAACTCGAGAGTTCCGCGGAGATCAATGCTTCCAAAGGAGACGATGCCTGACTCCTCTTGAAAATGGATAGGAGTCCCAGGATCCCTGTGGCACGTGGAAAGGGACCCTGGGTCTCCCGCCTCACGTGGAGACGCGTCCCAATTGCCATGCCAAGACTCGAGGAGAATCCCGAGGTGTCCCTCGCACCTAGGCCCGAGTCCTGACGTCGCTGAACAAACACGTGTCTGGCAGGGCCCCCCTCATCGTAACTCGAGAATATACCCCTGGTTCCGGCAGCAACTCGAGAAAAACCATGAGACTTCCACCTCGACACGAGATGAGGCAAGATTCCCCTGCACTGCGTGCAGAGCAATTCCGTGTTCCACATCAAACGTGAAAGGAGACTTGATTTCCTTGATGGCACTCCAGAGAAAACCCAAGATCCCTGTCTCACGTCTAAAGGGATCCTGAGGTCACTGGAGCAACACGAAAGGGTTCCGTGGAAACCAAATCAACTCGAGATGAGAGCTTAGTCCCTGGCTTCGACTCAAGAGGAATACTAACTTTCCACAAGCACCTCAAGAGGAGGCTTCTCTCAGCTACAGGTATGTGAGAGGGACCCGGAGTTTGTGGCCTCAAGTGGAATGGACACCGAGATGGTCTGACTCGGAGTAAGGCCGGATATCCCTGCAGTGAATTGAATGCAGGCTCGTCTTGCATCTCCCAAGACGAAGGGTTGTCTGAATCCCCTGTGGAGACCACAGAGAAAGACCTAGTTCTCCGCCTCTTGGCGACCTGAGGCCTCACATTCTTTGAAAACTCGAGAGGTCCGCGGAGATCAATGCTTCCAAAGGAGACGATGCCTGACTCCACTTGAAAATGGATAGGAGTCCCAGGATCCCTGTGGCACGTGGAAAGGGACCCTGGGTCTCGCGCCTCACGTGGAGACGCATCCCTATTGCCATGCCAAGGCTCGAGGAGAATCCCGAGGTGTCCCTCGCACCTAGGCAGGAGTCCTGACGTCGCTGAACAAACACGTGTCTGGAAGGGCCCTCCCCGTCGTAACTCGAGAATATACCCCAGGTTCCGGCCGCAACCCGAGAAAAACCATGAGACTTCCCCCTCGCCGCGAGATGAGGCCCGATTCCCCTGCACTGCGTGCAGAGCAATTCCGTGTTCCACATCAAACATGAAAGGAGCCTTGATTTCCTTGGTGGCACTCCAGAGAAAACCCAAGATCACTGTCTCAAGTCGAGAGGGATCCTGAGGTCACTGGAGCAACACAAAAGGGCTCCGTGGACCCCAAATCAACTCGAGATGAGAGCTTAGTCCCTGGCTTCGACTCAAGAGGAATACCAACTTTCCACAAGCACCTAAAGAGGAGGCTCCTCTCAGCTACAGGTATGTGAGAGGGACCCTGAGTTTGTGGCCTCAAGTGGAATGGACACCGAGATGCTCTGACTCGAAGTAAGGCCAGATATCCCTGCAGAAATTGAATGCAGGCTCGTCTTGCATCTACCAAGACGAAGGGATGTCTGAATCCCCTGTGGAGACCACAGAGATAGACCTAATTTTCCGCCTCATCGCGACCGGAGGCCTCACATCTTTTGAAAATTCGAGAGGTCCGCGGAGATCAATGCTTCCAAAGGAGACGATGCCTGACTCCTCTTGAAAATGGATAGGAGTCCCAGGATCCCTGTGGCACGTGGAAAGGGACACTGGGTCTCCCGCCTCATGTGGAGACCCGTCCAAATTGCCATGCCAAGACTCGAGGCGAATCCCGAGTTGTCCCTCACACCTAGGCAGGAGTCCTGACGTTGCTGAACAAATACGTGTCTGGAAGGGCCCTGCCCGTCGTAACTCGAGAATATACCCCAGGTTCCGGCCGCAACTCGAGAAAAACCATGAGACTTCCCCCTCGCCGCGAGATGAGTCCCGATTCCCCTGCACTGCGTGCAGAGCAATTCCGTGTTCCACATCAAACGTGAAAGGAGACTTGATTTCCTTGATGGCACTCCAGAGAAAACCCAAGATCCCTGTCTCACGTCTAAAGGGATCCTGAGGTCACTGGAGCAACACGAAAGGGTTCCGTGGAAACCAAATCAACTCGAGATGAGAGCTTAGTCCCTGGCTTCGACTCAAGAGGAATACTAACTTTCCACAAGCACCTCAAGAGGAGGCTTCTCTCAGCTACAGGTATGTGAGAGGGACCCGGAGTTTGTGGCCTCAAGTGGAATGGACACCGAGATGGTCTGACTCGGAGTAAGGCCGGATATCCCTGCAGTGAATTGAATGCAGGCTCGTCTTGCATCTCCCAAGACGAAGGGTTGTCTGAATCCCCTGTGGAGACCACAGAGAAAGACCTAGTTCTCCGCCTCTTGGCGACCTGAGGCCTCACATCCTTTGAAAACTCGAGAGGTCCGCGGAGATCAATGCTTCCAAAGGAGACGATGCCTGACTCCACTTGAAAATGGATAGGAGTCCCAGGATCCCTGTGGCACGTGGAAAGGGACCCTGGGTCTCGCGCCTCACGTGGAGACGCATCCCTATTGCCATGCCAAGGCTCGAGGAGAATCCCGAGGTGTCCCTCGCACCTAGGCAGGAGTCCTGACGTCGCTGAACAAACACGTGTCTGGAAGGGCCCTCCCCGTCGTAACTCGAGAATATACCCCAGGTTCCGGCCGCAACCCGAGAAAAACCATGAGACTTCCCCCTCGCCGCGAGATGAGGCCCGATTCCCCTGCACTGCGTGCAGAGCAATTCCGTGTTCCACATCAAACATGAAAGGAGCCTTGATTTCCTTGGTGGCACTCCAGAGAAAACCCAAGATCACTGTCTCAAGTCGAGAGGGATCCTGAGGTCACTGGAGCAACACAAAAGGGCTCCGTGGACCCCAAATCAACTCGAGATGAGAGCTTAGTCCCTGGCTTCGACTCAAGAGGAATACCAACTTTCCACAAGCACCTAAAGAGGAGGCTCCTCTCAGCTACAGGTATGTGAGAGGGACCCTGAGTTTGTGGCCTCAAGTGGAATGGACACCGAGATGCTCTGACTCGAAGTAAGGCCAGATATCCCTGCAGAAATTGAATGCAGGCTCGTCTTGCATCTACCAAGACGAAGGGATGTCTGAATCCCCTGTGGAGACCACAGAGATAGACCTAATTTTCCGCCTCATCGCGACCGGAGGCCTCACATCTTTTGAAAATTCGAGAGGTCCGCGGAGATCAATGCTTCCAAAGGAGACGATGCCTGACTCCTCTTGAAAATGGATAGGAGTCCCAGGATCCCTGTGGCACGTGGAAAGGGACACTGGGTCTCCCGCCTCATGTGGAGACCCGTCCAAATTGCCATGCCAAGACTCGAGGCGAATCCCGAGTTGTCCCTCACACCTAGGCAGGAGTCCTGACGTTGCTGAACAAATACGTGTCTGGAAGGGCCCTGCCCGTCGTAACTCGAGAATATACCCCAGGTTCCGGCCGCAACTCGAGAAAAACCATGAGACTTCCCCCTCGCCGCGAGATGAGTCCCGATTCCCCTGCACTGCGTGCAGAGCAATTCCGTGTTCCACATCAAACGTGAAAGGAGACTTGATTTCCTTGATGGCACTCCAGAGAAAACCCAAGATCCCTGTCTCACGTCTAAAGGGATCCTGAGGTCACTGGAGCAACACGAAAGGGCTCCGTGGAAACCAAATCAACTCGAGATGAGAGCTTAGTCCCTGGCTTCGACTCAAGAGGAATACTAACTTTCCACAAGCACCTCAAGAGGAGGCTTCTCTCAGCTACAGGTATGTGAGAGGGACCCGGAGTTTGTGGCCTCAAGTGGAATGGACACCGAGATGGTCTGACTCGGAGTAAGGCCGGATATCCCTGCAGTGAATTGAATGCAGGCTCGTCTTGCATCTCCCAAGACGAAGGGTTGTCTGAATCCCCTGTGGAGACCACAGAGAAAGACCTAGTTCTCCGCCTCTTGGCGACCTGAGGCCTCACATCCTTTGAAAACTCGAGAGGTCCGCGGAGATCAATGCTTCCAAAGGAGACGATGCCTGACTCCACTTGAAAATGGATAGGAGTCCCAGGATCCCTGTGGCACGTGGAAAGGGACCCTGGGTCTCGCGCCTCACGTGGAGACGCATCCCTATTGCCATGCCAAGACTCGAGGAGAATCCCGAGGTGTCCCTCGCACCTAGGCAGGAGTCCTGACGTCGCTGAACAAACACGTGTCTGGAAGGGCCCTCCCCGTCGTAACTCGAGAATATACCCCAGGTTCCGGCCGCAACCCGAGAAAAACCATGAGACTTCCCCCTCGCCGCGAGATGAGGCCCGATTCCCCTGCACTGCGTGCAGAGCAATTCCGTGTTCCACATCAAACATGAAAGGAGCCTTGATTTCCTTGGTGGCACTCCAGAGAAAACCCAAGATCACTGTCTCAAGTCGAGAGGGATCCTGAGGTCACTGGAGCAACACAAAAGGGCTCCGTGGACCCCAAATCAACTCGAGATGAGAGCTTAGTCCCTGGCTTCGACTCAAGAGGAATACCAACTTTCCACAAGCACCTAAAGAGGAGGCTCCTCTCAGCTACAGGTATGTGAGAGGGACCCTGAGTTTGTGGCCTCAAGTGGAATGGACACCGAGATGCTCTGACTCGAAGTAAGGCCAGATATCCCTGCAGAAATTGAATGCAGGCTCGTCTTGCATCTCCCAAGACGAAGGGATGTCTGAATCCCCTGTGGAGACCACAGAGATAGACCTAATTTTCCGCCTCATCGCGACCGGAGGCCTCACATCTTTTGAAAATTCGAGAGGTCCGCGGAGATCAATGCTTCCAAAGGAGACGATGCCTGACTCCTCTTGAAAAAGGATAGGAGTCCCAGGATCCCTGTGGCACGTGGAAAGGGACACTGGGTCTCCCGCCTCATGTGGAGACCCGTCCAAATTGCCATGCCAAGACTCGAGGAGAATCCCGAGTTGTCCCTCACACCTAGGCAGGAGTCCTGACGTTGCTGAACAAATACGTGTCTGGAAGGGCCCTGCCCGTCGTAACTCGAGAATATACCCCAGGTTCCGGCCGCAACTCGAGAAAAACCATGAGACTTCCCCCTCGCCGCGAGATGAGGCCCGATTCCCCTGCACTGCGTGCAGAGCAATTCCGAGTTCCACATCAAACGTGAAAGGAGCCTTGATTTCCTTGATGGCACACCAGAGAAAACCCAAGATCACTGTCTCAAGTCTAGAGGGATCCTGAGGTCACTGGAGCAACACGAAAGTTCTCCGTGGACCCCAAATCAACTCGAGATGAGAGCTTAGTCGCTGGCTTCGACTCAAGAGGAATACCAACTTTCCACAAGCACCTCAAGAGGAGGCTTCTCTCAGCTACAGGTATGTGAGAGGGACCCTGAGTTTGTGGCCTCAAGTGGAATGGACACCGAGATGCTCTGACTCGAAGTAAGGCCAAATATTCCTGCAGTGAGTTGAATGCAGGCTCGTCTTGCATCTCCCAAGACGAGGGGATGTCTGAATCCCCTGTGGAGACCACAGAGATAGACCTAATTTTCTGCCCCATCGCGATCGGAGGCCTCACATCCTTTGAAAACTCGAGAGGTCCGCGGAGATCAATGCTTCCAAAGGAGACGATGCCTGACTCCTCTTGAAAATGGATAGGAGTCCCAGGATCCCTGTGGCACGTGGAAAGGTACCCTGGGTCTCCCGTCTCACGTGGAGACGCGTCCCAAATGCCATGCCAAGACTCGAGGAGAATCCCGAGATGTCCCTCGCTCCTAGGAAGGAGTCCTGACGTCGCTGAACAAACACGTGTCAGGAAGGGCCCTCCCCGTTGTAACTCGAGAATATACCCCAGGTTCCGGCCGCAACTCGAGAAAAACCATGAGAATTCCCCCTCGCCGCGAGTTGAGGCCTGATTCCCCTGCAGTGCGTGCAGAGCAATTCCGTGTTCCACATCAAACGTGAAAGGAGGCTTGATTTCCTTGATGGCACTCCAGAGAAATCCCAAGATCACTGTCTCAAGGCTAGGGGGATCCTGAGGTCACTGGAGCAACACGAAAGTGCTCCGTGGACCCAAAATCAACTCGAGATGAGAGCTTAGTCCCTGGCTTCGACTCAAGAGGAATACCAACTTTCCACAAGCACCTCAAGAGGAGGCTTCTCTCAACTACAGGTTTGTGAAAGGGACCCTAAGTTTGTGGCCTCAAGTGGAATGGACACCGAGATGCTCTGACTCGAAGTAAGGCCGGATATCCGTGCAGTGAATTGAATGCAGGCTCGTCTTGCATCTCCCAAGACGAAGGGATGTCTGAATCCCCTGTGGAGACCACAGAGAAAGACCTAGTCCTCCGCCTCATTGTGACCGGAGGCCTCACATCCTTTGAAAACTCGAGAGGTCTGCAGAGATCAATGCTTCGAAAGGAGACGATGCCTGACTCCTCTTGAAAATGGATAGGAGTCCCAGGATCCCTGTGGCACGTGGAAAGGGACCGTGGGTCTGCCGCGTCACGTGGATGCGCGTCCCAATTGCCATGCCAAAACTCGAGGAGAATCCCGAGGTGTCCCTCGCACCTAGGCAGGAGTCCTGACGTCGCTGAACAAACACGTGTCTGGAAGGGCCCTCCCCGTCGTAACTCGAGAATATACCCCAGGTTCCGGCCGCAACTCGAGAAAAACCATGAGACTTCCCCCTCGCCGCGAAATGAGGCCCGATTCCCCTGCACTGCGTGCAGAGCAATTCCGAGGTCCACATCAAACGTGAAAGGAGCCTTGATTTCCTTGATGGCACTCCAGAGAAAACCCAAGATCACTGTCTCAAGTCTAGAGGGATCCTGAGGTCACTGGAGCAACACGAAAGGGCTCCGTGGACCCCACATCAACTCGAGATGAGAGCTTAGTCCCTGGCTTCGACTCAAGAGGAATGCCAACTTTCCCCAAGCACCTCAAGTGGAGGCTTCTCTCAGCTACAGGTATGTGAGAGGGACCCTGAGTTTGTGGCCTCAAGTGGAATGGACACCGAGATGCTCTGACTCGAAGTAAGGCCGGATATCCCTGCAGTGAATTGAATGCAGGCTCGTCTTGCATCTCCCAAGACGAAGGGATGTCTGAATCCCCTGTGAAGACCACAGAGAAAGACCGAGTTCTCCGCCTCATCGCGACCGGAGGCCTCACATCCTTTGAAAACTCGAGAGGTCCGCGGAGATCAATGCTTCCAAAGGAGACGATGCCTGACTCCTCTTGAAAATGGATAGGAGTCCCAAGATCCCTGTGGCACGTGGAAAGGGACCCTGGGTCTCCCGCCTCACGTGGAGACGCGTCCCAATTGCCATGCCAAGACTCGAGGAGAATCCCGAGTTGTCCTTCGCACCTAGGCAGGAGTCCTGACCTCACTGAACAAACACGTGTCTGGAAGGGCCCTCCCCGTCGTAACTCGAGAATATACCCCAGGTTCCTGCCGCAACTCCAGAAAAATCATGAGCCTTCCCCCTCGCCGCGAGATGAGGCCCGATTCCCCTGCACTGCGTGCAGAGGAATTCTGTGTTCCACATCAAAAGTGAAAGGAGCCTTGATTTCCTTGATGGCACTCTAGAGAAACCCCAAGATCACTGTCTCAAGTCTAGAGGGATCCTGAGGTCACTGTAGCAACACGAAAGGGCTCCGTGGACCCCAAATAAACTCGAGATGAGAGCTTAGTCCCTGGCTTCGACTCAAGAGGTATACCAACTTTCCACAAGCACCTCAAGAGAAGGCTTCTTTCAGCAACAGGTATGTGAGAGGGTCCCTGAGTTTGTGGCCTCAGGCGGAATGGACACCGAGATGCTCTGACTCGAAGTAAGGCCGGATATCCCTGCAGTGAATTGAATGAAGTCTCGTCTTGCATCTCCCAAGACTAAGGGATGTCTGAATCCCCTGTGGAGACCACAGAGAAAGACCTAGTTCTCCCTCTCATGGCCACCGGAGGCATCACATCTTTGAAAACTCGAGAGGTCCGTGGAGATCAATGCTTCCTAAGGAGACGATGCCTGACTCCTCTTGAAAATGGATAGGAGTCCAAGAATCCCTGTGGCACGTGGAACGGGACCCTGGGTCTCCCGCCTCACGTGGAGACTTGTCCTAATTGCCATGCCAAGACTCGAGGAGAATCCCGAGGTGTTCCTCGCACCTAGGCACTAGTCCTGACGTCGCTGAACAAACACTTGTCTGGAAGGGCCCTCCCCGTCGTAACTCAAGAATATACCCCAGGTTCTGGCCGCAACTCGAGAAAAACCATAAGACTTCCCCCTCGCCTTGAGATGTGGCCCGATTCTCCTGCACTGCGTGCAGACCAATTCCGTGTTCCACATCAAACGTGAAAGGATTCTTGATTTCCTTGATGGCACTCCAAAGAAAAGCCAAGATCACTGTCTCAAGTCTAGAGAGATCCTGAGGTCACTGTAGCAACCCGAAAGGGCTTCGTGGACCCCAAATCAACTCGAGATGAGAGCTTTGTCCCTGGCTTCGACTCAAGAGGAATACCAACTTTCCAAAAGCTCCTCAAGAGGAGGTTTCTCTCAGCTACAGGTATGTGAGAGGGAACCTGAGTTTGTGGCCTCAAGTGGAATGGACACCGAGATGCTCTGACTCAATGTAAGGCCGGATATCCCTGCAGTGAATTGAATGCAGGCTCGTCGTGGATCTCCCAAGACGAAGGGATGTCTGAATCCCCTGTGGAGACCACAGAGAAAGACCTAGATCTCCGCCTCATCACGACCGGAGCGTCACATCCTTTGAAAACTCGAGAGGTCCGCGGAGATCAATGCTTGTAAAGGAGACGATGCCTGACTCCTCTTGAATATGGATAGGAGTCCAAGAATCCCTGTGGCACGTGGAAAGGGACCCTGAATCTCCCGCCTCACGTCGAGACTTGTCCTAATTGCCATGCCAAGACTCGAGGAGAATGCCGAGGTGTCCCTCGCACCTAGGCAGGAATCCTGACCTCGCAGAACAAACACGTGTCTGGAAAGGCCCTCCCCGTCGTAACTCGAGAATATACCCCATGTTCCGGCCGCAACTCGAGAAACATCATGAGACTTCCCCCTCGCCTTGAGATGAGGCCCGATTCCCCTGCACTGCGTGCAGACCAATTCCGTGTTCCACATCAAACGTGAAAAGATTCTTGATTTCCTTGATGGCACTCCAAAGAAAAGCCAAGATCACTGTCTCAAGTCTAGAGGGATCCTGAGGTCACTGTAGCAACAAGAAAGAGCTGCGTGGACCACAAATCAACTCGAGAGGAGAGCTTCGTCCCTGTCTTCGACTCAAGAGGAATACCAACTTTCCACAAGCACCTCAAGAGGAGGCCTCTCTCAGTTACAGGAATGTGAGAGGGACCTTGAGTTTGTGGCCTCAAGTGGAATGGACACCGAGATGCTCTGACTCGAAGTAAGGGCAGATATCCATGCAGAGAATTGAATGCAGGCTCGTCTTGAATCTCCCAAGACGAAGGGATGTCTGAATCCCCTGTGGAGACCACAGACAAAGACTTAGTTCTCCGCCTCATCGCGACCGGAGGCCTCACATCCTTTGAAAACTCGAGAGGTCCACGGAGATCAATGCTTCCGAAGGAGACGATGCCTGAATCCTCTTCAAAATGGATAGGAGTCCCAGGATCCCTGTGGCACGTGGAAAGGGACCCTGGGTCTCCCGCCTCACGTGGAGACGCGTCCCAATTGCCATGCCAAGACTCGAGGAGAATCCCGAGGTGTCCCTCTCACCTAGGCAGGAGTCCTGACGTCGCTGAACAAACACGTGTCTGGAAGGGCCCTCCCCGTCGTAACTCGAGAATATACCCAAGGTTCCGGCCGCAACTCGAGAAACATCATGAGACTTCCCCCTCGCTTTGAGATGAGGCCCGATTCCCCTGCACTGCGTGCAGACCAATTCCGTGTTCCACATCAAACGTGAAAGGATTCTTGATTTCCTTGATGGCACTCCAAAGAAAAGCCAAGATCACTGTCTAAAGTCTAGAGGGATCCTGAGGTCACTGTAGCAACCCGAAAGGGCTCTGTGGACCCCAAATCAACTCGAGATGAGAGCTTTGTCCCTGGCTTCGACTCAAGAGGAATACCAACTTTCCAAAAGCTCCTCAAGAGGAGGTTTCTCTCAGCTACAGGTATGTGAGAGGGACCCTGAGTTTGTGGCCTCAAGTGGTATGAACACCGAGATGCTCTGACTCAATGTAAGGCCGGATATCCCTGCAGTGAATTGAATGCAGTCTCGTCTTGCATCTCCCGAGACGAAGGGATGTCTGAATCCCCTGTGGAGACCACAGACAAAGACCTAGATCTCTGCCTCATTGCGACCATAGGCCTCACATCCTTTGAAAACTCGAGAGGTGCGCGGAGATCAATGATTCCAAAGGAGACGATGCCTGACTCCTCTTGAAAATAGATCGGAGTCCCAGGATCCCTGTGGCACGTTGAAAGGGACACTGGGTCTCCCGCCTCACATGGAGACGCGTCCCAATTGCCATGCCAAGACTCGAGGAGAATCCCGAGGTGTCCCTCGCACCTAGGCAGGAGTCCTGACGTCGCTGAACAAACACGTGTCTGGAAGGGCCCTCCCCGTCGTACCTGGAGATTTTACCCCAGGTTCTGGCCACAACTCGAGAAAAACCATGAGACTTCCCCCTCGCCACGAGATGAGGTCCGATTCCCCTGCACTGCGTGCAGAGCAATTCCGTGTTCCACATTAAACGTGAAAGGAGCCTTGATTTCCTTGATGGCACTCCAGAGAAAACCGAAGATCACTCTCTCAAGTCTAGAGGGATCCTGAGGTCACTGGAGCAACACCAAAGGGCTCCGTGGACCCCAAATCAACTCGTGATGAGAGCTTAGTCCCTGGCTTCGACTCAAGAGGAATACCAACTTTCCACAAGCACCTCAAGAGGAGGCTTCTCTCAGCTACAGGTATGTGAGAGGGACCCTGAGTTTGTGGCCTCAAGTGGAATGGACACCGAGATGCTCTGACTCGAAGTAAGACCAGATATCCCTGCAGTGAATTGAATGCAGGCTCGTCTTGCGTTTCCCAAGACGAAGGGATGTCTGAATCCCCTGTGGAGACCACAGAGAAAGACCTAGTCCTCCGCCTCATCGCGACCGGAGACCTCACATCCTTTGAAAACTCGAGAGGTTGGGGAGATCAATGCTTCCAAAGGAGACGATTCCTGACTCCTCTTGAAAATGGATAGGAGTCCCAGGATCCCTGTGGCACGTGGAAAGGGACCCTGGGTCTCCCGCCTCACGTGGAGACGCGTCCCAATTGCCATGCCAAGACTCGAGGAGAATCCCGAGGTGTCCCTCGCACCTAGGCAGGAGTCCTGACGTCGCTGAACAAACACGTGTCTGGAAGGGCCCTCCCCATCGTAACTCGAGAATATACCCCAGGTTCCGGCCGCAACTCGAGAAAAACCATGAGACTTCCCCCTCGCCGCGAGATGAGGCCCGATTCCCCTGCACTGCGTGCAGAGCAATTCCGTGTTCCACATCAAACGTGAAAGGAGCCTTGATTTCCTTGATGGCACTCCAGAGAAAACCCAAGATCACTGTCTCAAGTCTAGAGGGATCCTGAGGTCACTGGAGCAACACGAAAGGGCTCCGTGGACCCCAAATCAACTCGAGATGAGAGCTTAGTCCCTGGCTTCGACTCAAGAGGAATATCAACTTTCCACAAGCACCTCAAGAGGAGGCTTCTCTCAGCTACAGGTATGTGAGAGGGACCCTGAGTTTGTGGCCTCAAGTGAAATGGACACCGAGATGCTCTGACTCGAAGTAAGGCCGGATATCCCTGCAGTGAATTGAATGCAGGCTCGTCTTGCATCTCCCAAGACGAAGGGTTGTCTGAATCCCGTGTGGAGACCACAGAGAAAGACCTAGTCCTACGCCTCAACGCGAACGGAGGCCTCACATCCTTTGAAAACTCGAGAGGTCCGCGGAGATCAATGCTTCCAAAGGAGACGATGCCTGACTCATCTTGAAAATGGATAGGAGTCCCAGGATCCCTGTGGCACGTGGAAAGGGGCCCTTGGTCTCCCGACTCACGTGGAGACGCGTCCCAATTGCCATGCCAAGACTCGAGGAGAATCCCGAGATGTCCTCGCACCTAGGCAGGAGTCCTGATGTCGCTGAACAAACACGTGTCTGGAAGGGCCCTCCCCGTCGTAACTCGAGAATATACCCCAGATTCCGGCCGCAACTCGAGCAAAACCATGAGACTTCCCCCTCGCCGCGAGATGAGGCCCGATTCCCCTGCACTGCGTGCAGAGCAATTCCGTGTCCACATCAATCGTGAAAGGAGCCTTGATTTCCTTGATGGCACTCCAGAGAAAACCCAAGATCACTGTCTCAAGTCTAGAGGGATCCTGAGGTCACTGGAGCAACACGAAAGGGCTCCCTGGACCCCAAATCAACTCGAGATGAGAGCTTAGTCCCTGGCTTCGCCTCAAGAGGAATACCAACTTTCCACAAGCACCTGAAGAGGAGGCTTCTCTCAGCTACAGGTATGTGAGAGGGCCCCTGAGTTTGTGGCCTCAAGTTGAATGGACACCGAGATGCTCTGACTCGAAGTAAGACCAGATATCCCTAAAGTGAATTGAATGCAGGCTCGTCTTGCGTCTCCCAAGACGAAGGGATGTCTGAATCCCCTGTGGAGACCACAGAGAAAGACCTAGTCCTCCGCCTCATCGCGACCGGAAACCTCACATCCTTTGAAAACTCGAGAGGTTGGGGAGATCAATGCTTCCAAAGGAGACGATGCCTGACTCCTCTTGAAAATGGATAGGAGTCCCAGGATCTCTGTGGCACGTGGGAAGGGACCCTGGGTCTCCCGCCTCACGTGGAGACGCGTCCCAATTGCCATGTCAAGACTCGAGGAGAATCCCGAGGTGTCCCTCGCACCTAGGCAGGAGTCCTGACGTCGCTGAACAAACACGTGTCTGGAAGGGCCCTCCCCGTCGTAACTCGAGAATATACCACAGGTTCCGGCCGCAACTCGAGAAAAACCATGAGACTTCCCCCTCGCCGCGAGATGAGGCCCGATTCCCCTACACTGCGTGCAGAGCAATTCCGTGTTCCACATCAAACGTGAAAGGAGCCTTTATTTCCTTGATGGCACTCCAGAGAAAACCCAAGATCACTGTCTCAAGTCTAGAGGGATCCTGAGGTCACTGGAGCAACACGAAATGGCTCCGTGGACCCCAAGTCAACTCGAGATGAGAGCTTAGTCCTTGGCTTCGACTCAAGAGTAACACCAAATTTCCACAAGCACCTCAAGAGGAGGCTTCTCTCAGCTACAGGTATGTGAGAGGGCCCCAGAGTTTGTGGCCTCAAGTGGAATGGACACCGAGATGCTCTGACTCGAACTAAGGCTGGATATCCCTGCAGTGAACTGAATTCAGGTTCGGCTTGCATCTTCCAAGACGAAGGGATGTCTGAATCCCCTGTGGAGACGACAGAGAAAGACCTAGTCCTCCGCCTCATCGCGACCGGAGGCCTCACATCCTTTGAAAACTCGAGAGGTCTGCTGAGATCAATGCTTCCCAAGGAGACGATGCCTGACTCCTCTTGAAAATGGATAGGAGTCCCAGGATCCCTGTGGCACGTCGAAAGGGACCCTGTGTCTCCCGTCTCACGTGGAGACGCGTCCCAATTGCCATGCCAAGTCTCGAGGAGAATCCCGAGGTGTCCCTCGCACCTGGGCAGGAGTCCTGACGTCGCTGAACAAACACGTGTCTGGAAGGGCCCTCCCCGTCGTAACTCGAGAATATATCCCAGGTTCCAGCCGCAACTCGAGAAAAACCATGAGACTTCCCCTCGCCGGGAGATGAGGCCCGATTCCCCTGCACTGTGTGCAGAGCAATTCCGTGTTCCACATCAAACGTGAAAGGAGCCTTGATTTCCTTGATGGCACTCCAGAGAAAACCCAAGATCACTGTCTCAAGTCTAGAGGGATCCTGAGGTCACTGGAGCAACACGAAAGTGCTCTGTCTAACCCAAATCAACTCGAGATGAGAGCTTAGTCCCTGGCTTCGACTCAAGAGGAATACCAACTTTCCACAAGCACCTCAAGAGGAGGCTTCTCTTAGCTACAGGTATGTGAGAGGGACCCTGAGTTTGTGGCCTCAAGTGGAATGGACACGGAGATGCTCTGACTCGAAGTAAGGCTGGATATCCCTGCAGTGAATTGAATGCAGGCTCGTCTTGCATCTCCGAAGACGAAGGGATGTCTGAATCCCCTGTGGAGACCACAGAGAAAGACCTAGTTCTCCGCCTCATCGCGACCGGAGGCCTCACATCCTTTGAAAACTCGAGAGGTCCGCGGAGATCAATGCTTCCAAAGGAGACGATGCCTGACTCCTCTTGAAAATGGATAGGAGTCCCAGGATCCCTGTGGCACGAAGAAAGGGACCCTGGGTCTCCCGCCTCACGTGGAGACGCGTCCCAATTGCCATGCCAAGACTCGAGGAGAATCCCGAGGTGTCCCTCTCACCTAGGCCCGAGTCCTGACGTCGCTGAACAAACACGTGTCTGGAAGGGCCCTCCCCGTCGTAACTCGAGAATATACCCCAGGTTCCGCCCGCAACTCGAGACAAACCATGAGACTTCCCCCTCGCCGCGAGATGAGGACCGATTCCCCTGCACTGTGTGCAGAGCAATTCCGTGTTCCACATCAAACGTGAAAGGAGCCTTGATTTCCTTGATGGCACTCCAGAGAAAACCCAAGATCACTGTCTCAAGTCTAGAGGGATCCTGAGGTCACTGGAACAACACGAAAAGGCTCCGTGGACCCCAAATCAACTCGAGATGAGAGCTTAGTCCCTGGCTTCGACTCAAGAGGAATACCAACTTTCCACAAGCACCTCAAGAGGAGGCTTCTCTCAGCTACAGGTATGTGAGAGGGACCCTGAGTTTGTGGCCTCAAGTGGAATGGACACCGAGATGCTCTGACTCGAAGTAAGGCCGGATATCCCTGCAGTGAATTGACTGCAGGCTCGTCTTGCATCTCCCAAGACGAAGGGATGTCTGAATCCCCTGTGGAGACCACAGAGAAAGACCTAGTTCTCCGCCTCATCGCGACCGGAGGCCTCACATCCTTTGAAAACTCGAGAGGTCTGAGGAGATCAATGCTTCCAAAGGAGACGATGCCTGACTCCTCTTGAAAATGGATAGGAGTCCCAGGATCAATGTGGCACGTCGAAAGGGACCCTGGGTCTCCCGCCTCACGTGGAGACGCGTCCCAATTGCCATGCCAAGACTCGAGGAGAATCCCGAGGTGTCCCTCGCACTTAGGCAGGAGTCCTGACGTCGCTGAACAAACACGTGTCTGGAAGGGCCCTCCCCGTCGTAACTCGAGAATATACCCCAGGTTCCGGCCGGAAGTCAAGAAAAACCATGAGTCTTCCCCCTCGCCGCGAGATGAGGCCCGATTCCCCTGCACTGCGTGCAGAGCAATTCCGTGTTCCACATCAAACGTGAAAGGAGCCTTGATTTCCTTGATGGCACTCCAGAGAAAACCCAAGATCACTGTCTCAAGTCTAGAGGGATCCTGAGGTCACTGGAGCAACACGAAAGGGCTCCGTGGACCCCAAATCAACTCGAGATGAGAGCTTAGTCCCTGGCTTCAACTCAAGAGGAATACCAACTTTCCACAAGCACCTCAAGAGGAGGCTTCTCTCATCTACATGTATGTGTGAGGACCCTGAGTTTGTGGCCTCAAGTGGAGTGGACACCGAGATGCTCTGACTCGAAATAAGGCCGGATATCCATGCAGTGAATTGAATGCAGGCTCGTCTTGCATCTCCCAAGACGAAGGGATGTCTGAATCCCCTGTGGAGACCACAGAGAAAGACCTAGTTCTCCGCCTCATCGCAACCGGAGGCCTCACATCCTTTGAAAACTGGAGCGGTCCCCGCAGAACAAAGCTTCCAATGGAGACGGTGCCTGACTCCTCTTGAAAATGGATAGGAGTCCCAGGATCCCTGTGGCACGTGGAAAGGGACCCTGGGTCTCCCGCCTCACGTGGAGACGCGTCCCAATTGCCATGCCAAGACTCGAGGAGAATCCCGAGGTGTCCCTCGCTCCTAGGCAGGAGTCATGACGTCGCTGAACAAACACGTGTCTGGAAGGGACCTCCCCGTCGTAACTCGAGAATATAAATCAGGTTCCGGCCGCAACTCGAGAAAAAATATGAGACTTCCCCCTCGCCGCGAGATGAGGCCCGATGCCCCTGCACTGCGTGCAGAGCAATTCCGTGTTCCACATCCAACGTGAAAGGAGCCTTGATTTCCTTGATGGCACTCCAGAGAAAACCCAAGATCACTGTCTCAAGTCTAGAGAGATCCTGAGGTCACTGGAGCAACACGAAAGGGCTCCGTGGACCCCAAATCAACTCGGGATGAGAGCTTAGTCCCTGGCTTCGTCTGAAGAGGAATACCAACTTTCCACAAGCACATCAAGAGGAGGCTTCTCTAAGCTACAGGTATGTGAGAGGGACATTGAGTTTGTGGCCTCAAGTGGAATGGACACCGAGATGCTCTGACTCGAAGTAAGGCCGGATATGCCTGCAGTGAATGGAATGCAGGCTCGTCTTGCATCTCCGAAGACGAAGGGATGTCTGAATCCCCTGTGGAGACCACAGAGAAAGAACTAGTCGTCCGACTCCACGCGACCGGAGGCCTCACATCCTTTGAAAACTCGAGAGGTCCGCGGAGATCAATGCTTCCAAAGGAGACGATGCCTCACTCCTCTTGAAAATGGATAGGAGTCCCAGGATCCCTGTGGCACGTGGAAAGGGACCCTGGGTCTCCCGTCTCACGTGGAGACGCGTCCCAATTGCCATGCCAAGACTCGAGGAGAATCCCGAGGTGTCCCTCGCACCTAGGCAGGAGTCCTGACGTCGCTGAACAAACACGTGTCTGGAAGGGCCCTCCCCGTCGTAACTCGAGAATATACCCCAGGTTCCGGCCGCAACTCGAGAAAAACCATGACACTTCCCCCTCGCCGCGAGATGAGCCCTGATTCCCCTGCACTGCGTGCAGAGCAATTCCGTGTTCCACATCAAACGTGAAAGGAGCCTTGATTTCCTTGATGGCACTCCAGAGAAAACCCAAGATCACTGTCTCAAGTCTAGAGGGATCCTGAGGTCACTGGAGCAACACGAAAGGGCTCCGTGTACCCCAAATCAACTCGAGATGAGAGCTTAGTCCCTGGCTTCGACTCAAGAGGAATACCAACTTTCCACAAGCACCTCAAGAGGAGGCTTCTCTCAGGTACAGATATGTGAGAGGGACCCTGAGTTTGTGGCCTCAAGTGGAATGGACACCGAGATGCTCTGACTCGAAGTAAGGCCGGATATGCCTGCAGTGAATTGAATGCAGGCTCGTCTTGCATCTCCGAAGACGAAGGGATGTCTAAATCCCCTGTGGAGACCACAGAGAAAGACCTAGTCGTCCGACACAACGCGACCGGAGGCCTCACATCCTTTGAAAACTCGAGACGTCCGCGGAGATCAATGCTTCCAAAGGAGACGATGCCTGCCTCCTCTTGAAAATGGATAGGCGTCCCAGGATCACTGTGGCACGTCGAAAGGGACCCTGGGTCTCCCGCCTCACGTGGAGACGCGTCCCAATTGCCATGCCACGACTCGAGGAGAATCCCGAGGTGTACCTCGCACCTAGGCAGGAGTCCTGACATCACTGAATAAATACGTGTCTGGAAGGGCCCTGCCCATCGTAACTCGAGAATATACCTCAGGTTCCGGCCGCAACTCGAGAAAAACCATGAGACTTCCCCCTCGCCGGGAGATGAGGCCCGATTCCCCTGCACTGCGTGCAGAGCAATTCCGTGTTCCACATCAAACGTGAAAGGAGCCTTGATTTCCTTGATGGCACTCCAGAGAAACCCCAAGATGACTGTCTCAAATCTAGAGGGATCCTGAGGTCACTGGAGCAACACGAAAGGGCTCCGTGGACCCCAAATCAACTCGAGATGAGAGCTTAGTCCCTGGCTTCGCCTCAAGAGGAATACCAACTTTCCACAAGCACCTCAAGAGGAGGCTTCTCTCAGCTACAGGTATGAGAGAGGGACCCTGAGTTTGTGGCCTCAAGTGGAATGGACACCGAGATGCTCTGACTCGTAGTAAGGCCGTATATCCCTGCAGTGAATTGAATGCAGGCTCGTCTTGCATCTCCCAAGACGAAGGGATGTCTGAATCCCCTGTGGAGACCACAGAGAAAGACCTAATTTTCCGTCTCATCGCGACCGGAGGCCTCACATCCTTTGAAAATTCGAGAGGTCCGCGGTGATCCATGCTTCCAAAGGAGACGATGCCTGACTCCTCTTGAAAATGGATAGGAGTCCCAGGATCCCTGTGGCACGAGGAAAGGGACCCTGGGTCTCCCGCCTCACGTGGAGACGCCTCCCAATTGCCATGCAAAGACTCGAGGAGAATCCCGAGGATTCCCTCGCACCTAGGCAGGAGTCCTGACGTCGCTGAACAAACACGTGTCTGGAAGGGCCCTCCCTGTCGTAACTCGAGAATATACCCCAGGTTCGGGCCGCAACTCGAGAAAAACCATGAGATTTCCCCCTCGCAGCGAGTTGAGGCCCGATTCACCTGAACTGCATGCAGAGCAATTCCGTGTTCCACATCAAAAGTGAAAGGAGACTTGATTTCCTTGATGGCACTCCAGAGAAAACCCAAGATCACTTTCTCAAGCCTAGAGGGATCCTGAGGTCACTGGAGCAACACGAAAGGGCTCCGTGGACCACAAATCACCTCGAGATGAGAGCTTAGTCCCTGGCTTAGACTCAAGAGGAATACCAACTTTCCACAAGCACCTCAAGAGGAGGCTTCTCTCAGCTACAGGTATGTGAGAGGGACCCTGAGTTTGTGGCCTCAAGTGGAATGGACACCGAGATGCTCTGACTCGAAGTAAGGCCGGATATCCCTGCAGTGAATTGAATGCAGGCTCGTCTTGCATTTCCCAAGAAGAAGGTATGTCTGAATCCCCTGTGCAGAACACAGAGAAAGACCTAGTTCTCCGGCTCAACGCGAACGGATGCCTCACATCCTTTGAAAACTCAAGAGGTCCGCGGAGATCAATGCTTCCAAAGGAGACGATGCCTGACTCCTCTTGAAAATGGATAGGAGTCCCAGGATCCCTGTGGCACGTGGAAAGGGACCCTGGGTCTCCCGCCTCACGTGGAGACGCGTCCCAATTGCCATGCCAAGACTCGAGGAGAATCCCGAGGTGTCCCTCGCACCTAGGCTGGAGTCCTGACGTCGCTGAACAAACACGTGTCTGGAAGGGCCCTCCCCGTCGTTACTCGAGAATATACCCCAGGTTCCGGCCGCAACTCGAGAAAAACCATGAGATTTCCCCCTCGCCGCGAGTTGAGGCCCGATTCCCCTGCACTGCGTGCAGAGCAATTCCGTGTTCCACATCAAACGTGAAAGGAGCCTTGATTTCCTTGATGGCACTCCAGAGAAACGCCAAGATCACTGTCTCTAGTCTAGAGGGATCCTGACGTCACTGGAGCAACATGAAAGGGCTCCGTGGACCCCAAATCAACTCGAGATGAGAGCTTAGTCCCTGGCTTCGACTCAAGAGGAATACCAACTTTCCACAAGCACCTCAAGAGGAGGCTTCTCTCAGCTACAGGTATGAGAGAGGGACCCTGAGTTTGTGGCCTCAAGTGGAATGGACACCGAGATGCTCTGACTCGAAGTAAGGCCGGATATCTCTGCAGTGAATTGAATGCAGGCTCGTCTTGCATCTCCCAAGACGAAGGGATGTCTGAATCCCCTGTGGAGACCACAGAGAAAGACCTAATTTTCCGCCTCATCGCGACCGGAGGCCTCACATCCTTTGAAAACTCGAGAGGTCCGCGGAGATCAATGCTTCCAAAGGAGATGATGCCTGACTCCTCTTGAAAATTGATAGGAGTCCCACGATCCCTGCGGCACGTGGAAAGGGACCCTGGGTCTCCCGCCTCACGTGGAGACGCGTCCCAATTGCCATGCCAAGACTCGAGGAGAATCCTGAAGTGTCCCTCTCACCTAGGCGGGAGTCCTGACGGCGCTGAACAAAAACGTGTCTGGAAGGGCCCTCCCTGTCGTAACTCGAGTATATACCCCAGGTTCCGGCCGCAACTCGAGAAAAACCATGAGACTTTCCCCTCGCCGCGAGATGAGGCCCGATTCCCCTGCACTGCGTGCAGAGCAATTCCGTGTTCCACATCAAACGTGAAAGGAGCCTTGATTTCCTTGATGGAACTCCAGAGAAAACCCAAGATCACTGTCTCTAGTCTAGAGGGATCCTGACGTTACTGGAGCAACATGAAAGGGCTCCGTGGACCCCAAATCAACTCGAGATGAGAGCTTAGTCCCTGGCTTCGACTCAAGAGGAATACCAACTTTCCACAAGCACCTCAAGAGGAGGCTTCTCTCAGCTACAGGTATGAGAGAGGTACCCTGAGTTTGTGCCTCAAGTGGAATGGACACAGAGATGCTCTGACTCGAAATAAGGCCGGATATCCCTGCAGAGAATTGAATGCAGGCTCGTCTTGCATCTCCCAAGACGAAGGGATGTCTGAATCCCCTGTGGAGACCACAGAGAAAGACCTAATTTTCCGCCTCATCGCGACCGGAGGCCTCACATCCTTTGAAAACTCAAGAGGTCCGCGGAGATCAATGCTTCCAAAGGAGACGATGCCTGACTCCTCTTGAAAATGGATAGGAGTCCCAGGATCCCTGTGGCACGTGGAAAGGGACCCTGGGTCTCCCGCCTCACGTGGAGACGCGTCCCAATTGCCATGCCAAGACTCGAGGAGAATCCCGAGGTGTCCCTCGCACCTAGGCTGGAGTCCTGACGTCGCTGAACAAACACGTGTCTGGAAGGGCCCTCCCCGTCGTTACTCGAGAATATACCCCAGGTTCCGGCCGCAACTCGAGAAAAACCATGAGATTTCCCCCTCGCCGCGAGTTGAGGCCCGATTCCCCTGCACTGCGTGCAGAGCAATTCCGTGTTCCACATCAAACGTGAAAGGAGCCTTGATTTCCTTGATGGCACTCCAGAGAAACGCCAAGATCACTGTCTCTAGTCTAGAGGGATCCTGACGTCACTGGAGCAACATGAAAGGGCTCCGTGGACCCCAAATCAACTCGAGATGAGAGCTTAGTCCCTGGCTTCGACTCAAGAGGAATACCAACTTTCCACAAGCACCTCAAGAGGAGGCTTCTCTCAGCTACAGGTATGAGAGAGGGACCCTGAGTTTGTGGCCTCAAGTGGAATGGACACCGAGATGCTCTGACTCGAAGTAAGGCCGGATATCCCTGCAGTGAATTGAATGCAGGCTCGTCTTGCATCTCCCAAGACGAAGGGATGTCTGAATCCGCTGGGGAGACCACAGAGAAAGACCTAGTCCTCCGCCTCAGCGCGACCGGAGGCCTCACATCCTTTGAAAACTCGAGAGGTCCGCGGAGATCAATGCTTCCAAAGGAGACGATGCCTGACTCCTCTTGAAAATGGATAGGAGTCCCAGGATCCCTGTGGCACGTGGAAAGGGACCCTGGGTCTCCCGCCTCACGTGGATATGCGTCCCAATTGCCATGCCAAGACTCGAGGAGAATCCCGAGGTGTCCCTCGCACCTAGGCAGGAGTCCTGTCGTCGCTGAACAAACACGTGTCTGGAAGGGCCCTCCCCGTCGTAACTCGAGAATATACCCCATGTTCCGGCCGCAACTTGAGAAAAACCATGAGACTTCCCACTCGCCGCGAGATGAGGCCCGATTCCCCTGCCCTGCATGCAGAGCAATTCCGTGTTCCACATCAAAAGTGAAAGGAGCCTTGATTTCCTTGATGGCACTCCAGAGAAAACCCAAGATCACTGTCTCAAGTCTAGAGGGATCCTGAGGTCACTGGAGCAACACGAAAGGGCTCCGTGGACCCCAAATCAACTCGAGATGAGAGCTTAGTCCCTGGCTTCGACTCAAGAGGAATACCAACTTTCCACAAGCACCTCAAGAGGAGGCTTCTCTCAGCTACAGGTATATTTGAGGGACCCCGAGTTTGTGGCCTCAAGTGGAATGGACACCGAGATGCTCTGACTCGAAGTAAGGCCAGATATCCCTGCAGTGAATTGAATGCAGGCTCGTCTTGCATCTCCCAAGACGAAGGGATGTCTGAATCCCCTGTGGAGACCACAGAGAAAGTTGTAGTCCTCCGCCTCATCGCGACCGGAGGCCTCACATCCTTTGAAAACTCGAGAGGTCTGCAGAGATCAATGCTTCCAAAGGAGACGATGCCCGACTCCTCATGAAAATGGATAGGAGTCCCAGGATCCCTGTGGCACGTGGAAAGGGACCCTGGGTCTCCCGCCTCACCTGGAGACGCGTCCCAATTGCCATGCCAAGACTCGAAGAGAATCCCGAGGTGTCCCTCGCACCTAGGCAGGAGTCCTGACGTCGCTGAACAACCACGTGTCTGGAAGGGCCCTCCCCGTCGTAACTCGAGAATATACCCCAGGTTCCGGCCGCAACTCGAGAAAAACAATGAGACTTCCCCCTCGCCGCGAGATGAGGCCCGATTCCCCTGCACTGCGTGCAGAGCAATTCCATTTTCCACATCAAACGTGAAAGGAGACTTGATTTCCTTGATGGCACTCCAGAGAAAACCCAAGATCACTGTCTCAAGTCTAGAGGGATCCTGAGGCCACTGGAGCAACACGAAAGGGCTCCGCGGAACCCAAATCAACTCGAGATGAGAGCTTAGTCCCTGGCTTCGACTCAAGAGGAATACCAACTTTCCACAAGCACCTCAAGAGGAGGCTTCTCTCAGCTACAGGTATGTGAGAGGGACCCTGAGTTTGTGGCCTCAAGTGGAATGGACACCGAGATGCTCTGACTCGAAGTAAGGCCGGATATCCCTGCAGTGAAGTGAATGCAGGCTCGTCTTGCATCTCCCAAGACGAAGGGATGTCTGAATCCCCTGTGCAGAACACAGAGAAAGACCTAATTTTCCGCCTCATCGCGACCGGAGGCCTCACATCCTTTGAAAATTCGAGAGGTCCGCGGAGATCCATGCTTCCAAAGGAGACGATGCCTGACTCCTCTTGAAAATGGATAGGAGTCCCAGGATCCCTGTGGCACGTGGAAAGGGACACTGGGTCTCACGCCTCACGTGGAGACGCGTCCCAATTGCCATGCCAAGACTCGAGGAGAATCCCGAGGATTCCCTCGCTCCTAGGCAGGAGTCCTTACGTCGCTGAACAAACACGTGTCTGGAAGGGCCCTCCCCGTCGTAACTCGAGAATATACCCCAGGTTCGGGCCGCAACCCGAGAAAAACCATGAGATTTCCCCCTCGCAGCGAGTTGAGGCCCGATTCCCCTGAACTGCATGCAGAGCAATTCCGTGTTCCACATCAAACGTGAAAGGAGCCTTGATTTCCTTGATGGCACTCCAGAGAAAACCCAACATCACTGTCTCAAGTCTAGAGGGATCCTGAGGTCACTGGAGCAACACGAAAGGGCTCCGTGGACCCCAAATCACCTCGAGATGAGAGCTTAGTCCCTGGCTTAGACTCAAGAGGAATTCCAACTTTCCACAAGCACCTCAAGAGGAGGCTTCTCTCAGCTACAGGTATATTTGAGGGACCCCCAGAGTGTGGCCTCAAGTGGAATGGACACCGAGATGCTCTGACGCGAAGTAAGGCCGGATATCCCTGCAGTGAATTGAATGCAGGCTCGTCTTGCATCTCCCAAGACGAAGGGATGTCTGAATCCCCTGTGCAGAACACAGAGAAAGACCTAGTTCTCCGGCTAAACGCGACCGGATGCCTCACATCCTTTGAAAACTCAAGAGGTCCGCGGAGATCAATGCTTCCAAAGGAGACGATGCCTGACTCCTCTTGAAAATGGATAGGAGTCCCAGGATCGCTGTGGCACGTGGAAAGGGACCCTGGGTCTCCCGCCTCACGTGGAGACGCGTCCCAATTGCCATGCCAAGAATCGAGGAGAATCCCGAGGTGTCCCTCGCACCTAGGCTGGAGTCCTGACGTCGCTGAACAAACACGTGTCTGGAAGGGCCCTCCCCGTCGTTACTCGAGAATATACCCCAGGTTCCGGCCGCAACTCGGGAAAAACCATGTGATTTCCCACTCGCCGCGAGTTGAGGCCCGATTCCCCTGCACTGCATGCAGAGCAATTCCGTGTTCCACATCAAACGTGAAAGGAGCCTTGATTTCTTTGATGCCACTCCAGAGAAAACCCAAGATCACTGTCTCAAGCCTAGAGGGATCCTGAGGTCACTGGAGCAACACGAAAGGGCTCCGTGGACCCCAAATCACCTCGAGATGAGAGCTTAGTCCCTGGCTTAGACTCAAGAGGAATACCAACTTTCCACAAGCACCTCAAGAGGAGGCTTCTCTCAGCTACAGGTATATTTGAGGGACCCCCAGAGTGTGGCCTCAAGTGGAATGGACACCGAGATGCTCTGACTCGAAGTAAGGCCGGATATCCCTGCAGTGAATTGAATGCAGGCTCGTCTTGCATCTCCCAAGACGAAGGGATGTCTGAATCCGCTGGGGAGACCACAGAGAAAGACCTAGTCCTCCGCCTCATCGCGACTGGAGGCCTCACATCCTTTGAAAACTCGAGAGGTCCGCGGAGATCAATGCTTCCAAAGGAGACGATGCCTGACTCCTCTTGAAAATGGATAGGAGTCCCAGGATCCCTGTGGCACGTGGAAAGGGACACTGGGTCTCCCGCCTCACGTGGATATGCGTCCCAATTGCCATGCCAAGACTCGAGGAGAATCCCGAGGTGTCCCTCGCACCTAGGCAGGAGTCCTGTCGTCGCTGAACAAACACGTGTCTGGAAGGGCCCTCCCCGTCGTAACTCGAGAATATACCCCAGGTTCCGGCCGCAACTTGAGAAAAACCATGAGACTTCCCCCTCGCCGCGAGATGAGGCCCGATTCCCCTGCCCTGCATGCAGAGCAATTCCGTGTTCCACATCAAAAGTGAAAGGAGCCTTGATTTCCTTGATGGCACTCCAGAGAAAACCCAAGATCACTGTCTCAAGTCTAGAGGGATCCTGAGGTCACTGGAGCAACACGAAAGGGCTCCGTGGACCCCAAACCAACTCGAGATGAGAGCTTAGTCCCTGGCTTCGACTCAAGAGGAATACCAACTTTCCACAAGCACCTCAAGAGGAGGCTTCTCTCAGCTACAGGTATATTTGAGGGACCCCGAGTTTGTGGCCTCAAGTGGAATGGACACAGAGATGCTCTGACTCGAAGTAAGGCCAGATATCCCTGCAGTGAATTGAATGCAGGCTCGTCTTGCATCTCCCAAGACGAAGGGATGTCTGAATCCCCTGTGGAGACCACAGAGAAAGACGTAGTCCTCCGCCTCATCTCGACCGGAGGCCTCACATCCTTTGAAAACTCGAGAGGTCTGCAGAGATCAATGCTTCCAAAGGAGACGATGCCCGACTCCTCTTGAAAATGGATAGGAGTCCCAGGATCCCTGTGGCACGTGGAAAGGGACCCTGGGTCTCCCGCCTCACCTGGAGACGCGTCCCAATTGCCATGCAAAGACTCGAAGAGAATCCCGAGGTATCCCTCGCACCTAGGCAGGAGTCCTGACGTCGCTGAACAACCACGTGTCTGGAAGGGCCCTCCCCGTCGTAACTCGAGAATATACCCCAGGTTCCGGCCGCAACTCGAGAAAAACAATGAGACTTCCCCCTCGCCGCGAGATGAGGCCCGATTCCCCTGCACTGCGTGCAGAGCAATTCCGTTTTCCACATCAAACGTGAAAGGAGACTTGATTTCCTTGATGGCACTCCAGAGAAAACCCAAGATCACTGTCTCAAGTCTAGAGGGATCCTGAGGTCACTGGAGCAACACGAAAGGGCTCCGCGGAACCCAAATCAACTCGAGATGAGAGCTTAGTCCCTGGCTTCGACTCAAGAGGAATACCAACTTTCCACAAGCACCTCAAGAGGAGGCTTCTCTCAGCTACAGGTATGTGAGAGGGACCCTGAGTTTGTGGCCTCAAGTGGAATGGACACCGAGATGCTCTGACTCGAAGTAAGGCCGGATATCCCTGCAGTGAAGTGAATGCAGGCTCGTCTTGCATCTCCCAAGACGAAGGGATGTCTGAATCCCCTGTGCAGAACACAGAGAAAGACCAAATTTTCCGCCTCATCGCGACCGGAGGCCTCACATCCTTTGAAAATTCGAGAGGTCCGCGGAGATCCATGCTTCCAAAGGAGACGATGCCTGACTCCTCTTGAAAATGGATAGGAGTCCCAGGATCCCTGTGGCACGTGGAAAGGGACACTGGGTCTCACGCCTCACGTGGAGACGCGTCCCAATTGCCATGCCAAGACTCGAGGAGAATCCCGAGGATTCCCTCGCTCCTAGGCAGGAGTCCTTACGTCGCTGAACAAACACGTGTCTGGAAGGGCCCTCCCCGTCGTAACTCGAGAATATACCCCAGGTTCGGGCCGCAACTCGAGAAAAACCATGAGATTTCCCCCTCGCAGCGAGTTGAGGCCCGATTCCCCTGAACTGCATGCAGAGCAATTCCGTGTTCCACATCAAACGTGAAAGGAGCCTTGATTTCCTTGATGGCACTCCAGAGAAAACCCAACATCACTGTCTCAAGTCTAGAGGGATCCTGAGGTCACTGGAGCAACACGAAAGGGCTCCGTGGACCCCAAATCACCTCGAGATGAGAGCTTAGTCCCTGGCTTAGACTCAAGAGGAATTCCAACTTTCCACAAGCACCTCAAGAGGAGTCTTCTCTCAGCTACAGGTATATTTGAGGGACCCCCAGAGTGTGGCCTCAAGTGGAATGGACACCGAGATGCTCTGACGCGAAGTAAGGCCGGATATCCCTGCAGTGAATTGAATGCAGGCTCGTCTTGCATCTCCCAAGACGAAGGTATGTCTGAATCCCCTGTGCAGAACACAGAGAAAGACCTAGTTCTCCGGCTAAACGCGACCGGATGCCTCACATCCTTTGAAAACTCAAGAGGTCCGCGGAGATCAATGCTTCCAAAGGAGACGATGCCTGACTCCTCTTGAAAATGGATAGGAGTCCCAGGATCGCTGTGGCACGTGGAAAGGGACCCTGGGTCTCCCGCCTCACGTGGAGACGCGTCCCAATTGCCATGCCAAGACTCGAGGAGAATCCCGAGGATTCCCTCGCTCCTAGGCAGGAGTCCTTACGTCGCTGAACAAACACGTGTCTGGAAGGGCCCTCCCCGTCGTAACTCGAGAATATACCCCAGGTTCCGGCCGCAACTCGAGAAAAACCATGAGACTTCCCACTCGCCGCGAGTTGAGGCCCGATTCCCCTGCACTGCGTGCAGAGCAATTCCGTGTTCCACATCAAACGTGAAAGGAGCCTTGATTTCCTTGATGGCACTCCAGAGAAACGCCAAGATCACTGTCTCTAGTCTAGAGGGATCCTGACGTCACTGGAGCAACATGAAAGGGCTCCGTGGACCCCAAATCAACTCGAGATGAGAGCTTAGTCCCTGGCTTCGACTCAAGAGGAATACCAACTTTCCACAAGCACCTCAAGAGGAGGCTTCTCTCAGCTACAGGTATGAGAGAGGGACCCTGAGTTTGTGGCCTCAAGTGGAATGGACACCGAGATGCTCTGACTCGAAGTAAGGCCGGATATCTCTGCAGTGAATTGAATGCAGGCTCGTCTTGCATCTCCCAAGACGAAGGGATGTCTGAATCCCCTGTGGAGACCACAGAGAAAGACCTAATTTTCCGCCTCATCGCGACCGGAGGCCTCACATCCTTTGAAAACTCGAGAGGTCCGCGGAGATCAATGCTTCCAAAGGAGATGATGCCTGACTCCTCTTGAAAATTGATAGGAGTCCCACGATCCCTGCGGCACGTGGAAAGGGACCCTGGGTCTCCCGCCTCACGTGGAGACGCGTCCCAATTGCCATGCCAAGACTCGAGGAGAATCCTGAAGTGTCCCTCTCACCTAGGCGGGAGTCCTGACGGCGCTGAACAAAAACGTGTCTGGAAGGGCCCTCCCTGTCGTAACTCGAGTATATACCCCAGGTTCCGGCCGCAACTCGAGAAAAACCATGAGACTTTCCCCTCGCCGCGAGATGAGGCCCGATTCCCCTGCACTGCGTGCAGAGCAATTCCGTGTTCCACATCAAACGTGAAAGGAGCCTTGATTTCCTTGATGGAACTCCAGAGAAAACCCAAGATCACTGTCTCTAGTCTAGAGGGATCCTGACGTTACTGGAGCAACATGAAAGGGCTCCGTGGACCCCAAATCAACTCGAGATGAGAGCTTAGTCCCTGGCTTCGACTCAAGAGGAATACCAACTTTCCACAAGCACCTCAAGAGGAGGCTTCTCTCAGCTACAGGTATGAGAGAGGGACCCTGAGTTTGTGCCTCAAGTGGAATGGACACAGAGATGCTCTGACTCGAAGTAAGGCCGGATATCCCTGCAGAGAATTGAATGCAGGCTCGTCTTGCATCTCCCAAGACGAAGGGATGTCTGAATCCCCTGTGGAGACCACAGAGAAAGACCTAATTTTCCGCCTCATCGCGACCGGAGGCCTCACATCCTTTGAAAATTCGAGAGGTCCGCGGAGATCCATGCTTCCAAAGGAGACGATGCCTGACTCCTCTTGAAAATGGATAGGAGTCCCAGGATCACTGTGGCACGTGGAAAGGGACCCTGGGTCTCCCGCCTCACGTGGAGACGCCTCCCAATTGCCATGCAAAGACTCGAGGAGAATCCCGAGGATTCCCTCGCTCCTAGGCAGGAGTCCTGACGTCGATGAACAAACACGTGTCTGGAAGGGCCCTCCCCGTCGTAACTCGAGAATATACCCCAGGTTCGGGCCGCAACTCGAGAAAAACCATGAGATTTCCCCCTCGCAGCGAGTTGAGGCCCGATTCACCTGAACTGCATGCAGAGCAATTCCGTGTTCCACATCAAACGTGAAAGGAGCCTTGATTTCCTTGATGGCACTCCAGAGAAAACCCAAGATCACTGTCTCAAGCCTAGAGGGATCCTGAGGTCACTGGAGCAACACGAAAGGGCTCCGTGGACCCCAAATCACCTCGAGATGAGAGCTTAGTCCCTGGCTTAGACTCAAGAGGAATACCAACTTTCCACAAGCACCTCAAGAGGAGGCTTCTCTCAGCTACAGGTATATTTGAGGGACCCCCAGAGTGTGGCCTCAAGTGGAATGGACACCGAGATGCTCTGACTCGAAGTAAGGCCGGATATCCCTGCAGTGAATTGAATGCAGGCTCGTCTTGCATCTCCCAAGACGAAGGGATGTCTGAATCCGCTGGGGAGACCACAGAGAAAGACCTAGTCCTCCGCCTCAGCGCGACCGGAGGCCTCACATCCTTTGAAAACTCGAGAGGTCCGCGGAGATCAATGCTTCCAAAGGAGACGATGCCTGACTCCTCTTGAAAATGGATAGGAGTCCCAGGATCCCT
This sequence comes from Dama dama, assembly GCF_033118175.1. Taxonomy (NCBI): domain Eukaryota; kingdom Metazoa; phylum Chordata; class Mammalia; order Artiodactyla; family Cervidae; genus Dama; species Dama dama. The sequence continues at coordinate 6,038,983 of NC_083697.1, read as the reverse complement.
GTGGCACGTGGAAAGGGACCCTGGGTCTCCCGCCTCACGTGGATATGCGTCCCAATTGCCATGCCAAGACTCGAGGAGAATCCCGAGGTGTCCCTCGCACCTAGGCAGGAGTCCTGTCGTCGCTGAACAAACACGTGTCTGGAAGGGCCCTCCCCGTCGTAACTCGAGAATATACCCCATGTTCCGGCCGCAACTTGAGAAAAACCATGAGACTTCCCACTCGCCGCGAGATGAGGCCCGATTCCCCTGCCCTGCATGCAGAGCAATTCCGTGTTCCACATCAAAAGTGAAAGGAGCCTTGATTTCCTTGATGGCACTCCAGAGAAAACCCAAGATCACTGTCTCAAGTCTAGAGGGATCCTGAGGTCACTGGAGCAACACGAAAGGGCTCCGTGGACCCCAAATCAACTCGAGATGAGAGCTTAGTCCCTGGCTTCGACTCAAGAGGAATACCAACTTTCCACAAGCACCTCAAGAGGAGGCTTCTCTCAGCTACAGGTATATTTGAGGGACCCCGAGTTTGTGGCCTCAAGTGGAATGGACACCGAGATGCTCTGACTCGAAGTAAGGCCAGATATCCCTGCAGTGAATTGAATGCAGGCTCGTCTTGCATCTCCCAAGACGAAGGGATGTCTGAATCCCCTGTGGAGACCACAGAGAAAGTTGTAGTCCTCCGCCTCATCGCGACCGGAGGCCTCACATCCTTTGAAAACTCGAGAGGTCTGCAGAGATCAATGCTTCCAAAGGAGACGATGCCCGAGTCCTCATGAAAATGGATAGGAGTCCCAGGATCCCTGTGGCACGTGGAAAGGGACCCTGGGTCTCCCGCCTCACCTGGAGACGCGTCCCAATTGCCATGCCAAGACTCGAAGAGAATCCCGAGGTGTCCCTGCACCTAGGCAGGAGTCCTGACGTCGCTGAACAACCACGTGTCTGGAAGGGCCCTCCCCGTCGTAACTCGAGAATATACCCCAGGTTCCGGCCGCAACTCGAGAAAAACAATGAGACTTCCCCCTCGCCGCGAGATGAGGCCCGATTCCCCTGCACTGCGTGCAGAGCAATTCCATTTTCCACATCAAACGTGAAAGGAGACTTGATTTCCTTGATGGCACTCCAGAGAAAACCCAAGATCACTGTCTCAAGTCTAGAGGGATCCTGAGGCCACTGGAGCAACACGAAAGGGCTCCGCGGAACCCAAATCAACTCGAGATGAGAGCTTAGTCCCTGGCTTCGACTCAAGAGGAATACCAACTTTCCACAAGCACCTCAAGAGGAGGCTTCTCTCAGCTACAGGTATGTGAGAGGGACCCTGAGTTTGTGGCCTCAAGTGGAATGGACACCGAGATGCTCTGACTCGAAGTAAGGCCGGATATCCCTGCAGTGAAGTGAATGCAGGCTCGTCTTGCATCTCCCAAGACGAAGGGATGTCTGAATCCCCTGTGCAGAACACAGAGAAAGACCTAATTTTCCGCCTCATCGCGACCGGAGGCCTCACATCCTTTGAAAATTCGAGAGGTCCGCGGAGATCCATGCTTCCAAAGGAGACGATGCCTGACTCCTCTTGAAAATGGATAGGAGTCCCAGGATCCCTGTGGCACGTGGAAAGGGACACTGGGTCTCACGCCTCACGTGGAGACGCGTCCCAATTGCCATGCCAAGACTCGAGGAGAATCCCGAGGATTCCCTCGCTCCTAGGCAGGAGTCCTTACGTCGCTGAACAAACACGTGTCTGGAAGGGCCCTCCCCGTCGTAACTCGAGAATATACCCCAGGTTCGGGCCGCAACTCGAGAAAAACCATGAGATTTCCCCCTCGCAGCGAGTTGAGGCCCGATTCCCCTGAACTGCATGCAGAGCAATTCCGTGTTCCACATCAAACGTGAAAGGAGCCTTGATTTCCTAGATGGCACTCCAGAGAAAACCCAAGATCACTGTCTCAAGTCTAGAGGGATCCTGAGGTCACTGGAGCAACACGAAAGGGCTCCGTGGACCCTAAATCAACTCGAGATGAGAGCTTAGTCCCTGGCTTCGACTCAAGAGGATTACCAACTTTCCACAAGCACCTCAAGAGGAGGCTTCTCTCAGCTACAGGTATATTTGAGGGACCCCCAGAGTGTGGCCTCAAGTGGAATGGACACCGAGATGCTCTGACTCGAAGTAAGGCCAGATATCCCTGCAGTGAATTGAATGCAGGCTCGTCTTGCATCTCCCAAAACGAAGGGATGTCTGAATCCCCTGTGGAGACCACAGAGTAAGACGTAGTCCTCCGCCTCATCGCGACCGGAGGCCTCACATCCTTTGAAAACTCGAGAGGTCTGCAGAGATCAATGCTTCCAAAGGAGACGATGCCCGACTCCTCTTGAAAATGGATAGGAGTCCCAGGATCCCTGTGGCACGTGGAAAGGGACCCTGGGTCTCCCGCCTCACCTGGAGACGCGTCCCAATTGCCATGCCAAGACTCGAAGAGAATCCCGAGGTGTCCCTCGCACCTAGGCAGGAGTCCTGACGTCGCTGAACAACCACGTGTCTGGAAGGGCCCTCCCCGTCGTAACTCGAGAATATACCCCAGGTTCCGGCCGCAACTCGAGAAAAACAATGAGACTTCCCCCTCGCCGCGAGATGAGGCCCGATTCCCCTGCACTGCGTGCAGAGCAATTCCGTTTTCCACATCAAACGTGAAAGGAGCCTTGATTTCCTTGATGGCACTCCAGAGAAAACCCAAGATCACTGTCTCAAGTCTAGAGGGATCCTGAGGTCACTGGAGCAACACGAAAGGGCTCCGCGGAACCCAAATCAACTCGAGATGAGAGCTTAGTCCCTGGCTTCGACTCAAGAGGAATACCAACTTTCCACAAGCACCTCAAGAGGAGGCTTCTCTCAGCTACAGGTATGTGAGAGGGACCCTGAGTTTGTGGCCTCAAGTGGAATGGACACCGAGATGCTCTGACTCGAAGTAAGGCCGGATATCCCTGCAGTGAAGTGAATGCAGGCTCGTCTTGCATCTCCCAAGACGAAGGGATGTCTGAATCCCCTGTGCAGAACACAGAGAAAGACCTAATTTTCCGCCTCATCGCGACCGGAGGCCTCACATCCTTTGAAAATTCGAGAGGTCCGCGGAGATCCATGCTTCCAAAGGAGACGATGCCTGACTCCTCTTGAAAATGGATAGGAGTCCCAGGATCCCTGTGGCACGTGGAAAGGGACACTGGGTCTCACACCTCACGTGGAGACGCGTCCCAATTGCCATGCCAAGACTCGAGGAGAATCCCGAGGATTCCCTCGCTCCTAGGCAGGAGTCCTTACGTCGCTGAACAAACACGTGTCTGGAAGGGCCCTCCCCGTCGTAACTCGAGAATATACCCCAGGTTCGGGCCGCAACTCGAGAAAAACCATGAGATTTCCCCCTCGCAGCGAGTTGAGGCCCGATTCCCCTGAACTGCATGCAGAGCAATTCCGTGTTCCACATCAAACGTGAAAGGAGCCTTGATTTCCTTGATGGCACTCCAGAGAAAACCCAACATCACTGTCTCAAGTCTAGAGGGATCCTGAGGTCACTGGAGCAACACGAAAGGGCTCCGTGGACCCCAAATCACCTCGAGATGAGAGCTTAGTCCCTGGCTTAGACTCAAGAGGAATTCCAACTTTCCACAAGCACCTCAAGAGGAGGCTTCTCTCAGCTACAGGTATATTTGAGGGACCCCCAGAGTGTGGCCTCAAGTGGAATGGACACCGAGATGCTCTGACGCGAAGTAAGGCCGGATATCCCTGCAGTGAATTGAATGCAGGCTCGTCTTGCATCTCCCAAGACGAAGGTATGTCTGAATCCCCTGTGCAGAACACAGAGAAAGACCTAGTTCTCCGGCTAAACGCGACCGGATGCCTCACATCCTTTGAAAACTCAAGAGGTCCGCGGAGATCAATGCTTCCAAAGGAGACGATGCCTGACTCCTCTTGAAAATGGATAGGAGTTCCAGGATCCCTGTGGCACGTGGAAAGGGACCCTGGGTCTACCGCCTCACGTGGAGACGCATCCCATTGCCATGCCAAGACTCGAGGAGAATACCGAGGTGTCCCTCGCACCTAGGCAGGAGTCCTGACGTCGCTGAACAAACATGTGTCTGGAAGGGCCCTCCCCGTCGTAACTCGAGAATATACCCCAGGTTTCGGCCGCAACTCGAGAAAAACCATGAGACTTCCCAATCGCCGCGAGATGAGGCCCGATTCCCCTGCCCTGCGTGCAGAGCAATTCCGTGTTCCAAATCAAAAGTGAAAGGAGCCTTGATTTCCTTGATGGCACTCCAGAGAAAACCCAAGATCACTGTCTCAAGTCTAGAGGGATCCTGAGGTCACTGGAGCAACACGAAAGGGCTCCGTGGACCCCAAATCAACTCGAGATGAGAGCTTAGTCCCTGGCTTCGACTCAAGAGGAATACCAACTTTCCACAAGCACCTCAAGAGGAGGCTTCTCTCAGCTACAGGTATGTGAGAGGGACCCTGAGTTTGTGGCCTCAAGTGGAATGGACACCGAGATGCTCTGACTCGAAGTAAGGCCGGATATCCCTGCAGTGAATTGAATGCAGGCTCGTCTTGCATCTCCCAAGTCGAAGGGATGTCTGAATCCCCTGTGGAGACGACAGAGAAAGACCTAGTCCTCCGCCTCATCGCGACCGGAGGCCTCACATTCTTTGAAAATTCGAGAGGTATGCGGAGATCAATGCTTCCAAAGGAGACGATGCCTGACTTCTCTTGAAAATGGATAGGAGTCCCAGGATCCCTGTTGCACGTGGAAAGGGACACTGGGTCTCCCGCCTCACATGGAGACGCGTCTAAATTGCCATGCCAAGACTCGAGGAGAATCCCGAGGTGTCCCTCGCACCTAGGCAGGAGTCCTGACGTCGCTGAACAAACACGAGTCTGGAAGGGCCCTCCCCGTCGTAACTCGAGAATATACCCCAGGTTCCGGCCGCAACTCGAGAAAACCATGAGACTTCCCCCTCGCCGCGAGATGAGGCCCGATTCCCCTGCAATGTGTGCAGAGCAATTCCGTGTTCCACATCAAACGTGAAAGGAGCCTTGATTTCCTTGATGGCACTCCAGAGAAAACCCAAGATCACTGTCTCAAGTCTAGAGGGATCCTGAGGTCAATGGAGCAACACGAAAGAGCTCCGTGGACCCCAAATCAACTCGAGATGAGAACTTAGTCCCTGGCTTCGACTCAAGAGGAATACCAACTTTCCACAAGCCCCTCAAGAGGAGGCTTCTCTCAGCTACAGGTATGAGAGAGGTACCCTGAGTATGTGGCCTCAAGTGGAATGGACACCGAGATGCTCTGACTCGAAGTAAGGCCGGATATCCCTGCAGTGAATTGAATGCAGGCTCGTCATGCATCTCCCAAGACGAAGGGATGTCTGAATCCCCTGTGGAGACCACAGAGAAAGAACTAGTCCTCCGCCTCATCGCGACCGGAGGCCTCACATCCTTTGAAAACTCGAGAGGTCTTCGGAGATCAATGCTTCCCAAGGAGACGAGGCCTGACTCCTCTTTAAAATGGATAGGAGTCCCAGGATCCCTGTGGCACGTGGAAAGGGACACTGGGTCTCCCGCCTCAAGTGGAGACGCGTCCCAATTGCCATGCCAAGACTCGAGGAGAATCCCGAGGTGTCCCTCGCACCTAGGCAGGAGTCCTGACGTCGCTGAACAAACACGTGTCTGGAAGGGCCCCTCCCGTCGTAACTCGAGAATATACACCAGGTTCCGGCCGAAACTCGAGAAAAACCATGAGACTTCCTCCTCGCCGCGAGATGAGGCCCTATTCCCATGCAATGCGTGCAGAGCAATTCCGTGTTCCACATCAAACGTGATAGGAGCCTTGATTTCCTTCATGGCACTCCAGAGAAAACCCAAGATCACTGTCTCAAGTCTAGAGTGATCCTGAGGTCACTGGAGCAACACGAAAGGGCTCCATGGACCCCAAATCAACTCGAGATGAGAGTTTAGTCCCTGGCTTCGAGTCAAGAGGAATACCAACTTTCCACAAGCACCTCAAGAGGAGGCTTCTCTCAGCTACAGGTATGTGAGAGGGCCCTGAGTTTGTGGCCTCAAGTGGAATGGACACCGAGATGCTCTGACTCGAAGTAAGGCCGGATATCCCTGCAGTGAATTGAATGCAGGCTCGTCTTGCATCTCCCAAGACGAAGGGTTGTCTGAATCCCCTGTGGAGACCACAGAGAAAGGCCTAGTCCTCCACCTCAATGCAACCGGAGGCCTCATATCCTTTGAAAACTCGAGAGGTCTGCGGAGATCAGTACCTCCGAAGGAGACGATGCCTGACTCCTCTTGGAAATGGATAGGAGTCCCAGGATTCCTGTGGCACGTTGAAAGGGACCCTGGTTCTCCCGCCTCACATGGAGACACGTCACAATTGCCATGCCAAGACTCGAGGAGAATCTCGAGGTGTCCTTCGCACCTAGGCAGGAGTCCTGACGTCGCTGAACAAACACGTGTCTGGAAGGGCCCTCCCCGTCGTAACTCGAGAATATACCCCAGGTTCCGGCCTCAACTCGAGAAAAACCATGAGACATCCCCCTCGGCGCGAGATGAGGCCCGATTCCCCTGCCCTGCGTGCAGAGCTATTCCGTTTTCCACATCAAACGTGAAAGGAGCCTTGATTTCCTTGATGGCACTCCAGAGAAAACGCAAGTTCACTGTCTCAAGTGTAGAGGGATCCTGAGGTAACTGGAGCAACACGAAAGGTCTCCGTGGACCAGAAATCAACTCGAGATGAGAGCTTAGTCCCTGGCTTCGACTCAAGAGGAATACCAACTTTTCACAAGCACCTCAAGAGGAGGCTTCTCTCAGCTACAGGTATGTGAGAGGGACCCTGAGTTTGTGGCCTCAAGTGGAATGGACACCGAGATGCTCTGACTCGAAGTAAGGCAGGATATCTCTGCAGTGAATTGAATGCAGGCTCGTCTTGCATCTCCCAAGACGAAGGGTTGTCTGAATCCCCTGTGGAGACCACAGAGAAAGGCCTTCCTCCACCTCAATGCAACCGGAGGCCTCATATCCTTTGGAAACTCGAGAGGTCTGCGGAGATCAGTACCTCCGAAGGAGACGATGCCTGACTCCTCTTGAAAATGGATAGGAGTCCTAGGATCCCTGTGGCACGTGGAAAGGGACCCTGGGTCTCCCGCCTCACGTGGAGACACGTCCCAATTGCCATGAAAAGACTCGAGGAGAATCCCGAGGTGTCCCTCGCACCTAGGCAGGAGTCCTGACGTCGCTGAACAAACACGTGTCTGGAAGGGCCCTCCCCGTCGTAACTCGAGAATATACCCCAGGTTCCGGCCTCAACTCGAGAAAAACCATGAGACTTCCCCCTCGCCGCGAGATGAGGCCCGATTCCCCTGCCCTGCGTGCAGAACTATTCCGTTTTCCACATCAAACGTGAAAGGAGCCTTGATTTCCTTGATGGCACTCCAGAGAAAACCCAAGATCACTGTCTCAAGTCTAGAGGGATCCTGAGGTCACTGGAGCAACAAGAAAGGGCTCCGTGGACCCCAAATCAACTCGAGATGAGAGCTTAGTTCCTGGCTTCGACTCAAGAGGAATACCAACTTTCCATAAGCACCTCAAGAGGAGGCTTCTCTCAGCTACAGGTATGTCAGAGGGACCCTGAATTTGTGGCCTCAAGTGGAATGGACACCGAGATGCTCTGACTCGAATTAAGGCCGGATATCCCTGCAGTGAATTGAATGCAGGCTCGTCTTGCATCTCCCAAGACGAAGGGATGTCTGAATCCCCTGTGGAGACGACAGAGAAAGAACTAGTCCTAAGCCTCATCGCGACCGGAGGCCTCACATCCTTTGAAAACTCGAGAGGTCTGCGGAGATCAATGCTTCCCAAGGAGACGAGGCCTGACTCCTCTTTAAAATGGATAGGAGTCCCAGGATCCCTGTGGCACGTGGAAAGGGACACTGGGTCTCCCGCCTCAAGTGGAGACGCGTCCCAATTGCCATGCCAAGACTCGAGGAGAATCCCGAGGTGTCCCTCGCACCTAGGCAGGAGTCCTGACGTCGCTGAACAAACACGTGTCTGGAAGGGCCCTCCCCGTCGTAACTCGAGATTATACCCCAGGTTCTGGCCGCAACTCGAGAAAAACCATGAGACTTCCCCCTCGCCGCGAGATGAGGCCCGATTCCCATGAACTGCATGCAGAACAATTCCGTGTTCCACATCAAACGTGAAAGGAGCCTTGATTTCATTGATGGCACTCTAGAGAAAACCCAAGATCACTGTCTCAAGTCTAGAGGGATCCTGAGGTCTCTGAAGCAACACGAAAGGTCTGCGTGGACCCCAAATCAACTCGAGATGAGAGCTTAGTCCCTGGCTTCGACTCAAGAGGAATACCAACTTTCCACAAGCACCTCAAGAGGAGGCTTCTCTCAGCTACAGGTATGTGAGAGGGACCCTGAGTTTGTGGCCTCAAGTGGAATGGACACCGAGATGCTCTGACTCGAAGTAAGGCCGGATATCCCTGCAGTGAATTGAAAGCAGGCTTTTCTTGTATCTCCCAAGAAGAAGGGATGTCTGAATCCCCTTTGGAGACCACAGAGAAAGACCTAGTTCTCCGCCTCATCGCGAGCGGAGGCCTCACATCCTTTGAAAACTCGAGAGGTCCGCGGAGATCAATGCTTCCAAAGGAGACGATGCCTGACTCCTCTTGAAAATGGATAGGAGTCCCAGGATCCCTGTGGAACGTGGAAAGGGACCCTGGGTCTCCGCCTCACGTGGAGATGCCTCCCAATTGCCATGCCAAGAATCGAGGAGAATCCCGAGGTGTCCCTCGCACCTAGGCAGGAGTCCTGACGTCGCGGAACAAACACTTGTCTGGAAGGGCCCTCCCCGTCGTAACTCGAGAATATACCCCAGGTTCCGGCCGCAACTCGAGAAAAACCATGAGACTTCCCCCTTGCCGCGACATGAGGCCAGATTCCCCTGGACTGCGTGCGGAGGAATTCCGTGTTGCACATCAAACGTGAAAGGAGACTTGATTTCCTTGATGGCACTCCAGAGAAAACCCAAGATCACTGTCTCAAGTCTAGAGGGATCCTGAGGTCACTGGAGCAACAAGAAAGGGCTCCGTGGACCCCAAATCAACTCGAGATGAGAGCTTAGTTCCTGGCTTCGACTCAAGAGGAATACCAACTTTCCATAAGCACCTCAAGAGGAGGCTTCTCTCAGCTACAGGTATGTGAGAGGGACCCTGAATTTGTGGCCTCAAGTGGAATGGACACCGAGATGCTCTGACTCGAAGTAAGGCCGGATATCCCTGCAGTGAATTGAATGCAGGCTCGTCTTGCATCTCCCAAGACGAAGGGATGTCTGAATCCCCTGTGGAGATGACAGAGAAAGACCGAGTACTCCGCCTCATTGCGAGCGGAGGCCTCACATCCTTTGAAAACTCGAGAGGTCCGCGGAGATCAATGCTTCCAAAGGACACGATGTCTGACTCCTCTTGAAAATGGATAGGAGTCCCAGGATCCCTGTGGCACGTGGAAAGGGACCCTGGGTCTCCCGCCTCACGTGGAGACGCGTCCCAATTGCCATGCCAAGACTCGAGGAGAATCCCAAGGTGTCCCTCGCACCAAGGCAGGAGTCCTGACGTCGCTGAACAAACACGTGTCTGGAAGGGCCCTCCCCGTCGTAACTCGAGAATATACCCCAGGTTCCGGCCGCAACTCGAGAAAAATCATGAGACTTCCCCCTCGCCGCGAGATGAGGCCCGATTCCCCTGCACTGCGTGCAGAGCAATTCCGTGTTCCACATCAATCGTGAAAGGAGCCTTGATTTCCTTGATGGCACTCCAGAGAAAACCCAAGATCACTGTCTCAAGTCTAAAGGGATCCTGAGGTCACTGGACCAACAGGAAAGGGCTCCGTGGACCCCAAATCAACTCGAGATGAGAGTTTAGTCCCTGGCTTCGAGTCAAGAGGAATACCAACTTTCCACAAGCACCTCAAGAGGAGGCTTCTCTCAGCTACAGGTATGTGAGAGGGCCCTGAGTTTGTGGCCTCAAGTGGAATGGACACCGAGATGCTCTGACTCGAAGTAAGGCCGGATATCCCTGCAGTGAATTGAATGCAGGCTCGTCTTGCATCTCCCAAGACGAAGGGTTGTCTGAATCCCCTGTGGAGACCACAGAGAAAGGCCTAGTCCTCCACCTCAATGCAACCGGAGGCCTCATATCCTTTGAAAACTCGAGAGGTCTGCGGAGATCAGTACCTCCGAAGGAGACGATGCCTGACTCCTCTTGGAAATGGATAGGAGTCCCAGGATCCCTGTGGCACGTGGAAAGGGACCCTGGGTCTCCCGCCTCACGTGGAGACACGTCCCAATTGCCATGCCAAGACTCGAGGAAAATCCCGAGGTGTCCCTCGCACCTAGGCAGGAGTCCTGACATCGCTGAACAAACACGTGTCTGGAAGGGCCCTCCTCGTCGTAACTCGAGAATATACCCCAGGTTCCGGCCTCAACTCGAGAAAAACCATGAGACATCCCCCTCGGCGCGAGATGAGGCCCGATTCCCCTGCCCTGCGTGCAGAGCTATTCCGTTTTCCACATCAAACGTGAAAGGAGCCTTGATTTCCTTGATGGCACTCCAGAGAAAACCCAAGTTCACTGTCTCAAGTGTAGAGGGATCCTGAGGTCACTGGAGCAACACGAAAGGGCTCCGTGGACCAGAAATCAACTCGAGATGAGAGATTAGTCCCTGGCTTCGACTAAAGAGGAATACCAACTTTCCACAAGCACCTCAAGAGGAGGCTTCTCTCAGCTACAGGTATGTGAGAGGGACCCTGAGTTTGTGGCCTCAAGTGGAATGGACACCGAGATGCTCTGACTCGAAGTAAGGCAGGATATCTCTGCAGTGAATTGAATGCAGGCTCGTCTTGCATCTCCCAAGACGAAGGGTTGTCTGAATCCCCTGTGGAGACCACAGAGAAAGGCCTTCCTCCACCTCAATGCAACCGGAGTCCTCATATCCTTTGGAAACTCGAGAGGTCTGCGGAGATCAGTACCTCCGAAGGAGACGATGCCTGACTCCTCTTGAAAATGGATAGGAGTCCTAGGATCCCTGTGGCACGTGGAAAGGGACCCTGGGTCTCCCGCCTCACGTGGAGACACGTCCCAATTGCCATGAAAAGACTCGAGGAGAATCCCGAGGTGTCCCTCGCACCTAGGCAGGAGTCCTGACGTCGCTGAACAAACACGTGTCTGGAAGGGCCCTCCCCGTCGTAACTCGAGAATATACCCCAGGTTCCGGCCTCAACTCGAGAAAAACCATGAGACTTCCCCCTCGCCGCGAGATGAGGCCCGATTCCCCTGCCCTGTGTGCAGAACTATTCCGTTTTCCACATCAAACGTGAAAGGAGCCTTGATTTCCTTGATGGCACTCCAGAGAAAACCCAAGTTCACTGTCTCAAGTCTAGAGGGATCCTGAGGTCACTGGAGCAACACGAAAGGGATCCGTGGACCACAAATCAACTCGAGATGAGCGCTTAGTCCCTGGCTTCGACTCAAGAGGAATACCAACTTTCCACAAGCACCTCAAGAGGAGGCTTCTCTCACCTACAGGTATGTGAGAGGGCCCCTGAGTTTGTTGCCTCAAGTGGAATGGACACCGAGATGCTCTGACTCGAAGTAAGGCCGGATATCTCTGCAATGAATTGAATGCAGGCTCGTCTTGCATCTCCCAAGACGAAGGGATGTCTGAATCCCCTGTGGAGATGACAGAGAAAGACCGAGTTCTCCGCCTCATCGCGAGCGGATGCCTCACATCCTTTGAAAACTCGAGAGGTCCGCGGAGATCAATGCTTCCAAAGGAGACGATGCCTGACTCCTCTTGAAAATGGATAGGAGTCCCAGGATCCCTGTGGAACGTGGAAAGGGACCCTGGGTCTCCGCCTCACGTGGAGATGCCTCCCAATTGCCATGCCAAGAATCGAGGAGAATCCCGAGGTGTCCCTCGCACCTAGGCAGGAGTCCTGACGTCGCGGAACAAACACTTGTTTGGAAGGGCCCTCCCCGTCGTAACTCGAGAATATACCCCAGGTTCCGGCCGCAACTCGAGAAAAACCATGAGACTTCCCCCTCGCCGCGACATGAGGCCAGATTCCCCTGGACTGCGTGTGGAGGAATTCCGTGTTGCACATCAAACGTGAAAGGAGCCTTGATTTCCTTGATGGCACTCCAGAGAAAACCCAAGATCACTGTCTCAAGTCTAGAGGGATCCTGAGGTCACTGGAGCAACAAGAAAGGGCTCCGTGGACCCCAAATCAACTCGAGATGAGAGCTTAGTTCCTGGCTTCGACTCAAGAGGAATACCAACTTTCCATAAGCACCTCAAGAGGAGGCTTCTCTCAGCTACAGGTATGTCAGAGGGACCCTGAATTTGTGGCCTCAAGTGTAATGGACACCGAGATGCTCTGACTCGAATTAAGGCCGGATATCCCTGCAGTGAATTGAATGCAGGCTCGTCTTGCATCTCCCAAGACGAAGGGATGTCTGAATCCCCTGTGGAGACGACAGAGAAAGAACTAGTCCTCCGCCTCATCGCGACCGGAGGCCTCACATCCTTTGAAAACTCGAGAGGTCTGCGGAGATCAATGCTTCCCAAGGAGACGAGGCCTTACTCCTCTTTAAAATGGATAGGAGTCCCAGGATCCCTGTGGCACGTGGAAAGGGACACTGGGTCTCCCGCCTCAAGTGGAGACGCGTCCCAAATGCCATGCCAAGACTCGAGGAGAATCCCGAGGTGTCCCTCGCACCTAGGCAGGAGTCCTGACGTCGCTGAACAAACACGTGTCTGGAAGAGCAATCCCCGTCGTAACTCGAGATTATACCCCAGGTTCTGGCCGCAACTCGAGAAAAACCATGAGACTTCCCCCTCGCCGCGAGATGAGGCCCGATTCTCATGAACTGCATGCAGAACAATTCCGTGTTCCACATCAAACGTGAAAGGAGCCTTGATTTCATTGATGGCACTCTAGAGAAAACCCAAGATCACTGTCTCAAGTCTAGAGGGATCCTGAGGTCTCTGAAGCAACACGAAAGGTCTGCGTGGACCCCATATCAACTCGAGATGAGAGCTTAGTCCCTGGCTTCGACTCAAGAGGAATACCAACTTTCCACAAGCACCTCAAGAGGAGGCTTCTCTCAGCTACAGGTATGTGAGAGGGACCCTGAGTTTGTGGCCTCAAGTGGAATGGACACCGAGATGCTCTGACTCGAAGTAAGGCCGGATATCCCTGCAGTGAATTGAAAGCAGGCTTTTCTTGTATCTCCCAAGAAGAAGGGATGTCTGAATCCCCTTTGGAGACCACAGAGAAAGACCTAGTTCTCCGCCTCATCGCGACCAGAGGCCTCACATCCTTTGAAAACTCGAGAGGTCCCCGGAGATCAATGCTTCCAAAGGAGACGATGCCTGACTCCTCTTGAAAATGGATAGGAGTCCCAGGATCCCTTTGGCACGTGGAAAGGGCCCCGGGTCTCCCGCCTCACGTGGAGACGCGTCCCAATTGCCATGCCAAGACTCGAGGAGAATCCCGAGGTGTCCCTCGCACCAAGGCAGGAGTCCTGACGTCGCTGAACAAACACGTGTCTGGAAGGATCCTCCCAATCGTAACTCGAGAATATACCCCAGGTTCAGGCCGCAAATCGAGAAAAACCATGAGATTACCCCCTCGCCGCGAGTTGAGGCCCGATTCCCCTGCACTGCATGCAGAGCAATTCCGTGTTCCACATCAAACGTGAAAGGAGCCTTGATTTCCTTGATGGCACTCCAGAGAAAACCCAAGATCACTGTCTCAAGTCTAGAGGGATCCTGAGGTCACTCGACCAACAGGAAAGGGCTCCGTGGACCCCAAATCAAGTCTCGATGAGAGCTTAGTCCCTGGCTTCGACTCAAGAGGAATACCAACTTTCCACAAGCACCTCAAGAGGAGGCTTCTCTCAGCTACAGGTATGTGAGAGGGCCCCTGAGTTTGTTGCCTCAAGTGGAATGGACACCGAGATGCTCTGACTCGAAGTAAGGCCGGATATCTCTGCAATGAATTGAATGCAGGCTCGTCTTGCATCTCCCAAGACGAAGGGATGTCTGAATCCCCTGTGGAGATGACAGAGAAAGCCCGAGTTCTCCGCCTCATCGCGAGCGGAGGCCTCACATCCTTTGAAAACTCGAGAGGTCCGCGGAGATCAATGCTTCCAAAGGAGACGATGCCTGACTCCTCTTGAAAATGGATAGGAGTCCCAGGATCCCTGTGGAACGTGGAAAGGGACCCTGGGTCTCCGCCTCACGTGGAGATGCCTCCCAATTGCCATGCCAAGAATCGAGGAGAATCCCGAGGTGTCCCTCGCACCTAGGCAGGAGTCCTGACGTCGCGGAACAAACACTTGTCTGGAAGGGCCCTCCCCGTCGTAACTCGAGAATATACCCCAGGTTCCGGCCGCAACTCGAGAAAAACCATGAGACTTCCCCCTTGCCGCGACATGAGGCCAGATTCCCCTGGACTGCGTGCGGAGGAATTCCGTGTTGCACATCAAACGTGAAAGGAGACTTGATTTCCTTGATGGCACTCCAGAGAAAATCCAAGATCACTGTTTCAAGTCTAGAGGGATCCTGAGGTCACTGGAGCAACAAGAAAGGGCTCCGTGGACCCCAAATCAACTCGAGATGAGAGCTTAGTTCCTGGCTTCGACTCAAGAGGAATACCAACTTTCCATAAGCCCCTCAAGAGGAGGCTTCTCTCAGCTACAGGTATGTCAGAGGGACCCTGAATTTGTGGCCTCAAGTGTAATGGACACCGAGATGCTCTGACTCGAATTAAGGCCGGATATCCCTGCAGTGAATTGAATGCAGGCTCGTCTTGCATCTCCCAAGACGAAGGGATGTCTGAATCCCCTGTGGAGACCACAGAGAAAGACCTAGTCCTCCACCTCAATGCAACCGGAGGCCTCATATCCTTTGAAAACTCGAGAGGTCTGCGGAGATCAGTACCTCGGAAGGAGACGATGCCTGACTCCTCTTGAAAATGGATAGGAGTCCCAGGATCCCTGTGGCACGTGGGAGGGACCCTGGGTCTCCCGCCTCACGTGTAGATGCCTCCCAATTGTCATGCCAAGAATCGAGGAGAATCCCGAGGTGTCCCTCGCACCTAGGCAGGAGTCCTGACGTCGCTGAACAAACACGTGTCAGGAAGGGCCCTCCCCGTCGTAACTCGAGAATATACCCCAGGTTCCGCCCGCAACTCGAGAAAAACCATGAGACTTCCCCCTCGCCGCGAGATGAGGCCCGATTCCCCTGCACTGCGTGCAGAGCAATTCTGTGTTCTACATCAAACGTGAAAGGAGCCTTGATTTCCTTGATGGCACTCCAGAGAAAACCCAAGATCACTGTCTCAAGTCTAGAGGGATCCTGATGTCACAGGAGCAACACGAACTTTCTGCGTGGACCCCAAATCAACTCGAGATGAGAGCTTAGTCCCTGGCTTCGACTCAAGAGGAATACCAACTTTGCACAAGCACCTCAAGAGGAGGCTTCTCTCAGCTACAGGTATGTGAGAGGGACCCTGAGTTTGTGGCCTCAAGTGGAATGGACACCGAGATGCTCTGACTCGAAGTAAGGCCGGATATCCCTGCAGTGAATTGAATGCAGGCTCGTCTTGCATTTCCCAAGACGAAGGGATGTCTGAATCCCCTGTGGAGACCACAGAGAAAGACCTAGTTCTCCGCCTCATCGCGACCGGAGGCCTCACATCCTTTGAAAACTCGAGTGGTCCGGGGAGATCAATGCTTTCAAAGGAGACGATGCCTGACTCCTCTTGAAATGGTTAGAATTCCCAGGATCCCTGTCCACATGTACGGGGACCCTGGGTCTCCCGCTTCACGTGGAGACGCGAGCCAATTGCCATGCCAAGGCTCGAGGAGAATCCCGAGGTGTCCCTCGCACCTAGGCAGGAGTCCTGACGTCGCTGAACAAACACGTGTCTGGAAGGGCCCTCCCCATCCTAACTCGAGAATATACCCCAGGGTCCGGCCGCAACTCGAGAAAAACCATGAGACTTCCCCCTCGCCACGAGATGAGGCCCGATTCCCCTGCACTGCGTGCAGAGCAATTCCGTGTTCCATATCAAACAGGAAAGGAGCCTTGATTTCCTTGATGGCACTCCAGAGAAAACCCAAGATCACTGTCTCAAGTCTAGTGGGATCCTGAGGTCACTGGAGCAACACGAAAGGGCTCCGTGGATCCCAAATCAACTCGAGATGAGAGCTTAGTCCCTGGCTTCGACTCAAGAGGAATACCAACTTTCCACAAGCACCTCAAGAGGAGGCTTCTCTCAGCTACAGGTATGTGAGAGGGACCCTGAGTTTGTGGCCTCAATTGGAATGGACACCGAGATGCTCTGACTCGAAGTAAGGCCGGATATCCCTGCAGTGAATTGAATGCAGGCTCGTCTTGCATCTCCCAAGACGAAGGGATGTCTGAATCCCCTGTGGAGACCACAGAGAAAGACCTAGTCCTCCGCCTCATTGCGACCGGAGGCCTCACATCCTTTGAAAACTCCAGAGGTCTGCGGAGATCAATGCTTCCAAAGGAGTCGATGCCTGACTCTTCTTGAAAATGGATAGGAGTCCCAGAATCCCTGTGGCACGTGCAAAGGGACCCTGGGTCTCCCGCCTCACGTGGAGACGCGTCCCAATTGCCATGACAAGACTCGAGGAGAATCCCGCAGTGTCCCTCGCACCTAGGCAGGAGTCCTGACGTCGCTGAACAAACACGTGTCTGGAAGGGCCCTCCCCGTTGTAACTCGAGAATATACCCCAGGTTCCGGCCGCAACTGGAGAAAAACCATGAGACTTCCCCCTCGCCCCGAGATGAGGCCCGATTCCCCTGCACTGCGTGCAGAGCAATTCCGTGTTCTACATCAAACGTGAAAGGAGCCTTGATTTCCTTGATGGCACTCCAGAGAAAACCCAAGATCACTGTCTCAAGTCTAGAGGGATCCTGATGTCACTGGAGCAACACGAAATTTCTGCGTGGACCCCAAATCAACTCGAGATGAGAGCTTAGTCCCTGGCTTCGACTCAAGAGGAATACCAACTTTCCACAAGCACCTCAAGAGGAGGCTTCTCTCAGCTACAGGTATGTGAGAGGGACCCTGAGTTTGTGGCCTCAAGTGGAATGGACACCGAGATGCTCTGACTCGAAGTAAGGCCGGATATCCCTGCAGTGAATTGACTGCAGGCTCGTCTTGCATCACCCAAGGTGAAGGGATGTCTGAATCCCCTGTGGAGATGACAGAGAAAGACCGAGTTCTCCGCCTCATCGCGAGCGGAGGCCTCACATCCTTTGAAAACTCGAGAGGTCCGCGGAGATCAATGCTTCCAAAGGAGACGATGCCTGACACCTCTTGAAAGTGGAAAGGAGTCCCAGGATCCCTGTGGAACGTGGAAAGGGACCCTGGGTCTCCCGCCTCACGTGGAGATGCCTCCCAATTGCCATGCCAAGAATCGAGGAGAATCCCGAGGTGTCCCTCGCACCTAGGCAGGAGTCCTGACGTCGCTGAACAAACACGTGTCTGGAAGGGCCCTCCCCATCGTAACTCGAGAATATACCCCAGGGTCCAGCCGCAACTCGATAAAAACCATGAGACTTCCCCCTCGCCGCGAGATGAGGCCCCATTCCCCTGCACTGCGTGCAGAGCAATTCCGTGTTCCATATCAAACGTGAAAGGAGCCTTGATTTCCTTGATGGCACTCCAGAGAAAACCCAAAATCACTGTCTCAAGTCTAGAGGGATCCTGAGGTCACTGGAGCAACACGAAAGGGCTCCGTGGACCCCAAATCAACTCGAGATGAGAGCTTAGTCCCTGCCTTCGACTCAACTGGGATACCAACTTTCCACAAGCACCTCAAGAGGAGGCTTCTCTCAGCTACAGGTATGTGAGAGCGACCCTGAGTTTGTGGCCTCAAGTGGAATGGACACCGACATGCTCTGACTCGAAGTAAGGCGTGATATCCCTGCAGTGAATTGAATGCAGGCTTGTCTTGCATCTCCCAAGATGAAGGGATGTCTGAATCCCCTGTGGAGACCACAGAGAAAGACCTAGTTCTGCACCTGTTCGCGACCGGAAGCCTCACGTCCTTCGAAAATTCGAGAGGTCCCCGGAGATCAAAGCTTCCAAAGGAGACGATGCCTGACTCCTCTTGAAAATGGATAGGAGTCCCAGGATCCCTGTGGCACGTGGATAGGGTCCCTGGGTCTCCCGCCTCACATGGAAACCCGTCCCAATGGCCATGCCAAGACTCGAGGAGAATCCCGAGGTTTCCCTCGCACCTAGGCAGGAGTCCTGACATCGCTGAACAAACACGTGTCTGGAAAGGCCCTCCCAGTCGTAACTCGAGAATATACCCCAGGTTCCGGCCGCAACTCGAGAAAAAGCATGCGACTTCCCGTCGCCACGAGATGAGGCCTGATTCCCCTGCACTGCGTGCAGAGCAATTCCGTGTTCCACATGAAACGTAAAAGGAGCCTTGATTTCCTTGATGGCACTCCAGAGAACACCCAAGATCACTATCTCAAGTCTAGAGGGATCCTGAGGTCACTGTAGCAACACTAACGGGCTCCGTGGACCCCAAACCAAGTCGAGATGAGAGCTTCTTCCCTGGCTTCGACTCAAGAGGAATACTCACTTTCCAGAAGTACCTCAAGAGGAGGCTTCTCTCAGCTACAGGTATGAGGGAGGGACCCTGAGTTTGTGGCCTCAAGTGGAATGGACACCGAGATGCTCTGACTCGAAGTAAGTCAGGATATCCCTGCAGTGAATTGAATGCAGGCTCCTCTTGCATCTCCCAAGACGAAGGGATGTCTGAATCCCCACTGGAGACCACAGAGAAAGACCTATTTCTACGCCTCATCGCGACAGGAGGCCTCACGTCCTTTGAAAACTCGAGACTTCCGCGGAGATCAATGCTTCCAAAGGAGACGATGCCTGAGTCCTCTTGAAAATGGATAGGAGTCCCAGGATCCCTGTGGCACTTGGAAAGCGACCCTGGGTCTCCCGCCTCACGTGGAGACGCGTCCCAATGGCCATGCCAAGACTCGAGGAGAATCCCGACGTGTCCCTCACACCTAGGCAGGAGTCCTGGCGTCCCTGAACAAACACGTGTCTGGAAGGGCCCTCCCCGTCGAAACGCGAGAATATACCCCAGGTTCCGGCCGCAACTTGAGAAAAACCATGAGACTTTCCCCTCGCCGCGAGATGAGGCCCGATTCCCCTGCACTGCGTGCAGAGCAATTCCGTGTTCCACATCAAACATGAAAGGAGCCTTGATTTCCTTGATGGCACTCCAGAGAACACCCAAGATCACTGTCTCAAGTCTAGAGGGATCCTGAGGTCACTGTAGCAACAAGAAAGAGCTCCCTGGACCCCAAATCAACTCGAGATGAGAGCCACGTCCCTGGCTTCAGCTCAAGAGGAATACCCACTTTCCACAAGCACCTCAAGAGGAGGTTTCTCTCAGCTACAGGTATGTGAGAGGGACCCTGAGTTTGTGGCCTCAAGTGGAATGGACACCGAGATGCTCGGATCGAAGGAAGGCCGGATATCCGTGCAGTGAATTGAATGCAGGCTCGTCTTGCATCTCCCACGACGAAGGGATGTCTGAATCCCCTGTGGAGACCACAGAGAAAGACCTAGTTCTCCACCTCATCGCGACCGGAGGCCTCACATCCTTTGAAAACTCGAGAGGTCTGCAGAGATCAATGCTTCGAAAGGAGACGATGCCTGACTCCTCTTGAAAATGGATAGGAATCCCAGGATCCCTGTGGCACGTGGAAAGGGACCTTGGGTCTCCCGCCTCACCTGGAGACGCGTCCCAATGGCCATGCCAAGACTCGAGGAGAATCCCGAGGTGTCCCTCGCACCTAGGCAGGAGTCCTGACGTCGCTGAACAAACACGTGTCTGGAAGGGCCCTCCCCGTCGTAACTCGAGAATATACCCCAGGTTCCGGCCGCAACTCGAGAAAAACCATGAGACTTCCCCCTCGCCGCGAGATGAGGCCCGATTCCCCTGCACTGCGTGCAGAGCAATTCCGTGTTCCACATCAAACATGAAAGGAGCCTTGATTTCCTTAACGGCACTCCAGAGAACACCCAAGATCCCTGTCTCAATCTAGAGGGATCCTGAGGTCACTGTAGCAACACTAACGGGCTCCGTGAACCCCAAATCAACTCGAGATGAGAGCTTCTTCCCTAGCTTCGACTCAAGAGGAATACCCACTTTCCACAAGCACCTCAAGAGGAGGTTTCTCTCAGCTACAGGTATGTGAGAGTGACCCTGAGTTTGTGGCCTCAATTGGAATGGACACTGAGATGCTCTGACTCGAAGGAAGGCCGGATATCCCTGCAGTGAATTGAATGCAGGCTCGTCTTGCATCTCCCACGACGGAGGGATGTCTGAATCCCTTGTGGAGACCACAGAGAAAGACCTAGTTCTCCACCTCGTCGCGCCCGGAGGCCTCACGTCCTTTCAAAACTCGAGAGTTCCGCGGAGATCAATGCTTCCAAAGGAGACAATGCCTGACTCCTCTTGAAAATGGATAGGAGTCCCAGGATCCCTGTGGCACGTGGAAAGGGACACTATGTCTCCCGCCTCACGTGGAGACCCGTCCCAATGGCCATGCCAAGACTCGAGGAAAATCCCAAGTTGTCCCTCGCACCTAGGCAGGAGTCCTGACGTCGCTGAACAAACACGTGACTGGAAGGGCCCTCCCCGTCGTAACTCGAGAATATACCCCAGGTTCCGGCCGCAACTCGAGAAAAACCATGAGACTTCCCCCTCGCCGCGAGATAAGGCCCGATTCCCCTGGACTGCGTGCAGAGCAATTCCGTGTTCCACATCAAACATGAAAGGAGCCTTGATTTCCTTGATGGCACTCCAGAGAACACCCAAGATCACTGTCTGAAGTCTAGAGGGATCCTGAGGTCACTGTAGCAACACAAAAGGGCTCCGTGGACGCCAAATCAACTCGAGATGAGAGCCACATCCCTGGCTTCGACTCAAGAGGAATACCCACATTCCACAATCACCTCAAGAGGAGGCTTCTCTCAGCTAAAGGTATGTGAGAGGGACCCTGAGATTGTGGCCTCAAGTGGAATGGACACCGAGATGCTCTGACTCGAAGGAAGGCCGGATATCACTGCAGTGATTTTTATGTAGGCTCGTCTTGCATCTCCCACGACGAAGGGATGTCTGAATCCCCTGTGGAGACCACAGAGAAAGACCTAGTTCTCCGCCTCATCGCGACCAGAAGCCTCACGTCCTTTGAAAACTCGAGAGGTCCGCGGAGATCAATGCTTCCAAACGAGACGATGCCTGACTCCGCTTGAAAATGAATAAGAGTCCCAGGATCCCTGTGGCACGTGGAAAGGGAACCTGGTTATCCCGCTTCACGTGGAGACGCATCCCAATGGCCATGACAAGACTCGGGGAGAATCCCGTGGTGTTCCTCGCATCTAGGCAGGAGTCCTGATGTCCTGAACAAACACGTGTCTGGAAGGGCCCTCCCCGTCGTAACTCGAGAATATACACCAGGTTCCGGCCGCTACTCGAGAAAAACCATGAGACTTCCCCCTCGCAGCGAGATGAGGCCCGATTCCCCTGCACTGCGTGCAGAGCAATTCCGTGTTCCACATCAAACATGAAAGGAGCCTTGATTTCCTTGATGGCACTCCAGAGAACACGCAAGATCACTGTCTCAAGTCTAGAGGGATCCTGAGGTCACTGTAGCAACACGAAAGGGCTCCGTGGACCCCAAATCAACTCGAGATGAGAGCTTCTTCCCTAGCTTCGACTCAAGAGGAATACCCACTTTCCACAAGCACCTCAAGAGGAGGCTTCTCTCAGCTACAGGTATGTGAGAGGGACCCTGAGTTTGTGGCCTCAAGTGGAATGGACACCGAGATGCTCTGACTCGAGGGAAGGCCGGATATCCCTGCAGTGAATTGAATGCAGGCTCGTCTTGCATCTCCCTCGACGAAGGGTGTCTGAATCCCCTGTGGAGACCACAGAGAAAGACCTAGTTCTCCGCCTCATCGCGACCGGAGGCCTCACGTCCTTTGAAACCTCGAGAGGTCCGCGGAGATCAATGCTTCCAAAGGAGACAATGCCTGACTCTTCTTGAAAATGGATAGGAGTCCCAGGATCCCTGTGGCACGTGAAAAGGGACCCTGGGTCTCCCGCCTCACGTGGAGACACGTCCCAAAGGCCATGCCAAGACTTGAGGAGAATCCCGAGGTGTCCCTCGCACCTATGCAGGAGTCCTGACGTCGCTGAACAAACACGTGTCTGGAAGGGCCCTCCCCGTCGTAACTCGAGAATATACCCCAGGTTCCGCCCGCAACTCGAGAAAAACAATGAGACTTCCCCCTCACCGCGAGATGAGGCCCGATTCCCCTGCACTGCGTGCAGAGCAATTCCGTGTTCCACATCAAACAGGAAAGGAGCCTTGATTTCCTTAATGGCACTCCAGAGAAGACCCAAGATCACTGTCTCAATCTAGAGGGATCCTGAGGTCACAGTAGCAACACGAAAGGGCTCCGTGAACCCCAAATCAACTCGAGATGAGAGCTTCTTCCCTAGCTTCGACTCAAGAGGAATACGCACTTTCCACAAGCACCTCAAGAGGAGGCTTCTCTCAGCTACAGGTATGTGAGAGGGACCGTGAGTTTGTGGCCTCAAGTGGAATGGACACCGAGATGCTCTGACTCGAAGGAAGGCCGGATATCCCTGCATTGAATTGAATGCAGGCTCGTCTTGCATCTCCCACGACGAAGGAATGTCTGAATCCCTTCTTGAGACCACAGAGAAAGACCTAGTTCTCTGCCTCATCGCGACCGGAGGCCTCACATCCTTTGAAACCTCGAGAGGTCCGCGGAGATCAATGTTTCCAAAGGAGACGATGCCTGACTCCATTTGAAAATGGATAGGAGTCCCAGGATCCCTGTGGCACGTGGAAAAGGACCCTGGGTCTCCCACCTCACGTGGAGACACGTCCCAAAGGCCATGCCAAGACTTGAGGAGAATTCCGAGGTGTCGCTCGCACCTAGGCAGGAGTCCTGACGTCGCTGAAGAAACAGGTGTCTGGAAGGGCCCTCCCCGTCGTAACTCGAGAATATACCCCAGGTTCCGCCCGCAACTCGATAAAAACCATGAGACTTCCCCCTCGCCGCGAGATGAGGCCCGATTCCCCTGCACTGCGTGCAGAGCAATTCCGTGTTCCACATCAAACATGAAAGGAGCCTTGATTTCCTTGATGGCACTCCAGAGAACACCCAAGATCACTGTCTCAAGTCTAGAGGGATCCTGAGGTCACTGTAGCAACACAAAAGGGCTCCGTGGACCCCAAATAAACTCGAGATGAGAGCTTCGTCCCTGGCTTCGACTCAAGAGGAATACCCACTTTCTACAAGCACCTCAAGAGGAGGCTTCTCTCATCTACAGGTATGTGAGAGGGACCCTGAATTTGTGGCCTCAAGTGGAATGCACACCGAGATGCTCTGACTCGAAAGAAGGCCGGATATCCCTGCAGTGAATTGAATGCAGGCTCTTCTTGCATATCCCACAACGAAGGGATGTCTGAATCCCCTGTGGAGACCACAGAGAAAGACCTAGTTCTCCGCATCATCGCGACCGGAGTCCTCACGTCCTTTGAAAACTCGAGAGGTCCGCGGAGATCAATGCTTCCAAAGGAGACGATGCCTGACTCCTCTTGAAAATGGATAGGAGTCCCAGGATCCCTGTGGCACGTGGAAAGCGACCCTGGGTCTCCCGCCTCACGAGGAGACACGTCCCAATGGCCATGCCAAGACTCGAGGAGAATCCCAAGGTGTCCCTCGCACCTAGGCAGGAGTCCTGACGTCGCTGAACAAACACGTGTCTGGAAGGGCCCTCCCCATCGTAACTCGAGAATATACCCCAGGTTCCGGCCGCAACTCGAGAAAAACCATGAGACTTCCCCATCGCCGCGAGATGAGGCCCGATTCCCCTGCACTGCGTGCAGAGCAATGCCGTGTTCCACATCAAACATGAAAGGAGCCTTTATTTCCTTAATGGCACTCCAGAGAACAGCCAAAATCACTGTCTCAAGTCTAGAGGGATCCTGAGGTCACTGTAGCAACACGAAAGGGCTCCGTGGACCCCAAGTCAACTCGAGATGAAAGCTTAGTCCTTGGCCTCGACTCAAGAGGAACACCAACTTTCCACAAGCACCTCAAGAGGAGGCTTCTCTCAGCTACAGGTATGTGAGAGGGCCCCTGAGTTTGTTTCCTCAAGTGGAATGGACACCGAGATGCTCTGACTCGAAGTAAGGCCGGATATCCCTGCAGTGAATTGAATGCAGGGTCGTCTTGCATCTCCCAAGACGAAGGGATGTCTGAATTCCCTGTGAAGACCACAGAGAAAAACCTACTTCTCCGCCTCATCGCAACCGGAGGCCTCACATTGTTTGAAAACTCGAGAGGTCCACGGAGATCAATGCTTCCAAAGGAGACGATGCCTGACTCCGCTTGAAAATGGATAGGAGTCCCAGGATCCCTGTGACAGGTGGAAAGGGACCCTTGGTCTCCCGCCTCACGTGGAGACGCGTCCCAATTGCCATGCCAAGACTCGAGGAGAATCCCGAGGTGTCCCTCTCACCTAGTCAGGAATCCTGAGGTCGCTGAACAAACACGTGTCTGGAAGGGCCCTCCCCGTCGTAAGTCGAGAATATACCCCAGGTTCCAGCAGCAACTCGAGCAAAACAATGAGACTTCCCCCTCGCCGCGAGATGAGGCCCGATTTCCCTGCACTGTGTGCAGAGCAATTCCGTGATCCACATGAAACAGGAAAGGAGGCTTGATTTCCTTGATGGCACTCCAGACAATAAACAAGATCACTGTCTCAAGTCTAGAGGGATCCTGAGGTCACTGTAGAAATGCAAAAGGGCTCCGTGGACCCCAAATCAACTCGAGATGAGAGCTTAGTCCCTGGCTTCGACTCAAGAGGAATACCAACTTTCCACAAGCACCTCAAGAGGAGGATTCTCTCAGCTACTGGTATGTGAGAGGGACCCTGAGTTTGTGGCCTCAACTGAAAAGTACACCGAAATGCTCTGACTCGAAGTAAGGCCAGATATCCCTGCAGTGAATTGAATGCAGGCTCGTCTTGCATCTCCCAATACGAAGGGATGTCTGAACCCCTGTGGAGACCACAGAGAAAGACCTAGTTCTCCGCCTCTTCGGGACCGGTGGCCTGACATCCTTTGAAAACTCGAGAGCTCCGCGGAGATCAATGCTTCCAAAGGAGATGATGCCTGACTCCTCTTGAAAATGGATAGGAGTCCCAGGATCCCTGTGGCACGTGGAAACGGACCCTGGGTCTCCAGCCTCAAGGGGAGACGCGTCCCTATTGCCATGTCAAGACTCGAGGAGAATCCCGGGTGTCCATCCCACCTAGGCAGAAGTCCTGACGTTGCTGAACCAACACGTGTCTGGAAGGGCCCTACACGTCGTAACTCGAGAATATACCCCAGGTTCCGGCCGCAACTCGAGAAAAACCATGAGACTTCCCCCACGCCGCGAGATGAGGCCCGATTCCCCTGCATTCTGTGCAGAGCAATTCCGTGTTCCACATCAAACGTGAAAGGAGCCTTGATTTCCTTGATGGCACTCCAGAGAAAACCCAAGATCACTGTCTCAAGTCTAGAGGGATCCTGAGGTCACTGGAGCAACACAAAAGGGCTCCGTGGACCCCAAATCAACTCGAGATGAGAGCTTAGTCCCTGTCTTCGACTCAAGAGGAATACCAACGTTCCACAAGCACCTCAAGCGGAGGCTTCTCTAAGCTACAGGTATGTGAGAGGGACCCTGAGTTTGTGGCCTCAAGTGGAATGGACACCGAGATGCTCTGACTCGAAGTAAGGCCGGATATTCCTGCAGTGAATTTAATGCAGGCTCGTCTTGCATCTCCCAAAACGAAGGGATGTCTGAATCCCCTGAGGAAACCACAGAGAAAGACCTAGTTCTCCGCCTCATCGCGACCGGAGGCCTCACATCCTTTGAAAACTCGAGAGGTCCGTGGAGATCAATGCTTCCAAAGCAGACGATGCCTGACTCCTCTTGAAAACGGATAGGAGTCCCAGGATCCCCGTGGCACGTGGAAAGGGACCCTGGGTCTCCCGCCTCATGTGGAGACGCGTCCCAAATGCCATGCCCAGACTCGTGGAGAATCCCGAGGTGGCCGTCCCACCTAGGCAGGAGTCTTGACGTCACTGAACAAACACGTGACTGGAAGGGCCCTCCCCGTCGTAACTCGAGAATATACCACAGGTTCCGGCCGCAACTCGAGGAAAACCATGAGACTTCCCCTTCGCCGCGAGATGAGGCCCGATTCCCCTGCACTGCGTGCAGAGTAATTCCGTGTTCCACATCAAACATGAAAGGAGGCTTGATTTCCTTGATTGCACTCCAGAGAAAAAGCAAGACCACTGTGTCAAGTCTAGAGGGATCCTGAGGTCACTGGAGAAACACAATAGGGCTCCGTGGACCCAAATCAACTCGAGATGAGAGCTTAGTCCCTGGCTTCCACTCAAGAGGAATACCATCTTTCCACAAGCACCTCAAGAGGAGGCTTCTCTCAGCTACAGGTATGTGAGAGGGACCCTGAGTTTGTGGCCTCAAGTGGAATGGACACCGAGATGCTCTGACTCGAAGTAAGGCCGGATATCCCTGCAGTGAATTGAATGCAGGCTCGTCTTGCATCTCCTCAGACGAAGGGATGTCTGAATCCCCTGTGGAGACCACAGAGAAAGAGCTAGTTCTCGGCCTCATCGCGACCAGAGGCCTCACATCCTTTGAAAACTCGAGAGGTCCGCGGAGATCAATGCTTCCAAAGGAGACGATGCCTGACTCCTCTTGAAAATGGAAAGGAGTCCCAGGATCCCTGTTGCACGGGGAAAGGGACCCTGGTTCTCCCGCCTCATGTGGAGACGCGTCCCAATTGCCATGCCAAGACTCGAGGAGAATCCCGAGGTGTCCCTCGCACCAAGGCAGGAGTCCTGACGTCGCTGAACAAACACGTGTATGGAAGGGCAATCCCCGTCGTAACTCGAGAATATACCCCAGGTTCCGGTCGCAACTCAAGAAAAACCATGAGACTTCCCACTCGCAGCGAGATGAGGCCGGATTCTCCTGCACTGCGTGCAGAGCAATTCCGTGTTCCACATCAAACGTGAAAGGAGCCTTGATTTCCTTGATGGCACTCCAGAGAAAACCCAAGATCACTGTCTCAAGTCTAGAGGGATCCTGAGGTCACTGGAGCAACACGGAAGGACTCCGTGGACCCCAAATCAACTCGAGATGAGAGCTTAGTCCCTGGCTTCGACTCAAGAGGAATACCAACTTTCCACAAGCAACTCAAGAGAAGGCTTCTCTCAGCAACAGGTATGTGAGAGGGACCCTGAATTTGTGGCCTCAAGTGGAATGGACACCGAGATGCTCTGACTCGAAATAAGGCCGGATATCCCTGCAGTGAATTGAATGCAGGCTCGTCTTGCATCTCCCAAGACGAAGGGATGCCTGAATCCCCTGTGGAGACCACAGAGAAAGACCTAGTCCTCCGCCTCAACGCGAACGGAGGCCTCACATCCTTTGAAAACTCGAGAGGTCCGCGGAGATCAATGCTTCCAAAGGAGACGATGCCTGACTCCACTTTAAAATGGATAGGAGTCCCAGGATCCCTGTGGCACGTGGAAAGGGACCCTGGGTCTCGCGCCTCACGTGGAGACGCATCCCAATTGCCATGCCAAGACTCGAGGAGAATCCCGAGGTGTCCCTCGCACCTAGGCAGGAGTCCTGTCGTCGCTGAACAAACACGTGTCTGGAAGGGCCCTCCCTGTCGTAACTCAAGAATATACCACAGGTTCCGGCCGCAACTCGAGAAAAACCATGAGACTTCCCCCTCGCCGCGAGATGAGGCCCTATTCCCCTGCACTGCATGGAGAGTAATTCCGTGTTCCACATCAAACGTGAAAGGAGCCTTGATTTCCTTGATGGCACTCCAGAGAAAACCCTAGATCACTGTCTCAAGTCTACAGGGATCCTGAGGTCACTGGAGCAACACGAAAGGGCTCCGTGGACCCCAAATCAACTCGAGATGAGAGCTTAGTCCCTGGCTTCGACTCAAGAGGAATACCAACTTTCCACAAGCACCTCAAGAGGAGGCTTCTCTCAGCTACAGGTATGTGAGAGGGACCCTGAGTTTGTGGCCTCAAGTGGAATGGACACCGAGATGCTCTGACTCGAAGTAAGGCCGGATATCCCTGCAGTGAATTCAATGCAGGCTCGTCCTGCATCTCCCAAGACGAAGGGATGTCTGAATACCCTGTGGAGACCACAGAGAAAGACCTAGTCCTCCGCCTCAACGCGACCGGAGGCCTCACATCCTTTGAAAACTCGAGAGGTCCGCGGAGATCAATGCTTCCAAAGGAGACGATGCCTGACTCCTCTTGAAAATGGATAGGAGTTCCAGGATCCCTGTGGCACGTGGAAAGGGACCCTGGGTCTCCCGCCTCACGTGGAAACGCGTCCCAATTGCCATGCCAAGACTCGAGGAGAATCCCGAGGTGTCCCTCGCACCTAGGCAGGAGTCCTGACGTTGCTGAACAACCACGTGTCTGGAAGGGCCCTCCCCGTCGTACCTCGAGAATATACACCAGGTTCCGGCCGCAACTCGAGAAAAACCATGAGACTTCCCCCTCGCCGCAAGATGAGGCCCGATTCCCCTGCACTGCGTGCAGAGCAATTCCGTGTTCCACATCAAACGTGAAAGAATCCTGGATTTCCTTGATGGCACTCCAGAGAAAACCCAAGATCACTGTCTCAAGTCTAGAGGGATCCTGAGGTCACTGGAGCAACACGAAAGGGCTCTGTGGACCCCAAATCAACTCGAGATGAGAGCTTAGTCCCTGTCTTCGACTCAAGAGGAATACCAACTTTCCCCAAGCACCTCAAGAGGAGGCTTCTCCAGCTACAGGTATGTGAGAGGGACCCTGAGTTTGTGGCCTCAAGTGGAATGGACACCGAGATGCTCTGACTCGAAGTAAGGCCGGATATCCCTGCAGTGAATTGAATGCAGGCTCGTCTTGCATCTCCCAAGAAGAAGGGTTGTCTGAATCCCCTGTGGAGACCACAGAGAAAGACCTAGTTCTCCGCCTCATCGAGATCGGAGGCCTCACATCCTTTGAAAACTCGAGAGGTCCGCGGAGATCAATGCTTCCAAAGGAGACGATGCCTGACTCCTCTTGAAAATGGATAGGAGTCCCAGGATCCCGGTGGCACGTGGAAAGGGACCCTGGGTCTCCTGCCTCACGTGGAGACGCGTCCCAATTGCCATGCCAAGATTCGAGGAGAATACCGAGGTGTCCCTCGCACCTAGGCAGGAGTCCTGATATCGCTGAAAAAACACGTGTCTGGAAGGGCCCTCCCCGTCGTAACTCGAGAATATACCCCAGGGTCCGGCCGCAACTCGAGAAAAACCATGAGACTTCCCCCTCGCCACGAGATGAGGCCCGATTCCCCTGCACTGCGTGCAGAGCAATTCCGTGTTCCACATCAAACGTGAAAGGAGCCTTGATTTCCTTGATGGCAATCCAGAGAAAACCCAAGATCACTGTCTCAAGTCTAGAGGGATCCTGAGGTCACTGGAGCAACATGAAAGGGCTCCGTGGACCCCAAATCAACTCGAGATGAGAGCTGAGTCCTTGGCTTCGACTCAAGAGGAATACCAACTTTCCACAAGCACGTCAAGAGGAGGCTTCTCCAGCTACAGGTATGTGAGAGGGACCCTGAGTTTGTGGCCTCAAGTTGAATGGACACCGAGATGCTTTGACTCGAAGTAAGGCCGGATATCTCTGCAGTGAATTGAATGCAGGCTCCTCTTGCATCTCCCAAGACGAAGGTATGTCTGAATCCGCTGTGGAGACGACAGAGAAAGACCTAGTTCTCCGCCTCATCGAGACAGGAGGCCTCACATCCTTTGAAAACTCGAGAGGTCCGCGGAGATCAAAGCTTCCAAAGGAGACAATGCCTGACTCCTCTTGAAAATGGATAGGAGTCCCAGGATCCCTGTGGCACGTGGAAAGGGACCCTGGGTCTCCCGCCTCACGTGGAGACGCGTCCCAATTTCCATGCCAAGATTCGAGGAGAATACCGAGGTGTCCCTTGCACCTAGGCAGGAGTCCTGACGTCGCTGAACAAACACGTGTCTGGAAGGGCCCTCCCCGTCGTAACTCGAGAATATACCCCAGGTTCCGGCCGCAACTCGAGAAAAACCATGAGACTTCCCCCTCGCCGCGAGATGAGGACCGATTCCCCTGCACTGCGTGCAGAGCAATTCCGTGTTCCACATCAAACGTGAAAGGAGCCTTGATTTCCTTGATGGCACTCCAGAGAAAACCCAAGATCACTGTCTCAAGTCTAGAGGGATCCTGAGGTCACTGGAGCAACACGAAAGGGCTCCATGGACCCCAAATCAACTCGAGATGAGAGCTTAGTCCCTGGCTTCGACTCAAGAGGAATACCAGCTTTCCACAAGCACCTCAAGAGGAGGCTTCTCTCAGCTACAGGTATGTGAGTGGGACCCTGACTTTGTGGCCTCAAGTGGAATGGCACCAGATGCTCTGACTCGAAGTAAGGCCGGATATCCCTGCAGTGAATTGAATGCAGGCTCGTCTTGCATCTCCCAAGACGAAGGGATGTCTGAATCCCCTGTGGAGACCACAGAGAAAGACCTAGTTCTCCGCCTCATCGCGACCGGACTCCTCACATCCTTTGAAAACTCGAGAGGTCCGCGGAGATCAATGCTTCCAAAGGAGAGGATGCCTGACTCCTCTTGAAAATGGATAGGAGTCCCAGGATCCCTGTGGCACGTCGAAAGGGACCCTGGATCCCCGCCTCACGTATAGACGCGTCCCAATTGCCATGCCAAGACTCGAGGAGAATTCCTAGGTGTCCCTCACACCTAGGCAGGAGTCCTGAGGTCGCTGAACAAACACGTGTCTGGAAGGGCCCTCCCCGTCGTAACTCGAGAATATAAATCAGGTTCCGGCCGCAACTCGAGAAAAAATATGAGACTTCCCCCTCGCCACGAAATGAGGCCCGATTCCCCTGCACTGCGTGCAGAGCAATTCCGTGTTCCACATCAAACGTGAAAGGAGCCTTGATTTCCTTGATGGCACTCCAGAGAAAACCCAAGATCACTGTCTCAAGTCTAGAGGGATCCTGAGGTCACTGGAGCAACACGAAAGGGCTCCGTGTACCCCAAATCAACTCGAGATGAGAGCTTAGTCCCTGGCTTCGACTCAAGAGGAATACCAACTTTCCACAAGCACCTCAAGAGGAGGCTTTTCTCAGCTACAGGTATGTGAGAGGGACCCTGAGTTTGTGGCCTCAAGTGGAATGGACACCGAGATGCTCTGACTTGAAGTAAGGCCGGATATCCCTGCAGTGAATTGAATGCAGGCTCGTCTTGCATCTCCCAAGACGAAGGGATGTCTGAATCCCCTGTGGAGACCACAGAGAAAGACCTAGTCCTCCGCCTCATCGAGACAGGAGGCCTCACATCCTTTGAAAACTCGAGAGGTCCGCGGAGATCAATGCTTCCAAAGGAGACGATGCCTGACTCCTCTTGAAAATGGATAGGAGTCCCAGGATCCATGTGGCATGTGGAAAGGGACCCTGGGTCTCCCGCCTCAGGTGGAGACGCGTCCCAATTGCCATGCCAAGACTCGAGGAGAATCCCGAGGTGTCCCTCGCACCTAGGCAGGAGTCCTGACGTCGCTGAACAAACACGTGTCTGGAAGGGCCCTCCCCGTCGTAACTCGAGAATATACCCCATGTTCCGGCCGGAACTCAAGAAAAACCATGAGACTTCCCCCTCGCCGCGAGATGAGGCCCGATTCCCCTGCACTGCGTGCAGAGCAATTCCGTGTTCCACATCAAACGTGAAAGGAGCCTTGATTTCCTTGATGGCACTCCAGAGAAAACCCAAGATCACTGTTTCAAGTCTAGAGGGATCCTGAAGTAACTGGAGTAACACGAAAGGGCTCCGTGGACCCCAAATTAACTCAAGATGAGAGCTTAGTCCCTGGCTTCGACTCAAGAGGAATACCAACTTTCCACAAGCACCTCAAGAGGAGGCTTGTCCAGCTACAGGTATGTGAGAGGGACCCTGAGTTTGTGGCCTCAAGTGGAATGGACACCGAGATGCTCTGACTCGAAGTAAGGCCGGATATCCCTGCAGTGAATTGAATGCAGGCTCGTCTTGCATCTCCCAAGACGAAGGGATGTCTGAATCCCCTCTGGAGACCACAGAGAAAGACCTAGTTCTCCGCCTCATCACGACCGGAGGCCTGACATCCTTTGAAAACTCGAGAGGTCCGCGCAGAACAATGCTTCCAAAGGAGACGATGCCTGACTCCTCTTGAAAATGGATAGGAATCCCAGGATCCCTGTGGCACGTGGAAAGGGACCCTGGGTCTCCCGCCTCACGTGGAGACGCGTCCCAATTGCCATGCCAAGACTCGAGGAGAATCCCGAGGTGTCCCTCACACCTAGGCAGGATTCCTGACGTCGCTGAACAAACACGTGTCTGGAAGGGCCCTCCCCGTCATAACTCGAGAATATAAATCAGGTTCCGGCCGCAACTCGAGAAAAAATATGAGACTTCACCCTCGCCACGAAATGAGGCCCGATTCCCCTGCACTGCGTGCAGAGCAATTCCGTGTTTCACATCAAACGTGAAAGGAGCCTTGATTTCCTTGATGGCACTCCAGAGAAAACCCAAGATCACTGTCT
Organism: Dama dama; assembly: GCF_033118175.1. Lineage (NCBI taxonomy): Eukaryota > Metazoa > Chordata > Mammalia > Artiodactyla > Cervidae > Dama > Dama dama. The sequence continues at coordinate 6,006,034 of NC_083697.1, read as the reverse complement.
CAAGTCTAGAGGGATCCTGAGGTCACCGGAGCAACACGAAAGGGCTCCGTGGACCCCAAATCAACTCGAGATGAGAGCTTAGTCCCTGGCTTCGACTCAAGAGGAATACCAACTTTCCACAAGCACCTCAAGAGGAGGCTTTTCTCAGCTACAGGTATGTGAGAGGGACCCTGAGTTTGTGGCCTCAAGTAGAATGGACACCGAGATGCTCTGACTTGAAGTAAGGCCGGATATCACTGCAGTGAATTGAATGCAGGCTCGTCTTGCATCTCCCAAGACGAAGGGATCTCTGAATCCCCTGTGGAGACCACAGAGAAAGACCTAGTTCTCCGCATCATCGGGACAGGAGGCCTCACATCCTTTGAAAACTCGAGAGGTCCGCAGAGATCAATCCTTCCAAAGGAGACGATGCCTGACTCCTCTTGAAAATGGATAGGAATCCCAGGATCCCTGTGGCACGCGGAAAGGGACACTGGGTCTCGCGCCTCACGTGGAGACGCGTCCCAATTGCCATGCCAAGAATCGAGGAGAATCCCGAGGTGTCCCTCGCACCTAGGCAGGAGTCCTGACGTCGCTGAACAAACACGTGTCTGGAAGGGCCCTCCCCGTCGTAACTCGAGAATATACCCCAGGTTCCGTCCACAACTCGAGAAAAACCATGAGACATCCCCCTCGCCGCGAGATGAGGCCCCATTCACCTGCACTGCGTGCAGAGCAATTCCATGTTCCATATCAAACGTGAAAGGAGCCTTGATTTCCTTGATGGCACTCCAGAGAAAACCCAAGATCACTGTCTCAAGTCTAGAGGGATCCTGAGGTCACTGGAGCAACAGGAAAGGGCTCCGTAGACCCCAAATGAACTCGAGATGAGAGCTTAGTCCTTGGCTTCGACTCAAGAGGAATACCAACTTTCCACAAGCACTTCAAGAGGAGGCTTCTCTCAGCTACAGGTATGTGAGAGGGACCCTGAGTTTGTGGCCTCAAATGGAATGGACACCGAGATGCTCTGACTCGAAGTAAGGCCGGATATCCCTGCAATGAATTGAATGCAGGCTCCTCTTGCATCTCCCAAGAAGAAGGGTTCTCTGAATCCCCTGTGGAGAACACAGAGAAAGACCTAGTCCTCCGCCTCAACGCGAACAGAGGCCTCACATCCTTTGAAAACTCGAGAGGTCCGCAGAGATCAATGCTTCCAAAGGAGACGATGCCTGACTCCTCTTGAAAATGGATAGGAGTCCCAGGATCCCTGTGGCACGTGGAAAGGGACCCTGGGTCTCCCGCCTCACGTGGAGACGCGTCCCAATTGCCATGCCAAGACTCGAGGAGAATCCCGAGGTGTCCCTCGCACCTAGGCAGGAGTCCAGATGTCGCTGAACAAACACGTGTCTGGAGGGGCCCTCCCAGTCATAACTCGAGAATATACCCCAGGTTCCGGCAGCAACTCGAGAAAAACCATGAGACTTCCCCCTCGTCGCGAGATGAGGCCCGATTCTCCTGCACTGCGTGCAGAGCAATTCCGTGTTCCACATCAAACGTGAAAGGAGCCTTGATTTCCTTGATGGCACTCCAGAGAAAACCCAAGATCACTGTCTCAGGTCTAGAGGGATCCTGAGGTCACTGGAGCAACACGAAAGGGCTCCGTGGACCCCAAATCAACTCGAGATGAGAGCTTAGTCCCTGGCTTCGACTCGAGTGGAATACCAACGTTCCACAAGCACCTCAAGAGGAGGCTTCTCTCAGCTACAGGTAGGTGAGAGGGACCCTGAGTTTGTGGCCTCAAATCGAATGGAGACCGAGATGCTCTGACTCGAAGTAAGACCGGATATCCCTGCAGTGAATTGAATGCAGGCTCGTCTTCCATCTCCCAAGACAAAGGGATGTCTGAATCCCCTGTGGAGACCACAGAGAAAAACCTAGTCCTCCGCCTCATCGCGACCGGAGGCCTCACATCCTTTGAAAACTCGAGAGGTCTGCGGAGATGAATGCTTCCAAAGGAGACGATGCCTGACTCCTCTTGAAAATGGATAGGAGTCCCAGGATCCCTGTGGCACGTGGAAAGGGACCCTGGGTCTCCCGCTTCTCGTGGAGACGCGTCCCAATTGCCATGAAAAGACTCGAGGAGAATCCCGAGAGGTCCCTCGCACCTAGGCAGGAGTCCTGACGTCGCTGAACAAACACGTGTCTGGAAGGGCCCTCCCCATCGTAACTCGAGAATATACCCCAGGTTCCGGCCGCAACTCGAGAAAAACCATGAGACTTCCCCCTCGCCACAACATGAGGCCCGATTCCCCTGCACTGCGTGCAGAGCAATTCCGTGTTCCACATCAAACGTGAAAGGAGCCTTGATTTTCTTGATGGCACTCCAGAGAAAACCCAAGATCACTGTCTCAAGTCTAGAGGGATCCTGAGGTCAGTGGAGCAACACGAAAGGGCTCCGTGGACCCCAAATCAACTCGAGATGAGAGCTTAGTCCCTGGCTTTGACTCAAGGGGAATGCCAACTTTCCACAAGCACCTCAAGAGGAGGCTTCTCTCAGCTACAGGTATGTGAGAGGGACCCTGAGTGTGTGGCCTCAAGTGGAATGGACACCGAGATGCTCTGACTCGAAGTAAGGCCGGATATCCCTGCAGTGAATTGAATGCAGGCTCGTCTTGCATCTCCCAAGACGAAGGGGTGTCTGAATCCCCTGTGGAGACCACAGAGAAAGACCTAGTTCTCCCCCTCATCGCGACCGGAGGCCTCACTTCCTTTGAAAACTGGAGAGGTCCGCGGAGATCAATGCTTCCAAAGGAGACGATGCCTGACTCCTCTTGAAAATGGATAGGAGTCCCAGGATCCCTGTGGCATGTGGAAAGGGATCCTGGGTCTCCCGCCTCACGTGGAGACGCGTCCCAATTGCCATGCCAAGACTCGTGGAGAATCCCGAAGTGTCCCTCGCACCTAGGCAGGAGTCCTGACGTCGCTGAACAAACACGTGTCTGGAAGGGCCCTACCCGTCGTAACTCGAGAATATACCCCAGGTTTCGGCCGCAACTTGAGAAAAACCATGAGACATCCCCCTTGCCGTGAGATGAGACCCGATTCCCCTGCACTGCGTGCAGAGCAATTCCGTGTTCCACATCAAACGTGAAAGGAGCCTTGATTTCCTTGATGGCACTCCAGAAAAAACCCAAGATCACTGTCTCAAGTCTAGAGGGATCCTGAGGTCACTGGAGCAACACGAAAGTGCTCCGTGGACCCCAAATCAACTCGAGATGAGAGCTTAGTCCCTGGCTTCGACTCAAGAGGAATACCAACTTTCCACAAGCACCTCAAGAGGAGGCTTCTCTCAACTACAGGTATGTGAGAGGGCCCCTGAGTTTGTGGCCTGAAGTGGAATGGACACCGAGATGCTCTGACTCGAAGTAAGGCCGTATATCCCTGCAGTGAATTGAATGCAGGCTCGTCTTGCATCTCCCAAGACGAAGGGATGTCTGAATCCCCTGTGGAGACGACAGAGAAAGTACTAGTCCTCAGCCTCATCGCGACCGGAGGCCTCACATCCTTTGAAAACTCGAGAGTTCTGCAGAGATCAATGCTTCCAAAGGAGAAGATGCCTGAATTTTCTTGAAAATTGATAGGAGTCCCAGGATCCCTGTCCACGTGGAAGGGTTCCCTGGGTCTCCCGCTTCACGTGGAGACGCGGCCCAATTGCCATGCCAAGACTCGAGGAGAATCCCGAAGTGTCCCTCGCACCTAGGCAGGAGTCCTGACGTCGCTGAACAAACACGTGTCTGGAAGGGCCCTCCCCTTCGTAACTCGACAATATACCCCAGGTTCCGGCAGCAACTCGAGAAAAACCATGAGACTTCCCCCTCGTCGCGAGATGAGGCCCGATTCCCCTGCACTGCGTGCAGAGCAATTCCGTGTTCCACATCAAACGTGAAAGGAGCCTTGATTTCCTTGATGGCACTCCAGAGAAAACCCAAGATCACTGTCTCAAGTCTAGAGGGATCCTGAGGTCACTGGAGCAACAAGAAAGGGCTCCGTGGACCCCAAATCAACTCGAGATGAGAGCTTAGTCCCTGGCTTCAACTCAAGAGGAATACCAACGTTCCACAAGCACCTCAAGAGGAGGCTTCTCTCAGCTACAGGTAGGTGAGTGGGACCATGAGTTTGTGGCCTCAAATCGAATGGAGTCCGAGATGCTCTGACTCGAAGTAAGGCCGGATATCCCTGCAGTGAATTGAATGCAGGCTCGTCTTCCATCTCCCAAGACGAAGGGATGTCTGAATCCCCTGTGGAGACCACAGAGAAAGACCTAGTTCTCCGCCTCATCGCGACCGGAGGCCTCACATCCTTTGAAAACTCGAGAGGTCCGCGCAGAACAATGCTTCCAAAGGAGACGATGCCTGACTCCTCTTGAAAATGGATAGGAGTCCCAGGATCCATGTGGCACGTGGAAAGGGACCCTGTGTCTCCTGCCTCACGTGGAGACGCGTCCCAATTGCCATGCCAAGACTCGAGGAGATCACGAGGTGTTCGTTACACCTAGGCAGGAGTCCTGACTTCGCTGAACAAACACGTGTCTGGAAGGGCACTCCCCATCATAACTCGAGAATATACCCCAGGTTCTGGCCGCAACTCCAGAAAAACCATGAGACTTACCCCTCGCCGCGAGATGAGGCCTGATTCCCCTGCATTGCGTGCAGAGCAATTCCGTGTTCCACATCAAACGTGAAAGGAGCCTTGATTTCCTTGATGGCACTCGAGAGAAAACCCAAAGTCACTCTCTAAAGTCTAGAGGGATCCTGAGGTCACTGTAGCAGCACGAAAGGGCTCCGTAGATTCCAAATCAACTCGAGATGAGAGCTTAGTCCCTGGCTTGGACTCAAGAGGAATACCAACTTTCCACAAGCACCTCAAGAGGAGGCTTGTCTCAGCAACAGGTATGTGAGAGGGACCCTGAGTTTGTGGCCTCAAGTGGAATGGACACCGAGATGCTCTGACTCGAAGTAAGGCCGGATATCCCTGCAGTTAATTGAATGCAGGCTCGTCTTGCATCTCCCAAGACGAAGGGAAGTCTGAATCCCCTGTGGAGACCACAGAGAAAGACCTAGTTCTCCGCCTCATCGCGACCAGAGGCCTCACATCCTTTGAAAACTCGAGAGGTCCGAAGAGATCAATGCTTCCAAAGGAGACAATGCCTGACTCCTGTTTAATATGGATAGGAGACCCAGGATCCCTGTGGCACGTGGAAAGGGACCCTGGGTCTCCCGGCTCACGTGGATACGCGTCCCAATTGCCATGCCCAGACTCGAGGAGAATCCCGAGGTGTCCCTCGCACCTAGGCAGGAGTCCTGATGTCGCTGAACAAACACGTGTCTGGAAGGGCCCTCCCCGTCGTAACTCGAGAATATACCCCAGGTTACGGCCGCAACTCGAGAAAAACCATGAGACTTCCGACTCGTCGCGAGATGAGGCCCGATTCCCTTGCACTGCGTGCAGAGCAATTCCGTGTTCCACATCAAACGTGAAAGGAGCCTTGATTTCCTTGATGGCACTCCAGAGAAAACCCAAGATCACTGTCTCAAGTCTAGAGGGATCCTGAGTTCACTGGAGCAACACGAAAGGGCTCCGTGGACCCCAAATCAACTCGAGATGAGAGCTTAGTCCCTGGCTTCGACTCAAGAGGAATACCAAGTTTCCACAAGCACCTCAAGAGGAGGCTTCTCTCAGCTACAGGTAGGTGAGAGGGACCCTGAGTTTGTGGCCTCAAGTGGAATGGACACTGAGATGCTCTGACTCGAAGTTAGGCTGGATATCCCTGCAGTGAATTGAGTGCAGGCTCGTCTTGCATCTCCCAAGACGAAGGGATGTCTGAATCCCCTGTGGAGACCACAGAGAAAGACCTAGTTCTCCGCCTCATCGCGACCGGAGGCCTCACATCCTTTGAAAACTCGAGAGGTCCGCGGAGATCAATGCTTCCAAAGGAGACGATGCCTGAGTCCTCTTGAAAATGGATAGGAGCCCCAGGATCCCTGTGGCACGTGGAAAGGAACCCTGGGTCTCCCGCCTCACGTGGAGACGTGTCTCAATTGCCATGCCAAGACTCGAGGAGAATCCCGAGGTGTCCCTCGCACCTAGGCAGGAGTCCAGACGTCGATGAACAAACACATGTCAGGAAGGGCCCTCCCCGTCGTAACTCCAGAATATACCCCAGGTTCTGGCCGCAACTCGAGAAAAACCATGAGACTTCCCCTCGCCGGGAGATGAGGCCCGATTCCCCTGCACTGCATGCAGAGCAATTCCGTGTTCCACATCAAACGTGAAAGGAGCCTTGATTTCCTTGATGGCACTCCAGAGAAAACCCAAGATCACTGTCTAGAGTCTAGAGGGATCCTGAGGTCACTGGAGCAACACGAAAGGGCTCCGTGCACCCCAAATCAACTCGAGATGAGAGCTTAGTCCCTGGCTTCGACTCAAGAGGAATACCAACTTTCCAAAAGCACCTCAAGAGGAGGCTTCTCTCAGCTACAGGTAGGTGAGAGGGACCCTGAGTTTGGGGCCTCAAATCGAATGGACACCGAGATGCTCTGACTCGAAGTAAGGCCGGATATCCCTGCAGTGAAGTGAATGCAGGCTCGTCTTGCATCTCCCAAGACGAAGGGATGTCTGAATCCCCTGTGGAGACCACAGAGAAAGACCTAGTCCTCCGCCTCATCGCGACCGGAGGCCTCACATCCTTTGAAAACTCGAGAGGTCCAAGGAGATCAATGCTTCCAAAGGAGACGATGCCTGACTCCTCTTGAAAATGGATAGGAGTCCCAGGATCCCTGTGGCACGTGGAAAGGGACCCTGGTTCTCCCACCTCATGTGGAGACGCGTTCCAATTGCCATGCCAAGACTCGAGGAGAATCCCGAGGTGTCCCTCGCACCTAGGCAGGAGTCCGGACGTCGCTGAACAAACACGTGTCTGGAAGGGCCCTCCCCGTCGTAACTCGCGAATATACCCCAGGTTCCGGCCGCAACTCGAGAAAAACCATGAGACTTCCCCCTGCTGCGAGATGAGGCCCGATTCCCCTGCACTGCGTGCAGAGCAATTCCGTGTTCCACATCAAACGTGAAAGGAACCTTGATTTCCTTGATGCCACTCCAGAGAAAACCCAAAGTCACTGTCTCAAGTCTGGTGGGATCCTGTGGTCACTGTAGCAAGACGAAAGGGCTCCGTGGACCCCAAATCAACTCGAGATGAGAGCTTAGTCCCTGGCTTCGACTCAAGAGGAATACCAAGTTTCCACAAGCACCTCAAGAGGAGGCTTCTCTCAGCTACAGGTATGTGAGAGGGACCCTGAATTTGTGGCCTCAAATGGAATGGACACCGAGATGCTCTGATTCGAAGTAAGGCCAGACATCCCTGCAGTGAATTGAATGCAGGCTCGTCTTGCATCTCCCAAGACGAAGGGATGTCTGAATCCCCTGTGGAGACCACAGAGAAAGACCTAGTCCTCCGCCTTATCGTGACCGGAGGCCTCACATCCTTTGAAAACTCGAGAGGTCTGCGGAGATCAATGCTTCCAAAGGAGACGATGCCTGATTCCTCTTGAAAATGGTTAGGAGTCCCAGGATCCCTGTGGCAAGTGCAAAGGGACCCTGGGTCTCCCACCTCATGTGGAGACGCGACCCAAATGCCATTCCAAGACTCGAGGAGAATCCCGAGTTGTCCCTCGCACCTAGGCAGGAGTCCTGACGTCGCTGAACAAACACGTGTCTGGAAGGGCCCTCCCCGTCGTAACTCGCGAATATACCCCAGGTTCCGGCCGCAACTCGAGAAAAACCATGAGACTTCCCCCTCGCCACGAGATGAGGCCCGATTCCCCTGCACTGCATGCAGAGCAATTCCGTGTTCCACATCAAACGAGAAAGGAGCCTTGATTTCCTTGATGCCACTCCAGAGAAAACCCAAGATCACTGTCTCAAGTCTAGAGGGATCCTGAGGGCACTGGAGCAACAAAGAAGGGCTCCGTGGACCCCAAATTAACTCGAGATGAGAGCTTAGTCCCTGGCTTCGACTCAAGAGGAATACCAACTTTCCACAAGCACCTCAAGAGGAGGCTTCTCTCAGCTACAGGTATGTGAGAGGGACCCTGAGTAAGTGGCCTCAAGTGGAATGGACACCGAGATGTTCTGACTCGACATAAGGCCAGATATCCCTGCAGTGAATTGAATGCCGGCTCGTCTTGCATCTCCCAAGACGAAGGGATGTCTAAATCCCCTGTGGAGACCACAGAGAAAGACCTATTCTCCGACTCATCGCAACCGGAGGCCTCACATCCTTTGAAAACTCGAGAGGTCCGCGGAGATCAATGCTTCCAAAGGAGACATTGCCTGACTCCTCTTGAAAATGGATAGGAGTCCCAGGATCCCTGTGGCACGTGGAAAGGGAACATGGGTCTCCCGCCTCACGTGGAGACGCGTCCCACTTGCCATGCCAAGACTCGAGGAGAATCCCGAGGTGTCCCTCGAACCTAGGCAGGAGTCCTGACGTCGCTGAACAACCACGTGTCTGGAAGGGCCCTCCCCGTCGTAACTCGAGAATATACCCCAGGTTCCGGCCGCAACTCGAGAAAAACCATGAGACTTCCCCCTCGCCGCGAGATGAGGCCCTATTTTCCTGCTCTGCGTGCAGAGCAACTCCGTGTTCCACATCAAACGTGAAAGGAGCCTTGATTTCCTTGATGGCACTCTAGAGAAAACCCAAGATCACTGTCTCAAGTCTAGAGGGATCCTGAGGTCACTGTAGCAATACGAAAGGGCTCCGTGGACCCCAAATCAACTCGAGATGAGAACTTAGTCCCTGGCTTCGACTCAAGAGGAATACCAACTTTCCACAAGCACCTCAAGAGGAGGCTTCTCTCAGCTACAGGTATGTGAGAGGGACCCTGAGTTTGTGGCCTCAAGTGGAATGGACACCGAGATGCTCTGACTCGAAGTAAGCCCGGATATCCCTGCAGTGAATTGAATGCAGGCTCGTCTTGCAACTCCCAAGACGAAGGGATGTCTGAATCCCCTGTGGAGACCACAGAGAAAGACCTAGTCCTCCGCCTCATCGAGACCGGAGGCCTCACATCCTTTGAAAACTCGAGAGGTCTGCGGAGATCAATGCTTTCAAAGGAGACGATGCCTGACTCCTCTTGAAAATGGATAGGAGTCCCAGGAACCCTGTGGCACGTGGAAAGGGACCCTGGGTCTCCCGCCTCACGTGGAGACGCGTGCCAATTGCCATGCCAAGACTCGAGGAGAATCCCAAGGTGTCCCTCGCACCTAGGCAGGAGTCCTGACGTCGCTGAACAAACACGTGTCTGGAAGGGCCCTCCCCGACGTCACTCGAGAATATACCTCAGGTTCCGGCCGCAACTCGAGAAAAACCGTGAGACTTCCCCCTCGCCAGCAGATGAGTCCCGATTCCGCTACACTGCATGCAGAGCAATTCCGTATCCCAGATCAAACGTGAAAAGAGCCTTGATTTCCTTGATGGCACTCCAGAGAAAACCCAAGATCACAGACTCAAGTCGAGAGGGATCCTGAGGTCACTGTAGCAACACGAAAGGGCTCTGCAGACCCAAATCAACTCGAGATGTGAGGTTAGTCCCTGGCTTCGACTCAAGAGGAATACCAACTTTCCACAAGCACCTCAGGGGAGGCTTCTCTCAGCTACAAGGTATGTGAGAGGGACCCTGAGTTTGTGGCCTCAAGTGGAATGGACACCGAGATGCTCTGACTCAAAGTAAGGACGGATATCCCTGCAGTGAATTGAATGCAGGCTCGTCTTGCATCTCCAATACGAAGGGATGTCTGCATCCCCTGTGGAGACCAGAGAGAAAGACCTAGTTCTCCGCCTCATCGCTGACGGAGGCCTCACATCCTTTGAAAACTCGAGAGGTCCGCGGAGATCAATGCTTCCAAAGGAGACGATGCCTGACTCCTCTTGAAAATGGATAGGAGTCCCAGGATCCCTGTGGCACGTGGAAAGGGACCCTGGGTCTCCCGCCTCACGTGGAGACGCGTGCCAATTGCCATGCCAAGACTCGAGGAGAATCCCGAGGTGTCCCTCGCACCTAGGAAGGAGTCCTGACGTCGCTGAATAAACACGTGTCTGGAAGGGCCCTCCCCGTCGTAACTCGAGACTATACACCAGGTTCCGGCCTAAACTCGAGAAAAACCATGCGACTTCCCCCTCGCCGCGAGATGAGGCCCGATTTCCCTGCGCTGCATGCAGAGCAATTCCGTGTTCCACATCAAAAGTGAAAGGAGCCTTGATTTCCTTGATGGCACTACAGAGAAAACCCAAGATCACTGTCTCAAGTCTAGAGGGATCCTGAGGTCACTGGAGTAACACGAAAGGGCTCCGTGGACCCCAAATCAACTCGAGATGAGAGCTTAGACCCTGGCTTCGACTCAAGAGGAATACCAACTTTCCACAAGCACCTCAAGAGGAGGCTTCTCTCAGCTACAGGTATGTAAGAGGGACCCTGAATTTGTGGCCTCAAGTGGAATGGACACCGAGATGCTCTGACTTGAAGTAAGGCCAGATATCCCTGCAGTGAATTGAATGCAGGCTCGTCTTGCATCTCCCAAGATGAAGGGATGTCTGAATTCCCTGTGGAGACAAAAGAGGAAGACCTAGCCCTCCGCCTCATCGAGACCAGAGGCCTCACATCCTTTGAAAATTCGAGAGGTCTGCGGAGATCAATGCTTCCAAAGGAGACGATGCCTGACTATCTTGAAAATGGATAGGAGTCCCAGGATCCCTGTCGCACGTGGAAAGGGACCCTGGGTCCCCGCCTCACGTGGAGACGCGTCCCAAATTCCATGCCAAGACTCGAGGAGAATCCTGAGGTTCCCTCGCACCTAGACACGAGTCCTGACGTCGCTGAATAAACACGTGTATGGAAGGGCCCTCCCCGTCGTAACTCGAGAATATACCCCAGGTTCCGGCCGCAACTCGAGAAAAACCATGAGACTTCCCCCTCGCCGCGAGATGAGGCCCTTTTTCACTGCACTGTGTGCAGACCAATTCCGTATCCCATATCAAACTTGAAATGAGGCTTGATTTCCTTGATGGCACTCCAGAGAAAAAGCAAGATCACTGTCTCAAGTCTAGAGGGATCCTGAGGTCACTGTAGAAACACGAAAGGGCTCCGTGGACCCCAAATCAACTCGAGATGAGAGCTTAGTTCCTGGCTTCGACTCTAGAGGAATACCAACTTTTCACAAGCACCTCAAGAGGAGGCTTCTCTCAGCTACAGGAATGTGAGAGGGACCCTGAGTTTGTGGCCTCAAGTGGAATGGACACCAAGATGCTCTGAATCGAAGTAAGGCCGTATATCCCTGCAGTGAATTGAATGCAGGCTCGTCTTGAATCTCCCAAGACGAAGGGATGTCTCAATCACCTGTGGAGACCACAGAGAAAGACCTAGTTCTCCGCCTCTTCGTGACCGGAGGCCTCGAATCCTTTGAAAATTGGAGAGGTCAGCGGAGATCAATGCTTCCAAAGAAGCCGATGCCTGACTCCTCTTGAAAATGGATAGGAGTTCCAGGATCCCTCTGGCACGTGAAAGGGACCGTTGGTCTCCCTTTTCACGTGGAGACGCGTCCCAATTGCCATGCCAAGACTCGAGGAGAATCCCGAGGTGTCCCTCGCACCTAGGCAAGAGTCCTGACGTCGCTGAACAAACACGTGTCTGGAAGGGCCCTCCCCGACGTAACTCGAGAATATACCCCAGGTTCCGGCCGCAACTCGAGGAAAACCATGAGACTTCCCCCTTGCTGCGAGATGAGTCCCGATTCCCCTGCACTGCGTGCAGAGCAATTCCTTGTTCCACATCAAACGTGAAAGGAGCCTTGATTTCCTTGATGGCACTCCAGAGAAAACCCAAGATTACTCTCTCAAGTCTAGAGGGATCCTGAGGTCACTATAGCAACACGAAACGGCTCCTGGACCCCAAATCAACTCGAGATGAGAGCTTATTCCCTGGCTTCGACTCAAGAGTCATACCAACTTTCCACAAGCACCTCAAGAGGAGGCTTCTCTCAGCTACAGGTATGTGAGAGGGACCCTGAATTTGTGGCCTCAAGTGGAATGGACACTGAGATGCTGTCTCGAAGTAAGGCCGGATATCCCTGCAGTGAATTGAATGCAGGCTCATCTTGCATCCCCCAGACGAAGGGATGTCTGCATCCCCTGTGGAGACCACAGAGATAGACCTAGTTCTCCGCCTCATCGCGACCGGAGGCCTCACATCCTTTGAAAACTCGAGAGGTCCGCGGGGATCCATGTTTCCAAATTAGACGATGCCTGACTACTCTTGAAAATGGATAGGAGTCCCAGGATCCCTGTGGCACGTCGAAAGGGACACTGGGTCTCCCGCCTCACGTGAAGACGCGTGCCAATTGCCATGCCGAGACTCGACGAGAATCCCGAGGTGTCCCTCGCACCTAGGCAGGAGTCCTGACATCGCTGAACAAACACGTGTCTGGAAGGGCCCTCCCCGTTGTAACTCGAGAATATACCCCAGGTCCCCGCCGCAACTCGAGAAAAACCATGAGACTTCCCCCTCGCCTCGAGATGAGGCCCGATTCCCCTGCACTGCGTGCAGAGCAGTTTCGTGTTCCACATCAAACGTGAAAGGAGCCTTGATTTCCTTGATGGCACTCCAGAGAAAACCCAAGATCACTGTCTCAAGTCTAGAGGGATCCTGAGGTCACTGGAGCAACACGAAAGGGCTCCGTGGACCCCAAATCAACTCGAGATGAGACCTTAGTCCTTGGCTTCGAATCAAGAGGAATATCAACTTTCCACAAGCACCTCAAAAGGAGGATTCTCTCAGCTACAGGTATGAGAGAGGGACCCTGAATTTGTGGCCTCAAGTGGAATGAACAACGAGATGCTCTGACTCGAAGTAAGGCCGGATATCCCTACAGTGAATTGAATGCAGGATCGTCTGGCATCTCCAAGACGAAGGGATGTCTGAATCCCCTGTTGAGACCAGAGAGAAAGACCTAGTTCTCCGCCTCATCGCGACTGGAGGCCTCACATCCTTTGAAAACTCGAGAGGTCCGCGGAGATCAATGCTTCCAAAGGAGATGATGCCTGACTCCTCTTGAAAATGGATAGGAGTCCCAGGATCCCTGTGGCACGTGGAAAGGGAACCTGGGTCTCCCGCCTCACGTGGAGACGCGTCCCAATTGCCATGCCAAGACTCGAGGACAATCCCGAGTTGTCCCTCGCACCTAGGCAGGAGTCCTGACATCGCTGAACAAACACGTGTCTGGAAGAGCCCTCCCCATCGTAACTCGAGAATATACCCCAGGTTCCGGCCGCAACTTGAATAAAACCATGAGACTTCCCCCTCGCCGCGAGATGAGGCCTGATTCCCCTGCACTGCATGCAGAGCAATTCCGTGTTCCACATCAAAAGTGAAAGGAACCTTCATTTCCTTGATGGCACTCCAGAGAAAACCCAGAGTCACTGTCTGAAGTCTAGAGGGATCCTGAGGTCACTGGAGCAACAGGAAAGGGCTCCATGGACCCCAAATCAACTCGAGATGAGAGCTTAGTCCCTGGCTTCGACTCAAGAGGAATACCAAGTTTCCACAAGCACCTCAAGAAGAGGCTTCTCTCAGCTACATGGATGTGAGAGGTACCCTGAGTTTGTGGCCTCAAGTGGAATGGACACCGAGATGGTCTGACTCGAAGTAAGGCCGGATATCCCTGCAGTGAATTGAATGCAGGCTCGTATTGCATCTCCCAAGACGAAGGGATGTCTGAATGCCCTGTGGAGACCACAGAGAAAGACCTAGTCCTCCGCCTCATGGCGACCGGAGGCCTCACATCCTTTGAAAACTCGAGAGGTCCGCAGAGATCAATGCTTCCAAAGGAGACGATGCCTGACTCCTCTTGAAAATGGATAGGAGTCCCAGGATCCCTGTGGCACGTGGAAAGGGACCCTGGGTCTCCCGCTTCACGTGGAGACGCGTCCCAATTGCCATGACAAGATTCGAGGAGAATCCCGAGGTGTCCCTCACAGCTAGGCACGAGTCCTGACGTCGCTGAACAAACACGTGTCTAGAAGGGCCCTCCCCGTCGTAACTCGAGAATATACCCCAGGTTCCGGCCGCAACTCGAGAAAAACCATGAGATTTCCCCCTCGCCGCCAGATGATTCCCGATTCCCCTGCACTGCGTGCAGTACAATTCCGTGTTCCACATCAAACGTGAAAGGAGCCTTGATTTCCTTGATGGCACTCCAGAGAAAACCCAAGATCACTGTCTCAAGTCTAGAGGGATCCTGAGGTCACTGGAGCAACACGAAATTTCCCCTTAGACCCCAAATCAACTCGAGATGAGAGCTTAGTCCCTGGCTTCGACTCAAGTGGAATACCAACTTTCCACAAGCACCTTAAGAGGAGGCTTCTCTAAGCTACAGGTATGTGAGAGGGACCCTGAGTTTGTGGCCTCAAGTGGAATGGACACCGAGATGTTCTGACTCGAAGTAAGGCGGGATATCCCTGTAGTGAATAGAATGCAGGCTCGTCTTGCATCTCCCAAGACGAAGGGATGTCTGAATCCCCTGTGGAGACGACAGAGAAAGACCTAGTCCTCCGCCTCATCGCGACCGGAGACATCACATCCTATGAAAAATCGAGAGGTCTGCGGAGATCAATGCTTCCAAAGGAGACGATGCCTGACTCCTCTTGAAAATGGATAGGAGTCCCAGGATCCATCTGGCACGTGGAGAGGGACCCTGGGTCTCCCGCCTCACGTGGAGACGCGTCCCAATTGCCATGCCAAGACTCGAGGAGAATCCCGAGGTGTCCCTCGCACCTAGGCAGGAGTCCTAACGTCGCTGAGCAAACACGTTTCTGGAAGGGCCCTCCCCGTCGTAACTCGAGAATATACCCCAGATTCCGGCCGCAACTCGGGAAAAACAATGAGACTTCAAATTCGCCGCGAGAAAAGGCCCAATTACCCTGCACTGCGTGCAGAGCAATTCCGTGTTCCACATCAAACATGATGGGAGCCTTGATTTCCTTGATGGCACTCCAGAGAAAACCCAAGATCACTGTCTCAAGTCTAGAGGGATCCTGAGGTCACTGGAGCAACACGAAAGGGCTCCGTGGATCGCAAATCAACGCGGATGAGAGCTTAGTCCCTGGCTTCGACTCAAGAGGAATACCAAGTTTCCACAAGCACCTCAAGAGGAGGCTTCTCTCAGCTACAGTTATGTGAGAGGGACCCTGATTTTGTGGCCTCAAGTGGAATGGACACCGAGATGCTCTGACTCGAGGTAAGGCCGAATATCCCTGCAGTGAATTGAATGCAGGGTCGTCTTGCATCTCCCAAGATGAAGGGATGTCTGAATCCCCTGTGGAGACCACAGAGAAAGACCTAGTTCTCCACCTCATCGCGACCGGAGGCCTCACATCCTTTGAAAACTCGAGAGGTCCGCGGAGATCAATGCTTCCAAAGGAGAAGATGCCTGACTCCTCTTGAAAATGGATAGGAGTCCCAGGATCCGTGTGGCACGTGGAAAGGGACCCTGGGTCTCCCGCCTCACGTGGAGACGCGTCCCAATGGCAATGCCAAGACTCGAGGAGAATCCCGAGGTGTCCCTGGCACCTAGGCAGGCGTCCTGACGTCGCTGAACAAACACGTGTCTGGAAGGGCCCTCCCCGTAGTAACTTGAGAATGTACCCCAGGTTCCGGCCGCAACTCGAGAAAAATCATGAGACTTCCCCCTCGCCGCGAGATGAGGTCCGATTCCCCTGCACTGCGTGCAGAGCAATTCCGTGTTCCACATCAAACGTGAAAGGAGCCTTGATTTCCTTGATGGCACTCCAGAGAAAACCCAAGATCACTGTCTCAAGTCTAGAGAGATCCTGAGGTCACTGTAGCAACACGAAAGGGCTCCATGGACCCTAAATCAACTCGAGATGAGAGCTTAGTCCCTGGCTTCGACTCAAGGGGAATACCAACTTTCCACAAGCACCTCAAGAGGAGGCTTCTCTCAGCTACAGGTATGTGAGAGGGACCCTGAGTTTGTGGCCTCAAGTAGAATGGACACCGAGATGCTCTGACTCGAAGTAAGGCCGGATATCCCTGCAGTGAATTGAATGCAGGCTCGTCTTGCATCTCCCAAGACGAAGGGGTGTCTGAATCCCTTGTGGAGACCACAGAGAAAGACCTAGTTCTCCGCCTCATCACGACCGGAGGCATCACATCCTTTGAAAACTCGAGAGGTCCGCGGAGATCAATGCTTCCAAAGGAGACGATGCCTGACTCCTCTTGAAAATGGATAGGAGTCCCAGAATCCCTGTGGCACGTGGAAAGGGACCCTGGGTCTCCCGCCTCACGTGGAGACGCGTCCCAATTGCCATGCCAAGATTCGAGGAGAATCCCGAGTTGTGCCTCACACCAGGGCAGGAGTCCTGACTTCGCTGAACGAACACGTGTCTGGAAGGGTCCTCCCCGTCGTAACTCGAGAACATACCCCAGGTTCCAGCCGCAACTCGAGAAAAACCATGAGACTTCCCCCTCGCCGCGAGATGAGGCCCGATTCCCCTGCACTGCATGCAGAGCAATTCCGTGTTCCACGTCAAACGTGAAAGGAGCCTTGATTTCCTTGATGGCACTCCAGAGAAAACCCAAGATCGCTGTCTGAAGTCTAGAGGGATCCTGAGGTCACTGTAGCAACAGGAAAGGGCTCCGTGGACCCCAAATCAACTCGAGATGAGAGCGTAGTCCCTGGCTTCGACTCAAGAGGAATACCAACTTTCCAGAAGCACCTCAAGAGGAGGCTTCTCTCAGCTACAGGTATGTGAGAGGGACCCTGAGTTTGTGGCCTCAAGTGGAATGGACACGGAGATGCTCTGACTCGAAGTAAGGCCAGATATCCCTGCAGTGAATTGAATGCAGGCTCGTCTTGCATCTCCCAAGACGAAGGGATGTCTGAATAACCTGTGGAGACCACAGAGAAAGACCACGTTCTCCGCCTCATCGCGACCAGGACGCCTCACATCCTTTGAAAACTCGAGAGTTCCGCGGAGATCAATGCTTCCAAAGGAGAATGCCTGACTCCTCTTGAAAATGGATAGGTGTCCCAGGATCCTTGTGGCACGTGGAAAGGGACCCTGGGTCTCCCGCCTCACGTGGAGACGGGTCCTAATTGCCATTCCAAGACTCGAGGAGAATCCCGAGTTGTCCCTCGCACCTAGGCAGGAGTCCTGACGTCGCTGAACAAACACGTGTCTGGAAGGGCCCTCCCCGTCGTAACTCCAGAATATACCCCAGGTTCCGGCCGCAACTCGAGAAAAACCATGAGACTTCCCCCTCGCGGCAAGATGAGGCCCGATTCCCCTGCACTACGAGCAAAGCAATTGCGTGTTCCACATCAAACGTGAAAGGAGCCTTGATTACCTTGATGGCACTCCAGAGAAAACCCAAATCACTGTCTCAATTCTAGAGGGTCCTGAGGTCACTGTAGCAACACGAAAGGGCTTCGTGTGCCGCAAACAACTCGAGATGAGAGCTTCGTCCCTGCCTTCGACTCAAGATGAATACCAACTTTCCACAAGCACCTCAAGAGGAGGCTTCTGTCACCTTCAGGTATGTGAGAGGGACCCTGAGCTGGTGGCCTCAAGTCGAATGGATAGCGTGATGCTCTGACTCGAAGTAAGGCCGGATATCCCTGCAGTGAATTGAATGCAGGCTCGTTTTGCATCTCCCAACAGGAAGGGATGTCTGAATCCACTGTGGAGACCACAGAGAAAGACCTAGTTCTCCGCCTCATCCCGAATTGAGGCCTCACATCCTTTGAAACCTCGAGAGGTGTGCGGAGATCAATGCTTCCAAACGAGACGATGCCTGACTCCTCTTGAAAATGGAAAGGGGTCCCAGGATCCCTGTGGCACGTGGAAAGGGACCCTGGGTCTCCCGCCTCACGTGGAGACGCGTTCCAATTGCCATGCCAAGACTCGAGGAGAATCCCGAGTTGTGCCTCGCACCTAGGCAGGAGTCCTGACGTCGCTGAACAAACAGGTGTCTGGAAGGGCCCTTCCCGTCGTAACTCGAGAACATACCCCATGTTCCGGCCGCAACTCGACAAAAAAAATGAGAATTCCCCCTCGGCGCGAGATGAGGCCCGATTCCGCTGCACTGCATGCAGAGCAATTGCGTGTTCCACATCAAACCTGAAAGGAGCCTTGATTTCCTTGATGGCACTCCAGAGAAAATCCAAGATCACTGTCTCAAGTCTAGAGGGATCCTGAGGTCACTGTAACAACACGAAAGAGTTCCGTGGACCCCAAATCAACTCGAGATGAGAGCTTACTCCCTGGCTTCGACTCAAGAGGAATACCAACTTTCCACAAGCACCTCAAGATGAGGTTTCTCTCAGCTACATTTATGTGAGAGGGACCCTGAGTGTGTGGCCTCAAATGTAATGGACACCGAGATGCACTGATTCGAATAAAGGCCGGATATCCCTGCAGTGAATTGAATGCAGGCTCGTCTTGCATCTCCTAAGAAGAAGGGATGTATGAATCCCCTGTGGAGACCATAGAGAAAGACATTGTTCTCCGCCTCATCGCGACGTGAGTCCTCACATCCTTTGAGAACTCGAGAGGTCCGCGGAGATCAATGCTTCCAAAGGAGACGATGCCTGACTCCTCTTGAAAATGGATAGGAGTCCCAGGATCCCTCTGGCACATGGAAAGGGACCCTGGGTCTCCCGCCTCACGTGGAGACGCGTCCCAATTGCCATGCCAAGACTCGAGGATAATCCCGAGGTGTCCCTCACACCTAGGCAGGAGTCCTGACGTCACTGAACAAACACGTGTCTGGAAGGGCCCTCCCCGTCGTAACTCGAGAATATACCCCGGGTTCCTGACGCAACTCGAGAAAAACCATGAGACTTCCCCCTCGCCACGAGATGAGGCCCGATTTAACTGCACTGCATGCAGAGCAATTCCGTGTTCCACATCAAACGTGAAAGGAGCCTTGATTTCCTTGATGGCACTCCAGAGAAAACCCAAGATCACTGTCTCAAGTCTAGAGGGATCCTGAGGTCACTGTAGCGACAAGAAAGGTCTCCGTGGACCCCAAATCAAGTCGAGATGAGAGCTTAGTCCCTGGCTTCGATTCAAGACGAATACCAACTTTCCACATGCACCTCAAGAGGCGGTTTCTGTCAGCTACAGGTATGTGAGAGGGACCCTGAGTTTGTGGCCTCAAGTGGAATGGACACCGAGATGCTCTGACTCAAAGTAAGGCCGGATATCCCTGCAGTGAATTGAATGCATGCTCGTCTTGCATCTCCCAAGACGAAGGGATGTCTGAATCCCCTGTGGAGACAACAGAGAAAGACCTAGTTCTCGGCCTCATCGCGACCGGATGCCTCACATCCTTTGAAAACTCGAGAGGTCCACGCAGAACAAAGCTTCCAAAGGAGACGATGCCTGACTCCTCTTGAAAATGGATAGGAATACCAGGATCCCTGTGGCACGTGGAAAGGGACCCTGGGTCTCCCGCCTCACGTGGAGACGGGTCCCAATTGCCATGCCAAGACTCGAGGAGAATACCGAGGTGTCCCTCGCACCTAGACAGGAGTCCTGACGTCGCTGAACAAACACGTGTCTGGAAGGGCCCTCCCCGTCGTAACTCTAAAATATAAATCAGGTTCCGGCCGCAACTCGAGAAAAAATATGAGACTTCCCCCTCGCCGCGAGATGAGGCCCGATTCCCCTGCATTGCGTGCAGAGCAATTTCGTGTTCCACATCAAACGTGAAAGGAGCCTTGATTTCCTTGATGGCACTCCAGACAAAACCCAAGATCACTGTCTCAAGTCTAGAGGGATCCTGAGGTCACTGGAGCAACACGAAAGGGCTCCGTGGACCCCAAATCAACTCGAGATGAGAGCTTAGCCCCTGGCTTCGACTCAAGAGGAATACCAACTTTCCACAAGCACCTCAAGAGGAGGCTTCTCTCAGCTACAGGTATTTGAGAGGGACCCTGAGTTTGTGGCCTCAAGTGCAATGGACACCGAGATGCTCTGACTCGAAGTAAGGCCGGATATCCCTGCAGTGAATTGAATGCAGGCTCGTCTTGCATCTCTCAAGACGAAGGGATGTCTGAATCCCCTGTGGAGACCACAGAAAAGAACTAGTTCTCCGCCTCATCGCGACAGGAGGCCTCACATCATTTGAAAACTCGAGAGGTCCGCGGAGATCAATGCTTCCGAAGGAGACGATGCCTGACTCCTCTTGAAAATGGATAGGAGTCCCAGGATATCTATGACACGTGGAAAGGGACCCTGGGCCTCCCGCCTCACGTGGAGACGCGTCCAAATTGCCAGGCCAAGACTCGAGGAGAATCCCGAGGTGTCCCTCGCACCTAGGCAGGAGTCCTGACGTCGCTGAACAACACGTGTCTGGAAGGGCCCTCCCCGTCGTAACTCGAGAATATACCCCAGGTTCCGGCCGCACCTCGAGAAAAACCATGAGACTTCCCCCTCGCCGCGAGATGAGGCCGGATTCCCCTGCATTGCCTGCAGAGCAATTCCATGTTCCACATCAAACCTGAAAAGAGACTTGATTTCCTTGATGGCACTCCAGAGGAAATCCAAGATAACTGTCTCAAGTCTAGAGGGATCCTGAGGTGACTGTAGCAACACGAAAGGGCTCCGTGGACCCCAAATCAACTCGAGATGAGAGCTTAGTCCCTGGCTTCGAGTCAAGAGGAATACCAACTTTCCACAAGCACCTCAAGAGGAGGCTTCTCTCAGCTACAGGTATGTGAGAGGGACCCTGAGTATGTGGCCTCAAGTGGAATGGACACCGAGATGCTCTGACTCGAAGTAAGGCCGGATATCCCTGCAGTGAATTGAATGCAGGCTCGTCTTGCATCTCCCAAGACGAAGGGATGCCTGAATCCCCTGTGGAGTCCACAGAGAAAGACCTAGTCGTCCGACTCAACGCGACCGGAGGCCTCACATCCTTTGAAAACTCGAGAGGTGCGCGGAGATCAATGCTTAGAAAGGAGACGATGCCTCACTCCTCTTGAAAATGGATAGGAGTCCCAGGATCCCTGTGTCACGTGGAAAGGGACCTTGGGTCTCCCGCTTCACGTGGAGACGCGTCACAATTGCCATGCCAAGACTCGAGGAGAATCCCGAGGTGTCCCTCGCACCTAGGCAGGAGTCCTGACGTCGCTGAACAAACACGTGTCTGGAAGGGCCCTCCCTGTCGTAACTCGAGAATATACCCCAGGTTCTGGCCGCAACATGAGAAAAACCATGAGACTTCGCCCTGGCCGAGAGATGAGGCCCGATTCCCCTGCACTGCGTGCAGAGCAATTCCGTGTTCCACATAAAACGTGAAAGGAGCCTTGATTTCCTTGATGGCACTCCAGAGAAAACCCAAGATCACTGTCTCAAGTCTAGAGGGATCCTGAGGTCACTGGAGCAACACGAAAGGGCTCCGTGGACCCCCAATCAACTCGAGATGAGAGCTTAGTCCCTGGCTTCGAATCAAGAGGAATACCAACTTTCCACAAGCACCTCAAGAGGAGGCTTCTCTCAGCTACAGGTATGTGAGAGGGACCATGAGTTGTGGCCTCAAGTGGAAAGGACACCGAGATGCTCTGACTCGAAGTAAGGCCGGATATCCCTGCAGTGAATTGAATGCAGGCTCGTCTTGCATCTCCCAAGACGAAGGGTTGTCTGAATCCCCTGTGGAGACCACAGAGAAAGACCTAGTCCTCCACCTCAACGCAACCGGAGGCCTCATATCCTTTGAAAACTCGAGAGGTCCGCGGAGATCAATACTTCCAAAGGATACGATGCCTGACTCCTCTTGAAAATGGATAGGAGTCCCAGGATCCCTGTGGCACTTGGAAAGGGACACTGGGTCTCCCGCCTCAGGTGGAGACGTGTCCCAATTGCCATGCCAAGACTCGTGGAGAATCCCGAGGTGTCCCTCGCACCTAGGCAGGAGTCCTGACGTCGCTGAACAAACACGTGTCTGGAAGGGCCCTCCCCGTCGTAACTCGAGAATATACCCCAGGTTCCGGCCGCAACTCGAGAAAAACCATGAGACTGCCCCCTCGCCGCGACATGAGGCCCGATTCCACTGCCCTGAGTGCAGAGCCATTCCGTATTCCACAACAAAAATGAAAGGAGCCTTGATTTCCTTGATGGCTCTCCAGAGAAAACCCAAGATCACTGTCTCAAGTCTAGAGGGATCCTGAGGTCACTGGAGCAACACGAAAGGGCTCCGTGCACCACAAATCAACTCGAGATGAGAGCTTAGTCCCTGGCTTCGACTCAAGAGGAATACCAACTTTCCACAAGCACCTCAAGAGGAAGCTTCTCTCAGCTACAAGTATGTGAGAGGGACCCTGAGTATGTGGCCTCAATTGGAATGGACACCGAGATGCTCTGACTCGAAGTAAGGCCGGATATCCCTGCAGTGAATTGAATGCAGGCTCGTCTTGCATCTCCCAAGACTTAGGGTTGTCTGAATCCCCTGTGGAGACCACAGAGAAAGACCTCGTTCTCCGCCTCATCTAGAACGGAGGCCTCACATCCTTTGAAAGCTGGAGAGGTCCGCGGAGATCAGTGCTTCCAAAGGAGACGATGCCTGACTCCTCTTGAAAATGGATAGGAGTCCCAGGATCCCTGTGGCACGTGGAAAGGGACACTGGGTCTCCCGCCTCACGTGGAGACGCGTCCCAATTGCCATGCCAAGACTCGAGGAGAATCCCGAGGTGTCCCTCGCACCTAGGCAGGAGTCCTGACGTCGCTGAACAAACACGTGTCTGGAAGGGCCCTCCCCGTCGAAACTCGAGAATATACCCCAGGTTCAGGCCGCAACTCGAGAAAAACCATGAGACTTCCCCCTCGCCGCGAGATGAGGCCCGATTCCCCTGCACTGCGTGCAGAGCAATTCCGTTTTCCACATCAAACGTGAAAGGAGCCTTGATTTCCTTGATGGCCCTCCAGAGAAAACCCAAGTTCACTGTCTCAAGTCTAGAGGGATCCTGAGGTCACTGGAGCAACACGAAAGGGCTCCGTGGACCCCAAATCAACTCGAGATGAGAGCTTAGTCCCTGGCTTCGACTCAAGAGCAATACCAACTTTCCACAAGCACCTCAAGAGGAGGCTTCTCTCAGCTACAGGTATGTGAGAGGGACCCTGAGTTTGTGGCCTCAAGTGGAATGGACACCGAGATGCTCTGACTCGAAGTAAGGCCGGATATCCCTACAGTGAATTTAATGCAGGCTCGTCTTGCATCTCCCAAGACGAAGAGTTGTCTGAATCCCCTGTGGAGACCACAGAAAAAGACCTCGTTCTCCGCCTCATCGAGACCGGAGGCCTCACATCCTTTGAAACTGGAGAGGTCCGCGGAGATCAATACTTCCAATGGAGACGATGCCTGACTCCTCTTGCAAATGGATAGGAGTCCCAGGATCCCTGTGGCACGTGGAAAGGGACCCTGGGTCTCCCGCCTCACGTGGAGACGCGTCCAAATTGCCATGCCAAGACTCGAGGACAATCCTGTGGTGTCCCTCGCACCTAGGCAGGCGTCCTGACGTCGCTGAACAAACACGTGTCTGGAAGGGCCCTCCCCGTCGTAACTCGAGAATATACCCCAGGTTCGGGCCGCAACTCGAGAAAAACCATGAGATTTCCCCCTCGCCGTGAGTTGAGGCCCGATTCCCCTGCACTGCGTGCAGAGCAATTCCGTGTTCCACATCAAACGTGAAAGGAGCCTTGATTTCCTTGATGGCACTCCAGAGAACACCCAAGATCACTGTCTCAAGTCTAGAGGGATCCTGAGGTCACTGGAGCAACATGAAAGGGCTCCGTGGACCCCAAATCAACTCGAGATGAGAGCTTAGTCCCTGGCTTCGACTCAAGAGGAATACCAACTTTCCACAAGCACCTCAAGAGGTGGCTTCTCTCAGCTACAGGTATGTGAGAGGAACCCTGAGTTTGTGGCCTCAAGTGGAATGGACACCGAGATGCTCTGACTAGAAGTAAGGCATGATATCCCTGCAGTGAATTGAATGCAGGCTCGTCTTGCATCTCCCAAGACGAAGGGTTGTCTGAATCCCCTGTGGAAACCACAGAGAGAGACCGAGTTCTCCGCCTCATTTCGACCGGAGGCCTCACATCCTTTGAAAACTCAAGAGGTCCGCGGAGATTAATGCTTCCAAAGGAGACGATGATTGACTCCTCTTGAAAATGGATAGGAGTCCCAGGATCCCTGTGGCACGTGGAAAGGGACCCTGGGTCTCCCGCCTCACGTGGAGACGCGTCCCAATTGCCATGCCAAGACTCGAGGGGAATCCCGAGGTGTACCTCGCACCTAGGCAGGAGTCCTGACGTCGCTGAACAAACACGAGTCTGGAAGGGCCCTCCTCGTCGTAACTCGAGAATATACCCCAGGTTCCGGCCGCAACTCCAGAAAAACCATGAGACATCTCCCTTGTCGCGAGATGAGGCCCGATTCCCCTGCACTGCGTGCAGAGCAATTCCGTGTCCACATCAGACGTGAAAGGAGCCTTGATTTCCTTGATGGCACTCCAGAGAAAACCCAAGATCACTGTCTCAAGTCTAGAGGGATCCTGAGGTCACTGGAGCAACACAAAAAGGCCCCATGGACCCCAAATCAACTCGAGATGAGAGCTTAGTCCCTGGCTTCGACTCAAGAGGAAGACGAACTTTCCACAAGCATCTCAACAGGAGGCTTCTCTCAGCTACAGGTATGTGAGAGGGACCCTGAGTTTGTGGCCTGAAGTGGAATGAACACCGAGATGCTCTGACTCGAAGTAAGGCCTGATATCCCTGCAGTGAATTGAATGCAGGCTCGTCTTGCATCTCCCAAGATGAAGGGATGTCTGAATCCCATGTGGAGACCACAGAGAAAGACCGAGTTCTCCGCCTCATCGCGACTGGAGGCCTCACATCCTTTGAAAACTCGAGAGGTCCGCGGAGATCAATGCTTCCAAAGGAGTCGATGCCTGACTCCTCTTGAAAATGGATAGGAGTCCCAGGATCCCTGTGGCACGTGGAAAGGAACCCTGGGTCTCCCACCTCACGAGGAGACGCGTCCAAATTGCAATGCAAAGACTCGAGGAGAATCCCGAGGTGTCCCTCCCACCTAGGCACTAGTCCTGACGTCGCTGAACAAACACGTGTCTGAAAGGGCCCTCCCCGTCGTAACTCGAGAATATACCCCAGGTTCCGGCCGCAACTCCAGAAAAATCATGAGCCTTCCCCCTCGCCGCGAGATGAGGCCCGATTCCCCTGAACTGCGTGCAGAGCAATTCTGTGTTCCATATCAAACGTGAAAGGAGCCTTGATTTCCTTGATGGCACTCAGGAGAAACCCCAAGATCACTGTCTCAAGTCTAGAGGGATCCTGAGGTCACTGTAGCAACACGAAAGGGCTCTGTGGACCCCAAATCAACTCGAGATGAGTGCTTCGTCCCTGGCTTCGACTCAAGAGGAATACCAACTTTCCACAAGCTCTTCAAGACGTGGCTTCTCTCAGCTACATGTATGTGAGAGGGTCCCTGAGTTTGTGGCCTCAAGCGGAATGGACACCGAGATGCTCTGACTCGAAGTATGGCCGGATATCCCTGCAGTAAATTGAATGAAGTCTCGTCTTGCATCTCCCAAGACGAAGGGATGTCTGAATCCCCTGTGGAGACCACAGAGAAAGACCTAGTTCTCCCTCTCATGGCGACCGGAGGCATCACATCCTTTGAAAACTCGAGAGGTTCGCGGAGATAAATGCTTCCTAAGGAGACGATGCCTGACTCCTCTTGAAAATGGATAGGAGTCCCAGAGTCACTGTGGCACGTGGAAAGGGACCCTGGGTCTTCCGCCTCACTGGAGACGCGTCCCAATTGCCATGCCAAGGCTCAAGGAGAATCCCGAGGTGTCCGTCGCACCTAGGCAGGAGTCCTGACGTCGCTGAACAAACACGTGTCTGGAAGGGCCCTCCCCATCGTAACTCGAGAATATACCCCAGGTTCGGGCTGCAACTCGAGAAAAACCATGAGCCTTCCCCCTCGCCGCAAGATGAGGCCCGAT
Source organism: Dama dama (assembly GCF_033118175.1). Taxonomy (NCBI): domain Eukaryota; kingdom Metazoa; phylum Chordata; class Mammalia; order Artiodactyla; family Cervidae; genus Dama; species Dama dama. The sequence continues at coordinate 5,979,895 of NC_083697.1, read as the reverse complement.
TCCCCTGCACTGCGTGCAGAGAAATTCCGTGTTCCACATCAAACGTGAAAGGAGCCTTGATTTCCTTGATGGCACTCCAGAGAAACCCCAAGATCACTGTCTCAAGTCTAGAGGGATACTGAGGTCACTGTAGCAACCCGAAAGGGCTCCGTGAACCATAAATCAACTCGAGATGAGAGCTTCGTCCCTGGCTTCGACTCAAGAGGAATACCAACTTTCCACAAGCACCTCAAGAGGAGGCTGCTCTCAGCTACAGGTATGTGAGAGGGACCCTGAGTTTGTGGCCTCAAGTGGAATGGACACCGAGATGCTCTGACTCGAAGTAAGGCCGGATATCCCTGCAGTGAATTGAATGCAGGCTCGTCTTGCATCTCCCAAGACGAAGGGATGACTGAATCCCCTGTGGAGACCACAGAGAAAGACCTAGTTCTCCGCCTCATTGCGGCCGGAGGCCTCACATCCTTTGACAACTCGAGAGGAATGCGGAGATCAATGCTTCGAAAGGAGACGATGCCTGACTCCTCTTGAAAATGGATAGGAGTAACAGGATCCCTGTGGCACGTGGAAAAAGACCCTGCTTCTCCCTCCTCACGTGGAGACGCGTCCCAATTGCCATGCCAAGACTCGAGGAGAATCCCGAGGTGTCCCTCGCACCTAGGCAGGAGTCCTGACGTCGTTGAACAAACACGTGTCTGGAAGGGCCCTCCCCGTCGTAACTCGAGAATATACCCCAGGTTCCGGCCGCAACTCGAGAAAAACCATGAGACTTCCACCTCGCCGAGATGTGAGGCCCGAATCCCCTGCACTGCGTGCAGAGCAATTCTGTGTTCCACATCAAACGTGAAAGGAGCCTTGATTTTCTTGATGGCACTCCAGAGAAAACCCAAGATCACTGGCTCAAGTCAAGAGGGATCCTGAGGTCACTGGAGCAACACGAAAGGGCTCCGTGGACCCCAAGTCAACTCGAGATGAGAGCTTAGTCCTTCGCTTCAACTCAAGAGGAACACCACCTTTCCACAAGCACCTCAAGAGGAGGCTTCTCTCAGCTACAGGTATGTGAGAGGGACCATGAGTTTGTGGCCTCAAGTGGAATGGACACCGAGATGCTCTGACTCGAAGTAAGGCCGGATATCCCTGCAGTGAATTGAATGCAGGCTCGTCTTGTATCTGCCAAGACGAAGGGATGTCTGAATCCCCTGTGGAGACGACAGAGAAAGACCTAGTCCTCGGCCTCATCGCGACCGGAGGCCTCACATCCTTTGAAACCTCGAGAGGTCTGCGGAGATCAATGCTTCCAAAGGAGATGATGCCTGACTCCTCTTGAAAATGGATAGGAGTCCCAGGATCCCTATGGCAAGTGGAAAGGTACCCTAGGTCTCCCGCCTCACGTGGAGACGCGTCCCAATTGCCATGCCAAGACTCGAGAAGAATCCCGAGGTGTCCCTCGCACCTTGGCAGGAGTCCTGACGTCGCTGAACAAACACGTGTCTGGAAGGGCCCTCCCCGTCGTAACTCGCGAATATACCCCAGGTTCTGGCCGCAACTCGAGAAAAACCATGAGATTTCCCCCTCGCAGCGAGATGAGGCCCGATTCCCCTGCATTGCGTGCAGAGCAATACCGTGTTCCACATCAAACGTGAAAGGAGCCTTGATTTCCTTGATGGCACTGCAGAGAAAACCCAATATCACTGGCTCAAGTCTAGAGGGATCCTGAGGTCACTGTAGCAACACGAAAGGGCTCCGTGGACCCCAAACAACTCGAGATGAGAGCTTAGTCCCTGGTTTCGACTCAAGGGGAATACCAACTTTCCACAAGCACCTAAAGAGGAGGCTTCTCTCAGCTACAGGTATGTGAGAGGGACCCTGAGTTTTTGGCCTCAAGTGGAATGGACACCGAGATGCTCTGAGTCGAAGTAAGGCCGGATATCCCTGCAGTGAATTGAATGCAGGCTCATCTTGCATCTCCCAAGACGAAGGGATGTCTGCATCCCCTGTGGAGACCACAGAGAAAGACCTAGTTCTCCGCCTCATCGCGACCGGAGGCCTCATATCATTTGAAAACTCGAGAGGTCCGCGGAGATCAATGCTTCCAAAGACAAGATGGCTGACTCCTCTTGAAAATGGATAGGAGTCCCAAGATCCCTGTGGCACGTGGAAAGGAACCCTGGGTCTCCCGCCTCACGTGGAGACGCGTCCCAATTGCCATGCCAAGACTCGACGAGAATCCCGAGGTGTCCCTCGCACCTAGGCAGGAGTCCTGACATCACTGAACATAAACGTGTCTGGAAGGGCCCTCCCCGTCGCAACTCGAGAATATACCCCAGGTTCCGGCCACAACTCGAGAAAAACCGTGAGACTTCCCCCTCGCCAGGAGATGAGTCCCAGTTCCCCTGCACTGCGTGCAGAGCAATTCCGTGTTCCACATCAAACGTGAAAGGAGCCTTGATTTCCTTGATGGCACTCCAGACAAAACCCAAGATCACTGTCTCAAGTCTAGAGGGATACTGAGGTCACTGTAGCAACAAGAAAGGGCTCCGTGGACCACAAATTAACTCGAGATCAGAGCTTAGTCCCTGGCTTCGACTCAAGAGGAATACCAACTTTCCACAAGCCCCTCAAAAGGAGGCTTCTCTCAGCTACAGGTATCTGAGAGGGACCCTGAATTTGTGGCCTCAAGTGGAATGGACACTGACATGCTCTGACTCAAAGTAAGGCCGGATATACCAACAGTGAATTGAATGCAGGCTCGTCTTGGATCTCCCAAGACGAAGGGATGTCTGAATCCCCTGTGGAGACCACAGAGAAAGACCTAGTTCTCTGCTTCATCACGAGCAGAGGCCTCACATCCTTTGAAAACTCGAGAGGTCCGCGGAGATCAATGCTTCCAAAGGAGCCGATGCCTGACTCCTCTTGAAAATGGATAGGAGTCCCAGGATCCCTGTCGCACGTGGAAAGGGACCCAGGGTCTCCCGCCACACGTGGAGACGAGTTCCAATTGTCATGCCAAGACTCGAGGAGAATCCCGAGTTGTCCCTCGCACCTAGGCCCGAGTCCTGACGTCGCTGAACAAACACGTGTCTGGAAGGGCCCTCCCCGTCGTAACTCGAGAATATACCCCAGGTTCTGGCCGCAACTCGAGAAAAACCATGAGACTTCCCCCTCGCTGCGAGATGAGGCCCGATTCCCCTGCAGTGCGAGCAGACCAATTCCGTCTTACACATCAAACATGAAAGGAGGCTTGATTTCCTTCATGGCATCGCATAGAAAACAGAAGATCACTGTCTCAAGTCTAGAGGGATCTTGAGGTTACTTGAGCAAGAATAAAGGGCTCCATGGACCCCAAATCAACTCGAGATGAGAGCTTAGTCCCTGGCTTCGACTCAAGAGAAATACCAACTTTCCACAAGCACCTCAAGAGGAGGCTTCTCTCAGCTACAGGTATGTGAGAGGGACCCGGAGTTTGTGGCCTCAAGTGGAATGGAAACCGAGATGCTCTGACTCGGAGTAAGGCCGGATATCCCTGCAGTGAATTGAATGCAGGCTCGTCTTGGATCTCCCAAGACGAAGGGTTGTCTGAATCCCCTGTGGAGACCACAGAGAAAGACCTAGTTCTCCGCCTCTTCGCGACCTGAGGCCTCACATCCTTTGAAAACTCGAGAGGTCCGCAGAGATCAATGCTTCCAAAGGAGACGATGCCTGACTCCTCTTGAAAATGGATAGGAGTCCCAGGGTCCCTGTGGCACGTGGAAAGGGACCCTGGGTCTCGCGCCTCACGTGGAGACGCATCCCTATTGCCATGCCAAGACTCGAGGAGAATCCCGAGGTGTCCCTCGCACCTAGGCAGGAGTCCTGACGTCGCTGAACAAACACGTGTCTGGAAGGGCCCTCCCCGTCGTAACTCGAGAATATACCCCAGGTTCCGGCCGCAACTCGAGAAAAACCATGAGACTTCCCCCTCGCCGCGAGATGAGGCCCGATTCCCCTGCACTGCGTGCAGAGCAATTCCGTGTTCCACATCAAACGTGAAAGGAGCCTTGATTTCCTTGGTGGCACTCCAGAGAAAACCCAAGATCACTGTCTCAAGTCGAGAGGGATCCTGAGGTCACTGGAGCAACACAAAAGGGCTCCGTGGACCGCAAATCAACTCGAGATGAGAGCTTAGTCCCTGGCTTCGACTCAAGAGGAATACCAACTTTCCACAAGCACCTAAAGAGGAGGCTCCTCTCAGCTACAGGTATGTGAGAGGGACCCTGAGTTTGTGGCCTCAAGTGGAATGGACGCCGAGATGCTCTGACTCGAAGTAAGGCCGGATATCCCTGCAGAAATTGAATGCAGGCTCGTCTTGCATCTCCCAAGACGAAGGGATGTCTGAATCCCCTGTGGAGACCACAGAAATAGACCTAATTTTCCGCCTCATCGCGACCGGAGGCCTCACATCTTTTGAAAATTCGAGAGGTCCGCGGAGATCAATGCTTCCAAAGGAGACGATGCCTGACTCCTCTTGAAAATGGATAGGAGTCCCAGGATCCCTGTGGCACGTGGAAAGGGACACTGGGTCTCCCGCCTCATGTGGAGACGCGTCCAAATTGCCATGCCAAGACTCGAGGAGAATCCCGAGTTGTCCCTCACACCTAGGCAGGAGTCCTGACGTTGCTGAACAAATACGTGTCTGGAAGGGCCCTGCCCGTCGTAACTCGAGAATATACCCCAGGTTCCGGCCGCAACTCGAGAAAAACCATGAGACTTCCCCCTCGCCGCGAGATGAGGCCCGATTCCCCTGCACTGCGTGCAGAGCAATTCCGAGTTCCACATCAAACGTGAAAGGAGCCTTGATTTCCTTGATGGCACTCCAGAGAAAACCCAAGATCACTGTCTCAAGTCTAGAGGGATCCTGAGGTCACTGGAGCAACACGAAAGTTCTCCGTGGACCCCAAATCAACTCGAGATGAGAGCTTAGTCGCTGGCTTCGACTCAAGAGGAATACCAACTTTCCACAAGCACCTCAAGAGGAGGCTTCTCTCAGCTACAGGTATGTGAGAGGGACCCTGAGTTTGTGGCCTCAAGTGGAATGGACACCGAGATGCTCTGACTCGAAGTAAGGCCAAATATTCCTGCAGTGAATTGAATGCAGGCTCGTCTTGCATCTCCCAAGACGAGGGGATGTCTGAATCCCCTGTGGAGACCACAGAGAAAGACCTAGTTCTCCCTCTCATGGCCACCGGAGGCATCACATCTTTGAAAACTCGAGAGGTCCGCGGAGATCAATGCTTCCTAAGGAGACGATGACTGACTCCTCTTGAAAATGGATAGGAGTCCAAGAATCCCTGTGGCACGTGGAACGGGACCCTGGGTCGCCCGCCTCACGTGGAGACTTGTCCTAATTGCCATGCCAAGACTCGAGGAGAATCCCGAGGTGTTCCTCGCACCTAGGCACTAGTCCTGACGTCGCTGAACAAACACTTGTCTGGAAGGGCCCTCCCTGTCGTAACTCAAGAATATACCCCAGGTTCTGGCCGCAACTCGAGAAAAACCATAAGACTTCCCCCTCGCCTTGAGATGTGGCCCGATTCTCCTGCACTGCGTGCAGACCAATTCCGTGTTCCACATCAAACGTGAAAGGATTCTTGATTTCCTTGATGGCACTCCAAAGAAAAGCCAAGATCACTGTCTCAAGTCTAGAGGGATCCTGAGGTCACTGTAGCAACCCGAAAGGGCTTCGTGGACCCCAAATCAACTCGAGATGAGAGCTTTGTCCCTGGCTTCGACTCAAGAGGAAAACCAACTTTCCAAAAGCTCCTCAAGAGGAGGTTTCTCTCAGCTACAGGTATGTGAGAGGGACCCTGAGTTTTTGGCCTCAAGTGGAATGGACACCGAGATGCTCTGAGTCGAAGTAAGGCCGGATATCCCTGCAGTGAATTGAATGCAGGCTCATCTTGCATCTCCCAAGACGAAGGGATGTCTGCATCCCCTGTGGAGACCACAGAGAAAGACCTAGTTCTCCGCCTCATCGCGACCGGAGGCCTCACATTCTTTGAAAACTCGAGAGTTCCGCGGAGATCAATGCTTCCAAAGGAGACGATGCCTGACTCCTCTTGAAAATGGATAGGAGTCCCAGGATCCCTGTGGCACGTGGAAAGGGACCCTGGGTCTCGCGCCTCACGTGGAGACGCGTCCCAATTGCCATGTCAAGACTCGAGGAGAATCCCGAGGTGTCCCTCGCACCTAGGCCCGAGTCCTGACGTCGCTGAACAAACACGTGTCTGGCAGGGCCCCCCTCATCGTAACTTGAGAATATACCCCTGGTTCCGGCCGCAACTAGAGAAAAACCATGAGACTTCCACCTCGACACGAGATGAGGCACGATTCCCCTGCACTGCATGCAGAGCAATTCCGTGTTCCACATCAAACGTGAAAGGAGACTTGATTTCCTTGATGGCACTCCAGAGAAAACCCAAGATCCCTGTCTCACGTCTAAAGGGATCCTGAGGTCACTGGAGCAACACGAAAGGGTTCCGTGGAAACCAAATCAACTCGAGATGAGAGCTTAGTCCCTGGCTTCGACTCAAGAGGAATACTAACTTTCCACAAGCACCTCAAGAGGAGGCTTCTCTCAGCTACAGGTATGTGAGAGGGACCCGGAGTTTGTGGCCTCAAGTGGAATGGACACCGAGATGGTCTGACTCGGACTAAGGCCGGATATCCCTGCAGTGAATTGAATGCAGGCTCGTCTTGCATCTCCCAAGACGAAGGGTTGTCTGAATCCCCTGTGGAGACCACAGAGAAAGACCTAGTTCTCCGCCTCTTCGCGACCTGAGGCCTCACATCCTTTGAAAACTCGAGAGGTCCGCGGAGATCAATGCTTCCAAAGGAGACGATGCCTGACTCCTCTTGAAAATGGATAGGAGTCCCAGGATCCCTGTGGCACGTGGAAAGGGACCCTGGGTCTCGCGCCTCACGTGGAGACGCATCCCTATTGCCATGCCAAGACTCGAGGAGAATCCCGAGGTGTCCCTCGCACCTAGGCAGGAGTCCTGACGTCGCTGAACAAACACGTGTCTGGAAGGGCCCTCCCCGTCGTAACTCGAGAATATACCCCAGGTTCCGGCCGCAACTCGAGAAAAACCATGAGACTTCCCCCTCGCCGCGAGATGAGGCCCGATTCCCCTGCACTGCGTGCAGAGCAATTCCGTGTTCCACATCAAACGTGAAAGGAGCCTTGATTTCCTTGGTGGCACTCCAGAGAAAACCCAAGATCACTGTCTCAAGTCGAGAGGGATCCTGAGGTCACTGGAGCAACACAAAAGGGCTCCGTGGACCCCAAATCAACTCGAGATGAGAGCTTAGTCCCTGGCTTCGACTCAAGAGGAATACCAACTTTCCACAAGCACCTAAAGAGGAGGCTCCTCTCAGCTACAGGTATGTGAGAGGGACCCTGAGTTTGTGGCCTCAAGTGGAATGGACACCGAGATGCTCTGACTCGAAGTAAGGCCGGATATCCCTGCAGAAATTGAATGCAGGCTCGTCTTGCATCTCCCAAGACGAAGGGATGTCTGAATCCCCTGTGGAGAACACAGAGAAAGACCTAGTTCTCCCTCTCATGGCCACCGGAGGCATCACATCTTTGAAAACTCGAGAGGTCCGCGGAGATCAATGCTTCCTAAGGAGACGATGCCTGACTCCTCTTGAAAATGGATAGAAGTCCAAGAATCCCTGTGGCACGTGGAACGGGACCCTGGGTCTCCCGCCTCACGTGGAGACTTGTCCTAATTGCCATGCCAAGACTCGAGGAGAATCCCGAGGTGTTCCTCGCACCTAGGCACTAGTCCTGACGTCGCTGAACAAACACTTGTCTGGAAGGGCCCTCCCCGTCGTAACTCAAGAATATACCCCAGGTTCCGGCCGCAACTCGAGAAAAACCATAAGACTTCCCCCTCGCCTTGAGATGTGGCCCGATTCTCCTGCACTGCGTGCAGACCAATTCCGTGTTCCACATCAAACGTGAAAGGATTCTTGATTTCCTTGATGGCACTCCAAAGAAAAGCCAAGATCACTGTCTCAAGTCTAGAGGGATCCTGAGGTCACTGTAGCAACCCGAAAGGGCTCCGTGGACCCCATATCAACTCGAGATGAGAGCTTTGTCCCTGGCTTCGACTCAAGAGGAATACCAACTTTCCAAAAGCTCCTCAAGAGGAGGTTTCTCTCAGCTACAGGTATGTGAGAGGGACCCTGAGTTTGTGGCCTCAAGTGGAATGGACACCGAGATGCTCTGACTCAATGTAAGGCCGGATATCCCTGCAGTGAAATGAATGCAGGCTCGTCGTGGATCTCCCAAGACGAAGGGATGTCTGAATCCCCTGTGGAGACCACAGACAAAGACCTAGATCTCCGCCTCATCACGACCGGAGGCGTCACATCCTTTGAAAACTCAAGAGGTCCGCGGAGATCAATGCTTGTAAAGGAGACGATGCCTGACTCCTCTTGAAAATGGATAGGAGTCCAAGAATCCCTGTGGCACGTGGAAAGGGACCCTGGATCTCCCGCCTCACGTGGAGACTTGTCCTAATTGCCATGCCAAGACTCGAGGAGAATGCCGAGGTGTCCCTCGCACCTAGGAAGGAATCCTGACGTCGCAGAACAAACACGTGTCTGGAAAGGCCCTCCCCGTCGTAACTCGAGAATATACCCAAGGTTCCGGCCGCAACTCGAGAAACATCATGAGACTTCCCCCTCGCTTTGAGATGAGGCCCGATTCCCCTGCACTGCGTGCAGACCAATTCCGTGTTCCACATCAAACGTGAAAGGATTCTTGATTTCCTTGATGGCACTCCAAAGAAAAGCCAAGATCACTGTCTAAAGTCTAGAGGGATCCTGAGGTCACTGTAGCAACCCGAAAGGGCTCTGTGGACCCCAAATCAACTCGAGATGAGAGCTTTGTCCCTGGCTTCGACTCAAGAGGAATACCAACTTTCCAAAAGCTCCTCAAGAGGAGGTTTCTCTCAGCTACAGGTATGTGAGAGGGACCCTGAGTTTGTGGCCTCAAGTGGTATGAACACCGAGATGCTCTGACTCAATGTAAGGCCGGATATCCCTGCAGTGAATTGAATGCAGGCTCGTCTTGCATCTCCCGAGACGAAGGGATGTCTGAATCCCCTGTGGAGACCACAGACAAAGACCTAGATCTCTGCCTCATTGCGACCATAGGCCTCACATCCTTTGAAAACTCGAGAGGTGCGCGGAGATCAATGATTCCAAAGGAGACGATGCCTGACTCCTCTTGAAAATAGATCGGAGTCCCAGGATCCCTGTGGCACGTTGAAAGGGACACTGGGTCTCCCGCCTCACATGGAGACGCGTCCCAATTGCCATGCCAAGACTCGAGGAGAATCCCGAGGTGTCCCTCGCACCTAGGCAGGAGTCCTGACGTCGCTGAACAAACACGTGTCTGGAAGGGCCCTCCCCGTCGTACCTGGAGATTATACCCCAGGTTCTGGCCACAACTCGAGAAAAACCATGAGACTTCCCCCTCGCCACGAGATGAGGTCCGATTCCCCTGCACTGCGTGCAGAGCAATTCCGTGTTCCACATCAAACGTGAAAGGAGCCTTGATTTCCTTGATGGCACTCCAGAGAAAACCCAAGATCACTGTCTCAAGTCTAGAGGGATCCTGAGGTCACTGGAGCAACACGAAAGGGCTCCGTGGACCCCAAATCAACTCGAGATGAGAGCTTAGTCCCTGGCTTCGACTCAAGAGGAATATCAACTTTCCACAAGCACCTCAAGAGGAGGCTTCTCTCAGCTACAGGTATGTGAGAGGGACCCTGAGTTTGTGGCCTCAAGTGAAATGGACACCGAGATGCTCTGACTCGAAATAAGGCCGGATATCCCTGCAGTGAATTGAATGCAGGCTCATCTTGCATCTCCCAAGACGAAGGGTTGTCTGAATCCCGTGTGGAGACCACAGAGAAAGACCTAGTCCTACGCCTCAACGCGAACGGAGGCCTCACATCCTTTGAAAACTCGAGAGGTCCGCGGAGATCAATGCTTCCAAAGGAGACGATGCCTGACTCATCTTGAAAATGGATAGGAGTCCCAGGATCCCTGTGGCACGTGGAAAGGGACCCTGGGTCTCCGGGCTCACGTGGAGACGCGTCCCAATTGCCATGCCAAGACTCGAGGAGAATCCCGAGGTGTCCTCGCACCTAGGCAGGAGTCCTGATGTCGCTGAACAAACACATGTCTGGAAGGGCCCTCCCCGTCGTAACTCGAGAATATACCCCAGATTCCGGCCGCAACTCGAGCAAAACCATGAGACTTCCCCCTCGCCGCGAGATGAGGCCCGATTCTCCTGCACTGCGAGCAGAGCAATTCCGTGTCCACATCAAACGTGAAAGGAGCCTTGATTTCCTTGATGGCACTCCAGAGAAAACCCAAGATCACTGTCTCAAGTCTAGAGGGATCCTGAGGTCACTGGAGCAACACGAAATGGCTCCGTGGACCCCAAGTCAACTCGAGATGAGAGCTTAGTCCTTGGCTTCGACTCAAGAGTAACACCAAATTTCCACAAGCACCTCAAGAGGAGGCTTCTCTCAGCTACAGGTATGTGAGAGGGCCCCAGAGTTTGTGGCCTCAAGTGGAATGGACACCGAGATGCTCTGACTCGAACTAAGGCTGGATATCCCTGCAGTGAACTGAATTCAGGTTCGGCTTGCATCTTCCAAGACGAATGGATGTCTGAATCCCCTGTGGAGACCACAGAGAAAGACCTAGTCCTCCGCTTCATCGCGAGCGGAGGCCTCACATCCTTCGAAAACTCGAGAGGTCCGCGGAGATCAATGCTTCCAAAGGAGGCGATGGCTGACTCCTCTTGAAAATGGATAGGAGTCCCAGGATCCCTGTGGCACGTGGAAAGGGACCCTGGGTCTCCCGCCTCACGTGGAGACGCGTCCCAATTGCCATGCCAAGACTCGAGGAGAATCCCGAGGTGTCCCTCGCACCTAGGCAGGAGTCCTGACGTCGCTGAACAAACACGTGTCTGGAAGGGCCCTCCCCGTCGTAACTCGAGAATATACCCCAGGTTCCGGCCGCAACTCGAGAAAAACCATGAGACTTCCCCCTCGCCGCGAGATGAGGCCCGATTCCCCTGCACTGCGTGCAGAGCAATTCCGTGTTCCACATCAAACGTGAAAGGAGCCTTGATTTCCTTGATGGCACTCCAGAGAAAACCCAAGATCACTGTCTCAAGTCTAGAGGGATCCTGAGGTCACTGGAGCAACACGAAAGGGCTCCGTGGACCCCAAATCAACTCGACATGAGAGCTTAGTCCCTGGCTTCGACTCAAGAGGAATATCAACTTTCCACAAGCACCTCAAGAGGAGGCTTCTCTCAGCTACAGGTATGTGAGAGGGACCCTGAGTTTGTGGCCTCAAGTGAAATGGACACCGAGATGCTCTGACTCGAAGTAAGCCCGGATATCCCTGCAGTGAATTGAATGCAGGCTCGTCTTGCATCTCCCAAGACGAAGGGTTGTCTGAATCCCCTGTGGAGACCACAGAGAAAGACCTAGTCCTACGCCTCAACGCGAACGGAGGCCTCACATCCTATGAAAACTCGAGAGGTCCGCGGAGATCAATGCTTCCAAAGGAGACGATGCCTGACTCATCTTGAAAATGGATAGGAGTCCCAGGATCCCTGTGGCACGTGGAAAGGGGCCCTTGGTCTCCCGACTCACGTGGAGACGCGTCCCAATTGCCATGCCAAGACTCGAGGAGAATCCCGAGTTGTCCCTCGCACCTAGGCAGGAGTCCTGATGTCGCTGAACAAACACGTGTCTGGAAGGGCCCTCCCCGTCGTAACTCGAGAATATACCCCAGATTCCGGCCGCAACTCGAGCAAAACCATGAGACTTCCCCCTCGCCGCGAGATGAGGCCCGATTCCCCTGCACTGCATGCAGAGCAATTCCGTGTCCACATCAAACGTGAAAGGAGCCTTGATTTCCTTGATGGCACTCCAGAGAAAACCCAAGATCACTGTCTCAAGTCTAGAGGGATCCTGAGGTCACTGGAGCAACACGAAAAGGCTCCCTGGACCCCAAATCAACTCGAGATGAGAGCTTAGTCCCTGGCTTCGACTCAAGAGGAATACCAACTTTCCACAAGCACCTCAAGAGGAGGCTTCTCTCAACTACAGGTATGTGAGAGGACCCTGAGTTCGTGGCCTCAAGTGGAATGGACACCGAGATGCTCTGACTCGAAGTAAGGCCGGATATCCCTGCAGTGAATTGAATGCAGGCTCGTCTTGCATCTCCCAAGATGAAGCGATGTCTGAATCCCCTGTGGAGACCACAGAGAAAGTCCTAGTTCTCCGATTCATCGCGACCAGAGGCCTCACATCCTTTGAAAACTCGAGAGGTCCGCGGAGATCAATGCTTCCAAAGGAGACGATGCCTGACTCTTCTTGAAAATGGATAGGAGTCCCAGGATCCCTGTGGCACGTGGAAAGGGACCCTGGGTTTCCGCCTCACGTGGAGACGCGTCCCAAAGGCCATGCCAATACTCGAGGAGAATCCCGAGGTGTCCCTCGCACCTAGGCAGAAGTCCTGACGTCGCTGAACAAACACTTGTCTGGAAGGGCCCTCCCCTTCGTAACTCGAGAATATACCCCAGGTTCCCGCCGCAACTCGAGAAAAACCATGAGACTTCCCATTCGCCGCGAGATAATGCCCGATTCCCCTGCACTGCGTGCAGAGCAATTCGGTGTTCCACATCAAACGTGAAAGGAGCCTTGATTTCCTTGATGGCACTCCAGAGAAAACCCAAGATCACTGTCTCAAGTCTAGAGGGATCCTGAGGTCACTGGAGCAACACGAAAGGGCTCCGTGGACCCCAAATCAACTCGAGATGAGAGCTTAGTCCCTGGCTTCGAATCAAGAGGAATATCAACTTTCCACAAGCACCTCAAGAGGAGGCTTCTCTCAGCTACAGGTATGTGAGAGGGACCCTGAGTTTGTGGCCTCAAGTGAAATGGACACCCAGATGCTCTGACTCCAAGTAAGGCCGGATATCCCTGCAGTGAAATGAATGCAGGCTCGTCTTGAATCTCCCAAGACGAAGGGTTGTCTGAATCCCCTGTGGAGACCACAGAGAAAGACCTAGTCCTCCGCCTCATCGCGACCGGAGGCCTCACATCCTTTGAAAACTCGAGAGGTCGGCGGAGATCAATGCTTCCAAAGGAGACGATGCTTGACTCCTCTTGAAAATGGATAGGAGTCCCAGGATCCCTGTGGCACGTGGCAAGGGACCCTGGGTCTCCCGCCTAACGTGGAGACGGGTCCCAATTGCCATGCCAAGACTCGAGGAGAATCCCGAGGTGTCCCTCGCACCTAGGCAGGAGTCCTGACGTCGCTGAATAAACACGTGTCTGGAAGGGCCCTCCCCGTCGTAACTCGAGAATATACCCCAGGTTCCGGCCGCAACTCGAGAAAAACCATGAGACTTCTCCCTCGCCGCGAGATGAGGCCCGATTCCCCTGCACTGCGTGCAGAGCAATTCCGTGTTCCACATCAAACGTGAAAGGAGCCTTGATTTCCTTGATGGCACTCCAGAGAAAACCCAAGATAACTGTCTCAATTCTAGAGGGATCCTGAGGTCACTGGAGCAACACGAAATTTCTCCGTGGACCCCAAATCAACTTGAGATGAGAGCTTAGTTCCTGGCTTCGACTGAAGAGGAATACCAACTTGCCACAAGCACCTCAAGAGGAGGCTTCTCTCAGGTACATGTATGTAAGAGGGACCCTGAGTTTGTGGCCTCAAGTGGAATGGACACCGAGATACTCTGACTCGAAGTAAGGCCGGATATCCCTGCAGTGAATTGAAGGCAGGCTCGACTTGCATCTCCCAAGACGAAGGGATGTCTGAATCCCCTGTGGAGACGACAGAGAAAGACCTAGTCCTCCGCCTCATCGCGACCGGAGGCCTCACATCCTTTGAAAACTCGAGAGGTCTGCTGAGATCAATGCTTCCCAAGGAGACGATGCCTGACTCCTCTTGAAAATGGATAGGAGTCCCAGGATCCCTGTGGCACGTCGAAAGGGACCCTGTGTCTCCCGTCTCACGTGGAGACGCGTCCCAATTGCCATGCCAAGTCTCGAGGAGAATCCCGAGGTGTCCCTCGCACCTAGGCAGGAGTCCTGACGTCGCTGAACAAACACGTGTCTGGAAGGGCCCTCCCCGTCGTAACTGAGAATATATCCCAGGTTCCAGCCGCAACTCGAGAAAAACCATGAGACTTCCCCTCGCCGGGAGATGAGGCCCGATTCCCCTGCACTGTGTGCAGAGCAATTCCGTGTTCCACATCAAACGTGAAAGGAGCCTTGATTTCCTTGATGGCACTCCAGAGAAAACCCAAGATCACTGTCTCAAGTCTAGAGGGATCCTGAGGTCACTGGAGCAACACGAAAGTGCTCTGTCTAACCCAAATCAACTCGAGATGAGAGCTTAGTCCCTGGCTTCGACTCAAGAGGAATACCAACTTTCCACAAGCACCTCAAGAGGAGGCTTCTCTCAGCTACAGGTATGTGAGAGGGACCCTGAGTTTGTGGCCTCAAGTGGAGTGGACACCGAGAGGCTCTGACTCGAAATAAGACCGGATATCCATGCAGTGAATTGAATGCAGGCTCGTCTTGCATCTCCCAAGACGAAGGGATGTCTGAATCCCCTGTGGAGACCACAGAGAAAGACCTAGTTCTCCGCCTCATCGCAACCGGAGGCCTCACATCCTTTGAAAACTCGAGCGGTCCCCGCAGAACAAAGCTTCCAATGGAGACGATGCCTGACTCCTCTTGAAAATGGATAGGAGTCCCAGGATCCCTGTGGCACGTGGAAAGGGACCCTGGGTCTCCCGCCTCACGTGGAGACGCGTCCCAATTGCCATGACAAGACTCGAGGAGAATCCCGAGGTGTCCCTCGCCCCTAGGCAGGAGTCATGACGTCGCTGAACAAACACGTGTCTGGAAGGGACCTCCCCGTCGTAACTCGAGAATATAAATCAGGTTCCGGCCGCAACACGAGAAAAAATATGAGACTTCCCTCTCGCCGCGAGATGAGGCCCGATGCCCCTGCACTGCGTGCAGAGCAATTCCGTGTTCCACATCAAACGTGAAAGGAGCCTTGATTTCCTTGATGGCACTCCAGAGAAAACCCAAGATCACTGTCTCAAGTCTAGAGAGATCCTGAGGTCACTGGAGCAACACGAAAGGGCTCCGTGGACCCCAAATCAACTCGGGATGAGAGCTTAGTCCCTGGCTTCGTCTGAAGAGGAATACCAACTTTCCACAAGCACATCAAGAGGAGGCTTCTCTAAGCTACAGGTATGTGAGAGGGACATTGAGTTTGTGGCCTCAAGTGGAATGGACACCGAGATGCTCTGACTCGAAGTAAGGCCGGATATGCCTGCAGTGAATGGAATGCAGGCTCGTCTTGCATCTCCGAAGACGAAGGGATGTCTGAATCCCCTGTGGAGACCACAGAGAAAGAACTAGTCGTCCGACTCCACGCGACCGGAGGCCTCACATCCTTTGAAAACTCGAGAGGTCCGCGGAGATCAATGCTTCCAAAGGAGACGATGCCTCACTCCTCTTGAAAATGGATAGGAGTCCCAGGATCCCTGTGGCACGTGGAAAGGGACCCTGGGTCTCCCGTCTCACGTGGAGACGCGTCCCAATTGCCATGCCAAGACTCGAGGAGAATCCCGAGGTGTCCCTCGCACCTAGGCAGGAGTCCTGACGTCGCTGAACAAACACGTGTCTGGAAGGGCCCTCCCCGTCGTAACTCGAGAATATACCCCAGGTTCCGGCCGCAACTCGAGAAAAACCATGACACTTCCCCCTCGCCGCGAGATGAGCCCTGATTCCCCTGCACTGCGTGCAGAGCAATTCCGTGTTCCACATCAAACGTGAAAGAAGCCTTGATTTCCTTGATGGCACTCCAGAGAAAACCCAAGATCACTGTCTCAAGTCTAGAGGGATCCTGAGGTCGCTGGAGCAACACGAAAGGGCTCCGTGTACCCCAAATCAACTCGAGATGAGAGCTTAGTCCCTGGCTTTGACTCAAGTGGAATACCAACTTTCCACAAGCACCTCAAGAGGAGGCTTCTCTCAGCTACAGATATGTGAGAGGGACCCTGAGTTTGTGGCCTCAAGTGGAATGGACACCGAGATGCTCTGACTCGAAGTAAGGCCGGATATGCCTGCAGTGAATTGAATGCAGGCTCGTCTTGCATCTCCGAAGACGAAGGGATGTCTAAATCCCCTGTGGAGACCACAGAGAAAGACCTAGTCGTCCGACACAACGCGACCGGAGGCCTCACATCCTTTGAAAACTCGAGAGGTCCGCGGAGATCAATGCTTCCAAAGGAGACGATGCCTGCCTCCTCTTGAAAATGGATAGGAGTCCCAGGATCCCTGTGGCACGTCGAAAGGGACCCTGGGTCTCCCGCCTCACGTGGAGACGCGTCCCAATTGCCATGCCACGACTCGAGGAGAATCCCGAGGTGTCCCTCGAACCTAGGCAGGAGTCCTGACGTCGCTGAACAAACACGTGTCTGGAAGGGCCCTCCCCGTCGTAACTCGAGAATATACCCCCGGTTCCGGCCACAACTCGAGAAAAACCATGAGACTTCCAGCTCGCCGCGAGATGAGGCCCGATTCCCCTGCACTGCGTGCAGAGCAATTCCGTGCTCCACATCAAACGTGAAAGGAGCCTTGATTTCCTTGATGGCACTCCAGAGAAACCCCAAGATGACTGTCTCAAATCTAGAGGGATCCTGAGGTCACTGGAGCAACACGAAAGGGCTCCGTGGACCCCAAATCAACTCGAGATGAGAGCTTTTCCCTGGCTTCGACTCAAGAGGAATACCAACTTTCCACAAGCACCTCAAGAGGAGGATTCTCTCAGCTACAGGTATGTGAGAGGGACCCTGAGTTTGTGGCCTCAAGTGGAATGGACACCGAGATGCTCTGACTCGAAGTAAGGCCGGATATCCTTGCAAAGAATTGAATGCAGGCTCGTCTTGCATCTCCCAAGACGAAGGGATGTCTGAATCCCCTGTGGAGACCACAGAGAATGACCTAGTTCTCCGCCTCATCGCGACCGGAGGCCTCACATCCTTTGAAAACTCGAGAGGTCCGCGCAGAACAAAGCTTCCAAAGGAGACGATGCCTGACTCATCTTGAAAATGGATAGGAGTCCCAGGATCCGTTTGGCACGTGGAAAGGGATCCTGGGTCTCCACCTCAGGTGGAGACGCGTCCCAATTGCCATGCCAAGACTCGAGGAGAATCCCGAGGTGTCCCTCACACCTAGGCAGGAGTCCTGCCGTCGCTGAACAAACACGTGTCTGGAAGGGCCCTCCCCGTCATAACTCGAGAATATACCCCAGGTTCCGGCCGCAACTCGAGAAAAACCATGAGACTTCCGCCTCTCCGCGAGATGAGGCCCGATTCCCCTTCACTTCGTGCAGAGCAATTCCGTGTTCCACATCAAACGTGAAAGGAGCCTTGATTTCCTTGATGGCACTCCAGAGAAAACCCAAGATCACTGTCTCAAGTCTAGAGGGATCCTGAGGTCACTGGATCAACACGAAAGGGCTCCGTGGACCCCAAATCCACTCGAGATGAGAGCTTAGTCCCTGGCTTCGACTTAAGAGGAATACCAACGTTCCACAAGCACCTCAAGAGGAGGCTTCTCTCAGCTACAGGTATGTGAGAGGGACCCTGAGTTTGTGGCCTCAAGTGGAATGGACGCCGAGATGCTCTGACTCGAAGTAAGGCCGGATATGCCTGCAGTGAATTGAATGCAGGCTCGTCTTGGATCTCCCAAGACGAAGGGATGTCTGAATCCCCTGTGGAGACCACAGAGAAAGACCTAGTTCTCCGCCTCAACGCGACCGGAGGCCTCACATCCTTTGAAAATTCGAGAGGTCCGCGCAGAACAAAGCTTCCAAAGGAGACGATGCCTGACTCCTCTTGAAAATGGATAGGAGTCCCAGGATCCCTGTGGCACGTGGAAAGGGACCCTGGGTCTCCCGCCTCACGTGGAGACGGGTCCCAATTGCCATGCCAAGACTCGAGAGGAATCCCGAGGTGTCCCTTGCACCTAGGCAGGAGTCCTGACGTCGCTGAACAAACACGTGTCTGGAAGGGCCCTCCCCGTCGTAACTCGAGAATATACCCCAGGTTCCGGCCGCAACTCGAGAAAAAATATGAGACTTCCCCCTCGCCGCGAGATGAGGCCCGATTCCCCTGCACTGCGTGCAGAGCAATTCCGTGTTCCACATCAAACGTGAAAGGAGCCTTGATTTCCTTGATGGCACTCCAGAGAAAACCCAAGATCACTGTCTCAAGTCTAGAGGGATCCTGAGGTCACTGGAGCAACACGAAAGGGCTCCGTGGACCCCAAATCAACTCGGGATGAGAGCTTAGTCCCTGGCTTCGTCTGAAGAGGAATACCAACTTTCCACAAGCACATCAAGAGGAGGCTTCTCTAAGCTACAGGTATGTGAGAGGGACATTGAGTTTGTGGCCTCAAGTGGAATGGACACCGAGATGCTCTGACTCGAAGTAAGGCCGGATATGCCTGCAGTGAATGGAATGCAGGCTCGTCTTGCATCTCCCAAGACGAAGGGATGTCTGAATCCCCTGTGGAGACCACAGAGAAAGACCTAGTCGTCCGACTCCACGCGACCGGAGGCCTCACATCCTTTGAAAACTCGAGAGGTCCGCGGAGATCAATGCTTCCAAAGGAGACGATGCCTCACTCCTCTTGAAAATGGATAGGAGTCCCAGGATCCCTGTGGCACGTGGAAAGGGACCCTGGGTCTCCCGCCTCACGTGGAGACGCGTCCCAATTGCCATGCCAAGACTCGAGGAGAATCCCGAGGTGTCCCTCGCACCTAGGCAGGAGTCCTGACGTCGCTGAACAAACACGTGTCTGGAAGGGCCCTCCCCGTCGTAACTCGAGAATATACCCCAGGTTCCGGCCGCAACTCGAGAAAAACCATGAGACTTGTCCCTCGCCGAGAGATGAGGCCCCATTCCCCTGCACTGCGTGCAGAGCAATTCCGTGTTTCACCTCAAACGTGAAAGGAGCCTTGATTTCCTTGATGGCACTCCAGAGAAAACCCAAGATCACTGTCTCAAGTCTAGAGGGATCCTGAGGTCACTGGAGTAACACGAAAGGGCTCCGTGGACCCCAAATCAACTCGACATGAGAGCATAGTCCCTGGCTTCGACTCAAGAGGAATACCAACTTTTCACAAGCACGTCAAGAGGAGGCTTCTCTCAGCTACAGGTATGTGAGAGGGACCCTGAGTTTGTGGCCTCAAGTAGAATGGACACCGAGATGCTCTGACTCGAAGTAAGGCCGGATATCCCTGCAGTGAATTGAATGCAGGCTCGTCTTGCATCTCCGAAGACGAAGGGATGTCTGAATCCCCTGTGGAGACCACAGAGAAAGACCTAGTTCTCCGCCTCATCGCGACCGGAGGCCTCACATCCTTTGAACACTCGAGAGGTCCGCGGAGATCAATGCTTCCAAAGGAGCCGATGCCTGACTCCTCTTGAAAATGGATAGGTGTGCCAGGTTCCCTGTGGCACGTGGAAAGGGACCCTGGGTCTCCCGCCTCACGTGGAGACGCGTCCCAATTGCCATGCCAAGACTCGAGGAGAATCCCGAGGTGTCCCTCGCACCTAGGCAGGAGTCCTGACGTTGCTGAACAAACACGCGTCTGGAAGGGCCCTCCCCGTCGTAACTCGAGAATATATCCCAGGGTCCGTCCGCAACTCGAGAAAAACCATGAGACTTCCCCATCGCCCCGAGATGAGGCCCGATTCCGTGCACTGCGTGCAGAGCAATTCCATGTTCCACATCAAATGTGAACGGAGCCTTGATTTCCTTGAAGGCACTCCAGAGAAAACCCAAGATCACTGTCTCAAGTCTAGAGGGATCCTGAGGTAACTGGAGCAACACGAAAGGGCTCCGTGGACCCCAAGTCAACTCGAGATGAGAGCTTAGTCCCTGGCTTCGACTCAAGAGGAATACCAACTTTGCACAAGCACGTCAAGAGGAGGCTTCTCTCAGCAAGAGGTATGTGAGAGGGACCCTGAGTTTGTGGCCTCAAGTGGAATGGACACATAGATTCTCTGACTCGAAGTAAGGCCGGATATCTCTCCAGTGAATTGAATGGAGGCTCGTCTTGCATCTCCCAAGACGAAGGGATGTCTGAATCCCCTGTGGAGACGACAGAGAAAGACCTATTCCTCCGCCTCATCGCGACCGGAGGCCTCACATCCTTTGAAAACTCGAGAGGTCTGCGGAGATCATTGCTTCCAAAGAGACGTTGCCTGACTCCTCTTGAAAATGGATAGGAGTCCCAGGATCCCTGTGGCACCTCGAAAGGGACCCTGGGTCTCCCGCCTCACGTGGAGATGCGTCCCAATTGCCATGCCAAGACTCGAGGAGAATCCCGAGGTGTAACTCGCAACTAGGCAGGAGTCCTGACGTCACTGAACAAACACGTGTCTGGAAGGGCCCTTCCCATTGTAACTCTAGACTATACCCAAGCTTCCGGCCGCAACTCGAGAAGAACCATGAGACTTCCCCCTCGCCGCGAGATAATGCCCGATTCACCTGCACTGCGTGCAGAGCAATTCCGTGTTCCACATCAAACATGAAAGGAGACTTGATTTCCTTGATGGCACTCCAGAGAAAACCCAAGATAACTTTTTCAAGTCTAGAGGGATCCTGACGTCACTGGAGCAAAACGAAAGGGCTCCGTGGACCCCAAATCAACTCGAGATGCGAGGTTAGTCCCTGGCTTCGACTCAAGAGGAATACCAGCTTTCCACAAGCACCTGAAGAGTAGGCTTCTCTCAGCTACAGGTATGTGAGAGGGCCCCTTAGTTTGTTGCCTCAAGCAGAATGGACAATGAGATGCTCTGACTCGAAGTAAGGCCGGATATCCCTGCAGTGAAGTGAATGCAGGCTCGTCTTGCATCTCCCAAGAAGAACGGATGTCTGAATCCCCTGTGGAGACCACAGAGAAAGACCTAGTCCTCCGCGTCATCGCGACCGGAGGCCTCACATCCTTTGAAAACTCAGGAGGTCTGCGGAGATCAATGCTTCCAAAGGAGACGATGCCTGACTCCTCTTGAAAATGGATAGGAGTCCCAGGATCACTGTGCCACGTGGAAAGGGACACTGGGTCTCATGCCTCACGTGGAGACACGTCCCAATTACCATGCCAAGACTCGAGGAGAATCCTGAGGTGTCCCTCACACTTAGGCAGGAGTCCTGAGGTCGCTGAACAAACACGTGTCTGGAAGGGTCCTCCCCGTCGTAACTCGAGAATATACCCCAGGTTCCGGCCGCAACTCGAGAAAAACCATGAGACTTCCCCCTCGCCGCGAGATGAGGCCCGATTCCCCTGCACTGCGTGCAGAGCAATTCCGTATTCCACATCAAAAATGAAAGGAGCCTTGATTTCCTTGATGGCACTCCAGAGAAAACCCAAGATCACCGTCTCAAGTCTAGAGGGATCCTGAGGTCACTGGAGCAACACAAAAGGGCTCCGTGGACCCCAAATCAACTCGAGATGAGAGCTTAGTCCCTGGCTTCGACTCAAGAGGAATACCAACTTTCCACAAGCACCTCAAGAGGAGGCTTCTCTCAGCTACAGGTATGTCAGAGGGACCCTGAATTTGTGGCCTCAAGTGGAATGGACACCGAGATTCTCTGACTCGAAGTAAGGCCGGATATCCCTGCAGTGAATTGAATGCAGGCTCATCTTGCATCTCCCAAGACGAAGCGATGTCTGAATCCCCTGTTGAAACGACAGAGAAAGACCTAGTCCTCCGCCTCATCGCGACCTGAGGCCTCACATCCTTTGAAAACTCGAGAGGTCTGCGGAGATCAATGCTTCCAAAGGAGACGATTCCTGACTCCTCTTTAAAATGGATAGAAGTCCCAGGATCACTGTGGCACGTGGAAAGGGACCCTGGGTCTCCCGCCTCACGTGGAGACGCATCCCAATTGCCATGCCAAGACTCGAGGAGAATCCCGAGGTGTCCCTCGCACCTAGGCTGGAGTCCTGACGTCGCTGAACAAACACGTGTATGGAAGGGCCCTCCCCGTCGTAACTTGAGAATATACCCTAGGTTCTGCACGCAACTCGAGAAAAACCATGAGACTTCCCCCTCGCCGTGAGATGAAGCCCGATTCCCCTGCACTGCGTGCAGAGCAACTCCGTGTTCCACTTCAAACGTGAAAGGAGCCTTGATTTCCTTGATGGCCCTCCAGAGAAAACCCAAGATCACTGTCTCAAGTCTAGACGGATCCTGAGGTCACTGTAACAACACGAAAGGGCTCTGTGGACCGCAAATCAACTCGAGATGAGAGCTTAGTCCCTGGCTTCGACTCGAGAAGAATACCAACTTTCCACAAGCACCTCAAGAGGAGGCTTCTCTCAGCTACAGGTATGTGAGAGGGACCCTGAGTTTGTGGCCTCAAGTGGAATGTCAACCGAGATGCTCTGACTCGAAGTAAGGCCAGATATCCCTGCAGTGAATTGAATGCAGGCTCGTCTTGCATCTCCCAAGACGAAGGGATGTCTGAATCCCCTGTGGAGACCACAGAGAAAGACCTAGTCCTCCGCCTCATCGCGACCGGAAACCTCACATCCTTTCAAAACTCGAGAGGTCCACGGAGATCAATGCTTCCAAAGGAGACGATGCCTGACTCCACTTGAAAATGGATAGGAGTCCCAGGATCCCTGTGGCACGTGGAAAGGGACCCTGAGTCTCCCGCATCACGTGGAGACGCGTCCCAATTGCCATGCCAAGACTCGAGGAGAATCCCGAGGTGTCCCTCGCACCTAGGCAGGAGTCCTGACGGCGCTGAACAAACAGGTGTCTGGAAGGGCCCTCCCCGTCGTAACTCGAGAATATACCCCAGGTTCCGGCCGCAACTCGAGAAAAACCATGAGACTTCCCCCTCGCCGTGAGATGAGGCCCCATTCCCCTGCACTGCATGCAGAGAAATTCCGTGTTCCACATCAAACCTGAAAGGATCCTTGATTTCCTTGATGGCACTCCAGAGAAAACCCAAGATCACTGTCTCAAGTCTAGAGGGATCCTGAGGTCACTGGAGCAACACAAAAGGGCTCCGTGGACCCCAAATCAACTCGAGATGAGAGCTTAGTCCCTGGCTTCGACTCAAGAGGAATTCCAACTTTCCATAAGCACCTCAAGAGGAGGCTTCTCTCAGCTACAGGTATGTGAGATGGACCCTGAGTTTGTGGCCTCAAGTGGAATGGACACCGAGACGCTCTGACTCGAAGTAAGGCCGGATATCCCTGCAGTGAATTGAATCCAGCCTCGTCTTGTATCTCCCGAGACGAAGGGATGTCTGAATCCCCTGTGGAGACCACAGAGAAAGACCTAGTTCTCCGCCTCATCGCGAGCGGAGTCCTCACATCCTTTCAAAAGTCGAGAGGTCCGCGGAGATCAACGCTTCCAAAGGAGACGATGCCTGACTCTTCTTGAAAATGGATAGGAGGCCCAGGATCCCTGTGGCACGTGGAAAGGGTCCCTGGGTCTCCCGCCTCACGTGGAGAAGCGTCCCAATTGCCATGCCAAGACTCGAGGAGAATCCCGAGGTGTCCCTCGCACCTAGGCGGAGTCCTGACGTCGCTGAACAAACACGTGTCTGGAAGGGCCCTCCCCGTCGTACCTCGAGAATATACCCCAGGTTCCGGCCGCAACTCGAGAAAAACCATGAGACTTCCCCTCGCCGCGACATGAGGCGCGATTCTCCTGCACTGCTTGCAGAGCAATTCCGTGTTCCACATCAAACGTGAAAGGAGCCTTGATTTCCTTGATGGCACTCCAGAGAAAACCCACGATCACTGTCTCAAGTCTAGAGGGATCCTGAGGTCACTGGAGCAACACGAATGGGCTCCATGGACCCCAAATCAACTCGAGATGAGAGCTTAGTCCCTGGCTTCGACTCAAGAGGAATACCAACTTTCCACAAGCACCTCAAGAGGAGGCTTCTCTCAGCTACATGTATGTGAGAGGGACCCTGAGTTTGTGACCTCAAGTGGAATGGACACCGAGATGCTCTGACTCGAAGTAAGGCCGGATATCCCTGCAGTGAATTGAATGCAGGCTCGTCTTGCATCTCCCAAGATGAAGGGATGTCTGAATCCCCTGTGGAGACCACAGAGAAAGACCTAGTTCTCCGCCTCATTGCGACCGGAGGCCTCACATCCGTTCAAAACTGGAGAGGTCCGCGGAGATCAATGCTTCCAAAGGAGACGATGCCTGACTCCTCTTGAAAATGGATAGAAGTCCCAGGATCCCTGTGGCACATGGAGAGGGACCCTGGGTCTCACGCCTCAGGTGGAGAAGCGTCCCAATTGCCATGCCAAGACTCGCGGAGAATCCAGAGTTTTCCCTCGCACCTAGGCAGGAGTCCTGACGTCGCTGAACAAACACGTGTCTGGAAGGGCCCTCCCCGTCGTAACTCGAGAATATACCCCAGGTTCCGGCCGCGACTCGAGAAAAACCATGAGACTTCCCCCTCACCGCGAGATGAGGCCCGATTCCCCTGCACTGCGTGCAGAGCAATTCCGTGTTCCACATCAAACGTGAAAGGAGCCTTGATTTCCTTGATGGCACTCCAGAGAAAACCCAAGATCACTGTCTCAAGTCTAGAGGGATCCTGAGGTCACCGGAGCAACACGAAAGGGCTCCGTGGACCCCAAATCAACTCGAGATGAGAGATTAGTCCCTGGCTTCAACTCAAGAGGAATACAAACTTTCCACAAGCCCCTCAAGAGGAGGCTTCTCTCAGCTACAGGTATGTGAGAGGGACCTTGAGTTTGTGGCATCAAGTGGAATGGACACCGAGATGCTCTGACTCAAAATAATGCCGGATATCCCTGCAGTGAATTGAAAGCAGGCTCGTCTTGCATCTCCCAAGACGAAGTGATGTCTGAATCCCCTGTGCAGAACACAGAGAAAGACCTAGTCCTCCGCCTCAACGCGACCGGAGGCCTCACATCCTTTGAAAACTCGAGAGGTCTGCAGAGATCAATGCTTCCAAAGGAAACGATGCCTACTACTCTTGAAAATGGATAGGAGTCCCAGGATCACTGTGGCACGTGGAAAGGGACCCTGGGTCTCCCGCCTCACGTGGAGACGCGTCTCAATTGCCATGCCAAGACTCGAGGAGAATCCCGAGGTGTCCCTCGCACCTAGGCAGGGTCCTGACGTCGCTGAACAATCACGTGTCTGGAAGGGCCCTCCCCTTCGTAACTCGAAAATATACCCAAGGTTCTGGCTGCAACTCGAGAAAAACCATGAGATTTCCCCCTCGCCGCGAGTTGAAGCCCGATTCCCCTGCACTGCATGCAGAGCAATTCCGTGTTCCACATCAAACGTGAAAGGAGCCTTGATTTCCTTGATGGCACTCCAGAGAAAACCCAAGATCACTGTCTGAAGTCTAGAGGGATCCTGAGGTCACTGGAGCAACACGAAAGGGCTCCGTGGACCCCAAATCAACTCGAGATGAGAGCTTAGTCCCTGGATTAAACTCAAGAGGAATACCAACTTTCCACAAGCACCTCAAGAGGAGGCTTCTCTCAGCTACAGGTATGTGAGAGGAACCCTGAGTTTGTGGCCTCAAGTGGAATGGACACCGAGATGCTCTGACTCGAAGTAAGGCCGGATATCCCTGCAGTGAATTGAATGCAGGCTCGTCTTGCATCTCCCAAGACGAAGGGATGTCTGAATCCGCTGTGGAGACGACAGAGAAAGACCTAGTCCTCTGCCTCATCGCGACCGGAGGCCTCACATCCTTTGAAAATTCGAGAGGTATGCGGAGATCAATGCTTCCAAAGGAGACGATGCTTGACTCCTGTTGAAAATGGATAGGAGTCCCAGGATCCCTGTGGCACGTGGAAAGGGACACTGGGTCTCCCGCCTCACGTGGAGACGCGTCCCAATTGCCATGCCAAGACTCGAGGAGAATCCCGAGGTGTCCCTCGCACCTAGGCAGGAGTCCTGACGTCGCTGAACAAACACGTGTCTGGAAGGGCCCTCCCCGTTGTAATTCGAGAATATACCCCAGGTTCCGGCCGCAACTCGAGAAAAACCATGAGACTTCCCCCTCGCTGCGAGATGAGGCCCGATTCCCCTGCACTGCGTGCAGACCAATTCCGTGTTCCACATCAAACGTGAAAGGAGCCTTGATTTCCTTGATGGCACTCCAGAGAAAACCCAAGATCACTGTCTCAAGTCTAGAGGGATCCTGAGGTCACTGGAGCAACAGGAAAGGGCTCCGTGGACCCCAAATCAACTCGAGATGAGAGCTTAGTCCCTGGCTTCGACTCAAGAGGAATACCAACTTTCCCCAAGCACCTCAAGAGGAGGCTTCTCTCAGCTACAGGTATGTGAGAGGGACCCGGAGATTGTGGCCTCAAGTGGAATGGACACCGAGATGCTCTGACTCGAAGTAAGGCCGGATATCCCTGCAGTGAATTGAATGCAGGCTCGTCTTGCATCTCCCAAGACGAAGGGATGTCTGAATCCCCTGTGGAGACCACAGAGAAAGACCTAATTTTCCGCCTCATCGCGAACGGTGGCCTCACATCCTTTGAAAATTCGAGAGGTCCACGGAGATCAATGCTTCCAAAGGAGACGATGCCTGACTCCTCTTGAAAATGGATAGGAGTCCCAGGATCACTGTGGCACGTGGAAAGGGACCCTGGGTCTCCCGCCTCACGTGGAGACGCGTCCCAATTGCCATGCCAAGACTCGAGGAGAATCCCGAGGTGTCCCTCGCACCTAGGCAGGAGTCCTGACGTCGCTGAACAAACACGTGTCTGGAAGGGCCCTCCCCATCGTAACTCGAGAATATACCCAAGGTTCCGGCCGCAACTCGAGAAAAACCATGAGATATCCCCCTCGCCGCGAGTTGAGGCCCGATTCCCCTGCACTGCGTGCAGAGCAATTCTGTGTTCCACTTCAAACGTGAAAGGAGCCTTGATTTCCTTGATGGCACTCCAGAGAAAACCCAAGATCACTGTCTCAAGTCTAGAGGGATCCTGAGGTCACTGGAGCAAAACGAAAGGGCTCCGTGGACCCCAAATCAACTCGAGATGAGAGCTTAGTCCCTGGCTTAGACTCAAGAGGAATACCACTTTCCACAAGCACCTCAAGAGGAGGCTTCTCTCAGCTACAGGTAAGTGAGAGGGACCCTGAGTTTGTGGCCTCAAGTGCAATGGACACCGAGATGCTCTGACTCGAAGTAAGGCCGGATATCCCTGCAGTGGATTGAATGCAGGCTGGTCTTGCATATCCCAAGACGAAGGGATGTCTGAATCCCCTGTGGAGACCACAGAGAAAGACCGAGTTCTCCGCCTCATCGAGACCGGAGACCTCACATCCTTTGAAAACTCGAGCGGTCCGTGGAGATCAATGCTTCCAAAGGAGACGATGCCTGACTCCTCTTGAAAATGGATAGGAGTCCCAGGATCCGTGTGGCATGTGGAAAGGGACACTGGGTCTCCCGCCTCACGTGGAGCCGGGTCCAAATTGCCATGCCAAGACTCGAGGAGAATCCCGAGCTGTCCCTCGCACCTAGGCAGGAGTCCTGACATCGCTGAACAAACACGTGTCTGGAAGGGCCCTCCCCGTCGTAACTCGAGAATATACCCCAGGTTCCGGCCGCAACTCGAGAAAAACCATGAGATTTCCCCCTCGCCGCGAGTTGAGGCCCGATTCCCCTGTACTGCGTGCAGAGCAATTCCGTGTTCCACATCAAACTTGAAAGGAGCCTTGATTTCCTTGATGGCACTCCAGAGAAAACCCAAGATCACTGTCTCAAGTCTAGAGGGATCCTAAGGTCACTGGAGCAACACGAAAGGGCTCCATGGACCCCAAATCAACTCGAGATGAGAGCTTAGTCCCTGGCTTAGACTCAAGAGGAATACCACTTTCCACAAGCACCTCAAGAGGAGGCTTCTCTCAGCTACAGGTAAGTGAGAGGGACCCTGAGTTTGTGGCCTCAAGTGAAATGGACACCGAGATGCTCTGACTCGAAGTAAGGCCGGATATCCCTGCAGTGAATTGAACGCAGGCTCGTCTTGCATCTCCCAAGACGAAGGGATGTCTGAATCCCCTGTGAAGACCACAGAGAAAGACCTAATTTTCCGCCTCATCGCGACCGGTGGCCTCACATCATTTGAAAATTCGAGAGGTCCGCGGAGATCAATGCTTCCAAAGGAGACGATGCCTGACTCCTCTTGAAAATGGATAGGAGTCCCAGGATCCCTGTGGCACGTGGAAAGGGACCCTGGGTCTCCCGCCTCACGTGGAGACGCGTCCAAATTGCCATGCCAAGACTCGAGGTGAATCCCGAGGTGTCCCTCGCACCTAGGCAGGAGTCCTCACATCGCTGAACAAACTCGTGTCTGGAAGGGCCCTCCCCGTCGTAACTCGAGAATATACCCCAGGTTCCGGCCGCAACTCGAGAACAACCATGAGACTTCCCCCTCCCCGCGAGATGAGGCCGATTCCCCTGCACTGAGTGCAGACAAATTCCGTGTTCCATATCCAACGTGAAAGGAGCCTTGATTTCCTTGATGGCACTCCAGAGAAAACCCAAGATCACTGTCTCAAGTCTAGAGGGATCCTGAGGTCACTGGAGCAACACGAAAGGGCTCCGTGGACCACAAATCAACTCGAGATGAGAGCTTAGTCCCTGGCTTCGACTCAAGAGGAATACCAACTTTCCACAAGCACCTCAAGAGGAGGCTTCTCTCAGCTACAGGTATGTGAGAGGGACCCTGAGTTTGTGGCCTCAAGTGGAATGGACACCGAGATGCTCTGACTCGAAGTAAGGCCGGATATCCCTGCAGTGAATTGAATGCAGGCTCGTCTTGCATCTCAAATGATGAAGGGATGTCTGAATCCCCTGTGGAGCCCACAGAGAAAGACCTAGTCCTCCGCCTCAACGCGACCGGAGGCCTCACATCCTTAGAAAACTCGAGAGGTCCGCGGAGATCAATACTTCTGAAGGAGACGATGCCTGACTCATCTTGAAAATGGATAGGAGTCCCAGGATCCCTGTGGCACGTGGAAAGGGACCCTGGGTCTCCTGCCTCACGTGGAGACGCGTCCCAATTGCCATGCCAAGACTCGAGGAGAATCCCGAGGTGTCCCTTGCACCTAGGCAGGAGTCCTGAGGTCGCTGAACAAACACTTTTCTGGAAGGGCCCTCCCCGTCGTAACTCGAGAATATACCCCATGTTTCGGACGCAACTCGAGAAAAACCATGAGACTTCCCCCTCGCCGCGAGATGAGGCCCGATTTCCCTGCACTGCGAGCAGAGCAATTCCGTATTCCACATCAAAAATGAAAGGAGCCTTGATTTCCTTGATGGCACTCCAGAGAAAACCCAAGATCACTGTCTCAAGTCTAGAGGGATCCTGAGGTCACTGGAGCAACACGAAAGGGCTCCGTGAACCCCAAACCAACTCAAGATGAGAGCTTAGTCCCTGGCTTCGAGTCAAGAGGAATACCAACTTTCCACAAGCACCTCAAGAGGAGGCTTCTCTCAGCTACAGGTATGTGAGAGGGCCCCTGAGTTTGTGGCCTCAAGTGGAATGGACACCGAGATGCTCTGACTCGAAGTAAGGCCGGATATCCCTGCAGTGAATTGAATGCAGGCTCGTCTTGCATCTCCCAAGACGAAGGGATGTCTGAATCCCCTTTGGAGACCACAGAGAAAGACCTAATTATCCGCCTGATCGCGAGCGAAGGCTTCACATCCTTTGAAAACTCGAGAGGTCCGCGGAGATCAATGCTTCCAAAGGAGACGATTCCTGACTCCTCTTGAAAATGGATAGGGGTCCCAGGATGGCTGTGGCACGTGGAAAGGGACCCTGGGTCTCCCGCCTCATGTGGAGACGCGTCCCAATTGCCATGCCAAGACTCGAGGAGAATCCCGAGGTGTCCTTCGCACCTAGGCAGGAGTCCTGATGTCGCTGAACAAACACGTGTCTAGAAGGGACCTCCCCGTCGTTACTCGAGAATATACCCCAGGTTCCGGCCGCAACTCGAGAAAAACCATGAGATTTCCCCCTCGCCGTGAGTTGAGGCCCGATTCCCCTGCACTGCATGCAGAGCAATTCCGTGTTCCACATCAAACGTGAAAGGAGCCTTGATTTCGTTGATGGCAGTCCGGAGAAAACCCAAGATCAGTGTCTCAAGTCTAGAGGGATCCTGAGGTCACTGGAGCAACACGAAAGGGCTCCGTGGACCCTAAATCAACTCGAGATGAGAGCTTAGTCCCTGGCTTTAAATCGAGAGGAATACCAAATTTCCACAAGCACCTCAAGAGGAGGCTTCTCTCAGCTAATGGTATGTGAGAGGGACCCTGAGTTTGTCGCCTCAAGTGGAATGTCCACCGAGATGCTCTGACTCGAAGTAAGGCCAGATATCCCTGGAGTGAAGTGAATGCAGCCTCGTCTTGCATCTCCCAAGACGAAGGGATGTCTGAATCCCCTGTGGAGACCACAGAGAAAGACCTAATTTTCCGCTTCCTCGCGACCGGTGGCCTCACATCCTTTGAAAATTCCAGAGGTCTGCGGAGATCAATGCTTCCAAAGGAGACGATGCCTGACTCCTCTTGAAAATGGATAGGAGTCCCAGGATCCCTGTGGCACGTGGAAAGGGACCCTGGTTCTCCCGCCTCACGTGGAGACGCGTCCAAATTGCCATGCCAAGACTCGAGGAGAATCCCGAGCTGTCCCTCGCACCTAGGCAGGAGTTCTCACGTCGCTGAACACACCCGTGTCTGGAAGGGCCCTCCCCGTCGTAACTCGAGAATATACCCCAGGTTCCGGCCGCAACTCGAGAAAAACCATGAGACTTCCCCCTCCCCGCGAGATGAGGCCCGATTCCCCTGCACTGAGTGCAGACAAATTCCGTGTTCCACATCCAACGTGAAAGGACCCTTCATTTCCTTAATGGCACTCCAGAGAAAACCCAAGATCACTGTCTCAAGTCTAGAGGGATCCTGAGGTAACTGTAGCAACAGGAAATGGCTCCGTGGACCCCAAATCAACTCGAGATGAGAGCTTAGTCCCTGGCTTAGACTCAAGAGGAATACCAACTTTCCACAAGCACCTCAAGAGGAGGCTTCTCTCAGCTACAGGTATGTCAGAGGGACCCTGAGTTTGTGGCCTCAAGTGGAATGGACACCGAGATGCTCTGACTCGAAGTAAGGCCGGATATCCCTGCAGTGAATTGAATGCAGGCTCGTCTTGCATCTCCCAAGACGAAGGGTTGTCTGAATCCCCTGTGGAGCCCAGAGAGAAAGACCTAGTCCTCCGCCTCAACGCGACCGGAGGCCTCACATCCTTTGAAAACTCGAGAGGTCCGCGGAGATCAATACTTCCGAAGGAGACGATGCCTGACACCTCTTGAAAATGGATAGGAGTCCCAGGATCCCTGGGGCACGTGGAAAGGGACCCTGGGTCTCCCGCCTCACGGGGAGACGCGTCCCAATTGCCATGCCAAGACTCGAGGAGAATCCCGAGGTGTCCTCGCACCTAGGCAGGAGTCCTGACGTCGCTGAACAAACACGTGTCTGGAAGGGCCCTCCCCGTCTTAACTCGAGAATATACCCCAGGTTCCGGCCGCAACTCGAGAAAAACCATGAGATTTCCCCGTCGCCGCGAGTTGAGGCCCGATTCCCCTGCACTGCGTGCAGAGCAATTCCGTGTTCCACTTCAAACGTGAAAGGAGCCTTGATTTCCTTGATGGCACTCCAGAGAAAACCCAAGATCACTGTCTCAAGTCTAGAGGGATCCTGAGGTCACTGGAGCAACACGAAAGGGCTCCGTGGACCCCATTCAACTCGAGATGAGAGCTTAGTCCCTGGCTTCGACTCAAGAGGAATACCAACTTTCCACAAGCACCTCAAGAGGAGGCTTCTCTCAGCTACAGGTATGTGAGAGGGACCCTGAGTTTGTGGCCTCAAGTGGAATGGACACCGAGATGCTCTGACTCAAAGTAAGGCCGGATATCCCTGCAGTGAATTGAATGCAGGCTCGTCTTGAATCTCCAAAGAAGAAGGGATGTCTGAATCCCCTGTGGAGACCACAGAGAAAGACCTAGTTCTACGCCTCATCGCTACCGGAGGCCTGACATCCTTTGAAAACGCAAGAGGTACGCGGAGATCAATGCTTCCAAAGGAGAGGATGCCTGACTCCTCTTGAAAATGGATAGGAGTCCCAGGATCCCTTTGGCACGTGGGAAGGAACACTGGGTCTCCCGCCTCATGTGGAGACGCGTCCCAATTGCCATGCCAAGACTCGAGGAGAATCCCGAGGCGACCCTCGCCCCTATGCAGGAGTCCTGACGTCGCTGAACAAACACGTGTCTGGAAGGGCCCTCGCCGTCGTAACTCGAGAATATACCCCAGGTTCCGGCCGCAACTCGAGAAAAACCATGAGACTTCGCCCTCGCCGCGAGATGAGGCCCGATTCCCCTGCACTTCGTGCAGAGCAATTCCGTGTTCAACATCAAACGTGAAAGGAGCCTTGATTTCCTTGATGGCACTCCAGAGAAAACCCAAGATCACTGTCTCAAGTCTAGAGGGATCCTGAGGTCACTGGAGCAACACGAATGGGCTCCGTGGACCCAAAATTAACGCGAGATGAGAGCTTAGTCCCTGGCTTCGACTCAAGTGGAATACGAACTTTCCACAAGCACATCAAGAAGAGGCTTCTGTCAGCTACAGGTATGTGAGAGGGACCCTGAGTTTGTGACCTCAAGTGTAATGGACACCGAGATGCTCTGACTCGAAGTAAGGCCGGATATCCCTGCAGTGAATTGAATGCAGGCTCGCCTTGCATCTCCCAAGACGAAGGGAATTCTGAATCCCCTGTGGAGACCACAGAGAAAGACCTAGTTCTCCGCCTCATCGCGAACGGAGGCCTCACATCCTTTGAAAACTCGAGAGGTCCGCGGAGATCAATGCTTCTAAAGCAGACGATGCCTGACTCCTCTTGAAAATGGATAGGAGTCCCAGGATCCTTGTGGCACGTGGAAAGGGACCCTGGGTCTCCCGCCTCACTTGGAGACGCGTTCCAATTGCCATGCCAAGACTCGTGGAGAATCCTGAGGTGTCCCTCGCACCTAGGCAGGAGTCCTGACGTCGCTGAACTAACACGTGTCTGGAAGGGCCCTCCCCATCGTAACTCGAGAATATACCCCAGGTTCCGGCCACAACTCGAGAAAAACCATTAGACTTCCCCCTCACCGCGAGATGAGGCCCGATTCCCCTGCACTGCGTGCAGAGCAATTCCGAGTTCCACATCAAACGTGAAAGGAGGCTTGATTTCCTTGATGGCACTCCAGAGAAAACCCAAGATCATTGTCTCAAGTCTAGAGTGATCCTGAGGTCACTGGAGCAACAGGAAAGGGCTCCGTGGACCCAAATCAACTCGAGATGAGAGCTTAGTCCCTGGCTTCGACTCAAGTGGAATACCAACTTTCCACAACACCTGAAGAGGAGGCTTCTCTCAGCTATGGGTATGTGAGAGGGACACTGAGTTTGTGGCCTCAAGTGGAATGGACACCGAGATGCTCTGACTCGAAGTAAGGCCGGATATCCCTTCAGTGAATTGAATGCAGGCTCGTCTTGCATCTCCGAAGACGAAGGGTTGTCTGAATCCCCTGTGGAGACCACAGAGAAAGACCTAGTCCTCCGCCTCAACGCGACTGGAGGCCTCACATCCTTTGAAAATTCGAGAGGTCCGCGGAGATCAATGCTTCCAAAGGAGACGATGCCTGAGTCCTCTTGAAAATGGATAGAAGTCCCAGGATCCCTGTGGCACGTGGAAAGGGACCCTGGGTCTGCCGCCTCACGTGGAGACGCGTCCCAATTGCCATGCCAAGACTCGAGGAGAATCCCGAGGTGTCCCTCCTACCTAGGCAGGAGTCCTGACGTCGCTGAACAATCACGTGTTTGGAAGGGCCCTCCCCGTCGTAACTCGAGAATATACCCCAGGTTCCGGCTGCAAATCGAGAAAAACCATGAGACTTCCCCCTCGCCGCGACATGAGGCCCGATTCTCCTGCCCTGCGTGCAGAGCAATTCCGTATTCCACATCAAACGTGAAAGGAGCCTTGATTTCCTTGATGGCACTCCAGAGAAAACCCAAGATCACTGTCTCAAGTCTAGAGGGATCGTGAGGTCACTGGAGCAACACGAAAGGGCTCCGTGGACCCCAAATCAACTCGAGAAGAGAGCTTAGTCCCTGGCTTTAAATCGAGAGGAATACCAAATTTCCACAAGCACCACAAGAGGAGGCTTCTCTCAGCTACAGGTATGTGAGAGGGACCCTGAGTTTGTGGCCTCAAGTGGAATGGACACCGAGATGCTCTGACTCGATGTAAGGCCAGATATCCCTGCAGTGAATTGAATGCAAGCTCGTCTTGGATCTCACAAGACGAAGGGATGTCTGAATCCCCTGTGGAGACCACAGAGAAAGACCTAGTTCTCCGCTTCATCGTGACCGGAGGCCTCACATCCTTTGAAAACTCGAGAGGTCCGTGGAGATCAATGCTTCCAAAGGAGAAGATGCCTGACTCCTCTTGAAAATGGATAGGAGTCCCAGGATTCCTGTGGCACGTGGAAAGGGACCCTGGGTCTCCCGCCTCACGTGGAGACGCGTCCCAATTGCCATGCCAAGACTCGAGGAGAATCCCGAGGTGTCCTTCGCACCTAGGCAGGAGTCCTGATGTCGCTGAACAAACACGTGTCTAGAAGGGACCTCCCCGTCGTTACTCGAGAATATACCCCAGGTTCCGGCCGCAACTCGAGAAAAACCATGAGATTTCCCCCTCGCCGTGAGTTGAGGCCCGATTCCCCTGCACTGCATGCAGAGCAATTCCGTGTTCCACATCAAACGTGAAAGGAGCCTTGATTTCGTTGATGGCAGTCCAGAGAAAACCCAAGATCACTGTCTCAAGTCTAGAGGGATCCTGAGGTCACTGGAGCAACACGAAAGGGCTCCGTGGACCCCAAATCAACTCGAGAAGAGAGCTTAGTCCCTGGCTTTAATCGAGAGGAATACCAAATTTCCACAAGCACCTCAAGAGGAGGCTTCTCTCAGCTAATGGTATGTGAGAGGGACCCTGAGTTTGTCGCCTCAAGTGGAATGTCCACCGAGATGCTCTGACTCAAAGTAAGGCCAGATATCCCTGCAGTGAATTGAATGCAGGCTCGTCTTGCATCTCCCAAGACGAAGGGATGTCTGAATCCCCTGTGGAGACCACAGAGAAAGACCGAGTTCTCCGCCTCATCGCGACCGGAGGCCTCACATCCTTTGAAAACTCGAGAGGTCCACGGAGATCAATGCTTCCAAAGGAGAAGATGCCTGACCCTTCTTGAAAATGGATAGGAGTCCCAGGATCCCTGTGGCACGTGGAAAGGGACCCTGGGTCTCCCGCGTCACGTGGAGACGCGTCCCAATTGCCATGCCAAGACTCGAGAAGAATCCCGAGCTGTCCCTCGCACCTAGGCAGGAGTCCTGACGTCGCTGAACAAACACATGTCTGGAAGGGCCCTCGCCGTCGTAACTCGAGAATATACCCCAGGTTCCGGCCGCAACTCGAGAAAAACCATGAGAATTCCCCCTCGCCGCGAGATGAGGCCCGATTCCCCTGCACTGCGTGCAGAGCAATTCCGTGTTCCACATCAAACGTGAAAGAAGCCTTGATTTCCTTGATGGCACTCCAGAGAAAACCCAAGATCACTGTCTCAAGTCTAGAGGGATCTTGCGGTCACTGGAGCAACACGAAAGGGCTCCGTGGACCCCAAATCAACTCGAGATGAGAGATTAGTCCCTGGCTTCAACTCAAGAGGAATACGAACTTTCCACAAGCCCCTCAAGAGGAGGCTTCTCTCAGCTACAGGTATGTGAGAGGGACCCTGAGTTTGTGGCCTCAAGTGGAATGGACACCGAGATGCTCTGACTCGAAGTAAGGCCGGATATCCCTGCAGTGAATTGAATGCAGGCTCGTCTTGCATCTCCCAAGACGAAGGGATGTCTGAATCCCCTGTGCAGAACACAGAGAAAGACCTAGTCCTCCGCCTCAACGCGACCGGAGGCCTTACATCGTTTGAAAACTCGAGAGGTCCGCGGAGATCAATGCTTCCAAAGGAGACGATGCCTGACTCCTCTTGAAAATGGATAGGAGTCCCAGGATCCCTGTGGCACGTGGAAAGGGACCCTGGGTCTCCCGCCTCACGTGGAGACGCGTCCCAATTGCCATGGCAAGACTCGAGGAGAATCCCCAGGTGTCCCTTGCACCTAGGCAGGAGTCCTGACGTCGCTGAACAAAC
The DNA here is from genome assembly GCF_033118175.1 of Dama dama. Classification (NCBI taxonomy): domain Eukaryota; kingdom Metazoa; phylum Chordata; class Mammalia; order Artiodactyla; family Cervidae; genus Dama; species Dama dama. The sequence goes on along the minus strand of NC_083697.1, from coordinate 5,943,418 downwards.
ACGTGTCTGGAAGGGCCCTCCCCGTCGTAACTCGAAAATATACCCCAGGTTCCGGCCGCAACTCGAGAAAAACCATGAGACTTCCCCCTCCCCGCGAGATGAGGCCCGATTCACCTGGGCTGCGTGCAGAGGAATTCCGTGTTCCACATCAAACGTGAAAGAAGCCTTGATTTCCTTGATGGCACTCCGGAGAAAACCCAAGATCACTGTCACAAGTCTAGAGGGATCCTGAGGTCACTGGAGCAACAGGAAAGGGCTCCGTGGACCCCAAATCAACTCGAGATGAGAACTTAGTCCCTGGCTTAGACTCAAGAGGAATACCAACTTTCCACAAGCACCTCAAGAGGAGGCTTCTCTCAGCTACAGGTATGTGAGAGGGACCCTGAGTTTGTGGCCTCAAGTGGAATGGACCCCGAGATGCTCTGACTCGAAGTAAAGCCGGATATCCCTGCAGCGAATTGAATGCAGGATCGTCTTGCATCTCCCAAGACGAAGGGATGTCTGAATCCACTGTGGAGACGACAGAGAAAGACCTAGTCCTCTGCCTCATCGCGACCAGAGGCCTCACATCCTTTGAAAATTCGAGAGGTATGAGGAGATCAATGCTTCCAAAGGAGACGATGCTTGACTCCTCTTGAAAATGGATAGGAGTCCCAGGATCCCTGTGGCACGTGGAAAGGGACCCTGGGTCTCCCGCCTCACGTGGAGACGCGTCCCAATTGCCATGCCAAGACTCGAGGAGAATCCCGAGGTGTCCCTCGCACCTAGGCAGGAGTCCTGACGTCGCTGAACAAACACGTGTCTGGAAGGGCCCTCCCCGTCGTAACTCGAGAATATACCCCAGGTTCCGGCCGCAACTCGAGAAAAACCATGAGACTTCCCCCTCGCCGCGAGATGAGGCCCGATTCCCCTGCACTGCGTGCAGAGCAATTCCGTGTTCCACATCAAACGTGAAAGGAGCCTTGATTTCCTTGATGGCACTCCAGAGAAAACCCAAGATCACTGTCTCAAGTCTAGAGGGATCCTGAGGTCACTGGAGCAACACGAAAGGGCTCCGTGGACCCCAAATCAACTCGAGATGAGAGCTTAGTCCCTGGCTTCGACTCAAGAGGAATACCAACTTTCCACAAGCACCTCAAGAGGAGGCTTCTCTCAGCTACAGGTATGTGAGAGGGACCCTGAGTTTGTCGCCTCAAGTGGAAAGGACACCGAGATGCTCTGACTCAAAGTAAGGCCAGATATCCCTGCAGTGATTTGAATGCAGGCTCGTCTTGCATCTCCCAAGACGAAGGGATGTCTGAATCCGCTGTGGAGAACACAGAGAAAGACCTAGTCCTCCGCCTCATCGCGACCGGAGGCCTCACATCCTTTGAAAACTCGAGAGGTCCGCGGAGATCAATGCTTCCAAAGGAGTCGATGCCTGACGCCTCTTGAAAATGGATAGGAGTCCCAGGATCCCTGTGGCACGTCGAAAGGGACCCTGGGTCTCCCGCCTCATGTGGAGACGCGTCCCAATTGCCATGCCAAGACTTCAGGAGAATCCCGAGGTGTCCCTCGCACCTAGGCAGGAGTCCTGACGTCGCTGAACAAACACGTGTCTGGAAGGGCCCTCCCCGTCGTAACTCGAGAATATACCCCAGGTTCCGGCCGCAACTCGAGAAAAACCATGAGACTTCCCCCTCGCCGCGAGATGAGGCCCGATTCCCCTGCAATGCGTGCAGAGCAATTCCGTTTTCCACATCAAACCTGAAAAAAGCCTTGATTTCCTTGATGGCACTCCAGAGAAAACCCAAGATCACTGTCTCAAGTCTAGAGGGATCCTGAGGTCACTGGAGCAACACGAAAGGGCTCCGTGGACCCCAAATCAACTCGAGATGAGAGATTAGTCCCTGGCTTCAACTCAAGAGGAATACGAACTTTCCACAAGCCCCTCAAGAGGAGGCTTCTCTCAGCTACAGGTATGTGAGAGGGACCCTGAGTTTGTGGCCTCAAGTGGAATGGACACCGAGATGCTCTGACTCGAAGTAAGGCCGGATATCCCTGCAGTGAATTGAATGCAGGCTCGTCTTGCATCTCCCAAGATGAAGGGATGTCTGAATCCCCTGTGCAGAACACAGAGAAAGACCTAGTCCTCCGCCTCAACGCGATCGGAGGCCTCACATCGTTTGAAAACTCGAGAGGTCCGCGGAGATCAATGCTTCCAAAGGAGACGATGCCTGACTCCTCTTGAAAATGGATAGGAGTCCCAGGATCCCTGTGGCACGTGGAAAGGGACCGTGGGTCTCCCGCCTCACGTGGAGACGCATCCCAATTGCCATGGCAAGACTCGAGGAGAATCCCGAGGTGTCCTTTGCACCTAGGCAGGAGTCCTGACGTCGCTGAACAAACACGTGTGTGGAAGGGCCCTCCCCGTCGTAACTCGAGAATATACCCCAGGTTCCAGCCGCAACTCGAGAAAAACCATGAGACTTCCCCCTCGCCGCGAGATGAGGCCCGATTCCCCTGCACTGTGTGCAGAGCAATTCCGTGTTCCACATCAAACGTGAAAGGACCCTTGATTTCCTTGATGGCACTCCAGAGAAAACACAAGATCACTGTCTCAAGTCTAGAGGGATCCTGAGGTCACTGGAGCAACACGAAAGGGCTCCGTGGACCCCAAATCAACTCTAGATGAGAGCTTAGTCCCTGGCTTCGACTCAAGAGGAATACCAACTTTCCACAAGCACCTCAAGAGGAGGCTTCTCTCAGCTACAGGTATGTGAGAGGGACCCTGAGTTTGTGGCCTCAAGTGCAATGGACACCGAGATGCTCTGACTCGAAGTAAGGCCGGATATCCCTGCAGTGAATTGAATGCAGGCTCGTCTTGCATCTCCGAAGACGAAGGGATGTCTGAATCCCCTGTGGAGACCACAGAGAAAGACCTAGTCCTCCGCCTCAACGCGACTGGAGGCCTCACATCCTTTGAAAATTCGAGAGGTCCGCGGAGATCAATGCTTCCAAAGGAGACGATGCCTGAGTCCTCTTGAAAATGGATAGAAGTCCCAGGATCCCTGTGGCACGTGGAAAGGGACCCTGGGTCTCCCGCCTCACGTGGAGACGCGTCCCAATTGCCATGCCAAGACTCGAGGAGAATCCCGAGGTGTCCCTCCTACCTAGGCAGGAGTCCTGACGTCGCTGAACAATCACGTGTTTGGAAGGGCCCTCCCCGTCGTAACTCGAGAATATACCCCAGGTTCCGGCTGCAAATCGAGAAAAACCATGAGACTTCCCCCTCGCCGCGACATGAGGCCCGATTCTCCTGCCCTGCGTGCAGAGCAATTCCGTATTCCACATCAAACGTGAAAGGAGCCTTGATTTCCTTGATGGCACTCCAGAGAAAACCCAAGATCACTGTCTCAAGTCTAGAGGGATCGTGAGGTCACTGGAGCAACACGAAAGGGCTCCGTGGACCCCAAATCAACTCGAGAAGAGAGCTTAGTCCCTGGCTTTAAATCGAGAGGAATACCAAATTTCCACAAGCACCTCAAGAGGAGGCTTCTCTCAGCTACAGGTATGTGAGAGGGACCCTGAGTTTGTGGCCTCAAGTGGAATGGACACCGAGATGCTCTGACTCGATGTAAGGCCAGATATCCCTGCAGTGAATTGAATGCAAGCTCGTCTTGGATCTCACAAGACGAAGGGATGTCTGAATCCCCTGTGGAGACCACAGAGAAAGACCTAGTTCTCCGCTTCATCGTGACCGGAGGCCTCACATCCTTTGAAAACTCGAGAGGTCCGTGGAGATCAATGCTTCCAAAGGAGAAGATGCCTGACTCCTCTTGAAAATGGATAGGAGTCCCAGGATTCCTGTGGCACGTGGAAAGGGACCCTGGGTCTCCCGCCTCACGTGGAGACGCGTCCCAATTGCCATGCCAAGACTCGAGGAGAATCCCGAGGTGTCCTTCGCACCTAGGCAGGAGTCCTGATGTCGCTGAACAAACACGTGTCTAGAAGGGACCTCCCCGTCGTTACTCGAGAATATACCCCAGGTTCCGGCCGCAACTCGAGAAAAACCATGAGATTTCCCCCTCGCCGTGAGTTGAGGCCCGATTCCCCTGCACTGCATGCAGAGCAATTCCGTGTTCCACATCAAACGTGAAAGGAGCCTTGATTTCGTTGATGGCAGTCCAGAGAAAACCCAAGATCACTGTCTCAAGTCTAGAGGGATCCTGAGGTCACTGGAGCAACACGAAAGGGCTCCGTGGACCCCAAATCAACTCGAGAAGAGAGCTTAGTCCCTGGCTTTAATCGAGAGGAATACCAAATTTCCACAAGCACCTCAAGAGGAGGCTTCTCTCAGCTAATGGTATGTGAGAGGGACCCTGAGTTTGTCGCCTCAAGTGGAATGTCCACCGAGATGCTCTGACTCAAAGTAAGGCCAGATATCCCTGCAGTGAATTGAATGCAGGCTCGTCTTGCATCTCCCAAGACGAAGGGATGTCTGAATCCCCTGTGGAGACCACAGAGAAAGACCGAGTTCTCCGCCTCATCGCGACCGGAGGCCTCACATCCTTTAAAAACTCGAGAGGTCCACGGAGATCAATGCTTCCAAAGGAGAAGATGCCTGACCCTTCTTGAAAATGGATAGGAGTCCCAGGATCCCTGTGGCACGTGGAAAGGGACCCTGGGTCTCCCGCGTCACGTGGAGACGCGTCCCAATTGCCATGCCAAGACTCGAGAAGAATCCCGAGCTGTCCCTCGCACCTAGGCAGGAGTCCTGACGTCGCTGAACAAACACATGTCTGGAAGAGCCCTCGCCGTCGTAACTCGAGAATATACCCCAGGTTCCGGCCGCAACTCGAGAAAAACCATGAGAATTCCCCCTCGCCGCGAGATGAGGCCCGATTCCCCTGCACTGCGTGCAGAGCAATTCCGTGTTCCACATCAAACGTGAAAGAAGCCTTGATTTCCTTGATGGCACTCCAGAGAAAACCCAAGATCACTGTCTCAAGTCTAGAGGGATCTTGCGGTCACTGGAGCAACACGAAAGGGCTCCGTGGACCCCAAATCAACTCGAGATGAGAGATTAGTCCCTGGCTTCAACTCAAGAGGAATACGAACTTTCCACAAGCCCCTCAAGAGGAGGCTTCTCTCAGCTACAGGTATGTGAGAGGGACCCTGAGTTTGTGGCCTCAAGTGGAATGGACACCGAGATGCTCTGACTCGAAGTAAGGCCGGATATCCCTGCAGTGAATTGAATGCAGGCTCGTCTTGCATCTCCCAAGACGAAGGGATGTCTGAATCCCCTGTGCAGAACACAGAGAAAGACCTAGTCCTCCGCCTCAACGCGACCGGAGGCCTTACATCGTTTGAAAACTCGAGAGGTCCGCGGAGATCAATGCTTCCAAAGGAGACGATGCCTGACTCCTCTTGAAAATGGATAGGAGTCCCAGGATCCCTGTGGCACGTGGAAAGGGACCCTGGGTCTCCCGCCTCACGTGGAGACGCGTCCCAATTGCCATGGCAAGACTCGAGGAGAATCCCCAGGTGTCCCTTGCACCTAGGCAGGAGTCCTGACGTCGCTGAACAAACACGTGTCTGGAAGGGCCCTCCCCGTCGTAACTCGAAAATATACCCCAGGTTCCGGCCGCAACTCGAGAAAAACCATGAGACTTCCCCCTCCCCGCGAGATGAGGCCCGATTCACCTGGGCTGCGTGCAGAGGAATTCCGTGTTCCACATCAAACGTGAAAGAAGCCTTGATTTCCTTGATGGCACTCCGGAGAAAACCCAAGATCACTGTCACAAGTCTAGAGGGATCCTGAGGTCACTGGAGCAACAGGAAAGGGCTCCGTGGACCCCAAATCAACTCGAGATGAGAACTTAGTCCCTGGCTTAGACTCAAGAGGAATACCAACTTTCCACAAGCACCTCAAGAGGAGGCTTCTCTCAGCTACAGGTATGTGAGAGGGACCCTGAGTTTGTGGCCTCAAGTGGAATGGACCCCGAGATGCTCTGACTCGAAGTAAAGCCGGATATCCCTGCAGCGAATTGAATGCAGGCTCGTCTTGCATCTCCCAAGACGAAGGGATGTCTGAATCCACTGTGGAGACGACAGAGAAAGACCTAGTCCTCTGCCTCATCGCGACCAGAGGCCTCACATCCTTTGAAAATTCGAGAGGTATGAGGAGATCAATGCTTCCAAAGGAGACGATGCTTGACTCCTCTTGAAAATGGATAGGAGTCCCAGGATCCCTGTGGCACGTGGAAAGGGACCCTGGGTCTCCCGCCTCACGTGGAGACGCGTCCCAATTGCCATGCCAAGACTCGAGGAGAATCCCGAGGTGTCCCTCGCACCTAGGCATGAGTCCTGACGTCGCTGAACAAACACGTGTCTGGAAGGGCCCTCCCCGTCGTAACTCGAGAATATACCCCAGGTTCCGGCCGCAACTCGAGAAAAACCATGAGACTTCCCCCTCGCCGCGAGATGAGGCCCGATTCCCCTGCACTGCGTGCAGAGCAATTCCGTGTTCCACATCAAACGTGAAAGGAGCCTTGATTTCCTTGATGGCACTCCAGAGAAAACCCAAGATCACTGTCTCAAGTCTAGAGGGATCCTGAGGTCACTGGAGCAACACGAAAGGGCTCCGTGGACCCCAAATCAACTCGAGATGAGAGCTTAGTCCCTGGCTTCGACTCAAGAGGAATACCAACTTTCCACAAGCACCTCAAGAGGAGGCTTCTCTCAGCTACAGGTATGTGAGAGGGACCCTGAGTTTGTCGCCTCAAGTGGAAAGGACACCGAGATGCTCTGACTCAAAGTAAGGCCAGATATCCCTGCAGTGATTTGAATGCAGGCTCGTCTTACATCTCCCAAGACGAAGGGATGTCTGAATCCGCTGTGGAGAACACAGAGAAAGACCTAGTCCTCCGCCTCATCGCGACCGGAGGCCTCACATCCTTTGAAAACTCGAGAGGTCCGCGGAGATCAATGCTTCCAAAGGAGTCGATGCCTGACGCCTCTTGAAAATGGATAGGAGTCCCAGGATCCCTGTGGCACGTCGAAAGGGACCCTGGGTCTCCCGCCTCATGTGGAGACGCGTCCCAATTGCCATGCCAAGACTTCAGGAGAATCCCGAGGTGTCCCTCGCACCTAGGCAGGAGTCCTGACGTCGCTGAACAAACACGTGTCTGGAAGGGCCCTCCCCGTCGTAACTCGAGAATATACCCCAGGTTCCGGCCGCAACTCGAGAAAAACCATGAGACTTCCCCCTCGCCGCGAGATGAGGCCCGATTCCCCTGCAATGCGTGCAGAGCAATTCCGTTTTCCACATCAAACCTGAAAAAAGCCTTGATTTCCTTGATGGCACTCCAGAGAAAACCCAAGATCACTGTCTCAAGTCTAGAGGGATCCTGAGGTCACTGGAGCAACACGAAAGGGCTCCGTGGACCCCAAATCAACTCGAGATGAGAGATTAGTCCCTGGCTTCAACTCAAGAGGAATACGAACTTTCCACAAGCCCCTCAAGAGGAGGCTTCTCTCAGCTACAGGTATGTGAGAGGGACCCTGAGTTTGTGGCCTCAAGTGGAATGGACACCGAGATGCTCTGACTCGAAGTAAGGCCGGATATCCCTGCAGTGAATTGAATGCAGGCTCGTCTTGCATCTCCCAAGATGAAGGGATGTCTGAATCCCCTGTGCAGAACACAGAGAAAGACCTAGTCCTCCGCCTCAACGCGATCGGAGGCCTCACATCGTTTGAAAACTCGAGAGGTCCGCGGAGATCAATGCTTCCAAAGGAGACGATGCCTGACTCCTCTTGAAAATGGATAGGAGTCCCAGGATCCCTGTGGCACGTGGAAAGGGACCGTGGGTCTCCCGCCTCACGTGGAGACGCGTCCCAATTGCCATGGCAAGACTCGAGGAGAATCCCGAGGTGTCCTTTGCACCTAGGCAGGAGTCCTGACGTCGCTGAACAAACACGTGTGTGGAAGGGCCCTCCCCGTCGTAACTCGAGAATATACCCCAGGTTCCAGCCGCAACTCGAGAAAAACCATGAGACTTCCCCCTCGCCGCGAGATGAGGCCCGATTCCCCTGCACTGTGTGCAGAGCAATTCCGTGTTCCACATCAAACGTGAAAGGACCCTTGATTTCCTTGATGGCACTCCAGAGAAAACACAAGATCACTGTCTCAAGTCTAGAGGGATCCTGAGGTCACTGGAGCAACACGAAAGGGCTCCGTGGACCCCAAATCAACTCTAGATGAGAGCTTAGTCCCTGGCTTCGACTCAAGAGGAATACCAACTTTCCACAAGCACCTCAAGAGGAGGCTTCTCTCAGCTACAGGTATGTGAGAGGGACCCTGAGTTTGTGGCCTCAAGTGCAATGGACACCGAGATGCTCTGACTCGAAGTAAGGCCGGATATCCCTGCAGTGAATTGAATGCAGGCTCGTCTTGCATCTCCCAAGACGAAGGGATGTCTGAATCCCCTGTGGAGACCACAGAGAAAGACCTAGTCCTCCGCCTCATCGTGACCGGAGGCCTCACATCCTTTGAAAATTCGAGAAGTCGGCGGAGATCAATGCTTCCAAAGGAGACGATGCCTGACTCCTCTTGAAAATGGATAGGAGTCCCAGCATCCCTGTGGCACGTGGAAAGGGAACCTGTGTCTCCCGCCTCACGTGGAGACGCGTCAGAATTGCCATGCCAAGACTCGAGGAGAATCCCGAGGTGTCCCTCGCACCTAGGCAGGAGTCCTGACGTCGCTGAACAAACACGTGTCTGGAAGGGCCCTCCCCGTCGTAAATCTAGAATATACCCCAGGTTCCGGCCGCAACTCGAGAAAAACCATGAGACTTTCCCCTTGCCACGAGGTGAGGCCCGATTCCCCTGCACTGCATGCAGAGCAATTCCGTGTTCCACATCAAACATGAAAGGAGCCTTGATTTCCTTGATGGCACTCCAGAGAAAACCCAAGATCACTGTCTAGAGTCTAGAGGGATCCTGAGGTCACTGGAGCAACACGAAAGGGCTCCGTGGACCTCAAATCAACTCGAGATGAGAGCTTAGTCCCTGGCTTCGACTCAAGGGGAATACCAACTTTCCACAAGCACCTCAAGAGGAGGCTTCTCTCAGCTACAGGTATGTGAGAGAGACCATGAGTTTGTGGCCTCAAGTGGAATGGACACGGAAATGCTCTGACTCGAAGTAAGGCCGGATATCCCTGCAGTGAATTGAATGCAGGCTTGTCTTGCATCTCCCAAGACGAAGGGATGTCTGAATCCCCTGTGGAGACCACAGAGAAAGACCTAGTCCTCCGCCTCAACATGACCGGAGGCCTCACATCCTTTGAAAACTCGAGAGGTCCGCGGAGATCAATGCTTCCAAAGGAGACGATGCCTGACTCCTCTTGAAAATGGATAGGAGTCCCAGGATCACTGTGGCACGTGGAAAGGGACCCTGGGTCTCCCGCCTCACGTGGAGACACGTCCCCATTGCCATGCCAAGACTCGAGGAGAATCCCGAGGTGTCCCTCGCACCTAGGCAGGAGTCCTGACGTCGCTGAACAAACACGTGTCTGGAAGGGCCCTCCCCGTCGTAACTGGAGAATATACGCCAGGTTCCGGGCGCAACTCGAGAAAAACTATGAGACTTCCCCCTCGCCGCTGGATGAGGCCCGATTCCCCTGCACTGCGTGCAGAACAATTCCGTGTTCCACATCAAACGTGAAAGGAGCCTTGATTTCCTTGATGGCACTCCAGAGAAAACCCACGATCACTGTCTCAAGTCTAGAGGGATGCTGAGGTCACTGGAGCAACACGAAAGGGCTCCGTGGACCCCTAATCAACTCGAGATGAGAGCTTAGTCCCTGGCTTCGACTCAAGGGGAATACCGACTTTCCACAAGCACCTCAAAAGGAGGCTTCTCTCAGCTACAGGTATGTGAGAGGGACCCTGAGTTTGTGGCCTCAAGTGGAATGGACACGGAGATGCTCTGACTCGAAGTAAGGCCGGATATCACTGCAGTGAATTGAATGCAGGCTCGTCTTGCATCTCCCAAGACTAAGGGATGTCTGAATCCCCTGTGTAGACCACAGAGAAAGACCTAATTTTCCGCCTCATCGCGACCAGAGGCCACACATCCTTTGAAAATTCGAGAAGTCCGCGGAGATCAATGCTTCCAAAGGAGACGATGCCTGACTCCTCTTGAAAATGGATAGGAGTCCCAGCATCCCTGTGGCACGTGGAAAGGGACTCTGGGTCTCCCGCCTCACGTGGAGACGCGTCCCCATTGCCATGACAAGACTCGAGGAGAATCCCGAGGTGTCCCTCGCACCTAGGCAGGAGTCCTGACGTCGCTGAACAAACATGTGTCTGGAAGGGCCCTCCCAGTCGTAACTCGAGAATATACCCCAGGTTCCGGCCGCAACTCGAGAAAAACCATGAGACTTCCCCCTCGCCCCTGGATGAGGCCCGATTCCCCTGCACTGCGTGCAGAGCAATTCCGTGTTCCACATCCAACGTGAAAGGAGCCTTGATTTCCTTGATGGCACTCCAGAGAAAACCCAAGATCACTGTCTCAAGTCTAGAGGGATCGTGAGGTCACTGGAGCAACACGAAAGGGCTCCGTGGACCCCAAATCAACTCGAGAAGAGACCTTAGTCCCTGGCTTTAAATCGAGAGGAATACCAAATTTCCACAAGCACCTCAAGAGGAGGCTTCTCTCAGCTAATGGTATGTGAGAGGGACCCTGAGTTTGTCGCCTCAAGTGGAATGTCCACCGAGATGCTCTGACTCAAAGTAAGGCCAGATATCCCTGCATTGAATTGAATGCAGGCTCGTCTTGCATCTCCCAAGACGAAGGGATGTCTGAATCCCCTGTGGAGACCACAGAGAAAGACCGAGTTCTCCGCCTCATCGCGACCGGAGGTCTCACATCCTTTGAAAACTCGAGAAGTCCGCAGAGATCAATGCTTCCAAAGGAGAAGATGCCTGACCCTTCTTGAAAATGGATAGGAGTCCCAGGATCCCTGTGGCACGTGGAAAGGGACCCTGGGTCTCCCGCGTCACGTGGAGACGCGTCCCAATTGCCATGCCAAGACTCGAGGAGAATCCCGAGGTGTCCTTCGCACCTAGGCAGGAGTCCTGATGTCGCTGAACAAACACGTGTCTAGAAGGGACCTCCCCGTCGTTACTCGAGAATATACCCCAGGTTCCGGGCGCAACTCGAGAAAAACCATGAGATTTCCCCCTCGCCGTGAGTTGAGGCCCGATTCCCCTGCACTGCATGCAGAGCAATTCCGTGTTCCACATCAAACGTGAAAGGAGCCTTGATTTCGTTGATGGCAGTCCAGAGAAAACCCAAGATCACTGTCTCAAGTCTAGAGGGATCCTGAGGTCACTGGAGCAACACGAAAGGGCTCCGTGGACCCCAAATCAACTCGAGAAGAGAGCTTAGTCCCTGGCTTTAAATCGAGAGGAATACCAAATTTCCACAAGCACCTCAAGAGGAGGCTTCTCTCAGCTAATGGTATGTGAGAGGGACCCTGAGTTTGTCGCCTCAAGTGGAATGTCCACCGAGATGCTCTGACTCAAAGTAAGGCCAGATATCCCTGCAGTGAATTGAATGCAGGCTCGTCTTGCATCTCCCAAGACGAAGGGATGTCTGAATCCCCTGTGGAGACCACAGAGAAAGACCGAGTTCTCCGCCTCAGCGCGACCGGAGGCCTCACATCCTTTGAAAACTCGAGAGGTCCGCAGAGATCAATGCTTCCAAAGAGACGATGCCTGACTCCTCTTGAAAATGGATAGGAGTCCCAGGATCCCTGTGGGACGTGGAAAGGGACCCTGGGTCTCCCGCCTCACGTGGAGACGCGTCAGAATTGCCATGCCAAGACTCGAGGAGAATCCCGAGGTGTCCCTCGCACCTAGGCAGGAGTCCTGACGTCGCTGAACAAACACGTGTCTGGAAGGGCCCTCCCCGTCGTAAATCTAGATTATACCCCAGGTTCCGGCCGCAACTCGAGAAAAACCATGAGACTTTCCCCTTGCCACGAGGTGAGGCCCGATTCCCCTGCACTGCATGCAGAGCAATTCCGTGTTCCACATCAAACATGAAAGGAGCCTTGATTTCCTTGATGGCACTCCAGAGAAAACCCAAGATCACTGTCTAGAGTCTAGAGGGATCCTGAGGTCACTGGAGCAACACGAAAGGGCTCCGTGGACCTCAAATCAACTCGAGATGAGAGCTTAGTCCCTGGCTTCGACTCAAGGGGAATACCAACTTTCCACAAGCACCTCAAGAGGAGGCTTCTCTCAGCTACAGGTATGTGAGAGAGACCATGAGTTTGTGGCCTCAAGTGGAATGGACACGGAAATGCTCTGACTCGAAGTAAGGCCGGATATCCCTGCAGTGAATTGAATGCAGGCTCGTCTTGCATCTCCCAAGACGAAAGGATGTCTGAATCCCCTGTGGAGACCACAGACAAAGACCTAGTCCTCCGCCTCAACATGACCGGAGGCCTCACATCCTTTGAAAACTCGAGAGGTCCGCGGAGATCAATGCTTCCAAAGGAGATGATGCCTGACGCCTCTTGAAAATGGATAGGAGTCCCAGGATCACTGTGGCACGTGAAAGGGACCCTGGGTCTCCCGCCTCAAATGGAGACATATCCCAATTGCCATGGCAAGACTCGAGGAGAATCCCGAGGTGTCCCTCGCACCTAGGCAGGAGTCCTGACTTCGCTGAACAAACACGTGTCTGGAAGGGCCCTCCCCGTCGTAACTGGAGAATATACCCCAGGTTCCGGCCGCAACTCGAAAAAACTATGAGACTTCCCCCTCGCCGCTGGATGAGGCCCGATTCCCCTGCACTGCGTGCAGAGCAATTCCGTGTTCCACATCAAACGTGAAAGGAGCCTTGATTTCCTTGATGGCACTCCAGAGAAACCCCAAGATCACTGTCTCAAGTCTAGAGGGATCCTGAGGTCACTGGAGCAACACGAAAGGGCTCCGTGGACCCCAAATCAACTCGAGATGAGAGCTTAGTACCTGGCTTCGACTCAAGGGGAATACCAACTTTCCACAAGCACCTCAAGAGGAGGCTTCTCTCAGCTACAGGTATGTGAGAGGGACCCTGAGTTTGTGGCCTCAAGTGGAATGGACACCGAGATGCTCTGACTCGAAGTAAGGCCGGATATCCCTGCAGTGAATTGAATGCAGGCTCGTCTTGCATCTCACAAGACTAAGGGATGTCTGAATCCCCTGTGGAGACCACAGAGAAAGACCTAATTTTCCGCCTCATCGCGACCAGAGGCCTCACAACCTTTGAAAATTCGAGAAGTCCGCGGAGATCAATGCTTCCAAAGGAGACGATGCCTGACTCCTCTTGAAAATGGATAGGAGTCCCAGGATCCCTGTGGCACGTGGAAAGGGACCCTGGGTCTCCCGCCTCACGTGGAGACGCGTCCCCATTGCCATACCAAGACTCGAGGAGAATCCCGAGGTGTCCCTCGCACCTAGGCAGGAGTCCTGACGTCGCTGAACAAACATGTGTCTGGAAGGGCCCTCCCCGTCGTAACTCGAGAATATACCCCAGGTTCCGGCCGCAACTCGAGAAAAACCATGAGACTTCCCCCTCGCCGCTGGATGAGGCCCGATTCCCTTGCACTGCGTGCAGAGCAATTCCATGTTCCACATCAAACGTGAAAGGAGCCTTGATTTCCTTGATGGCACTCCAGAGAAAACCCAAGATCACTGTCTCAAGTCTAGAGGGATCCTGAGGTCACTGGAGCAACACGAAAGGGCTCCGTGGACCCCAAATCAACTCGAGATGAGAGGTTAGTCCCTGGCTTCGACTCAAGAGGAATACCAAATTTCCACAAGCACCTCAAGAGGAGGCTTCTCTCAGCTAGAAGTATGTGACAGGGACCCTGAGTTTGTGGCCTCAAGTGGAATGGACACGGAGATGCTCTGACTCGAAGTAAGGCCGGATATCCCTGCAGTGAATTGAATGCAGGCTCTCTTGCATCTCCCAAGACGAAGGGATGTCTGAATCCCCTGTGGAGACCACAGAGAAAGACCGAGTTCTCCGCCTCATCGCGACCGGAGGCCTCACATCCTTTGAAAAATCGAGAGGTCCGCAGAGATCAATGCTTCCAAAGGAGACGATGCCTGACTCCTCTTGAAAATGGATAGGAGTCCCAGGATCCCTGTGGCACGTGGAAAGGGACCCTGCGTCTCGCGCCTCATGTGGAGACACGTCCCAATTGCCATGCCAAGACTCGAGGAGAATCCCGAGGTGTTCCTCGCACCTAGGCAGGAGTCCTCACGTCGCTGAACAAACACGTGTCTGGAAGGGCCCTCCCCGTCGTAACTCGAGAATATACCCCAGGTTCCGGTCGCAACTCGAGAAAAACCATGAGACTTCCCCATCCCCGCGAGATGAGGCCCGATTCCCCTGCACTGCGTGCAGACCAATTCCGTGTTCCACATCATACGTGAAAGGAGCCTTGATTTCCTTAATGGCACTCCAGAGAAAACCCAAGATCACTGTTTCAAGTCTAGAGGGATCCTGAGGTCACTGTAGCAACAGGAAAGGGCTCCGTGAACCCCAAATCAACTCGAGATGAAAGCTTAGTCCTTGGCTTCGACTCAAGAGGAATACCAACTTTCCACAAGCACCTCAAGAGGAGGCTACTCTCAACTAATGGTATGTGAGAGGGACCCTGAGTTTGTCGCCTCAAGTGGAATGGACACCGAGATGCTCTGACTCGAAGTAAGGCCGGATATCCCTGCAGTGAATTGAATGCAGGCTCGTCTTGCATCTCAAATGATGAAGGGATGTCTGAATCCCCTGTGGAGCCCACAGAGAAAGACCTAGTCCTCCGCCTCAACGCGACCGGAGGCCTCACATCCTTAAAAAACTCGAGAGGTCCGCGGAGATCAATACTTCTGAAGGAGACGATGCCTGACTCATCTTGAAAATGGATAGGAGTCCCAGGATCACTGTGGCACGTGGAAAGGGACACTGGGTCTCCTGCCTCACGTGGAGACGCGTCCCAATTGCCATGCCAAGACTCGAGGAGAATCCCGAGGTGTCCCTCGCACCTAGGCAGGAGTCCTGAGGTCGCTGAACAAACACTTTTCTGGAAGGGCCCTCCCCGTCGTAACTCGAGAATATACCCCATGTTTCGGACGCAACTCGAGAAAAACCATGAGACTTCCCCCTCGCCGCGAGATGAGGCCCGATTTCCCTGCACTGCGAGCAGAGCAATTCCGTATTCCACATCAAAAATGAAAGGAGCCTTGATTTCCTTGATGGCACTCCAGAGAAAACCCAAGATCACTGTCTCAAGTCTAGAGGGATCCTGAGGTCACTGGAGCAACACGAAAGGGCTCCGTGGACCCCAAACCAACTCAAGATGAGAGCTTAGTCCCTGGCTTCGAGTCAAGAGGAATACCAACTTTCCACAAGCACCTCAAGAGGAGGCTTCTCTCAGCTACAGGTATGTGAGAGGGCCCCTGAGTTTGTGGCCTCAAGTGGAATGGACACCGAGATGCTCTGACTCGAAGTAAGGCCGGATATCCCTGCAGTGAATTGAATGCAGGCTCGTCTTGCATCTCCCAAGACGAAGGGATGTCTGAATCCCCTTTGGAGACCACAGAGAAAGACCTAATTATCCGCCTGATCGCGAGCGAAGGCTTCACATCCTTTGAAAACTCGAGAGGTCCGCGGAGATCAATGCTTCCAAAGGAGACGATGCCTGACTCCTCTTGAAAATGGATAGGAGTCCCAGGATCCCTGTGGCACGTGGAAAGGGACCCTGGGTCTCCCGCGTCACGTGGAGACGCGTCCCAATTGCCATGCCAAGACTCGAGGAGAATCCCGAGCTGTCCCTCGCACCTAGGCAGGAGTCCTGACGTCGCTGAACAAACACATGTCTGGAAGGGCCCTCCCCGTCGTAACTCGAGAATATAACCCAGGTTCCGGCCGCAACTCGAGAAAAACCATGAGACTTCCCCCTCGCCGCGAGATGAGGCCCGATTCCCCTACACTGCGTGCAGAGCAATTCCGTTTTCCACATCAAACGTGAAAGGAGGCTTGATTTCCTTGATGGCACTCCAGAGAAAACCCAAGTTCACTGTCTCAAGTCTAGAGGGATCCTGAGGTCACTGGAGCAACACGAAAGGGCTCCGTGGACCCCAAATAAACTCGAGATGAGAGCTTAGTCCCTGGCTTCCACTCAAGAGGAATACCAACTTTCCACAAGCACCTCAAGAGGAGGCTTCTCTCAGCTACAGGTATGTGAGAGGGACCCTGAGTTTGTGGCCTCAAGTGGAATGGACACCGAGATGCTCTGACTCGAAGTAAGGCTGGATATCCCTGCATTGAATTGAATGCAGGCTCGTCTTGCATATCCCAAGACGAAGGGTTGTCTGAATCCCCTGTGGAGACCACAGAGAAAGACCTAGTCCTCCGCCTCAACGCGACCGGAGGCCTCACATCCTTTGAAAACTCGAGAGGTCCGCGGAGATCAATACTTCCGAAGGAGACGATGCCTGACTCCTCTTGAAAATGGATAGGAGTCCCAGGATCCCTGTGGCACGTGGAAAGGGACCCTGGGTCTCCCGCGTCACGTGGAGACGCGTCCCAATTGCCATGCCAAGACTCGAGGAGAATCCCGAGGTGTCCCTCGCACCTAGGCAGGAGTCCTGACGTCGCTGAACAAACACGTGTCTGGAAGGGCCCTCCCCGTCGTAACTCGAGAATATACCCCAGGTTCCGGCCGCAACTCGAGAAGAACCATGAGACTTCCCCCTCGCTGCGAAATGAGGCCCGATTCCCCTGCACTGCGTGCAGAACAATTCCTTGTTCCACATCAAACGTGAAAGGAGCCTTGATTTCCTTGATGGCACTCCAGAGAAAACCCAAGATCACTGTCTCAAGTCTAGAGGATTCCCGAGGTCACTGTAGCAACACGAAAGGGCTCCGTGGACACCAAATCAACTCGAGATGAGAGCTTAGTCCCTGGCTTCGACTCAAGAGGAATACCAACTTTCCACAAGCACCTCAAGAGGAGGCTTCTCTCAGCTACAGGTATGTGAGAGGGACCCTGAGTTTGTGGCCTCAAGTGGAATGGACACCGAGATGCTCTGACTCGATGTAAGGCCAGATATCCCTGCAGTGAATTGAATGCAAGCTCGTCTTGGATCTCACAAGACGAAGGGATGTCTGAATCCCCTGTGGAGACCACAGAGAAAGACCTAGTTCTCCGCTTCATCGTGACCGGAGGCCTCACATCCTTTGAAAACTCGAGAGGTCCGTGGAGATCAATGCTTCCAAAGGAGAAGATGCCTGACTCCTCTTGAAAATGGATAGGAGTCCCAGGATTCCTGTGGCACGTGGAAAGGGACCCTGGGTCTCCCGCCTCACGTGGAGACGCGTCCCAATTGCCATGCCAAGACTCGAGGAGAATCCCGAGGTGTCCTTCGCACCTAGGCAGGAGTCCTGATGTCGCTGAACAAACACGTGTCTAGAAGGGACCTCCCCGTCGTTACTCGAGAATATACCCCAGGTTCCGGCCGCAACTCGAGGAAAACCATGAGATTTCCCCCTCGCCGTGAGTTGAGGCCCGATTCCCCTGCACTGCATGCAGAGCAATTCCGTGTTCCACATCAAACGTGAAAGGAGCCTTGATTTCGTTGATGGCAGTCCAGAGAAAACCCAAGATCACTGTCTCAAGTCTAGAGGGATCCTGAGGTCACTGGAGCAACACGAAAGGGCTCCGTGGACCCCAAATCAACTCGAGAAGAGAGCTTAGTCCCTGGCTTTAATCGAGAGGAATACCAAATTTCCACAAGCACCTCAAGAGGAGGCTTCTCTCAGCTAATGGTATGTGAGATTGACCCTGAATTTGTCGCCTCAAGTGGAATGTCCACCGAGATGCTCTGACTCAAAGTAAGGCCAGATATCCCTGCAGTGAATTGAATGCAGGCTCGTCTTGCATCTCCCAAGACGAAGGGATGTCTGAATCCACTGTGGAGACCACAGAGAAAGACCTAATTTTCCGCCTCATCGCGACCGGAGGCCTCACATCCTTTGAAAACTCGAGAGGTCTGCAGAGATCAATGCTTCCAAAGGAGAAGATGCCTGACCCTTCTTGAAAATGGATAGGAGTCCCAGGATCCCTGTGGCACGTGGAAAGGGACCCTGGGTCTCCCGCGTCACGTGGAGACGCGTCCCAATTGCCATGCCAAGACTCGAGAAGAATCCCGAGCTGTCCCTCGCATCTAGGCAGGAGTCCTGACGTCGCTGAACAAACACATGTCTGGAAGGGCCCTCGCCGTCGTAACTCGAGAATATACCCCAGGTTCCGGCCGCAACTCGAGAAAAACCATGAGAATTCCCCCTCGCCGCGAGATGAGGCCCGATTCCCCTGCACTGCGTGCAGAGCAATTCCGTGTTCCACATCAAACGTGAAAGAAGCCTTGATTTCCTTGATGGCACTCCAGAGAAAACCCAAGATCACTGTCTCAAGTCTAGAGGGATCTTGCGGTCACTGGAGCAACACGAAAGGGCTCCGTGGACCCCAAATCAACTCGAGATGAGAGATTAGTCCCTGGCTTCAACTCAAGAGGAATACGAACTTTCCACAAGCCCCTCAAGAGGAGGCTTCTCTCAGCTACAGGTATGTGAGAGGGACCCTGAGTTTGTGGCCTCAAGTGGAATGGACACCGAGATGCTCTGACTCGAAGTAAGGCCGGATATCCCTGCAGTGAATTGAATGCAGGCTCGTCTTGCATCTCCCAAGACGAAGGGATGTCTGAATCCCCTGTGCAGAACACAGAGAAAGACCTAGTCCTCCGCCTCAACGCGACCGGAGGCCTTACATCGTTTGAAAACTCGAGAGGTCCGCGGAGATCAATGCTTCCAAAGGAGACGATGCCTGACTCCTCTTGAAAATGGATAGGAGTCCCAGGATCCCTGTGGCAAGTGGAAAGGGACCCTGGGTCTCCCGCCTCACGTGGAGACGCGTCCCAATTGCCATGGCAAGACTCGAGGAGAATCCCCAGGTGTCCCTTGCACCTAGGCAGGAGTCCTGACGTCGCTGAACAAACACGTGTCTGGAAGGGCCCTCCCCGTCGTAACTCGAAAATATACCCCAGGTTCCGGCCGCAACTCGAGAAAAACCATGAGACTTCCCCCTCCCCGCGAGATGAGGCCCGATTCACCTGGGCTGCGTGCAGAGGAATTCCGTGTTCCACATCAAACGTGAAAGAAGCCTTGATTTCCTTGATGGCACTCCGGAGAAAACCCAAGATCACTGTCACAAGTCTAGAGGGATCCTGAGGTCACTGGAGCAACAGGAAAGGGCTTCGTGGACCCCAAATCAACTCGAGATGAGAACTTAGTCCCTGGCTTAGACTCAAGAGGAATACCAACTTTCCACAAGCACCTCGAGAGGAGGCTTCTCTCAGCTACAGGTATGTGAGAGGGACCCTGAGTTTGTGGCCTCAAGTGGAATGGACCCCGAGATGCTCTGACTCGAAGTAAAGCCGGATATCCCTGCAGCGAATTGAATGCAGGCTCGTCTTGCATCTCCCAAGACGAAGGGATGTCTGAATCCACTGTGGAGACGACAGAGAAAGACCTAGTCCTCTGCCTCATCGCGACCAGAGGCGTCACATCCTTTGAAAATTCGAGAGGTATGAGGAGATCAATGCTTCCAAAGGAGACGATGCTTGACTCCTCTTGAAAATGGATAGGAGTCCCAGGATCCCTGTGGCACGTGGAAAGGGACCCTGGGTCTCCCGCCTCACGTGGAGACGCGTCCCAATTGCCATGCCAAGACTCGAGGAGAATCCCGAGGTGTCCCTCGCACCTAGGCAGGAGTCCTGACGTCGCTGAACAAACACGTGTCTGGAAGGGCCCTCCCCGTCGTAACTCGAGAATATACCCCAGGTTCCGGCCGCAACTCGAGAAAAACCATGAGACTTCCCCCTCGCCGCGAGATGAGGCCCGATTCCCCTGCACTGCGTGCAGAGCAATTCCGTGTTCCACATCAAACGTGAAAGGAGCCTTGATTTCCTTGATGGCACTCCAGAGAAAAGCCAAGATCACTGTCTCAAGTCTAGAGGGATCCTGAGGTCACTGGAGCAACACGAAAGGGCTCCGTGGACCCCAAATCAACTCGAGATGAGAGCTTAGTCCCTGGCTTCGACTCAAGAGGAATACCAACTTTCCACAAGCACCTCAAGAGGAGGCTTCTCTCAGCTACAGGTATGTGAGAGGGACCCTGAGTTTGTCGCCTCAAGTGGAAAGGACACCGAGATGCTCTGACTCAAAGTAAGGCCAGATATCCCTGCAGTGATTTGAATGCAGGCTCGTCTTGCATCTCCCAAGACGAAGGGATGTCTGAATCCGCTGTGGAGAACACAGAGAAAGACCTAGTCCTCCGCCTCATCGCGACCGGAGGCCTCACATCCTTTGAAAACTCGAGAGGTCCGCGGAGATCAATGCTTCCAAAGGAGTCGATGCCTGACGCCTCTTGAAAATGGATAGGAGTCCCAGGATCCCTGTGGCACGTCGAAAGGGACCCTGGGTCTCCCGCCTCATGTGGAGACGCGTCCCAATTGCCATGCCAAGACTTCAGGAGAATCCCGAGGTGTCCCTCGCACCTAGGCAGGAGTCCTGACGTCGCTGAACAAACACGTGTCTGGAAGGGCCCTCCCCGTCGTAACTCGAGAATATACCCCAGGTTACGGCCGCAACTCGAGAAAAACCATGAGACTTCCCCCTCGCCGCGAGATGAGGCCCGATTCCCCTGCAATGCGTGCAGAGCAATTCCGTTTTCCACATCAAACCTGAAAAAAGCCTTGATTTCCTTGATGGCACTCCAGAGAAAACCCAAGATCACTGTCTCAAGTCTAGAGGGATCCTGAGGTCACTGGAGCAACACGAAAGGGCTCCGTGGACCCCAAATCAACTCGAGATGAGAGATTAGTCCCTGGCTTCAACTCAAGAGGAATACGAACTTTCCACAAGCCCCTCAAGAGGAGGCTTCTCTCAGCTACAGGTATGTGAGAGGGACCCTGAGTTTGTGGCCTCAAGTGGAATGGACACCGAGATGCTCTGACTCGAAGTAAGGCCGGATATCCCTGCAGTGAATTGAATGCAGGCTCGTCTTGCATCTCCCAAGATGAAGGGATGTCTGAATCCCCTGTGCAGAACACAGAGAAAGACCTAGTCCTCCGCCTCAACGCGATCGGAGGCCTCACATCGTTTGAAAACTCGAGAGGTCCGCGGAGATCAATGCTTCCAAAGGAGACGATGCCTGACTCCTCTTGAAAATGGATAGGAGTCCCAGGATCCCTGTGGCACGTGGAAAGGGACCGTGGGTCTCCCGCCTCACGTGGAGACGCGTCCCAATTGCCATGGCAAGACTCGAGGAGAATCCCGAGGTGTCCTTTGCACCTAGGCAGGAGTCCTGACGTCGCTGAACAAACACGTGTGTGGAAGGGCCCTCCCCGTCGTAACTCGAGAATATACCCCTGGTTCCAGCCGCAACTCGAGAAAAACCATGAGACTTCCCCCTCGCCGCGAGATGAGGCCCGATTCCCCTGCACTGCGTGCAGAGCAATTCCGTGTTCCACATCAAACGTGAAAGGAGCCTTGATTTCCTTGATGGCACTCCAGAGAAAACACAAGATCACTGTCTCAAGTCTAGAGGGATCTTGCGGTCACTGGAGCAACACGAAAGGGCTCCGTGGACCCCAAATCAACTCGAGATGAGAGATTAGTCCCTGGCTTCAACTCAAGAGGAATACGAACTTTCCACAAGCCCCTCAAGAGGAGGCTTCTCTCAGCTACAGGTATGTGAGAGGGACCCTGAGTTTGTGGCCTCAAGTGGAATGGACACCGAGATGCTCTGACTCGAAGTAAGGCCGGATATCCCTGCAGTGAATTGAATGCAGGCTCGTCTTGCATCTCCCAAGACGAAGGGATGTCTGAATCCCCTGTGCAGAACACAGAGAAAGACCTAGTCCTCCGCCTCAACGCGACCGGAGGCCTTACATCGTTTGAAAACTCGAGAGGTCCGCGGAGATCAATGCTTCCAAAGGAGACGATGCCTGACTCCTCTTGAAAATGGATAGGAGTCCCAGGATCCCTGTGGCAAGTGGAAAGGGACCCTGGGTCTCCCGCCTCACGTGGAGACGCGTCCCAATTGCCATGGCAAGACTCGAGGAGAATCCCCAGGTGTCCCTTGCACCTAGGCAGGAGTCCTGACGTCGCTGAACAAACACGTGTCTGGAAGGGCCCTCCCCGTCGTAACTCGAAAATATACCCCAGGTTCCGGCCGCAACTCGAGAAAAACCATGAGACTTCCCCCTCCCCGCGAGATGAGGCCCGATTCACCTGGGCTGCGTGCAGAGGAATTCCGTGTTCCACATCAAACGTGAAAGAAGCCTTGATTTCCTTGATGGCACTCCGGAGAAAACCCAAGATCACTGTCACAAGTCTAGAGGGATCCTGAGGTCACTGGAGCAACAGGAAAGGGCTTCGTGGACCCCAAATCAACTCGAGATGAGAACTTAGTCCCTGGCTTAGACTCAAGAGGAATACCAACTTTCCACAAGCACCTCGAGAGGAGGCTTCTCTCAGCTACAGGTATGTGAGAGGGACCCTGAGTTTGTGGCCTCAAGTGGAATGGACCCCGAGATGCTCTGACTCGAAGTAAAGCCGGATATCCCTGCAGCGAATTGAATGCAGGCTCGTCTTGCATCTCCCAAGACGAAGGGATGTCTGAATCCACTGTGGAGACGACAGAGAAAGACCTAGTCCTCTGCCTCATCGCGACCAGAGGCGTCACATCCTTTGAAAATTCGAGAGGTATGAGGAGATCAATGCTTCCAAAGGAGACGATGCTTGACTCCTCTTGAAAATGGATAGGAGTCCCAGGATCCCTGTGGCACGTGGAAAGGGACCCTGGGTCTCCCGCCTCACGTGGAGACGCGTCCCAATTGCCATGCCAAGACTCGAGGAGAATCCCGAGGTGTCCCTCGCACCTAGGCAGGAGTCCTGACGTCGCTGAACAAACACGTGTCTGGAAGGGCCCTCCCCGTCGTAACTCGAGAATATACCCCAGGTTCCGGCCGCAACTCGAGAAAAACCATGAGACTTCCCCCTCGCCGCGAGATGAGGCCCGATTCCCCTGCACTGCGTGCAGAGCAATTCCGTGTTCCACATCAAACGTGAAAGGAGCCTTGATTTCCTTGATGGCACTCCAGAGAAAAGCCAAGATCACTGTCTCAAGTCTAGAGGGATCCTGAGGTCACTGGAGCAACACGAAAGGGCTCCGTGGACCCCAAATCAACTCGAGATGAGAGCTTAGTCCCTGGCTTCGACTCAAGAGGAATACCAACTTTCCACAAGCACCTCAAGAGGAGGCTTCTCTCAGCTACAGGTATGTGAGAGGGACCCTGAGTTTGTCGCCTCAAGTGGAAAGGACACCGAGATGCTCTGACTCAAAGTAAGGCCAGATATCCCTGCAGTGATTTGAATGCAGGCTCGTCTTGCATCTCCCAAGACGAAGGGATGTCTGAATCCGCTGTGGAGAACACAGAGAAAAACCTAGTCCTCCGCCTCATCGCGACCGGAGGCCTCACATCCTTTGAAAACTCGAGAGGTCCGCGGAGATCAATGCTTCCAAAGGAGTCGATGCCTGACGCCTCTTGAAAATGGATAGGAGTCCCAGGATCCCTGTGGCACGTCGAAAGGGACCCTGGGTCTCCCGCCTCATGTGGAGACGCGTCCCAATTGCCATGCCAAGACTTCAGGAGAATCCCGAGGTGTCCCTCGCACCTAGGCAGGAGTCCTGACGTCGCTGAACAAACACGTGTCTGGAAGGGCCCTCCCCGTCGTAACTCGAGAATATACCCCAGGTTACGGCCGCAACTCGAGAAAAACCATGAGACTTCCCCCTCGCCGCGAGATGAGGCCCGATTCCCCTGCAATGCGTGCAGAGCAATTCCGTTTTCCACATCAAACCTGAAAAAAGCCTTGATTTCCTTGATGGCACTCCAGAGAAAACCCAAGATCACTGTCTCAAGTCTAGAGGGATCCTGAGGTCACTGGAGCAACACGAAAGGGCTCCGTGGACCCCAAATCAACTCGAGATGAGAGATTAGTCCCTGGCTTCAACTCAAGAGGAATACGAACTTTCCACAAGCCCCTCAAGAGGAGGCTTCTCTCAGCTACAGGTATGTGAGAGGGACCCTGAGTTTGTGGCCTCAAGTGGAATGGACACCGAGATGCTCTGACTCGAAGTAAGGCCGGATATCCCTGCAGTGAATTGAATGCAGGCTCGTCTTGCATCTCCCAAGATGAAGGGATGTCTGAATCCCCTGTGCAGAACACAGAGAAAGACCTAGTCCTCCGCCTCAACGCGATCGGAGGCCTCACATCGTTTGAAAACTCGAGAGGTCCGCGGAGATCAATGCTTCCAAAGGAGACGATGCCTGACTCCTCTTGAAAATGGATAGGAGTCCCAGGATCCCTGTGGCACGTGGAAAGGGACCGTGGGTCTCCCGCCTCACGTGGAGACGCGTCCCAATTGCCATGGCAAGACTCGAGGAGAATCCCGAGGTGTCCTTTGCACCTAGGCAGGAGTCCTGACGTCGCTGAACAAACACGTGTGTGGAAGGGCCCTCCCCGTCGTAACTCGAGAATATACCCCTGGTTCCAGCCGCAACTCGAGAAAAACCATGAGACTTCCCCCTCGCCGCGAGATGAGGCCCGATTCCCCTGCACTGCGTGCAGAGCAATTCCGTGTTCCACATCAAACGTGAAAGGAGCCTTGATTTCCTTGATGGCACTCCAGAGAAAACACAAGATCACTGTCTCAAGTCTAGAGGGATCCTGAGGTCACTGGAGCAACACGAAAGGGCTCCGTGGACCCCAAATCAACTCTAGATGAGAGCTTAGTCCCTGGCTTCGACTCAAGAGGAATACCAACTTTCCACAAGCACCTCAAGAGGAGGCTTCTCTCAGCTACAGGTATGTGAGAGGGACCCTGAGTTTGTGGCCTCAAGTGCAATGGACACCGAGATGCTCTGACTCGAAGTAAGGCCGGATATCCCTGCAGTGAATTGAATGCAGGCTCGTCTTGCATCTCCCAAGACGAAGGGATGTCTGAATCCCCTGTGGAGACCACAGAGAAAGACCTAGTCCTCCGCCTCATCGTGACCGGAGGCCTCACATCCTTTGAAAATTCGAGAAGTCGGCGGAGATCAATGCTTCCAAAGGAGACGATGCCTGACTCCTCTTGAAAATGGATAGGAGTCCCAGCATCCCTGTGGCACGTGGAAAGGGACCCTGTGTCTCCCGCCTCACGTGGAGACGCGTCAGAATTGCCATGCCAAGACTCGAGGAGAACCCCGAGGTGTCCCTCGCACCTAGGCAGGAGTCCTGACGTCGCTGAACAAACACGTGTCTGGAAGGGCCCTCCCCGTCGTAAATCTAGAATATACCCCAGGTTCCGGCCGCAACTCGAGAAAAACCATGAGACTTTCCCCTTGCCACGAGGTGAGGCCCGATTCCCCTGCACTGCATGCAGAGCAATTCCGTGTTCCACATCAAACATGAAAGGAGCCTTGATTTCCTTGATGGCACTCCAGAGAAAACCCACGATCACTGTCTCAAGTCTAGAGGGATGCTGAGGTCACTGGAGCAACACGAAAGGGCTCCGTGGACCCCTAATCAACTCGAGATGAGAGCTTAGTCCCTGGCTTCGACTCAAGGGGAATACCAACTTTCCACAAGCACCTCAAAAGGAGGCTTCTCTCAGCTACAGGTATGTGAGAGGGACCCTGAGTTTGTGGCCTCAAGTGGAATGGACACGGAGATGCTCTGACTCGAAGTAAGGCCGGATATCACTGCAGTGAATTGAATGCAGGCTCGTCTTGCATCTCCCAAGACTAAGGGATGTCTGAATCCCCTGTGTAGACCACAGAGAAAGACCTAATTTTCCGCCTCATCGCGACCAGAGGCCACACATCCTTTGAAAATTCGAGAAGTCCGCGGAGATCAATGCTTCCAAAGGAGACGATGCCTGACTCCTCTTGAAAATGGATAGGAGTCCCAGCATCCCTGTGGCACGTGGAAAGGGACTCTGGGTCTCCCGCCTCACGTGGAGACGCGTCCCCATTGCCATGACAAGACTCGAGGAGAATCCCGAGGTGTCCCTCGCACCTAGGCAGGAGTCCTGACGTCGCTGAACAAACATGTGTCTGGAAGGGCCCTCCCAGTCGTAACTCGAGAATATACCCCAGGTTCCGGCCGCAACTCGAGAAAAACCATGAGACTTCCCCCTCGCCCCTGGATGAGGCCCGATTCCCCTGCACTGCGTGCAGAGCAATTCCGTGTTCCACATCCAACGTGAAAGGAGCCTTGATTTCCTTGATGGCACTCCAGAGAAAACCCAAGATCACTGTCTCAAGTCTAGAGGGATCGTGAGGTCACTGGAGCAACACGAAAGGGCTCCGTGGACCCCAAATCAACTCGAGAAGAGAGCTTAGTCCCTGGCTTTAAATCGAGAGGAATACCAAATTTCCACAAGCACCTCAAGAGGAGGCTTCTCTCAGCTAATGGTATGTGAGAGGGACCCTGAGTTTGTCGCCTCAAGTGGAATGTCCACCGAGATGCTCTGACTCAAAGTAAGGCCAGATATCCCTGCATTGAATTGAATGCAGGCTCGTCTTGCATCTCCCAAGACGAAGGGATGTCTGAATCCCCTGTGGAGACCACAGAGAAAGACCGAGTTCTCCGCCTCATCGCGACCGGAGGTCTCACATCCTTTGAAAACTCGAGAGGTCCGCGGAGATCAATGCTTCCAAAGGAGAAGATGCCTGACCCTTCTTGAAAATGGATAGGAGTCCCAGGATCCCTGTGGCACGTGGAAAGGGACCCTGGGTCTCCCGCGTCACGTGGAGACGCGTCCCAATTGCCATGCCAAGACTCGAGGAGAATCCCGAGGTGTCCTTCGCACCTAGGCAGGAGTCCTGATGTCGCTGAACAAACACGTGTCTAGAAGGGACCTCCCCGTCGTTACTCGAGAATATACCCCAGGTTCCGGGCGCAACTCGAGAAAAACCATGAGATTTCCCCCTCGCCGTGAGTTGAGGCCCGATTCCCCTGCACTGCATGCAGAGCAATTCCGTGTTCCACATCAAACATGAAAGGAGCCTTGATTTCGTTGATGGCAGTCCAGAGAAAACCCAAGATCACTGTCTCAAGTCTAGAGGGATCCTGAGGTCACTGGAGCAACACGAAAGGGCTCCGTGGACCCCAAATCAACTCGAGAAGAGAGCTTAGTCCCTGGCTTTAAATCGAGAGGAATACCAAATTTCCACAAGCACCTCAAGAGGAGGCTTCTCTCAGCTAATGGTATGTGAGAGGGACCCTGAGTTTGTCGCCTCAAGTGGAATGTCCACCGAGATGCTCTGACTCAAAGTAAGGCCAGATATCCCTGCAGTGAATTGAATGCAGGCTCGTCTTGCATCTCCCAAGACGAAGGGATGTCTGAATCCCCTGTGGAGACCACAGAGAAAGACCGAGTTCTCCGCCTCAGCGCGACCGGAGGCCTCACATCCTTTGAAAACTCGAGAGGTCCGCAGAGATCAATGCTTCCAAAGGAGACGATGCCTGACTCCTCTTGAAAATGGATAGGAGTCCCAGGATCCCTGTGGGACGTGGAAAGGGACCCTGGGTCTCCCGCCTCACGTGGAGACGCGTCAGAATTGCCATGCCAAGACTCGAGGAGAATCCCGAGGTGTCCCTCGCACCTAGGCAGGAGTCCTGACGTCGCTGAACAAACACGTGTCTGGAAGGGCCCTCCCCGTCGTAAATCTAGAATATACCCCAGGTTCCGGCCGCAACTCGAGAAAAACCATGAGACTTTCCCCTTGCCACGAGGTGAGGCCCGATTCCCCTGCACTGCGTGCAGAGCAATTCCGTGTTCCACATCAAACGTGAAAGAAGCCTTGATTTCCTTGATGGCACTCCAGAGAAAACCCAAGATCACTGTCTCAAGTCTAGAGGGATCTTGCGGTCACTGGAGCAACACGAAAGGGCTCCGTGGACCCCAAATCAACTCGAGATGAGAGATTAGTCCCTGGCTTCAACTCAAGAGGAATACGAACTTTCCACAAGCCCCTCAAGAGGAGGCTTCTCTCAGCTACAGGTATGTGAGAGGGACCCTGAGTTTGTGGCCTCAAGTGGAATGGACACCGAGATGCTCTGACTCGAAGTAAGGCCGGATATCCCTGCAGTGAATTGAATGCAGGCTCGTCTTGCATCTCCCAAGACGAAGGGATGTCTGAATCCCCTGTGCAGAACACAGAGAAAGACCTAGTCCTCCGCCTCAACGCGACCGGAGGCCTTACATCGTTTGAAAACTCGAGAGGTCCGCGGAGATCAATGCTTCCAAAGGAGACGATGCCTGACTCCTCTTGAAAATGGATAGGAGTCCCAGGATCCCTGTGGCAAGTGGAAAGGGACCCTGGGTCTCCCGCCTCACGTGGAGACGCGTCCCAATTGCCATGGCAAGACTCGAGGAGAATCCCCAGGTGTCCCTTGCACCTAGGCAGGAGTCCTGACGTCGCTGAACAAACACGTGTCTGGAAGGGCCCTCCCCGTCGTAACTCGAAAATATACCCCAGGTTCCGGCCGCAACTCGAGAAAAACCATGAGACTTCCCCCTCCCCGCGAGATGAGGCCCGATTCACCTGGGCTGCGTGCAGAGGAATTCCGTGTTCCACATCAAACGTGAAAGAAGCCTTGATTTCCTTGATGGCACTCCGGAGAAAACCCAAGATCACTGTCACAAGTCTAGAGGGATCCTGAGGTCACTGGAGCAACAGGAAAGGGCTTCGTGGACCCCAAATCAACTCGAGATGAGAACTTAGTCCCTGGCTTAGACTCAAGAGGAATACCAACTTTCCACAAGCACCTCAAGAGGAGGCTTCTCTCAGCTACAGGTATGTGAGAGGGACCCTGAGTTTGTGGCCTCAAGTGGAATGGACCCCGAGATGCTCTGACTCGAAGTAAAGCCGGATATCCCTGCAGCGAATTGAATGCAGGCTCGTCTTGCATCTCCCAAGACGAAGGGATGTCTGAATCCACTGTGGAGACGACAGAGAAAGACCTAGTCCTCTGCCTCATCGCGACCAGAGGCGTCACATCCTTTGAAAATTCGAGAGGTATGAGGAGATCAATGCTTCCAAAGGAGACGATGCTTGACTCCTCTTGAAAATGGATAGGAGTCCCAGGATCCCTGTGGCACGTGGAAAGGGACCCTGGGTCTCCCGCCTCACGTGGAGACGCGTCCCAATTGCCATGCCAAGACTCGAGGAGAATCCCGAGGTGTCCCTCGCACCTAGGCAGGAGTCCTGACGTCGCTGAACAAACACGTGTCTGGAAGGGCCCTCCCCGTCGTAACTCGAGAATATACCCCAGGTTCCGGCCGCAACTCGAGAAAAACCATGAGACTTCCCCCTCGCCGCGAGATGAGGCCCGATTCCCCTGCACTGCGTGCAGAGCAATTCCGTGTTCCACATCAAACGTGAAAGGAGCCTTGATTTCCTTGATGGCACTCCAGAGAAAACCCAAGATCACTGTCTCAAGTCTAGAGGGATCCTGAGGTCACTGGAGCAACACGAAAGGGCTCCGTGGACCCCAAATCAACTCGAGATGAGAGCTTAGTCCCTGGCTTCGACTCAAGAGGAATACCAACTTTCCACAAGCACCTCAAGAGGAGGCTTCTCTCAGCTACAGGTATGTGAGAGGGACCCTGAGTTTGTCGCCTCAAGT
The DNA here is from genome assembly GCF_033118175.1 of Dama dama. Lineage (NCBI taxonomy): Eukaryota > Metazoa > Chordata > Mammalia > Artiodactyla > Cervidae > Dama > Dama dama. The sequence goes on along the minus strand of NC_083697.1, from coordinate 5,913,570 downwards.
GGAAAGGACACCGAGATGCTCTGACTCAAAGTAAGGCCAGATATCCCTGCAGTGATTTGAATGCAGGCTCGTCTTGCATCTCCCAAGACGAAGGGATGTCTGAATCCGCTGTGGAGAACACAGAGAAAGACCTAGTCCTCCGCCTCATCGCGACCGGAGGCCTCACATCCTTTGAAAACTCGAGAGGTCCGCGGAGATCAATGCTTCCAAAGGAGTCGATGCCTGACGCCTCTTGAAAATGGATAGGAGTCCCAGGATCCCTGTGGCACGTCGAAAGGGACCCTGGGTCTCCCGCCTCATGTGGAGACGCGTCCCAATTGCCATGCCAAGACTTCAGGAGAATCCCGAGGTGTCCCTCGCACCTAGGCAGGAGTCCTGACGTCGCTGAACAAACACGTGTCTGGAAGGGCCCTCCCCGTCGTAACTCGAGAATATACCCCAGGTTCCGGCCGCAACTCGAGAAAAACCATGAGACTTCCCCCTCGCCGCGAGATGAGGCCCGATTCCCCTGCAATGCGTGCAGAGCAATTCCGTTTTCCACATCAAACCTGAAAAAAGCCTTGATTTCCTTGATGGCACTCCAGAGAAAACCCAAGATCACTGTCTCAAGTCTAGAGGGATCCTGAGGTCACTGGAGCAACACGAAAGGGCTCCGTGGACCCCAAATCAACTCGAGATGAGAGATTAGTCCCTGGCTTCAACTCAAGAGGAATACGAACTTTCCACAAGCCCCTCAAGAGGAGGCTTCTCTCAGCTACAGGTATGTGAGAGGGACCCTGAGTTTGTGGCCTCAAGTGGAATGGACACCGAGATGCTCTGACTCGAAGTAAGGCCGGATATCCCTGCAGTGAATTGAATGCAGGCTCGTCTTGCATCTCCCAAGATGAAGGGATGTCTGAATCCCCTGTGCAGAACACAGAGAAAGACCTAGTCCTCCGCCTCAACGCGATCGGAGGCCTCACATCGTTTGAAAACTCGAGAGGTCCGCGGAGATCAATGCTTCCAAAGGAGACGATGCCTGACTCCTCTTGAAAATGGATAGGAGTCCCAGGATCCCTGTGGCACGTGGAAAGGGACCGTGGGTCTCCCGCCTCACGTGGAGACGCGTCCCAATTGCCATGGCAAGACTCGAGGAGAATCCCGAGGTGTCCTTTGCACCTAGGCAGGAGTCCTGACGTCGCTGAACAAACACGTGTGTGGAAGGGCCCTCCCCGTCGTAACTCGAGAATATACCCCTGGTTCCAGCCGCAACTCGAGAAAAACCATGAGACTTCCCCCTCGCCGCGAGATGAGGCCCGATTCCCCTGCACTGCGTGCAGAGCAATTCCGTGTTCCACATCAAACGTGAAAGGAGCCTTGATTTCCTTGATGGCACTCCAGAGAAAACACAAGATCACTGTCTCAAGTCTAGAGGGATCCTGAGGTCACTGGAGCAACACGAAAGGGCTCCGTGGACCCCAAATCAACTCTAGATGAGAGCTTAGTCCCTGGCTTCGACTCAAGAGGAATACCAACTTTCCACAAGCACCTCAAGAGGAGGCTTCTCTCAGCTACAGGTATGTGAGAGGGACCCTGAGTTTGTGGCCTCAAGTGCAATGGACACCGAGATGCTCTGACTCGAAGTAAGGCCGGATATCCCTGCAGTGAATTGAATGCAGGCTCGTCTTGCATCTCCCAAGACGAAGGGATGTCTGAATCCCCTGTGGAGACCACAGAGAAAGACCTAGTCCTCCGCCTCATCGTGACCGGAGGCCTCACATCCTTTGAAAATTCGAGAAGTCGGCGGAGATCAATGCTTCCAAAGGAGACGATGCCTGACTCCTCTTGAAAATGGATAGGAGTCCCAGCATCCCTGTGGCACGTGGAAAGGGACCCTGTGTCTCCCGCCTCACGTGGAGACGCGTCAGAATTGCCATGCCAAGACTCGAGGAGAACCCCGAGGTGTCCCTCGCACCTAGGCAGGAGTCCTGACGTCGCTGAACAAACACGTGTCTGGAAGGGCCCTCCCCGTCGTAAATCTAGAATATACCCCAGGTTCCGGCCGCAACTCGAGAAAAACCATGAGACTTTCCCCTTGCCACGAGGTGAGGCCCGATTCCCCTGCACTGCATGCAGAGCAATTCCGTGTTCCACATCAAACATGAAAGGAGCCTTGATTTCCTTGATGGCACTCCAGAGAAAACCCACGATCACTGTCTCAAGTCTAGAGGGATGCTGAGGTCACTGGAGCAACACGAAAGGGCTCCGTGGACCCCTAATCAACTCGAGATGAGAGCTTAGTCCCTGGCTTCGACTCAAGGGGAATACCAACTTTCCACAAGCACCTCAAAAGGAGGCTTCTCTCAGCTACAGGTATGTGAGAGGGACCCTGAGTTTGTGGCCTCAAGTGGAATGGACACGGAGATGCTCTGACTCGAAGTAAGGCCGGATATCACTGCAGTGAATTGAATGCAGGCTCGTCTTGCATCTCCCAAGACTAAGGGATGTCTGAATCCCCTGTGTAGACCACAGAGAAAGACCTAATTTTCCGCCTCATCGCGACCAGAGGCCACACATCCTTTGAAAATTCGAGAAGTCCGCGGAGATCAATGCTTCCAAAGGAGACGATGCCTGACTCCTCTTGAAAATGGATAGGAGTCCCAGCATCCCTGTGGCACGTGGAAAGGGACTCTGGGTCTCCCGCCTCACGTGGAGACGCGTCCCCATTGCCATGACAAGACTCGAGGAGAATCCCGAGGTGTCCCTCGCACCTAGGCAGGAGTCCTGACGTCGCTGAACAAACATGTGTCTGGAAGGGCCCTCCCAGTCGTAACTCGAGAATATACCCCAGGTTCCGGCCGCAACTCGAGAAAAACCATGAGACTTCCCCCTCGCCCCTGGATGAGGCCCGATTCCCCTGCACTGCGTGCAGAGCAATTCCGTGTTCCACATCCAACGTGAAAGGAGCCTTGATTTCCTTGATGGCACTCCAGAGAAAACCCAAGATCACTGTCTCAAGTCTAGAGGGATCGTGAGGTCACTGGAGCAACACGAAAGGGCTCCGTGGACCCCAAATCAACTCGAGAAGAGAGCTTAGTCCCTGGCTTTAAATCGAGAGGAATACCAAATTTCCACAAGCACCTCAAGAGGAGGCTTCTCTCAGCTAATGGTATGTGAGAGGGACCCTGAGTTTGTCGCCTCAAGTGGAATGTCCACCGAGATGCTCTGACTCAAAGTAAGGCCAGATATCCCTGCATTGAATTGAATGCAGGCTCGTCTTGCATCTCCCAAGACGAAGGGATGTCTGAATCCCCTGTGGAGACCACAGAGAAAGACCGAGTTCTCCGCCTCATCGCGACCGGAGGTCTCACATCCTTTGAAAACTCGAGAGGTCCGCGGAGATCAATGCTTCCAAAGGAGAAGATGCCTGACCCTTCTTGAAAATGGATAGGAGTCCCAGGATCCCTGTGGCACGTGGAAAGGGACCCTGGGTCTCCCGCGTCACGTGGAGACGCGTCCCAATTGCCATGCCAAGACTCGAGGAGAATCCCGAGGTGTCCTTCGCACCTAGGCAGGAGTCCTGATGTCGCTGAACAAACACGTGTCTAGAAGGGACCTCCCCGTCGTTACTCGAGAATATACCCCAGGTTCCGGGCGCAACTCGAGAAAAACCATGAGATTTCCCCCTCGCCGTGAGTTGAGGCCCGATTCCCCTGCACTGCATGCAGAGCAATTCCGTGTTCCACATCAAACGTGAAAGGAGCCTTGATTTCGTTGATGGCAGTCCAGAGAAAACCCAAGATCACTGTCTCAAGTCTAGAGGGATCCTGAGGTCACTGGAGCAACACGAAAGGGCTCCGTGGACCCCAAATCAACTCGAGAAGAGAGCTTAGTCCCTGGCTTTAAATCGAGAGGAATACCAACTTTCCACAAGCACCTCAAGAGGAGGCTTCTCTCAGCTACAGGTATGTGAGAGGGACCCTGAGTTTGTGGCCTCAAGTGCAATGGACACCGAGATGCTCTGACTCGAAGTAAGGCCGGATATCCCTGCAGTGAATTGAATGCAGGCTCGTCTTGCATCTCCCAAGACGAAGGGATGTCTGAATCCCCTGTGGAGACCACAGAGAAAGACCTAGTCCTCCGCCTCATCGTGACCGGAGGCCTCACATCCTTTGAAAATTCGAGAAGTCGGCGGAGATCAATGCTTCCAAAGGAGACGATGCCTGACTCCTCTTGAAAATGGATAGGAGTCCCAGCATCCCTGTGGCACGTGGAAAGGGACCCTGTGTCTCCCGCCTCACGTGGAGACGCGTCAGAATTGCCATGCCAAGACTCGAGGAGAACCCCGAGGTGTCCCTCGCACCTAGGCAGGAGTCCTGACGTCGCTGAACAAACACGTGTCTGGAAGGGCCCTCCCCGTCGTAAATCTAGAATATACCCCAGGTTCCGGCCGCAACTCGAGAAAAACCATGAGACTTTCCCCTTGCCACGAGGTGAGGCCCGATTCCCCTGCACTGCATGCAGAGCAATTCCGTGTTCCACATCAAACATGAAAGGAGCCTTGATTTCCTTGATGGCACTCCAGAGAAAACCCACGATCACTGTCTCAAGTCTAGAGGGATGCTGAGGTCACTGGAGCAACACGAAAGGGCTCCGTGGACCCCTAATCAACTCGAGATGAGAGCTTAGTCCCTGGCTTCGACTCAAGGGGAATACCAACTTTCCACAAGCACCTCAAAAGGAGGCTTCTCTCAGCTACAGGTATGTGAGAGGGACCCTGAGTTTGTGGCCTCAAGTGGAATGGACACGGAGATGCTCTGACTCGAAGTAAGGCCGGATATCACTGCAGTGAATTGAATGCAGGCTCGTCTTGCATCTCCCAAGACTAAGGGATGTCTGAATCCCCTGTGTAGACCACAGAGAAAGACCTAATTTTCCGCCTCATCGCGACCAGAGGCCACACATCCTTTGAAAATTCGAGAAGTCCGCGGAGATCAATGCTTCCAAAGGAGACGATGCCTGACTCCTCTTGAAAATGGATAGGAGTCCCAGCATCCCTGTGGCACGTGGAAAGGGACTCTGGGTCTCCCGCCTCACGTGGAGACGCGTCCCCATTGCCATGACAAGACTCGAGGAGAATCCCGAGGTGTCCCTCGCACCTAGGCAGGAGTCCTGACGTCGCTGAACAAACATGTGTCTGGAAGGGCCCTCCCAGTCGTAACTCGAGAATATACCCCAGGTTCCGGCCGCAACTCGAGAAAAACCATGAGACTTCCCCCTCGCCCCTGGATGAGGCCCGATTCCCCTGCACTGCGTGCAGAGCAATTCCGTGTTCCACATCCAACGTGAAAGGAGCCTTGATTTCCTTGATGGCACTCCAGAGAAAACCCAAGATCACTGTCTCAAGTCTAGAGGGATCGTGAGGTCACTGGAGCAACACGAAAGGGCTCCGTGGACCCCAAATCAACTCGAGAAGAGAGCTTAGTCCCTGGCTTTAAATCGAGAGGAATACCAAATTTCCACAAGCACCTCAAGAGGAGGCTTCTCTCAGCTAATGGTATGTGAGAGGGACCCTGAGTTTGTCGCCTCAAGTGGAATGTCCACCGAGATGCTCTGACTCAAAGTAAGGCCAGATATCCCTGCATTGAATTGAATGCAGGCTCGTCTTGCATCTCCCAAGACGAAGGGATGTCTGAATCCCCTGTGGAGACCACAGAGAAAGACCGAGTTCTCCGCCTCATCGCGACCGGAGGTCTCACATCCTTTGAAAACTCGAGAGGTCCGCGGAGATCAATGCTTCCAAAGGAGAAGATGCCTGACCCTTCTTGAAAATGGATAGGAGTCCCAGGATCCCTGTGGCACGTGGAAAGGGACCCTGGGTCTCCCGCGTCACGTGGAGACGCGTCCCAATTGCCATGCCAAGACTCGAGGAGAATCCCGAGGTGTCCTTCGCACCTAGGCAGGAGTCCTGATGTCGCTGAACAAACACGTGTCTAGAAGGGACCTCCCCGTCGTTACTCGAGAATATACCCCAGGTTCCGGGCGCAACTCGAGAAAAACCATGAGATTTCCCCCTCGCCGTGAGTTGAGGCCCGATTCCCCTGCACTGCATGCAGAGCAATTCCGTGTTCCACATCAAACGTGAAAGGAGCCTTGATTTCGTTGATGGCAGTCCAGAGAAAACCCAAGATCACTGTCTCAAGTCTAGAGGGATCCTGAGGTCACTGGAGCAACACGAAAGGGCTCCGTGGACCCCAAATCAACTCGAGAAGAGAGCTTAGTCCCTGGCTTTAAATCGAGAGGAATACCAAATTTCCACAAGCACCTCAAGAGGAGGCTTCTCTCAGCTAATGGTATGTGAGAGGGACCCTGAGTTTGTCGCCTCAAGTGGAATGTCCACCGAGATGCTCTGACTCAAAGTAAGGCCAGATATCCCTGCAGTGAATTGAATGCAGGCTCGTCTTGCATCTCCCAAGACGAAGGGATGTCTGAATCCCCTGTGGAGACCACAGAGAAAGACCGAGTTCTCCGCCTCAGCGCGACCGGAGGCCTCACATCCTTTGAAAACTCGAGAGGTCCGCAGAGATCAATGCTTCCAAAGGAGACGATGCCTGACTCCTCTTGAAAATGGATAGGAGTCCCAGGATCCCTGTGGGACGTGGAAAGGGACCCTGGGTCTCCCGCCTCACGTGGAGACGCGTCAGAATTGCCATGCCAAGACTCGAGGAGAATCCCGAGGTGTCCCTCGCACCTAGGCAGGAGTCCTGACGTCGCTGAACAAACACGTGTCTGGAAGGGCCCTCCCCGTCGTAAATCTAGAATATACCCCAGGTTCCGGCCGCAACTCGAGAAAAACCATGAGAATTTCCCCTTGCCACGAGGTGAGGCCCGATTCCCCTGCACTGCATGCAGAGCAATTCCGTGTTCCACATCAAACATGAAAGGAGCCTTGATTTCCTTGATGGCACTCCAGAGAAAACCCAAGATCACTGTCTAGAGTCTAGAGGGATCCTGAGGTCACTGGAGCAACACGAAAGGGCTCCGTGGACCTCAAATCAACTCGAGATGAGAGCTTAGTCCCTGGCTTCGACTGAAGGGGAATACCAACTTTCCACAAGCACCTCAAGAGGAGGCTTCTCTCAGCTACAGGTATGTGAGAGAGACCATGAGTATGTGGCCTCAAGTGGAATGGACACGGAAATGCTCTGACTCGAAGTAAGGCCGGATATCCCTGCAGTGAATTGAATGCAGGCTCGTCTTGCATCTCCCAAGACGAAGGGATGTCTGAATCCCCTGTGGAGACCACAGACAAAGACCTAGTCCTCCGCCTCAACATGACCGGAGGCCTCACATCCTTTGAAAACTCGAGAGGTCCGCGGAGATCAATGCTTCCAAAGGAGACGATGCCTGACGCCTCTTGAAAATGGATAGGAGTCCCAGGATCACTGTGGCACGTGAAAGGGACCCTGGGTCTCCCGCCTCAAATGGAGACATATCCCAATTGCCATGGCAAGACTCGAGGAGAATCCCGAGGTGTCCCTCGCACCTAGGCAGGAGTCCTGACTTCGCTGAACAAACACGTGTCTGGAAGGGCCCTCCCCGTCGTAACTGGAGAATATACCCCAGGTTCCGGCCGCAACTCGAGAAAAACTATGAGACTTCCCCCTCGCCGCTGGATGAGGCCCGATTCCCCTGCACTGCGTGCAGAGCAATTCCGTGTTCCACATCAAACGTGAAAGGAGCCTTGATTTCCTTGATGGCACTCCAGAGAAACCCCAAGATCACTGTCTCAAGTCAAGAGGGATCCTGAGGTCACTGGAGCAACACGAAAGGGCTCCGTGGACCCCAAATCAACTCGAGATGAGAGCTTAGTACCTGGCTTCGACTCAAGGGGAATACCAACTTTCCACAAGCACCTCAAGAGGAGGCTTCTCTCAGCTACAGGTATGTGAGAGGGACCCTGAGTTTGTGGCCTCAAGTGGAATGGACACCGAGATGCTCTGACTCGAAGTAAGGCCGGATATCCCTGCAGTGAATTGAATGCAGGCTCGTCTTGCATCTCACAAGACTAAGGGATGTCTGAATCCCCTGTGGAGACCACAGAGAAAGACCTAATTTTCCGCCTCATCGCGACCAGAGGCCTCACAACCTTTGAAAATTTGAGAAGTCCGCGGAGATCAATGCTTCCAAAGGAGACGATGCCTGACTCCTCTTGAAAATGGATAGGAGTCCCAGGATCCCTGTGGCACGTGGAAAGGGACCCTGGGTCTCCCGCCTCACGTGGAGACGCGTCCCCATTGCCATGCCAAGACTCGAGGAGAATCCCGAGGTGTCCCTCGCACCTAGGCAGGAGTCCTGACGTCGCTGAACAAACATGTGTCTGGAAGGGCCCTCCCCGTCGTAACTCGAGAATATACCCCAGGTTCCGGCCGCAACTCGAGAAAAACCATGAGACTTCCCCCTCGCCGCTGGATGAGGCCCGATTCCCTTGCACTGCGTGCAGAGCAATTCCATGTTCCACATCAAACGTGAAAGGAGCCTTGATTTCCTTGATGGCACTCCAGAGAAAACCCAAGATCACTGTCTCAAGTCTAGAGGGATCCTGAGGTCACTGGAGCAACACGAAAGGGCTCCGTGGACCCCAAATCAACTCGAGATGAGAGCTTAGTCCCTGGCTTCGACTCAAGAGGAATACCAAATTTCCACAAGCACCTCAAGAGGAGGCTTCTCTCAGCTAGAAGTATGTGACAGGGACCCTGAGTTTGTGGCCTCAAGTGGAATGGACACGGAGATGCTCTGACTCGAAGTAAGGCCGGATATCCCTGCAGTGAATTGAATGCAGGCTCTCTTGCATCTCCCAAGACGAAGGGATGTCTGAATCCCCTGTGGAGACCACAGAGAAAGACCGAGTTCTCCGCCTCATCGCGACCGGAGGCCTCACATCCTTTGAAAAATCGAGAGGTCCGCAGAGATCAATGCTTCCAAAGGAGACGATGCCTGACTCCTCTTGAAAATGGATAGGAGTCCCAGGATCCCTGTGGCACGTGGAAAGGGACCCTGCGTCTCGCGCCTCATGTGGAGACACGTCCCAATTGCCATGCCAAGACTCGAGGAGAATCCCGAGGTGTTCCTCGCACCTAGGCAGGAGTCCTCACGTCGCTGAACAAACACGTGTCTGGAAGGGCCCTCCCCGTCGTAACTCGAGAATATACCCCAGGTTCCGGTCGCAACTCGAGAAAAACCATGAGACTTCCCCATCCCCGCGAGATGAGGCCCGATTCCCCTGCACTGCGTGCAGAGCAATTCCATGTTCCACATCATACGTGAAAGGAGCCTTGATTTCCTTAATGGCACTCCAGAGAAAACCCAAGATCACTGTTTCAAGTCTAGAGGGATCCTGAGGTCACTGTAGCAACACGAAAGGGCTCCGTGAACCCCAAATCAACTCGAGATGAAAGCTTAGTCCTTGGCTTCGACTCAAGAGGAATACCAACTTTCCACAAGCACCTCAAGAGGAGGCTACTCTCAACTAATGGTATGTGAGAGGGACCCTGAGTTTGTCGCCTCAAGTGGAATGGACACCGAGATGCTCTGACTCGAAGTAAGGCCGGATATCCCTGCAGTGAATTGAATGCAGGCTCGTCTTGCATCTCCCAAGACGAAGGGTTGTCTGAATCTGCTGTGGAGCCCACAGAGAAAGACCTAGTCCTCCGCCTCAACGCGGCCGGAGGCCTCACATCCTTTGAAAACTCGAGAGGTCCACGGAGATCAATACTTCCGAAGGAGACGATGCCTGACTCCTCTTGAAAATGGATAGGAGTCCCAGGATCCCTGTGGCACGTGGAAAGGGACCCTGGGTCTCCCGCCTCACGTGGAGACGCGTCCCAATTGCCATGCCAAGACTCGAGGAGAATCCCGAGGTGTCCCTCGCACCTAGGCAGGAGTACTCACGTCGCTGAACAAACACGTGTCTGGAAGGGCCCTCCCCGTCGTAACTCGAGAATATACCCCAGGTTCCGGCCGCAACTCGAGAAAAACCATGAGAATACCTCCTCGCCGCGAGATGAAGCTCGATTCCCCTGCACTGCAGCAGAGCAACTCCGTGTTCCACATCAAACGTGAAAGGAGCCTTGATTTCCTTGACGGCACTCCAGAGAAAACCCAAGATCACTGTCTCAAGTCTAGAGGGATCCTGAGGTCACTGGAGCAACACAAAAGGCCTCCGTGGACCCCATATCAACTCGAGATGAGAGCTTAGTCCCTGGCTTCGACTCAAGAGAAATACCAAATTTCCACAAGCACCTCAGGTAGAGGCTTCTCTCAGCTACAGGTATCTGAGAGGGACCCTGAATTTGTGGCCTCAAGTGGAATGAACACCGAGATGCTCTGACTCGAAGTAAGGCCGGATATCCCAACAGTGAATTGAATGCAGGCTCGTCTTGCATCTCCCAATACGAAGGGATGTCTGAATCCCCTATAGAGACCACAGAGAAAGACCTAGTTCTCTGCTTCATCGCGAGCGGAGGCCTCACATCCTTTGAAAACTCGAGAGGTACGCAGAGATCAATGCTTCCAAAGCAGACGATGCCTGACTCCTCTTGAAAATGGATAGGAGTCCCAGGATCCCTGTGGCATGGGGAAAGGGACTCTGGGTCTCCCGCCTCACGTGGAGACGCGTCCCAATTGCCATGCCAAGACTCGTGGAGAATCCCGAAGTGTCCCTCGCACCTAGGCAGGAGTCCTGACGTCGCTGAACAAACCTGTGTCTGGAAGGGCCCTCCCCGTTGTAACTCTAGAATATTCCCCAGGTTCCGGCCGCAACACGAGAAAAACCATGAGAATTCCTCCTCGCCGCGAGATGAGGCTCGATTCCCCTGCACTGCAGCAGAGCAACTCCGTGTTCCACATCAAACGTGAAAGGAGCCTTGATTTCCTTGATGGCACTCCAGAGAAAACCCAAGATCACTGTCTCAAGTCTAGAGGGATCCTGAGGTCACTGGAGCAACACGAAAGGGCTCCGTGGACCCCAAATCAACTCGAGATCAGAGCTTAGTCCCTGGCTTCGACTCAAGAGGAATACTAACTTTCAGCAAGCTCCTCAAGAGGAGGCTTCTCTCAGCTACAGGTGTGTGAGAGGGACCCTGAGTTTGTGGCCTCAAGTGGAATGGACACCGAGATGCTCTGACTCGAAGTAAGGCCTGATATCCCTGCAGTGAATTGAATGCAGGCTCGTCTTGCATCTCCCAAGACGAAGGGATGTCTGAATCCCCTGTGGAGACCACAGAGAAAGACCTAGTCGTCCGCCTCATCGTGACCGGAGGCCTCACATCCTTTGAAAATTCGAGAGGTCCGCGGGGATCAATGCTTCCAAAGGAGACGATGCCTGACTCCTCTTGAAAATGGATAGGAGTCCCAGGATCCCTGTGGCACGTGGAAAGGGGCCCTGGGTCTCCCGCCTCACGTGGAGACGCGTCCCAATTGCCATGCCAAGACTCGAGGAGAATCCCGAGGTGTCCCTCGCACCTAGGCAGGAGTCCTGATGACGCTGAACAAACACGTGTCTGGAAGGGCCCTCTCCGTCATAACTCGAGAATATACCCCAGGTTCCAGCCGCAACTCGAGAAAAACCATGAGACTTCCCACTCACAGCGAGATGAGGCCCGATTCCCCTGCACTGCGTGCAGAGCTATTCCGTGTTCCACATCAAACGTGAAACGAGACTTGATTTCCTTGATGGCACTCCAGAGAAAACCCAAGATCACTGTCTCAAGTCTAGAGGGATCCTGAGGTCACTGGAGCAACAGGAAAGGGTTCCGTGGACCCCAAATCAACTCGAGATGAGAGCTTAGACCCTGGCTTCGACTCAAGAGGAATACTAACTTTCAGCAAGCACCTCAAGAGGAGGCTTCTCTCAGCTACAGGTGTGTGAGAGGGACCCTGAGTTTGTGGCCTCAAGTGGAATGGACACGGAGATGCTCTGACTCGAAGTAAGGCCGGATATCCCTGCAGTGAATTGAATGCAGGCTCGTCTTGCATCTCCCAAGAAGAAGGGATGTCTGAATCCCCTGTGGAGGCCACAGAGAAAGACCTAGTCCTCCGCCTCAACGCGACCGGAGGCGTCACATCCTTTGAAAACTCGAGAGGTCCGCAGAGATCAATGCTTCCAAAGGAGACGATGCCTGACTCCTCTTGAAAATGGATAGGAGTCCCAGGATCCCTGTGGCACTTGGAAAGGGACCCTGGGTCTCCCGCCTCACGTGGAGACCCGTCCCAATTGCCATGCCAAGACTCGAGGAGAATTCCGAGGTGTCCCTCGCACCTAGGCAGGAGTCCTGACGTCATTGAACAAACACGTGTCTGGAAGGGCCCTCCCCGTCGTAACTCGGGAATATACCCCAGGTTCCAGCCGCAACTCGAGAAAAACCATGAGACTTCCCCCTCGCCGCGAGATGAGGCCCGATTCCCCTGCACTGCGTGCAGAGCAGTTCCGAGTTCCACATCAAACGTGAAAGGAGCCTTGATTTCCTTGATGGCACTCCAGAGAAAACCCAAGATCACTGTTTCAAGTCTAGAGGGATCCTGAGGTCACTGTAGCAAGACGAAAGGGCTCCGTGGACCCCAAATCAACTCGAGATGAGAGCTTAGTCCCTGGCTTCGACTCAAGAGGAATACCAACTTTCCACAAGCACCTCAAGAGGAAGCTACTCTCAGCTAATGGTATGTGAGAGGGACCCTGAGTTTGTCGCCTGAATTGGAATGGACTGCGAGATGCTCTGACTCGAAGTAAGGCCAGATATCCCTGCAGTGATTTGAATGCAGGCTCGTCTTTAATCTCCCAAGATGAAGGGATGTCTGAATCCCCTGTGGTTACCACAGAGAAAGACGTAGTTCTCCCTCTCATGGCGACCGGAGGCATCACATCTTTGAAAACTCGAGAGGTCCGCGGAGATCTATGCTTCCTAAGGAGACGATGCCTGACTCCTCTTGAAAATGGATAGGAGTCCAAGAAACCCTGTGGCACGTGGAACGGGAACCTGGGTCTCCCGCCTCACATGGAGACGCGTCCCAATTGCCATGCCAAGACTCGAGGATAATCCCGAGGTGTCCCTCACACCTAGGCAGGAGTCCTGACGTCACTGAACAAACACGTGTCTGGAAGGGCCCTCCCCGTCGTAACTCGAGAATATACCCCGGGTTCCTGCCGCAACTCGAGAAAAACCATGAGACTTCCCCCTCGCCACGAGATGAGGCCCGATTTAACTGCACTGCATGCAGAGCAATTCCGTGTTCCACATCAAACGTGAAAGGAGCCTTGATTTCCTTGATGGCACTCCAGAGAAAACCCAAGATCACTGTCTCAAGTCTAGAGGGATCCTGAGGTCACTGTAGCGACAAGAAAGGTCTCCGTGGACCCCAAATCAAGTCGAGATGAGAGCTTAGTCCCTGGCTTCGATTCAAGACGAATACCAACTTTCCACATGCACCTCAAGAGGCGGTTTCTGTCAGCTACAGGTATGTGCGAGGGACCCTGAGTTTGTGGCCTCAAGTAGAATGGACACCGAGATGCTCTGACTCGATGTAAGGCCGGATATCCCTGCAGTGAATTGAATGAAGTCTCGTCTTGCATCTCCCAAGACGAAGGGATGTCTGAATCCCCTGTGGAGACCACAGAGAAAGACCTAGTTCTCCCTCTCATGGCGACCGGAGGCATCACATCTTTGAAAACTCGAGAGGTCCGCGGAGATCAATGCTTCCTAAGGAGACGAAGCCTGACTCCTCTTGAAAATGGATAGGAGTCCAAGAAACCGTGTGGCAAGTGGAACGGACACCTGGGTCTCCCGCCTCACATGGAGACTTGTCCTAATTGCCATGCCAAGACTCGAGGAGAATCCCGAGGTGTTCCTCGCACCTAGGCACGAGTCCTGACGTCGCTGAACAAACACTTGTCTGGAAGGGCCCTCCCCGTCGTAACTCAGGAATATACCCCAGGTTCCGGCCGCAACTCGAGAAAAACCATAAGACTTCCCCCTCGCCTTGAGATGTGGCCCGATTCTCCTGCACTGCGTGGAGACCAATTCCGTGTTCCACATCAAACGTGAAAGGATTCTTGATTTCCTTGATGGCACTCCAAAGAAAAGCCAAGATCACTGTCTCAAGTCTAGAGGGATCCTGAGGTCACTGTAGCAACCCGAAAGGGCTCCGTGCACCCCAAATCAACTCGAGATGAGAGCCTTGTCCCTGGCTTCGACTCAAGAGGAATACCAACTTTCCAAAAGCTCCTCAAGAGGAGGTTTCTCTCAGCTACAGGTATGTGAGAGGGACCCTGAGTTTGTGGCCTCAAGTGGAATGGAGACTGAGATGCTCTGACTCAATGTAAGGCCGGATATCCCTGCAGTGAATTGAATGCAGGCTCGCCTTGCATCTCCAAAGACGAAGGGATGTCTGAATCCCCTGTGGACACCACAGACAAAGACCTAGATCTCCGCCTCATCGCGACCATAGGCCTCACATACTTTGAAAACTCGAGAGGTCCGCGGAGATCAATGCTTCCTAAGGAGACGATGCCTGACTCCTCTTGAAAATGGATAGGAGTCCCAGAATCCCTGTGGCACGTGGAAAGGGACCCTGGGTCTTGCGCCTCACTGGAGACGCGTCCCAATTGCCAGGCCAAGGCTCAAGGAGAATCCCGAGGTGTCCCTCGCACCTAGGCAGGAGTCCTGACGTCGCTGAACAAACACGTGTCTGGAAGGGCCCTCCCCATCGTAACTCGAGAATATACCCCAGGTTCTGACTGCAACTCGAGAAAAACCATGAGCCTTCCCAGTCGCCGCAAGATGAGGCCCGATTCCCCTGCACTGCGTGCAGAGCAATTCCGTGTTCCACATCAAACGTGAAAGGAGCCTTGATTTACTTGATGGCACTCCAGAGAAACCCCAAGATCACTGTCTCAAGTCGAGAGGGATCCTGAGGTCACTGTAGCAACACGAAAGGGGTCCGTGGACTCCAAATCAACTCGAGATGAGAGCTTCGTCCCTGGCTTCGACTCAAGAGGAATACCAACTTTCCACTAGCACCTCAAGAGGAGGCTTCTCTCAGCTACAGGTATGTGAGTGGGAACCTGTGTTTGTGGCCTCAAGTAGAATGGACACCGAGATGCTCTGACTCGAAGTAAGGCCGGACATCCCTGCAGTGAATTGAATGCAGGCTCGTCTTGCATGTCGCAAGATGAAGGGATGTCTGAATCCACTGTGGAGACCACAGAGAAAGACCTAGTTCTCCGCCTCATCACGACCGGAGGCGTCACATACTTGGAAAACTCGAGAGGTCCGCGGAGATCAATTCTTGTAAAGGAGACGATGCCTGACTCCTCTTGAAAATGGATAGGAGTCCAAGAATCCCTGTGGCACGTGGAACGGGACCCTGGGTCTCCCGCCTCACGTGGAGACTTGTCCTAATTGCCATGCCAAGACTCGAGGAGAATGCCGAGGTGTCCCTCGCACCTAGGCAGGAATCCTGACGTCGTAGAACAAACACGTGTCTGGAAAGGCCCTCCCCGTCGTAACTCGAGAATATACCCCAGGTTCCGGCCGCAACTCGAGAAACATCATGAGACTTCCCCCTCGCCTTGAGATGAGGCCCGATTCCCCTGCACTGCGTGCAGACCAATTCCGTGTTCCACATCAAACGTGAAAAGATTCTTGATTTCCTTGATGGCACTCCAAAGAAAAGCCAAGATCACTGTCTCAAGTCTAGAGGGATCCTGAGGTCAATGTAGCAACAAGAAAGAGCTCCGTGGACCACAAATCAACTCGAGAGGAGAGCTTCGTCCCTGGCTTCGAATCAAGAGGAATACCAACTTTCCACAAGCACCTCAAGAGGAGGCCTCTCTCAGTTACAGGTATGTGAGAGGGACCTTGAGTTTGTGGCCTCAAGTGGAATGGACACCGAGATGCTCTGACTCGAAGTAAGGGCAGATATCCATGCAGAGAATTGAATGCAGGCTCGTCTTGCATCTCCCAAGACGAAGGGATGACTGAATCCCCTGTGGAGACCACAGACAAAGACTTAGTTCTCCGCCTCATCGCGACCGGAGGCCTCACATCCTTTGAAAACTCGAGAGGTCCACGGAGATCAATGCTTCCAAAGGAGACGATGCCTGAATCCTCTTCAAAATGGATAGGAGTCCCAGGATCCCTGTGGCACGTGGAAAGGGACACTGGGTCTCCCGCCTCACGTGGAGACGCGTCCCAATTGCCATGCCAAGACTCGAGGAGAATCCCGAGGTGTCCCTCGCACCTAGGCAGGAGTCCTGACTTCGCTGAACAAACACGTGTCTGGAAGGGCCCTCCCCGTCGTAACTCGAGAATATACCCCAGGTTCCGGCCGCAACTCCAGAAAAACCATGAGACATCTCCCTTGTCGCGAGATGAGGCCCGATTCCCCTGCACTGCGTGCAGAGCAATTCTGTGTCCACATCAGACGTGAAAGGAGCCTTGATTTCCTTGATGGCACTCCAGAGAAAACCCAAGATCACTGTCTCAAGTCTAGAGGGATCCTGAGGTCACTGGAGCAACACAAAAGGGCCCCATGGACCCCAAATCAACTCGAGATGAGAGGTTAGTCCCTGGCTTCGACTCAAGAGGAAGACGAACTTTCCACAAGCATCTCAACAGGAGGCTTCTCTCAGCTACAGGTATGTGAGAGGGACCCTGAGTTTGTGGCCTGAAGTGGAATGGACAACGAGATGCTCTGACTCGAAGAAAGGCTGGATATCCCCGCAGTGAATTGAATGCAGGCTCGTCTTGCATCTCCCAAGATGAAGGGATGTCTGAATCCCATGTGGAGACCACAGAGAAAGACCGAGTTCTCCGCCTCATCGCGAGTGGAGGCCTCACATCCTTTGAAAACTCGAGAGGTCGCGGAGATCAATGCTTCCAAAGGAGACGATGCCTGACTCCTCTTGAAAATGGATAGGAGTCCCAGGATCCCTGTGGCACGTGGGAAGGGACCCTGGGTCTCCCGCCTCACGTGGAGACGCGTCCCAATTGCCATGCCAAGGCTCGAAGAGAATCCCGAGTCGTCCCTCGCACTTAGGCAGGAGTCCTGACGTCGCTGGAAAAATACGTGTCTGGAAGGGCCCTCCCCATCGTAACTCGAGAATATACCACAGGTTCGGGCTACAAATCGAGAAAAACAATGAGCCTTCCCCCTCGCCGCAAGATGAGGCCTGATTCCCCTGCACTGCGTGCAGAGAATAAACGTGTTCCACATCAAACGTGAAAGGAGCCTTGATTTCCTTGATGGCACTCCAGAGAAACCCCAAGATAACTGTCTCAAGTCGAGAGGTATCCTGAGGTCACTGTAGCAAAACGAAAGGGCTCCGTGGACTCCAAATCAACTCGAGATGAGAGCTTCGTCCCTGGCTTCGACTCAAGAGGAATACCAACTTTCCACAAGCACTTCAAGAGGAGGCTTCTCTCAGCTACATGTATGTGAGAGGGTCCCTGAGTTTGTGGCCTCAAGCGGAATGGACACCGAGATGCTCTGACTCGAAGTATGGCCAGATATCCCAGCAGTAAATTGAATGAAGTCTCGTCTTGCATCTCCCAAGACGAAGGGATGTCTGAATCCCCTGTGGAGACCACAGAGAAAGACCTAGTCCTTCGCCTCAACGCGAACGGAGGCCTCACATCCTTTGAAAACTCGAGAGGTCCGAGGAGATCAATGCTTCCAAAGGAGACGATGCCTGACTCCTCTTGAAAGTGGATAGGAGTCCCAGGATCCCTGTGGCACGTGGAAAGGGACCCTGGGTCTCCCGCCTCACGTGGAGACGCGTCCCAATTGCCATGCCAAGACTCGAGGAGAATCCCGAGGTGTCCCTCGCACCTAGGCAGGAGTCCTGACGTCGCTGAACAAACACGTGTCTGGAAGGGCCCTCCCCGTCGTAACACGAGAATATACCCCAGGTTCCGGCCGCAACTAGAGAAAAACCATGAGACTTCCCCCTCGCCGCGAGATGAGGCCCGATTCCCCTGCACTGCGTGCAGAGCAATTCCGTGTTCCACATCAAACGTGAAAGGAGCCTTGATTTCCTTTATGGCACTCCAGAGAAAACCCAAGATCACTGTCTCAAGTCTAGAGGGATCCTGAGGTCACTGGAGATACAAGAAAGGGCTCCGTGTACCCCAAATCAACTCGAGATGAGAGCTTAGTCCCTGGCTTCGACTCAAGAGGAATACCAACTTTCCACAAGCACCTCAAGAGGAGGCTTCTCTCAACTACAGGTATGTGAGAGGACCCTGAGTTTGTGGCCTCAAGTGGAATGGACACCGAGATGCTCTGACTCGAAGTAAGGCCGGATATCCCTGCAGTGAATTGATTGAAGGCTCGTCTTGCATCTCCCAATATGAAGGGATGTCTGAATCCCCAGTGGAGACCACAGAGAAAGTCCTAGTTCTCCGATTCATCGCGACCGGAGGCCTCATATCCTTTGAAAACTCGAGAGGTCCGCGGAGATCAATGCTTCCAAAGGAGACGATGCCTGACTCTTCTTGAAAATGGATAGGAGTCCCAGGATCACTTTGGCACGTGGAAAGGGACCCTGGGTTTCCGCCTCACGTGGAGACGCGTCCCAAAGGCCATGCCAATACTCGAGGAGAATCCCGAGGTGTCCCTCGCACCTAGGCAGGAGTCCTGACATCGCTGAACAAACACGTGTCTGGAAGGGCCCTCCCCGTCGTAACTCGAGAATATACCCCAGGTTCCGGCCGCAACTCGAGAAAAACCATGAGACTTCCCCCTCGCCGCGACATGAGGCCCGATTCCCCTGCACTGCGTGCAGAGCAATTCCGTGTCCAACATCAAACGTGAAAGGAGACTTGATTTCCTTGATGGCACTCCAGAGAAAACCCAAGATCACTGTCTCAAGTCTAGAGGGATCCTGAGGTCACTGGAGCAACACGAAATGGCTCCGTGGACCCCAAGTCAACTCGAGATGAGAGCTTAGTCCTTGGCTTCGACTCAAGAGAAACACCAAATTTCCACAAGCACCTCAAGAGGAGGCTTCTCTCAGCTACAGGTATGTGAGAGGGCCCCTGAGTTTGTGGCCTCAAGTGGAATGGACACCGAGATGCTCTGACTCGAACTAAGGCTGGATATCCCTGCAGTGAACTGAATTCAGGTTCGTCTTGCATCTCCCAAGACGAAGGGATGTCTGAATCCCCTGTGGAGACCACAGAGAAAGACCTAGTCCTCCGCTTCATCGCGACCGGAGGCCTCACATCCTTTGAAAACTCGAGAGGTCCGCGGAGATCAATGCTTCCAGAGGAGGCGATGCCTGACTCCTCTTGAAATTGGATAGCAGTCCCAGGATCCCTGTGGCACGTGGAAAGGGACCCTGGGTCTCCCGCCTCACGTGGAGACGCGTCCCAATTGCCATGCCAAGACTCGAGGAGAATCCCGAGGTGTCCCTCGCACCTAGGCAGGAGTCCTGACGTCGTTGAACAAACACGTGTCTGGAAGGGCCCTCCCCGTCTTAACTCGAGAATATACCCCAGGATCCGGCCGCAACTCGAGAAAAACCATGAGAGTTCCCCCTCGCCGAGAAATGAGGCCCGAATCCCCTGCACTGCGTGCAGAGCAATTCCGTGTTCCACATCAAACGTGAAAGGAGCCTTGATTTCCTTGATGGCACTCCAGAGAAAAACCAAGATCACTGGCTCAAGTCTAGAGGGATGCTGAGGTCACTGGAGCAACATGAAAGGGATCCGTGGACCCCAAATCAACTCGAGATGAGAGCTTAGTCCCTGGCTTCGACTCAAGGGGAATACCAACTTTCCACAAGCACCTCAAGAGGAGGCTTCTCTCAGCTACAGGTATGTGAGAGGGACCCTGAGTTTGTGGCCTCAAGTGGAATGGACACCGAGATGCTCTGACTCGAAGTAAGGCCGGATATCCCTGCAGTGAATTGAATGCAGGCTCGTCTTGCATCTCCCAAAACGAAGGGTTGTCTGAATCCCCTGTGGAGACCACAGAGAAAGACCTAATACTCTGCCTCCTCGCGACCGGAGGCCTCACATCCTTTGAAGACTCGAGAGGTCCGCGGAGATCAGTGCTTCCAAAGGAGACGATGCCTGACTCCTCTTGAAAATGGATCGGAGTCCCAGGATCCCTGTGGCACGTGGAAAGGGACACTGGGTCTCCCGCCTCACGTGGAGATGTGTCCCAATTGCCATGCCAAGACTCGAGGAGAATCCCGAGGTGTCCCTCGCACCTAGGCAGGAGTCCTGACGTCGCTGAACAAACACGTGTCTGGAAGGGCCCTCCCCGTCGTAACTCGAGAATATACCCCAGGTTCTGGCCGCAACTCGAGAAAAACCATGAGACTTCCCCCTCGCCGAGAGATGAGGCCCGAATCCCCTGCACTGCGTGCAGAGCAATTCCGTGTTCCACATCAAACGTGAAAGGAGCCTTGATTTCCTTGATGGCACTCCAGAGAAAACCCAAGATCACTGTCTCAAGTCTAGAGGGATCATGAGGTCACTGGAGCAAAAGGAAAGGGCTCCGTGGACCCCAAATCAACTTGAGATGAGAGCTTAGTTCCTGGCTTCGACTCAAGAGGAATACGAACTTTCCACAAGCCCCTCAAGAGGAGGCTTCCTTCAGCTACAAGTATGTGAGAGGGACCCTGAGTTTGTGGCCTCAAGTGGAATGGACACCGAGATGCTCTGACTCGAAGTAAGGCAGGATATCCCTGCAGTGAATTGAATGCAGGCTCGTCTTGCATCTCCCAAGAGGAAGGGATATCTGAATCCCCTGTGGAGACCATAGAGAAAGACCTAATTCTCCGCCTCATCGCGACCGGAGGCCTCACACCCTTTGAAAACTCGAGAGGTCCACGGAGATCAATGCTTCCAAAGGAGTCGATGCCTGACTCCTCTTGAAAGTGGATAGGAGTCCCAGGATCCCTGTGGCACGTGGGAAGGGAGCCTGGGTCTCCCGCCTCACGTGGACTCGCGTCCCAATTGCCATGCCAAGACTAGAGGAGAATCCCGAGGTATCCCTCGCACCTAGGCAGGAGTCCTGACTTCGCTGAACAAACACGTGTCTGGAAGGGCCCTCCCCGTCGTAACTCGAGAATATACCCCAGGTTCCGGCCGCAACTCGAGAAAAACCATGAGACTTCCCCCTCGCTGCGACATGAGGCCCGATTCCCCTGCACTGCGTGCAGAGCAATTCCGTGTTCCACATCAAACGTGAAAGGAGCCTTGATGTCCTTGATGGCACTCCAGAGAAAACCCAAGATCACTGTCTCAAGTCTAGAGGGATCCTGAGGTCACTGGACATACAAGAAAGGGCTCCGTGTACCCCAAATCAACTCGAGATGAGAGCTTAGTCCCTGGCTTCGACTCAAGTGAATACCAACTTTCCACAAGCACCTCAAGAGGAGGCTTCTCTCAGCTACAGGTATGTGAGAGGGACCCTGAGTTTGTGGCCTCAAGTGGAATGGACACCGAGATGCTCTGACTCGAAGTAAGGCCGGATATCCGAACAGTGAATTGAATGCAGGCTCGTCTTGCCTCTCCCAAGACGAAGGGATGTCTGAATCCCCTGTGGAGACCACAGAGAAAGACCTAGTTCTCCGGCGCATGGCGACCGGAGGCCTCACGTCCTTTGAAAACTCTAGCGGTCCACAGAGATCAATGCTTCCAAAGGAGACGATTCCTGACTCCTCTTGAAAATGGATAGGAGTCCCAGGATCCCTGTGGCACGTGGAAAGGGACCCTGGGTCTCCCGCCTCACGTGGAGACGCGTCCCAATTGCCATGCCATGATTCGAGTAGAATCCCGAGGTGTCCCTCGCACCTAGGCCTGAGTCCTGACGTCGCTGAAGAAACACGTGTCTGGAAGGGCCCTCACCGTCGTAACTCGAGAATATACCCCAGGTTCCGGCCGCAACTCGAGAAAAACCATGAGAATTCCCGCTCGCCGCGAGATGAGGCCCGATTCCCCTGCACTGCGTGCAGAGCAATTCCGTGTTCCACATCAAACGTGAAAGGAGCCTTGATTTCCTTGATGGCACTCCAGAGAAAACCCAAGATCACTGTCTCAAGTCTAGAGGGATCCTGAGGTCACTGGAGCAACACGAAAGAGCTCTGTGGACCCCAAATCAACTCGAGATGAGAGCTTAGTCCCTGGCTTCGACTCAAGAGGAATACCAACTTTCCACAAGCACCTCACGAGGAGGCTTCTCTCAGCTACAGGTATGTGAGAGGGACCCTGAGTTTGTGGCCTCAAGTGGAATGGACACCGAGATGCTCTGACTCGAAGTAAGGCCGGATATCCCTGCAGTGAATTGAATGCAGGCTCGTCTTGCATCTCCCAAGACGAAGGGATGTCTGAATCCCCTGTGGAGACCACAGAGAAAGACCTAGTCCTCCGCCTCATCGCGAGCGGAGGCCTCACATCCTTTGAAAACTCGAGAGGTCCGCGGAGATCAATGCTTCCAAAGGAGACGACGCCTGCCTCCTCTTGAAAATGGATAGTAGTCCAAGGATCCCTGTGGTACGTGGAAAGGGACCCTTGGTCTTCCGCCTCACGTGGAGACGCGTCCCAATTGCCATGCCAAGACTCGAGGAGAATCCCGAGGTGTCCCTCCCACCTAGGCAGGAGTCCTGACGTCGCTGAACAAACACGTGTCTGGAAGGGCCCTCCCCGTCGTAACTCGAGAATATAAATCAGGTTCCGGCCGCAACTCGAGAAAAAATATGAGACTTCCCACTAGCCGCGAGATGAGGCCCGATTCCCCTGCACTGCGTGCAGAGCAATTCCGTGTTCCACATCAAACGTGAAAGGAGACTTGATTTCCGTGATGGCACTCCAGGGAAAACCCAAGATCACTGTCTCAAGTCTAGAGGGATCCTGAGGTCACTGGAGCAACACGAAAGGGATCCGTGGACCCCCAAATCAACTCGAGATGAGAGCTTAGTCCCTCGCTTTGACTCAAGAGGAATATCAACTTTCCACAAGCACCTCAAGAGGAGGCTTCTCTCAGCTACAGGTATGTAAGAGGGACCCTGAATTTGTGGCCTCAAGTGGTATGGACACCGAGATGCTCTGACTCGAAGTAAGGCTGGATATCCCAACAGTGAAATGAATGCAGGCTCGTCTTGCATCTCCCAAGACGAAGGGATGTCTGAATCCCCTGTGGAGACAACAGAGAAAGACCCAGTTCTCCGCCTCATCGCGACCGGAGGCCTCACATCCTTTGAAAACTCGAGAGGTCCGCAGAGATCAATGCTTCCAAAGGAGACGATGCCTGACTCCTCTTGAAAATGGATAGGAGTACCAGGATCCCTGTGGCACGTGGAAAGGGAACCTGGGTCTCTCGCCTCACGTGGAGATGCGTCCCAATTGCCATGCCAAGATTGGAGGAGAATCCTGAGTTGTCCCTAGCACCTAGGCAGGAGTCCTCACGTCGCTGAACAAACACGTGTCTGGAAGGGCCCTCCCCGTCGTAACTCGAGAATATACCCCAGGTTCGGGCCGCAACTCGAGAAAAACCATGAGACTTCCCACTCGCAGCGAGATGAGGCCCGATCCCCCTGCACTGCGTGCAGAGCAAATCCGTGTTCCACATCAAACGTGAAAGGAGCCTTGATTTCCTTGATGGCACTCCAGAGGAAACTCAAGATCACTGTCTCAAGTCTAGAGGGATCCTGAGGTCACTGGAGCAAGACGAAAGGGCTCCGTTGACCCCAAATCAACTCGAGATGAGAGCTTAGTGTTTGGCTTCGACTCAAGAGGAATACCAACTTTCCACAAGCACCTCAAGAGGAGGCTTCTCTCAGCTACAGGTATGTGAGAGGGACCCTGAGTGTGTGGCCTCAAGTGGAATGGACACCGAGATGCTCTGACTCGAAGTAAGGCCGGATATCCCTGCAGTGAATTGAATGCAGGCTCGTCTTGCATCTCCCAAGACGAAGGGATGTCTGAATGCCCTGTGGAGACCACAGAGAAAGACCTAGTTCTCCGCCTCATCGCAACCGGAGGCCTCACATCCTTTGAAAACTCGAGAGGTCCGCGGAGATCAATGTTTCCAAAGGAGACGATGCCTGACTCCTCTTGAAAATGGATAGGAGTCCCAGGATCCCTGTGGACGTGGGAAGGGATCCTGGGTCTCCCGCCTCACGTGGAGACGCGTCCCAATTGCCATGCCAAGACTCGAGGAGAATCCCGATGTGTCCCTCGCACCAAGGCAGGTGTCTTGACGTCGCTGAACAAACACGTGTATGGAAGGGCCTTTCCCATTGTAACTCTAGACTATACCCAAGCTTCCGGCCGCAACTCGAGAAGAACCATGAGACTTCCCCCTCGCCGCGAGATGAGGCCCGATTCCCCTGCACTACATGCAGAGCAATTCCGTGTTCCACATCAAACATGAAAGGAGACTTGATTTCCTTGATGGCACTCCGGAGAAAACCCAAGATCACTGTCTCAAGTCTAGAGGGATCCTGAGGTCACTGGAGCAACACGAAAGGGCTCCGTGGACCCCAAATCAACTCGAGATGCGAGGTTAGTCCCTGGCTTCGACTCAAGAGGAATACCAGCTTTCCACAAGCACCTGAAGAGTAGGCTTCTCTCAGTACAGTTATGTGAGAGGGACCCTGAGTTTGTGGCCTCAAGTGGAATGGGCACCGAGAAGCTCTGACTCGAAGTAAGGCCGGATATCCCTGCAGTGAATCAAATGCACGCTCGTCTTGCATCTCCCAAGACGAAGGGAAGTCTGAATCCCCTGTGGAGACCACAGAGAAAGACCGAGTTCTCCACCTCTTTGCGACCTGAGGCCTCACTTCCTTTGAAAACTCGAGAGGTCCGCAGAGATCAATGCTTCCAAAGGAGACGATGCCTGACTCCTCTTGAAAATGGATAGTAGTCCCAGGATCCCTGTGGCACGTGGAAAGGAACCCTGGGTCTCCTGCCTCACGTGGAGACGCGTCCCAATTGCCATGCCAAGACTCGAGGAGAATCCCGAGGTGTCCCTCGCACCTAGGCAGGAGTCCTGACGTCGCTGAACAAACACTTGTCTGGAAGGGCCCTCCCCGTTGTAACTCGAGAATATAACCCAGGTTCCGTCCGCAACTCGTGAAAAACCATGAGACTTCCCCTTCGGTGCGATATGAGGCCCGATTCCCCTGCACTGCGTGCAGAGCAATTCTGTGTTCACATCAAACGTGAAAGGAGCCTTGATTTCCTTGATGGCACTCCAGAGAAAACCCAAGATCACTTGCTCTAGTCTAGAGGGATCCTGAGGTCACTGTAGCAACACGAAAGGGCTCCGTGGACCCCAAATCAACTCGAGATGAGAGCTTAGTCCCTGGCTTCGACTCAAGAGGAATACCAAGTTTCCACAAGCACCTCAAGAGGAGGCTTCTCTCAGCTACATGTATGTGAGAGGGACCCTGAATGTGTGGCCTCAAGTGGAATGGACACCGAGATGCTCTGCCTCGAAGTAAGGCCGGATATCCCTGCAGTGAATTGAATGCCGGCTCGTCTTGAATCTCCCAAGACGAAGGGATGTCTGAATCCCCTGTTGAGACCACAGAGAAAGACCTAGTTCTCTGCCTCATCGCGACCGGAGGCCTCACATCCTTTGAAAATTCGAGAGGTCCGCGGAGATCAATGCTTCCAAAGCAGACGATGCCTGACTCCTCTTGAAAATGGATAGGAGTCCCAGCATCCCTGTGGCAAGTGGAAAGGGAGCCTGGGTCTCCCGCCTCACGTGGAGACGCGTCCCAATTGCCATGCCAAGACTAGTGGAGAATCGCGAAGTGTTCCTCGCACCTAGGCAGGAGTCCTGACGTCGCTGAACAAACACGTGTCTGGAAGGGCCCTCCCCGTCGTAACTCGAGAATATACCCCAGGTTCCGGCCGCAACTCGAGAAAAACCATGAGACTTCCTCCTCGCCGCGAGATGAGGCCCGATTCCCCTGCACTGCGTGCAGAGCAAATCCGTGTTCCACATCAAACGTGAAAGGTGCCTTGATTTCCTTGATGGCACTCCAGAGAAAACCCAAGATCACTGTCTCAAGTCTAGAGGGATCCTCAGGTCACTGGAACAACACGAAAGGGCTCCGTGGACCCCAAATCTACTCGAGATGAGAGCTTATTCCTTGGCTTAGAGTCAAGAGGAATACCAACATTCCACAAGCACCTCAAGAGGAGGATTCTCTCAGCTACAGGTATGGGAGAGGAACCCTGAGTTTGTGGCCTCAAGTGGAATGGACACCGAGATGCTCTGACTCGAAGTAAGGCCGGATATCCCTGCAGTGAATTGAATGCAGGCTCGTCTTGCATCTCCCAAGACGAAGGGATGTCTGAATCCCCTGTGGAGACCACAGAGAAAGACCTAGTCCTCCGCCTCATCGCGACCGGAGGCCTCACATCCTTTGAAAACTCGAGAGGTCCGCGGAGATCAATGCTTCCAAAGGAGACGATGCTTGACTCCTCTTGAAAATGGATAGGAGTCCCAGGATCCCTGTGGCACGTTATAAGGGACCCTGGGTCTCCCGCCTCACGTGGAGACGCGGCCCAATTGCCATGTCAAGACTCGAGGAGAATCCCGAGGTGTCCCTCGCACCTAGGCAGGAGTCCTGACGTCGCTGAACAAACACGTCTCTGGAAGGGCCCTCCCCGACGTAACTCGAGAATATACCCCAGGTTCCGGCCGCAACTCGAGAAAAACCATGAGACTTCCCCCTCGCCGCGAGATGTGGCCCGATTCCCCTGCACTGCGTGCAGAGCAATTCCGTGTTCCACATCAAACGTGAAAGGAGCCTTGATTACCTTGATGGCACTCCAGGGAAAACCCAAGATCACTGTCTCAAGTCTAGAGGGATCCTGAGGTCACTGGAGCAACCCGAAAGGGCTCCGTGGACCCCAAGTCAACTCGAGATGAGAGCTTAGTCCTTGGCTTCGACTCAAGAGGAACACCAACTTTCCACAAGCACCTCAAAAGGAGGCTTCTCTCAGCTACAGGTATGTGACAGGGACCCTGAGTTTGTGGCCTCAAGTGGAATGGACACCGAGATGCTCTGACTTGAAGTAAGGCCGGATATCCCTGCAGTGAATTGAATGCAGGCTCGTCTTGCATCTCCCAAGACGAAGGGATGTCTGAATCCCCTGTGGAGACCACAGAGAAAGACCTAGTCTTCCGCCTCAACGCGACCGGAGGCCTCACATCCTTTGAAAACTCGAGAGGTCTGCGGAGATCAATGCTTCCAAAGGAGACAATGCCTGACTCCTCTTGAAAATGGATAGGAGTCCTAGGATCCCTGTGGGACGTGGAAAGGGACACTGGGACTCCCGCCTCACGTGGAGACGCGTCCCAAATGCCATGCCAAGACTCGAGGAGAATCCCGAGGTGTCCCTCGCACCTAGGCAGGAGTCCTGACGTCGCTGAACAAACACGTGTCTGGAAGGGCCCTCCCCGTCGTAAGTCGAGAATATATCCCAGGTTCTGGCCGCAACTCGAGAAAAACCATGGGACTTCCCCCTCGCCGCGAGATGAGGCCCGATTCCCCTGAACTGCGTGCAGAGCAATTCCGTGTTCCACATCAAACGTGAAAGGAGCCTTGATTTCCTTGATGGCACTCCAGGGAAAACCCAAGATCACTGTCTCAAGTCTAGAGGGATCCTGAGGTCACTGTAGCAAGACGAAAGGGCTCCGTGGACCACAAATTAACTCGAGATGAGAGCTTAGTCCCTGCCTCCGACTCAAGAGGAATACCAACTTTCCACAAGCACATCAAGAGGAGGCTTCTCTCAGCTACAGGTATGTGAGAGGGACCCTGAGTTTGTGTCCTCAAGTGGAATGGACACCGAGATGCTCTGACTCGAAGTAAGGCCGGATATCCCTGCAGTGAATTGAATGCAGGCTCGTCTTGTATCTCCCAAGACGAAGGGATGTCTGAATCCCCTGTGGAGACCACAGAGAAAGACCTAGTCCTCCGCCTCAACGCCAACGGAGGCCTCACATCCTTTGAAAACTCGAGAGGTCCGAGGAGATCAATGCTTCCAAAGGAGACGATGCCTGACTCCTCTTGAAAGTGGATAGGAGTCCCAGGATCCCTGTGGCACGTTGAAAGGGACCCTGGGTCTCCCGCCTCACGTGGAGACGCGTCCCAATTGCCATGCCAAGACTCGAGGAGAATCCCGAGGTGTCCCTCGCACCTAGGCAGGAGTCCTGACGTCGCTGAACAAACACGTGTCTGGAAGTGCTCTCCCCGTCGTAACTCGAGAATATACCCCAGGTTCCGGCCGCAACTAGAGAAAAACCATGAGACTTCCCACTCGCCGCGAGATGAGGCCCGATTCCCCTGCACTGCGTGCAGAGGAATTCCGTATCCCACATCAAACGTGAAAGGAGCCTTGATTTCCTTGATGACACTCCAGACAAAACAAAAGATCACTGTCTCAAGTCTAGAGGGATCCTGAGGTCACTGGAGCAACACGAAAGGGCTCCGTGGACCCCAAATCTACTCGAGATGAGAACTTAGTCCCTGGCTTCGACTCAAGAGGAATTCCAACTTTCCACAAGCACCTCAAGAGGAGTCTTCTCTCAGCCACAGGTATGTGACAGGGACACTGAGTTTGTGGCCTCATGTGGAATGGACACCGAGATGCTCTGACTCGAATAAAGGCCGGATATCCCTGCAGTGAATTGAATGCAGGCTCGTCTTGAATCTCCTAAGAAGAAGGGATGTATGAATCCCCTGTGGAGACCATAGAGAAAGACATTGTTCTCCGCCTCATCGCGACGTGAGTCCTCACATCCTTTGAGAACTCGAGAGGTCCGCGGAGATCAATGATTCCAAAGGAGACGATGCCTGACTCCTCTTGAAAATGGATAGGAGTCCCAGGATCACTGTGGCACATGGAAAGGGACCCTGGATCTCCCGCCTCACGTGGAGACGCGTCCCAATTGCCATGCCAAGACTCGAGGAGAATCCCGAGGTGTCCCTCGCACCGACGCAGGAGTCCTGACGTCGCTGAACAAACACGTGTCTGGAACGGACCTCCCCGTCCTAACTCGAGAATATACCCCAGGTTCCGGCCGCAACTCGAGAAAAACCATGAGACTTCCCCCTCGCCGCGAGATGAGGCCCGATTCCCCTGCACTGCGTGCAGAGCAATTCCGTGTTCCACATCAAACGTGAAAGGAGCCTTGATTTCCTTGATGGCACTCCAGAGAAAACCCGAGATCACTGTCTCAAGTCTAGAGGGATCCTGAGGTCACTGTAGCAACACGAAATGGGTCCATGGACCCCAAATCAACTCGTGATGAGAGCTTAGTCACTGGCTTCGACTCTATAGGAATAGCAACTTTCCACAAGCACCTCAAGAGGAGGCTTCTCTCAGATACAGTTATGTGAGAGGGCCCTGAGTTGGGGATTCAAGTGGAATGGACACCGAGAAGCTCTGACTCGAAGTAAGGCTGGATATCCCTGCAGTGAATTGAATGCAGGCTCGTCTTGCATCTCAGAAGACGAAGGGATGTCTGAATGCCCTGTGGAGACCACAGAGAAAGACCTAGATCTCCGCCTCATCGCGACCGGAGGCCTCACATCCTTTGAAAACTTGAAAGGTCCGCGGAGGTCAATGCTTCCAAAGGAGACTATACCTGACTCCTCTTGAAAATGGATAGGAATCCCAGGATCCGCGTGGCACGTGGAAAGGGACCCTGGGTCTCCCGCCTCACGTGGAGACGCGTCCCAATTGCCATGCCAAGACTCGAGGATAATCCCGAGGTGTCCCTCACACCTAGGCAGGAGTCCTGACGTCACTGAACAAACATGTGTCTGGAAGGGCCCTCCCCGTCGTAACTCGAGAATATACCCCGGGTTCCTGCCGCAACTCGAGAAAAACCATGAGACTTCCCCCTCGCCACGAGATGAGGCCCGATTTACCTGCACTGCATGCAGAGCAATTCCGTGTTCCACATCAAACGTGAAAGGAGCCTTGATTTCCTTGATGGCACTCCAGAGAAAACCCAAGATCACTGTCTGAAGTCTAGAGGGATCCTGAGGTCACTGTAGCAACAAGAAAGGTCTCCGTGGACCCCAAAGCAAGTCGAGATGAGAGCTTAGTCCCTGGATTCGATTCAAGACGAATACCAACTTTCCACATGCACCTCAAGAGGCGGTTTCTGTCAGCTACAGGTATGTGCGAGGGACCCTGAGTTTGTGGCCTCAAGTAGAATGGACACCGAGATGCTCTGACTCGAAGTAAGGCCGGATATCCCTGCAGTGAATTGAATGCAGGCTCGTCTTGCATCTCCCAAGAAGAAGGAATGTCTGAATCCCTTGTGGAGACCACAGAGAAAGACCTAGTTCTCCGCCTCATCGCGAACGGAGGCATCACATCCTTTGAAAACTCGAGAGGTCCGCTGAGATCTAGGCTTCCAAAGGAGACGATGCCTGACTCCTCTTGAAAATGGATAGGAGTCCCAGGATCCCTGTGGCACGTGGAAAGGGACACTGGGTCTCGCACCTCACGTGGAGCCGCGTCCCAATTGCCATGCCAAGACTCGAGGACAATCCCGAGGTGTCCCTCGCACCTAGGCAGGAGTCCTGACATCGCTGAACAAACACGTGTCTGGAAGTGCCCTCCCCATCGTAACTCGAGAATATACCCCAGGTTCCGGCCGCAACTCGAGAAAAACCATGAGACTTCCCCCTCACCGCGAGATGAGGCCCGATTCCCCTGCACTGCGTGCAGAGCAATTCCGTGTTCCACATCAAACGTGAAAGGAGCCTTAATTTCCTTGATGGCACTCCATAGAAAACCCAAGATCACTGTCTCAAGTCTAGAGGGATCCTGAGGTCACTGGAGCAACACGAAAGGGCTCCGTGGACCCCAAATCAACTCGAGATGAGAGCTTTTCCTTGGCTTCGACTCAAGAGGAATACCAACTTTCCACAAGCACCTCAAGAGGAGGCTTCTCTCAGCTACAGGTATGTGAGAGGGACCCTGAGTTTGTGGCCTCAAGTGGAATGGACACCGAGATGCTCTGACTCAAAGTAAGGCCGGATATCCCTGCAGTGAATTGAATGCATGCTCGTCTTGCATCTCCCAAGACGAAGGAATGTCTGAATCCCCTGTGGAGACCACAGAGAGAGACCTAGTTCTCGGCCTCATCGCGACCGGATGCCTCACATCCTTTGAAAACTCGAGAGGTCCACGCAGAACAAAGCTTCCAAAGGAGACGATGCCTGACTCCTCTTGAAAATGGATAGGAATACCAGGATCCCTGTGGCACGTGGAAAGGGACCCTGGGTCTCCCGCCTCACGTGGAGACGCGTCCCAATTGCCATGCCAAGACTCGAGGAGAATACCGAGGTGTCCCTCGCACCTAGACAGGAGTCCTGACGTCGCTGAACAAACACGTGTCTGGAAGGGCCCTCCCCGTCGTAACTCGAAAATATAAATCAGGTTCCGGCCGCAACTCGAGAAAAAATATGAGACTTCCCCCTCGCCGCGAGATGAGGCCCGATTCCCCTGCATTGCGTGCAGAGCAATTCAGTGTTCCACATCAAACGTGAAAGGAGCCTTGATTTCCTTGATGGCACTCCAGACAAAACCCAAGATCACTGTCTCAAGTCTAGAGGGATCCTGAGGTCACTGGAGCAACACGAAAGGGCTCCGTGGACCCCAAATCAACTCGAGATGAGAGCTTAGCCCCTGGCTTCGACTCAAGAGGAATACCAACTTTCCACAAGCACCTGAAGAGGAGGCTTCTCTCAGCTACAGGTATGTGAGAGGGACCCTGAGTTTGTGGCCTCAAGTGGAATGGACACCGAGATGCTCTGACTCGAAGTAAGGCCGGATATCCCTGCAGTGAATTGAA
This sequence comes from Dama dama, assembly GCF_033118175.1. Classification (NCBI taxonomy): domain Eukaryota; kingdom Metazoa; phylum Chordata; class Mammalia; order Artiodactyla; family Cervidae; genus Dama; species Dama dama. The sequence goes on along the minus strand of NC_083697.1, from coordinate 5,881,686 downwards.
TGCAGGCTCGTCTTGCATCTCCCAAGACGAAAGGATGTCTGAATCCCCTGTGGAGACCACAGAGAAAGACCTAGTTCTCGGCCTCATCGCGACCGGATGCCTCACAACCTTTGAAAACTCGAGAGGTCCACGCAGAAAAAAGCTTCCAAAGGAGACGATGCCTGACTCCTCTTGAAAATGGATAGGAATCCCAGGATCCCTGTGGCACGTGGAAAGGGACCCTGGGTCTCCCGCCTCACGTGGAGACGCGTCCCAATTGCCATGCCAAGACTCGAGGAGTATACCGAGGTGTCCCTCGCACCTAGGCAGGAGTCCTGACGTCGCTGAACAAACACGTGTCTGGAAGGGCCCTCCCCGTCGTAACTTGAGAATATTCCCCAGGTTCCAGCCGCTTCTCGAGAAAAACCATGAGACTTCCCCCTCGCCGCGAGATGAGGCCCAATTCCCCTGCACTGCGTGCAGAGCAATTCCGTGTTCCACATCAGACGTTAAACTAGACTTGATTTCCTTGATGGCACTCCAAAGAAAACCCAAGATCACTGTCTCAAGTCTAGAGGGATCCTGAGGTCACTGTAGCAACACGAAAGGGCTCCGTGGACCCCAAATCAACTCGAGATGAGAGCTTCGTCCCTGGCTTCTACTCTAGAGGAATATCAACTTTCCACAAGCACCTCAAGAGGAGACTTCTCTGAGATACAGGTATGTGAGAGAAACCCTGAGTTTGTGGCCTCAAGTGCCATGGACACTGTGATGCTCTGACTCGAAGTAAGGCCGGATATCCCTGCTGTGAATTGAATGCAGGCTCGTCTTGCATCTCCCAAGACGAAGGGATGTCTGAATCCACTGTGGAGACCACAGAGAAAACCTAGTTCTCCGCCTCATTGAGACCGGAGGCCTCTAATCCTTTGAAAACTCGAGAGGTCCGCGGAGATCAAGGCTTCCAAAGGAGACGATGCCTGACTCCTCTTGAAAATGGATAGGAGTCCCAGGATCCCTTTGGCACGTGGAAAGGGACCCTGGGTCTCCCGCCTCACGTGGAGACGCGTCCCAATTGCCATGCCAAGACTCGAGGAGAATCCCGAGTTGTCCCTCGCACCTAGGCAGTAGTCCTGACGTCGATGAACAAACACGTTTCTGGAAGGGTCCTCCCCGTCGCAACTCGAGAATATACCCCAGGTTCCGGCGCAACTCGAGAAAAACCATGAGCCTTCCCCCTCGCCGCGAGATGAGGACCGATTCCCCTGCACTGCGTGCAGAGCAATTCCGTGTTCCACATCAAACGTGAAAGGAGCCTTGATTTCCTTGATGGCACTCCAGAGAAAACCCAAGATCACTGTCTCAAGTCTAGAGGGATCCTGAGGTCACTGTAGCAAAACGAAAGGGCTCCGTGGACCCCAAATCAACTAGAGATGAGAGCTTCGTCCCTGGCTTCGACTCAAGAGGAATAGCACTTTTCCACAAGCACCTCAAGAGGAGGCTTCTCTCAGCTACAGGTATGTGAGAGGGACCCTGAGTTTGTGGCCTCAAGTGGAATGGACACCGAGATGCTCTGACTCGAAGTAGGGCCGGATATCCGTGCAGTGAATTGAATGCAGGCTCGTCTTGCATCTCCCAAGACGAAGAGATGTCTGAATCCCCTGTGGAGACCACAGAGAAAGAACTAGTAGTCCGCCTCATCACGACCGGAGGCATCACATCCTTTGAAAACTCGAGAGGTCCGCGGAGGTCAATGCTTCCAAAGGAGACGATGCCTGACTCCTCATGAAAATGGATAGGAGTCCCAGGATCCCTGTGGCACGTGGAAAGGGACCCTGGGTCTCCCGCCTCACGTGGAGACGCGTCCCAATTGCCATGCCAAGATTCGAGGAGAATCCCGAGGTGTCCCTCGCACCTAGGCAGGAGTCCTGACGTCGCTGCACAAACACGTGTCTGGAAGGGCCCTCCCCGTCGTAACTCGAGAACATACCCCAGGTTCCGGCCGCAACACAAGAAAGACCATGAGACTTTCCCCTCGCCGCGAGATGAGTCCCGATTCCCCTGCACTGCATGCAGAGCAATTCCGTGTTCCACATCAAACGTGAAAGGAGCCTTGATTTCCTTGATGGCACTCCAGAGAAAACCCAAGATCACTATCTCAAGTCTAGAGGGATCCTGAGGTCACTGGAGCAACATGAAAGGGCTCCGTGAACCCCAAATCAACTCGAGATGAGAGCTTAGTCCCTGGCTTCCACTCAAGAGGAATACCAACTTTCCACAAGCACCTCAAGAGGAGGCTTCGCTCAGCTACAGGTATGTGAGAGGGACCCTGAGTTTGTGGCCTCAAATGGAATGGACCCCGAGATGCTCTGACTCGAAGTAAGGCCGGATATCCCTGCAGTGAATTGAATGCAGGCTCGTCTTCCATCTCGCAAGACGAAGGGATGTCTGAATCCCCTGTGGAGATCACAGGAAAGACCTAGTCCTCCGCCTCAACGCGACCGGAGGCCTCACATCCTTTGAAAACTCGAGAGGTCCGCGGAGATCAATGCTTCCAAAGGAGACGATGCCTGACTCCTCTTGAAAATGGATAGGAGTCCCAGGATCCCTGTGGCACGTGGAAAGGGAACCTGGGTCTCCCGCCTCACGTGGAGACGCGTCCCAATTGCCATGCCAAGACTCGAGGAGAATCCCGAGGTGTCCCTCGCACCTAGGCAGGAGTCCTGACGTCGCTGGACAAACACGCGTCTGGAAGGGCCCTCCCCGTCGTAACTCGAGAATATACCCCAGGTTCCGGCCGCAACTCGAGAAAAACCATGAGAATTCCCCCTCGCCGCTAGATGTGGCCCGATTCACCTGCACTGCGTACAGAGCAATTCCGTGTTCCACATCAAACGTGAAAGGAACCTTGATTTCCTTGATGGCACTCCAGAGAAAACCCAAGATCACTGTCTCAAGTCTAGAGGGATCCTGACGTCACTGGAGCAACAAGAAAGGGCTCCGTGGACCCCAAATCAACTCGAGATGAGAGCTTAGTCACTGGCTTCGACTCAAGAGGAATACCAATTTTCCACAAGCACCTCAAGAGGAGGCTTCTCTCAGCTACAGGTATGTGAGAGGGACCCAGAGTTTGTGGCCTCAAGTGGAATGGACACCGAGATGCTCTGACTCGAAGTAAGGCTGGATATCCCTGCAGTGAATTGAATGCAGGCTCGTCTTGCATCTCCCAAGACGAAGGGATGTCTGAATCCCCTGTGGAAACCACAGAGAAAGACATAGTCCTCCGCCTCATCGCGACCGAAGGCCTCACATCCTTTGAAAACTCGAGAGGTCCGCGGAGATCAGTGCTTCCAAAGGAGACCATGCCTGACTCCTCTTGAAAATGGATAGGAGTCCCAGGATCCCTGTGGCACGTGGAAAGGGACCCTGGGTCTCCCGCCTCACGAGGAGATGCGTCTCAATTGTCATGCCAAGACTCGAGGAGAATCCCGAAATGTCCCTCGCACCTAGGCCGGAGTGCTGACGTCGCTGAACAAACATGTCTCTGGAAGGGCCCTCCCCGTCGTAACTCGAGCATATACCCTAGGATCCGGCCGCAACTCGAGAAAAACCATGAGACTTCTCCCTCGCCGCGAGATGAGGCCCGATTCCTCTGCACTGTGTGCAGAGCAATACCGCGTTCCACATCAAACGTGAAAGAAGCCTTGATTTCCTTGATGGCACTCCAGAGAAAACCCAAGATCACTGTCTCATGTCTAGAGGGATCCTGAGGTCACTGGAGCAAAACGAAAGGGCTCCGTGGAAACCAAATCAACTCGAGATGAGAGCTTATTCCCTGGCTTCGACTCAAGAGGAATACCAACTTTCCACAAGCACCTCAAGAGGAGGCTTCTCTCAGCCACAGGTATGTGAGAAGGACCCTGAGTTTGTGGCCTCAAGTGGAATGGACACCGAGATGCTCTGACTCGAAGTAAGGCCAGATATCCCTGCAGTGAAGTGAATGCAGGCTCGTCTTGCATCTCCCAAGAAGAAGGGATGTCTGAATCCCCTGTGGAGACCACAGAGAAAGACCTAGTCCTCCGCATCAACGCGAACGGAGGCCTCACTTCCTTTTAAAAATTGAGAGGTCCACGGAGATCAATGCTTCCAAAGGAGACGATGCCTGACTCCTCTTGAAAATGGATAGGAGTCCCAGGATCCCTGTGGCACGTGGAAAGGGACCCTGGGTCTCACGCCTCACGTGGAGACGCGTCCCAATTGCCATGCCAAGACTCGAGGAGAATCCCGAAGTGACCCTCGCACCTAGGCAGGAGTCCTGACGTCGCTGAACAAAAACGTGTCTGGAAGGGCCCTCCCCGTAGTAACTCGAGAATATACCCCAGGTTCCGGCCGCAACTCGAGAAAAACCATGAGACTTCCCCCTCGCTGCGAGATGAGGCCCGATTCCCCTGCACTGCGTGCAGAGCAATTCCGTGTTCCACATCAAACGTGAAAGGAGCCTTGATTTCCTTGATGCCACTCCAGAGAAAACCCAAAGTCACTATCTCAAGTCTAGAGGGATCCTGAGGTCACTGGAGCAACACAAAAGGGCTCCGTGGACCCCAAATCAACTCGAGATGAGAGCTTAGTCCCTGGATTCGACTCAAGAGGAATACCAACTTTCCACAAGCACCTCAAGAGGAGGCTTCTCTCAGCTACAGGTATGTGAGAGGGAAACTGAGTTTCGGGCCTCAAGTGGAATGGACACCGAGATGCTCTGACTCAAAGTAAAGGCGGATATCCCTGCAGTGAATTGAATGCAGGCTCGTCTTGCATCTCCCAAGACGAAGGGATGTCTGAATCCCCTGTGGAGACGACAGCGAAAGACCTAGTTCTCCGCCTCATCCCGAATTGAGGCCTCACATCCTTTGAAACCTCGAGAGGTGTGCGGAGATCAATGCTTCCAAAGGAGACGATGCCTGACTCCTCTTGAAAATGGAAAGGGGTCCCAGGATCCCTGTGGCACGTGGAAAGGGACCCTGGGTCTCCCGCCTCACGTGGAGACGCGTCCCAATTGCCATGCCAAGACTCGAGGAGAATCCCGAGTTGTGCCTCGCACCTAGGCAGGAGTCCTGACGTCGCTGAACAAACAGGTGTCTGGAAGGGCCCTCCCTGTCGTAACTCGAGAATATACCCCAGGTTCCGGCCGCAACTCGAGAGAAACCATGAGACTTCCCCCTCGCCGCGAGTTGAGGCCCGATTCCCCTGCACTGCGTGCAGAGCAATTCCGTTTTCCACATCAAACGTGAAAGGAGCCTTGATTTCCTTGATGGCACTCCAGAGACAACCCAAGATCACTGTCTCAAGTCTAGAGGGATCCTGAGGTCACTGGAGCAACACGGAAGGGCTCCGTGGACCCCAAATCAACACAAGATGAGAGCTTAGTCCCTGGCTTTGACTCAAGAGGAATACCAACTTTCCACAAGCAACTCAATAGGAGGCTTCTCTCAGCAACAGGTATGTGAGAGGGACCCTGAGATTGTGGCCTCAAGTGGAATATACACCGAGATGCTCGGACTCGAAGTAAGGCCGGATATCCCTGCAGTGAATTGAATGCAGGCTCGTCCTGCATCTCCCAAGACGAAGGGATGTCTGAATCCCCTGAGGAGACCACAGAGAAAGACCTAGTTCTCCGCCTCTTCGCGACCGGAGGCCTCACATCCTTTGAAACTTCGAGAGGTCCGCGGAGATCAATGCTTCCAAAGGAGACGATGCCTGACTCCTCTTGAAAATGGATAGGAGTCCCAGGATCCCTGTGGCACGTGGAAAGGGAACCTGGGTCTCCCGCCTCACGTGGAGACGCATCCCAATTGCCATGCCAAGACTCGAGGAGATTCCCTAGGTTTCCCTCGCACCTAGGCAGGAGTCCTGACGTCGCTGATCAAACACGTGTCTGGAAGGGCCCTCCCCGTCGTAACTCGAGAATATACCCCAGGTTCCGGCCGCAACTCGAGAAAAACCATGAGACTTCCCCCTCGCCGCGAGATGAGGCCAGATTCCCCTGAACTGCGTGCAGAGCAATTCCGTGTTCCACATCAAACGTGAAAGGAGCCTTGATTTCCTTGATGGCACTCCAGAGAAAACCCAAGATCACTGTCTCAAGTCTAGAGGGATCCTGAGGTCACTGGAGCAACACAAAAGGGCTCTGTGGACCATAAATCAACTCGAGATGAGAGCTTAGTACCTGGCTTCGACTCAAGAGGAATACCAACTTTTCACAAGCACCTCAAGAGGAGACTTCTCTCAGCTACAGGTATGTGAAAGGGACCCTGAGTTTGTGGCCTCAAGTGGAATGGACACCGAGATGCTCTGATTCGAAGTAAGGCCGGATATCCCTGCAGTGAATTGAATGCAGGCTCGTCTTGTATCTCCCAAGCGAAGGAATGTCTGAATCCAATGTGGAAACCACAGAGAAAGACTTAGTTCTCCGCCTCATCGTGACCGGAGGCCTCACATCCTTTGAAAACTCGAGAGGTCCGCGGAGATCAATGCTTCCAAAGGAGACGATGCCTGACTCCTCTTGAAAATGGATAGGAGTCCCAGGATCCCTGTGGCATGTGGAAAGGGACCCTGGGTCTCCCGCCTCACGTGGAGACGCGTCCCAATTGCCATGGCAAGACTCGAGGAAAACACCAAGGTGTCCCTCGCACCTAGGCAGAAGTCCTGACGTTGCTGAACAAACACGTGTCTGGAAGGGCCCTCCCCGTCGTAACTCGAGAATATAACCCAGGTTCCGGCCACAACTCGAGAAAAATCATGAGACATCCCCCTCGCCGCGAGATGAGGCCCGATTCCCCTGCACTGCGTGCAGAGCAATTCCGTGTTCCACATCAAACGTGAAAGGAGCCTTGATTTCCTTGATGGCACTCCAGAGAAAACCCAAGATCACTGTCTCAAGTCTAGAGGGATCCTGAGGTCACTGGAGCAACAAGAAAGGGCTCCGTGGACCCCAAATCAACTCGAGATGAGAGCTAAGTCCCTGGCTTCAACTCAAGAGGAATACCAACTTTCCACAAGCACCTCAAGAGGAGGCTACTCTCAGCTACAGTTATGTGAGAGGGACCTTGAGTTTGTGGCCTCAAGTGGAATGGACACCGAGATGCTCTGACTCGAAGTAAGGCCGGATATCCCTGCAGTGAATTGAATGCAGGCTCGTCTTGCATCTCCCAAGAAGAAGGGATGCCTGAATCCCCTGTGGAGACCACATAGAAAGACCTAATTCTCCGCCTCATCCCGACCAGAGGCCTCACATCCTTTGAAAACTCAAGATGTCAGCGGAGATCAATGCTTCCAAAGGAGATTATGCCTGACTCCTCTTGAGAATGGATAGGAGTCCCAGGATCACTGTGGCACGTGAAAAGGGAACCTGGGTCTCCCGCCTCATGTGGAGACGCGTCCCAATTGCCATGCCAAGACTTTAGGAGAATCCGAAGATGTCCCTTGCACATATCACGTGTCTGGAAGCGCCCTCCATGTCGTAACTCGAGAATTTTCCCCAGCTTTCCACCGCAACTCGAGAAAAACCATGAGACTTCCCCCTCTTCGCGAGATGAGGCCCGATTCCCCTCCACGGCGTGCAGAGCAATTCCGTGTTACACATCAAACTTGAGAGGAGCCTTGATTTCCTTGATGGCACTCCAGAGAAAACAGAAGATCACTGTCTCAAGTCTAGAGGGATCCTGAGGTGACTGGAGCAACAAGAAAGGGCTCCGTGGAAACCAAATCAACTCGAGATGAGAGCTAGTCCCTGGCTTCGACTCACGAGGAATACCAACTTTCCACAAGCACCTCAAGAGGAGGCTTCTCTCAGCTACAGGTATGTGAGAGGGACCCTGAGTTAGTGGCCTCAAGTGGAATGGACACCGAGATGCTCTGACTCGAAGTAAGGCCGGATATCCCTGCAGTGAATTGAATGCAGGCTCGTCTTGCATCTCCCAAGACGAAGGGATGTCTGAATCACCTTTGGAGACCACAGAGAAAGACCTAGTTCTCCGCCTCAACGCGACCGGATGCCTCACATCCTTTAAAAACTCGAGAGGTCTGCGGAGATCAATGCTTCCAAAGGAGATGATGCCTGACTCCTTTTGAAAATGGATAGGAGTCCCAGGATCCCTGTGGCACGTGGAAAGGGACCCTGGGTCTCCCGCCTCACGTGGAGATGCGTCCCAATTGCCATGCCAAGACTCGAGGTGAATCCCGAGGTGTCCTTCGCAACTAGGCAGGAGTCCTGACATCGCTGAACAAACACTTGTCTGGAAGGGCCCTCCCCGTCGTAACTCGAGAATATATCCCAGGTTCCGGCCGCAACTCGAGAAAAACCATGAGACTTCCCCTTCTCCGCGAGATGAGGCCCGATTCCCCAGCACTGCGTGCAGAGCAAATCTGTGTTCGACATCAAACGTGAAAGGAGCCTTGATTTCCTTGATGGCACTCCAGAGAAAACCCAAGATCCCTGTCTCAAGTCTAGAGGGATCCTGAGGTCACTGGACCAAGACGAAAGGGCTCCGTCGACCCCAAATCAACTCGAGATGAGACCTTAGTCCCTGGCTTCGACTCAAGAGGAATTCCAACTTTCCACAAGCACCTCAAGAGGAGTGTTCTCTCAGCCACAGGTATGTGACAGGGACCCTGAGTTTGTGGCCTCATGTGGAATGGACAGCGAGATGCACTGATTCGAAGTAAGGCCGGATATCCCTGCAGTGAATTGAATGCAGGCTCGTCTTGCATCTCCCAAGACGAAGGGATGTCTGAATCCCCTGTGGAGACCACAGAGAAAGACCTAATTCTCCGCCTCATCGAGACCGGAAGCCTCACATCATTTGAAAACTCGAGAGGTCCGCGGAGATCAATGCTTCCAAAGGAGAAGATGCCTGACTCTTCTTGAAAATGGATAGGAGTCCCAGGATCCCTGTGGCACGTGGAAAGGGACCCTGGGTCTCCCGCCTCACATGGAGACGCGTCCCAATTGCCATGCCAAGACTCGAGGAAAATACCGAGGTGTCCCTCGCACCAAGGCAGGAGTCCTGACGTCGCTGAACAAACACGTGTCTGGAAGGGCCCTCCCCGTCGTAACTCGAAAATATACCCCAGGTTTCGGCCGCCACTCGAGAAAAACCATGAGACTTCCCCCTCGCCGCAAGATGAGGACCGATTCCCCTGCCCTGTGTGCAGAGCAATTCCGTGTTCCACATCAAAAGTGAAAGGAGCCTTGATTTCCTTGATGGCACTCCAGAGAAAACCCAAGATCACTGTCTCAAGTCTAGAGGGATCTTGAGGTCACTGGAGCAACACGAAAGGGCTCCGTGGACCCCAAATCAACTCGAGATGAGAGCTTAGTCCCTGGCTTCGACTCAAGAGGAATACCAACTTTCCACAAGCACCTCAAGAGGAGGCTTCTCTCAGCTACAGGTATGTGAGAGGGACCCTGAGTTTGTGGCCTCAAGTGGAATGGACACCGAGAAGCTCTGACTCGAAGTAAGGCTGGATATCCCTGCAGTGAATTGAATGCAGGCTCGTCTTGCATCTCCCAAGGCGAAGGGATGTCTGAATCCCCTGTGGAGACCACAGAGAAAGACCTAGTCCTCCGCCTCAAGGCGACCGGAGGCCTCACATCCTTTGAAAACTCGAGAGGTCCGCGGAGATCAATGCTTCCAAAGAAGACGATGCCTGACTCCTCTTGAAAATGGATAGGAGTCCCAGTATCCCTCTGACAAGTGGAAAGGGACCCTGGGTCTCCCGACTCAGGTGGAGACGCGTCCCAATTGCATTGCCAAGACTCGAGGAGAATCCCGAGGTGTCCCTCGCACCTAGGCAGGAGTCCTGACGTCGCTGAACAAACACGTGTCTGGAAGGGCCCTCCCCGTCGTAACTCGAGAATATACCCCAGGTTTCGACCGCAACTCTAGAAAAACCATGAGACTTCCCCCTCGCCGCGAGATGAGGCCCGATTCCCCTGCAGTGCGTGCAGAGCAATTCCGTGTTCCACATCAAACGTGAAAGTAGCCTTGATTTCCTTGATGGCACTACAGAGAAAACCCAAAGTCACTGTCTCCAGTCTAGAGGGATCCTGAGGTCACTGTAGCAGCACGAAAGGTCTCTGTGGACCCCAAATCAACTCGAGATGAGAGCTTAGTCCCTGGCTTCGACTCAAGAGGAATACCAACTTTCCACAAGCACCTCAAGAGGAGGCTTCTCTCAGCTACAGGTATGTGAGAGGGACCCTGAGTTTGTGGCCTCAAGTGGAAGGGACACTGAGATGATGTGACTCGAAGTAAGGCCGGATATCCCTGCAGTGAATTGAATGCAGGCTCGTCTTGCATCTCCCAAGACGAAGGGATGTCTGAATCCCCTGTGGAGACCACAGAGAAAGACCTCATTCTCCGCCTCTTCGCGACCGGTGGCCTCACATCCTTTGAAAACTCGAGAGGTCCGTGGAGATCAATGCTTCCAAAGGAGACGATGCCTGACTCCTCTTGAAAATGGATAGGAGTCCCAGGATCCATGTGGCACGTGGAAAGGGACCCTGGGTCTCCCGTCTCACGTGGAGACGCATCCCAATTGCCATGCCAAGACTCGAGGAGAATCCCGAGGTGTCCCTTGCACCTAGGCAGGAGTCCTGACGTCGCTGAACAAACACGTGTCTGAAACGGCACTCCCCGTCGTAACTCGAGAATATACCACAGGTTCCGGCCGCAACTCGAGAAAAACCATGAGACTTCCCCCTCACCGCAAGATGAGGCCCGATTCCCCTGCACTGTGTGCAGAGCAATTCCGTGTTCCACATCAAACGTGAAAGGAGCCTTGATTTCTAGGATGGCACTCCAGAGAAAACCCAAAGTCACTGTCTCAAGTCTAGAGGGATCCTGAGGTCACTGGAGCAACACGAAAGGGCTCCGTGGACCCCAAATCAACTCGAGATGAGAGCTTAGTCCCTGGCTTCGACTCAAGAGGAATACCAACTTTCCACAAGCACCTCAAGAGGAGGCTTCTCTCAGCTACAGGTATGTGAGAGGACCCCGAGTTTGTGGCCTCAAGTGGAATAGATACCGAGATGCTCTGACTCGAAGTAGGGCCAGATATCCCTGCAGTGAATTGAATGCAGGCTCGTCTTGCATCTCCCAAGACGAAGGGTTGTCTGAATCCCCTTGGAGACCACAGAGAAAGACCTAGTCCTCCGCCTCATTGCGACCGGAGGCCTCACATCCTTTGAAAACTCGACAGGTCCGCGGAGATCAATGCTTCCAAAGGAGACGATGCCTGATTCCCCTTGAAAATGGATAGGAGTCCCAGGATCCCTATGGCACGTGAAAAGGGACCCTGGGTCTCCCGCCTCACGAGGAGACGCCTCCCAATTGTCATGCCAAGACTCGAGGAGAATCCCGAGGTGTCCCTCGCACATAGGCAGGAGTCCTGACGTCGCTGAACAAACACGTGTTTGGAAGGGCACTCCCCGTCGTAACTCGAGAATATACCCCATATTCCGGCCGCAACTCGAGAAAAACCATGAGACTTCCCCCTCGCCGCGAGATAAGGCCCGATTCCCCTGCACTGCGTGCAGAGCAATTCCATGTTCCACATCAAACGTGTAAGGAGCCTTGATTTCCCTGATGGCACTCTAGAGAAAACCAAAAGTCACTATCTCAAGTCTAGAGGGATCCTGAGGTCACTGGAGCAACACGAAAGGGCTCCGTTGTCCCCAAATCAACTCGAGATGAGAGCTTACTCCCTGGCTTCAACTCAAGTGGAATACCAACTTTCCACAAGCACCTCAAGAGGAGGCTTCTCTCAGCTACAGGTATGTGAGAGGGACCCTGAGTTTGTGGCCTCAAGTGGAATGGACACCGAGATGCTCTGACTCGAAGTAAGGCCGGATATCCCTGCAGTGAATTGAATGCAGGCTCGTCTTGCATCTCCCAAGACGAAGGGATGTCTGAATCCCCTGTGGAGACCACAGAGAAAGACGCAGTTCTCCGCCTCATCGCGACCGGAGGCCTCACAGCCTTTGAAAACTCGAGAGGTCCGCGGAGATCAATGCTTCCAAAGGAGACGATGCCTGACTCCTCTTGAAAATGGATAGGAGTCCCAGGATCCCTGTGGCACGTGGAAAGGGACCCTGGGTCTCCTGCCTCACGTGAAGACGCGTCCCCCTTGCCATGCCCAGACTGGAGGAGAATCCCGAGGTTTCCCTCGCACCGAGGCAGGAGTCCTGACGTCGCTGAACAAACACTTGTCTGGAAGGGCCCTCCCCGTCGTAACTCGAGGATATACCCCAGGTTCGGGCCGCAACTCGAGAAAAACCATGAGACTTCCCTCTCTCCGCGAGATGAGGCCCGATTCCCCTGCACTGCATGCAGAGCAATTCCGTGTTCCACATCAAACGTGAAAGGAGCCTTGATTTCCTTGATGGCACTCCAGAGAAAACCCAAGATGACTGTCTCAAGTCTAGAGGGATCCTGAGGTCACTGGACCAACAGGAAAGGGCTCCGTGGACACCAAATCAACTCGAGATGAGAGCTTAGTCCCTGGTTTCGACTCAAGAGGAATACCAACTTTCCACAAGCACCTCAAGAGGAGGCTTCTCTCAGCTACAGGTATGTGAGAGAGACCCTGAGTTTGTGGCCTCAAGTGGAATGGACACCGAGATGCTCTGACTCGAAGTAACGCCGGATATCCCTGCAGTGAATTGAATGCAGGCTCGTCTTGCATCTCCCAAGACGAAGGGATGTCTGAATCCTCTGTGGAGACCACAGAGAAAGACCTAATTCTCCGCCTCATCGCGACCGGAGGCCTCACATCCTTTGAAAACTCGAGAGGTCCACGGAGGTCAATGCTTCCAAAGGAGACGATGCCTGACTCCTCTTGAAAATGGATAGGAGTCCCAGGATCCCTGTCCACATGTACGGGGACCCTGGGTCTCCCGCTTCACGTGGAGACGCGTGCCAATTGCCATGCCAAGACTGGAGGAGAATCCCGAGGTGTCCCTCGCACCTAGGCAGGAGCCCTGATGTCGTTGAACAAACACGTGTCTGGAAGGGTCCTCCCCGTCGTAACTCGAGAATATACCCCAGGTTCCGGCCGCAACTCGAGAAAAACCATGAGAATTCCCCCTCGCAGCGACATGAGGCCCGATTCCCCTGCACTGCATGCAGAGTAATTCCGTGTTCTACATCAAACGTGAAAGGAGCCTTGATTTCCTTGATGGCACTCCAGAGAAAACCCAAGATCACTGTCTCAAGTCTAGAGGGATCCTGAGGTCACTGGAGCAACACGAAAGGGCTCCGTGGACCCCAAATCAACTCGAGATGAGAGCTTAGTCCCTGGCTTCGACTCAAGAGGAATACCAACTTTCCACAAGCACCTCAAGAGGAGGCTTCTCTCAGCTACAGGTATGTGAGAGGGACCCTGAGTTTGTGGCCTCAAGTGGAATGGACACCGAGATGCTCTGACTCGAAGTAAGGCCGGATATCCCTGCAGTGAATTGAATGCAGGCTCGTCTTGCATCTCCCAAGACGAAGGGATGTCTGAATCCCCTGTAGAGACCACAGAGAAAGACCTAGTTCTCCGCCTCATCGAGACCGGAGGCCTCACATCCTTTGAAAACTCGAGAGGTCCGGGGAGATCAAAGCTTCCAAAGGAGACGATGCCTGACTCCTCTTGAAAATGGATAGGAGTCCCAGTATCCCTATGACAAGTGGAAAGGGACCCTGGGTCTCCCGACTCACGTGGAGACGCGTCCCAATTGCCATGCCAAGACTCGAGGAGAATCCCGAGGTGTCCCTCGCACCTAGGCAGGAGTCCTGACGTCGCTGAACAAACACGTGTCTGGAAGGGCCCTCCCCGTCGTAACTCGAGAATATACCCCAGGTTTCGACCGCAACTCTAGAAAAACCATGAGACTTCCCCCTCGCCACGAGATGAGGCCCGATTCCCCTGCAGTGCGTGCAGAGCAATTCCGTGTTCCACATCAAACGTGAAAGTAGCCTTGATTTCCTAGATGGCACTACAGAGAAAACCCAAAGTCACTGTCTCAAGTCTAGAGGGATCCTCAGGTCACTGTAGCAGCACGAAAGGTCTCTGTGGACCCCAAATCAACTCGAGATGAGAGCTTAGTCCCTGGCTTCGACTCAAGAGGAATACCAACTTTCCACAAGCACCTCAAGAGGAGGCTTCTCTCAGCTACAGGTATGTGAGAGGGACCCTGAGTTTGTGGCCTCAAGTGGAATGGACACTGAGATGATGTGACTCGAAGTAAGGCCGGATATCCCTGCAGTGAATTGAATGCAGGCTCGTCTTGCATCTCCCAAGACGAAGGGATGTCTGAATCCCCTGTGGAGACCACAGAGAAAGACCTCATTCTCCGCCTCTTCACGACCGGTGGCCTCACATCCTTTGAAAACGCGAGAGGTCCGTGGAGATCAATGCTTCCAAAGGAGACGATGCCTGACTCCTCTTGAAAATGGAGAGGAGTCCCAGGATCCATGTGGCACGTGGAAAGGGACCCTGGGTCTCCCGCCTCACGTGGAGACGCATCCCAATTGCCATGCCAAGACTCGAGGAAAATCCCGAGGTGTCCCTTGCACCTAAGCAGGAGTCCTGACGTCGCTGAACAAACACGTGTCTGAAACGGCCCTCCCCGTCGTAACTCGAGAATATACCACAGGTTCCGGCCGCAACTCGAGATAAACCATGAGACTTCCCCTTCACCGCAAGATGAGGCCCGATTCCCCTGCACTGCGTGCAGAGCAATTCCGTGTTCCACATCAAACGTGAAAGGACCCTTGATTTCTTTGATGGCACTCCAGAGAAAACCCAAAGTCACTGTCTCAAGTCTAGAGGGATCCTGAGGTCACTGGAGCAACACGAAAGGGCTCCGTGGACCCCAAATCAACTCGAGATGAGAGCTTAGTCCCTGGCTTCGACTCAAGAGGAATACCAACTTTCCACAAGCACCTCAAGAGGAGGCTTCTCTCAGCTACAGGTATGTGAGAGGACCCCGAGTTTGTGGCCTCAAGTGGAATAGATACCGAGATGCTCTGACTCGAAGTAGGGCCAGATATCCCTGCAGTGAATTGAATGCAGGCTCGTCTTGCATCTCCCAAGACGAAGGGATGTCTGAATCCCATTGGAGACCACAGAGAAAGACCTAGTCCTCCGCCTCATTGCGACCGGAGGCCTCACATCCTTTGAAAACTCGACAGGTCCGCGGAGATCAATGCTTCCAAAGGAGACGATGCCTGATTCCCCTTGAAAATGGATAGGAGTCCCAGGATCCCTATGGCACGTGAAAAGGGACCCTGTGTCTCCCGCCTCACGAGGAGACGCGTCCCAATTGTCATGCCAAGACTCGAGGAGAATCCCGAGGTGTCCCTCGCACATAGGCAGGAGTCCTGACGTCGCTGAACAAACACGTGTTTGGAAGGGCACTCCCCGTCGTAACTCGAGAATATACCCCATGTTCCGGCCGCAACTCGAGAAAAACCATGAGACTTCCCCCTCGCCACGAGATGAGGCCCGATTACCCTGCACTGTGTGCAGAGCAATTCCATGTTCCACATCAAACGTGAAAGGAGCCTTGATTTCCCTGGTGGCACTCTAGAGAAAACCAAAAGTCACTATCTCAAGTCTAGAGGGATCCTGAGGTCACTGGAGCAACACGAAAGGGCTCCGTTGTCCCCAAATCAACTCGAGATGAGAGCTTACTCCCTGGCTTCAACTCAAGTGGAATACCAACTTTCCACAAGCACCTCAAGAGGAGGCTTCTCTCAGCTACAGGTATGTGAGAGGGACCCTGAGTTTGTGGCCTCAAGTGGAATGGACACCGAGATGCTCTGACTCGAAGTAAGGCCGGATATCCCTGCAGTGAATTGAATGCAGGCTCGTCTTGCATCTCCCAAGACGAAGGGATGTCTGAATCCTCTGTGGAGACCACAGAGAAAGACCTAATTCTCCGCCTCATCGCGACCGGAGGCCTCACATCCTTTGAAAACTCGAGAGGTCCGCGGAGATCAATGCTTCCAAAGGAGACGATGCCTGACTCCTCTTGAAAATGGATAGGAGTCCCAGGATCCCTGTGGCACGTGGAAAGGGACCCTGGGTCTCCTGCCTCACGTGAAGACGCGTCCCCCTTGCCATGCCCAGACTGGAGGAGAATCCCGAGGTTTCCCTCGCACCGAGGCAGGAGTCCTGACGTCGCTGAACAAACACTTGTCTGGAAGGGCCCTCCCCGTCGCAACTCGAGAATATACCCCAGGTTCGGGCCGCAACTCGAGAAAAACCATGAGACTTCCCCCTCGCCGCGAGATGAAGCCCGATTCCCCTGCACTGCGTGCAGAGCAATTCCGTGTTCCACATCAAACGTGAAAGGAGCCTTGATTTCCTTGATGGCACTCCAGAGAAAACCCAAGATCACTGTCTCAAGTCTAGAGGGATCCTGAGGTCACTGGAGCAACACGAAAGGGCTCCGTGGACCCCAAATCAACTCGAGATGAGAGCTTAGTCCCTGGCTTCGACTCAAGAGGAATACCAACTTTCCACAAGCATCTCATGAGGAGGCTTCTCTCAGCTACAGGTATGTGAGAGGGACCCTGAGTTTGTGGCCTCAAGTGGAATGGACACTGAGATGCTCTGACTGGAAGTAAGGCCGGATATCCCTGCAATGAATTGAATGCAGGCTCGTCTTGCATCTCCCAAGACGAAGGGATGTCTGAATCCGTTGTGGAGACCACAGAG
Source organism: Dama dama (assembly GCF_033118175.1). Classification (NCBI taxonomy): domain Eukaryota; kingdom Metazoa; phylum Chordata; class Mammalia; order Artiodactyla; family Cervidae; genus Dama; species Dama dama. Next base: position 5,864,943 of record NC_083697.1, on the reverse strand, counting down.
AAAAACCCAATTCTCCGCTTCATCGCGACCGGAGGCCTCATATCCTTTGAAAACTTGAGAGGTCCGCGGAGATCAATGCTTGCAAAGGAGAGGATGCCTGACTCCTCTTGAAAATGGATAGGAGTCCCAGGTTCCCTGTGGCACGTGGAAAGGGACACTGGGTCTCCCGCCTCACGTGGAGACGCGTCCCAATTGCCATGCCAAGACTCGAGGAGAATCCCGAGGTGTCCCTCGCACCTAGGCAGGAGTCCTGACGTCGCTGAACAAACACGTGTCTGGAAGGTCCCTCCCCGTCGTAACTCGAGAATATGCCCCAGGTTCCGGCCGCAACTCGAGAAAAACCATGAGATTTCTCACTCGCCGTGAGATGAGGCCCGATTCCCCTGCACTGCATGCAGAGCACTTCCGTGTTCCACATCAAACGTGAAAGGAGCCTTGATTTCCTTGATGGCACTCCAGAGAAAACCCAAGATCACTGTCTCAAGTCTAGAGGGATCCTGAGGTCATTGGACCAACAGGAAAGGGCTCCGTGGACCCCAAATCACCTCGAGATGAGAGCTTAGTCCCTGGCTTAGACTCAAGAGGAATTCCAACTTTCCACAAGCACCTCAAGAGGAGGCTTCTCTCAGCTACAGGTATGTGAGAGGGCCCCTGAGTTTGTTGCCTCAAGTGGAATGGACACCGAGATGCTCTGACTCGAAGTAAGGCCGGATATCCCTGCAGTGAATTGAATGCAGGCTCGTCTTGCATCTCCCAAGACGAAGGGATGTCTGAATCCCCTGTGGAGACCACAGAGAAAGACCTAATTTTCCGCCTCATCACGACCGGAGGCCTCACATCCTTTGAAAATTCGAGAGGTCCGCGGAGATCCATGCTTCCAAAGGAGACGATGCCTGACGCCTCTTGAAAATGGATAGGAGTCCCAGGATCCCTGTGGCACGTGGAAAGGGACCCTGGGTCTCCCGCCTCACGTGGAGACGCGTCCCAATTGCCATGCCAAGACTCGAGGAGAATCCCGAGGATTCCCTCGCTCCTAGGCAGGAGTCCTGACGTCGCTGAACAAACACGTGTCTGGAAGGGCCCTCCCCGTCGTAACTCGAGAATATACCCCAGGTTCCGTCCGCAACTCCTGAAAAACCATGAGACTTCCCCCTCGCCGCGACATGAGGCCTGATTCCCCTGGACTGCGTGCAGAGCAATTCCGTGTTCCACATCAAACGTGAAAGGAGCCTTGATTTCCTTGATGGCACTCCAGAGAAAACCCAAGATCACTGTCTCAAGTCTAGAGGGATCCTGAGGTCACTGTAGCAAAACGAAAGGGCTCCGTGGACCCCAAATCAACTCGAGATGAGAGCTTAGTCCTTGGCTTCGACTCAAGAGGAATGCCAACTTTCCACAAGCACCTCACGAGGAGGCTTCTCTCAGCTACAGGTATGTGAGAGGGACCCTGAGATTGTGGCCTCAAGTGGAATGGACACCGAGATGCTCTGACTCGATATCCCTGCAGTGAATTGAATACAGGCTCGTCTTGCATCTCCCAAGACGAAGGGATGTCTGAATCCCCTGTGGAGACCACAGAGAAAGACCTAGTCCTCCGCCTCAAGGCGACCGGAGGCCTCACATCCTTTGAAAACTCGAGAGGTCCGCGGAGATCAATGCTTCCAAAGGAGACGATGCCTGACTCTTCTTGAAAATGGATAGGAGTGCCAGGATCCCTGTCCACATGGACGTGGACCCTGGGTCTCCCGCTTCACGTGGAGACGCGTCCCAATTGCCATGCCAAGACTTGAGGAGAATCCCGAGGTGTCCCTCGCACCTAGGCAGGAGTCCTGACCTCGCTGAACAAACACGTGTCTGGAAGGGGCCTCCCCATCGTAACTCGAGAATATACCCCAGGGTCCGGCCGCAACTCGAGAAAAACCATGAGAATTCCCCCTCGCCGTGACATGAGGCCTGATTCCCCTGCACTGCGTGCATAGCAATTCCGTGTTCCACATCAAACGTGAAAGGAGCCTTGATTTCCTGGATGGCACTCCAGAGAAAACCCTAGATCACTGTCTCAAGTCTAGAGGGATCCTGAGGTCACTGGAGCAACGCGAAAGGGCTCCGTGGACCCCAAATCAACTCGAGATGAGAGCTTAGTCCCTGGCTTCGACTCAAGAGGAATACCAACTTTCCACAAGCAACTCAAGAGGAGGCTTCTCTCAGCTACAGGTATGTGAGAGGGACCCTGAGTTTGTGGCCTCAAGTGGAATGGACACCGAGATGCTCTGACTCGAAGTAAGGCCGGATATCCCTGCAGTGAATTGAATGCAGGCTCGTCTTGCATCTCCCAAGACGAAGGGATGTCTGAATCCCCTGTGGAGACCACAGAGAAAGACCTAGTTCTCCGCCTCATCGCTACCGGAGGCCTCACATCTTTTGAAAACTCGAGAGGTGTGCGGAGATCAATGCTTCCAAAGGAGACGATGCCTGATTCCTCTTGAAAATGGTTAGAATTCCCAGGATCCCTGTCCAGATGGACGGGGACCCTGGGTCTCCCGTTTCACGTGGAGAGGCGTCCCAATTGCCATGCCAAGACTCGAGGAGAATCCCGATTTGTCCCTCGCACCTAGGCAGGAGTCCTGACGTCGCTGAACAAACACGTGTCTGGAAGGGCCCTCCCCGTCTTAACACGAGAATATACCCCAGGTTCCGGCCGCAACTCGAGAAAAACTATGAGACTTCCCCCTCGCCGCGAAATGAAGCCCGATTCCCCTGCACTGCGTGCAGAGCAATTCCGTGTTCCACATCAAACTTGAAAGGAGCCTTGATTTCCTTGATGGCACTCCAGAGAAAACCCAAGATCACTGTCTCAAGTCTAGAGGGATCCTGAGGTCACTGGAGCAACACGAAAGGTCTCCGTGGACACCAAATCAACTCGAGATGAGAGCTTAGTCCCTGGCTTCTACTCAAGAGGAATACCAACTTTCCACAAGCACCTCAAGAGGAGGCTTCTCTCAACTACAGGTATGTGAGAGGACCCTGAGTTTGTGGCCTCAAGTGGAATGGACACCGAGATGCTCTGACTCGAAATAAGGCCGGATATCCCTGCAGTGAATTGAATGCAGGCTCGTCTTGCATCTCCCAAGAAGAAGGGATGTCTGAATCCCCTGTGGAGACCACACAGAAAGACCTAGTCCTCCGCCTCAACGCGACCGGAGGCCTCACATCCTTTGAAATTTCGAGAGGTCCGTGGAGATCAATGCTTCCAAAGGAGAAGATGCCTGACTCCTGTTGCAAATGGATAGGAGTCCCAGGATCACTGTGGCACGTGAAAGGGACCCTGGGTCTCCCGCTTCACATGGAGACGCGTCCCAATTGCCATGCCAAGACTCGAGGAGAATCCCGAGGGGTCCCTCGCACCTAGGCAGGAGTCCTGACGTCGCTGAACAAACACTTGTCTGGAAGGGCCCTCCCCGTCGTAACTCGAGAATATACCCCAGGTTCCGGCCGCAACTCGAGAAAAACCATGAGACTTCCCCCTCGCCGCGAGATGAGGCCTGATTCCACTGCAATACGTGCCGAGCAATTCCGTGTTCCACATCAAACGTGAAAGGAGCCTTGATTTCTTTGATGGCACTCCAGAGAAAACCCAAGATCACTGTCTCAAGTCTAGAGGGATCCTGAGGTCACTGGAGCAACACGAAATTTCTCCGTGGACCCCAAATCAACTCGAGATGAGAGCTTAGTCCCTGGCTTCGACTCAAGAGGAATACCAACTTTCCACAAGCACCTCAAGTGGAGGCTTCTCTCAGCTACAGGTATGTGAGAGGGACCCTGAGTTTGTGGCCTCAAGTGGAATGGACACCGAGATGCTCTGACTCGAAGTAAGGCCGGATATCCCAACAGTGACTTGAATGCAGGCTCGTCTTACATCTCCCAAGACGAAGGGATGTCTGAATCCCCTGTGGAGACCACAGAGAAAGTCCTAGTCCTCCGCCTCATCGCGACCGGAGGCCTCACATCCTTTGAAAACTCGAGAGGTCCGCGGAGAACAGTGCTTCCAATGGAGACGATGTCTGACTCCTCTTGAAAATGGATAGGAGTCCCAGGATCCCTGTGGCACGTGGAAAGGGACACTGGGTCTCCCTCCTCACGTTGAGACGCGTCCCAATTGCCATGCCAAGACTCGAGGAGAATCCCGAGGTGTCCCTCACACCTAGGCAGGAGTCCTGACGTCGCTGAACAAACACGTGTCTGGAAGGGCCCTCCCCGTCGTAACTCGAGAATATACCCCAGGTTCCGGCTGCAACTCGAAAAAAACCATGAGACTTCCCCCTCGCCGCGAGATGAGGCCCGATTCCCCTGCACTGCATGCAGAGCAATTCCGCGTTCCACATCAAACGTGAAAGGAGCTTTGATTTCCTTGATGGCACTCCAGAGAAAACCCAAGATCACTGTCTCTAGTCTAGAGGGATCCTGAAGTCACTGGAGCAATACGAAAGGGTTCCGTCGACCCCAAATCAACTCGAGATGAGACCTTATTCCTTGGCTTCGACTCAAAAGGAATACCAACTTTCCATAAGCACCTCAAGAGGAGGCGTCTCTCAGCTATAGGTATGTGAGAGGGACCCTGAGTTTGTGGCCTCAAGTGGAATGGACACCGAGATGCTCTGACTCGAAGTAATGCCGGATATCCCTGCAGTGAATTGAATGCAGCCTCGTCTTGCATCTCCCAAGACGAAGGGATGTCTGAATCCCCTGTGGAGACCACAGAGAAAGTCCTAGTCCTCCGCCTCAACGCGACCGGAGGCCTCACATCCTTTGAAAACTCGAGAGGTCTGCGGAGATCAATGCTTCCAAAGGAGACGATGCCTGACTCCTCTTGAAAATGGATAGGAGTCCCAGGATCCCTGTGGCACGTGGAAAGGGACCCTGGGTCTCCCGCCTCACATGGAGACGCGTCCCAATTGCCATGCCAAGACTCGAGGAGAATCCCGAGGTGTCCCTCGCACCTAGGCCAGAGTCCTGACGTCGCTGAACAAACACGTGTCTGGAAGGGCTGTCCCCGTCGTAACTCGAGAATATACCCCAGGTTCCGGCCGCAACTCGAGAAAAACCATGAGACATCCCGCTCGCCGCAAGATGAGGCCCGATTCCCCTGCACTGTGTGCAGAGTAATTCCGTGTTCGACATCAAAAGTGACAGGAGCCTTGATTTCCTTGATGGCACTCCAGAGAAAACCCAAGATCACTGTCTCAAGTCTAGAGGGATCCTGAGGTCACTGGACCAACAGTAAAGGGCTCCGTGGACCCCAAATCAACTCGAGATGAGAACTTAGTCCATGGCTTAGACTCAAGAGGAATACCAAGTTTCCTCAAGCACCTCAAGAGGAGGCTTCTCTCAGCTACAGGTATATTTGAGGGACCCCGAGTTTGTGGCCTCAAGTGGAATGGACACGGAGATGCTCTGACTCGAAGTAAGGCCGGATATCCCTGCAGTGAATTGAATGCAGGCTCGTCTTGCATCTCCCAAGACGAAGGGATGTCTGAATCCCCTGTGGAGACCACAGAGAAAGACCGAGTTCTCCGCCTCATCGCGAGCGGAGGCCTCACATCCTTTGAAAACTCGAGAGGTCCGCGGAGATCAATGCTTCCAAAGGAGACAATGCCTGACTCCTCTTGAAAATGGATAGGAGTCCCAGGATCCCTGTGGCACGTGGAAAGGGACCCTGGGTCTCCTGCCTCACGTGGAGATGCCGCCCAATTGCCATGCAAAGACTCGAGGAGAATCCCGAGGTGTCCCTCGCACCTCGGCAGGAGTCCTGACATCGCTGAACAAACACGTGTCTGGAAGGGCCCTCCCCGTCGTAACTCGAGAATATACCCCAGGTTCCGGCCGCAACTCGAGAAAAACCATGATACTTCCCCCTTGCCTCGAGATAAGGCCCGATTCCCCTGCACTGCGTTCAGAGCAATTCCGTGTTCCACATCAAACGTGAAAGGAGCCTTGATTTCCTTGATGGCACTCCAGAGAAAACCCAAGATCACTGTCTCAAGTCTAGAGGGATCCTGAGGTCACTGGAACAACACGAAAGGGCTCCGTGGACCCCAAATCAACTCGAGATGAGAGCTTAGTCCCTCGCTTCGAGTCAAGAGGAATACCAACTATCCACAAGCACCTCAAGAGGAGGGTTCTCTCAGCTACAGGTATGTGAGAGGTCCCCTGAGTGTGTTGCCTCAAGTGGAATGGACACCGAGATGTTCTGACTCGAAGTAAAACCGGGTATCCCTGCAGTGAATTGAATGCAGGCTCGTCTTGCATCTCCCAAGACGAAGGGTTGTCTGAATCCCCTGTGGAGACCACAGAGAAAGGACTAGTCCTCCACCTCAAGGCAACCAGAGGCCTCATATCCTTTGAAAACTCGAGAGGTCCACGGAGATCAATGCTTCCAAAGGACACGATGCCTGACTCCTCTTGAAAATGGATAGGAGTCCCAGGATCCCTGTGGCACGTGGAAAGGGACCCTGGGTCTCCCGCCTCACGTGGAGACACGTTCAAATTGCCATGCCAAGACTCGAGGAGAATCCCGAGGTGTCCCTCGCACCTAGGCAGGAGTCCTGACGTCGCTGAACAAACACGTGTCTGGAAGGGCCCTCCCCATCGTAACTCGAGAATATACCCCAGGTTCGGGCCGCAACTCGAGAAAAACCATGAGATTTCCCCCTCGCCGCGAGTTGAGGCCCGATTCCCGTGCACTGCATGCAGAGCAATTCCGTGTTCCACATCAAACGTGAAAGGAGCCTTGATTTCCTTGATGGCACTCCAGAGAAAACCCAAGATCACTGTCTCAAGTCTAGAGGGATCCTGAGGTCACTGGAGCAACACCAAAGGGCTCCGTGGACCCCAAATCAACTCGAGATGAGAGCTTAGTCCCTGGCTTCGAATCAAGAGGAATACCACCTTTCCACAAGCACCTCAAGAGGAGGCTTCTCTCAGCTACAGGTATGTGAGAGGGACCCTGAGTTTGTGGCCTCAAGTGGAATGGACACCGAGATGCTCTGACTCGAAGTAAGGCTGGATATCCCTGCAGTGAATTGAATGCAGGCTCTTCTTGCATCTCCCAAGACGAAGGGATGTCTGAATCCCCTGTGGAGACCACAGAGAAAGACCTAGTTCTCCGCCTCATCGCGACCGGAGGCCTCACATCCTTTGAAAACTCGAGAGGTCCGCGGAGATCAATGCTTCCAAAGGAGACAATGCCTGACTCCTCTTGAAAATGGATAGAAGTCCCAGGATCCCTGTGGCACGTGGAAAGGGACCCTGGGTCTCCCGCCTCACGTGGAGACGCGTCCCAATTGCCATGCCAAGACTCGAGGAGAATCACGAGGTGTCCCTCGCTCCTAGGCAGGAGTCCTGACGTCGCTGAACAAACACGTGTCTGGAAGGGCCCTCCCCGTCGTAACTCGAGAATATACCCCAGGTTCCGGCCGCAACTCGAGAAAAACCATGAGACTTCCCCCTCGCCGCGAGATGAGACCCGATTCCCCTGCACTGCGTGCAGAGCAATTCCATGTTCCACATCAAACTTGAAAGGAGCCTTGATTTCCTTGATGGCACTCCAGAGAAAACCCAAAGTCACTGTCTCAAGTCTAGAGGGATCCTGAGGTCACTTTAGCAACACCAAAGCACTCTGTGGACCCCAAATCAACCCGAGATGAGAGCTTAGTCCCTGGCTTTGACTCAAGAGGAACACCAACTTTCCACAAGCACCTCAAGAGGAGGCTTCTCTCAGCTACAGGTATGTGAGAGGGACCCTGAGTTTGTGGCCTCAAGTGGAATGGACACCGAGATGCTCTGACTCAAAGTAAGTCCGGATATCCCTGCAGTGAATTGAATGCAGGCTCGTCTTGCGTCTCCCAAGACGAAGGGATGTCTGAATCTCCTGTGGAGACCACAGAGAAAGACCTAGTCCTCCGTCTCATCGCGACCGGAGGCCTCACATCCTTTGAAAACTCGAGAGTTCCACGGAGATCAATGCTTCCAAAGGAGACGATGCCTGACTCCTCCTGAAAATGGATAGGAATCCCAGGATCCCTGTGGCACCTGGAATGGGACCCTGGGTGTCGCGCCTCACGTGAAGATGCGTCCCAATTGCCATGCCAATACTCGAGAAGAATCCCGAGGTGTCCCTCGCACCTAGGCAGGAGTCCAGACGTCGCTGAACAAACACGTGTCTGGAAGGGCCTTCCCCGTCCTAACTCGAGAATATACCCCAGGTTCCGGCCACAACTCGAGGAAAACCATGAGACTTCCCCCTCGCCGCGAGATGAGGCCGGATTCCCCTTCACTGCATGCAGAGCAATTCCGTGTTCCACATCAAACGTGAAAGGAGCCTTGATTTCCTTGATGGCACTCCAGAGAAAACCCAAGATCACTGTCTCAAGTCTAGAGGGATCCTGAGGTCACTGTAGCAACACGAAAGGGCTCCGTGGTCCCCAAATCAACTCGAGATGAGAGCTTAGTCCCTGGCTTCGACTCAAGATGAATACCGACTTTCCACAAGCACCTCAAGAGGAGGCTTCTCTAATCTACAGGTATGAGAGAGGGACCCTGAGTTTGTGGCCTCAAGTGGAATGAACACCGAGATGCTCTGACTCGAACTAAGGCCGGATATCCCTGCAGTGAATTGAATGCAGGCTCGTCTTGCATCTCTCAAGACGAAGGGAAGTGTGAATCCCCTGTGGAGACCACAGAGAAAGACCTAGTTCTCCGCCTCATCGCGACCGGAGGCCTCACGTACTTTGAAAATTCGAGAGTGCCACGGAGATCAATGCTTCCAAAGGCGATGATGCCTGACTCCTCACGAAAATGGATAGGAGTCCCAGGTTCCCTGTGGCACGTGGAAAGGGACCCTGGGTCTCATGCCTCACGTGGAGACGCGTCCCAATGGCCATGCCAAGGCTCGAGGAGAATCCCGAGGTGTCCCTCGCACCTAGGCAGGACCCCTGACGTCGCTGAACAAACACGTGTCTGGAAGGGCCCTCCCCGTCGTAACTCGAGAATATACCCCAGGTTCCGACCGCAACTCGAGAAAAACAATGAGACTTCCCCCTCGCTGCGAGATGAGGCCCGATTCCCCTGCACTGCGAGCAGAGCAATTCCGTGTTCCTCATCAAACGTGAAAGGAGCCTTGATTTCCTTGATGGCACTCCAGAGAAAACCCAAGATAACTGTCTCAAGTCTTGAGGGATCCTGAGGTCACTGTAGCAACACGAAAGGGCTCCGTGGACCCCAAATCAACTCGAGATAAGAGCTTAGTCCCTGGCTTCGACTCAAGAGGAATACCAACTTTCCACAAGCAACTCAAGAGGAGGCTCGTCTCAGCTACAGGTATGTGAGAGGGACCTTGAGATTGTGGCCTCAAGTGGAATGGACACCGAGATGCTCTGACTCGAAATAAGGCCGGATATCCCTGCAGTGAATTGAATGCAGGCTCGTCTTGCATCTCCCAAGACGAAGGGTTGTCTGAATCCCCTGTGGAGACCACAGAGAAAGACCTAGTTCTCCGCCTCATCGAGACCGGAGGCCTCACATCCTTTGAAAACTCGAGAGGTCCGCGGAGATCAATGCTTCCAAAGGAGAAGATGCCTGACTCTTCTTGAAAATGGATAGGAGTCCCAGGATCCCTGTGGCACGTGGAAAGGCACCCTGGGTCTCCTGCCTCACGTGGAGACGCGTCCCAATTGCCATGCCAAGACTCCAGGATAATCCCGAGGTGTCCCTCGCACCTAGGCAGGAGTCCTGACGTCGCTGAACAAACACGTGTCTGGAAGGGCCCTCCCCGTCGTAATTCGAGAATATACCCAAGGTTCCGGCCGCAACTCGAGAAAAACCATGAGACTTCCACCTCGCCGCGAGATGAGGCCGGATTCCCCTTCACTGCTTGCAGAGCAATTCCGTGTTCCACATCAAACGTGAAAGGAGCCTTGATTTCCTTGATGGCACTCCAGAGAAAACCCAAGATCACTGTCTCAAGCCTAGAGGGATCCTGAGGTCACTGGAGCAACACGAAAGGGCTCCGTGGACCACAAATCAACTCGAGATGAGAGCTTAGTCCCTGGCTTCGACTCAAGAGGAATACCAACTTTTCACAAGCACCTCAAGAGGAGGCTTCTCTCAGCTACAGGTATGTGAGAGGGACCCTGAGTTTGTGGCCTCAAGTGAAATGGACACCGAGATGCTCTGACTCGAAGTAAGGCCGGACATCCCTGCAGTGAATTGAATGCAGGGTCGTCTTGCATCTCCCAACACGAAGGGATGTCTGAATTCCCTGTGGAGACCACAGAGAAAAACCTAATTCTCCGCCTCATCGCGAGCGGAGGCCTCACATCCTTTGAAAATTCGATGGGTTCCGGAGATCAATGCTTCCAAAGGAGACGATGCCTGACTCTTCTTCAAAATGGATAGGAGTCCCAGGATCCCTGTGGCACCTGGAAAGGGACCCTGGGTCTCCCGCCTCACGTGGAGACGCCTCCCCATTGCCATGCCAACATTCGAGGAGAAACCCGAGGTGTCCCTCGCACCTAGGCAGGAGTCCTGACGTTGCTGAACAAACAGGTGTCTGGAAGGGCCCTCCCCGTCGTAAAACGAGATTATACCCCAGGTTCCGGCCGCAACTCGAAAAAAACCATGAGACTACCCCCTCGCTGTAAGATGAGGCCCGATTCTCCTGCACTGCGTGAAGAGCAATTCCGTGATCCACATCAAATGTGAAAGGAGCCTTGATTTCCTTGATGGAACTCCAGAGAAAACCTAAGATCACTGTCTCAAGTCTAGAGGGATCCTCAGGTCACTGGAGTATAACGAAAGGGCTCTGTGGACACCAAATCAACTCGAGATGAGAGCTTAGTCCCTGGCTTCAGCTCAAGAGGAACACAAACTTTCCACAAGCACCTCAAGAGGAGGCTTCTCTCATCTGCAGGTATGTGAGAGGGACCCTGAGTTTGTGGCCTCAAGTGGAATGGACACCGAGATGCTCTGAATCGAAGTAAGGCCGGATATCCCTTCAGTGAATTGAATGCATTCTCCTCTTGCATCTCCCAAGACGAAGGGATGTCTGAATCCCCTGTGGAGACCACAGAGAAAGACCTAGTTCTCCGCCTCATCGCGACCGGATGCCTCACATCCTTTGAAAACTCGAGAGGTCCGCGGAGATCAATGCTTCCAAAGGAGACGATGCCTGACTCCTCTTGAAAATGGATAGGATTCCTAGGATCCCTGTGGCACATGGAAAGGGACCCTTGGTCTCCCGCCTCACGTGGAGACGCGTCCCAATTGCAATGCCAAGACTCGAGGAGAATCCCGAGGTGTCCCTTGCACCTAGGCAGGAGTCCTGACGTCGCTGAACAAACACGTGTCTCGAAGGGCCCTCCACGTTGTAACTCGAGAATATACCCCAGGTTCCGGCCGCAACTCGAGAAAAACCCTGAGACTTCCCCCTCGCAGCGAGATGAGGCCCGATTCCCCTGCAGTGCGTGCAGAGCAATTCCGCGTTCCACATCAAACGTGAAAGGAGCCTTGATTTCCTTAATGGCACTCCAGAGAAAACCCAAGATCACTGTCTCAAGTCTAGAGGGATCCTGAGGTCACTGGAGCAACAGGAAAGGGCTCCGTGGACCCCAAATCAACTCGAGATGAGAGCTTAGTCCCTGGCTTCAACTCAAGAGGAATACCAACTTTCCACAAGCACCTCAAGAGGAGGCTTCTTTCATCTATAGGTATGTGAGAGGGACCCTGAGTTTGTGGCCTCAAGTGGAATGGACTCCGTGATGCTCTGACTCAAAATACGGCCGGATATCCCTGCAGTGAATTGAATGCAGGCTCGTCTTCCATCTCCCAAGACGAAGGGATGTCTGAATCTTCTGTGGAGACCACAGAGAAAGTCCTAGTTCTCCGCCTCATCGCGACCGGAGGCCTCACATCCTTTGAAAACACAAGAGGTCCGCGGAGATCAATGCTTCCAAAGGAGACGATGCCTGACTCCTCTTGAAAATGGATAGGAGTCCCAGGATCCCTGTGGCACGTGGAAAGGGACCCTGGGTCTCCCGCCTCACGTGGAGACACGTCCCAATGGCCATGCCAAGACTCGAGGAGAATCCCGAGGTGTCCTTCGCACCTAGGCAGGAGTCCTGACGTCGCTGAACAAACACGTGTCTGGAAGGGACCTCCCCGTCGTAACTCGAGAACATACCCCAGGTTCCGGCCGCAACTCGAGAAAAACCATGAGACTTCCCCCTCGCCGCGAGATGAGGCCCAATTCCCCTGCACTGCGGGCAGAGCAATTCCGTGTTCCACATCAAAAGTGAAAGGAGCCTTGATTTCCTTGATGGCACTCCAGAGAAAACCCAAGATCACAGTCTCAAGTCTAGAGGGATCCTGAGGTCACTGGAGCAACAAGAAAGGGCTCCGTGGATCCCAAATCAACTGGAGCTGACATCTTAGTCCCTGGCTTCGACTCAAGAGGAATACCAACTTTGCACAAGTACCTCAAGAGGAGGCTTGTCTCAGCTACAGGTATGTGAGAGGGACCCTGAGTTTGTGGCCTCAAGTGGAATGGACACCGAGATGCTCTGACTCGAAGTAAGGCCGGATATCCCTGCAGTGAATTGAATGCAGGCTCGTCTTGCATCTCCCAAGACGAAGGGATGTCTGAATCCCCTGTGGAGACCACAGAGAAAGACCTAGTCCTCCGCCTCATCGTGAACGGAGTCCTCACATCCTTTGAAAACTCGAGAGGTCTACAGAGATCAATGCTTCCAAAGGAGACGATGCCTGACTCCTCTGGAATATGGATAGGAGTCCCAGGATCACTGTGGCACGTGGAAAGGGACCGTGGGTCTCCCGCCTCACGTGGAGACGCGTCCCACTTGCCATGCCAAGACTTGAGGAGAATCCCGAGGTGTCCCTCGCACCTAGGCAGGAGTCCTGACGTCGCTGAACAAACACGTGTCTGGAAGGGCCCTCCCCGTCGTAACTCGAGAATATACCCCAGGTTCCGGCCGCAACTCGAGAAAAACCATGAGACTTCCCCCTCGTCGCGATATGAGGCCCGATTCCCCTGCACTGCGTGCAGAGCAATTCCGTGTTCCACATCAAACGTGAAAGGAGCCTTGATTTCCTTGATGGCAATCCAGAGAAAACCCAAGATCACTGTCTCAAGTCTAGAGGGATCCTGAGGTCACTGTAGCAACAGGAAAGGGCTCAGTGGACCCCAAATCAACTCGAGATGAGAGCTTAGTCCCTGGCTTCCACTCAAGAGGAATACCAACTTTCCACAAGCACCTCAAGAGGAGGCTTCTCTCAGATACAGGTATGTCAGAGGGACCCTGAGTTTGTGGCCTCAAGTGGAATGGACACCGAGATGCTCTGACTCGAAGTAAGGCCGGATATCCCTGCAGTGAATTGAATGCAGGCTGGTCTTGCATCTCCCAAGACGAAGGGTTGTCTGAATCCCCTGTGGAGCCCACAGAGAAAGACCTAGTCCTCCGCCTCAACGCGACCGGAGGCCTCACATCCTTTGAAAACTCGAAAGGTCCGCGGAGATCAATACTTCCGAAGGAGACGATGCCTGACTCCTCTTGAAAATGGATAGGAGTCCCAGGATCCCTGTGGCACGTGGAAAGGGACCCTGGGTCTCCCGCCTCACGTGGAGACGCGTCCCAATTGCCATGGCAAGACTCGAGGAGAATCCCGAGGTGTCCTTCGCACCCAGGCAGGAGTCCTGACGTCGCTGAACAAACACGTATCTGCAAGGGCCCTCCCCGTCGTAACTCGAGAATATACCCCAGGTTCCGGCCGCAACTCGAGAAAAATCATGAGACTTCCCCCTCGCCGCGAGATGAGGCCCGATTCCCCTGGGCTGCGTGCAGAGGAATTCCGTGTTCCTCATCAAACGTGATAGGAGCCTTGATTTCCTTGATGGGACTCCAGAGAAAACCCAAGATCACTGTCTCAAGTCTAGAGGGATCCTGAGGTCACTGGAGAAACACGAAAGGGCTCCGTGGACCCCAAATCAACTCGAGATGAGAGCTTAGTCCCTGGCTTCGACTCAAGAGGAATACCAACTTTCCACAAGCACCTAAAGAGGAGGCTTCTCTCAGCTACAGGTATGTGAGAGGGACCCTGAGTTTACCGCCTCAAGTGGAATGGACACCGAGATGCTCTGACTCGAAGTAAGGCTGGATATCCCTGCAGTGAATTGAATGCAGGCTCGTCTTGCATCTCCCAAGACGAAGGGATGTCTGAATCCCCTGTGGAGACCACAGAGAAAGACCTAATTTTCCGCCTCATCGCGACCGGTGGCCTCACATCCTTTGAAAATTTGAGAGGTCCGCAGAGATCAATGCTTCCAAAGGAGACGATGCCTGACTCCTCTTGAAAATGGATAGGAGTCCCAGGATCCCTGTGGCACGTGGAAAGGGACCCTGGTCTCCCGCCTCACGTGGAGACGCGTCCCAATTGCCATGCCAAGACTTGAGGCGAATCCCGAGGTGTCCCTCGCACCTAGGCAGGAGTCCTGACGTCGCTGAACAAACACGTGTCTGGAAGGGCCCTCCCCGTCGTAACTCGAGAATATACCCCAGGTTCCGGCCGCAACTCGAGAAAAACCATGAGACTTCCCCCTCGCCGCGAGATGAGGCCCGATTCCCCTGCACTGCGTGCAGAGCAATTCCGTCTTTCACATCAAACGTGAAAGGAGCCTTGATTTCCTTGATGGCACTCCAGAGAAAACCCAAGATCACTGTCTCAAGTCTAGAGGGATCCTGAGGTCACTGTACCAACACGAAATGGCTCCGTGGACCCCAAATCAACTCGAGATGAGAGCTTAATCCCTGGCTTCCACTCAAGAGGAATACCAACTTTCCACAAGCACCTCAAGAGGAGGCTTCTCTCAGCTACAGGTATGTCAGAGGGACCCTAAGTTTGTGGCCTCAAGTGGAATGGCCACCGAGATGCTCTGACTCGATGTAAGGCCGGATATCCCAGCAGTGAATTGAATGCAGGCTGGTCTTGCATCTCCCAAGACGAAGGGTTGTCTGAATCCCCTGTGGAGCCCACAGAGAAAGACCTAGTCCTCCGCCTCAACGCGACCGGAGGCCTCACATCCTTTGAAAATTCGAAAGGTCCGCGGAGATCAATACTTCCGAAGGAGACGATGCCTGACTCCTCTTGAAAATGGATAGGAGTCCCAGGATCACTGTGGCACGTGGAAAGGGACCCTGGGTCTCCCGCCTCACGAGGAGACGCGTCCCAATTGCCATGCCAAGACTCGAGGAGAATCCCGAGGTGTCCCTCGCACCTAGGCAGGAGTCCTGACGTCGCTGAACAAACACGTGTCTGGAAGGGCCCTCCCCGTCGTAACTCGAGAATATACCCCAGGTTCCGGCCGCATCTCGAGAAAAACCATGAGACTTCCCCCTCGCCGCTGGATGAGGCCCGATTCCCCTGCCCGGCGTGCAGAGCAATTCCGTGTTCCACATCAAACGTGATAGGAACCTTGATTTCCTTGATGGCACTCCAGAGAAAACCCAAGATCACTGTCTCAAGTCTAGAGGGATCCTGAGGTCACTGGAGCAACACGAAAGGGCTCCGTGGACCCCAAATCAACTCGAGATGAGAGCTTAATCCATGGCTTCAAATCGAGAGGAATACCAACTTTCCACAAGCACCTCAAGAGAAGGCTTCTCTCAGCTAATGGTATGTGAGAGGGACCCTGAGTTTGCCGCCTCAAGTGGAATGGACACCGAGATGCTCTGACTCAAAGTAAGGCCAGATATCCCTGCAGTGAATTGAATGCAGGCTCGTCTTGCATCTCCCAAGACGAAGGGATGTCTGAATCCCCTGTGGAGACCACAGAGAAAGACCTAATTTTCCGCCTCATCGCGACCGGTGGCCTCACATCCTTTGAAAATTCGAGAGGTCCGCGGAGATCAATGCTTCCAAAGGAAACAATGCCTGACTCCTCTTCAAAATGGATAGGAGTCCCAGGATCCCTGTGGCACGTGGAAAGGGACCCTGGGTCTCCCGCCTCACGTGGAGACGCGTCCAAATTGCCATGCCAAGACTCGAGGAGAATCCCGAGGTGTCCCTCGCACCTAGGCAGGAGTCCTGACGTCGCTGAACAAACACGTGTCTGGAAGGCCCTCCCCGTCGTAACTCGAGAATATACCCCAGGTTCTGGCCGCAACTCGAGAAACACCATGAGACTTCCCCCTCGCCGCTGGATGAGGCCCGATTCCCCTGCACTGCGTGCAGACCAATTCCGTGGTCCACATCAAAAGTGAAAGGAGCCTTGATTTCCTTAATGGCACTCCAGAGAAAACCCAAGATCACTGTCTAAAGGCTAGAGGGATTCTTAGGTCACTGGAGCAACACGAAAGGGCTCCGTGGACCCCAAATCAACTCGAGATGAGAGCTTAGTCCCTGGCTTCGACTCAAGAGGAATACCAACTTTTCACAAGCAGCTCAAGAGGAGGCTTCTCACAGCTACAGGAAAGTGAGAGGGACCCTGAGTTTGTGGCTTCAAGTGGAATGGACACCGAGATGCTCTGACTCGAAGTAAGGCCGGATATCCCTGCAGTGAATTGAATGCAGGCTCGTCTTGCATCTCCCAAGACGAAGGGTTGTCTGAATCCCCTGTGGAGACCACAGAGAAAGACCTAGTCCTCCGCCTCAACGCGACCGGAGGCCTCACATCCTTTGAAAACTCGAGAGGTCCGCGGAGATCAATGCTTCCAAAGGAGACGATGCCTGACTCCTCTTGAAAATGGATAGGAATCCCAGGATCCCTGTGGCACGTGGAAAGGGACCCTGGGTCTCCCGCCTCACGTGGAGACGCGTCCCAATTGCCATGCCAAGACTCGAGGAGAATCAAGAGTTGTCTCTCGCACCTAGGCAGGAGTCCAGACGTCGCTGAACAAACACGTGTCTGGAAGGGCCCTCTCCGACGTAACTCGAGAATATACCCCAGGTTCCGGCCGCAACTCGAGAAAAACCATGAAATTTCCCCCTCGCCGCGAGATGAGGCCCGATTCCCTTGCACTGCATGCAGAGCAATTCCGTGTTCCACATCAAACGTGAAAGGAGCCTTGATTTCCTTGATGGCACTCCAGAGAAAACCCAAGATCACTGTCTCAAGTCTAGAGGGATCCTGAAGTCACTGGACCAACAGGAAAGGGCTTCGTGGACCCCAAATCAACTCGAGATGAGAGCTTAGACCCTGGCTTAGACTCAAGAAGAATACCAACTGTCCACAAGGACCTCAAGAGGAGGCTTCTCTCAGCTACAGGTATATTTGAGGGACCCTGAGTTTGTGGCCTCAAGTGGAATGGACACCGAGATGCTCTGACTCGAAGTAAGGCCGGATATGCCTGCAGTGAATTGAATGCAGGCTCGTCTTGCATCTCCATAGACGAAGGGATGTCTGAATCCGCTGTGGAGACCACAGAGAAAGACCTAGTCCTCCGCCTCATCAAGACCGGAGGCCTCACATCCTTTGAAAACTCGAGAGGTCTGCAGAGATCAATGCTTCCAAAGGAGACGATGCCTGACTCTTCTTGAAAATGGATAGGAGGCCCACGATCCCTGTGGCACGTTGAAAGTGACCTTGGGTCTCCCGGCTCCCGTGGAGACACGTCCCAATTGCCATGCCAAGACTCGAGGAGAATCCCGAGGTGTTCCTCGCACCTAAAAAGGAGTCCGACGTCGCTGAACAAACACGTGTCTGGAAGGGCCCTCCCCGTCGTAACTCGAGAATATACCCCAGGTTCCGGCCGCAACTCGATAAAAACCATGAGACTTCCCCCTCGCCGCGAGATGAGGCCCGATTCCCCTGCACTGCGTGCAGAGCAATTCCGTGTTCCACATCAAACGTGAAAGGAGCCTTGCTTTCCTTGATGGCACTCCAGAGAAAACCCAAGATCACTGTCTCAAGTCTAGAGGGATGCTGAGGTCACTGGAGCAACACGAAAGGGCTCCGTGGACCCCAAATCAACTCGAGATAAGAGATTAGTCCCTGGCTTCGACTCAAGAGGAATACCAACTTTCCAAAAGCACCTCAAGAGGAGGCTTCTCTCAGCTACAGGTAGGTGAGAGGGACCCTGAGTTTGTGGCCTCAAATCGAATGGACACCGAGATGCTCTGACTCGAAGTAAGGCCGGATATCCCTGCAGTGAAGTGAATGCAGGCTCGTCTTGCATCTCCCAAGACGAAGGGATGTCTGAATCCCCTGTGGAGACCACAGAGAATGACCTAGTCCTCCGCCTCATCCCGACCGGAGGCCTCACATCCTTTGAAAACTCGAGAGGTCCGCGGAAATCAATGCTTCCAAAGGAGACGATGCCTGACTCCTCTTGAAAATGGATAGGAGTCCCAGGATCCCTGTGGCACGTGGAAAGGGACCCTGGGTCTCCCGCCTCACGTGGAGACGCGTCCCAATTGCCGTGCCAAGACTCGAGGAGAATCCCGAGATGTCCCTCGCACCTAGGCAGGAGTCCTGACGTCGCTGAACAAACACGTGTCTGGAAGGGCCCTCCCCGTCGTAACTCGAGAATATACCCCAGGTTCCGGCCGAAACTCGAGAACAACCATGAGACTTCCCCCTGCTGCGAGATGAGGCCCGATTCCCTTGCACTGCGTGCAGAGCAATTCCGTGTTCCACATCAAACGTGAAAGGAGCCTTGATTTCCTTGATGCCACTCCAGAGAAAACCCAAAGTCATTGTCTCAAGTCTAGAGGGATCCTGTGGTCACTGTAGCAAGACGAAAGGGCTCCGTGGACCCCAAATCAACTCGAGATGAGAGCTTAGTCCCTGGCTTCGACTCAAGAGGAATACCAAGTTTCCACAAGCACCTCAAGAGGAGGCTTCTCTCAGCTACAAGTATGTGAGAGGGCCCCTGAGTTTGTGGCCTCAAATGGAATGGACACCGAGATGATCTGACTCGAAGTAAGGCCGGATATCCCTGCAGTGAATTGAATGCAGGCTCGTCTTGCATCTCCCAAGACGAAGGGATGTCTGAATCCCCTGTGGAGACCACAGAGAAAGACCTAGTCCTCCGCCTTATCGTGACCGGAGGCCTCACATTCTTTGAAAACTCGAGAGGTCCGCGGAGATCAATGCTTCGAAAGGAGACGATGCCTGACTCCTCTTGAAAATGGTTAGGAGTCCCAGGATCCCTGTCCACATGGATGGGGACCCAGGGTCTCCCGCTTCACGTGGAGACGTGTCCCAATTGCCATGCCAAGACTCGAGGAGAATCCCGAGGTGTCCCTCGCACCTAGGCAGGAGTCCTGACGTCGCTGAACAAACACGTGTCTGGAAGGGCCCTCCCCATGGTAACTCGAGAATACACCCCAGGTTCCAGCCGCAACTCGAGAAAAACCATGAGACTTCCCCCTCGCCGAGAGATGAGGCCAGATTCCCCTGCACTGCGTGCAGAGCAATTCCGTGTTCCACATCAAACGTGAAAGGAGGCTTGATTTCCTTGATGGCACTCCAGAGAAAACCCAAGATCACTGTCTCAAGGCTAGAGGGATGCTGAGGTCACTGGAGCAACACGAAAGGGCTCCGTGGACCCCAAATCAACTCGAGATGAGAGCTTAGTCCCTGGCTTCGACTCAACAGGAATACCAACTTTTCACAAGCAGCTCAAGAGGAGGCTTCTCACAGCTACAGGAAAGTGAGAGGGACCCTGAGTTTGTGGCCTCAAGTGGAATGGACACCGAGATGCTCTGACTCGAAGTAAGGCCGGATATCCCTGCAGTGAATTGAATGCAGGCTCGTCTTGCATCTCCCAAGACGAAGGGTTGTCTGAATCCCCTGTGGAGACCACAGAGAAAGACCTAGTCCTCCGCCTCAACGCGACCGGAGGCCTCACATCCTTTGAAACTTCGAGAGGTCCGCGGAGATCAATGCTTCCAAAGGAGACGATGCCTGACTCCTCTTGAAAATGGATATGAGTCCCAGGATCCCTGTGGCACGTGGAAACGGACCCTGGGTCTCCCACCTCACGTGGAGACGCGTCCCAATTGCCATGCCAAGACTCGAGGAGAATCAAGAGTTGTCTCTCGCACCTAGGCAAGAGTCCAGACGTCGCTGAACAAACACGTGTCTGGAAGGGCCCTCCCCGACGTAACTCGAGAATATACCCCAGGTTCCGGCCGCAACTCGAGAAAAACCATGAGATTTCCCCCTCGCCGCGAGATGAGGCCCGATTCCCTTGCACTGCATGCAGAGCAATTCCGTGTTCCACATCAAACGTGAAAGGAGCCTTGATTTCCTTGATGGCACTCCAGAGAAAACCCAAGATCACTGTCTCAAGTCTAGAGGGATCCTGAGGTCACTGGAGCAACACGAAATTTCCCCTTGGACCCCAATTCAACTCGAGATGAGAGCTTAGTCCCTGGATTCGACTCAAGAGGAATACCAACTTTCCATAAGCACCTCAAGAGGAGGCTTCTCTCAGCTACAGGTATGTGAGAGGGACCCTGAGTTTGTGGCCTCAAGTCGAATGGACACCGAGATGCTCTGACTCGAAGTAAGGCCGGATATCCCTGCAGTGAATTGAATGCAGGCTCGTCTTGCATCTCCCAAGACGAAGGGATGTCTGAATCCCCTGTGGAGACCTCAGAGAAAGACCGACTTCTCCGCCTCATCGCGACCGGAGGCCTCACATCCTTTGAAAACTCGAGAGGTCCGCGGAGATCAATGCTTCCAAAGGAGCCGATGCCTGAATCCTCTTGAAAATCGATAGGAGTCCCAGGATCCCTGTGGCACGTGGAAAGGGACCCTGGGTCTCCCGCCTCACGTGGCGACGCCTCCCATTGCCATGCCAAGACTCGAGGAGAATCCCGAGGTGTCCCTCGCACCTAGGCAGGAGTCCTGACAAAGCTGAACAAACACCTGTCTGGAAGGGCCCTCCCCGTCGTAACTCGAGAATATACCCCAGGTTCCGGCCGCAACTCGAGAAGAACCATGAGATTTCCCCCTCGCCGCGAGTTGAGGCCTGATTCCCCTGCACTGAATGCAGAGCAATTCCGAGTTCCACATCAAACGTGAAAGGAGCCTTGATTTCCTTGATGGCACTCCAGAGAAAACCCAAGATCACTGTCTCAAGTCTAGAGGGATCCTGAAGTCACTGGACCAACAGGAAAGGGCTTCGTGGACCCCAAATCAACTCGAGATGAGAGCTTAGACCCTGGCTTAGACTCAAGAAGAATACCAACTGTCCACAAGGACCTCAAGAGGAGGCTTCTCTCAGCTACAGGTATGTGAGAGGGACCCTGAGTTTGTGGCCTCAAGTGGAATGGACACCGATATGCTCTGACTCGAAGTTCGGCCGGATATCCCAGCAGTGAATTCAATGCAGGCTCGTCTTGCATCTCCCAAGACGAAGGGGTGTCTGAATCCCCTGTGGAGACCACAGAGGAAGACCTAGTTCTCCGCCTCATCGCGACCGGAGGCCTCACATCCTTTGAAAACTCAAGAGGTCCGCGGAGATCAATGCTTCCAAAGGAGACGATGCCTGACTCCTCTTGAAAATGGATAGGAGTCCCAGGATCCCTGTGGCACGTGGAAAGGGACCCTGGGTCTCCCGCCTCACGTGGAGACGCGTCCCAATTGCCATGCCAAGACTCGAGGATAATCCCGAGGTGTCCCTCGCACCTAGGCAGGAGTCCTGACATCGCTGAACAAACACGTGACTGAAAGGGCCCTCCCCGTCTTAACTCGAGAATATACCACAGGTTCCGGCCGCAACTCGAGGAAAACCATGAGACTTCCCCCTCGCCGCGAGATGAGGCCCGATTCCCCTGCACTGCGTGCAGAGCAATTCCGTGTTCCACATCAAACATGAAAGGATCCTTGATTTCCTTGATGGCACTCCAGAGAAAACCCAAGATCACTGGCTCTAGTCTAGAGGGATCCTGAGGTCACTGGAGCAACACGAAAGGGCTCTGTGGACCCCAAATCAACTCGAGATGAGAGCTTAGTCCCTGGCTTCGACTCAAGAGGAATACCAACTTTCCACAAGCACCTCAAAAGGAGGCTTCTCTCAGCTACAAGTATATGACAGGGACCCTGAGTTTGTGGCCTCAAGTGGAATGGACACCGAGATGCTCTGACTCGAAGTAAGGCAGGATATCCCTGCAGTGAATTGAATGCAGGCTCGACTTGCATCTCCCAAGAAGAAGGGATGTCTGAATCCCCTGTGGAGACCACAGAGAAAGACCTAGTCTACGCCTCATCGAGACTGGAGGCCTCACATCCTTTGAAAACTCGGGAGGTCCGCGGAGATCAATGCTTCCAAAGGAGACGATGCCTGACTCCTCTTGAAAATGGATAGGAGTCCCAGGATCCCTGTGGCACGTGGGAAGGGACCCTGGGTCTCCCGCCTCACGTGGATACGCGTCCCAATTGCCATGCCAAGACTCGAGGAGAATCCCGAGTTGTCCCTCGCACCTAGGCAGGAGTCCTGACGTCGCTGAACAAACACGTGTCTGGAAGGGCCCTCCCCGTCGTAACTCGCGAATATACCCCAGGTTCCGGCCGCAACTCGAGAAAAACCGTGAGACTTCCCCCTCGCCAGGAGATGAGTCCCGATTCTGCTACACTGCATGCAGAGCAATTCCGTATCCCAGATCAAACGTGAAAAGAGCCTTGATTTCCTTGATGGCACTCCAGAGAAAACCCAAGATCACAGACTCAAGTCTAGAGGGATCCTGAGGTCACTGGAGCAACACGAAAGGGCTCCGTGGACCCCAAATCAACTCGAGATGAGAGCTTAGTCCCTGGCTTCGACTCAAGAGGAATACCAACTTTCCACAAGCACCTCAAGAGGAGGCTTCTCTCAGCTACAGGTATGTGAGAGGGACCCTGAGTTTGTGGCCTCAAGTGGAATGAACACCGAGATGCTCTGACTCAAAGTAAGGACGGATATCCCTGCAGTGAATTGAATGCAGGCCCGTCTTGCATCTCCAAGACGAAGGGATGTCTGCATCCCCTGTGGAGACCAGAGAGAAAGACCTAGTTCTCCGCCTCATCGCTGACGGAGGCCTCACATCCTTTGAAAACTCGAGAGGTCCGCGGAGACCAATGCTTCCAAAGGAGACGATGCCTGACTCCTCTTGAAAATGGATAGGAGTCACAGGATCCCTGTGGCACGTGGAAAGGGACCCTGGGTCTCCCGCCTCACGTGGAGACGCGTCCCAATTGCCATGCCAAGACTCGAGGAGAATCCCGAGGTGTCCCTCGCACCTAGGCAGGAGGCCAGATGTCGCTGAACAAACACGTGTCTGGAAGGGCCCTCCCCATCGTAACTCGAGAATATACCCCAGGTTCCGGCCTAAACTCGAGAAAAACCATGAGACTTCAACCTCGCCCCGAGATGAAGCCCGATTTCCCTGCACTGCATGCAGAGCAATTCCGTGTTCCACATCAAACGTGAAAGGAGCCTTGATTTCCTTGATGGCACTCCAAAGAAAACCCAAGATCACTGTCTCAAGTCTAGAGGGATCCTGAGGTCACTGGAGCAACAGGAAAGGGCTCCATGGACCCCAAATCAACTGAAGATGAGAGCTTAGTCCCCGGCTTCGACTCAAGAGGAATACCAGCTTTCCACAAGCACCTCAAGAGAAGGCTTCTCTCAGCTACAGGTATGTGAGATGGACCCTGAGTTTGTGGCCTCAAGTGGAATGGACACCGAGATGCTCTGACTCGAAGTAAGGCCGGATATCCCTGCAGTGAATTGAATGCAGGCTCGACTTGCATCTCCCAAGACGAAGGGTTGTCTGAATCCCCTGTGGAGACCACAGAGAAAGACCTAATTCTCCGCCTCATCGCGACCGGAGGCCTCACATTCTTTGAAAACTCGAGAGGTCCGCGGAGATCAATGCTTTCAAAG
Organism: Dama dama; assembly: GCF_033118175.1. NCBI lineage: Eukaryota > Metazoa > Chordata > Mammalia > Artiodactyla > Cervidae > Dama > Dama dama. The sequence continues at coordinate 5,841,001 of NC_083697.1, read as the reverse complement.
GAGACGATGCCTGACTCCTCTTGAAAATGGATGGGAGTCCCAGGATCCCTGTGGCACGTGGAAAGGGACCATGGGTCTCCCGCTTCACGTGGAGACGCGTCCCAATTTCCATGCCAAGACTCGAGGTTAATCCCGAGGTGTCCCTCGCACCTAGGCAGGAGTCCTGACGTCGCTGAACAAACACTTGTCTGGAAGGGCCCTCCCCGTTGTAACTCGAGAATATATCCCAGGTTCCGGCCGCAACTCGAGAAAAACCATGACACTTCCCCTTCGGTGCGATATGAGGCCCGATTCCCCTGCACTGCGTGCAGAGCAATTCTGTGTTCCACATCAAACGTGAAAGGAGTTGATTTCCTTGATGGCACTCCAGAGAAAACCCAAGATCACTGTCTCAAGTCTAGAGGGATCCTGAGGTCACTGTAGCAACACGAAAGGGCTCCGTGGACCCCAAATCAACTCGAGATGAGAGCTTAGTCCCTGGCTTCGACTCAAGAGGAATACCAACTTTCCACAAGCACCTCAAGAGGAGGCTTCTCTCAGCTACATGTATGTGAGAGGGACCCTGAATGTGTGGCCTCAAGTGGAATGGACACCGAGATGCTCTGACTCGAAGTAAGGCCGGATATGCCTGCAGTGAATTGAATGCAGGCTCGTCTTGCATCTCCCAAGACGAAGGGATGTCTGAATCCCCTGTGGAGAACACAGAGAAAGACCTAGTTCTCCGCCTCAACACGAACGGAGGCCTCACATCCTTTGAAAACTCGAGAGGTCCGCGGAGATCAATGCTTCCAAAGGAGACGTTGCCTGACTCCTCTTGAAAATGGATAGGAGTCCCAGGATCCCTGTGGCACGTGGAAAGGGACACTGGGTCTCCCGCCTCACGTGGAGACGCGTCCCAATTACCATGCCAAGACTCGAGGAGAATCCCGAGGTGTCCCTCGCACCTAGCCAGGAGTCCTGACTTCGCTGAAAAAACACGTCTGGAAGCGCCCTCACAGTCGAAACTCGAGAATATACCCCAGGTTCTGGCCGCAACTCGAGAAAAACCATGAGACTTCCCCCTCGCCGCGAGAGGAGGCCCGATTCCCCTGCACTGCTTGCACAGCAATTCCGTGTTCCACATCAAACGTGAAAGGAGACTTGATTTCCGTGATGGCACTCCAGGGAAAACCCAAGATCACTGTCTCAAGTCTAGAGGGATCCTGAGGTCACTGGAGCAACAAGAAAGGGATCCGTGGACCCCAAATCAACTCGAGATGAGAGCTTAGTCCCTCGCTTTGACTCAAGAGGAATATCAACTATCCACAAGCACCTCAAGAGGAGGCTTCTCTCAGCTACAGGTATGTAAGAGGGACCCTGAATTTTTGGCCTCAAGTGATATGGACACCGAGATGCTCTGACTCGAAGTAAGGCTGGATATCCCAACAGTGAAATGAATGCAGGCTCGTCTTGCATCTCCCAAGACGAAGGGATGTCTGAATCCCCTGTGGAGACAACAGAGAAAGACCCAGTTCTCTGCATCATCGCGACCGGAGGCCTCACATACTTTGAAAACTCGAGACGTCCGCAGAGATCAATGCTTCCAAAGGAGACGATGCCTGACTCCTCTTGAAAATGGATAGGAGTCCCAGGATCCCTGTGGCACGTGGAAAGGGACCCTGGGTCTCCCGCCTCACGTGGAGACGCGTCCCAATTGCCATGCCAAGACTGGATGAGAATCCTGAGTTGTCCCTAGCACCTAGGCAGGAGTCCTCACGTCGCTGAACAAACACGTGTCTGGAAGGGCCCTCCCCGTCGTAACTCGAGAATATACCCCAGGTTCGGTCCGCAACTCGAGAAAAACCATGAGACTTCCCCCTCGCAGCGAGATGAGGCCCGATTCCCCTGCACTGCGTGCAGAGCAATTCCGTGATCCACATCAAACGTGAAAGGAGCCTTGATTTCCTTGATGGCACTCCAGAGGAAACTCAAGATCATTGTCTCAAGTCTAGAGGGATCCTGAGGTCACTGGAGCAACACGAAAGGGCTCCGTTGACCCCAAATCAACTCGAGATGAGAGCTTAGTGTTTGGCTTCGACTCAAGAGGAATATCGACTTTCCACAAGCACCTCAAGAGGAGGCTTCTCTCAGCTACAGTTATGTGAGAGGGACCCTGAGTGTGTGGCCTCAAGTGGAATGGACACCGAGATGCTCTGACTCGAAGTAAGGCCGGATATGCCTGCAGTGAATTGAATGCAGGCTCGTCTTGCATCTCCCAAGACGAAGGGATGTCTGAATGCCCTGTGGAGACCACAGAGAAAGACCTAGTTCTCCGCCTCATCGCGACCGGAGGCCTCACATCCTTTGAAAACTCGAGAGGTCCGCGGAGATCAATGTTTCCAAAGGAGACGATGCCTGACTCCTCTTGAAAATGGATAGGAGTCCCAGGATCCCTGTGGACGTGGGAAGGGACCCTGGGTCTCCCGCCTCACGTGGAGACGCGTCCCAATTGCCATGCCAAGACTCGAGGAGATTCCCGAGGTGTCCCTCGCACCTAGGCAGGAGTCCTGACCTCGCTGAACAAACACGTGTCTGGAAAGGCCCTCCCCGTCGTAACTCGAGAATATACCCCAGGTTCCGGCCGCAACTCGAGAAACATCATGAGACTTCCCCCTCGCCTTGAGATGAGGCCGGATTCCCCTGCACTGCGTGCAGACCAATTCCGTGTTCCACATCAAACGTGAAAGGATTCTTGATTTCCTTGATGGCACTCCAAAGAAAAGCCAAGATCACTGTCTAAAGTCTAGAGGGATCCTGAGGTCACTGTAGCAACCCGAAAGGGCTCCGTGGACCCGAAATCAACTCGAGATGAGAGCCTTGTCCCTGCCTTCGACTCAAGAGGAATACCAACTTTCCAAAAGCTCCTCAAGAGGAGGTTTCTCTCAGCTACAGGTATGTGAGAGGGACCCTGAGTTTGTGGCCTCAAGTGGAATTGACACCGAGATGCTCTGACTCAATGTAAGGCCGGATATCCCTGCAGTGAATTGAATGCAGGCTCGTCGTGGATCTCCCAAGACGAAGGGATGTCTGAATCCCCTGTGGAGACCACAGACAAAGACCTAGATCTCTGCCTCATCGCGACCATAATCCTCACATCCTTTGAAAACTCGAGAGGTGCGCGGAGATCAATGATTCCAAAGGAGACGATGACTGACTCCTCTTGAAAATAGATCGGAGTCCCAGGATCCCTGTGGCACGTGGAAAGGGACACTGGGTCTCCCGCCTCACATGGAGACGCGTCCCAATTGCCATGCCAAGACTCGAGGAGAATCCCGAGGTGTCCCTCGCACCTAGGCAGGAGTCCTGACGTCGCTGAACAAACACGTGTCTGGAAGGGCCCTCCCCGTCGTACCTGGAGATTATACCCCAGGTTCTGGCCACAACGCGAGAAAAACCATGAGACTTCCCCCTCGCCACGAGATGAGGTCCGATTCCCCTGCACTGCGTGCAGAGCAATTCCATGTTCCACATTAAACGTGAAAGGAGCCTTGATTTCCTTGATGGCACTCCAGAGAAAACCGAATATCACTGTCTCAAGTCTAGAGGGATCCTGAGGTCACTGGAGCAACACGAAAGGGCTCCGTGGACCCCACATCAACTCGAGATGAGAGCTTAGTCCCTGGCTTCGACTCAAGAGTCATACCAACTTTCCACAAGCACCTCAAGAGGAGGCTTCTCTCAGCTACAAGTATGTGAGAGGGACCCTGAGTTTGTGGCCTCAAGTGGAATGGACGCGGAGATGCTCTGACTCGAAGTAAGGCCGGATATCCCTGCAGTGAATTGAATGCAGGCTCGCCTTGCATCTCCCAAGAAGAAGGGATGTCTGAATCCCCTGTGGAGACCACAGAGAAAGACCTAGTCTCCGCCTCATCGAGACTGGAGGCCTCACATCCTTTGAAAACTCGAGAGGTCCGCGGAGATCAATGCTTCCAAAGGAGACGATGCCTGACTCCTCTTGAAAATGGATAGGAGTCCCAGGATCCCTGTGGCACGTGGGAAGGGACCCTGGGTCTCCCGCCTCACGTGGATACGCGTCCCAATTGCCATGCCAAGACTCGAGGAGAATCCCGAGGTGTCCCTCGCACCTAGGCAGGAGTCCTGACGTCGCTGAACAAACACGTGTCTGGAAGGGCCCTCCCCGTCGTAACTCGCGAATATACCCCAGGTTCCGGCCGCAACTCGAGAAAAACCGTGAGACTTCCCCCTCGCCAGGAGATGAGTCCCGATTCCGCTACACTGCATGCAGAGCAATTCCGTATCCCAGATCAAACGTGAAAAGAGCCTTGATTTCCTTGATGGCACTCCAGAGAAAACCCAAGATCACAGACACAAGTCTAGAGGGATCCTGAGGTCACTGGAGCAACACGAAAGGGCTCCGTGGACCCCAAATCAACTCGAGATGAGAGCTTAGTCCCTGGCTTCGACTCAAGAGGAATACCAACTTTCCACAAGCACCTCAAGAGGAGGCTTCTCTCAGCTACAGGTATGTGAGAGGGACCCTGAATTTGTGGCCTGAAGTGAAATGGACACCGAGATGCTCTGACTCGAAGTAAGGCCGGATATCCCTGCAGTGAATTGAATGCAGGCTCGCCTTGCATCTCCCAAGACGAAAGGTTGTCTGAATCCCCTGTGGAGACCACAGAGAAAGACCTAGAACTCCGCCTCATCCCGACCGGAGGCCTCACATCCTTTGAAAACTCGAGAGGTCCGCGGAGATCAATGCTTCCAAAGGAGACGATGCCTGATTCCTCTTGAAAATGGATAGGAGTCCCAGGATTTATGTGGCACGTGGAAAGGGACCCTGGGTCTCCCGCCCCACGTGGAGACGCGTCCCAATTGCCATGCCAAGACTCGAGGAGAATCCCGAGGTGTCCCTCGCACCTAGGCAGGAGGCCAGATGTCGCTGAACAAACACGTGTCTGGAAGGGCCCTCCCCATCGTAACTCGAGAATATACCCCAGGTTCCGGCCTAAACTCGAGAAAAACCATGAGACTTCAACCTCGCCCCGAGATGAAGCCCGATTTCCCTGCACTGCATGCAGAGCAATTCCGTGTTCCACATCAAACGTGAAAGGAGCCTTATTTCCTTGATGGCACACCAAAGAAAACCCAAGATCACTGTCTCAAGTCTAGAGGGATCCTGAGGTCACTGGAGCAACAGGAAAGGGCTCCATGGACCCCAAATCAACTCGAGATGAGAGCTTAGTCCCCGGCTTCGAATCAAGAGGAATACCAGCTTTCCACAAGCACCTCAAGAGAAGGCTTCTCTCAGCTACAGGTATGTGAGAGGGACCCTGAATGTGTGGCCTCAAGTGGAATGGACACCGAGATGCTCTGACTCGAAGTAAGGCCGGATATCCCTGCAGTGAATTGAATGCAGGCTCGACTTGCATCTCCCAAGACGAAGGGATGTCTGAATCCCCTGTGGAGACCACAGAGAAAGACCTAATTCTCCGCCTCATCGCGACCGGAGGCCTCACATTCTTTGAAAACTCGAGAGGTCCGCGGAGATCAATGCTTTCAAAGGAGACGATGCCTGACTCCTCTTGAAAATGGATGGGAGTCCCAGGATCCCTGTGGCACGTGGAAAGGGACCATGGGTCTCCCGCTTCACGTGGAGACGCGTCCCAATTTCCATGCCAAGACTCGAGGTTAATCCCGAGGTGTCCCTCGCACCTAGGCAGGAGTCCTGACGTCGCTGAGCAAACACGTGTCTGGAAGGGCCCTTCCCGTCGTAACTCGAGAATATACCCCAGATTCCGGCCGCCACTCGAGAAAAACCATGAGACTTCCCCCTCGCCGCGAGATGAGGCCCGATTCCCTTGCACTGTGTGCAGAGCAATTCCGTGTTCCACATCAAACGTGAAAGGAGCCTTGATTTCCTTGATGGCACTCCAGAGAAAACCCAAGATCACTGTCTCAAGTCTAGAGGGATCCTGAGGTCACTGGAGTAACACGAAAGGGCTCCGTGGACCCCAAATCAACTCGAGATGAGAGCTTAGTCCCTGGCTTCGACTCAAGAGGAATACCAACTTTCCACAAGCACCTCAAGAGGAGGCTTCTCTCAGCTACAGGTATGTGAGAGGGACCCTGAATTTGTGGCCTCAAGTGGAATGGACACCGAGATGCTCTGACTCGAAGTAAGGCCGGACATCCCTGCAGTGAATTGAATGCAGGCTCGCCTTGCAATTTCCAAGACGAAGGATTGTCTGAATCCCCTGTGGAGACCACAGAGAAAGACCGAGTTCTCCGCCTCATCGCGACAGGAGGCCTCACATCCTTTGAAAACTCGAGAGGTCCGCGGAGATCAATGCTTCCAAAGGAGACGAGGCCTGACTCCTCTTGAAAATGGATAGGAGTCCCAGGATCCCTGCGGCATGTGGAAAGGGACACTGGGTCTCCGGCCTCACGTGGAGACGCGTCCCAATTGCCATGCCAAGACTCGAGGAGAATCCCGAGGTGTCCCTCGCACCTAGGCAGGAGTGCTGACCTCGCTGAACAAACACGTGTCTGGAAGGGCCCGCCCCGTCGTAACTCGAGAATATACCCCAGGTTCCGGCCGCAACTCGAGAAAAACCATGAGACTTCCCCCTCGCCGTGAGATGAGGCCCGATTCCCCTGCACTGCGTGCAGAGCAATTCCGTGTTCCACATCAAACGTGAAAGGAGCCTTGATTTCCTTGATGGCACTCCAGAGAAACCCCAAGATCACTGTCTCAAGTCTAGAGGCATCCTGAGGTCACTGTAGCAATACGAAAGGGCTCCGTGGACCCCAAATCAACTCGAGATGAGAGCACAGTCCCTGGCTGCGACTCAAGAGGAATACCAACTTTCCACAAGCACCTCAGGAGGAGGCTTGTCTCAGCTACAGGTATGTGAGAGGGACCCTGAGTTTGTGGCCTCAAGTGGAATGGACACCGAGATGCTCTGACTCGAACTAAGGCTGGATATCCCTGCAGTGAATTGAATGCAGGCTCGTCTTGCATCTCCAAAGACGAAGGGTTGTCTGAATCCCCAGTGGAGACCACAGAAAAGACCTAGTTCTCCTCCTCATCGCGACCGCAGGCCTCACATCCTTTGAAAACTCGAGAGGTCCGCGGAGATCAATGCTTCCAAAGGAGACGATGCCTGACTCCTCTTGGAAATGGATAGGGTACACCGGATCCCTGTGGCAAGTGCAAAGGGACCCTGGATCTCCCGCCTCATGTGGAGACGCGACCCAAATGCCATTCCAAGACTCGAGGAGAATCCCGAGTTGTCCCTCGCACCTAGGCAGGAGTCCTGACGTCGCTGAACAAACACGTGTCTGGAAGGGCCCTCCCCATCGTAACTCGCGAATATATCCCAGGTTCCGGCCGCAAATCGAGAAAAACCATGAGACTTCCCCCTCGCCACGAGATGAGTCCCGATTCCCCTGCACTGCATGCAGAGCAATTCCGTGTTCCACATCAAACGTGAAAGGAGCCTTGATTTCCTTGATGGCACTCCAGAGAAAACCCAAGATCACTGTCTCAAGTCTAGAGGGATCCTGAGGTCACTGTAGCAACACGAAAGGGATCCGTGGACCCCAAATCAACTCGAGATGAGAGCTTAGTCCCTCGCTTTGACTCAAGAGGAATATCAACTTTCCACAAGCACCTCAAGAGGAGGCTTCTCTCAGCTACAGGTATGTAAGAGGGACCTGAATTTGTGGCCTCAAGTGGTATGGACCCCGAGATGCTCTGACTCGAAGTAAGGCTGGATATCCCAACAGTGAAATGAATGCAGGCTCGTCTTGCATCTCCCAAGACGAAGGGATGTCTGAATCCCCTGTGGAGACAACAGAGAAAGACCCAGTTCTCTGCATCATCGCGACCGGAGGCCTCACTTCCTTTGAAAACTCGAGAGGTCCGCGGAGATCAATGTTTCCAAAGGAGACGATGCCTGACTCCTCTTGAAAATGGATAGGAGTCCCAGGATCCCTGTGGACGTGGGAAGGGACCCTGGGTCTCCCGCCTCACGTGGAGACGCGTCCCAATTGCCATGCTAAGACTCGAGGAGAATCCCGAGGTGTCCCTCGCACCTAGGCAGGAGTCCTGACGTCGCTGAACCAACATGTGTCTGGAAGGGAATTCCCCGTCGTAACTCGAGAATATACCCCAGGTTCCGGCCGCAACTCGAGAAAAACCATGAGACTTCCCCCTCGCCGCGAGATGAGGCCCGATTCCCCTGCACTGCATGCAGAGCAATTCCGTTTTCCACATCAAACGTGAAAGGAGCCTTGATTTCCTTGATGGCACTCCAGAGGAAACTCAAGATCACTGTCTCAAGTCTAGAGGGGTCCTGAGGTCACTGGAGCAACACGAAAGGTCTCCGTGGACCCCAAATCAACTCGAGATGCGAGGTTAGTCCCTGGCTTCGACTCAAGAGGAATACCAGCTTTCCCCAAGCACCTCAAGAGTAGGCTTCTCTCAGCTACAGGTATGTGAGAGGGACCCTGAGTGTGTGGCCTCAAGTGGAATGGGCACCGAGATGCTCTGACTCGAAGTAAGGCCGGATATCCCTGCAGTGAATTAAATGCACGCTCGTCTTGCATCTCCCAAGACGAAGGGATGTCTGAATCCCCTGTGGAGACCACAGAGAAAGACCGAGTTCTCCGCCTCATTGCGACCTGAGGCCTCACTTCCTTTGAAAACTCGAGAGGTCCGCGGAGATCAATGCTTCCAAAGGAGACGATGCCTGACTCCTCTTGAAAATGGATAGGAGTCCCAGCATCCCTGTGGCACATGGAAAGGGACCCTGGGTCTCCTGCCTCACGTGGAGACGCGTCCCAATTGCCATGCCAAAACTCGAGGAGAATCCCGAGGTGTCCCTCGCACCTAGGCAGGAGTCCTGACGTCGCTGAACAAACACTTGTCTGGAAGGGCCCTCCCCGTTGTAACTCGAGAATATATCCCAGGTTCCGGCCGCAACTCGAGAAAAACCATGAGACTTCCCCTTCGGTGCGATATGAGGCCCGATTCCCCTGCACTGCGTGCAGAGCAATTCTGTGTTCCACATCAAACGTGAAAGGAGCCTTGATTTCCTTGATGGCACTCCAGAGAAAACCCAAGATCACTGTCTCAAGTCTAGAGGGATCCTGAGGTCACTGTAGCAACACGAAAGGGCTCCGTGGACCCCAAATCAACTCGAGATGAGAGCTTAGTCCCTGGCTTCGACTCAAGAGGAATACCAAGTTTCCACAAGCACCTCAAGAGGAGGCTTCTCTCAGCTACATGTATGTGAGAGGGACCCTGAATGTGTGGCCTCAAGTGGAATGGACACCGAGATGCTCTGACTTGAAGTAAGGCCGGATATGCCTGCAGTGAATTGAATGCAGGCTCGTCTTGCATCTCCCAAGACGAAGGGATGTCTGAATCCCCTGTGGAGAACCCAGAGAAAGACCTAGTTCTCCGCCTCAACACGAACGGAGGCCTCACATCCTTTGAAAACTCGAGAGGTCCGCGGAGATCAATGCTTCCAAAGGATACGTTGCCTGACTCCTCTTGAAAATGGATAGGAGTCCCAGGATCCCTGTGGCACGTGGAAAGGGACACTGGGTCTCCCGCCTCACGTGGAGACGCGTCCCAATTACCATGCCAAGACTCGAGGAGAATCCCGAGGTGTCCCTCGCACCTAGGCAGGAGTCCTGACTTCGCTGAAAAAACACGTCTGGAAGGGCCCTCACAGTCGAAACTCGAGAATATACCCCAGGTTCTGGCCGCAACTCGAGAAAAACCATGAGACTTCCCCCTCGCCGCGAGAGGAGGCCCGATTCCCCTGCACTGCTTGCACAGCAATTCCGTGTTCCACATCAAACGTGAAAGGAGACTTGATTTCCGTGATGGCACTCCAGGGAAAACCCAAGATCACTGTCTCAAGTCTAGAGGGATCCTGAGGTCACTGGAGCAACACGAAAGGGATCCGTGGACCCCAAATCAACTCGAGATGAGAGCTTAGTCCCTCGCTTTGACTCAAGAGGAATATCAACTTTCCACAAGCACCTCAAGAGGAGGCTTCTCTCAGCTACAGGTATGTAAGAGGGACCCTGAATTTGTGGCCTCAAGTGATATGGACACCGAGATGCTCTGACTCGAAGTAAGGCTGGATATCCCAACAGTGAAATGAATGCAGGCTCGTCTTGCATCTCCCAAGACGAAGGGATGTCTGAATCCCCTGTGGAGACAACAGAGAAAGACCCAGTTCTCTGCATCATCGCGACCGGAGGCCTCACATACTTTGAAAACTCGAGACGTCCGCAGAGATCAATGCTTCCAAAGGAGACGATGCCTGACTCCTCTTGAAAATGGATAGGAGTCCCAGGATCCCTGTGGCACGTGGAAAGGGACCCTGGGTCTCCCGCCTCACGTGGAGACGCGTCCCAATTGCCATGCCAAGACTGGATGAGAATCCTGAGTTGTCCCTAGCACCTAGGCAGGAGTCCTCACGTCGCTGAACAAACACGTGTCTGGAAGGGCCCTCCCCGTCGTAACTCGAGAATATACCCCAGGTTCGGTCCGCAACTCGAGAAAAACCATGAGACTTCCCCCTCGCAGCGAGATGAGGCCCGATTCCCCTGCACTGCGTGCAGAGCAATTCCGTGATCCACATCAAACGTGAAAGGAGCCTTGATTTCCTTGATGGCACTCCAGAGGAAACTCAAGATCATTGTCTCAAGTCTAGAGGGATCCTGAGGTCACTGGAGCAACACGAAAGGGCTCCGTTGACCCCAAATCAACTCGAGATGAGAGCTTAGTGTTTGGCTTCGACTCAAGAGGAATATCAACTTTCCACAAGCACCTCAAGAGGAGGCTTCTCTCAGCTACAGTTATGTGAGAGGGACCCTGAGTGTGTGGCCTCAAGTGGAATGGACACCGAGATGCTCTGACTCGAAGTAAGGCCGGATATCCCTGCAGTGAATTGAATGCAGGCTCGTCTTGTATCTCCCAAGACGAAGGGATGTCTGAATCCCCTGTGGAGACCACAGAGAAAGACCTAGTCCTCCGCCTCAACGCCAACGGAGGCCTCACATCCTTTGAAAACTCGAGAGGTCCGCGGAGATCAATGCTTCCAAAGGAGACGAGGCCTGACTCCTCTTGAAAATGGATAGGAGTCCCAGGATCCCTGCGGCATGTGGAAAGGGACACTGGGTCTCCGGCCTCACGTGGAGACGCGTCCCAATTGCCATGCCAAGACTCGAGGAGAATCCCGAGGTGTCCCTCGCACCTAGGCAGGAGTGCTGACCTCGCTGAACAAACACGTGTCTGGAAGGGCCCGCCCCGTCGTAACTCGAGAATATACCCCAGGTTCCGGCCGCAACTCGAGAAAAACCATGAGACTTCCCCCTCGCCGTGAGATGAGGCCCGATTCCCCTGCACTGCGTGCAGAGCAATTCCGTGTTCCACATCAAACGTGAAAGGAGCCTTGATTTCCTTGATGGCACTCCAGAGAAACCCCAAGATCACTGTCTCAAGTCTAGAGGCATCCTGAGGTCACTGTAGCAATACGAAAGGGCTCCGTGGACCCCAAATCAACTCGAGATGAGAGCACAGTCCCTGGCTGCGACTCAAGAGGAATACCAACTTTCCACAAGCACCTCAAGAGGAGGCTTGTCTCAGCTACAGGTATGTGAGAGGGACCCTGAGTTTGTGGCCTCAAGTGGAATGGACACCGAGATGCTCTGACTCGAACTAAGGCTGGATATCCCTGCAGTGAATTGAATGCAGGCTCGTCTTGCATCTCCAAAGACGAAGGGTTGTCTGAATCCCCAGTGGAGACCACAGAAAAGACCTAGTTCTCCTCCTCATCGCGACCGCAGGCCTCACATCCTTTGAAAACTCGAGAGGTCCGCGGAGATCAATGCTTCCAAAGGAGACGATGCCTGACTCCTCTTGGAAATGGATAGGGTTCACCGGATCCCTGTGGCAAGTGCAAAGGGACCCTGGATCTCCCGCCTCATGTGGAGACGCGACCCAAATGCCATTCCAAGACTCGAGGAGAATCCCGAGTTGTCCCTCGCACCTAGGCAGGAGTCCTGACGTCGCTGAACAAACACGTGTCTGGAAGGGCCCTCCCCATCGTAACTCGCGAATATATCCCAGGTTCCGGCCGCAAATCGAAAAAAACCATGAGACTTCCCCCTCGCCACGAGATGAGTCCCGATTCCCCTGCACTGCATGCAGAGCAATTCCGTGTTCCACATCAAACGTGAAAGGAGCCTTGATTTCCTTGATGGCACTCCAGAGAAAACCCAAGATCACTGTCTCAAGTCTAGAGGGATCCTGAGGTCACTGTAGCAACACGAAAGGGATCCGTGGACCCCAAATCAACTCGAGATGAGAGCTTAGTCCCTCGCTTTGACTCAAGAGGAATATCAACTTTCCACAAGCACCTCAAGAGGAGGCTTCTCTCAGCTACAGGTATGTAAGAGGGACCTGAATTTGTGGCCTCAAGTGGTATGGACACCGAGATGCTCTGACTCGAAGTAAGGCTGGATATCCCAACAGTGAAATGAATGCAGGCTCGTCTTGCATCTCCCAAGACGAAGGGATGTCTGAATCCCCTGTGGAGACAACAGAGAAAGACCCAGTTCTCTGCATCATCGCGACCGGAGGCCTCACTTCCTTTGAAAACTCGAGAGGTCCGCGGAGATCAATGTTTCCAAAGGAGACGATGCCTGACTCCTCTTGAAAATGGATAGGAGTCCCAGGATCCCTGTGGACGTGGGAAGGGACCCTGGGTCTCCCGCCTCACGTGGAGACGCGTCCCAATTGCCATGCTAAGACTCGAGGAGAATCCCGAGGTGTCCCTCGCACCTAGGCAGGAGTCCTGACGTCGCTGAACCAACATGTGTCTGGAAGGGAATTCCCCGTCGTAACTCGAGAATATACCCCAGGTTCCGGCCGCAACTCGAGAAAAACCATGAGACTTCCCCCTCGCCGCGAGATGAGGCCCGATTCCCCTGCACTGCATGCAGAGCAATTCCGTTTTCCACATCAAACGTGAAAGGAGCCTTGATTTCCTTGATGGCACTCCAGAGGAAACTCAAGATCACTGTCTCAAGTCTAGAGGGGTCCTGAGGTCACTGGAGCAACACGAAAGGTCTCCGTGGACCCCAAATCAACTCGAGATGCGAGGTTAGTCCCTGGCTTCGACTCAAGAGGAATACCAGCTTTCCCCAAGCACCTCAAGAGTAGGCTTCTCTCAGCTACAGGTATGTGAGAGGGACCCTGAGTGTGTGGCCTCAAGTGGAATGGGCACCGAGATGCTCTGACTCGAAGTAAGGCCGGATATCCCTGCAGTGAATTAAATGCACGCTCGTCTTGCATCTCCCAAGACGAAGGGATGTCTGAATCCCCTGTGGAGACCACAGAGAAAGACCGAGTTCTCCGCCTCATTGCGACCTGAGGCCTCACTTCCTTTGAAAACTCGAGAGGTCCGCGGAGATCAATGCTTCCAAAGGAGACGATGCCTGACTCCTCTTGAAAATGGATAGGAGTCCCAGCATCCCTGTGGCACATGGAAAGGGACCCTGGGTCTCCTGCCTCACGTGGAGACGCGTCCCAATTGCCATGCCAAAACTCGAGGAGAATCCCGAGGTGTCCCTCGCACCTAGGCAGGAGTCCTGACGTCGCTGAACAAACACTTGTCTGGAAGGGCCCTCCCCGTTGTAACTCGAGAATATATCCCAGGTTCCGGCCGCAACTCGAGAAAAACCATGAGACTTCCCCTTCGGTGCGATATGAGGCCCGATTCCCCTGCACTGCGTGCAGAGCAATTCTGTGTTCCACATCAAACGTGAAAGGAGCCTTGATTTCCTTGATGGCACTCCAGAGAAAACCCAAGATCACTGTCTCAAGTCTAGAGGGATCCTGAGGTCACTGTAGCAACACGAAAGGGCTCCGTGGACCCCAAATCAACTCGAGATGAGAGCTTAGTCCCTGGCTTCGACTCAAGAGGAATACCAAGTTTCCACAAGCACCTCAAGAGGAGGCTTCTCTCAGCTACATGTATGTGAGAGGGACCCTGAATGTGTGGCCTCAAGTGGAATGGACACCGAGATGCTCTGACTTGAAGTAAGGCCGGATATGCCTGCAGTGAATTGAATGCAGGCTCGTCTTGCATCTCCCAAGACGAAGGGATGTCTGAATCCCCTGTGGAGAACCCAGAGAAAGACCTAGTTCTCCGCCTCAACACGAACGGAGGCCTCACATCCTTTGAAAACTCGAGAGGTCCGCGGAGATCAATGCTTCCAAAGGAGACGTTGCCTGACTCCTCTTGAAAATGGATAGGAGTCCCAGGATCCCTGTGGCACGTGGAAAGGGACACTGGGTCTCCCGCCTCACGTGGAGACGCGTCCCAATTACCATGCCAAGACTCGAGGAGAATCCCGAGGTGTCCCTCGCACCTAGGCAGGAGTCCTGACTTCGCTGAAAAAACACGTCTGGAAGGGCCCTCACAGTCGAAACTCGAGAATATACCCCAGGTTCTGGCCGCAACTCGAGAAAAACCATGAGACTTCCCCCTCGCCGCGAGAGGAGGCCCGATTCCCCTGCACTGCTTGCACAGCAATTCCGTGTTCCACATCAAACGTGAAAGGAGACTTGATTTCCGTGATGGCACTCCAGGGAAAACCCAAGATCACTGTCTCAAGTCTAGAGGGATCCTGAGGTCACTGGAGCAACACGAAAGGGATCCGTGGACCCCAAATCAACTCGAGATGAGAGCTTAGTCCCTCGCTTTGACTCAAGAGGAATATCAACTTTCCACAAGCACCTCAAGAGGAGGCTTCTCTCAGCTACAGGTATGTAAGAGGGACCCTGAATTTGTGGCCTCAAGTGATATGGACACCGAGATGCTCTGACTCGAAGTAAGGCTGGATATCCCAACAGTGAAATGAATGCAGGCTCGTCTTGCATCTCCCAAGACGAAGGGATGTCTGAATCCCCTGTGGAGACAACAGAGAAAGACCCAGTTCTCTGCATCATCGCGACCGGAGGCCTCACATACTTTGAAAACTCGAGACGTCCGCAGAGATCAATGCTTCCAAAGGAGACGATGCCTGACTCCTCTTGAAAATGGATAGGAGTCCCAGGATCCCTGTGGCACGTGGAAAGGGACCCTGGGTCTCCCGCCTCACGTGGAGACGCGTCCCAATTGCCATGCCAAGACTGGATGAGAATCCTGAGTTGTCCCTAGCACCTAGGCAGGAGTCCTCACGTCGCTGAACAAACACGTGTCTGGAAGGGCCCTCCCCGTCGTAACTCGAGAATATACCCCAGGTTCGGTCCGCAACTCGAGAAAAACCATGAGACTTCCCCCTCGCAGCGAGATGAGGCCCGATTCCCCTGCACTGCGTGCAGAGCAATTCCGTGATCCACATCAAACGTGAAAGGAGCCTTGATTTCCTTGATGGCACTCCAGAGGAAACTCAAGATCATTGTCTCAAGTCTAGAGGGATCCTGAGGTCACTGGAGCAACACGAAAGGGCTCCGTTGACCCCAAATCAACTCGAGATGAGAGCTTAGTGTTTGGCTTCGACTCAAGAGGAATATCAACTTTCCACAAGCACCTCAAGAGGAGGCTTCTCTCAGCTACAGTTATGTGAGAGGGACCCTGAGTGTGTGGCCTCAAGTGGAATGGACACCGAGATGCTCTGACTCGAAGTAAGGCCGGATATCCCTGCAGTGAATTGAATGCAGCCTCGTCTTGTATCTCCCAAGACGAAGGGATGTCTGAATCCCCTGTGGAGACCACAGAGAAAGACCTAGTCCTCCGCCTCAACGCCAACGGAGGCCTCACATCCTTTGAAAACTCGAGAGGTCCGCGGAGATCAATGCTTCCAAAGGAGACGAGGCCTGACTCCTCTTGAAAATGGATAGGAGTCCCAGGATCCCTGCGGCATGTGGAAAGGGACACTGGGTCTCCGGCCTCACGTGGAGACGCGTCCCAATTGCCATGCCAAGACTCGAGGAGAATCCCGAGGTGTCCCTCGCACCTAGGCAGGAGTGCTGACCTCGCTGAACAAACACGTGTCTGGAAGGGCCCGCCCCGTCGTAACTCGAGAATATACCCCAGGTTCCGGCCGCAACTCGAGAAAAACCATGAGACTTCCCCCTCGCCGTGAGATGAGGCCCGATTCCCCTGCACTGCGTGCAGAGCAATTCCGTGTTCCACATCAAACGTGAAAGGAGCCTTGATTTCCTTGATGGCACTCCAGAGAAACCCCAAGATCACTGTCTCAAGTCTAGAGGCATCCTGAGGTCACTGTAGCAATACGAAAGGGCTCCGTGGACCCCAAATCAACTCGAGATGAGAGCACAGTCCCTGGCTGCGACTCAAGAGGAATACCAACTTTCCACAAGCACCTCAAGAGGAGGCTTGTCTCAGCTACAGGTATGTGAGAGGGACCCTGAGTTTGTGGCCTCAAGTGGAATGGACACCGAGATGCTCTGACTCGAACTAAGGCTGGATATCCCTGCAGTGAATTGAATGCAGGCTCGTCTTGCATCTCCAAAGACGAAGGGTTGTCTGAATCCCCAGTGGAGACCACAGAAAAGACCTAGTTCTCCTCCTCATCGCGACCGCAGGCCTCACATCCTTTGAAAACTCGAGAGGTCCGCGGAGATCAATGCTTCCAAAGGAGACGATGCCTGACTCCTCTTGGAAATGGATAGGGTTCACCGGATCCCTGTGGCAGGTGCAAAGGGACCCTGGATCTCCCGCCTCATGTGGAGACGCGACCCAAATGCCATTCCAAGACTCGAGGAGAATCCCGAGTTGTCCCTCGCACCTAGGCAGGAGTCCTGACGTCGCTGAACAAACACGTGTCTGGAAGGGCCCTCCCCATCGTAACTCGCGAATATATCCCAGGTTCCGGCCGCAAATCGAGAAAAACCATGAGACTTCCCCCTCGCCACGAGATGAGTCCCGATTCCCCTGCACTGCATGCAGAGCAATTCCGTGTTCCACATCAAACGTGAAAGGAGCCTTGATTTCCTTGATGGCACTCCAGAGAAAACCCAAGATCACTGTCTCAAGTCTAGAGGGATCCTGAGGTCACTGTAGCAACACGAAAGGGATCCGTGGACCCCAAATCAACTCGAGATGAGAGCTTAGTCCCTCGCTTTGACTCAAGAGGAATATCAACTTTCCACAAGCACCTCAAGAGGAGGCTTCTCTCAGCTACAGGTATGTAAGAGGGACCTGAATTTGTGGCCTCAAGTGGTATGGACACCGAGATGCTCTGACTCGAAGTAAGGCTGGATATCCCAACAGTGAAATGAATGCATGCTCGTCTTGCATCTCCCAAGACGAAGGGATGTCTGAATCCCCTGTGGAGACAACAGAGAAAGACCCAGTTCTCTGCATCATCGCGACCGGAGGCCTCACTTCCTTTGAAAACTCGAGAGGTCCGCGGAGATCAATGTTTCCAAAGGAGACGATGCCTGACTCCTCTTGAAAATGGATAGGAGTCCCAGGATCCCTGTGGACGTGGGAAGGGACCCTGGGTCTCCCGCCTCACGTGGAGACGCGTCCCAATTGCCATGCTAAGACTCGAGGAGAATCCCGAGGTGTCCCTCGCACCTAGGCAGGAGTCCTGACGTCGCTGAACCAACATGTGTCTGGAAGGGAATTCCCCGTCGTAACTCGAGAATATACCCCAGGTTCCGGCCGCAACTCGAGAAAAACCATGAGACTTCCCCCTCGCCGCGAGATGAGGCCCGATTCCCCTGCACTGCATGCAGAGCAATTCCGTTTTCCACATCAAACGTGAAAGGAGCCTTGATTTCCTTGATGGCACTCCAGAGGAAACTCAAGATCACTGTCTCAAGTCTAGAGGGGTCCTGAGGTCACTGGAGCAACACGAAAGGTCTCCGTGGACCCCAAATCAACTCGAGATGCGAGGTTAGTCCCTGGCTTCGACTCAAGAGGAATACCAGCTTTCCCCAAGCACCTCAAGAGTAGGCTTCTCTCAGCTACAGGTATGTGAGAGGGACCCTGAGTGTGTGGCCTCAAGTGGAATGGGCACCGAGATGCTCTGACTCGAAGTAAGGCCGGATATCCCTGCAGTGAATTAAATGCACGCTCGTCTTGCATCTCCCAAGACGAAGGGATGTCTGAATCCCCTGTGGAGACCACAGAGAAAGACCGAGTTCTCCGCCTCATTGCGACCTGAGGCCTCACTTCCTTTGAAAACTCGAGAGGTCCGCGGAGATCAATGCTTCCAAAGGAGACGATGCCTGACTCCTCTTGAAAATGGATAGGAGTCCCAGCATCCCTGTGGCACATGGAAAGGGACCCTGGGTCTCCTGCCTCACGTGGAGACGCGTCCCAATTGCCATGCCAAAACTCGAGGAGAATCCCGAGGTGTCCCTCGCACCTAGGCAGGAGTCCTGACGTCGCTGAACAAACACTTGTCTGGAAGGGCCCTCCCCGTTGTAACTCGAGAATATATCCCAGGTTCCGGCCGCAACTCGAGAAAAACCATGAGACTTCCCCTTCGGTGCGATATGAGGCCCGATTCCCCTGCACTGCGTGCAGAGCAATTCTGTGTTCCACATCAAACGTGAAAGGAGCCTTGATTTCCTTGATGGCACTCCAGAGAAAACCCAAGATCACTGTCTCAAGTCTAGAGGGATCCTGAGGTCACTGTAGCAACACGAAAGGGCTCCGTGGACCCCAAATCAACTCGAGATGAGAGCTTAGTCCCTGGCTTCGACTCAAGAGGAATACCAAGTTTCCACAAGCACCTCAAGAGGAGGCTTCTCTCAGCTACATGTATGTGAGAGGGACCCTGAATGTGTGGCCTCAAGTGGAATGGACACCGAGATGCTCTGACTTGAAGTAAGGCCGGATATGCCTGCAGTGAATTGAATGCAGGCTCGTCTTGCATCTCCCAAGACGAAGGGATGTCTGAATCCCCTGTGGAGAACCCAGAGAAAGACCTAGTTCTCCGCCTCAACACGAACGGAGGCCTCACATCCTTTGAAAACTCGAGGGGTCCGCGGAGATCAATGCTTCCAAAGGAGACGTTGCCTGACTCCTCTTGAAAATGGATAGGAGTCCCAGGATCCCTGTGGCACGTGGAAAGGGACACTGGGTCTCCCGCCTCACGTGGAGACGCGTCCCAATTACCATGCCAAGACTCGAGGAGAATCCCGAGGTGTCCCTCGCACCTAGGCAGGAGTCCTGACTTCGCTGAAAAAACACGTCTGGAAGGGCCCTCACAGTCGAAACTCGAGAATATACCCCAGGTTCTGGCCGCAACTCGAGAAAAACCATGAGACTTCCCCCTCGCCGCGAGAGGAGGCCCGATTCCCCTGCACTGCTTGCACAGCAATTCCGTGTTCCACATCAAACGTGAAAGGAGACTTGATTTCCGTGATGGCACTCCAGGGAAAACCCAAGATCACTGTCTCAAGTCTAGAGGGATCCTGATGTCACTGGAGCAACACGAATGGGATCCGTGGACCCCAAATCAACTCGAGATGAGAGCTTAGTCCCTCGCTTTGACTCAAGAGGAATATCAACTTTCCACAAGCACCTCAAGAGGAGGCTTCTCTCAGCTACAGGTATGTAAGAGGGACCCTGAATTTGTGGCCTCAAGTGATATGGACACCGAGATGCTCTGACTCGAAGTAAGGCTGGATATCCCAACAGTGAAATGAATGCAGGCTCGTCTTGCATCTCCCAAGACGAAGGGATGTCTGAATCCCCTGTGGAGACAACAGAGAAAGACCCAGTTCTCTGCATCATCGCGACCGGAGGCCTCACATACTTTGAAAACTCGAGACGTCCGCAGAGATCAATGCTTCCAAAGGAGACGATGCCTGACTCCTCTTGAAAATGGATAGGAGTCCCAGGATCCCTGTGGCACGTGGAAAGGGACCCTGGGTCTCCCGCCTCACGTGGAGACGCGTCCCAATTGCCATGCCAAGACTGGATGAGAATCCTGAGTTGTCCCTAGCACCTAGGCAGGAGTCCTCACGTCGCTGAACAAACACGTGTCTGGAAGGGCCCTCCCCGTCGTAACTCGAGAATATACCCCAGGTTCGGTCCGCAACTCGAGAAAAACCATGAGACTTCCCCCTCGCAGCGAGATGAGGCCCGATTCCCCTGCACTGCGTGCAGAGCAATTCCGTGATCCACATCAAACGTGAAAGGAGCCTTGATTTCCTTGATGGCACTCCAGAGGAAACTCAAGATCATTGTCTCAAGTCTAGAGGGATCCTGAGGTCACTGGAGCAACACGAAAGGGCTCCGTTGACCCCAAATCAACTCGAGATGAGAGCTTAGTGTTTGGCTTCGACTCAAGAGGAATATCAACTTTCCACAAGCACCTCAAGAGGAGGCTTCTCTCAGCTACAGTTATGTGAGAGGGACCCTGAGTGTGTGGCCTCAAGTGGAATGGACACCGAGATGCTCTGACTCGAAGTAAGGCCGGATATCCCTGCAGTGAATTGAATGCAGGCTCGTCTTGCATCTCCCAAGACGAAGGGATGTCTGAATGCCCTGTGGAGACCACAGAGAAAGACCTAGTTCTCTGCCTCATCGCGACCGGAGGCCTCACATCCTTTGAAAACTCGAGAGGTCCGCGGAGATCAATGTTTCCAAAGGAGACGATGCCTGACTCCTCTTGAAAATGGATAGGAGTCCCAGGATCCCTGTGGACGTGGGAAGGGACCCTGGGTCTCCCGCCTCACGTGGAGACGCGTCCCAATTGCCATGCCAAGACTCGAGGAGAATCCCGAGGTGTCCCTCGCAGCTAGGCAGGAGTCCTGACGTCGCTGAACCAACATGTGTCTGGAAGGGAACTCCCCGTCGTAACTCGAGAATATACCCCAGGTTCCAGCCGCAACTCGAGAAAAACCATGAGACTTCCCCCTCGCCGCGAGATGAGGCCCGATTCCCCTGCACTGCATGCAGAGCAATTCCGTTTTCCACATCAAACGTGAAAGGAGCCTTGATTTCCTTGATGGCACTCCAGAGGAAACTCAAGATCACTGTCTCAAGTCTAGAGGTGTCCTGAGGTCACTGGAGCAACACGAAAGGGCTCCATGGACCCCAAATCAACTCGAGATGCGAGGTTAGTCCCTGGCTTCGACTCAAGAGGAATACCAGCTTTCCCCAAGCACCTCAAGAGTAGGCTTCTCTCAGCTACAGGTATGTGAAAGGGACCCTGAGTTTGTGGCCTCAAGTGGAATGGACACCGAGATGCTGTGACTCGAAGTAAGGCCGGATATCCCTTCAGTGAATTGAATGCTGGCTCGTCTTGAATCTCCCAAGACGAAGGGATGTCTGAATCCCTGTGGAGACCACAGAGAAAGACCTAGTTCTCCACCTCATCGCGACCTGAGGCCTCACATCCTTTGAAAATTCGAGAGGTCCGTGGAGATCAATGCTTCCAAAAGAGACGATGTCTGACGCTTCTTGAAAATGGATAGGAGTCCCAGGATCCCTGTGGCACGTGGAAAGGGACACTGGGTCTCCCTCCTCACGTGGAGACGCGTCCCAATTGCCATGCCAAGACTCGAGGAGAATCCCGAGGTGTCCCTCGCACCTAGGCAGGAGTCCTGACGTCGCTGAACAAACACGTGTCTGGAAGGGCCCTCCCCGTCGTAACTCGAGAATATACCCCAGGTTCCGGCCGCAACTCGAGAATAACCATGAGACTTCCCCCTCGCCGCGAGATAAGGCCCGATTCCCCTGCACTGCATGCAGAGCAATTCCGTGTTCCACATCAAACGTGAAAGGAGCCTTGATTTCCTTGATGGCACTCCAGAGAAAACCCAAGATCACTGTCTCAAGTCTAGAGGGATCCTGAGGTCCCTGGAGCAACACGAAAGGGCTCTGTGGACCCCAAATCAACTCGAGATGAGAGCTTAGTCCCTGGCTTCGACTCAAGAGGAATACCAACTTTCCACAAGCACCTCAAGAGGAGGCTTCTCTCAGCTACAAGTATATGAGAGGGACCCTGAGTTTGTGGCCTCAAGTGGAATGGACACTGACATGCTCTGACTCGAAGTAAGGCAGGATATCCCTGCAGTGAATTGAATGCAGGCTCGTCTTGCATCTCCCAAGACGAAGGGATGTCTGAATCTCCTGTGGAGACCACAGAGAAAGACCTAGTCCTCCGCCTCATCGAGACCGGAGGCCTCACATCCTTTGAAAACTCGAGAGGTCCGTGGAGATCAATGCTTCCAAAGGAGACGATGCCTGACTCCTCTTGAAAATGGATAGGAGTCCCAGGATCCCTGTGGCACGTGGGAAGGGACCCTGGGTCTCCCGCCTCACGTGGAGACGCGTCCCAATTGCCATGCCAAGACTCGAGGAGAATCCCGAGGTGTCCCTCGCACCTAGGCAGGAGTCCTGACGTCGCTGAACAAACACGTGTCTGGAAGGGCCCTCCCCGTCATAACTCGAGAATATACCCCAGGTTCCGTCCGCAACTCGAGAAAAACCATGAGACTTCCCCCTCGCCGCGAGATGAGGCCCGATTCCCCTGCACTGCGTGCAGAGCAATTCCGTGTTCCACATCAAACGTGAAAGGAGCCTTGATTTCCTCGATGGCACTCCAGAGAAAACCCAAGATCACTGTCTCAAGTCTAGAGGGATCCTGAGGTGACTGGAGCAACACGAAAGGGCTCCCTGGACCCCAAATCAACTCGAGATTAGAGCTTAGTACCTGGCTTCGACTCAAGAGGAATACCAACTTTCCACAAGCACCTCAAGAGGAGGCTTCTCTCAGCTACAGGTATGTGAGAGGGATCCTGAGTTTGTGGCCTGAAGTGGAATGGACACCGAGATGCTCTGACTCGAAGTTCGGCCGGATATCCCTGCAGTGAATTGAATGCCGGCTCGTCTTGCATCTCCCAAGACGAAGGGATGTCTAAATCCCCTGTGGAGACCACAGAGAAAGACCTAGTTCTCCGACTCATCGCGACCGGAGGCCTCACATCCTTTGAAAACTCGAGAGGTCCGCGGAGATCAATGCTTCCAAAGGAGACATTGCCTGACTCCTCTTGAAAATGGATAGGAGTCCCAGGATCCCTGTGGCACGTGGAAAGGGAACATGGGTCTCCCGCCTCACTTGGAGACGCGTCCCAATTGCCATGCCAAGACTCGAGGAGAATCCCGAGGTGTCCCTCGAACCTAGGCAGGAGTCCTGACGTCGCTGAATGAACACGTGTCTGGAAGGGCCCTCCCCGTCGTAACTCGAGAATATACCCCAGGTTCCGGCCGCAACTCGAGAAAAACCATGAGACTTCCCCCTCGCCGCGAGATGAGGCCCTATTTTCCTGCACTGCGTGCAGAGCAACTCCGTGTTCCACATCAAACGTGAAAGGAGTCTTGATTTCCTTCATGGCACTCTAGAGAAAACCCAAGATCACTGTCACAAGTCTAGAGGGATCCTGAGGTCACTGTAGCAATACAAAAGGGCTCCGTAGACCCCAAATCAACTCGAGATGAGAACTTAGTCCCTGGCTTCGACTCAAGAGGAATACCAACTTTCCACAAGCACCTCAAGAGGAGGCTTCTCTCAGCTACAGGTATGTGAGAGGGACCCTGAGTTTGTGGCCTCAAGTGGAAAGGACACCGAGATGCTCTGACTCGAAGTAAGCCCGGATATCCCTGCAGTGAATTGAATGCAGGCTCGTCTTGCATCTCCAAGACGAAGGGATGTCTGCATCCCCTGTGGAGACCAGAGAGAAAGACCTAGTTCTCCGCCTCATCGCTGACGGAGGCCTCACATCCTTTGAAAACTCGAGAGGTCCGCGGAGATCAATGCTTCCAAAGGAGACGATGCCTGACTCCTCTTGAAAATGGATAGGAGTCCCAGGATCCCTTTGGCACGTGGAAAGGGACCCTGGGTCTCCCTCCTCACGTGGAGACGCGTCCCAATTGCCATGCCAAGACTCGAGGAGAATCCCGAGGTGTCCCTCGCACCTAGGCAGGAGTCCTGACGTCGCTGAACAAACACGCGTCTGGAAGGGCCCTCCCCGTCGTAACTCGAGAATATACCCCAGGTTCCGGCCGCAACACGAGAAATACCATGAGACTTCCCCCTCGCCGCGAGATGAGTCCCGATTCCCCTGCACTGCATGCAGAGCAATTCCATGTTCCACATCAAACGAGAAAGGAGCCTTGATTTCCTTGATGGCACTCCAGAGGAAACTCAAGATCATTGTCTCAAGTCTAGAGGGATCCTGAGGTCACTGGAGCAACACGAAAGGGCTCCGTTGACCCCAAATCAACTCGAGATGAGAGCTTAGTGTTTGGCTTCGACTCAAGAGGAATATCAACTTTCCACAAGCACCTCAAGAGGAGGCTTCTCTCAGCTACAGTTATGTGAGAGGGACCCTGAGTGTGTGGCCTCAAGTGGAATGGACACCGAGATGCTCTGACTCGAAGTAAGGCCGGATATCCCTGCAGTGAATTGAATGCAGGCTCGTCTTGCATCTCCCAAGACGAAGGGATGTCTGAATGCCCTGTGGAGACCACAGAGAAAGACCTAGTTCTCTGCCTCATCGCGACCGGAGGCCTCACATCCTTTGAAAACTCGAGAGGTCCGCGGAGATCAATGTTTCCAAAGGAGACGATGCCTGACTCCTCTTGAAAATGGATAGGAGTCCCAGGATCCCTGTGGACGTGGGAAGGGACCCTGGGTCTCCCGCCTCACGTGGAGACGCGTCCCAATTGCCATGCCAAGACTCGAGGAGAATCCCGAGGTGTCCCTCGCAGCTAGGCAGGAGTCCTGACGTCGCTGAACCAACATGTGTCTGGAAGGGAACTCCCCGTCGTAACTCGAGAATATACCCCAGGTTCCAGCCGCAACTCGAGAAAAACCATGAGACTTCCCCCTCGCCGCGAGATGAGGCCCGATTCCCCTGCACTGCATGCAGAGCAATTCCGTTTTCCACATCAAACGTGAAAGGAGCCTTGATTTCCTTGATGGCACTCCAGAGGAAACTCAAGATCACTGTCTCAAGTCTAGAGGTGTCCTGAGGTCACTGGAGCAACACGAAAGGGCTCCATGGACCCCAAATCAACTCGAGATGCGAGGTTAGTCCCTGGCTTCGACTCAAGAGGAATACCAGCTTTCCCCAAGCACCTCAAGAGTAGGCTTCTCTCAGCTACAGGTATGTGAAAGGGACCCTGAGTTTGTGGCCTCAAGTGGAATGGACACCGAGATGCTGTGACTCGAAGTAAGGCCGGATATCCCTTCAGTGAATTGAATGCTGGCTCGTCTTGAATCTCCCAAGACGAAGGGATGTCTGAATCCCTGTGGAGACCACAGAGAAAGACCTAGTTCTCCACCTCATCGCGACCTGAGGCCTCACATCCTTTGAAAATTCGAGAGGTCCGTGGAGATCAATGCTTCCAAAAGAGACGATGTCTGACGCTTCTTGAAAATGGATAGGAGTCCCAGGATCCCTGTGGCACGTGGAAAGGGACACTGGGTCTCCCTCCTCACGTGGAGACGCGTCCCAATTGCCATGCCAAGACTCGAGGAGAATCCCGAGGTGTCCCTCGCACCTAGGCAGGAGTCCTGACGTCGCTGAACAAACACGTGTCTGGAAGGGCCCTCCCCGTCGTAACTCGAGAATATACCCCAGGTTCCGGCCGCAACTCGAGAATAACCATGAGACTTCCCCCTCGCCGCGAGATAAGGCCCGATTCCCCTGCACTGCATGCAGAGCAATTCCGTGTTCCACATCAAACGTGAAAGGAGCCTTGATTTCCTTGATGGCACTCCAGAGAAAACCCAAGATCACTGTCTCAAGTCTAGAGGGATCCTGAGGTCCCTGGAGCAACACGAAAGGGCTCTGTGGACCCCAAATCAACTCGAGATGAGAGCTTAGTCCCTGGCTTCGACTCAAGAGGAATACCAACTTTCCACAAGCACCTCAAGAGGAGGCTTCTCTCAGCTACAAGTATATGAGAGGGACCCTGAGTTTGTGGCCTCAAGTGGAATGGACACTGACATGCTCTGACTCGAAGTAAGGCAGGATATCCCTGCAGTGAATTGAATGCAGGCTCGTCTTGCATCTCCCAAGACGAAGGGATGTCTGAATCTCCTGTGGAGACCACAGAGAAAGACCTAGTCCTCCGCCTCATCGAGACCGGAGGCCTCACATCCTTTGAAAACTCGAGAGGTCCGTGGAGATCAATGCTTCCAAAGGAGACGATGCCTGACTCCTCTTGAAAATGGATAGGAGTCCCAGGATCCCTGTGGCACGTGGGAAGGGACCCTGGGTCTCCCGCCTCACGTGGAGACGCGTCCCAATTGCCATGCCAAGACTCGAGGAGAATCCCGAGGTGTCCCTCGCACCTAGGCAGGAGTCCTGACGTCGCTGAACAAACACGTGTCTGGAAGGGCCCTCCCCGTCATAACTCGAGAATATACCCCAGGTTCCGTCCGCAACTCGAGAAAAACCATGAGACTTCCCCCTCGCCGCGAGATGAGGCCCGATTCCCCTGCACTGTGTGCAGAGCAATTCCGTGTTCCACATCAAACGTGAAAGGAGCCTTGATTTCCTCGATGGCACTCCAGAGAAAACCCAAGATCACTGTCTCAAGTCTAGAGGGATCCTGAGGTGACTGGAGCAACACGAAAGGGCTCCCTGGACCCCAAATCAACTCGAGATTAGAGCTTAGTACCTGGCTTCGACTCAAGAGGAATACCAACTTTCCACAAGCACCTCAAGAGGAGGCTTCTCTCAGCTACAGGTATGTGAGAGGGATCCTGAGTTTGTGGCCTGAAGTGGAATGGACACCGAGATGCTCTGACTCGAAGTTCGGCCGGATATCCCTGCAGTGAATTGAATGCCGGCTCGTCTTGCATCTCCCAAGACGAAGGGATGTCTAAATCCCCTGTGGAGACCACAGAGAAAGACCTAGTTCTCCGACTCATCGCGACCGGAGGCCTCACATCCTTTGAAAACTCGAGAGGTCCGCGGAGATCAATGCTTCCAAAGGAGACATTGCCTGACTCCTCTTGAAAATGGATAGGAGTCCCAGGATCCCTGTGGCACGTGGAAAGGGAACATGGGTCTCCCGCCTCACTTGGAGACGCGTCCCAATTGCCATGCCAAGACTCGAGGAGAATCCCGAGGTGTCCCTCGAACCTAGGCAGGAGTCCTGACGTCGCTGAATGAACACGTGTCTGGAAGGGCCCTCCCCGTCGTAACTCGAGAATATACCCCAGGTTCCGGCCGCAACTCGAGAAAAACCATGAGACTTCCCCCTCGCCGCGAGATGAGGCCCTATTTTCCTGCACTGCGTGCAGAGCAACTCCGTGTTCCACATCAAACGTGAAAGGAGTCTTGATTTCCTTCATGGCACTCTAGAGAAAACCCAAGATCACTGTCACAAGTCTAGAGGGATCCTGAGGTCACTGTAGCAATACAAAAGGGCTCCGTAGACCCCAAATCAACTCGAGATGAGAACTTAGTCCCTGGCTTCGGCTCAAGAGGAATACCAACTTTCCACAAGCACCTCAAGAGGAGGCTTCTCTCAGCTACAGGTATGTGAGAGGGACCCTGAGTTTGTGGCCTCAAGTGGAAAGGACACC
The DNA here is from genome assembly GCF_033118175.1 of Dama dama. Taxonomy (NCBI): domain Eukaryota; kingdom Metazoa; phylum Chordata; class Mammalia; order Artiodactyla; family Cervidae; genus Dama; species Dama dama. Next base: position 5,813,368 of record NC_083697.1, on the reverse strand, counting down.
GAGATGCTCTGACTCGAAGTAAGCCCGGATATCCCTGCAGTGAATTGAATGCAGGCTCGTCTTGCATCTCCAAGACGAAGGGATGTCTGCATCCCCTGTGGAGACCAGAGAGAAAGACCTAGTTCTCCGCCTCATCGCTGACGGAGGCCTCACATCCTTTGAAAACTCGAGAGGTCCGCGGAGATCAATGCTTCCAAAGGAGACGATGCCTGACTCCTCTTGAAAATGGATAGGAGTCCCAGGATCCCTTTGGCACGTGGAAAGGGACCCTGGGTCTCCCTCCTCACGTGGAGACGCGTCCCAATTGCCATGCCAAGACTCGAGGAGAATCCCGAGGTGTCCCTCGCACCTAGGCAGGAGTCCTGACGTCGCTGAACAAACACGCGTCTGGAAGGGCCCTCCCCGTCGTAACTCGAGAATATACCCCAGGTTCCGGCCGCAACACGAGAAATACCATGAGACTTCCCCCTCGCCGCGAGATGAGTCCCGATTCCCCTGCACTGCATGCAGAGCAATTCCATGTTCCACATCAAACGAGAAAGGAGCCTTGATTTCCTTGATGGCACTCCAGAGAAAACCCAAGATCACTATCTCAAGTCTAGAGGGATCCTGAGGTCACTGGAGCAACACGAAAGGGCTCCGGGGACCCCAAATCAACTCGAGATGAGAGCTTAGTCCCTGGCTTCGACTCAAGAGGAATACCAACTTTCCACAAGCACCTCAAGAGGAGGCTTCGCTCAGCTACAGGTATGTGAGAGGGACCCTGAGTTTGTGGCCTCAAGTGGAATGGACCCCGAGATGCTCTGACTCGAAGTAAGGCCGGATATCCCTGCAGTGAATTGAATGCAAGCTCGTCTTGCATCTTCCAAGACTAAGGGATGTCTGAATCCCCTGTGGAGATCACAGAGAAAGACCTAGTCCTCCGCCTCAACGCGACCGGAGGCCTCACATCCTTTGAAAACTCGAGAGGTCCGCGGAGATCAATGCTTCCAAAGGAGACGATGCCTGACTCCTCTTGAAAATGGATAGGCGTCCCAGGATCCCTGTGGCACGTGGAAAGGGAACCTGGGTCTCCCGCCTCACGTGGAGACGCGTCCCAATTGCCATGCCAAGACTCGAGGAGAATCCCGAGGTGTCCCTCGCACCTTGGCAGGAGTCCTGACGTCGCTGGACAAACACGTGTCTGGAAGGGCCCTCCCCGTCGTAACTCGAGAATATAACCCAGGTTCCGGCCGCAACACGAGAAAAACGATGAGACTTCCCCCTCGCCGCAAGATGAGGCCCGATTCCCCTGCACTGGGTGCAGAGCAATTCCGTGTTCCACATCAAACGTGAAAGGAGCCTTGATTTCCTTGATGGCACTCCAGAGAAAACCCGAGATCACTGTCACAAGTCTAGAGGGATCCTGAGGTCACTGTAGCAATACAAAAGGGCTCCGTAGACCCCAAATCAACTCGAGATGAGAGCTTAGTCCCTGGCTTCAACTCAAGAGGAATACCAACTTTACACAAGCACCTCAAGAGGAGGCTTCTCTCAGCTGCAGGTATGTGAGAGGGACCCTGAGTTTGTGGCCTCAAGTGGAATGGACACCGAGATGCTCTGACTCGAAGTAAGGCCGGATATCCCTGCAGCGAATTGAATGCAGGCTCGTCTTGCATCTCCCAAGACGAAGTGATGTCTGAATCCCCTGTGGAGACCACAGAGAAAGACCTAGTTCTCCGCCTCATCGCGACCGAAGGCCTCACATACTTTGAAAACTCGAGAGGTCCGTCGAGATCAGTGCTTCCAAAGGAGACGATGCCTGTCTCTTCTTGAAAATGGATAGGAGTCTCAGGATCCCTTTGGCACGTGGAAAGATACACTGGGTCTTCCGCCTCACGTGGAGACCCGTCCCAATTGCCATGCCAAGACTCGACGAGTATCCCGAGGTGTCCTTCGCACCTAGGCAGGAGTCCTGACTTCGCTGAACAAACACGGGTCTGGAAGGGCCCTCCCCGTAGTAACTTTAGAATGTACCCCAGGTTCCGGCCGCAACTCGAGAAAAACCATGAGACTTCCCCCTCGCCGCGACATGAGGCCCGATTCCCCTGCACAGCGTGCAGAGCAATTCCGTGTTCCACATCAAACGTGAAAGGAGCCTTGATTTCCTTGATGGCACTCCAGAGAAAACCCAAGATCACTGTCTCAAGTCTAGAGGGATCCTGAGGTGACTGGAGCAACACGAAAGGGCTCCCTGGACCCCAAATCAACTCGAGATTAGAGCTTAGTACCTGGCTTCGACTCAAGAGGAATACCAACTTTCCACAAGCACCTCAAGAGGAGGCTTCTCTCAGCTACAGGTATGTGAGAGGGATCCTGAGTTTGTGGCCTGAAGTGGAATGGACACCGAGATGCTCTGACTCGAAGTTCGGCCGGATATCCCTGCAGTGAATTGAATGCCGGCTCGTCTTGCATCTCCCAAGACGAAGGGATGTCTAAATCCCCTGTGGAGACCACAGAGAAAGACCTAGTTCTCCGCCTCATCGCGACCGGAGGCCTCACATCCTTTGAAAACTCGAGAGGTCCGCGGAGATCAATGCTTCCAAAGGAGACATTGCCTGACTCCTCTTGAAAATGGATAGGAGTCCCAGGATCCCTGTGGCACGTGGAAAGGGAACATGGGTCTCCCGCCTCACTTGGAGACGCGTCCCAATTGCCATGCCAAGACTCGAGGAGAATCCCGAGGTGTCCCTCGAACCTAGGCAGGAGTCCTGACGTCGCTGAATGAACACGTGTCTGGAAGGGCCCTCCCCGTCGTAACTCGAGAATATACCCCAGGTTCCGGCCGCAACTCGAGAAAAACCATGAGACTTCCCCCTCGCCGCGAGATGAGGCCCTATTTTCCTGCACTGCGTGCAGAGCAACTCCGTGTTCCACATCAAACGTGAAAGGAGTCTTGATTTCCTTCATGGCACTCTAGAGAAAACCCAAGATCACTGTCACAAGTCTAGAGGGATCCTGAGGTCACTGTAGCAATACGAAAGGGCTCCGTAGACCCCAAATCAACTCGAGATGAGAACTTAGTCCCTGGCTTCGACTCAAGAGGAATACCAACTTTCCACAAGCACCTCAAGAGGAGGCTTCTCTCAGCTACAGGTATGTGAGAGGGACCCTGAGTTTGTGGCCTCAAGTGGAAAGGACACCGAGATGCTCTGACTCGAAGTAAGCCCGGATATCCCTGCAGTGAATTGAATGCAGGCTCGTCTTGCATCTCCAAGACGAAGGGATGTCTGCATCCCCTGTGGAGACCAGAGAGAAAGACCTAGTTCTCCGCCTCATCGCTGACGGAGGCCTCACATCCTTTGAAAACTCGAGAGGTCCGCGGAGATCAATGCTTCCAAAGGAGACGATGCCTGACTCCTCTTGAAAATGGATAGGAGTCCCAGGATCCCTTTGGCACGTGGAAAGGGACCCTGGGTCTCCCTCCTCACGTGGAGACGCGTCCCAATTGCCATGCCAAGACTCGAGGAGAATCCCGAGGTGTCCCTCGCACCTAGGCAGGAGTCCTGACGTCGCTGAACAAACACGCGTCTGGAAGGGCCCTCCCCGTCGTAACTCGAGAATATACCCCAGGTTCCGGCCGCAACACGAGAAATACCATGAGACTTCCCCCTCGCCGCGAGATGAGTCCCGATTCCCCTGCACTGCATGCAGAGCAATTCCATGTTCCACATCAAACGAGAAAGGAGCCTTGATTTCCTTGATGGCACTCCAGAGAAAACCCAAGATCACTATCTCAAGTCTAGAGGGATCCTGAGGTCACTGGAGCAACACGAAAGGGCTCCGGGGACCCCAAATCAACTCGAGATGAGAGCTTAGTCCCTGGCTTCGACTCAAGAGGAATACCAACTTTCCACAAGCACCTCAAGAGGAGGCTTCGCTCAGCTACAGGTATGTGAGAGGGACCCTGAGTTTGTGGCCTCAAGTGGAATGGACCCCGAGATGCTCTGACTCGAAGTAAGGCCGGATATCCCTGCAGTGAATTGAATGCAAGCTCGTCTTGCATCTTCCAAGACTAAGGGATGTCTGAATCCCCTGTGGAGATCACAGAGAAAGACCTAGTCCTCCGCCTCAACGCGACCGGAGGCCTCACATCCTTTGAAAACTCGAGAGGTCCGCGGAGATCAATGCTTCCAAAGGAGACGATGCCTGACTCCTCTTGAAAATGGATAGGCGTCCCAGGATCCCTGTGGCACGTGGAAAGGGAACCTGGGTCTCCCGCCTCACGTGGAGACGCGTCCCAATTGCCATGCCAAGACTCGAGGAGAATCCCGAGGTGTCCCTCGCACCTTGGCAGGAGTCCTGACGTCGCTGGACAAACACGTGTCTGGAAGGGCCCTCCCCGTCGTAACTCGAGAATATAACCCAGGTTCCGGCCGCAACACGAGAAATACCATGAGACTTCCCCCTCGCCGCGAGATGAGTCCCGATTCCCCTGCACTGCATGCAGAGCAATTCCGTGTTCCACATCAAACGTGAAAGGAGCCTTGATTTCCTTGATGGCACTCCAGAGAAAACCCAAGATCACTATCTCAAGTCTAGAGGGATCCTGAGGTCACTGGAGCAACATGAAAGGGCTCCGTGGACCCCAAATCAACTCGAGATGAGAGCTTAGTCCCTGGCTTCGACTCAAGAGGAATACCAACTTTCCACAAGCACCTCAAGAGGAGGCTTCGCTCAGCTACAGGTATGTGAGAGGGACCCTGAGTTTGTGGCCTCAAATGGAATGGACCCCGAGATGCTCTGACTCGACGTAAGGCCGGATATCCCTGCAGTGAATTGAATGCAGGCTCGTCTTCCATCTCGCAAGACGAAGGGATGTCTGAATCCCCTGTGGAGATCACAGAGAAAGACCTAGTCCTCCGCCTCAACGCGACCGGAGGCCTCACATCCTTTGAAAACTCGAGAGGTCCGCGGAGATCAATGCTTCCAAAGGAGACGATGCCTGACTCCTCTTGAAAATGGATAGGAGTCCCAGGATCCCTGTGGCACGTGGAAAGGGAAACTGTGTCTCCCGCCTCACGTGGAGACGCGTCCCAATTGCCATGCCAAGACTCGAGGAGAATTCCGAGGTGTCCCTCGCACCTAGGCAGGAGTCCTGACGTCGCTGAACAAACACGCGTCTGGAAGGGCCCTCCCCGTCGTAACTCGAGAATATACCCCAGGTTCCGCCCGCAACTGGAGAAAAACCATGAGACTTCCCCCTCGCCGCTAGATGAGGCCCGATTCACCTGCACTGCGTGCAGAGCAATTCCGTGTTCCACATCAAACGTGAAAGGAACCTTGATTTCCTTGATGGCACTCCAGAGAAAACCCAAGATCACTGTCTCAAGTATAGAGGGATCCTGACGTCACTGGAGCAACAAGAAAGGGCTCCGTGGACCCCAAATCAACTCGAGATGAGAGCTTAGTCACTGGCTTCGACTCAAGAGGAATACCAATTTTCCACATGCACCTCAAGAGGAGGCTTCTCTCAGCTACAGGTATGTCAGAGGGACCCTGAGTTTGTGGCCTCAAGTGGAATGGACACCGAGATGCTCTGACTCGAAGTAAGGCTGGATATCCCTGCAGTGAATTGAATGCAGGCTCGTCTTGCATCTCCCAAGACGAAGGGATGTCTGAATCCCCTGTGGAAACCACAGTGAAAGACATAGTCCTCCGCCTCATCGCGACCGAAGGCATCACATCCTTTGAAAACTCGAGAGGTCCGCGGAGATCAATGCTTCCAAAGGAGACGATGCCTGACTCCTCTTGAAAATGGATAGGAGTCCCAGGATCCCTGTGCACGTGGAAAGGGACCCTAGGTCTCCCGCCTCACGAGGAGACGCGTCTCAATTGTCATGCCAATAGTCGAGGAGAATCCCGAAATGTCCCTCGCACCTATGCCGGAGTCCTGACGTCGCTGAACAAACATGTCTCTGGAAGGGCCCTTCCCGTCGTAACTCGAGAATATACCCCAGGATCCGGCCGCAACTCGAGAAAAACCATGAGACTTCTCCCTCGCCGCGAGATGAGGCCCGATTCCCCTGCACTGTGTGCAGAGCAATACCGAGTTCCACATCAAACGTGAAAGGCGCCTTGATTTCCTTGATGGCACTCCAGAGAAAACCCAAGATCACTGTCTCATGTCTAGAGGGATCCTGAGGTCACTGGAGCAAAACGAAAGGGCTCCGTGGAAACCAAATCAACTCGAGATGAGAGCTTATTCCCTGGCTTCGACTCAAGAGGAATACCAACTTTCCACAAGCACCTCAAGAGGAGGCTTCTCTCAGCTACAGGTATGTGAGAAGGACCCTGAGTTTGTGGCCTCAAGTGGAATGGACACCGAGATGCTCTGACTCGAAGTAAGGCCAGATATCCCTGCACTGAAGTGAATGCAGGCTCGTCTTGCATCTCCCAAGAAGAAGGGATGTCTGAATCCCCTGTGTAGACCACAGAGAAAGACCTAGTCCTCCGCCTCAACGCGACCGGAGGCCTCACATCCTTTTAAAATTCGAGAGGTCCGCGGAGATCAATGCTTCCAAAGGAGACGATGCCTGACTCCTCTTGAAATGGATAGGAGTCCCAGGATCCCTGTGGCACGTGGAAGGGGACCCTGGGTCTCCCGCCTCACGTGGAGACGCGTCCCAATTGCCATGCCAAGACTCGAGGAGAATCCCTAGGTGTCCCTCACACCTAGGCCCGAGTCCAGACGTCGCTGAACAAACACGTGTCTGGAAGGAACCTCCCCGTCGTAACTCGAGAATATACCCCAGGTTCCGGCCGCAACTCGAGAAAAACGATGAGACTTCCCCCTCGCCGCAAGATGAGGCCCGATTCCCCTGCACTGGGTGCAGAGCAATTCCGTGTTCCACATCAAACGTGAAAGGAGCCTTGATTTCCTTGATGGCACTCCAGAGAAAACCCGAGATCACTGTCTCAAGTCTACAGGGATAATGAGGTCACTGGAGCAACACGAAAGGGCTCCAAGGACCCCAAATCAACTAGAGATGAGAGCTTAGTCCCTGGCTTCAACTCAAGAGGAATACCAACTTTACACAAGCACCTCAAGAGGAGGCTTCTCTCAGCTGCAGGTATGTGAGAGGGACCCTGAGTTTGTGGCCTCAAGTGGAATGGACACCGAGATGCTCTGACTCGAAGTAAGGCCGGATATCCCTGCAGCGAATTGAATGCAGGCTCGTCTTGCATCTCCCAAGACGAAGTGATGTCTGAATCCCCTGTGGAGACCACAGAGAAAGACCTAGTTCTCCGCCTCATCGCGACCGAAGGCCTCACATACTTTGAAAACTCGAGAGGTCCGTCGAGATCAGTGCTTCCAAAGGAGACGATGCCTGTCTCTTCTTGAAAATGGATAGGAGTCTCAGGATCCCTTTGGCACGTGGAAAGATACACTGGGTCTTCCGCCTCACGTGGAGACCCGTCCCAATTGCCATGCCAAGACTCGACGAGTATCCCGAGGTGTCCTTCGCACCTAGGCAGGAGTCCTGACTTCGCTGAACAAACACGGGTCTGGAAGGGCCCTCCCCGTAGTAACTTTAGAATGTACCCCAGGTTCCGGCCGCAACTCGAGAAAAACCATGAGACTTCCCCCTCGCCGCGACATGAGGCCCGATTCCCCTGCACAGCGTGCAGAGCAATTCCGTGTTCCACATCAAACGTGAAAGGAGCCTTGATTTCCTTGATGGCACTCCAGAGAAACCCAAGATCACTGTCTCAATTCTAGAGGGATCCTGAGGTCACTGGAGCAACAGGAAAGGGCTCCATGGACCCTAAATCAACTCGAGATGAGAGCTTAGTCCCTGGCTTCGACTCAAGGGGAATACCAACTTTCCACAAGCACCTCAAGAGGAGGCTTCTCTCAGCTACAGGTATGTGAGAGGGACCCTGAGTTTGTGGCCTCAAGTGGAATGAACACCGAGATGCTCTGACGCGAAGTAAGGCCGGATATCCCGGCAGTGAATTGAATGCAGGCTCGTCTTGAATCTCCCAAGACGAAGGGATGTCTGAATCCCATGTAGAGACAGCAGAGAAATAGCTAGTTCTCTGCCTCATGGCGACCGGAGGCCTCACATCCTTTGAAAACTCGAGAGGTCCGCGGAGATCAATGCTTCCAAAGGAGACGATGCCTGACTCCTCTTGAAAATGGATAGGAGTCCCATGATCCCTGTGGCACGTGCAAAGGGGCCCTGGGTCTCCTGCCTCACGTGGAGACGCGTCCCAATTGCCATGCCAAGACTCGAGGAGAATCCCGAGGTGTCCCTCGCACCTTGGCAGGAGTCCTGACGTCGCTGGACAAACACGTGTCTGGAAGGGCCCTCCCCGTCGTAACTCGAGAATATAACCCAGGTTCCGGCCGCAACACGAGAAATACCATGAGACTTCCCCCTCGCCGCGAGATGAGTCCCGATTCCCCTGCACTGCATGCAGAGCAATTCCGTGTTCCACATCAAACGTGAAAGGAGCCTTGATTTCCTTGATGGCACTCCAGAGAAAACCCAAGATCACTATCTCAAGTCTAGAGGGATCCTGAGGTCACTGGAGCAACATGAAAGGGCTCCGTGGACCCCAAATCAACTCGAGATGAGAGCTTAGTCCCTGGCTTCGACTCAAGAGGAATACCAACTTTCCACAAGCACCTCAACAGGAGGCTTCGCTCAGCTACAGGTATGTGAGAGGGACCCTGAGTTTGTGGCCTCAAATGGAATGGACCCAGAGATGCTCTGACTCGACGTAAGGCCGGATATCCCTGCAGTGAATTGAATGCAGGCTCGTCTTCCATCTCGCAAGACGAAGGGATGTCTGAATCCCCTGTGGAGATCACAGAGAAAGACCTAGTTCTCCGCCTCATCGCGAACGGAGGCATCACATCCTTTGAAAACTCGAGAGGTCCGCTGAGATCTAGGCTTCCAAAGGAGACGATGCCTGACTCCTCTTGAAAATGGATAGGAGTCCCAGGATCCCTGTGGAACGTGGAAAGGGACCCTGGGTCTCCTGCCTCACGTGGAGACGCGGCCCAATTGCCATGACAAGACTCTAGGAAAATCCCGAGGTGTCCCTCGCACCTAAGCAGGAGTCCTGACGTCGCTGAACAAACACATGTCTGGAAGGGCCCTCCCCGTCGTAACTCCAGAATATACCCCAGGTTCCGGCCGCACCTCGAGAAAAACCATGAGACTTCCCCCTCGCCGCGATATGAGGCCTGATTCCCCTGCACTGCGTGCAGAGCAATTCCGTGTTCCACATCAAACGTGAAAGGAGACTTGATTTCCTTGATGGCACTCCAGAGAAAACCCAAGATCACTGTCTCAAGTCTAGAGGGATCCTGAGGTCACTGGAGCAACACGAATGTGCTCAGTGGACCCCAAATCAACTCGAGATGAGAGCTTAGTCCCTGGCTTCGACTCAAGAGGAATACCAACTTTCCACAAGCACCTCAAGACGAGGCTTCTCTCAGCTACAGGTATGGGAGAGGGACCCTGAGTTTGTGGCCTCAAGTGGAATGGACACCGAGATACTCTGACTCGAAGTAAGGCCGGATATCCCTGCAGTGAATTGAATGCAGGCTCGTCTTGCATCTCCCAAGACGAAGGGATGTCTGAATCCCCTGTGGATACTACAGAGAAAGACCTAGTTCTCCGACTCATCGCGGCCGGAGGCCTCACATCCTTTGAAAACTCTAGAGGTCCGCGGAGATCAATGCTTCCAAAGGAGACGATGCCTGACTCCTCTTGAAAATGGATAGGAGTTCCAGGACTCCTGTGGAACTTGGAAAGGGACACTTGGTCTCCCGCCTCACGTGGAGACGCGTCCCAATTGCCATGCCAAGACTCGAAGAGAATACCGATGTGCCCCTAGCACCTAGGCAGGAGTCCTGACGTCGCTGAACAAACACGTGTCTGGAAGGGCCCTTCCCTTCTAACTCGAGTATATACCCCAGGGTCCGTCCGCAACTCAAGAAAAACCATGAGACTTCCCATTCGCCCCGAGATGAGGCCCGATTCCCTAGCACTGGGTGCAGAGCAATACCGTGTTCCACATCAAATGTGAACGGAGCCTTGATTTCCTTGATGGCACTCCAGAGAAAACCCAAGATCACTGTCTCAAGTCTAGAGCGATCCTGAGGTAACTGGAGCAGTACAAAAATGCTCCGTGGACCCTAAATCAACTCGAGATGAGAGCTTAGTCCCTGGCTTCAACCCAGGAAGAATACCAACTTTTCACAAGCACCTCAAGAGGAGGCTTCTCTCAGCTACAGGTATGTGAGAGGGACCCTGAGTTTGTCGCCTCAAGTGGAATGCACCCCGAGATACTTTGACTTGAAGTAAGGCCGGATATCCATGCAGTGAATTGAATGCAGGCTTGTCTTCCATCTCCCAAGACGAAGGGATGTCTGAATCCCCTGTGGTGACCATAGAGAAAGACCTAGTCCTCCGCCTCAACGCGACCGGAGGCCTCACATCCTTTGAAAACTCGAGAGGTCCTCGGAGATCAATGCTTCCAAAGGAGACGATGCCTGACTCCTCTTGCAAATGGATAGGAGTCCCAGGATCCCTTTGGCACGTGGAAAGGGACCCTGGGTCTTCCGCCTCACGTGGAGACGCGTCCCAATTGCCATGCCAAGACTCGAGGAGAATCCCGAGGTGTCCCTCGCACCTAGGCAGGAGTCCTGACGTCGCTGAACAAACACGTGTCTGGAAGGGCCCTACCCGTCGTAACTCGAGAATATATCCCAGGTTCCGGCCGCAACTCGAGAAAAACCATGAGACTTCCCCCTCGCCGCGAGATGAGGCCCGATTCCACTGCACTGCTTGCAGAGCAATTCCGTGTTCCACATCAAACGTGAAAGGAGCCTTGATTTCCTTGATGACACTCCAGAGAAAACCCAAGATCACTGTCTCAAGTCTAGAGGGATCCTGAGGTCACTGGAGCAACACGAAAGGGCTCCGTGGACCCCAAATCCACTAGAGATGAGAGCTTAGTTCCTGGCTTCGACTCAAGAGGAATACCAACTTTCCACAAGCACCTCAAGAGGAGGCTTCTCTCAGCTACAGGTATGTGAGAGGGACCCTGAGTTTGTGGCCTCAAGTGGAATGGACACCGAGATGCTCTGACTCGAAGTAAGACCGAATATCCCTGCAGTGAATTGAATGCAGGCTCGTCTTGCATCTCCCAGGTCGAAGGTATGTCTGCATCCCCTGTGGAGACCACAGAGAAAGACCTAGTTCTCCGCCTCATCGCGACCGGAGGCCTCACATCCTTTGAAAACTCGAGAGGTCCGCGGAGATCAATGCTTCCAAAGGAGACGATGCCTGACTCCTCTTGAAAATGGATAGGAGTCCCAGGATCCATGTGGCATGTGGAAAGGGACCCTGGGTCTCCCGCCTCACGTGGAGACCCGTCCCAATTGCCATGTAAAGACTCGAGGAGAATCCCGAGTTCTCCCTCGCACCTAGGCAGGAGTCCTGACGTCGCTTAACAAACACGTGTCTGGAAGGGCCCTCCCCGTCATAACTCGAGAATATACCCCAGGTTCCGGCCGCAACTCGAGAAAAACCATGAGAATTCCCCTCGCCGCGAGATGAGGCCCGATTCCCCAGCACAGCATGCAGAGCAATTCCGTGTTCCACATCAAACGTGAAAGGAGCCTTGATTTCCTTGATGGCACTCCAGAGAAAACCCTAGATCACTGTCTCAATTCTAGAGGGATCCTGAGGTCACTGGAGCAACAGGAAAGGGCTCCATGGACCCTAAATCAACTCGAGATGAGAGCTTAGTCCCTGGCTTCGACTCAAGTGGAATACCAACTTTCCACAAGCACCTCAAGAGGAGGCTTCTCTCAGCTACAGGTATGTGAGAGGGACCCTGAGTTTGTGGCCTCAAGTGGAATGGACACCGAGATGCTCTGACTCGAAGTAAGGCCGGATATCCCTGCAGTGAATTGAATGCAGGCTCGCCTTGCATCTCTCACGACGAAGGGTTGTCTGAATCCCCTGTGGAGACCACAGAGAAAGACCTAGTTCTCCGCCTCATCGCGACAGGAGGCCTCACATCCTTTGAAAACTCGAGAGGTCCACGGAGATCAATGCTTAGAAAGGAGACGATGCCTGACTCCTCTTGAAAATGGATAGGAGTCCGAGGATCCCTGTGGCACGTGGAAAGGGACACTGGGTCTTCCGCCTCACGTGGAGATGCGTCCCAATTTCCATGCCAAGACTCGAGGAGAATCCCGAGGTGTCCCTCTCACCTAGGCAGGAGTCCTGACGTCGCTGAACAAATACGTGTCTGGAAGGGCCCTCCCCGTCATAACTCGAGAATATACCCCAGGTTCCGGCCACAACTCGAGAGAAACCATGAGACTTAGCCCTCGCCGCGAGATGAGGCCCGATTCCCCTGCACTGCGTGCAGCACAATTCCGTGATCGAGATCAAACGTGAAAGGAGCCTTGATTTTATTGATGGCACTCCTGAGAAAACCCAAGAACACTGTCTCAAGTCTAGAGGGATCCTGAGGACACTGTAGCCACAGGAAAGGGCTCCAAGGACCCCAAATCAACTCGAGATGAGAGCTTAGTCCCTGGCTTCGACTCAAGAGGAATACCAACTTTCCACAAGCACCTCAAGAGGAGGCTTCTCTCAGCTACACGTATGTGAGAGGGACCCTGAGTTTGTGGCCTCAAGTGGAATGGACACCGAGATGCTCTGTCTCGAAGTAAGGCCGGATATCCCTGCAGTGAATTGAATGCAGGCTCGTCTTGCATTTCCCAAGACGAAGGGATGTCTGCATCCCCTGTGGAGACCACAGAGAAAGACCTAGTTCTCCGCCTCATCGCGACCGGAGGCCTCACATCCTTTGAAAACTCGAGAGGTCCGCAGAGATCAATGCTTCCAAAGGAGACGATGCCTGACTCCTCTTGAAAATGGATAGAAGTCCCAGGATCCCTGTGGCACGTGGAAAGGGACCCTGGGTCTCCCGCCTCACGTGGAGACGCGTCCCAATTGCAATGCCGGGACTCGATGAGAATCCCGACGTGTCCCTCGCACCTAGGCAGGAGTCCTGACATCGCTGAACAAACACGTGACTGGAAGGGCCCTCCCCGTTGTAACTCGAGAATATACCCCTGGTCCCGGCCGCAACTCGAGAAAAACAATGAGACTTCCCCCTCGCCGCGCGATGAGGCCCGATTCCCCTGCACTGCGTGCAGAGCAGTTCCCTGTTCCACATCAAACGTGAAAGGAGCCTTGATTTCCTTGATGGCACTCCAGAGAAAACCCAAGATCAGTGGCTCAAGTCTAGAGGGATCCTGAGGTCACTGGAGCAACACGAAAGGGCTCCGTGGACCCCAAATCAACTCGAGATGAGAGCTTAGTCCCTGGCTTCGACTCAAGAGGAATACCAACTTTCCACAAGCACCTCAAGAGGAGGCTTCTCTCAGCTACAGGTATGTGAGAGGGACCCTGAGTTTGTGGCCTCAAGTGGAATGAACACCGAGATGCTCTGACTCGAAATAAGGCTGGATATCCCTACAGTGAATTGAATGCAGGCTCATCTTGCATCTCCCAAGACGATGGAATGTCTGCATCCCCTGTGGAGACCACAGAGAAAGGCCTAGTTCTCCGCCTCATCGCGACCGGAGGCCTCACATCCCTTGAAAACTCGAGAGGTGCGTGGAGATCAATGCTTCCAAAGGAGACGATGCCTGACTCCTCTTGAAAATGGATAGGAGTCCCAGGTTCCCTGTGGCAGGTGGAAAGGGACCCTGGGTCTCCCGCCTCATGTGGACGCGTCCAATTGCCATGCCAAGACTCGAGGAGAATCCCGAGGTGTCCCTCGCACCTATCACGTGTCTGGAAGGGTACTCCTTGTCGTAACTCGAGAATATACTCCAGGTTCCCGCCGCAACTCGAGAAAAACCATGAGACTTCCTACTCGCCGCGAGATGAGGCCCGATTCCCCTGCACTGCGTGCAGAGCAATTCCGTATCCCACATCAAACGTGAAAGGAGCCTTGATTTCCTTGATGGCACTCCAGACAAAACAAAAGATCACTTTCTCAAGTCTAGAGGGATCCTGAGGTCACTGGAGCAACACGAAAGGGCTCCGTGGACCCCAAATCTACTCGAGATGAGAACTTAGTCCCTGGCTTCGACTCAAGAAGAATTCCAACTTTCCACAAGCTCCTCAAGAGGAGTCTTCTCTCAGCTACAGGTATGTGAGAGGGACCCTGAGTTTGTGGCCTCAAGTGGAATGGACACCGAGATGCTCTGACTCGAAGTACGGCCGTATATCCCTTCAGTGAATTGAATGCAGGCTCGTCTTGCATCTCCCAAGACGACGGGATGTCTGAATCCCCTGTGGAGACCACAGAGAAAGTCCTAGTCCTCCGCCTCATCGTGACCGGAGGCCTCACATCCTTTGAAAACTCGAGAGGTCTGCAGAGATCAATGCTTCCAAAGGAGACGATGCCTGACTCCTCTTGAAAATGGAAAGGAGTCCCAGGATCCCTGTGGCACGTGGAAAGGGACCCTGGGTCTCCCGCCTCACGTGGAGACGCTTCCCCATTGCCATGCCAAGACTCGAGGAGAATCCCGAGGTGTCCCTCGCACCTAGGCAGGAGTCCTGACGTCACTGAACAAACACGTGTCTGGAAGGGCCCTCCCCGTCGTAACTCGAGAATATACCCCAGGTTCCGGCCGCAACTCGAGAAAAACCATGAGACTTCCCCCTCGCCGCGAGATGAGGCCCGATTCCCCTGCACTGAATGCAGAGCAATTCCGTGTTCCACATCAAACGTGAAAGGATCCTTGATTTCCTTGATGGCACTCCAGAGAAAACCCAAGATCACTGTCTCAAGTCTAGAGGGATCCTGAGGTCACTGGAGCAACACGAAAGGGCTCCGTGGACCCCAAATCAACTCGAGATGAGAGCTTAGTCCCTGGCTTCGACTCAAGAGGAATACCAACTTTTCACAAGCAGCTCAAGAGGAGGCTTCTCTCAGCTACAGGTAAGTGAGAGGGAACCTGAGTTTGTGGCCGAAAGTGGAATGGACACCGAGATGCTCTGACTCGAAGTAAGGCCGGATATCCCTGCAGTGAATTGAATGCAGGCACGTCTTGCATCTCCCAAGACGAAGGGATGTCTGTATCCCCTGTGGAGACCACAGAGAAAGACCTAGTTCTCCGGCTCATCGCGACCGGAGGCCTCACATCCTTTGAAAACTCAAGAGGTCCGCGGAGATCAATGCTTCCAAATCAGACGATGCCTGACGCCTCTTGAAAATGGATAGGAGTCCCAGGATCCCTGTGGCACGTGGAAAGGGACCCTGGTTCTCCCGCTTCACGTAGAGACGCGTCCCAATTGCCATGCCAAGACTCGAGGAGAATCCCGAGGTGTCCCTTGCCCCTAGGCAGGAGTCCTGACGTCGCTGAACAAACACGTGTCTGGAAGGGCCCTCCCCGTCGGAACTCGAGAATATACCCCAGGTTCCGGCCGCAACTCGAGAAAAACCATGAGATTTCCCCCTCGCCGCGAGTTGAGGCCCGATTCCCCTGCACTGCATGCAGAGCAATTCCGTGTTCCACATCAAACGTGAAAGGAGCCTTGATTTCCTTGATGGCACTCCAGAGAAAACCCAAGATCACTGTCTAAAGTCTAGAGGGATCCTGAGGTCACTGGAGCAACACGAAAGGGGTCCGTGGACCCCAAATCAACTCGAGATGAGAGCTTCGTCCCTGGCTTCTACTCAAGAGGAATACCAACTTTCCACAAGCACCTCAAGAGGAGGCTTCTCTCAGCTACAGGTATGTGAGAGGGACCCTGAGTTTGTGGCCTCAAGTGGAATGGACAGCGAGATGCTCTGAATCGAAGTAAGGCCGGATATCCCTGCAGTGAATTGAATGCAGGCTCGTCTTGCATCTCCCAAGACGAAGGTTTGTCTGAATCCACTGTGGAGGCCAGAGAGAAAGACCTAGTCCTCCGCCTCATCAAGATCGGAGGCCTCACATCCTTTGAAAACTCGAGATGTCCGCGGAGATCAATGCTTCCAAAGGAGACGATGCCTGACTCCTCTTGAAAATGGATAGGAGTCCCAGGATCCCTGTGGCACGTGGAAAGGGACCCTGGGTCTCCCGCCTCACGTGGAGATGCGTCCCAGTTGCCATGCCAAGACTCGAGGAGAATCCCGAGGTGTCCCTCGCACCTAGGCAGGAGTCCTGACGTCGCTGAACAAACACGTGTCTGGAAGGGCCCTCCCCGTCGTAACTCAAGAATATACCCCAGTTTCCGGCCGCAACTCGATAAAAACCATGAGACTTCCCCCTCGCCGCGAGATGAGGCCCGATTCCCCTGCACTGCGTGCAGAGCAATTCCGTGTTCCACATCAGACGTGAAAGGAGCCTTGATTTCCTTGATGCCACTCCAGAGAAAACCCAAAGTCACTGTCTCAAGTCTAGAGGGATCCTGAGGTCACTGGAGCAACACGAAAGGGCTCCGTGGACCCCAAATCAACTCGAGATGAGAGCTTAGTCCCTGGCTTCGCCTCAAGGGGAATACCAACTTTCCACAAGCACCTCAAGAGGAGGCTTCTCTCAGCTACAGGTATGTCAGAGGGACCCTGAGTTTGTGGCCTCAAGTGGAATGGACACCGAGATGCTCTGACTCGAAGTAAGGCTGGATATCCCTGCAGTGAATTGAATGCAGGCTCGTCTTGCATCTCCCAAGACGAAGGGATGTCTGAATCCCCTGTGGAAACCACAGTGAAAGACATAGTCCTCCGCCTCATCGCGACCGAAGGCATCACATCCTTTGAAAACTCGAGAGGTCCGCGGAGATCAATGCTTCCAAAGGAGACGATGCCTGACTCCTCTTGAAAATGGATAGGAGTCCCAGGATCCCTGTGCACGTGGAAAGGGACCCTAGGTCTCCCGCCTCACGAGGAGACGCGTCTCAATTGTCATGCCAATAGTCGAGGAGAATCCCGAAATGTCCCTCGCACCTATGCCGGAGTCCTGACGTCGCTGAACAAACATGTCTCTGGAAGGGCCCTTCCCGTCGTAACTCGAGAATATACCCCAGGATCCGGCCGCAACTCGAGAAAAACCATGAGACTTCTCCCTCGCCGCGAGATGAGGCCCGATTCCCCTGCACTGTGTGCAGAGCAATACCGAGTTCCACATCAAACGTGAAAGGCGCCTTGATTTCCTTGATGGCACTCCAGAGAAAACCCAAGATCACTGTCTCATGTCTAGAGGGATCCTGAGGTCACTGGAGCAAAACGAAAGGGCTCCGTGGAAACCAAATCAACTCGAGATGAGAGCTTATTCCCTGGCTTCGACTCAAGAGGAATACCAACTTTCCACAAGCACCTCAAGAGGAGGCTTCTCTCAGCTACAGGTATGTGAGAAGGACCCTGAGTTTGTGGCCTCAAGTGGAATGGACACCGAGATGCTCTGACTCGAAGTAAGGCCAGATATCCCTGCACTGAAGTGAATGCAGGCTCGTCTTGCATCTCCCAAGAAGAAGGGATGTCTGAATCCCCTGTGTAGACCACAGAGAAAGACCTAGTCCTCCGCCTCAACGCGACCGGAGGCCTCACATCCTTTTAAAATTCGAGAGGTCCGCGGAGATCAATGCTTCCAAAGGAGACGATGCCTGACTCCTCTTGAAATGGATAGGAGTCCCAGGATCCCTGTGGCACGTGGAAGGGGACCCTGGGTCTCCCGCCTCACGTGGAGACGCGTCCCAATTGCCATGCCAAGACTCGAGGAGAATCCCTAGGTGTCCCTCACACCTAGGCCCGAGTCCAGACGTCGCTGAACAAACACGTGTCTGGAAGGAACCTCCCCGTCGTAACTCGAGAATATACCCCAGGTTCCGGCCGCAACTCGAGAAAAACGATGAGACTTCCCCCTCGCCGCAAGATGAGGCCCGATTCCCCTGCACTGGGTGCAGAGCAATTCCGTGTTCCACATCAAACGTGAAAGGAGCCTTGATTTCCTTGATGGCACTCCAGAGAAAACCCGAGATCACTGTCTCAAGTCTACAGGGATAATGAGGTCACTGGAGCAACACGAAAGGGCTCCAAGGACCCCAAATCAACTAGAGATGAGAGCTTAGTCCCTGGCTTCAACTCAAGAGGAATACCAACTTTACACAAGCACCTCAAGAGGAGGCTTCTCTCAGCTGCAGGTATGTGAGAGGGACCCTGAGTTTGTGGCCTCAAGTGGAATGGACACCGAGATGCTCTGACTCGAAGTAAGGCCGGATATCCCTGCAGCGAATTGAATGCAGGCTCGTCTTGCATCTCCCAAGACGAAGTGATGTCTGAATCCCCTGTGGAGACCACAGAGAAAGACCTAGTTCTCCGCCTCATCGCGACCGAAGGCCTCACATACTTTGAAAACTCGAGAGGTCCGTCGAGATCAGTGCTTCCAAAGGAGACGATGCCTGTCTCTTCTTGAAAATGGATAGGAGTCTCAGGATCCCTTTGGCACGTGGAAAGATACACTGGGTCTTCCGCCTCACGTGGAGACCCGTCCCAATTGCCATGCCAAGACTCGACGAGTATCCCGAGGTGTCCCTCGCACCTAGGCAGGAGTCCTGACTTCGCTGAACAAACACGGGTCTGGAAGGGCCCTCCCCGTAGTAACTTTAGAATGTACCCCAGGTTCCGGCCGCAACTCGAGAAAAACCATGAGACTTCCCCCTCGCCGCGACATGAGGCCCGATTCCCCTGCACAGCGTGCAGAGCAATCCCGTGTTCCACATCAAACGTGAAAGGAGCCTTGATTTCCTTGATGGCACTCCAGAGAAACCCAAGATCACTGTCTCAATTCTAGAGGGATCCTGAGGTCACTGGAGCAACAGGAAAGGGCTCCATGGACCCTAAATCAACTCGAGATGAGAGCTTAGTCCCTGGCTTCGACTCAAGGGGAATACCAACTTTCCACAAGCACCTCAAGAGGAGGCTTCTCTCAGCTACAGGTATGTGAGAGGGACCCTGAGTTTGTGGCCTCAAGTGGAATGAACACCGAGATGCTCTGACGCGAAGTAAGGCCGGATATCCCGGCAGTGAATTGAATGCAGGCTCGTCTTGAATCTCCCAAGACGAAGGGATGTCTGAATCCCATGTAGAGACAGCAGAGAAATAGCTAGTTCTCTGCCTCATGGCGACCGGAGGCCTCACATCCTTTGAAAACTCGAGAGGTCCGCGGAGATCAATGCTTCCAAAGGAGACGATGCCTGACTCCTCTTGAAAATGGATAGGAGTCCCATGATCCCTGTGGCACGTGCAAAGGGGCCCTGGGTCTCCTGCCTCACGTGGAGACGCGTCCCAATTGCCATGCCAAGACTCGAGGAGAATCCCGAGGTGTCCCTCGCACCTTGGCAGGAGTCCTGACGTCGCTGGACAAACACGTGTCTGGAAGGGCCCTCCCCGTCGTAACTCGAGAATATAACCCAGGTTCCGGCCGCAACACGAGAAATACCATGAGACTTCCCCCTCGCCGCGAGATGAGTCCCGATTCCCCTGCACTGCATGCAGAGCAATTCCGTGTTCCACATCAAACGTGAAAGGAGCCTTGATTTCCTTGATGGCACTCCAGAGAAAACCCAAGATCACTATCTCAAGTCTAGAGGGATCCTGAGGTCACTGGAGCAACATGAAAGGGCTCCGTGGACCCCAAATCAACTCGAGATGAGAGCTTAGTCCCTGGCTTCGACTCAAGAGGAATACCAACTTTCCACAAGCACCTCAACAGGAGGCTTCGCTCAGCTACAGGTATGTGAGAGGGACCCTGAGTTTGTGGCCTCAAATGGAATGGACCCAGAGATGCTCTGACTCGACGTAAGGCCGGATATCCCTGCAGTGAATTGAATGCAGGCTCGTCTTCCATCTCGCAAGACGAAGGGATGTCTGAATCCCCTGTGGAGATCACAGAGAAAGACCTAGTTCTCCGCCTCATCGCGAACGGAGGCATCACATCCTTTGAAAACTCGAGAGGTCCGCTGAGATCTAGGCTTCCAAAGGAGACGATGCCTGACTCCTCTTGAAAATGGATAGGAGTCCCAGGATCCCTGTGGAACGTGGAAAGGGACCCTGGGTCTCCTGCCTCACGTGGAGACGCGGCCCAATTGCCATGACAAGACTCTAGGAAAATCCCGAGGTGTCCCTCGCACCTAAGCAGGAGTCCTGACGTCGCTGAACAAACACATGTCTGGAAGGGCCCTCCCCGTCGTAACTCCAGAATATACCCCAGGTTCCGGCCGCACCTCGAGAAAAACCATGAGACTTCCCCCTCGCCGCGATATGAGGCCTGATTCCCCTGCACTGCGTGCAGAGCAATTCCGTGTTCCACATCAAACGTGAAAGGAGACTTGATTTCCTTGATGGCACTCCAGAGAAAACCCAAGATCACTGTCTCAAGTCTAGAGGGATCCTGAGGTCACTGGAGCAACACGAATGTGCTCAGTGGACCCCAAATCAACTCGAGATGAGAGCTTAGTCCCTGGCTTCGACTCAAGAGGAATACCAACTTTCCACAAGCACCTCAAGACGAGGCTTCTCTCAGCTACAGGTATGGGAGAGGGACCCTGAGTTTGTGGCCTCAAGTGGAATGGACACCGAGATACTCTGACTCGAAGTAAGGCCGGATATCCCTGCAGTGAATTGAATGCAGGCTCGTCTTGCATCTCCCAAGACGAAGGGATGTCTGAATCCCCTGTGGATACTACAGAGAAAGACCTAGTTCTCCGACTCATCGCGGCCGGAGGCCTCACATCCTTTGAAAACTCTAGAGGTCCGCGGAGATCAATGCTTCCAAAGGAGACGATGCCTGACTCCTCTTGAAAATGGATAGGAGTTCCAGGACTCCTGTGGAACTTGGAAAGGGACACTTGGTCTCCCGCCTCACGTGGAGACGCGTCCCAATTGCCATGCCAAGACTCGAAGAGAATACCGATGTGCCCCTAGCACCTAGGCAGGAGTCCTGACGTCGCTGAACAAACACGTGTCTGGAAGGGCCCTTCCCTTCTAACTCGAGTATATACCCCAGGGTCCGTCCGCAACTCAAGAAAAACCATGAGACTTCCCATTCGCCCCGAGATGAGGCCCGATTCCCTAGCACTGGGTGCAGAGCAATACCGTGTTCCACATCAAATGTGAACGGAGCCTTGATTTCCTTGATGGCACTCCAGAGAAAACCCAAGATCACTGTCTCAAGTCTAGAGCGATCCTGAGGTAACTGGAGCAGTACAAAAATGCTCCGTGGACCCTAAATCAACTCGAGATGAGAGCTTAGTCCCTGGCTTCAACCCAGGAAGAATACCAACTTTTCACAAGCACCTCAAGAGGAGGCTTCTCTCAGCTACAGGTATGTGAGAGGGACCCTGAGTTTGTCGCCTCAAGTGGAATGCACCCCGAGATACTTTGACTTGAAGTAAGGCCGGATATCCATGCAGTGAATTGAATGCAGGCTTGTCTTCCATCTCCCAAGACGAAGGGATGTCTGAATCCCCTGTGGTGACCATAGAGAAAGACCTAGTCCTCCGCCTCAACGCGACCGGAGGCCTCACATCCTTTGAAAACTCGAGAGGTCCTCGGAGATCAATGCTTCCAAAGGAGACGATGCCTGACTCCTCTTGCAAATGGATAGGAGTCCCAGGATCCCTTTGGCACGTGGAAAGGGACCCTGGGTCTTCCGCCTCACGTGGAGACGCGTCCCAATTGCCATGCCAAGACTCGAGGAGAATCCCGAGGTGTCCCTCGCACCTAGGCAGGAGTCCTGACGTCGCTGAACAAACACGTGTCTGGAAGGGCCCTACCCGTCGTAACTCGAGAATATATCCCAGGTTCCGGCCGCAACTCGAGAAAAACCATGAGACTTCCCCCTCGCCGCGAGATGAGGCCCGATTCCACTGCACTGCTTGCAGAGCAATTCCGTGTTCCACATCAAACGTGAAAGGAGCCTTGATTTCCTTGATGACACTCCAGAGAAAACCCAAGATCACTGTCTCAAGTCTAGAGGGATCCTGAGGTCACTGGAGCAACACGAAAGGGCTCCGTGGACCCCAAATCCACTAGAGATGAGAGCTTAGTTCCTGGCTTCGACTCAAGAGGAATACCAACTTTCCACAAGCACCTCAAGAGGAGGCTTCTCTCAGCTACAGGTATGTGAGAGGGACCCTGAGTTTGTGGCCTCAAGTGGAATGGACACCGAGATGCTCTGACTCGAAGTAAGACCGAATATCCCTGCAGTGAATTGAATGCAGGCTCGTCTTGCATCTCCCAGGTCGAAGGTATGTCTGCATCCCCTGTGGAGACCACAGAGAAAGACCTAGTTCTCCGCCTCATCGCGACCGGAGGCCTCACATCCTTTGAAAACTCGAGAGGTCCGCGGAGATCAATGCTTCCAAAGGAGACGATGCCTGACTCCTCTTGAAAATGGATAGGAGTCCCAGGATCCATGTGGCATGTGGAAAGGGACCCTGGGTCTCCCGCCTCACGTGGAGACCCGTCCCAATTGCCATGTAAAGACTCGAGGAGAATCCCGAGTTCTCCCTCGCACCTAGGCAGGAGTCCTGACGTCGCTTAACAAACACGTGTCTGGAAGGGCCCTCCCCGTCATAACTCGAGAATATACCCCAGGTTCCGGCCGCAACTCGAGAAAAACCATGAGAATTCCCCTCGCCGCGAGATGAGGCCCGATTCCCCAGCACAGCATGCAGAGCAATTCCGTGTTCCACATCAAACGTGAAAGGAGCCTTGATTTCCTTGATGGCACTCCAGAGAAAACCCTAGATCACTGTCTCAATTCTAGAGGGATCCTGAGGTCACTGGAGCAACAGGAAAGGGCTCCATGGACCCTAAATCAACTCGAGATGAGAGCTTAGTCCCTGGCTTCGACTCAAGTGGAATACCAACTTTCCACAAGCACCTCAAGAGGAGGCTTCTCTCAGCTACAGGTATGTGAGAGGGACCCTGAGTTTGTGGCCTCAAGTGGAATGGACACCGAGATGCTCTGACTCGAAGTAAGGCCGGATATCCCTGCAGTGAATTGAATGCAGGCTCGCCTTGCATCTCTCACGACGAAGGGTTGTCTGAATCCCCTGTGGAGACCACAGAGAAAGACCTAGTTCTCCGCCTCATCGCGACAGGAGGCCTCACATCCTTTGAAAACTCGAGAGGTCCACGGAGATCAATGCTTAGAAAGGAGACGATGCCTGACTCCTCTTGAAAATGGATAGGAGTCCGAGGATCCCTGTGGCACGTGGAAAGGGACACTGGGTCTTCCGCCTCACGTGGAGATGCGTCCCAATTTCCATGCCAAGACTCGAGGAGAATCCCGAGGTGTCCCTCTCACCTAGGCAGGAGTCCTGACGTCGCTGAACAAATACGTGTCTGGAAGGGCCCTCCCCGTCATAACTCGAGAATATACCCCAGGTTCCGGCCACAACTCGAGAGAAACCATGAGACTTAGCCCTCGCCGCGAGATGAGGCCCGATTCCCCTGCACTGCGTGCAGCACAATTCCGTGATCGAGATCAAACGTGAAAGGAGCCTTGATTTTATTGATGGCACTCCTGAGAAAACCCAAGAACACTGTCTCAAGTCTAGAGGGATCCTGAGGACACTGTAGCCACAGGAAAGGGCTCCAAGGACCCCAAATCAACTCGAGATGAGAGCTTAGTCCCTGGCTTCGACTCAAGAGGAATACCAACTTTCCACAAGCACCTCAAGAGGAGGCTTCTCTCAGCTACACGTATGTGAGAGGGACCCTGAGTTTGTGGCCTCAAGTGGAATGGACACCGAGATGCTCTGTCTCGAAGTAAGGCCGGATATCCCTGCAGTGAATTGAATGCAGGCTCGTCTTGCATTTCCCAAGACGAAGGGATGTCTGCATCCCCTGTGGAGACCACAGAGAAAGACCTAGTTCTCCGCCTCATCGCGACCGGAGGCCTCACATCCTTTGAAAACTCGAGAGGTCCGCAGAGATCAATGCTTCCAAAGGAGACGATGCCTGACTCCTCTTGAAAATGGATAGAAGTCCCAGGATCCCTGTGGCACGTGGAAAGGGACCCTGGGTCTCCCGCCTCACGTGGAGACGCGTCCCAATTGCAATGCCGGGACTCGATGAGAATCCCGACGTGTCCCTCGCACCTAGGCAGGAGTCCTGACATCGCTGAACAAACACGTGACTGGAAGGGCCCTCCCCGTTGTAACTCGAGAATATACCCCTGGTCCCGGCCGCAACTCGAGAAAAACAATGAGACTTCCCCCTCGCCGCGCGATGAGGCCCGATTCCCCTGCACTGCGTGCAGAGCAGTTCCCTGTTCCACATCAAACGTGAAAGGAGCCTTGATTTCCTTGATGGCACTCCAGAGAAAACCCAAGATCAGTGGCTCAAGTCTAGAGGGATCCTGAGGTCACTGGAGCAACACGAAAGGGCTCCGTGGACCCCAAATCAACTCGAGATGAGAGCTTAGTCCCTGGCTTCGACTCAAGAGGAATACCAACTTTCCACAAGCACCTCAAGAGGAGGCTTCTCTCAGCTACAGGTATGTGAGAGGGACCCTGAGTTTGTGGCCTCAAGTGGAATGAACACCGAGATGCTCTGACTCGAAATAAGGCTGGATATCCCTACAGTGAATTGAATGCAGGCTCATCTTGCATCTCCCAAGACGATGGAATGTCTGCATCCCCTGTGGAGACCACAGAGAAAGGCCTAGTTCTCCGCCTCATCGCGACCGGAGGCCTCACATCCCTTGAAAACTCGAGAGGTGCGTGGAGATCAATGCTTCCAAAGGAGACGATGCCTGACTCCTCTTGAAAATGGATAGGAGTCCCAGGTTCCCTGTGGCAGGTGGAAAGGGACCCTGGGTCTCCCGCCTCATGTGGACGCGTCCAATTGCCATGCCAAGACTCGAGGAGAATCCCGAGGTGTCCCTCGCACCTATCACGTGTCTGGAAGGGTACTCCTTGTCGTAACTCGAGAATATACTCCAGGTTCCCGCCGCAACTCGAGAAAAACCATGAGACTTCCTACTCGCCGCGAGATGAGGCCCGATTCCCCTGCACTGCGTGCAGAGCAATTCCGTATCCCACATCAAACGTGAAAGGAGCCTTGATTTCCTTGATGGCACTCCAGACAAAACAAAAGATCACTTTCTCAAGTCTAGAGGGATCCTGAGGTCACTGGAGCAACACGAAAGGGCTCCGTGGACCCCAAATCTACTCGAGATGAGAACTTAGTCCCTGGCTTCGACTCAAGAAGAATTCCAACTTTCCACAAGCTCCTCAAGAGGAGTCTTCTCTCAGCTACAGGTATGTGAGAGGGACCCTGAGTTTGTGGCCTCAAGTGGAATGGACACCGAGATGCTCTGACTCGAAGTACGGCCGGATATCCCTTCAGTGAATTGAATGCAGGCTCGTCTTGCATCTCCCAAGACGACGGGATGTCTGAATCCCCTGTGGAGACCACAGAGAAAGTCCTAGTCCTCCGCCTCATCGTGACCGGAGGCCTCACATCCTTTGAAAACTCGAGAGGTCTGCAGAGATCAATGCTTCCAAAGGAGACGATGCCTGACTCCTCTTGAAAATGGAAAGGAGTCCCAGGATCCCTGTGGCACGTGGAAAGGGACCCTGGGTCTCCCGCCTCACGTGGAGACGCTTCCCCATTGCCATGCCAAGACTCGAGGAGAATCCCGAGGTGTCCCTCGCACCTAGGCAGGAGTCCTGACGTCACTGAACAAACACGTGTCTGGAAGGGCCCTCCCCGTCGTAACTCGAGAATATACCCCAGGTTCCGGCCGCAACTCGAGAAAAACCATGAGACTTCCCCCTCGCCGCGAGATGAGGCCCGATTCCCCTGCACTGAATGCAGAGCAATTCCGTGTTCCACATCAAACGTGAAAGGATCCTTGATTTCCTTGATGGCACTCCAGAGAAAACCCAAGATCACTGTCTCAAGTCTAGAGGGATCCTGAGGTCACTGGAGCAACACGAAAGGGCTCCGTGGACCCCAAATCAACTCGAGATGAGAGCTTAGTCCCTGGCTTCGACTCAAGAGGAATACCAACTTTTCACAAGCAGCTCAAGAGGAGGCTTCTCTCAGCTACAGGTAAGTGAGAGGGAACCTGAGTTTGTGGCCGAAAGTGGAATGGACACCGAGATGCTCTGACTCGAAGTAAGGCCGGATATCCCTGCAGTGAATTGAATGCAGGCACGTCTTGCATCTCCCAAGACGAAGGGATGTCTGTATCCCCTGTGGAGACCACAGAGAAAGACCTAGTTCTCCGGCTCATCGCGACCGGAGGCCTCACATCCTTTGAAAACTCAAGAGGTCCGCGGAGATCAATGCTTCCAAATCAGACGATGCCTGACGCCTCTTGAAAATGGATAGGAGTCCCAGGATCCCTGTGGCACGTGGAAAGGGACCCTGGTTCTCCCGCTTCACGTAGAGACGCGTCCCAATTGCCATGCCAAGACTCGAGGAGAATCCCGAGGTGTCCCTTGCCCCTAGGCAGGAGTCCTGACGTCGCTGAACAAACACGTGTCTGGAAGGGCCCTCCCCGTCGGAACTCGAGAATATACCCCAGGTTCCGGCCGCAACTCGAGAAAAACCATGAGATTTCCCCCTCGCCGCGAGTTGAGGCCCGATTCCCCTGCACTGCATGCAGAGCAATTCCGTGTTCCACATCAAACGTGAAAGGAGCCTTGATTTCCTTGATGGCACTCCAGAGAAAACCCAAGATCACTGTCTAAAGTCTAGAGGGATCCTGAGGTCACTGGAGCAACACGAAAGGGGTCCGTGGACCCCAAATCAACTCGAGATGAGAGCTTCGTCCCTGGCTTCTACTCAAGAGGAATACCAACTTTCCACAAGCACCTCAAGAGGAGGCTTCTCTCAGCTACAGGTATGTGAGAGGGACCCTGAGTTTGTGGCCTCAAGTGGAATGGACAGCGAGATGCTCTGAATCGAAGTAAGGCCGGATATCCCTGCAGTGAATTGAATGCAGGCTCGTCTTGCATCTCCCAAGACGAAGGTTTGTCTGAATCCACTGTGGAGGCCAGAGAGAAAGACCTAGTCCTCCGCCTCATCAAGATCGGAGGCCTCACATCCTTTGAAAACTCGAGATGTCCGCGGAGATCAATGCTTCCAAAGGAGACGATGCCTGACTCCTCTTGAAAATGGATAGGAGTCCCAGGATCCCTGTGGCACGTGGAAAGGGACCCTGGGTCTCCCGCCTCACGTGAAGATGCGTCCCAGTTGCCATGCCAAGACTCGAGGAGAATCCCGAGGTGTCCCTCGCACCTAGGCAGGAGTCCTGACGTCGCTGAACAAACACGTGTCTGGAAGGGCCCTCCCCGTCGTAACTCAAGAATATACCCCAGTTTCCGGCCGCAACTCGATAAAAACCATGAGACTTCCCCCTCGCCGCGAGATGAGGCCCGATTCCCCTGCACTGCGTGCAGAGCAATTCCGTGTTCCACATCAGACGTGAAAGGAGCCTTGATTTCCTTGATGCCACTCCAGAGAAAACCCAAAGTCACTGTCTCAAGTCTAGAGGGATCCTGAGGTCACTGGAGCAACACGAAAGGGCTCCGTGGACCCCAAATCAACTCGAGATGAGAGCTTAGTCCCTGGCTTCGCCTCAAGGGGAATACCAACTTTCCACAAGCACCTCAAGAGGAGGCTTCTCTCAGCTACAGGTATGTCAGAGGGACCCTGAGTTTGTGGCCTCAAGTGGAATGGACACCGAGATGCTCTGACTCGAAGTAAGGCCGGATATCCCTGCAGTGAATTGAATGCAGGCTCGTCTTGCATCTCCCAAGACGAAGGGATGTCTGAATCCCCTGTGGAGACCACAGAGAAAGACCTAGTTCTCCACCTATCGCGACCGGAGGCCTCACATCCTTTGAAAACTCGAGAGGTCCGCGGAGATCAATGCTTCCAAAGGAGCCGATGCCTGATTCCTCTTGAAAATGGAAAGGAGTCCCGGATCCCTTTGGCAAGTGGAAAGGGACACTGGGTCTCCCGCCTCACGTGTAGACGCGTCCCAATTGCCATGTCAAGACTCTAGGAGAATCCCGAGGTATCCCTCACGCCAAGGCAGGGGTCTTGACGTCGCTGAACAAACACGTGTATGGAAGGGCCTTTCCAATCGTAACTCTAGACTATACCCAAGGTTCCGGCCGCAACTCGAGAAGAACCATGAGACTTCCCCCTCGCCACGAGATGAGGCCCGATTCCTGTGCACTGCGTGCAGAGCATTTCCGTGTTCCACATCAAACGTTAAAGGAGCCTTGATTTCCCTGACGCCACTCCAGAGAAAACCAAAGATCACTGTCTCAAGTCTAGAGGGATCCTGAGGTCACTGTAGCAACACGAAAGGGCTCCATGGAACCCAAATCAACTCGAGATGAGAGCTTAGTCCCTGGCTTCGACTCAAGAGGAATACCAACTTTCCACAAGCACCTCAAGAGGAGGCTTCTCTCAGCTACAGGTATGTGAGAGGGACCCTGAGTTTGTGGCCTCAAGTGGCATGGACACCGAGATGCTCTGACTCGAAGTAAGGCCGGATATCCCTGCAGTGAATTGAATGCAGACTCGTCTTGCATCTCCCAAGATGATGTTATGTCTGAACCCCTGTGGAGACCACATAGAAAGACCTAGTTCTCCACCTCATCGCGACTGGAGGCCTCACATCCTTTGAAAACTCGAGAGGTCTGCGGAGGTCAATGCTTCCAAAGGAGACGATGCCTGACTCCTCTTGAAAATGGATAGGAGTCCCAGGATCCCTGTGGCACGTGGAAAGGGACCCTGGTTCTCCCGCTTCACGTGGAGACGCGTCCCAATTGCCATGCCAAGACTCGAGGAGGATCCCGAGGTGTCCCTCGCACCTAGGCAGGAGTCCTGACGTCGCTGAACAAACACGTGTCCGGAAGGGCCCTCCCTGTCGTAACTCGAGAATATAACCCAGGTTCCGGCCGCAACTCAAGAAAAACGATGAGACTTCCCCCTCGCTGCGAGATGAGGCCCGATTCCCCTGCACTGCGTGCAGACCAATTCCGTGTTCAACATCAAACGTGAAAGGAGCCTTGATTTACTTGATGGCACTCCAGAGAAAACCCAAAGTCATTGTCTCAATCTAGAGGAATCCTGAGGCCACGGTAGCAGCATGAAAGGGCTCCGTGGACCCCAAATCAACTCGAGATGAGAGCTTAGTCCCTGGGTTCGACTTAAGAGGAATACCAACTTTCCACAAGCACCTCAAAAGGAGGCTTCTCTCAGCTACAGGTATGTGAGAGGGACCCTGAGTTTGTGGCCTCAAGTGGAATGGACACCGAGATGCTCTGACTCGAAGTAATCCCGGATATCCCTGCAGTGAATTGAATGCAGGCTTGTCTTGCATCTCCCAAGACGAAGGGTTGTCTGAATCCGCTGTGGAGACCACAGAGAAAGACCTAGTCCTCCGCCTCAACACGAACGGAGGCCTCACATCCTTTGAAAACTCGAGAGGTCCGCGGAGATCAATGCTTCCAAAGGAGACGATGCCTGACTCCTCTTGAAAATGGAAAGGAGTCCCAGGATCCCTGTGGCACGTGGAAAGGGAACCTGGGTCTCCCGCCTCACGTGGAGACGCTTCCCCATTGCCATGCCAAGACTCGAGGAGAATCCCGAGGTGTCCCTCGCACCTAGGCAGGAGTCCTGACGTCACTGAACAAACACGTGTCTGGAAGGGCCCTCCCCGTCGTAACTCGAGAATAGACCCCAGGTTCCGGCCGCAACTCGAGAAAAACCATGAGACTTCCCCCTCGCCGCGAAATGAGGCCCGATTCCCCTGCACTGAATGCAGAGCAATTCCGTGTTCCACATCAAACGTGAAAGGAGCCTTGATTTCCTTGATGGCACTCCAGAGAAAACCCAAGATCACTGTCTCAAGTCTAGAGGGATCCTGAGGTCACTGGAGCAAC
This sequence comes from Dama dama, assembly GCF_033118175.1. NCBI lineage: Eukaryota > Metazoa > Chordata > Mammalia > Artiodactyla > Cervidae > Dama > Dama dama. The sequence goes on along the minus strand of NC_083697.1, from coordinate 5,783,363 downwards.
ACGAAAGGGCTCCGTGGACCCCAAATCAACTCGAGATGAGAGCTTAGTCCCTGGCTTCGACTCAAGAGGAATACCAACTTTTCACAAGCAGCTCAAGAGGAGGCTTCTCTCAGCTACAGGTAAGTGAGAAGGAACCTGAGTTTGTGGCCGCAAGTGGAATGGACACCGAGATGCTCTGACTCGAAGTAAGGCCGGATATCCCTGCAGTGAATTGAATGCAGGCACGTCTTGCATCTCCCAAGACGAAGGGATGTCTGTATCCCCTGTGGAGACCACAGAGAAAGACCTAGTTCTCCGCCTCATCGCGACCGGAGGCCTCACATCCTTTGAAAACTCAAGAGGTCCGCGGAGATCAATGCTTCCAAATCAGACGATGCCTGACGCCTCTTGAAAATGGATAGGAGTCCCAGGATCCCTGTGGCACGTGGAAAGGGACCCTGGGTCTCCCGCCTCACGTGGAGACGCGTCCCAATTGCCATGCCAAGACTCGAGGAGAATCCCGAGGTGTCCCTTGCCCCTAGGCAGGAGTCCTGACGTCGCTGAACAAACACGTGTCTGGAAGGGCCCTCCCCGTCGGAACTCGAGAATATACCCCAGGTTCCGGTCGCAACTCGAGAAAAACCATGAGATTTCCCCCTCGCCGCGAGTTGAGGCCCGATTCCCCTGCACTGCATGCAGAGCAATTCCGTGTTCCACATAAAACGTGAAAGGAGCCTTGATTTCCTTGATGGCACTCCATAGAAAACCCAAGATCACTGTCTAAAGTCTAGAGGGATCCTGAGGTCACTGGAGCAACACGAAAGGGGTCCGAGGACCCAAAATCAACTCGAGATGAGAGCTTAGTCCCTGGCTTCTACTCAAGAGGAATACCAACTTTCCACAAGCACCTCAAGAGGAGGCTTCTCTCAGCTACAGGTATGTGAGAGGGACCCTGAGTTTGTGGCCTCAAGTGGAATGGACAGCGAGATGCTCTGAATCGAAGTAAGGCCGGATATCCCTGCAGTGAATTGAATGCAGGCTCGTCTTGCATCTCCCAAGACGAAGGTTTGTCTGAATCCACTGTGGAGGCCAGAGAGAAAGACCTAGTCCTCCGCCTCATCAAGATCGGAGGCCTCACATCCTTTGAAAATTCGAGATGTCCGCGGAGATCAATGCTTCCAAAGGAGACGATGCCTGACTCCTCTTGAAAATGGATAGGAGTCCCAGGATCCCTGTGGCACGTGGAAAGGGACCCTGGGTCTCCCGCCTCACGTGGAGATGCGTCCCAGTTGCCATGCCAAGACTCGAGGAGAATCCCGAGGTGTCCCTCGCACCTAGGCAGGAGTCCTGACGTCGCTGAACAAACACGTGTCTGGAAGGGCCCTCCCCGTCGTAACTCAAGAATATACCCCAGTTTCCGGCCGCAACTCGATAAAAACCATGAGACTTCCCCCTCGCCGCGAGATGAGGCCCGATTCCCCTGCACTGCGTGCAGAGCAATTCCGTGTTCCACATCAGACGTGAAAGGAGCCTTGATTTCCTTGATGCCACTCCAGAGAAAACCCAAAGTCACTGTCTCAAGTCTAGAGGGATCCTGAGGTCACTGGAGCAACACGAAAGGGCTCCGTGGACCCCAAATCAACTCGAGATGAGAGCTTAGTCCCTGGCTTCGCCTCAAGGGGAATACCAACTTTCCACAAGCACCTCAAGAGGAGGCTTCTCTCAGCTACAGGTATGTCAGAGGGACCCTGAGTTTGTGGCCTCAAGTGGAATGGACACCGAGATGCTCTGACTCGAAGTAAGGCCGGATATCCCTGCAGTGAATTGAATGCAGGCTCGTCTTGCATCTCCCAAGACGAAGGGATGTCTGAATCCCCTGTGGAGACCACAGAGAAAGACCTAGTTCTCCACCTATCGCGACCGGAGGCCTCACATCCTTTGAAAACTCGAGAGGTCCGCGGAGATCAATGCTTCCAAAGGAGCCGATGCCTGATTCCTCTTGAAAATGGAAAGGAGTCCCAGGATCCCTTTGGCAAGTGGAAAGGGACACTGGGTCTCCCGCCTCACGTGTAGACGCGTCCCAATTGCCATGTCAAGACTCTAGGAGAATCCCGAGGTATCCCTCACGCCAAGGCAGGGGTCTTGACGTCGCTGAACAAACACGTGTATGGAAGGGCCTTTCAAATCGTAACTCTAGACTATACCCAAGGTTCCGGCCGCAACTCGAGAAGAACCATGAGACTTCCCCCTCGCCACGAGATGAGGCCCGATTCCCGTGCACTGCGTGCAGAGCATTTCCGTGTTCCACATCAAACGTTAAAGGAGCCTTGATTTCCCTGACGCCACTCCAGAGAAAACCAAAGATCACTGTCTCAAGTCTAGAGGGATCCTGAGGTCACTGTAGCAACACGAAAGGGCTCCGTGGAACCAAAATCAACTCGAGATGAGAGCTTAGTCCCTGGCTTCGACTCAAGAGGAATACCAACTTTCCACAAGCACCTCAAGAGGAGGCTTCTCTCAGCTACAGGTATGTGAGAGGGACCCTGAGTTTGTGGCCTCAAGTGGCATGGACACCGAGATGCTCTGACTCGAAGTAAGGCCGGATATCCCTGCAGTGAATTGAATGCAGACTCGTCTTGCCTCTCCCAAGATGATGTTATGTCTGAACCCCTGTGGAGACCACATAGAAAGACCTAGTTCTCGACCTCATCGCGACTGGAGGCCTCACATCCTTTGAAAACTCGAGAGGTCTGCGGAGGTCAATGCTTCCAAAGGAGACGATGCCTGACTCCTCTTGAAAATGGATAGGAGTCCCAGGATCCCTGTGGCACGTGGAAAGGGACCCTGGGTCTCCCGCTTCACGTGGAGACGCGTCCCAATTGCCATGCCAAGACTCGAGGAGGATCCCGAGGTGTCCCTCGCACCTAGGCAGGAGTCCTGACGTCGCTGAACAAACACGTGTCCGGAAGGGCCCTCCCTGTCGTAAGTCGAGAATATAACCCAGGTTCCGGCCGCAACTCAAGAAAAACGATGAGACTTCCCCCTCGCTGCGAGATGAGGCCCGATTCCCCTGCACTGCGTGCAGACCAATTCCGTGTTCCACATCAAACGTGAAAGGAGCCTTGATTTCCTTGATGGCACTCCAGAGAAAACCCAAAGTCACTGTCTCAATCTAGAGGAATCCTGAGGCCACGGTAGCAGCATGAAAGGGCTCCGTGGACCCCAAATCAACTCGAGATGAGAGCTTAGTCCCTGGGTTCGACTTAAGAGGAATACCAACTTTCCACAAGCACCTCAAAAGGAGGTTTCTCTCAGCTACAGGTATGTGAGAGGGACCCTGAGTTTGTGGCCTCAAGTGGAATGGACACCGAGATGCTCTGACTCGAAGTAATCCCGGTTATCCCTGCAGTGAATTGAATGCAGGCTCGTCTTGCATCTCCCAAGACGAAGGGTTGTCTGAATCCGCTGTGGAGACCACAGAGAAAGACCTAGTCCTCCGCCTCAACACGAACGGAGGCCTCACATCTTTTGAAAACTCGAGAGGTCCGCGGAGATCAATGCTTCCAAAGGAGACGATGCCTGACTCCTCTTGAAAATGGAAAGGAGTCCCAGGATCCCTGTGGCACGTGGAAAGGGACCCTGGGTCTCCCGCCTCACGTGGAGACGCTTCCCCATTGCCATGCCAAGACTCGAGGAGAATCCCGAGGTGTCCCTCGCACCTAGGCAGGAGTCCTGACGTCACTGAACAAACAAGTGTCTGGAAGGGCCCTCCCCATCGTAACTCGAGAATATACAACAGGTTCCGGCCGCAACTCGAGAAAAACCATGAGACTTCCCCCTCGCCGCGAGATGAGGCCCGATTCCCCTGCACTGAATGCAGAGCAATTCCGTGTTCCACATCAAACGTGAAAAGAGCCTTGATTTCCTTGATGGCACTCCAGAGAAAACCCAAGATCACTGTCTCAAGTCTAGAGGGATCCTGAGGTCACTGGAGCAACACGAAAGGGCTCCGTGGACCCCAAATCAACTCGAGATGAGAGCTTAGTCCCTGGCTTCGACTCAAGAGGAATACCAACTTTTCACAAGCAGCTCAAGAGGAGGCTTCTCTCAGCTACAGGTAAGTGAGAGGGAACCTGAGTTTGTGGCCGCAAGTGGAATGGACACCGAGATGCTCTGACTCGAAGTAAGGCTGGATATCCCTGCAGTGAATTGAATGCAGGCACGTCTTGCATCTCCCAAGACGAAGGGATGTCTGTATCCCCTGTGGAGACCACAGAGAAAGACCTAGTTCTCCGGCTCATCGCGACCGGAGGCCTCACATCCTTTGAAAACTCAAGAGGTCCGCGGAGATCAATGCTTCCAAATCAGACGATGCCTGACGCCTCTTGAAAATGGATAGGAGTCCCAGGATCCCTGTGGCACGTGGAAAGGGACCCTGGGTCTCCCGCCTCACGTGGAGACGCGTCCCAATTGCCATGCCAAGACTCGAGGAGAATCCCGAGGTGTCCCTTGCCCCTAGGCAGGAGTCCTGACGTCGCTGAACAAACACGTGTCTGGAAGGGCCCTCCCCGTCGGAACTCGAGAATATACCCCAGGTTCCGGCCGCAACTCGAGAAAAACCATGAGATTTCCCCCTCGCCGCGAGTTGAGGCCCGATTCCCCTGCACTGCATGCAGAGCAATTCCGTGTTCCACATCAAACGTGAAAGGAGCCTTGATTTCCTTGATGGCACTCCAGAGAAAACCCAAGATCACTGTCTAAAGTCTAGAGGGATCCTGAGGTCACTGGAGCAACACGAAAGGGGTCCGTGGACCCCAAATCAACTCGAGATGAGAGCTTAGTCCCTGGCTTCGACTCAAGAGGAATACCAACTTTCCACAAGCACCTCAAGAGGAGGCTTCTCTCAGCTACAGGTATGTGAGAGGGACCCTGAGTTTGTGGCCTCAAGTGGAATGGACAGCGAGATGCTCTGACTCGAAGTAAGGCCGGATATCCCTGCAGTGAATTGAATGCAGACTCGTCTTGCATCTCCCAAGATGATGTTATGTCTGAACCCTTGTGGAGACCACATAGAAAGACCTAGTTCTCCACCTCATCGCGACTGGAGGCCTCACATCCTTTGAAAACTCGAGAGGTCTGCGGAGGTCAATGCTTCCAAAGGAGACGATGCCTGACTCCTCTTGAAAATGGATAGGAGTCCCAGGATCCCTGTGGCACGTGGAAAGGGCCCCTGGGTCTCCCGCTTCACGTGGAGACGCGTCCCAATTGCCATGCCAAGCCTCGAGGAGGATCCCGAGGTGTCCCTCGCACCTAGGCAGGAGTCCTGACGTCGCTGAACAAACACGTGTCCGGAAGGGCCCTCCCTGTCGTAACTCGAGAATATAACCCAGGTTCCGGCCGCAACTCAAGAAAAACGATGAGACTTCCCCCTCGCTGCGAGATGAGGCCCGATTCCCCTGCACTGCGTGCAGACCAATTCCGTGTTCCACATCAAACGTGAAAGGAGCCTTGATTTCCTTGATGGCACTCCAGAGAAAACCCAAAGTCACTGTCTCAATCTAGAGGAATCCTGAGGCCACGGTAGCAGCATGAAAGGGCTCCGTGGACCCCAAATCAACTCGAGATGAGAGCTTAGTCCCTGGGTTCGACTTAAGAGGAATACCAACTTTCCACAAGCACCTCAAAAGGAGGCTTCTCTCAGCTACAGGTATGTGAGAGGGACCCTGAGTTTTTGGCCTCAAGTGGAATGGACACCGAGATGCTCTGACTCGAAGTAATCCCGGATATCCCTGCAGTGAATTGAATGCAGGCTCGTCTTGCATCTCCCAAGACGAAGGGTTGTCTGAATCCGCTGTAGAGACCACAGAGAAAGACCTAGTCCTCCACCTCAACACGAACGGAGGCCTCACATCCTTTGAAAACTCGAGAGGTCCGCGGAGATCAATGCTTCCAAAGGAGACGATGCCTGACTCCTCTTCAAAATGGATAGGAGTCCCAGGATCCCTGTGGCACGTGGAAAGGGACCCTGGGTCTCCCCCCTCACGTGGAGACACGTCCCAATTGCCATGCCAAGACTCGAGGAGAATCCCGAGGTGTCCCTCACACCTAGGCAGGAGTCCTGACGTTGCTGAACAAACACGTGTCTGGAAGGGCCCTCCCCGTCGTAACTCGAGAATATACCAAAGGTTCCGGCCGCAACTCGAGAAAAACCATGAGACTTCCCCCTCGCCACGAGATGAGGCCCGATTCCCCTGCACTCGTACAGAGCAATTACGTGTTCCACATCAAACGTGAAAGGAGCCTTGATTTCCTTGGTGGCACTCCAGAGAAAACCCAAGATCACTGTCTCAAGTCTAGAGGGATCCTGAAGTCACTGGAGCAACACGAAACGGCTCCGTGGACCCCAAGTCAACTCGAGATGAGAACTTAGTCCTTGGCTTCGACTCAAGAGGAATACCAACTTTCCACAAGCACCTCAAGAGGAGGCTTCTCTCAGCTACAGGTATGTGAGAGGGACCCTGAATTTGTGGCCTCAAGTGGAATGGACACAGAGATGCTCTGACTCGAAGTAAGGCCGGATATCCCTGCAGTGAATTGAATGCAAGCTCGTCTTGCATCTCCCAAGACGAAGGGATGTCTGAATCCCCTGTGGAGACCACAGAGAAAGACCTAGTTCTCCGCCTCATCCCGACCGGAGGCCTCACATCCTTTGAAAACTCGAGAGGTCCGCGGAGATCAATGCTTCCAAAGGAGACGATATCTGACTCCTCTTGAAAATGGTTAGACGTCCCAGGATCACTGTCCACATGGACGGGGACCCTGGGTCTCCCGCTTCACGTGCAGACGCGTCCAAATTGCCATGCCAAGACTCGTGGAGAATCCCGAGGTGTCCCTCGCACCTAGGCAGGAGTCCTGACGTCGCTGAACAAACACGTGTCCGGAAGGGTCCTCCCCGTCGTAACTCGAGAATATACCCCAGGTTCCGGCCGCAACTCAAGAAAAACCATGAGACTTCCCCCTCGCCGCAAGATGAGGCCCGATTCCCCTGCACAGCGTGCAGAGCAATTCCGTGTTCCACATCAAAAGTGAAAGAGCCTTGATTTCCTTGATGGCACTCCAGAGAAAACCCAAAGTCAGTGTCTCAAGTCTAGAGGGATCCTGAGGTCACTGGAGTAACACGAAAGGGCTCCGTGGACCCCAAATCAACCCGAGATGAGAGCTTAGTCCCTGGCTTCGACTCAAGTGGAATACCAACTTTCCACAAGCACCTCAAGAGGAGGCTTCTATCAGCTACAGGTATCTGAGAGGGACCCTGAATTTGTGGCCTCAAGTGGAATGGACACCGAGATGCTCTGACTCGAAGTAAGGCCGGATATCCCAACAGTGAATTGAATGCAGGCTCGTCTTGTATCTCCCAAGAAGAAGGGATGTCTGAATCCCCTGTGGAAACCACAGAGAAAGACCTAGTTCTCTGCTTCATCACGAGCAGAGGCCTCACATCCTTTGAAAACTCGAGAGGTCCGAGGAGATCAATGCTTCCAAAGGAGACGATGCCTGACTCCTCTTGAAAATGGATAGGAGTCCCAGGATCCCTGTGGCACGTGGAAAGGGACCCTGGGTCTCCTGCCTCATGTGGAGACGAGTCCCAATTGCCATGCCAAGACTCGAGGGGAATCCCGAGTTGTCCCTCGCACCTAGGCCCGAGTCCTGACGTCGCTGAACAAACACGTGTCTGGAAGGGCCCTCCCCATCGTAACTCGAGAATATACACCAGGTTCCGGCCGCAACTCGAGAAAAACCATGAGACTTCCCCCTCGCTGCGAGATGAGGCCCGATTCTCCTGCACTGCGTGCAGACCAATTCCGTGTTCCACATCAAACGTGAAAGGAGCCTTGATTTCCTTCATGTCACTGCAGAGAAAACCGAAGATCACTGTCTCAAGTCTAGAGGGATCTTGAGGTTACTGGAGCAGGACGAAAGGGCTCCATGGACCCCAAATCAACTCGAGATGAGATCTTCGTCGCTCGCTTCGACTCAAGAGCAATACCAACTTTCCACAAGCACCTCAAGAGGAGGCTTCTCTCAGCTACAGGTATGTGAGAGGGACCCTGAGTTTGTGGCCTCAAGTGGAATGGACACCGAGATGCTCTGACTCGAAGTAAGGCCGGATATCCCTGCAGTGAATTGAAAGCAGGCTCGTCTTTCATCTCCCAAGACGAAGGGATGTTTGAATCCCCCGTGGAGACCACAGAGAAAGAACTAGTTCTCCGCCTCATTGCGACCGGAGGCCTCACATCCTTTGAAAACTCGAGAGGTCCGCGGAGATCAATGCTTCCAAAGGAGACGATGCCTGACTCCTCTTGAAAATGAATAGGAGTCCCAGGATCCCTGTGGCACGTGGAAAGGGACCCTGGGTCTCCCGCCTCCCGTGGAGACGCGTCCCAATTGCCATGCCAAGACTCGAGGAGAATCCCGAGGTGTCCCTCGCACCTAGGCCCGAGTCCTGGCGTCGCTGAACAAACACGTGTCTGGAAGGGGCCTCCCCGTCGTAACTCGAGAATATACCCCAGGGTCCGTCCGCAACTCGAGAAAAAACATGAGACTTCCCCCTCGCCCCGAGATGAGGCCCGATTCCGTACACTGCGTGCAGGGTAATTCCGTGTTCCACATCAAACTTGAAAGGAGCATTGATTTCCTTGATGGCACTCCAGAGAGTATCCAAGACCACTGTCTCAAGTCTAGAGGGATCCTGAGGTCACTGGAGCAACACGAAAGGGCTCCGTGGACCCCTAATCAACTCGAGATGAGAGCTTAGTCCCTGGCTTCGACTCAAGAGGAACACCAACTTTCCACAAGCACCTCAAGAGGAGGCTTCTCTCAGCTACAGGTATGTGAGAGGGACCCTGAGTTTGTGGCATCAAGTGGAATGGACACCGAGATGCTCTGACTCGAAGTAAGGCCGGATATCCCTGCAGTGAATTGAATGCAGGCTCGTCTTGCATCTCCCAAGACGAAAGGATGTCTGAATCCCCTGTGGAGACCACAGAGAAAGACCTAGACCTCCGCCTCATCGCGACCGGAGGCCTCACATCCTTTCAAAACTCGAGAGGTCCAAGGAGATCAATGCTTCCAAAGGAGACGATGCCTGACTCCTCTTGAAAATGGATAGGAGTCCCAGGATCCCTGTGGCACGTGGAAAGGGACCCTGGGTCTCCCGCGTCACGTGGAGACGCGTCACAATTGACATGCCAAGACTCGAGGAGAATCCCAAGGTGTCCCTCGCACCAAGCAGGAGTCCGACGTCGCTGAACAAACACGTGTCTGGAAGGGCCCTCCCCGTCGTAACTCGAGAATATACCCCAGGTTCCTGCCGCAACTCGAGAAAAACCATGAGACTTCCCCCTCGCCGCGAGATGAGGCCCGATTCCCCTGCACTGCGTGCAGAGCAATTCCGTGTTCCACATCAAAGGTGAAAGGAGCATTGATTTCCTTGATGGCACTCCAGAGAAAACCCAAGATCACTTTCTCAAGTCTAGAGGGATCCTGAGGTCATTGGAGCAACACGAAAGGGCTCCGTTTACCCCAAATCAACTCGAGATGAGAGCTTAGTCCCTGGCTTCGACTCAAGAGGAATACGAACTTTCCACAAGCACCTCAAGAGGAGGCTTCTCTCAGCTACAGGTATGTGAGAGGGACCCTGAGTTTGTGGCCTCAAGTGGAATGGACACCGAGATGCTCTGACTCGAAGTAAGGCCGGATATCCCTGCAGTGAATTGAAAGCAGGCTCGTCTTGCATCTCCCAAGACGAAGGGATGTCTGAATCCCCTGTGGAGACCACAGAGAAAGACCTAGTCCTTCGCTTCATCGCGACCGGAGGCCTCACATCCTTTGAAAACTCGAGAGGTCTGCGGAGATCAATGCTTCCAAAGGAGACGATGCCTGACACCTCTTGAAAATGGATAGGAGTCCCAGGATCCCTGTGGCTCGTCGAAAGGGACCCTGGGTCTCCCGCCTCACGTGGAGACGCGTCCCAATTGCCATGCCAAGACTCGAGGAGAATCCCGACGTGTCCCTCGCACCTAGGCACGAGTCCTGACGTCGCTGAACCAACACGTGTCTGGAAGGGCCCTCCCAATCGTAACTCGAGAATATACCCCAGGTTCCGGCCGCAACTCGAGAAAAACCATGAGATTTCCCCCTTGCCGCGAGTTGAGGCCCGATTCCCCTGGACTGCGTGCAGAGCAATTCCGTGTTCCACATCAAACGTGAAAGGAGCCTTGATTTCCTTGATGGCACTCCAGAGAATTCCCAAGATCACTGTCTCAAGTCTAGAGGGATCCTGAGGTCACTGGAGCAACACAAAAGGGCTCCGTGGACCCCAAATCAACTCGAGATGAGAGCTTAGTCCCTGGCTTCGACTCAAGAGGAATACCAACTTTCCACAAGCACCTCAAGAGGAGGCTTCTCTCAGCTAGAGGTATGTGAGAGGGACCCTGATTTTGTGGCCTCAAGTGGAATGGACACCGAGATGCTCTGACTCGAAGTAAGGCCAGACATCCCAACAGTGAATTGAATGCAGGCTCGTCTTCCATCTCCCAAGACAAAGAGATGTCTGAATCCCCTGTGGAGACCACAGAGAAAGTCCTAGTCCTCCGCCTCATCGCGACCGGAGGCCCCACATCCTTTGAAAACTCAAGAGGTCCGCGGAGATCAATGCTTCCAAAGGAGACGATGCCTGACTCCTCTTGAAAATGGATAGGAGTCCCAGGATCCCTGTGGCACGTGGAAAGGGACCCTGGGTCTCCGGCCTCACTTGGAGACGCGTCCCAATTGCCATGCCAAGACTCGAGGAGAATCCCGAGGTGTCCCTCGCCCCTAGGCAGGAGTCCAGACGTCGCTGAACAAACACGTGTCTGGAAGGGCCCTCCCCATCGTTACTCGAGAATATACCCCAGGTTCCGGCCGCAACTCGAGGAAAACCATGAGATTTCCCCCTCGCCGCGAGTTGAGGCCCGATTCCCCTGGACTGCGTGCAGAGCAATTCCGTGTTCCACATCAAACGTGAAAGGAGCCTTGATTTCCTTGATGGCACTCCAGAGAAAACCCAAGATCACTGTGTCAAGTTTAGAGGGATGCTGAGGTCACTGGAGCAACACGAAATTTCCCCTTGGACCCCAAATCAACTCGAGATGAGAGCTTAGTCCCGGGCTTCGACTCAAGAGGAATACCGACTTTCCATAAGCCCCTCAAGAGGAGGCTTCTCTCAGCTACAGGTATGTGAGAGGGTCCCTGAGTTTGTGGCCTCAAGTGGAATGGACACCGAGATGCTCTGACTCGAAGTAAGGCCGGATATCCCTGCAGTGAATTGAATGCAGGCTCGTCTTGCATCTCCCAAGACGAAGGGATGTCTGAATCCCCTGTGGAGACCTCAGAGAAAGACCGACTTCTCCGCCTCATCGCGACCGGAGTCCTCACATCATTTGAAAATTCGAGAGGTCCACGGAGATCAATTCTTCCAAAGGAGACGATGCCTGACTCCTCTTGAAAATGGATAGGAGTCCCAGGATCCCTGTGGCACGTGGAAAGGGACCCTGGGTCTCCCGCCTCACGTGGAGACGCTTCCCCATTGCCATGCCAAGGCTCGTGGAGAATCCCGAGGTGTCCCTCGCACCTAGGCAGGAGTCCTGACGTCGCTGAACAAACACGTGTCTGGAAGGGCCCTCCCCCTCGTAACTCGAGAATATACCCCAGGTTCCGGCCGCAACTTGAGGAAAACCATGAGACTTCCCCCTCGCCGCGAGATGAGGCCCGATTCCCCTGCACTGCATGCAGAGCAATTCCGAGTTCCACATCAAACGTGAAAGGAGCCTTGATTTCCTTGATGGCACTCCAGAGAAAACCCAAGATCACTGTCTGAAGTCTAGAGGGATCCTGACGTCACTGGAGCAACACGAAAGTGCTCCGTGGACCCCAAATCAACTCGAGATGAGAGCTTAGACCCTGGCTTCGACTCAAGACGAATACCCACTTTTCACAAGCACCTCAAGACGAGGCTTCTCTCAGCTACAGGTATGTGAGAGGGACCCTGAGTTTGTGCCCTCAAGTGGAATGGACACCGAGATGCTCTGACTCGAAGTAAGGCCGGATATCCCTGCAGTGAATTGAATGCAGGCTCGTCTTGCATCTCCCAAGACGAAGGGATGTCTGAATCCCTGTGGAGACCTCAGAGACAGACCGACTTCTCCGCCTCATCGCGACCGGAGGCCTCACATCCTTTGAAAACTAGAGAGGTCCGCGGAGATCAATGCTTCCAAAGGAGCCGATGCCTGAATCCTCTTGAAAATGGATAGGAGTCCCAGGATCCCTGTGGCACGTGGAAAGGGACCCTGGGTCTCCCGCCTCACGTGGAGACGCGTCCAAATTGCCATGCCAAGACTCGTGGAGAATCCCGAGGTGTCCCTCGCACCTAGGCAGGAGTCCTGACGGCGCTGAACAAACACGTGTCTGGAAGGGCCCTCCCCGTCGTAACTCGAGAATATACCCCAGGTTCCGGCCGCAACTCGAGAAAAACCATGAGATTTCCCCCTTGCCGCGAGTTGAGGCCCGATTCCCCTGCACTGAATGCAGAGCAATTCCGTGTTCCACATCAAACGTGAAAGGAGCCTTGATTTCCTTGATGGCACTCCAGAGAAAACCCAAGATCACTGTCTCAAGTCTAGAGGGATCCTGAAGTCACTGGACCAACAGGAAAGGGCTTCGTGGACCCCAAATCAACTCGAGATGAGAGCTTAGACCCTGGCTTAGACTCAAGAGGAATACCAACTTTCCACAAGGACCTCAAGAGGAGGTTTCTCTCAGCTACAGTTATATTTGAGGGACCCTGATTTTGTGGCCTCAAATGGAATGGACACCGAGATGCTCTGAGTCGAAGTAAGGCCGGATATCCCTGCAGTGAATTGAATGCAGGCTCGTCTTGCATCTCCCAAGACGAAGGGATGTCTGAATCCCCTGTGGAGACCACAGAGAAAGACCTAATTCTCCGCCTCATAGCGACCGGGGGCCTCACATCCTTTGAAAATTCGAGAGGTCCGCGGAGATCAATGCTTCCAAAGGAGACGATGCCTGACTCCTCTTGAAAATGGATAGGAGTCCCAGGATCACTGTGGCACGTGGAAAGGGACCCTGGGTCTCCCGCCTTAAGTGGAGACGCGTCCAAATTGCCATGCCAAGACTCATGGAGAATCCCGAGTTGTCCCTCGCACCTAGGCAGGAGTCCTGACGTCGCTGAACAAACACGTGTCTGGAAGGCCCCTCCCCGTCGTAACTCGAGAATATACCCCAGGTTCCGGCCGCAACTCGAGAAAAACCATGAGACTTCCCCCTCGCCGCGAGATGAGGCCCGATTCCCCTGCACTGCGTGCAGAGCAATTCCGTGTTCCACATCAAACGTGAAAGGAGCCTTGATTTCCTTGATGGCACTCCAGAGAAAACCCAAGATCACTGTCTCAAGTCGAGAGGGATCCTGAGGTCACTGGAGCAACACGAAAGTGCTCCGTGGACCCAAAATCAACTCGAGATGAGAGCTTAGACCCTGGATTCGACTCAAGACGAATACTCACTTTTCACAAGCACCTCAAGACGAGGCTTCTCTCAGCTACAGGTATGTGAGAGGGACCCTGAGTTTGTGGCCTCAAGTGGAATGGACACCGAGATGCTCTGACTCGAAGTAAGGCCGGATATCACTGCAGTGAATTGAATGCAGGCACGTCTTGCATCTCCCAAGCCGAAGGGATGTCTGAATCCCCTGTGGAGACCACAGAGAAAGACCGAGTTGTCCGCCTCAACGCGACCGGAGGCCTCACATCCTTTGAAAACTCGAGAGGTCCGCGGAGATCAATGCTTTCAAAGGAGACGATGCCTGACTCCTCTTGAAAATGGATAGGAGTCCCAGGATCCCTGTGGCACGTGGAAAGGGGCCCTGGGTTTCCCGCCTCACGTGAAGACGCGTCCCAATTGCCATGCCAAGACTCGAGGAGAATCCCGAGGTGTCCCTCACACCTAGGCAGGAGTCCTGACTTTGCTGAAAAAACACGTGTCTGGAAGGGCCCTCCCCGTCGTAACTCGAGAATATACCCCAGGTTCCGGCCGCAACTCGAGAAAAACCATGAGACTTCCCCCTCGCCGCGAGATGAGGCCCGATTCCCCTGCACTGCATGCAGAGCAATTCCGTGTTCCACATCAAACGTGAAAGGAGCCTTGATTTCCTTGATGGCACTCCAGAGAAAACCCAAGATCACTGTCTCAAGTCTAGAGGGATCCTGAGGTCACTGGAGCAACACGAAAGGGCTCCGTTTACCCCAAATCAACTCGAGATGCGAGCTTAGTCCCTGGCTTCGACTCAAGAGGAATACCAACTTTTCACAAGCACCTCAAGAGGAGGCTTCTCTCAGCTACAGGTAAGTGAGAGGGACCCTGAGTTTGTGGCCTCAAGGGGAATGGACACCGAGATGCTCTGACTCGAAGTAAGGCCGGATATCCCTGCAGTGAATTGAATGCAGGCTCGTCTTGCATCTCCCAAGACGAAGGGATGTCTGAATCCCCTGTGGAGACCACAGAGAAAGACCTAGATCTCCGCCTCATCGCGAACGGAGGCCTCACATCCTTTGAAAACTCAAGAGGTCCGCGGAGATCAATGCTTCCAAATGAGACGATGCCTGACTCCTCTTGAAAATGGATAGGAGTCCCAGGATCCCTGTGGCACGTGCAAAGGGACCCTGGGTCTCCCACCTCATGTGGAGACGCGTCCCAATAGCCATGCCAAGACTCGAGGAGAATCCCGAGGTGTCCCTCGCCCCTAGGCAGGAGTCCTGACGTCGCTGAACAAACACGTGTCTGGAAGGGCCCTCCCCGTCGTAACTCGAGAATATACCCCAGGTTCCGGCCGCAACTCGAGAAAAACCATGAGATTTCCCCCTCGCCGCGAGTTGAGGCCCGATTCCCCTGCACTGAATGCAGAGCAATTCCGTGTTCCACATCAAACGTGAAAAGAGCCTTGATTTCCTTGATGGCACTCCAGAGAAAACCCAAGATCACTGTCTCAAGTGTAGAGGGATCCTGAAGTCACTGGACCAACAGGAAAGGGCTTCGTGGAACCCAAATCAACTCGAGATGAGAGCTTAGACCCTGGCTTAGACTCAAGAGGAATACCAACTTTCCACAAGGACCTCAAGAGGAGGTTTCTCTCAGCTACACGTATATTTGAGGGACCCTGATTTTGTGGCCTCAAGTGGAATGGACACCGAGATGCTCTGACTCTAAGTAAGGCCGGATATCCCTGCAGTGAATTGAATGCAGGCTCGTCTTGCATCTCCCAAGACGAAGGGATGTCTGAATCCCCTGTGGAGACCAAAGAGAAAGACCTAATTCTCCGCCTCATCGCGACCGGGGGCCTCACATCCTTTGAAAATTCGAGAGGTCCGCAGAGATCAATGCTTCCAAAGGAGACGATGCCTGACTCCTCTTGAAAATGGATAGGAGTCCCAGGATCCCTGTGGCACGTGGAAAGGGACCCTGGGTCTCCCGCCTCACGTGGAGACGCTTCCCCATTGCCATGCCAAGACTCGAGGAGAATCCCGAGGTGTCCCTCGCACCTAGGCAGGAGTCCTGACGTCGCTGAACAAACACGTGTCTGGAAGGGCCCTCCCCGTCGTAACTCGAGAATATACCACAGGTTCCGGCCGCAACTCGAGAAAAACCATGAGACGTCCCCCTCGCCGCGAGATGAGGCCCGATTCCCCTGCACTGCATGCAGAGCAATTCCGTGTTCCACATCAAACGTGAAAGGAGCCTTGATTTCCTTGATGGCACTCCAGAGAAAACCCAAGATCACTGTTTCAAGTCTAGAGGGATCCTGACGTCACTGGAGCAACACGAAAGTGCTCCGTGGACCCCAAATCAACTCGAGATGAGAGCTTAGACCCTGGCTTCGACTCAAGAGGAATACCCACTTTTCACAAGCACCTCAAGACGAGGCTTCTCTCAGCTACAGGTATGTGAGAGGGACCCTGAGTTTGTGCCCTCAAGTGGAATGGACACCGAGATGCTCTGACTCGAAGTAAGGCCGGATATCCCTGCAGTGAATTGAATGCAGGCTCGTCTTGCATCTCCCAAGACGAAGGGATGTCTGAATCCCTGTGGAGACCTCAGAGAAAGACCGACTTCTCCGCCTCATCGCGACCGGAGGCCTCACATCCTTTGAAAACTCGAGAGGTCCGTGGAGATCAATGCTTCCAAAGGAGCCGATGCCTGAATCCTCTTGAAAATGGATAGCAGTCCCAGGATCCCTGTGGCACGTGGAAAGGGACCCTGGGTCTCCCGCCTCACGTGGAGACGCATCCAAATTACCATGCCAAGACTCGAGGAGAATCCCGAGGTGTCCCTCGCACCTAGGCAGGAGTCCTGATGTCGCTGAACAAACACGTGTCTGGAAGGGCCCTCCCCGTCGTAACTCGAGAATATACCCCAGGTTCCGGCCGCAACTCGAGAAAAACCATGAGATTTCCCCCTCGCCGCGAGTTGAGGCCCGATTCCCCTGCACTGAATGCAGAGCAATTCCGTGTTCCACATCAAACGTGAAAAGAGCCTTGATTTCCTTGATGGCACTCCAGAGAAAACCCAAGATCACTGTCTCAAGTGTAGAGGGATCCTGAAGTAACTGGACCAAAAGGAAAGGGCTTCGTGGACCCCAAATCAACTCGAGATGAGAGCTTAGACCCTGGCTTAGACTCAAGAGGAATACCAACTTTCCACAAGGACCTCAAGAGGAGGTTTCTCTCAGCTACAGGTATATTTGAGGGACCCTGATTTTGTGGCCGCAAGTGGAATGGACACCGAGATGCTCTGACTCGAAGTAAGGCCGGATATCCCTGCAGTGAATTGAATGCAGGCTCGTCTTGCATCTCCCAAGACGAAGGGATGTCTGAATCCCCTGTGGAGACCACAGAGAAAGACCTAATTCTCCGCCTCATAGCGACCGGGGGCCTCACATCCTTTGAAAATTCGAGAGGTCCGCGGAGATCAATGCTTCCAAAGGAGACGATGCCTGAATCCTCTTGAAAATGGATAGGAGTCCCAGGATCACTGTGGCACGTGGAAAGGGACCCTGGGTCTCCCGCCTTAAGTGGAGACGCGTCCAAATTGCCATGCCAAGACTCATGGAGAATCCCGAGTTGTCCCTCGCACATAGGCAGGAGTCCTGACGTCGCTGAACAAACACGTGTCTGGAATGGCCCTCCCCGTCGTAACTCGAGAATATACCCCAGGTTCCGGCCGCAACTCGAGAAAAACCATGAGATTTCCCCCTTGCCGCGAGTTGAGGCCCGATTCCCCTGCACTGAATGCAGAGCAATTCCGTGTTCCACATCAAACGTGAAAGGAGCCTTGATTTCCTTGATGGCACTCCAGAGAATTCCCAAGATCACTGTCTCAAGTCTAGAGGGATCCTGAGGTCACTGGAGCAACACGAAAGGGCTCCGTGGACCCCAAATCAACTCGAGATGAGAGCTTAGTCCCTGGCTTCGACTCAAGAGGAATACCAACTTTTCACAAGCACCTCAAGAGGAGGCTTCTCTCAGCTACAGGTATGTGAGAGGGACCCTGAGTTTGTGGCCTCAAGTGGAATGGACACCGAGATGCTCCGACTCGAAGTAAGGCCGGATATCCCAACAGTGAATTGAATGCAGGCTCGTCTTGCATCTCCTAAGACGAAGAGATGTCTGAATCCCCTGTGGAGACCACAGAGAAAGACCTAGTCCTCCGCCTCATCGCGACCGGAGGCCTCACATCCTTTGAAAACTCGAGAGGTCTGCGGAGATGAATGCTTCCAAAGGAGACGATGCCGGAATCTTCTTGAAAATTGATAGGAGTCCCAGGATCCCTGTGGCACGTGGAAAGGGACCCTGGGTCTCCCGCCTCACGTGGAGACGCGTCCCAATTGCCATGCCAAGACTCGAGGGGAATCCCGAGGTGTCCCTCGCCCCTAGGTAGGAGTCCTGACGTCGATGAACAAACACGTGTCTGGAAGGGCCCTCCCCGTCGTAACTCGAGAATATACCCCAGGTTCCGGCCGCAACTCGAGAAAAACCATGAGATTTCCCCCTCGCCGCGAGTTGAGGCCCGATTCCCCTGGACTGCGTGCAGAGCAATTCCGTGTTCCACATCAAACGTGAAAGGAGCCTTGATTTCCTTGATGGCACTCCAGAGAAAACCCAAGATCACTGTCTCAAGTCTAGAGAAATCCTGAAGTCACTGGACCAACAGGAAAGTGCTTCGTGGACCCCAAATCAACTCGAGATGAGAGCTTAGACCCTGGCTTAGACTCAAGAGGAATACCAACTTTCCACAAGGACCTCAAGAGGAGGTTTCTCTCAGCTACACGTATATTTGAGGGACCCTGATTTTGTGGCATCAAGTGGAATGGACACCGAGATGCTCTGACTCGAAGTAAGGCCGGATATCCCTGCAGTGAATTGAATGCAGGCTCGTCTTGCATCTCCCAAGACGAAGGGATGTCTGAATCCCCTTTGGAGACCACAGAGAAAGACCTAATTCTCCGCCTCATAGCGACCGGGGGCCTCACATCCTTTGAAAATTCGAGAGGTCCGCGGAGATCAATGCTTCCAAAGGAGACGATGCCTGACTCCTCTTGAAAATGGATAGGAGTCCCAGGATCCCTGTGGCTCGTGGAAAGGGACCCTGGTTCTCCCGGCTCACGTGGAGATGCGTCCAAATTGCCATGCCAAGACTCGAGGAGAATCCCGAGGTGTCCCTCGCACCTAGGCAGGAGTCCTGACGTCGCTGAACAAACACGTGTCTGGAAGGGCCCTCCCCGTTGTAACTCGAGAATATACCCCAGGTTCCGGCCGCAACTCGAGAAAAACCATGAGACTTCCCCCTCGCCGCGAGATGAGGCCCGATTCCCCTGCACTGCGTGCAGAGCAATTCCGTGTTCCACATCAAACGTGAAAGGAGCCTTGATTTCCTTGATGGCACTCCAGAGAAAACCCAAGATCACTGTCTCAAGTCGAGAGGGATCCTGAGGTCACTGGAGCAACACGAAAGTGCTCCGTGGACCCAAAATCAACTCGAGATGAGAGCTTAGACCCTGGATTCGACTCAAGACGAATACCCACTTTTCACAAGCACCTCAAGACGAGGCTTCTCTCAGCTACAGGTATGTGAGAGGGACCCTGAGTTTGTGGCCTCAAGTGGAATGGACACCGAGATGCTCTGACTCGAAGTAAGGCCGGATATCACTGCAGTGAATTGAATGCAGGCTCGTCTTGCATCTCCCAAGCCGAAGGGATGTCTGAATCCCCTGTGGAGACCACAGAGAAAGACCGAGTTGTCCGCCTCAACGCGACCGGAGGCCTCACATCCTTTGAAAACTCGAGAGGTCCGCGGAGATCAATGCTTTCAAAGGAGACGATGCCTGACTCCTCTTGAAAATGGATAGGAGTCCCAGGATCCCTGTGGCACGTGGAAAGGGGCCCTGGGTTTCCCGCCTCACGTGGAGACGCGTCCCAATTGCCATGCCAAGACTCGAGGAGAATCCCGAGGTGTCCCTCACACCTAGGCAGGAGTCCTGACGTTGCTGAAAAAACACGTGTCTGGAAGGGCCCTCCCCGTCGTAACTCGAGAATATACCCCAGGTTCCGGCCGCAACTCGAGAAAAACCATGAGACTTCCCCCTCGCCGCGAGATGAGGCCCGATTCCCCTGCACTGCATGCAGAGCAATTCCGTGTTCCACATCAAACGTGAAAGGAGCCTTGATTTCCTTGATGGCACTCCAGAGAAAACCCAAGATCACTGTCTCAAGTCTAGAGGGATCCTGAGGTCACTGGAGCAACACGAAAGGGCTCCGTTTACCCCAAATCAACTCGAGATGTGAGCTTAGTCCCTGGCTTCGACTCAAGAGGAATACCAACTTTTCACAAGCACCTCAAGAGGAGGCTTCTCTCAGCTACAGGTAAGTGAGAGGGACCCTGAGTTTGTGGCCTCAAGGGGAATGGACACCGAGATGCTCTGACTCGAAGTAAGGCCGGATATCCCTGCAATGAATTGAATGCAGGCTCGTCTTGCATCTCCCAAGACGAAGGGATGTCTGAATCCCCTGTGGAGACCACAGAGAAAGACCTAGATCTCCGCCTCATCGCGAACGGAGGCCTCACATCCTTTGAAAACTCAAGAGGTCCGCGGAGATCAATGCTTCCAAATGAGACGATGCCTGACTCCTCTTGAAAATGGATAGGAGTCCCAGGATCCCTGTGGCACGTGCAAAGGGACCCTGGGTCTCCCACCTCATGTGGAGACGCGTCCCAATTGCCATGCCAAGACTCGAGGAGAATCCCGAGTTGTCCCTCGCCCCTAGGCAGGAGTCCTGACGTCGCTGAACAAACACGTGTCTGGAAGGGACCTCACCGTCGTAACTCGAGAATATACCCCAGGTTCCGGCCGCAACTCGAGAAAAACCATGAGATTTCCCCCTCGCCGCTAGTTGAGGCCCGATTCCCCTGCACTGCATGCAGAGCAATTCCGTGTTCCACATCAAACGTGAAAGGAGCCTTGATTTCCTTGATGGCACTCCAGAGAAAACCCAAGATCACTGTCTCAAGTCTAGAGGGATCCTGACGTCACTGGAGCAACACGAAATTTCCCCTTGAACCCCAAATCTACTCGAGATGAGAGCTTAGTCCCTGGCTTCGACTCAAGAGGAATACCAACTTTCCATAGCACCTCAAGAGGAGGCTTCTCTCAGCTACAGGTATGTGAGAGGGACCCTGAGTTTGTGGCCTCAAGTGGAATGGACACCGAGATGCTCTGACTCGAAGTAAGGCCGGATATCCCTGCAGTTAATTGAATGCTGGCTCGTCTTGCATCTCCCAAGACGAAGGGATGTCTGAATCCCCTGTGGAGACCTCAGAGAAAGACCGACTTCTCCGCCTCATCGCGACCGGAGGCCTCACATCCTTTGAAAACTCGAGAGGTCCGTGGAGATCAATGCTTCCAAAGGAGCCGATGCCTGAATCCTCTTGAAAATGGATAGCAGTCCCAGGATCCCTGTGGCACGTGGAAAGGGACCCTGGGTCTCCCGCCTCACGTGGAGACGCGTCCAAATTACCATGCCAAGACTCGAGGAGAATCCCGAGGTGTCCCTCGCACCTAGGCAGGAGTCCTGATGTTGCTGAACAAACACGTGTCTGGAAGGGCCCTCCCCGTCGTAACTCGAGAATATACCCCAGGTTCCGGCCGCAACTCGAGAAAAACCATGAGATTTCCCCCTCGCCGCGAGTTGAGGCCCGATTCCCCTGCACTGAATGCAGAGCAATTCCGTGTTCCACATCAAACGTGAAAAGAGCCTTGATTTCCTTGATGGCACTCCAGAGAAAACCCAAGATCACTGTCTCAAGTGTAGAGGGATCCTGAAGTCACTGGACCAACAGGAAAGGGCTTCGTGGACCCCAAATCAACTCGAGATGAGAGCTTAGACCCTGGCTTAGACTCAAGAGGAATACCAACTTTCCACAAGGACCTCAAGAGGAGGTTTCTCTCAGCTACAGGTATATTTGAGGGACCCTGATTTTGTGGCCGCAAGTGGAATGGACACCGAGATGCTCTGACTCGAAGTAAGGCCGGATATCCCTGCAGTGAATTGAATGCAGGCTCGTCTTGCATCTCCCAAGACGAAGGGATGTCTGAATCCCCTGTGGAGACCACAGAGAAAGACCTAATTCTCCGCCTCATAGCGACCGGGGGCCTCACATCCTTTGAAAATTCGAGAGGTCCGCGGAGATCAATGCTTCCAAAGGAGACGATGCCTGAATCCTCTTGAAAATGGATAGGAGTCCCAGGATCACTGTGGCACGTGGAAAGGGACCCTGGGTCTCCCGCCTTAAGTGGAGACGCGTCCAAATTGCCATGCCAAGACTCATGGAGAATCCCGAGTTGTCCCTCGCACCTAGGCAGGAGTCCTGACGTCGCTGAACAAACACGTGTCTGGAAGGGCCCTCCCCGTCGTAACTCGAGAATATACCCCAGGTTCCGGCCGCAACTCGAGAAAAACCATGAGATTCCCCCCTTGCCGCGAGTTGAGGCCCGATTCCCCTGCACTGAATGCAGAGCAATTCCGTGTTCCACATCAAACGTGAAAGGAGCCTTGATTTCCTTGATGGCACTCCAGAGAATTCCCAAGATCACTGTCTCAAGTCTAGAGGGATCCTGAGGTCACTGGAGCAACACGAAAGGGCTCCGTGGACCCCAAATCAACTCGAGATGAGAGCTTAGTCCCTGGCTTCGACTCAAGAGGAATACCAACTTTTCACAAGCACCTCAAGAGGAGGCTTCTCTCAGCTACAGGTATGTGAGAGGGACCCTGAGTTTGTGGCCTCAAGTGGAATGGACACCGAGATGCTCCGACTCGAAGTAAGGCCGGATATCCCAACAGTGAATTGAATGCAGGCTCGTCTTGCATCTCCCAAGACGAAGAGATGTCTGAATCCCCTGTGGAGACCACAGAGAAAGACCTAGTCCTCCGCCTCATCGCGAACGGAGGCCTCACATCCTTTGAAAACTCAAGAGGTCCGCGGAGATCTATGCTTCCAAATGAGACGATGCCTGACTCCTCTTGAAAATGGATAGGAGTCCCAGGATCCCTGTGGCACGTGCAAAGGGACCCTGGGTCTCCCACCTCATGTGGAGACGCGTCCCAATTGCCATGCCAAGACTCGAGGAGAATCCCGAGGTGTCCCTCGCCCCTAGGTAGGAGTCCTTACGTCGCTGAACAAACACGTGTCTGGAAGGGCCCTCCCCGTCGTAACTCGAGAATATACCCCAGGTTCCGGCCGCAACTCGAGAAAAACCATGAGATTTCCCCCTCGCCGCGAGTTGAGGCCCGATTCCCCTGCACTGCTTGCAGAGCAATTCCGTGTTCCACATCAAACGTGAAAGGAGCCTTGATTTCCTTGATGGCACTCCAGAGAAAACCCAAGATCACTGTCTCAAGTCTATAGGGATCCTGAGGTCACTGGAGCAACACGAAATTTCCCCTTGGACCCCAAATCAACTCGAGATGAGAGGTTAGTCCCTGGCTTCGACTCAAGAGGAATACCAACTTTCCATAGCACCTCAAGAGGAGGCTTCTCTCAGCTACAGGTATGTGAGAGGGACCCTGAGTTTGTGGCCTCAAGTGGAATGGACACCGAGATGCTCTGACTCGAAGTAAGGCCGGATATCCCTGCAGTTAATTGAATGCAGGCTCGTCTTGCATCTCCCAAGACGAAGGGATGTCTGAATCCCCTGTGGAGAACTCAGAGAAAGACCGACTTCTCCGCCTAATCGCGACCGGAGGCCTCACATCCTTTGAAAACTCGAGAGGTCCGCGGAGATCAATGCTTCCAAAGGAGCCGATGCCTGAATCCTCTTGAAAATGGATAGGAGTCCCAGGATCCCTGTGGCACGGGGAAAGGGACCCTGGGTCTCCCGCCTCACGTGGAGACGTGTCCAAATTGCCATGCCAAGACTCGTGGAGAATCCCGAGGTGTCCCTCACACCTAGGCAGGAGTCCTGACGGCGCTGAACAAACACGTGTCTGGAAGGCCCTCCCTGTCGTAACTCGAGAATATACCCCAGGTTCCGGCCGCAACTCGAGAAAAACCATGAGATATCCCCCTTGCCGCGAGTTGAGGCCCGATTCCCCTGCACTGAATGCAGAGCAATTCCGTGTTCCACATCAAACGTGAAAGGAGCCTTGATTTCCTTGATGGCACTCCAGAGAAAACCCAAGATCACTGTCTCAAGTCTACAGGGATCCTGAGGTCACTGGAGCAACACGAAAGGGCTTCATGGACCCCAAATCAACTCGAGATGAGAGCTTAGACCCTGGCTTAGACTCAAGAGGAATACCAACTTTCCACAAGGACCTCAAGAGGAGGTTTCTCTCAGCTACAGGTATATTTGAGGGACCCTGATTTTGTGGCCTCAAGTGGAATGGACACCGAGATGCTCTGACTCGAAGTAAGGCCGGATATCCCTGCAGTGAATTGAATGCAGGCTCGTCTTGCATCTCCCAAGACGAAGGGATGTCTGAATCCCCTGTGGAGACCACAGAGAAAGACCGAGTTGTCCGCCTCAAGGCGACCGGACGCCTCACATCTTTTGAAAACTCGAGAGGTCCGCGGAGATCAATGCTTCCAAAGGAGCCGATGCCTGAATTCTCTTGAAAATGGATAGGAGTCCCAGGATCCCTGTGGCACGGGGAAAGGGACCCTGGGTCTCCCGCCTCACGTGGAGACGTGTCCAAATTGCCATGCCAAGACTCGTGGAGAATTCCGAGGTGTCCCTCACACCTAGGCAGGAGTCCTGACGGCGCTGAACAAACACGTTTCTGGAAGGCCCTCCCTGTCGTAACTCGAGAATATACCCCAGGTTCCGGCCGCAACTCGAGAAAAACCATGAGATTTCCCCCTTGCCGCGAGTTGAGGCCCGATTCCCCTGCACTGAATGCAGAGCAATTCCGTGTTCCACATCAAACGTGAAAGGAGCCTTGATTTCCTTGATGGCACTCCAGAGAAAACCCAAGATCACTGTCTCAAGTCTACAGGGATCCTGAGGTCACTGGAGCAACACGAAAGGGCTTCATGGACCCCAAATCAACTCGAGATGAGAGCTTAGACCCTGGCTTAGACTCAAGAGGAATACCAACTTTCCACAAGGACCTCAAGAGGAGGCTTCTCTCAGCTACAGGTATGTGAGAGGGACCCTGAGTTTGTGGCCTCAAGTGGAATGGACACCGAGATGCTCTGACTCGAAGTAAGGCCGGATATCCCTGCAGTGAATTGACTGCAGGCTCGTCTTGCATCTCCCAAGACGAAGGGATGTCTGAATCCCCTGTGGAGACCACAGAGAAAGACCTAGTTCTCCGCCTCATAGCGACCGGGGGCCTCACATCCTTTGAAAATTCGAGAGGTCCGCGGAGATCAATGCTTCCAAAGGAGACGATGCCTGACTCCTCTTGAAAATGGATAGGAGTCCCCGGATCCCTGTGGCACGTGGAAAGGGACCCTGGGTCTCCCGCCTCACGTGGAGACGCGTCCAAATTGCCATGCCAAGACTCGTGGAGAATCCCGAGGTGTCCCTCGCACCTAGGCAGGAGTCCTGACGGCGCTGAACAAACACGTGTCTGGAAGGGCCCTCCCCGTCGTAACTCGAGAATATACCCCAGGTTCCGGCCGCAACTCGAGAAAAACCATGAGACTTCCCCCTCGCCGCGAGTTGAGGCCCGATTCCACTGCACTGCGTGCAGAGCAATTCCGTGTTCCACTTCAAACGTGAAAGGAGCCTTGATTTACTTGATGGCACTCCAGAGAAAACCCAACATCACTGTCTCAAGTCTAGAGGGATCATGAGGTCACTGGAGCAACACGAAAGGGCTCCGTGGACCCCAAATCAACTCGAGATGAGAGCTTAGTCCCTGGCTTAGACTCAAGAGGAATACCAACTTTCCACAAGCACCTCAAGAGGAGGCTTCTCTCAGCTACAGGTAAGTGAGAGGGACCCTGAGTTTGTGGCCTCAAGTGGAATGGACACCGCGATGCTCTGACTCGAAGTAAGTCCGGACATCCCTGCAGTGAATTGAATGCAGGCTCATCTTACATCTCCCAAGACGAAGGGATGTCTGAATCCCCTGTGCAGAACACAGAGAAAGACCTAGTCCTCCGCCTCAACGCGACCGGAGGCCTCACATCCTTTGAAAACTCGAGAGGTCTGCGCAGATCAATGCTTCCAAAGGAGACGATGCCTGACACCTCTTGAAAATGGATAGGAGTCCCAGGATCCCTGTGGCACGTGGAAAGGGACCCTGGGTCTCCCGCCTCACGTGGAGACGCGTCCCCATTGCCATGCCAAGACTCGAGGAGAATCCCGAGGTGTCCCTCGCACCTAGGCAGGAGTCCTGACGTCGCTGAACAAACACGTGTCTGGAAGGGCCCTCCCCGTCGTAACTCGAGAATATACCCCAGGTTCCGGCCGCAACTCGAGAAAAAACATGAGACTTCCCCCTCGCAGCGACATGAGGCCCGATTCCCCTGCAATGCGTGCAGAGCAATTCCGTGTTCCACATCAAACGTGACAGGAGCCTTGATTTCCTTGAAGGCACTCCAGAGAAAACCCAAGATCACTGTCTCAAGTCTAGAGGGATCCTGAGGTCACTGGAGCAACACGAAAGGGCTCCGTGGACGCCAAAACAACTCGAAATGAGAGGTTAGAGCCTGGCTTCGACTCAAGAGGAATACCAACTTTCCACAAGCACCTCAAGAGGAGGCTTCTCTCAGCTACAGGTAGGTGAGAGGGACCCTGAGTTTGTGGCCTCAAGTGGAATGGACACCGAGATGCTCTGACTCGAAGTAAGGCCGGATATCCCTGCAGTGAATTGAATGCATGCTCGTCTTGCATCTCCCAAGACGAAGGGATGTCTGAATCCCCTGTGGAGACCACAGAGAAAGACCTAATTTTCCGCCTCATCGCGACCGGTGGCCTCACATCCTTTGAAAATTCGAGAGGTCCGCGGAGATCAATGCTTCCAAAGGAGACGATGCCTGACTCCTCTTGAAAATGGATAGGAGTCCCAGGATCCCTGTGGCACGTGGAAAGGGACCCTGGTTCTCCGACCTCACGTGGAGACGCGTCCCAATTGCCATGCCAAGACTCCAGGAGAATCCCGAGGTGTCCCTCGCACCTAGGCAGGCGTCCTCACGTCGCTGAACAAACCCGTGTCTGGACAGGTCCTCCCCGTCGTAACTCGAGAATATACCCCAGGTTCCGGCCGCAACTCGAGAAAAACCATGAGACTTCCCCCTCCCCGCGAGATGAGGCCAGATTCCCCTGCACTGAGTGCACACCAATTCCGTGTTCCACATCAAACGTGAAAGGAGCCTTGATTTCCTTGATGGCACTCCAGAGAAAACCCAAGATCACTGTCTCAAGTCTAGAGGGATCCTGAGGTCACTGGAGCAACACGAAAGGGCTCCGTGGACCCCAAATCAACTCGAGATGAGAGCTTAGTCCATGGCTTCAAATCGAGAGGAATACCAACTTTCCACAAGCACCTCAAGAGAAGGCTTCTCTCACCTAATGGTATGTGAGAGGGACCCTGAGTTTGTCGCCTCAAGTGGAATGGACACCGAGATGCTCTGACTCAACGTAAGGCCAGATATCCCTGCAGTGAATTGAATGCAGGCTCGTCTTGCATCTCCCAAGACGAAGGGTTGTCTGAATCCCCTGTGGAGCCCACAGAGAAAGACATAATTTTCCGCCTCATCGCGACCGGTGGCCTCACATCCTTTGAAAATTCGAGAGGTCCGCGGAGATCAATGCTTCCAAAGGAGACGATGCCTGACTCTTCTTGAAAATGGATAGGAGTCCCAGGATCCCTGTGGCTCGTGGAAAGGGACCCTGGTTCTCCCGGCTCACGTGGAGATGCGTCCAAATTGCCATGCCAAGACTCGAGGAGAATCCCGAGGTGTCCCTCGCACCTAGGCAAGAGTCCTCACGTCGCTGAACAAAACCGTGTCTGGAAGGGCCCTCCCCGTCGTAACTCGAGAATATACCCCAGGTTCCGGCCGCAACTCGAGAAAAACCATGAGACTTCCCCCTCCCCGCGAGATGAGGCCCGATTCCCCTGCACTGAGTGCAGACCAATTCCGTGTTCCACATCAAACGTGAAAGGAGCCTTGATTTCCTTAATGGCACTCCAGAGAAAACCCAAGATCACTGTCTCAAGTCTAGAGGGATCCTGAGGTCACTGGAGCAACACGAAAGGGCTCCGTGGACCCCAAATCAACTCGAGATGAGAGATTAGTCCCTGGCTTCGACTCAAGAGGAATACCAACTTTCCACAAGCCCCTCAAGAGGAGGCTTGTCTCAGCTACAGGTATGTGAGAGGGACCCTGAGTTTGTGGCCTCAAGTGCAATGGACACCGAGATGCTCTGACAAGAAGTAAGGCCGGATATAACTGCAGTGAATTGAATGCAGGCTCATCTTGCATCTCCCAAGACGAAGGGATGTCTGAATCCCCTGTGCAGAACACAGAGAAAGACCTAGTCCTCCGCCTCAATGCGACCGGAGGCCTCACATCCTTTGAAAACTCGAGAGGTCCGCGGAGATCAATGCTTCCAAAGGAGACGATGCCTGACTCCTCTTGAAAATGGATAGGAGTCCCAGGATCCCAGTGGCACGTGGAAAGGGACCCTGGGTCTCCCGCCTCACGTGGAGACGCGTCCCAATTGCCATGGCAAGACTCGATGAGAATCCCGAGGTGTCCCTCGCACCTAGGCAGGAGTCCTGACGTCGCTGAACAAACCCGTGTCTGGAAGGGCCCTCCCCGTCGTAACTCGAGAATATACCCCAGGTTCCGGCCGCAACTCGAGAAAAACCATGAGATTTCCCCCTCGCCGCGAGTTGAGGCCCGATTCCCCTGCACTGCGTGCAGAGCAATTCCGTGTTCCACTTCAAACGTGAAAGGAGCCTTGATTTCCTTGATGGCACTCCAGAGAAAACCCAAGATCACTGTCTCAAGTCTAGAGGGATCCTGAGGTCACTGGAGCAACACGAAAGGGCTCCGTGGACCCCAAATCAACTCGAGATGAGAGCTTAGTCCCTGGCTTAGACTCAAGAGGAATACCAACTTTCCACAAGCACCTCAAGAGGAGGCTTCTCTCAGCTACAGGTAAGTGAGAGGGACCCTGAGTTTGTGGCCTCAAGTGCAATGGACACCGAGATGCTCTGATTCGAAGTAAGGCTGGATATCTCTGCAGTGAATTGAATGCAGGCTCGTCTTGCATCTCCCAAGACGAAGGGATGTCTGAATCCCCTGTGGAGACCACAGAGAAAGACCTAGTCCTCCGCCTCATCGTGAACGGAGGCCTCACATCCTTTGAAAACTCGAGAGGTCTACAGAGATCAATGCTTCCAAAGGAGACGATGCCTGACTCCTCTTGAAAATGGATAGGAGTCCCAGGATCCCTGTGGCACGTGGAAAGGGACCGTGGGTCTCCCGCCTCACGTGGAGACGCGTCCCAATTGCCATGCCAAGACTTGAGGAGAATCCCGAGGTGTCCCTCGCACCTAGGCAGGAGTCCTGACGTCGCTGAACAAACCCGTGTCTGGAAGGGCCCTCCCCGTCGTAACTCGAGAATATACCCCAGGTTCCGGCCGCAATTCGAGAAAAACCATGAGACTTCCCCCTCGCAGCGACATGAGGCCCGATTCCCCTGCACTGCGTGCAGAGCAATTCCGTGTTCCACATCAAACGTGAAAGGAGCTTTGATTTCCTTAATGGCACTCCAGAGGAAACCCAAGATCACTGTCTCAAGTCTAGAGGGATCCTGAGGTCACTGTAGCAACACGAAAGGGCTCCGTGGACCCCAAATCAACTCGAGATGAGAGCTTAGTCTCTGGCTTCCACTCAAGAGGAATACCAACTTTCCACAAGCACCTCAAGAGGAGGCTTCTCTCAGCTACAGGTATGTGAGAGGGACCCTGAGTTTGTGGCCTCAAGTGGAATGGCCACCGAGATGCTCTGACTCGAAGTAAGGCCGGATATCCCTGCAGTGAATTGAATGCAGGCTCGTCTTGCATCTCCCAAGACGAAGGGTTGTCTGAATCCGCTGTGGAGCCCACAGAGAAAGACCTAGTCCTACGCCTCAACGCAACCGGAGGCCTCACATCCTTTGAAAACTCGAAAGGTCCGCGGAGATCAATACTTCCGAAGGAGACGATGCCTGACTCCTCTTGAAAATGGATAGGAGTCCCAGGATCCCTGTGGCACGTGGAAAGGGACACTGGGTCTCCCGCCTCACGTGGAGACGCGTCCCAATTGCCATGCCAAGACTCGAGGAGAATCCCGAGGTGTCCCTCGCACCTAGGCAGGAGTCCTGACGTCGCTGAACAAACACGTGTCTGGAAGGGCCCTCCCCGTCGTAACTCGAGAATATACCCCAGGTTCCGGCTGCAACTCGAGAAAAACCATGAGACTTCACTATCGCCGCGAGATGAGGCCCGATTCCCCTGCCCTGCGTGCAGAGCAATTCCGTATTCCACATCAAAAATAAAAGGAGCCTTGATTTCCTTGATGGCACTCCAGAGAAAACCCAAGATCACTGTCTCAAGTCTAGAGGGATCCTGAGGTCACTGGAGCAACACGAAAGGGCTCCGTGGACCCCAAATCAACTCGAGATGAGAGCTTAGTCCATGGATTCAAATCGAGAGGAATACCAACTTTCCACAAGCACCTCAAGAGGAGGCTTCTCTCAGCTAATGGTATGTGAGAGGGACCCTGAGTTTGTCGCCTCAAGTGGAATGGACACCGAGATGCTCTGACTCAACGTAAGGCCAGATATCCCTGCAGTGAATTGAATGCAGTCTCGTCTTGCATCTCCCAAGCCGAAGGGTTGTCTGAATCCCCTGTGGAGACCACAGAGAAAAACATAATTTTCCGCCTCATCGCGACCGGTGGCCTCACATCCTTTGAAAATTCGAGAGGTCCGCGGAGATCAATGCTTCCAAAGGAGACGATGCCTGACTCCTCTTGAAAATAGATAGGAGTCCCAGGATCCCTGTGGCTCGTGGAAAGGGACCCTGGTTCTCCCGGCTCACGTGGAGATGCGTCCAAATTGCCATGCCAAGACTCGAGGAGAATCCCGAGGTGTCCCTCGCACCTAGGCAAGAGTCCTCACGTCGCTGAACAAAACCGTGTCTGGAAGGGCCCTCCCCGTCGTAACTCGAGAATATACCCCAGGTTCCGGCCGCAACTCGAGAAAAACCATGAGACTTCCCCCTCCCCGCGAGATGAGGCCCGATTCCCCAGCACTGAGTGCAGACCAATTCCGTGTTCCACATCAAACTTGAAAGGAGCCTTGATTTCCTTGATGGCACTCCAGAGAAAACCCAAGATCACTGTCTCAAGTCTAGAGGGATCCTGAGGTCACTGGAGCAACACGAAAGGGCTCCGTATAACCCAAATCAACTCGAGATGAGAGCTTAGTCCCTGGCTTCAACTCAAGAGGAATACCAACTTTAAACAAGCACATCAAGAGGAGGCTTCTCTCAGCTACAGGTATGTGAGAGGGCCCCTGAGTTTGTGGCCTCAAGTGGAATGGACACCGAGATGCTCTGACTCGAAGTAAGGCCGGATATCCCTGCAGTGAATTGAATGCAGGCTCGTCTTGCATCTCCCAAGACGAAGGGATGTCTGAATCCCCTGTGGAGACCACAGAGAAAGACCTAATTTTCCGCCTCATCGCGACCGGTGGCCTCACATTCTTTGAAAATTCGAGAGGTCCGCGGAGATCAATGCTTCCAAAGAAGACGATGCCTGACTCCTCTTGAAAATGGATAGGAGTCCCAGGATCCCTGTGGCACGTGGAAAGGGACCCTGGTTCTCCCGCCTCACGTGGAGACGCGTCCAAATTGCCATGCCAAGACTCGAGGAGAATCCCGAGGTGTCCCTCGCACCTAGGCAGGAGTCCTCACGTCGCTGAACAAACACGTGTCTGGAAGGGCCCTCCCCGTCGTAACTCGAGAATATACCCCAGGTTCCGGCCGCAACTCGAGAAAAACCATGAGACTTCCCCCTCCCCGCGAGATGAGCCCCGATTCCTCTGCACTGAGTGCAGACCAATTCCGTGTTCCACATCAAACGTGAAAGGAGCCTTGATTTCCTTAATGGCACTCCAGAGAAAACCCAAGATCACTGTCTCAAGTCTAGAGGGATCCTGAGGTCACTGTAGCAACACGAAAGGGCTCCGTGGACCCCAAATCAACTCGAGATGAGAGCTTAGTCCCTGGCTTCGACTCAAGGGGAATACCAACTTTCCACAAGCACCTCAAGAGGAGGCTTCTCTCAGCTAATGGTATGTGAGAGGGACCCTGAGATTGTGGCCTCAAGTGCAATGGACACCGAGATGCTCTGACTCGAAGTAAGGCTGGATATCCCTGCAGTGAATTGAATGCAGGCTCGTCTTGCATCTCCCAAGACGAAGGGATGTCTGAATCCCCTGTGGATACCACAGAGAAAGACCTAGTCCTCCGCCTTATCGTGACCGGAGGCCTCACATCCTTTGAAAACTCGAGAGGTCTGCAGAGATCAATGCTTCCAAAGGAGACGATGCCTGACTCCTCTTGAGAATGGATAGGAGTCCCAGGATCCCTGTGGCACGTGGAAAGGGACACTGGGTTTCACGCCTCACGTAGACACGCGTCCCAATGCCATGCCAAGACTCGAGGAGAATCCCGAGGTGTCCCTCGCACCTAGGCAGGAGTCCTGACGTCCCTGAACAAACACGTGTCTGGAAGGGCCCTCCCCGTCGTAACTCGAGAATATACCCCAGGTTCCGGCCGCAACTCGAGAAAAACCATGAGACTTCCCCATCGCCGCGAGATGAGGCCCGATTCCCCTGCCCTGCGTCCAGAGAAATTCCGTATTCCACATCAAAAAAGAAAGGAGCCTTGATTTCCTTGTTGGCACTCCAGAGAAAACCCAAGATCACTGTCTCAAGTCTAGAGGGATCCTTAGGTCACTGGAGCAACAGGAAAGGGCTCCGTGGACCCCAAATCAACTCGAGATGAGAGCTTAGTCCCTGGCTTCAAATCGAGAGGAATACCAACTTTCCACAAGCACCTCAAGAGGAGGCTTCTCTCAGCTACAGGTATGTGAGAGGGCCCCTGAGTTTGTGGCCTCAAGTGGAATGGACACCGAGATGCTCTGACTCGAAGTAAGGCCGGATATCCCTGCAGTGAATGGAATGCAGGCTCATCTTACATCTCCCAAGACGAAGGGATGTCTGAATCCCCTGTGGAGACCCCAGAGAAAGACCTAATTTTCCGCCTCATCGCGACCGGTGGCCTCACATCCTTTGAAAATTCCAGAGGTCCACGGAGATCAATGCTTCCAAAGGAGACGATGCCTGACTCCTCTTGAAAATGGATAGGAGTCCCAGGATCCCTGTGGCACGTGGAAAGGGACCCTGGTTCTCCCGCCTCACGTGGAGATGCGTCCAAATTGCCATGCCAAGACTCGAGAAGAATCCCGAGGTGTCCCTCGCACCTAGGCAGGAGTCCTCACGTCGCTGAACAAACACGTGTCTGGAAGGGACCTCCCCGTCGTAACTCGAGAATATACCCCAGGTTCCGGCTGCATTTCGAGAAAAACCATGAGACTTCCCCCTCCCCGCGAAATGAGGCCCGATTCCCCTGCACTGAGTGCAGACCAATTCCGTGTTCCACATCAAACGTGAAAGGAGCCATGATTTCCTTAATGGCACTCCAGAGAAAACCCAAGATCACTGTCTCAAGTCTAGAGGGATCCTGAGGTCACTGGAGCAACACGAAAGGGCTCCGTGGACCCCAAATCAACCCGAGATGAGAGCTTAGTCCCTGGCTTCGACTCAAGAGGAATACAAACTTTCCACAAGCACCTCAAGAGGAGGCTTCTCTCAGCTACAGGTATGTCAGAGGGACCCTGAGTTTGTGGCCTCAAGTGGAATGGACACCGAGATGCTCTGACTTGAAGTAAGGCCGGATATCCCTGCAGTGAATTGAATGCAGGCTCGTCTTGCATCTCCCAAGACGAAGGGTTGTGTGAATCCCCTGTGGAGCCCACAGAGAAAGACCTAGTCCTCCGCCTCAACGCGACCGGAGGCCTCACATCCTCTGAAAACTCGAGAGGTCCGCGGAGATCAATGCTTCCAAAGGAGACGATGCCTGACTCCTCTTGAAAATGGATAGAAGTCCCAGGATCCCTGTGGCATGTGGAAAGGGACCCTGGGTCTCCCGCCTCACGTGGAGACGCGTCCCAATTGCCATGCCAAGACTCGAGGAGAATCCCGAGGTGTCCCTCGCACCTAGGCAGGAGTCCTGACGTCCCTGAACAAACACGTGTCTGGAAGGTCCCTCCCCGTCGTAACTCGAGAATATACCCCAGGTTCCGGCCGCAACTCGAGAAAAACCATGAGATTTCCCCCTCGCCGCGAGATGAGGCCCGATTCCCCTGCACTGCGTGCAGAGCAATTCCGTGTTCCACTTCAAACGTGAAAGGAGCCTTGATTTCCTTGATGGCACCCCAGAGAAAACCCAAGATCACTGTCTCAAGTCTAGAGGGATCCTGAGGTCACTGGAGCAAGAAGAAAGTGCTCCGTGGACTCCAAATCAACTCGAGGTGAGAGCTTAGTCCCTGGCTTAGACTCAAGAGGAATACCAACTTTCCACAAGCACCTCAAGAGGAGGCTTCTCTCAGCTACAGGTATGTGAGAGGGACCCTGAGTTTGTGGCCTCAAGTGGAATGGACACCGAGATGCTCTGACTCGAAGTAAGGCCGGATATCCCTGCAGTGAATTGAATGCAGGCTCGTCTTGCATCTCCCAAGACGAAGGGTTGTCTGAATCCCCTGTGGAGACCACAGAGAAAGACCTCGTTCTCCGCCTCATCGAGACCAGAGGCCTCACATCCTTTGAAAACTCGAGAGGTCGGCGGAGATCAATGCTTCCAAAGGAGAAGATGCCTGACTCTTCTTGAAAATGGATAGGAGTCCCAGGATCCCTGTGGCACGTGGAAAGGGACCCTGGGTCTCCCGCCTCATGTGGAGACGCATCCCCATTGCCATGCCAAGACTCGAGGAGAATCCCGAGGTGTCCCTCGCACCTAGGCAGGAGTCCTCACGTCGCTGAACAAACACGTGTCTGGAAGGGCCCTCCCCGTCGTAACTCGAGAATATACCCCAGGTTCCGGCCGCAACTCGAGAAAAACCATGAGAATTCCCCCTCACCGCGAGATGAGGCCTGATTCCCCTGCACTGCGTGCAGAGCAATGCCTGAGCAGCGCAGACGGAGAGAGCAGCGCCAGCCCCTCCCCGCAGCGCCAGCCCGTCCCCGCAGCACAAGCCCCTCCCCCCGGAGCGACGTAACTAGCTACCTGAATAAGAGTCCACCTCCGCCCGCCTGTGTCATGGCGGAAATGAGGCTCTGAAGAGACCGGCAAACAGAAGCCAAATAAACAAATGGAACCGCTTCAGAAGGGACTGGTGCAACAGATTAAAATCCCTCTAGGAAACATTGACTACACCGGAGGAGCCTGTAGGTATCGAGAAGCGTAAGCTGGAACGAGGAGCTATCTGAAACTGAGCCGAACCCACACTGACCGCAACAGCTCCAGAGAAACTCCTAGATATAATTTTACTTTTTTCTCTTTTTTTAATTTTTTTTCTTTTTTTCTTTTTTCTTTTTTATTTTTTCTCTTTTATTTTCCTTTAAAATCCCCTATTACTCCCCCATTACTCCTTAACTTTCATTTCCATAGACTTTTACGATTTTTTAATTAGGGGGAAAAAAAAGTTTTTTTTTTCCTTTTTTTTTTCTTTTTTTTCTTTTTTTTTTCTTTTTCTTTCTTTTTTTTCCTTTTTTTCTTTCCTTTTTCTCTTCTATTTTCTATTTTTCTTTTTCTCTTATTTCTTTTAAATTCCTCTAGTACTCCTCTACTACTCCTTAATTTTCATTTTCAATGCACTATAACCTTACAAAAAAAAAAAAAAAGAAGAGAAGCCCTATTTTTAAACTGAAGATTATTCTCTCCCAATCTTGACTCTCTGTTTTCTACCTCAGAACACCTCTATTTCCTCCTTTCCCCTTCTCTTCCCAATCCAATTCTGTGAATCTTTGTAGGTGACTGTGCTACGGAGAACACTCTGGGAACAGACAGCTGTGTAGATCTGTCTCTCTCCTCTTGAGTCCCCCTTTTTCTCCTCCTGTTCATCTCTATCTCCCTCCTCCCTCTCCTCTTCTTCATGTGACTCTGTGAACCTCTCTGGGTGTCCCTAACGGGGGAGAATCTTTTAGCCATTAACCTAGAAGTTTTCTTATCAGGGCTGCATAGTTGGAGAAGTCCTGAGACTACAGGAAGAATAAAACTGAAATCCAGAGGCAGGAGACTTAAGCCCAAAACCTGAGAACACCAGAAAACTCCTGACTACAAGGAACTTTAAGTGATAAGTGACTGTCCAAAAGCCTCCATACCTACACTGAAACCAACTACCACACAAGAGCCAATAAGTTTTAGAGCAAGACATACCACGCAAATTCTCCAGCAACGCAGGAACATAGCCCTGAACATCAACATACAGGCTGCCCAAGGTCACACCTAACACATAGACCCATCTCAAAACTCATTACTGGGCACTCCATTGCTTTCCAAAGAGAAGAAATCAAGTTCCACACACCAGAACACTGATGCAAGCTTCCCTAACCAGGAAACCTTGACAAGCCAATCGTCTAACCCCATCCACTGGGTTAATCCTCCACAACAAAAAGGAACCACAGACCTCCAGAATACAGAAAGCCCACTCCAGATACAGCAATCTAAACAAGATGAAAAGGCAAAGAAATACCCAACAGGTAAAGGAACATGAAAAATGTCCACCAAGTCAAACAAAAGAGGAGGAGATAGGGAATCTACCTGAAAAAGAATTTAGAATAATGATAATAAAAATGATCCAAAATCTTGAAAACAAAATGGAGTTACAGATAAATAGCCTGGAAACAAAGATTGAAAAGATTCAAGAACTGTTTAATAAAGACCTAGAAGAAATAAAAAAGAGTCAATTACAAATGAATAATGCAATGAATGAGATCAAAAACACTTTGGAGGGAACCAAGAGTAGAATAACGGAGGCAGAAGATAGGATAAGTGAGGTAGAAGATAAAATGGTGGAAATAAATGAAGCAGAGAGGAAAAAAGAAAAAAGGATCAAAAGAAATGAGGACAACCTCAGGGACCTCTGGGACACTGTGAAACGCCCCAACATTCGAATCATAGGAGTTCCAGAAGAAGAAGACAAAAAGAAGGGCCATGAGAAAATACTCGAGGAGATAATAGCTGAAAACTTCCCTAAAATGGGGAAGGAAATAGCCACCCAAATCCAAGAAACCCAGAGAGTCCCAAACAGGATAAACCCAAGGCGAAACACCCCAAGACACATATTAATCAAATTAACAAAGATCAAACACAAAGAACAAATATTAAAAGCAGCAAGGGAAAAACAACAAATAACACACAAAGGGATTCCCATAAGGATAACAGCTGATCTATCAATAGAAACCCTCCAGGCCAGAAGGGAATGGCAGGACGTACTGAAAGTAATGAAAGAGAATAACCTACAACCTAGATTACTGTATCCAGCAAGGATCTCATTCAGATATGAAGGAGAATTCAAAAGCTTTACAGATAAGCAAAAGCTGAGAGAATTCAGCACCACCAAACCAGCTCTTCAACAAATGCTAAAGGATCTTCTCTAGACAGGAAATGCAGAAAGGTTTTATAAATGTGAACCCAAAACAACAAAGTAAATGGCAACGGGAACACACCTATCAATAATTACCCTAAATGTAAATGGGTTGAATGCCCCAACCAAAAGACAAAGATTGGCTGAATGGATACAAAAACAAGACCCCTATATATGCTGTCTACAAGAGACCCACCTCAAAACAAGAGACACATACAGACTAAAAGTGAAGGGCTGGAAAAAAATATTTCATGCAAACGGAGACCAAAAGAAAGCAGGAGTCGCAATACTCATGTCAGATAAAATAGACTTTCAAATAAAGGAAGTGAAAAGAGACAAAGAAGGACACTACATAATGATCAAAGGATCAATCAAAAAAAGAAGATATAACAATTATAAATATATATGCACCCAACATAGGAGCACCGCAATATGTACGGCAAACGCTAACAAGTATGAAAGAGGAAATTAATAGTAACACAATAATAGTGGGAGACTTTAATACCCCACTCACAACTATGGATAGATCAACTAAACAGAAAATTAACAAGGAAACACAAACCTTAAATGACACAATGGACCAGCTAGACCTAATTGATATCTATAGGACATTTCACCCCAAAACAATCAACTTCACCTTTTTCTCAAGTGCACACGGAACATTCTCCAGAATAGATCACATCCTGGGCCATAAATCTGGTCTTGGAAAATTCAAAAAAATTGAAATCATTCCAGTTATCTTTTCTGACCACAGTGCAGTAAGATTAGATCTCAATTACAGGGAAAAAATTGTTAAAACTTCAAACATATGGAGGCTAAATAACACGCTTCTGAATAACCAACAAATCATAGAAGAAATCAAAAAAGAAATCAAAATATGTATAGAAATGAATGAAAATGAAAACACAACAACCCAAAACCTATGGGACACTGTAAAAGCAGTGCTAAGGGGAAGGTTCATAGCATTACAGGCTTACATCAAGAAACAGGAAAAAAACCAATTAAATAACCTAACTCTACACCTAAAGCAATTAGAGAAGGAAGAAATGAAGAACCCCAGAGTTAGCAGAAGGAAAGAAATCTTAAAAATCAGGGCAGAAATAAATGCAAAAGAAACTAAAGAGACCATAGCAAAAATCAACAAAGCTAAAAGCTGGTTTTTTGAAAAAATAAACAAAATTGACAAACCATTAGCAAGACTCATTAAGAAACAAAGAGAGAAAAACCAAATTAACAAAATTAGAAATGAAAATGGAGAGATCACAACAGACAACACTGAAATACAAAGGATCATAAGAGACTACTACCAGCAGCTCTATGCCAATAAAATGGACAACTTGGATGAAATGGACAAATTCTTAGAAAAGTATAACTTTCCAAAACTGAACCAGGAAGAAATAGAAGATCTTAACAGACCCATCACAAGCAAGGAAATCGAAACTGTCATCAAAAATCTTCCAGCAAACAAAAGCCCAGGACCAGATGGCTTCACAGCTGAATTCTACCAAAAATTTAGAGAAGAGCTAACACCTATCTTACTCAAACTCTTCCAGAAAATTGCAGAAGAAGGTAAGCTTCCAAACTCATTCTATGAGGCCACCATCACCCTAATTCCAAAACCAGACAAAGATGCCACAAAAAAAGAAAACTACAGGCCAATATCACTGATGAACATAGATGCAAAAATCCTTAACAAAATTCTAGCAAACAGAATCCAACAACATATTAAAAAAATCATACACCATGACCAAGTGGGCTTTATCCCAGGAATGCAAGGATTCTTTAATATCCGCAAATCAATCAATGTAATACACCACATTAACAAATTGAAAGATAAAAACCATATGATTATCTCAATAGATGCAGAGAAAGCCTTTGACAAAATTCAACACTCATTTATGATTAAAACTCTCCAAAAAGCAGGAATAGAAGGAACATACCTCAACATAATAAAAGCTATATATGACAAACCCACAGCAAGCATCACCCTCAATGGTGAAATATTGAAGGCATTTCCCCTGAAATCAGGAACAAGACAAGGGTGCCCACTCTCACCACTACTATTCAACATAGTGTTGGAAGTGCTGGCCACAGCAATCAGAGCAGAAAAAGAAGTAAAAGGAATCCAGATAGGAAAAGAAGAAGTAAAACTCTCACTGTTTGCAGATGACATGATCCTCTACATAGAAAACCCTAAAGATTCTACCAGAAAATTACTAGAGCTAATCAATGAATATAGTAAAGTTGCAGGATATAAAATTAACACACAGAAATCCCTTGCATTCCTATATACTAACAATGAAAAAACAGACAGAGAAATTAAGGAAACAATACCATTCACCATTGCAACAAAAAGAATAAAATACTTAGGAGTATATCTACCTAAAGAAACAAAGGACCTATACATAGAAAACTATAAAACACTGATGAAAGAAATCAAAGAGGACACAAACAGATGGAGAAACATACCGTGTTCATGGATTGGAAGAATTAATATTGTCAAAATGGCTATTCTACCCAAAGCAGTCTATAGATTCAATGCAATCCCTATCAAGCTACCAACGGTATTTTTCACAGAACTAGACCAAAGAATTTCACAATTTGTATGGAAATACAAAAAACCTCGAATAGCCAAAGTAATCTTGAGAAAGAAGAATGGAACTGGAGGAATCAACCTGCCTGACTTCAGACTCTACTACAAAGCCACAGTCATCAAGACAGTATGGTACTGGCACAAAGACAGAAATATAGATCAATGGAACAGAATAGAAAGCCCAGAGATAAATGCACGAACCTATGGACACCTTATCTTTGACAAAGGAGGCAAGGATATACAATGGAAAAAAGACAACCTCTTTAACAAGTGGTGCTGGGAAAACTGGTCAACCACTTGTAAAAGAATGAAACTAGAACACTTTCTAACACCATACACAAAAATAAACTCAAAATGGATTAAAGATCTAAATGTAAGACCAGAAACTATAAAACTCCTAGAGGAGAACATAGGCAAAACACTCTCCGACATAAATCAAAGCAAGATCCTCTATGACCCACCTCCCAGAATATTGGAAATAAAAGCAAAACTAAACAAATGGGACCTAATGAAACTTAAAAGCTTTTGCACTACAAAGGAAACTATAAGTAAGATGAAAAGACAGCCCTCAGATTGGGAGAAAATAATAGCAAATGAAGAAACAGACAAAGGACTAATCTCAAAAATATACAAGCAACTCCTGCAGCTCAATTCCAGAAAAATAAATGACCCAATCAAAAAATGGGCCAAAGAACTAAACAGACATTTCTCCAAGGAAGACATACAGATGGCTAACAAACATATGAAAAGATGCTCAACATCACTCATTATTAGAGAAATGCAAATCAAAACCACAATGAGGTACCATTACACGCCAGTCAGGATGGCTGCTATCCAAAAGTCTACAAGCAATAAATGCTGGAGAGGGTGTGGAGAAAAGGGAACCCTCTTACACTGTTGGTGGGAATGCAAACTAGTACAGCCGCTATGGAAAACAGTGTGGAGATTTCTTAAAAAACTGGACATAGAACTGCCATATGACCCAGCAATCCCACTTCTGGGCATACACACTGAGGAAACCAGATCTGAAAGAGACACGTGCACCCCAATGTTCATTGCAGCACTGTTTATAATAGCCAGGACATGGAAGCAACCTAGATGCCCATCAGCAGATGAATGGATAAGGAAGCTGTGGTACATATATACCATGGAATATTACTCAGCCATTAAAAAGAATTCATTTGAACCAGTCCTAATGAGATGGATGAAGCTGGAGCCCCTTATACAGAGTGAAGTAAGCCAGAAAGATAAAGAACATTACAGCATACTGACACATGTATATGGAATTTAGAAAGGTGATAACGATAACCCTATATGCAGAACAGAAAAAGAGACACAGAAATACAGAACAGACTTTTGAACTTTGAGGGAGAATGTGAGGGTGGGATATTTCAAAAGAACAGCATGTATACTATCTATGGTGAAACAGATCACCAGCCCAGGTGGGATGCACGAGACAAGTGCTCCGGCCTGGTGCACTGGGAAGACCCAGAGGAATCGGGTGGAGAGGGAGGTTGGAGGGGGGATCGGGATTGGGAATACATGTAAATCCATGGCTGATTCATATCAATGTATGACAAAACCCACTGGAAAAAAAAATAATAATAATAAAAATTAAAAAAAATAATAAAAAAAAAAAAAAAAGAAAATGGATAGGAGTCCCAGGATCCCTGTGGCACGTGGAAAGGGACCCTGGATCTCCCACCTCACATGTAGACGCCTCCCAATTGCCATGCCAAGACTCGAGGAGAATCCCGAGGTGTCCCTCGCACCTAGGCATGGGTCCAGACGTCGCTGAACAAACACGTGTCTGGAAGGGCCCTCCCCGTCGTAACTCGAGAATATACCCCAGGTTCCGGCCGCAACTCGAGAAAAACCATGAGATTTCCCCCTCGCCGCGAGATGAGGCCCGATTCCCCTGCACTGCGTGCAGAGCAATTCCGTGTTCCCCATCAAACTTGATAGGAGCCTTGATTTCCTTGATGGCACTCCAGAGAAAACCCAAGATCACTGTCTCAAGTCTAGAGGGATCCTGAGGTCACTGGAACAACACGAAAGGGCTCCGGGGACCCGAAATCAACTCGAGATGAGAGCTTATTCCCTGGCTTCGACTCAAGAGGAATACCAAGTTTCCACAAGCACCTCAAGAGGAGGCTTCTCTCAGCTACAGGTATGTGAGAGGGACTCTGAGATTGTGGCCTCAAGTGGAAAGGACACCGAGATGCTGTGACTCGAAGTAAGGCC
The DNA here is from genome assembly GCF_033118175.1 of Dama dama. NCBI lineage: Eukaryota > Metazoa > Chordata > Mammalia > Artiodactyla > Cervidae > Dama > Dama dama. The sequence continues at coordinate 5,741,167 of NC_083697.1, read as the reverse complement.
GGATATCCCTGCAGTGAATTGAATGCAGGCTCGTCTTGCATCTCCCAAGACGAAGGGATGTCTGAATCCCCTGTGGAGACCTCAGAGAATGTCCTAGTACTCTGCCTCAACGCGACAGGAGGCCTCACATGCTTTGAAAACTCGAGATGTCTGCGGAGATCAATGCTTCCAAAGGAGACGATGCCTGACTCCTCTTGAAAATGGATAGGAGTCCCAGGATCCCTGTGGCACGTGGAAAGGGACCCTGGGTCTCCCGCCTCACATGGAGACGTGTCCCAATTGCCATGCAAAGAATCGAGGAGTATCCCGAGGTGTCCCTCGCACCTAGGCAGAAGTCCTGACGTCGCTGAACAAACACGTGTCTGGAAGGGCCCTCCCCGTCGTAACTCGAGAATATACCCCAGGTTTCGTCCTCAACTTGAGAAAAACCATGAGACATCCCTCTTGCCGCGAGATGAGGCCCGATTTCCCTGCACTGCGTGCAGAGCAATTCCGTGTTCCACATCAAACTTGAAAGGAGCCTTGATTTCCTTGATGGCACTCCAGAGAAAACCCAAGATCACTGTCTCAAGTCTAGAGGGATCCTGAGGTCACTGGAGCAACACGAAAGGGCTCCGTGGACCCCAAATCAACTCGAGATGAGAGCTTAGTCCCTGGCTTCGACTCAAGAGGAATACCAACTTTCCACAAGCACCTCAAGAGGAGGCTTCTCTCAGCTACAGGTATGTGAGAGGGACCCTGAGTTTGTGGCCTCAAGTGGAATGGACACCGAGATGCTCTGACTCGAAGTAAGGCCGGATATCCCTGCAGTGAATTGAATGCAGGCTCGTCTTGCATCTCCCAAGACGAAGGGATGTCTGAATCCCGTGTGGAGACCGCAGAGAAAGACCGAGTTCTCCGCCTCATCGCGACCGGAGGCCTCACATCCTTTGAAAACTCGAGAGGTCCGCGGAGATCAATGGTTCCAAAGGAGACGATGCCTGACTCCTCTTGAAAATGGAAAGGAGTCCCAGGATCCCCGTGGCACGTGGAAAGGGACCTTGGGTCTCCCGCCTCACGTGGAGACGCGTCCCAATTGCCATGCCAAGACTCGAGGAGAATCCCGAGGTGTCCCTCGCACCTAGGCAGGAGTCCTGACGTCGCTGAACAAACACGTGTCTGGAAGGGCCCTCCCCGTCGTAACTCGAGAATATACCCCAGGTTCCGGCCGCAACTCGAGAAAAACCATGAGACTTCCCCCTCGCCGCGAGATGAGGTCCGATTCCCCTGCACTGCGTGCAGAGTAATTCCGTGTTCCACATCAAACTTGAAAGGAGCCTTGATATCCTTGAAGGCACTCCAGAGAAAACCCAAGATCACTGTCTCAAGTCTAGAGGGATCCTGAGGTCACTGGAGCAACACGAAAGGGCTCCGTGGACCCCAAATCACCTCGACATGAGAGCTTAGTCCCTGGATTCGACTCAAGAGGAATACCAACTTTCCACAAGCACCTCAAGAGGAGGCTTCTCTCAGCTACTGGTATGTCAGAGGGACCCTGAGTTTGTGGCCTCAAGTGCAATGGACACCGAGATGCTCTGACTCGAAGTAAGGCCGGATATCCCTGCAGTGAATTGAATGCAGGCTCGTCTTGCATCTCCCAAGACGAAGGGATGTCTGAATCCCCTGTGGAGACCACAGAGAAAGACCTAGTCCTCCGCCTCATCGTGACCGGAGGCCTCACATCCTTTGAAAACTTGAGAGGTCTGCAGAGATCAATGCTTCCAAAGGAGACGATGCCTGACTCCTCTTGAAAATGGATAGGAGTCCCAGGATCACTGTGGCACGTGGAAAGGGACCGTGGGTCTCCCGCCTCACGTGGAGACGCGTCCCAATTGCCATGCCAAGACTTGAGGAGAATCCCGAGGTGTCCCTCGCACCTAGGCAGGAGTCCTGACATCGCTGAACAAACACGTGTCTGGAAGCGCCCTCCCCGTCGTAACTCGAGAATATACCCCAGGTTCCGGCCACAACTCGAGAAAAACCATGAGACTTCCCCCTCGCCGCGAGATGAGGCCCTATTCCCCTGCACTGCGTGCAGAGCAATTCCGTGTTCCACATCATACGTGAAAGGAGCCTTGATTTCCTTGATGGCACTCCAGAGAAAACCCAAGATCACTGTCTCAAGTCTAGAGGGATCCTGAGGTCACCGGAGCAACACGAAAGGGCTCCGTGGACCCCAAATCAACTCGAGATGAGAGATTAGTCCCTGGCTTCAACTCAAGAGGAATACGAACTTTCCACAAGCCCCTCAAGAGGAGGCTTCTCTCAGCTACAGGTATGTGAGAGGGACCCTGAGTTTGTGGCATCAAGTGGAATGGACACCGAGATGCTCTGACTCTAAATAAGGCCGGATATCCCTACAGTGAATTGAAAGCAGGCTCATCTTGCATCTCCCAAGACGAAGGGATGTCTGAATCCGCTGTGCAGAACACAGAGAAAGAACTAGTCCTCCGCCTCAACGCGACCGGAGGCCTCACATCCTTTGAAAACTCGAGAGGTCTGCAGAGATCAATGCTTCCAAAGGAGACGATGCCTGACTCCTCTTGAAAATGGATAGGAGTCCCAGGATCACTGTGGCAAGTGGAAAGGGACCCTGGGTCTCCCGCCTCACGTGGAGACGCCTCCCAATTGCCATGCCAAGGCTCGAGGAGAATCCCGAGGTGTCCCTCGAACCTAGGCAGGGTCCTGACGTCGCTGAAAAAACACGTGTCTGGAAGGGCCCTCCCCGTCGTAACTCGAGAATATACCCAAGGTTCCGGCCGCAACTCGAGAAAAACCATGAGATTTCCCCCTCGCCGCGAGTTGAGGCCCGATTCCCCTGCACTGCATGCAGAGCAATTCCGTGTTCCACATCAAACGTGAAAGGAGCCTTGATTTCCTTGATGGCTCTCCAGAGAAAACCCAAGATCACTGTCTCAAGTCTAGAGGGATCCTGAGGTCACTGGAGCAACACGAAAGGGCTCCGTGGACCCCAAATCAACTCGAGATGAGAGCTTAGTCCCTGGATTCAAATCGAGAGGAATACCAACTATCCACAGGCACCTCAAGAGGAGGCTACTCTCAGCTAATGGTATGTGAGAGGGACCCTGTGTTTGTAGCCTCAAGTGGAATGGACACCGAGATGCTCTGACTCGAAGTAAGGCCGGATATCCCTGCAGTGAATTGAATGCAGGCTCGTCTTGCATCTCCCAAGACGAAGGGATGTCTGAATCCCCTGTGGAGACGACAGAGAAAGACCTAGTCCTCTGCCTCATCGCGACCGGAGGCCTCACATCCTTTGAAAATTCGAGAGGTCCGCGGAGATCAATGCTTCCAAAGGAGACGATGTCTGACTCCTCTTGAAAATGGATAGGAGTCCCAGGATCCCTGTGGCACGTGGAAAGGGACCCTGGGTCTCCCGCCTCACGTGGAGACGCGTCCCAATTGCCATGCCAAGACTCGAGGAGAATCCTGAGGTGTCCCTCGCACCTAGGCAGGAGTCCTGACATCGCTGAACAAACACGTGTCTGGAAGCGCCCTCCCCGTCGTAACTCGAGAATATACCCCAGGTTCCGGCCACAACTCGACAAAAACCATGAGACTTCCCCCTCGCCGCGAGATGAGGCCCTATTCCCATGCACTGCGTGCAGAGCAATTCCGTGTTCCACATCATACGTGAAAGGAGCCTTGATTTCCTTGATGGCACTCCAGAGAAAACCCAAGATCACTGTCTCAAGTCTAGAGGGATCCTGAGGTCACCGGAGCAACACGAAAGGGCTCCGTGGACCCCAAATCAACTCGAGATGAGAGATTAGTCCCTGGCTTCAACTCAAGAGGAATACGAACTTTCCACAAGCCCCTCAAGAGGAGGCTTCTCTCAGCTACAGGTATGTGAGAGGGACCCTGAGTTTGTGGCATCAAGTGGAATGGACACCGAGATGCTCTGACTCGAAATAAGGCCGGATATCCCTGCAGTGAATTGAAAGCAGGCTCATCTTGCATCTCCCAAGACGAAGGGATGTCTGAATCCGCTGTGCAGAACACAGAGAAAGAACTAGTCCTCCGCCTCAACGCGACCGGAGGCCTCACATCCTTTGAAAACTCGAGAGGTCTGCAGAGATCAATGCTTCCAAAGGAGACGATGCGTGACTCCTCTTGAAAATGGATAGGAGTCCCAGGATCACTGTGACAAGTGGAAAGGGACCCTGGGTCTCCCGCCTCACGTGGAGACGCCTCCCAATTGCCATGCCAAGGCTCGAAGAGAATCCCGAGGTGTCCCTCGCACCTAGGCAGGGTCCTGACGTCGCTGAAAAAACACGTGTCTGGAAGGGCCCTCCCCGTCGTAACTCGAGAATATACCCAAGGTTCCGGCCGCAACTCGAGAAAAACCATGAGATTTCCCCCTCGCCGCGAGTTGAGGCCCGATTCCCCTGCACTGCATGCAGAGCAATTCCGTGTTCCACATCAAACGTGAAAGGAGCCTTGATTTCCTTGATGGCTCTCCAGAGAAAACCCAAGATCACTGTCTCAAGTCTAGAGGGATCCTGAGGTCACTGGAACAACACGAAAGGGCTCCGTGGACCCCAAATCAACTCGAGATGAGAGCTTAGTCCCTGGATTCAAATCGAGAGGAATACCAACTATCCACAAGCACCTCAAGAGGAGGCTACTCTCAGCTAATGGTATGTGAGAGGGACCCTGTGTTTGTGGCCTCAAGTGGAATGGACACCGAGATGGTCTGACTCGAAGTAAGGCCGGATATCCCTGCAGTGAATTGAATGCAGGCTCGTCTTGCATCTCCCAAGACGAAGGGATGTCTGAATCCCCTGTGGAGACGACAGAGAAAGACCTAGTCCTCTGCCTCATCACGACCGGAGGCCACACATCCTTTGAAAATTCGAGAGGTCCGCGGAGATCAATGCTTCCAAAGGAGACGATGTCTGACTCCTCTTGAAAATGGATAGGAGTCCCAGGATCCCTGTGGCACGTGGAAAGGGACCCTGGGTCTCCCGCCTCACGTGGAGACGCGTCCCAATTGCCATGCCAAGACTCGAGGAGAATCCTGAGGTGTCCCTCGCACCTAAGCAGGAGTCCTGACGTCGCTGAACAAACACGTGTCTGGAAGGGCCCTCCCCGTCGTAACTCGAGAATATACCCCAGGTTCCGGCCGCAACTCGAGAAAAACCATGAGACTTCCCCATCGCCGCGAGATGAGGCCCGATTCCCCTGCCCTGCGTGCAGAGCAATTCCGTATTCCACATCAAAAATGAAAGGAGCCTTGATTTCCTTAATGGCACTCCAGAGAAAACCCAAGATCACTGTCTCAAGTCTAGAGGGATCCTGAGGTCACTGGAGCAACACGAAAGGGCTCCGTGGACCCCAAATCAACTCGAGATGAGAGCTTATTCCCTGGCTTCAAATCGAGAGGAATACCAACTTTCCACAAGCACCTCAAGAGGAGGCTACTCTCAGCTAATGGTATGTGAGAGGGACCCTGAGTTTGTCGCCTCAAGTGGAGTGGACACCGAGATGCTCTAACTCGAAGTAAGGCCAGATATCCCTGCAGTGAAGTGAATGCAGGCTCGTCTTGCATCTCCCAAGACGAAGGGATGTCTGAATCCCCTGTGGAGACCACAGAGAAAGCCCTAGTCCTCCACCTCATCGTGACCGGAGGCCTCACATCGTTTGAAAACTCGAGAGGTCTGCGGAGATCAATGCTTCCAAAGGAGACGATGCCTGACTCCTCTTGAAAATGGATAGGAGTCCCAGGATCCCTGTGGCACGTGGAAAGGGACACTGGGTCTCCCGCCTCACGTGGAGACGCGTCCTAATTGCCATGCCAAGACTCGAGGAGAATCCCGAGGTGTCCCTCGCACCTAGGCAGGAGTCCTGACGTCGCTGAACAAACACGTGTCTGGAAGGGCCCTCCCCGTCGTAACTCGAGAATATACCCCAGGTTCCGGCCGCAACTCGAGAAAAACCATGAGACTTCCCCATCGCCGCGAGATGAGGCCCGATTCCCCTGCCCTGCGTGCAGAGCAATTCCGTATTCCACATCAAAAATGAAAGGATCCTTGATTTCCTTGATGGCACTCCAGAGAAAACCCAAGATCACTGTCTCAAGTCTAGAGGGATCCTGAGGTCACTGGAGCAAAACGAAAGGGCTCCGTGGACCCCAAATCAACTCGAGATGAGAGCTTAGTCCCTGGCTTCGACTCAAGAGGAATACCAACTTTCCACAAGCACCTCAAGAGGAGGCTTCTCTCAGCTACAGGTATGTGAGAGGGACCCTGAGTTTGTGGCCTCAAGTGGAATGGACACCGCGATGCTCTGACTCGAAGTAAGGCCGGATATCCCTGCAGTGAATTGAATGCAGGCTCGTCTTGCATCTCCCAAGAAGAGGGTTGTCTGAATCCCCTGTGGAGACCACAGAGAAAGACCTAATTCTCCTCCTCCTCGCGACCGGAGGCCTCACATCCTTTGAAAACTCGAGAGGTCCGCGGAGATCAATGCTTCCAAAGGAGACGATGCCTGACTCCTCTTGAACATGGATAGGAGTCCCAGGATCCCTGTGGCACGTGGAAAGGGACACTTGGTCTCACGCCTCACGTGGAGACGCGTCCCCATTGCCATGCCAAGACTCGAGGAGAATCCCGAGGTGTCCCTCGCACCTGGGCAGGAGTCCTGATGTCGCTGAACAAACACGTGTCTGGAAGGGCCCTCCCCGTCGTAACTTGAGAATATACCCCAGGTTCCGGCCGCAACTCGAGAAAAACCATGAGACTTCCCCCTCGTCGCGACATGAGGCCCGATTCCCCTGCACTGCGTGCAGAGCAATTCCGTGTTCCACTTCAAACGTGAAAGGAGACTTGATTTCCTTGATGGCACTCAGAGAAAACCCAAAATCACTGTCTCAAGTCTAGAGGGATCCTGAGGTCACTGGAGCAACACGAAAAGGCTCCGTGCACCCCAAATCAACTGGAGATGAGAGCTTAGTCCCTGGCTTCGAGTCAAGAGGAATACCAACTTTCCACAAGCACCTCAAGAGGAGGCTTCTCTCAGCTACAGGTATGTGTGAGGGACCCTGAGTTGCTGGCCTCAAGTGGAATGGACACCGAGATGGTCTGACTCGAAGTAAGGCCGGATATCCCTGCAGTGAATTGAATGCAGGCTCGTCTTGCATCTCCCAAGACGAAGGGATGTCTGAATCCCCTGTGGAGACCACAGAGAAAGACCTAATTCTCCGCCTCATCGCGACCGGAGGCCTCACATCCTTTGAAAATTCGAGAGGTCCACGGAGATCAATGCTTCCAAAGGAGACGATGCCTGACTCCTCTTGAAAATGGATAGGAGTCCCAGGATCCCTGTGGCACGTGGAAAGGGACACTTGGTCTCACGCCTCACGTGGAGACGCGTCCCCATTGCCATGCGAAGACTCGAGGAGAATCCCGAGGTGTCCCTCGCACCTAGGAAGGAGTCCTGACGACGCTGAACAAACACGTGTCTGGAAGGGCCCTCCCCATCGTAACTCGAGAATATAACCCAGGTTCCGGCCGCAACTCGAGAAAAACCATGAGACTTCCCCCTCGCCGCAAGATGAGACCCAATTCACCTGCACTGCGTGCAGAGCAATTCCGTGTTCCACATCAAACGTGAACGGAGCCTTGATTTCCTTGATGGCACTCCAGAGAAAACCCAAGATCACTGTCTCAAGTCTAGAGGGATCCTGAGGTCACTGGAGCAACACGAAAGGGCTCCGTGGACCCCAAATCAACTCGAGATGAGAGCTTAGTCCCTGGCTTCGACTCAAGAGAAATACCAACTTTTCACAAGCACCTCAAGAGGAGGCTTCTCTCAGCTACAGGTATGTGAGAGGGCCCCTGAGTTTGTGGCCTCAAGTGGAATGGACACCGAGATGCTCTGACTCGAAGTAAGGCCGAATATCTCTGCAGTGAATTGAATGCACGCTGGTCTTGCATCTCCCAAGACGAAGGGATGTCTGAATCCCCTGTGCAGACCACAGAGAAAGACCTAGTCCTCCGCCTCATCAAGACCGGAGGCCTCACATCCTTTGAAAACTCGAGAGGTCCGCGGAGATCAATGCTTCCAAAGGAGACGATGCCTGACTCCTCTTGAAAATGGATAGGAGTCCCAGGATCCCTGTGGCACGTGGAAAGGGACCCTGCGGCTCCCGCCTCACGTGGAGACGCGTCCCAATTGCCATGCCAAGACTCGAGGAGAATCCCGAGGTGTCCTCGCACCTAGGCAGGAGTCCTGACGTCGCTGAACAAACACGTGTATGGAAGGGCCCTCCCCGTCGTAACTCGATTATATACCCCAGTTTCCGGACGCAACTCGAGAAAAACCATGAGACTTCCCCCTCGTCGCGAGATGAGGCCCGATTCACCTGCACTGCGTGCAGAACAATTCTATGTTCCACTTCAAACGTGAAAGGAGACTTGATTTCCTTGATGGCACTCCAGAGAAAACCCAAGATCACTGTCTCAAGTCTAGAGGGATCCTGAGGTCACTGGAGCAACACGAAAGGGCTCCGTGCACCCCAAATCAACTCGAGATGAGAGCTTAGTCCCTGGCTTCGAGTCAAGAGGAATACCAACTTTCCCCAAGCACCTCAAGAGGAGGCTTCTCTCAGCTACAGGTATGTGAGAGGGACCCTGAGTTGCTGGCCTCAAGTGGAATGGACACCGAGATGGTCTGACTCGAAGTAAGGCCGGATATCCCTGCAGTGAATTGAATGCAGGCTCGTCTTGCATCTCCCAAGACGAAGGGATGTCTGAATCCCCTGTGGAGACCACAGAGAAAGACCTAGTCCTCCGCCTCATCGTGACCGGAGGCCTCACATCCTTTGAAAACTCGAGAGGTCTGCAGAGAACAATGCTTCCAAAGGAGACGATGCCTGACTCCTCTTGAAAACGGATAGGAGTCCCAGGATCCCTGTGGCACGTGGAAAGGGACCGTGGGTCTCCCGCCTCACGTGGAGACGCGTCCCCATTGCCATGCCAAGACTCGAGGAGAATCCCGAGGTGTCCCTCGCACCTAGGAAGGAGTCCTGACGACGCTGAACAAACACGTGTCTGGAAGGTCCCTCCCCGTCGTAACTCGAGAATATACCCCAGGTTCCGGCCGCAACTCGAGAAAAACCATGAGACTTCCCCCTCGCCGCAAGATGAGGCCCGATTCCCCTGCACTGCGTGCAGAGCAATTCCGTGTTCCACATCAAACGTGAACGGAGCCTTGATTTCCTTGATGGCACTCCAGAGAAAACCCAAGATCACTGTCTCACGTCTAGAGGGATCCTGAGGTCACTGGAGCAACACGAAAGGGCTCCGTGGACCCCAAATCAACTCGAGATGAGAGCTTAGTCCCTGGCTTCGACTCAAGAGGAATACCAAATTTTCACAAGCTCCTCAAGAGGAGGCTTCTCTCAGCTACAGGTATGTGAGAGGGCCCCTGAGTTTGTGGCCTCATGTGGAATGGACACCGAGATGCTCTGACTCGAAGTAAGGCCGGATATCTCTGCAGTGAATTGAATGCACGCTGGTCTTGCATCTCCCAAGACGAAGGGATGTCTGAATCCCCTGTGGAGACCACAGAGAAAGACCTAGTCCTCCGCCTCATCAAGACCGGAGGCCTCACATCCTTTGAAAACTCGAGAGGTCTGCGGAGATCAATGCTTCCAAAGGAGACGATGCCTGACTCCTCTTGAAAATGGATAGGAGTCCCAGGATCCCTGTGGCACGTGGAAAGGGACCCTGCGGCTCCCGCCTCACGTGGAGACGCGTCCCAATTGCCATGCCAAGACTCGAGGAAAATCCCGAGGTGTCCTCGCACCTAGGCAGGAGTCCTGACGTCGCTGAACAAACACGTGTCTGGAAGGGCCCTCCCCGTCGTAACTCGAGAATATACCCCAGGTTCCGGTCGCAACTCGAGAAAAATCATGAGACTTCCCCCTCGCCGCGAGATGAGGCCCGACTCCACTGCACTGCGTGCAGAGCAATTCCGTGTTACACATCAAACGTGAAAGGAGCCTTGATTTCCTTGATGGCACTCCAGAGAAAACCCAAGATCACTGTCTCAAGTCTAGAGGGATCCTGAGGTCACTGGAGCAACACGAAAGGGCTGGGTGGACCCCAAATCAACTCGAGATGAGAGCTTAGTCCCTGGCTTCGAGTCAAGAGGAATACCAACTTTCCACAAGCACCTCAAGTGGAGGCTTCTCTCAGCTACAGGTATGTGAGAGGGACCCTGAGTTTGTGGCCTCAAGTGGAATGGACACCGCGATGCTCTGACTCGAAGTAAGGCCGGATATCCCTGCAGTGAATTGAATGCAGGCTCGTCTTGCATCTCCCAAGACGAGGGTTGTCTGAATCCCCTGTGGAGACCACAGAGAAAGACCTAATTCTCCTCCTCCTCGCGACCGGAGGCCTCACATCCTTTGAAAACTCGAGAGGTCCGCGGAGATCAATGCTTCCAAAGGAGACGATGCCTGACTCCTCTTGAACATGGATAGGAGTCCCAGGATCCCTGTGGCACGTGGAAAGGGACCCTGGGTCTCCCACCTCACGTGGAGACGCGTCCCAATTGCCATGCCAAGACTCGAGGAGAATCCCGAGGTGTCCCTCGCACTTAGGCAGGAGTCCTGACGTCGCTGAACAAACACGTGTATGGAAGGGCCCTCCCCGTCGTAACTCGATTATATACCCCAGTTTCCGGACGCAACTCGAGAAAAACCATGAGACTTCCCCCTCGTCGCGAGATGAGGCCCGATTCACCTGCACTGCGTGCAGAGCATTCTATTTTCCACTTCAAACGTGAAAGGAGACTTGATTTCCGTGATGGCACTCCAGAGAAAACCCAAAATCACTGTCTCAAGTCTAGAGGGATCCTGAGGTCACTGGAGCAACACGAAAAGGCTCCGTGCACCCCAAATCAATCGAGATGAGAGCTTAGTCCCTGGCTTCGAGTCAAGAGGAATACCAACTTTCCCCAAGCACCTCAAGAGGAGGCTTCTCTCAGCTACAGGTATGTGAGAGGGACCCTGAGATGCTGGCCTCAAGTGGAATGGACACCGAGATGGTCTGACTCGAAGTAAGGCCGGATATCCCTGCAGTGAATTGAATGCACGCTCGTCTTGCATCTCTCAAGAAGAAGGGATGACTGAATCCCCTGTGGAGACCACAGAGAAAGACCTAATTCTCCGCCTCATCGTGACCGGAGGCCTCACATCCTTTGAAAATTCGAGAGGTCCACGGAGATCAATGCTTGCAAAGGAGACGTTGCCTGACTCCTCTTGAAAATGGATAGGAGTCCCAGGATCCCTGTGGCACGTGGAAAGGGACACTGGGTCTCACGCCTCACGTGGAGACGCGTCCCCATTGCCATGCCAAGACTCGAGGAGAATCCCGAGGTGTCCCTCGCACCTAGGAAGGAGTCCTGACGACGCTGAACAAACACGTGTCTGGAAGGGCCCTCCCCGTCGTAACTCGAGAATATACCCCAGGTTCCGGCCGCAACTCGAGAAAAACCATGAGACTTCCCCTTCGCCGCGAGATGAGGCCCGATTCCCCTGCACTGCGTGCAGAGCAATTCCGTGTTCCACATCAAACGTGAACGGAGCCTTGATTTCCTTGATGGCACTCCAGAGAAAACCCAAGATCACTGTCTCAAGTCTAGAGGGATCCTGAGGTCACTGGAGCAACACGAAAGGGCTGGGTGGACCCCAAATCAACTCGAGATGAGAGCTTAGTCCTTGGCTTCGACTCAAGAGGAATACCAACTTTCCACAAGCACCTCAAGAGGAGGCTTCTCTCAGTTACAGGTATGTGAGAGGGCCCCTGAGTTTGTGGCCTCAAGTGGAATGGACACCGAGATGCTCTGACTCGAAGTAAGGCTGGATATCTCTGCAGTGAATTGAATGCACGCTGGTCTTGCATCTCCCAAGACGAAGGGATGTCTGAATTCCCTGTGGAGACCACAGAGAAAGACGTAGTCCTCCGCCTCATCAAGACCGGAGGCCTCACATCCTTTGAAAACTCGAGAGGTCCGCGGAGATCAATGCTTCCAAAGGAGACGATGCCTGACTCCTCTTGAAAATGGATAGGAGTCCCAGGATCCCTGTGGCACGTGGAAAGGGACACTGGGTCTCCCGCCTCACGTGGAGACGCGTCCCAATTGCCATGCCAAGATTCGAGGAGAATCCCGAGGTGTCCTCGCACCTAGGCAGGAGTCCTGACGTCGCTGAACAAACACGTGTCTGGAAGGGCCCTCCCCGTCGTAACTCGAGAATATACCCCAGGTTCCGGTGGCAACTCGAGAAAAATCATGAGACTTCCCCCTCGCCGCGAGATGAGGCCCGACTCCACTGCACTGCGTGCAGAGCAATTCCGTGTTACACATCAAACGTGAAAGGAGCCTTGATTTCCGTGTTGGCACTCCAGAGAAAACCCAAGATCACTGTCTCAAGTCTAGAGGGATCCTGAGGTCACTGGAGCAACACGAAAGGGCTCCGTGGACCCCAAATCAACTCGAGATGAGAGCTTAGTCCCTGGCTTCGACTCAAGAGGAATACCAACTTTCCACAAGCACCTCAAGTGGAGGCTTCTCTCAGCTACAGGTATGTGAGAGGGAAACTGAGTTTCTGGCCTCAAGTGGAATGGACACCGAGATGCTCTGACTCGAAGTAAGGCCGGATATCCCTGCAGTGAATTGAATGCAGGCTCGTCTTGCATCTCCCAAGACGAAGGGTTGTCTGAATCCCCTGTGGAGACAACAGAGAAAGACCAGGTCCTCCGCCTCAACGCGACCGGAGGCCTCACATCCTTTGAAAACTCGAGAGGTCTGCACAGATCAATGCTTCCAAAGGAGACGATGCCTGACTCCTCCTGAAAATGGATAGGATTCCCAGGATCCCTGTGGCACGTGGAAAGGGACCCTGGGTCTCCCGCCTCACGTGGAGACGCGTCCCAATTGCCATGCCAAGACTCGAGGAGAATCCCGAGGTATTCCTCGCACCTAGGCAGGACTCCCGACGTCGCTGAACAAACACGTGTCTCGAAGGGCCCTCCCCGTGGTAACTCGAGAATATACCCCAGGTTCCGGCCGCATCTCGAATAAATCCATGAGACTTCCCCCTCGCAGAGAGATGAGGCCCGATTCCCCTACACTGCATGCAGAGCAATTTCGTGTTCCACATCAAACGAGAAAGGAGCCTTGATTTCCTTGATGGCACTCTAGACAAAACCCAAGATCACTGTCTCAAGTCTGGAGGGATCCTGAGGTCACTGGAGCAACACCAAAGCGCTCTGTGGACCCCAAATCAACTCGAGATGAGAGCTTAGTCCCTGGCTTCGACTCAAGAGGAATACCAAATTTCCACAAGCACCTCAAGAGGAGGCTTCTCTCAGCTACAGGTATGTGAGAGGGACCCAGAGTTTGTGGCCTCAAGTGGAATGGACACCGAGATGCTCGGACTCGAAGTAAGCCCGGATATTCCTGCAGTGAATTGAATGCAGGCTCTTCTTGCATCTCCCAAGACGAAGGGATGTCTGAATCCCCTGTGGAGACGACAGAGAAAGACCTAGTCCTCCGCCTCATCGCGACCGGAGGAATCACATCCTTTGAAAACTCGAGAGGTCTGCAGAGATCAATGCTTCCAAAGGAGACGATGCCTGACTCCTCTTGAAAATGGATAGGAGTCTCAGGATCACTGTGGCACGTGGAAAGGGACACTGGGTCTCCCGCCTCACGTGGAGACGCGTCCCAATTGCCATGCCAAGACTCGAGGAGAATCGCGAGGTGTCCCTCGCACCTAGGCAGGAGTCCTGACGTCGCTGAACAGACACGTGTCTGGAAGGGCCCTCCCCGTCGTAACTCGAGAATATACCCCAGGTTCCGGCCGCAACTCGAGAAAAAACATGAGACTTCCACCTCGCCGCGAGATGAGGCCAGATTCCAATGCACTGCGTGCAGAGCAATTCTGTGTTCCACATCAAACGTGAAAGGAGCCTTGATTTCCTTGTGGGCACTCCAGAGAAAACCCAAGATCACTGTCTCAAGTCTAGAGGGATCCTGAGGTCACTGGAGCAACACGAAATTTCTCCGTGGACCCCAAATCAACTCGAGATGAGAGCTTAGTTCCTGGCTTCGACTCAAGAGGAATACCAACTTTCCACAAGCACCTCAAGAGGAGGGTTCTCTCAGCTACAGGTATGTGAGAGGGACCCTGAGATTGTGGCCTCAAGTGGAATGGACACCGAGATGCTCTGACTCGAAGTAAGGCCGGATATCCCTGCAGTGAATTGAATGCAGGCTCGTCTTGCATCTCCCAAGACGAAGGGATGTCTGAGTCCCCGGTGGAGACGACAGAGAAAGACCTAGTCGTCCCCCTCGTCGCGACCGGAGGCCTCACAACCTTTGAAAACTCGAGAGGTATGCGGAGATCAATGCTTCCAAAGGAGACGATGCCTGACTCCTCTTGAAAATTGAAAGGAGTCCCAGGATCCCTGTGGCCCGTGGAAAGGGACCATGGGTCTCCCGCCTCACGTGGAGACGCGTCCCCATTGGCATGCCAAGACTCCAGGAAAATCCCGAGGTGTCCCTCGCACCTAGGCAGGAGTCCTGACGTCGCTGAACAAACACGTGTCTGGAAGGGCCCTCCCCTTCGTAACTCGAGAATATACCCCAGGTTCCGGACGCAATTCGAGAAAAACATTGAGACTTCCCACTCGCCGTGAGATGAGGCCCGATTCCCCTGCACTGCGTGCAGAGCAATTCCGTGTTCCACATCAAACGTGAAAAGAGCCTTGATTTCCTTGATGGCACTCCAGAGAAAACCCAAGTTCACTGTCTCAAGTCTAGAGGGATCCTGAGGTCACTGGAGCAACATGAAAGGGCTCCGTGGACCCCAAATCAACTCGAGATGAGAGCTTAGTCCCTGGCTTGGACTCAAGAGGAATACCGACTTTCCACAAGCACCTCAAGAGGAGGCTTCTCTCAGCTAAGGTATGTGAGAGGGACTCTGAGTTTGTGGCTTCAAGTGGAATGGACACCTAGATGCTCTGACTCGAAGTAAGGCCGGATATCCCAATAGTGAATTGAATGCAGGCTGGTCTTGCATCTCCCAAGATGAAGGGATGTCTGAATCCCCTGTGGAGACCACAGAGAAAGACCTAGTCCTCCGTCTCATCGCGACCGGAGGCCTCACATCCTTTGAAAACTCGAGAGATCTGCTGAGATCAATGCTTCCAAAGGAGACGATGCTGACTCCTCTTGAAAATGGTTAGGAGTCCCAGGATCCCTGTCCACATTGACGGGGACCCTGGGTCTCCCGCTTCACGTGGAGACGCGTCGCAATTGCCATGCCAAGACTCGAGGAGAATCCCGAGGTGTCCCTCGCACCTAGCCAGGAGTCCTGATGTCGCTGAACAAACACGTGTCTGGAAGGGCCCTCCCCATCGTAACTCGAGAATATAACCCAGGTTCAGGCCGCAACTCGAGAAAAACCATGAGACTTCCCCCTCGCCGCGAGATGAGGCCCGATTCACCTGCACTGCGTGCAGAGCAATTCCGTGTTCCACATCAAACGTGAAAGGAGCCTTGATTTCCTTGATGGCACTCCAGAGAAAACCCAAGATCACTGTCTCAAGTCTAGAGGGATCCTGAGGTCACTGGAGCAACACGAAAGGGCTCCGTGGACCCCAAATCAACTCGAGATGAGAGCTTAGTCCATGGCTTCGAATCAAGTGGAATACCAACTTTCCATAAGCACCTCAAGAGGAGTCTTCTCTCAGCTACAGGTATGTGAGAGGGACCCTGAGTTTGTGGCCTCAAGTGGAATGGACACCGAGATGCTCTGACTCGAAGTAAGGCCGGATATCCCTGCAGTGAATTGAATGCAGGCTCGTCTTGCATCTCCCAAGACGAAGGGATGTCTGAATCCCCTGTGGAGACCACAGAGAAAGACCTAGTTCTCTGCCTCATCGCGACCGGAGACCTCACATCCTTTGAAAACTCGAGAGGTCCGCGGAGATCAATGCTTCCAAAGGAGACGATGCCTGACTCCTCTTGAAAATGTATAGGAGTCCCAGGATCCCTGTGGCACGTGGAAAGGGACCCTGGGTCTCTCGCCTCACGTGGAGACGCGTCCCAATTGCCATGCCAAGACTCGTGGAGAATCCCGAAATGTCCCTCGCACCTAGGCAGGAGTCCTGAGGTCGCTGAACAAACACGTGTCTGGAAGGGCCCTCCCCGTCGTAACTCGAGAATATACACCAGGTTCCGGCCGCAATTATAGAAAAAACATGAGAATTTCACCTCGCCGCGAGATGAGGCTCGATTCCCCTGCACTGCGTGCAGAGCAACTCCGTGTTCCACATCAAACGTGAAAGGAGCCTTGATTTCCTTGATGGCACTCCAGAGAAAACCCAAGATCACTGTCTAGAGTCTAGAGGGATCCTGAGGTCACTGGAGCAACACGAAAGGGTTCCGTGGACCTCAAATCAACTCGAGATGAGAGCTTAGTCCCTGGCTTCGACTCAAGAGGAATACCAACTTTCCTCAAGCACCTCAAGAGGAGGCTTCTCCCAGCTACAGGTATGAGAGAGGGACCCTGAGTTTGTGGCCTCAAGTGGAATGGACAGCGAGATGCTCTGACTCGAAGTAAGGCTGGATATCCCTGCAGTGAATTGAATGCAGGCTCGTCTTGCATCTCCCAAGACGAAGGGATGTCTGAATCCCCTGTGGAGACCACAGAGAAAGACCTAGTCCTCCGCCTCATCGCGACCGGAAGCCTCACATCCTTTCAAAACTCGAGAGGTCCACGGAGATCAATGCTTCCAAAGGAGACGATGCCTGACTCCACTTGAAAATGGATAGGAGTCCCAGGATCCCTGTGGCACGTGGAAAGGGACCCTGGGTCTCCCGCATCACGTGGAGACGCGTCCCAATTGCCATGCCAAGACTCGAGGAGAATCCCGAGGTGTCCCTCGCACCTAGGCAGGAGTCCTGACGGCGCTGAACAAACACGTGTCTGGAAGGGCCCTCCCCGTCGTAACTCGAGAATATACCCCAGGTTCCGGCCGCAACTCGAGAAAAACCATGAGACTTCCCCCTCGCCGTGAGCTGAGGCCCCATTCCCCTGCACTGCATGCAGAGCAATTCCGTGTTCCACATCAAACCTGAAAGGATCCTTGATTTCCTTGATGGCACTCCAGAGAAAACCCAAGATCACTGTCTCAAGTCTAGAGGGATCCTGAGGTCACTGGAGCAACACGAAAGGGCTCCGTGGACCCCAAATCAACTCGAGATGAGAGCTTAGTCCCTGGCTTCGACTCAAGAGGAATACCAACTTTCCAAAAGCACCTCAAGAGGAGGCTTCTCTCAGCCACAGGTATTGAAAAGGACCCTGAGTTTGTGGCCTCAAGTGGAATGGACACCGAGATGCTCTGACTCGAAGTAAGGCCGGATATCCGTGCAGTGAATTGAATCCTGGCTCGTCTTGCATCTCCCAAGACGAAGGGATGTCTGAATCCCCTGTGGAGACCACAGGGAAAGACCTAGTTCTCCGCCTCCTCGCGACCAGAGGCCTCACATCCTTTGAAAACTTGAGAGGTTCGCGGAGATCAATGCTTCCAAAGGAGACGATGCCTGACTCCTCTTGAAAATGGATAGGAGTCCCAGGATCCCTGTGGCACGTGGAAAGGGACCCTGGGTCTCCCGCCTCACGTGGAGACGCGTCCCAATTGCCATGCCAAGACTCGAGGAGAATCCCGAGGTGTCCCTCGCACCTAGGCAGGAGTCCTGACGTCGCTGAACAAACACGTGTCTGGAAGGGCCCTCCCCATCGTAACTCGAGAATATACCCCAGGTTCCGGCCGGAATTCGAGAAAAACCATGAGACTTCCCCCTCGCCGCGACATGAAGACCGATTTCCCTGCACTGCGTGCAGAGCAATTCCGTGTTCCACATCAAACGTGAAAGGAGCCTTGATTTCTTGATGGCACTCCAGAGAAAACCCACGATCACTGTCTCAAGTCTAGAGGGATCCTGAGGTCACTGGAGCAACACGAATGGGCTCCATGGACCCCAAATCAACTCGAGATGAGAGCTTAGTCCCTGGCTTCGACTCAAGAGGAATACCAACTTTCCACAAGCACCTCAAGAGGAGGCTTCTCTCAGCTACATGTATGTGAGAGGGACCCTGAGTTTGTGACCTCAAGTGGAATGGACACCGAGATGCTCTGACTCGAAGTAAGGCCGGATATCCCTGCAGTGAATTGAATGCAGGCTCGTCTTGCATCTCCCAAGATGAAGGGATGTCTGAATCCCCTGTGGAGACCACAGAGAAAGACCTAGTTCTCCGCCTCATTGCGACCGGAGGCCTCACATCCGTTCAAAACTGGAGAGGTCCGCGGAGATCAATGCTTCCAAAGGAGACGATGCCTGACTCCTCTTGAAAATGGATAGAAGTCCCAGGATCCCTGTGGCACATGGAGAGGGACCCTGGGTCTCACGCCTCAGGTGGAGAAGCGTCCCAATTGCCATGCCAAGACTCGCGGAGAATCCAGAGTTTTCCCTCACACCTAGGCAAGAGTCCTGACGTCGCTGAACAAACACGTGTCTGGAAGGGCCCTCCATGTAGTAACTAGAGAATATACCCCAGGTTCCGGCCGCAACACGAGAAAAACCATGAGACTTCCCCCTCGCCGCGATATGAGGTCCGATGCCCCTGCACTGCATGCAGAGCAATTCCGTGTTCCACATCAAACGTGAAAGGAGCCTTGATTTCCTTGATGGCACTCCAGATAAAACCCAAGATCACTGTCTCAAGTCTAGAGGGATCCTGAGGTCACTGGAGCAACAGGAAAGGGCTCCGTGGACCCCAATTCAACTCGAGATGAGAGCTTAGTCCCTGGCTTCGACTCAAGAGGAATACCAACTTTCCACAAGCACCTCAAGAGGAGGCTTCTCTCAGCTACAGGTATGTGAGATGGACCCTGAGTTTGTGTCCTCAAGGGGAATGGACACCGTGATGCTCTGACTCGAAGTTCGGCCGGATATCCCTGCAGTGAATTGAATGCAGGCTCGTCTTGCATCTCCCAAGACGAAGTGATGTCTGAATCCCCTGTGCAGAACACAGAGAAAGACCTAGTCCTCCGCCTCAACGCGACCGGAGGCCTCACATCCTTTGAAAACTCGAGAGGTCTGCAGAGATCAATGCTTCCAAAGGAAACGATGCCTGACTACTCTTGAAAATGGATAGGAGTCCCAGGATCACTGTGGCACGTTGAAAGGGACCCTGGTTCTCCCGCCTCACGTGGAGACGCGTCCCAATTGCCATGCCAAGACTCGAGGAGAATCCCGAGGTGTCCCTCGCACCTAGGCAGGGTCCTGACGTCGCTGAACAATCACGTGTCTGGAAGGGCCCTCCCCTTCGTAACTCGAAAATATACCCAAGGTTCTGGCTGCAACTCGAGAAAAACCATGAGATTTCCCCCTCGCCGCGAGTTGAAGCCCGATTCTCCTGCACTGCATGCAGAGCAATTCCGTGTTCCACATCAAACGTGAAAGGAGCCTTGATTTCCTTGATGGCACTCCAGAGAAAACCCAAGATCACTGTCTGAAGTCTAGAGGGATCCTGAGGTCACTGGAGCAACACGAAAGGGCTCCGTGGACCCCAAATCAACTCGAGATGAGAGCTTAGTCCCTGGATTAAACTCAAGAGGAATACCAACTTTCCACAAGCACCTCAAGAGGAGGCTTCTCTCAGCTACAGGTATGTGAGAGGAACCCTGAGTTTGTGGCCTCAAGTGGAATGGACACCGAGATGCTCTGACTCGAAGTAAGGCCGGATATCCCTGCAGTGAATTGAATGCAGGCTCGTCTTGCATCTCCCAAGACGAAGGGATGTCTGAATCCCCTGTGGAGACCACAGAGAAAGACCTAGCCCTCCGCCTCATCGTGACCGGACGCCTCACATCCTTTGAAAACTCGAGAGGTCTGCAGAGATCAATGCTTCCAAAGGAGACGATGCCTGACTCCTCTTGAAAATGGATAGGAGTCCCAGGATCACTGTGGCACGTGGAAAGGGACCCTGGGTCTCCCGCCTCACGTGGAGGCGCGTCCCAATTGCCATGCCAAGACTCGAGGAGAATCCCGAGGTGTCCCTCGCACCTAGGCAGGGTCCTGACGTCGCTGAACAAACACGTGTCTGGAAGGGCCCTCCCCGTCGTAACTCGAGAATATACCCAAGGTTCCGGCCGCAACTCGAGAAAAACCATGAAATTTCCCCCTCGCCGCGAGTTGAGGCCCGATTCCCCTGCACTGCATGCAGAGCAATTCCGTGTTCCACATCAAACGTGAAAGGAGCCTTGATTTCCTTGATGGCACTCCAGAGAAAACCCAGGATCACTGTCTCAAGTCTAGAGGGATCCTGAGGTCACTGGAGCAACACGAAAGGACTCCGTATAACCCAAATCAAATCGAGATGAGAGCTTAGTCCCTGGCTTCGACTCAAGAGGAATACCAACTTTCCACAAGCACCTCACGAGGAGGCTTCTCTCAGCTACAGGTATGTGAGAGGGACCCTGAGTTTGTGGCCTCAAGTGGAATGGACACCGAGATGCTCTGACTCGAAGTAAGGCCGGATATCCCTGCAGCGAATTGAATGCAGGCTCGTCTTGCATCTCCCAAGACGAAGGGATGTCTGAATCCGCTGTGGAGACGACAGATAAAGACCTAGTCTTCTGCCTCATTGGGACCAGAGGGCTCACATCCTTTGAAAAATCGGAGGTCCGCGGAGATCAATGCTTCCAAAGGAGACGATGCCTGACTCCTCTTGAAAATGGATAGGAGTCCCAGGATCACTGTGGCACGTTGAAAGGGACCCTGGGTCTCCCGCCTCACGTGGAGACGCGTCCCAATTGCCATGCCAAGACTCGAGGAGAATCCCGAGGTGTCCCTCGCACCTAGGCAGGAGTCCTGACGTCGCTGAACAAACACGTGTCTGGAAGGGCCCTCCCCGTTGTAATTCGAGAATATACCCCAGGTTTCAGCCGCAACTCGAGAAAAACCATGAGACTTCCCCCTCGCCACGAGATGAGGCCCGATTCCCCTGCACTGCGTGCAGACCAATTCCGTGTTCCACATCAAACGTGAAAGGAGCCTTGATTTCCTTGATGGCACTCTAGAGAAAACACAAGATCACTGTCTGAAGTCTAGAGGGATCCTGAGGTCACTGGAGCAACACGAAAGGGCTCCGTATAACCCAAATCAACTCGAGATGAGAGCTTAGTCCCTGGCTTCGACTCAAGAGGAATACCAACTTTCCACAAGCACCTCAAGAGGAGGCTTCTCTCAGCTACAGGTATGTGAGAGGGACCCTGAGTTTGTGGCCTCAAGTGCAATGGACACCGAGATGCTCTGACTCGAAGTAAGGTCGGATATCCCTGCAGTGAATTGAATGCAGGCTCGTCTTGCATCTCCCAAGACGAAGGGATGTCTGAATCCCCTGTGGAGACCACAGAGAAAGACCTAGTCCTCCGCCTCATCGTGACCGGAGGTCTCACATCCTTTGAAAACTCGAGAGGTCTCCAGAGATCAATGCTTCCAAAGGAGACGATGCCTGACTCCTCTTGAAAATGGATAGGAGTCCCAGGATCACTGTGGCACGTGGAAAGGGACCCTGGGTCTCCCGCCTCACGTGGAGACGCGTCCCAATTGCCATGCCAAGACTCGAGGAGAATCCCGAGGTGTCCCTCGCACCTAGGCAGGAGTCCTGACGTCGCTGAACAAACACGTGTCTGGTAGGGCCCTCCCCATCGTAACTCGAGAATATACCCAAGGTTCCGGCCGCAACTCGAGAAAAACCATGAGATATCCCCCTCGCCGCGAGTTGAGGCCCGATTCCCCTGCACTGCGTGCAGAGCAATTCCGTGTTCCACTTCAAACGTGAAAGGAGCCTTGATTTCCTTGATGGCACTCCAGAGAAAACCCAAGATCACTGTCTCAAGTCTAGAGGGATCCTGAGGTCACTGGAGCAACACGAAAGGGCTCCGTGGACCCCAAATCAACTCGAGATGAGAGCTTAGTCCCTGGCTTAGACTCAAGAGGAATACCACTTTCCACAAGCACCTCAAGAGGAGGCTTCTCTCAGCTACAGGTAAGTGAGAGGGACCCTGAGTTTGTGGCCTCAAGTGCAATGGACACCGAGATGCTCTGACTCGAAGTAAGGCCGGATATCCCTGCAGTGAATTGAATGCAGGCTCGTCTTGCATCTCCCAAGACGAAGGGATGTCTGAATCCCCTGTGGAGACCACAGAGAAAGACCGAGTTCTCCGCCTCATCGCGACCGGAGGCCTCACATCCTTTGAAAACTCGAGAGGTCCGCGGAGATCAATGCTTCCAAAGGAGAAGATGCCTGACCCTTCTTGAAAATGGATAGGAGTCCCAGCATCCCTGTGGCACGTGGAAAGGGAACCTGGGTCTCCCGCGTCACGTGGAGACGCGTCCCAATTGCCATGCCAAGACTCGAGGAGAATCCCGAGGTGTCCCTCGCACCTAGGCAGGAGTCCTGACGTCGCTGAACAAACACATGTCTGGAAGGGCCCTCCCCGTAGTAACTCGAGAATATAACCCAGGTTCCGGCCGCAACTCGAGAAAAACCATGAGACTTCCCCCTCGCCGCGAGATGAGGCCCGATTCCCCTGCACTGCGTGCAGAGCAATTCCGTATTCCACATCAAACGTGAAAGGAGCCTTGATTTCCTTGATGGCACTCCAGAGAAAACCCAAGATCACTGTCTGAAATCTAGAGGGATCCTGAGGTCACCGGAGCAACACAAAAGGGCTCCGTGGACCCCAAATCAACTCGAGATGAGAGCTTAGTCCCTGGCTTCGACTCAAGAGGAATACCAACTTTCCACAAGCACCTCAAGAGGAGGCTTCTCTCAGCTACAGGTATGTGAGAGGGACCCTGAGTTTGTGGTCTCAAGTGCAATGGACACCGAGATGCTCTGACTCGAAGTAAGGTCGGATATCCCTGCAGTGAATTGAATGCAGGCTCGTCTTGCATCTCAAATGATGAAGGGATGTCTGAATCCCCTGTGGAGACCACAGAGAAAGACCTAGTCCTCCGCCTCATCGTGACCGGAGGTCTCACATCCTTTGAAAACTCGAGAGGTCTCCAGAGATCAATGCTTCCAAAGGAGACGATGGCTGACTCCTCTTGAAAATGGATAGGAGTCCCAGGATCCCTGTGGCACGTGGAAAGGGACCCTGGTTCTCCCGCCTCACGTGGTGACGCGTCCAAATTGCCATGCCAAGACTCGAGGAGAATGCCGAGCTGTCCCTCGCACCTAGGCAGGAGTCCTGACGTCGCTGAACAAACAAGTGTCTGGAAGGGCCCTCCCCGTCGTTACTCGAGAATATACCCCAGGTTCCGGCCGCAACTCGAGAAAAACCATGAGACTTCCCCCTCCCCGCGAGATGAGGCCCGATTCCCCTGCACTGAGTGCAGACAAATTCCGTGTTCCACATCCAACGTGAAAGGAGCCTTGATTTCCTTAATGGCACTCCAGAGAAAACACAAGATCACTGTCTCAAGTCTAGAGGGATCCTGAGGTCACTGTAGCAACAGGAAAGGGCTCCGTGGACCCCAAATCAACTCGAGATGAGAGCTTAGTCCCTGGGTTCAACTCAAGAGGAATACCAACTTTCCACAAGCACCTCAAGAGGAGGCTTCTCTCAGCTACAGGTATGTCAGAGGGACCCTGAGTTTGTGGCCTCAAGTGGAATGGACACCGAGATGCTCTGACTCGAAGTAAGGCCGGATAACCCTGCATTGAATTGAATGCAGGCTCGTCTTGCATCTCCCAAGACGAAGGGTTGTCTGAATCCCCTGTGGAGCCCACAGAGAAAGACCTAGTCCTCCGCCTCAACGCGACCGGAGGCCTCACATCCTTTGAAAACTCGAGAGGTCCGCGGAGATCAATACTTCCGAAGGAGATGATGCCTGACTCCTCTTGAAAATGGATAGGAGTCCCAGGATCCCTGTGGCACGTGGAAAGGGACCCTGGGTCTCCCGCCTCACGTGGAGACGCGTCCCAATTGCCATGCCAAGACTCGAGGAGAATCCCGAGCTGTCCCTCGCACCTAGGCAGGAGTCCTGACGTCGCTGAACAAACACATGTCTGGAAGGGCCCTCCCCGTCGTAACTCGAGAATATAACCCAGGTTCCGGCCGCAACTCGAGAAAAACCATGAGACTTCCCCCTCGCCGTTAGATGAGGCCCGATTCCCCTGCACTGCGTGCAGAGCAATTCCGTTTTCCACATCAAACGTGAAAGGAGCCTTGATTTCCTTGATGGCACTCCAGAGAAAACCCAAGTTCACTGTCTCAAGTCTAGAGGGATCCTGAGGTCACTGGAGCAACACGAAAGGGCTCCGTGGACCCCAAATAAACTCGAGATGAGAGCTTAGTCCCTGGCTTCCACTCAAGAGGAATACCAACTTTCCACAAGCACCTCAAGAGGAGGCTTCTCTCAGCTACAGGTAAGTGAGAGCGAACCTGAGTTTGTGGCCTCAAGTGGAATGGACACCGAGATGCTCTGACTCGAAGTAAGGCCGGATATCCCTGCAGTGGATTGAATGCAGGCTGGTCTTGCATATCCCAAGACGAAGGGATGTCTGAATCCCCTGTGGAGACCACAGAGAAAGACCTAATTTTCCGCCTCATCGCGACCGGTGGCCTCACATCATTTGAAAATTCGAGAGGTCCGCGGAGATCAATGCTTCCAAAGGAGACGATGCCTGACTCCTCTTGAAAATGGATAGGAGTCCCAGGATCGCTGTGGCACGTGGAAAGGGACCCTGGGTCTCCCGCCTCACGTGGAGACGCGTCCAAATTGCCATGCCAAGACTCGAGGTGAATCCCGAGGTGTCCCTCGCACCTAGGCAGGAGTCCTCACATCGCTGAACAAACTCGTGTCTGGAAGGGCCCTCCCCGTCGTAACTCGAGAATATACCCCAGGTTCCGGCCGCAACTCGAGAACAACCATGAGACTTCCCCCTCCCCGCGAGATGAGGCCCGATTCCCCTGCACTGAGTGCAGACAAATTCCGTGTTCCACATCCAACGTGAAAGGAGCCTTGATTTCCTTGATGGCACTCCAGAGAAAACCCAAGATCACTGTCTCAAGTCTAGAGGGATCCTGAGGTCACTGGAGCAACACGAAAGGGCTCCGTGGACCCCAAATCAACTCGAGATGAGAGCTTAGTCCCTGGCTTCGACTCAAGAGGAATACCAACTTTCCACAAGCACCTCAAGAGGAGGCTTCTCTCAGCTACAGGTATGTGAGAGGGACCCTGAGTTTGTGGCCTCAAGTGGAATGGACACCGAGATGCTCTGACTCGAAGTAAGGCCGGATATCCCTGCAGTGAATTGAATGCAGGCTCGTCTTGCATCTCAAATGATGAAGGGATGTCTGAATCCCCTGTGGAGCCCACAGAGAAAGACCTAGTCCTCCGCCTCAACGCGACCGGAGGCCTCACATCCTTAGAAAACTCGAGAGGTCCGCGGAGATCAAAACTTCTGAAGGAGACGATGCCTGACTCATCTTGAAAATGGATAGGAGTCCCAGGATCACTGTGGCACGTGGAAAGGGACACTGGGTCTCCTGCCTCACGTGGAGACGCGTCCCAATTGCCATGCCAAGACTCGAGGAGAATCCCGAGGTGTCCCTCGCACCTAGGCAGGAGTCCTGAGGTCGCTGAACAAACACTTTTCTGGAAGGGCCCTCCCCGTCGTAACTCGAGAATATACCCCATGTTTCGGACGCAACTCGAGAAAAACCATGAGACTTCCCCCTCGCCGCGAGATGAGGCCCGATTTCCCTGCACTGCGAGCAGAGCAATTCCGTATTCCACATCAAAAATGAAAGGAGCCTTGATTTCCTTGATGGCACTCCAGAGAAAACCCAAGATCACTGTCTCAAGTCTAGAGGGATCCTGAGGTCACTGGAGCAACACGAAAGGGCTCCGTGGACCCCAAACCAACTCGAGATGAAAGCTTAGTCCCTGGCTTCGAGTCAAGAGGAATACCAACTTTCCACAAGCACCTCAAGAGGAGGCTTCTCTCAGCTACAGGTATGTGAGAGGGCCCCTGAGTTTGTGGCCTCAAGTGGAATGGACACCGAGATGCTCTGACTCGAAGTAAGGCCAGATATCCCTGCAGTGAATTGAATGCAGGCTCGTCTTGCATCTCCCAAGACGAAGGGATGTCTGAATCCCCTTTGGAGACCACAGAGAAAGACCTAATTATCCGCCTCATCGCGAGCGAAGGCTTCACATCCTTTGAAAACTCGAGAGGTCCGCGGAGATCAATGCTTCCAAAGGAGACGATGCCTGACTCCTCTTGAAAATGGATAGGGGTCCCAGGATGCCTGTGGCACGTGGAAAGGGACCCTGGGTCTCCCGCCTCATGTGGAGACGCGTCCCAATTGCCATGCCAAGACTCGAGGAGAATCCCGAGGTGTCCTTCGCACCTAGGCAGGAGTCCTGATGTCGCTGAACAAACACGTGTCTAGAAGGGACCTCCCCGTCGTTACTCGAGAATATACCCCAGGTTCCGGCCGCAACTCGAGAAAAACCATGAGATTTCCCCCTCGCCGTGAGTTGAGGCCCGATTCCCCTGCACTGCATGCAGAGCAATTCCGTGTTCCACATCAAACGTGAAAGGAGCCTTGATTTCGTTGATGGCAGTCCGGAGAAAACCCAAGATCAGTGTCTCAAGTCTAGAGGGATCCTGAGGTCACTGGAGCAACACGAAAGGGCTCCGTGGACCCTAAATCAACTCGAGATGAGAGCTTCGTCCCTGGCTTTAAATCGAGAGGAATACCAAATTTCCACAAGCACCTCAAGAGGAGGCTTCTCTCAGCTAATGGTATGTGAGAGGGACCCTGAGTTTGTCGCCTCAAGTGGAATGTCCACCGAGATACTCTGACTCGAAGTAAGGCCAGATATCCCTGGAGTGAAGTGAATGCAGCCTCGTCTTGCATCTCCCAAGACGAAGGGATGTCTGAATCCCCTGTGGAGACCACAGAGAAAGACCTAATTTTCCGCTTCATCGCGACCGGTGGCCTCACATCCTTTGAAAATTCCAGAGGTCTGCGGAGATCAATGCTTCCAAAGGAGACGATGCCTGACTCCTCTTGAAAATGGATAGGAGTCCCAGGATCCCTGTGGCACGTGGAAAGGGACCCTGGTTCTCCCGCCTCACGTGGAGACGCGTCCAAATTGCCATGCCAAGACTCGAGGAGAATCCCGAGCTGTCCCTCGCACCTAGGCAGGAGTTCTCACGTCGCTGAACACACCCGTGTCTGGAAGGGCCCTCCCCGTCGTAACTCGAGAATATACCCCAGGTTCCGGCCGCAACTCGAGAAAAACCATGAGACTTCCCCCTCCCCGCGAGATGAGGCCCGATTCCCCTGCACTGAGTGCAGACAAATTCCGTGTTCCACATCCAACGTGAAAGGACCCTTCATTTCCTTAATGGCACTCCAGAGAAAACCCAAGATCACTGTCTCAAGTCTAGAGGGATCCTGAGGTAACTGTAGCAACAGGAAAGGGCTCCGTGGACCCCAAATCAACTCGAGATGAGAGCTTAGTCCCTGGCTTAGACTCAAGAGGAATACCAACTTTCCACAAGCACCTCAAGAGGAGGCTTCTCTCAGCTACAGGTATGTCAGAGGGACCCTGAGTTTGTGGCCTGAAGTGGAATGGACACCGAGATGCTCTGACTCGAAGTAAGGCCGGATATCCCTGCAGTGAATTGAATGCAGGCTCGTCTTGCATCTCCCAAGACGAAGGGTTGTCTGAATCCCCTGTGGAGCCCAGAGAGAAAGACATAGTCCTCCGCCTCAACGCGACCGGAGGCCTCACATCCTTTGAAAACTCGAGAGGTCCGCGGAGATCAATACTTCCGAAGGAGACGATGCCTGACTCCTCTTGAAAATGGATAGGAGTCCCAGGATCCCTGGGGCACGTGGAAAGGGACCCTGGGTCTCCCGCCTCACGGGGAGACGCGTCCCAATTGCCATGCCAAGACTCGAGGAGAATCCCGAGGTGTCCCTCGCACCTAGGCAGGAGTCCTGACGTCGCTGAACAAACACGTGTCTGGAAGGGCCCTCCCCGTCTTAACTCGAGAATATACCCCAGGTTCCGGCCACAACTCGAGAAAAACCATGAGATTTCCCCGTCGCCGCGAGTTGAGGCCCGATTCCCCTGCACTGCGTGCAGAGCAATTCCGTGTTCCACTTCAAACGTGAAAGGAGCCTTGATTTCCTTGATGGAACTCCAGAGAAAACCCAAGATCACTGTCTCAAGTCTAGAGGGATCCTGAGGTCACTGGAGCAACACGAAAGGGCTCCGTGGACCCCATTCAACTCGAGATGAGAGCTTAGTCCCTGGCTTCGACTCAAGAGGAATACCAACTTTCCACAAGCACCTCAAGAGGAGGCTTCTCTCAGCTACAGGTATGTGAGAGGGACCCTGAGTTTGTGGCCTCAAGTGGAATGGACATCGAGATGCTCTGACTCGAAGTAAGGCCGGATATCCCTGCAGTGAATTGAATGCAGGCTCGTCTTGAATCTCCGAAGAAGAAGGGATGTCTGAATCCCCTGTGGAGACCACAGAGAAAGACCTAGTTCTACGCCTCATCGCTACCGGAGGCCTGACATCCTTTGAAAACGCAAGAGGTACGCGGAGATCAATGCTTCCAAAGGAGAGGATGCCTGACTCCTCTTGAAAATGGATAGGAGTCCCAGGATCCCTTTGGCACGTGGGAAGGAACACTGGGTCTCCCGCCTCATGTGGAGACGCGTCCCAATTGCCATGCCAAGACTCGAGGAGAATCCCGAGGCGACCCTCGCCCCTATGCAGGAGTCCTGACGTCGCTGAACAAACAAGTGTCTGGAAGGGCCCTCGCCGTCGTAACTCGAGAATATACCCCAGGTTACGGCCGCAACTCGAGAAAAACCATGAGACTTCGCCCTCGCAGCGAGATGAGGCCCGATTCCCCTGCACTTCGTGCAGAGCAATTCCGTGTTCAACATCAAACATGAAAGGAGCCTTGATTTCCTTGATGGCACACCAGAGAAAACCCAAGATCACTGTCTCAAGTCTAGAGGGATCCTGAGGTCACTGGAGCAACACGAATGGGCTCCGTGGACCCAAAATTAACTCGAGATGAGAGCTTAGTCCCTGGCTTCGACTCAAGTGGAATACGAACTTTCCACAAGCACATCAAGAAGAGGCTTCTGTCAGCTACAGGTATGTGAGAGGGACCCTGAGTTTGTGACCTCAAGTGTAATGGACACCGAGATGCTCTGACTCGAAGTAAGGCCGGATATCCCTGCAGTGAATTGAATGCAGGCTCGCCTTGCATCTCCCAAGACGAAGGGAATTCTGAATCCCCTGTGGAGACCACAGAGAAAGACCTAGTTCTCCGCCTCATCGCGAACGGAGGCCTCACATCCTTTGAAAACTCGAGAGGTCCGCGGAGATCAATGCTTCTAAAGCAGACGATGCCTGACTCCTCTTGAAAATGGATAGGAGTCCCAGGATCCTTGTGGCACGTGGAAAGGGACCCTGGGTCTCCCGCCTCACTTGGAGACACGTTCCAATTGCCATGCCAAGACTCGTGGAGAATCCTGAGGTGTCCCTCGCACCTAGGCAGGAGTCCTGACATCGCTGAACTAACACGTGTCTGGAAGGGCCCTCCCCATCGTAACTCGAGAATATACCCCAGGTTCCGGCCACAACTCGAGAAAAACCATTAGACTTCCCCCTCACCGCGAGATGAGGCCCGATTCCCCTGCACTGCGTGCAGAGCAATTCCGAGTTCCACATCAAACGTCAAAGGAGGCTTGATTTCCTTGATGGCACTCCAGAGAAAACCCAAGATCATTGTCTCAAGTCTAGAGTGATCCTGAGGTCACTGGAGCAACAGGAAAGGGCTCCGTGGACCCAAATCAACTCGAGATGAGAGCTTAGTCCCTGGCTTCGACTCAAGTGGAATACCAACTTTCCACAAGCACCTGAAGAGGAGGCTTCTCTCAGCTATGGGTATGTGAGAGGGACACTGAGTTTGTGGCCTCAAGTGGAATGGACACCGAGATGCTCTGACTCGAAGTAAGGCCGGATATCCCTTCAGTGAATTGAATGCAGGCTCGTCTTGCATCTCCGAAGACGAAGGGTTGTCTGAATCCCCTGTGGAGACCACAGAGAAAGACCTAGTCCTCCGCCTCAACGCGACTGGAGGCCTCACATCCTTTGAAAATTCGAGAGGTCCGCGGAGATCAATGCTTCCAAAGGAGACGATGCCTGAGTCCTCTTGAAAATGGATAGAAGTCCCAGGATCCCTGTGGCACGTGGAAAGGGACCCTGGGTCTCCCGCCTCACGTGGAGACGCGTCCCAATTGCCATGCCAAGACTCGAGGAGAATCCCGAGGTGTCCCTCCTACCTAGGCACGAGTCCTGACGTCGCTGAACAATCACGTGTTTGGAAGGGCCCTCCCCGTCGTAACTCGAGAATATACCCCAGGTTCCGGCTGCAAATCGAGAAAAACCATGAGACTTCCCCCTCGCCGCGACATGAGGCCCGATTCTCCTGCCCTGCGTGCAGAGCAATTCCGTATTCCACATCAAACGTGAAAGGAGCCTTGATTTCCTTGATGGCACTCCAGAGAAAACCCAAGATCACTGTCTCAAGTCTAGAGGGATCGTGAGGTCACTGGAGCAACACGAAAGGGCTCCGTGGACCCCAAATCAACTCGAGAAGAGAGATTAGTCCCTGGCTTTAAATCGAGAGGAATACCAAATTTCCACAAGCACCTCAAGAGGAGGCTTCTCTCAGCTAATGGTATGTGAGAGGGACCCTGAGTTTGTCGCCTCAAATGGAATGTCCACCGAGATGCTCTGACTCAAAGTAAGGCCAGATATCCCTGCAGTGAATTGAATGCAGGCTCGTCTTGCATCTCCCAAGACGAAGGGATGTCTGAATCCCCTGTGGAGACCACAGAGAAAGACCGAGTTCTCCGCCTCATCGCGACCGGAGGCCTCACATCCTTTGAAAACTCGAGAGGTCCGCGGAGATCAATGCTTCCAAAGGAGAAGATGCCTGACCCTTCTTGAAAATGGATAGGAGTCCCAGGATCCCTGTGGCACGTGGAAAGGGACCCTGGGTCTCCCGCGTCACGTGGAGACGCGTCCCAATTGCCATGCCAAGACTCGAGGAGAATCCCGAGCTGTCCCTCGCACCTAGGCAGGAGTCCTGACGTCGCTGAACAAACACATGTCTGGAAGGGCCCTCCCCGTCGTAACTCGAGAATATAACCCAGGTTCCGGCCGCAACTCGAGAAAAACCATGAGACTTCCCCCTCGCCGCGAGATGAGGCCCGATTCCCCTACACTGCGTGCAGAGCAATTCCGTTTTCCACATCAAACGTGAAAGGAGGCTTGATTTCCTTGATGGCACTCCAGAGAAAACCCAAGTTCACTGTCTCAAGTCTAGAGGGATCCTGAGGTCACTGGAGCAACACGAAAGGGCTCCGTGGACCCCAAATAAACTCGAGATGAGAGCTTAGTCCCTGGCTTCGACTCAAGAGGAATACCAACTTTCCACAAGCACCTCAAGAGGAGGCTTCTCTCAGCTACAGGTATGTGAGAGGGACCCTGAGTTTGTGGCCTCAAGTGGAATGGACACCGAGATGCTCTGACTCGAAGTAAGGCCGGATATCCCTGCAGTGAATTGAATGCAGGCTCGTCTTGCATCTCGCAAGACTAAGGGATGTCTGAATCCCCTGTGGAAACCACAGAGAAAGACCTCATTTTCCGCCTCATCGCGACCAGAGGCCTCACATCCTTTGAAAATTCGAGAAGTCCGCGGAGATCAATGCTTCCAAAGGAGACGATGCCTGACTCCTCTTGAAAATGGATAGGAGTCCCAGCATCCCTGTGGCACGTGGAAAGGGACCCTGGGTCTCCCGCCTCACGTGGAGACGCGTCCCCATTGCCATGCCAAGACTCGAGGAGAATCCCGAGGTGTCCCTCGCACCTAGGCAGGAGTCCTGACGTCGCTCAACAAACATGTGTCTGGAAGGGCCCTCCCCGTCGTAACTCGAGAATATACCCCAGGTTCCGGCCGCAACTCGAGAAAAACCATGAGACTTCCCCCTCGCCGCTGGATGAGCCCCGATTCCCCTGCACTGCGTGCAGAGCAATTCCATGTTCCACATCAAACGTGAAAGGAGCCTTGATTTCCTTGATGGCACTCCAGAGAAAACCCAAGATCACTGTCTCAAGTCTAGAGGGATCCTGAGGTCACTGGAGCAACACGAAAGGGCTCCGTGGACCCCAAATCAACTCGAGATGAGAGCTTAGTCCCTGGCTTCGACTCAAGAGGAATACCAACTTTCCACAAGCACCTCAAGAGGAGGCTACTCTCAACTAATGGTATGTGAGAGGGACCCTGAGATTGTCGCCTCAAGTGGAATGGACACCGAGATGCTCTGACTCGAAATAAGGCCGGATATCCCTGCAGTGATTTGAATGTAGGCTCGTCTTGCATCTCCCAAGACAAAGGGTTGACTGAATCCCCTGTGGAGACAACAGAGAAAGACCTAGTCCTCCACCTCAACGAGACGGGAGGCATCACATCCTTTGAAAACTCGAGAGGTCTGCAGAGATCAATACTTCTGAAGGAGACGATGCCTGACGCCTCTTGAAAATGGATAGGAGTCCCAGGATCACTGTGGCACGTGGAAAGGGACCCTGGGTCTCCCGCCTCAACTGGAGACATATCCCAATTGCCATGGCAAGACTCGAGGAGAATCCCGAGGTGTCCCTCGCACCTAGGCAGGAGTCCTGACTTCGCTGAACAAACACGTGTCTGGAAGGGCCCTCCCCGTCGTAACTCGAGAATATACCCCAGGTTCCGGCCGCAACTCGAGAAAAACCATGAGACTTCCCCCTCGCCGCTGGATGAGGCCCGATTCCCCTGCACTGCGTGCAGAGCAATTCCGTGTTCCACATCAAACGTGAAAGGAGCCTTGATTTCCTTGATGGCACTCCAGAGAAAACCCAAGATCACTGTCTCAAGTCTAGAGGGATCCTGAGGTCACTGGAGCAACATGAAAGGGCTCCGTGGACCCCAAATCAACTCGAGATGAGAGCTTAGTCCCTGGCTTCGACTCAAGAGGAATACCAACTTTCCACAAGCACCTCAAGAGGAGGCTTCTCTCAGCTACAGGTATGTGAGAGGGACCCTGAGTTTGTGGCCTCAAGTGGAATGGACAGCGAGATGCTCTGACTCGAAGTAAGGCCGGATATCCCTGCAGTGAATTGAATGCAGGCTCGTCTTGCATCTCCCAAGACGAAGGGATGTCTGAATCCCCTGTGGAGACCACAGAGAAAGACCGAGTTCTCCGCCTCATCGCGACCGGAGGCCTCACATCCTTTGAAAACTCGAGAGGTCTGCGGAGATCAATGCTTCCAAAGGAGACGATGCCTGACTCCTCTTGAAAATGGATAGGAGTCCCAGGATCCCTGTGGCACGTGGAAAGGGACCCTGGGTCTCCCGCCTCACGTGGAGAAGCGTCCCAATTGCCATGCCAAGACTCGAGGAGAATCCCGAGGTGTCCCTCGCACCTAGGCAGGAGTCCTCACGTCGCTGAACAAACACGTGTCTGGAAGGGCCCTCCCCGTCGTAACTCGAGAATATACCCCAGGTTCCGGCCGCAACTCGAGAAAAACCATGAGACTTCACCATCCCCGCGAGATGAGGCCCGATTCCCCTGCACTGCGTGCAGACCAATTCCGTGTTCCACATCAAACGTGAAAGGAGCCTTGATTTCCTTAATGGCACTCCAGAGAAAACCCAAGATCACTGTTTCAAGTCTAGAGGTATCCTGAGGTCACTGTAGCAAAATGAAAGGGCTCCGTGGACCCCAAATCAACTCGAGATGAGAGCTTAGTCCCTGGCTTCGACTCAAGAGGAATACCAACTTTCCACAAGCACCTCAAGAGGAGGCTACTCTCAACTAATGGTATGTGAGAGGGACCCTGAGTTTGTCGCCTCAAGTGGAATGGACACCGAGATGCTCTGACTCGAAGTAAGGCCAGATATCCCTGCAGTGATTTGAATGCAGGCTCGTCTTGCATCTCCCAAGACGAAGGGTTGTCTGAATCCCCTGTGGAGACAACAGAGAAAGACCTAGTCCTCCACCTCAACGAGACGGGAGGCATCACTTCTTTGAAAACTCGAGAGGTCTGCGGAGATCAATACTTCCAAAGGAGACGATGCCTGACGCCTCTTGAAAATGGATAGGAGTCCCAGGATCACTGTGGCACGTGAAAGGGACCCTGGGTCTCCCGCCTCAAATGGAGACATATCCCAATTGCCATGGCAAGACTCGAGGAGAATCCCGAGGTGTCCCTCGCACCTAGGCAGGAGTCCTGACTTCGCTGAACAAACACGTGTCTGGAAGGGCCCTCCCCGTCGTAACTGGAGAATATACCCCAGGTTCCGGCCGCAACTCGAGAAAAACTATGAGACTTCCCCCTCGCCGCTGGATGAGGCCCGATTCCCCTGCACTGCGTGCAGAGCATTCCGTGTTCCACATCAAACGTGAAAGGAGCCTTGATTTCCTTGATGGCACTCCAGAGAAACCCCAAGATCACTGTCTCAAGTCTAGAGGGATCCTGAGGTCACTGGAGCAACACGAAAGGGCTCCGTGGACCCCAAATCAACTCGAGATGAGAGCTTAGTCCTTGGCTCCGACTCAAGAGGAATACCAACTTTCCACAAGCACCTCAAGAGGAGGCTTCTCTCAGCTACAGGTATGTGAGAGGGACCCTGAGTTTGTGGCCTCAAGTGGAATGGACACCGAGATGCTCTGACTCGAACTAAGGCCGGATATCCCTGCAGTGAATTGAATGCAAGCTCGTCTTGCATCTCCCAAGACGAAGGGATGTCTGAATCCCCTGTGGAGACCACAGAGAAAGACCTAGTCCTCCGCCTCATCGCGACCGGAGGCCTCACATCCTTTGAAAACTCGAGAGGTCCGCGGAGAGCAATGCTTCCAAAGGAGACGATGGCTGACTCCTCTTGAAAATGGTTAGGAGTCCCAGGATCCCTGTCCAAATGTACCGGGACCCTGGGTCTCCCGCTTCACGTGGAGACTCGTCCCAATTGCCATGTCAAGACTCGAGGAGAATCCCGAGGTGTCTCTCGCACCTAGGCAGGAGTCCTGATGTCGCTGAACAAACACAGGTCTGGAAGGGCCCTCCCCGTCGTAACTCGAGAATATAACCCAGGTTCCGGCCGCAACTCGAGAAAAACCATGAGACTTCCCACTCACAGCGAGATGAGGCCCGATTCCCCTGCACTGCGTGCAGAACAATTCCGTGTTCCACATCAAACGTGAAAGGAGCCTTGATTTCCTTGATGGCACTCCAGAGAAAACCCAAGATCACTGTCTCAAGTCTAGAGGGATCCTGAGGTCACTGGAGCAACACGACAGGGCTCTGTGGACCCCAAATCAACTCGAGATGAGAGCTTAGTCCCTGGCTTCGACTCAAGAGGAATACCAAGTTTCCACAAGCACCTCAAAAGGAGGCTTCTCTCAGCTACAGGTATGTGAGAGGGACCCTGACTTTGTGGCCTCAAGTGAAATGGACACCGAGATGCTCTGACTCGAAGTAAGGCCGGATATCCCTGCAGTGAATTGAATGCAGGCTCGTCTTGCATCTCCCAAGACGAAGGGATGTCTGAATCCCCTGTGGAGACCACAGAGAAAGACCTAGTTCTCTGCCTCATCGCGACCGGAGGCCTCACATCCTTTAAAAACTCGAGAGGTCCGCGGAGATCAATGCTTCCAAAGGAGACGATGCCTGACTCCTCTTGAAAATGGATAGGAGTCCCAGGATCCCTGTGGCATGGGGAAAGGGACTCTGGGTCTCCCGCCTCACGTGGAGACGCGTCCCAATTTCCATGCCAAGACTCGTGGAGAATCCCGAAGTGTCCCTCGCACCTAGGCAGGAGTCCTGACGTCGCTGAACAAACCTGTGTCTGGAAGGGCCCTCCCCGTCGTAACTCTAGAATATTCCCCAGGTTCCGGCCGCAACACGAGAAAAACCATGAGAATTCCTCCTCGCCGCGAGATGAGGCTCGATTCCCCTGCACTGCAGCAGAGCAACTCCGTGTTCAACATCAAACGTGAAAGGAGCCTTGATTTCCTTGATGCCACTCCAGAGAAAACCCAAGATCACTGTCTCAAGTCTAGAGGGATCCTGAGGTCACTGGAGCAACACGAAAGGGCTCCGTGGTCCCCAAATCAACTCGAGATGAGAGCTTACTCCTTGGCTTCGTCTCAAGAGGAATACCAACTTTCCACAAGCACCTCAAGAGGAGGCTTCTCTCAGCTACAGGTATGTGAGAGGGACCCTGAGTTTGTGGCCTCAAGTGGAATGGACACCGAGATGCTCTGACTCGAAGTAAGGCCGGATATCCCTGCAGTGAATTGAATGCAGGCTCGTCTTGCATCTCCCAAGAAAAAGGGATGTCTGAATCCCCTGTGGAGACCACAGAGAAAGACCTAGTCCTCCGCCTCAACGCGACCGGAGGCGTCACATCCTTTGAAAACTCGAGAGGTCCGCGGAGATCAATGCTTCCAAAGGAGACGATGCCTGACTCCTCTTGAAAATGGATAGGAGTCCCAGGATCCCTGTGGCACTTGGAAAGGGACCCTGGGTCTCCCGCCTCACGTGGAGACCCGTCCCAATTGCCATGCCAAGACTCGAGGAGAATTCCGAGGTGTCCCTCGAACCTAGGAAGGAGTCCTGACGTCGCTGAACAAACACGTGTCTGGAAGGGCCCTCCCCGTCGTAACTCGAGAATATACCCCAGGTTCCGGCCGCAACTCGAGAAAAACCATGAGACTTTCCCCTCGCCGCAAGATGAGGCCCGATTCCCCTGCACTGCGTGCAGAGCAATTCCGTGTTCCACATCAAACGTGAAAGGAGCCTTGATTTCCTTGATGCCACTCCAGAGAAAACCCAAGATCACTGTCTCAAGTCTAGAGGGATCCTGAGGTCACTGGAGCAACACGAAAGGGCTCTGTGGACCCCAAATCAACTCGAGATGAGAGCTTAGTCCCTGGCTTCGACTCAAGAGGAATACCAACTTTCCACAAGCACCTCAAAAGGAGGCTTCTCTCAGCTACAGGTATGTGAGAGGGACCCTGACTTTGTGGCCTCAAGTGAAATGGACACCGAGATGCTCTGACTCGAAGTAAGGCCGGATAACCCTGCAGTGAATTGAATGCAGGCTCGTCTTGCATCTCCCAAGACGAAGGGATGTCTGAATCCCCTGTGGAGACCACAGAGAAAGACCTAGTTCTCTGCCTCATCGCGACCGGAGGCCTCACATCCTTTGAAAACTCGAGAGGTCCGCGGAGATCAATGCTTCCAAAGGAGACGATGCCTGACTCCTCTTGAAAATGGATAGGAGTCCCAGGATCCCTGTGGCACGGGGAAAGGGCCCCTGGGTCTCCCGCCTCACGTGGAGACGCGTCCCAATTGCCATGCCAAGACTCGTGGAGAATCCCGAAGTGTCCCTCGCACCTAGGCAGGAGTCCTGACGTCGCTGAACAAACACGTGTCTGGAAGGGCCCTCCCCGTCGTAACTCGAGAATATACCCCAGGTTCCGGCCGCAACTCGAGAAAAACCATGAGAATACCTCCTCGCCGCGAGATGAAGCTCGATTCCCCTGCACTGCAGCAGAGCAACTCTGTGTTCCACATCAAACGTGAAAGGAGCCTTGATTTCCTTGATGGCACTCCAGAGAAAACCCAAGATCACTGTCTCAAGTCTAGAGGGATCCTGAGGTCACTGGAGCAACACAAAAGGCCTCCGTGGACCCCATATCAACTCGAGATGAGAGCTTAGTCCCTGGCTTCGACTCAAGAGAAATACCAAATTTCCACAAGCACCTCAGGTAGAGGCTTCTCTCAGCTACAGGTATCTGAGAGGGACCCTGAATTTGTGGCCTCAAGTGGAATGAACACCGAGATGCTCTGACTCGAAGTAAGGCCGGATATCCCAACAGTGAATTGAATGCAGGCTCGTCTTGCATCTCCCAATACGAAGGGATGTCTGAATCCCCTATAGAGACCACAGAGAAAGACCTAGTTCTCTGCTTCATCGCGAGCGGAGGCCTCACATCCTTTGAAAACTCGAGAGGTACGCAGAGATCAATGCTTCCAAAGCAGACGATGCCTGACTCCTCTTGAAAATGGATAGGAGTCCCAGGATCCATGTGGCACGTGAAAAGGGACACTGGGTTTACCGGCATATGTGGAGACGCGTCCCCATTGCCATGCCAAGACTCGAGGAGAATCCCGAGGTGACCCTCGCACCTAGGCAGGAGTCCTCATGTCGCTGAACAAACCTGTGTCTGGAAGGGCCCTCCCCGTCTTAACTCGAGCATATACCCCAGGTTCCGGCCGCAGCTCGAGAAAAACCATGACACTTCCCCATCCCCGCGATATGAGGCCCGATTCCCCTGCACTGCGTGCAGACCAATTCCGTGTTCCACATCAAACGTGAAAGGAGCCTTGATTTCCTTGATGGCACTCCAGAGAAAACCCAAGATCACTGTTTCAAGTCTAGAGGGATCCTGAGGTCACTGTAGCAACACGAAAGGGCTCCGTGGACCCCAAATCAACTCGAGATGAGAGCTTAGTCCCTGGCTTCGACTCAAGAGGAATACCAACTTTCAACAAGCACCTCAAGAGGAGGCTACTCTCAACTAATGGTATGTGAGAGGGACCCTGAGTTTGTCGCCTCAAGTGGAATGGACACCGAGATGCTCTGACTCGAAGTAAGGCCAGATATCCCTGCAGTGATTCGAATGCATGCTCGTCTTGCATCTTCCAAGACGAAGGGTTGTCTGAATCCCCTGTGGAGACAACAGAGAAAGACCTAGTCCTCCACCTCATCGAGACGGGAGGCATCACATCCTTTGAAAACTCGAGAGGTGTGCGGAGATCAATACTTCCGAAGGAGACGATGCCTGACGCCTCTTGAAAATGGATAGGAGTCCCAGGATCACTGTGGCACGTGGAAAGGGACCCTGGGTCTCCTTCCTCAACTGAAGACACATCCCAATTGCCATGGCAAGACTCGAGGGGAATCCCGAGGTGTCCTCGCACCTAGGCAGGAGTCCTGACTTCGCTGAACAAACACGTGTCTGGAAGGGCCCTCCCCGTCGTAACTCGAGAATATACCCCAGGTTCCGGCCGCAACTTGAGAAAAACCATGAGACTTCCCCCTCGCCGCTGGATGAGGCCCGATTCCCCTGCACTGCGTGCAGAACAATTCCGTGTTCCACATTAAACGTGAAAGGAGCCGTGATTTACTTGAAGGCACTCCAGAGAAAAAACAAGACCACTGTCTCAAGTCTAGAGGGATCCTGAGGTCACTGGAGCAACACGAAAGGGCTCCGTGGACCCCAAATCAACTCGAGATGAGAGCTTAGTCCGTGGCTTAGACTCAAGAGGAATACCAACTTTCCACAAGCACCTCAAGAGGAGGCTTCTCTCAGCTACAGGTATGTGAGAGGGACCCTGAGTTTGTGGCCTCAAGTGGAATGGACACCGAGATGCTCAGACTCGAAGTAAGCCCGGATATTCCTGCAGTGAATTGAATGCAGGCTCGTCTTGCATCTCCCAAGACGAAGGGATGTCTGAATCCCCTGTGGAGACGATAGAGAAAGACCTAGTCCTCCGCCTCATCGCGACCGGAGGCCTCACATCCTTTGAAAACTCGAGAGGTCTGCAGAGATCAATGCTTCCAAAGGAGACGATGCCTGACTCCTCTTGAAAATGGATAGGAGTCCCAGGATCCCTGTGGCACGTTGAAAGAGACCCTGGGTCTCCCGCCTCACGTGGAGACATGTCCAAATTGCCATGCCAAGACTCGAGGAGAATCCCGAGGTGTCCCTCGCACCTAGGCAGGAGTCCTGACGTCGCTGAACAAACACTTGTCTGGAAGGGCCCTCCCCGTCGTAACTCGAGAATATACACCAGGTTCCGGCCGCAACTCGAGAAAAACCATGAGACTTCCCCCTCGCCGCGAGATGAGGCCCGATTCCCCCGCACTGCGTGGAGAGCAATTCCGTGT
Source organism: Dama dama (assembly GCF_033118175.1). Lineage (NCBI taxonomy): Eukaryota > Metazoa > Chordata > Mammalia > Artiodactyla > Cervidae > Dama > Dama dama. Next base: position 5,700,897 of record NC_083697.1, on the reverse strand, counting down.
TCCACATCAAACGTGAAAGGAGCCTTGATTTCCTTGATGGCACTCCAGAGAAAACCCAAGATCACTGTCTCAAGTCTAGAGGGATCCTGAGGTCACTGTAACAACACGAAAGTTCTCAGTGGACCCCAAATCAACTCGAGATGAGAGCTTAGTCCCTGGCTTCGACTCAAGAGGAATACCAACTTTCCACAAGCACCTCAAGAGGAGGCTTCTCTCAGCTACAGGTATGTGAGAGGGTCCCTGAGTGTGTGGCCTCAAGTGGAATGGACACCGAGATGCTCTGACTCGAAGTAAGGCCTGATATCCCTGCAGTGAATTGAATGCAGGCTCGTCTTGCATCTCCCAAGACGAAGGGATGTCTGAATCCCCTGTGGAGACCACAGAGAAAGACCTAGTCCTCCGCCTCTTCGTGACCGGAGGCCTCACATCCTTTGAAAACTCGAGAGGTCCGCGGAGATCAATGCTTCCAAAGGAGACGATGCCTGACTCCTCTTGAAAATGGATAGGAGTCCCAGGATCCCTGTAGCACGTGGAAAGGGACCCTGGGTCTCCAGCCTCACGTGGAGACGCGTCCCAATTGCCATGCCAAGACTCGAGGAGAATCCCGAGTTGTCCCTCGCACCTAGGCAGGAGTCCTGACGACGCTGAACAAACACGTGTCCGGAAGGGCCCTCCCCGTCGTAATTCGAGAATATACCCCAGGTTCCGGCCGCAACTCAAGAAAAACCATGAGACTTCCCCCTCGCGGCGAGATGAGGCCCGATTCCCCTGCATTGCGTGCAGAGCAATTCCGTGTTCCACATCAAACGTGAAAGGAGCCTTGATATCCTTGATGGCACTCCAGAGAAAACAAAAAGTCACTGTCTCAAGTCTAGAGGGATCCTGAGGCCACTGTAGCAGCAAGAAAGGGCTCCGTGGACCCCATATCAACTCGAGATGAGACCTTAGTGTCTGGCTTCGACTCAAGAGGAATACCAACTTTCCACAAGCACCTCAAGAGGAGGCTTCTCTCAGCTACAGGTATGTGAGAGGGACCCTGAGTTTGTGGCCTCAAGTGGAATGGACACCGAGATGCTCTGACTCGAAGTAAGGCCGGATATCCCTGCAGTGAATTGAATGCAGGCTCGTCTTGCATCTCCCAAGACGAAGGGATGTCTGAATCCCCTGTGGAGACCACAGAGAAAGACCTAGTTCTCCGCCGCATCGCGACCGGAGGCGTCACATCCTTTGAAAACTTTAGAGGTCCGCAGAGATCAATGCTTCCAAAGGAGACGATGCCTTACTCCTCTTGAAAATGGATAGGAGTCCCAGGATCCCTGTGGCACGTGGAAAGGGACCCTGGGTCTCCCGCTTCACGTGGAGACGCGTCCCAATTGCCATGCCAATACTCGAGGAGAATCCCGAGGTGTCCCTCGCACCTAGGCAGGAGTCCTGACGTCGCTGAACAAACACGTGTCTGGTAGGGCCCTCCCGTCATTACTCGAGAATATACCCCAGGTTCCGGCCGCAACTCGAGAAAAACCATGAGACTTCCCCCTCGCCGCGAGATGAGGCCCGATTCCCCTGCACTGCGTGCAGAGCAATTCCGTGTTCCACATCAAACGTGAAAGGAGCCTTGATTTCCTTGATGGCACTCCAGAGAAAACCCAAGATCACTGTCTCAAGTCTAGAGGGATCCTGAGGTCACTGGAGCAACACGAAAGGGCTCCGTGGACCCCAAATCAACTCGAGATGAGAGCTTAGTCCTTGGCTCCGACTCAAGAGGAATACCAACTTTCCACAAGCACCTCAAGAGGAGGCTTCTCTCAGCTACAGGTATGTGAGAGGGCCCCTGAGTTTGTGGCCTCAAGTGGAATGGACACCGAGATGCTCTGACTCGAACTAAGGCCGGATATCCCTGCAGTGAATTGAATGCAAGCTCGTCTTGCATCTCCCAAGACGAAGGGATGTCTGAATCCCCTGTGGAGACCACAGAGAAAGACCTAGTCCTCCGCCTCATCGCGACCGGAGGCCTCACATCCTTTGAAAACTCGAGAGGTCCGCGGAGAGCAATGCTTCCAAAGGAGACGATGCCTGACTCCTCTTGAAAATGGTTAGGAGTCCCAGGATCCCTGTCCAAATGTACCGGGACCCTGGGTCTCCCGCTTCACGTGGAGACTCGTCCCAATTGCCATGCCAAGACTCGAGGAGAATCCCGAGGTGTCTCTCGCACCTAGGCAGGAGACCTGATGTCGCTGAACAAACACAGGTCTGGAAGGGCCCTCCCCGTCGTAACTCGAGAATATAACCCAGGTTCCGGCCGCAACTCGAGAAAAACCATGAGACTTCCCACTCACAGCGAGATGAGGCCCGATTCCCCTGCACTGCGTGCAGAGCAATTCCGTGTTCCACATCAAACGTGAAAGGAGCCTTGATTTCCTTGATGGCACTCCAGAGAAAACCCAAGATCACTGTCTCAAGTCTAGAGGGATCCTGAGGTCACTGGAGCAACACGAAAGGGCTCCGTGGACCCCAAATCAACTCGAGATGAGAGCTTAGTCCCTGGCTTCGACTCAAGAGGAATACCAAGTTTCCACAAGCACCTCAAAAGGAGGCTTCTCTCAGCTACAGGTATGTGAGAGGGACCCTGACTTTGTGGCCTCAAGTGAAATGGACACCGAGATGCTCTGACTCGAAGTAAGGCCGGATATCCCTGCAGTGAATTGAATGCAGGCTCGTCTTGCATCTCCCAAGACGAAGGGATGTCTGAATCCCCTGTGGAGACCACAGAGAAAGACCTAGTTCTCTGCCTCATCGCGACCGGAGGCCTCACATCCTTTGAAAACTCGAGAGGTCCGCGGAGATCAATGCTTCCAAAGGAGACGATGCCTGACTCCTCTTGAAAATGGATAGGAGTCCCAGGATCCCTGTGGCATGGGGAAAGGGACTCTGGGTCTCCCGCCTCACGTGGAGACGCGTCCCAGTTGCCATGCCAAGACTCGTGGAGAATCCCGAAGTGTCCCTCGCACCTAGGCAGGAGTCCTGACGTCGCTGAACAAACCTGTGTCTGGAAGGGCCCTCCCCGTCGTAACTCTAGAATATTCCCCAGGTTCCGGCCGCAACACGAGAAAAACCATGAGAATTCCTCCTCGCCGCGAGATGAGGCTCGATTCCCCTGCACTTCAGCAGAGCAACTCCGTGTTCCACATCAAACGTGAAAGGAGCCTTGATTTCCTTGATGGCACTCCAGAGAAAACCCAAGATCACTGTCTCAAGTCTAGAGGGATCCTGAGGTCACTGGAGCAACACGAAAGGGCTCCGTGGACCCCAAATCAACTCGAGATCAGAGCTTAGTCCCTGGCTTCGACTCAAGAGGAATACTAACTTTCAGCAAGCACCTCAAGAGGAGGCTTCTCTCAGCTACAGGTGTGTGAGAGGGACCCTGAGTTTGTGGCCTCAAGTGGAATGGACACCGAGATGCTCTGACTCGAAGTAAGGCCTGATATCCCTGCAGTGAATTGAATGCAGGCTCGTCTTGCATCTCCCAAGACGAAGGGATGTCTGAATCCCCTGTGTAGACCACAGAGAAAGACCTAGTCCTCCGCCTCTTCGTGACCGGAGGCCTCACATCCTTTGAAAACTCGAGAGGTCCGCGGAGATCAATGCTTCCAAAGGAGACGATGCCTGACTCCTCTTGAAAATGGATAGGAGTCCCAGGATCCCTGTAGCACGTGGAAAGGGACCCTGGGTCTCCAGCCTCACGTGGAGACGCGTCCCAATTGCCATGCCAAGACTCGAGGAGAATCCCGAGTTGTCCCTCGCACCTAGGCAGGAGTCCTGACGACGCTGAACAAACACGTGTCCGGAAGGGCCCTCCTCGTCGTAATTCGAGAATATACCCCAGGTTCCGGCCGCAACTCAAGAAAAACCATGAGACTTCCCCCTCGCGGCGAGATGAGGCCCGATTCCCCTGCATTGCGTGCAGAGCAATTCCGTGTTCCACATCAAACGTGAAAGGAGCCTTGATTTCCTTGATGGCACTCCAGAGAAAACAAAAAGTCACTGTCTCAAGTCTAGAGGGATCCTGAGGCCACTGTAGCAGCAAGAAAGGGCTCCGTGGACCCCATATCAACTCGAGATGAGACCTTAGTGTCTGGCTTCGACTCAAGAGGAATACCAACTTTCCACAAGCACCTCAAGAGGAGGCTTCTCTCAGCTACAGGTATGTGAGAGGGACCCTGAGTTTGTGGCCTCAAGTGGAATGGACACCGAGATGCTCTGACTCGAAGTAAGGCCGGATATCCCTGCAGTGAATTGAATGCAGGCTCGTCTTGCATCTCCCAAGACGAAGGGATGTCTGAATCCCCTGTGGAGACCACAGAGAAAGACCTAGTTCTCCGCCGCATCGCGACCGGAGGCGTCACATCCTTTGAAAACTTTAGAGGTCCGCAGAGATCAATGCTTCCAAAGGAGACGATGCCTTACTCCTCTTGAAAATGGATAGGAGTCCCAGGATCCCTGTGGCACGTGGAAAGGGACCCTGGGTCTCCCGCTTCACGTGGAGACGCGTCCCAATTGCCATGCCAATACTCGAGGAGAATCCCGAGGTGTCCCTCGCACCTAGGCAGGAGTCCTGACGTCGCTGAACAAACACGTGTCTGGTAGGGCCCTCCCGTCATTACTCGAGAATATACCCCAGGTTCCGGCCGCAACTCGAGAAAAACCATGAGACTTCCCCCTCGCCGCGAGATGAGGCCCGATTCCCCTGCACTGCGTGCAGAGCAATTCCGTGTTCCACATCAAACGTGAAAGGAGCCTTGATTTCCTTGATGGCACTCCAGAGAAAACCCAAGATCACTGTCTCAAGTCTAGAGGGATCCTGAGGTCACTGGAGCAACACGAAAGGGCTCCGTGGACCCCAAATCAACTCGAGATGAGAGCTTAGTCCTTGGCTCCGACTCAAGAGGAATACCAACTTTCCACAAGCACCTCAAGAGGAGGCTTCTCTCAGCTACAGGTATGTGAGAGGGCCCCTGAGTTTGTGGCCTCAAGTGGAATGGACACCGAGATGCTCTGACTCGAACTAAGGCCGGATATCCCTGCAGTGAATTGAATGCAAGCTCGTCTTGCATCTCCCAAGACGAAGGGATGTCTGAATCCCCTGTGGAGACCACAGAGAAAGACCTAGTCCTCCGCCTCATCGCGACCGGAGGCCTCACATCCTTTGAAAACTCGAGAGGTCCGCGGAGAGCAATGCTTCCAAAGGAGACGATGCCTGACTCCTCTTGAAAATGGTTAGGAGTCCCAGGATCCCTGTCCAAATGTACCGGGACCCTGGGTCTCCCGCTTCACGTGGAGACTCGTCCCAATTGCCATGCCAAGACTCGAGGAGAATCCCGAGGTGTCTCTCGCACCTAGGCAGGAGACCTGATGTCGCTGAACAAACACAGGTCTGGAAGGGCCCTCCCCGTCGTAACTCGAGAATATAACCCAGGTTCCGGCCGCAACTCGAGAAAAACCATGAGACTTCCCACTCACAGCGAGATGAGGCCCGATTCCCCTGCACTGCGTGCAGAGCAATTCCGTGTTCCACATCAAACGTGAAAGGAGCCTTGATTTCCTTGATGGCACTCCAGAGAAAACCCAAGATCACTGTCTCAAGTCTAGAGGGATCCTGAGGTCACTGGAGCAACACGAAAGGGCTCCGTGGACCCCAAATCAACTCGAGATGAGAGCTTAGTCCCTGGCTTCGACTCAAGAGGAATACCAAGTTTCCACAAGCACCTCAAAAGGAGGCTTCTCTCAGCTACAGGTATGTGAGAGGGACCCTGACTTTGTGGCCTCAAGTGAAATGGACACCGAGATGCTCTGACTCGAAGTAAGGCCGGATATCCCTGCAGTGAATTGAATGCAGGCTCGTCTTGCATCTCCCAAGACGAAGGGATGTCTGAATCCCCTGTGGAGACCACAGAGAAAGACCTAGTTCTCTGCCTCATCGCGACCGGAGGCCTCACATCCTTTGAAAACTCGAGAGGTCCGCGGAGATCAATGCTTCCAAAGGAGACGATGCCTGACTCCTCTTGAAAATGGATAGGAGTCCCAGGATCCCTGTGGCATGGGGAAAGGGACTCTGGGTCTCCCGCCTCACGTGGAGACGCGTCCCAGTTGCCATGCCAAGACTCGTGGAGAATCCCGAAGTGTCCCTCGCACCTAGGCAGGAGTCCTGACGTCGCTGAACAAACCTGTGTCTGGAAGGGCCCTCCCCGTCGTAACTCTAGAATATTCCCCAGGTTCCGGCCGCAACACGAGAAAAACCATGAGAATTCCTCCTCGCCGCGAGATGAGGCTCGATTCCCCTGCACTGCAGCAGAGCAACTCCGTGTTCCACATCAAACGTGAAAGGAGCCTTGATTTCCTTGATGGCACTCCAGAGAAAACCCAAGATCACTGTCTCAAGTCTAGAGGGATCCTGAGGTCACTGGAGCAACACGAAAGGGCTCCGTGGACCCCAAATCAACTCGAGATCAGAGCTTAGTCCCTGGCTTCGACTCAAGAGGAATACTAACTTTCAGCAAGCACCTCAAGAGGAGGCTTCTCTCAGCTACAGGTGTGTGAGAGGGACCCTGAGTTTGTGGCCTCAAGTGGAATGGACACCGAGATGCTCTGACTCGAAGTAAGGCCTGATATCCCTGCAGTGAATTGAATGCAGGCTCGTCTTGCATCTCCCAAGACGAAGGGATGGCTGATTCCCCTGTGGAGACCACAGAGAAAGACCTAGTCGTCCGCCTCATCGTGACCGGAGGCCTCACATCCTTTGAAAATTCGAGAGGTCCGCGGGGATCAATGCTTCCAAAGGAGACGTTGCCTGACTCCTCTTGAAAATGGATAGGAGTCCCAGGATCCCTGTGGCACGTGGAAAGGGGCCCTGGGTCTCCCGCCTCACGTGGAGACGCGTCCCAATTGCCATGCCAAGACTCGAGGAGAATCCCGAGGTGTCCCTCGCACCTAGGCAGGAGTCCTGATGACGCTGAACAAACACGTGTCTGGAAGGGCCCTCTCCGTCATAACTCGAGAATATACCCCAGGTTCCAGCCGCAACTCGAGAAAAACCATGAGACTTCCCACTCACAGCGAGATGAGGCCCGATTCCCCTGCACTGCGTGCAGAGCTATTCCGTGTTCCACATCAAACGTGAAACGAGACTTGATTTCCTTGATGGCACTCCAGAGAATACCCAAGATCACTGTCTCAAGTCTAGAGGGATCCTGAGGTCACTGGAGCAACAGGAAAGGGTTCCGTGGACCCCAAATCAACTCGAGATGAGAGCTTAGTCCCTGGCTTCGACTCAAGAGGAATACTAACTTTCAGCAAGCACCTCTAGAGGAGGCTTCTCTCAGCTACAGGTGTGTGAGAGGGACCCTGAGTTTGTGGCCTCAAGTGGAATGGACACGGAGATGCTCTGACTCGAAGTAAGGCCGGATATCCCTGCAGTGAATTGAATGCAGGCTCGTCTTGCATCTCCCAAGAAGAAGGGATGTCTGAATCCCCTGTGGAGGCCACAGAGAAAGACCTAGTCCTCCGCCTCAACGCGACCGGAGGCGTCACATCCTTTGAAAACTCGAGAGGTCCGCAGAGATCAATGCTTCCAAAGGAGACGATGCCTGACTCCTCTTGAAAATGGATAGGAGTCCCAGGATCCCTGTGGCACTTGGAAAGGGACCCTGGGTCTCCCGCCTCACGTGGAGACGCGTCCCAATTGCCATGCCAAGACTCGAGGAGAATTCCGAGGTGTCCCTCGCACCTAGGCAGGAGTCCTGACGTCATTGAACAAACACGTGTCTGGAAGGGCCCTCCCCGTCGTAACTCGGGAATATACCCCAGGTTCCAGCCGCAACTCGAGAAAAACCATGAGACTTCCCCCTCGCCGCGAGATGAGGCCCGATTCCCCTGCACTGCGTGCAGAGCAGTTCCGAGTTCCACATCAAACGTGAAAGGAGCCTTGATTTCCTTGATGGCACTCCAGAGAAAACCCAAGATCACTGTTTCAAGTCTAGAGGGATCCTGAGGTCACTGTAGCAAGACGAAAGGGCTCCGTGGACCCCAAATCAACTCGAGATGAGAGCTTAGTCCCTGGCTTCGACTCAAGAGGAATACCAACTTTCCACAAGCACCTCAAGAGGAGGCTACTCTCAGCTAATGGTATGTGAGAGGGACCCTGAGTTTGTCGCCTGAATTGGAATGGACTGCGAGATGCTCTGACTCGAAGTAAGGCCAGATATCCCTGCAGTGATTTGAATGCAGGCTCGTCTTTAATCTCCCAAGATGAAGGGATGTCTGAATCCCCTGTGGAGACCACAGAGAAAGAGCTAGTTCTCTGCCTCATCGCGACCGGAGGCCTCACATCCTTTGAAAATTCGAGAGGTCCGCGGAGATCAATGCTTCCAAAGGAGACGATGCCTGACTCCTCTTGAAAATGGATAGGAGTCCCAGGATCACTGTGGCACGTGGAAAGGGACCCTGGGTCTCCCGACTCACATGGAGACGTGTCCCATTGCCATGCCAAGACTTGAGGAGAATCCCGAGGTGTCCCTTGCACCTAGGCAGGAGTCCTGACGTCGCTGAACAAACACGTGTCTGGAAGGGCCCTCCCCGTCGTAACTCTAGAATATACCCCAGGTTCGGTCAGCAACTCGAGAAAAACCATGAGACTTCCCCCTCGCCGCGAGCTTAGGCCCCATTCCCCTGCACTGCGTGCAGAGCAATTCCGTGTTCCACATCAAACGTGAAAGGAGCCTTGATTTCCTTGATGGCACTCCAGAGAAAACCCAAGATCACTGTTTCAAGTCTAGAGGGATCCTGAGGTCACTGTAGCAGGACGAAAGGGCTCCGTGGACCCCAAATCAACTCGAGATGAGAGCTAAGTCCCTGACTTCGGCTCAAGAGGAATACCAAATTTCCACAAGCACCTCAAGAGGAGGCTTCTCTCAGCTACACGTATGTGAGAGGGACCCTGAGTTTGTGGCCTCAAGTGGAGTGGACACCGAGATGTTCTGACTCGAAGTTAGGCCGGATATCCCAACAGTGAATTGAATGCAGGCTCGTCTTGCATCTCCCAATACGAAGGGATGTCTGAATCCCCTATAGAGACCACAGAGAAAGACCTAGTTCTCTGCTTCATCGCGACCGGAGGCCTCACATCCTTTGAAAACTCGAGAGGTCCGCAGAGATCAATGCTTCCAAAGGAGACGATGCCTGACTCCTCTTGAAAATGGATAGGAGTCCCAGGATATCTGTGGCACGTGAAAAGGGACACTGGGTTTACCGCCATATGTGGAGACGCGTCCCCATTGCCATGCCAAGACTCGAGGAGAATCCCGAGTTGTACCTCGCACCTAGGCAGGAGTCCTGACGCCGCTGAACAAACACATGTCTGGAAGGGCCCTCCCCGTCGTAACTCGAGAATATACCCCAGGTTCCAGCCGCAACTCGAGAAAAACCATGAGGCTTCCCCCTCACCGCTGGATGAGGCCCGATTCCCCTGCACTGCGTGCAGAGCAATTCCGTGTTCCACATCAAACGTGAAAGGAGCCTTGATTTCCTTGATGGCACTCCAGAGAAAACCCAAGATCACTGTCTCAAGTCTAGAGGGATCCTGAGGTCACTGGAGCAACACGAAAGGGCTCCGTGGACCCCAAATCAAATCGAGATGAGAGCTTAGTCCCTGGCTTCGTCTCAGGAGGAATACCAAATTTCCACAAGCACCTCAAGAGGAGGCTTCTCTCAGCTACAGGTATGTGAGAGGGACCCTGAGTGTGTGGCCTCAAGTGGAATGGACAGCGAGATGCTCTGACTCGAAGTAAGGCCGGATATTCCTGCAGTGAATTGAATGCAGGCTCGTCTTGCATCTCTCAAGACGAAGGGATGTCTGAATCCCCTGTGGAGACCACAGAGAAAGACCGAGTTCTCCGCCTCATCGCGACCGGAGGCCTCACATCCTTTGAAAACTCGAGAGGTCCGCGGAGATCAATGCTTCCAAAGGAGACGATGCCTGACTCCTCTTGAAAATGGATAGGAGTCCCAGGTTCCCTGTGGAACGTGGAAAGGGAACCTGCGTCTCCGGCCTCACGTGGAGACGCGTCCCAATTGCCATGCCAAGACTCGAGGAGAATCCCGAGGTGTCCCTCGCACCTAGGCAGGAGTCCTCACGTCGCTGAAAAAACCTGTGTCTGGAAGGGCCCTCCCCGTCTTAACTCGAGAATATACCCCAGGTTCCGGCCGCAACTCGAGAAAAACCATGAGACTTCCCCATCCCCGCGAGATGAGGCCCGATTCCCCTGCACTGCGTGCAGACCAATTCCGTGTTCCACATCAAACGTGAAAGGAGCCTTGATTTCCTTAATGGCACTCCAGAGAAAACCCAAGATCACTGTTTCAAGTCTAGAGGGATCCTGAGGTCACTGTAGCAACACGAAAGGGCTCCGTGGACCCCAAATCAACTCGAGATGAGAGCTTAGTCCCTGGCTTCGACTCAAGAGGAATACCAACTTTCCACAAGCACCTCAAGAGGAGGCTACTCTCAACTAATGGTATGTGAGAGGGACCCTGAGTTTGTCGCCTCAAGTGGAATGGACACCGAGATGCTCTGACTCGAAGTAAGGCCAGATATCCCTGCAGTGATTTGAATGCAGGCTCGTCTTGCATCTCGCAAGACGAAGGGATGTCTGAATCCCCTGTGGAGACCACAGAGAAAAACCTAATTTTCCGCCTCATCGCGACCGGAGGCCTCACATCCTTTGAAAATTCGAGAAGTCCGGGGAGATCAATGCTTTCAAAGGAGACGATGCCTGACTCCTCTTGAAAATGGATAGGAGTCCCAGGATCCCTGTGGAACGTGGAAAGGGAACCTGCGTCTCTGGCCTCACGTGGAGACTCGTCCCAATTGCCCTGCCAAGACTCGAGGAGAATCCCGAGTTGTCCCTCGCACCTAGGCAGGAGTCCTGACGTCGCTGAACAAACACGTGTCTGGAAGGGCCCTCCCTGTCGTAACTCGAGAATATACCCCAGGTTCCGGCCGCAACTCGAGAAAAACCATGAGACTTCCCCCTCGCCGCAAGATGAGGCCCGATTCCCCTGCACTGCGTGCAGAGCAATTCCGTGTTCCACATCAAACGTGAAAGGAGCCTTGATTTCCTTGATGGCACTCCAGAGAAAACCCAAGATCACTGTCTCAAGTCTAGAGGGATCCTGAGGTCACTGGAGCAACACGAAAGGGCTCCGTGGACCCCAAATCAACTCGAGATCAGAGCTTATTCCCTGGCTTCGACTCAAGAGGAATACCAACTTTCCACAAGCACCTCAAGAGGAGGCTTCTCTCAGCTACAGGTATGTGAGAGGGACCCTGAGTTTGTGGCCTCAAGTGGAATGGACACGGAGATGCTCTGACTCGAAGTAAGGCTGGATATCCCTGCAGTGAATTGAATGCAGGCTCGTCTTGCATCTCCCAAGACGAAGGGATATCTGAATCCCCTGTGGAGACCACAGAGAAAGACCGAGTTCTCCGCCTCATCGCGACCGGAGGCCTCACATCCTTTGAAAACTCGAAAGGTCCGCAGAGATCAATGCTTCCAAAGAAGACGATGCCTGACTCCTCTTGAAAATGCATAGGTGTCCCAGGATCCCTGTGGAACGTGGAAAGGGACCCTGGGTCTCCCGCCTCACGTGGAGACGCGTCCCAATTGCCATGCCAAGACTCGAGGAGAATCCCGAGGTGTCCCTCGCACCTAGACAGGAGTCCTCACATCGCTGAACAAACCTGTGTCTGGAAGGGACCTCCCCGTCGGAACTCGAGAATATACCCCAGGTTCGGTTATCAACTCGAGAAAAACCATGAGACTTCCCCCTCGCCGCGAGCTGAGGCCCCATTCCCCTGCACTGCGTGCAGAGCAATTCCGTGTTCCACATCAAACGTGAAAGGAGCCTTGATTTCCTTGATGGCACTCCAGAGAAAACCCAAGATCACTGTTTCAAGTCTAGAGGGATCCTGAGGTCACTGCAGCAACACGAAAGGGCTCCGTGGACCCCAAATCAACTCGAGATGAGAGGTTAGTCCCTGGCTTCAACTCAAGAGGAATACCAACTTTCCACAAGCACCTCAAGAGGAGGCTACTCTCAACTAATGGTATGTGAGAGGGACCCTGAGTTTGTCGCCTCAAGTGGAATGGACACCGAGATGCTCTGACTCGAAGTAAGGCCAGATATCCCTGCAGTGATTTGAATGCAGGCTCGTCTTGCATCTTCCAAGACGAAGGGTTGTCTGAATCCCCTGTGGAGACAACAGAGAAAGACCTAGTCCTCCACCTCATCGAGACGGGAGGCATCACATCCTTTGAAAACTCCAGAGGTCTGCGGAGATCAATACTTCCGAAGGAGACGATGCCTGACGCCTCTTGAAAATGGATAGGAGTCCCAGGATCACTGTGGCACGTGGAAAGGGACCCTGGGACTCCCGCCTCAACTGGAGACACGTTCCAATTGCCATGGCAAGACTCGAGGAGAATCCCGAGGTGTCCCTCGCACGTAGGCAGGAGTCCTGACGTCGCTGAACAAACACGTGTCTGGAAGGGCCCTCCCCGTCGTAACTCGAGAATATACCCCAGGTTCCGGTTGCAACTCGAGAAAAACCATGAGACTTCCCCCTCGCCGCTGGATGAGGCCCGATTCCCCTGCACTGCGTGCAGAGCAATTCCGTGTTCCACATCAAACGTGAAAGGAGCCTTGATTTCCTTGATGGCACTCCAGAGAAAACCCAAGATCACTGTCTCAAGTCTAGAGGGATCCTGAGGTCACTGGAGCAACACGAAAGGGCTACGTGGACCCCAAATCAACTCGAGATGAGAGCTTAGTCCCTGGCTTCGACTCAAGAGGAATACCAACTTTCCACAAGCACCTCAAGAGGAGGCTTCTCTCAGCTACAGGTATGTGAGAGGGACCCTGAGTTTGTGGCCTCAAGTGGAATGGACAGCGAGATGCTCTGACTCGAAGTAAGGCCGGATATCCCTGCAGTGAATTGAATGCAGGCTCGTCTTGCATCTCCCAAGACGAAGGGATGTCTGAATCCCCTGTGGAGACCACAGAGAAAGACCTAGTCCTCCGCCTCAACATGACCGGAGGCCTCACATCCTTTGAAAACTCGAGAGGTCCGCGGAGATCAATGCTTCCAAAGGAGACGATGCCTGATTCCTCTTGAAAATGGATAGGAGTCCCAGGATCACTGTGGCACGTGGAAAGGGACCCTGGGTCTCCCGCCTCACGTGGAGACGCGTCCCCATTGCCATGCCAAGACTCGAGGAGAATCCCGAGGTGTCCCTCGCACCTAGGCAGGAGTCCTGACGTCGCTGAACAAACACGTGTCTGGAAGGGCCCTCCCCGTCGGATGGCCTCAAGTGGAATGGACACGGAGATGCTCTGACTCGAAGTAAGCCCGGATATCCCTGCAGTGAATTGAATGCAGGCTCGTCTTGCATCTCCCAAGACGAAGGGATGTCTGAATCCCCTGTGGAGACCACAGAGAAAGACCGAGTTCTCCGCCTCAACGCGACCGGAGGCCTCACATCCTTTGAAACCTCAAGAGGTCCGCGGAGATCAATGCTTCCAAAGGAGACGATGCCTGACTCCTCTTGAAAATGGATAGGAGTCGCAGGATCCCTGTGGCACGTGGAAAGGGACCCTGGGTCTCCCGCCTCACGTGGAGATGCGTCCCAATTGCCATGCCAAGACTCGAGGAGAATCCGGAGGTGTCCCTCGCACCTAGGCAGGAGTCCTCACGTCGCTGAACAAACACGTGTCTGGAAGGGCCCTCCCCGTCGGAACTCAAGAATATACCCCAGGTTCCGGTCGCAACTCGAGAAAAACCATGAGACTTCCCCATTCCCGCGAGATGAGCCCCGATTCCCCTGCACTGCATGCAGACCAATTCCGTGTTCCACACCAAATGTGAAAGGAGCCTTGATTTCCTTAATGGCACTCCAGAGAAAACCCAAGATCACTGTTTCAAGTCTAGAGGGATCCTGAGGTCACTGTAGCAACACGAAAGGGCTCCGTGTACCCCAAATCAACTCGAGATGAGAGCTTAGTCCCTGGCTTCGACTCAAGAGGAATACCAACTTTCCACAAGCACCTCAAGAGGAGGCTACTCTCAACTAATGGTATGTGAGAGGGACCCTGAGTTTGTCGCCTCAAGTGGAATGGACACCGAGATGCTCTGACTCGAAGTAAGGCCAGATATCCCTGCAGTGATTTGAATGCAGGCTCGTCTTGCATCTCCCAAGACGAAGGGTTGTCTGAATCCCCTGTGGAGACAACAGAGAAAGACCTAGTCCTCCACCTCAACGAGACGGGAGGCATCACATCCTTTGAAAACTCGAGAGGTCTGCGGAGATCAATACTTCCGAAGGAGACGATGCCTGACGCCTCTTGAAAATGGATAGGAGTCCCAGTATCACTGTGGCACGTGGAAAGGGACCCTGGGTCTCCCGCCTCAACTGGAGACATATCCCAATTGCCATGGAAAGACTCGAGGAGAATCCCGAGGTGTCCCTCGCACCTAGGCAGGAGTCCTGATTTCGCTGAACAAACACGTGTCTGGAAGGGCCCTCCCCGTCGTAACTCGAGAATATACCCCAGGTTCCGGCCGCAACTCGAGAAAAACCATGAGACTTCCCCCTCGCCGCTGGATGAGGCCCGATTCCCCTGCACTGCGTGCAGAGCAATTCCGTGTTCCACATCAAACGTGAAAGGAGCCTTGATTTCCTTGATGGCACTCCAGAGAAAACCCAAGATCACTGTCTCAAGTCTAGAGGGATCCTGAGGTCACTGGAGCAACACGAAAGGTCTCCGTGGACCCCAAATCAACTCGAGATGAGAGCTTAGTCCCTGGCTTCGACTCAAGAGGAATACCAACTTTCCACAAGCACCTCAAGAGGAGGCTTCTCTCAGCTACAGGTATGTGAGAGGGACCCTGAGTTTGTGGCCTCAAGTCGAATGGACAGCGAGATGCTCTGACTCGAAGTAAGGCCGGATATCCCTCCAGTGAATTGAATGCAGGCTCGTCTTGCATCTCGCAAGAGGAAGGGATGTCTGAATCCCCTGTGTAGACCACAGAGAAAGACCTAATTTTCCGCCTCATTGCGACCGGTGGCCTCACATCCTTTGAAAATTCGAGAGGTCCGGGGAGATCAATGCTTCCAAAGGATACGATTCCTGACTCGTCTTGAAAATGGATTGGAGTCCCAGGATCCCTGTGGCACGTGGAAAGGGACCCTGGGTCTCCCGCCTCACGTGGAGACGCGTCCCCATTGCCATGCCAAGACTCGAGGAGAATCCCGAGGTGTCCCTTGCACCTAGGCAGGAGTCCTGACGTCGCTGAACAAACCTGTGTCTGGAAGGGCCCTCCCCGTCGTAACTCGAGAATATACCCCAGGTTCGGTCAGCAACTCGAGAAAAACCATGAGACTTCCCCCTCGCAGTGAGATGAGGCCCGATTCCCCTGCACTGCGTGCAGAGCAATTCCGTGTTCCACATCAAACGTGAAAGGAGCCTTGATTTCCTTGATGGCACTCCAGAGAAAACCCAAGATCACTGTCTCAAGTCTAGAGGGATCCTGAGGTCACTGGAGCAACACGAAAGGGCTCCCTGGACCCCAAATCAACTCGAGATGAGAGCTTAGTCCCTGGCTTCCACTCAAGAGGAATACGAACTTTCCACAAGCTCCTCAAGAGGAGGCTTCTCTCAACTACAGGTATGTGAGAGGGACCCTGAGTTTGTGGCATCAAGTGGAATGGACACCGAGATGCTCTGACTCGAAATAAGGCCGGATATCCCTGCAGTCAATTGAAAGCAGGCTCATCTTGCATCTCGCAAGACGAAGGGATGTCTGAATCCCCTGTGCAGAACACAGAGAAAGACCTAGTCCTCCGACACACCGTGACCGGAGGCCTCACATCCTTTGAAAAATCGAGAGGTCTGCAGACATCAATGCTTCCAAAGGAGACGATGCCTGACTCCTCTTGAAAATGGATAGGAGTCCCAGGATCACTGTGGCACGTGGAAAGGGACCCTGGGTCTCCCGCCTCACGTGGAGACGCGTCCCAATTGCCATGCCAAGACTTGAGGAGAATCCCGAGGTGTCCCTCGCACCTAGGCAGGAGACCTGACGTCGCTGAACAAACACGTGTCTGGAAGGGCCCTCCCCGTCGGAACTCGAGAATATACCCCATGTTCCGGCCGAAACTCGAGAAAAACCATGAGACTTCCCCCTCGCCGCGAGATGAGGCCCGATTCCCCTGCAATGCGTGCAGAGCGATTCCGTGTTCCACATCAAACGTGAAAGGAGCCTTGATTTCCTTGATGGCACTCCAGAGAAAACCCAAGATCACTGTTTCAAGTCTAGAGGGATCCTGAGGTCACTGTAGCAACATGAAAGGGCTCCGTGGACCCCGAATCAACTCGAGATGAGAGCTTAGTCCCTGGCTTCGACTCAAGAGGAATACCAACTTTCCACAAGCACCTCAAGAGGAGGCTACTCTCAACTAATGGTATGTGAGAGGGACCCTGAGTTTGTCGCCTCAAGTGGAATGGACACCGAGATGCTCTGACTCGAAGTAAGGCCAGATATCCCTGCAGTGATTTGAATGCAGGCTCGTCTTGCATCTCCCAAGACGAAGGGTTGTCTGAATCCCCTGTGGAGACAACAGAGAAAGACCTAGTCCTCCACCTCAACGAGACGGGAGGCCTCACATCCTTTGAAAACTCGAGAGGTCTGCGGAGATCAATACTTCCGAAGGAGACGATGCCTGACGCCTCTTGAAAATGGATAGGAGTCCCAGGATCACTGTGGCACGAGGAAAGGGACCCTGGGTCTCCCGCCTCAACTGGAGACACGTCCCAATTGCCATGCCAAGACTCGAGGAGAATCCCGAGGTGTCCCTCGCACCTAGGCAGGAGTCCTGACGTCGCGGAACAAACACGTGTCTGGAAGGGCCCTCCCCGTCGTAACTCGAGAATATACCCCAGGTTTCGGCCGCAACTTGACAAAAACCATGAGACATCCCCCTTGCCGCGAGATGAGACCCGATTTCCCTCCACTGCGTGCAGAGCAATTCCGTGTTCCACATCAAACGTGAAAGGAGCCTTGATTTCCTTGATGGCACTCCAGAGAAAACCCAAGATCACTGTCTCAAGTCTAGAGGGATCCTGAGGTCACTGGACCAACAGGAAAGTGCTCCGTGGACCCCAAATCAACTCGAGATGAGAGCTTAGTCCCTGGCTTCGACTCAAGAGGAATACCAACTTTCCACAAGCACCTCAAGAGGAGGCTTCTCTCAGCTACAGGTATGTGAGAGGGACCCTGAGATTGTGGCCTCAAGTGGAATGGACACCGAGATGCTCTGACTCGAAGTAAGGCCGGATATCCCTGCAGTGAATTGAATGCAGGCTCGTCTTGCATCTCCCAAGACGAAGGGATGTCTGAATCCGCTGTGGAGACCACAGAGAAAGACCTAGTCCTCCGCCTCATCGCGACCGGAGGCCTCACATCCTTTGAAAACTCGAGAGGTCCGCGGAGATCAATACTTCCGAAAGAGACGATGCCTGACTCCTCGTGAAAATGGATACGAGTCCCAGGAACCCTGTGGCACGTGGAAAGGGACCCTGGGTCTCCCACCTCACGTGGAGACACGTCCCAATTGCCATGCCAAGACTCGAGGAGAATCCCGAGGTGTCCCTCGCACCTAGGCAGGAGTCCTGACGTCGCTGAACAAACACGTGTCTGGAAGGGCCCTCTCCGTCGTAACTCGAGAATATACCCCAAGTTCCGGCCGCAACTTGGGAAAAAACATGAGACTTCCCCATCCCCGCGAGATGACGCCCGATTCCCCTGCAATGCGTGCAGAGCAATTCCGTTTTCCACATCAAACGTGAAAGGAGCCTTGATTTCCTTGATGGCACTCCAGAGAAAAGCCAAGTTCACTCTTTCAAGTCTAGAGGGATCCTGAGGTCACTGGAGCAACACGAAAGGGCTCCTTGGACCCCAAATCAACTCGAGATGAGAGCTTAGTCCCTGACTTCGACTCAAGAGGAATACCAACTTTCCACAAGCACCTCAAGAGGAGGCTTCTCTCAGCTACAGGTATGTGAGAGGGACCCTGAGTTTGTGGCCTCAAGTGGAATGGACACCGAGATGCTCTGACTCGAAGTAAGGCCGGATATCCCTGCAGTGAATTGAATGCAGGCTCGTCTTGCATCTCCCAAGACGAAGGGATGTCTGAATCCCCTGTGGAGACCACAGAGAAAGACCTTGTCCTCGGCCTCATCGCGACCGGAGGCCTCACATCCTTTGAAAATTCGAGAGGTCCGCGGAGATCAATGCTTCCAAAGGAGACGATGCCTGACTCCTCTTGAAAATGGATAGCAGTCCCAGGATCCCTATGGCACGTGGAAAGGGACCCTGGGTCTCCCGCCTCACGTGGAGACGCGTCCCCATTGCCATGCCAAAACTCCAGGAGAATCCCGAGGTGTCCCTCGCACCTAGGCAGGAGTCCTGACGTCGCTGAACCAACACGTGTCTGGAAGGGCCCTCCCCATCGTAACTCGAGAATATAACCCAGGTTCAGGCCGCAACTCGAGAAAAACCATGAGATTTCCCCCTCGCCGCGAGTTCAGGCCCGATTCCCTGCACTGCATGCAGAGCAATTCCGTGTTCCACATCAAACGTGAAAGGAGCCTTGATTTCCTTGATGGCACTCCAGAGAAAACCCAAGATCACTGTCTCAAGTCTAGAGGGATCCTGATGTCACTGGAGCAACACGAAAGGGCTCCGTGGACCCCAAATCAACTCGAGATGAGAGCTTAGTCCCTGGCTTCGAATCATGAGGAATACCAACTTTCCACAAGCACCTCAAGAGGAGGCTTCTCTCAGCTACAGGTATGTAGGAGCGCCCCTGAGTTTGTGGCCTCAAGTGGAATGGACACCGAGATGCTCTGACTCGAAGTAAGGCCGGATATCCCTGCAGTGAACTGAATGCAGGCTCGTCTTGCATCCCCCAAGACGAAGGGATGTCTGAATCCCCTGTGGAGACCACAGAGAAAGACCTAATTCTCCGACTCTTCGCGAGCGGAGGCCTCACATCCTTTGAAAACTCGAGAGGTCCGCGGAGATCAATGCTTCCAAAGGAGACGATGCCTGACTCCTCTTGAAAATGGATAGGAGTCCCAGGATCCCTGTGGCACGTGGAAAGGGACCCTGGGTCTCCCGTCTCACGTGGAGACGCGTCCCAATTGCCATGCCAAGACTCGAGGAGAATCCCGAGGTGTCTCTCGCACCTAGGCAGGAGTCCTGACGTCGCTGAACAAACACGTGTCTGGAAGGGCCCTCCCCGTCGTAACTCGAGAATATACCCCAGGTTCCGGCCGCAACTCGAGAAAAACCATGAGACTTCCCCCTCGCCGCGAGATGAGGCCCGATTCCCCTGCAATGCGTGCAGAGTAATTCCGTGTTCCACATCCAACGTGAAAGGAGCCTTGATTTCCTTGATGGCACTCCAGAGAAAACCCAAGATCACTGTATCAAGTCTAGAGGGATCCTGAGGTCACTGGAGCAACACGAAAGGGCTCCGTTGACCCCAAATCAACTCGAGATGAGAGCTGAGTCCCTGGCTTCGACTCAAGAGGAATACCAACTTTCCACAAGCACCTCAAGAGGAGGCTTCTCTCAGCTACAGGTATGTGAGAGGGACCCTGAGTTTGTGGCCTCAAGTGGAATGGACACCGAGATGCTCTGACTCGAAGTAAGGCCGGATATCCCTGCAGTGAATTGAATGCAGGCTCGTTTTGCATCTCCCAAGACGAAGGGTTGTCTGAATCCCCTGTGGAGACCACAGAGAAAGACCTAGTCCTCCGCCTCATCGAGACCGGAGGCCTCACATCCTTTGAAAACTCGAGAGGTCCGCGGAGATCAATGCTTCCAAAGGAGAAGATGCCTGACTCTTCTTTAAAATGGATAGGAGTCCCAGGATCCCTGTGGCACGTGGAAAGGGACCCTGGGTCTCCCGCCTCACATGGAGACGTGTCCCAATTGCCATGCCAAGACTCGAGGAGAATCCCGAGGTGTCCCTCGCACCTAGGCAGGTGTCCTGACGTCGCTGAACAAACACATGTCTGGAAGGGCCCTCCCCGTCGTTACTCGAGAATATAACCCAGGTTCCGGCGGCAACTCGGGAAAAACCATGAGACTTCCCCCTCGCCGCGAGATGAGGCCCGATTCCCCTGCACTGCGTTCAGAGCAATTCCGTTTTACACATCAAACGTGAAAGGAGCCTTGATTTCCTTGATGGCACTCCAGAGAAAACCCAAGATCACTGTCTCAAGTCTAGAGGGATCCTGAGGTCACTGGAGCAACATGAAAGGGCTCCCTGGACCCCAAATCAACTCGAGATGAGAGCTTAGTCCCTGGCTTCAACTCAAGAGGAATACGAACTTTCCACAAGCTCCTCAAGAGGAGGCTTCTCTCAGCTACAGGTATGTGAGAGGGACCCTGAGATTGTGGCCTGAAGTGGAATGGACACCGAGATGCTCTGACTCGAAGTAAGGCCGGATATCCCTGCAGTGAATTGAATGCAGGCTCGTCTTGCATCTCCCAAGACGAAGGGATGTCTGAATCCGCTGTGGAGACCACAGAGAAAGACCTAGTCCTCCGCCTCATCGCGACCGGAGGCCTCACATCCTTTGAAAACTCGAGAGGTCCGCGGAGATCAATGTTTCCAAAGGAGACGATGCCTGACTCCTCTTGAAAATGGATAGGAGTTCCAGGATCCCTGTGGCACGTGGAAAGGGACCCTGGGTCTCCCGCCTCACGTGGAGACGCGTCCCAATTGCCATGCCAAGACTCGAGGAGAATCCCGAGGTGTCCCTCGCACCTAGGCAGGAGTCCTGACGTCGCTGAACAAACACGTGTCTGGAAGGGCCCTCCCCGTCGTAACTCGAGAACATACCCCAGGTTCCGGCCGCAACTCGAGAAAAACCATGAGACTTCCCCCTCGCCGTGAGTTCAGGCCCGATTCCCCTGCACTGCGTGCAGAGCAATTCCGTGTTCCACATCAAACGTGAAAGGAGCCTTGATTTCCTTGATGGCACTCCAGAGAAAACCCAAGATCACTGTCTCAAGTCTAGAGGGATCCTGAGGTCACTGGAGCAACACGAAAGGGCTCCGTGGACCCCAAATCAACTTGAGATGAGAGCTTAGTCCCTGGCTTCGACTCAAGAGGAATACCAACTTTCCACAAGCACCTCAAGAGGAGGCTTCTCTCAGCTACAGGTATGTGAGAGGGACCCTGAGTTTGTGGCCTCAAGTGGAATGGACACCGAGATGCTCTGACTCTAAGTAAGGCCGGATATCCCTGCAGTGAATTGAATGCAGGCTCGTCTTGCATCTCCCAAGACGAAGGGATGTCTGAATCCCCTGTGGAGAACACAGAGAAAGACCTTGTCCTCGGCCTCATCGCGACCGGAGGCCTCACATCCTTTGAAAATTCGAGAGGTCCGCGGAGATCAATGCTTCCAAAGGAGACGATGCCTGACTCCTCTTGAAAATGGATAGGAGTCCCAGGATCCCTGTGGCACGTGGAAAGGGACCCTGGGTCTCCCGCCTCACGTGGAGACGCGTCCCCATTGCCATGCCAAAACTCCAGGAGAATCCCGAGGTGTCCCTCGCACCTAGGCAGGAGTCCTGACGTCGCTGAAAAACACGTGTCTGGAAGGGCCCTCCCCGTCGTAACTCTAGAATATACCCCAGGTTCCGGCAGCAACTCGAGAAAAATCATGAGACTTCCCCCTCACCGCGAGATGAGGCCCGATTCCCCTGCACTGCGTGCAGAGCAATTCCGTGTTCCACATCAAACGTGAAAGGAGCCTTGATTTCCTTGATGGCACTCCAGAGAAAACCCAAATCACTGTCTCAAGTCTAGAGGGATCCTGAGGTCACTGGAGCAACATGAAAGGGCTCCGTGGACCCCAAATCAACTCGAGATGAGAGCTTAGTCCCTGGCTTCGACTCAAGAGGAATACCAACTTTCCACAAGCACCTCAAGAGGATGCTTCTCTCAGCTACAGCTATGTGAGAGGGAACCTGAATTTGTGGCCTCAAGTGGAATGGACACCGAGATGCTCTGACTCGAAGTAAGGCCGGATATCCCTGCAGTGAATTGAATGCAGGCTCGTCTTGCATCTCCCAAGACGAAGGGATGTCTGAATCCCCGGTGGAGACGACAGAGAAAGACCTAGTCCTCAGCCTCATCGAGACCGGAGGCCTCACATCCTTTGAAAACTTGAGAGGACTGCGGAGATCAATGCTTCCAAAGAGACGATGCCTGACTCCTCTTGAAAGTGGATAGGAGTCCCAGGATCACTCTGGCACGTGGAAAGGGACCCTGGGTCTCCCGCCTCACGTGGAGACGCATCCCAATTGCCATGCCAAGACTCGAGGAGAATCCCGAGGTGTCCCTCGCACCTAGGCAGGAGTCCTGACGTCGCTGAACAAACACGTGTCTGGAAGGGCCCTCCCCGTCATAACTTGAGAATATACCCCAGGTTCCGGGCGCAACTCGAGAAAAACCATGAGACTTCCCCCTCACCACGACATGAGACCCGATTCCCCTGCCCTGCGTGCAGAGCAATTCCGTATTCCACATCAAAATTGAAAGAAGCCTTGATTTCCTTGAAGGCACACCAGAGAAAACCCAAGATCACTGTCTCAAGTTTAGAGGGATCCTGAGGTCACTGTACCAACACGAAAGGGCTCCGTGGACCGCAAATCAACTCGAGATGATTGCTTAGTCCTGGCTTCGACTCAAGAGGAATACCATCTTTCCACAAGCACCTCAAGAGGAGGCTTCTCTCAGCTACAGGTATGTGAGAGGGACCCTGAGTGTGTGGCCTCAAGTGGAATGGACACCGAGATGCTCTGACTCGAAGTAAGGCCGGATATCCCTGCAGTGAATTGAATGCAGGCTCGTCTTGCATCTCCCAAGACGAAGGGTTGTCTGAATCCCCTGTGCAGAACAGAGAGAAAGACCTAGTCCTCCGTCTCAACGCGCCCGGAGGCCTCACATCCTTTGAAAACTCGAGAGGTCCGCGGAGATCAATGCTTCCAAAGGAGACGATGCCTGACTTCTCTTGAAAATGGATAGGAGTCCAGGATCCCTGTGGCACGTGGAAAGGGACCCTGGGTCTCCCGCCTCACGTGGAGACGCGTCCCAATTGCCATGCCAAAACTCGAGGAGAATCCCGAGGTGTCCCTCGCACCTAGGCAGGAGTCCTGACGTCGCTGATCAAACACGTATCTGGAAGGGCCCTCCCTGTCGTAACTCGAGAATATACCCCAGGTTCCGGCCGCAACTCGAGAAAAACCATGAGATTTCCCCCTCGCCGAGAGTTGAGGCCCGATTCCCCTGCACTGCGTGCAGAGCAATTCCGTGTTCCACATCAAACGTGAAAGGAGCCTTTATTTCCTTGATGGCACTCCAGAGAAAACCCAAGATCACTGTCTCAAGTCTAGAGGGATCCTGATGTCACTGTAGCAACACGAAAGGGCTCCGTGGACCCCATATCAACTCGAGATGAGAGCTTAGTCCCTGGCTTCGACTCAAGAGGAATACCAACTTTCCACAAGCACCTCAAGAGGAGGCTTCTCTCAGCTACAGGTATGTGAGATGGACCCTGAGTTTGTGGCCTCAAGTGGAATGGAAATCGAAATGCTCTGACTCGAAGTAAGGCCGGATATCCCTGCAGTGAATTGAATGCAGGCTCGTCTTGCATCTCCCAAGACGAAGGGATGTCTGAATCCCCTTTGGAGACCACACAGAAAGAACTAGTTCTCCGCCTCATCGCGACCGGATGCCTCACATCCTTTGAAAACTCGAGAGGTCCGCGGAGATCAATGCTTCCAAAGGAGACGATGCCTGACTCCTCTTGAAAATGGATAGGAGTCCCAGGATCCCTGTGGCACGTGGAAAGGGACCCTGGGTCTCCTGCCTCACGTGGAGAAGCGTCCCAATTGCCATGTCAAGACTCGAGGAGAATCCCGAGGTGTCCCTCGCACCTAGGCAGGAGTCCTGACCTCGCTGAACAAACACGTGTCTGGAAGGGCCCTCCCCGTAGTAACTCGAGAATATACCCCAGGTTCCGGCCGCAACTCGAGAAAAACCATGAGACTTCCCCCTCGCCGCGAGATGAGGCCGATTACTGTGCACTGTGTGCAGAGCAATTCCGTGTTCCACATCAAACGTGAAAGGAGCCTTGATTTCTTGATGGCACTCCAGAGAAAACCCGCGATCACTGTCTCAAGTCTAGAGGGATCCTGAGGTCACTGTAGCAACACGAATGGGCTCCATGGACCCCAAGTCAACTCGAGATGAGAGCTTAGTCCCTAGCTTCGACTCAAGAGGAATACCAACTTTCCACAAGCACCTCAAGAGGAGGCTTCTCTCAGCTACAGGTATGTGAGAGGGACGCTGAGTTTGTGACCTCAAGTGGAATGGACACCGAGATGCTCTGACTCGAAGTAAGGCCGGATATCCCTGCAGTGAATTGAATGCAGGCTCGTCTTGCATCTCCCAAGACGAAGGGATGTCTGAATCCCCTGTGGAGACCACAGAGAAAGAACAAGTTCTCCGCCTCATCGCGACCGGAGGCCTCACATCCTTTGAAAACTCGAGAGGTCCGCGGAGATCAATGCTTCCAAAGGAGATGATGCCTGACTCCTCTTGAAAATGGATAGGAGTCCCAGGATCCCCGTGGCACGTGGAAAGGGACCCTGGGTCTCCCGCCTCACGTGGAGACGCTTCCCAATTGCCATGCCAAGACTCGAGGAGAATCCCGAGGTGTCCCTCGTACCTAGGCAGGAGTGCTGATGTCGCTGAACAAACATGTGTCTGGAAGGGCCCTCCATGTCGTAACTCGAGAATATACCCCAGGTTCCGGCCGGAACTCGAGAAAAACCATGAGACTTCCCCCTCGCCGCGAGATGAGGCCCGATGCCCCTGCACTGCGTGCAGACCAATTCCGTGTTCCACATCAAACGTGAAAGGAGACTTGATTTCCTTGATGGCACTCCAGAGAAAACCCAAGATCACTGTCTCAAGTCTAGAGGGATCCTGAGGTCACTGGAGCAACACGAAAGGGCTCCGTGGACCCCAAATCAACTCGAGATGAGAGCTTAGTCCCTGGCTTCGACTCAAGAGGAATACCAACTTTCCACAAGCACCTCAAGAGGAGGCTTCTCTCAGCTACAGGTATGTGAGATGGACCCTGAGTTTGTGGCCTCAAGTGGAATGGACACCGAGATGCTCTGACTCGAAGTAAGGCCGGATATCCCTGCAGTGAATTGAATGCAGGCTCGTCTTGTATCTCCCAAGACGAAGGGATGTCTGAATCCCCTGTGGAGACCACAGAGAAAGACCTAGTTCTCCGCCTCATCGCGACCTGAGGCCTCCCATCCTTTGCAAACTCGAAGGTCCGCGGAGATCAATGCTTCCGAAGGAGACGATGCCTGACTCCTCTTGAAAATGGATAGGAGTCCCAGGATCCGTGTGGCACGTGGAACGGGACCCTGGGTCTCCCGCCTCACGTGGAGACGCGTCCCAATTGCCATGCCAAGTCTCGAGGAGGATCCCAAGTTGTCCCTCGCACCTAGGCAGGAGTCTTCACGTCGCTGAACAAACACGTGTCTGGAAGGGCCCTCCCCGTCTTAACTCGATAATATACCCCAGGTTCTGGCCGCAACTCGAGAAAAACCATGAGACTTCCCCCTCGCCGCGAGATGAGGCCTGATTCCCCTGCACTGCGTCCAGAGCAATTCCGTGTTCCACATCAAACGTGAAAGGAGCCTTGATTTCCTTGATGGCTCTCCAGAGAGTATCCAGGATCAGTGCCTCAAGTCTGGAGGGATCCTGAGGTCACTGTCCCAACACGAAAGGGCTCCGTGGACCCCAAATCAACTCGAGATGAGAGCTTAGTCCCTGGCTTCGACTCAAGAGGAATACCAACTTTCCACAAGCACCTCAAGAGGAGGCTTCTCTCAGCTACAAGTATGTGAGAGGGACCCTGAATTTGTGGGCTCAAGTGGAATGGGCACTGAGATGCTCTGACTCGAATTAAGGCCGAATATCCGTGCACTGAATTGAATGCAGGCTCGTCTTGCTTCTCCCAATCCGAAGGGATGTGTGAATCCCCTGTGGACACCACAGAGAAAGACCTAGTTCTCCGCCTCATCGCGACCGGAGGCCTCACATCCGTTCAAAACTGGAGAGGTCCGCGGAGATCAATGCTTCCAAAGGAGACTATGCCTGACTCCTCTTGAAAATGGACAGGAGTTTCAGGATCCCTGTGGAACTTGGAAAGGGACCCTGGGTCTACCGCCTCACGTGGAGACGCATCCCAATTGCCATGCCAAGACTCGAAGAGAATCCCGAGGAGTCCCTCGCACCTAGGCAGGAGTCCTGACTTCGCTGAACAAACACGTGTCCGGAAAGGCCCTCCCCGTCGTAACTCTAGAATATACCCCAGGTTCCGGCCGCAACTCGAGAAAAACCATGAGACTTCCCCCTCGCTGCGAGATGAGGCCCGATTCCCCTGCACTGTGTGCAGAGCAATTCCGTACTCCACATCAAATGTAAAAGGAGCCTTGATTTCCTTGATGGCACTCCAGAGAAAACCCAAGATCACTGCCTCAAGTCTAGAAGGATCCTGAGGTCACTGTACCAACACGAAAGGTCTCCGTGGACTCCAAATCAACTCGAGATGAGAGCTTAGTCCCTGGCTTCGACTCAAGAGGAATACCAACTTTCCACAAGCACCTCAAGAGGAGGCTTCTCTCAGCTACAGGTATGTGAGAGGGACCCTGAGTTTCTGGCCTCAAGTGGAATGGACACCGAGATGCTCTGACTCGAAGTAAGGCCGGATATCCCTGCACTGAAGTGAATGCAGGCTCGTCTTGCATCTCCCAAGATGAAGGGATGTCTGAATCCCCTGTGGAGACCACAGAGAAAGACCTAGTCCTCCGCCTCAACGCGACCGGAGGCCTCACATCCTTTGAAAACACGAGAGGTCCGCAGAGGTCAATACTTCTGAAGGAGACGATGCCTGAGTCCTCTTGAAAATGGATAGGAGTCCCAGGATCCCTGTGGCTCGTGGAAAGGGACACTGGGTCTCCCGCCTCACGTGGAGACGCGTCCCAATTGCCATGCCAAGACTCGAGGAGAATCCCGAGGTGTCCCTCGCACCTAGGCAGGAGTCCTGACGTCGCTGAACAAACACGTGTCTGGAAGGGCCCTCCCCGTCGTAACTCTAGAATATACCCCAGGTTCCGGCCGCAACTCGAGAAAAATCATGAGACTTCCCCCTCACCGCGAGATGAGGCCCGATTCCCATGCACTGCGTGCAGAGCAATTCCGTGTTCCACATCAAACGTGAAAGGAGCCTTGATTACCTTGATGGCACTCCAGAGAAAACCCAAATCACTGTCTCAAGTCTAGAGGGATCCTGAGGTCACTGGAGCAACACGAAAGGGCTCCGTGGACCCCAAATCAACTCGAGATGAGAGCTTAGTCCCTGGCTTTGACTCAAGAGGAATACCAACTTTCCACAAGTACCTCAAGAGGATGCTTCTCTCAGCTACAGCTATGTGAGAGGGACCCTGAATTTGTGGCCTCAAGTGGAATGGACACCGAGATGCTCTGACTCGAAGTAAGGCCGGATAACCCTGCAGTGAAGTGAATGCAGGCTCGTCTTGCATCTCCCAAGACGAAGGGATGTCTGAATCCCCTGTTGAGACGACAGAGAAAGACCTAGTCCTCCGCCTCATCGTGACCGGAGGCCTCACATCCTTTGAAAACTCGAGAGGACTGCGGAGATCAATGCTTCCAAAGAGACGATGCCTGACTCCTCTTGAAAATGGATAGGAGTCCCAGGATCACTGTGGCTCGTGGAAAGGGACCCTGGGTCTCCCGCCTCACGTGGAGACGCATCCCCATTGCCATGCCAAGACTCGAGGAGAATCCCGAGGTTTCCCTCGCACCTAGGCAGGAGTCCTGACGTCGCTGAACAAACACGTGTCTGGAAGGGCCCTCCCCGTCGTAACTTGAGAATATACCCCAGGTTCCGGGCGCAACTCGAGAAAAACCATGAGACTTCCCCCTCACCGCGACATGAGGCCCGATTCCCCTGCCCTGCGTGCAGAGCAATTCCGTATTCCACATCAAAATTGAAAGGAGCCTTGATTTCCTTGAAGGCACACCAGAGAAAACCCAAGATCACTGTCTCAAGTTTAGAGGGATCCTGAGGTCACTGTACCAACACGAAAGGGCTCCGTGGACCGCAAATCAACTCGAGATGATTGCTTAGTCCTGCCTTCGACTCAAGAGGAATACCATCTTTCCACAAGCACCTCAAGAGGAGGCTTCTCTCAGCTACAGGTATGTGAGAGGGACCCTGAGTGTGTGGCCTCAAGTGGAATGGACACCGAGATGCTCTGACTCGAAATAAGGCCGGATATCCCTGCAGTGAATTGAATGCTGGCTCGTCTTGTATCTCCCAAGACTAAGGGATGTCTGAATCCCCTGTGGAGACCACAGAGAAAGACCTAGTCCTCCGCCTCATAGCGACCGGAGGCCTCACATCCTTTGAAAACTCGAGAGGTCCACGGAGATCAGTGCTTCCAATGGAGACGATGCCAGACTCCTCTTGAAAATGGATAGGAGTCCCAGGATCCCTGTGGCACGTCGAAAGGGACCCTGGGTCTCCCGCCTCACGTGGAGACGCGTCCCAATTGCCATGCCAAGACTCGAGGAGAATCCCGAGGTGTCCCTCGCACCTAGGCAGGAGTCCTGACGTCGCTGAACAAACACGTGTCTGGAAGGGCCCTCCCCGTCGTAACTCGAGAACATACCCCAGGTTCCGGCCGCAACTCGAGAAAATCCATGAGACTTCCCCCTCGCCGAGACAAGAGGCCCGATTCCCCTGCACTGCGTGCAGAGCAATTCCGTGTTCCACATCAAACGTGAAAGGAGCTTTGATTTCCTAGATGGCACTCCAGAGAAAACCCAAGATCACTGTCTCAAGTCTAGAGGGATCCTGAGGTCACTGGAGAAACTCGAAAGGGCTCCGTGGACCCCAAATCAACTCGAGATGAGAGCTTAGTCCCTGGCTTCGACTCAAGAGGAATATCAACTTTCCACAAGCACCTGAAGAGGAGGCTTCTCTCAGCCACAGGTATGTGAGAAGGACCCTGAGTTTGTGGCCTCAAGTGGAATGGACACCGAGATGCTCTGACACGAAGTAAGGCCGGATATCCCTGCAGTGAATTGAATGCAGGCTCGTCTTGCATCTCCCAAGACAAAGGGATGTCTGAATCCCCTGTGGAGACCACAGAGAAAGACATAGTTCTCCGCCTCCTCGCGACCAGAGGCCTCACATCCTTGAAAACTCGAGAGGTCCGCGGAGATCAATGCTTCCAAAGGAGACGATGCCTGACTCCTCTTGAAAATGGATAGGAGTCCCAGGATCCCTGTGGCACATCGAAAGGGACCCTGGGTCTCCCGCCTCAAGTGGAGACGCGTCCCAATTGCCATGCCAAGACTCGAGGAGAATCCCGAGGTGTCCCTCGCACCTAGGCAGGAGTCCTGACGTCGCTGAAGAAACACGTGTCTGGAAGGGCCCTCCATGTCATAACTCGAGAATATACACCAGGTTCCGGCCGCAACTCGAGAAAAAAAATGAGACTTCCCCCTCGCCGTGAGATGAGGCCCGATTCCCCTGCATTGCGTGCAGAGCAATTCCGTGTTCCACATCAAACGTGAAAGGAGCCTTGATTTCCTTGATGGCACTCCAGAGAAAACCCAAGATCACTATCTCAAGTCTAGAGGGATCCTGAGGTCACTGGAGCAACACGAAAGGGCTCCGTGGACCACAAATCAACTCGAGATGAGAGCTTAGGACCTGGCTTCGACTCAAGAGGAATACCAACTATACACAAGCCCCTCAAGTGGAGGCTACTCTCAGCTAATGGTATGTGAGTGGGACCCTGAGTTTGTCGCCTCAAGTGGAATGGACACCGAGATGCTGTGACTCGAAGTAAGGCCAGATATCCCTGCAGTGATTTGAATGCAGGCTCGTCTTGCATCTCCCAAGACGAAGGGTTGTCTGAATCCCCTGTGGAGACCACAGAGAAAGAACTAGTCCTCCGCCTCAACGCAACCGGTGGCCTCATATCCTTTGAAAACTCGAGAGGACCGCGGAGATCAATACTTCCGAAGGAGACGATGCCTGACGCCTCTTGAAAATGGATAGGAGTCCCAGGATCCCTGTGGCACGTGGAAAGGGAACCTGGGTCTCCCGCCTCACGTGGAGACGCGTCCCAATTGCCATGCCAAGACTCGAGGAGAATCCCGAGGTGTCCCTCGCACCTAGGCAGGAGTCCTGACGTCGCTGAACAAACACGTGTCTGGAAGGGCCCTCCAAGTCGTAACTCGAGAATATACCCCAGGTTCCGGCCGCAACTTGAGAAAAACTATGAGACATCCCCCTTGCCGCAAGATGAGGACAATTCCCCTGCACTGCGTGCAGAGCAATTCCGTGTTCCACCTCAAACTTGAAAGGAGCCTTGATTTCCTTGATGGCACTCCAGAGAAAACCCAAGATCACTGTCTCAAGTCTAGAGGGATCCTGAGGTCAGTGGCACAAAACGAAAGGGTTCCGTGGACCCCAAATCAACTCGAGATGAGAGCTTAGTCCCTGGCTTCGACTCAAGAGGAATACCAACTTTCCACCAGCACCTCAAGAGGAGGCTTCTCTCAGCTACAGGTATGTGAGAGGGACCCTGAGTTTGTGGCCTCAAGTGGAATGGACACCGAGATGCTCTGACTCGAAGTAAGGCCGGATATCCCTGCAGTGAATTGAATGCAGGCTCGTCTTGTATCTCCCAAGATGAAGGGATGTCTGAATCCCCGGTGGAGACCACAGAGAAAGACCAAGTTCTCAGCCTCAACGCGACCGGAGGCCTCACATCCTTTGAAAACTCGAGAGGTCCACGGAGATCAATGCTTCCAAAGGAGACGATGCCTGACTCCTCTTGAAAATGGATAGGAGTCCCAGGTTCCCTGTGGCACGTGGAAAGGGACCCTGGGTCTCCCGCCCCACGTGGAGACGCGTCCCAATTGCCATGCCAAGACTCGAGGAGAATCCCGAGGTGTCCCTCGCACCTAGGCAGGAGTCCTGACGTCGCTGAACAAACACGTGTTTGGAAGGGCCCTCCCCGTCGAAACTCGAGAATATACCCCAGGTTTCGGCCAGAACTCGAGAAAAACCATGAGACTTCCCCCACGCCGCGACATGAGGCCCGATTCCCCTGCACTGCGTGCAGAGCAATTCCGTGTTCCACATGAAACGTGAAAGGAGGCTTGATTTCCTTGATGGCACTCCAGAGAAAACCCAAGATCACTGTCTCAAGTCCAGAGGGATCCTGAGGTCACTGTAGAAACACGAAAGTGCTCCGTGGACCCCAAATCAACTCGAGATGAGAGCTTAGTCCCTGGCTTCGACTCAAGAGGAATACCAACTTTTCACAAGCACCTCAAGAGGAGGCTTCTCTCAGCTACAGGTATGTGAGAGGGACCCTGAGTTTGTGGCCTCAAGTGGAATGGACACCGAGATGCTCTGACTCGAAGTAAGCCCGGATATCCCTGCAGTGAATTGAATGCAGGCTCGTCTTGCATCTCCCAAGACGAAGGGATGTCTGAATCCCCAGTGTAGACCACAGAAAAAGACCTAGTCCACCGCCTCAATGCAACCGGAGGCCTCATATCCTTTGAAAACTCGAGAGGTCCACGGAGATCAATACTTCCGATGGAGACGATGCCTGAGTCCTCTTGAAAATGGATAGGAGTCCCAGAATCCCTGTGGCACGTGGAAAGGGACCGTGGGTCTCCCGCCTCACGTGGAGACGCGTCCCTATTGCCATGCCAAGACTCGAGGAGAATCCCGAGGTGTCCCTCGCACCTAGGCAGGAGTCCTGACGTCGCTAAACAAACACGTGTCTGGAAGGGCCCTCCCCGTCGTAACTCGAGAATATACCCCAGGTTCCGGCCGCAACTTGAGAAAAACCATGAGACATCCCCCTTGCCGCAATATGAGGCCCATTCCCCTGCACTGCGTGCAGAGCAATTCTGTCTTTCACATCAAACGTGAAAGGAGCCTTGATTTCCTTGATGGCACTCCAGAGAAAACCCAAGATCACTGTCTCAAGTCTAGAGGGATCCTGAGGTCACTGGAGCAACACGAAAGGGCTCCGTGGACCACAAATCAACTCGAGATGAGAGCTTAGTCCCTGGCTTCGACTCAAGAGGAATACCAACTTTCCACAAGCACCTCAAGAGGAGGCTTCTCTCAGCTACAGGTATGTGAGAGGGACCCTGAGTTTGTGGCCTCAAGTGGAATGGACACCGAGATGCTCTGACTCGAAGTAAGGCCGGATATCCCTGTAGCGAATTGAATGCAGGCTCATCTTGCATCTCCCAAGACGAAGGGATGTCTGAATCCGCTGTGGAGACGACAGACAAAGACCTAGTCCTCTGCCTCATCGCGAACGGAGGCCTCACATCCTTTGAAAATTCGAGAGGTATGCGGAGATCAATGCTTCCAAAGGAGACGATGCTTGACTCCTCTTGAAAATGGATAGGAGTCCCAGGATCCCTGTGGCACGTGGAAAGGGACCCTGGGTCTCCCGCCTCACGTGGAGACGCGTCCCAATTGCCATGCCAAGACTCGAGGAGAGTCGCGAGGTGTCCCTCGCACCTAGGCAGGAGTCCTGACGTCGCTGAACAAACACGTGTCTGGATGGGCACTCCCCATCGTAACTCGAAAATATACCCCAGGTTCCGGCCGCAACTCGAGAAAAACCATGAGACTTCCCCCTCGCCGCGAGATGAGGCCCGATTCCCCTGCACTGCGTGCAGAGCAATTCCCTGTTCCACATCAAACGTGAAAGGAGCCTTGATTTCCTTGATGTCACTCCAGAGAAAACCCAAGATCACTGTCTCAAGTCTAGAGGGATCCTGAGGTCACCGGAGCAACAAGAAAGGGCTCCGTGGACCCCAAATCAACTAGAGATGAGAGAGTAGTCCCTGGCTTCAACTCAAGAGGAATACGAACTTTCCACAAGCCCCTCAGGAGGAGGCTTCTCTCAGCTACAGGTATGTGAGAGGGACCCTGAGTTTGTGGCCTCAAGTGGAATGGACACCGAGATGCTCTGACTCGAAATAATGCCGGATATCCCTGCAGTGAATTGAAAGCAGGCTCATCTTGCATCTCCCAAGACGAAGTGATGTCTGAATCCCCTGTGCAGAACACAGAGAAAGACCTAGTCCTCCGCCTCAACGTGACCGGAGGCCTCACATCCTTTGAAAACTCGAGAGGTCTGCAGAGATCAATGCTTCCAAAGGAGACGATACCTGACTCCTCTTGAAAATGGATAGGAGTCCCAGGATCCCTGTGGCACGTGGAAAGGGACCCTGGGTCTCCCGCCTAACGTGGAGACGCGTCCCAATTGCCATGCCAAGACTCGAGGAGAATCCCGAGGTGTCCCTCGCACCTATGCAGGAGTGCTGACAATGCTGAACAAACACGTGTCTGGAAGGGCCCTCCCCGTCGTAACTCGAGAATATACCCCAGGTTCCGGCCGCAACTCGAGAAAAACCATGAGACTTCCCCCTCGCCGTGAGATGAGGCCCGATTCCCCTGCACTGCCTGCAGAGCAATTCCGTGTTCCACATCAAACGTGAAAGGAGACTTGATTTCCTTGATAGAACTCCAGAGAAAACCCAAGATCACTGTCTCAAGTCCAGAGGGATCCTGAGGTCACTGTAGAAACACGAAAGGGCACCGTGGACGCCAAATCAACTCGAGATGAGAGCTTAGTCCCTGGCTTCGACTCAAGAGGAATACCAACTTTCCACAAGCACCTCAAGAGGAGGCTTCTCTCAGCTACAGGTATGTGAGATGGACCCTGAGTTTGTGGCCTCAAGTGGAATGGACACCGAGATGCTCTGACTCGAAATAAGGCCGGATATCCCTGCAGTGAATTGAATGCAGGCTCGTCTTGCATCTCCCAAGACGAAGGGATGTCTGAATCCCCAGTGGAAACCACAGAAAAAGACCTAGTCCACCGCCTCAACGCAACCGGAGGCCTCATATCCTTTGAAAATTCGAGAGGTCCACGGAGATAAATACTTCCGACGGAGACGATGCCTGACTCCTCTTGAAAATGGATAGGAGTCCCAGGATCCCTGTGGCACGTGGAAAGGGACCCTGGGTCTCCCGCCTCACGTGGAGACGCGTCCCTATTGCCATGCAAAGACTCGAGGAGAATCCCGAGGTGTCCCTCGCACCTAGGCAGGAGTCCTGACATCGCTGAACAAACACGTGTCTGGAAGGGCCCTCCCCGTCGTAACTCGAGAATATACCCCAGGTTCCGGCCGCAACTTGAGAAAAACTATGAGACATCCCCCTTGCCGCAAGATGAGGACAATTCCCCTGCACTGCGTGCAGAGCAATTCCGTGTTCCACCTCAAACTTGAAAGGAGCCTTGATTTCCTTGATGGCACTCCAGAGAAAACCCAAGATCACTCTCTCAAGTCTAGAGGGATCCTGAGGTCACTGGAGCAACAGAAAAGGGCTCCGTGGACCCCAAATCAACTCGAGATGAGAGCTTAGTCCCTGGCTTCGACTCAAGAGGAATACCAACTTTCCACAAGCACCTCAAGAGGAGGCTTCTCTCAGCTACAGGTATGTGAGAGGGACCCTGAGTGTGTGGCCTCAAGTGGAATGGACAGCGAGATGCTCTGACTCGAAGTAAGGCCGGATATCCCTGCAGTGAATTGAATGCAGGCTCGTCTTGCATCTCCCAAGACGAAGGGATGTCTGAATCCCCTATGGAGACCACAGAGAAAGACCGAGTTCTCCGCCTCATCGCGACCGGAGGCCTCACATCCTTTGAAAACTCGAGAGGTCCGCGGAGATCAATGCTTCCAAAGGAGACGATGCCTGACTCCTCTTGAAAATGGATACGGGTCCCAGGTTCCCTGTGGCACGTGGAAAGGGACACTGGGTCTCCCGCCTCACGTGGAGACGCGTCCCAATTGCCATGCCAACACTCGATGAGAATCCCGAGGTGTCCCTCGCACCTAGGCAGGAGTCCTGACGGCGCTGAACAAACACGTGTCTGGAAGGGCCCTCCCCGTCGTAACTCGAGAATATACCCCAGGTTCCGGCCGCAACTCGAGAAAAACCATGAGACTTCCCCCTCGCCGTGAGATGAGGCCCAATTCCCCTTCACTGCGTGCAGAGCAATTCCGTGTTCCACATCAAACGTGAAAGGATCCTTGATTTCCTTGATGGCACTCCAGAGAAAACCCAAGATCACTGTCTCAAGTCTAGAGGGATCCTGAGGTCCCTGGAGCAACACGAAAGGGCTCCGTGGACCCCAAATCAACTCGAGATGAGAGCTTAGTCCCTGGCTTCGACTCAAGAGGAATACCAACTTTCCACAAGCACATCAAGAGGAGGCTTCTCTCAGCTACAGGTATGTGAGAGGGACCCTGAGTTTGTGGCCTCAAGTGGAATGGACACCGAGATGATCTGACTCGAAGTAAGGCCGGATATCCCTGCAGTGAATTGAATGCAGGCTCGTCTTGTATCTCGCAAGACGAAGGGATGTCTGAATCCCCGGTGGAGACCACAGAGAAAGACCTAATTCTCCGCCTCATCGCGAGGGGAGGCCTCACATCCTTTGAAAAGTCGAGAGGTCCGCGGAGATCAATGCTTCAAAAGGAGACGATGCCTGACTCCTCTTGAAAATGGATAGGAGTCCCAGGATCCTTGTGGCATGTGGAAAGGGACACTGGGTCTCCCGCCTCACGTGGAGACGCGTCCCAATTGCCATGCCAAGACTCGAGGAGAATCCCGAGGTGTCCCTCGCACCTAGGCAGGAGTCCTGACGTCGCTGAACAAACACGTGTCTGGAAGGGCCCTCCCCGTCGTAACTCGAGAATATACACCAGGTTTCGGCCAGAACTCGAGAAAAACCATCAGACTTCCCCCACGCCGCGACATGAGGCCCGATTCCCCTGCACTGCGTGCAGAGCAATTCCGTGTTCCACATCAAACGAGAAAGGAGGCTTGATTTCCTTGATGGCACTCCAGAGAAAACCCAAGATCACTGTCTCAAGTCTAGAGGGATCCTGAGGTCACTGTAGAAACACGAAAGTGCTCCGTGGACCCCAAATCAACTCGAGATGAGAGCTTAGTCCCTGGCTTCGACTCAAGAGGAATACCAACTTTTCACAAGCACCTCAAGAGGAGGCTTCTCTCAGCTACAGGTATGTGAGAGGGACCCTGAGTTTGTGGCCTCAAGTGGAATGGACACCGAGATGCTCTGACTCGAAGTAAGCCCGGATATCCCTGCAGTGAATTGAATGCAGGCTCGTCTTGCATCTCCCAAGACGAAGGGATGTCTGAATCCCCAGTGGAGACCACAGAGAAAGACCTAGTCCTCCGCCTCAACGCGACCGGAGGCCTCACATCCTTTGAAAACTCGAGAGGTCCACGGAGATCAATACTTCCGATGGAGACGATGCCTGAGTCCTCTTGAAAATGGATAGGAGTCCCAGGATCCCTGTGGAACGTGGAAAGGGACCGTGGGTCTCCCGCCTCACGTGGAGACGCGTCCCTATTGCCATGCCAAGACTCGAGGAGAATCCCGAGGTGTCCCTCGCACCTAGGCAGGAGTCCAGACGTCGCTAAACAAACACGTGTCTGGAAGGGCCCTCCCCGTCGTAACTCGAGAATATACCCCAGGTTCAGGCCGCAACTTGAGAAAAACCATGAGACATCCCCCTTGCCGCAAGATGAGGCCCATTCCCCTGCACTGCGTGCAGAGCAATTCTGTCTTTCACATCAAACGTGAAAGGAGCCTTGATTTCCTTGATGGCACTCCAGAGAAAAACCAAGATCACTGTCTCAAGTCTAGAGGGAACCTGAGGTCACTGGAGCAACACGAAAGGGCTCCGTGGACCACAAATCAACTCGAGATGAGAGCTTAGTCCCTGGCTTCGACTCAAGAGGAATACCAACTTTCCACAAGCACCTCAAGAGGAGGCTTCTCTCAGCTACAGGTATGTGAGAGGGACCCTGAGTTTGTGGCCTCAAGTGGAATGGACACCGAGATGCTCTGACTCGTAGTAAGGCCGGATATCCCTGCAGCGAATTGAATGCAGGCTCATCTTGCATCTCCCAAGACGAAGGGATGTCTGAATCCGCTGTGGAGACGACAGATAAAGACCTAGTCCTCTGCCTCATTGGGACCAGAGGGCTCACATCCTTTGAAAAATCGAGAGGTCCCCGGAGATCAATGCTTCCAAAGGAGACGATGCCTGACTCCTCTTGAAAATGGATAGGAGTCCCAGGATCACTGTGGCACGTTGAAAGGGACCCTGGGTCTCTCGCCTCACGTGGAGACGCGTCCCAATTGCAATGCCAAGACTCGAGGAGAATCCCGAGGTGTCCCTCACACCTAGGCAGGGTCCTGACGTCGCTGAACAAACACGTGTCTGGAAGGGCCCTCCCCGTCGTAACTCGAGAATATACCTAAGGTTCTGGTTGCAACTCGAGAAAAACCATGAGATTTCCCCCTCGCCGCGAGTTGAGGCCCGATTCCCATGCACTGCATCCAGAGCAATTCCGTGTTCTACATCAAACGTGAAAGGAGCCTTGATTTCCTTGATGGCACTCCAGAGAAAACCCAAGATCACTGTCTCAAGTCTAGAGGGATCCTGAGGTCACTGTAGCAATACGAAAGGGCTCCGTATAACCCAAATCAACTCGAGATGAGAGCTTAGTCCCTGGCTTCGACTCAAGAGGAATACCAACTTTCCACAAGCACCTCAAGAGGAGGCTTCTCTCAGCTACAGGTATGTGAGAGGGACCCTGAGTTTGTGGCCTGAAGTGGAATGGACACCGAGATGCTCTGACTCGAAGTAAGGCCGGATATCCCTGCAGTGAATTGAATGCAGGCACGTCTTGCATCTCCCAAAACGAAGGGATGTCTGAATCCCCTGTGGAGATCACAGAGAAAGACCGAGTTCTCCGCCTCATTGCGACCGGAGGCCTCACATCCTTTGAAAACTCGAGAGTTCCACGGAGATCAATGCTTCCAAAGGAGACGATGCCTGACTCCTCTTGAAAATGGATAGGAGTCCCAGGATCCGTGTGGCACGTGGTAAGGGACGCTGGGTCTCCCGCCTCACGTGGAGACGCGTCCAAATTGCCATGCCAAGACTCGAGGAGAATCCCGAGGTGTCCCTCGCACCTAGGCAGGAGTCCTGAGGTCGCTGAACAAACACGTGTCTGGAAGGGCCCTCCCCGTCATAACTCGAAAATATACCCCAGGTTCCAGCCGCAACTCGAGAAAAACCATGAGACTTCCACCTCGCCGCGAGGTGAGGCCCGATTCCCCTGCACTGCGTGCAGAGCAATTCCGTGTTCCACATCAAACGTGAAAGGAGCCTTGATTTCCTTGATGTCACTCCAGAGAAAACCCAAGATCACTGTCTCAAGTCTAGAGGGATCCTGAGGTCACCGGAGCAACACGAAAGGGCTCCGTGGACCCCAAATCAACTCGAGATGAGAGATTAGTCCCTGGCTTCAACTCAAGAGGAATACGAACTTTCCACAAGCCCCTCAAGAGGAGGCTTCTCTCAGCTACAGATATGTGAGAGGGACCCTGAGTTTGTGGCATCAAGTGGAATGGACACCGAGATGCTCTGACTCGAAATAATGCCGGATATCCCTGCAGTGAATTGAAAGCAGGCTCATCTTGCATCTCCCAAGACGAAGTGATGTCTGAATCCCCTGTGCAGAACACAGAGAAAGACCTAGTCCTCCGCCTCAACGTGACCGGAGGCCTCACATCCTTTGAAAACTCGAGAGGTCTGCAGAGATCAATGCTTCCAAAGGAGACGATGCCTGACTCCTCTTGAAAATGGATAGGAGTCCCAGGATCACTGTGGCACGTTGAAAGGGACCCTGGGTCTCCCGCCTCACGTGGAGACGCGTCCCAATTGCCATGCCAAGACTCGAGGAGAATCCCGAGGTGTCCCTCGCACCTAGGCAGGGTCCTGACGTCGCTGAACAAACACGTGTCTGGAAGGGCCCTCCCCGTCGTAACTCGAGAATATACCCACGGTTCCGGCCGCAACTCGAGAAAAACCATGAGATTTCCCCCTCGCCGCGAGTTGAGGCCCGATTCCCCTGCACAGCATGCAGAGCAATTCCGTGTTCCACATCAAACGTGAAAGGAGCCTTGATTTCCTTAATGGCACTCCAGAGAAAACCCAAGATCACTGTCTCAAGTGTAGAGGGATCCTGAGGTCACTGGAGCAACACGAAAGGGCTCCGTGGACCCCAAATCAACTCGAGATGAGAGCTTAGTCCCTGGATTAAACTCAAGAGGAATACCAACTTTCCACAAGCACCTCAAGAGGAGGCTTCTCTCAGCTACAGGTATGTGAGAGGAACCCTGAGTTTGTGGCCTCAAGTGGAATGGACACCGAGATGCTCTGACTCGAATTAAGGCCGGATATTCCTGCAGTGAATTGAATGCAGGCTCGTCTTGCATCTCCCAAGACGAAGGGATGTCTGAATCCCCTGTGGAGACCACAGAGAAAGACCTAATTTTCCGCCTCATCGCGACCAGTGGCCTCACATCCTTTGAAAATTCGAGAGGTCCGCAGAGATCAATGCTTCCAAAGTAGACGATGCCTGACTCCTCTGGAAAATGGATAGGAGTCCCAGGATCCCTGTGGCACGTGGAAAGGGACCCTGGGTCTCCCGCCTCACGTGGAGACGCGTCCCAATTGCCATGCCAAGGCTCGAGGAGAATACCGAGGTGTCCCTCACACCTAGGCAGGAGTCCTGACGTCGCTGAACAAACACGTGACTGGAAGGGTTCTCCCCATCGTAACTCGAGAATATACCCAAGGTTCCGGCCGCAACTCGAGAAAAACCATGAGATATCCCCCTCGCCGCGAGTTGAGGCCCGATTCCCCTGCACTGCATGCAGAGCAATTCCGTGTTCCACATCAAACGTGAAAGGAGCCTTGATTTCCTTGATGGCACTCCAGAGAAAACCCAAGATCACTGTCTCAAGTCTAGAGAGATCCTGAGGTCACTGGAGCAACACGAAAGGGCTCCGTGGACCCCAAATCAACTCGAGATGAGAGCTTAGTCCCTGGCTTCGACTCAAGAGGAATACCAACTTTCCACAAGCACCTCAAGAGGAGGCTTCTCTCAGCTACAGGTATGTGAGAGGGACCCTGAGTTTGTGGCCTCAAGTGGAATGGACACCGAGATGCTCTGACTCGAAGTAAGGCCGGATATCCCTGCAGTGAATTGAATGCAGGCTCGTCTTGCATCTCCCAAGACGAAGGGATGTCTGAATCCCCTGTGGAGACCACAGAGAAAGACCGAGTTCTCCGCCTCATCATGACCGGAGGCCTCAAATCGTTTGAAAACTCGAGAGGTCCGCGGAGATCAATGCTTCCAAAGGAGAAGATGCCTGACCCTTCTTGAAAATGGATAGGAGTCCCAGCATCCCTGTGGCACGTGGAAAGGGACCCTGGGTCTCCCGCCTCACGTGGAGACGCGTCCCAATTGCCATGCCAAGACTCGAGGAGAATCCCGAGGTGTCCCTCGCACCTATGCAGGAGTGCTGACATCGCTGAACAAACACGTGTCTGGAAGGGCCCTCCCCAGCGTAACTCGAGAATATACCCCAGGTTCCGGCCGCAACTCGAGAAAAACCATGAGACTTCCCCCTCGCCGTGAGATGAGGCCCGATTACCCTGCACTGCGTGCAGAGCAATTCCGTGTTCCACATCAAACGTGAAAGGAGCCTTGATTTCCTTGATAGAACTCCAGAGAAAACCCAAGATCACTGTCTCAAGTCCAGAGGGATCCTGAGGTCACTGTAGAAACACGAAAGGGCACCGTGGACGCCAAATCAACTCGAGATGAGAGCTTAGTCCCTGGCTTCGACTCAAGAGGAATACCAACTTTCCACAAGCACCTCAAGAGGAGGCTTCTCTCAGCTACAGGTATGTGAGATGGACCCTGAGTTTGTGGCCTCAAGTGGAATGGACACCGAGATGCTCTGACTCGAAGTAAGGCCAGATATCCCTGCAGTGAATTGAATGCAGGCTCGTCTTGCATCTCCCAAGACGAAGGGATGTCTGAATCCCCAGTGGAGACCACAGAAAAAGACCTAGTCCACCGCCTCAACGCAACCGGAGGCCTCATATCCTTTGAAAATTCGAGAGGTCCTCGGAGATAAATACTTCCGACGGAGACGATGCCTGACTCCTCTTGAAAATGGATAGGAGTCCCAGGATCCCTGTGGCACGTGGAAAGGGACCCTGGGTCTCCCGCCTCACGTGGAGACGCGTCCCTATTGCCATGCAAAGACTCGAGGAGAATCCCGAGGTGTCCCTCGCACCTAGGCAGGAGTCCTGACATCGCTGAACAAACACGTGTCTGGAAGGGCCCTCCCCGTCGTAA
Organism: Dama dama; assembly: GCF_033118175.1. Lineage (NCBI taxonomy): Eukaryota > Metazoa > Chordata > Mammalia > Artiodactyla > Cervidae > Dama > Dama dama. The sequence goes on along the minus strand of NC_083697.1, from coordinate 5,659,209 downwards.
CTCGAGAATATACCCCAGGTTCCGGCCGCAACTTGAGAAAAACTATGAGACATCCCCCTTGCCGCAAGATGAGGACAATTCCCCTGCACTGCGTGCAGAGCAATTCCGTGTTCCACCTCAAACTTGAAAGGAGCCTTGATTTCCTTGATGGCACTCCAGAGAAAACCCAAGATCACTCTCTCAAGTCTAGAGGGATCCTGAGGTCACTGGAGCAACACGAAAGGGCTCCGTGGACCCCAAATCAACTCGAGATGAGAGCTTAGTCCCTGGCTTCGACTCAAGAGGAATACCAACTTTCCACAAGCACCTCAAGAGGAGGCTTCTCTCAGCTACAGGTATGTGAGATGGACCCTGAGTTTGTGGCCTCAAGTGGAATGGACACCGAGATGCTCTGACTCGAAGTAAGGCCGGATATCCGTGCAGTGAATTGAATGCAGGCTCCTCTTGTATCTCCCAAGACGAAGGGATGTCTGAATCCCCGGTGGAGACCACAGAGAAAGCCCTAATTCTCCGCCTCATTGCGAGGGGAGGCCTCACATCCTTTGAAAACTCGAGAGGTCCGCGGAGATCAATGCTTCCAAAGGAGACGATGCCTGACTCCTCTTGAAAATGGATAGGAGTCCCAGGATCCCTGTGGCACGTGGAAAGGGACCCTGGGTCTCCCGCCTCACGTGGAGACGCGTCCCAATTGCCATGCCAAGACTCGAGGAGAATCCCGAGGTGTCCCTCGCACCTAGGCAGGAGTCCTGACGTCGCTGAACAAACACGTGTCTGGAAGGGCCCTCCCCGTCGTAACTCGAGAATATACCCCAGGTTCCGCCCGCAACTCGAGAAAAACCATGAGACTTCCCCCTCGCCGTGAGATGAGGCCCGATTACCCTGCACTGCGTGCAGAGCAATTCCGTGTTCCACATCAAACGTGAAAGGAGCCTTGATTTCCTTGATAGAACTCCAGAGAAAACCCAAGATCACTGTCTCAAGTCCAGAGGGATCCTGAGGTCACTGTAGAAACACGAAAGGGCACCGTGGACGCCAAATCAACTCGAGATGAGAGCTTAGTCCCTGGCTTCGACTCAAGAGGAATACCAACTTTCCACAAGCACCTCAAGAGGAGGCTTCTCTCAGCTACAGGTATGTGAGATGGACCCTGAGTTTGTGGCCTCAAGTGGAATGGACACCGAGATGCTCTGACTCGAAGTAAGGCCGGATATCCCTGCAGTGAATTGAATGCAGGCTCGTCTTGCATCTCCCAAGACGAAGGGATGTCTGAATCCCCAGTGGAGACCACAGAAAAAGACCTAGTCCACCGCCTCAACGCAACCGGAGGCCTCATATCCTTTGAAAATTCGAGAGGTCCACGGAGATAAATACTTCCGACGGAGACGATGCCTGACTCCTCTTGAAAATGGATAGGAGTCCCAGGATCCCTGTGGCACGTGGAAAGGGACCCTGGGTCTCCCGCCTCACGTGGAGACGCGTCCCTATTGCCATGCAAAGACTCGAGGAGAATCCCGAGGTGTCCCTCGCACCTAGGCAGGAGTCCTGACATCGCTGAACAAGCACGTGTCTGGAAGGGCCCTCCCCGTCGTAACTCGAGAATATACCCCAGGTTCCGGCCGCAACTTGAGAAAAACTATGAGACATCCCCCTTGCCGCAAGATGAGGACAATTCCCCTGCACTGCGTGCAGAGCAATTCCGTGTTCCACCTCAAACTTGAAAGGAGCCTTGATTTCCTTGATGGCACTCCAGAGAAAACCCAAGATCACTGTCTCAAGTCTAGAGGGATCCTGAGGTCACTGGAGCAACACGAAAGGGCTCCGTGGACCCCAAATCAACTCGAGATGAGAGCTTAGTCCCTGGCTTCGACTCAAGAGGAATACCAAATTTCCACAAGCACCTCAAGAGGAGGCTTCTCTCAGCTACAGGTATGTGAGATGGACCCTGAGTTTGTGGCCTCAAGTGGAATGGACACCGAGATGCTCTGACTCGAAGTAAGGCCGGATATCCCTGCAGTGAATTGAATGCAGGCTCGTCTTGTATCTCCCAAGATGAAGGGATGTCTGAATCCCCTGTGGAGACCACAGAGAAAGACCTAGTTCTCAGCCTCAACGTGACCGGAGGCCTCACATCCTTTGAAAACTCGAGAGGTCCGCGGAGATCAATGCTTCCAAAGGAGACGATGCCTGACTCCTCTTGAAAATGGATAGGGGTCCCAGGTTCCCTGTGGCACGTGGAAAGGGACCCTGGGTCTCCCGCCTCACGTGGAGACGCGTCCCAATTGCCATGCCAACACTCGATGAGAATCCCGAGGTGTCCCTCGCACCTAGGCAGGAGTCCTGACGGCGCTGAACAAACACGTGTCTGGAAGGGCCCTCCCCGTCGTAACTCGAGAATATACCCCAGGTTCCGGCCGCAACTCGAGAAAAACCATGAGACTTCCCCCTCGCCGTGAGATGAGGCCCAATTCCCCTTCACTGCGTGCAGAGCAATTCCGTGTTCCACATCAAACGTGAAAGGATCCTTGATTTCCTTGATGGCACTCCAGAGAAAACCCAAGATCACTGTCTCAAGTCTAGAGGGATCCTGAGGTCCCTGGAGCAACACGAAAGGGCTCCGTGGACCCCAAATCAACTCGAGATGAGAGCTTAGTCCCTGGCTTCGACTCAAGAGGAATACCAACTTTCCACAAGCACCTCAAGAGGAGGCTTCTCTCAGCTACAGGTATGTGAGAGGGACCCTGAGTTTGTGGCCTCAAGTGGAATGGACACCGAGATGATCTGACTCGAAGTAAGGTCGGATATCCCTGCAGTGAATTGAATGCAGGCTCGTCTTGTATCTCCCAAGACGAAGGGATGTCTGAATCCCTGGTGGAGACCACAGAGAAAGACCTAATTCTCCGCCTCATCGCGAGGGGAGGCCTCACATCCTTTGAAAAGTCGAGAAGTCCGCGGAGATCAATGCTTCAAAAGGAGACGATGCCTGACTCCTCTTGAAAATGGATAGGAGTCCCAGGATCCCTGTGGCATGTGGAAAGGGACACTGGGTCTCCCGCCTCACGTGGAGACCCGTCCCAATTGCCATGCCAAGACTCGAGGAGAATCCCGAGGTGTCCCTCGCACCTAGGCAGGAGTCCTGACGTCGCTGAACAAACACGTGTCTGGAAGGGCCCTCCCCGTCGTAACTCGAGAATATACCCCAGGTTCCGGCAGCAACTCGAGAAAAACCATGAGACTTCCCCCTCGCCGTGAGATGAGGCCCAATTCCCCTTCACTGCGTGCAGAGCAATTCCGTGTTCCACATCAAACGTGAAAGGAGCCTTGATTTCCTTGATAGAACTCCAGAGAAAACCCAAGATCACTGTCTCAAGTCCAGAGGGATCCTGAGGTCACTGTAGAAACACGAAAGGGCAACGTGGACGCCAAATCAACTCGAGATGAGAGCTTAGTCCCTGGCTTCGACTCAAGAGGAATACCAACTTTCCACAAGCACCTCAAGAGGAGGCTTCTCTCAGCTACAGGTATGTGAGATGGACCCTGAGTTTGTGGCCTCAAGTGGAATGGACACCGAGATGCTCTGACTCGAAGTAAGGCCGGATATCCCTGCAGTGAATTGAATGCAGGCTCGTCTTGCATCTCCCAAGACGAAGGGATGTCTGAATCCCCAGTGGAGACCACAGAAAAAGACCTAGTCCACCGCCTCAACGCAACCGGAGGCCTCATATCCTTTGAAAATTCGAGAGGTCCACGGAGATAAATACTTCCGACGGAGACGATGCCTGACTCCTCTTGAAAATGGATAGGAGTCCCAGGATCCCTGTGGCACGTGGAAAGGGACCCTGGGTCTCCCGCCTCACGTGGAGACGCGTCCCTATTGCCATGCAAAGACTCGAGGAGAATCCCGAGGTGTCCCTCGCACCTAGGCAGGAGTCCTGACATCGCTGAACAAGCACGTGTCTGGAAGGGCCCTCCCCGTCGTAACTCGAGAATATACCCCAGGTTCCGGCCGCAACTTGAGAAAAACTATGAGACATCCCCCTTGCCGCAAGATGAGGACAATTCCCCTGCACTGCGTGCAGAGCAATTCCGTGTTCCACCTCAAACTTGAAAGGAGCCTTGATTTCCTTGATGGCACTCCAGAGAAAACCCAAGATCACTGTCTCAAGTCTAGAGGGATCCTGAGGTCACTGGAGCAACACGAAAGGGCTCCGTGGACCCCAAATCAACTCGAGATGAGAGCTTAGTCCCTGGCTTCGACTCAAGAGGAATACCAAATTTCCACAAGCACCTCAAGAGGAGGCTTCTCTCAGCTACAGGTATGTGAGATGGACCCTGAGTTTGTGGCCTCAAGTGGAATGGACACCGAGATGCTCTGACTCGAAGTAAGGCCGGATATCCCTGCAGTGAATTGAATGCAGGCTCGTCTTGTATCTCCCAAGATGAAGGGATGTCTGAATCCCCTGTGGAGACCACAGAGAAAGACCTAGTTCTCAGCCTCAACGAGACCGGAGGCCTCACATCCTTTGAAAACTCGAGAGGTCCGCGGAGATCAATGCTTCCAAAGGAGACGATGCCTGACTCCTCTTGAAAATGGATAGGGGTCCCAGGTTCCCTGTGGCACGTGGAAAGGGACCCTGGGTCTCCCGCCTCACGTGGAGACGCGTCCCAATTGCCATGCCAACACTCGATGAGAATCCCGAGGTGTCCCTCGCACCTAGGCAGGAGTCCTGACGGCGCTGAACAAACACGTGTCTGGAAGGGCCCTCCCCGTCGTAACTCGAGAATATACCCCAGGTTCCGGCCGCAACTCGAGAAAAACCATGAGACTTCCCCCTCGCCGTGAGATGAGGCCCGATTACCCTGCACTGCGTGCAGAGCAATTCCGTGTTCCACATCAAACGTGAAAGGAGCCTTGATTTCCTTGATAGAACTCCAGAGAAAACCCAAGATCACTGTCTCAAGTCCAGAGGGATCCTGAGGTCACTGTAGAAACACGAAAGGGCACCGTGGACCCCAAATCAACTCGAGATGAGAGCTTAGTCCCTGGCTTCGACTCAAGAGGAATACCAACTTTCCACAAGCACCTCAAGAGGAGGCTTCTCTCAGCTACAGGTATGTGAGAGGGACCCTGAGTTTGTGGCCTCAAGTGGAATGGATACCGAGATGCTCTGACTCGAAGTAAGGCCGGATATCCCTGCAGTGAATTGAATGCAGGCTCGTCTTGTATCTCCCAAGACGAAGGGATGTCTGAATCCCCGGTGGAGACCACAGAGAAAGACCTAATTCTCCGCCTCATCGCGAGGGGAGGCCTCACATCCTTTGAAAAGTCGAGAGGTCCGCGGAGATCAATGCTTCAAAAGGAGACGATGCCTGACTCCTCTTGAAAATGGATAGGAGTCCCAGGATCCCTGTGGCATGTGGAAAGGGACACTGGGTCTCCCGCCTCACGTGGAGACGCGTCCCAATTGCCATGCCAAGACTCGAGGAGAATCCCGAGGTGTCCCTCGCACCTAGGCAGGAGTCCTGACGTCGCTGAACAAACACGTGTCTGGAAGGGCCCTCCCCGTCGTAACTCGAGAATATACCCCAGGTTTCGGCCAGAACTCGAGAAAAACCATGAGACTTCCCCCACGCCGCGACATGAGGCCCGATTCCCCTGCACTGCGTGCAGAGCAATTCCGTGTTCCACATCAAACGAGAAAGGAGGCTTGATTTCCTTGATGGCACTCCAGAGAAAACCCAAGATCACTGTCTCAAGTCTAGAGGGATCCTGAGGTCACTGTAGAAACACGAAAGTGCTCCGTGGACCCCAAATCAACTCGAGATTAGAGCTTAGTCCCTGGCTTCGACTCAAGAGGAATACCAACTTTCCACAAGCACCTCAAGAGGAGGCTTCTCTCAGCTACAGGTATGTGAGAGGGACCCTGAGGTTGTGGCCTCAAGTGGACTGGACACCGAGACTGAATCCCGTGTGGAGACCACAGAGAAAGACCTAGTTCTCCGCCTCATCGCGACCGGAGGCCTCACATCCTTTGAAAACTCGAGAGGTCCGCGGAGATCAATGCTTCCAAAGGAAACGATGCCTGACTCCTCTTGAAAATGGATAGGATTCCCAGGACCCTGTGGCACGTGGAAAGGGACACTGGGTCTCCCGCCTCACCTGGAGACGCGTCCCAATTGCCATGCCAAGCCGCGGGGAGAATACCGAGGTGTCCATCGAACCTAGGCATGGGTCTGACGTCGCTGAACAAACACGTGTCTGGAAGGGAAACCCCCGTCCTAACTCGAGAATATACCCCAGGTTCCGGCCACAACTCGAGAAAAACCATGAGACTTCCCCCTCGCCGTGAGATGAGGCCCGATTCCCCTGCACTGCGTGCAGAGCAATTCCGTGTTCCACATCAAACGTGAAAGGAGCCTTGATTTCCTTGATGGCACTCCAGAGAAAACCCAAGATCACTGTCTCAAGTCTAGAGGGATCCTGAAGTCACTGTATCAACACGAAAGGGCTCCGTGAAGCCCAAATCAACTCGAGATGAGAGCTTAGTCCCTGGCTTCGACTCAAGAGGAATACCAACTTTCCACAAGCACCTCAAGAGGAGGCTTCTCTCAGCTACAGGTATGTGAGAGGGACCCTGAGTTTGTGGCCTCCAGTGGAATGGACACCGAGAGGCTCTGACTCGAAGTAAGGCCGGATATCCCTGCAGTGAATTGAATGCAGGCTCGTCTTGCATCTCCCAAGACGAAGGGATGTTTGAATCCCCTGTGGAGACCACAGAGAAAGAACTACTTCTTCGCCTCTTCGCAACCGGAGGCCTCACATACTTTGAAAATTCTAGAGGTCCGCGGAGATCAATGCTTCCAAAGGAGACGATGCCTGACTCCTCTTGAAAATGGATAGTAGTCACAGGATCCCTGTGGCACGTGGAAAGGGACCCTGGGTCTCCCGCCTCACGTGGAGTCGCGTCCCAATTGCCATGCCAAGACTCGAGGAAAATTCCCAGGTGTCCCTCGCACCTAGGCAGGAGTCCTGACGTTGCTGAACAAACACGTGTCTGGAAGGGCCCTCCCCGTCGTAACTCGACAATATACCCCAGGGTCCGGCGGCAACTCGAGTAAAACCATGAGACTTCCCCCTCGCCCCGAGATGAGGCCCGATTCCGTGCACTGCGTGCAGAGCAATTCCGTGTTCCACATCAAATGTAAACGGAGCCTTGATTTCCTTGATGGCACTCCAGAGAAAACCCAAGATCACTGTCTCAAGTCTAGAGGGATTCTGAGGTAACTGGAGCAACACGAAAGGGCTCCATGGACCCCAAATCAAATCGAGATAAGAGCTTAGTCCCTGGCTTGGACTCAAGAGGAATACCAACTTTCCACAAGCACCTCAAGAGGAGGCTTCTCTCAGCTACAGGTATGTGAGAGGGACCCTGATTTTGTGGCCTCAAGTGGAATGGACACATAGATTCTCTGACTCGAAGTAAGGCCGGATATCCCTGCAGTGAATTGAATGCAGGCTTGTCTTGCATCTCCCAAGACGAAGGGATGTCTGAATCCCCTGTGGAGACCACAGAGAAAGACCTAGTTCTCCGCATCATCGCGAGCGGAGGCCTCACATCCTTTGAAAACTCTAGAGGTCCGCGGAGATCAATGCTTCCAAAGGAGACGATGCCTGACTCCTCTTGAAAATGGATAGGAGTCCCAGGATCCCTGTGGCACGTGGAAAGGGACCCTGGGTCTCCCGCCTCACGTGGAGACGCGTCCCAATTGCCATGCCAAGACTCGAGGAGAATCCCGAGGTGTCCCTCGCACCTAGGCATGAGTCCTGACGTCGCTGAACAAACACGTGTCTGGAAGGGCCCTCGCCATCGTAACTCGAGAATATACCGCAGGGTCCGGCCGCATCTCGAGAAAAACCATGAGACTTCCCCTCGCCACAACATGAGGCCCGATTCCCCTGCACTGCGTGCAGAGCAATTCCGTGTTCCACATCAAACGTGAAAGGAGCCTTGATTTCCTTGATGGCACTCCAGAGAAAACCCAAGGTCACTGTCTCAAGTATAGAGGGATCCTGAAGTCAATGGAGCAACACGAAAGGGCTCCGTGGACCCCAAATCAACTCGAGATGAGAGCTTAGTCCCTGGCTTCAACTCAAGGGGAATACCAACTTTCAACAAGCACGTCAAGAGGAGGCTTCTCTAGGCTACAGGTATGTGAGAGGCACCATGTGTTTCTGGCCTCAAGTGGAATGGACACCGAGATGCTCTGACTCGAAGTAAGGACAGATATCCCTGCAGTGAATTGGATGCAGGCTTGTCTTGCATCTCCCAAGACGAAGGGATGTCTGAATCAACTGTGGAGACAACAGAGAAAGACCTAGTTCTCGCCACATCGCAACTGGAGGCCTCACATCCTTTGAAAACTCGAAAGGTCCGAGGAGATCAGTGCTTCCAAAGGAAACGATGCCTGACTCCTCTTGAAAATGGATAGGATTCCCAGGACCCTGTGGCACGTGGAAAGGGACATTGGGTCTCCCGCCTCACCTGGAGACGCGTCCCAATTTCCATGCCAAGCCGCGGGGAGAATACCGAGGTGTCCATCGAACCTAGGCATGGGTCTGACGTCGCTGAACAAACACGTGTCTGGAAGGGAAACCCCCGTCGTAACTCGAGAATATACCCCAGGTTCCGGCCACAACTCGAGAAAAACCATGAGACTTCCCCCTCGCCGCGAGATGAGGCCCGATTATCCTGCACTGCGTGCAGAGCAATTCCGTGTTCCACATCAAACGTGAAAGGAGCCTTGATTTCCTTGATGGCACTCCAGAGAAAACCCAAGATCACTGTCTCAAGTCTAGAGGGATCCTGAGGTCACTGTATCAACACGAAAAGGCTCCGTGGAGCCCAAATCGACTCGAGATGAGAGCTTAGTCCCTGGCTTCGACTCAAGAGGAATACCAATTTCCACAAGCACCTCAAGAGGAGGCTTCTCTCAGCTACAGGTATGTGAGAGGGACCCTGAGTTTGTGGCCTCAAGTGGAATGGACACCGAGATGCTCTGACTCGAAGTAAGGCCGGATATCCCTGCAGTGAATTGAATGCAGGCTCGTCTTGCATCTCCCAAGACGAAGGGATGTCTGAATCCCCGGTGGAGACCACAGAGAAAGACCTAATTCTCCGCCTCATCGCGAGGGGAGGCCTCACATCCTTTGAAAAGTCGAGAGGTCCGCGGAGATCAATGCTTCAAAAGGAGACGATGCCTGACTCCTCTTGAAAATGGATAGGAGTCCCAGGATCCCTGTGGCATGTGGAAAGGGACACTGGGTCTCCCGCCTCACGTGGAGACGCGTCCCAATTGCCATGCCAAGACTCGAGGAGAATCCCGAGATGTCCCTCGCACCTAGGCAGGAGTCCTGACGTCGCTGAACAAACACGTGTCTGGAAGGGCCCTCCCCGTCGTAACTCGAGAATATACCCCAGGTTTCGGCCAGAACTCGAGAAAAACCATGAGACTTCCCCCACGCCGCGACATGAGGCCCGATTCCCCTGCACTGCGTGCAGAGCAATTCCGTGTTCCACATCAAACGAGAAAGGAGGCTTGATTTCCTTGATGGCACTCCAGAGAAAACCCAAGATCACTGTCTCAAGTCTAGAGGGATCCTGAGGTCACTGTAGAAACACGAAAGTGCTCCGTGGACCCCAAATCAACTCGAGATTAGAGCTTAGTCCCTGGCTTCGACTCAAGAGGAATACCAACTTTCCACAAGCACCTCAAGAGGAGGCTTCTCTCAGCTACAGGTATGTGAGAGGGACCCTGAGGTTGTGGCCTCAAGTGGACTGGACACCGAGACTGAATCCCGTGTGGAGACCACAGAGAAAGACCTAGTTCTCCGCCTCATCGCGACCGGAGGCCTCACATCCTTTGAAAACTCGAGAGGTCCGCGGAGATCAATGCTTCCAAAGGAAACGATGCCTGACTCCTCTTGAAAATGGATAGGATTCCCAGGACCCTGTGGCACGTGGAAAGGGACACTGGGTCTCCCGCCTCACCTGGAGACGCGTCCCAATTGCCATGCCAAGCCGCGGGGAGAATACCGAGGTGTCCATCGAACCTAGGCATGGGTCTGACGTCGCTGAACAAACACGTGTCTGGAAGGGAAACCCCCGTCCTAACTCGAGAATATACCCCAGGTTCCGGCCACAACTCGAGAAAAACCATGAGACTTCCCCCTCGCCGTGAGATGAGGCCCGATTCCCCTGCACTGCGTGCAGAGCAATTCCGTGTTCCACATCAAACGTGAAAGGAGCCTTGATTTCCTTGATGGCACTCCAGAGAAAACCCAAGATCACTGTCTCAAGTCTAGAGGGATCCTGAAGTCACTGTATCAACACGAAAGGGCTCCGTGAAGCCCAAATCAACTCGAGATGAGAGCTTAGTCCCTGGCTTCGACTCAAGAGGAATACCAACTTTCCACAAGCACCTCAAGAGGAGGCTTCTCTCAGCTACAGGTATGTGAGAGGGACCCTGAGTTTGTGGCCTCCAGTGGAATGGACACCGAGAGGCTCTGACTCGAAGTAAGGCCGGATATCCCTGCAGTGAATTGAATGCAGGCTCGTCTTGCATCTCCCAAGACGAAGGGATGTTTGAATCCCCTGTGGAGACCACAGAGAAAGAACTACTTCTTCGCCTCTTCGCAACCGGAGGCCTCACATACTTTGAAAATTCTAGAGGTCCGCGGAGATCAATGCTTCCAAAGGAGACGATGCCTGACTCCTCTTGAAAATGGATAGTAGTCACAGGATCCCTGTGGCACGTGGAAAGGGACCCTGGGTCTCCCGCCTCACGTGGAGTCGCGTCCCAATTGCCATGCCAAGACTCGAGGAAAATTCCCAGGTGTCCCTCGCACCTAGGCAGGAGTCCTGACGTTGCTGAACAAACACGTGTCTGGAAGGGCCCTCCCCGTCGTAACTCGACAATATACCCCAGGGTCCGGCGGCAACTCGAGTAAAACCATGAGACTTCCCCCTCGCCCCGAGATGAGGCCCGATTCCGTGCACTGCGTGCAGAGCAATTCCGTGTTCCACATCAAATGTAAACGGAGCCTTGATTTCCTTGATGGCACTCCAGAGAAAACCCAAGATCACTGTCTCAAGTCTAGAGGGATTCTGAGGTAACTGGAGCAACACGAAAGGGCTCCATGGACCCCAAATCAAATCGAGATAAGAGCTTAGTCCCTGGCTTGGACTCAAGAGGAATACCAACTTTCCACAAGCACCTCAAGAGGAGGCTTCTCTCAGCTACAGGTATGTGAGAGGGACCCTGATTTTGTGGCCTCAAGTGGAATGGACACATAGATTCTCTGACTCGAAGTAAGGCCGGATATCCCTGCAGTGAATTGAATGCAGGCTTGTCTTGCATCTCCCAAGACGAAGGGATGTCTGAATCCCCTGTGGAGACCACAGAGAAAGACCTAGTTCTCCGCATCATCGCGAGCGGAGGCCTCACATCCTTTGAAAACTCTAGAGGTCCGCGGAGATCAATGCTTCCAAAGGAGACGATGCCTGACTCCTCTTGAAAATGGATAGGAGTCCCAGGATCCCTGTGGCACGTGGAAAGGGACCCTGGGTCTCCCGCCTCACGTGGAGACGCGTCCCAATTGCCATGCCAAGACTCGAGGAGAATCCCGAGGTGTCCCTCGCACCTAGGCATGAGTCCTGACGTCGCTGAACAAACACGTGTCTGGAAGGGCCCTCGCCATCGTAACTCGAGAATATACCGCAGGCTCCGGCCGCATCTCGAGAAAAACCATGAGACTTCCCCTCGCCACAACATGAGGCCCGATTCCCCTGCACTGCGTGCAGAGCAATTCCGTGTTCCACATCAAACGTGAAAGGAGCCTTGATTTCCTTGATGGCACTCCAGAGAAAACCCAAGGTCACTGTCTCAAGTATAGAGGGATCCTGAAGTCAATGGAGCAACACGAAAGGGCTCCGTGGACCCCAAATCAACTCGAGATGAGAGCTTAGTCCCTGGCTTCAACTCAAGGGGAATACCAACTTTCAACAAGCACGTCAAGAGGAGGCTTCTCTAGGCTACAGGTATGTGAGAGGCACCATGTGTTTCTGGCCTCAAGTGGAATGGACACCGAGATGCTCTGACTCGAAGTAAGGACAGATATCCCTGCAGTGAATTGGATGCAGGCTTGTCTTGCATCTCCCAAGACGAAGGGATGTCTGAATCAACTGTGGAGACAACAGAGAAAGACCTAGTTCTCGCCACATCGCAACTGGAGGCCTCACATCCTTTGAAAACTCGAAAGGTCCGAGGAGATCAGTGCTTCCAAAGGAAACGATGCCTGACTCCTCTTGAAAATGGATAGGATTCCCAGGACCCTGTGGCACGTGGAAAGGGACATTGGGTCTCCCGCCTCACCTGGAGACGCGTCCCAATTTCCATGCCAAGCCGCGGGGAGAATACCGAGGTGTCCATCGAACCTAGGCATGGGTCTGACGTCGCTGAACAAACACGTGTCTGGAAGGGAAACCCCCGTCGTAACTCGAGAATATACCCCAGGTTCCGGCCACAACTCGAGAAAAACCATGAGACTTCCCCCTCGCCGCGAGATGAGGCCCGATTATCCTGCACTGCGTGCAGAGCAATTCCGTGTTCCACATCAAACGTGAAAGGAGCCTTGATTTCCTTGATGGCACTCCAGAGAAAACCCAAGATCACTGTCTCAAGTCTAGAGGGATCCTGAGGTCACTGTATCAACACGAAAAGGCTCCGTGGAGCCCAAATCGACTCGAGATGAGAGCTTAGTCCCTGGCTTCGACTCAAGAGGAATACCAATTTCCACAAGCACCTCAAGAGGAGGCTTCTCTCAGCTACAGGTATGTGAGAGGGACCCTGAGTTTGTGGCCTCAAGTGGAATGGACACCGAGATGCTCTGACTCGAAGTAAGGCCGGATATCCCTGCAGTGAATTGAATGCAGGCTCGTCTTGCATCTCCCAAGACGAAGGGATGCCTGAATTCCACTGTGGAGACCACAGAGAAAGACCTAGTTCCCCGCCTCATCGCGAGCGGAGGCCTCATATCATTTGAAAATTCGAGAAGTCCGCGGAGATCAATATTCCAAAGGAAACGATGCCTGACTCCTCTTGAAAATGGATAGGAGTCCCAGAATCACTGTGGCACGTGGAAAGGGACACTGGGTATCCTGCCTCACGTGGAGACGCGTCCCAATTGCCATGCCAAGACTCGAGGAGAATCCCGAGGTGTCCCTCGCACCTAGGCAGGAGTCCTGACGTCGCTGAACAAACACGTGTCTGGAAGGGCCCTCCCCGTCGTAACTCGAGAATATACCCCAGGTTCCGGCCGCAACTCGAGAAAAACCATGAGACTTCCCCATAGCCGCGAGATGAGTCCCGATGCCCCTGCACTGCGTGCAGAGCAATTCCGTGTTCCACATCAAACGTGAAAGGAGCCTTGATTTCCTTGATGGCACTCCAGAGAAAACCCAAGATCACTGGATCAAGTCTAGAGGGATCCTGAGGTCACTGGAGCAACACGAAAAGGCTCCGTGGACCCCAAATCAACTCGAGATGATAGCTTAGTCCCTGGCTTCGACTCAAGAGGAATACCAACTTTCCACATGCACCTCAAGAGGAGGCTTCTCTCAGCTACACTTATGTGAGAGGGACCCTGAGTTTGTGGCCTCAAGTGGAATGGACACCGAGATGCTCTGACTCGAAGTAAGGCCGGATATCCCTGCAGTGAATTGAATGCAAGCTCGTCTTGCATCTCCCAAGATGAAGGGATGTCTGAATCCCCTGTGGAGACAACAGAGAAAGACCTAGTTCTCCGCCTCATCATGACCGGAGGCCTCACATCCTTTGAAAACTCGAGAGGTCCGTGGAGATCAATGCTTCCAAAGGAGACGATGCCTGATTCCTCTTGAAAATGGTTAGGAGTCCTAGGATCCCTGTCCACATAGACGGGGACTCTGGGACTCCCGCTTCACGTGGAGACGCGTCCCAATTGCCATGCCAAGACTCGAGGAGTATCCGGAGGTGTCCCGCGCACCTAGGCAGGAGTCCTGATGTCGCTGAACAAACACGTGTCTGGAAGGGCCCTCCCCGTCGTAACTCGAGAATATACCCCAGGTTCCGGCCGCAACTCGAGAAAAATCATGAGACTTCCCCATCGCCGCGAGATGAGTCCCGATTCCCCTGCACTTCGTGCAGAGCAATTCCGTGTTCCACATCAAACGTGAAAGGAGCCTTGATTTCCTTGATGGCACTCCAGAGAAAACCCAAGATCACTGTCTCAAGTCTAGAGGGATCCTGAGGTCACTGGAGCAACACGAAAGGGCTCCGTGGACCCCAAATCAACTCGAGATGAGAGCTTAGTCCCTGGCTTCGACTCAAGAGGAATACCAAGTTTCCACAAGCACCTCAAGAGGAGGCTTCTCTCAGCTACAGGTAGGTGAGAGGGACCCTGAGTTTGTGGCCTCAAGTGGAATGGACACCGAGATGCTCTGACTCGAAGTAAGGCCGGATATCCCTGCAGTGAATTGAATGCAGGCTCGTCTTGCATCTCCCAAGACGAAGGGATGTCTGAATCCGCTTTGGAGACCACAGAGCAAGACCTAGTTCTCCGCTCATCGCGACCGGAGTCCTCACATCCTTTGAAAACTCGAGAGATCCATGGAGATCAATGCTTCCAAAGGAGAGGATGCCTGACTCCTCTTGAAAATGGATAGGAGTCCCTGGATCCCTGTGGCACGTGGAAAGGGACCCTGGGTCTCCCGCCTCATGTGGAGACGCCTCCCAATTGCCATGCCAAGACTCGAGAAGAATCCCGAGTTGTCCCTCGCACCTAGGCAGGAGTCCTGACGTCGCTGAACAAACACGTGTCTGGAAGGGCCCTCCCCGTCGTAACTCGAGAATATACTCCAGGTTCCGGCCGCACCTCGAGAAAAACCATGAGACTTCCCCCTCGCCGCGATATGAGGCCTGATTCCGCTGCACTGCGTACAGAGCAATTCCGTGTTCCACATCAAACGTGAAAGGAGCCTTGATTTCCTTGATGGCACTCCAGAGAAAACCCAAGATCACTGTCTCAAGTCTAGAGGGATCCTGAGGTCACTGGAGCAACACGAATGGGCTCAGTGGACCCCAAATCAACTCGAGATGAGAGCTTAGTCCCTGGCATCGACTCAAGAGGAATACCAACTTTCCACAAGCACCTCAAGACGAGGCTTCTCTCAGCTACCGGTATGGGTGAGGGACCCTGAGTTTGTGGCCTCAAGTGGAATGGACACCGAGATACTCTGACTCGAAGTAAGGCCGGATATCCCTGCAGTGAATTGAATGCAGGCTCGTCTTGCATCTCCCAAGACGAAGGGATGTCTGAATCCCCTGTGGATACTACAGAGAAAGACCTAGTTCTCCGACTCATCGCGGCCGGAGGCCTCACATCCTTTGAAAATTCTAGAGGTCCGCGGAGATCAATGCTTCCAAAGGAGACGATGCCTGACTCCTCTTGAAAATGGATAGGAGTTCCAGGACTCCTGTGGAACTTGGAAAGGGACACTTGGTCTCCCGCCTCACGTGGAGACGCGTCCCAATTGCCATGCCAAGACTCGAAGAGAATACCGATGTGCCCCTAGCACCTAGGCAGGAGTTCTGACGTCGCTGAACAAACACGTGTCTGGAAGGGCCCTTCCCTTCTAACTCGAGTATATACCCCAGGGTCCGTCCGCAACTCAAGAATAACCATGAGACTTCCCATTCGCACCGAGATGAGGCCCGATTCCCTAGCACTGGGTGCAGAGCAATACCGTGTTCCACATCAAATGTGAACGGAGCCTTGATTTCCTTGATGGCACTCCAGAGAAAACCCAAGATCACTGTCTCAAGTCTAGAGCGATCCTGAGGTAACTGGAGCAGTACAAAAATGCTCCGTGGACCCTAAATCAACTCGAGATGAGAGCTTAGTCCCTGGCTTCAACCCAGGAAGAATACCAACTTTCCACAAGCACCACAAGAGGAGGCTTCTCTCAGCTACAGTTATGTGAGAGGGACCCTGAGTTTGTGGCCTCAAGTGGAATGGACACCGAGATGCTCTGACTCGAAGTAAGGCCGGATATCCCTGCAGTGAATTGAATGCAGGCTCGTCTTGCATCTCCCAAGACGAAGGGATGTCTGAATCACCTGTGGAGACCACAGAGAAAGACCTAGTTCTCCGCCTCATCGCGACCGGAGGCCTCACATCCTTTGAAAACCCGAGAGGTCCGCAGATATCAATGCTTCCAAAGAAGACGATGCCTGACTTCTCTTGAAAATGGATAGCAGTCCCAGTAGGCCTGTGGAACGTGGAAAGGGACCCTGTGTCTCCCGCCTCACGTGGAGAAGCGTCCCAATTGCCATGCCAAGACTCGAGGAGAAGCCCGAGGTATCCCTTGCACCTAGGCAGGAGTCCTGACGTCGCTGAACAAACACGTGTCTGGAAGGGCCCTCCCCGTCGTAACTCGAGAATATACCCCAGGTTCCGGCCGCAACTCGAGAAAAACAATGAGCCTACCCCCTCGCCGCGAGATGAGCCCCGATTCCCCTGCACTGCATGCAGAGCAATTCCGTGTTCCAAATCAAACGTGAAAGGAGCCTTGATTTCCTTGATGGCACTCCAGAGAAAACCCAAGATCACTGTCTCAAGTCCAGAGGGATCCTGAGGTCACTGGAGCAACACGAAAGGGCTCCGTGGACCCCAAATCAACTCGAGATGAGAGCTTATTCCCTGGCTTAGACTCAAGAGGAATACCAACTTTCCACAAGCACCTCAAGAGGAGTTTTCTCTCAGTTACAGGTATGTGAGAGGGACCCTGAGTTTGTGACCTCAAATGGAATGGAAACCAAGATGCTCTGACTCGAAGTAAGGCCGGATATCCCTGCAGTGAATTGAATGCAGGCTCGTCTTGCATCTCCCAAGACGAAGGGATGTCTGAGTCCACTGTGGAGAACACCGAGAAAGACCCAGTCCTCCGCCTCATCGCGACCGTAGGCCTCACATCCTTTGAAAACTTGAGAGGTCCGCGGAGATCAATGCTTCCAAAGGAGTCGATGCCTGACTCCTCTTGAAAATGGATAGGAGTCCCAGGATCCCTGTGGCACGTGGAAAGGGACCCTGGGTCTCCCGCCTCACGTGGAGACGCGTCCCAATTGCCATGCCAAGACTCGAGGAGAATTCCGAGGTGTCCCTCGCACCTAGGCAGGAGTCCTGACGTCGCTGAACAAACACGTGTCTGGAAGGAACCTCCCCGTCGTAACTCGAGAATATACACCAGGTTCCGGCCGCAACTCGAGAAAAACCATGAGACTTCCCCCTCGCCGCGAGATGAGGCCCGATTCCCCTGCACTGCGTGGAGAGCAATTCCGTGTTCCACATCAAACGTGAAAGGAGCCTTGATTTCCTTGATGGCACTCCAGAGAAAACCCAAGATCACTGTCTCAAGTCTAAAGGGATCCTGAGGTCACTGGAACAACACGAAAGGGCTCCGTGGACCGCAAATCAACTCAACATGAAAGCTTAGTCCCTGGCTTCGACTCAAGAAGAATACCAACTTTCCACAAACACCTCAAGAGGAGGCTTCTCTCAGCTACAGGTATGTGAGATGGACCCTGAGTTTGTGGCCTCATGTGGAATGGACACCGAGATGCTCTGACTCTAATTAAGTCTGGATATCCCTGCAGTGAATTGAATGCAGACTCGTCTTGGATCTCCCAAGACGAAGGGTTGTCTGAATCCCCTGTGGAGACCACAAAGAAAGACCTAATTCTCCGCCTCATCGCGACCGGAGGCCTCACATCCTTTGAAAACTCGACAGGTTCGCGGAGATCAATGCTTCCAAAGGAGACGATGCCTGACTCCTCTTGAAAATGGATAGGAGTCCCAGGATCCGTGTGGCACGTGGAAAGGGACACTGGGTCTCCCGCCTCACGTGGAGACGCATACCCATTGCCATGCCAAGACTCGAGGAGAATCCCGAGGTCTCCTCCCACCTAGGCAGGAGTCCTGACGTCGCTGAACAAACACGAGTCTGGAAGGGCCCTCCCCGTCGTAACTCGAGAATATACCCCAGGTTCCGGCCGCAACTCGAGAAAAACCATGAGACTTCCCCTTTGCCGCGAGATGAGGCCTGATTCCCCTGCACTGCGTGCAGAGCAATTCCGTGTTCCACATCAAACGTGAAAGGAGCCTTGATTTCCTTGATGGCACTCCAGAGAAAACCCAAGATCACTGTCTCAAGTCTAGAGGGATCCTGAGGTCACTGGAGCAACACGAAAGGGCTCCATGGACCCCAAATCAACTCGAGATGAGAGCTTAGTCCCTGGCTTCGACTCAAGAGGAATACGAACTTTCCACAAGCCACTCAAGAGGAGGCTTCTCTCAGCTACAGGTATGTGAGAGGGACCCTGAGGTTGTGGCCTCAAGTGGAATGGACACCGAGATGCTCTGACTCGAAGGAAGGCCGGATATCCCTGCAGTGAATTGAATGCAGGCTCGTCTTGCATCTCCCAAGATGAAGGGATGTCTGAATCCCCTGTGGAGACCACAGAGAAAGACCTAGTTCTCAGCCTCATGGCGACCGGAGGCCTCACATCCTTTGAAAACTCGAGAGGTCTGCGGAGGTCAATGCTTCCAAAGGAGACGATGCCTGACTCCTCTTGAAAATGGATACGAGTCCCAGGATCCCTGTGGCACGTGGAAAGGGACACTGGGACTCCCGCCTCACGTGGAGACGCGACCCAATTGCCATGCCAAGACTCGAGGAGAATCCCGAGGTGTCCCTCGCACCTAGGCAGGAGTCCTGACGTCGCTGAACAAACACATGTCTGGAAGGGCCCTCCCTGTCGTAACTCGAGAATATACCCCAGGTTCCGACCGCATCTCGAGAAAAACCAGGAGACTTCCCCCTGGCCGCGACATGAGTCCCGATTCTGCTGCACTGCGTGCAGAGCAATTCCGTGTTCCACATTAAACGTTAATGGAGCCTTGATTTCCTTGATGGCACTCCAGAGAAAACCCAAGATCACTGTCTCAAGTCTAGAGGGATCCTGAGGTCACTGGAGCAACACGAAAGGGCTCCGTGGACCCCAAATCAACTTGAGATGAGAGCTTAGTCCCTGGCTTCCACTGAAGAGGAATACCAACTTGCCACAAGCACCTCAAGAGGAGGCTTCTCTCAGCTACAGTTATGTGAGAGGGACCCTGAGTTTGTGGCCTCAAGTGAAATGGACACCGAGATGCTCTGACTCGAAGTAAGGCCGGATATCCCTGCAGTGAATTGAATGCAGGCTCGTCTTGCATCTCCGAAGACGAAGGGATGTCTGAATCCCCTGTGGAGACCACAGAGAAAGACCTAGTTCTTCGCCTCATCGCGGCCGGAGACTTCACATCCTTTGAAAATTCGAAAGGTCCGCGGAGATCAATGCTTCCAAAGGAGACGATGCCTGACTCCTCTTGAAAATGGATAGGAGTTCCAGGATCCCAGTGGAACTTGGAAAGGGACCCTGGGTCTCCCGCCTCACGTGGAGACGCGTCCTAATTGCCAGGCCAAACTCGAAGAGAATCCCGAGGTGTCCCTCGCACCTAGGCAGGAGTCCTGACGTCGCTGAACAAACACGTGTCTGGAAGGGCCCTCCCCGTCGTAACTCGAGAATATACCCCAGGTTCCGGCCGCAACTCGAGAAAAACCATGAGACTGCCCCCTCGCTGCGAGATGAGGCCCGATTCCCCTACACTGCGTGCAGAGGAATTCCGTGTTCCACATCAAATGTGAACGGAGCCTTGATTTCATTGATGGCACTCCAGAGAAACCCAAGATCACTGTCTCAAGTCTAGAGGGATCCTGAAGTCACTGTAGCAACACGAAATGGCTCCGTGGACCCCAAATCAACTCGAGATGAGAGCTTAGTCCCTGGCTTCAACTAAAGAGGAATACCAACTTTCCACCAGCACCTCAAGAGGAGGCTTCTTTCAGCTACAGGTAGGTGAGAGGGACCCTGAGTTTGTGGCCGCAAGTGGAATGGACACCGAGATGCTCTGACTCGAAGTAAGGCCGGATATCCCTGCAGTGAAGTGAAAGCAGCCTCTTCTTGCATCTCCCAAGACGAAGGGATGTCTGAATCCCCTGTGGAGACCACAGAGAAAGACCTAGTTCTCCGCCTCATCGCGACCGGAGGCCTCACATCCTTTGAAAACTCGAGAGGTCCGCGGAGATCAATGCTTCCAAAGGAGACGATGCCTGACTCCTCTTGAAAATGGATAGGAGTCCGAGGATCCCTGTGGCACGTGGAAAGGACCCTGGTTCTCCCGCCTCACGTGGAGACGCGTCCCAATTGCCATGCCAAGACTCGAGGAGAATCCCGAGGTGTCCCTCGCACCTAGGCCCGAGTCCTGGCGTCGCTGAACAAACACATGTCTGGAAGGGCTCTCCCCGTCGTAACTCGAAAATATATCCCAGGGTCCGTTCGCAACTCAAGAAAAACCATGAGACTTCCCCCTCACCACGAGATGATGCCTGATTCCCCTGCACTGCGTGCAGAGCAATTCCGTGTTCCACATCAAACGTGAAAGGAGACTTGATTTCCTTGATGGCACTCCAGAGAAAACCCAAGATCACTGTCTCAATTCTAGAGGGATCCTGAGGTCACTGGAGCAACAAGAATGGGCTCATTGGACCCCAAATCAACTCGAGATGAGAGCTTAGTCCCTGGCATCGACTCAAGAGGAATACCAACTTTCCACAAGCACCTCAAGACGAGGCTTCTCTCAGCTACAGGTATGGGAGAGGGACCCTGAGTTTGTGGCCTCAAGTGGAATGGACACCGAGATACTCTGACTCGAAGTAAGGCCGGATATCCCTGCAGTGAATTGAATGCAGGCTCGTCTTGCATCTCCCAAGACGAAGGGATGTCTGAATCCCCTGTGGATATTACAGAGAAAGACCTAGTTCTCCGACTCATCGCGGCCGGAGGCCTCACATCCTTTGAAAATTCTAGAGGTCCGCGGAGATCAATGCTTCCAAAGGAGACGATGCCTGACTCCTCTTAAAAATGGATAGGAGTTCCAGGACTCCTGTGGAACTTGGAAAGGGACCCTTGGTCTCCCGCCTCACGTGGAGACGCGTCCCAATTGCCATGCCAAGACTCGAAGAGAATACCGATGTGCCCCTAGCACCTAGGCAAGAGTCTTGACGTCGCTGAACAAACACGTGTCTGGAAGGGCCCTTCCCTTCTAACTCGAGTATATACCCCAGGGTCCGTCCGCAACTCAAGAAAAACCATGAGACTTCCCATTCGCCCCGAGATGAGGCCCGATTCCCTAGCACTGGGTGCAGAGCAATACCGTGTTCCACATCAAATGTGAACGGAGCCTTGATTTCCTTGATGGCACTCCAGAGAAAACCCAAGATCACTGTCTCAAGTCTAGAGCGATCCTGAGGTAACTGGAGCAGTACAAAAATGCTCCGTGGACCCTAAATCAACTCGAGATGAGAGCTTAGTCCCTGGCTTCAACCCAGGAAGAATACCAACTTTCCACAAGCACCACAAGAGGAGGCTTCTCTCAGCTACAGTTATGAGAGAGGGACCCTGAGTTTGTGGCCTCAAGTGGAATGGACACCGAGATGCTCTGACTCGAAGTAAGGCCGGATATCCCTGCAGTGAATTGAATGCAGGCTCGTCTTCCATCTCCCAAGACGAAGGGATGTCTGAATCACCTGTGGAGACCACAGAGAAAGACCCAGTTCTCCGCCTCATCGCGACCGGAGGCCTCACATCCTTTGAAAACTCGAGAGGTACGCAGATATCAATGCTTCCAAAGAAGACGATGCCTGACTTCTCTTGAAAATGGATAGGAGTACCAGTAGGCCTGTGGAACGTGGAAAGGGACCCTGGGTCTCCCGCCTCACGTGGAGACGCGTCCCAATTGCCATGCCAAGACTCGAGGAGAAGCCCGAGGTGTCCCTCGCACCTAGGCAGGAGTCCTGACATCGCTGAACAAACACGTGTCTGGAAGGGCCCTCCCCGTCGTAACTCGAGAATATACCCCAGGTTCGGTCCGCAAATCGAGAAAAACCATGAGCCTTCCCCCTCGCAGCGAGATGAGGCCCGATTACCCTGCACTGCGTGCAGAGTAATTCCGTATTCCACATCAAACGTGAAAGGAGCCTTGATTTCCTTGATGGCACTCCAGAGAAAACCCAAGATCACTGTCTCAATTCTAGAGGGATCCTGAGGTCACTGGAGCAACTCGAAAGGCCTCCGTGGACCCCAAATCAACTCGAGATGAGAGCTTAGTCCCTGTCTTCGACTCAAGAGGATTACCAATTTTCGACAAGCACCTCAAGAGGAGGCTTCTCTCAGCTACAGGTAGGTGAGAGGGACCCTGCGTTTGTGGCCGCAAGTGGAATGGACACCGAGATGCTCTGACTCGAAGTAAGGCCGGATATCCCTGCAGTGAAGTGAAAGCAGCCTCTTCTTGCATCTCCCAAGACGAAGGGATGTTTGAATCCCCTGTGGAGACCACAGAGAAAGACCTAGTTCTCCACCTCATCGCGACCGGAGGCCTCACATCCTTTGAAAACTCGAGAGGTCCGCGGAGATCAATGCTTCCAAAGGAGACGATGCCTGACTCCTCTTGAAAATGAATAGGAGTCCGAGGATCCCTGTGGCACGTGGAAAGGGACCCTGGGTCTCCCGCCTCACGTGGAGACGCGTCCCAATTGCCATGCCAAGACTCGAGGAGAATCCCGAGGTGTCCCTCGCACCTAGGCCCGAGTCCTGGCATCGCTGAACAAACACATGTCTGGAAGGGCTCTCCCCGTCGTAAGTCGAGAATATATCCCAGGGTCCGTTCGCAACTCAAGAAAACCATGAGACTTCCCCCACGCCCCGAGATGAGGCCCGATTCCGTGCACTGCGTGCAGAGCAATTCCGTGTTCCACATCAAATGTGAACGGAGCCTTGATTTCCTTGATGGCACTCCAGAGAAAACCCAAGATCACTGTCTCAAGTCTAGAGGGATCCTGAGGTAACTGGAGCAACACGAAAATGCTCCGAGACCGCAAATCAACTCGAGAGGAGAGCTTAGTCCCTGGGTTCGACTCAAGAGGAATACCAACTTTCCATAAGCACCTCAAGAGGAGGCTTCTCTCAGCTACAGGTATGTGAGAGGGACCCTGAGTTTGTGGACTCAAGTGGAATGGACACAGAGATTCTCTGACTAGAAGTAAGGCTGGATATCCCTGCAGTGAATTGAATGCAGGCTTGTCTTGCATCTCCCAAGACGAAGGGATGTCTGAATCCCCAGTGGAGACCACAGAGAAAGACCTAGTTCTCCGCCTCATCGTGACCGGAGGCCTCACATCCTTTGAAAACTCGAGAGGTCTGCGGAGATCAATGCTTCCAAAGGAGACGATGCCTGACTCCTCTTGAAAATGGATAGGAGTCCCAGGATCCCTGTGGCTCGTGGAAAGGGACCCTGGGTCTCCCGCCTCACGTGGACACGCGTCCCAATTGCCATGCCAAGACTCGAGGAGAATCCCGAGGTGTCCCTCGCACCTAGGCAGGAGTCCTGACGTCGCTGAACAAACACGTGTCTGGAAGGGCCCTCCCCGTCGTAACTCGAGAATATACCCCAGGTTCCGGCCGCAACTAGAGAAAAACCATGAGACTTCCACCTCGCCACGAGATGAGGCCCGATTCCCCTGCACTGCGTGCTGAGCAATTCCGTGTTCCACATCAAACGTGAAAGGAGCCTTGATTTCCTTCATGGCGCTCCAGAGAAAACCCAAGATCCCTGTCTCAAGTCTAGAGGGATCCTGAGGTCACTGGAGCAACACGAAAGGGCTCCGTGGAAACCAAATCAACTCGAGATGAGAGCTTAGTCCCTGGCTTCGACTCAAGAGGAATACCAACTTTCCACAAGCACCTCAAGAGGAGGCTTCTCTCAGCTACAGGTATGTGAGAGGGACCCTGAGTTTCTGGCCTCAAGTGGAATGGACACCGAGATGCTCTGACTCGGAGTAAGGCCGGATATCCCTGCAGTGAATTGAATGCAGGTTCGTCTTGCATTTCCCAAGACGAAGGGATGTCTGAATCCCCTGTGGAGACCACAGAGAAAGACCTAGTTCTCCGCCTCATCGCGACCGGAGGCCTCACATCCTTTCAAACTGGAGAGGTCCGAGGAGATCAATGCTTCCAAAGGAAACGATGCCTGACTCCTCTTGAAAATGGATAGGAGTCCCAGGACCCTGTGGCACGTGGAAAGGGACACTGGGTCTCCCGCCTCACGTGGAGACGCGCCCCCATTGCCATGCCAAGACTCGAGGAGAATCCCGAGGTGTCCTCCCACCTAGGCAGGAGTCCTGACGTCGCTGAACAAACACGTGTCTGGAAGGGCCCTCCCCGTCGTAACTCGAGAATATACCCCAGGTTCCGGCCGCAACTCGAGAAAAACCATGAGACTTCCCCTTTGCCGCGAGATGAGGCCTGATTCCCCTGCACTGCGTGCAGAGCAATTCCGTGTTCCACATCAAACGTGAAAGGAGCCTTGATTTCCTTGATGGCACTCCAGAGAAAACCCAAGATCACTGTCTCAAGTCTAGAGGGATCCTGAGGTCACTGGAGCAACACGAAAGGGCTCCATGGACCCCAAATCAACTCGAGATGAGAGCTTAGTCCCTGGCTTCGACTCAAGAGGAATACGAACTTTCCACAAGCCACTCAAGAGGAGGCTTCTCTCAGCTACAGGTATGTGAGAGGGACCCTGAGGTTGTGGCCTCAAGTGGAATGGACACCGAGATGCTCTGACTCGAAGGAAGGCCGGATATCCCTGCAGTGAATTGAATGCAGGCTCGTCTTGCATCTCCCAAGATGAAGGGATGTCTGAATCCCCTGTGGTGACCATAGAGAAAGACCTAGTCCTCCGCCTCAACGCGACCGGAGGCCTCACATCCTTTGAAAACTCGAGAGGTCCTCGGAGATCAATGCTTCCAAAGGAGACGATGCCTGACTCCTCTTGCAAATGGATAGGAGTCCCAGGATCCCTTTGTCACGTGGAAAGGGACCCTGGGTCTTCCGCCTCACGTGGAGACGCGTCCCAATTGCCATGCCAAGACTCGAGGAGAATCCCGAGGTGTCCCTCGCACCTAGGCAGGAGTCCTGACGTCGCTGAACAAACACGTGTCTGGAAGGGCCCTACCCGTCGTAACTCGAGAATATATCCCAGGTTCCGGCCGCAACTCGAGAAAAACCATGAGACTTCCCCCTCGCCACGAGATGAGGCCCGATTCCACTGCACTGCTTGCAGAGCAATTCCGTGTTCCACATCAAACGTGAAAGGAGCCTTGATTTCCTTGATGACCCTCCAGAGAAAACCCAAGATCACTGTCTCAAGTCTAGAGGGATCCTGAGGTCACTGGAGCAACACGAAAGGGCTCCGTGGACCCCAAATCCACTGGAGATGAGAGCTTAGTTCCTGGCTTCGACTCAAGAGGAATACCAACTTTCCACAAGCACCTCAAGAGGAGGCTTCTCTCAGCTACAGGTATGTGAGAGGGACCCTGAGTTTGTGGCCTCAAGTGGAATGGACACCGAGATGCTCTGACTCGAAGTAAGGCCGAATATCCCTGCAGTGAATTGAATGCAGGCTCGTCTTGCATCTCCCAGGTCGAAGGTATGTCTGCATCCCCTGTGGAGACCACAGAGAAAGACCTAGTTCTCCGCCTCATCGCGACCGGAGGCCTCACATCCTTTGAAAACTCGAGAGGTCCGCGGAGATCAATGCTTCCAAAGGAGACGATACCTGACTCCTCTTGAAAATGGACAGGAGTCCAGGATCCCTGTGGCACGTGGAAAGGGACCCTGAGTCTCCCGCCTCACGTGGAGACGCGTCCCAATTGCCATGCCAAGACTCGAGGAGAATCCCGAGGTGTCCCTCGCACCTAGGCAGGAGTCCTGATGTTGCTGAACATATAAATATCTGGAATTGCCCTCCCCGTCGTAACTCGAGAATATACCCCAGGTTCCGGCCGCAACTCGAGAAAAACCATGAGACTTCCCCCTCGCCGCGAGATGAGGCCCGATTCCCCTGCACTGCGTGCAGAGCAATTCCGTGTTCCACATCAAACGTGAAAGGAGCCTTGATTTCCTTGATGGCACTCCAGAGAAACCCCAAGATCACTGTCTCAAGTCTAGAGGGATCCTGAAGTCACTGTAGCAACACGAAATGGCTCCGTGGACCCCAAATCAACTCGAGATGAGAGCTTAGTCCCTGGCTTCAACTAAAGAGGAATACCAACTTTCCACCAGCACCTCAAGAGGAGGCTTCTTTCAGCTACAGGTAGGTGAGAGGGACCCTGAGTTTGTGGCCGCAAGTGGAATGGACACCGAGATGCTCTGACTCGAAGTAAGGCCGGATATCCCTGCAGTGAAGTGAAAGCAGCCTCTTCTTGCATCTCCCAAGACGAAGGGATGTCTGAATCCCCTGTGGAGACCACAGAGAAAGACCTAGTTCTCCGCCTCATCGCGACCGGAGGCCTCACATCCTTTGAAAACTCGAGAGGTCCGCGGAGATCAATGCTTCCAAAGGAGACGATGCCTGACTCCTCTTGAAAATGGATAGGAGTCCGAGGATCCCTGTGGCACGTGGAAAGGACCCTGGTTCTCCCGCCTCACGTGGAGACGCGTCCCAATTGCCATGCCAAGACTCGAGGAGAATCCCGAGGTGTCCCTCGCACCTAGGCCCGAGTCCTGGCGTCGCTGAACAAACACATGTCTGGAAGGGCTCTCCCCGTCGTAACTCGAAAATATATCCCAGGGTCCGTTCGCAACTCAAGAAAAACCATGAGACTTCCCCCTCACCACGAGATGAGGCCTGATTCCCCTGCACTGCGTGCAGAGCAATTCCGTGTTCCACATCAAACGTGAAAGGAGACTTGATTTCCTTGATGGCACTCCAGAGAAAACCCAAGATCACTGTCTCAATTCTAGAGGGATCCTGAGGTCACTGGAGCAACAAGAATGGGCTCATTGGACCCCAAATCAACTCGAGATGAGAGCTTAGTCCCTGGCATCGACTCAAGAGGAATACCAACTTTCCACAAGCACCTCAAGACGAGGCTTCTCTCAGCTACAGGTATGGGAGAGGGACCCTGAGTTTGTGGCCTCAAGTGGAATGGACACCGAGATACTCTGACTCGAAGTAAGGCCGGATATCCCTGCAGTGAATTGAATGCAGGCTCGTCTTGCATCTCCCAAGACGAAGGGATGTCTGAATCCCCTGTGGATATTACAGAGAAAGACCTAGTTCTCCGACTCATCGCGGCCGGAGGCCTCACATCCTTTGAAAATTCTAGAGGTCCGCGGAGATCAATGCTTCCAAAGGAGACGATGCCTGACTCCTCTTAAAAATGGATAGGAGTTCCAGGACTCCTGTGGAACTTGGAAAGGGACCCTTGGTCTCCCGCCTCACGTGGAGACGCGTCCCAATTGCCATGCCAAGACTCGAAGAGAATACCGATGTGCCCCTAGCACCTAGGCAAGAGTCTTGACGTCGCTGAACAAACACGTGTCTGGAAGGGCCCTTCCCTTCTAACTCGAGTATATACCCCAGGGTCCGTCCGCAACTCAAGAAAAACCATGAGACTTCCCATTCGCCCCGAGATGAGGCCCGATTCCCTAGCACTGGGTGCAGAGCAATACCGTGTTCCACATCAAATGTGAACGGAGCCTTGATTTCCTTGATGGCACTCCAGAGAAAACCCAAGATCACTGTCTCAAGTCTAGAGCGATCCTGAGGTAACTGGAGCAGTACAAAAATGCTCCGTGGACCCTAAATCAACTCGAGATGAGAGCTTAGTCCCTGGCTTCAACCCAGGAAGAATACCAACTTTCCACAAGCACCACAAGAGGAGGCTTCTCTCAGCTACAGTTATGAGAGAGGGACCCTGAGTTTGTGGCCTCAAGTGGAATGGACACCGAGATGCTCTGACTCGAAGTAAGGCCGGATATCCCTGCAGTGAATTGAATGCAGGCTCGTCTTCCATCTCCCAAGACGAAGGGATGTCTGAATCACCTGTGGAGACCACAGAGAAAGACCCAGTTCTCCGCCTCATCGCGACCGGAGGCCTCACATCCTTTGAAAACTCGAGAGGTACGCAGATATCAATGCTTCCAAAGAAGACGATGCCTGACTTCTCTTGAAAATGGATAGGAGTACCAGTAGGCCTGTGGAACGTGGAAAGGGACCCTGGGTCTCCCGCCTCACGTGGAGACGCGTCCCAATTGCCATGCCAAGACTCGAGGAGAAGCCCGAGGTGTCCCTCGCACCTAGGCAGGAGTCCTGACATCGCTGAACAAACACGTGTCTGGAAGGGCCCTCCCCGTCGTAACTCGAGAATATACCCCAGGTTCGGTCCGCAAATCGAGAAAAACCATGAGCCTTCCCCCTCGCAGCGAGATGAGGCCCGATTACCCTGCACTGCGTGCAGAGTAATTCCGTATTCCACATCAAACGTGAAAGGAGCCTTGATTTCCTTGATGGCACTCCAGAGAAAACCCAAGATCACTGTCTCAATTCTAGAGGGATCCTGAGGTCACTGGAGCAACTCGAAAGGCCTCCGTGGACCCCAAATCAACTCGAGATGAGAGCTTAGTCCCTGTCTTCGACTCAAGAGGATTACCAATTTTCGACAAGCACCTCAAGAGGAGGCTTCTCTCAGCTACAGGTAGGTGAGAGGGACCCTGCGTTTGTGGCCGCAAGTGGAATGGACACCGAGATGCTCTGACTCGAAGTAAGGCCGGATATCCCTGCAGTGAAGTGAAAGCAGCCTCTTCTTGCATCTCCCAAGACGAAGGGATGTTTGAATCCCCTGTGGAGACCACAGAGAAAGACCTAGTTCTCCACCTCATCGCGACCGGAGGCCTCACATCCTTTGAAAACTCGAGAGGTCCGCGGAGATCAATGCTTCCAAAGGAGACGATGCCTGACTCCTCTTGAAAATGAATAGGAGTCCGAGGATCCCTGTGGCACGTGGAAAGGGACCCTGGGTCTCCCGCCTCACGTGGAGACGCGTCCCAATTGCCATGCCAAGACTCGAGGAGAATCCCGAGGTGTCCCTCGCACCTAGGCCCGAGTCCTGGCATCGCTGAACAAACACATGTCTGGAAGGGCTCTCCCCGTCGTAAGTCGAGAATATATCCCAGGGTCCGTTCGCAACTCAAGAAAACCATGAGACTTCCCCCACGCCCCGAGATGAGGCCCGATTCCGTGCACTGCGTGCAGAGCAATTCCGTGTTCCACATCAAATGTGAACGGAGCCTTGATTTCCTTGATGGCACTCCAGAGAAAACCCAAGATCACTGTCTCAAGTCTAGAGGGATCCTGAGGTAACTGGAGCAACACGAAAATGCTCCGAGACCGCAAATCAACTCGAGAGGAGAGCTTAGTCCCTGGGTTCGACTCAAGAGGAATACCAACTTTCCATAAGCACCTCAAGAGGAGGCTTCTCTCAGCTACAGGTATGTGAGAGGGACCCTGAGTTTGTGGACTCAAGTGGAATGGACACAGTGATTCTCTGACTAGAAGTAAGGCTGGATATCCCTGCAGTGAATTGAATGCAGGCTTGTCTTGCATCTCCCAAGACGAAGGGATGTCTGAATCCCCAGTGGAGACCACAGAGAAAGACCTAGTTCTCCGCCTCATCGTGACCGGAGGCCTCACATCCTTTGAAAACTCGAGAGGTCTGCGGAGATCAATGCTTCCAAAGGAGACGATGCCTGACTCCTCTTGAAAATGGATAGGAGTCCCAGGATCCCTGTGGCTCGTGGAAAGGGACCCTGGGTCTCCCGCCTCACGTGGACACGCGTCCCAATTGCCATGCCAAGACTCGAGGAGAATCCCGAGGTGTCCCTCGCACCTAGGCAGGAGTCCTGACGTCGCTGAACAAACACGTGTCTGGAAGGGCCCTCCCCGTCGTAACTCGAGAATATACCCCAGGTTCCGGCCGCAACTAGAGAAAAACCATGAGACTTCCACCTCGCCACGAGATGAGGCCCGATTCCCCTGCACTGCGTGCTGAGCAATTCCGTGTTCCACATCAAACGTGAAAGGAGCCTTGATTTCCTTCATGGCGCTCCAGAGAAAACCCAAGATCCCTGTCTCAAGTCTAGAGGGATCCTGAGGTCACTGGAGCAACACGAAAGGGCTCCGTGGAAACCAAATCAACTCGAGATGAGAGCTTAGTCCCTGGCTTCGACTCAAGAGGAATACCAACTTTCCACAAGCACCTCAAGAGGAGGCTTCTCTCAGCTACAGGTATGTGAGAGGGACCCTGAGTTTCTGGCCTCAAGTGGAATGGACACCGAGATGCTCTGACTCGGAGTAAGGCCGGATATCCCTGCAGTGAATTGAATGCAGGTTCGTCTTGCATTTCCCAAGACGAAGGGATGTCTGAATCCCCTGTGGAGACCACAGAGAAAGACCTAGTTCTCCGCCTCATCGCGACCGGAGGCCTCACATCCTTTCAAACTGGAGAGGTCCGAGGAGATCAATGCTTCCAAAGGAAACGATGCCTGACTCCTCTTGAAAATGGATAGGAGTCCCAGGACCCTGTGGCACGTGGAAAGGGACACTGGGTCTCCCGCCTCACGTGGAGACGCGCCCCCATTGCCATGCCAAGACTCGAGGAGAATCCCGAGGTGTCCTCCCACCTAGGCAGGAGTCCTGACGTCGCTGAACAAACACGTGTCTGGAAGGGCCCTCCCCGTCGTAACTCGAGAATATACCCCAGGTTCCGGCCGCAACTCGAGAAAAACCATGAGACTTCCCCTTTGCCGCGAGATGAGGCCTGATTCCCCTGCACTGCGTGCAGAGCAATTCCGTGTTCCACATCAAACGTGAAAGGAGCCTTGATTTCCTTGATGGCACTCCAGAGAAAACCCAAGATCACTGTCTCAAGTCTAGAGGGATCCTGAGGTCACTGGAGCAACACGAAAGGGCTCCATGGACCCCAAATCAACTCGAGATGAGAGCTTAGTCCCTGGCTTCGACTCAAGAGGAATACGAACTTTCCACAAGCCACTCAAGAGGAGGCTTCTCTCAGCTACAGGTATGTGAGAGGGACCCTGAGGTTGTGGCCTCAAGTGGAATGGACACCGAGATGCTCTGACTCGAAGGAAGGCCGGATATCCCTGCAGTGAATTGAATGCAGGCTCGTCTTGCATCTCCCAAGATGAAGGGATGTCTGAATCCCCTGTGGTGACCATAGAGAAAGACCTAGTCCTCCGCCTCAACGCGACCGGAGGCCTCACATCCTTTGAAAACTCGAGAGGTCCTCGGAGATCAATGCTTCCAAAGGAGACGATGCCTGACTCCTCTTGCAAATGGATAGGAGTCCCAGGATCCCTTTGTCACGTGGAAAGGGACCCTGGGTCTTCCGCCTCACGTGGAGACGCGTCCCAATTGCCATGCCAAGACTCGAGGAGAATCCCGAGGTGTCCCTCGCACCTAGGCAGGAGTCCTGACGTCGCTGAACAAACACGTGTCTGGAAGGGCCCTACCCGTCGTAACTCGAGAATATATCCCAGGTTCCGGCCGCAACTCGAGAAAAACCATGAGACTTCCCCCTCGCCACGAGATGAGGCCCGATTCCACTGCACTGCTTGCAGAGCAATTCCGTGTTCCACATCAAACGTGAAAGGAGCCTTGATTTCCTTGATGACCCTCCAGAGAAAACCCAAGATCACTGTCTCAAGTCTAGAGGGATCCTGAGGTCACTGGAGCAACACGAAAGGGCTCCGTGGACCCCAAATCCACTGGAGATGAGAGCTTAGTTCCTGGCTTCGACTCAAGAGGAATACCAACTTTCCACAAGCACCTCAAGAGGAGGCTTCTCTCAGCTACAGGTATGTGAGAGGGACCCTGAGTTTGTGGCCTCAAGTGGAATGGACACCGAGATGCTCTGACTCGAAGTAAGGCCGAATATCCCTGCAGTGAATTGAATGCAGGCTCGTCTTGCATCTCCCAGGTCGAAGGTATGTCTGCATCCCCTGTGGAGACCACAGAGAAAGACCTAGTTCTCCGCCTCATCGCGACCGGAGGCCTCACATCCTTTGAAAACTCGAGAGGTCCGCGGAGATCAATGCTTCCAAAGGAGACGATGCCTGACTCCTCTTGAAAATGGACAGGAGTCCAGGATCCCTGTGGCACGTGGAAAGGGACCCTGAGTCTCCCGCCTCACGTGGAGACGCGTCCCAATTGCCATGCCAAGACTCGAGGAGAATCCCGAGGTGTCCCTCGCACCTAGGCAGGAGTCCTGATGTTGCTGAACATATAAATATCTGGAATTGCCCTCCCCGTCGTAACTCGAGAATATACCCCAGGTTCCGGCCGCAACTCGAGAAAAACCATGAGACTTCCCCCTCGCCGCGAGATGAGGCCCGATTCCCCTGCACTGCGTGCAGAGCAATTCCGTGTTCCACATCAAACGTGAAAGGAGCCTTGATTTCCTTGATGGCACTCCAGAGAAACCCCAAGATCACTGTCTCAAGTCTAGGGGGATCCTGAGGTCAGTGGAGCAACACGAAAGGGCTCCGTGGACCCCAAATCACCTCGAGATGAGAGCTTAGTCCCTGGCTTCGACTCAAGAGGAATACCAACTTTCCACAAGCACCTCAAGAGGAGGCTTCTCTCAGCTACAGGTATGTGAGAGGGACCCTGAGTTTGTGGCCTCAAGTGGAATGGACACCGAGATGCTCTGACTCGAAGTAAGGCCGGATATCCCTGCAGTGAATTGAATGCAGGCTCGTCTTGCATCTCCCAAGACGAAGGGATGTCTGAATCCTCTGTGGAGACCACAGAGAAAGACCTAGTTCTCCGCCTCATCGTGACCGGAGGCCTCACATCCTTTGAAAACTCGAGAGGTCCATGGAGATCAACGATTCCAAAGGAGACGATGCCTGACTCCTCTTGAAAATGGATAGGAGTCCCAGGATCCCTGTGGCACGTGGAAAGGGACACTGGGTCTTCCGCCTCACGTGGAGTTGCGTCCCAATTGCCATGTAAAGACTCGAGGAGAATCCCGAGTTCTCCCTCGCACCTAGGCAGGAGTCCTGACGTCGCTTAACAAACACGTGTCTGGAAGGGCCCTCCCCGTCATAACTCGAGAATATACCCCAGGTTCCGGCCACAACTCGAGAGAAACCATGAGACTTAGCCCTCGCCGCGAGATGAGGCCCGATTCCCCTGCACTGCGTGCAGCACAATTCCGTGATCGAGATCAAACGTGAAAGGAGCCTTGATTTTATTGATGGCACTCCTGAGAAAACCCAAGAACACTGTCTCAAGTCTAGAGGGATCCTGAGGACACTGTAGCAACAGGAAAGGGCTCCAAGGACCCCAAATCAACTCGAGATGAGAGCTTAGTCCCTGGCTTCGACTCAAGAGGAATACCAACTTTCCACAAGCACCTCAAGAGGAGGCTTCTCTCAGCTACAGGTATGTGAGAGGGACCCTGAGTTTGTGGCCTCAAGTGGAATGGACACCGAGATGCTCTGTCTCGAAGTAAGGCCGGATATCCCTGCAGTGAATTGAATGCAGGCTCGTCTTGCATTTCCCAAGACGAAGGGATGTCTGCATCCCCTGTGGAGACCACAGAGAAAGACCTAGTTCTCCGCCTCATCGCGACCGGAGGCCTCACATCCTTTGAAAACTCGAGAGGTCCGCAGAGATCAATGCTTCCAAAGGAGACGATGCCTGACTCCTCTTGAAAATGGATAGGAGTCCCAGGATCCCTGTGGCACGTGGAAAGGGACCCTGGGTCTCCCGCCTCACGTGGAGACGCGTCCCAATTGCAATGCCGGGACTCGATGAGAATCCCGAGGTGTCCCTCGCACCTAGGCAGGAGTCCTGACATCGCTGAACAAACACGTGACTGGAAGGGCCCTCCCCGTTGTAACTCGAGAATATACCCCTGGTCCCGGCCGCAACTCGAGAAAAACAATGAGACTTCCCCCTCGCCGCGCGATGAGGCCCGATTCCCCTGCACTGCGTGCAGAGCAGTTCCCTGTTCCACATCAAACGTGAAAGGAGCCTTGATTTCCTTGATGGCACTCCAGAGAAAACCCAAGATCAGTGGCTCAAGTCTAGAAGGATCCTGAGGTCACTGGAGCAACACGAAAGGGCTCCGTGTACCCCAAATCAACTCGAGATGAGAGCTTAGTCCCTGGCTTCGACTCAAGAGGAATACCAACTTTCCACAAGCACCTCAAGAGGAGGCTTCTCTCAGCTACAGGTATGTGAGAGGGACCCTGAGTTTGTGGCCTCAAGTGGAATGAACACCGAGATGCTCTGACTCGAAATAAGGCTGGATATCCCTGCAGTGAATTGAATGCAGGCTCATTTTCCATCTCCCAAGACGATGGAATGTCTGCATCCCCTGTGGAGACCACAGAGAAAGGCCTAGTTCTCCGCCTCATCGCGACCGGAGGCCTCACATCCCTTGAAAACTCGAGAGGTGCGCGGAGATCAATGCTTCCAAAGGAGACGATGCCTGACTCCTCTTGAAAATGGATAGGAGTCCCAGGATCCCTGTGGCAGGTGGAAAGGGACCCTGGGTCTCCCGCCTCACGTGGACGCGTCCAATTGCCATGCCAAGACTCGAGGAGAATCCAGAGGTGTCCCTCGCACCTAGGCAGGAGTCCTGACGTCGCTGAACAAACACGTGTTTGGAAGGGCCCTCCCCGTCGTAACTCGAGAATATACCCCAGGTTCCGGCCGCAACTCGAGAAAAACCATGAGACTTCCCCCTCGCCGCGAGATGAGGCCCGATTCGCCTGCACTGCGTGCAGAGCAATTCCGTGTTCCACCTCAAACGTGAAAGGAGCCTTGATTTCCTTGATGGCACTCCAGAGAAAACCCAAGATCACTGTCTCAAGTCTAGAGGGATCCTGAGGTCACTGGAGCAACACGAAAGAGCTGCGTGGACCCCAAATCAACTCGAGATGAGAGCTTAGTCCCTGGCTTCGACTCAAGAGGAATACCAATTTCCACAAACACCTCAAGAGGAGGCTTCTCTCAGCTACAGGTATGTGAGAGGGACCCTGAGTTTATGGCCTCAAGTGGAATGGACACCCAGATGCTCTGACTCGAAGTAAGGCCGGATATCCCTGCAGTGTATTGAATGCAGGCTCGTTTTGCATCTCCCAAGATGAATGGATGTCTGAATCCCCTGTGGAGAACACAGAGAAAGACCTAGTTCTCCGCCTCATCGCGACCGGAGGCCTCACATCCTTTGAAAACTCGAGAGGACTGCGGAGATCAATGCTTCCAAAGGAGACGATGCCTGTCTCCTCTTGAAAATGCATAGGAGTCCCAGGATCCCTGTGGCACGTGGAAAGGGACGCTGGGTCTCCCGCCTCACGTGGAGATGCGTCCCAATTGCCATGCCAAGACTCGAGGAGAATCCCGAGGTGTCCCTCGCCCCTAGGCAGGAGTCATGACGTCGCTGAACAAACACGTGTCTGGAAGGGCCCTCCCCGTCGTAATTCGAGAATATACCCCAGGTTCCGGCCGCAACTAGAGAAAAATCATGAGACTTCCCCCTCGGCGCAACATGAGGCCCGATTCCCCGGCACTGCGTGCAGAGCAATTCCCTGTTCCACATCAAACGTGAAAGGAGCCTTGATTTCCTTGATGGCACTCCAGACAAAACCCAAGATCACTGTCTCAAGTCTAGAGGGATACTGAGGTCACTGTAGCAACAAGAAAGGGCTCCGTGGACCACAAATTAACTCGAGATGAGAGCTTAGTCCCTGGCTTCGACTAAAGAGGAATACCAACTTTCCACAAGCCCCTCAAGAGGAGGCTTCTCTCAGCTACAGGTATCTGAGAGGGACCCTGAATTTGTGGCCTCAAGTGGAATGGACACTGACATGCTCTGACTCAAAGTAAGGCCGGATATCCCAACAGTGAATTGAATGCAGGCTCGTCTTGGATCTCCCAAGACGAAGGGATGTCTGAATCCCCTGTGGAGACCACAGAGAAAGACCTAGTTCTCTGCTTCATCACGAGCAGAGGCCTCACATCCTTTGAAAACTCGAGAGGTCCGCGGAGATCAATGCTTCCAAAGGAGCCGATGCCTGACTCCTCTTGAAAATGGATAGGAGTCCCAGGATCCCTGTGGCACGTGGAAAGGGACCCTGGGTCTCCCGCCACACGTGGAGACGAGTCCCAATTGTCATGCCAAGACTCGAGGAGAATCCCGAGTTGTCCCTCGCACCTAGGCAGGAGTCATGACGTCGCTGAACAAACACGTGTCTGGAAGGGCCCTCCCCGTCGTAACTCGAGAATATACCCCAGGTTCCGGCCGCAACTCGAGAATAACCATGAGACTTCCCCCTCGCCGCGAGATGAGGCCCGATTCCCCTGCACTGCGTGCAGAGCAATTCCGTGTTCCACAGCAAACCTGAAAGGAGCCTTGATTTCCTTGATGGCACTCCAGAGGAAACCCAAGATCACTGGCTCTAGTCTAGAGGGATCCTGAGGTCACTGTAGCAACACGAAAGGGCTCCGTGGACCCCAAATCAACTCGAGATGAGAGCTTAGTCCCTGGCTTCGACTCAAGAGGAATACCAACTTTCCACAAGCACCTCAAGAGGAGGCTTCTCTCAGCTACAGGTAGGTGAGAGGGTCCCTGAGTTTGTGGCCTCAAGTGGAATGGACACCGAGATGCTCTGTCTCAAAGTAAGGCCGGATATCCCTGCAGTGAATTGAATGCAGGCTCGTCTTCCATCTCCCAAGACGAAGGTTTGTCTGAATCCCCTGTGGAGACCACAGAGAAAGACCTAGTCCTCCGCCTCAACGCGACCGGAGGCCTGACATCCTTTGAAAACTCGAGAGGTCCGCGGAGATCAATGCTTCCAAAGGAGACAATGCCTGGCGCCTCTTGAAAATAGATAGGAGTCCCAGGATCCCTGTGGCACGTGGAAAGGTACCCTGTTTCTCTCGCCTCACGTGGAGACGCGTCCCAATTGCCATGCCAAGACTCGAGGAGAATCCCGAGGTTTCCCTCGCACCTAGGCAGGAGTCCTGACGTCGCTGAACAAACACGTGTCTGGAAGGGCTCTCCCCGTCGTAACTCGAGAATATACCCCATGTTCTGGCCGCAACTCGAGAAAAACCATGAGACTTCCCCGTCGCCGCGAGATGTGGCCCGATTCCCCTGCACAGCGTGTAGAGCAATTCCGTGTTCCACATCAAACGTGAAAGGAGCCTTGATTTCCTTGATGGCACTCCAGAGAAAACCCAAGATCACTGTCTCAATTCTAGAGGGATGCTGAGGTCACTGGAGCAACACGAAAGGGCTCCGTGGACCCCAAATCAACTCGAGATGAGAGCTTGGTCCCTGGCTTCGACTCAAGAGTCATACTAACTTTCCACAAGCACCTCAAGAGGAGGCTTCTCTCAGCTACAAGTATGTGAGAGGGACCCTGAGTTTGTGGCCTCAAGTGGAATGGACACGGAGATGCTCTGACTCGAAGTAAGGCCGGATATCCCTGCAGTGAATTGAATGCAGGCTCGCCTTGCATCTCCCAAGACGAAGGGATGTCTGAATCTGCTGTGGAGACCACAGAGAAAGACCTATTTCTCCGCCTCATCGCGACTGGAGGCCTCATATCCTTTGAAAACTCGAGAGGTCCGCGGAGATCAATGCTTCCAAAGGAGACGATGCCTGACTCCTCTTGAAAATGGATAGGAGTCCCAGGATCCCTGTGGCACGTGGAAAGGGACACTGGGTCTTCCGCCTCACGTGGAGTTGCGTCCCAATTGCCATGCCAAGACTCGAGGAGAATCCCGAGGTGTCCCTCGCACCTAGGCAGGAGTCCTGACGTCGCTGAACAAACACGTGTCTGGAAGGGCCCTCCCCGTCGTAACTCGAGAATATACCCCAGGTTCCGGCCGCAACTCGAGAAAAACCATGAGACTGCCCCCTCGCCCCGAGATGAGGCCCGATTCCCCTGCACTGCATGCAGAGCAATTCCGTGTTCCACATCAAACGTGAAAGGAGCCTTGATTTCCTTGGTGGCACTCCAGAGAAAACCGAAGATCACTGTCTCAAGTCTAGAGGGATCCTGAGATCACTGGAACAACACCAAAGGTCTGGGTGGACCCCAAATCAACTCGAGATGAGAGCTTACTCCCTGGCTTCGACTCAAGAGGAATACCAATTTTCCACAAGCACCTCAAGAGGAGACTTCTCTCAGCTACAGGTATGTGAGAGGGACCCTGAATGTGTGGCCTCAAGTGGAATGGACACCGAGATGCTCTGACTCGAAGTAAGGCCGGATATCCCTTCAGTGAATTGAATGCCGGCCTGTCTTGAATCTCCCAAGTCGAAGGGCTGTCTGAATCCCCTGTGGAGACCACAGAGAAAGACCTAGTTCTCCGCCTCATCGCGAACGGAGGCCTCACATCCTTTGAAAACTCAAGAGGTCCGCGGAGATCAATGCTTCCAAAGGAGACGATGCCTGACTCCTCTTGAAAATGGTTAGGAGTCCCAGGATCTGTGTGGCACGTGGAAAGGGACACTGGGTCTCCCGACTCACGTGGAGAGGCGTCCCAATTGCCATGCCAAGACTCGAGGAGAATCCCGAAGTGTCCCTCGCACCTAGGCAGGAGTCCTGACATCGCTGAACAAACACGTGTCTGGAAGGGCCCTCCCTATCGTAACTCGAGAATATACCTCAGGTTCCAGCCGCAAATCGAGAAAAACCATGAGACTTCCCACTCGCCGTGAGATGAGGCCCGATTCCCCTGCACTGCGTGCAGAGCAATTCCGTGTTCCACATCAAACGTGAAAGGAGCCTTGATTTCCTTGATGGCACTCCAGAGAAAACCCAAGATCACTGTCTCAAGTCTAGAGGGATCCTGAGGTCACTGGAGCAACACGAAAGGGCTCTGTGGACCCCAAATCAACTCGAGATGAGAGCTTAGTCCCTGGCTTCGACTCAAGAGGAATACCAACTTTCCACAAGCACCTCAAGAGGAGGCTTCTCTCAGCTACCGGTATGTGAGAGGGACCCTGAGTGTGTGGCCTCAAGTGGAATGGACACCGAGATGCTCTGACTCGAACTAAGGCTGGATATCCTTGCAGTGAATTGAATGCAGGCTCGTCTTGCATCTCCCAATACGAAGCGATGTCTGAATCCCCTGTGGAGACCACAGAGAAAGACCTAGTCCTCCGCCTCATCGCGACCGGAGGCCTCACATCCTTTGAAAACTCGAGAGGTCCGCGGAGATCAATGCTTCCAAAGGAGACGATGCCTGACTCCTCTTGCAAATGGATAGGAGTCCCAGGATCCCTGTGGCACGTGGAAAGGGACCCTGGGTCTCCCGCCTCACGTGGAGACGCGTCCCAATTGCCATGCCAAGACTCGAGGAGAATACCGAGGTGTCCCTCGCACCTAGGCAGGAGTCCTGACGTCGCTGAACAAACACGTGTCTGGAAGTGCCCTCCCCGTCGTAACTCGAGAATATACCCCAGGTTCCGGCCGCAACTCGAGAAAAACCATGAGACGTCCCCCTCGGCGCGAAATGAGGCCCGATTCCCCTGCACTGCATGCAGAGAAATTCCGTGTTCCACATCAAACGTGAAAGGAACCTTGATTTCCTTGATGGCACTCCAGAGAAAACCCAAGATCCCTGTCTCAAGTCTGGAGGCATCCTGAGGTCACTGGAGCAACAGGAAAGGGCTCCGTGGACCCCAAATATACTCGAGATAAGAGCTTAGTCCCTGGCTTCGTCTCAAGTGGAATACCAACTTTCCACAAGCACCTCAAGAGGAGGCTTCTCTCAGCTACAGGTATGTGAGAGGGACCCTGAGTTTGTGGCCTCAAGTCGAATGGACACCGAGATGCTCTGACTCGAAGTAAGGCCAGATATCCCTGCAGTGAATTAAATGCAGGCTCGTCTTCCATCTCCCAAGACGAAGGGATGTCTGAATCACTTGTGGAGACCACAGAGAAAGACCTAGTTCTCCGCCTCATCGAGACCGGAGGCCTCACATACTTTGAAAACTCGAGAGGTCCGTGGAGATCAATGCTTCCAAAGAGACGATGCCTGACTCCCCTCGAAAATGGATAGGAGTCCCAGGATCACTGTGGCACGTGAAAAGGGAACCTGGGTCTCCCGCCTCATGAAAGATGCGTCCCAAATGCCATGCCAAGACTTTAGGAGAATCCGAAGGTGTCCCTCGCACCTATCACGTGTCTGGAAGGGTCCTCCATGTCGTAACTCGAGAATATACTCCAGGTTCCCGCCGCAACTCGAGAAAAACCATGAGACTTCCCCCTCTTCGCGAGATGAGGCCCGATTCCCCTGCACGGCGTGCAGAGCAATTCCGTGTTACACATCAAACGTGAGAGGAGCCTTGATCCTTGATGGCACTCCAGAGAAAACACAAGATCACTGTCTCAAGTCTAGAGGGATCCTGAGGTCACTGGAGCAACACGAAAGGGCTCCGTGGAAACCAAATCAACTCGAGATGAGAGCTTAGTCCCTGGCTTCGACTCAAGAGGAATACCAACTTTCCACAAGCACCTCAAGAGGAGGCTTCTCTCAGCTACAGGTATGTGAGCGGGACCCTGAGTTAGTGGCCTCAAGTGGAATGGACACCGAGATGCTCTGACTCGAAGTAAGGCCGGATATCCCTGCAGTGAATTGAATGCAGGCTCATCTTGCATCTCCCAAGACGAAGGGATGTCTGAATCCCCTGTGGAGACCACAGAGAAAGACCTAGTTCTCCGCCTCATCGCGACAGGAGGCCTCACATCCTTTGAAAACTCGAGAGTTCCGCGGAGATCAATGCTTCCAAAGGAGAGGATGCCTGACTCCTCTTGAAAATGGGTAGGAGTCCCAGGATCCCTGTGGCACGTCGAAAGGGACCCTGGGTTTCCCGCCTCACGTGGAGACACGTCCCAATTGCCATGCCAAGACTCGAGGAGAATCCCGAGGTGTCACTCGCACCTAGGCAGGAGTCCTGACGTCGCTGAACAAACACGTGTCTGGAAGGGCCCTCCCCGTCGTAACTCGAGAATATACCCCAGGTTCCGGCCGCAACTAGAGAAAAACCATGAGACTTCCCACTTGCCGCGAGATGAGGCCCGATTCCCCTGCACTGCGTGCAGAGCAATTCCGTATCCCGCATCAAACGTGAAAGGAGCCTTGATTTCCTTGATGGCACTCCAGAGAAAACAAAAGATCACTGTCTCAAGTCTAGAGGGATCCTGAGGTCACTGGAGCAACACGACAGGGCTCCGTGGACCCCAAATCTACTCGAGATGAGAGCTTAGTCCCTGGCTTCGACTCAAGAGGAATTCCAACTTTCCACAATCACCTCAAGAGGAGTCTTCTCTCAGCCACAGGTATGTGACAGGGACCCTGAGTTTGTGGCCTCATGTGGAATGAACAACGAGATGCACTGATTCGAAGTAAGGCCGGACATCCCAGCAGTGAATTGAATGCAGGCTCGTCTTGCATCTCCCACGACAAAGGGATGTCTGAATCCCCTGTGGAGACCACAGAGAAAGACCTAGTTCTCCGCCTCATCGGGACCGGAGGCCTCACATCCTTTGAAAATTCGAGAGGTCTGCGGAGATCAATGCTTCCAAAGGAGACGATGCCTGACTCCTCTTGAAAATGGATAGGAGTCCCAGGATCCCTGTGGCACGTGGAAAGGGACCCTGGGTCTCTCGCCTCACGTGGAGACGCGTCCCAATTGCCATGCCAAGACTCGAGGAGAATACCGAGGTGACCCTCGCACCTAGGCAGGAGTCCTGAAGTCGCTGAACAAACACGTGTCTGGAAGGGCCCTCCCCGTCGTAACTCGAGAATATACCCCAGGTTCCGGCCGCAAATCGAGAAAAACCATGAGACGTCCCCCTCGGCGCGAAATGAGGCCCGATTCCCCTGCACTGCATGCAGAGCAATTCCGTGTTCCACATCAAACGTGAAAGGAACCTTGATTTCCTTGATGGCACTCCAGAGAAAACCCAAGATCCCTGTCTCAAGTCTAGAGGCATCCTGAGGTCACTGGAGCAACAGGAAAGGGCTCCGTGGACCCCAAATATACTCGAGATAAGAGCTTAGTCCCTGGCTTCGACTCAAGTGGAATACCAACTTTCCACAAGCACCTCAAGAGGAGGTTTCTCTCAGCTACAGGTATGTGAGAGGGACCCTGAGTTTGTGGCCTCAAGTCGAATGGACACCGAGATGCTCTGACTCGAAGTAAGGCCAGATATCCCTGCAGTGAATTAAATGCAGGCTCGTCTTCCATCTCCCAAGACGAAGGGATGTCTGAATCACTTGTGGAGACCACAGAGAAAGACCTAGTTCTCCGCCTCATCGAGACCGGAGGCCTCACATACTTTGAAAACTCGAGAGGTCCGTGGAGATCAATGCTTCCAAAGAGACGATGCCTGACTCCCCTCGAAAATGGATAGGAGTCCCAGGATCACTGTGGCACGTGAAAAGGGAACCTGGGTCTCCCGCCTCATGAAAGACGCGTCCCAAATGCCATGCCAAGACTTTAGGAGAATCCGAAGGTGTCCCTCGCACCTATCACGTGTCTGGAAGGGTCCTCCATGTCGTAACTCGAGAATATACTCCAGGTTCCCGCCGCAACTCGAGAAAAACCATGAGACTTCCCCCTCTTCGCGAGATGAGGCCCGATTCCCCTGCACGGCGTGCAGAGCAATTCCGTGTTACACATCAAACGTGAGAGGAGCCTTGATTTCCTTGATGGCACTCCAGAGAAAACACAAGATCACTGTCTCAAGTCTAGAGGGATCCTGAGGTCACTGGAGCAACACGAAAGGGCTCCGTGGAAACCAAATCAACTCGAGATGAGAGCTTAGTCCCTGGCTTCGACTCAAGAGGAATACCAACTTTCCACAAGCACCTCAAGAGGAGGCTTTTCTCAGCTACAGGTATGTGAGCGGGACCCTGAGTTAGTGGCCTCAAGTGGAATGGACACCGAGATGCTCTGACTCGAAGTAAGGCCGGATATCCCTGCAGTGAAATGAATGCAGGCTCATCTTGCATCTCCCAAGACGAAGGGATGTCTGAATCCCCTGTGGAGACCAAAGAGAAAGACCTAGTTCTCCGCCTCATCGCGACAGGAGGCCTCACATCCTTTGAAAACTCGAGAGGTCCGCGGAGATCAATGCTTCCAAAGGAGAGGATGCCTGACTCCTCTTGAAAATGGATAGGAGTCCCAGGATCCCTGTGGCACGTCGAAAGGGACCCTGGGTTTCCCGCCTCACGTGGAGACACGTCCCAATTGCCATGCCAAGACTCGAGGAGAATCCCGAGGTGTCCCTCGCACCTAGGCAGGAGTCCTGACGTCACTGAACAAACACGTGTCTGGAAGGGCCCTCCCCGTCGTAACTCGAGAATATACCCCAGGTTCCGGCCGCAACTAGAGAAAAACCATGAGACTTCCCACTTGCCGCGAGATGAAGCCCGATTCCCCTGCACTGCGTGCAGAGCAATTCCGTATCCCGCATCAAACGTGAAAGGAGCCTTGATTTCCTTGATGGCACTCCAGACAAAACAAAAGATCACTGTCTCAAGTCTAGAGGGATCCTGAGGTCACTGAAGCAACACGAAAGGGCTCCGTGGACCCCAAATCTACTCGAGATGAGAACTTAGTCCCTGGCTTCGACTCAAGAGGAATTCCAACTTTCCACAAGCACCTCAAGAGGAGTCTTCTCTCAGCCACAGGTATGTGACAGGGACACTGAGTTTGTGGCCTCATGTGGAATGGACAACGAGAAGCACTGATTCGAAGTAAGGCTGATATCCCTGCAGTGAATTGAATGCAGGCTCGTCTTGCATCTCCCAAGACGAAGGGATGTCTGAATCCCCTGTGGAGACCACAGAGAAAGACCTAGTTCTCCGCCTCATCGCGATGGGAGGCTCACATCCTTTGAAAACTCGAGAGGTCCGCGGAGATCAATGCTTCCAAAGGAGACGATGCCTGACACCTCTTGAAAATGGATAGGAGTACCAGGAACCCTTTGGCACGTAGAAAGGGACCCTGGGTCTCCCGCCTCACGTGGAGACGCATCCCAATTGCCATGCCAAGACTCGAGGAGAATCCCGAGGTGTCCCTCGCACCTAGGCAGGAGTCCTGACGTCGCTGAACTAACACGTGTCTGGAAGGGCCCTCCCCGTCGTAACTCGAGAATATATCCCAGGTTCCGGCCGCAACTCGATAAAAATCATAAGACTTCCCCCTCGCCGCGAGATGAGGCCCGATTCTCCTGCACTGCGT
This sequence comes from Dama dama, assembly GCF_033118175.1. Lineage (NCBI taxonomy): Eukaryota > Metazoa > Chordata > Mammalia > Artiodactyla > Cervidae > Dama > Dama dama. The sequence goes on along the minus strand of NC_083697.1, from coordinate 5,614,813 downwards.
GCAAAGCATTTCCGTGTTCCACATCAAACGTGAAAGGAGCCTTGATTTCCTTGATGGCACTCCAGAGAAAACCCAAGATCCCTGTCTCAAGTCTAGAGGGATCCTGAGGTCACTAGACCAAGACGAAAGGGCTCCGTGGTCCACAAATCAACTCGAGATGAGAGCTTAGTCCCTGGCTTCGACTCAAGAGGAATACCAACTTACCACAAGCACCTCAAGAGGAGGCTTCTCTCAGCTACAGGTATGTGAGAGGGACCCTGAGTTTGTGGCCTCAAGTGGAATGGACACCGAGATTCTCTGACTCGGAGTAAGGCCGGATATCCCTGCAGTGAATTGAATGCAGGCTCGTCTTGCATTTCCCAAGACGAAGGGATGTCTGAATCCCCTGTGGAGACCAAAGAGAAAGACCTAGGTCTCCGCTTCATCGCGACCTGAGGCCTCACAACCTTTGAAAACTCGAGAGGTCCGGGGAGATCAATGCTTCCAAAGGAGACGATGCCTGACTCCTCTTGAAAATGGATAGGAGTCCCAGGATCCCTGTGGCACGTGGAAAGGGACCCTGGGTCTCCCGCCTCAGTGGAGACGCGTCCCAATTGCCATGCCAAGACTCGAGGAGAATCCGGAGGTGTCCCTCGCACCTAGGCCCGAGTCCTTACGTCGCTGAACAAACACGTGTCTGGAAGGGCCCTCCCCGTCGTAACTCGAGAATATACCCCAGGTTCCGGCCGCAACTCGAGAAAAACCATGAGACTTCCCCCTCGCCGCGAGATGAGGTCCGATTCCCCTGCACTGCGTGCAGAGCAACTCCGTGTTCCACCTCAAACGTGAAAGGAGCCTTGATTTCCTTGATGGCACTCCAGAGAAAACCCAAGATCACTGTCTCAATTCTAGAGGGATCCTGAGGTCACTGGAGCAACACGAAAGAGCTGCGTGGACCCCAAATCAACTCGAGATGAGAGCTTAGTCCCTGGTTTCGAGTCAAGAGGAATACCAACTTTCCACAAGCACCTCAAGAGGAGGCTTCTCTCAGCTACAGGTATGTGAGAGGGACCCTGAGTTTATGGCCTCAAGTGGAATGGACACCGAGATGCTCTGACTCGAAGTAAGGCCAGATATCCCTGCAGTGAATTAAATGCAGGCTCGTCTTCCATCTCCCAAGACGAAGGGATGTCTGAATCACTTGTGGAGACCACAGAGAAAGACCTAGTTCTCCGCCTCATCGAGACCGGAGGCCTCACATACTTTGAAAACTCGAGAGGTCCGTGGAGATCAATGCTTCCAAAGAGACGATGCCTGACTCCCCTCGAAAATGGATAGGAGTCCCAGGATCACTGTGGCACGTGAAAAGGGAACCTGGGTCTCCCGCCTCATGAAAGACGCGTCCCAAATGCCATGCCAAGACTTTAGGAGAATCCGAAGGTGTCCCTCGCACCTATCACGTGTCTGGAAGGGTCCTCCATGTCGTAACTCGAGAATATACTCCAGGTTCCCGCCGCAACTCGAGAAAAACCATGAGACTTCCCCCTCTTCGCGAGATGAGGCCCGATTCTGCTGCACTGTGTGCAGAGCAACTCCGTGTTCCACATCAAACGTGAAAGGAGCCTTGATTTCCTTGGTGGCACTCCAGAGAAAACCCAAGATCACTGTCTCAAGTCTAGAGGGATCCTGAGATCACTGGAGCAACACCAAAGGTCTGGGTGGACCCCAAATCAACTCGAGATGAGAGCTTACTCCCTGGCTTCGACTCAAGAGGAATACCAACTTTCCACAAGCACCTCAAGAGGAGGCTTCTCTCAGCTACAGGTATGTGAGAGGGACCCTGAATGTGTGGCCTCAAGTGGAATGGACACCGAGATGCTCTGACTCGAAGTAAGGCCGGATATCCCTTCAGTGAATTGAATGCCGGCTGGTCTTGAATCTCCCAAGTCGAAGGGATGTCTGAATCCCCTGTGTAGACCACAGAGAAAGACCTAGTTCTCCGCCTCATCGCGAACGGAGGCCTCACATCCTTTGAAAACTCAAGAGGTCCGCGGAGATCAATGCTTCCAAAGGAGACGATGCCTGACTCCTCTTGAAAATGGTTAGGAGTCCCAGGATCTGTGTGGCACGTGGAAAGGGACACTGGGTCTCCCGACTCACGTGGAGAGGCGTCCCAATTGCCATGCCAAGACTCGAGGAGAATCCCGAAGTGTCCCTCCCAACTAGGCAGGAGTCCTGACATCGCTGAACAAACACGTGTCTGGAAGGGCCCTCCCTATCGTAACTCGAGAATATACCTCAGGTTCCGGCCGCAACTCGAGAAAAACCATGAGACTTCCCACTCGCCGTGAGATGAGGCCCGATTCCCCTGCACTGCGTGCAGAGCAATTCCGTGTTCCACATCAGACGTGAAAGGAGCCTTGATTTCCTTGATGGCACTCCAGAGAAAACCCAAGATCACTGTCTCAAGTCTAGAGGGTCCTGAGGTCACTGGAGCAACACGAAAGTGCTATGTGGACCCCAAATCAACTCGAGATGTGAGGTTAGTCCCTGGCTTCGACTCAAGAGGAATACCAACTTTCCACAAGCACCTCAGGGGAGGCTTCTCTCAGCTACAGGTATGTGAGAGGGACCCTGAGATTGTGGCCTCAAGTGGAATGAACACCGAGATGCTCTGACTCAAAGTAAGGACGGATATCCCTGCAGTGAATTGAATGCAGGCTCGTCTTGCATCTCCAAGACGAAGGGATGTCTGCATCCCCTGTGGAGACCAGAGAGAAAGACCTAGTTCTCCGCCTCATCGCTGACGGAGGCCTCACATCCTTTGAAAACTCGAGAGGTCCGCGGAGATCAATGCTTCCAAAGGAGACGATGCCTGACTCCTCTTGAAAATGGATAGGAGTCCCAGGATCCATGTGGCACGTGGAAAAGGACCCTGGGTCTCCCGCCTCACGTGGAGACGCGTCCCAATTGCCATGCCAAGACTCGAGGAGAATACCGAGGTGTCCCTCGCACCTAGGCAGGAGTCCTGACGTCGGTGAACAAACACGTGTCTGGAAGGGCCCTCCCCGTCGTAACTCGAGAATATACCGCAGGTTCCGGCCGCAACTCGAGAAAAACCATGAGACTTCCCCCTCGCCGCGAGATGAGGCCCGATTCACCTGCACTGCATGCAGTGCAATTCCGTGTTCCACATCAAACGTGAAAGGAGCCTTGATTTCCTTGATGGCACTCCAGAGAAAACCCAAGATCACTGTCTCGAGTCTAGAGGGATCCTGAGGTCACTGGAGCAACACGAAAGGGCTCCGTGGACCCCAAATCAACTCGAGATGAGAGCTTAGTCCCTGGCTTCGACTCAAGAGGAATACCAACTCTCCAAAAGCACCTCAAGAGGAGGCTTCTCTCAGCTACAGGTATGTGAGAGGCACCCTGAGCTTGTGGCTGCAAGTGAAATGGACACCGAGATGCTCTGACTCGAAGTAAGGCCGGATATCCCTGCAGTGAATTGAATGCAGGCTCGTCTTGCATCTCCCAAGACGAAGGGATGTCTGAATCCCCTGTGGAGACCACAGAGAAAGACCTAGTCCTCCGCCTCATCGCGACCGGAGGCCTCACATCCTTTGAAAACTCGAGAGGTCCGCGGAGATCAATGCTTCCAAAGGAGACGATGCTTGACTCCTCTTGAAAATGGATAGGAGTCCCAGGATCCCTGTGGCACGTTATAAGGGACCCTGGGTCTCCCAGCTCACGTGGAGACGTGGCCCAATTGCCATGTCAAGACTAGAGGAGAATCCCGAGGTGTCCCTCGCACCTAGGCAGGAGTCCTGACGTCGCTGAACAAACACGTGTCTGGAAGGGCCCTCCCCGTTGTAACTCGAGAATATACCCCAGGTTCCGGCCGCAATTCGAGAAAAACCATGAGACTTCCCCCTCGCCATGAGATGAGGCCCGATTCACCTGCACTGCATGCAGAGCAATTCCGTGTTCCACATCAAACGTGAAAGGAGCCTTGATTTCCTTGATGGCACTCCAGAGTAAACCCAAAATCACTATCTCAAGTCTAGAGGGATCCTGAGGTCACTGGAGCAACAGGAAAGGTCTCCGTGGACCCCAAATCAACTCGAGATGAGAGCTTAGTCCCTGGCTTCGACTCAAGAGGAATACCAACTTTCCACAAGCACCTCAAGAGGAGGCTTCTGTCAGCTACAGGTATGTGAGAGGGACCCTGAGTTTGTGGCCTCAAGTGGAATGGACACCGAGATGCTGTGACTCGAAGGAAGGCCGGATATCCCTGCCGTGAATTGAATGCAGGCTCGTCTTGCATCTCCCAAGACAAGGGTTGTCTGAATGCCCTGTGGAGACCACAGAGAAAGACCTAATTTTCCGCCTCATTGCCACCGGAGGCCTCACATCCTTTGAAAACTCGAGAGGATCGCGGAGATCAGTGCTTCCAAAGGAGTCGATGCCTGACTCCTCTTGAAAATGGATAGGAATCCCAGGATCCCTGTGGCACGTGGAAAGGGACCCTGGGTCTCCCGCCTCACGTGGAGACGCGTCCCAATTGCCATGCCAAGACTCGAGGAGAATCCCGAGGTTTCCCTCGCACCTAGGCAGGAGTCCTGACGTCGCTGAGCAAACACGTGTCTGGAAGGGCCCTCCCCGTCGTAACTCGAGAATATACCCCAAGTTCCGGCCGCAACTCGAGAAAAACCATGAGACTTCCCCCTCGCCGCGAGATGAGGCCCGATTCCCCTGCACTGTGTGCAGAGCAATTCCGTGTTCCACATCAAACGTGAAAGGAGCCTTGATTTCCTTGATGGCACTCCAGAGAAAACCCAAGATCACTGTCTCAAGTCTAGAGGGATCCTGAGGTCACTGGAGCAACACGAAAGGGCTCCTAGGACCCCAAATCAACTCGAGATGAGAGCTTAGTCCCTGGCTTCGACTCAAGAGGAATACCAACTCTCCAAAAGCACCTCAAGAGGAGGCTTCTCTCAGCTACAGGTATGTGAGAGGCACCCTGAGCTTGTGGCTGCAAGTAAAATGGACACCGAGATGCTCTGACTCGAAGTAAGGCCGGATATCCCTGCAGTTAATTGAGTGCAGGCTCGTCTTGCATCTCCCAAGACGAAGGTATGTCTGAATCCCCTGTGGAGACCACAGAGATAGACCTAGTTCTCCGCCTCATCGCGACCGGAAGCCTCACATCGTTTGAAAACTCGAGAGGTCCGCGGAGATCAATGTTTCCAAATTAGACGATGCCTGACTCCTCTTGAAAATGGATAGGAGTCCCAGGATGCCTGTGGCACGTGGAAAGGGACCGTGGGTCTCCCGCCTCACGTGTAGACGGGTCCCAATTGCCATGCCAAGACTCGAGGAGAATCCAGAGTTGTCCCTCGCACCTAGGCAGGAGTCCTGACGTCGCTGAACAAACACGTGTCTGGAAGGGCCATCCTCGATGTAACTCGAGAATATACCCCAGGTTCCGGCCGTAACTCGAGAAAAACCATGAGACTTCCCCCTCGCCAGGAGATGAGTCCCGATTCTGCTGCACTGCGTGCAGAGCAATTCCGTATCCCACATCAAACGTGAAAAGAGCCTTGATTTCCTTGATGGCACTCCAGAGAAAACCCAAGATCACTGTCTGAAGTCTAGAGGGATCCTGAGGTCACTGTAGCAACACGAAAGGGCTCTCTAGACACCAAATCAACTCGAGATGAGAGCTTAGTCCCTGGCTTCGACTCAAGAGGAATACCAACTTTCCACAAGCACCTCAAGAGGAGGCTTCTCTCAGCTACAGGTATGTGAGAGGGACCCTGAGTTTGTGGCCTCAAGTGGAATGGACACCGAGATGCTCTGACTCGAAGTAAGGCCGGATATCCCTGCAGTGAATTGAATGCAGGCTCATCTTGCATCTCCCAAGACGAAGGGATGTCTGAATCCCCTGTGGAGACCACAGAGAAAGACGTAGCCCTCCGCCTCATCGTGACCGGAGGCCTCACATCCTTTGAAAACTCGAGAGGTCCGCGGAGATCAATGTTTCCAAATTAGACGATGCCTGACTACTCTTGAAAATGGATAGGAGTCCCAGGATCCCTGTGGTACGTCGAAAGGGACCCTGGGTCTCCCGCCTCACGTGGAGACGCATCCCAATTGCCATGCCGAGACTCGACGAGAATCCCGAGGTGTCCCTCTCACCTAGGCAGGAGTCCTGACATCGCTGAACAAACACGTGTCTGGAATGGCCCTCCCTGTTATAACTTGAGAATATACCCCAGGTCCCGGCCGCAACTCGAGAAAACCCATGAGACTTCCCCCTCGCCGCGAGATGAGACCCGATTCCCCTGCACTGCGTGCAGAGCAGTTCCATGTTCCACATCAAACGTGAAAGGAGCCTTGATTTCCTTGATGGCACTCCAGAGAAAACCCAAGATCACTGTCTCAAGTCTAGAAGGATCCTGAGGTCACTGGAGCAACACGAAAGGGCTCCGTGGACCCCAAATCAACTCGAGATGAGAGCTTAGTCCCTGGCTTCGACTCAAGAGGAATATCAACTTTCCACAAGCACCTCAAGAGGAGGCTTCTCTCAGCTACAGGTATGAGAGAGGGACCCTGAATTTGTGGCCTCAAGTGGAATGAACAACGAGATGCTCTGACTCGAAGTAAGGCCGGATATCCCTGCAGTGAATTGAATGCAGGGTCGTCTTGCATCTCCAATACGAGGGATGTCTGAATCCCCTGTTGAGACCAGAGAGAAAGACCTAGTTATCCGCCTCACCGCGACTGGAGGCCTCACATCCTTTGAAAACTCGAGAGGTTCGCGGAGATCAATGCTTCCAAAGGAGACGATGCCTGACTCCTCTTGCAAATGGATCGGAGTCCCAGTATCCCTGTGGCACGTGGAAAGGGACCCTGGGTCTCCCGCCTCACGTGGAGATGCGTCCCAATTGCCATGCCAAGACTCGAGGAGAATCCCGAGGTGTCCCTCGCACGTAGACAGGAGTCCTGACGTCGCTGAACAAACACGTGTCTGGAAGGGCCCTCCCCGTCGTAACTCGAGAATGTACCCCAGGTTCCGGCCGCAACTCGAGAAAAACTATGAGACTTCCCCCTTGCCGCGAGATGAAGCCCGATTCCCCTGCACTGCGTGCAGAGCAATTCCGTGTTCCACATCAAACGTGAAAGGAGCCTTGATTTCCTTGATGGCACTCCAGAGAAAACCCAAGATTACTCTCTCAAGTCTAGAGGGATCCTGAGGTCACTATAGCAACATGAAACGGCTCCTGGACCCCAAATCAACTCGAGATGAGAGCTTAGTCCCTGGCTTCGACTCAAGAGGCATACAAACTTTCCACAAGCACCTCAAGAGGAGGTTTCTCTCAGCTACAGGTATGTGAGTGGGACCCTGAATTTTTGGCCTCAAGTGGAATGGACACCGAGATGCTCTGACTCGAAGTAAGGCCGAATATCTCTGCAGTGAATTGAATGCAGGCTCGTCTTCCATCTCCCAAGACGAAGGGATGTCTGAATCTCCTGTGGAGACCACTGAGAAAGACCTAGTTCTCCTCTTCATCGTGACCGGAGGCCTCACATCCTTTGAAAACTCAAGAGGTCCGCGGAGATCAATGCTTCCAAAGGAGACGATGCCTGACTCCTCTTGAAAATGAATAGGAGTCCCAGGATCCCTATGGCACGTGGAAAGGGACCCTGGGTCTCCCGCCTCACGTGGAGACACGTGCCAATTGCCATGGCAAGACTCGAGGAGAATCCAGAGGTGCCCCTCGCAGCGAAGCATTAGTCCTGACGTCGCTGAAAAACACGTGTCTGGAAGGGCCCTTCCCGTCTTAACTCGAGAATATACCCCAGGTTCCGGCCGCAACTCAAGAAAAACCATGAGACTTCCCCCTCGCCGCGAGATGAGTCCCGATTCCCCTGCACTGCGTGCAGAGCAATTCCGTATCCCACATCAAACGTGAAAGGAGCCTTGATATCTTTGATGCCCCTCCAGAGAAAACCCAAGATAACTTTCTCAAGTCTAGAGGGATCCTGAGGTCACTGTAGCAACACGAAAGGGCTCCGTGGACCCCAAACAACTCGAGATGAGAGCTTAGTCCCTGGTTTCGACTCAAGAGGAATACCAACTTTCCACAAGCACCTCAAGAGGAGGCTTCTCACAGCTACAGGTATGTGAGAGGGACCCTGAGTTTTTGGACTCAAGTGGAATGGACACCGAGATGCTCTGACTCGAAGTAAGGCCGGATATCCCTGCAGTGAATTGAATGCAGGCTCATCTTGCATCTCCCAAGACGAAGGGATGTCTGCATCCCCTGTGGAGACCACAGAGAAAGACCTAGTTCTCCGCCTCATCGCGACCGGAGGCCTCACATCCTTTGAAAACTCGAGAGGTCCGCGGAGATCAATGCTTCCAAAGGAGACGATGCCTGACTATTCTTGAAAATGGATAGGAGTCCCAGGATCCGTGTGGCACGTGGAAACGGACCCTGTGTCTCCCGCATGACGTGGAGACGCATCCCAATTGCCATGTCAAGACTCGAGGAAAATCCAGAGGTGTCCCTCGCACCTAGGCAGGAGTCCTGACATCGCTCAACAAACACTTGACTGGAAGGGCTCTCCCCATCGTAAGTCGAGAATATACCCCAGGTTCCGGCCGCAACTCGAGAAAAACCATGCGACTTCCCCCTCGCCGAGAGATGAGGCCCGATTCCCCTGCACTGCGTGCAGAGCAATTCCGTGTTCCACATCAAAAGTGAAAGGAACCTTGATTTCCATGATGGCACTCCAGAGAAAACCCAAGATCACTCTCTCAAGTCTAGAGGGATCCTGAGGTCACTGTAGCAACACTAAAGGGCTCCGTGGACCCCAAATCAACTCGAGATGAGAGCTTAGTCCCTGTCTTCGACTCAAGAGGAATACCAAGTTTCCACAAGCACCTCAAGAAGAGGCTTCTCTCAGCTACATGGATGTGAGATGTACCCTGAGTTTGTGGCCTCAAGTGGAATGGACACCGAGATGGTCTGACTCGAAGTAAGGCCGGATATCCCTGCAGTGAATTGAATGCAGGCTCGTCTTGCATCTCCCAAGACGAAGGGATGTCTGAATGCCCTGTGGAGACCACAGAGAAAGACCTAGTCCTCCGCCTCATCGCGACCGGAGGCCTCACATCCTTTGAAAACCTGAGAGGTCCGCGGAGATCAATGCTTCCAAAGGAGACGATGCCTGACTCCTCTTGAAAATGGATAGGAGTCCCAGGATCCCTGTGGTACGTCGAAAGGGACCCTGGGTCTCCCGCCTCACGTGGAGACGCGTCCCAATTGCCATGCCGAGACTCGACGAGAATCCCGAGGTGTCCCTCTCACCTAGGCAGGAGTCCTGACATCGCTGAACAAACACGTGTCTGGAATGGCCCTCCCTGTTATAACTTGAGAATATACCCCAGGTCCCGGCCGCAACTCGAGAAAACCCATGAGACTTCCCCCTCGCCGCGAGATGAGACCCGATTCCCCTGCACTGCGTGCAGAGCAGTTCCGTGTTCCACATCAAACGTGAAAGGAGCCTTGATTTCCTTGATGGCACTCCAGAGAAAACCCAAGATCACTGTCTCAAGTCTAGAAGGATCCTGAGGTCACTGGAGCAACACGAAAGGGCTCCGTGGACCCCAAATCAACTCGAGATGAGAGCTTAGTCCCTGGCTTCGACTCAAGAGGAATATCAACTTTCCACAAGCACCTCAAGAGGAGGCTTCTCTCAGCTACAGGTATGAGAGAGGGACCCTGAATTTGTGGCCTCAAGTGGAATGGACACCGAGATGCTCTGACTCGAAGTAAGGCAGGATATCCCTGCAGTGAATTGAATGCCGGCTCGTCTTGCATCTCCCAAGACGAAGGGATGTCTGCATCCCCTGTGGAGACCACAGAGAAAGACCTACTTCTCCGCCTCATCTCGACCGGAGGCCTCACATCCTTTGAAAACTCGAGAGGTCCCTGGAGATCAATGCTTACAAAGGAGACGATGCCTCACTTCTCTTGAAAATGGATACTAGTCCCAGGATCCCTGTGGCACGTGGAAAGGGACCCTGGGTCTCCCGCCTCACGTGGAGACGCGTCCCAATTGCCATGCCAAGACTCGAGGAGAATCCCGGGGTGTCCCTCGCACCTAGGCAGGAGTCCTGACTTCGCTGAGCAAACACGTGTCTGGAAGGGCCCTCCCCGAAGTAACTTTAGAATGTACACCAGGTTCCGGCCGCAACTCGAGAAAAACCATGAGACATCCCCCTCGCCGCGAGATATGGTCCGGTTCCCCTGCACAGCGTGCAGAGCAATTCCGTGTTCCACATCAAACCTGAAAGGAGAATTGATTTCCTTGATGGCACTCCAGAGGAAATCCAAGATCACTGGCTCTAGTCTAGAGGGATCCTGAGATCACTGTAGCAACACGAAAGGGCTCCGTAGACCCCAAATCAACTCGAGATGAGAGCTTAGTCCCTGGCTTCGACTCAAGAGGAATACCAACTTTCCACAAGCACCTCAAGAGGAGGCTTCTCTCAGCTACAGGTAGGTGAGAGGGACCCTGAGTTGTCGGCCTCAAGTGGAATGGACACCGAGATGCTCTGACTCAAAGTGAGGCCGGATATCCCTGCAGTGAATTGAATGCAGGCTCGTCTTGCATCTCCCAAGACGAAGGGTTGTCTGAATCCCCTGTGGAGACCACAGAGAAAGACCTAGTCCTACGCCTCAACGCGACCGGAGGCCTGACATCCTTTGAAAACTCGAGAGGTCCGCGGAGATCAATGCTTCCAAAGGAGACAATGCCTGGCGCCTCTTGAAAATAGATAGGAGTCCCAGGATCCCTGTGGCACGTGGAAAGGGACCCTGGGTCTCCCGCCTCACGTGGAGACGCGTCCCAATTGCCATGCCAAGACTCGAGGAGAATCCCGAGGTTTCCCTCGCACCTAGGCAGGAGTCCTGACGTCGCTGAGCAAACACGTGTCTGGAAGGGCCCTCCCCGTCGTAACTCGAGAATATACCACAAGTTCCGGCCGCAACTCGAGAAAAACCATGAGACTTCCCCCTCGCCGCGAGATGAGGCCCGATTCCCCTGCACTGTGTGCAGAGCAATTCCGTGTTCCACATCAAACGTGAAAGGAGCCTTGATTTCCTTGATGGCACTCCAGAGAAAACCCAAGATCACTGTCTCAAGTCTAGAAGGATCCTGAGGTCACTGGAGCAACACGAAAGGGCTCCGTGGACCCCAAATCAACTCGAGATGAGAGCTTAGTCCCTGGCTTCGACTCAAGAGGAATATCAACTTTCCACAAGCACCTCAAGAGGAGGCTTCTCTCAGCTACAGGTATGAGAGAGGGACCCTGAATTTGTGGCCTCAAGTGGAATGAACAACGAGATGCTCTGACTCGAAGTAAGGCCGGATATCCCTGCAGTGAATTGAATGCAGGATCGTCTTGCATCTCCAAGACGAGGGATGTCTGAATCCCCTGTTGAGACCAGAGAGAAAGACCTAGTTATCCGCCTCACCGCGACTGGAGGCCTCACATCCTTTGAAAACTCGAGAGGTTCGCGGAGATCAATGCTTCCAAAGGAGACGATGCCTGACTCCTCTTGCAAATGGATCGGAGTCCCAGTATCCCTGTGGCACGTGGAAAGGGACCCTGGGTCTCCCGCCTCACATGGAGATGCGTCCCAATTGCCATGCCAAGACTCGAGGAGAATCCCGAGGTGTCCCTCGCACGTAGACAGGAGTCCTGACGTCGCTGAACAAACACGTGTCTGGAAGGGCCCTCCCCGTCGTAACTCGAGAATGTACCCCAGGTTCCGGCCGCAACTCGAGAAAAACTATGAGACTTCCCCCTTGCCGCGAGATGAAGCCCGATTCCCCTGCACTGCGTGCAGAGCAATTCCGTGTTCCACATCAAACGTGAAAGGAGCCTTGATTTCCTTGATGGCACTCCAGAGAAAACCCAAGATTACTCTCTCAAGTCTAGAGGGATCCTGAGGTCACTATAGCAACACGAAACGGCTCCTGGACCCCAAATCAACTCGAGATGAGAGCTTAGTCCCTGGCTTCGACTCAAGAGGCATACAAACTTTCCACAAGCACCTCAAGAGGAGGTTTCTCTCAGCTACAGGTATGTGAGTGGGACCCTGAATTTTTGGCCTCAAGTGGAATGGACACCGAGATGCTCTGACTCGAAGTAAGGCCGAATATCTCTGCAGTGAATTGAATGCAGGCTCGTCTTCCATCTCCCAAGACGAAGGGATGTCTGAATCTCCTGTGGAGACCACTGAGAAAGACCTAGTTCTCCTCTTCATCGTGACCGGAGGCCTCACATCCTTTGAAAACTCAAGAGGTCCGCGGAGATCAATGCTTCCAAAGGAGACGATGCCTGACTCCTCTTGAAAATGGATAGGAGTCCCAGGATCCCTATGGCACGTGGAAAGGGACCCTGGGTCTCCCGCCTCACGTGGAGACACGTGCCAATTGCCATGGCAAGACTCGAGGAGAATCCAGAGGTGCCCCTCGCAGCGAAGCATTAGTCCTGACGTCGCTGAAAAACACGTGTCTGGAAGGGCCCTTCCCGTCTTAACTCGAGAATATACCCCAGGTTCCGGCCGCAACTCAAGAAAAACCATGAGACTTCCCCCTCGCCGCGAGATGAGTCCCGATTCCCCTGCACTGCGTGCAGAGCAATTCCGTATCCCACATCAAACGTGAAAGGAGCCTTGATATCTTTGATGCCCCTCCAGAGAAAACCCAAGATAACTTTCTCAAGTCTAGAGGGATCCTGAGGTCACTGTAGCAACACGAAAGGGCTCCGTGGACCCCAAACAACTCGAGATGAGAGCTTAGTCCCTGGTTTCGACTCAAGAGGAATACCAACTTTCCACAAGCACCTCAAGAGGAGGCTTCTCACAGCTACAGGTATGTGAGAGGGACCCTGAGTTTTTGGACTCAAGTGGAATGGACACCGAGATGCTCTGACTCGAAGTAAGGCCGGATATCCCTGCAGTGAATTGAATGCAGGCTCATCTTGCATCTCCCAAGACGAAGGGATGTCTGCATCCCCTGTGGAGACCACAGAGAAAGACCTAGTTCTCCGCCTCATCGCGACCGGAGGCCTCACATCCTTTGAAAACTCGAGAGGTCCGCGGAGATCAATGCTTCCAAAGGAGACGATGCCTGACTATTCTTGAAAATGGATAGGAGTCCCAGGATCCGTGTGGCACGTGGAAACGGACCCTGTGTCTCCCGCATGACGTGGAGACGCATCCCAATTGCCATGTCAAGACTCGAGGAAAATCCAGAGGTGTCCCTCGCACCTAGGCAGGAGTCCTGACATCGCTCAACAAACACTTGACTGGAAGGGCTCTCCCCATCGTAAGTCGAGAATATACCCCAGGTCCCGGCCGCAACTCGAGAAAAACCATGCGACTTCCCCCTCGCCGAGAGATGAGGCCCGATTCCCCTGCACTGCGTGCAGAGCAATTCCGTGTTCCACATCAAAAGTGAAAGGAACCTTGATTTCCATGATGGCACTCCAGAGAAAACCCAAGATCATTCTCTCAAGTCTAGAGGGATCCTGAGGTCACTGTAGCAACACTAAAGGGCTCCGTGGACCCCAAATCAACTCGAGATGAGAGCTTAGTCCCTGTCTTCGACTCAAGAGGAATACCAAGTTTCCACAAGCACCTCAAGAAGAGGCTTCTCTCAGCTACATGGATGTGAGATGTACCCTGAGTTTGTGGCCTCAAGTGGAATGGACACCGAGATGGTCTGACTCGAAGTAAGGCCGGATATCCCTGCAGTGAATTGAATGCAGGCTCGTCTTGCATCTCCCAAGACGAAGGGATGTCTGAATGCCCTGTGGAGACCACAGAGAAAGACCTAGTCCTCCGCCTCATCGCGACCGGAGGCCTCACATCCTTTGAAAACCTGAGAGGTCCGCGGAGATCAATGCTTCCAAAGGAGACGATGCCTGACTCCTCTTGAAAATGGATAGGAGTCCCAGGATCCCTGTGGTACGTCGAAAGGGACCCTGGGTCTCCCGCCTCACGTGGAGACGCGTCCCAATTGCCATGCCGAGACTCGACGAGAATCCCGAGGTGTCCCTCTCACCTAGGCAGGAGTCCTGACATCGCTGAACAAACACGTGTCTGGAATGGCCCTCCCTGTTATAACTTGAGAATATACCCCAGGTCCCGGCCGCAACTCGAGAAAACCCATGAGACTTCCCCCTCGCCGCGAGATGAGACCCGATTCCCCTGCACTGCGTGCAGAGCAGTTCCGTGTTCCACATCAAACGTGAAAGGAGCCTTGATTTCCTTGATGGCACTCCAGAGAAAACCCAAGATCACTGTCTCAAGTCTAGAAGGATCCTGAGGTCACTGGAGCAACACGAAAGGGCTCCGTGGACCCCAAATCAACTCGAGATGAGAGCTTAGTCCCTGGCTTCGACTCAAGAGGAATATCAACTTTCCACAAGCACCTCAAGAGGAGGCTTCTCTCAGCTACAGGTATGAGAGAGGGACCCTGAATTTGTGGCTTCAAGTGGAATGGACACCGAGATGCTCTGACTCGAAGTAAGGCAGGATATCCCTGCAGTGAATTGAATGCCGGCTCGTCTTGCATCTCCCAAGACGAAGGGATGTCTGCATCCCCTGTGGAGACCACAGAGAAAGACCTACTTCTCCGCCTCATCTCGACCGGAGGCCTCACATCCTTTGAAACCTCGAGAGGTCCCTGGAGATCAATGCTTACAAAGGAGACGATGCCTCACTTCTCTTGAAAATGGATAGGAGTCCCAGGATCCCTGTGGCACGTGGAAAGGGACCCTGGGTCTCCCGCCTCACGTGGAGACGCGTCCCAATTGCCATGCCAAGACTCGAGGAGAATCCCGGGGTGTCCCTCGCACCTAGGCAGGAGTCCTGACTTCGCTGAGCAAACACGTGTCTGGAAGGGCCCTCCCCGAAGTAACTTTAGAATGTACACCAGGTTCCGGCCGCAACTCGAGAAAAACCATGAGACATCCCCCTCGCCGCGAGATATGGTCCGGTTCCCCTGCACAGCGTGCAGAGCAATTCCGTGTTCCACATCAAACGTGAAAGGAGCCTTGATTTCCTTGATGGCACTCCAGAGAAAACCCAAGATCACTGTCTCAAGTCTAGAGGGATCCTGAGGTCACTGGAGCAACACGAATGGGCTCAGTGGACCCCAAATCAACTCGAGATGAGAGCTTAGTCCCTGGCTTCGACTCAAGGGTCATACCAACTTTCCACAAGCACCTCAAGAGGAGGCTTCTCTCAGCTACAAGTATGTGAGAGGGACCCTGAGTTTGTGGCCTCAAGTGGAATTGACACGGAGATGCTCTGACTCGAAGTAAGGCCAGATATCCCTGCAGTGAATTGAATGCCGGCTCGTCTTGCATCTCCCAAGACGAAGGGATGTCTGAATCCCCTGTGGAGACAACAGAGAAGGAACTAGTTCTCTGCCTCATCGCGACCGGAGGCCTCACATCCTTTGAAAACTCGAGAAGTCCGCGGAGATCAATACTTCCAAAGGAGACGATGCCTGACTCCTCTTGAAAATGAATAGGAATCCCAGGATCCTGTGGCACGTGGAAAGAGACACTGGGTCTACCGCCTCATGTGGAGACGCGTCCCAATTGCCATGCCAAGCGTCGGGGAGAATACCGAGTTGTCCATCGAACCTAGGCCTGGGTTTTGACGTCGATGAGCAAAGGCGTGTCTCGAAGGGCACCCCAGTCGTAACTCGAGCATATACCCCAGATTCCGGCCGCAACTCGAGAAAAACCATGAGACTTCCCCCTCGCCCCGAGATGAGGCCCGATTCCGTGCACTGCGTGCAGAGCAATTCCGTGTCCACATCAAATGTGAACGGAGCCTTGATTTCCTTGATGGCACTCCAGAGAAACCCCAAGATCACTGTCTGAAGTCTAGAGGGATCCTGAGGTCACTGGAGCAACACGAAAGGGCTCCGTGGAAACCAAGTAAACTCGAGATGAGAGCTTAGTCCCTGGCTTCGATTCAAGAGGAATACCAACTTTCCACAAGCACCTCAAGAGGAGGTTTCTCTCAGCTACAGGTATGTGAGAGGGACCCTGAGTTTTTGGCCTCAAGTGGAATGGACACCGGGATGCTCGGACTCGAAGTAAGGCGGGATATCTCTGCAGTGAATTGAAAGCAGGCTCGTCTTTCATCTCCCAAGATGAAGGGATGTCTGAATCCCCTCTGGAGACCAGAGAGAAAGAACTATTTCTCCACCTCATCGCGACCAAAGGCCTCACATCCTTTGAAAATTCTAGAGGTCCGCGGAGATCAATGCTTCCAAAGGAGACGATGATGACTCCTCTTGAAAATAGATAGGAGTCCCAGGATCCCTGTGGCACGTGGAAAGGGACCCTTGGTCTCCCGCCTCACGTGGAGACGCGTCCCAATTGCCATGCAAAGCCTCGGGGAGATACCGAGGTGTCCACCGAACGTAGGCATTGGTTCTGACGTCGCTGAACAAACACGTGTCTGGAAGGGCCCTCCCCGTCGTAACTCGAGAATATACCCCAGGTTCCGGCCGCAACTCGAGAAAAACCATGAGACTGCCCCCTCGCTGGAGATGAGGCCCGATTCCCCTACACTGCGTGCAGAGGAATTCTGTGTTCCACATCAAATGTGAACGGAGCCTTGATTTCCTTGATGGCACTCCAGAGAAAACCCAAGATCACTGTCTCAAGTCTAGAGGGATCCTGAGGTCACTGGAGCAACACGAAAGGGCTCCGTGGACCCCAAATCAACTCGAGATGAGAGCTTAGTCCCTTGCTTCAACTAGAGAGGAATACCAACTTTCCACCAGCACCTCAAGAGGAGGCTTCTCTCAGCTACAGGTATCTGAGAGAAACCCTGAGTTTGTGGCCTCAAGTGGAATGGACACTGAGATGATCTGACTCGAAGTAAGGTCGGATATCCCAACAGTGAATTGAATGCAGGCTCGTCTTGCATCTCCCAAGACGAAGGGATGTCTGAATTTCCTGTGGAGACCACAGAGAAAGACCTAGTTCTCCGCCTCATCGCGACCGGAGGCCTCACATCCTTTGAAAACTCGAGAGATCCACGGATATCAATGCTTCCAAAGGAGACGATGCCTGACTCCTCTTGAAAATGGATAGGAGTCCCTAGATCCCTGTGGCACGTGGAAAGGGACACTGGGTCTCCCGCCTCATGTGGAGACGCGTCCCAATTGCCATGCCAAGACTCGAGGAGAATCCCGAGGTGTCCCTCGCACCTAGGCAGGAGTCCTGACGTCGCTGAACAAACACGTGTCTGGAAGGGCCCTCCCGGTCGTAACTCGAGAATATACCCCAGGTTCCGGCCGCACCTCGAGAAAAACCATGAGACTTCCTCCTCGCCGCGATATGAGGCCTGAATCCCCTGCACTGCGTGCAGAGCAATTCCGTGTTCCACATCAAACGTGAAAGGAGCCTTGATTTCCTTGATGGCACTCCAGAGAAAACCCAAGATCACTGTCTCAAGTCTAGAGGGATCCTGAGGTCACTGGAGCAACACGAATGGGCTCAGTGGACCCCAAATCAACTCGAGATGAGAGCTTAGTCCCTGGCTTCGACTCAAGAGGAATACCAACTTTCCACAAGCACCTCAAGACGAGGCTTCTCTCAGCTACAGGTATGGGAGAGGGACCCTGAGTTTGTGGCCTCAAGTGGAATGGACACCGAGATACTCTGACTCGAAGTAAGGGCGGATATCCCTGCAGTGAATTGAATGCAGGCTCGTCTTGCATCTCCCAAGACGAAGGGATGTCTGAATCCCCTGTGGAGACTACAGAGAAAGACCTAGTTCTCCGCCTCATCGCGGCCAGAGGCCTCACATACTTTGAAAAGTCTAGAGGTCCGCGGAGATCAATGCTTCCAAAGGAGACGATGCCTGACTCCTCTTGAAAATGGATAGGAGTTCCAGGACTCCTGTGGAACTTGGAAAGGGACCCTGGGTCTCCCGCCTCACGTGGAGACGCGTCCCAATTGCCATGCCAAGACTCAAAGAGAATACCGATGTGCCCCTAGAACCTAGTCAGGAGTCCTGACGTCGCTGAACAAACACGTGTCTGGAAGGGCCCTTCCCTTATAACTCGAGAATATACCCCAGGGTCCGTCCGCAACTCAAGAAAAACCATGAGACTTCCCCCTCGCCCCGAGATGAGGCCCGATTCCGTGCACTGCGTGCAGAGCAATACTGTGTTCCACATCAAATGTGAACGGAGCCTTGATTTCCTTGATGGCACTCCAGAGAAAACCCAAGATCACTGTCTCAAGTCTAGAGCGATCCTGAGGTAACTGGAGCAATAAGAAAATGCTCCGTGGACCCCAAATCAACTCGAGATGAGAGCTTATCCCTGGCTTCGACTCAAGAGGAATACCAACTTTTCACAAGCACCTCAAGAGGAGGCTTCTCTCAGCTACAGGTATGTGAGAGGGAAACTGAGGTTCTGGCCTCAAGTGGAATGGACACCGAGATGCTCTGACTCAAAGTAAGGCCGGATATCCCTGCAGTGAATTGAATGCAGGCTCGTCTTGCATCTCCCAAGACGAAGGGATGTCTGAATCCCGTGTGGAGACGACAGCGAAAGACCTAGTCCTCCGCCTCAACGCGACCGGAGGCCTCACATCATTTGAAAACTCGAGAGATCTGCGGATATCAATGCTTCCCAAGGAGACGATGCCTGACTCCTCTTGAAAATGGATAGGAATCCCAGGATCCCTGTGGCAAGTGGAAAGGGACCCTGGGTCTCCCGCCTCACGTGGAGATGGGTCCCAATTGCCATGCCAAGACTCGAGGAGAATCCCGAGGTGTCCCTTGCACCTAGGCAGGAGTCCTGACGTCGCTGAACAAACACGTGTCTGGAAGGGCCCTCCCCGTCGTAACTCGAGAATATACCCCATGTTCCGGCCGCAACTCGAGAAAAACCATGAGACTTCCCCCTCGCCGCGAGATGAGGCCCGATTCCCCTGCACTGCGTGCAGAGAAATTCCGTGTTCCACATCAAACGTGAAAGGAGCCTTGATTTCCTTGATGGCACTCCAGAGAAAAAACGAGATCACTGTCTCAAGTCTAGAGGGATCCTGAGGTCACTGTAGCAACACGAAATGGGTCCATGGACCCCAAATCAACTCGAGATGAGAGCTTAGTCACTGGCTTCGACTCTAGAGGAATAGCAACTTTCCACAAGCACCTCAAGAGGAGGCTTCTCTCAGATAAAGTTATGTGAGAGGGCCCTGAGTTGGGGATTCAAATGGAATTGACACCGAGAAGCTCTGACTCGAAGTAAGGCTTGATATCCCTGCAGTGAATTGAATGCAGGCTCATCTTGCATCTCCCAAGACGAAGGGATGTCTGAATGCCCTGTGGAGACCACAGAGAAAGACCTAGATCTCCGCCTCATCGCGACCGGAGGCCTCACATCCTTTGAAAACTTGAGAGGTCCGCGGAGGTCAATGCTTCCAAAGGAGACTATGCCTGACTCCTCTTGAAAATGGATAGGAGTCCCAGGATCCGCGTGGCACCTGGAAAGGGACCCTGGGTCTCCCGCCTCACGTGGAGACGCGTCCCAATTGCCATGCCAAGACTCGAGGATAATCCCGAGTTGTCCCTCACACCTAGGCAGGAGTCCTGACGTCGCTGAGCAAACACGTGTCTGGAAGGGCCCTCCCCGTCGTAACTCGAGAATATACCCCGGGTTCCTGCCGCAACTCGAGAAAAACCATGAGACTTCCCCCTCGCCACGAGATGAGGCCCGATTTACCTGCACTGCATGCAGAGCAATTCCGTGTTCCACATCAACCGTGAAAGGAGCCTTGATTTCCTTGATGGCACTCCAGAGAAAACCCAAGATCACTGTCTCAAGTCTAGAGGGATCCTGAGGTCACTGTAGCAACAAGAAATGTCTCCATGGACCCCAAATCAACTCGAGATGAGAGCTTAGTCCCTGGCTTCGATTCAAGAGGAATACCAACTTTCCACATGCACCTCAAGAAGCGGTTTCTGTCAGCTACAGGTATGTGCGAGGGACCCTGAGTTTGTGGCCTCAAGTAGAATGGACACCGAGATGCTCTGACTCGAAGTAAGGCCGGATATCCCTGCAGTGAATTGAATGCAGGCTCGTCTTGCATCCCCCAAGACGAAGGGTTGCCTGAATCCCCTGTGGAGACCACAGAGAAAGACCTAGCCCTCCGCCTCCTCGCGACCGGAGGCCTCATATCCTTTGAAAACTCGAGAGGTCCGCTGAGATCAATACTTCCGAAGGAGACGATGCCTGACTCCTCTTGAAAATGGATAGGAGTCCCAGGATATCTATGACACGTGGAAAGGGACCCTGGGTCTCCCGCCTCACGTGGAGACGCGTCCAAATTGCCATGCCAAGACTCGAGGAGAATCCCGAGGTGTCCCTCGCACCTAGGCAGGAGTCCTGACGTCGCTGAACAACACGTGTCTGGAAGGGCCCTCCCCATCGTAACTCGAGAATATACCTCAGGTTCCGGCCGCAACTCGAGAAAAACCATGAGACTTCCCCCTCGCCGCAAGATGAGGCCCGATTCCCCTGCACTGCGTGGAGAGCAATTCCGTGTTCCACATCAAACGTGAAAGGAGCCTTGATTTCCTTGATGGCACTCCAGAGAAAACCCAAGATCACTGTCTCAAGTCTAGAGGGATCCTGAGGTCACTGGAGCAACACGAAAGGGCTCCGTGGACCCCAAATCTACTCGAGATGAGAGCTTAGTCCCTGGCTTCGACTCAAGAGGAATACCAACTTTCCACAAGCACCTCAAGAGGAGGCTTCTCTCAGCTACAGGTATGTGAGAGAGACCCTGAGTTTGTGGCCTCAAGTGGAATGGACACCGAGATGCTCTGACTCGAAGTCAGGCCGGATATCGCTGCAGTGAGTTGAATGCAGGCTCGTCTTGCATCTCCCAAGACGAAGGGATGTCTGAATCCCCTGTGGAGACCACAGAGAAAGACCTAGTCCTCCGCCTCATCGCGACCGGAGGCCTCACATCCTTTGAAAACTCGAGCGGTCCGCGCAGATCAATGCTTCCAAAGGAGACGATGCCTGACACCTCTTGAAATGGATAGGAGTCCCAGGATCCCTGTGGCACGTGGAGGCATCCTGGGTCTCCCGCCTCACGTGGAGACGGGTACCAATTGCCATTCCAAGACTCGAGGAGAATCCCGAGGTGTCCCTCGCATCTAGGCAGGAACCTGACGTCGCTGAACAAACACGTGTCTGAAAGGGCCCTCCCCGTCGTAACTCCAGAATATACCCCAGGTTCCGGGCGCAACTCGAGAAAAACCATGAGACTTCCCCCTCGCGGCAAGATGAGGCCCGATTCCCCTGCACTGCATGCAGAGCAATTCCGTGTTCCACATCAAACGTGAAAGGAGCCTTGATTACCTTGATGGCACTCCAGAGAAAACCCAAGATCACTGTCTCAATTCTAGAGGGATCCTGAGGTAACTGTAGCAACACGAAAGGGCTTCGTGGGCCGCAAACAACTCGAGATGAGAGCTTCGTCCCTGCCTTTGACTCAAGAGGAATACCAACTTTCCACAAGCACCTCAAGAGGAGGCTTCTGTTACCTTCAGGTATGTGAGAGGGACCCTGAGCTGGTGGCCTCAAGTCGAATGGATAGCGTGATGCTCTGACTCGAAGTAAGGCCGGATATCCCTGCAGTGAATTGAATGCAGGCTCGTTTTGCATCTCCCAAGAGGAAGGGATGTCTGAATCCCCTGTGGAGACCAGAGAGAAAGACCTAGTTCTCCGCCTCCTCGCGACCGGAGGCCTCATATCCTTTGAAAATTCGAGAGGTCCGCTGAGATCAATACTTCCGAAGGAGACGATGCCTGACTCCTCTTGAAAATGGATAGGAGTCCCAGGATATCTATGACACGTGGAAAGGGACCCTGGGTCTCCCGCCTCACGTGGAGACGCGTCCAAATTGCCATGCCAAGACTCGAGGAGAATCCCGAGGTGTCCCTCGCACCTAGGCAGGAGTCCTGACGTCGCTGAACAACACGTGTCTGGAAGGGCCCTCCCCATCGTAACTCGAGAATATACCCCAGGTTCCGGCTGCAACTCGAGAAAAACCATGAGACTTCCCCCTCGCCGCGTGATGAGGCCCGATTCCCCTGCACTGCGTGCGGAGAAATTCCGTGTTCAATATCAAGCCTGAAAGGAGCCTTGATTTCCTTGATGGCACTCCAGAGAAAACCCAAGATCACTGTCTCAAGTCTAGAGGGATCCTGAGGTCACTGTAGCAACACGAAAGGGCTCCGTGGACCCCAAATCAACTCGAGATGAGAGCTTAGTCCCTGGCTTCGACTCAAGAGGAATACCAACTTTCCACAAGCACCTCAAGAGGAGGCTTCTCTCAGCTACAGGTATGTGAGAGGGACCCTGAGTTTGTGGCCTCAAGTGGAATGGACACCGAGATGCTCTGACTCGAATTAAGGCCGGATATCCCTGCAGTGAATTGAATCCAGGGTCGTCTTGCATCTCCCAAGACGAAGGGATGTCTGAATCCCCTGTGGAGACCACAGAGAAAGACCTGGTCCTCCGCCTCATCGCGACCGGAGGCCTCACATCCTTTGAAAGGTATGTGGAGATCAATGCTTCCAAAGGAGACGATGCCTGACTCCTCTTGAAAATGGATAGGAGTCCCACGATCCCTGTGTCACGTGGAAAGGGACGCTGGGTCTCCCGCCTCACGTGGAGACGCGTCCCAATTGCCATGCCAAGACTCGAGGAGAATCCCGAGGTGTCCCTCGCACCTAGGCAGAGGTCCTGACGTCGCTGAACAAACACGTGTATGGAAGGGCCCTCCCCGTTGTAACTCGAGAATATACCCCAGGTTCCGGCCGCAACTCGAGAAAAACCATGAGACTTCCCCCTCGCCGCGAGATGAGGCCCGATTCCCCTGCACTGCGTGCAGAGCAATTCCGTGTTCCACATCAAACGTGAAAGGAGCCTTGATTTACTTGATGGCACTCCAGAGAAAACCCAAGATCACTGTCTCAAGTCTAGAGGGATCCTGAGGTCACTGGAGCAACACGAAAGGGCTCCGTGGACCCCAAATCAACTCGAGATGAGAGCTTAGTCCCTGGCTTCGACTCAAGAGGAATACCAACTTTCCACAAGCACCTCAAGAGGAGGCTTCTCTCAGCTACAGGTATGTGAGAGGGACCCTGAGTTTGTGGCCTCAAGTGGAATGGACACCGAAATGCTCTGACTCGAAGTAAGGCCGGATATCCCTGCAGTGAATTGAATGCAGGCTCATCTTGCATCTCCCAAGACGAAGGGATGTCTGAATCCCCTGTGGAGACCACAGAGAAAGATCTAGTCCTCCGCTTCATCGCGACCGGAGGCCTCACATCCTTTGAAAACTCGAGAGGTCCGCGGAGATCAATGCTTCCAAAGGAGACGATGCCTGACTCCTCTTGAAAATGGATAGGAGCCCCAGGATCCCTGTGGCACGTGGAAAGGGACCCTGGGTCTCCCGCCTCACGTGGAGACGCGTCCCAATTGCCATGCCAAGACTCGAGGAGAATCCCGAGGTGTCCCTCGCACCTAGGCAGGAGTCCTGACGTCGCTGAACAAACACGTGTCTGGAAGGGCCCTCCCCGTCGTAACTCGAGAATATACCCCAGGTTCCGGCCGCAACTCGAGAAAAAATATGAGACTTCCCCCTCGCCGCGGGATGAGGCCCGATTCCCCTGCACTGGGTGCAGAGCAGTTCCGTGTTCCACATCAAACGTGAAAGGAGCCTTGATTTCCTTGATGGCACTCCAGAGAAAACCCAAGATCACTGTCTCAAGTCTAGAGGGATCCTGAGGTCACTGTAGCAACACGAAAGGGCTCCGTGGACCCCAAATCAACTAGAGATGAGAGCTTCCTCCCTGGCTTCGACTCAAGAGGAATAGCACTTTTCCACAAGCACCTCAAGAGGAGGCTTCTCTCAGCTACAGGTATGTGAGAGGGACCCTGAGTTTGTGGCCTCAAGTGGAATGGACACCGAGATGCTCTGACTCGAAGTAAGGCCGGATATCCCTGCAGTGAATTGAATGCAGGCTCGTCTTGCATCTCCCAAGACGAAGGGATGTCTGAATCCCCTGTGGAGACCACAGAGAAAGACCTAGTAGTCTGCCTCATCACGACCGGAGGCATCACATCCTTTGAAAACTCGAGAGGTCCGCGGAGATCAATGCTTCCAAAGGAGACGATGCCTGACTCCTCTTGAAAATGGATAGGAGTCCCAGGATCCCTGTGGCACGTGGAAAGGGACCCTGCGTCTCCCGCCTCACGTGGAGACGCGTCCCAATTGCCATGCCAAGATTCGAGGAGAATCCCGAGTTGTGCCTCACACCTATGCAGGAGTCCTGACTTCGCTGAACAAACACGTGTCTGGAAGGGCCCTCCCCGTCGTAACTCGAGAACATACCCCAGGTTCCGGCCGCAACTCGAGAAAAACCATGAGACTTCCCCCTCGCCGCGAGATGAGGCCCGATTCCCCTGCACTGCATGCAGAGCAATTCCGTGTTCCACGTCAAACGTGAAAGGAGCCTTGATTTCCTTGATGGCACTCCAGAGAAAACCCAAGATGGCTTTCTGAAGTCTAGAGGGATCCTGAGGTCACTGTAGCAACAGGAAAGGGCTCCGTGGACCCCAAATCAACTCGAGATGAGAGCGTAGTCCCTGGCTTCGACTCAAGAGGACTACCAACTTTCCAGAAGCACCTCAAGAGGAGGCTTCTCTCAGCTACAGGTATGTGAGAGGGACCCTGATTTTGTGGCCTCAAGTGGAATGGACACGGAGATGCTCTGACTCGAAGTAAGGCCAGATATCCCTGCAGTGAATTGAATGCAGGCTCGTCTTGCATCTCCCATGACGAAGGGATGTCTGAATCCCCTGTGGAGACCACAGAGAAAGACCTCGTTCTCCGCCTCATCTCGACCAGGACGCCTCACATCCTTTGAAAACTCGAGAGTTCCGCGGAGATCAATGCTTCCAAAGGAGAATGCCTGACTCCTCTTGAAAATGGATAGGAGTCCCAGGATCCTTGTGGCACGTGGAAAGGGACCCTGGGTCTCCCGCCTCACGTGGAGACGCGTCCCCATTGCCATGCCAAGACTCGAGGAGAATCGCGAGGTGTCCCTCGCACCTAGGCAGGAGTCCTGACGTCGCTGAACAAACACGTGTCTGGAAGGGCCCTCCCCGTCGTAACTCGAGAATATACCCCAGGTTTCGGCCACAACTCGAGAAAAACCATGAGACTTCCCCCTCGCCGTGAGATGAGGCCAGATTCCCCTGCACTGCGTGCAGAGCAATTCCGTGTTCCACATCAGACGTTAAAGGAGACTTGATTTCCTTGATAGCACTCCAAAGAAAACCCAAGATCACTGTTTGAAGTCTAGAGGGATCCTGAGGTCACTGGAGCAACATGAAAGGGCTCCGTGGACCCCAAATCAACTCGAGATGAGAGCTTCGTCCCTGGATTCTACTCTAGAGGAATACCAACTTTCCACAAGCACCTCAAGAGGAGGCTTCTCTGAGATACAGGTATGTGAGAGAAACCCTGAGTTTGTGGCCTCAAGTGCAATGGACACTGTGATGCTCTGACTCGAAGTAAGGCCGGATATCCCTGCTGTGAATTGAATGCAGGCTCGTCTTGCATCTCCCAAGACGAAGGGATGTCTGAATCCACTGTGGAGACCACAGAGAAAACCTAGTTCTCCGCCTCATCGCGACCGGAGGCCTCTAATCCTTTGAAAACTCAAGAGGTCCGCGGAGATCAATGCTTCCAAAGGAGACGATGCCTGACTCCTCTTGAAAATGGATAGGAGTCCCAGTATCCCTGTGGCACGTGGAAAGGGACCCTTGGTCTCCCGCCTCACGTGGAGACGCGTCCCAATTGCCATGCCAAGACTCGAGGAGACTCCCGAGGTGTCCCTCGCACCTAGGCAGGAGTCCTGACGTCGCTGAACAAACACGTGTCTGGAAGGGCCCTCCCCGTCATAACTCGAGAATATACCCCAGGTTCCGGCCGCAACTCGAGAAAATCCATGAGACTTCCCCCTTGCCGTGAGATGAGGCCCGATTTCCCTGCACTGCGTGCAGAGCAATTCCGTGTTCCACATCAAACGTGAAAGGAGCCTTGACTTCCTTGATGGCACTCCAGAGAGTATCCAAGATCACTGTCTCAAGTCTAGGGGGATCCTGAGGTCACTGGAGCAACATGAAAGTGCTCCGTGGACCCCAAATCAACTCGAGATGAGAGCTTAGTCCCTGGCTTCGAATCAAGAGGAATACCAACTTTCCACAAGCACCTCAAGAGGAGGCTTCTCTCAGCTACAGGTATGTGAGAGGGACCCTGAGTTTGTGGCCTCAAGTGGAATGGACACCGAGATGCTCTGACTCGAAGTAAGGCCGGATATCCCTGCAGTGAATTGAATGCAGGCTCGTATTGCATCTCCCAAGACGAAGGGATGTCTGAATCCCATGTGGAGACCACAGAGAAAGACGGAGTTCTCCGCCTCATCGCGACCGGAGGCCTCACATGCTTTGAAAACCGCGAAGATCAATGCTTCCAAAGGAGACGATGCCTGACTACTTTTGAAAATGGATAGGAGTCTCAGGATCCCTTTGGCACGTGGAAAGAGACACTGGGTCTTCCGCCTCACGTGGAGACCCGTCCCAATTGCCATGCCAAGACTCGACGAATATCCCGAGGTGTCCCTCGCACCTAGGCAGGAGTCCTGACTTCGCTGAACAAACACGTGTCTTGAAGGGCCCTCCCCGTAGTAACTTTAGTGTGTACCCCAGGTTCCGGCAGCAACTCGAGAAAAACCATGAGACTTCCCCCTCGCTGCGAGATGAGGCCCGATTCCCCTGCACAGCGTGCAGAGCAATTCCGTGTTCCACATCAAACGTGAAAGGAGCCTTGATTTCCTTGATGGCACTCCAGAGAAAACCCAAGATCACTGTCTCAATTCTAGAGGATCCTGAGGTCACTGTAGCAACACGAAAGGGCTCCGTGGACCCCAAATCAACTCGAGATGAGAGCTTAGTCCCTGGCTTCGACTCAAGAGGAACACCAACTTTCCACAAGCACTTCAAGAGGAGGCTTCTCTCAGCTACAGGTATGTGAGTGGGACCCTGAGTTTGTGGCCTTAAGTGGAATGAACACCGAGATGCTCAGTCTCGAAGTAAGGACGGATATCCCTGCAGTGAATTGAGTGCAGGCTCGTCTTGCATCTCCAAGACGAAGGGATGTTTCCATCCCCTGTGGAGATCAGAGAGAAAGACCTAGTTTTCCGCCTCATCGCGACTGGAGGCCTCACATCCTTTGAAAACTCGAGAGGTCCGCGGAGATCAATGCTTCCAAAGGAGACGATGCCTGACTCCTCTTGCAAATGGATAGGAGTCCCAGGATCCCTGTGGCACGTGGAAAGGGACCCTGGGTCTCCCGCCTCACGTGGAGACGTGTCCCAATTGCCATGCCAAGACTAGAGGAGAATCCCGAGGTGTCCCTCGCACCTAGACAGGAGTCCTGACGTCGCTGAACAAACACGTGTCTGGAAGGGCCCTCCCCGTCGTAACTCGAGAATATACCCCAGGTTCCAGCCGCAACTCGAGAAAAACCAGGAGACTTCCCCCTTGCCGCGAGATGAAGCCCGATTCCCCTGCACTGCGTGCAGAGCAATTCCGTGTTCCACATCAAACGTGAAAGAAGCCTTGATTTCCTTGATGGCACTCCAGAGAAAACCCAAGATCACTGTCTCAAGTCTAGAGGGATCCTGAGGTCACTGGAGCAACACGAAAGGGCTCCGTGGACCCCAAATCAACTCGAGATGAGAGCTTAGTCCCTGGCTTCGACTCAAGAGGAATACCAACTTTCCAAAAGCACCTCAAGAGGAGGCTTCTCTCAGC
The DNA here is from genome assembly GCF_033118175.1 of Dama dama. NCBI lineage: Eukaryota > Metazoa > Chordata > Mammalia > Artiodactyla > Cervidae > Dama > Dama dama. The sequence goes on along the minus strand of NC_083697.1, from coordinate 5,586,802 downwards.
TACAGGTATGTGAGAGGCACCCTGAGCTTGTGGCTGCAAGTGAAATGGACACCGAGATGCTCTGACTCGAAGTAAGGCCGGATATCCCTGCAGTTAATTGAGTGCAGGCTCGTCTTGCATCTCCCAAGACGAAGGGATGTCTGAATCCCCTGTGGAGACCACAGAGATAGACCTAGTTCTCCGCCTCATCGCGACCGGAGGCCTCACATCCTTTGAAAACTCGAGAGGTCCGCGGAGATCAATGCTTCCAAAGGAGACGATGCCTGACTCCTCTTGAAAATGGATAGGAGTCCCAGGATCCCTGTGGCACGTGGAAAGGGACCCTGGGTCTCCCGCCTCACGTGGAGACGCGTCCCAATTGCCATGCCAATACTCGAGGAGAATCCCGAGGTGTCCCTCGCACCTAGGCAGGAGTCCTGACGTCGAGGAACAAACACGTGTCCGGAAGGGCCCTCCCCGTCGTAACTCGAGAATATACCTCAGGTTCCGGCCGCAACTTAATAAAAACCATGAGGCCTCCCCCTCGTCGCGAGACGAGGCCCAATTCCCCTGCACTGCGTGCAGAGCAATTCCGTGTTCCACATCAAACGTGAAAGGAGACTTGATTTCCTTGATGGCACTCCAGAGAAAACCCAAGATCACTGTCTCAAGTCTAGAGGGATCCTGAGGTCACTGGAGCAACACGAAAGGGCTCCGTGGACCCCAAATCAACTCGAGATGAGAGCTTAGTCCTTGGCTTCGCCTCACGAGGAATACCAACTTTCCACAAGCACCTCAAGAGGAGGCTTCTCTCAGCTACAGGTATGTGAGAGGGACCCTGAGTTTGTGGCCTCCAGTGGAATGGACACCGAGATACTCTGACTCGAAGTAAGGCCGGATATCCCTGCAGTGAATTGAATGCAGGCTCGTCTTGCGTCTCCCAAGACAAAGGGATGATTTATTCCCCTGTGGAGACCACAGAGAAAACCTAGTCGTCCAACTCAACGCGACCGGAGGCCTCACATCCTTTGAAAACTCGAGAGGTCCGCGGAGATAAATGCTTCCAAAGGAGACGATGCCTGCCTCCTCTTGAAAATGGATAGGAGTCCCAGGATCCCTGTGGCACGTGGAAAGGGAACCTGGGTCTCCCGCCTCACGTGGAGACGCGTCCCAATTGCCATGCCAAGACTCGAGGAGAATCCCGAGGTGTCCCTCGCACCTAGGCAGGAGTCCGGACGTCGCTGAACAAACACGTGTCTGGAAGGGCCCTCTCCGTCGTAACTCGAGAATATACCCCAGGTTCCGGCCGCAACTCGAGAAAAACCATGAGACTTCCCCCTCGCCGCGAGATGAGGCCTGATTCCCCAGTATTGCGTGCAGAGCAATTCCGTGTTCCACATCAAACGTGAATGGATCCTTGATTTCCTTGATGGCACTCCAGAGAAAACCCAAGATCACTGTCTCAAATCTAGAGGGATCCTGAGGTCACTGGAGCAACACGAAATTTCTCCTTGGACCCCAAATCAACTTGAGATGAGAGCTTTTCCCTGGCTTCGACTCAAGAGGAATACCTACTTTCCACAAGCACCTCAAGAGGAGGCTTCTCTCAGCTACAGGTATGTGAGAGGGACCCTGAGTTTGTGGCCTCAAGTGGAATGGACACCGAGATGCTCTGACTCGAAGTAAGGCCGGATATCCCTGCAGTGAATTGAATGCAGGCTCGTCTTGCATCTCCCAAGACGAAGGGATGTCTGAATCCCCTGTGGAGACCACAGAGAAAGACCTAGTTCTCCGCCTCATCGCGACCGGAGGCCTCACATCCTTTGAAAACTCGAGAGGTCCGCGCAGAACAAAGCTTCCAAAGGAGACGATGCCTGTCTACTCTTGAAAATGGATAGGAGTCCCAGGATCCCTGTGGCACGTGGAAAGGGACCCTGGGTCTCCCGCCTCACGTGGAGACGCGTCCCAATTGCCATGCCAAGACTCGAGGAGAATCCCGAGGTGTCCCTCGCACCTAGGCAGGAGTCCTGACGTCGCTGAACAAACACGTGTCTGGAAGGGCCCTCCCCCTCGTAACTCGAGAATATACCCCAGGTTCCGGCCGCAACTCGAGAAAAAATATGAGACTTCCCCCGTCGCCGCGAGATGAGGCCCGATTCCCCTGCACTGCGTGCAGAGCAATTCCGTGTTCCACATCAAACGTGAAAGGAGCCTTGATTTCCTTGATGGCACTCCAGAGAAAACCCAAGATCACTGTCTCAAGTCTGGAGGGATCCTGAGGTCACTGGAGCAACACGAAAGGGCTCCGTGGACCCCAAATCAACTCGAGATGAGAGCTTAGTCCCTGGCTTCGACTCAAGAGGAATACCAACTTTCCACAAGCACCACAAGAGGAGGCTTATCTCAGCTACAGGTATGTGAGAGGGACCCTGAGTTTGTGGCCTCAAGTGGAATGGACACCGAGATGCTCTGACTCGAAGTAAGGCCGGATATGCCTGCAGTGAATTGAATGCAGGCTCGTCTTGCATCTCCCAAGACGAAGGGATGTCTGAATCCCCTGTGGAGACCACAGAGAAAGACCTAGTCGTCCGACTCCACGCGATCGGAGGCCTCACATCCTTTGAAAACTCGAGAGGTCCGCGGAGATCAATGCTTCCAAAGGAGACGATGCCTCACTCCTCTTGAAAATGGATAGGAGTCCCAGGATCCCTGTGGCACGTGGAAAGGGACGCTGGGTCTCCCGCCTCACGAGGAGACGCGTCCCAATTGCCATGCCAAGACTCGAGGAGAATCCCGAGGTGTTCCTCGCACCTAGGCAGGAGTCCTGACGTCGCTGAAGAAACAGGTGTCTGGAAGGGCCCTCCCCGTTGTAACTCGCGAATATACCCCAGGTTCCGGCCGCAACTCGAGAAAAACCATGAGACTTCCCCCTCGCCGCGAGATGAGTCCCGATTCCCTTGCACTGCGTGCAGAGCAATTCCGTGTTCCACATCAAACGTGAAAGGAGCCTTGATTTCCTTGATGGCACTCCAGAGAAACCCCAAGATCACTGTCTCAAGTCTAGAGGGATCCTGAGGTCACTGGAGCAACACGAAAGGGCTCCGTGGACCCCAAATCAACTCGAGATGAGAGCTTTTCCCTGGCTTCGACTCAAGAGGAATACCAACTTTCCACAAGCACCTCAAGAGGAGGCTTCTCTCAGCTACAGGTATGTGAGAGGGACCCTGAGTTTGTGGCCTCAAGTGGAATGGACACCGAGATGCTCTGACTCAAAGTAAGGCCGGATATCCCTGCAGTGAATTGAATGCATGCTCGTCTTGCATCTCCCAAGACGAAGGGATGTCTGAATCCCCTGTGGAGACCACAGAGAAAGACCTAGTTCTCGGCCTCATCGCGACCGGATGCCTCACATCCTTTGAAAACTCGAGAGGTCCACGCAGAACAAAGCTTCCAAAGGAGACGATGCCTGACTCCTCTTGAAAATGGATAGGAATACCAGGATCCCTGTGGCACGTGGAAAGGGACGCTGGGTCTCCCGCCTCACGTGGAGACGCGTCCCAATTGCCATGCCAAGACTCGAGGAGAATACCGAGGTGTCCCTCGCACCTAGACAGGAGTCCTGACTTCGCTGGAAAAACACGTGTCTGGAAGGGCCCTCCCCATCGTAACTCGAGAATATACCACAGGTTCGGGCTACAACTCGAGAAAAACCATGAGCCTTCCGGCTCGCCGCAAGATGAGGCCTGATTCCCCTGCACTGCGTGCAGAGAATATCTGTGTTCCACATCAAACGTGAAAGGAGCCTTGATTTCCTTGATGGCACTCCAGAGAAACCCCAAGATCACTGTCTCAAGTCGAGAGGTATCCTGAGGTCACTGCAGCAAAACGAAAGGGCTCCGTGGACTCCAAATCAACTCGAGATGAGAGCTTAGACCCTGGCTTCGACTCAAGAGGAATACCAACTTTCCACAAGCACTTCAAGAGGAGGCTTCTCTCAGCTACATGTATGTGAGAGGGTCCCTGAGTTTGTGGCCTCAAGCGGAATGGACACCGAGATGCTCTGACTCGAAGTATGGCCGGATATCCCTGCAGTGAATTGAATGCAGGCTCGTCTTGCATCTCCCAAGACGAAGGGTTGTCTGAATCCCCTGTGTAGACCACAGAGAAAGACCTAGTCCTCCGCCTCCTCGCGACCGGAGGCCTCATATCCTTTGAAAACTCGAGAGGTCCGCTGAGATCAATGCTTCCAAAGGAGACGATGCCTGACTCCTCTTGAAAATGGATAGCAGTCCCAGGATCCCTGTGGCACGTGGAAAGGGACCCTGGGTCTCCCGCCTCACGTGGCGACGCGTCCCCATTGCCATGCCAAGACTCGAGGAGAATCCCGAGGTGTCCCTCGCACCTAGGCAGGAGTCCTGACGTCGCTGAACAAACACGTGTCTGGAAGGGCCCTCCCCGTCGTTAGTCGAGAATATATCCCAGGTTCTGGCCGCAACTCGAGAAAAACCATGGGACTTCCCCCTCGCCGAGAGATGAGGCCCGATTCCCCTGAACTGCGTGCAGAACAATTCCGTGTTCCACATCAAACGTGAAAGGAGCCTTGATTTCCTTGATGGCACTCCAGGGAAAACCCAAGATCACTGTCTCAAGTCTAGAGGGATCCTGAGGTCACTGGAGCAACACGAAAGGGCTCCGTGGACCCCAAGTCAACTCGAGATGAGAGCTTAGTCCTTGGCTTCGACTCAAGAGGAACACCAACTTTTCACAAGCACCTCAAGAGGAGGCTTCTCTCAGCTACAGGTATGTGAGAGAGACCCTGAGTTTGTGGCATCAAGTGGAATGGACACCAAGATGCTCTGATTCGAAGTAAGGCCGGATATCCCTGGTGAATTGAATGCAGGCTCGTCTTGCATCTCCCAAGACGAAGGGATGTCTGAATCCCCTGTGGAGACCACAGAGAAAGACCTAGTCCTCCGCCTCATCGCGACCAGAGGCCTAACATCCTTTGAAAACTCGAAAGGTTTGCTGAGATCAATGCTTCCAAAGGAGATGATGCCTGACTCCTCTTGAAAATGGATAGGAGTCCCAGGATCCCTGTGGCACGTGGAAAGGGACACAAGTTCCCCCGCCTCACGTGGAGACGCGTCCCAATTGCCATGCCAAGACTCGAGGAGAATCCCGAGGTGTCCCTCGCACCTAGGCAGGAGTCCTGACGTCGCTGAACAAACACGTGACTCGAAGGGCCCTCCCCGTCGTAACTCGAGAATATTCCCCAGGTTCCGGCCGCAACTTGAGAAAAACCATGAGACTTCCCCTCACTGCGAGATGAGGCCCGATTCCCCTGCACTGCGTGCAGAGCAATTCCGTGTTCCACATCAAACGTGAAAGGAGCCTTGATTTCCTTGATGGCACTCCAGAGAAAACCCAAGATCACTGTCTCATGTCTAGAGGGATCCTGAGGTCATTGGAGCAACACGCAAGGGCTCCGTGGACCCCAAATCAACTCGAGATGAGAGCTTAGTCCCTGGCTTCGACTCAAGAGGAACACCAACTTTCCACAAGCACCTTAAGTGGAGGCTTCTCTCAGCTACAGGTATGTGAGAGGGACCATGGGTTTGTGGCCTCAAGTGGAATGGACACCGAGATGCTCTGACTTGAAGTAAGGCCAGATATCCCTGCAGTGAATTGAATGCAGGCTCGTCTTGCATCTCCCAAGATGAAGGGATGTCTGAATCCCATGTGGAGACAAAAGAGGAAGACCTAGTCCTCCGCCTCATCGCGACCAGAGGCCTCACATCCTTTGAAAATTCGAGAGGTCTGCGGAGATCAATGCTTCCAAAGGAGACGATGCCTGACTCCTCTTGAAAATGGATAGGTGTCCCAGGATCCCTGTCGCACGTGGAAAGGGACCCTGGGTCCCCGCCTCACGTGGAGACGCGTCCCAATTGCCATGCCAAGACTCGAGGAGAATCCAGAGGTTCCCTCGCACCTAGACACGAGTCCTGACGTCGCTGAATAAACACGTGTATGGAAGGGCCCTCCCCGTCGTAACTCGAGAATATACCCCAGGTTCCGGCCGCAACTCGAGAAAAACCATGAGACTTCCCCCTCGCCGCGAGATGAGGCCCTTTTTCACTGCACTGTGTGCAGAGCAATTCCGTATCCCATATCAAACATGAAATGAGGCTTGATTTCCTTGATGGCACTTCAGAGAAAAAGCAAGATCACTGTCTCAACTCTAGAGGGATCCTGAGGTCACTGTAGCAACACGAAAGGGCTCCGTGGACCCCAAATCAACTCGAGATGAGAGCTTAGTCCCTGGCTTCGAATCAAGAGGAATACGAACTTCCCAGAAGCACCTCAAGAGGAGGCTTCTCTCAGCTACAGGTACGTGAGAGGGACCCTGAGTTTGTGGCCTCAAGTGGAATGGACACCGAGATGCTCTGACTCGAAGTAAGGCCGTATATCCCTGCAGTGAATTGAATGCAGGCTCGTCTTGAATCTCCCAAGACGAAGGGATGTCTCAATCACCTGTGGAGACCACAGAGAAAGACCTAGTTCTCCGCCTCTTCGCGACCGGTGGCCTCACATCCTTTGAAAACTCGAGAGGTCCGCGGAGATCAATGCTTTCAAAGGAGACGATGCCTGACTCCTCTTGCAAATGGATAGGAGTCCCAGGATCCCTGTGGCACGTGGAAAGGGACACTGGGTCTCCCGCCTCACGTGGAGACGCGTCCCAATTGCCATGCCAAGACTCGTGGAGAATCCCGAGGTGTCCCTCGCACCTAGACAGGAGTCCTGACGTCGTTGAACAAACACGTGTCTGGAAGGGCCCTCCCCGTCGTAACTCGAGAATATACCCCAGGTTCCGGCCGCAACTCGAGAAAAAACAGGAGACTTCCCCCTTGCCGCGAGATGAAGACCGATTCCCCTGCACTGCGTGCAGAGCAGTTCCGTGTTCCACATCAAACGTGAAAGGAGCCTTGATTTCCTTGATGGCACTCCAGAGAAAACCCAAGATCACTGTCTCAAGTCTAGAGGGATCCTGAGGTCACTGGAGCAACACGAAAGGGCTCCGTGGACCCCAAATCAACTCGAGATGAGAGCTTAGTCCCTGGCTTCGACTCAAGAGGAATATCAACTTTCCACAAGCACCTCAAGAGGAGGCTTCTCTCAGCTACAGGTATGAGAGAGGGACCCTGAATTTGTGGCCTCAAGTGGAATGAACAACGAGATGCTCTGACTCGAAGTAAGGCTGCATATCCCTGCAGTGAATTGAATGCAGGATCGTCTTGCATCTCCAAGACGAAGGGATGTCTGAATCCCCTGTTGAGACGAGAGAGAAAGACCTAATTCTCCGCCTCATCGCGACTGGAGACCTCACATCCTTTGAAAACTCGAGAGGTCCGCGGAGATCAATGCTTCCAAAGGAGACGATGCCTGACTCCTCTTGCAAATGGATCGGAGTCCCATGATCCCTGTGGCATGTGGAAAGGGACCCTGGGTCTCCCGCCTCACGTGGAGACGCGTCCCAATTGCCATGCCAAGACTCGAGGAGAATCCCGAGGTGTCCCTCGCACGTAGACAGGAGTCCTGACGTCGCTGAACAAACACGTGTCTGGAAGGGCCCTCCCGGTCGTAACTCGAGAATGTACCCCAGGTTCCGGTCTCAACTCGAGAAAAACCAGGAGACTTCCCACTTGCCGCGAGATGAAGCCCGATTCCCCTGCACTGCGTGCAGAGCAATTCCGTGTTCCACATCAAACGAGAAAGGAGCCTTGATTTCCTTGATGGCACTCCAGAGAAAACCCAAGATCACTGTCTCAAGTCTAGAGGGATCCTGAGGTCACTGAAGCAACACGAAATTTCCCCTTAGACCCCAAATCAACTCGAGATGAGAGCTTAGTCCCTGGCTTCGACTCAAGTGGAATACCAACTTTCCACAAGCACCTCAAGAGGAGGCTTCTCTCAGCTACAGGTATGTGAGAGGGACCCTGAGTTTGTGGCCTCAAGTGGAATGGACACCGAGATGCTCTGACTCGAAGTAAGGCCGGATATCCCTGTAGTGAATAGAATGCAGGCTCGTCTTGCATCTCCCAAGACGAAGGGATGTCTGAATCCCCTGTGGAGACGACAGAGAAAGACCTAGTCCTCCGCCTCATCGCGACCGGAGACATTACATCCTATGAAAAATCGAGAGGTCTGCGGAGATCAATGCTTCCAAAGGAGACGATGCCTGACTCCTCTTGAAAATGGATAGGAGTCCCAGGATCCATCTGGCACGTGGAAAGGGACCCTGGGTCTCCCGCCTCACGTGGAGACGCGTCCCAATTGCCATGCCAAGACTCGAGGAGAATCCCGAGGTGTCCCTCGAACCTAGGCAGGGGTCCTGACGTCGCTGAACAAACACGTGTCTGGAAGGGCCCTCCCCGTCGTAACTCGAGAATATACCCCAGGGTCCGGCCGCAACTCGAGAAAAACCATGAGACTTCCCCCTCGCCGTGAGATGAGGCCCGATTCCCCTGCACTGCGTGCAGAGCAATTCCGTGTTCCACATCAAACGTGAAAGGGGCCTTGATTTCCTTGATGGCACTCCAGAGAAAACCCAAGATCACTGTCTCAAGTCTAGAGGGATCCTGAGGTCACTGTAGCAACACAAAAGGGCTCCGTGGACCCCAAATAACCTCGAGATGAGAGCTTAGTCCCTGGCTTCGACTCAAGAGTCATATCAACTTGCCACAAGCACCTCAAGAGGAGGCTTCTCTCAGCTACAGGTATGTGAGAGGGACCCTGAGTTTGTGGCCTCAAGTGGAATGGACACCGAGATGCTCTGGCTAGAAGTAAGGCCGGATATCCCTGCAGTGAATTGAATGCAGGCTCGTCTTGCATCTCCCAATACGAAGGGATGTCTGAATCCCCTGTGGAGACCACAGAGAAAGACCTAGTTCTCCGCCTCATCACGACCGGAGGCGTCACATCCTTTGAAAACTCGAGAGGTCCACGGAGATCAATGCTTCCAAAGGAGACGATGCCTGACTCCTCTTGAAAATGGATAGGAGTCCCAGGATCCCTGTGTCACGTGGAAAGGGACCTTGGGTCCCCCGCCTCACGTGGAGACGCCTCCCAATTGCCATGCCAAGACTCGAAGAGAATCCCGAGGTGTCCCTCGCACCTAGGCAGCAGTCCTGACTTCGCTGAACAAACACGTGTCTGGAAGGGCCCTCCCCGTCGAAACTCGAGAAAATACCCCAGTTTCCGGCCGCAACTCGAGAAAAACCATGAGACTTCCCCCTCGCCGCGAGATGAGGCCCGATTCCCCTGCACTGCGTGCAGAGCAATTCCGTGTTCCACATCAAACGTGAAAGGAGCCTTGATTTCCTTGATGGCACTCCAGAGAAAACCCAAGATCACTGTCTCAAGTCTAGAGGGATCCTGAGGTCACTGGAGCAACAAGAAAGGTCTCCGTGGACCCCAAATCAAGTCGAGATGAGAGCTTAGTCCCTGGCTTCGATTCAAGAGGAATACCAACTTTCCACATGCACCTCAAGAAGCGGTTTCTGCCAGCTACAGGTATGTGCGAGGGACACTGAGTTTGTGGACTCAAGTAGAATGGACACCGAGATGCTCTGACTCGAAGTAAGGCCGGATATCCCTGAAGTGAATTGAATGCAGGCTCGTCTTGCATCTCCCAAGAAGAAGGGATGTCTGAATCCCCTGTGGAGACCACAGAGAAAGACCTAGTTCTCCCTCTCATGGCGACCGGAGGCATCACATCTTTGAAAACTCGAGAGGTCCGCGGAGATCAATGCTTCCTAAGGAGACGATGCCTGACTCCTCTTGAAAATGGATAGGAGTCCAAGAAACCCTGTGGCACATGGAACGGGACCCTGGGTCTCCCGCCTCACGTGGAGACTTGTCCTAATTGCCATGCCAAGACTCGAGGAGAACCCCGAGGTGTTCCTCGCACCTAGGCACTAGTCCTGACGTCGCTGAACAAACACTTGTCTGGAAGGGCCCTCCCCGTTGTAACTCAAGAATATACCCCAGTTTCCGGCCGCAACTCGAGAAAAACCATAAGACTTCCCCCTCGCCTTGAGATGTGGCCCGATTCTCCTGCACTGCGTGCAGACCAATTCCGTGTTCCACATCAAACGTGAAAGGATTCTTGATTTCCTTGATGGCACTCCAAAGAAAAGCCAAGATCACTGTCTCAAGTCTAGAGGGATCCTGAGGTCACTGTAGCAACCCGAAAGGGCTCCGTGCACCCCAAATCAACTCGAGATGAGAGCTTTGTCCCTGGCTTCGCCTCAAGAGGAATACCAACTTTCCAAAAGCTCCTCAAGAGGAGGTTTCTCTCAGCTACAGGTATGTGAGAGGGACCCTGAGTTTGTGGCCTCAAGTGGAATGGACACCGAGATGCTCTGACTCAATGTAAGGCCGGATATCCCTGCAGTGAATTGAATGCAGGCTCGTCGTGGATCTCCCAAGACGAAGGGATGTCTGAATACCCTGTGGAGACCACAGACAAAGACCTAGATCTCCGCCTCATCGCGACCATAGGCCTCACATACTTTGAAAACTCGAGAGGTCCGCGGAGATCAATGCTTCCTAAGGAGACGATGCCTGACTCCTCTTGAAAATGGATAGGAGTCCCAGAATCCCTGTGGCACGTGGAAAGGTACCCTGGGTCTTCCGCCTCACTGGAGACGCGTCCCAATTGCCATGCCAAGACTCGAGGAGAATCCCGAGGTGTCCCTCGCACCTAGGCAGGAGTCCTGACTTCGCTGAAAAAACACGTGTCTGGAAGGGCCCTCCCCATCGTAACTCGAGAATATACCCCAGGTTCCGGCCGCAACTCGAGAAATTCCATGAGACCTACCCCTCGCGGCTAGATGACGCCCGATTCCCCTGCACTGCGTGCAGAGCAATTCCGTGTTCCACATCAAACGTGAAAGGAGCCTTGATTTCCTTGATGGCACTCCAGAGAAAACCCAAGATCACTGTCTCAAGTCTAGAGGGATTTTGAGGTCACTGGAGCAACACGAAAGGGCTCCGTGGACCCCAAATCAACTCGAGATGAGAGCTTAGTCCCTGGCTTTGACTCAAGAGGAATACCAACTTTCCACAAGCACCTCAAGAGGAGGCTTCTCTCAGCTGCATGTATATGAAAGGGACCCTGATTTTGTGGCCTCAAGTGGAATGGACACCGAGATGCTCTGACTCGAAGTAAGACCAGATATCCCTGCAGTGAATTGAATGCAGGCTCGTCTTGCATCTCCCAAGACGAAGGGATGTCTGAATCCCCTGTGGAGACGACAGAGAAAGAACTAGTCCTCCTCTTCATCGCAACCGGAGGCCTCACATCCTTTGAAAACTCGAGAGGTCTGCAGAGATCAGTGCTTCCAAAGGAGACGATGCCTGACTCCTCTTGAAAGTTGATAGGAGTCCCAGGATCCCTGTGGCACGTGGAAAGGGACACTGGGTGTCCCGCCTCACGTGGAGACGCGTCCCAATTGACATGCCAAGACTCGAGGAGAATCCCGAGGTGTCCCTCGCACCTAGGCAGGAGTCCTGACGTCGCTGAACAAACACGTGTCTGGAAGGGCCCTCCCCGTCGTAACTCGAGAATATACCCCAGGTTCCGACCGCAACTCGAATAAAACCATGAGACTTCCTCCTCGCCGCGAGATGAGGCCCGATTCCCCTGCACTGCGTGCAGAGCAATTCTGTGTTCCACATCAAACGTGAAAGGATCCTTGATTTCTTTGATGGCACTCCAGAGAAAACCCAAGATCACTGTCACAAGTCTAGAGGGATCCTGAGGTCACTAGAGCAACACGAAAGGGCTCCGTGGACCCCAAATCAACTCGAGATGAGAGCTTTTCCTTGGCTTCGACTCAAGAGGAATACCAACTTTCCACAAGCACCTCAAGAGTAGGCTTCTCTCAGCTACAGGTATGTGAGAAGGACCCTGAGTTTGTGGCCTCAAGTGGAAGGGACACCGAGATGCTCTGACTCGAATTAAGGCCGGATATCCCTGCAGTGAATTGAATGCAGGCTCGTCTTGCATCTCCCAAGACGAAGGGATGTCTGAATCCCCTGTTGGGACCACAGAGAAAGTCCTAGTCCTCCGGCTCATCGCGACCGGAGGCCTCACATCCTTTGAAAACTCGAGAGGTCTGCGGAGATAAATGCTTCCAAAGGAGACGATGCCTGACTCCTCTTGAAAATGGATAGCAGTCCCAGGATCCCTGTGGCACGTGGAAAGGGACCCTGGGTCTCCCGCCTCACGTGGAGACGCGTCCCAATTGCCATGCCAAGACTCGAGGAGAATCCCGAGGTGTCCCTCGCACCTAGGCAGGAGTACTGCCGTCGCTGAACAAACACATGTCTGGAAGGGCCCTCCCCGTCGTAACTCGAGAATATACCCCAGGTTCCGGCCGCAACTCGAGAAAAACCATGAGACTTCCCCCTTGCCGCTGGATGAGGCCCGATTCCCCTGCACTGTGTGCAGAGAAATTCCGTGTTCCACATCAAACGTGAAAGGAGCCTTGATTTCCGTGATGGCACTCCAGAGAAAACCCAAGATCACTGTCTCAAGTCTAGAAGGATCCTGAGGTCACTGGAGCAACAAGAAAGGGCTCCCTGGACCCCAAATCAACTCGAGATGAGAGCTTAGTCCCTGGCTTCGCCTCAAGAGGAATACCAACTTTCCACAAGCACCTCAAGAGGAGGCTTCTCTCAGCTACAGGTATGTGAGAGGGCCCCTGAGTTTTTGGCCTCAAGTGGAATGGACACCGAGATGCTCTGACTCGAAGTAAGACCATATATCCCTAAAGTGAATTGAATGCAGGCTCTTCCTGCGTCTCCCAAGACGAAGGGATGTCTGAATCCCCTGTGGAGACCACAGAGAAAGACCTAGTCCTCCGCCTCATCGCGACCGGAGACCTCACATCCTTTGAAAACTCGAGAGGTTGGGGAGATCAATGCTTCCAAAGGAGACGATGCCTGACTCCTCTTGAAAATGGATAGGAGTCCCAGGATCTCTGTGGCACGTGGGAAGGGACCCTGGGTCTCCCGCCTCACGTGGAGACGCGTCCCAATTGCCATGCCAAGACTCGAGGAGAATCCCGAGGTGTCCCTCGCACTTAGGCAGGAGTCCTGACGTCGTTGAACAAACACGTGTCTGGAAGGGCCCTCCCCATCGTAACTCGAGGATATACCCCAGGTTCCGTCAGCAACTCGAGAAAAACCATGAGACTTCCCCCTCGCCGAGAGATGAGGCCCGAATCCCCTGCAATGCGTGCAGAGCAATTCCGTGTTCCACATTAAATGTGACAGGAGCTTTGATTTCCTTGATGGCACTACAGAGAAAACCCAAGATCACTGGCTCAAGTCTAGAGGGATCCTGAGGTCACTGGACCAACACGAAAGGGATCCGTGGACCCCAAATCAACTCGAGATGAGAGCTTAGTCCCTGGCTTCGACTCAAGGGGAATACCAACTTTCCACAAGCACCTCAAGAGGAGGCTTCTCTGAGCTACAGGTATGTGAGAGGGACCCTGAGTTTGTGGCCTCAAGTGGAATGGACACCGAGATGCTCTGACTCGAAGTAAGGCCGGATATCCCTGCAGTGAATTGAATGCAGGCTCGTCTTGCATCTCCCAATACGAAGGGATGTCTGAATCCCCTGTGGAGACCACAGAGAAAGACCTAGTCCTCCGCCTCAACGCGAACGGAGGCCTCACATCCTTTGAAAACTCGAGAGGTCCGAGGAGATCAATGCTTCCAAAGGAGACGATGCCTGACTCCTCTTGAAAGTGGATAGGAGTCCCAGGATCCCTGTGGCACGTGGAAAGGGACCCTGGGTCTCCCGCCTCACGTGGAGACGCGTCCCAATTGCCATGCCAAGACTCGAGGAGAATCCCGAGGTGTCCCTCGCACCTAGGCAGGAGTCCTGACGTCGCTGAACAAACACGTGTCTGGAAGGGCCCTCCCCGTCGTTACACGAGAATATACCCCAGGTTCCGGCCGCAACTCGAGAAAAACCATGAGACTTCCCCCTCGCCGCGAGATGAGGCCCGATTCCCCTGCACTGCGTGCAGAGCAATTCCGTGTTCCACATCAAACGTGAAAGGAGCCTTGATTTCCTTGATGGCACTCCAGAGAAAACCCAAGATCACTGTCTCAAGTCTAGAGGGATCCTGAGGTCACTGGAGCAACACGAAAGGGCTCCGTGGACCCCAAATCAACTCGAGATGAGAGCTTAGTCCCTGGCTTCGCCTCAAGAGGAATACCAACTTTCCACAAGCACCTCAAGAGGAGGCTTCTCTCAGCTACAGGTATGTGAGAGGGCCCCTGAGTGTGTGGCCTCAAGTGGAATGGACACCGAGATGCTCTGACTCGAAGTAAGACCAGATATCCCTGCAGTGAATTGAATGCAGGCTCGTCTTGCGTCTCCCAAGACGAAGGGATGTCTGAATCCCCTGTGGAGACCACAGAGAAAGACCTAGTCCTCCGCCTCATCGTGACCGGAGACCTCACATCCTTTGAAAACTCGAGAGGTTGGGGAGATCAATGCTTCCAAAGGAGACGATTCCTGACTCCTCTTGAAAATGGATAGGAGTCCCAGGATCTCTGTGGCACGTGGGAAGGGACCCTGGGTCTCCCGCCTAACGTGGAGATGCGTCCCAATTGCCATGCCAAGACTCGAGGAGAATCCCGAGGTGTCCCTCGCAACTAGGCAGGAGTCCTGACGTCGTTGAACAAACACGTTTCTGGAAGGGCCCTCCCCGTCCTAACTCGAGAATATACCACAGGTTCCGGCCGCAACTCGAGAAAAACCATGAGACTTCCCCCTCGCCGAGAGATGAGGCCCGAATCCCCTGCACTGCGTGCAGAGCAATTCCGTGTTCGACAACAAACGTGAAAGGAGCCTTGATTTCCTTGATGGCACTCCAGAGAAAACCCAAGATCACTGGCTCAAGTCTAGAGGGATCCTGAGGTCACTGGAGCAACACGAAAGCGATCCGTGGACCCCAAATCAACTCGAGATGAGCGCTTAGTCCCTGGCTTCGATTCAAGGGGAATACCAACTTTCCACAAGCACCTCAAGAGGAGGCTTCTCTCAGCTACAGGTATGTGAGAGGGACCCTGAGTTTGTGGCCTCAAGTGGAATGGACACCGAGATGCTCTGACTCGAAGTAAGGCCGGATATCCCTGCAGGGAATTGAATGCCGGCTCGTCTTACATCTCCCAAGACGAAGGGATGTCTGAATCCCCTGTGGAGACCACAGAGAAAGACCTAGTCCTCCGCCTCAACGCGAACGGAGGCCTCACATCCTTTGAAAACTCGAGAGATCCGAGGAGATCAATGCTTCCAAAGGAGACGATGCCTGACTCCTCTTGAAAGTGGATAGGAGTCCCAGGATCCCTGTGGCACGTGGAAAGGGACCCTGGGTCTCCCGCCTCACGTGGAGACGCGTCCCAATTGCCATGCCAAGACTCGAGGAGAATCCCGAGGTGTCCCTCGCACCTAGGCAGGAGTCCTGACGTCGCTGAACAAACACGTGTCTGGAAGGGCCCTCCCCGTCGTAACTCGAGAATATACCCCAGGTTCCGGCCGCAACTCGAGAAAAACCATGAGACTTCCCCCTCGCCGCGAGATGAGGCCCGAATCCCCTGCACTGCGTGCAGAGCAATTCCGTGTTCCACATCAAACGTGAAAGGACCCTTGATTTCCTTGATGGCACTCCAGAGAAAACCCAAGATCACTGTCTCAAGTCTAGAGGGATCCTGAGGTCACTGGAGCAACAGGAAAGGGCTCCGTGGACCCCAAATCAACTCGAGATGAGAGCTTACTCCCTGGCTTCGACTCAAGAGGAATATCAACTTTCCACAAGCACCTCAAGAGGAAACTTCTCTCAGCTACAAGTATGTGAGAGGGACCCTGAGTTTGTGGCCTCAAGTGGAATGGACACCGAGATGCTCTGACTCGAAGTAAGGCCGATATCCCTGCAGTGAATTGAATGCAGGCTCGTCTTGCATCTCCCAAGACGAAGGGTTGTCTGAATCCCCTGTGGAGACCACAGAGAAAGACCTAGTCCTACGCCTCAACGCGAACGGAGGCCTCACATCCTTTGAAAACTCGAGAGGTCCGCGGAGATCAATGCTTCCAAAGGAGACGATGCCTGACTCATCTTGAAAATGGATAGGAGTCCCAGGATCCCTGTGGCACGTGGAAAGGGGCCCTTGGTCTCCCGACTCACGTGGAGACGCCTCCCAATTGCCATGCCAAGACTCGAGGAAAATCCCGAGGTGTCCCTCGCACCTAGGCAGGAGTCCTGATGTCGCTGAACAAACACGTGTCTGGAAGGGCCCTCCCCGTCGTAACTCGAGAATATACCCCAGGTTCCGGCCGCAACTCGAGCAAAACCATGAGACTTCCCCCTCACCGCGAGATGAGGCCCAATTCCCCTGCACTGCGTGCAGAGCAATTCCGTGTTCCACATCAAACGTGAAAGGAGCCTTGATTTCCTTGATGGCACTCCAGAGAAAACCCAAGATCACTGTCTCAAGTCTAGAGGGATCCTGAGGTCACTGGAGCAACACGAAAGGGCTCCCTGGACCCCAAATCAACTCGAGATGAGAGCTTAGTCCCTGGCTTCGCCTCAAGAGGAATAGCAACTTTCCACAAGCACCTCAAGAGGAGGCTTCTCTCAGCTACAGGTATGTGAGAGGGCCCCTGAGTTTGTGGCCTCAAGTTGAATGGACACCGAGATGCTCTGACTCGAAGTAAGACCAGATATCCCTGCAGTGAATTGAATGCAGGCTCGTCTTGCGTCTCCCAAGACGAAGTGATGTCTGAATCCCCTGTGGAGACCACAGAGAAAGACCTAGTCCTCCGCCTCATTGCGACCGGAGACCTCACATCCTTTGAAAACTCGAGAGGTTGGGGAGATCAATGCTTCCAAAGGAGACGATGCCTGACTCTCTTGAAAATGAATAGGAGTCCCAGGATCTCTCTGGCACGTGGGAAGGGACCATGGGTCTCCCGCCTCACGTGGAGACGCGTCCCAATTGCCATGTCAAGACTCGAGGAGAATCCCGAGGTGTCCCTCGCACCTAGGCAGGAGTCCTGACATCGCTGAACAAACACGTGTCTGGAAGGGCCCTCCCCGTCGTAACTCGAGAATATACCACAGGTTCCGACCGCAACTCGAGAAAAACCATGAGACTTCCCCCTCGCCGAGAGATGAGTCCCGATTCCCCTGCACTGCGTGCAGAGCAATTCCGTGTTTCACATAAAACGTGAAAGGAGCCTTTATTTCCTTGATGGCACTCCAAAGAAAACCCAAGATCACTGTCTCAAGTCTAGAGGGATCCTGAGGTCACTGGAGCAACACGAAATGTCTCCGTGGACCCCAAGTCAACTCGTGATGAGAGCTTAGTCCTTGGCTTCGACTCAAGAGTAACACCAAATTTCCACAAGCACCTCAAGAGGAGGCTTCTCTCAGCTACAGGTATGTCAGAGGGCCCCAGAGTTTGTGGCCTCAAGTGGAATGGACACCGAGATGCTCTGACTCGAACTAAGGCTGGATATCCCTGCAGAGAACTGAATTCAGGTTCGGCTTGCATCTCCCAAGACGAAGGGATGTCTGAATCCCCTGTGGAGACCACAGAGAAAGACCTAGTCCTCCGCTTCATCGCGACCGGAGGCCTCACATCCTTCGAAAACTCGAGAGGTCCACGGAGTTCAATGCTTCCAAAGGAGGCGATGCCTGACTCCTCTTGAAAATGGATAGGAGTCCCAGGATCCCTGTGGCACGTGGAAAGGGGCCCTTGGTCTCCCGCCTCACGTGGAGACGCGTCCCAATTGCCATGCCAAGACTCGAGGAGAATCCCGAGGTGTCCCTCGCACCTAGGCAGGAGTCCTGACGTCGCTGAACAAACACGTGTCTGGAAGGGCCCTCCCCGTCGTAACTCGAGAATATACCCCAGGTTCCGGCCGCAACTCGAGAAAAACCATGAGACTTCCCCCTTGCCGCGAGATGAGGCCCGATTCCCCTGCACTGCGTGCAGAGCAATTCCGTGTTCCACATCAAACGTGAAAGGAGCCTTGATTTCCTTGATGGCACTCCAGAGAAAACCCAAGATCACTGTCTCAAGTCTAGAGGGATCCTGAGGTCACTGGAGCAACACGAAAGGGCTCCGTGGACCCCAAATCAACTCGAGATGAGAGCTTAGTCCCTGGCTTCGCCTCAAGAGGAATACCAACTTTCCACAAGCACCTCAAGAGGAGGCTTCTCTCAGCTACAGGTATGTGAGAGGGACCCTGAGTTTGTGGCCTCAAGTGGAATGGACACCGAGATGCTCTGACTCGAAGTAAGGCCGGATATCCCTGCAGTGAATTGACTGCAGGCTCGTCTTGCATCACCCAAGGCGAAGGGATGTCTGAATCCGCTGTGGAGACCACAGAGAAAGACCTAGTCCTCCGCCTCATCGCGATCGGAGGCCTCACATCCTTTGAAAACTCGAGAGGTCCAGGGAGATCAATGCTTCCAAAGGAGACGATGCCTGACTCCTCTTGAAAATGATTAGAATTCCCAGGATCCCTGTCCACATGTACGGGGACCCTGGGTCTCCCGCTTCACGTGGAAACGCGAGCCAATTGCCATGCCAAGGCTCGAGGAGAATCCCGAGGTGTCCCTCGCACCTAGGCAGGAGTCCTGACGTCGCTGAACAAACACGTGTCTGGAAGGGCCCTCCCCATCGTAACTCGAGAATATACCCCAGGGTCCAGCCGCAACTCGAGAAAAACCATGAGACTTCCCCCTCGCCGCGAGATGAGGCCCCATTCCCCTGCACTGCGTGCAGAGCAATTCCGTGTTCCATATCAAACGTGAAAGCAGCCTTGATTTCCTTGATGGCACTCCAGAGAAAACCCAAAATCACTGTCTCAAGTCTAGAGGGATCCTGAGGTCACTGGAGCAACACGAAAGGGCTCCGTGGACCCCAAATCAACTCGAGATGAGAGCTTAGTCCCTGCCTTCGACTCAACTGGGATACCAACTTTCCACAAGCACCTCAAGAGGAGGCTTCTCTCAGCTACAGGTATGTGAGAGCGACCCTGAGTTTGTGGCCTCAAGTGGAATGGACACCGACATGCTCTGACTCGAAGTAAGGCGTGATATCCCTGCAGTGAATTGAATGCAGGCTTGTCTTGCATCTCCCAAGATGAAGGGATGTCTGAATCCCCTGTGGAGACCACAGAGAAAGACATAGTTCTCCACCTCATCGCCACCTCAGGCCTCACATCCTTTGAAAACTCGAGAGGTCCGCGGAGATCAATGCTTCCAAAGGAGATGATGCCTGAATTCTCTTGAAAATGGATAGGAGTCCCAGGATCCCTGTGGCACGTGGAATGGGACCCTGGGTCTGGCGCCTCACGTGGAGCCGCATTCCAATTGCCATGCCAAGACTCGAGGAGAATCCCGAGGTGTCCCTCGCACCTAGGCAAAAGTCCTGACGTCGCTGAACAAACACGTGTCTGGAAGGGCCCTCCCCGTCATAACTCGAGAATATACCCCAGGTTCCGGCCGCAACTCGAGAAAAACCATGAGACTTCCCGCTCGCCGCGAGATGAGGCCCGATTCCCCTGTACTGCGTGCAGAGCAATTCCGTGTTCCACATCAAACGTGAAAGGAGCTTTGATTTCCTTGATGGCCCTCCAGAGAAAACCCAAGATCACTGTCTCAAGTCTAGAGGGATCCTGGGTCACTGGAGCAACACGAAAGCGCTCCGTGGACCCCAAATCAACTCGAGATGAGAGCTTAGTCCCTGGCTTTGCTCACGAGGAATACCAACTTTCCACAAGCACCTCAAGAGGAAGCTTCTCTCAGCTACAGGTATGTGAGAGGGACGCTGAGTTTTTGGTCTCAAGTGGAATGGACACCGAGATGCTCTGACTCGAAGTAAGGCCGGATATGCCTGCAGTGAATTGAATGCTGGCTCGTCTTGCATCTCTCACGATGAAGGGATGTCTGAATTCCCTGGGGAGACCGCAGAGAAAGACCTAGTTCTCCACCTGTTCGCGACCGGAGGCCTCACGTCCTTCGAAAATTCGAGAGGTCCCCGGAGATCAAAGCTTCCAAAGGAGACGATGCCTGACTCCTCTTGAAAATGGATAGGAGTCCCAGGATCCCTGTGGCACGTGGAAAGGGTCCCTGGGTCTCCCGCCTCACATGGAAACCCGTCCCAATGGCCATGCCAAGACTCGAGGAGAATCCCGAGGTTTCCCTCGCACCTAGGCAGGAGTCCTGACATCGCTGAACAAACACGTGTCTGGAAAGGCCCTCCCAGTCGTAACTCGAGAATATACCCCACGTTCCGGCCGCAACTCGAGAAAAAGCATGCGACTTCCCGTCGCCACGAGATGAGGCCTGATTCCCCTGCACTGCGTGCAGAGCAATTCCGTGTTCCACATCAAACGTAAAAGGAGCCTTGATTTCCTTGATGGCACTCCAGAGAACACCCAAGATCACTATCTCAAGTCTAGAGGGATCCTGAGGTCACTGTAGCAACACTAACGGGCTCCGTGGACCCCAAACCAAGTCGAGATGAGAGCTTCTTCCCTGGCTTCGACTCAAGAGGAATACTCAATTTCCAGAAGTACCTCAAGAGGAGGCTTCTCTCAGCTACAGGTATGAGAGAGGGACCCTGAGTTTGTGGCCTCAAGTGGAATGGACACCGAGATGCTCTGACTCGAAGTAAGTCAGGATATCCCTGCAGTGAATTGAATGCAGACTCCTCTTGCATCTCCCAAGACGAAGGGATGTCTGAATCCCCACTGGAGACCACAGAGAAAGACCTATTTCTACGCCTCATCGCGACAGGAGGCCTCACGTCCTTTGAAAACTCGAGACGTCCGCGGAGATCAATGCTTCCAAAGGAGACGATGCCTGAGTCCTCTTGAAAATGGATAGGAGTCCCAGGATCCCTGTGGCACTTGGAAAGGGACCCTGGGTCTCCCGCCTCACGTGGAGACGCGTCCCAATGGCCATGCCAAGACTCGAGGAGAATCCCGACGTGTCCCTAACACCTAGGCAGGAGTCCTGACGTCCCTGAACAAACACGTTTCTGGAAGGGCCCTCCCCGTCGAAACGCGAGAATATACCCCAGGTTCCGGCCGCAACTTGAGAAAAACCATGAGACTTTCCCCTCGCCGCGAGATGAGGCCCGATTCCCCTGCACTGCGTGCAGAGCAATTCCGTGTTCCATATCAAACATGAAAGGAGCCTTGATTTCCTTGATGGCACTCCAGAGAACACCCAAGATCACTGTCTCAAGTCTAGAGGGATCCTGAGGTCACTGTAGCAACAAGAAAGAGCTCCCTGGACCCCAAATCAACTCGAGATGAGAGCCACGTCCCTGGCTTCAGCTCAAGAGGAATACCCACTTTCCACAAGCACCTCAAGAGGAGGTTTCTCTCAGCTACAGGTATGTGAGAGGGACCCTGAGTTTGTGGCCTCAAGTGGAATGGACACCGAGATGCTCGGATCGAAGGAAGGCCGGATATCCGTGCAGTGAATTGAATGCAGGCTCGTCTTGCATCTCCCACGACGAAGGGATGTCTGAATCCCCTGTGGAGACCACAGAGAAAGACCTAGTTCTCCACCTCATCGCGACCGGAGGCCTCACATCCTTTGAAAACTCGAGAGGTCCGCAGAGATCAATGCTTCCAAAGGAGACGATGCCTGACTCCTCTTGAAAATGGATAGGAATCCCAGGATCCCTGTGGCACGTGGAAAGGGACCCTGGGTCTCCCGCCTCACCTGGAGACGCGTCCCAATGGCCATGCCAAGACTCGAGGAGAATCCCGAGGTGTCCCTCGCACCTAGGCAGGAGTCCTGACGTCGCTGAACAAACACGTGTCTGGAAGGGCCCTCCCCGTCGTAACTCGAGAATATACCCCAAGTTCCGGCCGCAACTCGAGAAAAACCATGAGACTTCCCCTTCGCCGCGAGATGAGGCCCGATTCCCCTGCACTGCGTGCAGAGCAATTCCGTGTTCCACATCAAACATGAAAGGAGCCTTGATTTCCTTAACGGCACTCCAGAGAACACCCAAGATCCCTGTCTCAATCTAGAGGGATCCTGAGGTCACTGTAGCAACACTAACGGGCTCCGTGAACCCCAAATCAACTCGAGATGAGAGCTTCTTCCCTAGCTTCGACTCAAGAGGAATACCCACTTTCCACAAGCACCTCAAGAGGAGGCTTCTCTCAGCTACAGGTATGTGAGAGTGACCCTGAGTTTGTGGCCTCAATTGGAATGGACACTGAGATGCTCTGACTCGAAGGAAGGCCGGATATCCCTGCAGTGAATTGAATGCAGGCTCGTCTTGCATCTCCCACGACGGAGGGATGTCTGAATCCCTTGTGGAAACCACAGAGAAAGACCTAGTTCTCCACATCATCGCGCCCGGAGGCCTCACGTCCTTTCAAAACTCGAGAGTTCCGCGGAGATCAATGCTTCCAAAGGAGACAATGCCTGACTCCTCTTGAAAATGGATAGGAGTCCCAGGATCCCTGTGGCACGTGGAAAGGGACACTATGTCTCCCGCCTCACGTGGAGACCCGTCCCAATGGCCATGCCAAGACTCGAGGAAAATCCCAAGTTGTCCCTCGCACCTAGGCAGGAGTCCTGACGTCGCTGAACAAACACGTGTCTGGAAGGGCCCTCCCCGTCGTAACTCGAGAATATACCCCAGGTTCCGACCGCAACTCGAGAAAAACCATGAGACTTCCCCCTCGCCGCGAGATGAGGCCCGATTCCCCTGGACTGCGTGCAGAGCAATTCCGTGTTCCACATCAAACATGAAAGGAGCCTTGATTTCCTTGATGGCACTCCAGAGAACACCCAAGATCACTGTCTGAAGTCTAGAGGGATCCTGAGGTCACTGTAGCAACACAAAAGGGCTCCGTGGACGCCAAATCAACTCGAGATGAGAGCCACATCCCTGGCTTCGACTCAAGAGGAATACCCACTTTCCACAATCACCTCAGGAGGAGGCTACTCTCAGCTCCAAGTATGTGAGTGGGACCCTGAGTTTGTGGCCTCAAGTGGAACGGACACGGAGATGCTCTGACTCGAAGGAAGGCCGGATATCCCTGCAGTGAATTGAATGCAGGCTCGTCTTGCATCTCCTCAGACGAAGGGATGTCTGAGTCCCCTGTGGAGACCACAGAGAAAGAGCTAGTTCTCGGCCTCATCGCGACCAGAGGCCTCACATCCTTTGAAAACTCGAGAGGTCCGCGGAGATCAATGCTTCCAAAGGAGACGATGCCTGACTCCTCTTGAAAATGGAAAGGAGTCCCAGGATCCCTGTGGCACGGGGAAAGGGACCCTGGTTCTCCCGCCTCATGTGGAGACGCGTCCCAATTGCCATGCCAAGACTCGAGGAGAATCCCGAGGTGTCCCTCGCACCTAGGCAGGAGCCCTGACGTCGCTGAACAAACACGTGTATGGAAGGGCAATCCCCGTCGTAACTCGAGAATATACCCCAGGTTCCGGTCGCAACTCGAGAAAAACCATGAGACTTCCCACTCGCAGCGAGATGAGGCCGGATTCTCCTGCACTGCGTGCAGAGCAATTCCGTGTTCCACATCAAACGTGAAAGGAGCCTTGATTTCCTTGATGGCACTCCAGAGAAAACCCAAGATCACTGTCTCAAGTCTAGAGGGATCCTGAGGTCACTGGAGCAACACGGAAGGACTCCGTGGACCCCAAATCAACTCGAGATGAGAGCTTAGTCCCTGGCTTTGACTCAAGAGGAATACCAACTTTCCACAAGCAACTCAAGAGAAGGCTTCTCTCAGCAACAGGTATGTGAGAGGGACCCTGAATTTGTGGCCTCAAGTGGAATGGACACCGAGATGCTCTGACTCGAAATAAGGCCGGATATCCCTGCAGTGAATTGAATGCAGGCTCGTCTTGCATCTCCCAAGAAGAAGGGATGCCTGAATCCCCTGTGGAGACCACAGAGAAAGACCTAGTCCTCCGCCTCAACGCGAACGGAGGCCTCACATCCTTTGAAAACTCGAGAGGTCCGCGGAGATCAATGCTTCCAAAGGAGACGATGCCTGACTCCACTTTAAAATGGATAGGAGTCCCAGGATCCCTGTGGCACGTGGAAAGGGACCCTGGGTCTCGCGCCTCACGTGGAGACGCATCCCAATTGCCATGCCAAGACTCGAGGAGAATCCCGAGGTGTCCCTCGCACCTAGGCAGGAGTCCTGACGTCGCTGAACAAACACGTGTCTGGAAGGGCCCTCCCTGTCGTAACTCAAGAATATACCACAGGTTCCGGCCGCAACTCGAGAAAAACCATGAGACTTCCCCCTCGCCGCGAGATGAGGCCCTATTCCCCTGCACTGCGTGCAGAGCAATTCCGTGTTCCACATCAAACGTGAAAGGAGCCTTGATTTCCTTGATGGCACTCGAGAGAAAACCCAAAGTCACTCTCTAAAGTCTAGAGGGATCCTGAGGTCACTGTAGCAGCACGAAAGGGCTCCGTAGATCCCAAATCAACTCGAGATGAGAGCTTAGTCCCTGGCTTGGACTCAAGAGGAATACCAACTTTCCACAAGCACCTCAAGAGGAGGCTTGTCTCAGCAACAGGTATGTGAGAGGGACCCTGAGTTTGTGGCCTCAAGTGGAATGGACACCGAGATGCTCTGACTCGAAGTAAGGCCGGATATCCCTGCAGTTAATTGAATGCAGGCTCGTCTTGCATCTCCCAAGACGAAGGGAAGTCTGAATCCCCTGTGGAGACCACAGAGAAAGACCTAGTTCTCCGCCTCATCGCGACCAGAGGCCTCACATCCTTTGAAAACTCGAGAGGTCCGAAGAGATCAATGCTTCCAAAGGAGACAATGCCTGACTCCTCTTTAATATGGATAGGAGACCCAGGATCCCTGTGGCACGTGGAAAGGGACCCTGGGTCTCCCGCCTCACGTGGATACGCGTCCCAATTGCCATGCCAAGACTCGAGGAGAATCCCGAGGTGTCCCTCGCACCTACGCAGGAGTCCTGACGTCGCTGAACAAACACGTGTCTGGAAGGGCCCTCCCCGTCGTAACTCGAGAATATACCCCAGGTTCCGGCCGCAACTCGAGAAAAACCATGAGACTTCCCCCTCGCCGCGAGATGAGGCCCGATTCCCCTGCACTGCGTTCAGAGCAATTCCGTGTTCCACATCAAACGTGAAAGGAGCCTTGATTTCCTTGATGGCACTCCAGAGAAAACCTAAGATCACTGCCTCAAGTCCAGAGGGATCCTGAGGTCACTGGAGCAACACGAAAGGGCTCCGAGGACCCCAATTCAACTCGAGATGAGAGCTTAGTCCCTGGCTTCGACTCAAGAGGAATACCAACTTTCCACAAGCACCTGAAGAGGAGGCTTCTCTCAGCTACAGGTATGTGAGAGGGACCCTGAGTTTGTGGCCTCAAGTGGAATGGACACCGAGATGCTCTGACTCGAAGTAAGGCAGTATATGCCTGCAGTGAATGGAATGCAGGCTCGTCTTGCATCTCCCAAGACAACGGGATGTCTGATTCCCCTGTAGAGACCACAGAGAAAGACCTAGTCGTCCAAATCAACGCGACTGGAGCCCTCACATCCTTTGAAAACTCGAGAGGTCCGCGGAGATCAATGCTTCCAACGGAGACGATGCCTGACTCCTCTTGAAAATGGATAGGAGTCCCAGGATCCCTGTGGCACGTGGAAAGGGACCCTGGGTCTTCCGCCTCACGTGGAGACACGTCCCAATTGCCATGCCAAGACTCGAGGAGAATCCCGAGGTGTCCCTCGCACCTACGCAGGAGTCCTGACGTCGCTGAACAAACACGTGTCTGGAAGGGCCCTCCCCGTCGTAACTCGAGAATATACCCCAGGTTCCGGCCGCAACTCGAGAAAAACCATGAGACTTCCCCCTCGTCGCCAGATGAGGCCCGATTCCCCTGCACTGCGTGCAGAGCAATTCCGTGTTCCACATCAAACGTGAAAGGAGCCTTGATTTCCTTGATGGCACTCCAGAGAAAACCCAAGATCACTGTCTCAAGTCTAGAGGGATCCTGAGGTCACCGGAACAACACGAAAGGGCTCCGTGGACCCCAAATCACCTCGAGATGAGAGCTTAGTCCTTGGCTTCGACTCAAGAGGAATACCAACTTTCCACAAGCACCTCAAGAGGAGGCTTCTCTCAGCTACAGGTAGGTGAGAGGGACCCTGAGTTTGTGGCCTCAAATCGAATGGACACCGAGATGCTCTGACTCGAAATAAGGCCGGATATCCCTGCAGTGAATTGAATGCAGGCTCGTCTTGCATCTCCCAAGACGAAGGGATGTCTGAATCCCCTGTGGAGACCACAGAGAAAGACCTAGTCCTCCGCCTCATTGAGACAGGAGGCCTCACATCCTTTGAAAACTCGAGAGGTCCGCGGAGATCAATGCTTCCAAAGGAGACGATGCCTGACTCCTCTTGAAAATGGATAGGAGTCCCAGGATCCCTGTGGCACGTGGAAAGGGACCCTGGGTCTCCCGCCTCACGTGGAGACGCGTCCCAATTGCCATGCCAAGATTCGAGGAGAATACCGAGGTGTCCCTCGCACCTAGGCAGGAGTCCTGACGTCGCTGAACAAACACGTGTCTGGAAGGGCCCTCCCCGTCGTAACTCGACAATATACCACAGGTTCCGGCCGCAACTCGAGAAAAACCATGAGACTTTCCCCTCGCCGCGAGATGAGGCCCGATTCCCCTGCACTGCGTGCAGAGCAATTCCGTGTTCCACATCAAACGTGAAAGGAGCCTTGATTTCCTTGATGGCACTCCAGAGAAAACCCAAAATCACTGTCACAAGTCTAGAGGGATCCTGAGGTCACTGGAGCAACACGAAAGGGCTCCGTGGACCCCAAATCAACTCGAGATGAGAGCTTAGTCCCTGGCATCGACTCAACAGGAATACCAACTTTCCACAAGCACCTCAAGAGGAGGCTTCTCTCAGCTACAGGTATGTGAGAGGGACCATGAGATTGTGGCCTCAAGTGGAATGGACACCGAGATGCTCTGACTCGAATTAAGGCCAGATATCCCTGCAGTGAATTGAATGCAGGCTCGTCTTGCATCTCCCAAGACGAAGGGATGTCTGAATCCCCTGTGGAGACCACTGAGAAAGATCTAGTTCTCCGCCTCATCGCAACCGAAGGCCTCACATCCTTTGAAAACTGGAAAGGTCGGCGGAGATCAATGCTTCCAAAGGAGACGATGCCTGACTCCTCTTGAAAATGGATAGGAGTCCCAGGATCCATGTGGCACGTGGAAAGGGACTCTGGGTCTCCCGCCTCAAGTGGAGACGCGTCCCTATTGCCATGCCAAGACTCTTGGAGAATCCCGAAGTGTCCCTCGCACCTAGGCAGGAGTCCTGACGTCGCTGAACAAACACGTGTCTGCAAGGGCCCTCCCCGTCCTAACTCGAGAATATACCCCAGGTTCCGGCCTCAACTCGAGAAAAACCATGAGACTTCCCCCTCGCCGCGAGATGAGGCCCGATTCCCCTGCACTGCGTGCAGAGCAATTCCGTGTTCCACATCAAACGTGAAAGGAACCTTACTTTCCTTGATGGCACTCCAGAGAAAACCCAAGATCACTGTCTCAAGTCTAGAGCGATCCTGAGGTCACTGTAACAACAAGAAAGTGCTTCGTGGACCCCAAATCAACTCGAGATGAGAGCTTAGTCCATGGCTTCGACTCAAGAGGAATACCAAGTTTCCACAAGCACCTCAAGAGGAGGCTTCTCTCCGCTACATGGATGTGAGAGGTACCCTGAGTTTGTGGCCTCAAGTGGAATGGACACCGAGATGCTCTGACTCGAAGTAAGGCCGGATATCCCTGCAGTGAATTGAATACAAGCTCGTCTTTCATCTCCCAAGACGAAGGGATGTCTGAATCCCCTATGGAGACCACAGAGAAAGACCTAGACCTCCGCCTCATCGCGACCGGAGGGCTCACATCCTTTGAAAACTCGAGAGGTCTGCGGAGATCAATGCTTCCAAAGGAGACGATGCCTGACTCCTCTTGAAAATGGTTAGGAGTCCCAGGAACCCTGTGGCACGTGGAAAGGGACCCTGGGTCTCCCGCCTCACGTGGAGACGCGTGCCAATTGCCATGCCAAGACTCGAGGAGAATCCCAAGGTGTCCCTCGCACCTAGGCAGGAGTCCTGACGTCGCTGAACAAACACGTGTCTGGAAGGGCCCTCCCCGACGTAACTCGAGAATATACCTCAGGTTCCGGCCGCAACTCGAGAAAAACCGTGAGACTTCCCCCTCGCCAGCAGATGAGTCCCGATTCCGCTACACTGCATGCAGAGCAATTCCGTATCCCAGATCAAACGTGAAAAGAGCCTTGATTTCCTTGATGGCACTCCAGAGAAAACCCAAGATCACAGACTCAAATCGAGAGGGATCCTGAGGTCACTGTAGCAACACGAAAGGGCTCTGCAGACCCAAATAAACTCGAGATGTGAGGTTAGTCCCTGGCTTCGACTCAAGAGGAATACCAACTTTCCACAAGCACCTCAGTGGAGGCTTCTCTCAGCTACAAGGTATGTGAGAGGGACCCTGAGTTTGTGGCCTCAAGTGGAATGAACACCGAGATGCTCTGACTCAAAGTAAGGACGGATATCCCTGCAGTGAATTGAATGCAGGCTCGTCTTGCATCTCCAATACGAAGGGATGTCTGCATCCCCTGTGGAGACCAGAGAGAAAGACCTAGTTCTCCGCCTCATCGCTGACGGAGGCCTCACATCCTTTGAAAACTCGAGAGGTCCGCGGAGATCAATGCTTCCAAAGGAGACGATGCCTGACTCCTCTTGAAAATGGATAGGAGTCCCAGGATCCCTGTGGCACGTGGAAAGGGACCCTGGGTCTCCCGCCTCACGTGGAGACGCGTGCCAATTGCCATGCCAAGACTCGAGGAGAATCCCGAGGTGTCCCTCGCACCTAGGAAGGAGTCCTGACGTCGCTGAATAAACACGTGTCTGGAAGGGCCCTCCCCGTCTTAACTCGAGACTATACCCCAGGTTCCGGCCTAAACTCGAGAAAAACCATGCGACTTCCCCCTCGCCGCGAGATGAGGCCCGATTTCCCTGCGCTGCATGCAGAGCAATTCCGTGTTCCACATCAAACGTGAAAGGAGCCTTGATTTCCTTGATGGCACTACAGAGAAAACCCAAGATCACTGTCTCAAGTCTAGAGGGATCCTGAGGTCACTGGAGTAACACGAAAGGGCTCCGTGGACCCCAAATCAACTCGAGATGAGAGCTTAGACCCTGGCTTCGACTCAAGAGGAATACCAACTTTCCACAAGCCCCTCAAGAGGAGGCTTCTCTCAGCTACAGGTATGTGAGAGGGACCCTGAATCTGTGGCCTCAAGTGGAATGGACACCGAGATGCTCTGACTTGAAGTAAGGCCAGATATCCCTGCAGTGAATTGAATGCAGGCTCGTCTTGCATCTCCCAAGATGAAGGGATGTCTGAATTCCCTGTGGAGACAAAAGAGGAAGACCTAGTCCTCCGCCTCATCGAGACCAGAGGCCTCACACTCTTTGAAAATTCGAGAGGTCTGCGGAGATCAATGCTTCCAAAGGAGACGATGCCTGACTCCTCTTGAAAATGGATAGGAGTCCCAGGATCCCTGTCGCACGTGGAAAGGGACCCTGGGTCCCCGCCTCACGTGGAGACGCGTCCCAAATGCCATGCCAAGACTCGAGGAGAATCCAGAGGTTCCCTCGCACCTAGACACGAGTCCTGACGTCGCTGAATAAACACGTGTATGGAAGGGCCCTCCCCGTCGTAACTCGAGAATATACCCCAGGTTCCGGCCGCAACTCGAGAAAAACCATGAGACTTCCCCCTCGCCGCGAGATGAGGCCCTTTTTCACTGCACTGTGTGCAGACCAATTCCGTATCCCATATCAAACTTGAAATGAGGCTTGATTTCCTTGATGGCACTCCAGAGAAAAAGCAAGATCACTGTCTCAAGTCTAGAGGGATCCTGAGGTCACTGTAGAAACACGAAAGGGCTCCGTGGACCCCAAATCAACTCGAGATGAGAGCTTAGTTCCTGGCTTCGACTCAAGAGGAATACCAACTTTTCACAAGCACCTCAAGAGGAGGCTTCTCTCAGCTAATGGTATGTGAGAGGGACCCTGAGTTTGTCGCCTGAAGTCGAATGGACACCGAGATGCTCTGACTCGAAGTAAGGCCGTATATCCCTGCAGTGAATTGAATGCAGGCTCGTCTTGAATCTCCCAAGACGAAGGGATGTCTCAATCACCTGTGGAGACCACAGAGAAAGACCTAGTTCTCCGCCTCTTCGTGACCGGAGGCCTCGAATCCTTTGAAAATTGGAGAGGTCAGCGGAGATCAATGCTTCCAAAGAAGCCGATGCCTGACTCCTCTTGAAAATGGATAGGAGTTCCAGGATCCCTCTGGCACGTGAAAGGGACCGTTGGTCTCCCTTTTCACGTGGAGACGCGTCCCAATTGCCATGCCAAGACTCGAGGAGAATCCCGAGGTGTCCCTCGCACCTAGGCAAGAGTCCTGACGTCGCTGAACAAACACGTGTCTGGAAGGGCCCTCCCCGACGTAACTCGAGAATATACCCCAGGTTCCGGCCGCAACTCGAGGAAAACCATGAGACTTCCCCCTTGCTGCGAGATGAGTCCCGATTCCCCTGCACTGCGTGCAGAGCAATTCCGTATCCCACATCAAACGTGAAAAGAGCCTTGAATTCCTTGATGGCACTCCAGAGAAAACCCAAGATAACTCTCAAGTCTAGAGGGATCCTGAGGTCACTGTAGCAACACGAAAAGGCTCCGTGGACCCCAAATCAACTCGAGATGAGAGCTTAGTCCCTGGGTTCGACTCAAGAGGAATACCAACTTTCCACAAGCACCTCAAGAGGAGGCTTCTCTCAGCTACAGGTATGAGAGAGGGACCCTGAATTTGTGGCCTCAAGTGGAATGAACAACGAGATGCTCTGACTCGAAGTAAGGCCGGATATCCCTGCAGTGAATTGAATGCAGGATCGTCTTGCATCTCCAAGACGAAGGGATGTCTGAATCCCCTGTTGAGACCAGAGAGAAAGACCTAGTTCTCCGCCTCATCGCGACCGGAGGCCTCACATCCTTTGAAAACTCGAGAGGTCCGCAGAGATCAATGCTTCCAAAGGAGACGATGCCTGACTCCTCTTGCAAATGGATCGGAGTCCCAGGATCCCTGTGGCACGTGGAAAGGGACCCTGGGTCTCCCGCCTCACGTGGAGACGCGTCCCAATTGCCATGCCAAGACTCGAGGAGAATCCCGAGGTGTCCCTCGCACATAGACAGGAGTCCTGACGTCGCTGAACAAATAGGTGTCTGGAAGGGCCCTCCGGGTCGTAACTCGAGAATATACCCCATGTTCCGGCCGCAACTCGAGAAAAACCAGGAGACTTCCCCCTTGCCGCGAGATGAAGCCCGATTCCCCTGCACTACGTGCAGAGCAATTCCTTGTTCCACATCAAACGTGAAAGGAGCCTTGATTTCCTTGATGGCACTCCAGAGAAAACCCAAGATTACTCTCTCAAGTCTAGAGGGATCCTGAGGTCACTATAGCAACACGAAACGGCTCCTGGACCCCAAATCAACTCGAGATGAGAGCTTATTCCCTGGCTTCGACTCAAGAGTCATACCAACTTTCCACAAGCACCTCAAGAGGAGGTTTCTCTCAGCTACAGGTATGTGAGAGGGACCCTGAATTTGTGGCCTCAAGTGGAATGGACACTGAGATGCTGTCTCGAAGTAAGGCCGGATATCCCTGCAGTGAATTGAATGCAGGCTCATCTTGCATCCCCCAGACGAAGGGATGTCTGCATCCCCTGTGGAGACCACAGAGATAGACCTAGTTCTCCGCCTCATCGCGACCGGAGGCCTCACATCCTTTGAAAACTCGAGAGGTCCGCGGGGATCCATGTTTCCAAATTAGACGATGCCTGACTCCTCTTGAAAATGGATAGGAGTCCCAGGATCCCTGTGGCACGTCGAAAGGGACACTGGGTCTCCCGCCTCACGTGAAGACGCGTGCCAATTGCCATGCCGAGACTCGACGAGAATCCTGAGGTGTCCCTCGCACCTAGGCAGGAGTCCTGACATCGCTGAACAAACACGTGTCTGGAAGGGCCCTCCCCGTTGTAACTCGAGAATATACCCCAGGTCCCCGCCGCAACTCGAGAAAAACCATGAGACTTCCCCCTCGCCTCGAGATGAGGCCCGATTCCCCTGCACTGCGTGCAGAGCAGTTTCGTGTTCCACATCAAACGTGAAAGGAGCCTTGATTTCCTTGATGGCACTCCAGAGAAAACCCAAGATCACTGTCTCAAGTCTAGAGGGATCCTGAGGTCACTGGAGCAACACGAAAGGGCTCCGTGGACCCCAAATCAACTCGAGATGAGACCTTAGTCCTTGGCTTCGAATCAAGAGGAATATCAACTTTCCACAAGCACCTCAAAAGGAGGATTCTCTCAGCTACAGGTATGAGAGAGGGACCCTGAATTTGTGGCCTCAAGTGGAATGAACAACGAGATGCTCTGACTCGAAGTAAGGCCGGATATCCCTGCAGTGAATTGAATGCAGGATCGTCTGGCATCTCCAAGACGAAGGGATGTCTGAATCCCCTGTTGAGACCAGAGAGAAAGACCTAGTTCTCCGCCTCATCGCGACTGGAGGCCTCACATCCTTTGAAAACTCGAGAGGTCCGCGGAGATCAATGCTTCCAAAGGAGATGATGCCTGACTCCTCTTGAAAATGGATAGGAGTCCCAGGATCCCTGTGGCACGTGGAAAGGGAACCTGGGTCTCCCGCCTCACGTGGAGACGCGTCCCAATTGCCATGCCAAGACTCGAGGACAATCCCGAGTTGTCCCTCGCACCTAGGCAGGAGTCCTGACATCGCTGAACAAACACGTGTCTGGAAGATCCCTCCCCATCGTAACTCGAGAATATACCCCAGGTTCCGGCCGCAACTTGAATAAAACCATGAGACTTCCCCCTCGCCGCGAGATGAGGCCTGATTCCCCTGCACTGCATGCAGAGCAATTCCGTGTTCCACATCAAAAGTGAAAGGAACCTTCATTTCCTTGATGGCACTCCAGAGAAAACCCAGAGTCACTGTCTGAAGTCTAGAGGGATCCTGAGGTCACTGGAGCAACAGGAAAGGGCTCCATGGACACCAAATCAACTCGAGATGAGAGCTTAGTCCCTGTCTTCGACTCAAGAGGAATACCAAGTTTCCACAAGCACCTCAAGAAGAGGCTTCTCTCAGCTACATGGATGTGAGAGGTACCCTGAGTTTGTGGCCTCAAGTGGAATGGACACCGAGATGCTCTGACTCGAAGTAAGGCCGGATATCCCTGCAGTGAATTGAATGCAGGCTCGTATTGCATCTCCCAAGACGAAGGGATGTCTGAATGCCCTGTGGAGACCACAGAGAAAGACCTAGTCCTCCGCCTCATCGCGACCGGAGGCCTCACATCCTTTGAAAACTCGAGAGGTCCGCAGAGATCAATGCTTCCAAAGGAGACGATGCCTGACTCCTCTTGAAAATGGATAGGAGTCCCAGGATCCCTGTGGCACGTGGAAAGGGACCCTGGGTCTCCCGCTTCACGTGGAGACGCGTCCCAATTGCCATGACAAGATTCGAGGAGAATCCCGAGGTGTCCCTCACAGCTAGGCACGAGTCCTGACGTCGCTGAACAAACACATGTCTAGAAGGGCCCTCCCCGTCGTAACTCGAGAATATACCCCAGGTTCCGGCCGCAACTCGAGAAAAACCATGAGATTTCCCCCTCGCCGCCAGATGATTCCCGATTCCCCTGCACTGCGTGCAGTACAATTCCGTGTTCCACATCAAACGTGTAAGGAGCCTTGATTTCCTTGATGGCACTCCAGAGAAAACCCAAGATCACTGTCTCAAGTCTAGAAGGATCCTGAGGTCACTGGAGCAACACGAAATTTCCCCTTAGACCCCAAATCAACTCGAGATGAGAGCTTAGTCCCTGGCTTCGACTCAAGTGGAATACCAACTTTCCACAAGCACCTTAAGAGGAGGCTTCTCTAAGCTACAGGTATGTGAGAGGGACCCTGAGTTTGTGGCCTCAAGTGGAATGGACACCGAGATGCTCTGACTCGAAGTAAGGCGGGATATCCCTGTAGTGAATAGAATGCAGGCTCGTCTTGCATCTCCCAAGACGAAGGGATGTCTGAATCCCCTGTGGAGACGACAGAGAAAGACCTAGTCCTCCGCCTCATCGCGAACGGAGACATCACATCCTATGAAAAATCGAGAGGTCTGCGGAGATCAATGCTTCCAAAGGAGACGATGCCTGACTCCTCTTGAAAATGGATAGGAGTCCCAGGATCCATCTGGCACGTGGAGAGGGACCCTGGGTCTCCCGCCTCACGTGGAGACGCGTCCCAATTGCCATGCCAAGACTCGAGGAGAATCCCGAGGTGTCCCTCGCACCTAGGCAGGAGTCCTAACGTCGCTGAGCAAACACGTTTCTGGAAGGGCCCTCCCCGTCGTAACTCGAGAATATACCCCAGATTCCGGCCGCAACTCGGGAAAAACAATGAGACTTCAAATTCGCCGCGAGAAAAGGCCCAATTACCCTGCACTGCGTGCAGAGCAATTCCGTGTTCCACATCAAACGTGAAAGGAGCCTTGATTTCCTTGATGGCACTCCAGAGAAAACCCAAGATCACTGTCTCAAGTCTAGAGGGATCCTGAGGTCACTGTAGCAACACAAAAGGGCTCCGTGGACCCCAAATCACCTCGAGATGAGAGCTTAGTCCCTGGCTTCGACTCAAGAGTCATATCAACTTGCCACAAGCACCTCAAGAGGAGGCTTCTCTCAGCTACAGGTATGTGAGAGGGACCCTGAGTTTGTGGCCTCAAGTGGAATGGACACCGAGATGCTCTGGCTAGAAGTAAGGCCGGATATCCCTGCAGTGAATTGAATGCAGGCTCGTCTTGCATCTCCCAATACGAAGGGATGTCTGAATCCCCTGTGGAGACCACAGAGAAAGACCTAGTTCTCCGCCTCATCACGACCGGAGGCGTCACATCCTTTGAAAACTCGAGAGGTCCACGGAGATCAATGCTTCCAAAGGAGACGATGCCTGACTCCTCTTGAAAATGGATAGGAGATCCAGGATCCCTGTGTCACGTGGAAAGGGACCTTGGGTCTCCCGCCTCAAGTGGAGACGCCTCCCAATTGCCATGCCAAGACTCGAAGAGAATCCCGAGGTGTCCCTCGCACCTAGGCAGCAGTCCTGACTTCGCTGAACAAACACGTGTCTGGAAGGGCCCTCCCCGTCGAAACTCGAGAAAATACCCCAGTTTCCGGCCGCAACTCGAGAAAAACCATGAGACTTCCCCCTCGCCGCGAGATGAGGCCCGATTCCCCTGCACTGCGTGCAGAGCAATTCCGTGTTCCACATCAAACGTGAAAGGAGCCTTGATTTCCTTGATGGCACTCCAGAGAAAACCCAAGATCACTGTCTCAAGTCTAGAGGGATCCTGAGGTCACTGGAGCAACAAGAAAGGTCTCCGTGGACCCCAAATCAAGTCGAGATGAGAGCTTAGTCCCTGGCTTCGATTCAAGAGGAATACCAACTTTCCACATGCACCTCAAGAAGCGGTTTCTGCCAGCTACAGGTATGTGCGAGGGACACTGAGTTTGTGGCCTCAAGTAGAATGGACACCGAGATGCTCTGACTCGAAGTAAGGCCGGATATCCCTGAAGTGAATTGAATGCAGGCTCGTCTTGCATCTCCCAAGAAGAAGGGATGTCTGAATCCCCTGTGGAGACCACAGAGAAAGACCTAGTTCTCCCTCTCATGGCGACCGGAGGCATCACATCTTTGAAAACTCGAGAGGTCCGCGGAGATCAATGCTTCCTAAGGAGACGATGCCTGACTCCTCTTGAAAATGGATAGGAGTCCAAGAAACCCTGTGGCACATGGAACGGGACCCTGGGTCTCCCGCCTCACGTGGAGACTTGTCCTAATTGCCATGCCAAGACTCGAGGAGAATCCCGAGGTGTTCCTCGCACCTAGGCACTAGTCCTGACGTCGCTGAACAAACACTTGTCTGGAAGGGCCCTCCCCGTTGTAACTCAAGAATATACCCCAGTTTCCGGCCGCAACTCGAGAAAAACCATAAGACTTCCCCCTCGCCTTGAGATGTGGCCCGATTCTCCTGCACTGCGTGCAGACCAATTCCGTGTTCCACATCAAACGTGAAAGGATTCTTGATTTCCTTGATGGCACTCCAAAGAAAAGCCAAGATCACTGTCTCAAGTCTAGAGGGATCCTGAGGTCACTGTAGCAACCCGAAAGGGCTCCGTGCACCCCAAATCAACTCGAGATGAGAGCTTTGTCCCTGGCTTCGCCTCAAGAGGAATACCAACTTTCCAAAAGCTCCTCAAGAGGAGGTTTCTCTCAGCTACAGGTATGTGAGAGGGACCCTGAATTTGTGGCCTCAAGTGGAATGGACACCGAGATGCTCTGACTCAATGTAAGGCCGGATATCCCTGCAGTGAATTGAATGCAGGCTCGTCGTGGATCTCCCAAGACGAAGGGATGTCTGAATACCCTGTGGAGACCACAGACAAAGACCTAGATCTCCGCCTCATCGCGACCATAGGCCTCACATACTTTGAAAACTCGAGAGGTCCGCGGAGATCAATGCTTCCTAAGGAGACGATGCCTGACTCCTCTTGAAAATGGATAGGAGTCCCAGAATCCCTGTGGCACGTGGAAAGGAACCCTGGGTCTTCCGCCTCACTGGAGACGCGTCCCAATTGCCATGCCAAGACTCGAGGAGAATCCCGAGGTGTCCCTCGCACCTAGGCAGGAGTCCTGACTTCGCTGAAAAAACACGTGTCTGGAAGGGCCCTCCCCATCGTAACTCGAGAATATACCCCAGGTTCCGGCCGCAACTCGAGAAATTCCATGAGACCTACCCCTCGCGGCTAGATGACGCCCGATTCCCCTGCACTGCGTGCAGAGCAATTCCGTGTTCCACATCAAACGTGAAAGGAGCCTTGATTTCCTTGATGGCACTCCAGAGAAAACCCAAGATCACTGTCTCAAGTCTAGAGGGATTTTGAGGTCACTGGAGCAACACGAAAGGGCTCCGTGGACCCCAAATCAACTCGAGATGAGAGCTTAGTCCCTGGCTTTGACTCAAGAGGAATACCAACTTTCCACAAGCACCTCAAGAGGAGGCTTCTCTCAGCTGCATGTATATGAGAGGGACCCTGATTTTGTGGCCTCAAGTGGAATGGACACCGAGATGCTCTGACTCGAAGTAAGACCAGATATCCCTGCAGTGAATTGAATGCAGGCTCGTCTTGCATCTAGCAAGACGAAGGGATGTCTGAATCCCCTGTGGAGACGACAGAGAAAGAACTAGTCCTCCTCTTCATCGCAACCGGAGGCCTCACATCCTTTGAAAACTCGAGAGGTCTGCAGAGATCAGTGCTTCCAAAGGAGACGATGCCTGACTCCTCTTGAAAGTTGATAGGAGTCCCAGGATCCCTGTGGCACGTGGAAAGGGACACTGGGTGTCCCGCCTCACGTGGAGACGCGTCCCAATTGCCATGCCAAGACTCGAGGAGAATCCCGAGGTGTCCCTCGCACCTAGGCAGGAGTCCTGACGTCGCTGAACAAACACGTGTCTGGAAGGGCCCTCCCCGTCGTAACTCGAGAATATACCCCAGGTTCCGACCGCAACTCGAATAAAACCATGAGACTTCCTCCTCGCTGCGAGATGAGGCCCGATTCCCCTGCACTGCGTGCAGAGCAATTCTGTGTTCCACATCAAACGTGAAAGGATCCTTGATTTCTTTGATGGCACTCCAGAGAAAACCCAAGATCACTGTCACAAGTCTAGAGGGATCCTGAGGTCACTAGAGCAACACGAAAGGGCTCCGTGGACCCCAAATCAACTCGAGATGAGAGCTTTTCCTTGGCTTCGACTCAAGAGGAATACCAACTTTCCACAAGCACCTCAAGAGTAGGCTTCTCTCAGCTACAGGTATGTGAGAAGGACCCTGAGTTTGTGGCCTCAAGTGGAAGGGACACCGAGATGCTCTGACTCGAATTAAGGCCGGATATCCCTGCAGTGAATTGAATGCAGGCTCGTCTTGCATCTCCCAAGACGAAGGGATGTCTGAATCCCCTGTTGGGACCACAGAGAAAGTCCTAGTCCTCCGGCTCATCGCGACCGGACGCCTCACATCCTTTGAAAACTCGAGAGGTCTGCGGAGATCAATGCTTCCAAAGGAGACGATGCCTGACTCCTCTTGAAAATGGATAGCAGTCCCAGGATCCCTGTGGCACGTGGAAAGGGACCCTGGGTCTCCCGCCTCACGTGGAGACGCGTCCCAATTGCCATGCCAAGACTCGAGGAGAATCCCGAGGTGTCCCTCGCACCTAGGCAGGAGTACTGACGTCGCTGAACAAACACATGTCTGGAAGGGCCCTCCCCATCGTAACTCGAGAATATACCCCAGGTTCCGGCCGCAACTCGAGAAAAACCATGAGACTTCCCCCTTGCCGCTGGATGAGGCCCGATTCCCCTGCACTGTGTGCAGAGCAATTCCGTGTTCCACATCAAACGTGAAAGGAGCCTTGATTTCCGTGATGGCACTCCAGAGAAAACCCAAGATCACTGTCTCAAGTCTAGAAGGATCCTGAGGTCACTGGAGCAACAAGAAAGGGCTCCCTGGACCCCAAATCAACTCGAGATGAGAGCTTAGTCCCTGGCTTCGCCTCAAGAGGAATACCAACTTTCCACAAGCACCTCAAGAGGAGGCTTCTCTCAGCTACAGGTATGTGAGAGGGCCCCTGAGTTTTTGGCCTCAAGTGGAATGGACACCGAGATGCTCTGACTCGAAGTAAGACCATATATCCCTAAAGTGAATTGAATGCAGGCTCTTCCTGCGTCTCCCAAGACGAAGGGATGTCTGAATCCCCTGTGGAGACCACAGAGAAAGACCTAGTCCTCCGCCTCATCGCGACCGGAGACCTCACATCCTTTGAAAACTCGAGAGGTTGGGGAGATCAATGCTTCCAAAGGAGACGATGCCTGACTCCTCTTGAAAATGGATAGGAGTCCCAGGATCTCTGTGGCACGTGGGAAGGGACCCTGGGTCTCCCGCCTCACGTGGAGACGCGTCCCAATTGCCATGCCAAGACTCGAGGAGAATCCCGAGGTGTCCCTCGCACTTAGGCAGGAGTCCTGACGTCGTTGAACAAACACGTGTCTGGAAGGGCCCTCCCCATCGTAACTCGAGGATATACCCCAGGTTCCGTCAGCAACTCGAGAAAAACCATGAGACTTCCCCCTCGCCGAGAGATGAGGCCCGAATCCCCTGCAATGCGTGCAGAGCAATTCCGTGTTCCACATTAAACGTGACAGGAGCTTTGATTTCCTTGATGGCACTACAGAGAAAACCCAAGATCACTGGCTCAAGTCTAGAGGGATCCTGAGGTCACTGGACCAACACGAAAGGGATCCGTGGACCCCAAATCAACTCGAGATGAGAGCTTAGTCCCTGGCTTCGACTCAAGGGGAATACCAACTTTCCACAAGCACCTCAAGAGGAGGCTTCTCTGAGCTACAGGTATGTGAGAGGGACCCTGAGTTTGTGGCCTCAAGTGGAATGGACACCGAGATGCTCTGACTCGAAGTAAGGCCGGATATCCCTGCAGTGAATTGAATGCAGGCTCGTCTTGCATCTCCCAATACGAAGGGATGTCTGAATCCCCTGTGGAGACCACAGAGAAAGACCTAGTCCTCCGCCTCAACGCGAACGGAGGCCTCACATCCTTTGAAAACTCGAGAGGTCCGAGGAGATCAATGCTTCCAAAGGAGACGATGCCTGACTCCTCTTGAAAGT
This sequence comes from Dama dama, assembly GCF_033118175.1. Classification (NCBI taxonomy): domain Eukaryota; kingdom Metazoa; phylum Chordata; class Mammalia; order Artiodactyla; family Cervidae; genus Dama; species Dama dama. The sequence continues at coordinate 5,546,760 of NC_083697.1, read as the reverse complement.
GGATAGGAGTCCCAGGATCCCTGTGGCACGTGGAAAGGGACCCTGGGTCTCCCGCCTCACGTGGAGACGCGTCCCAATTGCCATGCCAAGACTCGAGGAGAATCCCGAGGTGTCCCTCGCACCTAGGCAGGAGTCCTGACGTCGCTGAACAAACACGTGTCTGGAAGGGCCCTCCCCGTCGTTACACGAGAATATACCCCAGGTTCCGGCCGCAACTCGAGAAAAACCATGAGACTTCCCCCTCGCCGCGAGATGAGGCCCGATTCCCCTGCACTGCGTGCAGAGCAATTCCGTGTTCCACATCAAACGTGAAATGAGCCTTGATTTCCTTGATGGCACTCCAGAGAAAACCCAAGATCACTGTCTCAAGTCTAGAGGGATCCTGAGGTCACTGGAGCAACACGAAAGGGCTCCGTGGACCCCAAATCAACTCGAGATGAGAGCTTAGTCCCTGGCTTCGCCTCAAGAGGAATACCAACTTTCCACAAGCACCTCAAGAGGAGGCTTCTCTCAGCTACAGGTATTTGAGAGGGCCCCTGAGTGTGTGGCCTCAAGTGGAATGGACACCGAGATGCTCTGACTCGAAGTAAGACCAGATATCCCTGCAGTGAATTGAATGCAGGGTCGTCTTGCGTCTCCCAAGACGAAGGGATGTCTGAATCCCCTGTGGAGACCACAGAGAAAGACCTAGTCCTCCGCCTCATCGTGACCGGAGACCTCACATCCTTTGAAAACTCGAGAGGTTGGGGAGATCAATGCTTCCAAAGGAGACGATTCCTGACTCCTCTTGAAAATGGATAGGAGTCCCAGGAACTCTGTGGCACGTGGGAAGGGACCCTGGGTCTCCCGCCTAACGTGGAGATGCGTCCCAATTGCCATGCCAAGACTCGAGGAGAATCCCGAGGTGTCCCTCGCAACTAGGCAGGAGTCCTGACGTCGTTGAACAAACACGTTTCTGGAAGGGCCCTCCCCGTCCTAACTCGAGAATATACCACAGGTTCCGGCCGCAACTCGAGAAAAACCATGAGACTTCCCCCTCGCCGAGAGATGAGGCCCGAATCCCCTGCACTGCGTGCAGAGCAATTCCGTGTTCGACAACAAACGTGAAAGGAGCCTTGATTTCCTTGATGGCACTCCAGAGAAAACCCAAGATCACTGGCTCAAGTCTAGAGGGATCCTGAGGTCACTGGAGCAACACGAAAGCGATCCGTGGACCCCAAATCAACTCGAGATGAGCGCTTAGTCCCTGGCTTCGATTCAAGGGGAATACCAACTTTCCACAAGCACCTCAAGAGGAGGCTTCTCTCAGCTACAGGTATGTGCGAGGGACCCTGAGTTTGTGGCCTCAAGTGGAATGGACACCGAGATGCTCTGACTCGAAGTAAGGCCGGATATCCCTGCAGGGAATTGAATGCCGGCTCGTCTTACATCTCCCAAGACGAAGGGATGTCTGAATCCCCTGTGGAGACCACAGAGAAAGACCTAGTCCTCCGCCTCAACGCGAACGGAGGCCTCACATCCTTTGAAAACTCGAGAGATCCGAGGAGATCAATGCTTCCAAAGGAGACGATGCCTGACTCCTCTTGAAAGTGGATAGGAGTCCCAGGATCCCTGTGGCACGTGGAAAGGGACCCTGGGTCTCCCGCCTCACGTGGAGACGCGTCCCAATTGCCATGCCAAGACTCGAGGAGAATCCCGAGGTGTCCCTCGCACCTAGGCAGGAGTCCTGACGTCGCTGAACAAACACGTGTCTGGAAGGGCCCTCCCCGTCGTAACTCGAGAATATACCCCAGGTTCCGGCCGCAACTCGAGAAAAACCATGAGACTTCCCCCTCGCCGCGAGATGAGGCCCGAATCCCCTGCACTGCGTGCAGAGCAATTCCGTGTTCCACATCAAACGTGAAAGGACCCTTGATTTCCTTGATGGCACTCCAGAGAAAACCCAAGATCACTGTCTCAAGTCTAGAGGGATCCTGAGGTCACTGGAGCAACAGGAAAGGGCTCCGTGGACCCCAAATCAACTGGAGATGAGAGCTTACTCCCTGGCTTCGACTCAAGAGGAATATCAACTTTCCACAAGCACCTCAAGAGGAGACTTCTCTCAGCTACAAGTATGTGAGAGGGACCCTGAGTTTGTGGCCTCAAGTGGAATGGACACCGAGATGCTCTGACTCGAAGTAAGGCCGATATCCCTGCAGTGAATTGAATGCAGGCTCGTCTTGCATCTCCCAAGACGAAGGGTTGTCTGAATCCCCTGTGGAGACCACAGAGAAAGACCTAGTCCTACGCCTCAAAGCGAACGGAGGCCTCACATCCTTTGAAAACTCGAGAGGTCCGCGGAGATCAATGCTTCCAAAGGAGACGATGCCTGACTCATCTTGAAAATGGATAGGAGTCCCAGGATCCCTGTGGCACGTGGAAAGGGGCCCTTGGTCTCCCGACTCACGTGGAGACGCCTCCCAATTGCCATGCCAAGACTCGAGGAAAATCCCGAGGTGTCCCTCGCACCTAGGCAGGAGTCCTGATGTCGCTGAACAAACACGTGTCTGGAAGGGCCCTCCCCGTCGTAACTCGAGAATATACCCCAGGTTCCGGCCGCAACTCGAGCAAAACCATGAGACTTCCCCCTCACCGCGAGATGAGGCCCGATTCCCCTGCACTGCGTGCAGAGCAATTCCGTGTTCCACATCAAACGTGAAAGGAGCCTTGATTTCCTTGATGGCACTCCAGAGAAAACCCAAGATCACTGTCTCAAGTCTAGAGGGATCCTGAGGTCACTGGAGCAACACGAAAGGGCTCCCTGGACCCCAAATCAACTCGAGATGAGAGCTTAGTCCCTGGCTTCGCCTCAAGAGGAATAGCAACTTTCCACAAGCACCTCAAGAGGAGGCTTCTCTCAGCTACAGGTATGTGAGAGGGCCCCTGAGTTTGTGGCCTCAAGTTGAATGGACACCGAGATGCTCTGACTCGAAGTAAGACCAGATATCCCTGCAGTGAATTGAATGCAGGCTCGTCTTGCGTCTCCCAAGACGAAGTGATGTCTGAATCCCCTGTGGAGACCACAGAGAAAGACCTAGTCCTCCGCCTCATCGCGACCGGAGACCTCACATCCTTTGAAAACTCGAGAGGTTGGGGAGATCAATGCTTCCAAAGGAGACGATGCCTGACTCTCTTGAAAATGAATAGGAGTCCCAGGATCTCTCTGGCACGTGGGAAGGGACCCTGGGTCTCCCGCCTCACGTGGAGACGCGTCCCAATTGCCATGTCAAGACTCGAGGAGAATCCCGAGGTGTCCCTCGCACCTAGGCAGGAGTCCTGACATCGCTGAACAAACACGTGTCTGGAAGGGCCCTCCCCGTCGTAACTCGAGAATATACCACAGGTTCCGACCGCAACTCGAGAAAAACCATGAGACTTCCCCCTCGCTGCGAGATGAGGCCCGATTCCCCTGCACTGCGTGCAGAGCAATTCTGTGTTCCACATCAAACGTGAAAGGATCCTTGATTTCTTTGATGGCACTCCAGAGAAAACCCAAGATCACTGTCACAAGTCTAGAGGGATCCTGAGGTCACTAGAGCAACACGAAAGGGCTCCGTGGACCCCAAATCAACTCGAGATGAGAGCTTTTCCTTGGCTTCGACTCAAGAGGAATACCAACTTTCCACAAGCACCTCAAGAGTAGGCTTCTCTCAGCTACAGGTATGTGAGAAGGACCCTGAGTTTGTGGCCTCAAGTGGAAGGGACACCGAGATGCTCTGACTCGAATTAAGGCCGGATATCCCTGCAGTGAATTGAATGCAGGCTCGTCTTGCATCTCCCAAGACGAAGGGATGTCTGAATCCCCTGTTGGGACCACAGAGAAAGTCCTAGTCCTCCGGCTCATCGCGACCGGAGGCCTCACATCCTTTGAAAACTCGAGAGGTCTGCGGAGATCAATGCTTCCAAAGGAGACGATGCCTGACTCCTCTTGAAAATGGATAGCAGTCCCAGGATCCCTGTGGCACGTGGAAAGGGACCCTGGGTCTCCCGCCTCACGTGGAGACGCGTCCCAATTGCCATGCCAAGACTCGAGGAGAATCCCGAGGTGTCCCTCGCACCTAGGCAGGAGTACTGACGTCGCTGAACAAACACATGTCTGGAAGGGCCCTCCCCATCGTAACTCGAGAATATACCCCAGGTTCCGGCCGCAACTCGAGAAAAACCATGAGACTTCCCCCTTGCCGCTGGATGAGGCCCGATTCCCCTGCACTGTGTGCAGAGCAATTCCGTGTTCCACATCAAACGTGAAAGGAGCCTTGATTTCCGTGATGGCACTCCAGAGAAAACCCAAGATCACTGTCTCAAGTCTAGAAGGATCCTGAGGTCACTGGAGCAACAAGAAAGGGCTCCCTGGACCCCAAATCAACTCGAGATGAGAGCTTAGTCCCTGGCTTCGCCTCAAGAGGAATACCAACTTTCCACAAGCACCTCAAGAGGAGGCTTCTCTCAGCTACAGGTATGTGAGAGGGCCCCTGAGTTTTTGGCCTCAAGTGGAATGGACACCGAGATGCTCTGACTCGAAGTAAGACCATATATCCCTAAAGTGAATTGAATGCAGGCTCTTCCTGCGTCTCCCAAGACGAAGGGATGTCTGAATCCCCTGTGGAGACCACAGAGAAAGACCTAGTCCTCCGCCTCATCGCGACCGGAGACCTCACATCCTTTGAAAACTCGAGAGGTTGGGGAGATCAATGCTTCCAAAGGAGACGATGCCTGACTCCTCTTGAAAATGGATAGGAGTCCCAGGATCTCTGTGGCACGTGGGAAGGGACCCTGGGTCTCCCGCCTCACGTGGAGACGCGTCCCAATTGCCATGCCAAGACTCGAGGAGAATCCCGAGGTGTCCCTCGCACTTAGGCAGGAGTCCTGACGTCGTTGAACAAACACGTGTCTGGAAGGGCCCTCCCCATCGTAACTCGAGGATATACCCCAGGTTCCGTCAGCAACTCGAGAAAAACCATGAGACTTCCCCCTCGCCGAGAGATGAGGCCCGAATCCCCTGCAATGCGTGCAGAGCAATTCCGTGTTCCACATTAAACGTGACAGGAGCTTTGATTTCCTTGATGGCACTACAGAGAAAACCCAAGATCACTGGCTCAAGTCTAGAGGGATCCTGAGGTCACTGGACCAACACGAAAGGGATCCGTGGACCCCAAATCAACTCGAGATGAGAGCTTAGTCCCTGGCTTCGACTCAAGGGGAATACCAACTTTCCACAAGCACCTCAAGAGGAGGCTTCTCTGAGCTACAGGTATGTGAGAGGGACCCTGAGTTTGTGGCCTCAAGTGGAATGGACACCGAGATGCTCTGACTCGAAGTAAGGCCGGATATCCCTGCAGTGAATTGAATGCAGGCTCGTCTTGCATCTCCCAATACGAAGGGATGTCTGAATCCCCTGTGGAGACCACAGAGAAAGACCTAGTCCTCCGCCTCAACGCGAACGGAGGCCTCACATCCTTTGAAAACTCGAGAGGTCCGAGGAGATCAATGCTTCCAAAGGAGACGATGCCTGACTCCTCTTGAAAGTGGATAGGAGTCCCAGGATCCCTGTGGCACGTGGAAAGGGACCCTGGGTCTCCCGCCTCACGTGGAGACGCGTCCCAATTGCCATGCCAAGACTCGAGGAGAATCCCGAGGTGTCCCTCGCACCTAGGCAGGAGTCCTGACGTCGCTGAACAAACACGTGTCTGGAAGGGCCCTCCCCGTCGTTACACGAGAATATACCCCAGGTTCCGGCCGCAACTCGAGAAAAACCATGAGACTTCCCCCTCGCCGCGAGATGAGGCCCGATTCCCCTGCACTGCGTGCAGAGCAATTCCGTGTTCCACATCAAACGTGAAATGAGCCTTGATTTCCTTGATGGCACTCCAGAGAAAACCCAAGATCACTGTCTCAAGTCTAGAGGGATCCTGAGGTCACTGGAGCAACACGAAAGGGCTCCGTGGACCCCAAATCAACTCGAGATGAGAGCTTAGTCCCTGGCTTCGCCTCAAGAGGAATACCAACTTTCCACAAGCACCTCAAGAGGAGGCTTCTCTCAGCTACAGGTATTTGAGAGGGCCCCTGAGTGTGTGGCCTCAAGTGGAATGGACACCGAGATGCTCTGACTCGAAGTAAGACCAGATATCCCTGCAGTGAATTGAATGCAGGGTCGTCTTGCGTCTCCCAAGACGAAGGGATGTCTGAATCCCCTGTGGAGACCACAGAGAAAGACCTAGTCCTCCGCCTCATCGTGACCGGAGACCTCACATCCTTTGAAAACTCGAGAGGTTGGGGAGATCAATGCTTCCAAAGGAGACGATTCCTGACTCCTCTTGAAAATGGATAGGAGTCCCAGGATCTCTGTGGCACGTGGGAAGGGACCCTGGGTCTCCCGCCTAACGTGGAGATGCGTCCCAATTGCCATGCCAAGACTCGAGGAGAATCCCGAGGTGTCCCTCGCAACTAGGCAGGAGTCCTGACGTCGTTGAACAAACACGTTTCTGGAAGGGCCCTCCCCGTCCTAACTCGAGAATATACCACAGGTTCCGGCCGCAACTCGAGAAAAACCATGAGACTTCCCCCTCGCCGAGAGATGAGGCCCGAATCCCCTGCACTGCGTGCAGAGCAATTCCGTGTTCGACAACAAACGTGAAAGGAGCCTTGATTTCCTTGATGGCACTCCAGAGAAAACCCAAGATCACTGGCTCAAGTCTAGAGGGATCCTGAGGTCACTGGAGCAACACGAAAGCGATCCGTGGACCCCAAATCAACTCGAGATGAGCGCTTAGTCCCTGGCTTCGATTCAAGGGGAATACCAACTTTCCACAAGCACCTCAAGAGGAGGCTTCTCTCAGCTACAGGTATGTGAGAGGGACCCTGAGTTTGTGGCCTCAAGTGGAATGGACACCGAGATGCTCTGACTCGAAGTAAGGCCGGATATCCCTGCAGGGAATTGAATGCCGGCTCGTCTTACATCTCCCAAGACGAAGGGATGTCTGAATCCCCTGTGGAGACCCCAGAGAAAGACCTAGTCCTCCGCCTCAACGCGAACGGAGGCCTCACATCCTTTGAAAACTCGAGAGATCCGAGGAGATCAATGCTTCCAAAGGAGACGATGCCTGACTCCTCTTGAAAGTGGATAGGAGTCCCAGGATCCCTGTGGCACGTGGAAAGGGACCCTGGGTCTCCCGCCTCACGTGGAGACGCGTCCCAATTGCCATGCCAAGACTCGAGGAGAATCCCGAGGTGTCCCTCGCACCTAGGCAGGAGTCCTGACGTCGCTGAACAAACACGTGTCTGGAAGGGCCCTCCCCGTCGTAACTCGAGAATATACCCCAGGTTCCGGCCGCAACTCGAGAAAAACCATGAGACTTCCCCCTCGCCGCGAGATGAGGCCCGAATCCCCTGCACTGCGTGCAGAGCAATTCCGTGTTCCACATCAAACGTGAAAGGACCCTTGATTTCCTTGATGGCACTCCAGAGAAAACCCAAGATCACTGTCTCAAGTCTAGAGGGATCCTGAGGTCACTGGAGCAACAGGAAAGGGCTCCGTGGACCCCAAATCAACTGGAGATGAGAGCTTACTCCCTGGCTTCGACTCAAGAGGAATATCAACTTTCCACAAGCACCTCAAGAGGAGACTTCTCTCAGCTACAAGTATGTGAGAGGGACCCTGAGTTTGTGGCCTCAAGTGGAATGGACACCGAGATGCTCTGACTCGAAGTAAGGCCGATATCCCTGCAGTGAATTGAATGCAGGCTCGTCTTGCATCTCCCAAGACGAAGGGTTGTCTGAATCCCCTGTGGAGACCACAGAGAAAGACCTAGTCCTACGCCTCAAAGCGAACGGAGGCCTCACATCCTTTGAAAACTCGAGAGGTCCGCGGAGATCAATGCTTCCAAAGGAGACGATGCCTGACTCATCTTGAAAATGGATAGGAGTCCCAGGATCCCTGTGGCACGTGGAAAGGGGCCCTTGGTCTCCCGACTCACGTGGAGACGCCTCCCAATTGCCATGCCAAGACTCGAGGAAAATCCCGAGGTGTCCCTCGCACCTAGGCAGGAGTCCTGATGTCGCTGAACAAACACGTGTCTGGAAGGGCCCTCCCCGTCGTAACTCGAGAATATACCCCAGGTTCCGGCCGCAACTCGAGCAAAACCATGAGACTTCCCCCTCACCGCGAGATGAGGCCCGATTCCCCTGCACTGCGTGCAGAGCAATTCCGTGTTCCACATCAAACGTGAAAGGAGCCTTGATTTCCTTGATGGCACTCCAGAGAAAACCCAAGATCACTGTCTCAAGTCTAGAGGGATCCTGAGGTCACTGGAGCAACACGAAAGGGCTCCCTGGACCCCAAATCAACTCGAGATGAGAGCTTAGTCCCTGGCTTCGCCTCAAGAGGAATAGCAACTTTCCACAAGCACCTCAAGAGGAGGCTTCTCTCAGCTACAGGTATGTGAGAGGGCCCCTGAGTTTGTGGCCTCAAGTTGAATGGACACCGAGATGCTCTGACTCGAAGTAAGACCAGATATCCCTGCAGTGAATTGAATGCAGGCTCGTCTTGCGTCTCCCAAGACGAAGTGATGTCTGAATCCCCTGTGGAGACCACAGAGAAAGACCTAGTCCTCCGCCTCATCGCGACCGGAGACCTCACATCCTTTGAAAACTCGAGAGGTTGGGGAGATCAATGCTTCCAAAGGAGACGATGCCTGACTCTCTTGAAAATGAATAGGAGTCCCAGGATCTCTCTGGCACGTGGGAAGGGACCCTGGGTCTCCCGCCTCACGTGGAGACGCGTCCCAATTGCCATGTCAAGACTCGAGGAGAATCCCGAGGTGTCCCTCGCACCTAGGCAGGAGTCCTGACATCGCTGAACAAACACGTGTCTGGAAGGGCCCTCCCCGTCGTAACTCGAGAATATACCACAGGTTCCGACCGCAACTCGAGAAAAACCATGAGACTTCCCCCTCGCCGAGAGATGAGTCCCGATTCCCCTGCACTGCGTGCAGAGCAATTCCGTGTTTCACATAAAACGTGAAAGGAGCCTTTATTTCCTTGATGGCACTCCAGAGAAAACCCAAGATCACTGTCTCAAGTCTAGAGGGATCCTGAGGTCACTGGAGCAACACGAAATGTCTCCGTGGACCCCAAGTCAACTCGTGATGAGAGCTTAGTCCTTGGCTTCGACTCAAGAGTAACACCAAATTTCCACAAGCACCTCAAGAGGAGGCTTCTCTCAGCTACAGGTATGTGAGAGGGCCCCAGAGTTTGTGGCCTCAAGTGGAATGGACACCGAGATGCTCTGACTCGAACTAAGGCTGGATATCCCTGCAGAGAACTGAATTCAGGTTCGGCTTGCATCTCCCAAGACGAAGGGATGTCTGAATCCCCTGTGGAGACCACAGAGAAAGACCTAGTCCTCCGCTTCATCGCGACCGGAGGCCTCACATCCTTCGAAAACTCGAGAGGTCCACGGAGTTCAATGCTTCCAAAGGAGGCGATGCCTGACTCCTCTTGAAAATGGATAGGAGTCCCAGGATCCCTGTGGCACGTGGAAAGGGGCCCTTGGTCTCCCGCCTCACGTGGAGACGCGTCCCAATTGCCATGCCAAGACTCGAGGAGAATCCCGAGGTGTCCCTCGCACCTAGGCAGGAGTCCTGACGTCGCTGAACAAACACGTGTCTGGAAGGGCCCTCCCCGTCGTAACTCGAGAATATACCCCAGGTTCCGGCCGCAACTCGAGAAAAACCATGAGACTTCCCCCTTGCCGCGAGATGAGGCCCGATTCCCCTGCACTGCGTGCAGAGCAATTCCGTGTTCCACATCAAACGTGAAAGGAGCCTTGATTTCCTTGATGGCACTCCAGAGAAAACCCAAGATCACTGTCTCAAGTCTAGAGGGATCCTGAGGTCACTGGAGCAACACGAAAGGGCTCCGTGGACCCCAAATCAACTCGAGATGAGAGCTTAGTCCCTGGCTTCGCCTCAAGAGGAATACCAACTTTCCACAAGCACCTCAAGAGGAGGCTTCTCTCAGCTACAGGTATGTGAGAGGGACCCTGAGTTTGTGGCCTCAAGTGGAATGGACACCGAGATGCTCTGACTCGAAGTAAGGCCGGATATCCCTGCAGTGAATTGACTGCAGGCTCGTCTTGCATCACCCAAGGCGAAGGGATGTCTGAATCCGCTGTGGAGACCACAGAGAAAGACCTAGTCCTCCGCCTCATCGCGATCGGAGGCCTCACATCCTTTGAAAACTCGAGAGGTCCAGGGAGATCAATGCTTCCAAAGGAGACGATGCCTGACTCCTCTTGAAAATGATTAGAATTCCCAGGATCCCTGTCCACATGTACGGGGACCCTGGGTCTCCCGCTTCACGTGGAAACGCGAGCCAATTGCCATGCCAAGGCTCGAGGAGAATCCCGAGGTGTCCCTCGCACCTAGGCAGGAGTCCTGACGTCGCTGAACAAACACGTGTCTGGAAGGGCCCTCCCCATCGTAACTCGAGAATATACCCCAGGGTCCAGCCGCAACTCGAGAAAAACCATGAGACTTCCCCCTCGCCGCGAGATGAGGCCCCATTCCCCTGCACTGCGTGCAGAGCAATTCCGTGTTCCATATCAAACGTGAAAGGAGCCTTGATTTCCTTGATGGCACTCCAGAGAAAACCCAAAATCACTGTCTCAAGTCTAGAGGGATCCTGAGGTCACTGGAGCAACACGAAAGGGCTCCGTGGACCCCAAATCAACTCGAGATGAGAGCTTAGTCCCTGCCTTCGACTCAACTGGGATACCAACTTTCCACAAGCACCTCAAGAGGAGGCTTCTCTCAGCTACAGGTATGTGAGAGCGACCCTGAGTTTGTGGCCTCAAGTGGAATGGACACCGACATGCTCTGACTCGAAGTAAGGCGTGATATCCCTGCAGTGAATTGAATGCAGGCTTGTCTTGCATCTCCCAAGATGAAGGGATGTCTGAATCCCCTGTGGAGACCACAGAGAAAGACCTAGTTCTCCACCTGTTCGCGACCGGAGGCCTCACGTCCTTCGAAAATTCGAGAGGTCCCCGGAGATCAAAGCTTCCAAAGGAGACAATGCCTGACTCCTCTTGAAAATGGATAGGAGTCCCAGGATCCCTGTGGCACGTGGAAAGGGTCCCTGGGTCTCCCGCCTCACATGGAAACCCGTCCCAATGGCCATGCCAAGACTCGAGGAGAATCCCGAGGTTTCCCTCGCACCTAGGCAGGAGTCCTGACATCGCTGAACAAACACGTGTCTGGAAAGGCCCTCCCAGTCGTAACTCGAGAATATACCCCACGTTCCGGCCGCAACTCGAGAAAAAGCATGCGACTTCCCGTCGCCACGAGATGAGGCCTGATTCCCCTGCACTGCGTGCAGAGCAATTCCGTGTTCCACATCAAACGTAAAAGGAGCCTTGATTTCCTTGATGGCACTCCAGAGAACACCCAAGATCACTATCTCAAGTCTAGAGGGATCCTGAGGTCACTGTAGCAACACTAACGGGCTCCGTGGACCCCAAACCAAGTCGAGATGAGAGCTTCTTCCCTGGCTTCGACTCAAGAGGAATACTCAATTTCCAGAAGTACCTCAAGAGGAGGCTTCTCTCAGCTACAGGTATGAGAGAGGGACCCTGAGTTTGTGGCCTCAAGTGGAATGGACACCGAGATGCTCTGACTCGAAGTAAGTCAGGATATCCCTGCAGTGAATTGAATGCAGACTCCTCTTGCATCTCCCAAGACGAAGGGATGTCTGAATCCCCACTGGAGACCACAGAGAAAGACCTATTTCTACGCCTCATCGCGACAGGAGGCCTCACGTCCTTTGAAAACTCGAGACGTCCGCGGAGATCAATGCTTCCAAAGGAGACGATGCCTGAGTCCTCTTGAAAATGGATAGGAGTCCCAGGATCCCTGTGGCACTTGGAAAGGGACCCTGGGTCTCCCGCCTCACGTGGAGACGCGTCCCAATGGCCATGCCAAGACTCGAGGAGAATCCCGACGTGTCCCTCACACCTAGGCAGGAGTCCTGACGTCCCTGAACAAACACGTGTCTGGAAGGGCCCTCCCCGTCGAAACGCGAGAATATACCCCAGGTTCCGGCCGCAACTTGAGAAAAACCATGAGACTTTCCCTTCGCCGCGAGATGAGGCCCGATTCCCCTGCACTGCGTGCAGAGCAATTCCGTGTTCCACATCAAACATGAAAGGAGCCTTGATTTCCTTGATGGCACTCCAGAGAACACCCAAGATCACTGTCTCAAGTCTAGAGGGATCCTGAGGTCACTGTAGCAACAAGAAAGAGCTCCCTGGACCCCAAATCAACTCGAGATGAGAGCCACGTCCCTGGCTTCAGCTCAAGAGGAATACCCACTTTCCACAAGCACCTCAAGAGGAGGTTTCTCTCAGCTACAGGTATGTGAGAGGGACCCTGAGTTTGTGGCCTCAAGTGGAATGGACACCGAGATGCTCGGATCGAAGGAAGGCCGGATATCCGTGCAGTGAATTGAATGCAGGCTCGTCTTGCATCTCCCACGACGAAGGGATGTCTGAATCCCCTGTGGAGACCACAGAGAAAGACCTAGTTCTCCACCTCATCGCGACCGGAGGCCTCACATCCTTTGAAAACTCGAGAGGTCCGCAGAGATCAATGCTTCCAAAGGAGACGATGCCTGACTCCTCTTGAAAATGGATAGGAATCCCAGGATCCCTGTGGCACGTGGAAAGGGACCCTGGGTCTCCCGCCTCACCTGGAGACGCGTCCCAATGGCCATGCCAAGACTCGAGGAGAATCCCGAGGTGTCCCTCGCACCTAGGCAGGAGTCCTGACGTCGCTGAACAAACACGTGTCTGGAAGGGCCCTCCCCGTCGTAACTCGAGAATATACCCCAAGTTCCGGCCGCAACTCGAGAAAAACCATGAGACTTCCCCTTCGCCGCGAGATGAGGCCCGATTCCCCTGCACTGCGTGCAGAGCAATTCCGTGTTCCACATCAAACATGAAAGGAGCCTTGATTTCCTTAACGGCACTCCAGAGAACACCCAAGATCCCTGTCTCAATCTAGAGGGATCCTGAGGTCACTGTAGCAACACTAACGGGCTCCGTGAACCCCAAATCAACTCGAGATGAGAGCTTCTTCCCTAGCTTCGACTCAAGAGGAATACCCACTTTCCACAAGCACCTCAAGAGGAGGCTTCTCTCAGCTACAGGTATGTGAGAGTGACCCTGAGTTTGTGGCCTCAATTGGAATGGACACTGAGATGCTCTGACTCGAAGGAAGGCCGGATATCCCTGCAGTGAATTGAATGCAGGCTCGTCTTGCATCTCCCACGACGGAGGGATGTCTGAATCCCTTGTGGAAACCACAGAGAAAGACCTAGTTCTCCACATCATCGCGCCCGGAGGCCTCACGTCCTTTCAAAACTCGAGAGTTCCGCGGAGATCAATGCTTCCAAAGGAGACAATGCCTGACTCCTCTTGAAAATGGATAGGAGTCCCAGGATCCCTGTGGCACGTGGAAAGGGACACTATGTCTCCCGCCTCACGTGGAGACCCGTCCCAATGGCCATGCCAAGACTCGAGGAAAATCCCAAGTTGTCCCTCGCACCTAGGCAGGAGTCCTGACGTCGCTGAACAAACACGTGTCTGGAAGGGCCCTCCCCGTCGTAACTCGAGAATATACCCCAGGTTCCGGCCGCAACTCGAGAAAAACCATGAGACTTCCCCCTCGCCGCGAGATGAGGCCCGAATCCCCTGCACTGCGTGCAGAGCAATTCCGTGTTCCACATCAAACGTGAAAGGACCCTTGATTTCCTTGATGGCACTCCAGAGAAAACCCAAGATCACTGTCTCAAGTCTAGAGGGATCCTGAGGTCACTGGAGCAACAGGAAAGGGCTCCGTGGACCCCAAATCAACTGGAGATGAGAGCTTACTCCCTGGCTTCGACTCAAGAGGAATATCAACTTTCCACAAGCACCTCAAGAGGAGACTTCTCTCAGCTACAAGTATGTGAGAGGGACCCTGAGTTTGTGGCCTCAAGTGGAATGGACACCGAGATGCTCTGACTCGAAGTAAGGCCGATATCCCTGCAGTGAATTGAATGCAGGCTCGTCTTGCATCTCCCAAGACGAAGGGTTGTCTGAATCCCCTGTGGAGACCACAGAGAAAGACCTAGTCCTACGCCTCAAAGCGAACGGAGGCCTCACATCCTTTGAAAACTCGAGAGGTCCGCGGAGATCAATGCTTCCAAAGGAGACGATGCCTGACTCATCTTGAAAATGGATAGGAGTCCCAGGATCCCTGTGGCACGTGGAAAGGGGCCCTTGGTCTCCCGACTCACGTGGAGACGCCTCCCAATTGCCATGCCAAGACTCGAGGAAAATCCCGAGGTGTCCCTCGCACCTAGGCAGGAGTCCTGATGTCGCTGAACAAACACGTGTCTGGAAGGGCCCTCCCCGTCGTAACTCGAGAATATACCCCAGGTTCCGGCCGCAACTCGAGCAAAACCATGAGACTTCCCCCTCACCGCGAGATGAGGCCCGATTCCCCTGCACTGCGTGCAGAGCAATTCCGTGTTCCACATCAAACGTGAAAGGAGCCTTGATTTCCTTGATGGCACTCCAGAGAAAACCCAAGATCACTGTCTCAAGTCTAGAGGGATCCTGAGGTCACTGGAGCAACACGAAAGGGCTCCCTGGACCCCAAATCAACTCGAGATGAGAGCTTAGTCCCTGGCTTCGCCTCAAGAGGAATAGCAACTTTCCACAAGCACCTCAAGAGGAGGCTTCTCTCAGCTACAGGTATGTGAGAGGGCCCCTGAGTTTGTGGCCTCAAGTTGAATGGACACCGAGATGCTCTGACTCGAAGTAAGACCAGATATCCCTGCAGTGAATTGAATGCAGGCTCGTCTTGCGTCTCCCAAGACGAAGTGATGTCTGAATCCCCTGTGGAGACCACAGAGAAAGACCTAGTCCTCCGCCTCATCGCGACCGGAGACCTCACATCCTTTGAAAACTCGAGAGGTTGGGGAGATCAATGCTTCCAAAGGAGACGATGCCTGACTCTCTTGAAAATGAATAGGAGTCCCAGGATCTCTCTGGCACGTGGGAAGGGACCCTGGGTCTCCCGCCTCACGTGGAGACGCGTCCCAATTGCCATGTCAAGACTCGAGGAGAATCCCGAGGTGTCCCTCGCACCTAGGCAGGAGTCCTGACATCGCTGAACAAACACGTGTCTGGAAGGGCCCTCCCCGTCGTAACTCGAGAATATACCACAGGTTCCGACCGCAACTCGAGAAAAACCATGAGACTTCCCCCTCGCCGAGAGATGAGTCCCGATTCCCCTGCACTGCGTGCAGAGCAATTCCGTGTTTCACATAAAACGTGAAAGGAGCCTTTATTTCCTTGATGGCACTCCAGAGAAAACCCAAGATCACTGTCTCAAGTCTAGAGGGATCCTGAGGTCACTGGAGCAACACGAAATGTCTCCGTGGACCCCAAGTCAACTCGTGATGAGAGCTTAGTCCTTGGCTTCGACTCAAGAGTAACACCAAATTTCCACAAGCACCTCAAGAGGAGGCTTCTCTCAGCTACAGGTATGTGAGAGGGCCCCAGAGTTTGTGGCCTCAAGTGGAATGGACACCGAGATGCTCTGACTCGAACTAAGGCTGGATATCCCTGCAGAGAACTGAATTCAGGTTCGGCTTGCATCTCCCAAGACGAAGGGATGTCTGAATCCCCTGTGGAGACCACAGAGAAAGACCTAGTCCTCCGCTTCATCGCGACCGGAGGCCTCACATCCTTCGAAAACTCGAGAGGTCCACGGAGTTCAATGCTTCCAAAGGAGGCGATGCCTGACTCCTCTTGAAAATGGATAGGAGTCCCAGGATCCCTGTGGCACGTGGAAAGGGGCCCTTGGTCTCCCGCCTCACGTGGAGACGCGTCCCAATTGCCATGCCAAGACTCGAGGAGAATCCCGAGGTGTCCCTCGCACCTAGGCAGGAGTCCTGACGTCGCTGAACAAACACGTGTCTGGAAGGGCCCTCCCCGTCGTAACTCGAGAATATACCCCAGGTTCCGGCCGCAACTCGAGAAAAACCTTGAGACTTCCCCCTTGCCGCGAGATGAGGCCCGATTCCCCTGCACTGCGTGCAGAGCAATTCCGTGTTCCACATCAAACGTGAAAGGAGCCTTGATTTCCTTGATGGCACTCCAGAGAAAACCCAAGATCACTGTCTCAAGTCTAGAGGGATCCTGAGGTCACTGGAGCAACACGAAAGGGCTCCGTGGACCCCAAATCAACTCGAGATGAGAGCTTAGTCCCTGGCTTCGCCTCAAGAGGAATACCAACTTTCCACAAGCACCTCAAGAGGAGGCTTCTCTCAGCTACAGGTATGTGAGAGGGACCCTGAGTTTGTGGCCTCAAGTGGAATGGACACCGAGATGCTCTGACTCGAAGTAAGGCCGGATATCCCTGCAGTGAATTGACTGCAGGCTCGTCTTGCATCACCCAAGGCGAAGGGATGTCTGAATCCGCTGTGGAGACCACAGAGAAAGACCTAGTCCTCCGCCTCATCGCGATCGGAGGCCTCACATCCTTTGAAAACTCGAGAGGTCCAGGGAGATCAATGCTTCCAAAGGAGACGATGCCTGACTCCTCTTGAAAATGATTAGAATTCCCAGGATCCCTGTCCACATGTACGGGGACCCTGGGTCTCCCGCTTCACGTGGAAACGCGAGCCAATTGCCATGCCAAGGCTCGAGGAGAATCCCGAGGTGTCCCTCGCACCTAGGCAGGAGTCCTGACGTCGCTGAACAAACACGTGTCTGGAAGGGCCCTCCCCATCGTAACTCGAGAATATACCCCAGGGTCCAGCCGCAACTCGAGAAAAACCATGAGACTTCCCCCTCGCCGCGAGATGAGGCCCCATTCCCCTGCACTGCGTGCAGAGCAATTCCGTGTTCCATATCAAACGTGAAAGGAGCCTTGATTTCCTTGATGGCACTCCAGAGAAAACCCAAAATCACTGTCTCAAGTCTAGAGGGATCCTGAGGTCACTGGAGCAACACGAAAGGGCTCCGTGGACCCCAAATCAACTCGAGATGAGAGCTTAGTCCCTGCCTTCGACTCAACTGGGATACCAACTTTCCACAAGCACCTCAAGAGGAGGCTTCTCTCAGCTACAGGTATGTGAGAGCGACCCTGAGTTTGTGGCCTCAAGTGGAATGGACACCGACATGCTCTGACTCGAAGTAAGGCGTGATATCCCTGCAGTGAATTGAATGCAGGCTTGTCTTGCATCTCCCAAGATGAAGGGATGTCTGAATCCCCTGTGGAGACCACAGAGAAAGACCTAGTTCTCCACCTGTTCGCGACCGGAGGCCTCACGTCCTTCGAAAATTCGAGAGGTCCCCGGAGATCAAAGCTTCCAAAGGAGACGATGCCTGACTCCTCTTGAAAATGGATAGGAGTCCCAGGATCCCTGTGGCACGTGGAAAGGGTCCCTGGGTCTCCCGCCTCACATGGAAACCCGTCCCAATGGCCATGCCAAGACTCGAGGAGAATCCCGAGGTTTCCCTCGCACCTAGGCAGGAGTCCTGACATCGCTGAACAAACACGTGTCTGGAAAGGCCCTCCCAGTCGTAACTCGAGAATATACCCCACGTTCCGGCCGCAACTCGAGAAAAAGCATGCGACTTCCCGTCGCCACGAGATGAGGCCTGATTCCCCTGCACTGCGTGCAGAGCAATTCCGTGTTCCACATCAAACGTAAAAGGAGCCTTGATTTCCTTGATGGCACTCCAGAGAACACCCAAGATCACTATCTCAAGTCTAGAGGGATCCTGAGGTCACTGTAGCAACACTAACGGGCTCCGTGGACCCCAAACCAAGTCGAGATGAGAGCTTCTTCCCTGGCTTCGACTCAAGAGGAATACTCAATTTCCAGAAGTACCTCAAGAGGAGGCTTCTCTCAGCTACAGGTATGAGAGAGGGACCCTGAGTTTGTGGCCTCAAGTGGAATGGACACCGAGATGCTCTGACTCGAAGTAAGTCAGGATATCCCTGCAGTGAATTGAATGCAGACTCCTCTTGCATCTCCCAAGACGAAGGGATGTCTGAATCCCCACTGGAGACCACAGAGAAAGACCTATTTCTACGCCTCATCGCGACAGGAGGCCTCACGTCCTTTGAAAACTCGAGACGTCCGCGGAGATCAATGCTTCCAAAGGAGACGATGCCTGAGTCCTCTTGAAAATGGATAGGAGTCCCAGGATCCCTGTGGCACTTGGAAAGGGACCCTGGGTCTCCCGCCTCACGTGGAGACGCGTCCCAATGGCCATGCCAAGACTCGAGGAGAATCCCGACGTGTCCCTCACACCTAGGCAGGAGTCCTGACGTCGCTGAACAAACACGTGTCTGGAAGGGCCCTCCCCGTCGAAACGCGAGAATATACCCCAGGTTCCGGCCGCAACTTGAGAAAAACCATGAGACTTTCCCCTCGCCGCGAGATGAGGCCCGATTCCCCTGCACTGCGTGCAGAGCAATTCCGTGTTCCACATCAAACATGAAAGGAGCCTTGATTTCCTTGATGGCACTCCAGAGAACACCCAAGATCACTGTCTCAAGTCTAGAGGGATCCTGAGGTCACTGTAGCAACAAGAAAGAGCTCCCTGGACCCCAAATCAACTCGAGATGAGAGCCACGTCCCTGGCTTCAGCTCAAGAGGAATACCCACTTTCCACAAGCACCTCAAGAGGAGGTTTCTCTCAGCTACAGGTATGTGAGAGGGACCCTGAGTTTGTGGCCTCAAGTGGAATGGACACCGAGATGCTCGGATCGAAGGAAGGCCGGATATCCGTGCAGTGAATTGAATGCAGGCTCGTCTTGCATCTCCCACGACGAAGGGATGTCTGAATCCCCTGTGGAGACCACAGAGAAAGACCTAGTTCTCCACCTCATCGCGACCGGAGGCCTCACATCCTTTGAAAACTCGAGAGGTCCGCAGAGATCAATGCTTCCAAAGGAGACGATGCCTGACTCCTCTTGAAAATGGATAGGAATCCCAGGATCCCTGTGGCACGTGGAAAGGGACCCTGGGTCTCCCGCCTCACCTGGAGACGCGTCCCAATGGCCATGCCAAGACTCGAGGAGAATCCCGAGGTGTCCCTCGCACCTAGGCAGGAGTCCTGACGTCGCTGAACAAACACGTGTCTGGAAGGGCCCTCCCCGTCGTAACTCGAGAATATACCCCAAGTTCCGGCCGCAACTCGAGAAAAACCATGAGACTTCCCCTTCGCCGCGAGATGAGGCCCGATTCCCCTGCACTGCGTTCAGAGCAATTCCGTGTTCCACATCAAACGTGAAAGGAGCCTTGATTTCCTTGATGGCACTCCAGAGAAAACCTAAGATCACTGCCTCAAGTCCAGAGGGATCCTGAGGTCACTGGAGCAACACGAAAGGGCTCCGAGGACCCCAATTCAACTCGAGATGAGAGCTTAGTCCCTGGCTTCGACTCAAGAGTAACACCAAATTTCCACAAGCACCTGAAGAGGAGGCTTCTCTCAGCTACAGGTATGTGAGAGGGACCCTGAGTTTGTGGCCTCAAGTGGAATGGACACCGAGATGCTCTGACTCGAAGTAAGGCAGTATATGCCTGCAGTGAATGGAATGCAGGCTCGTCTTGCATCTCCCAAGACAACGGGATGTCTGATTCCCCTGTAGAGACCACAGAGAAAGACCTAGTCGTCCAAATCAACGCGACTGGAGCCCTCACATCCTTTGAAAACTCGAGAGGTCCGCGGAGAGCAATGCTTCCAACGGAGACGATGCCTGACTCCTCTTGAAAATGGATAGGAGTCCCAGGATCCCTGTGGCACGTGGAAAGGGACCCTGGGTCTTCCGCCTCACGTGGAGACACGTCCCAATTGCCATGCCAAGACTCGAGGAGAATCCCGAGGTGTCCCTCGCACCTAAGCAGGAGTCCTGACGTCGCTGAACAAACACGTGTCTGGAAGGGCCCTCCCCGTCGTAACTCGAGAATATACCCCAGGTTCCGGCCGCAACTCGAGAAAAACCATGAGACTTCCCCCTCGTCGCCAGATGAGGCCCGATTCCCCTGCACTGCGTGCAGAGCAATTCCGTGTTCCACATCAAACGTGAAAGGAGCCTTGATTTCCTTGATGGCACTCCAGAGAAAACCCAAGATCACTGTCTCAAGTCTAGAGGGATCCTGAGGTCACCGGAACAACACGAAAGGGCTCCGTGGACCCCAAATCACCTCGAGATGAGAGCTTAGTCCTTGGCTTCGACTCAAGAGGAATACCAACTTTACACAAGCACCTCAAGAGGAGGCTTCTCTCAGCTACAGGTAGGTGAGAGGGACCCTGAGTTTGTGGCCTCAAATCGAATGGACACCGAGATGCTCTGACTCGAAATAAGGCCGGATATCCCTGCAGTGAATTGAATGCAGGCTCGTCTTGCATCTCCCAAGACGAAGGGATGTCTGAATGCCCTGTGGAGACCACAGAGAAAGACCTAGTCCTCCGCCTCATTGAGACAGGAGGCCTCACATCCTTTGAAAACTCGAGAGGTCCGCGGAGATCAATGCTTCCAAAGGAGACGATGCCTGACTCCTCTTGAAAATGGATAGGAGTCCCAGGATCCCTGTGGCACGTGGAAAGGGACCCTGGGTCTCCCGCCTCACGTGGAGACGCGTCCCAATTGCCATGCCAAGATTCGAGGAGAATACCGAGGTGTCCCTCGCACCTAGGCAGGAGTCCTGACGTCGCTGAACAAACACGTGTCTGGAAGGGCCCTCCCCGTCGTAACTCGACAATATACCACAGGTTCCGGCCGCAACTCGAGAAAAACCATGAGACTTTCCCCTCGCCGCGAGATGAGGCCCGATTCCCCTGCACTGCGTGCAGAGCAATTCCGTTTTCCACATCAAACGTGAAAGGAGCCTTGATTTCCTTGATGGCACTCCAGAGAAAACCCAAAATCACTGTCACAAGTCTAGAGGGATCCTGAGGTCACTGGAGCAACACGAAAGGGCTCCGTGGACCCCAAATCAACTCGAGATGAGAGCTTAGTCCCTGGCATCGACTCAACAGGAATACCAACTTTCCACAAGCACCTCAAGAGGAGGCTTCTCTCAGCTACAGGTATGTGAGAGGGACCATGAGATTGTGGCCTCAAGTGGAATGGACACCGAGATGCTCTGACTCGAATTAAGGCCAGATATCCCTGCAGTGAATTGAATGCAGGCTCGTCTTGCATCTCCCAAGACGAAGGGATGTCTGAATCCCCTGTGGAGACCACTGAGAAAGATCTAGTTCTCCGCCTCATCGCAACCGAAGGCCTCACATCCTTTGAAAACTGGATAGGTCGGCGGAGATCAATGCTTCCAAAGGAGACGATGCCTGACTCCTCTTGAAAATGGATAGGAGTCCCAGGATCCCTGTGGCACGTGGAAAGGGACTCTGGGTCTCCCGCCTCAAGTGGAGACGCGTCCCTAT
Source organism: Dama dama (assembly GCF_033118175.1). Lineage (NCBI taxonomy): Eukaryota > Metazoa > Chordata > Mammalia > Artiodactyla > Cervidae > Dama > Dama dama. The sequence continues at coordinate 5,525,210 of NC_083697.1, read as the reverse complement.
TGCCATGCCAAGACTCTTGGAGAATCCCGAAGTGTCCCTCGCACCTAGGCAGGAGTCCTGACGTCGCTGAACAAACACGTGTCTGCAAGGGCCCTCCCCGTCCTAACTCGAGAATATACCCCAGGTTCCGGCCTCAACTCGAGAAAAACCATGAGACTTCCCCCTCGCCGCGAGATGAGGCCCGATTCCCCTGCACTGCGTGCAGAGCAATTCCGTGTTACACATCAAACGTGAAAGGAAACTTACTTTCCTTGATGGCACCCCAGAGAAAACCCAAGATCACTGTCTCAAGTCTAGAGCGATCCTGAGGTCACTGTAACAACAAGAAAGTGCTTCGTGGACCCCAAATCAACTCGAGATGAGAGCTTAGTCCATGGCTTCGACTCAAGAGGAATACCAAGTTTCCACAAGCACCTCAAGAGGAGGCTTCTCTCCGCTACATGGATGTGAGAGGTACCCTGAGTTTGTGGCCTCAAGTGGAATGGACACCGAGATGCTCTGACTCGAAGTAAGGCCGGATATCCCTGCAGTGAATTGAATACAAGCTCGTCTTTCATCTCCCAAGACGAAGGGATGTCTGAATCCCCTATGGAGACCACAGAGAAAGACCTAGACCTCCGCCTCATCGCGACCGGAGGGCTCACATCCTTTGAAAACTCGAGAGGTCTGCGGAGATCAATGCTTCCAAAGGAGACGATGCCTGACTCCTCTTGAAAATGGTTAGGAGTCCCAGGATCCCTGTCCACATGGACGGGGACCCTGGGTCTACCGCTTCACGTGGAGACGCGTCAAAATTGCCATGCCAAAACTCGAGGAGAATCCCGAGGTGTCCCTCGCACCTAGGCAGGTGTCCTGACGTCGCTGAACAAACACGTGTCTGGAAGGGCCTTCCCCATCGTAACTCGAGAATATACCCCAGGGTCCGGCCGAAACTCGAGAAAAACCATGAGACTTCCCCCTCGCCGCGAGATGAGGCCCGATACCCCTGCACTGCGTGCAGAGCAATTCCGTGTTCCACATCAAACGTGAAAGGAGCCTTGATTTCCTTGATGGCACTCCAGAGAAAACCCAAGATCACTGTCTCAAGTCTAGAGGGATCCTGAGGTCACTGGAGCAACATGAAAGGGCTCCGTGGACCCCAAATCAACTCGAGATGAGAGCTTAGTCCCTGGCTTCGACTCAAGTGGAATACCAACTTTTCACAAGCACCTCAAGAGGAGGCATCTCTCAGCTACAGGTATGTGAGAGTGACCCTGAGTTTTTGGCCTCAAGTGGAATGGACACCGAGATGCTCTGACTCGAAGTAAGGCCGGATATCCCTGCAGTGAATGGAATGCAAGCTCGTCTTGCATCTCCCAAGACGAAGGGATGTCTGAATCCCCTGTGGAGACGACAGAGAGAGACCTAGTTCTCCGCCTCATCTCGACCGGAGGCCTCACATCCTTTGAAAACTAGAGAGGTCCGCGGAGATCAATGCTTCCAAAGGAGACGTTGCCTGACTCCTCTTGAAAATGGTTAGGAGTCCCAGGATCCCTGTCCACATGGACGGGGACCCTGGGTCTCCCGCTTCACGTGGAGACGCGTCCCAATTGCCATGCTAAGACTCGAGGAGAATCCCGAGGTGTCCCTCGCACCTAGGCAGGAGTCCTGCCGTCGCTGAACAAACACTTTTCTGGAAGGGCCCTCCCCGTGGTAACTCGAGAATATACCCCAGGTTACGGCCGCAACTCGAGAAAAACCATGAGACTTCCGACTCGTCGCGAGATGAGGCCCGATTCCCTTGCACTGCGTGCAGAGCAATTCCGTGTTCCACATCAAACGTGAAAGGAGCCTTGATTTCCTTGATGGCACTCCAGAGAAAACCCAAGATCACTGTCTCAAGTCTAGAGGGATCCTGAGTTCACTGGAGCAACACGAAAGGGCTCCGTGGACCCCAAATCAACTCGAGATGAGAGCTTAGTCCCTGGCTTCGACTCAAGAGGAATACCAACTTTCCACAAGCACCTCAAGAGGAGGCTTCTCTCAGCTACAGGTATATGAGAGGGACCCTGAGTAAGTGGCCTCAAGTGGAATGGACACCGAGATGTTCTGACTCGACATAAGGCCAGATATCCCTGCAGTGAATTGAATGCCGGCTCGTCTTGCATCTCCCAAGACGAAGGGATGTCTAAATCCCCTGTGGAGACCACAGAGAAAGACCTATTCTCCGACTCATCGCAACCGGAGGCCTCACATCCTTTGAAAACTCGAGAGGTCCGCGGAGATCAATGCTTCCAAAGGAGACATTGCCTGACTCCTCTTGAAAATGGATAGGAGTCCCAGGATCCCTGTGGCACGTGGAAAGGGAACATGGGTCTCCCGCCTCACGTGGAGACGCGTCCCACTTGCCATGCCAAGACTCGAGGAGAATCCCGAGGTGTCCCTCGAACCTAGGCAGGAGTCCTGACGTCTCTGAACGAACACGTGTCTGGAAGGGCCCTCCCCGTCGTAACTCGAGAATATACCCCAGGTTCCGGCCGCAACTCGAGAAAAACCATGAGACTTCCCCCTCGCCGCGAGATGAGGCCCTATTTTCCTGCTCTGCGTGCAGAGCAACTCCGTGTTCCACATCAAACCTGAAAGGAGCCTTGATTTCCTTGATGGCACTCTAGAGAAAACCCAAGATCACTGTCTCAGGTCTAGAGGGATCCTGAGGTCACTGTAGCAATACAAAAGGGCTCCGTGGACCCCAAATCAACTCGAGATGAGAACTTAGTCCCTGGCTTCGACTCAAGAGGAATACCAACTTTCCACAAGCACCTCAAGAGGAGGCTTCTCTCAGCTACAGGTATGTGAGAGGGACCCTGAGTTTGTGGCCTCAAGTGGAATGGACACCGAGATGCTCTGACTCGAAGTAAGCCCGGATATCCCTGCAGTGAATTGAATGCAGGCTCGTCTTGCATCTCCCAAGACGAAGGGATGTCTGAATCCCCTGTGGAGACCACAGAGAAAGACCTAGTCCTCCGCCTCATCGAGACCGGAGGCCTCACATCCTTTGAAAACTCGAGAGGTCTGCGGAGATCAATGCTTTCAAAGGAGACGATGCCTGACTACTCTTGAAAATGGATAGGAGTCCCAGGAACCCTGTGGCACGTGGAAAGGGACCCTGGGTCTCCCGCCTCACGTGGAGACGCGTGCCAATTGCCATGCCAAGACTCGAGGAGAATCCCAAGGTGTCCCTCGCACCTAGGCAGGAGTCCTGACGTCGCTGAACAAACACGTGTCTGGAAGGGCCCTCCCCGACGTAACTCGAGAATATACCTCAGGTTCCGGCCGCAACTCGAGAAAAACCGTGAGACTTCCCCCTCGCCAGCAGATGAGTCCCGATTCCGCTACACTGCATGCAGAGCAATTCCGTATCCCAGATCAAACGTGAAAAGAGCCTTGATTTCCTTGATGGCACTCCAGAGAAAACCCAAGATCACAGACTCAAATCGAGAGGGATCCTGAGGTCACTGTAGCAACACGAAAGGGCTCTGCAGACCCAAATAAACTCGAGATGTGAGGTTAGTCCCTGGCTTCGACTCAAGAGGAATACCAACTTTCCACAAGCACCTCAGGGGAGGCTTCTCTCAGCTACAAGGTATGTGAGAGGGACCCTGAGTTTGTGGCCTCAAGTGGAATGAACACCGAGATGCTCTGAGTCAAAGTAAGGACGGATATCCCTGCAGTGAATTGAATGCAGGCTCGTCTAGCATCTCCAATACGAAGGGATGTCTGCATCCCCTGTGGAGACCAGAGAGAAAGACCTAGTTCTCCGCCTCATCGCTGACGGAGGCCTCACATCCTTTGAAAACTCGAGAGGTCCGCGGAGATCAATGCTTCCAAAGGAGACGATGCCTGACTCCTCTTGAAAATGGATAGGAGTCCCAGGATCCCTGTGGCACGTGGAAAGGGACCCTGGGTCTCCCGCCTCACGTGGAGACGCGTGCCAATTGCCATGCCAAGACTCGAGGAGAATCCCGAGGTGTCCCTCGCACCTAGGAAGGAGTCCTGACGTCGCTGAATAAACACGTGTCTGGAAGGGCCCTCCCCGTCTTAACTCGAGACTATACCCCAGGTTCCGGCCTAAACTCGAGAAAAACCATGCGACTTCCCCCTCGCCGCGAGATGAGGCCCGATTTCCCTGCGCTGCATGCAGAGCAATTCCGTGTTCCACATCAAACGTGAAAGGAGCCTTGATTTCCTTGATGGCACTACAGAGAAAACCCAAGATCACTGTCTCAAGTCTAGAGGGATCCTGAGGTCACTGGAGTAACACGAAAGGGCTCCGTGGACCCCAAATCAACTCGAGATGAGAGCTTAGACCCTGGCTTCGACTCAAGAGGAATACCAACTTTCCACAAGCCCCTCAAGAGGAGGCTTCTCTCAGCTACAGGTATGTGAGAGGGACCCTGAATCTGTGGCCTCAAGTGGAATGGACACCGAGATGCTCTGACTTGAAGTAAGGCCAGATATCCCTGCAGTGAATTGAATGCAGGCTCGTCTTGCATCTCCCAAGATGAAGGGATGTCTGAATTCCCTGTGGAGACAAAAGAGGAAGACCTAGTCCTCCGCCTCATCGAGACCAGAGGCCTCACATCCTTTGAAAATTCGAGAGGTCTGCGGAGATCAATGCTTCCAAAGGAGACGATGCCTGACTCCTCTTGAAAATGGATAGGAGTCCCAGGACCCCTGTCGCACGTGGAAAGGGACCCTGGGTCCCCGCCTCACGTGGAGACGCGTCCCAAATGCCATGCCAAGACTCGAGGAGAATCCAGAGGTTCCCTCGCACCTAGACACGAGTCCTGACGTCGCTGAATAAACACGTGTATGGAAGGGCCCTCCCCGTCGTAACTCGAGAATATACCCCAGGTTCCGGCCGCAACTCGAGAAAAACCATGAGACTTCCCCCTCGCCGCGAGATGAGGCCCTTTTTCACTGCACTGTGTGCAGACCAATTCCGTATCCCATATCAAACTTGAAATGAGGCTTGATTTCCTTGATGGCACTCCAGAGAAAAAGCAAGATCACTGTCTCAAGTCTAGAGGGATCCTGAGGTCACTGTAGAAACACGAAAGGGCTCCGTGGACCCCAAATCAACTCGAGATGAGAGCTTAGTTCCTGGCTTCGACTCAAGAGGAATACCAACTTTTCACAAGCACCTCAAGAGGAGGCTTCTCTCAGCTAATGGTATGTGAGAGGGACCCTGAGTTTGTCGCCTGAAGTCGAATGGACACCGAGATGCTCTGACTCGAAGTAAGGCCGTATATCCCTGCAGTGAATTGAATGCAGGCTCGTCTTGAATCTCCCAAGACGAAGGGATGTCTCAATCACCTGTGGAGACCACAGAGAAAGACCTAGTTCTCCGCCTCTTCGTGACCGGAGGCCTCGAATCCTTTGAAAATTGGAGAGGTCAGCGGAGATCAATGCTTCCAAAGAAGCCGATGCCTGACTCCTCTTGAAAATGGATAGGAGTTCCAGGATCCCTCTGGCACCTGAAAGGGACCGTTGGTCTCCCTTTTCACGTGGAGACGCGTCCCAATTGCCATGCCAAGACTCGAGGAGAATCCCGAGGTGTCCCTCGCACCTAGGCAAGAGTCCTGACGTCGCTGAACAAACACGTGTCTGGAAGGGCCCTCCCCGACGTAACTCGAGAATATACCCCAGGTTCCGGCCGCAACTCGAGGAAAACCATGAGACTTCCCCCTTGCTGCGAGATGAGTCCCGATTCCCCTGCACTGCGTGCAGAGCAATTCCGTATCCCACATCAAACGTGAAAAGAGCCTTGAATTCCTTGATGGCACTCCAGAGAAAACCCAAGATAACTCTCAAGTCTAGAGGGATCCTGAGGTCACTGTAGCAACACAAAAAGGCTCCGTGGACCCCAAATCAACTCGAGATGAGAGCTTAGTCCCTGGGTTCGACTCAAGAGGAATACCAACTTTCCACAAGCACCTCAAGAGGAGGCTTCTCTCAGCTACAGGTATGAGAGAGGGACCCTGAATTTGTGGCCTCAAGTGGAATGAACAACGAGATGCTCTGACTCGAAGTAAGGCCGGATATCCCTGCAGTGAATTGAATGCAGGATCGTCTTGCATCTCCAAGACGAAGGGATGTCTGAATCCCCTGTTGAGACCAGAGAGAAAGACCTAGTTCTCCGCCTCATCGCGACCGGAGGCCTCACATCCTTTGAAAACTCGAGAGGTCCGCAGAGATCAATGCTTCCAAAGGAGACGATGCCTGACTCCTCTTGCAAATGGATCGGAGTCCCAGGATCCCTGTGGCACGTGGAAAGGGACCCTGGGTCTCCCGCCTCACGTGGAGACGCGTCCCAATTGCCATGCCAAGACTCGAGGAGAATCCCGAGGTGTCCCTCGCACATAGACAGGAGTCCTGACGTCGCTGAACAAATACGTGTCTGGAAGGGCCCTCCGGGTCGTAACTCGAGAATATACCCCATGTTCCGGCCGCAACTCGAGAAAAACCAGGAGACTTCCCCCTTGCCGCGAGATGAAGCCCGATTCCCCTGCACTACGTGCAGAGCAATTCCTTGTTCCACATCAAACGTGAAAGGAGCCTTGATTTCCTTGATGGCACTCCAGAGAAAACCCAAGATTACTCTCTCAAGTCTAGAGGGATCCTGAGGTCACTATAGCAACACGAAACGGCTCCTGGACCCCAAATCAACTCGAGATGAGAGCTTATTCCCTGGCTTCGACTCAAGAGTCATACCAACTTTCCACAAGCACCTCAAGAGGAGGCTTCTCTCAGCTACAGGTATGTGAGAGGGACCCTGAATTTGTGGCCTCAAGTGGAATGGACACTGAGATGCTGTCTCGAAGTAAGGCCGGATATCCCTGCAGTGAATTGAATGCAGGCTCATCTTGCATCCCCCAGACGAAGGGATGTCTGCATCCCCTGTGGAGACCACAGAGATAGACCTAGTTCTCCGCCTCATCGCGACCGGAGGCCTCACATCCTTTGAAAACTCGAGAGGTCCGCGGGGATCCATGTTTCCAAATTAGACGATGCCTGACTACTCTTGAAAATGGATAGGAGTCCCAGGATCCCTGTGGCACGTCGAAAGGGACACTGGGTCTCCCGCCTCACGTGAAGACGCGTGCCAATTGCCATGCCGAGACTCGACGAGAATCCCGAGGTGTCCCTCGCACCTAGGCAGGAGTCCTGACATCGCTGAACAAACACGTGTCTGGAAGGGCCCTCCCCGTTGTAACTCGAGAATATACCCCAGGTCCCCGCCGCAACTCGAGAAAAACCATGAGACTTCCCCCTCGCCTCGAGATGAGGCCCGATTCCCCTGCACTGCGTGCAGAGCAGTTTCGTGTTCCACATCAAACGTGAAAGGAGCCTTGATTTCCTTGATGGCACTCCAGAGAAAACCCAAGATCACTGTCTCAAGTCTAGAGGGATCCTGAGGTCACTGGAGCAACACGAAAGGGCTCCGTGGACCCCAAATCAACTCGAGATGAGACCTTAGTCCTTGGCTTCGAATCAAGAGGAATATCAACTTTCCACAAGCACCTCAAAAGGAGGATTCTCTCAGCTACAGGTATGAGAGAGGGACCCTGAATTTGTGGCCTCAAGTGGAATGAACAACGAGATGCTCTGACTCGAAGTAAGGCCGGATATCCCTGCAGTGAATTGAATGCAGGATCGTCTGGCATCTCCAAGACGAAGGGATGTCTGAATCCCCTGTTGAGACCAGAGAGAAAGACCTAGTTCTCCGCCTCATCGCGACTGGAGGCCTCACATCCTTTGAAAACTCGAGAGGTCCGCGGAGATCAATGCTTCCAAAGGAGATGATGCCTGACTCCTCTTGAAAATGGATAGGAGTCCCAGGATCCCTGTGGCACGTGGAAAGGGAACCTGGGTCTCCCGCCTCACGTGGAGACGCGTCCCAATTGCCATGCCAAGACTCGAGGACAATCCCGAGTTGTCCCTCGCACCTAGGCAGGAGTCCTGACATCGCTGAACAAACACGTGTCTGGAAGAGCCCTCCCCATCGTAACTCGAGAATATACCCCAGGTTCCGGCCGCAACTTGAATAAAACCATGAGACTTCCCCCTCGCCGCGAGATGAGGCCTGATTCCCCTGCACTGCATGCAGAGCAATTCCGTGTTCCACATCAAAAGTGAAAGGAACCTTCATTTCCTTGATGGCACTCCAGAGAAAACCCAGAGTCACTGTCTGAAGTCTAGAGGGATCCTGAGGTCACTGGAGCAACAGGAAAGGGCTCCATGGACACCAAATCAACTCGAGATGAGAGCTTAGTCCCTGTCTTCGACTCAAGAGGAATACCAAGTTTCCACAAGCACCTCAAGAAGAGGCTTCTCTCAGCTACATGGATGTGAGAGGTACCCTGAGTTTGTGGCCTCAAGTGGAATGGACACCGAGATGCTCTGACTCGAAGTAAGGCCGGATATCCCTGCAGTGAATTGAATGCAGGCTCGTATTGCATCTCCCAAGACGAAGGGATGTCTGAATGCCCTGTGGAGACCACAGAGAAAGACCTAGTCCTCCGCCTCATCGCGACCGGAGGCCTCACATCCTTTGAAAACTCGAGAGGTCCGCAGAGATCAATGCTTCCAAAGGAGACGATGCCTGACTCCTCTTGAAAATGGATAGGAGTCCCAGGATCCCTGTGGCACGTGGAAAGGGACCCTGGGTCTCCCGCTTCACGTGGAGACGCGTCCCAATTGCCATGACAAGATTCGAGGAGAATCCCGAGGTGTCCCTCACAGCTAGGCACGAGTCCTGACGTCGCTGAACAAACACGTGTCTAGAAGGGCCCTCCCCGTCGTAACTCGAGAATATACCCCAGGTTCCGGCCGCAACTCGAGAAAAACCATGAGATTTCCCCCTCGCCGCCAGATGATTCCCGATTCCCCTGCACTGCGTGCAGTACAATTCCGTGTTCCACATCAAACGTGTAAGGAGCCTTGATTTCCTTGATGGCACTCCAGAGAAAACCCAAGATCACTGTCTCAAGTCTAGAGGGATCCTGAGGTCACTGGAGCAACACGAAATTTCCCCTTAGACCCCAAATCAACTCGAGATGAGAGCTTAGTCCCTGGCTTCGACTCAAGTGGAATACCAACTTTCCACAAGCACCTTAAGAGGAGGCTTCTCTAAGCTACAGGTATGTGAGAGGGACCCTGAGTTTGTGGCCTCAAGTGGAATGGACACCGAGATGCTCTGACTCGAAGTAAGGCGGGATATCCCTGTAGTGAATAGAATGCAGGCTCGTCTTGCATCTCCCAAGACGAAGGGATGTCTGAATCCCCTGTGGAGACGACAGAGAAAGACCTAGTCCTCCGCCTCATCGCGAACGGAGACATCACATCCTATGAAAAATCGAGAGGTCTGCGGAGATCAATGCTTCCAAAGGAGACGATGCCTGACTCCTCTTGAAAATGGATAGGAGTCCCAGGATCCATCTGACACGTGGAGAGGGACCCTGGGTCTCCCGCCTCACGTGGAGACGCGTCCCAATTGCCATGCCAAGACTCGAGGAGAATCCCGAGGTGTCCCTCGCACCTAGGCAGGAGTCCTAACGTCGCTGAGCAAACACGTTTCTGGAAGGGCCCTCCCCGTCGTAACTCGAGAATATACCCCAGATTCCCGCCGCAACTCGGGAAAAACAATGAGACTTCAAATTCGCCGCGAGAAAAGGCCCAATTACCCTGCACTGCGTGCAGAGCAATTCCGTGTTCCACATCAAACATGATGGGAGCCTTGATTTCCTTGATGGCACTCCAGAGAAAACCCAAGATCACTGTCTCAAGTCTAGAGGGATCCTGAGGTCACTGGAGCAACACGAAAGGGCTCCGTGGATCCCAAATCAACGCGGATGAGAGCTTAGTCCCTGGCTTCGACTCAAGAGGAATACCAACTTTCCACAAGCACCTCAAGAGGAGGCTTCTCTCAGCTACAGTTATGTGAGAGGGACCCTGATTTTGTGGCCTCAAGTGGAATGGACACCGAGATGCTCTGACTCGAGGTAAGGCCGAATATCGCTGCAGTGAATTGAATGCAGGGTCGTCTTGCATCTCCCAAGATGAAGGGATGTCTGAATCCCCTGTGGAGACCACAGAGAAAGACCTAGTTCTCCACCTCATCGCGACCGGAGGCCTCACATCCTTTGAAAACTCGAGAGGTCCGCGGAGATCAATGCTTCCAAAGGAGAAGATGCCTGACTCCTCTTGAAAATGGATAGGAGTCCCAGGATCCCTGTGGCACGTGGAAAGGGACCCTGGGTCTCCCGCCTCACGTGGAGACGCGTCCCAATGGCAATGCCAAGACTCGAGGAGAATCCCGAGGTGTCCCTGGCACCTAGGCAGGCGTCCTGACGTCGCTGAACAAACACGTGTCTGGAAGGGCCCTCCCCGTAGTAACTTGAGAATGTACCCCAGGTTCCGGCCGCAACTCGAGAAAAATCATGAGACTTCCCCCTCGACGCGAGATGAGGTCCGATTCCCCTGCACTGCGTGCAGAGCAATTCCGTGTTCCACATCAAACGTGAAAGGACCCTTGATTTCCTTGATGGCACTCCAGAGAAAACCCAAGATCACTGTCTCAAGTCTAGAGAGATCCTGAGGTCACTGTAGCAACACGAAAGGGCTCCATGGACCCTAAATCAACTCGAGATGAGAGCTTAGTCCCTGGCTTCGACTCAAGGGGAATACCAACTTTCCACAAGCACCTCAAGAGGAGGCTTCTCTCAGCTACAGGTATGTGAGAGGGACCCTGAGTTTGTGGCCTCAAGTAGAATGGACACCGAGATGCTCTGACTCGAAGTAAGGCCGGATATCCCTGCAGTGAATTGAATGCAGGCTCGTCTTGCATCTCCCAAGACGAAGGGGTGTCTGAATCCCTTGTGGAGACCACAGAGAAAGACCTAGTTCTCCGCCTCATCACGACCGGAGGCATCACATCCTTTGAAAACTCGAGAGGTCCGCGGAGATCAATGCTTCCAAAGGAGACGATGCCTGACTCCTCTTGAAAATGGACAGGAGTCCCAGAATCCCTGTGGCACGTGGAAAGGGACCCTGGGTCTCCCGCCTCACGTGGAGACGCGTCCCAATTGCCATGCCAAGATTCGAGGAGAATCACGAGTTGTGCCTCACACCTAGGCAGGAGTCCTGACTTCGCTGAACGAACACGTGTCTGGAAGGGTCCTCCCCGTCGTAACTCGAGAACATACCCCAGGTTCCAGCCGCAACTCGAGAAAAACCATGAGACTTCCCCCTCGCCGCGAGATGAGGCCCGATTCCCCTGCACTGCATGCAGAGCAATTCCGTGTTCCACGTCAAACGTGAAAGGAGCCTTGATTTCCTTGATGGCACTCCAGAGAAAACCCAAGATCGCTGTCTGAAGTCTAGAGGGATCCTGAGGTCACTGTAGCAACAGGAAAGGGCTCCGTGGACCCCAAATCAACTCGAGATGAGAGCGTAGTCCCTGGCTTCGACTCAAGAGGAATACCAACTTTCCAGAAGCACCTCAAGAGGAGGCTTCTCTCAGCTACAGGTATGTGAGAGGGACCCTGAGTTTGTGGCCTCAAGTGGAATGGACACGGAGATGCTCTGACTCGAAGTAAGGCCAGATATCCCTGCAGTGAATTGAATGCAGGCTCGTCTTGCATCTCCCAAGACGAAGGGATGTCTGAATCCCCTGTGGAGACCACAGAGAAAGACCTCGTTCTCCGCCTCATCGCGACCAGGACGCCTCACATCCTTTGAAAACTCGAGAGTTCCGCGGAGATCAATGCTTCCAAAGGAGAATGCCTGACTCCTCTTGAAAATGGATAGGTGTCCCAGGATCCTTGTGGCACGTGGAAAGGGACCCTGGGTCTCCCGCCTCACGTGGAGACGGGTCCCAATTGCCATTCCAAGACTCGAGGTGAATCCCGAGTTGTCCCTCGCACCTAGGCAGGAGTCCTGACGTCGCTGAACAAACACGTGTCTGGAAGGGCCCTCCCCGTCGTAACTCCAGAATATACCCCAGGTTCCGGCCGCAACTCGAGAAAAACCATGAGACTTCCCCCTCGCGGCAAGATGAGGCCCGATTCCCCTGCACTACGAGCAAAGCAATTGCGTGTTCCACATCAAACGTGAAAGGAGCCTTGATTACCTTGATGGCACTCCAGAGAAAACCCAAATCACTGTCTCAATTCTAGAGGGTCCTGAGGTCACTGTAGCAAGACGAAAGGGCTTCGTGTGCCGCAAACAACTCGAGATGAGAGCTTCGTCCCTGCCTTCGACTCAAGATGAATACCAACTTTCCACAAGCACCTCAAGAGGAGGCTTCTGTCACCTTCAGGTATGTGAGAGGGACCCTGAGCTGGTGGCCTCAAGTCGAATGGATAGCGTGATGCTCTGACTCGAAGTAAGGCCGGATATCCCTGCAGTGAATTGAATGCAGGCTCGTTTTGCATCTCCCAACAGGAAGGGATGTCTGAATCCACTGTGGAGACCACAGAGAAAGACCTAGTTCTCCGCCTCATCCCGAATTGAGGCCTCACATCCTTTGAAACCTCGAGAGGTGTGCGGAGATCAATGCTTCCAAACGAGACGATGCCTGACTCCTCTTGAAAATGGAAAGGGGTCCCAGGATCCCTGTGGCACGTGGAAAGGGACCCTGGGTCTCCCGCCTCACGTGGAGACGCGTCCCAATTGCCATGCCAAGACTCGAGGAGAATCCCGAGTTGTGCCTCGCACCTAGGCAGGAGTCCTGACGTCGCTGAACAAGCAGGTGTCTGGAAGGGCCCTCCCCGTCGTAACTCGAGAACATACCCCAGGTTTCGGCCGCAACTCGACAAAAACCATGAGATTTCCCCCTCGGCGCGAGATGAGGCCCGATTCCGCTGCACTGCGTGCAGAGCAATTGCGTGTTCCACATCAAACGTGAAAGGAGCCTTGATTTCCTTGATGGCACTCCAGAGAAAATCCAAGATCACTGTCTCAAGTCTAGAGGGATCCTGAGGTCACTGTAGCAACACGAAAGAGCTCCGTGGACCCCAAATCAACTCGAGATGAGAGCTTACTCCCTGGCTTCGACTCAAGAGGAATACCAACTTTCCACAAGCACCTCAAGATGAGGTTTCTCTCAGCTACATTTATGTGAGAGGGACCCTGAGTGTGTGGCCTCAAATGTAATGGACACCGAGATGCACTGATTCGAATAAAGGCCGGATATCCCTGCAGTGAATTGAATGCAGGCTCGTCTTGCATCTCCTAAGAAGAAGGGATGTATGAATCCCCTGTGGAGACCATAGAGAAAGACATTGTTCTCCGCCTCATCGCGACGTGAGTCCTCACATCCTTTGAGAACTCGAGAGGTCCGCGGAGATCAATGCTTCCAAAGGAGACGATGCCTGACACCTCTTGAAAATGGATAGGAGTCCCAGGATCCCTGTGGCACATGGAAAGGGACCCTGGATCTCCTGCCTCACGTGGAGTCGCGTCCCAATTGCCATGCCAAGACTCGAGGAGAATCCCGAGGTGTCCCTCGCACCGACGCAGGAGTCCTGACGTCGCTGAACAAACACGTGTCTGGAACGGACCTCCCCGTCGTAACTCGAGAATATACCCCAGGTTCCGGCCGCAACTCGAGAAAAACCATGAGACTTCCCGCTCGCCGCGAGATGAGGCACGATTCCCCTGCACTGCGTGCAGAGCAATTCCGTGTTCCACATCAAACGTGAAAGGAGCCTTGATTTCCTTGATGGCACTCCAGAGAAAACCCGAGATCACTGTCTCAAGTCTAGAGGGATCCTGAGGTCACTGTAGCAACACGAAATGGGTCCATGGACCCCAAATCAACTCGTGATGAGAGCTTAGTCACTGGCTTCGACTCTATAGGAATAGCAACTTTCCACAAGCACCTCAAGAGGAGGCTTCTCTCAGATAAAGTTATGTGAGAGGGCCCTGAGTTGGGGATTCAAGTGGAATGGACACCGAGAAGCTCTGACTCGAAGTAAGGCTGGATATCCCTGCAGTGAATTGAATGCAGGCTCGTCTTGCATCTCCCAAGACGAAGGGATGTCTGAATGCCCTGTGGAGACCACAGAGAAAGACATAGATCTCCGCCTCATCGCGACCGGAGGCCTCACATCCTTTGAAAACTTGAGAGGTCCGCGGAGGTCAATGCTTCCAAAGGAGACTATGCCTGACTCCTCTTGAAAATGGATAGGAGTCCCTGGATCCGCGTGGCACGTGGAAAGGGACCCTGGGTCTCCCGCCTCACGTGGAGACGCGTCCCAATTGCCATGCCAAGACTCGAGGATAATCACGAGGTGTCCCTCACACCTAGGCAGGAGTCCTGACGTCACTGAACAAACACGTGTCTGGAAGGGCCCTCCCCGTCGTAACTCGAGAATATACCCCGGGTTCCTGCCGCAACTCGAGAAAAACCATGAGACATCCCCCTCGCCACGAGATGAGGCCCGATTTACCTGCACTGCATGCAGAGCAATTCCGTGTTCCACATCAAACGTGAAAGGAGCCTTGATTTCCTTGATGGCACTCCAGAGAAAACCCAAGATCACTGTCTCAAGTCTAGAGGGATCCTGAGGTCACTGTAGCAACAAGAAAGGTCTCCGTGGACCCCAAATCAAGTCGAGATGAGAGCTTAGTCCCTGGCTTCGATTCAAGACGAATACCAACTTTCCACATGCACCTCAAGAGGCGGTTTCTGTCAGCTACAGGTATGTGCGAGGGACCCTGAGTTTGTGGCCTCAAGTAGAATGGACACCGAGATGCTCTGACTCGAAGTAAGGCCGGATATCCCTGCAGTGAATTGAATGCAGGCTCGTCTTGCATCTCCCAAGAAGAAGGAATGTCTGAATCCCCTGTGGATACCACAGAGAAAGACCTAGTTCTCCGCCTCATCGCGAACGGAGGCATCACATCCTTTGAAAACTCGAGAGGTCCGCTGAGATCTAGGCTTCCAAAGGAGACGATGCCTGACTCCTCTTGAAAATGGATAGGAGTCCCAGGATCCCTGTGGCACGTGGAAAGGGACACTGGGTCTCGCACCTCACGTGGAGCCGCGTCCCAATTGCCATGCCAAGACTCGAGGAGAATCCCGAGGTGTCCCTCGCACCTAGGCAGGAGTCCTGACATCGCTGAACAAACACGTGTCTGGAAGTGCCCTCCCCGTCGTAAGTCGAGAATATACCCCAGGTTCCGGCCGCAACTCGAGAAAAACCATGAGACTTCCCCCTCTCCGCGAGATGAGGCCCGATTCCCCTGCACTGCGTGCAGAGCAATTCCGTGTTCCACATCAAACGTGAAAGGAGCCTTAATTTCCTTGATGGCACTCCAGAGAAAACCCAAGATAACTGTCTCAAGTCTAGAGGGATCCTGAGGTCACTGGAGCAACACGAAAGGGCTCCGTGGACCCCAAATCAACTCGAGATGAGAGCTTTTCCCTGGCTTCGACTCAAGAGAAATACCAACTTTCCACAAGCACCTCAAGAGGAGGCTACTCTCAGCTATAGGTATGTGAGAGGGACCCTGAGTTTGTGGCCTCAAGTGGAATGGACACCGAGATGCTCTGACTCAAAGTAAGGCCGGATATCCCTGCAGTGAATTGAATGCATGCTCGTCTTGCATCTCCCAAGACGAAGGGATGTCTGAATCCCCTGTGGAGACCACAGAGAAAGACCTAGTTCTCGGCCTCACCGCGACCGGATGCCTCACATCCTTTGAAAACTCGAGAGGTCCACGCAGAACAAAGCTTCCAAAGGAGACGATGCCTGACTCCTCTTGAAAATGGATAGGAATACCAGGATCCCTGTGGCACGTGGAACGGGACCCTGGGTCTCCCGCCTCACGTGGAGACGCGTCCCAATTGCCATGCCAAGACTCGAGGAGAATACCGAGGTGTCCCTCGCACCTAGACAGGAGTCCTGACGTCGCTGAACAAACACGTGTCTGGAAGGGCCCTCCCCGTCGTAATTCGAAAATATAAATCAGGTTCCGGCAGCAACTCGAGAAAAAATATGAGACTTCCCCCTCGCCGCGAGATGAGGCCCGATTCCCCTGCATTGCGTGCAGAGCAATTCAGTGTTCCACATCAAACGTGAAAGGAGCCTTGATTTCCTTGATGGCAATCCAGACAAAACCCAAGATCACTGTCTCAAGTCTAGAGGGATCCTGAGGTCACTGGAGCAACACGAAAGGGCTCCGTGGACCCCAAATCAACTCGAGATGAGAGCTTAGCCCCTGGCTTCGACTCAAGAGGAATACCAACTTTCCACAAGCACCTCAAGAGGAGGCTTCTCTCAGCTACAGGTATTTGAGAGGGACCCTGAGTTTGTGGCCTCAAGTGCAATGGACACCGAGATGCTCTGACTCGAAGTAAGGCCGGATATCCCTGCAGTGAATTGAATGCAGGCTCGTCTTGCATCTCTCAAGACGAAGGGATGTCTGAATCCCCTGTGGAGACCACAGAGAAAGAACTAGTTCTCCGCCTCATCGCGACAGGAGGCCTCACATCATTTGAAAACTCGATAGGTCCGCGGAGATCAATGCTTCCAAAGGAGACGATGCCTGACTCCTCTTGAAAATGGATAGGAGTCCCAGGATCCCTGTGGCACGTGGAAAGGTACCCTGGGTCTCCCGCCTCACGTGGAGACGCGTCCCAATTGCCATGCCAAGACTCGAGGAGAATCCCGAGGTGTCCCTCGCACCTAGGCAGGAGTCCTGACGTCGCTGAACAAACACGTGTCTGGAAGGGCCCTCCCCGTCGTAACTCGAGAATATACCCCAGGTTCCGGCCGCAACTCGAGAAAAACCATGAGACTTCCCCCTCGCCGCGAGATGAGTCCCGATTCCCCTGCACTGCGTTCAGAGCAATTCCGTGTTCCACATCAAACGTGAAAGGAGCCTTGATTTCCTTGATGGCACTCCAGAGAAAACCCAAGATCACTGTCTCAAGTCTAGAGGGATCCTGAGGTCACTGGAGCAACAAGAAAGGGCTCCGTGGACCCCAAATCAACTCGAGATGAGAGCTTAGTCCCTTGCTTCGAGTCAAGAGGAATACCAACTGTCCACAATCACCTCAAGAGGAGGCTTCTCTCAGCTACAGGTATGTGAGAGGGACCCTGAGTTTGTGGCCTCAAGTGGAATGGACACCGAGATGCTCTGACTCGAAGTAAGGCCGGATATCCCTGCAGGGAATTGAATGCAAGCTCGTCTTGCATCTCCCAAGACGAAGGGATGTCTGAATCCGCTGTGGAGACCACAAAGAAAGACCTGGTCCTCCGCCTCATCGTGACCGGAGGCCTCACATCCTTTGAAAATTCGAAAGGTATGCGGAGATCAATGCTTCCAAAGTAGACGATGCCTGACTCCTCTTGAAAATGGATAGGAGTCCCACAATCCCTGTGTCACGTGGAAAGGGACCCTGGGTCTCCCGCCTCACGTGGAGACGCGTCCCAATTGCCATGCCAAGACTCGAGGAGAATCCCGAGGTGTCCCTCGCACCTAGGCAGGAGTCCTGACGTCGCTGAACAAACACGTGTCTGGAAGGGCCCTCCCCGTCGTAACTCGAGAATATACCCCAGGTTCCAGCCGCAACTCGAGAAAAACCATGAGACTTCCCCCTCGCCGCGAGATGAGGCCCGATTCCCCTACACTGCGTGCAGAGCAATTCCGTGTTCCACATCAAACGTGAAAGGAGCCTTGATTTCCTTGATGGCACTCCAGAGAAAACCCAAGATCACTGTCTCAAGTCTAGAGGAATCCTGAGGTCACTGTAGCAACAAGAAAGGGCTCCGTGGACCCCAAATCAACTCGAGATGAGAGCTTAGTCCCTGGCTTCGACTCAACAGGAATACCAACTTTTCACAAGCAACTCAAGAGGAGGCTTCTCTCAGCTACAGGTATGTGAGAGGGACCCTGAGTTTGTGGCCTCAAGTGGAATGGACAACGAGATGCTCTGACTCGAAGTAAGGCCGGATATCCCTGCAGTGAATTGAATGCAGGCTCGTCTTGCATCTCCCAAGACGAAGGGATGTCTGAATCCCCTGTGGAGACCACAGAGAAAGACCTAGATCTCCGCCTCATCGCGACCGGAGGCCTCACATCCTTTGAACACTCGAGAGGTCTGCGGAGATCAATGCTTTCAAAGGAGACGATGCCTGACTCCTCTTGAAAATGGATAGGAGTCCCAGGATCCCTGTGGCACGTGGAAAGGGACCCTGGGTCTCCCGCCTAACGTGGAGACGCGTCCCAATTGCCATGCCAAGACTCGAGGAGAATCCCGAGGTGTCCCTCGCACCTAGGCAGGAGTCCTGACGTCGCTGAACAAACACGTGTCAGGAAGGGCCCTCCCCGTCGTAACTCGAGAATATACCCAAGGTTCCGGCCGCAACTCGAGAAAAATCATGAGACTTCCCCCTCGCCG
This sequence comes from Dama dama, assembly GCF_033118175.1. Taxonomy (NCBI): domain Eukaryota; kingdom Metazoa; phylum Chordata; class Mammalia; order Artiodactyla; family Cervidae; genus Dama; species Dama dama. Next base: position 5,506,756 of record NC_083697.1, on the reverse strand, counting down.
CGAGATGAGGCCCGATTCCCCTGCACTGCATGCAGAGCAATTCCGTGTTCCACATCAAACGTGAAAGGAGCCTTGATTTCCTTGATGGCACTCCAGAGAAAACCCAAGATCACTGTCTCAAGTCTAGAGGGATCCTGAGGTCACTGGAGCAACACGAAAGGGCTCCGTGGACCCCAAATCAACTCGAGATGAGATCTTAGTCCCTGGCTTCGACTCAAGAGGAATACGAACTTTCCACAAGCACCTCAATAGGAGGCTTGTCTCAGCTACAGGTATGTGAGAGGGACCTTGAGTTTGTGGCCTCAAGTGGAATGGACACCGAGATGCTCTGACTAGAAGTAAGGCCGGATATCCCTGCAGTTAATTGAATGCAGGCTCATCTTGCATCTCCAAAGATGAAGGGATGTCTGAATCCCCTGTGGAGACCACAGAGAAAGACCTAGTCCTCCGCCTCATAGCGACCGGTGGCCTCACACCCTTTGAAAACTTGAGAGGTCCGCGGAGATCAATGCTTCCAAAGGAGACGATGCCTGACTCCTCTTGAAAATGGATAGGAGTCCCAGGATCCCTGTGGCACGTGGAAAGGGACCCTGGGTCTCCCGCCTCACGTGGAGACGCGTCCCAATTGCCATGCCAAGACTCGAGGAGAATCCCGAGGTGTCCCTCGCACCTAGGCAGGAGTCCTGACGTCGCTGAACAAACACTTGTCAGGAAGGGCCCTCCCCGTCGTAACTCGAGAATATACCCCAGGTTCCGGCCGCAACTCGAGAAAAATCATGAGACTTCCCCCTCGCCGCGAGATGAGGCCCGATTCCCCTGCACTGCATGCAGAGCAATTCCGTGTTCCACATCAAACGTGAAAGGAGCCTTGATTTCCTTAATGGCACTCCAGAGAAAACCCAAGATCACTGTATCAAGTCTAGAGGGATCCTGACGTCAATGGAGCAACACGAAAGGGCTCCGTGGACCCCAAATCAACACGAGATGCAATCTTAGTCCCTGGCATCGACTCAAGAGGAATACCAACTTTCCACAAGCACCTCAATAGGAGGCTTGTCTCAGCTACAGGTATGTGAGAGGGACCCTGAGTTTGTGGCCTCAAGTGGAATGGACACCGTGATGCTCTGATTAGAAGTAAGGCCGGATATCCCTGCAGTGAATTGAATGCAGGCTCATCTTGCATCTCCCAAGATGAAGGGATGTCTGAATCCCCTGTGGAGACCACAGAGAAAGACCTAGTCCTCCGCCTCATCGCGACCGGAGGCCTCACACCCTTTGAAAACTCGAGAGGTCCGCGGAGATCAATGCTTCCAAAGGAAACGATGCCTGACTCCTCTTGTAAATGATAGGAGTCCCAGGATATCTGTGGCACGTGGAAAGGGACCCTGGGTCTCCCGCCTCACGTGGAGACGCGTCCCAATTGCCATGCCAAGACTCGAGGAGAATCCCGAGGTGTCCCTCGCACCTAGGCAGGAGTCCTGACGTCGCTGAACAAACACGTGTCTGGAAGGGCCCTCCCCGTCGTAACTCGAGAATATACCCCAGGTTCCGGCCGCAACTCGAGAAAAACCATGAGACTTCTCCCTCGCCCCGAGATGAGGCCCGATTCCCCTGCACTGGGTGCAGAGCAATTGCGTGTTCCACATCAAGCCTGAAAGGAGCCTTGATTTCCTTGATGGCACTCCAGAGAAAACCCAAGATCACTGTCTCAAGTCTAGAGGGATCCTGAGGTCACTGTTGCAACAAGAAAGGGCTGCGTGGACCACAAATCAACTCGAGAGGAGAGCTTCGTCTCTGGCTTCGACTCAAGAGGAATACCAACTTTCCACAAGCACCTCAAGAGGAGGCTGCTCTCAGCTACAGGTATGTGAGAGGGACCCTGAATTTGTGGCCTCAAGTGGACTGGACACCGAGATGCTCTGACTCGAAGTAAGCCCGGATATCCCAGCAGAGAATTGAATGCAGGCTTGTCTTGCATCTCCCAAGAAGAAGGGATGTCTGAATCCCCTGTGCATAACACCGAGAAAGACCTAGTCCTCCACCTCAATGCGACCGGAGGCCTCACATCCTTTGAAAACTCGAGAGGTCTGCGGAGATCAATGCTTCTAAAGGAGACGATTCCTGACTCCTCTAGAAAATGGATAGGAGTCCCAGGATCCCTGTGGCACGTGGAAAGGGACCCTGGGTCTCCCGCCTCACGTGGAGACGAGTCCCAATTGCCATGCCAAGACTCGAGGAGAATCCCGAGGTGTCCCTCGCACCTAGGCAGGAGTGCTGACGTCGCTGAACAAACACGTGTCTGGAAAGGCCCGCCCCGTCGTAACTCGAGAATACACCCCAGGTTCTGGCCGCAACACGAGAAAAACCATGAGACTTCCCCCTCGCCGCGAGATGAGGCCCGATTCCCCTGCACTGCGTGCAGAGCAATTCCGTGTTCCACATCAAACGTGAAAGGAAACTTGATTTCCTTGATGGCACTCCAGAGAAACCCCAAGATCACTGTCTCAAGCCTAGAGGGATCCTGAGGTCACTGTAGCAAGAGGAAAGGGCTCCGTGGACCCCAAATCAACTCGAGATGAGAGCTCAGTCCCTGGCTTCGACTCAAGAGGAATACCAACTTTCCACAAGCACCTCAAGAGGAGGCTTCTCTCAGCTATAGGTATGTGAGAGGGACCCTGAATTTGTGGCCTTAAGTGGAATGGACACCGAGATGCTCTGACTCGAAGTAAGGCCGGATATCCCTGCAGTGAATTGAATGCAGGCTCGCCTTGCCTCTCCCAAGACGAAGGGTTGTCTGAATCCCCTGTGGAGACCACAGAGAAAGACCTAGTCCTCCGCCTCATCGCGACCGGAGGCCTCACATCCTTTGAAAACTCGAGAGGTCCGCGGAGATCAATGCTTCCAAAGGAGACGATGCCTGACTCCTCTTGAAAATGGATAGGAGTCCCAAGATCCCTGTGGCACGTGGAAAGGAACACTGGGTCTCCCGCCTCACGTGGAGACGCGTCCCAATTGCCATGCGAAGACTCGAGGAGAATCCCGAGGTGTCCCTCGCACATAGGCAGGAGTGCTGTCGTCGCTGAACAAACATGTGTCTGGAAGGGCCCGCCCCGTCGTAACTCGAGAATATACCCCAGGTTCCGGCCGCAACTCGAGAAAATCCATGAGACTTCCCCCTCGCCGCGAGATGAGGCCCGATCCCCCTGCACTGCATGCAGAGCAATTCCGTGTTCCACATCAAACGTGAAAGGAGCCTTGATTTCCTTGATGGCACTCCAGAGAAACCCCAAGATCACTGTCTCAAGTCTAGAGGGATCCTGAGGTCACTGTAGCAATACGAAAGGGCTCCGTGGACCCCAAATCAACTCGAGATGAAAACTTATTCCCTGGCTTCGACTCAAGAGGAATACCAACTTTCCACAAGCACCTCAAGAGGAGGCTTCTCTCAGCTACAGGTATGTGAGAGGGACCCTGAGTTTGTGGCCTCAAGTGGAATGGACACCGAGATGCTCTGACTCGAAGTAAGCCCGGATATCCCTGCAGTGAATTGAATGCAGGCTCGTCTTGCATCTCCCAAGACGAAGGGATGTCTGAATCCACTGTGGAGACCACAGAGAAAACCTAGTTCTCCGCCTCATCGCGACCGGAGGCCTCTAATCCTTTGAAAACTCGAGAGGTCCGCGGAGATCAAGGCTTCCAAAGGAGACGATGCCTGACTCCTCTTGAAAATGGATAGGAGTCCCAGGATCCCTGTGGCACGTGGAAAGGGACCCTGGGTCTCCCGCCTCACGTGCAGACGCGTCCCAATTGCCATGCCAAGACTCGAGGAGAATCCCGAGGTGTCCCTCGCACCTAGGCTGGAGTCCAGATGTCGCTGAACAAACACGTGTCTGGAAGGGCCCTCCCCATCGCAACTCGAGAATATACCCCAGGTTCTGGCCGCAACTCGAGAAAAACCATGAGACTTCCCCCTCGCCGCGAGAGGAGGCCCGATTCCCCTGCACTGCGTGCAGAGCAATTCCGTGTTCCACATCAAACGTGAAAGGAGACTTGATTTCCGTGATGGCACTCCAGGGAAAACCCAAGATCACTGTCTCAAGTCTAGAGGGATCCTGAGGTCACTGGAGCAACACGAAAGGGATCCGTGGACCCCCAAATCAACTCGAGATGAGAGCTTAGTCCCTCGCTTTGACTCAAGAGGAATATCAACTTTCCACAAGCACCTCAAGAGGAGGCTTCTCTCAGCTACAGGTATGTAAGAGGGACCCTGAATTTGTGGCCTCAAGTGGTATGGACACCGAGATGCTCTGACTCGAAGTAAGGCTGGATATCCCAACAGTGAAATGAATGCAGGCTCGTCTTGCATCTCCCAAGACGAAGGGATGTCTGAATCCCCTGTGGAGACAACAGAGAAAACCCAGTTCTCTGCATCATCGCGACCGGAGGCCTCACATCCTTTGAAAACTCAAGAGGTCCGCAGAGATCAATGCTTCCAAAGGAGACGATGCCTGACTCCTCTTGAAAATGGATAGGAGTCCCAGGATCCCTGTGGCACGTGGAAAGGGACCCTGGGTCTCCCGCCTCACGTGGAGATGCGTCCCAATTGCCATGCCATGACTGGAGAGAATCCTGAGTTGTCCCTAGCACCAAGGCAGGAGTCCTCACGTCGCTGAACAAACACGTGTCTGGAAGGGCCCTCCCCGTCGTAACTCGAGAATATACCCCAGGTTCGGTCCGCAACTCGAGAAAAACCATGAGACTTCCCCCTCGCAGCGAGATGAGGCCCGATTCCCCTGCACTGCGTGCAGAGCAATTCCGTGATCCACATCAAACGTGAAAGGAGCCTTGATTTCCTTGATGGCACTCCAGAGGAAACTCAAGATCACTGTCTCAAGTCTAGAGGGATCCTGAGGTCACTGGAGCAACACGAAAGGGCTCCGTTGACCCCAAATCAACTCGAGATGAGAGCTTAGTCCCTGGCTTCGACTCAAGAGGAATACGAACTTCCCACAAGCACCTCAAGAGGAGGCTTCTCTCAGCTACAGGTACGTGAGAGGGACCCTGAGTTTGTGGCCTCAAGTGGAATGGACACCGAGATGCTCTGACTCGAAGTAAGGCCGTATATCCCTGCAGTGAATTGAATGCAGGCTCGTCTTGAATCTCCCAAGACGAAGGGATGTCTCAATCACCTGTGGAAACCACAGAGAAAGACCTAGTTCTCCGCCTCTTCGCGACCGGAGGCCTCACATCCTTTGAAAACTCGAGAGGTCCGCGGAGATCAATGCTTTCAAAGGAGACGATGCCTGACTCCTCTTGCAAATGGATAGGAGTTGCAGGATCCCTGTGGCACGTGGAAAGGGACACTGGGTCTCCCGCCTCACGTGGAGACGCGTCCCAATTGCCATGCCAAGACTCGTGGAGAATCCCGAGGTGTCCCTCGCACCTAGATAGGAGTCCTGACGTCGTTGAACAAACACGTGTCGGGAAGGGCCCTCCCCGTCGTAACTCGAGAATATACCCCAGGTTCCGGCCGCAACTCGAGAAAAAACAGGAGACTTCCCCCTTGCCGCGAGATGAAGCCCGATTCCCCTGCACTGCGTGCAGAGCAGTTCCGTGTTCCACATCAAACGTGAAAGGAGCCTTGATTTCCTTGATGGCACTCCAGAGAAAACCCAAGATCACTGTCTCAAGTCTAGAGGGATCCTGAGGTCACTGGAGCAACATGAAAGGGCTCCGTGGACCCCAAATCAACTCGAGATGAGAGCTTAGTCCCTGGCTTCGACTCAAGAGGAATACCCACTTTCCACAAGCACCTCAAGAGGAGGCTTCTCTCAGCTACAGGTATGTGAGAGGGACCCTGAGTTTGTGGCCTCAAGTGAAATGGACACCGAGATGCTCTGACTTGCAGTAAGGCCGGATATCCCTGCAGTGAATTGAATGCAGGCTCGTCTTGCATCTCCCAAGACGAAGGGATGTCTGAATCCCCTGTGGAGACCTCAGAGAAAGACCGAGTTCTCCGCCTCATCGCGACCGGAGGCCTCACATCCTTTGAAAACCCGAGAGGTCCTTGGAGATCAATGCTTCCAAAGGAGACGATGCCTGACTCCTCTTGAAAATGGATAGGAGTCCCAGGATCCCTGTGGCACGTCGAAAGGGACCCTGGGTCTCCCGCCTCACGTGGAGACGCGTCCCAATTGCCATGCCAAGACTCGAGGAGAATCCCGAGGTGTCCCTCGCACCTAGGCAGGAGTCCTGACGTCGCTGAACAAACACGTGTCTAGAAGGGCCCTCCCCGTCGTAACTCGAGAATATACCCCAGGTTCCGGCCGCAACTCGAGAAAAACCATGAGATTTCCCCCTCGCCGCCAGATGAGGCCCGATTCCCCTGCACTGCGTGCAGAGCAATTCCGTGTTCCACATCAAACGTGAAAGGAGCCTTGATTTCCTTGATGGCACTCCAGAGAAAACCCAAGATCACTGTCTCAAGTCTAGAGGGATCCTGAGGTCACTGGAGCAACACGAAATTTCCCCTTAGACCCCAAATCAACTCGAGATGAGAGCTTAGTCCCTGGCTTCGACTCAAGTGGAATACCAACTTTCCACAAGCACCTCAAGAGGAGGCTTCTCTCAGCTACAGGTATGTGAGAGGGACCCTGAGTTTGTGGCCTCAAGTGGAATGGACACCGAGATGCTCTGACTCGAAGTAAGGCCGGATATCCCTGTAGTGAATAGAATGCAGGCTCGTCTTGCATCTCCCAAGACGAAGGGATGTCTGAATCCCCTGTGGAGACGACAGAGAAAGACCTAGTCCTCTGCCTCATCGCGACCGGAGACATCACATCCTATGAAAAATCGAGAGGTCTGCGGAGATCAATGCTTCCAAAGGAGACGATGCCTGACTCCTCTTGAAAATGGATAGGAGTCCCAGGATCCATCTGGCACGTGGAGAGGGACCCTGGGTCTCCCGCCTCACGTGGAGACGCGTCCCAATTGCCATGCCAAGACTCGAGGAGAATCCCGAGGTGTCCCTCGCACCTAGGCAGGAGTCCTAACGTCGCTGAGCAAACACGTTTCTGGAAGGGCCCTCCTTGTCGTAACTCGAGAATATACCCCAGGTTCCGGCCGCAACTCGAGAAAAACCATGAGACTTCAAATTCGCCGCGAGATAAGGCCCAATTCCCCTGCACTGCGTGCAGAGCAATTCCGTGTTCCACATCAAACATGATGGGAGCCTTGATATACTTGATGGCACTCCAGAGAAAACCCAAGATCACTGTCTCAAGTCTAGAGGGATCCTGAGGTCACTGGAGCAACACGAAAGGGCTCCGTGGAAACCAAGTCAACTCGAGATGAGAGCTTAGTCCCCGGCTTCGACTCAGGAGGAATACCAACTTTCCACAAGCACCTCAAGAGGAGGCTTCTCTCAGCTACAGTTATGTGAGAGGGACCCTGATTTTGTGGCCTCAAGTGGAATGGACACCGAGATGCTCTGACTCGAGGTAAGGCCGAATATCCCTGCAGTGAATTGAATGCAGGCTCGGCTTGCATCTCCCAAGACGAAGGGATGTCTGAATCCCCTGTGGAGACCACAGAGAAAGACCTAGTTCTCCACCTCATCGCGACCGGAGGCCTCACATCCTTTGAAAACTCGAGAGGTCCGCGGAGATCAATGCTTCCAAAGGAGACGATGCCTGACTCCTCTTGAAAATGGATAGGAGACCCAGGATCTGTGTGGCACGTGGAAAGGGACCCTGGGTCTCCCGCCTCACGTGGAGACGCGTCCCAATGGCAATGCCAAGACTCGAGGAGAATCCCGAGGTGTCCCTGGCACCTAAGCAGGAGTCCTGACATCGCTGAACAAACACATGTCTAAAAGGGCCCTCCCCGTCGTAACTCGAGAATATACCCCAGGTTCCGGCCGCAACTCGAGAAAAACCATGAGACTTCCCACTCGCTGTGAGGTGAGGCCCGATTCCCCTGCACTGCGTGCACAGCAATTCCGTGTTCCACATCAAACGAGAAAAAAGCCTTGATTTCCTTGATGGCACTCCAGAGAAAACCCAAGATCACTGTCTCAAGTCTAGAGGGATCCTGAAGTCACTGTAGCAACACGAAAGGGCTCTGTGTACCCCAAATCAACTCCAGATGAGAGCTTAGTCCCTGGCTTCGACTCAAGAGGAATACCAACTTTCCACAAGCACCTCAAGAGGAGGCTTCTCTCAGCTACAGGTATGTGAGAGGGACCTTGAGTTTGTGGCCTCAAGTGGAATGGACACCGAGAAGCTCTGACTCGAAGTTAGGCCGGATATCCCTGCAGTGATTTGAATGCAGGCTCGTCTTGCATCTCCCAAGACGAAGGGATGTCTGAATCCCCTGTGGAGACCACAGAGAAAGACCGAGTTCTCCGCCTCATCGCGACCGGAGGCCTCACATCCTTTGAAAACTCGAGAGGTCCTTGGAGATCAATGCTTCCAAAGGAGACGATGCCTGACTCCTCTTGAAAATGGATAGGAGTCCCAGGATCCCTGTGGCACGTCGAAAGGGACCCTGGGTCTCCCGTCTCACGTGGAGACGCGTCCCAATTGCCATGCCAAGACTCGAGGAGAATCCCGAGGTGTCCCTCGCACCTAGGCAGGAGTCCTGACGTGGCTGAACAAACACGTGTCTAGAAGGGCCCTCCCCGTCGTAACTCGAGAATATACCCCAGGTTCCGGGCGCAACTCGAGAAAAACCATGAGATTTCCCCCTCGCCGCCAGATGAGACCCGATTCCCCTGCACTGCGTGCAGTACAATTCCGTGTTCCACATCAAACGTGAAAGGAGCTTTGATTTCCTTGATGGCACTCCAGAGAAAACCCAAGATCACTGTCTCAAGTCTAGAGGGATCCTGAGGTCACTGGAGCAACACGAAATTTCCCCTTAGACCCCAAATCAACTCGAGATGAGAGCTTAGTCCCTGGCTTCGAGTCAAGTGGAATACCAACTTTCCACAAGCACCTCAAGAGGAGGCTTCTCTCAGCTACAGGTATGTGAGAGGGACCCTGAGTTTGTGGCCTCAAGTGGAATGGACACCGAGATGCTCTGACTCGAAGTAAGGCCGGATATCCCTGTAGTGAATAGAATGCAGGCTCGTCTTGCATCTCCCAAGACGAAGGGATGTCTGAATCCCCTGTGAAGACGACAGAGAAAGACCTAGTCCTCCGCCTCATCGCGACCGGAGACATCACATCCTATGAAAAATCGAGAGGTCTGCGGAGATCAATGCTTCCAAAGGAGACGATGCCTGACTCCTCTTGAAAATGGATAGGAGTCCCAGGATCCATCTGGCACGTGGAGAGGGACCCTGGGTCTCCCGCCTCACCTGGAGACGCGTCCCAATTGCCATGCCAAGACTCGAGGAGAATCCCGAGGTGTCCCTCGCACCTAGGCAGGAGTCCTAACGTCGCTGAGCAAACACGTTTCTGGAAGGGCCCTCCCCGTCGTAACTCGAGAATATACCCCAGGTTCCGGCCGCAACTCGAGAAAAACAATGAGACTTCAAATTCGCCGCGAGATAAGGCCCAATTCCCCTGCACTGCGTGCAGAGCAATTCCGTGTTCCACATCAAACATGATGGGAGAATTGATATCCTTGATGGCACTCCAGAGAAAACCCAAGATCACTGTCTCAAGTCTAGAGGGATCCTGAGGTCACTGGAGCAACAAGAAAGGGCTCCGTGGAAACCAAGTCAACTCGAGATGAGAGCTTAGTCCCCGGCTTCGACTCAGGAGGAATACCAACTTTCCACAAGCACCTCAAGAGGAGGCTTCTCTCAGCTACAGTTATGTGAGAGGGACCCTGATTTTGTGGCCTCAAGTGGAATGGACACCGAGATGCTCTGACTCGAGGTAAGGCCGAATATCCCTGCAGTGAATTGAATGCAGGCTCGGCTTGCATCTCCCAAGACGAAGGGATGTCTGAATCCCCTGTGGAGACCACAGAGAAAGACCTAGGTCTCCACCTCATCGCGACCGGAGGCCTCACATCCTTTGAAAACTTGAGAGGTCCGCGGAGATCAATGCTTCCAAAGGAGACGATGCCTGACTCCTCTTGAAAATGGATAGGAGACCCAGGATCTGTGTGGCACGTGGAAAGGGACCCTGGGTCTCCCGCCTCACGTGGAGACGCGTCCCAATGGCAATGCCAAGACTCGAGGAGAATCCCGAGGTGTCCCTGGCACCTAAGCAGGAGTCCTGACATCGCTGAACAAACACGTGTCTAAAAGGGCCCTCCCCGTCGTAACTCGAGAATATACCCCAGGTTCCGGCCGCAACTCGAGAAAAACCATGAGATTTCCCCCTCGCCGCCAGATGAGGCCCGATTCCCATGCACTGCGTGCAGTACAATTCCGTGTTCCACATCAAACGTGAAAGGAGCCTTGATTTCCTTGATGGCACTCCAGAGAAAACCCAAGATCACTGTCTCAAGTCTAGAGGGATCCTGAGGTCACTGGAGCAACACGAAATTTCCCCTTAGACCCCAAATCAACTCGAGATGAGAGCTTAGTCCCTGGCTTCGACTCAAGTGGAATACCAACTTTCTACAAGCACCTCAAGAGGAGGCTTCTCTCAGCTACCGGTATGTGAGAGGGACCCTGAGTTTGTGGCCTCAAGTGGAATGGACACCGAGATGCTCTGACACGAAGTAAGGCCGGATATCCCTATAGTGAATAGAATGCAGGCTCGTCTTGCATCTCCCAAGACGAAGGGATGTCTGAATCCCCTGTGAAGACGACAGAGAAAGACCTAGTCCTCCGCCTCATCGCGACCGGAGACATCACATCCTATGAAAAATCGAGAGGTCTGCGGAGATCAATGCTTCCAAAAGAGACGATGCCTGACTCCTCTTGAAAATGGATAGGAGTCCCAGGATCCATCTGGCACGTGGAGAGGGACCCTGGGTCTCCCGACTCACGTGGAGACGCGTCCCAATTGCCATGCCAAGACTCGAGGAGAATCCCGAGGTGTCCCTCGCACCTAGGCAGGAGTCCTAACGTCGCTGAGCAAACACGTTTCTGGAAGGGCCCTCCCCGTCGTAACTCGAGAATATACCCCAGGTTCCGGCCGCACCTCGAGAAAAACCATTAGACGTCCCCCTCGCTGCGATTAGAGGCCCGATTCCCCTGCACTGCGTGCAGAGCAATTCCGTGTTCCACATCAAACGTGAAAGGGGCCTTGATTTCCTTGATGGCACTCCAGAGAAAACCCAAGATCACTGTCTCAAGTCTAGAGGGATCCTGAGGTCACTGGAGCAACACGAAAGGGCTCCGTGGACCCCAAATCAACTCGAGATGAGAGCTTAGTCCCTGGCTTCAACTCAAGGGGAATACCAACTTTCCACAAGCACGTCAAGAGGAGGCTTCTCTCAGCTACAGGTATGTGAGAGGGACCATGAGTCTCTGGCCTCAAGTGGAATGGACACCGAGATGCTCTGACTCGAAGTAAGGACAGATATCCCTGCAGTGAATTGGATGCAGGCTCGTCTTCCATCTCCCAAGACGAAGGGATGTCTGAATCCCCTGTGGAGACCACAGAGAAAGACCTAGTTCTCGCCACATTGCGACCGGAGTACTCACATCCTTTGAAAACTCGAGAGGTCTGCGGAGATCAATGCTTCCAAAGGAGACGATGCCTGACTCCTCTTGAAAATGGATAGGAGTCCCAGGATCCCTGTGGCACGTGGAAAGGGACCCTGGGTCTCCCGCCTCACGTGGAGACGCGTCCCCATTGCCCTGACAAGACTCGAGGAGAATCGCGAGGTGTCCTCGCACCTAGGCAGGAGTCCTGACGTCGCTGAACAAACACGTGCCTGGAAGGGCCCTCCCCGTCGTAACACGAGAATATACCCCAGGTTCCGGCCGCAACTCGAGAAAAACAATGAGCCTACCCCCTCGCCGCGAGATGAGCCCCGATTCCCCTGCACTGCATGCAGAGCAATTCCGTGTTCCAAATCAAACGTGAAAGGAGACTTGATTTCCTTGATGGCACTCCAGAGAAAACCCAAGATCACTGTCTCAAGTCTAGAGGGATCCTGAGGTCACTGGAGAAACACGAAAGGGCTCCGTGGACCCCAAATCAACTCGAGATGCGAGCTTAGTCCCTGGCTTAGACTCAAGACGAATACCAACTTTCCACAAGCACCTCAAGAGGAGGCTTCTCTCAGTTACAGGTATGTGAGAGGGACCCTGAGTTTGTGACCTCAAGTGGAATGGACACCGAGATGCTCTGACTCGAAGTAAGGCCGGATATCCCTGCAGTGAAATGAATGCAGGCTCGTCTTGCATCTCCCAAGATGAAGGGATGTCTGAATCCGCGGTGGAGACCACCGAGAAAGACCCAGTCCTCCGCCTCATCGCGACCGGAGGCCTCACATCATTTGAAAACTCGAGAGGTCCGCGGAGATCAATGCTTCCAAAGGAGTCGATGCCTGACTCCTCTTGAAAATGGATAGAAGTCCCAGGATCCCTGTGGCACGTGGAAAGGGACCCTGGGTCTCCCGCCTCACGGGGAGACGCGTCCCAATTGCCATGCCAAGACTCGAGGAGAATCCCTAGGTGTCCCTCGCACCTAGGCAGGAGTCCTGACGTCGCTGAACAAACACGTGTCTGGAAGGAACCTCCCCGTCGTAACTCGAGAATATACCCCAGGTTCCGGCCGCAACTCGAGAAAAACCATGAGACTTCCCCCTCGCCGTAAGATGAGGCCCGATTCCCCTGCACTGCGTGCAGAGCAATTCCGTGTTCCACATCAAAATTGAAAGGAGCCTTGATTTCCTTGATGGCACTCCAGAGAAAACCCAAGATCACTGTCTCAAGTCTAGAGGGATCCTGAGGTCACAGGAGCAACACGAAAGGGCTCCGTGGACCCCAAATCAACTCGAGATGAGAGCTTAGTCCCTGGCTTCGACTCAAGAGGAATACCAACTTTCCACAAGCACTTCAAGAGGAGGTTTCATTCAGCTACAGGTGTGTGAGAGGGAAACTGAGTTTCTGGCCTCAAGTGGAATGGACACCGAGATGCTCTGACTCAAAGTAAGGCCGGATATCCCTGCAGTGAATTGAATGCAGGCTCGTCTTGCATCTCCCAAGACGAAGGGATGTCTGAATCCCCTGTGGAGACCACAGAGAAAGACCTAGTTCTCCGCCTCATCACGACCGGAGGCGTCACATCCTTTGAAAACTCGAGAGGTCCACGGAGATCAATGCTTCCAAAGGAGACGATGCCTGACTCCTCTTGAAAATGGATAGGAGTCCCAGGATCCCTGTGGAACGTGGAAAGGGACCTTGGGTCTCCCGCCTCATGTGAAGATGCGTCCCAATTGCCATGCCTAGACTCGAGGAGAATCCCGAGGTCTCCCTCGCACCTAGGCAGGAGTCCTGACGTCGCTGAACAAACACGTGTCTGGAAGGGCCCTCCCCGTCGTAACTCGAGAATATACCCCAGGTTCCGGCCGCAACTCGAGAAAAACCATGAGACTTACCCCTCGCCGCGAGATGAGGCCCGATTCCCCTGCACTGCGTGCAGCACAATTCCGTGATTGACATCAAACGTGAAAGGAGCCCTGCTTTTATTGATGGCACTCCTGAGAAAACCCAAGATCACTGTCTCAAGTCTAGAGGGATCCTGAGGACACTGTAGCAACAGGAAAGGACTCCAAGGACCCCAAATCAACTCGAGATGAGAGCTTAGTCCCTGGCTTCAACTCAAGAGGAATACCAACTTTACACAAGCACCTCAAGAGGAGGCTTCTCTCAGCTACAGGTATGTGAGAGGGACCCTGAGTTTGTGGCCTCAAGTGGAATGGACACCGAGATGCTCTGACGCGAAGTAAGGCCGGATATCCCTGCATTGAATTGAATGCATGCTCGTCTTGCATCTCCCAAGACGAAGTGATGTCTGAATCCCCTGTGGAGACCACAGAGAAAGACCTAGTTCTCCGCCTCATCGCGACCGAAGGCCTCACATCCTTTGAAAACTCGACAGGTCCGCGAAGATCAATGCTTCCACAGGAGACGATGCCTGTCTCTTCTTGAAAATGGATATGAGTCTCAGGATCCCTTTGGCACGTGGAAAGAGACACTGGGTCTTCCGCTTCACGTGGAGACCCGTCCCAATTGCCATGCCAAGACTCGACGAGTATCCCGAGGTGTCGCTCGCACCTAGGCAGGAGTCCTGACTTCGCTGAACAAACACGTGTCTGGAAGGCCCCTCCCCGTAGTAACTTTAGAATGTACCCCAGGTTCCGGCCGCAACTCGAGAAAAACCATGAGACTTCCCCCTCGCCGCGAGATGAGGCCCGATTCCCCTGCACAGCGTGCAGAGCAATTCCGTGTTCCACATCAAACGTGAAAGGAGCCTTGATTTCCTTGATGGCACTCCAGAGAAACCCAAGATCACTGTCTCAATTCTAGAGGGATCCTGAGGTCACTGGAGCAACAGGAAAGGGCTCCATGGACCCTAAATCAACTCGAGATGAGAGCTTAGTCCCTGGCTTCGACTCAAGGGGAATACCAACTTTCCACAAGCACCTCAAGAGGAGGCTTCTCTCAGCTACAGGTATGTGAGAGGGACCCTGAGTTTGTGGCCTCAAGTGGAATGGACACCGAGATGCTCTGACTCGAAGTAAGGCCGGATATCCCTGCAGTGAATTGAATGCAGGCTCGTCTTGCATCGCCAAAGCCGAAGTGATGTCTGAATCCCCTGTGGAGACCACAGAGAAAGACCTAGTTCTCCGCCTCATCGCGACCGAAGGCCTCACATCCTTTGAAAACTCGAGAGGTCCGCGACGATCAATGCTTCCACAGGAGACGATGCCTGTCTCTTCTTGAAAATGGATACGAGACTCAGGATCCCTTTGGCACGTGGAAAGAGACACTGGGTCTTCCGCCTCACGTGGAGACCCGTCCCAATTGCCATGCCAAGACTCGACGAGTATCCCGAGGTGTCCCTCGAACCTAGGCAGGGGTCCTGACGTCGCTGAACAAACACGTGTCTGGAAGGGCCCTCCCCGTCGTAACTCGAGAATATACCCCAGGTTCCGGCCGCAACTCGAGAAAAACCATGAGACTTCCCCCTCGCCGTGAGATGAGGCCCGATTCCCCTGCACTGCGTGCAGAGCAATTCCGTGTTCCACATCAAACGTGAAAGGAGCCTTGATTTCCTTGATGGCACTCCAGAGAAAACCCAAGATCACTGTCTCATGTCTAGAGGGATCCTGAGGTCACTGGAGCAACACAAAAGGGCTCCGTGGACCCCAAATCACCTCGAGATGAGAGCTTAGTCCCTGGCTTCGACTCAAGAGTCATATCAACTTGCCACAAGCACCTCAAGAGGAGGCTTCTCTCAGCTACAGGTATGTGAGAGGGACCCTGAGTTTGTGGCCTCAAGTGGAATGGACACCGAGATGCTCTGGCTAGAAGTAAGGCCGGATATCCCTGCAGTGAATTGAATGCAGGCTCGTCTTGCATCTCCCAAGAGGAAGGGATGTCTGAATCCCCTGTGGAGACCACAGAGAAAGACCTAGTTCTCCGCCTCATCACGACCGGAGGCGTCACATCCTTTGAAAACGCGAGAGGTCCACGGAGATCAATGCTTCCAAAGGAGACGATGCCTGACTCCTCTTGAAAATGGATAGGAGTCCCAGGATCCCTGTGTCACGTGGAAAGGGACCTTGTGTCTCCCGCCTCACGTGGAGACGCCTCCCAATTGCCATGCCAAGACTCGAGGAGAATCCCGAGGTGTACCTCGCACCTAGGCAGCAGTCCTGACTTCGCTGAACAAACACGTGTCTGGAAGGGCCCTCCCCGTCGAAACTCGAGAAAATACCCCAGGTTCCAGCCGCAACTCGAGAAAAACCATGAGACTTCCCCCTCGCCGCGAGATGAGGCCCGATTCCCCTGCACTGCGTGCAGAGCAATTCCGTGTTCCACATCAAACGTGAAAGGAGCCTTGATTTCCTTGATGGCACTCCAGAGAAAATCCAAGATCACTGTCTCAAGGCTAGAGGGATCCTGAGGTCACTGGAGCAACAGGAAAGGGCTCCATGGACCCTAAATCAACTCGAGATGAGAGCTTCGTCCCTGGCTTCTACTCTAGAGGAATACCAACTTTCCACAAGCACCTCAAGAGGAGGCTTCTCTGAGATACAGGTATGTGAGAGAAACCCTGAGTTTGTGGCCTCAAGTGCAATGGACACTGTGATGCTCTGACTCGAAGTAAGGCCGGATATCCCTCCTGTGAATTGAATGCAGGCTCGTCTTGCATCTCCCAAGACGAAGGGATGTCTGAATCCACTGTGGAGACCACAGAGAAAACCTAGTTCTCCGCCTCATCGCGACCGGAGGCCTCTAATCCTTTGAAAACTCGAGAGGTCCGCGGAGATCAAGGCTTCCAAAGGAGACGATGCCTGACTCCTCTTGAAAATGGATAGGAGTCCCAGGATCCGTGTGGCACGTGCAAAGGGACCCTGGGTCTCCCGCCTCACGTGGAGACGCGTCCCAATTGCCATGCCAAGACTCGAGGAGAATCCCGAGTTGTCCCTCGCACCTAGGCAGGAGTCCTCACGTCGCTGAACAAACACGTGTCTGGAAGGGTCCTCCCCGTCGCAACTCGAGAATATACCCCAGGTTCCGGCGCAACTCGAGAAAAACCTTGAGCCTTCCCCCTCGCCGCGAGATGAGGCCCGATTCCCCTGCACTGTGTGCAGAGCAATTCCGTGTTCCACATCAAACGTGAAAGGAGCCTTGATTTCCTTGATGGCACTCCAGAGAAAACCCAAGATCACTGTCTCAAGTCTAGAGGGATCCTGAGGTCACTGTAGCAACACGAAAGGGCTCCGTGGACCCCAAATCAACTAGAGATGAGAGCTTCGTCCCTGGCTTTGACTCAAGAGAAATAGCACCTTTCCACAAGCACCTCAAGAGGAGGCTTCTCTCAGCTACAGGTATGTGAGAGGGACACTGAGTTTGTGGCCTCAAGTGGAATGGACACCGAGATGCTCTGACTCGAAGTAAGGCCGGATATCCCGGCAGTGAAGTGAATGCAGACTCGTCTTGCATCTCCCAAGACGAAGGGATGTCTGAATCCCCTGTGGAGACCACAGAGAAAGACCTAGTAGTCCGCCTCATCACGACCGGAGGCATCACATCCTTTGAAAACTCGAGAGGTCCGCGGAGATCAATGCTTCCAAAGGAGAATGCCTGACTCCTCTTGAAAATGGATAGGAGTCCCAGGATCCTTGTGGTACGTGGAAAGGGACCCTGGGTCTTCCGCCTCACGTGGAGACGCGTCCCAATTGCCATGCCAAGACTCGAGGAGAATCGCGAGGTGTCCCTCGCACCTAGGCAGGAGTCCTGACGTCGCTGAACAAACACGTTTCTGGAAGGGCCCTCCCCGTCGTAACTCGAGAATATTCCCCAGGTTCCAGCCGCTTCTCGAGAAAAACCATGAGACTTCCCCCTCGCCATGAGATGAGGCCAGATTCCCCTGCACTGCGTGCAGAGCAATTCCGTGTTCCACATCAGACGTTAAAGGAGCCTTGATTTCCTTGATGGCACTCCAAAGAAAACCCAAGATCACTGTCTCAAGTCTAGAGGGATCCTGAGGTCACTGGAGCAACACGAAAGGGCTCCGTGGACCCCAAATCAACTCGAGATGAGAGCTTCGTCCCTGGCTTCTACTCTAGAGGAATACCAACTTTCCACAAGCACCTCAAGAGGCGGCTTCTCTGAGATACAGGTATGTGAGAGAAACCCTGAGTTTGTGGCCTCAAGTGCAATGGACACTGTGATGCTCTGACTCGAAGTAAGGCCGGATATCCCAGCTGTGAATTGAATGTAGGCTCGTCTTGCATCTCCCAAGACGAAGGGATGTCTGAATCCACTGTGGAGACCACAGAGAAAACCTAGTTCTCCGCCTCATCGCGACCGGAGGCCTCTAATCCTTTGAAAACTCGAGAGGTCCGTGGAGATCAATGCTTCAAAAGGAGACGATGCCTGACTCCTCTTGAAAATGGATAGGAGTCCCAGGATCCCTGTGGCACGTGGAAAGGGACCCTGGGTCTCCCGCCTCACGTGGAGACGGGTCCCAATTGCCATTCCAAGACTCGTGGAGCATCCCGAGGTGTCCCTCGCACCTAGGCAGGAGTCCTGACGTCGCTGAACAAACACGTGTCTGGAAGGGCCCTCCCCGTCGTAACTCCAGAATATACCCCAGGTTATGGCCGCAACTCGAGAAAAACCATGAGACTTCCCCCTCGCCGAGAGATGAGGCCCGAATCCCCTGCACTGCGCGCAAAGCAATTCCGTGTTCCACATCAAACGTGAAAGGAGCCTTGATTACCTTGATGGCACTCCAGAGAAAACCCAAGATCACTGTCTCAAGTCTAGAGGGATCCTGAGGTCACTGTAGCAACACGAAAGGGCTTCGTGGGCCGCAAACAACTCGAGATGAGAGCTTCGTCCCTGCCTTCGACTCAAGAGGAATACCAACTTTCCACAAGCACCTCAAGAGGAGGCTTCTGTCACCTTCAGGTATGTGAGAGGGACCCTGAGCTGGTGGCCTCAAGTCGAATGGATAGCGTGATGCTCTGACTCGAAGTAAGGCCGGATATCCCTGCAGTGAATTGAATGCAGGCTCGTTTTGCATCTCCCAAGAGGAAGGGATGTCTGAATCCACTGTGGAGACCACAGAGAAAATCCTAGTTCTCCGCCTCATCCCGAATTGAGGCCTCACATCCTTTGAAACCTCGAGAGGTGTGCGGAGATCAATGCTTCCAAAGGAGACGATGCCTGACTCCTCTTGAAAATGGATAGGGGTCCCAGGATCCCTGTGACACGTGGAAAGGGACCCTGGGTCTCCCGCCTCACGTGGAGACGCGTCCCAATTGCCATGCCAAGACTCGAGGAGAATCCCGAGTTGTGCCTCGCACCTAGGCAGGAGTCCTGACGTCGCTGAACAAACAGGTGTCTGGAAGGGCCCTCCCCGTCGTAACTCGAGAACATACCCCAGGTTCCGGCCGCACCTCGACAAAAACCATGAGAATTCCCCCTCGCCGCGAGATGAGGCCCGATTCCCCTGCACTGCGTGCAGAGCAATTCCGTGTTCCACATCAAACGTGAAAGGAGCCTTGATTTCCTTGATGGCACTCCAGAGAAAACCCAAGATCACTGTCTCAAGTCTAGAGGGATCCTGAGGTCACTGTAGCAACACGAAAGAGCTCCGTGGACCCCAAATCAACTCGAGATGAGAGATTACTCCCTGGCTTCGACTCAAGAGGAATACCAACTTTCCACAAGCACCTCAAGATGAGGTTTCTCTCAGCTACATTTATGTGAGAGGGACCCTGAGTGTGTGGCCTCAAATGTAATGGACACCGAGATGCACTGATTCGAATAAAGGCCTGATATCCCTGCAGTGAATTGAATGCAGGCTCGTCTTGCATCTCCTAAGAAGAAGGGATGTATGAATCCCCTGTGGAGACCATAGAGAAAGACATTGTTCTCCGACTCATCGAGACGTGAGTCCTCACATCCTTTGAGAACTCGAGAGGTCCGCGGAGATCAATGCTTCCAAAGGAGACGATGCCTGACTCCTCTTGAAAATGGATAGGAGTCCCAGGATCCCTGTGGCACATGGAAAGGGACCCTGGATCTACCGCCTCACGTGGAGACGCGTCCCAATTGCCATGCCAAGACTCGAGGAGAATCCCGAGGTGTCCCTCGCACCTAGGCAAGAGTCCTGACGTCGCTGAACAAACACGTGTCTGGAACGGACCTCCCCGTCGTAACTCGAGAATATACCCCAGGTTCCGGCCGCAACTCGAGAAAAACCATGAGACTTCCCCCTCGCCGCTGGATGAGGCCCGATTCCCCTGCACTGCGTGCAGAGCAATTCCGTGTTCCACATCAAACGTGAAAGGAGCCTTGATTTCCGTGATGGCACTCCAGAGAAAACCCAAGATCACTGTCTCAAGTCTAGAAGGATCCTGAGGTCACTGGAGCAACAAGAAAGGGCTCCCTGGACCCCAAATCAACTCGAGATGAGAGCTTAGTCCCTGGCTTCGCCTCAAGAGGAATACCAACTTTCCACAAGCACGTCAAGAGGAGGCTTCTCTCAGCTACAGGTATGTGAGAGGGCCCCTGAGTTTTTGGCCTCAAGTGGAATGGACACCGAGATGCTCTGACTCGAAGTAAGACCAGATATCCCTAAAGTGAATTGAATGCAGGCTCTTCTTGCGTCTCCCAAGATGAAGGGATGTCTGAATCCCCTGTGGAGACCACAGAGAAAGACCTAGTCCTCCGCCTCATCGCGACCGGAGACCTCACATCCTTTGAAAACTCGAGAGGTTGGGGACATCAATGCTTCCAAAGGAGACGATGCCTGACTCCTCTTGAAAATGGATAGGAGTCCCAGGATCTCTGTGGCACGTGGGAAGGGACCCTGGGTCTCCCGCCTCACGTGGAGACGCGTCCCAATTGCCATGCCAAGACTCGAGGAGAATCCCGAGGTGTCCCTCGCACTTAGGCAGGAGTCCTGACGTCGTTGAACAAACACGTGTCTGGAAGGGCCCTCCCCGTCGTAACTCGAGGATATAACCCAGGTTCCGTCAGCAACTCGAGAAAAACCATGAGACTTCCCCCTCGCCGAGAGATGAGGCCCGAATCCCCTGCACTGCGTGCAGAGCAATTCCGTGTTCCACATTAAACGTGACAGGAGCTTTGATTTCCTTGATGGCACTACAGAGAAAACCCAAGATCACTGGCTCAAGTCTAGAGGGATCCTGAGGTCACTGGAGCAACACGAAAGGGATCCGTGGACCCCAAATCAACTCGAGATGAGAGCTTAGTCCCTGGCTTCGACTCAAGGGGAATACCAACTTTCCACAAGCACCTCAAGAGGAGGCTTCTCTGAGCTACAGGTATGTGAGAGGGACCCTGAGTTTGTGGCCTCAAGTGGAATGGACACTGAGATGCTCTGACTCGAAGTAAGGCCGGATATCCCTGCAGTGAATTGAATGCAGGCTCGTCTTGCATCTCCCAATACGAAGGGATGTCTGGATCCCCTGTGGACCACAGAGAAAGACCTAGTCCTCCACCTCAACGCGAACGGAGGCCTCACATCCTTTGAAAACTCGAGAGGTCCACGGAGATCAATGCTTCCAAAGGAGATGATGCCTGACTCCTCTTGAAAATGGATAGGAGTCCCAGGATCCCTGTGGCACGTGGAAAGGGGCCCTTGGTCTCCCGCCTCACGTGGAGACGCGTCCCAATTGCCATGCCAAGACTCGAGGAGAATCCCGAGGTGTCCCTCGCACCTAGGCAGGAGTCCTGACGTCGCTGAACAAACACGTGTCTGGAAGGGCCCTCCCCGTCGTAACTCGAGAATATACCCCAGGTTCCGGCCGCAACTCGAGAAAAACCATGAGACTTCCCCCTCGCCGCGAGATGAGGCCCGATTCCCCTGCACTGCGTGCAGAGCAATTCCGTGTTCCACATCAAACGTGAAAGGAGCCTTGATTTCCTTGATGGCACTCCAGAGAAAACCCAAGATCACTGTCTCAAGTCTAGAGGGATCCTGAGGTCACTGGAGCAACACGAAAGGGCTCCGTGGACCCCAAATCAACTCGAGATGAGAGCTTAGTCCCTGGCTTCGCCTCAAGAGGAATACCAACTTTCCACAAGCACCTCAAGAGGAGGCTTCTCTCAGCTACAGGTATGTGAGAGGGCCCCTGAGTTTGTGGCCTCAAGTGGAATGGACACCGAGATGCTCTGACTCGAAGTAAGACCAGATATCCCTGCAGTGAATTGAATGCAGGCTCGTCTTGCGTCTCCCAAGACGAAGGGATGTCTGAATCCCCTGTGGAGACCACAGAGAAAGAACTAGTTCTGCGAATCATCGCGACTGGAAGCCTCACATCCTTTGAAAACTGGAGAGGTCCGCGGAGATCAATGCTTCCAAAGGAGACGATGCCTGACTCCTCTTGAAAATGGATAGGAGTTCCAGGATCCCTGTAGAACGTGGAAAGGGACCCTGGGTCTCCCGCCTCACGTGGAGACGCGTCCCATTTGCCATGCCAAGACTCGAGGAGAATCCCGAGGTGTCCCTCGCACCTAGGCAGGAGTCCTGACGTTGCTGAACAAACACGTGTCTGGAAGGGCCCTCCCCGTCGTAACTCGAGAATATACCCCGGGGTCCGTCCGCAACTCGAGAAAAGCCATGAGACTTCCCATTCGCCCCGAGATGAGGCCCGATTCCCCTGCACTGTGTGCAGAGCAATTCCATGTTCCACATCAAACGTGAAAGGAGCCTTGATTTCCTTGATGGCACTCCAGAGAAAACCCAAGATCACTGTTTCAAGTATAGAGCGATCCTGAGGTAACTGTAGCAACATGAAAGGGCTCCGTGGACCCGAAAACCACTCGAGATGAGAGCTTAGTCCCTGGCTTCGACTAAAGAGGAATACCAACTTTCCACAAGCACCTCAAGGGGAGGCTACTCTCAGCTACAGGTATCTGAGAGGGACCCTGAATTTGTGGCCTCAAGTGGAATGGACACCGAGATGCTCTGACTCGAAGTAAGGCCGGATATCCCAACAGTGAATTGAATGCAGGCTCGTCTTGCATCTCCCAAGACGTAGGGATGTCTGAGTCCCCTGTGGAGACAACAGAGAAAGACCTAGTTCTCTGCTTCATCGCGAGCAGAGGCCTCACATCCTTTGAAAACTCGAGAGGTTCACGCAGATCAATGCTTCCAAAGGAGCCGATGCCTGACTCCTCTTGAAAATGGATAGGAGTCCCAGGATCCCTGTGGCACGTGGAAAGGGACCCTGGGTCTCCCGCCACACGTGGAGACGAGTCCCAATTGCCATGCCAAGACTCGAGGAGAATCCCGAGGTGTCCCTCTCACCTAGGCCCGAGTCCTGACGTCGCTGAACAAACACGTTTCTGGAAGGGCCCTCCCCGTCGTAACTCGAGAATATATCCCAGGTTCCGGCCGCAACTCGAGAAAAACCATGAGACTTCCCGCTCGCCGCGAGATGAGGCCCGATTCCCCTGCACTGCGTGCAGAGCAATTCCGTGTTCCACATCAAAAGTGAAAGGAGTCTTGATTTCCTTGATGGCACTCCAGAGAAAACCCAAGATCACTGTCTCAAGTCTAGAGGGATCCTGAGGTCACTGGAGCAACACGAAAGGGCTCCGTGGACCCCAAATCAACTCGAGATGAGAGCTTAGTCCCTGGCTTCAACTCAAGAGGAATACCAACTTTCCACAAGCACCTCAAGAGGAGGCTTCTCTCAGCTACAGGTATGTGAGAGGGACCCTGAGTTTATGGCCTCAAGTGGAATGGACACCGAGATGCTCTGACTCGAAGTAAGGCCGGATATCCCTGCAGTGTATTGAATGCAGGCTCGTCTTGCATTTCCCAAGACGAAGGGATGTCTGAATCCCCTGTGGAGACCACAGAGAAAGACCTAGTCCTCCACCTCAACGCGACGGCGGGCCTCACATCCTTTGAAAACTCGAGAGGTCCGCGGAGATCAATGCTTCCAAAGGAGATGATGCCTGACTCCTCTTGAAAATGAATAGGAGTTCCAGGTCTCCTGTGGAACTTGGAAAGGGACCCTGGGTCTCCCGCCTCACGTGAAGACGCGTCCCAATTACCATGCCAAGACACGAAGAGAATCCCGAGGTGTCCCTAGCACCTAGGCAGGAGTCTGACGTCGCTGAACAAACACGTGTCTGGAAGGGCCCTCCCCTTCTAACTGGAGAATATACCCCAAGTTCCGGCCGCAACTCGAGAAAATCGATGAGACTTCCCCCTCGCTGCGAGATGAGGCCCGATTCCCCTGCACGGCATGCAGAGCAATTCCGTGTTCCACATCAAACGTGAAAGGAGCCTTGATTTCCTTGCTGGCACTCCAGAGAAAACCCAAGATCACTGTTTCAAGTATAGAGGGATCCTGAGGTCACTGTAGCA
This sequence comes from Dama dama, assembly GCF_033118175.1. NCBI lineage: Eukaryota > Metazoa > Chordata > Mammalia > Artiodactyla > Cervidae > Dama > Dama dama. Next base: position 5,482,742 of record NC_083697.1, on the reverse strand, counting down.
ACAGGAAAGGGCTCCGTGGACCCGAAATCCACTCGAGATGAGAGCTTAGTCCCTGGCTTCGAATAAAGAGGAATACCAACTTTCCAAAAGCACCTCAAGAGGAGGCTATTCTCAGCTACAGGTATCTGAGAGGGACCCTGAATTTGTGGCCTCAAGTGGAATGGACACCGAGATGCTCTGACTCGAAGTAAGGCCGGATATCCCAACAGTGAATTGAATGCAGGCTCGTCTTGCATCTCCCAAGACGTAGGTATGTCTGAGTCCCCTGTGGAGACCACAGAGAAAGACCTAGTTCTCTGCTTCATCGCGAGCAGAGGCCTCACATCCTTTGAAAACTCGAGAGGTCCGAGGAGATCATTGCTTCCAAAGGAGCCGATGCCTGACTCCTCTTGAAAATGGATAGGAGTCCCAGGATCCCTGTCCACGTGGAAAGGGACCCTGGGTCTCCTGCCACACGTGGAGACGAGTCCCAATTAGCATGCCAAGACTCGAGGAGAATCCCGAGGTGTGCCTCGCACCTAGGCCCGAGTCCTGACTTCGCTGAACAAACACGTGTCTGGAAGGGCCCTCCCCGTCGTAACTCGAGAATATACACCAGGTTCCGGCCGCAACTCGAGAAAAACCATGAGACTTCCCCCTCGCCGCGAGATGAGGCCCGATTCCCCTGCACTGCGTGCAGAGCAATTCCGTGTTCCACATCAAACGGGAAAGGAGTCTTGATTTCCTTGATGGCACTCCAGAGAAAACCCAAAATCTCTGTCTCAAGTCTAGAGGGAACCTGAGGTCACTGGCGCAACCCGAAAGGTCTCCGTGGACCCCAAATCAACTCGAGATGAGAGCTTAGTCCCTGGCTTCGACTCAAGAGGAATACCAACTTTCCACAAGCACCTCAAGAAGAGGCTTCTCTCAGCTACAGGTATGTGAGAAGGACCATGAGTTGTGGCCTCAAGTGGAATGGACACCGAGATGCTCTGACTCAAAGTAAGGCCGGATATCCCTAAAGTGAATTGAATGCAGGCTCGTCTTTCGTCTCCCAACACGAAGGGATGTCTGAATCCCCTGTGGAGACCACAGAGAAAGACCTAGTCCTCCGCCTCATCGCGACCGGAGGCCTCACATCCTTTGAAAACTCGAGAGGTCTGCGGAGATCAATGCTTCCAAAGGAGACGATGCCTGACTCCTCTTGAAAATGGATAGGAGTCCCAGGATCCCTGTAGCACGTGGAAAGGGACACTGGGTCTCCCGCCAATTGCCATGCCAAGACTCGAGGAGAATCCCGAGGTCTCCCTAGCACCTAGGCAGGAGTCCTGACGTCGCTGAACAAACACGTGTCAGGAAGGGCACTCCCCGCCGTAACTCGAGAATATACCCCAGGTTCCGGCCGCAACTCGAGAAAAACCATGAGACTTCCCCCTCGCCGCGAGTTGAGGCCCAATTCCCCTGCACTGCGTGCAGAGCAATTCCGTGTTCCACATCAAACGTGAAAGGAGCCTTGATTTCCTTGATGGCACTCAAGAGAAAACCCAAGATCACTGTGTCAAGTCTAGAGGCATCCTGAGGTCACTGGAGCAACAAGAAAGGGCTCTGTGGACCCCAAATCAACTCGAGATGAGAGCTTAGTCCCTGGCTTCGACTCAAGAGGAATACCAACTTTCCACAAGCACCTCAAGAGGAGGCTTCTCTCAGCTACAGGTATGTGAGAGGGACCCTGAGTTTGTGGCCTCAAGTGGAATGGACACCGAGATGCTCTGACTCGAAGTAAGGCCGGATATCCCTGCAGTGAATTGAATGCAGGCTTGTCTTGCATCTCCCAAGACAAAGGGATGTCTGAATCCCCTGTGGAGACCACAGAGAAAGACCTAGTCCTCCGCCTCAACGCGACCGGAGGCCTCACATCCTTTGAAAACTCGAGAGGTCTGCAGAGATCAATGCTTCCAAAGGAGACGATGCCTGACTCCTCTTGAAAATAGATATTAGTCCCAGGATCCCTGCGGCACGTGGAAAGGGACCCTGGGTCTCCCGCCTCACGTGGAGACGCGTCCCAATTGCCATGCCAAGACTCGAGGAGAATCCCGAGGTGTCCCTCGCACCTAGGCAGGAGTCCTGACGTTGCTGAACAAACACGTGTCTGGAAGGGCCCTCCCCGTCGTAACTCGAGAATATACCCCGGGGTCCGTCCGCAACTCGAGAAAAGCCATGAGACTTCCCATTCGCCCCGAGATGAGGCCCGATTCCCCTGCACTGTGTGCAGAGCAATTCCATGTTCCACATCAAACGTGAAAGGAGCCTTGATTTCCTTGATGGAACTCCAGAGAAAACCCAAGATCACTGTTTCAAGTATAGAGCGATCCTGAGGTAACTGTAGCAACATGAAAGGGCTCCGTGGACCCGAAAACCACTCTAGATGAGAGCTTAGTCCCTGGCTTCGACTAAAGAGGAATACCAACTTTCCACAAGCACCTCAAGAGGAGGCTACTCTCAGCTACAGGTATCTGAGAGGGACCCTGAATTTGTGGCCTCAAGTGGAATGTACACCGAGATGCTCTGACTCGAAGTAAGGCCGGATATCCCAACAGTGAATTGAATGCAGGCTCGTCTTGCATCTCCCAAGACGTAGGGATGTCTGAGTCCCCTGTGGAGACAACAGAGAAAGACCTAGTTCTCTGCTTCATCGCGAGCAGAGGCCTCACATCCTTTGAAAACTCGAGAGGTTCACGCAGATCAATGCTTCCAAAGGAGCCGATGCCTGACTCCTCTTGAAAATGGATAGGAGTCCCAGGATCCCTGTGGCACGTGGAAAGGGACCCTGGGTCTCCCGCCACACGTGGAGACGAGTCCCAATTGCCATGCCAAGACTCGAGGAGAATCCCGAGGTGTCCCTCTCACCTAGGCCCGAGTCCTGACGTCGCTGAACAAACACGTTTCTGGAAGGGCCCTCCCCGTCGTAACTCGAGAATATACCCCAGGTTCCGGCCGCAACTCGAGAAAAACCATGAGACTTCCCGCTCGCCGCGAGATGAGGCCCGATTCCCCTGCACTGCGTGCAGAGCAATTCCGTGTTCCACATCAAAAGTGAAAGGAGTCTTGATTTCCTTGATGGCACTCCAGAGAAAACCCAAGATCACTGTCTCAAGTCTAGAGGGATCCTGAGGTCACTGGAGCAACACGAAAGGGCTCCGTGGACCCCAAATCAACTCGAGATGAGAGCTTAGTCCCTGGCTTCAACTCAAGAGGAATACCAACTTTCCACAAGCACCTCAAGAGGAGGCTTCTCTCAGCTACAGGTATGTGAGAGGGACCCTGAGTTTATGGCCTCAAGTGGAATGGACACCGAGATGCTCTGACTCGAAGTAAGGCCGGATATCCCTGCAGTGTATTGAATGCAGGCTCGTCTTGCATTTCCCAAGACGAAGGGATGTCTGAATCCCCTGTGGAGACCACAGAGAAAGACCTAGTCCTCCACCTCAACGCGACGGCGGGCCTCACATCCTTTGAAAACTCGAGAGGTCCGCGGAGATCAATGCTTCCAAAGGAGATGATGCCTGACTCCTCTTGAAAATGGATAGGAGTTCCAGGACTCCTGTGGAACTTGGAAAGGGACCCTGGGTCTCCCGCCTCACGTGAAGACGCGTCCCAATTACCATGCCAAGACACGAAGAGAATCCCGAGGTGTCCCTAGCACCTAGGCAGGAGTCTGACGTCGCTGAACAAACACGTGTCTGGAAGGGCCCTCCCCTTCTAACTGGAGAATATACCCCAAGTTCCGGCCGCAACTCGAGAAAATCGATGAGACTTCCCCCTCGCTGCGAGATGAGGCCCGATTCCCCTGCACTGCATGCAGAGCAATTCCGTGTTCCACATCAAACGTGAAAGGATCCTTGATTTCCTTGCTGGCACTCCAGAGAAAACCCAAGATCACTGTTTCAAGTATAGAGGGATCCTGAGGTCACTGTAGCAACAGGAAAGGGCTCCGTGGACCCGAAATCCACTCGAGATGAGAGCTTAGTCCCTGGCTTCGAATAAAGAGGAATACCAACTTTCCAAAAGCACCTCAAGAGGAGGCTACTCTCAGCTACAGGTATCTGAGAGGGACCCTGAATTTGTGGCCTCAAGTGGAATGGACACCAAGATGCTCTGACTCGAAGTAAGGCCGGATATCCCAACAGTGAATTGAATGCAGGCTCGTCTTGCATCTCCCAAGACGTAGGTATGTCTGAGTCCCCTGTGTAGACCACAGAGAAAGACCTAGTTCTCTGCTTCATCGCGAGCAGAGGCCTCACATCCTTTGAAAACTCGAGAGGTCCGAGGAGATCATTGCTTCCAAAGGAGCCGATGCCTGACTCCTCTTGAAAATGGATAGGAGTCCCAGGATCCCTGTCCACGTGGAAAGGGACCCTGGGTCTCCTGCCACACGTGGAGACGAGTCCCAATTAGCATGCCAAGACTCGAGGAGAATCCCGAGGTGTCCCTCGCACCTAGGCAGGAGTCCTGACGTTGCTGAACAAATAAATATCTGGAATTGCCCTCCCCGTCGTAACTCGAGAATATACACCAGGTTCCGGCCGCAACTCGAGAAAAACCATGAGACTTCCAGCTCGCCGCGAGATGAGGCCCGATTCCCCTGCACTGCGTGCAGAGCAATTCCGTGTTCCACATCAAACGTGAAAGGAGCCTTGATTTCCTTGATGGCACTCCAGAGAAAACCCAACATCACTGTCTCAAGTCTAGAGGGATCCTGAGGTCACTGGAGCAACACGAAAGGGCTCCGTGGACCCCAAATCAACTCGAGATGCGAGGTTAGTCCCTGGCTTCGACTCAAGAGGAATACCAGCTTTCCACAAGCACCTGAAGAGTAGGCTTCTCTCAGCTACAGGTATGTGAGAGGGACACTGAGTTTGTGGCCTCAAGTGGAATGGGCACCGAGATGCTCTGACTCGAAGTAAGGCCGGATATCCCTACAGTGAATTGAATGCACGCTCGTCTTGCATCCCCCAAGACGAAGGGATGTCTGAATCCCCTGTGGAGACCACAGAGAAAGACCGAGTTCTCCGCCTCATCGCGACCTGAGGCCTCACTTCCTTTGAAAACTCGAGAGGTCCGCGGAGATCAATGCTTCCAAAGGAGACGATGCCTGACTCCTCTTGAAAATGGATAGGAGTCCCAGCATCCCTGTGGCACGGGGAAGGGACCCTGGGTCTCCTGCCTCACGTGGAGTCGCGTCCCAATTGCCATGCCAAGACTCGAGGAGAATCCCGAGGTGTCCCTCGCACCTAGCCAGGAGTCCTGACGTCGATGAACAAACACTTGTCTGGAAGGGCCCTCCGCGTTGTTACTCGAGAATATACCCCAGGTTCCGGCCGCAACTCGAGAAAAACCATGAGACTTCCCCTTCGGTGCGATATGAGGCCCGATTCCCCTGCACTGCGTGCAGAGCAATTCCGTGTTCCACATCAAACGTGAAAGGAGCCTTGATTTCCTTGATGGCACTCCAGAGAAAACCCAAGATCACTGTCTCAAGTCTAGAGGGATCCTGAGGTAACTGGAGCAACACAAAAGGGCTCCGTGGACCCCAAATCAACTCGAGATGAGAGCTTAGTCCCTGGCTTCGACTCAAGAGGAATACCAAGTTTCCACAAGCACCTCAAGAGGAGGCTTCTCTCAGCTACATGTATGTGAGAGGGACCCTGAATGTGTGGCCTCAAGTGGAATGGACACCGAGATGCTCTGACTCGAAGTAAGGCCGGATATCCCTTCAGTGAATTGAATGCCGGCTCGTCTTGAATCTCCCAAGAAGAAGGGATGTCTGAATCCCCTGTGGAGACCACAGAGAAAGACCGAGTTCTCCGCCTCATCGCGACCTGAGGCCTCACTTCCTTTGAAAACTCGAGAGGTCCGCGGAGATCAATGCTTCCAAAGGAGACGATGCCTGACTCCTCTTGAAAATGGATAGGAGTCCCAGCATCCCTGTGGCATGGGGAAAGGGACCCTGGGTCTCCTGCCTCACGTGGAGACGCGTCCCAATTGAGATGCCAAGACTCGAGGAGAATCACGAGTTGTCCCTCGCACCTAGCCAGGAGTCCTGACGTCGCTGAACAAACACTTGCCTGGAAGGGCCCTCCCCGTCGTAAGTCGAGAATATACCCCAGGTTCCGGCCGCAACTCGAGAAAAATCATGAGACTTCCCCCTCGCTGCGAGATGAGGCCCGATTCCCCTGCACAGCGTGCAGAGCAATTCCGTGTTCCACATCAAACGTGAAAGGAGCCTTGATTTCATTGATGGCACTCCAGAAAAAACCCAAGATCACTGTCTCACTTCTAGAGGAATCCTTAGGTTACTGGAGCAACAGGAAAGGGCTCCGTGGACCCCAAATCAATTCGAGATGAGAGCTTAGTCCCTGCCTTCGACTCAAGAGTCATACCAACTTTCCACAAGCACCTCAAGAGGAGGCTTCTCTCAGCTACAAGTATGTGAGAGGACCCTGAGTTTGTGGCCTCAAGTGGAATGGACACGGAGATGCTCTGACTCGAAGTAAGGCCGGATATGCCTGTAGTGAATTGAATGCAGGCTCGCCTTGCATCTCCCAAGATGAAGGGTTGTCTGAATCCCCTGTGGAGACCACAGAGAAATACCTAGTTCTCCGCCTCATCGCGACCGGAGGCCTCACATCCTTTGAAAACTCGAGAGGTCCGCGGAGATCAATGCTTCCAAAGGAGACGATGCCTGACTCCTCTTGAAAATGGATAGGAGTCCCAGGATCCATGTGGCATGTGGAAAGGGACCCTGGGTCTCCCGCCTCACGTGGAGACGCGTCCCAATTGCCATGCCAAGACTTGACGAGTATCCCGAGGTGTCCCTCGCACCTAGGCAGGAGTCCTGACGTTGCTGAACAAATAAATATCTGGAATTGCCCTCCCCGTCGTAACTCGAGAATATACACCAGGTTCCGTCCGCAACTCGAGAAAAACCATGAGACTTCCCCCTCGCCACGAGATGAGGCCCGATTCCCCTGCACTGTGTGCAGAGCAATTCCGTGTTCCACATCAAACGTGAAAGGAGACTTGATTTTCTTGATGGCTCTCCAGAGAAAACCCAAGATCACTGTCTTAAGTCTAGAGGGATCCTGAGGTCACTGGAGCTACACGAAAGGGCTCCGTGCACCCCAAATCAACTCGAGATGAGAGCTTAGTCCCTGGCTTCAACTCAAGAGGAATAACAACTTTCCATAAGCACCTCAAGAGGAGGCTTCTCTCAGCTACAGGTATGTGAGAGGGACCCTGAGTTTGTGGCCTCAAGTGGAATGGACACCGAGATGCTCTGACTCGAAGTAAGGCCGGATATCCCTGCAGTGAATTGAATGCAGGCTCGTCTTGCATCTCCCAAGACGAAGAGATGTCTGAATCCGCTGTGGAGACCACAGAGAAAGACCTAGTTCTCCGCCTCATCGCGACCGAAGGCCTCACATCCTTTGAAAACTCGAGAGGTCTGTGGAGATCAATGCTTCCAAAGGAGACGATGCCTGTCTCTTCTTGAAAATGGATAGGAGTCTCAGGATCCCTTTGGCACGTGGAAAGAGACAATGGGTCTTCCGCCTCACGTGGAGACCCGTCCCAATTGCCATGCCAAGACTCGACGAGTATCCCGAGGTGTCCCTCACACCTAGGCAGGAGTCCTGACTTCGCTGAACAAACACGTGTCTGGAAGGGCCCTCCCCGTAGTAACTTTAGAATGTACCTCAAGTTCCGGCCGCAACTCGAGAAAAACCATGAGACTTCCCCCTCGCCGCGAGATGAGGCCCAATTCCCCTGCACAGCGTGCAGAGCAATTCCGTGTTCCACATCAAACGTGAAAGGAGCCTTGATTTCCTTGATGGCACTCAGGAGAAACCCCAAGATCACTGTCTCAAGTCTAGAGGGATCCTGAGGTCACTGTAGCAACACGAAAGGGCTCTGTGGACCCCAAATCAACTCGAGATGAGTGCTTCGTCCCTGGCTTCGACTCAAGAGGAATACCAACTTTCCACAAGCTCTTCAAGACGTGGCTTCTCTCAGCTACATGTATGTGAGAGGGTCCCTGAGTTTGTGGCCTCAAGCGGAATGGACACCGAGATGCTCTGACTCGAAGTATGGCCGGATATCCCTGCAGTAAATTGAATGAAGTCTCGTCTTGCATCTCCCAAGACGAAGGGATGTCTGAATCCCCTGTGGAGACCACAGAGAAAGACCTAGTTCTCCCTCTCATGGCGACCGGAGGCATCACATCCTTTGAAAACTCGAGAGGTTCGCGGAGATCAATGCTTCCTAAGGAGACGATGCCTGACTCCTCTTGAAAATGGATAGGAGTCCCAGAATCACTGTGGCACGTGGAAAGGGACCCTGGGTCTTCCGCCTCACTGGAGACGCGTCCCAATTGCCATGCCAAGGCTCAAGGAGAATCCCGAGGTGTCCCACGCACCTAGGCAGGAGTCCTGACGTCGCTGAACAAACACGTGTCTGGAAGGGCCCTCCCCATCGTAACTCGAGAATATACCCCAGGTTCGGGCTGCAACTCGAGAAAAACCATGAGCCTTCCCCCTCGCCGCAAGATGAGGCCCGATTCCCCTGCACTGCGTGCAGAGAAATTCCGTGTTCCACATCAAACGTGAAAGGAGCCTTGATTTCCTTGATGGCACTCCAGAGAAACCCCAAGATCACTGTCTCAAGTCTAGAGGGATACTGAGGTCACTGTAGCAACCCGAAAGGGCTCCGTGAACCATAAATCAACTCGAGATGAGAGCTTCGTCCCTGGCTTCGACTCAAGAGGAATACCAACTTTCCACAAGCACCTCAAGAGGAGGCTGCTCTCAGCTACAGGTATGTGAGAGGGACCCTGAGTTTGTGGCCTCAAGTGGAATGGACACCGAGATGCTCTGACTCGAAGTAGGGCCGGATATCCCTGCAGTGAATTGAATGCAGGCTCGTCTTGCATCTCCCAAGACGAAGGGATGATTGAATCCCCTGTGGAGACCACAGAGAAAGACCTAGTTCTCCGCCTCATTGCGGCCGGAGGCCTCACATCCTTTGAAAACTCGAGAGGAATGCGGAGATCAATGCTTCGAAAGGAGACGATGCCTGACTCCTCTTGAAAATGGATAGGAGTAACAGGATCCCTGTGGCACGTGGAAAAAGACCCTGCTTCTCCCTCCTCACGTGGAGACGCGTCCCAATTGCCATGCCAAGACTCGAGGAGAATCCCGAGTTGTCCCTCGCACCTAGGCAGGAGTCCTGACGTCACTGAACAAACACGTGTCTGGAAGGGCCCTCCCCGTCGTAACTCGAGAATATACCCCAGGTTCCGGCCGCAACTCGAGCAAAACCATGAGACTTCCCCCTCGCCGCGACATGAGGCCCGATTCACCTGCACTGCGTGCAGAGCAATTCCGTGTTCCACATCAAACGTGAAAGGAGCCTTGATTTCCTTGATGGCACTCCAGAGAAAAGCCAAGATCACTGTCTCAAGTCTAGAGGGTTCCTGAGGTCACTGTAGCAACACGAAAGGGCTCCGTGGACCCCAAATCAACTCGAGATGAGAGCTTAGTCCCTGGCTTCGACTCAAGAGGAATACCAACTTTCCACAAGCACCTCAAGAGAAGGCTTCTTTCAGCAACAGGTATGTGAGAGGGTCCCTGAGTTTGTGGCCTCAGGCGGAATGGACACCGAGATGCTCTGACTCGAAGTAAGGCCGGATATCCCTGCAGTGAATTGAATGCAGGCTCGTCGTGGATCTCCCAAGACGAAGGGATGTCTGAATCCCCTGTGGAGACCACAGACAAAGACCTAGATCTCCGCCTCATCGCGACCATAGGCCTCACATACTTTGAAAACTCGAGAGGTCCGCGGAGATCAATGCTTCCTAAGGAGACGATGCCTGACTCCTCTTGAAAATGGATAGGAGTCCCAGAATCCCTGTGGCACGTGGAAAGGGACCCTGGGTCTTCCGCCTCACTGGAGATGCGTCCCAATTGCCATGCCAAGGCTCAAGGAGAATCCCGAGGTGCCCGTTGCAGCTAGGCAGGAGTCCTGACGTCGCTGAACAAACACGTGTCTGGAAGGGCCCTCCCCATCGTAACTCGAGAATATACCCCAGGTTCGGGCTGCAACTCGAGAAAAACCATGAGCCTTCCCAGTCGCCGCAAGATGAGGCCCGATTCCCCTGCACTGCGTGCAGAGAAATTCCGTGTTCCACATCAAACGTGAAAGGAGCCTTGATTTCCTTGATGGCACTCCAGAGAAAACCCAAGATCACTGTCTCAAATCTAGAGGGATCCTGAGGTCACTGGAGAAACACGAAAGGGATTCGTGGACCCCAAATCAACTCGAGATGAGAGCTTAGTCCCTGGCTTCGACTCAAGACGAATACCAAGTTTCCACAAGCACCTCAAGAGGAGGCTTCTCTCAGCTACAGGTATGTGAGAGGGACCCTGAGTTTGCGGCCTCAAGTCGAATGGACACCGAGATGCTCTGACTCGAAGTAAGGCCGGATATCCCTGCAGTGAATTGAATGCAGGCTCGTCTTTCGTCTCCCAAGACGAAGGGATGTCTGAATCCCCTGTGTAGACCACAGAGAAAGACCTAGTCCTCCGCCTCATCGCGACCGGAGACCTCACATCCTTTGAAAACTCGAGAGGTTGGGGAGTTCAATGCTTAGAAAGGAGACGATGCCTGACTCCTCTTGAAAATGGATAGGAGTCCCAGGATCTCTGTGGCACGTGGGAAGGGACCCTGGGTCTCCCGCCTCACGTGGAGACGCGTCCCAATTGCCATGCCAAGACTCGAGGAGAATCCCGAGGTGTCCCTCGCACCTAGGCAGGAGTCCTGACGTCGTTGAACAAACACGTGTCTGGAAGGGCCCTCTCCGTCGTAACTCGAGAATATACCCCAGGTTCCGGCCGCAACTCGAGAAAAACCATGAGACTTCCACCTCGCCGAGAGATGAGGCCCGAATCCCCTGCACTGCGTGCAGAGCAATTCTGTGTTCCACATCAAACGTGAAAGGAGCCTTGATTTCCTTGATGGCACTCCAGAGAAAACCCAAGATCACTGGCTCAAGTCTAGAGGGATCCTGAGGTCACTGGAGCAACACGAAAGGGCTCCGTGGACCCCAAGTCAACTCGAGATGAGAGCTTAGTCCTTCGCTTCAACTCAAGAGGAACACCACCTTTCCACAAGCACCTCAAGAGGAGGCTTCTCTCAGCTACAGGTATGTGAGAGGGACCATGAGTTTGTGGCCTCAAGTGGAATGGACACCGAGATGCTCTGACTCGAAGTAAGGCCGGATATCCCTGCAGTGAATTGAATGCAGGCTCGTCTTGTATCTGCCAAGACGAAGGGATGTCTGAATCCCCTGTGGAGACGACAGAGAAAGACCTAGTCCTCGGCCTCATCGCGACCGGAGGCCTCACATCCTTTGAAACCTCGAGAGGTCTGCGGAGATCAATGCTTCCAAAGGAGATGATGCCTGACTCCTCTTGAAAATGGATAGGAGTCCCAGGATCCCTATGGCAAGTGGAAAGGTACCCTAGGTCTCCCGCCTCACGTGGAGACGCGTCCCAATTGCCATGCCAAGACTCGAGAAGAATCCCGAGGTGTCCCTCGCACCTTGGCAGGAGTCCTGACGTCGCTGAACAAACACGTGTCTGGAAGGGCCCTCCCCGTCGTAACTCGCGAATATACCCCAGGTTCCGGCCGCAACTCGAGAAAAACCATGAGATTTCCCCCTCGCAGCGAGATGAGGCCCGATTCCCCTGCATTGCGTGCAGAGCAATACCGTGTTCCACATCAAACGTGAAAGGAGCCTTGATTTCCTTGATGGCACTGCAGAGAAAACCCAAGATCACTGGCTCAAGTCTAGAGGGATCCTGAGGTCACTATAGCAACACGAAACGGCTCCTGGACCCCAAATCAACTCGAGATGAGAGCTTAGTCGCTGGCTTCGACTCAAGAGGAATACCAACTTTCCACAAGCACCTCAAGAGGAGGCTTCTCTCAGCTACAGTTATGTGAGTGGGACCCTGAATTTGTGGCCTCAAGTGGAATGGACACCGAGATGCTCTGACTCAAAGAAAGGCCGGATATACCAACAGTGAATTGAATGCAGGCTCGTCTTGGATCTCCCAAGACGAAGGGATGTCTGAATCCCCTGTGGAGACCACAGAGAAAGACCTAGTTCTCTGCTTCATCACGAGCAGAGGCCTCACATCCTTTGAAAACTCGAGAGGTCCGCGGAGATCAATGCTTCCAAAGGAGCCGATGCCTGACTCCTCTTGAAAATGGATAGGAGTCCCAGGATCCCTGTGGCACGTGGAAAGGGACCCTGGGTCTCGCGCCTCACGTGGAGACGCGTCCCAATTGCCATGTCAAGACTCGAGGAGAATCCCGAGGTGTCCCTCGCACCTAGGCCCGAGTCCTGACGTCGCTGAACAAACACGTGTCTGGCAGGGCCCCCCTCATCGTAACTCGAGAATATACCCCTGGTTCCGGCCGCAACTAGAGAAAAACCATGAGACTTCCACCTCGACACGAGATGAGGCACGATTCCCCTGCACTGCGTGCAGAGCAATTCCGTGTTCCACATCAAACGTGAAAGGAGACTTGATTTCCTTGATGGCACTCCAGAGAAAACCCAAGATCCCTGTCTCACGTCTAAAGGGATCCTGAGGTCACTGGAGCAACACGAAAGGGTTCCGTGGAAACCAAATCAACTCGAGATGAGAGCTTAGTCCCTGGCTTCGACTCAAGAGGAATACTAACTTTCCACAAGCACCTCAAGAGGAGGCTTCTCTCAGCTACAGGTATGTGAGAGGGACCCGGAGTTTGTGGCCTCAAGTGGAATGGACACCGAGATGGTCTGACTCGGACTAAGGCCGGATATCCCTGCAGTGAATTGAATGCAGGCTCGTCTTGCATCTCCCAAGACGAAGGGTTGTCTGAATCCCCTGTGGAGACCACAGAGAAAGACCTAGTTCTCCGCCTCTTCGCGACCTGAGGCCTCACATCCTTTGAAAACTCGAGAGGTCCGCGGAGATCAATGCTTCCAAAGGAGACGATGCCTGACTCCTCTTGAAAATGGATAGGAGTCCCAGGATCCCTGTGGCACGTGGAAAGGGACCCTGGGTCTCGCGCCTCACGTGGAGACGCATCCCTATTGCCATGCCAAGACTCGAGGAGAATCCCGAGGTGTCCCTCGCACCTAGGCAGGAGTCCTGACGTCGCTGAACAAACACGTGTCTGGAAGGGCCCTCCCCGTCGTAACTCGAGAATATACCCCAGGTTCCGGCCGCAACTCGAGAAAAACCATGAGACTTCCCCCTCGCCGCGAGATGAGGCCCGATTCCCCTGCACTGCGCGCAGAGCAATTCCGTGTTCCACATCAAACGTGAAAGGAGCCTTGATTTCCTTGGTGGCACTCCAGAGAAAACCCAAGATCACTGTCTCAAGTCGAGAGGGATCCTGAGGTCACTGGAGCAACACAAAAGGGCTCCGTGGACCCCAAATCAACTCGAGATGAGAGCTTAGTCCCTGGCTTCGACTCAAGAGGAATACCAACTTTCCACAAGCACCTAAAGAGGAGGCTCCTCTCAGCTACAGGTATGTGAGAGGGACCCTGAGTTTGTGGCCTCAAGTGGAATGGACACCGAGATGCTCTGACTCGAAGTAAGGCCGGATATCCCTGCAGAAATTGAATGCAGGCTCGTCTTGCATCTCCCAAGACGAAGGGATGTCTGAATCCCCTGTGGAGACCACAGAAATAGACCTAATTTTCCGCCTCATCGCGACCGGAGGCCTCACATCTTTTGAAAATTCGAGAGGTCCGCGGAGATCAATGCTTCCAAAGGAGACGATGCCTGACTCCTCTTGAAAATGGATAGGAGTCCCAGGATCCCTGTGGCACGTGGAAAGGGACACTGGGTCTCCCGCCTCATGTGGAGACGCGTCCAAATTGCCATGCCAAGACTCGAGGAGAATCCCGAGTTGTCCCTCACACCTAGGCAGGAGTCCTGACGTTGCTGAACAAATACGTGTCTGGAAGGGCCCTGCCCGTCGTAACTCGAGAATATACCCCAGGTTCCGGCCGCAACTCGAGAAAAACCATGAGACTTCCCCCTCGCCGCGAGATGAGGCCCGATTCCCCTGCACTGCGTGCAGAGCAATTCCGAGTTCCACATCAAACGTGAAAGGAGCCTTGATTTCCTTGATGGCACTCCAGAGAAAACCCAAGATCACTGTCTCAAGTCTAGAGGGATCCTGAGGTCACTGGAGCAACACGAAAGTTCTCCGTGGACCCCAAATCAACTCGAGATGAGAGCTTAGTCGCTGGCTTCGACTCAAGAGGAATACCAACTTTCCACAAGCACCTCAAGAGGAGGCTTCTCTCAGCTACAGGTATGTGAGAGGGACCCTGAGTTTGTGGCCTCAAGTGGAATGGACACCGAGATGCTCTGACTCGAAGTAAGGCCAAATATTCCTGCAGTGAATTGAATGCAGGCTCGTCTTGCATCTCCCAAGACGAGGGGATGTCTGAATCCCCTGTGGAGACCACAGAGATAGACCTAATTTTCCGCCCCATCGCGATCGGAGGCCTCACATCCTTTGAAAACTCGAGAGGTCCGCGGAGATCAATGCTTCCAAAGGAGACGATGCCTGACTCCTCTTGAAAATGTATAGGAGTCCCAGGATCCCTGTGGCACGTGGAAAGGTACCCTGGGTCTCCCGTCTCACGTGGAGACGCGTCCCAATTGCCATGCCAAGACTCGAGGAGAATCCCGAGTTGTCCTTCGCACCTAGGCAGGAGTCCTGACCTCACTGAACAAACACGTGTCTGGAAGGGCCCTCCCCGTCGTAACTCGAGAATATACCCCAGGTTCCTGCCGCAACTCCAGAAAAATCATGAGCCTTCCCCCTCGCCGCGAGATGAGGCCCGATTCCCCTGCACTGCGTGCAGAGGAATTCTGTGTTCCACATCAAAAGTGAAAGGAGCCTTGATTTCCTTGATGGCACTCTAGAGAAACCCCAAGATCACTGTCTGAAGTCTAGAGGGATCCTGAGGTCACTGGAGCAACACGAAAGGGCTCCGTGGACCCCAAATAAACTCGAGATGAGAGCTTAGTCCCTGGCTTCGACTCAAGAGGAATACCAACTTTCCACAAGCACCTCAAGAGAAGGCTTCTTTCAGCAACAGGTATGTGAGAGGGTCCCTGAGTTTGTGGCCTCAGGCGGAATGGACACCGAGATGCTCTGACTCGAAGTAAGGCCGGATATCCCTGCAGTGAATTGAATGAAGTCTCGTCTTGCATCTCCCAAGACTAAGGGATGTCTGAATCCCCTGTGGAGACCACAGAGAAAGACCTAGTTCTCCCTCTTATGGCCACCGGAGGCATCACATCTTTGAAAACTCGAGAGGTCCGCGGAGATCAATGCTTCCTAAGGAGACGATGCCTGACTCCTCTTGAAAATGGATAGGAGTCCAAGAATCCCTGTGGCACGTGGAACGGGACCCTGGGTCTCCCGCCTCACGTGGAGACTTGTCCTAATTGCCATGCCAAGACTCGAGGAGAATCCCGAGGTGTTCCTCGCACCTAGGCACTAGTCCTGACGTCGCTGAACAAACACTTGTCTGGAAGGGCCCTCCCCGTCGTAACTCAAGAATATACCCCAGGTTCTGGCCGCAACTCGAGAAAAACCATAAGACTTCCCCCTCGCCTTGAGATGTGGCCCGATTCTCCTGCACTGCGTGCAGACCAATTCCGTGTTCCACATCAAACGTGAAAGGATTCTTGATTTCCTTGATGGCACTCCAAAGAAAAGCCAAGATCACCGTCTCAAGTCTAGAGGGATCCTGAGGTCACTGTAGCAACCCGAAAGGGCTTCGTGGACCCCAAATCAACTCGAGATGAGAGCTTTGTCCCTGGCTTCGACTCAAGAGGAAAACCAACTTTCCAAAAGCTCCTCAAGAGGAGGTTTCTCTCAGCTACAGGTATGTGAGAGGGACCCTGAGTTTTTGGCCTCAAGTGGAATGGACACCGAGATGCTCTGAGTCGAAGTAAGGCCGGATATCCCTGCAGTGAATTGAATGCAGGCTCATCTTGCATCTCCCAAGACGAAGGGATGTCTGCATCCCCTGTGGAGACCACAGAGAAAGACCTAGTTCTCCGCCTCATCGCGACCGGAGGCCTCATATCATTTGAAAACTCGAGAGGTCCGCGGAGATCAATGCTTCCAAAGACAAGATGGCTGACTCCTCTTGAAAATGGATAGGAGTCCCAAGATCCCTGTGGCACGTGGAAAGGAACCCTGGGTCTCCCGCCTCACGTGGAGACGCGTCCCAATTGCCATGCCAAGACTCGACGAGAATCCCGAGGTGTCCCTCGCACCTAGACAGGAGTCCTGACGTCACTGAACAAACACGTGTCTGGAAGGGCCCTCCCCGTCGCAACTCGAGAATATACCCCAGGTTCCGGCCACAACTCGAGAAAAACCGTGAGACTTCCCCCTCGCCAGGAGATGAGTCCCAGTTCCCCTGCACTGCGTGCAGAGCAATTCCGTGTTCCACATCAAACGTGAAAGGAGCCTTGATTTCCTTGATGGCACTCCAGACAAAACCCAAGATCACTGTCTCAAGTCTAGAGGGATACTGAGGTCACTGTAGCAACAAGAAAGGGCTCCGTGGACCACAAATTAACTCGAGATCAGAGCTTAGTCCCTGGCTTCGACTAAAGAGGAATACCAACTTTCCACAAGCCCCTCAAAAGGAGGCTTCTCTCAGCTACAGGTATCTGAGAGGGACCCTGAATTTGTGGCCTCAAGTGGAATGGACACTGACATGCTCTGACTCAAAGTAAGGCCGGATATACCAACAGTGAATTGAATGCAGGCTCGTCTTGGATCTCCCAAGACGAAGGGATGTCTGAATCCCCTGTGGAGACCACAGAGAAAGACCTAGTTCTCTGCTTCATCACGAGCAGAGGCCTCACATCCTTTGAAAACTCGAGAGGTCCGCGGAGATCAATGCTTCCAAAGGAGCCGATGCCTGACTCCTCTTGAAAATGGATAGGAGTCCCAGGATCCCTGTCGCACGTGGAAAGGGACCCAGGGTCTCCCGCCACACGTGGAGACGAGTCCCAATTGTCATGCCAAGACTCGAGGAGAATCCCGAGTTGTCCCTCGCACCTAGGCCCGAGTCCTGACGTCGCTGAACAAACACGTGTCTGGAAGGGCCCTCCCCGTCGTAACTCGAGAATATACCCCAGGTTCTGGCCGCAACTCGAGAAAAACCATGAGACTTCCCCCTCGCTGCGAGATGAGGCCCGATTCCCCTGCAGTGCGAGCAGATCAATTCCGTCTTACACATCAAACATGAAAGAAGGCTTGATTTCCTTCATGGCATCGCATAGAAAACAGAAGATCACTGTCTCAAGTCTAGAGGGATCTTGAGGTTACTGGAGCAAGAATAAAGGGCTCCATGGACCCCAAATCAACTCGAGATGAGAGCTTAGTCCCTGGCTTCGACTCAAGAGAAATACCAACTTTCCACAAGCACCTCAAGAGGAGGCTTCTCTCAGCTACAGGTATGTGAGAGGGACCCGGAGTTTGTGGCCTCAAGTGGAATGGAAACCGAGATGCTCTGACTCGGAGTAAGGCCGGATATCCCTGCAGTGAATTGAATGCAGGCTCGTCTTGCACCTCTCAATCCGAAGTGATGTCTGAATCCCCTGTGGAGACCACAGAGAAAGACCTAGTTCTCCGCCTCATCGCGACCTGAGGCCTCACATCCTTTGAAAACTCGAGAGTTCCGCGGAGATCAATGCTTCCAAAGGAGACGATGCCTGACTCCTCTTGAAAATGGATAGGAGTCCCAGGATCCCTGTGGCACGTGGAAAGGGACCCTGGGTCTCGCGCCTCACGTGGAGACGCGTCCCAATTGCCATGTCAAGACTCGAGGAGAATCCCGAGGTGTCCCTCGCACCTAGGCCCGAGTCCTGACGTCGCTGAACAAACACGTGTCTGGCAGGGCCCCCCTCATCGTAACTCGAGAATATACCCCTGGTTCCGGCCGCAACTAGAGAAAAACCATGAGACTTCCACCTCGACACGAGATGAGGCACGATTCCCCTGCACTGCGTGCAGAGCAATTCCGTGTTCCACATCAAACGTGAAAGGAGACTTGATTTCCTTGATGGCACTCCAGAGAAAACCCAAGATCCCTGTCTCACGTCTAAAGGGATCCTGAGGTCACTGGAGCAACACGAAAGGGTTCCGTGGAAACCAAATCAACTCGAGATGAGAGCTTAGTCCCTGGCTTCGACTCAAGAGGAATACTAACTTTCCACAAGCACCTCAAGAGGAGGCTTCTCTCAGCTACAGGTATGTGAGAGGGACCCGGAGTTTGTGGCCTCAAGTGGAATGGACACCGAGATGGTCTGACTCGGACTAAGGCCGGATATCCCTGCAGTGAATTGAATGCAGGCTCGTCTTGCATCTCCCAAGACGAAGGGTTGTCTGAATCCCCTGTGGAGACCACAGAGAAAGACCTAGTTCTCCGCCTCTTCGCGACCTGAGGCCTCACATCCTTTGAAAACTCGAGAGGTCCGCGGAGATCAATGCTTCCAAAGGAGACGATGCCTGACTCCTCTTGAAAATGGATAGGAGTCCCAGGATCCCTGTGGCACGTGGAAAGGGACCCTGGGTCTCGCGCCTCACGTGGAGACGCATCCCTATTGCCATGCCAAGACTCGAGGAGAATCCCGAGGTGTCCCTCGCACCTAGGCAGGAGTCCTGACGTCGCTGAACAAACACGTGTCTGGAAGGGCCCTCCCCGTCGTAACTCGAGAATATACCCCAGGTTCCGGCCGCAACTCGAGGAAAACCATGAGACTTCCCCCTCGCCGCGAGATGAGGCCCGATTCCCCTGCACTGCGTGCAGAGCAATTCCGTGTTCCACATCAAACGTGAAAGGAGCCTTGATTTCCTTGGTGGCACTCCAGAGAAAACCCAAGATCACTGTCTCAAGTCGAGAGGGATCCTGAGGTCACTGGAGCAACACAAAAGGGCTCCGTGGACCCCAAATCAACTCGAGATGAGAGCTTAGTCCCTGGCTTCGACTCAAGAGGAATACCAACTTTCCACAAGCACCTAAAGAGGAGGCTCCTCTCAGCTACAGGTATGTGAGAGGGACCCTGAGTTTGTGGCCTCAAGTGGAATGGACACCGAGATGCTCTGACTCGAAGTAAGGCCGGATATCCCTGCAGAAATTGAATGCAGGCTCGTCTTGCATCTCCCAAGACGAAGGGATGTCTGAATCCCCTGTGGAGACCACAGAAATAGACCTAATTTTCCGCCTCATCGCGACCGGAGGCCTCACATCTTTTGAAAATTCGAGAGGTCCGCGGAGATCAATGCTTCCAAAGGAGACGATGCCTGACTCCTCTTGAAAATGGATAGGAGTCCCAGGATCCCTGTGGCACGTGGAAAGGGACACTGGGTCTCCCGCCTCATGTGGAGACGCGTCCAAATTGCCATGCCAAGACTCGAGGAGAATCCCGAGGTGTCCCTCACACCTAGGCAGGAGTCCTGACGTTGCTGAACAAATACGTGTCTGGAAGGGCCCTGCCCGTCGTAACTCGAGAATATACCCCAGGTTCCGGCCGCAACTCGAGAAAAACCATGAGACTTCCCCCTCGCCGCGAGATGAGGCCCGATTCCCCTGCACTGCGTGCAGAGCAATTCCGAGTTCCACATCAAACGTGAAAGGAGCCTTGATTTCCTTGATGGCACTCCAGAGAAAACCCAAGATCACTGTCTCAAGTCTAGAGGGATCCTGAGGTCACTGGAGCAACACGAAAGTTCTCCGTGGACCCCAAATCAACTCGAGATGAGAGCTTAGTCGCTGGCTTCGACTCAAGAGGAATACCAACTTTCCACAAGCACCTCAAGAGGAGGCTTCTCTCAGCTACAGGTATGTGAGAGGGACCCTGAGTTTGTGGCCTCAAGTGGAATGGACACCGAGATGCTCTGACTCGAAGTAAGGCCAAATATTCCTGCAGTGAATTGAATGCAGGCTCGTCTTGCATCTCCCAAGACGAGGGGATGTCTGAATCCCCTGTGGAGACCACAGAGATAGACCTAATTTTCCGCCCCATCGCGATCGGAGGCCTCACATCCTTTGAAAACTCGAGAGGTCCGCGGAGATCAATGCTTCCAAAGGAGACGATGCCTGACTCCTCTTGAAAATGTATAGGAGTCCCAGGATCCCTGTGGCACGTGGAAAGGTACCCTGGGTCTCCCGTCTCACGTGGAGACGCGTCCCAATTGCCATGCCAAGACTCGAGGAGAATCCCGAGTTGTCCTTCGCACCTAGGCAGGAGTCCTGACCTCACTGAACAAACACGTGTCTGGAAGGGCCCTCCCCGTCGTAACTCGAGAATATACCCCAGGTTCCTGCCGCAACTCCAGAAAACACATGAGCCTTCCCCCTCGCCGCGAGATGAGGCCCGATTCCCCTGCACTGCGTGCAGAGGAATTCTGTGTTCCACATCAAAAGTGAAAGGAGCCTTGATTTCCTTGATGGCACTCTAGAGAAACCCCAAGATAACTGTCTCAAGTCTAGAGGGATCCTGAGGTCACTGTAGCAACACGAAAGGGCTCCGTGGACCCCAAATAAACTCGAGATGAGAGCTTAGTCCCTGGCTTCGACTCAAGAGGAATACCAACTTTCCACAAGCACCTCAAGAGAAGGCTTCTTTCAGCAACAGGTATGTGAGAGGGTCCCTGAGTTTGTGGCGTCAGGCGGAATGGACACCGAGATGCTCTGACTCGAAGTAAGGCCGGATATCCCTGCAGTGAATTGAATGAAGTCTCGTCTTGCATCTCCCAAGACTAAGGGATGTCTGAATCCCCTGTGGAGACCACAGAGAAAGACCTAGTTCTCCCTCTCATGGCCACCGGAGGCATCACATCTTTGAAAACTCGAGAGGTCCGCGGAGATCAATGCTTCCTAAGGAGACGATGCCTGACTCCTCTTGAAAATGGATAGGAGTCCAAGAATCCCTGTGGCACGTGGAACGGGACCCTGGGTCTCCCGCCTCACGTGGAGACTTGTCCTAATTGCCATGCCAAGACTCGAGGAGAATCCCGAGGTGTTCCTCGCACCTAGGCACTAGTCCTGACGTCGCTGAACAAACACTTGTCTGGAAGGGCCCTCCCCGTCGTAACTCAAGAATATACCCCAGGTTCTGGCCGCAACTCGAGAAAAACCATAAGACTTCCCCCTCGCCTTGAGATGTGGCCCGATTCTCCTGCACTGCGTGCAGACCAATTCCGTGTTCCACATCAAACGTGAAAGGATTCTTGATTTCCTTGATGGCACTCCAAAGAAAAGCCAAGATCACTGTCTCAAGTCTAGAGGGATCCTGAGGTCACTGTAGCAACCCGAAAGGGCTTCGTGGACCCCAAATCAACTCGAGATGAGAGCTTTGTCCCTGGCTTCGACTCAAGAGGAAAACCAACTTTCCAAAAGCTCCTCAAGAGGAGGTTTCTCTCAGCTACAGGTATGTGAGAGGGAACCTGAGTTTGTGGCCTCAAGTGGAATGGACACCGAGATGCTCTGACTCAATGTAAGGCCGGATATCCCTGCAGTGAATTGAATGCAGGCTCGTCGTGGATCTCCCAAGACGAAGGGATGTCTGAATCCCCTGTGGAGACCACAGAGAAAGACCTAGATCTCCGCCTCATCACGACCGAAGCGTCACATCCTTTGAAAACTCGAGAGGTCCGCGGAGATCAATGCTTGTAAAGGAGACGATGCCTGACTCCTCTTGAATATGGATAGGAGTCCAAGAATCCCTGTGGCACGTGGAAAGGGACCCTGGATCTCCCGCCTCACGTGGAGACTTGTCCTAATTGCCATGCCAAGACTCGAGGAGAGTGCCGAGGTGTCCCTCGCACCTAGGCAGGAATCCTGACCTCGCAGAACAAACACGTGTCTGGAAAGGCCCTCCCCGTCGTAACTCGAGAATATACCCCATGTTCCGGCCGCAACTCGAGAAACATCATGAGACTTCCCCCTCGCCTTGAGATGAGGCCCGATTCCCCTGCACTGCGTGCAGACCAATTCCGTGTTCCACATCAAACGTGAAAAGATTCTTGATTTCCTTGATGGCATTCCAAAGAAAAGCCAAGATCACTGTCTCAAGCCTAGAGGGATCCTGAGGTCACTGTAGCAACAAGAAAGAGCTGCGTGGACCACAAATCAACTCGAGAGGAGAGCTTCGTCCCTGTCTTCGACTCAAGAGGAATACCAACTTTCCACAAGCACCTCAAGAGGAGGCCTCTCTCAGTTACAGGAATGTGAGAGGGACCTTGAGTTTGTGGCCTCAAGTGGAATGGACACCGAGATGCTCTGACTCGAAGTAAGGGCAGATATCCATGCAGAGAATTGAATGCAGGCTCGTCTTGAATCTCCCAAGACGAAGGGATGTCTGAATCCCCTGTGGAGACCACAGACAAAGACTTAGTTCTCCGCCTCATCGCGACCGGAGGCCTCACATCCTTTGAAAACTCGAGAGGTCCACGGAGATCAATGCTTCCGAAGGAGACGATGCCTGAATCCTCTTCAAAATGGATAGGAGTCCCAGGATCCCTGTGGCACGTGGAAAGGGACACTGGGTCTCCCGCCTCAAGTGGAGACGCGTCCCAATTGCCATGCCAAGACTCGAGGAGAATCCCGAGGTGTCCCTCGCACCTAGGCAGGAGTCCTGACTTCGCCGAACAAACACGTGTCTGGAAGGGCCCTCCCCATCGTAACTCGAGAATATACCCCAGGTTCCGGCCGCAACTCGAGAAATTTCATGAGACCTACCCCTCGCGGCTAGATGAGGCCCGATTCCCCTGCACTGCGTGCAGAGCAATTCCGTGTTCCACATCAAACGTGAAAGGAGCCTTGATTTCCTTGATGGCACTCCAGAGAAAACCCAAGATCACTGTCTCAAGTCTAGAGGGATCCTGAGGTCACTGGAGCAA
Organism: Dama dama; assembly: GCF_033118175.1. Lineage (NCBI taxonomy): Eukaryota > Metazoa > Chordata > Mammalia > Artiodactyla > Cervidae > Dama > Dama dama. Next base: position 5,459,693 of record NC_083697.1, on the reverse strand, counting down.
CACGAAAGGGCTCCGTGGACCCCAAATCAACTGGAGATGAGATCTTAGTCTCTGGCTTCGACTCAAGAGGAATACCCACTTTCCACAAGCACCTCAAGAGGAGGCTTCTCTCAGCTACAGGTATGTGAGAGGGACCCTGAGTTTGTGGCCTCAAGTGGAATGAACACCGAGATGCTCTGACTAGAAGTAAGGCTGGATATCCCTGCAGTGAATTGAAAGCAGGCTCGTCTTGCATCTCCCAAGATGAAGGGATGTCTGAATCCCCTGTGGAGACCACAGAGAAATACCTAGTACTACGCCTCAACGCGAACGGAGGCCTCACATGCTTTGAAAACTCGAGAGGTCCGCGGAGATCAATGCTTCCAAACGAGACGATGCCTGACTCGTCTTGAAAATGGATAGGAGTCCCAGGATCCCTGTGGCACGTGGAAAGGGACACTGGGTCTCGCGCCTCACGTGGAGACGCGTCCCAATTGCCATGCCAAGCCTCGAGGAGAATCCCGAGGTGTCCCTCGCACCTAGGCAGGAGTCCTGACGTCGCTGAACAAACACGTGTCTGGACGGGCCCTCCCCGTCATAACTCGAGAATATACCACAGGTCCCGGCCGCAACTCGAGAAAAACCATGAGACTTCCCCCTCGCCGCGAGATGAGGCCCGATTCTCCTGCACTGCGAGCAGAGCAATTACGTGTCCACATCAAACGTGAAAGGAGCCTTGATTTCCTTGATGGCACTCCAGAGAAAACCCAAGATCACTGTCTCAAGTCTAGAGGGATCCTGAGGTCACTGGAGCAACACGAAAGGGCTCCCTGGACCCCAAATCAACTCGAGATGAGAGCTTAGTCCCTGGCTTCGCCTCAAGAGGAATACCAACTTTCCACAAGCACCTCAAGAGGAGGCTTCTCTCAGCTACAGGTATGTGAGAGGGCCCCTGAGTTTGTGGCCTCAAGTTGAATGGACACCGAGATGCTCTGACTCGAAGTAAGACCAGATATCCCTAAAGTGAATTGAATGCAGGCTCGTCTTGCGTCTCCCAAGACGAAGGGATGTCTGAATCCCCTGTGGAGACGACAGAGAAAGACCTATTCCTCCGCCTCATCGCGACCGGAGGCCTCACATCCTTTGAAAACTCGACAGGTCCGCGGAGATCAATGCTTCCAAAGGAGACGATCCCTGACTCCTCTTGAAAATGGATAGGAGTCCCAGGATCCCTGTGGCACGTGGAAAGGGACCCTGGGTCTCCGGGCTCACGTGGAGACGCGTCCCAATTGCCATGCCAAGACTCGAGGAGAATCCCGAGGTGTCCCTCGCACCTAGGCAGGAGTCCTGACGTCGCTGAACAAACACGTGTCTGGAAGGGCCCTCCCCGTCGTAACTCGAGAATATACCCCAGGTTCCGGCCGTAACTCGAGAAAAACCATGAGACTTCCCCCTCGCCGCGAGATGAGGCCCGATTCCCCTGCACTGCGTGCAGAGAAATTCCGTGTTCCACATCAAACGTGAAAGGAGCCTTGATTTCCTTGATGGCACTCCAGAGAAAACCCAAGATCACTGTCTCAAGTCTAGAGGGATCCTGAGGTCACTGGAGCAACACGAAATGGCTCCGTGGACCCCAAGTCAACTCCAGATGAGAGCTTAGTCCTTGGCTTCGACTCAAGAGTAACACCAAATTTCCACAAGCACCTCAAGAGGAGGCTTCTCTCAGCTACAGGTATGTGAGAGGGCCCCAGAGTTTGTGGCCTCAAGTGGAATGGACACCGAGATGCTCTGACTCAAACTAAGGCTGGATATCCCTGCAGTGAACTGAATTCAGGTTCGGCTTGAATCTTCCAAGACGAATGGATGTCTGAATCCCCTGTGGAGACCACAGAGAAAGACCTAGTCCTCCGCTTCATCGCCTGCGGAGGCCTCACATCCTTTGAAAACTAGAGATGTCCGCGGAGATCAATGCTTCCAAAGGAGACGATGCTTGACTCCTCTTGAAAATGGATAGGAGTCCCAGGATCCCTGTGGCACGTGGAAAGGGACCCTGGGTTTCCCGCCTCACGTGGAGACACGTTCCAATTGCCATGCCAAGACTCGAGGAGAATCCCGAGGTGTCCCTCGCACCTAGGCAGGAGTCCTGACGTCGCTGAACAAACACGTGTCTGGAAGGGCCCTCCCCGTCGTAACTCGGGAATATACCCCAGGTTCCGGCCGCAACTCGAGAAAAACCATGAGACTTCCCCCTCGCGGCGAGATGAGGCTCGATTCCCCTCCACTGCGTGCCGAGCAATTCCGTGTTCCACATCCAACGTGAAAGGAGCCTTGATTTCCTTGATGGCACTCCAGAGAAAACCCAAGATCACTGTCTCAAGTCTAGAGGGATCCTGAGGTCACTGGAGCAACACGAAAGGGCTCCGTGGACCCCAAATCAACTCGAGATGAGAGCTTAGTCCCTGGCTTCGACTCAAGAGGAATACCAACTTTCCACACGCACCTCAAGAGGAGGCTTCTCTCAGCTACAGGTATGTGAGAGGGACCCTGAGATTGTGGCCTCAAGTGGAATGGACACCGAGATGCTCTGACTCGAAGTAAGGCCGGATATCCCTGCAGTGAATTGAATGCAGGCTCGTCCTGCATCTCCCAAGACGAAGGGATGTCTGAATCCACTGTGGAGACCACAGAGATAGACCTAGTCCGCCGCCGCAACTTGACCAGAGGCCTCACATTCTTTGAAAACTAGAGAGGTCCGAGGAGATGAATGCTTCCAAAGGAGACGATGCCTGACTCCTCTTGAAAGTGGATAGGAGTCCCAGGATCCCTGTGGCACGTGGAAAGGGACCCTGGGTCTCCCGCCTCACGTGGAGACGCGTCCCAATTGCCATGCCAAGACTCGAGGAGAATCCCGAGGTGTCCCTCGCACCTAGGCAGGAGTCCTGACGTCGCTGAACAAACACGTGTCTGGAAGGGCCCTCCCCGTCGTAACTCGAGAATATACCACAGGTTCCGGCCGCAACTCGAGAAAAACCATGAGACTTCCCCCTCGCCGCGAGATGAGGCCCGATTCCCCTGCACTGCGTGCAGAGCAATTCCGTGTTCCACATCAAACGTGAAAGGAGCCTTGATTTACTTAATGGCACTCCAGAGAAAACCCAAGATCACTGTCTCAAGTCTAGAGGGATCCTGAGGTCATTGAGCAACACGAAAGGGCTCCGTGGACCCCAAATCAACTCGAGATGAGAGCTTAGTCCTTGGCTTCGACTCAAGAGGAACACCACCTTTCCACAAGCACCTCAAGAAGAGGCTTCTCTCAGCTACAGGTATGTGAGAGGGACCCTGAGATTGTGGCCTCAAGTGGAATGGACACCGAGATGCTCTGACTCGAAGTAAGGCCGGATATCCCTGCAGTGAATTGAATGCAGGCTCGTCTTGCATCTCCCAAGACGAAGGGATGTCTGCATCCCCTGTGGAGACCACAGAGAAAGACCTAGTCCTCCGCCTCATCGCGACCGGAGGCCTCACATCCTTTGAAAACTCGAGAGGTCGGCGGAGATCAATGCTTCCAAAGGAGACGATGCTTGACTCCTCTTGAAAATGGATAGGAGTCCCAGGATCCCTGTGGCACGTGGAAAGGGACCCTGGGTCTCCCGCCTAACGTGGAGACGGGTCCCAATTGCCATGCCAAGACTCGAGGAGAATCCCGAGGTGTCCCTCGCACCTAGGCAGGAGTCCTGACGTCACTGAACAAACACGTGTCTGGAAGGGCCCTGCCCGTCGTAACTCGAGAATATACCCCAGGTTCCGGCCGCAACTCGAGAAAAACCATGAGACTTCTCCCTCGCCGCGAGATGAGGCCCGATTCCCCTGCACTGCGTGCAGAGCAATTCAGTGTTCCACATCAAACGTGAAAGGAGCCTTGATTTCCTTGATGGCACTCCAGAGAAAACCCAAGATAACTGTCTCAATTCTAGAGGGATCCTGAGGTCACTGGAGCAACACGAAATATCTCCGTGGACCCCAAATCAACTTGAGATGAGAGCTTAGTTCCTGGCTTCGACTGAAGAGGAATACCAACTTGCCACAAGCACCTCAAGAGGAGGCTTCTCTCAGGTACATGTATGTAAGAGGGACCCTGAGTTTGTGGCCTCAAGTGGAATGGACACCGAGATACTCTGACTCGAAGTAAGGCCGGATATCCCTGCAGTGAATTGAAGGCAGGCTCGACTTGCATCTCCCAAGACGAAGGGATGTCTGAATCCCCTGTGGAGACGACAGAGAAAGACCTAGTCCTCCGCCTCATCGCGACCGGAGGCCTCACATCCTTTGAAAACTCGAGAGGTCTGCTGAGATCAATGCTTCCCAAGGAGACGATGCCTGACTCCTCTTGAAAATGGATAGGAGTCCCAGGATCCCTGTGGCACGTCGAAAGGGACCCTGTGTCTCCCGTCTCACGTGGAGACGCGTCCCAATTGCCATGCCAAGTCTCGAGGAGAATCCCGAGTTGTCCCTCGCACCTAGGCAGGAGTCCTGACGTCGCTGAACAAACACGTGTCTGGAAGGGCCCTCCCCGTCGTAACTGAGAATATATCCCAGGTTCCAGCCGCAACTCGAGAAAAACCATGAGACTTCCCCTCGCCGGGAGATGAGGCCCGATTCCCCTGCACTATGTGCAGAGCAATTCCGTGTTCCACATCAAACGTGAAAGGAGCCTTGATTTCCTTGATGGCACTCCAGAGAAAACCCAAGATCACTGTCTCAAGTCTAGAGGGATCCTGAGGTCACTGGAGCAACACGAAAGTGCTCTGTCTAACCCAAATCAACTCGAGATGAGAGCTTAGTCCCTGGCTTCGACTCAAGAGGAATACCAACTTTCCACAAGCACCTCAAGAGGAGGCTTCTCTCAGCTACAGGTATGTGAGAGGGACCCTGAGTTTGTGGCCTCAAGTGGAGTGGACACCGAGATGCTCTGACTCGAAATAAGGCCGGATATCCATGCAGTGAATTGAATGCAGGCTCGTCTTGCATCTCCCAAGACGAAGGGATGTCTGAATCCCCTGTGGAGACCACAGAGAAAGACCTAGTTCTCCGCCTCATCGCAACCGGAGGCCTCACATCCTTTGAAAACTCGAGCGGTCCCCGCAGAACAAAGCTTCCAAAGGAGACGATGCCTGACTCCTCTTGAAAATGGATAGGAGTCCCAGGATCCCTGTGGCACGTGCAAAGGGACCCTGGGTCTCCCGCCTCACGTGGAGACGCGTCCCAATTGCCATGCCAAGACTCGAGGAGAATCCCGAGGTGTCCCTCGCACCTAGGCAGGAGTCATGACGTCGCTGAACAAACACGTGTCTGGAAGGGACCTCCCCGTCATAACTCGAGAATATAAATCAGGTTCCGGCCGCAACTCGAGAAAAAATATGAGACTTCCCCCTCGCCGCGAGATGAGGCCCGATGCCCCTGCACTGCGTGCAGAGCAATTCCGTGTTCCACATCAAACGTGAAAGGAGCCTTGATTTCCTTGATGGCACTCCAGAGAAAACCCAAGATCACTGTCTCAAGTCTAGAGAGATCCTGAGGTCACTGGAGCAACACGAAAGGGCTCCGTGGACCCCAAATCAACTCGGGATGAGAGCTTAGTCCCTGGCTTCGTCTGAAGAGGAATACCAACTTTCCACAAGCACATCAAGAGGAGGCTTCTCTAAGCTACAGGTATGTGAGAGGGACATTGAGTTTGTGGCCTCAAGTGGAATGGACACCGAGATGCTCTGACTCGAAGTAAGGCCGGATATGCCTGCAGTGAATGGAATGCAGGCTCGTCTTGCATCTCCGAAGACGAAGGGATGTCTGAATCCCCTGTGGAGACCACAGAGAAAGAACTAGTCGTCCGACTCCACGCGACCGGAGGCCTCACATCCTTTGAAAACTCGAGAGGTCCGCGGAGATCAATGCTTCCAAAGGAGACGATGCCTCACTCCTCTTGAAAATGGATAGGAGTCCCAGGATCCCTGTGGCACGTGGAAAGGGACCCTGGGTCTCCCGTCTCACGTGGAGACGCGTCCCAATTGCCATGCCAAGACTCGAGGAGAATCCCGAGGTGTCCCTCGCACCTAGGCAGGAGTCCTGACGTCGCTGAACAAACACGTGTCTGGAAGGGCCCTCCCCGTCGTAACTCGAGAATATACCCCAGGTTCCGGCCGCAACTCGAGAAAAACCATGACACTTCCCCCTCGCCGCGAGATGAGCCCTGATTCCCCTGCACTGCGTGCAGAGCAATTCCGTGTTCCACATCAAACGTGAAAGAAGCCTTGATTTCCTTGATGGCACTCCAGAGTAAACCCAAGATCACTGTCTCAAGTCTAGAGGGATCCTGAGGTCGCTGGAGCAACACGAAAGGGCTCCGTGTACCCCAAATCAACTCGAGATGAGAGCTTAGTCCCTGGCTTCGACTCAAGTGGAATACCAACTTTCCACAAGCACCTCAAGAGGAGGCTTCTCTCAGCTACAGATATGTGAGAGGGACCCTGAGTTTGTGGCCTCAAGTGGAATGGACACCGAGATGCTCTGACTCGAAGTAAGGCCGGATATGCCTGCAGTGAATTGAATGCAGGCTCGTCTTGCATCTCCGAAGACGAAGGGATGTCTAAATCCCCTGTGGAGACCACAGAGAAAGACCTAGTCGTCCGACACAACGCGACCGGAGGTCTCACATCCTTTGAAAACTCGAGAGGTCCGCGGAGATCAATGCTTCCAAAGGAGACGATGCCTGCCTCCTCTTGAAAATGGATAGGAGTCCCAGGATCCCTGTGGCACGTCGAAAGGGACCCTGGGTCTCCCGCCTCACGTGGAGACGCGTCCCAATTGCCATGCCACGACTCGAGGAGAATCCCGAGGTGTACCTCGCACCTAGGCAGGAGTCCTGACGTTGCTGAACAAACACGTGTCTGGAAGGGCCCTCCCCGTCGTAACTCGAGAATATACCCCCGGTTCCGGCCACAACTCGAGAAAAACCATGAGACTTCCAGCTCGCCGCGAGATGAGGCCCGATTCCCCTGCACTGCGTGCAGAGCAATTCCGTGTTCCACATCAAACGTGAAAGGAGCCTTGATTTCCTTGATGGCACTCCAGAGAAACCCCAAGATGACTGTCTCAAATCTAGAGGGATCCTGAGGTCACTGGAGCAACACGAAAGGGCTCCGTGGACCCCAAATCAACTCGAGATGAGAGCTTTTCTCTGGCTTCGACTCAAGAGGAATACCAACTTTCCACAAGCACCTCAAGAGGAGGATTCTCTCAGCTACAGGTATGGGAGAGGGACCCTGAGTTTGTGGCCTCAAGTGGAATGGACACCGAGATGCTCTGACTCGAAGTAAGGCCGGATATCCCTGCAGTGAATTGAATGCAGGCTCGTCTTGCATCTCCCAAGACGAAGGGATGTCTGAATCCCCTGTGGAGACCACAGAGAAAGACCTAGTCCTCCGCCTCATCGCGACCGGAGGCCTCACATCCTTTGAAAACTCGAGAGGTCCGCGGAGATCAATGCTTCCAAAGGAGGCGATGCTTGACGCCTCTTGAAAATAGATAGGAGTTCCAGTATCCCTGTGGCACGTTATAAGGGACCCTGGGTCTCCCGCCTCACGTGGAGACGCGGCCCAATTGCCATGTCAAGACTCGAGGAGAATCCCGAGGTGTCCCTCGCACCTAGGCAGGAGTCCTGACGTCGCTGAACAAACACGTCTCTGAACAAACACGTCTCTGGAAGGGCCCTCCCCGTCGTAACTCGAGAATATACCACAGGTTCCGGCCGCAACTCGAGAAAAACCATGAGACTTCCCCCTCGCCGCGAGATGAGGCCCGATTCCCCTGCACTGCGTGCAGAGCAATTCCGTGTTCCACATCAAACGTGAAAGGAGCCTTGATTTCCTTGATGGCACTCCAGGGAAAACCCAAGATCACTGTCTCAAGTCTAGAGGGATCCTGAGGTCACTGGAGCAACACGAAAGGGCTCCGTGGACCCCAAGTCAACTCGAGATGAGAGCTTAGTCCTTGGCTTCGACTCAAGAGGAACACCAACTTTCCACAAGCACCTCAAGAGGAGGATTCTCTCAGCTACAGGTATGTGACAGGGCCCCTGAGTTTGTGGCATCAAGTGGAATGGACACCAAGATGCTCTGATTCGAAGTAAGGCCGGATATCCCTGCAGTGAATTGAATGCAGGCTCGTCTTGCATCTCCCAAGACGAAGGGATGTCTGAATCCCCTGTGGAGACCACAGAGAAAGACCTAGTCCTCCGCCTCATCGCGACCAGAGGCCTCACATCCTCTGAAAACTCGAAAGGTTTGCTGAGATCAATGCTTCCAAAGGAGACGATGCCTGACTCCTCTTGAAAATGGATAGGAGTCCCAGGATCCCTGTGGCACGTGGAAAGGGACACAAGTTCCCCCGCCTCACGTGGAGACGCGTCCCAATTGCCATGCCAAGACTCGAGGAGAATCCCGAGGTGTCCCTCGCACCTAGGCAGGAGTCCTGACGTCGCTGAACAAACACGTGACTGGAAGGGCCCTCCCCGTCGTAACTCGAGAATATTCCCCAGGTTCCGGCCGCAACTTGAGAAAAACCATGAGACTTCCCCTCACTGCGAGATGAGGCCCGATTCCCCTGCACTGCGTGCAGAGCAATTCCGTGTTCCACATCAAACGTGAAAGGAGCCTTGATTTCCTTGATGGCACTCCAGAGAAAACCCAAGATCACTGTCTCATGTCTAGAGGGATCCTGAGGTCACTGGAGCAACACGAAAGGGCTCCGTGGACCCCAAATCAACTCGAGATGAGAGCTTAGTCCCTGGCTTCGACTCAAGAGGAATACCAACTTTCCACACGCACCTCAAGAGGAGGCTTCTCTCAGCTACAGGTATGTGAGAGGGACCCTGAGATTGTGGCCTCAAGTGGAATGGACACCGAGATGCTCTGACTCGAAGTAAGGCCGGATATCCCTGCAGTGAATTGAATGCAGGCTCGTCCTGCATCTCCCAAGACGAAGGGATGTCTGAATCCACTGTGGAGACCACAGAGATAGACCTAGTCCGCCGCCGCAACTTGACCAGAGGCCTCACATTCTTTGAAAACTAGAGAGGTCCGAGGAGATGAATGCTTCCAAAGGAGACGATGCCTGACTCCTCTTGAAAGTGGATAGGAGTCCCAGGATCCCTGTGGCACGTGGAAAGGGACCCTGGGTCTCCCGCCTCACGTGGAGACGCGTCCCAATTGCCATGCCAAGACTCGAGGAGAATCCCGAGGTGTCCCTCGCACCTAGGCAGGAGTCCTGACGTCGCTGAACAAACACGTGTCTGGAAGGGCCCTCCCCGTCGTAACTCGAGAATATACCACAGGTTCCGGCCGCAACTCGAGAAAAACCATGAGACTTCCCCCTCGCCGCGAGATGAGGCCCGATTCCCCTGCACTGCGTGCAGAGCAATTCCGTGTTCCACATCAAACGTGAAAGGAGCCTTGATTTACTTAATGGCACTCCAGAGAAAACCCAAGATCACTGTCTCAAGTCTAGAGGGATCCTGAGGTCATTGAGCAACACGAAAGGGCTCCGTGGACCCCAAATCAACTCGAGATGAGAGCTTAGTCCTTGGCTTCGACTCAAGAGGAACACCACCTTTCCACAAGCACCTCAAGAAGAGGCTTCTCTCAGCTACAGGTATGTGAGAGGGACCCTGAGATTGTGGCCTCAAGTGGAATGGACACCGAGATGCTCTGACTCGAAGTAAGGCCGGATATCCCTGCAGTGAATTGAATGCAGGCTCGTCTTGCATCTCCCAAGACGAAGGGATGTCTGCATCCCCTGTGGAGACCACAGAGAAAGACCTAGTCCTCCGCCTCATCGCGACCGGAGGCCTCACATCCTTTGAAAACTCGAGAGGTCGGCGGAGATCAATGCTTCCAAAGGAGACGATGCTTGACTCCTCTTGAAAATGGATAGGAGTCCCAGGATCCCTGTGGCACGTGGAAAGGGACCCTGGGTCTCCCGCCTAACGTGGAGACGGGTCCCAATTGCCATGCCAAGACTCGAGGAGAATCCCGAGGTGTCCCTCGCACCTAGGCAGGAGTCCTGACGTCACTGAACAAACACGTGTCTGGAAGGGCCCTGCCCGTCGTAACTCGAGAATATACCCCAGGTTCCGGCCGCAACTCGAGAAAAACCATGAGACTTCTCCCTCGCCGCGAGATGAGGCCCGATTCCCCTGCACTGCGTGCAGAGCAATTCAGTGTTCCACATCAAACGTGAAAGGAGCCTTGATTTCCTTGATGGCACTCCAGAGAAAACCCAAGATAACTGTCTCAATTCTAGAGGGATCCTGAGGTCACTGGAGCAACACGAAATATCTCCGTGGACCCCAAATCAACTTGAGATGAGAGCTTAGTTCCTGGCTTCGACTGAAGAGGAATACCAACTTGCCACAAGCACCTCAAGAGGAGGCTTCTCTCAGGTACATGTATGTAAGAGGGACCCTGAGTTTGTGGCCTCAAGTGGAATGGACACCGAGATACTCTGACTCGAAGTAAGGCCGGATATCCCTGCAGTGAATTGAAGGCAGGCTCGACTTGCATCTCCCAAGACGAAGGGATGTCTGAATCCCCTGTGGAGACGACAGAGAAAGACCTAGTCCTCCGCCTCATCGCGACCGGAGGCCTCACATCCTTTGAAAACTCGAGAGGTCTGCTGAGATCAATGCTTCCCAAGGAGACGATGCCTGACTCCTCTTGAAAATGGATAGGAGTCCCAGGATCCCTGTGGCACGTCGAAAGGGACCCTGTGTCTCCCGTCTCACGTGGAGACGCGTCCCAATTGCCATGCCAAGTCTCGAGGAGAATCCCGAGTTGTCCCTCGCACCTAGGCAGGAGTCCTGACGTCGCTGAACAAACACGTGTCTGGAAGGGCCCTCCCCGTCGTAACTGAGAATATATCCCAGGTTCCAGCCGCAACTCGAGAAAAACCATGAGACTTCCCCTCGCCGGGAGATGAGGCCCGATTCCCCTGCACTATGTGCAGAGCAATTCCGTGTTCCACATCAAACGTGAAAGGAGCCTTGATTTCCTTGATGGCACTCCAGAGAAAACCCAAGATCACTGTCTCAAGTCTAGAGGGATCCTGAGGTCACTGGAGCAACACGAAAGTGCTCTGTCTAACCCAAATCAACTCGAGATGAGAGCTTAGTCCCTGGCTTCGACTCAAGAGGAATACCAACTTTCCACAAGCACCTCAAGAGGAGGCTTCTCTCAGCTACAGGTATGTGAGAGGGACCCTGAGTTTGTGGCCTCAAGTGGAGTGGACACCGAGATGCTCTGACTCGAAATAAGGCCGGATATCCATGCAGTGAATTGAATGCAGGCTCGTCTTGCATCTCCCAAGACGAAGGGATGTCTGAATCCCCTGTGGAGACCACAGAGAAAGACCTAGTTCTCCGCCTCATCGCAACCGGAGGCCTCACATCCTTTGAAAACTCGAGCGGTCCCCGCAGAACAAAGCTTCCAAAGGAGACGATGCCTGACTCCTCTTGAAAATGGATAGGAGTCCCAGGATCCCTGTGGCACGTGGAAAGGGACCCTGGGTCTCCCGCCTCACGTGGAGACGCGTCCCAATTGCCATGCCAAGACTCGAGGAGAATCCCGAGGTGTCCCTCGCACCTAGGCAGGAGTCATGACGTCGCTGAACAAACACGTGTCTGGAAGGGACCTCCCCGTCATAACTCGAGAATATAAATCAGGTTCCGGCCGCAACTCGAGAAAAAATATGAGACTTCCCCCTCGCCGCGAGATGAGGCCCGATGCCCCTGCACTGCGTGCAGAGCAATTCCGTGTTCCACATCAAACGTGAAAGGAGCCTTGATTTCCTTGATGGCACTCCAGAGAAAACCCAAGATCACTGTCTCAAGTCTAGAGAGATCCTGAGGTCACTGGAGCAACACGAAAGGGCTCCGTGGACCCCAAATCAACTCGGGATGAGAGCTTAGTCCCTGGCTTCGTCTGAAGAGGAATACCAACTTTCCACAAGCACATCAAGAGGAGGCTTCTCTAAGCTACAGGTATGTGAGAGGGACATTGAGTTTGTGGCCTCAAGTGGAATGGACACCGAGATGCTCTGACTCGAAGTAAGGCCGGATATGCCTGCAGTGAATGGAATGCAGGCTCGTCTTGCATCTCCGAAGACGAAGGGATGTCTGAATCCCCTGTGGAGACCACAGAGAAAGAACTAGTCGTCCGACTCCACGCGACCGGAGGCCTCACATCCTTTGAAAACTCGAGAGGTCCGCGGAGATCAATGCTTCCAAAGGAGACGATGCCTCACTCCTCTTGAAAATGGATAGGAGTCCCAGGATCCCTGTGGCACGTGGAAAGGGACCCTGGGTCTCCCGTCTCACGTGGAGACGCGTCCCAATTGCCATGCCAAGACTCGAGGAGAATCCCGAGGTGTCCCTCGCACCTAGGCAGGAGTCCTGACGTCGCTGAACAAACACGTGTCTGGAAGGGCCCTCCCCGTCGTAACTCGAGAATATACCCCAGGTTCCGGCCGCAACTCGAGAAAAACCATGACACTTCCCCCTCGCCGCGAGATGAGCCCTGATTCCCCTGCACTGCGTGCAGAGCAATTCCGTGTTCCACATCAAACGTGAAAGAAGCCTTGATTTCCTTGATGGCACTCCAGAGTAAACCCAAGATCACTGTCTCAAGTCTAGAGGGATCCTGAGGTCGCTGGAGCAACACGAAAGGGCTCCGTGTACCCCAAATCAACTCGAGATGAGAGCTTAGTCCCTGGCTTCGACTCAAGTGGAATACCAACTTTCCACAAGCACCTCAAGAGGAGGCTTCTCTCAGCTACAGATATGTGAGAGGGACCCTGAGTTTGTGGCCTCAAGTGGAATGGACACCGAGATGCTCTGACTCGAAGTAAGGCCGGATATGCCTGCAGTGAATTGAATGCAGGCTCGTCTTGCATCTCCGAAGACGAAGGGATGTCTAAATCCCCTGTGGAGACCACAGAGAAAGACCTAGTCGTCCGACACAACGCGACCGGAGGTCTCACATCCTTTGAAAACTCGAGAGGTCCGCGGAGATCAATGCTTCCAAAGGAGACGATGCCTGCCTCCTCTTGAAAATGGATAGGAGTCCCAGGATCCCTGTGGCACGTCGAAAGGGACCCTGGGTCTCCCGCCTCACGTGGAGACGCGTCCCAATTGCCATGCCACGACTCGAGGAGAATCCCGAGGTGTACCTCGCACCTAGGCAGGAGTCCTGACGTTGCTGAACAAACACGTGTCTGGAAGGGCCCTCCCCGTCGTAACTCGAGAATATACCCCCGGTTCCGGCCACAACTCGAGAAAAACCATGAGACTTCCAGCTCGCCGCGAGATGAGGCCCGATTCCCCTGCACTGCGTGCAGAGCAATTCCGTGTTCCACATCAAACGTGAAAGGAGCCTTGATTTCCTTGATGGCACTCCAGAGAAACCCCAAGATGACTGTCTCAAATCTAGAGGGATCCTGAGGTCACTGGAGCAACACGAAAGGGCTCCGTGGACCCCAAATCAACTCGAGATGAGAGCTTTTCTCTGGCTTCGACTCAAGAGGAATACCAACTTTCCACAAGCACCTCAAGAGGAGGATTCTCTCAGCTACAGGTATGGGAGAGGGACCCTGAGTTTGTGGCCTCAAGTGGAATGGACACCGAGATGCTCTGACTCGAAGTAAGGCCGGATATCCCTGCAGTGAATTGAATGCAGGCTCGTCTTGCATCTCCCAAGACGAAGGGATGTCTGAATCCCCTGTGGAGACCACAGAGAAAGACCTAGTCCTCCGCCTCATCGCGACCGGAGGCCTCACATCCTTTGAAAACTCGAGAGGTCCGCGGAGATCAATGCTTCCAAAGGAGGCGATGCTTGACGCCTCTTGAAAATAGATAGGAGTTCCAGTATCCCTGTGGCACGTTATAAGGGACCCTGGGTCTCCCGCCTCACGTGGAGACGCGGCCCAATTGCCATGTCAAGACTCGAGGAGAATCCCGAGGTGTCCCTCGCACCTAGGCAGGAGTCCTGACGTCGCTGAACAAACACGTCTCTGAACAAACACGTCTCTGGAAGGGCCCTCCCCGTCGTAACTCGAGAATATACCACAGGTTCCGGCCGCAACTCGAGAAAAACCATGAGACTTCCCCCTCGCCGCGAGATGAGGCCCGATTCCCCTGCACTGCGTGCAGAGCAATTCCGTGTTCCACATCAAACGTGAAAGGAGCCTTGATTTCCTTGATGGCACTCCAGGGAAAACCCAAGATCACTGTCTCAAGTCTAGAGGGATCCTGAGGTCACTGGAGCAACACGAAAGGGCTCCGTGGACCCCAAGTCAACTCGAGATGAGAGCTTAGTCCTTGGCTTCGACTCAAGAGGAACACCAACTTTCCACAAGCACCTCAAGAGGAGGATTCTCTCAGCTACAGGTATGTGACAGGGCCCCTGAGTTTGTGGCATCAAGTGGAATGGACACCAAGATGCTCTGATTCGAAGTAAGGCCGGATATCCCTGCAGTGAATTGAATGCAGGCTCGTCTTGCATCTCCCAAGACGAAGGGATGTCTGAATCCCCTGTGGAGACCACAGAGAAAGACCTAGTCCTCCGCCTCATCGCGACCAGAGGCCTCACATCCTCTGAAAACTCGAAAGGTTTGCTGAGATCAATGCTTCCAAAGGAGACGATGCCTGACTCCTCTTGAAAATGGATAGGAGTCCCAGGATCCCTGTGGCACGTGGAAAGGGACACAAGTTCCCCCGCCTCACGTGGAGACGCGTCCCAATTGCCATGCCAAGACTCGAGGAGAATCCCGAGGTGTCCCTCGCACCTAGGCAGGAGTCCTGACGTCGCTGAACAAACACGTGACTGGAAGGGCCCTCCCCGTCGTAACTCGAGAATATTCCCCAGGTTCCGGCCGCAACTTGAGAAAAACCATGAGACTTCCCCTCACTGCGAGATGAGGCCCGATTCCCCTGCACTGCGTGCAGAGCAATTCCGTGTTCCACATCAAACGTGAAAGGAGCCTTGATTTCCTTGATGGCACTCCAGAGAAAACCCAAGATCACTGTCTCATGTCTAGAGGGATCCTGAGGTCATTGGAGCAACACACAAGGGCTCCGTGGACCCCAAATCAACTCGAGATGAGAGCTTAGTCCCTGGCTTCGACTCAAGAGGAACACCAACTTTCCACAAGCACCTTAAGTGGAGGCTTCTCTCAGCTACAGGTATGTGAGAGGGACCATGGGTTTGTGGCCTCAAGTGGAATGGACACCGAGATGCTCTGACTTGAAGTAAGGCCAGATATCCCTGCAGTGAATTGAATGCAGGCTCGTCTTGCATCTCCCAAGATGAAGGGATGTCTGAATCCCATGTGGAGACAAAAGAGGAAGACCTAGTCCTCCGCCTCATCGCGACCAGAGGCCTCACATCCTTTGAAAATTCGAGAGGTCTGCGGAGATCAATGCTTCCAAAGGAGACGATGCCTGACTCCTCTTGAAAATGGATAGGTGTCCCAGGATCCCTGTCGCACGTGGAAAGGGACCCTGGGTCCCCGCCTCACGTGGAGACGCGTCCCAATTGCCATGCCAAGACTCGAGGAGAATCCAGAGGTTCCCTCGCACCTAGACACGAGTCCTGACGTCGCTGAATAAACACGTGTATGGAAGGGCCCTCCCCGTCGTAACTCGAGAATATACCCCAGGTTCCGGCCGCAACTCGAGAAAAACCATGAGACTTCCCCCTCGCCGCGAGATGAGGCCCTTTTTCACTGCACTGTGTGCAGAGCAATTCCGTATCCCATATCAAACATGAAATGAGGCTTGATTTCCTTGATGGCACTTCAGAGAAAAAGCAAGATCACTGTCTCAACTCTAGAGGGATCCTGAGGTCACTGTAGCAACACGAAAGGGCTCCGTGGACCCCAAATCAACTCGAGATGAGAGCTTAGTCCCTGGCTTCGAATCAAGAGGAATACGAACTTCCCACAAGCACCTCAAGAGGAGGCTTCTCTCAGCTACAGGTACGTGAGAGGGACCCTGAGTTTGTGGCCTCAAGTGGAATGGACACCGAGATGCTCTGACTCGAAGTAAGGCCGTATATCCCTGCAGTGAATTGAATGCAGGCTCGTCTTGAATCTCCCAAGACGAAGGGATGTCTCAATCACCTGTGGAGACCACAGAGAAAGACCTAGTTCTCCGCCTCTTCGCGACCGGTGGCCTCACATCCTTTGAAAACTCGAGAGGTCCGCGGAGATCAATGCTTTCAAAGGAGACGATGCCTGACTCCTCTTGCAAATGGATAGGAGTCCCAGGATCCCTGTGGCACGTGGAAAGGGACACTGGGTCTCCCGCCTCACGTGGAGACGCGTCCCAATTGCCATGCCAAGACTCGTGGAGAATCCCGAGGTGTCCCTCGCACCTAGACAGGAGTCCTGACGTCGTTGAACAAACACGTGTCTGGAAGGGCCCTCCCCGTCGTAACTCGAGAATATACCCCAGGTTCCGGCCGCAACTCGAGAAAAAACAGGAGACTTCCCCCTTGCCGCGAGATGAAGCCCGATTCCCCTGCACTGCGTGCAGAGCAGTTCCGTGTTCCACATCAAACGTGAAAGGAGCCTTGATTTCCTTGATGGCACTCCATAGAAAACCCAAGATCACTGTCTCAAGTCTAGAGGGATCCTGAGGTCACTGGAGCAACACGAAAGGGCTCCGTGGACCCCAAATCAACTCGAGATGAGAGCTTAGTCCCTGGCTTCGACTCAAGAGGAATATCAACTTTCCACAAGCACCTCAAGAGGAGGCTTCTCTCAGCTACAGGTATGAGAGAGGGACCCTGAATTTGTGGCCTCAAGTGGAATGAACAACGAGATGCTCTGACTCGAAGTAAGGCTGCATATCCCTGCAGTGAATTGAATGCAGGATCGTCTTGCATCTCCAAGACGAAGGGATGTCTGAATCCCCTGTTGAGACGAGAGAGAAAGAACTAATTCTCCGCCTCATCGCGACTGGAGACCTCACATCCTTTGAAAACTCGAGAGGTCCGCGGAGATCAATGCTTCCAAAGGAGACGATGCCTGACTCCTCTTGCAAATGGATCGGAGTCCCATGATCCCTGTGGCATGTGGAAAGGGACCCTGGGTCTCCCGCCTCACGTGGAGACGCGTCCCAATTGCCATGCCAAGACTCGAGGAGAATCCCGAGGTGTCCCTCGCACGTAGACAGGAGTCCTGACGTCGCTGAACAAACACGTGTCTGGAAGGGCCCTCCCGGTCGTAACTCGAGAATGTACCCCAGGTTCCGGTCGCAACTCGAGAAAAACCAGGAGACTTCCCACTTGCCGCGAGATGAAGCCCGATTCCCCTGCACTGCGTGCAGAGCAATTCCGTGTTCCACATCAAACGTGAAAGGAGCCTTGATTTCCTTGATGGCACTCCAGAGAAAACCCAAGATCACTGTCTCAAGTCTAGAGGGATCCTGAGGTCACTGAAGCAACACGAAATTTCCCCTTAGACCCCAAATCAACTCGAGATGAGAGCTTAGTCCCTGGCTTCGACTCAAGTGGAATACCAACTTTCCACAAGCACCTCAAGAGGAGGCTTCTCTCAGCTACAGGTATGTGAGAGGGACCCTGAGTTTGTGGCCTCAAGTGGAATGGACACCGAGATGCTCTGACTCGAAGTAAGGCCGGATATCCCTGTAGTGAATAGAATGCAGGCTCGTCTTGCATCTCCCAAGACGAAGGGATGTCTGAATCCCCTGTGGAGACGACAGAGAAAGACCTAGTCCTCCGCCTCATCGCGACCGGAGACATTACATCCTATGAAAAATCGAGAGGTCTGCGGAGATCAATGCTTCCAAAGGAGACGATGCCTGACTCCTCTTGAAAATGGATAGGAGTCCCAGGATCCATCTGGCACGTGGAAAGGGACCCTGGGTCTCCCGCCTCACGTGGAGACGCGTCCCAATTGCCATGCCAAGACTCGAGGAGAATCCCGAGGTGTCCCTCGAACCTAGGCAGGGGTCCTGACGTCGCTGAACAAACACGTGTCTGGAAGGGCCCTCCCCGTCGTAACTCGAGAATATACCCCAGGGTCCGGCCGCAACTCGAGAAAAACCATGAGACTTCCCCCTCGCCGTGAGATGAGGCCCGATTCCCCTGCACTGCGTGCAGAGCAATTCCGTGTTCCACATCAAACGTGAAAGGAGCCTTGATTTCCTTGATGGCACTCCAGAGAAAACCCAAGATCACTGTCTCAAGTCTAGAGGGATCCTGAGGTCACTGTAGCAACACAAAAGGGCTCCGTGGACCCCAAATCACCTCGAGATGAGAGCTTAGTCCCTGGCTTCGACTCAAGAGTCATATCAACTTGCCACAAGCACCTCAAGAGGAGGCTTCTCTCAGCTACAGGTATGTGAGAGGGACCCTGAGTTTGTGGCCTCAAGTGGAATGGACACCGAGATGCTCTGGCTAGAAGTAAGGCCGGATATCCCTGCAGTGAATTGAATGCAGGCTCGTCTTGCATCTCCCAATACGAAGGGATGTCTGAATCCCCTGTGGAGACCACAGAGAAAGACCTAGTTCTCCGCCTCATCACGACCGGAGGCGTCACATCCTTTGAAAACTCGAGAGGTCCACGGAGATCAATGCTTCCAAAGGAGACGATGCCTGACTCCTCTTGAAAATGGATAGGAGTCCCAGGATCCCTGTGTCACGTGGAAAGGGACCTTGGGTCTCCCGCCTCACGTGGAGACGCCTCCCAATTGCCATGCCAAGACTCGAAGAGAATCCCGAGGTGTCCCTCGCACCTAGGCAGCAGTCCTGACTTCGCTGAACAAACACGTGTCTGGAAGGGCCCTCCCCGTCGAAACTCGAGAAAATACCCCAGTTTCCGGCCGCAACTCGAGAAAAACCATGAGACTTCCCCCTCGCCGCGAGATGAGGCCCGATTCCCCTGCACTGCGTGCAGAGCAATTCCGTGTTCCACATCAAACGTGAAAGGAGCCTTGATTTCCTTGATGGCACTCCAGAGAAAACCCAAGATCACTGTCTCAAGTCTAGAGGGATCCTGAGGTCACTGGAGCAACAAGAAAGGTCTCCGTGGACCCCAAATCAAGTCGAGATGAGAGCTTAGTCCCTGGCTTCGATTCAAGAGGAATACCAACTTTCCACATGCACCTCAAGAAGCGGTTTCTGCCAGCTACAGGTATGTGCGAGGGACACTGAGTTTGTGGCCTCAAGTAGAATGGACACCGAGATGCTCTGACTCGAAGTAAGGCCGGATATCCCTGAAGTGAATTGAATGCAGGCTCGTCTTGCATCTCCCAAGAAGAAGGGATGTCTGAATCCCCTGTGGAGACCACAGAGAAAGACCTAGTTCTCCCTCTCATGGCGACCGGAGGCATCACATCTTTGAAAACTCGAGAGGTCCGCGGAGATCAATGCTTCCTAAGGAGACGATGCCTGACTCCTCTTGAAAATGGATAGGAGTCCAAGAAACCCTGTGGCACATGGAACGGGACCCTGGGTCTCCCGCCTCACGTGGAGACTTGTCCTAATTGCCATGCCAAGACTCGAGGAGAATCCCGAGGTGTTCCTCGCACCTAGGCACTAGTCCATACGTCGCTGAACAAACACTTGTCTGGAAGGGCCCTCCCCGTTGTAACTCAAGAATATACCCCAGTTTCCGGCCGCAACTCGAGAAAAACCATAAGACTTCCCCCTCGCCTTGAGATGTGGCCCGATTCTCCTGCACTGCGTGCAGACCAATTCCGTGTTCCATATCAAACGTGAAAGGATTCTTGATTTCCTTGATGGCACTCCAAAGAAAAGCCAAGATCACTGTCTCAAGTCTAGAGGGATCCTGAGGTCACTGTAGCAACCCGAAAGGGCTCCGTGCACCCCAAATCAACTCGAGATGAGAGCTTTGTCCCTGGCTTCGCCTCAAGAGGAATACCAACTTTCCAAAAGCTCCTCAAGAGGAGGTTTCTCTCAGCTACAGGTATGTGAGAGGGACCCTGAGTTTGTGGCCTCAAGTGGAATGGACACCAAGATGCTCTGACTCAATGTAAGGCCGGATATCCCTGCAGTGAATTGAATGCAGGCTCGTCGTGGATCTCCCAAGACGAAGGGATGTCTGAATACCCTGTGGAGACCACAGACAAAGACCTAGATCTCCGCCTCATCGCGACCATAGGCCTCACATACTTTGAAAACTCGAGAGGTCCGCGGAGATCAATGCTTCCTAAGGAGACGATGCCTGACTCCTCTTGAAAATGGATAGGAGTCCCAGAATCCCTGTGGCACGTGGAAAGGTACCCTGGGTCTTCCGCCTCACTGGAGACGCGTCCCAATTGCCATGCCAAGACTCGAGGAGAATCCCGAGGTGTCCCTCGCACCTAGGCAGGAGTCCTGACTTCGCTGAAAAAACACGTGTCTGGAAGGGCCCTCCCCATCGTAACTCGAGAATATACCCCAGGTTCCGGCCGCAACTCGAGAAATTCCATGAGACCTACCCCTCGCGGCTAGATGACGCCCGATTCCCCTGCACTGCGTGCAGAGCAATTTCGTGTTCCACATCAAATGTGAAAGGAGCCTTGATTTCCTTGATGGCACTCCAGAGAAAACCCAAGATCACTGTCTCAAGTCTAGAGGGATTTTGAGGTCACTGGAGCAACACGAAAGGGCTCCGTGGACCCCAAATCAACTCGAGATGAGAGCTTAGTCCCTGGCTTTGACTCAAGAGGAATACCAACTTTCCACAAGCACCTCAAGAGGAGGCTTCTCTCAGCTGCATGTATATGAGAGGGACCCTGATTTTGTGGCCTCAAGTGGAATGGACACCGAGATGCTCTGACTCGAAGTAAGACCAGATATCCCTGCAGTGAATTGAATGCAGGCTCGTCTTGCATCTCCCAAGACGAAGGGATGTCTGAATCCCCTGTGGAGACGACAGAGAAAGAACTAGTCCTCCTCTTCATCGCAACCGGAGGCCTCACATCCTTTGAAAATTCGAGAGGTCTGCAGAGATCAGTGCTTCCAAAGGAGACGATGCCTGACTCCTCTTGAAAGTTGATAGGAGTCCCAGGATCCCTGTGGCACGTGGAAAGGGACACTGGGTGTCCCGCCTCACGTGGAGACGCGTCCCAATTGCCATGCCAAGACTCGAGGAGAATCCCGAGGTGTCCCTCGCACCTAGGCAGGAGTCCTGACGTCGCTGAACAAACACGTGTCTGGAAGGGCCCTCCCCGTCGTAACTCGAGAATATACCCCAGGTTCCGACCGCAACTCGAATAAAACCATGAGACTTCCTCCTCGCCGCGAGATGAGGCCCGATTCCCCTGCACTGCGTGCAGAGCAATTCTGTGTTCCACATCAAACGTGAAAGGATCCTTGATTTCTTTGATGGCACTCCAGAGAAAACCCAAGATCACTGTCACAAGTCTAGAGGGATCCTGAGGTCACTAGAGCAACACGAAAGGGCTCCGTGGACCCCAAATCAACTCGAGATGAGAGCTTTTCCTTGGCTTCGACTCAAGAGGAATACCAACTTTCCACAAGCACCTCAAGAGTAGGCTTCTCTCAGCTACAGGTATGTGAGAAGGACCCTGAGTTTGTGGCCTCAAGTGGAAGGGACACCGAGATGCTCTGACTCGAATTAAGGCCGGATATCCCTGCAGTGAATTGAATGCAGGCTCGTCTTGCATCTCCCAAGACGAAGGGATGTCTGAATCCCCTCTTGGGACCACAGAGAAAGTCCTAGTCCTCCGGCTCATCGCGACCGGAGGCCTCACATCCTTTGAAAACTCGAGAGGTCTGCGGAGATCAATGCTTCCAAAGGAGACGATGCCTGACTCCTCTTGAAAATGGATAGCAGTCCCAGGATCCCTGTGGCACGTGGAAAGGGACCCTGGGTCTCCCGCCTCACGTGGAGACGCGTCCCAATTGCCATGCCAAGACTCGAGGAGAATCCCGAGGTGTCCCTCGCACCTAGGCAGGAGTACTGACGTCGCTGAACAAACACATGTCTGGAAGGGCCCTCCCCGTCGTAACTCGAGAATATACCCCAGGTTCCGGCCGCAACTCGAGAAAAACCATGAGACTTCCCCCTTGCCGCTGGATGAGGCCCGATTCCCCTGCACTGTGTGCAGAGCAATTCCGTGTTCCACATCAAACGTGAAAGGAGCCTTGATTTCCGTGATGGCACTCCAGAGAAAACCCAAGATCACTGTCTCAAGTCTAGAAGGATCCTGAGGTCACTGGAGCAACAAGAAAGGGCTCCCTGGACCCCAAATCAACTCGAGATGAGAGCTTAGTCCCTGGCTTCGCCTCAAGAGGAATACCAACTTTCCACAAGCACCTCAAGAGGAGGCTTCTCTCAGCTACAGGTATGTGAGAGGGCCCCTGAGTTTTTGGCCTCAAGTGGAATGGACACCGAGATGCTCTGACTCGAAGTAAGACCATATATCCCTAAAGTGAATTGAATGCAGGCTCTTCCTGCGTCTCCCAAGACGAAGGGATGTCTGAATCCCCTGTGGAGACCACAGAGAAAGACCTAGTCCTCCGCCTCATCGCGACCGGAGACCTCACATCCTTTGAAAACTCGAGAGGTTGGGGAGATCAATGCTTCCAAAGGAGACGATGCCTGACTCCTCTTGAAAATGGATAGGAGTCCCAGGATCTCTGTGGCACGTGGGAAGGGACCCTGGGTCTCCCGCCTCACGTGGAGACGCGTCCCAATTGCCATGCCAAGACTCGAGGAGAATCCCGAGGTGTCCCTCGCACTTAGGCAGGAGTCCTGACGTCGTTGAACAAACACGTGTCTGGAAGGGCCCTCCCCATCGTAACTCGAGGATATACCCCAGGTTCCGTCAGCAACTCGAGAAAAACCATGAGACTTCCCCCTCGCCGAGAGATGAGGCCCGAATCCCCTGCAATGCGTGCAGAGCAATTCCGTGTTCCACATTAAACGTGACAGGAGCTTTGATTTCCTTGATGGCACTACAGAGAAAACCCAAGATCACTGGCTCAAGTCTAGAGGGATCCTGAGGTCACTGGACCAACACGAAAGGGATCCGTGGACCCCAAATCAACTCGAGATGAGAGCTTAGTCCCTGGCTTCGACTCAAGGGGAATACCAACTTTCCACAAGCACCTCAAGAGGAGGCTTCTCTGAGCTACAGGTATGTGAGAGGGACCCTGAGTTTGTGGCCTCAAGTGGAATGGACACCGAGAGGCTCTGACTCGAAGTAAGGCCGGATATCCCTGCAGTGAATTGAATGCAGGCTCGTCTTGCATCTCCCAATACGAAGGGATGTCTGAATCCCCTGTGGAGACCACAGAGAAAGACCTAGTCCTCCGCCTCAACGCGAACGGAGGCCTCACATCCTTTGAAAACTCGAGAGGTCCGAGGAGATCAATGCTTCCAAAGGAGACGATGCCTGACTCCTCTTGAAAGTGGATAGGAGTCCCAGGATCCCTGTGGCACGTGGAAAGGGACCCTGGGTCTCCCGCCTCACGTGGAGACGCGTCCCAATTGCCATGCCAAGACTCGAGGAGAATCCCGAGGTGTCCCTCGCACCTAGGCAGGAGTCCTGACGTAGCTGAACAAACACGTGTCTGGAAGGGCCCTCCCCGTCGTTACACGAGAATATACCCCAGGTTCCGGCCGCAACTCGAGAAAAACCATGAGACTTCCCCCTCGCCGCGAGATGAGGCCCGATTCCCCTGCACTGCGTGCAGAGCAATTCCGTGTTCCACATCAAACGTGAAAGGAGCCTTGATTTCCTTGATGGCACTCCAGAGAAAACCCAAGATCACTGTCTCAAGTCTAGAGGGATCCTGAGGTCACTGGAGCAACACGAAAGGGCTCCGTGGACCCCAAATCAACTCGAGATGAGAGCTTAGTCCCTGGCTTCGCCTCAAGAGGAATACCAACTTTCCACAAGCACCTCAAGAGGAGGCTTCTCTCAGCTACAGGTATGTGAGAGGGCTCCTGAGTGTGTGGCCTCAAGTGGAATGGACACCGAGATGCTCTGACTCGAAGTAAGACCAGATATCCCTGCAGTGAATTGAATGCAGGCTCGTCTTGCGTCTCCCAAGACGAAGGGATGTCTGAATCCCCTGTGGAGACCACAGAGAAAGACCTAGTCCTCCGCCTCATCGTGACCGGAGACCTCACATCCTTTGAAAACTCGAGAGGTTGGGGAGATCAATGCTTCCAAAGGAGACGATTCCTGACTCCTCTTGAAAATGGATAGGAGTCCCAGGATCTCTGTGGCACGTGGGAAGGGACCCTGGGTCTCCCGCCTAACGTGGAGATGCGTCCCAATTGCCATGCCAAGACTCGAGGAGAATCCCGAGGTGTCCCTCGCAACTAGGCAGGAGTCCTGACGTCGTTGAACAAACACGTTTCTGGAAGGGCCCTCCCCGTCCTAACTCGAGAATATACCACAGGTTCCGGCCGCAACTCGAGAAAAACCATGAGACTTCCCCCTCGCCGAGAGATGAGGCCCGAATCCCCTGCACTGCGTGCAGAGCAATTCCGTGTTCGACAACAAACGTGAAAGGAGCCTTGATTTCCTTGATGGCACTCCAGAGAAAACCCAAGATCACTGGCTCAAGTCTAGAGGGATCCTGAGGTCACTGGAGCAACACGAAAGCGATCCGTGGACCCCAAATCAACTCGAGATGAGCGCTTAGTCCCTGGCTTCGATTCAAGGGGAATACCAACTTTCCACAAGCACCTCAAGAGGAGGCTTCTCTCAGCTACAGGTATGTGAGAGGGACCCTGAGTTTGTGGCCTCAAGTGGAATGGACACCGAGATGCTCTGACTCGAAGTAAGGCCGGATATCCCTGCAGGGAATTGAATGCCGGCTCGTCTTACATCTCCCAAGACGAAGGGATGTCTGAATCCCCTGTGGAGACCACAGAGAAAGACCTAGTCCTCCGCCTCAACGCGAACGGAGGCCTCACATCCTTTGAAAACTCGAGAGATCCGAGGAGATCAATGCTTCCAAAGGAGACGATGCCTGACTCCTCTTGAAAGTGGATAGGAGTCCCAGGATCCCTGTGGCACGTGGAAAGGGACCCTGGGTCTCCCGCCTCACGTGGAGACGCGTCCCAATTGCCATGCCAAGACTCGAGGAGAATCCCGTGGTGTCCCTCGCACCTAGGCAGGAGTCCTGACGTCGCTGAACAAACACGTGTCTGGAAGGGCCCTCCCCGTCGTAACTCGAGAATATACCCCAGGTTCCGGCCGCAACTCGAGAAAAACCATGAGACTTCCCCCTCGCCGCGAGATGAGGCCCGAATCCCCTGCACTGCGTGCAGAGCAATTCCGTGTTCCACATCAAACGTGAAAGGACCCTTGATTTCCTTGATGGCACTCCAGAGAAAACCCAAGATCACTGTCTCAAGTCTAGAGGGATCCTGAGGTCACTGGAGCAACAGTAAAGGGCTCCGTGGACCCCAAATCAACTCGAGATGAGAGCTTACTCCCTGGCTTCGACTCAAGAGGAATATCAACTTTCCACAAGCACCTCAAGAGGAGACTTCTCTCAGCTACAAGTATGTGAGAGGGACCCTGAGTTTGTGGCCTCAAGTGGAATGGACACCGAGATGCTCTGACTCGAAGTAAGGCCGATATCCCTGCAGTGAATTGAATGCAGGCTCGTCTTGCATCTCCCAAGATGAAGGGTTGTCTGAATCCCCTGTGGAGACCACAGAGAAAGACCTAGTCCTACGCCTCAACGCGAACGGAGGCCTCACATCCTTTGAAAACTCGAGAGGTCCGCGGAGATCAATGCTTCCAAAGGAGACGATGCCTGACTCATCTTGAAAATGGATAGGAGTCCCAGGATCCCTGTGGCACGTGGAAAGGGGCCCTTGGTCTCCCGACTCACGTGGAGACGCCTCCCAATTGCCATGCCAAGACTCGAGGAAAATCCCGAGGTGTCCCTCGCACCTAGGCAGGAGTCCTGATGTCGCTGAACAAACACGTGTCTGGAAGGGCCCTCCCCGTCGTAACTCGAGAATATACCCCAGGTTCCGGCCGCAACTCGAGCAAAACCATGAGACTTCCCCCTCACCGCGAGATGAGGCCCAATTCCCCTGCACTGCGTGCAGAGCAATTCCGTGTTCCACATCAAACGTGAAAGGAGCCTTGATTTCCTTGATGGCACTCCAGAGAAAACCCAAGATCACTGTCTCAAGTCTAGAGGGATCCTGAGGTCACTGGAGCAACACGAAAGGGCTCCCTGGACCCCAAATCAACTCGAGATGAGAGCTTAGTCCCTGGCTTCGCCTCAAGAGGAATAGCAACTTTCCACAAGCACCTCAAGAGGAGGCTTCTCTCAGCTACAGGTATGTGAGAGGGCCCCTGAGTTTGTGGCCTCAAGTTGAATGGACACCGAGATGCTCTGACTCGAAGTAAGACCAGATATCCCTGCAGTGAATTGAATGCAGGCTCGTCTTGCGTCTCCCAAGACGAAGTGATGTCTGAATCCCCTGTGGAGACCACAGAGAAAGACCTAGTCCTCCGCCTCATCGCGACCGGAGACCTCACATCCTTTGAAAACTCGAGAGGTTGGGGAGATCAATGCTTCCAAAGGAGACGATGCCTGACTCTCTTGAAAATGAATAGGAGTCCCAGGATCTCTCTGGCACGTGGGAAGGGACCCTGGGTCTCCCGCCTCACGTGGAGACGCGTCCCAATTGCCATGTCAAGACTCGAGGAGAATCCCGAGGTGTCCCTCGCACCTAGGCAGGAGTCCTGACATCGCTGAACAAACACGTGTCTGGAAGGGCCCTCCCCGTCGTAACTCGAGAATATACCACAGGTTCCGACCGCAACTCGAGAAAAACCATGAGACTTCCCCCTCGCCGAGAGATGAGTCCCGATTCCCCTGCACTGCGTGCAGAGCAATTCCGTGTTTCACATAAAACGTGAAAGGAGCCTTTATTTCCTTGATGGCACTCCAGAGAAAACCCAAGATCACTGTCTCAAGTCTAGAGGGATCCTGAGGTCACTGGAGCAACACGAAATGTCTCCGTGGACCCCAAGTCAACTCGTGATGAGAGCTTAGTCCTTGGCTTCGACTCAAGAGTAACACCAAATTTCCACAAGCACCTCAAGAGGAGGCTTCTCTCAGCTACAGGTATGTGAGAGGGCCCCAGAGTTTGTGGCCTCAAGTGGAATGGACACCGAGATGCTCTGACTCGAACTAAGGCTGGATATCCCTGCAGAGAACTGAATTCAGGTTCGGCTTGCATCTCCCAAGACGAAGGGATGTCTGAATCCCCTGTGGAGACCACAGAGAAAGACCTAGTCCTCCGCTTCATCGCGACCGGAGGCCTCACATCCTTCGAAAACTCGAGAGGTCCACGGAGTTCAATGCTTCCAAAGGAGGCGATGCCTGACTCCTCTTGAAAATGGATAGGAGTCCCAGGATCCCTGTGGCACGTGGAAAGGGGCCCTTGGTCTCCCGCCTCACGTGGAGACGCGTCCCAATTGCCATGCCAAGACTCGAGGAGAATCCCGAGGTGTCCCTCGCACCTAGGCAGGAGTCCTGACGTCGCTGAACAAACACGTGTCTGGAAGGGCCCTCCCCGTCGTAACTCGAGAATATACCCCAGGTTCCGGCCGCAACTCGAGAAAAACCATGAGACTTCCCCCTTGCCGCGAGATGAGGCCCGATTCCCCTGCACTGCGTGCAGAGCAATTCCGTGTTCCACATCAAACGTGAAAGGAGCCTTGATTTCCTTGATGGCACTCCAGAGAAAACCCAAGATCACTGTCTCAAGTCTAGAGGGATCCTGAGGTCACTGGAGCAACACGAAAGGGCTCCGTGGACCCCAAATCAACTCGAGATGAGAGCTTAGTCCCTGGCTTCGCCTCAAGAGGAATACCAACTTTCCACAAGCACCTCAAGAGGAGGCTTCTCTCAGCTACAGGTATGTGAGAGGGACCCTGAGTTTGTGGCCTCAAGTGGAATGGACACCGAGATGCTCTGACTCGAAGTAAGGCCGGATATCCCTGCAGTGAATTGACTGCAGGCTCGTCTTGCATCACCCAAGGCGAAGGGATGTCTGAATCCGCTGTGGAGACCACAGAGAAAGACCTAGTCCTCCGCCTCATCGCGATCGGAGGCCTCACATCCTTTGAAAACTCGAGAGGTCCAGGGAGATCAATGCTTCCAAAGGAGACGATGCCTGACTCCTCTTGAAAATGATTAGAATTCCGAGGATCCCTGTCCACATGTACGGGGACCCTGGGTCTCCCGCTTCACGTGGAAACGCGAGCCAATTGCCATGCCAAGGCTCGAGGAGAATCCCGAGGTGTCCCTCGCACCTAGGCAGGAGTCCTGACGTCGCTGAACAAACACGTGTCTGGAAGGGCCCTCCCCATCGTAACTCGAGAATATACCCCAGGGTCCAGCCGCAACTCGAGAAAAACCATGAGACTTCCCCCTCGCCGCGAGATGAGGCCCCATTCCCCTGCACTGCGTGCAGAGCAATTCCGTGTTCCATATCAAACGTGAAAGGAGCCTTGATTTCCTTGATGGCACTCCAGAGAAAACCCAAAATCACTGTCTCAAGTCTAGAGGGATCCTGAGGTCACTGGAGCAACACGAAAGGGCTCCGTGGACCCTAAATCAACTCGAGATGAGAGCTTAGTCCCTGCCTTCGACTCAACTGGGATACCAACTTTCCACAAGCACCTCAAGAGGAGGTTTCTCTCAGCTACAGGTATGTGAGAGCGACCCTGAGTTTGTGGCCTCAAGTGGAATGGACACCGACATGCTCTGACTCGAAGTAAGGCGTGATATCCCTGCAGTGAATTGAATGCAGGCTTGTCTTGCATCTCCCAAGATGAAGGGATGTCTGAATCCCCTGTGGAGACCACAGAGAAAGACATAGTTCTCCACCTCATCGCCACCTCAGGCCTCACATCCTTTGAAAACTCGAGAGGTCCGCGGAGATCAATGCTTCCAAAGGAGATGATGCCTGAATTCTCTTGAAAATGGATAGGAGTCCCAGGATCCCTGTGGCACGTGGAATGGGACCCTGGGTCTGGCGCCTCACGTGGAGCCGCATTCCAATTGCCATGCCAAGACTCGAGGAGAATCCCGAGGTGTCCCTCGCACCTAGGCAAAAGTCCTGACGTCGCTGAACAAACACGTGTCTGGAAGGGCCCTCCCCGTCATAACTCGAGAATATACCCCAGGTTCCGGCCGCAACTCGAGAAAAACCATGAGACTTCCCGCTCGCCGCGAGATGAGGCCCGATTCCCCTGTACTGCGTGCAGAGCAATTCCGTGTTCCACATCAAACGTGAAAGGAGCTTTGATTTCCTTGATGGCCCTCCAGAGAAAACCCAAGATCACTGTCTCAAGTCTAGAGGGATCCTGGGTCACTGGAGCAACACGAAAGCGCTCCGTGGACCCCAAATCAACTCGAGATGAGAGCTTAGTCCCTGGCTTTGCTCACGAGGAATACCAACTTTCCACAAGCACCTCAAGAGGAAGCTTCTCTCAGCTACAGGTATGTGAGAGGGACGCTGAGTTTTTGGTCTCAAGTGGAATGGACACCGAGATGCTCTGACTCGAAGTAAGGCCGGATATGCCTGCAGTGAATTGAATGCTGGCTCGTCTTGCATCTCTCACGATGAAGGGATGTCTGAATTCCCTGGGGAGACCGCAGAGTAAGACCTAGTTCTCCACCTGTTCGCGACCGGAGGCCTCACGTCCTTCGAAAATTCGAGAGGTCCCCGGAGATCAAAGCTTCCAAAGGAGACGATGCCTGACTCCTCTTGAAAATGGATAGGAGTCCCAGGATCCCTGTGGCACGTGGAAAGGGTCCCTGGGTCTCCCGCCTCACATGGAAACCCGTCCCAATGGCCATGCCAAGACTCGAGGAGAATCCCGAGGTTTCCCTCGCACCTAGGCAGGAGTCCTGACATCGCTGAACAAACAGGTGTCTGGAAAGGCCCTCCCAGTCGTAACTCGAGAATATACCCCACGTTCCGGCCGCAACTCGAGAAAAAGCATGCGACTTCCCGTCGCCACGAGATGAGGCCTGATTCCCCTGCACTGCGTGCAGAGCAATTCCGTGTTCCACATCAAACGTAAAAGGAGCCTTGATTTCCTTGATGGCACTCCAGAGAACACCCAAGATCACTATCTCAAGTCTAGAGGGATCCTGAGGTCACTGTAGCAACACTAACGGGCTCCGTGGACCCCAAACCAAGTCGAGATGAGAGCTTCTTCCCTGGCTTCGACTCAAGAGGAATACTCAATTTCCAGAAGTACCTCAAGAGGAGGCTTCTCTCAGCTACAGGTATGAGAGAGGGACCCTGAGTTTGTGGCCTCAAGTGGAATGGACACCGAGATGCTCTGACTCGAAGTAAGTCAGGATATCCCTGCAGTGAATTGAATGCAGACTCCTCTTGCATCTCCCAAGACGAAGGGATGTCTGAATCCCCACTGGAAACCACAGAGAAAGACCTATTTCTACGCCTCATCGCGACAGGAGGCCTCACGTCCTTTGAAAACTCGAGACGTCCGCGGAGATCAATGCTTCCAAAGGAGACGATGCCTGAGTCCTCTTGAAAATGGATAGGAGTCCCAGGATCCCTGTGGCACTTGGAAAGGGACCCTGGGTCTCCCGCCTCACGTGGAGACGCGTCCCAATGGCCATGCCAAGACTCGAGGAGAATCCCGACGTGTCCCTCACACCTAGGCAGGAGTCCTGACGTCCCTGAACAAACACGTGTCTGGAAGGGCCCTCCCCGTCGAAACGCGAGAATATACCCCAGGTTCCGGCCGCAACTTGAGAAAAACCATGAGACTTTCCCCTCGCCGCGAGATGAGGCCCGATTCCCCTGCACTGCGTGCAGAGCAATTCCGTGTTCCATATCAAACATGAAAGGAGCCTTGATTTCCTTGATGGCACTCCAGAGAACACCCAAGATCACTGTCTCAAGTCTAGAGGGATCCTGAGGTCACTGTAGCAACAAGAAAGAGCTCCCTGGACCCCAAATCAACTCGAGATGAGAGCCACGTCCCTGGCTTCAGCTCAAGAGGAATACTCACTTTCCAGAAGCACCTCAAGAGGAGGTTTCTCTCAGCTACAGGTATGTGAGAGGGACCCTGAGTTTGTGGCCTCAAGTGGAATGGACACCGAGATGCTCGGATCGAAGGAAGGCCGGATATCCGTGCAGTGAATTGAATGCAGGCTCGTCTTGCATCTCCCACGACGAAGGGATGTCTGAATCCCCTGTGGAGACCACAGAGAAAGACCTAGTTCTCCACCTCATCGCGACCGGAGGCCTCACATCCTTTGAAAACTCGAGAGGTCCGCAGAGATCAATGCTTCCAAAGGAGACGATGCCTGACTCCTCTTGAAAATGGATAGGAATCCCAGGATCCCTGTGGCACGTGGAAAGGGACCCTGGGTCTCCCGCCTCACCTGGAGACGCCTCCCAATGGCCATGCCAAGACTCGAGGAGAATCCCGAGGTGTCCCTCGCACCTAGGCAGGAGTCCTGACGTCGCTGAACAAACACGTGTCTGGAAGGGCCCTCCCCGTCGTAACTCGAGAATATACCCCAAGTTCCGGCCGCAACTCGAGAAAAACCATGAGACTTCCCCTTCGCCGCGAGATGAGGCCCGATTCCCCTGCACTGCGTGCAGAGCAATTCCGTGTTCCACATCAAACATGAAAGGAGCCTTGATTTCCTTAACGGCACTCCAGAGAACACCCAAGATCCCTGTCTCAATCTAGAGGGATCCTGAGGTCACTGTAGCAACACTAACGGGCTCCGTGAACCCCAAATCAACTCGAGATGAGAGCTTCTTCCCTAGCTTCGACTCAAGAGGAATACCCACTTTCCACAAGCACCTCAAGAGGAGGCTTCTCTCAGCTACAGGTATGTGAGAGTGACCCTGAGTTTGTGGCCTCAATTGGAATGGACACTGAGATGCTCTGACTCGAAGGAAGGCCGGATATCCCTGCAGTGAATTGAATGCAGGCTCGTCTTGCATCTCCCACGACGGAGGGATGTCTGAATCCCTTGTGGAAACCACAGAGAAAGACCTAGTTCTCCACATCATCGCGCCCGGAGGCCTCACGTCCTTTCAAAACTCGAGAGTTCCGCGGAGATCAATGCTTCCAAAGGAGACAATGCCTGACTCCTCTTGAAAATGGATAGGAGTCCCAGGATCCCTGTGGCACGTGGAAAGGGACACTATGTCTCCCGCCTCACGTGGAGACCCGTCCCAATGGCCATGCCAAGACTCGAGGAAAATCCCAAGTTGTCCCTCGCACCTAGGCAGGAGTCCTGACGTCGCTGAACAAACACGTGTCTGGAAGGGCCCTCCCCGTCGTAACTCGAGAATATACCCCAGGTTCCGGCCGCAACTCGAGAAAAACCATGAGACTTCCCCCTCGCCGCGAGATGAGGCCCGATTCCCCTGGACTGCGTGCAGAGCAATTCCGTGTTCCACATCAAACATGAAAGGAGCCTTGATTTCCTTGATGGCACTCCAGAGAACACCCAAGATCACTGTCTGAAGTCTAGAGGGATCCTGAGGTCACTGTAGCAACACAAAAGGGCTCCGTGGACGCCAAATCAACTCGAGATGAGAGCCACATCCCTGGTTTCGACTCAAGAGGAATACCCACTTTCCACAATCACCTCAGGAGGAGGCTACTCTCAGCTCCAAGTATGTGAGTGGGACCCTGAGTTTGTGGCCTCAAGTGGAACGGACACGGAGATGCTCTGACTCGAAGGAAGGCCGGATATCCCTGCAGTGGATTGAATGCAGGCTCGTCTTGCATCTCCTCAGATGAAGGGATGTCTGAGTCCCCTGTGGAGACCACAGAGAAAGAGCTAGTTCTCGGCCTCATCGCGACCAGAGGCCTCACATCCTTTGAAAACTCGAGAGGTCCGCGGAGATCAATGCTTCCAAAGGAGACGATGCCTGACTCCTCTTGAAAATGGAAAGGAGTCCCAGGATCCCTGTGGCACGGGGAAAGGGACCCTGGTTCTCCCGCCTCATGTGGAGACGCGTCCCAATTGCCATGCCAAGACTCGAGGAGAATCCCGAGGTGTCCCTCGCACCTAGGCAGGAGTCCTGACGTCGCTGAACAAACACGTGTATGGAAGGGCAATCCCCGTCGTAACTCGAGAATATACCCCAGGTTCCGGTCGCAACTCGAGAAAAACCATGAGACTTCCCACTCGCAGCGAGATGAGGCCGGATTCTCCTGCACTGCGTGCAGAGCAATTCCGTGTTCCACATCAAACGTGAAAGGAGCCTTGATTTCCTTGATGGCACTCCAGAGAAAACCCAAGATCA
The DNA here is from genome assembly GCF_033118175.1 of Dama dama. Lineage (NCBI taxonomy): Eukaryota > Metazoa > Chordata > Mammalia > Artiodactyla > Cervidae > Dama > Dama dama. The sequence goes on along the minus strand of NC_083697.1, from coordinate 5,426,297 downwards.
CTGTCTCAAGTCTAGAGGGATCCTGAGGTCACTGGAGCAACACGGAAGGACTCCGTGGACCCCAAATCAACTCGAGATGAGAGCTTAGTCCCTGGCTTTGACTCAAGAGGAATACCAACTTTCCACAAGCAACTCAAGAGAAGGCTTCTCTCAGCAACAGGTATGTGAGAGGGACCCTGAATTTGTGGCCTCAAGTGGAATGGACACCGAGATGCTCTGACTCGAAATAAGGCCGGATATCCCTGCAGTGAATTGAATGCAGGCTCGTCTTGCATCTCCCAAGAAGAAGGGATGCCTGAATCCCCTGTGGAGACCACAGAGAAAGACCTAGTCCTCCGCCTCAACGCGAACGGAGGCCTCACATCCTTTGAAAACTCGAGAGGTCCGCGGAGATCAATGCTTCCAAAGGAGACGATGCCTGACTCCACTTTAAAATGGATAGGAGTCCCAGGATCCCTGTGGCACGTGGAAAGGGACCCTGGGTCTCGCGCCTCACGTGGAGACGCATCCCAATTGCCATGCCAAGACTCGAGGAGAATCCCGAGGTGTCCCTCGCACCTAGGCAGGAGTCCTGACGTCGCTGAACAAACACGTGTCTGGAAGGGCCCTCCCTGTCGTAACTCAAGAATATACCACAGGTTCCGGCCGCAACTCGAGAAAAACCATGAGACTTCCCCCTCGCCGCGAGATGAGGCCCTATTCCCCTGCACTGCGTGCAGAGCAATTCCGTGTTCCACATCAAACGTGAAAGGAGCCTTGATTTCCTTGATGGCACTCGAGAGAAAACCCAAAGTCACTCTCTAAAGTCTAGAGGGATCCTGAGGTCACTGTAGCAGCACGAAAGGGCTCCGTAGATCCCAAATCAACTCGAGATGAGAGCTTAGTCCCTGGCTTGGACTCAAGAGGAATACCAACTTTCCACAAGCACCTCAAGAGGAGGCTTGTCTCAGCAACAGGTATGTGAGAGGGACCCTGAGTTTGTGGCCTCAAGTGGAATGGACACCGAGATGCTCTGACTCGAAGTAAGGCCGGATATCCCTGCAGTTAATTGAATGCAGGCTCGTCTTGCATCTCCCAAGACGAAGGGAAGTCTGAATCCCCTGTGGAGACCACAGAGAAAGACCTAGTTCTCCGCCTCATCGCGACCAGAGGCCTCACATCCTTTGAAAACTCGAGAGGTCCGAAGAGATCAATGCTTCCAAAGGAGACAATGCCTGACTCCTCTTTAATATGGATAGGAGACCCAGGATCCCTGTGGCACGTGGAAAGGGACCCTGGGTCTCCCGCCTCACGTGGATACGCGTCCCAATTGCCATGCCAAGACTCGAGGAGAATCCCGAGGTGTCCCTCGCACCTAGGCAGGAGTCCTGATGTCGCTGAACAAACACGTGTCTGGAAGGGCCCTCCCCGTCGTAACTCGAGAATATACCCCAGGTTCCGGCCGCAACTCGAGAAAAACCATGAGACTTCCCCCTCGCCGCGAGATGAGGCCCGATTCCCCTGCACTGCGTTCAGAGCAATTCCGTGTTCCACATCAAACGTGAAAGGAGCCTTGATTTCCTTGATGGCACTCCAGAGAAAACCTAAGATCACTGCCTCAAGTCCAGAGGGATCCTGAGGTCACTGGAGCAACACGAAAGGGCTCCGAGGACCCCAATTCAACTCGAGATGAGAGCTTAGTCCCTGGCTTCGACTCAAGAGGAATACCAACTTTCCACAAGCACCTGAAGAGGAGGCTTCTCTCAGCTACAGGTATGTGAGAGGGACCCTGAGTTTGTGGCCTCAAGTGGAATGGACACCGAGATGCTCTGACTCGAAGTAAGGCAGTATATGCCTGCAGTGAATGGAATGCAGGCTCGTCTTGCATCTCCCAAGACAACGGGATGTCTGATTCCCCTGTAGAGACCACAGAGAAAGACCTAGTCGTCCAAATCAACGCGACTGGAGCCCTCACATCCTTTGAAAACTCGAGAGGTCCGCGGAGATCAATGCTTCCAACGGAGACGATGCCTGACTCCTCTTGAAAATGGATAGGAGTCCCAGGATCCCTGTGGCACGTGGAAAGGGACCCTGGGTCTTCCGCCTCACGTGGAGACACGTCCCAATTGCCATGCCAAGACTCGAGGAGAATCCCGAGGTGTCCCTCGCACCTAAGCAGGAGTCCTGACGTCGCTGAACAAACACGTGTCTGGAAGGGCCCTCCCCGTCGTAACTCGAGAATATACCCCAGGTTCCGGCCGCAACTCGAGAAAAACCATGAGACTTCCCCCTCGTCGCCAGATGAGGCCCGATTCCCCTGCACTGCGTGCAGAGCAATTCCGTGTTCCACATCAAACGTGAAAGGAGCCTTGATTTCCTTGATGGCACTCCAGAGAAAACCCAAGATCACTGTCTCAAGTCTAGAGGGATCCTGAGGTCACCGGAACAACACGAAAGGGCTCCGTGGACCCCAAATCACCTCGAGATGAGAGCTTAGTCCTTGGCTTCGACTCAAGAGGAATACCAACTTTCCACAAGCACCTCAAGAGGAGGCTTCTCTCAGCTACAGGTAGGTGAGAGGGACCCTGAGTTTGTGGCCTCAAATCGAATGGACACCGAGATGCTCTGACTCGAAATAAGGCCGGATATCCCTGCAGTGAATTGAATGCAGGCTCGTCTTGCATCTCCCAAGACGAAGGGATGTCTGAATCCCCTGTGGAGACCACAGAGAAAGACCTAGTCCTCCGCCTCATTGAGACAGGAGGCCTCACATCCTTTGAAAACTCGAGAGGTCCGCGGAGATCAATGCTTCCAAAGGAGACGATGCCTGACTCCTCTTGAAAATGGATAGGAGTCCCAGGATCCCTGTGGCACGTGGAAAGGGACCCTGGGTCTCCCGCCTCACGTGGAGACGCGTCCCAATTGCCATGCCAAGATTCGAGGAGAATACCGAGGTGTCCCTCGCACCTAGGCAGGAGTCCTGACGTCGCTGAACAAACACGTGTCTGGAAGGGCCCTCCCCGTCGTAACTCGACAATATACCACAGGTTCCGGCCGCAACTCGAGAAAAACCATGAGACTTTCCCCTCGCCGCGAGATGAGGCCCGATTCCCCTGCACTGCGTGCAGAGCAATTCCGTGTTCCACATCAAACGTGAAAGGAGCCTTGATTTCCTTGATGGCACTCCAGAGAAAACCCAAAATCATTGTCACAAGTCTAGAGGGATCCTGAGGTCACTGGAGCAACACGAAAGGGCTCCGTGGACCCCAAATCAACTCGAGATGAGAGCTTAGTCCCTGGCATCGACTCAACAGGAATACCAACTTTCCACAAGCACCTCAAGAGGAGGCTTCTCTCAGCTACAGGTATGTGAGAGGGACCATGAGATTGTGGCCTCAAGTGGAATGGACACCGAGATGCTCTGACTCGAATTAAGGCCAGATATCCCTGCAGTGAATTGAATGCAGGCTCGTCTTGCATCTCCCAAGACGAAGGGATGTCTGAATCCCCTGTGGAGACCACTGAGAAAGATCTAGTTCTCCGCCTCATCGCAACCGAAGGCCTCACATCCTTTGAAAACTGGATAGGTCGGCGGAGATCAATGCTTCCAAAGGAGACGATGCCTGACTCCTCTTGAAAATGGATAGGAGTCCCAGGATCCCTGTGGCACGTGGAAAGGGACTCTGGGTCTCCCGCCTCAAGTGGAGACGCGTCCCTATTGCCATGCCAAGACTCTTGGAGAATCCCGAAGTGTCCCTCGCACCTAGGCAGGAGTCCTGACGTCGCTGAACAAACACGTGTCTGCAAGGGCCCTCCCCGTCCTAACTCGAGAATATACCCCAGGTTCCGGCCTCAACTCGAGAAAAACCATGAGACTTCCCCCTCGCCGCGAGATGAGGCCCGATTCCCCTGCACTGCGTGCAGAGCAATTCCGTGTTCCACATCAAACGTGAAAGGAACCTTACTTTCCTTGATGGCACTCCAGAGAAAACCCAAGATCACTGTCTCAAGTCTAGAGCGATCCTGAGGTCACTGTAACAACAAGAAAGTGCTTCGTGGACCCCAAATCAACTCGAGATGAGAGCTTAGTCCATGGCTTCGACTCAAGAGGAATACCAAGTTTCCACAAGCACCTCAAGAGGAGGCTTCTCTCCGCTACATGGATGTGAGAGGTACCCTGAGTTTGTGGCCTCAAGTGGAATGGACACCGAGATGCTCTGACTCGAAGTAAGGCCGGATATCCCTGCAGTGAATTGAATACAAGCTCGTCTTTCATCTCCCAAGACGAAGGGATGTCTGAATCCCCTATGGAGACCACAGAGAAAGACCTAGACCTCCGCCTCATCGCGACCGGAGGGCTCACATCCTTTGAAAACTCGAGAGGTCTGCGGAGATCAATGCTTCCAAAGGAGACGATGCCTGACTCCTCTTGAAAATGGTTAGGAGTCCCAGGATCCCTGTCCACATGGACGGGGACCCTGGGTCTACCGCTTCACGTGGAGACGCGTCAAAATTGCCATGCCAAGACTCGAGGAGAATCCCGAGGTGTCCCTCGCACCTAGGCAGGTGTCCTGACGTCGCTGAACAAACACGTGTCTGGAAGGGCCTTCCCCATCGTAACTCGAGAATATACCCCAGGGTCCGGCCGAAACTCGAGAAAAACCATGAGACTTCCCCCTCGCCGCGAGATGAGGCCCGATACCCCTGCACTGCGTGCAGAGCAATTCCGTGTTCCACATCAAACGTGAAAGGAACCTTGATTTCCTTGATGGCACTCCAGAGAAAACCCAAGATCACTGTCTCAAGTCTAGAGGGATCCTGAGGTCACTGGAGCAACACGAAAGGGCTCCGTGGACCCCAAATCAACTCGAGATGAGAGCTTAGTCCCTGGCTTCGACTCAAGTGGAATACCAACTTTTCACAAGCACCTCAGGGGAGGCATCTCTCAGCTACAGGTATGTGAGAGTGACCCTGAGTTTTTGGCCTCAAGTGGAATGGACACCGAGATGCTCTGACTCGAAGTAAGGCCGGATATCCCTGCAGTGAATGGAATGCAAGCTCGTCTTGCATCTCCCAAGACGAAGGGATGTCTGAATCCCCTGTGGAGACCACAGAGAAAGACCTAGTCCTCCGCCTCATCGCGACCGGAGATCTCACATCCTTTGAAAACTCGAGAGGTTGGGGAGATCAATGCTTCCAAAGGAGACGATGCCTGACTCCTCTTGAAAATGGATAGGAGTCCCAGGATCTCTGTGGCACGTGGGAAGGGACCCTGGGTCTCCCGCCTCACGTGGAGACGCGTCCCAATTGCCATGCCAAGACTCGAGGAGAATCCCGAGGTGTCCCTCGCACTTAGGCAGGAGTCCTGACGTCGTTGAACAAACACGTGTCTGGAAGGGCCCTCCCCATCGTAACTCGAGGATATACCCCAGGTTCCGTCAGCAACTCGAGAAAAACCATGAGACTTCCCCCTCGCCGAGAGATGAGGCCCGAATCCCCTGCAATGCGTGCAGAGCAATTCCGTGTTCCACATTAAACGTGACAGGAGCTTTGATTTCCTTGATGGCACTACAGAGAAAACCCAAGATCACTGGCTCAAGTCTAGAGGGATCCTGAGGTCACTGGACCAACACGAAAGGGATCCGTGGACCCCAAATCAACTCGAGATGAGAGCTTAGTCCCTGGCTTCGACTCAAGGGGAATACCAACTTTCCACAAGCACCTCAAGAGGAGGCTTCTCTGAGCTACAGGTATGTGAGAGGGACCCTGAGTTTGTGGCCTCAAGTGGAATGGACACCGAGATGCTCTGACTCGAAGTAAGGCCGGATATCCCTGCAGTGAATTGAATGCAGGCTCGTCTTGCAACTCCCAATACGAAGGGATGTCTGAATCCCCTGTGGAGACCACAGAGAAAGACCTAGTCCTCCGCCTCAACGCGAACGGAGGCCTCACATCCTTTGAAAACTCGAGAGGTCCGAGGAGATCAATGCTTCCAAAGGAGACGATGCCTGACTCCTCTTGAAAGTGGATAGGAGTCCCAGGATCCCTGTGGCACGTGGAAAGGGACCCTGGGTCTCCCGCCTCACGTGGAGACGCGTCCCAATTGCCATGCCAAAACTCGAGGAGAATCCCGAGGTGTCCCTCGCACCTAGGCAGGAGTCCTGACGTCGCTGAACAAACACGTGTCTGGAAGGGCCCTCCCCGTCGTTACACGAGAATATACCCCAGGTTCCGGCCGCAACTCGAGAAAAACCATGAGACTTCCCCCTCGCCGCGAGATGAGGCCCGATTCCCCTGCACTGCGTGCAGAGCAATTCCGTGTTCCACATCAAACGTGAAATGAGCCTTGATTTCCTTGATGGCACTCCAGAGAAAACCCAAGATCACTGTCTCAAGTCTAGAGGGATCCTGAGGTCACTGGAGCAACACGAAAGGGCTCCGTGGACCCCAAATCAACTCGAGATGAGAGCTTAGTCCCTGGCTTCGCCTCAAGAGGAATACCAACTTTCCACAAGCACCTCAAGAGGAGGCTTCTCTCAGCTACAGGTATGTGAGAGGGCCCCTGAGTGTGTGGCCTCAAGTGGAATGGACACCGAGATGCTCTGACTCGAAGTAAGACCAGATATCCCTGCAGTGAATTGAATGCAGGCTCGTCTTGCGTCTCCCAAGACGAAGGGATGTCTGAATCCCCTGTGGAGACCACAGAGAAAGACCTAGTCCTCCGCCTCATCGTGACCGGAGACCTCACATCCTTTGAAAACTCGAGAGGTTGGGGAGATCAATGCTTCCAAAGGAGACGATTCCTGACTCCTCTTGAAAATGGATAGGAGTCCCAGGATCTCTGTGGCACGTGGGAAGGGACCCTGGGTCTCCCGCCTAACGTGGAGATGCGTCCCAATTGCCATGCCAAGACTCGAGGAGAATCCCGAGGTGTCCCTCGCAACTAGGCAGGAGTCCTGACGTCGTTGAACAAACACGTTTCTGGAAGGGCCCTCCCCGTCCTAACTCGAGAATATACCACAGGTTCCGGCCGCAACTCGAGAAAAACCATGAGACTTCCCCCTCGCCGAGAGATGAGGCCCGAATCCCCTGCACTGCGTGCAGAGCAATTCCGTGTTCGACAACAAACGTGAAAGGAGCCTTGATTTCCTTGATGGCACTCCAGAGAAAACCCAAGATCACTGGCTCAAGTCTAGAGGGATCCTGAGGTCACTGGAGCAACACGAAAGCGATCCGTGGACCCCAAATCAACTCGAGATGAGCGCTTAGTCCCTGGCTTCGATTCAAGGGGAATACCAACTTTCCACAAGCACCTCAAGAGGAGGCTTCTCTCAGCTACAGGTATGTGAGAGGGACCCTGAGTTTGTGGCCTCAAGTGGAATGGACACCGAGATGCTCTGACTCGAAGTAAGGCCGGATATCCCTGCAGGGAATTGAATGCCGGCTCGTCTTACATCTCCCAAGACGAAGGGATGTCTGAATCCCCTGTGGAGACCACAGAGAAAGACCTAGTCCTCCGCCTCAACGCGAACGGAGGCCTCACATCCTTTGAAAACTCGAGAGATCCGAGGAGATCAATGCTTCCAAAGGAGACGATGCCTGACTCCTCTTGAAAGTGGATAGGAGTCCCAGGATCCCTGTGGCACGTGGAAAGGGACCCTGGGTCTCCCGCCTCACGTGGAGACGCGTCCCAATTGCCATGCCAAGACTCGAGGAGAATCCCGAGGTGTCCCTCGCACCTAGGCAGGAGTCCTGACGTCGCTGAACAAACACGTGTCTGGAAGGGCCCTCCCCGTCGTAACTCCAGAATATACCCCAGGTTCCGGCCGCAACTCGAGAAAAACCATGAGACTTCCCCCTCGCCGCGAGATGAGGCCCGAATCCCCTGCACTGCGTGCAGAGCAATTCCGTGTTCCACATCAAACGTGAAAGGACCCTTGATTTCCTTGATGGCACTCCAGAGAAAACCCAAGATCACTGTCTCAAGTCTAGAGGGATCCTGAGGTCACTGGAGCAACAGGAAAGGGCTCCGTGGACCCCAAATCAACTCGAGATGAGAGCTTACTCCCTGGCTTCGACTCAAGAGGAATATCAACTTTCCACAAGCACCTCAAGAGGAGACTTCTCTCAGCTACAAGTATGTGAGAGGGACCCTGAGTTTGTGGCCTCAAGTGGAATGGACACCGAGATGCTCTGACTCCAAGTAAGGCCGATATCCCTGCAGTGAATTGAATGCAGGCTCGTCTTGCATCTCCCAAGACGAAGGGTTGTCTGAATCCCCTGTGGAGACCACAGAGAAAGACCTAGTCCTACGCCTCAAAGCGAACGGAGGCCTCACATCCTTTGAAAACTCGAGAGGTCCGCGGAGATCAATGCTTCCAAAGGAGACGATGCCTGACTCATCTTGAAAATGGATAGGAGTCCCAGGATCCCTGTGGCACGTGGAAAGGGGCCCTTGGTCTCCCGACTCACGTGGAGACGCCTCCCAATTGCCATGCCAAGACTCGAGGAAAATCCCGAGGTGTCCCTCGCACCTAGGCAGGAGTCCTGATGTCGCTGAACAAACACGTGTCTGGAAGGGCCCTCCCCGTCGTAACTCGAGAATATACCCCAGGTTCCGGCCGCAACTCGAGCAAAACCATGAGACTTCCCCCTCACCGCGAGATGAGGCCCGATTCCCCTGCACTGCGTGCAGAGCAATTCCGTGTTCCACATCAAACGTGAAAGGAGCCTTGATTTCCTTGATGGCACTCCAGAGAAAACCCAAGATCACTGTCTCAAGTCTAGAGGGATCCTGAGGTCACTGGAGCAACACGAAAGGGCTCCCTGGACCCCAAATAAACTCGAGATGAGAGCTTAGTCCCTGGCTTCGCCTCAAGAGGAATAGCAACTTTCCACAAGCACCTCAAGAGGAGGCTTCTCTCAGCTACAGGTATGTGAGAGGGCCCCTGAGTTTGTGGCCTCAAGTTGAATGGACACCGAGATGCTCTGACTCGAAGTAAGACCAGATATCCCTGCAGTGAATTGAATGCTGGCTCGTCTTGCGTCTCCCAAGACGAAGTGATGTCTGAATCCCCTGTGGAGACCACAGAGAAAGACCTAGTCCTCCGCCTCATCGCGACCGGAGACCTCACATCCTTTGAAAACTCGAGAGGTTGGGGAGATCAATGCTTCCAAAGGAGACGATGCCTGACTCTCTTGAAAATGAATAGGAGTCCCAGGATCTCTCTGGCACGTGGGAAGGGATCCTGGGTCTCCCGCCTCACGTGGAGACGCGTCCCAATTGCCATGTCAAGACTCGAGGAGAATCCCGAGGTGTCCCTCGCACCTAGGCAGGAGTCCTGACATCGCTGAACAAACACGTGTCTGGAAGGGCCCTCCCCGTCGTAACTCGAGAATATACCACAGGTTCCGACCGCAACTCGAGAAAAACCATGAGACTTCCCCCTCGCCGAGAGATGAGTCCCGATTCCCCTGCACTGCGTGCAGAGCAATTCCGTGTTTCACATAAAACGTGAAAGGAGCCTTTATTTCCTTGATGGCACTCCAGAGAAAACCCAAGATCACTGTCTCAAGTCTAGAGGGATCCTGAGGTCACTGGAGCAACACGAAATGTCTCCGTGGACCCCAAGTCAACTCGTGATGAGAGCTTAGTCCTTGGCTTCGACTCAAGAGTAACACCAAATTTCCACAAGCACCTCAAGAGGAGGCTTCTCTCAGCTACAGGTATGTGAGAGGGACCCTGAGTTTGTGGCCTCAAGTGGAATGGACACCGAGATGCTCTGACTCGAAGTAAGGCCGGATATCCCTGCAGTGAATTGACTGCAGGCTCGTCTTGCATCACCCAAGGCGAAGGGATGTCTGAATCCGCTGTGGAGACCACAGAGAAAGACCTAGTCCTCCGCCTCATCGCGATCGGAGGCCTCACATCCTTTGAAAACTCGAGAGGTCCAGGGAGATCAATGCTTCCAAAGGAGACGATGCCTGACTCCTCTTGAAAATGATTAGAATTCCCAGGATCCCTGTCCACATGTACGGGGACCCTGGGTCTCCCGCTTCACGTGGAAACGCGAGCCAATTGCCATGCCAAGGCTCGAGGAGAATCCCGAGGTGTCCCTCGCACCTAGGCAGGAGTCCTGACGTCGCTGAACAAACACGTGTCTGGAAGGGCCCTCCCCATCGTAACTCGAGAATATACCCCAGGGTCCAGCCGCAACTCGAGAAAAACCATGAGACTTCCCCCTCGCCGCGAGATGAGGCCCCATTCCCCTGCACTGCGTGCAGAGCAATTCCGTGTTCCATATCAAACGTGAAAGGAGCCTTGATTTCCTTGATGGCACTCCAGAGAAAACCCAAAATCACTGTCTCAAGTCTAGAGGGATCCTGAGGTCACTGGAGCAACACGAAAGGGCTCCGTGGACCCCAAATCAACTCGAGATGAGAGCTTAGTCCCTGCCTTCGACTCAACTGGGATACCAACTTTCCACAAGCACCTCAAGAGGAGGCTTCTCTCAGCTACAGGTATGTGAGAGCGACCCTGAGTTTGTGGCCTCAAGTGGAATGGACACCGACATGCTCTGACTCGAAGTAAGGCGTGATATCCCTGCAGTGAATTGAATGCAGGCTTGTCTTGCATCTCCCAAGATGAAGGGATGTCTGAATCCCCTGTGGAGACCACAGAGAAAGACATAGTTCTCCACCTCATCGCCACCTCAGGCCTCACATCCTTTGAAAACTCGAGAGGTCCGCGGAGATCAATGCTTCCAAAGGAGATGATGCCTGAATTCTCTTGAAAATGGATAGGAGTCCCAGGATCCCTGTGGCACGTGGAATGAGACCCTGGTCTGGCGCCTCACGTGGAGCCGCATTCCAATTGCCATGCCAAGACTCGAGGAGAATCCCGAGGTGTCCCTCGCACCTAGGCAAAAGTCCTGACGTCGCTGAACAAACACGTGTCTGGAAGGGCCCTCCCCGTCATAACTCGAGAATATACCCCAGGTTCCGGCCGCAACTCGAGAAAAACCATGAGACTTCCCGCTCGCCGCGAGATGAGGCCCGATTCCCCTGTACTGCGTGCAGAGCAATTCCGTGTTCCACATCAAACGTGAAAGGAGCTTTGATTTCCTTGATGGCCCTCCAGAGAAAACCCAAGATCACTGTCTCAAGTCTAGAGGGATCCTGAGGTCACTGGAGCAACACGAAAGCGCTCCGTGGACCCCAAATCAACTCGAGATGAGAGCTTAGTCCCTGGCTTTGCTCACGAGGAATACCAACTTTCCACAAGCACCTCAAGAGGAAGCTTCTCTCAGCTACAGGTATGTGAGAGGGACGCTGAGTTTTTGGTCTCAAGTGGAATGGACACCGAGATGCTCTGACTCGAAGTAAGGCCAGATATGCCTGCAGTGAATTGAATGCTGGCTCGTCTTGCATCTCTCACGATGAAGGGATGTCTGAATTCCCTGGGGAGACCGCAGAGAAAGACCTAGTTCTCCACCTGTTCGCGACCGGAGGCCTCACGTCCTTCGAAAATTCGAGAGGTCCCCGGAGATCAAAGCTTCCAAAGGAGACGATGCCTGACTCCTCTTGAAAATGGATAGGAGTCCCAGGATCCCTGTGGCACGTGGAAAGGGTCCCTGGGTCTCCCGCCTCACATGGAAACCCGTCCCAATGGCCATGCCAAGACTCGAGGAGAATCCCGAGGTTTCCCTCGCACCTAGGCAGGAGTCCTGACATCGCTGAACAAACACGTGTCTGGAAAGGCCCTCCCAGTCGTAACTCGAGAATATACCCCACGTTCCGGCCGCAACTCGAGAAAAAGCATGCGACTTCCCGTCGCCACGAGATGAGGCCTTATTCCCCTGCACTGCGTGCAGAGCAATTCCGTGTTCCACATCAAACGTAAAAGGAGCCTTGATTTCCTTGATGGCACTCCAGAGAACACCCAAGATCACTATCTCAAGTCTAGAGGGATCCTGAGGTCACTGTAGCAACACTAACGGGCTCCGTGGACCCCAAACCAAGTCGAGATGAGAGCTTCTTCCCTGGCTTCGACTCAAGAGGAATACTCAATTTCCAGAAGTACCTCAAGAGGAGGCTTCTCTCAGCTACAGGTATGAGAGAGGGACCCTGAGTTTGTGGCCTCAAGTGGAATGGACACCGAGATGCTCTGACTCGAAGTAAGTCAGGATATCCCTGCAGTGAATTGAATGCAGACTCCTCTTGCATCTCCCAAGATGAAGGGATGTCTGAATCCCCGCTGGAGACCACAGAGAAAGACCTATTTCTACGCCTCATCGCGACAGGAGGCCTCACGTCCTTTGAAAACTCGAGACGTCCGCGGAGATCAATGCTTCCAAAGGAGACGATGCCTGAGTCCTCTTGAAAATGGATAGGAGTCCCAGGATCCCTGTGGCACTTGGAAAGGGACCCTGGGTCTCCCGCCTCACGTGGAGACGCGTCCCAATGGCCATGCCAAGACTCGAGGAGAATCCCGACGTGTCCCTCACACCTAGGCAGGAGTCCTGACGTCCCTGAACAAACACGTGTCTGGAAGGGCCCTCCCCGTCGAAACGCGAGAATATACCCCAGGTTCCGGCCGCAACTTGAGAAAAACCATGAGACTTTCCCCTCGCCGCGAGATGAGGCCCGATTCCCCTGCACTGCGTGCAGAGCAATTCCGTGTTCCACATCAAACATGAAAGGAGCCTTGATTTCCTTGATGGCACTCCAGAGAACACCCAAGATCACTGTCTCAAGTCTAGAGGGATCCTGAGGTCACTGTAGCAACAAGAAAGAGCTCCCTGGACCCCAAATCAACTCGAGATGAGAGCCACGTCCCTGGCTTCAGCTCAAGAGGAATACCCACTTTCCACAAGCACCTCAAGAGGAGGTTTCTCTCAGCTACAGGTATGTGAGAGGGACCCTGAGTTTGTGGCCTCAAGTGGAATGGACACCGAGATGCTCGGATCGAAGGAAGGCCGGATATCCGTGCAGTGAATTGAATGCAGGCTCGTCTTGCATCTCCCACGACGAAGGGATGTCTGAATCCCCTGTGGAGACCACAGAGAAAGACCTAGTTCTCCACCTCATCGCGACCGGAGGCCTCACATCCTTTGAAAACTCGAGAGGTCCGCAGAGATCAATGCTTCCAAAGGAGACGATGCCTGACTCCTCTTGAAAATGGATAGGAATCCCAGGATCCCTGTGGCACGTGGAAAGGGACCCTGGGTCTCCCGCCTCACCTGGAGACGCGTCCCAATGGCCATGCCAAGACTCGAGGAGAATCCCGAGGTGTCCCTCGCACCTAGGCAGGAGTCCTGACGTCGCTGAACAAACACGTGTCTGGAAGGGCCCTCCCCGTCGTAACTCGAGAATATACCCCAAGTTCCGGCCGCAACTCGAGAAAAACCATGAGACTTCCCCTTCGCCGCGAGATGAGGCCCGATTCCCCTGCACTGCGTGCAGAGCAATTCCGTGTTCCACATCAAACATGAAAGGAGCCTTGATTTCCTTAACGGCACTCCAGAGAACACCCAAGATCCCTGTCTCAATCTAGAGGGATCCTGAGGTCACTGTAGCAACACTAACGGGCTCCGTGAACCCCAAATCAACTCGAGATGAGAGCTTCTTCCCTAGCTTCGACTCAAGAGGAATACCCACTTTCCACAAGCACCTCAAGAGGAGGCTTCTCTCAGCTACAGGTATGTGAGAGTGACCCTGAGTTTGTGGCCTCAATTGGAATGGACACTGAGATGCTCTGACTCGAAGGAAGGCCGGATATCCCTGCAGTGAATTGAATGCAGGCTCGTCTTGCATCTCCCACGACGGAGGGATGTCTGAATCCCTTGTGGAAACCACAGAGAAAGACCTACTTCTCCACATCATCGCGCCCGGAGGCCTCACGTCCTTTCAAAACTCGAGAGTTCCGCGGAGATCAATGCTTCCAAAGGAGACAATGCCTGACTCCTCTTGAAAATGGATAGGAGTCCCAGGATCCCTGTGGCACGTGGAAAGGGACACTATGTCTCCCGCCTCACGTGGAGACCCGTCCCAATGGCCATGCCAAGACTCGAGGAAAATCCCAAGTTGTCCCTCGCACCTAGGCAGGAGTCCTGACGTCGCTGAACAAACACGTGTCTGGAAGGGCCCTCCCCGTCGTAACTCGAGAATATACCCCAGGTTCCGGCCGCAACTCGAGAAAAACCATGAGACTTCCCCCTCGCCGCGAGATGAGGCCCGATTCCCCTGGACTGCGTGCAGAGCAATTCCGTGTTCCACATCAAACATGAAAGGAGCCTTGATTTCCTTAATGGCACTCCAGAGAACACCCAAGATCACTGTCTGAAGTCTAGAGGGATCCTGAGGTCACTGTAGCAACACAAAAGGGCTCCGTGGACGCCAAATCAACTCGAGATGAGAGCCACAACCCTGGCTTCGACTCAAGAGGAATACCCACTTTCCACAATCACCTCAGGAGGAGGCTACTCTCAGCTCCAAGTATGTGAGTGGGACCCTGAGTTTGTGGCCTCAAGTGGAACGGACACGGAAATGCTCTGACTCGAAGGAAGGCCGGATATCCCTGCAGTGAATTGAATGCAGGCTCGTCTTGCATCTCCGCAGACGAAGGGATGTCTGAGTCCCCTGTGGAGACCACAGAGAAAGAGCTAGTTCTCGGCCTCATCGCGACCAGAGGCCTCACATCCTTTGAAAACTCGAGAGGTCCGCGGAGATCAATGCTTCCAAAGGAGACGATGCCTGACTCCTCTTGAAAATGGAAAGGAGTCCCAGGATCCCTGTGGCACGGGGAAAGGGACCCTGGTTCTCCCGCCTCATGTGGAGACGCGTCCCAATTGCCATGCCAAGACTCGAGGAGAATCCCGAGGTGTCCCTCGCACCTAGGCAGGAGTCCTGACGTCGCTGAACAAACACGTGTATGGAAGGGCAATCCCCGTCGTAACTCGAGAATATACCCCAGGTTCCGGTCGCAACTCGAGAAAAACCATGAGACTTCCCACTCGCAGCGAGATGAGGCCGGATTCTCCTGCACTGCGTGCAGAGCAATTCCGTGTTCCACATCAAACGTGAAAGGAGCCTTGATTTCCTTGATGGCACTCCAGAGAAAACCCAAGATCACTGTCTCAAGTCTAGAGGGATCCTGAGGTCACTGGAGCAACACGGAAGGACTCCGTGGACCCCAAATCAACTCGAGATGAGAGCTTAGTCCCTGGCTTTGACTCAAGAGGAATACCAACTTTCCACAAGCAACTCAAGAGAAGGCTTCTCTCAGCAACAGGTATGTGAGAGGGACCCTGAATTTGTGGCCTCAAGTGGAATGGATACCGAGATGCTCTGACTCGAAATAAGGCCGGATATCCCTGCAGTGAATTGAATGCAGGCTCGTCTTGCATCTCCCAAGAAGAAGGGATGCCTGAATCCCCTGTGGAGACCACAGAGAAAGACCTAGTCCTCCGCCTCAACGCGAACGGAGGCCTCACATCCTTTGAAAACTCGAGAGGTCCGCGGAGATCAATGCTTCCAAAGGAGACGATGCCTGACTCCACTTTAAAATGGATAGGAGTCCCAGGATCCCTGTGGCACGTGGAAAGGGACCCTGGGTCTCGCGCCTCACGTGGAGACGCATCCCAATTGCCATGCCAAGACTCGAGGAGAATCCCGAGGTGTCCCTCGCACCTAGGCAGGAGTCCTGACGTCGCTGAACAAACACGTGTCTGGAAGGGCCCTCCCTGTCGTAACTCAAGAATATACCACAGGTTCCGGCCGCAACTCGAGAAAAACCATGAGACTTCCCCCTTGCCGCGAGATGAGGCCCTATTCCCCTGCACTGCGTGCAGAGCAATTCCGTGTTCCACATCAAACGTGAAAGGAGCCTTGATTTCCTTGATGGCACTCGAGAGAAAACCCAAAGTCACTCTCTAAAGTCTAGAGGGATCCTGAGGTCACTGTAGCAGCACGAAAGGGCTCCGTAGATCCCAAATCAACTCGAGATGAGAGCTTAGTCCCTGGCTTGGACTCAAGAGGAATACCAACTTTCCACAAGCACCTCAAGAGGAGGCTTGTCTCAGCAACAGGTATGTGAGAGGGACCCTGAGTTTGTGGCCTCAAGTGGAATGGACACCGAGATGCTCTGACTCGAAGTAAGGCCGGATATCCCTGCAGTTAATTGAATGCAGGCTCGTCTTGCATCTCCCAAGACGAAGGGAAGTCTGAATCCCCTGTGGAGACCACAGAGAAAGACCTAGTTCTCCGCCTCATCGCGACCAGAGGCCTCACATCCTTTGAAAACTCGAGAGGTCCGAAGAGATCAATGCTTCCAAAGGAGACAATGCCTGACTCCTCTTTAATATGGATAGGAGACCCAGGATCCCTGTGGCACGTGGAAAGGGACCCTGGGTCTCCCGCCTCACGTGGATACGCGTCCCAATTGCCATGCCAAGACTCGAGGAGAATCCCGAGGTGTCCCTCGCACCTAGGCAGGAGTCCTGATGTCGCTGAACAAACACGTGTCTGGAAGGGCCCTCCCCGTCGTAACTCGAGAATATACCCCAGGTTCCGGCCGCAACTCGAGAAAAACCATGAGACTTCCCCCTCGCCGCGAGATGAGGCCCGATTCCCCTGCACTGCGTTCAGAGCAATTCCGTGTTCCACATCAAACGTGAAAGGAGCCTTGATTTCCTTGATGGCACTCCAGAGAAAACCTAAGATCACTGCCTCAAGTCCAGAGGGATCCTGAGGTCACTGGAGCAACACGAAAGGGCTCCGAGGACCCCAATTCAACTCGAGATGAGAGCTTAGTCCCTGGCTTCGACTCAAGAGGAATACCAACTTTCCACAAGCACCTGAAGAGGAGGCTTCTCTCAGCTACAGGTATGTGAGAGGGACCCTGAGTTTGTGGCCTCAAGTGGAATGGACACCGAGATGCTCTGACTCGAAGTAAGGCAGTATATGCCTGCAGTGAATGGAATGCAGGCTCGTCTTGCATCTCCCAAGACAACGGGATGTCTGATTCCCCTGTAGAGACCACAGAGAAAGACCTAGTCGTCCAAATCAACGCGACTGGAGCCCTCACATCCTTTGAAAACTCGAGAGGTCCGCGGAGAGCAATGCTTCCAACGGAGACGATGCCTGACTCCTCTTGAAAATGGATAGGAGTCCCAGGATCCCTGTGGCACGTGGAAAGGGACCCTGGGTCTTCCGCCTCACGTGGAGACACGTCCCAATTGCCATGCCAAGACTCGAGGAGAATCCCGAGGTGTCCCTCGCACCTAAGCAGGAGTCCTGACGTCGCTGAACAAACACGTGTATGGAAGGGCAATCCCCGTCGTAACTCGAGAATATACCCCAGGTTCCGGCCGCAACTCGAGAAAAACCTTGAGACTTCCCCCTCGTCGCCAGATGAGGCCCGATTCCCCTGCACTGCGTGCAGAGCAATTCCGTGTTCCACATCAAACGTGAAAGGAGCCTTGATTTCCTTGATGGCACTCCAGAGAAAACCCAAGATCACTGTCTCAAGTCTAGAGGGATCCTGAGGTCACCGGAACAACACGAAAGGGCTCCGTGGACCCCAAATCACCTCGAGATGAGAGCTTAGTCCTTGGCTTCGACTCAAGAGGAATACCAACTTTACACAAGCACCTCAAGAGGAGGCTTCTCTCAGCTACAGGTAGGTGAGAGGGACCCTGAGTTTGTGGCCTCAAATCGAATGGACACCGAGATGCTCTGACTCGAAATAAGGCCGGATATCCCTGCAGTGAATTGAATGCAGGCTCGTCTTGCATCTCCCAAGACGAAGGGATGTCTGAATCCCCTGTGGAGACCACTGAGAAAGATCTAGTTCTCCGCCTCATCGCAACCGAAGGCCTCACATCCTTTGAAAACTGGATAGGTCGGCGGAGATCAATGCTTCCAAAGGAGCCGATGCCTGACTCCTCTTGAAAATGGATAGGAGTCCCAGGATCCCTGTGGCACGTGGAAAGGGACTCTGGGTCTCCCCCCTCAAGTGGAGACGCGTCCCTATTGCCATGCCAAGACTCTTGGAGAATCCCGAAGTGTCCCTCGCACCTAGGCAGGAGTCCTGACGTCGCTGAACAAACACGTGTCTGCAAGGGCCCTCCCCGTCCTAACTCGAGAATATACCCCAGGTTCCGGCCTCAACTCGAGAAAAACCATGAGACTTCCCCCTCGCCGCGAGATGAGGCCCGATTCCCCTGCACTGCGTGCAGAGCAATTCCGTGTTCCACATCAAACGTGAAAGGAACCTTACTTTCCTTGATGGCACTCCAGAGAAAACCCAAGATCACTGTCTCAAGTCTAGAGCGATCCTGAGGTCACTGTAACAACAAGAAAGTGCTTCGTGGACCCCAAATCAACTCGAGATGAGAGCTTAGTCCATGGCTTCGACTCAAGAGGAATACCAAGTTTCCACAAGCACCTCAAGAGGAGGCTTCTCTCCGCTACATGGATGTGAGAGGTACCCTGAGTTTGTGGCCTCAAGTGGAATGGACACCGAGATGCTCTGACTCGAAGTAAGGCCGGATATCCCTGCAGTGAATTGAATACAAGCTCGTCTTTCATCTCCCAAGACGAAGGGATGTCTGAATCCCCTATGGAGACCACAGAGAAAGACCTAGACCTCCGCCTCATCGCGACCGGAGGGCTCACATCCTTTGAAAACTCGAGAGGTCTGCGGAGATCAATGCTTCCAAAGGAGAGGATGCCTGACTCCTCTTGAAAATGGATAGGAGTCCCAGGATCCCTGTCCACATGGACGGGGACCCTGGGTCTACCGCTTCACGTGGAGACGCGTCAAAATTGCCATGCCAAGACTCGAGGAGAATCCCGAGGTGTCCCTCGCACCTAGGCAGGTGTCCTGACGTCGCTGAACAAACACGTGTCTGGAAGGGCCTTCCCCATCGTAACTCGAGAATATACCCCAGGGTCCGGCCGAAACTCGAGAAAAACCATGAGACTTCCCCATCCCCGCGAGATGAGGCCCGATTCCCCTGCACTGCGTGCAGAGCAATTCCGTGTTCCACATCAAACGTGAAAGGAGACTTGATTTCCTTGATGGCACTCCAGAGAAAACCCAAGATCACTGTCTCAAGTCTAGAGGGATCCTGAGGTCACTGGAGCAACATGAAAGGGCTCCGTGGACCCCAAATCAACTCGAGATGAGAGCTTAGTCCCTGGCTTCGACTCAAGTGGAATACCAACTTTTCACAAGCACCTCAAGAGGAGGCATCTCTCAGCTACAGGTATGTGAGAGTGACCCTGAGTTTTTGGCCTCAAGTGGAATGGACACCGAGATGCTCTGACTCGAAGTAAGGCCGGATATCCCTGCAGTGAATGGAATGCAAGCTCGTCTTGCATCTCCCAAGACGAAGGGATGTCTGAATCCCCTGTGGAGACGACAGAGAGAGACCTAGTTCTCCGCCTCATCTCGACCGGAGGCCTCACATCCTTTGAAAACTAGAGAGGTCCGCGGAGATCAATGCTTCCAAAGGAGACGTTGCCTGACTCCTCTTGAAAATGGTTAGGAGTCCCAGGATCCCTGTCCACATGGACGGGGACCCTGGGTCTCCCGCTTCACGTGGAGACGCGTCCCAATTGCCATGCTAAGACTCGAGGAGAATCCCGAGGTGTCCCTCGCACCTAGGCAGGAGTCCTGCCGTCGCTGAACAAACACTTTTCTGGAAGGGCCCTCCCCGTGGTAACTCGAGAATATACCCCAGGTTACGGCCGCAACTCGAGAAAAACCATGAGACTTCCGACTCGTCGCGAGATGAGGCCCGATTCCCTTGCACTGCGTGCAGAGCAATTCCGTGTTCCACATCAAACGTGAAAGGAGCCTTGATTTCCTTGATGGCACTCCAGAGAAAACCCAAGATCACTGTCTCAAGTCTAGAGGGATCCTGAGTTCACTGGAGCAACACGAAAGGGCTCCGTGGACCCCAAATCAACTCGAGATGAGAGCTTAGTCCCTGGCTTCGACTCAAGAGGAATACCAACTTTCCACAAGCACCTCAAGAGGAGGCTTCTCTCAGCTACAGGTATATGAGAGGGACCCTGAGTAAGTGGCCTCAAGTGGAATGGACACCGAGATGTTCTGACTCGACATAAGGCCAGATATCCCTGCAGTGAATTGAATGCCGGCTCGTCTTGCATCTCCCAAGACGAAGGGATGTCTAAATCCCCTGTGGAGACCACAGAGAAAGACCTATTTTCCGACTCATCGCAACCGGAGGCCTCACATCCTTTGAAAACTCGAGAGGTCCGCGGAGATCAATGCTTCCAAAGGAGACATTGCCTGACTCCTCTTGAAAATGGATAGGAGTCCCAGGATCCCTGTGGCACGTGGAAAGGGAACATGGGTCTCCCGCCTCACGTGGAGACGCGTCCCACTTGCCATGCCAAGACTCGAGGAGAATCCCGAGGTGTCCCTCGAACCTAGGCAGGAGTCCTGACGTCTCTGAACGAACACGTGTCTGGAAGGGCCCTCCCCGTCGTAACTCGAGAATATACCCCAGGTTCCGGCCGCAACTCGAGAAAAACCATGAGACTTCCCCCTCGCCGCGAGATGAGGCCCTATTTTCCTGCTCTGCGTGCAGAGCAACTCCGTGTTCCACATCAAACGTGAAAGGAGCCTTGATTTCCTTGATGGCACTCTAGAGAAAACCCAAGATCACTGTCTCAAGTCTAGAGGGATCCTGAGGTCACTGTAGCAATACAAAAGGGCTCCGTGGACCCCAAATCAACTCGAGATGAGAACTTAGTCCCTGGCTTCGACTCAAGAGGAATACCAACTTTCCACAAGCACCTCAAGAGGAGGCTTCTCTCAGCTACAGGTATGTGAGAGGGACCCTGAGTTTGTGGCCTCAAGTGGAATGGACACCGAGATGCTCTGACTCGAAGTAAGCCCGGATATCCCTGCAGTGAATTGAATGCAGGCTCGTCTTGCATCTCCCAAGACGAAGGGATGTCTGAATCCCCTGTGGAGACCACAGAGAAAGACCTAGTCCTCCGCCTCATCGAGACCGGAGGCCTCACATCCTTTGAAAACTCGAGAGGTCTGCGGAGATCAATGCTTTCAAAGGAGACGATGCCTGACTACTCTTGAAAATGGATAGGAGTCCCAGGAACCCTGTGGCACGTGGAAAGGGACCCTGGGTCTCCCGCCTCACGTGGAGACGCGTGCCAATTGCCATGCCAAGACTCGAGGAGAATCCCAAGGTGTCCCTCGCACCTAGGCAGGAGTCCTGACGTCGCTGAACAAACACGTGTCTGGAAGGGCCCTCCCCGACGTAACTCGAGAATATACCTCAGGTTCCGGCCGCAACTCGAGAAAAACCGTGAGACTTCCCCCTCGCCAGCAGATGAGTCCCGATTCCGCTACACTGCATGCAGAGCAATTCCGTATCCCAGATCAAACGTGAAAAGAGCCTTGATTTCCTTGATGGCACTCAAGAGAAAACCCAAGATCACAGACTCAAATCGAGAGGGATCCTGAGGTCACTGTAGCAACACGAAAGGGCTCTGCAGACCCAAATAAACTCGAGATGTGAGGTTAGTCCCTGGCTTCGACTCAAGAGGAATACCAACTTTCCACAAGCACCTCAGGGGAGGCTTCTCTCAGCTACAAGGTATGTGAGAGGGACCCTGAGTTTGTGGCCTCAAGTGGAATGAACACCGAGATGCTCTGACTCAAAGTAAGGACGGATATCCCTGCAGTGAATTGAATGCAGGCTCGTCTTGCATCTCCAAGACGAAGGGATGTCTGCATCCCCTGTGGAGACCAGAGAGAAAGACCTAGTTCTCCGCCTCATCGCTGACGGAGGCCTCACATCCTTTGAAAACTCGAGAGGTCCGCGGAGATCAATGCTTCCAAAGGAGACGATGCCTGACTCCTCTTGAAAATGGATAGGAGTCCCAGGATCCCTGTGGCACGTGGAAAGGGACCCTGGGTCTCCCGCCTCACGTGGAGACGCGTGCCAATTGCCATGCCAAGACTCGAGGAGAATCCCGAGGTGTCCCTCGCACCTAGGAAGGAGTCCTGACGTCGCTGAATAAACACGTGTCTGGAAGGGCCCTCCCCGTCTTAACTCGAGACTATACCCCAGGTTCCGGCCTAAACTCGAGAAAAACCATGCGACTTCCCCCTCGCCGCGAGATGAGGCCCGATTTCCCTGCGCTGCATGCAGAGCGATTCCGTGTTCCACATCAAACGTGAAAGGAGCCTTGATTTCCTTGATGGCACTACAGAGAAAACCCAAGATCACTGTCTCAAGTCTAGAGGGATCCTGAGGTCACTGGAGTAACACGAAAGGGCTCCGTGGACCCCAAATCAACTCGAGATGAGAGCTTAGACCCTGGCTTCGACTCAAGAGGAATACCAACTTTCCACAAGCCCCTCAAGAGGAGGCTTCTCTCAGCTACAGGTATGTGAGAGGGACCCTGAATCTGTGGCCTCAAGTGGAATGGACACCGAGATGCTCTGACTTGAAGTAAGGCCAGATATCCCTGCAGTGAATTGAATGCAGGCTCGTCTTGCATCTCCCAAGATGAAGGGATGTCTGAATTCCCTGTGGAGACAAAAGAGGAAGACCTAGTCCTCCGCCTCATCGAGACCAGAGGCCTCACATCCTTTGAAAATTCGAGAGGTCTGCGGAGATCAATGCTTCCAAAGGAGACGATGCCTGACTCCTCTTGAAAATGGATAGGAGTCCCAGGATCCCTGTCGCACGTGGAAAGGGACCCTGGGTCCCCGCCTCACGTGGAGACGCGTCCCAAATGCCATGCCAAGACTCGAGGAGAATCCAGAGGTTCCCTCGCACCTAGACACGAGTCCTGACGTCGCTGAATAAACACGTGTATGGAAGGGCCCTCCCCGTCGTAACTCGAGAATATACCCCAGGTTCCGGCCGCAACTCGAGAAAAACCATGAGACTTCCCCCTCGCCGCGAGATGAGGCCCTTTTTCACTGCACTGTGTGCAGACCAATTCCGTATCCCATATCAAACTTGAAATGAGGCTTGATTTCCTTGATGGCACTCCAGAGAAAAAGCAAGATCACTGTCTCAAGTCTAGAGGGATCCTGAGGTCACTGTAGAAACACGAAAGGGCTCCGTGGACCCCAAATCAACTCGAGATGAGAGCTTAGTTCCTGGCTTCGACTCAAGAGGAATACCAACTTTTCACAAGCACCTCAAGAGGAGGCTTCTCTCAGCTAATGGTATGTGAGAGGGACCCTGAGTTTGTCGCCTGAAGTCGAATGGACACCGAGATGCTCTGACTCGAAGTAAGGCCGTATATCCCTGCAGTGAATTGAATGCAGGCTCGTCTTGAATCTCCCAAGACGAAGGGATGTCTCAATCACCTGTGGAGACCACAGAGAAAGACCTAGTTCTCCGCCTCTTCGTGACCGGAGGCCTCGAATCCTTTGAAAATTGGAGAGGTCAGCGGAGATCAATGCTTCCAAAGAAGCCGATGCCTGACTCCTCTTGAAAATGGATAGGAGTTCCAGGATCCCTCTGGCACGTGAAAGGGACCGTTGGTCTCCCTTTTCACGTGGAGACGCGTCCCAATTGCCATGCCAAGACTCGAGGAGAATCCCGAGGTGTCCCTCGCACCTAGGCAAGAGTCCTGACGTCGCTGAACAAACACGTGTCTGGAAGGGCCCTCCCCGACGTAACTCGAGAATATACCCCATGTTCCGGCCGCAACTCGAGAAAAACCAGGAGACTTCCCCCTTGCCGCGAGATGAAGCCCGATTCCCCTGCACTACGTGCAGAGCAATTCCTTGTTCCACATCAAACGTGAAAGGAGCCTTGATTTCCTTGATGGCACTCCAGAGAAAACCCAAGATTACTCTCTCAAGTCTAGAGGGATCCTGAGGTCACTATAGCAACACGAAACGGCTCCTGGACCCCAAATCAACTCGAGATGAGAGCTTATTCCCTGGCTTCGACTCAAGAGTCATACCAACTTTCCACAAGCACCTCAAGAGGAGGCTTCTCTCAGCTACACGTATGTGAGAGGGACCCTGAATTTGTGGCCTCAAGTGGAATGGACACTGAGATGCTGTCTCGAAGTAAGGCCGGATATCCCTGCAGTGAATTGAATGCAGGCTCATCTTGCATCCCCCAGACGAAGGGATGTCTGCATCCCCTGTGGAGACCACAGAGATAGACCTAGTTCTCCGCCTCATCGCGACCGGAGGCCTCACATCCTTTGAAAACTCGAGAGGTCCGCGGGGATCCATGTTTCCAAATTAGACGATGCCTGACTACTCTTGAAAATGGATAGGAGTCCCAGGATCCCTGTGGCACGTCGAAAGGGACACTGGGTCTCCCGCCTCACGTGAAGACGCGTGCCAATTGCCATGCCGAGACTCGACGAGAATCCCGAGGTGTCCCTCGCACCTAGGCAGGAGTCCTGACATCGCTGAACAAACACGTGTCTGGAAGGGCCCTCCCCGTTGTAACTCGAGAATATACCCCAGGTCCCCGCCGCAACTCGAGAAAAACCATGAGACTTCCCCCTCGCCTCGAGATGAGGCCCGATTCCCCTGCACTGCGTGCAGAGCAGTTTCGTGTTCCACATCAAACGTGAAAGGAGCCTTGATTTCCTTGATGGCACTCCAGAGAAAACCCAAGATCACTGTCTCAAGTCTAGAGGGATCCTGAGGTCACTGGAGCAACACGAAAGGGCTCCGTGGACCCCAAATCAACTCGAGATGAGACCTTAGTCCTTGGCTTCGAATCAAGAGGAATATCAACTTTCCACAAGCACCTCAAAAGGAGGATTCTCTCAGCTACAGGTATGAGAGAGGGACCCTGAATTTGTGGCCTCAAGTGGAATGAACAACGAGATGCTCTGACTCGAAGTAAGGCCGGATATCCCTGCAGTGAATTGAATGCAGGCTCGTATTGCATCTCCCAAGACGAAGGGATGTCTGAATGCCCTGTGGAGACCACAGAGAAAGACCTAGTCCTCCGCCTCATCGCGACCGGAGGCCTCACATCCTTTGAAAACTCGAGAGGTCCGCAGAGATCAATGCTTCCAAAGGAGACGATGCCTGACTCCTCTTGAAAATGGATAGGAGTCCCAGGATCCCTGTGGCACGTGGAAAGGGACCCTGGGTCTCCCGCTTCACGTGGAGACGCGTCCCAATTGCCATGACAAGATTCGAGGAGAATCCCGAGGTGTCCCTCACAGCTAGGCACGAGTCCTGACGTCGCTGAACAAACACGTGTCTAGAAGGGCCCTCCCCGTCGTAACTCGAGAATATACCCCAGGTTCCGGCCGCAACTCGAGAAAAACCATGAGATTTCCCCCTCGCCCCCAGATGATTCCCGATTCCCCTGCACTGCGTGCAGTACAATTCCGTGTTCCACATCAAACGTGTAAGGAGCCTTGATTTCCTTGATGGCACTCCAGAGAAAACCCAAGATCACTGTCTCAAGTCTAGAGGGATCCTGAGGTCACTGGAGCAACACGAAATTTCCCCTTAGACCCCAAATCAACTCGAGATGAGAGCTTAGTCCCTGGCTTCGACTCAAGTGGAATACCAACTTTCCACAAGCACCTTAAGAGGAGGCTTCTCTAAGCTACAGGTATGTGAGAGGGACCCTGAGTTTGTGGCCTCAAGTGGAATGGACACCGAGATGCTCTGACTCGAAGTAAGGCGGGATATCCCTGTAGTGAATAGAATGCAGGCTCGTCTTGCATCTCCCAAGACGAAGGGATGTCTGAATCCCCTGTGGAGACGACAGAGAAAGACCTAGTCCTCCGCCTCATCGCGAACGGAGACATCACATCCTATGAAAAATCGAGAGGTCTGCAGAGATCAATGCTTCCAAAGGAGACGATGCCTGACTCCTCTTGAAAATGGATAGGAGTCCCAGGATCCATCTGGCACGTGGAGAGGGACCCTGGGTCTCCCGCCTCACGTGGAGACGCGTCCCAATTGCCATGCCAAGACTCGAGGAGAATCCCGAGGTGTCCCTCGCACCTAGGCAGGAGTCCTAACGTCGCTGAGCAAACACGTTTCTGGAAGGGCCCTCCCCGTCGTAACTCGAGAATATACCCCAGATTCCGGCCGCAACTCGGGAAAAACAATGAGACTTCAAATTCGCCGCGAGAAAAGGCCCAATTACCCTGCACTGCGTGCAGAGCAATTCCGTGTTCCACATCAAACATGATGGGAGCCTTGATTTCCTTGATGGCACTCCAGAGAAAACCCAAGATCACTGTCTCAAGTCTAGAGGGATCCTGAGGTCACTGGAGCAACACGAAAGGGCTCCGTGGATCCCAAATCAACGCGGATGAGAGCTTAGTCCCTGGCTTCGACTCAAGAGGAATACCAACTTTCCACAAGCACCTCAAGAGGAGGCTTCTCTCAGCTACAGTTATGTGAGAGGGACCCTGATTTTGTGGCCTCAAGTGGAATGGACACCGAGATGCTCTGACTCGAGGTAAGGCCGAATATCCCTGCAGTGAATTGAATGCAGGGTCGTCTTGCATCTCCCAAGATGAAGGGATGTCTGAATCCCCTGTGGAGACCACAGAGAAAGACCTAGTTCTCCACCTCATCGCGACCGGAGGCCTCACATCCTTTGAAAACTCGAGAGGTCCGCGGAGATCAATGCTTCCAAAGGAGAAGATGCCTGACTCCTCTTGAAAATGGATAGGAGTCCCAGGATCCCTGTGGCACGTGGAAAGGGACCCTGGGTCTCCCGCCTCACGTGGAGACGCGTCCCAATGGCAATGCCAAGACTCGAGGAGAATCCCGAGGTGTCCCTGGCACCTAGGCAGGCGTCCTGACGTCGCTGAACAAACACGTGTCTGGAAGGGCCCTCCCCGTAGTAACTTGAGAATGTAACCCAGGTTCCGGCCGCAACTCGAGAAAAATCATGAGACTTCCCCCTCGCCGCGAGATGAGGTCCGATTCCCCTGCACTGCGTGCAGAGCAATTCCGTGTTCCACATCAAACGTGAAAGGAGCCTTGATTTCCTTGATGGCACTCCAGAGAAAACCCAAGATCACTGTCTCAAGTCTAGAGAGATCCTGAGGTCACTGTAGCAACACGAAAGGGCTCCATGGACCCTAAATCAACTCGAGATGAGAGCTTAGTCCCTGGCTTCGACTCAAGGGGAATACCAACTTTCCACAAGCACCTCAAGAGGAGGCTTCTCTCAGCTACAGGTATGTGAGAGGGACCCTGAGTTTGTGGCCTCAAGTAGAATGGACACCGAGATGCTCTGACTCGAAGTAAGGCCGGATATCCCTGCAGTGAATTGAATGCAGGCTCGTCTTGCATCTCCCAAGACGAAGGGGTGTCTGAATCCCTTGTGGAGACCACAGAGAAAGACCTAGTTCTCCGCCTCATCACGACCGGAGGCATCACATCCTTTGAAAACTCGAGAGGTCCGCGGAGATCAATGCTTCCAAAGGAGACGATGCCTGACTCCTCTTGAAAATGGACAGGAGTCCCAGAATCCCTGTGGCACGTGGAAAGGGACCCTGGGTCTCCCGCCTCACGTGGAGACGCGTCCCAATTGCCATGCCAAGATTCGAGGAGAATCACGAGTTGTGCCTCACACCTAGGCAGGAGTCCTGACTTCGCTGAACGAACACGTGTCTGGAAGGGTCCTCCCCGTCGTAACTCGAGAACATACCCCAGGTTCCAGCCGCAACTCGAGAAAAACCATGAGACTTCCCCCTCGCCGCGAGATGAGGCCCGATTCCCCTGCACTGCATGCAGAGCAATTCCGTGTTCCACGTCAAACGTGAAAGGAGCCTTG
Organism: Dama dama; assembly: GCF_033118175.1. Lineage (NCBI taxonomy): Eukaryota > Metazoa > Chordata > Mammalia > Artiodactyla > Cervidae > Dama > Dama dama. The sequence continues at coordinate 5,398,500 of NC_083697.1, read as the reverse complement.
ATTTCCTTGATGGCACTCCAGAGAAAACCCAAGATCGCTGTCTGAAGTCTAGAGGGATCCTGAGGTCACTGTAGCAACAGGAAAGGGCTCCGTGGACCCCAAATCAACTCGAGATGAGAGCGTAGTCCCTGGCTTCGACTCAAGAGGAATACCAACTTTCCAGAAGCACCTCAAGAGGAGGCTTCTCTCAGCTACAGGTATGTGAGAGGGACCCTGAGTTTGTGGCCTCAAGTGGAATGGACACGGAGATGCTCTGACTCGAAGTAAGGCCAGATATCCCTGCAGTGAATTGAATGCAGGCTCGTCTTGCATCTCCCAAGACGAAGGGATGTCTGAATCCCCTGTGGAGACCACAGAGAAAGACCTCGTTCTCCGCCTCATCGCGACCAGGACGCCTCACATCCTTTGAAAACTCGAGAGTTCCGCGGAGATCAATGCTTCCAAAGGAGAATGCCTGACTCCTCTTGAAAATGGATAGGTGTCCCAGGATCCTTGTGGCACGTGGAAAGGGACCCTGGGTCTCCCGCCTCACGTGGAGACGGGTCCCAATTGCCATTCCAAGACTCGAGGTGAATCCCGAGTTGTCCCTCGCACCTAGGCAGGAGTCCTGACGTCGCTGAACAAACACGTGTCTGGAAGGGCCCTCCCCGTCGTAACTCCAGAATATACCCCAGGTTCCGGCCGCAACTCGAGAAAAACCATGAGACTTCCCCCTCGCGGCAAGATGAGGCCCGATTCCCCTGCACTACGAGCAAAGCAATTGCGTGTTCCACATCAAACGTGAAAGGAGCCTTGATTACCTTGATGGCACTCCAGAGAAAACCCAAATCACTGTCTCAATTCTAGAGGGTCCTGAGGTCACTGTAGCAAGACGAAAGGGCTTCGTGTGCCGCAAACAACTCGAGATGAGAGCTTCGTCCCTGCCTTCGACTCAAGATGAATACCAACTTTCCACAAGCACCTCAAGAGGAGGCTTCTGTCACCTTCAGGTATGTGAGAGGGACCCTGAGCTGGTGGCCTCAAGTCGAATGGATAGCGTGATGCTCTGACTCGAAGTAAGGCCGGATATCCCTGCAGTGAATTGAATGCAGGCTCGTTTTGCATCTCCCAACAGGAAGGGATGTCTGAATCCACTGTGGAGACCACAGAGAAAGACCTAGTTCTCCGCCTCATCCCGAATTGAGGCCTCACATCCTTTGAAACCTCGAGAGGTGTGCGGAGATCAATGCTTCCAAACGAGACGATGCCTGACTCCTCTTGAAAATGGAAAGGGGTCCCAGGATCCCTGTGGCACGTGGAAAGGGACCCTGGGTCTCCCGCCTCACGTGGAGACGCGTCCCAATTGCCATGCCAAGACTCGAGGAGAATCCCGAGTTGTGCCTCGCACCTAGGCAGGAGTCCTGACGTCGCTGAACAAGCAGGTGTCTGGAAGGGCCCTCCCCGTCGTAACTCGAGAACATACCCCAGGTTCCGGCCGCAACTCGACAAAAACCATGAGAATTCCCCCTCGGCGCGAGATGAGGCCCGATTCCGCTGCACTGCGTGCAGAGCAATTGCGTGTTCCACATCAAACGTGAAAGGAGCCTTGATTTCCTTGATGGCACTCCAGAGAAAATCCAAGATCACTGTCTCAAGTCTAGAGGGATCCTGAGGTCACTGTAGCAACACGAAAGAGCTCCGTGGACCCCAAATCAACTCGAGATGAGAGCTTACTCCCTGGCTTCGACTCAAGAGGAATACCAACTTTCCACAAGCACCTCAAGATGAGGTTTCTCTCAGCTACATTTATGTGAGAGGGACCCTGAGTGTGTGGCCTCAAATGTAATGGACACCGAGATGCACTGATTCGAATAAAGGCCGGATATCCCTGCAGTGAATTGAATGCAGGCTCGTCTTGCATCTCCTAAGAAGAAGGGATGTATGAATCCCCTGTGGAGACCATAGAGAAAGACATTGTTCTCCGCCTCATCGCGACGTGAGTCCTCACATCCTTTGAGAACTCGAGAGGTCCGCGGAGATCAATGCTTCCAAAGGAGATGATGCCTGACACCTCTTGAAAATGGATAGGAGTCCCAGGATCCCTGTGGCACATGGAAAGGGACCCTGGATCTCCCGCCTCACGTGGAGTCGCGTCCCAATTGCCATGCCAAGACTCGAGGAGAATCCCGAGGTGTCCCTCGCACCGACGCAGGAGTCCTGACGTCGCTGAACAAACACGTGTCTGGAACGGACCTCCCCGTCATAACTCGAGAATATACCCCAGGTTCCGGCCGCAACTCGAGAAAAACCATGAGACTTCCCCCTCTCCGCGAGATGAGGCCCGATTCCCCTGCACTGCGTGCAGAGCAATTCCGTGTTCCACATCAAACGTGAAAGGAGCCTTAATTTCCTTGATGGCACTCCAGAGAAAACCCAAGATAACTGTCTCAAGTCTAGAGGGATCCTGAGGTCACTGGAGCAACACGAAAGGGCTCCGTGGACCCCAAATCAACTCGAGATGAGAGCTTTTCCCTGGCTTCGACTCAAGAGAAATACCAACTTTCCACAAGCACCTCAAGAGGAGGCTACTCTCAGCTATAGGTATGTGAGAGGGACCCTGAGTTTGTGGCCTCAAGTGGAATGGACACCGAGATGCTCTGACTCAAAGTAAGGCCGGATATCCCTGCAGTGAATTGAATGCATGCTCGTCTTGCATCTCCCAAGACGAAGGGATGTCTGAATCCCCTGTGGAGACCACAGAGAAAGACCTAGTTCTCGGCCTCACCGCGACCGGATGCCTCACATCCTTTGAAAACTCGAGAGGTCCACGCAGAACAAAGCTTCCAAAGGAGACGATGCCTGACTCCTCTTGAAAATGGATAGGAATACCAGGATCCCTGTGGCACGTGGAACGGGACCCTGGGTCTCCCGCCTCACGTGGAGACGCGTCCCAATTGCCATGCCAAGACTCGAGGAGAATACCGAGGTGTCCCTCGCACCTAGACAGGAGTCCTGACGTCGCTGAACAAACACGTGTCTGGAAGGGCCCTCCCCGTCGTAATTCGAAAATATAAATCAGGTTCCGGCAGCAACTCGAGAAAAAATATGAGACTTCCCCCTCGCCGCGAGATGAGGCCCGATTCCCCTGCATTGCGTGCAGAGCAATTCAGTGTTCCACATCAAACGTGAAAGGAGCCTTGATTTCCTTGATGGCACTCCAGACAAAACCCAAGATCACTGTCTCAAGTCTAGAGGGATCCTGAGGTCACTGGAGCAACACGAAAGGGCTCCGTGGACCCCAAATCAACTTGAGATGAGAGCTTAGCCCCTGGCTTCGACTCAAGAGGAATACCAACTTTCCACAAGCACCTCAAGAGGAGGCTTCTCTCAGCTACAGGTATTTGAGAGGGACCCTGAGTTTGTGGCCTCAAGTGCAATGGACACCGAGATGCTCTGACTCGAAGTAAGGCCGGATATCCCTGCAGTGAATTGAATGCAGGCTCGTCTTGCATCTCTCAAGACGAAGGGATGTCTGAATCCCCTGTGGAGACCACAGAGAAAGAACTAGTTCTCCGCCTCATCGCGACAGGAGGCCTCACATCATTTGAAAACTCGATAGGTCCGCGGAGATCAATGCTTCCAAAGGAGACGATGCCTGACTCCTCTTGAAAATGGATAGGAGTCCCAGGATCCCTGTGGCACGTGGAAAGGTACCCTGGGTCTCCCGCCTCACGTGGAGACGCGTCCCAATTGCCATGCCAAGACTCGAGGAGAATCCCGAGGTGTCCCTCGCACCTAGGCAGGAGTCCTGACGTCGCTGAACAAACACGTGTCTGGAAGGGCCCTCCCCGTCGTAACTCGAGAATATACCCCAGGTTCCGGCCGCAACTCGAGAAAAACCATGAGACTTCCCCCTCGCCGCGAGATGAGGCCCGATTCCCCTGCACTGCGTTCAGAGCAATTCCGTGTTCCACATCAAACGTGAAAGGAGCCTTGATTTCCTTGATGGCACTCCAGAGAAAACCCAAGATCACTGTCTCAAGTCTAGAGGGATCCTGAGGTCACTGGAGCAACAAGAAAGGGCTCCGTGGACCCCAAATCAACTCGAGATGAGAGCTTAGTCCCTTGCTTCGAGTCAAGAGGAATACCAACTGTCCACAATCACCTCAAGAGGAGGCTTCTCTCAGCTACAGGTATGTGAGAGGGACCCTGAGTTTGTGGCCTCAAGTGGAATGGACACCGAGATGCTCTGACTCGAAGTAAGGCCGGATATCCCTGCAGGGAATTGAATGCAAGCTCGTCTTGCATCTCCCAAGACGAAGGGATGTCTGAATCCGCTGTGGAGACCACAAAGAAAGACCTGGTCCTCCGCCTCATCGTGACCGGAGGCCTCACATCCTTTGAAAATTCGAAAGGTATGCGGAGATCAATGCTTCCAAAGTAGACGATGCCTGACTCCTCTTGAAAATGGATAGGAGTCCCACGATCCCTGTGTCACGTGGAAAGGGACCCTGGGTCTCCCGCCTCACGTGGAGACGCGTCCCAATTGCCATGCCAAGACTCGAGGAGAATCCCGAGGTGTCCCTCGCACCTAGGCAGGAGTCCTGACGTCGCTGAACAAACACGTGTCTGGAAGGGCCCTCCCCGTCGTAACTCGAGAATATACCCCAGGTTCCAGCCGCAACTCGAGAAAAACCATGAGACTTCCCCCTCGCCGCGAGATGAGGCCCGATTCCCCTACACTGCGTGCAGAGCAATTCCGTGTTCCACATCAAACGTGAAAGGAGCCTTGATTTCCTTGATGGCACTCCAGAGAAAACCCAAGATCACTGTCTCAAGTCTAGAGGAATCCTGAGGTCACTGTAGCAACAAGAAAGGGCTCCGTGGACCCCAAATCAACTCGAGATGAGAGCTTAGTCCCTGGCTTCGACTCAACAGGAATACCAACTTTTCACAAGCAACTCAAGAGGAGGCTTCTCTCAGCTACAGGTATGTGAGAGGGACCCTGAGTTTGTGGCCTCAAGTGGAATGGACACCGAGATGCTCTGACTCGAAGTAAGGCCGGATATCCCTGCAGTGAATTGAATGCAGGCTCGTCTTGCATCTCCCAAGACGAAGGGATGTCTGAATCCCCTGTGGAGACCACAGAGAAAGACCTAGATCTCCGCCTCATCGCGACCGGAGGCCTCACATCCTTTGAACACTCGAGAGGTCTGCGGAGATCAATGCTTTCAAAGGAGACGATGCCTGACTCCTCTTGAAAATGGATAGGAGTCCCAGGATCCCTGTGGCACGTGGAAAGGGACCCTGGGTCTCCCGCCTAACGTGGAGACGCGTCCCAATTGCCATGCCAAGACTCGAGGAGAATCCCGAGGTGTCCCTCGCACCTAGGCAGGAGTCCTGACGTCGCTGAACAAACACGTGTCAGGAAGGGCCCTCCCCGTCGTAACTCGAGAATATACCCAAGGTTCCGGCCGCAACTCGAGAAAAATCATGAGACTTCCCCCTCGCCGCGAGATGAGGCCCGATTCCCCTGCACTGCATGCAGAGCAATTCCGTGTTCCACATCAAACGTGAAAGGAGCCTTGATTTCCTTGATGGCACTCCAGAGAAAACCCAAGATCACTGTCTCAAGTCTAGAGGGATCCTGAGGTCACTGGAGCAACACGAAAGGGCTCCGTGGACCCCAAATCAACTCGAGATGAGATCTTAGTCCCTGGCTTCGACTCAAGAGGAATACGAACTTTCCACAAGCACCTCAATAGGAGGCTTGTCTCAGCTACAGGTATGTGAGAGGGACCTTGAGTTTGTGGCCTCAAGTGGAATGGACACCGAGATGCTCTGACTAGAAGTAAGGCCGGATATCCCTGCAGTTAATTGAATGCAGGCTCATCTTGCATCTCCAAAGATGAAGGGATGTCTGAATCCCCTGTGGAGACCACAGAGAAAGACCTAGTCCTCCGCCTCATAGCGACCGGTGGCCTCACACCCTTTGAAAACTTGAGAGGTCCGCGGAGATCAATGCTTCCAAAGGAGACGATGCCTGACTCCTCTTGAAAATGGATAGGAGTCCCAGGATCCCTGTGGCACGTGGAAAGCGACCCTGGGTCTCCCGCCTCACGTGGAGACGCGTCCCAATTGCCATGCCAAGACTCGAGGAGAATCCCGAGGTGTCCCTCGCACCTAGGCAGGAGTCCTGACGTCGCTGAACAAACACGTGTCAGGAAGGGCCCTCCCCGTCGTAACTCGAGAATATACCCCAGGTTCCGGCCGCAACTCGAGAAAAATCATGAGACTTCCCCCTCGCCGCGAGATGAGGCCCGATTCCCCTGCACTGCATGCAGAGCAATTCCGTGTTCCACATCAAACGTGAAAGGAGCCTTGATTTCCTTAATGGCACTCCAGAGAAAACCCAAGATCACTGTATCAAGTCTAGAGGGATCCTGACGTCAATGGAGCAACACGAAAGGGCTCCGTGGACCCCAAATCAACACGAGATGCAATCTTAGTCCCTGGCATCGACTCAAGAGGAATACCAACTTTCCACAAGCACCTCAATAGGAGGCTTGTCTCAGCTACAGGTATGTGAGAGGGACCCTGAGTTTGTGGCCTCAAGTGGAATGGACACCGAGATGCTCTGACTTGAAGTAAGGCCGGATATCCCTGCAGTGAATTGAATGCAGGCTCGTCTTGCATCTCCCAAGACGAAGGGGTGTCTGAATCACCTGTGGTGACCACAGAGAAAGAGCTAGTCCTCCGCCTCATCGCGACCGGAGGCCTCACATCCTTTGAAAACTCGAGAGGTCCGCGGAGATCAATGCTTCCAAAGGAGACGATGCCTGACTCCTCTTGAAAATGGATAGGAGTCCCAGGATCCCTGTGGCACGTGGAAAGGGAACCTGGGTCTCCCGCCTTACGTGGAGACGCGTCCCAATTGCCATGCCAACACTCGAGGAGAATCCCGAGTTGTCCCTCGCACCAAGGCAGGTGTCTTTAAGTCGCTCAACAAACACGTGTATGGAAGGGCCTTTCCCATTGTAACTCTAGACTATACCCAAGCTTCCGGCCGCAACTCGAGAAGAACCATGAGACTTCCCCCTCGCCGCGAGATGAGGCCCGATTCCCCTGCACTACATGCAGAGCAACTCCGTGTTCCACATCAAACATGAAAGGAAACTTGATTTCATTGATGGCACTCCAGAGAAAACCCAAGATCACTGTCTCAAGTCTAGAGGGATCCTGAGGTCACTGGAGCAACACGAAAGGGCTCCGTGGACCCCAAATCAACTCGAGATGCGAGGTTAGTCCCTGGCTTCGACTCAAGAGGAATACCAGCTTTCCACAAGCACCTGAATTGTAGGCTTCTCTCAGCTACAGGTATGTGAGAGGGACCCTGAGTTTGTGGCCTCAAGTGGAATGGGCACCGAGATGCTCTGACTCGAAGTAAGGCCGGATATCCCTGCAGTGAATTAAATGCACGCTCGTCTTGCATCTCCCAAGACGAAGGGATGTCTGAATCCCCTGTGGAGACCACAGAGAAAGACCGAGTTCTCCGCCTCATTGCGACCTGAGGCCTCACTTCCTTTGAAAACTCGAGAGGTCCGCGGAGATCAATGCTTCCAAAGGAGACGATGCCTGACTCCTCTTGAAAATGGATAGGAGTCCCAGGATCCCTGTCGCACGTGGAAAGGGACCCTGGGTCCCCGCCTCACGTGGAGACGCGTCCCAAATGCCATGCCAAGACTCGAGGAGAATCCAGAGGTTCCCTCGCACCTAGACACGAGTCCTGACGTCGCTGAATAAACACGTGTCTGGAAGGGCCCTCCCCGTCGTAACTCGAGAATATACCCAAGGATCCGGCCGCAACTCGAGAAAAAATATGAGACTTCCCCCTCGCCGCGAGATGAGGCCCTTTTTCACTGCACTGTGTGCAGACCAATTCCGTATCCCATATCAAACTTGAAATGAGGCTTGATTTCCTTGATGGCACTCCAGAGAAAAAGCAAGATCACTGTCTCAAGTCTAGAGGGATCCTGAGGTCACTGTAGAAACACGAAAGGGCTCCGTGGACCCCAAATCAACTCGAGATGAGAGCTTAGTTCCTGGCTTCGACTCAAGAGGAATACCAACTTTCCATAAGCACCTCAAGAGGAGGCTTCTCTCAGCTACAGGTATGTGAGAGGGACCCTAAGTTTGTGGCCTCAAGTGGAATGGACACCGAGATGCTCTGACTCGAAGTAAGGCCGTATATCCCTGCAGTGAATTGAATGCAGGCTCGTCTTGAATCTCCCAAGACGAAGGGATGTCTCAATCACCTGTGGAGACCACAGAGAAAGACCTAGTTCTCCGCCTCTTCGCGACCGGAGGCCTCGAATCCTTTGAAAATTGGAGAGGCCAGCGGAGATCAATGCTTCCAAAGGAGACGATGCCTGACTCCTCTTGAAAATGGATAGGAGTTCCAGGATCCCTCTGGCACGTGAAAGGGACCGTTGGTCTCCCTTTTCACGTGGAGACGCGTCCCAATTGCCATGCCAAGACTCGAGGAGAATCCCGAGGTGTCCCTCGCACCTAGGCAAGAGTCCTGACGTCGCGAAACAAACACGTGTCTGGAAGGGCCCTCCCCGACGTAACTCGAGAATATACCCCAGGTTCCGGCCGCAACTCGAGGAAAACCATGAGACTTCCCCCTCGCTGCGAGATGAGTCCCGATTCCCCTGCACTGTGTGCAGAGCAATTCCGTATCCCACATCAAACGTGAAAAGAGCCTTGAATTCCTTGATGGCACTCCAGAGAAAACCCAAGATAACTCTCAAGTCTAGAGGGATCCTGAGGTCACTGTAGCAACACGAAAAGGCTCCGTGGACCCCAAATCAACTCGAGATGAGAGCTTAGTCCCTGGATTCGACTCAAGAGGAATACCAACTTTCCACAAGCACCTCAAGAGGAGGCTTCTCTCAGCTACAGGTATGAGAGAGGGACCCTGAATTTGTGGCCTCAAGTGGAATGAACAACGAGATGCTCTGACTCGAAGTAAGGCCGGATATCCCTGCAGTGAATTGAATGCAGGATCGTCTTGCATCTCCAAGACGAAGGGATGTCTGAATCCCCTGTTGAGACCGGAGAGAAAGACCTAGTTCTCCGCCTCATCGCGACCGGAGGCCTCACATCCTTTGAAAACTCGAGAGGTCCGCGGAGATCAATGCTTCCAAAGGAGACGATGCCTGACTCCTCTTGCAAATGGATCGGAGTCCCAGGATCCCTGTGGCACGTGGAAAGGGACCCTGGGTCTCCCGCCTCACGTGGAGACGCGTCCCAATTGCCATGCCAAGACTCGAGGAGAATCCCGAGGTGTCCCTCGCACGTAGACAGGAGTCCTGACGTCGCTGAACAAATACGTGTCTGGAAGGGCCCTCCCGGTCGTAACTTGAGAATATACCCCATGTTCCGGCCGCAACTCGAGAAAAACCAGGAGACTTCCCCCTTGCCGCGAGATGAAGCCCGATTCCCCTGCACTGCGTGCAGAGCAATTCCGTGTTCCACATCAAACGTGAAAGGAGCCTTGATTTCCTTGATGGCACTCCAGAGAAAACCCAAGATTACTCTCTCAAGTCTAGAGGGATCCTGAGGTCACTATAGCAACACGAAACGGCTCCTGGACCCCAAATCAACTCGAGATGAGAGCTTATTCCCTGGCTTCGACTCAAGAGGAATAGCAACTTTCCACAAGCACCTCAAGAGGAGGCTTCTCTCAGCTACAGGTATGTGAGAGGGACCCTGAATTTGTGGCCTCAAGTGGAATGGACACTGAGATGCTGTCTCGAAGTAAGGCCGGATATCCCTGCAGTGAATTGAAATCAGGCTCATCTTGCATCTCCCAAGACGAAGGGATGTCTGCATCCCCTGTGGAGACGACAGAGATAGACCTAGTTCTCCGCCTCATCGCGACCGGAGGCCTCACATCCTTTGAAAACTCGAGAGGTCCGCGGGGATCCATGTTTCCAAATTAGACGATGCCTGACTACTCTTGAAAATGGATAGGAGTCCCAGGATTCCTGTGGTACGTCGAAAGGGACCCTGGGTCTCCCGCCTCACGTGGAGACGCGTTACAATTGCCATGCCGAGACTCGACGAGAATCCCGAGGTGTCCCTCGCACCTAGGCAGGAGTCCTGACATCGCTGAACAAACACGTGTCTGGAATGGACCTCCCTGTTATAACTTGAGAATATACCCCAGGTCCCGGCCGCAACTCGAGAAAACCCATGAGACTTCCCCCTCGCCGCGAGATGAGACCCGATTCCCCTGCACTGCGTGCAGAGCAGTTTCGTGTTCCACATCAAAAGTGAAAGGAGCCTTGATTTCCTTGATGGCACTCCAGAGAAAACCCAAAATCACTGTCTCAAGTCTAGAGGGATCCTGAGGTCACTGGAGCAACACGAAAGGGCTCCTTGGACCCCAAATCAACTCGAGATGAGACCTTAGTCCCTGGCTTCGAATCAAGAGGAATATCAACTTTCCACAAGCACCTCAAGAGGAGGCTTCTCTCAGCTACAGGTATGAGAGAGAGACCCTGAATTTGTGGCCTCAAGTGGAATGAACAACGAGATGCTCTGACTCGAAGTAAGGCCGGATATCCCTGCAGTGAATTGAATGCAGGATCGTCTTGCATCTCCAAGACGAAGGGGTGTCTGAATCCCCTGTTGAGACCAGAGAGAAAGACCTAGTTCTCCGCCTCATCGTGACTGGAGGCCTCACATCCTTTTAAAACTCGAGGGGTCCGCGGAGATCAATGCTTCCAAAGGAGACGATGCCTGACTCCTCTTGAAAATGGATAGGAGTCCCAGGATCCCTGTGGCACGTGGAAAGGGAACCTGGGTCTCCCGCCTCACGTGGAGACGCGTCCCAATTGCCATGCCAAGACTCGAGGAGAATCCCGAGGTGTCCCTCGCACCTAGGCAGGAGTCCTGACGTCGCTGAACAAACACGTGTCTGGAAGGGCCCTCCCCATCGTAACTCGAGAATATACCCCAGGTTCCGGCCGCAACTCGAATAAAACCATGAGACTTCCCCCTCGCCGCGAGATGAGCCCTGATTCCCCTGCACTGCATGCAGAGCAATTCCGTGTTCCACATCAAAAGTGAAAGGAACCTTCATTTCCTTGATGGCACTCCAGAGAAAACCCAGAGTCACTGTCTGAAGTCTAGAGGGATCCTGAGGTCACTGGAGCAACACGAAAGGGCTCCGTGGACCCCAAATCAACTTGAGATGAGAGCTTAGTCCCTGTCTTCGACTCAAGAGGAATACCAAGTTTCCACAAGCACCTCAAGAAGAGGCTTCTCTCAGCTACATGGATGTGAGAGGTACCCTGAGTTTGTGGCCTCAAGTGGAATGGACACCGAGATGGTCTGACTCGAAGTAAGGTCGGATATCCCTGCAGTGAATTGAATGCAGGCTCGTCTTGCATCTCCCAAGACGAAGGGATGTCTGAATACCCTGTGGAGACCACAGAGAAAGACCTAGTCCTCCGCCTCATCGCGACCGGAGGCCTCACATCCTTTGAAAACTCGAGAGGTCCGCGGAGATCAATGCTTCCAAAGGAGACGATGCCTGACTCCTCTTGAAAATGGATAGGAGTCCCAGGATCCCTGTGGCACGTGGAAAGGGACCCTGGGTCTCCCGCTTCACGTGGAGACGCGTCCCAATTGCCATGACAAGATTCGAGGAGAATCCCGAGGTGTCCCTCACAGCTAGGCACGAGTCCTGACGTCGCTGAACAAACACGTGTCTAGAAGGGCCCTCCCCGTCGTAACTCGAGAATATACCCCAGGTTCCGGCCGCAACTCGAGAAAAACCATGAGATTTCCCCCTCGCCGCCAGATGAGGCCCGATTCCCCTGCACTGCGTGCAGTACAATTCCGTGTTCCACATCAAACGTGAAAGGAGCCTTGATTTCCTTGATGGCACTCCAGAGAAAACCCAAGATCACTGTCTCAAGTCTAGAGGGATCCTGAGGTCACTGGAGCAACACGAAATTTCCCCTTAGACCCCAAATCAACTCGAGATGAGAGCTTAGTCCCTGGCTTCGACTCAAGTGGAATACCAACTTTCCACAAGCACCTTAAGAGGAGGCTTCTCTAAGCTACAGGTATGTGAGAGGGACCCTGAGTTTGTGGCCTCAAGTGGAATGTCAACCGAGATGCTCTGAGTCGAAGTAAGGCGGGATATCCCTGTAGTGAATAGAATGCAGGCTCGTCTTGCATCTCCCAAGACGAAGGGATGTCTGAATCCCCTGTGGAGATGACAGAGAAAGACCTAGTCCTCCGCCTCATCGCGACCGGAGACATCACATCCTATGAAAAATCGAGAGGTCTGCGGAGATCAATGCTTCCAAAGGAGACGATGCCTGACTCCTCTTGAAAATGGATAGGAGTCCCAGGATCCATCTGGCACGTGGAGAGGGACCCTGGGTCTCCCGCCTCACGTGGAGACGCGTTCCAATTGCCATGCCAAGACTCGAGGAGAATCCCGAGGTGTCCCTCGCACCTAGGCAGGAGTCCTAACGTCGCTGAGCAAACACGTTTCTGGAAGGGCCCTCCCCTTCGTAACTCGAGAATATACCCCAGATTCCGGCCGCAACTCGGGAAAAACAATGAGACTTCAAATTCGCCGCGAGATAAGGCCCAATTACCCTGCACTGCGTGCAGAGCAATTCCGTGTTCCACATCAAACATGATGGGAGCCTTGATTTCCTTGATGGCACTCCAGAGAAAACCCAAGATCACTGTCTCAAGTCTAGAGGGATCCTGAGGTCACTGGAGCAACACGAAAGGGCTCCGTGGACCCCAAATCAACTCGGATGAGAGCTTAGTCCCTGGCTTCGACTCAAGAGGAATACCAACTTTCCACAAGCACCTAAAGGGGAGGCTTCTCTCAGCTACAGTTATGTGAGAGGGACCCTGATTTTGTGGCCTCAAGTGGAATGGACACCGAGATGCTCTGACTCGAGGTAAGGCCGAATATCCCTGCAGTGAATTGAATGCAGGGTCGTCTTGCATCTCCCAAGACGAAGGGAAGTCTGAATCCCCTGTGGAGACCACAGAGAAAGACCTCGTTCTCCACCTCATCGCCACCGGAGGCCTCACATCCTTTGAAAACTCGAGAGGTCCGCGGAGATCAATGCTTCCAAAGGAGAAGATGCCTGACTCCTCTTGAAAATGGATAGGAGTCCCAGGATCCGTGTGGCACGTGGAAAGGGAACCTGGGTCTCCCGCCTCACGTGGAGACGCGTCCCAATGGCAATGCCAAGACTCGAGGAGAATCCCGAGGTGTCCCTGGCACCTAGGCAGGCGTCCTGACGTCGCTGAACAAACACGTGTCTGGAAGGGCCCTCCCCGTAGTAACTTGAGAATGTACCCCAGGTTCCGGCCGCAACTCGAGAAAAATCATGAGACTTCCCCCTCGCCGCGAGATGAGGCCCGATTCCCCTGCACTGCGTGCAGAGCAATTCCGTGTTCCACATCAAACGTGAAAGGAGCCTTGATTTCCTTGATGGCACTCCACAGAAAACCCAAGATCACTGTCTCAAGTCTAGAGAGATCCTGAGGTCACTGTAGCAACACGAAAGGGCTCCATGGACCCTAAATCAACTCGAGATGAGAGCTTAGTCCCTGGCTTCGACTCAAGGGGAATACCAACTTTCCACAAGCACCTCAAGAGGAGGCTTCGCTCAGCTACAGGTATGTGAGAGGGACCCTGAGTTTGTGGCCTCAAGTGGAATGGACCCCAAGATGCTCTGACTCGAAGTAAGGCCGGATATCCCTGCAGTGAATTGAATGCAGGCTCGTCTTGCATCTCGCAAGACTAAGGGATGTCTGAATCCCCTGTGGAGATCACAGAGAAAGACCTAGTCCTCCGCCTCAACGCGACCGGAGGCCTCACATCCTTTGAAAACTCGAGAGGTCCGCGGAGATCAATGCTTCCAAAGGAGACGATGCCTGACTCCTCTTGAAAATGGATAGGAGTCCCAGGATCCCTGTGGCACGTGGAAAGGGAACCTGGGTCTCCCGCCTCACGTGGAGACGCGTCCCAATTGCCATGCCAAGACTCGAGGAGAATCCCGAGGTGTCCCTCGCACCTTGGCAGGAGTCCTGACGTCGCTGGACAAACACGTGTCTGGAAGGGCCCTCCCCGTCGTAACTCGAGAATATAACCCAAGTTCCGGCCGCAACACAAGAAAGACCATGAGACTTTCCCCTCGCCGCGAGATGAGTCCCGATTCCCCTGCACTGCATGCAGAGCAATTCCGTGTTCCACATCAAACGTGAAAGGAGCCTTGATTTCCTTGATGGCACTCCAGAGAAAACCCAAGATCACTATCTCAAGTCTAGAGGGATCCTGAGGTCACTGGAGCAACATGAAAGGGCTCCGTGGACCCCAAATCAACTCGAGATGAGAGCTTAGTCCCTGGCTTCCACTCAAGAGGAATACCAACTTTCCACAAGCACCTCAAGAGGAGGCTTCGCTCAGCTACAGGTATGTGAGAGGGACCCTGAGTTTGTGGCCTCAAATGGAATGGACCCCGAGATGCTCTGACTCGAAGTAAGGCCGGATATCCCTGCAGTGGATGAATGCAGGCTCGTCTTCCATCTCGCAAGACGAAGGGATGTCTGAATCCCCTGTGGAGATCACAGAGAAAGACCTAGTCCTCCGCCTCAACGCGACCGGAGGCCTCACATCCTTTGAAAACTCGAGAGGTCCGCGGAGATCAATGCTTCCAAAGGAGAGGATGCCTGACTCCTCTTGAAAATGGATAGGAGTCCCAGGATCCCTGTGGCACGTGGAAAGGGAACCTGGGTCTCCCGTCTCACGTGGAGACGCGTCCCAATTGCCATGCCAAGACTCGAGGAGAATCCCGAGGTGTCCCTCGCACCTAGGCAGGAGTCCTGACATCGCTGAACAAACACGTGTCTGGAAGTACCCTCCCCGTCGTAACTCGAGAATATACCCCAGGTTCCGGCCGCAACTCGAGAAAAAACCATGAGACTTCCCCCTCGCCGCGACATGAGGCGCGATTCTCCTACACTGCTTGCAGAGCAATTCCGTGTTCCACATCAAACGTGAAAGGAGCCTTGATTTCCTTGATGGCACTCCAGAGAAAACCCAAGATCACTGTCTCAAGTTTAGAGGGATCCTGACGTCACTGTAGAAACACGAAAGGGCTCTGTGGACCCCAAATCAACTCGAGATGAGAGCTTAGTCCCTGGCGTCGACTCAAGAGGAATACCAACTTCTCACAAGCACCTCAAGAGGAGGCTTCTCTCACCTACAGGTATGTGAGAGGGACCCTGAGTTTGTGGCCTCAAGTGGAATGGACACCGAGATGCTCTGACTCGAAGTAAGGCCGGATATCCATGCAGTGAATTGAATGCAGGCTTGTCTTGCATCTCCCAAGACGAAGGGATGTCTGAATCCCCAGTGGAGACCACAGAAAAAGACCTAGTCCACCGCCTCAACACAACCGGAGACCTCATATCCTTTGAAAACTCTAGAGGTCCACGGAGATCAATACTTCCGATGGAGACGATGCCTGACTCCTCTTGAAAATGGAAAGGAGTCCCAGGATCCCTGTGGCACGTGGAAAGGGACCGTGGGTCTCCCGCCTCACGTGGAGACGCGTCCCAATTTCCATGCAAAGACTCGAGGAGAATCCCGAGGTGTCCCTCGGACCTAGGCAGGAGTCCTGTCGTCACTGAGCAAACACGTGTCTGGAAGGGCCCTCCCCGTCGTAACTCGAGAAAATACCCCAGGTTCCGGCCGCAACTTGAGAAAAACCATGAGACATCCCCCTCGCCGCGAGTTGAGGCCCATTCCCCTGCACTGCGTGCAGAGCAATTCCGTGTTCCACATCAAACTTGAAAGGAGGCTTGATTTCCTTGACGGCACTCCAGAGAAAACCCAAGATCACTGTCTCAAGTCTAGAGGGATCCTGAGGTCACTGGAGCAACACGAAAGGGATCCGTGGACCCCAAATCAACTCGAGATGAGAGCTTAGTCCCTGGCTTCGACTCAAGAGGAATACCAACTTTCCAAAAGCACCTCAAGAGGAGGCTTCTCTCAGCCACAGGTATTGAAAAGGACCCTGAGTTTGTGGCCTCAAGTGGAATGGACACCGAGATGCTCTGACTCGAAGTAAGGCCGGATATCCGTGCAGTGAATTGAATCCTGGCTCGTCTTGCATCTCCCAAGACGAAGGGATGTCTGAATCCCCTGTGGAGACCACAGGGAAAGACCTAGTTCTCTGCCTCCTCGCGACCAGAGGCCTCACATCCTTTGAAAACTTGAGAGGTTCGCGGAGATCAATGCTTCCAAAGGAGACGATGCCTGACTCCTCTTGAAAATTGATAGGAGTCCCAGGATCCCTGTGGCACGTGGAAAGGGACCCTGGGTCTCCCGCCTCACGTGGAGACGCGTCCCAATTGCCATGCCAAGACTCGAGGAGAATCCCGAGGTGTCCCTCGCACCTAGGCAGGAGTCCTGACGTCGCTGAACAAACACGTGTCTGGAAGGGCCCTCCCCATCGCAACTCGAGAATATACCCCAGGTTCCGGCCGGAACTCGAGAAAAACCATGAGACTTCCCCCTCGCCGCGACATGAGGCCCGATTCCCCTGCACTGCATGCAGAGCAATTCCGTGTTCCACATCAAACGTGAAAGGAGCCTTGATTTCCTTGATGGCACTCCAGAGAAAACCCAAGATCACTGTCTCAAGTCTAGAGGGATCCTGAGGTCACTGGAGCAACACGAAAGGGCTCCGTATAACCCAAATCAAATCGAGATGAGAGCTTAGTCCCTGGCTTCGACTCAAGAGGAATACCAACTTTCCACAAGCACCTCACGAGGAGGCTTCTCTCAGCTACAGGTATGTGAGAGGGACCCTGAGTTTGTGGCCTCAAGTGGAATGGACACCGAGATGCTCTGAATCGAAGTAAGGCCGGATATCCCTGCAGCGAATTGAATGCAGGCTCGTCTTGCATCTCCCAAGACGAAGGGATGTCTGAATCCGCTGTGGAGACGACAGAGAAAGACCTAGTCCTCTGCCTCATCGCGACCGGAGGCCTCACATCCTTTGAAAATTCGAGAGGTATGCGGAGATCAATGCTTCCAAAGGAGACGATGCTTGACTCCTGTTGAAAATGGATAGGAGTCCCAGGATCCCTGTGGCACGTGGAAAGGGACACTGGGTCTCCCGCCTCACGTGGAGACGCGTCCCAATTGCCATGCCAAGACTCGAGGAGAATCCCGAGGTGTCCCTCGCACCTAGGCAGGAGTCCTGACGTCGCTGAACAAACACGTGTCTGGAAGGGCCCTCCCCGTCGTAATTCGAGAATATACCCCAGGTTTCAGCCGCAACTCGAGAAAAACCATGAGACTTCCCCCTCGCCACGAGATGAGGCCCGATTCCCCTGCACTGCGTGCAGACCAATTCCGTGTTCCACATCAAACGTGAAAGGATTCTTGATTTCCTTGATGGCACTCTAGAGAAAACAGAAGATCACTGTCTGAAGTCTAGAGGGATCCTGAGGTCACTGGAGCAACACGAAAGGGCTCCGTATAACCCAAATCAACTCGAGATGAGAGCTTAGTCCCTGGCTTCGACTCAAGAGGAATACGAACTTTCCACAAGCACCTCAAGAGGAGGCTTCTCTCAGCTACAGGTATGTGAGAGGGACCCTGAGTTTGTGGCCTCAAGTGCAATGGACACCGAGATGCTCTGACTCGAAGTAAGGTCGGATATCCCTGCAGTGAATTGAATGCAGGCTCGTCTTGCATCTCCCAAGACGAAGGGATGTCTGAATCCCCTGTGGAGACCACAGAGAAAGACCTAGTCCTCCGCCTCATCGTGACCGGAGGTCTCACATCCTTTGAAAACTCGAGAGGTCTCCAGAGATCAATGCTTCCAAAGGAGACGATGCCTGACTCCTCTTGAAAATGGATAGGAGTCCCAGGATCCCTGTGGCACGTGGAAAGGGACACTGGGTCTCCCGCCTCACGTGGAGACGCGTCCCAATTGCCATGCCAAGACTCGAGGAGAATCCCGAGGTGTCCCTCGCACCTAGGCAGGAGTCCTGACGTCGCTGAACAAACACGTGTCTGGAAGGGCCCTCCCCATCGTAACTCGAGAATATACCCAAGGTTCCGGCCGCAACTCGAGAAAAACCATGAGATATCCCCCTCGCCGCGAGTTGAGGCCCGATTCCCCTGCACTGCGTGCAGAGCAATTCCGTGTTCCACTTCAAACGTGAAAGGAGCCTTGATTTTCTTGATGGCACTCCAGAGAAAACCCAAGATCACTGTCTCAATTCTAGAGGGATCCTGAGGTCACTGGAGCAACACGAAAGGGCTCCGTGGACCCCAAATCAACTCGAGATGAGAGCTTAGTCCCTGGCTTAGACTCAAGAGGAATACCACTTTCCACAAGCACCTCAAGAGGAGGCTTCTCTCAGCTACAGGTAAGTGAGAGGGACCCTGAGTTTGTGGCCTCAAGTGCAATGGACACCGAGATGCTCTGACTCGAAGTAAGGCCGGATATCCCTGCAGTGAATTGAATGCAGGCTCGTCTTGCATCTCCCAAGACGAAGGGATGTATGAATCCCCTGTGGAGACCACAGAGAAAGACCTAGTCCTCCGCCTCATCGCGACCGGAGGCCTCACATCCTTTGAAAACTCGAGAGGTCCGCGGAGATCAATGCTTCCAAAGGAGAAGATGCCTGACCCTTCTTGAAAATGGATAGGAGTCCCAGCATCCCTGTGGCACGTGGAAAGGGAACCTGGGTCTCCCGCGTCACGTGGAGACGCGTCCCAATTGCCATGCCAAGACTCGAGGAGAATCCCGAGGTGTCCCTCGCACCTAGGCAGGAGTCCTGACGTCGCTGAACAAACACATGTCTGGAAGGGCCCTCCCCATAGTAACTCGAGAATATAACCCAGGTTCCGGCCGCAACTCGAGAAAAACCATGAGACTTCCCCCTCGCCGCGAGATGAGGCCCGATTCCCCTGCACTGCATGCAGAGCAATTCCGTATTCCACATCAAACGTGAAAGGAGCCTTGATTTCCTTGATGGCACTCCAGAGAAAACCCAAGATCACTGTCTGAAATCTAGAGGGATCCTGAGGTCACTGGAGCAACACGAAAGGGCTCCGTGGACCCTAAATCAACTCGAGATGAGAGCTTAGTCCCTGGCTTTAAATCGAGAGGAATACCAAATTTCCACAAGCACCTCAAGAGGAGGCTTCTCTCAGCTAATGGTATGTGAGAGGGACCCTGAGTTTGTCGCCTCAAGTGGAATGTCCACCGAGATGCTCTGACTCGAAGTAAGGCCAGATATCCCTGGAGTGAAGTGAATGCAGCCTCGTCTTGCATTTCCCAAGACGAAGGGATGTCTGAATCCCCTGTGGAGACCACAGAGAAAGACCTAATTTTCCGCTTCATCGCGACCGGTGGCCTCACATCCTTTGAAAATTCCAGAGGTCTGCGGAGATCAATGCTTCCAAAGGAGACGATGCCTGACTCCTCTTGAAAATGGATAGGAGTCCCAGGATCCCTGTGGCACGTGGAAAGGGACCCTGGTTCTCCCGCCTCACGTGGAGACGCGTCCAAATTGCCATGCCAAGACTCGAGGAGAATCCAGAGCTGTCCTTCGCACCTAGGCAGGAGTTCTCACGTCGCTGAACACACCCGTGTCTGGAAGGGCCCTCCCCGTCGTAACTCGAGAATATACCCCAGGTTCCGGCCGCAACTCGAGAAAAACCATGAGACTTCCCCCTCCCCGCGAGATGAGGCCCGATTCCCCTGCACTGAGTGCAGACAAATTCCGTGTTCCACATCCAACGTGAAAGGACCCTTCATTTCCTTAATGGCACTCCAGAGAAAACCCAAGATCACTGTCTCAAGTCTAGAGGGATCCTGAGGTCACTGGAGCAACACGAAAGGGCTCCGTGGACCCCAAATCAACTCGAGATGAGAGCTTAGTCCCTGGCTTAGACTCAAGAGGAATACCAACTTTCCACAAGCACCTCAAGAGGAGGCTTCTCTCAGCTACAGGTATGTCAGAGGGACCCTGAGTTTGTGGCCTCAAGTGGAATGGACACCGAGATGCTCTGACTCGAAGTAAGGCCGGATATCCCTGCAGTGAATTGAATGCAGGCTCGTCTTGCATCTCCCAAGACGAAGGGTTGTCTGAATCCCCTGTGGAGCCCAGAGAGAAAGACCTAGTCCTCCGCCTCAACGCGACCGGAGGCCTCACATCCTTTGAAAACTCGAGAGGTCCGCGGAGATCAATACTTCCGAAGGAGACGATGCCTGACTCCTCTTGAAAATGGATAGGAGTCCCAGGATCCCTGGGGCACGTGGAAAGGGACCCTGGGTCTCCCGCCTCACGGGGAGACGCGTCCCAATTGCCATGCCAAGACTCGAGGAGAATCCCGAGGTGTCCCTCGCACCTAGGCAGGAGTCCTGACGTCGCTGAACAAACACGTGTCTGGAAGGGCCCTCCCCGTCTTAACTCGAGAATATACCCCAGGTTCCGGCCGCAACTCGAGAAAAACCATGAGATTTCCCCGTCGCCGCGAGTTGAGGCCCGATTCCCCTGCACTGCGTGCAGAGCAATTCCGTGTTCCACTTCAAACGTGAAAGGAGCCTTGATTTCCTTGATGGCACTCCAGAGAAAACCCAAGATCACTGTCTCAAGTCTAGAGGGATCCTGAGGTCACTGGAGCAACACGAAAGGGCTCCGTGGACCCCATTCAACTCGAGATGAGAGCTTAGTCCCTGGCTTCGACTCAAGAGGAATACCAACTTTCCACAAGCACCTCAAGAGGAGGCTTCTCTCAGCTACAGGTATGTGAGAGGGACCCTGAGTTTGTGGCCTCAAGTGGAATGGACACCGAGATGCTCTGACTCGAAGTAAGGCCGGATATCCCTGCAGTGAATTGAATGCAGGCTCGTCTTGAATCTCCGAAGAAGAAGGGATGTCTGAATCCCCTGTGGAGACCACAGAGAAAGACCTAGTTCTACGCCTCATCGCTACCGGAGGCCTGACATCCTTTGAAAACGCAAGAGGTACGCGGAGATCAATGCTTCCAAAGGAGAGGATGCCTGACTCCTCTTGAAAATGGATAGGAGTCCCAGGATCCCTTTGGCACGTGGGAAGGAACACTGGGTCTCACGCCTCATGTGGAGACGCGTCCCAATTGCCATGCCAAGACTCGAGGAGAATCCCGAGGCGACCCTCGCCCCTATGCAGGAGTCCTGACGTCGCTGAACAAACACGTGTCTGGAAGGGCCCTCGCCGTCGTAACTCGAGAATATACCCCAGGTTCCGGCCGCAACTCGAGAAAAACCATGAGACTTCGCCCTCGCCGCGAGATGAGGCCCGATTCCCCTGCACTTCGTGCAGAGCAATTCCGTGTTCAACATCAAACGTGAAAGGAGCCTTGATTTCCTTGATGGCACTCCAGAGAAAACCCAAGATCACTGTCTCAAGTCTAGAGGGATCCTGAGGTCACTGGAGCAACACGAATGGGCTCCGTGGACCCAAAATTAACTCGAGATGAGAGCTTAGTCCCTGGCTTCGACTCAAGTGGAATACGAACTTTCCACAAGCACATCAAGAAGAGGCTTCTGTCAGCTACAGGTATGTGAGAGGGACCCTGAGTTTGTGACCTCAAGTGTAATGGACACCGAGATGCTCTGACTCGAAGTAAGGCCGGATATCCCTGCAGTGAATTGAATGCAGGCTCGCCTTGCATCTCCCAAGACGAAGGGAATTCTGAATCCCCTGTGGAGACCACAGAGAAAGACCTAGTTCTCCGCCTCATCGCGAACGGAGGCCTCACATCCTTTGAAAACTCGAGAGGTCCGCGGAGATCAATGCTTCCAAAGGAGACGATGCCTGAATCCTCTTGAAAATGGATAGGAGTCCCAGCATCCCTGTGGCACGTGGAAAGGGACTCTGGGTCTCCCGCCTCACGTGGAGACGCGTCCCCATTGCCATGCCAAGACTCGAGGAGAATCCCGAGGTGTCCCTCGCACCTAGGCAGGAGTCCTGACGTCGCTGAACAAACACGTGTCTGGAAGGGCCCTCCCAGTCGTAACTCGAGAATATACCCCAGGTTCCGGCCGCAACTCGAGAAAAACCATGAGACTTCCCCCTCGCCGCTGGATGAGGCCCGATTCCCCTGCACTGCGTGCAGAGCAATTCCGTGTTCCACATCCAACGTGAAAGGAGCCTTGATTTACTTGATGGCACTCCAGAGAAAACCCAAGATCACTGTCTCAAGTCTAGAGGGATCCTGAGGTCACTGGAGCAACACGAAAGGGCTCCGTGGACCCCAAATCAACTCGAGATGAGAGCTTAGTCCCTGGCTTCGACTCAAGAGGAATACCAAGTTTCCACAAGCACCTCAAGAGGAGGCTTCTCTCAGCTACAGGTATGTGAGAGGGACCCTGAGTTTGTGGCCTCAAGTGCAATGGACACCGAGATGCTATGACTCGAAGTAAGGCCGGATATCCCTGCAGTGAATTGAATGCAGGCTCGTCTTGCATCTCCCAAGACGAAGGGATGTATGAATCCCCTGTGGAGACCACAGAGAAAGACCTAATTTTCCGCCTCATCGCGACCAGAGGGCTCACATCCTTTGAAAAATCGAGAGGTCCGCGGAGATCAATGCTTCCAAAGGAGACGATGCCTGACGCCTCTTGAAAATGGATAGGAGTCCAAGCATGCCTGTGGCACGTGGAAAGGGAGCCTGGGTCTCCCACCTCACGTGGAGACGCGTCCCAATTGCCATGCCAAGACTCGAGGAGAATCCCGAGGTGTCCCTCGCACCTAGGCAGGAGTCCTGACGTCGCTGAACAAACACGTGTCTGGAAGGGCCCTCCCCGTCGTACTCGAGAATATACCCCAGGTTCCGGCCGCAACTCGAGAAAAACCATGAGACTTCCCCCTCACCGCTGGATGAGGCCCGATTCCAATGCACTGCATGCAAAGCAATTGCAAGTTCCACATCAAACGTGAAAGGAGCCTTGATTTCCCTGATGGCACTCCAGAGAAAACCCAAGATCACTGTCTCAAGTCTAGAGGGATCCTGAGGTCACTGGAGCAACACGAAAGGGCTTCGTGGACCCCAAATCAACTCGAGATGAGAGCTTAGTCCCTGGCTTCGACTCAAGAGGAATACCAAATTTCCACAAGCACCTCAAGAGGAGGCTTCTCTCAGCTACAGGTATGTGAGAGGGACCCTGAGTTTGTGGCCTCAAGTGGAATGGACACGGAGATGCTCTGACTCGAAGTAAAGCCGGATATCCCTGCAGTGAATTGAATGCAGGCTCGTCTTGCATCTCCCAAGACGAAGGGATGTCTGAATCCCCTGTGGAGACCACAGAGAAAGACCGAGTTCTCCGCCTCATCGCAACCGGAGGCCTCACATCCTTTGAAAACTCGAGAGATCTGCGGAGATCAATGCTTCCAAAGGAGACGATGCCTGACTCCTCTTGAAAATGGATAGGAGTCCCAGGATCCCTGTGGCACGTGGAAAGGGACCCTGGGTCTCCCGCCTCACGTGGAGACGCGCCCCAATTGCCATGCCAAGACTCGAGGAGAATCCCGAGGTGTCCCTCGCACCTAGGCAGGAGTCCTCACGTCGCTGAACAAACACGTGTCTGGAAGGGCTCTCCCCGTCGTAACTCGAGAATATACCCCAGGTTCCGGCCGCAACTCGAGAAAAACCATGAGACTTCCCCATCCCCGCGAGATGAGGCCCGATTCCCCTGCACTGCGTGGAGACCAATTCCGTGTTCCACATCAAACGTGAAACGAGCCTTGATTTCCTTAATGGCACTCCAGAGAAAACCCAAGATCACTGTTTCAAGTCTAGAGGGATCCTGAGGTCACTGTAGCAACACGAAAGGGCTTCGTGGACCCCAAATCACCTCGAGATGAGAGCTTAGTCCCTGGCTTCGACTCAAGTGTAATACCAACTTTCCACAAGCACCTCAAGAGGAGGCTACTCTCAACTAATGGTATGTGAGAGGGACCCTGAGTTTGTCGCCTCAAGTGGAATGGACACCGAGATGCTCTGACTCGAAGTAAGGCCAGATATCCCTGCAGTGATTTGAAGGCAGGCTCGTCTTGCATGTCCCAAGACGAAGGGTTGTCTGAATCCCCTGTGGAGACAACAGAGAAAGACCTAGTCCTCCAGCTCAACGAGACGGGAGGCATCACATCCTTTGAAAACTCGAGAGGTCTGCGGAGATCAATACTTCCGAAGGAGACGATGCCTGACGCCTCTTGAAAATGGATAGGAGTCCCAGGATCACTGTGGCAGGTGGAAAGGGACCCTGGGACTCCCGCCTAAACTGGAGACATATCCCAATTGCCATGGCAAGACTCGAGGAGAATCCCGAGGTGTCCCTCGCACCTAGACAGGAGTCCTGACTTCGCTGAACAAACACGTGTCTGGAAGGGCCCTCCCCGTCGTAACTCGAGAATATACCCCAGGTTCCGGCCGCAACTCGAGAAAAACCATGAGACTTCCCCCTCGCCGCTGGATGAGGCCCGATTCCCCTGCACTGCGTGCAGAGCAATTCCTTGTTCCACATCAAACGTGAAAGGACCCTTGATTTCCTTAATGGCACTCCAGAGAAAACCCAAGATCACTGTCTCAAGTCTAGAGGGATCCTGAGGTCACTGGAGCAACACGAAAGTGCTCCGTGGACCCCAAATCAACTCGAGATGAGAGCTTAGTCCCTGGCTTCGACTCAAGAGGAATACCAAATTTCCACAAGCACCTCAGGAGGAGGCTTCTCCCAGCTACTGGTATGTGAGAGCGACCCTGAGTTTGTGGCCTCAAGTGGAATGGACACGGAGATGCTCTGACTCGAAGTAAGGCCGGATATCCCTGAAGTGAATTGAATGCAGGCTCGTCTTGCATCTCCCAAGACGAAGGGATGTCTGAATCCCCTGTGGAGACCACAGAGAAAGACCGAGTTCTCCGCCTCATCGCGACCGGAGGCCTCACATCCTTTGAAAACTCGAGAGGTCCGCAGAGATCAATGCTTCCAAAGGAGACGATGCCTGACTCCTCTTGAAAATGGATAGGAGTCCCAGGATCCCTGTGGGACGTGGAAAGGGACCCTGGGTCTCCCGCCTCACGTGGAGACGCGTCAGAATTGCCATGCCAAGACTCGAGGAGAATCCCGAGGTGTCCCTCGCACCTAGGCAGGAGTCCTGACGTCGCTGAACAAACACGTGTCTGGAAGGGCCCTCCCCGTCGTAAATCTAGAATATACCCCAGGTTCCGGCCGCAACTCGAGAAAAACCATGAGACTTTCCCCTTGCCACGAGGTGAGGCCCGATTCCCCTGCACTGCATGCAGAGCAATTCCGTGTTCCACATCAAACATGAAAGGAGCCTTGATTTCCTTGATGGCACTCCAGAGAAAACCCAAGATCACTGTCTAGAGTCTAGAGGGATCCTGAGGTCACTGGAGCAACACGAAAGGGCTCCGTGGACCTCAAATCAACTCGAGATGAGAGCTTAGTCCCTGGCTTCGACTCAAGGGGAATACCAACTTTCCACAAGCACCTCAAGAGGAGGTTTCTCTCAGCTACAGGTATGTGAGAGAGACCATGAGTTTGTGGCCTCAAGTGGAATGGACACGGAAATGCTCTGACTCGAAGTAAGGCCGGATATCCCTGCAGTGAATTGAATGCAGGCTTGTCTTGCATCTCCCAAGACGAAGGGATGTCTGAATCCCCTGTGGAGACCACAGAGAAAGACCTAGTCCTCCGCCTCAACATGACCGGAGGCCTCACATCCTTTGAAAACTCGAGAGGTCCGCGGAGATCAATGCTTCCAAAGGAGACGATGCCTGACTCCTCTTGAAAATGGATAGGAGTCCCAGGATCACTGTGGCACGTGGAAAGGGACCCTGGGTCTCCCGCCTCACGTGGAGACACGTCCCCATTGCCATGCCAAGACTCGAGGAGAATCCCGAGGTGTCCCTCGCACCTAGGCAGGAGTCCTGACGTCGCTGAACAAACACGTGTCTGGAAGGGCCCTCCCCGTCGTAACTGGAGAATATACGCCAGGTTCCGGCCGCAACTCGAGAAAAACTATGAGACTTCCCCCTCGCCGCTGGATGAGGCCCGATTCCCCTGCACTGCGTGCAGAACAATTCCGTGTTCCACATCAAACGTGAAAGGAGCCTTGATTTCCTTGATGGCACTCCAGAGAAAACCCACGATCACTGTCTCAAGTCTAGAGGGATGCTGAGGTCACTGGAGCAACACGAAAGGGCTCCGTGGACCCCTAATCAACTCGAGATGAGAGCTTAGTCCCTGGCTTCGACTCAAGGGGAATACCAACTTTCCACAAGCACCTCAAAAGGAGGCTTCTCTCAGCTACAGGTATGTGAGAGGGACCCTGAGTTTGTGGCCTCAAGTGGAATGGACACGGAGATGCTCTGACTCGAAGTAAGGCCGGATATCACTGCAGTGAATTGAATGCAGGCTCGTCTTGCATCTCCCAAGACTAAGGGATGTCTGAATCCCCTGTGTAGACCACAGAGAAAGACCTAATTTTCCGCCTCATCGCGACCAGAGGCCACACATCCTTTGAAAATTCGAGAAGTCCGCGGAGATCAATGCTTCCAAAGGAGACGATGCCTGACTCCTCTTGAAAATGGATAGGAGTCCCAGCATCCCTGTGGCACGTGGAAAGGGACTCTGGGTCTCCCGCCTCACGTGGAGACGCGTCCCCATTGCCATGCCAAGACTCGAGGAGAATCCCGAGGTGTCCCTCGCACCTAGGCAGGAGTCCTGACGTCGCTGAACAAACACGTGTCTGGAAGGGCCCTCCCAGTCGTAACTCGAGAATATACCCCAGGTTCCGGCCGCAACTCGAGAAAAACCATGAGACTTCCCCCTCGCCGCTGGATGAGGCCCGATTCCCCTGCACTGCGTGCAGAGCAATTCCGTGTTCCACATCCAACGTGAAAGGAGCCTTGATTTCCTTGATGGCACTCCAGAGAAAACCCAAGATCAGTGTCTCAAGTCTAGAGGGATCCTGAGGTCACTGGAGCAACACGAAAGTGCTCCGTGGACCCCAAATCAACTCGAGATGAGAGCTTAGTCCCTGGCTTCGACTCAAGAGGAATACCAACTTTCCACAAGCACCTCAAGAGGAGGCTTCTCTCAGCTACTGGTATGTGACAGGGACCCTGAGTTTGTGGCCTCAAGTGGAATGGACACGGAGATGCTCTGACTGGAAGTAAGGCCGGACATCCCTGCAGTGAATTGAATGCAGGCTCGTCTTGCATCTCGCAAGACGAAGGGATGTCTGAATCCCCTGTGGAGACCACAGAGAAAGACAGAGTTCTCCGCCTCAACGCGACCGGAGGCCTCACATCCTTTGAAAACTCGAGAGGTCCGCGGAGATCAATGCTTCCAAAGGAGACGATGCCTGACTCCTCTTGAAAATGGATAGGAGTCCCAGGATCCCTGTGGCACGTGGAAAGGGACACTGGGTCTCCCGCCTCACGTGGAGACGCGTCCCAATTGCCATGCCAGGACTCGAGGAGAATCCCGAGGTGTCCCTCGCACCTAGGCAGGAGTCCTGACATCGCTGAACAAACACGTGTCTGGAAGGGCCCTCCCCGTCGTAAATGGAGAATATACCCCAGGTTCCGGCCGCAACTCGAGAAAAACTATGAGACTTCCCCCTCGCCGCTGGATGAGGCCCGATTCCCCTGCACTGCGTGCAGAGCAATTCCGTGTTCCACATCAAACGTGAAAGGAGCCTTGATTTCCTTGATGGCACTCCAGAGAAAACCCAAGATCACTGTCTCAAGTCTAGAGGGATCCTGAGGTCACTGGAGCAACACGAAAGGGCTCCGTGGACCCCAAATCAACTCGAGATGAGAGCTTAGTCCCTGGCTTCGACTCAAGGGGAATACCAACTTTCCACAAGCACCTCAAGAGGAGGCTTCTCTCAGCTACAGGTATGTGAGAGGGACCCTGAGTTTGTGGCCTCAAGTGGAATGGACACCGAGATGCTCTGACTCGAAGTAAGGCCGGATATCCCTGCAGTGAATTGAATGCAGGCTCGTCTTGCATCTCGCAAGACTAAGGGATGTCTGAATCCCCTGTGGAGACCACAGAGAAAGACCTAATTTTCCGCCTCATCGCGACCAGAGGCCTCACATCCTTTGAAAATTCGAGAAGTCCGCGGAGATCAATGCTTCCAAAGGAGACGATGCCTGACTCCTCTTGAAAATGGATAGGAGTCCCAGCATCCCTGTGGCACGTGGAAAGGGACCCTGGGTCTCCCGCCTCACGTGGAGACGCATCCCCATTGCCATGCCAAGACTCGAGGAGAATCCCGAGGTGTCCCTCGCACCTAGGCAGGAGTCCTGACGTCGCTGAACAAACATGTGTCTGGAAGGGCCCTCCCCGTCGTAACTCGAGAATATACCCCAGGTTCCGGCCGCAACTCGAGAAAAACCATGAGACTTCCCCCTCGCCGCTGGATGAGCCCCGATTCCCCTGCACTGCGTGCAGAGCAATTCCATGTTCCACATCAAACGTGAAAGGAGCCTTGATTTCCTTGATGGCACTCCAGAGAAAACCCAAGATCACTGTCTCAAGTCTAGAGGGATCCTGAGGTCACTGGAGCAACACGAAAGGGCTCCGTGGACCCCAAATCAACTCGAGATGAGAGCTTAGTCCCTGGCTTCGACTCAAGGGGAATACCAAATTTCCACAAGCACCTCACGAGGAGGCTTCTCTCAGCTACAGGTATGTGAGAGGGACCCTGAGTTTGTGGCCTCAAGTGGAATGGACACCGAGATGCTCTGACTCGAAGTAAGGCCGGATATCCCTGCAGTGAATTGAATGCAGGCTCGTCTTGCATCTCACAAGACTAAGGGATGTCTGAATCCCCTGTGGAGACCACAGAGAAAGACCTAATTTTCCGCCTCATCGCGACCAGAGGGCTCACATCCTTTGAAAAATCGAGAGGTCCGCGGAGATCAATGCTTCCAAAGGAGACGATGCCTGACGCCTCTTGAAAATGGATAGGAGTCCCAGCATGCCTGTGGCACGTGGAAAGGGAGCCTGGGTCTCCCACCTCACGTGGAGACGCGTCCCAATTGCCATGCCAAGACTCGAGGAGAATCCCGAGTTGTCCCTCGCACCTAGGCAGGAGTCCTGACGTCGCTGAACAAACACGTGTCTGGAAGGGCCCTCCCCGTCGTAACTCGAGAATATACCCCAGGTTCCAGCCGCAACTCGAGAAAAACCATGAGACTTCCCCTTCACCGCTGGATGAGGCCCGATTCCAATGCACTGCGTGCAGAGCAATTGCAAGTTCCACATCAAACGTGAAAGGAGCCTTGATTTCCCTGATGGCACTCCAGAGAAAACCCAAGATCACTGTCTCAAGTCTAGAGGGATTCTGAGGTCACTGGAGCAACACGAAAGGGCTCCGTGGACCCCAAATCAACTCGAGATGAGAGCTTAGTCCCTGGCTTCGACTCAAGAGGAATACCAAATTTCCACAAGCACCTCAAGAGGAGGCTTCTCTCAGCTACAGGTATGTGAGAGGGACCCTGAGTTTGTGGCCTCAAGTGGAATGGACACGGAGATGCTCTGACTCGAAATAAAGCCGGATATCCCTGCAGTGAATTGAATGCAGGCTCGTCTTGCATCTCCCAAGACGAAGGGATGTCTGAATCCCCTGTGGAGACCACAGAGAAAGACCGAGTTCTCCGCCTCATCGCAACCGGAGGACTCACATCCTTTGAAAACTCGAGAGATCTGCGGAGATCAATGCTTCCAAAGGAGACGATGCCTGACTCCTCTTGAAAATGGATAGGAGTCCCAGGATCCCTGTGGCACGTGGAAAGGGACCCTGGGTCTCCCGCCTCACGTGGAGACGCGCCCCAATTGCCATGCCAAGACTCGAGGAGAATCCCGAGGTGTCCCTCGCACCTAGGCAGGAGTCCTCACGTCGCTGAACAAACACGTGTCTGGAAGGGCTCTCCCCGTCGTAACTCGAGAATATACCCCAGGTTCCGGCCGCAACTCGAGAAAAACCATTAGACTTCCCCATCCCCGCGAGATGAGGCCCGATTCCCCTGCACTGCATGCAGAGCAATTCCGAGTTCCACATCAAACGTGAAAGGAGCCTTGATTTCCTTGATGGCTCTCCAGAGAAAACCCAAGATCATTGTCTCAAGTCTAGAGTGATCCTGAGGTCACTGGAGCAACAGGAAAGGGCTCCGTGGACCCCAAATCAACTCGAGATGAGAGCTTAGTCCCTGGCTTCGACTCAAGGGGAATACCAACTTTCCACAAGCACCTGAAGAGGAGGCTTCTCTCAGCTATGGGTATGTGAGAGGGATACTGAGTTTGTGGCCTCAAGTGGAATGGACACGGAGATGCTCTGACTGGAAGTAAGGCCGGACATCCCTGCAGTGAATTGAATGCAGGCTCGTCTTGCATCTCGCAAGACGAAGGGATGTCTGAATCCCCTGTGGAGACCACAGAGAAAGACCGAGTTCTCCGCCTCATCGCGACCGGAGGCCTCACATCCTTTGAAAACTCGAGAGGTCCGCGGAGATCAATGCTTCCAAAGGAGACGATGCCTGACTCCTCTTGAAAATGGATAGGAGTCCCAGGATCCCTGTGGCACGTGGAAAGGGACACTGGGTCTCCCGCCTCACGTGGAGACGCGTCCCAATTGCCATGCCAGGACTCGAGGAGAATCCCGAGGTGTCCCTCGCACCTAGGCAGGAGTCCTGACATCGCTGAACAAACACGTGTCTGGAAGGGCCCTCCCCGTCGTAAATGGAGAATATACCCCAGGTTCCGGCCGCAACTCGAGAAAAACTATGAGACTTCCCCCTCGCCGCTGGATGAGGCCCGATTCCCCTGCACTGCGTGCAGAGCAATTCCGTGTTCCACATCAAACGTGAAAGGAGCCTTGATTTCCTTGATGGCACTCCAGAGAAAACCCAAGATCACTGTCTCAAGTCTAGAGGGATCCTGAGGTCACTGGAGCAACACGAAAGGGCTCCGTGGACCCCAAATCAACTCGAGATGAGAGCTTAGTCCCTGGCTTCGACTCAAGGGGAATACCAACTTTCCACAAGCACCTCAAGAGGAGGCTTCTCTCAGCTACAGGTATGTGAGAGGGACCCTGAGTTTGTGGCCTCAAGTGGAATGGACACCGAGATGCTCTGACTCGAAGTAAGGCCGGATATCCCTGCAGTGAATTGAATGCAGGCTCGTCTTGCATCTCGCAAGACTAAGGGATGTCTGAATCCCCTGTGGAGACCACAGAGAAAGACCTAATTTTCCGCCTCATCGCGACCAGAGGCCTCACATCCTTTGAAAATTCGAGAAGTCCGCGGAGATCAATGCTTCCAAAGGAGACGATGCCTGACTCCTCTTGAAAATGGATAGGAGTCCCAGCATCCCTGTGGCACGTGGAAAGGGACCCTGGGTCTCCCGCCTCACGTGGAGACGCATCCCCATTGCCATGCCAAGACTCGAGGAGAATCCCGAGGTGTCCCTCGCACCTAGGCAGGAGTCCTGACGTCGCTGAACAAACATGTGTCTGGAAGGGCCCTCCCCGTCGTAACTCGAGAATATACCCCAGGTTCCGGCCGCAACTCGAGAAAAACCATGAGACTTCCCCCTCGCCGCTGGATGAGCCCCGATTCCCCTGCACTGCGTGCAGAGCAATTCCATGTTCCACATCAAACGTGAAAGGAGCCTTGATTTCCTTGATGGCACTCCAGAGAAAACCCAAGATCACTGTCTCAAGTCTAGAGGGATCCTGAGGTCACTGGAGCAACACGAAAGGGCTCCGTGGACCCCAAATCAACTCGAGATGAGAGCTTAGTCCCTGGCTTCGACTCAAGGGGAATACCAAATTTCCACAAGCACCTCACGAGGAGGCTTCTCTCAGCTACAGGTATGTGAGAGGGACCCTGAGTTTGTGGCCTCAAGTGGAATGGACACCGAGATGCTCTGACTCGAAGTAAGGCCGGATATCCCTGCAGTGAATTGAATGCAGGCTCGTCTTGCATCTCACAAGACTAAGGGATGTCTGAATCCCCTGTGGAGACCACAGAGAAAGACCTAATTTTCCGCCTCATCGCGACCAGAGGGCTCACATCCTTTGAAAAATCGAGAGGTCCGCGGAGATCAATGCTTCCAAAGGAGACGATGCCTGACGCCTCTTGAAAATGGATAGGAGTCCCAGCATGCCTGTGGCACGTGGAAAGGGAGCCTGGGTCTCCCACCTCACGTGGAGACGCGTCCCAATTGCCATGCCAAGACTCGAGGAGAATCCCGAGGTGTCCCTCGCACCTAGGCAGGAGTCCTGACGTCGCTGAACAAACACGTGTCTGGAAGGGCCCTCCCCGTCGTAACTCGAGAATATACCCCAGGTTCCAGCCGCAACTCGAGAAAAACCATGAGACTTCCCCTTCACCGCTGGATGAGGCCCGATTCCAATGCACTGCGTGCAGAGCAATTGCAAGTTCCACATCAAACGTGAAAGGAGCCTTGATTTCCCTGATGGCACTCCAGAGAAAACCCAAGATCACTGTCTCAAGTCTAGAGGGATTCTGAGGTCACTGGAGCAACACGAAAGGGCTCCGTGGACCCCAAATCAACTCGAGATGAGAGCTTAGTCCCTGGCTTCGACTCAAGAGGAATACCAAATTTCCACAAGCACCTCAAGAGGAGGCTTCTCTCAGCTACAGGTATGTGAGAGGGACCCTGAGTTTGTGGCCTCAAGTGGAATGGACACGGAGATGCTCTGACTCGAAATAAAGCCGGATATCCCTGCAGTGAATTGAATGCAGGCTCGTCTTGCATCTCCCAAGACGAAGGGATGTCTGAATCCCCTGTGGAGACCACAGAGAAAGACCGAGTTCTCCGCCTCATCGCAACCGGAGGACTCACATCCTTTGAAAACTCGAGAGATCTGCGGAGATCAATGCTTCCAAAGGAGACGATGCCTGACTCCTCTTGAAAATGGATAGGAGTCCCAGGATCCCTGTGGCACGTGGAAAGGGACCCTGGGTCTCCCGCCTCACGTGGAGACGCGCCCCAATTGCCATGCCAAGACTCGAGGAGAATCCCGAGGTGTCCCTCGCACCTAGGCAGGAGTCCTCACGTCGCTGAACAAACACGTGTCTGGAAGGGCTCTCCCCGTCGTAACTCGAGAATATACCCCAGGTTCCGGCCGCAACTCGAGAAAAACCATTAGACTTCCCCATCCCCGCGAGATGAGGCCCGATTCCCCTGCACTGCATGCAGAGCAATTCCGAGTTCCACATCAAACGTGAAAGGAGCCTTGATTTCCTTGATGGCTCTCCAGAGAAAACCCAAGATCATTGTCTCAAGTCTAGAGTGATCCTGAGGTCACTGGAGCAACAGGAAAGGGCTCCGTGGACCCCAAATCAACTCGAGATGAGAGCTTAGTCCCTGGCTTCGACTCAAGGGGAATACCAACTTTCCACAAGCACCTGAAGAGGAGGCTTCTCTCAGCTATGGGTATGTGAGAGGGATACTGAGTTTGTGGCCTCAAGTGGAATGGACACCGAGATGCTCTGACTCGAAGTAAGGCCGGATATCCCTGCAGTGAATTGGATGCAGGCTCGTCTTGCATCTCCGAAGACGAAGGGTTGTCTGAATCCCCTGTGGAGACCACAGAGAAAGACCTAGTCCTCCGCCTCAAGGCGACTGGAGGCCTCACATCCTTTGAAAATTCGAGAGGTCCGCGGAGATCAATGCTTCCAAAGGAGACGATGCCTGAGTCCTCTTGAAAATGGATAGAAGTCCCAGGATCCCTGTGGCACGTGGAAAGGGACCCTGGGTCTCCCGCCTCACGTGGAGACGCGTCCCAATTGCCATGCCAAGACTCGAGGAGAATCCCGAGGTGTCCCTCCTACCTAGGCAGGAGTCCTGACGTCGCTGAACAATCACGTGTTTGGAAGGGCCCTCCCCGTCGTAACTCGAGAATATACCCCAGGTTCCGGCTGCAATTCGAGAAAAACCATGAGACTTCCCCCTCGCCGCGATATGAGGCCCGATTCTCCTGCCCTGCGTGCAGAGCAATTCCGTATTCCACATCAAACGTGAAAGGAGCCTTGATTTCCTTGATGGCACTCCAGAGAAAACCCAAGATCACTGTCTCAAGTCTAGAGGGATCGTGAGGTCACTGGAGCAACACGAAAGGGCTCCGTGGACCCCAAATCAACTCGAGAAGAGAGCTTAGTCCCTGGCTTTAAATCGAGAGGAATACCAAATTTCCACAAGCACCTCAAGAGGAGGCTTCTCTCAGCTAATGGTATGTGAGAGGGACCCTGAGTTTGTCGCCTCAAGTGGAATGTCCACCGAGATGCTCTGACTCAAAGTAAGGCCAGATATCCCTGCATTGAATTGAATGCAGGCTCGTCTTGCATCTCCCAAGACGAAGGGATGTCTGAATCCCCTGTGGAGACCACAGAGAAAGACCGAGTTCTCCGCCTCATCTCGACCGGAGGCCTCACATCCTTTGAAAACTCGAGAGGTCCGCGGAGATCAATGCTTCCAAAGGAGAAGATGCCTGACCCTTCTTGAAAATGGATAGGAGTCCCAGGATCCCTGTGGCACGTGGAAAGGGACCCTGGGTCTCCCGCGTCACGTGGAGACGCGTCCCAATTGCCATGCCAAGACTCGAGGAGAATCCCGAGGTGTCCTTCGCACCTAGGCAGGAGTCCTGATGTCGCTGAACAAACACGTGTCTAGAAGGGACCTCCCCGTCGTTACTCGAGAATATACCCCAGGTTCCGGGCGCAACTCGAGAAAAACCATGAGATTTCCCCCTCGCCGTGAGTTGAGGCCCGATTCCCCTGCACTGCATGCAGAGCAATTCCGTGTTCCACATCAAACGTGAAAGGACCCTTGATTTCGTTGATGGCACTCCAGAGAAAACCCAAGATCACTGTCTAGAGTCTAGAGGGATCCTGAGGTCACTGGAGCAACACGAAAGGGCTCCGTGGACCTCAAATCAACTCGAGATGAGAGCTTAGTCCCTGGCATCGACTCAAGGGGAATACCAACTTTCCACAAGCACCTCAAGAGGAGGCTTCTCTCAGCTACAGGTATGTGAGAGAGACCATGAGTTTGTGGCCTCAAGTGGAATGGACACGGAAATGCTCTGACTCGAAGTAAGGCCGGATATCCCTGCAGTGAATTGAATGCAGGCTCGTCTTGCATCTCCCAAGACGAAGGGATGTCTGAATCCCCTGTGGAGACCACAGACAAAGACCTAGTCCTCCGCCTCAACATGACCGGAGGCCTCACATCCTTTGAAAACTCGAGAGGTCCGCGGAGATCAATGCTTCCAAAGGAGACGATGCCTGACTCCTCTTGAAAATGGATAGGAGTCCCAGGATCACTTTGGCACGTGGAAAGGGACACTGGGGCTCCCGCCTCACGTGGAGTCGCGTCCCCATTGCCATGCCAAGACTCGAGGAGAATGCCGAGGTGTCCCTCGCACCTAGGCAGGAGTCCTGACATCGCTGAACAAACACGTGTCTGGAAGGGCCCTCCCCGTCGTAAATGGAGAATATACCCCAGGTTCCGGCCGCAACTCGAGAAAAACTATGAGACTTCCCCCTCGCCGCTGGATGAGGCCCGATTCCCCTGCACTGCGTGCAGAGCAATTCCGTGTTCCACATCAAACGTGAAAGGAGCCTTGATTTCCTTGATGGCACTCCAGAGAAAACCCAAGATCACTGTCTCAAGTCTAGAGGGATCCTGAGGTCACTGGAGCAACACGAAAGGGCTCCGTGGACCCCAAATCAACTCGAGATGAGAGCTTAGTCCCTGGCTTCGACTCAAGGGGAATACCAACTTTCCACAAGCACCTCAAGAGGAGGCTTCTCTCAGCTACAGGTATGTGAGAGGGACCCTGAATGTGTGGCCTCAAGTGGAATGGACACCGAGATGCTCTGACTCGAAGTAAGGCCTGATATCCCTGCAGTGAATTGAATGCAGGTTCGTCTTGTATCTCCCAAGACGAAGGGTTGTCTGAATCCCATGTGGAGACCACAGAGAAAGACCTAGTACTCCGCCTCAACGCGACCGGAGGCCTCACATCCTTTGAAAACTCGAGAGATCCGGGGAGATCAATGCTTCCAAATGAGACGATGCCTGACTCCTCTTGAAAATGGATAGGAGTCCCAGGATCCGTGTGGCACGTGGAAAGGGACCCTGGGTCTCCCGCCTCACGTGGAGACGCGTCCCAATGGCAATGCCAAGACTCGAGGAGAATCCCGAGGTGTCCCTGGCACCTAGGCAGGCGTCCTGACGTCGCTGTGCAAACACGTGTCTGGAAGGGCCCTCCCCGTAGTAAATTGAGAATGTACCCCAGGTTCCGGCCGCAACTCGAGAAAAATCATGAGACTTCCCCCTCGCCGCGAGATGAGGCCCGATTCCCCTGCACTGCGTGCAGAGCAATTCCGTGTTCCACATCAAACGTGAAAGGAGCCTTGATTTCTTTGATGACACTCCAGAGAAAACCCAAGATCAGTGTCTCAAGTCTAGAGAGATCCTGAGGTCACTGGAGCAAAGGAAAGGGCTCCATGGACCCTAAATCAACTCGAGATGAGAGCTTAGTCCCTGGCTACGACTCAAGGGGAATACCAACTTTCCACAAGCACCTCAAGAGGAGGCT
Organism: Dama dama; assembly: GCF_033118175.1. Taxonomy (NCBI): domain Eukaryota; kingdom Metazoa; phylum Chordata; class Mammalia; order Artiodactyla; family Cervidae; genus Dama; species Dama dama. The sequence continues at coordinate 5,361,723 of NC_083697.1, read as the reverse complement.
TCCTTCAGCTACAAGTATGTGAGAGGGACCCTGAGTTTGTGGCCTCAAGTAGAATGGACACCGAGATGCTCTGACTCGAAGTAAGGCCGGATATCCCTGCAGTGAATTGAATGCAGGCTCGTTTTGCATCTCCCAAGACGAAGGGGTGTCTGAATCCCTCGTGGAGACCACAGAGAAAGACCTAGTTCTCCGCCTCATCGCGACCGGAGGCCTCACATCCTTTGAAAACTCGAGAGGTCCGGGGAGATCAATGCTTCAAAAGGAGACAATGCCTGACTCTTCTTGAAAATGGATAGGAGTCTCAGGATCGCTTTGGCACGTGGAAAGAGACACTGGGTCTTCCGCCTCACGTGGAGACCCGTCCCAATTGCCTTGCCAAGACTCGACGAGTATCCCGAGGTGTCCCTCGCACCTAGGCAGGAGTCCTGACTTCGCTGAACAAACACGTGTCTGGAAGGGCCCTCCCCGTAGTAACTTTAGAATGTACACCAGGTTCCGGCCGCAACTCGAGAAAAACCATGAGACATCCCCCTCGCCGCGAGATGTGGTCCGGTTCCCCTGCACAGCGTGCAGAGCAATTCCGTGTTCCACATCAAACGTGAAAGGAGCCTTGATTTCCTTGATGGCACTCCAGAGAAAACCCAAGATCACTGTCTCAAGTCTAGAGGGATCCTGAGGTCACTGGAGGAACAGGAAAGGGCTCCGTGGACCCTAAATCAACTCGAGATGAGAGCTTAGTCCCTGGCTTCGACTCAAGGGTCATACCAACTTTCCACAAGCACCTCAAGAGGAGGCTTCTCTCAGCTACAAGTATGTGAGAGGGACCCTGAGTTTGTGGCCTCAAGTGGAATTGACACGAGATGCTCTGACTCGAAGTAAGGCCGGATATCCCTGCAGTGAATTGAATGCAAGCTCGTCTTGCATCTCCCAAGACGAAGGGATGTCTGATTCCCCTGTGGAGACCACAGAGAAAGACATAGTTCTCCGCCTCCTCGCGACCAGAGGCCTCACATCCTTTGAAAACTCGAGAGGTCCGCGGAGATCAATGATTCCAAAGGAGACGATGCCTGACTCCTCTTGAAAATGGATAGGAGTCCCAGGATCCCTGTGGCACGTGGAAAGGGACCCTGGGTCTCCCGCCTCACGTGGAGACGCGTCCCAATTGCCATGCCAAAACTCGAGGAGAATCCCGAGGTGTCCCTCGAACCTAGGCAGGGGTCCTGACGTCGCTGAACAAACACGTGTCTGGAAGGGCCCTCCCCGTCGTAACTCGAGAATATACCCCAGGTTCCGGCCGCAACTCGAGAAAAACCATGAGACTTCCCCCTCGCCGTGAGATGAGGCCCGATTCCCCTGCACTGCGTGCAGAGCAATTCCGTGTTCCACATCAAACGTGAAAGGAGCCTTGATTTCCTTGATGGCACTCCAGAGATAACCCAAGATCACTGTCTCAAGTCTAGAGGGATCCTGAGGTCACTGTAGCAACACAAAAGGGCTCCGTGGACCCCAAATCACCTCGAGATGAGAGCTTAGTCCCTGGCTTCGACTCAAGAGTCATATCAACTTGCCACAAGCACCTGAAGAGGAGGCTTCTCTCAGCTACAGGTATGTGAGAGGGACCTTGAATTTGTGGCCTCAAGTGGAATGGACACCGAGATGCTCTGGCTAGAAGTAAGGCCGGATATCCCTGCAGTGAATTGAATGCAGGCTCGTCTTGCATCTCCGAAGAAGAAGGGATGTCTGATTCCCCTGTGGAGACCACAGAGAAAGACCTAGTTCTCCCTCTCATGGCGACCGGAAGCATCACATCTTTGAAAACTCGAGAGGTCCGCGGAGATCAATGCTTCCTAAGGAGACGATGCCTGACTCCTCTTGAAAATGGATAGGAGTCCAAGAATCCCTGTGGCACGTGGAACGGGACCCTGGGTCTCCCGCCTCACGTGGAGACTTGTCCTAATTGCCATGCCAAGACTCGAGGAGAATCCCGAGGTGTTCCTCGCACCTAGGCACTAGTCCTGACGTCGCTGAACAAACACTTGTCTGGAAGGGCCCTCCCCGTCGTAACTCAAGAATATACCCCAGGTTCCGGCCGCAACTCGAGAAAAACCATAAGACTTCCCCCTCGCCTTGAGATGTGGCCCGATTCTCCTGCACTGCGTGCAGACCAATTCCGTGTTCCACAACAAACGTGAAAGGAGCCTTGATTTCCTTGATGGCACTCCAGAGAAAACCCAAGATCACTGGCTCAAGTCTAGAGGGATCCTGAGGTCACTGGAGCAACACGAAAGGGATCCGTGGACCCCAAATCAACTCGAGATGAGCGCTTAGTCCCTGGCTTCGATTCAAGGGGAATACCAACTTTCCACAAGCACCTCAAGAGGAGGCTTCTCTCAGCTACAGGTATGTGAGAGGGACCCTGAGTTTGTGGCCTCAAGTGGAATGGACACCGAGATGCTCTGACTCGAAGTAAGGCCGGATATCCCTGCAGTGAATTGAATGCCGGCTCGTCTTGCATCTCCCAAGACGAAGGGATGTCTGAATCCCCTGTGGAGACCACAGAGAAAGACCTAGTCCTCCGCTTCATCGCGACCGGAGGCCTCACATCCTTCGAAAACTCGAGAGGTCCGCTGAGATCAATGCTTCCAAAGGAGGCGATGCCTGACTCCTCTTGAAAATGGATAGGAGTCCCAGGATCCCTGTGGCACGTGGAAAGGGACCCTGGGTCTCCCGCCTCACGTGGAGACGCCTCCCAATTGCCATGCCAAGACTCGAGGAGAATCCCGAGGTGTCCCTCGCACCTAGGCAGGAGTCCTGACGTCTTTGAACAAACACGTGTCTGGAAGGGCCCTCCCCGTCTTAACTCGAAAATATACCCCAGGTTCCGGCCGCAACTCGAGAAAAACCATGAGAGTTCCCCCTCGCCGAGAGATGAGGCCCGAATCCCCTGCACTGCGTGCAGAGCAATACCGTGTTCCACATCAAACGTGAAAGGAGCCTTGATTTCCTTGATGGCACTCCAGAGAAAACCCAAGATCACTGGCTCAAGTCTAGAGGGATCCTGAGGTCACTGGAGCAACACGAAAGGGATCCGTGGACCCCAAATCAACTCGAGATGAGAGCTTAGTCCCTGCCTTCGACTCAACTGGGATACCAACTTTCCACAAGCACCTCAAGAGGAGGCTTCTCTCAGCTACAGGTATGTGAGAGGGACCCTGAGTTTGTGGCCTCAAGTGGAATGGACACCGAGATGCTCTGACTCGAAGTAAGGCCGGATATCCCTGCAGTGAATTGAATGCAGGCTCGTCTTGCATCTCGCAAGACGAAGGGATGTCTGAATCCCCTGTGGAGACCACAGAGAAAGACCTAGTCCTCCGCCTCAACGCGAACGGAGGCCTCACGTCCTTTGAAAACTCGAGAGGTCCGAGGAGATCAATGCTTCCAAAGGAGACGATGCCTGACTCCTCTTGAAAGTGGATAGGAGTCCCAGGATCCCTGTGGCACGTGGAAAGGGACCCTGGGTCTCCCGCCTCACGTGGAGACGCATCCCAATTGCCATGTCAAGACTCGAGGAGAATCCCGAGGTGTCCCTCGCACCTAGGCAGAAGTCCTGACGTCGCTGAACAAACACGTGTCTGGAAGGGCCCTCCCCGTCGTAACACGAGAATATACCCCAGGTTCCGGCCGCAACTCGAGAGAAACCATGAGACTTCCCATTCGCCGCGAGATAAGGCCCGATTCACCTGCACTGCATGCAGAGCAATTCCGTGTTCCACATCAAACGTGAAAGGACCCTTGATTTCCTTGATGGCACTCCAGAGAAAACCCAAGATCACTGTCTCAAGTCTAGAGGGATCCTGAGGTCACTGGAGCAAAAGGAAAGGGCTCCGTGGACCCCAAATCAACTTGAGATGAGAGCTTCGTCCCTGGCTTCGACTCAAGAGGAATACGAACTTTCCACAAGCCCCTCAAGAGGAGGCTTCTCTCAGCTACAAGTATGTGAGAGGGACCCTGAGTTTGTGGCCTCAAGTGGAATGGACACCGAGATGCTTTGACTCGAAGTAAGGCCGGATATCCCTGCAGTGAATTGAATGCAGGCTCGGCTTGCATCTCCCAAGACGAAGGGATATCTGAATCCCCTGTGGAGACCACAGAGAAAGACCTAATTCTCCGCCTCATCGCGACCGGAGGCCTCACACCCTTCGAAAACTCGAGAGGTCCACGGAGATCAATGCTTCCAAAGGAGTCGATGCCTGACTCCTCTTGAAGTGGATAGGAGTCCCAGGATCCCTGTGGCACGTGGAAAGGGACACTGGGTCTCCCGCCTCACGTGGAGACGCGTCCGAATTGCCATGCCAAGACTAGAGGAGAATCCCGAGGTATCCCTCGCATCTAGGCAGGAGTCCTGACTTCGCTGAACAAACACGTGTCTGGAAGGGCCCTCCCCGTCGTAACTCGAGAATATATCCCAGGTTCCGGCCGCAACTCGAGAAAAACCATGAGAGTTCCCCCTCGCCGAGAGATGAGGCCCGAATCCCCTGCACTGCGTGCAGAGCAATTCCGTGTTCCACATCAAACGTGAAAGCAGCCTTGATTTCCTTGATGGCACTCCAGAGAAAACCCAAGATCACTGTCTCAAGTCTAGAGGGATCCTGAGGTCACTGGAGCAACACGAAAGGGCTCCGTGGACCCCAAACCAACTCGAGATGAGAGCTTAGTCCCTCGCTTAGACTCAAGAGGAATACCAACTTTCCACAAGCACCTCAAGAGGAGGCTGCTCTCAGCTACAGGTATGTGAAAGGAACCCTGAGTTTGTGGCCTCAAGTGCAATGAACACCGAGATGCTCTGACTCGATGTAAGGCCGGATATCCCTGCAGTGAATTGAATGCAGGCTCGTCTTGCATCTCGCAAGACGAAGGGATGTCTGAATCCCCTGTGGAGACCACAGAGAAAAATCTAGTCCTCCGCCTCATCGTGACCGGAGGCCTCACATCCTTTGAAAACTTGAGAGGTCTGCAGAGATGAATGCTTCCAAAGGAGACGATGGCTGACTCCTCTTGAAAATGGATAGGAGTCCCAGGATCACTGTGGCACGTGGAAAGGGACACTTGGTCTCCCGCCTCACGTGGAGACGCGTCCCAATTGCCATGCCAAGACTCGAGGAGAATCCCGAGGTGTCCCTCGCACCTAGGCAGGAGTCCTGAGGTCGGTGAACAAACACGTGTCTGGAAGGGCCCTCCCCGTCGTAACTCGAGAATATACCCCAGGTTCAGGCCGCAACTCGAGAAAAACCATGAGACTTCCCCCTCGCCGCGAGATGAGGCCCGATTCCACTGCACTGCGTGCAGAGCAATTCCGTATTCCACATCAAAAATGAAAGGAGCCTTGATTTCCTTGATGGCACTCCAGAGAAAACCCAAGATCACTGTTTCAAGTCTAGAGGGATCCTGAGGTCACTGGAGCAACACGAAAGGGCTCCGTGGACCCCAAATCAACTCGAGAGGAGAGCTTAGTCCCTGGCTTCCACTCAAGAGGAATACCAACTTTCCACAATCACCTCAAGAGGAGGCTTCTCTCAGCTACAGGTATGTGAGTGGGCCCCTGAGTTTGTGGCCTCAAGTGGAATGGACACCGAGATGCTCTGACTCGAAGTAAGGCCGGATATCCCTGCAGTGAATTGAATGCAGGCTCGTCTTGCATCTCCCAAGACGAAGGGATGTCTGAATCCCCTGTGGAGACCACAGAGAAAGACCGAGTTCTCCGCCTCATCGCGACCGGAGGCCTCACATCCTTTGAAAACTCGAGAGGTCCGTGGAGATCAATGCTTCCAAAGGAGACGATGCCTGACTCCTCTTGAAAATGGATAGGAGTCCCAGGATCCCTGTGGCACGTGGAACGGGACCCTGGGTCTCCCGCCTCACGTGGAGACGCGTCCAAATTGCCATGCCAAGACTCGAGGAGAATCCCGAGGTGTCCCTCGCACCTAGGCAGGAGTCCTCACGTCGCTGAACAAACCTGTGTCTGGAAGGGCCCTCCCCGTCGTAACTCGAGAATATACCCCAGGTTCCGGCCGCAACTCGAGAAAAATCATGAGACTTCCCCCTCGCCGCTGGATGAGGCCCGATTCCCCTGCACTGCGTGCAGACCAATTCCGTGTTCCACATCAAACGTGAAAGCAGCCTTGATTTCCTTAATGGCACTCCAGAGAAAACCCAAGATCACTGTTTCAAGTCTAGAGGGATCCTGAGGTCACTGTAGCAACAGGAAAGGGCTCCGTGGACCCCAAATCTACTCGAAATGAGAGCTTAGTCCCTGGATTCGACTCAAGAGGAATACCAACTTTCCACAAGCACCTCAAGAGGATGCTTCTCTCAGCTACAGGTATGTCAGAGGGACCCTGAGTTTGTGGCCTCAAGTGGAATGGACACCAAGATGCTCTGACTCGAATTAAGGCCGGATATCCCTGCAGTGAATTGAATGCAGGCTCGTCTTGCATCTCCCAAGACGAAGGGTTGTCTGAATCCCCTGTGGAGCCCACAGAGAAAGACCTAGTCCTCCGCCTCAACGCAACCGGAGGCCTCACATCCTTTGAAAACTCGAGAGGTCCGCGGAGATCAATACTTCCGAAGGAGACGATGCCTGACTCCTCTTGAAAATGGATAGGAGTCCCAGGATCCCTGTGGCACGTGGAAAGGGACACTGGGTCTCCCGCCTCACGTGGAGACGCGTCCAAATTGCCATGCCAAGACTCGAGGAGAATCCCGAGGTGTCCCTCGCACCTAGGCAGGAGTCCTCACGTCGCTGAACAAAACTGTGTCTGGAAGGGCCCTCCCCGTCGTAACTCGAGAATATACACCAGGTTCCGGCCGCAACTCGAGAAAAACCATGAGACTTCCCCCTCGCCGCTGGATGAGGCCCGATTCCCCTGCACTGCGTGCAGACCAATTCCGTGTTCCACATCAAACGTGAAAGCAGCCTTGATTTCCTTAATGGCACTCCAGAGAAAACCCAAGATCACTGTTTCAAGTCTACAGGGATCCTGAGGTCACTGTAGCAACAGGAAAGGGCTCCGTGGACCCCAAATCAACGCGAGATGAGAGCTTAGTCCCTGGCTTCGACTCAAGAGGAATACCAACTTTACACAAGCCCCTCAAGAGGAGGCTACTCTCAGCTAATGGTATGTGAGAGGGACCCTGAGTTTGTCGCCTCAAGTGGAATGGACACCGAGATGCTCTGACTCGAAGTAAGGCCGGATATCCCTGCAGTGAATTGAATGCAGGCTCGTCTTGCATCTCCCAAGATGAAGGGATGTCAGAATCCCCTGTGGAGACGACAGAGAAAGACCTAGTCCTCCGCCTCATCGAGACGGGAGGCATCACATCCTTTGAAAACTCGAGAGGTCTGCGGAGATCAATGCTTCCAAAGGAGACGATGCCTGACTCTTCTTGAAAAGGATAGAAGTCCCAGGATCCCTGTGGCACGTGGAAAGGGACCCTGGGTCTCCCGCCTCACGTGGATACGCATCCCCATTGCCATGCCAAGACTCGAGGAGAATCCCGAGGTGTCCCTCGCACCTAGGCAGGAGTCCTGACGTCGCTGAACAAACACGTGTCTGGAAGGGCCCTCCCCGTCGTAACTCGAGAATATACCCAAGGTTCCGGCCGCACTCGAGAAAAACCATGACACTTCCCCATCGCCGCGAGATGAGGCCCGATTCCCCTGCCCTGCGTGCAGAGCAATTCCGTATTCCACATCAAAAATGAAAGGAGCCTTGATTTCCTTGATGGCACTCCAGAGAAAACCCAAGATCACTGTCTCAAGTCTAGAGGGATCCTGAGGTCACTGGAGCAACACGAAAGGGCTCCGTGGACCCCAAATCAACTCGAGATGAGAGCTTAGTCCCTGGCTTCAAATCGAGAGGAATACCAACTTTCCACAAGCACCTCAAGAGGAGGCTACTCTCAGCTAATGGTATGTGAGAGGGACCCTGAGTTTGTCGCCTCTAGTGGAATGGACACCGAGATGCTCTAACTCGAAGTAAGGCCAGATATCCCTGCAGTGAATTGAATGCAGGCTCGTCTTGCATCTCCCAAGACGAAGGGATGTCTGAATCCCCTGTGGAGACCACAGAGAAAGACCTAGTCCTCCGCCTCATCGTGACCAGAGGCCTCACATCCTTTGAAAACTCGAGAGGTCTGCAGAGATCAATGCTTCCAAAGGAGACGATGCCTGACTCCTCTTGAAAATGGATAGGAGTCCCAGGATCCCTGTGGCACGTGGAAAGGGACACTGGGTCTCCCGCCTCACGTGGAGACGCGTCCTAATTGCCATGCCAAGACTCGAGGAGAATCCCGAGGTGTCCCTCGCACCTAGGCAGGAGTCCTCACGTCGCTGAACAAACACGTGTCTGGAAGGGCCCTCCCCGTCGTAACTCGAGAATATACCCCAGGTTCCGGCCGCAACTCGAGAAAAACCATGAGACTTCCCCCTCGCCGCGAGTTGAGGCCCGATTCCTCTGCACTGCGTGCAGAGCAATTCCGTGTTCCACTTCAAACGTGAAAGGAGCCTTGATTTACTTGATGGCACTCCAGAGAAAACCCAACATCACTGTCTCAAGTCTAGAGGGATCATGAGGTCACTGGAGCAACACGAAAGGGCTCCATGGACCCCAAATCAACTCGAGATGAGAGCTTAGTCCCTGGCTTAGACTCAAGAGGAATACCAACTTTCCACAAGCACCTCAAGAGGAGGCTTCTCTCACCTAATGGTATGTGAGAGGGACCCTGAGTTTGTCGCCTCAAGTGGAATGGACACCGAGATGCTCTGACTCAACGTAAGGCCAGATATCCCTGCAGTGAATTGAATGCAGGCTCGTCTTGCATCTCCCAAGACGAAGGGTTGTCTGAATCCCCTGTGGAGCCCACAGAGAAAGACATAATTTTCCGCCTCATCGCGACCGGTGGCCTCACATCCTTTGAAAATTCGAGAGGTCCGCGGAGATCAATGCTTCCAAAGGAGACGATGCCTGACTCCTCTTGAAAATGGATAGGAGTCCCAGGATCCCTGTGGCTCGTGGAAAGGGACCCTGGTTCTCCCGGCTCACGTGGAGATGCGTCCAAATTGCCATGCCAAGACTCGAGGAGAATCCCGAGGTGTCCCTCGCACCTAGGCAAGAGTCCTCACGTCGCTGAACAAAACCGTGTCTGGAAGGGCCCTCCCCGTCGTAACTCGAGAATATACCCCAGGTTCCGGCCGCAACTCGAGAAAAACCATGAGACTTCCCCCTCCCCGCGAGATGAGGCCCGATTCCCCTGCACTGAGTGCAGACCAATTCCGTGTTCCACATCAAACGTGAAAGGAGCCTTGATTTCCTTAATGGCACTCCAGAGAAAACCCAAGATCACTGTCTCAAGTCTAGAGGGATCCTGAGGTCACTGTAGCAACACAAAAGGGCTCCGTGGACCCCAAATCAACTCGAGATGAGAGCTTAGTCCCTGGCTTCGACTCAAGAGGAATACCAACTTTCCACAAGCACCTCAAGAGGAGGCTTCTCTCAGCTAATGGTATGTGAGAGGGACCCTGAGTTTGTGGCCTCAAGTGCAATGGACACCGAGATGCTCTGACAAGAAGTAAGGCTGGATATCCCTGCAGTGAATTGAATGCAGGCTCGTCTTGCATCTCCCAAGACGAAGGGATGTCTGAATACCCTGTGGATACCACAGAGAAAGACCTAGTCCTCTGCCTCATCGTGACCGGAGGCCTCACATCCTTTGAAAACTCGAGAGGTCTGCAGAGATCAATGCTTCCAAAGGAGACGATGCCTGACTCCTCTTGAAAATGGATAGGAGTCCCAGGATCACTGTGGCACGTGGAAAGGGACACTGGGTCTCACGCCTCACGTGGAGACGCGTCCCAATTGCCATGCCAAGACTCGAGGAGAATCCCGAGGTGTCCCTCGCACCTAGGCAGGAGTCCTGACGTCCCTGAACAAACACGTGTCTGGAAGGGCCCTCCCCGTCGTAACTCGAGAATATACCCCAGGTTCCGGCCGCAACTCGAGAAAAACCATGAGACTTCCCCATCGCCGCGAGATTAGGACAGATTCCCCTGCCCTGCGTGCAGAGCAATTCCGTATTCCACATCAAAAATGAAAGGAGCCTTGATTTCCTTGATGGCACTCCAGAGAAAACCCAAGATCACTGTCTCAAGTCTAGAGGGATCCTTAGGTCACTGGAGCAACACGAAAGGGCTCCGTGGACCCCAAATTAACTCGAGATGAGAGCGTAGTCCCTGGCTTCAAATCGAGAGGAATACCAACTTTCCACAAGCACCTCAAGAGGAGGCTTCTCTCAGCTAATGGTATGTGAGAGGGACCCTGAGTTTGTCACCTCAAGTGGAATGGACACCGAGATTCTCTGACTCAAAGTAAGGCCAGATATCCCTGCAGTGAATTGAATGCAGGCTCGTCTTGCATCTCCCAAGACGAAGGGATGTCTGAATCCCCTGTGGAGACCACAGAAAAAGACCTAGTCCTCCGTCTCATCGTGAACGGAGACCTCACATCCTTTGAAAACTCGAGAGGTCTGCGGAGATCAATGCTTCCAAAGTAGACGACGCCTGACGCCTCTTGAAAATGGATAGGAGTCCCAGGATCCCTGTGGCACGTGGAAAGGGACCCTGGGTCTCTCGCCTCACCTGGAGACGCCTCCCAATTGCCATGCCAAGACTTGAGGAGAATCCCGAGGTGTCCCACGCACCTAGGCAGGAGTCCTGACGTCGCTGAACAAACACGTGTCTGGAAGGGCCCTCCCCGTCGTAACTCGAGAATATACCCCAGGTTCCGGCCGCAACACGAGAAAAACCATGAGACTTCCCCCTCGCCGCGAGATGAGGCCCGATTCCCCTGCAATGCGTGCAGAACAATTCCGTGTTCCACATCAAACGAGAAAGGAGCCTTGATTTCCTTGATGGCACTCCAGAGAAAACCCAAGATCACTGTCTCAAGTCTAGAGGGATCCTGAGGTCACTGGAGCAACACGAAAGGGCTCCGTGGACCCCAAATCAACTCGAGATGAGAGATTAGTCCCTGGCTTCAACTCAATAGGAATACGAACTTTCCACAAGCCCCTCAAGAGGAGGCTTGTCTCAGCTACAGGTATGTGAGAGGGACCCTGAGTTTGTGGCCTCAAGTGGAATGGACACCGAGATGCTCTGACTCGAAGTAAGGCCGGATATCCCTGCAGTGAATTGAATGCAGGCTCATCTTGCATCTCCCAAGACGAAGGGATGTCTGAATCCCCTGTGCAGAACACAGAGAAAGACCTAGTCCTCCGCCTCAATGCGACCGGAGGCCTCACATCCTTTGAAAACTCGAGAGGTCCGCGGAGATCAATGCTTCCAAAGGAGACGATGCCTGACTCCTCTTGAAAATGGATAGGAGTCCCAGGATCCCTGTGGCACGTGGAAAGGGACCGTGGGTCTCCCGCTTCACGTGGAGACGCGTCCCAATTGCCATGCCAAGACTTGAGGAGAATCCCGAGGTGTCCCTCGCACCTAGGCAGGAGTCCTGACGTCGCTGAACAAACCCGTGTCTGGAAGGGCCCTCCCCGTCGTAACTCGAGAATATACCCCAGGTTCCGGCCGCAATTCGAGAAAAACCTTGAGACTTCCCCCTCGCAGCGACATGAGGCCCGATTCCCCTGCACTGCGTGCAGAGCAATTCCGTGTTCCACATCAAACGTGAAAGGAGCTTTGATTTCCTTAATGGCACTCCAGAGGAAACCCAAGATCACTGTCTCAAGTCTAGAGGGATCCTGAGGTCACTGTAGCAACACGAAAGGGCTCCGTGGACCCCAAATCAACTCGAGATGAGAGCTTAGTCCCTGGCTTCCACTCAAGAGGAATACCAACTTTCCACAAGCACCTCAAGAGGAGGCTTCTCTCAGCTACAGGTATGTGAGAGGGACCCTGAGTTTGTGGCCTCAAGTGGAATGGCCACCGAGATGCTCTGACTCGAAGTAAGGCCGGATATCCCTGCAGTGAATTGAATGCAGGCTCGTCTTGCATCTCCCAAGACGAAGGGTTGTCTGAATCCCCTGTGGAGCCCACAGAGAAAGACCTAGTCCTACGCCTCAACGCGACCGGAGGCCTCACATCCTTTGAAAACTCGAAAGGTCCGCGGAGATCAATACTTCCGAAGGAGACGATGCCTGACTCCTCTTGAAAATGGATAGGAGTCCCAGGATCCCTGTGGCACGTGGAAAGGGACACTGGGTCTCCCGCCTCACGTGGAGACGCGTCCCAATTGCCATGCCAAGACTCGAGGAGAATCCCGAGGTGTCCCTCGCACCTAGGCAGGAGTCCTGACGTCGCTGAACAAACACGTGTCTGGAAGGGCCCTCCCCGTCATAACTCGAGAATATACCCCAGGTTCCGGCTGCAACTCGAGAAAAACCATGAGACTTCACTATCGCCGCGAGATGAGGCCCGATTCCCCTGCCCTGCGTGCAGAGCAATTCCGTATTCCACATCAAAAATAAAAGGAGCCTTGATTTCCTTGATGGCACTCCAGAGAAAACCCAAGATCACTGTCTCAAGTCTAGAGGGATCCTGAGGTCACTGGAGCAACACGAAAGGGCTCCGTGGACCCCAAATCAACTCGAGATGAGAGCTTAGTCCATGGCTTCAAATCGAGAGGAATACCAACTTTCCACAAGCACCTCAAGAGAAGGCTTCTCTCAGCTAATGGTATGTGAGAGGGACCCTGAGTTTGTCGCCTCAAGTGGAATGGACACCGAGATGCTCTGACTCAACGTAAGGCCAGATATCCCTGCAGTGAATTGAATGCAGGCTCGTCTTGCATCTCCCAAGACGAAGGGATGTCTGAATCCCCTGTGGAGACCACAGAGAAAGACATAATTTTCCACCTCATCGCGACCCGTGGCCTCACATCCTTTGAAAATTCGAGAGGTCCGCGGAGATCAATGCTTCCAAAGGAGACGATGCCTGACTCCTCTTGAAAATGGATAGGAGTCCCAGGATCCCTGTGGCTCGTGGAAAGGGACCCTGGTTCTCCCGACTCACGTGGAGATGCGTCCAAATTGCCATGCCAAGACTCGAGGAGAATCCCGAGGTGTCCCTCGCACCTAGGCAAGAGTCCTCACGTCGCTGAACAAAACCGTGTCTGGAAGGGCCCTCCCCGTCGTAACTCGAGAATATACCCCAGGTTCCGGCCGCAACTCGAGAAAAACCATGAGACTTCCCCCTCCCCGCGAGATGAGGCCCGATTCCCCTGCACTGAGTGTAGACCAATTCCGTGTTCCACATCAAACGTGAAAGGAGCCTTGATTTCCTTAATGGCACTCCAGAGAAAACCCAAGATCACTGTCTCAAGTCTAGAGGGATCCTGAGGTCACTGTAGCAACACAAAAGGGCTCCGTGGACCCCAAATCAACTCGAGATGAGAGCTTAGTCCCTGGCTTCGACTCAAGAGGAATACCAACTTTCCACAAGCACCTCAAGAGGAGGCTTCTCTCAGCTAATGGTATGTGAGAGGGACCCTGAGTTTGTGGCCTCAAGTGGAATGGACACCGAGATGCTCTGACTCGAAGTAAGGCTGGATATCCCTGCAGTGAATTGAATGCAGGCTCGTCTTGCATCTCCCAAGACGAAGGGATGTCTGAATACCCTGTGGATACCACAGAGAAAGACCTAGTCCTCTGCCTCATCGTGACCGGAGGCCTCACATCCTTGGAAAACTCGAGAGGTCCGCGGAGATCAATACTTCCGAAGGAGACGATGCCTGACTCCTCTTGAAAATGGATAGGAGTCCCAGGATCCCTGTGGCACGTGGAAAGGGACACTGGGTCTCCCGCCTCACGTGGAGACGCGTCCCAATTGCCATGTCAAGACTCGAGGAGAATCCCGAGGTGTCCCTCGCACCTAGGCAGGAGTCCTGACGTCGCTGAACAAACACGTGTCTGGAAGGGCCCTCCCCGTCGTAACTCGAGAATATACCCCAGGTTCCGGCCGCAACTCGAGAAAAACCATGAGATTTCCCCCTCGCCGCGAGTTGAGGCCCGATTCCCCTGCACTGCGTGCAGACCAATTCCGTGTTCCACATCAAACTTGAAAGGAGCCTTGATTTCCTTGATGGCACTCCAGAGAAAACCCAAGATCACTGTCTCAAGTCTAGAGGGATCCTGAGGTCACTGGAGCAACACGAAAGGGCTCCGTATAACCCAAATCAACTCGAGATGAGAGCTTAGTCCCTGGCTTCAACTCAAGAGGAATACCAACTTTAAACAAGCACATCAAGAGGAGGCTTCTCTCAGCTACAGGTATGTGAGAGGGAACCTGAGTTTGTCGCCTCAGGTGGAATGGACACCGAGATGCTCTGACTCGAAGTAAGGCCAGATATCCCTGCAGTGAATTGAATGCAGGCTCGTCTTGCATCTCCCAAGACGAACGGATGTCTGAATCCCCTGTGGAGACCACAGAGAAAGACATAGTCCTCCGCCTCATCGCGACTGGAGGCCTCACATCCTTTGAAAACTCTAGAGGTCCGCAGAGATCAATGCTTACAAAGGAGACGATGCCTGACGCCTCTTGAAAATGGATAGGAGTCCCAGGATCCCTGTGGCACGTGGAAAGGGACCCTGGGTCTCCCGCCTCACGTGGAGACGCCTCCCAATTGCCATGCCAAGACTTGAGGAGAATCCCGAGGTGTCCCTCGCACCTAGGCAGGAGTCCTGACGTCGCTGAACAAACACGTGTCTGGAAGGGCCCTCCCCGTCGTAACTCGAGAATATACCCCAGGTTCCGGCCGCAACTCGAGGAAAACCATGAGACATCCCCCTCGCCGCGAAATGAGCCCCGATTCATCTGCAATGTGTGCAGAGCAATTCCGTGTTCCACATCAAACGTGAAAGGAGCCTTGATTTCCTTGATGGCACTCCAGAGAAAACCCAAGATCACTGTCTCAAGTCTAGAGGGATCCTGAGGTCACTGGAGCAACACGAAAGGGCTCCGTGGACCCCAAATCAACTCTAGATGAGAGATTAGTCCCTGGCTTCAACTCAAGAGGAATACGAACTTTCCACAAGCCCCTCAAGAGGAGGCTTCTCTCAGCTACAGGTATGTGAGAGGGACCCTGAGTTTGTGGCCTCAAGTGGAATGGACACCGAGATGCTCTGACTCGAAGTAAGGCCGGATATCCCTGCAGTGAATTGAATGCAGGCTCGTCTTGCATCTCCCAAGACGAAGGGATGTCTGAATCCCCTGTGGAGACCACAGAGAAAGACCTAATTTTCCGCCTCTTCGCGACCGGTGGCCTCACATTCTTTGAAAATTCGAGAGGTCCGCGGAGATCAATGCTTCCAAAGGAGACGATGCCTGACTCCTCTTGAAAATGGATAGGAGTCCCAGGATCCCTGTGGCACGTGGAAAGGGACCCTGGTTCTCCCGCCTCACGTGGAGACGCGTCCAAATTGCCATGCCAAGACTCGAGGAGAATCCCGAGGTGTCCCTCGCACCTAGGCAGGAGTCCTCACGTCGCTGAACAAACACGTGTCTGGAAGGGCCCTCCCCGTCGTAACTCGAGAATATACCCCAGGTTCCGGCCGCAACTCGACAAAAACCATGAGACTTCCCCCTCCCCGCGAGATGAGGCCCGATTCCCCTGCACTGCCTGCAGAGGAATTCCGTGTTCCACATCAAACGTGAAAGGAGCCTTGATTTCCTTAATGGCACTCCAGAGAAAACCCAAGATCACTGTCTCAAGTCTAGAGGGATCCTGAGGTCACTGGAGCAAAACGAAAGGGCTCCGTGGACCCCAAATCAACTCGAGATGAGAGCTTAGTCCCTCGCTTCGACTCAAGAGGAATACAAAATTCCACAAGCACCTCAAGAGGAGGCTTCTCTCAGCTACAGGTATGTGAGAGGGACCCTGAGTTTGTGGCCTCAAGTGGAATGGACACCGAGATGCTCTGACTTGAAGTAAGGCCGGATATCCCTGCAGTGATTTGAATGCAGGCTCGTCTTGCATCTCCCAAGACAAAGGGTTGTCTGAATCCCCTGTGGAGCCCACAGAGAAAGACCTAGTCCTCCGTCTCATCGCGACCGAAGGCCTCACATCATTTGAAAACTCGAGAGGTCTGCGGAGATCAATGCTTTCAAAGTAGACGACGCCTGACGCCTCTTGAAAATGGATAGGAGTCCCAGGATCCCTGTGGAACGTGGAAAGGGACCCTGGGTCTCTCGCCTCACGTGGAGACGCCTCCCAATTGCCATGCCAAGACTTGAGGCGAATCCCGAGGTGTCCCTCGCACCTAGGCAGGAGTCCTGACGTCGCTGAACAAGCACGTGTCTGGAAGGGCCCTCCCCGTCGTAACTCGAGAATATACCCCAGGTTCCGGCCGCAACTCGAGAAAAACCATGAGACTTCCCCCTCGCCGCGAGATGAGGCCCGATTCCCCTGCAATGCGTGCAGAGCAATTCCGTGTTCCACATCAAACGAGAAAGGAGCCTTGATTTCCTTGATGGCACTCCAGAGAAAACCCAAGATCACTGTCTCAAGTCTAGAGGGATCCTGAGGTCACTGGAGCAACACGAAAGGGCTCCGTGGACCCCAAATCAACTCGAGATGAGAGATTAGTCCCTGGCTTCAACTCAATAGGAATACGAACTTTCCACAAGCCCCTCAAGAGGAGGCTTGTCTCAGCTACAGGTATGTGAGAGGGACCCTGAGTTTGTGGCCTCAAGTGGAATGGACACCGAGATGCTCTGACTCGAAGTAAGGCCGGATATCCCTGCAGTGAATTGAATGCAGGCTCATCTTGCATCTCCCAAGACGAAGGGATGTCTGAATCCCCTGTGCAAAACAAAGAGAAAGACCTAGTCCTCCGCCTCAATGCGACCGGAGGCCTCACATCCTTTGAAAACTCGAGAGGTCCGCGGAGATCAATGCTTCCAAAGGAGACGATGCCTGACTCCTCTTGAAAATGGATAGGAGTCCCAGGATTCCAGTGGCACGTGGAAAGGGACCCTGGGTCTCCCGCCTCACGTGGAGACGCATCCCAATTGCCATGGCAAGACTCGAGGAGAATCCCGAGGTGTCCCTCGCACCTAGGCAGGAGTCCTGACGTCGCTGAACAAACCCGTGTCTGGAAGGGCCCTCCCCGTCGTAACTCGAGAATATACCCCAGGTTCCGGCGGCCACTCGAGAAAAACCATGAGATTTCCCCCTCCCCGCGAGTTGAGGCCCGATTCCCCTGCACGGCGTGCAGAGCAATTCCGTGATCCACTTCAAACGTGAAAGGAGCCTTGATTTCCTTGATGGCACTCCAGAGAAAACCCAAGATCACTGTCTCAAGTCTAGAGGGATCCTGAGGTCACTGGAGCAACACGAAAGGGCTCCGTGGACCCCAAATCAACTCTAGATGAGAGATTAGTCCCTGGCTTAGACTCAAGAGGAATACCAACTTTCCACAAGCACCTCAAGAGGAGGCTTCTCTCAGCTACAGGTAAGTGAGAGGGACCCTGAGTTTGTGGCCTCAAGTGCAATGGACACCGAGATGTTCTGACTCGAAGTATGGCCGGATATCTCTGCAGTGAATTGAATGCAGGCTCGTCTTGCATCTCCCAAGACGAAGGGATGTCTGAATCCCCTGTGGAGACCACAGAGAAAGACCTAGTCCTCCGCCTCATCGTGAACGGAGGCCTCACATCCTTTGAAAACTCGAAAGGTCCGCGGAGATCAATGCTTCCAAAGGAGATAATGCCTGACTCCTCTTGAAAATGGATAGGAGTCCCAGGATCCCTGTGGCACGTGGAAAGGGACCCTGGTTCTCCCGCCTCACGTGGAGATGCGTCCAAATTGCCATGCCAAGACTCGAGGAGAATCCCGAGGTGTACCTCGCACCTAGGCAAGAGTCCTCACGTCGCTGAACAAACCCGTGTCTGGAAGGGCCCTCCCCGTCGTAACTCGAGAATATACCCCACGTTCCGGCCGCAAATCGAGAAAAACCATGAGACTTCCCCCTCCCCGCGAGATGAGCCCCGATTCCCCTGCACTGAGTGCAGACCAATTCCGTGTTCCACATCAAACGTGAAAGGAGCCTTGATTTCCTTAATGGCACTCCAGAGAAAACCCAAGATCACTGTCTCAAGTCTAGAGGGATCCTGAGGTCACTGTAGCAACAAGAAAGAGCTCCGTGGACCCCAAAATCAACTCGAGATGAGAGCTTAGTCCCTGGCTTCGACTCAAGGGGAATACCAACTTTCCACAAGCACCTCAAGAGGAGGCTTCTCTCAGCTAATGGTATGTGAGAGGGACCCTGAGTTTGTGGCCTCAAGTGCAATGGACACCGAGATGCTCTGACTCGAAGTAAGGCTGGATATCCCTGCAGTGAATTGAATGCAGGCTCGTCTTGCATCTCCCAAGACGAAGGGATGTCTGAATCCCCTGTGGATACCACAGAGAAAGACCTAGTCCTCCGCCTTATCGTGACCGGAGGCCTCACATCCTTTGAAAACTCGAGAGGTCTGCAGAGATCAATGCTTCCAAAGGAGACGATGCCTGACTCCTCTTGAGAATGGATAGGAGTCCCAGGATCCCTGTGGCACGTGGAAAGGGACACTGGGTTTCACGCCTCACGTAGAGACGCGTCCCAATTGCCATGCCAAGACTCGAGGAGAATCCCGAGGTGTCCCTCGCACCTAGGCAGGAGTCCTGACGTCCCTGAACAAACACGTGTCTGGAAGGGCCCTCCCCGTCGTAACTCGAGAATATACCCCAGGTTCCGGCCGCAACTCGAGAAAAACCATGAGACTTCCCCATCGCCGCGAGATGAGGCCGGATTCCCCTGCCCTGCGTCCAGAGAAATTCCGTATTCCACATCAAAAAAGAAAGGAGCCTTGATTTCCTTGTTGGCACTCCAGAGAAAACCCAAGATCACTGTCTCAAGTCTAGAGGGATCCTTAGGTCACTGGAGCAACAGGAAAGGGCTCCGTGGACCCCAAATCAACTCGAGATGAGAGCTTAGTCCCTGGCTTCAAATCGAGAGGAATACCAACTTTCCACAAGCACCTCAAGAGGAGGCTTCTCTCAGCTACAGGTATGTGAGAGGGCCCCTGAGTTTGTGGCCTCAAGTGGAATGGACACCGAGATGCTCTGACTCGAAGTAAGGCCGGATATCCCTGCAGTGAATGGAATGCAGGCTCATCTTGCATCTCCCAAGACGAAGGGATGTCTGAATCCCCTGTGGAGACCCCAGAGAAAGACCTAATTTTCCGCCTCATCGCGACCGGTGGCCTCACATCCTTTGAAAATTCCAGAGGTCCATGGAGATCAATGCTTCCAAAGGAGACGATGCCTGACTCCTCTTGAAAATGGATAGGAGTCCCAGGATCCCTGTGGCACGTGGAAAGGGACCCTGGTTCTCCCGCCTCACGTGGAGATGCGTCCAAATTGCCATGCCAAGACTCGAGGAGAATCCCGAGGTGTCCCTCGCACCTAGGCAGGAGTCCTCACGTCGCTGAACAAACACGTGTCTGGAAGGGACCTCCCCGTCGTAACTCGAGAATATACCCCAGGTTCCGGCCGCATTTCGAGAAAAACCATGAGACTTCCCCCTCCCCGCGAAATGAGGCCCGATTCCCCTGCACTGAGTGCAGACCAATTCCGTGTTCCACATCAAACGTGAAAGGAGCCATGATTTCCTTAATGGCACTCCAGAGAAAACCCAAGATCACTGTCTCAAGTCTAGAGGGATCCTGAGGTCACTGGAGCAACACGAAAGGGCTCCGTGGACCCCAAATCAACTCGAGATGAGAGCTTAGTCCCTGGCTTCGACTCAAGAGGAATACAAACTTTCCACAAGCACCTCAAGAGGAGGCTTCTCTCAGCTACAGGTATGTCAGAGGGACCCTGAGTTTGTGGCCTCAAGTGGAATGGACACCGAGATGCTCTGACTTGAAGTAAGGCCGGATATCCCTGCAGTGAATTGAATGCAGGCTCGTCTTGCATCTCCCAAGACGAAGGGTTGTGTGAATCCCCTGTGGAGCCCACAGAGAAAGACCTAGTCCTCCGCCTCAACGCGACCGGAGGCCTCACATCCTTTGAAAACTCGAGAGGTCCGCGGAGATCAATGCTTCCAAAGGAGACGATGCCTGACTCCTCTTGAAAATGGATAGGAGTCCCAGGATCCCTGTGGCATGTGGAAAGGGACCCTGGGTCTCCCGCCTCACGTGGAGACGCGTCCCAATTGCCATGCCAAGACTCGAGGAGAATCCCGAGGTGTCCCTCGCACCTAGGCAGGAGTCCTGACGTCCCTGAACAAACACGTGTCTGGAAGGTCCCTCCCCGTCGTAACTCGAGAATATACCCCAGGTTCCGGCCGCAACTCGAGAAAAACCATGAGATTTCCCGCTCGCCGCGAGATGAGGCCCGATTCCCCTGCACTGCGTGCAGAGCAATTCCGTGTTCCACTTCAAACGTGAAAGGAGCCTTGATTTCCTTGATGGCACCCCAGAGAAAACCCAAGATCACTGTCTCAAGTCTAGAGGGATCCTGAGGTCACTGGAGCAAGACGAAAGTGCTCCGTGGACTCCAAATCAACTCGAGGTGAGAGCTTAGTCCCTGGCTTCGACTCAAGAGGAATACCAACTTTCCACAAGCACCTCAAGAGGAGGCTTCTCTCAGCTACAGGTATGTGAGAGGGACCCTGAGTTTGTGGCCTCAAGTGGAATGGACACCGAGATGCTCTGACTCGAAGTAAGGCCGGATATCCCTGCAGTGCATTGAATGCAGGCTCGTCTTGCATCTCCCAAGACGAAGGGTTGTCTGAATCCCCTGTGGAGACCACAGAGAAAGACCTCGCTCTCCGCCTCATCGAGACCAGAGGCCTCACATCCTTTGAAAACTCGAGAGGTCGGCGGAGATCAATGCTTCCAAAGGAGAAGATGCCTGACTCTTCTTGAAAATGGATAGGAGTCCCAGGATCCCTGTGGCACGTGGAAAGGGA
Source organism: Dama dama (assembly GCF_033118175.1). NCBI lineage: Eukaryota > Metazoa > Chordata > Mammalia > Artiodactyla > Cervidae > Dama > Dama dama. Next base: position 5,340,702 of record NC_083697.1, on the reverse strand, counting down.
CCCTGGGTCTCCCGCCTCATGTGGAGACGCGTCCCAATTGCCATGCCAAGACTCGAGGAGAATCCCGAGTTGTCCCTCGCACCTAGGCAGGAGTCCTGACGTCGCTGAACAAACACGTGTCTGGAAGGGCCCTCCCCGTCATAACTCGAGAATATACCCCAGGTTCCGGCCGCAACTCGGGAAACACCATGAGACTTCCCCCTCGCCGCTGGATGAGGCCCGATTCCCCTGCACTGCGTGCAGAGCAATTCCGTGTTCCACATCAAACGTGAAAGGAGCCTTGATTTCCTTGATGGCACTCCAGAGAAAACCCAAGATCACTGTATCAAGTCTAGAGGGATCCTGAGGTCACTGGAGCAACACGAAAGGGCTCCGTGGACCCCAAATCAACTCGAGATGAGAGCTTAGTCCCTGGCTTTGACTCAAGAGGAATACCAACTTTCCACAAGCACCTCAAGAGGAGGCTTCTCGCACCTACAGGTAGGTGAGAGGGACCCTGAATTTGTGGCCTCAAGTCGAATGGACACCGAGATGCTCTGACTCGAAGTAAGGCCGGATATCCCTGCAGTGAAGTGAATGCAGGCTCCTCTTGCATCTCCCAAGATGAAGGGATGTCTGAATCCCCTGTGGAGGCCACAGAGAAAGACCTAGTCCTCCGCCTCATCGCGACCGGAGGCCTCACATCCTTTGAAAACTGAGAGGTCCGCGGAGATCAATGCTTCCAAAGGAGACGATGCCTGACTCCTCTTGAAAATGGATAGGAGTCCCAGGATCCCTGTGGCACGTGGAAAGGGACCCTGGGTCTCCCGCCTCATGTGGAGACGCATCCCCATTGCCATGCCAAGACTCGAGGAGAATCCCGAGGTGTCCCTCGCACCTAGGCAGGAGTCCTCACGTCGCTGAACAAACACGTGTCTGGAAGGGCCCTCCCCGTCGTAACTCGAGAATATACCCCAGGTTCCGGCCGCAACTCGAGAAAAACCATGAGAATTCCCCCTCACCGCGAGATGAGGCCTGATTCCCCTGCACTGCGTGCAGAGCAATTCCTGAGCAGCGCAGACGGAGAGAGCAGCGCCAGCCCCTCCCCGCAGCGCCAGCCCGTCCCCGCAGCACAAGCCCCTCCCCCCGGAGCGACGTAACTAGCTACCTGAATAAGAGTCCACCTCCGCCCGCCTGTGTCATGGCGGAAATGAGGCTCTGAAGAGACCGGCAAACAGAAGCCAAATAAACAAAGGGAACCGCTTCAGAAGGGACTGGTGCAACAGATTAAAATCCCTCTAGGAAACATTGACTACACCGGAGGAGCCTGTAGGTATCGAGAAGCGTAAGCTGGAACGAGGAGCTATCTGAAACTGAGCCGAACCCACACTGACCGCAACAGCTCCAGAGAAACTCCTAGATATAATTTTACTTTTTTCTCTTTTTTTAATTTTTTTTCTTTTTTTCTTTTTTCTTTTTTATTTTTTCTCTTTTATTTTCCTTTAAAATCCCCTATTACTCCCCCATTACTCCTTAACTTTCATTTCCATAGACTTTTACGATTTTTTAATTAGGGGGAAAAAAAGTTTTTTTTTTCCTTTTTTTTTTCTTTTTTTTTTTTTTTTTTCTTTTTCTTTCTTTTTTTTCCTTTTTTTCTTTCCTTTTTCTCTTCTATTTTCTATTTTTCTTTTTCTCTTATTTCTTTTAAATTCCTCTAGTACTCCTCTACTACTCCTTAATTTTCATTTTCAATGCACTATAACCTTACAAAAAAAAAAAAGAAGAGAAGCCCTATTTTTAAACTGAAGATTATTCTCTCCCAATCTTGACTCTCTGTTTTCTACCTCAGAACACCTCTATTTCCTCCTTTCCCCTTCTCTTCCCAATCCAATTCTGTGAATCTTTGTAGGTGACTGTGCTACGGAGAACACTCTGGGAACAGACAGCTGTGTAGATCTGTCTCTCTCCTCTTGAGTCCCCCTTTTTCTCCTCCTGTTCATCTCTATCTCCCTCCTCCCTCTCCTCTTCTTCATGTGACTCTGTGAACCTCTCTGGGTGTCCCTAACGGGGGAGAATCTTTTAGCCATTAACCTAGAAGTTTTCTTATCAGGGCTGCATAGTTGGAGAAGTCCTGAGACTACAGGAAGAATAAAACTGAAATCCAGAGGCAGGAGACTTAAGCCCAAAACCTGAGAACACCAGAAAACTCCTGACTACAAGGAACTTTAAGTGATAAGTGACTGTCCAAAAGCCTCCATACCTACACTGAAACCAACTACCACACAAGAGCCAATAAGTTTTAGAGCAAGACATACCACGCAAATTCTCCAGCAACGCAGGAACATAGCCCTGAACATCAACATACAGGCTGCCCAAGGTCACACCTAACACATAGACCCATCTCAAAACTCATTACTGGGCACTCCATTGCTTTCCAAAGAGAAGAAATCAAGTTCCACACACCAGAACACTGATGCAAGCTTCCCTAACCAGGAAACCTTGACAAGCCAATCGTCTAACCCCATCCACTGGGTTAATCCTCCACAACAAAAAGGAACCACAGACCTCCAGAATACAGAAAGCCCACTCCAGATACAGCAATCTAAACAAGATGAAAAGGCAAAGAAATACCCAACAGGTAAAGGAACATGAAAAATGCCCACCAAGTCAAACAAAAGAGGAGGAGATAGGGAATCTACCTGAAAAAGAATTTAGAATAATGATAATAAAAATGATCCAAAATCTTGAAAACAAAATGGAGTTACAGATAAATAGCCTGGAAACAAAGATTGAAAAGATTCAAGAACTGTTTAATAAAGACCTAGAAGAAATAAAAAAGAGTCAATTACAAATGAATAATGCAATGAATGAGATCAAAAACACTTTGGAGGGAACCAAGAGTAGAATAACGGAGGCAGAAGATAGGATAAGTGAGGTAGAAGATAAAATGGTGGAAATAAATGAAGCAGAGAGGAAAAAAGAAAAAAGGATCAAAAGAAATGAGGACAACCTCAGGGACCTCTGGGACACTGTGAAACGCCCCAACATTCGAATCATAGGAGTTCCAGAAGAAGAAGACAAAAAGAAGGGCCATGAGAAAATACTCGAGGAGATAATAGCTGAAAACTTCCCTAAAATGGGGAAGGAAATAGCCACCCAAATCCAAGAAACCCAGAGAGTCCCAAACAGGATAAACCCAAGGCGAAACACCCCAAGACACATATTAATCAAATTAACAAAGATCAAACACAAAGAACAAATATTAAAAGCAGCAAGGGAAAAACAACAAATAACACACAAAGGGATTCCCATAAGGATAACAGCTGATCTATCAATAGAAACCCTCCAGGCCAGAAGGGAATGGCAGGACGTACTGAAAGTAATGAAAGAGAATAACCTACAACCTAGATTACTGTATCCAGCAAGGATCTCATTCAGATATGAAGGAGAATTCAAAAGCTTTACAGATAAGCAAAAGCTGAGAGAATTCAGCACCACCAAACCAGCTCTTCAACAAATGCTAAAGGATCTTCTCTAGACAGGAAATGCAGAAAGGTTTTATAAATGTGAACCCAAAACAACAAAGTAAATGGCAACGGGAACACACCTATCAATAATTACCCTAAATGTAAATGGGTTGAATGCCCCAACCAAAAGACAAAGATTGGCTGAATGGATACAAAAACAAGACCCCTATATATGCTGTCTACAAGAGACCCACCTCAAAACAAGAGACACATACAGACTAAAAGTGAAGGGCTGGAAAAAAATATTTCATGCAAACGGAGACCAAAAGAAAGCAGGAGTCGCAATACTCATGTCAGATAAAATAGACTTTCAAATAAAGGAAGTGAAAAGAGACAAAGAAGGACACTACATAATGATCAAAGGATCAATCAAAAAAGAAGATATAACAATTATAAATATATATGCACCCAACATAGGAGCACCGCAATATGTACGGCAAACGCTAACAAGTATGAAAGAGGAAATTAATAGTAACACAATAATAGTGGGAGACTTTAATACCCCACTCACAACTATGGATAGATCAACTAAACAGAAAATTAACAAGGAAACACAAACCTTAAATGACACAATGGACCAGCTAGACCTAATTGATATCTATAGGACATTTCACCCCAAAACAATCAACTTCACCTTTTTCTCAAGTGCACACGGAACATTCTCCAGAATAGATCACATCCTGGGCCATAAATCTGGTCTTGGAAAATTCAAAAAAATTGAAATCATTCCAGTTATCTTTTCTGACCACAGTGCAGTAAGATTAGATCTCAATTACAGGGAAAAAATTGTTAAAACTTCAAACATATGGAGGCTAAATAACACGCTTCTGAATAACCAACAAATCATAGAAGAAATCAAAAAAGAAATCAAAATATGTATAGAAATGAATGAAAATGAAAACACAACAACCCAAAACCTATGGGACACTGTAAAAGCAGTGCTAAGGGGAAGGTTCATAGCATTACAGGCTTACATCAAGAAACAGGAAAAAAACCAATTAAATAACCTAACTCTACACCTAAAGCAATTAGAGAAGGAAGAAATGAAGAACCCCAGAGTTAGCAGAAGGAAAGAAATCTTAAAAATCAGGGCAGAAATAAATGCAAAAGAAACTAAAGAGACCATAGCAAAAATCAACAAAGCTAAAAGCTGGTTTTTTGAAAAAATAAACAAAATTGACAAACCATTAGCAAGACTCATTAAGAAACAAAGAGAGAAAAACCAAATTAACAAAATTAGAAATGAAAATGGAGAGATCACAACAGACAACACTGAAATACAAAGGATCATAAGAGACTACTACCAGCAGCTCTATGCCAATAAAATGGACAACTTGGATGAAATGGACAAATTCTTAGAAAAGTATAACTTTCCAAAACTGAACCAGGAAGAAATAGAAGATCTTAACAGACCCATCACAAGCAAGGAAATCGAAACTGTCATCAAAAATCTTCCAGCAAACAAAAGCCCAGGACCAGATGGCTTCACAGCTGAATTCTACCAAAAATTTAGAGAAGAGCTAACACCTATCTTACTCAAACTCTTCCAGAAAATTGCAGAAGAAGGTAAGCTTCCAAACTCATTCTATGAGGCCACCATCACCCTAATTCCAAAACCAGACAAAGATGCCACAAAAAAAGAAAACTACAGGCCAATATCACTGATGAACATAGATGCAAAAATCCTTAACAAAATTCTAGCAAACAGAATCCAACAACATATTAAAAAAATCATACACCATGACCAAGTGGGCTTTATCCCAGGAATGCAAGGATTCTTTAATATCCGCAAATCAATCAATGTAATACACCACATTAACAAATTGAAAGATAAAAACCATATGATTATCTCAATAGATGCAGAGAAAGCCTTTGACAAAATTCAACACTCATTTATGATTAAAACTCTCCAAAAAGCAGGAATAGAAGGAACATACCTCAACATAATAAAAGCTATATATGACAAACCCACAGCAAGCATCACCCTCAATGGTGAAATATTGAAGGCATTTCCCCTGAAATCAGGAACAAGACAAGGGTGCCCACTCTCACCACTACTATTCAACATAGTGTTGGAAGTGCTGGCCACAGCAATCAGAGCAGAAAAAGAAGTAAAAGGAATCCAGATAGGAAAAGAAGAAGTAAAACTCTCACTGTTTGCAGATGACATGATCCTCTACATAGAAAACCCTAAAGATTCTACCAGAAAATTACTAGAGCTAATCAATGAATATAGTAAAGTTGCAGGATATAAAATTAACACACAGAAATCCCTTGCATTCCTATATACTAACAATGAAAAAACAGACAGAGAAATTAAGGAAACAATACCATTCACCATTGCAACAAAAAGAATAAAATACTTAGGAGTATATCTACCTAAAGAAACAAAGGACCTATACATAGAAAACTATAAAACACTGATGAAAGAAATCAAAGAGGACACAAACAGATGGAGAAACATACCGTGTTCATGGATTGGAAGAATTAATATTGTCAAAATGGCTATTCTACCCAAAGCAGTCTATAGATTCAATGCAATCCCTATCAAGCTACCAACGGTATTTTTCACAGAACTAGACCAAAGAATTTCACAATTTGTATGGAAATACAAAAAACCTCGAATAGCCAAAGTAATCTTGAGAAAGAAGAATGGAACTGGAGGAATCAACCTGCCTGACTTCAGACTCTACTACAAAGCCACAGTCATCAAGACAGTATGGTACTGGCACAAAGACAGAAATATAGATCAATGGAACAGAATAGAAAGCCCAGAGATAAATCCACGAACCTATGGACACCTTATCTTTGACAAAGGAGGCAAGGATATACAATGGAAAAAAGACAACCTCTTTAACAAGTGGTGCTGGGAAAACTGGTCAACCACTTGTAAAAGAATGAAACTAGAACACTTTCTAACACCATACACAAAAATAAACTCAAAATGGATTAAAGATCTAAATGTAAGACCAGAAACTATAAAACTCCTAGAGGAGAACATAGGCAAAACACTCTCCGACATAAATCAAAGCAAGATCCTCTATGACCCACCTCCCAGAATATTGGAAATAAAAGCAAAACTAAACAAATGGGACCTAATGAAACTTAAAAGCTTTTGCACTACAAAGGAAACTATAAGTAAGATGAAAAGACAGCCCTCAGATTGGGAGAAAATAATAGCAAATGAAGAAACAGACAAAGGACTAATCTCAAAAATATACAAGCAACTCCTGCAGCTCAATTCCAGAAAAATAAATGACCCAATCAAAAAATGGGCCAAAGAACTAAACAGACATTTCTCCAAGGAAGACATACAGATGGCTAACAAACATATGAAAAGATGCTCAACATCACTCATTATTAGAGAAATGCAAATCAAAACCACAATGAGGTACCATTACACGCCAGTCAGGATGGCTGCTATCCAAAAGTCTACAAGCAATAAATGCTGGAGAGGGTGTGGAGAAAAGGGAACCCTCTTACACTGTTGGTGGGAATGCAAACTAGTACAGCCGCTATGGAAAACAGTGTGGAGATTTCTTAAAAAACTGGACATAGAACTGCCATATGACCCAGCAATCCCACTTCTGGGCATACACACTGAGGAAACCAGATCTGAAAGAGACACGTGCACCCCAATGTTCATTGCAGCACTGTTTATAATAGCCAGGACATGGAAGCAACCTAGATGCCCATCAGCAGATGAATGGATAAGGAAGCTGTGGTACATATATACCATGGAATATTACTCAGCCATTAAAAAGAATTCATTTGAACCAGTCCTAATGAGATGGATGAAGCTGGAGCCCCTTATACAGAGTGAAGTAAGCCAGAAAGATAAAGAACATTACAGCATACTGACACATGTATATGGAATTTAGAAAGGTGATAACGATAACCCTATATGCAGAACAGAAAAAGAGACACAGAAATACAGAACAGACTTTTGAACTTTGAGGGAGAATGTGAGGGTGGGATATTTCAAAAGAACAGCATGTATACTATCTATGGTGAAACAGATCACCAGCCCAGGTGGGATGCACGAGACAAGTGCTCCGGCCTGGTGCACTGGGAAGACCCAGAGGAATCGGGTGGAGAGGGAGGTTGGAGGGGGGATCGGGATTGGGAATACATGTAAATCCATGGCTGATTCATATCAATGTATGACAAAACCCACTGGAAAAAAAAATAATAATAATAAAAATTAAAAAAAATAAAAAAAAAAAAAAAAAAGAAAATGGATAGGAGTCCCAGGATCCCTGTGGCACGTGGAAAGGGACCCTGGATCTCCCACCTCACATGTAGACGCCTCCCAATTGCCATGCCTAGACTCGAGGAGAATCCCGAGGTGTCCCTCGCACTTAGGCATGGGTCCAGACGTCGCTGAACAAACACGTGTCTGGAAGGGCCCTCCCCGTCGTAACTCGAGAATATACCCCAGGTTCCGGCCGCAACTCGAGAAAAACCATGAGATTTCCCCCTCGCCGCGAGATGAGGCCCGATTCCCCTGCACTGCATGCAGAGCAATTCCGTGTTCCCCATCAAACTTGATAGGAGCCTTGATTTCCTTGATGGCACTCCAGAGAAAACCCAAGATCACTGTCTCAAGTCTAGAGGGATCCTGAGGTCACTGGAACAACACGAAAGGGCTCCGGGGACCCGAAATCAACTCGAGATGAGAGCTTATTCCCTGGCTTCGACTCAAGAGGAATACCAAGTTTCCACAAGCACCTCAAGAGGAGGCTTCTCTCAGCTACAGGTATGTGAGAGGGACTCTGAGATTGTGGCCTCAAGTGGAAAGGACACCGAGATGCTGTGACTCGAAGTAAGGCCGGATATCCCTGCAGTGAATTGAATGCAGGCTCGTCTTGCATCTCCCAAGACGAAGGGATGTCTGAATCCCCTGTGGAGACCTCAAAGAATGTCCTAGTCCTCTGCCTCAACGCGACAGGAGGCCTCACATGCTTTGAAAACTCGAGATGTCTGCGGAGATCAATGCTTCCAAAGGAGACGATGCCTGACTCCTCTTGAAAATGGATAGGAGTCCCAGGATCCCTGTGGCACGTGGAAAGGGACCCTGGGTCTCCCGCCTCACATGGAGACGTGTCCCAATTGCCATGCAAAGAATCGAGGAGTATCCCGAGGTGTCCCTCGCACCTAGGCAGAAGTCCTGACGTCGCTGAACAAACACGTGTCTGGAAGGGCCCTCCCCGTCGTAACTCGAGAATATACCCCAGGTTTCGTCCTCAACTTGAGAAAAACCATGAGACATCCCTCTTGCCGCGAGATGAGGCCCGATTCCCCTGCACTGCGTGCAGAGCAATTCCGTGTTCCACATCAAACTTGAAAGGAGCCTTGATTTCCTTGATGGCACTCCAGAGAAAACCCAAGATCACTGTCTCAAGTCTAGAGGGATCCTGAGGTCACTGGAGCAACACGAAAGGGCTCCGTGGACCCCAAATCAACTCGAGATGAGAGCTTAGTCCCTGGCTTCGACTCAAGAGGAATACCAACTTTCCACAAGCACCTCAAGAGGAGGCTTCTCTCAGCTACAGGTATGTGAGAGGGACCCTGAGTTTGTGGCCTCAAGTGGAATGGACACCGAGATGCTCTGACTCGAAGTAAGGCCGGATATCCCTGCAGTGAATTGAATGCAGGCTCGTCTTGCATCTCCCAAGACGAAGGGATGTCTGAATCCCGTGTGGAGACCGCAGAGAAAGACCGAGTTCTCCGCCTCATCGCGACCGGAGGCCTCACATCCTTTGAAAACTCGAGAGGTCCGCGGAGATCAATGGTTCCAAAGGAGACGATGCCTGACTCCTCTTGAAAATGGAAAGGAGTCCCAGGATCCCCGTGGCACGTGGAAAGGGACCTTGGGTCTCCCGCCTCACGTGGAGACGCGTCCCAATTGCCATGCCAAGACTCGAGGAGAATCCCGAGGTGTCCCTCGCACCTAGGCAGGAGTCCTGACGTCGCTGAACAAACACGTGTCTGGAAGGGCCCTCCCCGTCGTAACTCGAGAATATACCCCAGGTTCCGGCCGCAACTCGAGAAAAACCATGAGACTTCCCCCTCGCCGCGAGATGAGGCCCGATTCCCCTGCACTGCGTGCAGAGTAATTCCGTGTTCCACATCAAACTTGAAAGGAGCCTTGATATCCTTGAAGGCACTCCAGAGAAAACCCAAGATCACTGTCTCAAGCCTAGAGGGATCCTGAGGGCACCGGAAGAACACGAAAGGGCTCCGTGGACCCCAAATCAATGCGAGATGAGAGCTTAGTCCCTGGCTTCGACTCAAGAGGAATACCAACTTTCCACAAGCACCTCAAGAGGAGGCTTCTCTCAGCTACAGGTATGTCAGAGGGACCCTGAGTTTGTGGCCTCAAGTGGAATGGACACCGAGATGCTCTGACTCGAAGTAAGGCCGGATATCCCTGCAGTGAATTGAATGCAGGCTCGTCTTGCATCTCCCAAGACGAAGGGATGTCTGAATCCCCTGTGCAGAACACAGAGAAAGACCTAGTCCTCCGCCTCATCGCGACTGGAGGTCTCACATCCTTTGAAAACTCGAAAGGTCCGCGGAGATCAATACTTCCAAAGGAGAAGTTGCTGAATCTCTTGAAATTGGATAGGAGTCCGAGGATCCCTGTGGCAAGTGGAAAGGGAGCCGTGGTCTCCTGCCACACGAGGAGACGGGTCCCAATTGCCATGCCAGGAATGAAGGAGAATCCCGAGTTGTCCCCTGCACCTAGGGAAGAGTCCTGACTTCGCTGAACAAACACGTGTCTGGAAGGGCCCTCCCCGTCGTAACTCGAGAATATACGCCAGGTTCTGGCCGCAACTCGAGAAAAACCATGAGACTACCCCTCGCCGCGAAATGAGGCCCGATTCCCCTGCACTGCGTGCAGAGCAATTCCAGTTCCACATCAAACATGAAAGGAGCCTTGATATCCTTGATTGTACTACAGAGGAAACCCAAGATCACTGTCTCAAGTCTAGAGGGATCCTGAGGTCACTGTAGTAACACGAAAGCGGTCCGTGGACCCCAAATCAACTCGAGATGAGAACTTAATCCCTGGCTTCGAATCAAGAGGAATACCAACTTTCCACAAGCACCTCAAGAGGAGGCTTCTCTCAGCTACTGGTATGTCAGAGGGACCCTGAGTTTGTGGCCTCAAGTGGAATGGACACCGAGATGCTCTGACTCGAAGTAAGGCCGGATATCCCTGCAGTGAATTGAATGCAGGCTCGTCTTGCATCTCCCAAGACGAAGGGTTGTCTGAATCCCCTGTGGAGACCACAGAGAAAGACCTAGTCCTCCGCCTCAACGCGACCGGAGGCCTCACATCCTTTGAAAACTCGAGAGGACCACGGAGATCAATACTTCCCAAGGAGACGATGCCTGACTCCTCTTGAAAATGGATAGGAGTCCCAGGATCCCTGTGGCACGTGGAAAGGGACCCTGGGTCTCCCGCCTCACGGGGAGACGCCTCCCAATTGCCATGCCAAGACTCGAGGAGAATACCGAGGTGTCCCTCGCACCTAGGCAGGAGTCCTGACGTCGCTGAACAAACACGTGTCTGGAAGGGCCCTCCCCGTTGTAACTCGAGAATATACCCCAGGTTCGGGCCGCAACTCGAGAAAAACCATGAGATTTCCCCCTCGCTGCGAGTTGAGGCCCGATTTCCCTGCACTGCGTGCAGAGCAATTCCGTGTTCCACATCAAACGTGAAAGGAGCCTTGATTTCCTTGATGGCACTCCAGAGAAAACCCAAGATCACTGTCTCAGGTCTAGAGGGATCCTGAGGTCACTGGAGCAACACGAAAGGGCTCCGTGGACCCCAAATCAACTCGAGATGAGAGCTTAGTCCCTGGCTTAGACTCAAGAGGAATATCAACTTTCCACAAGCACCTCAAGAGGAGGCTTCTCTCAGCTACAGGTATGTGAGAGGGACCCTGAGTTTCTGGCCTCAAGTGCAATGGACACCGAGATGCTCTGACTCGAAGTAAGGCCGGATATCCCTGCAGTGAATTGAATGCAGGCTCGTCTTGCATCTCCCAAGACCAAGGGATGTCTGAATCCCCTGTGGAGACCACAGAGAAAGACCGAGTCCTCCGCCTCATCGAGACCGGAGGCATCACATCATTTGAAAACTCGAGAGGTCTGCGGAGATCAATGCTTCCAAAGGAGACGATGCCTGACTCTTCTTGAAAATGGATAGGAGTCCCAGGATCCCTGTGGCACGTGGAAAGGGACCCTGTGTCTCCCAACTCACGTTTAGACGCATCCCAATTGCCATGCCAAGACTCGAGGAGAATCCCGAGGTGTCCCTCGTACCTAGGCAGGAGTCCTGACGTCGCTGAACAAACACGTGTCTGGAAGGGCCCTCCCCGTCGTAACTCGAGAATATCCCCCAGGTTCCGGCCGCAACTCGAGAATAACCATGAGACTACCCCCTCCCCGCGAGATGAGGCCTGATTCCCCTGCACGGCGTGCAGACCAATTCCGTGTTCCACATCAAACGTGAAAGGAGCCTTGATTTCCTTAATGGCACTCCAGAGAAAACCCAAGATCACTGTCTCAAGTCTAGAGGGATCCTGAGGTCACTGTAGCAGCACGAAAGGGCTCCGTGGACCCCAAATCAACTCGAGATGAGAGCTTAGTCCCTGGCTTCGACTCAAGAGGAATACCAACTTTCCACAAGCACCTCAAGAGGAGGCTTCTCTCAGCTAATGGTATGTCAGAGGGACCCTGAGTTTGTGGCCTCAAGTGGAATGGACACCGAGATGCTCTGACTCGAAGTAAGGCCGGATATCCCTGCAGTGAATTGAATGCAGGCTCGTCTTGCATCACCCAAGACGAAGGGATGTCTGAATCCGCTGTGGAGATCACAGAGAAAGACCAAGTCCTCCGCCTCATCGCGACCGGAGGCCTCACATCCTTTGAAAACACGAGACGTCCGCGGAGATCAATGTTTCCAAAGGAGACGATGCCTGACTCCTCTTGAAAATGGATAGGAGTCCCAGGATCCCTGTGGCACCTGGAGAGGGACACTGGGTCTCCTGCCTCACGTGGAGACGCGTCCAAATTGCCATGCCAAGACTCGAGGAGAATCCCGAGGTGTCCCTCGCACCTAGGCAGGAGTCCTGACGTTGCTGAACAAACCTGTGTCTGGAAGGGCCCTCTCCGTCGTTACTCGAGAATATACCCCAGGTTCCGGCCGCAACTCGAGAAAAACCATGAGACTTCCCCCTCCCCGCAGGATGAGGCCCGATTCCCCTGCACCTCGTGCAGACCAATTCCGTGTTCCACATCAAACGTGAAAGGAGCCTTGATTTCCTTAATGGCACTCCAGAGAAAACCCAAGATCACTGTCTCAAGTCTAGAGGGATCCTGAGGTCACTGTGTCAACACGAAAGGGCTCCGTGGACCCCAAATCAACTCGAGATGAGAGCTTAGTCCCTGGCTTAGACTAAAGAGGAATACCAACTTTCCACAAGCACCTCAGGAGGAGGCTTCTGTCAGCTACAGGTATGTGAGAGGAACCCTGAGTTTGTGGCCTCAAGTGCAATGGACACCGAGATGCTCTGACTCGAATTAAGGCCGGATATCCCTGCAGTGAATTGAAAGCAGGCTCGTCTTGCATCTCCCAAGACGAAGGGATGTCTGAATCCCCTGTGGAGACCACAGAGAAAGACCTAGTCCTCCGCCTAAACGTGACCGGAGGCCTCACATCCTTTGAAAACTCGAGAATTCTGCGGAAATCAATGCTTCCAAAGGAGACGATGCCTGACTCCTCTTGAAAATGGATAGGAGTCCCAGGATACCGTGGCAGGGGGAAAGGGACCCTGGGTCTCCCGCCTCACGTGGAGACGCGTCCCAATTGCCATGCCAAGACTCGAGGAGAATCCCGAGGTGTCCCTCGCACCTAGGCAGGAGTCCTCAAGTCGCTGAACAAACCTGTGTCTGGAAGGGCCCTCCCCATCGTAACTCGAGAATATACCCCAGGTTCCGGCCGCAACTCGAGAAAAACCATGAGACTTCCCCATCCCCGCGAGATGAGGCCCGATTCGCCTGCACTGCGTGCAGACCAATTCCGTGTTCCACATCAAACGTGAAAGGAGCCTTGATTTCCTTAATTGCACTCCAGAGAAAACCCAAGATCACTGTCTCAAGTCTAGAGGGATCCTGAGGTCACTGGAGCAACACGAAAGGGCTTCGTGGACCCCAAATCAACTCGAGATGATATCTTAGTCCCTGCCTTCAAATCGAGAGGAATACCAACTTTCCACAAGCACCTCAAGAGGAGGCTACTCTCAGCTAATGGTATGTGAGAGGGACCCTGAGTTTGTGGCCTCAAGTGGAATGGACACCGAGATGCTCTGACTCGAAGTAAGGCCGGATATCCCTGCAGCGAATTGAATGCAGGCTCGTCTTGCATCTCCCAAGACGAAGGGATGTCTGAATCCCCTGTGGAGACCACAGAGAAAGACCTAGTCCTCCGCCTCATCGTGACCGGAGGCCTCACATCCTTTGAAAACTCGAGAAGTCTGCGGAGATCAATACTTCCGAAGGAGACGATGCCTGACGCCTCTTGAAAATGGATAGGAGTCCCAGAATCCCTGTGGCACGTGGAAAGGGACCCTGGTTCTCCCACCTCACGTGGAGAAGCGTCCTAATTGCCATGCCAAGACTCGAGGAGAATCCCGAGGCGTCCCTCGCACCTAGGCAAGAGTCCTCACGTCGATGAACAAACACGTGTCTTGAAGGGCCCTCCCCGTCGTAACTCGAGAATATACCCCAGGTTCCGGCCGCAACTCGAGAAAAACCATGAGACTTCCCCCTCGCCGCGAGATGAGGCCCGATTCCCCTGCAATGCGTGCAGAGCAATTCCGTGTTCCACATCAAACGTGATAGGAGCCTTGATTTCCTTGATGGCACTCCAGAGAAAACCCAAATCACTGGCTCAAGTCTAGAGGGATCCTGAGGTCACTATAGCAACACGAAAGGGCTCCGTGGACCCCAAATCAACTCGAGATGAGAGCTTAGTCCCTGGCTTCTACTCAAGAGGAATACCAACTTTCCACAAGCACCTCAAGAGGAGGCTACTCTCAGCTAATGGTATGTGAGAGGGACCCTGAGTTTGTGGCCTCAAGTGGAATGGACACCGAGATGCTCTGACTCGAAGTAAGGCCGGATATCCCTGCAGCGAATTGAATGCAGGCTCGTCTTGCATCTCCCAAGACGAAGGGATGTCTGAATCCCCTGTGGAGACCACAGAGAAAGACCTAGTCCTCCGCCTCATCGTGACCGGAGGCCTCACATCCTTTGAAAACTCGAGAAGTCTGCGGAGATCAATACTTCCGAAGGAGACGATGCCTGACGCCTCTTGAAAATGGATAGGAGTCCCAGAATCCCTGTGGCACTTGGAAAGGGACCCTGGTTCTCCCACCTCACGTGGAGAAGCGTCCTAATTGCCATGCCAAGACTCGAGGAGAATCCCGAGGCGTCCCTCGCACCTAGGCAAGAGTCCTCACGTCGATGAACAAACACGTGTCTTGAAGGGCCCTCCCCGTCGTAACTCGAGAATATACCCCAGGTTCCGGCCGCAACTCGAGAAAAACCATGAGACTTCCCCCTCGCCGCTGGATGAGGCCCGATTCCCCTGCACTGCGTGCAGACCAATTCCGTGTTCCACATCAAACGTGAAAGGAGCCTTGATTTCCTTGATTGCACTCCAGAGAAAACCCAAGATCACTGTCTAGAGTCTAGAGGGATCCTGAGGTCACTGGAGCAACACGAAAGGGCTCCGTGGACCCCAAATCAACTCGAGATGAGAGCTTAGTCCCTGGCTTCTACTCAAGAGGAATACCAACTTTCCACAAGCACCTCAAGAGGAGGCTACTCTCAGCTAATGGTATGTGAGAGGGACCCTGAGTTTGTGGCCTCAAGTGGAATGGACACCGAGATGCTCTGACTCGAAGTAAGGCCGGATATCCCTGCAGCGAATTGAATGCAGGCTCGTCTTGCATCTCCCAAGACGAAGGGATGTCTGAATCCCCTGTGGAGACCACAGAGAAAGACCTAGTCCTCCGCCTCATCGTGACCGGAGGCCTCACATCCTTTGAAAACTCGAGAAGTCTGCGGAGATCAATACTTCCGAAGGAGACGATGCCTGACGCCTCTTGAAAATGGATAGGAGTCCCAGAATCCCTGTGGCACGTGGAAAGGGACCCTGGTTCTCCCACCTCACGTGGAGAAGCGTCCTAATTGCCATGCCAAGACTCGAGGAGAATCCCGAGGCGTCCCTCGCACCTAGGCAAGAGTCCTCACGTCGATGAACAAACACGTGTCTTGAAGGGCCCTCCCCGTCGTAACTCGAGAATATACCCCAGGTTCCGGCCGCAACTCGAGAAAAACCATGAGACTTCCCCCTCGCCGCTGGATGAGGCCCGATTCCCCTGCACTGCGTGCAGACCAATTCCGTGTTCCACATCAAACGTGAAAGGAGCCTTGATTTCCTTGATGGCACTCCAGAGAAAACCCAAGATCACTGTCTAGAGTCTAGAGGGATCCTGAGGTCACTGGAGCAACACGAAAGGGCTCCGTGGACCCCAAATCAACTCGAGATGAGAGCTTAGTCCCTGGCTTCCACTCAAGAGGAATATCAACTTTCCACAAGCACCTCAAGAGGAGGCTTCTCTCAGCTACAGGTATGTGAGTGGGCCCCTGAGTTTGTGGCCTCAAGTGGAATGGACACCGAGATGCTCTGACTCGAAGTAAGGCCGGATATCCCTGCAGTGAATTGAATGCAGGCTCGTCTTGCATCTCGCAAGACGAAGGGATGTCTGAATCCCCTGTGGAGACCACAGAGAAAGACCGAGTTCTCCGCCTGATCGCGACCGGAGGCCTCACATCCTTTGAAAACTCGAGAGGTCCGTGGAGATCAATGCTTCCAAAGGAGATGATGCCTGACTCCTCTTGAAAATGGAGAGGAGTCCCAGGATCCCTGTGGCACGTGGAAAGGGACCCTGGGTCTCCTGCCTCACGTGGAGACGCGTCCCAATTGCCATGCCAAGACTCGAGGAGAATCCCGAGTTGTCCCTCGCACCTAGGCAGGAGTCCTGACGTCGCTGAACAAACATCTGTCTGGAAGGGCCCTCCCCGTCGTAACTCGAGAATATACCCCAGGTTGCGGCCGCAACACGAGAAAAACCATGAGACTTCCCCATCGCCGCGAGATGAGGCCTGATTCCCCTGCCCTGCGTGCAGAGTAATTCCGTATTCCACATGAAAAATGAAAGGAGCCTTGATTTCCTTGATGGCACTCCAGAGAAAACCCAAGATCACTGTCTCAAGTCTAGAGGGATCCTGAGGTCACTGGAGCAACACGAAAGGGCTCCGTGGACCCCAAATCAACTCGAGATGATATCTTAGTCCCTGCCTTCAAATCGAGAGGAATACCAACTTTCCACAAGCACCTCAAGAGGAGGCTACTCTCAGCTAATGGTATGTGAGAGGGACCCTGAGTTTGTGGCCTCAAGTGGAATGGACACCGAGATGCTCTGACTCGAAGTAAGGCCGGATATCCCTGCAGCGAATTGAATGCAGGCTCGTCTTGCATCTCCCAAGACGAAGGGATGTCTGAATCCCCTGTGGAGACCACAGAGAAAGACCTAGTCCTCCGCCTCATCGTGACCGGAGGCCTCACATCCTTTGAAAACTCGAGAAGTCTGCGGAGATCAATACTTCCGAAGGAGACGATGCCTGACGCCTCTTGAAAATGGATAGGAGTCCCAGAATCCCTGTGGCACGTGGAAAGGGACCCTGGTTCTCCCACCTCACGTGGAGAAGCGTCCTAATTGCCATGCCAAGACTCGAGGAGAATCCCGAGGCGTCCCTCGCACCTAGGCAAGAGTCCTCACGTCGATGAACAAACACGTGTCTTGAAGGGCCCTCCCCGTCGTAACTCGAGAATATACCCCAGGTTCCGGCCGCAACTCGAGAAAAACCATGAGACTTCCCCCTCGCCGCGAGATGAGGCCCGATTCCCCTGCAATGCGTGCAGAGCAATTCCGTGTTCCACATCAAACGTGATAGGAGCCTTGATTTCCTTGATGGCACTCCAGAGAAAACCCAAATCACTGGCTCAAGTCTAGAGGGATCCTGAGGTCACTATAGCAAAACGAAAGGGCTCCGTGGACCCCAAATCAACTCGAGATGAGAGCTTAGTCCCTGGCTTCGACTCAAGAGGAATACCAACTTTCCACAAGCACCTCAAGAGGAGGCTTCTCTCAGCTACAGGTATGTGAGAGGGACCCTGAGTTTGTGGCCTCAAGTGGAATGGACACCGAGATGCTCTGACTCGAAGTAAGGCCGGATATCCCTGCAGCAAATTGAATGCAGGCTCGTCTTGCATCTCCCAAGACGAAGGGATGTCTGAATCCCCTGTGGAGACCACAGAGAAAGACCTAATTTTCCGCCTCATCGCGACCGGTGGCCTCATATCCTTTGAAAATTCGAGAGGTCTGCGGAGATCAATGCTTCCAAAGGAGACGATGCCTGACTCCTCTTGAAAATGGACAGGAGTCCCAGGATCCCTGTGGCACGTGGAAAGGGACCCTGGGTCTCCCGCCTCACGTGGAGATGCGTCCAAATTGCCATGCCAAGACTCGAGGAGAATCCCGAGGTGTCCCTCGCACCTAGGCAGGAGTCCTCACGTCGCTGAACAAACCCGTGTCTGGAAGGGCCCTCCCCGTCGTAACTCGAGAATATACCCCAAGTTCCGGCCGCAACTCGAGAAAAACCATGAGACTTCCCCCTCCCCGCGAGATGAGCCCCGATTCCCCTGCACTGAGTGCAGACCAATTCCGTGTTCCACATCAAACGTGAAAGGAGCCTTGATTTCCTTAATGGCACTCCAGAGAAAACCCAAGATCACTGTCTCAAGTCTAGAGGGATCCTGAGGTCACTGGAGCAACACGAAAGGGCTCCGTGGACCCCAAATCACCTCGACATGAGAGCTTAGTCCCTGGATTCGACTCAAGAGGAATACCAACTTTCCACAAGCACCTCAAGAGGAGGCTTCTCTCAGCTACTGGTATGTCAGAGGGACCCTGAGTTTGTGGCCTCAAGTGCAATGGACACCGAGATGCTCTGACTCGAAGTAAGGCCGGATATCCCTGCAGTGAATTGAATGCAGGCTCGTCTTGCATCTCCCAAGACGAAGGGATGTCTGAATCCCCTGTGGAGACCACAGAGAAAGACCTAGTCCTCCGCCTCATCGTGTCCGGAGGCCTCACATCCTTTGAAAACTTGAGAGGTCTGCAGAGATCAATGCTTCCAAAGGAGACGATGCCTGACTCCTCTTGAAAATGGATAGAAGTCCCAGGATCACTGTGGCACGTGGAAAGGGACCGTGGGTCTCCCGCCTCACGTGGAGACGCGTCCCAATTGCCATGCCAAGACTTGAGGAGAATCCCGAGGTGTCCCTCGCACCTAGGCAGGAGTCCTGACATCGCTGAACAAACACGTGTCTGGAAGCGCCCTCCCCGTCGTAACTCGAGAATATACCCCAGGTTCCGGCCACAACTCGAGAAAAACCATGAGACTTCCCCCTCGCAGCGAGATGAGGCCCTATTCCCCTGCACTGCGTGCAGAGCAATTCCGTGTTCCACATCATACGTGAAAGGAGCCTTGATTTCCTTGATGGCACTCCAGAGAAAACCCAAGATCACTGTCTCAAGTCTAGAGGGATCCTGAGGTCACCGGAGCAACACGAAAGGGCTCCGTGGACCCCAAATCAACTCGAGATGAGAGATTAGTCCCTGGCTTCAACTCAAGAGGAATACGAACTTTCCACAAGCCCCTCAAGAGGAGGCTTCTCTCAGCAACAGGTATGTGAGAGGGACCCTGAGTTTGTGGCATCAAGTGGAATGGACACCGAGATGCTCTGACTCGAAATAAGGCCGGATATCCCTGCAGTGAATTGAAAGCAGGCTCATCTTGCATCTCCCAAGACGAAGGGATGTCTGAATCCGCTGTGCAGAACACAGAGAAAGAACTAGTCCTCCGCCTCAACGCGACCGGAGGCCTCACATCCTTTGAAAACTCGAGAGGTCTGCAGAGATCAATGCTTCCAAAGGAGACGATGCCTGACTCCTCTTGAAAATGGATAGGAGTCCCAGGATCACTGTGGCAAGTGGAAAGGGACCCTGGGTCTCCCGCCTCACGTGGAGACGCCTCCCAATTGCCATGCCAAGGCTCGAGGAGAATCCCGAGGTGTCCCTCGAACCTAGGCAGGGTCCTGACGTCGCTGAAAAAACACGTGTCTGGAAGGGCCCTCCCCGTCGTAACTCGAGAATATACCCAAGGTTCCGGCCGCAACTCGAGAAAAACCATGAGATTTCCCCCTCGCGGCGAGTTGAGGCCCGATTCCCCTGCACTGCATGCAGAGCAATTCCGTGTTCCACATCAAACGTGAAAGGAGCCTTGATTTCCTTGATGGCTCTCCAGAGAAAACCCAAGATCACTGTCTCAAGTCTAGAGGGATCCTGAGGTCACTGGAGCAACACGAAAGGGCTCCGTGGACCCCAAATCAACTCGAGATGAGAGCTTAGTCCCTGGATTCAAATCGAGAGGAATACCAACTATCCACAAGCACCTCAAGAGGAGGCTATTCTCAGCTAATGGTATGTGAGAGGGACCCTGTGTTTGTAGCCTCAAGTGGAATGGACACCGAGATGCTCTGACTCGAAGTAAGGCCGGATATCCCTGCAGTGAATTGAATGCAGGCTCGTCTTGCATCTCCCAAGACGAAGGGATGTCTGAATCCCCTGTGGAGACCACAGAGAAAGACCTAGTCCTCTGCCTCATCGCGACCGGAGGCCTCACATCCTTTGAAAATTCGAGAGGTCCGCGGAGATCAATGCTTCCAAAGGAGACGATGTCTGACTTCTCTTGAAAATGGATAGGAGTCCCAGGATCCCTGTGGCACGTGGAAAGGGACCCTGGGTGTCCCGCCTCACGTGGAGACGCGTCCCAATTGCCATGCCAAGACTCGAGGAGAATCCTGAGGTGTCCCTCGCACCTAGGCAGGAGTCCTGACATCGCTGAACAAACACGGGTCTGGAAGCGCCCTCCCCGTCGTAACTCGAGAATATACCCCAGGTTCCGGCCACAACTCGAGAAAAACCATGAGACTTCCCCCTCGCAGCGAGATGAGGCCCTATTCCCATGCACTGCGTGCAGAGCAATTCCGTGTTCCACATCATACGTGAAAGGAGTCTTGATTTTCTTGATGGCACTCCAGAGAAAACCCAAGATCACTGTCTCAAGTCTAGAGGGATCCTGAGGTCACCGGAGCAACACGAAAGGGCTCCGTGGACCCCAAATCAACTCGAGATGAGAGATTAGTCCCTGGCTTCAACTCAAGAGGAATACGAACTTTCCACAAGCCCCTCAAGAGGAGGCTTCTCTCAGCTACAGGTATGTGAGAGGGACCCTGAGTTTGTGGCATCAAGTGGAATGGACACCGAGATGCTCTGACTCGAAATAAGGCCGGATATCCCTGCAGTGAATTGAAAGCAGGCTCATCTTGCATCTCCCAAGACGAAGGGATGTCTGAATCCGCTGTGCAGAACACAGAGAAAGAACTAGTCCTCCGCCTCAACGCGACCGGAGGCCTCACATCCTTTGAAAACTCGAGAGGTCTGCAGAGATCAATGCTTCCAAAGGAGACGATGCCTGACTCCTCTTGAAAATGGATAGGAGTCCCAGGATCACTGTGGCAAGTGGAAAGGGACCCTGGGTCTCCCGCCTCACGTGGAGACGCCTCCCAATTGCCATGCCAAGGCTCGAAGAGAATCCCGAGGTGTCCCTCGCACCTAGGCAGGGTCCTGACGTCGCTGAAAAAACACGTGTCTGGAAGGGCCCTCCCCGTCGTAACTCGAGAATATACCCAAGGTTCCGGCCGCAACTCGAGAAAAACCATGAGATTTCCCCCTCGCCGCGAGTTGAGGCCCGATTCCCCTGCACTGCATGCAGAGCAATTCCGTGTTCCACATCAAACGTGAAAGGAGCCTTGATTTCCTTGATGGCTCTCCAGAGAAAACCCAAGATCACTGTCTCAAGTCTAGAGGGATCCTGAGGTCACTGGAACAACACGAAAGGGCTCCGTGGACCCCAAATCAACTCGAGATGAGAGCTTAGTCCCTGGATTCAAATCGAGAGGAATACCAACTATCCACAAGCACCTCAAGAGGAGGCTACTCTCAGCTAATGGTATGTGAGAGGGACCCTGTGTTTGTGGCCTCAAGTGGAATGGACACCGAGATGCTCTGACTCGAAGTAAGGCCGGATATCCCTGCAGTGAATTGAATGCAGGCTCGTCTTGCATCTCCCAAGACGAAGGGATGTCTGAATCCCCTGTGGAGACGACAGAGAAAGACCTAGTCCTCTGCCTCATCGCGACCGGAGGCCACACATCCTTTGAAAATTCGAGAGGTCCGCGGAGATCAATGCTTCCAAAGGAGACGATGTCTGACTCCTCTTGAAAATGGATAGGAGTCCCAGGATCCCTGTGGCACGTGGAAAGGGACCCTGGGTCTCCCGCCTCACGTGGAGACGCGTCCCAATTGCCATGCCAAGACTCGAGGAGAATCCTGAGGTGTCCCTCGCACCTAAGCAGGAGTCCTGACGTCGCTGAACAAACACGTGTCTGGAAGGGCCCTCCCCGTCGTAACTCGAGAATATACCCCAGGTTCCGGCCGCAACTCGAGAAAAACCATGAGACTTCCCCATCGCCGCGAGATGAGGCCCGATTCCCCTGCACTGCGTGCAGAGCAATTCCGTATTCCACATCAAAAATGAAAGGAGCCTTGATTTCCTTAATGGCACTCCAGAGAAAACCCAAGATCACTGTCTCAAGTCTAGAGGGATCCTGAGGTCACTGGAGCAACACGAAAGGGCTCCGTGGACCCCAAATCAACTCGAGATGAGAGCTTATTTCCTGGCTTCAAATCGAGAGGAATACCAACTTTCCACAAGCACCTCAAGAGGAGGCTACTCTCAGCTAATGGTATGTGAGAGGGACCCTGAGTTTGTCGCCTCAAGTGGAATGGACACCGAGATGCTCTAACTCGAAGTAAGGCCAGATATCCCTGCAGTGATTTGAATGCAGGCTCGTCTTCCATCTCCCAAGACGAAGGGTTGTCTGAATCCCCTGTGGAGACCACAGAGAAAGACCTAGTCCTCCACCTCATCGAGACGGGAGGCATCACATCCTTTGAAAACTCGAGAGGTCTGCGGAGATCAATACTTCCGAAGGAGACGATGCCTGACGCCTCTTGAAAATGGATAGGAGTCCCAGAATCCCTGTGGCACGTGGAAAGGGACCCTGGTTCTCCCACCTCACGTGGAGAAGCGTCCTAATTGCCATGCCAAGACTCGAGGAGAATCCCGAGGTGTCCCTCGCACCTAGGCAAGAGTCCTCACGTCGCTGAACAAACACGTGTCTTGAAGGGCCCTCCCCGTCGTAACTCGAGAATATACCCCAGGTTCCGGCCGCAACTCGAGAAAAACCATGAGACTTCCCCCTCGCCGCGAGATGAGGCCCGATTCCCCTGCAATGCGTGCAGAGCAATTCCGTGTTCCACATCAAACGTGATAGGAGCCTTGATTTCCTTGATGGCACTCCAGAGAAAACCCAAATCACTGGCTCAAGTCTAGAGGGATCCTGAGGTCACTATAGCAACACGAAAGGGCTCCGTGGACCCCAAATCAACTCGAGATGAGAGCTTAGTCCCTGGCTTCTACTCAAGAGGAATACCAACTTTCCACAAGCACCTCAAGAGGAGGCTTCTCTCAGCTACAGGTATGTGAGAGGGACCCTGAGTTTGTGGCGTCAAGTGCAATGGACACCGAGATGCTCTGACTCGAAGTAAGGCCGGATATCCCTGCAGTGAATTGAATGCAGGCTCGTCTTGCATCTCCCAAGACGAAGGGATGTCTGAATCCCCTGTGGAGACCACAGAGAAAGCCCTAGTCCTCCACCTCATCGTGACCGGAGGCCTCACATCGTTTGAAAACTCGAGAGGTCTGCGGAGATCAATGCTTCCAAAGGAGACGATGCCTGACTCCTCTTGAAAATGGATAGGAGTCCCAGGATCCCTGTGGCACGTGGAAAGGGACACTTGGTCTCACGCCTCACGTGGAGACGCGTCCCCATTGCCATGCCAAGACTCGAGGAGAATCCCGAGGTGTCCCTCGCACCTAGGCAGGAGTCCTGATGTCGCTGAACAAACACGTGTCTGGAAGGGCCCTCCCCGTCGTAACTTGAGAATATACCCCAGGTTCCGGCCGCAACTCGAGAAAAACCATGAGACTTCCCCCTCACCGCAAGATGAGACCCAATTCCCCTGCACTGCGTGCAGAGCAATTCCGTGTTCCACATCAAACGTGAACGGAGCCTTGATTTCCTTGATGGCACTCCAGAGAAAACCCAAGATCACTGTCTCAAGTCTAGAGGGATCCTGAGGTCACTGGAGCAACACGAAAGGGCTCCGTGGACCCCAAATCAATTCGAGATGAGAGCTTAGTCCCTGGCTTCGACTCAAGAGGAATACCAACTTTTCACAAGCACCTCAAGAGGAGGCTTCTCTCAGCTACAGGTATGTGAGAGGGCCCCTGAGTTTGTGGCCTCAAGTGGAATGGACACCGAGATGCTCTGACTCGAAGTAAGGCCGGATATCTCTGCAGTGAATTGAATGCACGCTGGTCTTGCATCTCCCAAGACGAAGGGATGTCTGAATCCCCTGTGCAGACCACAGAGAAAGACCTAGTCCTCCGCCTCATCAAGACCGGAGGCCTCACATCCTTTGAAAACTCGAGAGGTCCGCGGAGATCAATGCTTCCAAAGGAGACGATGCCTGACTCCTCTTGAAAATGGATAGGAGTCCCAGGATCCCTGTGGCACGTGGAAAGGGACCCTGCGGCTCCCGCCTCACGTGGAGACGCGTCCCAATTGCCATGCCAAGACTCGAGGAGAATCCCGAGGTGTCCTCGCACCTAGGCAGGAGTACTGACGTCGCTGAACAAACACGTGTCTGGAAGGGCCCTCCCCGTCGTAACTCGAGAATATACCCCAGGTTCCGGTGGCAACTCGAGAAAAATCATGAGACTTCCCCCTCGCCGCGAGATGAGGCCCGACTCCACTGCACTGCGTGCAGAGCAATTCCGTGTTACACATCAAACGTGAAAGGAGCCTTGATTTCCTTGATGGCACTCCAGAGAAAACCCAAGATCACTGTCTCAAGTCTAGAGGGATCCTGAGGTCACTGGAGCAACACGAAAGGGCTGGGTGGACCCCAAATCAACTCGAGATGAGAGCTTAGTCCCTGGCTTCGACTTAAGAGGAATACCAACTTTCCACAAGCACCTCAAGTGGAGGCTTCTCTCAGCTACAGGTATGTGAGAGGGACCCTGAGTTTGTGGCCTCAAGTGGAATGGACACCGCGATGCTCTGACTCGAAGTAAGGCCGGATATCCCTGCAGTGAATTGAATGCAGGCTCGTCTTGCATCTTCCAAGACGAAGGGTTGTCTGAATCCCCTGTGGAGACCACAGAGAAAGACCTAATTCTCCTCCTCCTCGCGACCGGAGGCCTCACATCCTTTGAAAACTCGAGAGGTCCGCGGAGATCATTGCTTCCAAAGGAGACGATGCCTGACTCCTCTTGAACATGGATAGGAGTCCCAGGATCCCTGTGGCACGTGAAAAGGGACCCTGGGTCTCCCGCCTCACGTGGAGACGCGTCCCAATTGCCATGCCAAGACTCGAGGAGAATCCCGAGGTGTCCCTCGCACCTAGGCAGGAGTCCTGACGTCGCTGAACAAACACGTGTCTGGAAGGGCCCTCCCCGTCGTAACTCGATTATATACCCCAGTTTCCGGACGCAACTCGAGAAAAACCATGAGACTTCCCCCTCGACGCGAGATGAGGCCCGATTCACCTGCACTGCGTGCAGAACAATTCTATGTTCCACTTCAAACGTGAAAGGAGACTTGATTTCCTTGATGGCACTCCAGAGAAAACCCAAAATCACTGTCTCAAGTCTAGAGGGATCCTGAGGTCACTGGAGCAACACGAAAGGGCTCCGTGCACCCCAAATCAACTCGAGATGAGAGCTTAGTCCCTGGCTTCGAGTCAAGAGGAATACCAACTTTCCACAAGCACCTCAAGAGGAGGCTTCTCTCAGCTACAGGTATGTGAGAGGGACCCTGAGTTGCTGGCCTCAAGTGGAATGGACACCGAGATGGTCTGACTCGAAGTAAGGCCGGATATCCCTGCAGTGAATTGAATGCAGGCTCGTCTTGCATCTCCCAAGACGAAGGGATGTCTGAATCCCCTGTGGAGACCACAGAGAAAGACCTAGTCCTCCGCCTCATCGTGACCGGAGGCCTCACATCCTTTGAAAACTCGAGAGGTCTGCAGAGATCAATGCTTCCAAAGGAGACGATGCCTGACTCCTCTTGAAAATGGATAGGAGTCCCAGGATCCCTGTGGCACGTGGAAAGGGACCGTGGGTCTCCCGCCTCACGTGGAGACGCGTCCCCATTGCCATGCCAAGACTCGAGGAGAATCCCGAGGTGTCCCTCGCACCTAGGAAGGAGTCCTGACGACGCTGAACAAACACGTGTCTGGAAGGTCCCTCCCCGTCGTAACTCGAGAATATACCCCAGGTTCCGGCCGCAACTCGCGAAAAACCATGAGACTTCCCCCTCGCCGCAAGATGAGGCCCGATTCCCCTGCACTGCGTGCAGAGCAATTCCGTGTTCCACATCAAACGTGAACGGAGCCTTGATTTCCTTGATGGCACTCCAGAGAAAACCCAAGATCACTGTCTCAAGTCTAGAGTGATCCTGAGGTCACTGGAGCAACACGAAAGGGCTCCGTGGACCCCAAATCAACTCGAGATGAGAGCTTAGTCCCTGGCTTTGACTCAAGAGGAATACCAAATTTTCACAAGCACCTCAAGAGGAGGCTTCTCTCAGCTACAGGTATGTGAGAGGGCCCCTGAGTTTGTGGCCTCAAGTGGAATGGACACCGAGATGCTCTGACTCGAAGTAAGGCCGGATATCTCTGCAGTGAATTGAATGCACGCTGGTCTTGCATCTCCCAAGACGAAGGGATGTCTGAATCCCCTGTGGAGACCACAGAGAAAGACCTAGTCCTCCGCCTCATCAAGACCGGAGGCCTCACATCCTTTGAAAACTCGAGAGGTCTGCGGAGATCAATGCTTCCAAAGGAGACGATGCCTGACTCCTCTTGAAAATGGATAGGAGTCCCAGGATCCCTGTGGCACGTGGAAAGGGACCCTGCGGCTCCCGCCTCACGTGGAGACGCGTCCCAATTGCCATGCCAAGACTCGAGGAGAATCCCGAGGTGTCCTCGCACCTAGGCAGGAGTCCTGACGTCGCTGAACAAACACGTGTCTGGAAGGGCCCTCCCCGTCGTAACTCGAGAATATACCCCAGGTTCCGGACGCAACTCGAGAAAAACCATGAGACTTCCCCCTCGCCGCGAGATGAGGCCCGACTCCACTGCACTGCGTGCAGAGCAATTCCGTGTTACACATCAAACGTGAAAGGAGCCTTGATTTCCGTGTTGGCACTCCAGAGAAAACCCAAGATCACTGTCTCAAGTCTAGAGGGATCCTGAGGTCACTGGAGCAACACGAAAGGGCTGGGTGGACCCCAAATCAACTCGAGATGAGAGCTTAGTCCCTGGCTTCGACTCAAGAGGAATACCAACTTTCCACAAGCACCTCAAGTGGAGGCTTCTCTCAGCTACAGGTATGTGAGAGGGACCCTGAGTTTGTGGCCTCAAGTGGAATGGACACCGCGATGCTCTGACTCGAAGTAAGGCCGGATATCCCTGCAGTGAATTGAATGCAGGCTCGTCTTGCATCTCCCAAGACGAAGGGATGTCTGAATCCCCTGTGGAGACGACAGAGAAATACCTAATTCTCCTCCTCCTCGCGACCGGAGGCCTCACATCCTTTGAAAACTCGAGAGGTCCGCGGAGATCAATGCTTCCAAAGGAGACGATGCCTGACTCCTCTTGCAAATGGATAGGAGTCCCAGGATCCCTGTGGCACGTGGAAAGGGACCCTGGGTTTCCCGCCTCACGTGGAGACACGTCCCAATTGCCATGCCAAGACTCGAGGAGAATCCCGAGGTGTCCCTCGCACCTAGGTAGGAGTCCTGACGTCGCTGAACAAACACGTGTCTGGAACGGCCCTCCCCGTCGTAAATCGAGAATATACCCCAGGTTCCGGCCGCAACTCGAGAAAAACCATGAGACTTACCCCTAGCCGCGAGATGAGGCCCGATTCCCCTGCACTGCATGCAGAGCAATTCTGTGTTCCACATCAAACGTGAAAGGAGCCTTGATTTCCTTGCTGGCACTCCAGAGAAAACCCAAAATCACTGTCTCAAGTCTAGAGGGATCCTGAGGTCACTGGAGCAAGACGAAAGGGCTCCGTGGACCCCAAATCAACTCGAGATGAGAGCTTAGTCCCTGGCTTTGACTCAAGAGGAATACCAACTTTCCACAAGCACCTCAAGAGGAGGCTTCTCCCAGCTACATAGATGTGAGAGGTACCCTGAGTTTGTGGCCTCAAGTGGAATGGACACAGAGATGCTCTGACTCGAAGTAAGGCCGGATATCACTGCAGTGAATTGAATGCAGGCTCGTCTTGCATCTCCCAAGACGAAGGGATGTCTGAATCCCCTGTGGAGACCACAGAGAAAGACCTAGTTCTCCGCCGTATCGCGACCGGAGGCCTCACATCCTTTGAAAACTCGAGACGTCCGCGCAGATCAATGCTTCCAAAGGAGACGATGCCTGACTCCTCTTGAAAATGGTTAGAAGTCCCAGGATCCCTGTCCACATGGACGGGGACCCTGGGTCTCCCGCTTCACGTGGAGACGCGTCCCAATTGCCATGCCAAGACTCGAGGAGAATCCCGAGGTGTCCCTCGCACCTAGGCAGGAGTCCTGACGTCGCTGAACAAACACGTGTCCGGAAGGGCCCTCCCCGTCGTAACTCGAGAATATACCCCAGGTCCCGGCCGCAACTCGAGAAAAACCATGAGACTTCCACCTCGCCGCGAGATGAGGCCCGATTCCCCTGCACAGCGTGCAGAGCAATTCCGTGTTCCACATCAAAAGTGAAAGGAGCCTTGATTTCCTTGATGGCACTCCAGAGAAAACCCAAAGTCACTGTCTCAAGTCTAGAGGGATCCTGAGGTCACTGGAGCAACCCGAAAGGGCTCTGTGGACCCCAAATCAACCCGAGATGAGAGCTTAGTCCCTGGCTTCGACTCAAGTGGAATACCAACTTTCCACAAGCACCTCAAGAGGAGGCTTCTCTCAGCTACAGGTATGTGAGAGGGACCCTGAGTTTGTGGCCTCAAGTGGAATGGACACCGAGATGCTCTGACTCGATGTAAGGCCGGATATCCCTGCAGTGAATTGAATGCAGGCTCGTCTTGCATCTTCCAAGACGAAGGGTTGTCTGAATCCCCTGTGGAGACCACAGAGAAAGACCTAGTACTCCGCCTCATCGCGACCTGAGGCCTCACATCCTTTGAAAACTCGAGAGGTCCACGGAGATCAATGCTTCCAAAGGAGACGATGCCTGACTCCTCTTGAAAATGGATAGGAGTCCCAGGATCCCTGTGGCACGTGGAAAGGGACTCTGGGTCTCCCGCTTCACGTGGAGACGCGTCCCAATTGCCATGCCAAGACTCGTGGAGAATCCCGAGGTGTCCCTCGCACCTAGGCAGGAGTCCTGACGTCGCTGAACAAACACGTGTCCGGAAGGGCCCTCCCTGTCGTAACTCGAGATATACCCCAGGTTCCGGCCGCAACTCAAGAAAAACGATGAGACTTCCCCCTCGCCGCGAGATGAGGCCCGATTCCCCTGCACTGCGTGCAGACCAATTCCGTGTTCCACATCAAACGTGAAAGGAGCCTTGATTTCCTTGATGGCACTCCAGAGAAAACCCAAGACCACTGTCTCAAGTCTGGAGGGATCCTGAGGTCACTGGAGCAACACCAAAGGGCTCCGTGGACCCGAAATTAACTCGAGATGAGAGCTTAGTCCCTGGCTTCGACTCAAGAGGAATACCAACTTTCTACAAGCACCTCAAGAGGAGGCTTCTCTCAGCTACAGGTATGTGAGAGGGACCCTGAGTTTGTGGCCTCAAGTGGAATGGACTCCGAGATGCTCTGATTCGAAGTAAGGCCGGATATCCCTGCAGTGAATTGAATGCAGGCTCGTCTTGCATCTTCCAAGACGAAGGGATGTCTGAATCCCCTGTGGAGACCACAGAGATAGACCTAGTTCTCCGCCTCATCGTGACTGGAGGCCTCACATCCTTAGAAAACTCGAGAGGTCCGCGGGGATCAATGCTTCAAAATGAGACGATTCCTGACTCCTCTTGAAAATGGATCGGAGTCCCAGGATCCCTGTGGCACGTGGAAAGTGACCCTGGGTCTCCCGCCTCACGTGGAGACGCATCCCAATTGCCATGCCAAGACTCGAGGAGAATCCCGAGTTGTCCCTCGCACCTAGGCAGGAGTCCTGACGTCGCTGAACAAACACGTGTCTGGAAGGGCCCTCCCCTTCGTAACTCGAGAATATACCCCAGGTTCCGGCCGCATCTCGTGAAAAACCATGAGATTTCCCCCTCGCCGCGAGTTGAGGCCCGATTCCCCTGCACTGCATGCAGAGCAATTCCGTGTTCCACATCAAACGTGAAAGGAGCCTTGATTTCCTTGATGGCACTCCAGAGAAAATCCAAGATCACTGTCTCAAGCCTAGAGGGATCCTGAGGTCACTGGACCAACAGGAAAGGGCTCCGTGGACCCCAAATCAAATCGAGATGAGAGCTTAGTCCCTGGCTTCGACTCAAGAGGAATACCAACTTTCCACAAGCACCTCAAGAGGAGGCTTCTCTCAGATATAGGTGTATTTGAGGGACCCTGAGTTTGTGGCCTCAAGTGGAATCGACACCGAGATGCTCTGACTCGAAGTAAGGCCGGATATCCCTGCAGTGAATTGAATGCAGGCTCGTCTTGCATCTCTCAAGACGAAGGGTTGTCTGAATCCCCTGTGGAAACCACAGAGAAAGACCTATTCCTCCAGCTCTACGCAACCGGAGACCTCATATACTTTAAAAACTCGAGAGGTCTGCGGAGATCAATACTTCCGAAGTAGACGATGCCTGACTCCTCTTGAAAATGGATAGGAGTCCCAGGATACCTGTGGCACGTGGAAAGGGACCGTGGATCTCCCGCCTCACGTGGAGACCCGTCCCAATTGCCATGCCAAGACTCGAGGAGAATCCCGAGGTTTCCCTCGCACCTAGGCAGGAGTCCTGACGTCGCTGAACAAACACGTGTCTGGAAGGGCCCTCCCCGTCATAACTCGAGAATATACCCCAGCTTCCGGCCGAAACTCGAGAAAAACCATGAGACTTCCCCCTCGCCACGAGATGAGGCCCGATTCCCCTATACTGCGTGCAGAGCAATTCCGTGTTCCACATCAAAAGCGAAAGGAGCCTAGATTTCCTAGATGGCACTAGAGAAAACCCAAGGTCACTGTCTCAAGTCTAGAGGGATCCTGAGGTCACTGGAGCAACACCAAAGGGCTCCGTGGACCCCAAATCAACTCGTGATGAGAGATAAATCCCTGGCTTCGACTCAAGAGGAATACCAAATTTCCACAAGCACCACAAGAGGAGGCTTCTCTCAGCTACAGGTATGTGAGAGGGCCCCTGAGTTTGTGGCCTCAAGTGGAATGGACACCGAGATGCTCTGACTCGAAGTAAGGCCGGATATCCCTGCAGTGAATTGAATGCAGGCTCGTCTTGCATCTCCCAAGACGAAGGGATGTCTGAATCCCCTGTGGAGACCACAGAGAAAGACCTAGTCCTCCGCCTCATCGCGACCGGAGGCCTCACATCCTTTGAAAACTCTAGAGGTCTGCGGAGATCAATGCTTCCAAAGGAGACGATGCCTGACTCCTCTTGAAAATGGATAGGAGTCCCAGGATCCCTGTGGCACGTGGAAAGGGACCCTGGGTCTCCCGCCTCACGTGGAGACGCGTCCCAATTGCCATGCCAAGACTCGAGGAGAATCCCGAGGTGTCCCTCGCACCTAGGCAGGAGTCCTGACGTCGCTGAACAAACACGTGTCTGAAAGGGCCCTCCCCGTCGTAACTCGAGAATATACCCCAGGTTTCGGCCGCAATCGAATAAAACCATGAGATTTCCCCCTCGCCGCGAGATGAGGCCCGATTCCCCTGCCCTGCGTGCAGAGCAATACCGTGTTCGACATCAAAATTGACAGGAGCCTTGATTTCCTTGATGGCACTCCAGAGAAAACCCAAGATTACTGTCTTAAGTCTAGAGGGATCCTGTGGTCACTGGAGCAACACGAAAGTGCTCCGTGGACCCCAAATCAACTCGAGATGAGAGCTTAGTCCCTGGCTTCGACTCAAGAGGAATACCAACTTTCCACAAGCACCTCAAGAGGAGGCTTCTCTCAGCTACATGTATGTGAGAGGGACCCTTAGTTTGTGGTCTCAAGTGGAATGGACACCGAGATGCTCTGACTCGAAGTAAGGCCGGATATCCCTGCAGTGAATTGAATGCAGGCTCGTCTTGCATCTCCCAAGATGAAGGGATGTCTGAATCCCCTGTGGAGACCACAGAGAAAGACTTAGTCCTCCGCCTCATCGCGACCAGAGGCCTCACATCCTTTGAAAACTCGAGAGGTCTGCAGAGATCAATGCTTCCAAAGGAGCCGATGCCCGACTCCTCTTGAAAATGGATAGGAGTCCCAGGATCCCTGTGGCACGTGGAAAGGGACCCTGGGTCTCCCGCCTCACGTGGAGACGCGTCCCACTTGCCATGCCAAGACTCGAGGAGAATCCCGAGGTGTCCCTCGCACCTAGGCAGGAGTCCTGAGGTTGCTGAACAAACACGTGTCTGGAAGGGCCCTCCCCGTCGTAACTCGAGAATATACCCCAGGTTGCGGCCGCAACTCGAGAAAAACCATGAGACTTCCCCCTCGCCGCGACATGAAGCCCGATTCCCCTGGACTGCGTGCAGAGCAATTCCGTGTTCCACATCAAACGTGAAAGGAGCCTTGATTTCCTTCATGGCACTCCAGAGAAAACCCAAGATCACTGTCTCAAGTCTAGAGGGATCCTAAGGTCACTGGAGCAACACGAAAGGGCTCCATGGACCCCAAATCAACTCGAGATGAGAGCTTAGTCCCTGGCTTCGACTCAAGAGGAATATCAACTTTCCACAATCACCTCAAGAGGAGGCTTCTCTCAGCTACAGGTATGTGAGAGGGCCCCTGAGTTTGTGGCCTCAAGTGGAATGGACACCGAGATGCTCTGACTCGAAGTAAGGCCGGATATCCCTGCAGTGAATTGAAAGCAGGCTCGTCTTGCATCTCCCAAGACGAAGGGAGGTCTGAATCCCCTGAGGAGATGACAGAGAAAGACCGAGTTCTCCGCCTCATCGCGACCGGAGGCCTCACATCCATTGAAAACTCGAGAGTTTCGCAGAGATCAATGTTTCCAAAGGAGACGATGCCTGACTCCTCTTGAAAATGGATAGGAGTCGCAGGATCCCTGTGGCACGTGGAAAGGGACCCTGTGTCTCCCGCCTCATGTGGAGATGCCTTCCATTTGCCATGCCAAGACTCGAGGAGAATCCCGAGGTGTCCCTCGCACCTAGGCAGGAGTCCTGACGTCGCTGAACAAACACGTGTCTGGAAGGGCCCTCCCCATCGTAACTCGAGAATATACCCCAGGTTCCGGCCGCAACTCGAGAAAAACCATGAGACTTCCCCCTCGCCGCGACATGAAGCCCGATTCCCCTATACTGCCTGCAGAGCAATTCCGTGTTCCACATCAAACGTGAAAGGAGACTTGATTTCCTTGATGGCACTCCAGAGAAAACCCAAGATCACTGTCTCAAGTCTAGAGGGATCCTGAGGTCACTGGAGCAACACAAAAGGGCTCCGTGGACCCCAAATCAACTCGAGATGAGAGCTTAGTCCCTGGCTTTGAATCGAGAAGAATGCCAACTTTCCACAAGCACCTCAAGAGGAGGCTTCTCTCAGCTACAGGTATGTGAGAGGGACCCTGAGTTTGTGGCCTCAAGTGGAATGGACACCGAGATGCTCTGACTCGAAGTAAGGCCGGATATCCCTGCAGTGAATTGAATGCAGGCTCGTCTTGCATCTCCCAAGACGAAGGGATGTCTGAATCCGCTGTGGAGACCACAGAGAAAGACCTAGTCCTCCGCCTCATCGCGACCGGAGGCCTCACATCCTTTGAAAATTCGAGAGGTATGCGGAGATAAATGCTTCCAAAGGAGACGATGCCTGACTCCTCTTGAAAATGGATAGGAGTCCCAGGATCCCTGTTGCACGTGGAAAGGGACCCTGGGTCTCCCGCCTCACGTGGAGACGTGTCCAAATTGCCATGCCAAGACTCGAGGTGAATCCCGAGGTGTCCCTCGCACCTAGGCAGGAGTCCTGACGTCGCTGAACAAACACGTGTCTGGAAGGGCCCTCCCCGTCGTAACTCGAGATTATACCCCAGGTTCCGGCCGCAACTCGAGAAAAACCATGAGACTTCCCCCTCGCCGCGAGATGAGCCCCGATTCCCCTGCACTGCATGCAGAGCAATTCCGTGTTCCACATCAAACGTGAAAGGAGCCTTGATTTCGTTGATGGCACTCCAGAGAAAACCCAAGATCACCGTCTCAAGTCTAGAGGGATCCTAAGGTCAGTGGAGCAACACAAAAGGGCTCCGTGGACCCCAAATCAAGTCGAGATGAGAGCTTAGTCCCTGGCTTAGACTCAAGAGGAATACCAACTTTCCACAAGCACCTCAAGAGGAGGCTTCTCTCAGCTACAGGTATATTTGAGGACCCCGAGTTTGTGGCCTCAAGTGGAATGGACACCGAGATGCTCTGACTCGAAGTAAGGCCGGATATCCCTGCAATGAATTGAATGCAGGCTCGTCTTGCTTCTCCCAAGACGAAGGGATGTCTGAATCCCCTGTGGAGACCACAGAGAAAGACCTAGTCCTCCACCTCATCGTGACCGGAGGCCTCACATCCTTAGAAAACTCGAGAGGTCTGCAGAGATCAATGCTTGCAAAGGAGACGATGCGCGACTACTCTTGAAAATGGATAGGAGTCCTAGGATCCTTGTGGCACGTGGAAAGGGACCCTGCGTCTCCCGCCTCATGTGGAGACGCATCCCAATTGCCATGCCAAGACTCGAGGAGAATCCCGAGGTGTCCCTCGCACCTAGGCAGGAGTCCTGATGGCGCTGAACAAACACATGTCTGGAAGGGCCCTCCCCGTCGTAACTCGAGAATATACCCCAGGTTCCGGCCGCAACTCGAGAAAAACCATGAGATTTCCCCCTCGCCGCGAGATGAAGCCCGATTCCCCTGCACTGCGTGCAGAGCAATTCCGTTTTCCACATCAAACGTTAAAGGAGCCTTGATTTCCTTGATGGCACTCCAGAGAAAACCCAAGTTCACTGTCTCAAGTCTAGAGGGATCCTGAGGTCACTGGAGCAACACGAAAGGGCTCCGTGGACCCCAAATCAACTCGAGATGAGAGCTTAGTCCCTGGCTTCGACTCAAGAGGAATACCAACTTTCCACAAGCACCTCAAGAGGAGGCTTCTCTCAGCTACAGGTATGTGAGAGGGACCCTGAGTTTGTGGCCTCAAGTGGAATGGACACCGAGATGCTCTGACTCGAAGTAAGGCCGGATATCCCTGCAGTGAATTGAATGCAGGCTCGTCTTGCATCTCCCAAGACGAAGGGTTGTCTGAATCCCCTGTGGAGACCACAGAGAAAGACCTCGTTCTCCGCCTCATCGAGTCCAGAGGCCTCACATCCTTTGAAAACTCGAGAGGTCGGCGGAGATCAATGCTTCCAAAGGAGAAGATGCCTGACTCTTCTTGAAAATGTATAGGAGTCCCAGGATCCCTGTGATACGTGGAAAGGGACCCTGGGTCTCCCGCCTCACGTGGAGACGCATCCCAAGTGCCATGCGAAGACTCCAGGAGAATCCCGAGGTTTCCCTCGCACCTAGGCAGGAGTCCTGACGTCGCTGAACAAACACGTGTCTGGAAGGGCACTCCCCGTCGTAACTCGAGAATATACCCCAGGTTCCGGCCGCAACTCGAGAAAAACCATGAGACTTCCCCCTCGCCGCTGGATGAGGCCCGATTCCCCTGCACTGCGTGCAGAGCAATTCCGTGTTCCACATCAAACGTGAAAGGAGCCTTGATTTCCTTGATGTCACTGCAGAGAAAACCCAAGATCACTGTCTCAAGTCTAGAGGGATCCTGAGGTTACTGGAGCAACACGAAAGGGCTCTGTGGACCCCAAATCAACTCGAAATGAGAGCATAGTCCCTGGCTTCCACTCAAGAGGAATACCAACTTTCCACAAGCACCTCAAGAGGAGGCTTCTCTCAGCTACAGGTATGTGAGAGGGACCCTGAGTTTGTGGCCTCAAGTGGAATGGACACCGAGATGCTCTGCCTCGAAGTAAGGCCGGATATCCCTGCAGTGGATTGAATTCAGGCTCGTCTTGCATCTCCCAAGACGAAGGGTTGTCTGAATCCCCTGTGGAGACCACAGAGAAAGACCTAATTTTCCGCCTCATCGCGACCGGTGGCCTCACATCCTTTGAAAACTCGAGAGGTCTGCAGATATCAATGCTTCCAAAGGAGACGATGCCTGACTCCTCTAGAAAATGGATAGGAGTCCCAGGATCCCTGTGGCACGAGGAAAGGGACCCTGGGTCTCCCGCCTCACGTGGAGACGCGTCCCAATTGCCATGCCAAGACTCGAGGAGAATCCCGAGGTGTCCCTCGCACCTAGGCAGGAGTCCTGACGTCGCTGAACAAACTCGTGTCTGGAAGGGCCCTCCCCGTCCTAACTTGAGAATATACCCCAGGTTCCGGCCGCAACTCGAGAAAAACCATGAGACTTCCCCATCGCCTCGAGATGAGGCCCGATTCCCCTGCACTGCGTGCAGAGTAATTCCGTGTTCCACATCAAACGTGAAAGGAGCCTTGATTTCCTTGATGGCACTCCAGAGAAAACCCAAGATCACTGTCTCAAGTCTAGAGGGATCCTGAGGTCACTGGAGCAACAGGAAAGGGCTCCGTGGTCCCCAAATCAACTCGAGATGAGAGCTTAGTCCCTGGCTTCAAATTGAGAGGAATACCAACTTTCCACAAGCACCTCAAGAGGAGGCTTCTCTCAGCTACAGGTATGTGAGAGGGAAACTGAGTTTCTGGCCTCAAGTGGAATGGACACCGAGATGCTCTGACTCGAAGTAAGGCCGGATATCCCTGCAGTGAATTGAATGCAGGCTCGTCTTGCATCTCCCAAGACGAAGGGTTGTCTGAATCCCCTGTGGAGACAACAGAGAAAGACCAGGTCCTCCGCCTCAACGCGACCGGAGGCCTCACATCCTTTGAAAACTCGAGAGGTCCGCGAAGATCAACACTTCTGAAGGAGACGATGTCTGACTCCTCTTAAAAATGGATAGGAGTCCCAGGATACCTGTGGCACGTGGAAAGGGACCCTGGGTCTCCCGCCTCACGTGGAGACGCGTCCCAATTGCCATGCCAAGACTCGAGGAGAATCCCGAGGTGTCCCTCGCACCTAGGCAGGAGTCCTGACGTCGCTGAACAAACACGTGTCTGGAAGGGCCCTCCCCGTCGTAACTCGAGAATATACCCCAGGTTCCGGCCGCAACTCGAGAAAAACCATGAGACTTCCCCATCGCCGCGAGATGAGGCCCGATTCCCCTGCCCTGCGTGCAGAACAATTCCGTATTCCACATCAAAAATGAAAGGAGCCTTGATTTCCTTGATGGCTCTCCAGAGAAAACCCAAGATCACTGTCTCAAGTCTAGAGGGATCCTGAGGTCACTGGAGCAACACAAAAGGGCTCCGTGGACCCCAAATCAACTCGAGATGAGAGCTTAGTCCCTAGCTTTGACTCAAGAGGAATACCAACTTTCCACAAGCACCTCAAGAGGACGCTTCTCTCAGCTACAAGTATGTGAGAGGGACCCTGAGTTTGTGGCCTCAAGTGGAATGGACACCGAGATGCTCTGACTCGAAGTAAGGCCGGATATCCCTGCAGTGAATTGAATGCAGGCTCGTCTTGCATCTCCCAAGACGAAGGGATGTCTGAATCCCCTGTGTAGACCACAGAAAAAGACCTTGTCCTCCGTCTCATCGTGACCGGAGGCCTCACATCCTTTGAAAACTCGAGAGGTCTGCAGAGATCAATGCTTCCAAAGGAGACGATGCCTGACTCCTCTTGAAAATGGATAGGAGTCCCAGGATCACTGTGGCACGTGGAAAGGGACACTGGGTCTCCCGCCTCTCGTGGAGACGCGTCCCAATTGCCATGCCAAGACTCGAGGAGAATCCCGAGGTGTCCCTCGCACCTAGGCAGGAGCCCTGACGTCGCTGAACAAACACGTGTCTGGAAGGGCCCTCCCCGTCGTAACTCGAGAATATACCCCAGGTTCCGGCCGCAACTCGAGAAAAACCATGAGACTTCCCCCTCGCCGCGAGATGAGGCCCGATTCCCCTGCCCTGCGTGCAGAGCAATTCCGTTTCCATATCAAAAATGAAAGGAGCCTTGATTTCCTTGATGACACTCCAGAGAAAACCCAAGATCACTGTCTCAAGTCTAGAGGGATCCTGAGGTCACTGGAGCAACACGAAAGGGCTCCGTGGAGCCCAAATCAACTCGAGATGAGAGCTTAGTCCCTGGCTTCAAATCGAGAGGAATACCAACTTTCCACAAGCACCTCAAGAGGAGGCTTCTCTCAGCTACAGGTATGTGAGAGGGACCCTGAGTTTGTGGCCTCAAGTGGAATGGACACCGAGATGCTCTGATTCGAAGTAAGGCCGGATATCCCTGCAGTGAATTGAATGCAGGCTCGTCTTGCATCTCCCAAGACGAAGGGTTGTCTGAATCCCCTGTGGAGACAACAGAGAAAGACCAGGTCCTCCGCCTCAACGCGACCGGAGGCCTCACATCCTTTGAAAACTCGAGAGGTCCGCGAAGATCAACACTTCTGAAGGAGACGATGCCTGACTCCTCTTGAAAATGGATAGGAGTCCCAGGATACCTGTGGCACGTGGAAAGGGACCCTGGGTCTCCCGCCTCACGTGGAGACGCGTCCCAATTGCCATGCCAAGACTCGAGGAGAATCCCGAGGTGTCCCTCGCACCTAGGCAGGAGTCCTGACGTCGCTGAACAAACACGTGTCTGGAAGGGCCCTCCCCGTCGTAACTCGAGAATATACCCCAGGTTCCGGCCGCAACTCGAGAAAAACCATGAGACTTCCCCATCGCCGCGAGATGAGGCCCGATTCCCCTGCCCTGCGTGCAGAACAATTCCGTATTCCACATCAAAAATGAAAGGAGCCTTGATTTCCTTGATGGCACTCCAGAGAAAACCCAAGATCACTGTCTCAAGTCTAGAGGGATCCTGAGGTCACTGGAGCAACACAAAAGGGCTCCGTGGACCCCAAATCAACTCGAGATGAGAGCTTAGTCCCTGGCTTTGATTCAAGAGGAATACCAACTTTCCACAAGCACCTCAAGAGGACGCTTCTCTCAGCTACAAGTATGTGAGAGGGACCCTGAGTTTGTGGCCTCAAGTGGAATGGACACCGAGATGCTCTGACTCGAAGTAAGGCCGGATATCCCTGCAGTGAATTGAATGCAGGCTCGTCTTGCATCTCCCAAGACGAAGGGATGTCTGAATCCCCTGTGTAGACCACAGAAAAAGACCTTGTCCTCCGTCTCATCGTGACCGGAGGCCTCACATCCTTTGAAAACTCGAGAGGTCTGCAGAGATCAATGCTTCCAAAGGAGACGATGCCTGACTCCTCTTGAAAATGGATAGGAGTCCCAGGATCACTGTGGCACGTGGAAAGGGACACTGGGTCTCCCGCCTCTCGTGGAGACGCGTCCCAATTGCCATGCCAAGACTCGAGGAGAATCCCGAGGTGTCCCTCGCACCTAGGCAGGAGCCCTGACGTCGCTGAACAAACAAGTGTCTGGAAGGGCCCTCCCCGTCGTAACTCGAGAATATACCCCAGGTTCCGGCCGCAACTCGAGAAAAACCATGAGACTTCCCCCTCGCCGCGAGATGAGGCCCGATTCCCCTGCCCTGCGTGCAGAGCAATTCCGTTTCCATATCAAAAATGAAAGGAGCCTTGATTTCCTTGATGACACTCCAGAGAAAACCCAAGATCACTGTCTCAAGTCTAGAGGGATCCTGAGGTCACTGGAGCAACACGAAAGGGCTCCGTGGAGCCCAAATCAACTCGAGATGAGAGCTTAGTCCCTGGCTTCAAATCGAGAGGAATACCAACTTTCCAAAAGCACCTCAAGAGGAGGCTACTCTCAGCTAATGGTATGTGAGAGGGACCCTGAGTTTGTGGCCTCAAGTGGAATGGACACCGGGATGCTCTGACTCGAAGTAAGGCCAGATATCCCTGCAGTGAATTGAATGCAGGCTCGTCTTGCATCTCCCAAGACGGAGGGATGTCTGAATCCCCTGTGGAGACCACAGAGAAAGACCTAGTCCTCCGCCTCATCGAGACGGGAGGCATCACATCCTTTGAAAACTCGAGAGGTCTGCGGAGATCAATGCTTCCAAAGGAGAAGATGCCTGACTCTTCTTGAAAATGGATAGGAGTCCCAGGATCCCTGTGGCACGTCGAAAGGGACCCTGGGTCTCCCACCTCACGTGGAGACGCATCCCCATTGCCATGCCAAGACTCGAGGAGAATCCCAAGGTGTCCCTCGCACCTAGACAGGAGTCCTGACGTCGCTGAACAAACACGTGTCTGGAAGGGCCCTCCCCGTCGTAACTCGAGAATATACCCCAGGTTCTGGCCGCGACTCGAGAAAAACCATGAAACTTCCCCCTCGCCGCGAGATGAGGCCCGATTCCCCTGCACTGCGTGCAGAGCATTTCCGAGTTCCACATCAAACGTGAAAGGACCCTTGATTTCCTTGATGGCACTCCAGAGAAAACCCAAGATCTCTGTCTCAAGTCTAGAGGGATCCTGAGGTCACTGGAGCAACACGAAAGGGATCCGTATAACCCAAATCAACTCGAGATGAGAACTTAGTCCCTGGCTTCGACTCAAGAGGAATACCAACTTTACACAAGCCCCTCAAGTGGAGGCTACTCTCAGCTAATGGTATGTGAGAGGGACCCTGAGTTTGTCGCCTCAAGTGGAATGGAAACCGAGATGCTCTGACTCGAAGTAAGGCCAGATATCCCTGCAGTGATTTGAATGCAGGCTCGTCTTGCATCTCCCAATACGAAGGGATGTCTGAATGCCCTGTGGAGACCACAGAGAAAGACCTAGTCCTCCGACTCATCGCGACCGGAGGCCTCACATCCTTTGAAAACTGGAGAGGTCCGCGGAGATCAATGCTTCCAAAGGAGTCGATGCCTGACGCCTCTTGAAAATGGATAGGAGTCCCAGGATCCCTGTGGCACGTCGAAAGGGACCCTGGGTCTCCCGCCTCACGTGGAGACGCGTCCCAATTGCCATGCCAAGACTTGAGGAGAATCCCGAGGTGTCCCTCGCACCTAGGCAGGAGTCCTCACGTCGCTGAACAAACACGTGTCTGGAAGGGCCCTCCCCGTCGTAACTAGAGAATATACCCCAGGTTCCGGCCGCAACTTGAGAAAATCATGAGACTTCCCCCTCGCCGCGAGATGAGGCCCGATTCCCCTGCACTGCGTGCAGAGCAATTCCGTGTTCAACATCAAACGTGAAAGGAGCCTTGATTTCCTTGATGGCACTCCAGAGAAAACCCAAGATCACTGGCTCAAGTCTAGAGGGATCCTGAGGTCACTGGAGCAACACGAAAGGGCTCCGAGGAGCCCAAATCAACTCGAGATGAGAGCTTAGTCCCTGGCTTGGACTCAAGAGGAATACCGACTTTCCACAAGCACCTCAAGAGGAGGCTTCTCTCAGCTAAGGTATGTGAGAGGGACTCTGAGTTTGTGGCCTCAAGTGGAATGGACACCGAGATGCTCTGACTCGAAGTAAGCCCGGATATCCCAGTAGTGAATTGAATGCAGGCTCGTCTTGCATCTCCCAAGACGAAGGGATGTCTGAATCCGCTGTGGAGATGACAGAGAAAGAACTAGTCCTCAGCCTCATCGCGTCCGGAGGCCTCACATCCTTTGAAAACTCGAGAGGTCTGACAGATCAATGCTTCCAAAGGAGACGATGCCTGACTCCTCCTGAAAATGGATAGGATTCCCAGGATCCCTGTGGCACGTGGAAAGGGACCCTGGGTCTCCCGCCTCACGTGGAGACGCGTCCCAATTGCCATGCCAAGACTCGAGGAGAATCCCGAGGTATTCCTCGCACCTAGGCAGGACTCCCGACGTCGCTGAACAAACACGTGTCTCGAAGGGCCCTCCCCGTGGTAACTCGAGAATATACCCCAGGTTCCGGCCGCATCTCGAATAAATCCATGAGACTTCCCCCTCGCAGAGAGATGAGGCCCGATTCCCCTACACTGCGTGCAGAGCAATTTCGTGTTCCACATCAAACGAGAAAGGAGCCTTGATTTCCTTGATGGCACTCTAGACAAAACCCAAGATCACTGTCTCAAGTCTGGAGGGATCCTGAGGTCACTGGAGCAACACCAAAGCGCTCTGTGGACCCCAAATCAACTCGAGATGAGAGCTTTGTCCCTGGCTTCGACTCAAGAGGAATACCAAATTTCCACAAGCACCTCAAGAGGAGGCTTCTCTCAGCTACAGGTATGTGAGAGGGACCCAGAGTTTGTGGCCTCAAGTGGAATGGACACCGAGATGCTCGGACTCGAAGTAAGCCCGGATATTCCTGCAGTGAATTGAATGCAGGCTCTTCTTGCATCTCCCAAGACGAAGGGATGTCTGAATCCCCTGTGGAGACGACAGAGAAAGACCAGTCCTCCGCCTCATCGCGACCGGAGGAATCACATCCTTTGAAAACTCGAGAGGTCTGCAGAGATCAATGCTTCCAAAGGAGACGATGCCTGACTCCTCTTGAAAATGGATAGGAGTCTCAGGATCACTGTGGCACGTGGAAAGGGACACTGGGTCTCCCGCCTCACGTGGAGACGCGTCCCAATTGCCATGCCAAGACTCGAGGAGAATCGCGAGGTGTCCCTCGCACCTAGGCAGGAGTCCTGACGTCGCTGAACAGACACGTGTCTGGAAGGGCCCTCCCCGTCGTAACTCGAGAATATACCCCAGGTTCCGGCCGCAACTCGAGAAAAAACATGAGACTTCCACCTCGCCGCGAGATGAGGCCAGATTCCAATGCACTGCGTGCAGAGCAATTCCGTGTTCCACATCAAACGTGAAAGGACCCTTGATTTCCTTGAGGGCACTCCAGAGAAAACCCAAGATCACTGTCTCAAGTCTAGAGGGATCCTGAGGACACTGGAGCAACACGAAATTTCTCCGTGGACCCCAAATCAACTCGAGATGAGAGCTTAGTCCCTGGCTTCGACTCAAGAGGAATACCAACTTTCCACAAGCACCTCAAGAGGAGGGTTCTCTCAGCTACAGGTATGTGAGAGGGACCCTGAGATTGTGGCCTCAAGTGGAATGGACACCGAGATGCTCTGACTCGAAGTAAGGCCGGATATCCCTGCAGTGAATTGAATGCAGGCTCGTCTTGCATCTCCCAAGACGAAGGGATGTCTGATTCCCCGGTGGAGACGACAGAGAAAGACCTAGTCGTCCCCCTCGTCGCGACCGGAGGCCTCACAACCTTTGAAAACTCGAGAGGTATGCGGAGATCAATGCTTCCAAAGGAGACGATGCCTGACTCCTCTTGAAAATGGATAGGAGTCCCAGGATCCCTGTGGCCCGTGGAAAGGGACCATGGGTCTCCCGCCTCACGTGGAGACGCGTCCCCATTGGCATGCCAAGACTCCAGGAAAATCCCGAGGTGTCCCTCGCACCTAGGCAGGAGTCCTGACGTCGCTGAACAAACACGTGTCTGGAAGGGCCCTCCCCTTCGTAACTCGAGAATATACCCCAGGTTCCGGACGCAATTCGAGAAAAACCATGAGACTTC
The DNA here is from genome assembly GCF_033118175.1 of Dama dama. Lineage (NCBI taxonomy): Eukaryota > Metazoa > Chordata > Mammalia > Artiodactyla > Cervidae > Dama > Dama dama. The sequence goes on along the minus strand of NC_083697.1, from coordinate 5,296,923 downwards.
CCACTCGCCGTGAGATGAGGCCCGATTCCCCTGCACTGCGTGCAGAGCAATTCCGTGTTCCACATCAAACGTGAAAAGAGCCTTGATTTCCTTGATGGCACTCCAGAGAAAACCCAAGTTCACTGTCTCAAGTCTAGAGGGATCCTGAGGTCACTGGAGCAACATGAAAGGGCTCCGTGGACCCCAAATCAACTCGAGATGAGAGCTTAGTCCCTGGCTTGGACTCAAGAGGAATACCGACTTTCCACAAGCACCTCAAGAGGAGGCTTCTCTCAGCTAAAGTATGTGAGAGGGACTCTGAGTTTGTGGCTTCAAGTGGAATGGACACCTAGATGCTCTGACTCGAAGTAAGCCCGGATATCCCAATAGTGAATTGAATGCAGGCTGGTCTTGCATCTCCCAAGATGAAGGGATGTCTGAATCCCCTGTGGAGACCACAGAGAAAGACCTAGTCCTCCGTCTCATCGCGACCGGAGGCCTCACATCCTTTGAAAACTCGAGAGATCCGCTGAGATCAATGCTTCCAAAGGAGACGATGCCTGACTCCTGTTGAAAATGGATAGGAGTCCCAGGATCCCTGTGGCACGTCGAAAGGGACCCTGGGTCTCCCGCCTCACGTGGAGACGCGTCCCCATTGCCATGCCAAGACTCGAGGAGAATCCCGAGGTGTCCCTCGCACCTAGGCAGGAGTCCTGACGTCGCTGAACAAACACGTGTCTGGAAGGGCCCTCCCCGTCGTAACTCGAGAATATACCCCAGGTTCCGGCCGCAACTCGAGAAAAACCATGAGACTTCCCCCATGCCACGAGGTGAGGCCCGATTCCCCTGCACTGCATGCAGAGCAATTCCGTGTTCCACATCAAACATGAAAGGAGCCTTGATTTCCTTGATGGCACTCCAGAGAAAACCCAAGATCACTGTCTAGAGTCTAGAGGGATCCTGAGGTCACTGGAGCAACACGAAAGGGCTCAGTGGACCTCAAATCAACTCGAGATGAGAGCTTAGTCCCTGGCTTCGACTCAAGGGGAATACCAACTTTCCACAAGCACCTCAAGAGGAGGCTTCTCTCAGCTACAGGTATGTGAGAGAGACCCTGAGTTTGTGGCCTCAAGTGGAATGCACACGGAGATGCTCTGACTCGAAGTAAGGCCGGATATCCCTGCAGTGAATTGAATGCAGGCTTGTCTTGCATCTCCCAAGACGAAGGGATGTCTGAATCCCCTGTGGAGACCACAGAGAAAGTCCTAGTCCTCCACCTCAACATGACCGGAGGCCTCACATCCTTTGAAAACTCGAGAGGTCCGCAGAGATCAATGCTTCCAAAGGAGACGATGCCTGACTCCTCTTGAAAATGGATAGGAGTCTTAGGATCACTGTGGCACGTGGAAAGGGACCCTGGGTCTCCCGCCTCACGTGGAGACGCGTCCGCATTGCCATGCCAAGACTCGAGGAGAATCCCGAGGTGTCCCTCGCACCTAGGCAGGAGTCCTGACGTCGCTGAACAAACATGTGTCTGGAAGGGCCCTCCCCGTCGTAACTCGAGAATATACCCCAGGTTCCGGCCGCAACTCGAGAAAAACCATGAGACGTCCCCCTCGCCGCTGGATGAGGCCCGATTCCCCTGCACTGCGTGCAGAGCAATTCCATGTTCCACATCAAACGTGAAAGGAGCCTTGATTTCGTTGATGGCACTCCAGAGAAAACCCAAGATCACTGTCTCAAGTCTAGAGGGATCCTGAGGTCACTGGAGCAACACGAAAGGGCTCCGTGGACCCCAAATCAACTCGAGATGAGAGCTTAGTCCCTGGCTTCGACTCAAGGGGAATACCAACTTTGCACAAGCACCTCAAGAGGAGGCTTCTCTCAGCTACAGGTATGTGACAGGGACCCTGAGTTTGTGGCCTCAAGTGGAATGGACACGGAGATGCTCTGACTCCAAGTAAGGCCGGATATCCCTGCAGTGAATTGAATGCAGGCTCGTCTTACATCTCCCAAGACGAAGGGATGTCTGAATCCCCTGTGGAGACCACAGAGAAAGACCGAGTTCTCCGCCTCATCGCGACCGGAGTCCTCACATCCTTTGAAAACTAGAGAGGGCCGCGGAGATCAATGCTTCCAAAGGAGACGATGCCTGACTCCTCTTGAAAATGGATAGGAGTCCCAGGATCCCTGTGGCACGTGGAAAGGGACCCTGGGTCTCCCGCCTCACGTGGAGAAGCGTCCCAATTGCCATGCCAAGACTCGAGGAGAATCCCGAGGTGTCCCTAGCACCTAGGCAGGAGTCCTGACGTCGCTGAACAAACACGTGTCTGGAAGGGCCCTCCCCGTCGTAACTCGAGAATATACCCGAGGTTCCGGCCGCAACTCGAGAAAAACCATGAGACTTCCCCATCCCCGCGAGATGAGGCCCGATTCCCCTGCACTGCGTGCAGAGCAATTCCGTATTCCACATCAAAAATGAAAGGAGCCTTGATTTCCTTGATGGCACTCCAGAGAAAACCCAAGATCACTGTCTCAAGTCTAGAGGGATCCTGAGGTCACTGGAGCAACACGAAAGGGCTCCGTGGACCCCAAATCAACTCCAGATGAGAGCTTAGTCCCTGGCTTCAAATCGAGAGGAATACCAACTTTCCACAAGCACCTCAAAAGGAGGCTTCTCTCATCTACAGGTATGTGAGAGGGACCCTGAGTTTGTGGCCTCAAGTGGAATGGACACGGAGATGCTCTGACTCAAAGTAAGGCCAGATAACCCTGCAGTGAATTGAATGCAGGCTCGTCTTGCATCTCCCAAGACGAAGGGTTGTCTGAATCCCCTGTGGAGACCACAGAGAAAAACCTAGTCCTCCGCCTCATCGCGACCAGAGGCCTCACATCCTTTGAAAATTCGAGAGGTCCGCGGAGATCAATGCTTCCAACGGAGACGATGCCTGACGCCTCTTGAAAATGGATAGGAGTCCCAGGATCCCTGTGGCATGTGGAAAGGGACCCTGGGTCTCCCGCCTCACGTGGAGACGCGTCCCAATTGCCATGCCAAGACTTGAGGAGAATCCCGAGGTGTCCCTCGCACCCAGGCAGGAGTCCTGACGTCGCTGAACAAACACGTGTCTGGAAGGGCCCTCCCCGTCGTAACTCGAGAATATACCCCAGGTTCCGGCCGCAACTCGAGAAAAACCATGAGACTTCCCCCTCGCCGCGAGATGAGGCCCGATTCCCCTGCACTGAGTGCAGAGCAATTCCGTGTTCCACATCAAACGTGAAAGGAGCCTTGATTTCCTTGATGGCACACCAGAGAAAACCCAAGATCACTGTCTCAAGTTTAGAGGGATCCTGAGGTCACTGGAGCAACACGAAAGGGCTCCGTGGACCCCAAATCAACTCGAGATGAGAGATTAGTCCATGGCTTCAACTCAAGAGGAATACGAACTTTCCACAAGCCCCTCAAGAGGAGGCTTCTCTCAACTACAGGTATGTGAGAGGGACCCTGAGTTTGTGGCCTCAAGTGGAATGGACACCGAGATGCTCTGACTCGAAGTAAGGCCGGATATCCCTGCAGTGAATTGAATGCAGGCTCATCTTGCATCTCCCAAGACGAAGGGATGTCTGAATCCCCTGTGCAGAACACAGAGAAAGACCTAGTCCTCCGCCTCAACGCGACTGGAGGCCTCACATCCTTTGAAAACTCGAGAGGTCCGCGGAGATCAATGCTTCCAACGGAGACGATGCCTGACTCCTCTTGAAAATGGATAGGAGTCCCAGCATACCTGTGGCACGTGGAAAGGGAACCTGGGTCTCCCGCCTCACGTGGAGACGCGTCCCAATTGCCATGCCAAGACTCGAGGAGAATCCCGAGGTGTCCCTCGCACCTAGGCAGGAGTCCTGACGTCGCTGAACAAACCCGTGTCTGGAAGGGCCCTCCCCGTCGTAACTCGAGAATATACCCCAGGTTCCGGCCGCAACTCGAGGAAAACCATGAGACTTCCCACTCTCCGCGAGATGAGGCCCGATTCCCCTGGGCTGCGTGCAGAGGAATTCCGTGTTCCACATCAAACGTGATAGGAGCCTTGATTTCCTTGATGGCACTCCAGAGAAAACCCAAGATCACTGTCTCAAGTCTAGAGGGATCCTGAGGTCACTGGAGCAACACGAAAGGGCTCCGTGGACACCAAATCAACTCGAGATGAGAGCTTAGTCCCTGGCTTCGACTCAAGAGGAATACCAACTTTCCACAAGCACCTTAAGAGGAGGCTTCTCTCAGTTACAGGTATGTGAGAGCGCCTCTGAGTTTGTGGCCTCAAGTGGAATGGACACCGAGATGCTCTGACTTGAAGTAAGGCCGGATATCCCTGCTGTGAAGTGAATCCAGGCTCGTCTTGCATCTCCCAAGACGAAGGGATGTCTGAATCCCCTGTGGAGACCACAGAGAAAGACCTAATTCTCCGCCTCATCGCGAGCGGAGGCCTCACATCCTTTGAAAACTCGAGAGGTCCGCGGAGATCAATGCTTCCAAAGGAGACGATGCCTGACTCCTCTTGAAAATGGATAGGAGTCCCAGGATCCCTGTGGCACGTGGAAAGGGACCCTGGGTCTCCGGCCTCACGTGGAGACGCGTCCCAATTGCCATGCCAAGACTCGAGGAGAATCCCGAGGTGTCTCTCGCACCTAGGCAGGAGTCCTGACGTCGCTGAACAAACACGTGTCTGGAAGGGCCCTCCCCGTCGTAACTCGAGAATATACCCCAGGTTCCGGCCGCAACTCGAGAAAAACCATGAGACTTCCCCCTCTCCGCGAGATGAGGCCCGATTCCCCTGCACTGCGTGTAGAGCAATTCCGTGTTCCACATCAAACGTGAAAGGAGCCTTGATTTCCTTGATGGCACTCCAGAGAAAACCCAAGATCACTGTTTCAAGTCTAGAGGGATCCTGAGGTCACTGTAGCAACACGAAAGGGCTCCGTGGACCCCAAATCAACTCGAGATGAGAGCTTAGTCCCTGGCTTCGACTCAAGAGGAATACCAACTTTCCACAAGCACCTCAAGAGGAGGCTTCTCTCAGCTACAGGTATGTGAGAGGGACCCTGATTTTGTGGCCTCAAGTGGAATGGACACCGAGATGCTCTGACTCGAAGAAAGGCCGGATATCCCTGCAGTGAATTGAATGCAGGCTCGTCTTGCATCTCCCAAGACGAAGGGTTGTCTGAATCCCCTGTGGAGACCACAGAGAAAGACCTAGTCCTCCACCTCAAAGCAACCGGAGGCCTCATATCCTTTGAAAACTCGAGAGGTCCGCGGAGATCAATACTTCCGAAAGAGACGATGCCTGACTCCTCGTGAAAATGGATACGAGTCCCAGGATCCCTGTGGCACGTGGAAAGGGACACTGGGTCTCCCGCCTCACGTGGAGACGCGTCCCAATTGCCATGCCAAGACTCGAGGAGAATCCCGAGGTGTCCCTCGCACCTAGGCAGGAGTCCTGACGTCGCTGAACAAACACGTGTCTGGAAGGGCCCTCTCCGTCGTAACTCGAGAATATACCCCAGGTTCCGGCCGCAACTCGAGAAAAACCATGAGACTTCCCCCTCGCCGCGAGATGAGGCCCGATTCCCCTGCACTGCGTGCAGAGCAATTCAATTTTCCACATCAAACGTGAAAGGAGCCTTGATTTCCTTGATGGCACTCCAGAGAAAACCCAAGATCACTGTCTCAAGTCAAGAGGGATCCTGAGGTCACTGGAGCAACACGAAAGGGCTGTGTGGACCCCAAATCAACTCGAGATGAGAGCTTAGTCCCTGGCTTCGACTCAAGAGGAAAACCATCTTTCCACAAGCACCTCAACAGGAGGCCTCTCTCAGCAACAGGTATGTGAGACGGACCCTGAGTTTGTGGCCTCAAGTGGAATGGACACCGAGATGCTCTGACTCGAAGTAAGGCCGGATATCCCTGCAGTGAATTGAATGCAGGCCTGTCTTGCATCTCCCAAGACGAAGGGATGTCTTAATCCCCTGTGGAGACCACAGAGAAAGAACTAATCCTCCGCCTCAAAGCGACCGGAGGCCTCACATCCTTTGAAAACTCGAGATGTGCGCGGAGATCAATGCTTCCAAAGGAGACGATGCCTGACTCCTCTTGAAAATGGATAGGAGTCCCAGGATCCCTGTGGCACGTGGAAAGGGACCCTGGGTCTCCCACCTCACGTGGAGATGGGTCCCAATTGCCATGCCAAGACTCGAGGAGAATTCCGAGGTGTCCCTCGCACCTAGGCAGGAGTCCTGACGTCGCTGAACAAACACGTGTCTGGAAGGGCCCTCCCCGTCGTAACTCGAGAATATACCCCAGGTTCCGGCCGCAACTCGAGAAAAACCATGAGAATTCCCCCTCGCCGCGAGCTGAGGCCCCATTCCCCTGCACTGCGTGCAGAGCAATTCCGTGTTCCACATCAAACGTGAAAGGAGCCTTGATTTCCTTGATGGCACTCCAGAGAAAACCCAAGATCACTGTCTCAAGTCTAGAGGGATCCTGAGGTCACTGGAGCAACACGAAAGGGCTCTGTGGACTCCAAATGAACTCGAGATGAGAGCTTTGTCCCTGGCTTCGACTCAAGAGGAATACCAACTTTCCACAAGCACCTCAAGAGGAGGCTTCTTTCAGCTACAGGTATGTGAGAGGGACCCTGAGTTTGTGGCCTCAAGAGGAATGGACACCGAGATGCTCTGACTCGAAGTAAGGCCGGATATCCCTGCAGTGAATTGAATGCAGGCTCGTCTTGCATCTCCCAAGAAGAAGGGATGTCTGAATCCCCTGTGGAGACCACAGAGAAAGACCTAGTCCTCCGCCTCAACGCGACCAGAGGCCTCACATCCTTAGAAAACTCGAGAGGTCCGCGGAGATCAATGCTTCCAAAGGAGACGATGCCTGACTCCTCTTGAAAATGGATAGGAGTCCCAGGATCCCTGTGGCACCTGGAAAGGGACCCTGGGTCTGCCGCCTCACGTGGAGACGCGGTCCAATTGCCATGCCAAGACTCGAGGAGAATTCCGAGGTGTCCCTCGCACCTAGGCAGGAGTCCTGACGTCGCTGAACAAACACGTGTCTGGAAGGGCCCTCCCCGTCGTAGCTCGAGAATATACCCCAGGTTCCGGCCGCAACTCGAGAAAAACCATGAGACTTCCCCCTCGCCGCGAGCTGAGGGCCCATTCCCCTGCACTGCGTGCAGAGCAATTCCGTCTTCCACATCAAACGTGAAAGGAGCCTTGATTTCCTTGATGGCACTCCAGAGAAAACCCAAGATCACTGTCTCAAGTCTAGAGGGATCCTGAGGTCATTGGAACAACACGAAAGGGCTCCGTGGACCCCAAATCGACTCGAGATGAGAGCTTTGTCCCTGGCTTCGACTCAAGAGGAATACCAACTTTGCACAAGCACCTCAAGAGGAGGCTTCTCTCAGCTACAGGTGTGTGAGAGGGCCCCTTAGTTTGTTGCCTCAAGCAGAATGGACAATGAGATGCTCTGACTCGAAGTAAGGCCGGATATCCCTGCAGTGAAGTGAATGCAGGCTCGTCTTGCATCTCCCAAGAAGAACGGATGTCTGAATCCCCTGTGGAGACCACAGAGAAAGACCTAGTCCTCCGCGTCATCGCGACCGGAGGCCTCACATCCTTTGAAAATTCAGGAGGTCTGCGGAGATCAATGCTTCCAAAGGAGACGATGCCTGACTCCTCTTGAAAATGGATAGGAGTCCCAGGATCACTGTGCCACGTGGAAAGGGACACTGGGTCTCCTGCCTCACGTGGAGACACGTCCCAATTACCATGCCAAGACTCGAGGAGAATCCCGAGGTGTCTCTCGCACCTAGGCAGGAGTCCTGACGTCGCTGAACAAACACGTGTCTGGAAGGGCCCTCCCCGTCGTAACTCGAGAATATACCCCAGGTTCCGGCCGCAACTCGAGAAAAACCATGAGACTTCCCCCTCTCCGCGAGATGAGGCCCGATTCCCCTGCACTGCGTGTAGAGCAATTCCGTGTTCCACATCAAACGTGAAAGGAGCCTTGATTTCCTTGATGGCACTCCAGAGAAAACCCAAGATCACTGTTTCAAGTCTAGAGGGATCCTGAGGTCACTGTAGCAACACGAAAGGGCTCCGTGGACCCCAAATCAACTCGAGATGAGAGCTTAGTCCCTGGCTTCGACTCAAGAGGAATACCAACTTTCCACAAGCACCTCAAGAGGAGGCTTCTCTCAGCTACAGGTATGTGAGAGGGACCCTGATTTTGTGGCCTCAAGTGGAATGGACACCGAGATGCTCTGACTCGAAGAAAGGCCGGATATCCCTGCAGTGAATTGAATGCAGGCTCGTCTTGCATCTCCCAAGACGAAGGGTTGTCTGAATCCCCTGTGGAGACCACAGAGAAAGACCTAGTCCTCCACCTCAAAGCAACCGGAGGCCTCATATCCTTTGAAAACTCGAGAGGTCCGCGGAGATCAATACTTCCGAAAGAGACGATGCCTGACTCCTCGTGAAAATGGATACGAGTCCCAGGATCCCTGTGGCACGTGGAAAGGGACACTGGGTCTCCCGCCTCACGTGGAGACGCGTCCCAATTGCCATGCCAAGACTCGAGGAGAATCCCGAGGTGTCCCTCGCACCTAGGCAGGAGTCCTGACGTCGCTGAACAAACACGTGTCTGGAAGGGCCCTCTCCGTCGTAACTCGAGAATATACCCCAGGTTCCGGCCGCAACTCGAGAAAAACCATGAGACTTCCCCCTCGCCGCGAGATGAGGCCCGATTCCCCTGCACTGCGTGCAGAGCAATTCAATTTTCCACATCAAACGTGAAAGGAGCCTTGATTTCCTTGATGGCACTCCAGAGAAAACCCAAGATCACTGTCTCAAGTCAAGAGGGATCCTGAGGTCACTGGAGCAACACGAAAGGGCTGTGTGGACCCCAAATCAACTCGAGATGAGAGCTTAGTCCCTGGCTTCGACTCAAGAGGAAAACCATCTTTCCACAAGCACCTCAACAGGAGGCCTCTCTCAGCAACAGGTATGTGAGACGGACCCTGAGTTTGTGGCCTCAAGTGGAATGGACACCGAGATGCTCTGACTCGAAGTAAGGCCGGATATCCCTGCAGTGAATTGAATGCAGGCCTGTCTTGCATCTCCCAAGACGAAGGGATGTCTTAATCCCCTGTGGAGACCACAGAGAAAGAACTAATCCTCCGCCTCAAAGCGACCGGAGGCCTCACATCCTTTGAAAACTCGAGATGTGCGCGGAGATCAATGCTTCCAAAGGAGACGATGCCTGACTCCTCTTGAAAATGGATAGGAGTCCCAGGATCCCTGTGGCACGTGGAAAGGGACCCTGGGTCTCCCACCTCACGTGGAGATGGGTCCCAATTGCCATGCCAAGACTCGAGGAGAATTCCGAGGTGTCCCTCGCACCTAGGCAGGAGTCCTGACGTCGCTGAACAAACACGTGTCTGGAAGGGCCCTCCCCGTCGTAACTCGAGAATATACCCCAGGTTCCGGCCGCAACTCGAGAAAAACCATGAGAATTCCCCCTCGCCGCGAGCTGAGGCCCCATTCCCCTGCACTGCGTGCAGAGCAATTCCGTGTTCCACATCAAACGTGAAAGGAGCCTTGATTTCCTTGATGGCACTCCAGAGAAAACCCAAGATCACTGTCTCAAGTCTAGAGGGATCCTGAGGTCACTGGAGCAACACGAAAGGGCTCTGTGGACTCCAAATGAACTCGAGATGAGAGCTTTGTCCCTGGCTTCGACTCAAGAGGAATACCAACTTTCCACAAGCACCTCAAGAGGAGGCTTCTTTCAGCTACAGGTATGTGAGAGGGACCCTGAGTTTGTGGCCTCAAGAGGAATGGACACCGAGATGCTCTGACTCGAAGTAAGGCCGGATATCCCTGCAGTGAATTGAATGCAGGCTCGTCTTGCATCTCCCAAGAAGAAGGGATGTCTGAATCCCCTGTGGAGACCACAGAGAAAGACCTAGTCCTCCGCCTCAACGCGACCAGAGGCCTCACATCCTTAGAAAACTCGAGAGGTCCGCGGAGATCAATGCTTCCAAAGGAGACGATGCCTGACTCCTCTTGAAAATGGATAGGAGTCCCAGGATCCCTGTGGCACCTGGAAAGGGACCCTGGGTCTGCCGCCTCACGTGGAGACGCGGTCCAATTGCCATGCCAAGACTCGAGGAGAATTCCGAGGTGTCCCTCGCACCTAGGCAGGAGTCCTGACGTCGCTGAACAAACACGTGTCTGGAAGGGCCCTCCCCGTCGTAGCTCGAGAATATACCCCAGGTTCCGGCCGCAACTCGAGAAAAACCATGAGACTTCCCCCTCGCCGCGAGCTGAGGGCCCATTCCCCTGCACTGCGTGCAGAGCAATTCCGTCTTCCACATCAAACGTGAAAGGAGCCTTGATTTCCTTGATGGCACTCCAGAGAAAACCCAAGATCACTGTCTCAAGTCTAGAGGGATCCTGAGGTCATTGGAACAACACGAAAGGGCTCCGTGGACCCCAAATCGACTCGAGATGAGAGCTTTGTCCCTGGCTTCGACTCAAGAGGAATACCAACTTTGCACAAGCACCTCAAGAGGAGGCTTCTCTCAGCTACAGGTGTGTGAGAGGGCCCCTTAGTTTGTTGCCTCAAGCAGAATGGACAATGAGATGCTCTGACTCGAAGTAAGGCCGGATATCCCTGCAGTGAAGTGAATGCAGGCTCGTCTTGCATCTCCCAAGAAGAACGGATGTCTGAATCCCCTGTGGAGACCACAGAGAAAGACCTAGTCCTCCGCGTCATCGCGACCGGAGGCCTCACATCCTTTGAAAATTCAGGAGGTCTGCGGAGATCAATGCTTCCAAAGGAGACGATGCCTGACTCCTCTTGAAAATGGATAGGAGTCCCAGGATCACTGTGCCACGTGGAAAGGGACACTGGGTCTCCTGCCTCACGTGGAGACACGTCCCAATTACCATGCCAAGACTCGAGGAGAATCCTGAGGTGTCCCTCACACTTAGGCAGGAGTCCTGAGGTCGCTGAACAAACACGTGTCTGGAAGGGCCCTCCCCGTCGTAACTCGAGAATATACCCCAGGTTCCGGCCGCAACTCGAGAAAAACCATGAGACTTCCCCCTCGCCGCGAGATGAGGCCCGATTCCCCTGCACTGCGTGCAGAGCAATTCCGTATTCCACATCAAAAATGAAAGGAGCCTTGATTTCCTTGATGGCACTCCAGAGAAAACCCAAGATCACCGTCTCAAGTCTAGAGGGATCCTGAGGTCACTGGAGCAACACAAAAGGGCTCCGTGGACCCCAAATCAACTCGAGATGAGAGCTTAGTCCCTGGCTTCGACTCAAGAGGAATACCAACTTTCCACAAGCACCTCAAGAGGAGGCTTCTCTCAGCTACAGGTATGTCAGAGGGACCCTGAATTTGTGGCCTCAAGTGGAATGGACACCGAGATTCTCTGACTCGAAGTAAGGCCGGATATCCCTGCAGTGAATTGAATGCAGGCTCATCTTGCATCTCCCAAGACGAAGCGATGTCTGAATCCCCTGTGGAAACGACAGAGAAAGACTTAGTCCTCCGCCTCATCGCGACCTGAGGCCTCACATCCTTTGAAAACTCGAGAGGTCTGCGGAGATCAATGCTTCCAAAGGAGACGATTCCTGACTCCTCTTTAAAATGGATAGAAGTCCCAGGATCACTGTGGCACGTGGAAAGGGACCCTGGGTCTCCCGCCTCACGTGGAGACGCATCCCAATTGCCATGCCAAGACTCGAGGAGAATCCCGAGGTGTCCCTCGCACCTAGGCTGGAGTCCTGACGTCGCTGAACAAACACGTGTCTGGAAGGGCCCTCCCCGTCGTAACTTGAGAATATACCCCAGGTTCTGCACGCAACTCGAGAAAAACCATGAGACTTCCCCCTCGCCGTGAGATGAAGCCCGATTCCCCTGCACTGCGTGCAGAGCAACTCCGTGTTCCACTTCAAACGTGAAAGGAGCCTTGATTTCCTTGATGGCCCTCCAGAGAAAACCCAAGATCACTGTCTCAAGTCTAGACGGATCCTGAGGTCACTGTAACAACACGAAAGGGCTCTGTGGACCGCAAATCAACTCGAGATGAGAGCTTAGTCCCTGGCTTCGACTCGAGAAGAATACCAACTTTCCACAAGCACCTCAAGAGGAGGCTTCTCTCAGCTACAGGTATGTGAGAGGGACCCTGAGTTTGTGGCCTCAAGTGGAATGTCAACCGAGATGGTCTGACTCGAAGTAAGGCCAGATATCATTGCAGTGAATTGAATGCAGGCTCGTCTTGCATCTCCCAAGACGAAGGGATGTCTGAATCCCCTGTGGAGACCACAGAGAAAGACCTAGTCCTCCACCTCATCGCGACCGGAAGCCTCACATCCTTTCAAAACTCGAGAGGTCCACGGAGATCAATGCTTCCAAAGGAGACGATGCCTGACTCCACTTGAAAATGGATAGGAGTCCCAGGATCCCTGTGGCACGTGGAAATGGACCCTGGGTCTCCCGCCTCACGTGGAGACGCGTCCCAGGTGCCATGCCAAGACTCGAGAAGAATCCCGAGGTGTCCCTCGCACCTAGGCAGGAGTCCTGACATCGCTGAACAAACACGTGTCTGGAAGGGCCCTCCCCGTCGTAACTCGAGAATATACCCCAGGTTCGGGCCGCAACTTTAGAAAAACTATGAGACATCCCCCTTGCCGCAAGATGAGGCCCATTCCCCTGCACTGCGTGCAGAGCAATTCCGTGTTCCACATCAAACGTGAAAGAAGCCTTGATTTCCTTGATGGCACTCCAGAGAAAACCCAAGATCACTGTCTCAAGTCTAGAGGGATCCTGAGGTCACTGGAGCAACACGAAAGGGCTTCATGGACCCCAAATCAACTCGAGATGAGAGCTTAGTCCCTGGCTTCGAATCAAGAGGAATACCAACTTTCCACAAGCACCTCAAGAGGAGGCTTCTCTCAGCTACAGGTATGTGAGAGGGACCCTGAGTTTGTGACCTCAAGTGGAATGGACACCGAGATGCTCTGACTTGAAGTAAGGCCGGATATCCCTGCAGTGAATTGAATGCAGGCTCGTCTTGCATCTCCCAAGACGAAGGGATGTCTGAATCCCCTTTGGAGACCACACAGAAAGAACTAGTTCTCCGCCTCATCGCGACCGGAGGCCTCACATCCTTTGAAAACTCGAGAGGTCCCTGGAGATCAATGCTTCCGAAGGAGACGATGCCTGACTCCTCTTGAAAATGGATAGGAGTCCCAGGATCCCTGTGGCACGTGGAAAGGGACCCTGGGTCTCCTGCCTCACGTGGAGAAGCGTCCCAATTGCCATGCCAAGACTTGAGGAGATTCCCGAGGTGCCCCTCGCACCTAGGCAGGAGTCCTGAAGTCGCTGAACAAACACGTGTCTGGAAGGGCCCTCCCCATCGTAACTCGAGAATATAACGCAGATTTGGTCCGCAACTCGAGAAAAACCATGAGACTTCCCCCTCGCCGCGAGATGAGGCCCGATTCCCCGGCACTGCGTGCAGAGCAATTCCGTGTTCCATATCAAACGTGAAAGGAGCCTTGATTTCCTTGATGGCACTCCAGAGAAAACCCAAGATCACTGTCTCAAGTCTAGAGGGATCCTGATGTCACTGGAACAACACGAAAGGGCTCCGTGGACCCCAAATCAACTCGAGATGAGAGCTTAGTCCCTGGCTTCGACTCAAGAGGAATACCAACTTTCCACAAGCACCTCAAGAGGAGGCTTCTCTCAGCTACAGGTATGTGAGATTGACAATGAGTTTGTGGCCTCAAGTGGAATGGACATCGAAATGCTCTGACTCGAAGTAAGGCCGGATATCCCTGCAGTGAATTGAATGCAGGCTCATCTTGCATCTCCCAAGACGAAGCGATGTCTGAATCCCCTGTGGAAACGACAGAGAAAGACCTAGTCCTCCGCCTCATCGCGACCTGAGGCCTCACATCCTTTGAAAACTCGAGAGGTCTGCGGAGATCAATGCTTCCAAAGGAGACGATTCCTGACTCCTCTTTAAAATGGATAGAAGTCCCAGGATCACTGTGGCACGTCGAAAGGGACCCTGGGTCTCCCGCCTCACGTGGAGACGCATCCCAATTGCCATGCCAAGACTCGAGGAGAATCCCGAGGTGTCCCTCGCACCTAGGCTGGAGTCCTGACGTCGCTGAACAAACACGTGTATGGAAGGGCCCTCCCCGTCGTAACTTGAGAATATACCCTAGGTTCTGCACGCAACTCGAGAAAAACCATGAGACTTCCCCCTCGCCGTGAGATGAAGCCCGATTCCCCTGCACTGCGTGCAGAGCAACTCCGTGTTCCACTTCAAACGTGAAAGGAGCCTTGATTTCCTTGATGGCCCTCCAGAGAAAACCCAAGATCACTGTCTCAAGTCTAGACGGATCCTGAGGTCACTGTAACAACACGAAAGGGCTCTGTGGACCGCAAATCAACTCGAGATGAGAGCTTAGTCCCTGGCTTCGACTCGAGAAGAATACCAACTTTCCACAAGCACCTCAAGAGGAGGCTTCTCTCAGCTACAGGTATGTGAGAGGGACGCTGAGTTTGTGGCCTCAAGTGGAATGTCAACCGAGATGCTCTGACTCGAAGTAAGGCCAGATATCCCTGCAGTGAATTGAATGCAGGCTCGTCTTGCATCTCCCAAGACGAAGGGATGTCTGAATCCCCTGTGGAGACCACAGAGAAAGACCTAGTCCTCCGCCTCATCGCGACCGGAAGCCTCACATCCTTTCAAAACTCGAGAGGTCCACGGAGATCAATGCTTCCAAAGGAGACGATGCCTGACTCCACTTGAAAATGGATAGGAGTCCCAGGATCCCTGTGGCACGTGGAAAGGGACCCTGGGTCTCCCGCATCACGTGGAGACGCGTCCCAATTGCCATGCCAAGACTCGAGGAGAATCCCGAGGTGTCCCTCGCACCTAGGCAGGAGTCCTGACGGCACTGAACAAACACGTGTCTGGAAGGGCCCTCCCCGTCGTAACTCGAGAATATACCCCAGGTTCCGGCCGCAACTCGAGAAAAACCATGAGACTTCCCCCTCGCCGTGAGATGAGGCCCCATTCCCCTGCACTGCATGCAGAGCAATTCCGTGTTCCACATCAAACCTGAAAGGATCCTTGATTTCCTTGATGGCACTCCAGAGAAAACCCACGATCACTGTCTCAAGTCTAGAGGGATCCTGAGGTCACTGGAGCAACACGAATGGGCTCCATGGACCCCAAATCAACTCGAGATGAGAGCTTAGTCCCTGGCTTCGACTCAAGAGGAATACCAACTTTCCACAAGCACCTCAAGAGGAGGCTTCTCTCAGCTACATGTATGTGAGAGGGACCCTGAGTTTGTGACCTCAAGTGGAATGGACACCGAGATGCTCTGACTCGAAGTAAGGCCGGATATCCCTGCAGTGAATTGAATGCAGGCTCGTCTTGCATCTCCCAAGATGAAGGGATGTCTGAATCCCCTGTGGAGACCACAGAGAAAGACCTAGTTCTCCGCCTCATTGCGACCGGAGGCCTCACATCCGTTCAAAACTGGAGAGGTCCGCGGAGATCAATGCTTCCAAAGGAGACGATGCCTGACTCCTCTTGAAAATGGATAGAAGTCCCAGGATCCCTGTGGCACATGGAGAGGGACCCTGGGTCTCACGCCTCAGGTGGAGAAGCGTCCCAATTGCCATGCCAAGACTCGCGGAGAATCCAGAGTTTTCCCTCGCACCTAGGCAAGAGTCCTGACGTCGCTGAACAAACACGTGTCTGGAAGGGCCCTCCATGTAGTAACTAGAGAATATACCCGAGGTTCCGGCCGCAACACGAGAAAAACCATGAGACTTCCCCCTCGCCGCGATATGAGGTCCGATGCCCCTGCACTGCGTGCAGAGCAATTCCGTGTTCCACATCAAACGTGAAAGGAGCCTTGATTTCCTTGATGGCACTCCAGATAAAACCCAAGATCACTGTCTCAAGTCTAGAGGGATCCTGAGGTCACTGGAGCAACACGAAAGGGCTCCGTATAACCCAAATCAACTCGAGATGAGAGCTTAGTCCCTGGCTTCGACTCAAGAGGAATACCAACTTTCCACAAGCACCTCAAGAGGAGGCTTCTCTCAGCTACAGGTATGTGAGAGGGACCCTGAGTTTGTGGCCTCAAGTGCAATGGACACCGAGATGCTCTGACTCGAAGTAAGGTCGGATATCCCTGCAGTGAATTGAATGCAGGCTCGTCTTGCATCTCCCAAGACGAAGGGATGTCTGAATCCCCTGTGGAGACCACAGAGAAAGACCTAGTCCTCCGCCTCATCGTGACCGGAGGTCTCACATCCTTTGAAAACTCGAGAGGTCTCCAGAGATCAATGCTTCCAAAGGAGACGATGCCTGACTCCTCTTGAAAATGGATAGGAGTCCCAGGATCCCTGTGGTACGTGGAAAGGGACACTGGGTCTCCCGCCTCACGTGGAGACGCGTCCCAATTGCCATGCCAAGACTCGAGGAGAATCCCGAGGTGTCCCTCGCACCTAGGCAGGACTCCTCACGTCGCTGAACAAACACGTGTCTGGAAGGGCCCTCCCCGTCGTAACTCGAGAATATACCCCAGGTTCCGGCCGCAACTCGAGAAAAACCATGAGACTTCCCCCTCGCTGCGAGATGAGGCCCGATTCCCCTGCACTGCGTGCAGAGCAATTCCGTGTTCCACTTCAAACGTGAAAGGAGCCTTGATTTCCTTGATGGCACTCCAGAGAAAACCCAAGATCACTGTCTCAAGTCTAGAGGGATCCTGAGGTCACTGGAGCAACACGAAAGGGCTCCGTGGACCCCAAATCAACTCGAGATGAGAGCTTAGTCCCTGGCTTAGACTCAAGTGGAATACCACTTTCCAAAAGCACCTCAAGAGGAGGCTTCTCTCAGCTACAGGTAAGTGAGAGGGACCCTGAGTTTGTGGCCTCAAGTGCAATGGACACCGAGATGCTCTGACTCGAAGTAAGGCCGGATATCCCTGCAGTGAATTGAATGCAGGCTCGTCTTGCATCTCCCAAGACGAAGGGATGTATGAATCCCCTGTGGAGACCACAGAGAAAGACCTAGTCCTCCGCCTCATCGTGACCCGAGGCCTCACATCCTTTGAAAACTCGAGAGGTCTGCAGAGATCAATGCTTCCAAAGGAGACGATGCCTGACTCCTCTGGAAAATGGATAGGAGTCCCAGGATCCCTGTGGCACGTGGAAAGGGACCCTGGGTCTCCCGCCTCACGTGGAGACGCGTCCCAATTGCCATGCCAAGACTCGAGGAGAATCCCGAGGTGTCCCTCGCACCTAGGCAGGAGTGCTGACGTCGCTGAACAAACACGTGTCTCGAAGGGCCCTCCCCATCGTAACTCGAGAATATACCCCAGGTTCCGGCCGCAACTCGAGAAAAACCATGAGATATCCCCCTCGCCGCGAGTTGAGGCCCGATTCCCCTGCACTGCATGCAGAGCAATTCTGTGTTCCACATCAAACGTGAAAGGAGCCTTGATTTCCTTGATGGCACTCCAGAGAAAACCGAAGATCACTGTCTCAAGTCTAGAGGGATCCTGAGGTCACTGGAGCAACACGAAAGGGCTCCGTGGACCCCAAATCAACTCGAGATGAGAGCTTAGTCCCTGGCTTCGACTCAAGAGGAATACCAACTTTCCACAAGCACCTGAAGAGGAGGCTTCTCTCAGCTACAGGTATGTGAGAGGGACCCTGAGTTTGTGGCCTCAAGTGGAATGGACACCGAGATGCTCTGACTCGAAGTAAGGCCGGATATCCCTGCAGTGAATTGAATGCAGGCTCGTCTTGCATCTCCCAAGACGAAGGGATGTCTGAATCCCCTGTGGAGACCACAGAGAAAGACCGAGTTCTCCGCCTCATCGCGACCGGAGGCCTCACATCCTTTGAAAACTCGAGAGGTCCGCGGAGATCAATGCTTCCAAAGGAGAAGATGCCTGACCCTTCTTGAAAATGGATAGGAGTCCCAGCATCCCTGTGGCACGTGGAAAGGGAACCTGGGTCTCCCGCGTCACGTGGAGACGCGTCCCAATTGCCATGCCAAGACTCGAGGAGAATCCCGAGGTGTCCCTCGCACCTAGGCAGGAGTCCTGACGTCGCTGAACAAACACATGTCTGGAAGGGCCCTCCCCGTAGTAACTCGAGAATATAACCCAGGTTCCGGCCGCAACTCGAGAAAAACCATGAGACTTCCCCCTCGCCGCGAGATGAGGCCCGATTCCCCTGCACTGCGTGCAGAGCAATTCCGTATTCCACATCAAACGTGAAAGGAGCCTTGATTTCCTTGATGGCACTCCAGAGAAAACCCAAGATCACTGTCTGAAATCTAGAGGGATCCTGAGGTCACCGGAGCAACACAAAAGGGCTCCGTGGACCCCAAATCAACTCGAGATGAGAGATTAGTCCCTGGCTTCTACTCAAGAGGAATACGAACTTTCCACAAGCCCCTCAAGAGGAGGCTTCTCTCAACTACAGGTATGTGAGAGGGACCCTGAGTTTGTGGCATCAAGTGGAATGGACACCGAGATGCTCTGACTCGAAGTAAGGCCGGATATCCCTGCAGTGAATTGAATGCAGGCTCATCTTGCATCTCCCAAGACGAAGGGATGTCTGAATCCCCTGTGCAGAACACAGAGAAAGACCTAGTCTTCCGCCTCAACGCGACCGGAGGCCTCACATCCTTTGAAAACTCGAGGGGTCTGCAGAGATCAATGCTTCCAAAGGAGACGATGCCTGACTCCTCTTGAAAATGGATAGGAGTCCCAGGATCACTGTGGCACGTGGAAAGGGACACTGGGTCTCCCGCCTCACGTGGAGACGCGTCCCAATTGCGATGCCAAGACTCGAGGAGAATCCCGAGGTGTCCCTCGCACCTAGGCAGGAGTCCTGACGTCGCTGAAGAAACACGTGTCTGGAAGGGCCCTCCCCGTCGTAACTCGAGAATATACCCCATGTTCCGGCCGCAACTCGAGAAAAACCATGAGACTTCCCCCTCGCCACGAGATGAGGCCCGATTCCCCTGCACTGCGTGCAGTCCAATTCCGTGTTCCACATCAAACGTGAAAGGAGCCTTGATTTCCTTGATGGCACTCTAGAGAAAACACAAGATCACTGTCAGATGTCTAGAGGGATCCTGAGGTCACTGGAGCAACACGAAAGGGCTCCGTATAACCCAAATCAACTCGAGATGAGAGCTTAGTCCCTGGCTTCGACTCAAGAGGAATACCAACTTTCCACAAGCACCTCAAGAGGAGGCTTCTCTCAGCTACAGGTATGTGAGAGGGACCCTGAGTTTGTGGTCTCAAGTGCAATGGACACCGAGATGCTCTGACTCGAAGTAAGGTCGGATATCCCTGCAGTGAATTGAATGCAGGCTCGTCTTGCATCTCAAATGATGAAGGGATGTCTGAGTCCCCTGTGGAGACCACAGAGAAAGACCTAGTCCTCCGCCTCATCGTGACCGGAGGTCTCACATCCTTTGAAAACTCGAGAGGTCTCCAGAGATCAATGCTTCCAAAGGAGACGATGGCTGACTCCTCTTGAAAATGGATAGGAGTCCCAGGATCCCTGTGGCACGTGGAAAGGGACCCTGGTTCTCCCGCCTCACGTGGTGACGCGTCCAAATTGCCATGCCAAGACTCGAGGAGAATGCCGAGCTGTCCCTCGCACCTAGGCAGGAATCCTGACGTCGCTGAACAAACAAGTGCCTGGAAGGGCCCTCCCCGTCGTTACTCGAGAATATACCCCAGGTTCCGGCCGCAACTCGAGAAAAACCATGAGACTTCCCCCTCCCCGCGAGATGAGGCCCGATTCCCCTGCACTGAGTGCAGACAAATTCCGTGTTCCACATCCAACGTGAAAGGAGCCTTGATTTCCTTAATGGCACTCCAGAGAAAACACAAGATCACTGTCTCAAGTCTAGAGGGATCCTGAGGTCACTGTAGCAACAGGAAAGGGCTCCGTGGACCCCAAATCAACTCGAGATGAGAGCTTAGTCCCTGGGTTCAACTCAAGAGGAATACCAACTTTCCACAAGCACCTCAAGAGGAGGCTTCTCTCAGCTACAGGTATGTCAGAGGGACCCTGAGTTTGTGGCCTCAAGTGGAATGGACACCGAGATGCTCTGACTCGAAGTAAGGCCGGATAACCCTGCATTGAATTGAATGCAGGCTCGTCTTGCATCTCCCAAGACGAAGGGTTGTCTGAATCCCCTGTGGAGCCCACAGAGAAAGACCTAGTCCTCCGCCTCAACGCGACCGGAGGCCTCACATCCTTTGAAAACTCGAGAGGTCCGCGGAGATCAATACTTCCGAAGGAGATGATGCCTGACTCCTCTTGAAAATGGATAGGAGTCCCAGGATCCCTGTGGCACGTGGAAAGGGACCCTGGGTCTCCCGCCTCACGTGGAGACGCGTCCCAATTGCCATGCCAAGACTCGAGGAGAATCCCGAGCTGTCCCTCGCACCTAGGCAGGAGTCCTGACGTCGCTGAACAAACACGTGTCTGAAAGGGCCCTCCCCGTCGTAACTCGAGAATATACCCCAGGTTCCGGCCGCAACTCGAGAAAAACCATGAGACTTCCCCCTCGCCGCGAGATGAGGCCCGATTCCCCTGCACTGCGTGCAGAGCAATTCCGTGTTCCACAGCAAACGTGAAAGGAGCCTTGAATTCCTTGATGGCACTCCAGAGAAAACCCAAGATCACTGTCTCAAGTCTAGAGGGATCCTGAGGTCACTGTAGCAACATGAAAGGTCTCCGTGGACCCCAAATCAACTCGAGATGAGAGCTTAGTCCCTGGCTTCGACTCAAGAGGAATACCAAATTTCCACAAGCACCTCAAGAGGAGGCTTCTCTCAGCTACAGGTATGTGAGAGGGACCCTGATTTTGTGGCCTCAAGTGGAATGGACACCGAGATGCTCTGACTCGAAGTAAGGCCGGATATCCCTGCAATGAATTGAATGCAGGCTCGTCTTGCATCTCCCAAGACGAAGGGATGTCTGAATCCCCTGTGGAGACCACAGAGAAAGACCTAGTCCTCCGCATCAACGCGAACGAAGGCCTCACATCCTTTGAAAACTCGAGAGGTCCGCGGAGATCAATGCTTCCAAAGGAGACGATGCCTGACTCCTCTTGAAAATGGATAGGAGTCCCAGGATCCCTGTGGCACGTGGAAAGGGACCCTGGGTCTCCCGCCTCACGTGGAGACGCGTCCCAATTGCCATGCCAAAACTTGAGGAGAATCCCGAGGTGTCCCTCGCACCTAGGCAGGAGTCCTGACGTCGCTGAACAAACACGTGTCTGGAAGGGCCCTCCCCGTCGTAACTCGAGAATATACCCAGGGTTCCGGCCACAACTCAATAAAACCATGAGACTTCCCCCTCGCCGCGAGATGAGGCCCGATTCCCCTGCACTGCGTGCAGAGCAATTCCGTGTTCCACAGCAAACGTGAAAGGAGCCTTGATTTCCTTGATGGCACTCCAAAGAAAACCCAAGATCACTGTCTCAAGTCTAGAGGGATCCTGAGGTCACTGGAGCAACAGGAAAGGGCTCCGTGGACCACAAATCAACTCGAGATGAGAGCTTAGTCCCTGGCTTCGACTCAAGAGGAATACCAACTTTCCACAGGCACCTCAAGAGGAGGCTTCTCTCAGCTACAGGTATGTGAGAGGGACCCTGAGTTTGTGGCCTCAAGTGGAATGGACACCGAGATGCTCTGACTCGAAGTAAGGCCGGATATCCCTGCAGTGAATTGAATGCAGGCTCGTCTTGCATCTCGCAAGACGAAGGGATGTCTGAATCCCCTGTGGAGACCACAGAGAAAGACCTAATTTTCCGCCTCATCGCGACCGGAGGCCTCACATCCTTTGAAAATTCGAGAGGTCCAGGGAGATCAATGCTTCCAAAGGAGACGATGCCTGACTGCTCTTGAAAATGGATAGGAGTCCCAGGATCCCTGTGGCACGTGGAAAGGGACCCTGGGTCTCCCGCCTCACGTGGAGACGCATCCCCATTGCCATGCCAAGACTCGAGGAGAATCCCGAGGTGTCCCTCGCACCTAGGCAGGATTCCTGACGTCGCTGAACAAACACGTGTCTGGAAGGGCCCTCACCGTCGTAACTCGAGAATATACCCCAGGTTCCAGCCGCAACTCGAGAAAAACCATGAGACTTCCCCCTCACCACTGGATGAGGCCCGATTCCCCTGCACTGCGTGCAGAGCAATTCCGTGTTCCACATCAAACGTGAAAGGAGACTTGATTTCCTTGATGGCACTCCAGAGAAAACCCAAGATCACTGTCTGAAGTCTAGAGGGATCCTGAGGTCACTGGAGCAACACGAAAGTGCTCCGTGGACCCAAAATCAACTCGAGATGAGAGCTTAGTCCCTGGTTTCAACTCAAGAGAAATACCAAATTTCCACAAGCACCTCAGGAGGAGGCTTCTCTCAGCTACAGGTATGTGAGAGGGACCCTGAATTTGTGGCCTCAAGTGG
This sequence comes from Dama dama, assembly GCF_033118175.1. NCBI lineage: Eukaryota > Metazoa > Chordata > Mammalia > Artiodactyla > Cervidae > Dama > Dama dama. The sequence continues at coordinate 5,274,319 of NC_083697.1, read as the reverse complement.
AGTGGAGACCGAGAGGCTCTGACTCCAAGTAAGGCCGGATATCCCAACAGTGAATTGAATGCAGGCTCGTCTTGCATCTCCCAATACGAAGGGATGTCTGAATCCCCTATAGAGACCACAGAGAAAGACCTAGTTCTCTGCTTCATCGCGACCGGAGACCTCACATCCTTTGAAAACTCGAGAGGTCTGCAGAGATCAATGCTTCCAAAGGAGACGATGCCGGACTCCTCTTTAAAATGGATAGGAGTCCCAGGATCCCTGTGGCACGTGAAAAGGGACACTGCGTTTACCGCCATATGTGGAGACGCGTCCCCATTGCCATGCCAAGACTCGAGGAGAATCCCGAGGTGTCCCTCGCACCGAGGCAGGAGTCCTGACGTCGCTGAACAATCACGTGTCTAGAAGGGCCCTCCCCGTCGTAACTCGAGAATATACCCCAGGTTCCAGCCGCAACTCGAGAAAAACCATGAGATTTCCCCCTCGCCGCCAGATGAGGCCCGATTCCCCTGCACTGCGTGCAGTACAATTCCGTGTTCAACATCAAACGTGAAAGGAGCCTTGATTTCCTTGATGGCACTCCAGAGAAAACCCAAGATCACTGTCTCAAGTCTAGAGGGATCCTGAGGTCACTGGAGCAACACGAAATTTCCCCTTAGACCCCAAATCAACTCGAGATGAGAGCTTAGTCCCTGGCTTCGACTCAAGTGGAATACCAACTTTCCACAAGCACCTCAAGAGGAGGCTTCTCTCAGCTACAGGTATGTGAGAGGGACCCTGAGTTTGTGGCCTCAAGTGGAATGGACACCGAGATGCTCTGACTCGAAGTAAGGCCGGATATCCCTGTAGTGAATAGAATGCAGGCTCGTCTTGCATCTCCCAAGACGAAGGGATGTCTGAATCCCCTGTGGAGACCACAGAGAAAGACCTAGTCCTCCGCCTCATCGCGACCGGAGACATTACATCCTATGAAAAATCGAGAGGTCTGCGGAGATCATTGCTTCCAAAGGAGACGATGCCTGACTCCTCTTGAAAATGGATAGGAGTCCCAGGATCCATCTGGCACGTGGAAAGGGACCCTGGGTCTCCCGCCTCACGTGGAGACGCGTCCCAATTGCCATGCCAAGACTCGAGGAGAATCCCGAGGTGTCCCTCGAACCTAGGCAGGGGTCCTGACGTCGCTGAACAAACCTGTGTCTGGAAGGGCCCTCCCCGTCGTAACTCGAGAATATACCCCAGGGTCCGGCCGCAACTCGAGAAAAACCATGAGACTTCCCCCTCGCCGTGAGATGAGGCCCGATTCCCCTGCACTGCGTGCAGAGCAATTCCGTGTTCCACATCAAACGTGAAAGGAGCCTTGATTTCCTTGATGGCACTCCAGAGAAAACCCAAGATCACTGTCTCAAGTCTAGAGGGATCCTGAGGTCACTGTAGCAACACAAAAGGGCTCCGTGGACCCCAAATCACCTCGAGATGAGAGCTTAGTCCCTGGCTTCGACTCAAGAGTCATATCAACTTGCCACAAGCACCTCAAGAGGAGGCTTCTCGCAGCTACAGGTATGTGAGAGGGACCCTGAGTTTGTGGCCTCAAGTGGAATGGACACCGAGATGCTCTGGCTAGAAGTAAGGCCGGATATCCCTGCAGTGAATTGAATGCAGGCTCGTCTTGCATCTCCCAATACGAAGGGATGTCTGAATCCCCTGTGGAGACCACAGAGAAAGACCTAGTTCTCCGCCTCATCACGACCGGAGGCGTCACATCCTTTGAAAACTCGAGAGGTCCACGGAGATCAATGCTTCCAAAGGAGACGATGCCTGACTCCTCTTGAAAATGGATAGGAGTCCCAGGATCCCTGTGTCACGTGGAAAGGGACCTTGGGTCTCCCGCCTCACGTGGAGACGCCTCCCAATTGCCATGCCAAGACTCGAGGAGAATCCCGAAGTGTCCCTCGCACCTAGGCAGGAGTCCTGACGTCGCTGAACAAACACGTGTCTGGAAGGGCCCTCCCCTTCGTAACTCGACAATATACCCCAGGTTCCGGCAGCAACTCGAGAAAAACCATGAGACTTCCCCCTCGTCGCGAGATGAGGCCCGATTCCCCTGCACTGCGTGCAGAGCAATTCCGTGTTCCACATCAAACGTGAAAGGAGCCTTGATTTCCTTGATGGCACTCCAGAAAAAACCCAAGATCACTGTCTCAAGTCTAGAGGGATCCTGAGGTCACTGGAGCAACAAGAAAGGGCTCCGTGGACCCCAAATCAACTCGAGATGAGAGCTTAGTCCCTGGCTTCAACTCAAGAGGAATACCAACGTTCCACAAGCACCTCAAGAGGAGGCTTCTCTCAGCTACAGGTAGGTGAGAGGGACCATGAGTTTGTGGCCTCAAATCGAATGGAGACCGAGATGCTCTGACTCGAAGTAAGGCCGGATATCCCTGCAGTGAATTGAATGCAGGCTCGTCTTCCATCTCCCAAGACGAAGGGATGTCTGAATCCCCTGTGGAGACCACAGAGAAAGACCTAGTTCTCCGCCTCATCGCGACCGGAGGCCTCACATCCTTTGAAAACTCGAGAGGTCCGCGCAGAACAATGCTTCCAAAGGAGACGATGCCTGACTCCTCTTGAAAATGGATAGGAGTCCCAGGATCCATGTGGCACGTGGAAAGGGACCCTGTGTCTCCTGCCTCACGTGGAGACGCGTCCCAATTGCCATGCCAAGACTCGAGGAGATCACGAGGTGTTCGTTGCACCTAGGCAGGAGTCCTGACTTCGCTGAACAAACACGTGTCTGGAAGGGCACTCCCCATCATAACTCGAGAATATACCCCAGGTTCTGGCCGCAACTCCAGAAAAACCATGAGACTTACCCCTCGCCCTGAGATGAGGCCTGATTCCCCTGCACTGCATGCAGAGCAATTCCGTGTTCCACATCAAACGTGAAAGGAGCCTTGATTTCCTTGATGGCACTCGAGAAAAAACCCAAAGTCACTCTCTAAAGTCTAGAGGGATCCTGAGGTCACTGTAGCAGCACGAAAGGGCTCCGTAGATCCCAAATCAACTCGAGATGAGAGCTTAGTCCCTGGCTTGGACTCAAGAGGAATACCAACTTTCCACAAGCACCTCAAGAGGAGGCTTGTCTCAGCAACAGGTATGTGAGAGGGACCCTGAGTTTGTGGCCTCAAGTGGAATGGACACCGAGATGCTCTGACTCGAAGTAAGGCCGGATATCCCTGCAGTTAATTGAATGCAGGCTCGTCTTGCATCTCCCAAGACGAAGGGAAGTCTGAATCCCCTGTGGAGACCACAGAGAAAGACCTAGTTCTCCGCCTCATCGCGACCAGAGGCCTCACATGCTTTGAAAACTCGAGAGGTCCGAAGAGATCAATGCTTCCAAAGGAGACAATGCCTGACTCCTCTTTAATATGGATAGGAGACCCAGGATCCCTGTGGCACGTGGAAAGGGACCCTGGGTCTCCCGCCTCACGTGGATACGCGTCCCAATTGCCATGCCAAGACTCGAGGAGAATCCCGAGGTGTCCCTCGCACCTAGGCAGGAGTCCTGATGTCGCTGAACAAACACGTGTCTGGAAGGGCCCTCCCCGTCGTAACTCGAGAATATACCCCAGGTTCCTTCCGCAACTCGAGAAAAACCATGAGACTTCCCCCTCGCCGCGAGATGAGGCCCGATTCCCCTGCACTGCGTTCAGAGCAATTCCGTGTTCCACATCAAACGTGAAAGGAGCCTTGATTTCCTTGATGGCACTCCAGAGAAAACCTAAGATCACTGCCTCAAGTCCAGAGGGATCCTGAGGTCACTGGAGCAACACGAAAGGGCTCCGAGGACTCCAATTCAACTCGAGATGAGAGCTTAGTCCCTGGCTTCGACTCAAGAGGAATACCAACTTTCCACAAGCACCTGAAGAGGAGGCTTCTCTCAGCTACAGGTATGTGAGAGGGACCCTGAGTTTGTGGCCTCAAGTGGAATGGACACCGAGATGCTCTGACTCGAAGTAAGGCGGGATATCTTTGCCGTGAATTGAATGCAGGCTCTTCTTGCGTTTCCCAAGACGATGGGATGTCTGAATCCCCAGTGGAGACCACAGAGAAAGACCTAGTCCTCCGCCTCAACGCGACCGGAGGCCTCACATCCTTTGAAAACTCGAGAGGTCCGTGGAGATCAAGGCTTCCAAAGGAGACGATGCCTGACTCCTCTTGAAAATGGATAGGAGTCCCAGGATCCCTGTGGCACGTGGAAAGGGACCCTGGGTCTCCCGCTTCACGTGGAGACGCGTCCCAATTGCCATGAAAAGACTCGAGGAGAATCCCGAGGAGTCCCTCGCACCTAGGCAGGAGTCCTGACGTCGCTGAACAAACACGTGTCCGGAAAGGCCCTCCCCGTCGTAACTCGAGAATATACCCCAGGTTCCGGCCGCAACTCGAGAAAAACCATGAGACTTCCCCCTCGCCACGACATGAGGCCCGATTCCCCTGCACTGCGTGCAGAGCAATTCCGTGTTCCACATCAAACGTGAAAGGAGCCTTGATTTCCTTGATGGCACTCCAGAGAAAACCCAAGATCACTGTCTCAAGTCTAGAGGGATCCTGAGGTCACAGGAGCAACACGAAAGGGCTCCGAGGACCCCAAATCAACTCGTGATGAGAGCTTAGTCCCTGGCTTCGACTCAAGAGGAACACCAACTTTCCACAAGCACCTCAAGAGGAGGCTTCTCTCAGCTACAGGTATGTGAGAGGGACCCTGAGTTTGTGGCCTCAAGTGGAATGGACACCGTGATGCTCTTACTCGAAGTAAGGCCGGATATCCCTGCATTGAATTGAATGGAGGCTCGTCTTGCATCTCCCAAGACGAAGGGATGTCTGAATGCCCTGTGGAGACCACAGAGAAAGACATAAATCTCCGCCTCATCGCGACCGGAGGCCTCACATCCTTTGAAAACTTGAGAGGTCCGCGGAGGTCAATGCTTCCAAAGGAGACTATGCCTGACTCCTCTTGAAAATGGATAGGAGTCCCTGGATCCCTGTGGCACGTGGAAAGGGACCCTGGGTCTCCCGCCTCACGTGGAGACGCGTCCCAATTGCCATGCCAAGACTCGAGGAGAATCCCGAGGTGTCCCTCGCACCTAGGCAGGAGTCCTGACGTCACTGAACAAACACGTGTCTGGAAGGGCCTTCCCCGTCGTAACTCGAGAATATACCCCGGGTTCCTGCCGCAACTCGAGAAAAACCATGAGACATCCCCCTCGCCACGAGATGAGGCCCGATTTACCTGCACTGCATGCAGAGCAATTCCGTGTTCCACATCAAACGTGAAAGGAGCCTTGATTTCCTTGATGGCACTCCAGAGAAAACCCAAGATCACTGTCTCAAGTCTAGAGGGATCCTGTGGTCACTGTAGCAACAAGAAAGGTCTCCGTGGACCCCAAATCAAGTCGAGATGAGAGCTTAGTCCCTGGCTTCGATTCAAGACGAATACCAACTTTCCACATGCACCTCAAGAGGCGGTTTCTGTCAGCTACAGGTATGTGCGAGGGACCCTGAGTTTGTGGCCTCAAGTAGAATGGACACCGAGATGCTCTGACTCGAAGTAAGGCCGGATATCCCTGCAGTGAATTGAATGCAGGCTCGTCTTGCATCTCCCAAGAAGAAGGAATGTCTGAATCCCCTGTGGATACCACAGAGAAAGACCTAGTTCTCCGCCTCATCGCGAACGGAGGCATCACATCCTTTGAAAATTCGAGAGGTCCGCTGAGATCTAGGCTTCCAAAGGAGACGATGCCTGACTCCTCTTGAAAATGGATAGGAGTCCCAGGATCCCTGTGGCACGTGGAAAGGGACACTGGGTCTCGCACCTCACGTGGAGCCGCGTCCCAATTGCCATGCCAAGACTCGAGGAGAATCCCGAGGTGTCCCTCGCACCTAGGCAGGAGTCCTGACGTCGCTGAACAAACACGTGTCTGGAAGTGCCCTCCCCGTCGTAACTCGAGAATATACCCCAGGTTCCGGCCGCAACTCGAGAAAAACCATGAGACTTCCCCCTGTCCGCGAGATGAGGCCCGATTCCCCTGCACTGCGTGCAGAGCAATTCCGTGTTCCACATCAAACGTGAAAGGAGCCTTAATTTCCTTGATGGCACTCCAGAGAAAACCCAAGATAACTGTCTCAAGTCTAGAGGGATCCTGAGTTCACTGGAGCAACACGAAAGGGCTCCGTGGACCCCAAATCAACTCGAGATGAGAGCTTTTCCCTGGCTTCGACTCAAGAGAAATACCAACTTTCCACAAGCACCTCAAGAGGAGGCTTCTCTCAGCTATAGGTATGTGAGAGGGACCCTGAGTTTGTGGCCTCAAGTGGAATGGACACCGAGATGCTCTGACTCAAAGTAAGGCCGGATATCCCTGCAGTGAATTGAATGCATGCTCGTCTTGCATCTCCCAAGACGAAGGGATGTCTGAATCCCCTATGGAGACCACAGAGAAAGACCTAGTTCTCGGCCTCACCGCGACCGGATGCCTCACATCCTTTGAAAACTCGAGAGGTCCACGCAGAACAAAGCTTCCAAAGGAGACGATGCCTGACTCCTCTTGAAAATGGATAGGAATACCAGGATCCCTGTGGCACGTGGAAAGGGACCCTGGGTCTCCCGCCTCACGTGGAGACGCGTTCCAATTGCCATGCCAAGACTCGAGGAGAATACCGAGGTGTCCCTCGCACCTAGACAGGAGTCCTGACGTCGCTGAACAAACACGTGTCTGGAAGGGCCCTCCCCGTCGTAACTCGAAAATATAAATCAGGTTCCGGCCGCAACTCGAGAAAAAATATGAGACTTCCCCCTCGCCGCGAGATGAGGCCCGATTCCCCTGCATTGCGTGCAGAGCAATTCCGTGTTCCACATCAAACGTGAAAGGAGCCTTGATTTCCTTGATGGCACTCCAGACAAAAACCAAGATCACTGTCTCAAGTCTAGAGGGATCCTGAGGTCACTGGAGCAACACGAAAGGGCTCCGTGGACCCCAAATCAACTCGAGATGAGAGCTTAGCCCCTGGCTTCGACTCAAGAGGAATACCAACTTTCCACAAGCACCTCAAGAGGAGGCTTCTCTCAGCTACAGGTATTTGAGAGGGACCCTGAGTTTGTGGCCTCAAGTGCAATGGACACCGAGATGCTCTGACTCGAAGTAAGGCCGGATATCCCTGCAGTGAATTGAATGCAGGCTCGTCTTGCATCTCTCAAGACGAAGGGATGTCTGAATCCCCTGTGGAGACCACAGAGAAAGAACTAGTTCTCCGCCTCATCGCGACAGGAGGCCTCACATCATTTGAAAACTCGAGAGGTCCGCGGAGATCAATGCTTCCAAAGGAGACGATGCCTGACTCCTCTTGAAAATGGATAGGAGTCCCAGGATCCCTGTGGAACGTGGAAAGGGACACTGGGTCTCCCGCCTCACGTGGAGACACGTCCCAATTGCCATGCCAAGACTCGAGGAGAATCCCGAGGTGTCCCTCGCACCTAGGCAGGAGTCCTGACGTCGCTGAACAAACACGTGTCTGGAAGGGCCCTCCCCGTCGTTACTCGAGAATATACCCCAGGTTCCGGCCGCAACTCGAGAAAAACCATGAGACTTCACTATCGCCGCGAGATGAGGCCCGATTCCCCTGCCCTGCGTGCAGAGCAATTCCGTATTCCACATCAAAAATAAAAGGAGCCTTGATTTCCTTGATGGCACTCCAGAGAAAACCCAAGATCACTGTCTCAAGTCTAGAGGGATCCTGAGGTCACTGGAGCAACACGAAAGGGCTCCGTGGACCCCAAATCAACTCGAGATGAGAGCTTAGTCCATGACTTCAAATCGAGAGGAATATCAACTTTCCACAAGCACCTCAAGAGAAGGCTTCTCTCAGCTAATGGTATGTGAGAGGGACCCTGAGTTTGTCGCCTCAAGTGGAATGGACACCGAGATGCTCTGACTCAACGTAAGGCCAGATATCCCTGCAGTGAATTGAATGCAGGCTCGTCTTGCATCTCCCAAGACGAAGGGATGTCTGAATCCCCTGTGGAGACCACAGAGAAAGACATAATTTTCCACCTCATCGCGACCCGTGGCCTCACATCCTTTGAAAATTCGAGAGGTCCGCGGAGATCAATGCTTCCAAAGGAGACGATGCCTGACTCCTCTTGAAAATGGATAGGAGTCCCAGGATCCCTGTGGCTCGTGGAAAGGGACCCTGGTTCTCCCGGCTCACGTGGAGATGCGTCCAAATTGCCATGCCAAGACTCGAGGAGAATCCCGAGGTGTCCCTCGCACCTAGGCAAGAGTCCTCACGTCGCTGAACAAAACCGTGTCTGGAAGGGCCCTCCCCGTCGTAACTCGAGAATATACCCCAGGTTCCGGCCGCAACTCGAGAAAAACCATGAGACTTCCCCCTCCCCGCGAGATGAGGCCCGATTCCCCTGCACTGAGTGCAGACCAATTCCGTGTTCCACATCAAACGTGAAAGGAGCCTTGATTTCCTTAATGGCACTCCAGAGAAAACCCAAGATCACTGTCTCAAGTCTAGAGGGATCCTGAGGTCACTGTAGCAACACAAAAGGGCTCCGTGGACCCCAAATCAACTCGAGATGAGAGCTTAGTCCCTGGCTTCGACTCAAGAGGAATACCAACTTTCCACAAGCACCTCAAGAGGAGGCTTCTCTCAGCTAATGGTATGTGAGAGGGACCCTGAGTTTGTGGCCTCAAGTGGAATGGACACCGAGATGCTCTGACTCGAAGTAAGGCTGGATATCCCTGCAGTGAATTGAATGCAGGCTCGTCTTGCATCTCCCAAGACGAAGGGATGTCTGAATACCGTGTGGATACCACAGAGAAAGACCTAGTCCTCTGCCTCATCGTGACCGGAGGCCTCACATCCTTGGAAAACTCGAGAGGTCCGCGGAGATCAATACTTCCGAAGGAGACGATGCCTGACTCCTCTTGAAAATGGATAGGAGTCCCAGGATCCCTGTGGCACGTGGAAAGGGACACTGGGTCTCCCGCCTCACGTGGAGACACGTCCCAATTGCCATGTCAAGACTCGAGGAGAATCCCGAGGTGTCCCTCGCACCTAGGCAGGAGTCCTGACGTCGCTGAACAAACACGTGTCTGGAAGGGCCCTCCCCGTCGTAACGCGAGAATATACCCCAGGTTCCGGCCGCAACTCGAGAAAAACCATGAGATTTCCCCCTCGCCGCGAGTTGAGGCCCGATTCCCCTGCACTGCGTGCAGACCAATTCCGTGTTCCACATCAAACGTGAAAGGAGCCTTGATTTCCTTGATGGCACTCCAGAGAAAACCCAAGATCACTGTCTCAAGTCTAGAGGGATCCTGAGGTCACTGGAGCAACACGAAAGGGCTCCGTATAACCCAAATCAACTCGAGATGAGAGCTTAGTCCCTGGCTTCAACTCAAGAGGAATACCAACTTTAAACAAGCACATCAAGAGGAGGCTTCTCTCAGCTACAGGTATGTGAGAGGGAACCTGAGTTTGTCGACTCAGGTGGAATGGACACCGAGATGCTCTGACTCGAAGTAAGGCCAGATATCCCTGCAGTGAATTGAATGCAGGCTCGTCTTGCATCTCCCAAGACGAACGGATGTCTGAATCCCCTGTGGAGACCACAGAGAAAGACATAGTCCTCCGCCTCATCGCGACTGGAGGCCTCACATCCTTTGAAAACTCTAGAGGTCCGCAGAGATCAATGCTTACAAAGGAGACGATGCCTGACGCCTCTTGAAAATGGATAGGAGTCCCAGGATCCCTGTGGCACGTGGAAAGGGACCCTGGGTCTCCCGCCTCACGTGGAGACGCCTCCCAATTGCCATGCCAAGACTTGAGGAGAATCCCGAGGTGTCCCTCGCACCTAGGCAGGTGTCCTGACGTCGCTGAACAAACACGTGTCTGGAAGGGCCCTCCCCGTCGTAACTCGAGAATATACCCCAGGTTCCGGCCGCAACTCGAGGAAAATCATGAGACTTCCCCCTCGCCGCGAAATGAGCCCCGATTCATCTGCAATGTGTGCAGAGCAATTCCGTGTTCCACATCAAACGTGAAAGGAGCCTTGATTTCCTTGATGGCACTCCAGAGAAAACCCAAGATCACTGTCTCAAGTCTAGAGGGATCCTGAGGTCACTGGAGCAACACGAAAGGGCTCCGTGGACCCCAAATCAACTCTAGATGAGAGATTAGTCCCTGGCTTCAACTCAAGAGGAATACGAACTTTCCACAAGCCCCTCAAGAGGAGGCTTCTCTCAGCTACAGGTATGTGAGAGGGACCCTGAGTTTGTGGCCTCAAGTGGAATGGACACCGAGATGCTCTGACTCGAAGTAAGGCCGGATATCCCTGCAGTGAATTGAATGCAGGCTCGTCTTGCATCTCCCAAGACGAAGGGATGTCTGAATCCCCTGTGGAGACCACAGAGAAAGACCTAATTTTCCGCCTCATCGCGACCGGTGGCCTCACATTCTTTGAAAATTCGAGAGGTCCGCGGAGATCAATGCTTCCAAAGGAGACGATGCCTGACTCCTCTTGAAAATGGATAGGAGTCCCAGGATCCCTGTGGCACGTGGAAAGGGACCCTGGTTCTCCCGCCTCACGTGGAGACGCGTCCAAATTGCCATGCCAAGACTCGAGGAGAATCCCGAGGTGTCCCTCGCACCTAGGCAGGAGTCCTCACGTCGCTGAACAAACACGTGTCTGGAAGGGCCCTCCCCGTCGTAACTCGAGAATATACCCCAGGTTCCGGCCGCAACTCGACAAAAACCATGAGACTTCCCCCTCCCCGCGAGATGAGGCCCGATTCCCCTGCACTGCCTGCAGAGGAATTCCGTGTTCCACATCAAACGTGAAAGGAGCCTTGATTTCCTTAATGGCACTCCAGAGAAAACCCAAGATCACTGTCTCAAGTCTAGAGGGATCCTGAGGTCACTGGAGCAAAACGAAAGGGCTCCGTGGACCCCAAATCAACTCGAGATGAGAGCTTAGTCCCTCGCTTCGACTCAAGAGGAATACAAAATTCCACAAGCACCTCAAGAGGAGGCTTCTCTCAGCTACAGGTATGTGAGAGGGACCCTGAGTTTGTGGCCTCAAGTGGAATGGACACCGAGATGCTCTGACTTGAAGTAAGGCCGGATATCCCTGCAGTGATTTGAATGCAGGCTCGTCTTGCATCTCCCAAGACAAAGGGTTGTCTGAATCCCCTGTGGAGCCCACAGAGAAAGACCTAGTCCTCCGTCTCATCGCGACCGAAGGCCTCACATCCTTTGAAAACTCGAGAGGTCTTTGGAGATCAATGCTTCCAAAGTAGACGACGCCTGACGCCTCTTGAAAATGGATAGGAGTCCCAGGATCCCTGTGGCACGTGGAAAGGGACCCTGGGTCTCTCGCCTCACGTGGAGACGCCTCCCAATTGCCATGCCAAGACTTGAGGAGAATCCCGAGGTGTCCCTCGCACCTAGGCAGGAGTCCTGACGTCGCTGAACAAGCACGTGTCTGGAAGGGCCCTCCCCGTCGTAACTCGAGAATATACCCCAGGTTCCGGCCGCAACTCGAGAAAAACCATGAGACTTCCCCCTCGCCGCGAGATGAGGCCCGATTCCCCTGCAATGCGTGCAGAGCAATTCCGTGTTCCACATCAAACGAGAAAGGAGCCTTGATTTCCTTGATGGCACTCCAGAGAAAACCCAAGATCACTGTCTCAAGTCTAGAGGGATCCTGAGGTCACTGGAGCAACACGAAAGGGCTCCGTGGACCCCAAATCAACTCGAGATGAGAGATTAGTCCCTGGCTTCAACTCAATAGGAATACGAACTTTCCACAAGCCCCTCAAGAGGAGGCTTGTCTCAGCTACAGGTATGTGAGAGGGACCCTGAGTTTGTGGCCTCAAGTGGAATGGACACCGAGATGCTCTGACTCGAAGTAAGGCCGGATATCCCTGCAGTGAATTGAATGCAGGCTCATCTTGCATCTCCCAAGACGAAGGGATGTCTGAATCCCCTGTGCAAAACACAGAGAAAGACCTAGTCCTCCGCCTCAATGCGACCGGAGGCCTCACATCCTTTGAAAACTCGAGAGGTCCGCGGAGATCAATGCTTCCAAAGGAGACGATGCCTGACTCCTCTTGAAAATGGATAGGAGTCCCAGGATTCCAGTGGCATGTGGAAAGGGACCCTGGGTCTCCAGCCTCACGTGGAGACGCGTCCCAATTGCCATGGCAAGACTCGAGGAGAATCCCGAGGTGTCCCTCGCACCTAGGCAGGAGTCCTGACGTCGCTGAACAAACCCGTGTCTGGAAGGGCCCTCCCCGTCGTAACTCGAGAATATACCCCAGGTTCCGGCCGCCACTCGAGAAAAACCATGAGATTTCCCCCTCGCCGCGAGTTGAGGCCCGATTCCCCTGCACTGCGTGCAGAGCAATTCCGTGTTCCACTTCAAACGTGAAAGGAGCCTTGATTTCCTTGATGGCACTCCAGAGAAAACCCAAGGTCACTGTCTCAAGTCTAGAGGGATCCTGAGGTCACTGGAGCAACACGAAAGGGCTCCGTGGACCCCAAATCAACTCGAGATTAGAGCTTAGTCCCTGGCTTAGACTCAAGAGGAATACCAACTTTCCACAAGCACCTCAAGAGGAGGCTTCTCTCAGCTACAGGTAAGTGAGAGGGACCCTGAGTTTGTGGCCTCAAGTGCAATGGACACCGAGATGTTCTGACTCGAAGTAAGGCCGGATATCTCTGCAGTGAATTGAATGCAGGCTCGTCTTGCATCTCCCAAGACGAAGGGATGTCTGAATCCCCTGTGGAGACCACAGAGAAAGACCTAGTCCTCCGCCTCATCGTGAACGGAGGCCTCACATCCTTTGAAAACTCGAAAGGTCCGCGGAGATCAATGCTTCCAAAGGAGATAATGCCTGACTCCTCTTGAAAATGGATAGGAGTCCCAGGATCCCTGTGGCACGTGGAAAGGGACCCTGGTTCTCCCGCCTCACGTGGAGATGCGTCCAAATTGCCATGCCAAGACTCGAGGAGAATCCCGAGGTGTACCTCGCACCTAGGCAAGAGTCCTCACGTCGCTGAACAAACCCGTGTCTGGAAGGGCCCTCCTCGTCGTAACTCGAGAATATACCCCACGTTCCGGCCGCAAATCGAGAAAAACCATGAGACTTCCCCCTCCCCGCGAGATGAGCCCCGATTCCCCTGCACTGAGTGCAGACCAATTCCGTGTTCCACATCAAACGTGAAAGGAGCCTTGATTTCCTTAATGGCACTCCAGAGAAAACCCAAGATCACTGTCTCATGTCTAGAGGGATCCTGAGGTCACTGTAGCAACACGAAAGGGCTCCGTGGACCCCAAATCAACTCGAGATGAGAGCTTAGTCCCTGGCTTCGACTCAAGGGGAATACCAACTTTCCACAAGCACCTCAAGAGGAGGCTTCTCTCAGCTAATGGTATGTGAGAGGGACCCTGAGATTGTGGCCTCAAGTGCAATGGACACCGAGATGCTCTGACTCGAAGTAAGGCTGGATATCCCTGCAGTGAATTGAATGCAGGCTCGTCTTGCATCTCCCAAGACGAAGGGATGTCTGAATCCCCTGTGGATACCACAGAGAAAGACCTAGTCCTCCGCCTTATCGTGACCGGAGGCCTCACATCCTTTGAAAACTCGAGAGGTCTGCAGAGATCAATGCTTCCAAAGGAGACGATGCCTGACTCCTCTTGAGAATGGATAGGAGTCCCAGGATCCCTGTGGCACGTGGAAAGGGACACTGGGTTTCACGCCTCACGTAGAGACGCGTCCCAATTGCCATGCCAAGACTCGAGGAGAATCCCGAGGTGTCCCTCGCACCTAGGCAGGAGTCCTGACGTCCCTGAACAAACACGTGTCTGGAAGGGCCCTCCCCGTCGTAACTCGAGAATATACCCCAGGTTCCGGCCGCAACTCGAGAAAAACCATGAGACTTCCCCATCGCCGCGAGATGAGGCCCGATTCCCCTGCCCTGCGTCCAGAGAAATTCCGTATTCCACATCAAAAAAGAAAGGAGCCTTGATTTCCTTGTTGGCACTCCAGAGAAAACCCAAGATCACTGTCTCAAGTCTAGAGGGATCCTTAGGTCACTGGAGCAACAGGAAAGGGCTCCGTGGACCCCAAATCAACTCGAGATGAGAGCTTAGTCCCTGGCTTCAAATCGAGAGGAATACCAACTTTCCACAAGCACCTCAAGAGGAGGCTTCTCTCAGCTACAGGTATGTGAGAGGGCCCCTGAGTTTGTGGCCTCAAGTGGAATGGACACCGAGATGCTCTGACTCGAAGTAAGGCCGGATATCCCTGCAGTGAATGAAATGCAGGCTCATCTTGCATCTCCCAAGACGAAGGGATGTCTGAATCCCCTGTGGAGACCCCAGAGAAAGACCTAATTTTCCGCCTCATCGCGACCGGTGGCCTCACATCCTTTGAAAATTCCAGAGGTCCACGGAGATCAATGCTTCCAAAGGAGACGATGCCTGACTCCTCTTGAAAATGGATAGGAGTCCCAGGATCCCTGTGGCACGTGGAAAGGGACCCTGGTTCTCCCGCCTCACGTGGAGATGCGTCCAAATTGCCATGCCAAGACTCGAGGAGAATCCCGAGGTGTCCCTCGCACCTAGGCAGGAGTCCTCACGTCGCTGAACAAACACGTGTCTGGAAGGGACCTCCCCGTCGTAACTCGAGAATATACCCCAGGTTCCGGCCGCATTTCGAGAAAAACCATGAGACTTCCCCCTCCCCGCGAAATGAGGCCCGATTCCCCTGCACTGAGTGCAGACCAATTCCGTGTTCCACATCAAACGTGAAAGGAGCCATGATTTCCTTAATGGCACTCCAGAGAAAACCCAAGATCACTGTCTCAAGTCTAGAGGGATCCTGAGGTCACTGGAGCAACACGAAAGGGCTCCGTGGACCCCAAATCAACTCGAGATGAGAGCTTAGTCCCTGGCTTCGACTCAAGAGGAATACAAACTTTCCACAAGCACCTCAAGAGGAGGCTTCTCTCAGCTACAGGTATGTCAGAGGGACCCTGAGTTTGTGGCCTCATGTGGAATGGACACCGAGATGCTCTGACTTGAAGTAAGGCCGGATATCCCTGCAGTGAATTGAATGCAGGCTCGTCTTGCATCTCCCAAGACGAAGGGTTGTGTGAATCCCCTGTGGAGCCCACAGAGAAAGACCTAGTCCTCCGCCTCAACACGACCGGAGGCCTCACATCCTTTGAAAACTCGAGAGGTCCGCGGAGATCAATGCTTCCAAAGGAGACGATGCCTGACTCCTCTTGAAAATGGATAGGAGTCCCAGGATCCCTGTGGCATGTGGAAAGGGACCCTGGGTCTCCCGCCTCACGTGGAGACGCGTCCCAATTGCCATGCCAAGACTCGAGGAGAATCCCGAGGTGTCCCTCGCACCTAGGCAGGAGTCCTGACGTCCCTGATCAAACACGTGTCTGGAAGGTCCCTCCCCGTCGTAACTCGAGAATATACCCCAGGTTCCGGCCGCAACTCGAGAAAAACCATGAGATTTCCCGCTCGCCGCGAGATGAGGCCCGATTCCCCTGCACTGCGTGCAGAGCAATTCCGTGTTCCACTTCAAACGTGAAAGGAGCCTTGATTTCCTTGATGGCACCCCAGAGAAAACCCAAGATCACTGTCTCAAGTCTAGAGGGATCCTGAGGTCACTGGAGCAAGACGAAAGTGCTCCGTGGACTCCAAATCAACTCGAGGTGAGAGCTTAGTCCCTGGCTTCGACTCAAGAGGAATACCAACTTTCCACAAGCACCTCAAGAGGAGGCTTCTCTCAGCTACAGGTATGTGAGAGGGACCCTGAGTTTGTGGCCTCAAGTGGAATGGACACCGAGATGCTCTGACTCGAAGTAAGGCCGGATATCCCTGCAGTGAATTGAATGCAGGCTCGTCTTGCATCTCCCAAGACGAAGGGTTGTCTGAATCCCCTGTGGAGACCACAGAGAAAGACCTCGTTCTCCGCCTCATCGAGACCAGAGGCCTCACATCCTTTGAAAACTCGAGAGGTCGGCGGAGATCAATGCTTCCAAAGGAGAAGATGCCTGACTCTTCTTGAAAATGGATAGGAGTCCCAGGATCCCTGTGGCACGTGGAAAGGGACCCTGGGTCTCCCGCCTCACGTGGAGACGCGTCCCAATTGCCATGCCAAGACTCGAGGAGAATCCCGAGTTGTCCCTCGCACCTAGGCAGGAGTCCTGACGTCGCTGAACAAACACGTGTCTGGAAGGGCCCTCCCCGTCATAACTCGAGAATATACCCCAGGTTCCGGCCGCAACTCGGGAAACACCATGAGACTTCCCCCTCGCCGCTGGATGAGGCCCGATTCCCCTGCACTGCGTGCAGAGCAATTCCGTGTTCCACATCAAACGTGAAAGGAGCCTTGATTTCCTTGATGGCACTCCAGAGAAAACCCAAGATCACTGTATCAAGTCTAGAGGGATCCTGAGGTCACTGGAGCAACACGAAAGGGCTCCGTGGACCCCAAATCAACTCGAGATGAGAGCTTATTTCCTGTCTTCAAATCGAGAGGAATACCAACTTTCCACAAGCACCTCAAGAGGAGGCTTCTCGCACCTACAGGTAGGTGAGATGGACCCTGAGTTTGTGGCCTCAAGTCGAATGGACACCGAGATGCTCTGACTCGAAGTAAGGCCGGATATCCCTGCAGTGAAGTGAATGCAGGCTCCTCTTGCATCTCCCAAGATGAAGGGATGTCTGAATCCCCTGTGGAGGCCACAGAGAAAGACCTAGTCCTCCGCCTCATCGCGACCGGAGGCCTCACATCCTTTGAAAACTGAGAGGTCCGCGGAGATCAATGCTTCCAAAGGAGACGATGCCTGACTCCTCTTGAAAATGGATAGGAGTCCCAGGATCCCTGTGGCACGTGGAAAGGGACCCTGGGTCTCCCGCCTCATGTGGAGACGCATCCCCATTGCCATGCCAAGACTCGAGGAGAATCCCGAGGTGTCCCTCGCACCTAGGCAGGAGTCCTCACGTCGCTGAACAAACACGTGTCTGGAAGGGCCCTCCCCGTCGTAACTCGAGAATATACCCCAGGTTCCGGCCGCAACTCGAGAAAAACCATGAGAATTCCCCCTCACCGCGAGATGAGGCCTGATTCCCCTGCACTGCGTGCAGAGCAATTCCTGAGCAGCGCAGACGGAGAGAGCAGCGCCAGCCCCTCCCCGCAGCGCCAGCCCGTCCCCGCAGCACAAGCCCCTCCCCCCGTAGCGACGTAACTAGCTACCTGAATAAGAGTCCACCTCCGCCCGCCTGTGTCATGGCGGAAATGAGGCTCTGAAGAGACCGGCAAACAGAAGCCAAATAAACAAAGGGAACCGCTTCAGAAGGGACTGGTGCAACAGATTAAAATCCCTCTAGGAAACATTGACTACACCGGAGGAGCCTGTAGGTATCGAGAAGCGTAAGCTGGAACGAGGAGCTATCTGAAACTGAGCCGAACCCACACTGACCGCAACAGCTCCAGAGAAACTCCTAGATATAATTTTACTTTTTTCTCTTTTTTTAATTTTTTTTCTTTTTTTCTTTTTTCTTTTTTATTTTTTCTCTTTTATTTTCCTTTAAAATCCCCTATTACTCCCCCATTACTCCTTAACTTTCATTTCCATAGACTTTTACGATTTTTTAATTAGGGGGAAAAAAAGTTTTTTTTTTCCTTTTTTTTTTCTTTTTTTTCTTTTTTTTTCTTTTTCTTTCTTTTTTTTCCTTTTTTTCTTTCCTTTTTCTCTTCTATTTTCTATTTTTCTTTTTCTCTTATTTCTTTTAAATTCCTCTAGTACTCCTCTACTACTCCTTAATTTTCATTTTCAATGCACTATAACCTTACAAAAAAAAAAAAGAAGAGAAGCCCTATTTTTAAACTGAAGATTATTCTCTCCCAATCTTGACTCTCTGTTTTCTACCTCAGAACACCTCTATTTCCTCCTTTCCCCTTCTCTTCCCAATCCAATTCTGTGAATCTTTGTAGGTGACTGGGCTACGGAGAACACTCTGGGAACAGACAGCTGTGTAGATCTGTCTCTCTCCTCTTGAGTCCCCCTTTTTCTCCTCCTGTTCATCTCTATCTCCCTCCTCCCTCTCCTCTTCTTCATGTGACTCTGTGAACCTCTCTGGGTGTCCCTAACGGGGGAGAATCTTTTAGCCATTAACCTAGAAGTTTTCTTATCAGGGCTGCATAGTTGGAGAAGTCCTGAGACTACAGGAAGAATAAAACTGAAATCCAGAGGCAGGAGACTTAAGCCCAAAACCTGAGAACACCAGAAAACTCCTGACTACAAGGAACTTTAAGTGATAAGTGACTGTCCAAAAGCCTCCATACCTACACTGAAACCAACTACCACACAAGAGCCAATAAGTTTTAGAGCAAGACATACCACGCAAATTCTCCAGCAACGCAGGAACATAGCCCTGAACATCAACATACAGGCTGCCCAAGGTCACACCTAACACATAGACCCATCTCAAAACTCATTACTGGGCACTCCATTGCTTTCCAAAGAGAAGAAATCAAGTTCCACACACCAGAACACTGATGCAAGCTTCCCTAACCAGGAAACCTTGACAAGCCAATCGTCTAACCCCATCCACTGGGTTAATCCTCCACAACAAAAAGGAACCACAGACCTCCAGAATACAGAAAGCCCACTCCAGATACAGCAATCTAAACAAGATGAAAAGGCAAAGAAATACCCAACAGGTAAAGGAACATGAAAAATGCCCACCAAGTCAAACAAAAGAGGAGGAGATAGGGAATCTACCTGAAAAAGAATTTAGAATAATGATAATAAAAATGATCCAAAATCTTGAAAACAAAATGGAGTTACAGATAAATAGCCTGGAAACAAAGATTGAAAAGATTCAAGAACTGTTTAATAAAGACCTAGAAGAAATAAAAAAGAGTCAATTACAAATGAATAATGCAATGAATGAGATCAAAAACACTTTGGAGGGAACCAAGAGTAGAATAACGGAGGCAGAAGATAGGATAAGTGAGGTAGAAGATAAAATGGTGGAAATAAATGAAGCAGAGAGGAAAAAAGAAAAAAGGATCAAAAGAAATGAGGACAACCTCAGGGACCTCTGGGACACTGTGAAATGCCCCAACATTCGAATCATAGGAGTTCCAGAAGAAGAAGACAAAAAGAAGGGCCATGAGAAAATACTCGAGGAGATAATAGCTGAAAACTTCCCTAAAATGGGGAAGGAAATAGCCACCCAAATCCAAGAAACCCAGAGAGTCCCAAACAGGATAAACCCAAGGCGAAACACCCCAAGACACATATTAATCAAATTAACAAAGATCAAACACAAAGAACAAATATTAAAAGCAGCAAGGGAAAAACAACAAATAACACACAAAGGGATTCCCATAAGGATAACAGCTGATCTATCAATAGAAACCCTCCAGGCCAGAAGGGAATGGCAGGACGTACTGAAAGTAATGAAAGAGAATAACCTACAACCTAGATTACTGTATCCAGCAAGGATCTCATTCAGATATGAAGGAGAATTCAAAAGCTTTACAGATAAGCAAAAGCTGAGAGAATTCAGCACCACCAAACCAGCTCTTCAACAAATGCTAAAGGATCTTCTCTAGACAGGAAATGCAGAAAGGTTTTATAAATGTGAACCCAAAACAACAAAGTAAATGGCAACGGGAACACACCTATCAATAATTACCCTAAATGTAAATGGGTTGAATGCCCCAACCAAAAGACAAAGATTGGCTGAATGGATACAAAAACAAGACCCCTATATATGCTGTCTACAAGAGACCCACCTCAAAACAAGAGACACATACAGACTAAAAGTGAAGGGCTGGAAAAAAATATTTCATGCAAACGGAGACCAAAAGAAAGCAGGAGTCGCAATACTCATGTCAGATAAAATAGACTTTCAAATAAAGGAAGTGAAAAGAGACAAAGAAGGACACTACATAATGATCAAAGGATCAATCAAAAAAGAAGATATAACAATTATAAATATATATGCACCCAACATAGGAGCACCGCAATATGTACGGCAAACGCTAACAAGTATGAAAGAGGAAATTAATAGTAACACAATAATAGTGGGAGACTTTAATACCCCACTCACAACTATGGATAGATCAACTAAACAGAAAATTAACAAGGAAACACAAACCTTAAATGACACAATGGACCAGCTAGACCTAATTGATATCTATAGGACATTTCACCCCAAAACAATCAACTTCACCTTTTTCTCAAGTGCACACGGAACATTCTCCAGAATAGATCACATCCTGGGCCATAAATCTGGTCTTGGAAAATTCAAAAAAATTGAAATCATTCCAGTTATCTTTTCTGACCACAGTGCAGTAAGATTAGATCTCAATTACAGGGAAAAAATTGTTAAAACTTCAAACATATGGAGGCTAAATAACACGCTTCTGAATAACCAACAAATCATAGAAGAAATCAAAAAAGAAATCAAAATATGTATAGAAATGAATGAAAATGAAAACACAACAACCCAAAACCTATGGGACACTGTAAAAGCAGTGCTAAGGGGAAGGTTCATAGCATTACAGGCTTACATCAAGAAACAGGAAAAAAACCAATTAAATAACCTAACTCTACACCTAAAGCAATTAGAGAAGGAAGAAATGAAGAACCCCAGAGTTAGCAGAAGGAAAGAAATCTTAAAAATCAGGGCAGAAATAAATGCAAAAGAAACTAAAGAGACCATAGCAAAAATCAACAAAGCTAAAAGCTGGTTTTTTGAAAAAATAAACAAAATTGACAAACCATTAGCAAGACTCATTAAGAAACAAAGAGAGAAAAACCAAATTAACAAAATTAGAAATGAAAATGGAGAGATCACAACAGACAACACTGAAATACAAAGGATCATAAGAGACTACTACCAGCAGCTCTATGCCAATAAAATGGACAACTTGGATGAAATGGACAAATTCTTAGAAAAGTATAACTTTCCAAAACTGAACCAGGAAGAAATAGAAGATCTTAACAGACCCATCACAAGCAAGGAAATCGAAACTGTCATCAAAAATCTTCCAGCAAACAAAAGCCCAGGACCAGATGGCTTCACAGCTGAATTCTACCAAAAATTTAGAGAAGAGCTAACACCTATCTTACTCAAACTCTTCCAGAAAATTGCAGAAGAAGGTAAGCTTCCAAACTCATTCTATGAGGCCACCATCACCCTAATTCCAAAACCAGACAAAGATGCCACAAAAAAAGAAAACTACAGGCCAATATCACTGATGAACATAGATGCAAAAATCCTTAACAAAATTCTAGCAAACAGAATCCAACAACATATTAAAAAAATCATACACCATGACCAAGTGGGCTTTATCCCAGGAATGCAAGGATTCTTTAATATCCGCAAATCAATCAATGTAATACACCACATTAACAAATTGAAAGATAAAAACCATATGATTATCTCAATAGATGCAGAGAAAGCCTTTGACAAAATTCAACACTCATTTATGATTAAAACTCTCCAAAAAGCAGGAATAGAAGGAACATACCTCAACATAATAAAAGCTATATATGACAAACCCACAGCAAGCATCACCCTCAATGGTGAAATATTGAAGGCATTTCCCCTGAAATCAGGAACAAGACAAGGGTGCCCACTCTCACCACTACTATTCAACATAGTGTTGGAAGTGCTGGCCACAGCAATCAGAGCAGAAAAAGAAGTAAAAGGAATCCAGATAGGAAAAGAAGAAGTAAAACTCTCACTGTTTGCAGATGACATGATCCTCTACATAGAAAACCCTAAAGATTCTACCAGAAAATTACTAGAGCTAATCAATGAATATAGTAAAGTTGCAGGATATAAAATTAACACACAGAAATCCCTTGCATTCCTATATACTAACAATGAAAAAACAGACAGAGAAATTAAGGAAACAATACCATTCACCATTGCAACAAAAAGAATAAAATACTTAGGAGTATATCTACCTAAAGAAACAAAGGACCTATACATAGAAAACTATAAAACACTGATGAAAGAAATCAAAGAGGACACAAACAGATGGAGAAACATACCGTGTTCATGGATTGGAAGAATTAATATTGTCAAAATGGCTATTCTACCCAAAGCAGTCTATAGATTCAATGCAATCCCTATCAAGCTACCAACGGTATTTTTCACAGAACTAGACCAAAGAATTTCACAATTTGTATGGAAATACAAAAAACCTCGAATAGCCAAAGTAATCTTGAGAAAGAAGAATGGAACTGGAGGAATCAACCTGCCTGACTTCAGACTCTACTACAAAGCCACAGTCATCAAGACAGTATGGTACTGGCACAAAGACAGAAATATAGATCAATGGAACAGAATAGAAAGCCCAGAGATAAATCCACGAACCTATGGACACCTTATCTTTGACAAAGGAGGCAAGGATATACAATGGAAAAAAGACAACCTCTTTAACAAGTGGTGCTGGGAAAACTGGTCAACCACTTGTAAAAGAATGAAACTAGAACACTTTCTAACACCATACACAAAAATAAACTCAAAATGGATTAAAGATCTAAATGTAAGACCAGAAACTATAAAACTCCTAGAGGAGAACATAGGCAAAACACTCTCCGACATAAATCAAAGCAAGATCCTCTATGACCCACCTCCCAGAATATTGGAAATAAAAGCAAAACTAAACAAATGGGACCTAATGAAACTTAAAAGCTTTTGCACTACAAAGGAAACTATAAGTAAGATGAAAAGACAGCCCTCAGATTGGGAGAAAATAATAGCAAATGAAGAAACAGACAAAGGACTAATCTCAAAAATATACAAGCAACTCCTGCAGCTCAATTCCAGAAAAATAAATGACCCAATCAAAAAATGGGCCAAAGAACTAAACAGACATTTCTCCAAGGAAGACATACAGATGGCTAACAAACATATGAAAAGATGCTCAACATCACTCATTATTAGAGAAATGCAAATCAAAACCACAATGAGGTACCATTACACGCCAGTCAGGATGGCTGCTATCCAAAAGTCTACAAGCAATAAATGCTGGAGAGGGTGTGGAGAAAAGGGAACCCTCTTACACTGTTGGTGGGAATGCAAACTAGTACAGCCGCTATGGAAAACAGTGTGGAGATTTCTTAAAAAACTGGACATAGAACTGCCATATGACCCAGCAATCCCACTTCTGGGCATACACACTGAGGAAACCAGATCTGAAAGAGACACGTGCACCCCAATGTTCATTGCAGCACTGTTTATAATAGCCAGGACATGGAAGCAACCTAGATGCCCATCAGCAGATGAATGGATAAGGAAGCTGTGGTACATATATACCATGGAATATTACTCAGCCATTAAAAAGAATTCATTTGAACCAGTCCTAATGAGATGGATGAAGCTGGAGCCCCTTATACAGAGTGAAGTAAGCCAGAAAGATAAAGAACATTACAGCATACTGACACATGTATATGGAATTTAGAAAGGTGATAACGATAACCCTATATGCAGAACAGAAAAAGAGACACAGAAATACAGAACAGACTTTTGAACTTTGAGGGAGAATGTGAGGGTGGGATATTTCAAAAGAACAGCATGTATACTATCTATGGTGAAACAGATCACCAGCCCAGGTGGGATGCACGAGACAAGTGCTCCGGCCTGGTGCACTGGGAAGACCCAGAGGAATCGGGTGGAGAGGGAGGTTGGAGGGGGGATCGGGATTGGGAATACATGTAAATCCATGGCTGATTCATATCAATGTATGACAAAACCCACTGGAAAAAAAAATAATAATAATAAAAATTAAAAAAAAGAAAAAAAAAAAAAAAAAGAAAATGGATAGGAGTCCCAGGATCCCTGTGGCACGTGGAAAGGGACCCTGGATCTCCCACCTCACATGTAGACGCCTCCCAATTGCCATGCCAAGACTCGAGGAGAATCCCGAGGTGTCCCTCGCACCTAGGCATGGGTCCAGACGTCGCTGAACAAACACGTGTCTGGAAGGGCCCTCCCCGTCGTAACTCGAGAATATACCCCAGGTTCCGGCCGCAACTCGAGAAAAACCATGAGATTTCCCTCTCGCCGCGAGATGAGGCCCGATTCCCCTGCACTGCGTGCAGAGCAATTCCGTGTTCCCCATCAAACTTGATAGGAGCCTTGATTTCCTTGATGGCACTCCAGAGAAAACCCAAGATCACTGTCTCAAGTCTAGAGGGATCCTGAGGTCACAGGAACAACACGAAAGGGCTCCGGGGACCCCAAATCAACTCGAGATGAGAGCTTAGTCCCTGGCTTCGACTCAAGAGGAATACCAACTTTCCACAAGCACCTCAAGAGGAGGCTTCTCTCAGCTACAGGTATGTGAGAGGGACTCTGAGATTGTGGCCTCAAGTGGAAAGGACACCGAGATGCTGTGACTCGAAGTAAGGCCGGATATCCCTGCAGTGAATTGAATGCAGGCTCGTCTTGCATCTCCCAAGACGAAGGGATGTCTGAATCCCCTGTGGAGACCTCAGAGAATGTCCTAGTCCTCTGCCTCAACGCGACAGGAGGCCTCACATGCTTTGAAAACTCGAGATGTCTGCGGAGATCAATGCTTCCAAAGGAGACGATGCCTGACTCCTCTTGAAAATGGATAGGAGTCCCAGGATCCCTGTGGCACGTGGAAAGGGACCCTGGGTCTCCCGCCTCACATGGAGACGTGTCCCAATTGCCATGCAAAGAATCGAGGAGTATCCCGAGGTGTCCCTCGCACCTAGGCAGAAGTCCTGACGTCGCTGAACAAACACGTGTCTGGAAGGGCCCTCCCCGTCGTAACTCGAGAATATACCCCAGGTTTCGTCCTCAACTTGAGAAAAACCATGAGACATCCCTCTTGCCGCGAGATGAGGCCCGATTCCCCTGCACTGCGTGCAGAGCAATTCCGTGTTCCACATCAAACTTGAAAGGAGCCTTGATTTCCTTGATGGCACTCCAGAGAAAACCCAAGATCACTGTCTCAAGTCTAGAGGGATCCTGAGGTGACTGGAGCAACACGAAAGGGCTCCGTGGACCCCAAATCAACTCGAGATGAGAGCTTAGTCCCTGGCTTCGACTCAAGAGGAATACCAACTTTCCACAAGCACCTCAAGAGGAGGCTTCTCTCAGCTACAGGTATGTGAGAGGGACCCTGAGTTTGTGGCCTCAAGTGGAATGGACACCGAGATGCTCTGACTCGAAGTAAGGCCGGATATCCCTGCAGTGAATTGAATGCAGGCTCGTCTTGCATCTCCCAAGACGAAGGGATGTCTGAATCCCGTGTGGAGACCGCAGAGAAAGACCGAGTTCTCCACCTCATCGCGACCGGAGGCCTCACATCCTTTGAAAACTCGAGAGGTCCGCGGAGATCAATGGTTCCAAAGGAGACGATGCCTGACTCCTCTTGAAAATGGAAAGGAGTCCCAGGATCCCCGTGGCACGTGGAAAGGGACCTTGGGTCTCCCGCCTCACGTGGAGACTCGTCCCAATTGCCATGCCAAGACTCGAGGAGAATCCCGAGGTGTCCCTCGCACCTAGGCAGGAGTCCTGACGTCGCTGAACAAACACGTGTCTGGAAGGGCCCTCCCCGTCGTAACTCGAGAATATACCCCAGGTTCCGGCCGCAACTCGAGAAAAACCATGAGACTTCCCCCTCGCCGCGAGATGAGGCCCGATTCCCCTGCACTGCGTGCAGAGTAATTCCGTGTTCCACATCAAACTTGAAAGGAGCCTTGATATCCTTGAAGGCACTCCAGAGAAAACCCAAGATCACTGTCTCAAGCCTAGAGGGATCCTGAGGGCACCGGAAGAACACGAAAGGGCTCCGTGGACCCCAAATCAACGCGAGATGAGAGCTTAGTCCCTGGCTTCGACTCAAGAGGAATACCAACTTTCCACAAGCACCTCAAGAGGAGGCTTCTCTCAGCTACAGGTATGTCAGAGGGACCCTGAGTTTGTGGCCTCAAGTGGAATGGACACCGAGATGCTCTGACTCGAAGTAAGGCCGGATATCCCTGCAGTGAATTGAATGCAGGCTCGTCTTGCATCTCCCAAGACGAAGGGATGTCTGAATCCCCTGTGCAGAACACAGAGAAAGACCTAGTCCTCCGCCTCATCGCGACCGGAGGTCTCACATCCTTTGAAAACTCGAAAGGTCCGCGGAGATCAATACTTCCAAAGGAGAAGTTGCTGAATCTCATGAAATTGGATAGGAGTCCGAGGATCCCTGTGGCAAGTGGAAAGGGAGCCGTGGTCTCCTGCCTCACGTGGAGACGGGTCCCAATTGCCATGCCCGGAGTGAAGGAGAATCCCGAGTTGTCCCCTGCACCTAGGGAAGAGTCCTGACTTCGCTGAACAAACACGTGTCTGGAAGGGCCCTCCCCGTCGTAACTCGAGAATATACGCCAGGTTCTGGCCGCAACTCGAGAAAAACCATGAGACTACCCCTCGCCGCGAAATGAGGCCCGATTCCCCTGCACTGCGTGCAGAGCAATTCCAGTTCCACATCAAACATGAAAGGAGCCTTGATTTCCTTGATTGTACTACAGAGGAAACCCAAGATCACTGTCTCAAGTCTAGAGGGATCCTGAGGTCACTGTAGTAACACGAAAGCGGTCCGTGGACCCCAAATCAACTCGAGATGAGAACTTAATCCCTGGCTTCGAATCAAGAGGAATACCAACTTTCCACAAGCACCTCAAGAGGAGGCTTCTCTCAGCTACTGGTATGTCAGAGGGACCCTGAGTTTGTGGCCTCAAGTGGAATGGACACCGAGATGCTCTGACTCGAAGTAAGGCCGGATATCCCTGCAGTGAATTGAATGCAGGCTCGTCTTGCATCTCCCAAGACGAAGGGTTGTCTGAATCCCCTGTGGAGACCACAGAGAAAGACCTAGTCCTCCGCCTCAACGCGACCGGAGGCCTCACATCCTTTGAAAACTCGAGAGGACCACGGAGATCAATACTTCCGAAGGAGACGATGCCTGACTCCTCTTGAAAATGGATAGGAGTCCCAGGATCCCTGTGGCACGTGGAAAGGGACCCTGGGTCTCCCGCCTCACGGGGAGACGCCTCCCAATTGCCATGCCAAGACTCGAGGAGAATACCGAGGTGTCCCTCGCACCTAGGCAGGAGTCCTGACGTCGCTGAACAAACACGTGTCTGGAAGGGCCCTCCCCGTCGTAACTCGAGAATATACCCCAGGTTCGGGCCGCAACTCGAGAAAAACCATGAGATTTCCCCCTCGCTGCGAGTTGAGGCCCGATTCCCCTGCACTGCGTGCAGAGCAATTCCGTGTTCCACATCAAACGTGAAAGGAGCCTTGATTTCCTTGATGGCACTCCAGAGAAAACCCAAGATCACTGTCTCAGGTCTAGAGGGATCCTGAGGTCACTGGAGCAACACGAAAGGGCTCCGTGGACCCCAAATCAACTCGAGA
The DNA here is from genome assembly GCF_033118175.1 of Dama dama. Lineage (NCBI taxonomy): Eukaryota > Metazoa > Chordata > Mammalia > Artiodactyla > Cervidae > Dama > Dama dama. The sequence goes on along the minus strand of NC_083697.1, from coordinate 5,246,763 downwards.
TGAGAGCTTAGTCCCTGGCTTAGACTCAAGAGGAATATCAACTTTCCACAAGCACCTCAAGAGGAGGCTTCTCTCAGCTATAGGTATGTGAGAGGGACCCTGAGTTTCTGGCCTCAAGTGCAATGGACACCGAGATGCTCTGACTCGAAGTAAGGCCGGATATCCCTGCAGTGAATTGAATGCAGGCTCGTCTTGCATCTCCCAAGACCAAGGGATGTCTGAATCCCCTGTGGAGACCACAGAGAAAGACCGAGTCCTCCGCCTCATCGAGACCGGAGGCATCACATCATTTAAAAACTCGAGAGGTCTGCGGAGATCAATGCTTCCAAAGGAGACGATGCCTGACTCTTCTTGAAAATGGATAGGAGTCCCAGGATCCCTGTGGCACGTGGAAAGGGACCCTGTGTCTCCCACCTCACGTTTAGACGCATCCCAATTGCCATGCCAAGACTCGAGGAGAATCCCGAGGTGTCCCTCGTACCTAGGCAGGAGTCCTGACGTCGCTGAACAAACACGTGTCTGGAAGGGCCCTCCCCGTCGTAACTCGAGAATATCCCCCAGGTTCCGGCCGCAACTCGAGAATAAACATGAGACTTCCCCCTCCCCGCGAGATGAGGCCTGATTCCCCTGCACGGCGTGCAGACCAATTCCGTGTTCCACATCAAACATGAAAGGAGCCTTGATTTCCTTAATGGCACTCCATAGAAAACCCAAGATCACTGTCTCAAGTCTAGAGGGATCCTGAGGTCACTGTAGCAGCACGAAAGGGCTCCGTGGACCCCAAATCAACTCGAGATGAGAGCTTAGTCCCTGGCTTCCACTCAAGAGGAATACCAACTTTCCACAAGCACCTCAAGAGGAGGCTTCTCTCAGCTAATGGTATGTCAGAGGGACCCTGAGTTTGTGGCCTCAAGTGGAATGGACACCGAGATGCTCTGACTCGAAGTAAGGCCGGATATCCCTGCAGTGAATTGAATGCAGGCTCGTCTTGCATCTCCCAAGACGAAGGGATGGCTGAATCCGCTGTGGAGATCACAGAGAAAGACCAAGTCCTCCGCCTCATCGCGACCGGAGGCCTCACATCCTTTGAAAACACGAGACGTCCGCGGAGATCAATGTTTCCAAAGGAGACGATGCCTGACTCCTCTTGAAAATGGATAGGAGTCCCAGGATCCCTGTGGCACGTGGAAAGGGACCCTGGGGCTCCCGCCTCACGTGGAGACGCGTCCCAATTGCCATGCCAAGACTCGAGGATAATCCCGAGGTGTCCCTCGCACCTAGGCAGGAGTCCTGACGTCGCTGAACAAACAGGTGTCTGGAAGGGCCCTCCCCGTCATAACTCGAGAATATACCACAGGTTCCGGCCGCAACTCGAGAAAAACCATGAGACTTCCCCCTCGCTGCTGGATCAGGCCCGATTCCCCTGCACTGCGTGCAGAGCAATTCCGTGTTCCACATCAAACGTGAAAGGAGCCTTGATTTCCTTGATGTCACTCCAGAGAAAACCCAAGATCACTGTCTCAAGTCTAGAGGGATCCTGAGGTCACTGGAGCAACACGAAAGGGCTCCGTGGACCCCAAATCAACTCGAGATGAGAGCGTAGTCCCTGGCTTCGACTCAAGGGGAATACCAACTTTCCACAAGCACCTCAAGAGGAGGCTTCTCTCAGCTACAGGTATGTGAGAGGGACCCTGAGTTTGTGGCCTCAAGTGGAATGGACACTGAGATGCTCTGACTCGAAGTAAGGCCGGATATCCCTGCAGTGAATTGAATGCAGGCTCGTCTTGCATCTCGCAAGACGAAGGGATGTCTGAATCCCCTGTGGAGACCACAGAGAAAGACCTAATTTTCCGCCTCATCGCGACCAGAGGCCTCACATCCTTTGAAAATTCGAGAGGTCCGCGGAGATCAATGCTTCCAAAGGAGACGATGCCTGACTCCTCTTGAAAATGGATAGGAATCCCAGCATCCCTGTGGCACGTGGAAAGGGACCCTGGGTCTCCCGCCTCAGGTGGAGACGCGTCCCCATTGCCATGCCAAGTCTCGAGGAGAATCCCGAGGTGTCCCTCGCACCTAGGCAGGAGTCCTGACGTCGCTGAACAAACACGTGTCTGGAAGGGCCCTCCCCGTCGTAACTCGAGAATATACCCCAGGTTCCGGCCGCAACTCGAGAAAAACCATGAGACTTCCCCCTCGCCGCTGGATGAGGCCCGATTCCACTGCACTGCGTGCAGAGTAATTCCGTGTTCCACATGAAACGTGAAAGGACCCTTGATTTCCTTGATGGCACTCCAGAGAAAACCCAAGATCACTGTCTAGAGTCTAGAGGGATCCTGAGGTCACTGGAGCAGCACGAAAGGGCTCCGTGGAACCCAAATCAACTCGAGATGAGAGCTTAGTCCCTGGCTTCGACTCAAGAGGAATACCAACTTTCCACAAGCACCTCAAGAGGAGGCTTCTCTCAGCTAATGGTATGTCAGAGGGACCCTGAGTTTGTGGCCTCAAGTGGAATGGACACCGAGATGCTCTGACTCGAAGTAAGGCCGGATATCCCTGCAGTGAATTGAATGCAGGCTCGTCTTGCATCTCCCAAGACGAAGGGATGTCTGAATCCGCTGTGGAGATCACAGAGAAAGACCAAGTCCTCCGCCTCATCGCGACCGGAGGCCTCACATCCTTTGAAAACACGAGACGTCCGCGGAGATCAATGTTTCCAAAGGAGACGATGCCTGACTCCTCTTGAAAATGGATAGGAGTCCCAGGATCCCTGTGGCACCTGGAGAGGGACACTGGGTCTCCTGCCTCACGTGGAGACGCGTCCAAATTGCCATGCCAAGACTCGAGGAGAATCCCGAGGTGTCCCTCGCACCTAGGCAGGAGTCCTGACGTTGCTGAACAAACCTGTGTCTGGAAGGGCCCTCTCCGTCGTTACTCGAGAATATACCCCAGGTTCCGGCCGCAACTCGAGAAAAACCATGAGACTTCCCCCTCCCCGCAGGATGAGGCCCGATTCCCCTGCACCTCGTGCAGACCAATTCCGTGTTCCACATCAAACGTGAAAGGAGCCTTGATTTCCTTAATGGCACTCCAGAGAAAACCCAAGATCACTGTCTCAAGTCTAGAGGGATCCTGAGGTCACTGTATCAACACGAAAGGGCTCCGTGGACCCCAAATCAACTCGAGATGAGAGCTTAGTCCCTGGCTTAGACTCAAGAGGAATACCAACTTTCCACAAGCACCTCAGGAGGAGGCTTCTGTCAGCTACAGGTATGTGAGAGGAACCCTGAGTTTGTGGCCTCAAGTGCAATGGACACCGAGATGCTCTGACTCGAATTAAGGCCGGATATCCCTGCAGTGAATTGAAAGCAGGCTCGTCTTGCATCTCCCAAGACGAAGGGATGTCTGAATCCCCTGTGGAGACCACAGAGAAAGACCTAGTCCTCCGCCTAAACGTGACCGGAGGCCTCACATCCTTTGAAAACTCGAGAATTCTGCGGAGATCAATGCTTCCAAAGGAGACGATGCCTGACTCCTCTTGAAAATGGATAGGAGTCCCAGGATACCGTGGCAGGGGGAAAGGGACCCTGGGTCTCCCGCCTCACGTGGAGACGCGTCCCAATTGCCATGCCAAGACTCGAGGAGAATCCCGAGGTGTCCCTCGCACCTAGGCAGGAGTCCTCACGTCGCTGAACAAACCTGTGTCTGGAAGGGCCCTCCCCATCGTAACTCGAGAATATACCCCAGGTTCCGGCCGCAACGCGAGAAAAACCATGAGACTTCCCCATCCCCGCGAGATGAGGCCCGATTCGCCTGCACTGCGTGCAGACCAATTCCGTGTTCCACATCAAACGTGAAAGGAGCCTTGATTTCTTTAATTGCACTCCAGAGAAAACCCAAGATCACTGTTTCAAGTCTAGAGGGAACCTGAGGTCACTGTAGCAACACGAAAGGGCTCCGTGGACCCCAAATCAACTCGAGATGAGAGCTTAGTCCCTGGCTTCGACTCAAGAGGAATACCAACTTTCCACAAGCATCTCAAGAGGAGGCTTCTCTCAGCTACAGGTATGTGAGAGAGACCCTGACTTAGTGGCCTCAAGTGGAATGGACACCGAGATGCTCTGACTCGAAGTAAGGCCGGATATCCCTGCAGTGAATTGAATGCAGGCTCGTCTTGCATCTCCGAAGACGAAGGGATGTCTGAATCCCCTGTGGAGACCACAGAGAAAGACCTAGTCCTCTGCCTCAGCGCGACCGAAGGCCTCACATCCTTTGAAAACTCGAGAGGTCCGCGGAGATCAATGCTTCCAAAGGAGACGATGCCTGACTCCTCTTGAAAATGGATAGGAGTCCCAGGATCACTGTGGCACGTGGAAAGGGACCCTGGGGCTCCCGCCTCACGTGGAGACGCGTCCCAATTGCCATGCCAAGACTCGAGGATAATCCCGAGGTGTCCCTCGCACCTAGGCAGGAGTCCTGACGTCGCTGAACAAACAGGTGTCTGGAAGGGCCCTCCCCGTCATAACTCGAGAATATACCACAGGTTCCGGCCGCAACTCGAGAAAAACCATGAGACTTCCCCCTCGCTGCTGGATCAGGCCCGATTCCCCTGCACTGCGTGCAGAGCAATTCCGTGTTCCACATCAAACGTGAAAGGAGCCTTGATTTCCTTGATGTCACTCCAGAGAAAACCCAAGATCACTGTCTCAAGTCTAGAGGGATCCTGAGGTCACTGGAGCAACACGAAAGGGCTCCGTGGACCCCAAATCAACTCGAGATGAGAGCGTAGTCCCTGGCTTCGACTCAAGGGGAATACCAACTTTCCACAAGCACCTCAAGAGGAGGCTTCTCTCAGCTACAGGTATGTGAGAGGGACCCTGAGTTTGTGGCCTCAAGTGGAATGGACACTGAGATGCTCTGACTCGAAGTAAGGCCGGATATCCCTGCAGTGAATTGAATGCAGGCTCGTCTTGCATCTCGCAAGACGAAGGGATGTCTGAATCCCCTGTGGAGACCACAGAGAAAGACCTAATTTTCCGCCTCATCGCGACCAGAGGCCTCACATCCTTTGAAAATTCGAGAGGTCCGCGGAGATCAATGCTTCCAAAGGAGACGATGCCTGACTCCTCTTGAAAATGGAGAGGAGTCCCAGGATCCCTGTGGCACGTGGAAAGGGACCCTGGGTCTCCTGCCTCACGTGGAGACGCGTCCCAATTGCCATGCCAAGACTCGAGGAGAATCCCGAGATGTCCCTCGCACCTAGGCAGGAGTCCTGACGTCGCTGAACAAACATGTGTCTGGAAGGGCCCTCCCCGTCGTAACTCGAGAATATACCCCAGGTTGCGGCCGCAACACGAGAAAAACCATGAGACTTCCCAATCGCCGCGAGATGAGGCCTGATTCCCCTGCCCTACGTGCAGAGTAATTCCGTATTCCACATCAAAAATGAAAGGAGCCTTGATTTCCTTGATGGCACTCCAGAGAAAACCCAAGATCACTGTCTCAAGTCTAGAGGGATCCTGAGGTCACTGGAGCAACACGAAAGGGCTCCGTGGACCCCAAATCAACTCGAGATGAGAGCTTATTCCCTGGCTTCAAATCGAGAGGAATACCAACTTTCCACAAGCACCTCAAGAGGAGGCTACTCTCAGCTAATGGTATGTGAGAGGGACCCTGAGTTTGTCGCCTCAAGTGGAATGGACACCGAGATGCTCTAACTCGAAGTAAGGCCAGATATCCCTGCAGTGATTTGAATGCAGGCTCGTCTTCCATCTCCCAAGACGAAGGGTTGTCTGAATCCCCTGTGGAGACAACAGAGAAAGACCAGGTCCTCCGCCTCAACGCGACCGGAGGCCTCACATCCTTTGAAAACTCGAGAGGTCCGCGAAGATCAACACTTCTGAAGGAGACGATGCCTGACTCCTCTTGAAAATGGATAGGAGTCCCAGGATACCTGTGGCACGTGGAAAGGGACCCTGGGTCTCCCGCCTCACGTGGAGACGCGTCCCAATTGCCATGCCAAGACTCGAGGAGAATCCCGAGGTGTCCCTCGCACCTAGGCAGGAGTCCTGACGTCGCTGAACAAACACGTGTCTGGAAGGGCCCTCCCCGTCGTAACTCGAGAATATACCCCAGGTTCCGGCCGCAACTCGAGAAAAACCATGAGACTTCCCCATCGCCGCGAGATGAGGCCCGATTCCCCTGCCCTGCGTGCAGAGCAATTCCGTATTCCACATCAAAAATGAAAGGAGCCTTGATTTCCTTGATGGCACTCCAGAGAAAACCCAAGATCACTGTCTCAAGTCTAGAGGGATCCTGAGGTCACTGGAGCAACACAAAAGGGCTCCGTGGACCCCAAATCAACTCGAGATGAGAGCTTAGTCCCTGGCTTTGACTCAAGAGGAATACCAACTTTCCACAAGCACCTCAAGAGGACGCTTCTCTCAGCTACAAGTATGTGAGAGGGACCCTGAGTTTGTGGCCTCAAGTGGAATGGACACCGAGATGCTCTGACTCGAAGTAAGGCCGGATATCCCTGCAGTGAATTGAATGCAGGCTCGTCTTGCATCTCCCAAGACGAAGGGATGTCTGAATCCCCTGTGGAGACCACAGAAAAAGACCTTGTCCTCCGTCTCATCGTGACCGGAGACCTCACATCCTTTGAAAACTCGAGAGGTCTGCAGAGATCAATGCTTCCAAAGGAGACGATGCCTGACTCCTCTTGAAAATGGATAGGAGTCCCAGGATCACTGTGGCACGTGGAAAGGGACACTGGGTCTCCCGCCTCTCGTGGAGACGCGTCCCAATTGCCATGCCAAGACTCGAGGAGAATCCCGAGGTGTCCCTCGCACCTAGGCAGGAGCCCTGACGTCGCTGAACAAACAAGTGTCTGGAAGGGCCCTCCCCGTCGTAACTCGAGAATATACGCCAGGTTCCGGCCGCAACTCGAGAAAAACCATGAGACTTCCCCCTCGCCGCGAGATGAGGCCCGATTCCCCTGCCCTGCGTGCAGAGCAATTCCGTTTCCATATCAAAAATGAAAGGAGCCTTGATTTCCTTGATGACACTCCAGAGAAAACCCAAGATCACTGTCTCAAGTCTAGAGGGATCCTGAGGTCACTGGAGCAACACGAAAGGGCTCCGTGGAGCCCAAATCAACTCGAGATGAGAGCTTAGTCCCTGGCTTCAAATCGAGAGGAATACCAACTTTCCAAAAGCACCTCAAGAGGAGGCTACTCTCAGCTAATGGTATGTGAGAGGGACCCTGAGTTTGTGGCCTCAAGTGGAATGGACACCGGGATGCTCTGACTCGAAGTAAGGCCAGATATCCCTGCAGTGAATTGAATGCAGGCTCGTCTTGCATCTCCCAAGACGGAGGGATGTCTGAATCCCCTGTGGAGACCACAGAGAAAGACCTAGTCCTCCGCCTCATCGAGACGGGAGGCATCACATCCTTTGAAAACTCGAGAGGTCTGCGGAGATCAATGCTTCCAAAGGAGAAGATGCCTGACTCTTCTTGAAAATGGATAGGAGTCCCAGGATCCCTGTGGCACGTGGAAAGGGACCCTGGGTCTCCCACCTCACATGGAGACGCATCCCCATTGCCATGCCAAGACTCGAGGAGAATCCCAAGGTGTCCCTCGCACCTAGACAGGAGTCCTGACGTCGCTGAACAAACACGTGTCTGGAAGGGCCCTCCCAGTCGTAACTCGAGAATATACCCCAGGTTCTGGCCGCGACTCGAGAAAAACCATGAAACTTCCCCCTCGCCGCGAGATGAGGCCCGATTCCCCTGCACTGCGTGCAGAGCATTTCCGAGTTCCACATCAAACGTGAAAGGACCCTTGATTTCCTTGATGGCACTCCAGAGAAAACCCAAGATCTCTGTCTCAAGTCTAGAGGGATCCTGAGGTCACTGGAGCAACACGAAAGGGATCCGTATAACCCAAATCAACTCGAGATGAGAACTTAGTCCCTGGCTTCGACTCAAGAGGAATACCAACTTTACACAAGCCCCTCAAGTGGAGGCTACTCTCAGCTAATGGTATGTGAGAGGGACCCTGAGTTTGTCGCCTCAAGAGGAATGGAAACCGAGATGCTCTGACTCGAAGTAAGGCCAGATATCCCTGCAGTGATTTGAATGCAGGCTCGTCTTGCATCTCCCAATACGAAGGGATGTCTGAATGCCCTGTGGAGACCACAGAGAAAGACCTAGTCCTCCGACTCATCGCGACCGGAGGCCTCACATCCTTTGAAAACTGGAGAGGTCCGCGGAGATCAATGCTTCCAAAGGAGTCGATGCCTGACGCCTCTTGAAAATGGATAGGAGTCCCAGGATCCCTGTGGCACGTCGAAAGGGACCCTGGGTCTCCCGCCTCACGTGGAGACGCGTCCCAATTGCCATGCCAAGACTTGAGGAGAATCCCGAGGTGTCCCTCGCACCTAGGCAGGAGTCCTCACGTCGCTGAACAAACACGTGTCTGGAAGGGCCCTCCCCGTCGTAACTAGAGAATATACCCCAGGTTCCGGCCGCAACTTGAGAAAAACCATGAGACTTCCCCCTCGCCGCGAGATGAGGCCCGATTCCCCTGCACTGCGTGCAGAGCAATTCCGTGTTCAACATCAAACGTGAAAGGAGCCTTGATTTCCTTGATGGCACTCCAGAGAAAACCCAAGATCACTGGCTCAAGTCTAGAGGGATCCTGAGGTCACTGGAGCAACACGAAAGGGCTCCGAGGAGCCCAAATCAACTCGAGATGAGAGCTTAGTCCCTGGCTTGGACTCAAGAGGAATACCGACTTTCCACAAGCACCTCAAGAGGAGGCTTCTCTCAGCTAAGGTATGTGAGAGGGACTCTGAGTTTGTGGCCTCAAGTGGAATGGACACCGAGATGCTCTGACTCGAAGTAAGCCCGGATATCCCAGAAGTGAATTGAATGCAGGCTCGTCTTGCATCTCCCAAGACGAAGGGATGTCTGAATCCGCTGTGGAGATGACAGAGAAAGAACTAGTCCTCAGCCTCATCGCGTCCGGAGGCCTCACATCCTTTGAAAACTCGAGAGGTCTGCACAGATCAATGCTTCCAAAGGAGACGATGCCTGACTCCTCCTGAAAATGGATAGGATTCCTAGGATCCCTGTGGCACGTGGAAAGGGACCCTGGGTCTCCCGCCTCACGTGGAGACGCGTCCCAATTGCCATGCCAAGACTCGAGGAGAATCCCGAGGTATTCCTCGCACCTAGGCAGGACTCCCGACGTCGCTGAACAAACACGTGTCTCGAAGGGCCCTCCCCGTGGTAACTCGAGAATATACCCCAGGTTCCGGCCGCATCTCGAATAAATCCATGAGACTTCCCCCTCGCAGAGAGATGAGGCCCGATTCCCCTACACTGCGTGCAGAGCAATTTCGTGTTCCACATCAAAGGAGAAAGGAGCCTTGATTTCCTTGATGGCACTCTAGACAAAACCCAAGATCACTGTCTCAAGTCTGGAGGGATCCTGAGGTCACTGGAGCAACACCAAAGCGCTCTGTGGACCCCAAATCAACTCGAGATGAGAGCTTAGTCCCTGGCTTCGACTCAAGAGGAATACCAAATTTCCACAAGCTCCTCAAGAGGAGGCTTCTCTCAGCTACAGGTATGTGAGAGGGACCCAGAGTTTGTGGCCTCAAGTGGAATGGACACCGAGATGCTCGGACTCGAAGTAAGCCCGGATATTCCTGCAGTGAATTGAATGCAGGCTCTTCTTGCATCTCCCAAGACGAAGCGATGACTGAATCCCCTGTGGAGACCACAGAGAAAGACCTAGTCCTCCGCCTCATCGCGACCGGAGGAATCACATCCTTTGAAAACTCGAGAGGTCTGCAGAGATCAATGCTTCCAAAGGAGACGATGCCTGACTCCTCTTGAAAATGGATAGGAGTCTCAGGATCACTGTGGCACGTGGAAAGGGACACTGGGTCTCCCACCTCACGTGGAGACGCGTCCCAATTGCCATGCCAAGACTCGAGGAGAATCGCGAGGTGTCCCTCGCACCTAGGCAGGAGTCCTGACGTCGCTGAACAGACACGTGTCTGGAAGGGCCCTCCCCGTCGTAACTCGAGAATATACCCCAGGTTCCGGCCGCAACTCGAGAAAAAACATGAGACTTCCACCTCGCCGCGAGATGAGGCCAGATTCCAATGCACTGCGTGCAGAGCAATTCCGTGTTCCACATCAAACGTGAAAGGAGCCTTGATTTCCTTGAGGGCACTCCAGAGAAAACCCAAGATCACTGTCTCAAGTCTAGAGTGATCCTGAGGTCACTGGAGCAACACGAAATTTCTCCGTGGACCCCAAATCAACTCGAGATGAGAGCTTAGTCCCTGGCTTCGACTCAAGAGGAATACCAACTTTCCACAAGCACCTCAAGAGGAGGGTTCTCTCAGCTACAGGTATGTGAGAGGGACCCTGAGATTGTGGCCTCAAGTGGAATGGACACCGAGATGCTCTGACTCGAAGTAAGGCCGGATATCCCTGCAGTGAATTGAATGCAGGCTCGTCTTGCATCTCCCAAGACGAAGGGATGTCTGAGTCCCCGGTGGAGACGACAGAGAAAGACCTAGTCGTCCCCCTCGTCGCGACCGGAGGCCTCACAACCTTTGAAAACTCGAGAGGTATGAGGAGATCAATGCTTCCAAAGGAGACGATGCCTGACTCCTCTTGAAAATTGAAAGGAGTCCCAGGATCCCTGTGGCCCGTGGAAAGGGACCATGGGTCTCCCGCCTTACGTGGAGACGCGTCCCCATTGGCATGCCAAGACTCCAGGAAAATCCCGAGGTGTCCCTCGCACCTAGGCAGGAGTCCTGACGTCGCTGAACAAACACGTGTCTGGAAGGGCCCTCCCCTTCGTAACTCGAGAATATACCCCAGGTTCCGGACGCAATTCGAGAAAAACCATGAGACTTCCCACTCGCCGTGAGATGAGGCCCGATTCCCCTGCACTGCGTGCAGAGCAATTCCGTGTTCCACATCAAACGTGAAAAGAGCCTTGATTTCCTTGATGGCACTCCAGAGAAAACCCAAGTTCACTGTCTCAAGTCTAGAGGGATCGTGAGGTCACTGGAGCGACATGAAAGGGCTCCGTGGACCCCAAATCAACTCGAGATGAGAGCTTAGTCCCTGGCTTGGACTCAAGAGGAATACCGACTTTTCACAAGCACCTCAAGAGGAGGCTTCTCTCAGCTAAGGTATGTGAGAGGGACTCTGAGTTTGTGGCTTCAAGTGGAATGGACACCTAGATGCTCTGACTCGAAGTAAGCCCGGATATCCCAATAGTGAATTGAATGCAGGCTGGTCTTGCATCTCCCAAGATGAAGGGATGTCTGAATCCCCTGTGGAGACCACAGAGAAAGACCTAGTCCTCCACCTCAACGAGACGGGAGGCATCACATCCTTTGAAAACTCGAGAGGTCCGCGGATATCAATGCTTCCAACGGAGACGATGCCTGACTCCTCTTGAAAATGGATAGGAGTCCCAGCATCCCTGTGGCACGTGGAAAGGGAACCTGGGTCTCCCGCCTCACGTGGAGACGCGTCCCAATTGCCATGCCAAGACTCGAGGAGAATCCCGAGGTGTCCCTCGCACCTAGGCAGGAGTCCTGACTTCGCTGAACAAACCCATGTCTGGAAGGGCCCTCCCCGTCGTAACTCGAGAATATACCCCAGGTTCCGGCCGCAACTCGAGGAAAACCATGAGACTTCCCACTCTCCGCGAGATGAGGCCCGATTCCCCTGGGCTGCGTGCAGAGGAATTCCGTGTTCCACATCAAACGTGATAGGAGCCTTGATTTCCTTGATGGCACTCCAGAGAAAACCCAAGATCACTGTCTCAAGTCTAGAGGGATCCTGAGGTCACTGGAGCAACACGAAAGGGCTCCGTGGACACCAAATCAACTCGAGATGAGAGCTTAGTCCCTGGCTTCGACTCAAGAGGAATACCAACTTTCCACAAGCACCTTAAGAGGAGGCTTCTCTCAGCTACAGGTATGTGAGAGCGCCCCTGAGTTTGTGGCCTCAAGTGGAATGGACACCGAGATGCTCTGACTTGAAGTAAGGCCGGATATCCCTGCTGTGAAGTGAATCCAGGCTCGTCTTGCATCTCCCAAGACGAAGGGATGTCTGAATCCCCTGTGGAGACCACAGAGAAAGACCTAATTCTCCGCCTCATCGCGAGCGGAGGCCTCACATCCTTTGAAAACTCGAGAGGTCGCGGAGATCAATGCTTCCAAAGGAGACGATGCCTGACTCCTCTTGAAAATGGATAGGAGTCCCAGGATCCCTGTGGCACGTGGAAAGGGACCTTGGGTCTCCGGCCTCACGTGGAGACGCGTCCCAATTGCCATGCCAAGACTCGAGGAGAATCCCGAGGTGTCTGTCGCACCTAGGCAGGAGTCCTGACGTCGCTGAACAAACACGTGTCTGGAAGGGCCCTCCCCGTCGTAACTCGAGAATATACCCCAGGTTCCGGCCGCAACTCGAGAAAAACCATGAGACTTCCCCCTCGCCGCGAGATGAGGCCCGATTCCCCTGCACTGCGTGCAGAGCAATTCCGTGTTCCACATCAAACGTGAAAGGAGCCTTGATTTCCTTGATGGCACTCCAGAGAAAACCCAAGATCACTGTTTCAAGTCTAGAGGGATCCTGAGGTCACTGTAGCAACACGAAAGGGCTCCGTGGACCCCAAATCAACTCGAGATGAGAGCTTAGTCCCTGGCTTCGACTCAAGAGGAATACCAACTTTCCACAAGCACCTCAAGAGGAGGCGTCTCTCAGCTACAGGTATGTGAGAGGGACCCTGATTTTGTGGCCTCAAGTGGAATGGACACCGAGATGCTCTGACTCGAAGTAAGGCCGGATATCCCTGAAGTGAATTGAATGCAGGCTCGTCTTGCATCTCCCAAGACGAAGGGTTGTCTGAATCCCCTGTGGAGACCACAGAGAAAGACCTAGTCCTCCACCTCAAAGCAACCGGAGGCCTCATATCCTTTGAAAACTCGAGAGGTCCGCGGAGATCAATACTTCCGAAAGAGACGATGCCTGACTCCTCGTGAAAATGGATACGAGTCCCAGGATCCCTGTGGCACGTGGAAAGGGACCCTGGGTCTCCCACCTCACGTGGAGACGCGTCCCAATTGCCATGCCAAGACTCGAGGAGAATCCCGAGGTGTCCCTCGCACCTAGGCAAGAGTCCTGACGTCGCTGAAGAAACACGTGTCTGGAAGGGCCCTCTCCGTCGTAACTCGAGAATATACCCCAGGTTCCGGCCGCAACTCGAGAAAAACCATGAGACTTCCCCCTCGCCGCGAGATGAGGCCAGATTCCCCTGCACTGCGTGCAGAGCAATTCAATTTTCCACATCAAACGTGAAAGGAGCCTTGATTTCCTTGATGGCACTCCAGAGAAAACCCAAGATCACTGTCTCAAGTCAAGAGGGATCCTGAGGTCACTGGAGCAACACGAAAGGGCTGTGTGGACCCCAAATCAACTCGAGATGAGAGCTTAGTCCCTGGCTTCGACTCAAGAGGAATACCAACTTTCCACAAGCACCTCAAGAGGAGGCTTCTCTCAGCTACAGGTATGTCAGAGGGACCCTGAATTTGTGGCCTCAAGTGGAATGGACACCGAGATTCTCTGACTCGAAGTAAGGCCGGATATCCCTGCAGTGAATTGAATGCAGGCTCATCTTGCATCTCCCAAGACGAAGCGATGTCTGAATCCCCTGTGGAAACGACAGAGAAAGACCTAGTCCTCCGCCTCATCGCGACCTGAGGCCTCACATCCTTTGAAAACTCGAGAGGTCTGCGGAGATCAATGCTTCCAAAGGAGACGATTCCTGACTCCTCTTTAAAATGGATAGAAGTCCCAGGATCACTGTGGCACGTGGAAAGGGACCCTGTGTCTCCCGCCTCACGTGGAGACGCATCCCAATTGCCATGCCAAGACTCGAGGAGAATCCCGAGGTGTCCCTCGCACCTAGGCTGGAGTCCTGACGTCGCTGAACAAACACGTGTCTGGAAGGGCCCTCCCCGTCGTAACTTGAGAATATACCCCAGGTTCTGCACGCAACTCGAGAAAAACCATGATACTTCCCCCTCGCCGTGAGATGAAGCCCGATTCCCCTGCACTGCGTGCAGAGCAACTCCGTGTTCCACTTTAAACGTGAAAGGAGCCTTGATTTCCTTGATGGCCCTCCAGAGAAAACCCAAGATCACTGTCTCAAGTCTAGACGGATCCTGAGGTCACTGTAACAACACGAAAGGGCTCTGTGGACCGCAAATCAACTCGAGATGAGAGCTTAGTCCCTGGCTTCGACTCGAGAAGAATACCAACTTTCCACAAGCACCTCAAGAGGAGGCTTCTCTCAGCTACAGGTATGTGAGAGGGACCCTGAGTTTGTGGCCTCAAGTGGAATGTCAACCGAGATGCTCTGACTCGAAGTAAGGCCAGATATCCTTGCAGTGAATTGAATGCAGGCTCGTCTTGCATCTCCCAAGACGAAGGGATGTCTGAATCCCCTGTGGAGACCACAGAGAAAGACCTAGTCCTCCACCTCATCGCGACCGGAAGCCTCACATCCTTTCAAAACTCGAGAGGTCCACGGAGATCAATGCTTCCAAAGGAGACGATGCCTGACTCCACTTGAAAATGGATAGGAGTCCCAGGATCCCTGTGGCACGTGGAAATGGACCCTGGGTCTCCCGCCTCACGTGGAGACGCGTCCCAGGTGCCATGCCAAGACTCGAGAAGAATCCCGAGGTGTCCCTCGCACCTAGGCAGGAGTCCTGACATCGCTGAACAAACACGTGTCTGGAAGGGCCCTCCCCGTCGTAACTCGAGAATATACCCCAGGTTCGGGCCGCAACTTTAGAAAAACTATGAGACATCCCCCTTGCCGCAAGATGAGGCCCATTCCCCTACACTGCGTGCAGAGCAATTCCGTGTTCCACATCAAACGTGAAAGAAGCCTTGATTTCCTTGATGGCACTCCAGAGAAAACCCAAGATCACTGTCTCAAGTCTAGAGGGATCCTGAGGTCACTGGAGCAACAGGAAAGGGCTCCATGGACCCCAAATCAACTCGAGATGAGAGCTTAGTCCCTGGCTTCGAATCAAGAGGAATACCAACTTTCCACAAGCACCTCAAGAGGAGGCTTCTCTCAGCTACAGGTATGTGAGAGGGACCCTGAGTTTGTGGCCTCAAGTGGAATGGACACCGAGATGCTCTGACTTGAAGTAAGGCCGGATATCCCTGCAGTGAATTGAATGCAGGCTCGTCTTGCATCTCCCAAGACGAAGGGATGTCTGAATCCCCTTTGGAGACCACACAGAAAGAACTAGTTCTCCGCCTCATCGCGACCGGAGGCCTCACATCCTTTGAAAACTCGAGAGGTCCCTGGAGATCAATGCTTCCGAAGGAGACGATGCCTGACTCCTCTTGAAAATGGATAGGAGTCCCAGGATCCCTGTGGCACGTGGAAAGGGACCCTGGGTCTCCTGCCTCACGTGGAGAAGCGTCCCAATTGCCATGCCAAGACTCGAGGAGATTCCCGAGGTGCCCCTCGCACCTAGGCAGGAGTCCTGACGTCGCTGAACAAACAAGTGTCTGGAAGGGCCCTCCCCATCGTAACTCGAGAATATAACGCAGATTCGGTCCGCAACTCGAGAAAAACCATGAGACTTCCCCCTCGCCGCGAGATGAGGCCCGATTCCCCGGCACTGCGTGCAGAGCAATTCCGTCTTCCATATCAAACGTGAAAGGAGCCTTGATTTCCTTGATGGCACTCCAGAGAAAACCCAAGATCACTGTCTCAAGTCTAGAGGGATCCTGATGTCACTGGAACAACACGAAAGGGCTCCGTGGACCCCAAATCAACTCGAGATGAGAGCTTAGTCCCTGGCTTCCACTCAAGAGGAATACCAACTTTCCACAAGCACCTCAAGAGGAGGCTTCTCTCAGCTACAGGTATGTGAGATGGACAATGAGTTTGTGGCCTCAAGTGGAATGGACATCGAAATGCTCTGACTCGAAGTAAGGCCGGATATCCCTGCAGTGAATTGAATGCAGGCTCATCTTGCATCTCCCAAGACGAAGCGATGTCTGAATCCCCTGTGGAAACGACAGAGAAAGACCTAGTCCTCCGCCTCATCGCGACCTGAGGCCTCACATCCTTTGAAAACTCGAGAGGTCTGCGGAGATCAATGCTTCCAAAGGAGACGATTCCTGACTCCTCTTTAAAATGGATAGAAGTCCCAGGATCACTGTGGCACGTGGAAAGGGACCCTGGGTCTCCCGCCTCACGTGGAGACGCATCCCAATTGCCATGCCAAGACTCGAGGAGAATCCCGAGGTGTCCCTCGCACCTAGGCTGGAGTCCTGACGTCGCTGAACAAACACGTGTATGGAAGGGCCCTTCCCGTCGTAACTTGAGAATATACCCTAGGTTCTGCACGCAACTCGAGAAAAACCATGAGACTTCCCCCTCGCCGTGAGATGAAGCCCGATTCCCCTGCACTGCGTGCAGAGCAACTCCGTGTTCCACTTCAAACGTGAAAGGAGCCTTGATTTCCTTGATGGCCCTCCAGAGAAAACCCAAGATCACTGTCTCAAGTCTAGACGGATCCTGAGGTCACTGTAACAACACGAAAGGGCTCTGTGGACCGCAAATCAACTCGAGATGAGAGCTTAGTCCCTGGCTTCGACTCGAGAAGAATACCAACTTTCCACAAGCACCTCAAGAGGAGGCTTCTCTCAGCTACAGGTATGTGAGAGGGACCCTGAGTTTGTGGCCTCAAGTGGAATGTCAACCGAGATGCTCTGACTCGAAGTAAGGCCAGATATCCCTGCAGTGAATTGAATGCAGGCTCGTCTTGCATCTCCCAAGACGAAGGGATGTCTGAATCCCCTGTGGAGACCACA
This sequence comes from Dama dama, assembly GCF_033118175.1. NCBI lineage: Eukaryota > Metazoa > Chordata > Mammalia > Artiodactyla > Cervidae > Dama > Dama dama. The sequence goes on along the minus strand of NC_083697.1, from coordinate 5,229,812 downwards.
GAGAAAGACCTAGTCCTCCGCCTCATCGCGACCGGAAGCCTCACATCCTTTCAAAATTCGAGAGGTCCACGGAGATCAATGCTTCCAAAGGAGACGATGCCTGACTCCACTTGAAAATGGATAGGAGTCCCAGGATCCCTGTGGCACGTGGAAAGGGACCCTGGGTCTCCCGCATCACGTGGAGACGCGTCCCAATTGCCATGCCAAGACTCGAGGAGAATCCCGAGGTGTCCCTCGCACCTAGGCAGGAGTCCTGACGGCGCTGAACAAACACGTGTCTGGAAGGGCCCTCCCCGTCGTAACTCGAGAATATACCCCAGGTTCCGGCCGCAACTCGAGAAAAACCATGAGACTTCCCCCTCGCCGTGAGATGAGGCCCCATTCCCCTGCACTGCATGCAGAGCAATTCCGTGTTCCACATCAAACCTGAAAGGATCCTTGATTTCCTTGATGGCACTCCAGAGAAAACCCAAGATCACTGTCTCAAGTCTAGAGGGATCCTGAGGTCACTGGAGCAACACAAAAGGGCTCCGTGGACCCCAAATCAACTCGAGATGAGAGCTTAGTCCCTGGCTTCGACTCAAGAGGAATACCAACTTTCCACAAGCACCTCAAGAGGAGGCTTCTCTCAGCTACAGGTATGTGAGATGGACCCTGAGTGTGTGGCCTCAAGTGGAATGGACACCGAGACGCTCTGACTCGAAGTAAGGCCGGATATCCCTGCAGTGAATTGAATCCAGCCTCGTCTTGTATCTCCCGAGACGAAGGGATGTCTGAATCCCCTGTGGAGACCACAGAGAAAGACCTAGTTCTCCGCCTCATCGCGAGCGGAGTCCTCACATCCTTTCAAAAGTCGAGAGGTCCGCGGAGATCAACGCTTCCAAAGGAGACGATGCCTGACTCTTCTTGAAAATGGATAGGAGGCCCAGGATCCCTGTGGCACGTGGAAAGGGTCCCTGGGTCTCCCGCCCTACGTGGAGACGCGTACCAATTGCCATGCCAAGACTCGAGGAGAATCCCGAGGTGTCCCTCGCACCTAGGCAGGAGTCCTGACGTCGCTGAACAAACACGTGTCTGGAAGGGCCCTCCCCGTCGTAACTCGAGAATATACCCCAGGTTCCGGCCGCAACTCGAGAAAAACCATGAGACTTCCCCCTCGCCGCGACATGAGGCGCGATTCTCCTGCACTGCTTGCAGAGCAATTCCGTGTTCCACATCAAACGTGAAAGGAGCCTTGATTTCCTTGATGGCACTCCAGAGAAAACCCAAGATCACTGTCTCAAGTTTAGAGGGATCCTGACGTCACTGTAGAAACACGAAAGGGCTCTGTGGACCCCAAATCAACTCGAGATGAGAGCTTAGTCCCTGGCGTCGACTCAAGAGCAATACCAACTTCTCACAAGCACCTCAAGAGGAGGCTTCTCTCACCTACAGGTATGTGAGAGGGACCCTGAGTTTGTGGCCTCAAGTGGAATGGACACCGAGATGCTCTGACTCGAAGTAAGGCCGGATATCCATGCAGTGAATTGAATGCAGGCTTGTCTTGCATCTCCCAAGACGAAGGGATGTCTGAATCCCCAGTGGAGACCACAGAAAAAGACCTAGTCCACCGCCTCAACACAACCGGAGACCTCATATCCTTTGAAAACTCGAGAGGTCCACGGAGATCAATACTTCCGATGGAGACGATGCCTGACTCCTCTTGAAAATGGATAGGAGTCCCAGGATCCCTGTGGCACGTGGAAAGGGACCGTGGGTCTCCCGCCTCACGTGGAGACGCGTCCCAATTTCCATGCAAAGACTCGAGGAGAATCCCGAGGTGTCCCTCGGACCTAGGCAGGAGTCCTGTCGTCACTGAGCAAACACGTGTCTGGAAGGGCCCTCCCCGTCGTAACTCGAGAAAATACCCCAGGTTCCGGCCGCAACTTGAGAAAAACCATGAGACATCCCCCTCGCCGCGAGTTGAGGCCCATTCCCCTGCACTGCGTGCAGAGCAATTCCGTGTTCCACATCAAACTTGAAAGGAGGCTTGATTTCCTTGACGGCACTCCAGAGAAAACCCAAGATCACTGTCTCAAGTCTAGAGGGATCCTGAGGTCTCTGGAGCAACACGAAAGGGCTCCGTGAACCCCAAATCAACTCGAGATGAGAGCTTAGTCCCTGGCTTCGACTCAAGCGGAATACCAACTTTCCAAAAGCACCTCAAGAGGAGGCTTCTCTCAGCCACAGGTATTGAAAAGGACCCTGAGTTTGTGGCCTCAAGTGGAATGGACACCGAGATGCTCTGACTCGAAGTAAGGCCGGATATCCGTGCAGTGAATTGAATCCTGGCTCGTCTTGCATCTCCCAAGACGAAGGGATGTCTGAATCCCCTGTGGAGACCACAGGGAAAGACCTAGTTCTCGCCTCCTCGCGACCAGAGGCCTCACATCCTTTGAAAACTTGAGAGGTTCGCGGAGATCAATGCTTCCAAAGGAGACGATGCCTGACTCCTCTTGAAAATGGATAGGAGTCCGAGGATCCCTGTGGCACGTGGGAAGGGACCCTGGGTCTCCCGCCTCACGTGGAGACGCGTCCCAATTGCCATACCAAGACTCGAGGAGAATCCCGAGGTGTCCCTCGCACCTAGGCAGGAGTCCTGACGTCGCTGAACAAACACGTGTCTGGAAGGGCCCTCCCCGTCGTAACTCGAGAATATACCCCAGGTTCCGGCCGCGACTCGAGAAAAACCATGAGACTTCCCCCTCACCGCGAGATGAGGCCCGATTCCCCTGCACTGCGTGCAGAGCAATTTCGTGTTCCACATCAAACTTGAAAGGAGCCTTGATTTCCTTGATGGCACTCCAGAGAAAACCCAAGATCATTGTCTCAAGTCTAGAGTGATCCTGAGGTCACTGGAGCAACAGGAAAGGGCTCCGTGGACCCAAATCAACTCGAGATGAGAGCTTAGTCCCTGGCTTCGACTCAAGTGGAATACCAACTTTCCACAAGCACCTGAAGAGGAGGCTTCTCTCAGCTATGGGTATGTGAGAGGGACACTGAGTTTGTGGCCTCAAGTGGAATGGACACCGAGATGCTCTGACTCGAAGTAAGGCCGGATATCCCTTCAGTGAATTGAATGCAGGCTCGTCTTGCATCTCCGAAGAGGAAGGGTTGTCTGAATCCCCTGTGGAGACCACAGAGAAAGACCTAGTCCTCCGCCTCAACGCGACTGGAGGCGTCACATCCTTTGAAAATTCGAGAGGTCCGCGGAGATCAATGCTTCCAAAGGAGACGATGCCTGAGTCCTCTTGAAAATGGATAGAAGTCCCAGGATCCCTGTGGCACGTGGAAAGGGACCCTGGGTCTCCCGCCTCACGTGGAGACGCGTCCCAATTGCCATGCCAAGACTCGAGGAGAATCCCGAGGTGTCCCTCCTACCTAGGCAGGAGTCCTGACGTCGCTGAACAATCACGTGTTTGGAAGGGCCCTCCCCGTCGTAACTCGAGAATATACCCCAGGTTCCGGCTGCAAATCGAGAAAAACCATGAGACTTCCCCCTCGCCGCGACATGAGGCCCGATTCTCCTGCCCTGCGTGCAGAGCAATTCCGTATTCCACATCAAACGTGAAAGGAGCCTTGATTTCCTTGATGGCACTCCAGAGAAAACCCAAGATCACTGTCTCAAGTCTAGAGGGATCGTGAGGTCACTGGAGCAACACGAAAGGGCTCCGTGGACCCCAAATCAACTCGAGAAGAGAGCTTAGTCCCTGGCTTTAAATCGAGAGGAATACCAAATTTCCACAAGCACCTCAAGAGGAGGCTTCTCTCAGCTAATGGTATGTGAGAGGGACCCTGAGTTTGTCACCTCAAATGGAATGTCCACCGAGATGCTCTGACTCAAAGTAAGGCCAGATATCCCTGCAGTGAATTGAATGCAGGCTCGTCTTGCATCTCCCAAGACGAAGGGATGTCTGAATCCCCTGTGGAGACCACAGAGAAAGACCGAGTTCTCCGCCTCATCGCGACCGGAGGCCTCACATCCTTTGAAAACTCGAGAGGTCCGCGGAGATCAATGCTTCCAAAGGAGAAGATGCCTGACCCTTCTTGAAAATGGATAGGAGTCCCAGGATCCCTGTGGCACGTGGAAAGGGACCCTGGGTCTCCCGCGTCAAGTGGAGACGCGTCCCAATTGCCATGCCAAGACTCGAGGAGAATCCCGAGCTGTCCCTCGCACCTAGGCTGGAGTCCTGACGTCGCTGAACAAACACATGTCTGGAAGGGCCCTCCCCGTCGTAACTCGAGAATATAACCCAGGTTCCGGCCGCAACTCGAGAAAAACCATGAGACTTCCCCCTCCCCGCGAGATGAGGCCCGATTCACCTGGGCTGCGTGCAGAGAAATTCCGTGTTCCACATCAAACGTGAAAGAAGCCTTGATTTCCTTGATGGCACTCCGGAGAAAACCCAAGATCACTGTCACAAGTCTAGAGGGATCCTGAGGTCACTGGAGCAACAGGAAAGGGCTCCGTGGACCCCAAATCAACTCGAGATGAGAACTTAGTCCCTGGCTTAGACTCAAGAGGAATACCAACTTTCCACAAGCACCTCAAGAGGAGGCTTCTCTCAGCTACAGGTATGTGAGAGGGACCCTGAGTTTGTGGCCTCAAGTGGAATGGACCCCGAGATGCTCTGACTCGAAGTAAAGCCGGATATCCCTGCAGCGAATTGAATGCAGGCTCGTCTTGCATCTCCCAAGACGAAGGGATGTCTGAATCCACTGTGGAGACGACAGAGAAAGACCTAGTCCTCTGCCTCATCGCGACCAGAGGCCTCACATCCTTTGAAAATTCGAGAGGTATGAGGAGATCAATGCTTCCAAAGGAGACGATGCTTGACTCCTCTTGAAAATGGATAGGAGTCCCAGGATCCCTGTGGCACGTGGAAAGGGACCCTGGGTCTCCCGCCTCACGTGGAGACGCGTCCCAATTGCCATGCCAAGACTCGAGGAGAATCCCGAGGTGTCCCTCGCACCTAGGCAGGAGTCCTGACGTCGCTGAACAAACACGTGTCTGGAAGGGCCCTCCCCGTCGTAACTCGAGAATATACCCCAGGTTCCGGCCGCAACTCGAGAAAAACCATGAGACTTCCCCTCGCCGCGAGATGAGGCCCGATTCCCCTGCACTGCGTGCAGAGCAATTCCGTGTTCCACATCAAACGTGAAAGGAGCCTTGATTTCCTTGATGGCACTCCAGAGAAAACCCAAGATCACTGTCTCAAGTCTAGAGGGATCCTGAGGTCACTGGAGCAACACGAAAGGGCTCCGTGGACCCCAAATCAACTCGAGATGAGAGCTTAGTCCCTGGCTTCGACTCAAGAGGAATACCAACTTTCCACAAGCACCTCAAGAGGAGGCTTCTCTCAGCTACAGGTATGTGAGAGGGACCCTGAGTTTGTCGCCTCAAGTGGAAAGGACACCGAGATGCTCTGACTCAAAGTAAGGCCAGATATCCCTGCAGTGATTTGAATGCAGGCTCGTCTTGCATCTCCCAAGATGAAGGGATGTCTGAATCCGCTGTGGAGACCACAGAGAAAGACCTAGTCCTCCGCCTCATCGCGACCGGAGGCCTCACATCCTTTGAAAACTCGAGAGGTCCGCGGAGATCAATGCTTCCAAAGGAGTCGATGCCTGACGCCTCTTGAAAATGGATAGGAGTCCCAGGATCCCTGTGGCACGTCGAAAGGGACCCTGGGTCTCCCGCCTCATGTGGAGACGCGTCCCAATTGCCATGCCAAGACTCGAGGAGAATCCCGAGGTGTCCCTCGCACCTAGGCAGGAGTCCTGACGTGGCTGAACAAACACGTGTCTAGAAGGGCCCTCCCCGTCGTAACTCGAGAATATACCCCAGGTTCCGGGCGCAACTCGAGAAAAACCATGAGATTTCCCCCTCGCCGCCAGATGAGACCCGATTCCCCTGCACTGCGTGCAGTACAATTCCGTGTTCCACATCAAACGTGAAAGGAGCTTTGATTTCCTTGATGGCACTCCAGAGAAAACCCAAGATCACTGTCTCAAGTCTAGAGGGATCCTGAGGTCACTGGAGCAACACGAAATTTCCCCTTAGACCCCAAATCAACTCGAGATGAGAGCTTAGTCCCTGGCTTCGAGTCAAGTGGAATACCAACTTTCCACAAGCACCTCAAGAGGAGGCTTCTCTCAGCTACAGGTATGTGAGAGGGACCCTGAGTTTGTGGCCTCAAGTGGAATGGACACCGAGATGCTCTGACTCGAAGTAAGGCCGGATATCCCTGTAGTGAATAGAATGCAGGCTCGTCTTGCATCTCCCAAGACGAAGGGATGTCTGAATCCCCTGTGAAGACGACAGAGAAAGACCTAGTCCTCCGCCTCATCGCGACCGGAGACATCACATCCTATGAAAAATCGAGAGGTCTGCGGAGATCAATGCTTCCAAAGGAGACGATGCCTGACTCCTCTTGAAAATGGATAGGAGTCCCAGGATCCATCTGGCACGTGGAGAGGGACCCTGGGTCTCCCGCCTCACCTGGAGACGCGTCCCAATTGCCATGCCAAGACTCGAGGAGAATCCCGAGGTGTCCCTCGCACCTAGGCAGGAGTCCTAACGTCGCTGAGCAAACACGTTTCTGGAAGGGCCCTCCCCGTCGTAACTCGAGAATATACCCCAGGTTCCGGCCGCAACTCGAGAAAAACAATGAGACTTCAAATTCGCCGCGAGATAAGGCCCAATTCCCCTGCACTGCGTGCAGAGCAATTCCGTGTTCCACATCAAACATGATGGGAGAATTGATATCCTTGATGGCACTCCAGAGAAAACCCAAGATCACTGTCTCAAGTCTAGAGGGATCCTGAGGTCACTGGAGCAACAAGAAAGGGCTCCGTGGAAACCAAGTCAACTCGAGATGAGAGCTTAGTCCCCGGCTTCGACTCAGGAGGAATACCAACTTTCCACAAGCACCTCAAGAGGAGGCTTCTCTCAGCTACAGTTATGTGAGAGGGACCCTGATTTTGTGGCCTCAAGTGGAATGGACACCGAGATGCTCTGACTCGAGGTAAGGCCGAATATCCCTGCAGTGAATTGAATGCAGGCTCGGCTTGCATCTCCCAAGACGAAGGGATGTCTGAATCCCCTGTGGAGACCACAGAGAAAGACCTAGGTCTCCACCTCATCGCGACCGGAGGCCTCACATCCTTTGAAAACTTGAGAGGTCCGCGGAGATCAATGCTTCCAAAGGAGACGATGCCTGACTCCTCTTTAAAATGGATAGGAGACCCAGGATCTGTGTGGCACGTGGAAAGGGACCCTGGGTCTCCCGCCTCACGTGGAGACGCGTCCCAATGGCAATGCCAAGACTCGAGGAGAATCCCGAGGTGTCCCTGGCACCTAAGCAGGAGTCCTGACATCGCTGAACAAACACGTGTCTAAAAGGGCCCTCCCCGTCGTAACTCGAGAATATACCCCAGGTTCCGGCCGCAACTCGAGAAAAACCATGAGATTTCCCCCTCGCCGCCAGATGAGGCCCGATTCCCATGCACTGCGTGCAGTACAATTCCGTGTTCCACATCAAACGTGAAAGGAGCCTTGATTTCCTTGATGGCACTCCAGAGAAAACCCAAGATCACTGTCTCAAGTCTAGAGGGATCCTGAGGTCACTGGAGCAACACGAAATTTCCCCTTAGACCCCAAATCAACTCGAGATGAGAGCTTAGTCCCTGGCTTCGACTCAAGTGGAATACCAACTTTCTACAAGCACCTCAAGAGGAGGCTTCTCTCAGCTACCGGTATGTGAGAGGGACCCTGAGTTTGTGGCCTCAAGTGGAATGGACACCGAGATGCTCTGACACGAAGTAAGGCCGGATATCCCTATAGTGAATAGAATGCAGGCTCGTCTTGCATCTCCCAAGACGAAGGGATGTCTGAATCCCCTGTGAAGACGACAGAGAAAGACCTAGTCCTCTGCCTCATCGCGACCGGAGACATCACATCCTATGAAAAATCGAGAGGTCTGCGGAGATCAATGCTTCCAAAAGAGACGATGCCTGACTCCTCTTGAAAATGGATAGGAGTCCCAGGATCCATCTGGCACGTGGAGAGGGACCCTGGGTCTCCCGACTCACGTGGAGACGCGTCCCAATTGCCATGCCAAGACTCGAGGAGAATCCCGAGGTGTCCCTCGCACCTAGGCAGGAGTCCTAACGTCGCTGAGCAAACACGTTTCTGGAAGGGCCCTCCCCGTCGTAACTCGAGAATATACCCCAGGTTCCGGCCGCACCTCGAGAAAAACCATTAGACGTCCCCCTCGCTGCGATTAGAGGCCCGATTCCCCTGCACTGCGTGCAGAGCAATTCCGTGTTCCACATCAAACGTGAAAGGGGCCTTGATTTCCTTGATGGCACTCCAGAGAAAACCCAAGATCACTGTCTCAAGTCTAGAGGGATCCTGAGGTCACTGGAGCAACACGAAAGGGCTCCGTGGACCCCAAATCAACTCGAGATGAGAGCTTAGTCCCTGGCTTCAACTCAAGGGGAATACCAACTTTCCACAAGCACGTCAAGAGGAGGCTTCTCTCAGCTACAGGTATGTGAGAGGGACCATGAGTCTCTGGCCTCAAGTGGAATGGACACCGAGATGCTCTGACTCGAAGTAAGGACAGATATCCCTGCAGTGAATTGGATGCAGGCTCGTCTTCCATCTCCCAAGACGAAGGGATGTCTGAATCCCCTGTGGAGACCACAGAGAAAGACCTAGTTCTCGCCACATTGCGACCGGAGTACTCACATCCTTTGAAAACTCGAGAGGTCTGCGGAGATCAATGCTTCCAAAGGAGACGATGCCTGACTCCTCTTGAAAATGGATAGGAGTCCCAGGATCCCTGTGGCACGTGGAAAGGGACCCTGGGTCTCCCGCCTCACGTGGAGACGCGTCCCCATTGCCCTGACAAGACTCGAGGAGAATCGCGAGGTGTCCTCGCACCTAGGCAGGAGTCCTGACGTCGCTGAACAAACACGTGCCTGGAAGGGCCCTCCCCGTCGTAACACGAGAATATACCCCAGGTTCCGGCCGCAACTCGAGAAAAACAATGAGCCTACCCCCTCGCCGCGAGATGAGCCCCGATTCCCCTGCACTGCATGCAGAGCAATTCCGTGTTCCAAATCAAACGTGAAAGGAGACTTGATTTCCTTGATGGCACTCCAGAGAAAACCCAAGATCACTGTCTCAAGTCTAGAGGGATCCTGAGGTCACTGGAGAAACACGAAAGGGCTCCGTGGACCCCAAATCAACTCGAGATGCGAGCTTAGTCCCTGGCTTAGACTCAAGACGAATACCAACTTTCCACAAGCACCTCAAGAGGAGGCTTCTCTCAGTTACAGGTATGTGAGAGGGACCCTGAGTTTGTGACCTCAAGTGGAATGGACACCGAGATGCTCTGACTCGAAGTAAGGCCGGATATCCCTGCAGTGAAATGAATGCAGGCTCGTCTTGCATCTCCCAAGATGAAGGGATGTCTGAATCCGCGGTGGAGACCACCGAGAAAGACCCAGTCCTCCGCCTCATCGCGACCGGAGGCCTCACATCATTTGAAAACTCGAGAGGTCCGCGGAGATCAATGCTTCCAAAGGAGTCGATGCCTGACTCCTCTTGAAAATGGATAGAAGTCCCAGGATCCCTGTGGCACGTGGAAAGGGACCCTGGGTCTCCCGCCTCACGGGGAGACGCGTCCCAATTGCCATGCCAAGACTCGAGGAGAATCCCTAGGTGTCCCTCGCACCTAGGCAGGAGTCCTGACGTCGCTGAACAAACACGTGTCTGGAAGGAACCTCCCCGTCGTAACTCGAGAATATACCCCAGGTTCCGGCCGCAACTCGAGAAAAACCATGAGACTTCCCCCTCGCCGTAAGATGAGGCCCGATTCCCCTGCACTGCGTGCAGAGCAATTCCGTGTTCCACATCAAAATTGAAAGGAGCCTTGATTTCCTTGATGGCACTCCAGAGAAAACCCAAGATCACTGTCTCAAGTCTAGAGGGATCCTGAGGTCACAGGAGCAACACGAAAGGGCTCCGTGGACCCCAAATCAACTCGAGATGAGAGCTTAGTCCCTGGCTTCGACTCAAGAGGAATACCAACTTTCCACAAGCACTTCAAGAGGAGGTTTCATTCAGCTACAGGTGTGTGAGAGGGAAACTGAGTTTCTGGCCTCAAGTGGAATGGACACCGAGATGCTCTGACTCAAAGTAAGGCCGGATATCCCTGCAGTGAATTGAATGCAGGCTCGTCTTGCATCTCCCAAGACGAAGGGATGTCTGAATCCCCTGTGGAGACCACAGAGAAAGACCTAGTTCTCCGCCTCATCACGACCGGAGGCGTCACATCCTTTGAAAACTCGAGAGGTCCACGGAGATCAATGCTTCCAAAGGAGACGATGCCTGACTCCTCTTGAAAATGGATAGGAGTCCCAGGATCCCTGTGGAACGTGGAAAGGGACCTTGGGTCTCCCGCCTCATGTGAAGATGCGTCCCAATTGCCATGCCTAGACTCGAGGAGAATCCCGAGGTCTCCCTCGCACCTAGGCAGGAGTCCTGACGTCGCTGAACAAACACGTGTCTGGAAGGGCCCTCCCCGTCGTAACTCGAGAATATACCCCAGGTTCCGGCCGCAACTCGAGAAAAACCATGAGACTTACCCCTCGCCGCGAGATGAGGCCCGATTCCCCTGCACTGCGTGCAGCACAATTCCGTGATTGACATCAAACGTGAAAGGAGCCCTGCTTTTATTGATGGCACTCCTGAGAAAACCCAAGATCACTGTCTCAAGTCTAGAGGGATCCTGAGGACACTGTAGCAACAGGAAAGGACTCCAAGGACCCCAAATCAACTCGAGATGAGAGCTTAGTCCCTGGCTTCAACTCAAGAGGAATACCAACTTTACACAAGCACCTCAAGAGGAGGCTTCTCTCAGCTACAGGTATGTGAGAGGGACCCTGAGTTTGTGGCCTCAAGTGGAATGGACACCGAGATGCTCTGACGCGAAGTAAGGCCGGATATCCCTGCATTGAATTGAATGCATGCTCGTCTTGCATCTCCCAAGACGAAGTGATGTCTGAATCCCCTGTGGAGACCACAGAGAAAGACCTAGTTCTCCGCCTCATCGCGACCGAAGGCCTCACATCCTTTGAAAACTCGACAGGTCCGCGAAGATCAATGCTTCCACAGGAGACGATGCCTGTCTCTTCTTGAAAATGGATACGAGTCTCAGGATCCCTTTGGCACGTGGAAAGAGACACTGGGTCTTCCGCTTCACGTGGAGACCCGTCCCAATTGCCATGCCAAGACTCGACGAGTATCCCGAGGTGTCGCTCGCACCTAGGCAGGAGTCCTGACTTCGCTGAACAAACACGTGTCTGGAAGGCCCCTCCCCGTAGTAACTTTAGAATGTACCCCAGGTTCCGGCCGCAACTCGAGAAAAACCATGAGACTTCCCCCTCGCCGCGAGATGAGGCCCGATTCCCCTGCACAGCGTGCAGAGCAATTCCGTGTTCCACATCAAACGTGAAAGGAGCCTTGATTTCCTTGATGGCACTCCAGAGAAACCCAAGATCACTGTCTCAATTCTAGAGGGATCCTGAGGTCACTGGAGCAACAGGAAAGGGCTCCATGGACCCTAAATCAACTCGAGATGAGAGCTTAGTCCCTGGCTTCGACTCAAGGGGAATACCAACTTTCCACAAGCACCTCAAGAGGAGGCTTCTCTCAGCTACAGGTATGTGAGAGGGACCCTGAGTTTGTGGCCTCAAGTGGAATGGACACCGAGATGCTCTGACTCGAAGTAAGGCCGGATATCCCTGCAGTGAATTGAATGCAGGCTCGTCTTGCATCGCCAAAGCCGAAGTGATGTCTGAATCCCCTGTGGAGACCACAGAGAAAGACCTAGTTCTCCGCCTCATCGCGACCGAAGGCCTCACATCCTTTGAAAACTCGAGAGGTCCGCGACGATCAATGCTTCCACAGGAGACGATGCCTGTCTCTTCTTGAAAATGGATACGAGACTCAGGATCCCTTTGGCACGTGGAAAGAGACACTGGGTCTTCCGCCTCACGTGGAGACCCGTCCCAATTGCCATGCCAAGACTCGACGAGTATCCCGAGGTGTCCCTCGAACCTAGGCAGGGGTCCTGACGTCGCTGAACAAACACGTGTCTGGAAGGGCCCTCCCCGTCGTAACTCGAGAATATACCCCAGGTTCCGGCCGCAACTCGAGAAAAACCATGAGACTTCCCCCTCGCCGTGAGATGAGGCCCGATTCCCCTGCACTGCGTGCAGAGCAATTCCGTGTTCCACATCAAACGTGAAAGGAGCCTTGATTTCCTTGATGGCACTCCAGAGAAAACCCAAGATCACTGTCTCATGTCTAGAGGGATCCTGAGGTCACTGGAGCAACACAAAAGGGCTCCGTGGACCCCAAATCACCTCGAGATGAGAGCTTAGTCCCTGGCTTCGACTCAAGAGTCATATCAACTTGCCACAAGCACCTCAAGAGGAGGCTTCTCTCAGCTACAGGTATGTGAGAGGGACCCTGAGTTTGTGGCCTCAAGTGGAATGGACACCGAGATGCTCTGGCTAGAAGTAAGGCCGGATATCCCTGCAGTGAATTGAATGCAGGCTCGTCTTGCATCTCCCAAGAGGAAGGGATGTCTGAATCCCCTGTGGAGACCACAGAGAAAGACCTAGTTCTCCGCCTCATCACGACCGGAGGCGTCACATCCTTTGAAAACGCGAGAGGTCCACGGAGATCAATGCTTCCAAAGGAGACGATGCCTGACTCCTCTTGAAAATGGATAGGAGTCCCAGGATCCCTGTGTCACGTGGAAAGGGACCTTGTGTCTCCCGCCTCACGTGGAGACGCCTCCCAATTGCCATGCCAAGACTCGAGGAGAATCCCGAGGTGTACCTCGCACCTAGGCAGCAGTCCTGACTTCGCTGAACAAACACGTGTCTGGAAGGGCCCTCCCCGTCGAAACTCGAGAAAATACCCCAGGTTCCAGCCGCAACTCGAGAAAAACCATGAGACTTCCCCCTCGCCGCGAGATGAGGCCCGATTCCCCTGCACTGCGTGCAGAGCAATTCCGTGTTCCACATCAAACGTGAAAGGAGCCTTGATTTCCTTGATGGCACTCCAGAGAAAATCCAAGATCACTGTCTCAAGGCTAGAGGGATCCTGAGGTCACTGGAGCAACAGGAAAGGGCTCCATGGACCCTAAATCAACTCGAGATGAGAGCTTCGTCCCTGGCTTCTACTCTAGAGGAATACCAACTTTCCACAAGCACCTCAAGAGGAGGCTTCTCTGAGATACAGGTATGTGAGAGAAACCCTGAGTTTGTGGCCTCAAGTGCAATGGACACTGTGATGCTCTGACTCGAAGTAAGGCCGGATATCCCTCCTGTGAATTGAATGCAGGCTCGTCTTGCATCTCCCAAGACGAAGGGATGTCTGAATCCACTGTGGAGACCACAGAGAAAACCTAGTTCTCCGCCTCATCGCGACCGGAGGCCTCTAATCCTTTGAAAACTCGAGAGGTCCGCGGAGATCAAGGCTTCCAAAGGAGACGATGCCTGACTCCTCTTGAAAATGGATAGGAGTCCCAGGATCCGTGTGGCACGTGCAAAGGGACCCTGGGTCTCCCGCCTCACGTGGAGACGCGTCCCAATTGCCATGCCAAGACTCGAGGAGAATCCCGAGTTGTCCCTCGCACCTAGGCAGGAGTCCTCACGTCGCTGAACAAACACGTGTCTGGAAGGGTCCTCCCCGTTGCAACTCGAGAATATACCCCAGGTTCCGGCGCAACTCGAGAAAAACCTTGAGCCTTCCCCCTCGCCGCGAGATGAGGCCCGATTCCCCTGCACTGTGTGCAGAGCAATTCCGTGTTCCACATCAAACGTGAAAGGAGCCTTGATTTCCTTGATGGCACTCCAGAGAAAACCCAAGATCACTGTCTCAAGTCTAGAGGGATCCTGAGGTCACTGTAGCAACACGAAAGGGCTCCGTGGACCCCAAATCAACTAGAGATGAGAGCTTCGTCCCTGGCTTTGACTCAAGAGAAATAGCACCTTTCCACAAGCACCTCAAGAGGAGGCTTCTCTCAGCTACAGGTATGTGAGAGGGACACTGAGTTTGTGGCCTCAAGTGGAATGGACACCGAGATGCTCTGACTCGAAGTAAGGCCGGATATCCCGGCAGTGAAGTGAATGCAGACTCGTCTTGCATCTCCCAAGACGAAGGGATGTCTGAATCCCCTGTGGAGACCACAGAGAAAGACCTAGTAGTCCGCCTCATCACGACCGGAGGCATCACATCCTTTGAAAACTCGAGAGGTCCGCGGAGATCAATGCTTCCAAAGGAGAATGCCTGACTCCTCTTGAAAATGGATAGGAGTCCCAGGATCCTTGTGGTACGTGGAAAGGGACCCTGGGTCTTCCGCCTCACGTGGAGACGCGTCCCAATTGCCATGCCAAGACTCGAGGAGAATCGCGAGGTGTCCCTCGCACCTAGGCAGGAGTCCTGACGTCGCTGAACAAACACGTTTCTGGAAGGGCCCTCCCCGTCGTAACTCGAGAATATTCCCCAGGTTCCAGCCGCTTCTCGAGAAAAACCATGAGACTTCCCCCTCGCCATGAGATGAGGCCAGATTCCCCTGCACTGCGTGCAGAGCAATTCCGTGTTCCACATCAGACGTTAAAGGAGCCTTGATTTCCTTGATGGCACTCCAAAGAAAACCCAAGATCACTGTCTCAAGTCTAGAGGGATCCTGAGGTCACTGGAGCAACACGAAAGGGCTCCGTGGACCCCAAATCAACTCGAGATGAGAGCTTCGTCCCTGGCTTCTACTCTAGAGGAATACCAACTTTCCACAAGCACCTCAAGAGGCGGCTTCTCTGAGATACAGGTATGTGAGAGAAACCCTGAGTTTGTGGCCTCAAGTGCAATGGACACTGTGATGCTCTGACTCGAAGTAAGGCCGGATATCCCAGCTGTGAATTGAATGTAGGCTCGTCTTGCATCTCCCAAGACGAAGGGATGTCTGAATCCACTGTGGAGACCACAGAGAAAACCTAGTTCTCCGCCTCATCGCGACCGGAGGCCTCTAATCCTTTGAAAACTCGAGAGGTCCGTGGAGATCAATGCTTCCAAAGGAGACGATGCCTGACTCCTCTTGAAAATGGATAGGAGTCCCAGGATCCCTGTGGCACGTGGAAAGGGACCCTGGGTCTCCCGCCTCACGTGGAGACGGGTCCCAATTGCCATTCCAAGACTCGTGGAGCATCCCGAGGTGTCCCTCGCACCTAGGCAGGAGTCCTGACGTCGCTGAACAAACACGTGTCTGGAAGGGCCCTCCCCGTCGTAACTCCAGAATATACCCCAGGTTATGGCCGCAACTCGAGAAAAACCATGAGACTTCCCCCTCGCCGAGAGATGAGGCCCGAATCCCCTGCACTGCGCGCAAAGCAATTCCGTGTTCCACATCAAACGTGAAAGGAGCCTTGATTACCTTGATGGCACTCCAGAGAAAACCCAAGATCACTGTCTCAAGTCTAGAGGGATCCTGAGGTCACTGTAGCAACACGAAAGGGCTTCGTGGGCCGCAAACAACTCGAGATGAGAGCTTCGTCCCTGCCTTCGACTCAAGAGGAATACCAACTTTCCACAAGCACCTCAAGAGGAGGCTTCTGTCACCTTCAGGTATGTGAGAGGGACCCTGAGCTGGTGGCCTCAAGTCGAATGGATAGCGTGATGCTCTGACTCGAAGTAAGGCCGGATATCCCTGCAGTGAATTGAATGCAGGCTCGTTTTGCATCTCCCAAGAGGAAGGGATGTCTGAATCCACTGTGGAGACCACAGAGAAAATCCTAGTTCTCCGCCTCATCCCGAATTGAGGCCTCACATCCTTTGAAACCTCGAGAGGTGTGCGGAGATCAATGCTTCCAAAGGAGACGATGCCTGACTCCTCTTGAAAATGGATAGGGGTCCCAGGATCCCTGTGACACGTGGAAAGGGACCCTGGGTCTCCCGCCTCACGTGGAGACGCGTCCCAATTGCCATGCCAAGACTCGAGGAGAATCCCGAGTTGTGCCTCGCACCTAGGCAGGAGTCCTGACGTCGTTGAACAAACAGGTGTCTGGAAGGGCCCTCCCCGTCGTAACTCGAGAACATACCCCAGGTTCCGGCCGCACCTCGACAAAAACCATGAGAATTCCCCCTCGCCGCGAGATGAGGCCCGATTCCCCTGCACTGCGTGCAGAGCAATTCCGTGTTCCACATCAAACGTGAAAGGAGCCTTGATTTCCTTGATGGCACTCCAGAGAAAACCCAAGATCACTGTCTCAAGTCTAGAGGGATCCTGAGGTCACTGTAGCAACACGAAAGAGCTCCGTGGACCCCAAATCAACTCGAGATGAGAGATTACTCCCTGGCTTCGACTCAAGAGGAATACCAACTTTCCACAAGCACCTCAAGATGAGGTTTCTCTCAGCTACATTTATGTGAGAGGGACCCTGAGTGTGTGGCCTCAAATGTAATGGACACCGAGATGCACTGATTCGAATAAAGGCCTGATATCCCTGCAGTGAATTGAATGCAGGCTCGTCTTGCATCTCCTAAGAAGAAGGGATGTATGAATCCCCTGTGGAGACCATAGAGAAAGACATTGTTCTCCGACTCATCGAGACGTGAGTCCTCACATCCTTTGAGAACTCGAGAGGTCCGCGGAGATCAATGCTTCCAAAGGAGACGATGCCTGACTCCTCTTGAAAATGGATAGGAGTCCCAGGATCCCTGTGGCACATGGAAAGGGACCCTGGATCTACCGCCTCACGTGGAGACGCGTCCCAATTGCCATGCCAAGACTCGAGGAGAATCCCGAGGTGTCCCTCGCACCTAGGCAAGAGTCCTGACGTCGCTGAACAAACACGTGTCTGGAACGGACCTCCCCGTCGTAACTCGAGAATATACCCCAGGTTCCGGCCGCAACTCGAGAAAAACCATGAGACTTCCCCCTCGCCGCTGGATGAGGCCCGATTCCCCTGCACTGCGTGCAGAGCAATTCCGTGTTCCACATCAAACGTGAAAGGAGCCTTGATTTCCGTGATGGCACTCCAGAGAAAACCCAAGATCACTGTCTCAAGTCTAGAAGGATCCTGAGGTCACTGGAGCAACAAGAAAGGGCTCCCTGGACCCCAAATCAACTCGAGATGAGAGCTTAGTCCCTGGCTTCGCCTCAAGAGGAATACCAACTTTCCACAAGCACGTCAAGAGGAGGCTTCTCTCAGCTACAGGTATGTGAGAGGGCCCCTGAGTTTTTGGCCTCAAGTGGAATGGACACCGAGATGCTCTGACTCGAAGTAAGACCAGATATCCCTAAAGTGAATTGAATGCAGGCTCTTCTTGCGTCTCCCAAGATGAAGGGATGTCTGAATCCCCTGTGGAGACCACAGAGAAAGACCTAGTCCTCCGCCTCATCGCGACCGGAGACCTCACATCCTTTGAAAACTCGAGAGGTTGGGGACATCAATGCTTCCAAAGGAGACGATGCCTGACTCCTCTTGAAAATGGATAGGAGTCCCAGGATCTCTGTGGCACGTGGGAAGGGACCCTGGGTCTCCCGCCTCACGTGGAGACGCGTCCCAATTGCCATGCCAAGACTCGAGGAGAATCCCGAGGTGTCCCTCGCACTTAGGCAGGAGTCCTGACGTCGTTGAACAAACACGTGTCTGGAAGGGCCCTCCCCGTCGTAACTCGAGGATATAACCCAGGTTCCGTCAGCAACTCGAGAAAAACCATGAGACTTCCCCCTCGCCGAGAGATGAGGCCCGAATCCCCTGCACTGCGTGCAGAGCAATTCCGTGTTCCACATTAAACGTGACAGGAGCTTTGATTTCCTTGATGGCACTACAGAGAAAACCCAAGATCACTGGCTCAAGTCTAGAGGGATCCTGAGGTCACTGGAGCAACACGAAAGGGATCCGTGGACCCCAAATCAACTCGAGATGAGAGCTTAGTCCCTGGCTTCGACTCAAGGGGAATACCAACTTTCCACAAGCACCTCAAGAGGAGGCTTCTCTGAGCTACAGGTATGTGAGAGGGACCCTGAGTTTGTGGCCTCAAGTGGAATGGACACTGAGATGCTCTGACTCGAAGTAAGGCCGGATATCCCTGCAGTGAATTGAATGCAGGCTCGTCTTGCATCTCCCAATACGAAGGGATGTCTGAATCCCCTGTGGACCACAGAGAAAGACCTAGTCCTCCACCTCAACGCGAACGGAGGCCTCACATCCTTTGAAAACTCGAGAGGTCCACGGAGATCAATGCTTCCAAAGGAGATGATGCCTGACTCCTCTTGAAAATGGATAGGAGTCCCAGGATCCCTGTGGCACGTGGAAAGGGGCCCTTGGTCTCCCGCCTCACGTGGAGACGCGTCCCAATTGCCATGCCAAGACTCGAGGAGAATCCCGAGGTGTCCCTCGCACCTAGGCAGGAGTCCTGACGTCGCTGAACAAACACGTGTCTGGAAGGGCCCTCCCCGTCGTAACTCGAGAATATACCCCAGGTTCCGGCCGCAACTCGAGAAAAACCATGAGACTTCCCCCTCGCCGCGAGATGAGGCCCGATTCCCCTGCACTGCGTGCAGAGCAATTCCGTGTTCCACATCAAACGTGAAAGGAGCCTTGATTTCCTTGATGGCACTCCAGAGAAAACCCAAGATCACTGTCTCAAGTCTAGAGGGATCCTGAGGTCACTGGAGCAACACGAAAGGGCTCCGTGGACCCCAAATCAACTCGAGATGAGAGCTTAGTCCCTGGCTTCGCCTCAAGAGGAATACCAACTTTCCACAAGCACCTCAAGAGGAGGCTTCTCTCAGCTACAGGTATGTGAGAGGGCCCCTGAGTTTGTGGCCTCAAGTGGAATGGACACCGAGATGCTCTGACTCGAAGTAAGACCAGATATCCCTGCAGTGAATTGAATGCAGGCTCGTCTTGCGTCTCCCAAGACGAAGGGATGTCTGAATCCCCTGTGGAGACCACAGAGAAAGAACTAGTTCTGCGAATCATCGCGACTGGAAGCCTCACATCCTTTGAAAACTGGAGAGGTCCGCGGAGATCAATGCTTCCAAAGGAGACGATGCCTGACTCCTCTTGAAAATGGATAGGAGTTCCAGGATCCCTGTAGAACGTGGAAAGGGACCCTGGGTCTCCCGCCTCACGTGGAGACGCGTCCCATTTGCCATGCCAAGACTCGAGGAGAATCCCGAGGTGTCCCTCGCACCTAGGCAGGAGTCCTGACGTTGCTGAACAAACACGTGTCTGGAAGGGCCCTCCCCGTCGTAACTCGAGAATATACCCCGGGGTCCGTCCGCAACTCGAGAAAAGCCATGAGACTTCCCATTCGCCCCGAGATGAGGCCCGATTCCCCTGCACTGTGTGCAGAGCAATTCCATGTTCCACATCAAACATGAAAGGAGCCTTGATTTCCTTGATGGCACTCCAGAGAAAACCCAAGATCACTGTTTCAAGTATAGAGCGATCCTGAGGTAACTGTAGCAACATGAAAGGGCTCCGTGGACCCGAAAACCACTCGAGATGAGAGCTTAGTCCCTGGCTTCGACTAAAGAGGAATACCAACTTTCCACAAGCACCTCAAGGGGAGGCTACTCTCAGCTACAGGTATCTGAGAGGGACCCTGAATTTGTGGCCTCAAGTGGAATGGACACCGAGATGCTCTGACTCGAAGTAAGGCCGGATATCCCAACAGTGAATTGAATGCAGGCTCGTCTTGCATCTCCCAAGACGTAGGGATGTCTGAGTCCCCTGTGGAGACAACAGAGAAAGACCTAGTTCTCTGCTTCATCGCGAGCAGAGGCCTCACATCCTTTGAAAACTCGAGAGGTTCACGCAGATCAATGCTTCCAAAGGAGCCGATGCCTGACTCCTCTTGAAAATGGATAGGAGTCCCAGGATCCCTGTGGCACGTGGAAAGGGACCCTGGGTCTCCCGCCACACGTGGAGACGAGTCCCAATTGCCATGCCAAGACTCGAGGAGAATCCCGAGGTGTCCCTCTCACCTAGGCCCGAGTCCTGACGTCGCTGAACAAACACGTTTCTGGAAGGGCCCTCCCCGTCGTAACTCGAGAATATATCCCAGGTTCCGGCCGCAACTCGAGAAAAACCATGAGACTTCCCGCTCGCCGCGAGATGAGGCCCGATTCCCCTGCACTGCGTGCAGAGCAATTCCGTGTTCCACATCAAAAGTGAAAGGAGTCTTGATTTCCTTGATGGCACTCCAGAGAAAACCCAAGATCACTGTCTCAAGTCTAGAGGGATCCTGAGGTCACTGGAGCAACACGAAAGGGCTCCGTGGACCCCAAATCAACTCGAGATGAGAGCTTAGTCCCTGGCTTCAACTCAAGAGGAATACCAACTTTCCACAAGCACCTCAAGAGGAGGCTTCTCTCAGCTACAGGTATGTGAGAGGGACCCTGAGTTTATGGCCTCAAGTGGAATGGACACCGAGATGCTCTGACTCGAAGTAAGGCCGGATATCCCTGCAGTGTATTGAATGCAGGCTCGTCTTGCATTTCCCAAGACGAAGGGATGTCTGAATCCCCTGTGGAGACCACAGAGAAAGACCTAGTCCTCCACCTCAACGCGACGGCGGGCCTCACATCCTTTGAAAACTCGAGAGGTCCGCGGAGATCAATGCTTCCAAAGGAGATGATGCCTGACTCCTCTTGAAAATGAATAGGAGTTCCAGGTCTCCTGTGGAACTTGGAAAGGGACCCTGGGTCTCCCGCCTCACGTGAAGACGCGTCCCAATTACCATGCCAAGACACGAAGAGAATCCCGAGGTGTCCCTAGCACCTAGGCAGGAGTCTGACGTCGCTGAACAAACACGTGTCTGGAAGGGCCCTCCCCTTCTAACTGGAGAATATACCCCAAGTTCCGGCCGCAACTCGAGAAAATCGATGAGACTTCCCCCTCGCTGCGAGATGAGGCCCGATTCCCCTGCACGGCATGCAGAGCAATTCCGTGTTCCACATCAAACGTGAAAGGAGCCTTGATTTCCTTGCTGGCACTCCAGAGAAAACCCAAGATCACTGTTTCAAGTATAGAGGGATCCTGAGGTCACTGTAGCAACAGGAAAGGGCTCCGTGGACCCGAAATCCACTCGAGATGAGAGCTTAGTCCCTGGCTTCGAATAAAGAGGAATACCAACTTTCCGAAAGCACCTCAAGAGGAGGCTATTCTCAGCTACAGGTATCTGAGAGGGACCCTGAATTTGTGGCCTCAAGTGGAATGGACACCGAGATGCTCTGACTCGAAGTAAGGCCGGATATCCCAACAGTGAATTGAATGCAGGCTCGTCTTGCATCTCCCAAGACGTAGGTATGTCTGAGTCCCCTGTGGAGACCACAGAGAAAGACCTAGTTCTCTGCTTCATCGCGAGCAGAGGCCTCACACCCTTTGAAAACTCGAGAGGTCCGAGGAGATCATTGCTTCCAAAGGAGCCGATGCCTGACTCCTCTTGAAAATGGATAGGAGTCCCAGGATCCCTGTCCACGTGGAAAGGGACCCTGGGTCTCCTGCCACACGTGGAGACGAGTCCCAATTAGCATGCCAAGACTCGAGGAGAATCCCGAGGTGTGCCTCGCACCTAGGCCCGAGTCCTGACTTCGCTGAACAAACACGTGTCTGGAAGGGCCCTCCCCATCGTAACTCGAGAATATACACCAGGTTCCGGCCGCAACTCGAGAAAAACCATGAGACTTCCCCCTCGCCGCGAGATGAGGCCCGATTCCCCTGCACTGCGTGCAGAGCAATTCCGTGTTCCACATCAAACGGGAAAGGAGTCTTGATTTCCTTGATGGCACTCCAGAGAAAACCCAAAATCTCTGTCTCAAGTCTAGAGGGAACCTGAGGTCACTGGCGCAACCCGAAAGGTCTCCGTGGACCCCAAATCAACTCGAGATGAGAGCTTAGTCCCTGGCTTCGACTCAAGAGGAATACCAACTTTCCACAAGCACCTCAAGAAGAGGCTTCTCTCAGCTACAGGTATGTGAGAAGGACCATGAGTTGTGGCCTCAAGTGGAATGGACACCGAGATGCTCTGACTCAAAGTAAGGCCGGATATCCCTAAAGTGAATTGAATGCAGGCTCGTCTTTCGTCTCCCAACACGAAGGGATGTCTGAATCCCCTGTGGAGACCACAGAGAAAGACCTAGTCCTCCGCCTCATCGCGACCGGAGGCCTCACATCCTTTGAAAACTCGAGAGGTCTGCGGAGATCAATGCTTCCAAAGGAGACGATGCCTGACTCCTCTTGAAAATGGATAGGAGTCCCAGGATCCCTGTAGCACGTGGAAAGGGACACTGGGTCTCCCGCCAATTGCCATGCCAAGACTCGAGGAGAATCCCGAGGTCTCCCTAGCACCTAGGCAGGAGTCCTGACGTCGCTGAACAAACACGTGTCAGGAAGGGCACTCCCCGCCGTAACTCGAGAATATACCCCAGGTTCCGGCCGCAACTCGAGAAAAACCATGAGACTTCCCCCTCGCCGCGAGTTGAGGCCCAATTCCCCTGCACTGCGTGCAGAGCAATTCCGTGTTCCACATCAAACGTGAAAGGAGCCTTGATTTCCTTGATGGCACTCAAGAGAAAACCCAAGATCACTGTGTCAAGTCTAGAGGCATCCTGAGGTCACTGGAGCAACAAGAAAGGGCTCTGTGGACCCCAAATCAACTCGAGATGAGAGCTTAGTCCCTGGCTTCGACTCAAGAGGAATACCAACTTTCCACAAGCACCTCAAGAGGAGGCTTCTCTCAGCTACAGGTATGTGAGAGGGACCCTGAGTTTGTGGCCTCAAGTGGAATGGACACCGAGATGCTCTGACTCGAAGTAAGGCCGGATATCCCTGCAGTGAATTGAATGCAGGCTTGTCTTGCATCTCCCAAGACAAAGGGATGTCTGAATCCCCTGTGGAGACCACAGAGAAAGACCTAGTCCTCCGCCTCAACGCGACCGGAGGCCTCACATCCTTTGAAAACTCGAGAGGTCTGCAGAGATCAATGCTTCCAAAGGAGACGATGCCTGACTCCTCTTGAAAATAGATATTAGTCCCAGGATCCCTGCGGCACGTGGAAAGGGACCCTGGGTCTCCCGCCTCACGTGGAGACGCGTCCCAATTGCCATGCCAAGACTCGAGGAGAATCCCGAGGTGTCCCTCGCACCTAGGCAGGAGTCCTGACGTTGCTGAACAAACACGTGTCTGGAAGGGCCCTCCCCGTCGTAACTCGAGAATATACCCCGGGGTCCGTCCGCAACTCGAGAAAAGCCATGAGACTTCCCATTCGCCCCGAGATGAGGCCCGATTCCCCTGCACTGTGTGCAGAGCAATTCCATGTTCCACATCAAACGTGAAAGGAGCCTTGATTTCCTTGATGGAACTCCAGAGAAAACCCAAGATCACTGTTTCAAGTATAGAGCGATCCTGAGGTAACTGTAGCAACATGAAAGGGCTCCGTGGACCCGAAAACCACTCTAGATGAGAGCTTAGTCCCTGGCTTCGACTAAAGAGGAATACCAACTTTCCACAAGCACCTCAAGAGGAGGCTACTCTCAGCTACAGGTATCTGAGAGGGACCCTGAATTTGTGGCCTCAAGTGGAATGTACACCGAGATGCTCTGACTCGAAGTAAGGCCGGATATCCCAACAGTGAATTGAATGCAGGCTCGTCTTGCATCTCCCAAGACGTAGGGATGTCTGAGTCCCCTGTGGAGACAACAGAGAAAGACCTAGTTCTCTGCTTCATCGCGAGCAGAGGCCTCACATCCTTTGAAAACTCGAGAGGTTCACGCAGATCAATGCTTCCAAAGGAGCCGATGCCTGACTCCTCTTGAAAATGGATAGGAGTCCCAGGATCCCTGTGGCACGTGGAAAGGGACCCTGGGTCTCCCGCCACACGTGGAGACGAGTCCCAATTGCCATGCCAAGACTCGAGGAGAATCCCGAGGTGTCCCTCTCACCTAGGCCCGAGTCCTGACGTCGCTGAACAAACACGTTTCTGGAAGGGCCCTCCCCGTCGTAACTCGAGAATATACCCCAGGTTCCGGCCGCAACTCGAGAAAAACCATGAGACTTCCCGCTCGCCGCGAGATGAGGCCCGATTCCCCTGCACTGCGTGCAGAGCAATTCCGTGTTCCACATCAAAAGTGAAAGGAGTCTTGATTTCCTTGATGGCACTCCAGAGAAAACCCAAGATCACTGTCTCAAGTCTAGAGGGATCCTGAGGTCACTGGAGCAACACGAAAGGGCTCCGTGGACCCCAAATCAACTCGAGATGAGAGCTTAGTCCCTGGCTTCAACTCAAGAGGAATACCAACTTTCCACAAGCACCTCAAGAGGAGGCTTCTCTCAGCTACAGGTATGTGAGAGGGACCCTGAGTTTATGGCCTCAAGTGGAATGGACACCGAGATGCTCTGACTCGAAGTAAGGCCGGATATCCCTGCAGTGTATTGAATGCAGGCTCGTCTTGCATTTCCCAAGACGAAGGGATGTCTGAATCCCCTGTGGAGACCACAGAGAAAGACCTAGTCCTCCACCTCAATGAGACGGGAGGCCTCACATCCTTTGAAAACTCGAGAGGTCCGCGGAGATCAATGCTTCCAAAGGAGATGATGCCTGACTCCTCTTGAAAATGGATAGGAGTTCCAGGACTCCTGTGGAACTTGGAAAGGGACCCTGGGTCTCCCGCCTCACGTGAAGACGCGTCCCAATTACCATGCCAAGACACGAAGAGAATCCCGAGGTGTCCCTAGCACCTAGGCAGGAGTCTGACGTCGCTGAACAAACACGTGTCTGGAAGGGCCCTCCCCTTCTAACTGGAGAATATACCCCAAGTTCCGGCCGCAACTCGAGAAAATCGATGAGACTTCCCCCTCCCTGCGAGATGAGGCCCGATTCCCCTGCACTGCATGCAGAGCAATTCCGTGTTCCACATCAAACGTGAAAGGATCCTTGATTTCCTTGCTGGCACTCCAGAGAAAACCCAAGATCACTGTTTCAAGTATAGAGGGATCCTGAGGTCACTGTAGCAACAGGAAAGGGCTCCGTGGACCCGAAATCCACTCGAGATGAGAGCTTAGTCCCTGGCTTCGAATAAAGAGGAATACCAACTTTCCAAAAGCACCTCAAGAGGAGGCTACTCTCAGCTACAGGTATCTGAGAGGGACCCTGAATTTGTGGCCTCAAGTGGAATGGACACCAAGATGCTCTGACTCGAAGTAAGGCCGGATATCCCAACAGTGAATTGAATGCAGGCTCGTCTTGCATCTCCCAAGACGTAGGTATGTCTGAGTCCCCTGTGTAGACCACAGAGAAAGACCTAGTTCTCTGCTTCATCGCGAGCAGAGGCCTCACATCCTTTGAAAACTCGAGAGGTCCGAGGAGATCATTGCTTCCAAAGGAGCCGATGCCTGACTCCTCTTGAAAATGGATAGGAGTCCCAGGATCCCTGTCCACGTGGAAAGGGACCCTGGGTCTCCTGCCACACGTGGAGACGAGTCCCAATTAGCATGCCAAGACTCGAGGAGAATCCCGAGGTGTCCCTCGCACCTAGGCAGGAGTCCTGACGTTGCTGAACAAATAAATATCTGGAATTGCCCTCCCCGTCGTAACTCGAGAATATACACCAGGTTCCGGCCGCAACTCGAGAAAAACCATGAGACTTCCAGCTCGCCGCGAGATGAGGCCCGATTCCCCTGCACTGCGTGCAGAGCAATTCCGTGTTCCACATCAAACGTGAAAGGAGCCTTGATTTCCTTGATGGCACTCCAGAGAAAACCCAACATCACTGTCTCAAGTCTAGAGGGATCCTGAGGTCACTGGAGCAACACGAAAGGGCTCCGTGGACCCCAAATCAACTCGAGATGCGAGGTTAGTCCCTGGCTTCGACTCAAGAGGAATACCAGCTTTCCACAAGCACCTGAAGAGTAGGCTTCTCTCAGCTACAGGTATGTGAGAGGGACACTGAGTTTGTGGCCTCAAGTGGAATGGGCACCGAGATGCTCTGACTCGAAGTAAGGCCGGATATCCCTACAGTGAATTGAATGCACGCTCGTCTTGCATCCCCCAAGACGAAGGGATGTCTGAATCCCCTGTGGAGACCACAGAGAAAGACCGAGTTCTCCGCCTCATCGCGACCTGAGGCCTCACTTCCTTTGAAAACTCGAGAGGTCCGCGGAGATCAATGCTTCCAAAGGAGACGATGCCTGACTCCTCTTGAAAATGGATAGGAGTCCCAGCATCCCTGTGGCACGGGGAAGGGACCCTGGGTCTCCTGCCTCACGTGGAGTCGCGTCCCAATTGCCATGCCAAGACTCGAGGAGAATCCCGAGGTGTCCCTCGCACCTAGCCAGGAGTCCTGACGTCGATGAACAAACACTTGTCTGGAAGGGCCCTCCGCGTTGTTACTCGAGAATATACCCCAGGTTCCGGCCGCAACTCGAGAAAAACCATGAGACTTCCCCTTCGGTGCGATATGAGGCCCGATTCCCCTGCACTGCGTGCAGAGCAATTCCGTGTTCCACATCAAACGTGAAAGGAGCCTTGATTTCCTTGATGGCACTCCAGAGAAAACCCAAGATCACTGTCTCAAGTCTAGAGGGATCCTGAGGTAACTGGAGCAACACAAAAGGGCTCCGTGGACCCCAAATCAACTCGAGATGAGAGCTTAGTCCCTGGCTTCGACTCAAGAGGAATACCAAGTTTCCACAAGCACCTCAAGAGGAGGCTTCTCTCAGCTACATGTATGTGAGAGGGACCCTGAATGTGTGGCCTCAAGTGGAATGGACACCGAGATGCTCTGACTCGAAGTAAGGCCGGATATCCCTTCAGTGAATTGAATGCCGGCTCGTCTTGAATCTCCCAAGAAGAAGGGATGTCTGAATCCCCTGTGGAGACCACAGAGAAAGACCGAGTTCTCCGCCTCATCGCGACCTGAGGCCTCACTTCCTTTGAAAACTCGAGAGGTCCGCGGAGATCAATGCTTCCAAAGGAGACGATGCCTGACTCCTCTTGAAAATGGATAGGAGTCCCAGCATCCCTGTGGCATGGGGAAAGGGACCCTGGGTCTCCTGCCTCACGTGGAGACGCGTCCCAATTGAGATGCCAAGACTCGAGGAGAATCACGAGTTGTCCCTCGCACCTAGCCAGGAGTCCTGACGTCGCTGAACAAACACTTGCCTGGAAGGGCCCTCCCCGTCGTAAGTCGAGAATATACCCCAGGTTCCGGCCGCAACTCGAGAAAAATCATGAGACTTCCCCCTCGCTGCGAGATGAGGCCCGATTCCCCTGCACAGCGTGCAGAGCAATTCCGTGTTCCACATCAAACGTGAAAGGAGCCTTGATTTCATTGATGGCACTCCAGAGAAAACCCAAGATCACTGTCTCACTTCTAGAGGAATCCTTAGGTTACTGGAGCAACAGGAAAGGGCTCCGTGGACCCCAAATCAATTCGAGATGAGAGCTTAGTCCCTGCCTTCGACTCAAGAGTCATACCAACTTTCCACAAGCACCTCAAGAGGAGGCTTCTCTCAGCTACAAGTATGTGAGAGGACCCTGAGTTTGTGGCCTCAAGTGGAATGGACACGGAGATGCTCTGACTCGAAGTAAGGCCGGATATGCCTGTAGTGAATTGAATGCAGGCTCGCCTTGCATCTCCCAAGATGAAGGGTTGTCTGAATCCCCTGTGGAGACCACAGAGAAATACCTAGTTCTCCGCCTCATCGCGACCGGAGGCCTCACATCCTTTGAAAACTCGAGAGGTCCGCGGAGATCAATGCTTCCAAAGGAGACGATGCCTGACTCCTCTTGAAAATGGATAGGAGTCCCAGGATCCATGTGGCATGTGGAAAGGGACCCTGGGTCTCCCGCCTCACGTGGAGACGCGTCCCAATTGCCATGCCAAGACTTGACGAGTATCCCGAGGTGTCCCTCGCACCTAGGCAGGAGTCCTGACGTTGCTGAACAAATAAATATCTGGAATTGCCCTCCCCGTCGTAACTCGAGAATATACACCAGGTTCCGTCCGCAACTCGAGAAAAACCATGAGACTTCCCCCTCGCCACGAGATGAGGCCCGATTCCCCTGCACTGTGTGCAGAGCAATTCCGTGTTCCACATCAAACGTGAAAGGAGACTTGATTTTCTTGATGGCTCTCCAGAGAAAACCCAAGATCACTGTCTTAAGTCTAGAGGGATCCTGAGGTCACTGGAGCTACACGAAAGGGCTCCGTGCACCCCAAATCAACTCGAGATGAGAGCTTAGTCCCTGGCTTCAACTCAAGAGGAATAACAACTTTCCATAAGCACCTCAAGAGGAGGCTTCTCTCAGCTACAGGTATGTGAGAGGGACCCTGAGTTTGTGGCCTCAAGTGGAATGGACACCGAGATGCTCTGACTCGAAGTAAGGCCGGATATCCCTGCAGTGAATTGAATGCAGGCTCGTCTTGCATCTCCCAAGACGAAGAGATGTCTGAATCCGCTGTGGAGACCACAGAGAAAGACCTAGTTCTCCGCCTCATCGCGACCGAAGGCCTCACATCCTTTGAAAACTCGAGAGGTCTGTGGAGATCAATGCTTCCAAAGGAGACGATGCCTGTCTCTTCTTGAAAATGGATAGGAGTCTCAGGATCCCTTTGGCACGTGGAAAGAGACAATGGGTCTTCCGCCTCACGTGGAGACCCGTCCCAATTGCCATGCCAAGACTCGACGAGTATCCCGAGGTGTCCCTCACACCTAGGCAGGAGTCCTGACTTCGCTGAACAAACACGTGTCTGGAAGGGCCCTCCCCGTAGTAACTTTAGAATGTACCTCAAGTTCCGGCCGCAACTCGAGAAAAAC
This sequence comes from Dama dama, assembly GCF_033118175.1. Lineage (NCBI taxonomy): Eukaryota > Metazoa > Chordata > Mammalia > Artiodactyla > Cervidae > Dama > Dama dama. Next base: position 5,200,856 of record NC_083697.1, on the reverse strand, counting down.
CATGAGACTTCCCCCTCGCCGCGAGATGAGGCCCAATTCCCCTGCACAGCGTGCAGAGCAATTCCGTGTTCCACATCAAACGTGAAAGGAGCCTTGATTTCCTTGATGGCACTCAGGAGAAACCCCAAGATCACTGTCTCAAGTCTAGAGGGATCCTGAGGTCACTGTAGCAACACGAAAGGGCTCTGTGGACCCCAAATCAACTCGAGATGAGTGCTTCGTCCCTGGCTTCGACTCAAGAGGAATACCAACTTTCCACAAGCTCTTCAAGACGTGGCTTCTCTCAGCTACATGTATGTGAGAGGGTCCCTGAGTTTGTGGCCTCAAGCGGAATGGACACCGAGATGCTCTGACTCGAAGTATGGCCGGATATCCCTGCAGTAAATTGAATGAAGTCTCGTCTTGCATCTCCCAAGACGAAGGGATGTCTGAATCCCCTGTGGAGACCACAGAGAAAGACCTAGTTCTCCCTCTCATGGCGACCGGAGGCATCACATCCTTTGAAAACTCGAGAGGTTCGCGGAGATCAATGCTTCCTAAGGAGACGATGCCTGACTCCTCTTGAAAATGGATAGGAGTCCCAGAATCACTGTGGCACGTGGAAAGGGACCCTGGGTCTTCCGCCTCACTGGAGACGCGTCCCAATTGCCATGCCAAGGCTCAAGGAGAATCCCGAGGTGTCCCACGCACCTAGGCAGGAGTCCTGACGTCGCTGAACAAACACGTGTCTGGAAGGGCCCTCCCCATCGTAACTCGAGAATATACCCCAGGTTCGGGCTGCAACTCGAGAAAAACCATGAGCCTTCCCCCTCGCCGCAAGATGAGGCCCGATTCCCCTGCACTGCGTGCAGAGAAATTCCGTGTTCCACATCAAACGTGAAAGGAGCCTTGATTTCCTTGATGGCACTCCAGAGAAACCCCAAGATCACTGTCTCAAGTCTAGAGGGATACTGAGGTCACTGTAGCAACCCGAAAGGGCTCCGTGAACCATAAATCAACTCGAGATGAGAGCTTCGTCCCTGGCTTCGACTCAAGAGGAATACCAACTTTCCACAAGCACCTCAAGAGGAGGCTGCTCTCAGCTACAGGTATGTGAGAGGGACCCTGAGTTTGTGGCCTCAAGTGGAATGGACACCGAGATGCTCTGACTCGAAGTAAGGCCGGATATCCCTGCAGTGAATTGAATGCAGGCTCGTCTTGCATCTCCCAAGACGAAGGGATGATTGAATCCCCTGTGGAGACCACAGAGAAAGACCTAGTTCTCCGCCTCATTGCGGCCGGAGGCCTCACATCCTTTGAAAACTCGAGAGGAATGCGGAGATCAATGCTTCGAAAGGAGACGATGCCTGACTCCTCTTGAAAATGGATAGGAGTAACAGGATCCCTGTGGCACGTGGAAAAAGACCCTGCTTCTCCCTCCTCACGTGGAGACGCGTCCCAATTGCCATGCCAAGACTCGAGGAGAATCCCGAGTTGTCCCTCGCACCTAGGCAGGAGTCCTGACGTCACTGAACAAACACGTGTCTGGAAGGGCCCTCCCCGTCGTAACTCGAGAATATACCCCAGGTTCCGGCCGCAACTCGAGCAAAACCATGAGACTTCCCCCTCGCCGCGACATGAGGCCCGATTCACCTGCACTGCGTGCAGAGCAATTCCGTGTTCCACATCAAACGTGAAAGGAGCCTTGATTTCCTTGATGGCACTCCAGAGAAAAGCCAAGATCACTGTCTCAAGTCTAGAGGGTTCCTGAGGTCACTGTAGCAACACGAAAGGGCTCCGTGGACCCCAAATCAACTCGAGATGAGAGCTTAGTCCCTGGCTTCGACTCAAGAGGAATACCAACTTTCCACAAGCACCTCAAGAGAAGGCTTCTTTCAGCAACAGGTATGTGAGAGGGTCCCTGAGTTTGTGGCCTCAGGCGGAATGGACACCGAGATGCTCTGACTCGAAGTAAGGCCGGATATCCCTGCAGTGAATTGAATGCAGGCTCGTCGTGGATCTCCCAAGACGAAGGGATGTCTGAATCCCCTGTGGAGACCACAGACAAAGACCTAGATCTCCGCCTCATCGCGACCATAGGCCTCACATACTTTGAAAACTCGAGAGGTCCGCGGAGATCAATGCTTCCTAAGGAGACGATGCCTGACTCCTCTTGAAAATGGATAGGAGTCCCAGAATCCCTGTGGCACGTGGAAAGGGACCCTGGGTCTTCCGCCTCACTGGAGATGCGTCCCAATTGCCATGCCAAGGCTCAAGGAGAATCCCGAGGTGCCCGTTGCAGCTAGGCAGGAGTCCTGACGTCGCTGAACAAACACGTGTCTGGAAGGGCCCTCCCCATCGTAACTCGAGAATATACCCCAGGTTCGGGCTGCAACTCGAGAAAAACCATGAGCCTTCCCAGTCGCCGCAAGATGAGGCCCGATTCCCCTGCACTGCGTGCAGAGAAATTCCGTGTTCCACATCAAACGTGAAAGGAGCCTTGATTTCCTTGATGGCACTCCAGAGAAAACCCAAGATCACTGTCTCAAATCTAGAGGGATCCTGAGGTCACTGGAGAAACACGAAAGGGATTCGTGGACCCCAAATCAACTCGAGATGAGAGCTTAGTCCCTGGCTTCGACGCAAGACGAATACCAAGTTTCCACAAGCACCTCAAGAGGAGGCTTCTCTCAGCTACAGGTATGTGAGAGGGACCCTGAGTTTGCGGCCTCAAGTCAAATGGACACCGAGATGCTCTGACTCGAAGTAAGGCCGGATATCCCTGCAGTGAATTGAATGCAGGCTCGTCTTTCGTCTCCCAAGACGAAGGGATGTCTGAATCCCCTGTGTAGACCACAGAGAAAGACCTAGTCCTCCGCCTCATCGCGACCGGAGACCTCACATCCTTTGAAAACTCGAGAGGTTGGGGAGTTCAATGCTTAGAAAGGAGACGATGCCTGACTCCTCTTGAAAATGGATAGGAGTCCCAGGATCTCTGTGGCACGTGGGAAGGGACCCTGGGTCTCCCGCCTCACGTGGAGACGCGTCCCAATTGCCATGCCAAGACTCGAGGAGAATCCCGAGGTGTCCCTCGCACCTAGGCAGGAGTCCTGACGTCGTTGAACAAACACGTGTCTGGAAGGGCCCTCTCCGTCGTAACTCGAGAATATACCCCAGGTTCCGGCCGCAACTCGAGAAAAACCATGAGACTTCCACCTCGCCGAGAGATGAGGCCCGAATCCCCTGCACTGCGTGCAGAGCAATTCTGTGTTCCACATCAAACGTGAAAGGAGCCTTGATTTCCTTGATGGCACTCCAGAGAAAACCCAAGATCACTGGCTCAAGTCTAGAGGGATCCTGAGGTCACTGGAGCAACACGAAAGGGCTCCGTGGACCCCAAGTCAACTCGAGATGAGAGCTTAGTCCTTCGCTTCAACTCAAGAGGAACACCACCTTTCCACAAGCACCTCAAGAGGAGGCTTCTCTCAGCTACAGGTATGTGAGAGGGACCATGAGTTTGTGGCCTCAAGTGGAATGGACACCGAGATGCTCTGACTCGAAGTAAGGCCGGATATCCCTGCAGTGAATTGAATGCAGGCTCGTCTTGTATCTGCCAAGACGAAGGGATGTCTGAATCCCCTGTGGAGACGACAGAGAAAGACCTAGTCCTCGGCCTCATCGCGACCGGAGGCCTCACATCCTTTGAAACCTCGAGAGGTCTGCGGAGATCAATGCTTCCAAAGGAGATGATGCCTGACTCCTCTTGAAAATGGATAGGAGTCCCAGGATCCCTATGGCAAGTGGAAAGGTACCCTAGGTCTCCCGCCTCACGTGGAGACGCGTCCCAATTGCCATGCCAAGACTCGAGAAGAATCCCGAGGTGTCCCTCGCACCTTGGCAGGAGTCCTGACGTCGCTGAACAAACACGTGTCTGGAAGGGCCCTCCCCGTCGTAACTCGCGAATATACCCCAGGTTCCGGCCGCAACTCGAGAAAAACCATGAGATTTCCCCCTCGCAGCGAGATGAGGCCCGATTCCCCTGCATTGCGTGCAGAGCAATACCGTGTTCCACATCAAACGTGAAAGGAGCCTTGATTTCCTTGATGGCACTGCAGAGAAAACCCAAGATCACTGGCTCAAGTCTAGAGGGATCCTGAGGTCACTATAGCAACACGAAACGGCTCCTGGACCCCAAATCAACTCGAGATGAGAGCTTAGTCGCTGGCTTCGACTCAAGAGGAATACCAACTTTCCACAAGCACCTCAAGAGGAGGCTTCTCTCAGCTACAGTTATGTGAGTGGGACCCTGAATTTGTGGCCTCAAGTGGAATGGACACCGAGATGCTCTGACTCAAAGAAAGGCCGGATATACCAACAGTGAATTGAATGCAGGCTCGTCTTGCATCTCCCAAGACGAAGGGTTGTCTGAATCCCCTGTGGAGACCACAGAGAAAGACCTAGTTCTCCGCCTCTTCGCGACCTGAGGCCTCACATCCTTTGAAAACTCGAGAGGTCCGCGGAGATCAATGCTTCCAAAGGAGACGATGCCTGACTCCTCTTGAAAATGGATAGGAGTCCCAGGATCCCTGTGGCACGTGGAAAGGGACCCTGGGTCTCGCGCCTCACGTGGAGACGCATCCCTATTGCCATGCCAAGACTCGAGGAGAATCCCGAGGTGTCCCTCGCACCTAGGCAGGAGTCCTGACGTCGCTGAACAAACACGTGTCTGGAAGGGCCCTCCCCGTCGTAACTCGAGAATATACCCCAGGTTCCGGCCGCAACTCGAGAAAAACCATGAGACTTCCCCCTCGCCGCGAGATGAGGCCCGATTCCCCTGCACTGCGCGCAGAGCAATTCCGTGTTCCACATCAAACGTGAAAGGAGCCTTGATTTCCTTGGTGGCACTCCAGAGAAAACCCAAGATCACTGTCTCAAGTCGAGAGGGATCCTGAGGTCACTGGAGCAACACAAAAGGGCTCCGTGGACCCCAAATCAACTCGAGATGAGAGCTTAGTCCCTGGCTTCGACTCAAGAGGAATACCAACTTTCCACAAGCACCTAAAGAGGAGGCTCCTCTCAGCTACAGGTATGTGAGAGGGACCCTGAGTTTGTGGCCTCAAGTGGAATGGACACCGAGATGCTCTGACTCGAAGTAAGGCCGGATATCCCTGCAGAAATTGAATGCAGGCTCGTCTTGCATCTCCCAAGACGAAGGGATGTCTGAATCCCCTGTGGAGACCACAGAAATAGACCTAATTTTCCGCCTCATCGCGACCGGAGGCCTCACATCTTTTGAAAATTCGAGAGGTCCGCGGAGATCAATGCTTCCAAAGGAGACGATGCCTGACTCCTCTTGAAAATGGATAGGAGTCCCAGGATCCCTGTGGCACGTGGAAAGGGACACTGGGTCTCCCGCCTCATGTGGAGACGCGTCCAAATTGCCATGCCAAGACTCGAGGAGAATCCCGAGTTGTCCCTCACACCTAGGCAGGAGTCCTGACGTTGCTGAACAAATACGTGTCTGGAAGGGCCCTGCCCGTCGTAACTCGAGAATATACCCCAGGTTCCGGCCGCAACTCGAGAAAAACCATGAGACTTCCCCCTCGCCGCGAGATGAGGCCCGATTCCCCTGCACTGCGTGCAGAGCAATTCCGAGTTCCACATCAAACGTGAAAGGAGCCTTGATTTCCTTGATGGCACTCCAGAGAAAACCCAAGATCACTGTCTCAAGTCTAGAGGGATCCTGAGGTCACTGGAGCAACACGAAAGTTCTCCGTGGACCCCAAATCAACTCGAGATGAGAGCTTAGTCGCTGGCTTCGACTCAAGAGGAATACCAACTTTCCACAAGCACCTCAAGAGGAGGCTTCTCTCAGCTACAGGTATGTGAGAGGGACCCTGAGTTTGTGGCCTCAAGTGGAATGGACACCGAGATGCTCTGACTCGAAGTAAGGCCAAATATTCCTGCAGTGAATTGAATGCAGGCTCGTCTTGCATCTCCCAAGACGAGGGGATGTCTGAATCCCCTGTGGAGACCACAGAGATAGACCTAATTTTCCGCCCCATCGCGATCGGAGGCCTCACATCCTTTGAAAACTCGAGAGGTCCGCGGAGATCAATGCTTCCAAAGGAGACGATGCCTGACTCCTCTTGAAAATGTATAGGAGTCCCAGGATCCCTGTGGCACGTGGAAAGGTACCCTGGGTCTCCCGTCTCACGTGGAGACGCGTCCCAATTGCCATGCCAAGACTCGAGGAGAATCCCGAGTTGTCCTTCGCACCTAGGCAGGAGTCCTGACCTCACTGAACAAACACGTGTCTGGAAGGGCCCTCCCCGTCGTAACTCGAGAATATACCCCAGGTTCCTGCCGCAACTCCAGAAAAATCATGAGCCTTCCCCCTCGCCGCGAGATGAGGCCCGATTCCCCTGCACTGCGTGCAGAGGAATTCTGTGTTCCACATCAAAAGTGAAAGGAGCCTTGATTTCCTTGATGGCACTCTAGAGAAACCCCAAGATCACTGTCTGAAGTCTAGAGGGATCCTGAGGTCACTGGAGCAACACGAAAGGGCTCCGTGGACCCCAAATAAACTCGAGATGAGAGCTTAGTCCCTGGCTTCGACTCAAGAGGAATACCAACTTTCCACAAGCACCTCAAGAGAAGGCTTCTTTCAGCAACAGGTATGTGAGAGGGTCCCTGAGTTTGTGGCCTCAGGCGGAATGGACACCGAGATGCTCTGACTCGAAGTAAGGCCGGATATCCCTGCAGTGAATTGAATGAAGTCTCGTCTTGCATCTCCCAAGACTAAGGGATGTCTGAATCCCCTGTGGAGACCACAGAGAAAGACCTAGTTCTCCCTCTTATGGCCACCGGAGGCATCACATCTTTGAAAACTCGAGAGGTCCGCGGAGATCAATGCTTCCTAAGGAGACGATGCCTGACTCCTCTTGAAAATGGATAGGAGTCCAAGAATCCCTGTGGCACGTGGAACGGGACCCTGGGTCTCCCGCCTCACGTGGAGACTTGTCCTAATTGCCATGCCAAGACTCGAGGAGAATCCCGAGGTGTTCCTCGCACCTAGGCACTAGTCCTGACGTCGCTGAACAAACACTTGTCTGGAAGGGCCCTCCCCGTCGTAACTCAAGAATATACCCCAGGTTCTGGCCGCAACTCGAGAAAAACCATAAGACTTCCCCCTCGCCTTGAGATGTGGCCCGATTCTCCTGCACTGCGTGCAGACCAATTCCGTGTTCCACATCAAACGTGAAAGGATTCTTGATTTCCTTGATGGCACTCCAAAGAAAAGCCAAGATCACCGTCTCAAGTCTAGAGGGATCCTGAGGTCACTGTAGCAACCCGAAAGGGCTTCGTGGACCCCAAATCAACTCGAGATGAGAGCTTTGTCCCTGGCTTCGACTCAAGAGGAAAACCAACTTTCCAAAAGCTCCTCAAGAGGAGGTTTCTCTCAGCTACAGGTATGTGAGAGGGACCCTGAGTTTTTGGCCTCAAGTGGAATGGACACCGAGATGCTCTGAGTCGAAGTAAGGCCGGATATCCCTGCAGTGAATTGAATGCAGGCTCATCTTGCATCTCCCAAGACGAAGGGATGTCTGCATCCCCTGTGGAGACCACAGAGAAAGACCTAGTTCTCCGCCTCATCGCGACCGGAGGCCTCATATCATTTGAAAACTCGAGAGGTCCGCGGAGATCAATGCTTCCAAAGACAAGATGGCTGACTCCTCTTGAAAATGGATAGGAGTCCCAAGATCCCTGTGGCACGTGGAAAGGAACACTGGGTCTCCCGCCTCACGTGGAGACGCGTCCCAATTGCCATGCCAAGACTCGACGAGAATCCCGAGGTGTCCCTCGCACCTAGACAGGAGTCCTGACGTCACTGAACAAACACGTGTCTGGAAGGGCCCTCCCCGTCGCAACTCGAGAATATACCCCAGGTTCCGGCCACAACTCGAGAAAAACCGTGAGACTTCCCCCTCGCCAGGAGATGAGTCCCAGTTCCCCTGCACTGCGTGCAGAGCAATTCCGTGTTCCACATCAAACGTGAAAGGAGCCTTGATTTCCTTGATGGCACTCCAGACAAAACCCAAGATCACTGTCTCAAGTCTAGAGGGATACTGAGGTCACTGTAGCAACAAGAAAGGGCTCCGTGGACCACAAATTAACTCGAGATCAGAGCTTAGTCCCTGGCTTCGACTAAAGAGGAATACCAACTTTCCACAAGCCCCTCAAAAGGAGGCTTCTCTCAGCTACAGGTATCTGAGAGGGACCCTGAATTTGTGGCCTCAAGTGGAATGGACACTGACATGCTCTGACTCAAAGTAAGGCCGGATATACCAACAGTGAATTGAATGCAGGCTCGTCTTGGATCTCCCAAGACGAAGGGATGTCTGAATCCCCTGTGGAGACCACAGAGAAAGACCTAGTTCTCTGCTTCATCACGAGCAGAGGCCTCACATCCTTTGAAAACTCGAGAGGTCCGCGGAGATCAATGCTTCCAAAGGAGCCGATGCCTGACTCCTCTTGAAAATGGATAGGAGTCCCAGGATCCCTGTCGCACGTGGAAAGGGACCCAGGGTCTCCCGCCACACGTGGAGACGAGTCCCAATTGTCATGCCAAGACTCGAGGAGAATCCCGAGTTGTCCCTCGCACCTAGGCCCGAGTCCTGACGTCGCTGAACAAACACGTGTCTGGAAGGGCCCTCCCCGTCGTAACTCGAGAATATACCCCAGGTTCTGGCCGCAACTCGAGAAAAACCATGAGACTTCCCCCTCGCTGCGAGATGAGGCCCGATTCCCCTGCAGTGCGAGCAGATCAATTCCGTCTTACACATCAAACATGAAAGAAGGCTTGATTTCCTTCATGGCATCGCATAGAAAACAGAAGATCACTGTCTCAAGTCTAGAGGGATCTTGAGGTTACTGGAGCAAGAATAAAGGGCTCCATGGACCCCAAATCAACTCGAGATGAGAGCTTAGTCCCTGGCTTCGACTCAAGAGAAATACCAACTTTCCACAAGCACCTCAAGAGGAGGCTTCTCTCAGCTACAGGTATGTGAGAGGGACCCGGAGTTTGTGGCCTCAAGTGGAATGGAAACCGAGATGCTCTGACTCGGAGTAAGGCCGGATATCCCTGCAGTGAATTGAATGCAGGCTCGTCTTGCACCTCTCAATCCGAAGTGATGTCTGAATCCCCTGTGGAGACCACAGAGAAAGACCTAGTTCTCCGCCTCATCGCGACCTGAGGCCTCACATCCTTTGAAAACTCGAGAGTTCCGCGGAGATCAATGCTTCCAAAGGAGACGATGCCTGACTCCTCTTGAAAATGGATAGGAGTCCCAGGATCCCTGTGGCACGTGGAAAGGGACCCTGGGTCTCGCGCCTCACGTGGAGACGCGTCCCAATTGCCATGTCAAGACTCGAGGAGAATCCCGAGGTGTCCCTCGCACCTAGGCCCGAGTCCTGACGTCGCTGAACAAACACGTGTCTGGCAGGGCCCCCCTCATCGTAACTCGAGAATATACCCCTGGTTCCGGCCGCAACTAGAGAAAAACCATGAGACTTCCACCTCGACACGAGATGAGGCACGATTCCCCTGCACTGCGTGCAGAGCAATTCCGTGTTCCACATCAAACGTGAAAGGAGACTTGATTTCCTTGATGGCACTCCAGAGAAAACCCAAGATCCCTGTCTCACGTCTAAAGGGATCCTGAGGTCACTGGAGCAACACGAAAGGGTTCCGTGGAAACCAAATCAACTCGAGATGAGAGCTTAGTCCCTGGCTTCGACTCAAGAGGAATACTAACTTTCCACAAGCACCTCAAGAGGAGGCTTCTCTCAGCTACAGGTATGTGAGAGGGACCCGGAGTTTGTGGCCTCAAGTGGAATGGACACCGAGATGGTCTGACTCGGACTAAGGCCGGATATCCCTGCAGTGAATTGAATGCAGGCTCGTCTTGCATCTCCCAAGACGAAGGGTTGTCTGAATCCCCTGTGGAGACCACAGAGAAAGACCTAGTTCTCCGCCTCTTCGCGACCTGAGGCCTCACATCCTTTGAAAACTCGAGAGGTCCGCGGAGATCAATGCTTCCAAAGGAGACGATGCCTGACTCCTCTTGAAAATGGATAGGAGTCCCAGGATCCCTGTGGCACGTGGAAAGGGACCCTGGGTCTCGCGCCTCACGTGGAGACGCATCCCTATTGCCATGCCAAGACTCGAGGAGAATCCCGAGGTGTCCCTCGCACCTAGGCAGGAGTCCTGACGTCGCTGAACAAACACGTGTCTGGAAGGGCCCTCCCCGTCGTAACTCGAGAATATACCCCAGGTTCCGGCCGCAACTCGAGGAAAACCATGAGACTTCCCCCTCGCCGCGAGATGAGGCCCGATTCCCCTGCACTGCGTGCAGAGCAATTCCGTGTTCCACATCAAACGTGAAAGGAGCCTTGATTTCCTTGGTGGCACTCCAGAGAAAACCCAAGATCACTGTCTCAAGTCGAGAGGGATCCTGAGGTCACTGGAGCAACACAAAAGGGCTCCGTGGACCCCAAATCAACTCGAGATGAGAGCTTAGTCCCTGGCTTCGACTCAAGAGGAATACCAACTTTCCACAAGCACCTAAAGAGGAGGCTCCTCTCAGCTACAGGTATGTGAGAGGGACCCTGAGTTTGTGGCCTCAAGTGGAATGGACACCGAGATGCTCTGACTCGAAGTAAGGCCGGATATCCCTGCAGAAATTGAATGCAGGCTCGTCTTGCATCTCCCAAGACGAAGGGATGTCTGAATCCCCTGTGGAGACCACAGAAATAGACCTAATTTTCCGCCTCATCGCGACCGGAGGCCTCACATCTTTTGAAAATTCGAGAGGTCCGCGGAGATCAATGCTTCCAAAGGAGACGATGCCTGACTCCTCTTGAAAATGGATAGGAGTCCCAGGATCCCTGTGGCACGTGGAAAGGGACACTGGGTCTCCCGCCTCATGTGGAGACGCGTCCAAATTGCCATGCCAAGACTCGAGGAGAATCCCGAGGTGTCCCTCACACCTAGGCAGGAGTCCTGACGTTGCTGAACAAATACGTGTCTGGAAGGGCCCTGCCCGTCGTAACTCGAGAATATACCCCAGGTTCCGGCCGCAACTCGAGAAAAACCATGAGACTTCCCCCTCGCCGCGAGATGAGGCCCGATTCCCCTGCACTGCGTGCAGAGCAATTCCGAGTTCCACATCAAACGTGAAAGGAGCCTTGATTTCCTTGATGGCACTCCAGAGAAAACCCAAGATCACTGTCTCAAGTCTAGAGGGATCCTGAGGTCACTGGAGCAACACGAAAGTTCTCCGTGGACCCCAAATCAACTCGAGATGAGAGCTTAGTCGCTGGCTTCGACTCAAGAGGAATACCAACTTTCCACAAGCACCTCAAGAGGAGGCTTCTCTCAGCTACAGGTATGTGAGAGGGACCCTGAGTTTGTGGCCTCAAGTGGAATGGACACCGAGATGCTCTGACTCGAAGTAAGGCCAAATATTCCTGCAGTGAATTGAATGCAGGCTCGTCTTGCATCTCCCAAGACGAGGGGATGTCTGAATCCCCTGTGGAGACCACAGAGATAGACCTAATTTTCCGCCCCATCGCGATCGGAGGCCTCACATCCTTTGAAAACTCGAGAGGTCCGCGGAGATCAATGCTTCCAAAGGAGACGATGCCTGACTCCTCTTGAAAATGTATAGGAGTCCCAGGATCCCTGTGGCACGTGGAAAGGTACCCTGGGTCTCCCGTCTCACGTGGAGACGCGTCCCAATTGCCATGCCAAGACTCGAGGAGAATCCCGAGTTGTCCTTCGCACCTAGGCAGGAGTCCTGACCTCACTGAACAAACACGTGTCTGGAAGGGCCCTCCCCGTCGTAACTCGAGAATATACCCCAGGTTCCTGCCGCAACTCCAGAAAACACATGAGCCTTCCCCCTCGCCGCGAGATGAGGCCCGATTCCCCTGCACTGCGTGCAGAGGAATTCTGTGTTCCACATCAAAAGTGAAAGGAGCCTTGATTTCCTTGATGGCACTCTAGAGAAACCCCAAGATAACTGTCTCAAGTCTAGAGGGATCCTGAGGTCACTGTAGCAACACGAAAGGGCTCCGTGGACCCCAAATAAACTCGAGATGAGAGCTTAGTCCCTGGCTTCGACTCAAGAGGAATACCAACTTTCCACAAGCACCTCAAGAGAAGGCTTCTTTCAGCAACAGGTATGTGAGAGGGTCCCTGAGTTTGTGGCGTCAGGCGGAATGGACACCGAGATGCTCTGACTCGAAGTAAGGCCGGATATCCCTGCAGTGAATTGAATGAAGTCTCGTCTTGCATCTCCCAAGACTAAGGGATGTCTGAATCCCCTGTGGAGACCACAGAGAAAGACCTAGTTCTCCCTCTCATGGCCACCGGAGGCATCACATCTTTGAAAACTCGAGAGGTCCGCGGAGATCAATGCTTCCTAAGGAGACGATGCCTGACTCCTCTTGAAAATGGATAGGAGTCCAAGAATCCCTGTGGCACGTGGAACGGGACCCTGGGTCTCCCGCCTCACGTGGAGACTTGTCCTAATTGCCATGCCAAGACTCGAGGAGAATCCCGAGGTGTTCCTCGCACCTAGGCACTAGTCCTGACGTCGCTGAACAAACACTTGTCTGGAAGGGCCCTCCCCGTCGTAACTCAAGAATATACCCCAGGTTCTGGCCGCAACTCGAGAAAAACCATAAGACTTCCCCCTCGCCTTGAGATGTGGCCCGATTCTCCTGCACTGCGTGCAGACCAATTCCGTGTTCCACATCAAACGTGAAAGGATTCTTGATTTCCTTGATGGCACTCCAAAGAAAAGCCAAGATCACTGTCTCAAGTCTAGAGGGATCCTGAGGTCACTGTAGCAACCCGAAAGGGCTTCATGGACCCCAAATCAACTCGAGATGAGAGCTTTGTCCCTGGCTTCGACTCAAGAGGAAAACCAACTTTCCAAAAGCTCCTCAAGAGGAGGTTTCTCTCAGCTACAGGTATGTGAGAGGGAACCTGAGTTTGTGGCCTCAAGTGGAATGGACACCGAGATGCTCTGACTCAATGTAAGGCCGGATATCCCTGCAGTGAATTGAATGCAGGCTCGTCGTGGATCTCCCAAGACGAAGGGATGTCTGAATCCCCTGTGGAGACCACAGAGAAAGACCTAGATCTCCGCCTCATCACGACCGAAGCGTCACATCCTTTGAAAACTCGAGAGGTCCGCGGAGATCAATGCTTGTAAAGGAGACGATGCCTGACTCCTCTTGAATATGGATAGGAGTCCAAGAATCCCTGTGGCACGTGGAAAGGGACCCTGGATCTCCCGCCTCACGTGGAGACTTGTCCTAATTGCCATGCCAAGACTCGAGGAGAGTGCCGAGGTGTCCCTCGCACCTAGGCAGGAATCCTGACCTCGCAGAACAAACACGTGTCTGGAAAGGCCCTCCCCGTCGTAACTCGAGAATATACCCCATGTTCCGGCCGCAACTCGAGAAACATCATGAGACTTCCCCCTCGCCTTGAGATGAGGCCCGATTCCCCTGCACTGCGTGCAGACCAATTCCGTGTTCCACATCAAACGTGAAAAGATTCTTGATTTCCTTGATGGCATTCCAAAGAAAAGCCAAGATCACTGTCTCAAGCCTAGAGGGATCCTGAGGTCACTGTAGCAACAAGAAAGAGCTGCGTGGACCACAAATCAACTCGAGAGGAGAGCTTCGTCCCTGTCTTCGACTCAAGAGGAATACCAACTTTCCACAAGCACCTCAAGAGGAGGCCTCTCTCAGTTACAGGAATGTGAGAGGGACCTTGAGTTTGTGGCCTCAAGTGGAATGGACACCGAGATGCTCTGACTCGAAGTAAGGGCAGATATCCATGCAGAGAATTGAATGCAGGCTCGTCTTGAATCTCCCAAGACGAAGGGATGTCTGAATCCCCTGTGGAGACCACAGACAAAGACTTAGTTCTCCGCCTCATCGCGACCGGAGGCCTCACATCCTTTGAAAACTCGAGAGGTCCACGGAGATCAATGCTTCCGAAGGAGACGATGCCTGAATCCTCTTCAAAATGGATAGGAGTCCCAGGATCCCTGTGGCACGTGGAAAGGGACACTGGGTCTCCCGCCTCAAGTGGAGACGCGTCCCAATTGCCATGCCAAGACTCGAGGAGAATCCCGAGGTGTCCCTCGCACCTAGGCAGGAGTCCTGACTTCGCCGAACAAACACGTGTCTGGAAGGGCCCTCCCCATCGTAACTCGAGAATATACCCCAGGTTCCGGCCGCAACTCGAGAAATTTCATGAGACCTACCCCTCGCGGCTAGATGAGGCCCGATTCCCCTGCACTGCGTGCAGAGCAATTCCGTGTTCCACATCAAACGTGAAAGGAGCCTTGATTTCCTTGATGGCACTCCAGAGAAAACCCAAGATCACTGTCTCAAGTCTAGAGGGATCCTGAGGTCACTGGAGCAACACGAAAGGGCTCCGTGGACCCCAAATCAACTGGAGATGAGATCTTAGTCTCTGGCTTCGACTCAAGAGGAATACCCACTTTCCACAAGCACCTCAAGAGGAGGCTTCTCTCAGCTACAGGTATGTGAGAGGGACCCTGAGTTTGTGGCCTCAAGTGGAATGAACACCGAGATGCTCTGACTAGAAGTAAGGCTGGATATCCCTGCAGTGAATTGAAAGCAGGCTCGTCTTGCATCTCCCAAGATGAAGGGATGTCTGAATCCCCTGTGGAGACCACAGAGAAATACCTAGTACTACGCCTCAACGCGAACGGAGGCCTCACATGCTTTGAAAACTCGAGAGGTCCGCGGAGATCAATGCTTCCAAACGAGACGATGCCTGACTCGTCTTGAAAATGGATAGGAGTCCCAGGATCCCTGTGGCACGTGGAAAGGGACACTGGGTCTCGCGCCTCACGTGGAGACGCGTCCCAATTGCCATGCCAAGCCTCGAGGAGAATCCCGAGGTGTCCCTCGCACCTAGGCAGGAGTCCTGACGTCGCTGAACAAACACGTGTCTGGACGGGCCCTCCCCGTCATAACTCGAGAATATACCACAGGTCCCGGCCGCAACTCGAGAAAAACCATGAGACTTCCCCCTCGCCGCGAGATGAGGCCCGATTCTCCTGCACTGCGAGCAGAGCAATTACGTGTCCACATCAAACGTGAAAGGAGCCTTGATTTCCTTGATGGCACTCCAGAGAAAACCCAAGATCACTGTCTCAAGTCTAGAGGGATCCTGAGGTCACTGGAGCAACACGAAAGGGCTCCCTGGACCCCAAATCAACTCGAGATGAGAGCTTAGTCCCTGGCTTCGCCTCAAGAGGAATACCAACTTTCCACAAGCACCTCAAGAGGAGGCTTCTCTCAGCTACAGGTATGTGAGAGGGCCCCTGAGTTTGTGGCCTCAAGTTGAATGGACACCGAGATGCTCTGACTCGAAGTAAGACCAGATATCCCTAAAGTGAATTGAATGCAGGCTCGTCTTGCGTCTCCCAAGACGAAGGGATGTCTGAATCCCCTGTGGAGACGACAGAGAAAGACCTATTCCTCCGCCTCATCGCGACCGGAGGCCTCACATCCTTTGAAAACTCGACAGGTCCGCGGAGATCAATGCTTCCAAAGGAGACGATCCCTGACTCCTCTTGAAAATGGATAGGAGTCCCAGGATCCCTGTGGCACGTGGAAAGGGACCCTGGGTCTCCGGGCTCACGTGGAGACGCGTCCCAATTGCCATGCCAAGACTCGAGGAGAATCCCGAGGTGTCCCTCGCACCTAGGCAGGAGTCCTGACGTCGCTGAACAAACACGTGTCTGGAAGGGCCCTCCCCGTCGTAACTCGAGAATATACCCCAGGTTCCGGCCGTAACTCGAGAAAAACCATGAGACTTCCCCCTCGCCGCGAGATGAGGCCCGATTCCCCTGCACTGCGTGCAGAGAAATTCCGTGTTCCACATCAAACGTGAAAGGAGCCTTGATTTCCTTGATGGCACTCCAGAGAAAACCCAAGATCACTGTCTCAAGTCTAGAGGGATCCTGAGGTCACTGGAGCAACACGAAATGGCTCCGTGGACCCCAAGTCAACTCCAGATGAGAGCTTAGTCCTTGGCTTCGACTCAAGAGTAACACCAAATTTCCAAAAGCACCTCAAGAGGAGGCTTCTCTCAGCTACAGGTATGTGAGAGGGCCCCAGAGTTTGTGGCCTCAAGTGGAATGGACACCGAGATGCTCTGACTCAAACTAAGGCTGGATATCCCTGCAGTGAACTGAATTCAGGTTCGGCTTGAATCTTCCAAGACGAATGGATGTCTGAATCCCCTGTGGAGACCACAGAGAAAGACCTAGTCCTCCGCTTCATCGCCTGCGGAGGCCTCACATCCTTTGAAAACTAGAGATGTCCGCGGAGATCAATGCTTCCAAAGGAGACGATGCTTGACTCCTCTTGAAAATGGATAGGAGTCCCAGGATCCCTGTGGCACGTGGAAAGGGACCCTGGGTTTCCCGCCTCACGTGGAGACACGTTCCAATTGCCATGCCAAGACTCGAGGAGAATCCCGAGGTGTCCCTCGCACCTAGGCAGGAGTCCTGACGTCGCTGAACAAACACGTGTCTGGAAGGGCCCTCCCCGTCGTAACTCGGGAATATACCCCAGGTTCCGGCCGCAACTCGAGAAAAACCATGAGACTTCCCCCTCGCGGCGAGATGAGGCTCGATTCCCCTCCACTGCGTGCCGAGCAATTCCGTGTTCCACATCCAACGTGAAAGGAGCCTTGATTTCCTTGATGGCACTCCAGAGAAAACCCAAGATCACTGTCTCAAGTCTAGAGGGATCCTGAGGTCACTGGAGCAACACGAAAGGGCTCCGTGGACCCCAAATCAACTCGAGATGAGAGCTTAGTCCCTGGCTTCGACTCAAGAGGAATACCAACTTTCCACACGCACCTCAAGAGGAGGCTTCTCTCAGCTACAGGTATGTGAGAGGGACCCTGAGATTGTGGCCTCAAGTGGAATGGACACCGAGATGCTCTGACTCGAAGTAAGGCCGGATATCCCTGCAGTGAATTGAATGCAGGCTCGTCCTGCATCTCCCAAGACGAAGGGATGTCTGAATCCACTGTGGAGACCACAGAGATAGACCTAGTCCGCCGCCGCAACTTGACCAGAGGCCTCACATTCTTTGAAAACTAGAGAGGTCCGAGGAGATGAATGCTTCCAAAGGAGACGATGCCTGACTCCTCTTGAAAGTGGATAGGAGTCCCAGGATCCCTGTGGCACGTGGAAAGGGACCCTGGGTCTCCCGCCTCACGTGGAGACGCGTCCCAATTGCCATGCCAAGACTCGAGGAGAATCCCGAGGTGTCCCTCGCACCTAGGCAGGAGTCCTGACGTCGCTGAACAAACACGTGTCTGGAAGGGCCCTCCCCGTCGTAACTCGAGAATATACCACAGGTTCCGGCCGCAACTCGAGAAAAACCATGAGACTTCCCCCTCGCCGCGAGATGAGGCCCGATTCCCCTGCACTGCGTGCAGAGCAATTCCGTGTTCCACATCAAACGTGAAAGGAGCCTTGATTTACTTAATGGCACTCCAGAGAAAACCCAAGATCACTGTCTCAAGTCTAGAGGGATCCTGAGGTCATTGAGCAACACGAAAGGGCTCCGTGGACCCCAAATCAACTCGAGATGAGAGCTTAGTCCTTGGCTTCGACTCAAGAGGAACACCACCTTTCCACAAGCACCTCAAGAAGAGGCTTCTCTCAGCTACAGGTATGTGAGAGGGACCCTGAGATTGTGGCCTCAAGTGGAATGGACACCGAGATGCTCTGACTCGAAGTAAGGCCGGATATCCCTGCAGTGAATTGAATGCAGGCTCGTCTTGCATCTCCCAAGACGAAGGGATGTCTGCATCCCCTGTGGAGACCACAGAGAAAGACCTAGTCCTCCGCCTCATCGCGACCGGAGGCCTCACATCCTTTGAAAACTCGAGAGGTCGGCGGAGATCAATGCTTCCAAAGGAGACGATGCTTGACTCCTCTTGAAAATGGATAGGAGTCCCAGGATCCCTGTGGCACGTGGAAAGGGACCCTGGGTCTCCCGCCTAACGTGGAGACGGGTCCCAATTGCCATGCCAAGACTCGAGGAGAATCCCGAGGTGTCCCTCGCACCTAGGCAGGAGTCCTGACGTCACTGAACAAACACGTGTCTGGAAGGGCCCTGCCCGTCGTAACTCGAGAATATACCCCAGGTTCCGGCCGCAACTCGAGAAAAACCATGAGACTTCTCCCTCGCCGCGAGATGAGGCCCGATTCCCCTGCACTGCGTGCAGAGCAATTCAGTGTTCCACATCAAACGTGAAAGGAGCCTTGATTTCCTTGATGGCACTCCAGAGAAAACCCAAGATAACTGTCTCAATTCTAGAGGGATCCTGAGGTCACTGGAGCAACACGAAATATCTCCGTGGACCCCAAATCAACTTGAGATGAGAGCTTAGTTCCTGGCTTCGACTGAAGAGGAATACCAACTTGCCACAAGCACCTCAAGAGGAGGCTTCTCTCAGGTACATGTATGTAAGAGGGACCCTGAGTTTGTGGCCTCAAGTGGAATGGACACCGAGATACTCTGACTCGAAGTAAGGCCGGATATCCCTGCAGTGAATTGAAGGCAGGCTCGACTTGCATCTCCCAAGACGAAGGGATGTCTGAATCCCCTGTGGAGACGACAGAGAAAGACCTAGTCCTCCGCCTCATCGCGACCGGAGGCCTCACATCCTTTGAAAACTCGAGAGGTCTGCTGAGATCAATGCTTCCCAAGGAGACGATGCCTGACTCCTCTTGAAAATGGATAGGAGTCCCAGGATCCCTGTGGCACGTCGAAAGGGACCCTGTGTCTCCCGTCTCACGTGGAGACGCGTCCCAATTGCCATGCCAAGTCTCGAGGAGAATCCCGAGTTGTCCCTCGCACCTAGGCAGGAGTCCTGACGTCGCTGAACAAACACGTGTCTGGAAGGGCCCTCCCCGTCGTAACTGAGAATATATCCCAGGTTCCAGCCGCAACTCGAGAAAAACCATGAGACTTCCCCTCGCCGGGAGATGAGGCCCGATTCCCCTGCACTATGTGCAGAGCAATTCCGTGTTCCACATCAAACGTGAAAGGAGCCTTGATTTCCTTGATGGCACTCCAGAGAAAACCCAAGATCACTGTCTCAAGTCTAGAGGGATCCTGAGGTCACTGGAGCAACACGAAAGTGCTCTGTCTAACCCAAATCAACTCGAGATGAGAGCTTAGTCCCTGGCTTCGACTCAAGAGGAATACCAACTTTCCACAAGCACCTCAAGAGGAGGCTTCTCTCAGCTACAGGTATGTGAGAGGGACCCTGAGTTTGTGGCCTCAAGTGGAGTGGACACCGAGATGCTCTGACTCGAAATAAGGCCGGATATCCATGCAGTGAATTGAATGCAGGCTCGTCTTGCATCTCCAAAGACGAAGGGATGTCTGAATCCCCTGTGGAGACCACAGAGAAAGACCTAGTTCTCCGCCTCATCGCAACCGGAGGCCTCACATCCTTTGAAAACTCGAGCGGTCCCCGCAGAACAAAGCTTCCAAAGGAGACGATGCCTGACTCCTCTTGAAAATGGATAGGAGTCCCAGGATCCCTGTGGCACGTGGAAAGGGACCCTGGGTCTCCCGCCTCACGTGGAGACGCGTCCCAATTGCCATGCCAAGACTCGAGGAGAATCCCGAGGTGTCCCTCGCACCTAGGCAGGAGTCATGACGTCGCTGAACAAACACGTGTCTGGAAGGGACCTCCCCGTCATAACTCGAGAATATAAATCAGGTTCCGGCCGCAACTCGAGAAAAAATATGAGACTTCCCCCTCGCCGCGAGATGAGGCCCGATGCCCCTGCACTGCGTGCAGAGCAATTCCGTGTTCCACATCAAACGTGAAAGGAGCCTTGATTTCCTTGATGGCACTCCAGAGAAAACCCAAGATCACTGTCTCAAGTCTAGAGAGATCCTGAGGTCACTGGAGCAACACGAAAGGGCTCCGTGGACCCCAAATCAACTCGGGATGAGAGCTTAGTCCCTGGCTTCGTCTGAAGAGGAATACCAACTTTCCACAAGCACATCAAGAGGAGGCTTCTCTAAGCTACAGGTATGTGAGAGGGACATTGAGTTTGTGGCCTCAAGTGGAATGGACACCGAGATGCTCTGACTCGAAGTAAGGCCGGATATGCCTGCAGTGAATGGAATGCAGGCTCGTCTTGCATCTCCGAAGACGAAGGGATGTCTGAATCCCCTGTGGAGACCACAGAGAAAGAACTAGTCGTCCGACTCCACGCGACCGGAGGCCTCACATCCTTTGAAAACTCGAGAGGTCCGCGGAGATCAATGCTTCCAAAGGAGACGATGCCTCACTCCTCTTGAAAATGGATAGGAGTCCCAGGATCCCTGTGGCACGTGGAAAGGGACCCTGGGTCTCCCGTCTCACGTGGAGACGCGTCCCAATTGCCATGCCAAGACTCGAGGAGAATCCCGAGGTGTCCCTCGCACCTAGGCAGGAGTCCTGACGTCGCTGAACAAACACGTGTCTGGAAGGGCCCTCCCCGTCGTAACTCGAGAATATACCCCAGGTTCCGGCCGCAACTCGAGAAAAACCATGACACTTCCCCCTCGCCGCGAGATGAGCCCTGATTCCCCTGCACTGCGTGCAGAGCAATTCCGTGTTCCACATCAAACGTGAAAGAAGCCTTGATTTCCTTGATGGCACTCCAGAGTAAACCCAAGATCACTGTCTCAAGTCTAGAGGGATCCTGAGGTCGCTGGAGCAACACGAAAGGGCTCCGTGTACCCCAAATCAACTCGAGATGAGAGCTTAGTCCCTGGCTTCGACTCAAGTGGAATACCAACTTTCCACAAGCACCTCAAGAGGAGGCTTCTCTCAGCTACAGATATGTGAGAGGGACCCTGAGTTTGTGGCCTCAAGTGGAATGGACACCGAGATGCTCTGACTCGAAGTAAGGCCGGATATGCCTGCAGTGAATTGAATGCAGGCTCGTCTTGCATCTCCGAAGACGAAGGGATGTCTAAATCCCCTGTGGAGACCACAGAGAAAGACCTAGTCGTCCGACACAACGCGACCGGAGGTCTCACATCCTTTGAAAACTCGAGAGGTCCGCGGAGATCAATGCTTCCAAAGGAGACGATGCCTGCCTCCTCTTGAAAATGGATAGGAGTCCCAGGATCCCTGTGGCACGTCGAAAGGGACCCTGGGTCTCCCGCCTCACGTGGAGACGCGTCCCAATTGCCATGCCACGACTCGAGGAGAATCCCGAGGTGTACCTCGCACCTAGGCAGGAGTCCTGACGTTGCTGAACAAACACGTGTCTGGAAGGGCCCTCCCCGTCGTAACTCGAGAATATACCCCCGGTTCCGGCCACAACTCGAGAAAAACCATGAGACTTCCAGCTCGCCGCGAGATGAGGCCCGATTCCCCTGCACTGCGTGCAGAGCAATTCCGTGTTCCACATCAAACGTGAAAGGAGCCTTGATTTCCTTGATGGCACTCCAGAGAAACCCCAAGATGACTGTCTCAAATCTAGAGGGATCCTGAGGTCACTGGAGCAACACGAAAGGGCTCCGTGGACCCCAAATCAACTCGAGATGAGAGCTTTTCTCTGGCTTCGACTCAAGAGGAATACCAACTTTCCACAAGCACCTCAAGAGGAGGATTCTCTCAGCTACAGGTATGGGAGAGGGACCCTGAGTTTGTGGCCTCAAGTAGAATGGACACCGAGATGCTCTGACTCGAAGTAAGGCCGGATATCCCTGCAGTGAATTGAATGCAGGCTCGTCTTGCATCTCCCAAGACGAAGGGATGTCTGAATCCCCTGTGGAGACCACAGAGAAAGACCTAGTCCTCCGCCTCATCGCGACCGGAGGCCTCACATCCTTTGAAAACTCGAGAGGTCCGCGGAGATCAATGCTTCCAAAGGAGGCGATGCTTGACGCCTCTTGAAAATAGATAGGAGTTCCAGTATCCCTGTGGCACGTTATAAGGGACCCTGGGTCTCCCGCCTCACGTGGAGACGCGGCCCAATTGCCATGTCAAGACTCGAGGAGAATCCCGAGGTGTCCCTCGCACCTAGGCAGGAGTCCTGACGTCGCTGAACAAACACATGTCTGGAAGGGCCCTCCCCGTCGTAACTCGAGAATATACCCCAGGTTCCGGCCGCAACTCGAGAAAAACCATGAGACTTCCCCCTTGCCGCTGGATGAGGCCCGATTCCCCTGCACTGTGTGCAGAGCAATTCCGTGTTCCACATCAAACGTGAAAGGAGCCTTGATTTCCGTGATGGCACTCCAGAGAAAACCCAAGATCACTGTCTCAAGTCTAGAAGGATCCTGAGGTCACTGGAGCAACAAGAAAGGGCTCCCTGGACCCCAAATCAACTCGAGATGAGAGCTTAGTCCCTGGCTTCGCCTCAAGAGGAATACCAACTTTCCACAAGCACCTCAAGAGGAGGCTTCTCTCAGCTACAGGTATGTGAGAGGGCCCCTGAGTTTTTGGCCTCAAGTGGAATGGACACCGAGATGCTCTGACTCGAAGTAAGACCATATATCCCTAAAGTGAATTGAATGCAGGCTCTTCCTGCGTCTCCCAAGACGAAGGGATGTCTGAATCCCCTGTGGAGACCACAGAGAAAGACCTAGTCCTCCGCCTCATCGCGACCGGAGACCTCACATCCTTTGAAAACTCGAGAGGTTGGGGAGATCAATGCTTCCAAAGGAGACGATGCCTGACTCCTCTTGAAAATGGATAGGAGTCCCAGGATCTCTGTGGCACGTGGGAAGGGACCCTGGGTCTCCCGCCTCACGTGGAGACGCGTCCCAATTGCCATGCCAAGACTCGAGGAGAATCCCGAGGTGTCCCTCGCACCTAGGCAGGAGTCCTGACGTAGCTGAACAAACACGTGTCTGGAAGGGCCCTCCCCGTCGTTACACGAGAATATACCCCAGGTTCCGGCCGCAACTCGAGAAAAACCATGAGACTTCCCCCTCGCCGCGAGATGAGGCCCGATTCCCCTGCACTGCGTGCAGAGCAATTCCGTGTTCCACATCAAACGTGAAAGGAGCCTTGATTTCCTTGATGGCACTCCAGAGAAAACCCAAGATCACTGTCTCAAGTCTAGAGGGATCCTGAGGTCACTGGAGCAACACGAAAGGGCTCCGTGGACCCCAAATCAACTCGAGATGAGAGCTTAGTCCCTGGCTTCGCCTCAAGAGGAATACCAACTTTCCACAAGCACCTCAAGAGGAGGCTTCTCTCAGCTACAGGTATGTGAGAGGGCTCCTGAGTGTGTGGCCTCAAGTGGAATGGACACCGAGATGCTCTGACTCGAAGTAAGACCAGATATCCCTGCAGTGAATTGAATGCAGGCTCGTCTTGCGTCTCCCAAGACGAAGGGATGTCTGAATCCCCTGTGGAGACCACAGAGAAAGACCTAGTCCTCCGCCTCATCGTGACCGGAGACCTCACATCCTTTGAAAACTCGAGAGGTTGGGGAGATCAATGCTTCCAAAGGAGACGATTCCTGACTCCTCTTGAAAATGGATAGGAGTCCCAGGATCTCTGTGGCACGTGGGAAGGGACCCTGGGTCTCCCGCCTAACGTGGAGATGCGTCCCAATTGCCATGCCAAGACTCGAGGAGAATCCCGAGGTGTCCCTCGCAACTAGGCAGGAGTCCTGACGTCGTTGAACAAACACGTTTCTGGAAGGGCCTTCCCCGTCCTAACTCGAGAATATACCACAGGTTCCGGCCGCAACTCGAGAAAAACCATGAGACTTCCCCCTCGCCGAGAGATGAGGCCCGAATCCCCTGCACTGCGTGCAGAGCAATTCCGTGTTCGACAACAAACGTGAAAGGAGCCTTGATTTCCTTGATGGCACTCCAGAGAAAACCCAAGATCACTGGCTCAAGTCTAGAGGGATCCTGAGGTCACTGGAGCAACACGAAAGCGATCCGTGGACCCCAAATCAACTCGAGATGAGCGCTTAGTCCCTGGCTTCGATTCAAGGGGAATACCAACTTTCCACAAGCACCTCAAGAGGAGGCTTCTCTCAGCTACAGGTATGTGAGAGGGACCCTGAGTTTGTGGCCTCAAGTGGAATGGACACCGAGATGCTCTGACTCGAAGTAAGGCCGGATATCCCTGCAGGGAATTGAATGCCGGCTCGTCTTACATCTCCCAAGACGAAGGGATGTCTGAATCCCCTGTGGAGACCACAGAGAAAGACCTAGTCCTCCGCCTCAACGCGAACGGAGGCCTCACATCCTTTGAAAACTCGAGAGATCCGAGGAGATCAATGCTTCCAAAGGAGACGATGCCTGACTCCTCTTGAAAGTGGATAGGAGTCCCAGGATCCCTGTGGCACGTGGAAAGGGACCCTGGGTCTCCCGCCTCACGTGGAGACGCGTCCCAATTGCCATGCCAAGACTCGAGGAGAATCCCGTGGTGTCCCTCGCACCTAGGCAGGAGTCCTGACGTCGCTGAACAAACACGTGTCTGGAAGGGCCCTCCCCGTCGTAACTCGAGAATATACCCCAGGTTCCGGCCGCAACTCGAGAAAAACCATGAGACTTCCCCCTCGCCGCGAGATGAGGCCCGAATCCCCTGCACTGCGTGCAGAGCAATTCCGTGTTCCACATCAAACGTGAAAGGACCCTTGATTTCCTTGATGGCACTCCAGAGAAAACCCAAGATCACTGTCTCAAGTCTAGAGGGATCCTGAGGTCACTGGAGCAACAGTAAAGGGCTCCGTGGACCCCAAATCAACTCGAGATGAGAGCTTACTCCCTGGCTTCGACTCAAGAGGAATATCAACTTTCCACAAGCACCTCAAGAGGAGACTTCTCTCAGCTACAAGTATGTGAGAGGGACCCTGAGTTTGTGGCCTCAAGTGGAATGGACACCGAGATGCTCTGACTCGAAGTAAGGCCGATATCCCTGCAGTGAATTGAATGCAGGCTCGTCTTGCATCTCCCAAGACGAAGGGTTGTCTGAATCCCCTGTGGAGACCACAGAGAAAGACCTAGTCCTACGCCTCAACGCGAACGGAGGCCTCACATCCTTTGAAAACTCGAGAGGTCCGCGGAGATCAATGCTTCCAAAGGAGACGATGCCTGACTCATCTTGAAAATGGATAGGAGTCCCAGGATCCCTGTGGCACGTGGAAAGGGGCCCTTGGTCTCCCGACTCACGTGGAGACGCCTCCCAATTGCCATGCCAAGACTCGAGGAAAATCCCGAGGTGTCCCTCGCACCTAGGCAGGAGTCCTGATGTCGCTGAACAAACACGTGTCTGGAAGGGCCCTCCCCGTCGTAACTCGAGAATATACCCCAGGTTCCGGCCGCAACTCGAGCAAAACCATGAGACTTCCCCCTCACCGCGAGATGAGGCCCAATTCCCCTGCACTGCGTGCAGAGCAATTCCGTGTTCCACATCAAACGTGAAAGGAGCCTTGATTTCCTTGATGGCACTCCAGAGAAAACCCAAGATCACTGTCTCAAGTCTAGAGGGATCCTGAGGTCACTGGAGCAACACGAAAGGGCTCCCTGGACCCCAAATCAACTCGAGATGAGAGCTTAGTCCCTGGCTTCGCCTCAAGAGGAATAGCAACTTTCCACAAGCACCTCAAGAGGAGGCTTCTCTCAGCTACAGGTATGTGAGAGGGCCCCTGAGTTTGTGGCCTCAAGTTGAATGGACACCGAGATGCTCTGACTCGAAGTAAGACCAGATATCCCTGCAATGAATTGAATGCAGGCTCGTCTTGCGTCTCCCAAGACGAAGTGATGTCTGAATCCCCTGTGGAGACCACAGAGAAAGACCTAGTCCTCCGCCTCATCGCGACCGGAGACCTCACATCCTTTGAAAACTCGAGAGGTTGGGGAGATCAATGCTTCCAAAGGAGACGATGCCTGACTCTCTTGAAAATGAATAGGAGTCCCAGGATCTCTCTGGCACGTGGGAAGGGACCCTGGGTCTCCCGCCTCACGTGGAGACGCGTCCCAATTGCCATGTCAAGACTCGAGGAGAATCCCGAGGTGTCCCTCGCACCTAGGCAGGAGTCCTGACATCGCTGAACAAACACGTGTCTGGAAGGGCCCTCCCCGTCGTAACTCGAGAATATACCACAGGTTCCGACCGCAACTCGAGAAAAACCATGAGACTTCCCCCTCGCCGAGAGATGAGTCCCGATTCCCCTGCACTGCGTGCAGAGCAATTCCGTGTTTCACATAAAACGTGAAAGGAGCCTTTATTTCCTTGATGGCACTCCAGAGAAAACCCAAGATCACTGTCTCAAGTCTAGAGGGATCCTGAGGTCACTGGAGCAACACGAAATGTCTCCGTGGACCCCAAGTCAACTCGTGATGAGAGCTTAGTCCTTGGCTTCGACTCAAGAGTAACACCAAATTTCCACAAGCACCTCAAGAGGAGGCTTCTCTCAGCTACAGGTATGTGAGAGGGCCCCAGAGTTTGTGGCCTCAAGTGGAATGGACACCGAGATGCTCTGACTCGAACTAAGGCTGGATATCCCTGCAGAGAACTGAATTCAGGTTCGGCTTGCATCTCCCAAGACGAAGGGATGTCTGAATCCCCTGTGGAGACCACAGAGAAAGACCTAGTCCTCCGCTTCATCGCGACCGGAGGCCTCACATCCTTCGAAAACTCGAGAGGTCCACGGAGTTCAATGCTTCCAAAGGAGGCGATGCCTGACTCCTCTTGAAAATGGATAGGAGTCCCAGGATCCCTGTGGCACGTGGAAAGGGGCCCTTGGTCTCCCGCCTCACGTGGAGACGCGTCCCAATTGCCATGCCAAGACTCGAGGAGAATCCCGAGGTGTCCCTCGCACCTAGGCAGGAGTCCTGACGTCGCTGAACAAACACGTGTCTGGAAGGGCCCTCCCCGTCGTAACTCGAGAATATACCCCAGGTTCCGGCCGCAACTCGAGAAAAACCATGAGACTTCCCCCTTGCCGCGAGATGAGGCCCGATTCCCCTGCACTGCGTGCAGAGCAATTCCGTGTTCCACATCAAACGTGAAAGGAGCCTTGATTTCCTTGATGGCACTCCAGAGAAAACCCAAGATCACTGTCTCAAGTATAGAGGGATCCTGAGGTCAATGGAGCAACACGAAAGGGCTCCGTGGACCCCAAATCAACTCGAGATGAGAGCTTAGTCCCTGGCTTCGCCTCAAGAGGAATACCAACTTTCCACAAGCACCTCAAGAGGAGGCTTCTCTCAGCTACAGGTATGTGAGAGGGACCCTGAGTTTGTGGCCTCAAGTGGAATGGACACCGAGATGCTCTGACTCGAAGTAAGGCCGGATATCCCTGCAGTGAATTGACTGCAGGCTCGTCTTGCATCACCCAAGGCGAAGGGATGTCTGAATCCGCTGTGGAGACCACAGAGAAAGACCTAGTCCTCCGCCTCATCGCGATCGGAGGCCTCACATCCTTTGAAAACTCGAGAGGTCCAGGGAGATCAATGCTTCCAAAGGAGACGATGCCTGACTCCTCTTGAAAATGATTAGAATTCCGAGGATCCCTGTCCACATGTACGGGGACCCTGGGTCTCCCGCTTCACGTGGAAACGCGAGCCAATTGCCATGCCAAGGCTCGAGGAGAATCCCGAGGTGTCCCTCGCACCTAGGCAGGAGTCCTGACGTCGCTGAACAAACACGTGTCTGGAAGGGCCCTCCCCATCGTAACTCGAGAATATACCCCAGGGTCCAGCCGCAACTCGAGAAAAACCATGAGACTTCCCCCTCGCCGCGAGATGAGGCCCCATTCCCCTGCACTGCGTGCAGAGCAATTCCGTGTTCCATATCAAACGTGAAAGGAGCCTTGATTTCCTTGATGGCACTCCAGAGAAAACCCAAAATCACTGTCTCAAGTCTAGAGGGATCCTGAGGTCACTGGAGCAACACGAAAGGGCTCCGTGGACCCCAAATCAACTCGAGATGAGAGCTTAGTCCCTGCCTTCGACTCAACTGGGATACCAACTTTCCACAAGCACCTCAAGAGGAGGTTTCTCTCAGCTACAGGTATGTGAGAGCGACCCTGAGTTTGTGGCCTCAAGTGGAATGGACACCGACATGCTCTGACTCGAAGTAAGGCGTGATATCCCTGCAGTGAATTGAATGCAGGCTTGTCTTGCATCTCCCAAGATGAAGGGATGTCTGAATCCCCTGTGGAGACCACAGAGAAAGACATAGTTCTCCACCTCATCGCCACCTCAGGCCTCACATCCTTTGAAAACTCGAGAGGTCCGCGGAGATCAATGCTTCCAAAGGAGATGATGCCTGAATTCTCTTGAAAATGGATAGGAGTCCCAGGATCCCTGTGGCACGTGGAATGGGACCCTGGGTCTGGCGCCTCACGTGGAGCCGCATTCCAATTGCCATGCCAAGACTCGAGGAGAATCCCGAGGTGTCCCTCGCACCTAGGCAAAAGTCCTGACGTCGCTGAACAAACACGTCTCTGGAAGGGCCCTCCCCGTCATAACTCGAGAATATACCCCAGGTTCCGGCCGCAACTCGAGAAAAACCATGAGACTTCCCGCTCGCCGCGAGATGAGGCCCGATTCCCCTGTACTGCGTGCAGAGCAATTCCGTGTTCCACATCAAACGTGAAAGGAGCTTTGATTTCCTTGATGGCCCTCCAGAGAAAACCCAAGATCACTGTCTCAAGTCTAGAGGGATCCTGGGTCACTGGAGCAACACGAAAGCGCTCCGTGGACCCCAAATCAACTCGAGATGAGAGCTTAGTCCCTGGCTTTGCTCACGAGGAATACCAACTTTCCACAAGCACCTCAAGAGGAAGCTTCTCTCAGCTACAGGTATGTGAGAGGGACGCTGAGTTTTTGGTCTCAAGTGGAATGGACACCGAGATGCTCTGACTCGAAGTAAGGCCGGATATGCCTGCAGTGAATTGAATGCTGGCTCGTCTTGCATCTCTCACGATGAAGGGATGTCTGAATTCCCTGGGGAGACCGCAGAGTAAGACCTAGTTCTCCACCTGTTCGCGACCGGAGGCCTCACGTCCTTCGAAAATTCGAGAGGTCCCCGGAGATCAAAGCTTCCAAAGGAGACGATGCCTGACTCCTCTTGAAAATGGATAGGAGTCCCAGGATCCCTGTGGCACGTGGAAAGGGTCCCTGGGTCTCCCGCCTCACATGGAAACCCGTCCCAATGGCCATGCCAAGACTCGAGGAGAATCCCGAGGTTTCCCTCGCACCTAGGCAGGAGTCCTGACATCGCTGAACAAACAGGTGTCTGGAAAGGCCCTCCCAGTCGTAACTCGAGAATATACCCCACGTTCCGGCCGCAACTCGAGAAAAAGCATGCGACTTCCCGTCGCCACGAGATGAGGCCTGATTCCCCTGCACTGCGTGCAGAGCAATTCCGTGTTCCACATCAAACGTAAAAGGAGCCTTGATTTCCTTGATGGCACTCCAGAGAACACCCAAGATCACTATCTCAAGTCTAGAGGGATCCTGAGGTCACTGTAGCAACACTAACGGGCTCCGTGGACCCCAAACCAAGTCGAGATGAGAGCTTCTTCCCTGGCTTCGACTCAAGAGGAATACTCAATTTCCAGAAGTACCTCAAGAGGAGGCTTCTCTCAGCTACAGGTATGAGAGAGGGACCCTGAGTTTGTGGCCTCAAGTGGAATGGACACCGAGATGCTCTGACTCGAAGTAAGTCAGGATATCCCTGCAGTGAATTGAATGCAGACTCCTCTTGCATCTCCCAAGACGAAGGGATGTCTGAATCCCCACTGGAGACCACAGAGAAAGACCTATTTCTACGCCTCATCGCGACAGGAGGCCTCACGTCCTTTGAAAACTCGAGACGTCCGCGGAGATCAATGCTTCCAAAGGAGACGATGCCTGAGTCCTCTTGAAAATGGATAGGAGTCCCAGGATCCCTGTGGCACTTGGAAAGGGACCCTGGGTCTCCCGCCTCACGTGGAGACGCGTCCCAATGGCCATGCCAAGACTCGAGGAGAATCCCGACGTGTCCCTCACACCTAGGCAGGAGTCCTGACGTCCCTGAACAAACACGTGTCTGGAAGGGCCCTCCCCGTCGAAACGCGAGAATATACCCCAGGTTCCGGCCGCAACTTGAGAAAAACCATGAGACTTTCCCCTCGCCGCGAGATGAGGCCCGATTCCCCTGCACTGCGTGCAGAGCAATTCCGTGTTCCATATCAAACATGAAAGGAGCCTTGATTTCCTTGATGGCACTCCAGAGAACACCCAAGATCACTGTCTCAAGTCTAGAGGGATCCTGAGGTCACTGTAGCAACAAGAAAGAGCTCCCTGGACCCCAAATCAACTCGAGATGAGAGCCACGTCCCTGGCTTCAGCTCAAGAGGAATACTCACTTTCCAGAAGCACCTCAAGAGGAGGTTTCTCTCAGCTACAGGTATGTGAGAGGGACCCTGAGTTTGTGGCCTCAAGTGGAATGGACACCGAGATGCTCGGATCGAAGGAAGGCCGGATATCCGTGCAGTGAATTGAATGCAGGCTCGTCTTGCATCTCCCACGACGAAGGGATGTCTGAATCCCCTGTGGAGACCACAGAGAAAGACCTAGTTCTCCACCTCATCGCGACCGGAGGCCTCACATCCTTTGAAAACTCGAGAGGTCCGCAGAGATCAATGCTTCCAAAGGAGACGATGCCTGACTCCTCTTGAAAATGGATAGGAATCCCAGGATCCCTGTGGCACGTGGAAAGGGACCCTGGGTCTCCCGCCTCACCTGGAGACGCCTCCCAATGGCCATGCCAAGACTCGAGGAGAATCCCGAGGTGTCCCTCGCACCTAGGCAGGAGTCCTGACGTCGCTGAACAAACACGTGTCTGGAAGGGCCCTCCCCGTCGTAACTCGAGAATATACCCCAAGTTCCGGCCGCAACTCGAGAAAAACCATGAGACTTCCCCTTCGCCGCGAGATGAGGCCCGATTCCCCTGCACTGCGTGCAGAGCAATTCCGTGTTCCACATCAAACATGAAAGGAGCCTTGATTTCCTTAACGGCACTCCAGAGAACACCCAAGATCCCTGTCTCAATCTAGAGGGATCCTGAGGTCACTGTAGCAACACTAACGGGCTCCGTGAACCCCAAATCAACTCGAGATGAGAGCTTCTTCCCTAGCTTCGACTCAAGAGGAATACCCACTTTCCACAAGCACCTCAAGAGGAGGCTTCTCTCAGCTACAGGTATGTGAGAGTGACCCTGAGTTTGTGGCCTCAATTGGAATGGACACTGAGATGCTCTGACTCGAAGGAAGGCCGGATATCCCTGCAGTGAATTGAATGCAGGCTCGTCTTGCATCTCCCACGACGGAGGGATGTCTGAATCCCTTGTGGAAACCACAGAGAAAGACCTAGTTCTCCACATCATCGCGCCCGGAGGCCTCACGTCCTTTCAAAACTCGAGAGTTCCGCGGAGATCAATGCTTCCAAAGGAGACAATGCCTGACTCCTCTTGAAAATGGATAGGAGTCC
Source organism: Dama dama (assembly GCF_033118175.1). Taxonomy (NCBI): domain Eukaryota; kingdom Metazoa; phylum Chordata; class Mammalia; order Artiodactyla; family Cervidae; genus Dama; species Dama dama. The sequence goes on along the minus strand of NC_083697.1, from coordinate 5,169,257 downwards.
CAGGATCCCTGTGGCACGTGGAAAGGGACACTATGTCTCCCGCCTCACGTGGAGACCCGTCCCAATGGCCATGCCAAGACTCGAGGAAAATCCCAAGTTGTCCCTCGCACCTAGGCAGGAGTCCTGACGTCGCTGAACAAACACGTGTCTGGAAGGGCCCTCCCCGTCGTAACTCGAGAATATACCCCAGGTTCCGGCCGCAACTCGAGAAAAACCATGAGACTTCCCCCTCGCCGCGAGATGAGGCCCGATTCCCCTGGACTGCGTGCAGAGCAATTCCGTGTTCCACATCAAACATGAAAGGAGCCTTGATTTCCTTGATGGCACTCCAGAGAACACCCAAGATCACTGTCTGAAGTCTAGAGGGATCCTGAGGTCACTGTAGCAACACAAAAGGGCTCCGTGGACGCCAAATCAACTCGAGATGAGAGCCACATCCCTGGTTTCGACTCAAGAGGAATACCCACTTTCCACAATCACCTCAGGAGGAGGCTACTCTCAGCTCCAAGTATGTGAGTGGGACCCTGAGTTTGTGGCCTCAAGTGGAACGGACACGGAGATGCTCTGACTCGAAGGAAGGCCGGATATCCCTGCAGTGGATTGAATGCAGGCTCGTCTTGCATCTCCTCAGATGAAGGGATGTCTGAGTCCCCTGTGGAGACCACAGAGAAAGAGCTAGTTCTCGGCCTCATCGCGACCAGAGGCCTCACATCCTTTGAAAACTCGAGAGGTCCGCGGAGATCAATGCTTCCAAAGGAGACGATGCCTGACTCCTCTTGAAAATGGAAAGGAGTCCCAGGATCCCTGTGGCACGGGGAAAGGGACCCTGGTTCTCCCGCCTCATGTGGAGACGCGTCCCAATTGCCATGCCAAGACTCGAGGAGAATCCCGAGGTGTCCCTCGCACCTAGGCAGGAGTCCTGACGTCGCTGAACAAACACGTGTATGGAAGGGCAATCCCCGTCGTAACTCGAGAATATACCCCAGGTTCCGGTCGCAACTCGAGAAAAACCATGAGACTTCCCACTCGCAGCGAGATGAGGCCGGATTCTCCTGCACTGCGTGCAGAGCAATTCCGTGTTCCACATCAAACGTGAAAGGAGCCTTGATTTCCTTGATGGCACTCCAGAGAAAACCCAAGATCACTGTCTCAAGTCTAGAGGGATCCTGAGGTCACTGGAGCAACACGGAAGGACTCCGTGGACCCCAAATCAACTCGAGATGAGAGCTTAGTCCCTGGCTTTGACTCAAGAGGAATACCAACTTTCCACAAGCAACTCAAGAGAAGGCTTCTCTCAGCAACAGGTATGTGAGAGGGACCCTGAATTTGTGGCCTCAAGTGGAATGGACACCGAGATGCTCTGACTCGAAATAAGGCCGGATATCCCTGCAGTGAATTGAATGCAGGCTCGTCTTGCATCTCCCAAGAAGAAGGGATGCCTGAATCCCCTGTGGAGACCACAGAGAAAGACCTAGTCCTCCGCCTCAACGCGAACGGAGGCCTCACATCCTTTGAAAACTCGAGAGGTCCGCGGAGATCAATGCTTCCAAAGGAGACGATGCCTGACTCCACTTTAAAATGGATAGGAGTCCCAGGATCCCTGTGGCACGTGGAAAGGGACCCTGGGTCTCGCGCCTCACGTGGAGACGCATCCCAATTGCCATGCCAAGACTCGAGGAGAATCCCGAGGTGTCCCTCGCACCTAGGCAGGAGTCCTGACGTCGCTGAACAAACACGTGTCTGGAAGGGCCCTCCCTGTCGTAACTCAAGAATATACCACAGGTTCCGGCCGCAACTCGAGAAAAACCATGAGACTTCCCCCTCGCCGCGAGATGAGGCCCTATTCCCCTGCACTGCGTGCAGAGCAATTCCGTGTTCCACATCAAACGTGAAAGGAGCCTTGATTTCCTTGATGGCACTCGAGAGAAAACCCAAAGTCACTCTCTAAAGTCTAGAGGGATCCTGAGGTCACTGTAGCAGCACGAAAGGGCTCCGTAGATCCCAAATCAACTCGAGATGAGAGCTTAGTCCCTGGCTTGGACTCAAGAGGAATACCAACTTTCCACAAGCACCTCAAGAGGAGGCTTGTCTCAGCAACAGGTATGTGAGAGGGACCCTGAGTTTGTGGCCTCAAGTGGAATGGACACCGAGATGCTCTGACTCGAAGTAAGGCCGGATATCCCTGCAGTTAATTGAATGCAGGCTCGTCTTGCATCTCCCAAGACGAAGGGAAGTCTGAATCCCCTGTGGAGACCACAGAGAAAGACCTAGTTCTCCGCCTCATCGCGACCAGAGGCCTCACATCCTTTGAAAACTCGAGAGGTCCGAAGAGATCAATGCTTCCAAAGGAGACAATGCCTGACTCCTCTTTAATATGGATAGGAGACCCAGGATCCCTGTGGCACGTGGAAAGGGACCCTGGGTCTCCCGCCTCACGTGGATACGCGTCCCAATTGCCATGCCAAGACTCGAGGAGAATCCCGAGGTGTCCCTCGCACCTAGGCAGGAGTCCTGATGTCGCTGAACAAACACGTGTCTGGAAGGGCCCTCCCCGTCGTAACTCGAGAATATACCCCAGGTTCCGGCCGCAACTCGAGAAAAACCATGAGACTTCCCCCTCGCCGCGAGATGAGGCCCGATTCCCCTGCACTGCGTTCAGAGCAATTCCGTGTTCCACATCAAACGTGAAAGGAGCCTTGATTTCCTTGATGGCACTCCAGAGAAAACCTAAGATCACTGCCTCAAGTCCAGAGGGATCCTGAGGTCACTGGAGCAACACGAAAGGGCTCCGAGGACCCCAATTCAACTCGAGATGAGAGCTTAGTCCCTGGCTTCGACTCAAGAGGAATACCAACTTTCCACAAGCACCTGAAGAGGAGGCTTCTCTCAGCTACAGGTATGTGAGAGGGACCCTGAGTTTGTGGCCTCAAGTGGAATGGACACCGAGATGCTCTGACTCGAAGTAAGGCAGTATATGCCTGCAGTGAATGGAATGCAGGCTCGTCTTGCATCTCCCAAGACAACGGGATGTCTGATTCCCCTGTAGAGACCACAGAGAAAGACCTAGTCGTCCAAATCAACGCGACTGGAGCCCTCACATCCTTTGAAAACTCGAGAGGTCCGCGGAGATCAATGCTTCCAACGGAGACGATGCCTGACTCCTCTTGAAAATGGATAGGAGTCCCAGGATCCCTGTGGCACGTGGAAAGGGACCCTGGGTCTTCCGCCTCACGTGGAGACACGTCCCAATTGCCATGCCAAGACTCGAGGAGAATCCCGAGGTGTCCCTCGCACCTAAGCAGGAGTCCTGACGTCGCTGAACAAACACGTGTCTGGAAGGGCCCTCCCCGTCGTAACTCGAGAATATACCCCAGGTTCCGGCCGCAACTCGAGAAAAACCATGAGACTTCCCCCTCGTCGCCAGATGAGGCCCGATTCCCCTGCACTGCGTGCAGAGCAATTCCGTGTTCCACATCAAACGTGAAAGGAGCCTTGATTTCCTTGATGGCACTCCAGAGAAAACCCAAGATCACTGTCTCAAGTCTAGAGGGATCCTGAGGTCACCGGAACAACACGAAAGGGCTCCGTGGACCCCAAATCACCTCGAGATGAGAGCTTAGTCCTTGGCTTCGACTCAAGAGGAATACCAACTTTCCACAAGCACCTCAAGAGGAGGCTTCTCTCAGCTACAGGTAGGTGAGAGGGACCCTGAGTTTGTGGCCTCAAATCGAATGGACACCGAGATGCTCTGACTCGAAATAAGGCCGGATATCCCTGCAGTGAATTGAATGCAGGCTCGTCTTGCATCTCCCAAGACGAAGGGATGTCTGAATCCCCTGTGGAGACCACAGAGAAAGACCTAGTCCTCCGCCTCATTGAGACAGGAGGCCTCACATCCTTTGAAAACTCGAGAGGTCCGCGGAGATCAATGCTTCCAAAGGAGACGATGCCTGACTCCTCTTGAAAATGGATAGGAGTCCCAGGATCCCTGTGGCACGTGGAAAGGGACCCTGGGTCTCCCGCCTCACGTGGAGACGCGTCCCAATTGCCATGCCAAGATTCGAGGAGAATACCGAGGTGTCCCTCGCACCTAGGCAGGAGTCCTGACGTCGCTGAACAAACACGTGTCTGGAAGGGCCCTCCCCGTCGTAACTCGACAATATACCACAGGTTCCGGCCGCAACTCGAGAAAAACCATGAGACTTTCCCCTCGCCGCGAGATGAGGCCCGATTCCCCTGCACTGCGTGCAGAGCAATTCCGTGTTCCACATCAAACGTGAAAGGAGCCTTGATTTCCTTGATGGCACTCCAGAGAAAACCCAAAATCATTGTCACAAGTCTAGAGGGATCCTGAGGTCACTGGAGCAACACGAAAGGGCTCCGTGGACCCCAAATCAACTCGAGATGAGAGCTTAGTCCCTGGCATCGACTCAACAGGAATACCAACTTTCCACAAGCACCTCAAGAGGAGGCTTCTCTCAGCTACAGGTATGTGAGAGGGACCATGAGATTGTGGCCTCAAGTGGAATGGACACCGAGATGCTCTGACTCGAATTAAGGCCAGATATCCCTGCAGTGAATTGAATGCAGGCTCGTCTTGCATCTCCCAAGACGAAGGGATGTCTGAATCCCCTGTGGAGACCACTGAGAAAGATCTAGTTCTCCGCCTCATCGCAACCGAAGGCCTCACATCCTTTGAAAACTGGATAGGTCGGCGGAGATCAATGCTTCCAAAGGAGACGATGCCTGACTCCTCTTGAAAATGGATAGGAGTCCCAGGATCCCTGTGGCACGTGGAAAGGGACTCTGGGTCTCCCGCCTCAAGTGGAGACGCGTCCCTATTGCCATGCCAAGACTCTTGGAGAATCCCGAAGTGTCCCTCGCACCTAGGCAGGAGTCCTGACGTCGCTGAACAAACACGTGTCTGCAAGGGCCCTCCCCGTCCTAACTCGAGAATATACCCCAGGTTCCGGCCTCAACTCGAGAAAAACCATGAGACTTCCCCCTCGCCGCGAGATGAGGCCCGATTCCCCTGCACTGCGTGCAGAGCAATTCCGTGTTCCACATCAAACGTGAAAGGAACCTTACTTTCCTTGATGGCACTCCAGAGAAAACCCAAGATCACTGTCTCAAGTCTAGAGCGATCCTGAGGTCACTGTAACAACAAGAAAGTGCTTCGTGGACCCCAAATCAACTCGAGATGAGAGCTTAGTCCATGGCTTCGACTCAAGAGGAATACCAAGTTTCCACAAGCACCTCAAGAGGAGGCTTCTCTCCGCTACATGGATGTGAGAGGTACCCTGAGTTTGTGGCCTCAAGTGGAATGGACACCGAGATGCTCTGACTCGAAGTAAGGCCGGATATCCCTGCAGTGAATTGAATACAAGCTCGTCTTTCATCTCCCAAGACGAAGGGATGTCTGAATCCCCTATGGAGACCACAGAGAAAGACCTAGACCTCCGCCTCATCGCGACCGGAGGGCTCACATCCTTTGAAAACTCGAGAGGTCTGCGGAGATCAATGCTTCCAAAGGAGACGATGCCTGACTCCTCTTGAAAATGGTTAGGAGTCCCAGGATCCCTGTCCACATGGACGGGGACCCTGGGTCTACCGCTTCACGTGGAGACGCGTCAAAATTGCCATGCCAAGACTCGAGGAGAATCCCGAGGTGTCCCTCGCACCTAGGCAGGTGTCCTGACGTCGCTGAACAAACACGTGTCTGGAAGGGCCTTCCCCATCGTAACTCGAGAATATACCCCAGGGTCCGGCCGAAACTCGAGAAAAACCATGAGACTTCCCCCTCGCCGCGAGATGAGGCCCGATACCCCTGCACTGCGTGCAGAGCAATTCCGTGTTCCACATCAAACGTGAAAGGAACCTTGATTTCCTTGATGGCACTCCAGAGAAAACCCAAGATCACTGTCTCAAGTCTAGAGGGATCCTGAGGTCACTGGAGCAACACGAAAGGGCTCCGTGGACCCCAAATCAACTCGAGATGAGAGCTTAGTCCCTGGCTTCGACTCAAGTGGAATACCAACTTTTCACAAGCACCTCAGGGGAGGCATCTCTCAGCTACAGGTATGTGAGAGTGACCCTGAGTTTGTGGCCTCAAGTGGAATGGACACCGAGATGCTCTGACTCGAAGTAAGGCCGGATATCCCTGCAGTGAATGGAATGCAAGCTCGTCTTGCATCTCCCAAGACGAAGGGATGTCTGAATCCCCTGTGGAGACCACAGAGAAAGACCTAGTCCTCCGCCTCATCGCGACCGGAGACCTCACATCCTTTGAAAACTCGAGAGGTTGGGGAGATCAATGCTTCCAAAGGAGACGATGCCTGACTCCTCTTGAAAATGGATAGGAGTCCCAGGATCTCTGTGGCACGTGGGAAGGGTCCCTGGGTCTCCCGCCTCACGTGGAGACGCGTCCCAATTGCCATGCCAAGACTCGAGGAGAATCCCGAGGTGTCCCTCGCACTTAGGCAGGAGTCCTGACGTCGTTGAACAAACACGTGTCTGGAAGGGCCCTCCCCATCGTAACTCGAGGATATACCCCAGGTTCCGTCAGCAACTCGAGAAAAACCATGAGACTTCCCCCTCGCCGAGAGATGAGGCCCGAATCCCCTGCAATGCGTGCAGAGCAATTCCGTGTTCCACATTAAACGTGACAGGAGCTTTGATTTCCTTGATGGCACTACAGAGAAAACCCAAGATCACTGGCTCAAGTCTAGAGGGATCCTGAGGTCACTGGACCAACACGAAAGGGATCCGTGGACCCCAAATCAACTCGAGATGAGAGCTTAGTCCCTGGCTTCGACTCAAGGGGAATACCAACTTTCCACAAGCACCTCAAGAGGAGGCTTCTCTGAGCTACAGGTATGTGAGAGGGACCCTGAGTTTGTGGCCTCAAGTGGAATGGACACCGAGATGCTCTGACTCGAAGTAAGGCCGGATATCCCTGCAGTGAATTGAATGCAGGCTCGTCTTGCATCTCCCAATACGAAGGGATGTCTGAATCCCCTGTGGAGACCACAGAGAAAGACCTAGTCCTCCGCCTCAACGCGAACGGAGGCCTCACATCCTTTGAAAACTCGAGAGGTCCGAGGAGATCAATGCTTCCAAAGGAGACGATGCCTGACTCCTCTTGAAAGTGGATAGGAGTCCCAGGATCCCTGTGGCACGTGGAAAGGGACCCTGGGTCTCCCGCCTCACGTGGAGACGCGTCCCAATTGCCATGCCAAAACTCGAGGAGAATCCCGAGGTGTCCCTCGCACCTAGGCAGGAGTCCTGACGTCGCTGAACAAACACGTGTCTGGAAGGGCCCTCCCCGTCGTTACACGAGAATATACCCCAGGTTCCGGCCGCAACTCGAGAAAAACCATGAGACTTCCCCCTCGCCGCGAGATGAGGCCCGATTCCCCTGCACTGCGTGCAGAGCAATTCCGTGTTCCACATCAAACGTGAAATGAGCCTTGATTTCCTTGATGGCACTCCAGAGAAAACCCAAGATCACTGTCTCAAGTCTAGAGGGATCCTGAGGTCACTGGAGCAACACGAAAGGGCTCCGTGGACCCCAAATCAACTCGAGATGAGAGCTTAGTCCCTGGCTTCGCCTCAAGAGGAATACCAACTTTCCACAAGCACCTCAAGAGGAGGCTTCTCTCAGCTACAGGTATGTGAGAGGGCCCCTGAGTGTGTGGCCTCAAGTGGAATGGACACCGAGATGCTCTGACTCGAAGTAAGACCAGATATCCCTGCAGTGAATTGAATGCAGGCTCGTCTTGCGTCTCCCAAGACGAAGGGATGTCTGAATCCCCTGTGGAGACCACAGAGAAAGACCTAGTCCTCCGCCTCATCGTGACCGGAGACCTCACATCCTTTGAAAACTCGAGAGGTTGGGGAGATCAATGCTTCCAAAGGAGACGATTCCTGACTCCTCTTGAAAATGGATAGGAGTCCCAGGATCTCTGTGGCACGTGGGAAGGGACCCTGGGTCTCCCGCCTAACGTGGAGATGCGTCCCAATTGCCATGCCAAGACTCGAGGAGAATCCCGAGGTGTCCCTCGCAACTAGGCAGGAGTCCTGACGTCGTTGAACAAACACGTTTCTGGAAGGGCCCTCCCCGTCCTAACTCGAGAATATACCACAGGTTCCGGCCGCAACTCGAGAAAAACCATGAGACTTCCCCCTCGCCGAGAGATGAGGCCCGAATCCCCTGCACTGCGTGCAGAGCAATTCCGTGTTCGACAACAAACGTGAAAGGAGCCTTGATTTCCTTGATGGCACTCCAGAGAAAACCCAAGATCACTGGCTCAAGTCTAGAGGGATCCTGAGGTCACTGGAGCAACACGAAAGCGATCCGTGGACCCCAAATCAACTCGAGATGAGCGCTTAGTCCCTGGCTTCGATTCAAGGGGAATACCAACTTTCCACAAGCACCTCAAGAGGAGGCTTCTCTCAGCTACAGGTATGTGAGAGGGACCCTGAGTTTGTGGCCTCAAGTGGAATGGACACCGAGATGCTCTGACTCGAAGTAAGGCCGGATATCCCTGCAGGGAATTGAATGCCGGCTCGTCTTACATCTCCCAAGACGAAGGGATGTCTGAATCCCCTGTGGAGACCACAGAGAAAGACCTAGTCCTCCGCCTCAACGCGAACGGAGGCCTCACATCCTTTGAAAACTCGAGAGATCCGAGGAGATCAATGCTTCCAAAGGAGACGATGCCTGACTCCTCTTGAAAGTGGATAGGAGTCCCAGGATCCCTGTGGCACGTGGAAAGGGACCCTGGGTCTCCCGCCTCACGTGGAGACGCGTCCCAATTGCCATGCCAAGACTCGAGGAGAATCCCGAGGTGTCCCTCGCACCTAGGCAGGAGTCCTGACGTCGCTGAACAAACACGTGTCTGGAAGGGCCCTCCCCGTCGTAACTCCAGAATATACCCCAGGTTCCGGCCGCAACTCGAGAAAAACCATGAGACTTCCCCCTCGCCGCGAGATGAGGCCCGAATCCCCTGCACTGCGTGCAGAGCAATTCCGTGTTCCACATCAAACGTGAAAGGACCCTTGATTTCCTTGATGGCACTCCAGAGAAAACCCAAGATCACTGTCTCAAGTCTAGAGGGATCCTGAGGTCACTGGAGCAACAGGAAAGGGCTCCGTGGACCCCAAATCAACTCGAGATGAGAGCTTACTCCCTGGCTTCGACTCAAGAGGAATATCAACTTTCCACAAGCACCTCAAGAGGAGACTTCTCTCAGCTACAAGTATGTGAGAGGGACCCTGAGTTTGTGGCCTCAAGTGGAATGGACACCGAGATGCTCTGACTCCAAGTAAGGCCGATATCCCTGCAGTGAATTGAATGCAGGCTCGTCTTGCATCTCCCAAGACGAAGGGTTGTCTGAATCCCCTGTGGAGACCACAGAGAAAGACCTAGTCCTACGCCTCAAAGCGAACGGAGGCCTCACATCCTTTGAAAACTCGAGAGGTCCGCGGAGATCAATGCTTCCAAAGGAGACGATGCCTGACTCATCTTGAAAATGGATAGGAGTCCCAGGATCCCTGTGGCACGTGGAAAGGGGCCCTTGGTCTCCCGACTCACGTGGAGACGCCTCCCAATTGCCATGCCAAGACTCGAGGAAAATCCCGAGGTGTCCCTCGCACCTAGGCAGGAGTCCTGATGTCGCTGAACAAACACGTGTCTGGAAGGGCCCTCCCCGTCGTAACTCGAGAATATACCCCAGGTTCCGGCCGCAACTCGAGCAAAACCATGAGACTTCCCCCTCACCGCGAGATGAGGCCCGATTCCCCTGCACTGCGTGCAGAGCAATTCCGTGTTCCACATCAAACGTGAAAGGAGCCTTGATTTCCTTGATGGCACTCCAGAGAAAACCCAAGATCACTGTCTCAAGTCTAGAGGGATCCTGAGGTCACTGGAGCAACACGAAAGGGCTCCCTGGACCCCAAATAAACTCGAGATGAGAGCTTAGTCCCTGGCTTCGCCTCAAGAGGAATAGCAACTTTCCACAAGCACCTCAAGAGGAGGCTTCTCTCAGCTACAGGTATGTGAGAGGGCCCCTGAGTTTGTGGCCTCAAGTTGAATGGACACCGAGATGCTCTGACTCGAAGTAAGACCAGATATCCCTGCAGTGAATTGAATGCTGGCTCGTCTTGCGTCTCCCAAGACGAAGTGATGTCTGAATCCCCTGTGGAGACCACAGAGAAAGACCTAGTCCTCCGCCTCATCGCGACCGGAGACCTCACATCCTTTGAAAACTCGAGAGGTTGGGGAGATCAATGCTTCCAAAGGAGACGATGCCTGACTCTCTTGAAAATGAATAGGAGTCCCAGGATCTCTCTGGCACGTGGGAAGGGATCCTGGGTCTCCCGCCTCACGTGGAGACGCGTCCCAATTGCCATGTCAAGACTCGAGGAGAATCCCGAGGTGTCCCTCGCACCTAGGCAGGAGTCCTGACATCGCTGAACAAACACGTGTCTGGAAGGGCCCTCCCCGTCGTAACTCGAGAATATACCACAGGTTCCGACCGCAACTCGAGAAAAACCATGAGACTTCCCCCTCGCCGAGAGATGAGTCCCGATTCCCCTGCACTGCGTGCAGAGCAATTCCGTGTTTCACATAAAACGTGAAAGGAGCCTTTATTTCCTTGATGGCACTCCAGAGAAAACCCAAGATCACTGTCTCAAGTCTAGAGGGATCCTGAGGTCACTGGAGCAACACGAAATGTCTCCGTGGACCCCAAGTCAACTCGTGATGAGAGCTTAGTCCTTGGCTTCGACTCAAGAGTAACACCAAATTTCCACAAGCACCTCAAGAGGAGGCTTCTCTCAGCTACAGGTATGTGAGAGGGCCCCAGAGTTTGTGGCCTCAAGTGGAATGGACACCGAGATGCTCTGACTCGAACTAAGGCTGGATATCCCTGCAGAGAACTGAATTCAGGTTCGGCTTGCATCTCCCAAGACGAAGGGATGTCTGAATCCCCTGTGGAGACCACAGAGAAAGACCTAGTCCTCCGCTTCATCGCGACCGGAGGCCTCACATCCTTCGAAAACTCGAGAGGTCCACGGAGTTCAATGCTTCCAAAGGAGGCGATGCCTGACTCCTCTTGAAAATGGATAGGAGTCCCAGGATCCCTGTGGCACGTGGAAAGGGGCCCTTGGTCTCCCGCCTCACGTGGAGACGCGTCCCAATTGCCATGCCAAGACTCGAGGAGAATCCCGAGGTGTCCCTCGCACCTAGGCAGGAGTCCTGACGTCGCTGAACAAACACGTGTCTGGAAGGGCCCTCCCCGTCGTAACTCGAGAATATACCCCAGGTTCCGGCCGCAACTCGAGAAAAACCATGAGACTTCCCCCTTGCCGCGAGATGAGGCCCGATTCCCCTGCACTGCGTGCAGAGCAATTCCGTGTTCCACATCAAACGTGAAAGGAGCCTTGATTTCCTTGATGGCACTCCAGAGAAAACCCAAGATCACTGTCTCAAGTCTAGAGGGATCCTGAGGTCACTGGAGCAACACGAAAGGGCTCCGTGGACCCCAAATCAACTCGAGGTGAGAGCTTAGTCCCTGGCTTCGCCTCAAGAGGAATACCAACTTTCCACAAGCACCTCAAGAGGAGGCTTCTCTCAGCTACAGGTATGTGAGAGGGACCCTGAGTTTGTGGCCTCAAGTGGAATGGACACCGAGATGCTCTGACTCGAAGTAAGGCCGGATATCCCTGCAGTGAATTGACTGCAGGCTCGTCTTGCATCACCCAAGGCGAAGGGATGTCTGAATCCGCTGTGGAGACCACAGAGAAAGACCTAGTCCTCCGCCTCATCGCGATCGGAGGCCTCACATCCTTTGAAAACTCGAGAGGTCCAGGGAGATCAATGCTTCCAAAGGAGACGATGCCTGACTCCTCTTGAAAATGATTAGAATTCCCAGGATCCCTGTCCACATGTACGGGGACCCTGGGTCTCCCGCTTCACGTGGAAACGCGAGCCAATTGCCATGCCAAGGCTCGAGGAGAATCCCGAGGTGTCCCTCGCACCTAGGCAGGAGTCCTGACGTCGCTGAACAAACACGTGTCTGGAAGGGCCCTCCCCATCGTAACTCGAGAATATACCCCAGGGTCCAGCCGCAACTCGAGAAAAACCATGAGACTTCCCCCTCGCCGCGAGATGAGGCCCCATTCCCCTGCACTGCGTGCAGAGCAATTCCGTGTTCCATATCAAACGTGAAAGGAGCCTTGATTTCCTTGATGGCACTCCAGAGAAAACCCAAAATCACTGTCTCAAGTCTAGAGGGATCCTGAGGTCACTGGAGCAACACGAAAGGGCTCCGTGGACCCCAAATCAACTCGAGATGAGAGCTTAGTCCCTGCCTTCGACTCAACTGGGATACCAACTTTCCACAAGCACCTCAAGAGGAGGCTTCTCTCAGCTACAGGTATGTGAGAGCGACCCTGAGTTTGTGGCCTCAAGTGGAATGGACACCGACATGCTCTGACTCGAAGTAAGGCGTGATATCCCTGCAGTGAATTGAATGCAGGCTTGTCTTGCATCTCCCAAGATGAAGGGATGTCTGAATCCCCTGTGGAGACCACAGAGAAAGACATAGTTCTCCACCTCATCGCCACCTCAGGCCTCACATCCTTTGAAAACTCGAGAGGTCCGCGGAGATCAATGCTTCCAAAGGAGATGATGCCTGAATTCTCTTGAAAATGGATAGGAGTCCCAGGATCCCTGTGGCACGTGGAATGAGACCCTGGTCTGGCGCCTCACGTGGAGCCGCATTCCAATTGCCATGCCAAGACTCGAGGAGAATCCCGAGGTGTCCCTCGCACCTAGGCAAAAGTCCTGACGTCGCTGAACAAACACGTGTCTGGAAGGGCCCTCCCCGTCATAACTCGAGAATATACCCCAGGTTCCGGCCGCAACTCGAGAAAAACCATGAGACTTCCCGCTCGCCGCGAGATGAGGCCCGATTCCCCTGTACTGCGTGCAGAGCAATTCCGTGTTCCACATCAAACGTGAAAGGAGCTTTGATTTCCTTGATGGCCCTCCAGAGAAAACCCAAGATCACTGTCTCAAGTCTAGAGGGATCCTGAGGTCACTGGAGCAACACGAAAGCGCTCCGTGGACCCCAAATCAACTCGAGATGAGAGCTTAGTCCCTGGCTTTGCTCACGAGGAATACCAACTTTCCACAAGCACCTCAAGAGGAAGCTTCTCTCAGCTACAGGTATGTGAGAGGGACGCTGAGTTTTTGGTCTCAAGTGGAATGGACACCGAGATGCTCTGACTCGAAGTAAGGCCAGATATGCCTGCAGTGAATTGAATGCTGGCTCGTCTTGCATCTCTCACGATGAAGGGATGTCTGAATTCCCTGGGGAGACCGCAGAGAAAGACCTAGTTCTCCACCTGTTCGCGACCGGAGGCCTCACGTCCTTCGAAAATTCGAGAGGTCCCCGGAGATCAAAGCTTCCAAAGGAGATGATGCCTGACTCCTCTTGAAAATGGATAGGAGTCCCAGGATCCCTGTGGCACGTGGAAAGGGTCCCTGGGTCTCCCGCCTCACATGGAAACCCGTCCCAATGGCCATGCCAAGACTCGAGGAGAATCCCGAGGTTTCCCTCGCACCTAGGCAGGAGTCCTGACATCGCTGAACAAACACGTGTCTGGAAAGGCCCTCCCAGTCGTAACTCGAGAATATACCCCACGTTCCGGCCGCAACTCGAGAAAAAGCATGCGACTTCCCGTCGCCACGAGATGAGGCCTGATTCCCCTGCACTGCGTGCAGAGCAATTCCGTGTTCCACATCAAACGTAAAAGGAGCCTTGATTTCCTTGATGGCACTCCAGAGAACACCCAAGATCACTATCTCAAGTCTAGAGGGATCCTGAGGTCACTGTAGCAACACTAACGGGCTCCGTGGACCCCAAACCAAGTCGAGATGAGAGCTTCTTCCCTGGCTTCGACTCAAGAGGAATACTCAATTTCCAGAAGTACCTCAAGAGGAGGCTTCTCTCAGCTACAGGTATGAGAGAGGGACCCTGAGTTTGTGGCCTCAAGTGGAATGGACACCGAGATGCTCTGACTCGAAGTAAGTCAGGATATCCCTGCAGTGAATTGAATGCAGACTCCTCTTGCATCTCCCAAGATGAAGGGATGTCTGAATCCCCACTGGAGACCACAGAGAAAGACCTATTTCTACGCCTCATCGCGACAGGAGGCCTCACGTCCTTTGAAAACTCGAGACGTCCGCGGAGATCAATGCTTCCAAAGGAGACGATGCCTGAGTCCTCTTGAAAATGGATAGGAGTCCCAGGATCCCTGTGGCACTTGGAAAGGGACCCTGGGTCTCCCGCCTCACGTGGAGACGCGTCCCAATGGCCATGCCAAGACTCGAGGAGAATCCCGACGTGTCCCTCACACCTAGGCAGGAGTTCTGACGTCCCTGAACAAACACGTGTCTGGAAGGGCCCTCCCCGTCGAAACGCGAGAATATACCCCAGGTTCCGGCCGCAACTTGAGAAAAACCATGAGACTTTCCCCTCGCCGCGAGATGAGGCCCGATTCCCCTGCACTGCGTGCAGAGCAATTCCGTGTTCCACATCAAACATGAAAGGAGCCTTGATTTCCTTGATGGCACTCCAGAGAACACCCAAGATCACTGTCTCAAGTCTAGAGGGATCCTGAGGTCACTGTAGCAACAAGAAAGAGCTCCCTGGACCCCAAATCAACTCGAGATGAGAGCCACGTCCCTGGCTTCAGCTCAAGAGGAATACCCACTTTCCACAAGCACCTCAAGAGGAGGTTTCTCTCAGCTACAGGTATGTGAGAGGGACCCTGAGTTTGTGGCCTCAAGTGGAATGGACACCGAGATGCTCTGACTCGAAGTAAGGCAGTATATGCCTGCAGTGAATGGAATGCAGGCTCGTCTTGCATCTCCCAAGACAATGGGATGTCTGATTCCCCTGTAGAGACCACAGAGAAAGACCTAGTCGTCCAAATCAACGCGACTGGAGCCCTCACATCCTTTGAAAACTCGAGAGGTCCGCGGAGAGCAATGCTTCCAACGGAGACGATGCCTGACTCCTCTTGAAAATGGATAGGAGTCCCAGGATCCCTGTGGCACGTGGAAAGGGACCCTGGGTCTTCCGCCTCACGTGGAGACACGTCCCAATTGCCATGCCAAGACTCGAGGAGAATCCCGAGGTGTCCCTCGCACCTAAGCAGGAGTCCTGACGTCGCTGAACAAACACGTGTATGGAAGGGCAATCCCCGTCGTAACTCGAGAATATACCCCAGGTTCCGGCCGCAACTCGAGAAAAACCATGAGACTTCCCCCTCGTCGCCAGATGAGGCCCGATTCCCCTGCACTGCGTGCAGAGCAATTCCGTGTTCCACATCAAACGTGAAAGGAGCCTTGATTTCCTTGATGGCACTCCAGAGAAAACCCAAGATCACTGTCTCAAGTCTAGAGGGATCCTGAGGTCACCGGAACAACACGAAAGGGCTCCGTGGACCCCAAATCACCTCGAGATGAGAGCTTAGTCCTTGGCTTCGACTCAAGAGGAATACCAACTTTACACAAGCACCTCAAGAGGAGGCTTCTCTCAGCTACAGGTAGGTGAGAGGGACCCTGAGATTGTGGCCTCAAATCGAATGGACACCGAGATGCTCTGACTCGAAATAAGGCCGGATATCCCTGCAGTGAATTGAATGCAGGCTCGTCTTGCATCTCCCAAGACGAAGGGATGTCTGAATCCCCTGTGGAGACCACTGAGAAAGATCTAGTTCTCCGCCTCATCGCAACCGAAGGCCTCACATCCTTTGAAAACTGGATAGGTCGGCGGAGATCAATGCTTCCAAAGGAGCCGATGCCTGACTCCTCTTGAAAATGGATAGGAGTCCCAGGATCCCTGTGGCACGTGGAAAGGGACTCTGGGTCTCCCCCCTCAAGTGGAGACGCGTCCCTATTGCCATGCCAAGACTCTTGGAGAATCCCGAAGTGTCCCTCGCACCTAGGCAGGAGTCCTGACGTCGCTGAACAAACACGTGTCTGCAAGGGCCCTCCCCGTCCTAACTCGAGAATATACCCCAGGTTCCGGCCTCAACTCGAGAAAAACCATGAGACTTCCCCCTCGCCGCGAGATGAGGCCCGATTCCCCTGCACTGCGTGCAGAGCAATTCCGTGTTACACATCAAACGTGAAAGGAACCTTACTTTCCTTGATGGCACTCCAGAGAAAACCCAAGATCACTGTCTCAAGTCTAGAGCGATCCTGAGGTCACTGTAACAACAAGAAAGTGCTTCGTGGACCCCAAATCAACTCGAGATGAGAGCTTAGTCCATGGCTTCGACTCAAGAGGAATACCAAGTTTCCACAAGCACCTCAAGAGGAGGCTTCTCTCCGCTACATGGATGTGAGAGGTACCCTGAGTTTGTGGCCTCAAGTGGAATGGACACCGAGATGCTCTGACTCGAAGTAAGGCCGGATATCCCTGCAGTGAATTGAATACAAGCTCGTCTTTCATCTCCCAAGACGAAGGGATGTCTGAATCCCCTATGGAGACCACAGAGAAAGACCTAGACCTCCGCCTCATCGCGACCGGAGGGCTCACATCCTTTGAAAACTCGAGAGGTCTGCGGAGATCAATGCTTCCAAAGGAGAGGATGCCTGACTCCTCTTGAAAATGGATAGGAGTCCCAGGATCCCTGTCCACATGGACGGGGACCCTGGGTCTACCGCTTCACGTGGAGACGCGTCAAAATTGCCATGCCAAGACTCGAGGAGAATCCCGAGGTGTCCCTCGCACCTAGGCAGGTGTCCTGACGTCGCTGAACAAACACGTGTCTGGAAGGGCCTTCCCCATCGTAACTCGAGAATATACCCCAGGGTCCGGCCGAAACTCGAGAAAAACCATGAGACTTCCCCATCCCCGCGAGATGAGGCCCGATTCCCCTGCACTGCGTGCAGAGCAATTCCGTGTTCCACATCAAACGTGAAAGGAGACTTGATTTCCTTGATGGCACTCCAGAGAAAACCCAAGATCACTGTCTCAAGTCTAGAGGGATCCTGAGGTCACTGGAGCAACATGAAAGGGCTCCGTGGACCCCAAATCAACTCGAGATGAGAGCTTAGTCCCTGGCTTCGACTCAAGTGGAATACCAACTTTTCACAAGCACCTCAAGAGGAGGCATCTCTCAGCTACAGGTATGTGAGAGTGACCCTGAGTTTTTGGCCTCAAGTGGAATGGACACCGAGATGCTCTGACTCGAAGTAAGGCCGGATATCCCTGCAGTGAATGGAATGCAAGCTCGTCTTGCATCTCCCAAGACGAAGGGATGTCTGAATCCCGTGTGGAGACGACAGAGAGAGACCTAGTTCTCCGCCTCATCTCGACCGGAGGCCTCACATCCTTTGAAAACTAGAGAGGTCCGCGGAGATCAATGCTTCCAAAGGAGACGTTGCCTGACTCCTCTTGAAAATGGTTAGGAGTCCCAGGATCCCTGTCCACATGGACGGGGACCCTGGGTCTCCCGCTTCACGTGGAGACGCGTCCCAATTGCCATGCTAAGACTCGAGGAGAATCCCGAGGTGTCCCTCGCACCTAGGCAGGAGTCCTGCCGTCGCTGAACAAACACTTTTCTGGAAGGGCCCTCCCCGTGGTAACTCGAGAATATACCCCAGGTTACGGCCGCAACTCGAGAAAAACCATGAGACTTCCGACTCGTCGCGAGATGAGGCCCGATTCCCTTGCACTGCGTGCAGAGCAATTCCGTGTTCCACATCAAACGTGAAAGGAGCCTTGATTTCCTTGATGGCACTCCAGAGAAAACCCAAGATCACTGTCTCAAGTCTAGAGGGATCCTGAGTTCACTGGAGCAACACGAAAGGGCTCCGTGGACCCCAAATCAACTCGAGATGAGAGCTTAGTCCCTGGCTTCGACTCAAGAGGAATACCAACTTTCCACAAGCACCTCAAGAGGAGGCTTCTCTCAGCTACAGGTATATGAGAGGGACCCTGAGTAAGTGGCCTCAAGTGGAATGGACACCGAGATGTTCTGACTCGACATAAGGCCAGATATCCCTGCAGTGAATTGAATGCCGGCTCGTCTTGCATCTCCCAAGACGAAGGGATGTCTAAATCCCCTGTGGAGACCACAGAGAAAGACCTATTTTCCGACTCATCGCAACCGGAGGCCTCACATCCTTTGAAAACTCGAGAGGTCCGCGGAGATCAATGCTTCCAAAGGAGACATTGCCTGACTCCTCTTGAAAATGGATAGGAGTCCCAGGATCCCTGTGGCACGTGGAAAGGGAACATGGGTCTCCCGCCTCACGTGGAGACGCGTCCCACTTGCCATGCCAAGACTCGAGGAGAATCCCGAGGTGTCCCTCGAACCTAGGCAGGAGTCCTGACGTCTCTGAACGAACACGTGTCTGGAAGGGCCCTCCCCGTCGTAACTCGAGAATATACCCCAGGTTCCGGCCGCAACTCGAGAAAAACCATGAGACTTCCCCCTCGCCGCGAGATGAGGCCCTATTTTCCTGCTCTGCGTGCAGAGCAACTCCGTGTTCCACATCAAACGTGAAAGGAGCCTTGATTTCCTTGATGGCACTCTAGAGAAAACCCAAGATCACTGTCTCAAGTCTAGAGGGATCCTGAGGTCACTGTAGCAATACAAAAGGGCTCCGTGGACCCCAAATCAACTCGAGATGAGAACTTAGTCCCTGGCTTCGACTCAAGAGGAATACCAACTTTCCACAAGCACCTCAAGAGGAGGCTTCTCTCAGCTACAGGTATGTGAGAGGGACCCTGAGTTTGTGGCCTCAAGTGGAATGGACACCGAGATGCTCTGACTCGAAGTAAGCCCGGATATCCCTGCAGTGAATTGAATGCAGGCTCGTCTTGCATCTCCCAAGACGAAGGGATGTCTGAATCCCCTGTGGAGACCACAGAGAAAGACCTAGTCCTCCGCCTCATCGAGACCGGAGGCCTCACATCCTTTGAAAACTCGAGAGGTCTGCGGAGATCAATGCTTTCAAAGGAGACGATGCCTGACTACTCTTGAAAATGGATAGGAGTCCCAGGAACCCTGTGGCACGTGGAAAGGGACCCTGGGTCTCCCGCCTCACGTGGAGACGCGTGCCAATTGCCATGCCAAGACTCGAGGAGAATCCCAAGGTGTCCCTCGCACCTAGGCAGGAGTCCTGACGTCGCTGAACAAACACGTGTCTGGAAGGGCCCTCCCCGACGTAACTCGAGAATATACCTCAGGTTCCGGCCGCAACTCGAGAAAAACCGTGAGACTTCCCCCTCGCCAGCAGATGAGTCCCGATTCCGCTACACTGCATGCAGAGCAATTCCGTATCCCAGATCAAACGTGAAAAGAGCCTTGATTTCCTTGATGGCACTCAAGAGAAAACCCAAGATCACAGACTCAAATCGAGAGGGATCCTGAGGTCACTGTAGCAACACGAAAGGGCTCTGCAGACCCAAATAAACTCGAGATGTGAGGTTAGTCCCTGGCTTCGACTCAAGAGGAATACCAACTTTCCACAAGCACCTCAGGGGAGGCTTCTCTCAGCTACAAGGTATGTGAGAGGGACCCTGAGTTTGTGGCCTCAAGTGGAATGAACACCGAGATGCTCTGACTCAAAGTAAGGACGGATATCCCTGCAGTGAATTGAATGCAGGCTCGTCTTGCATCTCCAAGACGAAGGGATGTCTGCATCCCCTGTGGAGACCAGAGAGAAAGACCTAGTTCTCCGCCTCATCGCTGACGGAGGCCTCACATCCTTTGAAAACTCGAGAGGTCCGCGGAGATCAATGCTTCAAAAGGAGACGATGCCTGACTCCTCTTGAAAATGGATAGGAGTCCCAGGATCCCTGTGGCACGTGGAAAGGGACCCTGGGTCTCCCGCCTCACGTGGAGACGCGTGCCAATTGCCATGCCAAGACTCGAGGAGAATCCCGAGGTGTCCCTCGCACCTAGGAAGGAGTCCTGACGTCGCTGAATAAACACGTGTCTGGAAGGGCCCTCCCCGTCTTAACTCGAGACTATACCCCAGGTTCCGGCCTAAACTCGAGAAAAACCATGCGACTTCCCCCTCGCCGCGAGATGAGGCCCGATTTCCCTGCGCTGCATGCAGAGCGATTCCGTGTTCCACATCAAACGTGAAAGGAGCCTTGATTTCCTTGATGGCACTACAGAGAAAACCCAAGATCACTGTCTCAAGTCTAGAGGGATCCTGAGGTCACTGGAGTAACACGAAAGGGCTCCGTGGACCCCAAATCAACTCGAGATGAGAGCTTAGACCCTGGCTTCGACTCAAGAGGAATACCAACTTTCCACAAGCCCCTCAAGAGGAGGCTTCTCTCAGCTACAGGTATGTGAGAGGGACCCTGAATCTGTGGCCTCAAGTGGAATGGACACCGAGATGCTCTGACTTGAAGTAAGGCCAGATATCCCTGCAGTGAATTGAATGCAGGCTCGTCTTGCATCTCCCAAGATGAAGGGATGTCTGAATTCCCTGTGGAGACAAAAGAGGAAGACCTAGTCCTCCGCCTCATCGAGACCAGAGGCCTCACATCCTTTGAAAATTCGAGAGGTCCGCAGAGATCAATGCTTCCAAAGGAGACGATGCCTGACTCCTCTTGAAAATGGATAGGAGTCCCAGGATCCCTGTCGCACGTGGAAAGGGACCCTGGGTCCCCGCCTCACGTGGAGACGCGTCCCAAATGCCATGCCAAGACTCGAGGAGAATCCAGAGGTTCCCTCGCACCTAGACACGAGTCCTGACGTCGCTGAATAAACACGTGTATGGAAGGGCCCTCCCCGTCGTAACTCGAGAATATACCCCAGGTTCCGGCCGCAACTCGAGAAAAACCATGAGACTTCCCCCTCGCCGCGAGATGAGGCCCTTTTTCACTGCACTGTGTGCAGACCAATTCCGTATCCCATATCAAACTTGAAATGAGGCTTGATTTCCTTGATGGCACTCCAGAGAAAAAGCAAGATCACTGTCTCAAGTCTAGAGGGATCCTGAGGTCACTGTAGAAACACGAAAGGGCTCCGTGGACCCCAAATCAACTCGAGATGAGAGCTTAGTTCCTGGCTTCGACTCAAGAGGAATACCAACTTTTCACAAGCACCTCAAGAGGAGGCTTCTCTCAGCTAATGGTATGTGAGAGGGACCCTGAGTTTGTCGCCTGAAGTCGAATGGACACCGAGATGCTCTGACTCGAAGTAAGGCCGTATATCCCTGCAGTGAATTGAATGCAGGCTCGTCTTGAATCTCCCAAGACGAAGGGATGTCTCAATCACCTGTGGAGACCACAGAGAAAGACCTAGTTCTCCGCCTCTTCGTGACCGGAGGCCTCGAATCCTTTGAAAATTGGAGAGGTCAGCGGAGATCAATGCTTCCAAAGAAGCCGATGCCTGACTCCTCTTGAAAATGGATAGGAGTTCCAGGATCCCTCTGGCACGTGAAAGGGACCGTTGGTCTCCCTTTTCACGTGGAGACGCGTCCCAATTGCCATGCCAAGACTCGAGGAGAATCCCGAGGTGTCCCTCGCACCTAGGCAAGAGTCCTGACGTCGCTGAACAAACACGTGTCTGGAAGGGCCCTCCCCGACGTAACTCGAGAATATACCCCATGTTCCGGCCGCAACTCGAGAAAAACCAGGAGACTTCCCCCTTGCCGCGAGATGAAGCCCGATTCCCCTGCACTACGTGCAGAGCAATTCCTTGTTCCACATCAAACGTGAAAGGAGCCTTGATTTCCTTGATGGCACTCCAGAGAAAACCCAAGATTACTCTCTCAAGTCTAGAGGGATCCTGAGGTCACTATAGCAACACGAAACGGCTCCTGGACCCCAAATCAACTCGAGATGAGAGCTTATTCCCTGGCTTCGACTCAAGAGTCATACCAACTTTCCACAAGCACCTCAAGAGGAGGCTTCTCTCAGCTACACGTATGTGAGAGGGACCCTGAATTTGTGGCCTCAAGTGGAATGGACACTGAGATGCTGTCTCGAAGTAAGGCCGGATATCCCTGCAGTGAATTGAATGCAGGCTCATCTTGCATCCCCCAGACGAAGGGATGTCTGCATCCCCTGTGGAGACCACAGAGATAGACCTAGTTCTCCGCCTCATCGCGACCGGAGGCCTCACATCCTTTGAAAACTCGAGAGGTCCGCGGGGATCCATGTTTCCAAATTAGACGATGCCTGACTACTCTTGAAAATGGATAGGAGTCCCAGGATCCCTGTGGCACGTCGAAAGGGACACTGGGTCTCCCGCCTCACGTGAAGACGCGTGCCAATTGCCATGCCGAGACTCGACGAGAATCCCGAGGTGTCCCTCGCACCTAGGCAGGAGTCCTGACATCGCTGAACAAACACGTGTCTGGAAGGGCCCTCCCCGTTGTAACTCGAGAATATACCCCAGGTCCCCGCCGCAACTCGAGAAAAACCATGAGACTTCCCCCTCGCCTCGAGATGAGGCCCGATTCCCCTGCACTGCGTGCAGAGCAGTTTCGTGTTCCACATCAAACGTGAAAGGAGCCTTGATTTCCTTGATGGCACTCCAGAGAAAACCCAAGATCACTGTCTCAAGTCTAGAGGGATCCTGAGGTCACTGGAGCAACACGAAAGGGCTCCGTGGACCCCAAATCAACTCGAGATGAGACCTTAGTCCTTGGCTTCGAATCAAGAGGAATATCAACTTTCCACAAGCACCTCAAAAGGAGGATTCTCTCAGCTACAGGTATGAGAGAGGGACCCTGAATTTGTGGCCTCAAGTGGAATGAACAACGAGATGCTCTGACTCGAAGTAAGGCCGGATATCCCTGCAGTGAATTGAATGCAGGCTCGTATTGCATCTCCCAAGACGAAGGGATGTCTGAATGCCCTGTGGAGACCACAGAGAAAGACCTAGTCCTCCGCCTCATCGCGACCGGAGGCCTCACATCCTTTGAAAACTCGAGAGGTCCGCAGAGATCAATGCTTCCAAAGGAGACGATGCCTGACTCCTCTTGAAAATGGATAGGAGTCCCAGGATCCCTGTGGCACGTGGAAAGGGACCCTGGGTCTCCCGCTTCACGTGGAGACGCGTCCCAATTGCCATGACAAGATTCGAGGAGAATCCCGAGGTGTCCCTCACAGCTAGGCACGAGTCCTGACGTCGCTGAACAAACACGTGTCTAGAAGGGCCCTCCCCGTCGTAACTCGAGAATATACCCCAGGTTCCGGCCGCAACTCGAGAAAAACCATGAGATTTCCCCCTCGCCCCCAGATGATTCCCGATTCCCCTGCACTGCGTGCAGTACAATTCCGTGTTCCACATCAAACGTGTAAGGAGCCTTGATTTCCTTGATGGCACTCCAGAGAAAACCCAAGATCACTGTCTCAAGTCTAGAGGGATCCTGAGGTCACTGGAGCAACACGAAATTTCCCCTTAGACCCCAAATCAACTCGAGATGAGAGCTTAGTCCCTGGCTTCGACTCAAGTGGAATACCAACTTTCCACAAGCACCTTAAGAGGAGGCTTCTCTAAGCTACAGGTATGTGAGAGGGACCCTGAGTTTGTGGCCTCAAGTGGAATGGACACCGAGATGCTCTGACTCGAAGTAAGGCGGGATATCCCTGTAGTGAATAGAATGCAGGCTCGTCTTGCATCTCCCAAGACGAAGGGATGTCTGAATCCCCTGTGGAGACGACAGAGAAAGACCTAGTCCTCCGCCTCATCGCGAACGGAGACATCACATCCTATGAAAAATCGAGAGGTCTGCAGAGATCAATGCTTCCAAAGGAGACGATGCCTGACTCCTCTTGAAAATGGATAGGAGTCCCAGGATCCATCTGGCACGTGGAGAGGGACCCTGGGTCTCCCGCCTCACGTGGAGACGCGTCCCAATTGCCATGCCAAGACTCGAGGAGAATCCCGAGGTGTCCCTCGCACCTAGGCAGGAGTCCTAACGTCGCTGAGCAAACACGTTTCTGGAAGGGCCCTCCCCGTCGTAACTCGAGAATATACCCCAGATTCCGGCCGCAACTCGGGAAAAACAATGAGACTTCAAATTCGCCGCGAGAAAAGGCCCAATTACCCTGCACTGCGTGCAGAGCAATTCCGTGTTCCACATTAAACATGATGGGAGCCTTGATTTCCTTGATGGCACTCCAGAGAAAACCCAAGATCACTGTCTCAAGTCTAGAGGGATCCTGAGGTCACTGGAGCAACACGAAAGGGCTCCGTGGATCCCAAATCAACGCGGATGAGAGCTTAGTCCCTGGCTTCGACTCAAGAGGAATACCAACTTTCCACAAGCACCTCAAGAGGAGGCTTCTCTCAGCTACAGTTATGTGAGAGGGACCCTGATTTTGTGGCCTCAAGTGGAATGGACACCGAGATGCTCTGACTCGAGGTAAGGCCGAATATCCCTGCAGTGAATTGAATGCAGGGTCGTCTTGCATCTCCCAAGATGAAGGGATGTCTGAATCCCCTGTGGAGACCACAGAGAAAGACCTAGTTCTCCACCTCATCGCGACCGGAGGCCTCACATCCTTTGAAAACTCGAGAGGTCCGCGGAGATCAATGCTTCCAAAGGAGAAGATGCCTGACTCCTCTTGAAAATGGATAGGAGTCCCAGGATCCCTGTGGCACGTGGAAAGGGACCCTGGGTCTCCCGCCTCACGTGGAGACGCGTCCCAATGGCAATGCCAAGACTCGAGGAGAATCCCGAGGTGTCCCTGGCACCTAGGCAGGCGTCCTGACGTCGCTGAACAAACACGTGTCTGGAAGGGCCCTCCCCGTAGTAACTTGAGAATGTAACCCAGGTTCCGGCCGCAACTCGAGAAAAATCATGAGACTTCCCCCTCGCCGCGAGATGAGGTCCGATTCCCCTGCACTGCGTGCAGAGCAATTCCGTGTTCCACATCAAACGTGAAAGGAGCCTTGATTTCCTTGATGGCACTCCAGAGAAAACCCAAGATCACTGTCTCAAGTCTAGAGAGATCCTGAGGTCACTGTAGCAACACGAAAGGGCTCCATGGACCCTAAATCAACTCGAGATGAGAGCTTAGTCCCTGGCTTCGACTCAAGGGGAATACCAACTTTCCACAAGCACCTCAAGAGGAGGCTTCTCTCAGCTACAGGTATGTGAGAGGGACCCTGAGTTTGTGGCCTCAAGTAGAATGGACACCGAGATGCTCTGACTCGAAGTAAGGCCGGATATCCCTGCAGTGAATTGAATGCAGGCTCGTCTTGCATCTCCCAAGACGAAGGGGTGTCTGAATCCCTTGTGGAGACCACAGAGAAAGACCTAGTTCTCCGCCTCATCACGACCGGAGGCATCACATCCTTTGAAAACTCGAGAGGTCCGCGGAGATCAATGCTTCCAAAGGAGACGATGCCTGACTCCTCTTGAAAATGGACAGGAGTCCCAGAATCCCTGTGGCACGTGGAAAGGGACCCTGGGTCTCCCGCCTCACGTGGAGACGCGTCCCAATTGCCATGCCAAGATTCGAGGAGAATCACGAGTTGTGCCTCACACCTAGGCAGGAGTCCTGACTTCGCTGAACGAACACGTGTCTGGAAGGGTCCTCCCCGTCGTAACTCGAGAACATACCCCAGGTTCCAGCCGCAACTCGAGAAAAACCATGAGACTTCCCCCTCGCCGCGAGATGAGGCCCGATTCCCCTGCACTGCATGCAGAGCAATTCCGTGTTCCACGTCAAACGTGAAAGGAGCCTTGATTTCCTTGATGGCACTCCAGAGAAAACCCAAGATCGCTGTCTGAAGTCTAGAGGGATCCTGAGGTCACTGTAGCAACAGGAAAGGGCTCCGTGGACCCCAAATCAACTCGAGATGAGAGCGTAGTCCCTGGCTTCGACTCAAGAGGAATACCAACTTTCCAGAAGCACCTCAAGAGGAGGCTTCTCTCAGCTACAGGTATGTGAGAGGGACCCTGAGTTTGTGGCCTCAAGTGGAATGGACACGGAGATGCTCTGACTCGAAGTAAGGCCAGATATCCCTGCAGTGAATTGAATGCAGGCTCGTCTTGCATCTCCCAAGACGAAGGGATGTCTGAATCCCCTGTGGAGACCACAGAGAAAGACCTCGTTCTCCGCCTCATCGCGACCAGGACGCCTCACATCCTTTGAAAACTCGAGAGTTCCGCGGAGATCAATGCTTCCAAAGGAGAATGCCTGACTCCTCTTGAAAATGGATAGGTGTCCCAGGATCCTTGTGGCACGTGGAAAGGGACCCTGGGTCTCCCGCCTCACGTGGAGACGGGTCCCAATTGCCATTCCAAGACTCGAGGTGAATCCCGAGTTGTCCCTCGCACCTAGGCAGGAGTCCTGACGTCGCTGAACAAACACGTGTCTGGAAGGGCCCTCCCCGTCGTAACTCCAGAATATACCCCAGGTTCCGGCCGCAACTCGAGAAAAACCATGAGACTTCCCCCTCGCGGCAAGATGAGGCCCGATTCCCCTGCACTACGAGCAAAGCAATTGCGTGTTCCACATCAAACGTGAAAGGAGCCTTGATTACCTTGATGGCACTCCAGAGAAAACCCAAATCACTGTCTCAATTCTAGAGGGTCCTGAGGTCACTGTAGCAAGACGAAAGGGCTTCGTGTGCCGCAAACAACTCGAGATGAGAGCTTCGTCCCTGCCTTCGACTCAAGATGAATACCAACTTTCCACAAGCACCTCAAGAGGAGGCTTCTGTCACCTTCAGGTATGTGAGAGGGACCCTGAGCTGGTGGCCTCAAGTCGAATGGATAGCGTGATGCTCTGACTCGAAGTAAGGCCGGATATCCCTGCAGTGAATTGAATGCAGGCTCGTTTTGCATCTCCCAACAGGAAGGGATGTCTGAATCCACTGTGGAGACCACAGAGAAAGACCTAGTTCTCCGCCTCATCCCGAATTGAGGCCTCACATCCTTTGAAACCTCGAGAGGTGTGCGGAGATCAATGCTTCCAAACGAGACGATGCCTGACTCCTCTTGAAAATGGAAAGGGGTCCCAGGATCCCTGTGGCACGTGGAAAGGGACCCTGGGTCTCCCGCCTCACGTGGAGACGCGTCCCAATTGCCATGCCAAGACTCGAGGAGAATCCCGAGTTGTGCCTCGCACCTAGGCAGGAGTCCTGACGTCGCTGAACAAGCAGGTGTCTGGAAGGGCCCTCCCCGTCGTAACTCGAGAACATACCCCAGGTTCCGGCCGCAACTCGACAAAAACCATGAGAATTCCCCCTCGGCGCGAGATGAGGCCCGATTCCGCTGCACTGCGTGCAGAGCAATTGCGTGTTCCACATCAAACGTGAAAGGAGCCTTGATTTCCTTGATGGCACTCCAGAGAAAATCCAAGATCACTGTCTCAAGTCTAGAGGGATCCTGAGGTCACTGTAGCAACATGAAAGAGCTCCGTGGACCCCAAATCAACTCGAGATGAGAGCTTACTCCCTGGCTTCGACTCAAGAGGAATACCAACTTTCCACAAGCACCTCAAGATGAGGTTTCTCTCAGCTACATTTATGTGAGAGGGACCCTGAGTGTGTGGCCTCAAATGTAATGGACACCGAGATGCACTGATTCGAATAAAGGCCGGATATCCCTGCAGTGAATTGAATGCAGGCTCGTCTTGCATCTCCTAAGAAGAAGGGATGTATGAATCCCCTGTGGAGACCATAGAGAAAGACATTGTTCTCCGCCTCATCGCGACGTGAGTCCTCACATCCTTTGAGAACTCGAGAGGTCCGCGGAGATCAATGCTTCCAAAGGAGACGATGCCTGACACCTCTTGAAAATGGATAGGAGTCCCAGGATCCCTGTGGCACATGGAAAGGGACCCTGGATCTCCCGCCTCACGTGGAGTCGCGTCCCAATTGCCATGCCAAGACTCGAGGAGAATCCCGAGGTGTCCCTCGCACCGACGCAGGAGTCCTGACGTCGCTGAACAAACACGTGTCTGGAACGGACCTCCCCGTCATAACTCGAGAATATACCCCAGGTTCCGGCCGCAACTCGAGAAAAACCATGAGACTTCCCCCTCTCCGCGAGATGAGGCCCGATTCCCCTGCACTGCGTGCAGAGCAATTCCGTGTTCCACATCAAACGTGAAAGGAGCCTTAATTTCCTTGATGGCACTCCAGAGAAAACCCAAGATAACTGTCTCAAGTCTAGAGGGATCCTGAGGTCACTGGAGCAACACGAAAGGGCTCCGTGGACCCCAAATCAACTCGAGATGAGAGCTTTTCCCTGGCTTCGACTCAAGAGAAATACCAACTTTCCACAAGCACCTCAAGAGGAGGCTACTCTCAGCTATAGGTATGTGAGAGGGACCCTGAGTTTGTGGCCTCAAGTGGAATGGACACCGAGATGCTCTGACTCAAAGTAAGGCCGGATATCCCTGCAGTGAATTGAATGCATGCTCGTCTTGCATCTCCCAAGACGAAGGGATGTCTGAATCCCCTGTGGAGACCACAGAGAAAGACCTAGTTCTCGGCCTCACCGCGACCGGATGCCTCACATCCTTTGAAAACTCGAGAGGTCCACGCAGAACAAAGCTTCCAAAGGAGACGATGCCTGACTCCTCTTGAAAATGGATAGGAATACCAGGATCCCTGTGGCACGTGGAACGGGACCCTGGGTCTCCCGCCTCACGTGGAGACGCGTCCCAATTGCCATGCCAAGACTCGAGGAGAATACCGAGGTGTCCCTCGCACCTAGACAGGAGTCCTGACGTCGCTGAACAAACACGTGTCTGGAAGGGCCCTCCCCGTCGTAATTCGAAAATATAAATCAGGTTCCGGCAGCAACTCGAGAAAAAATATGAGACTTCCCCCTCGCCGCGAGATGAGGCCCGATTCCCCTGCATTGCGTGCAGAGCAATTCAGTGTTCCACATCAAACGTGAAAGGAGCCTTGATTTCCTTGATGGCACTCCAGACAAAACCCAAGATCACTGTCTCAAGTCTAGAGGGATCCTGAGGTCACTGGAGCAACACGAAAGGGCTCCGTGGACCCCAAATCAACTTGAGATGAGAGCTTAGCCCCTGGCTTCGACTCAAGAGGAATACCAACTTTCCACAAGCACCTCAAGAGGAGGCTTCTCTCAGCTACAGGTATTTGAGAGGGACCCTGAGTTTGTGGCCTCAAGTGCAATGGACACCGAGATGCTCTGACTCGAAGTAAGGCCGGATATCCCTGCAGTGAATTGAATGCAGGCTCGTCTTGCATCTCTCAAGACGAAGGGATGTCTGAATCCCCTGTGGAGACCACAGAGAAAGAACTAGTTCTCCGCCTCATCGCGACAGGAGGCCTCACATCATTTGAAAACTCGATAGGTCCGCGGAGATCAATGCTTCCAAAGGAGACGATGCCTGACTCCTCTTGAAAATGGATAGGAGTCCCAGGATCCCTGTGGCACGTGGAAAGGTACCCTGGGTCTCCCGCCTCACGTGGAGACGCGTCCCAATTGCCATGCCAAGACTCGAGGAGAATCCCGAGGTGTCCCTCGCACCTAGGCAGGAGTCCTGACGTCGCTGAACAAACACGTGTCTGGAAGGGCCCTCCCCGTCGTAACTCGAGAATATACCCCAGGTTCCGGCCGCAACTCGAGAAAAACCATGAGACTTCCCCCTCGCCGCGAGATGAGGCCCGATTCCCCTGCACTGCGTTCAGAGCAATTCCGTGTTCCACATCAAACGTGAAAGGAGCCTTGATTTCCTTGATGGCACTCCAGAGAAAACCCAAGATCACTGTCTCAAGTCTAGAGGGATCCTGAGGTCACTGGAGCAACAAGAAAGGGCTCCGTGGACCCCAAATCAACTCGAGATGAGAGCTTAGTCCCTTGCTTCGAGTCAAGAGGAATACCAACTGTCCACAATCACCTCAAGAGGAGGCTTCTCTCAGCTACAGGTATGTGAGAGGGACCCTGAGTTTGTGGCCTCAAGTGGAATGGACACCGAGATGCTCTGACTCGAAGTAAGGCCGGATATCCCTGCAGGGAATTGAATGCAAGCTCGTCTTGCATCTCCCAAGACGAAGGGATGTCTGAATCCGCTGTGGAGACCACAAAGAAAGACCTGGTCCTCCGCCTCATCGTGACCGGAGGCCTCACATCCTTTGAAAATTCGAAAGGTATGCGGAGATCAATGCTTCCAAAGTAGACGATGCCTGACTCCTCTTGAAAATGGATAGGAGTCCCACGATCCCTGTGTCACGTGGAAAGGGACCCTGGGTCTCCCGCCTCACGTGGAGACGCGTCCCAATTGCCATGCCAAGACTCGAGGAGAATCCCGAGGTGTCCCTCGCACCTAGGCAGGAGTCCTGACGTCGCTGAACAAACACGTGTCTGGAAGGGCCCTCCCCGTCGTAACTCGAGAATATACCCCAGGTTCCAGCCGCAACTCGAGAAAAACCATGAGACTTCCCCCTCGCCGCGAGATGTGGCCCGATTCCCCTACACTGCGTGCAGAGCAATTCCGTGTTCCACATCAAACGTGAAAGGAGCCTTGATTTCCTTGATGGCACTCCAGAGAAAACCCAAGATCACTGTCTCAAGTCTAGAGGAATCCTGAGGTCACTGTAGCAACAAGAAAGGGCTCCGTGGACCCCAAATCAACTCGAGATGAGAGCTTAGTCCCTGGCTTCGACTCAACAGGAATACCAACTTTTCACAAGCAACTCAAGAGGAGGCTTCTCTCAGCTACAGGTATGTGAGAGGGACCCTGAGTTTGTGGCCTCAAGTGGAATGGACACCGAGATGCTCTGACTCGAAGTAAGGCCGGATATCCCTGCAGTGAATTGAATGCAGGCTCGTCTTGCATCTCCCAAGACGAAGGGATGTCTGAATCCCCTGTGGAGACCACAGAGAAAGACCTAGATCTCCGCCTCATCGCGACCGGAGGCCTCACATCCTTTGAACACTCGAGAGGTCTGCGGAGATCAATGCTTTCAAAGGAGACGATGCCTGACTCCTCTTGAAAATGGATAGGAGTCCCAGGATCCCTGTGGCACGTGGAAAGGGACCCTGGGTCTCCCGCCTAACGTGGAGACGCGTCCCAATTGCCATGCCAAGACTCGAGGAGAATCCCGAGGTGTCCCTCGCACCTAGGCAGGAGTCCTGACGTCGCTGAACAAACACGTGTCAGGAAGGGCCCTCCCCGTCGTAACTCGAGAATATACCCAAGGTTCCGGCCGCAACTCGAGAAAAATCATGAGACTTCCCCCTCGCCGCGAGATGAGGCCCGATTCCCCTGCACTGCATGCAGAGCAATTCCGTGTTCCACATCAAACGTGAAAGGAGCCTTGATTTCCTTGATGGCACTCCAGAGAAAACCCAAGATCACTGTCTCAAGTCTAGAGGGATCCTGAGGTCACTGGAGCAACACGAAAGGGCTCCGTGGACCCCAAATCAACTCGAGATGAGATCTTAGTCCCTGGCTTCGACTCAAGAGGAATACGAACTTTCCACAAGCACCTCAATAGGAGGCTTGTCTCAGCTACAGGTATGTGAGAGGGACCTTGAGTTTGTGGCCTCAAGTGGAATGGACACCGAGATGCTCTGACTAGAAGTAAGGCCGGATATCCCTGCAGTTAATTGAATGCAGGCTCATCTTGCATCTCCAAAGATGAAGGGATGTCTGAATCCCCTGTGGAGACCACAGAGAAAGACCTAGTCCTCCGCCTCATAGCGACCGGTGGCCTCACACCCTTTGAAAACTTGAGAGGTCCGCGGAGATCAATGCTTCCAAAGGAGACGATGCCTGACTCCTCTTGAAAATGGATAGGAGTCCCAGGATCCCTGTGGCACGTGGAAAGGGACCCTGGGTCTCCCGCCTCACGTGGAGACGCGTCCCAATTGCCATGCCAAGACTCGAGGAGAATCCCGAGGTGTCCCTCGCACCTAGGCAGGAGTCCTGACGTCGCTGAACAAACACGTGTCAGGAAGGGCCCTCCCCGTCGTAACTCGAGAATATACCCCAGGTTCCGGCCGCAACTCGAGAAAAATCATGAGACTTCCCCCTCGCCGCGAGATGAGGCCCGATTCCCCTGCACTGCATGCAGAGCAATTCCGTGTTCCACATCAAACGTGAAAGGAGCCTTGATTTCCTTAATGGCACTCCAGAGAAAACCCAAGATCACTGTATCAAGTCTAGAGGGATCCTGACGTCAATGGAGCAACACGAAAGGGCTCCGTGGACCCCAAATCAACACGAGATGCAATCTTAGTCCCTGGCATCGACTCAAGAGGAATACCAACTTTCCACAAGCACCTCAATAGGAGGCTTGTCTCAGCTACAGGTATGTGAGAGGGACCCTGAGTTTGTGGCCTCAAGTGGAATGGACACCGTGATGCTCTGATTAGAAGTAAGGCCGGATATCCCTGCAGTGAATTGAATGCAGGCTCATCTTGCATCTCCCAAGATGAAGGGATGTCTGAATCCCCTGTGGAGACCACAGAGAAAGACCTAGTCCTCCGCCTCATCGCGACCGGAGGCCTCACACCCTTTGAAAACTCGAGAGGTCCGCGGAGATCAATGCTTCCAAAGGAAACGATGCCTGACTCCTCTTGTAAATGATAGGAGTCCCAGGATCCCTGTGGCACGTGGAAAGGGACCCTGGGTCTCCCGCCTAACGTGGAGACGCGTCCCAATTGCCATGCCAAGACTCGAGGAGAATCCCGAGGTGTCCCTCGCACCTAGGCAGGAGTCCTGACGTCGCTGAACAAACACGTGTCTGGAAGGGCCCTCCCCGTCGTAACTCGAGAATATACCCCAGGTTCCGGCCGCAACTCGAGAAAAACCATGAGACTTCTCCCTCGCCCCGAGATGAGGCCCGATTCCCCTGCACTGGGTGCAGAGCAATTGCGTGTTCCACATCAAGCCTGAAAGGAGCCTTGATTTCCTTGATGGCACTCCAGAGAAAACCCAAGATCACTGTCTCAAGTCTAGAGGGATCCTGAGGTCACTGTAGCAACAAGAAAGAGCTGCGTGGACCACAAATCAACTCGAGAGGAGAGCTTCGTCTCTGGCTTCGACTCAAGAGGAATACCAACTTTCCACAAGCACCTCAAGAGGAGGCTGCTCTCAGCTACAGGTATGTGAGAGGGACCCTGAGTTTGTGGCCTCAAGTGGAATGGACACCGAGATGCTCTGACTCGAAGTAAGCCCGGATATCCCTGCAATGAATTGAATGCAGGCTCGTCTTGCATCTCCCAAGAGGAAGGGATGTGTGAATCACCTGTGGAGACCACAGAGAAAGACCTAGTCCTACGCCTCATCGAGACCGGAGGCCTCACATCCTTTGAAAACTCGAGAGGTCTGCGGAGATCAATGCTTTCAAAGGAGACGATGCCTGACTCCTCTTGAAAATGGATAGGAGTCCCAGGAACCCTGTGGCACGTGGAAAGGGACCCTGGGTCTCCCGCCTCACGTGGAGACGCGTGCCAATTGCCATGCCAAGACTCGAGGAGAATCCCAAGGTGTCCCTCGCACCTAGGCAGGAGTCCTGACGTCGCTGAACAAACACGTGTCAGGAAGGGCCCTCCCCGACGTAACTCGAGAATATACCTCAGGTTCCGGCCGCAACTCGAGAAAAACCGTGAGACTTCCCCCTCGACAGCAGATGAGTCCCGATTCCGCTACACTGCATGCAGAGCAATTCCGGATCCCAGATCAAACGTGAAAAGAGCCTTGATTTCCTTGATGGCACTGCAGAGAAAACCCAAGATCACTGTCTCAAGTCTAGAGGGATCCTGAGGTCACTGTAGCAACACGAAAGGGCTCTGCAGACCCAAATCAACTCGACATGTGAGGTTAGTCCCTGGCTTCGACTCAAGAGGAATACCAACTTTCCAGAAGCACCTCAGGGGAGGCTTCTCTCAGCTACAGTTATGTGAGAGGGACCCTGAGTTTGTGGCCTCAAGTGGAATGAACACCGAGATGCTCTGACTCAAAGTAAGGACGGATATCCCTGCAGTGAATTGAATGCAGGCTCGTCTTGCATCTCCAAGACGAAGGGATGTCTGCATCCCCTGTGGAGACCAGAGAGAAAGACCTAGTTCTCCGCCTCATCGCTGACGGAGGCCTCACATCCTTTGAAAACTCGAGAGGTCCGCGGAGATCAATGCTTCCAAAGGAGACGATGCCTGATTCCTCTTGAAAATGGATAGGAGTCCCAGGATCCCGGTGGCACGTGGAAAGGGACCCTGGGTCTCCCGCCTCACGTGGAGACGCGTGCCAATTGCCATGCCAAGACTCGAGGAGAATCCCGAGGTGTCCCTCGCACCTAGGAAGGAGTCCTGACGTCGCTGAACAATCACGTGTCTGGAAGGGCCCTCCCCGTCGTAACTCGAGAATATACCCCAGGTTCCGGCCTAAACTCGAGAAAAACCATGCGACTTCCCCCTCGCAGCGAGATGAGGCCCCATTCCCCTGCACTGCGTGCAGAGCAATTCCGTGTTCCACATCAAACGTGAAAGGAGCCTTGATTTCCTTGATGGCACTCCAGAGAAAACCCAAGATCACTGTCTCAACTCTAGAGGGATCCTGAGGTCACTGTAGCAACACGAAAGGGCTCCGTGGACCCCAAGTCAACTCGAGATGAGAGCTTAGTGTCTGGCTTCGACTCAAGAGGAATACCAACTTTCCACAAGCACCTCAAGAGGAATCTTCTCTCAGCTATAGGTATGTGAGAGGGACCCTGAGTTTGTGGCCTCAAGTGGAATGGACACCGAGATGCTCTGACTTGAAGTAAGGCCGGATATCCCTGCAGTGAATTGAATGCAGGCTCGTCTTGCATCTCCCAAGACGAAGGGGTGTCTGAATCACCTGTGGTGACCACAGAGAAAGAGCTAGTCCTCCGCCTCATCGCGACCGGAGGCCTCACATCCTTTGAAAACTCGAGAGGTCCGCGGAGATCAATGCTTCCAAAGGAGACGATGCCTGACTCCTCTTGAAAATGGATAGGAGTCCCAGGATCCCTGTGGCACGTGGAAAGGGAACCTGGGTCTCCCGCCTTACGTGGAGACGCGTCCCAATTGCCATGCCAACACTCGAGGAGAATCCCGAGTTGTCCCTCGCACCAAGGCAGGTGTCTTTAAGTCGCTCAACAAACACGTGTATGGAAGGGCCTTTCCCATTGTAACTCTAGACTATACCCAAGCTTCCGGCCGCAACTCGAGAAGAACCATGAGACTTCCCCCTCGCCGCGAGATGAGGCCCGATTCCCCTGCACTACATGCAGAGCAACTCCGTGTTCCACATCAAACATGAAAGGAAACTTGATTTCATTGATGGCACTCCAGAGAAAACCCAAGATCACTGTCTCAAGTCTAGAGGGATCCTGAGGTCACTGGAGCAACACGAAAGGGCTCCGTGGACCCCAAATCAACTCGAGATGCGAGGTTAGTCCCTGGCTTCGACTCAAGAGGAATACCAGCTTTCCACAAGCACCTGAATTGTAGGCTTCTCTCAGCTACAGGTATGTGAGAGGGACCCTGAGTTTGTGGCCTCAAGTGGAATGGGCACCGAGATGCTCTGACTCGAAGTAAGGCCGGATATCCCTGCAGTGAATTAAATGCACGCTCGTCTTGCATCTCCCAAGACGAAGGGATGTCTGAATCCCCTGTGGAGACCACAGAGAAAGACCGAGTTCTCCGCCTCATTGCGACCTGAGGCCTCACTTCCTTTGAAAACTCGAGAGGTCCGCGGAGATCAATGCTTCCAAAGGAGACGATGCCTGACTCCTCTTGAAAATGGATAGGAGTCCCAGGATCCCTGTCGCACGTGGAAAGGGACCCTGGGTCCCCGCCTCACGTGGAGACGCGTCCCAAATGCCATGCCAAGACTCGAGGAGAATCCAGAGGTTCCCTCGCACCTAGACACGAGTCCTGACGTCGCTGAATAAACACGTGTCTGGAAGGGCCCTCCCCGTCGTAACTCGAGAATATACCCAAGGATCCGGCCGCAACTCGAGAAAAAATATGAGACTTCCCCCTCGCCGCGAGATGAGGCCCTTTTTCACTGCACTGTGTGCAGACCAATTCCGTATCCCATATCAAACTTGAAATGAGGCTTGATTTCCTTGATGGCACTCCAGAGAAAAAGCAAGATCACTGTCTCAAGTCTAGAGGGATCCTGAGGTCACTGTAGAAACACGAAAGGGCTCCGTGGACCCCAAATCAACTCGAGATGAGAGCTTAGTTCCTGGCTTCGACTCAAGAGGAATACCAACTTTCCATAAGCACCTCAAGAGGAGGCTTCTCTCAGCTACAGGTATGTGAGAGGGACCCTAAGTTTGTGGCCTCAAGTGGAATGGACACCGAGATGCTCTGACTCGAAGTAAGGCCGTATATCCCTGCAGTGAATTGAATGCAGGCTCGTCTTGAATCTCCCAAGACGAAGGGATGTCTCAATCACCTGTGGAGACCACAGAGAAAGACCTAGTTCTCCGCCTCTTCGCGACCGGAGGCCTCGAATCCTTTGAAAATTGGAGAGGCCAGCGGAGATCAATGCTTCCAAAGGAGACGATGCCTGACTCCTCTTGAAAATGGATAGGAGTTCCAGGATCCCTCTGGCACGTGAAAGGGACCGTTGGTCTCCCTTTTCACGTGGAGACGCGTCCCAATTGCCATGCCAAGACTCGAGGAGAATCCCGAGGTGTCCCTCGCACCTAGGCAAGAGTCCTGACGTCGCGAAACAAACACGTGTCTGGAAGGGCCCTCCCCGACGTAACTCGAGAATATACCCCAGGTTCCGGCCGCAACTCGAGGAAAACCATGAGACTTCCCCCTCGCTGCGAGATGAGTCCCGATTCCCCTGCACTGTGTGCAGAGCAATTCCGTATCCCACATCAAACGTGAAAAGAGCCTTGAATTCCTTGATGGCACTCCAGAGAAAACCCAAGATAACTCTCAAGTCTAGAGGGATCCTGAGGTCACTGTAGCAACACGAAAAGGCTCCGTGGACCCCAAATCAACTCGAGATGAGAGCTTAGTCCCTGGATTCGACTCAAGAGGAATACCAACTTTCCACAAGCACCTCAAGAGGAGGCTTCTCTCAGCTACAGGTATGAGAGAGGGACCCTGAATTTGTGGCCTCAAGTGGAATGAACAACGAGATGCTCTGACTCGAAGTAAGGCCGGATATCCCTGCAGTGAATTGAATGCAGGATCGTCTTGCATCTCCAAGACGAAGGGATGTCTGAATCCCCTGTTGAGACCGGAGAGAAAGACCTAGTTCTCCGCCTCATCGCGACCGGAGGCCTCACATCCTTTGAAAACTCGAGAGGTCCGCGGAGATCAATGCTTCCAAAGGAGACGATGCCTGACTCCTCTTGCAAATGGATCGGAGTCCCAGGATCCCTGTGGCACGTGGAAAGGGACCCTGGGTCTCCCGCCTCACGTGGAGACGCGTCCCAATTGCCATGCCAAGACTCGAGGAGAATCCCGAGGTGTCCCTCGCACGTAGACAGGAGTCCTGACGTCGCTGAACAAATACGTGTCTGGAAGGGCCCTCCCGGTCGTAACTCGAGAATATACCCCATGTTCCGGCCGCAACTCGAGAAAAACCAGGAGACTTCCCCCTTGCCGCGAGATGAAGCCCGATTCCCCTGCACTGCGTGCAGAGCAATTCCGTGTTCCACATCAAACGTGAAAGGAGCCTTGATTTCCTTGATGGCACTCCAGAGAAAACCCAAGATTACTCTCTCAAGTCTAGAGGGATCCTGAGGTCACTATAGCAACACGAAACGGCTCCTGGACCCCAAATCAACTCGAGATGAGAGCTTATTCCCTGGCTTCGACTCAAGAGGAATAGCAACTTTCCACAAGCACCTCAAGAGGAGGCTTCTCTCAGCTACAGGTATGTGAGAGGGACCCTGAATTTGTGGCCTCAAGTGGAATGGACACTGAGATGCTGTCTCGAAGTAAGGCCGGATATCCCTGCAGTGAATTGAAATCAGGCTCATCTTGCATCTCCCAAGACGAAGGGATGTCTGCATCCCCTGTGGAGACGACAGAGATAGACCTAGTTCTCCGCCTCATCGCGACCGGAGGCCTCACATCCTTTGAAAACTCGAGAGGTCCGCGGGGATCCATGTTTCCAAATTAGACGATGCCTGACTACTCTTGAAAATGGATAGGAGTCCCAGGATTCCTGTGGTACGTCGAAAGGGACCCTGGGTCTCCCGCCTCACGTGGAGACGCGTCACAATTGCCATGCCGAGACTCGACGAGAATCCCGAGGTGTCCCTCGCACCTAGGCAGGAGTCCTGACATCGCTGAACAAACACGTGTCTGGAATGGACCTCCCTGTTATAACTTGAGAATATACCCCAGGTCCCGGCCGCAACTCGAGAAAACCCATGAGACTTCCCCCTCGCCGCGAGATGAGACCCGATTCCCCTGCACTGCGTGCAGAGCAGTTTCGTGTTCCACATCAAAAGTGAAAGGAGCCTTGATTTCCTTGATGGCACTCCAGAGAAAACCCAAAATCACTGTCTCAAGTCTAGAGGGATCCTGAGGTCACTGGAGCAACACGAAAGGGCTCCTTGGACCCCAAATCAACTCGAGATGAGACCTTAGTCCCTGGCTTCGAATCAAGAGGAATATCAACTTTCCACAAGCACCTCAAGAGGAGGCTTCTCTCAGCTACAGGTATGAGAGAGAGACCCTGAATTTGTGGCCTCAAGTGGAATGAACAACGAGATGCTCTGACTCGAAGTAAGGCCGGATATCCCTGCAGTGAATTGAATGCAGGATCGTCTTGCATCTCCAAGACGAAGGGGTGTCTGAATCCCCTGTTGAGACCAGAGAGAAAGACCTAGTTCTCCGCCTCATCGTGACTGGAGGCCTCACATCCTTTTAAAACTCGAGGGGTCCGCGGAGATCAATGCTTCCAAAGGAGACGATGCCTGACTCCTCTTGAAAATGGATAGGAGTCCCAGGATCCCTGTGGCACGTGGAAAGGGAACCTGGGTCTCCCGCCTCACGTGGAGATGCGTCCCAATTGCCATGCCAAGACTCGAGGAGAATCCCGAGGTGTCCCTCGCACCTAGGCAGGAGTCCTGACGTCGCTGAACAAACACGTGTCTGGAAGGGCCCTCCCCATCGTAACTCGAGAATATACCCCAGGTTCCGGCCGCAACTCGAATAAAACCATGAGACTTCCCCCTCGCCGCGAGATGAGCCCTGATTCCCCTGCACTGCATGCAGAGCAATTCCGTGTTCCACATCAAAAGTGAAAGGAACCTTCATTTCCTTGATGGCACTCCAGAGAAAACCCAGAGTCACTGTCTGAAGTCTAGAGGGATCCTGAGGTCACTGGAGCAACACGAAAGGGCTCCGTGGACCCCAAATCAACTTGAGATGAGAGCTTAGTCCCTGTCTTCGACTCAAGAGGAATACCAAGTTTCCACAAGCACCTCAAGAAGAGGCTTCTCTCAGCTACATGGATGTGAGAGGTACCCTGAGTTTGTGGCCTCAAGTGGAATGGACACCGAGATGGTCTGACTCGAAGTAAGGTCGGATATCCCTGCAGTGAATTGAATGCAGGCTCGTCTTGCATCTCCCAAGACGAAGGGATGTCTGAATACCCTGTGGAGACCACAGAGAAAGACCTAGTCCTCCGCCTCATCGCGACCGGAGGCCTCACATCCTTTGAAAACTCGAGAGGTCCGCGGAGATCAATGCTTCCAAAGGAGACGATGCCTGACTCCTCTTGAAAATGGATAGGAGTCCCAGGATCCCTGTGGCACGTGGAAAGGGACCCTGGGTCTCCCGCTTCACGTGGAGACGCGTCCCAATTGCCATGACAAGATTCGAGGAGAATCCCGAG
Organism: Dama dama; assembly: GCF_033118175.1. Taxonomy (NCBI): domain Eukaryota; kingdom Metazoa; phylum Chordata; class Mammalia; order Artiodactyla; family Cervidae; genus Dama; species Dama dama. The sequence goes on along the minus strand of NC_083697.1, from coordinate 5,129,403 downwards.
GTGTCCCTCACAGCTAGGCACGAGTCCTGACGTCGCTGAACAAACACGTGTCTAGAAGGGCCCTCCCCGTCGTAACTCGAGAATATACCCCAGGTTCCGGCCGCAACTCGAGAAAAACCATGAGATTTCCCCCTCGCCGCCAGATGAGGCCCGATTCCCCTGCACTGCGTGCAGTACAATTCCGTGTTCCACATCAAACGTGAAAGGAGCCTTGATTTCCTTGATGGCACTCCAGAGAAAACCCAAGATCACTGTCTCAAGTCTAGAGGGATCCTGAGGTCACTGGAGCAACACGAAATTTCCCCTTAGACCCCAAATCAACTCGAGATGAGAGTTTAGTCCCTGGCTTCGACTCAAGTGGAATACCAACTTTCCACAAGCACCTTAAGAGGAGGCTTCTCTAAGCTACAGGTATGTGAGAGGGACCCTGAGTTTGTGGCCTCAAGTGGAATGTCAACCGAGATGCTCTGAGTCGAAGTAAGGCGGGATATCCCTGTAGTGAATAGAATGCAGGCTCGTCTTGCATCTCCCAAGACGAAGGGATGTCTGAATCCCCTGTGGAGATGACAGAGAAAGACCTAGTCCTCCGCCTCATCGCGACCGGAGACATCACATCCTATGAAAAATCGAGAGGTCTGCGGAGATCAATGCTTCCAAAGGAGACGATGCCTGACTCCTCTTGAAAATGGATAGGAGTCCCAGGATCCATCTGGCACGTGGAGAGGGACCCTGGGTCTCCCGCCTCACGTGGAGACGCGTTCCAATTGCCATGCCAAGACTCGAGGAGAATCCCGAGGTGTCCCTCGCACCTAGGCAGGAGTCCTAACGTCGCTGAGCAAACACGTTTCTGGAAGGGCCCTCCCCTTCGTAACTCGAGAATATACCCCAGATTCCGGCCGCAACTCGGGAAAAACAATGAGACTTCAAATTCGCCGCGAGATAAGGCCCAATTACCCTGCACTGCGTGCAGAGCAATTCCGTGTTCCACATCAAACATGATGGGAGCCTTGATTTCCTTGATGGCACTCCAGAGAAAACCCAAGATCACTGTCTCAAGTCTAGAGGGATCCTGAGGTCACTGGAGCAACACGAAAGGGCTCCGTGGACCCCAAATCAACTCGGATGAGAGCTTAGTCCCTGGCTTCGACTCAAGAGGAATACCAACTTTCCACAAGCACCTAAAGGGGAGGCTTCTCTCAGCTACAGTTATGTGAGAGGGACCCTGATTTTGTGGCCTCAAGTGGAATGGACACCGAGATGCTCTGACTCGAGGTAAGGCCGAATATCCCTGCAGTGAATTGAATGCAGGGTCGTCTTGCATCTCCCAAGACGAAGGGAAGTCTGAATCCCCTGTGGAGACCACAGAGAAAGACCTCGTTCTCCACCTCATCGCCACCGGAGGCCTCACATCCTTTGAAAACTCGAGAGGTCCGCGGAGATCAATGCTTCCAAAGGAGAAGATGCCTGACTCCTCTTGAAAATGGATAGGAGTCCCAGGATCCGTGTGGCACGTGGAAAGGGAACCTGGGTCTCCCGCCTCACGTGGAGACGCGTCCCAATGGCAATGCCAAGACTCGAGGAGAATCCCGAGGTGTCCCTGGCACCTAGGCAGGCGTCCTGACGTCGCTGAACAAACACGTGTCTGGAAGGGCCCTCCCCGTAGTAACTTGAGAATGTACCCCAGGTTCCGGCCGCAACTCGAGAAAAATCATGAGACTTCCCCTTCGCCGCGAGATGAGGCCCGATTCCCCTGCACTGCGTGCAGAGCAATTCCGTGTTCCACATCAAACGTGAAAGGAGCCTTGATTTCCTTGATGGCACTCCACAGAAAACCCAAGATCACTGTCTCAAGTCTAGAGAGATCCTGAGGTCACTGTAGCAACACGAAAGGGCTCCATGGACCCTAAATCAACTCGAGATGAGAGCTTAGTCCCTGGCTTCGACTCAAGGGGAATACCAACTTTCCACAAGCACCTCAAGAGGAGGCTTCGCTCAGCTACAGGTATGTGAGAGGGACCCTGAGTTTGTGGCCTCAAGTGGAATGGACCCCAAGATGCTCTGACTCGAAGTAAGGCCGGATATCCCTGCAGTGAATTGAATGCAGGCTCGTCTTGCATCTCGCAAGACTAAGGGATGTCTGAATCCCCTGTGGAGATCACAGAGAAAGACCTAGTCCTCCGCCTCAACGCGACCGGAGGCCTCACATCCTTTGAAAACTCGAGAGGTCCGCGGAGATCAATGCTTCCAAAGGAGACGATGCCTGACTCCTCTTGAAAATGGATAGGAGTCCCAGGATCCCTGTGGCACGTGGAAAGGGAACCTGGGTCTCCCGCCTCACGTGGAGACGCGTCCCAATTGCCATGCCAAGACTCGAGGAGAATCCCGAGGTGTCCCTCGCACCTTGGCAGGAGTCCTGACGTCGCTGGACAAACACGTGTCTGGAAGGGCCCTCCCCGTCGTAACTCGAGAATATAACCCAAGTTCCGGCCGCAACACAAGAAAGACCATGAGACTTTCCCCTCGCCGCGAGATGAGTCCCGATTCCCCTGCACTGCATGCAGAGCAATTCCGTGTTCCACATCAAACGTGAAAGGAGCCTTGATTTCCTTGATGGCACTCCAGAGAAAACCCAAGATCACTATCTCAAGTCTAGAGGGATCCTGAGGTCACTGGAGCAACATGAAAGGGCTCCGTGGACCCCAAATCAACTCGAGATGAGAGCTTAGTCCCTGGCTTCCACTCAAGAGGAATACCAACTTTCCACAAGCACCTCAAGAGGAGGCTTCGCTCAGCTACAGGTATGTGAGAGGGACCCTGAGTTTGTGGCCTCAAATGGAATGGACCCCGAGATGCTCTGACTCGAAGTAAGGCCGGATATCCCTGCAGTGGATGAATGCAGGCTCGTCTTCCATCTCGCAAGACGAAGGGATGTCTGAATCCCCTGTGGAGATCACAGAGAAAGACCTAGTCCTCCGCCTCAACGCGACCGGAGGCCTCACATCCTTTGAAAACTCGAGAGGTCCGCGGAGATCAATGCTTCCAAAGGAGAGGATGCCTGACTCCTCTTGAAAATGGATAGGAGTCCCAGGATCCCTGTGGCACGTGGAAAGGGAACCTGGGTCTCCCGTCTCACGTGGAGACGCGTCCCAATTGCCATGCCAAGACTCGAGGAGAATCCCGAGGTGTCCCTCGCACCTAGGCAGGAGTCCTGACATCGCTGAACAAACACGTGTCTGGAAGTACCCTCCCCGTCGTAACTCGAGAATATACCCCAGGTTCCGGCCGCAACTCGAGAAAAAACCATGAGACTTCCCCCTCGCCGCGACATGAGGCGCGATTCTCCTACACTGCTTGCAGAGCAATTCCGTGTTCCACATCAAACGTGAAAGGAGCCTTGATTTCCTTGATGGCACTCCAGAGAAAACCCAAGATCACTGTCTCAAGTTTAGAGGGATCCTGACGTCACTGTAGAAACACGAAAGGGCTCTGTGGACCCCAAATCAACTCGAGATGAGAGCTTAGTCCCTGGCGTCGACTCAAGAGGAATACCAACTTCTCACAAGCACCTCAAGAGGAGGCTTCTCTCACCTACAGGTATGTGAGAGGGACCCTGAGTTTGTGGCCTCAAGTGGAATGGACACCGAGATGCTCTGACTCGAAGTAAGGCCGGATATCCATGCAGTGAATTGAATGCAGGCTTGTCTTGCATCTCCCAAGACGAAGGGATGTCTGAATCCCCAGTGGAGACCACAGAAAAAGACCTAGTCCACCGCCTCAACACAACCGGAGACCTCATATCCTTTGAAAACTCTAGAGGTCCACGGAGATCAATACTTCCGATGGAGACGATGCCTGACTCCTCTTGAAAATGGATAGGAGTCCCAGGATCCCTGTGGCACGTGGAAAGGGACCGTGGGTCTCCCGCCTCACGTGGAGACGCGTCCCAATTTCCATGCAAAGACTCGAGGAGAATCCCGAGGTGTCCCTCGGACCTAGGCAGGAGTCCTGTCGTCACTGAGCAAACACGTGTCTGGAAGGGCCCTCCCCGTCGTAACTCGAGAAAATACCCCAGGTTCCGGCCGCAACTTGAGAAAAACCATGAGACATCCCCCTCGCCGCGAGTTGAGGCCCATTCCCCTGCACTGCGTGCAGAGCAATTCCGTGTTCCACATCAAACTTGAAAGGAGGCTTGATTTCCTTGACGGCACTCCAGAGAAAACCCAAGATCACTGTCTCAAGTCTAGAGGGATCCTGAGGTCACTGGAGCAACACGAAAGGGCTCCGTGGACCCCAAATCAACTCGAGATGAGAGCTTAGTCCCTGGCTTCGACTCAAGAGGAATACCAACTTTCCAAAAGCACCTCAAGAGGAGGCTTCTCTCAGCCACAGGTATTGAAAAGGACCCTGAGTTTGTGGCCTCAAGTGGAATGGACACCGAGATGCTCTGACTCGAAGTAAGGCCGGATATCCGTGCAGTGAATTGAATCCTGGCTCGTCTTGCATCTCCCAAGACGAAGGGATGTCTGAATCCCCTGTGGAGACCACAGGGAAAGACCTAGTTCTCCGCCTCCTCGCGACCAGAGGCCTCACATCCTTTGAAAACTTGAGAGGTTCGCGGAGATCAATGCTTCCAAAGGAGACGATGCCTGACTCCTCTTGAAAATTGATAGGAGTCCCAGGATCCCTGTGGCACGTGGAAAGGGACCCTGGGTCTCCCGCCTCACGTGGAGACGCGTCCCAATTGCCATGCCAAGACTCGAGGAGAATCCCGAGGTGTCCCTCGCACCTAGGCAGGAGTCCTGACGTCGCTGAACAAACACGTGTCTGGAAGGGCCCTCCCCATCGCAACTCGAGAATATACCCCAGGTTCCGGCCGGAACTCGAGAAAAACCATGAGACTTCCCCCTCGCCGCGACATGAGGCCCGATTCCCCTGCACTGCATGCAGAGCAATTCCGTGTTCCACATCAAACGTGAAAGGAGCCTTGATTTCCTTGATGGCACTCCAGAGAAAACCCAAGATCACTGTCTCAAGTCTAGAGGGATCCTGAGGTCACTGGAGCAACACGAAAGGGCTCCGTATAACCCAAATCAAATCGAGATGAGAGCTTAGTCCCTGGCTTCGACTCAAGAGGAATACCAACTTTCCACAAGCACCTCACGAGGAGGCTTCTCTCAGCTACAGGTATGTGAGAGGGACCCTGAGTTTGTGGCCTCAAGTGGAATGGACACCGAGATGCTCTGAATCGAAGTAAGGCCGGATATCCCTGCAGCGAATTGAATGCAGGCTCGTCTTGCATCTCCCAAGACGAAGGGATGTCTGAATCCGCTGTGGAGACGACAGAGAAAGACCTAGTCCTCTGCCTCATCGCGACCGGAGGCCTCACATCCTTTGAAAATTCGAGAGGTATGCGGAGATCAATGCTTCCAAAGGAGACGATGCTTGACTCCTGTTGAAAATGGATAGGAGTCCCAGGATCCCTGTGGCACGTGGAAAGGGACACTGGGTCTCCCGCCTCACGTGGAGACGCGTCCCAATTGCCATGCCAAGACTCGAGGAGAATCCCGAGGTGTCCCTCGCACCTAGGCAGGAGTCCTGACGTCGCTGAACAAACACGTGTCTGGAAGGGCCCTCCCCGTCGTAATTCGAGAATATACCCCAGGTTTCAGCCGCAACTCGAGAAAAACCATGAGACTTCCCCCTCGCCACGAGATGAGGCCCGATTCCCCTGCACTGCGTGCAGACCAATTCCGTGTTCCACATCAAACGTGAAAGGATTCTTGATTTCCTTGATGGCACTCTAGAGAAAACAGAAGATCACTGTCTGAAGTCTAGAGGGATCCTGAGGTCACTGGAGCAACACGAAAGGGCTCCGTATAACCCAAATCAACTCGAGATGAGAGCTTAGTCCCTGGCTTCGACTCAAGAGGAATACGAACTTTCCACAAGCACCTCAAGAGGAGGCTTCTCTCAGCTACAGGTATGTGAGAGGGACCCTGAGTTTGTGGCCTCAAGTGCAATGGACACCGAGATGCTCTGACTCGAAGTAAGGTCGGATATCCCTGCAGTGAATTGAATGCAGGCTCGTCTTGCATCTCCCAAGACGAAGGGATGTCTGAATCCCCTGTGGAGACCACAGAGAAAGACCTAGTCCTCCGCCTCATCGTGACCGGAGGTCTCACATCCTTTGAAAACTCGAGAGGTCTCCAGAGATCAATGCTTCCAAAGGAGACGATGCCTGACTCCTCTTGAAAATGGATAGGAGTCCCAGGATCCCTGTGGCACGTGGAAAGGGACACTGGGTCTCCCGCCTCACGTGGAGACGCGTCCCAATTGCCATGCCAAGACTCGAGGAGAATCCCGAGGTGTCCCTCGCACCTAGGCAGGAGTCCTGACGTCGCTGAACAAACACGTGTCTGGAAGGGCCCTCCCCATCGTAACTCGAGAATATACCCAAGGTTCCGGCCGCAACTCGAGAAAAACCATGAGATATCCCCCTCGCCGCGAGTTGAGGCCCGATTCCCCTGCACTGCGTGCAGAGCAATTCCGTGTTCCACTTCAAACGTGAAAGGAGCCTTGATTTTCTTGATGGCACTCCAGAGAAAACCCAAGATCACTGTCTCAATTCTAGAGGGATCCTGAGGTCACTGGAGCAACACGAAAGGGCTCCGTGGACCCCAAATCAACTCGAGATGAGAGCTTAGTCCCTGGCTTAGACTCAAGAGGAATACCACTTTCCACAAGCACCTCAAGAGGAGGCTTCTCTCAGCTACAGGTAAGTGAGAGGGACCCTGAGTTTGTGGCCTCAAGTGCAATGGACACCGAGATGCTCTGACTCGAAGTAAGGCCGGATATCCCTGCAGTGAATTGAATGCAGGCTCGTCTTGCATCTCCCAAGACGAAGGGATGTATGAATCCCCTGTGGAGACCACAGAGAAAGACCTAGTCCTCCGCCTCATCGCGACCGGAGGCCTCACATCCTTTGAAAACTCGAGAGGTCCGCGGAGATCAATGCTTCCAAAGGAGAAGATGCCTGACCCTTCTTGAAAATGGATAGGAGTCCCAGCATCCCTGTGGCACGTGGAAAGGGAACCTGGGTCTCCCGCGTCACGTGGAGACGCGTCCCAATTGCCATGCCAAGACTCGAGGAGAATCCCGAGGTGTCCCTCGCACCTAGGCAGGAGTCCTGACGTCGCTGAACAAACACATGTCTGGAAGGGCCCTCCCCATAGTAACTCGAGAATATAACCCAGGTTCCGGCCGCAACTCGAGAAAAACCATGAGACTTCCCCCTCGCCGCGAGATGAGGCCCGATTCCCCTGCACTGCATGCAGAGCAATTCCGTATTCCACATCAAACGTGAAAGGAGCCTTGATTTCCTTGATGGCACTCCAGAGAAAACCCAAGATCACTGTCTGAAATCTAGAGGGATCCTGAGGTCACTGGAGCAACACGAAAGGGCTCCGTGGACCCTAAATCAACTCGAGATGAGAGCTTAGTCCCTGGCTTTAAATCGAGAGGAATACCAAATTTCCACAAGCACCTCAAGAGGAGGCTTCTCTCAGCTAATGGTATGTGAGATGGACCCTGAGTTTGTCGCCTCAAGTGGAATGTCCACCGAGATGCTCTGACTCGAAGTAAGGCCAGATATCCCTGGAGTGAAGTGAATGCAGCCTCGTCTTGCATTTCCCAAGACGAAGGGATGTCTGAATCCCCTGTGGAGACCACAGAGAAAGACCTAATTTTCCGCTTCATCGCGACCGGTGGCCTCACATCCTTTGAAAATTCCAGAGGTCTGCGGAGATCAATGCTTCCAAAGGAGACGATGCCTGACTCCTCTTGAAAATGGATAGGAGTCCCAGGATCCCTGTGGCACGTGGAAAGGGACCCTGGTTCTCCCGCCTCACGTGGAGACGCGTCCAAATTGCCATGCCAAGACTCGAGGAGAATCCAGAGCTGTCCTTCGCACCTAGGCAGGAGTTCTCACGTCGCTGAACACACCCGTGTCTGGAAGGGCCCTCCCCGTCGTAACTCGAGAATATACCCCAGGTTCCGGCCGCAACTCGAGAAAAACCATGAGACTTCCCCCTCCCCGCGAGATGAGGCCCGATTCCCCTGCACTGAGTGCAGACAAATTCCGTGTTCCACATCCAACGTGAAAGGACCCTTCATTTCCTTAATGGCACTCCAGAGAAAACCCAAGATCACTGTCTCAAGTCTAGAGGGATCCTGAGGTAACTGTAGCAACAGGAAAGGGCTCCGTGGACCCCAAATCAACTCGAGATGAGAGCTTAGTCCCTGGCTTAGACTCAAGAGGAATACCAACTTTCCACAAGCACCTCAAGAGGAGGCTTCTCTCAGCTACAGGTATGTCAGAGGGACCCTGAGTTTGTGGCCTCAAGTGGAATGGACACCGAGATGCTCTGACTCGAAGTAAGGCCGGATATCCCTGCAGTGAATTGAATGCAGGCTCGTCTTGCATCTCCCAAGACGAAGGGTTGTCTGAATCCCCTGTGGAGCCCAGAGAGAAAGACCTAGTCCTCCGCCTCAACGCGACCGGAGGCCTCACATCCTTTGAAAACTCGAGAGGTCCGCGGAGATCAATACTTCCGAAGGAGACGATGCCTGACTCCTCTTGAAAATGGATAGGAGTCCCAGGATCCCTGGGGCACGTGGAAAGGGACCCTGGGTCTCCCGCCTCACGGGGAGACGCGTCCCAATTGCCATGCCAAGACTCGAGGAGAATCCCGAGGTGTCCCTCGCACCTAGGCAGGAGTCCTGACGTCGCTGAACAAACACGTGTCTGGAAGGGCCCTCCCCGTCTTAACTCGAGAATATACCCCAGGTTCCGGCCGCAACTCGAGAAAAACCATGAGATTTCCCCGTCGCCGCGAGTTGAGGCCCGATTCCCCTGCACTGCGTGCAGAGCAATTCCGTGTTCCACTTCAAACGTGAAAGGAGCCTTGATTTCCTTGATGGCACTCCAGAGAAAACCCAAGATCACTGTCTCAAGTCTAGAGGGATCCTGAGGTCACTGGAGCAACACGAAAGGGCTCCGTGGACCCCATTCAACTCGAGATGAGAGCTTAGTCCCTGGCTTCGACTCAAGAGGAATACCAACTTTCCACAAGCACCTCAAGAGGAGGCTTCTCTCAGCTACAGGTATGTGAGAGGGACCCTGAGTTTGTGGCCTCAAGTGGAATGGACACCGAGATGCTCTGACTCGAAGTAAGGCCGGATATCCCTGCAGTGAATTGAATGCAGGCTCGTCTTGAATCTCCGAAGAAGAAGGGATGTCTGAATCCCCTGTGGAGACCACAGAGAAAGACCTAGTTCTACGCCTCATCGCTACCGGAGGCCTGACATACTTTGAAAACGCAAGAGGTACGCGGAGATCAATGCTTCCAAAGGAGAGGATGCCTGACTCCTCTTGAAAATGGATAGGAGTCCCAGGATCCCTTTGGCACGTGGGAAGGAACACTGGGTCTCACGCCTCATGTGGAGACGCGTCCCAATTGCCATGCCAAGACTCGAGGAGAATCCCGAGGCGACCCTCGCCCCTATGCAGGAGTCCTGACGTCGCTGAACAAACACGTGTCTGGAAGGGCCCTCGCCGTCGTAACTCGAGAATATACCCCAGGTTCCGGCCGCAACTCGAGAAAAACCATGAGACTTCGCCCTCGCCGCGAGATGAGGCCCGATTCCCCTGCACTTCGTGCAGAGCAATTCCGTGTTCAACATCAAACGTGAAAGGAGCCTTGATTTCCTTGATGGCACTCCAGAGAAAACCCAAGATCACTGTCTCAAGTCTAGAGGGATCCTGAGGTCACTGGAGCAACACGAATGGGCTCCGTGGACCCAAAATTAACTCGAGATGAGAGCTTAGTCCCTGGCTTCGACTCAAGTGGAATACGAACTTTCCACAAGCACATCAAGAAGAGGCTTCTGTCAGCTACAGGTATGTGAGAGGGACCCTGAGTTTGTGACCTCAAGTGTAATGGACACCGAGATGCTCTGACTCGAAGTAAGGCCGGATATCCCTGCAGTGAATTGAATGCAGGCTCGCCTTGCATCTCCCAAGACGAAGGGAATTCTGAATCCCCTGTGGAGACCACAGAGAAAGACCTAGTTCTCCGCCTCATCGCGAACGGAGGCCTCACATCCTTTGAAAACTCGAGAGGTCCGCGGAGATCAATGCTTCCAAAGGAGACGATGCCTGAATCCTCTTGAAAATGGATAGGAGTCCCAGCATCCCTGTGGCACGTGGAAAGGGACTCTGGGTCTCCCGCCTCACGTGGAGACGCGTCCCCATTGCCATGCCAAGACTCGAGGAGAATCCCGAGGTGTCCCTCGCACCTAGGCAGGAGTCCTGACGTCGCTGAACAAACACGTGTCTGGAAGGGCCCTCCCAGTCGTAACTCGAGAATATACCCCAGGTTCCGGCCGCAACTCGAGAAAAACCATGAGACTTCCCCCTCGCCGCTGGATGAGGCCCGATTCCCCTGCACTGCGTGCAGAGCAATTCCGTGTTCCACATCCAACGTGAAAGGAGCCTTGATTTACTTGATGGCACTCCAGAGAAAACCCAAGATCACTGTCTCAAGTCTAGAGGGATCCTGAGGTCACTGGAGCAACACGAAAGGGCTCCGTGGACCCCAAATCAACTCGAGATGAGAGCTTAGTCCCTGGCTTCGACTCAAGAGGAATACCAACTTTCCACAAGCACCTCAAGAGGAGGCTTCTCTCAGCTACAGGTATGTGAGAGGGACCCTGAGTTTGTGGCCTCAAGTGCAATGGACACCGAGATGCTATGACTCGAAGTAAGGCCGGATATCCCTGCAGTGAATTGAATGCAGGCTCGTCTTGCATCTCCCAAGACGAAGGGATGTATGAATCCCCTGTGGAGACCACAGAGAAAGACCTAATTTTCCGCCTCATCGCGACCAGAGGGCTCACATCCTTTGAAAAATCGAGAGGTCCGCGGAGATCAATGCTTCCAAAGGAGACGATGCCTGACGCCTCTTGAAAATGGATAGGAGTCCAAGCATGCCTGTGGCACGTGGAAAGGGAGCCTGGGTCTCCCACCTCACGTGGAGACGCGTCCCAATTGCCATGCCAAGACTCGAGGAGAATCCCGAGGTGTCCCTCGCACCTAGGCAGGAGTCCTGACGTCGCTGAACAAACACGTGTCTGGAAGGGCCCTCCCCGTCGTACTCGAGAATATACCCCAGGTTCCGGCCGCAACTCGAGAAAAACCATGAGACTTCCCCCTCACCGCTGGATGAGGCCCGATTCCAATGCACTGCATGCAAAGCAATTGCAAGTTCCACATCAAACGTGAAAGGAGCCTTGATTTCCCTGATGGCACTCCAGAGAAAACCCAAGATCACTGTCTCAAGTCTAGAGGGATCCTGAGGTCACTGGAGCAACACGAAAGGGCTTCGTGGACCCCAAATCAACTCGAGATGAGAGCTTAGTCCCTGGCTTCGACTCAAGAGGAATACCAAATTTCCACAAGCACCTCAAGAGGAGGCTTCTCTCAGCTACAGGTATGTGAGAGGGACCCTGAGTTTGTGGCCTCAAGTGGAATGGACACGGAGATGCTCTGACTCGAAGTAAAGCCGGATATCCCTGCAGTGAATTGAATGCAGGCTCGTCTTGCATCTCCCAAGACGAAGGGATGTCTGAATCCCCTGTGGAGACCACAGAGAAAGACCGAGTTCTCCGCCTCATCGCAACCGGAGGCCTCACATCCTTTGAAAACTCGAGAGATCTGCGGAGATCAATGCTTCCAAAGGAGACGATGCCTGACTCCTCTTGAAAATGGATAGGAGTCCCAGGATCCCTGTGGCACGTGGAAAGGGACCCTGGGTCTCCCGCCTCACGTGGAGACGCGCCCCAATTGCCATGCCAAGACTCGAGGAGAATCCCGAGGTGTCCCTCGCACCTAGGCAGGAGTCCTCACGTCGCTGAACAAACACGTGTCTGGAAGGGCTCTCCCCGTCGTAACTCGAGAATATACCCCAGGTTCCGGCCGCAACTCGAGAAAAACCATGAGACTTCCCCATCCCCGCGAGATGAGGCCCGATTCCCCTGCACTGCGTGGAGACCAATTCCGTGTTCCACATCAAACGTGAAACGAGCCTTGATTTCCTTAATGGCACTCCAGAGAAAACCCAAGATCACTGTTTCAAGTCTAGAGGGATCCTGAGGTCACTGTAGCAACACGAAAGGGCTTCGTGGACCCCAAATCACCTCGAGATGAGAGCTTAGTCCCTGGCTTCGACTCAAGTGTAATACCAACTTTCCACAAGCACCTCAAGAGGAGGCTACTCTCAACTAATGGTATGTGAGAGGGACCCTGAGTTTGTCGCCTCAAGTGGAATGGACACCGAGATGCTCTGACTCGAAGTAAGGCCAGATATCCCTGCAGTGATTTGAAGGCAGGCTCGTCTTGCATGTCCCAAGACGAAGGGTTGTCTGAATCCCCTGTGGAGACAACAGAGAAAGACCTAGTCCTCCAGCTCAACGAGACGGGAGGCATCACATCCTTTGAAAACTCGAGAGGTCTGCGGAGATCAATACTTCCGAAGGAGACGATGCCTGACGCCTCTTGAAAATGGATAGGAGTCCCAGGATCACTGTGGCAGGTGGAAAGGGACCCTGGGACTCCCGCCTAAACTGGAGACATATCCCAATTGCCATGGCAAGACTCGAGGAGAATCCCGAGGTGTCCCTCGCACCTAGACAGGAGTCCTGACTTCGCTGAACAAACACGTGTCTGGAAGGGCCCTCCCCGTCGTAACTCGAGAATATACCCCAGGTTCCGGCCGCAACTCGAGAAAAACCATGAGACTTCCCCCTCGCCGCTGGATGAGGCCCGATTCCCCTGCACTGCGTGCAGAGCAATTCCTTGTTCCACATCAAACGTGAAAGGACCCTTGATTTCCTTAATGGCACTCCAGAGAAAACCCAAGATCACTGTCTCAAGTCTAGAGGGATCCTGAGGTCACTGGAGCAACACGAAAGTGCTCCGTGGACCCCAAATCAACTCGAGATGAGAGCTTAGTCCCTGGCTTCGACTCAAGAGGAATACCAAATTTCCACAAGCACCTCAGGAGGAGGCTTCTCCCAGCTACTGGTATGTGAGAGCGACCCTGAGTTTGTGGCCTCAAGTGGAATGGACACGGAGATGCTCTGACTCGAAGTAAGGCCGGATATCCCTGAAGTGAATTGAATGCAGGCTCGTCTTGCATCTCCCAAGACGAAGGGATGTCTGAATCCCCTGTGGAGACCACAGAGAAAGACCGAGTTCTCCGCCTCATCGCGACCGGAGGCCTCACATCCTTTGAAAACTCGAGAGGTCCGCAGAGATCAATGCTTCCAAAGGAGACGATGCCTGACTCCTCTTGAAAATGGATAGGAGTCCCAGGATCCCTGTGGGACGTGGAAAGGGACCCTGGGTCTCCCGCCTCACGTGGAGACGCGTCAGAATTGCCATGCCAAGACTCGAGGAGAATCCCGAGGTGTCCCTCGCACCTAGGCAGGAGTCCTGACGTCGCTGAACAAACACGTGTCTGGAAGGGCCCTCCCCGTCGTAAATCTAGAATATACCCCAGGTTCCGGCCGCAACTCGAGAAAAACCATGAGACTTTCCCCTTGCCACGAGGTGAGGCCCGATTCCCCTGCACTGCATGCAGAGCAATTCCGTGTTCCACATCAAACATGAAAGGAGCCTTGATTTCCTTGATGGCACTCCAGAGAAAACCCAAGATCACTGTCTAGAGTCTAGAGGGATCCTGAGGTCACTGGAGCAACACGAAAGGGCTCCGTGGACCTCAAATCAACTCGAGATGAGAGCTTAGTCCCTGGCTTCGACTCAAGGGGAATACCAACTTTCCACAAGCACCTCAAGAGGAGGTTTCTCTCAGCTACAGGTATGTGAGAGAGACCATGAGTTTGTGGCCTCAAGTGGAATGGACACGGAAATGCTCTGACTCGAAGTAAGGCCGGATATCCCTGCAGTGAATTGAATGCAGGCTTGTCTTGCATCTCCCAAGACGAAGGGATGTCTGAATCCCCTGTGGAGACCACAGAGAAAGACCTAGTCCTCCGCCTCAACATGACCGGAGGCCTCACATCCTTTGAAAACTCGAGAGGTCCGCGGAGATCAATGCTTCCAAAGGAGACGATGCCTGACTCCTCTTGAAAATGGATAGGAGTCCCAGGATCACTGTGGCACGTGGAAAGGGACCCTGGGTCTCCCGCCTCACGTGGAGACACGTCCCCATTGCCATGCCAAGACTCGAGGAGAATCCCGAGGTGTCCCTCGCACCTAGGCAGGAGTCCTGACGTCGCTGAACAAACACGTGTCTGGAAGGGCCCTCCCCGTCGTAACTGGAGAATATACGCCAGGTTCCGGCCGCAACTCGAGAAAAACTATGAGACTTCCCCCTCGCCGCTGGATGAGGCCCGATTCCCCTGCACTGCGTGCAGAACAATTCCGTGTTCCACATCAAACGTGAAAGGAGCCTTGATTTCCTTGATGGCACTCCAGAGAAAACCCACTATCACTGTCTCAAGTCTAGAGGGATGCTGAGGTCACTGGAGCAACACGAAAGGGCTCCGTGGACCCCTAATCAACTCGAGATGAGAGCTTAGTCCCTGGCTTCGACTCAAGGGGAATACCAACTTTCCACAAGCACCTCAAAAGGAGGCTTCTCTCAGCTACAGGTATGTGAGAGGGACCCTGAGTTTGTGGCCTCAAGTGGAATGGACACGGAGATGCTCTGACTCGAAGTAAGGCCGGATATCACTGCAGTGAATTGAATGCAGGCTCGTCTTGCATCTCCCAAGACTAAGGGATGTCTGAATCCCCTGTGTAGACCACAGAGAAAGACCTAATTTTCCGCCTCATCGCGACCAGAGGCCACACATCCTTTGAAAATTCGAGAAGTCCGCGGAGATCAATGCTTCCAAAGGAGACGATGCCTGACTCCTCTTGAAAATGGATAGGAGTCCCAGCATCCCTGTGGCACGTGGAAAGGGACCCTGGGTCTCCCGCCTCACGTGGAGACGCATCCCCATTGCCATGCCAAGACTCGAGGAGAATCCCGAGGTGTCCCTCGCACCTAGGCAGGAGTCCTGACGTCGCTGAACAAACATGTGTCTGGAAGGGCCCTCCCCGTCGTAACTCGAGAATATACCCCAGGTTCCGGCCGCAACTCGAGAAAAACCATGAGACTTCCCCCTCGCCGCTGGATGAGCCCCGATTCCCCTGCACTGCGTGCAGAGCAATTCCATGTTCCACATCAAACGTGAAAGGAGCCTTGATTTCCTTGATGGCACTCCAGAGAAAACCCAAGATCACTGTCTCAAGTCTAGAGGGATCCTGAGGTCACTGGAGCAACACGAAAGGGCTCCGTGGACCCCAAATCAACTCGAGATGAGAGCTTAGTCCCTGGCTTCGACTCAAGGGGAATACCAAATTTCCACAAGCACCTCACGAGGAGGCTTCTCTCAGCTACAGGTATGTGAGAGGGACCCTGAGTTTGTGGCCTCAAGTGGAATGGACACCGAGATGCTCTGACTCGAAGTAAGGCCGGATATCCCTGCAGTGAATTGAATGCAGGCTCGTCTTGCATCTCACAAGACTAAGGGATGTCTGAATCCCCTGTGGAGACCACAGAGAAAGACCTAATTTTCCGCCTCATCGCGACCAGAGGGCTCACATCCTTTGAAAAATCGAGAGGTCCGCGGAGATCAATGCTTCCAAAGGAGACGATGCCTGACGCCTCTTGAAAATGGATAGGAGTCCCAGCATGCCTGTGGCACGTGGAAAGGGAGCCTGGGTCTCCCACCTCACGTGGAGACGCGTCCCAATTGCCATGCCAAGACTCGAGGAGAATCCCGAGGTGTCCCTCGCACCTAGGCAGGAGTCCTGACGTCGCTGAACAAACACGTGTCTGGAAGGGCCCTCCCCGTCGTAACTCGAGAATATACCCCAGGTTCCAGCCGCAACTCGAGAAAAACCATGAGACTTCCCCTTCACCGCTGGATGAGGCCCGATTCCAATGCACTGCGTGCAGAGCAATTGCAAGTTCCACATCAAACGTGAAAGGAGCCTTGATTTCCCTGATGGCACTCCAGAGAAAACCCAAGATCACTGTCTCAAGTCTAGAGGGATTCTGAGGTCACTGGAGCAACACGAAAGGGCTCCGTGGACCCCAAATCAACTCGAGATGAGAGCTTAGTCCCTGGCTTCGACTCAAGAGGAATACCAAATTTCCACAAGCACCTCAAGAGGAGGCTTCTCTCAGCTACAGGTATGTGAGAGGGACCCTGAGTTTGTGGCCTCAAGTGGAATGGACACGGAGATGCTCTGACTCGAAATAAAGCCGGATATCCCTGCAGTGAATTGAATGCAGGCTCGTCTTGCATCTCCCAAGACGAAGGGATGTCTGAATCCCCTGTGGAGACCACAGAGAAAGACCGAGTTCTCCGCCTCATCGCAACCGGAGGACTCACATCCTTTGAAAACTCGAGAGATCTGCGGAGATCAATGCTTCCAAAGGAGACGATGCCTGACTCCTCTTGAAAATGGATAGGAGTCCCAGGATCCCTGTGGCACGTGGAAAGGGACCCTGGGTCTCCCGCCTCACGTGGAGACGCGCCCCAATTGCCATGCCAAGACTCGAGGAGAATCCCGAGGTGTCCCTCGCACCTAGGCAGGAGTCCTCACGTCGCTGAACAAACACGTGTCTGGAAGGGCTCTCCCCGTCGTAACTCGAGAATATACCCCAGGTTCCGGCCGCAACTCGAGAAAAACCATTAGACTTCCCCATCCCCGCGAGATGAGGCCCGATTCCCCTGCACTGCATGCAGAGCAATTCCGAGTTCCACATCAAACGTGAAAGGAGCCTTGATTTCCTTGATGGCTCTCCAGAGAAAACCCAAGATCATTGTCTCAAGTCTAGAGTGATCCTGAGGTCACTGGAGCAACAGGAAAGGGCTCCGTGGACCCCAAATCAACTCGAGATGAGAGCTTAGTCCCTGGCTTCGACTCAAGGGGAATACCAACTTTCCACAAGCACCTGAAGAGGAGGCTTCTCTCAGCTATGGGTATGTGAGAGGGATACTGAGTTTGTGGCCTCAAGTGGAATGGACACCGAGATGCTCTGACTCGAAGTAAGGCCGGATATCCCTGCAGTGAATTGGATGCAGGCTCGTCTTGCATCTCCGAAGACGAAGGGTTGTCTGAATCCCCTGTGGAGACCACAGAGAAAGACCTAGTCCTCCGCCTCAAGGCGACTGGAGGCCTCACATCCTTTGAAAATTCGAGAGGTCCGCGGAGATCAATGCTTCCAAAGGAGACGATGCCTGAGTCCTCTTGAAAATGGATAGAAGTCCCAGGATCCCTGTGGCACGTGGAAAGGGACCCTGGGTCTCCCGCCTCACGTGGAGACGCGTCCCAATTGCCATGCCAAGACTCGAGGAGAATCCCGAGGTGTCCCTCCTACCTAGGCAGGAGTCCTGACGTCGCTAAACAATCACGTGTTTGGAAGGGCCCTCCCCGTCGTAACTCGAGAATATACCCCAGGTTCCGGCTGCAAATCGAGAAAAACCATGAGACTTCCCCCTCGCCGCGATATGAGGCCCGATTCTCCTGCCCTGCGTGCAGAGCAATTCCGTATTCCACATCAAACGTGAAAGGAGCCTTGATTTCCTTGATGGCACTCCAGAGAAAACCCAAGATCACTGTCTCAAGTCTAGAGGGATCGTGAGGTCACTGGAGCAACACGAAAGGGCTCCGTGGACCCCAAATCAACTCGAGAAGAGAGCTTAGTCCCTGGCTTTAAATCGAGAGGAATACCAAATTTCCACAAGCACCTCAAGAGGAGGCTTCTCTCAGCTAATGGTATGTGAGAGGGACCCTGAGTTTGTCGCCTCAAGTGGAATGTCCACCGAGATGCTCTGACTCAAAGTAAGGCCAGATATCCCTGCATTGAATTGAATGCAGGCTCGTCTTGCATCTCCCAAGACGAAGGGATGTCTGAATCCCCTGTGGAGACCACAGAGAAAGACCGAGTTCTCCGCCTCATCTCGACCGGAGGCCTCACATCCTTTGAAAACTCGAGAGGTCCGCGGAGATCAATGCTTCCAAAGGAGAAGATGCCTGACCCTTCTTGAAAATGGATAGGAGTCCCAGGATCCCTGTGGCACGTGGAAAGGGACCCTGGGTCTCCCGCGTCACGTGGAGACGCGTCCCAATTGCCATGCCAAGACTCGAGGAGAATCCCGAGGTGTCCTTCGCACCTAGGCAGGAGTCCTGATGTCGCTGAACAAACACGTGTCTAGAAGGGACCTCCCCGTCGTTACTCGAGAATATACCCCAGGTTCCGGGCGCAACTCGAGAAAAACCATGAGATTTCCCCCTCGCCGTGAGTTGAGGCCCGATTCCCCTGCACTGCATGCAGAGCAATTCCGTGTTCCACATCAAACGTGAAAGGACCCTTGATTTCGTTGATGGCACTCCAGAGAAAACCCAAGATCACTGTCTAGAGTCTAGAGGGATCCTGAGGTCACTGGAGCAACACGAAAGGGCTCCGTGGACCTCAAATCAACTCGAGATGAGAGCTTAGTCCCTGGCATCGACTCAAGGGGAATACCAACTTTCCACAAGCACCTCAAGAGGAGGCTTCTCTCAGCTACAGGTATGTGAGAGAGACCATGAGTTTGTGGCCTCAAGTGGAATGGACACGGAAATGCTCTGACTCGAAGTAAGGCCGGATATCCCTGCAGTGAATTGAATGCAGGCTCGTCTTGCATCTCCCAAGACGAAGGGATGTCTGAATCCCCTGTGGAGACCACAGACAAAGACCTAGTCCTCCGCCTCAACATGACCGGAGGCCTCACATCCTTTGAAAACTCGAGAGGTCCGCGGAGATCAATGCTTCCAAAGGAGACGATGCCTGACTCCTCTTGAAAATGGATAGGAGTCCCAGGATCACTTTGGCACGTGGAAAGGGACCCTGGGGCTCCCGCCTCACGTGGAGTCGCGTCCCCATTGCCATGCCAAGACTCGAGGAGAATGCCGAGGTGTCCCTCGCACCTAGGCAGGAGTCCTGACATCGCTGAACAAACACGTGTCTGGAAGGGCCCTCCCCGTCGTAAATGGAGAATATACCCCAGGTTCCGGCCGCAACTCGAGAAAAACTATGAGACTTCCCCCTCGCCGCTGGATGAGGCCCGATTCCCCTGCACTGCGTGCAGAGCAATTCCGTGTTCCACATCAAACGTGAAAGGAGCCTTGATTTCCTTGATGGCACTCCAGAGAAAACCCAAGATCACTGTCTCAAGTCTAGAGGGATCCTGAGGTCACTGGAGCAACACGAAAGGGCTCCGTGGACCCCAAATCAACTCGAGATGAGAGCTTAGTCCCTGGCTTCGACTCAAGGGGAATACCAACTTTCCACAAGCACCTCAAGAGGAGGCTTCTCTCAGCTACAGGTATGTGAGAGGGACCCTGAATGTGTGGCCTCAAGTGGAATGGACACCGAGATGCTCTGACTCGAAGTAAGGCCTGATATCCCTGCAGTGAATTGAATGCAGGTTCGTCTTGTATCTCCCAAGACGAAGGGTTGTCTGAATCCCATGTGGAGACCACAGAGAAAGACCTAGTACTCCGCCTCAACGCGACCGGAGGCCTCACATCCTTTGAAAACTCGAGAGATCCGGGGAGATCAATGCTTCCAAATGAGACGATGCCTGACTCCTCTTGAAAATGGATAGGAGTCCCAGGATCCGTGTGGCACGTGGAAAGGGACCCTGGGTCTCCCGCCTCACGTGGAGACGCGTCCCAATGGCAATGCCAAGACTCGAGGAGAATCCCGAGGTGTCCCTGGCACCTAGGCAGGCGTCCTGACGTCGCTGTGCAAACACGTGTCTGGAAGGGCCCTCCCCGTAGTAAATTGAGAATGTACCCCAGGTTCCGGCCGCAACTCGAGAAAAATCATGAGACTTCCCCCTCGCCGCGAGATGAGGCCCGATTCCCCTGCACTGCGTGCAGAGCAATTCCGTGTTCCACATCAAACGTGAAAGGAGCCTTGATTTCTTTGATGACACTCCAGAGAAAACCCAAGATCAGTGTCTCAAGTCTAGAGAGATCCTGAGGTCACTGGAGCAAAGGAAAGGGCTCCATGGACCCTAAATCAACTCGAGATGAGAGCTTAGTCCCTGGCTACGACTCAAGGGGAATACCAACTTTCCACAAGCACCTCAAGAGGAGGCTTCCTTCAGCTACAAGTATGTGAGAGGGACCCTGAGTTTGTGGCCTCAAGTAGAATGGACACCGAGATGCTCTGACTCGAAGTAAGGCCGGATATCCCTGCAGTGAATTGAATGCAGGCTCGTTTTGCATCTCCCAAGACGAAGGGGTGTCTGAATCCCTCGTGGAGACCACAGAGAAAGACCTAGTTCTCCGCCTCATCGCGACCGGAGGCCTCACATCCTTTGAAAACTCGAGAGGTCCGGGGAGATCAATGCTTCAAAAGGAGACAATGCCTGACTCTTCTTGAAAATGGATAGGAGTCTCAGGATCGCTTTGGCACGTGGAAAGAGACACTGGGTCTTCCGCCTCACGTGGAGACCCGTCCCAATTGCCTTGCCAAGACTCGACGAGTATCCCGAGGTGTCCCTCGCACCTAGGCAGGAGTCCTGACTTCGCTGAACAAACACGTGTCTGGAAGGGCCCTCCCCGTAGTAACTTTAGAATGTACACCAGGTTCCGGCCGCAACTCGAGAAAAACCATGAGACATCCCCCTCGCCGCGAGATGTGGTCCGGTTCCCCTGCACAGCGTGCAGAGCAATTCCGTGTTCCACATCAAACGTGAAAGGAGCCTTGATTTCCTTGATGGCACTCCAGAGAAAACCCAAGATCACTGTCTCAAGTCTAGAGGGATCCTGAGGTCACTGGAGGAACAGGAAAGGGCTCCGTGGACCCTAAATCAACTCGAGATGAGAGCTTAGTCCCTGGCTTCGACTCAAGGGTCATACCAACTTTCCACAAGCACCTCAAGAGCAGGCTTCTCTCAGCTACAAGTATGTGAGAGGGACCCTGAGTTTGTGGCCTCAAGTGGAATTGACACGAGATGCTCTGACTCGAAGTAAGGCCGGATATCCCTGCAGTGAATTGAATGCAAGCTCGTCTTGCATCTCCCAAGACGAAGGGATGTCTGATTCCCCTGTGGAGACCACAGAGAAAGACATAGTTCTCCGCCTCCTCGCGACCAGAGGCCTCACATCCTTTGAAAACTCGAGAGGTCCGCGGAGATCAATGATTCCAAAGGAGACGATGCCTGACTCCTCTTGAAAATGGATAGGAGTCCCAGGATCCCTGTGGCACGTGGAAAGGGACCCTGGGTCTCCCGCCTCACGTGGAGACGCGTCCCAATTGCCATGCCAAAACTCGAGGAGAATCCCGAGGTGTCCCTCGAACCTAGGCAGGGGTCCTGACGTCGCTGAACAAACACGTGTCTGGAAGGGCCCTCCCCGTCGTAACTCGAGAATATACCCCAGGTTCCGGCCGCAACTCGAGAAAAACCATGAGACTTCCCCCTCGCCGTGAGATGAGGCCCGATTCCCCTGCACTGCGTGCAGAGCAATTCCGTGTTCCACATCAAACGTGAAAGGAGCCTTGATTTCCTTGATGGCACTCCAGAGATAACCCAAGATCACTGTCTCAAGTCTAGAGGGATCCTGAGGTCACTGTAGCAACACAAAAGGGCTCCGTGGACCCCAAATCACCTCGAGATGAGAGCTTAGTCCCTGGCTTCGACTCAAGAGTCATATCAACTTGCCACAAGCACCTGAAGAGGAGGCTTCTCTCAGCTACAGGTATGTGAGAGGGACCTTGAATTTGTGGCCTCAAGTGGAATGGACACCGAGATGCTCTGGCTAGAAGTAAGGCCGGATATCCCTGCAGTGAATTGAATGCAGGCTCGTCTTGCATCTCCGAAGAAGAAGGGATGTCTGATTCCCCTGTGGAGACCACAGAGAAAGACCTAGTTCT
Source organism: Dama dama (assembly GCF_033118175.1). Taxonomy (NCBI): domain Eukaryota; kingdom Metazoa; phylum Chordata; class Mammalia; order Artiodactyla; family Cervidae; genus Dama; species Dama dama. The sequence continues at coordinate 5,107,333 of NC_083697.1, read as the reverse complement.
CCCTCTCATGGCGACCGGAAGCATCACATCTTTGAAAACTCGAGAGGTCCGCGGAGATCAATGCTTCCTAAGGAGACGATGCCTGACTCCTCTTGAAAATGGATAGGAGTCCAAGAATCCCTGTGGCACGTGGAACGGGACCCTGGGTCTCCCGCCTCACGTGGAGACTTGTCCTAATTGCCATGCCAAGACTCGAGGAGAATCCCGAGGTGTTCCTCGCACCTAGGCACTAGTCCTGACGTCGCTGAACAAACACTTGTCTGGAAGGGCCCTCCCCGTCGTAACTCAAGAATATACCCCAGGTTCCGGCCGCAACTCGAGAAAAACCATAAGACTTCCCCCTCGCCTTGAGATGTGGCCCGATTCTCCTGCACTGCGTGCAGACCAATTCCGTGTTCCACAACAAACGTGAAAGGAGCCTTGATTTCCTTGATGGCACTCCAGAGAAAACCCAAGATCACTGGCTCAAGTCTAGAGGGATCCTGAGGTCACTGGAGCAACACGAAAGGGATCCGTGGACCCCAAATCAACTCGAGATGAGCGCTTAGTCCCTGGCTTCGATTCAAGGGGAATACCAACTTTCCACAAGCACCTCAAGAGGAGGCTTCTCTCAGCTACAGGTATGTGAGAGGGACCCTGAGTTTGTGGCCTCAAGTGGAATGGACACCGAGATGCTCTGACTCGAAGTAAGGCCGGATATCCCTGCAGTGAATTGAATGCCGGCTCGTCTTGCATCTCCCAAGACGAAGGGATGTCTGAATCCCCTGTGGAGACCACAGAGAAAGACCTAGTCCTCCGCTTCATCGCGACCGGAGGCCTCACATCCTTCGAAAACTCGAGAGGTCCGCTGAGATCAATGCTTCCAAAGGAGGCGATGCCTGACTCCTCTTGAAAATGGATAGGAGTCCCAGGATCCCTGTGGCACGTGGAAAGGGACCCTGGGTCTCCCGCCTCACGTGGAGACGCCTCCCAATTGCCATGCCAAGACTCGAGGAGAATCCCGAGGTGTCCCTCGCACCTAGGCAGGAGTCCTGACGTCGTTGAACAAACACGTGTCTGGAAGGGCCCTCCCCGTCTTAACTCGAAAATATACCCCAGGTTCCGGCCGCAACTCGAGAAAAACCATGAGAGTTCCCCCTCGCCGAGAGATGAGGCCCGAATCCCCTGCACTGCGTGCAGAGCAATACCGTGTTCCACATCAAACGTGAAAGGAGCCTTGATTTCCTTGATGGCACTCCAGAGAAAACCCAAGATCACTGGCTCAAGTCTAGAGGGATCCTGAGGTCACTGGAGCAACACGAAAGGGATCCGTGGACCCCAAATCAACTCGAGATGAGAGCTTAGTCCCTGCCTTCGACTCAACTGGGATACCAACTTTCCACAAGCACCTCAAGAGGAGGCTTCTCTCAGCTACAGGTATGTGAGAGGGACCCTGAGTTTGTGGCCTCAAGTGGAATGGACACCGAGATGCTCTGACTCGAAGTAAGGCCGGATATCCCTGCAGTGAATTGAATGCAGGCTCGTCTTGCATCTCGCAAGACGAAGGGATGTCTGAATCCCCTGTGGAGACCACAGAGAAAGACCTAGTCCTCCGCCTCAACGCGAACGGAGGCCTCACGTCCTTTGAAAACTCGAGAGGTCCGAGGAGATCAATGCTTCCAAAGGAGACGATGCCTGACTCCTCTTGAAAGTGGATAGGAGTCCCAGGATCCCTGTGGCACGTGGAAAGGGACCCTGGGTCTCCCGCCTCACGTGGAGACGCATCCCAATTGCCATGTCAAGACTCGAGGAGAATCCCGAGGTGTCCCTCGCACCTAGGCAGAAGTCCTGACGTCGCTGAACAAACACGTGTCTGGAAGGGCCCTCCCCGTCGTAACACGAGAATATACCCCAGGTTCCGGCCGCAACTCGAGAGAAACCATGAGACTTCCCATTCGCCGCGAGATAAGGCCCGATTCACCTGCACTGCATGCAGAGCAATTCCGTGTTCCACATCAAACGTGAAAGGACCCTTGATTTCCTTGATGGCACTCCAGAGAAAACCCAAGATCACTGTCTCAAGTCTAGAGGGATCCTGAGGTCACTGGAGCAAAAGGAAAGGGCTCCGTGGACCCCAAATCAACTTGAGATGAGAGCTTCGTCCCTGGCTTCGACTCAAGAGGAATACGAACTTTCCACAAGCCCCTCAAGAGGAGGCTTCTCTCAGCTACAAGTATGTGAGAGGGACCCTGAGTTTGTGGCCTCAAGTGGAATGGACACCGAGATGCTTTGACTCGAAGTAAGGCCGGATATCCCTGCAGTGAATTGAATGCAGGCTCGGCTTGCATCTCCCAAGACGAAGGGATATCTGAATCCCCTGTGGAGACCACAGAGAAAGACCTAATTCTCCGCCTCATCGCGACCGGAGGCCTCACACCCTTCGAAAACTCGAGAGGTCCACGGAGATCAATGCTTCCAAAGGAGTCGATGCCTGACTCCTCTTGAAGTGGATAGGAGTCCCAGGATCCCTGTGGCACGTGGAAAGGGACACTGGGTCTCCCGCCTCACGTGGAGACGCGTCCGAATTGCCATGCCAAGACTAGAGGAGAATCCCGAGGTATCCCTCGCATCTAGGCAGGAGTCCTGACTTCGCTGAACAAACACGTGTCTGGAAGGGCCCTCCCCGTCGTAACTCGAGAATATATCCCAGGTTCCGGCGGCAACTCGAGAAAAACCATGAGAGTTCCCCCTCGCCGAGAGATGAGGCCCGAATCCCCTGCACTGCGTGCAGAGCAATTCCGTGTTCCACATCAAACGTGAAAGCAGCCTTGATTTCCTTGATGGCACTCCAGAGAAAACCCAAGATCACTGTCTCAAGTCTAGAGGGATCCTGAGGTCACTGGAGCAACACGAAAGGGCTCCGTGGACCCCAAACCAACTCGAGATGAGAGCTTAGTCCCTCGCTTAGACTCAAGAGGAATACCAACTTTCCACAAGCACCTCAAGAGGAGGCTGCTCTCAGCTACAGGTATGTGAAAGGAACCCTGAGTTTGTGGCCTCAAGTGCAATGAACACCGAGATGCTCTGACTCGATGTAAGGCCGGATATCCCTGCAGTGAATTGAATGCAGGCTCGTCTTGCATCTCGCAAGACGAAGGGATGTCTGAATCCCCTGTGGAGACCACAGAGAAAAATCTAGTCCTCCGCCTCATCGTGACCGGAGGCCTCACATCCTTTGAAAACTTGAGAGGTCTGCAGAGATGAATGCTTCCAAAGGAGACGATGGCTGACTCCTCTTGAAAATGGATAGGAGTCCCAGGATCACTGTGGCACGTGGAAAGGGACACTTGGTCTCCCGCCTCACGTGGAGACGCGTCCCAATTGCCATGCCAAGACTCGAGGAGAATCCCGAGGTGTCCCTCGCACCTAGGCAGGAGTCCTGAGGTCGGTGAACAAACACGTGTCTGGAAGGGCCCTCCCCGTCGTAACTCGAGAATATACCCCAGGTTCAGGCCGCAACTCGAGAAAAACCATGAGACTTCCCCCTCGCCGCGAGATGAGGCCCGATTCCACTGCACTGCGTGCAGAGCAATTCCGTATTCCACATCAAAAATGAAAGGAGCCTTGATTTCCTTGATGGCACTCCAGAGAAAACCCAAGATCACTGTTTCAAGTCTAGAGGGATCCTGAGGTCACTGGAGCAACACGAAAGGGCTCCGTGGACCCCAAATCAACTCGAGTGGAGAGCTTAGTCCCTGGCTTCCACTCAAGAGGAATACCAACTTTCCACAATCACCTCAAGAGGAGGCTTCTCTCAGCTACAGGTATGTGAGTGGGCCCCTGAGTTTGTGGCCTCAAGTGGAATGGACACCGAGATGCTCTGACTCGAAGTAAGGCCGGATATCCCTGCAGTGAATTGAATGCAGGCTCGTCTTGCATCTCCCAAGACGAAGGGATGTCTGAATCCCCTGTGGAGACCACAGAGAAAGACCGAGTTCTCCGCCTCATCGCGACCGGAGGCCTCACATCCTTTGAAAACTCGAGAGGTCCGTGGAGATCAATGCTTCCAAAGGAGACGATGCCTGACTCCTCTTGAAAATGGATAGGAGTCCCAGGATCCCTGTGGCACGTGGAACGGGACCCTGGGTCTCCCGCCTCACGTGGAGACGCGTCCAAATTGCCATGCCAAGACTCGAGGAGAATCCCGAAGTGTCCCTCGCACCTAGGCAGGAGTCCTCACGTCGCTGAACAAACCTGTGTCTGGAAGGGCCCTCCCCGTCGTAACTCGAGAATATACCCCAGGTTCCGGCCGCAACTCGAGAAAAATCATGAGACTTCCCCCTCGCCGCTGGATGAGGCCCGATTCCCCTGCACTGCGTGCAGACCAATTCCGTGTTCCACATCAAACGTGAAAGCAGCCTTGATTTCCTTAATGGCACTCCAGAGAAAACCCAAGATCACTGTTTCAAGTCTAGAGGGATCCTGAGGTCACTGTAGCAACAGGAAAGGGCTCCGTGGACCCCAAATCTACTCGAAATGAGAGCTTAGTCCCTGGATTCGACTCAAGAGGAATACCAACTTTCCACAAGCACCTCAAGAGGATGCTTCTCTCAGCTACAGGTATGTCAGAGGGACCCTGAGTTTGTGGCCTCAAGTGGAATGGACACCAAGATGCTCTGACTCGAATTAAGGCCGGATATCCCTGCAGTGAATTGAATGCAGGCTCGTCTTGCATCTCCCAAGACGAAGGGTTGTCTGAATCCCCTGTGGAGCCCACAGAGAAAGACCTAGTCCTCCGCCTCAACGCAACCGGAGGCCTCACATCCTTTGAAAACTCGAGAGGTCCGCGGAGATCAATACTTCCGAAGGAGACGATGCCTGACTCCTCTTGAAAATGGATAGGAGTCCCAGGATCCCTGTGGCACGTGGAAAGGGACACTGGGTCTCCCGCCTCACGTGGAGACGCGTCCAAATTGCCATGCCAAGACTCGAGGAGAATCCCGAGGTGTCCCTCGCACCTAGGCAGGAGTCCTCACGTCGCTGAACAAAACTGTGTCTGGAAGGGCCCTCCCCGTCGTAACTCGAGAATATACACCAGGTTCCGGCCGCAACTCGAGAAAAACCATGAGACTTCCCCCTCGCCGCTGGATGAGGCCCGATTCCCCTGCACTGCGTGCAGACCAATTCCGTGTTCCACATCAAACGTGAAAGCAGCCTTGATTTCCTTAATGGCACTCCAGAGAAAACCCAAGATCACTGTTTCAAGTCTACAGGGATCCTGAGGTCACTGTAGCAACAGGAAAGGGCTCCGTGGACCCCAAATCAACGCGAGATGAGAGCTTAGTCCCTGGCTTCGACTCAAGAGGAATACCAACTTTACACAAGCCCCTCAAGAGGAGGCTACTCTCAGCTAATGGTATGTGAGAGGGACCCTGAGTTTGTCGCCTCAAGTGGAATGGACACCGAGATGCTCTGACTCGAAGTAAGGCCGGATATCCCTGCAGTGAATTGAATGCAGGCTCGTCTTGCATCTCCCAAGATGAAGGGATGTCAGAATCCCCTGTGGAGACGACAGAGAAAGACCTAGTCCTCCGCCTCATCGAGACGGGAGGCATCACATCCTTTGAAAACTCGAGAGGTCTGCGGAGATCAATGCTTCCAAAGGAGACGATGCCTGACTCTTCTTGAAAAGGATAGAAGTCCCAGGATCCCTGTGGCACGTGGAAAGGGACCCTGGGTCTCCCGCCTCACGTGGATACGCATCCCCATTGCCATGCCAAGACTCGAGGAGAATCCCGAGGTGTCCCTCGCACCTAGGCAGGAGTCCTGACGTCGCTGAACAAACACGTGTCTGGAAGGGCCCTCCCCGTCGTAACTCGAGAATATACCCAAGGTTCCGGCCGCACTCGAGAAAAACCATGACACTTCCCCATCGCCGCGAGATGAGGCCCGATTCCCCTGCCCTGCGTGCAGAGCAATTCCGTATTCCACATCAAAAATGAAAGGAGCCTTGATTTCCTTGATGGCACTCCAGAGAAAACCCAAGATCACTGTCTCAAGTCTAGAGGGATCCTGAGGTCACTGGAGCAACACGAAAGGGCTCCGTGGACCCCAAATCAACTCGAGATGAGAGCTTAGTCCCTGGCTTCAAATCGAGAGGAATACCAACTTTCCACAAGCACCTCAAGAGGAGGCTACTCTCAGCTAATGGTATGTGAGAGGGACCCTGAGTTTGTCGCCTCTAGTGGAATGGACACCGAGATGCTCTAACTCGAAGTAAGGCCAGATATCCCTGCAGTGAATTGAATGCAGGCTCGTCTTGCATCTCCCAAGACGAAGGGATGTCTGAATCCCCTGTGGAGACCACAGAGAAAGACCTAGTCCTCCGCCTCATCGTGACCAGAGGCCTCACATCCTTTGAAAACTCGAGAGGTCTGCAGAGATCAATGCTTCCAAAGGAGACGATGCCTGACTCCTCTTGAAAATGGATAGGAGTCCCAGGATCCCTGTGGCACGTGGAAAGGGACACTGGGTCTCCCGCCTCACGTGGAGACGCGTCCTAATTGCCATGCCAAGACTCGAGGAGAATCCCGAGGTGTCCCTCGCACCTAGGCAGGAGTCCTGACGTCGCTGAACAAACACGTGTCTGGAAGGGCCCTCCCCGTCGTAACTCGAGAATATACCCCAGGTTCCGGCCGCAACTCGAGAAAAACCATGAGACTTCCCCCTCGCCGCGAGTTGAGGCCCGATTCCTCTGCACTGCGTGCAGAGCAATTCCGTGTTCCACTTCAAACGTGAAAGGAGCCTTGATTTACTTGATGGCACTCCAGAGAAAACCCAACATCACTGTCTCAAGTCTAGAGGGATCATGAGGTCACTGGAGCAACACGAAAGGGCTCCATGGACCCCAAATCAACTCGAGATGAGAGCTTAGTCCCTGGCTTAGACTCAAGAGGAATACCAACTTTCCACAAGCACCTCAAGAGGAGGCTTCTCTCACCTAATGGTATGTGAGAGGGACCCTGAGTTTGTCGCCTCAAGTGGAATGGACACCGAGATGCTCTGACTCAACGTAAGGCCAGATATCCCTGCAGTGAATTGAATGCAGGCTCGTCTTGCATCTCCCAAGACGAAGGGTTGTCTGAATCCCCTGTGGAGCCCACAGAGAAAGACATAATTTTCCGCTTCATCGCGACCGGTGGCCTCACATCCTTTGAAAATTCGAGAGGTCCGCGGAGATCAATGCTTCCAAAGGAGACGATGCCTGACTCCTCTTGAAAATGGATAGGAGTCCCAGGATCCCTGTGGCTCGTGGAAAGGGACCCTGGTTCTCCCGGCTCACGTGGAGATGCGTCCAAATTGCCATGCCAAGACTCGAGGAGAATCCCGAGGTGTCCCTCGCACCTAGGCAAGAGTCCTCACGTCGCTGAACAAAACCGTGTCTGGAAGGGCCCTCCCCGTCGTAACTCGAGAATATACCCCAGGTTCCGGCCGCAACTCGAGAAAAACCATGAGACTTCCCCCTCCCCGCGAGATGAGGCCCGATTCCCCTGCACTGAGTGCAGACCAATTCCGTGTTCCACATCAAACGTGAAAGGAGCCTTGATTTCCTTAATGGCACTCCAGAGAAAACCCAAGATCACTGTCTCAAGTCTAGAGGGATCCTGAGGTCACTGTAGCAACACAAAAGGGCTCCGTGGACCCCAAATCAACTCGAGATGAGAGCTTAGTCCCTGGCTTCGACTCAAGAGGAATACCAACTTTCCACAAGCACCTCAAGAGGAGGCTTCTCTCAGCTAATGGTATGTGAGAGGGACCCTGAGTTTGTGGCCTCAAGTGCAATGGACACCGAGATGCTCTGACAAGAAGTAAGGCTGGATATCCCTGCAGTGAATTGAATGCAGGCTCGTCTTGCATCTCCCAAGACGAAGGGATGTCTGAATACCCTGTGGATACCACAGAGAAAGACCTAGTCCTCTGCCTCATCGTGACCGGAGGCCTCACATCCTTTGAAAACTCGAGAGGTCTGCAGAGATCAATGCTTCCAAAGGAGACGATGCCTGACTCCTCTTGAAAATGGATAGGAGTCCCAGGATCACTGTGGCACGTGGAAAGGGACACTGGGTCTCACGCCTCACGTGGAGACGCGTCCCAATTGCCATGCCAAGACTCGAGGAGAATCCCGAGGTGTCCCTCGCACCTAGGCAGGAGTCCTGACGTCCCTGAACAAACACGTGTCTGGAAGGGCCCTCCCCGTCGTAACTCGAGAATATACCCCAGGTTCCGGCCGCAACTCGAGAAAAACCATGAGACTTCCCCATCGCCGCGAGATTAGGACAGATTCCCCTGCCCTGCGTGCAGAGCAATTCCGTATTCCACATCAAAAATGAAAGGAGCCTTGATTTCCTTGATGGCACTCCAGAGAAAACCCAAGATCACTGTCTCAAGTCTAGAGGGATCCTTAGGTCACTGGAGCAACACGAAAGGGCTCCGTGGACCCCAAATTAACTCGAGATGAGAGCGTAGTCCCTGGCTTCAAATCGAGAGGAATACCAACTTTCCACAAGCACCTCAAGAGGAGGCTTCTCTCAGCTAATGGTATGTGAGAGGGACCCTGAGTTTGTCACCTCAAGTGGAATGGACACCGAGATTCTCTGACTCAAAGTAAGGCCAGATATCCCTGCAGTGAATTGAATGCAGGCTCGTCTTGCATCTCCCAAGACGAAGGGATGTCTGAATCCCCTGTGGAGACCACAGAAAAAGACCTAGTCCTCCGTCTCATCGTGAACGGAGACCTCACATCCTTTGAAAACTCGAGAGGTCTGCGGAGATCAATGCTTCCAAAGTAGACGACGCCTGACGCCTCTTGAAAATGGATAGGAGTCCCAGGATCCCTGTGGCACGTGGAAAGGGACCCTGGGTCTCTCGCCTCACCTGGAGACGCCTCCCAATTGCCATGCCAAGACTTGAGGAGAATCCCGAGGTGTCCCACGCACCTAGGCAGGAGTCCTGACGTCGCTGAACAAACACGTGTCTGGAAGGGCCCTCCCCGTCGTAACTCGAGAATATACCCCAGGTTCCGGCCGCAACACGAGAAAAACCATGAGACTTCCCCCTCGCCGCGAGATGAGGCCCGATTCCCCTGCAATGCGTGCAGAACAATTCCGTGTTCCACATCAAACGAGAAAGGAGCCTTGATTTCCTTGATGGCACTCCAGAGAAAACCCAAGATCACTGTCTCAAGTCTAGAGGGATCCTGAGGTCACTGGAGCAACACGAAAGGGCTCCGTGGACCCCAAATCAACTCGAGATGAGAGATTAGTCCCTGGCTTCAACTCAATAGGAATACGAACTTTCCACAAGCCCCTCAAGAGGAGGCTTGTCTCAGCTACAGGTATGTGAGAGGGACCCTGAGTTTGTGGCCTCAAGTGGAATGGACACCGAGATGCTCTGACTCGAAGTAAGGCCGGATATCCCTGCAGTGAATTGAATGCAGGCTCATCTTGCATCTCCCAAGACGAAGGGATGTCTGAATCCCCTGTGCAGAACACAGAGAAAGACCTAGTCCTCCGCCTCAATGCGACCGGAGGCCTCACATCCTTTGAAAACTCGAGAGGTCCGCGGAGATCAATGCTTCCAAAGGAGACGATGCCTGACTCCTCTTGAAAATGGATAGGAGTCCCAGGATCCCTGTGGCACGTGGAAAGGGACCGTGGGTCTCCCGCTTCACGTGGAGACGCGTCCCAATTGCCATGCCAAGACTTGAGGAGAATCCCGAGGTGTCCCTCGCACCTAGGCAGGAGTCCTGACGTCGCTGAACAAACCCGTGTCTGGAAGGGCCCTCCCCGTCGTAACTCGAGAATATACCCCAGGTTCCGGCCGCAATTCGAGAAAAACCTTGAGACTTCCCCCTCGCAGCGACATGAGGCCCGATTCCCCTGCACTGCGTGCAGAGCAATTCCGTGTTCCACATCAAACGTGAAAGGAGCTTTGATTTCCTTAATGGCACTCCAGAGGAAACCCAAGATCACTGTCTCAAGTCTAGAGGGATCCTGAGGTCACTGTAGCAACACGAAAGGGCTCCGTGGACCCCAAATCAACTCGAGATGAGAGCTTAGTCCCTGGCTTCCACTCAAGAGGAATACCAACTTTCCACAAGCACCTCAAGAGGAGGCTTCTCTCAGCTACAGGTATGTGAGAGGGACCCTGAGTTTGTGGCCTCAAGTGGAATGGCCACCGAGATGCTCTGACTCGAAGTAAGGCCGGATATCCCTGCAGTGAATTGAATGCAGGCTCGTCTTGCATCTCCCAAGACGAAGGGTTGTCTGAATCCCCTGTGGAGCCCACAGAGAAAGACCTAGTCCTACGCCTCAACGCGACCGGAGGCCTCACATCCTTTGAAAACTCGAAAGGTCCGCGGAGATCAATACTTCCGAAGGAGACGATGCCTGACTCCTCTTGAAAATGGATAGGAGTCCCAGGATCCCTGTGGCACGTGGAAAGGGACACTGGGTCTCCCGCCTCACGTGGAGACGCGTCCCAATTGCCATGCCAAGACTCGAGGAGAATCCCGAGGTGTCCCTCGCACCTAGGCAGGAGTCCTGACGTCGCTGAACAAACACGTGTCTGGAAGGGCCCTCCCCGTCGTAACTCGAGAATATACCCCAGGTTCCGGCTGCAACTCGAGAAAAACCATGAGACTTCACTATCGCCGCGAGATGAGGCCCGATTCCCCTGCCCTGCGTGCAGAGCAATTCCGTATTCCACATCAAAAATAAAAGGAGCCTTGATTTCCTTGATGGCACTCCAGAGAAAACCCAAGATCACTGTCTCAAGTCTAGAGGGATCCTGAGGTCACTGGAGCAACACGAAAGGGCTCCGTGGACCCCAAATCAACTCGAGATGAGAGCTTAGTCCATGGCTTCAAATCGAGAGGAATACCAACTTTCCACAAGCACCTCAAGAGAAGGCTTCTCTCAGCTAATGGTATGTGAGAGGGACCCTGAGTTTGTCGCCTCAAGTGGAATGGACACCGAGATGCTCTGACTCAACGTAAGGCCAGATATCCCTGCAGTGAATTGAATGCAGGCTCGTCTTGCATCTCCCAAGACGAAGGGATGTCTGAATCCCCTGTGGAGACCACAGAGAAAGACATAATTTTCCACCTCATCGCGACCCGTGGCCTCACATCCTTTGAAAATTCGAGAGGTCCGCGGAGATCAATGCTTCCAAAGGAGACGATGCCTGACTCCTCTTGAAAATGGATAGGAGTCCCAGGATCCCTGTGGCTCGTGGAAAGGGACCCTGGTTCTCCCGACTCACGTGGAGATGCGTCCAAATTGCCATGCCAAGACTCGAGGAGAATCCCGAGGTGTCCCTCGCACCTAGGCAAGAGTCCTCACGTCGCTGAACAAAACCGTGTCTGGAAGGGCCCTCCCCGTCGTAACTCGAGAATATACCCCAGGTTCCGGCCGCAACTCGAGAAAAACCATGAGACTTCCCCCTCCCCGCGAGATGAGGCCCGATTCCCCTGCACTGAGTGTAGACCAATTCCGTGTTCCACATCAAACGTGAAAGGAGCCTTGATTTCCTTAATGGCACTCCAGAGAAAACCCAAGATCACTGTCTCAAGTCTAGAGGGATCCTGAGGTCACTGTAGCAACACAAAAGGGCTCCGTGGACCCCAAATCAACTCGAGATGAGAGCTTAGTCCCTGGCTTCGACTCAAGAGGAATACCAACTTTCCACAAGCACCTCAAGAGGAGGCTTCTCTCAGCTAATGGTATGTGAGAGGGACCCTGAGTTTGTGGCCTCAAGTGGAATGGACACCGAGATGCTCTGACTCGAAGTAAGGCTGGATATCCCTGCAGTGAATTGAATGCAGGCTCGTCTTGCATCTCCCAAGACGAAGGGATGTCTGAATACCCTGTGGATACCACAGAGAAAGACCTAGTCCTCTGCCTCATCGTGACCGGAGGCCTCACATCCTTGGAAAACTCGAGAGGTCCGCGGAGATCAATACTTCCGAAGGAGACGATGCCTGACTCCTCTTGAAAATGGATAGGAGTCCCAGGATCCCTGTGGCACGTGGAAAGGGACACTGGGTCTCCCGCCTCACGTGGAGACGCGTCCCAATTGCCATGTCAAGACTCGAGGAGAATCCCGAGGTGTCCCTCGCACCTAGGCAGGAGTCCTGACGTCGCTGAACAAACACGTGTCTGGAAGGGCCCTCCCCGTCGTAACTCGAGAATATACCCCAGGTTCCGGCCGCAACTCGAGAAAAACCATGAGATTTCCCCCTCGCCGCGAGTTGAGGCCCGATTCCCCTGCACTGCGTGCAGACCAATTCCGTGTTCCACATCAAACTTGAAAGGAGCCTTGATTTCCTTGATGGCACTCCAGAGAAAACCCAAGATCACTGTCTCAAGTCTAGAGGGATCCTGAGGTCACTGGAGCAACACGAAAGGGCTCCGTATAACCCAAATCAACTCGAGATGAGAGCTTAGTCCCTGGCTTCAACTCAAGAGGAATACCAACTTTAAACAAGCACATCAAGAGGAGGCTTCTCTCAGCTACAGGTATGTGAGAGGGAACCTGAGTTTGTCGCCTCAGGTGGAATGGACACCGAGATGCTCTGACTCGAAGTAAGGCCAGATATCCCTGCAGTGAATTGAATGCAGGCTCGTCTTGCATCTCCCAAGACGAACGGATGTCTGAATCCCCTGTGGAGACCACAGAGAAAGACATAGTCCTCCGCCTCATCGCGACTGGAGGCCTCACATCCTTTGAAAACTCTAGAGGTCCGCAGAGATCAATGCTTACAAAGGAGACGATGCCTGACGCCTCTTGAAAATGGATAGGAGTCCCAGGATCCCTGTGGCACGTGGAAAGGGACCCTGGGTCTCCCGCCTCACGTGGAGACGCCTCCCAATTGCCATGCCAAGACTTGAGGAGAATCCCGAGGTGTCCCTCGCACCTAGGCAGGAGTCCTGACGTCGCTGAACAAACACGTGTCTGGAAGGGCCCTCCCCGTCGTAACTCGAGAATATACCCCAGGTTCCGGCCGCAACTCGAGGAAAACCATGAGACATCCCCCTCGCCGCGAAATGAGCCCCGATTCATCTGCAATGTGTGCAGAGCAATTCCGTGTTCCACATCAAACGTGAAAGGAGCCTTGATTTCCTTGATGGCACTCCAGAGAAAACCCAAGATCACTGTCTCAAGTCTAGAGGGATCCTGAGGTCACTGGAGCAACACGAAAGGGCTCCGTGGACCCCAAATCAACTCTAGATGAGAGATTAGTCCCTGGCTTCAACTCAAGAGGAATACGAACTTTCCACAAGCCCCTCAAGAGGAGGCTTCTCTCAGCTACAGGTATGTGAGAGGGACCCTGAGTTTGTGGCCTCAAGTGGAATGGACACCGAGATGCTCTGACTCGAAGTAAGGCCGGATATCCCTGCAGTGAATTGAATGCAGGCTCGTCTTGCATCTCCCAAGACGAAGGGATGTCTGAATCCCCTGTGGAGACCACAGAGAAAGACCTAATTTTCCGCCTCTTCGCGACCGGTGGCCTCACATTCTTTGAAAATTCGAGAGGTCCGCGGAGATCAATGCTTCCAAAGGAGACGATGCCTGACTCCTCTTGAAAATGGATAGGAGTCCCAGGATCCCTGTGGCACGTGGAAAGGGACCCTGGTTCTCCCGCCTCACGTGGAGACGCGTCCAAATTGCCATGCCAAGACTCGAGGAGAATCCCGAGGTGTCCCTCGCACCTAGGCAGGAGTCCTCACGTCGCTGAACAAACACGTGTCTGGAAGGGCCCTCCCCGTCGTAACTCGAGAATATACCCCAGGTTCCGGCCGCAACTCGACAAAAACCATGAGACTTCCCCCTCCCCGCGAGATGAGGCCCGATTCCCCTGCACTGCCTGCAGAGGAATTCCGTGTTCCACATCAAACGTGAAAGGAGCCTTGATTTCCTTAATGGCACTCCAGAGAAAACCCAAGATCACTGTCTCAAGTCTAGAGGGATCCTGAGGTCACTGGAGCAAAACGAAAGGGCTCCGTGGACCCCAAATCAACTCGAGATGAGAGCTTAGTCCCTCGCTTCGACTCAAGAGGAATACAAAATTCCACAAGCACCTCAAGAGGAGGCTTCTCTCAGCTACAGGTATGTGAGAGGGACCCTGAGTTTGTGGCCTCAAGTGGAATGGACACCGAGATGCTCTGACTTGAAGTAAGGCCGGATATCCCTGCAGTGATTTGAATGCAGGCTCGTCTTGCATCTCCCAAGACAAAGGGTTGTCTGAATCCCCTGTGGAGCCCACAGAGAAAGACCTAGTCCTCCGTCTCATCGCGACCGAAGGCCTCACATCCTTTGAAAACTCGAGAGGTCTGCGGAGATCAATGCTTTCAAAGTAGACGACGCCTGACGCCTCTTGAAAATGGATAGGAGTCCCAGGATCCCTGTGGAACGTGGAAAGGGACCCTGGGTCTCTCGCCTCACGTGGAGACGCCTCCCAATTGCCATGCCAAGACTTGAGGCGAATCCCGAGGTGTCCCTCGCACCTAGGCAGGAGTCCTGACGTCGCTGAACAAGCACGTGTCTGGAAGGGCCCTCCCCGTCGTAACTCGAGAATATACCCCAGGTTCCGGCCGCAACTCGAGAAAAACCATGAGACTTCCCCCTCGCCGCGAGATGAGGCCCGATTCCCCTGCAATGCGTGCAGAGCAATTCCGTGTTCCACATCAAACGAGAAAGGAGCCTTGATTTCCTTGATGGCACTCCAGAGAAAACCCAAGATCACTGTCTCAAGTCTAGAGGGATCCTGAGGTCACTGGAGCAACACGAAAGGGCTCCGTGGACCCCAAATCAACTCGAGATGAGAGATTAGTCCCTGGCTTCAACTCAATAGGAATACGAACTTTCCACAAGCCCCTCAAGAGGAGGCTTGTCTCAGCTACAGGTATGTGAGAGGGACCCTGAGTTTGTGGCCTCAAGTGGAATGGACACCGAGATGCTCTGACTCGAAGTAAGGCCGGATATCCCTGCAGTGAATTGAATGCAGGCTCATCTTGCATCTCCCAAGACGAAGGGATGTCTGAATCCCCTGTGCAAAACAAAGAGAAAGACCTAGTCCTCCGCCTCAATGCGACCGGAGGCCTCACATCCTTTGAAAACTCGAGAGGTCCGCGGAGATCAATGCTTCCAAAGGAGACGATGCCTGACTCCTCTTGAAAATGGATAGGAGTCCCAGGATTCCAGTGGCACGTGGAAAGGGACCCTGGGTCTCCCGCCTCACGTGGAGACGCATCCCAATTGCCATGGCAAGACTCGAGGAGAATCCCGAGGTGTCCCTCGCACCTAGGCAGGAGTCCTGACGTCGCTGAACAAACCCGTGTCTGGAAGGGCCCTCCCCGTCGTAACTCGAGAATATACCCCAGGTTCCGGCGGCCACTCGAGAAAAACCATGAGATTTCCCCCTCGCCGCGAGTTGAGGCCCGATTCCCCTGCACGGCGTGCAGAGCAATTCCGTGATCCACTTCAAACGTGAAAGGAGCCTTGATTTCCTTGATGGCACTCCAGAGAAAACCCAAGATCACTGTCTCAAGTCTAGAGGGATCCTGAGGTCACTGGAGCAACACGAAAGGGCTCCGTGGACCCCAAATCAACTCTAGATGAGAGATTAGTCCCTGGCTTAGACTCAAGAGGAATACCAACTTTCCACAAGCACCTCAAGAGGAGGCTTCTCTCAGCTACAGGTAAGTGAGAGGGACCCTGAGTTTGTGGCCTCAAGTGCAATGGACACCGAGATGTTCTGACTCGAAGTATGGCCGGATATCTCTGCAGTGAATTGAATGCAGGCTCGTCTTGCATCTCCCAAGACGAAGGGATGTCTGAATCCCCTGTGGAGACCACAGAGAAAGACCTAGTCCTCCGCCTCATCGTGAACGGAGGCCTCACATCCTTTGAAAACTCGAAAGGTCCGCGGAGATCAATGCTTCCAAAGGAGATAATGCCTGACTCCTCTTGAAAATGGATAGGAGTCCCAGGATCCCTGTGGCACGTGGAAAGGGACCCTGGTTCTCCCGCCTCACGTGGAGATGCGTCCAAATTGCCATGCCAAGACTCGAGGAGAATCCCGAGGTGTACCTCGCACCTAGGCAAGAGTCCTCACGTCGCTGAACAAACCCGTGTCTGGAAGGGCCCTCCCCGTCGTAACTCGAGAATATACCCCACGTTCCGGCCGCAAATCGAGAAAAACCATGAGACTTCCCCCTCCCCGCGAGATGAGCCCCGATTCCCCTGCACTGAGTGCAGACCAATTCCGTGTTCCACATCAAACGTGAAAGGAGCCTTGATTTCCTTAATGGCACTCCAGAGAAAACCCAAGATCACTGTCTCAAGTCTAGAGGGATCCTGAGGTCACTGTAGCAACACGAAAGGGCTCCGTGGACCCCAAAATCAACTCGAGATGAGAGCTTAGTCCCTGGCTTCGACTCAAGGGGAATACCAACTTTCCACAAGCACCTCAAGAGGAGGCTTCTCTCAGCTAATGGTATGTGAGAGGGACCCTGAGTTTGTGGCCTCAAGTGCAATGGACACCGAGATGCTCTGACTCGAAGTAAGGCTGGATATCCCTGCAGTGAATTGAATGCAGGCTCGTCTTGCATCTCCCAAGACGAAGGGATGTCTGAATCCCCTGTGGATACCACAGAGAAAGACCTAGTCCTCCGCCTTATCGTGACCGGAGGCCTCACATCCTTTGAAAACTCGAGAGGTCTGCAGAGATCAATGCTTCCAAAGGAGACGATGCCTGACTCCTCTTGAGAATGGATAGGAGTCCCAGGATCCCTGTGGCACGTGGAAAGGGACACTGGGTTTCACGCCTCACGTAGAGACGCGTCCCAATTGCCATGCCAAGACTCGAGGAGAATCCCGAGGTGTCCCTCGCACCTAGGCAGGAGTCCTGACGTCCCTGAACAAACACGTGTCTGGAAGGGCCCTCCCCGTCGTAACTCGAGAATATACCCCAGGTTCCGGCCGCAACTCGAGAAAAACCATGAGACTTCCCCATCGCCGCGAGATGAGGCCGGATTCCCCTGCCCTGCGTCCAGAGAAATTCCGTATTCCACATCAAAAAAGAAAGGAGCCTTGATTTCCTTGTTGGCACTCCAGAGAAAACCCAAGATCACTGTCTCAAGTCTAGAGGGATCCTTAGGTCACTGGAGCAACAGGAAAGGGCTCCGTGGACCCCAAATCAACTCGAGATGAGAGCTTAGTCCCTGGCTTCAAATCGAGAGGAATACCAACTTTCCACAAGCACCTCAAGAGGAGGCTTCTCTCAGCTACAGGTATGTGAGAGGGCCCCTGAGTTTGTGGCCTCAAGTGGAATGGACACCGAGATGCTCTGACTCGAAGTAAGGCCGGATATCCCTGCAGTGAATGGAATGCAGGCTCATCTTGCATCTCCCAAGACGAAGGGATGTCTGAATCCCCTGTGGAGACCCCAGAGAAAGACCTAATTTTCCGCCTCATCGCGACCGGTGGCCTCACATCCTTTGAAAATTCCAGAGGTCCACGGAGATCAATGCTTCCAAAGGAGACGATGCCTGACTCCTCTTGAAAATGGATAGGAGTCCCAGGATCCCTGTGGCACGTGGAAAGGGACCCTGGTTCTCCCGCCTCACGTGGAGATGCGTCCAAATTGCCATGCCAAGACTCGAGGAGAATCCCGAGGTGTCCCTCGCACCTAGGCAGGAGTCCTCACGTCGCTGAACAAACACGTGTCTGGAAGGGACCTCCCCGTCGTAACTCGAGAATATACCCCAGGTTCCGGCCGCATTTCGAGAAAAACCATGAGACTTCCCCCTCCCCGCGAAATGAGGCCCGATTCCCCTGCACTGAGTGCAGACCAATTCCGTGTTCCACATCAAACGTGAAAGGAGCCATGATTTCCTTAATGGCACTCCAGAGAAAACCCAAGATCACTGTCTCAAGTCTAGAGGGATCCTGAGGTCACTGGAGCAACACGAAAGGGCTCCGTGGACCCCAAATCAACTCGAGATGAGAGCTTAGTCCCTGGCTTCGACTCAAGAGGAATACAAACTTTCCACAAGCACCTCAAGAGGAGGCTTCTCTCAGCTACAGGTATGTCAGAGGGACCCTGAGTTTGTGGCCTCAAGTGGAATGGACACCGAGATGCTCTGACTTGAAGTAAGGCCGGATATCCCTGCAGTGAATTGAATGCAGGCTCGTCTTGCATCTCCCAAGACGAAGGGTTGTGTGAATCCCCTGTGGAGCCCACAGAGAAAGACCTAGTCCTCCGCCTCAACGCGACCGGAGGCCTCACATCCTTTGAAAACTCGAGAGGTCCGCGGAGATCAATGCTTCCAAAGGAGACGATGCCTGACTCCTCTTGAAAATGGATAGGAGTCCCAGGATCCCTGTGGCATGTGGAAAGGGACCCTGGGTCTCCCGCCTCACGTGGAGACGCGTCCCAATTGCCATGCCAAGACTCGAGGAGAATCCCGAGGTGTCCCTCGCACCTAGGCAGGAGTCCTGACGTCCCTGAACAAACACGTGTCTGGAAGGTCCCTCCCCGTCGTAACTCGAGAATATACCCCAGGTTCCGGCCGCAACTCGAGAAAAACCATGAGATTTCCCGCTCGCCGCGAGATGAGGCCCGATTCCCCTGCACTGCGTGCAGAGCAATTCCGTGTTCCACTTCAAACGTGAAAGGAGCCTTGATTTCCTTGATGGCACCCCAGAGAAAACCCAAGATCACTGTCTCAAGTCTAGAGGGATCCTGAGGTCACTGGAGCAAGACGAAAGTGCTCCGTGGACTCCAAATCAACTCGAGGTGAGAGCTTAGTCCCTGGCTTCGACTCAAGAGGAATACCAACTTTCCACAAGCACCTCAAGAGGAGGCTTCTCTCAGCTACAGGTATGTGAGAGGGACCCTGAGTTTGTGGCCTCAAGTGGAATGGACACCGAGATGCTCTGACTCGAAGTAAGGCCGGATATCCCTGCAGTGCATTGAATGCAGGCTCGTCTTGCATCTCCCAAGACGAAGGGTTGTCTGAATCCCCTGTGGAGACCACAGAGAAAGACCTCGCTCTCCGCCTCATCGAGACCAGAGGCCTCACATCCTTTGAAAACTCGAGAGGTCGGCGGAGATCAATGCTTCCAAAGGAGAAGATGCCTGACTCTTCTTGAAAATGGATAGGAGTCCCAGGATCCCTGTGGCACGTGGAAAGGGACCCTGGGTCTCCCGCCTCATGTGGAGACGCGTCCCAATTGCCATGCCAAGACTCGAGGAGAATCCCGAGTTGTCCCTCGCACCTAGGCAGGAGTCCTGACGTCGCTGAACAAACACGTGTCTGGAAGGGCCCTCCCCGTCATAACTCGAGAATATACCCCAGGTTCCGGCCGCAACTCGGGAAACACCATGAGACTTCCCCCTCGCCGCTGGATGAGGCCCGATTCCCCTGCACTGCGTGCAGAGCAATTCCGTGTTCCACATCAAACGTGAAAGGAGCCTTGATTTCCTTGATGGCACTCCAGAGAAAACCCAAGATCACTGTATCAAGTCTAGAGGGATCCTGAGGTCACTGGAGCAACACGAAAGGGCTCCGTGGACCCCAAATCAACTCGAGATGAGAGCTTAGTCCCTGGCTTTGACTCAAGAGGAATACCAACTTTCCACAAGCACCTCAAGAGGAGGCTTCTCGCACCTACAGGTAGGTGAGAGGGACCCTGAGTTTGTGGCCTCAAGTCGAATGGACACCGAGATGCTCTGACTCGAAGTAAGGCCGGATATCCCTGCAGTGAAGTGAATGCAGGCTCCTCTTGCATCTCCCAAGATGAAGGGATGTCTGAATCCCCTGTGGAGGCCACAGAGAAAGACCTAGTCCTCCGCCTCATCGCGACCGGAGGCCTCACATCCTTTGAAAACTGAGAGGTCCGCGGAGATCAATGCTTCCAAAGGAGACGATGCCTGACTCCTCTTGAAAATGGATAGGAGTCCCAGGATCCCTGTGGCACGTGGAAAGGGACCCTGGGTCTCCCGCCTCATGTGGAGACGCATCCCCATTGCCATGCCAAGACTCGAGGAGAATCCCGAGGTGTCCCTCGCACCTAGGCAGGAGTCCTCACGTCGCTGAACAAACACGTGTCTGGAAGGGCCCTCCCCGTCGTAACTCGAGAATATACCCCAGGTTCCGGCCGCAACTCGAGAAAAACCATGAGAATTCCCCCTCACCGCGAGATGAGGCCTGATTCCCCTGCACTGCGTGCAGAGCAATTCCTGAGCAGCGCAGACGGAGAGAGCAGCGCCAGCCCCTCCCCGCAGCGCCAGCCCGTCCCCGCAGCACAAGCCCCTCCCCCCGGAGCGACGTAACTAGCTACCTGAATAAGAGTCCACCTCCGCCCGCCTGTGTCATGGCGGAAATGAGGCTCTGAAGAGACCGGCAAACAGAAGCCAAATAAACAAAGGGAACCGCTTCAGAAGGGACTGGTGCAACAGATTAAAATCCCTCTAGGAAACATTGACTACACCGGAGGAGCCTGTAGGTATCGAGAAGCGTAAGCTGGAACGAGGAGCTATCTGAAACTGAGCCGAACCCACACTGACCGCAACAGCTCCAGAGAAACTCCTAGATATAATTTTACTTTTTTCTCTTTTTTTAATTTTTTTTCTTTTTTTCTTTTTTCTTTTTTATTTTTTCTCTTTTATTTTCCTTTAAAATCCCCTATTACTCCCCCATTACTCCTTAACTTTCATTTCCATAGACTTTTACGATTTTTTAATTAGGGGGAAAAAAAGTTTTTTTTTTCCTTTTTTTTTTCTTTTTTTTTTTTTTTTTCTTTTTCTTTCTTTTTTTTCCTTTTTTTCTTTCCTTTTTCTCTTCTATTTTCTATTTTTCTTTTTCTCTTATTTCTTTTAAATTCCTCTAGTACTCCTCTACTACTCCTTAATTTTCATTTTCAATGCACTATAACCTTACAAAAAAAAAAAAGAAGAGAAGCCCTATTTTTAAACTGAAGATTATTCTCTCCCAATCTTGACTCTCTGTTTTCTACCTCAGAACACCTCTATTTCCTCCTTTCCCCTTCTCTTCCCAATCCAATTCTGTGAATCTTTGTAGGTGACTGTGCTACGGAGAACACTCTGGGAACAGACAGCTGTGTAGATCTGTCTCTCTCCTCTTGAGTCCCCCTTTTTCTCCTCCTGTTCATCTCTATCTCCCTCCTCCCTCTCCTCTTCTTCATGTGACTCTGTGAACCTCTCTGGGTGTCCCTAACGGGGGAGAATCTTTTAGCCATTAACCTAGAAGTTTTCTTATCAGGGCTGCATAGTTGGAGAAGTCCTGAGACTACAGGAAGAATAAAACTGAAATCCAGAGGCAGGAGACTTAAGCCCAAAACCTGAGAACACCAGAAAACTCCTGACTACAAGGAACTTTAAGTGATAAGTGACTGTCCAAAAGCCTCCATACCTACACTGAAACCAACTACCACACAAGAGCCAATAAGTTTTAGAGCAAGACATACCACGCAAATTCTCCAGCAACGCAGGAACATAGCCCTGAACATCAACATACAGGCTGCCCAAGGTCACACCTAACACATAGACCCATCTCAAAACTCATTACTGGGCACTCCATTGCTTTCCAAAGAGAAGAAATCAAGTTCCACACACCAGAACACTGATGCAAGCTTCCCTAACCAGGAAACCTTGACAAGCCAATCGTCTAACCCCATCCACTGGGTTAATCCTCCACAACAAAAAGGAACCACAGACCTCCAGAATACAGAAAGCCCACTCCAGATACAGCAATCTAAACAAGATGAAAAGGCAAAGAAATACCCAACAGGTAAAGGAACATGAAAAATGCCCACCAAGTCAAACAAAAGAGGAGGAGATAGGGAATCTACCTGAAAAAGAATTTAGAATAATGATAATAAAAATGATCCAAAATCTTGAAAACAAAATGGAGTTACAGATAAATAGCCTGGAAACAAAGATTGAAAAGATTCAAGAACTGTTTAATAAAGACCTAGAAGAAATAAAAAAGAGTCAATTACAAATGAATAATGCAATGAATGAGATCAAAAACACTTTGGAGGGAACCAAGAGTAGAATAACGGAGGCAGAAGATAGGATAAGTGAGGTAGAAGATAAAATGGTGGAAATAAATGAAGCAGAGAGGAAAAAAGAAAAAAGGATCAAAAGAAATGAGGACAACCTCAGGGACCTCTGGGACACTGTGAAACGCCCCAACATTCGAATCATAGGAGTTCCAGAAGAAGAAGACAAAAAGAAGGGCCATGAGAAAATACTCGAGGAGATAATAGCTGAAAACTTCCCTAAAATGGGGAAGGAAATAGCCACCCAAATCCAAGAAACCCAGAGAGTCCCAAACAGGATAAACCCAAGGCGAAACACCCCAAGACACATATTAATCAAATTAACAAAGATCAAACACAAAGAACAAATATTAAAAGCAGCAAGGGAAAAACAACAAATAACACACAAAGGGATTCCCATAAGGATAACAGCTGATCTATCAATAGAAACCCTCCAGGCCAGAAGGGAATGGCAGGACGTACTGAAAGTAATGAAAGAGAATAACCTACAACCTAGATTACTGTATCCAGCAAGGATCTCATTCAGATATGAAGGAGAATTCAAAAGCTTTACAGATAAGCAAAAGCTGAGAGAATTCAGCACCACCAAACCAGCTCTTCAACAAATGCTAAAGGATCTTCTCTAGACAGGAAATGCAGAAAGGTTTTATAAATGTGAACCCAAAACAACAAAGTAAATGGCAACGGGAACACACCTATCAATAATTACCCTAAATGTAAATGGGTTGAATGCCCCAACCAAAAGACAAAGATTGGCTGAATGGATACAAAAACAAGACCCCTATATATGCTGTCTACAAGAGACCCACCTCAAAACAAGAGACACATACAGACTAAAAGTGAAGGGCTGGAAAAAAATATTTCATGCAAACGGAGACCAAAAGAAAGCAGGAGTCGCAATACTCATGTCAGATAAAATAGACTTTCAAATAAAGGAAGTGAAAAGAGACAAAGAAGGACACTACATAATGATCAAAGGATCAATCAAAAAAGAAGATATAACAATTATAAATATATATGCACCCAACATAGGAGCACCGCAATATGTACGGCAAACGCTAACAAGTATGAAAGAGGAAATTAATAGTAACACAATAATAGTGGGAGACTTTAATACCCCACTCACAACTATGGATAGATCAACTAAACAGAAAATTAACAAGGAAACACAAACCTTAAATGACACAATGGACCAGCTAGACCTAATTGATATCTATAGGACATTTCACCCCAAAACAATCAACTTCACCTTTTTCTCAAGTGCACACGGAACATTCTCCAGAATAGATCACATCCTGGGCCATAAATCTGGTCTTGGAAAATTCAAAAAAATTGAAATCATTCCAGTTATCTTTTCTGACCACAGTGCAGTAAGATTAGATCTCAATTACAGGGAAAAAATTGTTAAAACTTCAAACATATGGAGGCTAAATAACACGCTTCTGAATAACCAACAAATCATAGAAGAAATCAAAAAAGAAATCAAAATATGTATAGAAATGAATGAAAATGAAAACACAACAACCCAAAACCTATGGGACACTGTAAAAGCAGTGCTAAGGGGAAGGTTCATAGCATTACAGGCTTACATCAAGAAACAGGAAAAAAACCAATTAAATAACCTAACTCTACACCTAAAGCAATTAGAGAAGGAAGAAATGAAGAACCCCAGAGTTAGCAGAAGGAAAGAAATCTTAAAAATCAGGGCAGAAATAAATGCAAAAGAAACTAAAGAGACCATAGCAAAAATCAACAAAGCTAAAAGCTGGTTTTTTGAAAAAATAAACAAAATTGACAAACCATTAGCAAGACTCATTAAGAAACAAAGAGAGAAAAACCAAATTAACAAAATTAGAAATGAAAATGGAGAGATCACAACAGACAACACTGAAATACAAAGGATCATAAGAGACTACTACCAGCAGCTCTATGCCAATAAAATGGACAACTTGGATGAAATGGACAAATTCTTAGAAAAGTATAACTTTCCAAAACTGAACCAGGAAGAAATAGAAGATCTTAACAGACCCATCACAAGCAAGGAAATCGAAACTGTCATCAAAAATCTTCCAGCAAACAAAAGCCCAGGACCAGATGGCTTCACAGCTGAATTCTACCAAAAATTTAGAGAAGAGCTAACACCTATCTTACTCAAACTCTTCCAGAAAATTGCAGAAGAAGGTAAGCTTCCAAACTCATTCTATGAGGCCACCATCACCCTAATTCCAAAACCAGACAAAGATGCCACAAAAAAAGAAAACTACAGGCCAATATCACTGATGAACATAGATGCAAAAATCCTTAACAAAATTCTAGCAAACAGAATCCAACAACATATTAAAAAAATCATACACCATGACCAAGTGGGCTTTATCCCAGGAATGCAAGGATTCTTTAATATCCGCAAATCAATCAATGTAATACACCACATTAACAAATTGAAAGATAAAAACCATATGATTATCTCAATAGATGCAGAGAAAGCCTTTGACAAAATTCAACACTCATTTATGATTAAAACTCTCCAAAAAGCAGGAATAGAAGGAACATACCTCAACATAATAAAAGCTATATATGACAAACCCACAGCAAGCATCACCCTCAATGGTGAAATATTGAAGGCATTTCCCCTGAAATCAGGAACAAGACAAGGGTGCCCACTCTCACCACTACTATTCAACATAGTGTTGGAAGTGCTGGCCACAGCAATCAGAGCAGAAAAAGAAGTAAAAGGAATCCAGATAGGAAAAGAAGAAGTAAAACTCTCACTGTTTGCAGATGACATGATCCTCTACATAGAAAACCCTAAAGATTCTACCAGAAAATTACTAGAGCTAATCAATGAATATAGTAAAGTTGCAGGATATAAAATTAACACACAGAAATCCCTTGCATTCCTATATACTAACAATGAAAAAACAGACAGAGAAATTAAGGAAACAATACCATTCACCATTGCAACAAAAAGAATAAAATACTTAGGAGTATATCTACCTAAAGAAACAAAGGACCTATACATAGAAAACTATAAAACACTGATGAAAGAAATCAAAGAGGACACAAACAGATGGAGAAACATACCGTGTTCATGGATTGGAAGAATTAATATTGTCAAAATGGCTATTCTACCCAAAGCAGTCTATAGATTCAATGCAATCCCTATCAAGCTACCAACGGTATTTTTCACAGAACTAGACCAAAGAATTTCACAATTTGTATGGAAATACAAAAAACCTCGAATAGCCAAAGTAATCTTGAGAAAGAAGAATGGAACTGGAGGAATCAACCTGCCTGACTTCAGACTCTACTACAAAGCCACAGTCATCAAGACAGTATGGTACTGGCACAAAGACAGAAATATAGATCAATGGAACAGAATAGAAAGCCCAGAGATAAATCCACGAACCTATGGACACCTTATCTTTGACAAAGGAGGCAAGGATATACAATGGAAAAAAGACAACCTCTTTAACAAGTGGTGCTGGGAAAACTGGTCAACCACTTGTAAAAGAATGAAACTAGAACACTTTCTAACACCATACACAAAAATAAACTCAAAATGGATTAAAGATCTAAATGTAAGACCAGAAACTATAAAACTCCTAGAGGAGAACATAGGCAAAACACTCTCCGACATAAATCAAAGCAAGATCCTCTATGACCCACCTCCCAGAATATTGGAAATAAAAGCAAAACTAAACAAATGGGACCTAATGAAACTTAAAAGCTTTTGCACTACAAAGGAAACTATAAGTAAGATGAAAAGACAGCCCTCAGATTGGGAGAAAATAATAGCAAATGAAGAAACAGACAAAGGACTAATCTCAAAAATATACAAGCAACTCCTGCAGCTCAATTCCAGAAAAATAAATGACCCAATCAAAAAATGGGCCAAAGAACTAAACAGACATTTCTCCAAGGAAGACATACAGATGGCTAACAAACATATGAAAAGATGCTCAACATCACTCATTATTAGAGAAATGCAAATCAAAACCACAATGAGGTACCATTACACGCCAGTCAGGATGGCTGCTATCCAAAAGTCTACAAGCAATAAATGCTGGAGAGGGTGTGGAGAAAAGGGAACCCTCTTACACTGTTGGTGGGAATGCAAACTAGTACAGCCGCTATGGAAAACAGTGTGGAGATTTCTTAAAAAACTGGACATAGAACTGCCATATGACCCAGCAATCCCACTTCTGGGCATACACACTGAGGAAACCAGATCTGAAAGAGACACGTGCACCCCAATGTTCATTGCAGCACTGTTTATAATAGCCAGGACATGGAAGCAACCTAGATGCCCATCAGCAGATGAATGGATAAGGAAGCTGTGGTACATATATACCATGGAATATTACTCAGCCATTAAAAAGAATTCATTTGAACCAGTCCTAATGAGATGGATGAAGCTGGAGCCCCTTATACAGAGTGAAGTAAGCCAGAAAGATAAAGAACATTACAGCATACTGACACATGTATATGGAATTTAGAAAGGTGATAACGATAACCCTATATGCAGAACAGAAAAAGAGACACAGAAATACAGAACAGACTTTTGAACTTTGAGGGAGAATGTGAGGGTGGGATATTTCAAAAGAACAGCATGTATACTATCTATGGTGAAACAGATCACCAGCCCAGGTGGGATGCACGAGACAAGTGCTCCGGCCTGGTGCACTGGGAAGACCCAGAGGAATCGGGTGGAGAGGGAGGTTGGAGGGGGGATCGGGATTGGGAATACATGTAAATCCATGGCTGATTCATATCAATGTATGACAAAACCCACTGGAAAAAAAAATAATAATAATAAAAATTAAAAAAAATAATAAAAAAAAAAAAAAAGAAAATGGATAGGAGTCCCAGGATCCCTGTGGCACGTGGAAAGGGATCCTGGATCTCCCACCTCACATGTAGACGCCTCCCAATTGCCATGCCTAGACTCGAGGAGAATCCCGAGGTGTCCCTCGCACTTAGGCATGGGTCCAGACGTCGCTGAACAAACACGTGTCTGGAAGGGCCCTCCCCGTCGTAACTCGAGAATATACCCCAGGTTCCGGCCGCAACTCGAGAAAAACCATGAGATTTCCCCCTCGCCGCGAGATGAGGCCCGATTCCCCTGCACTGCATGCAGAGCAATTCCGTGTTCCCCATCAAACTTGATAGGAGCCTTGATTTCCTTGATGGCACTCCAGAGAAAACCCAAGATCACTGTCTCAAGTCTAGAGGGATCCTGAGGTCACTGGAACAACACGAAAGGGCTCCGGGGACCCGAAATCAACTCGAGATGAGAGCTTATTCCCTGGCTTCGACTCAAGAGGAATACCAAGTTTCCACAAGCACCTCAAGAGGAGGCTTCTCTCAGCTACAGGTATGTGAGAGGGACTCTGAGATTGTGGCCTCAAGTGGAAAGGACACCGAGATGCTGTGACTCGAAGTAAGGCCGGATATCCCTGCAGTGAATTGAATGCAGGCTCGTCTTGCATCTCCCAAGACGAAGGGATGTCTGAATCCCCTGTGGAGACCTCAAAGAATGTCCTAGTCCTCTGCCTCAACGCGACAGGAGGCCTCACATGCTTTGAAAACTCGAGATGTCTGCGGAGATCAATGCTTCCAAAGGAGACGATGCCTGACTCCTCTTGAAAATGGATAGGAGTCCCAGGATCCCTGTGGCACGTGGAAAGGGACCCTGGGTCTCCCGCCTCACATGGAGACGTGTCCCAATTGCCATGCAAAGAATCGAGGAGTATCCCGAGGTGTCCCTCGCACCTAGGCAGAAGTCCTGACGTCGCTGAACAAACACGTGTCTGGAAGGGCCCTCCCCGTCGTAACTCGAGAATATACCCCAGGTTTCGTCCTCAACTTGAGAAAAACCATGAGACATCCCTCTTGCCGCGAGATGAGGCCCGATTCCCCTGCACTGCGTGCAGAGCAATTCCGTGTTCCACATCAAACTTGAAAGGAGCCTTGATTTCCTTGATGGCACTCCAGAGAAAACCCAAGATCACTGTCTCAAGTCTAGAGGGATCCTGAGGTCACTGGAGCAACACGAAAGGGCTCCGTGGACCCCAAATCAACTCGAGATGAGAGCTTAGTCCCTGGCTTCGACTCAAGAGGAATACCAACTTTCCACAAGCACCTCAAGAGGAGGCTTCTCTCAGCTACAGGTATGTGAGAGGGACCCTGAGTTTGTGGCCTCAAGTGGAATGGACACCGAGATGCTCTGACTCGAAGTAAGGCCGGATATCCCTGCAGTGAATTGAATGCAGGCTCGTCTTGCATCTCCCAAGACGAAGGGATGTCTGAATCCCGTGTGGAGACCGCAGAGAAAGACCGAGTTCTCCGCCTCATCGCGACCGGAGGCCTCACATCCTTTGAAAACTCGAGAGGTCCGCGGAGATCAATGGTTCCAAAGGAGACGATGCCTGACTCCTCTTGAAAATGGAAAGGAGTCCCAGGATCCCCGTGGCACGTGGAAAGGGACCTTGGGTCTCCCGCCTCACGTGGAGACGCGTCCCAATTGCCATGCCAAGACTCGAGGAGAATCCCGAGGTGTCCCTCGCACCTAGGCAGGAGTCCTGACGTCGCTGAACAAACACGTGTCTGGAAGGGCCCTCCCCGTCGTAACTCGAGAATATACCCCAGGTTCCGGCCGCAACTCGAGAAAAACCATGAGACTTCCCCCTCGCCGCGAGATGAGGCCCGATTCCCCTGCACTGCGTGCAGAGTAATTCCGTGTTCCACATCAAACTTGAAAGGAGCCTTGATATCCTTGAAGGCACTCCAGAGAAAACCCAAGATCACTGTCTCAAGCCTAGAGGGATCCTGAGGGCACCGGAAGAACACGAAAGGGCTCCGTGGACCCCAAATCAATGCGAGATGAGAGCTTAGTCCCTGACTTCGACTCAAGAGGAATACCAACTTTCCACAAGCACCTCAAGAGGAGGCTTCTCTCAGCTACAGGTATGTCAGAGGGACCCTGAGTTTGTGGCCTCAAGTGGAATGGACACCGAGATGCTCTGACTCGAAGTAAGGCCGGATATCCCTGCAGTGAATTGAATGCAGGCTCGTCTTGCATCTCCCAAGACGAAGGGATGTCTGAATCCCCTGTGCAGAACACAGAGAAAGACCTAGTCCTCCGCCTCATCGCGACTGGAGGTCTCACATCCTTTGAAAACTCGAAAGGTCCGCGGAGATCAATACTTCCAAAGGAGAAGTTGCTGAATCTCTTGAAATTGGATAGGAGTCCGAGGATCCCTGTGGCAAGTGGAAAGGGAGCCGTGGTCTCCTGCCACACGAGGAGACGGGTCCCAATTGCCATGCCAGGAATGAAGGAGAATCCCGAGTTGTCCCTCGCACCTAGGCAGGAGTCCTCAAGTCGCTGAACAAACCTGTGTCTGGAAGGGCCCTCCCCATCGTAACTCGAGAATATACCCCAGGTTCCGGCCGCAACTCGAGAAAAACCATGAGACTTCCCCATCCCCGCGAGATGAGGCCCGATTCGCCTGCACTGCGTGCAGACCAATTCCGTGTTCCACATCAAACGTGAAAGGAGCCTTGATTTCCTTAATTGCACTCCAGAGAAAACCCAAGATCACTGTCTCAAGTCTAGAGGGATCCTGAGGTCACTGGAGCAACACGAAAGGGCTTCGTGGACCCCAAATCAACTCGAGATGATATCTTAGTCCCTGCCTTCAAATCGAGAGGAATACCAACTTTCCACAAGCACCTCAAGAGGAGGCTACTCTCAGCTAATGGTATGTGAGAGGGACCCTGAGTTTGTGGCCTCAAGTGGAATGGACACCGAGATGCTCTGACTCGAAGTAAGGCCGGATATCCCTGCAGCGAATTGAATGCAGGCTCGTCTTGCATCTCCCAAGACGAAGGGATGTCTGAATCCCCTGTGGAGACCACAGAGAAAGACCTAGTCCTCCGCCTCATCGTGACCGGAGGCCTCACATCCTTTGAAAACTCGAGAAGTCTGCGGAGATCAATACTTCCGAAGGAGACGATGCCTGACGCCTCTTGAAAATGGATAGGAGTCCCAGAATCCCTGTGGCACGTGGAAAGGGACCCTGGTTCTCCCACCTCACGTGGAGAAGCGTCCTAATTGCCATGCCAAGACTCGAGGAGAATCCCGAGGCGTCCCTCGCACCTAGGCAAGAGTCCTCACGTCGATGAACAAACACGTGTCTTGAAGGGCCCTCCCCGTCGTAACTCGAGAATATACCCCAGGTTCCGGCCGCAACTCGAGAAAAACCATGAGACTTCCCCCTCGCCGCGAGATGAGGCCCGATTCCCCTGCAATGCGTGCAGAGCAATTCCGTGTTCCACATCAAACGTGATAGGAGCCTTGATTTCCTTGATGGCACTCCAGAGAAAACCCAAATCACTGGCTCAAGTCTAGAGGGATCCTGAGGTCACTATAGCAACACGAAAGGGCTCCGTGGACCCCAAATCAACTCGAGATGAGAGCTTAGTCCCTGGCTTCTACTCAAGAGGAATACCAACTTTCCACAAGCACCTCAAGAGGAGGCTACTCTCAGCTAATGGTATGTGAGAGGGACCCTGAGTTTGTGGCCTCAAGTGGAATGGACACCGAGATGCTCTGACTCGAAGTAAGGCCGGATATCCCTGCAGCGAATTGAATGCAGGCTCGTCTTGCATCTCCCAAGACGAAGGGATGTCTGAATCCCCTGTGGAGACCACAGAGAAAGACCTAGTCCTCCGCCTCATCGTGACCGGAGGCCTCACATCCTTTGAAAACTCGAGAAGTCTGCGGAGATCAATACTTCCGAAGGAGACGATGCCTGACGCCTCTTGAAAATGGATAGGAGTCCCAGAATCCCTGTGGCACTTGGAAAGGGACCCTGGTTCTCCCACCTCACGTGGAGAAGCGTCCTAATTGCCATGCCAAGACTCGAGGAGAATCCCGAGGCGTCCCTCGCACCTAGGCAAGAGTCCTCACGTCGATGAACAAACACGTGTCTTGAAGGGCCCTCCCCGTCGTAACTCGAGAATATACCCCAGGTTCCGGCCGCAACTCGAGAAAAACCATGAGACTTCCCCCTCGCCGCTGGATGAGGCCCGATTCCCCTGCACTGCGTGCAGACCAATTCCGTGTTCCACATCAAACGTGAAAGGAGCCTTGATTTCCTTGATGGCACTCCAGACAAAACCCAAGATCACTGTCTAGAGTCTAGAGGGATCCTGAGGTCACTGGAGCAACACGAAAGGGCTCCGTGGACCCCAAATCAACTCGAGATGAGAGCTTAATCCCTGGCTTCTACTCAAGAGGAATACCAACTTTCCACAAGCACCTCAAGAGGAGGCTACTCTCAGCTAATGGTATGTGAGAGGGACCCTGAGTTTGTGGCCTCAAGTGGAATGGACACCGAGATGCTCTGACTCGAAGTAAGGCCGGATATCCCTGCAGCGAATTGAATGCAGGCTCGTCTTGCATCTCCCAAGACGAAGGGATGTCTGAATCCCCTGTGGAGACCACAGAGAAAGACCTAGTCCTCCGCCTCATCGTGACCGGAGGCCTCACATCCTTTGAAAACTCGAGAAGTCTGCGGAGATCAATACTTCCGAAGGAGACGATGCCTGACGCCTCTTGAAAATGGATAGGAGTCCCAGAATCCCTGTGGCACGTGGAAAGGGACCCTGGTTCTCCCACCTCACGTGGAGAAGCGTCCTAATTGCCATGCCAAGACTCGAGGAGAATCCCGAGGCGTCCCTCGCACCTAGGCAAGAGTCCTCACGTCGATGAACAAACACGTGTCTTGAAGGGCCCTCCCCGTCGTAACTCGAGAATATACCCCAGGTTCCGGCCGCAACTCGAGAAAAACCATGAGACTTCCCCCTCGCCGCTGGATGAGGCCCGATTCCCCTGCACTGCGTGCAGACCAATTCCGTGTTCCACATCAAACGTGAAAGGAGCCTTGATTTCCTTGATGGCACTCCAGAGAAAACCCAAGATCACTGTCTAGAGTCTAGAGGGATCCTGAGGTCACTGGAGCAACACGAAAGGGCTCCGTGGACCCCAAATCAACTCGAGATGAGAGCTTAGTCCCTGGCTTCCACTCAAGAGGAATATCAACTTTCCACAAGCACCTCAAGAGGAGGCTTCTCTCAGCTACAGGTATGTGAGTGGGCCCCTGAGTTTGTGGCCTCAAGTGGAATGGACACCGAGATGCTCTGACTCGAAGTAAGGCCGGATATCCCTGCAGTGAATTGAATGCAGGCTCGTCTTGCATCTCGCAAGACGAAGGGATGTCTGAATCCCCTGTGGAGACCACAGAGAAAGACCGAGTTCTCCGCCTGATCGCGACCGGAGGCCTCACATCCTTTGAAAACTCGAGAGGTCCGTGGAGATCAATGCTTCCAAAGGAGATGATGCCTGACTCCTCTTGAAAATGGAGAGGAGTCCCAGGATCCCTGTGGCACGTGGAAAGGGACCCTGGGTCTCCTGCCTCACGTGGAGACGCGTCCCAATTGCCATGCCAAGACTCGAGGAGAATCCCGAGTTGTCCCTCGCACCTAGGCAGGAGTCCTGACGTCGCTGAACAAACATGTGTCTGGAAGGGCCCTCCCCGTCGTAACTCGAGAATATACCCCAGGTTGCGGCCGCAACACGAGAAAAACCATGAGACTTCCCCATCGCCGCGAGATGAGGCCTGATTCCCCTGCCCTGCGTGCAGAGTAATTCCGTATTCCACATGAAAAATGAAAGGAGCCTTGATTTCCTTGATGGCACTCCAGAGAAAACCCAAGATCACTGTCTCAAGTCTAGAGGGATCCTGAGGTCACTGGAGCAACACGAAAGGGCTCCGTGGACCCCAAATCAACTCGAGATGATATCTTAGTCCCTGCCTTCAAATCGAGAGGAATACCAACTTTCCACAAGCACCTCAAGAGGAGGCTACTCTCAGCTAATGGTATGTGAGAGGGACCCTGAGTTTGTGGCCTCAAGTGGAATGGACACCGAGATGCTCTGACTCGAAGTAAGGCCGGATATCCCTGCAGCGAATTGAATGCAGGCTCGTCTTGCATCTCCCAAGACGAAGGGATGTCTGAATCCCCTGTGGAGACCACAGAGAAAGACCTAGTCCTCCGCCTCATCGTGACCGGAGTCCTCACATCCTTTGAAAACTCGAGAAGTCTGCGGAGATCAATACTTCCGAAGGAGACGATGCCTGACGCCTCTTGAAAATGGATAGGAGTCCCAGAATCCCTGTGGCACGTGGAAAGGGACCCTGGTTCTCCCACCTCACGTGGAGAAGCGTCCTAATTGCCATGCCAAGACTCGAGGAGAATCCCGAGGCGTCCCTCGCACCTAGGCAAGAGTCCTCACGTCGATGAACAAACACGTGTCTTGAAGGGCCCTCCCCGTCGTAACTCGAGAATATACCCCAGGTTCCGGCCGCAACTCGAGAAAAACCATGAGACTTCCCCCTCGCCGCGAGATGAGGCCCGATTCCCCTGCAATGCGTGCAGAGCAATTCCGTGTTCCACATCAAACGTGATAGGAGCCTTGATTTCCTTGATGGCACTCCAGAGAAAACCCAAATCACTGGCTCAAGTCTAGAGGGATCCTGAGGTCACTATAGCAAAACGAAAGGGCTCCGTGGACCCCAAATCAACTCGAGATGAGAGCTTAGTCCCTGGCTTCGACTCAAGAGGAATACCAACTTTCCACAAGCACCTCAAGAGGAGGCTTCTCTCAGCTACAGGTATGTGAGAGGGACCCTGAGTTTGTGGCCTCAAGTGGAATGGACACCGAGATGCTCTGACTCGAAGTAAGGCCGGATATCCCTGCAGCAAATTGAATGCAGGCTCGTCTTGCATCTCCCAAGACGAAGGGATGTCTGAATCCCCTGTGGAGACCACAGAGAAAGACCTAATTTTCCGCCTCATCGCGACCGGTGGCCTCATATCCTTTGAAAATTCGAGAGGTCTGCGGAGATCAATGCTTCCAAAGGAGACGATGCCTGACTCCTCTTGAAAATGGACAGGAGTCCCAGGATCCCTGTGGCACGTGGAAAGGGACCCTGGGTCTCCCGCCTCACGTGGAGATGCGTCCAAATTGCCATGCCAAGACTCGAGGAGAATCCCGAGGTGTCCCTCGCACCTAGGCAGGAGTCCTCACGTCGCTGAACAAACCCGTGTCTGGAAGGGCCCTCCCCGTCGTAACTCGAGAATATACCCCAAGTTCCGGCCGCAACTCGAGAAAAACCATGAGACTTCCCCCTCCCCGCGAGATGAGCCCCGATTCCCCTGCACTGAGTGCAGACCAATTCCGTGTTCCACATCAAACGTGAAAGGAGCCTTGATTTCCTTAATGGCACTCCAGAGAAAACCCAAGATCACTGTCTCAAGTCTAGAGGGATCCTGAGGTCACTGGAGCAACACGAAAGGGCTCCGTGGACCCCAAATCACCTCGACATGAGAGCTTAGTCCCTGGATTCGACTCAAGAGGAATACCAACTTTCCACAAGCACCTCAAGAGGAGGCTTCTCTCAGCTACTGGTATGTCAGAGGGACCCTGAGTTTGTGGCCTCAAGTGCAATGGACACCGAGATGCTCTGACTCGAAGTAAGGCCGGATATCCCTGCAGTGAATTGAATGCAGGCTCGTCTTGCATCTCCCAAGACGAAGGGATGTCTGAATCCCCTGTGGAGACCACAGAGAAAGACCTAGTCCTCCGCCTCATCGTGACCGGAGGCCTCACATCCTTTGAAAACTTGAGAGGTCTGCAGAGATCAATGCTTCCAAAGGAGACGATGCCTGACTCCTCTTGAAAATGGATAGAAGTCCCAGGATCACTGTGGCACGTGGAAAGGGACCGTGGGTCTCCCGCCTCACGTGGAGACGCGTCCCAATTGCCATGCCAAGACTTGAGGAGAATCCCGAGGTGTCCCTCGCACCTAGGCAGGAGTCCTGACATCGCTGAACAAACACGTGTCTGGAAGCGCCCTCCCCGTCGTAACTCGAGAATATACCCCAGGTTCCGGCCACAACTCGAGAAAAACCATGAGACTTCCCCCTCGCAGCGAGATGAGGCCCTATTCCCCTGCACTGCGTGCAGAGCAATTCCGTGTTCCACATCATACGTGAAAGGAGCCTTGATTTCCTTGATGGCACTCCAGAGAAAACCCAAGATCACTGTCTCAAGTCTAGAGGGATCCTGAGGTCACCGGAGCAACACGAAAGGGCTCCGTGGACCCCAAATCAACTCGAGATGAGAGATTAGTCCCTGGCTTCAACTCAAGAGGAATACGAACTTTCCACAAGCCCCTCAAGAGGAGGCTTCTCTCAGCAACAGGTATGTGAGAGGGACCCTGAGTTTGTGGCATCAAGTGGAATGGACACCGAGATGCTCTGACTCGAAATAAGGCCGGATATCCCTGCAGTGAATTGAAAGCAGGCTCATCTTGCATCTCCCAAGACGAAGGGATGTCTGAATCCGCTGTGCAGAACACAGAGAAAGAACTAGTCCTCCGCCTCAACGCGACCGGAGGCCTCACATCCTTTGAAAACTCGAGAGGTCTGCAGAGATCAATGCTTCCAAAGGAGACGATGCCTGACTCCTCTTGAAAATGGATAGGAGTCCCAGGATCACTGTGGCAAGTGGAAAGGGACCCTGGGTCTCCCGCCTCACGTGGAGACGCCTCCCAATTGCCATGCCAAGGCTCGAGGAGAATCCCGAGGTGTCCCTCGAACCTAGGCAGGGTCCTGACGTCGCTGAAAAAACACGTGTCTGGAAGGGCCCTCCCCGTCGTAACTCGAGAATATACCCAAGGTTCCGGCCGCAACTCGAGAAAAACCATGAGATTTCCCCCTCGCGGCGAGTTGAGGCCCGATTCCCCTGCACTGCATGCAGAGCAATTCCGTGTTCCACATCAAACGTGAAAGGAGCCTTGATTTCCTTGATGGCTCTCCAGAGAAAACCCAAGATCACTGTCTCAAGTCTAGAGGGATCCTGAGGTCACTGGAGCAACACGAAAGGGCTCCGTGGACCCCAAATCAACTCGAGATGAGAGCTTAGTCCCTGGATTCAAATCGAGAGGAATACCAACTATCCACAAGCACCTCAAGAGGAGGCTATTCTCAGCTAATGGTATGTGAGAGGGACCCTGTGTTTGTAGCCTCAAGTGGAATGGACACCGAGATGCTCTGACTCGAAGTAAGGCCGGATATCCCTGCAGTGAATTGAATGCAGGCTCGTCTTGCATCTCCCAAGACGAAGGGATGTCTGAATCCCCTGTGGAGACGACAGAGAAAGACCTAGTCCTCTGCCTCATCGCGACCGGAGGCCTCACATCCTTTGAAAATTCGAGAGGTCCGCGGAGATCAATGCTTCCAAAGGAGACGATGTCTGACTTCTCTTGAAAATGGATAGGAGTCCCAGGATCCCTGTGGCACGTGGAAAGGGACCCTGGGTGTCCCGCCTCACGTGGAGACGCGTCCCAATTGCCATGCCAAGACTCGAGGAGAATCCTGAGGTGTCCCTCGCACCTAGGCAGGAGTCCTGACATCGCTGAACAAACACGGGTCTGGAAGCGCCCTCCCCGTCGTAACTCGAGAATATACCCCAGGTTCCGGCCACAACTCGAGAAAAACCATGAGACTTCCCCCTCGCAGCGAGATGAGGCCCTATTCCCATGCACTGCGTGCAGAGCAATTCCGTGTTCCACATCATACGTGAAAGGAGTCTTGATTTTCTTGATGGCACTCCAGAGAAAACCCAAGATCACTGTCTCAAGTCTAGAGGGATCCTGAGGTCACCGGAGCAACACGAAAGGGCTCCGTGGACCCCAAATCAACTCGAGATGAGAGATTAGTCCCTGGCTTCAACTCAAGAGGAATACGAACTTTCCACAAGCCCCTCAAGAGGAGGCTTCTCTCAGCTACAGGTATGTGAGAGGGACCCTGAGTTTGTGGCATCAAGTGGAATGGACACCGAGATGCTCTGACTCGAAATAAGGCCGGATATCCCTGCAGTGAATTGAAAGCAGGCTCATCTTGCATCTCCCAAGACGAAGGGATGTCTGAATCCGCTGTGCAGAACACAGAGAAAGAACTAGTCCTCCGCCTCAACGCGACCGGAGGCCTCACATCCTTTGAAAACTCGAGAGGTCTGCAGAGATCAATGCTTCCAAAGGAGACGATGCCTGACTCCTCTTGAAAATGGATAGGAGTCCCAGGATCACTGTGGCAAGTGGAAAGGGACCCTGGGTCTCCCGCCTCACGTGGAGACGCCTCCCAATTGCCATGCCAAGGCTCGAAGAGAATCCCGAGGTGTCCCTCGCACCTAGGCAGGGTCCTGACGTCGCTGAAAAAACACGTGTCTGGAAGGGCCCTCCCCGTCGTAACTCGAGAATATACCCAAGGTTCCGGCCGCAACTCGAGAAAAACCATGAGATTTCCCCCTCGCCGCGAGTTGAGGCCCGATTCCCCTGCACTGCATGCAGAGCAATTCCGTGTTCCACATCAAACGTGAAAGGAGCCTTGATTTCCTTGATGGCTCTCCAGAGAAAACCCAAGATCACTGTCTCAAGTCTAGAGGGATCCTGAGGTCACTGGAACAACACGAAAGGGCTCCGTGGACCCCAAATCAACTCGAGATGAGAGCTTAGTCCCTGGATTCAAATCGAGAGGAATACCAACTATCCACAAGCACCTCAAGAGGAGGCTACTCTCAGCTAATGGTATGTGAGAGGGACCCTGTGTTTGTGGCCTCAAGTGGAATGGACACCGAGATGCTCTGACTCGAAGTAAGGCCGGATATCCCTGCAGTGAATTGAATGCAGGCTCGTCTTGCATCTCCCAAGACGAAGGGATGTCTGTATCCCCTGTGGAGACGACAGAGAAAGACCTAGTCCTCTGCCTCATCGCGACCGGAGGCCACACATCCTTTGAAAATTCGAGAGGTCCGCGGAGATCAATGCTTCCAAAGGAGACGATGTCTGACTCCTCTTGAAAATGGATAGGAGTCCCAGGATCCCTGTGGCACGTGGAAAGGGACCCTGGGTCTCCCGCCTCACGTGGAGACGCGTCCCAATTGCCATGCCAAGACTCGAGGAGAATCCTGAGGTGTCCCTCGCACCTAAGCAGGAGTCCTGACGTCGCTGAACAAACACGTGTCTGGAAGGGCCCTCCCCGTCGTAACTCGAGAATATACCCCAGGTTCCGGCCGCAACTCGAGAAAAACCATGAGACTTCCCCATCGCCGCGAGATGAGGCCCGATTCCCCTGCACTGCGTGCAGAGCAATTCCGTATTCCACATCAAAAATGAAAGGAGCCTTGATTTCCTTAATGGCACTCCAGAGAAAACCCAAGATCACTGTCTCAAGTCTAGAGGGATCCTGAGGTCACTGGAGCAACACGAAAGGGCTCCGTGGACCCCAAATCAACTCGAGATGAGAGCTTATTTCCTGGCTTCAAATCGAGAGGAATACCAACTTTCCACAAGCACCTCAAGAGGAGGCTACTCTCAGCTAATGGTATGTGAGAGGGACCCTGAGTTTGTCGCCTCAAGTGGAATGGACACCGAGATGCTCTAACTCGAAGTAAGGCCAGATATCCCTGCAGTGATTTGAATGCAGGCTCGTCTTCCATCTCCCAAGACGAAGGGTTGTCTGAATCCCCTGTGGAGACCACAGAGAAAGACCTAGTCCTCCACCTCATCGAGACGGGAGGCATCACATCCTTTGAAAACTCGAGAGGTCTGCGGAGATCAATACTTCCGAAGGAGACGATGCCTGACGCCTCTTGAAAATGGATAGGAGTCCCAGAATCCCTGTGGCACGTGGAAAGGGACCCTGGTTCTCCCACCTCACGTGGAGAAGCGTCCTAATTGCCATGCCAAGACTCGAGGAGAATCCCGAGGTGTCCCTCGCACCTAGGCAAGAGTCCTCACGTCGCTGAACAAACACGTGTCTTGAAGGGCCCTCCCCGTCGTAACTCGAGAATATACCCCAGGTTCCGGCCGCAACTCGAGAAAAACCATGAGACTTCCCCCTCGCCGCGAGATGAGGCCCGATTCCCCTGCAATGCGTGCAGAGCAATTCCGTGTTCCACATCAAACGTGATAGGAGCCTTGATTTCCTTGATGGCACTCCAGAGAAAACCCAAATCACTGGCTCAAGTCTAGAGGGATCCTGAGGTCACTATAGCAACACGAAAGGGCTCCGTGGACCCCAAATCAACTCGAGATGAGAGCTTAGTCCCTGGCTTCTACTCAAGAGGAATACCAACTTTCCACAAGCACCTCAAGAGGAGGCTTCTCTCAGCTACAGGTATGTGAGAGGGACCCTGAGTTTGTGGCGTCAAGTGCAATGGACACCGAGATGCTCTGACTCGAAGTAAGGCCGGATATCCCTGCAGTGAATTGAATGCAGGCTCGTCTTGCATCTCCCAAGACGAAGGGATGTCTGAATCCCCTGTGGAGACCACAGAGAAAGCCCTAGTCCTCCACCTCATCGTGACCGGAGGCCTCACATCGTTTGAAAACTCGAGAGGTCTGCGGAGATCAATGCTTCCAAAGGAGACGATGCCTGACTCCTCTTGAAAATGGATAGGAGTCCCAGGATCCCTGTGGCACGTGGAAAGGGACACTTGGTCTCACGCCTCACGTGGAGACGCGTCCCCATTGCCATGCCAAGACTCGAGGAGAATCCCGAGGTGTCCCTCGCACCTAGGCAGGAGTCCTGATGTCGCTGAACAAACACGTGTCTGGAAGGGCCCTCCCCGTCGTAACTTGAGAATATACCCCAGGTTCCGGCCGCAACTCGAGAAAAACCATGAGACTTCCCCCTCACCGCAAGATGAGACCCAATTCCCCTGCACTGCGTGCAGAGCAATTCCGTGTTCCACATCAAACGTGAACGGAGCCTTGATTTCCTTGATGGCACTCCAGAGAAAACCCAAGATCACTGTCTCAAGTCTAGAGGGATCCTGAGGTCACTGGAGCAACACGAAAGGGCTCCGTGGACCCCAAATCAATTCGAGATGAGAGCTTAGTCCCTGGCTTCGACTCAAGAGGAATACCAACTTTTCACAAGCACCTCAAGAGGAGGCTTCTCTCAGCTACAGGTATGTGAGAGGGCCCCTGAGTTTGTGGCCTCAAGTGGAATGGACACCGAGATGCTCTGACTCGAAGTAAGGCCGGATATCTCTGCAGTGAATTGAATGCACGCTGGTCTTGCATCTCCCAAGACGAAGGGATGTCTGAATCCCCTGTGCAGACCACAGAGAAAGACCTAGTCCTCCGCCTCATCAAGACCGGAGGCCTCACATCCTTTGAAAACTCGAGAGGTCCGCGGAGATCAATGCTTCCAAAGGAGACGATGCCTGACTCCTCTTGAAAATGGATAGGAGTCCCAGGATCCCTGTGGCACGTGGAAAGGGACCCTGCGGCTCCCGCCTCACGTGGAGACGCGTCCCAATTGCCATGCCAAGACTCGAGGAGAATCCCGAGGTGTCCTCGCACCTAGGCAGGAGTACTGACGTCGCTGAACAAACACGTGTCTGGAAGGGCCCTCCCCGTCGTAACTCGAGAATATACCCCAGGTTCCGGTGGCAACTCGAGAAAAATCATGAGACTTCCCCCTCGCCGCGAGATGAGGCCCGACTCCACTGCACTGCGTGCAGAGCAATTCCGTGTTACACATCAAACGTGAAAGGAGCCTTGATTTCCTTGATGGCACTCCAGAGAAAACCCAAGATCACTGTCTCAAGTCTAGAGGGATCCTGAGGTCACTGGAGCAACACGAAAGGGCTGGGTGGACCCCAAATCAACTCGAGATGAGAGCTTAGTCCCTGGCTTCGACTTAAGAGGAATACCAACTTTCCACAAGCACCTCAAGTGGAGGCTTCTCTCAGCTACAGGTATGTGAGAGGGACCCTGAGTTTGTGGCCTCAAGTGGAATGGACACCGCGATGCTCTGACTCGAAGTAAGGCCGGATATCCCTGCAGTGAATTGAATGCAGGCTCGTCTTGCATCTTCCAAGACGAAGGGTTGTCTGAATCCCCTGTGGAGACCACAGAGAAAGACCTAATTCTCCTCCTCCTCGCGACCGGAGGCCTCACATCCTTTGAAAACTCGAGAGGTCCGCGGAGATCAATGCTTCCAAAGGAGACGATGCCTGACTCCTCTTGAACATGGATAGGAGTCCCAGGATCCCTGTGGCACGTGAAAAGGGACCCTGGGTCTCCCGCCTCACGTGGAGACGCGTCCCAATTGCCATGCCAAGACTCGAGGAGAATCCCGAGGTGTCCCTCGCACCTAGGCAGGAGTCCTGACGTCGCTGAACAAACACGTGTCTGGAAGGGCCCTCCCCGTCGTAACTCGATTATATACCCCAGTTTCCGGACGCAACTCGAGAAAAACCATGAGACTTCCCCCTCGACGCGAGATGAGGCCCGATTCACCTGCACTGCGTGCAGAACAATTCTATGTTCCACTTCAAACGTGAAAGGAGACTTGATTTCCTTGATGGCACTCCAGAGAAAACCCAAAATCACTGTCTCAAGTCTAGAGGGATCCTGAGGTCACTGGAGCAACACGAAAGGGCTCCGTGCACCCCAAATCAACTCGAGATGAGAGCTTAGTCCCTGGCTTCGAGTCAAGAGGAATACCAACTTTCCACAAGCACCTCAAGAGGAGGCTTCTCTCAGCTACAGGTATGTGAGAGGGACCCTGAGTTGCTGGCCTCAAGTGGAATGGACTCCGAGATGGTCTGACTCGAAGTAAGGCCGGATATCCCTGCAGTGAATTGAATGCAGGCTCGTCTTGCATCTCCCAAGACGAAGGGATGTCTGAATCCCCTGTGGAGACCACAGAGAAAGACCTAGTCCTCCGCCTCATCGTGACCGGAGGCCTCACATCCTTTGAAAACTCGAGAGGTCTGCAGAGATCAATGCTTCCAAAGGAGACGATGCCTGACTCCTCTTGAAAATGGATAGGAGTCCCAGGATCCCTGTGGCACGTGGAAAGGGACCGTGGGTCTCCCGCCTCACGTGGAGACGCGTCCCCATTGCCATGCCAAGACTCGAGGAGAATCCCGAGGTGTCCCTCGCACCTAGGAAGGAGTCCTGACGACGCTGAACAAACACGTGTCTGGAAGGTCCCTCCCCGTCGTAACTCGAGAATATACCCCAGGTTCCGGCCGCAACTCGCGAAAAACCATGAGACTTCCCCCTCGCCGCAAGATGAGGCCCGATTCCCCTGCACTGCGTGCAGAGCAATTCCGTGTTCCACATCAAACGTGAACGGAGCCTTGATTTCCTTGATGGCACTCCAGAGAAAACCCAAGATCACTGTCTCAAGTCTAGAGTGATCCTGAGGTCACTGGAGCAACACGAAAGGGCTCCGTGGACCCCAAATCAACTCGAGATGAGAGCTTAGTCCCTGGCTTTGACTCAAGAGGAATACCAAATTTTCACAAGCACCTCAAGAGGAGGCTTCTCTCAGCTACAGGTATGTGAGAGGGCCCCTGAGTTTGTGGCCTCAAGTGGAATGGACACCGAGATGCTCTGACTCGAAGTAAGGCCGGATATCTCTGCAGTGAATTGAATGCACGCTGGTCTTGCATCTCCCAAGACGAAGGGATGTCTGAATCCCCTGTGGAGACCACAGAGAAAGACCTAGTCCTCCGCCTCATCAAGACCGGAGGCCTCACATCCTTTGAAAACTCGAGAGGTCTGCGGAGATCAATGCTTCCAAAGGAGACGATGCCTGACTCCTCTTGAAAATGGATAGGAGTCCCAGGATCCCTGTGGCACGTGGAAAGGGACCCTGCGGCTCCCGCCTCACGTGGAGACGCGTCCCAATTGCCATGCCAAGACTCGAGGAGAATCCCGAGGTGTCCTCGCACCTAGGCAGGAGTCCTGACGTCGCTGAACAAACACGTGTCTGGAAGGGCCCTCCCCGTCGTAACTCGAGAATATACCCCAGGTTCCGGACGCAACTCGAGAAAAACCATGAGACTTCCCCCTCGCCGCGAGATGAGGCCCGACTCCACTGCACTGCGTGCAGAGCAATTCCGTGTTACACATCAAACGTGAAAGGAGCCTTGATTTCCGTGTTGGCACTCCAGAGAAAACCCAAGATCACTGTCTCAAGTCTAGAGGGATCCTGAGGTCACTGGAGCAACACGAAAGGGCTGGGTGGACCCCAAATCAACTCGAGATGAGAGCTTAGTCCCTGGCTTCGACTCAAGAGGAATACCAACTTTCCACAAGCACCTCAAGTGGAGGCTTCTCTCAGCTACAGGTATGTGAGAGGGACCCTGAGTTTGTGGCCTCAAGTGGAATGGACACCGCGATGCTCTGACTCGAAGTAAGGCCGGATATCCCTGCAGTGAATTGAATGCAGGCTCGTCTTGCATCTCCCAAGACGAAGGGATGTCTGAATCCCCTGTGGAGACCACAGAGAAATACCTAATTCTCCTCCTCCTCGCGACCGGAGGCCTCACATCCTTTGAAAACTCGAGAGGTCCGCGGAGATCAATGCTTCCAAAGGAGACGATGCCTGACTCCTCTTGCAAATGGATAGGAGTCCCAGGATCCCTGTGGCACGTGGAAAGGGACCCTGGGTTTCCCGCCTCACGTGGAGACACGTCCCAATTGCCATGCCAAGACTCGAGGAGAATCCCGAGGTGTCCCTCGCACCTAGGTAGGAGTCCTGACGTCGCTGAACAAACACGTGTCTGGAACGGCCCTCCCCGTCGTAAATCGAGAATATACCCCAGGTTCCGGCCGCAACTCGAGAAAAACCATGAGACTTACCCCTAGCCGCGAGATGAGGCCCGATTCCCCTGCACTGCATGCAGAGCAATTCTGTGTTCCACATCAAACGTGAAAGGAGCCTTGATTTCCTTGATGGCACTCCAGAGAAAACCCAAAATCACTGTCTCAAGTCTAGAGGGATCCTGAGGTCACTGGAGCAAGACGAAAGGGCTCCGTGGACCCCAAATCAACTCGAGATGAGAGCTTAGTCCCTGGCTTTGACTCAAGAGGAATACCAACTTTCCACAAGCACCTCAAGAGGAGGCTTCTCCCAGCTACATAGATGT
Organism: Dama dama; assembly: GCF_033118175.1. Lineage (NCBI taxonomy): Eukaryota > Metazoa > Chordata > Mammalia > Artiodactyla > Cervidae > Dama > Dama dama. The sequence goes on along the minus strand of NC_083697.1, from coordinate 5,063,115 downwards.
GAGAGGTACCCTGAGTTTGTGGCCTCAAGTGGAATGGACACAGAGATGCTCTGACTCGAAGTAAGGCCGGATATCACTGCAGTGAATTGAATGCAGGCTCGTCTTGCATCTCCCAAGACGAAGGGATGTCTGAATCCCCTGTAGAGACCACAGAGAAAGACCTAGTTCTCCGCCGTATCGCGACCGGAGGCCTCACATCCTTTGAAAACTCGAGACGTCCGCGCAGATCAATGCTTCCAAAGGAGACGATGCCTGACTCCTCTTGAAAATGGTTAGAAGTCCCAGGATCCCTGTCCACATGGACGGGGACCCTGGGTCTCCCGCTTCACGTGGAGACGCGTCCCAATTGCCATGCCAAGACTCGAGGAGAATCCCGAGGTGTCCCTCGCACCTAGGCAGGAGTCCTGACGTCGCTGAACAAACACGTGTCCGGAAGGGCCCTCCCCGTCGTAACTCGAGAATATACCCCAGGTCCCGGCCGCAACTCGAGAAAAACCATGAGACTTCCACCTCGCCGCGAGATGAGGCCCGATTCCCCTGCACAGCGTGCAGAGCAATTCCGTGTTCCACATCAAAAGTGAAAGGAGCCTTGATTTCCTTGATGGCACTCCAGAGAAAACCCAAAGTCACTGTCTCAAGTCTAGAGGGATCCTGAGGTCACTGGAGCAACCCGAAAGGGCTCTGTGGACCCCAAATCAACCCGAGATGAGAGCTTAGTCCCTGGCTTCGACTCAAGTGGAATACCAACTTTCCACAAGCACCTCAAGAGGAGGCTTCTCTCAGCTACAGGTATGTGAGAGGGACCCTGAGTTTGTGGCCTCAAGTGGAATGGACACCGAGATGCTCTGACTCGATGTAAGGCCGGATATCCCTGCAGTGAATTGAATGCAGGCTCGTCTTGCATCTTCCAAGACGAAGGGTTGTCTGAATCCCCTGTGGAGACCACAGAGAAAGACCTTGTACTCCGCCTCATCGCGACCTGAGGCCTCACATCCTTTGAAAACTCGAGAGGTCCACGGAGATCAATGCTTCCAAAGGAGACGATGCCTGACTCCTCTTGAAAATGGATAGGAGTCCCAGGATCCCTGTGGCACGTGGAAAGGGACTCTGGGTCTCCCGCTTCACGTGGAGACGCGTCCCAATTGCCATGCCAAGACTCGTGGAGAATCCCGAGGTGTCCCTCGCACCTAGGCAGGAGTCCTGACGTCGCTGAACAAACACGTGTCCGGAAGGGCCCTCCCTGTCGTAACTCGAGATATACCCCAGGTTCCGGCCGCAACTCAAGAAAAACGATGAGACTTCCCCCTCGCCGCGAGATGAGGCCCGATTCCCCTGCACTGCGTGCAGACCAATTCCGTGTTCCACATCAAACGTGAAAGGAGCCTTGATTTCCTTGATGGCACTCCAGAGAAAACCCAAGACCACTGTCTCAAGTCTGGAGGGATCCTGAGGTCACTGGAGCAACACCAAAGGGCTCCGTGGACCCGAAATTAACTCGAGATGAGAGCTTAGTCCCTGGCTTCGACTCAAGAGGAATACCAACTTTCTACAAGCACCTCAAGAGGAGGCTTCTCTCAGCTACAGGTATGTGAGAGGGACCCTGAGTTTGTGGCCTCAAGTGGAATGGACTCCGAGATGCTCTGATTCGAAGTAAGGCCGGATATCCCTGCAGTGAATTGAATGCAGGCTCGTCTTGCATCTTCCAAGACGAAGGGATGTCTGAATCCCCTGTGGAGACCACAGAGATAGACCTAGTTCTCCGCCTCATCGTGACTGGAGGCCTCACATCCTTAGAAAACTCGAGAGGTCCGCGGGGATCAATGCTTCAAAATGAGACGATTCCTGACTCCTCTTGAAAATGGATCGGAGTCCCAGGATCCCTGTGGCACGTGGAAAGTGACCCTGGGTCTCCCGCCTCACGTGGAGACGCATCCCAATTGCCATGCCAAGACTCGAGGAGAATCCCGAGTTGTCCCTCGCACCTAGGCAGGAGTCCTGACGTCGCTGAACAAACACGTGTCTGGAAGGGCCCTCCCCTTCGTAACTCGAGAATATACCCCAGGTTCCGGCCGCATCTCGTGAAAAACCATGAGATTTCCCCCTCGCCGCGAGTTGAGGCCCGATTCCCCTGCACTGCATGCAGAGCAATTCCGTGTTCCACATCAAACGTGAAAGGAGCCTTGATTTCCTTGATGGCACTCCAGAGAAAATCCAAGATCACTGTCTCAAGCCTAGAGGGATCCTGAGGTCACTGGACCAACAGGAAAGGGCTCCGTGGACCCCAAATCAAATCGAGATGAGAGCTTAGTCCCTGGCTTCGACTCAAGAGGAATACCAACTTTCCACAAGCACCTCAAGAGGAGGCTTCTCTCAGATATAGGTGTATTTGAGGGACCCTGAGTTTGTGGCCTCAAGTGGAATCGACACCGAGATGCTCTGACTCGAAGTAAGGCCGGATATCCCTGCAGTGAATTGAATGCAGGCTCGTCTTGCATCTCTCAAGACGAAGGGTTGTCTGAATCCCCTGTGGAAACCACAGAGAAAGACCTATTCCTCCAGCTCTACGCAACCGGAGACCTCATATACTTTAAAAACTCGAGAGGTCTGCGGAGATCAATACTTCCGAAGTAGACGATGCCTGACTCCTCTTGAAAATGGATAGGAGTCCCAGGATACCTGTGGCACGTGGAAAGGGACCGTGGATCTCCCGCCTCACGTGGAGACCCGTCCCAATTGCCATGCCAAGACTCGAGGAGAATCCCGAGGTTTCCCTCGCACCTAGGCAGGAGTCCTGACGTCGCTGAACAAACACGTGTCTGGAAGGGCCCTCCCCGTCATAACTCGAGAATATACCCCAGCTTCCGGCCGAAACTCGAGAAAAACCATGAGACTTCCCCCTCGCCACGAGATGAGGCCCGATTCCCCTATACTGCGTGCAGAGCAATTCCGTGTTCCACATCAAAAGCGAAAGGAGCCTAGATTTCCTAGATGGCACTAGAGAAAACCCAAGGTCACTGTCTCAAGTCTAGAGGGATCCTGAGGTCACTGGAGCAACACCAAAGGGCTCCGTGGACCCCAAATCAACTCGTGATGAGAGATAAATCCCTGGCTTCGACTCAAGAGGAATACCAAATTTCCACAAGCACCACAAGAGGAGGCTTCTCTCAGCTACAGGTATGTGAGAGGACCCCTGAGTTTGTGGCCTCAAGTGGAATGGACACCGAGATGCTCTGACTCGAAGTAAGGCCGGATATCCCTGCAGTGAATTGAATGCAGGCTCGTCTTGCATCTCCCAAGACGAAGGGATGTCTGAATCCCCTGTGGAGACCACAGAGAAAGACCTAGTCCTCCGCCTCATCGCGCCCGGAGGCCTCACATCCTTTGAAAACTCTAGAGGTCTGCGGAGATCAATGCTTCCAAAGGAGACGATGCCTGACTCCTCTTGAAAATGGATAGGAGTCCCAGGATCCCTGTGGCACGTGGAAAGGGACCCTGGGTCTCCCGCCTCACGTGGAGACGCGTCCCAATTGCCATGCCAAGACTCGAGGAGAATCCCGAGGTGTCCCTCGCACCTAGGCAGGAGTCCTGACGTCGCTGAACAAACACGTGTCTGAAAGGGCCCTCCCCGTCGTAACTCGAGAATATACCCCAGGTTTCGGCCGCAATCGAATAAAACCATGAGATTTCCCCCTCGCCGCGAGATGAGGCCCGATTCCCCTGCCCTGCGTGCAGAGCAATACCGTGTTCGACATCAAAATTGACAGGAGCCTTGATTTCCTTGATGGCACTCCAGAGAAAACCCAAGATTACTGTCTTAAGTCTAGAGGGATCCTGTGGTCACTGGAGCAACACGAAAGTGCTCCGTGGACCCCAAATCAACTCGAGATGAGAGCTTAGTCCCTGGCTTCGACTCAAGAGGAATACCAACTTTCCACAAGCACCTCAAGAGGAGGCTTCTCTCAGCTACATGTATGTGAGAGGGACCCTTAGTTTGTGGTCTCAAGTGGAATGGACACCGAGATGCTCTGACTCGAAGTAAGGCCGGATATCCCTGCAGTGAATTGAATGCAGGCTCGTCTTGCATCTCCCAAGATGAAGGGATGTCTGAATCCCCTGTGGAGACCACAGAGAAAGACTTAGTCCTCCGCCTCATCGCGACCAGAGGCCTCACATCCTTTGAAAACTCGAGAGGTCTGCAGAGATCAATGCTTCCAAAGGAGCCGATGCCCGACTCCTCTTGAAAATGGATAGGAGTCCCAGGATCCCTGTGGCACGTGGAAAGGGACCCTGGGTCTCCCGCCTCACGTGGAGACGCGTCCCACTTGCCATGCCAAGACTCGAGGAGAATCCCGAGGTGTCCCTCGCACCTAGGCAGGAGTCCTGAGGTTGCTGAACAAACACGTGTCTGGAAGGGCCCTCCCCGTCGTAACTCGAGAATATACCCCAGGTTGCGGCCGCAACTCGAGAAAAACCATGAGACTTCCCCCTCGCCGCGACATGAAGCCCGATTCCCCTGGACTGCGTGCAGAGCAATTCCGTGTTCCACATCAAACGTGAAAGGAGCCTTGATTTCCTTCATGGCACTCCAGAGAAAACCCAAGATCACTGTCTCAAGTCTAGAGGGATCCTAAGGTCACTGGAGCAACACGAAAGGGCTCCATGGACCCCAAATCAACTCGAGATGAGAGCTTAGTCCCTGGCTTCGACTCAAGAGGAATATCAACTTTCCACAATCACCTCAAGAGGAGGCTTCTCTCAGCTACAGGTATGTGAGAGGGCCCCTGAGTTTGTGGCCTCAAGTGGAATGGACACCGAGATGCTCTGACTCGAAGTAAGGCCGGATATCCCTGCAGTGAATTGAATGCAGGCTCGTCTTGCATCTCCCAAGACGAAGGGAGGTCTGAATCCCCTGAGGAGATGACAGAGAAAGACCGAGTTCTCCGCCTCATCGCGACCGGAGGCCTCACATCCATTGAAAACTCGAGAGTTTCGCAGAGATCAATGTTTCCAAAGGAGACGATGCCTGACTCCTCTTGAAAATGGATAGGAGTCGCAGGATCCCTGTGGCACGTGGAAAGGGACCCTGTGTCTCCCGCCTCATGTGGAGATGCCTTCCATTTGCCATGCCAAGACTCGAGGAGAATCCCGAGGTGTCCCTCGCACCTAGGCAGGAGTCCTGACGTCGCTGAACAAACACGTGTCTGGAAGGGCCCTCCCCATCGTAACTCGAGAATATACCCCAGGTTCCGGCCGCAACTCGAGAAAAACCATGAGACTTCCCCCTCGCCGCGACATGAAGCCCGATTCCCCTATACTGCCTGCAGAGCAATTCCGTGTTCCACATCAAACGTGAAAGGAGACTTGATTTCCTTGATGGCACTCCAGAGAAAACCCAAGATCACTGTCTCAAGTCTAGAGGGATCCTGAGGTCACTGGAGCAACACAAAAGGGCTCCGTGGACCCCAAATCAACTCGAGATGAGAGCTTAGTCCCTGGCTTTGAATCGAGAAGAATGCCAACTTTCCACAAGCACCTCAAGAGGAGGCTTCTCTCAGCTACAGGTATGTGAGAGGGACCCTGAGTTTGTGGCCTCAAGTGGAATGGACACCGAGATGCTCTGACTCGAAGTAAGGCCGGATATCCCTGCAGTGAATTGAATGCAGGCTCGTCTTGCATCTCCCAAGACGAAGGGATGTCTGAATCCGCTGTGGAGACCACAGAGAAAGACCTAGTCCTCCGCCTCATCGCGACCGGAGGCCTCACATCCTTTGAAAATTCGAGAGGTATGCGGAGATAAATGCTTCCAAAGGAGACGATGCCTGACTCCTCTTGAAAATGGATAGGAGTCCCAGGATCCCTGTTGCACGTGGAAAGGGACCCTGGGTCTCCCGCCTCACGTGGAGACGTGTCCAAATTGCCATGCCAAGACTCGAGGTGAATCCCGAGGTGTCCCTCGCACCTAGGCAGGAGTCCTGACGTCGCTGAACAAACACGTGTCTGGAAGGGCCCTCCCCGTCGTAACTCGAGATTATACCCCAGGTTCCGGCCGCAACTCGAGAAAAACCATGAGACTTCCCCCTCGCCGCGAGATGAGCCCCGATTCCCCTGCACTGCATGCAGAGCAATTCCGTGTTCCACATCAAACGTGAAAGGAGCCTTGATTTCGTTGATGGCACTCCAGAGAAAACCCAAGATCACCGTCTCAAGTCTAGAGGGATCCTAAGGTCAGTGGAGCAACACAAAAGGGCTCCGTGGACCCCAAATCAAGTCGAGATGAGAGCTTAGTCCCTGGCTTAGACTCAAGAGGAATACCAACTTTCCACAAGCACCTCAAGAGGAGGCTTCTCTCAGCTACAGGTATATTTGAGGACCCCGAGTTTGTGGCCTCAAGTGGAATGGACACCGAGATGCTCTGACTCGAAGTAAGGCCGGATATCCCTGCAATGAATTGAATGCAGGCTCGTCTTGCTTCTCCCAAGACGAAGGGATGTCTGAATCCCCTGTGGAGACCACAGAGAAAGACCTAGTCCTCCACCTCATCGTGACCGGAGGCCTCACATCCTTAGAAAACTCGAGAGGTCTGCAGAGATCAATGCTTGCAAAGGAGACGATGCGCGACTACTCTTGAAAATGGATAGGAGTCCTAGGATCCTTGTGGCACGTGGAAAGGGACCCTGCGTCTCCCGCCTCATGTGGAGACGCATCCCAATTGCCATGCCAAGACTCGAGGAGAATCCCGAGGTGTCCCTCGCACCTAGGCAGGAGTCCTGATGGCGCTGAACAAACACATGTCTGGAAGGGCCCTCCCCGTCGTAACTCGAGAATATACCCCAGGTTCCGGCCGCAACTCGAGAAAAACCATGAGATTTCCCCCTCGCCGCGAGATGAAGCCCGATTCCCCTGCACTGCGTGCAGAGCAATTCCGTTTTCCACATCAAACGTTAAAGGAGCCTTGATTTCCTTGATGGCACTCCAGAGAAAACCCAAGTTCACTGTCTCAAGTCTAGAGGGATCCTGAGGTCACTGGAGCAACACGAAAGGGCTCCGTGGACCCCAAATCAACTCGAGATGAGAGCTTAGTCCCTGGCTTCGACTCAAGAGGAATACCAACTTTCCACAAGCACCTCAAGAGGAGGCTTCTCTCAGCTACAGGTATGTGAGAGGGACCCTGAGTTTGTGGCCTCAAGTGGAATGGACACCGAGATGCTCTGACTCGAAGTAAGGCCGGATATCCCTGCAGTGAATTGAATGCAGGCTCGTCTTGCATCTCCCAAGACGAAGGGTTGTCTGAATCCCCTGTGGAGACCACAGAGAAAGACCTCGTTCTCCGCCTCATCGAGTCCAGAGGCCTCACATCCTTTGAAAACTCGAGAGGTCGGCGGAGATCAATGCTTCCAAAGGAGAAGATGCCTGACTCTTCTTGAAAATGTATAGGAGTCCCAGGATCCCTGTGATACGTGGAAAGGGACCCTGGGTCTCCCGCCTCACGTGGAGACGCATCCCAAGTGCCATGCGAAGACTCCAGGAGAATCCCGAGGTTTCCCTCGCACCTAGGCAGGAGTCCTGACGTCGCTGAACAAACACGTGTCTGGAAGGGCACTCCCCGTCGTAACTCGAGAATATACCCCAGGTTCCGGCCGCAACTCGAGAAAAACCATGAGACTTCCCCCTCGCCGCTGGATGAGGCCCGATTCCCCTGCACTGCGTGCAGAGCAATTCCGTGTTCCACATCAAACGTGAAAGGAGCCTTGATTTCCTTGATGTCACTGCAGAGAAAACCCAAGATCACTGTCTCAAGTCTAGAGGGATCCTGAGGTTACTGGAGCAACACGAAAGGGCTCTGTGGACCCCAAATCAACTCGAAATGAGAGCATAGTCCCTGGCTTCCACTCAAGAGGAATACCAACTTTCCACAAGCACCTCAAGAGGAGGCTTCTCTCAGCTACAGGTATGTGAGAGGGACCCTGAGTTTGTGGCCTCAAGTGGAATGGACACCGAGATGCTCTGCCTCGAAGTAAGGCCGGATATCCCTGCAGTGGATTGAATTCAGGCTCGTCTTGCATCTCCCAAGACGAAGGGTTGTCTGAATCCCCTGTGGAGACCACAGAGAAAGACCTAATTTTCCGCCTCATCGCGACCGGTGGCCTCACATCCTTTGAAAACTCGAGAGGTCTGCAGATATCAATGCTTCCAAAGGAGACGATGCCTGACTCCTCTAGAAAATGGATAGGAGTCCCAGGATCCCTGTGGCACGAGGAAAGGGACCCTGGGTCTCCCGCCTCACGTGGAGACGCGTCCCAATTGCCATGCCAAGACTCGAGGAGAATCCCGAGGTGTCCCTCGCACCTAGGCAGGAGTCCTGACGTCGCTGAACAAACTCGTGTCTGGAAGGGCCCTCCCCGTCCTAACTTGAGAATATACCCCAGGTTCCGGCCGCAACTCGAGAAAAACCATGAGACTTCCCCATCGCCTCGAGATGAGGCCCGATTCCCCTGCACTGCGTGCAGAGTAATTCCGTGTTCCACATCAAACGTGAAAGGAGCCTTGATTTCCTTGATGGCACTCCAGAGAAAACCCAAGATCACTGTCTCAAGTCTAGAGGGATCCTGAGGTCACTGGAGCAACAGGAAAGGGCTCCGTGGTCCCCAAATCAACTCGAGATGAGAGCTTAGTCCCTGGCTTCAAATTGAGAGGAATACCAACTTTCCACAAGCACCTCAAGAGGAGGCTTCTCTCAGCTACAGGTATGTGAGAGGGAAACTGAGTTTCTGGCCTCAAGTGGAATGGACACCGAGATGCTCTGACTCGAAGTAAGGCCGGATATCCCTGCAGTGAATTGAATGCAGGCTCGTCTTGCATCTCCCAAGACGAAGGGTTGTCTGAATCCCCTGTGGAGACAACAGAGAAAGACCAGGTCCTCCGCCTCAACGCGACCGGAGGCCTCACATCCTTTGAAAACTCGAGAGGTCCGCGAAGATCAACACTTCTGAAGGAGACGATGCCTGACTCCTCTTGAAAATGGATAGGAGTCCCAGGATACCTGTGGCACGTGGAAAGGGACCCTGGGTCTCCCGCCTCACGTGGAGACGCGTCCCAATTGCCATGCCAAGACTCGAGGAGAATCCCGAGGTGTCCCTCGCACCTAGGCAGGAGTCCTGACGTCGCTGAACAAACACGTGTCTGGAAGGGCCCTCCCCGTCGTAACTCGAGAATATACCCCAGGTTCCGGCCGCAACTCGAGAAAAACCATGAGACTTCCCCATCGCCGCGAGATGAGGCCCGATTCCCCTGCCCTGCGTGCAGAACAATTCCGTATTCCACATCAAAAATGAAAGGAGCCTTGATTTCCTTGATGGCACTCCAGAGAAAACCCAAGATCACTGTCTCAAGTCTAGAGGGATCCTGAGGTCACTGGAGCAACACAAAAGGGCTCCGTGGACCCCAAATCAACTCGAGATGAGAGCTTAGTCCCTAGCTTTGACTCAAGAGGAATACCAACTTTCCACAAGCACCTCAAGAGGACGCTTCTCTCAGCTACAAGTATGTGAGAGGGACCCTGAGTTTGTGGCCTCAAGTGGAATGGACACCGAGATGCTCTGACTCGAAGTAAGGCCGGATATCCCTGCAGTGAATTGAATGCAGGCTCGTCTTGCATCTCCCAAGACGAAGGGATGTCTGAATCCCCTGTGTAGACCACAGAAAAAGACCTTGTCCTCCGTCTCATCGTGACCGGAGGCCTCACATCCTTTGAAAACTCGAGAGGTCTGCAGAGATCAATGCTTCCAAAGGAGACGATGCCTGACTCCTCTTGAAAATGGATAGGAGTCCCAGGATCACTGTGGCACGTGGAAAGGGACACTGGGTCTCCCGCCTCTCGTGGAGACGCGTCCCAATTGCCATGCCAAGACTCGAGGAGAATCCCGAGGTGTCCCTCGCACCTAGGCAGGAGCCCTGACGTCGCTGAACAAACACGTGTCTGGAAGGGCCCTCCCCGTCGTAACTCGAGAATATACCCCAGGTTCCGGCCGCAACTCGAGAAAAACCATGAGACTTCCCCCTCGCCGCGAGATGAGGCCCGATTCCCCTGCCCTGCGTGCAGAGCAATTCCGTTTCCATATCAAAAATGAAAGGAGCCTTGATTTCCTTGATGACACTCCAGAGAAAACCCAAGATCACTGTCTCAAGTCTAGAGGGATCCTGAGGTCACTGGAGCAACACGAAAGGGCTCCGTGGAGCCCAAATCAACTCGAGATGAGAGCTTAGTCCCTGGCTTCAAATCGAGAGGAATACCAACTTTCCACAAGCACCTCAAGAGGAGGCTTCTCTCAGCTACAGGTATGTGAGAGGGACCCTGAGTTTGTGGCCTCAAGTGGAATGGACACCGAGATGCTCTGATTCGAAGTAAGGCCGGATATCCCTGCAGTGAATTGAATGCAGGCTCGTCTTGCATCTCCCAAGACGAAGGGTTGTCTGAATCCCCTGTGGAGACAACAGAGAAAGACCAGGTCCTCCGCCTCAACGCGACCGGAGGCCTCACATCCTTTGAAAACTCGAGAGGTCCGCGAAGATCAACACTTCTGAAGGAGACGATGCCTGACTCCTCTTGAAAATGGATAGGAGTCCCAGGATACCTGTGGCACGTGGAAAGGGACCCTGGGTCTCCCGCCTCACGTGGAGACGCGTCCCAATTGCCATGCCAAGACTCGAGGAGAATCCCGAGGTGTCCCTCGCACCTAGGCAGGAGTCCTGACGTCGCTGAACAAACACGTGTCTGGAAGGGCCCTCCCCGTCGTAACTCGAGAATATACCCCAGGTTCCGGCCGCAACTCGAGAAAAACCATGAGACTTCCCCATCGCCGCGAGATGAGGCCCGATTCCCCTGCCCTGCGTGCAGAACAATTCCGTATTCCACATCAAAAATGAAAGGAGCCTTGATTTCCTTGATGGCACTCCAGAGAAAACCCAAGATCACTGTCTCAAGTCTAGAGGGATCCTGAGGTCACTGGAGCAACACAAAAGGGCTCCGTGGACCCCAAATCAACTCGAGATGAGAGCTTAGTCCCTGGCTTTGATTCAAGAGGAATACCAACTTTCCACAAGCACCTCAAGAGGACGCTTCTCTCAGCTACAAGTATGTGAGAGGGACCCTGAGTTTGTGGCCTCAAGTGGAATGGACACCGAGATGCTCTGACTCGAAGTAAGGCCGGATATCCCTGCAGTGAATTGAATGCAGGCTCGTCTTGCATCTCCCAAGACGAAGGGATGTCTGAATCCCCTGTGTAGACCACAGAAAAAGACCTTGTCCTCCGTCTCATCGTGACCGGAGGCCTCACATCCTTTGAAAACTCGAGAGGTCTGCAGAGATCAATGCTTCCAAAGGAGACGATGCCTGACTCCTCTTGAAAATGGATAGGAGTCCCAGGATCACTGTGGCACGTGGAAAGGGACACTGGGTCTCCCGCCTCTCGTGGAGACGCGTCCCAATTGCCATGCCAAGACTCGAGGAGAATCCCGAGGTGTCCCTCGCACCTAGGCAGGAGCCCTGACGTCGCTGAACAAACAAGTGTCTGGAAGGGCCCTCCCCGTCGTAACTCGAGAATATACCCCAGGTTCCGGCCGCAACTCGAGAAAAACCATGAGACTTCCCCCTCGCCGCGAGATGAGGCCCGATTCCCCTGCCCTGCGTGCAGAGCAATTCCGTTTCCATATCAAAAATGAAAGGAGCCTTGATTTCCTTGATGACACTCCAGAGAAAACCCAAGATCACTGTCTCAAGTCTAGAGGGATCCTGAGGTCACTGGAGCAACACGAAAGGGCTCCGTGGAGCCCAAATCAACTCGAGATGAGAGCTTAGTCCCTGGCTTCAAATCGAGAGGAATACCAACTTTCCAAAAGCACCTCAAGAGGAGGCTACTCTCAGCTAATGGTATGTGAGAGGGACCCTGAGTTTGTGGCCTCAAGTGGAATGGACACCGGGATGCTCTGACTCGAAGTAAGGCCAGATATCCCTGCAGTGAATTGAATGCAGGCTCGTCTTGCATCTCCCAAGACGGAGGGATGTCTGAATCCCCTGTGGAGACCACAGAGAAAGACCTAGTCCTCCGCCTCATCGAGACGGGAGGCATCACATCCTTTGAAAACTCGAGAGGTCTGCGGAGATCAATGCTTCCAAAGGAGAAGATGCCTGACTCTTCTTGAAAATGGATAGGAGTCCCAGGATCCCTGTGGCACGTCGAAAGGGACCCTGGGTCTCCCACCTCACGTGGAGACGCATCCCCATTGCCATGCCAAGACTCGAGGAGAATCCCAAGGTGTCCCTCGCACCTAGACAGGAGTCCTGACGTCGCTGAACAAACACGTGTCTGGAAGGGCCCTCCCCGTCGTAACTCGAGAATATACCCCAGGTTCTGGCCGCGACTCGAGAAAAACCATGAAACTTCCCCCTCGCCGCGAGATGAGGCCCGATTCCCCTGCACTGCGTGCAGAGCATTTCCGAGTTCCACATCAAACGTGAAAGGACCCTTGATTTCCTTGATGGCACTCCAGAGAAAACCCAAGATCTCTGTCTCAAGTCTAGAGGGATCCTGAGGTCACTGGAGCAACACGAAAGGGATCCGTATAACCCAAATCAACTCGAGATGAGAACTTAGTCCCTGGCTTCGACTCAAGAGGAATACCAACTTTACACAAGCCCCTCAAGTGGAGGCTACTCTCAGCTAATGGTATGTGAGAGGGACCCTGAGTTTGTCGCCTCAAGTGGAATGGAAACCGAGATGCTCTGACTCGAAGTAAGGCCAGATATCCCTGCAGTGATTTGAATGCAGGCTCGTCTTGCATCTCCCAATACGAAGGGATGTCTGAATGCCCTGTGGAGACCACAGAGAAAGACCTAGTCCTCCGACTCATCGCGACCGGAGGCCTCACATCCTTTGAAAACTGGAGAGGTCCGCGGAGATCAATGCTTCCAAAGGAGTCGATGCCTGACGCCTCTTGAAAATGGATAGGAGTCCCAGGATCCCTGTGGCACGTCGAAAGGGACCCTGGGTCTCCCGCCTCACGTGGAGACGCGTCCCAATTGCCATGCCAAGACTTGAGGAGAATCCCGAGGTGTCCCTCGCACCTAGGCAGGAGTCCTCACGTCGCTGAACAAACACGTGTCTGGAAGGGCCCTCCCCGTCGTAACTAGAGAATATACCCCAGGTTCCGGCCGCAACTTGAGAAAATCATGAGACTTCCCCCTCGCCGCGAGATGAGGCCCGATTCCCCTGCACTGCGTGCAGAGCAATTCCGTGTTCAACATCAAACGTGAAAGGAGCCTTGATTTCCTTGATGGCACTCCAGAGAAAACCCAAGATCACTGGCTCAAGTCTAGAGGGATCCTGAGGTCACTGGAGCAACACGAAAGGGCTCCGAGGAGCCCAAATCAACTCGAGATGAGAGCTTAGTCCCTGGCTTGGACTCAAGAGGAATACCGACTTTCCACAAGCACCTCAAGAGGAGGCTTCTCTCAGCTAAGGTATGTGAGAGGGACTCTGAGTTTGTGGCCTCAAGTGGAATGGACACCGAGATGCTCTGACTCGAAGTAAGCCCGGATATCCCAGTAGTGAATTGAATGCAGGCTCGTCTTGCATCTCCCAAGACGAAGGGATGTCTGAATCCGCTGTGGAGATGACAGAGAAAGAACTAGTCCTCAGCCTCATCGCGTCCGGAGGCCTCACATCCTTTGAAAACTCGAGAGGTCTGACAGATCAATGCTTCCAAAGGAGACGATGCCTGACTCCTCCTGAAAATGGATAGGATTCCCAGGATCCCTGTGGCACGTGGAAAGGGACCCTGGGTCTCCCGCCTCACGTGGAGACGCGTCCCAATTGCCATGCCAAGACTCGAGGAGAATCCCGAGGTATTCCTCGCACCTAGGCAGGACTCCCGACGTCGCTGAACAAACACGTGTCTCGAAGGGCCCTCCCCGTGGTAACTCGAGAATATACCCCAGGTTCCGGCCGCATCTCGAATAAATCCATGAGACTTCCCCCTCGCAGAGAGATGAGGCCCGATTCCCCTACACTGCGTGCAGAGCAATTTCGTGTTCCACATCAAACGAGAAAGGAGCCTTGATTTCCTTGATGGCACTCTAGACAAAACCCAAGATCACTGTCTCAAGTCTGGAGGGATCCTGAGGTCACTGGAGCAACACCAAAGCGCTCTGTGGACCCCAAATCAACTCGAGATGAGAGCTTAGTCCCTGGCTTCGACTCAAGAGGAATACCAAATTTCCACAAGCACCTCAAGAGGAGGCTTCTCTCAGCTACAGGTATGTGAGAGGGACCCAGAGTTTGTGGCCTCAAGTGGAATGGACACCGAGATGCTCGGACTCGAAGTAAGCCCGGATATTCCTGCAGTGAATTGAATGCAGGCTCTTCTTGCATCTCCCAAGACGAAGGGATGTCTGAATCCCCTGTGGAGACGACAGAGAAAGACCAGTCCTCCGCCTCATCGCGACCGGAGGAATCACATCCTTTGAAAACTCGAGAGGTCTGCAGAGATCAATGCTTCCAAAGGAGACGATGCCTGACTCCTCTTGAAAATGGATAGGAGTCTCAGGATCACTGTGGCACGTGGAAAGGGACACTGGGTCTCCCGCCTCACGTGGAGACGCGTCCCAATTGCCATGCCAAGACTCGAGGAGAATCGCGAGGTGTCCCTCGCACCTAGGCAGGAGTCCTGACGTCGCTGAACAGACACGTGTCTGGAAGGGCCCTCCCCGTCGTAACTCGAGAATATACCCCAGGTTCCGGCCGCAACTCGAGAAAAAACATGAGACTTCCACCTCGCCGCGAGATGAGGCCAGATTCCAATGCACTGCGTGCAGAGCAATTCCGTGTTCCACATCAAACGTGAAAGGACCCTTGATTTCCTTGAGGGCACTCCAGAGAAAACCCAAGATCACTGTCTCAAGTCTAGAGGGATCCTGAGGACACTGGAGCAACACGAAATTTCTCCGTGGACCCCAAATCAACTCGAGATGAGAGCTTAGTCCCTGGCTTCGACTCAAGAGGAATACCAACTTTCCACAAGCACCTCAAGAGGAGGGTTCTCTCAGCTACAGGTATGTGAGAGGGACCCTGAGATTGTGGCCTCAAGTGGAATGGACACCGAGATGCTCTGACTCGAAGTAAGGCCGGATATCCCTGCAGTGAATTGAATGCAGGCTCGTCTTGCATCTCCCAAGACGAAGGGATGTCTGATTCCCCGGTGGAGACGACAGAGAAAGACCTAGTCGTCCCCCTCGTCGCGACCGGAGGCCTCACAACCTTTGAAAACTCGAGAGGTATGCGGAGATCAATGCTTCCAAAGGAGACGATGCCTGACTCCTCTTGAAAATGGATAGGAGTCCCAGGATCCCTGTGGCCCGTGGAAAGGGACCATGGGTCTCCCGCCTCACGTGGAGACGCGTCCCCATTGGCATGCCAAGACTCCAGGAAAATCCCGAGGTGTCCCTCGCACCTAGGCAGGAGTCCTGACGTCGCTGAACAAACACGTGTCTGGAAGGGCCCTCCCCTTCGTAACTCGAGAATATACCCCAGGTTCCGGACGCAATTCGAGAAAAACCATGAGACTTCCCACTCGCCGTGAGATGAGGCCCGATTCCCCTGCACTGCGTGCAGAGCAATTCCGTGTTCCACATCAAACGTGAAAAGAGCCTTGATTTCCTTGATGGCACTCCAGAGAAAACCCAAGTTCACTGTCTCAAGTCTAGAGGGATCCTGAGGTCACTGGAGCAACATGAAAGGGCTCCGTGGACCCCAAATCAACTCGAGATGAGAGCTTAGTCCCTGGCTTGGACTCAAGAGGAATACCGACTTTCCACAAGCACCTCAAGAGGAGGCTTCTCTCAGCTAAAGTATGTGAGAGGGACTCTGAGTTTGTGGCTTCAAGTGGAATGGACACCTAGATGCTCTGACTCGAAGTAAGCCCGGATATCCCAATAGTGAATTGAATGCAGGCTGGTCTTGCATCTCCCAAGATGAAGGGATGTCTGAATCCCCTGTGGAGACCACAGAGAAAGACCTAGTCCTCCGTCTCATCGCGACCGGAGGCCTCACATCCTTTGAAAACTCGAGAGATCCGCTGAGATCAATGCTTCCAAAGGAGACGATGCCTGACTCCTGTTGAAAATGGATAGGAGTCCCAGGATCCCTGTGGCACGTCGAAAGGGACCCTGGGTCTCCCGCCTCACGTGGAGACGCGTCCCCATTGCCATGCCAAGACTCGAGGAGAATCCCGAGGTGTCCCTCGCACCTAGGCAGGAGTCCTGACGTCGCTGAACAAACACGTGTCTGGAAGGGCCCTCCCCGTCGTAACTCGAGAATATACCCCAGGTTCCGGCCGCAACTCGAGAAAAACCATGAGACTTCCCCCATGCCACGAGGTGAGGCCCGATTCCCCTGCACTGCATGCAGAGCAATTCCGTGTTCCACATCAAACATGAAAGGAGCCTTGATTTCCTTGATGGCACTCCAGAGAAAACCCAAGATCACTGTCTAGAGTCTAGAGGGATCCTGAGGTCACTGGAGCAACACGAAAGGGCTCAGTGGACCTCAAATCAACTCGAGATGAGAGCTTAGTCCCTGGCTTCGACTCAAGGGGAATACCAACTTTCCACAAGCACCTCAAGAGGAGGCTTCTCTCAGCTACAGGTATGTGAGAGAGACCCTGAGTTTGTGGCCTCAAGTGGAATGCACACGGAGATGCTCTGACTCGAAGTAAGGCCGGATATCCCTGCAGTGAATTGAATGCAGGCTTGTCTTGCATCTCCCAAGACGAAGGGATGTCTGAATCCCCTGTGGAGACCACAGAGAAAGTCCTAGTCCTCCACCTCAACATGACCGGAGGCCTCACATCCTTTGAAAACTCGAGAGGTCCGCAGAGATCAATGCTTCCAAAGGAGACGATGCCTGACTCCTCTTGAAAATGGATAGGAGTCTTAGGATCACTGTGGCACGTGGAAAGGGACCCTGGGTCTCCCGCCTCACGTGGAGACGCGTCCGCATTGCCATGCCAAGACTCGAGGAGAATCCCGAGGTGTCCCTCGCACCTAGGCAGGAGTCCTGACGTCGCTGAACAAACATGTGTCTGGAAGGGCCCTCCCCGTCGTAACTCGAGAATATACCCCAGGTTCCGGCCGCAACTCGAGAAAAACCATGAGACGTCCCCCTCGCCGCTGGATGAGGCCCGATTCCCCTGCACTGCGTGCAGAGCAATTCCATGTTCCACATCAAACGTGAAAGGAGCCTTGATTTCGTTGATGGCACTCCAGAGAAAACCCAAGATCACTGTCTCAAGTCTAGAGGGATCCTGAGGTCACTGGAGCAACACGAAAGGGCTCCGTGGACCCCAAATCAACTCGAGATGAGAGCTTAGTCCCTGGCTTCGACTCAAGGGGAATACCAACTTTGCACAAGCACCTCAAGAGGAGGCTTCTCTCAGCTACAGGTATGTGACAGGGACCCTGAGTTTGTGGCCTCAAGTGGAATGGACACGGAGATGCTCTGACTCCAAGTAAGGCCGGATATCCCTGCAGTGAATTGAATGCAGGCTCGTCTTACATCTCCCAAGACGAAGGGATGTCTGAATCCCCTGTGGAGACCACAGAGAAAGACCGAGTTCTCCGCCTCATCGCGACCGGAGTCCTCACATCCTTTGAAAACTAGAGAGGGCCGCGGAGATCAATGCTTCCAAAGGAGACGATGCCTGACTCCTCTTGAAAATGGATAGGAGTCCCAGGATCCCTGTGGCACGTGGAAAGGGACCCTGGGTCTCCCGCCTCACGTGGAGAAGCGTCCCAATTGCCATGCCAAGACTCGAGGAGAATCCCGAGGTGTCCCTAGCACCTAGGCAGGAGTCCTGACGTCGCTGAACAAACACGTGTCTGGAAGGGCCCTCCCCGTCGTAACTCGAGAATATACCCGAGGTTCCGGCCGCAACTCGAGAAAAACCATGAGACTTCCCCATCCCCGCGAGATGAGGCCCGATTCCCCTGCACTGCGTGCAGAGCAATTCCGTATTCCACATCAAAAATGAAAGGAGCCTTGATTTCCTTGATGGCACTCCAGAGAAAACCCAAGATCACTGTCTCAAGTCTAGAGGGATCCTGAGGTCACTGGAGCAACACGAAAGGGCTCCGTGGACCCCAAATCAACTCCAGATGAGAGCTTAGTCCCTGGCTTCAAATCGAGAGGAATACCAACTTTCCACAAGCACCTCAAAAGGAGGCTTCTCTCATCTACAGGTATGTGAGAGGGACCCTGAGTTTGTGGCCTCAAGTGGAATGGACACGGAGATGCTCTGACTCAAAGTAAGGCCAGATAACCCTGCAGTGAATTGAATGCAGGCTCGTCTTGCATCTCCCAAGACGAAGGGTTGTCTGAATCCCCTGTGGAGACCACAGAGAAAAACCTAGTCCTCCGCCTCATCGCGACCAGAGGCCTCACATCCTTTGAAAATTCGAGAGGTCCGCGGAGATCAATGCTTCCAACGGAGACGATGCCTGACGCCTCTTGAAAATGGATAGGAGTCCCAGGATCCCTGTGGCATGTGGAAAGGGACCCTGGGTCTCCCGCCTCACGTGGAGACGCGTCCCAATTGCCATGCCAAGACTTGAGGAGAATCCCGAGGTGTCCCTCGCACCCAGGCAGGAGTCCTGACGTCGCTGAACAAACACGTGTCTGGAAGGGCCCTCCCCGTCGTAACTCGAGAATATACCCCAGGTTCCGGCCGCAACTCGAGAAAAACCATGAGACTTCCCCCTCGCCGCGAGATGAGGCCCGATTCCCCTGCACTGAGTGCAGAGCAATTCCGTGTTCCACATCAAACGTGAAAGGAGCCTTGATTTCCTTGATGGCACACCAGAGAAAACCCAAGATCACTGTCTCAAGTTTAGAGGGATCCTGAGGTCACTGGAGCAACACGAAAGGGCTCCGTGGACCCCAAATCAACTCGAGATGAGAGATTAGTCCATGGCTTCAACTCAAGAGGAATACGAACTTTCCACAAGCCCCTCAAGAGGAGGCTTCTCTCAACTACAGGTATGTGAGAGGGACCCTGAGTTTGTGGCCTCAAGTGGAATGGACACCGAGATGCTCTGACTCGAAGTAAGGCCGGATATCCCTGCAGTGAATTGAATGCAGGCTCATCTTGCATCTCCCAAGACGAAGGGATGTCTGAATCCCCTGTGCAGAACACAGAGAAAGACCTAGTCCTCCGCCTCAACGCGACCGGAGGCCTCACATCCTTTGAAAACTCGAGAGGTCCGCGGAGATCAATGCTTCCAACGGAGACGATGCCTGACTCCTCTTGAAAATGGATAGGAGTCCCAGCATACCTGTGGCACGTGGAAAGGGAACCTGGGTCTCCCGCCTCACGTGGAGACGCGTCCCAATTGCCATGCCAAGACTCGAGGAGAATCCCGAGGTGTCCCTCGCACCTAGGCAGGAGTCCTGACGTCGCTGAACAAACCCGTGTCTGGAAGGGCCCTCCCCGTCGTAACTCGAGAATATACCCCAGGTTCCGGCCGCAACTCGAGGAAAACCATGAGACTTCCCACTCTCCGCGAGATGAGGCCCGATTCCCCTGGGCTGCGTGCAGAGGAATTCCGTGTTCCACATCAAACGTGATAGGAGCCTTGATTTCCTTGATGGCACTCCAGAGAAAACCCAAGATCACTGTCTCAAGTCTAGAGGGATCCTGAGGTCACTGGAGCAACACGAAAGGGCTCCGTGGACACCAAATCAACTCGAGATGAGAGCTTAGTCCCTGGCTTCGACTCAAGAGGAATACCAACTTTCCACAAGCACCTTAAGAGGAGGCTTCTCTCAGTTACAGGTATGTGAGAGCGCCCCTGAGTTTGTGGCCTCAAGTGGAATGGACACCGAGATGCTCTGACTTGAAGTAAGGCCGGATATCCCTGCTGTGAAGTGAATCCAGGCTCGTCTTGCATCTCCCAAGACGAAGGGATGTCTGAATCCCCTGTGGAGACCACAGAGAAAGACCTAATTCTCCGCCTCATCGCGAGCGGAGGCCTCACATCCTTTGAAAACTCGAGAGGTCCGCGGAGATCAATGCTTCCAAAGGAGACGATGCCTGACTCCTCTTGAAAATGGATAGGAGTCCCAGGATCCCTGTGGCACGTGGAAAGGGACCCTGGGTCTCCGGCCTCACGTGGAGACGCGTCCCAATTGCCATGCCAAGACTCGAGGAGAATCCCGAGGTGTCTCTCGCACCTAGGCAGGAGTCCTGACGTCGCTGAACAAACACGTGTCTGGAAGGGCCCTCCCCGTCGTAACTCGAGAATATACCCCAGGTTCCGGCCGCAACTCGAGAAAAACCATGAGACTTCCCCCTCTCCGCGAGATGAGGCCCGATTCCCCTGCACTGCGTGTAGAGCAATTCCGTGTTCCACATCAAACGTGAAAGGAGCCTTGATTTCCTTGATGGCACTCCAGAGAAAACCCAAGATCACTGTTTCAAGTCTAGAGGGATCCTGAGGTCACTGTAGCAACACGAAAGGGCTCCGTGGACCCCAAATCAACTCGAGATGAGAGCTTAGTCCCTGGCTTCGACTCAAGAGGAATACCAACTTTCCACAAGCACCTCAAGAGGAGGCTTCTCTCAGCTACAGGTATGTGAGAGGGACCCTGATTTTGTGGCCTCAAGTGGAATGGACACCGAGATGCTCTGACTCGAAGAAAGGCCGGATATCCCTGCAGTGAATTGAATGCAGGCTCGTCTTGCATCTCCCAAGACGAAGGGTTGTCTGAATCCCCTGTGGAGACCACAGAGAAAGACCTAGTCCTCCACCTCAAAGCAACCGGAGGCCTCATATCCTTTGAAAACTCGAGAGGTCCGCGGAGATCAATACTTCCGAAAGAGACGATGCCTGACTCCTCGTGAAAATGGATACGAGTCCCAGGATCCCTGTGGCACGTGGAAAGGGACACTGGGTCTCCCGCCTCACGTGGAGACGCGTCCCAATTGCCATGCCAAGACTCGAGGAGAATCCCGAGGTGTCCCTCGCACCTAGGCAGGAGTCCTGACGTCGCTGAACAAACACGTGTCTGGAAGGGCCCTCTCCGTCGTAACTCGAGAATATACCCCAGGTTCCGGCCGCAACTCGAGAAAAACCATGAGACTTCCCCCTCGCCGCGAGATGAGGCCCGATTCCCCTGCACTGCGTGCAGAGCAATTCAATTTTCCACATCAAACGTGAAAGGAGCCTTGATTTCCTTGATGGCACTCCAGAGAAAACCCAAGATCACTGTCTCAAGTCAAGAGGGATCCTGAGGTCACTGGAGCAACACGAAAGGGCTGTGTGGACCCCAAATCAACTCGAGATGAGAGCTTAGTCCCTGGCTTCGACTCAAGAGGAAAACCATCTTTCCACAAGCACCTCAACAGGAGGCCTCTCTCAGCAACAGGTATGTGAGACGGACCCTGAGTTTGTGGCCTCAAGTGGAATGGACACCGAGATGCTCTGACTCGAAGTAAGGCCGGATATCCCTGCAGTGAATTGAATGCAGGCCTGTCTTGCATCTCCCAAGACGAAGGGATGTCTTAATCCCCTGTGGAGACCACAGAGAAAGAACTAATCCTCCGCCTCAAAGCGACCGGAGGCCTCACATCCTTTGAAAACTCGAGATGTGCGCGGAGATCAATGCTTCCAAAGGAGACGATGCCTGACTCCTCTTGAAAATTGATAGGAGTCCCAGGATCCCTGTGGCACGTGGAAAGGGACCCTGGGTCTCCCACCTCACGTGGAGATGGGTCCCAATTGCCATGCCAAGACTCGAGGAGAATTCCGAGGTGTCCCTCGCACCTAGGCAGGAGTCCTGACGTCGCTGAACAAACACGTGTCTGGAAGGGCCCTCCCCGTCGTAACTCGAGAATATACCCCAGGTTCCGGCCGCAACTCGAGAAAAACCATGAGAATTCCCCCTCGCCGCGAGCTGAGGCCCCATTCCCCTGCACTGCGTGCAGAGCAATTCCGTGTTCCACATCAAACGTGAAAGGAGCCTTGATTTCCTTGATGGCACTCCAGAGAAAACCCAAGATCACTGTCTCAAGTCTAGAGGGATCCTGAGGTCACTGGAGCAACACGAAAGGGCTCTGTGGACTCCAAATGAACTCGAGATGAGAGCTTTGTCCCTGGCTTCGACTCAAGAGGAATACCAACTTTCCACAAGCACCTCAAGAGGAGGCTTCTTTCAGCTACAGGTATGTGAGAGGGACCCTGAGTTTGTGGCCTCAAGAGGAATGGACACCGAGATGCTCTGACTCGAAGTAAGGCCGGATATCCCTGCAGTGAATTGAATGCAGGCTCGTCTTGCATCTCCCAAGAAGAAGGGATGTCTGAATCCCCTGTGGAGACCACAGAGAAAGACCTAGTCCTCCGCCTCAACGCGACCAGAGGCCTCACATCCTTAGAAAACTCGAGAGGTCCGCGGAGATCAATGCTTCCAAAGGAGACGATGCCTGACTCCTCTTGAAAATGGATAGGAGTCCCAGGATCCCTGTGGCACCTGGAAAGGGACCCTGGGTCTGCCGCCTCACGTGGAGACGCGGTCCAATTGCCATGCCAAGACTCGAGGAGAATTCCGAGGTGTCCCTCGCACCTAGGCAGGAGTCCTGACGTCGCTGAACAAACACGTGTCTGGAAGGGCCCTCCCCGTCGTAGCTCGAGAATATACCCCAGGTTCCGGCCGCAACTCGAGAAAAACCATGAGACTTCCCCCTCGCCGCGAGCTGAGGGCCCATTCCCCTGCACTGCGTGCAGAGCAATTCCGTCTTCCACATCAAACGTGAAAGGAGCCTTGATTTCCTTGATGGCACTCCAGAGAAAACCCAAGATCACTGTCTCAAGTCTAGAGGGATCCTGAGGTCATTGGAACAACACGAAAGGGCTCCGTGGACCCCAAATCGACTCGAGATGAGAGCTTTGTCCCTGGCTTCGACTCAAGAGGAATACCAACTTTGCACAAGCACCTCAAGAGGAGGCTTCTCTCAGCTACAGGTGTGTGAGAGGGCCCCTTAGTTTGTTGCCTCAAGCAGAATGGACAATGAGATGCTCTGACTCGAAGTAAGGCCGGATATCCCTGCAGTGAAGTGAATGCAGGCTCGTCTTGCATCTCCCAAGAAGAACGGATGTCTGAATCCCCTGTGGAGACCACAGAGAAAGACCTAGTCCTCCGCGTCATCGCGACCGGAGGCCTCACATCCTTTGAAAATTGAGGAGGTCTGCGGAGATCAATGCTTCCAAAGGAGACGATGCCTGACTCCTCTTGAAAATGGATAGGAGTCCCAGGATCACTGTGCCACGTGGAAAGGGACACTGGGTCTCCTGCCTCACGTGGAGACACGTCCCAATTACCATGCCAAGACTCGAGGAGAATCCTGAGGTGTCCCTCACACTTAGGCAGGAGTCCTGAGGTCGCTGAACAAACACGTGTCTGGAAGGGCCCTCCCCGTCGTAACTCGAGAATATACCCCAGGTTCCGGCCGCAACTCGAGAAAAACCATGAGACTTCCCCCTCGCCGCGAGATGAGGCCCGATTCCCCTGCACTGCGTGCAGAGCAATTCCGTATTCCACATAAAAAATGAAAGGAGCCTTGATTTCCTTGATGGCACTCCAGAGAAAACCCAAGATCACCGTCTCAAGTCTAGAGGGATCCTGAGGTCACTGGAGCAACACAAAAGGGCTCCGTGGACCCCAAATCAACTCGAGATGAGAGCTTAGTCCCTGGCTTCGACTCAAGAGGAATACCAACTTTCCACAAGCACCTCAAGAGGAGGCTTCTCTCAGCTACAGGTATGTCAGAGGGACCCTGAATTTGTGGCCTCAAGTGGAATGGACACCGAGATTCTCTGACTCGAAGTAAGGCCGGATATCCCTGCAGTGAATTGAATGCAGGCTCATCTTGCATCTCCCAAGACGAAGCGATGTCTGAATCCCCTGTGGAAACGACAGAGAAAGACTTAGTCCTCCGCCTCATCGCGACCTGAGGCCTCACATCCTTTGAAAACTCGAGAGGTCTGCGGAGATCAATGCTTCCAAAGGAGACGATTCCTGACTCCTCTTTAAAATGGATAGAAGTCCCAGGATCACTGTGGCACGTGGAAAGGGACCCTGGGTCTCCCGCCTCACGTGGAGACGCATCCCAATTGCCATGCCAAGACTCGAGGAGAATCCCGAGGTGTCCCTCGCACCTAGGCTGGAGTCCTGACGTCGCTGAACAAACACGTGTCTGGAAGGGCCCTCCCCGTCGTAACTTGAGAATATACCCCAGGTTCTGCACGCAACTCGAGAAAAACCATGAGACTTCCCCCTCGCCGTGAGATGAAGCCCGATTCCCCTGCACTGCGTGCAGAGCAACTCCGTGTTCCACTTCAAACGTGAAAGGAGCCTTGATTTCCTTGATGGCCCTCCAGAGAAAACCCAAGATCACTGTCTCAAGTCTAGACGGATCCTGAGGTCACTGTAACAACACGAAAGGGCTCTGTGGACCGCAAATCAACTCGAGATGAGAGCTTAGTCCCTGGCTTCGACTCGAGAAGAATACCAACTTTCCACAAGCACCTCAAGAGGAGGCTTCTCTCAGCTACAGGTATGTGAGAGGGACCCTGAGTTTGTGGCCTCAAGTGGAATGTCAACCGAGATGGTCTGACTCGAAGTAAGGCCAGATATCCTTGCAGTGAATTGAATGCAGGCTCGTCTTGCATCTCCCAAGACGAAGGGATGTCTGAATCCCCTGTGGAGACCACAGAGAAAGACCTAGTCCTCCACCTCATCGCGACCGGAAGCCTCACATCCTTTCAAAACTCGAGAGGTCCACGGAGATCAATGCTTCCAAAGGAGACGATGCCTGACTCCACTTGAAAATGGATAGGAGTCCCAGGATCCCTGTGGCACGTGGAAATGGACCCTGGGTCTCCCGCCTCACGTGGAGACGCGTCCCAGGTGCCATGCCAAGACTCGAGAAGAATCCCGAGGTGTCCCTCGCACCTAGGCAGGAGTCCTGACATCGCTGAACAAACACGTGTCTGGAAGGGCCCTCCCCGTCGTAACTCGAGAATATACCCCAGGTTCGGGCCGCAACTTTAGAAAAACTATGAGACATCCCCCTTGCCGCAAGATGAGGCCCATTCCCCTGCACTGCGTGCAGAGCAATTCCGTGTTCCACATCAAACGTGAAAGAAGCCTTGATTTCCTTGATGGCACTCCAGAGAAAACCCAAGATCACTGTCTCAAGTCTAGAGGGATCCTGAGGTCACTGGAGCAACACGAAAGGGCTTCATGGACCCCAAATCAACTCGAGATGAGAGCTTAGTCCCTGGCTTCGAATCAAGAGGAATACCAACTTTCCACAAGCACCTCAAGAGGAGGCTTCTCTCAGCTACAGGTATGTGAGAGGGACCCTGAGTTTGTGACCTCAAGTGGAATGGACACCGAGATGCTCTGACTTGAAGTAAGGCCGGATATCCCTGCAGTGAATTGAATGCAGGCTCGTCTTGCATCTCCCAAGACGAAGGGATGTCTGAATCCCCTTTGGAGACCACACAGAAAGAACTAGTTCTCCGCCTCATCGCGACCGGAGGCCTCACATCCTTTGAAAACTCGAGAGGTCCCTGGAGATCAATGCTTCCGAAGGAGACGATGCCTGACTCCTCTTGAAAATGGATAGGAGTCCCAGGATCCCTGTGGCACGTGGAAAGGGACCCTGGGTCTCCTGCCTCACGTGGAGAAGCGTCCCAATTGCCATGCCAAGACTTGAGGAGATTCCCGAGGTGCCCCTCGCACCTAGGCAGGAGTCCTGAAGTCGCTGAACAAACACGTGTCTGGAAGGGCCCTCCCCATCGTAACTCGAGAATATAACGCAGATTTGGTCCGCAACTCGAGAAAAACCATGAGACTTCCCCCTCGCCGCGAGATGAGGCCCGATTCCCCGGCACTGCGTGCAGAGCAATTCCGTGTTCCATATCAAACGTGAAAGGAGCCTTGATTTCCTTGATGGCACTCCAGAGAAAACCCAAGATCACTGTCTCAAGTCTAGAGGGATCCTGATGTCACTGGAACAACACGAAAGGGCTCCGTGGACCCCAAATCAACTCGAGATGAGAGCTTAGTCCCTGGCTTCGACTCAAGAGGAATACCAACTTTCCACAAGCACCTCAAGAGGAGGCTTCTCTCAGCTACAGGTATGTGAGATTGACAATGAGTTTGTGGCCTCAAGTGGAATGGACATCGAAATGCTCTGACTCGAAGTAAGGCCGGATATCCCTGCAGTGAATTGAATGCAGGCTCATCTTGCATCTCCCAAGACGAAGCGATGTCTGAATCCCCTGTGGAAACGACAGAGAAAGACCTAGTCCTCCGCCTCATCGCGACCTGAGGCCTCACATCCTTTGAAAACTCGAGAGGTCTGCGGAGATCAATGCTTCCAAAGGAGACGATTCCTGACTCCTCTTTAAAATGGATAGAAGTCCCAGGATCACTGTGGCACGTCGAAAGGGACCCTGGGTCTCCCGCCTCACGTGGAGACGCATCCCAATTGCCATGCCAAGACTCGAGGAGAATCCCGAGGTGTCCCTCGCACCTAGGCTGGAGTCCTGACGTCGCTGAACAAACACGTGTATGGAAGGGCCCTCCCCGTCGTAACTTGAGAATATACCCTAGGTTCTGCACGCAACTCGAGAAAAACCATGAGACTTCCCCCTCGCCGTGAGATGAAGCCCGATTCCCCTGCACTGCGTGCAGAGCAACTCCGTGTTCCACTTCAAACGTGAAAGGAGCCTTGATTTCCTTGATGGCCCTCCAGAGAAAACCCAAGATCACTGTCTCAAGTCTAGACGGATCCTGAGGTCACTGTAACAACACGAAAGGGCTCTGTGGACCGCAAATCAACTCGAGATGAGAGCTTAGTCCCTGGCTTCGACTCGAGAAGAATACCAACTTTCCACAAGCACCTCAAGAGGAGGCTTCTCTCAGCTACAGGTATGTGAGAGGGACGCTGAGTTTGTGGCCTCAAGTGGAATGTCAACCGAGATGCTCTGACTCGAAGTAAGGCCAGATATCCCTGCAGTGAATTGAATGCAGGCTCGTCTTGCATCTCCCAAGACGAAGGGATGTCTGAATCCCCTGTGGAGACCACAGAGAAAGACCTAGTCCTCCGCCTCATCGCGACCGGAAGCCTCACATCCTTTCAAAACTCGAGAGGTCCACGGAGATCAATGCTTCCAAAGGAGACGATGCCTGACTCCACTTGAAAATGGATAGGAGTCCCAGGATCCCTGTGGCACGTGGAAAGGGACCCTGGGTCTCCCGCATCACGTGGAGACGCGTCCCAATTGCCATGCCAAGACTCGAGGAGAATCCCGAGGTGTCCCTCGCACCTAGGCAGGAGTCCTGACGGCACTGAACAAACACGTGTCTGGAAGGGCCCTCCCCGTCGTAACTCGAGAATATACCCCAGGTTCCGGCCGCAACTCGAGAAAAACCATGAGACTTCCCCCTCGCCGTGAGATGAGGCCCCATTCCCCTGCACTGCATGCAGAGCAATTCCGTGTTCCACATCAAACCTGAAAGGATCCTTGATTTCCTTGATGGCACTCCAGAGAAAACCCACGATCACTGTCTCAAGTCTAGAGGGATCCTGAGGTCACTGGAGCAACACGAATGGGCTCCATGGACCCCAAATCAACTCGAGATGAGAGCTTAGTCCCTGGCTTCGACTCAAGAGGAATACCAACTTTCCACAAGCACCTCAAGAGGAGGCTTCTCTCAGCTACATGTATGTGAGAGGGACCCTGAGTTTGTGACCTCAAGTGGAATGGACACCGAGATGCTCTGACTCGAAGTAAGGCCGGATATCCCTGCAGTGAATTGAATGCAGGCTCGTCTTGCATCTCCCAAGATGAAGGGATGTCTGAATCCCCTGTGGAGACCACAGAGAAAGACCTAGTTCTCCGCCTCATTGCGACCGGAGGCCTCACATCCGTTCAAAACTGGAGAGGTCCGCGGAGATCAATGCTTCCAAAGGAGACGATGCCTGACTCCTCTTGAAAATGGATAGAAGTCCCAGGATCCCTGTGGCACATGGAGAGGGACCCTGGGTCTCACGCCTCAGGTGGAGAAGCGTCCCAATTGCCATGCCAAGACTCGCGGAGAATCCAGAGTTTTCCCTCGCACCTAGGCAAGAGTCCTGACGTCGCTGAACAAACACGTGTCTGGAAGGGCCCTCCATGTAGTAACTAGAGAATATACCCGAGGTTCCGGCCGCAACACGAGAAAAACCATGAGACTTCCCCCTCGCCGCGATATGAGGTCCGATGCCCCTGCACTGCGTGCAGAGCAATTCCGTGTTCCACATCAAACGTGAAAGGAGCCTTGATTTCCTTGATGGCACTCCAGATAAAACCCAAGATCACTGTCTCAAGTCTAGAGGGATCCTGAGGTCACTGGAGCAACACGAAAGGGCTCCGTATAACCCAAATCAACTCGAGATGAGAGCTTAGTCCCTGGCTTCGACTCAAGAGGAATACCAACTTTCCACAAGCACCTCAAGAGGAGGCTTCTCTCAGCTACAGGTATGTGAGAGGGACCCTGAGTTTGTGGCCTCAAGTGCAATGGACACCGAGATGCTCTGACTCGAAGTAAGGTCGGATATCCCTGCAGTGAATTGAATGCAGGCTCGTCTTGCATCTCCCAAGACGAAGGGATGTCTGAATCCCCTGTGGAGACCACAGAGAAAGACCTAGTCCTCCGCCTCATCGTGACCGGAGGTCTCACATCCTTTGAAAACTCGAGAGGTCTCCAGAGATCAATGCTTCCAAAGGAGACGATGCCTGACTCCTCTTGAAAATGGATAGGAGTCCCAGGATCCCTGTGGTACGTGGAAAGGGACACTGGGTCTCCCGCCTCACGTGGAGACGCGTCCCAATTGCCATGCCAAGACTCGAGGAGAATCCCGAGGTGTCCCTCGCACCTAGGCAGGACTCCTCACGTCGCTGAACAAACACGTGTCTGGAAGGGCCCTCCCCGTCGTAACTCGAGAATATACCCCAGGTTCCGGCCGCAACTCGAGAAAAACCATGAGACTTCCCCCTCGCTGCGAGATGAGGCCCGATTCCCCTGCACTGCGTGCAGAGCAATTCCGTGTTCCACTTCAAACGTGAAAGGAGCCTTGATTTCCTTGATGGCACTCCAGAGAAAACCCAAGATCACTGTCTCAAGTCTAGAGGGATCCTGAGGTCACTGGAGCAACACGAAAGGGCTCCGTGGACCCCAAATCAACTCGAGATGAGAGCTTAGTCCCTGGCTTAGACTCAAGTGGAATACCACTTTCCAAAAGCACCTCAAGAGGAGGCTTCTCTCAGCTACAGGTAAGTGAGAGGGACCCTGAGTTTGTGGCCTCAAGTGCAATGGACACCGAGATGCTCTGACTCGAAGTAAGGCCGGATATCCCTGCAGTGAATTGAATGCAGGCTCGTCTTGCATCTCCCAAGACGAAGGGATGTATGAATCCCCTGTGGAGACCACAGAGAAAGACCTAGTCCTCCGCCTCATCGTGACCCGAGGCCTCACATCCTTTGAAAACTCGAGAGGTCTGCAGAGATCAATGCTTCCAAAGGAGACGATGCCTGACTCCTCTGGAAAATGGATAGGAGTCCCAGGATCCCTGTGGCACGTGGAAAGGGACCCTGGGTCTCCCGCCTCACGTGGAGACGCGTCCCAATTGCCATGCCAAGACTCGAGGAGAATCCCGAGGTGTCCCTCGCACCTAGGCAGGAGTGCTGACGTCGCTGAACAAACACGTGTCTCGAAGGGCCCTCCCCATCGTAACTCGAGAATATACCCCAGGTTCCGGCCGCAACTCGAGAAAAACCATGAGATATCCCCCTCGCCGCGAGTTGAGGCCCGATTCCCCTGCACTGCATGCAGAGCAATTCTGTGTTCCACATCAAACGTGAAAGGAGCCTTGATTTCCTTGATGGCACTCCAGAGAAAACCGAAGATCACTGTCTCAAGTCTAGAGGGATCCTGAGGTCACTGGAGCAACACGAAAGGGCTCCGTGGACCCCAAATCAACTCGAGATGAGAGCTTAGTCCCTGGCTTCGACTCAAGAGGAATACCAACTTTCCACAAGCACCTGAAGAGGAGGCTTCTCTCAGCTACAGGTATGTGAGAGGGACCCTGAGTTTGTGGCCTCAAGTGGAATGGACACCGAGATGCTCTGACTCGAAGTAAGGCCGGATATCCCTGCAGTGAATTGAATGCAGGCTCGTCTTGCATCTCCCAAGACGAAGGGATGTCTGAATCCCCTGTGGAGACCACAGAGAAAGACCGAGTTCTCCGCCTCATCGCGACCGGAGGCCTCACATCCTTTGAAAACTCGAGAGGTCCGCGGAGATCAATGCTTCCAAAGGAGAAGATGCCTGACCCTTCTTGAAAATGGATAGGAGTCCCAGCATCCCTGTGGCACGTGGAAAGGGAACCTGGGTCTCCCGCGTCACGTGGAGACGCGTCCCAATTGCCATGCCAAGACTCGAGGAGAATCCCGAGGTGTCCCTCGCACCTAGGCAGGAGTCCTGACGTCGCTGAACAAACACATGTCTGGAAGGGCCCTCCCCGTAGTAACTCGAGAATATAACCCAGGTTCCGGCCGCAACTCGAGAAAAACCATGAGACTTCCCCCTCGCCGCGAGATGAGGCCCGATTCCCCTGCACTGCGTGCAGAGCAATTCCGTATTCCACATCAAACGTGAAAGGAGCCTTGATTTCCTTGATGGCACTCCAGAGAAAACCCAAGATCACTGTCTGAAATCTAGAGGGATCCTGAGGTCACCGGAGCAACACAAAAGGGCTCCGTGGACCCCAAATCAACTCGAGATGAGAGATTAGTCCCTGGCTTCTACTCAAGAGGAATACGAACTTTCCACAAGCCCCTCAAGAGGAGGCTTCTCTCAACTACAGGTATGTGAGAGGGACCCTGAGTTTGTGGCATCAAGTGGAATGGACACCGAGATGCTCTGACTCGATGTAAGGCCGGATATCCCTGCAGTGAATTGAATGCAGGCTCATCTTGCATCTCCCAAGACGAAGGGATGTCTGAATCCCCTGTGCAGAACACAGAGAAAGACCTAGTCTTCCGCCTCAACGCGACCGGAGGCCTCACATCCTTTGAAAACTCGAGGGGTCTGCAGAGATCAATGCTTCCAAAGGAGACGATGCCTGACTCCTCTTGAAAATGGATAGGAGTCCCAGGATCACTGTGGCACGTGGAAAGGGACACTGGGTCTCCCGCCTCACGTGGAGACGCGTCCCAATTGCGATGCCAAGACTCGAGGAGAATCCCGAGGTGTCCCTCGCACCTAGGCAGGAGTCCTGACGTCGCTGAAGAAACACGTGTCTGGAAGGGCCCTCCCCGTCGTAACTCGAGAATATACCCCATGTTCCGGCCGCAACTCGAGAAAAACCATGAGACTTCCCCCTCGCCACGAGATGAGGCCCGATTCCCCTGCACTGCGTGCAGTCCAATTCCGTGTTCCACATCAAACGTGAAAGGAGCCTTGATTTCCTTGATGGCACTCTAGAGAAAACACAAGATCACTGTCAGATGTCTAGAGGGATCCTGAGGTCACTGGAGCAACACGAAAGGGCTCCGTATAACCCAAATCAACTCGAGATGAGAGCTTAGTCCCTGGCTTCGACTCAAGAGGAATACCAACTTTCCACAAGCACCTCAAGAGGAGGCTTCTCTCAGCTACAGGTATGTGAGAGGGACCCTGAGTTTGTGGTCTCAAGTGCAATGGACACCGAGATGCTCTGACTCGAAGTAAGGTCGGATATCCCTGCAGTGAATTGAATGCAGGCTCGTCTTGCATCTCAAATGATGAAGGGATGTCTGAATCCCCTGTGGAGACCACAGAGAAAGACCTAGTCCTCCGCCTCATCGTGACCGGAGGTCTCACATCCTTTGAAAACTCGAGAGGTCTCCAGAGATCAATGCTTCCAAAGGAGACGATGGCTGACTCCTCTTGAAAATGGATAGGAGTCCCAGGATCCCTGTGGCACGTGGAAAGGGACCCTGGTTCTCCCGCCTCACGTGGTGACGCGTCCAAATTGCCATGCCAAGACTCGAGGAGAATGCCGAGCTGTCCCTCGCACCTAGGCAGGAATCCTGACGTCGCTGAACAAACAAGTGCCTGGAAGGGCCCTCCCCGTCGTTACTCGAGAATATACCCCAGGTTCCGGCCGCAACTCGAGAAAAACCATGAGACTTCCCCCTCCCCGCGAGATGAGGCCCGATTCCCCTGCACTGAGTGCAGACAAATTCCGTGTTCCACATCCAACGTGAAAGGAGCCTTGATTTCCTTAATGGCACTCCAGAGAAAACACAAGATCACTGTCTCAAGTCTAGAGGGATCCTGAGGTCACTGTAGCAACAGGAAAGGGCTCCGTGGACCCCAAATCAACTCGAGATGAGAGCTTAGTCCCTGGGTTCAACTCAAGAGGAATACCAACTTTCCACAAGCACCTCAAGAGGAGGCTTCTCTCAGCTACAGGTATGTCAGAGGGACCCTGAGTTTGTGGCCTCAAGTGGAATGGACACCGAGATGCTCTGACTCGAAGTAAGGCCGGATAACCCTGCATTGAATTGAATGCAGGCTCGTCTTGCATCTCCCAAGACGAAGGGTTGTCTGAATCCCCTGTGGAGCCCACAGAGAAAGACCTAGTCCTCCGCCTCAACGCGACCGGAGGCCTCACATCCTTTGAAAACTCGAGAGGTCCGCGGAGATCAATACTTCCGAAGGAGATGATGCCTGACTCCTCTTGAAAATGGATAGGAGTCCCAGGATCCCTGTGGCACGTGGAAAGGGACCCTGGGTCTCCCGCCTCACGTGGAGACGCGTCCCAATTGCCATGCCAAGACTCGAGGAGAATCCCGAGCTGTCCCTCGCACCTAGGCAGGAGTCCTGACGTCGCTGAACAAACACGTGTCTGAAAGGGCCCTCCCCGTCGTAACTCGAGAATATACCCCAGGTTCCGGCCGCAACTCGAGAAAAACCATGAGACTTCCCCCTCGCCGCGAGATGAGGCCCGATTCCCCTGCACTGCGTGCAGAGCAATTCCGTGTTCCACAGCAAACGTGAAAGGAGCCTTGAATTCCTTGATGGCACTCCAGAGAAAACCCAAGATCACTGTCTCAAGTCTAGAGGGATCCTGAGGTCACTGTAGCAACATGAAAGGTCTCCGTGGACCCCAAATCAACTCGAGATGAGAGCTTAGTCCCTGGCTTCGACTCAAGAGGAATACCAAATTTCCACAAGCACCTCAAGAGGAGGCTTCTCTCAGCTACAGGTATGTGAGAGGGACCCTGATTTTGTGGCCTCAAGTGGAATGGACACCGAGATGCTCTGACTCGAAGTAAGGCCGGATATCCCTGCAATGAATTGAATGCAGGCTCGTCTTGCATCTCCCAAGACGAAGGGATGTCTGAATCCCCTGTGGAGACCACAGAGAAAGACCTAGTCCTCCGCATCAACGCGAACGAAGGCCTCACATCCTTTGAAAACTCGAGAGGTCCGCGGAGATCAATGCTTCCAAAGGAGACGATGCCTGACTCCTCTTGAAAATGGATAGGAGTCCCAGGATCCCTGTGGCACGTGGAAAGGGACCCTGGGTCTCCCGCCTCACGTGGAGACGCGTCCCAATTGCCATGCCAAAACTTGAGGAGAATCCCGAGGTGTCCCTCGCACCTAGGCAGGAGTCCTGACGTCGCTGAACAAACACGTGTCTGGAAGGGCCCTCCCCGTCGTAACTCGAGAATATACCCAGGGTTCCGGCCACAACTCAATAAAACCATGAGACTTCCCCCTCGCCGCGAGATGAGGCCCGATTCCCCTGCACTGCGTGCAGAGCAATTCCGTGTTCCACAGCAAACGTGAAAGGAGCCTTGATTTCCTTGATGGCACTCCAAAGAAAACCCAAGATCACTGTCTCAAGTCTAGAGGGATCCTGAGGTCACTGGAGCAACAGGAAAGGGCTCCGTGGACCACAAATCAACTCGAGATGAGAGCTTAGTCCCTGGCTTCGACTCAAGAGGAATACCAACTTTCCACAGGCACCTCAAGAGGAGGCTTCTCTCAGCTACAGGTATGTGAGAGGGACCCTGAGTTTGTGGCCTCAAGTGGAATGGACACCGAGATGCTCTGACTCGAAGTAAGGCCGGATATCCCTGCAGTGAATTGAATGCAGGCTCGTCTTGCATCTCGCAAGACGAAGGGATGTCTGAATCCCCTGTGGAGACCACAGAGAAAGACCTAATTTTCCGCCTCATCGCGACCGGAGGCCTCACATCCTTTGAAAATTCGAGAGGTCCAGGGAGATCAATGCTTCCAAAGGAGACGATGCCTGACTGCTCTTGAAAATGGATAGGAGTCCCAGGATCCCTGTGGCACGTGGAAAGGGACCCTGGGTCTCCCGCCTCACGTGGAGACGCATCCCCATTGCCATGCCAAGACTCGAGGAGAATCCCGAGGTGTCCCTCGCACCTAGGCAGGATTCCTGACGTCGCTGAACAAACACGTGTCTGGAAGGGCCCTCACCGTCGTAACTCGAGAATATACCCCAGGTTCCAGCCGCAACTCGAGAAAAACCATGAGACTTCCCCCTCACCACTGGATGAGGCCCGATTCCCCTGCACTGCGTGCAGAGCAATTCCGTGTTCCACATCAAACGTGAAAGGAGACTTGATTTCCTTGATGGCACTCCAGAGAAAACCCAAGATCACTGTCTGAAGTCTAGAGGGATCCTGAGGTCACTGGAGCAACACGAAAGTGCTCCGTGGACCCAAAATCAACTCGAGATGAGAGCTTAGTCCCTGGTTTCAACTCAAGAGAAATACCAAATTTCCACAAGCACCTCAGGAGGAGGCTTCTCTCAGCTACAGGTATGTGAGAGGGACCCTGAATTTGTGGCCTCAAGTGGAGTGGAGACCGAGAGGCTCTGACTCCAAGTAAGGCCGGATATCCCAACAGTGAATTGAATGCAGGCTCGTCTTGCATCTCCCAATACGAAGGGATGTCTGAATCCCCTATAGAGACCACAGAGAAAGACCTAGTTCTCTGCTTCATCGCGACCGGAGACCTCACATCCTTTGAAAACTCGAGAGGTCTGCAGAGATCAATGCTTCCAAAGGAGACGATGCCTGACTCCTCTTTAAAATGGATAGGAGTCCCAGGATCCCTGTGGCACGTGAAAAGGGACACTGCGTTTACCGCCATATGTGGAGACGCGTCCCCATTGCCATGCCAAGACTCGAGGAGAATCCCGAGGTGTCCCTCGCACCGAGGCAGGAGTCCTGACGTCGCTGAACAATCACGTGTCTAGAAGGGCCCTCCCCGTCGTAACTCGAGAATATACCCCAGGTTCCAGCCGCAACTCGAGAAAAACCATGAGATTTCCCCCTCGCCGCCAGATGAGGCCCGATTCCCCTGCACTGCGTGCAGTACAATTCCGTGTTCAACATCAAACGTGAAAGGAGCCTTGATTTCCTTGATGGCACTCCAGAGAAAACCCAAGATCACTGTCTCAAGTCTAGAGGGATCCTGAGGTCACTGGAGCAACACGAAATTTCCCCTTAGACCCCAAATCAACTCGAGATGAGAGCTTAGTCCCTGGCTTCGACTCAAGTGGAATACCAACTTTCCACAAGCACCTCAAGAGGAGGCTTCTCTCAGCTACAGGTATGTGAGAGGGACCCTGAGTTTGTGGCCTCAAGTGGAATGGACACCGAGATGCTCTGACTCGAAGTAAGGCCGGATATCCCTGTAGTGAATAGAATGCAGGCTCGTCTTGCATCTCCCAAGACGAAGGGATGTCTGAATCCCCTGTGGAGACCACAGAGAAAGACCTAGTCCTCCGCCTCATCGCGACCGGAGACATTACATCCTATGAAAAATCGAGAGGTCTGCGGAGATCATTGCTTCCAAAGGAGACGATGCCTGACTCCTCTTGAAAATGGATAGGAGTCCCAGGATCCATCTGGCACGTGGAAAGGGACCCTGGGTCTCCCGCCTCACGTGGAGACGCGTCCCAATTGCCATGCCAAGACTCGAGGAGAATCCCGAGGTGTCCCTCGAACCTAGGCAGGGGTCCTGACGTCGCTGAACAAACCTGTGTCTGGAAGGGCCCTCCCCGTCGTAACTCGAGAATATACCCCAGGGTCCGGCCGCAACTCGAGAAAAACCATGAGACTTCCCCCTCGCCGTGAGATGAGGCCCGATTCCCCTGCACTGCGTGCAGAGCAATTCCGTGTTCCACATCAAACGTGAAAGGAGCCTTGATTTCCTTGATGGCACTCCAGAGAAAACCCAAGATCACTGTCTCAAGTCTAGAGGGATCCTGAGGTCACTGTAGCAACACAAAAGGGCTCCGTGGACCCCAAATCACCTCGAGATGAGAGCTTAGTCCCTGGCTTCGACTCAAGAGTCATATCAACTTGCCACAAGCACCTCAAGAGGAGGCTTCTCGCAGCTACAGGTATGTGAGAGGGACCCTGAGTTTGTGGCCTCAAGTGGAATGGACACCGAGATGCTCTGGCTAGAAGTAAGGCCGGATATCCCTGCAGTGAATTGAATGCAGGCTCGTCTTACATCTCCCAATACGAAGGGATGTCTGAATCCCCTGTGGAGACCACAGAGAAAGACCTAGTTCTCCGCCTCATCACGACCGGAGGCGTCACATCCTTTGAAAACTCGAGAGGTCCACGGAGATCAATGCTTCCAAAGGAGACGATGCCTGACTCCTCTTGAAAATGGATAGGAGTCCCAGGATCCCTGTGTCACGTGGAAAGGGACCTTGGGTCTCCCGCCTCACGTGGAGACGCCTCCCAATTGCCATGCCAAGACTCGAGGAGAATCCCGAAGTGTCCCTCGCACCTAGGCAGGAGTCCTGACGTCGCTGAACAAACACGTGTCTGGAAGGGCCCTCCCCTTCGTAACTCGACAATATACCCCAGGTTCCGGCAGCAACTCGAGAAAAACCATGAGACTTCCCCCTCGTCGCGAGATGAGGCCCGATTCCCCTGCACTGCGTGCAGAGCAATTCCGTGTTCCACATCAAACGTGAAAGGAGCCTTGATTTCCTTGATGGCACTCCAGAAAAAACCCAAGATCACTGTCTCAAGTCTAGAGGGATCCTGAGGTCACTGGAGCAACAAGAAAGGGCTCCGTGGACCCCAAATCAACTCGAGATGAGAGCTTAGTCCCTGGCTTCAACTCAAGAGGAATACCAACGTTCCACAAGCACCTCAAGAGGAGGCTTCTCTCAGCTACAGGTAGGTGAGAGGGACCATGAGTTTGTGGCCTCAAATCGAATGGAGACCGAGATGCTCTGACTCGAAGTAAGGCCGGATATCCCTGCAGTGAATTGAATGCAGGCTCGTCTTCCATCTCCCAAGACGAAGGGATGTCTGAATCCCCTGTGGAGACCACAGAGAAAGACCTAGTTCTCCGCCTCATCGCGACCGGAGGCCTCACATCCTTTGAAAACTCGAGAGGTCCGCGCAGAACAATGCTTCCAAAGGAGACGATGCCTGACTCCTCTTGAAAATGGATAGGAGTCCCAGGATCCATGTGGCACGTGGAAAGGGACCCTGTGTCTCCTGCCTCACGTGGAGACGCGTCCCAATTGCCATGCCAAGACTCGAGGAGATCACGAGGTGTTCGTTGCACCTAGGCAGGAGTCCTGACTTCGCTGAACAAACACGTGTCTGGAAGGGCACTCCCCATCATAACTCGAGAATATACCCCAGGTTCTGGCCGCAACTCCAGAAAAACCATGAGACTTACCCCTCGCCCTGAGATGAGGCCTGATTCCCCTGCACTGCATGCAGAGCAATTCCGTGTTCCACATCAAACGTGAAAGGAGCCTTGATTTCCTTGATGGCACTCGAGAAAAAACCCAAAGTCACTCTCTAAAGTCTAGAGGGATCCTGAGGTCACTGTAGCAGCACGAAAGGGCTCCGTAGATCCCAAATCAACTCGAGATGAGAGCTTAGTCCCTGGCTTGGACTCAAGAGGAATACCAACTTTCCACAAGCACCTCAAGAGGAGGCTTGTCTCAGCAACAGGTATGTGAGAGGGACCCTGAGTTTGTGGCCTCAAGTGGAATGGACACCGAGATGCTCTGACTCGAAGTAAGGCCGGATATCCCTGCAGTTAATTGAATGCAGGCTCGTCTTGCATCTCCCAAGACGAAGGGAAGTCTGAATCCCCTGTGGAGACCACAGAGAAAGACCTAGTTCTCCGCCTCATCGCGACCAGAGGCCTCACATGCTTTGAAAACTCGAGAGGTCCGAAGAGATCAATGCTTCCAAAGGAGACAATGCCTGACTCCTCTTTAATATGGATAGGAGACCCAGGATCCCTGTGGCACGTGGAAAGGGACCCTGGGTCTCCCGCCTCACGTGGATACGCGTCCCAATTGCCATGCCAAGACTCGAGGAGAATCCCGAGGTGTCCCTCGCACCTAGGCAGGAGTCCTGATGTCGCTGAACAAACACGTGTCTGGAAGGGCCCTCCCCGTCGTAACTCGAGAATATACCCCAGGTTCCTTCCGCAACTCGAGAAAAACCATGAGACTTCCCCCTCGCCGCGAGATGAGGCCCGATTCCCCTGCACTGCGTTCAGAGCAATTCCGTGTTCCACATCAAACGTGAAAGGAGCCTTGATTTCCTTGATGGCACTCCAGAGAAAACCTAAGATCACTGCCTCAAGTCCAGAGGGATCCTGAGGTCACTGGAGCAACACGAAAGGGCTCCGAGGACTCCAATTCAACTCGAGATGAGAGCTTAGTCCCTGGCTTCGACTCAAGAGGAATACCAACTTTCCACAAGCACCTGAAGAGGAGGCTTCTCTCAGCTACAGGTATGTGAGAGGGACCCTGAGTTTGTGGCCTCAAGTGGAATGGACACCGAGATGCTCTGACTCGAAGTAAGGCGGGATATCTTTGCCGTGAATTGAATGCAGGCTCTTCTTGCGTTTCCCAAGACGATGGGATGTCTGAATCCCCAGTGGAGACCACAGAGAAAGACCTAGTCCTCCGCCTCAACGCGACCGGAGGCCTCACATCCTTTGAAAACTCGAGAGGTCCGTGGAGATCAAGGCTTCCAAAGGAGACGATGCCTGACTCCTCTTGAAAATGGATAGGAGTCCCAGGATCCCTGTGGCACGTGGAAAGGGACCCTGGGTCTCCCGCTTCACGTGGAGACGCGTCCCAATTGCCATGAAAAGACTCGAGGAGAATCCCGAGGAGTCCCTCGCACCTAGGCAGGAGTCCTGACGTCGCTGAACAAACACGTGTCCGGAAAGGCCCTCCCCGTCGTAACTCGAGAATATACCCCAGGTTCCGGCCGCAACTCGAGAAAAACCATGAGACTTCCCCCTCGCCACGACATGAGGCCCGATTCCCCTGCACTGCGTGCAGAGCAATTCCGTGTTCCACATCAAACGTGAAAGGAGCCTTGATTTCCTTGATGGCACTCCAGAGAAAACCCAAGATCACTGTCTCAAGTCTAGAGGGATCCTGAGGTCACAGGAGCAACACGAAAGGGCTCCGAGGACCCCAAATCAACTCGTGATGAGAGCTTAGTCCCTGGCTTCGACTCAAGAGGAACACCAACTTTCCACAAGCACCTCAAGAGGAGGCTTCTCTCAGCTACAGGTATGTGAGAGGGACCCTGAGTTTGTGGCCTCAAGTGGAATGGACACCGTGATGCTCTTACTCGAAGTAAGGCCGGATATCCCTGCATTGAATTGAATGGAGGCTCGTCTTGCATCTCCCAAGACGAAGGGATGTCTGAATGCCCTGTGGAGACCACAGAGAAAGACATAAATCTCCGCCTCATCGCGACCGGAGGCCTCACATCCTTTGAAAACTTGAGAGGTCCGCGGAGGTCAATGCTTCCAAAGGAGACTATCCCTGACTCCTCTTGAAAATGGATAGGAGTCCCTGGATCCCTGTGGCACGTGGAAAGGGACCCTGGGTCTCCCGCCTCACGTGGAGACGCGTCCCAATTGCCATGCCAAGACTCGAGGAGAATCCCGAGGTGTCCCTCGCACCTAGGCAGGAGTCCTGACGTCACTGAACAAACACGTGTCTGGAAGGGCCTTCCCCGTCGTAACTCGAGAATATACCCCGGGTTCCTGCCGCAACTCGAGAAAAACCATGAGACATCCCCCTCGCCACGAGATGAGGCCCGATTTACCTGCACTGCATGCAGAGCAATTCCGTGTTCCACATCAAACGTGAAAGGAGCCTTGATTTCCTTGATGGCACTCCAGAGAAAACCCAAGATCACTGTCTCAAGTCTAGAGGGATCCTGTGGTCACTGTAGCAACAAGAAAGGTCTCCGTGGACCCCAAATCAAGTCGAGATGAGAGCTTAGTCCCTGGCTTCGATTCAAGACGAATACCAACTTTCCACATGCACCTCAAGAGGCGGTTTCTGTCAGCTACAGGTATGTGCGAGGGACCCTGAGTTTGTGGCCTCAAGTAGAATGGACACCGAGATGCTCTGACTCGAAGTAAGGCCGGATATCCCTGCAGTGAATT
Source organism: Dama dama (assembly GCF_033118175.1). Lineage (NCBI taxonomy): Eukaryota > Metazoa > Chordata > Mammalia > Artiodactyla > Cervidae > Dama > Dama dama. The sequence goes on along the minus strand of NC_083697.1, from coordinate 5,022,448 downwards.
GAATGCAGGCTCGTCTTGCATCTCCCAAGAAGAAGGAATGTCTGAATCCCCTGTGGATACCACAGAGAAAGACCTAGTTCTCCGCCTCATCGCGAACGGAGGCATCACATCCTTGGAAAATTCGAGAGGTCCGCTGAGATCTAGGCTTCCAAAGGAGACGATGCCTGACTCCTCTTGAAAATGGATAGGAGTCCCAGGATCCCTGTGGCACGTGGAAAGGGACACTGGGTCTCGCACCTCACGTGGAGCCGCGTCCCAATTGCCATGCCAAGACTCGAGGAGAATCCCGAGGTGTCCCTCGCACCTAGGCAGGAGTCCTGACGTCGCTGAACAAACACGTGTCTGGAAGTGCCCTCCCCGTCGTAACTCGAGAATATACCCCAGGTTCCGGCCGCAACTCGAGAAAAACCATGAGACTTCCCCCTCTCCGCGAGATGAGGCCCGATTCCCCTGCACTGCGTGCAGAGCAATTCCGTGTTCCACATCAAACGTGAAAGGAGCCTTAATTTCCTTGATGGCACTCCAGAGAAAACCCAAGATAACTGTCTCAAGTCTAGAGGGATCCTGAGTTCACTGGAGCAACACGAAAGGGCTCCGTGGACCCCAAATCAACTCGAGATGAGAGCTTTTCCCTGGCTTCGACTCAAGAGAAATACCAACTTTCCACAAGCACCTCAAGAGGAGGCTTCTCTCAGCTATAGGTATGTGAGAGGGACCCTGAGTTTGTGGCCTCAAGTGGAATGGACACCGAGATGCTCTGACTCAAAGTAAGGCCGGATATCCCTGCAGTGAATTGAATGCATGCTCGTCTTGCATCTCCCAAGACGAAGGGATGTCTGAATCCCCTATGGAGACCACAGAGAAAGACCTAGTTCTCGGCCTCACCGCGACCGGATGCCTCACATCCTTTGAAAACTCGAGAGGTCCACGCAGAACAAAGCTTCCAAAGGAGACGATGCCTGACTCCTCTTGAAAATGGATAGGAATACCAGGATCCCTGTGGCACGTGGAAAGGGACCCTGGGTCTCCCGCCTCACGTGGAGACGCGTCCCAATTGCCATGCCAAGACTCGAGGAGAATACCGAGGTGTCCCTCGCACCTAGACAGGAGTCCTGACGTCGCTGAACAAACACGTGTCTGGAAGGGCCCTCCCCGTCGTAACTCGAAAATATAAATCAGGTTCCGGCCGCAACTCGAGAAAAAATATGAGACTTCCCCCTCGCCGCGAGATGAGGCCCGATTCCCCTGCATTGCGTGCAGAGCAATTCCGTGTTCCACATCAAACGTGAAAGGAGCCTTGATTTCCTTGATGGCACTCCAGACAAAACCCAAGATCACTGTCTCAAGTCTAGAGGGATCCTGAGGTCACTGGAGCAACACGAAAGGGCTCCGTGGACCCCAAATCAACTCGAGATGAGAGCTTAGCCCCTGGCTTCGACTCAAGAGGAATACCAACTTTCCACAAGCACCTCAAGAGGAGGCTTCTCTCAGCTACAGGTATTTGAGAGGGACCCTGAGTTTGTGGCCTCAAGTGCAATGGACACCGAGATGCTCTGACTCGAAGTAAGGCCGGATATCCCTGCAGTGAATTGAATGCAGGCTCGTCTTGCATCTCTCAAGACGAAGGGATGTCTGAATCCCCTGTGGAGACCACAGAGAAAGAACTAGTTCTCCGCCTCATCGCGACAGGAGGCCTCACATCATTTGAAAACTCGAGAGGTCCGCGGAGATCAATGCTTCCAAAGGAGACGATGCCTGACTCCTCTTGAAAATGGATAGGAGTCCCAGGATCCCTGTGGCACGTGGAAAGGTACCCTGGGTCTCCCGCCTCACGTGGAGACGCGTCCCAATTGCCATGCCAAGACTCGAGGAGAATCCCGAGGTGTCCCTCGCACCTAGGCAGGAGTCCTGACGTCGCTGAACAAACACGTGTCTGGAAGGGCCCTCCCCGTCGTAACTCGAGAATATACCCCAGGTTCCGGCCGCAACTCGAGAAAAACCATGAGACTTCCCCCTCGCCGCGAGATGAGGCCCGATTCCCCTGCACTGCGTGCAGAGCAATTCCGTGTTCCACATCAAACGTGAAAGGAGCCTTGATTTCCTTGATGGCACTCCAGAGAAAACCCAAGATCACTGTCTCAAGTCTAGAGGGATCCTGAGGTCACTGGAGCAACAAGAAAGGGCTCCGTGGACCCCAAATCAACTCGAGATGAGAGCTTAGTCCCTTGCTTCGAGTCAAGAGGAATACCAACTGTCCACAATCACCTCAAGAGGAGGCTTCTCTCAGCTACAGGTATGTGAGAGGGACCCTGAGTTTGTGGCCTCAAGTGGAATGGACACCGAGATGCTCTGACTCGAAGTAAGGCCGGATATCCCTGCAGGGAATTGAATGCAAGCTCGTCTTGCATCTCCCAAGACGAAGGGATGTCTGAATCCGCTGTGGAGACCACAAAGAAAGACCTGGTCCTCCACCTCATCGTGACCGGAGGCCTCACATCCTTTGAAAATTCGAAAGGTATGCGGAGATCAATGCTTCCAAAGTAGACGATGCCTGACTCCTCTTCAAAATTGATAGGAGTCCCACGATCCCTGTGTCACGTGGAAAGGGACCCTGGGTCTCCCGCCTCACGTGGAGACGCGTCCCAATTGCCATGCCAAGACTCGAGGAGAATCCCGAGGTGTCCCTCGCACCTAGGCAGGAGTCCTGACGTCGCTGAACAAACACGTGTCTGGAAGGGCCCTCCCCGTCGTAACTCGAGAATATACCCCAGGTTCCAGCCGCAACTCGAGAAAAACCATGAGACTTCCCCCTCGCCGCGAGATGAGGCCCGATTCCCCTGCATTGCGTGCAGAGCAATTCCGTGTTCCACATCAAACGTGAAAGGAGCCTTGATTTCCTTGATGGCACTCCAGACAAAAACCAAGATCACTGTCTCAAGTCTAGAGGGATCCTGAGGTCACTGGAGCAACACGAAAGGGCTCCGTGGACCCCAAATCAACTCGAGATGAGAGCTTAGCCCCTGGCTTCGACTCAAGAGGAATACCAACTTTCCACAAGCACCTCAAGAGGAGGCTTCTCTCAGCTACAGGTATTTGAGAGGGACCCTGAGTTTGTGGCCTCAAGTGCAATGGACACCGAGATGCTCTGACTCGAAGTAAGGCCGGATATCCCTGCAGTGAATTGAATGCAGGCTCGTCTTGCATCTCTCAAGACGAAGGGATGTCTGAATCCCCTGTGGAGACCACAGAGAAAGAACTAGTTCTCCGCCTCATCGCGACAGGAGGCCTCACATCATTTGAAAACTCGAGAGGTCCGCGGAGATCAATGCTTCCAAAGGAGACGATGCCTGACTCCTCTTGAAAATGGATAGGAGTCCCAGGATCCCTGTGGAACGTGGAAAGGGACACTGGGTCTCCCGCCTCACGTGGAGACACGTCCCAATTGCCATGCCAAGACTCGAGGAGAATCCCGAGGTGTCCCTCGCACCTAGGCAGGAGTCCTGACGTCGCTGAACAAACACGTGTCTGGAAGGGCCCTCCCCGTCGTTACTCGAGAATATACCCCAGGTTCCGGCCGCAACTCGAGAAAAACCATGAGACTTCACTATCGCCGCGAGATGAGGCCCGATTCCCCTGCCCTGCGTGCAGAGCAATTCCGTATTCCACATCAAAAATAAAAGGAGCCTTGATTTCCTTGATGGCACTCCAGAGAAAACCCAAGATCACTGTCTCAAGTCTAGAGGGATCCTGAGGTCACTGGAGCAACAAGAAAGGGCTCCGTGGACCCCAAATCAACTCGAGATGAGAGCTTAGTCCATGACTTCAAATCGAGAGGAATATCAACTTTCCACAAGCACCTCAAGAGAAGGCTTCTCTCAGCTAATGGTATGTGAGAGGGACCCTGAGTTTGTCGCCTCAAGTGGAATGGACACCGAGATGCTCTGACTCAACGTAAGGCCAGATATCCCTGCAGTGAATTGAATGCAGGCTCGTCTTGCATCTCCCAAGACGAAGGGATGTCTGAATCCCCTGTGGAGACCACAGAGAAAGACATAATTTTCCAGCTCATCGCGACCCGTGGCCTCACATCCTTTGAAAATTCGAGAGGTCCGCGGAGATCAATGCTTCCAAAGGAGACGATGCCTGACTCCTCTTGAAAATGGATAGGAGTCCCAGGATCCCTGTGGCTCGTGGAAAGGGACCCTGGTTCTCCCGGCTCACGTGGAGATGCGTCCAAATTGCCATGCCAAGACTCGAGGAGAATCCCGAGGTGTCCCTCGCACCTAGGCAAGAGTCCTCACGTCGCTGAACAAAACCGTGTCTGGAAGGGCCCTCCCCGTCGTAACTCGAGAATATACCCCAGGTTCCGGCCGCAACTCGAGAAAAACCATGAGACTTCCCCCTCCCCGCGAGATGAGGCCCGATTCCCCTGCACTGAGTGCAGACCAATTCCGTGTTCCACATCAAACGTGAAAGGAGCCTTGATTTCCTTAATGGCACTCCAGAGAAAACCCAAGATCACTGTCTCAAGTCTAGAGGGATCCTGAGGTCACTGTAGCAACACAAAAGGGCTCCGTGGACCCCAAATCAACTCGAGATGAGAGCTTAGTCCCTGGCTTCGACTCAAGAGGAATACCAACTTTCCACAAGCACCTCAAGAGGAGGCTTCTCTCAGCTAATGGTATGTGAGAGGGACCCTGAGTTTGTGGCCTCAAGTGGAATGGACACCGAGATGCTCTGACTCGAAGTAAGGCTGGATATCCCTGCAGTGAATTGAATGCAGGCTCGTCTTGCATCTCCCAAGACGAAGGGATGTCTGAATACCGTGTGGATACCACAGAGAAAGACCTAGTCCTCTGCCTCATCGTGACCGGAGGCCTCACATCCTTGGAAAACTCGAGAGGTCCGCGGAGATCAATACTTCCGAAGGAGACGATGCCTGACTCCTCTTGAAAATGGATAGGAGTCCCAGGATCCCTGTGGCACGTGGAAAGGGACACTGGGTCTCCCGCCTCACGTGGAGACACGTCCCAATTGCCATGTCAAGACTCGAGGAGAATCCCGAGGTGTCCCTCGCACCTAGGCAGGAGTCCTGACGTCGCTGAACAAACACGTGTCTGGAAGGGCCCTCCCCGTCGTAACGCGAGAATATACCCCAGGTTCCGGCCGCAACTCGAGAAAAACCATGAGATTTCCCCCTCGCCGCGAGTTGAGGCCCGATTCCCCTGCACTGCATGCAGACCAATTCCGTGTTCCACATCAAACGTGAAAGGAGCCTTGATTTCCTTGATGGCACTCCAGAGAAAACCCAAGATCACTGTCTCAAGTCTAGAGGGATCCTGAGGTCACTGGAGCAACACGAAAGGGCTCCGTATAACCCAAATCAACTCGAGATGAGAGCTTAGTCCCTGGCTTCAACTCAAGAGGAATACCAACTTTAAACAAGCACATCAAGAGGAGGCTTCTCTCAGCTACAGGTATGTGAGAGGGAACCTGAGTTTGTCGACTCAGGTGGAATGGACACCGAGATGCTCTGACTCGAAGTAAGGCCAGATATCCCTGCAGTGAATTGAATGCAGGCTCGTCTTGCATCTCCCAAGACGAACGGATGTCTGAATCCCCTGTGGAGACCACAGAGAAAGACATAGTCCTCCGCCTCATCGCGACCGGAGGCCTCACATCCTTTGAAAACTCTAGAGGTCCGCAGAGATCAATGCTTACAAAGGAGACGATGCCTGACGCCTCTTGAAAATGGATAGGAGTCCCAGGATCCCTGTGGCACGTGGAAAGGGACCCTGGGTCTCCCGCCTCACGTGGAGACGCCTCCCAATTGCCATGCCAAGACTTGAGGAGAATCCCGAGGTGTCCCTCGCACCTAGGCAGGTGTCCTGACGTCGCTGAACAAACACGTGTCTGGAAGGGCCCTCCCCGTCGTAACTCGAGAATATACCCCAGGTTCCGGCCGCAACTCGAGGAAAACCATGAGACTTCCCCCTCGCCGCGAAATGAGCCCCGATTCATCTGCAATGTGTGCAGAGCAATTCCGTGTTCCACATCAAACGTGAAAGGAGCCTTGATTTCCTTGATGGCACTCCAGAGAAAACCCAAGATCACTGCCTCAAGTCTAGAGGGATCCTGAGGTCACTGGAGCAACACGAAAGGGCTCCGTGGACCCCAAATCAACTCTAGATGAGAGATTAGTCCCTGGCTTCAACTCAAGAGGAATACGAACTTTCCACAAGCCCCTCAAGAGGAGGCTTCTCTCAGCTACAGGTATGTGAGAGGGACCCTGAGTTTGTGGCCTCAAGTGGAATGGACACCGAGATGCTCTGACTCGAAGTAAGGCCGGATATCCCTGCAGTGAATTGAATGCAGGCTCGTCTTGCATCTCCCAAGACGAAGGGATGTCTGAATCCCCTGTGGAGACCACAGAGAAAGACCTAATTTTCCGCCTCATCGCGACCGGTGGCCTCACATTCTTTGAAAATTCGAGAGGTCCGCGGAGATCAATGCTTCCAAAGGAGACGATGCCTGACTCCTCTTGAAAATGGATAGGAGTCCCAGGATCCCTGTGGCACGTGGAAAGGGACCCTGGTTCTCCCGCCTCACGTGGAGACGCGTCCAAATTGCCATGCCAAGACTCGAGGAGAATCCCGAGGTGTCCCTCGCACCTAGGCAGGAGTCCTCACGTCGCTGAACAAACACGTGTCTGGAAGGGCCCTCCCCGTCGTAACTCGAGAATATACCCCAGGTTCCGGCCGCAACTCGACAAAAACCATGAGACTTCCCCCTCCCCGCGAGATGAGGCCCGATTCCCCTGCACTGCCTGCAGAGGAATTCCGTGTTCCACATCAAACGTGAAAGGAGCCTTGATTTCCTTAATGGCACTCCAGAGAAAACCCAAGATCACTGTCTCAAGTCTAGAGGGATCCTGAGGTCACTGGAGCAAAACGAAAGGGCTCCGTGGACCCCAAATCAACTCGAGATGAGAGCTTAGTCCCTCGCTTCGACTCAAGAGGAATACAAAATTCCACAAGCACCTCAAGAGGAGGCTTCTCTCAGCTACAGGTATGTGAGAGGGACCCTGAGTTTGTGGCCTCAAGTGGAATGGACACCGAGATGCTCTGACTTGAAGTAAGGCCGGATATCCCTGCAGTGATTTGAATGCAGGCTCGTCTTGCATCTCCCAAGACAAAGGGTTGTCTGAATCCCCTGTGGAGCCCACAGAGAAAGACCTAGTCCTCCGTCTCATCGCGACCGAAGGCCTCACATCCTTTGAAAACTCGAGAGGTCTTTGGAGATCAATGCTTCCAAAGTAGACGACGCCTGACGCCTCTTGAAAATGGATAGGAGTCCCAGGATCCCTGTGGCACGTGGAAAGGGACCCTGGGTCTCTCGCCTCACGTGGAGACGCCTCCCAATTGCCATGCCAAGACTTGAGGAGAATCCCGAGGTGTCCCTCGCACCTAGGCAGGAGTCCTGACGTCGCTGAACAAGCACGTGTCTGGAAGGGCCCTCCCCGTCGTAACTCGAGAATATACCCCAGGTTCCGGCCGCAACTCGAGAAAAACCATGAGACTTCCCCCTCGCCGCGAGATGAGGCCCGATTCCCCTGCAATGCGTGCAGAGCAATTCCGTGTTCCACATCAAACGAGAAAGGAGCCTTGATTTCCTTGATGGCACTCCAGAGAAAACCCAAGATCACTGTCTCAAGTCTAGAGGGATCCTGAGGTCACTGGAGCAACACGAAAGGGCTCCGTGGACCCCAAATCAACTCGAGATGAGAGATTAGTCCCTGGCTTCAACTCAATAGGAATACGAACTTTCCACAAGCCCCTCAAGAGGAGGCTTGTCTCAGCTACAGGTATGTGAGAGGGACCCTGAGTTTGTGGCCTCAAGTGGAATGGACACCGAGATGCTCTGACTCGAAGTAAGGCCGGATATCCCTGCAGTGAATTGAATGCAGGCTCATCTTGCATCTCCCAAGACGAAGGGATGTCTGAATCCCCTGTGCAAAACACAGAGAAAGACCTAGTCCTCCGCCTCAATGCGACCGGAGGCCTCACATCCTTTGAAAACTCGAGAGGTCCGCGGAGATCAATGCTTCCAAAGGAGACGATGCCTGACTCCTCTTGAAAATGGATAGGAGTCCCAGGATTCCAGTGGCATGTGGAAAGGGACCCTGGGTCTCCAGCCTCACGTGGAGACGCGTCCCAATTGCCATGGCAAGACTCGAGGAGAATCCCGAGGTGTCCCTCGCACCTAGGCAGGAGTCCTGACGTCGCTGAACAAACCCGTGTCTGGAAGGGCCCTCCCCGTCGTAACTCGAGAATATACCCCAGGTTCCGGCCGCCACTCGAGAAAAACCATGAGATTTCCCCCTCGCCGCGAGTTGAGGCCCGATTCCCCTGCACTGCGTGCAGAGCAATTCCGTGTTCCACTTCAAACGTGAAAGGAGCCTTGATTTCCTTGATGGCACTCCAGAGAAAACCCAAGGTCACTGTCTCAAGTCTAGAGGGATCCTGAGGTCACTGGAGCAACACGAAAGGGCTCCGTGGACCCCAAATCAACTCGAGATGAGAGCTTAGTCCCTGGCTTAGACTCAAGAGGAATACCAACTTTCCACAAGCACCTCAAGAGGAGGCTTCTCTCAGCTACAGGTAAGTGAGAGGGACCCTGAGTTTGTGGCCTCAAGTGCAATGGACACCGAGATGTTCTGACTCGAAGTAAGGCCGGATATCTCTGCAGTGAATTGAATGCAGGCTCGTCTTGCATCTCCCAAGACGAAGGGATGTCTGAATCCCCTGTGGAGACCACAGAGAAAGACCTAGTCCTCCGCCTCATCGTGAACGGAGGCCTCACATCCTTTGAAAACTCGAAAGGTCCGCGGAGATCAATGCTTCCAAAGGAGATAATGCCTGACTCCTCTTGAAAATGGATAGGAGTCCCAGGATCCCTGTGGCACGTGGAAAGGGACCCTGGTTCTCCCGCCTCACGTGGAGATGCGTCCAAATTGCCATGCCAAGACTCGAGGAGAATCCCGAGGTGTACCTCGCACCTAGGCAAGAGTCCTCACGTCGCTGAACAAACCCGTGTCTGGAAGGGCCCTCCTCGTCGTAACTCGAGAATATACCCCACGTTCCGGCCGCAAATCGAGAAAAACCATGAGACTTCCCCCTCCCCGCGAGATGAGCCCCGATTCCCCTGCACTGAGTGCAGACCAATTCCGTGTTCCACATCAAACGTGAAAGGAGCCTTGATTTCCTTAATGGCACTCCAGAGAAAACCCAAGATCACTGTCTCATGTCTAGAGGGATCCTGAGGTCACTGTAGCAACACGAAAGGGCTCCGTGGACCCCAAATCAACTCGAGATGAGAGCTTAGTCCCTGGCTTCGACTCAAGGGGAATACCAACTTTCCACAAGCACCTCAAGAGGAGGCTTCTCTCAGCTAATGGTATGTGAGAGGGACCCTGAGATTGTGGCCTCAAGTGCAATGGACACCGAGATGCTCTGACTCGAAGTAAGGCTGGATATCCCTGCAGTGAATTGAATGCAGGCTCGTCTTGCATCTCCCAAGACGAAGGGATGTCTGAATCCCCTGTGGATACCACAGAGAAAGACCTAGTCCTCCGCCTTATCGTGACCGGAGGCCTCACATCCTTTGAAAACTCGAGAGGTCTGCAGAGATCAATGCTTCCAAAGGAGACGATGCCTGACTCCTCTTGAGAATGGATAGGAGTCCCAGGATCCCTGTGGCACGTGGAAAGGGACACTGGGTTTCACGCCTCACGTAGAGACGCGTCCCAATTGCCATGCCAAGACTCGAGGAGAATCCCGAGGTGTCCCTCGCACCTAGGCAGGAGTCCTGACGTCCCTGAACAAACACGTGTCTGGAAGGGCCCTCCCCGTCGTAACTCGAGAATATACCCCAGGTTCCGGCCGCAACTCGAGAAAAACCATGAGACTTCCCCATCGCCGCGAGATGAGGCCCGATTCCCCTGCCCTGCGTCCAGAGAAATTCCGTATTCCACATCAAAAAAGAAAGGAGCCTTGATTTCCTTGTTGGCACTCCAGAGAAAACCCAAGATCACTGTCTCAAGTCTAGAGGGATCCTTAGGTCACTGGAGCAACAGGAAAGGGCTCCGTGGACCCCAAATCAACTCGAGATGAGAGCTTAGTCCCTGGCTTCAAATCGAGAGGAATACCAACTTTCCACAAGCACCTCAAGAGGAGGCTTCTCTCAGCTACAGGTATGTGAGAGGGCCCCTGAGTTTGTGGCCTCAAGTGGAATGGACACCGAGATGCTCTGACTCGAAGTAAGGCCGGATATCCCTGCAGTGAATGAAATGCAGGCTCATCTTGCATCTCCCAAGACGAAGGGATGTCTGAATCCCCTGTGGAGACCCCAGAGAAAGACCTAATTTTCCGCCTCATCGCGACCGGTGGCCTCACATCCTTTGAAAATTCCAGAGGTCCACGGAGATCAATGCTTCCAAAGGAGACGATGCCTGACTCCTCTTGAAAATGGATAGGAGTCCCAGGATCCCTGTGGCACGTGGAAAGGGACCCTGGTTCTCCCGCCTCACGTGGAGATGCGTCCAAATTGCCATGCCAAGACTCGAGGAGAATCCCGAGGTGTCCCTCGCACCTAGGCAGGAGTCCTCACGTCGCTGAACAAACACGTGTCTGGAAGGGACCTCCCCGTCGTAACTCGAGAATATACCCCAGGTTCCGGCCGCATTTCGAGAAAAACCATGAGACTTCCCCCTCCCCGCGAAATGAGGCCCGATTCCCCTGCACTGAGTGCAGACCAATTCCGTGTTCCACATCAAACGTGAAAGGAGCCATGATTTCCTTAATGGCACTCCAGAGAAAACCCAAGATCACTGTCTCAAGTCTAGAGGGATCCTGAGGTCACTGGAGCAACACGAAAGGGCTCCGTGGACCCCAAATCAACTCGAGATGAGAGCTTAGTCCCTGGCTTCGACTCAAGAGGAATACAAACTTTCCACAAGCACCTCAAGAGGAGGCTTCTCTCAGCTACAGGTATGTCAGAGGGACCCTGAGTTTGTGGCCTCATGTGGAATGGACACCGAGATGCTCTGACTTGAAGTAAGGCCGGATATCCCTGCAGTGAATTGAATGCAGGCTCGTCTTGCATCTCCCAAGACGAAGGGTTGTGTGAATCCCCTGTGGAGCCCACAGAGAAAGACCTAGTCCTCCGCCTCAACACGACCGGAGGCCTCACATCCTTTGAAAACTCGAGAGGTCCGCGGAGATCAATGCTTCCAAAGGAGACGATGCCTGACTCCTCTTGAAAATGGATAGGAGTCCCAGGATCCCTGTGGCATGTGGAAAGGGACCCTGGGTCTCCCGCCTCACGTGGAGACGCGTCCCAATTGCCATGCCAAGACTCGAGGAGAATCCCGAGGTGTCCCTCGCACCTAGGCAGGAGTCCTGACGTCCCTGATCAAACACGTGTCTGGAAGGTCCCTCCCCGTCGTAACTCGAGAATATACCCCAGGTTCCGGCCGCAACTCGAGAAAAACCATGAGATTTCCCGCTCACCGCGAGATGAGGCCCGATTCCCCTGCACTGCGTGCAGAGCAATTCCGTGTTCCACTTCAAACGTGAAAGGAGCCTTGATTTCCTTGATGGCACCCCAGAGAAAACCCAAGATCACTGTCTCAAGTCTAGAGGGATCCTGAGGTCACTGGAGCAAGACGAAAGTGCTCCGTGGACTCCAAATCAACTCGAGGTGAGAGCTTAGTCCCTGGCTTCGACTCAAGAGGAATACCAACTTTCCACAAGCACCTCAAGAGGAGGCTTCTCTCAGCTACAGGTATGTGAGAGGGACCCTGAGTTTGTGGCCTCAAGTGGAATGGACACCGAGATGCTCTGACTCGAAGTAAGGCCGGATATCCCTGCAGTGAATTGAATGCAGGCTCGTCTTGCATCTCCCAAGACGAAGGGTTGTCTGAATCCCCTGTGGAGACCACAGAGAAAGACCTCGTTCTCCGCCTCATCGAGACCAGAGGCCTCACATCCTTTGAAAACTCGAGAGGTCGGCGGAGATCAATGCTTCCAAAGGAGAAGATGCCTGACTCTTCTTGAAAATGGATAGGAGTCCCAGGATCCCTGTGGCACGTGGAAAGGGACCCTGGGTCTCCCGCCTCACGTGGAGACGCGTCCCAATTGCCATGCCAAGACTCGAGGAGAATCCCGAGTTGTCCCTCGCACCTAGGCAGGAGTCCTGACGTCGCTGAACAAACACGTGTCTGGAAGGGCCCTCCCCGTCATAACTCGAGAATATACCCCAGGTTCCGGCCGCAACTCGGGAAACACCATGAGACTTCCCCCTCGCCGCTGGATGAGGCCCGATTCCCCTGCACTGCGTGCAGAGCAATTCCGTGTTCCACATCAAACGTGAAAGGAGCCTTGATTTCCTTGATGGCACTCCAGAGAAAACCCAAGATCACTGTATCAAGTCTAGAGGGATCCTGAGGTCACTGGAGCAACACGAAAGGGCTCCGTGGACCCCAAATCAACTCGAGATGAGAGCTTATTTCCTGTCTTCAAATCGAGAGGAATACCAACTTTCCACAAGCACCTCAAGAGGAGGCTTCTCGCACCTACAGGTAGGTGAGAGGGACCCTGAGTTTGTGGCCTCAAGTCGAATGGACACCGAGATGCTCTGACTCGAAGTAAGGCCGGATATCCCTGCAGTGAAGTGAATGCAGGCTCCTCTTGCATCTCCCAAGATGAAGGGATGTCTCAATCCCCTGTGGAGGCCACAGAGAAAGACCTAGTCCTCCGCCTCATCGCGACCGGAGGCCTCACATCCTTTGAAAACTGAGAGGTCCGCGGAGATCAATGCTTCCAAAGGAGACGATGCCTGACTCCTCTTGAAAATGGATAGGAGTCCCAGGATCCCTGTGGCACGTGGAAAGGGACCCTGGGTCTCCCGCCTCATGTGGAGACGCATCCCCATTGCCATGCCAAGACTCGAGGAGAATCCCGAGGTGTCCCTCGCACCTAGGCAGGAGTCCTCACGTCGCTGAACAAACACGTGTCTGGAAGGGCCCTCCCCGTCGTAACTCGAGAATATACCCCAGGTTCCGGCCGCAACTCGAGAAAAACCATGAGAATTCCCCCTCACCGCGAGATGAGGCCTGATTCCCCTGCACTGCGTGCAGAGCAATTCCTGAGCAGCGCAGACGGAGAGAGCAGCGCCAGCCCCTCCCCGCAGCGCCAGCCCGTCCCCGCAGCACAAGCCCCTCCCCCCGGAGCGACGTAACTAGCTACCTGAATAAGAGTCCACCTCCGCCCGCCTGTGTCATGGCGGAAATGAGGCTCTGAAGAGACCGGCAAACAGAAGCCAAATAAACAAAGGGAACCGCTTCAGAAGGGACTGGTGCAACAGATTAAAATCCCTCTAGGAAACATTGACTACACCGGAGGAGCCTGTAGGTATCGAGAAGCGTAAGCTGGAACGAGGAGCTATCTGAAACTGAGCCGAACCCACACTGACCGCAACAGCTCCAGAGAAACTCCTAGATATAATTTTACTTTTTTCTCTTTTTTTAATTTTTTTTCTTTTTTTCTTTTTTCTTTTTTATTTTTTCTCTTTTATTTTCCTTTAAAATCCCCTATTACTCCCCCATTACTCCTTAACTTTCATTTCCATAGACTTTTACGATTTTTTAATTAGGGGGAAAAAAAGTTTTTTTTTTCCTTTTTTTTTTCTTTTTTTTCTTTTTTTTTCTTTTTCTTTCTTTTTTTTCCTTTTTTTCTTTCCTTTTTCTCTTCTATTTTCTATTTTTCTTTTTCTCTTATTTCTTTTAAATTCCTCTAGTACTCCTCTACTACTCCTTAATTTTCATTTTCAATGCACTATAACCTTACAAAAAAAAAAAAGAAGAGAAGCCCTATTTTTAAACTGAAGATTATTCTCTCCCAATCTTGACTCTCTGTTTTCTACCTCAGAACACCTCTATTTCCTCCTTTCCCCTTCTCTTCCCAATCCAATTCTGTGAATCTTTGTAGGTGACTGGGCTACGGAGAACACTCTGGGAACAGACAGCTGTGTAGATCTGTCTCTCTCCTCTTGAGTCCCCCTTTTTCTCCTCCTGTTCATCTCTATCTCCCTCCTCCCTCTCCTCTTCTTCATGTGACTCTGTGAACCTCTCTGGGTGTCCCTAACGGGGGAGAATCTTTTAGCCATTAACCTAGAAGTTTTCTTATCAGGGCTGCATAGTTGGAGAAGTCCTGAGACTACAGGAAGAATAAAACTGAAATCCAGAGGCAGGAGACTTAAGCCCAAAACCTGAGAACACCAGAAAACTCCTGACTACAAGGAACTTTAAGTGATAAGTGACTGTCCAAAAGCCTCCATACCTACACTGAAACCAACTACCACACAAGAGCCAATAAGTTTTAGAGCAAGACATACCACGCAAATTCTCCAGCAACGCAGGAACATAGCCCTGAACATCAACATACAGGCTGCCCAAGGTCACACCTAACACATAGACCCATCTCAAAACTCATTACTGGGCACTCCATTGCTTTCCAAAGAGAAGAAATCAAGTTCCACACACCAGAACACTGATGCAAGCTTCCCTAACCAGGAAACCTTGACAAGCCAATCGTCTAACCCCATCCACTGGGTTAATCCTCCACAACAAAAAGGAACCACAGACCTCCAGAATACAGAAAGCCCACTCCAGATACAGCAATCTAAACAAGATGAAAAGGCAAAGAAATACCCAACAGGTAAAGGAACATGAAAAATGCCCACCAAGTCAAACAAAAGAGGAGGAGATAGGGAATCTACCTGAAAAAGAATTTAGAATAATGATAATAAAAATGATCCAAAATCTTGAAAACAAAATGGAGTTACAGATAAATAGCCTGGAAACAAAGATTGAAAAGATTCAAGAACTGTTTAATAAAGACCTAGAAGAAATAAAAAAGAGTCAATTACAAATGAATAATGCAATGAATGAGATCAAAAACACTTTGGAGGGAACCAAGAGTAGAATAACGGAGGCAGAAGATAGGATAAGTGAGGTAGAAGATAAAATGGTGGAAATAAATGAAGCAGAGAGGAAAAAAGAAAAAAGGATCAAAAGAAATGAGGACAACCTCAGGGACCTCTGGGACACTGTGAAATGCCCCAACATTCGAATCATAGGAGTTCCAGAAGAAGAAGACAAAAAGAAGGGCCATGAGAAAATACTCGAGGAGATAATAGCTGAAAACTTCCCTAAAATGGGGAAGGAAATAGCCACCCAAATCCAAGAAACCCAGAGAGTCCCAAACAGGATAAACCCAAGGCGAAACACCCCAAGACACATATTAATCAAATTAACAAAGATCAAACACAAAGAACAAATATTAAAAGCAGCAAGGGAAAAACAACAAATAACACACAAAGGGATTCCCATAAGGATAACAGCTGATCTATCAATAGAAACCCTCCAGGCCAGAAGGGAATGGCAGGACGTACTGAAAGTAATGAAAGAGAATAACCTACAACCTAGATTACTGTATCCAGCAAGGATCTCATTCAGATATGAAGGAGAATTCAAAAGCTTTACAGATAAGCAAAAGCTGAGAGAATTCAGCACCACCAAACCAGCTCTTCAACAAATGCTAAAGGATCTTCTCTAGACAGGAAATGCAGAAAGGTTTTATAAATGTGAACCCAAAACAACAAAGTAAATGGCAACGGGAACACACCTATCAATAATTACCCTAAATGTAAATGGGTTGAATGCCCCAACCAAAAGACAAAGATTGGCTGAATGGATACAAAAACAAGACCCCTATATATGCTGTCTACAAGAGACCCACCTCAAAACAAGAGACACATACAGACTAAAAGTGAAGGGCTGGAAAAAAATATTTCATGCAAACGGAGACCAAAAGAAAGCAGGAGTCGCAATACTCATGTCAGATAAAATAGACTTTCAAATAAAGGAAGTGAAAAGAGACAAAGAAGGACACTACATAATGATCAAAGGATCAATCAAAAAAGAAGATATAACAATTATAAATATATATGCACCCAACATAGGAGCACCGCAATATGTACGGCAAACGCTAACAAGTATGAAAGAGGAAATTAATAGTAACACAATAATAGTGGGAGACTTTAATACCCCACTCACAACTATGGATAGATCAACTAAACAGAAAATTAACAAGGAAACACAAACCTTAAATGACACAATAGACCAGCTAGACCTAATTGATATCTATAGGACATTTCACCCCAAAACAATCAACTTCACCTTTTTCTCAAGTGCACACGGAACATTCTCCAGAATAGATCACATCCTGGGCCATAAATCTGGTCTTGGAAAATTCAAAAAAATTGAAATCATTCCAGTTATCTTTTCTGACCACAGTGCAGTAAGATTAGATCTCAATTACAGGGAAAAAATTGTTAAAACTTCAAACATATGGAGGCTAAATAACACGCTTCTGAATAACCAACAAATCATAGAAGAAATCAAAAAAGAAATCAAAATATGTATAGAAATGAATGAAAATGAAAACACAACAACCCAAAACCTATGGGACACTGTAAAAGCAGTGCTAAGGGGAAGGTTCATAGCATTACAGGCTTACATCAAGAAACAGGAAAAAAACCAATTAAATAACCTAACTCTACACCTAAAGCAATTAGAGAAGGAAGAAATGAAGAACCCCAGAGTTAGCAGAAGGAAAGAAATCTTAAAAATCAGGGCAGAAATAAATGCAAAAGAAACTAAAGAGACCATAGCAAAAATCAACAAAGCTAAAAGCTGGTTTTTTGAAAAAATAAACAAAATTGACAAACCATTAGCAAGACTCATTAAGAAACAAAGAGAGAAAAACCAAATTAACAAAATTAGAAATGAAAATGGAGAGATCACAACAGACAACACTGAAATACAAAGGATCATAAGAGACTACTACCAGCAGCTCTATGCCAATAAAATGGACAACTTGGATGAAATGGACAAATTCTTAGAAAAGTATAACTTTCCAAAACTGAACCAGGAAGAAATAGAAGATCTTAACAGACCCATCACAAGCAAGGAAATCGAAACTGTCATCAAAAATCTTCCAGCAAACAAAAGCCCAGGACCAGATGGCTTCACAGCTGAATTCTACCAAAAATTTAGAGAAGAGCTAACACCTATCTTACTCAAACTCTTCCAGAAAATTGCAGAAGAAGGTAAGCTTCCAAACTCATTCTATGAGGCCACCATCACCCTAATTCCAAAACCAGACAAAGATGCCACAAAAAAAGAAAACTACAGGCCAATATCACTGATGAACATAGATGCAAAAATCCTTAACAAAATTCTAGCAAACAGAATCCAACAACATATTAAAAAAATCATACACCATGACCAAGTGGGCTTTATCCCAGGAATGCAAGGATTCTTTAATATCCGCAAATCAATCAATGTAATACACCACATTAACAAATTGAAAGATAAAAACCATATGATTATCTCAATAGATGCAGAGAAAGCCTTTGACAAAATTCAACACTCATTTATGATTAAAACTCTCCAAAAAGCAGGAATAGAAGGAACATACCTCAACATAATAAAAGCTATATATGACAAACCCACAGCAAGCATCACCCTCAATGGTGAAATATTGAAGGCATTTCCCCTGAAATCAGGAACAAGACAAGGGTGCCCACTCTCACCACTACTATTCAACATAGTGTTGGAAGTGCTGGCCACAGCAATCAGAGCAGAAAAAGAAGTAAAAGGAATCCAGATAGGAAAAGAAGAAGTAAAACTCTCACTGTTTGCAGATGACATGATCCTCTACATAGAAAACCCTAAAGATTCTACCAGAAAATTACTAGAGCTAATCAATGAATATAGTAAAGTTGCAGGATATAAAATTAACACACAGAAATCCCTTGCATTCCTATATACTAACAATGAAAAAACAGACAGAGAAATTAAGGAAACAATACCATTCACCATTGCAACAAAAAGAATAAAATACTTAGGAGTATATCTACCTAAAGAAACAAAGGACCTATACATAGAAAACTATAAAACACTGATGAAAGAAATCAAAGAGGACACAAACAGATGGAGAAACATACCGTGTTCATGGATTGGAAGAATTAATATTGTCAAAATGGCTATTCTACCCAAAGCAGTCTATAGATTCAATGCAATCCCTATCAAGCTACCAACGGTATTTTTCACAGAACTAGACCAAAGAATTTCACAATTTGTATGGAAATACAAAAAACCTCGAATAGCCAAAGTAATCTTGAGAAAGAAGAATGGAACTGGAGGAATCAACCTGCCTGACTTCAGACTCTACTACAAAGCCACAGTCATCAAGACAGTATGGTACTGGCACAAAGACAGAAATATAGATCAATGGAACAGAATAGAAAGCCCAGAGATAAATCCACGAACCTATGGACACCTTATCTTTGACAAAGGAGGCAAGGATATACAATGGAAAAAAGACAACCTCTTTAACAAGTGGTGCTGGGAAAACTGGTCAACCACTTGTAAAAGAATGAAACTAGAACACTTTCTAACACCATACACAAAAATAAACTCAAAATGGATTAAAGATCTAAATGTAAGACCAGAAACTATAAAACTCCTAGAGGAGAACATAGGCAAAACACTCTCCGACATAAATCAAAGCAAGATCCTCTATGACCCACCTCCCAGAATATTGGAAATAAAAGCAAAACTAAACAAATGGGACCTAATGAAACTTAAAAGCTTTTGCACTACAAAGGAAACTATAAGTAAGATGAAAAGACAGCCCTCAGATTGGGAGAAAATAATAGCAAATGAAGAAACAGACAAAGGACTAATCTCAAAAATATACAAGCAACTCCTGCAGCTCAATTCCAGAAAAATAAATGACCCAATCAAAAAATGGGCCAAAGAACTAAACAGACATTTCTCCAAGGAAGACATACAGATGGCTAACAAACATATGAAAAGATGCTCAACATCACTCATTATTAGAGAAATGCAAATCAAAACCACAATGAGGTACCATTACACGCCAGTCAGGATGGCTGCTATCCAAAAGTCTACAAGCAATAAATGCTGGAGAGGGTGTGGAGAAAAGGGAACCCTCTTACACTGTTGGTGGGAATGCAAACTAGTACAGCCGCTATGGAAAACAGTGTGGAGATTTCTTAAAAAACTGGACATAGAACTGCCATATGACCCAGCAATCCCACTTCTGGGCATACACACTGAGGAAACCAGATCTGAAAGAGACACGTGCACCCCAATGTTCATTGCAGCACTGTTTATAATAGCCAGGACATGGAAGCAACCTAGATGCCCATCAGCAGATGAATGGATAAGGAAGCTGTGGTACATATATACCATGGAATATTACTCAGCCATTAAAAAGAATTCATTTGAACCAGTCCTAATGAGATGGATGAAGCTGGAGCCCCTTATACAGAGTGAAGTAAGCCAGAAAGATAAAGAACATTACAGCATACTGACACATGTATATGGAATTTAGAAAGGTGATAACGATAACCCTATATGCAGAACAGAAAAAGAGACACAGAAATACAGAACAGACTTTTGAACTTTGAGGGAGAATGTGAGGGTGGGATATTTCAAAAGAACAGCATGTATACTATCTATGGTGAAACAGATCACCAGCCCAGGTGGGATGCACGAGACAAGTGCTCCGGCCTGGTGCACTGGGAAGACCCAGAGGAATCGGGTGGAGAGGGAGGTTGGAGGGGGGATCGGGATTGGGAATACATGTAAATCCATGGCTGATTCATATCAATGTATGACAAAACCCACTGGAAAAAAAAATAATAATAATAAAAATTAAAAAAAAGAAAAAAAAAAAAAAAAAGAAAATGGATAGGAGTCCCAGGATCCCTGTGGCACGTGGAAAGGGACCCTGGATCTCCCACCTCACATGTAGACGCCTCCCAATTGCCATGCCAAGACTCGAGGAGAATCCCGAGGTGTCCCTCGCACCTAGGCATGGGTCCAGACGTCGCTGAACAAACACGTGTCTGGAAGGGCCCTCCCCGTCGTAACTCGAGAATATACCCCAGGTTCCGGCCGCAACTCGAGAAAAACCATGAGATTTCCCTCTCGCCGCGAGATGAGGCCCGATTCCCCTGCACTGCGTGCAGAGCAATTCCGTGTTCCCCATCAAACTTGATAGGAGCCTTGATTTCCTTGATGGCACTCCAGAGAAAACCCAAGATCACTGTCTCAAGTCTAGAGGGATCCTGAGGTCACTGGAACAACACGAAAGGGCTCCGGGGACCCCAAATCAACTCGAGATGAGAGCTTAGTCCCTGGCTTCGACTCAAGAGGAATACCAACTTTCCACAAGCACCTCAAGAGGAGGCTTCTCTCAGCTACAGGTATGTGAGAGGGACTCTGAGATTGTGGCCTCAAGTGGAAAGGACACCGAGATGCTGTGACTCGAAGTAAGGCCGGATATCCCTGCAGTGAATTGAATGCAGGCTCGTCTTGCATCTCCCAAGACGAAGGGATGTCTGAATCCCCTGTGGAGACCTCAGAGAATGTCCTAGTCCTCTGCCTCAACGCGACAGGAGGCCTCACATGCTTTGAAAACTCGAGATGTCTGCGGAGATCAATGCTTCCAAAGGAGACGATGCCTGACTCCTCTTGAAAATGGATAGGAGTCCCAGGATCCCTGTGGCACGTGGAAAGGGACCCTGGGTCTCCCGCCTCACATGGAGACGTGTCCCAATTGCCATGCAAAGAATCGAGGAGTATCCCGAGGTGTCCCTCGCACCTAGGCAGAAGTCCTGACGTCGCTGAACAAACACGTGTCTGGAAGGGCCCTCCCCGTCGTAACTCGAGAATATACCCCAGGTTTCGTCCTCAACTTGAGAAAAACCATGAGACATCCCTCTTGCCGCGAGATGAGGCCCGATTCCCCTGCACTGCGTGCAGAGCAATTCCGTGTTCCACATCAAACTTGAAAGGAGCCTTGATTTCCTTGATGGCACTCCAGAGAAAACCCAAGATCACTGTCTCAAGTCTAGAGGGATCCTGAGGTGACTGGAGCAACACGAAAGGGCTCCGTGGACCCCAAATCAACTCGAGATGAGAGCTTAGTCCCTGGCTTCGACTCAAGAGGAATACCAACTTTCCACAAGCACCTCAAGTGGAGGCTTCTCTCAGCTACAGGTATGTGAGAGGGACCCTGAGTTTGTGGCCTCAAGTGGAATGGACACCGAGATGCTCTGACTCGAAGTAAGGCCGGATATCCCTGCAGTGAATTGAATGCAGGCTCGTCTTGCATCTCCCAAGACGAAGGGATGTCTGAATCCCGTGTGGAGACCGCAGAGAAAGACCGAGTTCTCCACCTCATCGCGACCGGAGGCCTCACATCCTTTGAAAACTCGAGAGGTCCGCGGAGATCAATGGTTCCAAAGGAGACGATGCCTGACTCCTCTTGAAAATGGAAAGGAGTCCCAGGATCCCCGTGGCACGTGGAAAGGGACCTTGGGTCTCCCGCCTCACGTGGAGACTCGTCCCAATTGCCATGCCAAGACTCGAGGAGAATCCCGAGGTGTCCCTCGCACCTAGGCAGGAGTCCTGACGTCGCTGAACAAACACGTGTCTGGAAGGGCCCTCCCCGTCGTAACTCGAGAATATACCCCAGGTTCCGGCCGCAACTCGAGAAAAACCATGAGACTTCCCCCTCGCCGCGAGATGAGGCCCGATTCCCCTGCACTGCGTGCAGAGTAATTCCGTGTTCCACATCAAACTTGAAAGGAGCCTTGATATCCTTGAAGGCACTCCAGAGAAAACCCAAGATCACTGTCTCAAGCCTAGAGGGATCCTGAGGGCACCGGAAGAACACGAAAGGGCTCCGTGGACCCCAAATCAACGCGAGATGAGAGCTTAGTCCCTGGCTTCGACTCAAGAGGAATACCAACTTTCCACAAGCACCTCAAGAGGAGGCTTCTCTCAGCTACAGGTATGTCAGAGGGACCCTGAGTTTGTGGCCTCAAGTGGAATGGACACCGAGATGCTCTGACTCGAAGTAAGGCCGGATATCCCTGCAGTGAATTGAATGCAGGCTCGTCTTGCATCTCCCAAGACGAAGGGATGTCTGAATCCCCTGTGCAGAACACAGAGAAAGACCTAGTCCTCCGCCTCATCGCGACCGGAGGTCTCACATCCTTTGAAAACTCGAAAGGTCCGCGGAGATCAATACTTCCAAAGGAGAAGTTGCTGAATCTCATGAAATTGGATAGGAGTCCGAGGATCCCTGTGGCAAGTGGAAAGGGAGCCGTGGTCTCCTGCCTCACGTGGAGACG
Source organism: Dama dama (assembly GCF_033118175.1). Taxonomy (NCBI): domain Eukaryota; kingdom Metazoa; phylum Chordata; class Mammalia; order Artiodactyla; family Cervidae; genus Dama; species Dama dama. Next base: position 5,000,089 of record NC_083697.1, on the reverse strand, counting down.
GGTCCCAATTGCCATGCCCGGAGTGAAGGAGAATCCCGAGTTGTCCCCTGCACCTAGGGAAGAGTCCTGACTTCGCTGAACAAACACGTGTCTGGAAGGGCCCTCCCCGTCGTAACTCGAGAATATACGCCAGGTTCTGGCCGCAACTCGAGAAAAACCATGAGACTACCCCTCGCCGCGAAATGAGGCCCGATTCCCCTGCACTGCGTGCAGAGCAATTCCAGTTCCACATCAAACATGAAAGGAGCCTTGATTTCCTTGATTGTACTACAGAGGAAACCCAAGATCACTGTCTCAAGTCTAGAGGGATCCTGAGGTCACTGTAGTAACACGAAAGCGGTCCGTGGACCCCAAATCAACTCGAGATGAGAACTTAATCCCTGGCTTCGAATCAAGAGGAATACCAACTTTCCACAAGCACCTCAAGAGGAGGCTTCTCTCAGCTACTGGTATGTCAGAGGGACCCTGAGTTTGTGGCCTCAAGTGGAATGGACACCGAGATGCTCTGACTCGAAGTAAGGCCGGATATCCCTGCAGTGAATTGAATGCAGGCTCGTCTTGCATCTCCCAAGACGAAGGGTTGTCTGAATCCCCTGTGGAGACCACAGAGAAAGACCTAGTCCTCCGCCTCAACGCGACCGGAGGCCTCACATCCTTTGAAAACTCGAGAGGACCACGGAGATCAATACTTCCGAAGGAGACGATGCCTGACTCCTCTTGAAAATGGATAGGAGTCCCAGGATCCCTGTGGCACGTGGAAAGGGACCCTGGGTCTCCCGCCTCACGGGGAGACGCCTCCCAATTGCCATGCCAAGACTCGAGGAGAATACCGAGGTGTCCCTCGCACCTAGGCAGGAGTCCTGACGTCGCTGAACAAACACGTGTCTGGAAGGGCCCTCCCCGTCGTAACTCGAGAATATACCCCAGGTTCGGGCCGCAACTCGAGAAAAACCATGAGATTTCCCCCTCGCTGCGAGTTGAGGCCCGATTCCCCTGCACTGCGTGCAGAGCAATTCCGTGTTCCACATCAAACGTGAAAGGAGCCTTGATTTCCTTGATGGCACTCCAGAGAAAACCCAAGATCACTGTCTCAGGTCTAGAGGGATCCTGAGGTCACTGGAGCAACACGAAAGGGCTCCGTGGACCCCAAATCAACTCGAGATGAGAGCTTAGTCCCTGGCTTAGACTCAAGAGGAATATCAACTTTCCACAAGCACCTCAAGAGGAGGCTTCTCTCAGCTACAGGTATGTGAGAGGGACCCTGAGTTTCTGGCCTCAAGTGCAATGGACACCGAGATGCTCTGACTCGAAGTAAGGCCGGATATCCCTGCAGTGAATTGAATGCAGGCTCGTCTTGCATCTCCCAAGACCAAGGGATGTCTGAATCCCCTGTGGAGACCACAGAGAAAGACCGAGTCCTCCGCCTCATCGAGACCGGAGGCATCACATCATTTGAAAACTCGAGAGGTCTGCGGAGATCAATGCTTCCAAAGGAGACGATGCCTGACTCTTCTTGAAAATGGATAGGAGTCCCAGGATCCCTGTGGCACGTGGAAAGGGACCCTGTGTCTCCCACCTCACGTTTAGACGCATCCCAATTGCCATGCCAAGACTCGAGGAGAATCCCGAGGTGTCCCTCGTACCTAGGCAGGAGTCCTGACGTCGCTGAACAAACACGTGTCTGGAAGGGCCCTCCCCGTCGTAACTCGAGAATATCCCCCAGGTTCCGGCCGCAACTCGAGAATAAACATGAGACTTCCCCCTCCCCGCGAGATGAGGCCTGATTCCCCTGCACGGCGTGCAGACCAATTCCGTGTTCCACATCAAACATGAAAGGAGCCTTGATTTCCTTAATGGCACTAAATAGAAAACCCAAGATCACTGTCTCAAGTCTAGAGGGATCCTGAGGTCACTGTAGCAGCACGAAAGGGCTCCGTGGACCCCAAATCAACTCGAGATGAGAGCTTAGTCCCTGGCTTCCACTCAAGAGGAATACCAACTTTCCACAAGCACCTCAAGAGGAGGCTTCTCTCAGCTAATGGTATGTCAGAGGGACCCTGAGTTTGTGGCCTCAAGTGGAATGGACACCGAGATGCTCTGACTCGAAGTAAGGCCGGATATCCCTGCAGTGAATTGAATGCAGGCTCGTCTTGCATCTCCCAAGACGAAGGGATGGCTGAATCCGCTGTGGAGATCACAGAGAAAGACCAAGTCCTCCGCCTCATCGCGACCGGAGGCCTCACATCCTTTGAAAACACGAGACGTCCGCGGAGATCAATGTTTCCAAAGGAGACGATGCCTGACTCCTCTTGAAAATGGATAGGAGTCCCAGGATCCCTGTGGCACGTGGAAAGGGACCCTGGGGCTCCCGCCTCACGTGGAGACGCGTCCCAATTGCCATGCCAAGACTCGAGGATAATCCCGAGGTGTCCCTCGCACCTAGGCAGGAGTCCTGACGTCGCTGAACAAACAGGTGTCTGGAAGGGCCCTCCCCGTCATAACTCGAGAATATACCACAGGTTCCGGCCGCAACTCGAGAAAAACCATGAGACTTCCCCCTCGCTGCTGGATCAGGCCCGATTCCCCTGCACTGCGTGCAGAGCAATTCCGTGTTCCACATCAAACGTGAAAGGAGCCTTGATTTCCTTGATGTCACTCCAGAGAAAACCCAAGATCACTGTCTCAAGTCTAGAGGGATCCTGAGGTCACTGGAGCAACACGAAAGGGCTCCGTGGACCCCAAATCAACTCGAGATGAGAGCGTAGTCCCTGGCTTCGACTCAAGGGGAATACCAACTTTCCACAAGCACCTCAAGAGGAGGCTTCTCTCAGCTACAGGTATGTGAGAGGGACCCTGAGTTTGTGGCCTCAAGTGGAATGGACACTGAGATGCTCTGACTCGAAGTAAGGCCGGATATCCCTGCAGTGAATTGAATGCAGGCTCGTCTTGCATCTCGCAAGACGAAGGGATGTCTGAATCCCCTGTGGAGACCACAGAGAAAGACCTAATTTTCCGCCTCATCGCGACCAGAGGCCTCACATCCTTTGAAAATTCGAGAGGTCCGCGGAGATCAATGCTTCCAAAGGAGACGATGCCTGACTCCTCTTGAAAATGGATAGGAATCCCAGCATCCCTGTGGCACGTGGAAAGGGACCCTGGGTCTCCCGCCTCAGGTGGAGACGCGTCCCCATTGCCATGCCAAGTCTCGAGGAGAATCCCGAGGTGTCCCTCGCACCTAGGCAGGAGTCCTGACGTCGCTGAACAAACACGTGTCTGGAAGGGCCCTCCCCGTCGTAACTCGAGAATATACCCCAGGTTCCGGCCGCAACTCGAGAAAAACCATGAGACTTCCCCCTCGCCGCTGGATGAGGCCCGATTCCACTGCACTGCGTGCAGAGTAATTCCGTGTTCCACATGAAACGTGAAAGGACCCTTGATTTCCTTGATGGCACTCCAGAGAAAACCCAAGATCACTGTCTAGAGTCTAGAGGGATCCTGAGGTCACTGGAGCAGCACGAAAGGGCTCCGTGGACCCCAAATCAACTCGAGATGAGAGCTTAGTCCCTGGCTTCGACTCAAGAGGAATACCAACTTTCCACAAGCACCTCAAGAGGAGGCTTCTCTCAGCTAATGGTATGTCAGAGGGACCCTGAGTTTGTGGCCTCAAGTGGAATGGACACCGAGATGCTCTGACTCGAAGTAAGGCCGGATATCCCTGCAGTGAATTGAATGCAGGCTCGTCTTGCATCTCCCAAGACGAAGGGATGTCTGAATCCGCTGTGGAGATCACAGAGAAAGACCAAGTCCTCCGCCTCATCGCGACCGGAGGCCTCACATCCTTTGAAAACACGAGACGTCCGCGGAGATCAATGTTTCCAAAGGAGACGATGCCTGACTCCTCTTGAAAATGGATAGGAGTCCCAGGATCCCTGTGGCACCTGGAGAGGGACACTGGGTCTCCTGCCTCACGTGGAGACGCGTCCAAATTGCCATGCCAAGACTCGAGGAGAATCCCGAGGTGTCCCTCGCACCTAGGCAGGAGTCCTGACGTTGCTGAACAAACCTGTGTCTGGAAGGGCCCTCTCCGTCGTTACTCGAGAATATACCCCAGGTTCCGGCCGCAACTCGAGAAAAACCATGAGACTTCCCCCTCCCCGCAGGATGAGGCCCGATTCCCCTGCACCTCGTGCAGACCAATTCCGTGTTCCACATCAAACGTGAAAGGAGCCTTGATTTCCTTAATGGCACTCCAGAGAAAACCCAAGATCACTGTCTCAAGTCTAGAGGGATCCTGAGGTCACTGTATCAACACGAAAGGGCTCCGTGGACCCCAAATCAACTCGAGATGAGAGCTTAGTCCCTGGCTTAGACTCAAGAGGAATACCAACTTTCCACAAGCACCTCAGGAGGAGGCTTCTGTCAGCTACAGGTATGTGAGAGGAACCCTGAGTTTGTGGCCTCAAGTGCAATGGACACCGAGATGCTCTGACTCGAATTAAGGCCGGATATCCCTGCAGTGAATTGAAAGCAGGCTCGTCTTGCATCTCCCAAGACGAAGGGATGTCTGAATCCCCTGTGGAGACCACAGAGAAAGACCTAGTCCTCCGCCTAAACGTGACCGGAGGCCTCACATCCTTTGAAAACTCGAGAATTCTGCGGAGATCAATGCTTCCAAAGGAGACGATGCCTGACTCCTCTTGAAAATGGATAGGAGTCCCAGGATACCGTGGCAGGGGGAAAGGGACCCTGGGTCTCCCGCCTCACGTGGAGACGCGTCCCAATTGCCATGCCAAGACTCGAGGAGAATCCCGAGGTGTCCCTCGCACCTAGGCAGGAGTCCTCACGTCGCTGAACAAACCTGTGTCTGGAAGGGCCCTCCCCATCGTAACTCGAGAATATACCCCAGGTTCCGGCCGCAACGCGAGAAAAACCATGAGACTTCCCCATCCCCGCGAGATGAGGCCCGATTCGCCTGCACTGCGTGCAGACCAATTCCGTGTTCCACATCAAACGTGAAAGGAGCCTTGATTTCTTTAATTGCACTCCAGAGAAAACCCAAGATCACTGTTTCAAGTCTAGAGGGAACCTGAGGTCACTGTAGCAACACGAAAGGGCTCCGTGGACCCCAAATCAACTCGAGATGAGAGCTTAGTCCCTGGCTTCGACTCAAGAGGAATACCAACTTTCCACAAGCATCTCAAGAGGAGGCTTCTCTCAGCTACAGGTATGTGAGAGAGACCCTGACTTAGTGGCCTCAAGTGGAATGGACACCGAGATGCTCTGACTCGAAGTAAGGCCGGATATCCCTGCAGTGAATTGAATGCAGGCTCGTCTTGCATCTCCGAAGACGAAGGGATGTCTGAATCCCCTGTGGAGACCACAGAGAAAGACCTAGTCCTCTGCCTCAGCGCGACCGGAGGCCTCACATCCTTTGAAAACTCGAGAGGTCCGCGGAGATCAATGCTTCCAAAGGAGACGATGCCTGACTCCTCTTGAAAATGGATAGGAGTCCCAGGATCACTGTGGCACGTGGAAAGGGACCCTGGGGCTCCCGCCTCACGTGGAGACGCGTCCCAATTGCCATGCCAAGACTCGAGGATAATCCCGAGGTGTCCCTCGCACCTAGGCAGGAGTCCTGACGTCGCTGAACAAACAGGTGTCTGGAAGGGCCCTCCCCGTCATAACTCGAGAATATACCACAGGTTCCGGCCGCAACTCGAGAAAAACCATGAGACTTCCCCCTCGCTGCTGGATCAGGCCCGATTCCCCTGCACTGCGTGCAGAGCAATTCCGTGTTCCACATCAAACGTGAAAGGAGCCTTGATTTCCTTGATGTCACTCCAGAGAAAACCCAAGATCACTGTCTCAAGTCTAGAGGGATCCTGAGGTCACTGGAGCAACACGAAAGGGCTCCGTGGACCCCAAATCAACTCGAGATGAGAGCGTAGTCCCTGGCTTCGACTCAAGGGGAATACCAACTTTCCACAAGCACCTCAAGAGGAGGCTTCTCTCAGCTACAGGTATGTGAGAGGGACCCTGAGTTTGTGGCCTCAAGTGGAATGGACACTGAGATGCTCTGACTCGAAGTAAGGCCGGATATCCCTGCAGTGAATTGAATGCAGGCTCGTCTTGCATCTCGCAAGACGAAGGGATGTCTGAATCCCCTGTGGAGACCACAGAGAAAGACCTAATTTTCCGCCTCATCGCGACCAGAGGCCTCACATCCTTTGAAAATTCGAGAGGTCCGCGGAGATCAATGCTTCCAAAGGAGACGATGCCTGACTCCTCTTGAAAATGGAGAGGAGTCCCAGGATCCCTGTGGCACGTGGAAAGGGACCCTGGGTCTCCTGCCTCACGTGGAGACGCGTCCCAATTGCCATGCCAAGACTCGAGGAGAATCCCGAGATGTCCCTCGCACCTAGGCAGGAGTCCTGACGTCGCTGAACAAACATGTGTCTGGAAGGGCCCTCCCCGTCGTAACTCGAGAATATACCCCAGGTTGCGGCCGCAACACGAGAAAAACCATGAGACTTCCCCATCGCCGCGAGATGAGGCCTGATTCCCCTGCCCTACGTGCAGAGTAATTCCGTATTCCACATCAAAAATGAAAGGAGCCTTGATTTCCTTGATGGCACTCCAGAGAAAACCCAAGATCACTGTCTCAAGTCTAGAGGGATCCTGAGGTCACTGGAGCAACACGAAAGGGCTCCGTGGACCCCAAATCAACTCGAGATGAGAGCTTATTCCCTGGCTTCAAATCGAGAGGAATACCAACTTTCCACAAGCACCTCAAGAGGAGGCTACTCTCAGCTAATGGTATGTGAGAGGGACCCTGAGTTTGTCGCCTCAAGTGGAATGGACACCGAGATGCTCTAACTCGAAGTAAGGCCAGATATCCCTGCAGTGATTTGAATGCAGGCTCGTCTTCCATCTCCCAAGACGAAGGGTTGTCTGAATCCCCTGTGGAGACAACAGAGAAAGACCAGGTCCTCCGCCTCAACGCGACCGGAGGCCTCACATCCTTTGAAAACTCGAGAGGTCCGCGAAGATCAACACTTCTGAAGGAGACGATGCCTGACTCCTCTTGAAAATGGATAGGAGTCCCAGGATACCTGTGGCACGTGGAAAGGGACCCTGGGTCTCCCGCCTCACGTGGAGACGCGTCCCAATTGCCATGCCAAGACTCGAGGAGAATCCCGAGGTGTCCCTCGCACCTAGGCAGGAGTCCTGACGTCGCTGAACAAACACGTGTCTGGAAGGGCCCTCCCCGTCGTAACTCGAGAATATACCCCAGGTTCCGGCCGCAACTCGAGAAAAACCATGAGACTTCCCCATCGCCGCGAGATGAGGCCCGATTCCCCTGCCCTGCGTGCAGAGCAATTCCGTATTCCACATCAAAAATGAAAGGAGCCTTGATTTCCTTGATGGCACTCCAGAGAAAACCCAAGATCACTGTCTCAAGTCTAGAGGGATCCTGAGGTCACTGGAGCAACACAAAAGGGCTCCGTGGACCCCAAATCAACTCGAGATGAGAGCTTAGTCCCTGGCTTTGACTCAAGAGGAATACCAACTTTCCACAAGCACCTCAAGAGGACGCTTCTCTCAGCTACAAGTATGTGAGAGGGACCCTGAGTTTGTGGCCTCAAGTGGAATGGACACCGAGATGCTCTGACTCGAAGTAAGGCCGGATATCCCTGCAGTGAATTGAATGCAGGCTCGTCTTGCATCTCCCAAGACGAAGGGATGTCTGAATCCCCTGTGGAGACCACAGAAAAAGACCTTGTCCTCCGTCTCATCGTGACCGGAGACCTCACATCCTTTGAAAACTCGAGAGGTCTGCAGAGATCAATGCTTCCAAAGGAGACGATGCCTGACTCCTCTTGAAAATGGATAGGAGTCCCAGGATCACTGTGGCACGTGGAAAGGGACACTGGGTCTCCCGCCTCTCGTGGAGACGCGTCCCAATTGCCATGCCAAGACTCGAGGAGAATCCCGAGGTGTCCCTCGCACCTAGGCAGGAGCCCTGACGTCGCTGAACAAACAAGTGTCTGGAAGGGCCCTCCCCGTCGTAACTCGAGAATATACGCCAGGTTCCGGCCGCAACTCGAGAAAAACCATGAGACTTCCCCCTCGCCGCGAGATGAGGCCCGATTCCCCTGCCCTGCGTGCAGAGCAATTCCGTTTCCATATCAAAAATGAAAGGAGCCTTGATTTCCTTGATGACACTCCAGAGAAAACCCAAGATCACTGTCTCAAGTCTAGAGGGATCCTGAGGTCACTGGAGCAACACGAAAGGGCTCCGTGGAGCCCAAATCAACTCGAGATGAGAGCTTAGTCCCTGGCTTCAAATCGAGAGGAATACCAACTTTCCAAAAGCACCTCAAGAGGAGGCTACTCTCAGCTAATGGTATGTGAGAGGGACCCTGAGTTTGTGGCCTCAAGTGGAATGGACACCGGGATGCTCTGACTCGAAGTAAGGCCAGATATCCCTGCAGTGAATTGAATGCAGGCTCGTCTTGCATCTCCCAAGACGGAGGGATGTCTGAATCCCCTGTGGAGACCACAGAGAAAGACCTAGTCCTCCGCCTCATCGAGACGGGAGGCATCACATCCTTTGAAAACTCGAGAGGTCTGCGGAGATCAATGCTTCCAAAGGAGAAGATGCCTGACTCTTCTTGAAAATGGATAGGAGTCCCAGGATCCCTGTGGCACGTGGAAAGGGACCCTGGGTCTCCCACCTCACATGGAGACGCATCCCCATTGCCATGCCAAGACTCGAGGAGAATCCCAAGGTGTCCCTCGCACCTAGACAGGAGTCCTGACGTCGCTGAACAAACACGTGTCTGGAAGGGCCCTCCCAGTCGTAACTCGAGAATATACCCCAGGTTCTGGCCGCGACTCGAGAAAAACCATGAAACTTCCCCCTCGCCGCGAGATGAGGCCCGATTCCCCTGCACTGCGTGCAGAGCATTTCCGAGTTCCACATCAAACGTGAAAGGACCCTTGATTTCCTTGATGGCACTCCAGAGAAAACCCAAGATCTCTGTCTCAAGTCTAGAGGGATCCTGAGGTCACTGGAGCAACACGAAAGGGATCCGTATAACCCAAATCAACTCGAGATGAGAACTTAGTCCCTGGCTTCGACTCAAGAGGAATACCAACTTTACACAAGCCCCTCAAGTGGAGGCTACTCTCAGCTAATGGTATGTGAGAGGGACCCTGAGTTTGTCGCCTCAAGAGGAATGGAAACCGAGATGCTCTGACTCGAAGTAAGGCCAGATATCCCTGCAGTGATTTGAATGCAGGCTCGTCTTGCATCTCCCAATACGAAGGGATGTCTGAATGCCCTGTGGAGACCACAGAGAAAGACCTAGTCCTCCGACTCATCGCGACCGGAGGCCTCACATCCTTTGAAAACTGGAGAGGTCCGCGGAGATCAATGCTTCCAAAGGAGTCGATGCCTGACGCCTCTTGAAAATGGATAGGAGTCCCAGGATCCCTGTGGCACGTCGAAAGGGACCCTGGGTCTCCCGCCTCACGTGGAGACGCGTCCCAATTGCCATGCCAAGACTTGAGGAGAATCCCGAGGTGTCCCTCGCACCTAGGCAGGAGTCCTCACGTCGCTGAACAAACACGTGTCTGGAAGGGCCCTCCCCGTCGTAACTAGAGAATATACCCCAGGTTCCGGCCGCAACTTGAGAAAAACCATGAGACTTCCCCCTCGCCGCGAGATGAGGCCCGATTCCCCTGCACTGCGTGCAGAGCAATTCCGTGTTCAACATCAAACGTGAAAGGAGCCTTGATTTCCTTGATGGCACTCCAGAGAAAACCCAAGATCACTGGCTCAAGTCTAGAGGGATCCTGAGGTCACTGGAGCAACACGAAAGGGCTCCGAGGAGCCCAAATCAACTCGAGATGAGAGCTTAGTCCCTGGCTTGGACTCAAGAGGAATACCGACTTTCCACAAGCACCTCAAGAGGAGGCTTCTCTCAGCTAAGGTATGTGAGAGGGACTCTGAGTTTGTGGCCTCAAGTGGAATGGACACCGAGATGCTCTGACTCGAAGTAAGCCCGGATATCCCAGAAGTGAATTGAATGCAGGCTCGTCTTGCATCTCCCAAGACGAAGGGATGTCTGAATCCGCTGTGGAGATGACAGAGAAAGAACTAGTCCTCAGCCTCATCGCGTCCGGAGGCCTCACATCCTTTGAAAACTCGAGAGGTCTGCACAGATCAATGCTTCCAAAGGAGACGATGCCTGACTCCTCCTGAAAATGGATAGGATTCCTAGGATCCCTGTGGCACGTGGAAAGGGACCCTGGGTCTCCCGCCTCACGTGGAGACGCGTCCCAATTGCCATGCCAAGACTCGAGGAGAATCCCGAGGTATTCCTCGCACCTAGGCAGGACTCCCGACGTCGCTGAACAAACACGTGTCTCGAAGGGCCCTCCCCGTGGTAACTCGAGAATATACCCCAGGTTCCGGCCGCATCTCGAATAAATCCATGAGACTTCCCCCTCGCAGAGAGATGAGGCCCGATTCCCCTACACTGCGTGCAGAGCAATTTCGTGTTCCACATCAAACGAGAAAGGAGCCTTGATTTCCTTGATGGCACTCTAGACAAAACCCAAGATCACTGTCTCAAGTCTGGAGGGATCCTGAGGTCACTGGAGCAACACCAAAGCGCTCTGTGGACCCCAAATCAACTCGAGATGAGAGCTTAGTCCCTGGCTTCGACTCAAGAGGAATACCAAATTTCCACAAGCTCCTCAAGAGGAGGCTTCTCTCAGCTACAGGTATGTGAGAGGGACCCAGAGTTTGTGGCCTCAAGTGGAATGGACACCGAGATGCTCGGACTCGAAGTAAGCCCGGATATTCCTGCAGTGAATTGAATGCAGGCTCTTCTTGCATCTCCCAAGACGAAGCGATGACTGAATCCCCTGTGGAGACCACAGAGAAAGACCTAGTCCTCCGCCTCATCGCGACCGGAGGAATCACATCCTTTGAAAACTCGAGAGGTCTGCAGAGATCAATGCTTCCAAAGGAGACGATGCCTGACTCCTCTTGAAAATGGATAGGAGTCTCAGGATCACTGTGGCACGTGGAAAGGGACACTGGGTCTCCCACCTCACGTGGAGACGCGTCCCAATTGCCATGCCAAGACTCGAGGAGAATCGCGAGGTGTCCCTCGCACCTAGGCAGGAGTCCTGACGTCGCTGAACAGACACGTGTCTGGAAGGGCCCTCCCCGTCGTAACTCGAGAATATACCCCAGGTTCCGGCCGCAACTCGAGAAAAAACATGAGACTTCCACCTCGCCGCGAGATGAGGCCAGATTCCAATGCACTGCGTGCAGAGCAATTCCGTGTTCCACATCAAACGTGAAAGGAGCCTTGATTTCCTTGAGGGCACTCCAGAGAAAACCCAAGATCACTGTCTCAAGTCTAGAGTGATCCTGAGGTCACTGGAGCAACACGAAATTTCTCCGTGGACCCCAAATCAACTCGAGATGAGAGCTTAGTCCCTGGCTTCGACTCAAGAGGAATACCAACTTTCCACAAGCACCTCAAGAGGAGGGTTCTCTCAGCTACAGGTATGTGAGAGGGACCCTGAGATTGTGGCCTCAAGTGGAATGGACACCGAGATGCTCTGACTCGAAGTAAGGCCGGATATCCCTGCAGTGAATTGAATGCAGGCTCGTCTTGCATCTCCCAAGACGAAGGGATGTCTGAGTCCCCGGTGGAGACGACAGAGAAAGACCTAGTCGTCCCCCTCGTCGCGACCGGAGGCCTCACAACCTTTGAAAACTCGAGAGGTATGAGGAGATCAATGCTTCCAAAGGAGACGATGCCTGACTCCTCTTGAAAATTGAAAGGAGTCCCAGGATCCCTGTGGCCCGTGGAAAGGGACCATGGGTCTCCCGCCTTACGTGGAGACGCGTCCCCATTGGCATGCCAAGACTCCAGGAAAATCCCGAGGTGTCCCTCGCACCTAGGCAGGAGTCCTGACGTCGCTGAACAAACACGTGTCTGGAAGGGCCCTCCCCTTCGTAACTCGAGAATATACCCCAGGTTCCGGACGCAATTCGAGAAAAACCATGAGACTTCCCACTCGCCGTGAGATGAGGCCCGATTCCCCTGCACTGCGTGCAGAGCAATTCCGTGTTCCACATCAAACGTGAAAAGAGCCTTGATTTCCTTGATGGCACTCCAGAGAAAACCCAAGTTCACTGTCTCAAGTCTAGAGGGATCGTGAGGTCACTGGAGCGACATGAAAGGGCTCCGTGGACCCCAAATCAACTCGAGATGAGAGCTTAGTCCCTGGCTTGGACTCAAGAGGAATACCGACTTTTCACAAGCACCTCAAGAGGAGGCTTCTCTCAGCTAAGGTATGTGAGAGGGACTCTGAGTTTGTGGCTTCAAGTGGAATGGACACCTAGATGCTCTGACTCGAAGTAAGCCCGGATATCCCAATAGTGAATTGAATGCAGGCTGGTCTTGCATCTCCCAAGATGAAGGGATGTCTGAATCCCCTGTGGAGACCACAGAGAAAGACCTAGTCCTCCACCTCAACGAGACGGGAGGCATCACATCCTTTGAAAACTCGAGAGGTCCGCGGAGATCAATGCTTCCAACGGAGACGATGCCTGACTCCTCTTGAAAATGGATAGGAGTCCCAGCATCCCTGTGGCACGTGGAAAGGGAACCTGGGTCTCCCGCCTCACGTGGAGACGCGTCCCAATTGCCATGCCAAGACTCGAGGAGAATCCCGAGGTGTCCCTCGCACCTAGGCAGGAGTCCTGACGTCGCTGAACAAACCCGTGTCTGGAAGGGCCCTCCCCGTCGTAACTCGAGAATATACCCCAGGTTCCGGCCGCAACTCGAGGAAAACCATGAGACTTCCCACTCTCCGCGAGATGAGGCCCGATTCCCCTGGGCTGCGTGCAGAGGAATTCCGTGTTCCACATCAAACGTGATAGGAGCCTTGATTTCCTTGATGGCACTCCAGAGAAAACCCAAGATCACTGTCTCAAGTCTAGAGGGATCCTGAGGTCACTGGAGCAACACGAAAGGGCTCCGTGGACACCAAATCAACTCGAGATGAGAGCTTAGTCCCTGGCTTCGACTCAAGAGGAATACCAACTTTCCACAAGCACCTTAAGAGGAGGCTTCTCTCAGCTACAGGTATGTGAGAGCGCCCCTGAGTTTGTGGCCTCAAGTGGAATGGACACCGAGATGCTCTGACTTGAAGTAAGGCCGGATATCCCTGCTGTGAAGTGAATCCAGGCTCGTCTTGCATCTCCCAAGACGAAGGGATGTCTGAATCCCCTGTGGAGGCCACAGAGAAAGACCTAATTCTCCGCCTCATCGCGAGCGGAGGCCTCACATCCTTTGAAAACTCGAGAGGTCGCGGAGATCAATGCTTCCAAAGGAGACGATGCCTGACTCCTCTTGAAAATGGATAGGAGTCCCAGGATCCCTGTGGCACGTGGAAAGGGACCTTGGGTCTCCGGCCTCACGTGGAGACGCGTCCCAATTGCCATGCCAAGACTCGAGGAGAATCCCGAGGTGTCTGTCGCACCTAGGCAGGAGTCCTGACGTCGCTGAACAAACACGTGTCTGGAAGGGCCCTCCCCGTCGTAACTCGAGAATATACCCCAGGTTCCGGCCGCAACTCGAGAAAAACCATGAGACTTCCCCCTCGCCGCGAGATGAGGCCCGATTCCCCTGCACTGCGTGCAGAGCAATTCCGTGTTCCACATCAAACGTGAAAGGAGCCTTGATTTCCTTGATGGCACTCCAGAGAAAACCCAAGATCACTGTTTCAAGTCTAGAGGGATCCTGAGGTCACTGTAGCAACACGAAAGGGCTCCGTGGACCCCAAATCAACTCGAGATGAGAGCTTAGTCCCTGGCTTCGACTCAAGAGGAATACCAACTTTCCACAAGCACCTCAAGAGGAGGCGTCTCTCAGCTACAGGTATGTGAGAGGGACCCTGATTTTGTGGCCTCAAGTGGAATGGACACCGAGATGCTCTGACTCGAAGTAAGGCCGGATATCCCTGAAGTGAATTGAATGCAGGCTCGTCTTGCATCTCCCAAGACGAAGGGTTGTCTGAATCCCCTGTGGAGACCACAGAGAAAGACCTAGTCCTCCACCTCAAAGCAACCGGAGGCCTCATATCCTTTGAAAACTCGAGAGGTCCGCGGAGATCAATACTTCCGAAAGAGACGATGCCTGACTCCTCGTGAAAATGGATACGAGTCCCAGGATCCCTGTGGCACGTGGAAAGGGACCCTGGGTCTCCCACCTCACGTGGAGACGCGTCCCAATTGCCATGCCAAGACTCGAGGAGAATCCCGAGGTGTCCCTCGCACCTAGGCAAGAGTCCTGACGTCGCTGAAGAAACACGTGTCTGGAAGGGCCCTCTCCGTCGTAACTCGAGAATATACCCCAGGTTCCGGCCGCAACTCGAGAAAAACCATGAGACTTCCCCCTCGCCGCGAGATGAGGCCAGATTCCCCTGCACTGCGTGCAGAGCAATTCAATTTTCCACATCAAACGTGAAAGGAGCCTTGATTTCCTTGATGGCACTCCAGAGAAAACCCAAGATCACTGTCTCAAGTCAAGAGGGATCCTGAGGTCACTGGAGCAACACGAAAGGGCTGTGTGGACCCCAAATCAACTCGAGATGAGAGCTTAGTCCCTGGCTTCGACTCAAGAGGAATACCAACTTTCCACAAGCACCTCAAGAGGAGGCTTCTCTCAGCTACAGGTATGTCAGAGGGACCCTGAATTTGTGGCCTCAAGTGGAATGGACACCGAGATTCTCTGACTCGAAGTAAGGCCGGATATCCCTGCAGTGAATTGAATGCAGGCTCATCTTGCATCTCCCAAGACGAAGCGATGTCTGAATCCCCTGTGGAAACGACAGAGAAAGACCTAGTCCTCCGCCTCATCGCGACCTGAGGCCTCACATCCTTTGAAAACTCGAGAGGTCTGCGGAGATCAATGCTTCCAAAGGAGACGATTCCTGACTCCTCTTTAAAATGGATAGAAGTCCCAGGATCACTGTGGCACGTGGAAAGGGACCCTGTGTCTCCCGCCTCACGTGGAGACGCATCCCAATTGCCATGCCAAGACTCGAGGAGAATCCCGAGGTGTCCCTCGCACCTAGGCTGGAGTCCTGACGTCGCTGAACAAACACGTGTCTGGAAGGGCCCTCCCCGTCGTAACTTGAGAATATACCCCAGGTTCTGCACGCAACTCGAGAAAAACCATGAGACTTCCCCCTCGCCGTGAGATGAAGCCCGATTCCCCTGCACTGCGTGCAGAGCAACTCCGTGTTCCACTTTAAACGTGAAAGGAGCCTTGATTTCCTTGATGGCCCTCCAGAGAAAACCCAAGATCACTGTCTCAAGTCTAGACGGATCCTGAGGTCACTGTAACAACACGAAAGGGCTCTGTGGACCGCAAATCAACTCGAGATGAGAGCTTAGTCCCTGGCTTCGACTCGAGAAGAATACCAACTTTCCACAAGCACCTCAAGAGGAGGCTTCTCTCAGCTACAGGTATGTGAGAGGGACCCTGAGTTTGTGGCCTCAAGTGGAATGTCAACCGAGATGCTCTGACTCGAAGTAAGGCCAGATATCCTTGCAGTGAATTGAATGCAGGCTCGTCTTGCATCTCCCAAGACGAAGGGATGTCTGAATCCCCTGTGGAGACCACAGAGAAAGACCTAGTCCTCCACCTCATCGCGACCGGAAGCCTCACATCCTTTCAAAACTCGAGAGGTCCACGGAGATCAATGCTTCCAAAGGAGACGATGCCTGACTCCACTTGAAAATGGATAGGAGTCCCAGGATCCCTGTGGCACGTGGAAATGGACCCTGGGTCTCCCGCCTCACGTGGAGACGCGTCCCAGGTGCCATGCCAAGACTCGAGAAGAATCCCGAGGTGTCCCTCGCACCTAGGCAGGAGTCCTGACATCGCTGAACAAACACGTGTCTGGAAGGGCCCTCCCCGTCGTAACTCGAGAATATACCCCAGGTTCGGGCCGCAACTTTAGAAAAACTATGAGACATCCCCCTTGCCGCAAGATGAGGCCCATTCCCCTACACTGCGTGCAGAGCAATTCCGTGTTCCACATCAAACGTGAAAGAAGCCTTGATTTCCTTGATGGCACTCCAGAGAAAACCCAAGATCACTGTCTCAAGTCTAGAGGGATCCTGAGGTCACTGGAGCAACAGGAAAGGGCTCCATGGACCCCAAATCAACTCGAGATGAGAGCTTAGTCCCTGGCTTCGAATCAAGAGGAATACCAACTTTCCACAAGCACCTCAAGAGGAGGCTTCTCTCAGCTACAGGTATGTGAGAGGGACCCTGAGTTTGTGACCTCAAGTGGAATGGACACCGAGATGCTCTGACTTGAAGTAAGGCCGGATATCCCTGCAGTGAATTGAATGCAGGCTCGTCTTGCATCTCCCAAGACGAAGGGATGTCTGAATCCCCTTTGGAGACCACACAGAAAGAACTAGTTCTCCGCCTCATCGCGACCGGAGGCCTCACATCCTTTGAAAACTCGAGAGGTCCCTGGAGATCAATGCTTCCGAAGGAGACGATGCCTGACTCCTCTTGAAAATGGATAGGAGTCCCAGGATCCCTGTGGCACGTGGAAAGGGACCCTGGGTCTCCTGCCTCACGTGGAGAAGCGTCCCAATTGCCATGCCAAGACTCGAGGAGATTCCCGAGGTGCCCCTCGCACCTAGGCAGGAGTCCTGACGTCGCTGAACAAACACGTGTCTGGAAGGGCCCTCCCCATCGTAACTCGAGAATATAACGCAGATTCGGTCCGCAACTCGAGAAAAACCATGAGACTTCCCCCTCGCCGCGAGATGAGGCCCGATTCCCCGGCACTGCGTGCAGAGCAATTCCGTCTTCCATATCAAACGTGAAAGGAGCCTTGATTTCCTTGATGGCACTCCAGAGAAAACCCAAGATCACTGTCTCAAGTCTAGAGGGATCCTGATGTCACTGGAACAACACGAAAGGGCTCCGTGGACCCCAAATCAACTCGAGATGAGAGCTTAGTCCCTGGCTTCCACTCAAGAGGAATACCAACTTTCCACAAGCACCTCAAGAGGAGGCTTCTCTCAGCTACAGGTATGTGAGATGGACAATGAGTTTGTGGCCTCAAGTGGAATGGACATCGAAATGCTCTGACTCGAAGTAAGGCCGGATATCCCTGCAGTGAATTGAATGCAGGCTCATCTTGCATCTCCCAAGACGAAGCGATGTCTGAATCCCCTGTGGAAACGACAGAGAAAGACCTAGTCCTCCGCCTCATCGCGACCTGAGGCCTCACATCCTTTGAAAACTCGAGAGGTCTGCGGAGATCAATGCTTCCAAAGGAGACGATTCCTGACTCCTCTTTAAAATGGATAGAAGTCCCAGGATCACTGTGGCACGTGGAAAGGGACCCTGGGTCTCCCGCCTCACGTGGAGACGCATCCCAATTGCCATGCCAAGACTCGAGGAGAATCCCGAGGTGTCCCTCGCACCTAGGCTGGAGTCCTGACGTCGCTGAACAAACACGTGTATGGAAGGGCCCTCCCCGTCGTAACTTGAGAATATACCCTAGGTTCTGCACGCAACTCGAGAAAAACCATGAGACTTCCCCCTCGCCGTGAGATGAAGCCCGATTCCCCTGCACTGCGTGCAGAGCAACTCCGTGTTCCACTTCAAACGTGAAAGGAGCCTTGATTTCCTTGATGGCCCTCCAGAGAAAACCCAAGATCACTGTCTCAAGTCTAGACGGATCCTGAGGTCACTGTAACAACACGAAAGGGCTCTGTGGACCGCAAATCAACTCGAGATGAGAGCTTAGTCCCTGGCTTCGACTCGAGAAGAATACCAACTTTCCACAAGCACCTCAAGAGGAGGCTTCTCTCAGCTACAGGTATGTGAGAGGGACCCTGAGTTTGTGGCCTCAAGTGGAATGTCAACCGAGATGCTCTGACTCGAAGTAAGGCCAGATATCCCTGCAGTGAATTGAATGCAGGCTCGTCTTGCATCTCCCAAGACGAAGGGATGTCTGAATCCCCTGTGGAGACCACAGCGAAAGACCTAGTCCTCCGCCTCATCGCGACCGGAAGCCTCACATCCTTTCAAAATTCGAGAGGTCCACGGAGATCAATGCTTCCAAAGGAGACGATGCCTGACTCCACTTGAAAATGGATAGGAGTCCCAGGATCCCTGTGGCACGTGGAAAGGGACCCTGGGTCTCCCGCATCACGTGGAGACGCGTCCCAATTGCCATGCCAAGACTCGAGGAGAATCCCGAGGTGTCCCTCGCACCTAGGCAGGAGTCCTGACGGCGCTGAACAAACACGTGTCTGGAAGGGCCCTCCCCGTCGTAACTCGAGAATATACCCCAGGTTCCGGCCGCAACTCGAGAAAAACCATGAGACTTCCCCCTCGCCGTGAGATGAGGCCCCATTCCCCTGCACTGCATGCAGAGCAATTCCGTGTTCCACATCAAACCTGAAAGGATCCTTGATTTCCTTGATGGCACTCCAGAGAAAACCCAAGATCACTGTCTCAAGTCTAGAGGGATCCTGAGGTCACTGGAGCAACACAAAAGGGCTCCGTGGACCCCAAATCAACTCGAGATGAGAGCTTAGTCCCTGGCTTCGACTCAAGAGGAATACCAACTTTCCACAAGCACCTCAAGAGGAGGCTTCTCTCAGCTACAGGTATGTGAGATGGACCCTGAGTGTGTGGCCTCAAGTGGAATGGACACCGAGACGCTCTGACTCGAAGTAAGGCCGGATATCCCTGCAGTGAATTGAATCCAGCCTCGTCTTGTATCTCCCGAGACGAAGGGATGTCTGAATCCCCTGTGGAGACCACAGAGAAAGACCTAGTTCTCCGCCTCATCGCGAGCGGAGTCCTCACATCCTTTCAAAAGTCGAGAGGTCCGCGGAGATCAACGCTTCCAAAGGAGACGATGCCTGACTCTTCTTGAAAATGGATAGGAGGCCCAGGATCCCTGTGGCACGTGGAAAGGGTCCCTGGGTCTCCCGCCCTACGTGGAGACGCGTACCAATTGCCATGCCAAGACTCGAGGAGAATCCCGAGGTGTCCCTCGCACCTAGGCAGGAGTCCTGACGTCGCTGAACAAACACGTGTCTGGAAGGGCCCTCCCCGTCGTAACTCGAGAATATACCCCAGGTTCCGGCCGCAACTCGAGAAAAACCATGAGACTTCCCCCTCGCCGCGACATGAGGCGCGATTCTCCTGCACTGCTTGCAGAGCAATTCCGTGTTCCACATCAAACGTGAAAGGAGCCTTGATTTCCTTGATGGCACTCCAGAGAAAACCCAAGATCACTGTCTCAAGTTTAGAGGGATCCTGACGTCACTGTAGAAACACGAAAGGGCTCTGTGGACCCCAAATCAACTCGAGATGAGAGCTTAGTCCCTGGCGTCGACTCAAGAGCAATACCAACTTCTCACAAGCACCTCAAGAGGAGGCTTCTCTCACCTACAGGTATGTGAGAGGGACCCTGAGTTTGTGGCCTCAAGTGGAATGGACACCGAGATGCTCTGACTCGAAGTAAGGCCGGATATCCATGCAGTGAATTGAATGCAGGCTTGTCTTGCATCTCCCAAGACGAAGGGATGTCTGAATCCCCAGTGGAGACCACAGAAAAAGACCTAGTCCACCGCCTCAACACAACCGGAGACCTCATATCCTTTGAAAACTCGAGAGGTCCACGGAGATCAATACTTCCGATGGAGACGATGCCTGACTCCTCTTGAAAATGGATAGGAGTCCCAGGATCCCTGTGGCACGTGGAAAGGGACCGTGGGTCTCCCGCCTCACGTGGAGACGCGTCCCAATTTCCATGCAAAGACTCGAGGAGAATCCCGAGGTGTCCCTCGGACCTAGGCAGGAGTCCTGTCGTCACTGAGCAAACACGTGTCTGGAAGGGCCCTCCCCGTCGTAACTCGAGAAAATACCCCAGGTTCCGGCCGCAACTTGAGAAAAACCATGAGACATCCCCCTCGCCGCGAGTTGAGGCCCATTCCCCTGCACTGCGTGCAGAGCAATTCCGTGTTCCACATCAAACTTGAAAGGAGGCTTGATTTCCTTGACGGCACTCCAGAGAAAACCCAAGATCACTGTCTCAAGTCTAGAGGGATCCTGAGGTCTCTGGAGCAACACGAAAGGGCTCCGTGAACCCCAAATCAACTCGAGATGAGAGCTTAGTCCCTGGCTTCGACTCAAGAGGAATACCAACTTTCCAAAAGCACCTCAAGAGGAGGCTTCTCTCAGCCACAGGTATTGAAAAGGACCCTGAGTTTGTGGCCTCAAGTGGAATGGACACCGAGATGCTCTGACTCGAAGTAAGGCCGGATATCCGTGCAGTGAATTGAATCCTGGCTCGTCTTGCATCTCCCAAGACGAAGGGATGTCTGAATCCCCTGTGGAGACCACAGGGAAAGACCTAGTTCTCGCCTCCTCGCGACCAGAGGCCTCACATCCTTTGAAAACTTGAGAGGTTCGCGGAGATCAATGCTTCCAAAGGAGACGATGCCTGACTCCTCTTGAAAATGGATAGGAGTCCGAGGATCCCTGTGGCACGTGGGAAGGGACCCTGGGTCTCCCGCCTCACGTGGAGACGCGTCCCAATTGCCATGCCAAGACTCGAGGAGAATCCCGAGGTGTCCCTCGCACCTAGGCAGGAGTCCTGACGTCGCTGAACAAACACGTGTCTGGAAGGGCCCTCCCCGTCGTAACTCGAGAATATACCCCAGGTTCCGGCCGCGACTCGAGAAAAACCATGAGACTTCCCCCTCACCGCGAGATGAGGCCCGATTCCCCTGCACTGCGTGCAGAGCAATTTCGTGTTCCACATCAAACTTGAAAGGAGCCTTGATTTCCTTGATGGCACTCCAGAGAAAACCCAAGATCATTGTCTCAAGTCTAGAGTGATCCTGAGGTCACTGGAGCAACAGGAAAGGGCTCCGTGGACCCAAATCAACTCGAGATGAGAGCTTAGTCCCTGGCTTCGACTCAAGTGGAATACCAACTTTCCACAAGCACCTGAAGAGGAGGCTTCTCTCAGCTATGGGTATGTGAGAGGGACACTGAGTTTGTGGCCTCAAGTGGAATGGACACCGAGATGCTCTGACTCGAAGTAAGGCCGGATATCCCTTCAGTGAATTGAATGCAGGCTCGTCTTGCATCTCCGAAGAGGAAGGGTTGTCTGAATCCCCTGTGGAGACCACAGAGAAAGACCTAGTCCTCCGCCTCAACGCGACTGGAGGCGTCACATCCTTTGAAAATTCGAGAGGTCCGCGGAGATCAATGCTTCCAAAGGAGACGATGCCTGAGTCCTCTTGAAAATGGATAGAAGTCCCAGGATCCCTGTGGCACGTGGAAAGGGACCCTGGGTCTCCCGCCTCACGTGGAGACGAGTCCCAATTGCCATGCCAAGACTCGAGGAGAATCCCGAGGTGTCCCTCCTACCTAGGCAGGAGTCCTGACGTCGCTGAACAATCACGTGTTTGGAAGGGCCCTCCCCGTCGTAACTCGAGAATATACCCCAGGTTCCGGCTGCAAATCGAGAAAAACCATGAGACTTCCCCCTCGCCGCGACATGAGGCCCGATTCTCCTGCCCTGCGTGCAGAGCAATTCCGTATTCCACATCAAACGTGAAAGGAGCCTTGATTTCCTTGATGGCACTCCAGAGAAAACCCAAGATCACTGTCTCAAGTCTAGAGGGATCGTGAGGTCACTGGAGCAACACGAAAGGGCTCCGTGGACCCCAAATCAACTCGAGAAGAGAGCTTAGTCCCTGGCTTTAAATCGAGAGGAATACCAAATTTCCACAAGCACCTCAAGAGGAGGCTTCTCTCAGCTAATGGTATGTGAGAGGGACCCTGAGTTTGTCGCCTCAAATGGAATGTCCACCGATATGCTCTGACTCAAAGTAAGGCCAGATATCCCTGCAGTGAATTGAATGCAGGCTCGTCTTGCATCTCCCAAGACGAAGGGATGTCTGAATCCCCTGTGGAGACCACAGAGAAAGACCGAGTTCTCCGCCTCATCGCGACCGGAGGCCTCACATCCTTTGAAAACTCGAGAGGTCCGCGGAGATCAATGCTTCCAAAGGAGAAGATGCCTGACCCTTCTTGAAAATGGATAGGAGTCCCAGGATCCCTGTGGCACGTGGAAAGGGACCCTGGGTCTCCCGCGTCACGTGGAGACGCGTCCCAATTGCCATGCCAAGACTCGAGGAGAATCCCGAGCTGTCCCTCGCACCTAGGCTGGAGTCCTGACGTCGCTGAACAAACACATGTCTGGAAGGGCCCTCCCCGTCGTAACTCGAGAATATAACCCAGGTTCCGGCCGCAACTCGAGAAAAACCATGAGACTTCCCCCTCCCCGCGAGATGAGGCCCGATTCACCTGGGCTGCGTGCAGAGAAATTCCGTGTTCCACATCAAACGTGAAAGAAGCCTTGATTTCCTTGATGGCACTCCGGAGAAAACCCAAGATCACTGTCACAAGTCTAGAGGGATCCTGAGGTCACTGGAGCAACAGGAAAGGGCTCCGTGGACCCCAAATCAACTCGAGATGAGAACTTAGTCCCTGGCTTAGACTCAAGAGGAATACCAACTTTCCACAAGCACCTCAAGAGGAGGCTTCTCTCAGCTACAGGTATGTGAGAGGGACCCTGAGTTTGTGGCCTCAAGTGGAATGGACCCCGAGATGCTCTGACTCGAAGTAAAGCCGGATATCCCTGCAGCGAATTGAATGCAGGCTCGTCTTGCATCTCCCAAGACGAAGGGATGTCTGAATCCACTGTGGAGACGACAGAGAAAGACCTAGTCCTCTGCCTCATCGCGACCAGAGGCCTCACATCCTTTGAAAATTCGAGAGGTATGAGGAGATCAATGCTTCCAAAGGAGACGATGCTTGACTCCTCTTGAAAATGGATAGGAGTCCCAGGATCCCTGTGGCACGTGGAAAGGGACCCTGGGTCTCCCGCCTCACGTGGAGACGCGTCCCAATTGCCATGCAAAGACTCGAGGAGAATCCCGAGGTGTCCCTCGCACCTAGGCAGGAGTCCTGACGTCGCTGAACAAACACGTGTCTGGAAGGGCCCTCCCCGTCGTAACTCGAGAATATACCCCAGGTTCCGGCCGCAACTCGAGAAAAACCATGAGACTTCCCCTCGCCGCGAGATGAGGCCCGATTCCCCTGCACTGCGTGCAGAGCAATTCCGTGTTCCACATCAAACGTGAAAGGAGCCTTGATTTCCTTGATGGCACTCCAGAGAAAACCCAAGATCACTGTCTCAAGTCTAGAGGGATCCTGAGGTCACTGGAGCAACACGAAAGGGCTCCGTGGACCCCAAATCAACTCGAGATGAGAGCTTAGTCCCTGGCTTCGACTCAAGAGGAATACCAACTTTCCACAAGCACCTCAAGAGGAGGCTTCTCTCAGCTACAGGTATGTGAGAGGGACCCTGAGTTTGTCGCCTCAAGTGGAAAGGACACCGAGATGCTCTGACTCAAAGTAAGGCCAGATATCCCTGCAGTGATTTGAATGCAGGCTCGTCTTGCATCTCCCAAGATGAAGGGATGTCTGAATCCGCTGTGGAGACCACAGAGAAAGACCTAGTCCTCCGCCTCATCGCGACCGGAGGCCTCACATCCTTTGAAAACTCGAGAGGTCCGCGGAGATCAATGCTTCCAAAGGAGTCGATGCCTGACGCCTCTTGAAAATGGATAGGAGTCCCAGGATCCCTGTGGCACGTCGAAAGGGACCCTGGGTCTCCCGCCTCATGTGGAGACGCGTCCCAATTGCCATGCCAAGACTTCAGGAGAATCCCGAGGTGTCCCTCGCACCTAGGCAGGAGTCCTGACGTCGCTGAACAAACACGTGTCTGGAAGGGCCCTCCCCGTCGTAACTCGAGAATATACCCCAGGTTCCGGCCGCAACTCGAGAAAAACCATGAGACTTCCCCCTCGCCGCGAGATGAGGCCCGATTCCCCTGCACTGCGTGCAGAGCAATTCCGTGTTCCACATCAAACGTGAAAGGAGCCTTGATTTCCTTGATGGCACTCCAGAGAAAACCCAAGATCACTGTCTCAAGTCTAGAGGGATCCTGAGGTCACTGGAGCAACACGAAAGGGCTCCGTGGACCCCAAATCAACTCTAGATGAGAGCTTAGTCCCTGGCTTCGACTCAAGAGGAATACCAACTTTCCACAAGCACCTCAAGAGGAGGCTTCTCTCAGCTACAGGTATGTGAGAGGGACCCTGAGTTTGTGGCCTCAAGTGCAATGGACACCGAGATGCTCTGACTCGAAGTAAGGCCGGATATCCCTGCAGTGAATTGAATGCAGGCTCGTCTTGCATCTCCCAAGACGAAGGGATGTCTGAATCCCCTGTGGAGACCACAGAGAAAGACCTAGTCCTCCGCCTCATCGTGACCGGAGGCCTCACATCCTCTGAAAATTCGAGAAGTCGGCGGAGATCAATGCTTCCAAAGGAGACGATGCCTGACTCCTCTTGAAAATGGATAGGAGTCCCAGCATCCCTGTGGCACGTGGAAAGGGACCCTGTGTCTCCCGCCTCACGTGGAGACGCGTCCCCATTGCCATGCCAAGACTCGAGGAGAATCCCGAGGTGTCCCTTGCACCTAGGCAGGAGTCCTGACGTCGCTGAACAAACATGTGTCTGGAAGGGCCCTCCCCGTCGTAACTCGAGAATATACCCCAGGTTCCGGCCGCAACTCGAGAAAAACCATGAGACTTCCCCCTCACCGCTGGATGAGGCCCGATTCCCCTGCACTGCGTGCAGAGCAATTGCAAGTTCCACATCAAACGTGAAAGGAGCCTTGATTTCCTTGATGGCACTCCAGAGAAAACCCAAGATCACTGTCTCAAGTCTAGAGGGATCCTGAGGTCACTGGAGCAACACGAAAGGGCTCCGTGGACCCCAAATCAACTCGAGATGAGAGCTTAGTCCCTGGCTTCGACTCAAGAGGAATACCAACTTTCCACAAGCACCTCAAGAGGAGGCTTCTCTCAGCTACAGGTATGTGAGAGGGACCCTGAGTTTGTGGCCTCAAGTGCAATGGACACCGAGATGCTATGACTCGAAGTAAGGCCGGATATCCCTGCAGTGAATTGAATGCAGGCTCGTCTTGCATCTCCCAAGACGAAGGGATGTATGAATCCCCTGTGGAGACCACAGAGAAAGACCTAATTTTCCGCCTCATCGCGACCAGAGGGCTCACATCCGTTGAAAAATCGAGAGGTCCGCGGAGATCAATGCTTCCAAAGGAGACGATGCCTGACGCCTCTTGAAAATGGATAGGAGTCCAAGCATGCCTGTGGCACGTGGAAAGGGAGCCTGGGTCTCCCACCTCACGTGGAGACGCGTCCCAATTGCCATGCCAAGACTCGAGGAGAATCCCGAGGTGTCCCTCGCACCTAGGCAGGAGTCCTGACGTCGCTGAACAAACACGTGTCTGGAAGGGCCCTCCCCGTCGTAACTCGAGAATATACCCCAGGTTCCGGCCGCAACTCGAGAAAAACCATGAGACTTCCCCCTCACCGCTGGATGAGGCCCGATTCCAATGCACTGCGTGCAGAGCAATTGCAAGTTCCACATCAAACGTGAAAGGAGCCTTGATTTCCCTGATGGCACTCCAGAGAAAACCCAAGATCACTGTCTCAAGTCTAGAGGGATCCTGAGGTCACTGGAGCAACACGAAAGGGCTTCGTGGACCCCAAATCAACTCGAGATGAGAGCTTAGTCCCTGGCTTCGACTCAAGAGGAATACCAAATTTCCACAAGCACCTCAAGAGGAGGCTTCTCTCAGCTACAGGTATGTGAGAGGGACCCTGAGTTTGTGGCCTCAAGTGGAATGGACACGGAGATGCTCTGACTCGAAGTAAAGCCGGATATCCCTGCAGTGAATTGAATGCAGGCTCGTCTTGCATCTCCCAAGACGAAGGGATGTCTGAATCCCCTGTGGAGACCACAGAGAAAGACCGAGTTCTCCGCCTCATCGCAACCGGAGGCCTCACATCCTTTGAAAACTCGAGAGATCTGCGGAGATCAATGCTTCCAAAGGAGACGATGCCTGACTCCTCTTGAAAATGGATAGGAGTCCCAGGATCCCTGTGGCACGTGGAAAGGGACCCTGGGTCTCCCGCCTCACGTGGAGACGCGCCCCAATTGCCATGCCAAGACTCGAGGAGAATCCCGAGGTGTTCCTCGCACCTAGGCAGGAGTCCTCACGTCGCTGAACAAACACGTGTCTGGAAGGGCTCTCCCCGTCGTAACTCGAGAATATACCCCAGGTTCCGGCCGCAACTCGAGAAAAACCATGAGACTTCCCCATCCCCGCGAGATGAGGCCCGATTCCCCTGCACTGCGTGGAGACCAATTCCGTGTTCCACATCAAACGTGAAACGAGCCTTGATTTCCTTAATGGCACTCCAGAGAAAACCCAAGATCACTGTTTCAAGTCTAGAGGGATCCTGAGGTCACTGTAGCAACACGAAAGGGCTTCGTGGACCCCAAATCACCTCGAGATGAGAGCTTAGTCCCTGGCTTCGACTCAAGTGGAATACCAACTTTCCACAAGCACCTCAAGAGGATGCTACTCTCAACTAATGGTATGTGAGAGGGACCCTGAGTTTGTCGCCTCAAGTGGAATGGACACCGAGATGCTCTGACTCGAAGTAAGGCCAGATATCCCTGCAGTGATTTGAAGGCAGGCTCGTCTTGCATGTCCCAAGACGAAGGGTTGTCTGAATCCCCTGTGGAGACAACAGAGAAAGACCTAGTCCTCCAGCTCAACGAGACGGGAGGCATCACATCCTTTGAAAACTCGAGAGGTCTGCGGAGATCAATACTTCCGAAGGAGACGATGCCTGACGCCTCTTGAAAATGGATAGGAGTCCCAGGATCACTGTGGCACGTGGAAAGGGACCCTGGGTCTTCCGCCTCAACTGGAGACATATCCCAATTGCCATGGCAAGACTCGAGGAGAATCCCGAGGTGTCCCTCGCACCTAGACAGGAGTCCTGACTTCGCTGAACAAACACGTGTCTGGAAGGGCCCTCCCCGTCGTAACTCGAGAATATACCCCAGGTTCCGGCCGCAACTCGAGAAAAACCATGAGACTTCCCCCTCGCCGCTGGATGAGGCCCGATTCCCCTGCACTGCGTGCAGAGCAATTCCTTGTTCCACATCAAACGTGAAAGGACCCTTGATTTCCTTAATGGCACTCCAGAGAAAACCCAAGATCACTGTCTCAAGTCTAGAGGGATCCTGAGGTCACTGGAGCAACACGAAAGTGCTCCGTGGACCCCAAATCAACTCGAGATGAGAGCTTAGTCCCTGGCTTCGACTCAAGAGGAATACCAAATTTCCACAAGCACCTCAGGAGGAGGCTTCTCCCAGCTACTGGTATGTGAGAGCGACCCTGAGTTTGTGGCCTCAAGTGGAATGGACACGGAGATGCTCTGACTCGAAGTAAGGCCGGATATCCCTGAAGTGAATTGAATGCAGGCTCGTCTTGCATCTCCCAAGACGAAGGGATGTCTGAATCCCCTGTGGAGACCACAGAGAAAGACCGAGTTCTCCGCCTCATCGCGACCGGAGGCCTCACATCCTTTGAAAACTCGAGAGGTCCGCAGAGATCAATGCTTCCAAAGGAGACGATGCCTGACTCCTCTTGAAAATGGATAGGAGTCCCAGGATCCCTGTGGGACGTGGAAAGGGACCCTGGGTCTCCCGCCTCACGTGGAGACGCGTCAGAATTGCCATGCCAAGACTCGAGGAGAATCCCGAGGTGTCCCTCGCACCTAGGCAGGAGTCCTGACGTCGCTGAACAAACACGTGTCTGGAAGGGCCCTCCCCGTCGTAAATCTAGAATATACCCCAGGTTCCGGCCGCAACTCGAGAAAAACCATGAGACTTTCCCCTTGCCACGAGGTGAGGCCCGATTCCCCTGCACTGCATGCAGAGCAATTCCGTGTTCCACATCAAACATGAAAGGAGCCTTGATTTCCTTGATGGGACTCCAGAGAAAACCCAAGATCACTGTCTAGAGTCTAGAGGGATCCTGAGGTCACTGGAGCAACACGAAAGGGCTCCGTGGACCTCAAATCAACTCGAGATGAGAGCTTAGTCCCTGGCTTCGACTCAAGTGGAATACCAACTTTCCACAAGCACCTCAAGAGGAGGCTTCTCTCAGCTACAGGTATGTGAGAGAGACCATGAGTTTGTGGCCTCAAGTGGAATGGACACGGAAATGCTCTGACTCGAAGTAAGGCCGGATATCCCTGCAGTGAATTGAATGCAGGCTTGTCTTGCATCTCCCAAGACGAAGGGATGTCTGAATCCCCTGTGGAGACCACAGAGAAAGACCTAGTCCTCCGCCTCAACCTGACCGGAGGCCTCACATCCTTTGAAAACTCGAGAGGTCCGCGGAGATCAATGCTTCCAAAGGAGACGATGCCTGACTCCTCTTGAAAATGGATAGGAGTCCCAGGATCACTGTGGCACGTGGAAAGGGACCCTGGGTCTCCCGCCTCACGTGGAGACACGTCCCCATTGCCATGCCAAGACTCGAGGAGAATCCCGAGGTGTCCCTCGCACCTAGGCAGGAGTCCTGACGTCGCTGAACAAACACGTGTCTGGAAGGGCCCTCCCCGTCGTAACTGGAGAATATACGCCAGGTTCCGGCCGCAACTCGAGAAAAACTATGAGACTTCCCCCTCGCCGCTGGATGAGGCCCGATTCCCCTGCACTGCGTGCAGAACAATTCCGTGTTCCACATCAAACGTGAAAGGAGCCTTGATTTCCTTGATGGCACTCCAGAGAAAACCCACGATCACTGTCTCAAGTCTAGAGGGATGCTGAGGTCACTGGAGCAACACGAAAGGGCTCCGTGGACCCCTAATCAACTCGAGATGAGAGCTTAGTCCCTGGCTTCGACTCAAGGGGAATACCAACTTTCCACAAGCACCTCAAAAGGAGGCTTCTCTCAGCTACAGGTATGTGAGAGGGACCCTGAGTTTGTGGCCTCAAGTGGAATGGACACGGAGATGCTCTGACTCGAAGTAAGGCCGGATATCACTGCAGTGAATTGAATGCAGGCTCGTCTTGCATCTCCCAAGACTAAGGGATGTCTGAATCCCCTGTGTAGACCACAGAGAAAGACCTAATTTTCCGCCTCATCGGGACCAGAGGCCACACATCCTTTGAAAATTCGAGAAGTCCGCGGAGATCAATGCTTCCAAATAGACGATGCCTGACTCCTCTTGAAAATGGATAGGAGTCCCAGCATCCCTGTGGCACGTGGAAAGGGACTCTGGGTCTCCCGCCTCACGTGGAGACGCGTCCCACTTGCCATGCCAAGACTCGAGGAGAATCCCGAGGTGTCCCTCGCACCTAGGCAGGAGTCCTGACGTCGCTGAACAAACACGTGTCTGGAAGGGCCCTCCCAGTCGTAACTCGAGAATATACCCCAGGTTCCGGCCGCAACTCGAGAAAAACCATGAGACTTCCCCCTCGCCGCTGGATGAGGCCCGATTCCCCTGCACTGCGTGCAGAGCAATTCCGTGTTCCACATCCAACGTGAAAGGAGCCTTAATTTCCTTGATGGCACTCCAGAGAAAACCCAAGATCACTGTCTCAAGTCTAGAGGGATCCTGAGGTCACTGGAGCAACACGAAAGTGCTCCGTGGACCCCAAATCAACTCGAGATGAGAGCTTAGTCCCTGGCTTCGACTCAAGAGGAATACCAACTTTCCACAAGCACCTCAAGAGGAGGCTTCTCTCAGCTACAGGTATGTGACAGGGACCCTGAGTTTGTGGCCTCAAGCGGAATGGACACGGAGATGCTCTGACTGGAAGTAAGGCCGGACATCCCTGAAGTGAATGGAATGCAGGCTCGTCTTGCATCTCGCAAGACGAAGGGATGTCTGAATCCCCTGTGGAGACCACAGAGAAAGACCGAGTTCTCCGCCTCATCGCGACCGGAGGCCTCACATCCTTTGAAAACTCGAGAGGTCCGCGGAGATCAATGCTTCCAAAGGAGACGATGCCTGACTCCTCTTGAAAATGGATAGGAGTCCCAGGATCCCTGTGGCACGTGGAAAGGGACACTGGGTCTCCCGGCTCACGTGGAGACGCGTCCCAATTGCCATGCCAAGACTGGAGGAGAATCCCGAGGTGTCCCTCGCACCTAGGCAGGAGTCCTGACATCGCTGAACAAACACGTGTCTGGAAGGGCCCTCCCCGTCGTAAATGGAGAATATACCCCAGGTTCCGGCCGCAACTCGAGAAAAACTATGAGACTTCCCCCTCGCCGCTGGATGAGGCCCGATTCCCCTGCACTGCGTGCAGAGCAATTCCGTGTTCCACATCAAACGTGAAAGGAGCCTTGATTTCCTTGATGGCACTCCAGAGAAAACCCAAGATCACTGTCTCAAGTCTAGAGGGATCCTGAGGTCACTGGAGCAACACGAAAGGGCTCCGTGGACCCCAAATAACTCGAGATGAGAGCTTAGTCCCTGGCTTCGACTCAAGGGGAATACCAACTTTCCACAAGCACCTCAAGAGGAGGCTTCTCTCAGCTACAGGTATGTGAGAGGGACCCTGAGTTTGTGGCCTCAAGTGGAATGGACACCGAGATGCTCTGACTCGAAGTAAGGCCGGATATCCCTGCAGTGAATTGAATGCAGGCTCGTCTTGCATCTCGCAAGACTAAGGAATGTCTGAATCCCCTGTGGAGACCACAGAGAAAGACCTCATTTTCCGCCTCATCGCGACCAGAGGCCTCACATCCTTTGAAAATTCGAGAAGTCCGCGGAGATCAATGCTTCCAAAGGAGACGATGCCTGACTCCTCTTGAAAATGGATAGGAGTCCCAGCATCCCTGTGGCACGTGGAAAGGGACCCTGGGTCTCCCGCCTCACGTGGAGACGCGTCCCCATTGCCATGCCAAGACTCGAGGAGAATCCCGAGGTGTCCCTCGCACCTAGGCAGGAGTCCTGACGTCACTCAACAAACATGTGTCTGGAAGGGCCCTCCCCGTCGTAACTCGAGAATATACCCCAGGTTCCGGCCGCAACTCGAGAAAAACCATGAGACTTCCCCCTCGCCGCTGGATGAGCCCCGATTCCCCTGCACTGCGTGCAGAGCAATTCCATGTTCCACATCAAACGTGAAAGGAGCCTTGATTTCCTTGATGGCACTCCAGAGAAAACCCAAGATCACTGTCTCAAGTCTAGAGGGATCCTGAGGTCACTGGAGCAACACGAAAGGGCTCCGTGGACCCCAAATCAACTCGAGATGAGAGCTTAGTCCCTGGCTTCGACTCAAGGGGAATACCAAATTTCCACAAGCACCTCACGAGGAGGCTTCTCTCAGCTACAGGTATGTGAGAGGGACCCTGAGTTTGTGGCCTCAAGTGGAATGGACACCGAGATGCTCTGACTCGAAGTAAGGCCGGATATCCCTGCAGTGAATTGAATGCAGGCTCGTCTTGCATCTCACAAGACTAAGGGATGTCTGAATCCCCTGTGGAGACCACAGAGAAAGACCTAATTTTCCGCCTCATCGCGACCAGAGGGCTCACATCCTTTGAAAAATCGAGAGGTCCGCGGAGATCAATGCTTCCAAAGGAGACGATGCCTGACGCCTCTTGAAAATGGATAGGAGTCCCAGCATGCCTGTGGCACGTGGAAAGGGAGCCTGGGTCTCCCACCTCACGTGGAGACGCGTCCCAATTGCCATGCCAAGACTCGAGGAGAATCCCGAGGTGTCCCTCGCACCTATGCAGGAGTCCTGACGTCGCTGAACAAACACGTGTCTGGAAGGGCCCTCCCCGTCGTAACTCGAGAATATACCCCAGGTTCCAGCCGCAACTCGAGAAAAACCATGAGACTTCCCCTTCACCGCTGGATGAGGCCCGATTCCAATGCACTGCGTGCAGAGCAATTGCAAGTTCCACATCAAACGTGAAAGGAGCCTTGATTTCCCTGATGGCACTCCAGAGAAAACCCAAGATCACTGTCTCAAGTCTAGAGGGATTCTGAGGTCACTGGAGCAACACGAAAGGGCTCCGTGGACCCCAAATCAACTCGAGATGAGAGCTTAGTCCCTGGCTTCGACTCAAGAGGAATACCAAATTTCCACAAGCACCTCAAGAGGAGGCTTCTCTCAGCTACAGGTATGTGAGAGGGACCCTGAGTTTGTGGCCTCAAGTGGAATGGACACGGAGATGCTCTGACTCGAAGTAAAGCCGGATATCCCTGCAGTGAATTGAATGCAGGCTCGTCTTGCATCTCCCAAGACGAAGGGATGTCTGAATCCCCTGTGGAGACCACAGAGAAAGACCGAGTTCTCCGCCTCATCGCAACCGAAGGCCTCACATCCTTTGAAAACTCGAGAGATCTGCGGAGATCAATGCTTCCAAAGGAGACGATGCCTGACTCCTCTTGAAAATGGATAGGAGTCCCAGGATCCCTGTGGCACGTGGAAAGGGACCCTGGGTCTCCCGCCTCACGTGGAGACGCGCCCCAATTGCCATGCCAAGACTCGAGGAGAATCCCGAGGTGTCCCTCGCACCTAGGCAGGAGTCCTCACGTCGCTGAACAAACACGTGTCTGGAAGGGCTCTCCCCGTCGTAACTCGAGAATATACCCCAGGTTCCGGCCGCAACTCGAGAAAAACCATTAGACTTCCCCATCCCCGCGAGATGAGGCCCGATTCCCCTGCACTGCGTGCAGAGCAATTCCGAGTTCCACATCAAACGTGAAAGGAGCCTTGATTTCCTTGATGGCACTCCAGAGAAAACCCAAGATCATTGTCTCAAGTCTAGAGTGATCCTGAGGTCACTGGAGCAACAGGAAAGGGCTCCGTGGACCCCAAATCAACTCGAGATGAGAGCTTAGTCCCTGGCTTCGACTCAAGGGGAATACCAACTTTCCACAAGCACCTGAAGAGGAGGCTTCTCTCAGCTATGGATATGTGAGAGGGACACTGAGTTTGTGGCCTCAAGTGGAATGGACACCGAGATGCTCTGACTCGAAGTAAGGCCGGATATCCCTGCAGTGAATTGGATGCAGGCTCGTCTTGCATCTCCGAAGACGAAGGGTTGTCTGAATCCCCTGTGGAGACCACAGAGAAAGACCTAGTCCTCCGCCTCAACGCGACTGGAGGCCTCACATCCTTTGAAAATTCGAGAGGTCCGCGGAGATCAATGCTTCCAAAGGAGACGATGCCTGAGTCCTCTTGAAAATGGATAGAAGTCCCAGGATCCCTGTGGCACGTGGAAAGGGACCCTGGGTCTCCCGCCTCACGTGGAGACGCGTCCCAATTGCCATGCCAAGACTCGAGGAGAATCCCGAGGTGTCCCTCCTACCTAGGCAGGAGTCCTGATGTCGCTGAACAATCACGTGTTTGGAAGGGCCCTCCCCGTCGTAACTCGAGAATATACCCCAGGTTCCGGCTGCAAATCGAGAAAAACCATGAGACTTCCCCCTCGCCGCGACATGAGGCCCGATTCTCCTGCCCTGCGTGCAGAGCAATTCCGTATTCCACATCAAACGTGAAAGGAGCCTTGATTTCCTTGATGGCACTCCAGAGAAAACCCAAGATCACTGTCTCAAGTCTAGAGGGATCGTGAGGTCACTGGAGCAACACGAAAGGGCTCCGTGGACCCCAAATCAACTCGAGAAGAGAGCTTAGTCCCTGGCTTTAAATCGAGAGGAATACCAAATTTCCACAAGCACCTCAAGAGGAGGCTTCTCTCAGCTAATGGTATGTGAGAGGGACCCTGAGTTTGTCGCCTCAAGTGGAATGTCCACCGAGATGCTCTGACTCAAAGTAAGGCCAGATATCCCTGCATTGAATTGAATGCAGGCTCGTCTTGCATCTCCCAAGACGAAGGGATGTCTGAATCCCCTGTGGAGACCACAGAGAAAGACCGAGTTCTCCGCCTCATCGCGACCGGAGGCCTCACATCCTTTGAAAACTCGAGAGGTCCACGGAGATCAATGCTTCCAAAGGAGAAGATGCCTGACCCTTCTTGAAAATGGATAGGAGTCCCAGGATCCCTGTGGCACGTGGAAAGGGACCCTGGGTCTCCCGCGTCACGTGGAGACGCGTCCCAATTGCCATGCCAAGACTCGAGGAGAATCCCGAGGTGTCCTTCGCCCCTGGCAGGAGTCCTGATGTCGCTGAACAAACACGTGTCTAGAAGGGACCTCCCCGTCGTTACTCGAGAATATACCCCAGGTTCCGGGCGCAACTCGAGAAAAAGCATGAGATTTCCCCCTCGCCGTGAGTTGAGGCCCGATTCCCCTGCACTGCATGCAGAGCAATTCCGTGTTCCACATCAAACGTGAAAGGAGCCTTGATTTCGTTGATGGCAGTCCAGAGAAAACCCAAGATCACTGTCTCAAGTCTAGAGGGATCCTGAGGTCACTGGAGCAACACGAAAGGGCTCCGTGGACCCCAAATCAACTCTAGAAGAGAGCTTAGTCCCTGGCTTTAAATCGAGTGGAATACCAAATTTCCACAAGCACCTCAAGAGGAGGCTTCTCTCAGCTAATGGTATGTGAGAGGGACCCTGAGTTTGTCGCCTCAAGTGGAATGTCCACCGAGATGCTCTGACTCAAAGTAAGGCCAGATATCCCTGCAGTGAATTGAATGCAGGCTCGTCTTGCATCTCCCAAGACGAAGGGATGTCTGAATCCCCTGTGGAGACCACAGAGAAAGACCGAGTTCTCCGCCTCAGCGCGACCGGAGGCCTCACATCCTTTGAAAACTCGAGAGGTCCGCAGAGATCAATGCTTCCAAAGGAGAGGATGCCTGACTCCTCTTGAAAATGGATAGGAGTCCCAGGATCCCTGTGGGACGTGGAAAGGGACCCTGGGTCTCCCGCCTCACGTGGAGACGCGTCAGAATTGCCATGCCAAGGCTCGAGGAGAATCCCGAGGTGTCCCTCGCACCTAGGCAGGAGTCCTGACGTCGCTGAACAAACACGTGTCTGGAAGGGCCCTCCCCGTCGTAAATCTAGAATATACCCCAGGTTCCGGCCGCAACTCAAGAAAAACCATGAGACTTTCCCCTTGCCACGAGGTGAGGCCCGATTCCCCTGCACTGCCTGCAGAGCAATTCCGTGTTCCACATCAAACATGAAAGGAGCCTTGATTTCCTTGATGGCACTCCAGAGAAAACCCAAGATCACTGTCTAGAGTCTAGAGGGATCCTGAGGTCACTGGAGCAACAGGAAAGGGCTCCGTGGACCTCAAATCAACTCGAGATGAGAGCTTAGTCCCTGGCTTCGACTCAAGGGGAATACCAACTTTCCACAAGCACCTCAAGAGGAGGCTTCTCTCAGCTACAGGTATGTGAGAGAGACCATGAGTTTGTGGCCTCAAGTGGAATGGACACGGAAATGCTCTGACTCGAAGTAAGGCCGGATATCCCTGCAGTGAATTGAATGCAGGCTCGTCTTGCATCTCCCAAGACGAAGGGATGTCTGAATCCCCTGTGGAGACAACAGAGAAAGACCTAGTCCTCCACCTCAACGAGACGGGAGGCATCACATCCTTTGAAAACTCGAGAGGTCTGCAGAGATCAATACTTCTGAAGGAGACGATGCCTGACGCCTCTTGAAAATGGATAGGAGTCCCAGGATCACTGTGGCACGTGGAAAGGGACACTGGGTCTCCCGCCTCAAGTGGAGACATATCCCAATTGCCATGGCAAGACTCGAGGAGAATCCCGAGGTGTCCCTCGCACCTAGGCAGGAGTCCTGACTTCGCTGAACAAACACGTGTCTGGAAGGGCCCTCCCCGTCGTAACTCGAGAATATACCCCAGGTTCCGGCCGCAACTCGAGAAAAACCATGAGATTTCCCCCTCGCCGCTGGATGAGGCCCGATTCCCCTGCACTGCGTGCAGAGCAATTCCGTGTTCCACATCAAACGTGAAAGGAGCCTTGATTTCCTTGATGGCACTCCAGAGAAAACCCAAGATCACTGTCTCAAGTCTAGAGGGATCCTGAGGTCACTGGAGCAACACGAAAGGGCTCCGTGGACCCCAAATCAACTCGAGATGAGAGCTTAGTCCCTGGCTTCGTCTCAAGAGGAATACCAAATTTCCACAAGCACCTCATGAGGAGGCTTCTCTGAGCTACAGGTATGTGAGAGGGACCCTGAGTGTGTGGCCTCAAGTGGAATGGACAGCGAGAAGCTGTGACTCGAAGTAAGGCCGGATATCCCTGCAGTGAATTGAATGCAGGCTTGTCTTGCATCTCCCAAGACGAAGGGATGTCTGAATCCCCAGTGGAGACCACAGAGAAAGACCGAGTTCTCCGCCTCATCGCGACCGGAGGCCTCACATCCTTTGAAAACTCGAGAGGTCCGCGGAGATCAATGCTTCCAAAGGAGACGATGCTTGACTCCTCTTGAAAATGGATAGGAGTCCCAGGATCCCTGTGGAACGTGGAAAGGGAACCTGGGTCTCCCGCCTCACGTGGAGACGCGTCCCAATTGCCATGCCAAGACTCGAGGAGAATCCCGAGGTGTCCCTCGCACCTAGGCAGGAGTCCTCACGTCGCTGAACAAACACGTGTCTGGAAGGGCCCTCCCCGTCTTAACTCGAGAATATACCCCAGGTTCCGGCCGCAACTCGAGAAAAACCATGAGACTTCCCCCTCGCCGCGAGATGAGGCCCGATTCCCCTGCACTGCGTGCAGAGCAATTCCGTGTTCCACATCAAACGTGAAAGGAGCCTTGATTTCCTTGATGGCACTCCAGAGAAAACCCAAGATCACTGTCTCAAGTCTAGAGGGATCCTGAGGTCACTGTAGCAAGACGAAAGGGCTCCGTGGACCCCAAATCAACTCGAGATGAGAGCTTAGTCCCTGGCTTCGACTCAAGAGGAATACCAACTTTCCACAAGCACCTCAAGAGGAGGCTTCTCTCAGCTACAGGTATGTGAGAGGGACCCTGAGTTTGTGGCCTCAAGTGGAATGGACACGGAGATGCTCTGACTCGAAGTAAGGCTGGATATCCCTGCAGTGAATTGAATGCAGGCTCGTCTTGCATCTCGCAAGACGAAGGGATGTCTGAATCCTCTGTGGAGACCACAGAGAAAGACCCAATTTTCCGCCTCATCGCGACCGGAGGCCTCACATCCTTTGAAAATTCGAGAAGTCCGGGGAGATCAATGCTTCCAAAGGAGACGATGCCTGACTCCTCTTGAAAATGGATAGGAGTCCCAGGATCCCTGTGGCACGTGGAAAGGGACCCTGGGTCTCCCGCCTCACGTGGAGACGCGTCCCCA
The DNA here is from genome assembly GCF_033118175.1 of Dama dama. Lineage (NCBI taxonomy): Eukaryota > Metazoa > Chordata > Mammalia > Artiodactyla > Cervidae > Dama > Dama dama. Next base: position 4,962,685 of record NC_083697.1, on the reverse strand, counting down.
TTGCCATGCCAAGACTCGAGGAGAATCCCGAGTTGTCCCTCGCACCTAGGCAGGGGTCCTGACGTCGCTGAACAAACACGTGTCTGGAAGGGCCCTCCCCGTCGTAACTTGAGAATATACCCCAGGTTCCAGCCGCAACTCGAGAAAAACCATGAGACTTCCCCCTCGCCGCTGGATGAGGCCCGATTCCCCTGCACTGCGTACAGAGCAATTCCGTGTTCCACATCAAACGTGAAAGGAACCTTGATTTCCTTGATGGCACTCCAGAGAAAACCCAAGATCACTGTCTAGAGTTTAGAGGGATCCTGAGGTCACTGGAGCAACACGAAAGGGCTCCGTGGACCTCAAATTAACTCGAGATGAGAGCTTAGCCCTGGCTTCGCCTCAAGGGGCATACCAACTTTCCACAAGCACCTCAAGAGGAGGCTTCTCTCAGCTACAGGTATGTGAGAGAGACCCTGAGTTTGTGGCCTCAAGTGGAATGGACACCGAGATGCTCTGACTCCAAGTAAGGCCGGATATCCCTGCAGTGAATTGAATGCAGGCTCGTCTTGCATCTCCCAAGACGAAGGGATGTCTGAATCCCCGGTGGAGACCACAGAGAAAGACCTAGTCCTCCGCCTCAACATGACCGGAGGCCTCACATCCTTTGAAAACTCGAGAGGTCCGCGGAGATCAATGCTTCCGAAGGAGACGATGCCTGACGCCACTTGAAAAAGGATAGGAGTCCCAGGATCACTGTGGCACGTGGAAAGGGACCCTGGGTCTCCTTCCTCAACTGAAGACACATCCCAATTGCCATGGCAAGACTCGAGGGGAATCCCGAGGTGTCCTCGCACCTAGGCAGGAGTCCTGACTTCGCTGAACAAACACGTGTCTGGAAGGGCCCTCCCCGTCGTAACTCGAGAATATACCCCAGGTTCCGGCCGCAACTTGAGAAAAACCATGAGACTTCCCCCTCGCCGCTGGATGAGGCCCGATTCCCCTGCACTGCGTGCAGAGCAATTCCGTGTTCCACATTAAACGTGAAAGGAGCCGTGATTTACTTGAAGGCACTCCAGAGAAAAAACAAGATCACTGTCTCAAGTCTAGAGGGATCCTGAGGTCACTGGAGCAACACGAAAGGGCTCCGTGGACCCCAAATCAACTCGAGATGAGAGCTTAGTCCGTGGCTTAGACTCAAGAGGAATACCAACTTTCCACAAGCACCTCAAGAGGAGGCTTCTCTCAGCTACAGGTATGTGAGAGGGACCCTGAGTTTGTGGCCTCAAGTGGAATGGACACCGAGATGCTCAGACTCGAAGTAAGCCCGGATATTCCTGCAGTGAATTGAATGCAGGCTCGTCTTGCATCTCCCAAGACGAAGGGATGTCTGAATCCCCTGTGGAGACGATAGAGAAAGACCTAGTCCTCCGCCTCATCGCGACCGGAGGCCTCACATCCTTTGAAAACTCGAGAGGTCTGCAGAGATCAATGCTTCCAAAGGAGACGATGCCTGACTCCTCTTGAAAATGGATAGGAGTCCCAGGATCCCTGTGGCACGTTGAAAGAGACACTGGGTCTCCCGCCTCACGTGGAGACATGTCCAAATTGCCATGCCAAGACTCGAGGAGAATCCCGAGGTGTCCCTCGCACCTAGGCAAGAGTCCTGACGTCGCTGAACAAACACTTGTCTGGAAGGGCCCTCCCCGTCGTAACTCGAGAATATACACCAGGTTCCGGCCGCAACTCGAGAAAAACCATGAGACTTCCCCCTCGCCGCGAGATGAGGCCCGATTCCCCCGCACTGCGTGGAGAGCAATTCCGTGTTCCACATCAAACGTGAAAGGAGCCTTGATTTCCTTGATGGCACTCCAGAGAAAACAAAAAGTCACTGTCTCAAGTCTAGAGGGATCCTGAGGCCACTGCAGCAGCATGAAAGGGCTCCGAGGACCCCAAATCAACTCGAGATGAGAGCTTAGTGTCTGGCTTCGACTCAAGAGGAATACCAACTTTCCACAAGCACCTCAAGAGGAGACTTCTCTCAGCTACAGGTATGTGAGAGGGACCCTGAGTTTGTGGCCTCAAGTGGAATGGACACCGAGATGCTCTGACTCGAAGTAACGCCGGATATCCCTGCAGTAAATTGAATGCAGGCTCGTCTTCCATCTCCCAAAACGAAGGGATGTCTGAATCCCCTGTGGAGACCACAGAGAAAGACCTAGTTCTCCGCCTCATCGCGACCGGAGGCGTCACATCCTTTGAAAACTCCAGAGGTCCGCGGAGATCAATGCTTCCAAAGGAGACGATGCCTTACTCCTCTTGAAAATGGATAGGAGTCCCAGGATCCCTGTGGCACGTGGAAAGGGACCCTGGGTCTCCCGCTTCACGTGGAGACGCGTCCCAGTTGCCATGCCAAGACTCGAGGAGAATCCCGAGGTGTCCCTCGCACCTAGGCAGGAGTCCTGACGTCACTGAACAAACATGTGTCTGGAAGGGCCCTCCCGTCATTACTCGAGAATATACCCCAGGTTCCGGCCGCATCTCGAGAAAAACCATGAGACTTCCCCCTCGCCGCGAGATGAGGCTCGATTCCCCTGCACTGCGTGCAGAGCAACTCCGTGTTCCACATCAAACGTGAAAGGAGCCTTGATTTCCTTGATGGCACTCCAGAGAAAACCCAAGATCACTGTCTCAAGTCTAGAGGGATCCTGAGGTCACTGTAACAACACGAAAGTTCTCAGTGGACCCCAAATCAACTCGAGATGAGAGCTTACTCCTTGGCTTCGTCTCAAGAGGAATACCATCTTTCCACAAGCACTTCAAGAGGAGGCTTCTCTCAGCTACAGGTATGTGAGAGGGTCCCTGAGTTTGTGGCCTCAAGTGGAATGGACACCGAGATGCTCTGACTCGAAATAAGGCCTGATATCCCTGCAGTGAATTGAATGCAGGCTCGTCTTGCATCTCCCAAGACGAAGGGATGTCTGAATCCCCTGTGGAGACCACAGAGAAAGACCTAGTCCTCCGCCTCTTCGTGACCGGAGGCCTCACATCCTTTGAAAACTCGAGAGGTCCGCGGAGATCAATGCTTCCAAAGGAGACGATGCCTGACTCCTCTTGAAAATGGATAGGAGTCCCAGGATCCCTGTAGCACGTGGAAAGGGACCCTGGGTCTCCAGCCTCACGTGGAGACGCGTCCCAATTGCCATGCCAAGACTCGAGGAGAATCCCGAGTTGTCCCTCGCACCTAGGCAGGAGTCCTGACGACGCTGAACAAACACGTGTCCGGAAGGGCCCTCCCCGTCGTAATTCGAGAATATACCCCAGGTTCCGGCCGCAACTCAAGAAAAACCATGAGACTTCCCCCTCGCGGCGAGATGAGGCCCGATTCCCCTGCACTGAGTGCAGAGCAATTCCGTGTTCCACATCAAACGTGAAAGGAGCCTTGATTTCCTTGATGGCACTCCAGAGAAAACAAAAAGTCACTGTCTCAAGTCTAGAGGGATCCTGAGGCCACTGTAGCAGCAAGAAAGGGCTCCGTGGACCCCAAATCAACTCGAGATGAGACCTTAGTGTCTGGCTTCGACTCAAGAGGAATACCAACTTTCCACAAGCACCTCAAGAGGAGGCTTCTCTCAGCTACAGGTATTTGAGAGGGACCCTGAGTTTGTGGCCTCAAGTGGAATGGACACCGAGATGCTCTGACTCGAAGTAAGGCCGGATATCACTGCAGTGAATTGAATGCAGGCTCGTCTTGCATCTCCCAAGACGAAGGGATGTCTGAATCCCCTGTGGAGACCACAGAGAAAGACCTAGTTCTCCGCCGCATCGCGACCGGAGGCGTCACATCCTTTGAAAACTTTAGAGGTCCGCAGAGATCAATGCTTCCAAAGGAGACGATGCCTTACTCCTCTTGAAAATGGATAGGAGTCCCAGGATCCCTGTGGCACGTGGAAAGGGACCCTGGGTCTCCCGCTTCACGTGGAGACGCGTCCCAATTGCCATGCCAATACTCGAGGAGAATCCCGAGGTGTCCCTCGCACCTAGGCAGGAGTCCTGACGTCGCTGAACAAACACGTGTCTGGTAGGGCCCTCCCGTCATTACTCGAGAATATACCCCAGGTTCCGGCCGCAACTCGAGAAAAACCATGAGACTTCCCCCTCGCCGCGAGATGAGGCCCGATTCCCCTGCACTGCGTGCAGAGCAATTCCGTGTTCCACATCAAACGTGAAAGGAGCCTTGATTTCCTTGATGGCACTCCAGAGAAAACCCAAGATCACTGTCTCAAGACTAGAGGGATCCTGAGGTCACTGGAGCAACACGAAAGGGCTCCGTGGACCCCAAATCAACTCGAGATGAGAGCTTAGTCCTTGGCTCCGACTCAAGAGGAATACCAACTTTCCACAAGCACCTCAAGAGGAGGCTTCTCTCAGCTACAGGTATGTGAGAGGGCCCCTGAGTTTGTGGCCTCAAGTGGAATGGACACCGAGATGCTCTGACTCGAACTAAGGCCGGATATCCCTGCAGTGAATTGAATGCAAGCTCGTCTTGCATCTCCCAAGACGAAGGGATGTCTGAATCCCCTGTGGAGACCACAGAGAAAGACCTAGTCCTCCGCCTCATCGCGACCGGAGGCCTCACATCCTTTGAAAACACGAGAGGTCCGCGGAGAGCAATGCTTCCAAAGGAGACGATGCCTGACTCCTCTTGAAAATGGTTAGGAGTCCCAGGATCCCTGTCCAAATGTACCGGGACCCTCGGTCTCCCGCTTCACGTGGAGACTCGTCCCAATTGCCATGCCAAGACTCGAGGAGAATCCCGAGGTGTCTCTCGCACCTAGGCAGGAGTCCTGATGTCGCTGAACAAACACAGGTCTGGAAGGGCCCTCCCCGTCGTAACTCGAGAATATAACCCAGGTTCCGGCCGCAACTCGAGAAAAACCATGAGACTTCCCACTCACAGCGAGATGAGGCCCGATTCCCCTGCACTGCGTGCAGAGCAATTCCGTGTTCCACATCAAACGTGAAAGGAGCCTTGATTTCCTTGATGGCACTCCAGAGAAAACCCAAGATCACTGTCTCAAGTCTAGAGGGATCCTGAGGTCACTGGAGCAACACGAAAGGGCTCCGTGGACCCCAAATCAACTCGAGATGAGAGCTTAGTCCCTGGCTTCGACTCAAGAGGAATACCAAGTTTCCACAAGCACCTCAAAAGGAGGCTTCTCTCAGCTACAGGTATGTGAGAGGGACCCTGACTTTGTGGCCTCAAGTGAAATGGACACCGAGATGCTCTGACTCGAAGTAAGGCTGGATATCCCTGCAGTGAATTGAATGCAGGCTCGTCTTGCATCTCCCAAGACGAAGGGATGTCTGAATCCCCTGTGGAGACCACAGAGAAAGACCTAGTTCTCTGCCTCATCGCGACCGGAGGCCTCACATCCTTTGAAAACTCGAGAGGTCCGCGGAGATCAAGGCTTCCAAAGGAGACGATGCCTGACTCCTCTTGAAAATGGATAGGAGTCCCAGGATCCCTGTGGCATGGGGAAAGGGACTCTGGGTCTCCCGCCTCACGTGGAGACGCGTCCCAATTGCCATGCCAAGACTCGTGGAGAATCCCGAAGTGTCCCTCGCACCTAGGCAGGAGTCCTGACGTCGCTGAACAAACCTGTGTCTGGAAGGGCCCTCCCCGTCGTAACTCTAGAATATTCCCCTGGTTCCGGCCGCAACACGAGAAAAACCATGAGAATTCCTCCTCGCCGCGAGATGAGGCTCGATTCCCCTGCACTGCAGCAGAGCAACTCCGTGTTCCACATCAAACGTGAAAGGAGCCTTGATTTCCTTGATGGCACTCCAGAGAAAACCCAAGATCACTGTCTCAAGTCTAGAGGGATCCTGAGGTCACTGGAGCAACACGAAAGGGCTCCGTGGACCCCAAATCAACTCGAGATCAGAGCTTAGTCCCTGGCTTCGACTCAAGAGGAATACTAACTTTCAGCAAGCACCTCAAGAGGAAGCTTCTCTCAGCTACAGGTGTGTGAGAGGGACCCTGAGTTTGTGGCCTCAAGTGGAATGGACACCGAGATGCTCTGACTCGAAGTAAGGCCTGATATCCCTGCAGTGAATTGAATGCAGGCTCGTCTTGCATCTCCCAAGACGAAGGGATGTCTGAATCCCCTGTGGAGACCACAGAGAAAGAGCTAGTCGTCCGCCTCATCGTGACCGGAGGCCTCACATCCTTTGAAAATTCGAGAGGTCCGCGGGGATCAATGCTTCCAAAGGAGACGTTGCCTGACTCCTCTTGAAAATGGATACGAGTCCCAGGATCCCTGTGGCACGTGGAAAGGGGCCCTGGGTCTCCCGCCTCACGTGGAGACGCGTCCCAATTGCCATGCCAAGACTCGAGGAGAATCCCGAGGTGTCCCTCGCACCTAGGCAGGAGTCCTGATGACGCTGAACAAACACGTGTCTGGAAGGGCCCTCTCCGTCATAACTCGAGAATATACCCCAGGTTCCAGCCGCAACTCGAGAAAAACCATGAGACTTCCCACTCACAGCGAGATGAGGCCCGATTCCCCTGCACTGCGTGCAGAGCTATTCCGTGTTCCACATCAAACGTGAAACGAGACTTGATTTCCTTGATGGCACTCCAGAGAAAACCCAAGATCACTGTCTCAAGTCTAGAGGGATCCTGAGGTCACTGGAGCAACAGGAAAGGGTTCCGTGGACCCCAAATCAACTCGAGATGAGAGCTTAGTCCCTGGCTTCGACTCAAGAGGAATACTAAATTTCAGCAAGCACCTCAAGAGGAGGCTTCTCTCAGCTACAGGTGTGTGAGAGGGACCCTGAGTTTGTGGCCTCAAGTGGAATGGACACGGAGATGCTCTGACTCGAAGTAAGGCCGGATATCCCTGCAGTGAATTGAATGCAGGCTCGTCTTGCATCTCCCAAGAAGAAGGGATGTCTGAATCCCCTGTGGAGGCCACAGAGAAAGACCTAGTCCTCCGCCTCAACGCGACCGGAGGCGTCACATCCTTTGAAAACTCAAGAGGTCCGCAGAGATCAATGCTTCCAAAGGAGACGATGCCTGACTCCTCTTGAAAATGGATAGGAGTCCCAGGATCCCTGTGGCACTTGGAAAGGGACCCTGGGTCTCCCGCCTCACGTGGAGACCCGTCCCAATTGCCATGCCAAGACTCGAGGAGAATTCCGAGGTGTCCCTCGCACCTAGGCAGGAGTCCTGACGTCATTGAACAAACACGTGTCTGGAAGGGCCCTCCCCGTCGTAACTCGGGAATATACCCCAGGTTCCAGCCGCAACTCGAGAAAAACCATGAGACTTCCCCCTCGCCGCGAGATGAGGCCCGATTCCCCTGCACTGCGTGCAGAGCAGTTCCGAGTTCCACATCAAACGTGAAAGGAGACTTGATTTCCTTGATGGCACTCCAGAGAAAACCCAAGATCACTGTTTCAAGTCTAGAGGGATCCTGAGGTCACTGTAGCAAGACGAAAGGGCTCCGTGGACCCCAAATCAACTCGAGATGAGAGCTTAGTCCCTGGCTTCGACTCAAGAGGAATACCAACTTTCCACAAGCACCTCAAGAGGAGGCTACTCTCAGCTAATGGTATGTGAGAGGGACCCTGAGTTTGTCGCCTGAATTGGAATGGACTGCGAGATGCTCTGACTCGAAGTAAGGCCAGATATCCCTGCAGTGATTTGAATGCAGGCTCGTCTTTAATCTCCCAAGATGAAGGGATGTCTGAATCCCCTGTGGAGACCACAGAGAAAGAGCTAGTTCTCTGCCTCATCGCGACCGGAGGCCTCACATCCTTTGAAAATTCGAGAGGTCCGCGGAGATCAATGCTTCCAAAGGAGACGATGCCTGACTCCTCTTGAAAATGGATAGGCGTCCCAGGATCACTGTGGCACGTGGAAAGGGACCCTGGGTCTCCCGACTCACATGGAGACGTGTCCCATTGCCATGCCAAGACTTGAGGAGAATCCCGAGGTGTCCCTTGCACCTAGGCAGGAGTCCTGACGTCGCTGAACAAACACGTGTCTGGAAGGGCCCTCCCCGTCGTAACTCTAGAATATACCCCAGGTTCGGTCAGCAACTCGAGAAAAACCATGAGACTTCCCCCTCGCCGCGAGCTTAGGCCCCATTCCCCTGCACTGCGTGCAGAGCAATTCCGTGTTCCACATCAAACGTGAAAGGAGCCTTGATTTCCTTGATGGCACTCCAGAGAAAACCCAAGATCACTGTTTCAAGTCTAGAGGGATCCTGAGGTCACTGTAGCAAGACGAAAGGGCTCCGTGGACCCCAAATCAACTCGAGATGAGAGCTAAGTCCCTGACTTCGGCTCAAGAGGAATACCAAATTTCCACAAGCACCTCAAGAGGAGGCTTCTCTCAGCTACAGGTATGTGAGAGGGACCCTGAGTTTGTGGCCTCAAGGGGAATGGACACGGAGATGCTCTGACTCGAAGTAAGGCCGGATATCCCTGCAGTGAATTGAATGCAGGCTCGTCTTGCATCTCCCAAGACGAAGGGATGTCTGAATCCCCTGTGGAGACCACAGAGAAAGACCTAGTCCTCCGCCTCATCGCGACCGGAGGCCTCACATCCTTTGAAAATTCGAGAGGTCCGCCGAGATCAATGCTTCCAAAGGAGACGATGCCTGACTCCTCTAGAAAATGGATAGGAGTCCCAGGATCACTGTGGCACGTGGAAAGGGACCCTGGGTCTCCCGCCTCAGATGGAGACGCGTCCCAATTGCCATGCCAAGACTTGAGGAGAATCCCGAGGTGTCCCTTGCACCTAGGCAGGAGTCCTGACGTCGCTGAACAAACACGTGTCTGGAAGGGCCCTCCGCGTCGTAACTCGAGAATATACCCCAGGTTCGGTCAGCAACTCGAGAAAAACCATGAGACTTCCCCCTCGCAGCGAGATGAGGCCCGATTCCCCTGCACTGCGTGCAGAGCAATTCCGTGTTCCACATCAAACGTGAAAGGAGCCTTGATTTCCTTAATGGCACTCCAGAGAAAACCCAAGATCACTGTCTCAAGTCTAGAGGGATCCTGAGGACAATGTAGCAACACGAAAGGGCTCCGTGGACCCCAAATCAACTCGAGATGAGAGCTTAGTCCCTGGTTTTGACTCAAGAGAAATACCAAATTTCCACAAGCACCGCAGGAGGAGGCTTCTCTCAGCTACAGGTATCTGAGAGGGAACCTGAATTTGTGGCCTCAAGTGGAGTGGACACCGAGATGCTCTGACTCGAAGTTAGGCCGGATATCCCAACAGTGAATTGAATGCAGGCTCGTCTTGCATCTCCCAATACGAAGGGATGTCTGAATCCCCTATAGAGACCACAGAGAAAGACCTAGTTCTCTGCTTCATCGCGACCGGAGGCCTCACATCCTTTGAAAACTCGAGAGGTCCGCAGAGATCAATGCTTCCAAAGGAGACGATGCCTGACTCCTCTTGAAAATGGATAGGAGTCCCAGGATCCCTGTGGCACGTGAAAAGGGACACTGGGTTTACCGCCATATGTGGAGACGCGTCCCCATTGCCATGCCAAGACTCGAGGAGAATCCCGAGTTGTACCTCGCACCTAGGCAGGAGTCCTGACGCCGCTGAACAAACACATGTCTGGAAGGGCCCTCCCCGTCGTAACTCGAGAATATACCCCAGGTTCCAGCCGCAACTCGAGAAAAACCATGAGGCTTCCCCCTCACCGCTGGATGAGGCCCTATTCCCCTGCACTGCGTGCAGAGCAATTCCGTGTTCAACATCAAACGTGAAAGGAGCCTTGATTTCCTTGATGGCACTCCAGAGAAAACCCAAGATCACTGTCTCAAGTCTAGAGGGATCCTGAGGTCACTGGAGCAACACGAAAGGGCTCCGTGGACCCCAAATCAACTCGAGATGAGAGCTTAGTCCCTGGCTTCGTCTCAAGAGGAATACCAAATTTCCACAAGCACCTCATGAGGAGGCTTCTCTGAGCTACAGGTATGTGAGAGGGACCCTGAGTGTGTGGCCTCAAGTGGAATGGACAGCGAGATGCTCTGACTCGAAGTAAGGCCGGATATCCCTGCAGTGAATTGAATGCAGGCTTGTCTTGCATCTCCCAAGACGAAGGGATGTCTGAATCCCCAGTGGAGACCACAGAGAAAGACCGAGTTCTCCGCCTCATCGCGACCGGAGGCCTCACATCCTTTGAAAACTCGAGAGGTCCGCGGAGATCAATGCTTCCACAGGAGACGATGCTTGACTCCTCTTGAAAATGGATAGGAGTCCCAGGATCCCTGTGGAACGTGGAAAGGGAACCTGGGTCTCCCGCCTCACGTGGAGACGCGTCCCAATTGCCATGCCAAGACTCGAGGAGAATCCCGAGGTGTCCCTCGCACCTAGGCAGGAGTCCTCACGTCGCTGAACAAACACGTGTCTGGAAGGGCACTCCCCGTCTTAACTCGAGAATATACCCCAGGTTCCTGCCGCAACTCGAGAAAAACCATGAGACTTCCCCATCCCCGCGAGATGAGGCCCGATTCCCCTGCACTGCGTGCAGACCAATTCCGTGTTCCACATCAAACGTGAAAGGAGCCTTGATTTCCTTAATGGCACTCCAGAGAAAACCGAAGATCACTGTTTCAAGTCTAGAGGGATCCTGAGGTCACTGTAGCAACACGAAAGGGCTCCGTGGACCCCAAATCAACTCGAGATGAGAGCTTAGTCCCTGGCTTCGACTCAAGAGGAATACCAACTTTTCACAAGCACCTCAAGAGGAGGCTACTCTCAACTAATGGTATGTGAGAGGGACCCTGAGTTTGTCGCCTCAAGTGGAATGGACACCGAGATGCTCTGACTCGAAGTAAGGCCAGATATCCCTGCAGTGATTTGAATGCAGGCTCGTCTTGCATCTCCCAAGACGAAGCGTTGTCTGAATCCCCTGTGGAGACAACAGAGAAAGACCTAGTCCTCCACCTCAACGAGACGGGAGGCATCACATCCTTTGAAAACTCGAGAGGTCTGCGGAGATCAATACTTCCGAAGGAGACGAGGCCTGACGCCTCTTGAAAATGGATAGGTGTCCCAGGATCACTGTGGCACGTGGAAAGGGACCCTGGGTCTCCCGCCTCAACTGGAGACATATCCCAATTGCCATGCCAAGACTCGAGGAGAATATCGAGGTGTCCCTCGCACCTAGGCAGGAGTCCTGACTTCGCTGAACAAACACGTGTCTGGAAGGGCCCTCCCCGTCGTAACTCGAGAATATACCCCAGGTTCCGGCCGCAACTCGAGAAAAACCATGAGACTTCCCCCTCGCTGCTGGATGAGGCCCGATTCCCCTGCACTGCGTGCAGAGCAATTCCGTGTTCCACATCAAACCTGAAAGGAGCCTTGATTTCCTTGATGGCACTCCAGAGAAAACCCAAGATCACTGTCTCAAGTCTAGAGGGATCCTGAGGTCACTGTAGCAAGACGAAAGGGCTCCGTGGACCCCAAATCAACTCGAGATGAGAGCTTAGTCCCTGGCTTCGACTCAAGAGGAATACCAACTTTCCACAAGCACCTCAAGAGGAGGCTTCTCTCAGCTACAGGTATGTGAGAGGGACCCTGAGTTTGTGGCCTCAAGTGGAATGGACACGGAGATGCTCTGACTCGAAGTAAGGCTGGATATCCCTGCAGTGATTTGAATGCAGGCTCGTCTTGCATCTCGCAAGACGAAGGGATGTCTGAATCCCCTGTGGAGACCACAGAGAAAGACGTAATTTTCCGCCTCATCGCGACCGGAGGCCTCACATCCTTTGAAAATTCGAGAAGTCCGGGGAGATCAATGCTTCCAAAGGAGACGATGCCTGACTCCTCTTGAAAATGGATAGGAGTCCCAGGATCCCTGTGGCACGTGGAAAGGGACCCTGGGTCTCCCGCCTCACGTGGAGACGCGTCCCCATTGCCATGCCAAGACTCGAGGAGAATCCCGAGTTGTCCCTCGCACCTAGGCAGGAGTCCTGACGTCGCTGAACAAACACGTGTCTGGAAGGGCCCTCCCCGTCGTAACTCGAGAATATACCCCAGGTTCCAGCCGCAACTCGAGAAAAACCATGAGACTTCCCCCTCGCCGCTGGATGAGCCCCGATTCCCCTGCACTGCGTGCAGAGCAATTCCGTGTTCCACATCAAACGTGAAAGGAACCTTGATTTCCTTGATGGCACTCCAGAGAAAACCCAAGATCACTGTCTAGAGTTTAGAGGGATCCTGAGGTCACTGGAGCAACACGAAAGGGCTCCGTGGACCTCAAATTAACTCGAGATGAGAGCTTAGCCCTGGCTTCGCCTCAAGGGGAATACCAACTTTCCACAAGCACCTCAAGAGGAGGCTTCTCTCAGCTACAGGTATGTGAGAGAGACCCTGAGTTTGTGGCCTCAAGTGGAATGGACACCGAGATGCTCTGACTCCAAGTAAGGCCGGATATCCCTGCAGTGAATTGAATGCAGGCTCGTCTTGCATCTCCCAAGACGAAGGGATGTCTGAATCCCCGGTGGAGACCACAGAGAAAGACCTAGTCCTCCGCCTCAACATGACCGGAGGCCTCACATCCTTTGAAAACTCGAGAGGTCCACGGAGATCAATGCTTCCAAAGGAGACGATGCCTGACTCCTCTTGAAAATGGATAGGAGTCCCAGAATCACTGTGGCACGTTGAGAGGGACCCTGGGGCTCCCGGCTCACGTGGAGACACATCCCAATTGCCACGGCAAGACTCGAGGAGAATCCCGAGGTATCCCTCGAACCTAGGCAGGAGTCCTGACATCGCTGAACAAACACGTGTCTGGAAGGGCGCTCCCCGTCGTAACTCGAGAATATACCCCAGGTTCCGGCCGCAACTCAAGAAAAACCATGAGACTTCCCCCTCGCCGCTGGATGAGGCCCGATTCCCCTGCACTGCGTGCAGAGCAATTCCATGTTCCACATCAAACGTGAAAGGAGCCTTGATTTCCTTGATGGCACTCCAGAGAAAACCCAAGATCACTGTCTCAAGTCTAGAGGGATCCTGAGGTCACTGGAGCAACACGAAAGGGCTCCGTGGACCCCAAATCAACTCGAGATGAGAGCTTAGTCCCTGGCTTCGACTCAAGAGGAATACCAAATTTCCACAAGCACCTCAAGAGGAGGCTTCTCTCAGCTACAGGTATGTGAGAGGGACCCTGAGTTTGTGGCCTCAAGTGGAATGGACACGGAGATGCTCTGACTCGAAGTAAGGCCGGATATCCCTGCAGTGAATTGAATGCAGGCTCGTCTTGCATCTCCAAAGACGAAGGGATGTCTGAATCCCCTGTGGAGACCACAGAGAAAGACCGAGTTCTCCGCCTCATCGCGACCGGAGGCCTCAAATCCTTTGAAACTTCGAGAGGTCCGGGGAGATCAATGCTTCCAAAGGAGACGATGCCTGACTCCTCTTGAAAATGGATAGGAGTCCCAGGATCCCTGTGGCACATGGAAAGGGACCCTGGGTCTCCCGCCTCACGTGGAGATGCGTGCCAATTGCCATGCCAAGTCTCGAGGAGAATCCCGAGGTGTCCCTCGCACCTAGGCAGGAGTCCTGACGTCGCTGAACAAACACGTGTCTGGAAGGGCCCTCCCGTCGTAACTCGAGAATATACCCCAGGTTCCGGCCGCAACTCGAGAAAAACCATGAGACTTCCCCATCACCGCGAGATGAGGCCCGATTCCGCTGCACTGCGTGCAGACCAATTCCGTGTTCCACATCAAACGTGAAAGGAGCCTTGATTTCCTTGATGGCACTCCAGAGAAAACCAAAGATCACTGTCTCAAGTCTAGAGGGATCCTGAGGACAATGTAGCAACACGAAAGGGCTCCGTGGACCCCAAATCAACTCGAGATGAGAGCTTAGTCCCTGGTTTCGACTCAAGAGAAATACCAAATTTCCACAAGCACCTCAGGAGGAGGCTTCTCTCAGCTACAGGTATCTGAGAGGGAACCTGAATTTGTGGCCTCAAGTGGAGTGGACACCGAGATGCTCTGACTCGAAGTTAGGCCGGATATCCCAACAGTGAATTGAATGCAGGCTCGTCTTGCATCTCACAATACGAAGGGATGTCTGAATCCCCTATAGAGACCACAGAGAAAGACCTAGTTCTCTGCTTCATCGCGACCGGAGGCCTCACATCCTTTGAAAACTCGAGAGGTCCGCAGAGATCAATGCTTCCAAAGGAGACGATGCCTGACTCCTCTTGAAAATGGATAGGAGTCCCAGGATCCCTGTGGCACGTGAAAAGGGACACTGGGTTTACCGCCATATGTGGAGACGCGTCCCTATTGCCATGCCAAGACTCGAGGAGAATCCCGAGTTGTCCCTCGCACCTAGGCAGGAGTCCTGACGTCGCTGAACAAACACGTGTCTGGAAGGGCCCTCCCCGTCGTAACTCGAGAATATACCCCAGGTTCTGGCCGCAACTCGAGAAAAACCATGAGACTTCCCCCTCGCCTCGAGATGAGGCCCGATTCCCCTGAACTGCGTGCAGAGCAGTTCCGAGTTCCACATCAAACGTGAAAGGAGCCTTGATTTCCTTGATGGCACTCCAGAGAAAACCCAAGATCACTGTTTCAAGTCTAGAGGGATCCTGAGGTCACTGTAGCAAGACGAAAGGGCTCCGTGGACCCCAAATCAACTCGAGATGAGAGCTTAGTCCCTGGCTTCGACTCAAGAGGAATACCAACTTTCCACAAGCACCTCAAGAGGAGGCTACTCTCAGCTAATGGTATGTGAGAGGGACCCTGAGTTTGTCGCCTGAAGTCGAATGGACACCGAGATGCTCTGACTCGAAGTAAGGCCAGATATCCCTGCAGTGATTTGAATGCAGGCTCGTCTTGCATCTCCCAAGATGAAGGGATGTCTGAATCCTCTGTGGAGACCGCAGAGAAAGACCTAGTTCTCTGCCTCATCGCGACGGGAGGCCTCACATCCTTTGAAAACTCGAGAGGTCCGCGGAGATCAATGCTTCCAAAGGAGACGATGCCTGACACCTCTTGAAAATGGATAGGAGTCCCAGGATCACTGTGGCACGTGGAAAGGGACCCTGGGTCTCCCGCCTCACATGGAGACGCGTCCCAATTGCCATGCCAAGACTCGAGGAGAATCCCGAGGTGTCCTTCGCACCTAGGCAGGAGTCCTGACGTCACTGAAAAAACAGGTGTCTGGAAGGGCCCTCCCCGTCATAACTCGAGAATATACCCCAGGTTCCGGCCGAAACTCGAGAAAAATCATGAGACTTCCCCCTCGCCGCGAGATAAGGCCCGATTCCCCTGCACTGCGTGCAGAGCAATTCCGTGTTCCACATCAAACGTGAAAGGAGCCTTGATTTCCTTGATGGCACTCCAGAGAAAACCCAAGATCACTGTTTCAAGTCTAGAGGGATCCTGAGGTCACTGGAGCAACACGAAAGGGCTCCGTGGACCCCAAATCAACTCGAGATGAGAGCTTAGTCCCTGGCTTCGACTCAAGAGGAATACCAACTTTCCACAAGCACCTCAAGAGGAGGCTTCTCTCAGCTACAGGTATGTGAGAGGGACCCTGAGTTTGTGGCCTCAAGTGGAATGGACAGCGAGATGCTCTGACTCGAAGTAAGGCCGGATATCCCTGCAGTGAATTGAATGCAGGCTCGTCTTGCATCTCGCAAGTCGAAGGGATGTCTGAATCCCCTGTGGAGACCACAGAGAAAGACCTAATTTTCCGCCTCATCGCGACCGGAGGCCTCACATCCTTTGAAAATTCGAGAGGTCCGGGGAGATCAATGCTTCCAAAGGAGACGATGCCTGACTGCTCTTGAAAATGGATAGGAGTCCCAGGATCCCTGTGGCACGTGGAAAGGGACCCTGGGTCTACCGCCTCACGTGGAGACGCATCCCCATTGCCATCCCAAGACTCGAGGAGAATTCCGAGGTGTCCCTCGCACCTAGGCAGGATTCCTGATGTCGCTGAACTAACACGTGTCTGGAATGGCCCTCCCCGTCGTAACTCGCGAATATACCCCAGGTTCCAGCCGCAACTCGAGAAAAACCATGAGGCTTCCCCCTCACCGCTGGATGAGGCCCGATTCCCCTGCACTGCATGCAGAGCAATTCCGTGTTCCACATCAAACGTGAAAGGAGCCTTGATTTCCTTGATGGCACTCCAGAGAAAACCCAAGATCACTGTCTCAAGTCTAGAGGGATCCTGAGGTCTCTGGAGCAACACGAAAGGGCTCCGTGGACCCCAAATCAACTCGAGATGAGAGCTTAGTCCCTGGCTTCGTCTCAAGAGGAATACCAAATTTCCACAAGCACCTCAAGAGGAGGCTTCTCTCAGCTACAGGTATGTGAGAGGGACCCTGAGTGTGTGGCCTCAAGTGGAATGGACACCGAGATGCTCTGACTCGAAGTAAGGCCGGATATCCCTGCAGTGAATTGAATGCAGGCTCGTCTTGCCTCTCTCAAGACGAAGGGATGTCTGAATCCCCGGTGGAGACCACAGAGAAAGACCTAGTCCTCCGGCTCAACATGACCGGAGGCCTCACATCCTTTGAAAACTCGAGAGGTCCGCGGAGATCAATGCTTCCAAAGGAGACGATGCCTGACTCCTCTTGAAAATGGATAGGAGTCCCAGGATCACTGTGGCACGTGGAAAGGGACCCTGGGGCTCCCACCTCACGTGGAGACACGTCCCAATTGCCATGGCAAGACTCGAGGAGAATCCCGAGGTATCCCTCGCACCTAGGCAGGAGTCCTGACATCGCTGAACAAACACGTGTCTGGAAGGGCGCTCCCCGTCGTAACTCGAGAATATACCCCAGGTTCCGGCCGCAACTCGAGAAAAACCATGAGACTTCCCCCTCGCCGCTGGATGAGGCCCGATTCCCCTGCACTGCATGCAGAGCAATTCCGTGTTCCACATCAAACGTGAAAGGAGCCTTGATTTCCTTGATGGAACTCCAGAGAAAACCCAAGATCACTGTTTCAAGTCTAGAGGGATCCTGAGGTCACTGGAGCAACACGAAAGGGCTCCGTGGACCCCAAATCAACTCGAGATGAGAGCTTAATCCCTTTCTTCGACTCAAGGGGAATACCAACTTTCCACAAGCACCTCAAGAGGAGGCTTCTCTCAGCTACAGGTATGTGAGAGGGACCCTGAGTTTGTGGCCTCAAGTGGAATGGACACCGAGATGCTCTGACTCGAAGTAAGGCTGGATATCCCTGCAGTGAATTGAATGCAGGCTCGTCTTGCATCTCGCAAGACTAAGCGATGTCTGAATCCCCTGTGGAGACCACAGAGAAAGACCTAATTTTCCGCCTCATCGCGACCAGAGGCCTCAAATCCTTTGAAAATTTGAGAAGTCCGCGGAGATCAATGCTTCCAAAGGAGACGATGCCTGATTCCTCTTCAAAATGGATAGGAGTCCCAGCATCCCTGTGGCACGTGGAAAGGGGGCGTGGGTCTCCCGCCTCACGTGGAGACGCGTCCCCATTGCCATGCCAAGACTCGAGGAGAATCCCGAGGTGTCCCTCGCACCTAGGCAGGAGTCCTGACGTCGCTGAACAAACACGTGTCTGGAAGGGCCCTCCCCGTCGTAACTCGAGAATATACCCCATGTTCCGGCCGCAACTCGAGAAAAACCATGAGACTTCCCCCTCGCCGCTGGATTAGGCCCGATTCCCCTGCTCTGCATGCAGAGCAATTCCATGTTCCACATCAAACGTGAAAGGAGCCTTGATTTCCTTGATGGCACTCCAGAGAAAACCCAAGATCACTGTCTCAAGTCTAGAGGGATCCTGAGGTCACTGGAGCAACACGAAAGGGCTCCGTGGACCCCAAATCAACTCGAGATGAGAGCTTAGTCCCTGGCTTCGTCTCAAGAGGAATACCAAATTTCCACAAGCACCTCAAGAGGAGGCTTCTCTCAGCTACAGGTATGTGAGAGGGACCCTGAGTGTGTGGCCTCAAGTGGAATGGACAGCGAGATGCTCTGACTCGAAGTAAGGCCGGATATCCCTGCAGTGAATTGAATGCAGGCTCGTCTTGCATCTCCCAAGATGAAGGGATGTCTGAATACCCTGTGGAGACCACAGAGAAAGCCCGAGTTCTCCGCCTCATCGCGACCGGAGGCCTCACATCCTTTGAAAACTCGAGAGGTCCGCGGAGATCAATGCTTCCAAAGGAGACGATGCCTGACTCCTCTTGAAAATGGATAGGAGTCCCAGGATCCCTGTGGAACGTGGAAAGGGAACCTGCGTCTCCGGCCTCACGTGGAGACGCGTCCCTATTGCCATGCCAAGACTCGAGGAGAATCCCGAGGTGTCCCTCGCACCTAGGCATGAGTCCTCACGTCGCTGAAAAAACCTGTGTCTGGAAGGGCCCTCCCCGTCTTAACTCGAGAATATACCCCAGGTTCCGGCCGCAACTCGAGAAACACCATGAGACTTCCCCATCCCCACGAGATGAGGCCCGATTCCCCTGCACTGCGTGCAGACCAATTCCGTGTTCCACATCAAACGTGAAAGGAGCCTTGATTTCCTTAATGGCACTCCAGAGAAAACCCAAGATCACTGTTTCAAGTCTAGAGGGATCCTGAGGTCACTGGAGCAACACGAAAGGGCTCCGTGGACCCCAAATCAACTCGAGATGAGAGCTTAGTCCCTGGCTTCGACTCAAGAGGAATACCAAATTTCCACAAGCACCTCAAGAGGAGGCTTCTCTCAGCTACAGGTATGTGAGAGGGACCCTGAGTTTGTGGCCTCAAGTGGAATGGACACGGAGATGCTCTGACTCGAAGTAAGGCCGGATATCCCTGCAGTGAATTTAATGCAGGCTCGTCTTGCATCTCCCAAGACGAAGGGATGTCTGAATCCCCTGTGGAGACCACAGAGAAAGACCGAGTTCTCCGCCTCATCGCGACCGGAGGCCTCACATCCTTTGAAACCTCGAGAGGTCCGCGGAGATCAATGCTTCCAAAGGAGACGATGCCTGACTCCTCTTGAAAATGGATAGGAGTCCCAGGATCCCTGTGGCACATGGAAAGGGACCCTGGGTCTCCCGCCTCACGTGGAGATGTGTCCCAATTGCCATGCCAAGTCTCGAGGAGAATCCCGAGGTGTCCCTCGCACTTAGGCAGGAGTCCTGACGTCGCTGAACAAACACGTGTCTGGAAGGGCCCTCCCCGTCGTAACTCGAGAATATACCCCAGGTTCCGGCTGCAACTCGAGAAAAACCATGAGACTTCCCCATCCCCGCGAGATGAGGCCCGATTCCGCTGCACTGCGTGCAGACCAATTCCGTGTTCCACATCAAACGTGAAAGGAGCCTTGATTTCCTTGATGGCACTCCAGAGAAAACCAAAGATCACTGTCTCAAGTCTAGAGGGATCCTGAGGACAATGTACCAACACGAAAGGGCTCCGTGGACCCCAAATCAACTCGAGATGAGAGCTTAGTCCCTGGTTTCGACTCAAGACAAATACCAAATTTCCACAAGCACCTCAGGAGGAGGCTTCTCTCAGCTACAGGTATCTGAGAGGGAACCTGAATTTGTGGCCTCAAGTGGAGTGGACACCGAGATGCTCTGACTCGAAGTTAGACCGGATATCCCAACAGTGAATTGAATGCAGGCTCGTCTTGCATCTCCCAATACGAAGGGATGTCTGAATCCCCTATAGAGACCACAGAGAAAGACCTAGTTCTCTGCTTCATCGCGACCGGAGGCCTCACATCCTTTGAAAACTCGAGAGGTCCGCAGAGATCAATGCTTCCAAAGGAGACGATGCCTGACTCCTCTTGAAAATGGATAGGAGTCCCAGGATCCCTGTGGCACGTGAAAAGGGACACTGGGTTTACCGCCATATGTGGAGACGCGTCCCCATTGCCATGCCAAGACTCGAGGAGAATCCCGAGTTGTACCTCGCACCTAGGCAGGAGTCCTGACGTCGCTGAACAAACACGTGTCTGGAAGGGCCCTCCCCGTCGTAACTCGAGAATATACCCCAGGTTCTGGCCGCAACTCGAGAAAAACCATGAGACTTCCCCCTCGCCTAGAGATGAGGCCAGATTCCCCTGAACTGCATGCAGAGCAATTCCGAGTTCCACATCAAACGTGAAAGGAGCCTTGATTTCCTTGATGGCACTCCAGAGAAAACCCAAGATCACTGTTTCAAGTCTAGAGGGATCCTGAGGTCACTGTAGCAAGACGAAAGGGCTCCGTGGACCCCAAATCAACTCGAGATGAGAGCTTAGTCCCTGGCTTCGACTCAAGAGGAATACCAACTTTCCACAAGCACCTCAAGAGGAGACTACTCTCAGCTAATGGTATGTGAGAGGGACCCTGAGTTTGTCGCCTGAAGTCGAATGGACACCGAGATGCTCTGACTCGAAGTAAGGCCAGATATCCCTGCAGTGATTTGAATGCAGGCTCGTTTTGCATCTCCCAAGATGAAGGGATGTCTGAATCCTCTGTGGAGACCGCAGAGAAAGACCTAGTTCTCTGCCTCATCGCGACGGGAGGCCTCACATCCTTTGAAAACTCGAGAGGTCCGCGGAGATCAATGCTTCCAAAGGAGACGATGCCTGACACCTCTTGAAAATGGATAGGAGTCCCAGGATCACTGTGGCACGTGAAAGGGACCCTGGGTCTCCCGCCTCACATGGAGACGCGTCCCAATTGCCATGCCAAGACTCGAGGAGAATCCCGAGGTGTCCTTCGCACCTAGGCAGGAGTCCTGACGTCACTGAAAAAACAGGTGTCTGGAAGGGCCCTCCCCGTCATAACTCGAGAATATACCCCAGGTTCCAGCCGCAACTCGAGAAAAACAATGAGGCTTCCCCCTCACCGCTGGATGAGGCCCGATTCCCCTGCACTGCGTGCAGAGCAATTCCGTGTTCCACATCAAACGTGAAAGGAGCCTTGATTTCCTTGATGGCACTCCAGAGAAAAGCCAAGATCACTGTCTCAAGTCTAGAGGGATCCTGAGGTCACTGGAGCAACACGAAAGGGCTCCGTGGACCCCAAATCAAATCGAGATGAGAGCTTAGTCCCTGGCTTCGTCTCAAGAGGAATACCAACTTTCCACAAGCACCTCAAGAGGAGGCTTCTCTCAGCTACAGG
Organism: Dama dama; assembly: GCF_033118175.1. Taxonomy (NCBI): domain Eukaryota; kingdom Metazoa; phylum Chordata; class Mammalia; order Artiodactyla; family Cervidae; genus Dama; species Dama dama. The sequence continues at coordinate 4,941,555 of NC_083697.1, read as the reverse complement.
TATGTGAGAGGGACCCTGAGTTTGTGGCCTCAAGTGGAATGGACAGCGAGATGCTCTGACTCGAAGTAAGGCCAGATATCCCTGCAGTGAATTGAATGCAGGCTCGTCTTGCATCTCGCAAGACGAAGGGATGTCTGAATCCCCTGTGGAGACCACAGAGAAAGACCTACTTTTCTGCCTCATCGCGACCGGAGGCCTCACATCCTTTGAAAATTCGAGAGGTCCGGGGAGATCAATGCTTCCAAAGGAGACGATGCCTGACTGCTCTTGAAAATGGATAGGAGTCCCAGGATCCATGTGGCACGTGGAAAGGGACCCTGGGTCTACCGCCTCAAGTGGAGACGCATCCCCATTGCCATGCCAAGACTCGAGGAGAATCCCGAGGTGTCCCTCGCACCAAGGCAGGATTCCTGACGTCGCTGAACTAACACGTGTCTGGAAGGGCCCTCCCCGTCGTAACTCGAGAATATACCCCAGGTTCCAGCCGCAACTCGAGAAAAACCATGAGGCTTCCCCCTCACCGCTGGATGAGGCCCGATTCCCCTGCACTGCGTGCAGAGCAATTCCGTGTTCCACATCAAACGTGAAAGGAGCCTTGATTTCCTTGATGGCACTCCAGAGAAAACCCAAGATCACTGTCTCAAGTCTAGAGGGATCCTGAGGTCACTGGAGCAACACGAAAGGGCTCCGTGGACCCCAAATCAACTCGAGATGAGAGCTTAGTCCCTGGCTTCGTCTCAAGAGGAATACCAAATTTCCACAAGCACCTCAAGAGGAGGCTTCTCTCAGCTACAGGTATGTGAGAGGGACCCTGAGTGTGTGGCCTCAAGTGGAATGGACAGCGAGATGCTCTGACTCGAAGTAAGGCCGGATATCCCTGCAGTGAATTGAATGCAGGCTCGTCTTGCATCTCCCAAGACGAAGGGATGTCTGAATCCCCTTTGGAGACCACAGAGAAAGACCGAGTTCTTCTCCTCATCGCGACTGGAGGCCTCACATCCTTTGAAAACTCGAGAGGTCCGCGGAGATCAATGCTTCCAAAGGAGACGATGCCTGACTCCTCTTGAAAATGGATAGGAGTCCCAGGATCCCTGTGGAACGTGGAAAGGGAAACTGGGTCTCCGGCCTCACGTGGAGACGCGTCCCAATTGCCATGCCAAGACTCGAGGAGAATCCCGAGGTGTCCCTCGCACCTAGGCAGGAGTCCTGACGTCGCTGAACAAACACGTGTCTGGAAGGGCCCTCCCCGTCGTAACTCGAGAATATACCCCAGGTTCCGGCCGCAACTCGAGAAAAACCATGAGACTTCCCCCTCGCCGCTGGATGAGGCCCGATTCCCCTGCACTGCGTGCAGACCAATTCCGTGTTCCACATCAAACGTGAAAGGAGTCTTGATTTCCTTGATGGCACTCCAGAGAAAACCCAAGATCACTGTTTCAAGTCTAGAGGGATCCTGAGGTCACTGTAGCAACAGGAAAGGGCTCCGTGGACCCCAAATCAACTCGAGATGAGAGCTTAGTCCCTGGCTTCGACTCAAGAGGAATACCAACTTTCCACAAGCACCTCAAGAGGAGGCTACTCTCAACTAATGGTATGTGAGAGGGACCCTGAGTTTGTCGCCTCAAGTGGAATGGACACCGAGATGCTCTGACTCGAAGTAAGGCCAGATATCCCTGCAGTGATTTGAATGCAGGCTCGTCTTGCATCTCCCAAGACGAAGGGATGTCTGAATCCCCTGTGGAGACAACAGAGAAAGACCTAGTCCTCCACCTCAATGAGACGGGAGGCCTCACATCCTTTGAAAACTCGAGAGGTCTGCGGAGATCAATACTTCCAAAGGAGACGATGCCTGACGCCTCTTGAAAATGGATAGGAGTCCCAGGATCCCTGTGGCACGTGGAAAGGGACCCTGGGTCTCCCGCCTCACGTGGAGACGCGTCCCAATTTCCATGCCAAGACTCGAGGAGAATCCCGAGGTGTCCCTCGCACCTAGGCAGGAGTCCTCAAGTCGCTGAACAAACACGTGTCTGGAAGGGCCCTCCCCGTCGTAACTCGAGAATATACCCCAGGTTCCGGCCGCAACTCGAGAAAAACCATGAGACTTCCCCATCCCCGCGAGATGAGGCCCGATTCCCCTGCACTGCGTGCAGACCAATTCCGTGTTCCACATCAAACGTGAAAGGAGCCTTGATTTCCTTGATGGCACTCCAGAGAAAACCCAAGATCACTGTCTCAAGTCTAGAGGGATCCTGAGGTCACTGTAGCAACAGGAAAGGGCTCCGTGGACCCCAAATCAACTCGAGATGAGAGCTTAGTCCCTGGCTTCGACTCAAGAGGAATACTAACTTTCCACAAGCACCTCAAGAGGAGGCTTCTTTCAGCTACAGGTGTGTGAAAGGGACCCTGAGTTTGTGGCCTCAAGTGGAATGGACACCGAGATGCTCTGACTCAAAGTAAGGCTGGATATCCCTGCAGTGAATTGAATGCAGGCTCGTCTTGCATCTCCCAAGAAGAAGGGATGTCTGAATCCCCTGTGGAGAGCACAGAGAAAGACCTAGTCCTCCGCCTCAACGCGACCGGAGGCGTCACATCCTTTGAAAACTCGAGAGGTCCGCGGAGATCAATGCTTCCAAAGGAGAAGATGCCTGACTCCTCTTGAAAATGGATAGGAGTCCCAGGATCTCTGTGGCACTTGGAAAGGGACCCTGGGTCTCCCGCCTAACGTGGAGACCCATCCCAATTGCCATGCCAAGACTCGAGGAGAATTCCGAGGTGTCCCTCGCACCTAGGCAGGAGTCCTGACGTCGCTGAACAAACACGTGTCTGGAAGGGCCCTCCCTGTCGTAACTCGAGAATATACCCCAGGTTCCGGCCGCAACTCGAGAAAAACCATGAGACTTCCCCCTCGCCGCAAGATGAGGCCCGATTCCCCTGCACTGCGTGCAGAGCAATTCCGTGTTCCACATCAAACGTGAAAGGAGCCTTGATTTCCTTGATGGCACTCCAGAGAAAACCCAAGATCACTGTCTCAAGTCTAGAGGGATCCTGAGGTCACTGGAGCAACACGAAAGGGCTCCGTGGACCCCAAATCAACTCGAGATCAGAGCTTATTCCCTGGCTTCGACTCAAGAGGAATACCAACTTTCCACAAGCACCTCAAGAGGAGGCTTCTCTCAGCTACAGGTATGTGAGAGGGACCCTGAGTTTGTGGCCTCAAGTGGAATGGACACGGAGATGCTCTGACTCGAAGTAAGGCTGGATATCCCTGCAGTGAATTGAATGCAGGCTCGTCTTGCATCTCCCAAGACGAAGGGATGTCTGAATCCCCTGTGGAGACCACAGAGAAAGACCGAGTTCTCCGCCTCATCGCGACCGGAGGCCTCACATCCTTTGAAAACTCGAGAGGTCCGCGGAGATCAATGCTTCCAAAGAAGACGATGCCTGACTCCTCTTGAAAATGCATAGGTGTCCCAGGATCCCTGTGGAACGTGGAAAGGGACCCTGGGTCTCCCGCCTCACGTGGAGACGCGTCCCAATTGCCATGCCAAGACTCGAGGAGAATCCCGAGGTGTCCCTCGCACCTAGACAGGAGTCCTCACATCGCTGAACAAACCTGTGTCTGGAAGGGACCTCCCCCTCGGAACTCGAGAATATACCCCAGGTTCGGTCATCAACTCGAGAAAAACCATGAGAGTTCCCCCTCGCCGCGAGCTGAGGCCCCATTCCCCTGCACTGCGTGCAGAGCAATTCCGAGTTCCACATCAAACGTGAAAGGAGCCTTGATTTCCTTGATGGCACTCCAGAGAAAACCCAAGATCACTGTTTCAAGTCTAGAGGGATCCTGAGGTCACTGGAGCAACACGAAAGGGCTCCGTGGACCCCAAATCAACTCGAGATGAGAGCTTAGTCCCTGGCTTCAACTCAAGAGGAATACCAACTTTCCACAAGCACCTCAAGAGGAGGCTACTCTCAACTAATGGTATGTGAGAGGGACCCTGAGTTTGTCGCCTCAAGTGGAATGGACACCGAGATGCTCTGACTCGAAGTAAGGCCAGATATCCCTGCAGTGATTTGAATGCAGGCTCGTCTTGCATCTTCCAAGACGAAGGGTTGTCTGAATCCCCTGTGGAGACAACAGAGAAAGACCTAGTCCTCCACCTCATCGAGACGGGAGGCATCACATCCTTTGAAAACTCCAGAGGTCTGCGGAGATCAATACTTCCGAAGGAGACGATGCCTGACGCCTCTTGAAAATGGATAGGAGTCCCAGGATCACTGTGGCACGTGGAAAGGGACCCTGGGACTCCCGCCTCAACTGAAGACACGTTCCAATTGCCATGGCAAGACTCGAGGAGAATCCCGAGGTGTCCCTCGCACCTAGGCAGGAGTCCTGACGTCGCTGAACAAACACGTGTCTGGAAGGGCCCTCCCCGTCGTAACTCGAGAATATACCCCAGGTTCCGGTTGCAACTAGAGAAAAACCATGAGACTTCCCCCTCGCCGCTGGATGAGGCCCGATTCCCCTGCACTGCGTGCAGAGCAATTCCGTGTTCCACATCAAACGTGAAAGGAGCCTTGATTTCCTTGATGGCACTCCAGAGAAAACCCAAGATCACTGTCTCAAGTCTAGAGGGATCCTGAGGTCACTGGAGCAACACGAAAGGGCTCCGTGGACCCCAAATCAACTCGAGATGAGAGCTTAGTCCCTGGCTTCGACTCAAGAGGAATACCAACTTTCCACAAGCACCTCAAGAGGAGGCTTCTCTCAGCTACAGGTATGTGAGAGGGACCCTGAGTTTGTGGCCTCAAGTGGAATGGACAGCGAGATGCTCTGACTCGAAGTAAGGCCGGATATCCCTGCAGTGAATTGAATGCAGGCTCGTCTTGCATCTCCCAAGACGAAGGGATGTCTGAATCCCCTGTGGAAACCACAGAGAAAGACCTAGTCCTCCGCCTCAACATGACCGGAGGCCTCACATCCTTTGAAAACTCGAGAGGTCCGCGGAGATCAATGCTTCCAAAGGAGACGATGCCTGATTCCTCTTGAAAATGGATAGGAGTCCCAGGATCACTGTGGCACGTGGAAAGGGACCCTGGGTCTCCCGCCTCACGTGGAGACGCGTCCCCATTGCCATGCCAAGACTCGAGGAGAATCCCGAGGTGTCCCTCGCACCTAGGCAGGAGTCCTGACGTCGCTGAACAAACACGTGTCTGGAAGGGCCCTCCCCGTCGTAACTCGAGAATATACCCCAGGTTCCGGCCGCAACTCGAGAAAAACCATGAGACTTCCCCCTCGCCGCTGGATGAGGCCCGATTCCCCTGCACTGCGTGCAGAGCAATTCCATGTTCCACATCAAACGTGAAAGGAGCCTTGATTTCCTTGATGGCACTCCAGAGAAAACCCAAGATCACTGTCTCAAGTCTAGAGGGATCCTGAGGTCACTGTAGCAAAACGAAAGGGCTCCGTGGACCCCAAATCAACTCGAGATGAGAGCTTAGTCCCTGGCTTCGACTCAAGAGGAATACCAAATTTCCACAAGCACTTCAAGAGGAGGCTTCTCTCAGCTACAGGTATGTGAGAGGGACCCTGAGTTTGTGGCCTCAAGTGGAATGGACACGGAGATGCTCTGACTCGAAGTAAGCCCGGATATCCCTGCAGTGAATTGAATGCAGGCTCGTCTTGCATCTCCCAAGACGAAGGGATGTCTGAATCCCCTGTGGAGACCACAGAGAAAGAACTAGTCCTCCGCCTCATCGCGACCGGAGGCCTCACATCCTTTGAAAATTCGAGAGGTCCGCGGAGATCAATGCTTCCAAAGGAGACGATGCCTGACTCCTCTTGAAAATGGATAGGAGTCCCAGGATCCCTGTGGGACGTGGAAAGGGAACCTAGGTCTCCCGCCTCACGTGGAGACGCGTCCCAATTGCCATGCCAAGACTCGAGGAGAATCCCGAGGTGTCCCTCGCACCTAGGCAGGAGTCCTGACGTCGCTGAACAAACACGTGTCTGGAAGGGCCCTCCCTTTCGTAACTCGAGAATATACCCCAGGTTCCGGCTACAACTCGAGAAAAACCATGAGACTTCCCCCTCGCCGCTGGATGAGGCCCGATTCCACTGCACTGCGTGCAGAACAATTCCGTGTCCCACATCAAACGTGAAAGGAGCCTTGATTTTCTTGATGGCACTCCAGAGAAAACCCAAGATCACTGTCTCAAGTCTAGAGGGATCCTGAGGTCACTGGAGCAACACGAAAGGGCTCCGTGGACCCCAAATCAACTCGAGATGAGAGCTTAGTCCCTGGCTTCGACTCAAGAGGAATACCAACTTTCCACAAGCACCTCAAGAGGAGGATTCTCTCAGTACAGGTATGTGAGAGGGACCCTGAGTTTGTGGCCTCAAGTGGAATGGACACCGAGATGCTCTGACTGGAAGTAAGGCCGGATATCCCTGCAGTGAAGTGAATGCAGGCTCGTCTTGCATATCCCAAGACGAAGGGTTGTCTGAATCCCCTGTGGAGACCACAGAGAAAGACCTAGTCCTCCACCTCAACGCAACCGGAGGCCTCATATCCTTTGAAAACTCTAGAGGTCCGCGGAGATCAATACTTCCGAAAGAGACGATGCCTGACTCCTCTTGAAAATGGATAGGAGTCCCAGGATCCCTGTGGCACGTGGAAAGGGACCCTGGGTCTCCCGCCTCACGTGGAGATGCGTCTCAATTGCCATGCCAAGACTCGAGGAGAATCCCGAGGTGTCCCTCGCACCTAGGCAGGAGTCCTGACGTCGCTGAACAAACACGTGTCTGAAAGGGCCCTCCCCGTCGTAACTCGAGAATATACCCCAGGTTCCGGCTGCAACTCGAGAAAAACCATGAGATTTCCCCCTCGCCGCGAGTTGAGGCCCGATTCCCCTACACTGCGTGCAGAGCAATTCAGTGTTCCACTTCAAACGTGAAAGGAGCCTTGATTTCCTTGATGGCACTCCAGAGAAAACCCAAGATCACTGTCTCAAGTCTAGAGGGATCCTGAGGTCACTGGAGCAACACGAAAGGGCTCCCTGGACCCCAAATCAACTCGAGATGAGAGCTTAGTCCCTGGCTTCAACTCAAGAGGAATACGAACTTTCCACAAGCTCCTCAAGAGGAGGCTTCTCTCAGCTACATGTATGTGAGAGGGACCCTGAGTTTGTGGCATCAAGTGGAATGGACACCGAGATGCTCTGACTCGAAATAAGGCCGGATATCCCTGCAGTCAATTGAAAGCAGGCTCATCTTGCATCTCCCAAGAAGAAGGGGTGTCTGAATCCCCTGTCCAGAACACAGAGAAAGACCTAGTCCTCCGACTCACCGTGACCGGAGGCCTCACATCCTTTGAAAACTCGAGAGGTCTGCAGACATCAATGCTTCCAAAGGAGACGATGCCTGACTCCTCTTGAAAATGGATAGGAGTCCCAGGATCACTGTGGCACGTGGAAAGGGACCCTGGGTCTCCCGCCTCACGTGGAGACGCGTCCCAATTGCCATGCCAAGACTCGAGGAGAATCCCGAGGTGTCCCTCGCACCTAGGCAGGAGTCCTGACGTCGCTGAACAAACACGTGTCTGGAAGGGCCCTCCCCGTCGTAACTCGAGAATATGCCCCAGGTTCCGTCCGCAACTCGAGAAAAACCATGAGATTTCCCCCTCGCCGCGAGTTGAGGCCCGATTCCCCTGCACTGCATGCAGAGCAATTCTGTGTTCCACATCAAACGTGAAAGGAGCCTTGATATCGTCCGCGGAGATCAGTGCTTCCAAAGGAGACGATGCCTGACTCCTCTTGAAAATGGATAGGAGACCCAGGATCCCTGTGGCACGTGGAAAGAGACCCTGGGTCTCCCGCCTCATGTGGAGACGCTTCCCAATTGCCATGCCAAGACTCGAGGAGAATCCCGAGGTGTCCCTCGCACCTAGGCAGGAGTCCTGACGTCGCTGAACAAACAAGTGTCTGGAAGGGCCCTCCCCGTCGTAACTCGAGAATATACCCCAGGTTCCGGCCGCCACTCGAGAAGAACCATGAGACTTCCCCCTCGCCGTGACATGAGGCCCGATTCCCCTGCACTGCGTGCAGAGCAATTCCGTGTTCCACATCAAACGTGAAAGGAGCCTTGATTTCCTTGATGGCACTCCAGAGAAAACCCAAGATCACTGTCTCAAGTCTAGAGGGATCCTGAGTTCCCTGGAGCAACGCGAAAGGGCTCCGTGGACCCCAAATCAACTCGGGATGAGAGCTTAGTCCCTGGCTTCGACTCAAGAGGAATACCAACTTTCCACAAGCACCTCAAGAGGAGGCTTCTCTCAGCTACAGGTATGTGAGAGGGACCCTGAGTTTGTGGCCTCAAGTGGAATGGACACCGAGATGCTCTGACTCGAAGTAAGGCCGGATATCTCTGCAGTGAATTGAATGCAGGCTCGTCTTGGATCTCCCAAGACGAAGGGATGTCTGAATCCCCTGTGGAGACCACAGAGAAAGACCTAATTCTCCGCCTCATCGCGAGCTGAGGCCTCACATCCTTTGAAAACTCGAGAGGTCCGCGGAGATCAATGCTTGCAAAGGAGACGATGCCTGACTCCTCTTGAAAATGGATAGGAGTCCCAGGATCCCTGTGGCACGTGGAAAGGGACCCTGGGTCTCCCGCCTCACGTGCAGACGCCTCCCAATTGCCATGCCAAGACTCGAGGAGAATCCCGAGGTGTTCCTCGCTCCTAGGCAGGAGTCCTGACGTCGCTGAACAAACACGTGTCTGGAAGGGCCCTCCCCGTCTTAACTCGAGAATATACCCCAGGTTCTGGCCGCAACTCGAGAAAAACCATGAGACTTCCCCCTCGCCGCGACATGAGGCCCGATTCCCCTGCACTGCGTGCAGAGCAATTCCGTGTTCCACATCAAACGTGAAAGGAGCCTTGATTTCCTTGATGGCACTCCAGAGAAAACCCAAGATCACTGTCTCAAGTCTAGAGGGATCCTGAGGTCGCTGGAGCAACACGAAAGGGCTCCGTGGACCCCAAATCAACTCGAGATGAGAGCTTAGTCCCTGGCTTCGACTCAAGAGGAATACCAACTTTCCACAAGCACCTCAAGAGGAGGCTTCTCTCAGCTACAGATATGTGAGAGGGACCCTGAGTTTGTGGCCTCAAGTGGAATGAACACCGAGATGCTCTGACTCGAAGTAAGGCCGGATATGCCTGCAGTGAATTGAATGCAGGCTCGTCTTGCATCTCCGAAGACGAAGGGATGTCTGAATCCTCTGTGGAGACCACAGAGAAAGACCTAGTCGTCCAACACTACGCGACCGGAGGCCTCACATCCTTTGAAAACTCGAGAGGTCCGCGGAGATCAATGCTTCCAAAGGAGACGATGCCTGCCTCCTCTTGAAAATGGATAGGAGTCCCAGGATCCCTGTGGCACGTGGAAAGGGACCCTGGGTCTCCCGCCTCACTTGGAGACGCGTCCCAATTGCCATGCCAAGACTCGAGGAGAATCCCGAGGTGTACCTCGCACCTAGGCAGGAGTCCTGACGTCGCTGAACAAACACGTGTCTGCAAGTGCCCTCCCCGTCGTAACTCGAGAATATACCCCCGGTTCCGGCCACAACTCGAGAAAAACCATGAGACTTCCAGCTCGCCGCGAGATGAGGCCCGATTCCCCTGCACTGCGTGCAGAGCAATTCCGTGTTCCACATCAAACGTGAAAGGAGCCTTGATTTCCTTGATGGCACTCCAGAGAAACCCCAAGATGACTGTCTCAAATCTAGAGGGATCCTGAGGTCACTGGAGCAACACGAAAGGGCTCCGTGGACCCCAAATCAACTCGAGATGAGAGCTTTTCCCTGGCTTCGACTCAAGAGGAATACCAACTTTCCACAAGCACCTCAAGAGGAGGCTTCTCTCAGCTACAGGTATGTGAGAGGGACCCTGAGTTTGTGGCCTCAAGTGGAATGGACACCGAGATGCTCTGACTCGAAGTATGGCCGGATATCCCTGCAGTGAATTGAATGCAGGCTCGTCTTGCATCTCCCAAGACGAAGGGATGTCTGAATCCCCTGTGGAAACCTCAGAGAAAGACCTAGTTCTCCGCCTCATCGCGACCGGAGGCCTCACATCCTTTGAAAACTCGAGAGGTCTGAGGAGATCAATGCTTCCAAAGGAGACGATGCCTGACTCCTCTTGAAAATGGATAGGAGTCCCAGGATCCCTGTGGCACGTGGAAAGGGACCCTGGGTCTCCCGCCTCACGTGGAGACGCGTCCCAATTGCCATGCCAAGACTCGAGGAGAATCCCGAGGTGTCCCTCGCACCTAGGCAGGAGTCCTGACGTCGCTGAACAAACACGTGTCTGGAAGGGCCCTCCCCGTCGTAACTCGAGAATATACCCCAGGTTCCGGCCGGAACTCAAGAAAAACCATGAGACTTCCCCCTCGCCGCTAGATGAGGCCCGATTCCCCTGCACTGCGTGCAGAGCAATTCCGTCTTCCACATCAAACGTGAAAGGAGCCTTGATTTCCTCGATGGCACTCCAGAGAAAACCCAAGATCACTGTCTCAAGTCTAGAGGGATCCTGAGGTCACTGGAGCAACACGAAAGGGCTCCGTGGACCCCAAATCAACTCGAGATGAGAGCTTAGTCCCTGGCTTCGACTCAAGAGGAATACCAACTTTCCACAAGCACCTCAAGAGGAGGCTTCTCTCAGTACAGGTATGTGAGAGGGACCCTGAGTTTGTGGCCTCAAGTGGAATGGACACCGAGATGCTCTGACTGGAAGTAAGGCCGGATATCCCTGCAGTGAAGTGAATGCAGGCTCGTCTTGCATATCCCAAGACGAAGGGTTGTCTGAATCCCCTGTGGAGACCACAGAGAAAGACCTAGTCCTCCACCTCAACGCAACCGGAGGCCTCATATCCTTTGAAAACTCTAGAGGTCCGCGGAGATCAATACTTCCGAAAGAGACGATGCCTGACTCCTCTTGAAAATGGATAGGAGTCCCAGGATTCCTGTGGCACGTGGAAAGGGACCCTGGGTCTCCCGCCTCACGTGGAGATGCGTCTCAATTGCCATGCCAAGACTCGAGGAGAATCCCGAGGTGTCCCTCGCACCTAGGCAGGAGTCCTGACGTCGCTGAACAAACACGTGTCTGAAAGGGCCCTCCCCGTCGTAACTCGAGAATATACCCCAGGTTCCGGCTGCAACTCGAGAAAAACCATGAGATTTCCCCCTCGCCGCGAGTTGAGGCCCGATTCCCCTACACTGCGTGCAGAGCAATTCAGTGTTCCACTTCAAACGTGAAAGGAGCCTTGATTTCCTTGATGGCACTCCAGAGAAAACCCAAGATCACTGTCTCAAGTCTAGAGGGATCCTGAGGTCACTGGAGCAACACGAAAGGGCTCCCTGGACCCCAAATCAACTCGAGATGAGAGCTTAGTCCCTGGCTTCAACTCAAGAGGAATACGAACTTTCCACAAGCTCCTCAAGAGGAGGCTTCTCTCAGCTACATGTATGTGAGAGGGACCCTGAGTTTGTGGCATCAAGTGGAATGGACACCGAGATGCTCTGACTCGAAATAAGGCCGGATATCCCTGCAGTCAATTGAAAGCAGGCTCATCTTGCATCTCCCAAGAAGAAGGGGTGTCTGAATCCCCTGTCCAGAACACAGAGAAAGACCTAGTCCTCCGACTCACCGTGACCGGAGGCCTCACATCCTTTGAAAACTCGAGAGGTCTGCAGACATCAATGCTTCCAAAGGAGACGATGCCTGACTCCTCTTGAAAATGGATAGGAGTCCCAGGATCACTGTGGCACGTGGAAAGGGACCCTGGGTCTCCCGCCTCACGTGGAGACGCGTCCCAATTGCCATGCCAAGACTCGAGGAGAATCCCGAGGTGTCCCTCGCACCTAGGCAGGAGTCCTGACGTCGCTGAACAAACACGTGTCTGGAAGGGCCCTCCCCGTCGTAACTCGAGAATATGCCCCAGGTTCCGTCCGCAACTCGAGAAAAACCATGAGATTTCCCCCTCGCCGCGAGTTGAGGCCCGATTCCCCTGCACTGCATGCAGAGCAATTCTGTGTTCCACATCAAACGTGAAAGGAGCCTTGATATCGTCCGCGGAGATCAGTGCTTCCAAAGGAGACGATGCCTGACTCCTCTTGAAAATGGATAGGAGACCCAGGATCCCTGTGGCACGTGGAAAGAGACCCTGGGTCTCCCGCCTCATGTGGAGACGCTTCCCAATTGCCATGCCAAGACTCGAGGAGAATCCCGAGGTGTCCCTCGCACCTAGGCAGGAGTCCTGACGTCGCTGAACAAACAAGTGTCTGGAAGGGCCCTCCCCGTCGTAACTCGAGAATATACCCCAGGTTCCGGCCGCCACTCGAGAAGAACCATGAGACTTCCCCCTCGCCGTGACATGAGTCCCGATTCCCCTGCACTGCGTGCAGAGCAATTCCGTGTTCCACATCAAACGTGAAAGGAGCCTTGATTTCCTTGATGGCACTCCAGAGAAAACCCAAGATCACTGTCTCAAGTCTAGAGGGATCCTGAGTTCCCTGGAGCAACGCGAAAGGGCTCCGTGGACCCCAAATCAACTCGGGATGAGAGCTTAGTCCCTGGCTTCGACTCAAGAGGAATACCAACTTTCCACAAGCACCTCAAGAGGAGGCTTCTCTCAGCTACAGGTATGTGAGAGGGACCCTGAGTTTGTGGCCTCAAGTGGAATGGACACCGAGATGCTCTGACTCGAAGTAAGGCCGGATATCTCTGCAGTGAATTGAATGCAGGCTCGTCTTGGATCTCCCAAGACGAAGGGATGTCTGAATCCCCTGTGGAGACCACAGAGAAAGACCTAATTCTCCGCCTCATCGCGAGCTGAGGCCTCACATCCTTTGAAAACTCGAGAGGTCCGCGGAGATCAATGCTTGCAAAGGAGACGATGCCTGACTCCTCTTGAAAATGGATAGGAGTCCCAGGATCCCTGTGGCACGTGGAAAGGGACCCTGGGTCTCCCGCCTCACGTGCAGACGCCTCCCAATTGCCATGCCAAGACTCGAGGAGAATCCCGAGGTGTTCCTCGCTCCTAGGCAGGAGTCCTGACGTCGCTGAACAAACACGTGTCTGGAAGGGCCCTCCCCGTCTTAACTCGAGAATATACCCCAGGTTCTGGCCGCAACTCGAGAAAAACCATGAGACTTCCCCCTCGCCGCGACATGAGGCCCGATTCCCCTGCACTGCGTGCAGAGCAATTCCGTGTTCCACATCAAACGTGAAAGGAGCCTTGATTTCCTTGATGGCACTCCAGAGAAAACCCAAGATCACTGTCTCAAGTCTAGAGGGATCCTGAGGTCGCTGGAGCAACACGAAAGGGCTCCGTGGACCCCAAATCAACTCGAGATGAGAGCTTAGTCCCTGGCTTCGACTCAAGAGGAATACCAACTTTCCACAAGCACCTCAAGAGGAGGCTTCTCTCAGCTACAGATATGTGAGAGGGACCCTGAGTTTGTGGCCTCAAGTGGAATGAACACCGAGATGCTCTGACTCGAAGTAAGGCCGGATATGCCTGCAGTGAATTGAATGCAGGCTCGTCTTGCATCTCCGAAGACGAAGGGATGTCTGAATCCCCTGTGGAGACCACAGAGAAAGACCTAGTCGTCCAACACTACGCGACCGGAGGCCTCACATCCTTTGAAAACTCGAGAGGTCCGCGGAGATCAATGCTTCCAAAGGAGACGATGCCTGCCTCCTCTTGAAAATGGATAGGAGTCCCAGGATCCCTGTGGCACGTGGAAAGGGACCCTGGGTCTCCCGCCTCACTTGGAGACGCGTCCCAATTGCCATGCCAAGACTCGAGGAGAATCCCGAGGTGTACCTCGCACCTAGGCAGGAGTCCTGACGTCGCTGAACAAACACGTGTCTGCAAGTGCCCTCCCCGTCGTAACTCGAGAATATACCCCCGGTTCCGGCCACAACTCGAGAAAAACCATGAGACTTCCAGCTCGCCGCGAGATGAGGCCCGATTCCCCTGCACTGCGTGCAGAGCAATTCCGTGTTCCACATCAAACGTGAAAGGAGCCTTGATTTCCTTGATGGCACTCCAGAGAAACCCCAAGATGACTGTCTCAAATCTAGAGGGATCCTGAGGTCACTGGAGCAACACGAAAGGGCTCCGTGGACCCCAAATCAACTCGAGATGAGAGCTTTTCCCTGGCTTCGACTCAAGAGGAATACCAACTTTCCACAAGCACCTCAAGAGGAGGCTTCTCTCAGCTACAGGTATGTGAGAGGGACCCTGAGTTTGTGGCCTCAAGTGGAATGGACACCGAGATGCTCTGACTCGAAGTATGGCCGGATATCCCTGCAGTGAATTGAATGCAGGCTCGTCTTGCATCTCCCAAGACGAAGGGATGTCTGAATCCCCTGTGGAGACCTCAGAGAAAGACCTAGTTCTCCGCCTCATCGCGACCGGAGGCCTCACATCCTTTGAAAACTCGAGAGGTCTGAGGAGATCAATGCTTCCAAAGGAGACGATGCCTGACTCCTCTTGAAAATGGATAGGAGTCCCAGGATCCCTGTGGCACGTCGAAAGGGACCCTGCGTCTCCCGCCTCACGTGGAGACGCGTCCCAATTGCCATGCCAAGACTCGAGGAGAATCCCGAGGTGTCCCTCGCACCTAGGCAGGAGTCCTGACGTCGCTGAACAAACACGTGTCTGGAAGGGCCCTCCCCGTCGTAACTCGAGAATATACCCCAGGTTCCGGCCGGAACTCAAGAAAAACCATGAGACTTCCCCCTCGCCGCGAGATGAGGCCCGATTCCCCTGCACTGCGTGCAGAGCAATTCCGTCTTCCACATCAAACGTGAAAGGAGCCTTGATTTCCTCGATGGCACTCCAGAGAAAACCCAAGATCACTGTCTCAAGTCTAGAGGGATCCTGAGGTCACTGGAGCAACACGAAAGGGCTCCGTGGACCCCAAATCAACTCGAGATGAGAGCTTAGTCCCTGGCTTCAACTCAAGAGGAATACCAACTTTCGACAAGCACCTCAAGAGGAGGCTTCTCTCAGCTACATGTATGTGTGAGGACCCTGAGTTTGTGGCCTCAAGTGGAGTGGACACCGAGATGCTCTGACTCGAAATAAGGCCGGATATCCATGCAGTGAATTGAATGCAGGCTCGTCTTGCATCTCCCAAGACGAAGGGATGTCTGAATCCCCTGTGGAGACCACAGAGAAAGACCTAGTTCTCCGCCTCATCGCAACCGGAGGCCTCACATCCTTTGAAAACTCGAGCGGTCCCCGCAGAACAAAGCTTCCAATGGAGACGATGCCTGACTCCTCTTGAAAATGGATAGGAGTCCCAGGATCCCTGTGGCACGTGGAAAGGGACCCTGGGTCTCCCGCCTCACGTGGAGACGCGTCCCAATTGCCATGCCAAGACTCGAGGAGAATCCCGAGGTGTCCCTCGCACCTAGGCAGGAGTCATGACGTCGCTGAACAAACACGTGTCTGGAAGGGACCTCCCCGTCGTAACTCGAGAATATAAATCAGGTTCCGGCCGCAACTCGAGAAAAAATATGAGACTTCCCCCTCGCCGCGAGATGAGGCCCGATGCCCCTGCACTGCGTGCAGAGCAATTCCGTGTTCCACATCAAACGTGAAAGGAGCCTTGATTTCCTTGATGGCACTCCAGAGAAAACCCAAGATCACTGTCTCAAGTCTAGAGGGATCCTGAGGTCACTGGAGCAACACGAAAGGGCTCCGTGGACCCCAAATCAACTCGGGATGAGAGCTTAGTCCCTGGCTTCGTCTGAAGAGGAATACCAACTTTCCACAAGCACCTCAAGAGGAGGCTTTTGTCAGCTACAGGTATGTGAGAGGGACCCTGAGCTTGTGGCCTCAAGTGGAATGCACACCGAGATGCTCTGACTTGAAGTAAGGACGGATATGCCTGCAGTGAATTGAATGCAGGCTCGTCTTGCATCTCCCAAGACGAAGGGATGTCTGAATCCCCTTTGGAGACCACAGAGAAAGACCTAGTCCTCCACATCAACGCGACCGAAGGCCTCACATCCTTTGAAAACTCGAGAGGTCCGCGGAGATCAATGCTTCCAAAGGAGACGATGCCTGACTCCTCTTGAAAATGGATAGGAGTCCCAAGATCCCTGTGGCACGTGGAAAGGAACCCTGGGTCTCCCGCCTCACGTGGAGACGCGTCCCAATTGCCATGCCAAGAATCGAGGAGAATCCCGAGGTGTCCCTCGCACCTAGGCAGGAGTCCTGACGTCGCTGAACAAACACGTGTCTGGAAGGGCCCTCCCCGTCATAACTCGAGAATATAAATCAGGTTTCGGCCGCATCTCGAGAAAAAATATGAGACTTCCCCCTCGCCGCGAGATGAGGCCCGATTCCCCTGCACTGCGTGCAGAGCAATTCCGTGTTCCACATCAAACGTGAAAGGAGGCTTGATTTCCTTGATAGCACTCCAGAGAAAACCCAAGATCACTGTCTCAAGTCTAGAGGGATCCTGAGGTCACTGGAGCAACACGAAAGGGCTCCGTGGACCCCAAATCAACTCGAGATGAGAGTTTAGGCTCTGGCTTCGACTGAAGAGGAATACCAACTTTCCACAAGCACCTCAAGAGGAGGGTTCTCTCAGCTACAGGTATGTGAGAGGACCCTGAGTTTGTGGCCTCAAGTGGAATGGACACCGAGATGCTCTGACTCGAAGTAAGGCCGGATATCCCTGCAGTGAATTGAATGGAGGCTCGTCTTGCATCTCCCAAGACGAAGGGATGTCTGAATCCCCTGTGGAGACCACAGAGAAAGACCTAGTTCTCCGCCTCATCGAGACCGGAGGCCTCACATCCTTTGAAATCTCGAGAGGTCCGCGGAGATCAATGCTTCCAAAGGAGACGATGCCTGACTCCTCTTGAAAATGGATAGGAGTCCCAGGATCCCTGTGGCACGTAGAAAGGGACCCTGGGTCTCCCGCCTCACGTGGAGACGCGTCCCAATTGCCATGCCAAGACTCGAGGAGAATCCCGAGGTGTCCCTCGCACCTAGGCAGGAGTCCTGCCGTCGCTGAACAAACACGTGTCTGGAAGGGCCCTCCCCGTCGTAACTCGAGAATATACCCCAGGTTCCGCCCGCAACTCGAGACAAACCATGAGACTTCCCCCTCGCCGCGAGATGAGGACCGATTCCCCTGCACTGTGTGCAGAGCAATTCCGTGTTCCACATCAAACGTGAAAGGAGCCTTGATTTCCTTGATGGCACTCCAGAGAAAACAAAAAGTCACTGTCTCAAGTCTAGAGGGATCCTGAGGTCACTGGAGCAACACGAAAAGGCTCCGTGGACCCCAAATCAACTCGAGATGAGAGCTTAGTCCCTGGCTTCGACTCAAGAGGAATACCAACTTTCCACAAGCACCTCAAGAGGAGGCTTCTCTCAGCTACAGGTATGTGAGAGGGACCCTGAGTTTGTGGCCTCAAGTGGAATGGACACCGAGATGCTCTGACTCTCAGTAAGGCCGGATATCCCTGCAGTGAATGGAATGCAGGCTCGTCTTGCATCTCCCAAGACGAAGGGATGTCTGAATCCCCTGTGGAGACCACAGAGAAAGAACTAGTCGTCCGACTCCACGCGACCGGAGGCCTCACATCCTTTGAAAACTCGAGAGGTCCGCGGAGATCAATGCTTCCAAAGGAGACGATGCCTCACTCCTCTTGAAAATGGATAGGAGTCCCAGGATCCCTGTGGCACCTGGAAAGGGACCCTGGGTCTCCCGCCTCACGTGGAGACGCATCCCAATTGCCATGCCAAGACTCGAGGAAAATCCCGAGGTGTCCCTCGCACCTAGGCAGGAGTCCTGACGTCGCTGAACAAACACGTGTCTGGAAGGGCCCTCCCCGTCGTAACTCGAGAATATACCCCAGGTTCTGGCCGCAACTCGAGAAAAACCATGACACTTCCCCCTCGCCGCGAGATGAGCCCTGATTCCCCTGCACTGCCTGCAGAGCAATTCCGTGTTCCACATCAAACGTGAAAGGAGCCTTGATTTCCTTGATGGCACTCCAGAGAATACCCAAGATCACTGTCTCAAGTCTAGAGGGATCCTGAGGTCGCTGGAGCAACACGAAAGGGCTCCGTGGACCCCAAATCAACTCGAGATGAGAGCTTAGTCCCTGGCTTCGACTCAAGAGGAATACCAACTTTCCACAAGCACCTCAAAGGAGGCTTCTCTCAGCTACAGATATGTGAGAGGGACCCTGAGTTTGTGGCCTCAAGTGGAATGAACACCGAGATGCTCTGACTCGAAGTAAGGCCGGATATGCCTGCAGTGAATTGAATGCAGGCTCGTCTTGCATCTCCGAAGACGAAGGGATGTCTGAATCCCCTGTGGAGACCACAGAGAAAGACCTTGTCGTCCGACACAACGCGACCGGAGGCCTCACATCCTTTGAAAACTCGAGAGGTCCGCGGAGATCAATGCTTCCAAAGGAGACGATGCCTGACTCCTCTTGAAAATGGATAGGAGTCCCAGGATCCCTGTGGCACGTGGAAAGGGACCCTGGGTCTCCAGCCTCACGTGGAGACGCGTCCCAATTGCCATGCCAAGACTCGAGGAGAATCCCGAGGTGAACCTCGCACCAAGGCAGGAGTCCTGACGTCGCTGAACAAACACGTGTCTGCAAGGGCCCTCCCCGTCGTAACTCGAGAATATACCCCCGGTTCCGGCCACAACTCGAGAAAAACCATGAGACTTCCAGCTCGCCGCGAGATGAGGCCCGATTCCCCTGCACTGCGTGCAGAGCAATTCCGTGTTCCACATCAAACGTGAAAGGAGCCTTGATTTCCTTGATGGCACTCCAGAGAAACCCCAAGATGACTGTCTCAAATCTAGAGGGATCCTGAGGTCACTGGAGCAACACGAAAGGGCTCCGTGGACCCCAAATCAACTCGAGATGAGAGCTTTTCCCTGGCTTCGACTCAAGAGGAATACCACCTTTCCACAAGCACCTCAAGAGGAGGCTTCTCTCAGCTACAGGTATGTGAGAGGGACCCTGAGTTTGTGGCCTCAAGTGGAATGGACACCGAGATGCTCTGACTCGAAGTAAGGCCGGATATCCCTGCAGTGAATTGAATGCAGGCTCGTCTTGCATCTCCCAAGACGAAGGGATGTCTGAATCCCCTGTGGAGACCACAGAGAAAGACCTAGTTCTCCGCCTCATCGCGACCGGAGGCCTCACATCCTTTGAAAACTCGAGAGGTCTGAGGAGATCAAGGCTTCCAAAGGAGACGATGCCTGACTCCTCTTGAAAATGGATAGGAGTCCCAGGATCCCTGTGGCACGTCGAAAGGGACCCTGGGTCTCCCGACTCACGTGGAGACGCGTCCCAATTGCCATGCCAAGACTCGAGGAGAATCCCGAGGTGTCCCTCGCACCTAGGCAGGAGTCCTGACGTCGCTGAACAAACACGTGTCTGGAAGGGCCCTCCCCGTCGTAACTCGAGAATATACCCCAGGTTCTGGCCGGAACTCAAGAAAAACCATGAGACTTCCCCCTCGCCGCGAGATGAGGCCCGATTCCCCTACACTGCGTGCAGAGCAATTCCGTGTTCCACATCAAACGTGAAAGGAGCCTTGATTTCCTCGATGGCACTCCAGAGAAAACCCAAGATCACTGTCTCAAGTCTAGAGGGATCCTGAGGTCACTGGAGCAACACGAAAGGGCTCCGTGGACCCCAAATCAACTCGAGATGAGAGCTTAGTCCCTGGCTTCAACTCAAGAGGAATACCAACTTTCCACAAGCACCTCAAGAGGAGGCTTCTCTCAGCTACATGTATGTGTGAGGACCCTGAGTTTGTGGCCTCAAGTGGAGTGGACACCGAGATGCTCTGACTCGAAGTAAGGCCGGATATCTCTGCAGTGAATTGAATGCAGGCTCGTCTTGCATCTCCCAAGACGAAGGGATGTCTGAATCCCCTGTGGAGACCACAGAGAAAGACCTAGTTCTCCGCCTCATCGCAACCGGAGGCCTCACATCCTTTGAAAACTCGAGCGGTCCCCGCAGAACAAAGCTTCCAATGGAGACGATGCCTGACTCCTCTTGAAAATGGATAGGAGTCCCAGGATCCCTGTGGCACGTAGAAAGGGACCCTGGGTCTCCCGCCTCACGTGGAGACGCGTCCCAATTGCCATGCCAAGACTCGAGGAGAATCCCGAGGTGTCCCTCGCACCTAGGCAGGAGTCATGACGTCGCTGAACAAACACGTGTCTGGAAGGGACCTCCCCGTCGTAACTCGAGAATATAAATCAGGTTCCGGCCGCAACTCGAGAAAAAATATGAGACTTCCCCCTCGCCGCGAGATGAGGCCCGATGCCCCTGCACTGCGTGCAGAGCAATTCCGTGTTCCACATCAAACGTGAAAGGAGCCTAGATTTCCTTGATGGCACTCCAGAGAAAACCCAAGATCACTGTCTCAAGTCTAGAGGGATCCTGAGGTCACTGGAGCAACACGAAAGGGCTCCGTGGACCCCAAATCAACTCGGGATGAGAGCTTAGTCCCTGGCTTCGTCTGAAGAGGAATACCAACTTTCCAGAAGCACATCAAGAGGAGGCTTCGCTAAGCTACAGGTATGTGAGAGGGACATTGAGTTTGTGGCCTCAAGTGGAATGGACACCGAGATGCTCTGACGCGAAGTAAGGCCGGATATGCCTGCAGTGAATGGAATGTAGGCTCGTCTTGCATCTCCGAAGACGAAGGGATGTCTGAATCCCCTGTGGAGACCACAGAGAAAGACCTAGTCGTCCGACACAACGCGACCGGAGGCCTCACATCCTTTGAAAACTCGAGAGGTCCGCGGAGATCAATGCTTCCAAAGGAGACGATGCCTGCCTCCTCTTGAAAATGGATAGGAGTCCCAGGATCCCTGTGGCACGTGGAAAGGGACCCTGGGTCTCCCGCCTCACGTGGAGACGCGTCCCAATTGCCATGCCAAGACTCGAGGAGAATCCCGAGGTGTACCTCGCACCTAGGCAGGAGTCCTGACGTCGCTGAACAAACAGGTGTCTGCAAGGGCCCTCCCCGTCGTAACTCGAGAATATACCCCAGGTTCTGGCCGCAACTCGAGAAAAACCATGAGACTTCCCCCTCGCCGCGAGATGAGGCCCGATTCCCCTGCACTGCGTGCAGAGCAATTCCTTGTTCCACATGAAACATGAAAGGATCCTTGATTTCCTTGATGGCACTCCAGAGAAAACCCAACATCATTGTCTCAAATCTAGAGAGATCCTGAGGTCACTGGAGCAACACGAAAGGGCTCCGTGGACCCCAAATCAACTCGAGATGAGAACTTTTCCCTGGCTTCGACTCAAGAGGAATACCAACTTTCCACAAGCACCTCAAGAGGAGGCTTCTCTCAGCTACAGGTATGTGAGAGGGACCCTGAGTTTGTGGCCTCAAGTGGAAAGGACACCGAGATGCTCTGACTCGAATTAAGGCCAGATATCCCTGCAGTGAATTGAATGCAGGCTCGTCTTGCATCTCCCAAGACGAAGGGATGTCTGAATCCCCTGTGGAGACCACAGAGAAAGACCTAGTTCTCCGCCTCATCGCGACCGGAGGCCTCACATCCTTTGAAAACTCGAGAGGTCAGCGCAGAACAAAGCTTCCAAAGGAGACGAAACCTGACTCATCTTGAAAATGTATAGGAGTCCCAGGATCCCTGTGGCACGTGGAAAGGGACCCTGGGTCTCCCGCCTCACGTGGAGACGCGTCGCAATTGCCATGCCAAGCCTCGAGGAGAATCCCGAGGTGTCCCTCACACCTAGGCAGGAGTCCTGCCGTCGCTGAACAAACACGTGTCTGGAAGGGCCCTCCCCGTCATAACTCGAGAATATACCCCAGGTTCCGGCCGCAACTCGAGAAAAACCATGAGACTTCCCCCTCCCCGCGAGATGAGGCCCGATTCCCCTTCACTTCGTGCAGAGCAATTCCGTGTTCCACATCAAACGTGAAAGGAGCCTTGATTTCCTTGATGGCACTCCAGAGAAAACCCAAGATCACTGTCTCAAGTCTAGAGGGATCCTGAGGTCACTGGAGCAAAACGAAAGGGCTCCGTGGACCCCAAATCAACTCGAGATGGGAGCTTAGTCCCTGGATTCGACTCAAGAGGAATACCAACGTTCCACAAGCACCTCAAGAGGAGGCTTCTCTCAGCTACATGTATGTGAGAGGGACCCTGAGTTTGTGGCCTCAAGTGGAATGGATACCGAGATGCTCTGACTCGAAGTAAGGCCGGATATGCCTGCAGTGAATTGAATGCAGGCTCGTCTTGCATCTCCGAAGACGAAGGGATGTCTGAATCCCCTGTGGAGACCACAGAGAAAGACCTAGTTCTCCGCCTCAACGCGACCGGAGGCCTCACATCCTTTGAAAATTCGAGAGGTCCGCGCAGAACAAAGCTTCCAAAGGAGACGATGCCTGACACCTCTTGAAAATGGATAGGCGTCCCAGGATCCCTGTGGCACGTGGAAAGGGACCCTGGGTCTCCCGCCTCACGTGGAGACGCGTCCCAATTGCCATGCCAAGACTCGAGGAGAATCCCGAGGTGTCCCTCGCACCTAGGCAGGAGTCCTGACGTCGCTGAACAAACACGTGTCTGGAAGGGCCCTCCCCGTCGTAACTCGAGAATATACCCCAGGTTCCGCCCGCAACTCGAGAAAAACCATGAGACTTCCCCCTCGACGCGAGATGAGGCCCGATTCCCCTGCACTGCGTGCAGAGCAATTCCGTGTTCCACATCAAACGTGAAAGGAGCCTTGATTTCCTTGATGGCACTCCAGAGAAAACCCAAGATCACTGTCTCAAGTCTAGAGGGATCCTGAGGTCACTGGAGCAACACGAAAGGGCTCCGTGGACCCCAAATCAACTCGACATGAGAGCTTAGTCCCTGGCTTCGACTCAAGAGGAATACCAACTTTCCACAAGCACCTCAAGAGGAGGCTTCTCTCAGCTACAGGTATGTGAGAAGGACCCTCAGTTTGTGGCCTCAAGTGGAATGGACACCGAGATGCTCTGACTCGAAATAAGGCCGGATATCCCTGCAGTAAATTGGATGCAGGCTCATCTTGCATCTCCCAAGACGAAGCGATGACTGAATCCCCTGTGGAGACCACAGAGAAAGACCTAGTCCTCCGCCTCATCGCGACAGGAGGCCTCACATCATTTGAAAACTCGAGAGGTCCGTGGAGATCAATGCTTCCAAAGGAGACGATGCCTGACTCTTCTTGAAAATGGATAGGAGTCCCAGGATCCCTGTGGCACGTGGAAAGGGACCCTGGGTCTCCCGCCTCACGTGGAGACGCGTCCCAATTGCCATGCCAAGACTAGAGGAGAATACCGAGGTGTCCCTCGCACCTAGGCAGGAGTCCTGACGTCGCTGAACAAACACGTGTCTGGAAGGGCCCTCCCCGTCGTAACTCGGGAATATACCCCAGGTTCCGTCCGCAACTCGAGAAAAACCATGAGACTTCCCCCTCGCCCCGAGATGAGGCCCGATTCCGTGCACTGCGTGCAGAGCAATTCCATGTTCCACATCAAATGTGAACGGAGCCTTGATTTCCTTGATGGCACTCCAGAGAAAACCCAAGATCACTGTCTCAAGTCTAGAGGGATCCTGAGGTAACTGGAGCAACAGGAAAGGGCTCCATGGATCGCAAATCAACTCGAGATGAGAGGTTTGTCCCTGGCTTCGACTCAAGAGGAATACCAACTTTCCACAAGCACCTCAAGAGGAGGCTTCTCTCAGCTACAGGTATGTGAGAGGGACCCTGAGTTTGTGGCCTCAAGTGGAATGGACACCGAGATGCTCTGACTCGAAGTAAGGCCGGATATCCCTGCAGTGAATGTAATGAAGGCTCGTCCTGCATCTCCTAAGACAAAGGGATGCCTGAATCCCCTGTGGAGACCACAGAGAAAGACCTAGTCCTCCGCCTCAACGCGACCGGAGGCCTCACATCCTTTGAAAACTCGAGAGGTCTGCGGAGATCATTGCTTCCAAAGAGACTTCGCATGACTCCTCTTGAAAATGGACAAGAGTCCCAGGATCCCTGTGGCACGTGGAAAGGGACACTGGGTCTCCCGCCTCACGTGGAGACGCGTCCCAATTGCCATGCCAAGACTCGAGGAGAATCCCGAGGTGTCCCTCGCACCTAGGCAGGAGTCCTGACGTCGCTGAACAAACACGTGTGTGGAAGGGCCCTCCCCATCGTAACTCGAGAATATACCCCTGGTTCCGGCGTTACTGGAGAAAAACCACGAGACTTCCCCCTCGCCGCGAGATGAGGCCCGATTCCCCTGCACTGCGTGCAGAGCAATTCCGTGTTCCACATCAAACGTGAAAGGAGCCTTGATTTCCTTGATGGCACTCCAGAGAAAACCCAAGATCACTGTCTCAAGTCTAGAGGGATCCTGAGGTCACTGTAGCAACAAGAAAGGGCTCCGTGGACCCCAAATCAACTGGAGATGAGAGCTTAGTCCCTGGCTTCGACTCAAGAGGAATACCAACTATCCACAAGCCCCTGAAGTGTTGGCTTCTCTCAGCCACAGGTATGTGAGAAGGACCCTGAGTTTGTGGCCTCAAGTGGAATGGACACCGAGATGCTCTGACTCGAAGTAAGGCCGGATATCCCTGCAGTGAATTGAATGCAGGCTCGTCTTGCATCTCCCAAGACGAAGGGATGCCTGAATCCCCTGTGGAGACCACAGAGAAAGACCTAGTCCTCCGCCTCAACGCGACTGGAGGCCTCACATCCTTTGAAAACTCGAGAGGTCCGCAGAGATCAATGCTTCCAAAGGAGACGATGCCTGACTCCTCTTGAAAATGGATAGGCGTCCCAGGATCCCTGTGGCACGTGGAAAGGGACCCTGGGTCTCCCGCCTCACGTGGAGACGCGTCCCAATTGCCATGCCAAGACTCGAGGAGAATCCCGAGGTGTCCCTCGCACCTAGGCAGGAGTCCTGACGTCGCTGAACAAACACGTGTCTGGAAGGGCCCTCCCCGTCGTAACTCGAGAATATACCCCAGGTTCCGGCCGCAACTCGAGAAAAACCATGAGACTTCCCCCTCGACGCGAGATGAGGCCCGATTCCCCTGCACTGCGTGCAGAGCAATTCCGTGTTCCACATCAAACGTGAAAGGAGCCTTGATTTCCTTGATGGCACTCCAGAGAAAACCCAAGATCACTGTCTCAAGTCTAGAGGGATCCTGAGGTCACTGGAGCAACACGAAAGGGCTCCGTGGACCCCAAATCAACTCGACATGAGAGCTTAGTCCCTGGCTTCGACTCAAGAGGTATACCAACTTTCCACAAGCACCTCAAGAGGAGGCTTCTCTCAGCTACAGGTATGTGAGAAGGACCCTCAGTTTGTGCCCTCAAGTGGAATGGACACCGAGATGCTCTGACTCGAAATAAGGCCGGATATCCCTGCAGTAAATTGGATGCAGGCTCATCTTGCATCTCCCAAGACGAAGCGATGACTGAATCCCCTGTGGAGACCACAGAGAAAGACCTAGTCCTCCGCCTCATCGCGACAGGAGGCCTCACATCATTTGAAAACTCGAGAGGTCCGTGGAGATCAATGCTTCCAAAGGAGACGATGCCTGACTCTTCTTGAAAATGGATAGGAGTCCCAGGATCCCTGTGGCACGTGGAAAGGGACCCTGGGTCTCCCGCCTCACGTGGAGACGCGTCCCAATTGCCATGCCAAGACTAGAGGAGAATACCGAGGTGTCCCTCGCACCTAGGCAGGAGTCCTGACGTCGCTGAACAAACACGTGTCTGGAAGGGCCCTCCCCGTCGTAACTCGAGAATATACCCCAGGTTCCATCCGCAACTCGAGAAAAACAATGAGACTTCCCCCTCGCCCCGAGATGAGGCCCGATTCCGTGCACTGCGTGCAGAGCAATTCCATGTTCCACATCAAATGTGAACGGAGCCTTGATTTCCTTGATGGCACTCCAGAGAAAACCCAAGATCACTGTCTCAAGTCTAGAGGGATCCTGAGGTAACTGGAGCAACAGGAAAGGGCTCCATGGATCGCAAATCAACTCGAGATGAGAGGTTTGTCCCTGGCTTCGACTCAAGAGGAATACCAACTTTCCACAAGCACCTCAAGAGGAGGCTTCTCTCAGCTACAGGTATGTGAGAGGGACCCTGATTTTGTGGCCTCAAGTGGAATGGACACCGAGATGCTCTGACTCGAAGTAAGGCCGGATATCCCTGCAGTGAATGTAATGAAGGCTCGTCCTGCATCTCCTAAGACAAAGGGATGCCTGAATCCCCTGTGGAGACCACAGAGAAAGACCTAGTCCTCCGCCTCAACGCGACCGGAGGCCTCACATCCTTTGAAAACTCGAGAGGTCTGCGGAGATCATTGCTTCCAAAGAGACTTTGCCTGACTCCTCTTGAAAATGGACAAGAGTCCCAGGATCCCTGTGGCACGTCGAAAGGGACCCTGGGTCTCCCGCCTCACGTGGAGATGCGTCGCAATTGCCATGCCAAGACTCGAGGAGAATCCCGACGTGTCCCTCGCACCTAGGCATGAGTCCTGACGTCGCTGAACAAACACGTGTCTGGAAGGGAAACCCCCGTCGTAACTCGAGAATATACCCCAGGTTCCGGCCACAACTCGAGAAAAACCATGAGACTTCCCCCTCGCCGTGAGATGAGGCCCGATTCTCCTGCACTGCGTGCAGAGCAATTCCGTGTTCCACATCAAAATTGAAAGGAGCCTTGATTTCCTTGATGGCACTCCAGTGAAAACCCAAGATCAGTGTCTCAAGTCTAGAGGGATCCTGAGGTCACGGGAGCAGCAAGAAAGGGCTCCGTGGACCCCAAATCAACTCGAGATGAGAGCTTAGTCCCTGGCTTCGACTCAAGAGGAATACCAACTTTCCACAAGCACCTCAAGAGGAGGCTTCTCTAAGCTACAGGTATGTGAGAGGGACCCTGAGTTTGTGGCCTCAAGTGGAATGGACACCGAGATGCTCTGACTCGAAGTAAGGCCGGATATCCCTGCAGTGAATTGAATGCAGGCTCGTCTTGCATCTCCGAAGACTAAGGGATGTCTGAATCCCCTGAGGAGACCACAGAGAAATACCTATATCTCCGCCTCATCGCGACCGGAGACCTCACATCCTTTGAAAATTCGAGACCTCTGCGGAGATCAATGCTTCCAAAGGAGACGATGCCTGACTCCTCTTGAAAATGGATAGGAGTCCCAGGATCCCTGTGGCACGTGGAAAGGGACCCTGGGTCTCCCGCCTCACGTGGAGACGCATCCCAATTGCCATGCCAAGACTCGAGGAGATTCCCGAGGTGTCCCTCGCACCTAGACAGGAGTCCTGTCATCGCTGAACAAACACGTGTATGGAAGGGCCCTCCCCGTCGTAACTCGAGAATATACCCCAGGTTCCGGCCGCAACTCGAGAAAAACCATGAGACTTGTCCCTCGCCGCGAGATGAGGCCCCATTCCCCTGCACTGCGTGGAGAGTAATTCCGTGTTACACATCAAACGTGAAAGGAGCCTTCATTTCCTTGATGGCACTCCAGAGAAAACCCAAGATCCCTGTCTCAAGTCTAGAGGGATCCTGAGGTCACTGGAGCAACACGGAAGGGCTCCGTGGACCCCAAATCAACTCGAGATGAGAGCTTAGTCCCTGGCTTCGACTCAAGAGGAATACCAACTTTCCACAAGCAACTCAAGAGGAGGCTTCTCTCAGCAACAGGTATGTGAGAGGGACCCTGAGTTTGTGGCCTCAGGTGGAATGGACACCGAGATGCTCTGACTCGAAGTAAGGCCGGATATCCCTGCAGTGAATTGAATGCAGGCTCGTTCTGCATCTCCCAAGACGAAGGGATGTCTGAATCCCCTGTGGAGACAACAGAGAAAGACCTAGTCCTCCGCCTCATCGCGACCGGAGGCCTCACATCCTTTGAAAACTCGAGAGCTCCGCGGAGATCAATGCTTCCAAAGGAGACGATGCCTGACTCCTCTTGAAAATGGATAGGAGTCCCAGGATCCCTGTGGCACGTGGAAAGGGACCCTGGGTCTCCCGCCTCACGTGGAGACGCGTCCCAATTGCCATGCCAAGACTCGAGGAGAATCCCGAGGTGTCCCTCGCACCTAGGCAGGAGTCCTGACGTCGCTGAACAAACACGTGTCTGGAAGGGCCCTCCCCGTCGTAACTCGAGAATATACCCCAGGTTCCGGCCGCAACTCGAGAAAAACCATGAGACTTCCCCCTCGCCGCGAGATGAGGCCCGATTCCCCTGCACTGCGTGCAGAGCAATTCCGAGTTCCACATCTAGCCTGAAAGGAGCCTAGATTTCCTTGATGGCCCTCCAGAGAAAACCCAAGATCACTCTCTCAAGTCTAGAGGGATCCTGAGGTCACTATACCAACACGAAAGTGTTCCGTGGACCCCAAATCAACTCGAGATGAGAGCGTAGTCCCTGGCTTCGACTCAAGAGGAATACCAACTTTCCACAAGCACCTCAAGAGGAGGCTTCTCTCAGCTACAGGTATGTGAGAGGGACCCTGAATTTTTGGCCTCAAGTGTAATGGAAACCAAGATGTTCTGACTCGAAGTAAGGCCAGATATCCCTGCAGTGAATTGAATGCAGGCTAGTCTTGCATCTCCCAAGACGAAGGGATGTCTGAATCCCCTGTGGAGACCACAGAGAAAGACCTAGTCCTCCGCCTCATCGTGACCGGAGGCCTCACATCCTTTGAAAACTCGAGAGGTCTGCGGAGATCAATGCTTCCAAAGGAGACGATGCCTGACTCCTTTTGAAAATGGATAGAAGTCCCAGGATCACTGTGGCACGTGGAAAGGGACCCTGGGTCTCCCGCCTCACGGGGAGACGCGTCCCAATTGCCATGCCAAGACTCGAGGAGAATCCCGAGGTGTCCCTCGCACCTAGGCAGGAGTCCTGACGTCGCTGAACAAACACGTGTCTGGAAGGGCCCTCCCCGTCGTAACTCGAGAATATACCCCAGGTTCCGGCCGCAACTCGAGAAAAACCATGAGACTTCCCACTCGCCACGAGATGAGGCCCGTTTCCCCTGCACTGCGTGCAGAGCAATTCCGTGTTCCACATCAAACGAGAAAGGAGCCTTGATTTCCTTGATGGCCCTCCAGAGAAAACCCAAGATCATTGTCTCAATTCTAGAGGGATCCTGAGGTCACTCGAGCAACACGAAAAGCCTCCGTGGACCCCAAATCAACTCGAGATGAGAGCTTAGTCCCTGCCTTTGACTCAAGAGGAATACCAACTTTCCACAAGCACCTCAAGAGGACGCTTCTCTCAGCTACAGGTATGTGAGAAGGACCCTGAGTTTGTGGCCTCAAGTGGAATGGACACCGAGATGCTCTGACTCGAAGTAAGGCCGGATATCCCTGCAGTGAATTGAATGCAGGCTCGTCTTGCATCTCCCAAGACCAAGGGATGTCTGAATCCCCTGTGGAGACCACAGAGAAAGACCTAGTTCTCCGCCTCATCGCGACCGGAGGCCTCACATCCTTTGAAAACTCGAGAGGTCCGCGGAGATCAATGCTTCCAAAGGAGACGATGCCTGACTCCTCTTGAAAATGGATAGGAGCCCCAGGATCACTGTGGCACGTGGAAAGGGACCCTGGGTCTCCCGCCTCACGTGGAGACGCGTCCCAATTGCCATGCCAAGACTCGAGGAGAATCCCGAGGTGTCCCTCGCACCTAGGCAGGAGTCCTGACGTTGCTGAACAAACACGTGTCTGGAAGGGCCCTCCCCTGGGTAACTCGAGAATATACCCCAGGTCCGTCCGCAACTCGAGAAAAACCATGAGACTTCCCCATCGCCCCGAGATGAGGCCCGATTCCGTGCACTGCGTGCAGAGCAATTCCATGTTCCACATCAAATGTGAACGGAGCCTTGATTTCCTTGATGGCACTCCAGAGAAAACCCAAGATCACTGTCTCATGTCTAGACGGATCCTGAGGCAACTGGAGCAAAAGGAAAGGGCTCCGTGCACCCCAAGTCAACTCGAGATGAGAGCTTAGTCCCTGGCTTCGACTCAAGAGGAATACCAACTTTCCACAAGCACCTCAAGAGGAGGCTTCTCTCAGCCACAGGTATGTGAAAGGGACCCTGAGTTTGTGGCCTCAAGTGGAATGGACACATAGATTCTCTGACTCGAAGTAAGGCCGGATATCCCTGCAGTGAGTTGAATGCAGGCTTGTCTTGCATCTCCCAAGACGAAGGGATGTCTGAATCCCCTGTGGAGACGACAGAGAAAGACCTATTCCTCCGCCTCATCGCGACCGGAGGCCTCACATCCTTTGAAAACTCGAGAGTTCCGCGGAGATCAATGCTTCCAAAGGAGACGATGCCTGACTCCTCTTGAAAATGGATAGAAGTCCCAGGATCCCTGTGGCACATGGAAAGGGACCCTGGGTCTCCCGCCTCACTTGGAGACACGTCCCAATTGCCAGGCCAAGACTCGAGGAGATTCCCGAGGTGTCCCTCGCACCTAGGCAGGAGTCCTGACGTCGCTGAACAAACACGTGTCTGGAAGGGCCCTCCCCGTCGTAACTCGAGAATATACCCCAGGTTCTGGCTGCAGCTCGAGAAAAACCCTGAGACTTCCCCTCGCCGCGAGATGAGGCCCGATTCCCCTGCACTGCGAGGGGAGCAATTCCGTGTTCCACATCAAAAGTGAAAGGATCCTTGATTTCCTTGATGGCACTCCAGAGAAAACCCAAGATCACTGTCTCAAGTCTAGAGGGATCCTGAGGTCACTGTAGCAACACGAAAGGGCTCCGTGGACCCCAAATCAACTCGAGATGAGAGCTTAGTCCCTGGCTTCGACTCAAGAGGAATACCAACTTTCCACAAGCACCTCAAGAGGAGGCTTCTCTCAGCTACAGGTAAGTGAGAGGGCCCCTGAGTTTGTGGCCTCAAGTGGAATGGACACTGAGATGCTCTGACTCGAAGTAAGGCCGGATATCCCCGCAGTGAATTGAATGCAGGCTCGTCTTGTATCTCCCAAGACGAAGGGATGTCTGAATCCCCTGTGGAGACCACAGAGAAAGACCTAATTCTCCGCCTCATCGCGAGCGGAGGCCTCACATCCTTTGAAAACTCGAGAGGTCTGCGGAGATCAATGCTTCCAAAGGAGACGATGCCTGACTCCTCTTGAAAATGGATAGGAGTCCCAGGATCCCTGTGGCACGTGGAAAGGGACCCTGGGTCTCCCGCCTCAAGTGGAGACGCATCGCAATTGCCATGCCAAGACTCGAGGAGAATCCCGAGGTGTCCCTCGCACCTAGGCAGGAGTCCTGACGTCACTGAACAAACACTTGTCTGGAAGGGCCCTCCCCGTCGTAACTCGAGAATATACCCCAGGTTCCGGCCGCAACTCGAGAAAAACCATGAGACTTCCCCCTCGCCGCGAGATGAGGCCCTATTCCCCTGCATTGCGAGCAGAGCAGTTCCGTGTTCCACATCAAACGTGAAAGGAGCCTTGATTTCCTCGATGGCACTCCAGAGAAAACCCAAGATCACTGTCTCAAGTCTAGAGGGATCCTGAGGTAACTGGAGCAACACGAAAGGGCTCCGTGGACCCCAAATCAACGCGAGATGAGAGCTTAGTCCCTGGCTTCGACTCAAGAGGAATACCAACTTTCCACAAGCACCTCAAGAGGAGGCTTCTCTCAGCCACAGGTATGTGAGAAGGTCCCTGAGTTTTGTGGCCTCAAGTGGAATGGACACCGAGATGCACTGACTCAAAATAAGGCCGGATATCCCTGAAGTGAAATGAATGCAGGCTCGTCTTGCATCTTCCAAGACGAAGGGATGTCTGAATCCCCTGTGGAGACCACAGAGAAAGACTTAGTCCTGCGCCTCATCGCGACCGGAGGCCTCACATCATTTGAAAACTCGAGAGGTCCGTGGAGATCAATGCTTCCAAAGGAGACGATGCCTGCCTCTTCTTGAAAATGGATAGGAGTCCCAGGATCTCTGTGGCACGTGGAAAGGGACCCTGGGTCTCCCGCCTCACGTGGAGACGCGTCCCAATTGCCATGCCAAGACTCGAGGAGAATCCCGAGGTGTCCATTGCACCTAGGCAGGAGTCCTGACGTCGCTGAACAAACACGTGTGTGGAAGGGCCCTCCCCATCGTAACTCGAGAATATACCCCTGGTTCCGGCCGTTACTCGAGAAAAACCATGAGACTTCCCACTCGCCGCGAGATGAGGCCCGATTCCCCTACACTGCGTGCAGAGCAATTCCGTGTTTCAAATCAAACGTTAAAGGAGCCTTGATTTCCTTGATGGCACTCCAGAGAAAACCCAAGATCACTGTCTCAAGTCTAGAGGGATCCTGAGGTCACTGTAGCAACACGAAAGGGCTCCGTGGACACCAAATCAACTCGAGATGAGAGCTTAGTCCCTGGCTTCGACTCAAGAGGAATACCAACTATCCACAAGCCCCTGAAGAGTTGGCTTCTCTCAGCCACAGGTATGTGAGAAGGACCCTGAGTTTGTGGCCTCAAGTGGAATGGACACCGAGATGCTCTGACTCGAAGTAAGGCCGGATATCCCTGCAGTGAATTGAATGCAGGCTCGTCTTGCATCTCCCAAGACGAAGGGATGTCTGAATCCCCTGTGGAGACCACAGAGAAAGACCTAGTTCTCCGCCTCATCGTGACCGGAGGCCTCACATCCTTTGAAAACTCGAGAGGTCCGCGGAGATCAATGCTTCCAAAGGAGACGATGCCTGACTCTTCTTGAAAATGGATAGGAGTCCCAGGATCCCTGTGGCACGTGGAAAGGGACCCTGGGACTCCTGTCTCACGTGGAGACGCGTCCCAATTGCCATGCCAAGACTCGAGGAGAATACCGAGGTGTCCCTCGCACCTAGGCAGGAGTCCTGACGTCGCTGAACAAACACGTGTCTGGAAGGGACCTCCCCGTCGTAACTCGAGAATATACCCCTGGTTCCGGCCGCAACTCGAGAAAAACCATGAGACTTCCCCCTCGCCGCGAGATGAGGCCAGATTCCCCAGCACTGCGTGCAGAGCAATTCCGTGTTCCACATCAAACGTGAAAGGAGCCTTGATTTCCTTGATGGCACTCCATAGGAAACCCAAGATCACTCTCTCAAGTCTAGAGGGATCCTGAGGTCACTGTAGCAACACGAACGGGCTCCGTGGACCCCAGATCAACTCGAGATGAGAGCTTAGTCCCTGGCTTCGACTCAAGAGGAATACCAACTTTTCACAAGCACCACAAGAGGAGGCTTCTCTCAGCTACAGTTATGAGAGAGGGACCCTGAGTTTGTGGCCTCAAGTGGAATGGACACCGAGATGCTCTGACTCGAAGTAAGGCCGGATATCCCTGCAGTGAATTGAATGCAGGCTCGTCTTGCATCTCCCAAGACGAAGGGATGTCTGAATCACCTGTGGAGACCACAGAGAAAGACCTAGTTCTCTTTCCTCATCGCGACCGGAGGCCTCACATTCTTTGAAAACTCGAGAGGTCCGCAGATATCAATGCTTCCAAAGGAGACGATGCCTGACTTCTCTTGAAAATGGATAGGAGTTCCAGGAGGCCTGTGGCACGTGGAAAGGGACCCTGGGTCTCCCGCCTCACATGGAGACGCGTCCCAATTGCCATGCCAAGACTCGAGGAGAAGCCCGAGGTGTCCCTTGCACCTAGGCAGGAGTCCTGACGTTGCTGAACAAACACGTGTCTGGAAGGGCCCTCCCCGTGGTAACTCGAGAATATACCCCAGGTTCGGTCCGCAACTCGAGAAAAACAATGAGACTTCCCCCTCGCCGCGAGATGAGGCCCGATTACCCTGCACTGCGTGCAGAGTAATTCCGTATTCCACATCAAACGTGAAAGGAGCCTTGATTTCCTTGATGGCACTCCAGAGAAAACCCAAGATCACTGTCTCAATTCTAGAGGGAACCTGAGGTCACTGGAGCAACACGAAAGGGCTCCGTGGACCCCAAATCAACTCGAGATGAGAGCTTAGTGTCTGGCTTCGACTCAAGACGATTACCAATTTTCCACAAGCACCTCAAGAGGAGGCTTGTCTCAGCTACAGGAATGTGAGAGGGACCCTGAGTTTGTGGCCTCCAGTGGAATGGACACCGAAAGGCTCTGACTCGAATTAAGGCCGGATATCCCTGCAGTGAATGGAAAGCAGGCTCGTCTTGCATCTCCCAAGACGAAGGGATGTCTGAATCCCCTGTGGAGACCACAGAGAAAGAACTAGTTCTCCGCCTCATCGCAACCGGAGGCCTCACATACTTTGAAAATTCTAGAGGTCCGCGGAGATCAATGCTTCCAAAGGAGACGATGCCTGACTCCTCTTGAAAATGGATAGGAGTCCCAGGATCCCTGTGGCACGTGGAAAGGGACCCTGGGTCTCCCGCCTCAGGTGGAGTCGCGTCCCAATTGCCATGCCAAGACGCGAGGAGAATTCCGAGGTGTCCCTCGCACCTAGGCAGGAGTCCTGACGTTGCTGAACAAACACGTGTCTGGAAGGGCCCTCCCCGTGGTAACTCGAGAATATACCCCAGGGTCCGGCCGAAACTCGAGTAAAACAATGAGACTTCCCCCTCGCCCCGAGATGAGGCCCGATTCCGTGCACTGCGTGCAGAGCAATTCCGTGTTCCACATCAAATGTGAACGGAGCCTTGATTTCCTTGATGGCACTCCAGAGAAAACCCAAGATCACTGTCTCAAGTCTAGAGGGATCCTGAGGTAACTGGAGCAACACGAAAGGGCTCCGTGGACCCCAAATCAACGCGAGATGAGAGCTTAGTCCCTGGCTTCGACTCAAGAGGAATACCAACTTTCCACAAGCACCTCAAGAGGAGGCTTCTCTCAGCTACAGGTATGTGAGAGGGACCCTGAGTTTGTGGCCTCAAGTGGAATGGACACATAGATTCTCTGACTCGAAGTAAGGCCGGATATCCCTGCAGTGAATTGAATGCAGGCTTGTCTTGCATCTCCCAAGACGAAGGGATGTCTGAATCCCCAGGGGAAACCACAGAGAAAGACCTAGTTCTCCGCCTCATCGCGAGCTGAGGCCTCACATCGTTTGAAAACTCGAGAGGTCCGCGGAGATCAATGCTTCCAAAGGAGACGATGCCTGACTCCTCTTGAAAATGGATAGGAGTCCCAGGATCCCTGTGGCACGTGGAAAGGGACCCTGGGTCTCCCGCCTCACGTGGAGACGCGTCCCAATTGCCATGCCAAGACTCGAGGAGAATCCCGAGGTGTCCCTCGCACCTAGGCATGAGTCCTGACGTCCCTGAACAAACACGTGTCTGGAAGGGAAACCCCCGTCGTAACTCGAGAATATACCCCACGTTCCGGCCACAACTCGAGAAAAACCATGAGACTTCCCCCTCGCCGTGAGATGAGGCCCGATTCCCCTACACTGTGTGCAGAGCAATTCCGTGTTCCACATCAAACGTGAAAGGAGCCTTGATTTCCTTGATGGCACTCCAGAGAAAACCCAAGATCACTGTCTCAAGTCTAGAGGGATCCTGAGGTCACTGAATCAACACGAAAGGGCTTCGTGGAGCCCAAATCCACTCGAGATGAGAGCTTAGTCCCTGGCTTCGACTCAAGAGGAATACCAACTTTCCACAAGCACCTCAAGAGGAGGCTTCTCTCAGCTACAGGTATGTGAGAGGGACCCTGAGTTTGTGGCCTCAAGTGGAATGGACACCGAGATGCTCTGACTCGAAGTAAGGCCGCATATCCCTGCAGTGAATTGAAAGCAGTTTTGCCTTTCATCTCCCAAGACGAAGGGATCTCTGAATCCCCTCCGGAGACCACAGAGAAAGAACTAGTTCTCTGCCTCTTCGCGACCGGAGGCCTCACATCCTTTGAAAATTGGAGAGGTCCGCGGAGATCAATGCTTCCAAAGGAGACAATGCCTGACTCCTCTTGAAAATGGATAGGAGTCCCAGGATCCCTGTGGCACGTGGAAAGGGACCCTGGGTCTCCCGCGTCACGTGGAGACGCGTCCCAATTGCCATGCCAAGACTCGAGGAGAATACCGAGGTGTCCCTCGCACCTAGGCAGGAGTCCTGACTTCGCTGAAAAAACACGTGTCTGGAAGGGCCCTCCCCGTCGTAACTCGAGAATATACCCCAGGTTCTGGCTGCAACTCGAGAAAAACCATGAGACTTCCCCCTCGCCGCGAGATGAGGCCCGATTCCCCTGCACTGCGTGCGGAGCAATTCCGTGTTCCACATCAAACGTGAAAGGATCCTTGATTTCTTTGATGGCACTCCAGAGAAAACCCAAGATCACTGTCTCAAGTCTAGAGGGATCCTGAGGTCACTCGAGCAACACGAAAATCCTCCGTGGACCCCAAATCAACTCGAGATGAGAGCTTAGTCCCTGGCTTCAACTCAAGAGGAATACCAACTTTCCACAAGCACCTCAAGAGGACGCTTCTCTCAGCTACAGGTATGTGAGAGGGACCATGAGTTTCTGGCCTCAAGGGGAATGGACACCGAGATGCTCTGAATCGAAGTAAGGACAGATATCCCTGCAGTGAATTGTATGCAGGCTCGTCTTCCATCTCCCAAGACGAAGGGATGTCTGAATCAACTGTGGAGACAACATAGAAAGACCTAGTTCTCGCCACATCGCGACTGGAGGCCTCACATCCTTTGAAAACTGGAGAGGTCCGAGGAGATCAATGCTTCCAAAGGAAACGATGCCTGACTCCTCTTGAAAATGGATAGGATTCCCAGGACCCTGTGGCACGTGGAAAGGGACACTGGGTCTCCCGCCTCACCTGGAGACGCGTCCCAATTGCCATGCCAAGCCGCGGGGAGAATACCGAGGTGTCCATCGAACATAGGCATGGGTCTGACGTCGCTGAACAAACACGTGTCTGGAAGGGAAACCTCCGTCGTAACTCGAGAATATACCCCAGGTTCTGGCCGCAACTCGAGAAAAACCATGAGACTTCCCCCTCGCAGCGTGATGAGGCCCGATTACCCTGCACTGCGTGAAGAGCAATTCCATGTTCCACATCAAACGTGAAAGGAGCCTTGATTTCCTTGATGGCACTCCAGAGAAAACACAAGAACACTGTCTCAATTCTAGAGGGATCCTGAGGTCACTGGAGCAACACGAAAGGGCTCCGTGGACCCCAAATCAACTCGAGATGAGAGCTTAGTGTCTGGCTTCGACTCAAGAGGATTACCAACTTTCCACAAGCACCTCAAGAGGAGGCTTCTCTCAGCTACAGGTATCTGAGAGGGACCCTGAATTTGTGGCCTCAAGTGGAATGGACACCGAGATGCTCTGACTCGAAGTAAGGCCGGATATCCCTGCAGTGTATTGAATGCAGGCTCGTCTTGCATCTCCCAAGATGAATGGATGTCTGAATCCCCTGTGGAGAACACAGAGAAAGACCTAGTTCTCCGCCTCATCGCGACGGGAGGCCTCACATCCTTTGAAAACTCAAGAGGTCTGTGGAGATCAATGCTTCCAAAGGAGACGATGCCTGACTCCTCTTGAATATGCATAGGAGTCCCAGGATCCCTGTGGCACGTGGAAAGGGACCCTGGGTCTCCCGCGTCACGTGGTGACGCGTCCCAATTGCCATGCCAAGATTCGAGGAGAATCCCGAGGTGTCCCTCACACCTAGGCAGGAGTTCTGACGTCGCTGAACAAACACGTGTCTGGAAGGGCCCTCCCCGTCGTAACTCGAGAATATACCCCAGGGTCCGTCCGCAACTCGAGAAAAATCATGAGACTTCCCACTCGCCCCGAGATGAGGCCCGAATCCGTGCACTGCGTGCAGAGCAATTCCGTGTTCCACATCAAATGTGAACAGAGACTTGATTTCCTTGATGGCACTCCAGAGAAAACCCGAGATCACTGTCTCAAGTCTAAAGGGATCCTGAGGTCACTGGAATAACACGAAAGGGCTCCGTGGACCGCAAATCAACTCAAGATGAGAGCTTAGTCTCTGGCTTCGACTCAAGAGGAATACCAACTTTCCACAAACACCTCAAGAGGAGGCTTCTCTCAGCTACAGGTATGTGAGAGGGACCCTGAGTTTGTGGCCTCAAGTGGAATGGACACCGAGATGCTCTGACTCGAAGTAAGGCCGGATATCCCTGCAGTGAATTGAATGCAGGCTCGTCTTGCATCTCCCAAGACGACGGGATGTCTGAATCCCCTGTGGAGACCACAAAGAAAGACCTAATTCTCCGCCTCATCGCGACCGGAGGCCTCACATCCTTTGAAAACTCGAGAGGTTCGCGGAGATCAATGCTCCCAAAGGAGAGGATTCCAGACTCCTCTTGAAAATGGATAGGAGTCCCAGGATCCGTGTGGCACGTGGAAAGGGACACTGGGTCTCCCGCCTCACGTGGAGTCGCGTCCCCATTGCCATGCCAAGACTCGAGGAGAATCCCGAGGTGTCCTCCCACCTAGGCAGGAGTCCTGACGTCGCTGAACAAACACGTGTCTGGAAGGGCCCTCCCCGTCGTAACTCGAGCATATACCCCAGGTTTCGGCCGCAACCAGAGAAAAACCATGAGACTTCCCCCTCGCCGCGAGATGAAGCCCGATTCCCCTGCACTGCGTGCAGAGCAATTCCGTGTTCCACATCAAACGAGAAAGGAGCCTTGATTTCCTTGATGGCACTCCAGAGAAAACCCAAGATCACTGTCTCAAGGCTAGAGGGATCCTGAGGTCACTGGAGCAACACGAAAGGGCTCCATGGACCCCAAATCAACCCTAGATGAGAGCTTAGTCCCTGGCTTCGACTCTAGAGGAATACGAACTTTCCACAAGCACCTCAAGAGGAGGCTTCTCTCAGCTACAGGTATGTGAGAGGGACCCTTAGTTTGTGGCCTCAAGTGGAATGGACACCGAGATGCTCTGACTCGAAGTAATGCCAGATATCTCAATAGTTAATTGAATGCAGGCTCGTCTTGCATCTCCCAAGACGAAGGGATGTCTGAATCCCCTGTGGAGACGACAGAGAAAGACCTAGTTCTCCGCCTCATCGAGACCGGAGGCCTCACATCCTTTGAAAATTCGAGAGGTCTGCGAAGATCAATGCTTCCAAAGGAGACGATGCCTGACTCTTCTTGAAAATGGATAGGAGTCCCAGGATCCATGTGGCACGTGGAAAGGGACCCTGGGTCTCCCTCCTCACGTGGAGACGCGTCCCAAATGCCATGCCAATACTCGAGGAGAATACCGAGGTGTCCCTCGCACCTAGGCAGTAGTCCTGACGTCGCTGAACAAACACGTGTCTGGAAGGGCCCTCCCCGTCGTAACTCGATAATATACCCCAGGTTCCGGAGGCAACTCGAGAAAAACCATGAGACTTCCCCCTCGCCGCGAGATGAGGCCCGATTCCCCTGCACTGCGTGCAGAGCAATTCCGTGTTCCACATCAAACGTGAACGGAGCCTTGATTTCCTTGATGGCACTCCAGAGAAAACCCAAGATCACTGTCTCAAGTCTACAGGGATCCTGAGGTCACTGGAGCAACACGAAAGGCTCCATGGACTCCAAATCAACTCGAGATGAGAGCTTAGTCCTTGGCTTCGACTCAAGAGGAATACCAACTTTCCACAAGCACCTCAAGAGGAGGCTTCTCTCAGCTACAGGTATGTGAGAGGGACCCTGAGTTTGTGGCCTCAAGTGGAATGGACACCGAGATGCTCTGACTTGAAGTAAGGCCGGATTTCCCTGCTGTGAATTGAATGCAGGCTCGTCTTGCATCTCCCAAGACGAAGGGACGTCTGAATCCCCTGTGGAGACGACAGAGAAAGACCTAGTCCTCCACCTCATCGCGACCGGAGGCCTCACATCCTTTGAAAACTCGAGAGGTCTGCGGAGATCAATGCTTCCAAAGGAGACGATGCCTGACTCTTCTTGAAAATGGATAGGAGTCCCAGGATCCCTGTGGCACGTGGAAAGGGAAACTAGGTCTCCCGCCTCACGTGGAGAATCGTCCGAATTGCCATGCCAAGACTCGAGGAGAATCCCGAGGTGTCCCTCGCACCTAGGCAGGAGTCCTGACGTCGCTGAACAAACACGTGTCTGGAATGGCCCTACCCGTCGTAACTCGAGAATATACCCCAGGTTCCGGCCGCAACTCGAGAAAAACCATTAGACTTCCCCCTCGCAGCGAGATGAGGCCCGATTCCCCTGCACTGCCTGCAAAGCAATTCCGTGTTCCACATCAAACGTGAAAGGAGACTTGATTTCCTTGATGGCACTCCAGAGAAAACCCAAGATCACTGTCTCATGTCTAGAGGGATCCTGAGGTCACTGGAGCAACATGAAAGGGCTCCGTGGACCCCAAATCAACTCGAGATGAGAGCTTAGTCCCTGGCTTCGACTCAAGAGGAATACCAACTTTCCAGAAGCCCCTCAAGAGGAGGCTTCTCTCAGCTACAGGTATGTGAGAGGGACCCTGAGTTTGTGGCCTCAAGTGGAATGGACACAGAGATGCTCTGACTCGAGGTAAGGCCGGATATCCCTGCAGTGAATTGAATGCAGCCTCGTCTTGCATCTCCCAAGACGAAGGGATGTCTGAATCCCCTGTGGAGACGACAGAGAAAGACCTAGTCCTCCGCCTCATCGCGACAGGAGGCCTCACATCCTTTCAAAACTCGAGAGATCCGCGGAGATCAATGCTTCCAAAGGAAACGATGCCTGACTCCTCTTGAAAATGGATAGGAGTCCCAGGATCCCTGTGGCACGTGGAAAGGGACCCTGCATCTCCCGCCTCACATGGAGACGCGTCCCAATTGCCATGCCAAGAATCGAGGAGAATCCCGAGGTGTCCCTCGCACCTAGGCAGGAGTCCTCACGTCGCTGAACAAACACGTGTCTGGAAGGGCCCTCCCCGTAGTAACTTTAGAATGTACCTCAGGTTCCGGCCGCAACTCGAGAAAAACCATGAGACTTCCCCCTCGCCGCGAGATGAGGCCCGATTCCCCTGCACTGCACGCAGAGCAATTCCATGTTCCACATCAAACGTGAAAGGAGCCTTGATTTCCTTGATGGCACTCCAGAGAAAAGCCAAGATCACTGTCTCAAGTCTAGAGCGATCATGAGGTCACTGGAGCAACATGAAAGGGCTCCGTGCACCCCAAATCAACTCGAGATGAGAGCTTAGTCCCTGGCTTCGACTGAAGAGGAATACTAACTTTCCACAAGCACCTCAAGTGGAGGCTTCTCTCAGGTACAGCTACGTGAGAGGGACCCTGAGTTTGGGGCCTCAAGTGGAATGGACACCGAGATTCTCTGACTCGAATTAAGGCAGGATATCCCTGCAGTGAATTGAATGCAGGCTCGTCTTGCATCTCCCAAGACGAAGGGATGTCTGAATCCCCTGTGGAGACCACAGAGAAAGACCTAGTCCTCCGCCTCAACACGACCGGAGGCCTCACATCCTTTGAAAACTCGAGAGGTCCGTGGAGATCAATGCTTCCAAAGGAGACGATGCCTGACTCCTCTTGAAAATGGATAGGAGTCCCAGGATCCCTGTGGCACGTGGAAAGGGACGCTGGGTCTCCCGCCTCACGTGGAGACGCGTCCCAATTGCCATGCCAAGACTCGAGGAGAATCCCGAGGTGTCCCTCGCACCTAGGCAGGAGTCCTGACGTCGCTGAACAAACACGTGTCTGGAAGGGCCCTCCCCGTGGTAACTCGAGAATATAACCCAGGTTCGGTCCGCAACTCGATAAAAACAATGAGACTTCCCCCTCGCCGCGAGATGAGGCCCGATTACCCTGCACTGCGTGCAGAGCAATTCCGTATTCCACATCAAACGTGAAAGGAGCCTTGATTTCCTTGATGGCACTCCAGAGAAAACCCAAGATCACTGTCTCAATTCTAGAGGGATCCTGAGGTCACTGGAGCAACACGAAAGGGCTCCGTGGACCCCAAATCAACTCGAGATGAGAGCTTAGTGTCTGGCTTCGACACAAGAGGATTACCAATTTTCCACAAGCACCTCAAGAGGAGGCTTCTCTCAGCTACAGGTATGTGAGAGGGACCCTGAGTTTGTGGCCTCAAGTGGACTGGACACCGAGATGCTCTGACTGGAAGTAAGGCCGGATATCCCTGCAGTGAATTGAATGCAGGCTCGTCTTGCATCTCCCAAGACGAAGGGATGTCTGAATCCCCTGTGGAGACCACAGAGAAAGACCTAGTTCTCCGCCTCATCGCGACCGGAGGCCTCACATCCTTTGAAAATTCGAGAGGTCCGCGGAGATCAATGCTTCCAAAGGAGACGATGCCTGACTCCTCTTGAAAATGGATAGGAGTCCCAGGATCCCTGTGGCACGTGGAAAGGGACCCTGGGTCTCCCGCCTCACTTGGAGACGCGTCCCAATTGCCATGCCAAGACTCGAGGAGAATCCCGAGGTGTCACTCGCACCTAGGCATGAGTCCTGACGTCGCTGAACAAACACGTGTCTGGAAGGGCCCGCGCAGTCGTAACTCGAGAATATACCGCAGGTTCCGGCCGCATCTCGAGAAAAACCATGAGACTTCTTCTCGCCACAACATGAGGCCCGATTCCCCTGCACTGCGTGCAGAGCAATTCCGTGTTCCACATCAAACGTGAAAGGAGCCTTGATTTCCTTGATGGCACTCCAAAGAAAACCCAAGATCACTGTCTCAAGTATAGAGGGATCCTGAGGTCAATGGAGCAACACGAAAGGGCTCCGTGGACCCCAAATCAACTCGAGATTAGAGCTTAGTCCCTGGCTTCAACTCAAGTGGAATACCAACTTTCAACAAGCACGTCAAGAGGAGGCTTCTCTCAGATACAGGTATGTGAGAGGGACCATGAGTTTCTGGCCTCAAGTGGAATGGACACCGAGATACTCTGACTCGAAGTAAGGACAGATATCCCTGCAGTGAACTGAATGAAGGCTTGTCTTGCATCTCCCAAGACGAAGGGATGTCTGAATCCCCTGTGGAGACCACAGAGAAAGACCTAGTTCTCCGCCTCATCGCGACCGGAGGCCTCACATCCTTTGAAAACTCGAGAGGTCCGAGGAGATCAATGCTTCCAAAGGAAACGATGCCTGACTCCTCTTGAAAATGGATAGGATTCCCAGGACCCTGTGGCACGTGGAAAGGGACACTGGGTCTCCCGCCTCACGTGGAGACGCGTCCCAATTGCCATGCCAAGCCGCGGGGAGAATACCGAGGTGTCCATCGAACCTAGGCATGGGTCTGACGTCGCTGAACAAACACGTGTCTGGAAGGGAAACCCCTGTCGTAACTCGAGAATATACCCCAGGTTCCGGCCACAACTCGAGAAAAACCATGAGACTTCCCCCTCGCCGTGAGATGAGGCCCGATTCCCCTGCACTGCGTGCAGAGCAATTCCGTGTTCCAC
This sequence comes from Dama dama, assembly GCF_033118175.1. NCBI lineage: Eukaryota > Metazoa > Chordata > Mammalia > Artiodactyla > Cervidae > Dama > Dama dama. The sequence goes on along the minus strand of NC_083697.1, from coordinate 4,898,053 downwards.
ATCAAACGTGAAAGGAGCCTTGATTTCCTTGATGGCACTCCAGAGAAAACCCAAGATCACTGTCTCAAGTCTAGAGGAATCCTGAGGTAACTGGAGCAACAAGAAAATGCTCCGTGGACCCCAAATCAACTCGAGATGAGAGCTTAGTCCCTGGCTTCAACTCAAGAGGAATACCAACTTTCCACAAGCACCTCAAGAGGAGGCTTCTCTTAGCTACAGTTATGTGAGAGGGACCCTGAGTTTGTGGCCTCAAGTGGAATGGACACCGAGATGCTCTGACTCGAAGTAAGGCCGGATATCCCTGCAGTGAATTGAATGCAGGCTCGTCTTGCATCTCCCAAGACGAAGGGATGCCTGAATCACCTGTGGAGACCACAGAAAAAAAACCTATTTCTCCGCCTCATCGCGGCCGGAGACCTCAAATCCTTTGAAAATTCGAAAGGTCCGCGGAGATCAATGTTTCCAAAGGAGACGATGCCTGACTCCTCTTGAAAATGGATAGGAGTCCCAGGATCACTGTGGCATGTGGAAAGGGACCCTGGGTCTCCCGCCTCACGTGGAGACGCGTCCCAATTGCCATGCCAAGACTCGAGGAGAATCCCGAGGTGTCCCTCGCACCTAGGCCCGAGTCCTGGCGTCGCTGAACAAACACATGTCTGGAAGGGCTCTCCCCGTCGTAACTCAAGAATATACCCCAGGGTCCGTCCGCAACTCGAGAAAAACCATGAGACTTCCCCCTCGCCACGATATGAGGCCTGATTCCCCTGCACTGCGTACAGAGCAATTCCGTGTTCCACATCAAACGTGAAAGGAGACTTGATTTCCTTGATGGCACTCCAGAGAAAACCCAAGATCACTGTCTCAAGTCTAGAGGGATCCTGATGTCACTGGAGCAACACGATTGGGCTCAGTGGACCCCAAATCAACTCGAGATGAGAGCTTAGTCCCTGGCATCGACTCAAGAGGAATACCAACTTTCCACAAGCACCTCAAGACGAGGCTTCTCTCAGCTACAGGTATGGGAGAGGGACCCTGAGTTTGTGGCCTCAAGTGGAATGGACACCGAGATGGTCTGACTCGAAGTAAGGCCGGATATCCCTGCAGTGAATTGAATGCAGGCTCGTCTTGCATCTCCCAAGACGAAGGGATATCTGAATCCCCTGTGGAGACTACAGAGAAAGACCTAGTTCTCCGCCTCATCGCGGCCGGAGTCCTCACATCCTTTGAAAACTCTAGAGGTCCGCAGAGATCAATGCTTCCAAAGGAGACGATGCCTGACTCCTCTTGAAAATGGATAGGAGTTCCAGGACTCCTGTGGAACTTGGAAAGGGACACTTGGTCTCCCGCCTCACGTGGAGACGCGTCCCAATTGCCATGCCAAGACTCGAAGAGAATACCGATGTGCCCCTAGCACCTAGGCAGGAGTCCTGACGTCGCTGAACAAACACGTGTCTGGAAGGGCCCTCCCCGTGGTAACTCGAGAATATACCCCAGGTTTGGTCCGCAACTCGAGAAAAACCATGAGACTTCCCATTCGCCCCGAGATGAGCCCCGATTACCCTGCACTGCGTGCAGAGGAATTCCGTATTCGACATCAAACGTGAAAGGAGCCTTGATTTCCTTGATGGCACTCCAGAGAAAACCGAAGATCACTGTCTCAATTCTATAGGGATCCTGAGGTCACTGGAGCAACACGAAAGGGCTCCGTGGACCCCAAATCAACTCAAGATGAGAGCTTAGTCCCTGGCTTCGACTTAAGAGGATTACCAATTTTCCACAAGCACCACAAGAGGAGGCCTCTCTCAGCTACAGGTAGGTGAGAGGGACCCTGAGTATGTGGCCTCAAGTGGAATGGACACCGAGATGCTCTGACTCGAAGTAAGGCCGGATATCCCTGCAGTGAAGTGAATGCAGGCTCGTCTTGCATCTCCCAAGAAGAAGGGATGTCTGAATCCCCTGTGGAGGCCACAGAGAAAGACCTAGTTCTCCGCCTCATCGCGACCGGAGTCCTCACATCCTTTGAAAACTCGAGAGGTCCGCGGAGATCAATGTTTCCAAAGGAGACGATGCCTGACTCCTCTTGAAAATGGATAGGAGTCCCAGGATCCCTGTGGCACGTGGAAAGGGACGCTGGGTCTCCCGCCTCACGTGGAGACGCGTCCCAATTGCCATGCCAAGACTCGAGGAGAATCCCGAGGTGTCCCTCGCACCTAGGCCCGAGTCCTGGCGTCGCTGAACAAACACATGTCTGGAAGGGCTCTCCCCGTCGTAACTCAAGAATATACCCCAGGGTCCGTCCGCAACTCGAGAAAAACCATGAGACTTCCCCCTCGCCCCGAGATGAGGCCCGATTCCGTGCACTGCGTGCAGAGCAATTCCGTGTTCCACATCAAATGTGAACGGAGCCTTGATTTCCTTGATGGCACTCCAGAGAAAACCCAAGATCACTGTCTCAAGTTTAGAGGGATCCTGAGGTAACTGGAGCAACACGAAAATGCTCCGTGCACCCCAAATCAACTCGAGATGAGAGCTTAGTCCCTGGCTTCGACTCAAGAGGAATACCAACTTTCCACAAGCACCTCAAGAGGAGGCTTCTCTCAGCTACAGGTATGTGAGAGGGACCCTGAGTTTGTGGCCTCAAGTGGAATGGACACAGAGTTTCTCTGACTCGAAGTAAGGCCGGATATCCCTGCAGTGAATTGAATGCAGGCTCGTCTTGCATCTCCCAAGACGAAGGGATGTCTGAATCCCCAGTGGAGACCACAGAGAAAGACTTAGTTCTCCACCTCATCGTGACCGGAGGCCTCACATCCTTTGAAAACTCGAGATGTCTGGGGAGATCAATGCTTCCAAAGGAGACGATGCCTGACTCCTCTTGAAAATGAATAGGAGTCCCAGGATCCCTGTGGCTCGTGGAAAGGGACACTGGGTCTCCCGCCTCACGTGGAGACGCGTCCCAATTGCCATGCCAAGACTCGAGGAGAATCCCGAGGTGTCCCTCGCACCTAGGCAGGAGTCCTGATGTCGCTGAACAAACACGTGTCTGGAAGGGCTCTCCCCGTCGTAACTCGAGAATATACCCCTGGTTCCGGCCGCAACTAGAGAAAAACCATGAGACTTCCACCTCGCCACGAGATGAGGCCCGAATCCCCTGCACTGCGTGCTGAGCAATTCCGTGTTCCACATCAAACGTGAAAGGAGACTTGATTTCATTCATGGCGCTCCAGAGAAAACCCAAGATCCCTGTCTCAAGTCTAGAGGGATCCTGAAGTCACTGGAGGTACACGAAAGGGCTCCATGGAAACCAAATCAACTCGAGATGAGAGCTTAGTCCCTGGCTTCGACTCAAGAGGAATACCAACTTTTCACAAGCACCTCAAGAGGAGGCTTCTCTCAGCTACAGGTATGTGAGAGGGACCCTGAGTTTGTGGCCTCAAGTGGAATGGACACCGAGATGCTCTGACTCGGAGTAAGGCCGGATATCCCTGCAGTGAATTGAATGCCGGTTCGTCTTGCATTTCCCAAGACGAATGGATGTCTGAATCCCCTGTGGAGACCACAGAGAAAGACCTAGTTCTCCGCCTCATCGCGACCGGAGGCCTCACATCCTTTTAAAACTGGAGAGGTCCGAGGAGATCAATGCTTCCAAAGGAGACGATGCCAGACTCCTCTTGAAAATGGATAGGAGTCCCAGGACCCTGTGGCACGTGGAAAGGGACACTGGGTCTCCCGCCTCACCTGGAGACGCGTCCCAATTGCTATGCCAAATCGCGGGGAGAATAACGAGGTGTCCATCGAACCTAGGCAGGAGTCCTGACGTCGCTGAACAAACACATGTCTGGAAGGGCCCTCCCCGTCGTAACTCGAGAATATACCCAGGTTCCGGCCGCAACTCGAGGAAAAATATGAGAGTTCCCCCTCGCCACGAGATGAGGCCCGATTCCCCTGCACTGCGTGCAGAGCAATTCCGTGTTCCACATCAAACGTGAAAGGAGACTTGATTTCCTTGATGGCACTACAGAGAAAACCCAAGATCACTGTCTCAAGTCTAGAGGGATCCTGAGGTCACTGGAGCAACACGAATTGGCTCAGTGGACCCCAAATCAACTCGAGATGAGAGCTTAGTCCCTGGCATCGACTCAAGAGAAATACCAACTTTCCACAAGCACCTCAAGACGAGGCTTCTCTCAGCTACAGGTATGGGAGAGGGACCCTGAGTTTGTGGCCTCAAGTGGAATGGACACCGAGATACTCTGATTCGAAGTAAGGCCGGATATCCCTGCAGTGAATTGAATGCAGGCTCGTCTTGCATCTCCCAAGACGAAGGGATGTCTGAATCCCCTGTGGATACTACAGAGAAAGACCTAGTTCTCCGACTCATCGCGGCCGGAGGCCTCACATCCTTTGAAAACTCTAGAGGTCCGTGGAGATCAATGCTTCCAAAGGAGACGATGCCTGACTCCTCTTGAAAATGGATAGGAGTTCCAGGACTCCTGTGGAACTTGGAAAGGGACCCTTGGTCTCCCGCCTCACGTGGAGACGCATCCCAATTGCCATGCCAAGACTCGAAGAGAATACCGATGTGCCCCTAGCACCTAGGCAGGAGTCCTGACGTCGCTGAACAAACACGTGTCTGGAAGGGCCCTTCCCTTCTAACTCGAGTATATACCCCAGGGTCCGTCCGCAACTCAAGAAAAACCATGAGACTTCCCATTCGCCCCGAGATGAGGCCCGATTCCCTAGCACTGGGTGCAGAGCAATACCGTGTTCCACATCAAATGTGAACGGAGCCTTGATTTCCTTGATGGCACTCCAGAGAAAACCCAAGATCACTGTCTCAAGTCTAGAGCGATCCTGAGGTAACTGGAGCAGTACGAAAATGCTCCGTGGACCCTAAATCAACTCGAGATGAGAGCTTAGTCCCTGGCTTAAACCCAGGAAGAATACCAACTTTCCACAAGCACCACAAGAGGAGGCTTCTCTCAGCTACAGTTATGTGAGAGGGACCCTGAGTTTGTGGCCTCAAGTGGAATGGACACCGAGATGCTCTGACTCGAAGTAAGGCCGGATATCCCTTCAGTGAATTGAATGCAGGCTCGTCTTGCATCTCCCAAGACGAAGGGATGTCTGAATCACCTGTGGAGACCACAGAGAAAGAACTAGTTCTCCGCCTCATCGCGAACGGAGGCCTCACATCCTTTGAAAACTCGAGAGGTCCGCAGATATCAATGCTTCCAAAGAAGACGATGCCTGACTTCTCTTGCAAATGGATAGGAGTCCCAGTAGGCCTGTGGAACGTGGAAAGGGACCCTGGGTCTCCCGCCTCACGTGGAGACGCGTCCCAATTGCCATGCCAAGACTCGAGGAGAAGCCCGAGGTGTCCCTTGCACCTAGGCAGGAGTCCTGACGTCGCTGAACAAACACGTGTCTGGAAGGGCCCTCCCCATGGTAACTCGAGAATATACCCCAGGTTCGGTTCGCAACTCGAGAAAAACCATGAGACTTCCCCCTCGCCGCGAGATGAGGCCCGATTACCCTGCACTGCGTGCAGAGTAATTCCGTATTCCACATCAAACGTGAAAGGAGCCTTGATTTCCTTGATGGCACTCCAGAGAAAACCCAAGATCACTGTCTCAATTCTAGAGGGATCCTGAGGTCACTGGAGCAACTCGAAAGGGCTCCGTGGACCCCAAATCAACTCGAGATGAGAGCTTAGTCCCTGGCATCGACTCAAGAGGAATACCAACTTTCCACAAGCACCTCAAGACGAGGCTTCTCTCAGCTACAGGTATGTGAGAGGGACCCTGTGTTTGTGGCCTCAAGTGGAATGGACCCCGAGATGATCTGACTTGAAGTAAGGCCGAATATCCCTGCAGTGAATTGAATGCAGGCTCGGCTTCCATCTCCCAAGACGAAGGGATGTCTGAATCCCCTGTGGAGACCACAGAGAAAGACCTAGTCCTCCGCCTCAACGCGACTGGAGGCCTCACAACCTTTTAAAACTCGAGAGGTCCGCGGAGATCAATGCTTCCAAAGGAGATGATGCCTGACTCCTCTTGCAAATGGATAGGAGTCCCAGGATCCTTGTGGCACGTGGAAAGGGACCCTGGGTCTCCCGCCTCACGTGGAGACGCGTCCCAATTGCCATGCCAAGACTCGAGGAGAATCCCGAGGTGTCCCTCGCACCTGGGCAGGAGTCCTGACGTCGCTGAACAAACACGTGTCTGGAAGGGCCCTCCCCGTCGTAACTCGAGAATATACCCCAGGTTCCGGCCGCAACTCGAGAAAAACCATGAGACTTCCCCCTCGCGGCGAGATGAGGCCTGATTCCCCTGCATTGCGTGCAGAGCAATTCCGTGTTCCACATGACACGTGAAAGGAGCCTTGATTTCCTTGATGGCACTGCAGAGAAAACCCAAGATCACTGTCTCAAGTCTAGAGGGATCCTGAGGTCACTGGAGAAACAAGAAAGGGCTCCGTGTAACCCAAATCTACTCGAGATGAGAGCTTAGTCCCTGGCTTCGACTCAAGAGGAATACCAACTTTCCACAAGCACCTCAAGAGGAGGCTTCTCTCAGCTACAGGTATGTGAGAGGGACCCTGAGTTTGTGGCCTCAAGTGGAATGGACACCGAGATGCTCTGACTCGAAGTAAGGCCGGATATCCCTGCAGTGAATTGAATGCAGGCTCGTCTTGCATCTCCCAAGACGAAGGGTTGTCTGAATCCCCTTTGGAGTCCACAGAGAAAGACCTAGTCCTCCGCCTCACCGCGAACGGAGGCCTCACGTCCTTTGAAAATTCGAGAGGTCCGCGGAGATCAATGCTTCCAAAGGAGACGATGACTTGAAAATGGATAGGAGTCCCAGGATCCCTGTGGCACGTGGAAAAGGACCCTGGGTCTCCCGCCTCACATAGAGACGCGTTCCAATTACCACGCCAAGAATCGAAGGGAATCCCGAGCTGTCCCTCGCACCTAGGCAGGAATCCTGACGTCGCTGAACAAACACAAGTCTGGAAGGGCCCTCCCCGTCGTAACTCGAGAATATACCCCAGGTTCCGGCCGCAACTCGAGAAAAACCAAGAGAGTATCCCCTCGCCGCGAGATGTGGCCCGATTCCCCTGCACTGCGTGCAGAGCAATTCCGTGTTCCACATCAAACGTGAAAGGAGCCTTGATTTCCTTGATGGCACTCCAGAGAAAACCCAAGATCACTGTCTCAAGTAGAGGGATCCTGAGGTCACTGGAGCAACACGAAAGGGCTCCGTGGACCCCAAATCAACTCGAGATGAGAGCTTAGTCCCTGGCTTCGCCTCAAGAGGAATACCAACTTTCCACAAGCACCTCAAGAGGAGGCTTCTCTCAGCTACAGGTATGTGAGAGGGCCCCTGAGTTTGTGGATTCAAGTGGAATGGACACCGAGATGCTCTGACTCGAAGTAAGACCGGATATCCCTGAAGTGAATTGAATGCAGGCTCGTCTTGCATCTCCCAAGACGAAGGGATGTCTGAATCCCCTGTGGAGACCACAGAGAAAGAGCTAGTCCTCCGCCTCATCACGACCGGAGGCCTCACATCCTTTGAAAACTCGAGAGGTCTGCGGAGATCAATGCTTCCAAAGGAGACGATGCCTGACTCCTCTTGAAAATGGATAGGAGTCCCAGGATCCCTGTGGCACGTGGAAAGGGACCCTGGGTCTCCCGCCTCACGTGGAGACGCGTCCCAATTGCCATGCCAAGACTCGAGGAGAATCCCGAGGTGTCCCTCGCACCATGGCAGGAGTCCTGACGTCGCTGAAAAACACGTGTCTGGAAGGGCCCTCCCCGTCGTAACTCGCGAATATACCCCAGGTTCCGGCCGCAAATCGAGAAAAACCATGAGACTTCCTCCTCGCCGCGAGATGAGGCCCGATTCCCCTGCACTGCGTGCAGGGCAGTACCGTGTTCCACATCAAACGTGAAAGGAGCCTTGATTTCCTTGATGGGACTGCAGAGAAAACCCAAGATCACTGGCTCAAGTCTAGAGGGATCCTGAGGTCACTGGAGCAACATGAAAGGGCTCCGTGTAACCCAAATCTACTCGAGATGCGAGCTTAGTCCCTGGCTTCGACTCAAGAGGAATACCAACTTTCCACAAGTACCTCAAGAGGAGGCTTCTCTCAGCTACAGGTATGTGAGAGGGACCCTGAGTTTGTGGCCTCAAGTGGAATGGACACCGAGATCATCTGACTCGAAGTAAGGCCGGATATCCCTGCAGTGAATTGAATGCAGGCTCGTCTTGCATCTCCCAAGACGAAGGGTTGTCTGAATCCCCTGTGGAGACCACAGAGAAAGACCTAGTTGTCAGACTCCACGCGATCGGAGCCTCACATCCTTTGAAAACTCGAGAGGTCCGCGGAGATCAATGCTTCCAAAGGAGACGATGCCTCACTCCTCTTGAAAATGGATAGGAGTCCCAGGATCCCTGTGGCACGTGGAAAGGGACCCTGGGTCTCCCGCCTCACGTGGAGACGCGTCCCAATTGCCATGCCAAGACTCGAGGAGAATCCCGAGGTGTCCCTCGCACCTAGGCATGAGTCCTGACGTCGCTGAAGAAACACGTGTCTGGAAGGGCCCTCCCCGTCGTAACTCGCGAATATACCCCAGGTTCCGTCCGCAACTCGAGAAAAACCATGAGACTTCCCCCTCGCCGCGAGATGAGTCCCGATTCCCTTGCACTGCGTGCAGAGCAATTCCGTGTTCCACATCAAACGTGAAAGGAGCCTTGATTTCCTTGATGGCACGCCAGAGAAACCGCAAGATCACTGTCTCAAGTCTAGAGGGATCCTGAGGTCACTGTAGCAAGACGAAAAGGCTCCGTGGACCCCAAATCAACTCGAGATGAGAGCTCAGTCCCTGGCTGCGACTCAAGAGGAATACCAACTTTCCACAAGCACCTCAAGAGGAGGCTTGTTTCAGCTACAGGAATGTGAGAGGGACCCTGAGTTTTTGTCCTCAAGTGGAATGGACACCGAGAAGCTCTGACTCGAAGTAAGGCCAGATATTCCTGCAGTGAATTGAATGCAGGCTCGTCTTGCATCTCCAAAGACGAAGGGATGTCTGAATCCCCAGTGGAGACCACAGAGAAAGACCTAGTTCTCTGCCTCATCGCGACCGGAGGCCTCACATCCTTTGAAAACTCGAGAGGTCCGCGGAGATCAATGCTTCCAAAGGAGACGATTCTTGAGTCCTCTTGGAAATGGATAGGATTCCCCGGATCCCTGCGGCAAGTGCAAAGGGACCCTGGGTCTCCCGCCTCATGTGGAGACGCGACCCAAATGCCATTCCAAGACTCGAGGAGAATCCCGAGTTGTCCCTCGCACCTAGGCAGGAGTCCTGACGTCGCTGAACAAACACGTGTCTGGAAGGGCCCTCCCCGTCGTAACTCGCGAATATACCCCAGGTTCCGGCCGCAACTCGAGAGAAACCATGAGACTTCCCCCTCGCCACGAGATGAGGCCCGATTCAACTGCACTGCATGCAGAGCAATTCCGTGTTCCACTTCAAACGAGAAAGGAGCCGAGATTTCCTTGATGCCACTCCAGAGAAAACCCAAGATCACTGTCTCAAGTCTAGAGGGATCCTGAGGTCACTGGAGCAACACGAAAGGGCTCCGTGGACCCCAAATCAACTCGAGATGAGAGCTTAGTGTCTGGCTTCGACTCAAGAGGAATACCAACTTTCCACAAGCACCTCAAGAGGAAGCTTCTCTCAGCTACAGGTATGTGAGAGGGACCCTGAGTTTGTGGCCTCAAGTGGAATGGACACCGAGATGCTCTGACTCGAAGTAAGGCCGGATATCCCTGCAGTGAATTGAATGCAGGCTCGTCTTGCATCTCCCAAGACGAAGGGGTGTCTGAATCACCTGTGGTGACCACAGAGAAAGAGCTAGTCCTCCGCCTCATCGCGACCGGAGGCCTCACATCCTTTGAAAACTCGAGAGGTCCGCGGAGATCAATGCTTCCAAAGGAGACGATGCCTGACTCCTCTTGAAAATGGATAGGAGTCCCAGGATCCCTGTGGCACGTGGAAAGGGAACCTGGGTCTCCCGCCTTACGTGGAGACGCGTCCCAATTGCCATGCCAACACTCGAGGAGAATCCCGAGTTGTCCCTCGCACCAAGGCAGGTGTCTTTAAGTCGCTGAACAAACACGTGTATGGAAGGGCCTTTCCCATTGTAACTCTAGACTATACCCAAGCTTCCGGCCGCAACTCGAGAAGAACCATGAGACTTCCCCCTCGCCGCGAGATGAGGCCCGATTCCCCTGCACTACATGCAGAGCAACTCCGTGTTCCACATCAAACATGAAAGGAAACTTGATTTCCTTGATGGCACTCCAGAGAAAACCCAAGATCACTGTCTCAAGTCTAGAGGGATCCTGAGGTCACTGGAGCAACACGAAAGGGCTCCGTGGACCCCAAATCAACTCGAGATGCGAGGTTAGTCCCTGGCTTCGACTCAAGAGGAATACCAGCTTTCCACAAGCACCTGAAGTGTAGGCTTCTCTCAGCTACAGGTATGTGAGAGGGACCCTGAGTTTGTGGCCTCAAGTGGAATGGGCACCGAGATGCTCTGACTCGAAGTAAGGCCGGATATCCCTGCAGTGAATTGAATGCAGGCTCGTCTTGCATCTCCCAAGACGAAGGGATGTCTGAATCCCCTGTGGAGACCACAGAGAAAGACCGAGTTCTCCGCCTCATTGCGACCTGAGGCCTCACTTCCTTTGAAAACTCGAGAGGTCCGCGGAGATCAATGCTTCCAAAGGAGACGATGCCTGACTCCTCTTGAAAATGGATAGGAGTCCCAGCATCCCTGTGGCACGTGGAAAGGGACCCTGGGTCTCCCGCCTCACGTGGAGACGCGTCCCAATTGCCATGCCAAGACTTGTGGAGAATCGCGAAGTGTCCCTCGCACCTAGGCAGGAGTCCTGACATCGCTGAACAAACACGTGACTGGAAGGGCCCTCCCCGTCGTAACTCGAGAATATACCCCAGGTTCCGGCCGCAACTCGAGAAAAACCATGAGACTTCCCCTTCGGTGCGATATCAGGCCCGATTCCCCTGCACTGCGTGCAGAGCAATTCTGTGTTCCACATCAAACTCGAAAGGAGCCTTGATTTCCTTGATGGCACTCCAGAGAAAACCCAAGATCACTCTCTCAAGTCTAGAGGGATCCTGAGGTCACCGTAGCAACACGAAAGGGCTCCGTGGACCCCAAATCAACTCGAGATGAGAGCTTAGTCCTTGGCTTCGACTCAAGAGGAACACCAACTTTCCACAAGCACCTCAAGAGGAGGCTTCTCTCAGCTACAGGTATGTGAGAGGGACCCTGAGTTTGTGGCCTCAAGTAGAATGGACACCGAGATGCTCTGACTCGAAGTAAGGCCGGATATCCCTGCAGTGAATTGAATGCAGGCTCGTCTTGCATCTCCCAAGACGAAGGGGTGTCTGAATCCCTTGTGGAGACCACAGAGAAAGACCTAGTTCCCCGCCTCATTGCGACCGGAGGCCTCACATTCTTTGAAAACTCGAGAGGTCCGGGGAGATCAATGCTTCAAAAGAAGACGATGCCTGACTCTTCTTGAAAATGGATAGGAGTCTCAGGATCCCTTTGGCACGTGGAAAGACACACTGGGTCTTCCGCCTCACGTGGAGACCCGTCCCAATTGCCATGCCAAGACTCGACGAGTATCCCGAGGTGTCCCTCGCACCTAGGCAGGAGTGCTGACGTCGCTGAACAAACACGTGTCTGGAAGGGCCCTCCCCGTAGTAACTCGAGAATATACCCCAGGTTCCGGCCGCAACTCGAGAAAAACCATGAGAATTCCCCCTCGCCGCGAGATGAGGCCCGATTCCCCTGCACAGCGTGCAGAGCAATTCCGTGTTCCACATCAAACGTGAAAGGAGCCTTGATTTCCTTGATGGCACTCCAGAGAAAACCCAAGATCACTGTCTCAAGTCTAGAGGGATCCTGAGGTCACTGGAGCAACAGGAAAGGGCTCCGTGGACCCCAAATCAACTCGAGATGAGAGCTTAGTCCCTGGCTTCGACTCAAGAGGAATACCAACTTTCCAAAAGCACCTCAAGAGGAGGCTTCTCTCAGCTACAGGTATGTGAGAGGGACCCTGAGTTTGTGGCCTCAAGTGGAATGGACACCGAGATGCTCTGACTCGAAGTAAGGCCGGATATCCCTGCAGTGAATTGAATGCAGGCTCGTCTTGCATCTCCCAAGACGAAGGGATGTCTGAATCCCCTGTGGAGACAACAGAGAAGGAACTAGTTCTCTGCCTCATCGCGACCGGAGGCCTCACATCCTTTGAAAACTCGAGAGGTCCGCGGAGATCAATGCTTCCAAAGGAGACGATGCCTGACTCCTCTTGAAAATGAGTAGGAATCCCAGGATCCTGTGGCACGTGGAAAGGGACACTGGGTCTACCGCCTCATGTGGAGACGCGTCCCAATTGCCATGCCAATCCTCGGGGAGAATACCGAGTTGTCCATCGAACCTAGGCCTGGGTTTTGACGTCGATGAGCAAAGGCGTGTCTGGAAGGGCACCCCAGTCGTAACTCGAGCATATACCCCAGATTCCGGCCGCAACTCGAGAAAAACCATGAGACTTCCCCCTCGCCGTGAGATGAGGCCCGATTACCCTGCACTGCGTGCAGAGCAATTCCGTGTTCCACATCAAACCTGAAAGGAGCCTTAATTTCCTTGATGGCACTCCAGAGAAAACCCAAGATCACTGTCTCACGTCTAGAGGGATCCTGGCGTCACTGTAGCAACACAAAAGGGCTCCCTGGAGCCCAAGTCAACTCGAGATGAGAGTTTAGTCCCTGGCTTCGTCTCAAGAGGAATACCAACTTTCCACAAGCACCTCAAGGGGAGGCTTCTCCCAGCTACAGGTATCTGAAAGGGACCCTGAGTTTGTGGCCTCAAGTGGAATGGACACCGAGATGCTCTGTCTCGAAGTAAGGCCAGATATCCCTGCAGTGAATTGAATGCAGGCTCGTCTTGCATCTCCCAAGACGAAGGGATGTCTGAATTCCCTGTGGAGACTACAGAGAAAGAACTAGTTCTCCGCCTCATTGCGACCAGAGGCGTCACATCCTTTGAAAGCTCCAGAGGTCGGCGGAGATCAATGCTTCCCAAGGAGACGATACCTGACTCCTCTTGAAAATGGATAGGAGTCCCAGGATCCCTGTGGCACGTGGAAAGGGACCCTGGGTCTCCCGCCTCACGTGGAGACGCGTCCCAATTGCCATGCCAAGACTCGAGGAGAATCCCGAGGTGTCCCTTGCACCTAGGCAGGAGTCCTGACGTCGCTGAACAAACACGTGTCTGGAAGGGCCCTCCCCGTCGGAACTCGAGAATATAACCCAGGTTCCGGCCGCAACACGAGAAATACCATGAGACTTCCCCCTCGCCGCGAGATGAGTCCCGATTCCCCTGCACTGCATGCAGAGCAATTCCGTGTTCCACATCAAACGAGAAAGGAGCCTTGATTTCCTTGATGGCACTCCAGAGAAAACCCAAGATCACTATCTCAAGTCTAGAGGGATCCTGAGGTCACTGGAGCAACACGAAAGGGCTCCGTGGACCCCAAATCAACTCGAGATGAGAGCTTAGTCCCTGGCTTCGACTCAAGAGGAATACCAACTTTCCACAAGCACCTCAAGAGGAGGCTTCGCTCAGCTACAGGTATGTGAGAGGGACCCTGAGTTTGTGGCCTCAAGTGGAATGGACCCCAAGATGCTCTGACTCGAAGTAAGGCCGGATATCCCTGCAGTGAATTGAATGCAGGCTCGTCTTGCATCTCGCAAGACTAAGGGATGTCTGAATCCCCTGTGGAGATCACAGAGAAAGACCTAGTCCTCCGCCTCCACGCGACCGGAGGCCTCACATCCTTTGAAAACTCGAGAGGTCCGCGGAGATCAATGCTTCCAAAGGAGACGATGCCTGACTCCTCTTGAAAATGGATAGGAGTCCCAGGATCCCTGTGGCACGTGGAAAGGGAACCTGGGTCTCCCGCCTCACGTGGAGACGCGTCCCAATTGCCATGCCAAGACTCGAGGAGAATCCCGAGGTGTCCCTCGCACCTTGGCAGGAGTCCTGACGTCGCTGGACAAACACGTGTCTGGAAGGGCCCTCCCCGTCGTAACTCGAGAATATAACCCAGGTTCCGGCCGCAACACAAGAAAGACCATGAGACTTTCCCCTCGCCGCGAGATGAGTCCCGATTCCCCTGCACTGCATGCAGAGCAATTCCGTGTTCCACATCAAACGTGAAAGGAGCCTTGATTTCCTTGATGGCACTCCATAGAAAACCCAAGATCACTATCTCAAGTCTAGAGGGATCCTGAGGTCACTGGAGCAACATGAAAGGGCTCCGTGGACCCCAAATCAACTCGAGATGAGAGCTTAGTCCCTGGCTTCCACTCAAGAGGAATACCAACTTTCCACAAGCACCTCAAGAGGAGGCTTCGCTCAGCTACAGGTATGTGAGAGGGACCCTGAGTTTGTGGCCTCAAATGGAATGGACCCCGAGATGCTCTGACTCGAAGTAAGGCCGGATATCCCTGCAGTGAATTGAATGCAGGCTCGTCTTCCATCTCGCAAGACGAAGGGATGTCTGAATCCCCTGTGGAGATCACAGAGAAAGACCTAGTCCTCCGCCTCAACGCGACCGGAGGCCTCACATCCTTTGAAAACTCGAGAGGTCCGCGGAGATCAATGCTTCCAAAGGAGACATTGCCTGACTCCTCTTGAAAATGGATAGGAGTCCCAGGATCCCTGTGGCAAGTGGAAAGGGAATCTGGGTCTCCCGCCTCACGTGGAGACGCGTCCCAATTGCCATGCCAAGACTCGAGGAGAATCCCGAGGTGTCCCTCGCACCTAGGCAGGAGTCCTGACATCGCTGAACAAACACGTGTCTGGAAGGGCCCTCCCCGTCGTAACTCGAAAATATAAATCAGGTTCCGGCCGCAACTCGAGAAAAAATATGAGACTTCCCCCTCGCCGCGAGATGAGGCCCGATTCCCCTGCATTGCGTGCAGAGCAATTCCGTGTTCCACATCAAACGTGAAAGGAGCCTTGATTTCCTTGATGGCACTCCAGACAAAACCCAAGATCACTGTCTCAAGTCTAGAGGGATCCTAGGTCACTGGAGCAACACGAAAGGGCTCCGTGGACCCCAAATCAACTCGAGATGAGAGCTTAGCCCCTGGCTTCGACTCAAGAGGAATACCAACTTTCCACAAGCACCTCAAGAGGAGGCTTCTCTCAGCTACAGGTATGTGAGAGGGACCCTGAGTTTGTGGCCTCAAGTGGAATGGACACCGAGATGCTCTGACTCGAAGTAAGGCCGGATATCCCTGCAGTGAATTGAATGCAGGCTCGTCTTGCATCTCCCAAGACGAAGGGATGTCTGAATGCCCTGTGGAGACCACAGAGAAAGACCTAGTTCTCCGCCTCATCGCGACCGGAGGCCTCACATCCTTTGAATACTCGAGAGGTCCGCGGAGATCAATGTTTCCAAAGGAGACGATGCCTGACTCCTCTTGAAAATGGATAGGAGTCCCAGGATCCCTGTGGACGTGGGAAGGGACCCTGGGTCTCCCGCCTCACGTGGAGACGCGTCCCAATTGCCATGCCAAGACTCGAGGAGAATCCCGATATGTCCCTCGCACCAAGGCAGGTGTCTTGACGTCGCTGAACAAACACGTGTATGGAAGGGCCTTTCCCATTGTAACTCTAGACTATACCCAAGCTTCCGGCCGCAACTCGAGAAGAACCATGAGACTTCCCCCTCGCCGCGAGATGAGGCCCGATTCCCCTGCACTACATGCAGAGCAATTCCGTGTTCCACATCAAACATGAAAGGAGACTTGATTTCCTTGATGGCACTCCAGAGAAAACCCAAGATCACTGTCTCAAGTCTAGAGGGATCCTGAGGTCACTGGAGCAACACGAAAGGGCTCCGTGGACCCCAAATCAACTCGAGATGAGAGCTTAGTCCCTGGCTTCGACTCAAGAGGAATACCAACTTTCCACAAGCACCTCAAGAGGAATCTTCTCTCAGCTACAGGTATGTGAGAGGGACCCTGAGTAAGTGGCCTCAAGTGGAATGGACACCGAGATGTTCTGACTCGACATAAGGCCAGATATCCTTGCAGTGAATTGAATACCGGCTCGTCTTGCATCTCCCAAGACGAAGGGATGTCTAAATCCCCTGTGGAGACCACAGAGAAAGACCTAGTTCTCCGACTCATCACGACCGGAGGCCTCACATCCTTTGAAAACTCGAGAGGTCCGCGGAGATCAATGCTTTCAAAGGAGACATTGCCTGACTCCTCTTGAAAATGGATAGGAGTCCCAGGATACCTGTGGCACGTGGAAAGGGAACATGGGTCTCCCGCCTCACGTGGAGACGCGTCCCAATTGCCATGCCAAGACTCGAGGAGAATCCCGAGGTGTCCCTCGCACCTAGGCAGGAGTCCTGACGTCGCTGAACAAACACGTGTCTGGAAGGGCCCTCCCCGTCGTAACTCGAGAATATGAATCAGTTTCCGGCCGAAACTCGAGAAAAAATATGAGACTTCCCCCTCGCCGCAAGATGAGGCCCGATTCCCCTGCACTGCGTGCAGAGCAATTCCGTGTTCCACATCAAACGTGAAAGGAGACTTGATTTCCGTGATGGCACTCCAGGGAAAACCCAAGATCACTGTCTCAAGTCTAGAGGGATCCTGAGGTCACTGGAGCAACACGAAAGGGCTCCGTGGAAACCAAATCAACTCGAGATGAGAGCTTAGTCCCTGGCTTCGACTCAAGAGGAATACCAACTTTCCACAAGCTCCTCAAGGAGAGGCTTCTCTCAGCTACAGGTATGTGAGAGGGACCCTGAGTTTGTGGCATCAAGTGGAATGGACACCGAGATGCTCTGACTCGGAGTAAGGCCGGATATCCCTGCAGTGAATTGAATGCAAGTTCGTCTTGCATTTCCCAAGACGAAGGGATGTCTGAATCCCCTGTGGAGACCACAGAGAAAGACCTAGTCCTCCGCCTCAACGCGACCGGAGGCCTCACATCCTTTGAAAACTCGAGAGATCTGCGGATATCAATGCTTCCCAAGGAGACGATGCCTGACTCCTCTTGAAAATGGATAGGAGTCCCAGGATCCCTGTGGCAAGTGGAAAGGGATCCTGGGTCTCCCGCCTCACGTGGAGACGCGTCCCAATTGCCATGCCAAGACTCGAGGAGAATCCCGAGGTGTCCCTTGCACCTAGACAGGAGTCCTGACGTCGCTGAACAAACACGTGTCTGGAAGGGCCCTCCCCGTCGTAACTCGAGAATATACCCCAGGTTCCGGCCGCAACTCGAGAAAAACCATGAGACTTCCCCTCGCCGCGAGATGAGGCCCGATTCCCCTGCACTGCGTGCAGAGCAATTCCGTGTTCCACATCAAACGTGAAAGGAGCCTTGATTTCCTTGATGGCACTCCAGAGAAAACCCAAGATCACTGTCTCAAGTCTAGAGGGATCCTGAGGTCACTGTAGCAACACGAAAGGGCTCCGTGGACCCCAAATCAACTAGAGATGAGAGCTTCGTCCCTGGCTTCGACTCAAGAGGAATAGCACCTTTCCACAAGCACCTCAAGAGGAGGCTTCTCTCAGCTACAGGTATGTGAGAGGGACCCTGAGTTTGTGGCCTCAAGTGGAATGGACACGGAGATGCTCTGACTCGAAGTAAGGCCGGATATCCCTGCAGTGAATTGAATGCAGGCTCGCCTTGCATCTCCCAAGACGAAGGGATGTCTGAATCCCCTGTGGAGACCACAGAGAAAGACCTAGTTCTCCGCCTCATCGCGACCGGAGGCCTCACATACTTTGAAAACTCGAGAGGTCCGCGGAGATCAATTCTTCCAAAGGAGACGATGCCTGACTCCTCTTGAAAATGGATAGGACTCCCAGGATCCCTGTGGCACGTGGAAAGGGACACTGGGTCTTCCGCCTCATGTGGAGATGTGTCCCAATTGCCATGCCAAGACTCGAGGAGAATCCCGAGGTCTCCCTCGCACCTAGGCAGGAGTCCTGACATCGCTGAACAAACACGTGTCTGGAAGGGCCATCCCCGTCATAACTCGAGAATATACCCCAGGTTCCGGCCGCAACTCGAGAAAAACCATGAGACTTCCCCCTCGCCGCGAGATGAGGCCCGATTCCCCTGCACTGCGTGCAGCACAATTCCGTGATTGACATCAAACGTGAAAGGAGCCCTGCTTTTATTGATGGCACTCCTGAGAAAACCCAAGATCACTGTCTCAAGTCTAGAGGGATCCTGAGGACACTGTAGCAAAAGGAAAGGGCTCCAAGGACCCCAAATCAACTCGAGATGAGAGCTTAGTCCCTGGCTTCAACTCAAGAGGAATACCAACTTTACACAAGCACCTCAAGAGGAGGCTTCTCTCAGCTGCAGGTATGTGAGAGGGACCCTGAGTTTGTGGCCTCAAGTGGAATGGACACCGAGATGCTCTGACGTGAAGTAAGGCCGGATATCCCTGCAGTGAATTGAATGCAGGCTCGTCTTGCATCTCCCAAGACGAAGTGATGTCTGAATCCCCTGTGGAGACCACAGAGAAAGACCTAGTTCTCCGCCTCATCGCGAACGAAGGCCTCACATCCTTTGAAAACTCGAGAGGTCCGTCGAGATCAATGCTTCCAAAGGAGACGATGCCTGTCTCTTCTTGAAAATGGATAGGAGTCTCAGGATCCCTTTGGCACGTGGAAAGAGACACTGGGTCTTCCGCCTCACGTGGAGACCCGTCCCAATTGCCATGCCAAGACTCGACGAGTATCCCGAGGTGTCCCTCGCACCTAGGCAGGAGTCCTGACTTCGCTGAACAAACACGTGTCTGGAAGGGCCCTCCCCGTAGTAACTTTAGAATGTACCCCAGGTTCCGGCCGCAACTCGAGAAAAACCATGAGACTTCCCCCTCGCCACGAGATGAGGCCCGATTCCCCTGCACAGCGTGCAGAGCAATTCCGTGTTCCACATCAAACGTGAAAGGAGCCTTGATTTCCTTGATGGCACTCCAGAGAAACCCAAGATCACTGTCTCAATTCTAGAGGGATCCTGAGGTCACTGGAGCAACAGGAAAGGGCTCCATGGACCCTAAATCAACTCGAGATGAGAGCTTAGTCCCTGGCTTCGACTCAAGGGGAATACCAACTTTCCACAAGCACCTCAAGAGGAGGCTTCTCTCAGCTACAGGTATGTGAGAGGGACCCTGAGTTTGTGGCCTCAAGTGGAATGGACACTGAGATGCTCTGACTCGAAGTAAGGCCGGATATCCCTGCTGTGAATTGAATGCAGGCTCGTCTTGCATCTCCCAAGACGAAGGGATGTCTGAATCCACTGTGGAGACCACAGAGAAAACCTAGTTCTCCTCCTCATCGCGACCGGAGGCCTCTAATCCTTTGAAAACTCGAGAGGTCCGCGGAGATCAAGGCTTCCAAAGGAGACAATGCCTGACTCCTCTTGAAAATGGATAGGAGTCCCAGGATCCGTGGGGCACGTGGAAAGGGACCCTGGGTCTCCCGCCTCACGTGGAGACGCGTCCCAATTGCCATGACAAGACTCGAGGAGAATCCCGAGTTGTCCCTCGCACCTAGGCAGGAGTCCTCACGTCGCTGAACAAACACGTGTCTGGAAGGGTCCTCCCCGTCGCAACTCGAGAATATACCCCAGGTTCCGGCGCAACTCGAGAAAAACCTTGAGCCTTCCCCCTCGCCGCGAGATGAGGCCCGATTCCCCTGCACTGCGTGCAGAGCAATTCCGTGTTCCACATCAAACGTGAAAGGAGCCTTGATTTCCTTGATGGCACTCCAGAGAAAACCCAAGATCACTGTCTCAAGTCTAGAGGGATCCTGAGGTCACTGTAGCAACACGAAAGGGCTCCGTGGACCCCAAATCAACTAGAGATGAGAGCTTCGTCCCTGGCTTCGACTCAAGAGGAATAGCACCTTTCCACAAGCACCTCAAGAGGAGGCTTCTCTCAGCTACAGGTATGTGAGAGGGACCCTGAGTTTGTGGCCTCAAGTGGAATGGACACCGAGATGCTCTGACTCGAAGTAAGGCCGGATATCCCGGCAGTGAAGTGAATGCAGGCTCGTCTTGCATCTCCCAAGACGAAGGGATGTCTGAATCCCCTGTGGAGACCACAGAGAAAGACCTAGTCCTCCGCCTCAACGCGAACGGAGGCCTCACATCCTTTGAAAACTCGAGAGGTTCGCTCAGATCAATGCTGCCAAAGGAGACGATGCCTGACTCCTCTTGCAAATGGATAGAAGTCCCAGGATCCCTGTGGCACGTGGAAAGGGACACTGGGTCTCGCACCTCACGTGGAGACGGGTCCCAATTGCCATGCCAAGACTCGAGGAGAATCCCGAGGTGTCCCTCGCACCTAGGCAGGAGTCCTGACGTCGCTGAACAAACACGTGTCTGGAAGTGCCCTCCCCGTCGTAACTCGAGAATATACCCCAGGTTCCGGCCGCAACTCGAGAAAAACCATGAGACTTCCAGCTCGCCGCGAGATGAGGCCCAATTCCCCTGCACTGCGTGCAGAGCAATTCCGTGTTCCAAATCAAACGTGAAAGGAGCCTTGATTTCCTTGATGGCACTCCAGAGAAAACCCAAGATCACTGTCTGAAGTCTAGAGGGATCCTGAGGTCACTGGAGCAACAAGAAAGGGCTCCGTGGACACCAAATCAACTCGAGATGAGAGCTTAGTCCCTGGCTTCGACTCAAGAGGAATACCAACTTTCCACAAGCACCTCAAGAGGAGGCTTCTCTCAGCTACAGGTATGTGAGAGGGACCATGAGTTTGTGGCCTCAAGTGGAATGGACACCGAGATGCTCTGACTCGAAGTAAGGCCGGATATGCCTGCAGTGAATTGAATGCAGGCTCGTCTTGCATCTCCCAAGACAAAGGGATGTCTTATTCCCCTGTGGAGACCACAGAGAAAGACCTAGTCGTCCGACTCAACGCGACCGGAGGCCTCACATCCTTTGAAAACTCGAGAGGTCCACGCAGAACAAAGCTTCCAGAGGAGACGATGCCTGACTCCTCTTGAAAATGGATAGGAATCCCAGGATCCCGGTGGCACGTGGAAAGGGACCCTGGGTCTCCCGCCTCACGTGGAGACACGTCCCAATTGCCATGCCAAGACTCGAGGAGAATCGCGAGGTGTCCCTCGCACCTAGGCAGGAGTCCTGACGTCGCTGAACAAACACGTGTCTGGAAGGGCCCTCCCCGTCGTAACTCGAGAATATTCCCCAGGTTCCAGCCGCTTCTCGAGAAAAACCATGAGACTTCCCCCTCGCCGTGAGATGAGGCCAGATTCCCCTGCACTGCGTGCAGAGCAATTCCGTGTTCCACATCAGACGTTAAAGGAGACTTGATTTCCTTGATGGCACTCCAAAGAAAACCCAAGATCACTGTCTCAAGTCTAGAGGGATCCTGAGGTCACTGTAGCAACACGAAAGGGCTCCGTGGACCCCAAATCAACTCGAGATGAGAGCTTCGTCCGTGGCTTCTACTCTAGAGGAATACCAACTTTCCACAAGCACCTCAAGAGGAGGCTTCTCTGAGATACAGGTATGTGAGAGAAACCCTGAGTTTGTGGCCTCAAGTGCAATGGACACTGTGATGCTCTGACTCGAAGTAAGGCCGGATATCCCTGCTGTGAATTGAATGCAGGCTCGTCTTGCATCTCCCAAGACGAAGGGATGTCTGAATCCCCTGTGGAGACCACAGAGAAAGACCTATTCTCCGACTCATCGCAACCGGAGGCCTCACATCCTTTGAAAACTCGAGAGGTCCGCGGAGATCAATGCTTCCAAAGGAGACATTGCCTGACTCCTCTTGAAAATGGATAGGAGTCCCAGGATCCCTGTGGCACGTGGAAAGGGAACATGGGTCTCCCGCCTCACGTGGAGACGCGTCCCACTTGCCATGCCAAGACTCGAGGAGAATCCCGAGGTGTCCCTCGAACCTAGGCAGGAGTCCTGACGTCTCTGAACGAACACGTGTCTGGAAGGGCCCTCCCCGTCGTAACTCGAGAATATACCCCAGGTTCCGGCCGCAAATCGAGAAAAACCATGAGACTTCCCCCTCGCCGCGAGATGAGGCCCTATTTTCCTGCTCTGCGTGCAGAGCAACTCCGTGTTCCACATCAAACGTGAAAGGAGCCTTGATTTCCTTGATGGCACTCTAGAGAAAACCCAAGATCACTGTCTCAAGTCTAGAGGGATCCTGAGGTCACTGTAGCAATACGAAAGGGCTCCGTGGACCCCAAATCAACTCGAGATGAGAACTTAGTCCCTGGCTTCGACTCAAGAGGAATACCAACTTTCCACAAGCACCTCAAGAGGAGGCTTCTCTCAGCTACATGTATGTGAGAGGGACCCTGAGTTTGTGGCCTCAAGTGGAATGGACACCGAGATGCTCTGACTCGAAGTAAGCCCGGATATCCCTGCAGTGAATTGAATGCAGGCTCGTCTTGCATCTCCCAAGACGAAGGGATGTCTGAATCCCCTGTGGAGACCACAGAGAAAGACCTAGTCCTCCGCCTCATCGAGACCGGAGGCCTCACATCCTTTGAAAACTCGAGAGGTCTGCGGAGATCAATGCTTTCAAAGGAGACGATGCCTGACTCCTCTTGAAAATGGATAGGAGTCCCAGGAACCCTGTGGCACGTGGAAAGGGACCCTGGGTCTCCCGCCTCACGTGCAGACGCGTCCCAATTGCCATGCCAAGACTCGAGGAGAATCCCAAGGTGTCCCTCGCACCTAGGCAGGAGTCCTGACGTCGCTGAACAAACACGTGTCTGGAAGGGCCCTCCCCGACGTAACTCGAGAATATACCTCAGGTTCCGGCCGCAACTCGAGAAAAACCGTGAGACTTCCCCCTCGCCAGCAGATGAGTCCCGATTCCGCTACACTGCATGCAGAGCAATTCCGTATCCCAGATCAAACGTGAAAAGAGCCTTGATTTCCTTGATGGCACTCCAGAGAAAACCCAAGATCACAGACTCAAGTCGAGAGGGATCCTGAGGTCACTGTAGCAACACGAAAGGGCTCTGCAGACCCAAATCAACTCGAGAAGTGAGGTTAGTCCCTGGCTTCGACTCAAGAGGAATACCAACTTTCCACAAGCACCTCAGGGGAGGCTTCTCTCAGCTACAAGGTATGTGAGAGGGACCCTGAGTTTGTGGCCTCAAGTGGAATGAACACCGAGATGCTCTGACTCAAAGTAAGGACGGATATCCCTGCAGTGAATTGAATGCAGGCTCGTCTTGCATCTCCAATACGAAGGGATGTCTGCATCCCCTGTGGAGACCAGAGAGAAAGACCTAGTTCTCCGCCTCATCGCTGACGGAGGCCTCACATCCTTTGAAAACTCGAGAGGTCTGCGGAGATCAATGCTTCCAAAGGAGACGATGCCTGACTCCTCTTGAAAATGGATAGGAGTCCCAGGATCCCTGTGGCACGTGGCAAGGGACCCTGGGTCCCCGCCTCACATGGAGACGCGTCCCAAATGCCATGCCAAGACTCGAGGAGAATCCAGAGGTTCCCTCGCACCTAGACACGAGTCCTGACGTCGCTGAATAAACACGTGTATGGAAGGGCCCTCCCCGTCGTAACTCGAGAATATACCCCAGGTTCCGGCCGCAACTCGAGAAAAACCATGAGACTTCCCCCTCGCCGCGAGATGAGGCCCTTTTTCACTGCACTGTGTGCAGACCAATTCCGTATCCCATATCAAACTTGAAATGAGGCTTGATTTCCTTGATGGCACTCCAGAGAAAAAGCAAGATCACTGTCTCAAGTCTAGAGGGATCCTGAGGTCACTGTAGAAACACGAAAGGGCTCCGTGGACCCCAAATCAACTCGAGATGAGAGCTTAGTTCCTGGCTTCGACTCAAGAGGAATACCAACTTTTCACGAGCACCTCAAAAGGAGGCTTCTCTCAGCTACAGGAATGTGAGAGGGACCCTGAGTTTGTGGCCTCAAGTGGAATGGACACCAAGATGCTCTGACTCGAAGTAAGGCCGTATATCCCTGCAGTGAATTGAATGCAGGCTCGTCTTGAATCTCCCAAGACGAAGGGATGTCTCAATCACCTGTGGAGACCACAGAGAAAGACCTAGTTCTCCGCCTCTTCGCGACCGGAGGCCTCGAATCCTTTGAAAATTGGAGAGGTCAGCGGAGATCAATGCTTCCAAAGAAGACGATGCCTGACTCCTCTTGAAAATGGATAGGAGTTCCAGGATCCCTCTGACACGTGAAAGGGACCGTTGGTCTCCCTTTTCACGTGGAGACGCGTCCCAATTGCCATGCCAAGACTCGAGAAGAATCCCGAGGTGTCCCTCGCACCTAGGCAAGAGTCCTGACGTCGCTGAACAAACACGTGTCTGGAAGGGCCCTCCCCGACGTAACTCGAGAATATACCCCAGGTTCCGGCCGCAACTCGAGGAAAACCATGAGACTTCCCCCTTGCTGCGAGATGAGTCCCGATTCCCCTGCACTGCGTGCAGAGCAATTCCGTATCCCACATCAAACGTGAAAAGAGCCTTGAATTCCTTGATGGCACTCCAGAGAAAACCCAAGATAACTCTCAAGTCTAGAGGGATCCTGAGGTCACTGTAGCAACACGAAAAGGCTCCGTGGACCCCAAATCAACTCGAGATGAGAGCTTAGTCCCTGGCTTCGACTCAAGAGGAATACCAACTTTCCACAAGCACCTCAAGAGGAGGCTTCTCTCAGCTACAGGTATGAGAGAGGGACCCTGAATTTGTGGCCTCAAGTGGAATGAACTACGAGATGCACTGACTCGAAGTAAGGCCGGATATCCCTGCAGTGAATTGAATGCAGGATCGTCTTGCATCTCCAAGACGAAGGGATGTCTGAATCCCCTGTTAAGACCAGAGAGAAAGACCTAGTTCTCCGCCTCATCGCGACCGGAGGCCTCACATCCTTTGAAAACTCGAGAGGTCCGCGGAGATCAATGCTTCCAAAGGAGACGATGCCTGACTCCTCTTGCAAATGGATCGGAGTCCCAGGATCCCTGTGGCACGTGGAAAGGGACCCTGGGTCTCCCGCCTCACGTGGAGACGCGTCCCAATTGCCATGCCAAGACTCGAGGAGAATCCCGAGGTGTCCCTCGCACGTAGACAGGAGTCCTGACGTCGCTGAACAAATACGTGTCTGGAAGGGCCCTCCCGGTCGTAACTCGAGAATATACCCCATGTTCCGGCCGCAACTCGAGAAAAACCAGGAGACTTCCCCCTTGCCGCGAGATGAAGCCCGATTCCCCTGCACTACGTGCAGAGCAATTCCTTGTTCCACATCAAACGTGAAAGGAGCCTTGATTTCCTTGATGGCACTCCAGAGAAAACCCATGATTACTCTCTCAAGTCTAGAGGGATCCTGAGGTCACTATAGCAACACGAAACGGCTCCTGGACCCCAATCAACTCGAGATGAGAGCTTATTCCCTGGCTTCGACTCAAGAGTCATACCAACTTTCCACAAGCACCTCAAGAGGAGGCTTCTCTCAGCTACAGGTATGTGAGAGGGACCCTGAATTTGTGGCCTCAAGTGGAATGGACACTGAGATGCTGTCTCGAAGTAAGGCCGGATATCCCTGCAGTGAATTGAATGCAGGCTCATCTTGCATCCCCCAGACGAAGGGATGTCTGCATCCCCTGTGGAGACCACAGAGATAGACCTAGTTCTCCGCCTCATCGCGACCGGAGGCCTCACATCCTTTGAAAACTCGAGAGGTCCGCGGGGATCCATGTTTCCAAATTAGACGATGCCTGACTACTCTTGAAAATGGATAGGAGTCCCAGGATCCCTGTGGCACGTCGAAAGGGACACTGGGTCTCCCGCCTCACGTGAAGACGCGTGCCAATTGCCATGCCGAGACTCGACGAGAATCCCGAGGTGTCCCTCGCACCTAGGCAGGAGTCCTGACATCGCTGAACAAACACGTGTCTGAAAGGGCCCTCCCCGTTGTAACTCGAGAATATACCCCAGGTCCCCGCCGCAACGCGAGAAAAACCATGAGACTTCCCCCTCGCCTCGAGATGAGGCCCGATTCCCCTGCACTGCGTGCAGAGCAGTTTCGTGTTCCACATCAAACGTGAAAGGAGCCTTGATTTCCTTGATGGCACTCCAGAGAAAACCCAAGATCACTGTCTCAAGTCTAGAGGGATCCTGAGGTCACTGGAGCAACACGAAAGGGCTCCGTGGACCCCAAATCAACTCGAGATGAGACCTTAGTCCTTGGCTTCGAATCAAGAGGAATATCAACTTTCCACAAGCACCTCAAAAGGAGGATTCTCTCAGCTACAGGTATGAGAGAGGGACCCTGAATTTGTGGCCTCAAGTGGAATGAACAACGAGATGCTCTGACTCGAAGTAAGGCCGGATATCCCTGCAGTGAATTGAATGCAGGCTCGTCTTGCATCTCCCAAGACTTAGGGTTGTCTAAATCCCCTGTGGAGACCACAGAGAAAGACCTCGTTCTCCGCCTCATCTAGAACGGAGGCCTCACATACTTTGAAAGCTGGAGAGGTCCGCGGCGATCAGTGCTTCCAAAGGAGACGATGCCTGACTCCTCTTGAAAATGGATAGGAGTCCCAGGATCCCTGTGGCACGTGGAAAGGGACACTGGGTCTCCCGCCTCACGTGGAGACGCGTCCCAATTGCCATGCCAAGACTCGAGGAGAATCCCGAGGTGTCCCTCGCACCTAGGCAGGAGTCCTGACGTCGCTGAACAAACACGTGTCTGGAAGGGCCCTCCCCGTCGAAACTCGAGAATACACCCCAGGTTCAGGCCGCAACTCGAGAAAAACCATGAGACTTCCCCCTCGCCGCGAGATGAGGCCCGATTCCCCTGCACTGCGTGCAGAGCAATTCCGTTTTCCACATCAAACGTGAAAGGAGCCTTGATTTCCTTGATGGCCCTCCAGAGAAAACCCAAGTTCACTGTCTCAAGTCTAGAGGGATCCTGAGGTCACTGGAGCAACACGAAAGGGCTCCGTGGACCCCAAATCAACTCGAGATGAGAGCTTAGTCCCTGGCTTCGACTCAAGAGCAATACCAACTTTCCACAAGCACCTTAAGAGGAGGCTTCTCTCAGCTACAGGTATGTGAGAGGGACCCTGAGTTTGTGGCCTCAAGTGGAATGGACACCGAGATGCTCTGACACGAAGTAAGGCCGGATATCCCTGCAGTGAATTTAATGCAGGCTCGTCTTGCATCTCCCAAGACGAAGAGTTGTCTGAATCCCCTGTGGAGACCACAGAGAAAGACCTCGTTCTCCGCCTCATCGAGACCGGAGGCCTCACATCCTTTGAAACTGGAGAGGTCCGCGGAGATCAATACTTCCAATGGAGACGATGCCTGACTCCTCTTGCAAATGGATAGGAGTCCCAGGATCCCTGTGGCACGTGGAAAGGGACCCTGGGTCTCCCGCCTCACGTGGAGACGCGTCCAAATTGCCATGCCAAGACTCGAGGACAATCCTGTGGTGTCCCTCGCACCTAGGCAGGCGTCCTGACGTCGCTGAACAAACACGTTTCTGGAAGGGCCCTCCCCGTCTTAACTCGAGAATATACCCCAGGTTCGGGCCGCAACTCGAGAAAAACCATGAGATTTCCCCCTCGCCGCGAGTTGAGGCCCGATTCCCCTGCACTGCGTGCAGAGCAATTCCGTGTTCCACATCAAACGTGAAAGGAGCCTTGATTTCCTTGATGGCACTCCAGAGAACACCCAAGATCACTGTCTCAAGTCTAGAGGGATCCTGAGGTCACTGGACCAAAAGGAAAGGGCTCCGTGGACCCCAAATCAACTCGAGATGAGAGCTTAGTCCCTGGCTTCGACTCAAGAGGAATACCAACTTTCCACAAGCACCTCAAGAGGTGGCTTCTCTCAGCTACAGGTATGTGAGAGGAACCCTGAGTTTGTGGCCTCAAGTGGAATGGACACCGAGATGCTCTGACTAGAAGTAAGGCATGATATCCCTGCAGTGAATTGAATGCAGGCTCGTCTTGCATCTCCCAAGACGAAGGGTTGTCTGAATCCCCTGTGGAAACCACAGAGAGAGACCGAGTTCTCCGCCTCATTGCGACCGGAGGCCTCACATCCTTTGAAAACTCAAGAGGTCCGCGGAGATTAATGCTTCCAAAGGAGACGATGATTGACTCCTCTTGAAAATGGATAGGAGTCCCAGGATCCCTGTGGCACGTAAAAGGGACCCTGGGTCTGCCGCCTCACGTGGAGACGCGTCCCAATTGCCATGCCAAGACTCGAGGGGAATCCCGAGGTGTACCTCGCACCTAGGCAGGAGTCCTGACGTCGCTGAACAAACACGAGTCTGGAAGGGCCCTCCGCGTCGTAACTCGAGAATATACCCCAGGTTCCGGCCGCAACTCCAGAAAAACCATGAGACATCTCCCTTGTCGCGAGATGAGGCCCGATTCCCCTGCACTGCGTGCAGAGCAATTCCGTGTTCCACATCAAACGTGAAAGGAGCCTTGATTTCCTTGATGGCACTCCAGAGAAAACCCAAGATCACTGTCTCAAGTCTAGAGGGATCCTGAGGTCACTGGAGCAACACGAAAGGGCTCCGTGGACCCCAAATCAACTCGAGATGAGAGCTTAGTCCCTGGCTTCGACTCAAGAGGAATACCAACTTTCCACAAGCACCTCAAGAGGAGGCTTTTCTCAGCTACAGGTATGTGAGAGGGACCCTGAGTTTGTGGCCTCAAGTGGAATGGACACCAAGATGCTCTGACTTGAATTAAGGCCGGATATCCCTGCAGTGAATTGAATGCAGGCTCGTCTTGCATGTCCCAAGACGAAGGGTTGTCTGAATCCCCTGTGGAGACCAGAGAGAAAGACCTAGTCCTCCGCTTCAACGCGAACGGAGGCCTCACATCCTTTGAAAACTCGAGAGGTCCGCGCAGATCAATGCTTCCAAAGGAGACGAGGCCTGACTCCTCTTGAAAATGGATGGAAGTCCCAGGATCCCTGTGGCACGTAGAAAGGGACACTGGGTCTCGCGCCTTACGTGGAGCCGCGTCCCAATTGCCTTGCCAAGACTAGAGGAGAATCCCGAGGTGTCCCTCACACCTAGGCAGGAGTCCTGACGTCGCTGAACAAACACGTGTCTGGAAGGGCCCTCCCCGTCGTAACTCGAGAATATACCCCAGGTTCCGGCCGCAACTCGAGAAAAACAATGAGAGTTCCAGCTCGCCGTGAGATGAGGCCCAATTTCCCTGCACTGCGTGCAGAGCAATCCGTGTTCCACATCAAACGTGAAAGGAGCCTTGATTTCCTTGATGGCACTTCAGAGAAAACCCAAGATCACAGTCTGAAGTCTAAAGGGATCCTGAGGTCACTGGAGCAACACGAAAGGGCTCCGTGGACCCCAAATCAACTCGAGATGATAGCTTAGTCCCTGGCTTCGACTCAAGAGGAATACCAACTTTCCACAAGCACCTCAAGAGGAGGCTTCTCTCAGCTACAGGTATGTGAGAGGGACCCTGAGTTTGTGGCCTCAAGTGCAATGGACACCGAGATGCTCTGACTCGAAGTAAGGCAGGATATCACTGCAGTGAATTGAATGCAGGCTCGTCTTGCATCTCCCAAGACGAAGGGATGCCTGAATCCCCTGTGGAGTCCACAGAGAAAGACCTAGTCGTCCGACTCAACGCGACTGGAGGCCTCACATCCTTTGAAAACTCGAGAGGTGCGCGGAGATCAATGCTTCCAAAGGAGACGATGCCTCACTCCTCTTGAAAATGGATAGGAGTCCCAGGATCCCTGTGTCACGTGGAAAGGGACCTTGGGTCTCCCGCTTCACGTGGAGACGCGTCCCAATTGCCATGCCAAGACTCGAGGAGAATCCCGAGGTGTCCCTCGCACCTAGGCAGGAGTCCTGACGTCGCTGAACAAACACGTGTCTGGAAGGGCCCTCCCTGTTGTAACTCGAGAATATACCCCAGGTTCTGGCCGCAACTTGAGAAAAACCATGAGACTTCGCCCTGGCCGAGAGATGAGGCCCGATTCCCCTGCACTGCGTGCAGAGCAATTCCGTGTTCCACATAAAACGTGAAAGGAGCCTTGATTTCCTTGATGGCACTCCAGAGAAAACCCAAGATCACTGTCTCAAGTCTAGAGGGATCCTGAGGTCACTGGAGCAACACGAATGGGCTCCGTGGACCCCCAATCAACTCGAGATGAGAGCTTAGTCCCTGGCTTCGAATCAAGAGGAATACCAACTTTCCACAAGCACCTCAAGAGGAGGCTTCTCTCAGCTACAGGTATGTGAGAGGGACCATGAGTTGTGGCCTCAAGTGGAAAGGACACCGAGATGCTCTGACTCGAAGTAAGGCCGGATATCCCTGCAGTGAATTGAATGCAGGCTCGTCTTGCATCTCCCAAGACGAAGGGTTGTCTGAATCCCCTGTGGAGACCACAGAGAAAGACCTAGTCCTCCACCTCAACGCAACCGGAGGCCTCATATCCTTTGAAAACTCGAGAGGTCCGCGGAGATCAATACTTCCAAAGGATACGATGCCTGACTCCTCTTGAAAATGGATAGGAGTCCCAGGATCCCTGTGGCACGTGGAAAGGGACACTGGGTCTCCCGCCTCAGGTGGAGACGTGTCCCAATTGCCATGCCAAGACTCGTGGAGAATCCCGAGTTGTCCCTCGCACCTAGGCAGGAGTCCTGACGTCGCTGAACAAACACGTGTCTGGAAGGGCCCTCCCCGTCATAACTCGAGAATATACCCCAGGTTCCGGCCGCAACTCGAGAAAAACCATGAGACTGCCCCCTCGCCGCGACATGAGGCCCGATTCCACTGCCCTGAGTGCAGAGCCATTCCGTATTCCACAACAAAAATGAAAGGAGCCTTGATTTCCTTGATGGCTCTCCAGAGAAAACCCAAGATCACTGTCTCAAGTCTAGAGGGATCCTGAGGTCACTGGAGCAACACGAAAGGGCTCCGTGCACCCCAAATCAACTCGAGATGAGAGCTTAGTCCCTGGCTTCGACTCAAGAGGAATACCAACTTTCCACAAGCACCTCAAGAGGAAGCTTCTCTCAGCTACAAGTATGTGAGAGGGACCCTGAGTATGTGGCCTCAATTGGAATGGACACCGAGATGCTCTGACTCGAAGTAAGGCCGGATATCCCTGCAGTGAATTGAATGCAGGCTCGTCTTGCATCTCCCAAGACTTAGGGTTGTCTAAATCCCCTGTGGAGACCACAGAGAAAGACCTCGTTCTCCGCCTCATCTAGAACGGAGGCCTCACATACTTTGAAAGCTGGAGAGGTCCGCGGAGATCAGTGCTTCCAAAGGAGACGATGCCTGACTCCTCTTGAAAATGGATAGGAGTCCCAGGATCCCTGTGGCACGTGGAAAGGGACACTGGGTCTCCCGCCTCACGTGGAGACGCGTTCCAATTGCCATGCCAAGACTCGAGGAGAATCCCGAGGTGTCCCTCGCACCTAGGCAGGAGTCCTGACGTCGCTGAACAAACACGTGTCTGGAAGGGCCCTCCCCGTCGAAACTCGAGAATACACCCCAGGTTCAGGCCGCAACTCGAGAAAAACCATGAGACTTCCCCCTCGCCGCGAGATGAGGCCCGATTCCCCTGCACTGCGTGCAGAGCAATTCCGTTTTCCACATCAAACGTGAAAGGAGCCTTGATTTCCTTGATGGCCCTCCAGAGAAAACCCAAGTTCACTGTCTCAAGTCTAGAGGGATCCTGAGGTCACTGGAGCAACACGAAAGGGCTCCGTGGACCCCAAATCAACTCGAGATGAGAGCTTAGTCCCTGGCTTCGACTCAAGAGCAATACCAACTTTCCACAAGCACCTCAAGAGGAGGCTTCTCTCAGCTACAGGTATGTGAGAGGGACCCTGAGTTTGTGGCCTCAAGTGGAATGGACACCGAGATGCTCTGACTCGAAGTAAGGCCGGATATCCCTGCAGTGAATTTAATGCAGGCTCGTCTTGCATCTCCCAAGACGAAGAGTTGTCTGAATCCCCTGTGGAGACCACAGAGAAAGACCTCGTTTTCCGCCTCATCGAGACCGGAGGCCTCACAACCTTTGAAACTGGAGAGGTCCGCGGAGATCAATACTTCCAATGGAGACGATGCCTGACTCCTCTTGCAAATGGATAGGAGTCCCAGGATCCCTGTGGCACGTGGAAAGGGACCCTGGGTCTCCCGCCTCACGTGGAGACGCGTCCAAATTGCCATGCCAAGACTCGAGGACAATCCTGTGGTGTCCCTCGCACCTAGGCAGGCGTCCTGACGTCGCTGAACAAACACGTTTCTGGAAGGGCCCTCCCCGTCTTAACTCGAGAATATACCCCAGGTTCGGGCCGCAACTCGAGAAAAACCATGAGATTTCCCCCTCGCCGCGAGTTGAGGCCCGATTCCCCTGCACTGCGTGCAGAGCAATTCCGTGTTCCACATCAAACGTGAAAGGAGCCTTGATTTCCTTGATGGCACTCCAGAGAACACCCAAGATCACTGTCTCAAGTCTAGAGGGATCCTGAGGTCACTGGACCAAAAGGAAAGGGCTCCGTGGACCCCAAATCAACTCGAGATGAGAGCTTAGTCCCTGGCTTCGACTCAAGAGGAATACCAACTTTCCACAAGCACCTCAAGAGGTGGCTTCTCTCAGCTACAGGTATGTGAGAGGAACCCTGAGTTTGTGGCCTCAAGTGGAATGGACACCGAGATGCTCTGACTAGAAGTAAGGCATGATATC
Source organism: Dama dama (assembly GCF_033118175.1). Taxonomy (NCBI): domain Eukaryota; kingdom Metazoa; phylum Chordata; class Mammalia; order Artiodactyla; family Cervidae; genus Dama; species Dama dama. Next base: position 4,865,160 of record NC_083697.1, on the reverse strand, counting down.
CCTGCAGTGAATTGAATGCAGGCTCGTCTTGCATCTCCCAAGACGAAGGGTTGTCTGAATCCCCTGTGGAAACCACAGAGAGAGACCGAGTTCTCCGCCTCATCGCGACTGGAGGCCTCACATCCTTTGAAAACTCGAGAGGTCCGCGGAGATCAATGCTTCCAAAGGAGTCGATGCCTGACTCCTCTTGAAAATGGATAGGAGTCCCAGGATCCCTGTGGCACGTGGAAAGGAACCCTGGGTCTCCCGCCTCAGGTGGAGACGCGTCCCAATTGCCATGCCAAGACTCGAGGAGAATCCCGAGGTGTCCCTCGCACCTAGGCAGGAGTCCTGACTTCGCTGAACAAACACGTGTCTGGAAGGGCCCTCCCCGTCGTAACTCGAGAATATACCCCAGGTTCCGGCCGCAACTAGAGAAATTCCATGAGACATACCCCTCGCGGCTAGATGAGGCCCGATTCCCCTGCACTGCGTGCAGAGCAATTCCGTGTTCCACATCAAACGTGAAAGGAGCCTTGATTTCCTTGACGGCACTCCAGAGAAAACCCAAGATCACTGTCTCAAGTCTAGAGGGATCCTGAGGTCACTGGAGCAACACGAAAGGGCTCCGTGGACCCCAAATCAACTCGAGATGAGAGCTTAGTCCCTGGCTTCGACTCAAGAGGAATACCAAATTTCCACAAGCACCTCAAGAGGAGGCTTCTCTCAGCTACAGGTATGTGAGAGGGACCCTGAGTTTGTGGCCTCAAGTGGAATGGACACCGAGATGCTCTGACTCGAAGTAAGGCCGGATATCCCTGCAGTGAATTGAATGCAGGCTCGTCTTGCATCTCCCAAGACGAAGGGATGTCTGAATACCCTGTGGAGACCACAGAGAAGTCCTAGTCCTCCGGCTCATCGCGACCGGAGGCCTCACATCCTTTGAAAACTCGAGAGGTCTGCAGAGGTCAATGCTTCCAAAGGAGACGATGCCTGACTCATCCTGAAAATGGATAGGAGTCCCAGGATCCCTGTGGCACGTGGAAAGGGACACTGGGTGTCCCGCCTTACGTGGAGACGCGTCCCAATTGCCATGCCAAGACTCGAGGAGAATCCCGAGGTGTCCATCGCACCTAGGCAGGAGTCCTGACGTCGCTGAACAAACACGTGTCTATAAGGGCCCTCCCCGTCGTAACTCGAGAATATACCCCAGGTTCCGACCGAAACTCGAATAAAACCATGAGACTTCCTCCTCGCCGCGAGATGAGGCCCGATTCCCCTGCACTGCGTGCAGAGCAATTCTGTGTTCCACATCAAACGTGAAAGGAGCCTTGATTTCCTTGATGGCACTCCAGAGAAAACCCAAGATCACTGTCACAAGTCTAGAGGGATCCTGAGGTCACTAGAGCAACACGAAAGGGCTCCGTGGACCCCAAATCAACTCGAGATGAGAGCTTTGTCCCTGGCTTCGACTCAAGAGGAATACCAACTTTCCAAAAGTTCCTCAAGAGGAGGTTTCTCTCAGCTACAGGTATGTGAGAGGGACGCTGAGTTTGTGGCCTCAAGTGGAATAGACACCGAGATGCTCTGACTCAATGTAAGGCCGGATATCCCTGCAGTGAATTGAATGCAGGCTCGTCGTGGATCTCCCAAGACGAAGGGATGTCTGAATCCCCTGTGGAGACCACAGACAAAGACCTAGATCTCCGCCTCATCGCGACCATAGGCCTCACATACTTTGAAAACTCGAGAGGTCCGCGGAGATCAATGCTTCCTAAGGAGACGATGCCTGACTCCTCTTGAAAATGGATAGGAGTCCCAGAATCCCTGTGGCACGTGGAAAGGGACCCTGGGTCTTCCGCCTCACTGGAGATGCGTCCCAATTGCCATGCCAAGGCTCAAGGAGAATCCCGAGGTGCCCGTCGCAGCTAGGCAGGAGTCCTGACGTCGCTGAACAAACACGTGTCTGGAAGGGCCCTCCCCATCGTAACTCGAGAATATACCCCAGGTTCGGGCTGCAACTCGAGAAAAACCATGAGCCTTCCCAGTCGCCGCAAGATGAGGCCCGATTCCCCTGCACTGCGTGCAGAGAAATTCCGTGTTCCACATCAAACGTGAAAGGAGCCTTGATTTCCTTGATGGCACTGCAGACAAAACCCAAGATCACTGTCTCAAGTCTAGAGGGATACTGAGGTCACTGTAGCAACAAGAAAGGGCTCCGTGGACCACAAATTAACTCGAGATCAGAGCTTAGTCCCTGGCTTCGACTAAAGAGGAATACCAACTTTCCACAAGCCCCTCAAAAGGAGGCTTCTCTCAGCTACAGGTATCTGAGAGGGACCCTGAATTTGTGGCCTCAAGTGGAATGGACACTGACATGCTCTGACTCAAAGTAAGGCCGGATATACCAACAGTGAATTGAATGCAGGCTCGTCTTGGATCTCCCAAGACGAAGGGATGTCTGAATCCCCTGTGGAGACCACAGAGAAAGACCTAGTTCTCTGCTTCATCACGAGCAGAGGCCTCACATCCTTTGAAAACTCGAGAGGTCCGCGGAGATCAATGCTTCCAAAGGAGCCGATGCCTGACTCCTCTTGAAAATGGATAGGAGTCCCAGGATCCCTGTCGCACGTGGAAAGGGACCCAGGGTCTCCCGCCACACGTGGAGACGAGTCCCAATTGTCATGCCAAGACTCGAGGAGAATCCCGAGTTGTCCCTCGCACCTAGGCCCGAGTCCTGACGTCGCTGAACAAAAACGTGTCTGGAAGGGCCCTCCCCGTCGTAACTCGAGAATATACCCCAGGTTCTGGCCGCAACTCGATAAAAACCATGAGACTTCCCCCTCGCTGCGAGTTGAGGCCCGATTCCCCTGCAGTGCGAGCAGACCAATTCCGTCTTACACATCAAACTTGAAAGGAGGCTTGATTTCCTTCATGGCATCGCATAGAAAACAGAAGATCACTGTCTCAAGTCTAGAGGGATCTTGAGGTTACTGGAGCAAGAATAAAGGGCTCCATGGACCCCAAATCAACTCGAGATGAGAGCTTAGTCCCTGGCTTCGACTCAAGAGAAATACCAACTTTCCACAAGCACCTCAAGAGGAGGCTTCTCTCAGCTACAGGTATGTGAGAGGGACCCGGAGTTTGTGGCCTCAAGTGGAATGGAAACCGAGATGCTCTGACTCGGAGTAAGGCCGGATATCCCTGCAGTGAATTGAATGCAGGCTCGTCTTGCACCTCTCAATCCGAAGTGATGTCTGAATCCCCTGTGGAGACCACAGAGAAAGACCTAGTTCTCCGCCTCATCGCGACCTGAGGCCTCACATCCTTTGAAAACTCGAGAGTTCCGCGGAGATCAATGCTTCCAAAGGAGACGATGCCTGACTCCTCTTGAAAATGGATAGGAGTCCCAGGATCCCTGTGGCACGTGGAAAGGGACCCTGGGTCTCGCGCCTCACGTGGAGACGCATCCCTATTGCCATGCCAAGACACGAGGAGAATCCCGAGATGTCCCTCGCACCTAGGCAGGAGTCCTGACGTCGCTGAACAAACACGTGTCTGGAAGGGCCCTCCCCGTCGTAACTCGAGAATATACCCCAGGTTCCGGCCGCACCTCGAGAAAAACCATTAGACTTCCCCCTCGCCGCGAGTAGAGGCCCGATTCCCCTGCACTGCGTGCAGAGCAATTCCGTGTTCCACATCAAACGTGAAAGGGGCCTTGATTTCCTTGATGGCACTCCAGAGAAAACCCAAGATCACTGTCTCAAGTCTAGAGGGATCCTGAGGTCACTGGAGCAACACGAAAGGGCTCCGTGGACCCCAAATCAACTCGAGATGAGAGCTTAGTCCCTGGCTTCAACTCAAGGGGAATACCAACTTTCCACAAGCACGTCAAGAGGAGGCTTCTCTCAGCTACAGGTATGTGAGAGGGACCATGAGTCTCTGGCCTCAAGTGGAATGGACACCGAGATGCTCTGACTCGAAGTAAGGACAGATATCCCTGCAGTGAATTGGATGCAGGCTCGTCTTCCATCTCCCAAGACGAAGGGTTGTCTGAATCCCCTGTGGAGACCACAGAGAAAGACCTAGTTCTCCGCCTCTTGGCGACCTGAGGCCTCACATCCTTTGAAAACTCGAGAGGTCCGCGGAGATCAATGCTTCCAAAGGAGACGATGCCTGACTCCTCTTGAAAATGGATAGGAGTCCCAGGATCCCTGTGGCACGTGGAAAGGGACCCTGGGTCTCCCGACTCACGTGGAGACGCGTCCCAATTGCCATGCCAAGACTCGAGGAGAATCCCGAGGTGTCCCTCGCACCTAGGCCCGAGTCCTGACGTCGCTGAACAAACACGTGTCTGGCAGGGCCCCCCTCATCGTAACTCGAGAATATACCCCTGGTTCCGGCCGCAACTAGAGAAAAACCATGAGACTTCCACCTCGACACGAGATGAGGCACGATTCCCCTGCACTGCGTGCAGAGCAATTCCGTGTTCCACATCAAACGTGAAAGGAGACTTGATTTCCTTGATGGCACTCCAGAGAAAACCCAAGATCCCTGTCTCACGTCTAAAGGGATCCTGAGGTCACTGGAGCAACACGAAAGGGTTCCGTGGAAACCAAATCAACTCGAGATGAGAGCTTAGTCCCTGGCTTCGACTCAAGAGGAATACTAACTTTCCACAAGCACCTCAAGAGGAGGCTTCTCTCAGCTACATGTATGTGAGAGGGACCCGGAGTTTGTGGCCTCAAGTGGAATGGACACCGAGATGGTCTGACTCGGAGTAAGGCCGGATATCCCTGCAGTGAATTGAATGCAGGCTCGTCTTGCATCTCCCAAGACGAAGGGTTGTCTGAATCCCCTGTGGAGACCACAGAGAAAGACCTAGTTCTCCGCTTCTTGGCGACCTGAGGCCTCACATCCTTTGAAAACTCGAGAGGTCCGCGGAGATCAATGCTTCCAAAGGAGACGATGCCTGACTCCTCTTGAAAATGGATAGGAGTCCCAGGATCCCTGTGGCACGTGGAAAGGGACCCTGGGTCTCGCGCCTCACGTGGAGACGCATCCCTATTGCCATGCCAAGACACGAGGAGAATCCCGAGATGTCCCTCGCACCTAGGCAGGAGTCCTGACGTCGCTGAACAAACACGTGTCTGGAAGGGCCCTCCCCGTCGTAACTCGAGAATATACCCCAGGTTCCGGCCGCAACTCGAGAAAAACCATGAGACTTCCCCCTCGCCGCGAGATGAGGCCCGATTCCCCTGCACTGCGTGCAGAGCAATTCCGTGTTCCACATCAAACGTGAAAGGAGCCTTGATTTCCTTGGTGGCACTCCAGAGAAAACCCAAGATCACTGTCTCAAATCTAGAGGGATCCTGAGGTCACTGGAGAAACACGAAAGGGATTCGTGGACCCCAAATCAACTCGAGATGAGAGCTTAGTCCCTGGCTTCGACTCAAGACGAATACCAAGTTTCCACAAGCACCTCAAGAGGAGGCTTCTCTCAGCTACAGGTATGTGAGAGGGACCCTGAGTTTGCGGCCTCAAGTCGAATGGACACCGAGATGCTCTGACTCGAAGTAAGGCCGGATATCCCTGCAGTGAATTGAATGCAGGCTCGTCTTTCGTCTCCCAAGACGAAGGGATGTCTGAATCCCCTGTGTAGACCACAGAGAAAGACCTAGTCCTCCGCCTCATCGCGACCGGAGACCTCACATCCTTTGAAAACTCGAGAGGTTGGGGAGTTCAATGCTTCCAAAGGAGACGATGCCTGACTCCTCTTGAAAATGGATAGGAGTCCCAGGATCTCTGTGGCACGTGGGAAGGGAACCTGGGTCTCCCGCCTCACGTGGAGACGCGTCCCAATTGCCATGCCAAGACTCGAGGAGAATCCCGAGGTGTCCCTCGCACCTAGGCAGGAGTCCTGACGTCGTTGAACAAACACGTGTCTGGAAGGGCCCTCCCCGTCGTAACTCGAGAATATACCCCAGGTTCCGGCCGCAACTCGAGAAAAACAATGAGACTTCCACCTCGCCGAGAGATGAGGCCCGAATCCCCTGCACTGCGTGCAGAGCAATTCTGTGTTCCACATCAAACGTGAAAGGAGCCTTGATTTCCTTGATGGCACTCCAGAGAAAACCCAAGATCACTGTCTCAAGTCTAGAGGGATCCTGAGGTCACTGGAGCAACAAGAAAGGGCTCCGTGGACCCCAAGTCAACTCGAGATGAGAGCTTAGTCCTTCGCTTCAACTCAAGAGGAACACCACCTTTCCACAAGCACCTCAAGAGGAGGCTTCTCTCAGCTACAGGTATGTGAGAGGGACCATGAATTTGTGGCCTCAAGTGGAATGGACACCGACATGCTCTGACTCGAAATAAGGCCGGATATCCCTGCAGTGAATTGAAAGCAGGCTCGTCTTGTATCTGCCAAGACGAAGGGATGTCTGAATCCCCTGTGGAGACGATAGAGAAAGACCTAGTCCTCGGCCTCATCGCGACCGGAGGCCTCACATCCTTTGAAACCTCGAGAGGTCTGCGGAGATCAATGTTTCCAAAGGAGATGATGCCTGACTCCTCTTGAAAATGGATAGGAGTCCCAGGATCCCTATGGCAAGTGGAAAGGTACCCTAGGTCTCCCGCCTCACGTGGAGACGCGTCCCAATTGCCATGCCAAGACTCGAGAAGAATCCCGAGGTGTCCCTCGCACCTTGGCAGGAGTCCTGACGTCGCTGAACAAACACGTGTCTGGAAGGGCCCTCCCCGTCGTAACTCGCGAATATACCCCAGGTTCCGGCCGCAACTCGAGAAAAACCATGAGATTTCCCCCTCGCAGCGAGATGAGGCCCGATTCCCCTGCATTGCGTGCAGAGCAATACCGTGTTCCACATCAAACGTGAAAGGAGCCTTGATTTCCTTGATGGCACTGCAGAGAAAACCCAAGATCACTGGCTCAAGTCTAGAGGGATCCTGAGGTCACTATAGCAACACGAAACGGCTCCTGGACCCCAAATCAACTCGAGATGAGAGCTTAGTCCCTGGCTTCGACTCAAGAGGCATACAAACTTTCCACAAGCACCTCAAGAGGAGGCTTCTCTCAGCTACAGGTATGTGAGTGGGACCCTGAATTTGTGGCCTCAAGTGGAATGGACACCGAGATGCTCTGACTCGAAGTAAGGCCGAATAACCCTGCAGTGAATTGAATGCAGGCCCCTCTTGCATCTCCCAAGACGAAGGGATGTCTGAATCTCCTGTGGAGACCACTGAGAAAGACCTAGTTCTCCTCCTCATCGCGAATGGAGGCCTCACATCCTTTGAAAACTCAAGAGGTCCGCGGAGATCAATGCTTCCAAGGGAGACAATGCCTGACTCCTCTTGAAAATGGATAGGAGTCCCAGGATCCCTGTGCCACGTGGAAAGGGACGCTGGGTCTCCCGCCTCACGTGGAGACACGTGCCAATTGCCATGGCAAGACTCGAGGAGAATCCAGAGGTGCCCCTCGCACCTAGGCAGGAGTCCTGACGTCGCTGAAAAACACGTGTCTGGAAGGGCCCTCCCCGACGTAACTCGAGAATATACCCCAGGTTCCGGCCGCAACTCAAGAAAAACCATGAGACTTCCCCCTCGCCGCGAGATGAGTCCCGATTCCCCTGCACTGCGTGCAGAGCAATTCCGTATCCCACATCAAACGTGAAAGGAGCCTTGATTTCCTTGATGCCCCTCCAGAGAAAACCCAAGATAAATTTCTCAAGTCTAGAGGGATCCTGAGGTCACTGGAGCAACACGAAAGGGCTCCGTGGACCCCAAACAACTCGAGATGAGAGCTTAGTCCCTGGTTTCGACTCAAGAGGAATACCAACTTTCCACAAGCACCTAAAGAGGAGGCTTCTCTCAGCTACAGGTATGTGAGAGGGACCCTGAGTTTTTGGCCTCAAGTGGAATGGACACCGAGATGCTCTGAGTCGAAGTAAGGCCGGATATCACTGCAGTGAATTGAATGCAGGCTCATCTTGCATCTCCCAAGACGAAGGGATGTCTGCATCCCCTGTGGAGACCACAGAGAAAGACCTAGTTCTCCGCCTCATCGCGACCGGAGGCCTCATATCATTTGAAAACTCGAGAGGTCCGCGGAGATCAATGCTTCCAAAGACAAGATGGCTGACTCCTCTTGAAAATGGATAGGAGTCCCAAGATCACTGTGGCACGTGGAAAGGGACCCTGGGTCTCCCGCCTCACGTGGAGACGCGTCCCAATTGCCATGCCAAGACTCGACGAGAATCCCGAGGTGTCCCTCGCACCTAGGCAGGAGTCCTGACATCACTGAACATAAACGTGTCTGGAAGGGCCCTCCCCGTCGCAACTCGAGAATATACCCCAGGTTCCGGCCACAACTCGAGAAAAACCGTGAGACTTCCCCCTCGCCAGGAGATGAGTCCCAGTTCCCCTGCACTGCGTGCAGAGCAATTCCGTGTTCCACATCAAACGTGAAAGGAGCCTTGATTTCCTTGATGGCACTCCAGACAAAACCCAAGATCACTGTCTCAAGTCTAGAGGGATACTGAGGTCACTGTAGCAACAAGAAAGGGCTCCGTGGACCACAAATTAATTCGAGATCAAAGCTTAGTCCCTGGCTTCGACTAAAGAGGAATACCAACTTTCCACAAGCACCTCAAAAGGAGGCTTCTCTCAGCTACAGGTATCTGAGAGGGACCCTGAATTTGTGGCCTCAAGTGGAATGGACACTGACATGCTCTGACTCAAAGTAAGGCCGGATATACCAACAGTGAATTGAATGCAGGCTCGTCTTGGATCTCCCAAGACGAAGGGATGTCTGAATCCCCTGTGGGGACCACAGAGAAAGACCTAGTTCTCTGCTTCATCACGAGCAGAGTCCTCACATCCTTTGAAAACTCGAGAGGTCCGCGGAGATCAATGCTTCCAAAGGAGCCGATGCCTGACTCCTCTTGAAAATGGATAAGAGTCCCAGGATCCCTGTCGCACGTGGAAAGGGACACAGGGTCTCCCGCCACACGTGGAGACGAGTCCCAATTGTCATGCCAAGACTCGAGGAGAATCCCGAGTTGTCCCTCGCACCTAGGCCCGAGTCCTGACGTCGCTGAACAAACACGTGTCTGGAAGGTCCCTCCCCTTCGTAACTCGAGAATATACCCCAGGTTCTGGCCGCAACTCGAGAAAAACCATGAGACTTCCCCCTCGCTGCGAGATGAGGCCCGATTCCCCTGCAGTGCGAGCAGACCAATTCCGTCTTACACATCAAACATGAAAGGAGGCTTGATTTCCTTCATGGCATCGCATAGAAAACAGAAGATCACTGTCTCAAGTCTAGAGGGATCTTGAGGTTACTGGAGCAAGAATAAAGGGCTCCATGGACCCCAAATCAACTCGAGATGAGAGCTTAGTCCCTGGCTTCGACTCAAGAGAAATACCAACTTTCCACAAGCACCTCAAGAGGAGGCTTCTCTCAGCTACAGGTATGTGAGAGGGACCCGGAGTTTGTGGCCTCAAGTGGAATGGAAACCGAGATGTTCTGACTCGGAGTAAGGCCGGATATCCCTGCAGTGAATTGAATGCAGGCTCGTCTTGCACCTCTCAATCCGAAGTGATGTCTGAATCCCCTGTGGAGACCACAGAGAAAGACCTAGTTCTCCGCCTCATCGCGACCTGAGGCCTCACATCCTTTGAAAACTCGAGAGTTCCGCGGAGATCAATGCTTCCAAAGGAGACGATCCCTGACTCCTCTTGAAAATGGATAGGAGTCCCAGGATCCCTGTGGCACGTGGAAAGGGACCCTTGGTCTCGCGCCTCACGTGGAGACGCGTCCCAATTGCCATGCCAAGACTCGAGGAGAATCCCGAGGTGTCCCTCGCACCTAGGCCCGAGTCCTGACGTCGCTGAACAAACACGTGTCTGGCAGGGCCCCCCTCATCGTAACTCGAGAATATACCCCTGGTTCCGGCAGCAACTAGAGAAAAACCAAGAGACTTCCACCTCGACACGAGATGAGGCAAGATTCCCCTGCACTGCGTGCAGAGCAATTCCGTGTTCCACATCAAACGTGAAAGGAGACTTGATTTCCTTGATGGCACTCCAGAGAAAACCCAAGATCCCTGTCTCACGTCTAAAGGGATCCTGAGGTCACTGGAGCAACACGAAAGGGTTCCGTGGAAACCAAATCAACTCGAGATGAGAGCTTAGTCCCTGGCTTCGACTCAAGAGGAATACTAACTTTCCACAAGCACCTCAAGAGGAGGCTTCTCTCAGCTACAGGTATGTGAGAGGGACCCGGAGTTTGTGGCCTCAAGTGGAATGGACACCGAGATGGTCTGACTCGGAGTAAGGCCGGATATCCCTGCAGTGAATTGAATGCAGGCTCGTCTTGCATCTCCCAAGACGAAGGGTTGTCTGAATCCCCTGTGGAGACCACAGAGAAAGACCTAGTTCTCCGCCTCTTGGCGACCTGAGGCCTCACATCCTTTGAAAACTCGAGAGGTCCGCGGAGATCAATGCTTCCAAAGGAGACGATGCCTGACTCCACTTGAAAATGGATAGGAGTCCCAGGATCCCTGTGGCACGTGGAAAGGGACCCTGGGTCTCGCGCCTCACGTGGAGACGCATCCCTATTGCCATGCCAAGACTCGAGGAGAATCCCGAGGTGTCCCTCGCACCTAGGCAGGAGTCCTGACGTCGCTGAACAAACACGTGTCTGGAAGGGCCCTCCCCGTCGTAACTCGAGAATATACCCCAGGTTCCGGCCGCAACCCGAGAAAAACCATGAGACTTCCCCCTCGCCGCGAGATGAGGCCCGATTCCCCTGCACTGCGTGCAGAGCAATTCCGTGTTCCACATCAAACATGAAAGGAGCCTTGATTTCCTTGGTGGCACTCCAGAGAAAACCCAAGATCACTGTCTCAAGTCGAGAGGGATCCTGAGGTCACTGGAGCAACACAAAAGGGCTCCGTGGACCCCAAATCAACTCGAGATGAGAGCTTAGTCCCTGGCTTCGACTCAAGAGGAATACCAACTTTCCACAAGCACCTAAAGAGGAGGCTCCTCTCAGCTACAGGTATGTGAGAGGGACCCTGAGTTTGTGGCCTCAAGTGGAATGGACACCGAGATGCTCTGACTCGAAGTAAGGCCAGATATCCCTGCAGAAATTGAATGCAGGCTCGTCTTGCATCTCCCAAGACGAAGGGATGTCTGAATCCCCTGTGGAGACCACAGAGATAGACCTAATTTTCCGCCTCATCGCGACCGGAGGCCTCACATCTTTTGAAAATTCGAGAGGTCCGCGGAGATCAATGCTTCCAAAGGAGACGATGCCTGACTCCTCTTGAAAATGGATAGGAGTCCCAGGATCCCTGTGGCACGTGGAAAGGGACACTGGGTCTCCCGCCTCATGTGGAGACCCGTCCAAATTGCCATGCCAAGACTCGAGGCGAATCCCGAGTTGTCCCTCACACCTAGGCAGGAGTCCTGACGTTGCTGAACAAATACGTGTCTGGAAGGGCCCTGCCCGTCGTAACTCGAGAATATACCCCAGGTTCCGGCCGCAACTCGAGAAAAACCATGAGACTTCCCCCTCGCAGCGAGATGAGTCCCGATTCCCCTGCACTGCGTGCAGAGCAATTCCGTGTTCCACATCAAACGTGAAAGGAGACTTGATTTCCTTGATGGCACTCCAGAGAAAACCCAAGATCCCTGTCTCACGTCTAAAGGGATCCTGAGGTCACTGGAGCAACACGAAAGGGTTCCGTGGAAACCAAATCAACTCGAGATGAGAGCTTAGTCCCTGGCTTCGACTCAAGAGGAATACTAACTTTCCACAAGCACCTCAAGAGGAGGCTTCTCTCAGCTACAGGTATGTGAGAGGGACCCGGAGTTTGTGGCCTCAAGTGGAATGGACACCGAGATGGTCTGACTCGGAGTAAGGCCGGATATCCCTGCAGTGAATTGAATGCAGGCTCGTCTTGCATCTCCCAAGACGAAGGGTTGTCTGAATCCCCTGTGGAGACCACAGAGAAAGACCTAGTTCTCCGCCTCTTGGCGACCTGAGGCCTCACATCCTTTGAAAACTCGAGAGGTCCGCGGAGATCAATGCTTCCAAAGGAGACGATGCCTGACTCCACTTGAAAATGGATAGGAGTCCCAGGATCCCTGTGGCACGTGGAAAGGGACCCTGGGTCTCGCGCCTCACGTGGAGACGCATCCCTATTGCCATGCCAAGACTCGAGGAGAATCCCGAGGTGTCCCTCGCACCTAGGCAGGAGTCCTGACGTCGCTGAACAAACACGTGTCTGGAAGGGCCCTCCCCGTCGTAACTCGAGAATATACCCCAGGTTCCGGCCGCAACCCGAGAAAAACCATGAGACTTCCCCCTCGCCGCGAGATGAGGCCCGATTCCCCTGCACTGCGTGCAGAGCAATTCCGTGTTCCACATCAAACATGAAAGGAGCCTTGATTTCCTTGGTGGCACTCCAGAGAAAACCCAAGATCACTGTCTCAAGTCGAGAGGGATCCTGAGGTCACTGGAGCAACACAAAAGGGCTCCGTGGACCCCAAATCAACTCGAGATGAGAGCTTAGTCCCTGGCTTCGACTCAAGAGGAATACCAACTTTCCACAAGCACCTAAAGAGGAGGCTCCTCTCAGCTACAGGTATGTGAGAGGGACCCTGAGTTTGTGGCCTCAAGTGGAATGGACACCGAGATGCTCTGACTCGAAGTAAGGCCAGATATCCCTGCAGAAATTGAATGCAGGCTCGTCTTGCATCTCCCAAGACGAAGGGATGTCTGAATCCCCTGTGGAGACCACAGAGATAGACCTAATTTTCCGCCTCATCGCGACCGGAGGCCTCACATCTTTTGAAAATTCGAGAGGTCCGCGGAGATCAATGCTTCCAAAGGAGACGATGCCTGACTCCTCTTGAAAATGGATAGGAGTCCCAGGATCCCTGTGGCACGTGGAAAGGGACACTGGGTCTCCCGCCTCATGTGGAGACCCGTCCAAATTGCCATGCCAAGACTCGAGGAGAATCCCGAGTTGTCCCTCACACCTAGGCAGGAGTCCTGACGTTGCTGAACAAATACGTGTCTGGAAGGGCCCTGCCCGTCGTAACTCGAGAATATACCCCAGGTTCCGGCCGCAACTCGAGAAAAACCATGAGACTTCCCCCTCGCCGCGAGATGAGGCCCGATTCCCCTGCACTGCGTGCAGAGCAATTCCGAGTTCCACATCAAACGTGAAAGGAGCCTTGATTTCCTTGATGGCACTCCAGAGAAAACCCAAGATCACTGTCTCAAGTCTAGAGGGATCCTGAGGTCACTGGAGCAACACGAAAGTTCTCCGTGGACCCCAAATCAACTCGAGATGAGAGCTTAGTCGCTGGCTTCGACTCAAGAGGAATACCAACTTTCCACAAGCACCTCAAGAGGAGGCTTCTCTCAGCTACAGGTATGTGAGAGGGACCCTGAGTTTGTGGCCTCAAGTGGAATGGACACCGAGATGCTCTGACTCGAAGTAAGGCCAAATATTCCTGCAGTGAGTTGAATGCAGGCTCGTCTTGCATCTCCCAAGACGAGGGGATGTCTGAATCCCCTGTGGAGACCACAGAGATAGACCTAATTTTCCGCCCCATCGCGATCGGAGGCCTCACATCCTTTGAAAACTCGAGAGGTCCGCGGAGATCAATGCTTCCAAGGGAGACAATGCCTGACTCCTCTTGAAAATGGATAGGAGTCCCAGGATCCCTGTGCCACGTGGAAAGGGACGCTGGGTCTCCCGCCTCACGTGGAGACACGTGCCAATTGCCATGGCAAGACTCGAGGAGAATCCAGAGGTGCCCCTCGCACCTAGGCAGGAGTCCTGACGTCGCTGAAAAACACGTGTCTGGAAGGGCCCTCCCCGACGTAACTCGAGAATATACCCCAGGTTCCGGCCGCAACTCAAGAAAAACCATGAGACTTCCCCCTCGCCGCGAGATGAGTCCCGATTCCCCTGCACTGCGTGCAGAGCAATTCCGTATCCCACATCAAACGTGAAAGGAGCCTTGATTTCCTTGATGCCCCTCCAGAGAAAACCCAAGATAAATTTCTCAAGTCTAGAGGGATCCTGAGGTCACTGGAGCAACACGAAAGGGCTCCGTGGACCCCAAACAACTCGAGATGAGAGCTTAGTCCCTGGTTTCGACTCAAGAGGAATACCAACTTTCCACAAGCACCTAAAGAGGAGGCTTCTCTCAGCTACAGGTATGTGAGAGGGACCCTGAGTTTTTGGCCTCAAGTGGAATGGACACCGAGATGCTCTGAGTCGAAGTAAGGCCGGATATCACTGCAGTGAATTGAATGCAGGCTCATCTTGCATCTCCCAAGACGAAGGGATGTCTGCATCCCCTGTGGAGACCACAGAGAAAGACCTAGTTCTCCGCCTCATCGCGACCGGAGGCCTCATATCATTTGAAAACTCGAGAGGTCCGCGGAGATCAATGCTTCCAAAGACAAGATGGCTGACTCCTCTTGAAAATGGATAGGAGTCCCAAGATCACTGTGGCACGTGGAAAGGGACCCTGGGTCTCCCGCCTCACGTGGAGACGCGTCCCAATTGCCATGCCAAGACTCGACGAGAATCCCGAGGTGTCCCTCGCACCTAGGCAGGAGTCCTGACATCACTGAACATAAACGTGTCTGGAAGGGCCCTCCCCGTCGCAACTCGAGAATATACCCCAGGTTCCGGCCACAACTCGAGAAAAACCGTGAGACTTCCCCCTCGCCAGGAGATGAGTCCCAGTTCCCCTGCACTGCGTGCAGAGCAATTCCGTGTTCCACATCAAACGTGAAAGGAGCCTTGATTTCCTTGATGGCACTCCAGACAAAACCCAAGATCACTGTCTCAAGTCTAGAGGGATACTGAGGTCACTGTAGCAACAAGAAAGGGCTCCGTGGACCACAAATTAATTCGAGATCAAAGCTTAGTCCCTGGCTTCGACTAAAGAGGAATACCAACTTTCCACAAGCCCCTCAAAAGGAGGCTTCTCTCAGCTACAGGTATCTGAGAGGGACCCTGAATTTGTGGCCTCAAGTGGAATGGACACTGACATGCTCTGACTCAAAGTAAGGCCGGATATACCAACAGTGAATTGAATGCAGGCTCGTCTTGGATCTCCCAAGACGAAGGGATGTCTGAATCCCCTGTGGGGACCACAGAGAAAGACCTAGTTCTCTGCTTCATCACGAGCAGAGTCCTCACATCCTTTGAAAACTCGAGAGGTCCGCGGAGATCAATGCTTCCAAAGGAGCCGATGCCTGACTCCTCTTGAAAATGGATAAGAGTCCCAGGATCCCTGTCGCACGTGGAAAGGGACACAGGGTCTCCCGCCACACGTGGAGACGAGTCCCAATTGTCATGCCAAGACTCGAGGAGAATCCCGAGTTGTCCCTCGCACCTAGGCCCGAGTCCTGACGTCGCTGAACAAACACGTGTCTGGAAGGGCCCTCCCCTTCGTAACTCGAGAATATACCCCAGGTTCTGGCCGCAACTCGAGAAAAACCATGAGACTTCCCCCTCGCTGCGAGATGAGGCCCGATTCCCCTGCAGTGCGAGCAGACCAATTCCGTCTTACACATCAAACATGAAAGGAGGCTTGATTTCCTTCATGGCATCGCATAGAAAACAGAAGATCACTGTCTCAAGTCTAGAGGGATCTTGAGGTTACTGGAGCAAGAATAAAGGGCTCCATGGACCCCAAATCAACTCGAGATGAGAGCTTAGTCCCTGGCTTCGACTCAAGAGAAATACCAACTTTCCACAAGCACCTCAAGAGGAGGCTTCTCTCAGCTACAGGTATGTGAGAGGGACCCGGAGTTTGTGGCCTCAAGTGGAATGGAAACCGAGATGTTCTGACTCGGAGTAAGGCCGGATATCCCTGCAGTGAATTGAATGCAGGCTCGTCTTGCACCTCTCAATCCGAAGTGATGTCTGAATCCCCTGTGGAGACCACAGAGAAAGACCTAGTTCTCCGCCTCATCGCGACCTGAGGCCTCACATCCTTTGAAAACTCGAGAGTTCCGCGGAGATCAATGCTTCCAAAGGAGACGATCCCTGACTCCTCTTGAAAATGGATAGGAGTCCCAGGATCCCTGTGGCACGTGGAAAGGGACCCTTGGTCTCGCGCCTCACGTGGAGACGCGTCCCAATTGCCATGCCAAGACTCGAGGAGAATCCCGAGGTGTCCCTCGCACCTAGGCCCGAGTCCTGACGTCGCTGAACAAACACGTGTCTGGCAGGGCCCCCCTCATCGTAACTCGAGAATATACCCCTGGTTCCGGCAGCAACTAGAGAAAAACCAAGAGACTTCCACCTCGACACGAGATGAGGCAAGATTCCCCTGCACTGCGTGCAGAGCAATTCCGTGTTCCACATCAAACGTGAAAGGAGACTTGATTTCCTTGATGGCACTCCAGAGAAAACCCAAGATCCCTGTCTCACGTCTAAAGGGATCCTGAGGTCACTGGAGCAACACGAAAGGGTTCCGTGGAAACCAAATCAACTCGAGATGAGAGCTTAGTCCCTGGCTTCGACTCAAGAGGAATACTAACTTTCCACAAGCACCTCAAGAGGAGGCTTCTCTCAGCTACAGGTATGTGAGAGGGACCCGGAGTTTGTGGCCTCAAGTGGAATGGACACCGAGATGGTCTGACTCGGAGTAAGGCCGGATATCCCTGCAGTGAATTGAATGCAGGCTCGTCTTGCATCTCCCAAGACGAAGGGTTGTCTGAATCCCCTGTGGAGACCACAGAGAAAGACCTAGTTCTCCGCCTCTTGGCGACCTGAGGCCTCACATCCTTTGAAAACTCGAGAGGTCCGCGGAGATCAATGCTTCCAAAGGAGACGATGCCTGACTCCACTTGAAAATGGATAGGAGTCCCAGGATCCCTGTGGCACGTGGAAAGGGACCCTGGGTCTCGCGCCTCACGTGGAGACGCATCCCTATTGCCATGCCAAGACTCGAGGAGAATCCCGAGGTGTCCCTCGCACCTAGGCAGGAGTCCTGACGTCGCTGAACAAACACGTGTCTGGAAGGGCCCTCCCCGTCGTAACTCGAGAATATACCCCAGGTTCCGGCCGCAACCCGAGAAAAACCATGAGACTTCCCCCTCGCCGCGAGATGAGGCCCGATTCCCCTGCACTGCGTGCAGAGCAATTCCGTGTTCCACATCAAACATGAAAGGAGCCTTGATTTCCTTGGTGGCACTCCAGAGAAAACCCAAGATCACTGTCTCAAGTCGAGAGGGATCCTGAGGTCACTGGAGCAACACAAAAGGGCTCCGTGGACCCCAAATCAACTCGAGATGAGAGCTTAGTCCCTGGCTTCGACTCAAGAGGAATACCAACTTTCCACAAGCACCTAAAGAGGAGGCTCCTCTCAGCTACAGGTATGTGAGAGGGACCCTGAGTTTGTGGCCTCAAGTGGAATGGACACCGAGATGCTCTGACTCGAAGTAAGGCCAGATATCCCTGCAGAAATTGAATGCAGGCTCGTCTTGCATCTCCCAAGACGAAGGGATGTCTGAATCCCCTGTGGAGACCACAGAGATAGACCTAATTTTCCGCCTCATCGCGACCGGAGGCCTCACATCTTTTGAAAATTCGAGAGGTCCGCGGAGATCAATGCTTCCAAAGGAGACGATGCCTGACTCCTCTTGAAAATGGATAGGAGTCCCAGGATCCCTGTGGCACGTGGAAAGGGACACTGGGTCTCCCGCCTCATGTGGAGACCCGTCCAAATTGCCATGCCAAGACTCGAGGCGAATCCCGAGTTGTCCCTCACACCTAGGCAGGAGTCCTGACGTTGCTGAACAAATACGTGTCTGGAAGGGCCCTGCCCGTCGTAACTCGAGAATATACCCCAGGTTCCGGCCGCAACTCGAGAAAAACCATGAGACTTCCCCCTCGCAGCGAGATGAGTCCCGATTCCCCTGCACTGCGTGCAGAGCAATTCCGTGTTCCACATCAAACGTGAAAGGAGACTTGATTTCCTTGATGGCACTCCAGAGAAAACCCAAGATCCCTGTCTCACGTCTAAAGGGATCCTGAGGTCACTGGAGCAACACGAAAGGGTTCCGTGGAAACCAAATCAACTCGAGATGAGAGCTTAGTCCCTGGCTTCGACTCAAGAGGAATACTAACTTTCCACAAGCACCTCAAGAGGAGGCTTCTCTCAGCTACAGGTATGTGAGAGGGACCCGGAGTTTGTGGCCTCAAGTGGAATGGACACCGAGATGGTCTGACTCGGAGTAAGGCCGGATATCCCTGCAGTGAATTGAATGCAGGCTCGTCTTGCATCTCCCAAGACGAAGGGTTGTCTGAATCCCCTGTGGAGACCACAGAGAAAGACCTAGTTCTCCGCCTCTTGGCGACCTGAGGCCTCACATCCTTTGAAAACTCGAGAGGTCCGCGGAGATCAATGCTTCCAAAGGAGACGATGCCTGACTCCACTTGAAAATGGATAGGAGTCCCAGGATCCCTGTGGCACGTGGAAAGGGACCCTGGGTCTCGCGCCTCACGTGGAGACGCATCCCTATTGCCATGCCAAGACTCGAGGAGAATCCCGAGGTGTCCCTCGCACCTAGGCAGGAGTCCTGACGTCGCTGAACAAACACGTGTCTGGAAGGGCCCTCCCCGTCGTAACTCGAGAATATACCCCAGGTTCCGGCCGCAACCCGAGAAAAACCATGAGACTTCCCCCTCGCCGCGAGATGAGGCCCGATTCCCCTGCACTGCGTGCAGAGCAATTCCGTGTTCCACATCAAACATGAAAGGAGCCTTGATTTCCTTGGTGGCACTCCAGAGAAAACCCAAGATCACTGTCTCAAGTCGAGAGGGATCCTGAGGTCACTGGAGCAACACAAAAGGGCTCCGTGGACCCCAAATCAACTCGAGATGAGAGCTTAGTCCCTGGCTTCGACTCAAGAGGAATACCAACTTTCCACAAGCACCTAAAGAGGAGGCTCCTCTCAGCTACAGGTATGTGAGAGGGACCCTGAGTTTGTGGCCTCAAGTGGAATGGACACCGAGATGCTCTGACTCGAAGTAAGGCCAGATATCCCTGCAGAAATTGAATGCAGGCTCGTCTTGCATCTCCCAAGACGAAGGGATGTCTGAATCCCCTGTGGAGACCACAGAGATAGACCTAATTTTCCGCCTCATCGCGACCGGAGGCCTCACATCTTTTGAAAATTCGAGAGGTCCGCGGAGATCAATGCTTCCAAAGGAGACGATGCCTTACTCCTCTTGAAAATGGATAGGAGTCCCAGGATCCCTGTGGCACGTGGAAAGGGACACTGGGTCTCACGCCTCATGTGGAGACCCGTCCAAATTGCCATGCCAAGACTCGAGGAGAATCCCGAGTTGTCCCTCACACCTAGGCAGGAGTCCTGACGTTGCTGAACAAATACGTGTCTGGAAGGGCCCTGCCCGTCGTAACTCGAGAATATACCCCAGGTTCCGGCCGCAACTCGAGAAAAACCATGAGACTTCCCCCTCGCCGCGAGATGAGGCCCGATTCCCCTGCACTGCGTGCAGAGCAATTCCGAGTTCCACATCAAACGTGAAAGGAGCCTTGATTTCCTTGATGGCACTCCAGAGAAAACCCAAGATCACTGTCTCAAGTCTAGAGGGATCCTGAGGTCACTGGAGCAACACGAAAGTTCTCCGTGGACCCCAAATCAACTCGAGATGAGAGCTTAGTCGCTGGCTTCGACTCAAGAGGAATACCAACTTTCCACAAGCACCTCAAGAGGAGGCTTCTCTCAGCTACAGGTATGTGAGAGGGACCCTGAGTTTGTGGCCTCAAGTGGAATGGACACCGAGATGCTCTGACTCGAAGTAAGGCCAAATATTCCTGCAGTGAGTTGAATGCAGGCTCGTCTTGCATCTCCCAAGACGAGGGGATGTCTGAATCCCCTGTGGAGACCACAGAGATAGACCTAATTTTCCGCCCCATCGCGATCGGAGGCCTCACATCCTTTGAAAACTCGAGAGGTCCGCGGAGATCAATGCTTCCAAAGGAGACGATGCCTGACTCCTCTTGAAAATGGATAGGAGTCCCAGGATCCCTGTGGCACGTGGAAAGGTACCCTGGGTCTCCCGCCTCACGTGGAGACACGTGCCAATTGCCATGGCAAGACTCGAGGAGAATCCAGAGGTGCCCCTCGCACCTAGGCAGGAGTCCTGACGTCGCTGAAAAACACGTGTCTGGAAGGGCCCTCCCCGACGTAACTCGAGAATATACCCCAGGTTCCGGCCGCAACTCAAGAAAAACCATGAGACTTCCCCCTCGCCGCGAGATGAGTCCCGATTCCCCTGCACTGCGTGCAGAGCAATTCCGTATCCCACATCAAACGTGAAAGGAGCCTTGATTTCCTTGATGGCCCTCCAGAGAAAACCCAAGATAAATTTCTCAAGTCTAGTGGGATCCTGAGGTCACTGGAGCAACACGAAAGGGCTCCGTGGACCCCAAACAACTCGAGATGAGAGCTTAGTCCCTGGTTTCGACTCAAGAGGAATACCAACTTTCCACAAGCACCTAAAGAGGAGGCTTCTCTCAGCTACAGGTATGTGAGAGGGACCCTGAGTTTTTGGCCTCAAGTGGAATGAACACCGAGATGCTCTGAGTCGAAGTAAGGCCGGATATCACTGCAGTGAATTGAATGCAGGCTCATCTTGCATCTCCCAAGACGAAGGGATGTCTGCATCCCCTGTGGAGACCACAGAGAAAGACCTAGTTCTCCGCCTCATCGCGACCGGAGGCCTCATATCATTTGAAAACTCGAGAGGTCCGCGGAGATCAATGCTTCCAAAGACAAGATGGCTGACTCCTCTTGAAAATGGATAGGAGTCCCAAGATCACTGTGGCACGTGGAAAGGGACCCTGGGTCTCCCGCCTCACGTGGAGACGCGTCCCAATTGCCATGCCAAGACTCGACGAGAATCCCGAGGTGTCCCTCGCACCTAGGCAGGAGTCCTGACATCACTGAACATAAACGTGTCTGGAAGGGCCCTCCCCGTCGCAACTCGAGAATATACCCCAGGTTCCGGCCACAACTCGAGAAAAACCGTGAGACTTCCCCCTCGCCAGGAGATGAGTCCCAGTTCCCCTGCACTGCGTGCAGAGCAATTCCGTGTTCCACATCAAACGTGAAAGGAGCCTTGATTTCCTTGATGGCACTCCAGACAAAACCCAAGATCACTGTCTCAAGTCTAGAGGGATACTGAGGTCACTGTAGCAACAAGAAAGGGCTCCGTGGACCACAAATTAATTCGAGATCAAAGCTTAGTCCCTGGCTTCGACTAAAGAGGAATACCAACTTTCCACAAGCCCCTCAAAAGGAGGCTTCTCTCAGCTACAGGTATCTGAGAGGGACCCTGAATTTGTGGCCTCAAGTGGAATGGACACTGACATGCTCTGACTCAAAGTAAGGCCGGATATACCAACAGTGAATTGAATGCAGGCTCGTCTTGGATCTCCCAAGACGAAGGGATGTCTGAATCCCCTGTGGGGACCACAGAGAAAGACCTAGTTCTCTGCTTCATCACGAGCAGAGTCCTCACATCCTTTGAAAACTCGAGAGGTCCGCGGAGATCAATGCTTCCAAAGGAGCCGATGCCTGACTCCTCTTGAAAATGGATAAGAGTCCCAGGATCCCTGTCGCACGTGGAAAGGGACACAGGGTCTCCCGCCACACGTGGAGACGAGTCCCAATTGTCATGCCAAGACTCGAGGAGAATCCCGAGTTGTCCCTCGCACCTAGGCCCGAGTCCTGACGTCGCTGAACAAACACGTGTCTGGAAGGGCCCTCCCCTTCGTAACTCGAGAATATACCCCAGGTTCTGGCCGCAACTCGAGAAAAACCATGAGACTTCCCCCTCGCTGCGAGATGAGGCCCGATTCCCCTGCAGTGCGAGCAGACCAATTCCGTCTTACACATCAAACATGAAAGGAGGCTTGATTTCCTTCATGGCATCGCATAGAAAACAGAAGATCACTGTCTCAAGTCTAGAGGGATCTTGAGGTTACTGGAGCAAGAATAAAGGGCTCCATGGACCCCAAATCAACTCGAGATGAGAGCTTAGTCCCTGGCTTCGACTCAAGAGAAATACCAACTTTCCACAAGCACCTCAAGAGGAGGCTTCTCTCAGCTACAGGTATGTGAGAGGGACCCGGAGTTTGTGGCCTCAAGTGGAATGGAAACCGAGATGTTCTGACTCGGAGTAAGGCCGGATATCCCTGCAGTGAATTGAATGCAGGCTCGTCTTGCACCTCTCAATCCGAAGTGATGTCTGAATCCCCTGTGGAGACCACAGAGAAAGACCTAGTCTCCGCCTCATCGCGACCTGAGGCCTCACATCCTTTGAAAACTCGAGAGTTCCGCGGAGATCAATGCTTCCAAAGGAGACGATGCCTGACTCCTCTTGAAAATGGATAGGAGTCCCAGGATCCCTGTGGCACGTGGAAAGGGACCCTTGGTCTCGCGCCTCACGTGGAGACGCGTCCCAATTGCCATGCCAAGACTCGAGGAGAATCCTGAGGTGTCCCTCGCACCTAGGCCCGAGTCCTGACGTCGCTGAACAAACACGTGTCTGGCAGGGCCCCCCTCATCGTAACTCGAGAATATACCCCTGGTTCCGGCAGCAACTAGAGAAAAACCAAGAGACTTCCACCTCGACACGAGATGAGGCAAGATTCCCCTGCACTGCGTGCAGAGCAATTCCGAGGTCCACATCAAACGTGAAAGGAGCCTTGATTTCCTTGATGGCACTCCAGAGAAAACCCAAGATCACTGTCTCAAGTCTAGAGGGATCCTGAGGTCACTGGAGCAACACGAAAGGGCTCCGTGGACCCCACATCAACTCGAGATGAGAGCTTAGTCCCTGGCTTCGACTCAAGAGGAATGCCAACTTTCCCCAAGCACCTCAAGTGGAGGCTTCTCTCAGCTACAGGTATGTGAGAGGGACCCTGAGTTTGTGGCCTCAAGTGGAATGGACACCGAGATGCTCTGACTCGAAGTAAGGCCGGATATCCCTGCAGTGAATTGAATGCAGGCTCGTCTTGCATCTCCCAAGACGAAGGGATGTCTGAATCCCCTGTGAAGACCACAGAGAAAGACCGAGTTCTCCGCCTCATCGCGACCGGAGGCCTCACATCCTTTGAAAACTCGAGAGGTCCGCGGAGATCAATGCTTCCAAAGGAGACGATGCCTGACTCCTCTTGAAAATGGATAGGAGTCCCAGGATCCCTGTGGCACGTGGAAAGGGACCCTGGGTCTCCCGCCTCACGTGGAGACGCGTCCCAATTGCCATGCCAAGACTCGAGGAGAATCCCGAGTTGTCCTTCGCACCTAGGCAGGAGTCCTGACCTCACTGAACAAACACGTGTCTGGAAGGGCCCTCCCCGTCGTAACTCGAGAATATACCCCAGGTTCCTGCCGCAACTCCAGAAAAATCATGAGCCTTCCCCCTCGCCGCGAGATGAGGCCCGATTCCCCTGCACTGCGTGCAGAGGAATTCTGTGTTCCACATCAAAAGTGAAAGGAGCCTTGATTTCCTTGATGGCACTCTAGAGAAACCCCAAGATCACTGTCTCAAGTCTAGAGGGATCCTGAGGTCACTGTAGCAACACGAAAGGGCTCCGTGGACCCCAAATAAACTCGAGATGAGAGCTTAGTCCCTGGCTTCGACTCAAGAGGAATACCAACTTTCCACAAGCACCTCAAGAGAAGGCTTCTTTCAGCAACAGGTATGTGAGAGGGTCCCTGAGTTTGTGGCCTCAGGCGGAATGGACACCGAGATGCTCTGACTCGAAGTAAGGCCGGATATCCCTGCAGTGAATTGAATGAAGTCTCGTCTTGCATCTCCCAAGACTAAGGGATGTCTGAATCCCCTGTGGAGACCACAGAGAAAGACCTAGTTCTCCCTCTCATGGCCACCGGAGGCATCACATCTTTGAAAACTCGAGAGGTCCGTGGAGATCAATGCTTCCTAAGGAGACGATGCCTGACTCCTCTTGAAAATGGATAGGAGTCCAAGAATCCCTGTGGCACGTGGAACGGGACCCTGGGTCTCCCGCCTCACGTGGAGACTTGTCCTAATTGCCATGCCAAGACTCGAGGAGAATCCCGAGGTGTTCCTCGCACCTAGGCACTAGTCCTGACGTCGCTGAACAAACACTTGTCTGGAAGGGCCCTCCCCGTCGTAACTCAAGAATATACCCCAGGTTCTGGCCGCAACTCGAGAAAAACCATAAGACTTCCCCCTCGCCTTGAGATGTGGCCCGATTCTCCTGCACTGCGTGCAGACCAATTCCGTGTTCCACATCAAACGTGAAAGGATTCTTGATTTCCTTGATGGCACTCCAAAGAAAAGCCAAGATCACTGTCTCAAGTCTAGAGGGATCCTGAGGTCACTGTAGCAACCCGAAAGGGCTTCGTGGACCCCAAATCAACTCGAGATGAGAGCTTTGTCCCTGGCTTCGACTCAAGAGGAATACCAACTTTCCAAAAGCTCCTCAAGAGGAGGTTTCTCTCAGCTACAGGTATGTGAGAGGGAACCTGAGTTTGTGGCCTCAAGTGGAATGGACACCGAGATGCTCTGACTCAATGTAAGGCCGGATATCCCTGCAGTGAATTGAATGCAGGCTCGTCGTGGATCTCCCAAGACAAAGGGATGTCTGAATCCCCTGTGGAGACCACAGAGAAAGACCTAGATCTCCGCCTCATCACGACCGGAGCGTCACATCCTTTGAAAACTCGAGAGGTCCGCGGAGATCAATGCTTGTAAAGGAGACGATGCCTGACTCCTCTTGAATATGGATAGGAGTCCAAGAATCCCTGTGGCACGTGGAAAGGGACCCTGAATCTCCCGCCTCACGTCGAGACTTGTCCTAATTGCCATGCCAAGACTCGAGGAGAATGCCGAGGTGTCCCTCGCACCTAGGCAGGAATCCTGACCTCGCAGAACAAACACGTGTCTGGAAAGGCCCTCCCCGTCGTAACTCGAGAATATACCCCATGTTCCGGCCGCAACTCGAGAAACATCATGAGACTTCCCCCTCGCCTTGAGATGAGGCCCGATTCCCCTGCACTGCGTGCAGACCAATTCCGTGTTCCACATCAAACGTGAAAAGATTCTTGATTTCCTTGATGGCACTCCAAAGAAAAGCCAAGATCACTGTCTCAAGTCTAGAGGGATCCTGAGGTCACTGTAGCAACAAGAAAGAGCTGCGTGGACCACAAATCAACTCGAGAGGAGAGCTTCGTCCCTGTCTTCGACTCAAGAGGAATACCAACTTTCCACAAGCACCTCAAGAGGAGGCCTCTCTCAGTTACAGGAATGTGAGAGGGACCTTGAGTTTGTGGCCTCAAGTGGAATGGACACCGAGATGCTCTGACTCGAAGTAAGGGCAGATATCCATGCAGAGAATTGAATGCAGGCTCGTCTTGAATCTCCCAAGACGAAGGGATGTCTGAATCCCCTGTGGAGACCACAGACAAAGACTTAGTTCTCCGCCTCATCGCGACCGGAGGCCTCACATCCTTTGAAAACTCGAGAGGTCCACGGAGATCAATGCTTCCGAAGGAGACGATGCCTGAATCCTCTTCAAAATGGATAGGAGTCCCAGGATCCCTGTGGCACGTGGAAAGGGACCCTGGGTCTCCCGCCTCACGTGGAGACGCGTCCCAATTGCCATGCCAAGACTCGAGGAGAATCCCGAGGTGTCCCTCTCACCTAGGCAGGAGTCCTGACGTCGCTGAACAAACACGTGTCTGGAAGGGCCCTCCCCGTCGTAACTCGAGAATATACCCAAGGTTCCGGCCGCAACTCGAGAAACATCATGAGACTTCCCCCTCGCTTTGAGATGAGGCCCGATTCCCCTGCACTGCGTGCAGAGCAATTCCGTGTTCCACATCAAACGTGAAAGGATTCTTGATTTCCTTGATGGCACTCCAAAGAAAAGCCAAGGTCACTGTCTAAAGTCTAGAGGGATCCTGAGGTCACTGTAGCAACCCGAAAGGGCTCTGTGGACCCCAAATCAACTCGAGATGAGAGCTTTGTCCCTGGCTTCGACTCAAGAGGAATACCAACTTTCCAACAGCTCCTCAAGAGGAGGTTTCTCTCAGCTACAGGTATGTGAGAGGGACCCTGAGTTTGTGGCCTCAAGTGGTATGAACACCGAGATGCTCTGACTCAATGTAAGGCCGGATATCCCTGCAGTGAATTGAATGCAGGCTCGTCTTGCATCTCCCGAGACGAAGGGATGTCTGAATCCCCTGTGGAGACCACAGACAAAGACCTAGATCTCTGCCTCATTGCGACCATAGGCCTCACATCCTTTGAAAACTCGAGAGGTGCGCGGAGATCAATGATTCCAAAGGAGACGATGCCTGACTCCTCTTGAAAATAGATCGGAGTCCCAGGATCCCTGTGGCACGTTGAAAGGGACACTGGGTCTCCCGCCTCACATGGAGACGCGTCCCAATTGCCATGCCAAGACTCGAGGAGAATCCCGAGGTGTCCCTCGCACCTAGGCAGGAGTCCTGACGTCGCTGAACAAACACGTGTCTGGAAGGGCCCTCCCCGTCGTACCTGGAGATTTTACCCCAGGTTCTGGCCACAACTCGAGAAAAACCATGAGACTTCCCCCTCGCCACGAGATGAGGTCCGATTCCCCTGCACTGCGTGCAGAGCAATTCCGTGTTCCACTTTAAACGTGAAAGGAGCCTTGATTTCCTTGATGGCACTCCAGAGAAAACCGAAGATCACTCTCTCAAGTCTAGAGGGATCCTGAGGTCACTGGAGCAACACCAAAGGGCTCCGTGGACCCCAAATCAACTCGTGATGAGAGCTTAGTCCCTGGCTTCGACTCAAGAGGAATACCAACTTTCCACAAGCACCTCAAGAGGAGGCTTCTCTCAGCTACAGGTATGTGAGAGGGACCCTGAGTTTGTGGCCTCAAGTGGAATGGACACCGAGATGCTCTGACTCGAAGTAAGGCCGGATATCCCTGCAGTGAATTGAATGCAGGCTCGTCTTGCGTTTCCCAAGACGAAGGGATGTCTGAATCCCCTGTGGAGACCACAGAGAAAGACCTAGTCCTCCGCCTCATCGCGACCGGAGACCTCACATCCTTTGAAAACTCGAGAGGTTGGGGAGATCAATGCTTCCAAAGGAGACGATTCCTGACTCCTCTTGAAAATGGATAGGAGTCCCAGGATCCCTGTGGCACGTGGAAAGGGACCCTGGGTCTCCAGCCTCACGTGGAGACGCATCCCTATTGCCATGCCAAGACTCGAGGAGAATCCCGAGGTGTCCCTCGCACCTAGGCAGGAGTCCTGACGTCGCTGAACAAACACGTGTCTGGAAGGGCCCTCCCCGTCGTAACTCGAGAATATACCCAAGGTTCCGGCCGCAACCCGAGAAAAACCATGAGACTTCCCCCTCGCCGCGAGATGAGGCCCGATTCCCCTGCACTGCGTGCAGAGCAATTCCGTGTTCCACATCAAACATGAAAGGAGCCTTGATTTCCTTGGTGGCACTCCAGAGAAAACCCAAGATCACTGTCTCAAGTCGAGAGGGATCCTGAGGTCACTGGAGCAACACAAAAGGGCTCCGTGGACCCCAAATCAACTCGAGATGAGAGCTTAGTCCCTGGCTTCGACTCAAGAGGAATACCAACTTTCCACAAGCACCTAAAGAGGAGGCTCCTCTCAGCTACAGGTATGTGAGAGGGACCCTGAGTTTGTGGCCTCAAGTGGAATGGACACCGAGATGCTCTGACTCGAAGTAAGGCCAGATATCCCTGCAGAAATTGAATGCAGGCTCGTCTTGCATCTCCCAAGACGAAGGGATGTCTGAATCCCCTGTGGAGACCACAGAGATAGACCTAATTTTCCGCCTCATCGCGACCGGAGGCCTCACATCTTTTGAAAATTCGAGAGGTCCGCGGAGATCAATGCTTCCAAAGGAGACGATGCCTGACTCCTCTTGAAAATGGATAGGAGTCCCAGGATCCCTGTGGCACGTGGAAAGGGACACTGGGTCTCCCGCCTCATTTGGAGACCCGTCCAAATTGCCATGCCAAGACTCGAGGAGAATCCCGAGTTGTCCCTCACACCTAGGCAGGAGTCCTGACGTTGCTGAACAAATACGTGTCTGGAAGGGCCCTGCCCGTCGTAACTCGAGAATATACCCCAGGTTCCGGCCGCAACTCGAGAAAAACCATGAGACTTCCCCCTCGCCGCGAGATGAGGCCCGATTCCCCTGCACTGCGTGCAGAGCAATTCCGAGTTCCACATCAAACGTGAAAGGAGCCTTGATTTCCTTGATGGCACTCCAGAGAAAACCCAAGATCACTGTCTCAAGTCTAGAGGGATCCTGAGGTCACTGGAGCAACACGAAAGTTCTCCGTGGACCCCAAATCAACTCGAGATGAGAGCTTAGTCGCTGGCTTCGACTCAAGAGGAATACCAACTTTCCACAAGCACCTCAAGAGGAGGCTTCTCTCAGCTACAGGTATGTGAGAGGGACCCTGAGTTTGTGGCCTCAAGTGGAATGGACACCGAGATGCTCTGACTCGAAGTAAGGCCAAATATTCCTGCAGTGAGTTGAATGCAGGCTCGTCTTGCATCTCCCAAGACGAGGGGATGTCTGAATCCCCTGTGGAGACCACAGAGATAGACCTAATTTTCCGCCCCATCGCGATCGGAGGCCTCACATCCTTTGAAAACTCGAGAGGTCCGCGGAGATCAATGCTTCCAAAGGAGACGATGCCTGACTCCTCTTGAAAATGGATAGGAGTCCCAGGATCCCTGTGGCACGTGGAAAGGTACCCTGGGTCTCCCGTCTCACGTGAAGACGCGTCCCAAATGCCATGCCAAGACTCGAGGAGAATCCCGAGATGTCCCTCGCTCCTAGGAAGGAGTCCTGACGTCGCTGAACAAACACGTGTCAGGAAGGGCCCTCCCCGTTGTAACTCGAGAATATACCCCAGGTTCCGGCCGCAACTCGAGAAAAACCATGAGAATTCCCCCTCGCCGCGAGTTGAGGCCTGATTCCCCTGCAGTGCGTGCAGAGCAATTCCGTGTTCCACATCAAACGTGAAAGGAGCCTTGATTTCCTTGATGGCACTCCAGAGAAATCCCAAGATCACTGTCTCAAGGCTAGGGGGATCCTGAGGTCACTGGAGCAACACGAAAGTGCTCCGTGGACCCAAAATCAACTCGAGATGAGAGCTTAGTCCCTGGCTTCGACTCAAGAGGAATACCAACTTTCCACAAGCACCTCAAGAGGAGGCTTCTCTCAACTACAGGTTTGTGAAAGGGACCCTAAGTTTGTGGCCTCAAGTGGAATGGACACCGAGATGCTCTGACTCGAAGTAAGGCCGGATATCCGTGCAGTGAATTGAATGCAGGCTCGTCTTGCATCTCCCAAGACGAAGGGATGTCTGAATCCCCTGTGGAGACCACAGAGAAAGACCTAGTCCTCCGCCTCATCGTGACCGGAGGCCTCACATCCTTTGAAAACTTGAGAGGTCTGCAGAGATCAATGCTTCGAAAGGAGACGATGCCTGACTCCTCTTGAAAATGGATAGGAGTCCCAGGATCCCTGTGGCACGTGGGAAGGGACCGTGGGTCTGCCGCGTCACGTGGATGCGCGTCCCAATTGCCATGCCAAAACTCGAGGAGAATCCCGAGGTGTCCCTCGCACCTAGGCAGGAGTCCTGACGTCGCTGAACAAACACGTGTCTGGAAGGGCCCTCCCCGTCGTAACTCGAGAATATACCCCAGGTTCCGGCCGCAACTCGAGAAAAACCATGAGACTTCCCCCTCGCCGCGAAATGAGGCCCGATTCCCCTGCACTGCGTGCAGAGCAATTCCGAGGTCCACATCAAACGTGAAAGGAGCCTTGATTTCCTTGATGGCACTCCAGAGAAAACCCAAGATCACTGTCTCAAGTCTAGAGGGATCCTGAGGTCACTGGAGCAACACGAAAGGGCTCCGTGGACCCCACATCAACTCGAGATGAGAGCTTAGTCCCTGGCTTCGACTCAAGAGGAATGCCAACTTTCCCCAAGCACCTCAAGTGGAGGCTTCTCTCAGCTACAGGTATGTGAGAGGGACCCTGAGTTTGTGGCCTCAAGTGGAATGGACACCGAGATGCTCTGACTCGAAGTAAGGCCGGATATCCCTGCAGTGAATTGAATGCAGGCTCGTCTTGCATCTCCCAAGACGAAGGGATGTCTGAATCCCCTGTGAAGACCACAGAGAAAGACCGAGTTCTCCGCCTCATCGCGACCGGAGGCCTCACATCCTTTGAAAACTCGAGAGGTCCGCGGAGATCAATGCTTCCAAAGGAGACGATGCCTGACTCCTCTTGAAAATGGATAGGAGTCCCAGGATCCCTGTGGCACGTGGAAAGGGACCCTGGGTCTCCCGCCTCACGTGGAGACGCGTCCCAATTGCCATGCCAAGACTCGAGGAGAATCCCGAGTTGTCCTTCGCACCTAGGCAGGAGTCCTGACCTCACTGAACAAACACGTGTCTGGAAGGGCCCTCCCCGTCGTAACTCGAGAATATACCCCAGGTTCCTGCCGCAACTCCAGAAAAATCATGAGC
This sequence comes from Dama dama, assembly GCF_033118175.1. Lineage (NCBI taxonomy): Eukaryota > Metazoa > Chordata > Mammalia > Artiodactyla > Cervidae > Dama > Dama dama. The sequence continues at coordinate 4,834,505 of NC_083697.1, read as the reverse complement.
CTTCCCCCTCGCCGCGAGATGAGGCCCGATTCCCCTGCACTGCGTGCAGAGGAATTCTGTGTTCCACATCAAAAGTGAAAGGAGCCTTGATTTCCTTGATGGCACTCTAGAGAAACCCCAAGATCACTGTCTCAAGTCTAGAGGGATCCTGAGGTCACTGTAGCAACACGAAAGGGCTCCGTGGACCCCAAATAAACTCGAGATGAGAGCTTAGTCCCTGGCTTCGACTCAAGAGGAATACCAACTTTCCACAAGCACCTCAAGAGAAGGCTTCTTTCAGCAACAGGTATGTGAGAGGGTCCCTGAGTTTGTGGCCTCAGGCGGAATGGACACCGAGATGCTCTGACTCGAAGTAAGGCCGGATATCCCTGCAGTGAATTGAATGAAGTCTCGTCTTGCATCTCCCAAGACTAAGGGATGTCTGAATCCCCTGTGGAGACCACAGAGAAAGACCTAGTTCTCCCTCTCATGGCCACCGGAGGCATCACATCTTTGAAAACTCGAGAGGTCCGTGGAGATCAATGCTTCCTAAGGAGACGATGCCTGACTCCTCTTGAAAATGGATAGGAGTCCAAGAATCCCTGTGGCACGTGGAACGGGACCCTGGGTCTCCCGCCTCACGTGGAGACTTGTCCTAATTGCCATGCCAAGACTCGAGGAGAATCCCGAGGTGTTCCTCGCACCTAGGCACTAGTCCTGACGTCGCTGAACAAACACTTGTCTGGAAGGGCCCTCCCCGTCGTAACTCAAGAATATACCCCAGGTTCTGGCCGCAACTCGAGAAAAACCATAAGACTTCCCCCTCGCCTTGAGATGTGGCCCGATTCTCCTGCACTGCGTGCAGACCAATTCCGTGTTCCACATCAAACGTGAAAGGATTCTTGATTTCCTTGATGGCACTCCAAAGAAAAGCCAAGATCACTGTCTCAAGTCTAGAGGGATCCTGAGGTCACTGTAGCAACCCGAAAGGGCTTCGTGGACCCCAAATCAACTCGAGATGAGAGCTTTGTCCCTGGCTTCGACTCAAGAGGAATACCAACTTTCCAAAAGCTCCTCAAGAGGAGGTTTCTCTCAGCTACAGGTATGTGAGAGGGAACCTGAGTTTTTGGCCTCAAGTGGAATGGACACCGAGATGCTCTGACTCAATGTAAGGCCGGATATCCCTGCAGTGAATTGAATGCAGGCTCGTCGTGGATCTCCCAAGACGAAGGGATGTCTGAATCCCCTGTGGAGACCACAGAGAAAGACCTAGATCTCCGCCTCATCACGACCGGAGCGTCACATCCTTTGAAAACTCGAGAGGTCCGCGGAGATCAATGCTTGTAAAGGAGACGATGCCTGACTCCTCTTGAATATGGATAGGAGTCCAAGAATCCCTGTGGCACGTGGAAAGGGACCCTGAATCTCCCGCCTCACGTCGAGACTTGTCCTAATTGCCATGCCAAGACTCGAGGAGAATGCCGAGGTGTCCCTCGCACCTAGGCAGGAATCCTGACCTCGCAGAACAAACACGTGTCTGGAAAGGCCCTCCCCGTCGTAACTCGAGAATATACCCCATGTTCCGGCCGCAACTCGAGAAACATCATGAGACTTCCCCCTCGCCTTGAGATGAGGCCCGATTCCCCTGCACTGCGTGCAGACCAATTCCGTGTTCCACATCAAACGTGAAAAGATTCTTGATTTCCTTGATGGCACTCCAAAGAAAAGCCAAGATCACTGTCTCAAGTCTAGAGGGATCCTGAGGTCACTGTAGCAACAAGAAAGAGCTGCGTGGACCACAAATCAACTCGAGAGGAGAGCTTCGTCCCTGTCTTCGACTCAAGAGGAATACCAACTTTCCACAAGCACCTCAAGAGGAGGCCTCTCTCAGTTACAGGAATGTGAGAGGGACCTTGAGTTTGTGGCCTCAAGTGGAATGGACACCGAGATGCTCTGACTCGAAGTAAGGGCAGATATCCATGCAGAGAATTGAATGCAGGCTCGTCTTGAATCTCCCAAGACGAAGGGATGTCTGAATCCCCTGTGGAGACCACAGACAAAGACTTAGTTCTCCGCCTCATCGCGACCGGAGGCCTCACATCCTTTGAAAACTCGAGAGGTCCACGGAGATCAATGCTTCCGAAGGAGACGATGCCTGAATCCTCTTCAAAATGGATAGGAGTCCCAGGATCCCTGTGGCACGTGGAAAGGGACCCTGGGTCTCCCGCCTCACGTGGAGACGCGTCCCAATTGCCATGCCAAGACTCGAGGAGAATCCCGAGGTGTCCCTCTCACCTAGGCAGGAGTCCTGACGTCGCTGAACAAACACGTGTCTGGAAGGGCCCTCCCCGTCGTAACTCGAGAATATACCCAAGGTTCCGGCCGCAACTCGAGAAACATCATGAGACTTCCCCCTCGCTTTGAGATGAGGCCCGATTCCCCTGCACTGCGTGCAGACCAATTCCGTGTTCCACATCAAACGTGAAAGGATTCTTGATTTCCTTGATGGCACTCCAAAGAAAAGCCAAGATCACTGTCTAAAGTCTAGAGGGATCCTGAGGTCACTGTAGCAACCCGAAAGGGCTCTGTGGACCCCAAATCAACTCGAGATGAGAGCTTTGTCCCTGGCTTCGACTCAAGAGGAATACCAACTTTCCAAAAGCTCCTCAAGAGGAGGTTTCTCTCAGCTACAGGTATGTGAGAGGGACCCTGAGTTTGTGGCCTCAAGTGGTATGAACACCGAGATGCTCTGACTCAATGTAAGGCCGGATATCCCTGCAGTGAATTGAATGCAGGCTCGTCTTGCATCTCCCGAGACGAAGGGATGTCTGAATCCCCTGTGGAGACCACAGACAAAGACCTAGATCTCTGCCTCATTGCGACCATAGGCCTCACATCCTTTGAAAACTCGAGAGGTGCGCGGAGATCAATGATTCCAAAGGAGACGATGCCTGACTCCTCTTGAAAATAGATCGGAGTCCCAGGATCCCTGTGGCACGTTGAAAGGGACACTGGGTCTCCCGCCTCACATGGAGACGCGTCCCAATTGCCATGCCAAGACTCGAGGAGAATCCCGAGGTGTCCCTCGCACCTAGGCAGGAGTCCTGACGTCGCTGAACAAACACTTGTCTGGAAGGGCCCTCCCCGTCGTACCTGGAGATTTTACCCCAGGTTCTGGCCACAACTCGAGAAAAACCATGAGACTTCCCCCTCGCCACGAGATGAGGTCCGATTCCCCTGCACTGCGTGCAGAGCAATTCCGTGTTCCACATTAAACGTGAAAGGAGCCTTGATTTCCTTGATGGCACTCCAGAGAAAACCGAAGATCACTCTCTCAAGTCTAGAGGGATCCTGAGGTCACTGGAGCAACACCAAAGGGCTCCGTGGACCCCAAATCAACTCGTGATGAGAGCTTAGTCCCTGGCTTCGACTCAAGAGGAATACCAACTTTCCACAAGCACCTCAAGAGGAGGCTTCTCTCAGCTACAGGTATGTGAGAGGGACCCGGAGTTTGTGGCCTCAAGTGGAATGGACACCGAGATGCTCTGACTCGAAGTAAGGCCGGATATCCCTGCAGTGAATTGAATGCAGGCTCGTCTTGCGTTTCCCAAGACGAAGGGATGTCTGAATCCCCTGTGGAGACCACAGAGAAAGACCTAGTCCTCCGCCTCATCGCGACCGGAGACCTCACATCCTTTGAAAACTCGAGAGGTTGGGGAGATCAATGCTTCCAAAGGAGACGATTCCTGACTCCTCTTGAAAATGGATAGGAGTCCCAGGATCCCTGTGGCACGTGGAAAGGGACCCTGGGTCTCCCGCCTCACGTGGAGACGCGTCCCAATTGCCATGCCAAGACTCGAGGAGAATCCCGAGGTGTCCCTCGCACCTAGGCAGGAGTCCTGACGTCGCTGAACAAACACGTGTCTGGAAGGGCCCTCCCCATCGTAACTCGAGAATATACCCCAGGTTCCGGCCGCAACTCGAGAAAAACCATGAGACTTCCCCATCGCCGCGAGATGAGGCCCGATTCCCCTGCACTGCGTGCAGAGCAATTCCGTGTTCCACATCAAACGTGAAAGGAGCCTTTATTTCCTTGATGGCACTCCAGAGAAAACCCAAGATCACTGTCTCAAGTCTAGAGGGATCCTGAGGTCACTGGAGCAACACGAAAGGGCTCCGTGGACCCCAAATCAACTCGAGATGAGAGCTTAGTCCCTGGCTTCGACTCAAGAGGAATATCAACTTTCCACAAGCACCTCAAGAGGAGGCTTCTCTCAGCTACAGGTATGTGAGAGGGACCCTGAGTTTGTGGCCTCAAGTGAAATGGACACCGAGATGCTCTGACTCGAAGTAAGGCCGGATATCCCTGCAGTGAATTGAATGCAGGCTCGTCTTGCATCTCCCAAGACGAAGGGTTGTCTGAATCCCGTGTGGAGACCACAGAGAAAGACCTAGTCCTACGCCTCAACGCGAACGGAGGCCTCACATCCTTTGAAAACTCGAGAGGTCCGCGGAGATCAATGCTTCCAAAGGAGACGATGCCTGACTCATCTTGAAAATGGATAGGAGTCCCAGGATCCCTGTGGCACGTGGAAAGGGGCCCTTGGTCTCCCGACTCACGTGGAGACGCGTCCCAATTGCCATGCCAAGACTCGAGGAGAATCCCGAGATGTCCTCGCACCTAGGCAGGAGTCCTGATGTCGCTGAACAAACACGTGTCTGGAAGGGCCCTCCCCGTCGTAACTCGAGAATATACCCCAGATTCCGGCCGCAACTCGAGCAAAACCATGAGACTTCCCCCTCGCCGCGAGATGAGGCCCGATTCCCCTGCACTGCGTGCAGAGCAATTCCGTGTCCACATCAATCGTGAAAGGAGCCTTGATTTCCTTGATGGCACTCCAGAGAAAACCCAAGATCACTGTCTCAAGTCTAGAGGGATCCTGAGGTCACTGGAGCAACACGAAAGGGCTCCCTGGACCCCAAATCAACTCGAGATGAGAGCTTAGTCCCTGGCTTCGCCTCAAGAGGAATACCAACTTTCCACAAGCACCTCAAGAGGAGGCTTCTCTCAGCTACAGGTATGTGAGAGGGCCCCTGAGTTTGTGGCCTCAAGTTGAATGGACACCGAGATGCTCTGACTCGAAGTAAGACCAGATATCCCTAAAGTAAATTGAATGCAGGCTCGTCTTGCGTCTCCCAAGACGAAGGGATGTCTGAATCCCCTGTGGAGACCACAGAGAAAGACCTAGTCCTCCGCCTCATCGCGACCGGAGACCTCACATACTTTGAAAACTCGAGAGGTTGGGGAGATCAATGCTTCCAAAGGAGACGATGCCTGACTCCTCTTGAAAATGGATAGGAGTCCCAGGATCTCTGTGGCACGTGGGAAGGGACCCTGGGTCTCCCGCCTCACGTGGAGACGCGTCCCAATTGCCATGTCAAGACTCGAGGAGAATCCCGAGGTGTCCCTCGCACCTAGGCAGGAGTCCTGACGTCGCTGAACAAACACGTGTCTGGAAGGGCCCTCCCCGTCGTAACTCGAGAATATACCACAGGTTCCGGCCGCAACTCGAGAAAAACCATGAGACTTCCCCCTCGCCGCGAGATGAGGCCCGATTCCCCTACACTGCGTGCAGAGCAATTCCGTGTTCCACATCAAACGTGAAAGGAGCCTTTATTTCCTTGATGGCACTCCAGAGAAAACCCAAGATCACTGTCTCAAGTCTAGAGGGATCCTGAGGTCACTGTAGCAACACGAAAGGGCTCCGTGGACCCCAAATAAACTCGAGATGAGAGCTTAGTCCCTGGCTTCGACTCAAGAGGAATACCAACTTTCCACAAGCACCTCAAGAGAAGGCTTCTTTCAGCAACAGGTATGTGAGAGGGTCCCTGAGTTTGTGGCCTCAGGCGGAATGGACACCGAGATGCTCTGACTCGAAGTAAGGCCGGATATCCCTGCAGTGAATTGAATGAAGTCTCGTCTTGCATCTCCCAAGACTAAGGGATGTCTGAATCCCCTGTGGAGACCACAGAGAAAGACCTAGTTCTCCCTCTCATGGCCACCGGAGGCATCACATCTTTGAAAACTCGAGAGGTCCGTGGAGATCAATGCTTCCTAAGGAGACGATGCCTGACTCCTCTTGAAAATGGATAGGAGTCCAAGAATCCCTGTGGCACGTGGAACGGGACCCTGGGTCTCCCGCCTCACGTGGAGACTTGTCCTAATTGCCATGCCAAGACTCGAGGAGAATCCCGAGGTGTTCCTCGCACCTAGGCACTAGTCCTGACGTCGCTGAACAAACACTTGTCTGGAAGGGCCCTCCCCGTCGTAACTCAAGAATATACCCCAGGTTCTGGCCGCAACTCGAGAAAAACCATAAGACTTCCCCCTCGCCTTGAGATGTGGCCCGATTCTCCTGCACTGCGTGCAGACCAATTCCGTGTTCCACATCAAACGTGAAAGGATTCTTGATTTCCTTGATGGCACTCCAAAGAAAAGCCAAGATCACTGTCTCAAGTCTAGAGGGATCCTGAGGTCACTGTAGCAACCCGAAAGGGCTTCGTGGACCCCAAATCAACTCGAGATGAGAGCTTTGTCCCTGGCTTCGACTCAAGAGGAATACCAACTTTCCAAAAGCTCCTCAAGAGGAGGTTTCTCTCAGCTACAGGTATGTGAGAGGGAACCTGAGTTTGTGGCCTCAAGTGGAATGGACACCGAGATGCTCTGACTCAATGTAAGGCCGGATATCCCTGCAGTGAATTGAATGCAGGCTCGTCGTGGATCTCCCAAGACAAAGGGATGTCTGAATCCCCTGTGGAGACCACAGAGAAAGACCTAGATCTCCGCCTCATCACGACCGGAGCGTCACATCCTTTGAAAACTCGAGAGGTCCGCGGAGATCAATGCTTGTAAAGGAGACGATGCCTGACTCCTCTTGAATATGGATAGGAGTCCAAGAATCCCTGTGGCACGTGGAAAGGGACCCTGAATCTCCCGCCTCACGTCGAGACTTGTCCTAATTGCCATGCCAAGACTCGAGGAGAATGCCGAGGTGTCCCTCGCACCTAGGCAGGAATCCTGACCTCGCAGAACAAACACGTGTCTGGAAAGGCCCTCCCCGTCGTAACTCGAGAATATACCCCATGTTCCGGCCGCAACTCGAGAAACATCATGAGACTTCCCCCTCCCCTTGAGATGAGGCCCGATTCCCCTGCACTGCGTGCAGACCAATTCCGTGTTCCACATCAAACGTGAAAAGATTCTTGATTTCCTTGATGGCACTCCAAAGAAAAGCCAAGATCACTGTCTCAAGTCTAGAGGGATCCTGAGGTCACTGTAGCAACAAGAAAGAGCTGCGTGGACCACAAATCAACTCGAGAGGAGAGCTTCGTCCCTGTCTTCGACTCAAGAGGAATACCAACTTTCCACAAGCACCTCAAGAGGAGGCCTCTCTCAGTTACAGGAATGTGAGAGGGACCTTGAGTTTGTGGCCTCAAGTGGAATGGACACCGAGATGCTCTGACTCGAAGTAAGGGCAGATATCCATGCAGAGAATTGAATGCAGGCTCGTCTTGAATCTCCCAAGACGAAGGGATGTCTGAATCCCCTGTGGAGACCACAGACAAAGACTTAGTTCTCCGCCTCATCGCGACCGGAGGCCTCACATCCTTTGAAAACTCGAGAGGTCCACGGAGATCAATGCTTCCGAAGGAGACGATGCCTGAATCCTCTTCAAAATGGATAGGAGTCCCAGGATCCCTGTGGCACGTGGAAAGGGACCCTGGGTCTCCCGCCTCACGTGGAGACGCGTCCCAATTGCCATGCCAAGACTCGAGGAGAATCCCGAGGTGTCCCTCTCACCTAGGCAGGAGTCCTGACGTCGCTGAACAAACACGTGTCTGGAAGGGCCCTCCCCGTCGTAACTCGAGAATATACCCAAGGTTCCGGCCGCAACTCGAGAAACATCATGAGACTTCCCCCTCGCTTTGAGATGAGGCCCGATTCCCCTGCACTGCGTGCAGAGCAATTCCGTGTTCCACATCAAACGTGAAAGGATTCTTGATTTCCTTGATGGCACTCCAAAGAAAAGCCAAGGTCACTGTCTAAAGTCTAGAGGGATCCTGAGGTCACTGTAGCAACCCGAAAGGGCTCTGTGGACCCCAAATCAACTCGAGATGAGAGCTTTGTCCCTGGCTTCGACTCAAGAGGAATACCAACTTTCCAAAAGCTCCTCAAGAGGAGGTTTCTCTCAGCTACAGGTATGTGAGAGGGACCCTGAGTTTGTGGCCTCAAGTGGTATGAACACCGAGATGCTCTGACTCAATGTAAGGCCGGATATCCCTGCAGTGAATTGAATGCAGGCTCGTCTTGCATCTCCCGAGACGAAGGGATGTCTGAATCCCCTGTGGAGACCACAGACAAAGACCTAGATCTCTGCCTCATTGCGACCATAGGCCTCACATCCTTTGAAAACTCGAGAGGTGCGCGGAGATCAATGATTCCAAAGGAGACGATGCCTGACTCCTCTTGAAAATAGATCGGAGTCCCAGGATCCCTGTGGCACGTTGAAAGGGACACTGGGTCTCCCGCCTCACATGGAGACGCGTCCCAATTGCCATGCCAAGACTCGAGGAGAATCCCGAGGTGTCCCTCGCACCTAGGCAGGAGTCCTGACGTCGCTGAACAAACACGTGTCTGGAAGGGCCCTCCCCGTCGTACCTGGAGATTTTACCCCAGGTTCTGGCCACAACTCGAGAAAAACCATGAGACTTCCCCCTCGCCACGAGATGAGGTCCGATTCCCCTGCACTGCGTGCAGAGCAATTCCGTGTTCCACATTAAACGTGAAAGGAGCCTTGATTTCCTTGATGGCACTCCAGAGAAAACCGAAGATCACTCTCTCAAGTCTAGAGGGATCCTGAGGTCACTGGAGCAACACCAAAGGGCTCCGTGGACCCCAAATCAACTCGTGATGAGAGCTTAGTCCCTGGCTTCGACTCAAGAGGAATACCAACTTTCCACAAGCACCTCAAGAGGAGGCTTCTCTCAGCTACAGGTATGTGAGAGGGACCCTGAGTTTGTGGCCTCAAGTGGAATGGACACCGAGATGCTCTGACTCGAAGTAAGGCCGGATATCCCTGCAGTGAATTGAATGCAGGCTCGTCTTGCGTTTCCCAAGACGAAGGGATGTCTGAATCCCCTGTGGAGACCACAGAGAAAGACCTAGTCCTCCGCCTCATCGCGACCGGAGACCTCACATCCTTTGAAAACTCGAGAGGTTGGGGAGATCAATGCTTCCAAAGGAGACGATTCCTGACTCCTCTTGAAAATGGATAGGAGTCCCAGGATCCCTGTGGCACGTGGAAAGGGACCCTGGGTCTCCAGCCTCACGTGGAGACGCATCCCTATTGCCATGCCAAGACTCGAGGAGAATCCCGAGGTGTCCCTCGCACCTAGGCAGGAGTCCTGACGTCGCTGAACAAACACGTGTCTGGAAGGGCCCTCCCCGTCGTAACTCGAGAATATACCCAAGGTTCCGGCCGCAACCCGAGAAAAACCATGAGACTTCCCCCTCGCCGCGAGATGAGGCCCGATTCCCCTGCACTGCGTGCAGAGCAATTCCGTGTTCCACATCAAACATGAAAGGAGCCTTGATTTCCTTGGTGGCACTCCAGAGAAAACCCAAGATCACTGTCTCAAGTCGAGAGGGATCCTGAGGTCACTGGAGCAACACAAAAGGGCTCCGTGGACCCCAAATCAACTCGAGATGAGAGCTTAGTCCCTGGCTTCGACTCAAGAGGAATACCAACTTTCCACAAGCACCTAAAGAGGAGGCTCCTCTCAGCTACAGGTATGTGAGAGGGACCCTGAGTTTGTGGCCTCAAGTGGAATGGACACCGAGATGCTCTGACTCGAAGTAAGGCCAGATATCCCTGCAGAAATTGAATGCAGGCTCGTCTTGCATCTCCCAAGACGAAGGGATGTCTGAATCCCCTGTGGAGACCACAGAGATAGACCTAATTTTCCGCCTCATCGCGACCGGAGGCCTCACATCTTTTGAAAATTCGAGAGGTCCGCGGAGATCAATGCTTCCAAAGGAGACGATGCCTGACTCCTCTTGAAAATGGATAGGAGTCCCAGGATCCCTGTGGCACGTGGAAAGGGACACTGGGTCTCCCGCCTCATTTGGAGACCCGTCCAAATTGCCATGCCAAGACTCGAGGAGAATCCCGAGTTGTCCCGCACACCTAGGCAGGAGTCCTGACGTTGCTGAACAAATACGTGTCTGGAAGGGCCCTGCCCGTCGTAACTCGAGAATATACCCCAGGTTCCGGCCGCAACTCGAGAAAAACCATGAGACTTCCCCCTCGCCGCGAGATGAGGCCCGATTCCCCTGCACTGCGTGCAGAGCAATTCCGAGTTCCACATCAAACGTGAAAGGAGCCTTGATTTCCTTGATGGCACTCCAGAGAAAACCCAAGATCACTGTCTCAAGTCTAGAGGGATCCTGAGGTCACTGGAGCAACACGAAAGTTCTCCGTGGACCCCAAATCAACTCGAGATGAGAGCTTAGTCGCTGGCTTCGACTCAAGAGGAATACCAACTTTCCACAAGCACCTCAAGAGGAGGCTTCTCTCAGCTACAGGTATGTGAGAGGGACCCTGAGTTTGTGGCCTCAAGTGGAATGGACACCGAGATGCTCTGACTCGAAGTAAGGCCAAATATTCCTGCAGTGAGTTGAATGCAGGCTCGTCTTGCATCTCCCAAGACGAGGGGATGTCTGAATCCCCTGTGGAGACCACAGAGATAGACCTAATTTTCCGCCCCATCGCGATCGGAGGCCTCACATCCTTTGAAAACTCGAGAGGTCCGCGGAGATCAATGCTTCCAAAGGAGACGATGCCTGACTCCTCTTGAAAATGGATAGGAGTCCCAGGATCCCTGTGGCACGTGGAAAGGTACCCTGGGTCTCCCGTCTCACGTGAAGACGCGTCCCAAATGCCATGCCAAGACTCGAGGAGAATCCCGAGATGTCCCTCGCTCCTAGGAAGGAGTCCTGACGTCGCTGAACAAACACGTGTCAGGAAGGGCCCTCCCCGTTGTAACTCGAGAATATACCCCAGGTTCCGGCCGCAACTCGAGAAAAACCATGAGAATTCCCCCTCGCCGCGAGTTGAGGCCTGATTCCCCTGCAGTGCGTGCAGAGCAATTCCGTGTTCCACATCAAACGTGAAAGGAGCCTTGATTTCCTTGATGGCACTCCAGAGAAATCCCAAGATCACTGTCTCAAGTCTAGAGGGATCCTGAGGTCACTGGAGCAACACGAAAGTGCTCCGTGGACCCAAAATCAACTCGAGATGAGAGCTTAGTCCCTGGCTTCGACTCAAGAGGAATACCAACTTTCCACATGCACCTCAAGAGGAGGCTTCTCTCAACTACAGGTTTGTGAAAGGGACCCTAAGTTTGTGGCCTCAAGTGGAATGGACACCGAGATGCTCTGACTCGAAGTAAGGCCGGATATCCGTGCAGTGAATTGAATGCAGGCTCGTCTTGCATCTCCCAAGACGAAGGGATGTCTGAATCCCCTGTGGAGACCACAGAGAAAGACCTAGTCCTCCGCCTCATCGTGACCGGAGGCCTCACATCCTTTGAAAACTCGAGAGGTCTGCAGAGATCAATGCTTCGAAAGGAGACGATGCCTGACTCCTCTTGAAAATGGATAGGAGTCCCAGGATCCCTGTGGCACGTGGGAAGGGACCGTGGGTCTGCCGCGTCACGTGGATGCGCGTCCCAATTGCCATGCCAAAACTCGAGGAGAATCCCGAGGTGTCCCTCGCACCTAGGCAGGAGTCCTGACGTCGCTGAACAAACACGTGTCTGGAAGGGCCCTCCCCGTCGTAACTCGAGAATATACCCCAGGTTCCGGCCGCAACTCGAGAAAAACCATGAGACTTCCCCCTCGCCGCGAAATGAGGCCCGATTCCCCTGCACTGCGTGCAGAGCAATTCCGAGGTCCACATCAAACGTGAAAGGAGCCTTGATTTCCTTGATGGCACTCCAGAGAAAACCCAAGATCACTGTCTCAAGTCTAGAGGGATCCTGAGGTCACTGGAGCAACACGAAAGGGCTCCGTGGACCCCACATCAACTCGAGATGAGAGCTTAGTCCCTGGCTTCGACTCAAGAGGAATGCCAACTTTCCCCAAGCACCTCAAGTGGAGGCTTCTCTCAGCTACAGGTATGTGAGAGGGACCCTGAGTTTGTGGCCTCAAGTGGAATGGACACCGAGATGCTCTGACTCGAAGTAAGGCCGGATATCCCTGCAGTGAATTGAATGCAGGCTCGTCTTGCATCTCCCAAGACGAAGGGATGTCTGAATCCCCTGTGAAGACCACAGAGAAAGACCGAGTTCTCCGCCTCATCGCGACCGGAGGCCTCACATCCTTTGAAAACTCGAGAGGTCCGCGGAGATCAATGCTTCCAAAGGAGACGATGCCTGACTCCTCTTGAAAATGGATAGGAGTCCCAGGATCCCTGTGGCACGTGGAAAGGGACCCTGGGTCTCCCGCCTCACGTGGAGACGCGTCCCAATTGCCATGCCAAGACTCGAGGAGAATCCCGAGTTGTCCTTCGCACCTAGGCAGGAGTCCTGACCTCACTGAACAAACACGTGTCTGGAAGGGCCCTCCCCGTCGTAACTCGAGAATATACCCCAGGTTCCTGCCGCAACTCCAGAAAAATCATGAGCCTTCCCCCTCGCCGCGAGATGAGGCCCGATTCCCCTGCACTGCGTGCAGAGGAATTCTGTGTTCCACATCAAAAGTGAAAGGAGCCTTGATTTCCTTGATGGCACTCTAGAGAAACCCCAAGATCACTGTCTCAAGTCTAGAGGGATCCTGAGGTCACTGTAGCAACACGAAAGGGCTCCGTGGACCCCAAATAAACTCGAGATGAGAGCTTAGTCCCTGGCTTCGACTCAAGAGGAATACCAACTTTCCACAAGCACCTCAAGAGAAGGCTTCTTTCAGCAACAGGTATGTGAGAGGGTCCCTGAGTTTGTGGCCTCAGGCGGAATGGACACCGAGATGCTCTGACTCGAAGTAAGGCCGGATATCCCTGCAGTGAATTGAATGAAGTCTCGTCTTGCATCTCCCAAGACTAAGGGATGTCTGAATCCCCTGTGGAGACCACAGAGAAAGACCTAGTTCTCCCTCTCATGGCCACCGGAGGCATCACATCTTTGAAAACTCGAGAGGTCCGTGGAGATCAATGCTTCCTAAGGAGACGATGCCTGACTCCTCTTGAAAATGGATAGGAGTCCAAGAATCCCTGTGGCACGTGGAACGGGACCCTGGGTCTCCCGCCTCACGTGGAGACTTGTCCTAATTGCCATGCCAAGACTCGAGGAGAATCCCGAGGTGTTCCTCGCACCTAGGCACTAGTCCTGACGTCGCTGAACAAACACTTGTCTGGAAGGGCCCTCCCCGTCGTAACTCAAGAATATACCCCAGGTTCTGGCCGCAACTCGAGAAAAACCATAAGACTTCCCCCTCGCCTTGAGATGTGGCCCGATTCTCCTGCACTGCGTGCAGACCAATTCCGTGTTCCACATCAAACGTGAAAGGATTCTTGATTTCCTTGATGGCACTCCAAAGAAAAGCCAAGATCACTGTCTCAAGTCTAGAGGGATCCTGAGGTCACTGTAGCAACCCGAAAGGGCTTCGTGGACCCCAAATCAACTCGAGATGAGAGCTTTGTCCCTGGCTTCGACTCAAGAGGAATACCAACTTTCCAAAAGCTCCTCAAGAGGAGGTTTCTCTCAGCTACAGGTATGTGAGAGGGAACCTGAGTTTTTGGCCTCAAGTGGAATGGACACCGAGATGCTCTGACTCAATGTAAGGCCGGATATCCCTGCAGTGAATTGAATGCAGGCTCGTCGTGGATCTCCCAAGACGAAGGGATGTCTGAATCCCCTGTGGAGACCACAGAGAAAGACCTAGATCTCCGCCTCATCACGACCGGAGCGTCACATCCTTTGAAAACTCGAGAGGTCCGCGGAGATCAATGCTTGTAAAGGAGACGATGCCTGACTCCTCTTGAATATGGATAGGAGTCCAAGAATCCCTGTGGCACGTGGAAAGGGACCCTGAATCTCCCGCCTCACGTCGAGACTTGTCCTAATTGCCATGCCAAGACTCGAGGAGAATGCCGAGGTGTCCCTCGCACCTAGGCAGGAATCCTGACCTCGCAGAACAAACACGTGTCTGGAAAGGCCCTCCCCGTCGTAACTCGAGAATATACCCCATGTTCCGGCCGCAACTCGAGAAACATCATGAGACTTCCCCCTCGCCTTGAGATGAGGCCCGATTCCCCTGCACTGCGTGCAGACCAATTCCGTGTTCCACATCAAACGTGAAAAGATTCTTGATTTCCTTGATGGCACTCCAAAGAAAAGCCAAGATCACTGTCTCAAGTCTAGAGGGATCCTGAGGTCACTGTAGCAACAAGAAAGAGCTGCGTGGACCACAAATCAACTCGAGAGGAGAGCTTCGTCCCTGTCTTCGACTCAAGAGGAATACCAACTTTCCACAAGCACCTCAAGAGGAGGCCTCTCTCAGTTACAGGAATGTGAGAGGGACCTTGAGTTTGTGGCCTCAAGTGGAATGGACACCGAGATGCTCTGACTCGAAGTAAGGGCAGATATCCATGCAGAGAATTGAATGCAGGCTCGTCTTGAATCTCCCAAGACGAAGGGATGTCTGAATCCCCTGTGGAGACCACAGACAAAGACTTAGTTCTCCGCCTCATCGCGACCGGAGGCCTCACATCCTTTGAAAACTCGAGAGGTCCACGGAGATCAATGCTTCCGAAGGAGACGATGCCTGAATCCTCTTCAAAATGGATAGGAGTCCCGGGATCCCTGTGGCACGTGGAAAGGGACCCTGGGTCTCCCGCCTCACGTGGAGACGCGTCCCAATTGCCATGCCAAGACTCGAGGAGAATCCCGAGGTGTCCCTCTCACCTAGGCAGGAGTCCTGACGTCGCTGAACAAACACGTGTCTGGAAGGGCCCTCCCCGTCGTAACTCGAGAATATACCCAAGGTTCCGGCCGCAACTCGAGAAACATCATGAGACTTCCCCCTCGCTTTGAGATGAGGCCCGATTCCCCTGCACTGCGTGCAGACCAATTCCGTGTTCCACATCAAACGTGAAAGGATTCTTGATTTCCTTGATGGCACTCCAAAGAAAAGCCAAGATCACTGTCTAAAGTCTAGAGGGATCCTGAGGTCACTGTAGCAACCCGAAAGGGCTCTGTGGACCCCAAATCAACTCGAGATGAGAGCTTTGTCCCTGGCTTCGACTCAAGAGGAATACCAACTTTCCAAAAGCTCCTCAAGAGGAGGTTTCTCTCAGCTACAGGTATGTGAGAGGGACCCTGAGTTTGTGGCCTCAAGTGGTATGAACACCGAGATGCTCTGACTCAATGTAAGGCCGGATATCCCTGCAGTGAATTGAATGCAGGCTCGTCTTGCATCTCCCGAGACGAAGGGATGTCTGAATCCCCTGTGGAGACCACAGACAAAGACCTAGATCTCTGCCTCATTGCGACCATAGGCCTCACATCCTTTGAAAACTCGAGAGGTGCGCGGAGATCAATGATTCCAAAGGAGACGATGCCTGACTCCTCTTGAAAACAGATCGGAGTCCCAGGATCCCTGTGGCACGTTGAAAGGGACACTGGGTCTCCCGCCTCACATGGAGACGCGTCCCAATTGCCATGCCAAGACTCGAGGAGAATCCCGAGGTGTCCCTCGCACCTAGGCAGGAGTCCTGACGTCGCTGAACAAACACTTGTCTGGAAGGGCCCTCCCCGTCGTACCTGGAGATTTTACCCCAGGTTCTGGCCACAACTCGAGAAAAACCATGAGACTTCCCCCTCGCCACGAGATGAGGTCCGATTCCCCTGCACTGCGTGCAGAGCAATTCCGTGTTCCACATTAAACGTGAAAGGAGCCTTGGTTTCCTTGATGGCACTCCAGAGAAAACCGAAGATCACTCTCTCAAGTCTAGAGGGATCCTGAGGTCACTGGAGCAACACCAAAGGGCTCCGTGGACCCCAAATCAACTCGTGATGAGAGCTTAGTCCCTGGCTTCGACTCAAGAGGAATACCAACTTTCCACAAGCACCTCAAGAGGAGGCTTCTCTCAGCTACAGGTATGTGAGAGGGACCCGGAGTTTGTGGCCTCAAGTGGAATGGACACCGAGATGCTCTGACTCGAAGTAAGGCCGGATATCCCTGCAGTGAATTGAATGCAGGCTCGTCTTGCGTTTCCCAAGACGAAGGGATGTCTGAATCCCCTGTGGAGACCACAGAGAAAGACCTAGTCCTCCGCCTCATCGCGACCGGAGACCTCACATCCTTTGAAAACTCGAGAGGTTGGGGAGATCAATGCTTCCAAAGGAGACGATTCCTGACTCCTCTTGAAAATGGATAGGAGTCCCAGGATCCCTGTGGCACGTGGAAAGGGACCCTGGGTCTCCCGCCTCACGTGGAGACGCGTCCCAATTGCCATGCCAAGACTCGAGGAGAATCCCGAGGTGTCTCTCGCACCTAGGCAGGAGTCCTGACGTCGCTGAACAAACACGTGTCTGGAAGGGCCCTCCCCATCGTAACTCGAGAATATACCCCAGGTTCCGGCCGCAACTCGAGAAAAACCATGAGACTTCCCCATCGCCGCGAGATGAGGCCCGATTCCCCTGCACTGCGTGCAGAGCAATTCCGTGTTCCACATCAAACGTGAAAGGAGCCTTTATTTCCTTGATGGCACTCCAGAGAAAACCCAAGATCACTGTCTCAAGTCTAGAGGGATCCTGAGGTCACTGGAGCAACACGAAAGGGCTCCGTGGACCCCAAATCAACTCGAGATGAGAGCTTAGTCCCTGGCTTCGACTCAAGAGGAATATCAACTTTCCACAAGCACCTCAAGAGGAGGCTTCTCTCAGCTACAGGTATGTGAGAGGGACCCTGAGTTTGTGGCCTCAAGTGAAATGGACACCGAGATGCTCTGACTCGAAGTAAGGCCGGATATCCCTGCAGTGAATTGAATGCAGGCTCGTCTTGCATCTCCCAAGACGAAGGGTTGTCTGAATCCCGTGTGGAGACCACAGAGAAAGACCTAGTCCTACGCCTCAACGCGAACGGAGGCCTCACATCCTTTGAAAACTCGAGAGGTCCGCGGAGATCAATGCTTCCAAAGGAGACGATGCCTGACTCATCTTGAAAATGGATAGGAGTCCCAGGATCCCTGTGGCACGTGGAAAGGGGCCCTTGGTCTCCCGACTCACGTGGAGACGCGACCCAATTGCCATGCCAAGACTCGAGGAGAATCCCGAGATGTCCTCGCACCTAGGCAGGAGTCCTGATGTCGCTGAACAAACACGTGTCTGGAAGGGCCCTCCCCGTCGTAACTCGAGAATATACCCCAGATTCCGGCCGCAACTCGAGCAAAACCATGAGACTTCCCCCTCGCCGCGAGATGAGGCCCGATTCCCCTGCACTGCGTGCAGAGCAATTCCGTGTCCACATCAATCGTGAAAGGAGCCTTGATTTCCTTGATGGCACTCCAGAGAAAACCCAAGATCACTGTCTCAAGTCTAGAGGGATCCTGAGGTCACTGGAGCAACACGAAAGGGCTCCCTGGACCCCAAATCAACTCGAGATGAGAGCTTAGTCCCTGGCTTCGCCTCAAGAGGAATACCAACTTTCCACAAGCACCTCAAGAGGAGGCTTCTCTCAGCTACAGGTATGTGAGAGGGCCCCTGAGTTTGTGGCCTCAAGTTGAATGGACACCGAGATGCTCTGACTCGAAGTAAGACCAGATATCCCTAAAGTAAATTGAATGCAGGCTCGTCTTGCGTCTCCCAAGACGAAGGGATGTCTGAATCCCCTGTGGAGACCACAGAGAAAGACCTAGTCCTCCGCCTCATCGCGACCGGAGACCTCACATACTTTGAAAACTCGAGAGGTTGGGGAGATCAATGCTTCCAAAGGAGACGATGCCTGACTCCTCTTGAAAATGGATAGGAGTCCCAGGATCTCTGTGGCACGTGGGAAGGGACCCTGGGTCTCCCGCCTCACGTGGAGACGCGTCCCAATTGCCATGTCAAGACTCGAGGAGAATCCCGAGGTGTCCCTCGCACCTAGGCAGGAGTCCTGACGTCGCTGAACAAACACGTGTCTGGAAGGGCCCTCCCCGTCGTAACTCGAGAATATACCACAGGTTCCGGCCGCAACTCGAGAAAAACCATGAGACTTCCCCCTCGCCGCGAGATGAGGCCCGATTCCCCTACACTGCGTGCAGAGCAATTCCGTGTTCCACATCAAACGTGAAAGGAGCCTTTATTTCCTTGATGGCACTCCAGAGAAAACCCAAGATCACTGTCTCAAGTCTAGAGGGATCCTGAGGTCACTGGAGCAACACGAAATGGCTCCGTGGACCCCAAGTCAACTCGAGATGAGAGCTTAGTCCTTGGCTTCGACTCAAGAGTAACACCAAATTTCCACAAGCACCTCAAGAGGAGGCTTCTCTCAGCTACAGGTATGTGAGAGGGCCCCAGAGTTTGTGGCCTCACGTGGAATGGACACCGAGATGCTCTGACTCGAACTAAGGCTGGATATCCCTGCAGTGAACTGAATTCAGGTTCGGCTTGCATCTTCCAAGACGAAGGGATGTCTGAATCCCCTGTGGAGACCACCGAGAAAGACCTAGTCCTACGCCTCATCAAGACCGGAGGCCTCACATCCTTTGAAAACTCGAGAGGTCTGCGGAGATCAATGCTTTTAAAGGAGACGATGCCTGACTCTTCTTGAAAATGGATAGGAGTCCCAGGATCCCTGTGGCACGTTGAAAGGGACCCTGGGTCTCCCGGCTCCTGTGGAGACGCGTCCCAACTGCCATGCCAAGACTCGAGGAGAATCCCGAGGTGTCCCTCGCACCTAGGCAGGAGTCCTGACGTCGCTGAACAAACACGTGTCTGGAAAGGACCTCCCCGTTGTAACTCGAGAATATACCCCAGGTTACGGCCGCAACTCGAGAAAAACCATGAGAATTCCCTCTCGCCGCGAGATGAGGCCCGATTCCCCTGCACTGCGTGCAGAGCAATTCCGTGTTCCACATCAAACGTGAAAGGAGCCTTGATTTCCTTGATGGCACTCCAGAGAAAACCCAAGATCACTGTCTCAAGTCTAGAGGGATCCTGAGGTCACTGGAGCAACGCGAAAGGGCTCCGTGGACCCCAAATCAACTCGAGATGAGAGCTTAGTCCCTGGCTTCGACTCAAGAGGAATACCAACTTTCCACAAGCACCTTAAGAGGAGGCTTCTCTCAGCTACAGGTATGTGAGAGGGACCCTGAATTTGTGGCCTCAAGTGGAATGGACACCGAGATGCTCTGACTCGAAGTAAGGCCGGATATCCCTGCAGTGAATTGAATGCAGGCTCGTCTTGCATCTCCCAAGAGGAAGGGATGTCTGAATCCCCTGTGGAGACAACAGAGAAAGACTTAATTCTCCGCTTCATCGCGACCGGAGGCCTCACATCCTTTGAAAACTCGAGAGGTCCGCGGAGATCAATGCTTCCAAAGGAGACGATGCCTGACTCCTCTTGAAAATGGATAGGAGTCCCAGGATCCCTGTGGTACGTGGAAAGGGGCCCTTGGTCTCCCGACTCACGTGGAGACGCGTCCCAATTGCCATGCCAAGACTCGAGGAGAATCCCGAGGTGTCCCTCGCACCTAGGCAGGAGTCCTGACGTCGCTGAACAAACACGTGTCTGGAAGGGCCCTCCCCGTCGTAACTCGGGAATATACCCCAGGTTCCGGCCGCAACTCGAGAAAAACCATGAGACTTCCCCCTCGCGGCGAGATGAGGCCCGATTCCCCTCCACTGCGTGCCGAGCAATTCCGTGTTCCACATCCAACGTGAAAGGAGCCTTGATTTCCTTGATGGCACTCCAGAGAAAACCCAAGATCACTGTCTCAAGTCTAGAGGGATCCTGAGGTCACTGGAGCAACACGAAAGGGCTCCCTGGACCACAAATCAACTCGAGATGAGAGCTTAGTCCCTGGCTTCGACTCAAGAGGAATACCAACTTTCCACAAGCACCTCAAGAGGAGGCTTCTCTCAGCTACAGGTATGTGAGAGGGACCCTGAGATTGTGGCCTCAAGTGGAATGGACACCGAGATGCTCTGACTCGAAGTAAAGCCGGATATCCCTACAGTGAATTGAATGCAGGCTCGTCTTGCATCTCCCAAGATGAAGGGATGTCTGAATCCACTGTGGAGACCACAGAGATAGACCTAGTCCGCCGCCGCAACTTGACCAGAGGCCTCACATTCTTTGAAAACTCGAGAGGTCCGAGGAGATGAATGCTTCCCAAGGAGACGATGCCTGACTCCTCTTGAAAGTGGATAGGAGTCCCAGGATCCCTGTGGCACGTTATAAGGGACACTGGGTCTCCCGCCTCACGTGGAGACGCGTCCCAATTGCCATGCCAAGACTCGAGGAGAATCCCGAGGTGTCCCTCGCACCTAGGCAGGAGTCCTGACGTCGCTGAACAAACACGTGTCTGGAAGGGCCCTCCCCGTCGTAACTCGAGAATATACCCCAGGTTCCGGCCGCAACTCGAGCAAAACCATGAGACTTCCCCCTCGCCGCGAGATGAGGCCCGATTCCCCTGCACTGCGTGCAGAGCAATTCCGTGTTCCACATCAAACGTGAAAGGAGCCTTGATTTCCTTGATGGCACTCCAGAGAAAACCCAAGATAACTGTCTCAATTCTAGAGGGATCCTGAGGTCACTGGAGCAACACGAAATTTCTCCGTGGACCCCAAATCAACTTGAGATGAGAGCTTAGTTCCTGGCTTCGACTGAAGAGGAATACCAACTTGCCACAAGCACCTCAAGAGGAGGCTTCTCTCAGGTACATGTATGTGAGAAGGACCCTGAGTTTGTGGCCTCAAGTGGAATGGACACCGAGATACTCTGACTCGAAGTAAGGCCGGATATCCCTGCAGTGAATTGAAGGCAGGCTCGAGTGCATCTCCCAAGACGAAGGGATGTCTGAATCCCCTGTGGAGACGACAGAGAAAGACCTAGTCCTCCGCCTCATCGCGACCGGAGGCCTCACATCCTTTGAAAACTCGACAGGTCTGCGGAGATCAATGCTTCCAAAGGAGACGATGCCTCACTCCTCTTGAAAATGGATAGGAGTCCCAGGATCCCTGTGGCACGTCGAAAGGGACCCTGTGTCTCCCGTCTCACGTGGAGACGCGTCCCAATTGCCATGCCAAGTCTCGAGGAGAATCCCGAGGTGTCCCTCGCACCTAGGCAGGAGTCCTGACGTCGCTGAACAAACACGTGTCTGGAAGGGCCCTCCCCGTCGTAACTCGAGAATATATCCCAGGTTCCAGCCGCAACTCGAGAAAAACCATGAGACTTCCCCTCGCCGGGAGATGAGGCCCGATTCCCCTGCACTGTGTGCAGAGCAATTCCGTGTTCCACATCAAACGTGAAAGGAGCCTTGATTTCCTTGATGGCACTCCAGAGAAAACCCAAGATCACTGTCTCAAGTCTAGAGGGATCCTGAGGTCACTGGAGCAACACGAAAGTGCTCTGTCTAACCCAAATCAACTCGAGATGAGAGCTTAGTCCCTGGCTTCGACTCAAGAGGAATACCAACTTTCCACAAGCACCACAAGAGGAGGCTTCTCTCAGCTACAGGTATGTGAGAGGGACCCTGAGTTTGTGGCCTCAAGTGGAATGGACACGGAGATGCTCTGACTCGAAGTAAGGCTGGATATCCCTGCAGTGAATTGAATGCAGGCTCGTCTTGCATCTCCGAAGACGAAGGGATGTCTGAATCCCCTGTGGAGACCACAGAGAAAGACCTAGTTCTCCGCCTCATCGCGAGCGGAGGCCTCACATCCTTTGAAAACTCGAGAGGTCCGCGGAGATCAATGCTTCCAAAGGAGACGATGCCTGACTCCTCTTGAAAATGGATAGGAGTCCCAGGATCCCTGTGGCACGTAGAAAGGGACCCTGGGTCTCCCGCCTCACGTGGAGACGCGTCCCAATTGCCATGCCAAGACTCGAGGAGAATCCCGAGGTGTCCCTCTCACCTAGGCCCGAATCCTCACGTCGCTGAACAAACACGTGTCTGGAAGGGCCCTCCCCGTCGTAACTCGAGAATATACCCCAGGTTCCGCCCGCAACTCGAGAAAAACCATGAGACTTCCCCCTCGCCGCGAGATGAGGACCGATTCCCCTGCACTGTGTGCAGAGCAATTCCGTGTTCCACATCAAACGTGAAAGGAGCCTTGATTTCCTTGATGGCACTCCAGAGAAAACCCAAGATCACTGTCTCAAGTCTAGAGGGATCCTGAGGTCACTGGAGCAACACGAAAAGGCTCCGTGGACCCCAAATCAACTCGAGATGAGAGCTTAGTCCCTGGCTTCGACTCAAGAGGAATACCAACTTTCCACAAGCACCTCAAGAGGAGGCTTCTCTCAGCTACAGGTATGTGAGAGGGACCCTGAGTTTGTGGCCTCAAGTGGAATGGACACCGAGATGCTCTGACTCGAAGTAAGGCCGGATATCCCTGCAGTGAATTGACTGCAGGCTCGTCTTGCATCTCCCAAGACGAAGGGATGTCTGAATCCCCTGTGGAGACCACAGAGAAAGACCTAGTTCTCCGCCTCATCGCGACCGGAGGCCTCACATCCTTTGAAAACTCGAGAGGTCTGAGGAGATCAATGCTTCCAAAGGAGACGATGCCTGACTCCTCTTGAAAATGGATAGGAGTCCCAGGATCCCTGTGGCACGTCGAAAGGGACCCTGGGTCTCCCGCCTCACGTGGAGACGCGTCCCAATTGCCATGCCAAGACTCGAGGAGAATCCCGAGGTGTCCCTCGCACCTAGGCAGGAGTCCTGACGTCGCTGAACAAACACGTGTCTGGAAGGGCCCTCCCCGTCGTAACTCGAGAATATACCCCAGGTTCCGGCCGGAAGTCAAGAAAAACCATGAGACTTCCCCCTCGCCGCGAGATGAGGCCCGATTCCCCTGCACTGCGTGCAGAGCAATTCCGTGTTCCACATCAAACGTGAAAGGAGCCTTGATTTCCTTGATGGCACTCCAGAGAAAACCCAAGATCACTGTCTCAAGTCTAGAGGGATCCTGAGGTCACTGGAGCAACACGAAAGGGCTCCGTGGACCCCAAATCAACTCGAGATGAGAGCTTAGTCCCTGGCTTCAACTCAAGAGGAATACCAACTTTCCACAAGCACCTCAAGAGGAGGCTTCTCTCATCTACATGTATGTGTGAGGACCCTGAGTTTGTGGCCTCAAGTGGAGTGGACACCGAGATGCTCTGACTCGAAATAAGGCCGGATATCCATGCAGTGAATTGAATGCAGGCTCGTCTTGCATCTCCCAAGACGAAGGGATGTCTGAATCCCCTGTGGAGACCACAGAGAAAGACCTAGTTCTCCGCCTCATCGCAACCGGAGGCCTCACATCCTTTGAAAACTGGAGCGGTCCCCGCAGAACAAAGCTTCCAATGGAGACGGTGCCTGACTCCTCTTGAAAATGGATAGGAGTCCCAGGATCCCTGTGGCACGTGGAAAGGGACCCTGGGTCTCCCGCCTCACGTGGAGACGCGTCCCAATTGCCATGCCAAGACTCGAGGAGAATCCCGAGGTGTCCCTCGCTCCTAGGCAGGAGTCATGACGTCGCTGAACAAACACGTGTCTGGAAGGGACCTCCCCGTCGTAACTCGAGAATATAAATCAGGTTCCGGCCGCAACTCGAGAAAAAATATGAGACTTCCCCCTCGCCGCGAGATGAGGCCCGATGCCCCTGCACTGCGTGCAGAGCAATTCCGTGTTCCACATCCAACGTGAAAGGAGCCTTGATTTCCTTGATGGCACTCCAGAGAAAACCCAAGATCACTGTCTCAAGTCTAGAGAGATCCTGAGGTCACTGGAGCAACACGAAAGGGCTCCGTGGACCCCAAATCAACTCGGGATGAGAGCTTAGTCCCTGGCTTCGTCTGAAGAGGAATACCAACATTCCACAAGCACATCAAGAGGAGGCTTCTCTAAGCTACAGGTATGTGAGAGGGACATTGAGTTTGTGGCCTCAAGTGGAATGGACACCGAGATGCTCTGACTCGAAGTAAGGCCGGATATGCCTGCAGTGAATGGAATGCAGGCTCGTCTTGCATCTCCGAAGACGAAGGGATGTCTGAATCCCCTGTGGAGACCACAGAGAAAGAACTAGTCGTCCGACTCCTCGCGACCGGAGGCCTCACATCCTTTGAAAACTCGAGAGGTCCGCGGAGATCAATGCTTCCAAAGGAGACGATTCCTCACTCCTCTTGAAAATGGATAGGAGTCCCAGGATCCCTGTGGCACGTGGAAAGGGACCCTGGGTCTCCCGTCTCACGTGGAGACGCGTCCCAATTGCCATGCCAAGACTCGAGGAGAATCCCGAGGTGTCCCTCGCACCTAGGCAGGAGTCCTGACGTCGCTGAACAAACACGTGTCTGGAAGGGCCCTCCCCGTCGTAACTCGAGAATATACCCCAGGT
This sequence comes from Dama dama, assembly GCF_033118175.1. Lineage (NCBI taxonomy): Eukaryota > Metazoa > Chordata > Mammalia > Artiodactyla > Cervidae > Dama > Dama dama. The sequence goes on along the minus strand of NC_083697.1, from coordinate 4,809,878 downwards.
TCCGGCCGCAACTCGAGAAAAACCATGACACTTCCCCCTCGCCGCGAGATGAGCCCTGATTCCCCTGCACTGCGTGCAGAGCAATTCCGTGTTCCACATCAAACGTGAAAGGAGCCTTGATTTCCTTGATGGCACTCCAGAGAAAACCCAAGATCACTGTCTCAAGTCTAGAGGGATCCTGAGGTCGCTGGAGCAACACGAAAGGGCTCCGTGTACCCCAAATCAACTCGAGATGAGAGCTTAGTCCCTGGCTTCGACTCAAGAGGAATACCAACTTTCCACAAGCACCTCAAGAGGAGGCTTCTCTCAGCTACAGATATGTGAGAGGGACCCTGAGTTTGTGGCCTCAAGTGGAATGGACACCGAGATGCTCTGACTCGAAGTAAGGCCGGATATGCCTGCAGTGAATTGAATGCAGGCTCGTCTTGCATCTCCGAAGACGAAGGGATGTCTAAATCCCCTGTGGAGACCACAGAGAAAGACCTAGTCGTCCGACACAACGCGACCGGAGGCCTCACATCCTTTGAAAACTCGAGACGTCCGCGGAGATCAATGCTTCCAAAGGAGACGATGCCTGCCTCCTCTTGAAAATTGATAGGCGTCCCAGGATCACTGTGGCACGTCGAAAGGGACCCTGGGTCTCCCGCCTCACGTGGAGACGCGTCCCAATTGCCATGCCACGACTCGAGGAGAATCCCGATGTGTACCTCGCACCTAGGCAGGAGTCCTGACATCGCTGAATAAATACGTGTCTGGAAGGGCCCTCCCCATCGTAACTCGAGAATATACCTCAGGTTCCGGCCGCAACTCGAGAAAAACCATGAGACTTCCCCCTCGCCGGGAGATGAGGCCCGATTCCCCTGCACTGCGTGCAGAGCAATTCCGTGTTCCACATCAAACGTGAAAGGAGCCTTGATTTCCTTGATGGCACTCCAGAGAAACCCCAAGATGACTGTCTCAAATCTAGAGGGATCCTGAGGTCACTGGAGCAACAGGAAAGGGCTCCGTGGACCCCAAATCAACTCGAGATGAGAGCTTAGTCCCTGGCTTCGCCTCAAGAGGAATACCAACTTTCCACAAGCACCTCAAGAGGAGGCTTCTCTCAGCTACAGGTATGAGAGAGGGACCCTGAGTTTGTGGCCTCAAGTGGAATGGACACCGAGATGCTCTGACTCGTAGTAAGGCCGTATATCCCTGCAGTGAATTGAATGCAGGCTCGTCTTGCATCTCCCAAGACGAAGGGATGTCTGAATCCCCTGTGGAGACCACAGAGAAAGACCTAATTTTCCGTCTCATCGCGACCGGAGGCCTCACATCCTTTGAAAATTCGAGAGGTCCGCGGTGATCCATGCTTCCAAAGGAGACGATGCCTGACTCCTCTTGAAAATGGATAGGAGTCCCAGGATCCCTGTGGCACGTGGAAAGGGACCCTGGGTCTCCCGCCTCACGTGGAGACGCCTCCCAATTGCCATGCAAAGACTCGAGGAGAATCCCGAGGATTCCCTCGCACCTAGGCAGGAGTCCTGACGTCGCTGAACAAACACGTGTCTGGAAGGGCCCTCCCTGTCGTAACTCGAGAATATACCCCAGGTTCCGGCCGCAACTCGAGAAAAACCATGAGATTTCCCCCTCGCAGCGAGTTGAGGCCCGATTCACCTGAACTGCATGCAGAGCAATTCCGTGTTCCACATCAAACGTGAAAGGAGACTTGATTTCCTTGATGGCACTCCAGAGAAAACCCAAGATCACTTTCTCAAGCCTAGAGGGATCCTGAGGTCACTGGAGCAACACGAAAGGGCTCCGTGGACCCCAAATCACCTCGAGATGAGAGCTTAGTCCCTGGCTTAGACTCAAGAGGAATACCAACTTTCCACAAGCACCTCAAGAGGAGGCTTCTCTCAGCTACAGGTATGTGAGAGGGACCCTGAGTTTGTGGCCTCAAGTGGAATGGACACCGAGATGCTCTGACTCGAAGTAAGGCCGGATATCCCTGCAGTGAATTGAATGCAGGCTCGTCTTGCATCTCCCAAGAAGAAGGTATGTCTGAATCCCCTGTGCAGAACACAGAGAAAGACCTAGTTCTCCCGCTCAACGCGAACGGATGCCTCACATCCTTTGAAAACTCAAGAGGTCCGCGGAGATCAATGCTTCCAAAGGAGATGATGCCTGACTCCTCTTGAAAATTGATAGGAGTCCCACGATCCCTGCGGCACGTGGAAAGGGACCCTGGGTCTCCCGCCTCACGTGGAGACGCGTCCCAATTGCCATGCCAAGACTCGAGGAGAATCCTGAAGTGTCCCTCTCACCTAGGCGGGAGTCCTGACGGCGCTGAACAAAAACGTGTCTGGAAGGGCCCTCCCTGTCGTAACTCGAGTATATACCCCAGGTTCCGGCCGCAACTCGAGAAAAACCATGAGACTTTCCCCTCGCCGCGAGATGAGGCCCGATTCCCATGCACTGCGTGCAGAGCAATTCCGTGTTCCACATCAAACGTGAAAGGAGCCTTGATTTCCTTGATGGAACTCCAGAGAAAACCCAAGATCACTGTCTCTAGTCTAGAGGGATCCTGACGTTACTGGAGCAACATGAAAGGGCTCCGTGGACCCCAAATCAACTCGAGATGAGAGCTTAGTCCCTGGCTTCGACTCAAGAGGAATACCAACTTTCCACAAGCACCTCAAGAGGAGGCTTCTCTCAGCTACAGGTATGAGAGAGGGACCCTGAGTTTGTGCCTCAAGTGGAATGGACACAGAGATGCTCTGACTCGAAGTAAGGCCGGATATCCCTGCAGAGAATTGAATGCAGGCTCGTCTTGCATCTCCCAAGACGAAGGGATGTCTGAATCCCCTGTGGAGACCACAGAGAAAGACCTAATTTTCCGCCTCATCGCGACCGGAGGCCTCACATCCTTTGAAAATTCGAGAGGTCCGCGGAGATCCATGCTTCCAAAGGAGACGATGCCTGACTCCTCTTGAAAATGGATAGGAGTCCCAGGATCACTGTGGCACGTGGAAAGGGACCCTGGGTCTCCCGCCTCACGTGGAGACGCCTCCCAATTGCCATGCAAAGACTCGAGGAGAATCCCGAGGATTCCCTCGCTCCTAGGCAGGAGTCCTGACGTCGATGAACAAACACGTGTCTGGAAGGGCCCTCCCCGTCGTAACTCGAGAATATACCCCAGGTTCGGGCCGCAACTCGAGAAAAACCATGAGATTTCCCCCTCGCAGCGAGTTGAGGCCCGATTCACCTGAACTGCATGCAGAGCAATTCCGTGTTCCACATCAAACGTGAAAGGAGCCTTGATTTCCTTGATGGCACTCCAGAGAAAACCCAAGATCACTGTCTCAAGCCTAGAGGGATCCTGAGGTCACTGGAGCAACACGAAAGGGCTCCGTGGACCCCAAATCACCTCGAGATGAGAGCTTAGTCCCTGGCTTAGACTCAAGAGGAATACCAACTTTCCACAAGCACCTCAAGAGGAGGCTTCTCTCAGCTACAGGTATATTTGAGGGACTCCCAGAGTGTGGCCTCAAGTGGAATGGACACCGAGATGCTCTGACTCGAAGTAAGGCCGGATATCCCTGCAGTGAATTGAATGCAGGCTCGTCTTGCATCTCCCAAGACGAAGGGATGTCTGAATCCGCTGGGGAGACCACAGAGAAAGACCTAGTCCTCCGCCTCAGCGCGACCGGAGGCCTCACATCCTTTGAAAACTCGAGAGGTCCGCGGAGATCAATGCTTCCAAAGGAGACGATGCCTGACTCCTCTTGAAAATGGATAGGAGTCCCAGGATCCCTGTGGCACGTGGAAAGGGACCCTGGGTCTCCCGCCTCACGTGGATATGCGTCCCAATTGCCATGCCAAGACTCGAGGAGAATCCCGAGGTGTCCCTCGCACCTAGGCAGGAGTCCTGTCGTCGCTGAACAAACACGTGTCTGGAAGGGCCCTCCCCGTCGTAACTCGAGAATATACCCCATGTTCCGGCCGCAACTTGAGAAAAACCATGAGACTTCCCCCTCGCCGCGAGATGAGGCCCGATTCCCCTGCCCTGCATGCAGAGCAATTCCGTGTTCCACATCAAAAGTGAAAGGAGCCTTGATTTCCTTGATGGCACTCCAGAGAAAACCCAAGATCACTGTCTCAAGTCTAGAGGGATCCTGAGGTCACTGGAGCAACACGAAAGGGCTCCGTGGACCCCAAATCAACTCGAGATGAGAGCTTAGTCCCTGGCTTCGACTCAAGAGGAATACCAACTTTCCACAAGCACCTCAAGAGGAGGCTTCTCTCAGCTACAGGTATATTTGAGGGACCCCGAGTTTGTGGCCTCAAGTGGAATGGACACCGAGATGCTCTGACTCGAAGTAAGGCCAGATATCCCTGCAGTGAATTGAATGCAGGCTCGTCTTGCATCTCCCAAGACGAAGGGATGTCTGAATCCCCTGTGGAGACCACAGAGAAAGTTGTAGTCCTCCGCCTCATCGCGACCGGAGGCCTCACATCCTTTGAAAACTCGAGAGGTCTGCAGAGATCAATGCTTCCAAAGGAGACGATGCCCGACTCCTCATGAAAATGGATAGGAGTCCCAGGATCCCTGTGGCACGTGGAAAGGGACCCTGGGTCTCCCGCCTCACCTGGAGACGCGTCCCAATTGCCATGCCAAGACTCGAGGAGAATCCCGAGGTGTCCCTCGCACCTAGGCAGGAGTCCTGACGTCGCTGAACAACCACGTGTCTGGAAGGGCCCTCCCCGTCGTAACTCGAGAATATACCCCAGGTTCCGGCCGCAACTCGAGAAAAACAATGAGACTTCCCCCTCGCCGCGAGATGAGGCCCGATTCCCCTGCACTGCGTGCAGAGCAATTCCATTTTCCACATCAAACGTGAAAGGAGACTTGATTTCCTTGATGGCACTCCAGAGAAAACCCAAGATCACTGTCTCAAGTCTAGAGGGATCCTGAGGTCACTGGAGCAACACGAAAGGGCTCCGCGGAACCGAAATCAACTCGAGATGAGAGCTTAGTCCCTGGCTTCGACTCAAGAGGAATACCAACTTTCCACAAGCACCTCAAGAGGAGGCTTCTCTCAGCTACAGGTATGTGAGAGGGACCCTGAGTTTGTGGCCTCAAGTGGAATGGACACCGAGATGCTCTGACTCGAAGTAAGGCCGGATATCCCTGCAGTGAAGTGAATGCAGGCTCGTCTTGCATCTCCCAAGACGAAGGGATGTCTGAATCCCCTGTGCAGAACACAGAGAAAGACCTAATTTTCCGCCTCATCGCGACCGGAGGCCTCACATCCTTTGAAAATTCGAGAGGTCCGCGGAGATCCATGCTTCCAAAGGAGACGATGCCTGACTCCTCTTGAAAATGGATAGGAGTCCCAGGATCCCTGTGGCACGTGGAAAGGGACACTGGGTCTCACGCCTCACGTGGAGACGCGTCCCAATTGCCATGCCAAGACTCGAGGAGAATCCCGAGGATTCCCTCGCTCCTAGGCAGGAGTCCTTACGTCGCTGAACAAACACGTGTCTGGAAGGGCCCTCCCCGTCGTAACTCGAGAATATACCCCAGGTTCGGGCCGCAACTCGAGAAAAACCATGAGATTTCCCCCTCGCAGCGAGTTGAGGCCCGATTCCCCTGAACTGCATGCAGAGCAATTCCGTGTTCCACATCAAACGTGAAAGGAGCCTTGATTTCCTTGATGGCACTCCAGAGAAAACCCAACATCACTGTCTCAAGTCTAGAGGGATCCTGAGGTCACTGGAGCAACACGAAAGGGCTCCGTGGACCCCAAATCACCTCGAGATGAGAGCTTAGTCCCTGGCTTAGACTCAAGAGGAATTCCAACTTTCCACAAGCACCTCAAGAGGAGGCTTCTCTCAGCTACAGGTATATTTGAGGGACCCCCAGAGTGTGGCCTCAAGTGGAATGGACACCGAGATGCTCTGACGCGAAGTAAGGCCGGATATCCCTGCAGTGAATTGAATGCAGGCTCGTCTTGCATCTCCCAAGACGAAGGTATGTCTGAATCCCCTGTGCAGAACACAGAGAAAGACCTAGTTCTCCGGCTAAACGCGACCGGATGCCTCACATCCTTTGAAAACTCAAGAGGTCCGCGGAGATCAATGCTTCCAAAGGAGACGATGCCTGACTCCTCTTGAAAATGGATAGGAGTCCCAGGATCGCTGTGGCACGTGGAAAGGGACCCTGGGTCTCCCCCCTCATGTGGAGACGCGTCCCAATTGCCATGCCAAGACTCGAGGAGAATCCCGAGGTGTCCCTCGCACCTAGGCTGGAGTCCTGACGTCGCTGAACAAACACGTGTCTGGAAGGGCCCTCCCCGTCGTTACTCGAGAATATACCCCAGGTTCCGGCCGCAACTCGAGAAAAACCATAAGACTTCCCCCTCGCCTTGAGATGTGGCCCGATTCTCCTGCACTGCGTGCAGACCAATTCCGTGTTCCACATCAAACGTGAAAGGATTCTTGATTTCCTTGATGGCACTCCAAAGAAAAGCCAAGATCACTGTCTCAAGTCTAGAGGGATCCTGAGGTCACTGTAGCAACCCGAAAGGGCTTCGTGGACCCCAAATCAACTCGAGATGAGAGCTTTGTCCCTGGCTTCGACTCAAGAGGAATACCAACTTTCCAAAAGCTCCTCAAGAGGAGGTTTCTCTCAGCTACAGGTATGTGAGAGGGAACCTGAGTTTGTGGCCTCAAGTGGAATGGACACCGAGATGCTCTGACTCAATGTAAGGCCGGATATCCCTGCAGTGAATTGAATGCAGGCTCGTCGTGGATCTCCCAAGACGAAGGGATGTCTGAATCCCCTGTGGAGACCACAGAGAAAGACCTAGATCTCCGCCTCATCACGACCGGAGCGTCACATCCTTTGAAAACTCGAGAGGTCCGCGGAGATCAATGCTTGTAAAGGAGACGATGCCTGACTCCTCTTGAATATGGATAGGAGTCCAAGAATCCCTGTGGCACGTGGAAAGGGACCCTGAATCTCCCGCCTCACGTCGAGACTTGTCCTAATTGCCATGCCAAGACTCGAGGAGAATGCCGAGGTGTCCCTCGCACCTAGGCAGGAATCCTGACCTCGCAGAACAAACACGTGTCTGGAAAGGCCCTCCCCGTCGTAACTCGAGAATATACCCCATGTTCCGGCCGCAACTCGAGAAACATCATGAGACTTCCCCCTCGCCTTGAGATGAGGCCCGATTCCCCTGCACTGCGTGCAGACCAATTCCGTGTTCCACATCAAACGTGAAAAGATTCTTGATTTCCTTGATGGCACTCCAAAGAAAAGCCAAGATCACTGTCTCAAGTCTAGAGGGATCCTGAGGTCACTGTAGCAACAAGAAAGAGCTGCGTGGACCACAAATCAACTCGAGAGGAGAGCTTCGTCCCTGTCTTCGACTCAAGAGGAATACCAACTTTCCAAAAGCTCCTCAAGAGGAGGTTTCTCTCAGTTACAGGAATGTGAGAGGGACCTTGAGTTTGTGGCCTCAAGTGGAATGGACACCGAGATGCTCTGACTCGAAGTAAGGGCAGATATCCATGCAGAGAATTGAATGCAGGCTCGTCTTGAATCTCCCAAGACGAAGGGATGTCTGAATCCCCTGTGGAGACCACAGAGAAAGACTTAGTTCTCCGCCTCATCGCGACCGGAGGCCTCACATCCTTTGAAAACTCGAGAGGTCCACGGAGATCAATGCTTCCGAAGGAGACGATGCCTGAATCCTCTTCAAAATGGATAGGAGTCCCAGGATCCCTGTGGCACGTGGAAAGGGACCCTGGGTCTCCCGCCTCACGTGGAGACGCGTCCCAATTGCCATGCCAAGACTCGAGGAGAATCCCGAGGTGTCCCTCTCACCTAGGCAGGAGTCCTGACGTCGCTGAACAAACACGTGTCTGGAAGGGCCCTCCCCGTCGTAACTCGAGAATATACCCAAGGTTCCGGCCGCAACTCGAGAAACATCATGAGACTTCCCCCTCGCTTTGAGATGAGGCCCGATTCCCCTGCACTGCGTGCAGACCAATTCCGTGTTCCACATCAAACGTGAAAGGATTCTTGATTTCCTTGATGGCACTCCAAAGAAAAGCCAAGATCACTGTCTAAAGTCTAGAGGGATCCTGAGGTCACTGTAGCAACCCGAAAGGGCTCTGTGGACCCCAAATCAACTCGAGATGAGAGCTTTGTCCCTGGCTTCGACTCAAGAGGAATACCAACTTTCCAAAAGCTCCTCAAGAGGAGGTTTCTCTCAGCTACAGGTATGTGAGAGGGACCCTGAGTTTGTGGCCTCAAGTGGTATGAACACCGAGATGCTCTGACTCAATGTAAGGCCGGATATCCCTGCAGTGAATTGAATGCAGGCTCGTCTTGCATCTCCCGAGACGAAGGGATGTCTGAATCCCCTGTGGAGACCACAGACAAAGACCTAGATCTCTGCCTCATTGCGACCATAGGCCTCACATCCTTTGAAAACTCGAGAGGTGCGCGGAGATCAATGATTCCAAAGGAGACGATGCCTGACTCCTCTTGAAAATAGATCGGAGTCCCAGGATCCCTGTGGCACGTTGAAAGGGACACTGGGTCTCCCGCCTCACATGGAGACGCGTCCCAATTGCCATGCCAAGACTCGAGGAGAATCCCGAGGTGTCCCTCGCACCTAGGCAGGAGTCCTGACGTCGCTGAACAAACACGTGTCTGGAAGGGCCCTCCCCGTCGTACCTGGAGATTATACCCCAGGTTCTGGCCACAACTCGAGAAAAACCATGAGACTTCCCCCTCGCCACGAGATGAGGTCCGATTCCCCTGCACTGCGTGCAGAGCAATTCCGTGTTCCACATTAAACGTGAAAGGAGCCTTGATTTCCTTGATGGCACTCCAGAGAAAACCCAAGATCACTCTCTCAAGTCTAGAGGGATCCTGAGGTCACTGGAGCAACACCAAAGGGCTCCGTGGACCCCAAATCAACTCGTGATGAGAGCTTAGTCCCTGGCTTCGACTCAAGAGGAATACCAACTTTCCACAAGCACCTCAAGAGGAGGCTTCTCTCAGCTACAGGTATGTGAGAGGGACCCTGAGTTTGTGGCCTCAAGTGGAATGGACACCGAGATGCTCTGACTCGAAGTAAGGCCGGATATCCCTGCAGTGAATTGAATGCAGGCTCGTCTTGCGTCTCCCAAGACGAAGGGATGTCTGAATCCCCTGTGGAGACCACAGAGAAAGACCTAGTCCTCCGCCTCATCGCGACCGGAGACCTCACATCCTTTGAAAACTCGAGAGGTTGGGGAGATCAATGCTTCCAAAGGAGACGATTCCTGACTCCTCTTGAAAATGGATAGGAGTCCCAGGTTCCCTGTGGCACGTGGAAAGGGACCCTGGGTCTCCCGCCTCACGTGGAGACGCGTCCCAATTGCCATGCCAAGACTCGAGGAGAATCCCGAGGTGTCCCTCGCACCTAGGCAGGAGTCCTGACGTCGCTGAACAAACACGTGTCTGGAAGGGCCCTCCCCATCGTAACTCGAGAATATACCCCAGGTTCCGGCCGCAACTCGAGAAAAACCATGAGACTTCCCCCTCGCCGCGAGATGAGGCCCGATTCCCCTGCACTGCGTGCAGAGCAATTCCGTGTTCCACATCAAACGTGAAAGGAGCCTTGATTTCCTTGATGGCACTCCAGAGAAAACCCAAGATCACTGTCTCAAGTCTAGAGGGATCCTGAGGTCACTGGAGCAACACGAAAGGGCTCCGTGGACCCCAAATCAACTCGAGATGAGAGCTTAGTCCCTGGCTTCGACTCAAGAGGAATATCAACTTTCCACAAGCACCACAAGAGGAGGCTTCTCTCAGCTACAGGCATGTGAGAGGGACCCTGAGTTTGTGGCCTCAAGTGAAATGGACACCGAGATGCTCTGACTCGAAGTAAGGCCGGATATCCCTGCAGTGAATTGAATGCAGGCTCGTCTTGCATCTCCCAAGACGAAGGGTTGTCTGAATCCCGTGTGGAGACCACAGAGAAAGACCTAGTCCTACGCCTCAACGCGAACGGAGGCCTCACATCCTTTGAAAACTCGAGAGGTCCGCGGAGATCAATGCTTCCAAAGGAGACGATGCCTGACTCATCTTGAAAATGGATAGGAGTCCCAGGATCCCTGTGGCACGTGGAAAGGGGCCCTTGGTCTCCCGACTCACGTGGAGACGCGACCCAATTGCCATGCCAAGACTCGAGGAGAATCCCGAGATGTCCTCGCACCTAGGCAGGAGTCCTGATGTCGCTGAACAAACACGTGTCTGGAAGGGCCCTCCCCGTCGTAACTCGAGAATATACCCCAGATTCCGGCCGCAACTCGAGCAAAACCATGAGACTTCCCCCTCGCCGCGAGATGAGGCCCGATTCCCCTGCACTGCGTGCAGAGCAATTCCGTGTCCACATCAATCGTGAAAGGAGCCTTGATTTCCTTGATGGCACTCCAGAGAAAACCCAAGATCACTGTCTCAAGTCTAGAGGGATCCTGAGGTCACTGGAGCAACACGAAAGGGCTCCCTGGACCCCAAATCAACTCGAGATGAGAGCTTAGTCCCTGGCTTCGCCTCAAGAGGAATACCAACTTTCCACAAGCACCTCAAGAGGAGGCTTCTCTCAGCTACAGGTATGTGAGAGGGCCCCTGAGTTTGTGGCCTCAAGTTGAATGGACACCGAGATGCTCTGACTCGAAGTAAGACCAGATATCCCTAAAGTGAATTGAATGCAGGCTCGTCTTGTGTCTCCCAAGACGAAGGGATGTCTGAATCCCCTGTGGAGACCACAGAGAAAGACCTAGTCCTCCGCCTCATCGCGACCGGAGACCTCACATACTTTGAAAACTCGAGAGGTTGGGGAGATCAATGCTTCCAAAGGAGACGATGCCTGACTCCTCTTGAAAATGGATAGGAGTCCCAGGATCTCTGTGGCACGTGGGAAGGGACCCTGGGTCTCCCGCCTCACGTGGAGACGCGTCCCAATTGCCATGTCAAGACTCGAGGAGAATCCCGAGGTGTCCCTCGCACCTAGGCAGGAGTCCTGACGTCGCTGAACAAACACGTGTCTGGAAGGGCCCTCCCCGTCGTAACTCGAGAATATACCACAGGTTCCGGCCGCAACTCGAGAAAAACCATGAGACTTCCCCCTCGCCGCGAGATGAGGCCCGATTCCCCTACACTGCGTGCAGAGCAATTCCGTGTTCCACATCAAACGTGAAAGGAGCCTTTATTTCCTTGATGGCACTCCAGAGAAAACCCAAGATCACTGTCTCAAGTCTAGAGGGATCCTGAGGTCACTGGAGCAACACGAAAGGGCTCCGTGGACCCCAAGTCAACTCGAGATGAGAGCTTAGTCCTTGGCTTCGACTCAAGAGTAACACCAAATTTCCACAAGCACCTCAAGAGGAGGCTTCTCTCAGCTACAGGTATGTGAGAGGGCCCCAGAGTTTGTGGCCTCAAGTGGAATGGACACCGAGATGCTCTGACTCGAAGTAAGGCCGGATATCCCTGCAGTGAATTGAATGCAGGCTCGTCTTGCATTTCCCAAGAAGAAGGTATGTCTGAATCCCCTGTGCAGAACACAGAGAAAGACCTAGTTCTCCGGCTCAACGCGAACGGATGCCTCACATCCTTTGAAAACTCAAGAGGTCCGCGGAGATCAATACTTCCAAAGGAGACGATGCGTGACTCCTCTTGAAAATGGATAGGAGTCCCAGGATCCCTGTGGCACGTGGAAAGGGACCCTGGGTCTCCCGCCTCACGTGGAGACGCGTCCCAATTGCCATGCCAAGACTCGAGGAGAATCCCGAGGTGTCCCTCGCACCTAGGCTGGAGTCCTGACGTCGCTGAACAAACACGTGTCTGGAAGGGCCCTCCCCGTCGTTACTCGAGAATATACCCCAGGTTCCGGCCGCAACTCGAGAAAAACCATGAGATTTCCCCCTCGCCGCGAGTTGAGGCCCGATTCCCCTGCACTGCGTGCAGAGCAATTCCGTGTTCCACATCAAACGTGAAAGGAGCCTTGATTTCCTTGATGGCACTCCAGAGAAACGCCAAGATCACTGTCTCTAGTCTAGAGGGATCCTGACGTCACTGGAGCAACATGAAAGGGCTCCGTGGACCCCAAATCAACTCGAGATGAGAGCTTAGTCCCTGGCTTCGAGTCAAGAGGAATACCAACTTTCCACAAGCACCTCAAGAGGAGGCTTCTCTCAGCTACAGGTATGAGAGAGGGACCCTGAGTTTGTGGCCTCAAGTGGAATGGACACCGAGATGCTCTGACTCGAAGTAAGGCCGGATATCTCTGCAGTGAATTGAATGCAGGCTCGTCTTGCATCTCCCAAGACGAAGGGATGTCTGAATCCCCTGTGGAGACCACAGAGAAAGACCTAATTTTCCGCCTCATCGCGACCGGAGGCCTCACATCCTTTGAAAACTCGAGAGGTCCGCGGAGATCAATGCTTCCAAAGGAGATGATGCCTGACTCCTCTTGAAAATTGATAGGAGTCCCACGATCCCTGCGGCACGTGGAAAGGGACCCTGGGTCTCCCGCCTCACGTGGAGACGCGTCCCAATTGCCATGCCAAGACTCGAGGAGAATCCTGAAGTGTCCCTCTCACCTAGGCGGGAGTCCTGACGGCGCTGAACAAAAACGTGTCTGGAAGGGCCCTCCCTGTCGTAACTCGAGTATATACCCCAGGTTCCGGCCGCAACTCGAGAAAAACCATGAGACTTTCCCCTCGCCGCGAGATGAGGCCCGATTCCCCTGCACTGCGTGCAGAGCAATTCCGTGTTCCACATCAAACGTGAAAGGAGCCTTGATTTCCTTGATGGAACTCCAGAGAAAACCCAAGATCACTGTCTCTAGTCTAGAGGGATCCTGACGTTACTGGAACAACATGAAAGGGCTCCGTGGACCCCAAATCAACTCGAGATGAGAGCTTAGTCCCTGGCTTCGACTCAAGAGGAATACCAACTTTCCACAAGCACCTCAAGAGGAGGCTTCTCTCAGCTACAGGTATGAGAGAGGGACCCTGAGTTTGTGCCTCAAGTGGAATGGACACAGAGATGCTCTGACTCGAAGTAAGGCCGGATATCCCTGCAGAGAATTGAATGCAGGCTCGTCTTGCATCTCCCAAGACGAAGGGATGTCTGAATCCCCTGTGGAGACCACAGAGAAAGACCTAATTTTCCGCCTCATCGCGACCGGAGGCCTCACATCCTTTGAAAATTCGAGAGGTCCGCGGAGATCCATGCTTCCAAAGGAGACGATGCCTGACTCCTCTTGAAAATGGATAGGAGTCCCAGGATCACTGTGGCACGTGGAAAGGGACCCTGGGTCTCACGCCTCACGTGGAGACGCCTCCCAATTGCCATGCAAAGACTCGAGGAGAATCCCGAGGATTCCCTCGCTCCTAGGCAGGAGTCCTGACGTCGATGAACAAACACGTGTCTGGAAGGGCCCTCCCCGTCGTAACTCGAGAATATACCCCAGGTTCGGGCCGCAACTCGAGAAAAACCATGAGATTTCCCCCTCGCAGCGAGTTGAGGCCCGATTCACCTGAACTGCATGCAGAGCAATTCCGTGTTCCACATCAAACGTGAAAGGAGCCTTGATTTCCTTGATGGCACTCCAGAGAAAACCCAAGATCACTGTCTCAAGCCTAGAGGGATCCTGAGGTCACTGGAGCAACACGAAAGGGCTCCGTGGACCCCAAATCACCTCGAGATGAGAGCTTAGTCCCTGGCTTAGACTCAAGAGGAATACCAACTTTCCACAAGCACCTCAAGAGGAGGCTTCTCTCAGCTACAGGTATATTTGAGGGACCCCCAGAGTGTGGCCTCAAGTGGAATGGACACCGAGATGCTCTGACTCGAAGTAAGGCCGGATATCCCTGCAGTGAATTGAATGCAGGCTCGTCTTGCATCTCCCAAGACGAAGGGATGTCTGAATCCGCTGGGGAGACCACAGAGAAAGACCTAGTCCTCCGCCTCAGCGCGACCGGAGGCCTCACATCCTTTGAAAACTCGAGAGGTCCGCGGAGATCAATGCTTCCAAAGGAGACGATGCCTGACTCCTCTTGAAAATGGATAGGATTCCCAGGATCCCTGTGGCACGTGGAAAGGGACCCTGGGTCTCCCGCCTCACGTGGATATGCGTCCCAATTGCCATGCCAAGACTCGAGGAGAATCCCGAGGTGTCCCTCGCACCTAGGCAGGAGTCCTGTCGTCGCTGAACAAACACGTGTCTGGAAGGGCCCTCCCCGTCGTAACTCGAGAATATACCCCATGTTCCGGCCGCAACTTGAGAAAAACCATGAGACTTCCCACTCGCCGCGAGATGAGGCCCGATTCCCCTGCCCTGCATGCAGAGCAATTCCGTGTTCCACATCAAAAGTGAAAGGAGCCTTGATTTCCTTGATGGCACTCCAGAGAAAACCCAAGATCACTGTCTCAAGTCTAGAGGGATCCTGAGGTCACTGGAGCAACACGAAAGGGCTCCGTGGACCCCAAATCAACTCGAGATGAGAGCTTAGTCCCTGGCTTCGACTCAAGAGGAATACCAACTTTCCACAAGCACCTCAAGAGGAGGCTTCTCTCAGCTACAGGTATATTTGAGGGACCCCGAGTTTGTGGCCTCAAGTGGAATGGACACCGAGATGCTCTGACTCGAAGTAAGGCCAGATATCCCTGCAGTGAATTGAATGCAGGCTCCTCTTGCATCTCCCAAGACGAAGGGATGTCTGAATCCCCTGTGGAGACCACAGAGAAAGTTGTAGTCCTCCGCCTCATCGCGACCGGAGGCCTCACATCCTTTGAAAACTCGAGAGGTCTGCAGAGATCAATGCTTCCAAAGGAGACGATGCCCGACTCCTCATGAAAATGGATAGGAGTCCCAGGATCCCTGTGGCACGTGGAAAGGGACCCTGGGTCTCCCGCCTCACCTGGAGACGCGTCCCAATTGCCATGCCAAGACTCGAAGAGAATCCCGAGGTGTCCCTCGCACCTAGGCAGGAGTCCTGACGTCGCTGAACAACCACGTGTCTGGAAGGGCCCTCCCCGTCGTAACTCGAGAATATACCCCAGGTTCCGGCCGCAACTCGAGAAAAACAATGAGACTTCCCCCTCGCCGCGAGATGAGGCCCGATTCCCCTGCACTGCGTGCAGAGCAATTCCGTGTTCCACATCAAACGTGAAAGGAGCCTTGATTTCCTTGATGGCACTCCAGAGAAAACCCAACATCACTGTCTCAAGTCTAGAGGGATCCTGAGGTCACTGGAGCAACACGAAAGGGCTCCGTGGACCCCAAATCACCTCGAGATGAGAGCTTAGTCCCTGGCTTAGACTCAAGAGGAATTCCAAATTTCCACAAGCACCTCAAGAGGAGGCTTCTCTCAGCTACAGGTATATTTGAGGGACCCCCAGAGTGTGGCCTCAAGTGGAATGGACACCGAGATGCTCTGACGCGAAGTAAGGCCGGATATCCCTGCAGTGAATTGAATGCAGGCTCGTCTTGCATCTCCCAAGACGAAGGTATGTCTGAATCCCCTGTGCAGAACACAGAGAAAGACCTAGTTCTCCGGCTAAACGCGACCGGATGCCTCACATCCTTTGAAAACTCAAGAGGTCCGCGGAGATCAATGCTTCCAAAGGAGACGATGCCTGACTCCTCTTGAAAATGGATAGGAGTCCGAGGATCGCTGTGGCACGTGGAAAGGGACCCTGGGTCTCCCGCCTCACGTGGAGACGCGTCCCAATTGCCATGCCAAGACTCGAGGAGAATCCCGAGGTGTCCCTCGCACCTAGGCTGGAGTCCTGACGTCGCTGAACAAACACGTGTCTGGAAGGGCCCTCCCCGTCGTTACTCGAGAATATACCCCAGGTTCCGGCCGCAACTCGGGAAAAACCATGTGATTTCCCACTCGCCGCGAGTTGAGGCCCGATTCCCCTGCACTGCATGCAGAGCAATGCCGTGTTCCACATCAAACGTGAAAGGAGCCTTGATTTCTTTGATGCCACTCCAGAGAAAACCCAAGATCACTGTCTCAAGCCTAGAGGGATCCTGAGGTCACTGGAGCAACACGAAAGGGCTCCGTGGACCCCAAATCACCTCGAGATGAGAGCTTAGTCCCTGGCTTAGACTCAAGAGGAATACCAACTTTCCACAAGCACCTCAAGAGGAGGCTTCTCTCAGCTACAGGTATATTTGAGGGACCCCCAGAGTGTGGCCTCAAGTGGAATGGACACCGAGATGCTCTGACTCGAAGTAAGGCCGGATATCCCTGCAGTGAATTGAATGCAGGCTCGTCTTGCATCTCCCAAGACGAAGGGATGTCTGAATCCGCTGGGGAGACCACAGAGAAAGACCTAGTCCTCCGCCTCATCGCGACCGGAGGCCTCACATCCTTTGAAAACTCGAGAGGTCCGCGGAGATCAATGCTTCCAAAGGAGACGATGCCTGACTCCTCTTGAAAATGGATAGGAGTCCCAGGATCCCTGTGGCACGTGGAAAGGGACACTGGGTCTCCCGCCTCACGTGGATATGCGTCCCAATTGCCATGCCAAGACTCGAGGAGAATCCCGAGGTGTCCCTCGCACCTAGGCAGGAGTCCTGTCGTCGCTGAACAAACACGTGTCTGGAAGGGCCCTCCCCGTCGTAACTCGAGAATATACCCCAGGTTCCGGCCGCAACTTGAGAAAAACCATGAGACTTCCCCCTCGCCGCGAGATGAGGCCCGATTCCCCTGCCCTGCATGCAGAGCAATTCCGTGTTCCACATCAAAAGTGAAAGGAGCCTTGATTTCCTTGATGGCACTCCAGAGAAAACCCAAGATCACTGTCTCAAGTCTAGAGGGATCCTGAGGTCACTGGAGCAACACGAAAGGGCTCCGTGGACCCCAAACCAACTCGAGATGAGAGCTTAGTCCCTGGCTTCGACTCAAGAGGAATACCAACTTTCCACAAGCACCTCAAGAGGAGGCTTCTCTCAGCTACAGGTATATTTGAGGGACCCCGAGTTTGTGGCCTCAAGTGGAATGGACACCGAGATGCTCTGACTCGAAGTAAGGCCAGATATCCCTGCAGTGAATTGAATGCAGGCTCGTCTTGCATCTCCCAAGACGAAGGGATGTCTGAATCCCCTGTGGAGACCACAGAGAAAGACGTAGTCCTCCGCCTCATCTCGACCGGAGGCCTCACATCCTTTGAAAACTCGAGAGGTCTGCAGAGATCAATGCTTCCAAAGGAGACGATGCCCGACTCCTCTTGAAAATGGATAGGAGTCCCAGGATCCCTGTGGCACGTGGAAAGGGACCCTGGGTCTCCCGCCTCACCTGGAGACGCGTCCCAATTGCCATGCCAAGACTCGAAGAGAATCCCGAGGTGTCCCTCGCACCTAGGCAGGAGTCCTGACGTCGCTGAACAACCACGTGTCTGGAAGGGCCCTCCCCGTCGTAACTCGAGAATATACCCCAGGTTCCGGCCGCAACTCGAGAAAAACAATGAGACTTCCCCCTCGCCGCGAGATGAGGCCCGATTCCCCTGCACTGCGTGCAGAGCAATTCCGTTTTCCACATCAAACGTGAAAGGAGACTTGATTTCCTTGATGGCACTCCAGAGAAAACCCAAGATCACTGTCTCAAGTCTAGAGGGATCCTGAGGTCACTGGAGCAACACGAAAGGGCTCCGCGGAACCCAAATCAACTCGAGATGAGAGCTTAGTCCCTGGCTTCGACTCAAGAGGAATACCAACTTTCCACAAGCACCTCAAGAGGAGGCTTCTCTCAGCTACAGGTATGTGAGAGGGACCCTGAGTTTGTGGCCTCAAGTGGAATGGACACCGAGATGCTCTGACTCGAAGTAAGGCCGGATATCCCTGCAGTGAGGTGAATGCAGGCTCGTCTTGCATCTCCCAAGACGAAGGGATGTCTGAATCCCCTGTGCAGAGCACAGAGAAAGACCTAATTTTCCGCCTCATCGCGACCGGAGGCCTCACATCCTTTGAAAATTCGAGAGGTCCGCGGAGATCCATGCTTCCAAAGGAGACGATGCCTGACTCCTCTTGAAAATGGATAGGAGTCCCAGGATCCCTGTGGCACGTGGAAAGGGACACTGGGTCTCACGCCTCACGTGGAGACGCGTCCCAATTGCCATGCCAAGACTCGAGGAGAATCCCGAGGATTCCCTCGCTCCTAGGCAGGAGTCCATACGTCGCTGAACAAACACGTGTCTGGAAGGGCCCTCCCCGTCGTAACTCGAGAATATACCCCAGGTTCGGGCCGCAACTCGAGAAAAACCATGAGATTTCCCCCTCGCAGCGAGTTGAGGCCCGATTCCCCTGAACTGCATGCAGAGCAATTCCGTGTTCCACATCAAACGTGAAAGGAGCCTTGATTTCCTTGATGGCACTCCAGAGAAAACCCAACATCACTGTCTCAAGTCTAGAGGGATCCTGAGGTCACTGGAGCAACACGAAAGGGCTCCGTGGACCCCAAATCACCTCGAGATGAGAGCTTAGTCCCTGGCTTAGACTCAAGAGGAATTCCAACTTTCCACAAGCACCTCAAGAGGAGGCTTCTCTCAGCTACAGGTATATTTGAGGGACCCCCAGAGTGTGGCCTCAAGTGGAATGGACACCGAGATGCTCTGACGCGAAGTAAGGCCGGATATCCCTGCAGTGAATTGAATGCAGGCTCGTCTTGCATCTCCCAAGACGAAGGTATGTCTGAATCCCCTGTGCAGAACACAGAGAAAGACCTAGTTCTCCGGCTAAACGCGACCGGATGCCTCACATCCTTTGAAAACTCAAGAGGTCCGCGGAGATCAATGCTTCCAAAGGAGACGATGCCTGACTCCTCTTGAAAATGGATAGGAGTCCCAGGATCGCTGTGGCACGTGGAAAGGGACCCTGGGTCTCCCGCCTCACGTGGAGACGCGTCCCAATTGCCATGCCAAGACTCGAGGAGAATCCCGAGGTGTCCCTCGCACCTAGGCTGGAGTCCTGTCGTTGCTGAACAAACACGTGTCTGGAAGGGCCCTCCCCGTCGTTACTCGAGAATATACCTCAGGTTCCGGCCGCAACTCGGGAAAAACCATGTGATTTCCCACTCGCCGCGAGTTGAGGCCCGATTCCCCTGCACTGCATGCAGAGCAATTCCGTGTTCCACATCAAACGTGAAAGGAGCCTTGATTTCTTTGATGCCACTCCAGAGAAAACCAAAGGTCACTGTCTCAAGCCTAGAGGGATCCTGAGGTCACTGGAGCAACACGAAAGGGCTCCGTGGACCCCAAATCACCTCGAGATGAGAGCTTAGTCCCTGGCTTAGACTCAAGAGGAATACCAACTTTCCACAAGCACCTCAAGAGGAGGCTTCTCTCAGCTACAGGTATATTTGAGGGACCCCCAGAGTGTGGCCTCAAGTGGAATGGACACCGAGATGCTCTGACTCGAAGTAAGGCCGGATATCCCTGCAGTGAATTGAATGCAGGCTCGTCTTGCATCTCCCAACACGAAGGGATGTCTGAATCCGCTGGGGAGACCACAGAGAAAGACCTAGTCCTCCGCCTCATCGCGACCGGAGGCCTCACATCCTTTGAAAACTCGAGAGGTCCGCGGAGATCAATGCTTCCAAAGGAGACGATGCCTGACTCCTCTTGAAAATGGATAGGAGTCCCAGGATCCCTGTGGCACGTGGAAAGGGACCCTGGGTCTCCCGCCTCACGTGGATATGCGTCCCAATTGCCATGCCAAGACTCGAGGAGAATCCCGAGGTGTCCCTCGCACCTAGGCAGGAGTCCTGTCGTCGCTGAACAAACACGTGTCTGGAAGGGCCCTCCCCGTCGTAACTCGAGAATATACCCCAGGTTCCGGCCGCAACTTGAGAAAAACCATGAGACTTCCCCCTCGCCGCGAGATGAGTCCCGATTCCCCTGCCCTGCATGCAGAGCAATTCCGTGTTCCACATCAAAAGTGAAAGGAGCCTTGATTTCCTTGATGGCACTCCAGAGAAAACCCAAGATCACTGTCTCAAGTCTAGAGGGATCCTGAGGTCACTGGAGCAACACGAAAGGGCTCCGTGGACCCCAAATCAACTCGAGATGAGAGCTTAGTCCCTGGCTTCGACTCAAGAGGAATACCAACTTTCCACAAGAACCTCAAGAGGAGGCTTCTCTCAGCTACAGGTATGTGAGAGGGACCCTGAGTTTGTGGCCTCAAGTGGAATGGACACCGAGATGCTCTGACTCGAAGTAAGGCAGGATATCTCTGCAGTGAATTGAATGCAGGCTCGTCTTGCATCTCCCAAGACGAAGGGTTGTCTGAATCCCCTGTGGAGACCACAGAGAAAGGCCTTCCTCCACCTCAATGCAACCGGAGGCCTCATATCCTTTGGAAACTCGAGAGGTCTGCGGAGATCAGTACCTCCGAAGGAGACGATGCCTGACTCCTCTTGAAAATGGATAGGAGTCCTAGGATCCCTGTGGCATGTGGAAAGGGACCCTGGGTCTCCCGCCTCACGTGGAGACACGTCCCAATTGCCATGAAAAGACTCGAGGAGAATCCCGAGGTGTCCCTCGCACCTAGGCAGGAGTCCTGACGTCGCTGAACAAACACGTGTCTGGAAGGGCCCTCCCCGTCGTAACTCGAGAATATCCCCCAGGTTCCGGCCTCAACTCGAGCAAAACCATGAGACTTCCCCCTCGCCGCGAGATGAGGCACGATTCCCCTGCCCTGCGTGCAGAACTATTCCGTTTTCCACATCAAACGTGAAAGGAGCCTTGATTTCCTTGATGGCACTCCAGAGAAAACCCAAGTTCACTGTCTCAAGTCTAGAGGGATCCTGAGGTCACTGGAGCAACACGAAAGGGCTCCGTGGACCACAAATCAACTCGAGATGAGAGCTTAGTCCCTGGCTTCGACTCAAGAGGAATACCAACTTTCCACAAGCACCTCAAGAGGAGGCTTCTCTCACCTACAGGTATGTGAGAGGGCCCCTGAGTTTGTTGCCTCAAGTGGAATGGACACCGAGATGCTCTGACTCGAAGTAAGGCCGGATATCTCTGCAATGAATTGAATGCAGGCTCGTCTTGCATCTCCCAAGAAGAAGGGATGTCTGAATCCCCTGTGGAGATGACAGAGAAAGACCGAGTTCTCCGCCTCATCGCGAGCGGAGGCCTCACATCCTTTGAAAACTCGAGAGGTCCGCGGAGATCAATGCTTCCAAAGGAGACGATGCCTGACTCCTCTTGAAAATGGATAGGAGTCCCAGGATCCCTGTGGAACGTGCAAAGGGACCCTGGGTCTCCGCCTCAAGTGGAGATGCCTCCCAATTGCCATGCCAAGAATCGAGGAGAATCCCGAGGTGTCCCTCGCACCTAGGCAGGAGTCCTGACGTCGCGGAACAAACACTTGTCTGGAAGGGCCCTCCCCGTCGTAACTCGAGAATATACCCCAGGTTCCGGCCGCAACTCGAGAAAAACCATGAGACTTCCCCCTCGCCGCGAAATGAGGCCAGATTCCCCTGGACTGCGTGTGGAGGAATTCCGTGTTGCACATCAAACGTGAAAGGAGCCTTGATTTCCTTGATGGCACTCCAGAGAAAACCCAAGATCACTGTCTCAAGTCTAGAGGGATCCTGAGGTCACTGGAGCAACAAGAAAGGGCTCCGTGGACCCCAAATCAACTCGAGATGAGAGCTTAGTTCCTGGCTTCGACTCAAGAGGAATACCAACTTTCCATAAGCACCTCAAGAGGAGGCTTCTCTCAGCTACAGGTATGTCAGAGGGACCCTGAATTTGTGGCCTCAAGTGTAATGGACACCGAGATGCTCTGACTCGAATTAAGGCCGGATATCCCTGCAGTGAATTGAATGCAGGCTCGTCTTGCATCTCCCAAGACGAAGGGATGTCTGAATCCCCTGTGGAGACGACAGAGAAAGAACTAGTCCTCCGCCTCATCGCGACCGGAGGCCTCACATCCTTTGAAAACTCGAGAGGTCTGCGGAGATCAATGCTTCCCAAGGAGACGAGGCCTTACTCCTCTTTAAAATGGATAGGAGTCCCAGGATCCCTGTGGCACGTGGAAAGGGACACTGGGTCTCCCGCCTCAAGTGGAGACGCGTCCCAAATGCCATGCCAAGACTCGAGGAGAATCCCGAGGTGTCCCTCGCACCTAGGCAGGAGTCCTGACGTCACTGAACAAACACGTGTCTGGAAGAGCAATCCCCGTCGTAACTCGAGATTATACCCCAGGTTCTGGCCGCAACTCGAGAAAAACCATGAGACTTCCCCCTCGCCGCGAGATGAGGCCCGATTCCCATGAACTGCATGCAGAACAATTCCGTGTTCCACATCAAACGTGAAAGGAGCCTTGATTTCATTGATGGCACTCTAGAGAAAACCCAAGATCACTGTCTCAAGTCTAGAGGGATCCTGAGGTCTCTGAAGCAACACGAAAGGTCTGCGTGGACCCCATATCAACTCGAGATGAGAGCTTAGTCCCTGGCTTCGACTCAAGAGGAATACCAACTTTCCACAAGCACCTCAAGAGGAGGCTTCTCTCAGCTACAGGTATGTGAGAGGGACCCTGAGTTTGTGGCCTCAAGTGGAATGGACACCGAGATGCTCTGACTCGAAGTAAGGCCGGATATCCCTGCAGTGAATTGAAAGCAGGCTTTTCTTGTATCTCCCAAGAAGAAGGGATGTCTGAATCCCCTTTGGAGACCACAGAGATAGACTAGTTCTCCGCCTCATCGCGACCAGAGGCCTCACATCCTTTGAAAACTCGAGAGGTCCGCGGAGATCAATGCTTCCAAAGGAGACGATGCCTGACTCCTCTTGAAAATGGATAGGAGTCCCAGGATCCCTTTGGCACGTGGAAAGGGCCCCGGGTCTCCCGCCTCACGTGGAGACGCGTCCCAATTGCCATGCCAAGACTCGAGGAGAATCCCGAGGTGTCCCTCGCACCAAGGCAGGAGTCCTGACGTCGCTGAACAAACACGTGTCTGGAAGGATCCTCCCAATCGTAACTCGAGAATATACCCCAGGTTCAGGCCGCAAATCGAGAAAAACCATGAGATTACCCCCTCGCCGCGAGTTGAGGCCCGATTCCCCTGCACTGCATGCAGAGCAATTCCGTGTTCCACATCAAACGTGAAAGGAGCCTTGATTTCCTTGATGGCACTCCAGAGAAAACCCAAGATCACTGTCTCAAGTCTAGAGGGATCCTGAGGTCACTCGACCAACAGGAAAGGGCTCCGTGGACCCCAAATCAAGTCTCGATGAGAGCTTAGTCCCTGGCTTCGACTCAAGAGGAATACCAACTTTCCACAAGCACCTCAAGAGGAGGCTTCTCTCAGCTACAGGTATGTGAGAGGGCCCCTGAGTTTGTTGCCTCAAGTGGAATGGACACCGAGATGCTCTGACTCGAAGTAAGGCCGGATATCTCTGCAATGAATTGAATGCAGGCTCGTCTTGCATCTCCCAAGACGAAGGGATGTCTGAATCCCCTGTGGAGATGACAGAGAAAGCCCGAGTTCTCCGCCTCATCGCGAGCGGAGGCTTCACATCCTTTGAAAACTCGAGAGGTCCGTGGAGATCAATGCTTCCAAAGGAGACGATGCCTGACTCCTCTTGAAAATGGATAGGAGTCCCAGGATCCCTGTGGAACGTGGAAAGGGACCCTGGGTCTCCGCCTCACGTGGAGATGCCTCCCAATTGCCATGCCAAGAATCGAGGAGAATCCCGAGGTGTCCCTCGCACCTAGGCAGGAGTCCTGACGTCGCGGAACAAACACTTGTCTGGAAGGGCCCTCCCCGTCGTAACTCGAGAATATACCCCAGGTTCCGGCCGCAACTCGAGAAAAACCATGACACTTCCCCCTTGCCGCGACATGAGGCCAGATTCCCCTGGACTGCGTGCGGAGGAATTCCGTGTTGCACATCAAACGTGAAAGGAGACTTGATTTCCTTGATGGCACTCCAGAGAAAATCCAAGATCACTGTTTCAAGTCTAGAGGGATCCTGAGGTCACTGGAGCAACAAGAAAGGGCTCCGTGGACCCCAAATCAACTCGAGATGAGAGCTTAGTTCCTGGCTTCGACTCAAGAGGAATACCAACTTTCCACAAGCCCCTCAAGAGGAGGCTTCTCTCAGCTACAGGTATGTCAGAGGGACCCTGAATTTGTGGCCTCAAGTGTAATGGACACCGAGATGCTCTGACTCGAATTAAGGCCGGATATCCCTGCAGTGAATTGAATGCAGGCTCGTCTTGCATCTCCCAAGACGAAGGGATGTCTGAATCCCCTGTGGAGACCACAGAGAAAGACCTAGTCCTCCACCTCAATGCAACCGGAGGCCTCATATCCTTTGAAAACTCGAGAGGTCTGCGGAGATCAGTACCTCGGAAGGAGACGATGCCTGACTCCTCTTGAAAATGGATAGGAGTCCCAGGATCCCTGTGGCACGTGGGAGGGACCCTGGGTCTCCCGCCTCACGTGTAGATGCCTCCCAATTGTCATGCCAAGAATCGAGGAGAATCCCGAGGTGTCCCTCGCACCTAGGCAGGAGTCCTGACGTCGCTGAACAAACACGTGTCAGGAAGGGCCCTCCCCGTCGTAACTCGAGAATATACCCCAGGTTCCGCCCGCAACTCGAGAAAAACCATGAGACTTCCCCCTCGCCGCGAGATGAGGCCCGATTCCCCTGCACTGCGTGCAGAGCAATTCTGTGTTCTACATCAAACGTGAAAGGAGCCTTGATTTCCTTGATGGCACTCCAGAGAAAACCCAAGATCACTGTCTCAAGTCTAGAGGGATCCTGATGTCACAGGAGCAACACGAACTTTCTGCGTGGACCCCAAATCAACTCGAGATGAGAGCTTAGTCCCTGGCTTCGACTCAAGAGGAATACCAACTTTGCACAAGCACCTCAAGAGGAGGCTTCTCTCAGCTACAGGTATGTGAGAGGGACCCTGAGTTTGTGGCCTCAAGTGGAATGGACACCGAGATGCTCTGACTCGAAGTAAGGCCGGATATCCCTGCAGTGAATTGAATGCAGGCTCGTCTTGCATTTCCCAAGACGAAGGGATGTCTGAATCCCCTGTGGAGACCACAGAGAAAGACCTAGTTCTCCGCCTCATCGCGACCGGAGGCCTCACATCCTTTGAAAACTCGAGTGGTCCGGGGAGATCAATGCTTTCAAAGGAGACGATGCCTGACTCCTCTTGAAATGGTTAGAATTCCCAGGATCCCTGTCCACATGTACGGGGACCCTGGGTCTCCCGCTTCACGTGGAGACGCGAGCCAATTGCCATGCCAAGGCTCGAGGAGAATCCCGAGGTGTCCCTCGCACCTAGGCAGGAGTCCTGACGTCGCTGAACAAACACATGTCTTTAAGGGCCCTCCCCATCCTAACTCGAGAATATACCCCAGGGTCCGGCCGCAACTCGAGAAAAACCATGAGACTTCCCCCACGCCACGAGATGAGGCCCGATTCCCCTGCACTGCGTGCAGAGCAATTCCGTGTTCCATATCAAACAGGAAAGGAGCCTTGATTTCCTTGATGGCACTCCAGAGAAAACCCAAGATCACTGTCTCAAGTCTAGTGGGATCCTGAGGTCACTGGAGCAACACGAAAGGGCTCCATGGACCCCAAATCAACTCGAGATGAGAGCTTAGTCCCTGGCTTCGACTCAAGAGGAATACCAACTTTCCACAAGCACCTCAAGAGGAGGCTTCTCTCAGCTACAGGTATGTGAGAGGGACCCTGAGTTTGTGGCCTCAATTGGAATGGACACCGAGATGCTCTGACTCGAAGTAAGGCCGGATATCCCTGCAGTGAATTGAATGCAGGCTCGTCTTGCATCTCCCAAGACGAAGGGATGTCTGAATCCCCTGTGGAGACCACAGAGAAAGACCTAGTCCTCCGCCTCATTGCGACCGGAGGCCTCACATCCTTTGAAAACTCCAGAGGTCTGCAGAGATCAATGCTTCCAAAGGAGTCGATGCCTGACTCTTCTTGAAAATGGATAGGAGTCCCAGAATCCCTGTGGCACGTGCAAAGGGACCCTGGGTCTCCCGCCTCACGTGGAGACGCGTCCCAATTGCCATGACAAGACTCGAGGAGAATCCCGCAGTGTCCCTCGCACCTAGGCAGGAGTCCTGACGTCGCTGAACAAACACGTGTCTGGAAGGGCCCTCCCCGTTGTAACTCGAGAATATACCCCAGGTTCCGGCCGCAACTGGAGAAAAACCATGAGACTTCCCCCTCGCCGCGAGATGAGGCCCGATTCCCCTGCACTGCGTGCAGAGCAATTCCGTGTTCTACATCAAACGTGAAAGGAGCCTTGATTTCCTTGATGGCACTCCAGAGAAAACCCAAGATCACTGTCTCAAGTCTAGAGGGATCCTGATGTCACTGGAGCAACACGAAATTTCTGCGTGGACCCCAAATCAACTCGAGATGAGAGCTTAGTCCCTGGCTTCGACTCAAGAGGAATACCAACTTTCCACAAGCACCTCAAGAGGAGGCTTCTCTCAGCTACAGGTATGTGAGAGGGACCCTGAGTTTGTGGCCTCAAGTGGAATGGACACCGAGATGCTCTGACTCGAAGTAAGGCCGGATATCCCTGCAGTGAATTGACTGCAGGCTCGTCTTGCATCACCCAAGGTGAAGGGATGTCTGAATCCCCTGTGGAGATGACAGAGAAAGACCGAGTTCTCCGCCTCATCGCGAGCGGAGGCCTCACATCCTTGAAAACTCGAGAGGTCCGCGGAGATCAATGCTTCCAAAGGAGACGATGCCTGACACCTCTTGAAAGTGGAAAGGAGTCCCAGGATCCCTGTGGAACGTGGAAAGGGACCCTGGGTCTCCCGCCTCACGTGGAGATGCCTCCCAATTGCCATGCCAAGAATCGAGGAGAATCCCGAGGTGTCCCTCGCACCTAGGCAGGAGTCCTGACGTCGCGGAACAAACACTTGTCTGGAAGGGCCCTCCCCGTCGTAACTCGAGAATATACCCCAGGTTCCGGCCGCAACTCGAGAAAAACCATGAGACTTCCCCCTCGCCGCGACATGAGGCCAGATTCCCCTGGACTGCGTGCGGAGCAATTCCGTGTTGCACATCAAACGTGAAAGGAGACTTGATTTCCTTGATGGCACTCCAGAGAAAACCCAAGATCACTACCTCAAGTCTAGAGGGATCCTGAGGTCACTGGAGCAACACGAAAGGGCTCCGTGGACCCCAAATCAACTCGAGATAAGAGCTTAGTCCCTGGCTTCGACTCAAGAGGAATACCAACTTTCCACAAGCACCTCAAGAGGAGGCTTCTCTCAGCTACAGGTATGTGAGAGGGACCCTGAGTTTGTGGCCTCAAGTGGAATGGACACCGAGATGCTCTGACTCGAAGTAAGGCCGGATATCTCTGCAATGAATTGAATGCAGGCTCGTCTTGCATCTCCCAAGACGAAGGGATGTCTGAATACCCTGTGGAGATGACAGAGAAAGACCGAGTACTCCGCCTCATCGCGAGGGGAGGCCTCACATCCTTTGAAAACTCGAGAGGTCTGCGGAGAGCAGTACCTCGGAAGGAGACGATGCCTGACTCCTCTTGAAAATGGATAGGAGTCCCAGGATCCCTGTGGCACGTGGAAAGGGACCCTGGGTCTCCCGCCTCACGTGGAGATGCCTCCCAATTGTCATGCCAAGAATCGAGGAGAATCCCGAGGTGTCCCTCGCACCTAGGCAGGAGTCCTGACGTCGCTGAACAAACACGTGTCTGGAAGGGCCCTCCCCGTCGTAACTCGAGAATATACCCCAGGTTCCGCCCGCAACTCGAGAAAAACCATGAGACTTCACCCTCGCCGCGAGATGAGGCCCGATTCCCCTGCACTGCGTGCAGAGCAATTCTGTGTTCTACATCAAACGTGAAAGGAGCCTTGATTTCCTTGATGGCACTCCAGAGAAAACCCAAGATCACTGTCTCAAGTCTAGAGGGATCCTGATGTCACAGGAGCAATACGAAATTTCTGCGTGGACCCCAAATCAACTCGAGATGAGAGCTTAGTCCCTGGCTTCGACTCAAGAGGAATACCAACTTTGCACAAGCACCTCAAGAGGAGGCTTCTCTCAGCTACAGGTATGTGAGAGGGACCCTGAATTTGTTGCCTCAAGTGGAATGGACACCGAGATGCTCTGACTCGAAGTAAGGCCGGATATCCCTGCAGTGAATTGAATGCAGGCTCGTCTTGCATTTCCCAAGACGAAGGGTTGTCTGAATCCCCTGTGGAGACCACAGAGAAAGACCTATTTCTCCGCCTCATCGCGACCGGAGGCCTCACATCCTTTGAAAACTCGAGTGGTCCGGGGAGATCAATGCTTCCAAAGGAGACGATGCCTGACTCCTCTTGAAATGGTTAGAATTCCCAGGATCCCTGTCCACATGTACGGGGACCCTGGGTCTCCCGCTTCACATGGAGACGTGAGCCAATTGCCATGCCAAGGCTCGAGGAGAATCCCGAGGTGTCCCTCGCACCTAGGCAGGAGTCCTGACGTCGCTGAACAAACACGTGTCTGGAAGGGCCCTCCCCATCCTAACTCGAGAATATACCCCAGGGTCTGGCCGCAACTCGGGAAAAACCATGAGACTTCCCCCTCGCCACGAGATGAGGCCCGATTCCCCTGCACTGCGTGCAGAGCAATTCCGTGTTCGATATCAAACAGGAAAGGAGCCTTGATTTCCTTGATGGCACTCTAGAGAAAACCCAAGATCACTGTCTCAAGTCTAGAGGGATCCTGAGGTCACTGGAGCAACACGAAAGGGCTCCGTGGACCCCAAATCAACTCGAGATGAGAGCTTAGTCCCTGGCTTCGACTCAAGAGGAATACCAACTTTCCACAAGCACCTCAAGAGGAGGCTTCTCTCAGCTACAGGTATGTGAGAGGGACCCTGAGTTTGTGGCCTCAAGTGGAATGGACACCGAGATGCTCTGACTCGAAGTAAGGCCGGATATCCCTGCAGTGAATTGAATGCAGGCTCGTCTTGCATCTCCCAAGACGAAGGGATGTCTGAATCCCCTGTGGAGACCACAGAGAAAGACCTAGTCCTCCGCCTCATTGCGACCGGAGGCCTCACATCCTTTGAAAACTCCAGAGGTCTGCGGAGATCAATGCTTCCAAGGGAGTCGATGCCTGACTCTTCTTGAAAATGGATAGGAGTCCCAGAATCCCTGTGGCACGTGCAAAGGGACCCTGGGTCTCCCGCCTCACGTGGAGACGCGTCCCAATTGCCATGACAAGACTCGAGGAGAATCCCGAAGTGTCCCTCGCACCTAGGCAGGAGTCCTGACGTCGCTGAACTAACACGTGTCTGGAAGGGCCCTCCCCGTTGTAACTCGAGAATATACCCCAGGTTCCGGCCGCAACTCGAGAAAAACCATGAGACTTCCCCCTCGCCGCGAGATGAGGCCCGATTCCCCTGCACTGCGTGCAGAGCAATTCCGTGTTCTACATCAAACGTGAAAGGAGCCTTGATTTCCTTGATGGCACTCCAGAGAAAACCCAACATCACTGTCTCAAGTCTAGAGGGATCCTGATGTCACTGGAGCAACACGAAATTTCTGCGTGGACCCCAAATCAACTCGAGATGAGAACTTAGTCCCTGGCTTCGACTCAAGAGGAATACCAACTTTCCACAAGCACCTCAAGAGGAGGCTTCTCTCAGCTACAGGTATGTGAGAGGGACCCTGAGTTTGTGGCCTCAAGTGGAATGGACACCGAGATGCTCTGACTCGAAGTAAGGCCGGATATCCCTGCAGTGAATTGACTGCAGGCTCGTCTTGCATCACCCAAGGCGAAGGGATGTCTGAATCCGCTGTGGAGACCACAGAGAAAGACCTAGTCCTCCGCCTCATCGCGATCGGAGGCCTCACATCCTTTGAAAACTCGAGAGGTCCAGGGAGATCAATGCTTCCAAAGGAGACGATGCCTGACTCCTCTTGAAAATGATTAGAATTTCCAGGATCCCTGTCCACATGTACGGGGACCCTGGGTCTCCCGCTTCACGTGGAAACGCGAGCCAATTGCCATGCCAAGGCTCGAGGAGAATCCCGAGGTGTCCCTCGCACCTAGGCAGGAGTCCTGACGTCGCTGAACAAACACATGTCTGGAAGGGCCCTCCCCATCGTAACTCGAGAATATACCCCAGGGTCCAGCCGCAACTCGATAAAAACCATGAGACTTCCCCCTCGCCGCGAGATGAGGCCCCATTCCCCTGCACTGCGTGCAGAGCAATTCCGTGTTCCATATCAAACGTGAAAGGAGCCTTGATTTCCTTGATGGCACTCCAGAGAAAACCCAAAATCACTGTCTCAAGTCTAGAGGGATCCTGAGGTCACTGGAGCAACACGAAAGGGCTCCGTGGACCCCAAATCAACTCGAGATGAGAGCTTAGTCCCTGCCTTCGACTCAACTGGGATACCAACTTTCCACAAGCACCTCAAGAGGAGGCTTCTCTCAGCTACAGGTATGTGAGAGCGACCCTGAGTTTGTGGCCTCAAGTGGAATGGACACCGACATGCTCTGACTCGAAGTAAGGCGTGATATCCCTGCAGTGTATTGAATGCAGGCTTGTCTTGCATCTCCCAAGATGAAGGGATGTCTGAATCCCCTGTGGAGACCACAGAGAAAGACCTAGTTCTCCACCTGTTCGCGACCGGAGGCCTCACGTCCTTCGAAAATTCGAGAGGTCCCCGGAGATCAAAGCTTCCAAAGGAGACGATGCCTGACTCCTCTTGAAAATGGATAGGAGTCCCAGGATCCCTGTGGCACGTGGATAGGGTCCCTGGGTCTCCCGCCTCACATGGAAACCCGTCCCAATGGCCATGCCAAGACTCGAGGAGAATCCCGAGGTTTCCCTCGCACCTAGGCAGGAGTCCTGACATCGCTGAACAAACACGTGTCTGGAAAGGCCCTCCCAGTCGTAACTCGAGAATATACCCCAGGTTCCGGCCGCAACTCGAGAAAAAGCATGCGACTTCCCGTCGCCACGAGATGAGGCCTGATTCCCCTGCACTGCGTGCAGAGCAATTCCGTGTTCCACATCAAACGTAAAAGGAGCCTTGATTTCCTTGATGGCACTCCAGAGAACACCCAAGATCACTATCTAAAGTCTAGAGGGATCCTGAGGTCACTGTAGCAACACTAACGGGCTCCGTGGACCCCAAACCAAGTCGAGATGAGAGCTTCTTCCCTGGCTTCGACTCAAGAGGAATACTCACTTTCCAGAAGTACCTCAAGAGGAGGCTTCTCTCAGCTACAGGTATGAGAGAGGGACCCTGAGTTTGTGGCCTCAAGTGGAATGGACACCGAGATGCTCTGACTCGAAGTAAGTCAGGATATCCCTGCAGTGAATTGAATGCAGGCTCCTCTTGCATCTCCCAAGACGAAGGGATGTCTGAATCCCCACTGGAGACCACAGAGAAAGACCTATTTCTACGCCTCATCGCGACAGGAGGCCTCACGTCCTTTGAAAACTCGAGACTTCCGCGGAGATCAATGCTTCCAAAGGAGACGATGCCTGAGTCCTCTTGAAAATGGATAGGAGTCCCAGGATCCCTGTGGCACTTGGAAAGCGACCCTGGGTCTCCCGCCTCACGTGGAGACGCGTCCCAATGGCCATGCCAAGACTCGAGGAGAATCCCGACGTGTCCCTCACACCTAGGCAGGAGTCCTGGCGTCCCTGAACAAACACGTGTCTGGAAGGGCCCTCCCCGTCGAAACGCGAGAATATACCCCAGGTTCCGGCCGCAACTTGAGAAAAACCATGAGACTTTCCCCTCGCCGCGAGATGAGGCCCGATTCCCCTGCACTGCGTGCAGAGCAATTCCGTGTTCCACATCAAACATGAAAGGAGCCTTGATTTCCTTGATGGCACTCCAGAGAACACCCAAGATCACTGTCTCAAGTCTAGAGGGATCCTGAGGTCACTGTAGCAACAAGAAAGAGCTCCCTGGACCCCAAATCAACTCGAGATGAGAGCCACGTCCCTGGCTTCAGCTCAAGAGGAATACCCACTTTCCACAAGCACCTCAAGAGGAGGTTTCTCTCAGCTACAGGTATGTGAGAGGGACCCTGAGTTTGTGGCCTCAAGTGGAATGGACACCGAGATGCTCGGATCGAAGGAAGGCCGGATATCCGTGCAGTGAATTGAATGCAGGCTCGTCTTGCATCTCCCACGACGAAGGGATGTCTGAATCCCCTGTGGAGACCACAGAGAAAGACCTAGTTCTCCACCTCATCGCGACCGGAGGCCTCACATCCTTTGAAAACTCGAGAGGTCCGCAGAGATCAATGCTTCCAAAGGAGACGATGCCTGACTCCTCTTGAAAATGGATAGGAATCCCAGGATCCCTGTGGCACGTGGAAAGGGACCCTGGGTCTCCCGCCTCACCTGGAGACGCGTCCCAATGGCCATGCCAAGACTCGAGGAGAATCCCGAGGTGTCCCTCGCACCTAGGCAGGAGTCCTGACGTCGCTGAACAAACACGTGTCTGGAAGGGCCCTCCCCGTCGTAACTCGAGAATATACCCCAGGTTCCGGCCGCAACTCGAGAAAAACCATGAGACTTCCCCCTCGCCGCGAGATGAGGCCCGATTCCCCTACACTGCGTGCAGAGCAATTCCGTGTTCCACATCAAACATGAAAGGAGCCTTGATTTCCTTAACGGCACTCCAGAGAACACCCAAGATCCCTGTCTCAATCTAGAGGGATCCTGAGGTCACTGTAGCAACACTAACGGGCTCCGTGAACCCCAAATCAACTCGAGATGAGAGCTTCTTCCCTAGCTTCGACTCAAGAGGAATACCCACTTTCCCCAAGCACCTCAAGAGAAGGTTTCTCTCAGCTACAGGTATGTGAGAGTGACCCTGAGTTTGTGGCCTCAATTGGAATGGACAATGAGATGCTCTGACTCGAAGGAAGGCCGGATATCCCTGCAGTGAATTGAATGCAGGCTCGTCTTGCATCTCCCACGACGGAGGGATGTCTGAATCCCTTGTGGAGACCACAGAGAAAGACCTAGTTCTCCACCTCATCGCGCCCGGAGGCCTCACGTCCTTTCAAAACTCGAGAGTTCCGCGGAGATCAATGCTTCCAAAGGAGACAATGCCTGACTCCTCTTGAAAATGGATAGGAGTCCCAGGATCCCTGTGGCACGTGGAAAGGGACACTATGTCTCCCGCCTCACGTGGAGACCCGTCCCAATGGCCATGCCAAGACTCGAGGAAAATCCCAAGTTGTCCCTCGCACCTAGGCAGGAGTCCTGACGTCGCTGAACAAACACGTGACTGGAAGGGCCCTCCCCGTCGTAACTCGAGAATATACCCCAGGTTCCGGCCGCAACTCGAGAAAAACCATGAGACTTCCCCCTCGCCGCGAGATAAGGCCCGATTCCCCTGGACTGCGTGCAGAGCAATTCCGTGTTCCACATCAAACATGAAAGGAGCCTTGATTTCCTTGATGGCACTCCAGAGAACACCCAAGATCACTGTCTGAAGTCTAGAGGGATCCTGAGGTCACTGTAGCAACACAAAAGGGCTCCGTGGACGCCAAATCAACTCTAGATGAGAGCCACATCCCTGGCTTCGACTCAAGAGGAATACCCACTTTCCACAATCACCTCAAGAGGAGGCTTCTCTCAGCTAAAGGTATGTGAGAGGGACCCTGAGATTGTGGCCTCAAGTGGAATGGACACCGAGATGCTCTGACTCGAAGGAAGGCCGGATATCACTGCAGTGATTTTTATGTAGGCTCGTCTTGCATCTCCCACGACGAAGGGATGTCTGAATCCCCTGTGGAGACCACAGAGAAAGACCTAGTTCTCCGCCTCATCGCAACCGGAGGCCTCACATTGTTTGAAAACTCGAGAGGTCCACGGAGATCAATGCTTCCAAAGGAGACGATGCCTGACTCCGCTTGAAAATGGATAGGAGTCCCAGGATCCCTGTGACAGGTGGAAAGGGACCCTTGGTCTCCCGCCTCACGTGGAGACGCGTCCCAATTGCCATGCCAAGACTCGAGGAGAATCCCGAGGTGTCCCTCTCACCTAGTCAGGAATCCTGACGTCGCTGAACAAACACGTGTCTGGAAGGGCCCTCCCCGTCGTAAGTCGAGAATATACCCCAGGTTCCAGCAGCAACTCGAGCAAAACAATGAGACTTCCCCCTCGCCGCGAGATGAGGCCCGATTTCCCTGCACTGTGTGCAGAGCAATTCCGTGATCCACATGAAACAGGAAAGGAGGCTTGATTTCCTTGATGGCACTCCAGACAAAAAACAAGATCACTGTCTCAAGTCTAGAGGGATCCTGAGGTCACTGTAGAAATGCAAAAGGGCTCCGTGGACCCCAAATCAACTCGAGATGAGAGCTTAGTCCCTGGCTTCGACTCAAGAGGAATACCAACTTTCCACAAGCACCTCAAGAGGAGGCTTCTCTCAGCTACTGGTATGTGAGAGGGACCCTGAGTTTGTGGCCTCAACTGAAAAGTACACCGAAATGCTCTGACTCGAAGTAAGGCCAGATATCCCTGCAGTGAATTGAATGCAGGCTCGTCTTGCATCTCCCAATACGAAGGGATGTCTGAACCCCTGTGGAGACCACAGAGAAAGACCTAGTTCTCCGCCTCTTCGGGACCGGTGGCCTGACATCCTTTGAAAACTCGAGAGCTCCGCGGAGATCAATGCTTCCAAAGGAGATGATGCCTGACTCCTCTTGAAAATGGATAGGAGTCCCAGGATCCCTGTGGCACGTGGAAACGGACCCTGGGTCTCCAGCCTCAAGGGGAGACGCGTCCCTATTGCCATGTCAAGACTCGAGGAGAATCCCGGGTGTCCATCCCACCTAGGCAGGAGTCCTGACGTTGCTGAACCAACACGTGTCTGGAAGGGCCCTACACGTCGTAACTCGAGAATATACCCCAGGTTCCGGCCGCAACTCGAGAAAAACCATGAGACTTCCCCCACGCCGCGAGATGAGGCCCGATTCCCCTGCATTCTGTGCAGAGCAATTCCGTGTTCCACATCAAACGTGAAAGGAGCCTTGATTTCCTTGATGGCACTCCAGAGAAAACCCAAGATCACTGTCTCAAGTCTAGAGGGATCCTGAGGTCACTGGAGCAACACAAAAGGGCTCCGTGGACCCCAAATCAACTCGAGATGAGAGCTTAGTCCCTGTCTTCGACTCAAGAGGAATACCAACGTTCCACAAGCACCTCAAGCGGAGGCTTCTCGAAGCTACAGGTATGTGAGAGGGACCCTGAGTTTGTGGCCTCAAGTGGAATGGACACCGAGATGCTCTGACTCGAAGTAAGGCCGGATATTCCTGCAGTGAATTTAATGCAGGCTCGTCTTGCATCTCCCAAAACGAAGGGATGTCTGAATCCCCTGAGGAAACCACAGAGAAAGACCTAGTTCTCCGCCTCATCGCGACCGGAGGCCTCACATCCTTTGAAAACTCGAGAGGTCCGTGGAGATCAATGCTTCCAAAGCAGACGATGCCTGACTCCTCTTGAAAACGGATAGGAGTCCCAGGATCCCCGTGGCACGTGGAAAGGGACCCTGGGTCTCCCGCCTCATGTGGAGACGCGTCCCAAATGCCATGCCCAGACTCGTGGAGAATCCCGAGGTGGCCGTCCCACCTAGGCAGGAGTCTTGAAGTCGCTGAACAAACACGTGACTGGAAGGGCCCTCCCCGTCGTAACTCGAGAATATACCACAGGTTCCGGCCGCACATCGAGGAAAACCATGAGACTTCCCCTTCGCCGCGAGATGAGGCCCGATTCCCCTGCACTGCGTGCAGAGCAATTCCGTGTTCCACATCAAACATGAAAGGAGGCTTGATTTCCTTGATGGCACTCCAGAGAAAAAGCAAGACCACTGTGTCAAGTCTAGAGGGATCCTGAGGTCACTGGAGAAACACAATAGGGCTCCGTGGACCCAAATCAACTCGAGATGAGAGCTTAGTCCCTGGCTTCCACTCAAGAGGAATACCATCTTTCCACAAGCACCTCAAGAGGAGGCTTCTCTCAGCTACAGGTATGTGAGAGGGACCCTGAGTTTGTGGCCTCAAGTGGAATGGACACCGAGATGCTCTGACTCGAAGTAAGGCCGGATATCCCTGCAGTGAATTGAATGCAGGCTCGTCTTGCATCTCCTCAGACGAAGGGATGTCTGAATCCCCTGTGGAGACCACAGAGAAAGAGCTAGTTCTCGGCCTCATCGCGACCAGAGGCCTCACATCCTTTGAAAACTCGAGAGGTCCGCGGAGATCAATGCTTCCAAAGGAGACGATGCCTGACTCCTCTTGAAAATGGAAAGGAGTCCCAGGATCCCTGTGGCACGGGGAAAGGGACCCTGGTTCTCCCGCCTCATGTGGAGACGCGTCCCAATTGCCATGCCAAGACTCGAGGAGAATCCCGAGGTGTCCCTCGCACCAAGGCAGGAGTCCTGACGTCGCTGAACAAACACGTGTATGGAAGGGCAATCCACGTCGTAACTCGAGAATATACCCCAGGTTCCGGTCGCAACTCGAGAAAAACCATGAGACTTCCCAATCGCAGCGAGATGAGGCCGGATTCTCCTGCACTGCGTGCAGAGC
Organism: Dama dama; assembly: GCF_033118175.1. Classification (NCBI taxonomy): domain Eukaryota; kingdom Metazoa; phylum Chordata; class Mammalia; order Artiodactyla; family Cervidae; genus Dama; species Dama dama. Next base: position 4,773,206 of record NC_083697.1, on the reverse strand, counting down.
AATTCCGTGTTCCACATCAAACGTGAAAGGAGCCTTGATTTCCTTGATGGCACTCCAGAGAAAACCCAAGATCACTGTCTCAAGTCTAGAGGGATCCTGAGGTCACTGGAGCAACACGGAAGGACTCCGTGGACCCCAAATCAACTCGAGATGAGAGCTTAGACCCTGGCTTCGACTCAAGAGGAATACCAACTTTCCACAAGCAACTCAAGAGAAGGCTTCTCTCAGCAACAGGTATGTGAGAGGGACCCTGAATTTGTGGCCTCAAGTGGAATGGACACCGAGATGCTCTGACTCGAAATAAGGCCGGATATCCCTGCAGTGAATTGAATGCAGGCTCGTCTTGCATCTCCCAAGAAGAAGGGATGCCTGAATCCCCTGTGGAGACCACAGAGAAAGACCTAGTCCTCCGCCTCAACGCGAACGGAGGCCTCACATCCTTTGAAAACTCGAGAGGTCCGCGGAGATCAATGCTTCCAAAGGAGACGATGCCTGACTCCACTTTAAAATGGATAGGAGTCCCAGGATCCCTGTGGCACGTGGAAAGGGACCCTGGGTCTCGCGCCTCACGTGGAGACGCATCCCAATTGCCATGCCAAGACTCGAGGAGAATCCCGAGGTGTCCCTCGCACCTAGGCAGGAGTCCTGACGTCGCTGAACAAACACGTGTCTGGAAGGGCCCTCCCTGTCGTAACTCGAGAATATACCCCAGGGTCCGGCCGCAACTCGAGAAAAACCATGAGACTTCCCCCTCGCCACGAGATGAGGCCCGATTCCCCTGCACTGCGTGCAGAGCAATTCCGTGTTTCACATCAAACGTGAAAGGAGCCTTGATTTCCTTGATGGCAATCCAGAGAAAACCCAAGATCACTGTCTCAAGTCTAGAGGGATCCTGAGGTCACTGGAGCAACATGAAAGGGCTCCGTGGACCCCAAATCAACTCGAGATGAGAGCTGAGTCCTTGGCTTCGACTCAAGAGGAATACCAACTTTCCACAAGCACGTCAAGAGGAGGCTTCTCCAGCTACAGGTATGTGAGAGGGACCCTGAGTTTGTGGCCTCAAGTTGAATGGACACCGAGATGCTTTGACTCGAAGTAAGGCCGGATATCTCTGCAGTGAATTGAATGCAGGCTCCTCTTGCATCTCCCAAGACGAAGGTATGTCTGAATCCCCTGTGGAGACGACAGAGAAAGACCTAGTTCTCCGCCTCATCGAGACAGGAAGCCTCACATCCTTTGAAAACTCGAGAGGTCCGCGGAGATCAAAGCTTCCAAAGGAGACAATGCCTGACTCCTCTTGAAAATGGATAGGAGTCCCAGGATCCCTGTGGCACGTGGAAAGGGACCCTGGGTCTCCCGCCTCACGTGGAGACACGTCCCAATTTCCATGCCAAGATTCGAGGAGAATACCGAGGTGTCCCTTGCACCTAGGCAGGAGTCCTGACGTCGCTGAACAAACACGTGTCTGGAAGGGCCCTCCCCGTCGTAACTCGAGAATATACCCCAGGTTCCGGCCGCAACTCGAGAAAAACCATGAGACTTCCCCCTCGCCGCGAGATGAGGACCGATTCCCCTGCACTGCGTGCAGAGCAATTCCGTGTTCCACATCAAACGTGAAAGGAGCCTTGATTTCCTTGATGGCACTCCAGAGAAAACCCAAGATCACTGTCTCAAGTCTAGAGGGATCCTGAGGTCACTGGAGCAACACGAAAGGGCTCCATGGATCCCAAATCAACTCGAGATGAGAGCTTAGTCCCTGGCTTCGACTCAAGAGGAATACCAGCTTTCCACAAGCACCTCAAGAGGAGGCTTCTCTCAGCTACAGGTATGTGAGTGGGACCCTGACTTTGTGGCCTCAAGTGGAATGGCACCGAGATGCTCTGACTCGAAGTAAGGCCGGATATCCCTGCAGTGAATTGAATGCAGGCTCGTCTTGCATCTCCCAAGACGAAGGGATGTCTGAATCCCCTGTGGAGACCACAGAGAAAGACCTAGTTCTCCGCCTCATCGCGACCGGACTCCTCACATCCTTTGAAAACTCGAGAGGTCCGCGGAGATCAATGCTTCCAAAGGAGAGGATGCCTGACTCCTCTTGAAAATGGATAGGAGTCCCAGGATCCCTGTGGCACGTCGAAAGGGACCCTGGATCCCCGCCTCACGTATAGACGCGTCCCAATTGCCATGCCAAGACTCGAGGAGAATTCCTAGGTGTCCCTCACACCTAGGCAGGAGTCCTGAGGTCGCTGAACAAACACGTGTCTGGAAGGGCCCTCCCCGTCGTAACTCGAGAATATAAATCAGGTTCCGGCCGCAACTCGAGAAAAAATATGAGACTTCCCCCTCGCCACGAAATGAGGCCCGATTCCCCTGCACTGCGTGCAGAGCAATTCCGTGTTCCACATCAAACGTGAAAGGAGCCTTGATTTCCTTGATGGCACTCCAGAGAAAACCCAAGATCACTGTCTCAAGTCTAGAGGGATCCTGAGGTCACTGGAGCAACACGAAAGGGCTCCGTGTACCCCAAATCAACTCGAGATGAGAGCTTAGTCCCTGGCTTCGACTCAAGAGGAATACCAACTTTCCACAAGCACCTCAAGAGGAGGCTTTTCTCAGCTACAGGTATGTGAGAGGGACCCTGAGTTTGTGGCCTCAAGTGGAATGGACACCGAGATGCTCTGACTTGAAGTAAGGCCGGATATCACTGCAGTGAATTGAATGCAGGCTCGTCTTGCATCTCCCAAGACGAAGGGATCTCTGAATCCCCTGTGGAGACCACAGAGAAAGACCTAGTCCTCCGCCTCATCGAGACAGGAGGCCTCACATCCTTTGAAAACTCGAGAGGTCCGCGGAGATCAATGCTTCCAAAGGAGACGATGCCTGACTCCTCTTGAAAATGGATAGGAGTCCCAGGATACCTGTGGCACGCGGAAAGGGACACTGGGTCTCCCGCCTCACGTGGAGACGCCTCCCAATTGCCATGCCAAGACTCGAGGAGAATCCCGAGGTGTCCCTCGCACCTAGGCAGGATTCCTGACGTCGCTGAACAAACACGTGTCTGGAAGTGCCCTCCCCGTCGTAACTCGAGAATATACCCCAGGTTCCGGCCGCAACTCAAAAAAAACCATGAGACTTCCCCCTCGCCGCGAGATGAGGCCCGATTCCCCTGTACTGCGTGCAGAGCAATTCCGTGTTCCACATCAAACGTGAAAGGAGCCGTGATTTCCTTGATGGCACTCCAGAGAAAACCCAAGATCACTGTCTCAAGTCTAGAGGGATCCTGAGGTCACTGGAGCAACACGAAAGTGCTCCGTGGACCCCAAATCAACTTGAGATTAGAGCTTAGTCCTTGGCTTCACCTCAAGAGGAATACCAACTTTCCACAAGCACCTCAAGAGGAGGCATCTCTCAGCTACAGGTATGTGAGAGGGACCCTGAGTTTGTGGCCTCAAGTGGAATGAACACCGAGATGCTCTGACTCGAAGTAAGGCCGGATATCCCTGCAATGAATTGAATGCAGGCTCGTCTTGCATCTCCCAAGACGAAGGGATGTCTGAATCCCCTGTGGAGACCACAGAGAAAGACCTAGTCCTCCGCCTCAACGCGAACGGAGGCCTCACATCCTTTGAAAACTCGAGAGGTCCGCGGAGATCAATGCTTCCAAAGGAGACGATGCCTGACTCCTCTTGAAAATGGATAGGAGTCCCAGGATCCATGTGGCATGTGGAAAGGGACCCTGGGTCTCCCGCCTCAGGTGGAGACGCGTCCCAATTGCCATGCCAAGACTCGAGGAGAATCCCGAGGTGTCCCTCGCACCTAGGCAGGAGTCCTGACGTCGCTGAACAAACACGTGTCTGGAAGGGCCCTCCCCGTCGTAACTCGAGAATATACCCCAGGTTCCGGCCGGAACTCAAGAAAAACCATGAGACTTCCCCCTCGCCGCGAGATGAGGCCCGATTCCCCTGCACTGCGTGCAGAGCAATTCCGTGTTCCACATCAAACGTGAAAGGAGCCTTGATTTCCTTGATGGCACTCCAGAGAAAACCCAAGATCACTGTTTCAAGTCTAGAGGGATCCTGAAGTAACTGGAGTAACACGAAAGGGCTCCGTGGACCCCAAATTAACTCAAGATGAGAGCTTAGTCCCTGGCTTCGACTCAAGAGGAATACCAACTTTCCACAAGCACCTCAAGAGGAGGCTTCTCCAGCTACAGGTATGTGAGAGGGATCCTGAGTTTGTGGCCTCAAGTGGAATGGACACCGAGATGCTCTGACTCGAAGTAAGGCCGGATATCCCTGCAGTGAATTGAATGCAGGCTCGTCTTGCATCTCCCAAGACGAAGGGATGTCTGAATCCCCTCTGGAGACCACAGAGAAAGACCTAGTTCTCCGCCTCATCACGACCGGAGGCCTGACATCCTTTGAAAACTCGAGAGGTCCGCGCAGAACAATGCTTCCAAAGGAGACGATGCCTGACTCCTCTTGAAAATGGATAGGAATCCCAGGATCCCTGTGGCACGTGGAAAGGGACCCTGGGTCTCCCGCCTCACGTGGAGACGCGTCCCAATTGCCATGCCAAGACTCGAGGAGAATCCCGAGGTGTCCCTCACACCTAGGCAGGATTCCTGACGTCGCTGAACAAACACGTGTCTGGAAGGGCCCTCCCCGTCATAACTCGAGAATATAAATCAGGTTCCGGCCGCAACTCGAGAAAAAATATGAGACTTCACCCTCGCCACGAAATGAGGCCCGATTCCCCTGCACTGCGTGCAGAGCAATTCCGTGTTTCACATCAAACGTGACAGGAGCCTTGATTTCCTTGATGGCACTCCAGAGAAAACCCAAGATCACTGTCTCAAGTCTAGAGGGATCCTGAGGTCACTGGAGCAACACGAAAGGGCTCCGTGGACCCCAAATCAACTCGAGATGAGAGCTTAGTCCCTGGCTTCGACTCAAGAGGAATACCAACTTTCCACAAGCACCTCAAGAGGAGGCTTTTCTCAGCTACAGGTATGTGAGAGGGACCCTGAGTTTGTGGCCTCAAGTAGAATGGACACCGAGATGCTCTGACTTGAAGTAAGGCCGGATATCACTGCAGTGAATTGAATGCAGGCTCGTCTTGCATCTCCCAAGACGAAGGGATCTCTGAATCCCCTGTGGAGACCACAGAGAAAGACCTAGTTCTCCGCCTCATCGGGACAGGAGGCCTCACATCCTTTGAAAACTCGAGAGGTCCGCAGAGATCAATGCTTCCAAAGGAGACGATGCCTGACTCCTCTTGAAAATGGATAGGAATCCCAGGATCCCTGTGGCACGCGGAAAGGGACACTGGGTCTCGCGCCTCACGTGGAGACGCGTCCCAATTGCCATGCCAAGAATCGAGGAGAATCCCGAGGTGTCCCTCGCACCTAGGCAGGAGTCCTGACGTCGCTGAACAAACACGTGTCTGGAAGGGCCCTCCCCGTCGTAACTCGAGAATATACCCCAGGTTCCGGCAGCAACTCGAGAAAAACCATGAGACTTCCCCCTCGTCGCGAGATGAGGACCGATTCTCCTGCACTGCGTGCAGAGCAATTCCGTGTTCCACATCAAACGTGAAAGGAGCCTTGATTTCCTTGATGGCACTCCAGAGAAAACCCAAGATCACTGTCTCAGGTCTAGAGGGATCCTGAGGTCACTGGAGCAACACGAAAGGGCTCCGTGGACCCCAAATCAACTCGAGATGAGAGCTTAGTCCCTGGCTTCGACTCGATAGGAATACCAACGTTCCACAAGCACCTCAAGAGGAGGCTTCTCTCAGCTACAGGTAGGTGAGAGGGACCCTGAGTTTGTGGCCTCAAATCGAATGGAGACCGAGATGCTCTGACTCGAAGTAAGGCCGGATATCCCTGCAGTGAATTGAATGCAGGCTCGTCTTCCATCTCCCAAGACAAAGGGATGTCTGAATCCCCTGTGGAGACCACAGAGAAAAACCTAGTCCTCCGCCTCATCGCGACCGGAGGCCTTACATCCTTTGAAAACTCGAGAGGTCTGCGGAGATGAATGCTTGCAAAGGAGACGATGCCTGACTCCTCTTGAAAATGGATAGGAGTCCCAGGATCCCTGTGGCACGTGGAAAGGGACCCTGGGTCTCCCGCTTCTCGTGGAGACGCGTCCCAATTGCCATGAAAAGACTCGAGGAGAATCCCGAGAGGTCCCTCGCACCTAGGCAGGAGTCCTGACGTCGCTGAACAAACACGTGTCTGGAAGGGCCCTCCCCATCGTAACTCGAGAATATACCCCAGGTTCCGGCCGCAACTCGAGAAAAACCATGAGACTTCCCCCTCGCCACAACATGAGGCCCGATTCCCCTGCACTGCGTGCAGAGCAATTCCGTGTTCCACATCAAACGTGAAAGGAGCCTTGATTTTCTTGATGGCACTCCAGAGAAAACCCAAGATCACTGTCTCAAGTCTAGAGGGATCCTGAGGTCAGTGGAGCAACACGAAAGGGCTCCGTGGACCCCAAATCAACTCGAGATGAGAGCTTAGTCCCTGGCTTTGACTCAAGGGGAATGCCAACTTTCCACAAGCACCTCAAGAGGAGGCTTCTCTCAGCTACAGGTATGTGAGAGGGACCCTGAGTTTGTGGCCTCAAGTGGAATGGACACCGAGATGCTCTGACTCGAAGTAAGGCCGGATATCCCTGCAGTGAATTGAATGCAGGCTCGTCTTGCATCTCCCAAGACGAAGGGGTGTCTGAATCCCCTGTGGAGACCACAGAGAAAGACCTAGTTCTCCCCCTCATCGCGACCGGAGGCCTCACTTCCTTTGAAAACTGGAGAGGTCCGCGGAGATCAATGCTTCCAAAGGAGACGATGCCTGACTCCTCTTGCAAATGGATAGAAGTCCCAGGATCCCTGTGGCACGTGGAAAGGGACACTGGGTCTCGCGCCTCACATGGAGCCGCGTCCCAATGCCATGCCAAGACTCGAGGAGAATCCCGAGGTGTCTCTCGCACCTAGGCAGGAGTCCTCACGTCGCTGAACAAACACGTGTCTGGAAGGGACCTCCCCGTCGTAACTCGAGAATATACCCCAGATTCCGGCCGCAACTCGAGAAAAACCAAGAGACTTCCCCCTCGCCGCGAGATGAGGCGCGATTCCCCTGCACTGCGTGCAGAGCAATTCCGTGTTCCACATCAAACGTGAAAGGAGCCTTGATTTCCTTGATTGCACTCCAGAGAAAACCCAAGATCACTGTCTCAAGTCTAGAGGGATACTGAGGTCACTGGAGCAACAAGAAAGGGCTCCGTGGACCCCAAATCAAATCGAGATGATAGCTTAGTCCCTGGCTTCGACTCAAGAGGAATACCAACTTTCCACAAGCACCTCAAGAGGAGGCTTCTCTCAGCTACAGGTATGTGAGAGGGACCCTGAGTTTGTGGCCTCAAGTGGAATGGACACCGAGATGCTCTGACTCGAAGTAAGGCCGGATATCCCTGCAGTGAATTGAATGCAGGCTCGTCTTGCATCTCCCAAGACGAAGGGTTGTCTGAATCCCCTGTGGAGACCACAGAGAAAGACCTAGTTCTCCGCCTCATCGAGACCGGAGGCCTCACATCCTTTGAAAACTCGAGAGGTCCACGGAGATCAATGCTTCCAAAGGAGACGATGCCTGAGACCTCTTGAAAATGGATAGGAGTCCCAGGATCCCGGTGGCACGTGGAAAGCGACCCTGGGTCTCCCGCCTCACGTGGAGACGCGTCCCAATTGCCATGCCAAGATTCGAGGAGAATACCGAGGTGTCCCTCACACCTAGGCAGGAGTCCTGATGTCGCTGAACAAACACGTGTCTGGAAGGGCCCTCCCCGTCGTAACTCGAGAATATACCCCAGGTTCCGGCCACAATTCGAGAAAAACCATGAGACTTCCCCCTCGCCGCGAGATGAGGCCCGATTCCCCTGCACTGCGTGCAGAGCAATTCCGTGTTCCACATCAAACGTGAAAGGAGCCTTGATTTCCTTGATGGCACTCCAGAGAAAACCCAAGATCACTGTCTCAAGTCTAGAGGGATCCTGAGGTCACTGGAGCAACATGAAAGGGCTCCGTGGACCCCAAATCAACTCGAGATGAGAGCTTAGTCCTTGGCTTCGACTCAAGAGGAATACCAACTTTCCACAAGCACGTCAAAAGGAGGCTTCTCCAGCTACAGGTATGTGAGAGGGACCCTGAGTTTGTGGCCTCAAGTGGAATGGACACCGAGATGCTCTGACTCGAAGTAAGGCCGGATATCCCTGCAATGAACTGAATGCAGGCTCGTCTTGCATCTCCCAAGACGAAGGGATGTCTGAATCCCCTGTGGAGACCACAGAGAAAGACCTAGTCCTCCGCCTCAACGCGAACAGAGGCTTCACATCCTTTGAAAACTCGAGAGGTCTGCGGAGATCAATGCTTCTAAAGGAGACGATGCCTGACTCCTCTTGAAAATGGATAGGAGTCCCAGGATCCCTGTGGCACGTGGAAAGGGACCCTGGGTCTCCCGCCTCAGGTGGAGACGCGTCCCAATTGCCATGCCAAGACTCGAGGAGAATCCCGAGGTGTCCCTCACACCTAGGCAGGAGTCCTGACGTCGCTGAACAAACACGTGTCTGGAAGGGCCCTCCCCGTCGTAACTCGAGAATATACCCAAGGTTCCGTCCGGAACTCAAGAAAAACCATGAGACTTCCCCCTCGCCGCGACATGAGGCCCGATTCCCCTGCACTGCGTGCAGAGCAATTCCGTGGTCCACATCAAATGTGAAAGAAGCCTTGATTTCCTTGATGGCACTCCAGAGAAAACCCAAGATCACTGTTTCAAGTCTAGAGGGATCCTGAAGTAACTGGAGCAAAACGAAAGGGCTCCGTGGACCCCAAATCAACTCGTGATGAGAGCTTAGTCCCTGGCTTCGACTCAAGAGGAATACCAACTTTCCCCAAGCACCTCAAGAGGAGGTTTCTCCAGCTACAGGTATGTGAGAGGGACCCTGAGTTTGTGGCCTCAAGTGGAATGGACACCGAGATGCTCTGACTCGAAGTAAGGCCGGATATCCCTGCAGTGAATTGAATGCAGGCTCGTCTTGCATCTCCCACGACGAAGGGATGTCTGAATCCCCTGTGGAGACCACAGAGAAAGACCTAGTTCTCCGCCTCATCGCGACCGGAGGCCTCACATCCTTTGTAAACTCGAGAGGTCCGCGCAGAACAATGCTTCCAAAGGAGACGATGCCTGACTCCTCTTGAAAATGGATAGGAGTCCCAGGATCCCTGTGGCACGTGGAAAGGGACCCTGGGTCTCCCGCCTCACGTGGAGACGCGTCCCAATTGCCATGCCAAGACTCGAGGAGAATCCCGAGGTGTCCCTCGCACCTAGGCAGGAGTCCTGACGTTGCTGAACAAACACGTGTCTGGAAGGGCCCTCCCCGTCGTAACTCGAGAATATAAATCAGGTTCCGGCCGCAACTCGAGAAAAAATATGAGACTTCCCCCTCGCCACGAAATGAGGCCCGATTCCCCTGCACTGCGTGCAGAGCAATTCCGTGTTCCACATCAAACGTGAAAGGAGCCTTGATTTCCTTGATGGCACTCCAGAGAAAACCCAAGATCACTGTCTCAAGTCTAGAGGGATCCTGAGGTCACTGGAGCAACACGAAAGGGCTCCGTTAAACCCAAATCAACTCGAGATGAGAGCTTAGTCCCTGGCTTCGACTCAAGAGGAATACCAACTTTCCACAAGCACCTCAAGAGGAGGCTTCTCTGAACTACAGGTATGTGAGAGGGACCCTGAGTTTGTGGCCTCAAGTGGAATGGACACCGAGATGCTCTGACTCGAAGTAAGGCAGTATATGCCTGCAGTGAATGGAATGCAGGCTCGTCTTGCATCTCCCAAGACAACGGGATGTCTGATTCCCCTGTAGAGACCACAGAGAAAGACCTAGTCGTCCAAATCAACGCGACTGGAGCCCTCACATCCTTTGAAAACTCGAGAGGTCCGCGGAGATCAATGCTTCCAACGGAGACGATGCCTGACTCCTCTTGAAAATGGATAGGAGTCCCAGGATCCCTGTGGCACTTGGAAAGGGACCCTGGGTCTCCCGCCTCACGTGGAGACACGTCCCAATTGCCATGCCAAGACTCGAGGAGAATCCCGAGGTGTCCCTCGCACCTAAGCAGGAGTCCTGACGTCGCTGAACAAACACGTGTCTGGAAGGGCCCTCCCCGTCGTAACTCGAGAATATACCCCAGGTTCCGGCCGCAACACGAGAAAAACCATGAGACTTCCCCCTCGTCGCCAGATGAGGCCCGATTCCCCTGCACTGCGTGCAGAGCAATTCCGTGTTCCACATCAAACGTGAAAGGAGCCTTGATTTCCTTGATGGCACTCCAGAGAAAACCCAAGATCACTGTCTCAAGTCTAGAGGGATCCTGAGGTCACCGGAACAACACGAAAGGGCTCCGTGGACCCCAAATCACCTCGAGATGAGAGCTTAGTCCTTGGCTTCGACTCAAGAGGAATACGAACTTTCCACAAGCACCTCAAGAGGAGGCTTCTCTCAGCTACAGGTAGGTGAGAGGGACCCTGAGTTTGTGGCCTCAAATCGAATGGACACCGAGATGCTCTGACTCGAAATAAGGCCGGATATCCCTGCAGTGAATTGAATGCAGGCTCGTCTTGCATCTCCCAAGACGAAGGGATGTCTGAATCCCCTGTGGAGACCACAGAGAAAGACCTAGTCCTCCGCCTCATTGAGACAGGAGGCCTCACATCCTTTGAAAACTCGAGAGGTCCGCGGAGATCAATGCTTCCAAAGGAGACGATGCCTGACTCCTCTTGAAAATGGATAGGAGTCTCAGGATCCCTGTGGCACGTGGAAAGGGACCCTGGGTCTCCCGCCTCACGTGGAGACGCGTCCCAATTGCCATGCCAAGATTCGAGGAGAATACCGAGGTGTCCCTCGCACCTAGGCAGGAGTCCTGACGTCGCTGAACAAACACGGGTCTGGAAGGGCCCTCCCCGTCGTAACTCGACAATATACCACAGGTTCCGGCCGCAACTCGAGAAAAACCATGAGACTTTCCCCTCGCCGCGAGATGAGGCCCGATTCCCCTGCACTGCGTGCAGAGCAATTCCGTTTTCCACATCAAACGTGAAAGGAGCCTTGATTTCCTTGATGGCACTCCAGAGAAAACCCAAAATCACTGTCACAAGTCTAGAGGGATCCTGAGGTCACTGGAGCAACACGAAAGGGCTCCGTGGACCCCAAATCAACTCGAGATGAGAGCTTAGTCCCTGGCATCGACTCAACAGGAATACCAACTTTCCACAAGCACCTCAAGAGGAGGCTTCTCTCAGCTACAGGTATGTGAGAGGGACCATGAGATTGTGGCCTCAAGTGGAATGGACACCGAGATGCTCTGACTCGAATTAAGGCCAGATATCCCTGCAGTGAATTGAATGCAGGCTCGTCTTGCATCTCCCAAGACGAAGGGATGTCTGAATCCCCTGTGGAGACCACTGAGAAAGATCTAGTTCTCCGCCTCATCGCAACCGAAGGCCTCACATCCTTTGAAAACTGGATAGGTCGGCGGAGATCAATGCTTCCAAAGGAGACGATGCCTGACTCCTCTTGAAAATGGTTAGGAGTCCCAGGATCCCTGTCCACATGGACGGGGATCCTGGGTCTACCGCTTCACGTGGAGACGCGTCAAAATTGCCATGCCAAGACTCGAGGAGAATCCCGAGGTGTCCCTCGCACCTAGGCAGGAGTCCTGACGTCGCTGAACAAACACGTGTCTGGAAGGGCCTTCCCCATCGTAACTCGAGAATATACCCCAGGGTCCGGCCGCAACTCGAGAAAAACCATGAGACTTCCCCCTCGCCACGAGATGAGGCCCGATTCCCCTGCACTGCATGCAGAGCAATTCCGTGTTCCACATCAAACGAGAAAGGAGCCTTGATTTCCTTGATGCCACTCCAGAGAAAACCCAAGATCACTGTCTCAAGTCTAGAGGGATCCTGAGGTCACTGGAGCAACAAAGAAGGGCTCCGTGGACCCCAAATTAACTCGAGATGAGAGCTTAGTCCCTGGCTTCGACTCAAGAGGAATACCAACTTTCCACAAGCACCTCAAGAGGAGGCTTCTCTCAGCTACAGGTATGTGAGAGGGACCCTGAGTAAGTGGCCTCAAGTGGAATGGACACCGAGATGTTCTGACTCGACATAAGGCCAGATATCCCTGCAGTGAATTGAATGCCGGCTCGTCTTGCATCTCCCAAGACGAAGGGATGTCTAAATCCCCTGTGGAGACCACAGAGAAAGACCTATTCTCCGACTCATCGCAACCGGAGGCCTCACATCCTTTGAAAACTCGAGAGGTCCGCGGAGATCAATGCTTCCAAAAGAGACATTGCCTGACTCCTCTTGAAAATGGATAGGAGTCCCAGGATCCCTGTGGCACGTGGAAAGGGAACATGGGTCTCCCGCCTCACGTGGAGACGCGTCCCACTTGCCATGCCAAGACTCGAGGAGAATCCCGAGGTGTCCCTCGAACCTAGGCAGGAGTCCTGACGTCTCTGAACGAACACGTGTCTGGAAGGGCCCTCCCCGTCGTAACTCGAGAATATACCCCAGGTTCTGGCCGCAACTCGAGAAAAACCATGAGACTTCCCCCTCGCCGCGAGATGAGGCCCTATTTTCCTGCTCTGCGTGCAGAGCAACTCCGTGTTCCACATCAAACGTGAAAGGAGCCTTGATTTCCTTGATGGCACTCTAGAGAAAACCCAAGATCACTGTCTCAAGTCTAGAGGGATCCTGAGGTCACTGTAGCAATACGAAAGGGCTCCGTGGACCCCAAATCAACTCGAGATGAGAACTTAGTCCCTGGCTTCGACTCAAGAGGAATACCAACTTTCCACAAGCACCTCAAGAGGAGGCTTCTCTCAGCTACAGGTATGTGAGAGGGACCCTGAGTTTGTGGCCTCAAGTGGAATGGACACCGAGATGCTCTGACTCGAAGTAAGCCCGGATATCCCTGCAGTGAATTGAATGCAGGCTCGTCTTGCATCTCCCAAGACGAAGGGATGTCTGAATCCCCTGTGGAGACCACAGAGAAAGACCTAGTCCTCCGCCTCATCGAGACCGGAGGCCTCACATCCTTTGAAAACTCGAGAGGTCTGCGGAGATCAATGCTTTCAAAGGAGACGATGCCTGACTCCTCTTGAAAATGGATAGGAGTCCCAGGAACCCTGTGGCACGTGGAAAGGGACCCTGGGTCTCCCGCCTCACGTGGAGACGCGTGCCAATTGCCATGCCAAGACTCGAGGAGAATCCCAAGGTGTCCCTCGCACCTAGGCAGGAGTCCTGACGTCGCTGAACAAACACGTGTCTGGAAGGGCCCTCCCCGACGTCACTCGAGAATATACCTCAGGTTCCGGCCGCAACTCGAGAAAAACCGTGAGACTTCCCCCTCGCCAGCAGATGAGTCCCGATTCCGCTACACTGCATGCAGAGCAATTCCGTATCCCAGATCAAACGTGAAAAGAGCCTTGATTTCCTTGATGGCACTCCAGAGAAAACCCAAGATCACAGACGCAAGTCGAGAGGGATCCTGAGGTCACTGTAGCAACACGAAAGGGCTCTGCAGACCCAAATCAACTCGAGATGTGAGGTTAGTCCCTGGCTTCGACTCAAGAGGAATACCAACTTTCCACAAGCACCTCAGGGGAGGCTTCTCTCAGCTACAAGGTATGTGAGAGGGACCCTGAGTTTGTGGCCTCAAGTGGAATGAACACAGAGATGCTCTGACTCAAAGTAAGGACGGATATCCCTGCAGTGAATTGAATGCAGGCTCGTCTTGCATCTCCAATACGAAGGGATGTCTGCATCCCCTGTGGAGACCAGAGAGAAAGACCTAGTTCTCCGCCTCATCGCTGACGGAGGCCTCACATCCTTTGAAAACTCGAGAGGTCCGCGGAGATCAATGCTTCCAAAGGAGACGATGCCTGACGCCTCTTGAAAATGGATAGGAGTCCCAGGATCCCTGTGGCACGTGGAAAGGGACCCTGGGTCTCCCGCCTCACGTGGAGACGCGTGCCAATTGCCATGCCAAGACTCGAGGAGAATCCCGAGGTGTCCCTCGCACCTAGGAAGGAGTCCTGACGTCGCTGAATAAACACGTGTCTGGAAGGGCCCTCCCCGTCGTAACTCGAGACTATACACCAGGTTCCGGCCTAAACTCGAGAAAAACCATGCGACTTCCCCCTCGCCGCGAGATGAGGCCCGATTTCCCTGCGCTGCATGCAGAGCAATTCCGTGTTCCACATCAAAAGTGAAAGGAGCCTTGATTTCCTTGATGGCACTACAGAGAAAACCCAAGATCACTGTCTCAAGTCTAGAGGGATCCTGAGGTCACTGGAGTAACACGAAAGGGCTCCGTGGACCCCAAATCAACTCGAGATGAGAGCTTAGACCCTGGCTTCGACTCAAGAGGAATACCAACTTTCCACAAGCACCTCAAGAGGAGGCTTCTCTCAGCTACAGGTATGTAAGAGGGACCCTGAATTTGTGGCCTCAAGTGGAATGGACACCGAGATGCTCTGACTTGAAGTAAGGCCAGATATCCCTGCAGTGAATTGAATGCAGGCTCGTCTTGCATCTCCCAAGATGAAGGGATGTCTGAATTCCCTGTGGAGACAAAAGAGGAAGACCTAGTCCTCCGCCTCATCGAGACCAGAGGCCTCACATCCTTTGAAAATTCGAGAGGTCTGCGGAGATCAATGCTTCCAAAGGAGACGATGCCTGACTCCTCTTGAAAATGGATAGGAGTCCCAGGATCCCTGTCGCACGTGGAAAGGGACCCTGGGTCCCGCCTCACGTGGAGACGCGTCCCAAATGCCATGCCAAGACTCGAGGAGAATCCTGAGGTTCCCTCGCACCTAGACACGAGTCCTGACGTCGCTGAATAAACACGTGTATGGAAGGGCCCTCCCCGTCGTAACTCGAGAATATACCCCAGGTTCCGGCCGCAACTCGAGAAAAACCATGAGACTTCCCCCTCGCCGCGAGATGAGGCCCTTTTTCACTGCACTGTGTGCAGACCAATTCCGTATCCCATATCAAACTTGAAATGAGGCTTGATTTCCTTGATGGCACTCCAGAGAAAAAGCAAGATCACTGTCTCAAGTCTAGAGGGATCCTGAGGTCACTGTAGAAACACGAAAGGGCTCCGTGGACCCCAAATCAACTCGAGATGAGAGCTTAGTTCCTGGCTTCGACTCAAGAGGAATACCAACTTTTCACAAGCACCTCAAGAGGAGGCTTCTCTCAGCTACAGGAATGTGAGAGGGACCCTGAGTTTGTGGCCTCAAGTGGAATGGACACCAAGATGCTCTGAATCGAAGTAAGGCCGTATATCCCTGCAGTGAATTGAATGCAGGCTCGTCTTGAATCTCCCAAGACGAAGGGATGTCTCAATCACCTGTGGAGACCACAGAGAAAGACCTAGTTCTCCGCCTCTTCGTGACCGGAGGCCTCGAATCCTTTGAAAATTGGAGAGGTCAGCGGAGATCAATGCTTCCAAAGAAGCCGATGCCTGACTCCTCTTGAAAATGGATAGGAGTTCCAGGATCCCTCTGGCACGTGAAAGGGACCGTTGGTCTCCCTTTTCACGTGGAGACGCGTCCCAATTGCCATGCCAAGACTCGAGGAGAATCCCGAGGTGTCCCTCGCACCTAGGCAAGAGTCCTGACGTCGCTGAACAAACACGTGTCTGGAAGGGCCCTCCCCGACGTAACTCGAGAATATACCCCAGGTTCCGGCCGCAACTCGAGGAAAACCATGAGACTTCCCCCTTGCTGCGAGATGAGTCCCGATTCCCCTGCACTGCGTGCAGAGCAATTCCTTGTTCCACATCAAACGTGAAAGGAGCCTTGATTTCCTTGATGGCACTCCAGAGAAAACCCAAGATTACTCTCTCAAGTCTAGAGGGATCCTGAGGTCACTATAGCAACACGAAACGGCTCCTGGACCCCAAATCAACTCGAGATGAGAGCTTATTCCCTGGCTTCGACTCAAGAGTCATACCAACTTTCCACAAGCACCTCAAGAGGAGGCTTCTCTCAGCTACAGGTATGTGAGAGGGACCCTGAATTTGTGGCCTCAAGTGGAATGGACACTGAGATGCTGTCTCGAAGTAAGGCCGGATATCCCTGCAGTGAATTGAATGCAGGCTCATCTTGCATCCCCCAGACGAAGGGATGTCTGCATCCCCTGTGGAGACCACAGAGATAGACCTAGTTCTCCGCCTCATCGCGACCGGAGGCCTCACATCCTTTGAAAACTCGAGAGGTCCGCGGGGATCCATGTTTCCAAATTAGACGATGCCTGACTACTCTTGAAAATGGATAGGAGTCCCAGGATCCCTGTGGCACGTCGAAAGGGACACTGGGTCTCCCGCCTCACGTGAAGACGCGTGCCAATTGCCATGCCGAGACTCGACGAGAATCCCGAGGTGTCCCTCGCACCTAGGCAGGAGTCCTGACATCGCTGAACAAACACGTGTCTGGAAGGGCCCTCCCCGTTGTAACTCGAGAATATACCCCAGGTCCCCGCCGCAACTCGAGAAAAACCATGAGACTTCCCCCTCGCCTCGAGATGAGGCCCGATTCCCCTGCACTGCGTGCAGAGCAGTTTCGTGTTCCACATCAAACGTGAAAGGAGCCTTGATTTCCTTGATGGCACTCCAGAGAAAACCCAAGATCACTGTCTCAAGTCTAGAGGGATCCTGAGGTCACTGGAGCAACACGAAAGGGCTCCGTGGACCCCAAATCAACTCGAGATGAGACCTTAGTCCTTGGCTTCGAATCAAGAGGAATATCAACTTTCCACAAGCACCTCAAAAGGAGGATTCTCTCAGCTACAGGTATGAGAGAGGGACCCTGAATTTGTGGCCTCAAGTGGAATGGACACTGACATGCTCTGACTCAAAGTAAGGCCGGATATACCAACAGTGAATTGAATGCAGGCTCGTCTTGGATCTCCCAAGACGAAGGGATGTCTGAATCCCCTGTGGAGACCACAGAGAAAGACCTAGTTCTCTGCTTCATCACGAGCAGAGGCCTCACATCCTTTGAAAACTCGAGAGGTCCGCGGAGATCAATGCTTCCAAAGGAGCCGATGCCTGACTCCTCTTGAAAATGGATAGGAGTCCCAGGATCCCTGTCGCACGTGGAAAGGGACCCAGGGTCTCCCGCCACACGTGGAGACGAGTCCCAATTGTCATGCCAAGACTCGAGGAGAATCCCGAGTTGTCCCTCGCACCTAGGCCCGAGTCCTGACGTCGCTGAACAAACACGTGTCTGGAAGGGCCCTCCCCGTCGTAACTCGAGAATATACCCCAGGTTCTGGCCGCAACTCGAGAAAAACCATGAGACTTCCCCCTCGCTGCGAGATGAGGCCCGATTCCCCTGCAGTGCGAGCAGACCAATTCCGTCTTACACATCAAACATGAAAGGAGGCTTGATTTCCTTCATGGCATCGCATAGAAAACAGAAGATCACTGTCTCAAGTCTAGAGGGATCTTGAGGTTACTTGAGCAAGAATAAAGGGCTCCATGGACCCCAAATCAACTCGAGATGAGAGCTTAGTCCCTGGCTTCGACTCAAGAGAAATACCAACTTTCCACAAGCACCTCAAGAGGAGGCTTCTCTCAGCTACAGGTATGTGAGAGGGACCCGGAGTTTGTGGCCTCAAGTGGAATGGAAACCGAGATGCTCTGACTCGGAGTAAGGCCGGATATCCCTGCAGTGAATTGAATGCAGGCTCGTCTTGCACCTCTCAATCCGAAGTGATGTCTGAATCCCCTGTGGAGACCACAGAGAAAGACCTAGTTCTCCGCCTCATCGCGACCTGAGGCCTCACATCCTTTGAAAACTCGAGAGTTCCGCGGAGATCAATGCTTCCAAAGGAGACGATGCCTGACTCCTCTTGAAAATGGATAGGAGTCCCAGGATCCCTGTGGCACGTGGAAAGGGACCCTGGGTCTCGCGCCTCACGTGGAGACGCGTCCCAATTGCCATGTCAAGACTCGAGGAGAATCCCGAGGTGTCCCTCGCACCTAGGCCCGAGTCCTGACGTCGCTGAACAAACACGTGTCTGGCAGGGCCCCCCTCATCGTAACTCGAGAATATACCCCTGGTTCCGGCCGCAACTAGAGAAAAACCATGAGACTTCCACCTCGACACGAGATGAGGCACGATTCCCCTGCACTGCGTGCAGAGCAATTCCGTGTTCCACATCAAACGTGAAAGGAGACTTGATTTCCTTGATGGCACTCCAGAGAAAACCCAAGATCCCTGTCTCACGTCTAAAGGGATCCTGAGGTCACTGGAGCAACACGAAAGGGTTCCGTGGAAACCAAATCAACTCGAGATGAGAGCTTAGTCCCTGGCTTCGACTCAAGAGGAATACTAACTTTCCACAAGCACCTCAAGAGGAGGCTTCTCTCAGCTACAGGTATGTGAGAGGGACCCGGAGTTTGTGGCCTCAAGTGGAATGGACACCGAGATGGTCTGACTCGGACTAAGGCCGGATATCCCTGCAGTGAATTGAATGCAGGCTCGTCTTGCATCTCCCAAGACGAAGGGTTGTCTGAATCCCCTGTGGAGACCACAGAGAAAGACCTAGTTCTCCGCCTCTTCGCGACCTGAGGCCTCACATCCTTTGAAAACTCGAGAGGTCCGCGGAGATCAATGCTTCCAAAGGAGACGATGCCTGACTCCTCTTGAAAATGGATAGGAGTCCCAGGGTCCCTGTGGCACGTGGAAAGGGACCCTGGGTCTCGCGCCTCACGTGGAGACGCATCCCTATTGCCATGCCAAGACTCGAGGAGAATCCCGAGGTGTCCCTCGCACCTAGGCAGGAGTCCTGACGTCGCTGAACAAACACGTGTCTGGAAGGGCCCTCCCCGTCGTAACTCGAGAATATACCCCAGGTTCCGGCCGCAACTCGAGAAAAACCATGAGACTTCCCCCTCGCCGCGAGATGAGGCCCGATTCCCCTGCACTGCGTGCAGAGCAATTCCGTGTTCCACATCAAACGTGAAAGGAGCCTTGATTTCCTTGGTGGCACTCCAGAGAAAACCCAAGATCACTGTCTCAAGTCGAGAGGGATCCTGAGGTCACTGGAGCAACACAAAAGGGCTCCGTGGACCCCAAATCAACTCGAGATGAGAGCTTAGTCCCTGGCTTCGACTCAAGAGGAATACCAACTTTCCACAAGCACCTAAAGAGGAGGCTCCTCTCAGCTACAGGTATGTGAGAGGGACCCTGAGTTTGTGGCCTCAAGTGGAATGGACACCGAGATGCTCTGACTCGAAGTAAGGCCGGATATCCCTGCAGAAATTGAATGCAGGCTCGTCTTGCATCTCTCAAGACGAAGGGATGTCTGAATCCCCTGTGGAGACCACAGAGAAAGACCTAGTTCTCCCTCTCATGGCCACCGGAGGCATCACATCTTTGAAAACTCGAGAGGTCCGCGGAGATCAATGCTTCCTAAGGAGACGATGCCTGACTCCTCTTGAAAATGGATAGGAGTCCAAGAATCCCTGTGGCACGTGGAACGGGACCCTGGGTCTCCCGCCTCACGTGGAGACTTGTCCTAATTGCCATGCCAAGACTCGAGGAGAATCCCGAGGTGTTCCTCGCACCTAGGCACTAGTCCTGACGTCGCTGAACAAACACTTGTCTGGAAGGGCCCTCCCCGTCGTAACTCAAGAATATACCCCAGGTTCCGGCCGCAACTCGAGAAAAACCATAAGACTTCCCCCTCGCCTTGAGATGTGGCCCGATTCTCCTGCACTGCGTGCAAACCAATTCCGTGTTCCACATCAAACGTGAAAGGATTATTGATTTCCTTGATGGCACTCCAAAGAAAAGCCAAGATCACTGTCTCAAGTCTAGAGGGATCCTGAGGTCACTGTAGCAACCCGAAAGGGCTCCGTGGACCCCATATCAACTCGAGATGAGAGCTTTGTCCCTGTCTTCGACTCAAGAGGAATACCAACTTTCCAAAAGCTCCTCAAGAGGAGGTTTCTCTCAGCTACAGGTATGTGAGAGGGACCCTGAGTTTGTGGCCTCAAGTGGAATGGACACCGAGATGCTCTGACTCAATGTAAGGCCGGATATCCCTGCAGTGAATTGAATGCAGGCTCGTCTTGCATCTCCCGAGACGAAGGGATGTCTGAATCCCCTGTGGAGACCACAGACAAAGACCTAGATCTCTGCCTCATTGCGACCATAGGCCTCACATCCTTTGAAAACTCGAGAGGTGCGCGGAGATCAATGATTCCAAAGGAGACTATGCCTGACTCCTCTTGAAAATATATCGGAGTCCCAGGATCCCTGTGGCACGTTGAAAGGGACACTGGGTCTCCCGCCTCACATGGAGACGCGTCCCAATTGCCATGCCAAGACTCGAGGAGAATCCCGAGGTGTCCCTCGCACCTAGGCAGGAGTCCTGACGTCGCTGAACAAACACGTGTCTGGAAGGGCCCTCCCCGTCGTACCTGGAGATTATACCCCAGGTTCTGGCCACAACTCGAGAAAAACCATGAGACTTCCCCCTCGCCACGAGATGAGGTCCGATTCCCCTGCACTGCGTGCAGAGCAATTCCGTGTTCCACATTAAACGTGAAAGGAGCCTTGATTTCCTTGATGGCACTCCAGAGAAAACCGAAGATCACTCTCTCAAGTCTAGAGGGATCCTGAGGTCACTGGAGCAACACCAATGGGCTCCGTGGACCCCAAATCAACTCGTGATGAGAGCTTAGTCCCTGGCTGCGACTCAAGAGGAATACCAACTTTCCACAAGCACCTCAAGAGGAGGCTTCTCTCAGCTACAGGTATGTGAGAGGGACCCTGAGTTTGTGGCCTCAAGTTGAATGGACACTGAGATGCTCTGACTCGAAGTAAGGCCGGATATCCCTGCAGTGAATTGAATGCAGGCTCGTCTTGCGTCTCCCAAGACGAAGGGATGTCTGAATCCCCTGTGGAGACCACAGAGAAAGACCTAGTCCTCCGCCTCATCGCGACCGGAGACCTCACATCCTTTGAAAACTCGAGAGGTTGGGGAGATCAATGCTTCCAAAGGAGACGATTCCTGACTCCTCTTGAAAATGGATAGGAGTCCCAGGATCCCTGTGGCACGTGGAAAGGGACCCTGGGTCTCCCGCCTCACGTGGAGACGCGTCCCAATTGCCATGCCAAGACTCGAGGAGAATCCCGAGGTGTCCTCGCACCTAGGCAGGAGTCCTGATGTCGCTGAACAAACACATGTCTGGAAGGGCCCTCCCCGTCGTAACTCGAGAATATACCCCAGATTCCGGCCGCAACTCGAGCAAAACCCTGGAACTTCCCCCTCGCCGCGAGATGAGGCCCGATTCTCCTGCACTGCGAGCAGAGCAATTCCGTGTCCACATCAAACGTGAAAGGAGCCTTGATTTCCTTGATGGCACTCCAGAGAAAACCCAAGATCACTGTCTCAAGTCTAGAGGGATCCTGAGGTCACTGGAGCAACACGAAATGGCTCCGTGGACCCCAAGTCAACTCGAGATGAGAGCTTAGTCCTTGGCTTCGACTCAAGAGTAACACCAAATTTCCACAAGCACCTCAAGAGGAGGCTTCTCTCAGCTACAGGTATGTGAGAGGGCCCCAGAGTTTGTGGCCTCAAGTGGAATGGACACCGAGATGCTCTGACTCGAACTAAGGCTGGATATCCCTGCAGTGAACTGAATTCAGGTTCGGCTTGCATCTTCCAAGACGAATGGATGTCTGAATCCCCTGTGGAGACCACAGAGAAAGACCTAGTCCTCCGCTTCATCGCGAGCGGAGGCCTCACATCCTTCGAAAACTCGAGAGGTCCGCGGAGATCAATGCTTCCAAAGGAGGCGATGGCTGACTCCTCTTGAAAATGGATAGGAGTCCCAGGATCCCTGTGGCACGTGGAAAGGGACCCTGGGTCTCCCGCCTCACGTGGAGACGCGTCCCAATTGCCATGCCAAGACTCGAGGAGAATCCCGAGGTGTCCCTCGCACCTAGGCAGGAGTCCTGACGTCGCTGAACAAACACGTGTCTGGAAGGGCCCTCCCCGTCGTAACTCGAGAATATACCCCAGGTTCCGGCCGCAACTCGAGAAAAACCATGAGACTTCCCCCTCGCCGCGAGATGAGGCCCGATTCCCCTGCACTGCGTGCAGAGCAATTCCGTGTTCCACATCAAACGTGAAAGGAGCCTTGATTTCCTTGATGGCACTCCAGAGAAAACCCAAGATCACTGTCTCAAGTCTAGAGGGATCCTGAGGTCACTGGAGCAACACGAAAGGGCTCCGTGGACCCCAAATCAACTCGAGATGAGAGCTTAGTCCCTGGCTTAGACTCAAGAGGAATATCAACTTTCCACAAGCACCTCAAGAGGAGGCTTCTCTCAGCTACAGGTATGTGAGAGGGACCCTGAGTTTGTGGCCTCAAGTGAAATGGACACCGAGATGCTCTGACTCGAAGTAAGGCCGGATATCCCTGCAGTGAATTGAATGCAGGCTCGTCTTGCATCTCCCAAGACGAAGGGTTGTCTGAATCCCCTGTGGAGACCACAGAGAAAGACCTAGTCCTACGCCTCAACGCGAACGGAGGCCTCACATCCTATGAAAACTCGAGAGGTCCGCGGAGATCAATGCTTCCAAAGGAGACGATGCCTGACTCATCTTGAAAATGGATAGGAGTCCCAGGATCCCTGTGGCACGTGGAAAGGGGCCCTTGGTCTCCCGACTCACGTGGAGACGCGTCCCAATTGCCATGCCAAGACTCGAGGAGAATCCCGAGGTGTCCCTCGCACCTAGGCAGGAGTCCTGATGTCGCTGAACAAACACGTGTCTGGAAGGGCCCTCCCCGTCGTAACTCGAGAATATACCCCAGATTCCGGCCGCAACTCGAGCAAAACCATGAGACTTCCCCCTCGCCGCGAGATGAGGCCCGATTCCCCTGCACTGCGTGCAGAGCAATTCCGTGTCCACATCAAACGTGAAAGGAGCCTTGATTTCCTTGATGGCACTCCAGAGAAAACCCAAGATCACTGTCTCAAGTCTAGAGGGATCCTGAGGTCACTGGAGCAACACGAAAAGGCTCCCTGGACCCCAAATCAACTCGAGATGAGAGCTTAGTCCCTGGCTTCGACTCAAGAGGAATACCAACTTTCCACAAGCACCTCAAGAGGAGGCTTCTCTCAACTACAGGTATGTGAGAGGACCCTGAGTTCGTGGCCTCAAGTGGAATGGACACCGAGATGCTCTGACTCGAAGTAAGGCCGGATATCCCTGCAGTGAATTGAATGCAGGCTCGTCTTGCATCTCCCAAGATGAAGCGATGTCTGAATCCCCTGTGGAGACCACAGAGAAAGTCCTAGTTCTCCGATTCATCGCGACCAGAGGCCTCACATCCTTTGAAAACTCGAGAGGTCCGCGGAGATCAATGCTTCCAAAGGAGACGATGCCTGACTCTTCTTGAAAATGGATAGGAGTCCCAGGATCCCTGTGGCACGTGGAAAGGGACCCTGGGTTTCCGCCTCACGTGGAGACGCGTCCCAAAGGCCATGCCAATACTCGAGGAGAATCCCGAGGTGTCCCTCGCACCTAGGCAGAAGTCCTGACGTCACTGAACAAACACTTGTCTGGAAGGGCCCTCCCCGTCGTAACTCGAGAATATACCCCAGGTTCCCACCGCAACTCGAGAAAAACCATGAGACTTCCCATTCGCCGCGAGATAATGCCCGATTCCCCTGCACTGCGTGCAGAGCAATTCGGTGTTCCACATCAAACGTGAAAGGAGCCTTGATTTCCTTGATGGCACTCCAGAGAAAACCCAAGATCACTGTCTCAAGTCTAGAGGGATCCTGAGGTCACTGGAGCAACACGAAAGGGCTCCGTGGACCCCAAATCAACTCGAGATGAGAGCTTAGTCCCTGGCTTCGAATCAAGAGGAATATCAACTTTCCACAAGCACCTCAAGAGGAGGCTTCTCTCAGCTACAGGTATGTGAGAGGGACCCTGAGTTTGTGGCCTCAAGTGAAATGGACACCCAGATGCTCTGACTCCAAGTAAGGCCGGATATCCCTGCAGTGAAATGAATGCAGGCTCGTCTTGAATCTCCCAAGACGAAGGGTTGTCTGAATCCCCTGTGGAGACCACAGAGAAAGACCTAGTCCTACGCCTCAACGCGAACGGAGGCCTCACATCCTTTGAAAACTCGAGAGGTCCGCGGAGATCAATGCTTCCAAAGGAGACGATGCCTGACTCCTCTTGAAAATGGATAGGAGTCCCAGGATCCCTGTGGTACATGGAAAGGGGCCCTTGGTCTCCCGACTCACGTGGAGACGCGTCCCAATTGCCATGCCAAGACTCGAGGAGAATCCCGAGGTGTCCCTCGCACCTAGGCAGGAGTCCTGATGTCGCTGAACAAACACGTGTCTGGAAGGGCCCTCCGCATCGTAACTCGAGAATATACCCCAGGTTCCGGCCGCAGCTCGAGAAAAACCATGAGACTTCCCCCTCGCCGCGAGATGAGGCGCGAATCCCCTGCACTCCGTGCAGAGGAATTCCGTGTTCCACATCAAACGTGAAAGGAGCCTTGATTTCCTTGATGGCACTCCAGAGAAAACCCAAGATCACTGTCTCAAGTCTAGAGGGATCCTGAGGGCACTGGAGCAACAGGAAAGGGATCCGTGGACCCCAAATCAACTCGAGATGAGAGCTTAGTCCCTGGCTTCGACTCAAGGGGAATACCAACTTTCCACAAGCACCTCAAGAGGAGGCTTCTCTCAGCTACAAGTAAGTGAGAGGGACCCTGAGTTTTTGGCCTCAAGTGGAATGGACACCGAGATGCTCTGACTCGAATAAAGGCCGGATATCCCAACAGTGAATTGAATGCAGGCTCGTCTTGCATCTCCATAGACGAAGGGATGTCTGAATCCCCTGTGGAGACCACAGAGAAAGACCTAGTCCTACGCCTCATCAAGACCGGAGGCCTCACATCCTTTGAAAACTCGAGACGTCTGCGAAGATCAATGCTTTTAAAGGAGACGATGCCTGACTCTTCTTGAAAATGGATAGGAGTCCCAGGATCCCTGTGGCACGTTGAAAGGGACCCTGGGTCTCCCGGCTCCTGTGGAGACGCGTCCCAACTGCCATGCCAAGACTCGAGGAGAATCCCGAGATGTCCCTCGCACCTAGGCAGGAGTCCTGACGTCGCTGAACAAACACGTGTCTGGAAGGGCCCTCCCCGTTGTAACTCGAGAATATACCCCAGGTTCCGGCCGCAACTCGAGAAAAACCATGAGACTTCCCTCTCGCCGCGAGATGAGGCCCGATTCCCCTGCACTGCGTGCAGAGCAATTCCGTGTTCCACATCAAACGTGAAAGGAGCCTTGATTTCCTTGATGGCACTCCAGAGAAAACCCAAGATCACTGTCTCAAGTCTAGAGGGATCCTGAGGTCACTGGAGCAACGCGAAAAGGCTCCGTGGACCCCAAATCAACTCGAGATGAGAGCTTAGTCCCTGGCTTCGACTCAAGAGGAATATCAACTTTCCACAAGCACCTCAAGAGGAGGCTTCTCTCAGCTACAGGTATGTGAGAGGGACCCTGAGTATGTGGCCTCAAGTGAAATGGACACCGAGATGCTCTGACTCGAAGTAAGGCCGGATATCCCTGCAGTGAATTGAATGCAGGCTCGTCTTGCATCTCCCAAGACGAACGGTTGTCTGAATCCCCTGTGGAGACAACAGAGAAAGACCTAGTCCTCCGCCTCAACGCGAACGGAGGCCTCACATCCTTTGAAAACTCGAGAGGTCCGCGGAGATCAATGCTTCCAAAGGAGACGATGCCTGACTCCTCTTGAAAATGGATAGGAGTCCCAGGATCCCTGTGGTACATGGAAAGGGGCCCTTGGTCTCCCGACTCACGTGGAGACGCGTCCCAATTGCCATGCCAAGACTCGAGGAGAATCCCGAGGTGTCCCTCGCACCTAGGCAGGAGTCCTGACGTCGCTGAACAAACACGTGTCTGGAAGGGCCCTCCGCATCGTAACTCGAGAATATACCCCAGGTTCTGGCCGCAACTCGAGAAAAACCATGAGACTTCCGCTTCGCCCCGAGATGAGGCGCGATTCCCCTGCACTGCGTGCAGAGCAATTCCGTGTTCCACATCAAACGTGAAAGGAGCCTTGATTTCCTTGATGGCACTCCAGAGAAAACCCAAGATCACTGTCTCAAGTTTAGAGGGATCCTGAGGTCACTGGAGCAACACGAAAGGGCTCCGTGGACCCCAAATCAACTCGAGATGAGAGCTTAGTCCCTGGCGTCGACTCAAGAGGAATACCAACTTTCCACAAGCACCTCAAGAGGAGGCTTCTCTCAGCTACAGGTATGTGAGAGGAACCCTGAGTTTGTGGCCTCAAGTGGAATGGACACCGAGATGCTCTGACTCGAAGTAAGGCCGGATATCCCTGCAGTGAATTGAATGCAGGCTCGTCTTGCATCTCCCAAGAAGAAGGGATGTCTGAATCCCCTGTGGAGACCACAGAGAAAGACCTAGTCCTCCGCCTCATCGCGACCGGAGGCCTGACATCCTTTGAAAACTAGAGATGTCCGCGGAGATCAAATCTTCCAAAGGAGACGATGACTGACTCCTCTTGAAAATGGATAGGAGTCCCAGGATCCCTGTGGCACGTGGAAAGGGACCCTGGGTTTCCCGCCTCACGTGGAGACACGTACCAATTGCCATGCCAAGACTCGAGGAGAATCCCGAGGTGTCCCTCGCACCTAGGCAGGCGTCCTGACGTCACTGAACAAACACGTGTCTGGAAGGGCCCTCCCCGTCGTAACTCGGGAATATACCCCAGGTTCCGGCCGCAACTCGAGAAAAACCATGAGACTTCCCCCTCGCGGCGAGAAGAGGCTCGATTCCCCTCCACTGCGTGCCGAGCAATTCCGTGTTCCACATCCAACGTGAAAGGAGCCTTGATTTCCTTGATGGCACTCCAGAGAAAACCCAAGATCACTGTCTCAAGTCTAGAGGGATCCTGAGGTCACTGGAGCAACACGAAAGGGCTCCGTGGACCCCAAGTCAACTCGAGATGAGAGCTTAGTCCCTGGCTTCGACTCAAGAGGAATACCAACTTTCCACAAGCACCTCAAGAGGAGGCTTCTCTCAGCTACAGGTATGTGAGAGGGACCCTGAGATTGTGGCCTCAAGTGGAATGGACACCGAGATGCTCTGACTCGAAGTAAGGACGGATATCCCTGCAGTGAATTGAATGCAGGCTCGTCTTGCATCTCCCAAGACGAAGGGATGTCTGAATCCACTGTGGAGACCACAGAGATAGACCTAGTCCGCCGCCGCAACTTGACAAGAGGCCTCACATTCTTTGAAAACTAGAGAGGTCCGAGGAGATGAATGCTTCCCAAGGAGACGATGCCTGACTCCTCTTGAAAGTGGATAGGAGTCCCAGGATCCCTGTGGCACGTGGAAAGGGACCCTGGGTCTCCCGCCTCACGTGGAGACGCGTCCCAATTGCCATGCCAAGACTCGAGGAGAATCCCGAGGTGTCCCTCGCACCTAGGCAGGAGTCCTGACGTCGCTGAACAAACACGTGTCTGGAAGGGCCCTCCCCGTCGTAACTCGAGAATATACCACAGGTTCCGGCCGCAACTCGAGAAAAACCATGAGACTTCCCCCTCGCCGCGAGATGAGGCCCGATTCCCCTGCACTGCGTGCAGAGCAATTCCGTGTTCCACATCAAACGTGAAAGGAGCCTTGATTTACTTAATGGCACTCCAGAGAAAACCCAAGATCACTGTCTCAAGTCTAGAGGGATCCTGAGGTCATTGAGCAACACGAAAGGGCTCCGTGGACCCCAAATCAACTCGAGATGAGAGCTTAGTCCTTGGCTTCGACTCAAGAGGAACACCACCTTTCCACAAGCACCTCAAGAAGAGGCTTCTCTCAGCTACAGGTATGTGAGAGGGACCCTGAGTTTGTGGCCTCAAGTGGAATGGACACCGAGATGCTCTGACTCGAAGTAAGGCCGGATATCCCTGCAGTGAATTGAATGCAGGCTCGTCTTGCATCTCCCAAGACGAAGGGATGTCTGCATCCCCTGTGGAGACCACAGAGAAAGACCTAGTCCTCCGCCTCATCGCGACCGGAGGCCTCACATCCTTTGAAAACTCGAGAGGTCGGCGGAGATCAATGCTTCCAAAGGAGACGATGCTTGACTCCTCTTGAAAATGGATAGGAGTCCCAGGATCCCTGTGGCACGTGGAAAGGGACCCTGGGTCTCCCGCCTAACGTGGAGACGGGTCCCAATTGCCATGCCAAGACTCGAGGAGAATCCCGAGGTGTCCCTCGCACCTAGGCAGGAGTCCTGACGTCGCTGAACAAACACGTGTCTGGAAGGGCCCTCCCCGTCGTAACTCGAGAATATACCCCAGGTTCCGGCCGCAACTCGAGAAAAACCATGAGACTTCTCCCTCGCCGCGAGATGAGGCCCGATTCCCCTGCACTGCGTGCAGAGCAATTCCGTGTTCCACATCAAACGTGAAAGGAGCCTTGATTTCCTTGATGGCACTCCAGAGAAAACCCAAGATAACTGTCTCAATTCTAGAGGGATCCTGAGGTCACTGGAGCAACACGAAATTTCTCCGTGGACCCCAAATCAACTTGAGATGAGAGCTTAGTTCCTGGCTTCGACTGAAGAGGAATACCAACTTGCCACAAGCACCTCAAGAGGAGGCTTCTCTCAGGTACATGTATGAAAGAGGGACCCTGAGTTTGTGGCCTCAAGTGGAATGGACACCGAGATACTCTGACTCGAAGTAAGGCCGGATATCCCTGCAGTGAATTGAAGGCAGGCTCGACTTGCATCTCCCAAGACGAAGGGATGTCTGAATCCCCTGTGGAGACGACAGAGAAAGACCTAGTCTTCCGCCTCATCGCGACCGGAGGCCTCACATCCTTTGAAAACTCGAGAGGTCCGCGGAGATCAATGCTTCCAAAGGAGACGATGCCTGACTCCTCTTGAAAATGAATAGGAGTCCCAGGATCCCTGTGGCACATGGAAAGGGACCCTGCGACTCCCGCCTCACGTGGAGACGCGTCCCAATTGCCATGCCAAGACTCGAGGAGAATCCCGAGGTGTCCCTCGCACCTAGGCAGGAGTCCTGACGTCGCTGACAAACACGTGTCTGGAAGGGCCCTCCCCGTCGAAAATCGAGAATATACCCCAGGTTCAGGCCGCAACTCCAGAACAACCATGAGACTTCCCCCTCGCCGCGAGATGAGGCCCGATTCCCCTGCACTGCCTGCAAAGCAATTCCGTGTTCCACATCAAACTAGAAAGGCCCCTTGATTTCCTTGATGGCACTCCAGAGAAAACCCAAGATCACTGTCTCAAGTCTAGAGGGATCCTGAGGTCACTGTAGCAACAGGAAAGGGCTCGGTGGAGCCCAAATCAACTCCAGATGAGAGCTTAGTCCCTGGCTTCGACTCAAGAGGAATACCAACTTTCCACAAGCACCTCAAGAGGAGGCTTCTCTCAACTACAGGTATGTGAGAGGGACCCTGAGTTTGTGGCCTCAAGTGGAATGGACACCGAGATGCTCTGACTCAAAGTAAGGCCGGATATCCCTGCAGTGAATTGAATGCAGGCTCGTCTTGCATCTCCCAAGACGAACGGATGTCTGAATCCCCTGTGGAGACCACAGAGAAGACCTAGTTCTCCGCCTCATCGCGACCGGAGGCCTCACATCCTTTGAAAACTCGAGAGGTCCGCGGAGATCAATGCTTCCAAAGGAGACGATGCCTGACTCCTCTTGGAAATGGATAGGAGTCCCAGGATCCATGTGGCATGTGGAAAGGGACCCTGGGTCTCCCGCCTCACGTGGAGACGCGTCCCAATTGCCATGCCAAGACTCGAGGAGAATCCCGAGGTGTCCCTCGCACCTAGGCAGGAGTCCTGACGTTGCTGAACAAATAAATATCTGGAATTGCCCTCCCCGTCGTAACTCGAGAATATACACCAGGTTCCGGCCGCAACTCGAGAAAAACCATGAGACTTCCAGCTCGCCGCGAGATGAGGCCCGATTCCCCTGCACTGCGTGCAGAGCAATTCCGTGTTCCACATCAAACGTGAAAGGAGCCTTGATTTCCTTGATGGCACTCCAGAGAAAACCCAACATCACTGTCTCAAGTCTAGAGGGATCCTGAGGTCACTGGAGCAACACGAAAGGGCTCCGTGGACCCCAAATCAACTCGAGATGCGAGGTTAGTCCCTGGCTTCGACTCAAGAGGAATACCAGCTTTCCACAAGCACCTGAAGAGTAGGCTTCTCTCAGCTACAGGTATGTGAGAGGGACCCTGAGTTTGTGGCCTCAAGTGGAATGGGCACCGAGATGCTCTGACTCGAAGTAAGGCCGGATATCCCTACAGTGAATTGAATGCACGCTCGTCTTGCATCCCCCAAGACGAAGGGATGTCTGAATCCCCTGTGGAGACCACAGAGAAAGACCGAGTTCTCCGCCTCATCGCGACCTGAGGCCTCACTTCCTTTGAAAACTCGAGAGGTCCGCGGAGATCAATGCTTCCAAAGGAGACGATGCCTGACTCCTCTTGAAAATGGATAGGAGTCCCAGCATCCCTGTGGCACGGGGAAGGGACCCTGGGTCTCCTGCCTCACGTGGAGTCGCGTCCCATTTGCCATGCCAAGACTCGAGGAGAATCCCGAGGTGTCCCTCGCACCTAGCCAGGAGTCCTGACGTCGATGAACAAACACTTGTCTGGAAGGGCCCTCCGCGTTGTTACTCGAGAATATACCCCAGGTTCCGGCCGCAACTCGAGAAAAACCATGAGACTTCCCCCTCGCCGCGAGATGAGGCCCGATTCCCCTGCACTGCGTGCAGAGCAATTCCGTGTTCCACATCAAACGTGAAAGGAGCCTTGATTTCCTTGAAGGCACTCCAGAGAAAACCCAAGATCACTGTCTCAAGTCTAGAGGGATCCTGAGGTCACTGGAGCAACAGGAAAGGGCTCCGTGGACCCCAAATCAACTCGAGATGAGAGCTTACTCCCTGGCTTCGACTCAAGAGGAATATCAACTTTCCACAAGCACCTCAAGAGGAGACTTCTCTCAGCTACAGGTATGTGAGAGGGACCCTGAGTTTGTGGCCTCAAGTGGAATGGACACCGAGATGCTCTGACTCGAAGTAAGGCCGATATCCCTGCAGTGAATTGAATGCAGGCTCGTCTTGCATCTCCCAAGACGAAGGGTTGTCTGAATCCCCTGTGGAGACCACAGAGAAAGACCTAGTCCTACGCCTCAACGCGAACGGAGGCCTCACATCCTTTGAAAACTCGAGAGGTCCGCGGAGATCAATGCTTCCAAAGGAGACGATGCCTGACTCATCTTGAAAATGGATAGGAGTCCCAGGATCCCTGTGGCACGTGGAAAGGGGCCCTTGGTCTCCCGACTCACGTGGAGACGCGTCCCAATTGCCATGCCAAGACTCGAGGAAAATCCCGAGGTGTCCCTCGCACCTAGGCAGGAGTCCTGATGTCGCTGAACAAACACGTGTCTGGAAGGGCCCTCCCCGTCGTAACTCGAGAATATACCCCAGGTTCCGGCCGCAACTCGAGCAAAACCATGAGACTTCCCCCTCACCGCGAGATGAGGCCCGATTCCCCTGCACTGCGTGCAGAGCAATTCCGTGTTCCACATCAAACGTGAAAGGAGCCTTGATTTCCTTGATGGCACTCCAGAGAAAACCCAAGATCACTGTCTCAAGTCTAGAGGGATCCTGAGGTCACTGGAGCAACACGAAAGGGCTCCCTGGACCCCAAATCAACTCGAGATGAGAGCTTAGTCCCTGGCTTCCCCTCAAGAGGAATAGCAACTTTCCACAAGCACCTCAAGAGGAGGCTTCTCTCAGCTACAGGTATGTGAGAGGGCCCCTGAGTTTGTGGCCTCAATTTGAATGGACACCGAGATGCTCTGACTCGAAGTAAGACCAGATATCCCTGCAGTGAATTGAATGCAGGCTCGTCTTGCGTCTCCCAAGACGAAGTGATGTCTGAATCCCCTGTGGAGACCACAGAGAAAGACCTAGTCCTCCGCCTCATCGCGACCGGAGACCTCACATCCTTTGAAAACTCGAGAGGTTGGGGAGATCAATGCTTCCAAAGGAGACGATGCCTGACTCCTCTTGAAAATGAATAGGAGTCCCAGGATCTCTCTGGCACGTGGGAAGGGACCCTGGGTCTCCCGCCTCACGTGGAGACGCGTCCCAATTGCCATGTCAAGACTCGAGGAGAATCCCGAGGTGTCCCTCGCACCTAGGCAGGAGTCCTGACATCGCTGAACAAACACGTGTCTGGAAGGGCCCTCCCCGTCGTAACTCGAGAATATACCACAGGTTCCGACCGCAACTCGAGAAAAAAAACATGAGACTTCCCCCTCGCCGAGAGATGAGTCCCGATTCCCCTGCACTGCGTGCAGAGCAATTCCGTGTTTCACATAAAACCTGAAAGGAGCCTTTATTTCCTTGATGGCACTCCAGAGAAAACCCAAGATCACTGTCTCAAGTCTAGAGGGATCCTGAGGTCACTGGAGCAACACGAAATGTCTCCGTGGACCCCAAGTCAACTCGTGATGAGAGCTTAGTCCTTGGCTTCGACTCAAGAGTAACAACAAATTTCCACAAGCACCTCAAGAGGAGGCTTCTCTCAGCTACAGGTATGTGAGAGGGCCCCAGAGTTTGTGGCCTCAAGTGGAATGGACACCGAGATGCTCTGACTCGAACTAAGGCTGGATATCCCTGCAGAGAACTGAATTCAGGTTCGGCTTGCATCTCCCAAGACGAAGGGATGTCTGAATCCCCTGTGGAGACCACAGAGAAAGACCTAGTCCTCCGCTTCATCGCGACCGGAGGCCTCACATCCTTCGAAAACTCGAGAGGTCCACGGAGTTCAATGCTTCCAAAGGAGGCGATGCCTGACTCCTCTTGAAAATGGATAGGAGTCCCAGGATCCCTGTGGCACGTGGAAAGGGGCCCTTGGTCTCCCGCCTCACGTGGAGACGCGTCCCAATTGCCATGCCAAGACTCGAGGAGAATCCCGAGGTGTCCCTCGCACCTAGGCAGGAGTCCTGACGTCGCTGAACAAACACGTGTCTGGAAGGGCCCTCCCCGTCGTAACTCGAGAATATACCCCAGGTTCCGGCCGCAACTCGAGAAAAACCATGAGACTTCCCCCTTGCCGCGAGATGAGGCCCGATTCCCCTGCACTGCGTGCAGAGCAATTCCGTGTTCCACATCAAACGTGAAAGGAGCCTTGATTTCCTTGATGGCACTCCAGAGAAAACCCAAGATCACTGTCTCAAGTCTAGAGGGATCCTGAGGTCACTGGAGCAACACGAAAGGGCTCCGTGGACCCCAAATCAACTCGAGATGAGAGCTTAGTCCCTGGCTTCGCCTCAAGAGGAATACCAACTTTCCACAAGCACCTCAAGAGGAGGCTTCTCTCAGCTACAGGTATGTGAGAGGGCCCCTGAGTTTGTGGCCTCAAGTGGAATGGACACCGAGATGCTCTGACTCGAAGTAAACCAGATATCCCTGCAGTGAATTGAATGCAGGCTCGTCTTGCGTCTCCCAAGACGAAGGGATGTCTGAATCCCCTGTGGAGACCACAGAGAAAGACCTAGTCCTCCGCCTCATCGTGACCGGAGACCTCACATCCTTTGAAAACTCGAGAGGTTGGTGAGATCAATGCTTCCAAAGGAGACGATTCCTGACTCCTCTTGAAAATGGATAGGAGTCCCAGGATCTCTGTGGCACGTGGGAAAGGACCCTGGGTCTCCCGCCTCACGTGGAGACGCGTCCCAATTGCCATGCCAAGACTCGAGGTGAATCCCGAGGTGTCCCTCGCAACTAGGCAGGAGTCCTGACGTCGTTGAACAAACACGTTTCTGGAAGGGCCCTCCCCGTCCTAACTCGAGAATATACCACAGGTTCCGGCCGCAACTAGAGAAAAACCATGAGACTTCCCCCTCGCCGAGAGATGAGGCCCGAATCCCCTGCACTGCGTGCAGAGCAATTCCGTGTTCGACAACAAACGTGAAAGGAGCCTTGATTTCCTTGATGGCACTCCAGAGAAAACCCAAGATCACTGGCTCAAGTCTAGAGGGATCCTGAGGTCACTGGAGCAACACGAAAGGGATCCGTGGACCCCAAATCAACTCGAGATGAGCGCCTAGTCCCTGGCTTCGATTCAAGGGGAATACCAACTTTCCACAAGCACCTCAAGAGGAGGCTTCTCTCAGCTACAGGTATGTGAGAGGGACCCTGAGTTTGTGGCCTCAAGTGGAATGGACACCGAGATGCTCTGACTCGAAGTAAGGCCGGATATCCCTGCAGTGAATTGAATGCCGGCTCGTCTTGCATCTCCCAAGACGAAGGGATGTCTGAATCCCCTGTGGAGACCACAGAGAAAGACCTAGTCCTCCGCCTCAACGCGAACGGAGGCCTCACATCCTTTGAAAACTCGAGAGGTCCGAGGAGATCAATGCTTCCAAAGGAGACGATGCCTGACTCCTCTTGAAAGTGGATAGGAGTCCCAGGATCCCTGTGGCACGTGGAAAGGGACCCTGGGTCTCCCGCCTCACGTGGAGACGCGTCCCAATTGCCATGCCAAGACTCGAGGAGAATCCCGAGGTGTCCCTCGCATCTAGGCAGGAGTCCTGACGTCGCTGAACAAACACGTGTCTGGAAGGGCCCTCCCCGTCGTAACTCGAGAATATACCCCAGGTTCCGGCCGCAACTTGAGAAAAACCATGAGACTTCCCCCTCGCCGCGAGATGAGGCCCGATTCCCCTGCACTGCGTGCAGAGCAATTCCGTGTTCCACATCAAACGTGAAAGGAGACTTGATTTCCTTGATGGCACTCCAGAGAAAACCCAAGATCACTGTCTCAAGTCTAGAGGGATCCTGAGGTCACTGGAGCAACACGAAAGGGCTCCGTGGACCCCAAATCAACTCGAGATGAGAGCTTAGTCCCTGGCTTCGACTCAAGAGGAATATCAACTTTCCACAAGCACCTCAAGAGGAGGCTTCTCTCAGCTACAGGTATGTGAGAGGGACCCTGAGTTTGTGGCCTCAAGTGGAATGGACACCGAGATGCTCTGACTCGAAGTAAGGCCGGATATCCCTGCAGTGAATTGAATGCAGGCTGGTCTTGCATCTCCCAAGACGAAGGGTTGTCTGAATCCCCTGTGGAGACCACAGAGAAAGACCTAGTCCTACGCCTCAAAGCGAACGGAGGCCTCACATCTTTGAAAATTCGAGAGGTCCGCGGAGATCAATGCTTCCAAAGGAGACGATGCCTGACTCATCTTGAAAATGGATAGGAGTCCCAGGATCCCTGTGGCACGTGGAAAGGGGCCCTTGGTCTCCCGACTCACGTGGAGACGCGTCCCAATTGCCATGCCAAGACTCGAGGAGAATCCCGCGGTGTCCCTCGCACCTAGGCAGGAGTCCTGATGGCGCTGAACAAACACGTGTCAGGAAGGGCCCTCCCCGTCGTAACTCGAGAATATACCCCAGGTTCCGGCCGCAACTCGAGCAAAACCATGAGACTTCCCCCTCACCGCGAGATGAGGCCCGATTCCCCTGCACTGCGTGCAGAGCAATTCCGTGTTCCACATCAAACGTGAAAGGAGCCTTGATTTCCTTAATGGCACTCCAGAGAAAACCCAAGATCACTGTCTCAAGTCTAGAGGGATCCTGAGGTCACTGGAGCAACACAAAAGGGCTCCGTGGACCACAAATCAACTCGAGATGAGAGCTTAGTCCCTGGCTTCGCCTCAAGAGGAATACCAACTTTCCACAAGCACCTCAAGAGGAGGCTTCTCTCAGCTACAGGTATGTGAGAGGGCCCCTGAGTTTGTGGCCTCAAGTGGAATGGACACCGAGATGCTCTGACTCGAAGTAAGACCAGATATCCCTGCAGTGAATTGAATGCAGGCTCGTCTTGCGTCTCCCAAGACGAAGTGGTGTCTGAATCCCCTGTGGAGACCACAGAGAAAGACCTAGTCCTCCGCCTCATCGCGACCGGAGACCTCACATCCTTTGAAAACTCGAGAGGTTGGGGAGATCAATGCTTCCAAAGGAGATGATGCCTGACTCCTCTTGAAAATGAATAGGAGTCCCAGGATCTCTCTGGCACGTGGGAAGGGACCCTGGGTCTCCCGCCTCACGTGGAGACGCGTCCCAATTGCCATGTCAAGACTCGAGGAGAATCCCGAGGTGTCCCTCGCACCTAGGCAGGAGTCCTGACATCGCTGAACAAACACGTGTCTGGAAGGGCCCTCCCCGTCGTAACTCGAGAATATACCACAGGTTCCGACCGCAACTCGAGAAAAACCATGAGACTTCCCCCTCGCCGAGAGATGAGTCCCGATTCCCCTGCACTGCGTGCAGAGCAATTCCGTGTTTCACATCAAACGTGAAAGGAGCCTTTATTTCCTTGATGGCACTCCAGAGAAAACCCAAGATCACTGTCTCAAGTCTAGAGGGATCCTGAGGTCACTGGAGCAACACGAAATGTCTCCGTGGACCCCAAGTCAACTCGAGATGAGAGCTTAGTCCTTGGCTTCGACTCAAGAGTAACACCAAATTTCCACAAGCACCTCAAGAGGAGGCTTCTCTCAGCTACAGGTATGTGAGAGGGACCCTGAGTTTGTGGCCTCAAGTGGAATGGACACCGAGACGCTCTGACTCAAAGTAAGGCCAGATATCCCTGCAGTGAACTGAATTCAGGTTCGGCTTGCATCTCCCAAGATGAAGGGATGTCTGAATCCCCTGTGGAGACCACAGAGAAAGACCTGGTCCTCCGCCTCATCGCGACTGGAGGCCTCACACCCTTTGAAAGCTCGAGAGGTCCGCGGAGATCAGTGCTTCCAAAGGAGACGATGCCTGACTCCTCTTGCAAATGCATAGGAGTCCCAGGATCCCTGTGGCACGTGGCAAGGGACCGTGGGTCTCCCGACTCACGTGGAGACGCGTCCCAATTGCCATGCCAAGATTCGAGGAGAATCTCGAGGTGTCCCTCGCACCTAGGCAGGAGTCCTGACGTCGCTGAACAAACACGTGTCTGGAAAGCCCCCCCCCCCCCGTCGTAACTCGAGAATATACCCCAGGATCAGGCCGCAACTCGAGAAAAACCATGAGACTTCCCCCTCGCCGCGAGATGAGGCCCGTTTGCCCTACACTGCGGGCAGAGAAATTCCGTGTTCCATATCGAACGAGAAAGGAGCCTTGATTTCCTTGATGGCACTCCAGAGAAAACCCAAGATCACTGTCTCAAGTCTAGAGGGATCCTGAGGTCACTGGAGCAACACGAAAGGGCTCCGTGAACCCCAAATCAACTCGAGATGAGAGCTTAGTCCCTGGCTTGGACTCAAGAGGAATACCAACTTTCCACAAGCACCTCAAGAGCAGGCTTCTCTCAGCTACAAGTATGTGAGAGGGACCCTGAGTTTGTGGCCTCAAGTGGAATGGACACCGAGATGCTCTGACTCGATGTAAGGCCGGATATCCCTGCAGTGAATTGAATGCAGGCTCGTCTTGCATCTCCCAAGATGAAGGGATGTCTGAATCAACATTGAAGACCACAGAGAAAGACCTAGTTCTCACCCTCATCGCGACCTGAGGCCTCACATCCTTTGAAAATTCAAGAGGTCCACAGAGATCAATGCTTCCAAAGGAGACGATGCCTGACTCATCTTGAAAATGGATAGGAGTCCCAGGATCCCTGTGCCACGTGGAGAGGGACCCTGGGTCTCCCGCCTCACGTGGAAACGCGTCCCAATTGCCATGCCAAGACTCGAGGAGAAAACCGAGGTGTCCCTCGCACCTAGGCAGGAGTCCTGACGTCGCTGAACAAACACGTGTCTGGAAGGGCCCTCCCCGTCGTAAATCGAGAATATACACCAGGTTCAGGCCGCAACTCGAGAACAACTATGAGACTT
Organism: Dama dama; assembly: GCF_033118175.1. Classification (NCBI taxonomy): domain Eukaryota; kingdom Metazoa; phylum Chordata; class Mammalia; order Artiodactyla; family Cervidae; genus Dama; species Dama dama. The sequence goes on along the minus strand of NC_083697.1, from coordinate 4,735,078 downwards.
CCCCCTCGCCGCGAGATGAGGCCCGATTCCCCTGCACTGCCTGCAAAGCAATTCCGTGTTCCACATCAAACTAGAAAGGCCCCTTGATTTCCTTGATGGCACTCCAGAGAAAACCCAAGATCACTGTCTCAAGTCTAGAGGGATCCTGAGGTCACTGGAGCAACAGGAAAGGGCTCCGTGGAGCCCAAATCAACTCGAGATGAGAGCTTAGTCCCTGGCTTCGACTCAAGAGGAATACCAACTTTCCACAAGCACCTCAAGAGGAGGCTTCTCTCAACTACAGGTATGTGAGAGGGACCCTGAGTTTGTGGCCTCAAGTGGAATGGACACCGAGATGCTCTGACTCAAAGTAAGGCCGGATATCCCTACAGTGAATTGAATGCAGGCTCGTCTTGCATCTCCCAAGACGAACGGATGTCTGAATCCCCTGTGGAGACCACAGAGAAGACCTAGTTCTCCGCCTCATCGCGACCGGAGGCCTCACATCCTTTGAAAACTCGAGAGGTCCGCGGAGATCAATGCTTCCAAAGGAGACGATGCCTGACTCCTCTTGGAAATGGATAGGAGTCCCAGGATCCATGTGGCATGTGGAAAGGGAACCTGGGTCTCCCGCCTCACGTGGAGACGCGTCCCAATTGCCATGCCAAGACTCGAGGAGAATCCCGAGGTGTCCCTCGCACCTAGGCAGGAGTCCTAACGTTGCTGAACAAATAAATATCTGGAATTGCCCTCCCCGTCGTAACTCGAGAATATACACCAGGTTCCGGCCGCAACTCGAGAAAAACCATGAGACTTCCAGCTCGCCGCGAGATGAGGCCCGATTCCCCTGCACTGCGTGCAGAGCAATTCCGTGTTCCACATCAAACGTGAAAGGAGCCTTGATTTTCTTGATGGCACTCCAGAGAAAACAAAAGATCACTGTCTCAAGTCTAGAGGGATCCTGAGGTCACTGGAGCAACACGACAGGGCTCGGTGGACCCCAAATCTACTCGAGATGAGAGCTTAGTCCCTGGCTTCGAATCAAGAGGAATTCCAACTTTCCACAAGCACCTCAAGAGGAGTCTTCTCTCAGCCAGAGGTATGTGACAGGGACCCTGAGTTTGTGGCCTCATGTGGAATGGACAACGAGATGCACTGATTCGAAGTAAGGCCGGAGATCCCAGCAGTGAATTGAATGCAGGCTCGTCTTGCATCTCCCACGATGAAGGGATGTCTGAATCCCCTGTGGAGACCACAGAGAAAGACCTAGTTCTCCGCCTCATCGGGACTGGAGGCCTCACATCCTTTGAAAACTCGAGAGGTCCGCGGAGATCAATGCTTCCAAAGGAGACGATGCCTGACTCCTCTTGAAAATGGATAGGAGTCCCAGGATCCCTGTGGCACGTGGAAAGGGACCCTGGGTCTCCCGCCTCACGTGGAGACGCGTCCCAATTGCCATGCCAAGACTCGAGGAGAATACCGAGGTGTCCCTCGCACCTAGGCAGGAGTCCTGACGTCGCTGAACAAACACGTGTCTGGAAGGGCCCTCCCCGTCGTAACTCGAGAATATACCCCAGGTTCCGGCCGCAACTCGAGAAAAACCATGAGACGTCCCCCTCGGCGCGAAATTAGGCCCGATTCCCCTGCACTGCATGCAGAGCAATTCCGTGTTCCACATCAAACGTGAAAGGAGCCTTGATTTCCTTGATGGCACTCCAGAGAAAACCCAAGATCCCTGTCTCAAGTCTAGAGGGATCCTGAGGTCACTGGAGCAACAGGAAAGGGTTCCGTGGACCCCAAATCAACTCGAGATAAGAGCTTAGTCCCTGGCTTCGACTCAAGTGGAATACCAACTTTCCACAAGCACCTCAAGAGGAGGCTTCTCTCAGCTACAGGTATGTGAGAGGGACCCTGAGTTTGTGGCCTCAAGTCGAATGGACACCGAGATGCTCTGACTCGAAGTAAGGCCAGATATCCCTGCAGTGAATTAAGCGCAGGCTCGTCTTCCATCTCCCAAGACGAAGTGATGTCTGAATCCCTTGTGGAGACCACAGAGAAAGACCTAGTTCTCCGCCTCATCGAGACCGGAGGCCTCACATACTTTGAAAACTCGAGAGGTCCGTGGAGATCAATGCTTCCAAAGAGACGATGCCTGACTCCCCTCGAAAATGGATAGGAGTCCCAGGATCACTGTGGCACGTGAAAAGGGAACCTGGGTCTCCCGCCTCATGAAAGACGCGTCCCAAATGCCATGCTAAGACTTTAGGAGAATCCGAAAGTGTCCCTCGCACCTATCACGTGTCTGGAAGGGTCCTCCATGTCGTAACTCGAGAATATACTCCAGGTTCCCGCCGTAACTCGAGAAAAACCATGAGACTTCCCCCTCTTCGCGAGATGAGGCCCGATTCCTCTGCACGGCGTGCAGAGCAATTCCGTGTTACACATCAAACGTGAGAGGAGCATTGATTTCCTTGATGGCACTCCAGAGAAAACACAAGATCACTGTCTCAAGTCTAGAGGGATCCTGAGGTCACTGGAGCAACACGAAAGGGCTCCGTGGAAACCAAATCAACTCGAGATGAGAGCTTAGTCCCTGGCTTCGACTCAAGAGGAATACCAACTTTCCACAAGCACCTCAAGAGGAGGCTTCTCTCAGCTACAGGTATGTGAGAGGGACCCTGAATGTGTGGCCTCAAGTGGAATGAACACCGAGATGCTCTGTCTCGAAGTAAGGCCGGATATCCCTTCAGTGAATTTAATGCCGGCTGGTCTTGAATCTCCCAAGTCGAAGGGATGTCTGAATCCCCTGTGGAGACCACAGAGAAAGACCTAGTTCTCCGCCTCATCGCGAACGGAGGCCTCACATCCTTTGAAAACTCAAGAGGTCCGCGGAGATCAATGCTTCCAAAGGAGACGATGCCTGACTCCTCTTGAAAATGGTTAGGAGTCCCAGGATCTGTGGGGCACGTGGAAACGGACACTGGGTCTCCCGACTCACGTGGAGAGGCGTCCCAATTGCCATGCCAAGACTCGAGGAGAATCCCGAAGTGTCCCTCCCTCCTAGGCAGGAGTCCTGACATCTCTGAACAAACACGTGTCTGGAAGGGCCCTCCCTATCGTAACTCGAGAATATACCTCAGGTTCCGGCCGCAACTCGGGAAAAACCATGAGACTTCCCACTCGCCGCGAGATGAGGCCCGATTCCCCTGCACTGCGTGCAGAGCAATTCCGTGCTCCACATCAGACGTGAAAGGAGCCTTGATTTCCTTGATGGCACTCCAGAGAAAACCCAAGATCACTGTCTCAAGTCTAGAGGGATCCTGAGGTCACTGGAGCAACACGAAAGGGCTATGTGGACCCCAAATCAACTCGAGATGAGAGCTTAGTCCCTGGCTTCGACTCAAGAGGAATACCAACTTTCCACAAGCACCTCAAGAGGAGGCTTCTCTCAGCTACAGGTATGTGAGCGGGACCCTGAGTTAGTGGCCTCAAGTGGAATGGACACCGAGATGCTCTGACTCGAAGTAAGGTCGGATATCCCTGCAGTGAATTGAATGCAGGCTCATCTTGCATCTCCCAAGACGAAGGGATGTCTGAATCCCCCGTGGAGACCACAGAGAAAGACCTAGTTCTCCGCCTCATCGAGACCGGAGGCCTCACATACTTTGAAAACTCGAGAGGTCCGTGGAGATCATTGCTTCCAAAGAGACGATGCCTGACTCCCCTCGAAAATGGATAGGAGTCCCAGGATCACTGTGGCACGTGAAAAGGGAACCTGGGTCTCCCGCCTCATGAAAGACGCGTCCCAAATGCCATGCCAAGACTTTAGGAGAATCCGAAGGTGTCCCTCGCACCTATCACGTGTCTGGAAGGGTCCTCCATGTCGTAACTCGAGAATATACTCCAGGTTCCCGCCGCAACTCGAGAAAAACCATCAGACTTCCCATTCGCCCCGAGATGAGGCCCGATTCCCTAGCACTGGGTGCAGAGCAATAACGTGTTCCACATCAAATGTGAACGGAGCCTTGATTTCCTTGATGGCACTCCAGAGAAAACCCAAGATCACTGTCTCAAGTCTAGAGCGATCCTGAGGTAACTGGAGCAGTACGAAAATGCTCCGTGGACCATAAATCAACTCGAGATGAGAGCTTAGTCCCTGGCTTCAACCCAGGAAGAATACCAACTTTCCACAAGCACCACAAGAGGAGGCTTCTCTCAGCTACAGTTATGTGAGAGGGACCCTGAGTTTGTGGCCTCAAGTGGAATGGACACCGAGATGCTCTGACTCGAAGTAAGGCCGGATATCCCTGCAGTGAATTGAATGCAGGCTCGTCTTACATCTCCCAAGACGAAGGGATGTCTGAATCACCTGTGGAGACCACAGAGAAAGACCTAGTTCTCCGCCTCATCGCGACCGGAGGCCTCACATCCTTTGAAAACTCGAGAGGTCCGCAGATATCAATGCTTCCATAGAAGACGATGCCTGACTTCTCTTGAAAATGGATAGGAGTCCCAGTAGGCCTGTGGAACGTTGAAAGGGACCCTGGGTCTCCCGCCTCACGTGGAGACGCGTCCCAATTGCCATGCCAAGACTCGAGGAGAAGCCCGAGGTGTCCCTTGCACCTAGGCAGGAGTCCTGACGTGGCTGAACAAACACGTGTCTGGAAGGGCCTTCCCCGTGGTAACTCGAGAATATACCCCAGGTTCGGTCCGCAACTCGAGAAAAACCATGAGACTTCCCCCTCTCCGCGAGATGAGGCCCGATTACCCTGCACTGCGTGCAGAGTAATTCCGTATTCCACATCAAACGTGAAAGGAGCCTTGATTTCCTTGATGGCACTCCAGAGAAAACCCAAGATCACTGTCTCAATTCTAGAGGGATCCTGAAGTCACTGGAGCAACTCGAAAGGGCTCCGTGGACCCCAAATCAACTCGAGATGAGAGCTTAGTCCCTGGCTTCGACTCAAGAGGATTACCAATTTTCGACAAGCACCTCAAGAGGAGGCTTCTCTCAGCTACAGGTAGGTGAGAGGGACCCTGAGTTTGTGGCCTCAAGTGGAATGGACACCGAGATGCTCTGACTCGAAGTAAGGCCGAATATCCCTGCAGTGAAGTGAATGCAGGTTCATCTTGCATCTCCCAAGACGAAGGGATGTCTGAATCCCCTGTGGAGACCACAGAGAAAGACCTAGTTCTCCGCCTCATCGCGACCGGAGGCCTCACATCCTTTGAAAACTCGAGAGGTCCGCGAAGATCAATGCTTCCAAAGGAGACGATGCGTGACTCCTCTTGAAAATGGATAGGAGTCCCAGGATCCCTGTGGCACGTGGAAAGGGACCCTGGGTCTCCCGCCTCACGTGGAGACGCGTCCCAATTGCCATGCCAAGACTCGAGGAGAATCCCGAGGTGTCCCTCGCACCTAGGCCCGAGTCCTGGCGTCGCTGAACAAACACATGTCTGGAAGGGCTCTCCCCGTCGTAACTCGAGAATATACCCCAGGGTCCATTCGCAACTCGAGAAAAACCATTAGACTTCCCCCTCGCCCCGAGATGAGGCCCGATTCCGTGCACTGCGTGCAGAGCAATTCCGTGTTCCACATCAAATGTGAACGGAGCCTTGATTTCCTTGATGGCACTCCAGAGAAAACCCAAGATCACTGTCTCAAGTCTAGAGGGATCCTGAGGTCACTGGAGCAACACGAAAGGGCTCCGTGGACCCCAAATCAACTCGAGATGAGACCTTAGTCCCTGGATTCGACTCAAGAGGAATACCAACTTTCCACAATCACCTCAAGAGGAGGCTTCTCTCAGCTACAGGTATGTGAGAGGGCCCCAGAGTTTGTGGCCTCAAGTGGAATGGACACCGAGATGCTCTGACTCGAAGTAAGGCCGGATATCCCTGCAGTGAATTGAATGCAGGCTCGTCTTGCATATCCCAAGACGAAGGGCTGTCTGAATCCCCTGTGGAGACCACAGAGAAAGAACTAGTCCCCCGCCTCATCGCGACCGGAGGCATCACATCCTTTGAAAACTCGAGAGGTCCGCGGAGATCAATGCTTCCAAAGGAGACGATGACTGACTCCTCTTGTAAATGGATAGGAGTCCCAGGATCCCTGTGGCTCGTGGATAGGGACCCTGGGTCTCCCGCCTCACATGGAGAGGCGTCCCAATTGCCATGCCAAGACTCGAGGAGAACCCCGAGGTGTCCATCGCACCTAGGCAGGAGTCCTCACTTCGCTGAAGAAATACGTGTCTGGAAGGGCCCTCCCCGTCGTAACTCGAGAATATACCCCAGGTTCCGGCCGCAACTCGAGAAAAACCATTAGAGTTCCCCCTCGCCGCGAGATGAGGCCCGATTCCCCTGCACTGCGTGCAGAGCAATTCCGTGTTCCACATCAAACGTGAAAGGAGCCTTGATTTCCTTGATGTCACTCCAGAGAAAACCCAAGATCACTGTCTCAAGTCCAGAGGGATCCGGAGGTCACTGGAGCAACACAAAAGGTCTCCGTGGACCCCAAATCAACTCGAGATGAGAGCTTAGTCCCTGTCTTCGACTCAAGAGGAATAACAACTTTCCATAAGCACCTCAAGAGGAGGCTTCTCTCAGATACAGGTATGTGAGAGGGACCCTGAGTTTGTGGCCTCAAGTGGAATGGACACCGATATGCGTTGACTCGAAGTAAGGCCAGATATCCCTGCAGTGAATTGAATGCAGGCTCATCTTGCATCTCCGAAGACAAAGGGATGTCTGAATCCCCTGTGGAGACCACATAGAAAGACCTAGTTCTCGCCACATTGCGACCGGAATACTCACATCCTTTGAAAACTCGAGAGGTCCGCGGAGATCAATGCTTCCAAAGGAGACGACGCCTGACTCCTCTTGAAAATGAATAGGAGTCCCAGGATCCCTGTGGCACGTGGAAAGGGACCCTGAGTCTCCCGCCTCACGTGGAGACGCGTGCCCATTGCCATGACAAGACTCCAGGAGAATCCCGAGGGGTCCTCGCACCTAGGCAGGAGTCCTGACGTCGCTGAACAAACACGTGTCTGGAAGGGCCCTCCCCGTCGTAACTCGAGAATATACCCCAGGTTCTGGCCGCAACTCGAGAAAAACAATGAGCCTACCCCCTCGCTGGGAGATGAGCCCCGATTCCCCTGCACTGCATGCAGAGCAATTCCGTGTTCCAAATCAAACGTGAAAGGAGCCTTGATTTCCTTGATGGCACTCCAGAGAAAACTCAAGATCACTGTCTCAAGTCTAGAGGGATCCTGAGGTCACTGGAGCAACACGAAAGGGCTCCGTGGACCCCAAATCAAGTCGAGATGAGAGCTTATTCCCTGGCTTAGACTCAAGAGGAATACCAACTTTCCACAAGCACCTCAAGAGGAGTTTTCTCTCAGTTACAGGTATGTGAGAGGGACCCTGAGTTTGTGATCTCAAGTGGAATGGACACCGAGATGCTCTGACTCGAAGTTAGGCCGGATATCCCTGCAGTGAATTGAATGCAGGCTCGTCTTCCATCTCCCAAGATGAAGGGATATCTGAATCCACTGTGGAGAACACCGAGAAAGACCCAGTCCTCTGCCTCATCGCGACCGTAGGCCTCACATCGTTTGAAAACTTGAGAGGTTCGCGGAGATCAATGCTTCCAAAGGAGTCGATGCCTGACTCCTCTTGAAAATGGATAGGAGTCCCAGGATCCCTGTGGCACGTGGAAAGGGACCCTGGGTTTCCCGCCTCACGTGGAGACGAGTCCCAATTGCCATGCCAAGACTCGAGGAGAATCCCGAGGTGTCCCTCGCACCTAGACAGGAGTCCTGACGTCGCTGAACAAACACGTGTCTGGAAGGAACCTCCCCGTCGTAACTCGAGAATATACACCAGGTTCCGGCCGCAACTCGAGAAAAACCATGAGACTTCCCCCTCGCCGCGAGATGAGGCCCGATTCCCCTGCACTGCGTGGAGAGCAATTCCGTGTTCCACATCAAACGTGAAAGGAGCCTTGATTTCCTTGATGGCACTCCAGAGAAAACCCAAGATCACTGTCTCAAGTCTAAAGGGATCCTGAGGTCACTGGAACAACACGAAAGGGCTCCGTGGACCCCAAATCAACTCAAGATGAGAGCTTAGTCCCTGGCTTCGACTCAAGAGGAATACCAACTTTCCACAAACACCTCAAGAGGAGGCTTCTCTCAGCTACAGGTATGTGAGATGGACCCTGAGTTTGTGGCTTCAAGTGGAATGGACACCGAGATGCTCTGACTCTAATTAAGGCTTGATATGCCTGCAGTGAATTGAATGCAGGCTCGTCTTGCATCTCCCAAGACGAAGGGATGTCTGAATCCCCTGTGGAGACCACAAAGAAAGACCTAATTCTCCGCCTCATCGCGACCGGAGGCCTCACATCCTTTGAAAACTCGAGAGGTCTGCGGAGGTCAATGCTTCCAAAGGAGACGATGCCTGACTCCTCTTGAAATTGGATAGGAGTCCCAGGATACCTGTGGCACGTGGAAAGGGACCCTGGGTCTCCCGCCTCACGTGGAGACGCGACCCAATTGCCATGCCAAGACTCGAGGAGAATCCCGAGGTGTCCCTCGCACCTAGGCAGGAGCCCTGACGTCGCTGAACAAACACATGTCTGGAAGGGCCCTCCCTGTCGTAACTCGAGAATATACCCCAGGTTCCGACCGCATCTCGAGAAAAACCATGAGACTTCCCCCTCACCGCGACATGAGGCCCGATTCCCCTGCACTGCGTGCAGAGCAATTCCGTGTTCCACATCAAACGTTAATGGAGCCTTGATTTCCTTGATGGCACTCCAGAGAAAAGCCAAGATCACTGTCACAAGTCTAGAGGGATCCTGAGGTCACTGGAGCAACACGAAAGGGCTCCGTGGACCCCAAATCAACTCGAGATGAGATCTTAGTCCCTGGCTTCGACTCAAGAGGAATACCAACTTTCCACAAGCACCTCAAGAGGAGGCTTCTCTCAGCTACAGGTATGTGAGAGGGAAACTGAGTTTCTGGCCTCAAGTGGAATGGACACCGAGATGCTCTGACTCGAAGTAAGGCCGGATATCCCTGCAGTGAATTGAATGCCGGCTCGTCTTGCATCTCCAAAGACGAAGGGATGTCTGAATCCCCTGTGGAGACCACAGAGAAAGAACTAGTCCTCCGCCTCATCGCCACCGGAGGCCTCACATCCTTTGAAAACTCGAGAGATCCGAGGAGATCAATGCTTCCAAAAGAGACGATGCCTGACTCCTCTTGAAAGTGGATAGGAGTCCCAGGATCCCTGTGGCACGTGGAAAGGGACCCTGGGTCTCCCGCCTCACGTGGAGACGCGTCCCAATTGCCATGCCAAGACTCGAGGAGAATCCCGAGGTGTCCCTCGCACCTAGGCAGGAGTCCTGACGTCGCTGAACAAACACGTGTCTGGAAGGGCCCTCCCCGTCGTAACTCGAGAATATACCCCAGGTTCCGGCCGGAACTCGAGCAAAACCATGAGACTTCCCCCTCACCGCGAGATGAGGCCCGATTCCCCTGCACTGCGTGCAGAGCAATTCCGTGTTCCACATCAAACGTGAAAGGAGCCTTGATTTCCTTGATGGCACTCCAGAGAAAACCCAAGATCACTGTCTCAAGTCTAGAGGGATCCTGAGGTCACTGGAGCAACACGAAAGGGCTCCCTGGACCCCAAATCAACTCGAGATGAGAGCTTAGTCCCTGGCTTCGCCTCAAGAGGAATACCAACTTTCCACAAGCACCTCAAGAGGAGGCTTCTCTCAGCTACAGGTATGTGAGAGGGCCCCTGAGTTTGTGGCCTCAAGTTGAATGGACACCGAGATGCTCTGACTCGAAGTAAGACCAGATATCCCTGCAGTGAATTGAATGCAGGCTCGTCTTGCGTCTCCCAAGACGAAGTGATGTCTGAATCCCCTGTGGAGACCACAGAGAAAGACCTAGTCCTCCGCCTCATCGCGACCGGAGACCTCACATCCTTTGAAAACTCGAGAGGTTGGGGAGATCAATGCTTCCAAAGGAGACGATGCCTGACTCCTCTTGAAAATGAATAGGAGTCCCAGGATCTCTCTGGCACGTGGGAAGGGACCCTGGGTCTCCCGCCTCACGTGGAGACGCGTCCCAATTGCCATGTCAAGACTCGAGGAGAATCCCGAGGTGTCCCTCGCACCTAGGCAGGAGTCCTGACATCGCTGAACAAACACGTGTCTGGAAGGGCCCTCCCCGTCGTAATTCGAGAATATACCACAGGTTCCGACCGCAACTCGAGAAAAACCATGAGACTTCCCCCTCGCCGAGAGATGAGTCCCGATTCCCCTGCACTGCGTGCAGAGCAATTCCGTGTTGCACATCAAACGTGAAAGGAGCCTTTATTTCCTTGATGGCACTCCAGAGAAAACCCAAGATCACTGTCTCAAGTCTAGAGGGATCCTGAGGTCACTGGAGCAACACGAAATGTCTCCGTGGACCCCAAGTCAACTCGTGATGAGAGCTTAGTCCTTGGCTTCGACTCAAGAGTAACACCAAATTTCCACAAGCACCTCAAGAGGAGGCTTCTCTCAGCTACAGGTATGTGAGAGGGCCCCAGAGTTTGTGGCCTCAAGTGGAATGGACACCGAGATGCTCTGACTCGAACTAAGGCTGGATATCCCTGCAGAGAACTGAATTCAGGTTCGGCTTGCATCTCCCAAGACGAAGGGATGTCTGAATCCCCTGTGGAGACCACAGAGAAAGACCTAGTCCTCCGCTTCATCGCGACCGGAGGCCTCACATCCTTCGAAAACTCGAGAGGTCCACGGAGATCAATGCTTCCAAAGGAGGCGATGCCTGACTCCTCTTGAAAATGGATAGGAGTCCCAGGATCCCTGTGGCACGTGGAAAGGGACCCTGGGTCTCCCGCCTCACGTGGAGACGCCTCCCAATTGCCATGCCAAGACTCGAGGAGAATCCCGAGGTGTCCCTCGCACCTAGGCAGGAGTCCTGACGTCGTTGAACAAACACGTGTCTGGAAGGGCCCTCCCCGTCTTAACTCGAGAATATACCCCAGGTTCCAGCCGCAACTCGAGAAAAACCATGAGAGTTCCCCCTCGCCGAGAGATGAGGCCCGAATCCCCTGCACTGCGTGCAGAAAATTCCGTGTTCCACATCAAACGTGAAAGGAGCCTTGATTTCCTTGATGGCACTCCAGAGAAAACCCAAGATCACTGGCTCAAGTCTAGAGGGATCCTGAGGTCACTGGAGCAACACGAAAAGGATCCGAGGACCCCAAATCAACTCGAGATGAGAGCTTAGTCCCTGGCTTCGACTCAAGGGGAATACCAACTTTCCACAAGCACCTCAAGAGGAGGCTTCTCTCAGCTACAGGTATGTGAGAGGGACCCTGAGTTTGTGGCCTCAAGTGGAATGGACACCGAGATGCTCTGACTCGAAGTAAGGCCAGATATCCCTGCAGTGAATTGAATGCAGGCTCGTCTTGCATCTCCCAAGACGAAGGGATGTCTGAATCCCCTGTGGAGACCACAGAGAAAGACCTAGTCCTCCGCCTCAACGCGAACGGAGGCCTCACATCCTTTGAAAACTCGAGAGGTCCGAGGAGATCAATGTTTCCAAAGGAGACGATGCCTGACTCCTCTTGAAAGTGGATAGGAGTCCCAGGATCCCTGTGGCACGTGGAAGGGGACCCTGGGTCTCCCGCCTCACGTGGAGACGCATCCCAATTGCCATGCCAAGACTCGAGTAGAATCCCGAGGTGTCCCTCGCACCTAGGCAGAAATCCTGACGTCGCTGAACAAACACGTGTCTGGAATTGCCCTCCCCGTCGTAACACGAGAATATACCCCAGGTTCCGGCCGCAACTCGAGAAAAACCATGAGACTTCCCCTTCGCCGCTGGATGAGGCCCGATTCCCCTTCACTGCGTGCAGAGTAATTCCGTGTTCCACATCAAACGTGAAAGGTGCCTTGATTTCCGTGATGGCACTCCAGAGAAAACCCAAGATCACTGTCTCAAGTCTAGAAGGATCCTGAGGTCACTGGAGCAACAAGAAAGGGCTCCCTGGACCCCAAATCAACTCGAGATGAGAGCTTAGTCCCTGGCTTCGCCTCAAGAGGAATACCAACTTTCCACAAGCACCTCAAGAGGAGGCTTCTCTCAGCTACAGGTATGTGAGAGGGCCCCTGAGTTTTTGGCCTCAAGTGGAATGGACACCGAGATGCTCTGACTCGAAGTAAGGCCGGATATCCCAACAGTGAATTGAATGCAGGCTCGTCTTGCATCTCCCAAGACGAAGGGTTGTCTGAATCCCCTGTTGAGACCACAGAGAAAGACCTAGTCCTACGCCTCATCGCGACCGGAGGCCTCACATCCTTTGAAAACTCGAGAGGTCCACGGAGATCAATGCTTCCAAAGGAGATGATGCCTGACTCCTCTTGAAAATGGATAGGAGTCCCAGGATCCCTGTGGCACGTGGAAAGGGGCCCTTGGTCTCCCGCCTCACGTGGAGACGCGTCCCAATTGCCATGCCAAGACTCGAGGAGAATCCCGAGGTGTCCCTCGCACCTAGGCAGGAGTCCTGACGTCGCTGAACAAACACGTGTCTGGAAGGGCCCTCCCCGTCGTAACTCGAGAATATACCCCAGGTTCCGGCCGCAACTCGAGAAAAACCATGAGACTTCCCCCTTGCCGCGAGATGAGGCCCGATTCCCCTGCACTGCGTGCAGAGCAATTCCGTGTTCCACATCAAACGTGAAAGGAGCCTTGATTTCCTTGATGGCACTCCAGAGAAAACCCAAGATCACTGTCTCAAGTCTAGAGGGATCCTGAGGTCACTGGAGCAACACGAAAGGGCTCCGTGGACCCCAAATCAACTCGAGATGTGAGCTTAGTCCCTGGCTTCGCCTCAAGAGGAATACCAACTTTCCACAAGCACCTCAAGAGGAGGCTTCTCTCAGCTACAGGTATGTGAGAGGGCCCCTGAGTTTGTGGCCTCAAGTGGAATGGACACCGAGATGCTCTGACTCGAAGTAAGACCAGATATCCCTGCAGTGAATTGAATGCAGGCTCGTCTTGCGTCTCCCAAGACGAAGGGATGTCTGAATCCCCTGTGGAGACCACAGAGAAAGACCTAGTCCTCCGCCTCATCGTGACCGGAGACCTCACATCCTTTGAAAACTCGAGAGGTTGGTGAGATCAATGCTTCCAAAGGAGACGATTCCTGACTCCTCTTGAAAATGGATAGGAGTCCCAGGATCTCTGTGGCACGTGGGAAAGGACCCTGGGTCTCCCGCCTCACGTGGAGACGCGTCCCAATTGCCATGCCAAGACTCGAGGTGAATCCCGAGGTGTCCCTCGCAACTAGGCAGGAGTCCTGACGTCGTTGAACAAACACGTTTCTGGAAGGGCCTTCCCCGTCCTAACTCGAGAATATACCACAGGTTCCGGCCGCAACTAGAGAAAAACCATGAGACTTCCCCCTCGCCGAGAGATGAGGCCCGAATCCCCTGCACTGCGTGCAGAGCAATTCCGTGTTCGACAACAAACGTGAAAGGAGCCTTGATTTCCTTGATGGCACTCCAGAGAAAACCCAAGATCACTGGCTCAAGTCTAGAGGGATCCTGAGGTCACTGGAGCAACACGAAAGGGATCCGTGGACCCCAAATCAACTCGAGATGAGCGCCTAGTCCCTGGCTTCGATTCAAGGGGAATACCAACTTTCCACAAGCACCTCAAGAGGAGGCTTCTCTCAGCTACAGGTATGTGAGAGGGACCCTGAGTTTGTGGCCTCAAGTGGAATGGACACCGAGATGCTCTGACTCGAAGTAAGGCCGGATATCCCTGCAGTGAATTGAATGCCGGCTCGTCTTGCATCTCCCAATACGAAGGGATGTCTGAATCCCCTGTGGAGACCACAGAGAAAGACCTAGTCCTCCGCCTCAACGCGAACGGAGGCCTCACATCCTTTGAAAACTCGAGAGGTCCGAGGAGATCAATGCTTCCAAAGGAGACGATGCCTGACTCCTCTTGAAAGTGGATAGGAGTCCCAGGATCCCTGTGGCACGTGGAAAGGGACCCTGGGTCTCCCGCCTCACGTGGAGACGCGTCCCAATTGCCATGCCAAGACTCGAGGAGAATCCCGAGGTGTCCCTCGCATCTAGGCAGGAGTCCTGACGTCGCTGAACAAACACGTGTCTGGAAGGGCCCTCCCCGTCGTAACTCGAGAATATACCCCAGGTTCCGGCCGCAACTTGAGAAAAACCATGAGACTTCCCCCTCGCCGCGAGATGAGGCCCGATTCCCCTGCACTGCGTGCAGAGCAATTCCGTGTTCCACATCAAACGTGAAAGGAGACTTGATTTCCTTGATGGCACTCCAGAGAAAACCCAAGATCACTGTCTCAAGTCTAGAGGGATCCTGAGGTCACTGGAGCAACACGAAACGGCTCCGTGGACCCCAAATCAACTCGAGATGAGAGCTTAGTCCCTGGCTTCGACTCAAGAGGAATATCAACTTTCCACAAGCACCTCAAGAGGAGGCTTCTCTCAGCTACAGGTATGTGAGAGGGACCCTGAGTTTGTGGCCTCAAGTGGAATGGACACCGAGATGCTCTGACTCGAAGTAAGGCCGGATATCCCTGCAGTGAATTGAATGCAGGCTGGTCTTGCATCTCCCAAGACGAAGGGTTGTCTGAATCCCCTGTGGAGACCACAGAGAAAGACCTAGTCCTACGCCTCAAAGCGAACGGAGGCCTCACATCTTTGAAAATTCGAGAGGTCCGCGGAGATCAATGCTTCCAAAGGAGACGATGCCTGACTCATCTTGAAAATGGATAGGAGTCCCAGGATCCCTGTGGCACGTGGAAAGGGGCCCTTGGTCTCCCGACTCACGTGGAGACGCGTCCCAATTGCCATGCCAAGACTCGAGGAGAATCCCGCGGTGTCCCTCGCACCTAGGCAGGAGTCCTGATGGCGCTGAACAAACACGTGTCAGGAAGGGCCCTCCCCGTCGTAACTCGAGAATATACCCCAGGTTCCGGCCGCAACTCGAGCAAAACCATGAGACTTCCCCCTCACCGCGAGATGAGGCCCGATTCCCCTGCACTGCGTGCAGAGCAATTCCGTGTTCCACATCAAACGTGAAAGGAGCCTTGATTTCCTTGATGGCACTCCAGAGAAAACCCAAGATCACTGTCTCAAGTCTAGAGGGATCCTGAGGTCACTGGAGCAACACAAAAGGGCTCCGTGGACCACAAATCAACTCGAGATGAGAGCTTAGTCCCTGGCTTCGCCTCAAGAGGAATACCAACTTTCCACAAGCACCTCAAGAGGAGGCTTCTCTCAGCTACAGGTATGTGAGAGGGCCCCTGAGTTTGTGGCCTCAAGTGGAATGGACACCGAGATGCTCTGACTCGAAGTAAGACCAGATATCCCTGCAGTGAATTGAATGCAGGCTCGTCTTGCGTCTCCCAAGACGAAGTGGTGTCTGAATCCCCTGTGGAGACCACAGAGAAAGACCTAGTCCTCCGCCTCATCGCGACCGGAGACCTCACATCCTTTGAAAACTCGAGAGGTTGGGGAGATCAATGCTTCCAAAGGAGATGATGCCTGACTCCTCTTGAAAATGAATAGGAGTCCCAGGATCTCTCTGGCACGTGGGAAGGGACCCTGGGTCTCCCGCCTCACGTGGAGACGCGTCCCAATTGCCATGTCAAGACTCGAGGAGAATCCCGAGGTGTCCCTCGCACCTAGGCAGGAGTCCTGACATCGCTGAACAAACACGTGTCTGGAAGGGCCCTCCCCGTCGTAACTCGAGAATATACCACAGGTTCCGACCGCAACTCGAGAAAAACCATGAGACTTCCCCCTCGCCGAGAGATGAGTCCCGATTCCCCTGCACTGCGTGCAGAGCAATTCCGTGTTTCACATCAAACGTGAAAGGAGCCTTTATTTCCTTGATGGCACTCCAGAGAAAACCCAAGATCACTGTCTCAAGTCTAGAGGGATCCTGAGGTCACTGGAGCAACACGAAATGTCTCCGTGGACCCCAAGTCAACTCGAGATGAGAGCTTAGTCCTTGGCTTCGACTCAAGAGTAACACCAAATTTCCACAAGCACCTCAAGAGGAGGCTTCTCTCAGCTACAGGTATGTGAGAGGGACCCTGAGTTTGTGGCCTCAAGTGGAATGGACACCGAGACGCTCTGACTCAAAGTAAGGCCGGATATCCCTGCAGTGAACTGAATTCAGGTTCGGCTTGCATCTCCCAAGATGAAGGGATGTCTGAATCCCCTGTGGAGACCACAGAGAAAGACCTGGTCCTCCGCCTCATCGCGACTGGAGGCCTCACACCCTTTGAAAGCTCGAAAGGTCCGCGGAGATCAGTGCTTCCAAAGGAGACGATGCCTGACTCCTCTTGCAAATGCATAGGAGTCCCAGGATCCCTGTGGCACGTGGCAAGGGACCCTGGGTCTCCCGACTCACGTGGAGACGCGTCCCAATTGCCATGCCAAGACTCGAGGAGAATCCCGAGGTGTCCCTCGCACCTAGGCAGGAGTCCTGACGTCGCTGAACAAACACGTGTCTGGAAGGGCCCTCCCCGTCGTACCTCGAGAATATACCCCAGGTTCCGGCCGCAACTCGAGAAAAACCATGAGACTTCCCCCTCGCCGCGAGATGAGGCCCGATTCCCCTGCACTGCGTGCAGAGCAATTCCGTGTTCCACATCAAACGTGAAAGGAGCCTTGATTTCCTTGATGGCACTCCAGAGAAAACCCAAGATCACTGTCTCAAGTCTATTGGGATCCTGAGGTCACTGGAGCAACAAGAAAGGGCTCCGTGGACCCCAAATCAACTCGAGATGAGATCTTAGTCCCTGGCTTCGACTCAAGAGGAATACCAACTTTCCACAAGGACCTCAAGAGGAGGCTTCTCTCAGCTACAGGTATGTGAGAGGGACCCTGAGTTTGTGGCCTCAAGTGGAATGGACACCGAGATGCTCTGACTCGAAGTAAGGCCGGATATCCCTGCAGTGAATGAATGCAGGCTCGTCTTGCATCTCCCAAGACGAAGGGATGTCTGAAACCCCTGTGGAGAACACAGAGAAAGACCTAGTCCTCCGCTTCATCGCGATCGGAGGCCTCACATCCTTTGAATACTCGAGAGGTCCGCGGAGATCAATGCTTCCAAAGGAGACGATGCCTGACTCTTCTTGAAAATGGATAGGAGTCCCAGTATCCCTGTGGCACGGGGAAAGGGACCCTGGGACTCCCGCCTCACGTGGAGACGCATCCCAATTGCCATGCCAAGACTCGAGGAGAATCGCGAGGTGTCCCTCGCACCTAGGCAGGAGTCCTGACGTCGCTGAACAAACACGTGTCTGGAAGGGCCCTCCCCGTCGTAATTCGAGAATATACCCCAGGTTCCATCCGCAACTCGAGTAAAACAATGAGACTTCCCCCTCGCCCCGAGATGAGGCCCGATTCCGTGCACTGCGTGCAGAGCAATTCCATGTTCCACATCAAATGTGAACAGAGCCTTGATTTCCTTGATGGCACTCCAGAGAAAACCCAAGATCACTGTCTCAAGTCTAAAGGGATCCTGAGGTAACTGGATCAACACGAAAGGGCTCCGTGGACCCCAAATCATCTCGAGATGAGAGCTTAGTCCCTGGCTTCGAGTCAAGAGGAATACCAACTTTCCACAAGCACCTCAAGAGGAGGTTCTCTCAGCTACAGGTATGTTAGAGGGACCCTGAGTTTGTGGCCTCCAGTGGAATGGACACCGATAGGCTCTGACTCGAATTAAGGCCGGATATCCCTGCAGTGAATGGAATGCAGGCTCGTCTTGCATCTCCCAAGACGAAGGGATGTCTGAATCCCCTGTGGAGACCACAGAGAAAGAACTAGTTCTCCGCATCATCGCAACCGGAGGCCTCACATACTTTGAAAATTCTAGAGGTCCGCGGAGATCAATGCTTCCAAAGGAAACGATGCCTGACTCCTCTTGAAAATGGATAGGAGTCCCAGGATCCCTGTGGCACGTGGAAAGCGACCCTGGGTCTCCCGCCTCAAGTGGAGACGCGTCCCAATTGCCATGCCAAGACTGGACGAGAATCCTGAGTTGTCCCTAGCACCTAGGCAGGAGTCCTCATGTCGCTGAACAAACACGTGTCTGGAAGGGCCCTGCCCGTCGTAACTCGAGAATATACCCCAGGTTCCGGCCGCAACTCGAGAAAAACCATGAGACTTCCCCCTCGCCGCGAGATGAGTCCTGATTCCTCTGCACTGCGTGCAGAGCAATTCCGTGTTCCACATCAAACGTGAAAGGAGCCTTGATTTCCTTGATGGCACTCCAGAGAAAACCCAAGATCACTGTCTCAAGTCTAGAGGGATCCTGAGGTCACTGGAGCAACACGAAAGGGCTCCGTGGACCCCAAATCAACTCGAGATGAGAGCTTACTCCCTGGCTTCGACTCAAGAGGAATACCAACTTTCCACAAGCAACTCAAGAGGAGGCTTCTCTCAGCTACAGGTATGTGAGAGGGACCCTGAGTTTGTGGCCTCAAGTGGAATGGACACCGAGATGCTCTGACACGAAGTAAGGCCAGATATCCCTGCAGTGAATTGAATGCAGGCTCGTCTTGCATCTCCCAAGAAGAAGGGATGTCTGAATCCCCTGTGGAGTCCACAGAGAAAGACCTAGTTCTCCTCCTCATCGCGACCGGAGCCCTCACATCCTTTGAAAACTCGAGAGGTCCGCGGAGATCAATGCTTCCCAAGGAGACGATACCTGACTCCTCTTGAAAATGGATAGGAGTCCCAGGATCCCTGTGGCACGTGGAAAGGGACCCTGGGTCTCCCGCCTCACGTGGAGACGTGTCCCAATTGCCATGCCAAGACTCGAGGAGAATCCCGAGGTGTCCCTAGCACCTAGGCAGGAGGCCTGACGTCGCTGAACAACACGTGTCTGGAAGGGCCCTCCCCGTCGTAACTCGAGAATATACCCCAGGTTCCGGCCCCAACTCGAGAAATACCATGAGACTTCCCCCTCGCCGCGAGATGAGTCCTGATTCCCCTGCACTGCGTGCAGAGCAATTCCGTATCCCACATCAAACGTGAAAAGAGCCTTGATTTCCTTGATGGCATTCCAGAGAAAACCCAAGATAACTTTTTCAAGTCTAGAGGAATCCTGAGGTCACTGTAGCAACACGAAAGGGCTCCGTGGACTCCAAATCAACACGAGATGAGAGCTTAGTCCCTGGCTTCGACTCAAGAGGAATACCAACTTTCCACATGCACCTCAAGAGGAGGCTTCTCTCAGCTACAGGTATGTGAGAGGGACCCTGAGTTTGTGGCCTCAATTGGAATGGACACCGAGATGCTCTGACTCGAAGTAAGGCCGGATATCCCTGCAGTGAATTGAATGCAGGCTCGTCTTGCATCTCCCAAGAAGAAGGGATGTCTGAATCCCCTGTGGAGTCCACACAGAAAGACCTAGTTCTCCGCCTCATCGCGACAGGAAGCCTCACATCCTTTGAAAACTCGAGAGGTCCGCGGAGATCAATGCTTCCAAAGTAGTCGATGCCTGACTCCTCTTGAAAATGGATAGGAGGCCCAGGATCCCTGTGGCTCGTGGAAAGGGAACCTGGGTCTCCCGCCTCACGAGGAGACGCGTCCCAATTGGCATGCCAAGACTGATGGAGAATCCCGAGTTGTCCCTCGCACCTAGGCAGGAGTCCAAAAGTCGCTGAACAAACACGTGTCTGGAGGGGCCCTCCCCGTCGTAACTCGAGAATATACCCCAGGTTCCGGCCGCAACTCGAGAAAAACCATGAGACTTCCCCCTCGCCGTGAGAAGAGGCCCGTTTGCCCTACACTGCGGGCAGAGAAATTCCGTGTTCCATATCGAACGAGAAAGGAGCCTTGATTTCCTTGATGGCACTCCAGAGAAAACCCAAGATCACTGTCTCAAGTCTAGAGGGATCCTGAGGTCACTGGAGCAACACGAAAGGGCTCCGTGAACCCCAAATCAACTCGAGATGAGAGCTTAGTCCCTGGCTTGGACTCAAGAGGAATACCAACTTTCCACAAGCACCTCAAGAGCAGGCTTCTCTCAGCTACAAGTATGTGAGAGGGACCCTGAGTTTGTGGCCTCAAGTGGAATGGACACCGAGATGCTCTGACTCGATGTAAGGCCGGATATCCCTGCAGTGAATTGAATGCAGGCTCGTCTTGCATCTCCCAAGATGAAGGGATGTCTGAATCAACATTGAAGACCACAGAGAAAGACCTAGTTCTCACCCTCATCGCGACCTGAGGCCTCACATCCTTTGAAAATTCAAGAGGTCCACAGAGATCAATGCTTCCAAAGGAGACGATGCCTGACTCATCTTGAAAATGGATAGGAGTCCCAGGATCCCTGTGCCACGTGGAGAGGGACCCTGGGTCTCCCGCCTCACGTGGAAACGCGTCCCAATTGCCATGCCAAGACTCGAGGAGAAAACCGAGGTGTCCCTCGCACCTAGGCAGGAGTCCTGACGTCGCTGAACAAACACGTGTCTGGAAGGGCCCTCCCCGTCGTAAATCGAGAATATACACCAGGTTCAGGCCGCAACTCGAGAACAACCATGAGACTTCCCCCTCGCCGCGAGATGAGGCCCGATTCCCCTGCACTGCCTGCAAAGCAATTCCGTGTTCCACATCAAACTAGAAAGGCCCCTTGATTTCCTTGATGGCACTCCAGAGAAAACCCAAGATCACTGTCTCAAGTCTAGAGGGATCCTGAGGTCACTGGAGCAACAGGAAAGGGCTCCGTGGAGCCCAAATCAACTCGAGATGAGAGCTTAGTCCCTGGCTTCGACTCAAGAGGAATACCAACTTTCCACAAGCACCTCAAGAGGAGGCTTCTCTCAACTACAGGTATGTGAGAGGGACCCTGAGTTTGTGGCCTCAAGTGGAATGGACACCGAGATGCTCTGACTCAAAGTAAGGCCGGATATCCCTACAGTGAATTGAATGCAGGCTCGTCTTGCATCTCCCAAGACGAACGGATGTCTGAATCCCCTGTGGAGACCACAGAGAAGACCTAGTTCTCCGCCTCATCGCGACCGGAGGCCTCACATCCTTTGAAAACTCGAGAGGTCCGCGGAGATCAATGCTTCCAAAGGAGACGATGCCTGACTCCTCTTGGAAATGGATAGGAGTCCCAGGATCCATGTGGCATGTGGAAAGGGAACCTGGGTCTCCCGCCTCACGTGGAGACGCGTCCCAATTGCCATGCCAAGACTCGAGGAGAATCCCGAGGTGTCCCTCGCACCTAGGCAGGAGTCCTGACGTTGCTGAACAAATAAATATCTGGAATTGCCCTCCCCGTCGTAACTCGAGAATATACACCAGGTTCCGGCCGCAACTCGAGAAAAACCATGAGACTTCCAGCTCGCCGCGAGATGAGGCCCGATTCCCCTGCACTGCGTGCAGAGCAATTCCGTGTTCCACATCAAACGTGAAAGGAGCCTTGATTTCCTTGATGGCACTCCAGAGAAAACAAAAGATCACTGTCTCAAGTCTAGAGGGATCCTGAGGTCACTGGAGCAACACGACAGGGCTCGGTGGACCCCAAATCTACTCGAGATGAGAGCTTAGTCCCTGGCTTCGAATCAAGAGGAATTCCAACTTTCCACAAGCACCTCAAGAGGAGTCTTCTCTCAGCCAGAGGTATGTGACAGGGACCCTGAGTTTGTGGCCTCATGTGGAATGGACAACGAGATGCACTGATTCGAAGTAAGGCCGGAGATCCCAGCAGTGAATTGAATGCAGGCTCGTCTTGCATCTCCCACGATGAAGGGATGTCTGAATCCCCTGTGGAGACCACAGAGAAAGACCTAGTTCTCCGCCTCATCGGGACTGGAGGCCTCACATCCTTTGAAAACTCGAGAGGTCCGCGGAGATCAATGCTTCCAAAGGAGACGATGCCTGACTCCTCTTGAAAATGGATAGGAGTCCCAGGATCCCTGTGGCACGTGGAAAGGGACCCTGGGTCTCCCGCCTCACGTGGAGACGCGTCCCAATTGCCATGCCAAGACTCGAGGAGAATACCGAGGTGTCCCTCGCACCTAGGCAGGAGTCCTGACGTCGCTGAACAAACACGTGTCTGGAAGGGCCCTCCCCGTCGTAACTCGAGAATATACCCCAGGTTCCGGCCGCAACTCGAGAAAAACCATGAGACGTCCCCCTCGGCGCGAAATTAGGCCCGATTCCCCTGCACTGCATGCAGAGCAATTCCGTGTTCCACATCAAACGTGAAAGGAGCCTTGATTTCCTTGATGGCACTCCAGAGAAAACCCAAGATCCCTGTCTCAAGTCTAGAGGGATCCTGAGGTCACTGGAGCAACAGGAAAGGGTTCCGTGGACCCCAAATCAACTCGAGATAAGAGCTTAGTCCCTGGCTTCGACTCAAGTGGAATACCAACTTTCCACAAGCACCTCAAGAGGAGGCTTCTCTCAGCTACAGGTATGTGAGAGGGACCCTGAGTTTGTGGCCTCAAGTCGAATGGACACCGAGATGCTCTGACTCGAAGTAAGGCCAGATATCCCTGCAGTGAATTAAGCGCAGGCTCGTCTTCCATCTCCCAAGACGAAGTGATGTCTGAATCCCTTGTGGAGACCACAGAGAAAGACCTAGTTCTCCGCCTCATCGAGACCGGAGGCCTCACATACTTTGAAAACTCGAGAGGTCCGTGGAGATCAATGCTTCCAAAGAGACGATGCCTGACTCCCCTCGAAAATGGATAGGAGTCCCAGGATCACTGTGGCACGTGAAAAGGGAACCTGGGTCTCCCGCCTCATGAAAGACGCGTCCCAAATGCCATGCTAAGACTTTAGGAGAATCCGAAAGTGTCCCTCGCACCTATCACGTGTCTGGAAGGGTCCTCCATGTCGTAACTCGAGAATATACTCCAGGTTCCCGCCGTAACTCGAGAAAAACCATGAGACTTCCCCCTCTTCGCGAGATGAGGCCCGATTCCTCTGCACGGCGTGCAGAGCAATTCCGTGTTACACATCAAACGTGAGAGGAGCATTGATTTCCTTGATGGCACTCCAGAGAAAACACAAGATCACTGTCTCAAGTCTAGAGGGATCCTGAGGTCACTGGAGCAACACGAAAGGGCTCCGTGGAAACCAAATCAACTCGAGATGAGAGCTTAGTCCCTGGCTTCGACTCAAGAGGAATACCAACTTTCCACAAGCACCTCAAGAGGAGGCTTCTCTCAGCTACAGGTATGTGAGAGTGACCCTGAATGTGTGGCCTCAAGTGGAATGAACACCGAGATGCTCTGTCTCGAAGTAAGGCCGGATATCCCTTCAGTGAATTTAATGCCGGCTGGTCTTGAATCTCCCAAGTCGAAGGGATGTCTGAATCCCCTGTGGAGACCACAGAGAAAGACCTAGTTCTCCGCCTCATCGCGAACGGAGGCCTCACATCCTTTGAAAACTCAAGAGGTCCGCGGAGATCAATGCTTCCAAAGGAGACGATGCCTGACTCCTCTTGAAAATGGTTAGGAGTCCCAGGATCTGTGGGGCACGTGGAAAGGGACACTGGGTCTCCCGACTCACGTGGAGAGGCGTCCCAATTGCCATGCCAAGACTCGAGGAGAATCCCGAAGTGTCCCTCCCTCCTAGGCAGGAGTCCTGACATCTCTGAACAAACACGTGTCTGGAAGGGCCCTCCCTATCGTAACTCGAGAATATACCTCAGGTTCCGGCCGCAACTCGAGAAAAACCATGAGACTTCCCACTCGCCGCGAGATGAGGCCCGATTCCCCTGCACTGCGTGCAGAGCAATTCCGTGCTCCACATCAGACGTGAAAGGAGCCTTGATTTCCTTGATGGCACTCCAGAGAAAACCCAAGATCACTGTCTCAAGTCTAGAGGGATCCTGAGGTCACTGGAGCAACACGAAAGGGCTATGTGGACCCCAAATCAACTCGAGATGAGAGCTTAGTCCCTGGCTTCGACTCAAGAGGAATACCAACTTTCCACAAGCACCTCAAGAGGAGGCTTCTCTCAGCTACAGGTATGTGAGCGGGACCCTGAGTTAGTGGCCTCAAGTGGAATGGACACCGAGATGCTCTGACTCGAAGTAAGGTCGGATATCCCTGCAGTGAATTGAATGCAGGCTCATCTTGCATCTCCCAAGACGAAGGGATGTCTGAATCCCCCGTGGAGACCACAGAGAAAGACCTAGTTCTCCGCCTCATCGAGACCGGAGGCCTCACATACTTTGAAAACTCGAGAGGTCCGTGGAGATCATTGCTTCCAAAGAGACGATGCCTGACTCCCCTCGAAAATGGATAGGAGTCCCAGGATCACTGTGGCACGTGAAAAGGGAACCTGGGTCTCCCGCCTCATGAAAGACGCGTCCCAAATGCCATGCCAAGACTTTAGGAGAATCCGAAGGTGTCCCTCGCACCTATCACGTGTCTGGAAGGGTCCTCCATGTCGTAACTCGAGAATATACTCCAGGTTCCCGCCGCAACTCGAGAAAAACCATCAGACTTCCCATTCGCCCCGAGATGAGGCCCGATTCCCTAGCACTGGGTGCAGAGCAATAACGTGTTCCACATCAAATGTGAACGGAGCCTTGATTTCCTTGATGGCACTCCAGAGAAAACCCAAGATCACTGTCTCAAGTCTAGAGCGATCCTGAGGTAACTGGAGCAGTACGAAAATGCTCCGTGGACCATAAATCAACTCGAGATGAGAGCTTAGTCCCTGGCTTCAACCCAGGAAGAATACCAACTTTCCACAAGCACCACAAGAGGAGGCTTCTCTCAGCTACAGTTATGTGAGAGGGACCCTGAGTTTGTGGCCTCAAGTGGAATGGACACCGAGATGCTCTGACTCGAAGTAAGGCCGGATATCCCTGCAGTGAATTGAATGCAGGCTCGTCTTACATCTCCCAAGACGAAGGGATGTCTGAATCACCTGTGGAGACCACAGAGAAAGACCTAGTTCTCCGCCTCATCGCGACCGGAGGCCTCACATCCTTTGAAAATTCGAGAGGTCCGCAGATATCAATGCTTCCATAGAAGACGATGCCTGACTTCTCTTGAAAATGGATAGGAGTCCCAGTAGGCCTGTGGAACGTGGAAAGGGACCCTGGGTCTCCCGCCTCACGTGGAGACGCGTCCCAATTGCCATGCCAAGACTCGAGGAGAAGCCCGAGGTGTCCCTTGCACCTAGGCAGGAGTCCTGACGTGGCTGAACAAACACGTGTCTGGAAGGGCCTTCCCCGTGGTAACTCGAGAATATACCCCAGGTTCGGTCCGCAACTCGAGAAAAACCATGAGACTTCCCCCTCGCCGCGAGATGAGGCCCGATTACCCTGCACTGCGTGCAGAGTAATTCCGTATTCCACATCAAACGTGAAAGGAGCCTTGATTTCCTTGATGGCACTCCAGAGAAAACCCAAGATCACTTTCTCAATTCTAGAGGGATCCTGAGGTCACTGGAGCAACTCGAAAGGGCTCCGTGGACCCCAAATCAACTCGAGATGAGAGCTTAGTCCCTGGCTTCGACTCAAGAGGATTACCAATTTTCGACAAGCACCTCAAGAGGAGGCTTCTCTCAGCTACAGGTAGGTGAGAGGGACCCTGAGTTTGTGGCCTCAAGTGGAATGGACACCGAGATGCTCTGACTCGAAGTAAGGCCGAATATCCCTGCAGTGAAGTGAATGCAGGTTCATCTTGCATCTCCCAAGACGAAGGGATGTCTGAATCCCCTGTGGAGACCACAGAGAAAGACCTAGTTCTCCGCCTCATCGCGACCGGACGCCTCACATCCTTTGAAAACTCGAGAGGTCCGCGAAGATCAATGCTTCCAAAGGAGACGATGCGTGACTCCTCTTGAAAATGGATAGGAGTCCCAGGATCCCTGTGGCACGTGGAAAGGGACCCTGGGTCTCCCGCCTCACGTGGAGACGCGTCCCAATTGCCATGCCAAGACTCGAGGAGAATCCCGAGGTGTCCCTCGCACCTAGGCCCGAGTCCTGGCGTCGCTGAACAAACACATGTCTGGAAGGGCTCTCCCCGTCGTAACTCGAGAATATACCCCAGGGTCCATTCGCAACTCGAGAAAAATCATTAGACTTCCCCCTCGCCCCGAGATGAGGCCCGATTCCGTGCACTGCGTGCAGAGCAATTCCGTGTTCCACATCAAATGTGAACGGAGCCTTGATTTCCTTGATGGCACTCCAGAGAAAACCCAAGATCACTGTCTCAAGTCTAGAGGGATCCTGAGGTCACTGGAGCAACACGAAAGGGCTCCGTGGACCCCAAATCAAGTCGAGATGAGAGCTTATTCCCTGGCTTAGACTCAAGAGGAATACCAACTTTCCACAAGCACCTCAAGAGGAGTTTTCTCTCAGTTACAGGTATGTGAGAGGGACCCTGAGTTTGTGATCTCAAGTGGAATGGACACCGAGATGCTCTGACTCGAAGTTAGGCCGGATATCCCTGCAGTGAATTGAATGCAGGCTCGTCTACCATCTCCCAAGATGAAGGGATATCTGAATCCACTGTGGAGAACACCGAGAAAGACCCAGTCCTCCGCCTCATCGCGACCGTAGGCCTCACATCGTTTGAAAACTTGAGAGGTTCGCGGAGATCAATGCTTCCAAAGGAGTCGATGCCTGACTCCTCTTGAAAATGGATAGGAGTCCCAGGATCCCTGTGGCACGTGGAAAGGGACCCTGGGTTTCCCGCCTCACGTGGAGACGAGTCCCAATTGCCATGCCAAGACTCGAGGAGAATCCCGAAGTGTCCCTCGCACCTAGACAGGAGTCCTGACGTCGCTGAACAAACACGTGTCTGGAAGGAACCTCCCCGTCGTAACTCGAGAATATACACCAGGTTCCGGCCGCAACTCGAGAAAAACCATGAGACTTCCCCCTCGCCGCGAGATGAGGCCCGATTCCCCTGCACTGCGTGGAGAGCAATTCCGTGTTCCACATCAAACGTGAAAGGAGCCTTGATTTCCTTGATGGCACTCCAGAGAAAACCCAAGATCACTGTCTCAAGTCTAAAGGGATCCTGAGGTCACTGGAACAACACGAAAGGGCTCCGTGGACCCCAAATCAACTCAAGATGAGAGCTTAGTCCCTGGCTTCGACTCAAGAGGAATACCAACTTTCCACAAACACCTCAAGAGGAGGCTTCTCTCAGCTACAGGTATGTGAGATGGACCCTGAGTTTGTGGCTTCAAGTGGAATGGACACCGAGATGCTCTGACTCTAATTAAGGCTTGATATGCCTGCAGTGAATTGAATGCAGGCTCGTCTTGCATCTCCCAAGACGAAGGGATGTCTGAATCCCCTGTGGAGACCACAAAGAAAGACCTAATTCTCCGCCTCATCGCGACCGGAGGCCTCACATCCTTTGAAAACTCGAGAGGTCTGCGGAGGTCAATGCTTCCAAAGGAGACGATGCCTGACTCCTCTTGAAATTGGATAGGAGTCCCAGGATCCCTGTGGCACGTGGAAAGGGACCCTGGGTCTCCCGCCTCACGTGGAGACGCGACCCAATTGCCATGCCAAGACTCGAGGAGAATCCCGAGGTGTCCCTCGCACCTAGGCAGGAGCCCTGACGTCGCTGAACAAACACATGTCTGGAAGGGCCCTCCCTGTCGTAACTCGAGAATATACCCCAGGTTCCGACCGCATCTCGAGAAAAACCATGAGACTTCCCCCTCACCGCGACATGAGGCCCGATTCCCCTGCACTGCGTGCAGAGCAATTCCGTGTTCCACATCAAACGTTAATGGAGCCTTGATTTCCTTGATGGCACTCCAGAGAAAAGCCAAGATCACTGTCACAAGTCTAGAGGGATCCTGAGGTCACTGGAGCAACACGAAAGGGCTCCGTGGACCCCAAATCAACTCGAGATGAGATCTTAGTCCCTGGCTTCGACTCAAGAGGAATACCAACTTTCCACAAGCACCTCAAGAGGAGGCTTCTCTCAGCTACAGGTATGTGAGAGGGAAACTGAGTTTCTGGCCTCAAGTGGAATGGACACCGAGATGCTCTGACTCGAAGTAAGGCCGGATATCCCTGCAGTGAATTGAATGCAGGCTCGTCTTGCATCTCCAAAGACGAAGGGATGTCTGAATCCCCTGTGGAGACCACAGAGAAAGAACTAGTCCTCCGCCTCATCGCCACCGGAGGCCTCACATACTTTGAAAACTCGAGAGGTCCGCGGAGATCAATGCTTCCAAAAGAGACGATGCCTGACTCCTCTTGTAAATGGATAGGAGTCCCAGGATCCCTGTGGCTCGTGGAAAGGGACCCTTGGTCTCCCGCGTCATATGAAGAGGCGTCCCAATTGCCATGCCAAGACTCGAGGAGAACCCTGAGGTGTCCCTTGCACCTAGGCAGCAGTCCTTACTTCGCTGAAGAAACACGTGTCTGGAAGGGCCCTCCCCGTCGTAACTCGAGAATATACCCCAGGTTCCGGCCGCAAACCGAGAAAAACCATTAGAGTTCCCCCTCGCCGCGAGATGAGGCCCGATTCCCCTGCACTGCATGCAGAGCAATTCCGTGTTCCACATCAAACGTGAAAGGAGCCTTGATTTCCTTGATGGCACTCCAGAGAAAACCCAAGATCACTGTCTCAAGTCTAGAGGGATCCTGAGGTCACTGGAGCAACAAGAAAGGGCTCCGTGGAAAACAAGTCAACTCGAGATGAGAGCTTAGTCCCTGGCTTCGCCTCAAGAGGAATACCAACTTTCCACAAGCACCTCAAGAGGAGGCTTCTCTCAGCTACAGGTATGTGAGAGGGACCCTGAGTTTGTGGCCTCAAGTGGAATGGACACCGAGATGCTCTGACTAGAAGTAAGGCCGGATATCTCTGCATTGAATTGAAAGCAGGCTAGTCTTTCATCTCCCAAGACGATGGGATGTCTGAATCCCCTGTGGAGACCACAGAGAAAGAAATAGTTCTCCACCTCATCGCTACCAAAGGCCTCACATCCTTTGAAAATTCGAGAGGTCCGCGGAGATCAATGCTTCGAAAGGAAACGATGCCTGACTCCTCTTGAAAATAGATAGGAGTCCCAGGATCCCTGTGGCACGTGGAAAGGGAGCCTAGGTCTCCCGCCTCACGTGGAGACGCGTCCCAATTGCCATGCCAAGCCTCGGGAAAATACCGAGGTGTCCATCGAACGTAGGCATTGGTTCTGACGTCGCTGAACAAACACGTGTCTGGAAGGGCACCCCCCGTCGTAACTCGAGAATATACCCCAGGTTCCGGCCGCAACTCGAGAAAAACCATAAGACTTCCCCCTCGCCGTGAGATGAGGACCGATTCCCCTGCACTGCGTGCAGAGCAATTCCGTGTTCCACATCAAACGTGAAAGGAGCCTTGATTTCCTTGATGGCACTCCAGAGAAAACCCAAGATCACTGTCTCAAGTATAGAGGGATCCTGAGGTCAATGGAGCAACACGAAAGGGCTCCGTGGACCCCAAATCAACTCGAGATGAGAGCTTAGTCCCTGGCTTCAACTCAAGGGGAATACCAACTTTCAACAAGCACGTCAAGAGGAGGCTTCTCTCAGCTACAGGTATGTGAGAGGGACCATGAGTTTCTGGCCTCAAGTGGAATGGAAACCGAGATGCTCTGACTCGAAGTAAGGACAGATATCCCTGCAGTGAATTGGATGCTGGCTCGTCTTCCATCTCCCAAGACGAAGGGATGTCTGAATCCCCTGTGGAGACCACAGAGAAAGATCTAGTTCTCGCCACATTGCGCCCGGAGTACTCACATCGTTTGAAAACTCGAGAGGTCCGCAGAGATCAATGCTTCCAAAGGAGACGATGCCTGACTCCTGTTGAAAATGGATAGGAGTCCCAGGATCCCTGTGGCACGTGGAAAGGGATCCTGGGTCTCCCGCGTCACGTGGAGACGCGTCCCAATTGCCATGCCAAGATTCGAGGAGAATCCTGAGGTGTCCCTCACACCTAGGCAGGAGTTCTGACGTCGCTGAACAAACACGTGTCTGGAAGGGCCCTCCCCGTCGTAACTCGAGAATATACCCCAGGTTCTGGCTGCAACTCGAGAAAAACCATGAGACTTCCCCCTCGCCGCGAGATGAGGCCCGATTCCCCTGCACTGCGTGCAGAGCAACACCGTGTTCCACATCAAACGTGAAAGGATACTTGATTTCCTTGATGGCACTCCAGAGAAAACCCAAGATCACTGTCTCAAGTCTAGAGAGATCCTGAGGTCACTGTAGCAACACGAAAGGGCTCCGTGGACCCCAAATCAACTCGAGATGAGACCTTAGTCTCTGGATTCGACTCAAGAGGAATACCAACTTTCCACAATCACCTCAAGAGGAGGCTTCTCTCAGCTACAGGTATGTGAGAGGGACCCTGAGTTTGTGGCCTCAAGTGGAATGGACACCGAGATGCTCTGACTCGAAGTAAGGCCGGATATCCCTGCAGTGAATTGAATGCAGGCTCGTCTTGCATCTCCCAAGACGAAGTGATGTTTGATTCCCCTGTGGAGACCACAGAGAAAGAACTAGTCCTCCGCCTCATCGCGACCGGAGGCCTCACATCCTTTGAAAACTCGAGAGGTCCGCGGAGATCAATGCTTCCAAAGGAGACGATGACTGACTCCTCTTGTAAATGGATAGGAGTCCCAGGATCCCTGTGGCTCGTGGAAAGGGACACTGGGTCTCCCGCCTCACATGGAGAGGCGTCCCAATTGCCATGCCAAGACACGAGGAGAACCCCGAGGTGTCCATCGCACCTAGGCAGGAGTCCTCACTTCGCTGAAGAAACACGTGTCTGTAAGGGCCCTCCCCGTCGTAACTCGAGAATATACCCCAGGTTCCGGCCGCAACTCGAGAAAAACCATTAGAGTTCCCCCTCGCCGCGAGATGAGGCCCGATTCCCCTGCACTGCGTGCAGAGCAATTCCGTGTTCCACATCAAACGTGAAAGGAGCCTTGATTTCCTTGATGGCACTCCAGAGAAAACCCAAGATCACTGTCTCAAGTCTAGAGGGATCCAGAGGTCACTGGAGCAACACGAAAGGGCTCCGTGGACCCCAAATCAAGTCGAGATGAGAGCTTATTCCCTGGCTTAGACTCAAGAGGAATCCCAACTTTCCACAAGCACCTCAAGAGGAGATTTCTCTCAGTTACAGGTATGTGAGAGGGACCCTGAGTTTGTGACCTCAAGTGGAATGGACACCGAGATGCTCTGACTCGAAGTAAGGCCGGATATCCCTGCAGTGAATTGAATGCAGGCTCGTCTTGCAACTCCCAAGACGAAGGGATGTCTGAATCCACTGTGGAGAACACCGAGAAAGACCCAGTCCTCCGCCTCATCGCGACCGTAGGCCTCACATCCTTTGAAAACTTGAGAGGTCCGTGGAGATCAATGCTTCCAAAGGAGTCGATGCCTGACTCCTCTTGAAAATGGATAGGAGTCCCAGAATCCCTGTGGCACGTGGAAAGGGACCCCGGGTCTCCCGCCTCACGTGGAGACGCGTCCCAATTGCCATGCCAAGACTCGAGGAGAATCCCGAGGTGTCCCTCGCACCTAGGCAGGAGTCCTGACGTAGCTGAACAAACAGGTGTCTGGAAGGGCCCTCCCCGTCGTAACTCGAGAATATACCCCAGGTTCCGGCCGCAACTCGAGAAAAACCATGAGACTTCCCCCTCGCCGCGAGATGAGGCCTGATTCCCCTGCACTGCGTGCAGAGCAATTCCGTGTTCCACATCAAACGTGAAAGGAGCCTTGATTTCCTTGATGGCACTCCAGAGAAAACCCAAGATCACTGTCTCAAGTCTAGAGGGATCCTGAGGTCACTGGAGCAACACGAAAGGGCTCCGTGGACCCCAAATCAAGTCGAGATGAGAGCTTATTCCCTGGCTTAGACTCAAGAGGAATCCCAACTTTCCACAAGCACCCCAGGAGGAGATTTCTCTCACTTACAGGTATGTGAGATGGACCCTGAGTTTGTGGCCTCAAGTGGAATGGACACCGAGATGCTCTGACTCTAATTAAGGCTGGATATCCCTGCAGTGAATTGAATGCAGGCTCGTCTTGCATCTCCCAAGACGAAGGGATGTCTGAATCCCCTGTGGAGACCACAAATAAAGACCTAATTCTCCGCCTCATCGCGACCGGAGGCCTCACATCCTTTGAAAACTCGAGAGGTTCGCGGAGATAAATGCTTCCAAAGGAGACGATGCCTGACTCCTCTTGAAAATGGATAGGAGTCCCAGGATCCGTGTGGCACGTGGAAAGGGACACTGGGTCTCCCGCCTCACGTGGAGACGCGTCCCCATTGCCATGCCAAGACTCGAGGAGAATCCCGAGGTGTCCTCCCACCTAGGCAGGAGTCCTGACGTCGCTGAACAAACACGTGTCTGGAAGGGCCCTCCCCGTCGTAACTCGAGAATATACCCCAGGTTCCGGCCGCAACTCGAGAAAAACCATGAGACTTCCCCCTCGCCGCGAGAAGAGGCCCGATTCCCCTGCACTGCGTGCAGAGCAATTCCGTGTTCCACATCAAACGTGAAAGGAGCCTTGATTTCCTTGATGGCACTCCAGAGAAAACCCAAGATCACTGTCTCAATTCTAGAGGGATCCTGAGGTCACTGGAGCAACACGAAATTTCTCCGTGGACCCCAAATCAACTTGAGATGAGAGCTTAGTCCCTGGATTCGACTGAAGAGGAATACCAACTTTCCACAAGCACCTCAAGAGGAGGCTTCTCTCAGGTACAGGTATGTGAGAGGGACCCTGAGTTTGTGGCCTCAAGTGGAATGGACACCGAGATACTCTGACTCGAAATAAGGCCGGATATCCCTGCAGTGAATTGAATGCAGGCTCGACTTGCATCTCCAAAGACGAAGGGATGTCTGAATCCCCTGTGGAGACGACAGAGAAAGACCTAGTCCTCCGCCTCATCGCGACCGGAGGCGTCACATCCTTTGAAAACTCGACAGGTCTGCGGAGATCAATGCTTCCAAAGGAGACGATGCCTGACTCCTCTTGAAAATGGATAGGAGTCCCAGGATCCCTGTGGCACGTGGAAAGGGACCCTGGGTCTCCCGCCTCACGTGGAGACTCGTCCCAATTGCCATGCCAAGACTCGAGGAGAATCCCGAGGTGTCCCTCGCACCTAGGCAGGAGTCCTGACGTAGCTGAACAAACAGGTGTCTGGAAGGGCCCTCCCCGTCGTAACTCGAGAATATACCCCAGGTTCCGGCCGCAACTCGAGAAAAACCATGAGACTTCCCCCTCGCCGCGAGATGAGGCCTGATTCCCCTGCACTGCGTGCAGAGCAATTCCGTGTTCCACATCAAACGTGAAAGTTCCTTGATTTCCTTGATGGCACTCCAGAGAAAACCCAAGATCACTGTCTCAAGTCTAGAGGGATCCTGAGGTCACTGGAGCAAAACGAAAGGGCTCCGTGGACCCCAAATCAACTCGAGATGAGAGATTAGTCCCTGGCTTCGACTCAAGAGGAATACCAACTTTCCACCAGCACCTCAAGAGGAGGCTTCTCTCAGCTACAGGTTTGTGAGAGGGACCCTGAGTTTGTGGCCTCAAGTGGAATGGACAACGAGATGCTCTGACTCGAAGTAAGGCCGGATATCCCTGCAGTGAATTGAATGCAGGCTCGTCTTGCATCTCCCAAGAAGAAGGGATGTCTGAATCCCCTGTGGAGACCACAGAGAAAGACCTAGTTCTCCGCCTCATCGCGACCGGAGGCCTCACATCCTTTGAAAACTCGAGAGGTCCGCGGAGATCAAGGCTTCCAAAGGAGACAATGCCTGACTCCTCTTGAAAATGGATAGGAGTCCCAGGATCCCTGTGGCACGTGGAAAGGGACCCTGGGTCTTCCGCCTCACGTGGAGACGCGTCCCAATTGCCATGCCAAGATTCGAGAAGAATCCCGAGGTGTCCCTCGCACCTAGGCAGGAGTCCTGACGTCGCTGAACAAACACGTGTGTGGAAGGGCCCTCCCCGTCGTAACTCGAGAATATACTACAGGTTCCGGCCGCAACTCGAGAAAAACCATGAGACTTACCCCTCGCCGCGAGATGAGGCCCGATTCCCCTGCACTGCGTGGAGAGCAATTCCGTGTTCCACATCAAACGTGAAAGGAGTCTTGATTTCCTTGATGGCACTCCAGAGAAAACCCAAGATCACTGTCTCAAGTCTAAAGGGATCCTGAGGTCACTGGAACAACACGAAAGGGCTCCGTGGACCCCAAATCAACTCAAGATGAGAGCTTAGTCCCTGGCTTCGACTCAAGAGGAATACCAACTTTCCACAAACACCTCAAGAGGAGGCTTCTCTCAGCTACAGGTATGTGAGATGGACCCTGAGTTTGTGGCTTCAAGTGGAATGGACACCGAGATGCTCTGACTCTAATTAAGGCTTGATATGCCTGCAGTGAATTGAATGCAGGCTCGTCTTGCATCTCCCAAGACGAAGGGATGTCTGAATCCCCTGTGGAGACCACAAAGAAAGACCTAATTCTCCGCCTCATCGCGACCGGAGGCCTCACATCCTTTGAAAACTCGAGAGGTCTGCGGAGGTCAATGCTTCCAAAGGAGACGATGCCTGACTCCTCTTGAAATTGGATAGGAGTCCCAGGATCCCTGTGGCACGTGGAAAGGGACCCTGGGTCTCCCGCCTCACGTGGAGACGCGACCCAATTGCCATGCCAAGACTCGAGGAGAATCCCGAGGTGTCCCTCGGACCTAGGCAGGAGCCCTGACGTCGCTGAACAAACACATGTCTGGAAGGGCCCTCCCTGTCGTAACTCGAGAATATACCCCAGGTTCCGACCGCATCTCGAGAAAAACCATGAGACTTCCCCCTCACCGCGACATGAGGCCCGATTCCCCTGCACTGCGTGCAGAGCAATTCCGTGTTCCACATCAAACGTTAATGGAGCCTTGATTTCCTTGATGGCACTCCAGAGAAAAGCCAAGATCACTGTCACAAGTCTAGAGGGATCCTGAGGTCACTGGAGCAACACGAAAGGGCTCCGTGGACCCCAAATCAACTCGAGATGAGATCTTAGTCCCTGGCTTCGACTCAAGAGGAATACCAACTTTCCACAAGCACCTCAAGAGGAGGCTTCTCTCAGCTACAGGTATGTGAGAGGGAAACTGAGTATCTGGCCTCAAGTGGAATGGACACCGAGATGCTCTGACTTGAAGTAAGGCCGGATATCCCTGCAGTGAATTGAATGCAGGCTCGTCTTGCATCTCCAAAGACGAAGGGATGTCTGAATCCCCTGTGGAGACCACAGAGAAAGAACTAGTCCTCCGCCTCATCGCCACCGGAGGCCTCACATACTTTGAAAACTCGAGAGGTCCGCGGAGATCAATGCTTCCAAAGGAGACGATGCCTGACTCCTCTTGTAAATGGATAGGAGTCCCAGGATCCCTGTGGCTCGTGGAAAGGGACCCTTGGTATCCCGCGTCATATGAAGAGGCGTCCCAATTGCCATGCCAAGACTCGAGGAGAACCCTGAGGTGTCCCTCGCACCTAGGCAGGAGTCCTGACGTCGCTGAACAAACACGTGTCTGGAAGGGCCCTCCCCGTCGTAACTCGAGAATATACCCCAGGTTCCGGCCGCAACTCGAGAAAAACCATGAGACTTCCCCCTCGCCGCGAGAAGAGGCCCGATACCCCTGCACTGCGTGCAGAGCAATTCCGTGTTCCACATCAATCGTGAAAGGAGCCTTGATTTCCTTGATGGCACTCCAGAGAAAACCCAAGATCACTGTCTCAATTCTAGAGGGATCCTGAGGTCACTGGAGCAACACGAAATTTCTCCGTGGACCCCAAATCAACTTGAGATGAGAGCTTAGTCCCTGGCTTCGACTGAAGAGGAATACCAACTTTCCACAAGCACCTCAAGAGGAGGCTTCTCTCAGGTACAGGTATGTGAGAGGGACCCTGAGTTTGTGGCCTCAAGTGGAATGGACACCGAGATACTCTGACTCGAAATAAGGCCGGATATCCCTGCAGTGAATTGAATGCAGGCTCGACTTGCATCTCCAAAGACGAAGGGATGTCTGAATCCCCTGTGGAGACGACAGAGAAAGACCTAGTCCTCCGCCTCATCGCGACCGGAGGCGTCACATCCTTTGAAAACTCGACAGGTCTGCGGAGATCAATGCTTCCAAAGGAGACGATGCCTGACTCCTCTTGAAAATGGATAGGAGTCCCAGGATCCCTGTGGCACGTGGAAAGGGACCCTGGGTCTCCCGCCTCACGTGGAGACTCGTCCCAATTGCCATGCCAAGACTCGAGGAGAATCCCGAGGTGTCCCTCGCACCTAGGCAGGAGTCCTGACGTAGCTGAACAAACAGGTGTCTGGAAGGGCCCTCCCCGTCGTAACTCGAGAATATACCCCAGGTTCCGGCCGCAACTCGAGAAAAACCATGAGACTTCCCCCTCGCCGCGAGATGAGGCCTGATTCCCCTGCACTGCGTGCAGAGCAATTCCGTGTTCCACATCAAACGTGAAAGGAGCCTTGATTTCCTTGATGGCACTCCAGAGAAAACCCAAGATCACTGTCTCAAGTCTAGAGGGATCCTGAGGTCACTGGAGCAAAACGAAAGGGCTCCGTGGACCCCAAATCAACTCGAGATGAGAGATTAGTCCCTGGCTTCGACTCAAGAGGAATACCAACTTTCCACCAGCACCTCAAGAGGAGGCTTCTCTCAGCTACAGGTTTGTGAGAGGGACCCTGAGTTTGTGGCCTCAAGTGGAATGGACACCGAGATGCTCTGACTCGAAGTAAGGCCGGATATCCCTGCAGTGAATTGAATGCAGGCTCGTCTTGCATCTCCCAAGAAGAAGGGATGTCTGAATCCCCTGTGGAGACCACAGAGAAAGACCTAGTTCTCCGCCTCATCGCGACCGGAGGCCTCACATCCTTTGAAAACTCGAGAGGTCCGCGGAGATCAAGGCTTCCAAAGGAGACAATGCCTGACTCCTCTTGAAAATGGATAGGAGTCCCAGGATCCCTGTGGCACGTGGAAAGGGACACTGGGTCTTCCGCCTCACGTGGAGACGCGTCCCAATTGCCATGCCAAGATTCGAGAAGAATCCCGAGGTGTCCCTCGCACCTAGGCAGGAGTCCTGACGTCGCTGAACAAACACGTGTGTGGAAGGGCCCTCCCCGTCGTAACTCGAGAATATACTACAGGTTCCGGCCGCA
The DNA here is from genome assembly GCF_033118175.1 of Dama dama. NCBI lineage: Eukaryota > Metazoa > Chordata > Mammalia > Artiodactyla > Cervidae > Dama > Dama dama. Next base: position 4,697,824 of record NC_083697.1, on the reverse strand, counting down.
ACTCGAGAAAAACCATGAGACTTACCCCTCGCCGCGAGATGAGGCCCGATTCCCCTGCACTGCGTGGAGAGCAATTCCGTGTTCCACATCAAACGTGAAAGGAGCCTTGATTTCCTTGATGGCACTCCAGAGAAAACCCAAGATCACTGTCTCAAGTCTAAAGGGATCCTGAGGTCACTGGAACAACACGAAAGGGCTCCGTGGACCCCAAATCAACTCAAGATGAGAGCTTAGTCCCTGGCTTCGACTCAAGAGGAATACCAACTTTCCACAAACACCTCAAGAGGAGGCTTCTCTCAGCTACAGGTATGTGAGATGGACCCTGAGTTTGTGGCTTCAAGTGGAATGGACACCGAGATGCTCTGACTCGAAGTAAGGCTTGATATGCCTGCAGTGAATTGAATGCAGGCTCGTCTTGCATCTCCCAAGACGAAGGGATGTCTGAATCCCCTGTGGAGACCACAAAGAAAGACCTAATTCTCCGCCTCATCGCGACCGGAGGCCTCACATCCTTTGAAAACTCGAGAGGTCTGCGGAGGTCAATGCTTCCAAAGGAGACGATGCCTGACTCCTCTTGAAATTGGATAGGAGTCCCAGGATCCCTGTGGCACGTGGAAAGGGACCCTGGGTCTCCCGCCTCACGTGGAGACGCGACCCAATTGCCATGCCAAGACTCGAGGAGAATCCCGAGGTGTCCCTCGCACCTAGGCAGGAGCCCTGACGTCGCTGAACAAACACATGTCTGGAAGGGCCCTCCCTGTCGTAACTCGAGAATATACCCCAGGTTCCGATCGCATCTCGAGAAAAACCATGAGACTTCCCCCTCACCGCGACATGAGGCCCGATTCCCCTGCACTGCGTGCAGAGCAATTCCGTGTTCCACATCAAACGTTAATGGAGCCTTGATTTCCTTGATGGCACTCCAGAGAAAAGCCAAGATCACTGTCACAAGTCTAGAGGGATCCTGAGGTCACTGGAGCAACACGAAAGGGCTCCGTGGACCCCAAATCAACTCGAGATGAGATCTTAGTCCCTGGCTTCGACTCAAGAGGAATACCAACTTTCCACAAGCACCTCAAGAGGAGGCTTCTCTCAGCTACAGGTATGTGAGAGGGAAACTGAGTTTCTGGCCTCAAGTGGAATGGACACCGAGATGCTCTGACTCGAAGTAAGGCCGGATATCCCTGCAGTGAATTGAATGCAGGCTCGTCTTGCATCTCCAAAGACGAAGGGATGTCTGAATCCCCTGTGGAGACCACAGAGAAAGAACTAGTCCTCCGCCTCATCGCCACCGGAGGCCTCACATACTTTGAAAACTCGAGAGGTCCGCGGAGATCAATGCTTCCAAAGGAGACGATGCCTGACTCCTCTTGTAAATGGATAGGAGTCCCAGGATCCCTGTGGCTCGTGGAAAGGGACCCTTGGTCTCCCGCGTCATATGAAGAGGCGTCCCAATTGCCATGCCAAGACTCGAGGAGAACCCTGAGGTGTCCCTCGCACCTAGGCAGCAGTCCTTACTTCGCTGAAGAAACACGTGTCTGGAAGGGCCCTCCCCGTCGTAACTCGAGAATATACCCCAGGTTCCGGCCGCAAACCGAGAAAAACCATTAGAGTTCCCCCTCGCCGCGAGATGAGGCCCGATTCCCCTGCACTGCATGCAGAGCAATTCCGTGTTCCACATCAAACGTGAAAGGAGCCTTGATTTCCTTGATGGCACTCCAGAGAAAACCCAAGATCACTGTCTCAAGTCTAGAGGGATCCTGAGGTCACTGGAGCAACAAGAAAGGGCTCCGTGGAAAACAAGTCAACTCGAGATGAGAGCTTAGTCCCTGGCTTCGACTCAAGAGGAATACCAACTTTCCACAAGCACCTCAAGAGGAGGCTTCTCTCAGCTACAGGTATGTGAGAGGGACCCTGAGTTTGTGGCCTCAAGTGGAATGGACACCGAGATGCTCTGACTAGAAGTAAGGCCGGATATCTCTGCATTGAATTGAAAGCAGGCTAGTCTTTCATCTCCCAAGACGAAGGGATGTCTGAATCCCCTGTGGAGACCACAGAGAAAGAAATAGTTCTCCACCTCATCGCTACCAAAGGCCTCACATCCTTTGAAAATTCGAGAGGTCCGCGGAGATCAATGCTTCGAAAGGAAACGATGCCTGACTCCTCTTGAAAATAGATAGGAGTCCCAGGATCCCTGTGGCACGTGGAAAGGGAGCCTAGGTCTCCCGCCTCACGTGGAGACGCGTCCCAATTGCCATGCCAAGCCTCGGGGAAATACCGAGGTGTCCATCGAACGTAGGCATTGGTTCTGACGTCGCTGAACAAACACGTGTTTGGAAGGGCACCCCCCGTCGTAACTCGAGAATATACCCCAGGTTCCGGCCGCAACTCGAGAAAAACCATAAGACTTCCCCCTCGCCGTGAGATGAGGACCGATTCCCCTGCACTGCGTGCAGAGCAATTCCGTGTTCCACATCAAACGTGAAAGGAGCCTTGATTTCCTTGATGGCACTCCAGAGAAAACCCAAGATCACTGTCTCAAGTATAGAGGGATCCTGAGGTCAATGGAGCAACACGAAAGGGCTCCGTGGACCCCAAATCAACTCGAGATGAGAGCTTAGTCCCTGGCTTCAACTCAAGGGGAATACCAACTTTCAACAAGCACGTCAAGAGGAGGCTTCTCTCAGCTACAGGTATGTGAGAGGGACCATGAGTTTCTGGCCTCAAGTGGAATGGAAACCGAGATGCTCTGACTCGAAGTAAGGACAGATATCCCTGCAGTGAATTGGATGCAGGCTCGTCTTCCATCTCCCAAGACGAAGGGATGTCTGAATCCCCTGAGGAGACCACAGAGAAAGATCTAGTTCTCGCCACATTGCGCCCGGAGTACTCACATCGTTTGAAAACTCGAGAGGTCCGCAGAGATCAATGCTTCCAAAGGAGACGATGCCTGACTCCTGTTGAAAATGGATAGGAGTCCCAGGATCCCTGTGGCACGTGGAAAGGGATCCTGGGTCTCCCGCGTCACGTGGAGACGCGTCCCAATTGCCATGCCAAGATTCGAGGAGAATCCTGAGGTGTCCCTCACACCTAGGCAGGAGTTCTGACGTCGCTGAACAAACACGTGTCTGGAAGGGCCCTCCCCGTCGTAACTCGAGAATATACCCCAGGTTCTTGCTGCAACTCGAGAAAAACCATGAGACTTCCCCCTCGCCGCGAGATGAGGCCCGATTCCCCTGCACTGCGTGCAGAGCAACTCCGTGTTCCACATCAAACGTGAAAGGATACTTGATTTCCTTGATGGCACTCCAGAGAAAACCCAAGATCACTGTCTCAAGTCTAGAGAGATCCTGAGGTCACTGTAGCAACACGAAAGGGCTCCGTGGACCCCAAATCAACTCGAGATGAGACCTTAGTCTCTGGATTCGACTCAAGAGGAATACCAACTTTCCACAATCACCTCAAGAGGAGGCTTCTCTCAGCTACAGGTATGTGAGAGGGACCCTGAGTTTGTGGCCTCAAGTGGAATGGACACCGAGATGCTCTGACTCGAAGTAAGGCCGGATATCCCTGCAGTGAATTGAATGCAGGCTCGTCTTGCATCTCCCAAGACGAAGTGATGTTTGATTCCCCTGTGGAGACCACAGAGAAAGACCTAGTTCTCCGCCTCATCGCGACCGGAGGCCTCACATCCTTTGAAAACTCGAGAGGTCCGCGGAGATCAAGGCTTCCAAAGGAGACAATGCCTGACTCCTCTTGAAAATGGATAGGAGTCCCAGGATCCCTGTGGCACGTGGAAAGGGACACTGGGTCTTCCGCCTCACGTGGAGACGCGTCCCAATTGCCATGCCAAGATTCGAGAAGAATCCCGAGGTGTCCCTCGCACCTAGGCAGGAGTCCTGACGTCGCTGAACAAACACGTGTGTGGAAGGGCCCTCCCCGTCGTAACTCGAGAATATACTACAGGTTCCGGCCGCAACTCGAGAAAAACCATGAGACTTACCCCTCGCCGCGAGATGAGGCCCGATTCCCCTGCACTGCGTGGAGAGCAATTCCGTGTTCCACATCAAACGTGAAAGGAGCCTTGATTTCCTTGATGGCACTCCAGAGAAAACCCAAGATCACTGTCTCAAGTCTAAAGGGATCCTGAGGTCACTGGAACAACACGAAAGGGCTCCGTGGACCCCAAATCAACTCAAGATGAGAGCTTAGTCCCTGGCTTCGACTCAAGAGGAATACCAACTTTCCACAAACACCTCAAGAGGAGGCTTCTCTCAGCTACAGGTATGTGAGATGGACCCTGAGTTTGTGGCTTCAAGTGGAATGGACACCGAGATGCTCTGACTCGAAGTAAGGCTTGATATGCCTGCAGTGAATTGAATGCAGGCTCGTCTTGCATCTCCCAAGACGAAGGGATGTCTGAATCCCCTGTGGAGACCACAAAGAAAGACCTAATTCTCCGCCTCATCGCGACCGGAGGCCTCACATCCTTTGAAAACTCGAGAGGTCTGCGGAGGTCAATGCTTCCAAAGGAGACGATGCCTGACTCCTCTTGAAATTGGATAGGAGTCCCAGGATCCCTGTGGCACGTGGAAAGGGACCCTGGGTCTCCCGCCTCACGTGGAGACGCGACCCAATTGCCATGCCAAGACTCGAGGAGAATCCCGAGGTGTCCCTCGCACCTAGGCAGGAGCCCTGACGTCGCTGAACAAACACATGTCTGGAAGGGCCCTCCCTGTCGTAACTCGAGAATATACCCCAGGTTCCGACCGCATCTCGAGAAAAACCATGAGACTTCCCCCTCACCGCGACATGAGGCCCGATTCCCCTGCACTGCGTGCAGAGCAATTCCGTGTTCCACATCAAACGTTAATGGAGCCTTGATTTCCTTGATGGCACTCCAGAGAAAAGCCAAGATCACTGTCACAAGTCTAGAGGGATCCTGAGGTCACTGGAGCAACACGAAAGGGCTCCGTGGACCCCAAATCAACTCGAGATGAGATCTTAGTCCCTGGCTTCGACTCAAGAGGAATACCAACTTTCCACAAGCACCTCAAGAGGAGGCTTCTCTCAGCTACAGGTATGTGAGAGGGAAACTGAGTTTCTGGCCTCAAGTGGAATGGACACCGAGATGCTCTGACTCGAAGTAAGGCCGGATATCCCTGCAGTGAATTGAATGCAGGCTCGTCTTGCATCTCCAAAGACGAAGGGATGTCTGAATCCCCTGTGGAGACCACAGAGAAAGAACTAGTCCTCCGCCTCATCGCCACCGGAGGCCTCACATACTTTGAAAACTCGAGAGGTCCGCGGAGATCAATGCTTCCAAAGGAGACGATGCCTGACTCCTCTTGTAAATGGATAGGAGTCCCAGGATCCCTGTGGCTCGTGGAAAGGGACCCTTGGTCTCCCGCGTCATATGAAGAGGCGTCCCAATTGCCATGCCAAGACTCGAGGAGAACCCTGAGGTGTCCCTCGCACCTAGGCAGCAGTCCTTACTTCGCTGAAGAAACACGTGTCTGGAAGGGCCCTCCCCGTCGTAACTCGAGAATATACCCCAGGTTCCGGCCGCAAACCGAGAAAAACCTTTAGAGTTCCCCCTCGCCGCGAGATGAGGCCCGATTCCCCTGCACTGCATGCAGAGCAATTCCGTGTTCCACATCAAACGTGAAAGGAGCCTTGATTTCCTTGATGGCACTCCAGAGAAAACCCAAGATCACTGTCTCAAGTCTAGAGGGATCCTGAGGTCACTGGAGCAACAAGAAAGGGCTCCGTGGAAAACAAGTCAACTCGAGATGAGAGCTTAGTCCCTGGCTTCGACTCAAGAGGAATACCAACTTTCCACAAGCACCTCAAGAGGAGGCTTCTCTCAGCTACAGGTATGTGAGAGGGACCCTGAGTTTGTGGCCTCAAGTGGAATGGACACCGAGATGCTCTGACTAGAAGTAAGGCCGGATATCTCTGCATTGAATTGAAAGCAGGCTAGTCTTTCATCTCCCAAGACGAAGGGATGTCTGAATCCCCTGTGGAGACCACAGAGAAAGAAATAGTTCTCCACCTCATCGCTACCAAAGGCCTCACATCCTTTGAAAATTCGAGAGGTCCGCGGAGATCAATGCTTCGAAAGGAAACGATGCCTGACTCCTCTTGAAAATAGATAGGAGTCCCAGGATCCCTGTGGCACGTGGAAAGGGAGCCTAGGTCTCCCGCCTCACGTGGAGACGCGTCCCAATTGCCATGCCAAGCCTCGGGGAAATACCGAGGTGTCCATCGAACGTAGGCATTGGTTCTGACGTCGCTGAACAAACACGTGTCTGGAAGGGCACCCCCCGTCGTAACTCGAGAATATACCCCAGGTTCCGGCCGCAACTCGAGAAAAACCATAAGACTTCCCCCTCGCCGTGAGATGAGGACCGATTCCCCTGCACTGCGTGCAGAGCAATTCCGTGTTCCACATCAAACGTGAAAGGAGCCTTGATTTCCTTGATGGCACTCCAGAGAAAACCCAAGATCACTGTCTCAAGTATAGAGGGATCCTGAGGTCAATGGAGCAACACGAAAGGGCTCCGTGGACCCCAAATCAACTCGAGATGAGAGCTTAGTCCCTGGCTTCAACTCAAGGGGAATACCAACTTTCAACAAGCACGTCAAGAGGAGGCTTCTCTCAGCTACAGGTATGTGAGAGGGACCATGAGTTTCTGGCCTCAAGTGGAATGGAAACCGAGATGCTCTGACTCGAAGTAAGGACAGATATCCCTGCAGTGAATTGGATGCAGGCTCGTCTTCCATCTCCCAAGACGAAGGGATGTCTGAATCCCCTGAGGAGACCACAGAGAAAGATCTAGTTCTCGCCACATTGCGCCCGGAGTACTCACATCGTTTGAAAACTCGAGAGGTCCGCAGAGATCAATGCTTCCAAAGGAGACGATGCCTGACTCCTGTTGAAAATGGATAGGAGTCCCAGGATCCCTGTGGCACGTGGAAAGGGATCCTGGGTCTCCCGCGTCACGTGGAGACGCGTCCCAATTGCCATGCCAAGATTCGAGGAGAATCCTGAGGTGTCCCTCACACCTAGGCAGGAGTTCTGACGTCGCTGAACAGACACGTGTCTGGAAGGGCCCTCCCCGTCGTAACTCGAGAATATACCCCAGGTTCTTGCTGCAACTCGAGAAAAACCATGAGACTTCCCCCTCGCCGCGAGATGAGGCCCGATTCCCCTGCACTGCGTGCAGAGCAACTCCGAGTTCCACATCAAACGTGAAAGGATACTTGATTTCCTTGATGGCACTCCAGAGAAAACCCAAGATCACTGTCTCAAGTCTAGAGAGATCCTGAGGTCACTGTAGCAACACGAAAGGGCTCCGTGGACCCCAAATCAACTCGAGATGAGACCTTAGTCTCTGGATTCGACTCAAGAGGAATACCAACTTTCCACAATCACCTCAAGAGGAGGCTTCTCTCAGCTACAGGTATGTGAGAGGGACCCTGAGTTTGTGGCCTCAAGTGGAATGGACACCGAGATGCTCTGACTCGAAGTAAGGCCGGATATCCCTGCAGTGAATTGAATGCAGGCTCGTCTTGCATCTCCCAAGACGAAGTGATGTTTGATTCCCCTGTGGAGACCACAGAGAAAGAACTAGTCCTCCGCCTCATCGCGACCGGAGGCCTCACATCCTTTGAAAACTCGAGAGGTCCGCGGAGATCAATGCTTCCAAAGGAGACGATGACTGACTCCTCTTGTAAATGGATAGGAGTCCCAGGATCCCTGTGGCTCGTGGAAAGGGACACTGGGTCTCCCGCCTCACATGGAGAGGCGTCCCAATTGCCATGCCAAGACACGAGGAGAAGCCCGAGGTGTCCATCGCACCTAGGCAGGAGTCCTCACTTCGCTGAAGAAACACGTGTCTGTAAGGGCCCTCCCCGTCGTAACTCGAGAATATACCCCAGGTTCCGGCCGCAACTCGAGAAAAACCATTAGAGTTCCCCCTCGCCGCGAGATGAGGCCCGATTCCCCTGCACTGCGTGCAGAGCAATTCCGTGTTCCACATCAAACGTGAAAGGAGCCTTGATTTCCTTGATGGCACTCCAGAGAAAACCCAAGATCACTGTCTCAAGTCTAGAGGGATCCTGAGGTCACTGGAGCAACACGAAAGGGCTCCGTGGACCCCAAATCAAGTCGAGATGAGAGCTTATTCCCTGGCTTAGACTCAAGAGGAATCCCAACTTTCCACAAGCACCTCAAGAGTAGATTTCTCTCAGTTACAGGTATGTGAGAGGGACCCTGAGTTTGTGACCTCAAGTGGAATGGACACCGAGATGCTCTGACTCGAAGTAAGGCCGGATATCCCTGCAGTGAATTGAATGCAGGCTCGTCTTGCAACTCCCAAGACGAAGGGATGTCTGAATCCACTGTGGAGAACACCGAGAAAGACCCAGTCCTCCGCCTCATCGCGACCGTAGGCCTCACATCCTTTGAAAACTTGAGAGGTCCGTGGAGATCAATGCTTCCAAAGGAGTCGATGCCTGACTCCTCTTGAAAATGGATAGGAGTCCCAGAATCCCTGTGGCACGTGGAAAGGGACCCCGGGTCTCCCGCCTCACGTGGAGACGCGTCCCAATTGCCATGCCAAGACTCGAGGAGAATCCCGAGGTGTCCCTCGCACCTAGGCAGGAGTCCTGACGTAGCTGAACAAACAGGTGTCTGGAAGGGCCCTCCCCGTCGTAACTCGAGAATATACCCCAGGTTCCGGCCGCAACTCGAGAAAAACCATGAGACTTCCCCCTCGCCGCGAGATGAGGCCTGATTCCCCTGCACTGCGTGCAGAGCAATTCCGTGTTCCACATCAAACGTGAAAGGAGCCTTGATTTCCTTGATGGCACTCCAGAGAAAACCCAAGATCACTGTCTCAAGTCTAGAGGGATCCTGAGGTCACTGGAACAACACGAAAGGGCTCCGTGGACCCCAAATCAAGTCGAGATGAGAGCTTATTCCCTGGCTTAGACTCAAGAGGAATCCCAACTTTCCACAAGCACCTCAAGAGGAGATTTCTCTCAGTTACAGGTATGTGAGATGGACACTGAGTTTGTGGCCTCAAGTGGAATGGACACCGAGATGCTCTGACTCTAATTAAGGCTGGATATCCCTGCGGTGAATTGAATGCAGGCTCGTCTTGCATCTCCCAAGAAGAAGGGATGTCTGAATCCCCTGTGGAGACCACAGAGAAAGACCTAGTTATCCGCCTCATCGCGACCGGAGGCCTCACATCCTTTGAAAACTCGAGAGGTCCGCGGAGATCAAGGCTTCCAAAGGAGACAATGCCTGACTCCTCTTGAAAATGGATAGGAGTCCCAGGATCCCTGTGGCACGTGGAAAGGGACCCTGGGTCTTCCGCCTCACGTGGAGACGCGTCCCAATTGCCATGCCAAGATTCGAGGAGAATCCCGAGGTGTCCCTCGCACCTAGGCAGGAGTCCTGACGTCGCTGAACAAACACGTGTGTGGAAGGGCCCTCCCCGTCGTAACTCGAGAATATACTACAGGTTCCGGCCGCAACTCGAGAAAAACCATGAGACTTACCCCTCGCCGCGAGATGAGGCCCGATTCCCCTGCACTGCGTGGAGAGCAATTCCGTGTTCCACATCAAACGTGAAAGGAGCCTTGATTTCCTTGATGGCACTCCAGAGAAAACCCAAGATCACTGTCTCAAGTCTAAAGGGATCCTGAGGTCACTGGAACAACACGAAAGGGCTCCGTGGACCCCAAATCAACTCAAGATGAGAGCTTAGTCCCTGGCTTCGACTCAAGAGGAATACCAACTTTCCACAAACACCTCAAGAGGAGGCTTCTCTCAGCTACAGGTATGTGAGATGGACCCTGAGTTTGTGGCTTCAAGTGGAATGGACACCGAGATGCTCTGACTCTAATTAAGGCTTGATATGCCTGCAGTGAATTGAATGCAGGCTCGTCTTGCATCTCCCAAGACGAAGGGATGTCTGAATCCCCTGTGGAGACCACAAAGAAAGAACTAATTCTCCGCCTCATCGCGACCGGAGGCCTCACATCCTTTGAAAACTCGAGAGGTCTGCGGAGGTCAATGCTTCCAAAGGAGACGATGCCTGACTCCTCTTGAAATTGGATAGGAGTCCCAGGATCCCTGTGGCACGTGGAAAGGGACCCTGGGTCTCCCGCCTCACGTGGAGACGCGACCCAATTGCCATGCCAAGACTCGAGGAGAATCCCGAGGTGTCCCTCGCACCTAGGCAGGAGCCCTGACGTCGCTGAACAAACACATGTCTGGAAGGGCCCTCCCTGTCGTAACTCGAGAATATACCCCAGGTTCCGACCGCATCTCGAGAAAAACCATGAGACTTCCCCCTCACCGCGACATGAGGCCCGATTCCCCTGCACTGCGTGCAGAGCAATTCCGTGTTCCACATCAAACGTTAATGGAGCCTTGATTTCCTTGATGGCACTCCAGAGAAAAGCCAAGATCACTGTCACAAGTCTAGAGGGATCCTGAGGTCACTGGAGCAACACGAAAGGGCTCCGTGGACCCCAAATCAACTCGAGATGAGATCTTAGTCCCTGGCTTCGACTCAAGAGGAATACCAACTTTCCACAAGCACCTCAAGAGGAGGCTTCTCTCAGCTACAGGTATGTGAGAGGGAAACTGAGTTTCTGGCCTCAAGTGGAATGGACACCGAGATGCTCTGACTCGAAGTAAGGCCGGATATCCCTGCAGTGAATTGAATGCAGGCTCGTCTTGCATCTCCAAAGACGAAGGGATGTCTGAATCCCCTGTGGAGACCACAGAGAAAGAACTAGTCCTCCGCCTCATCGCCACCGGAGGCCTCACATACTTTGAAAACTCGAGAGGTCCGCGGAGATCAATGCTTCCAAAGGAGACGATGCCTGACTCCTCTTGTAAATGGATAGGAGTCCCAGGATCCCTGTGGCTCGTGGAAAGGGACCCTTGGTCTCCCGCGTCATATGAAGAGGCGTCCCAATTGCCATGCCAAGACTCGAGGAGAACCCTGAGGTGTCCCTCGCACCTAGGCAGCAGTCCTTACTTCGCTGAAGAAACACGTGTCTGGAAGGGCCCTCCCCGTCGTAACTCGAGAATATACCCCAGGTTCCGGCCGCAAACCGAGAAAAACCATTAGAGTTCCCCCTCGCCGCGAGATGAGGCCCGATTCCCCTGCACTGCATGCAGAGCAATTCCGTGTTCCACATCAAACGTGAAAGGAGCCTTGATTTCCTTGATGGCACTCCAGAGAAAACCCAAGATCACTGTCTCAAGTCTAGAGGGATCCTGAGGTCACTGGAGCAACAAGAAAGGGCTCCGTGGAAAACAAGTCAACTCGAGATGAGAGCTTAGTCCCTGGCTTCGACTCAAGAGGAATACCAACTTTCCACAAGCACCTCAAGAGGAGGCTTCTCTCAGCTACAGGTATGTGAGAGGGACCCTGAGTTTGTGGCCTCAAGTGGAATGGACACCGAGATGCTCTGACTAGAAGTAAGGCCGGATATCTCTGCATTGAATTGAAAGCAGGCTAGTCTTTCATCTCCCAAGACGAAGGGATGTCTGAATCCCCTGTGGAGACCACAGAGAAAGAAATAGTTCTCCACCTCATCGCTACCAAAGGCCTCACATCCTTTGAAAATTCGAGAGGTCCGCGGAGATCAATGCTTCGAAAGGAAACGATGCCTGACTCCTCTTGAAAATAGATAGGAGTCCCAGGATCCCTGTGGCACGTGGAAAGGGAGCCTAGGTCTCCCGCCTCACGTGGAGACGCGTCCCAATTGCCATGCCAAGCCTCGGGGAAATACCGAGGTGTCCATCGAACGTAGGCATTGGTTCTGACGTCGCTGAACAAACACGTGTCTGGAAGGGCACCCCCCGTCGTAACTCGAGAATATACCCCAGGTTCCGGCCGCAACTCGAGAAAAACCATAAGACTTCCCCCTCGCCGTGAGATGAGGACCGATTCCCCTGCACTGCGTGCAGAGCAATTCCGTGTTCCACATCAAACGTGAAAGGAGCCTTGATTTCCTTGATGGCACTCCAGAGAAAACCCAAGATCACTGTCTCAAGTATAGAGGGATCCTGAGGTCAATGGAGCAACACGAAAGGGCTCCGTGGACCCCAAATCAACTCGAGATGAGAGCTTAGTCCCTGGCTTCAACTCAAGGGGAATACCAACTTTCAACAAGCACGTCAAGAGGAGGCTTCTCTCAGCTACAGGTATGTGAGAGGGACCATGAGTTTCTGGCCTCAAGTGGAATGGAAACCGAGATGCTCTGACTCGAAGTAAGGACAGATATCCCTGCAGTGAATTGGATGCAGGCTCGTCTTCCATCTTCCAAGACGAAGGGATGTCTGAATCCCCTGAGGAGACCACAGAGAAAGATCTAGTTCTCGCCACATTGCGCCCGGAGTACTCACATCGTTTGAAAACTCGAGAGGTCCGCAGAGATCAATGCTTCCAAAGGAGACGATGCCTGACTCCTGTTGAAAATGGATAGGAGTCCCAGGATCCCTGTGGCACGTGGAAAGGGATCCTGGGTCTCCCGCGTCACGTGGAGACGCGTCCCAATTGCCATGCCAAGATTCGAGGAGAATCCTGAGGTGTCCCTCACACCTAGGCAGAAGTTCTGACGTCGCTGAACAAACACGTGTCTGGAAGGGCCCTCCCCGTCGTAACTCGAGAATATACCCCAGGTTCTGGCTGCAACTCGAGAAAAACCATGAGACTTCCCCCTCGCCGCGAGATGAGGCCCGATTCCCCTGCACTGCGTGCAGAGCAACTCCGTGTTCCACATCAAACGTGAAAGGATACTTGATTTCCTTGATGGCACTCCAGAGAAAACCCAAGATCACTGTCTCAAGTCTAGAGAGATCCTGAGGTCACTGTAGCAACACGAAAGGGCTCCGTGGACCCCAAATCAACTCGAGATGAGACCTTAGTCTCTGGATTCGACTCAAGAGGAATACCAACTTTCCACAATCACCTCAAGAGGAGGCTTCTCTCAGCTACAGGTATGTGAGAGGGACCCTGAGTTTGTGGCCTCAAGTGGAATGGACACCGAGATGCTCTGACTCGAAGTAAGGCCGGATATCCCGGCAGTGAATTGAATGCAGGCTCGTCTTGCATCTCCCAAGACGAAGTGATGTTTGATTCCCCTGTGGAGACCACAGAGAAAGAACTAGTCCTCCGCCTCATCGCGACCGGAGGCCTCACATCCTTTGAAAACTCGAGAGGTCCGCGGAGATCAATGCTTCCAAAGGAGACGATGACTGACTCCTCTTGTAAATGGATAGGAGTCCCAGGATCCCTGTGGCTCGTGGAAAGGGACACTGGGTCTCCCGCCTCACATGGAGAGGCGTCCCAATTGCCATGCCAAGACACGAGGAGAACCCCGAGGTGTCCATCGCACCTAGGCAGGAGTCCTCACTTCGCTGAACAAACAGGTGTCTGGAAGGGCCCTCCCCGTCGTAACTCGAGAATATACCCCAGGTTCCGGCCGCAACTCGAGAAAAACCATTAGAGTTCCCCCTCGCCGCGAGATGAGGCCCGATTCCCCTGCACTGCGTGCAGAGCAATTCCGTGTTCCACATCAAACGTGAAAGGAGCCTTGATTTCCTTGATGGCACTCCAGAGAAAACCCAAGATCACTGTCTCAAGTCTAGAGGGATCCTGAGGTCACTGGAGCAACACGAAAGGGCTCCGTGGACCCCAAATCAAGTCGAGATGAGAGCTTATTCCCTGGCTTAGACTCAAGAGGAATCCCAACTTTCCACAAGCACCTCAAGAGGAGATTTCTCTCAGTTACAGGTATGTGAGAGGGACCCTGAGTTTGTGACCTCAAGTGGAATGGACACCGAGATGCTCTGACTCGAAGTAAGGCCGGATATCCCTGCAGTGAATTGAATGCAGGCTCGTCTTGCAACTCCCAAGACGAAGGGATGTCTGAATCCACTGTGGAGAACACCGAGAAAGACCCAGTCCTCCGCCTCATCGCGACCGTAGGCCTCACATCCTTTGAAAACTTGAGAGGTCCGTGGAGATCAATGCTTCCAAAGGAGTCGATGCCTGACTCCTCTTGAAAATGGATAGGAGTCCCAGAATCCCTGTGGCACGTGGAAAGGGACCCCGGGTCTCCCGCCTCACGTGGAGACGCGTCCCAATTGCCATGCCAAGACTCGAGGAGAATCCCGAGGTGTCCCTCGCACCTAGGCAGGAGTCCTGACGTAGCTGAACAAACAGGTGTCTGGAAGGGCCCTCCCCGTCGTAACTCGAGAATATACCCCAGGTTCCGGCCGCAACTCGAGAAAAACCATGAGACTTCCCCCTCGCCGCGAGATGAGGCCTGATTCCCCTGCACTGCGTGCAGAGCAATTCCGTGTTCCACATCAAACGTGAAAGGAGCCTTGATTTCCTTGATGGCACTCCAGAGAAAACCCAAGATCACTGTCTCAAGTCTAGAGGGATCCTGAGGTCACTGGAGCAACACGAAAGGGCTCCGTGGACCCCAAATCAAGTCGAGATGAGAGCTTATTCCCTGGCTTAGACTCAAGAGGAATCCCAACTTTCCACAAGCACCTCAAGAGGAGATTTCTCTCAGTTACAGGAATGTGAGATGGACCCTGAGTTTGTGGCCTCAAGTGGAATGGACACCGAGATGCTCTGACTCTAATTAAGGCTGGATATCCCTGCAGTGAATTGAATGCAGGCTCGTGTTGCATCTCCCAAGACGAAGGGATGTCTGAATCCCCTGTGGAGACCACAAATAAAGACCTAATTCTCCGCCTCATCGCGACCGGAGGCCTCACATCCTTTGAAAACTCGAGAGGTTCGCGGAGATAAATGCTTCCAAAGGAGACGATGCCTGACTCCTCTTGAAAATGGATAGGAGTCCCAGGATCCGTGTGGCACGTGGAAAGGGACACTGGGTCTCCCGCCTCACGTGGAGACGCGTCCCCATTGCCATGCCAAGACTCGAGGAGAATCCCGAGGTGTCCTCCCACCTAGGCAGGAGTCCTGACGTTGCTGAACAAACACGTGTCTGGAAGGGCCCTCCCCGTCGTAACTCGAGAATATACCCCAGGTTCCGGCCGCAACTCGAGAAAAACCATGAGACTTCCCCCTCGCCGCGAGAAGAGGCCCGATTCCCCTGCACTGCGTGCAGAGCAATTCCGTGTTCCACATCAAACGTGAAAGGAGCCTTGATTTCCTTGATGGCACTCCAGAGAAAACCCAAGATCACTGTCTCAATTCTAGAGGGATCCTGAGGTCACTGGAGCAACACGAAATTTCTCCGTGGACCCCAAATCAACTTGAGATGAGAGCTTAGTCCCTGGCTTCGACTGAAGAGGAATACCAACTTTCCACAAGCACCTCAAGAGGAGGCTTCTCTCAGGTACAGGTATGTGAGAGGGACCCTGAGTTTGTGGCCTCAAGTGGAATGGACACCGAGATACTCTGACTCGAAATAAGGCCGGATATCCCTGCAGTGAATTGAATGCAGGCTCGACTTGCATCTCCAAAGACGAAGGGATGTCTGAATCCCCTGTGGAGACGACAGAGAAAGACCTAGTCCTCCGCCTCATCGCGACCGGAGGCCTCACATCCTTTGAAAACTCGACAGGTCTGCGGAGATCAATGCTTCCAAAGGAGACGATGCCTGACTCCTCTTGAAAATGGATAGGAGTCCCAGGATCCCTGTGGCACGTGGAAAGGGACCCCGGGTCTCCCGCCTCACGTGGAGACTCGTCCCAATTGCCATGCCAAGACTCGAGGAGAATCCCGAGGTGTCCCTCGCACCTAGGCAGGAGTCCTGACGTAGCTGAACAAACAGGTGTCTGGAAGGGCCC
This sequence comes from Dama dama, assembly GCF_033118175.1. Lineage (NCBI taxonomy): Eukaryota > Metazoa > Chordata > Mammalia > Artiodactyla > Cervidae > Dama > Dama dama. The sequence continues at coordinate 4,681,953 of NC_083697.1, read as the reverse complement.
TCCCCGTCGTAACTCGAGAATATACCCCAGGTTCCGGCCGCAACTCGAGAAAAACCATGAGACTTCCCCCTCGCCGCGAGATGAGGCCTGATTCCCCTGCACTGCGTGCAGAGCAATTCCGTGTTCCACATCAAACGTGAAAGGAGCCTTGATTTCCTTGATGGCACTCCAGAGAAAACCCAAGATCACTGTCTCAAGTCTAGAGGGATCCTGAGGTCACTGGAGCAAAAGGAAAGGGCTCCGTGGACCCCAAATCAACTCGAGATGAGAGATTAGTTCCTGGCTTTGACTCAAGAGGAATACCAACTTTCCACCAGCACCTCAAGAGGAGGTTTCTCTCAGCTACAGGTTTGTGAGAGGGACCCTGAGTTTGTGGCCTCAAGTGGAATGGACACCGAGATGCTCTGACTCGAAGTAAGGCCGGATATCCCTGCAGTGAATTGAATGCAGGCTCGTCTCGCATCTCCCAAGAAGAAGGGATGTCTGAATCCCCTGTGGAGACCACAGAGAAAGACCTAGTTCTCCGCCTCATCGCGACCGGAGGCCTCACATCCTTTGAAAACTCGAGAGGTCCGCGGAGATCAAGGCTTCCAAAGGAGACAATGCCTGACTCCTCTTGAAAATGGATAGGAGTCCCAGGATCCCTGTGGCACGTGGAAAGGGACCCTGGGTCTTCCGCCTCACGTGGAGACGCGTCCCAATTGCCATGCCAAGATTCGAGGAGAATCCCGAGGTGTCCCTCGCACCTAGGCAGGAGTCCTGACGTCGCTGAACAAACACGTGTGTGGAAGGGCCCTCCCCGTCGTAACTCGAGAATATACTACAGGTTCCAGCCGCAACTCGAGAAAAACCATGAGACTTACCCCTCGCCGCGAGATGAGGCCCGATTCCCCTGCACTGCGTGCAGAGCAATTCCGTGTTCCACATCAAACGTGAAAGGAGCCTTGATTTCCTTGATGGCACTCCAGAGAAAACCCAAGATCACTGTCTCAAGTCTAGAGGGATCCTGAGGTCACTGGAGCAACACGAAAGGTTTCCGTGGACCCCAAATCGACTCGAGATGAGAGCTTAGTCCCTGGCTTCGACTCAAGAGGAATACCAACTTTTCACAAGCACCTCAAGAGGAGGCTTCTCTCAGCTACAGGTATGTGAGAGGGACCCTGAGTTTGTCGCCTCAAGTGGAATGGACCCCGAGATACTTTGACTCGAAATAAGGCCGGATATCCCTGCAGTGAATTAAATGCAGCCTCGTCTTGCATCTCCCAAGATGAAGGGATGTCTGAATCCCCTGTGGAGACCACAGAGAAAGACCTAGTCCTCCGCCTCAACGCGACCGGAGGCCTCACATCCTTTGAAAACTCGAGAGGTCCGCGGAGATCAATGCTTCCAAAGGAGACGATGCCTGACTCCTCTTGAAAATGGATAGTATTCCCAGGATCCCTGTGGCACGTGGAAAGGGACCCTGGGTCTCCCGCCTCACGTGGACGCGTCCAATTGCCATGCCAAGACTCGAGGAGAATCCCGAGGTGTCCCTCGCACCTAGGCAGGAGTCCTGACGTCGCTGAACAAACACGTGTCTGGAAGGGCCCTCCCCGTCGTAACTCGAGAATATACCCCAGGTTCCGGCCGCAACTCGAGAAAAACCATGCGACTTCCCCATCGCCGCGAGATGAGGCCCGATTTCCCTGCGCTGCATGCAGAGCAATTCCGTGTTCCACATCAAACGTGAAAGGAGCCTTGATTTTCTTGATGGCACTTCAGAGAAAACCCAAGATCACTGTCTCAAGTCTAGAGGGATCCTGAGGTCACTGTAGCAACAAGAAAGGGATCCGTGGACCACAAATTAACTCGAGATGAGAGCTTAGTCCCTGGCTTCGACTCAAGAGGAATACCAACTTTCCACAAGCACCTCAAGAGGAGGCTTCTCTCAGCTACAGGTATCTGAGAGGGACCCTGAATTTGTGGCCTCAAGTGGAATGGACACCGAGATGCTCTGACTCGAAGTAAGGCCGGATATCCCTGCAGTGAATTGAATGCAGGCTCGTCTTGCATCTCCCAAGAAGAAGGGATGTCTGAATCCCCTGTGGAGACCACAGAGAAAGACCTAGTTCTCCGCCTCATCGCGACCGGAGGCCTCACATCCTTTGAAAACTCGAGAGGTCCGCGGAGATCAAGGCTTCCAAAGGAGACAATGCCTGACTCCTCTTGAAAATGGATAGGAGTCCCAGGATCCCTGTGGCACGTGGAAAGGGACCCTGGGTCTTCCGCCTCACGTGGAGACGCGTCCCAATTGCCATGCCAAGATTCGAGGAGAATCCCGAGGTGTCCCTCGCACCTAGGCAGGAGTCCTGACGTCGCTGAACAAACACGTGTGTGGAAGGGCCCTCCCCGTCGTAACTCGAGAATATACTACAGGTTCCGGCCGCAACTCGAGAAAAACCATGAGACTTACCCCTCGCCGCGAGTTGAGGCCCGTTTCCCCTGCACTGCGTGCAGAGCAATTCCGTGTTCCACATCAAACGTGAAAGGAGCCTTGATTTCCTTGATGGCACTCCAGAGAAAACCCAAGATCACTGTCTCAAGTCTAGAGGGATCCTGAGGTCACTGGAGCAACACGAAAGGTTTCCGTGGACCCCAAATCGACTCGAGATGAGAGCTTAGTCCCTGGCTTCGACTCAAGAGGAATACCAACTTTTCACAAGCACCTCAAGAGGAGGCTTCTCTCAGCTACAGGTATGTGAGAGGGACCCTGAGTTTGTCGCCTCAAGTGGAATGGACCCCGAGATACTTTGACTCGAAATAAGGCCGGATATCCCTGCAGTGAATTAAATGCAGCCTCGTCTTGCATCTCCCAAGACGAAGGGATGTCTGAATCCCCTGTGGAGACCACAGAGAAAGACCTAGTCCTCCGCCTCAACGCGACCGGAGGCCTCACATCCTTTGAAAACTCGAGAGGTCCGCGGAGATCAATGCTTCCAAAGGAGACGATGCCTGACTCCTCTTGAAAATGGATAGTATTCCCAGGATCCCTGTGGCACGTGGAAAGGGACCCTGGGTCTCCCGCCTCACGTGGACGCGTCCAATTGCCATGCCAAGACTCGAGGAGAATCCCGAGGTGTCCCTCGCACCTAGGCAGGAGTCCTGACGTCGCTGAACAAACACGTGTCTGGAAGGGCCCTCCCCGTCGTAACTCGAGAATATACCCCAGGTTCCGGCCGCAACTCGAGAAAAACCATGCGACTTCCCCATCGCCGCGAGATGAGGCCCGATTTCCCTGCGCTGCATGCAGAGCAATTCCGTGTTCCACATCAAACGTGAAAGGAGCCTTGATTTTCTTGATGGCACTTCAGAGAAAACCCAAGATCACTGTCTCAAGTCTAGAGGGATCCTGAGGTCACTGTAGCAACAAGAAAGGGATCCGTGGACCACAAATTAACTCGAGATGAGAGCTTAGTCCCTGGCTTCGACTAAAGAGGAATACCAACTTTCCACAAGCACCTCAAGAGGAGGCTTCTCTCAGCTACAGGTATCTGAGACGGACCCTGAATTTGTGGCCTCAAGTGGAATGGACACTGACATGCTCTGACTCAAAGTAAGGCCGGATATCCCAACAGTGAATTGAATGCAGGCTCGTCTTGGATCTCCCAAGACGAAGGGATGTCCGAATCCCCTGTGGAGACCACAGAGAAAGACCTAGTTCTCTGCTTCATCACGAGCAGAGGCCTCACATCCTTTGAAAACTCGAGAGGTCCGCGGAGATCAATGCTTCCAAAGGAGCCGATGCCTGACTCCTCTTGAAAAGGGATAGGAGTCCCAGGATGCCTGTGGCACGTGGAAAGGGACACAGGGACTCCCGCCACACGTGGAGACGAGTCCCAATTGTCATGCCAAGACTCGAGGAGAATCCCGAGTTGTCCCTCGCACCTAGGCCCGAGTCCTGACGTCGCTGAACAAACACGTGTCTGGAAGGGCCCTCCTCATCGTAACTCGAGAATATACCCCTGGTTCCGGCCGCAACTAGAGAAAAACCATGAGACTTCCACCTCGACACGAGATGAGGCACGATTCCCCTGTACTGCGTGCAGAGCAATTCCGTGTTCCACATCAAACGTGAAAGGAGCCTTGATTTCCTTGATGGCACTCCAGAGAAAACCCAAGATCCCTGTCTCACGTCTAGAGGGATCCTGAGGTCACTGGAGCAACACGAAAGGGTTCCGTGGAAACCAAATCAACTCGAGATGAGAGCTTAGTCCCTGGCTTCGACTCAAGAGGAATACCAACTTTCCACAAGCACCTCAAGAGGAGGCTTCTCTCAGCTACAGGTATGTGAGAGGGACCCTGAGTTTGTGGCCTCAAGTGGAATGGACACCGAGATGCTCTGACTCGGAGTAAGGCCGGATATCCCTGCAGTGAATTGAATGCAGGCTCGTCTTGCATCTCCCAAGACGAAGGGATGTCTGAATCCCCTGTGGAGACCACAGAGAAAGACCTAGTTCTCCGCCTCATCGCGACCTGAGGCCTCTCATCCTTTGAAAACTCGAGAGGTCCGTGGAGATCAATGCTTCCAAAGGAGACGATGCCTGACTCCTCTTGAAAATGGATAGGAGTCCCAGGATCCCTGTGGCACGTGGAAAGGGACACTGGGTCTCGCGCCTCACGTGGAGACGCGTCCCAATTGCCATGCCAAGACTCGAGGAGAATCCCGAGGTGTCCCTCGCACCTAGGCCCGAGTCCTGACGTCGCTGAACAAACACGTGTCTGGAAGGGCCCTCCCCGTTGTAACTCGAGAATATATCCCAGGTTCCGGCCGCAACTCGAGAATAACCATGAGACTTCCCCCTCACCGCGAGATGAGGCCCGATTCCCCTGCACTGCGTGCAGAGCAATTCCGTGTTCCACATCAAATGTGAAAGGAGCCTTGATTTCCTTGATGGCACTTCAGAGAAAACCCAAGATCACTGTCTCAAGTCTAGAGGGATCCTGAGGTCACTGGAGCAACAGGAAAGGGCTCCGTGGACCCCAAATCAACTCGAGATGAGAGCTTAGTCCCTGGCTTCGACTCAAGAGGAATACCAACTTTCCACAAGCACCTCAAGAGGAGGCTTCTCTCAGCTACAGGTAGGTGAGAGGGACCCTGAGTTTGTGGCCTCAATTGGAATGGACACCGAGATGCTCTGACTGAAAGTAAGGCCGGATATCCCTGCAGTGAATTGAATGCAGGCTCGTCTTCCATCTCCCAAGACGAAGGGTTGTCTGAATCCCCTGTGGAGACCACAGAGAAAGACCTAGTCCTCCGCCTCAACGCGACCGGAGGCCTGACATCCTTTGAAAACTCGAGAGGTCCGCGGAGATCAATGCTTCCAAAGGAGACAATGCCTGGCGCCTCTTGAAAATAGATAGGAGTCCCAGGATCCCTGTGGCCCGTGGAAAGGGAACCTGGGTCTCCCGCCTCACGTGGAGACGCGTCCCAATTGCCATGCCAAGACTCGAGGAAAATCCCGAGTTTTCCCTCGCACCTAGGCAGGAGTCCTGACGTCGCTGAACAAACACGTGTCTGGAAGGGCTCTCCCCGTCGTAACTCGAGAATATACCCCAGGTTCCGGCCGCAACTCGAGAAAAACCATGAGACTTCCCCCTCGCCGCGAGATGAGGCGCGATTCCCCTGCACTGCGTGCAGAGCAATTCCGTGTTCCACATCAAACGTTAAAGGAGCCTTGATTTCCTTGGTGGCACTCCAGAGAAAACCCAAGATCACTGTCTCAAGTCTAGAGGGATCCTGAGATCACTGGAGCAACACCAAAGGTCTGGGTGGACCCCAAATCAACTCGAGATGAGAGCTTACTCCCTGGATTCGACTCAAGTGGAATACCAACTTTCCACAAGCACCTCAAGAGGAGGCTTCTCTCAGCTACAGGTATGTGAGAGGGACCCTGAATGTGTGGCCTCAAGTGGAATGGACACCGAGATGCTCTGACTCGAAGTAAGGCCGGATATCCCTGCAGTGAATTGAATGCAGGCTCGTCTTGTATCTCCCAAGACGAAGGGTTGTCTGAATCCCCTGTGGAGACCACAGAGAAAGACCTAGTCCTCCGCCTCAACGCGACCGGAGGCCTCACATCCTTTGAAAACTCGAGAGGTCCGCGGAGATCAACGCTTCCAAAGGAGACAATGCCTGACTCTTCTTGAAAATGGATAGGAGTCCCAGGATCCCTGTGGCACGTGGAAAGGGACCCTGGGTCTCCCGCCTCACGTGGAGACGCGTCCCAATTGCCATGCCAAGACTCGAGGAGAATCCCGAGGTGTCCCTCGCACCTAGGCAGGAGTCTTGACGTCGCTGAACAAACACATGTCTGGAAGGGCACTCCCCGTCGTAACTCGAGAATATACCCCAGGTTCCGGCCGCAACTTGAGAAAAACCATGAGACATCCCCCTTGCCACTAGATGAGGCCCGATTCCCCTGCACTGCGTGCAGAGCAATTCCGTGTTCCACATCAAACGTGAAAGGAGCCTTGATTTCCTTGATGGCACTCCAGAGAAAACCCAAGATCACTGTCTCAAGTCTAGAGGGATCCTGAGGTCACTGTACCAACACGAAAGGGCTCTGTGGACCCCAAATCAACTCGAGATGAGAGCTTATTCCCTGGCTTCGAGTCAAGAGGAATACCAACTTTCCACAAGCACCTCAAGAGGAGGCTTCTCTCAGCTACAGGTATGTGAGAGGGACCCTGAGTTTGTGGTCTCAAGTGGAATGGACACCGAGAGGCTCTGACTCGAAGTAAGGCCGGATATCCCTGCAGTGAATTGAATGCAGGCTCGTCTTGCATCTCCCAAGATAAAGGGATGTCTGAATCCCCTGTGGAGACCACAGAGAAAGACCTAGTTCTCCGCCTCATCGCGACCGGAGGCCTCATATCCTTTGAAAACTCGAGAGGTCCGCGGAGATCAATGCTTGCAAAGGAGACGATGCCTGACTCCTCTTGAAAATGGATAGGAGTCCCAGGATCCCTGTGGCACGTGGCAAGGGACCCTGGGTCTCCCGCCTCACGTGGAGACGCGTCCCAATTGCCATGCCAAGACTCGAGGAGAATCCCGACGTGTCCCTCGCACCTAGGCAGGAGTCCTGACGTCGCTGAACAAACACGAGTCTGGAAGGGGACTCCCCGTCGTAACTCGAGAATATACCCCAGGTTCCGGCCGCAACTCGAGAAAAACCGTGACACTTCCCACTCGCCGAGAGAAGAGGCGCGATTCCCCTGCACTGCGTGCAGAGCAATTCCGTGTTCAACATCAAACGTGAAAGGAGCCTTGATTTCCTTGATGGCACACCAGAGAAAACCCAAGATCACTGTCTCAAGTCTAGAGGGATCCTGAGGTCACTGGAGCAACACGAAAGGGCTCCGTGGACCCCAAATCAACTGGAGATGAGAGCTTAGGCCCTGGCTTCGATTCAAGAGGAATAGCAACTTTCCTCAAGCACCTCAAGAGGAGGCTTCTCTCAGCTACAGGTATGTGAGAGGGACCCTGAGTTTGTGGCCTCAGGTGGAATGGACACCGAGATGCTCTGACTCGAAGTAAGGCCGGATATCCCTGCAGTGAATTGAATGCAGGCTCGACTTGCATCTCCCAAGACGAAGGGATGTCTGAATCCCCTGTGGAGACCAAAGAGAAAGACCTAGTTCTCCGCCACATCGCGACCGGAGGCCTCACATCCTTTGAAAACTCGAGAGGTCTGCGGAGATCAATGCATCCAACGGAGACGATGCCTGACTCCTCTTGAAAATGGATAGGAGTCCCAGGATCACTGTGGCACGTGGAAAGGGACCCTGGGTCTACCGCCTCACATGGAGACGCGTCCCAATAGCCATGCCAAGATTCGAGGAGGATCCCGAGGTGTCCCTCGCACCTAGGCAGGAGTCCTGACGTCGCTGAACAAACACGTGTCTGGAAGGGCCCTCCCCGTCGTAACTCGAGAATATACCCCAGGTTCCAGCCACAACTCGAGAAAAACCATGAGACTTCCCCCTCGCCGCGAGATGAGGCCCGATTCCCCTGCACTGTGTGCAGAGCAATTCCGTGTTCCACATCAAACGAGAAAAAAGCCTTGATTTCCTTGATGGCACTCCAGAGAAAACCCAAGATCACTGTCTCAAGTCTAGAGGGATCCTGAGGTCACTGTAGCAACACGAAAGTGCTCCGTGGACCCCAAATCAACTCGAGATGAGAGCTTAGTCCCTGGCTTCGACTCAAGAGGAATACCAACTTTCCACAAGCACCTCAAGAGGAGGCTTCTCTCAGCTACAGGTATGTGAGAGGGACCCTGAGTTTGTGGCCTCCAGTGGAATGAACACGGAGAAGCTCTGACTCGAAGTTAGGCCGGATATCCCTGCAGTGAATTGAATGTAGGCTCGTCTTGCATCTCCCAAGACGAAGGGATGTCTGAATCCCCTGTGGAGACCACAGACAAAGACCGAGTTCTCCGCCTCATTGCGACCAGAAGCCTCACATCCTTTGAGAACTTGAAAGGTCTGCGGAGATCAATGATTCTAAAGGAGACGATGCCTGACTCCTCTTGCAAATAGATAGGAGTCCCAGGATCCCTGTGGCACGTGGAAAGGGACCCTGGGTCTCCCGCCTCACGTGGAGACGCGTCCCAATCGCCATGGCAAGACTCGAGGAGAATACCGAGGTGTCCCTCACACCTAGGCAGGAGTCCTGATGTCGCTGAACAAACACGTGTCTGGAAGGGTCCTCCCCGTCGTAATCGAGAATATACCCCAGGTTCCGGCCACAACTCGAGAAAAACCATGAGACTTCCCCCTAGCCGCGAGATGAGGCCCGATTCCCCTGCACTGCGTGCAGAGCAATTCCGTGTTCCACATCAAACGTAAACGGAGCCTTGATTTCCTTGATGGCACTCCAGAGAAAACCCAAGATCACTGTCTCAAGTCTAGAGGGATCCTGAGGTCACTGGAGCAACATGAAAGGGCTCCGTGGACCCCAAATCAACTCGTGATGAGAGCCTAATCCCTGGCTTCGACTCAAGAGGAATACCAACTTTCCACAAGCACCTCAAGAGGAGGCTTCCTTCAGCTACAAGTATGTGAGAGGGACCCTGAGTTTGTGGCCTCAAGTGGAATGGACACTGAGATGCTCTGACTCGAAGTAAGGCCGGATATCCCTGCAGTGAATTGAATGCAGGCTCGTCTTGCATCTACCAAGACGAAGGGATGTCTGAATCCCCTGTGGAGGCCGCAGAGAAAGTCCTAGTCCTCCGCCTCAACGCGACCGGAGGCCTCACATCCTTTGAAAACTCGAGAGGTCCGCGGAGATCAATGCTTCCAAAGGAGACGATGCCTGACTCCTCTTGAAAATGGATAGGAGTCCCAGGATCCCTGTGGCACGTGGAAAGGGACCCTGGGTCTCCCGCCTCACGTGGAGACGCGTCCCAATTGCCATGCCAAGAATCGAAGAGAATCCCGAGGTGTCCCTCGCACTTAGGCAGGAGTCCTGACGTCGCTGAACAAACACGAGTCTGGAAGGGCCCTCCACGTCGTAAATCGAGAATATACCCCAGGTTCCGGCCGCAACTCGAGAAAAACCATGAGACTTCACCCTCGCCGCGAGATGAGGCCCGATTCCCCTGCCCTGCATGCAGAGCAATTCCGTGTTCCACATCAAACGTGAAAGGAGCCTTGATTTCCTTGATGGCACTCCAGAGAAAACCCAAGATCACTGTCTCAAGTCTAGAGGGATCCTGAGGTCACTGGAGCAACAGGAAAGGGCTCCGTGGACCCCAAATCAACCTGAGATGAGAGCTTAGTCCCTGGCTTCTACTCAAGAGGAATACCAACTTTCCACAAGCACCTCAAGAGGAGGTTCTCTCAGCTACAGGTATGTGAGAGGGACCCTGAGTTTGTGGCCTCAAGTAGAATGGACACCGAGATGCTCTGACTCGAAATAAGCCCGGATATCCCTGCAGTGAATTGAATGCAGGCTCGTATTGCAACTCCGAAGACGAAGGGATGACTGAATCCCCTGTGGAGACCACAGAGAAAGACCTAGTCCTCCGCCTCATCGCGACCGGAGACCTCACATCCTTTGAAAACTCGAGAGGTCCGCGGAGATCAATGCTTCCAAAGGAGACGATGCCTGACTCCTCTTGAAAATGGATAGGAGTCCCAGGATCCCTGTGCCACGTGGAAAGGGACCCTGGGTCTCCCGCCTCACGTGGACACGCGACCCAATTGCCATGTCAAGACTTGAGAAGAATCCCGAGGTGTCCCTAGCACCTAGGCAGGAGTCCTGACGTCGCTGAACAAACACGTGTCTGGAAGGGCCCTCCCCGTCGTAACTCAAGAATATACAACAGGTTCCGGCCGCAACTCGAGAAAAACCATCAGACTTCCCACTCGCCGTGAGATGAGGCCCGATTCCCCTGCACTGCGTGCAGAGCAATTGCGTGTTCCACATCAAAAGTGAAAGGAACCTTGATTTCCTTGATGGCACTCCAGAGAAAACCCAAGATCACTGTCTAAATTCTAGAGGGATCCTGAGGTCACTGGAGCAACACGAAAGGGCTCCGTGGACCCCAAATCAACTCGAGATGAGAGCTTAGTCCCTGGCTTCGACTCAAGAGGAATACCAACTTTCCACAACCACCTCAAGAGGAGGCTTTTCTCAGCTACAGGTATGTGAGAGGGACCCTGAGTTTGTGGCCTCAAGTGAAATGGACACCGAGATGCTCTGACTCGAAGTACGGCCGGATATCCCTGCAGTGAATTGAATGCAGGCTCGTCTTGCATCTCCCAAGACGAAGCGATGTCTGAATCCCCTGTGGAGACCACAGAGAAAGACCTAGTCCTCCGCCCCATCGCGACCGGAGGCCTCACATCCTTTGAAAACTCGAGAGGTCCGCGGAGATCAATGCTTCCAAAGGAGATGATGCCTGACTCCTCTTGAAAATGGATAGGAGTCCCAGGATCCCTGTGCCACGTGGAAAGGGACCCTGGGTCTCCCGCCTCACGGGGAGACGCGTCCCAATTGCCATGCCAAGACTCGAGGAGAATCCCGAGGTGTCCCTCGCACCTAGGCAGGAGTCCTGACGTCGCTGAACAAACACGTGTCAGGAAGGGCCCTCCCCGTCGTAACTCGAGAATATACCCCAGTTTCTGGCCGCAACTCGAGAAAAAGCATGAGACTTCCCCCTCGCCGCGAGATGAGGCCTGATTCCCCTGCACTGCGTGCAGGGCAATTCCGTGTTCCACATCAAACGTGAAAGGAGCCTTGATTTCCTTGATGGCACTCCAGAGAAAATCCAAGATAACTGTCTGAAGTCTAGAGGGATCCTGAGGTCACTGGAGCAAAACGAAAGGGCTCCGTGGACCCCAAATCAACTCGAGATGAGAGCTTAGTCCCTGGCTTCGACTCAAGAGGAATACCAACTTTCCACAAGCACCTCAAGAGGAGGCTTCTCTCAGCTACAGGTATGTGAGAGGGACCCTGAATTTGTGGCCTCACGTGGAATGGACACCGATATGCTCTGACTCGAAGTTCGGCCGGATATCACTACAGTGAATTGAATGCAGGCACGTCTTGCATCTCCCAAGACAAAGGGATGTCTGAATCCCCTGTGGAGACCACAGAGAAAGACCTAGATCTCCGCCTCATCGCGACCGGAGGCCTCACATCCTTTGAAAACTCGAGAGGTCCGCGGAGATCAATGCTTCCAAAGGAGACGATGCCTGACTCCTCTTGAAAATGGATAGGAGTCCCAGGATCCATGTGGCACGTGGAAAGGGACCCTGGGTCTCCCGCCTCACGTGGAGACGCGTCCCAATTGCCATGCCAAGACTCGAGGAGAATCCCGAGGTGTCCCTCGCACCTAGGCAGGAGTCCTGACGTCGCTGAACAAACACGTGTCTGGAAGGGCCCTCCCCGTCTTAACTCGAGAATATACCACAGGTTCCGGCCGCAACTCGAGAAAAACCATGAGACTTCCCCCTCGCCGCGAGATGAGGCCCGATTCCCCTGCACTGCGTGCAGAGCAATTCCGTGTTCCACATCAAACGTGAAAGGAGCCTTGATTTCCTTGATGGCACTCCAGAGAAAACCCAAGATCACTGGCTCTAGTCTAGAGGGATCCTGAGTTCACTGGAGCAACACAAAAGGGCTCTGTGGACCCCAAATCAACTCGAGATGAGAGCTTCGTCCCTGGCTTCGACTCAACAGGAATACCAACTTTCCACAAGCGCCTCAAGAGGAGGCTTCCCTCAGCTAAAAGTATATGAGCGGGACCCTGAGTTTGTGGCCTGAAGTGGAATGGACACCGAGATGCTCTGACTCGAAGTAAGGCCGGATATCCCTGCAGTGAATTGAATGCAGGCTCGTCTTGCATCTCCCAAGACGAAGGGATGTCTGAATCCCCTGTGGAGACCACAGAGAAAGACCTAGTCCTCCGCCTCATCGAGACCGGAGGCCTCACATCCTTTGAAAACTCGAGAGGTCCGCGGAGATCAATGCTTCCAAAGGAGACGATGCCTGACTCTTCTTGAAAATGGATAGGAGTCCCAGGATCCCTGTGGCACGTGGGAAGGGACCCTGTGTCTCCCGCCTCACGTGGATACGCGTCCCAATTGCCATGCCAAGACTCGAGGAGAATCCTGAGGTGTCCCTCGCACCTAGGCAGGAGTCCTGACGTCGCTGAACAAACACGTGTCTGGAAGGGCCCTCCCCGTCCTAACTCGAGAATATACCACAGGTTCCGTCCGCAACTCGAGAAAAACCATGAGACTTCCCCCTCGCCGCGAGATGAGGCCCGATTCCCCTGCACTGCATGCAGAGCAATTCCGTGTTCCACATCAAACTTGAAAGGAGCCTTGATTTCCTCGATGGCACTCCAGAGAAAACCCAAGATCACTGTCTCAAGTCTAGAGGGATCCTGAGGTCACTGGAGCAACACGAAATGGCTCCCTGGACCCCAAATTAACTCGAGATGAGAGCTTAGTCCCTGGCTTCGACTCAAGAGGAATACCAACTTTCCACAAGCACCTCAAGAGGAGGCTTCTCTCAGCTACAGGTATGTGAGTGGGACCCTGAGTTTGTGGCCTGAAGTGGAATGGACACCGAGATGCTCTGACTCGAAGTTCGGCCGGATATCCCTGCAGTGAAGTGAATGCAGGCTCGTCTTGCATCTCCCAAGACGACGGGATGTCTGAATCCCCTGTGGAGACCACAGAGAAAGACCTAGATCTCCGCCTCATCGCGACCGGAGGCCTCACATCCTTTGAAAACTCGAGAGGTCCGCGGAGATCAATGCTTCCAAAGGAGACGATGCCTGACTCCACTTGAAAATGGATAGGAGTCCCAGGATCCATGTGGCTCGTGGAAAGGGACCCTGGGTCACCCGCCTCACGTGGAGACGCGTCCCAATTGCCATGCCAAGAATCGAGGAGAATCTTGAGGTGTCCCTCGCACCTAGGCAGGAGTCCTAACGTCGCTGAACTAACACGTGTCTGGAAGGGCCCTCCCCGTCGTAACTCGAGAATATACCACAGGTTCCGGCCGCAACTCGAGAAAAACCATGAGACTTCCCCCTCGCCACGAGATGAGGCCCGATTCACCTGCACTGCGTGCAGAGCAATTCCGTGTTCCACATCAAACGTGAAAGGAGCCTTGATTTCCTTAATGGCACTCCAGAGAGAACTGATCACTGTCTCAAGTCTAGAGGGATCCTGAGCTCACTGTAGCAACAAGAAAGGGCTCCGTGGACGCCAAATCAACTCGAGATGAGAGCTTAGTCCCTGGCTTCGACTCAAGAGGAATACCAACTTTCCACAAGCACCTCAAGAGGAGGCTTCTCTCAGCTACAGGTATGTGAGAGGGCCCCTGAGTTTGTGGCCTCAAGTGGAATGGACACCGAGATGCTCTGACTCGAATAAGGCCGGATATCCCTGCAGTGAATTGAATGCAGGCTCGTCCCGCATCTCCCAAGACGAAGGGTTGTAGGAATCCCCTGTGGAGACCACAGAGAAAGACCTAGTCCTCCGCCTCCTCGCGACCGGAGGCCTCGTATCCTTTGAAAACTCGAGAGGTCCGTTGAGATCAATGCTTCCGAAGGAGACGATGCCTGACTCCTCTTGAAAATGGATAGGAGTCCCAGGATATCTGTGCCACGTGGAAAGGGACCCTGGGTCTCCCGCCTCACGTGGAGACGCGTCCCAATTGCAATGCCAAGACTCGAGGAGAATCCCGAGGTGTCCCTCGCACCTATCCAGGAGTCCTGAAGTCGCTGAACAAACACGTGTCTGGAAGGGTCCTCCCCGTCGTAACTCGAGAATATACCCCAGGTTCCGGCCGCAACTCGAGAAAAACCATGAGACTTCCCCCTCGCCGCGAGATGAGGCCCGATTCCACTGCACTGCGTGCAGAGCAATACCGTGTTCCACATCAAACGTGAAAGGAGCCTTGATTTCCTTGATGGCACTCCAGAGAAAACCCAAGATCACTGTCTCAAGTCTAGAGGGATCCTGAGGTCACTGGAGCAACACGAAAGGGCTCCGTGGACCCCAAATCAACTCGAGATGAGAGCTTAGTCCCTGGCTTCGACTCAAGAGGAATACCAACTTTTCACAAGCACCTCAAGAGGAGGCTTCTCTCAGCTACAGGTAAGTGAGAGGGACCCTGAGTTTGTGGCCTCAAGTGGAATGGACACCGAGATGCTGTGACTCGAAGTAAGGCCGGATATCCCTGCCGTGAATTGAATGCAGGCTCGTCTTGCATCTCCCAAGACAAGGGATGTCTGAATGCCCTGTGGAGACCACAGAGAAAGACCTAATTTTCCGCCTCATTGCGACCGGAGGCCTCACATCCTTTGAAAACTCGAGAGGATCGCGGAGATCAGTGCTTCCAAAGGAGTCGATGCCTGACTCCTCTTGAAAATGGATAGGAGTCCCAGGATCCCTGTGGCACGTGGAAAGGGACACTGGGTCTCCCGCCTCACGTGGAGACGCGTCCCAATTGCCATGCCAAGACTCGAGGAGAATCCCGAGGTGTCCCTCGCACCTAGGCAGGAGTCCTGACGTTGCTGAACAAATAAATATCTGGAATTGCCCTCCCCGTCGTAACTCGAGAATATACACCAGGTTCCGGCCGCAACTCGAGAAAAACCATGAGACTTCCCCCTCGCCACGAGATGAGGCCCGATTCCCCTGCACTGTGTGCAGAGCAATTCCGTGTTCCACATCAAACGTGAAAGGAGCCTTGATTTCCTTGATGGCACTCCAGAGAGAACTGATCACTGTCTCAAGTCTCGAGGGATCCTGAGGTCACTGTAGCAACAAGAAAGGGCTCCGTGGACGCCAAATCAACTCGAGATGAGAGCTTAGTCCCTGGCTTCGACTCAAGAGGAATACCAACTTTCCACAAGCACCTCAAGAGGAGGCTTCTCTCAGCTACAGGTATGTCAGAGGGCCCCTGAGTTTGTGGCCTCAAGTGGAATGGACACCGAGATGCTCTGACTCGAAGTAAGGCCGGATATCCCTGCAGTGAATTGAATGCAGGCTCGTCCCGCATCTCCCAAGACGAAGGGTTGTAGGAATCCCCTGTGGAGACCACAGAGAAAGACCTAGTCCTCCGCCTCCTCGCGACCGGAGGCCTCTTATCCTTTGAAAACTCGAGAGGTCCGTTGAGATCAATACTTCCGAAGGAGACGATGCCTGACCCCTCTTGAAAATGGATAGGAGTCCCAGGATATCTGTGCCACGTGGAAAGGGACACTGGGTCTCCCGCCTCACGTGGAGACGCGTCCCAATTGCAATGCCAAGACTCGAGGAGAATCCCGAGTTGTCCCTCGCACCTAGGCAGGAGTCCTGACGTCGCTGAACAAACACGTGTTTGGAAGGGTCCTCCCCGTCGTAACTCGAGAATATACCCCAGGTTCCGGCCGCAACTCGAGAAAAACCATGAGACTTCCCCCTCGCCGCGAGATGAGGCCCGATTCCACTGCACTGCGTGCAGAGCAATACCGTGTTCCACATCAAACGTGAAAGGAGCCTTGATTTCCTTGATGGCACTCCAGAGAAAACCCAAGATCACTGTCTCAAGTCTAGAGGGATCCTGAGGTCAATGGAGAAACACGAAAGGGCTCCGTGGACCCCAAATCAACTCAAGATGAGAGCTTAGTCCCTGGCTTCGACTCAAGAGGAATACCAACTTTTCACAAGCACCTCAAGAGGAGGCTTCTCTCAGCTACAGGTAAGTGAGAGGGACCCTGAGTTTGTGGCCTCAAGTGGAATGGACACTGAGATGCTCTGACTCGAAGTAAGGCCGGATATCCCTGCAGTGAATTGAATGCATCCTCGTCTTGCATCTCCCAAGACGAAGGGATGTCGGAATCCGCTGTGGAGACCACAGAATAAGACCTAGTCCTCCGCCTCATCGCGACCGGAGGCCTCACATCCTTTGAAAACTCGAGAGGTCCGCGGAGATCAATGCTTCCAAAGGAGACGATGCCTGACTCTTCTTGAAAATGGGTTGGAGTCCCTGGATCCCTGTGGCACGTGGAAAGGGACCCTGGGTCTCCCGCCTCTCGTGGAGACGCGTCCCAATTGCCATGCCAAGACTCGAGGAGAATCCCGAGGTGTCCCTCGCACCTAGGCAGGAGTTCTGACGTCGCTGAGCAAACACGTGTCTGGAAGGGCCCTCCCCGTCTTAACTCGAGAATATACCCCAGGTTCCGGCCGCAACTCGAGAAAAACCATGAGACTTCCCCCTCGCCGCGAGATGAGGCCCGATTCCCCTGCACTGTGTGCAG
Organism: Dama dama; assembly: GCF_033118175.1. NCBI lineage: Eukaryota > Metazoa > Chordata > Mammalia > Artiodactyla > Cervidae > Dama > Dama dama. Next base: position 4,665,142 of record NC_083697.1, on the reverse strand, counting down.
AGCAATTCCGTGTTCCACATCAAACGTGAAAGGAGCCTTGATTTCCTTGATGGCACTCCAGAGAAAACCCAAGATCACTGTCTCAAGTCTAGAGGGATCCTGAGGTCACTGGAGCAACACGAAAGGGCTCCGTGGACCCCAAATCAACTCGAGATGAGAGCTCAGTCCCTGGCTTCGACTCAAGAGGAATACCAACTTTCCACAAGCACCTCAAGAGGAGGCTTCTCTCAGCTACAGGTATGTGAGAGGGACCCTGAGTTTGTGGCCTCAAGTGGAATGGACACCGAGATGCTCTGACTCGAAGTAAGGCCGGATATCCCTGCAGTGAATTGAATGCAGGCTCGCCTTGCATCTCCCAAGACGAAGGGTTGTCTGAATCCCCTGTGGAGACCACAGAGAAAGACCTAGTTCTCTGCCTCATCGCGACCGGAGGCCTCACATCCTTTGAAAACTCGAGAGGTCCGCGGAGATCAATGCTTCCAAAGGAGACGATTTTTGAGTCCTCTTGGAAATGGATAGGATTCCCCGGATCCCTGTGGCAAGTACAAAGGGACCCTGGGTCCCCCGCCTCATGTGGAGACGCGACCCAAATGCCATTCCAAGACTCGAGGAGAATCCCGATGTGTCCCTCGCACCTAGGCCCGAGTCCTGACGTCGCTGAACAAACACGTGTCTGGAAGGGCCCTCCCCGTCGTAACTCGCGAATATACCCCAGGTTCCGGCCGCAACTCGAGAAAAACAGTGAGACTTCCCCCTCGCCAGAAGATGAGTCCCGATTCCGCTACAGTGCATGCAGAGCAATTCCGTATCCCAGATCAAACGTGAAAAGAGCCTTGATTTCCTTGATGGCACTCCAGAGAAAACCCAAGATCACAGACTCAAGTCTAGAGGGATCCTGAGGTCACTGTAGCAACACGAAAGGGCTCTGCAGACTCAAATCAACTCGAGATGAGAGGTTAGTCCCTGGCTTCGACTCTAGAGGAATACCAACTTTCCACAAGCACCTCAGGGGAGGCTTCTCTCAGCTACAGGTATGTGAGAGGGACCCTGAGTTTGTGGCCTCAAGTGGAATGAACACCGAGATGCTCTGACTCAAAGTAAGGACGGATATCCCTGCAGTGAATTGAATGCAGGCTCGTCTTGCATCTCCAAGACGAAGGGATGTCTGCATCCCCTGTGGAGACCAGAGAGAAAGACCTAGTTCCCCGCCTCATCGCTGACGGAGGCCTCACATCCTTTGAAAACTCGAGAGGTCCGCGAGATCAATGCTTCCAAAGGAGAAGATGCCTGACTCCTCTTGAAAATGGATAGGAGTCCCAGGATCCCTGTGGCACGTGGAAAGGGACCCTGGGTCTCCCGCCTCACGTGGAGACGCGTCCCAATTGCCATGCCAAGACTCGAGGAGAATCCCGAGGTGTCCCTCGCACCTAGGAAGGAGTCCTGACGTCGCTGAACAAACACGTGTCTGGAAGGGCCCTCCCCGTCGTAACACGAGAATATACCCCAGGTTCCGGGCGCAACTCGAGAAAAACCATGCGACTTCCCCCTCGCCGCGAGATGAGGCCCGATTTCCCTGCGCTGCATGCAGAGCAATTCCGTGTTCCACATCAAACGTGAAAGGAGCCTTGATTTCCTTGATGGCACTCCAGAGAAAACCCAAGATCACTGTCTCAAGTCTAGAGGGATCCTGAGGTCACTGGAGCAACATGAAAGGGCTCCGTGGACCCCAAATCAACTCGAGATGAGAGCTTAGTCCCTGGCTTCGACTCAAGAGGAATACCATCTTTCCACAAGCACCTCAAGAGGAGGCTTCTCTCAGCTACAGGTATGTGAGAGGGACCCTGAGTTTGTGGCCTCAAGTGGAATGGACACCGAGATGCTCTGAATAGAAGTAAGGCCGGATATCCCTGCAGTGAATTGAATGCAGGCTCGTCTTGCATCTCCCAAGACGAAGGGATGTCTGCATCCCCTGTGGAGACCACAGAGAAAGACCTAGTTCTCCGCCTCATCGCGACCGGAGGCCTCACATCATTTGAAAACTCGAGAGGTCCGCGGAGATCAATGCTTCCAAAGGAGACGAAGCCTGACTCCTCTTGAAAATGGATAGGAGTCCCAGGATCCATGTGGCACGTGGAAAGGGACCCTGGGTCTCCCGCCCCACGTGGAGACGCGTCCCAATTGCCATGCCAAGACTCGGGGAGAATCCCGAGGTGTCCCTCGCACCTAGGCAGGAGTCCAGATGTCGCTGAACAAACACGTGTCTGGAAGGGCCCTCCCCGTCGTAACTCGAGAATATACCCCAGGTTCCGGCCTAAACTCGAGAAAAACCATGAGACTTCAACCTCGCCCCAAGATGAGGCACGATTTCCCTGCACTGCATGCAGAGCAATTCCGTGTTCCACATCAAACGTGAAAGGAGCCTTGATTTCCTTGATGGCACTCCAGAGAAAACCCAAGATCACTGTCTCAAGTCTAGAGGGATCCTGAGGTCACTGGAGCAATACGAAAATGCTCCGTGAACCCTAAATCAACTCGAGATGAAAGCTTAGTCCCCACCTTCGACTCAAGAGGAATACCAGCTTTCCACAAGCACCTCAAGAGAAGGCTTCTCTCAGCTACAGGTATGTGAGAGGGACCCTGAGTTTGTGGCCTCCAGTGGAATGGACACCGAGATGCTCTGACTCGAAGTAAGGCCGGATATCCTTGCAGTGAATTGAATGCAGGCTCGTCTTGCATCTCCAAAGACGAAGGGATGTCTGATTCCCCTGTGGAGACCACAGAGAAAGACCTAATTCTCTGCCTCATCGCGACCGGAGGCCTCACATCCTTTGAAAACTCGAGAGGTCCGCGGAGATCAATGCTTTCAAAGGAGACGATGCCTGACTCCTCTTGAAAATGGATGGGAGTCCCAGGATCCCTGTGGCACGTGGAAAGGGACCCTGGGTCTCCCGCCTCACGTGGAGACGCGTCCCAATTGCAATGCCAAGACTCGAGGAGAATCCCGAGGTGTCCCTCGCACCTAGGCAGGAGTCCTGACGTCGCTGAGCAAACACGTGTCTGGAAGGGCCCTCCCCGTCGTTACTCGAGAATATACCCCAGGTTCCGGCCGCAACTCGAGAAAAACCATGAGACTTCTCCCTCGCCGCGAGATGAGGCCCGATTCCCCTGCACTGTGTGCAGAGCAATTCCGTGTTCCACATCAAACGTGAAAGGAGCCTTGATTTCCTTGATGGCACTCCAGAGAAACCCCAAGATCACTGTCTCAAGTCTAGAGGGATCCTGAGGTCACTGTAGCAAGACGAAAGGGCTCCGTGGACCCCAAATCAACTCGAGATGAGAGCTCAGTCCCTGGCTGCGACTCAAGTGGAATACCAACTTTCCACAAGCACCTCAAGAGGAGGCTTGTCTCAGCTACAGGAATGTGAGAGGGACCCTGAGTTTTTGACCTCAAGTGGAATGGACACCGAGAAGCTCTGACTCGAAGTAAGGCCGGATATCCCTGCAGTGAATTGAATGCAGGCTCGTCTTGCATCTCCCAAGACGAAGGGATGTCTGCATCCCCTGTGGAGACCACAGAGAAAGACCTAGTTCTCCGCCTCATCGCGACCGGAGGCCTCACATCATTTGAAAACTCGAGAGGTCCGCGGAGATCAATGCTTCCAAAGGAGACGAAGCCTGACTCCTCTTGAAAATGGATAGGAGTCCCAGGATCCATGTGGCACGTGGAAAGGGACCCTGGGTCTCCCGCCCCACGTGGAGACGCGTCCCAATTGCCATGCCAAGACTCGAGGAGAATCCCGAGGTGTCACTCGCACCTAGGCAGGAGTCCACATGTCGCTGAACAAACACGTGTCTGGAAGGGCCCTCCCCGTCGTAACTCGAGAATATACCCCAGGTTCCGGCCTAAACTCCAGAAAAACCATGAGACTTCAACCTCGCCCCTAGATGAGGCACGATTTCCCTGCACTGCATGCAGAGCAATTCCGTGTTCCACATCAAACGTGAAAGGAGCCTTGATTTCCTTGATGGCACTCCAGAGAAAACCCAAGATCACTGTCTCAAGTCTAGAGGGATCCTGAGGTCACTGGAGCAATACGAAAATGCTCCGTGGACCCTAAATCAACTCGAGATGAGAGCTTAGTCCCCACCTTCGACTCAAGAGGAATACCAGCTTTCCACAAGCACCTCAAGAGAAGGCTTCTCTCAGCTACAGGTATGTGAGATTGACCCTGAGTTTGTGGCCTCAAGTGGAATGGACACCGAGATGCTCTGACTCGAAGTAAGGCCGGATATCCTTGCAGTGAATTGAATGCAGGCTCGTCTTGCATCTCCCAAGACGAAGGGATGTCTGATTCCCCTGTGGAGACCACAGAGAAAGACCTAATTCTCTGCCTCATCGCGACCGGAGGCCTCACATCCTTTGAAAACTCGAGAGGTCCGCGGAGATCAATGCTTTCAAAGGAGACGATGCCTGACTCCTCTTGAAAATGGATGGGAGTCCCAGGATCCCTGTGGCACGTGGAAAGGGACCCTGGGTCTCCCGCCTCACCTGGAGACGCGTCCCAATTGCCATGCCAAGACTCGAGGAGAATCCCGAGGTGTCCCTCGCACCTAGGCAGGAGTCCTGACGTCGCTGAGCAAACACGTGTATGGAAGGGCCCGCCCCGTAGTAACTCGAGAATATACCCCAGGTTCCGGCCGCAACTCGAGAAAAACCATGAGACTTCCCCCTCGCCGCGAGATGAGGCCCGATTCCCCTGCACTGCATGCAGAGCAATTCCGTGTTCCACATCAAACGTGAAAGGAGCCTTGATTTCCTTGATGGCACTCCAGAGAAACCCCAAGATCACTGTCTCAAGTCTAGAGGGATCCTGAGGTCACTGTAGCAAGACGAAAGGGCTCCGTGGACCCCAAATCAACTCGAGATGAGAGCTCAGTCCCTGGCTGCGACTCAAGTGGAATACCAACTTTCCACAAGCACCTCAAGAGGAGGCTTGTCTCAGCTACAGGAATGTGAGAGGGACCCTGAGTTTTTGGCCTCAAGTGGAATGGACACCGAGAAGCTCTGACTCGAAGTAAGGCCGGATATCCCTGCAGTGAATTGAATGCAGGCTCGTCTTGCATCTCCAAAGACGAAGGGATGTCTGAATCCCCAGTGGAGACCACAGAGAAAGACCTAGTTCTCTGCCTCATCGCGACCGGAGGCCTCACATCCTTTGAAAACTCGAGAGGTCCGCGGAGATCAATGCTTCCAAAGGAGACGATTCTTGAGTCCTCTTGGAAATGGATAGGATTCCCCGGATCCCTGTGGCAAGTGCAAAGGGACCCTGGGTCCCCCGCCTCACGTGGAGACGCGACCCAAATGCCATTCCAAGACTCTAGGAGAATCCCGAGTTGTCCCTCGCACCTAGGCAGGAGTCCTGACGTCGCTGAACAAACACGTCTCTGAACAAACACGTCTCTGGAAGGGCCCTCCCCGTCGTAACTCGAGAATATACCACAGGTTCCGGCCGCAACTCGAGAAAAACCATGAGACTTCCCCCTCGCCGCGAGATGAGGCCCGATTCCCCTGCACTGCGTACAGAGCAATTCCGTGTTCCACATCAAACGTGAAAGGAGCCTTGATTTCCTTGATGGCACTCCAGGGAAAACCCAAGATCACTGTCTCAAGTCTAGAGGGATCCTGAGGTCACTGGAGCAACATGAAAGGGCTCCGTGGACCCCAAGTCAACTCGAGATGAGAGCTTAGTCCTTGGCTTCTACTCAAGAGGAACACCAGCTTTCCACAAGCACCTCAAGAGGAGGCTTCTCTCAGCTACAGGTATGTGACAGGGACCCTGAGTTTGTGGCCTCAAGTGGAATGGACACCGAGATGCTCTGACTTGAAGTAAGGCCGGATATCCCTGCAGTGAATTGAATGCAGGCTCGTCTTGCATCTCCCAAGACGAAGGGATGTCTGAATCCCCTGTGGAGACCACAGAGAAAGACCTAGTCCTCCGCCTCAACGCGACCGGAGGACTCACATCCTTTGAAAACTCGAGAGGTCTGCGGAGATCAATGCTTCCAAAGGAGACAATGCCTGACTCCTCTTCAAAATGGATAGGAGTCCTAGGATCCCTGTGGGACGTGGAAAGGGACCCTGGGTCCCCCGCCTCACGTGGAGACACGTCCCAAATGCCATGCCAAGACTCGAGGAGAATCCCGAGGTGTCCCTCGCACCTAGGCAGGAGTCCTGACGTCGCTGAGCAAACACGTTTCTGGAAGGGCCCTCCCCGTCGTAACTCGAGAATATACCCCAGGTTCCGGCCGCAACTCGAGAAAAACAATGAGACTTCAAATTCGCCGCGAGATAAGGCCCAATTCCCCTGCACTGCGTGCAGAGCAATTCCGTGTTCCACATCAAACATGATGGGAGCCTTGATATCCTTGATGGCACTCCAGAGAAAACCCAAGATCACTGTCTCAAGTCTAGAGGGATCCTGAGGTCACTGGAGCAACACGAAAGGGCTCCGTGGAAACCAAGTCAACTCGAGATGATAGCTTAGTCCCCGGCTTCGACTCAAGAGGAATACCAACTTTCCACAAGCACCTCAAGAGGAGGCTTCTCTCAGCTACAGTTATGTGAGAGGGACCCTGATTTTGTGGCCTCAAGTGGAATGGACACTGAGATGCTCTGACTCGAGGTAAGGCCGAATATCCCTGCAGTGAATTGAATGCAGGCTCGGCTTCCATCTCCCTAGACGAAGGGATGTCTGAATCCCCTGTGGAGACCACAGAGAAAGACCTAGTTCTCCACCTCATCGCGACCGGAGGCCTCACATCCTTTGAAAACTCGAGAGGTTCGCGGAGATCAATGCTTCCAAAGGAGACGATGCCTGACTCCTCTTGAAAATGGATAGGAGTCCCAGGATCTGTGTGGCACGTGGAAAGGGACCCTGGGTCTCCCGCCTCACGTGGAGACGCGTCCCAATGGCAATGCCAAGACTCGAGGAGAATCCCGAGGTGTCCCTGGCACCTAGGCAGGAGTCCTGACATCGCTGAACAAACACGTGTCTAAAAGGGCCCTCCCCGTCGTAACTCGAGAATATACCCCAGGTTCCGGCCGCAACTCGAGAAAAACCATGAGACTTCCCACTCGCTGTGAGGTGAGGCCCGATTCCCCTGCACTGCGTGCACAGCAATTCCGTGTTCCACATCAAACGAGAAAAAAGCCTTGATTTCCTTGATGGCACTCCAGAGAAAACCCAAGATCACTGTCTCAAGTCTAGAGGGATCCTGAAGTCACTGTAGCAACACGAAAGGGCTCTGTGTACCCCAAATCAACTCCAGATGAGAGCTTAGTCCCTGGCTTCGACTCAAGAGGAATACCAACTTTCCACAAGCACCTCAAGAGGAGGCTTCTCTCAGCTACAGGTATGTGAGAGGGACCTTGAGTTTGTGGCCTCAAGTGGAATGGACACCGAGAAGCTCTGACTCGAAGTTAGGCCGGATATCCCTGCAGTGAATTGAATGCAGACCCGTCTTGCATCTCCCAAGACGAAGGGATGTCTGAATCCCCTGTGGAGACCTCAGAGAAAGACCGAGTTCTCCGCCTCATCGCGACCGGAGGCCTCACATCCTTTGAAAACTCGAGAGGTCCTTGGAGATCAATGCTTCCAAAGGAGACGATGCCTGACTCCGCTTGAAAATGGATAGGAGTCCCAGGATCCCTGTGGCACGTCGAAAGGGACCCTGGGTCTCCCGCCTCACGTGGAGACGCGTCCCAATTGCCATGCCAAGACTCGAGGAGAATCCCGAGGTGTCCCTCGCACCTAGGCAGGAGTCCTGACGTCGCTGAACAAACACGTGTCTAGAAGGGCCCTCCCCGTCGTAACTCGAGAATATACCCCAGGTTCCGGCCGCAACTCGAGAAAAACCATGAGATTTCCCCCTCGCCGCCAGATGAGGCCCGATTCCCCTGCACTGCGTGCAGTACAATTCCGTGTTCCACATCAAACGTGAAAGGAGCCTTGATTTCCTTGATGGCACTCCAGAGAAAACCCAAGATCACTGTCTCAAGTCTAGAGGGATCCTGAGGTCACTGGAGCAACACGAAATTTCCCCTTAGACCCCAAATCAACTCGAGATGAGAGCTTAGTCCCTGGCTTCGACTCAAGTGGAATACCAACTTTCCACAAGCACCTCAAGAGGAGGCTTCTCTCAGCTACAGGTATGTGAGAGGGACCCTGAGTTTGTGGCCTCAAGTGGAATGGACACCGAGATGCTCTGACTCGAAGTAAGGCCGGATATCCCTGTAGTGAATAGAATGCAGGCTCGTCTTGCATCTCCGAAGACGAAGGGATGTCTGAATCCCCTGTGGAGACGACAGAGAAAGACCTAGTCCTCCGCCTCATCGCGACCGGAGACATCACATCCTATGAAAAATCGAGAGGTCTGCGGAGATCAATGCTTCCAAAAGAGACAATGCCTGACTCCTCTTGAAAATGGATAGGAGTCCCAGGATCCATCTGGCACGTGGAGAGGGACCCTGGGTCTCCCGCCTCACGTGGAGACGCGTCCCAATTGCCATGCCAAGCCTCGGGGAGATACCGAGGTGTCCATCGAACGTAGGCATTGGTTCTGACGTCGCTGAACAAACACGTGTCTGGAAGGGCACCCCAGTCGTAACTCGAACATATACCCCAGGTTCCGGCGCAACTCGAGAAAAACCATGAGCCTTCCCCCTCGCCGCGAGATGAGGCCCGATTCCCCTGCACTGCGTGCAGAGCAATTCCGTGTTCCACATCAAACGTGAAAGGAGCCTTGATTTCCTTGATGGCACTCCAGAGAAAACCCAAGATCACTGTATCAAGTCTAGAGGGATCCTGAGGTCACTGTAGCAACAGGAAAGGGCTCCGTGGACCCCAAATCAACTAGAGATGAGAGCTTCATCCCTGGCTTCGACTCAAGAGGAATAGCACCTTTCCACAAGCACCTCAAGAGGAGGCTTCTCTCAGCTACAGGTATGTGAGAGGGACCCTGAGTTTGTGGCCTCAAGTGGAATGGACACGGAGATTCTCTGACTCGAAGTAAGGCCGGATATCCCTGCAGTGAATTGAATGCAGGCTCGCCTTGCATCTCCCAAGACGAAGGGATGTCTGAATCCCCTGTGGAGACAACAGAGAAAGACCTAGTTCTCCGCCTCATCGCGACCGGAGGCCTCACAGACTTTGAAAAGTCGAGAGGTCCGCGGAGATCAATGCTTCCACAGGAGACGATGCCTGTCTTTTCTTGAAAATGGATATGAGTCTCAGGATCCCTTTGGCACGTGGAAAGAGACACTGGGTCTTCCGCCTCACGTGGAGACCCGTCCCAATTGCCATGCCAAGACTCGACGAGTATCCCGAGGTGTCCCTCGCACCTAGGCAGGAGTCCTGACTTCGCTGAACAAACACGTGTCTGGAAGGCCCCTCCCCGTAGTAACTTTAGAATGTACCCCAGGTTCCGGCCGCAACTCGAGAAAAACCATGAGACTTCCCACTCGCCGCGAGATGAGGCACGATTCCCCTGCACAGCGTGCAGAGCAATTCCGTGTTCCACATCAAACGTGAAAGGAGCCTTGATTTCCTTGATGGCACTCCAGAGAAACCCAAGATCACTGTCTCAATTCTAGAGGGATCCTGAGGTCACTGGAGCAACAGGAAAGGGCTCCATGGACCCTAAATCAACTCGAGATGAGAGCTTAGTCCCTGGCGTCGACTCAAGGGGAATACCAACTTTCCACAAGCACCTCAAGAGGAGGCTTCTCTCAGCTACAGGTATGTGAGAGGGACCCTGAGTTTGTGGCCTCAAGTGGAATGGACACCGAGATGCTCTGACTCGAAGTAAGACCAGATATCCCTGCAGTGAATTGAATGCAAGCTCGTCTTGCATCTCCCAAGACGAAGGGATGTCTGATTCCCCTGTGGAGACCACAGAGAAAGACATAGTTCTCCGCCTCCTCGCGACCAGAGGCCTCACATCCTTTGAAAACTCGAGAGGTCCGCGGAGATCAATGATTCCAAAGGAGACGATGCCTGACTCCTCTTGAAAATGGATAGGAGTCCCAGGATCCCTGTGGCACGTGGAAAGGGACCCTGGGTCCCCCGCCTCACGTGGAGACACGTCCCAATTGCCATGCCAAAACTCGAGGAGAATCCCGAGGTGTCCCTCGAACCTAGGCAGGGGTCCTGACGTCGCTGAACAAACACGTGTCTGGAAGGGCCCTCCCCGTCGTAACTCGAGAATATACCCCAGGTTCCGGCCGCAACTCGAGAAAAACCATGAGACTTCCCCCTCGCCGTGAGATGAGGCCCGATTCCCCTGCACTGCGTGCAGAGCAATTCCGTGTTCCACATCAAACGTGAAAGGAGCCTTGATTTCCTTGATGGCACTCCAGAGATAACCCAAGATCACTGTCTCAAGTCTAGAGGGATCCTGAGGTCACTGTAGCAACACAAAAGGGCTCCGTGGACCCCAAATCACCTCGAGATGAGAGCTTAGTCCCTGGCTTCGACTCAAGAGTCATATCAACTTGCCACAAGCACCTCAAGAGGAGGCTTCTCTCAGCTACAGGTATGTGAGAGGGACCTTGAATTTGTGGCCTCAAGTGGAATGGACACCGAGATGCTCTGGCTAGAAGTAAGGCCGGATATCCCTGCAGTGAATTGAATGCAGGCTCGTCTTGCATCTCTGAAGAAGAAGGGATGTCTGATTCCCCTGTGGAGACCACAGAGAAAGACCTAGTTCTCCCTCTCATGGCGACCGGAAGCATCACATCTTGAAAACTCGAGAGGTCCGCGGAGATCAATGCTTCCTAAGGAGACGATGCCTGACTCCTCTTGAAAATGGATAGGAGTCCAAGAAACCCTGTGGCACATGGAACGGGACCCTGGGTCTCCCGCCTCACGTGGAGACTTGTCCTAATTGCCATGCCAAGACTCGAGGAGAATCCCGAGGTGTTCCTCGCACCTAGGCACTAGTCCTGACGTCGCTGAACAAACACTTGTCTGGAAGGGCCCTCCCCGTCGTAACTCAAGAATATAACCCAGGTTCCGGCCGCAACTCAAGAAAAACCATAAGACTTCCCCCTCGCCTTGAGATGTGGCCCGATTCTCCTGCACTGCGTGCAGAGCAATTCCGTGTTCCACAACAAACGTGAAAGGAGCCTTGATTTCCTTGATGGCACTCCAGAGAAAACCCAAGATCACTGGCTCAAGTCTAGAGGGATCCTGAGGTCACTGGAGCAACACGAAAGGAATCCGTGGACCCCAAATCAACTCGAGATGAGCGCTTAGTCCCTGGCTTCGATTCAAGGGGAATACCAACTTTCCACAAGCACCTCAAGAGGAGGCTTCTCTCAGCTACAGGTATGTGAGAGGGACCCTGAGTTTGTGGCCTCAAGTGGAATGGACACCGAGATGCTCTGACTCGAAGTAAGGCCGGATATCCCTGCAGTGAATTGAATGCCGGCTCGTCTTGCATCTCCCAAGACGAAGGGATGTCTGAATCCCCTGTGGAGACCACAGAGAAAGACCTAGTCCTCCGCTTCATCGCGACCGGAGGCCTCACATCCTTCGAAAACTCGAGAGGTCCGCTGAGATCAATGCTTCCAAAGGAGACGATGCCTGACTCCTCTTGAAAATGGATAGGAGTCCCAGGATCCCTGTGGCACGTGGAAAGGGACCCTGGGTCTCCCGCCTCACGTGGAGACGCCTCCCAATTGCCATGCCAAGACTCGAGGAGAATCCCGAGGTGTCCCTCGCACCTAGGCAGGAGTCCTGACGTCGTTGAACAAACACGTGTCTGGAAGGGCCCTCCCCGTCTTAACTCGAAAATATACCCCAGGTTCCGGCCGCAACTCGAGAAAAACCATGAGAGTTCCCCCTCGCCGAGAGATGAGGCCCGAATCCCCTGCACTGCGTGCAGAGCAATTCCGTGTTCCACATCAAACGTGAAAGGAGCCTTGATTTCCTTGATGGCACTCCAGAGAAAACCCAAGATCACTGTATCAAGTCTAGAGGGATCCTGAGGTCACTGGAGCAACACGAAAGGGATCCGTGGACCCCAAATCAACTCGAGATGAGAGCTTAGTCCCTGGCTTCGACTCAAGGGGAATACTAACTTTCCACAAGCACCTCAAGAGGAGACTTCTCTCAGCTACAGGTATGTGAGAGGGACCCTGAGTTTGTGGACTCAAGTGGAATGGACACCGAGATGCTCTGACTCGAAGTAAGGCCGGATATCCCTGCAGTGAATTGAATGCAGGCTCGTCTTGCATCTCCCAAGACGAAGGGATGTCTGAATCCCCTGTGGAGACCACAGAGAAAGACCTAGTCCTCCGCCTCAACGCGAACGGAGGCCTCACGTCCTTTGAAAACTCGAGAGGTCCGAGGAGATCAATGCTTCCAAAGGAGACGATGCCTGACTCCTCTTGAAAGTGGATAGGAGTCCCAGGATCCCTGTGGCACGTGGAAAGGGACCCTGGGTCTCCCGCCTCATGTGGAGACGCATCCCAATTGCCATGTCAAGACTCGAGGAGAATCCCGAGGTGTCCCTCGCACCTAGGCAGGAGTCCTGACGTCGCTGAACAAACACGTCTCTGAACAAACACGTCTCTGGAAGGGCCCTCCCCGTCGTAACTCGAGAATATACCACAGGTTCCGGCCGCAACTCGAGAAAAACCATGAGACTTCCCCCTCGCCGCGAGATGAGGCCCGATTCCCCTGCACTGCGTACAGAGCAATTCCGTGTTCCACATCAAACGTGAAAGGAGCCTTGATTTCCTTGATGGCACTCCAGGGAAAACCCAAGATCACTGTCTCAAGTCTAGAGGGATCCTGAGGTCACTGGAGCAACATGAAAGGGCTCCGTGGACCCCAAGTCAACTCGAGATGAGAGCTTAGTCCTTGGCTTCTACTCAAGAGGAACACCAGCTTTCCACAAGCACCTCAAGAGGAGGCTTCTCTCAGCTACAGGTATGTGACAGGGACCCTGAGTTTGTGGCCTCAAGTGGAATGGACACCGAGATGCTCTGACTTGAAGTAAGGCCGGATATCCCTGCAGTGAATTGAATGCAGGCTCGTCTTGCATCTCCCAAGACGAAGGGATGTCTGAATCCCCTGTGGAGACCACAGAGAAAGACCTAGTCCTCCGCCTCAACGCGACCGGAGGACTCACATCCTTTGAAAACTCGAGAGGTCTGCGGAGATCAATGCTTCCAAAGGAGACAATGCCTGACTCCTCTTCAAAATGGATAGGAGTCCTAGGATCCCTGTGGGACGTGGAAAGGGACCCTGGGTCCCCCGCCTCACGTGGAGACACGTCCCAAATGCCATGCCAAGACTCGAGGAGAATCCCGAGGTGTCCCTCGCACCTAGGCAGGAGTCCTGACGTCGCTGAGCAAACACGTTTCTGGAAGGGCCCTCCCCGTCGTAACTCGAGAATATACCCCAGGTTCCGGCCGCAACTCGAGAAAAACAATGAGACTTCAAATTCGCCGCGAGATAAGGCCCAATTCCCCTGCACTGCGTGCAGAGCAATTCCGTGTTCCACATCAAACATGATGGGAGCCTTGATATCCTTGATGGCACTCCAGAGAAAACCCAAGATCACTGTCTCAAGTCTAGAGGGATCCTGAGGTCACTGGAGCAACACGAAAGGGCTCCGTGGAAACCAAGTCAACTCGAGATGATAGCTTAGTCCCCGGCTTCGACTCAAGAGGAATACCAACTTTCCACAAGCACCTCAAGAGGAGGCTTCTCTCAGCTACAGTTATGTGAGAGGGACCCTGATTTTGTGGCCTCAAGTGGAATGGACACTGAGATGCTCTGACTCGAGGTAAGGCCGAATATCCCTGCAGTGAATTGAATGCAGGCTCGGCTTCCATCTCCCTAGACGAAGGGATGTCTGAATCCCCTGTGGAGACCACAGAGAAAGACCTAGTTCTCCACCTCATCGCGACCGGAGGCCTCACATCCTTTGAAAACTCGAGAGGTTCGCGGAGATCAATGCTTCCAAAGGAGACGATGCCTGACTCCTCTTGAAAATGGATAGGAGTCCCAGGATCTGTGTGGCACGTGGAAAGGGACCCTGGGTCTCCCGCCTCACGTGGAGACGCGTCCCAATGGCAATGCCAAGACTCGAGGAGAATCCCGAGGTGTCCCTGGCACCTAGGCAGGAGTCCTGACATCGCTGAACAAACACGTGTCTAAAAGGGCCCTCCCCGTCGTAACTCGAGAATATACCCCAGGTTCCGGCCGCAACTCGAGAAAAACCATGAGACTTCCCACTCGCTGTGAGGTGAGGCCCGATTCCCCTGCACTGCGTGCACAGCAATTCCGTGTTCCACATCAAACGAGAAAAAAGCCTTGATTTCCTTGATGGCACTCCAGAGAAAACCCAAGATCACTGTCTCAAGTCTAGAGGGATCCTGAAGTCACTGTAGCAACACGAAAGGGCTCTGTGTACCCCAAATCAACTCCAGATGAGAGCTTAGTCCCTGGCTTCGACTCAAGAGGAATACCAACTTTCCACAAGCACCTCAAGAGGAGGCTTCTCTCAGCTACAGGTATGTGAGAGGGACCTTGAGTTTGTGGCCTCAAGTGGAATGGACACCGAGAAGCTCTGACTCGAAGTTAGGCCGGATATCCCTGCAGTGAATTGAATGCAGACCCGTCTTGCATCTCCCAAGACGAAGGGATGTCTGAATCCCCTGTGGAGACCTCAGAGAAAGACCGAGTTCTCCGCCTCATCGCGACCGGAGGCCTCACATCCTTTGAAAACTCGAGAGGTCCTTGGAGATCAATGCTTCCAAAGGAGACGATGCCTGACTCCGCTTGAAAATGGATAGGAGTCCCAGGATCCCTGTGGCACGTCGAAAGGGACCCTGGGTCTCCCGCCTCACGTGGAGACGCGTCCCAATTGCCATGCCAAGACTCGAGGAGAATCCCGAGGTGTCCCTCGCACCTAGGCAGGAGTCCTGACGTCGCTGAACAAACACGTGTCTAGAAGGGCCCTCCCCGTCGTAACTCGAGAATATACCCCAGGTTCCGGCCGCAACTCGAGAAAAACCATGAGATTTCCCCCTCGCCGCCAGATGAGGCCCGATTCCCCTGCACTGCGTGCAGTACAATTCCGTGTTCCACATCAAACGTGAAAGGAGCCTTGATTTCCTTGATGGCACTCCAGAGAAAACCCAAGATCACTGTCTCAAGTCTAGAGGGATCCTGAGGTCACTGGAGCAACACGAAATTTCCCCTTAGACCCCAAATCAACTCGAGATGAGAGCTTAGTCCCTGGCTTCGACTCAAGTGGAATACCAACTTTCCACAAGCACCTCAAGAGGAGGCTTCTCTCAGCTACAGGTATGTGAGAGGGACCCTGAGTTTGTGGCCTCAAGTGGAATGGACACCGAGATGCTCTGACTCGAAGTAAGGCCGGATATCCCTGTAGTGAATAGAATGCAGGCTCGTCTTGCATCTCCGAAGACGAAGGGATGTCTGAATCCCCTGTGGAGACGACAGAGAAAGACCTAGTCCTCCGCCTCATCGCGACCGGAGACATCACATCCTATGAAAAATCGAGAGGTCTGCGGAGATCAATGCTTCCAAAAGAGACAATGCCTGACTCCTCTTGAAAATGGATAGGAGTCCCAGGATCCATCTGGCACGTGGAGAGGGACCCTGGGTCTCCCGCCTCACGTGGAGACGCGTCCCAATTGCCATGCCAAGCCTCGGGGAGATACCGAGGTGTCCATCGAACGTAGGCATTGGTTCTGACGTCGCTGAACAAACACGTGTCTGGAAGGGCACCCCAGTCGTAACTCGAACATATACCCCAGGTTCCGGCGCAACTCGAGAAAAACCATGAGCCTTCCCCCTCGCCGCGAGATGAGGCCCGATTCCCCTGCACTGCGTGCAGAGCAATTCCGTGTTCCACATCAAACGTGAAAGGAGCCTTGATTTCCTTGATGGCACTCCAGAGAAAACCCAAGATCACTGTATCAAGTCTAGAGGGATCCTGAGGTCACTGTAGCAACAGGAAAGGGCTCCGTGGACCCCAAATCAACTAGAGATGAGAGCTTCATCCCTGGCTTCGACTCAAGAGGAATAGCACCTTTCCACAAGCACCTCAAGAGGAGGCTTCTCTCAGCTACAGGTATGTGAGAGGGACCCTGAGTTTGTGGCCTCAAGTGGAATGGACACGGAGATTCTCTGACTCGAAGTAAGGCCGGATATCCCTGCAGTGAATTGAATGCAGGCTCGCCTTGCATCTCCCAAGACGAAGGGATGTCTGAATCCCCTGTGGAGACAACAGAGAAAGACCTAGTTCTCCGCCTCATCGCGACCGGAGGCCTCACAGACTTTGAAAAGTCGAGAGGTCCGCGGAGATCAATGCTTCCACAGGAGACGATGCCTGTCTTTTCTTGAAAATGGATATGAGTCTCAGGATCCCTTTGGCACGTGGAAAGAGACACTGGGTCTTCCGCCTCACGTGGAGACCCGTCCCAATTGCCATGCCAAGACTCGACGAGTATCCCGAGGTGTCCCTCGCACCTAGGCAGGAGTCCTGACTTCGCTGAACAAACACGTGTCTGGAAGGCCCCTCCCCGTAGTAACTTTAGAATGTACCCCAGGTTCCGGCCGCAACTCGAGAAAAACCATGAGACTTCCCACTCGCCGCGAGATGAGGCACGATTCCCCTGCACAGCGTGCAGAGCAATTCCGTGTTCCACATCAAACGTGAAAGGAGCCTTGATTTCCTTGATGGCACTCCAGAGAAACCCAAGATCACTGTCTCAATTCTAGAGGGATCCTGAGGTCACTGGAGCAACAGGAAAGGGCTCCATGGACCCTAAATCAACTCGAGATGAGAGCTTAGTCCCTGGCGTCGACTCAAGGGGAATACCAACTTTCCACAAGCACCTCAAGAGGAGGCTTCTCTCAGCTACAGGTATGTGAGAGGGACCCTGAGTTTGTGGCCTCAAGTGGAATGGACACCGAGATGCTCTGACTCGAAGTAAGACCAGATATCCCTGCAGTGAATTGAATGCAAGCTCGTCTTGCATCTCCCAAGACGAAGGGATGTCTGATTCCCCTGTGGAGACCACAGAGAAAGACATAGTTCTCCGCCTCCTCGCGACCAGAGGCCTCACATCCTTTGAAAACTCGAGAGGTCCGCGGAGATCAATGATTCCAAAGGAGACGATGCCTGACTCCTCTTGAAAATGGATAGGAGTCCCAGGATCCCTGTGGCACGTGGAAAGGGACCCTGGGTCCCCCGCCTCACGTGGAGACACGTCCCAATTGCCATGCCAAAACTCGAGGAGAATCCCGAGGTGTCCCTCGAACCTAGGCAGGGGTCCTGACGTCGCTGAACAAACACGTGTCTGGAAGGGCCCTCCCCGTCGTAACTCGAGAATATACCCCAGGTTCCGGCCGCAACTCGAGAAAAACCATGAGACTTCCCCCTCGCCGTGAGATGAGGCCCGATTCCCCTGCACTGCGTGCAGAGCAATTCCGTGTTCCACATCAAACGTGAAAGGAGCCTTGATTTCCTTGATGGCACTCCAGAGATAACCCAAGATCACTGTCTCAAGTCTAGAGGGATCCTGAGGTCACTGTAGCAACACAAAAGGGCTCCGTGGACCCCAAATCACCTCGAGATGAGAGCTTAGTCCCTGGCTTCGACTCAAGAGTCATATCAACTTGCCACAAGCACCTCAAGAGGAGGCTTCTCTCAGCTACAGGTATGTGAGAGGGACCTTGAATTTGTGGCCTCAAGTGGAATGGACACCGAGATGCTCTGGCTAGAAGTAAGGCCGGATATCCCTGCAGTGAATTGAATGCAGGCTCGTCTTGCATCTCTGAAGAAGAAGGGATGTCTGATTCCCCTGTGGAGACCACAGAGAAAGACCTAGTTCTCCCTCTCATGGCGACCGGAAGCATCACATCTTGAAAACTCGAGAGGTCCGCGGAGATCAATGCTTCCTAAGGAGACGATGCCTGACTCCTCTTGAAAATGGATAGGAGTCCAAGAAACCCTGTGGCACATGGAACGGGACCCTGGGTCTCCCGCCTCACGTGGAGACTTGTCCTAATTGCCATGCCAAGACTCGAGGAGAATCCCGAGGTGTTCCTCGCACCTAGGCACTAGTCCTGACGTCGCTGAACAAACACTTGTCTGGAAGGGCCCTCCCCGTCGTAACTCAAGAATATAACCCAGGTTCCGGCCGCAACTCAAGAAAAACCATAAGACTTCCCCCTCGCCTTGAGATGTGGCCCGATTCTCCTGCACTGCGTGCAGAGCAATTCCGTGTTCCACAACAAACGTGAAAGGAGCCTTGATTTCCTTGATGGCACTCCAGAGAAAACCCAAGATCACTGGCTCAAGTCTAGAGGGATCCTGAGGTCACTGGAGCAACACGAAAGGAATCCGTGGACCCCAAATCAACTCGAGATGAGCGCTTAGTCCCTGGCTTCGATTCAAGGGGAATACCAACTTTCCACAAGCACCTCAAGAGGAGGCTTCTCTCAGCTACAGGTATGTGAGAGGGACCCTGAGTTTGTGGCCTCAAGTGGAATGGACACCGAGATGCTCTGACTCGAAGTAAGGCCGGATATCCCTGCAGTGAATTGAATGCCGGCTCGTCTTGCATCTCCCAAGACGAAGGGATGTCTGAATCCCCTGTGGAGACCACAGAGAAAGACCTAGTCCTCCGCTTCATCGCGACCGGAGGCCTCACATCCTTCGAAAACTCGAGAGGTCCGCTGAGATCAATGCTTCCAAAGGAGACGATGCCTGACTCCTCTTGAAAATGGATAGGAGTCCCAGGATCCCTGTGGCACGTGGAAAGGGACCCTGGGTCTCCCGCCTCACGTGGAGACGCCTCCCAATTGCCATGCCAAGACTCGAGGAGAATCCCGAGGTGTCCCTCGCACCTAGGCAGGAGTCCTGACGTCGTTGAACAAACACGTGTCTGGAAGGGCCCTCCCCGTCTTAACTCGAAAATATACCCCAGGTTCCGGCCGCAACTCGAGAAAAACCATGAGAGTTCCCCCTCGCCGAGAGATGAGGCCCGAATCCCCTGCACTGCGTGCAGAGCAATTCCGTGTTCCACATCAAACGTGAAAGGAGCCTTGATTTCCTTGATGGCACTCCAGAGAAAACCCAAGATCACTGTATCAAGTCTAGAGGGATCCTGAGGTCACTGGAGCAACACGAAAGGGATCCGTGGACCCCAAATCAACTCGAGATGAGAGCTTAGTCCCTGGCTTCGACTCAAGGGGAATACTAACTTTCCACAAGCACCTCAAGAGGAGACTTCTCTCAGCTACAGGTATGTGAGAGGGACCCTGAGTTTGTGGACTCAAGTGGAATGGACACCGAGATGCTCTGACTCGAAGTAAGGCCGGATATCCCTGCAGTGAATTGAATGCAGGCTCGTCTTGCATCTCCCAAGACGAAGGGATGTCTGAATCCCCTGTGGAGACCACAGAGAAAGACCTAGTCCTCCGCCTCAACGCGAACGGAGGCCTCACGTCCTTTGAAAACTCGAGAGGTCCGAGGAGATCAATGCTTCCAAAGGAGACGATGCCTGACTCCTCTTGAAAGTGGATAGGAGTCCCAGGATCCCTGTGGCACGTGGAAAGGGACCCTGGGTCTCCCGCCTCATGTGGAGACGCATCCCAATTGCCATGTCAAGACTCGAGGAGAATCCCGAGGTGTCCCTCGCACCTAGGCAGAAGTCCTGACGTCGCTGAACAAACACGTGTCTGGAAGGGCCCTCCCCGTCGTAACACGAGAATATACACCAGGTTCCGGCCGCAACTCGAGAAAAACCATGAGACTTCCCATTCGCCGCGAGATAAGGCCCGATTCACCTGCACTGCGTGCAGAGCAATTCCGTGTTCCACATCAAACGTGAAAGGACCCTTGATTTCCTTGATGGCACTCCAGAGAAAACCCAAGATCACTGTCTCAAGTCTAGAGGGATCCTGAGGTCACTGGAGCAAAAGGAAAGGGCTCCGTGGACCCCAAATCAACTTGAGATGAGAGCTTCGTCCCTGGCTTCGACTCAAGAGGAATACGAACTTTCCACAAGCCCCTCAAGAGGAGGCTTCTCTCAGCTACAAGTATGTGAGAGGGACCCTGAGTTTGTGGCCTCAAGTGGAATGGACACCGAGATGCTTTGACTCGAAGTAAGGCCGGATATCCCTGCAGTGAATTGAATGCAGGCTCGTCTTGCATCTCCCAAGAGGAAGGGATATCTGAATCCCCTGTGGAGACCACAGAGAAAGACCTAATTCTCCGCCTCATCGCGACCGGAGGCCTCACACCCTTCGAAAACTCGAGAGGTCCACGGAGATCAATGCTTCCAAAGGAGTCGATGCCTGACTCCTCTTGAAAGTGGATAGGAGTCCCAGGATCCCTGTGGCACGTGGAAAGGGACACTGGGTCTCCCGCCTCACGTGGAGACGCGTCCCAATTGCCATGCCAAGACTAGAGGAGAATCCCGAGGTATCCCTCGCATCTAGGCAGGAGTCCTGACTTCGCTGAACAAACACGTGTCTGGAAGGGCCCTCCCCGTCGTAACTCGAGAATATACCCCAGGTTCCGGCCGCAACTCGAGAAAAACCATGAGAGTTCCCCCTCGCCGAGAGATGAGGCCCGAATCCCCTGCACTGCGTGCAGAGCAATTCCGTGTTCCACATCAAACGTGAAAGGAGCCTTGATTTCCTTGATGGCACTCCAGAGAAAACCCAAGATCACTGGCTCAAGTCTAGAGGGATCCTGAGGTCACTGGAGCAACATGAAAGGGATCCGTGGACCACAAATCAACTCGAGATGAGAGCTTAGTCCCTGGCTTCGACTCAAGGGGAATACCAACTTTCCACAAGCACCTCAAGAGGAGGCTTCTCTCAGCTACAGGTATGTGAGAGGGACCCTGAGTTTGTGGCCTCAAGTGGAATGGACACCGAGATGCTCTGACTCGAAGTAAGGCCGGATATCCCTGCAGTGAATTGAATGCAGGCTCGTCTTGCATCTCCCAAGACGAAGGGATGTCTGAATCCCCAGTGGAGACCACAGAGAAAGACCTAGTCCTCCGCCTCAACGCGAACGGAGGCCTCACATCCTTTGAAAACTCGAGAGGTCCGAGGAGATCAATGCTTCCAAAGGAGACGATGCCTGACTCCTCTTGAAAGTGGATAGGAGTCCCAGGATCCCTGTTGTACGTGGAAAGGGACCCTGGGTCTCCCGCCTCACGTGGAGTCGCATCCCAATTGCCATGCCAAGACTCGAGGAGAATCCCGAGGTGTCCCTCGCACCTAGGCAGAAGTCCTGACGTCGCTGAACAAACAGGTGTCTGGAAGGGCCCTCCCCGTCGTAACACGAGAATATACCCCAGGTTCCGGCCGCAACTCGAGAAAAACCATGAGACTTCCCATTCGCCGCGAGATAAGGCCCGATTCACCTGCAGTGCGTGCAGAGCAATTCCGTGTTCCACATCAAACGTGAAAGGAGCCTTGATTTCCTTGATGGCACTCCAGAGAAAACCCAAGATCACTGTCTCAAGTCTAGAGGGATCATGAGGTCACTGGAGCAAAAGGAAAGGGCTCCGTGGACCCCAAATCAACTTGAGATGAGAGCTTCGTCCCTGGCTTCGACTCAAGAGGAATACGAACTTTCCACAAGCCCCTCAAGAGGAGGCTTCTCTCAGCTACAAGTATGTGAGAGGGACCCTGAGTTTGTGGCCTCAAGTGGAATGGACACCGAGATGCTTTGACTCGAAGTAAGGCCGGATATCCCTGCAGTGAATTGAATGCAGGCTCGTCTTGCATCTCCCAAGAGGAAGGGATATCTGAATCCCCGGTGGAGACCACAGAGAAAGACCTAATTCTCCGCCTCATCGCGACCGGAGGCCTCACACCCTTCGAAAACTCGAGAGGTCCACGGAGATCAATGCTTCCAAAGGAGTCGATGCCTGACTCCTCTTGAAAGTGGATAGGAGTCCCAGGATCCCTGTGGCACATGGAAAGGGACCCTGGGTCTCCCGCCTCACGTGGAGACGCGTCCCAATTGCCATGCCAAGACTAGAGGAGAATCCCGAGGTGTCCCTCGCACCTAGGCAGGAGTCCTGACGTCGCTGAACAAACACGTGTCTGGAAGGGCCCTCCCCGTCGTAACTCGAGAATATACCCCAGGTTCCGGCCGCAACTCGAGAAAAACCATGCGACTTCCCCCTCGCCGCGAGATGAGGTCAGATTCCCCTGCACTGCGTGCAGAGCAATTCCGTGATCCACATCAAACGTGAAAGGAGCCTTGATTTCCTTGATGGCACTCCAGAGAAAACCCAAGATCACTGTCTCAAGTCTAGAGAGATCCTGAGGTCACTGGAGCAACACGAAAGGGCTCCGTGGACCCCAAATCAACTCGAGATGAGAGCTTAGTCCCTGGCTTCGACTCAAGTGGAATACCAACTTTCCACAAGCACCTCAAGAGGAGGCTTCTCTCAGCTACAGGTATGTGAGAGGGACCCTGAGTTTGTGGCCTCAAGTGGAATGGACAGCGAGATGCTCTGACTCGAAGTAAGGCCGGATATCCCTGCAGTGAATTGAATGCAGGCTCGTCTTGCATCTCCCAAGACGAAGGGATGTCTGAATCCCCTGTGGAGACCACAGAGAAAAACCTAGTCCTACGCCTCATCAAGACCGGAGGCCTCACATCCTTTGAAAACTCGAGAGGTCTGCGGAGATCAATGCTTCCAAAGGAGACGATGCCTGACTCTTCTTGAAAATGGATAGGAGTCCCAGGATCCCTGTGGCACGTTGAAAGGGACCCTGGGTCTCCCGGCTCCTGTGGAGACGCGTCCCAACTGCCATGCCAAGACTCGAGGAGAATCCCGAGGTGTCCCTCGCACCTAGGCAGGAGTCCTGACGTCGCTGAACAAACATGTGTCTGGAAGGGCCCTCCCCGTCGTAACTCGAGAATATACCCCAGGTTCCGGCCGCAACTCGAGAAAAACCATGAGACTTCCCCCTCGCCGCGACATGAGGCCCGATTCCCCTGCACTGCGTGCAGAGCAATTCCGTGTTCCACATCAAAAATGAAAGGAGCCTTGATTTCCTTGATGGCACTCCAGAGAAAACCCAAGATCACTGTCTCAAGTGTAGAGGGATCCTGAGGTCACTGGAGCAACACGAAAGGGCTCCGTGGACCCCAAATCAACTCGAGATGAGAGCTTAGTCCCTGGCTTCGACTCAAAAGGAATACCAACTTTCCACAAGCACCTCAAGAGGAGGCTTCTCTCAGCTACAGGTATGTGAGAGGGACCCTGAGTTTGTGGCCTCAAGTGGAATGGACACCGAGATGCTCTGACTCGAAGTAAGGCCGGATATCCCTGCAGTGAATTGAATGCAGGCTCGTCTTGCATCTCCCAAGACGAAGGGTTGTCTGAATCACCTGTGGAGACCACAGAGAAAGACCTAATACTCTGCCTCCTCGCGACCGGATGCCTCACATCCTTTGAAGACTCGAGAGGTCCGCGGAGATCAGTGCTTCCAAAGGAGACGATGCCTGACTCCTCTTGAAAGTGGATAGGAGTCCCAAGATCCCTGTGGCACGTGGAAAGGGACCCTGGGTCTCCCGCCCCACGTGGAGACGCGTCCCAATTGCCATGCCAAGACTCGAGGAGAATCCCGAGGTGTCCCTCGCACCTAGGCAGGAGTCCTGACGTCGCTGAACAAACACGTGTCTGGAAGGGCCCTCCCCGTCGTAACTCGAGAATATACCCCATGTTCCGGCCGCAACTCGAGAAAAACCATGAGACTTCCCATTCGCCGCGAGATAAGGCCCAATTCCCCTGCACTGCGTGCAGAGCAATTCCTTGTTCCACATCAAACGTGAAAGGAGCCTTGATTTCCTTGATGGCACTCCAGAGAAAACCCAAGATCATTGTCTCAAGTCTAGAGGGATCATGAGGTCACTGGAGCAAAAGGAAAGGGCTCCGTGGACCCCAAATCAACTTGAGATGAGAGCTTAGTCCCTGGCTTCGACTCAAGAGGAATACGAACTTTCCACAAGCCCCTCAAGACGAGGCTTCCTTCAGCTACAAGTATGTGAGAGGGACCCTGAGTTTGTGGCCTCAAGTGGAATGGACACCGAGATGCTCTGACTCGAAGTAAGGCAGGATATCCCTGCAGTGAATTGAATGCAGGCTCGTCTTGCATCTCCCAAGAGGAAGGGATATCTGAATCCCCTGTGGAGACCATAGAGAAAGACCTAATTCTCCGCCTCATCGCGACCGGAGGCCTCACACCCTTTGAAAACTCGAGAGGTCCACGGAGATCAATGCTTCCAAAGGAGTCGATGCCTGACTCCTCTTGAAAGTGGATAGGAGTCCCAGGATCCCTGTGGCACGTGGGAAGGGAGCCTGGGTCTCCCGCCTCACGTGGACTCGCGTCCCAATTGCCATGCCAAGACTAGAGGAGAATCCCGAGGTATCCCTCGCACCTAGGCAGGAGTCCTGACTTCGCTGAACAAACACGTGTCTGGAAGGGCCCTCCCCGTCGTAACTCGAGAATATACCCCAGGTTCCGGCCGCAACTCGAGAAAAACCATGAGACTTCCCCCTCGCCGCGACATGAGGCCCGATTCCCCTGCACTGCGTGCAGAGCAATTCCGTGTTCCACATCAAACGTGAAAGGAGCCTTGATTTCCTTGATGGTACTCCAGAGAAAACCCAAGATCACTGTCTCAAGTCTAGAGGGATCCTGAGGTCACTGGAGATACAAGAAAGGGCTCCGTGTACCCCAAATCAACTCGAGATGAGAGCTTAGTCCCTGTCTTCGACTCAAGAGGAATACCAATTTTTCACAAGCACCTCAAGAGGAGGCTTCTCTCAACTACAGGTATGTGAGAGGACCCTGAGTTTGTGGCCTCAAGTGGAATGGACACGGAGATGCTCTGACTCAAAGTCAGGCCGGATATCCCTGCAGTGAATTGAATGCAGGCTCGTCTTGCATCTCCCAATATGAAGGGATGTCTGAATCCCCAGTGGAGACCACAGAGAAAGTCCTAGTTCTCCGATTCATCGCGACCGGAGGCCTCATATCCTTTGAAAACTCGAGAGGTCCGCGGAGATCAATGCTTCCAAAGGAGACGATGCCTGACTCCTCTTGAAAATGGATAGGAGTCCCAGGATCCCTGTGGCACGTGGAAAGGGACCCTGGGTCTCCCGCCTCACGTGGAGACGCGTCCCAATTGCCATGCCAAGACTCGAAGAGAATCCCGAGGTGTCCCTCGCACCTAGGCAGGAGTCCTGACGTCGCTGAACAAACACGTGTCTGGAAGGGCTCTCCCCGTCGTAACTCGAGAATATACCCCAGGTTCCGGCCGCAACTCGAGAAAAACCATGAGACTTCCCCGTCGCCGCGAGATGTGGCCCGATTCCCCTGCACAGCGTGCAGAACAATACCGTGTTCCACATCAAAAGTGAAAGGAGCCTTGATTTCCTTGATGGCACTCCAGAGAAAACCCAAGATCACTGTCTCAATTCTAGAGGGATACTGAGGTCACTGGAGCAACACGAAAGGGCTCCGTGGACCCCAAATCAACTCGAGATGAGATCTTAGTCCCTGGCTTCGACTCAAGAGTCATACCAACTTTCCACAAGCCCCTCAAGAGGAGGCTTCTCTCAGCTACAGGTATGTGAGAGGGACCCTGAGTTTGTGACTTCAAGTAGAATGGACACCGAGATGCTCTGACTCGAAGTAAGGCCGGATATCCCTGCAGTGAATTGAATGCAGGCTCGTCTTGCATCTCCCAAGACGAAGGGATGTCTGAATCCCCTGTGGCGACCACAGAGAAAGACCTAGTTCTCAGCCTCATGGCGAACGGAGGCCTCACATACTTTGAAAATTCGAGAGGTCCGCGGAGATCAATGCTTCCAAAGGAGACGATGCCTGACTCCTCTTGAAAATGGATAGGAGTCCCTGAATCCCTGTGGCACGTGGAAAGGGACCCTTGGTCTCCCGCCTCACGTGGAGACGCGTCCCAATTGCAATGCAAGGACTCGAGGAGAATCCCGAGGTGTCCCTCGCACCTAGGCAGGAGTCCTGACGTCGCTGAACAAACACGTGTCTGGAAGGGCCCTCCCCGTCGTAACTCGCGAATATACCCCAGGTTCCGGCCGCAACTCGAGAAAAACCATGAGACTTCCCCCTCGCCGCGAGATGAGGCCCGATTCCCCTGCATTGCGTGCAGAGCAATTCCGTGTTCCACATGAAACGTGAAAGGAGCCTTGATTTCCTTGATGGCACTGCAGAGAAAACCCAAGATCACTGACTCAAGTCTAGAGGGATCCTGAGGTCACTGGAGCAACACGAAAGGGCTCCGTGTAACACAAATCTACTCGAGATGAGAGCTTAGTCCCTGGCTTCGACTCAAGAGGAATACCAACTTTCCACAAGCACCTCAAGAGGAGGCTTCTCTCAGCTACAGGTATGTGAGAGGGACCCTGAGTTTGTGGCCTCAAGTGGAATGGACACCGAGATGCTCTGACTCGAAGTAAGGCCGGATATCCCTGCAGTGAATTGAATGCAGGCTCGTCTTGCATCTCCCAAGACGAAGGGTTGTCTGAATCCCCTTTGGAGTCCACAGAGAAAGACCTAGTCCTCCGCCTCACCGCGAACGGAGGCCTCACGTCCTTTGAAAATTCGAGAGGTCCGCGGAGATCAATGCTTCCAAAGGAGACGATGCCTCACTCCTCTTGAAAATGGATAGGAGTCCCAGGATCCCTGTGGCACGTGGAAAGGTACCCTAGGTCTCCCGCCTCACGTGGAGACGCGTCCCAATTGCCATGCCAAGACTCGAGGAGAATCCCGAGGTGTCCCTCGCACCTTGGCAGGAGTCCTGACGTCGCTGAACAAACACGTGTCTGGAAGGGCCCTCCCCGTCGTAACTCGCGAATATACCCCAGGTTCCGGCCGCAACTCGAGAAAAACCATGAGACTTCCTCCTCGCCGTGAGATGAGGCCCGATTCCCCTGCATTGCGTGCAGAGCAATACCGTGTTCCACATCAAACGTGAAAGGAGCCTTGATTTCCTTGATGGCACTGCAGAGAAAACCCAAGATCACTGTCTCAAGTCTAGAGGGATCCTGAGGTCACTGGAGCAACACGAAAGGGCTCCGTGTAACCCAAATCTACTCGAGATGCGAGCTTAGTCCCTGGCTTCGACTCAAGAGGAATACCAACTTTCCACAAGTACCTCAAGAGGAGGCTTCTCTCAGCTACAGGTATGTGAGAGGGACCCTGAGTTTGTGGCCTCAAGTGGAATGGACACCGAGATGATCTGACTCGAAGTAAGGCCGGATATCCCTGCAGTGAATTGAATGCAGGCTCGTCTTGCATCTCCCAAGACGAAGGGTTGTCTGAATCCCCTGTGGAGACCACAGAGAAAGACCTAGTCGTCCGACTCCACGCGATCGGAGGCCTCACATCCTTTGAAAACTCGAGAGGTCCGCGGAGATCAATGCTTCCAAAGGAGACGATGCCTCACTCCTCTTGAAAATGGATAGGAGTCCCAGGATCCCTGTGGCACGTGGAAAGGGACCCTGGGTCTCCCGTTTCACGTGGAGACGCGTCCCAATTGCCATGCAAAGACTCGAGGAGAATCCCGAGGTGTCCCTCGCACCTAGGCAGGAGTCCTGACGTCGCTGAAGAAACACGTGTCTGGAACGGCCCTCCCCTTCGTAACTCGCGAATATACCCCAGGTTCCGGCCGCAACTCGAGAAAAACCATGAGACTTCCTCCTCGCCGCGAGATGAGGCCCGATTCCCCTGCATTGCGTGCAGAGCAATACCGTGTTCCACATCAAACGTGAAAGGAGCCTTGATTTCCTTGATGGCACTGCAGAGAAAACCCAAGATCACTGGCTCAAGTCTAGAGGGATCCTGAGGTCACTGGAGCAACACGAAAGGGCTCCGTGTAACCCAAATCTACTCGAGATGCGAGCTTAGTCCCTGGCTTCGACTCAAGAGGAATACCAACTTTCCACAAGCACCTCAAGAGGAGGCTTCTCTCAGCTACAGGTAGGTGAGAGGGACCCTGAGTTTGTGGCCTCAAGTGGAATGGACACCGAGATGCTCTGACTCGAAGTAAGGCCGAATATCCCTGCAGTGAAGTGAATGCAGGTTCATCTTGCATCTCCCAAGACGAAGGGATGTCTGAATCCCCTGTGGAGACCACAGAGAAAGACCTAGTTCTCCCCCTCATCGCGACCGGACGCCTCACATCCTTTGAAAACTCGAGAGGTCCGCGAAGATCAATGCTTCCAAAGGAGACGATGCGTGACTCCTCTTGAAAATGGATAGGAGTCCCAGGATCCCTGTGGCACGTGGAAAGGGACCCTGGGTCTCCCGCCTCACGTGGAGACGCGTCCCAATTGCCATGCCAAGACTCGAGGAGAATCCCGAGGTGTCCCTCGCACCTAGGCCCGAGTCCTGGCGTCGCTGAACAAACACATGTCTGGAAGGGCTCTCCCCGTCGTAACTCGAGAATATACCCCAGGGTCCATTCGCAACTCGAGTAAAACCATGAGACTTCCCCCTCGCCCCGAGATGAGGCCCGATTCCGTGCACTGCGTGCAGAGCAATTCCGTGTTCCACATCAAATGTGAACGGAGCCTTGATTTCCTTGATGACACTCCAGAGAAAACCCAAGATCACTGTCTCAAGTCTAGAGGGATCCTGAGGTCACTGGAGCAACACGAAAGGGCTCCGTGGACCCCAAATCAACTCGAGATGAGACCTTAGTCCCTGGATTCGACTCAAGAGGAATACCAACTTTCCACAATCACCTCAAGAGGAGGCTTCTCTCAGCTACAGGTATGTGAGAGGGCCCCAGAGTTTGTGGCCTCAAGTGGAATGGACACCGAGATGCTCTGACTCGAAGTAAGGCCAGATATCCCTGCAGTGAATTGAATGCAGGCTCGTCTTGCATATCCCAAGACGAAGGGCTGTCTGAATCCCCTGTGGAGACCACAGAGAAAGAACTAGTCCCCCGCCTCATCGCGACCGGAGGCATCACATCCTTTGAAAACTCGAGAGGTCCGCGGAGATCAATGCTTCCAAAGGAGACGATGACTGACTCCTCTTGTAAATGGATAGGAGTCCCAGGATCCCTGTGGCTCGTGGATAGGGACCCTGGGTCTCCCGCCTCACATGGAGAGGCGTCCCAATTGCCATGCCAAGACTCGAGGAGAACCCCGAGGTGTCCATCGCACCTAGGCAGGAGTCCTCACTTCGCTGAAGAAATACGTGTCTGGAAGGGCCCTCCCCGTCGTAACTCGAGAATATACCCCAGGTTCCGGCCGCAACTCGAGAAAAACCATTAGAGTTCCCCCTCGCCGCGAGATGAGGCCCGATTCCCCTGCACTGCGTGCAGAGCAATTCCGTGTTCCACATCAAACGTGAAAGGAGCCTTGATTTCCTTGATGTCACTCCAGAGAAAACCCAAGATCACTGTCTCAAGTCCAGAGGGATCCGGAGGTCACTGGAGCAACACAAAAGGTCTCCGTGGACCCCAAATCAACTCGAGATGAGAGCTTAGTCCCTGTCTTCGACTCAAGAGGAATAACAACTTTCCATAAGCACCTCAAGAGGAGGCTTCTCTCAGATACAGGTATGTGAGAGGGACCCTGAGTTTGTGGCCTCAAGTGGAATGGACACCGATATGCGCTGACTCGAAGTAAGGCCAGATATCCCTGCAGTGAATTGAATGCAGGCTCATCTTGCATCTCCGAAGACAAAGGGATGTCTGAATCCCCTGTGGAGACCACATAGAAAGACCTAGTTCTCGCCACATTGCGACTGGAATACTCACATCCTTTGAAAACTCGAGAGGTCCGCGGAGATCAATGCTTCCAAAGGAGACGACGCCTGACTCCTCTTGAAAATGAATAGGAGTCCCAGGATCCCTGTGGCACGTGGAAAGGGACCCTGAGTCTCCCGCCTCACGTGGAGACGCGTGCCCATTGCCATGACAAGACTCCAGGAGAATCCCGAGGGGTCCTCACACCTAGGCAGGAGTTCTGACGTCGCTGAACAAACACGTGTCTGGAAGGGCCCTCCCCGTCGTAACTCGAGAATATACCCCAGGTTCCGGCCGCAACTCGAGAAAAACAATGAGCCTACCCCCTCGCCGGGAGATGAGCCCCGATTCCCTGCACTGCCTGCAGAGCAATTCCGTGTTCCAAATCAAACGTGAAAGGAGCCTTGATTTCCTTGATGGCACTCCAGAGAAAACCCAAGATCACTGTCTCAAGTCTAGAGGGATCCTGAGGTCACTGGAGCAACACGAAAGGGCTCCGTGGACCCCAAATCAAGTCGAGATGAGAGCTTATTCCCTGGCTTAGACTCAAGAGGAATACCAACTTTCCACAAGCACCTCAAGAGGAGTTTTCTCTCAGTTACAGGTATGTGAGAGGGACCCTGAGTTTGTGATCTCAAGTGGAATGGACACCGAGATGCTCTGACTCGAAGTTAGGCCGGATATCCCTGCAGTGAAATGAATGCAGGCTCGTCTTCCATCTCCCAAGATGAAGGGATATCTGAGTCCACTGTGGAGAACACCGAGAAAGACCCAGTCCTCCGCCTCATCGCGACCGTAGGCCTCACATCCTTTGAAAACTTGAGAGGTTCGCGGAGATCAATGCTTCCAAACAGTCGATGCCTGACTCCTCTTGAAAATGGATAGGAGTCCCAGGATCCCTGTGGCACGTGGAAAGGGACCCTGGGTTTCCCGCCTCACGTGGAGACGAGTCCCAATTGCCATGCCAAGACTCGAGGAGAATCCCGAGGTGTCCCTCGCACCTAGACAGGAGTCCTGACGTCGCTGAACAAACACGTGTCTGGAAGGAACCTCCCCGTCGTAACTCGAGAATATACACCAGGTTCCGGCCGCAACTCGAGAAAAACCATGAGACTTCCCCCTCGCCGCGAGATGAGGCCCGATTCCCCTGCACTGCGTGGAGAGCAATTCCGTGTTCCACATCAAACGTGAAAGGAGCCTTGATTTCCTTGATGGCACTCCAGAGAAAACCCAAGATCACTGTCTCAAGTCTAAAGGGATCCTGAGGTCACTGGAACAACACGAAAGGGCTCCGTGGACCCCAAATCAACTCAAGATGAGAGCTTAGTCCCTGGCTTCGACTCAAGAGGAATACCAACTTTCCACAAAGACCTCAAGAGGAGGCTTCTCTCAGCTACAGGTATGTGAGATGGACCCTGAGTTTGTGGCTTCAAGTGGAATGGACACCGAGATGCTCTGACTCTAATTAAGGCTTGATATGCCTGCAGTGAATTGAATGCAGGCTCGTCTTGCATCTCCCAAGACGAAGGGATGTCTGAATCCCCTGTGGAGACCACAAAGAAAGACCTAATTCTCCGCCTCATCGCGACCGGAGGCCTCACATCCTTTGAAAACTCGAGAGGTCTGCGGAGGTCAATGCTTCCAAAGGAGACGATGCCTGACTCCTCTTGAAATTGGATAGGAGTCCCAGGATCCCTGTGGCACGTGGAAAGGGACCCTGGGTCTCCCGCCTCACGTGGAGACGCGACCCAATTGCCATGCCAAGACTCGAGGAGAATCCCGAGGTGTCCCTCGCACCTAGGCAGGAGCCCTGACGTCGCTGAACAAACACATGTCTGGAAGGGCCCTCCCTGTCGTAACTCGAGAATATACCCCAGGTTCCGACCGCATCTCGAGAAAAACCATGAGACTTCCCCCTCACCGCGACATGAGGCCCGATTCCCCTGCACTGCGTGCAGAGCAATTCCGTGTTCCACATCAAACGTTAATGGAGCCTTGATTTCCTTGATGGCACTCCAGAGAAAAGCCAAGATCACTGTCACAAGTCTAGAGGGATCCTGAGGTCACTGGAGCAACACGAAAGGGCTCCGTGGACCCCAAATCAACTCGAGATGAGATCTTAGTCCCTGGCTTCGACTCAAGAGGAATACCAACTTTCCACAAGCACCTCAAGAGGAGGCTTCTCTCAGCTACAGGTATGTGAGAGGGAAACTGAGTTTCTGGCCTCAAGTGGAATGGACACCGAGATGCTCTGACTCGAAGTAAGGCCGGATATCCCTGCAGTGAATTGAATGCAGGCTCGTCTTGCATCTCCAAAGACGAAGGGATGTCTGAATCCCCTGTGGAGACCACAGAGAAAGAACTAGTCCTCCGCCTCATCGCCACCGGAGGCCTCACATACTTTGAAAACTCGAGAGGTCCGCGGAGATCAATGCTTCCAAAGGAGAAGATGCCTGACTCTTCTTGTAAATGGATAGGAGTCCCAGGATCCCTGTGGCTCGTGGAAAGGGACCCTTGGTCTCCCGCGTCATATGAAGAGGCGTCCCAATTGCCATGCCAAGACTCGAGGAGAACCCTGAGGTGTCCCTCGCACCTAGGCAGCAGTCCTTACTTCGCTGAAGAAACACGTGTCTGGAAGGGCCCTCCCCGTCGTAACTCGAGAATATACCCCAGGTTCCGGCCGCAAACCGAGAAAAACCATTAGAGTTCCCACTCGCCGCGAGATGAGGCCCGATTCCCCTGCACTGCATGCAGAGCAATTCCGTGTTCCACATCAAACGTGAAAGGAGCCTTGATTTCCTTGATGGCACTCCAGAGAAAACCCAAGATCACTGTCTCAAGTCTAGAGGGATCCTGAGGTCACTGGAGCAACAAGAAAGGGCTCCGTGGAAAACAAGTCAACTCGAGATGAGAGCTTAGTCCCTGGCTTCGACTCAAGAGGAATACCAACTTTCCACAAGCACCTCAAGAGGAGGCTTCTCTCAGCTACAGGTATGTGAGAGGGACCCTGAGTTTGTGGCCTCAAGTGGAATGGACACCGAGATGCTCTGACTAGAAGTAAGGCCGGATATCTCTGCATTGAATTGAAAGCAGGCTAGTCTTTCATCTCCCAAGACGAAGGGATGTCTGAATCCCCTGTGGAGACCACAGAGAAAGAAATAGTTCTCCACCTCATCGCTACCAAAGGCCTCACATCCTTTGAAAATTCGAGAGGTCCGCGGAGATCAATGCTTCGAAAGGAAACGATGCCTGACTCCTCTTGAAAATAGATAGGAGTCCCAGGATCCCTGTGGCACGTGGAAAGGGAGCCTAGGTCTCACGCCTCACGTGGAGACGCGTCCCAATTGCCATGCCAAGCCTCGGGGAAATACCGAGGTGTCCATCGAACGTAGGCATTGATTCTGACGTCGCTGAACAAACACGTGTCTGGAAGGGCACCCCCCGTCGTAACTCGAGAATATACCCCAGGTTCCGGCCGCAACTCGAGAAAAACCATAAGACTTCCCCCTCGCCGTGAGATGAGGACCGATTCCCCTGCACTGCGTGCAGAGCAATTCCGTGTTCCACATCAAACGTGAAAGGAGCCTTGATTTCCTTGATGGCACTCCAGAGAAAACCCAAGATCACTGTCTCAAGTATAGAGGGATCCTGAGGTCACTGGAGCAACACAAAAGGGCTCCGTGGACCCCAAATCAACTCGAGATGAGAGCTTAGTCCCTGGCTTCAACTCAAGGGGAATACCAACTTTCAACAAGCACGTCAAGAGGAGGCTTCTCTCAGCTAAGGTATGTGAGAGGGACCATGAGTTTCTGGCCTCAAGTGGAATGGAAACCGAGATGCTCTGACTCGAAGTAAGGACAGATATCCCTGCAGTGAATTGGATGCAGGCTCGTCTTCCATCTCCCAAGACGAAGGGATGTCTGAATCCCCTGTGGAGACCACAGAGAAAGATCTAGTTCTCGCCACATTGCGCCCGGAGTACTCACATCGTTTGAAAACTCGAGAGGTCCGCAGAGATCAATGCTTCCAAAGAAGACGATGCCTGACTCCTGTTGAAAATGGATAGGAGTCCCAGGATCCCTGTGGCACGTGGAAAGGGATCCTGGTTCTCCCGCGTCACGTGGAGACGCGTCCCAATTGCCATGCCAAGATTCGAGGAGAATCCTGAGGTGTCCCTCACACCTAGGCAGGAGTTCTGACGTCGCTGAACAAACACGTGTCTGGAAGGGCCCTCCCCGTCGTAACTCGCGAATATACCCCAGGTTCTGGCTGCAACTCGAGAAAAACCATGAGACTTCCCCCTCGCCGCGAGATGAGGCCCGATTCCCCTGCACTGCGTGCAGAGCAACTCCGTGTTCCACATCAAACGTGAAAGGATACTTGATTTCCTTGATGGCACTCCAGAGAAAACCCAAGATCACTGTCTCAAGTCTAGAGAGATCCTGAGGTCACTGTAGCAACACGAAAGGGCTCCGTGGACCCCAAATCAACTCGAGATGAGACCTTAGTCTCTGGATTCGACTCAAGAGGAATACCAACTTTCCACAATCACCTCAAGAGGAGGCTTCTCTCAGCTACAGGTATGTGAGAGGGACCCTGAGTTTGTGGCCTCAAGTGGAATGGACACCGAGATGCTCTGACTCGAAGTAAGGCCGGATATCCCTGCAGTGAATTGAATGCAGGCTCGTCTTGCATCTCCCAAGACGAAGTGATGTTTGATTCCCCTGTGGAGACCACAGAGAAAGAACTAGTCCTCCGCCTCATCGCGACCGGAGGCCTCACATCCTTTGAAAACTCGAGAGGTCCGCGGAGATCAATGCTTCCAAAGGAGACGATGACTGACTCCTCTTGTAAATGGATAGGAGTCCCAGGATCCCTGTGGCTCTTGGAAAGGGACACTGGGTCTCCCGCCTCACATGGAGAGGCGTCCCAATTGCCATGCCAAGACACGAGGAGAACCCCGAGGTGTCCATCGCACCTAGGCAGGAGTCCTCACTTCGCTGAAGAAACACGTGTCTGTAAGGGCCCTCCCCGTCGTAACTCGAGAATATACCCCAGGTTCCGGCCGCAACTCGAGAAAAACCATTAGAGTTCCCCCTCGCCGCGACATGAGGCCCGATTCCCCTGCACTGCGTGCAGAGCAATTCCGTGTTCCACATCAAACGTGAAAGGAGCCTTGATTTCCTTGATGGCACTCCAGAGAAAACCCAAGATCACTGTCTCAAGTCTAGAGGGATCCTGAGGTCACTGGAGCAACACGAAAGGGCTCCGTGGACCCCAAATCAAGTCGAGATGAGAGCTTATTCCCTGGCTTAGACTCAAGAGGAATCCCAACTTTCCACAAGCACCTCAAGAGGAGATTTCTCTCAGTTACAGGTATGTGAGAGGGACCCTGAGTTTGTGACCTCAAGTGGAATGGACACCGAGATGCTCTGACTCGAAGTAAGGCCGGATATCCCTGCAGTGAATTGAATGCAGGCTCGTCTTGCAACTCCCAAGACGAAGGGATGTCTGAATCCACTGTGGAGAACACCGAGAAAGACCCAGTCCTCCGCCTCATCGCGACCGTAGGCCTCACATCCTTTGAAAACTTGAGAGGTCCGTGGAGATCAATGCTTCCAAAGGAGTCGATGCCTGACTCCTCTTGAAAATGGATAGGAGTCCCAGAATCCCTGTGGCACGTGGAAAGGGACCCCGGGTCTCCCGCCTCACGTGGAGACGCGTTCCAATTGTCATGCCAAGACTCGAGGAGAATCCCGAGGTGTCCCTCGCACCTAGGCAGGAGTCCTGACGTAGCTGAACAAACAGGTGTCTGGAAGGGCCCTCCCCGTCGTAACTCGAGAATATACCCCAGGTTCCGGCCGCAACTCGAGAAAAACCATGAGACTTCCCCCTCGCCGCGAGATGAGGCCTGATTCCCCTGCACTGCGTGCAGAGCAATTCCGTGTTCCACATCAAACGTGAAAGGAGCCTTGATTTCCTTGATGGCACTCCAGAGAAAACCCAAGATCACTGTCTCAAGTCTAGAGGGATCCTGAGGTCACTGGAGCAACACGAAAGGGCTCCGTGGACCCCAAATCAAGTCGAGATGAGAGCTTATTCCCTGGCTTAGACTCAAGAGGAATCCCAACTTTCCACAAGCACCTCAAGAGGAGATTTCTCTCAGTTACAGGTATGTGAGATGGACCCTGAGTTTGTGGCCTCAAGTGGAATGGACACCGAGATGCTCTGACTCTAATTAAGGCTGGATATCCCTGCAGTGAATTGAATGCAGGCTCGTCTTGCATCTCCCAAGACGAAGGGATGTCTGAATCCCCTGTGGAGACCACAAATAAAGACCTAATTCTCCGCCTCATCGCGACCGGAGGCCTCACATCCTTTGAAAACTCGAGAGGTTCGCGGAGATAAATGCTTCCAAAGGAGACGATGCCTGACTCCTCTTGAAAATGGATAGGAGTCCCAGGATCCGTGTGGCACGTGGAAAGGGACACTGGGTCTCCCGCCTCACGTGGAGACGCGTCCCCATTGCCATGCCAAGACTCGAGGAGAATCCCGAGGTGTCCTCCCACCTAGGCAGGAGTCCTGACGTCGCTGAACAAACACGTGTCTGGAAGGGCCCTCCCCGTCGTAACTCGAGAATATACCCCAGGTTCCGGCCGCAACTCGAGAAAAACCATGAGACTTCCCCCTCGCCGCGAGAAGAGGCCCGATTCCCCTGCACTGCGTGCAGAGCAATTCCGTGTTCCACATCAAACGTGAAAGGAGCCTTGATTTCCTTGATGGCACTCCAGAGAAAACCCAAGATCACTGTCTCAATTCTAGAGGGATCCTGAGGTCACTGGAGCAACACGAAATTTCTCCGTGGACCCCAAATCAACTTGAGATGAGAGCTTAGTCCCTGGCTTCGACTGAAGACGAATACCAACTTTCCACAAGCACCTCAAGAGGAGGCTTCTCTCAGGTACAGGTATGTGAGAGGGACCCTGAGTTTGTGGCCTCAAGTGGAATGGACACCGAGATACTCTGACTCGAAATAAGGCCGGATATCCCTGCAGTGAATTGAATGCAGGCTCGTCTTGCATCTCCCAAGAAGAAGGGATGTCTGAATCCCCTGTGGAGACCACAGAGAAAGACCTAGTTCTCCGCCTCATCGCGACCGGAGGCCTCACATCCTTTGAAAACTCGAGAGGTCCGCGGAGATCAAGGCTTCCAAAGGAGACAATGCCTGACTCCTCTTGAAAATGGATAGGAGTCCCAGGATCCCTGTGGCACGTGGAAAGGGACCCTGGGTCTCCCGCCTCACGTGGAGACGCGTCCCAATTGCCATGCCAAGATTCGAGGAGAATCCCGAGGTGTCCCTCGCACCTAGGCAGGAGTCCTGACGTCGCTGAACAAACACGTGTGTGGAAGGGCCCTCCCCGTCGTAACTCGAGAATATACTACAGGTTCCGGCCGCAACTCGAGAAAAACCATGAGACTTACCCCTCGCCGCGAGATGAGGCCCGATTCCCCTGCACTGCGTGCAGAGCAATTCCGTGTTCCACATCAAACGTGAAAGGAGCCTTGATTTCCTTGATGGCACTCCAGAGAAAATCCAAGATCACTGTCTCAAGTCTAGAGGGATCCTGAGGTCACTGGAGCAACACGAAAGGTTTCCGTGGACCCCAAATCGACTCGAGATGAGAGCTTAGTCCCTGGCTTCGACTCAAGAGGAATACCAACTTTTCACAAGCACCTCAAGAGGAGGCTTCTCTCAGCTACAGGTATGTGAGAGGGACCCTGAGTTTGTCGCCTCAAGTGGAATGGACCCCGAGATACTTTGACTCGAAATAAGGCCGGATATCCCTGCAGTGAATTAAATGCATCCTCGTCTTGCATCTCCCAAGACGAAGGGATGTCTGAATCCCCTGTGGAGACCACAGAGAAAGACCTAGTCCTCCGCCTCAACGCGACCGGAGGCCTCACATCCTTTGAAAACTCGAGAGGTCCGCGGAGATCAATGCTTCCAAAGGAGACGATGCCTGACTCCTCTTGAAAATGGATAGTATTCCCAGGATCCCTGTGGCACGTGGAAAGGGACCCTGGGTCTCCCGCCTCACGTGGACGCGTCCAATTGCCATGCCAAGACTCGAGGAGAATCCCGAGGTGTCCCTCGCACCTAGGCAGGAGTCCTGACGTCGCTGAACAAACACGTGTCTGGAAGGTCCCTCCCCGTCGTAACTCGAGAATATACCCCAGGTTCCGGCCGCAACTCGAGAAAAACCATGCGACTTCCCCATCGCCGCGAGATGAGGCCCGATTTCCCTGCGCTGCATGAAGAGCAATTCCGTGTTCCACATCAAACGTGAAAGGAGCCTTGATTTTCTTGATGGCACTTCAGAGAAAACCCAAGATCACTGTCTCAAGTCTAGAGGGATCCTGAGGTCACTGTAGCAACAAGAAAGGGATCCGTGGACCACAAATTAACTCGAGATGAGAGCTTAGTCCCTGGCTTCGACTAAAGAGGAATACCAACTTTCCACAAGCACCTCAAGAGGAGGCTTCTCTCAGCTACAGGTATCTGAGAGGGACCCTGAATTTGTGGCCTCAAGTGGAATGGACACTGACATGCTCTGACTCAAAGTAAGGCCGGATATCCCAACAGTGAATTGAATGCAGGCTCGTCTTGGATCTCCCAAGACGAAGGGATGTCCGAATCCCCTGTGGAGACCACAGAGAAAGACCTAGTTCTCTGCTTCATCACGAGCAGAGGCCTCACATCCTTTGAAAACTCGAGAGGTCCGCGGAGATCAATGCTTCCAAAGGAGCCGATGCCTGACTCCTCTTGAAAAGGGATAGGAGTCCCAGGATCCCTGTGGCACGTGGAAAGGGACACAGGGACTCCCGCCACACGTGGAGACGAGTCCCAATTGTCATGCCAAGACTCGAGGAGAATCCCGAGTTGTCCCTCGCACCTAGGCCCGAGTCCTGACGTCGCTGAACAAACACGTGTCTGGAAGGGCCCTCCTCATCGTAACTCGAGAATATACCCCTGGTTCCGGCCGCAACTAGAGAAAAACCATGAGACTTCCACCTCGACACGAGATGAGGCACGATTCCCCTGTACTGCGTGCAGAGCAATTCCGTGTTCCACATCAAACGTGAAAGGAGCCTTGATTTCCTTGATGGCACTCCAGAGAAAACCCAAGATCCCTGTCTCACGTCTAGAGGGATCCTGAAGTCACTGGAGCAACACGAAAGGGTTCCGTGGAAACCAAATCAACTCGAGATGAGAGCTTAGTCCCTGGCTTCGACTCAAGAGGAATACCAACTTTCCACAAGCACCTCAAGAGGAGGCTTCTCTCAGCTACAGGTATGTGAGAGGGACCCTGAGTTTGTGGCCTCAAGTGGAATGGACACCGAGATGCTCTGACTCAGAGTAAGGCCGGATATCCCTGCAGTGAATTGAATGCAGGCTCGTCTTGCATCTCCCAAGACGAAGGGATGTCTGAATCCCCTGTGGAGACCACAGAGAAAGACCTAGTTCTCCGCCTCATCGCGACCTGAGGCCTCTCATCCTTTGAAAACTCGAGAGGTCCGTGGAGATCAATGCTTCCAAAGGAGACGATGCCTGACTCCTCTTGAAAATGGATAGGAGTCCCAGGATCCCTGTGGCACGTGGAAAGGGACCCTGGGTCTCGCGCCTCACGTGGAGACGCGTCCCAATTGCCATGCCAAGACTCGAGGAGAATCCCGAGGTGTCCCTCGCACCTAGGCCCGAGTCCTGACGTCGCTGAACAAACACGTGTCTGGAAGGGCCCTCCCCGTTGTAGCTCGAGAATATATCCCAGGTTCCGGCCGCAACTCGAGAATAACCATGAGACTTCCCCCTCACCGCGAGATGAGGCCCGATTCCCCTGCACTGCGTGCAGAGCAATTCCGTGTTCCACATCAAATGTGAAAGGAGCCTTGATTTCCTTGATGGCACTCCAGAGAAAACCCAAGATCACTGTCTCAAGTCTAGAGGGATCCTGAGGTCACTGGAGCAACAGGAAAGGGCTCCGTGGACCCCAAATCAACTCGAGATGAGAGCTTAGTCCCTGGCTTCGACTCAAGAGGAATACCAACTTTCCACAAGCACCTCAAGAGGAGGCTTCTCTCAGCTACAGGTAGGTGAGAGGGACCCTGAGTTTGTGGCCTCAATTGGAATGGACACCGAGATGCTCTGACTGAAAGTAAGGCCGGATATCCCTGCAGTGAATTGAATGCAGGCTCGTCTTCCATCTCCCAAGACGAAGGGTTGTCTGAATCCCCTGTGGAGACCACAGAGAAAGACCTAGTCCTCCGCCTCAACGCGACCGGAGGCCTGACATCCTTTGAAAACTCGAGAGGTCCGCGGAGATCAATGCTTCCAAAGGAGACAATGCCTGGCGCCTCTTGAAAATAGATAGGAGTCCCAGGATCCCTGTGGCCCGTGGAAAGGGAACCTGGGTCTCCCGCCTCACGTGGAGACGCGTCCCAATTGCCATGCCAAGACTCGAGGAAAATCCCGAGTTTTTCCTCGCACCTAGGCAGGAGTCCTGACGTCGCTGAACAAACACGTGTCTGGAAGGGCTCTCCCCGTCGTAACTCGAGAATATACCCCAGGTTCCGGCCGCAACTCGAGAAAAACCATGAGACTTCCCCCTCGCCGCGAGATGAGGCCCGATTCCCCTGCACTGCGTGCAGAGCAATTCCGTGTTCCACATCAAACGTTAAAGGAGCCTTGATTTCCTTGGTGGCACTCCAGAGAAAACCCAAGATCACTGTCTCAAGTCTAGAGGGATCCTGAGATCACTGGAGCAACACCAAAGGTCTGGGTGGACCCCAAATCAACTCGAGATGAGAGCTTACTCCCTGGATTCGACTCAAGTGGAATACCAACTTTCCACAAGCACCTCAAGAGGAGGCTTCTCTCAGCTACAGGTATGTGAGAGGGACCCTGAATGTGTGGCCTCAAGTGGAATGGACACCGAGATGCTCTGACTCGAAGTAAGGCCGGATATCCCTGC
This sequence comes from Dama dama, assembly GCF_033118175.1. Classification (NCBI taxonomy): domain Eukaryota; kingdom Metazoa; phylum Chordata; class Mammalia; order Artiodactyla; family Cervidae; genus Dama; species Dama dama. The sequence goes on along the minus strand of NC_083697.1, from coordinate 4,624,220 downwards.
AGTGAATTGAATGCAGGCTCGTCTTGTATATCCCAAGACGAAGGGTTGTCTGAATCCCATGTGGAGACCACAGTGAAAGACCTAGTCCTCCGCCTCAACGCGACCGGAGGCCTCACATCCTTTGAAAACTCGAGAGGTCCGCGGAGATCAACGCTTCCAAAGGAGACAATGCCTGACTCTTCTTGAAAATGGATAGGAGTCCCAGGATCCCTGTGGCACGTGGAAAGGGACCCTGGGTCTCCCGCCTCACGTGGAGACGCGTCCCAATTGCCATGCCAAGACTCGAGGAGAATCCCGAGGTGTCCCTCGCACCTAGGCAGGAGTCTTGACGTCGCTGAACAAACACATGTCTGGAAGGGCACTCCCCGTCGTAACTCGAGAATATACCCCAGGTTCCGGCCGCAACTTGAGAAAAACCATGAGACATCCCCCTTGCCACTAGATGAGGCCCGATTCCCCTGCACTGCGTGCAGAGCAATTCCGTGTTCCACATCAAACGTGAAAGGAGCCTTGATTTCCTTGATGGCACTCCAGAGAAAACCCAAGATCACTGTCTCAAGTCTAGAGGGATCCTGAGGTCACTGTACCAACACGAAAGGGCTCTGTGGACCCCAAATCAACTCGAGATGAGAGCTTATTCCCTGGCTTCGAGTCAAGAGGAATACCAACTTTCCACAAGCACCTCAAGAGGAGGCTTCTCTCAGCTACAGGTATGTGAGAGGGACCCTGAGTTTGTGGTCTCAAGTGGAATGGACACCGAGAGGCTCTGACTCGAAGTAAGGCCGGATATCCCTGCAGTGAATTGAATGCAGGCTCGTCTTGCATCTCCCAAGATAAAGGGATGTCTGAATCCCCTGTGGAGACCACAGAGAAAGACCTAGTTCTCCGCCTCATCGCGACCGGAGGCCTCATATCCTTTGAAAACTCGATAGGTCCGCGGAGATCAATGCTTGCAAAGGAGACGATGCCTGACTCCTCTTGAAAATGGATAGGAGTCCCAGGATCCCTGTGGCACGTGGCAAGGGACCCTGGGTCTCCCGCCTCACGTGGAGACGCGTCCCAATTGCCATGCCAAGACTCGAGGAGAATCCGGACCTGTCCCTCGCACCTAGGCAGGAGTCCTGACGTCGCTGAACAAACACGAGTCTGGAAGGGGACTCCCCGTCGTAACTCGAGAATATACCCCAGGTTCCGGCCGCAACTCGAGAAAAACCGTGACACTTCCCACTCGCCGAGAGAAGAGGCGCGATTCCCCTGCACTGCGTGCAGAGCAATTCCGTGTTCAACATCAAACGTGAAAGGAGCCTTGATTTCCTTGATGGCACACCAGAGAAAACCCAAGATCACTGTCTCAAGTCTAGAGGGATCCTGAGGTCACTGGAGCAACACGAAAGGGCTCCGTGGACCCCAAATCAACTGGAAATGAGAGCTTAGGCCCTGGCTTCGATTCAAGAGGAATAGCAACTTTCCTCAAGCACCTCAAGAGGAGGCTTCTCTCAGCTACAGGTATGTGAGAGGGACCCTGAGTTTGTGGCCTCAGGTGGAATGGACACCGAGATGCTCTGACTCGAAGTAAGGCCGGATATCCCTGCAGTGAATTGAATGCAGGCTCGACTTGCATCTCCCAAGACGAAGGGATGTCTAAATCCCCTGTGGAGACCAAAGAGAAAGACCTAGTTCTCCGCCACATCGCGACCGGAGGCCTCACATCCTTTGAAAACTCGAGAGGTCTGCGGAGATCAATGCATCCAACGGAGACGATGCCTGACTCCTCTTGAAAATGGATAGGAGTCCCAGGATCACTGTGGCACGTGGAAAGGGACCCTGGGTCTACCGCCTCACATGGAGACGCGTCCCAATAGCCATGCCAAGATTCGAGGAGGATCCCGAGGTGTCCCTCGCACCTAGGCAGGAGTCCTGACGTCGCTGAACAAACACGTGTCTGGAAGGGCCCTCCCCGTCGTAACTCGAGAATATACCCCAGGTTCCAGCCACAACTCGAGAAAAACCATGAGACTTCCCCCTCGCCGCGAGATGAGGCCCGATTCCCCTGCACTGTGTGCAGAGCAATTCCGTGTTCCACATCAAACGAGAAAAAAGCCTTGATTTCCTTGATGGCACTCCAGAGAAAACCCAAGATCACTGTCTCAAGTCTAGAGGGATCCTGAGGTCACTGTAGCAACACGAAAGTGCTCCGTGGACCCCAAATCAACTCGAGATGAGAGCTTAGTCCCTGGCTTCGACTCAAGAGGAATACCAACTTTCCACAAGCACCTCAAGAGGAGGCTTCTCTCAGCTACAGGTATGTGAGAGGGACCCTGAGTTTGTGGCCTCCAGTGGAATGAACACGGAGAAGCTCTGACTCGAAGTTAGGCCCGATATCCCTGCAGTGAATTGAATGTAGGCTCGTCTTGCATCTCCCAAGACGAAGGGATGTCTGAATCCCCTGTGGAGACCACAGACAAAGACCGAGTTCTCCGCCTCATTGCGACCAGAAGCCTCACATCCTTTGAAAAGTCGAGAGGTCCGCAGAGATCAATGCTTCCAAAGGAGACGATGCCTGACTCCTCTTGCAAATGGATAGGAGTCCCAGGATCCCTGTGGCACGTGGAAAGGGACCCTGGGTCTCCCGCTTCACGTGGAGACGCGTCCCAATTGCCATGCCAAGACTCGAGGAGAATCCCGAAGTGTCCCTCGCACGTAGGCATAAGTCCTGACGTCGCTGAACAAACACGTGTCTGGAAGTCCCTCCCCTTCGTAAGTCGAGAATATACCCCAGGTTCCGGCCGCAACTCGAGAAAAACCATGAGACTTCCCCCTCGCCGCGAGATGAGGCCCGATTCCCCTGCACTGCGTGCAGAGCAATTCCGTGTTCCACATCAAACGAGAAAAAAGCCTTGATTTCCTTGATGGCACTCGAGAGAAAAGCCAAGATCACAGTCTCAAGTCTAGAGGGATCCTGAGGTCACTGTAGCAACACGAAAGAGCTCCGTGTACCCCAAATCAACTCGAGATGAGAGCTTAGACCCTGGCTTCGACTCAAGAGGAATACCAACTTTCCACAAGCACCTCAAGAGGAGGCTTCTCTCATCTACAGGTATGTGAGAGGGACCCTTAGTTTGTGGCCTCAAGTTGAATGGACACCGAGATGCTCTGACTCGAAGTAAGGCCGGATATCCCTGCAGTGAAATGAATGCAGGCTCGTGTTGCATCTCCCAAGACGAAGGGATGTCTGAATCCCCTGTGGAGACGACAGAGAAAGACCTAGTCCTCCGCCTCATCGCGACCGGAGGCCTCACATCCTTTGAGAACTTGAGAGGTCTGCGGAGATCAATGATTCTAAAGGAGACGATGCCTGACTCCTCTTTCAAATATATAGGAGTCCCAGGATCCCTGTGGCACGTGGAAAGGGACCCTGGGTCTCCCGCCTCACGTGGAGACGCGTCCCAATCGCCATGCCAAGACTCGAGGAGAATACCGAGGTGTCCCTCACACCTAGGCAGGAGTCCTGATGTCGCTGAACAAACACGTGTCTGGAAGGGCCCTCCCCGTCGTAATCGAGAATATACCCCAGGTTCTGGCCACAACTCGAGAAAAACCATGAGACTTCCCCCTAGCCGCGAGATGAGGCCCGATTCCCCTGCACTGCGTGCAGAGCAATTCCGTGTTCCACATCAAACGTAAACGGAGTCTTGATTTCCTTGATGGCACTCCAGAGAAAACCCAAGATCACTGTCTCAAGTCTAGAGGGATCCTGAGGTCACTGGAGCAACATGAAAGGGCTCCGTGGACCCCAAATCAACTCGTGATGAGAGCCTAATCCCTGGCTTCGACTCAAGAGGAATACCAACTTTCCACAAGCACCTCAAGAGGAGGCTTCCTTCAGCTACAAGTATGTGAGAGGGACCCTGAGTTTGTGGCCTCAAGTGGAATGGACACCGAGATCTCTGACTCGAAGTTAGGCCAGATATCCCTGCATTGAATTGAATGTAGGCTCGTCTTGCATCTCCCAAGACGAAGGGATGTCTGAATCCCCTGTGGAGACCACAGTTAAAGACCTAGTTCTCCGCCTCATCGCGACCGGAGGCCTCACATCCTTTGAAAACTCGAGAGGTCCGCGGAGATAAATGCTTCCAAAGTAGACGATGCCTGAGTCCTCTTGAAAATGGATAGGAGTCCCAGGATCCCTGTGGCACGTGGAAAGGGACACTGGGTCTCCTGCCTCACGTGGAGACGCGTCCCAATTGCCATGCCAAGACTCGAGGAGAATCCTGAGGTGTCCCTCGCACCTAGGCAGGAGTCCTGACATCACTGAACAAACACGTGTCTGGAAGGGCCCTCCCCGTCGTAACTCGAGAATATACCCCAGATTCCGGCCGCAACTTGAGGAAAACCATGAGACTTCCCCCTCGCCACGAGATGAAGCCCGATTCCCCTGCAATGCCTGCAGAGCAATTCCGTGTTCCACATCAAACATGAAAGGAGCCTTGATTTCCTTGATGGCACTCCAGAGAAAACCCTAGATGACTGTCTCATGTCTAGAGGGATCCTGAGGTCACTGGAGCAACATGAAAGGGCTCCGTGGACCCCAAATCAACTCGAGATGAGAGCTTAGTGTCTGGCTTCGACTCAAGAGGAATACCAACTTTCCACAAGCACCTCAAGAGGAGGCTTCTCTCAGCTACAGGTATATGAGAGGGACCCTGAGTTTGTGTCCTCAAGTGGAATGGACACTGAGATGCTCTGACTCGAAGTAAGGCCGGATATCCCTGCAGTGAATTGAATGCAGGCTCGTCTTGCATCTACCAAGACGAAGGGATGTCTGAATCCCCTGTGGAGGCCGCAGAGAAAGTCCTAGTCCTCCGCCTCAACGCGACCGGAGGCCTCACATCCTTTGAAAACTCGAGAGGTCCGCGGAGATCAATGCTTCCAAAGGAGACGATGCCTGACTCCTCTTGAAAATGGATAGGAGTCCCAGGATCCCTGTGGCACGTGGAAAGGGACCCTGGGTCTCCCGCCTCACGTGGAGACGCGTCCCAATTGCCATGCCAAGAATCGAAGAGAATCCCGAGGTGTCCCTCGCACTTAGGCAGGAGTCCTGACGTCGCTGAACAAACACGAGTCTGGAAGGGCCCTCCACGTCGTAAATCGAGAATATACCCCAGGTTCCGGCCGCAACTCGAGAAAAACCATGAGACTTCACCCTCGCCGCGAGATGAGGCCCGATTCCCCTGCCCTGCATGCAGAGCAATTCCGTGTTCCACATCAAACGTGAAAGGAGCCTTGATTTCCTTGATGGCACTCCAGAGAAAACCCAAGATCACTGTCTCAAGTCTAGAGGGATCCTGAGGTCACTGGAGCAACAGGAAAGGGCTCCGTGGACCCCAAATCAACCTGAGATGAGAGCTTAGTCCCTGGCTTCTACTCAAGAGGAATACCAACTTTCCACAAGCACCTCAAGAGGAGGTTCTCTCAGCTACAGGTATGTGAGAGGGACCCTGAGTTTGTGGCCTCAAGTAGAATGGACACCGAGATGCTCTGACTCGAAATAAGCCCGGATATCCCTGCAGTGAATTGAATGCAGGCTCGTATTGCAACTCCGAAGACGAAGGGATGACTGAATCCCCTGTGGAGACCACAGAGAAAGACCTAGTCCTCCGCCTCATCGCGACCGGAGACCTCACATCCTTTGAAAACTCGAGAGGTCCGCGGAGATCAATGCTTCCAAAGGAGACGATGCCTGACTCCTCTTGAAAATGGATAGGAGTCCCCGGATCCCTGTGCCACGTGGAAAGGGACCCTGGGTCTCCCGCCTCACGTGGACACGCGACCCAATTGCCATGTCAAGACTTGAGAAGAATCCCGAGGTGTCCCTAGCACCTAGGCAGGAGTCCTGACGTCGCTGAACAAACACGTGTCTGGAAGGGCCATCCCCGTCGTAACTCAAGAATATACAACAGGTTCCGGCCGCAACTCGAGAAAAACCATCAGACTTCCCACTCGCCGTGAGATGAGGCCCGATTCCCCTGCACTGCGTGCAGAGCAATTGCGTGTTCCACATCAAAAGTGAAAGGAACCTTGATTTCCTTGATGGCACTCCAGAGAAAACCCAAGATCACTGTCTAAATTCTAGAGGGATCCTGAGGTCACTGGAGCAACACGAAAGGGCTCCGTGGACCCCAAATCAACTCGAGATGAGAGCTTAGTCCCTGGCTTCGACTCAAGAGGAATACCAACTTTCCACAACCACCTCAAGAGGAGGCTTTTCTCAGCTACAGGTATGTGAGAGGGACCCTAAGTTTGTGGCCTCAAGTGAAATGGACACCGAGATGCTCTGATTCGAAGTACGGCCGGATATCCCTGCAGTGAATTGAATGCAGGCTCGTCTTGCATCTCCCAAGACGAAGCGATGACTGAATCCCCTGTGGAGACCACAGAGAAAGACCTAGTCCTCCGCCCCATCGCGACCGGAGGCCTCACATCCTTTGAAAACTCGAGAGGTCCGCGGAGATCAATGCTTCCAAAGGAGATGATGCCTGACTCCTCTTGAAAATGGATAGGAGTCCCAGGATCCCTGTGGCACGTGGCAAGGGACCCTGGGTCTCCCGCCTCACGTGGAGACGCGTCCCAATTACCATGCCAAGACTCGAGGAGAATCCCGAGGTGTCCCTCGCACCTAGGCAGGAGTCCTGACGTCGCTGAACAAACACGTGTCTGGAAGGGCCCTCCCCGTCATAACTCGAGAATATACCCCAGGTTCTGGCCGCAACTCGAGAAAAACCATGAGACTTCCCCCTCGCCGCGAGATGAGGCCCGATTCCCCTGCACTGCGTGCAGAGCAATTCCGTGTTCCACATCAAACGTGAATGGAGCCTTGATTTCCTTGATGGCACTCCAGAGAAAACCCAAGATCACTGTCTCAAGTCTAGAGGGATCCTGAGGTCACTGGAACAACACGAAAGGGCTCAGTGGACCACAAATCAACTCGAGATGAAAGCTTAGTCCCTGGCTTCGACTCAAGAGGAATACCAACTTTCCATAAGCACCTCAAGAGCAGGCTTCTCTCAGCTACAGGTATGTGTAGGGACCCTGAGGTTGTGGCCTCAAGTGGAATGGACACCGAGATGCTCTGACTCGAAGTAACGCCAGATATCCCTGCAGTGAATTGAATGTAGGCTAGTCTTGCATCTCCCAAGACGAAGGGATGTAGGAATCCCCTGTGGAGACCACAGAGAAAGACCTAGTTTTCCGCCTCATCGGGACCGGAAGCCTCACATCCTGTGAAAACTCGAGAGGTCCGCGGAGATCAATGCTTGCAAAGGAGACGATGCCTGACTCCTCTTGAAAATGGATAGGAGTCCCAGGATCCCTGTGGCACGTGGCAAGGGACCCTGGGTCTCCCGCCTCACGTGGAGACGCGTCCCAATTGCCATGCCAAGACTCGAGGAGAATCCCGACGTTTCCCTCGCACCTAGGCAGGAGTCCTGACGTCGCTGAACAAACACGAGTCTGGAAGGGGACTCCCCGTCGTAACTCGAGAATATACCCCAGGTTCCGGCCGCAACTCGAGAAAAACCGTGACACTTCCCACTCGCCGAGAGAAGAGGCGCAATTCCCCTGCACTGCGTGCAGAGCAATTCCGTGTTCAACATCAAACGTGAAAGGAGCCTTGATTTCCTTGATGGCACACCAGAGAAAACCCAAGATCACTGTCTCAAGTCTAGAGGGATCCTGAGGTCACTGGAGCAACACGAAAGGGCTCCGTGGACCCCAAATCAACTCGAGATGAGAGCTTAGGCCCTGGCTTCGATTCAAGAGGAATAGCAACTTTCCTCAAGCACCTCAAGAGGAGGCTTCTCTCAGCTACAGGTATGTGAGAGGGACCCTGAATTTGTGGCCTCAGGTGGAATGGACACCGAGATGCTCTGACTCGAAGTAAGGCCGGATATCCCTGCAGTGAATTGAATGCAGGCTCGACTTGCATCTCCCAAGACGAAGGGATGTCTAAATCCCCTGTGGAGACCAAAGAGAAAGACCTAGTTCTCCGCCACATCGCGACCGGAGGCCTCACATCCTTTGAAAACTCGAGAGGTCTGCGGAGATCAATGCATCCAACGGAGACGATGCCTGACTCCTCTTGAAAATGGATAGGAGTCCCAGGATCACTGTGGCACGTGGAAAGGGACTCTGGGTCTACCGCCTCACATGGAGACGCGTCCCAATAACCATGCCAAGATTCGAGGAGGATCCCGAGGTGTCCCTCGCACCTAGGCAGGAGTCCTGACGTCGCTGAACAAACACGTGTCTGGAAGGGCCCTCCCCGTCGTAACTCGAGAATATACCCCAGGTTCCAGCCACAACTCGAGAAAAACCATGAGACTTCCCCCTCGCCGCGAGATGAGGCCCGATTCCCCTGCACTGTGTGCAGAGCAATTCCGTGTTCCACATCAAACGAGAAAAAAGCCTTGATTTCCTTGATGGCACTCCAGAGAAAACCCAAGATCACTGTCTCAAGTCTAGAGGGATCCTGAGGTCACTGTAGCAACACGAAAGTGCTCCGTGGACCCCAAATCAACTCGAGATGAGAGCTTAGTCCCTGGCTTCGACTCAAGAGGAATACCAACTTTCCACAAGCACCTCAAGAGGAGGCTTCTCTCAGCTACAGGTATGTGAGAGGGACCCTGAGTTTGTGGCCTCCAGTGGAATGAACACGGAGAAGCTCTGACTCGAAGTTAGGCCGGATATCCCTGCAGTGAATTGAATGTAGGCTCGTCTTGCATTTCCCAAGACGAAGGGATGTCTGAATCCCCTGTGGAGACCACAGACAAAGACCGAGTTCTCCGCCTCATTGCGACCAGAAGCCTCACATCCTTTGAAAAGTCGAGAGGTCCGCAGAGATCAATGCTTCCAAAGGAGACGATGCCTGACTCCTCTTGCAAATGGATAGGAGTCCCAGGATCCCTGTGGCACGTGGAAAGGGACCCTGGGTCTCCCGCTTCACGTGGAGACGCGTCCCAATTGCCATGCCAAGACTCGAGGAGAATCCCGAAGTGTCCCTCGCACGTAGGCATAAGTCCTGACGTCGATGAACAAACACGTCTCTGGAAGTCCCTCCCCTTCGTAAGTCGAGAATATACCCCAGGTTCCGGCCGCAACTCGAGAAAAACCATGAGACTTCCCCCTCGCCGCGAGATGAGGCCCGATTCCCCTGCACTGCGTGCAGAGCAATTCCGTGTTCCACATCAAACGAGAAAAAAGCCTTGATTTCCTTGATGGCACTCCAGAGAAAACCCAAGATCACTGTCTCAAGTCTAGATGGATCATGAGGTCACTGTAGCAACACGAAAGGGCTCCGTGGACCCCAAATCAACTCGAGATGAGAGCTTAGTCCCTGGCTTCGACTCAAGAGGAATACCAAGTTTCCACAAGCACCTCAAGAGGAGGCTTCTCTCAGCTACATGTATGTGAGAGGGACCCTGAATGTGTGGCCTCAAGTGGAATGGACACCGAGATGCTCTGACTCGAAGTAAGGCCGGATATCCCTTCAGTGAATTGAATGCCGGCTCCTCTTGATTCTCCCAAGACGAAGGGATGTCTGAATCCCTGTGGAGACCACAGAGAAAGACCTAGTTCTCTGCCTCATCGCGACCTGAGGCCTCACATCCTTTGAAAACTCGAGAGGTCCGTGGAGATCAATGCTTCCAAAGGAGACGATGCCTGACTCCTCTTGAAAATGGATAGGAGTCCCAGCATCCCTGTGGCACGTGGAATGGGACCCTGGGTCTCCCGCCTCACGTGGAGACACGTCCCAATTGCCATGTCAAGACTCGAGGAGAATCCAGAAGTGTCCCTCGCACCTAGGCAGGAGTCCTGACGTCGCTGAACAAACACTAGTCTGGAAGGGCCCTCCCCGTCGTAAGTCGAGAATATACACCAGGTTCCGGCCAAAACTCGAGAAAAACCATGAGACTTCCCCCTCGCCGCGAGATGAGGCCCGATTCCACTGCACTGCGTGCAGAGCAATTCTGTGTTCCACATCAAACGTGAAAGGAGCCTTGATTTCCTTGATGGCACTCCAGAGAAAACCCAAGATCACTGTCTCAAGTCTCGAGGGATCCTGAAGTCACTGTAGCAACACGAAAGGGCTCCGTGGAACACAAATCAACTCGAGATGAGAGCTTCGTCCCTGGCTTCGACTCAAGAGGAATATCAACTTTCCACAAGCACCTAAAGAGGAGGCTTCTCTCAGCTACAGGTATGTAAGAGGGACCCTGAATTTGTGGCCTCAAGTGGAATGGACACCGAGATGCTCTGACTCGAAGTAAGGCCGGATATCCCTGCAATGAATTGAATGCAGGCTCGTCTTGCTTCTCCCAAGACGAAGGGATGTCTGAATCCCCTGTGGAGACCACAGAGAAAGACCTAGTCCTCCACCTCATCGTGACCGGAGGCCTCACATCCTTAGAAAACTCGAGAGGTCTGCAGAGATCAATGCTTGCAAAGGAGACGATGCGCGACTACTCTTGAAAATGGATAGGAGTCCTAGGATCCTTGTGGCACGTGGAAAGGGACCCTGCGTCTCCCGCCTCATGTGGAGACGCATCCCAATTGCCATGCCAAGACTCGAGGAGAATCCCGAGGTGTCCCTCGCACCTAGGCAGGAGTCCTGATGGCGCTGAACAAACACATGTCTGGAAGGGCCCTCCCCGTCGTAACTCGAGAATATACCCCAGGTTCCGGCCGCAACTCGAGAAAAACCATGAGATTTCCCCCTCGCCGCGAGATGAAGCCCGATTCCCCTGCACTGCGTGCAGAGCAATTCCGTTTTCCACATCAAACGTTAAAGGAGCCTTGATTTCCTTGATGGCACTCCAGAGAAAACCCAAGTTCACTGTCTCAAGTCTAGAGGGATCCTGAGGTCACTGGAGCAACACGAAAGGGCTCCGTGGACCCCAAATCAACTCGAGATGAGAGCTTAGTCCCTGGCTTCGACTCAAGAGGAATACCAACTTTCCACAAGCACCTCAAGAGGAGGCTTCTCTCAGCTACAGGTATGTGAGAGGGACCCTGAGTTTGTGGCCTCAAGTGGAATGGACACCGAGATGCTCTGACTCGAAGCAAGGCCGGATATCCCTGCAGTGAATTGAATGCAGGCTCGTCTTGCATCTCCCAAGACGAAGGGTTGTCTGAATCCCCTGTGGAGACCACAGAGAAAGACCTCGTTCTCCGCCTCATCGAGTCCAGAGGCCTCACATCCTTTGAAAACTCGAGAGGTCGGTGGAGATCAATGCTTCCAAAGGAGAAGATGCCTGACTCTTCTTGAAAATGTATAGGAGTCCCAGGATCCCTGTGATACGTGGAAAGGGACCCTGGGTCTCCCGCCTCACGTGGAGACGCATCCCAAGTGGCATGCGAAGACTCCAGGAGAATCCCGAGGTTTCCCTCGCACCTAGGCAGGAGTCCTGACGTCGCTGAACAAACACGTGTCTGGAAGGGCACTCCCCGTCGTAACTCGAGAATATACCCCAGGTTCCGGCCGCAACTCGAGAAAAACCATGAGACTTCCCCCTCGCCGCTGGATGAGGCCCGATTCCCCTGCACTGCGTGCAGAGCAATTCCGTGTTCCACATCAAACGTGAAAGGAGCCTTGATTTCCTTGATGGCACTGCAGAGAAAACCCAAGATCACTGTCTCAAGTCTAGAGGGATCCTGAGGTTACTGGAGCAACACGAAAGGGCTCTGTGGACCCCAAATCAACTCGAAATGAGAGCATAGTCCCTGGCTTCCACTCAAGAGGAATACCAACTTTCCACAAGCACCTCAAGAGGAGGCTTCTCTCAGCTACAGGTATGTGAGAGGGACCCTGAGTGTGTGGCCTCAAGTGGAATGGACACCGAGATGCTCTGCCTCGAAGTAAGGCCGGATATCCCTGCAGTGGATTGAATTCAGGCTCGTCTTGCATCTCCCAAGACGAAGGGTTGTCTGAATCCCCTGTGGAGACCACAGAGAAAGACCTAATTTTCCGCCTCATCGCGACCGGTGGCCTCACATCCTTTGAAAACTCGAGAGGTCTGCAGATATCAATGCTTCCAAAGGAGACGATGCCTGACTCCTCTTGAAAATGGATAGGAGTCCCAGGATCCCTGTGGCACGAGGAAAGGGACCCTGGGTCTCCCGCCTCACGTGGAGACGCGTCCCAATTGCCATGCCAAGACTCGAGGAGAATCCCGAGGTGTCCCTCGCACCTAGGCAGGAGTCCTGACGTCGCTGAACAAACTCGTGTCTGGAAGGGCCCTCCCCGTCGTAACTTGAGAATATACCCCAGGTTCCGGCCGCAACTCGAGAAAAACCATGAGACTTCCCCATCGCCTCGAGATGAGGCCCGATTCCCCTGCACTGCGTGCAGAGTAATTCCGTGTTCCACATCAAACGTGAAAGGAGCCTTGATTTCCTTGATGGCACTCCAGAGAAAACCCAAGATCACTGTCTCAAGTCTAGAGGGATCCTGAGGTCACTGGAGCAACAGGAAAGGGCTCCGTGGACCCCAAATCAACTCGAGATGAGAGCTTAGTCCCTGGCTTCAAATTGAGAGGAATACCAACTTTCCACAAGCACCTCAAGAGGAGGCTTCTCTCAGCTACAGGTATGTGAGAGGGAAACTGAGTTTCTGGCCTCAAGTGGAATGGACACCGAGATGCTCTGACTCGAAGTAAGGCCGGATATCCCTGCAGTGAATTGAATGCAGGCTCGTCTTGCATCTCCCAAGACGAAGGGTTGTCTGAATCCCCTGTGGAGACAACAGAGAAAGACCAGGTCCTCCGCCTCAACGCGACCGGAGGCCTCACATCCTTTGAAAACTCGAGAGGTCCGCGAAGATCAACACTTCTGAAGGAGACGATGCCTGACTCCTCTTGAAAATGGTTAGGAGTCCCAGGATACCTGTGGCACGTGGAAAGGGACCCTGGGTCTCCCGCCTCACGTGGAGACGCGTCCCAATTGCCATGCCAAGACTCGAGGAGAATCCCGAGGTGTCCCTCGCACCTAGGCAGGAGTCCTGACGTCGCTGAACAAACAGGTGTCTGGAAGGGCCCTCCCCGTCGTAACTCGAGAATATACCCCAGGTTCCGGCCGCAACTCGAGAAAAACCATGAGACTTCCCCATCGCCGCGAGATGAGGCCCGATTCCCCTGCCCTGCGTGCAGAACAATTCCGTATTCCACATCAAAAATGAAAGGAGCCTTGATTTCCTTGATGGCACTCCAGAGAAAACCCAAGATCACTGTCTCAAGTCTAGAGGGATCCTGAGGTCACTGGAGCAACACAAAAGGGCTCCGTGGACCCCAAATCAACTCGAGATGAGAGCTTAGTCCCTGGCTTTGACTCAAGAGGAATACCAACTTTCCACAAGCACCTCAAGAGGACGCTTCTCTCAGCTACAAGTATGTGAGAGGGACCCTGAGTTTGTGGCCTCAAGTGGAATGGACACCGAGATGCTCTGACTCGAAGTAAGGCCGGATATCCCTGCAGTGAATTGAATGCAGGCTCGTCTTCCATCTCCCAAGACGAAGGGATGTCTGAATCCCCTGTGGAGACCACAGAAAAAGACCTTGTCCTCCGTCTCATCGTGACCGGAGGCCTCACATCCTTTGAAAACTCGAGAGGTCTGCAGAGATCAATGCTTCCAAAGGAGACGATGCCTGACTCCTCTTGAAAATGGATAGGAGTCCCAGGATCACTGTGGAACGTGGAAAGGGACACTGGGTCTCCCGCCTCTCGTGGAGACGCGTCCCAATTGCCATGCCAAGACTCGAGGAGAATCCCGAGGTGTCCCTCGCACCTAGGCAGGAGCCCTGACGTAGCTGAACAAACAAGTGTCTGGAAGGGCCCTCCCCGTCGTAACTCGAGAATATACCCCAGGTTCCGGCCGCAACTCGAGAAAAACCATGAGACTTCCCCCTCGCCGCGAGATGAGGCCCGATTCCCCTGCCCTGCGTGCAGAGCAATTCCGTTTCCATATCAAAAATGAAAGGAGCCTTGATTTCCTTGATGACACTCCAGAGAAAACCCAAGATCACTGTCTCAAGTCTAGAGGGATCCTGAGGTCACTGGAGCAACACGAAAGGGCTCCGTGGAGCCCAAATCAACTCGAGATGAGAGCTTAGTCCCTGGCTTCAAATCGAGAGGAATACCAACTTTCCAAAAGCACCTCAAGAGGAGGCTACTCTCAGCTAATGGTATGTGAGAGGGACCCTGAGTTTGTGGCCTCAAGTGGAATGGACACCGGGATGCTCTGACTCGAAGTAAGGCCAGATATCCCTGCAGTGAATTGAATGCAGGCTCGTCTTGCATCTCCCAAGACGGAGGGATGTCTGAATCCCCTGTGGAGACCACAGAGAAAGACCTAGTCCTCCGCCTCATCGAGACGGGAGGCATCACATCCTTTGAAAACTCGAGAGGTCTGCGGAGATCAATGCTTCCAAAGGAGAAGATGCCTGACTCTTCTTGAAAATGGATAGGAGTCCCAGGATCCCTGTGGCACGTGGAAAGGGACCCTGGGTCTCCCACCTCACGTGGAGACGCATCCCCATTGCCATGCCAAGACTCGAGGAGAATCCCAAGGTGTCCCTCGCACCTAGACAGGAGTCCTGACGTCGCTGAACAAACACGTGTCTGGAAGGGCCCTCCCAGTCGTAACTCGAGAATATACCCCAGGTTCTGGCCGCGACTCGAGAAAAACCATGAAACTTCCCCCTCGCCGCGAGATGAGGCCCGATTCCCCTGCACTGCGTGCAGAGCATTTCCGAGTTCCACATCAAACGTGAAAGGACCCTTGATTTCCTTGATGGCACTCCAGAGAAAACCCAAGATCTCTGTCTCAAGTCTAGAGGGATCCTGAGGTCACTGGAGCAACACGAAAGGGATCCGTATAACCCAAATCAACTCGAGATGAGAACTTAGTCCCTGGCTTCGACTCAAGAGGAATACCAACTTTACACAAGCCCCTCAAGTGGAGGCTACTCTCAGCTAATGGTATGTGAGAGGGACCCTGAGTTTGTCGCCTCAAGTGGAATGGAAACCGAGATGCTCTGACTCGAAGTAAGGCCAGATATCCCTGCAGTGATTTGAATACAGGCTCGTCTTGCATCTCCCAATACGAAGGGATGTCTGAATGCCCTGTGGAGACCACAGAGAAAGACCTAGTCCTCCGATTCATCGCGACCGGAGGCCTCACATCCTTTGAAAACTGGAGAGGTCCGCGGAGATCAATGCTTCCAAAGGAGTCGATGCCTGACGCCTCTTGAAAATGGATAGGAGTCCCAGGATCCCTGTGGCACGTCGAAAGGGACCCTGGGTCTCCCGCCTCACGTGGAGACGCGTCCCAATTGCCATGCCAAGACTTGAGGAGAATCCCGAGGTGTCCCTCGCACCTAGGCAGGAGTCCTCACGTCGCTGAACAAACACGTGTCTGGAAGGGCCCTCCCCGTCGTAACTAGAGAATATACCCCAGGTTCCGGCCGCAACTTGAGAAAAACCATGAGACTTCCCCCTCGCCGCGAGATGAGGCCCGATTCCCCTGCACTGCGTGCAGAGCAATTCCGTGTTCAACATCAAACGTGAAAGGAGCCTTGATTTCCTTGATGGCACTCCAGAGAAAACCCAAGATCACTGGCTCAAGTCTAGAGGGATCCTGAGGTCACTGGAGCAACACGAAAGGGCTCCGAGGAGCCCAAATCAACTCGAGATGAGAGCTTAGTCCCTGGCTTGGACTCAAGAGGAATACCGACTTTCCACAAGCACCTCAAGAGGAGGCTTCTCTCAGCTAAGGTATGTGAGAGGGACTCTGAGTTTGTGGCCTCAAGTGGAATGGACACCGAGATGCTCTGACTCGAAGTAAGCCCGGATATCCCAGTAGTGAATTGAATTCAGGCTCGTCTTGCATCTCCCAAGACGAAGGGATGTCTGAATCCGCTGTGGAGATGACAGAGAAAGAACTAGTCCTCAGCCTCATCGCGTCCGGAGGCCTCACATCCTTTGAAAACTCGAGAGGTCTGCACAGATCAATGCTTCCAAAGGAGACGATGCCTGACTCCTCCTGAAAATGGATAGGATTCCCAGGATCCCTGTGGCACGTGGAAAGGGACCCTGGGTCTCCCGCCTCACGTGGAGACGCGTCCCAATTGCCATGCCAAGACTCGAGGAGAATCCCGAGGTATTCCTCGCACCTAGGCAGGACTCCCGACGTCGCTGAACAAACACGTGTCTCGAAGGGCCCTCCCCGTGGTAACTCGAGAATATACCCCAGGTTCCGGCCGCATCTCGAATAAATCCATGAGACTTCCCCCTCGCAGAGAGATGAGGCCCGATTCCCCTACACTGCGTGCAGAGCAATTTCGTGTTCCACATCAAACGAGAAAGGAGCCTTGATTTCCTTGATGGCACTCTAGACAAAACCCAAGATCACTGTCTCAAGTCTGGAGGGATCCTGAGGTCACTGGAGCAACACCAAAGCGCTCTGTGGACCCCAAATCAACTCGAGATGAGAGCTTAGTCCCTGGCTTCGACTCAAGAAGAATACCAAATTTCCACAAGCACCTCAAGAGGAGGCTTCTCTCAGCTACAGGTATGTGAGAGGGACCCAGAGTTTGTGGCCTCAAGTGGAATGGACACCGAGATGCTCGGACTCGAAGTAAGCCCGGATATTCCTGCAGTGAATTGAATGCAGGCTCTTCTTGCATCTCCCAAGACGAAGGGATGTCTGAATCCCCTGTGGAGACGACAGAGAAAGACCTAGTCCTCCGCCTCAACGCGACCGGAGGAATCACATCCTTTGAAAACTCGAGAGGTCTGCAGAGATCAATGCTTCCAAAGGAGACGATGCCTGACTCCTCTTGAAAATGGATAGGAGTCTCAGGATCACTGTGGCACGTGGAAAGGGACACTGGGTCTCCCGCCTCACGTGGAGACGCGTCCCAATTGCCATGCCAAGACTCGAGGAGAATCGCGAGGTGTCCCTCGCACCTAGGCAGGAGTCCTGACGTCGCTGAACAGACACGTGTCTGGAAGGGCCCTCCCCGTCGTAACTCGAGAATATACCCCAGGTTCCGGCCGCAACTCGAGAAAAAACATGAGACTTCCACCTCGCCGCGAGATGAGGCCAGATTCCAATGCACTGCGTGCAGAGCAATTCCGTGTTCCACATCAAACGTGAAAGGAGCCTTGATTTCCTTGAGGGCACTCCAGAGAAAACCCAAGATCACTGTCTCAAGTCTAGAGGGATCCTGAGGTCACTGGAGCAACACGAAATTTCTCCGTGGACCCCAAATCAACTCGAGATGAGAGCTTAGTCCCTGGCTTCGACTCAAGAGGAATACCAACTTTCCACAAGCACCTGAAGAGGAGGCTTCTCTCAGATACAGGTATGTGAGAGGGACCCTGAATTTGTGGCCTCAAGTGGAATGGACACGGAGATGCTCTGACTCGAAGTAAGGCCGGATATTCCTGCAGTGAATTGAATGCAGGCTCGTCTTGCATCTCCCAAGACGAAGGGATGTCTGAATCCCCTGTGGAGACCACAGAGAAAGACCTAGTCCTCCGCCTCATCGTGACCGGAGGCCTCACATCATTTGAAAACTCGAGAGGTCTGCAGAGATCAATGCTTCCAAAGGAGCCGATGCCCGACTCCTCTTGAAAATGGATAGGAGTCCCAGGATCACTGTGGCACGTGGAAAGGGACACTGTGTCTCCCGCCTCATGTGGAGACGCATCCCAATTGCCATGCCAAGACTCGAGGAGAATCCCGAGGTGTCCCTAGCACCTAGCCAGGAGTCCTGACGTCGCTGAACAAACCCGTGTCTGGAAGGGCCCTCCCCGTCGTAACTCGAGAATATACCCCAGGTTCCGGCCGCAACTCGAGGAAAACCATGAGACTTCCCACTCTCCGCGAGATGAGGCCCGATTCCCCTGGGCTGCGTGCAGAGGAATTCCGTGTTCCACATCAAACGTGATAGGAGCCTTGATTTCCTTGATGGCACTCCAGAGAAAACCCAAGATCACTGTCTCAAGTCTAGAGGGATCCTGAGGTCACTGGAGCAACACGAAAGGGCTCCGTGGACCCCAAATCAACTCGAGATGAGAGCTTAGTCCCTGGCTTCGACTCAAGAGGAATACCAACTTTCCACAAGCACCTCAAGAGGAGGCTTCTCTCAGCTACAGGTATGTGAGAGGGACCCTGATTTTGTGGCCTCAAGTGGAATGGACACCGAGATGCTCTGACTCGAAGTAAGGCCGGATATCCCTGCAGTGAATTGAATGCAGGCTCGTCTTGCATCTCCCAAGACGAAGGGATGTCTGAATCCCCTGTGGAGACCACAGAGAAAGACCGAGTTCTCCGCCTCAACGCGACCGGAGGCCTCACATCTTTTGAAAACTCGAGCGGTCCGCGGAGATCAATGCTTCCAAAGGAGACGATGCCTGACTCCTCATGAAAATGGATAGGAGTCCCAGGATCCCTGTGGCACATGGAAAGGGACCCTGGGTCTCCCGACTCACGTGGAGACGCGTCCCAATTGCCATGCCAAGACTCGAGGAGAATCCCGAGGTGTCCCTCGCACCTAGGCAGGAGTCCTGACGTCGCTGAACAAACACGTGTTTGGAATGGCCCTCCCCGTCATAACTCGAGAATATACCCCAGGTTCCGGCCGCAACTGGAGAAAAACCATGAGACTTCCCCCTCGCCGCGAGATGAGGCCTGATTCCCCTGCACTGCGTGCAGAGCAACTCCGTGTCCCACATCAAACGTGAAAGGAGCCTTGATATCCTTGATGGCACTCCAGAGAAAACCCAAGATCACTGTCTCAAGTCTAGATGGATCATGAGGTCACTGTAGCAACACGAAAGGGCTCCGTGGACCCCAAATCAACTCGAGATGAGAGCTTAGTCCCTGGCTTCGACTCAAGAGGAATACCAAGTTTCCACAAGCACCTCAAGAGGAGGCTTCTCTCAGCTACATGTATGTGAGAGGGACCCTGAATGTGTGGCCTCAAGTGGAATGGACACCGAGATGCTCTGACTCGAAGTAAGGCCGGATATCCCTTCAGTGAATTGAATGCCGGCTCCTCTTGATTCTCCCAAGACGAAGGGATGTCTGAATCCCTGTGGAGACCACAGAGAAAGACCTAGTTCTCTGCCTCATCGCGACCTGAGGCCTCACATCCTTTGAAAACTCGAGAGGTCCGTGGAGATCAATGCTTCCAAAGGAGACGATGCCTGACTCCTCTTGAAAATGGATAGGAGTCCCAGCATCCCTGTGGCACGTGGAATGGGACCCTGGGTCTCCCGCCTCACGTGGAGACACGTCCCAATTGCCATGTCAAGACTCGAGGAGAATCCAGAAGTGTCCCTCGCACCTAGGCAGGAGTCCTGACGTCACTGAACAAACACTAGTCTGGAAGGGCCCTCCCCGTCGTAAGTCGAGAATATACACCAGGTTCCGGCCAAAACTCGAGAAAAACCATGAGACTTCCCCCTCGCCGCGAGATGAGGCCCGATTCCACTGCACTGCGTGCAGAGCAATTCTGTGTTCCACATCAAACGTGAAAGGAGCCTTGATTTCCTTGATGGCACTCCAGAGAAAACCCAAGATCACTGTCTCAAGTCTCGAGGGATCCTGAAGTCACTGTAGCAACACGAAAGGGCTCCGTGGAACACAAATCAACTCGAGATGAGAGCTTCGTCCCTGGCTTCGACTCAAGAGGAATATCAACTTTCCACAAGCACCTAAAGAGGAGGCTTCTCTCAGCTACAGGTATGTAAGAGGGACCCTGAATTTGTGGCCTCAAGTGGAATGGACACCGAGATGCTCTGACTCGAAGTAAGGCCGGATATCCCTGCAATGAATTGAATGCAGGCTCGTCTTGCTTCTCCCAAGACGAAGGGATGTCTGAATCCCCTGTGGAGACCACAGAGAAAGACCTAGTCCTCCACCTCATCGTGACCGGAGGCCTCACATCCTTAGAAAACTCGAGAGGTCTGCAGAGATCAATGCTTGCAAAGGAGACGATGCGCGACTACTCTTGAAAATGGATAGGAGTCCTAGGATCCTTGTGGCACGTGGAAAGGGACCCTGCGTCTCCCGCCTCATGTGGAGACGCATCCCAATTGCCATGCCAAGACTCGAGGAGAATCCCGAGGTGTCCCTCGCACCTAGGCAGGAGTCCTGATGGCGCTGAACAAACACATGTCTGGAAGGGCCCTCCCCGTCGTAACTCGAGAATATACCCCAGGTTCCGGACGCAACTCGAGAAAAACCATGAGATTTCCCCCTCGCCGCGAGATGAAGCCCGATTCCCCTGCACTGCGTGCAGAGCAATTCCGTTTTCCACATCAAACGTTAAAGGAGCCTTGATTTCCTTGATGGCACTCCAGAGAAAACCCAAGTTCACTGTCTCCAGTCTAGAGGGATCCTGAGGTCACTGGAGCAACACGAAAGGGCTCCGTGGACCCCAAATCAACTCGAGATGAGAGCTTAGTCCCTGGCTTCGACTCAAGAGGAATACCAACTTTCCACAAGCACCTCAAGAGGAGGCTTCTCTCAGCTACAGGTATGTGAGAGGGACCCTGAGTTTGTGGCCTCAAGTGGAATGGACACCGAGATGCTCTGACTCGAAGCAAGGCCGGATATCCCTGCAGTGAATTGAATGCAGGCTCGTCTTGCATCTCCCAAGACGAAGGGTTGTCTGAATGCCCTGTGGAGACCACAGAGAAAGACCTCGTTCTCCGCCTCATCGAGTCCAGAGGCCTCACATCCTTTGAAAACTCGAGAGGTCGGTGGAGATCAATGCTTCCAAAGGAGAAGATGCCTGACTCTTCTTGAAAATGTATAGGAGTCCCAGGATCCCTGTGATACGTGGAAAGGAACCCTGGGTCTCCCGCCTCACGTGGAGACGCATCCCAAGTGCCATGCGAAGACTCCAGGAGAATCCCGAGGTTTCCCTCGCACCTAGGCAGGAGTCCTGATGTCGCTGAACAAACACGTGTCTGGAAGGGCACTCCCCGTCGTAACTCGAGAATATACCCCAGGTTCCGGCCGCAACTCGAGAAAAACCATGAGACTTCCCCCTCGCCGCTGGATGAGGCCCGATTCCCCTGCACTGCGTGCAGAGCAATTCCGTGTTCCACATCAAACGTGAAAGGAGCCTTGATTTCCTTGATGGCACTGCAGAGAAAACCCAAGATCACTGTCTCAAGTCTAGAGGGATCCTGAGGTTACTGGAGCAACACGAAAGGGCTCTGTGGACCCCAAATCAACTCGAAATGAGAGCATAGTCCCTGGCTTCCACTCAAGAGGTATACCAACTTTCCACAAGCACCTCAAGAGGAGGCTTCTCTCAGCTACAGGTATGTGAGAGGGACCCTGAGTTTGTGGCCTCAAGTGGAATGGACACCGAGATGCTCTGCCTCGAAGTAAGGCCGGATATCCCTGCAGTGGATTGAATTCAGGCTCGTCTTGCATCTCCCAAGACGAAGGGTTGTCTGAATCCCCTGTGGAGACCACAGAGAAAGACCTAATTTTCCGCCTCATCGCGACCGGTGGCCTCACATCCTTTGAAAACTCGAGAGGTCTGCAGATATCAATGCTTCCAAAGGAGACGATGCCTGACTCCTCTTGAAAATGGATAGGAGTCCCAGGATCCCTGTGGCACGAGGAAAGGTACCCTGGGTCTCCCGCCTCACGTGGAGACGCGTCCCAATTGCCATGCCAAGACTCGAGGAGAATCCCGAGGTGTCCCTCGCACCTAGGCAGGAGTCCTGACGTCGCTGAACAAACTCGTGTCTGGAAGGGCCCTCCCCGTCGTAACTTGAGAATATACCCCAGGTTCCGGCCGCAACTCGAGAAAAACCATGAGACTTCCCCATCGCCTCGAGATGAGGCCCGATTCCCCTGCACTGCGTGCAGAGTAATTCCGTGTTCCACATCAAACGTGAAAGGAGCCTTGATTTCCTTGATGGCACTCCAGAGAAAACCCAAGATCACTGTCTCAAGTCTAGAGGGATCCTGAGGTCACTGGAGCAACAGGAAAGGGCTCCGTGGACCCCAAATCAACTCGAGATGAGAGCTTAGTCCCTGGCTTCAAATTGAGAGGAATACCAACTTTCCACAAGCACCTCAAGAGGAGGCTTCTCTCAGCTACAGGTATGTGAGAGGGAAACTGAGTTTCTGGCCTCAAGTGGAATGGACACCGAGATGCTCTGACTCGAAGTAAGGCCGGATATCCCTGCAGTGAATTGAATGCAGGCTCGTCTTGCATCTCCCAAGACGAAGGGTTGTCTGAATCCCCTGTGGAGACAACAGAGAAAGACCAGGTCCTCCGCCTCAACGCGACCGGAGGCCTCACATCCTTTGAAAACTCGAGAGGTCCGCGAAGATCAACACTTCTGAAGGAGACGATGCCTGACTCCTCTTGAAAATGGATAGGAGTCCCAGGATACCTGTGGCACGTGGAAAGGGACCCTGGGTCTCCCGCCTCACGTGGAGACGCGTCCCAATTGCCATGCCAAGACTCGAGGAGAATCCCGAGGTGTCCCTCGCACCTAGGCAGGAGTCCTGACGTCGCTGAACAAACACGTGTCTGGAAGGGCCCTCCCCGTCGTAACTCGAGAATATACCCCAGGTTCCGGCCGCAACTCGAGAAAAACCATGAGACTTCCCCATCGCCGCGAGATGAGGCCCGATTCCCCTGCCCTGCGTGCAGAACAATTCCGTATTCCACATCAAAAATGAAAGGAGCCTTGATTTCCTTGATGGCACTCCAGAGAAAACCCAAGATCACTGTCTCAAGTCTAGAGGGATCCTGAGGTCACTGGAGCAACACAAAAGGGCTCCGTGGACCCCAAATCAACTCGAGATGAGAGCTTAGTCCCTGGCTTTGACTCAAGAGGAATACCAACTTTCCACAAGCACCTCAAGAGGACGCTTCTCTCAGCTACAAGTATGTGAGAGGGACCCTGAGTTTGTGGCCTCAAGTGGAATGGACACCGAGATGCTCTGACTCGAAGTAAGGCCGGATATCCCTGCAGTGAATTGAATGCAGGCTCGTCTTGCATCTCCCAAGACGAAGGGATGTCTGAATCCCCTGTGGAGACCACAGAAAAAGACCTTGTCCTCCGTCTCATCGTGACCGGAGGCCTCACATCCTTTGAAAACTCGAGAGGTCTGCAGAGATCAATGCTTCCAAAGGAGACGATGCCTGACTCCTCTTGAAAATGGATAGGAGTCCCAGGATCACTGTGGAACGTGGAAAGGGACACTGGGTCTCCCGCCTCTCGTGGAGACGCGTCCCAATTGCCATGCCAAGGCTCGAGGAGAATCCCGAGGTGTCCCTCGCACCTAGGCAGGAGCCCTGACGTAGCTGAACAAACAAGTGTCTGGAAGGGCCCTCCCCGTCGTAACTCGAGAATATACCCCAGGTTCCGGCCGCAACTCGAGAAAAACCATGAGACTTCCCCCTCGCCGCGAGATGAGGCCCGATTCCCCTGCCCTGCGTGCAGAGCAATTCCGTTTCCATATCAAAAATGAAAGGAGCCTTGATTTCCTTGATGACACTCCAGAGAAAACCCAAGATCACTGTCTCAAGTCTAGAGGGATCCTGAGGTCACTGGAGCAACACGAAAGGGCTCCGTGGAGCCCAAATCAACTCGAGATGAGAGCTTAGTCCCTGGCTTCAAATCGAGAGGAATACCAACTTTCCAAAAGCACCTCAAGAGGAGGCTACTCTCAGCTAATGGTATGTGAGAGGGACCCTGAGTTTGTGGCCTCAAGTGGAATGGACACCGGGATGCTCTGACTCGAAGTAAGGCCAGATATCCCTGCAGTGAATTGAATGCAGGCTCGTCTTGCATCTCCCAAGACGGAGGGATGTCTGAATCCCCTGTGGAGACCACAGAGAAAGACCTAGTCCTCCGCCTCATCGAGACGGGAGGCATCACATCCTTTGAAAACTCGAGAGGTCTGCGGAGATCAATGCTTCCAAAGGAGAAGATGCCTGACTCTTCTTGAAAATGGATAGGAGTCCCAGGATCCCTGTGGCACGTGGGAAGGGACCCTGGGTCTCCCACCTCACGTGGAGACGCATCCCCATTGCCATGCCAAGACTCGAGGAGAATCCCAAGGTGTCCCTCGCACCTAGACAGGAGTCCTGACGTCGCTGAACAAACACGTGTCTGGAAGGGCCCTCCCAGTCGTAACTCGAGAATATACCCCAGGTTCTGGCCGCGACTCGAGAAAAACCATGAAACTTCCCCCTCGCCGCGAGATGAGGCCCGATTCCCCTGCACTGCGTGCAGAGCATTTCCGAGTTCCACATCAAACGTGAAAGGACCCTTGATTTCCTTGATGGCACTCCAGAGAAAACCCAAGATCTCTGTCTCAAGTCTAGAGGGATCCTGAGGTCACTGGAGCAACACGAAAGGGATCCGTATAACCCAAATCAACTCGAGATGAGAACTTAGTCCCTGGCTTCGACTCAAGAGGAATACCAACTTTACACAAGCCCCTCAAGTGGAGGCTACTCTCAGCTAATGGTATGTGAGAGGGACCCTGAGTTTGTCGCCTCAAGTGGAATGGAAACCGAGATGCTCTGACTCGAAGTAAGGCCAGATATCCCTGCAGTGATTTGAATGCAGGCTCGTCTTGCATCTCCCAATACGAAGGGATGTCTGAATGCCCTGTGGAGACCACAGAGAAAGACCTAGTCCTCCGACTCATCGCGACCGGAGGCCTCACATCCTTTGAAAACTGGAGAGGTCCGCGGAGATCAATGCTTCCAAAGGAGTCGATGCCTGACGCCTCTTGAAAATGGATAGGAGTCCCAGGATCCCTGTGGCACGTCGAAAGGGACCCTGGGTCTCCCGCCTCACGTGGAGACGCGTCCCAATTGCCATGCCAAGACTTGAGGAGAATCCCGAGGTGTCCCTCGCACCTAGGCAGGAGTCCTCACGTCGCTGAACAAACACGTGTCTGGAAGGGCCCTCCCCGTCGTAACTAGAGAATATACCCCAGGTTCCGGCCGCAACTTGAGAAAAACCATGAGACTTCCCCCTCGCCGCGAGATGAGGCCCGATTCCCCTGCACTGCGTGCAGAGCAATTCCGTGTTCAACATCAAACGTGAAAGGAGCCTTGATTTCCTTGATGGCACTCCAGAGAAAACCCAAGATCACTGGCTCAAGTCTAGAGGGATCCTGAGGTCACTGGAGCAACACGAAAGGGCTCCGAGGAGCCCAAATCAACTCGAGATGAGAGCTTAGTCCCTGGCTTGGACTCAAGAGGAATACCGACTTTCCACAAGCACCTCAAGAGGAGGCTTCTCTCAGCTAAGGTATGTGAGAGGGACTCTGAGTTTGTGGCCTCAAGTGGAATGGACACCGAGATGCTCTGACTCGAAGTAAGCCCGGATATCCCAGTAGTGAATTGAATTCAGGCTCGTCTTGCATCTCCCAAGACGAAGGGATGTCTGAATCCGCTGTGGAGATGACAGAGAAAGAACTAGTCCTCAGCCTCATCGCGTCCGGAGGCCTCACATCCTTTGAAAACTCGAGAGGTCTGCACAGATCAATGCTTCCAAAGGAGACGATGCCTGACTCCTCCTGAAAATGGATAGGATTCCCAGGATCCCTGTGGCACGTGGAAAGGGACCCTGGGTCTCCCGCCTCACGTGGAGACGCGTCCCAATTGCCATGCCAAGACTCGAGGAGAATCCCGAGCTATTCCTCGCACCTAGGCAGGACTCCCGACGTCGCTGAACAAACACGTGTCTCGAAGGGCCCTCCCCGTGGTAACTCGAGAATATACCCCAGGTTCCGGCCGCATCTCGAATAAATCCATGAGACTTCCCCCTCGCAGAGAGATGAGGCCCGATTCCCCTACACTGCGTGCAGAGCAATTTCGTGTTCCACATCAAACGAGAAAGGAGCCTTGATTTCCTTGATGGCACTCTAGTCAAAACCCAAGATCACTGTCTCAAGTCTGGAGGGATCCTGAGGTCACTGGAGCAACACCAAAGCGCTCTGTGGACCCCAAATCAACTCGAGATGAGAGCTTAGTCCCTGGCTTCGACTCAAGAGGAATACCAAATTTCCACAAGCACCTCAAGAGGAGGCTTCTCTCAGCTACAGGTATGTGAGAGGGACCCAGAGTTTGTGGCCTCAAGTGGAATGGACACCGAGATGCTCGGACTCGAAGTAAGCCCGGATATTCCTGCAGTGAATTGAATGCAGGCTCTTCTTGCATCTCCCAAGACGAAGGGATGTCTGAATCCCCTGTGGAGACGACAGAGAAAGACCTAGTCCTCCGCCTCAACGCGACCGGAAGAATCACATCCTTTGAAAACTCGAGAGGTCTGCAGAGATCAATGCTTCCAAAGGAGACGATGCCTGACTCCTCTTGAAAATGGATAGGAGTCTCAGGATCACTGTGGCACGTGGAAAGGGACACTGGGTCTCCCGCCTCACGTGGAGACGCGTCCCAATTGCCATGCCAAGACTCGAGGAGAATCGCGAGGTGTCCCTCGCACCTAGGCAGGAGTCCTGACGTCGCTGAACAGACACGTGTCTGGAAGGGCCCTCCCCGTCGTAACTCGAGAATATACCCCAGGTTCCGGCCGCAACTCGAGAAAAAACATGAGACTTCCACCTCGCCGCGAGATGAGGCCAGATTCCAATGCACTGCGTGCAGAGCAATTCCGTGTTCCACATCAAACGTGAAAGGAGCCTTGATTTCCTTGAGGGCACTCCAGAGAAAACCCAAGATCACTGTCTCAAGTCTAGAGGGATCCTGAGGTCACTGGAGCAACACGAAATTTCTCCGTGGACCCCAAATCAACTCGAGATGAGAGCTTAGTCCCTGGCTTCGACTCAAGAGGAATACCAACTTTCCACAAGCACCTCAAGAGGAGGCTTCTCTCAGATACAGGTATGTGAGAGGGACCCTGAATTTGTGGCCTCAAGTGGAATGGACACGGAGATGCTCTGACTCGAAGTAAGGCCGGATATTCCTGCAGTGAATTGAATGCAGGCTCGTCTTGCATCTCCCAAGACGAAGGGATGTCTGAATCCCCTGTGGAGACCACAGAGAAAGACCTAGTCCTCCGCCTCATCGTGACCGGAGGCCTCACATCATTTGAAAACTCGAGAGGTCTGCAGAGATCAATGCTTCCAAAGGAGCCGATGCCCGACTCCTCTTGAAAATGGATAGGAGTCCCAGGATCACTGTGGAACGTGGAAAGGGACACTGGGTCTCCCGCCTCTCGTGGAGACGCGTCCCAATTGCCATGCCAAGACTCGAGGAGAATCCCGAGGTGTCCCTCGCACCTAGGCAGGAGCCCTGACGTAGCTGAACAAACAAGTGTCTGGAAGGGCCCTCCCCGTCGTAACTCGAGAATATACCCCAGGTTCCGGCCGCAACTCGAGAAAAACCATGAGACTTCCCCCTCGCCGCGAGATGAGGCCCGATTCCCCTGCCCTGCGTGCAGAGCAATTCCGTTTCCATATCAAAAATGAAAGGAGCCTTGATTTCCTTGATGACACTCCAGAGAAAACCCAAGATCACTGTCTCAAGTCTAGAGGGATCCTGAGGTCACTGGAGCAACACGAAAGGGCTCCGTGGAGCCCAAATCAACTCGAGATGAGAGCTTAGTCCCTGGCTTCAAATCGAGAGGAATACCAACTTTCCAAAAGCACCTCAAGAGGAGGCTACTCTCAGCTAATGGTATGTGAGAGGGACCCTGAGTTTGTGGCCTCAAGTGGAATGGACACCGGGATGCTCTGACTCGAAGTAAGGCCAGATATCCCTGCAGTGAATTGAATGCAGGCTCGTCTTGCATCTCCCAAGACGGAGGGATGTCTGAATCCCCTGTGGAGACCACAGAGAAAGACCTAGTCCTCCGCCTCATCGAGACGGGAGGCATCACATCCTTTGAAAACTCGAGAGGTCTGCGGAGATCAATGCTTCCAAAGGAGAAGATGCCTGACTCTTCTTGAAAATGGATAGGAGTCCCAGGATCCCTGTGGCACGTGGAAAGGGACCCTGGGTCTCCCACCTCACGTGGAGACGCATCCCCATTGCCATGCCAAGACTCGAGGAGAATCCCAAGGTGTCCCTCGCACCTAGACAGGAGTCCTGACGTCGCTGAACAAACACGTGTCTGGAAGGGCCCTCCCAGTCGTAACTCGAGAATATACCCCAGGTTCTGGCCGCGACTCGAGAAAAACCATGAAACTTCCCCCTCGCCGCGAGATGAGGCCCGATTCCCCTGCACTGCGTGCAGAGCATTTCCGAGTTCCACATCAAACGTGAAAGGACCCTTGATTTCCTTGATGGCACTCCAGAGAAAACCCAAGATCTCTGTCTCAAGTCTAGAGGGATCCTGAGGTCACTGGAGCAACACGAAAGGGATCCGTATAACCCAAATCAACACGAGATGAGAACTTAGTCCCTGGCTTCGACTCAAGAGGAATACCAACTTTACACAAGCCCCTCAAGTGGAGGCTACTCTCAGCTAATGGTATGTGAGAGGGACCCTGAGTTTGTCGCCTCAAGTGGAATGGAAACCGAGATGCTCTGACTCGAAGTAAGGCCAGATATCCCTGCAGTGATTTGAATGCAGGCTCGTCTTGCATCTCCCAATACGAAGGGATGTCTGAATGCCCTGTGGAGACCACAGAGAAAGACCTAGTCCTCCGACTCATCGCGACCGGAGGCCTCACATCCTTTGAAAACTGGAGAGGTCCGCGGAGATCAATGCTTCCAAAGGAGTCGATGCCTGACGCCTCTTGAAAATGGATAGGAGTCCCAGGATCCCTGTGGCACGTCGAAAGGGACCCTGGGTCTCCCGCCTCACGTGGAGACGCGTCCCAATTGCCATGCCAAGACTTGAGGAGAATCCCGAGGTGTCCCTCGCACCTAGGCAGGAGTCCTCACGTCGCTGAACAAACACGTGTCTGGAAGGGCCCTCCCCGTCGTAACTAGAGAATATACCCCAGGTTCCGGCCGCAACTTGAGAAAAACCATGAGACTTCCCCCTCGCCGCGAGATGAGGCCAGATTCCCCTGCACTGCGTGCAGAGCAATTCCGTGTTCAACATCAAACGTGAAAGGAGCCTTGATTTCCTTGATGGCACTCCAGAGAAAACCCAAGATCACTGGCTCAAGTCTAGAGGGATCCTGAGGTCACTGGAGCAACACGAAAGGGCTCCGAGGAGCCCAAATCAACTCGAGATGAGAGCTTAGTCCCTGGCTTGGACTCAAGAGGAATACCGACTTTCCACAAGCACCTCAAGAGGAGGCTTCTCTCAGCTAAGGTATGTGAGAGGGACTCTGAGTTTGTGGCCTCAAGTGGAATGGACACCGAGATGCTCTGACTCGAAGTAAGCCCGGATATCCCAGTAGTGAATTGAATTCAGGCTCGTCTTGCATCTCCCAAGACGAAGGGATGTCTGAATCCGCTGTGGAGATGACAGAGAAAGAACTAGTCCTCAGCCTCATCGCGTCCGGAGGCCTCACATCCTTTGAAAACTCGAGAGGTCTGCACAGATCAATGCTTCCAAAGGAGACGATGCCTGACTCCTCCTGAAAATGGATAGGATTCCCAGGATCCCTTTGGCACGTGGAAAGGGACCCTGGGTCTCCCGCCTCACGTGGAGACGCGTCCCAATTGCCATGCCAAGACTCGAGGAGAATCCCGAGGTATTCCTCGCACCTAGGCAGGACTCCCGACGTCGCTGAACAAACACGTGTCTCGAAGGGCCCTCCCCGTGGTAACTCGAGAATATACCCCAGGTTCCGGCCGCATCTCGAATAAATCCATGAGACTTCCCCCTCGCAGAGAGATGAGGCCCGATTCCCCTACACTGCGTGCAGAGCAATTTCGTGTTCCACATCAAACGAGAAAGGAGCCTT
This sequence comes from Dama dama, assembly GCF_033118175.1. NCBI lineage: Eukaryota > Metazoa > Chordata > Mammalia > Artiodactyla > Cervidae > Dama > Dama dama. The sequence goes on along the minus strand of NC_083697.1, from coordinate 4,594,270 downwards.
GATTTCCTTGATGGCACTCTAGACAAAACCCAAGATCACTGTCTCAAGTCTGGAGGGATCCTGAGGTCACTGGAGCAACACCAAAGCGCTCTGTGGACCCCAAATCAACTCGAGATGAGAGCTTAGTCCCTGGCTTCGACTCAAGAGGAATACCAAATTTCCACAAGCACCTCAAGAGGAGGCTTCTCTCAGCTACAGGTATGTGAGAGGGACCCAGAGTTTGTGGCCTCAAGTGGAATGGACACCGAGATGCTCGGACTCGAAGTAAGCCCGGATATTCCTGCAGTGAATTGAATGCAGGCTCTTCTTGCATCTCCCAAGACGAAGGGATGTCTGAATCCCCTGTGGAGACGACAGAGAAAGACCTAGTCCTCCGCCTCAACGCGACCGGAGGAATCACATCCTTTGAAAACTCGAGAGGTCTGCAGAGATCAATGCTTCCAAAGGAGACGATGCCTGACTCCTCTTGAAAATGGATAGGAGTCTCAGGATCACTGTGGCACGTGGAAAGGGACACTGGGTCTCCCGCCTCACGTGGAGACGCGTCCCAATTGCCATGCCAAGACTCGAGGAGAATCGCGAGGTGTCCCTCGCACCTAGGCAGGAGTCCTGACGTCGCTGAACAGACACGTGTCTGGAAGGGCCCTCCCCGTCGTAACTCGAGAATATACCCCAGGTTCCGGCCGCAACTCGAGAAAAAACATGAGACTTCCACCTCGCCGCGAGATGAGGCCAGATTCCAATGCACTGCGTGCAGAGCAATTCCGTGTTCCACATCAAACGTGAAAGGAGCCTTGATTTCCTTGAGGGCACTCCAGAGAAAACCCAAGATCACTGTCTCAAGTCTAGAGGGATCCTGAGGTCACTGGAGCAACACGAAATTTCTCCGTGGACCCCAAATCAACTCGAGATGAGAGCTTAGTCCCTGGCTTCGACTCAAGAGGAATACCAACTTTCCACAAGCACCTCAAGAGGAGGCTTCTCTCAGATACAGGTATGTGAGAGGGACCCTGAATTTGTGGCCTCAAGTGGAATGGACACGGAGATGCTCTGACTCGAAGTAAGGCCGGATATTCCTGCAGTGAATTGAATGCAGGCTCGTCTTGCATCTCCCAAGACGAAGGGATGTCTGAATCCCCTGTGGAGACCACAGAGAAAGACCTAGTCCTCCGCCTCATCGTGACCGGAGGCCTCACATCATTTGAAAACTCGAGAGGTCTGCAGAGATCAATGCTTCCAAAGGAGCCGATGCCCGACTCCTCTTGAAAATGGATAGGAGTCCCAGGATCACTGTGGCACGTGGAAAGGGACACTGTGTCTCCCGCCTCACGTGGAGACGCATCCCAATTGCCATGCCAAGACTCGAGGAGAATCCCGAGGTGTCCCTAGCACCTAGCCAGGAGTCCTGACGTCGCTGAACAAACAAGTGTCTCGAAGGGCCCTCCCCGTCGTAACTCATGAATATACCCCATGTTCCGGCCGCAACTCGAGAAAAACCATGAGACTTCCCCATCGCCGCAAGATGAGGCCCGATTCCCCTGCACTGCGTGCAGAGCAATTCCGTATTCCACATCAAAAATGAAAGGAGCCTTGATTTCCTTGATGGCACTCCAGAGAAAACCCAAGATCACTGTCTCAAGTCTAGAGGGATCCTGAGGTCACTGGAGCAACACGAAAGGGCTCCGTGGACCCCAAATCAACTCCAGATGAGAGCTTAGTCCCTGGCTTCAAATCGAGAGGAATACCAACTTTCCACAAGCACCTCAAAAGGAGGCTTCTCTCATCTACAGGTATGTGAGAGGGACCCTGAGTTTGTGGCCTCAAGTGGAATGGACACGGAGATGCTCTGACTCAAAGTAAGGCCAGATAACCCTGCAGTGAATTGAATGCAGGCTCGTCTTGCATCTCCCAAGACGAAGGGTTGTCTGAATCCCCTGTGGAGACCACAGAGAAAAACCTAGTCCTCCGCCTCATCGCGACCAGAGGCCTCACATCCTTTGAAAATTCGAGAGGTCCGCGGAGATCAATGCTTCCAACGGAGACGATGCCTGACGCCTCTTGAAAATGGATAGGAGTCTCAGGATCCCTGTGGCATGTGGAAAGGGACCCTGGGTCTCCCGCCTCACGTGGAGACGCGTCCCAATTGCCATGCCAAGACTTGAGGAGAATCCCGAGGTGTCCCTCGCACCCAGGCAGGAGTCCTGACGTCGCTGAACAAACACGTGTCTGGAAGGGCCCTCCCCGTCGTAACTCGAGAATATACCCCAGGTTCCGGCCGCAACTCGAGAAAAACCATGAGACTTCCCCCTCGCCGCGAGATGAGGCCCGATTCCCCTGCACTGAGTGCAGAGCAATTCCGTGTTCCACATCAAACGTGAAAGGAGCCTTGATTTCCTTGATGGCACACCAGAGAAAACCCAAGATCACTGTCTCAAGTTTAGAGGGATCCTGAGGTCACTGGAGCAACACGAAAGGGCTCCGTGGACCCCAAATCAACTCGAGATGAGAGATTAGTCCATGGCTTCAACTCAAGAGGAATACGAACTTTCCACAAGCCCCTCAAGAGGAGGCTTCTCTCAACTACAGGTATGTGAGAGGGACCCTGAGTTTGTGGCCTCAAGTGGAATGGACACCGAGATGCTCTGACTCGAAGTAAGGCCGGATATCCCTGCAGTGAATTGAATGCAGGCTCATCTTGCATCTCCCAAGACGAAGGGATGTCTGAATCCCCTGTGCAGAACACAGAGAAAGACCTAGTCCTCCGCCTCAACGCGACCGGAGGCCTCACATCCTTTGAAAACTCGAGAGGTCCGCGGAGATCAATGCTTCCAACGGAGACGATGCCTGACTCCTCTTGAAAATGGATAGGAGTCCCAGCATCCCTGTGGCACGTGGAAAGGGAACCTGGGTCTCCCGCCTCACGTGGAGACGCGTCCCAATTGCCATGCCAAGACTCGAGGAGAATCCCGAGGTGTCCCTCGCACCTAGGCAGGAGTCCTGACGTCGCTGAACAAACCCGTGTCTGGAAGGGCCCTCCCCGTCGTAACTGGAGAATATACCCCAGGTTCCGGCCGCAACTCGAGGAAAACCATGAGACTTCCCACTCTCCGCGAGATGAGGCCCGATTCCCCTGGGCTGCGTGCAGAGGAATTCCGTGTTCCACATCAAACGTGATAGGAGCCTTGATTTCCTTGATGGCACTCCAGAGAAAACCCAAGATCACTGTCTCAAGTCTAGAGGGATCCTGAGGTCACTGGAGCAACACGAAGGGGCTCCGTGGACACCAAATCAACTCGAGATGAGAGCTTAGTCCCTGGCTTCGACTCAAGAGGAATACCAACTTTCCACAAGCACCTTAAGAGGAGGCTTCTCTCAGCTACAGGTATGTGAGAGCGCCCCTGAGTTTGTGGCCTCAAGTGGAATGGACACCGAGATGCTCTGACTTGAAGTAAGGCCGGATATCCCTGCTGTGAAGTGAATCCAGGCTCGTCTTGCATCTCCCAAGACGAAGTGATGTCTGAATCCCCTGTGGAGACCACAGAGAAAGACCTAATTCTCCGCCTCATCGCGAGCGGAGGCCTCACATCCTTTGAAAACTCGAGAGGTCCGCGGAGATCAATGCTTCCAAAGGAGACGATGCCTGACTCCTCTTGAAAATGGATAGGAGTCCCAGGATCCCTGTGGCACGTGGAAAGGGACCCTGGGTCTCCGGCCTCACGTGGAGACGCGTCCCAATTGCCATGCCAAGACTCGAGGAGAATCCCGAGGTGTCTCTCGCACCTAGGCAGGAGTCCTGACGTCGCTGAACAAACACGTGTCTGGAAGGGCCCTCCCCGTCGTAACTCGAGAATATACCCCAGGTTCCGGCCGCAACTCGAGAAAAACCATGAGACTTCCCCATCGCCGCGAGATGAGGCCCGATTCCCCTGCACTGCGTGCAGAGCAATTCCGTGTTCCACATCAAACGTGAAAGGAGCCTTGATTTCCTTGATGGCACTCCAGAGAAAACCCAAGATCACTGTTTCAAGTCTAGAGGGATCCTGAGGTCACTGTAGCAACACGAAAGGGCTCCGTGGACCCCAAATCAACTCGAGATGAGAGCTTAGTCCCTGGCTTCGACTCAAGAGGAATACCAACTTTCCACAAGCACCTCAAGAGGAGGCTTCTCTCAGCTACAGGTATGTGAGAGGGACCCTGATTTTGTGGCCTCAAGTGGAATGGACACCGAGATGCTCTGACTCGAAGTAAGGCCGGATATCCCTGCAGTGAATTGAATGCAGGCTCGTCTTGCATCTCCCAAGACGAAGGGTTGTCTGAATCCCCTGTGGAGACCACAGAGAAAGACCTAGTCCTCCACCTCAAAGCAACCGGAGGCCTCATATCCTTTGAAAACTCGAGAGGTCCGCGGAGATCAATACTTCCGAAAGAGACGATGCCTGACTCCTCGTGAAAATGGATACGAGTCCCAGGATCCCTGTGGCACGTGGAAAGGGACCCTGGGTCTCCCACCTCACGTGGAGACGCGTCCCAATTGCCATGCCAAGACTCGAGGAGAATCCCGAGGTGTCCCTCGCACCTAGGCAGGAGTCCTGACGTCGCTGAACAAACACGTGTCTGGAAGGGCCCTCTCCGTCGTAACTCGAGAATATACCCCAGGTTCCGGCCGCAACTCGAGAAAAACCATGAGACTTCCCCCTCGCCGCGAGATGAGGCCCGATTCCCCTGCACTGCGTGCAGAGCAATTCAATTTTCCACATCAAACGTGAAAGGAGCCTTGATTTCCTTGATGGCACTCCAGAGAAAACCCAAGATCACTGTCTCAAGTCAAGAGGGATCCTGAGGTCACTGGAGCAACACGAAAGGGCTGTGTGGACCCCAAATCAACTCGAGATGAGAGCTTAGTCCCTGGCTTCGACTCAAGAGGAATACCAACTTTCCACAAGCACCTCAAGAGGAGGCTTCTCTCAGCTACAGGTAAGTGAGAGGGACCCTGAGATTGTGGCCTCAAGTGGAATGGACACCGAGATGCTCTGACTCGAAGTAAGGCCGGATATCCCTGCAATGGATTGAATGCAGGCTCGTCTTGCATCTCCCAAGACGAAGGGATGTCTGAATCCCCTGTGGAGACCACAGAGAAAGACCGAGTTCTCCGCCTCAACGCGACCGGAGGCCTCACATCTTTTGAAAACTCGAGCGGTCCGCGGAGATCAATGCTTCCAAAGGAGACGATGCCTGACTCCTCATGAAAATGGATAGGAGTCCCAGGATCCCTGTGGCACATGGAAAGGGACCCTGGGTCTCCCGACTCACGTGGAGACGCGTCCCAATTGCCATGCCAAGACTCGAGGAGAATCCCGAGGTGTCCCTCGCACCTAGGCAGGAGTCCAGACGTCGCTGAACAAACACGTGTCTGGAAGGGCCCTCCCCATCGTAACTCGAGAATATACCCCAGGTTCGGGCCGCAACTCGAGAAAAGCAATGAGATTTCCCCCTCGCCGCGAGTTCAGGCCCGATTCCCTGCACTGCATGCAGAGCTATTCCGTGTTCCACATCAAACGTGAAAGGAGCCTTGATTTCCTTGATGGCACTCCAGAGAAAACCCAAGATCACTGTGTCAAGTCTAGAGGGATCCTGAGGTCACTGGAGCAACACGAAAGGGCTCCGTGGACCCCAAATCAACTCGAGATGAGAGATTAGTCCATGGCTTCAACTCAAGAGGAATACGAACTTTCCACAAGCCCCTCAAGAGGAGGCTTCTCTCAACTACAGGTATGTGAGAGGGACCCTGAGTTTGTGGCCTCAAGTGGAATAGACACCGAGATGCTCTGACTCGAAGTAAGGCCGGATATCCCTGCAGTGAATTGAATGCAGGCTCATCTTGCATCTCCCAAGACGAAGGGATGTCTGAATCCCCTGTGCAGAACACAGAGAAAGACCTAGTCCTCCGCCTCAACGCGACCGGAGGCCTCACATCCTTTGAAAACTCGAGAGGTCCGCGGAGATCAATGCTTCCAACGGAGACGATGCCTGACTCCTCTTGAAAATGGATAGGAGTCCCAGCATCCCTGTGGCACGTGGAAAGGGAACCTGGGTCTCCCGCCTCACGTGGAGACGCGTCCCAATTGCCATGCCAAGACTCGAGGAGAATCCCGAGGTGTCCCTCGCACCTAGGCAGGAGTCCTGACGTCGCTGAACAAACCCGTGTCTGGAAGGGCCCTCCCCGTCGTAACTCGAGAATATACCCCAGGTTCCGGCCGCAACTCGAGGAAAACCATGAGACTTCCCACTCTCCGCGAGATGAGGCCCGATTCCCCTGGGCTGCGTGCAGAGGAATTCCGTGTTCCACATCAAACGTGATAGGAGCCTTGATTTCCTTGATGGCACTCCAGAGAAAACCCAAGATCACTGTCTCAAGTCTAGAGGGATCCTGAGGTCACTGGAGCAACACGAAGGGGCTCCGTGGACACCAAATCAACTCGAGATGAGAGCTTAGTCCCTGGCTTCGACTCAAGAGGAATACCAACTTTCCACAAGCACCTTAAGAGGAGGCTTCTCTCAGCTACAGGTATGTGAGAGCGCCCCTGAGTTTGTGGCCTCAAGTGGAATGGACACCGAGATGCTCTGACTTGAAGTAAGGCCGGATATCCCTGCTGTGAAGTGAATCCAGGCTCGTCTTGCATCTCCCAAGACGAAGGGATGTCTGAATCCCCTGTGGAGACCACAGAGAAAGACCTAATTCTCCGCCTCATCGCGAGCGGAGGCCTCACATCCTTTGAAAACTCGAGAGGTCCGCGGAGATCAATGCTTCCAAAGGAGACGATGCCTGACTCCTCTTGAAAATGGATAGGAGTCCCAGGATCCCTGTGGCACGTGGAAAGGGACCCTGGGTCTCCGGCCTCACGTGGAGACGCGTCCCAATTGCCATGCCAAGACTCGAGGAGAATCCCGAGGTGTCTCTCGCACCTAGGCAGGAGTCCGGACGTCGCTGAACAAACACGTGTCTGGAAGGGCCCTCCCCGTCGTAACTCGAGAATATACCCCAGGTTCCGGCCGCAACTCGAGAAAAACCATGAGACTTCCCCATCGCCGCGAGATGAGGCCCGATTCCCCTGCACTGCGTGCAGAGCAATTCCGTGTTCCACATCAAACGTGAAAGGAGCCTTGATTTCCTTGATGGCACTCCAGAGAAAACCCAAGATCACTGTTTCAAGTCTAGAGGGATCCTGAGGTCACTGTAGCAACACGAAAGGGCTCCGTGGACCCCAAATCAACTCGAGATGAGAGCTTAGTCCCTGGCTTCGACTCAAGAGGAATACCAACTTTCCACAAGCACCTCAAGAGGAGGCTTCTCTCAGCTACAGGTATGTGAGAGGGACCCTGATTTTGTGGCCTCAAGTGGAATGGACACCGAGATGCTCTGACTCGAAGTAAGGCCGGATATCCCTGCAGTGAATTGAATGCAGGCTCGTCTTGCATCTCCCAAGACGAAGGGTTGTCTGAATCCCCTGTGGAGACCACAGAGAAAGACCTAGTCCTCCACCTCAAAGCAACCGGAGGCCTCATATCCTTTGAAAACTCGAGAGGTCCGCGGAGATCAATACTTCCGAAAGAGACGATGCCTGACTCCTCGTGAAAATGGATACGAGTCCCAGGATCCCTGTGGCACGTGGAAAGGGACCCTGGGTCTCCCACCTCACGTGGAGACGCGTCCCAATTGCCATGCCAAGACTCGAGGAGAATCCCGAGGTGTCCCTCGCACCTAGGCAGGAGTCCTGACGTCGCTGAACAAACACGTGTCTGGAAGGGCCCTCTCCGTCGTAACTCGAGAATATACCCCAGGTTCCGGCCGCAACTCGAGAAAAACCATGAGACTTCCCCCTCGCCGCGAGATGAGGCCCGATTCCCCTGCACTGCGTGCAGAGCAATTCAATTTTCCACATCAAACGTGAAAGGAGCCTTGATTTCCTTGATGGCACTCCAGAGAAAACCCAAGATCACTGTCTCAAGTCAAGAGGGATCCTGAGGTCACTGGAGCAACACGAAAGGGCTGTGTGGACCCCAAATCAACTCGAGATGAGAGCTTAGTCCCTGGCTTCGACTCAAGAGGAATACCAACTTTCCACAAGCACCTCAAGAGGAGGCTTCTCTCAGCTACAGGTAAGTGAGAGGGACCCTGAGATTGTGGCCTCAAGTGGAATGGACACCGAGATGCTCTGACTCGAAGTAAGGCCGGATATCCCTGCAATGGATTGAATGCAGGCTCGTCTTGCATCTCCCAAGACGAAGGGATGTCTGAATCCCCTGTGGAGACCACAGAGAAAGACCGAGTTCTCCGCCTCAACGCGACCGGAGGCCTCACATCTTTTGAAAACTCGAGCGGTCCGCGGAGATCAATGCTTCCAAAGGAGACGATGCCTGACTCCTCATGAAAATGGATAGGAGTCCCAGGATCCCTGTGGCACATGGAAAGGGACCCTGGGTCTCCCGACTCACGTGGAGACGCGTCCCAATTGCCATGCCAAGACTCGAGGAGAATCCCGAGGTGTCCCTCGCACCTAGGCAGGAGTCCAGACGTCGCTGAACAAACACGTGTCTGGAAGGGCCCTCCCCATCGTAACTCGAGAATATACCCCAGGTTCGGGCCGCAACTCGAGAAAAGCAATGAGATTTCCCCCTCGCCGCGAGTTCAGGCCCGATTCCCTGCACTGCATGCAGAGCTATTCCGTGTTCCACATCAAACGTGAAAGGAGCCTTGATTTCCTTGATGGCACTCCAGAGAAAACCCAAGATCACTGTGTCAAGTCTAGAGGGATCCTGAGGTCACTGGAGCAACACGAAAGGGCTCCGTGGACCTCAAATCAACACGAGATGAGAGCTTAGTCCCTGGCTTCGACTCAAGAGGAATACCAACTTTCCACAAGCACCTCAAGAGGAGGGTTCTCTCAGCTACAGGTATGTGAGAGCGCCCCTGAGTTTGTGGCCTCAAGTGGAATGGACACCGAGATGCTCTGACTCGAAGTAAGGCCGGATATCCCTGCAGTGAAGTGAATGCAGGCTCGTCTTGCATCTCCCAAGACGAAAGGATGTCTGAATCCCCTGTGGAGACCACAGAGAAAGACCTAATTCTCCGCCTCATCGCGAGCGGAGGCCTCACATCTTTGAAAACTCGAGAGGTCCGCGGAGATCAATGGTTCCAAAGGAGACGATGCCTGACTCCTCTTGAAAATGGATAGGAGTCCCAGGATCCCTGTGGCACGTGGAAAGGGACCCTGGGTCTCCGGCCTCACGTGGATACGCGTCCCAATTGCCATGCCAAGACTCGAGAAGAATCCCGAGGTGTCCCTCGCACCTAGGCAGGAGTCCTGACATCGCTGAACAAACACGTGTCTGGAAGGGCCCTCCCCGTCGTAACTCGAGAATATACCCCAGGTTCGGGCCGCAACTTTAGAAAAACTATGAGACATCCCCCTTGCCGCGAGATGAGGCCCATTCCCCTGCACTGCGTGCAGAGCAATTCCGTGTTCCACATCAAACGTGAAAGAAGCCTTGATTTCCTTGATGGCACTCCAGAGAAAACCCAAGATCACTGTCTCAAGTCTAGAGGGATCCTGAGGTCACTGGAGCAACACGAAAGGGCTCCATGGACCCCAAATCAACTCGAGATGAGAGCTTCGTCCCTGGCTTCGAATCAAGAGGAATACCAACTTTCCACAAGCACCTCAAGAGGAGGCTTCTCTCAGCTACAGGTATGTGAGAGGGACCCTGAGTTTGTGACCTCAAGTGGAATGGACACCGAGATGCTCTGACTTGAAGTAAGGCCGGATATCCCTGCAGTGAATTGAATGCAGGCTCGTCTTGCATCTCCCAAGACGAAGGGATGTCTGAATCCCCTTTGGAGACCACACAGAAAGAACTAGTTCTCCGCCTCATCGCGACCGGAGGCCTCACATCCTTTGAAAACTCGAGAGGTCCCTGGAGATCAATGCTTCCGAAGGAGACGATGCCTGACTCCTCTTGAAAATGGATAGGAGTCCCAGGATCCCTGTGGCACGTGGAAAGGGACCCTGGGTCTCCTGCCTCACGTGGAGAAGCGTCCCAATTGCCATGCCAAGACTCGAGGAGATTCCCGAGGTGCCCCTCGCACCTAGGCAGGAGTCCTGACGTCGCTGAACAAACACGTGTCTGGAAGGGCCCTCCCCATCGTAACTCGAGAATATAACGCAGATTCGGTCCGCAACTCGAGAAAAACCATGAGACATCCCCCTCGCCGCGAGATGAGGCCCGATTCCCCGGCACTGCGTGCAGAGCAATTCCGTGTTCCACATCAAACGTGAAAGGAGCCTTGATTTCCTTGATGGCACTCCAGAGAAAACCCAAGATCACTGTCTCAAGTTTAGAGGGATCCTGACGTCACTGTAGAAACACGAAAGGGCTCTGTGGACCCCAAATCAACTCGAGATGAGAGCTTAGTCCCTGGCGTCGACTCAAGAGGAATACCAACTTCTCACAAGCACCTCAAGAGGAGGCTTCTCTCACCTACAGGTATGTGAGAGGGACCCTGAGTTTGTGGCCTCAAGTGGAATGGACACCGAGATGCTCTGACTCGAAGTAAGGCCGGATATCCATGCAGTGAATTGAATGCAGGCTTGTCTTGCATCTCCCAAGACGAAGGGATGTCTGAATCCCCAGTGGAGACCACAGAAAAAGACCTAGTCCACCGCCTCAACACAACAGGAGACCTCATATCCTTTGAAAACTCGAGAGGTCCACGGAGATCAATACTTCCGATGGAGACGATGCCTAACTCCTCTTGAAAATGGATAGGAGTCCCAGGATCCCTGTGGCACGTGGAAAGGGACAGTGGGTCTCCCGCCTCACGTGGAGACGCGTCCCAATTTCCATGCAAAGACTCGAGGAGAATCCCGAGGTGTCCCTCGGACCTAGGCAGGAGTCCTGTCGTCACTGAGCAAACACGTGTCTGGAAGGGCCCTCCCCGTCGTAACTCGAGAAAATACCCCAGGTTCCGGCCGCAACTTGAGAAAAACCATGAGACATCCCCCTCGCCGCGAGTTGAGGCCCATTCCCCTTCACTGCGTGCAGAGCAATTCCGTGTTCCACATCAAACTTGAAAGGAGGCTTGATTTCCTTGACGGCACTCCAGAGAAAACCCAAGATCACTGTCTCAAGTCTAGAGGGATCCTGAGGTCACTGGAGCAACACGAAAGGGCTCCGTGGACCCCAAATCAACTCGAGATGAGAGCTTAGTCCCTGGCTTCAACTCAAGAGGAATACCAACTTTCCACAAGCACCTCAAGAGGAGGCTTCTCTCAGCTACATGTATGTGTGAGGACCCTGAGTTTGTGGCCTCAAGTGGAGTGGACACCGAGATGCTCTGACTCGAAATAAGGCCGGATATCCATGCAGTGAATTGAATGCAGGCTCGTCTTGCATCTCCCAAGACGAAGTGATGTCTGAATCCCCTGTGGAGACCACAGAGAAAGACCTAGTTCTCCGCCTCATCGCGACCGAAGGCCTCACATCCTTTGAAAACTCGAGAGGTCCGTCGAGATCAATGCTTGCAAAGGAGACGATGCCTGTCTCTTCTTGAAAATGGATAGGAGTCTCAGGATCCCTTTGGCACGTGTAAAGAGACACTGGGTCTTCCGCCTCACGTGGAGACCCGTCCCAATTGCCATGCCAAGACTCGACGAGTATCCCGAGGTGTCCCTCGCACCTATGCAGGAGTCCTGACGTCGCTGAACAAACACGTGTCTGGAAGGGCCCTCCCCGTAGTAACTTTAGAATGTACCCCAGGTTCCGGCCGCAACTCGAGAAAAACCATGAGACTTCCCCCTCGCCGCGAGATGAGGCCCGATTCCCCTGCACAGCGTGCAGAGCAATTCCGTGTTCCACATCAAACGTGAAAGGAGCCTTGATTACCTTGATGGCACTCCAGAGAAACCCAAGATCACTGTCTCAATTCTAGAGGGATCCTGAGGTCACTGGAGCAACAGGAAAGGGCTCCATGGACCCTAAATCAACTCGAGATGAGAGCTTAGTCCCTGGCTTCGACTCAAGGGGAATACCAACTTTCCACAAGCACCTCAAGAGGAGGCTGCTCTCAGCTACAGGTATGTGAGAGGGACCCTGAGTTTGTGACCTCAAGTGGAATGGACACCGAGATGCTCTGACTCGAAGTAAGGCCGGATATCCCTGCAGTGAATTGAATGCAGGCTCGTCTTGCATCTCCCAAGACGAAGGGATGTCTGATTCCCCTGTGGAGACCACAGAGAAAAACATAGTTCTCCGCCTCCTCGCGACCAGAGGCCTCACATCCTTTGAAAACTCGAAAGGTCCGCGGAGATCAATGATTCCAAAGGAGACGATGCCTGACTCATCTTGAAAATGGATAGGAGTCCCAGGATCCCTGTGGCACTTGGAAAGGGACACTGGGTCTCCCGCCTCACGTGGAGACGCGTCCCAATTGCCATGCCAAAACTCGAGGAGAATCCCGAGGTGTCCCTCGAACCTAGGCAGGGGTCCTGACTTCGCTGAACAAACACGTGTCTCGAAGGGCCCTCCCCGTCGTAACTCGAGAATATACCCCAGGTTCCGGCCGCAACTCGAGAAAAACCATGAGACTTCCCCCTCGCCGCGAGATGAGGCCCGATTCCCTTGCACTGCGTGCAGAGCAATTCCGTGTTCCACATCAAACGTGAAAGGAGCCTTGATTTCCTTGATGGCACTCCAGAGAAAACGCAAGATCACTGTCTCAAGTCTAGAGGGATCCTGAGGTCACTGTAGCAACACAAAAGGGCTCCGTGGACCCAAAATCACCTCGAGATGAGAGCTTACTCCCTGGCTTCGACTCAAGTGTCATATCAACTAGCCACAAGCACCTCAAGAGGAGGCTTCTCTCAGCTACAGGTATGTGAGAGGGACCCTGAGTTTGTGGCCTCAAGTGGAATGGACACCGAGATGCTCTGGCTAGAAGTAAGGCCGGATATCCCTGCAGTGAATTGAATGCAGGCTCGTCTTGCATCTCCCAAGACGAAGGGATGTCTGAATCCCTTGTGGAGACCACAGAGAAAGACCTAGTTCTCCGCCTCATCACGACCGGAGGCGTCACATCCTTTGAAAACTCGAGAGGTCCACGGAGATCAATGCTTCCAAAGGAGACGATGCCTGACTCCTCTTGAAAATGGATAGGAGTCCCAGGATCCCTGTGTCACGTGGAAAGCGACCTTGGGTCTCCCGCCTCACGTGGAGACGCCTGCCAATTGCAATGCCAAGACTCGAGGAGAATCGCTAGGTGTCCCTCGCACCTAGGCAGCAGTCCTGACGTCGCTGAACAAACACGTGTCTGGAGGGCCCTCCCTGTCGAAACTTGAGAAAATACCCCAGGTTCCAGCCGCAACTCGAGAAAAACCAAGAGACTTCCCCCTCGCCGCGAGATGAGGCCCGATTCCCCTGCACTGCGTGCAGAGCAATTCCGTGTTCCACATCAAACGTGAAAGGAGCCTTGATTTCCTTGATGGCACTCCAGAGAAAATCCAAGATCACTGTCTCAAGTCTAGAGGGATCCTGAGGTCACTGTAACAAAACGAAAGGTCTACTTGGACCCCAAATGAACTCGAGATGAGAGCTTCGTCCCTGGCTTCGACTCAAGAGGAATATCAACATTCCACAAGCACCTCAAGAGGAGGCTATTCTCAGCTACAGGTATGTGAGAGGGACCCTGAGTTTGTGGCCTCAAGTGGAATGGACACTGAGATGCTCTGACTCAAAGTAAGGCCGGATATCCCTGCAGTGAATTGAATGCAGGCTCGTCTTGAATCTCCCAAGACGAAGGGATGTCTGAATCCCATGTAGAGACAGCAGAGAAATACCTAGTTCTCTGCCTCATGGCGACCGGAGGCCTCACATCCTTTGAAAACTCGAGAGGTCCGCGGAGATCAATGCTTCCAAAGGAGACGATGCCTGACTCCTCTTGAAAATGGATAGGAGTCCCAGGATCCCTGTGGCACGTGCAAAGGGGCCCTGGGTCTCCCGCCTCACGTGGAGACGCGTCCCAATTGCCATGCCAAGATTCGAGGAGAATCCCGAGGTGTCCCTCGCACCTAGGCAGGAGTCCTGACGTGGCTGAACAAACACGTGTCTGGAAGGGCCCTCCCCGTCGTAACTCGAGAATATTCCCCAGGTTCCAGCCGCTTCTCGAGAAAAATCATGAGACTTCCCACTCGCCGCGAGATGAGCCCCGATTCCCCTGCACTTCGTGCATAGCAATTCCGTGTTCCACATCAGACGTTAAAGGAGACTTGATTTCCTTGATGGCACTCCAGAGAAAACCCAAGATCACTGTCTCAAGTCTGGAGGGATCCTGAGGTCACTGTAGCAACACGAAAGGGCTCCATGGACCCCAAATCACCTCGAGATGAGAGCTTAGTCCATGGCTTCGACTCAAGAGTGATATCAACTTGCCACAAGCACCTCAAGAGGAGGCTTCTCTCAGCTAAAGGTATGTGAGAGGGACCCTGAGTTTGTGGCCTCAAGTGGAATGGACACCGAGATGCTCTGGCTAGAAGTAAGGCCGGATATCCCTGCAGTGAATTGAATGCAGGCTCGTCTTGCATCTCCCAAGACGAAGGGATGTCTGAATCCCCTGTGGAGACCACAGAGAAAGACCTAGTTCTCCGCCTCATCACGACCGGAGGCGTCACATCCTTTGAAAACTCGAGAGGTCCACGGAGATCAATGCTTCCAAAGGAGACGATGCCTGACTCCTCTTGAAAATGGATAGGAGTCCCAGGATCCCTGTGGCACGTGGAAAGGGACCTTGGGTCTCCCGCCTCACGTGGAGACGCGTCCCAATTGCCATGCCAAGACTCGAGGAGAATCGCGAGGTGTCCCAGCACCTAGGCAGGAGTCCTGACGTCGCTGAACAAACACGTGTCTGGAAGGGCCCTCCCCGTCGTAACTCGAAAATATTCCCCAGGTTCCAGCCGCTTCTCGAGAAAAACCATGAGACTTCCCCCTCGCCGCGAGATGAGGCCCGATTCCCTTGCACTGCGTGCAGAGCAATTCCGTGTTCCACATCAGACGTTAAACTAGACTTGATTTCCTTCATGGCACTCCAAAGAAAACCCAAGACCTCTGTCTCAAGTCTAGAGGGATCCTGAGGTCACTGGAGCAACACGAAAGGGCTTCGTGGACCCCAAATCAACTCGAGATGACAGCTTCGTCCCTGGCTTCTACTCTAGAGGAATACCAACTTTCCACAAGCACCTCAAGAGGAGGCTTCTCTGAGATACAGGTATGTGAGAGAAACCCTGAGTTTGTGGCCTCAAGTGCAATGGACACTGTGATGCTCTGACTCGAAGTAAGGCCGGATATCCCTGCTGTGAATTGAATGCAGGCTCGTCTTGCATCTCCCAAGACGAAGGGATGTCTGAATCCACTGTGGAGACCACGGAGAAAACCTAGTTCTCCGCCTCATCGCGACCGGAGGCCTCTAATCCTTTGAAAACTCGAGAAGTCCGCGGAGATCAAGGCTTCCAAAGGAGACGATGCCTGACTCCTTTTAAAAATGGATAGGAGTCCCAGGATCCCTGTGGCACGTGGAAAGGGACCCTGGGTCTCCCGCCTCACGTGGAGACGCGTCCCAATTGCCATGCCAAGACTCGAGGAGAATCCCGAGTTGTCCTTCGCACCTAGGCAGGAGTCCTCACGTCGCTGAACAAACACGTGTCTGGAAGGGTCCTTCCCGTCGCAACTCGAGAATATACCCCAGGTTCCGGCGCAACTCGAGAAAAACCATGAGCCTTCCCCCTCGCCGCGAGATGAGGCCCGATTCCCCTGCACTGTGTGCAGAGCAATTCCGTGTTCCACATCAAACGTGAAAGGAGCCTTGATTTCCTTGATGGCACTCCAGAGAAAACCCAAGATCACTGTCTCAAGTCTAGAGGGATCCTGAGGTCACTGTAGCAACACGAAAGGGCTCCGTGGACCCCAAATCAACTAGAGATGAGAGCTTCGTCCCTGGCTTCGACTCAAGAGGAATAGCAACTTTCCACAAGCACCTCAAGAGGAGGCTTCTCTCAGCTACAGGTATGTGAGAGGGACCCTGAGTTTGTGGCCTCAAGTGGAATGGACACGGAGATGCTCTGACTCGAAGTAAGGCCGGATATCCCGGCAGTGAATTGAATGCAGGCTCGTCTTGCATCTCCCAAGACGAAGGGATGCCTGAATCCCCTGTGGAGACCACAGAGAAAGACCTAGTTCTCCGCCTCATCACGACCGGAGGCCTCACATACTTTGAAAACTCGAGAGGTCCGCGGAGATCAATGCTTCCAAAGGAGACGATGCCTGACTCTTCTTGAAAATGGATAGGAGTCCCAGGATCCCTGTGGCACGTGGAAAGGGAAACTGGGTCTTCCGCCTCATGTGAAGATGCGTCCCAATTGCCATGCCAAGACTCGAGGAGAATCCCGAGGTCTCCCTCGCACCTAGGCAGGAGTCCTGACGTCGCTGAACAAACACGTGTCTGGAAGGGCCCTCCCCGTCATAACTCGAGAATATACCCCAGGTTCCGGCCGCAACTCGAGAAAAACCATGAGACTTACCCCTCGCCGCGAGATGAGGCCCGATTCCCCTGCACTGCGTGCAGCACAATTCCGTGATTGACATCAAACGTGAAAGGAGCCCTGCTTTTATTGATGGCACTCCTGAGAAAACCCAAGATCACTGTCTCAAGTCTAGAGGGATCCTGAGGACACTGTAGCAACAGGAAAGGGCTCCAAGGACCCCAAATCAACTCGAGATGAGAGCTTAGTCCCTGGCTTCAACTCAAGAGGAATACCAACTTTACACAAGCACCTCAAGAGGAGGCTTCTCTCAGCTACAGGTATGTGAGAGGGACCCTGAGTTTGTGGCCTCAAGTGGAATGGACACCGAGATGCTCTGACGCGAAGTAAGGCCGATATCCCTGCAGTGAATTGAATGCATGCTCGTCTTGCATCTCCCAAGACGAAGTGATGTCTGAATCCCCTGTGGAGACCACAGAGAAAGACCTACTTCTCCGCCTCATCGCGACCGAAGGCCTCACATCCTTTGAAAACTCGACAGGTCCGCGAAGATCAATGCTTCCACAGGAGACGATGCCTGTCTCTTCTTGAAAATGGATACGAGTCTCAGGATCCCTTTGGCACGTGGAAAGAGACACTGGGTCTTCCGCCTCACGTGGAGACCCGTCCCAATTGCCATGCCAAGACTCGACGAGTATCCCGAGGTGTCCCTCGCACCTAGGCAGGAGTCCTGACTTCGCTGAACAAACACGTGTCTGGAAGGCCCCTCCCCGTAGTAACTTTAGAATGTACCCCAGGTTCCGGCCGCAACTCGAGAAAAACCATGAGACTTCCCCCTCGCCGCGAGATGAGGCCCGATTCCCCTGCACAGCGTGCAGAGCAATTCCGTGTTCCACATCAAACGTGAAAGGAGCCTTGATTTCCTTGATGGCACTCCAGAGAAACCCAAGATCACTGTCTCAATTCTAGAGGGATCCTGAGGTCACTGGAGCAACAGGAAAGGGCTCCATGGACCCTAAATCAACTCGAGATGAGAGCTTAGTCCCTGGCTTCGACTCAAGGGGAATACCAACTTTCCACAAGCACCTCAAGAGGAGGCTTCTCTCAGCTACAGGTATGTGAGAGGGACCCTGAGTTTGTGGCCTCAAGTGGAATGGACACCGAGATGCTCTGACGCGAATTAAGGCCGGATATCCCTGCAGTGAATTGAATGCATGCTCGTCTTGCATCTCCCAAGACGAAGTGATGTCTGAATCCCCTGTGGAGACCACAGAGAAAGACCTAGTTCTCCGCCTCATCGCGACCGAAGGCCTCACATCCTTTGAAAACTCGACAGGTCCGCGAAGATCAATGCTTCCACAGGAGACGATGCCTGTCTCGTCTTGAAAATGGATACGAGTCTCAGGATCCCTTTGGCACGTGGAAAGAGACACTGGGTCTTCCGCCTCACGTGGAGACCCGTCCCAATTGCCATGCCAAGACTCGACGAGTATCCCGAGGTGTCCCTCGCACCTAGGCAGGAGTCCTGACTTCGCTGAACAAACACGTGTCTGGAAGGCCCCTCCCCGTAGTAACTTTAGAATGTACCCCAGGTTCCGGCCGCAACTCGAGAAAAACCATGAGACTTCCCCCTCGCCGCGAGATGAGGCCCGATTCCCCTCCACAGCGTGCAGAGCAATTCCGTGTTCCACATCAAACGTGAAAGGAGCCTTGATTTCCTTGATGGCACTCCAGAGAAACCCAAGATCACTGTCTCAATTCTAGAGGGATCCTGAGGTCACTGGAGCAACAGGAAAGGGCTCCATGGACCCTAAATCAACTCGAGATGAGAGCTTAGTCCCTGGCTTCGACTCAAGGGGAATACCAACTTTCCACAAGCACCTCAAGAGGAGGCTTCTCTCAGCTACAGGTATGTGAGAGGGACCCTGAGTTTGTGGCCTCAAGTGGAATGGACACCGAGATGCTCTGACTCAAAGTAAGGCCAGATATCCCTGCAGTGAATTGAATGCAGGCTCGTCTTGCATCTCCCAAGACGAAGGGATGTCTGATTCCCCTGTGGAGACCACAGAGAAAGACATAGTTCTCCGCCTCCTCGCGACCAGAGGCCTCACATCCTTTGAAAACTCGAGAGGTCCGCGGAGATCAATGATTCCAAAGGAGACGATGCCTGACTCCTCTTGAAAATGGATAGGAGTCCCAGGATCCCTGTGGCACGTGGAAAGGGACCCTGGGTCTCCCGCCTCACGTGGAGACGCGTCCCAATTGCCATGCCAAAACTCGAGGAGAATCCCGAGGTGTCCCTCGAACCTAGGCAGGGGTCCTGACTTCGCTGAACAAACACGTGTCTGGAAGGGCCCTCCCCGTCGTAACTCGAGAATATACCCCAGGTTCCGGCCGCAACTCGAGAAAAACCATGAGACTTCCCCCTCGCCATGAGATGAGGCCCGATTCCCCTGCACTGCGTGCAGAGCAATTCCGTGTTCCACATCAAACGTGAAAGGAGCCTTGATTTCCTTGATGGCACTCCAGAGAAAACCCAAGATCACTGTCTCAAGTCTAGAGGGATCCTGAGGTCACTGTAGCAACAAGAAAGGGCTCCGTGGACCCCAAATCAACTAGAGATGAGAGCTTCGTCCCTGGCTTCGACTCAAGAGGAATAGCACCTTTCCACAAGCACCTCAAGAGGAGGCTTCTCTCAGCTACAGGTATGTGAGAGGGACACTGAGTTTGTGGCCTCAAGTGGAATGGACACCGAGATGCTCTGACTCGAAGTAAGGCCGGATATCCCGGCAGTGAAGTGAATGCAGACTCGTCTTGCATCTCCCAAGACGAAGGGATGTCTGAATCCCCTGTGGAGACCACAGAGAAAGACCTAGTAGTCCGCCTCATCACGAACGGAGGCATCACATCCTTTGAAAACTCGAGAGGTCCGCGGAGATCAATGCTTCCAAAGGAGACGATGCCTGACTCCTCTTGAAAATGGATAGGAGTCCCAGGATCCCTGTGGCACGTGGAAAGGGACCCTGGGTCTCCCGCCTCACGTGGAGAAGGGTCCCAATTGCCATGCCAAGATTCGAGGAGAATCCCGAGTTGTGCCTCACACCTAGGCAGGAGTCCTGACTTCGCTGAACAAACACGTGTCTGGAAGGCCCCTCCCCGTCGTAACTCGAGAACATACCCCAGGTTCCGGCCGCAACTAGAGAAAAACCATGAGACTTCCCCCTCGCTGCGAGATGAGGCCCGATTCCCCTGCACTGCATGCAGAGCAATTCCGTGTTCCAAGTCAAACGTGAAAGGAGCCTTGATTTCCTTGATGGCACTCCAGAGAAACCCCGAGATCACTGTCTCAAGTCTAGAGGGATCCTGAGGTCACTGTATCAAACCGAAATGGGTCCATGGACCCCAAATCAACTCGTGATGAGAGCTTAGTCACTGGCTTCGACTCTAGAGGAATAGCAACTTTCCACAAGCACCTCAAGAGGAGACTTCTCTCAGATAAAGTTATGTGAGAGGGCCCTGAGTTGGGGATTCAAGTGGAATGGACACCGAGAAACTCTGACTCGAAGTAAGGCTGGATATCCCTGCAGTGAATTGAATGCAGGCTCGTCTTGCATCTCCCAAGACGAAGGGATGTCTGAATGCCCTGTGGAGACCACAGAGAAAGACCTAGATCTCCGCCTCATCGCGACCGGAGGCCTCACATCCTTTGAAAACTTGAGAGGTCCGCGGAGGTCAATGCTTCCAAAGGAGACTATGCCTGACTCCTCTTGAAATGGATAGGAGTCCCAGGATCCGCGTGGCACGTGGAAAGGGACCCTGGGTCTCCCGCCTCACGTGGAGACGCGTCCCAATTGCCATGCAAAGACTCGAGGATAATCCCGAGGTGTCCCTCACACCTAGGTAGGAGTCCTGACGTCACTGAACAAACACGTGTCTGGAAGGGCCCTCCCCATCGTAACTCGAGAATATACCCCAGGTTCCGGCCGCAACTCGAGAAATTCCATGAGACGTACCCCTCGCGGCTAGATGAGGCCCGATTCCCCTGCACTGCGTGCAGAGCAATTCCGTGTTCCACATCAAACGTGAAAGGAGCCTTGAATTCCTTGATGGCACTCCAGAGAAAACCCAAGATCACTGTCTCAAGTCTAGAGGGATCCTGAGGTCACTGGAGCAACACGAAACGGCTCCGTGGACCCCAAATCAACTCGAGATGAGAGCTTAGTCCCTGGCTTCGACTCAAGAGGAATACCAAATTTCCACAAGCACCTCAAGAGGAGGCTTCTCTCAGCTGCATGTATATGAGAGGGACCCTGAGTTTGCGGCCTCAAGTGGAATGGACACCGAGATGCTCTGACTCGAAGTAAGACCAGATATCCCTGCAGTGAATTGAATGCAGGCTCGTCTTGCATCTCCCAAGACGAAGGGATGTCTGAATCCCCTGTGGAGACGACAGAGAAAGAACTAGTCCTCCTCTTCATCGCAACCGGAGGCCTCACATCCTTTGAAAACTCGAGAGGTCTGCAGAGATCAGTGCTTCCAAAGGAGACGATGCCTGACTCATCCTGAAAATGGATAGGAGTACCAGGATCCCTGTGGCACGTGGAAAGGGACACTGGGTGTCCCGCCTCACGTGGAGACGCGTCCCAATTGCCATGCCAAGACTCGAGGAGAATCCCGAGGTGTCCCTCGCACCTAGGCAGGAGTCCTGACGTCGCTGAACAAACACGTGTCTGGAAGGGCCCTCCCCGTCGTAACTCGAGAATATACCCCAGGTTCTGACCGCAACTCGAATAAAACCATGAGACTTCCTCCTCGCCGAGAGATGAGGCCCGATTCCCCTGCACTGCGTGCAGAGCAATTCTGTGTTCCACATCAAACGTGAAAGGATCCTTGATTTCCTTGATGGCACTCCAGAGAAAACCCAAGATCACTGTCACAAGTCTAGAGGGATCCTGAGGTCACTAGAGCAACACGAAAGGGCTCCGTGGACCCCAAATCAACTCGAGATGAGAGCTTTTCCTTGGCTTCGACTCAAGAGGAATACCAACTTTCCACAAGCACCTCAAGAGTAGGCTTCTCTCAGCTACAAGTATGTGAGAAGGACCCTGAGTTTGTGGCCTCAAGTGGAAGGGACACCGAGATGCTCTGACTCGAATTAAGGCCGGATATCCCTGCAGTGAATTGAATGCAGGCTCGTCTTGCATCTCCCAAGACGAAGGGATGTCTGAATCCCCTGTGGAGACCACAGAGAAAGTCCTAATCCTCCGGCTCATCGCGACCGGAGGCCTCACATCCTTTGAATACTCGAGAGGTCTGCGGAGATCAATGCTTCCAAAGGAGACGATGCCTGACTCCTCTTGAAAATGGATAGCAGTCCCAGGATCCCTGTGGCACGTGGAAAGGGACCCTGGGTCTCCCGCCTCACGTGGAGACGCGTCCCAATTGCCATGCCAAGACTCGAGGAGAATCCCGAGGTGTCCCTCGCACCTAGGCAGGAGTGCTGACGTCGCTGAACAAACACGTGTCTGGAAGGGCCCTCCCCGTCGTAACTCGAGAATATACCCCAGGTTCCGGCCGCAACTCGAGAAAAACCATGAGACTTCCCCCTCGCTGCGACATGAGGCCCGATTCCCCTGCACTGTGTGCAGAGCAATTCCGTGATCCACATCAAACGTGAAAGGAGCCTTGATTTCCTTGAGGGCACTCCAGAGAAAACCCAAGATCACTGTCTCAAGTCTAGAGGGATCATGAGGTCACTGGAGCAACATGAAAGGGCTCCGTGGACCCCAAATCAACTCGAGATGAGAGCTTAGTCCCTGGCTTCGACTCAAGAGGAATACGAACTTTCCACAAGCCCCTCAAGAGGAGGCTTCTCTCAGCTACAGGTATGTGAGGGGGACCCTGAGTTTGTGACTTCAAGTAGAATGGACACCGAGATGCTCTGACTCGAAGTAAGGCCG
This sequence comes from Dama dama, assembly GCF_033118175.1. Classification (NCBI taxonomy): domain Eukaryota; kingdom Metazoa; phylum Chordata; class Mammalia; order Artiodactyla; family Cervidae; genus Dama; species Dama dama. The sequence goes on along the minus strand of NC_083697.1, from coordinate 4,571,727 downwards.
GATATCCCTGCAGTGAATTGAATGCAGGCTCGTCTTGCATCTCCCAAGACGAAGGGATGTCTGAATCCCCTGTGGCGACCACAGAGAAAGACCTAGTTCTCAGCCTCATGGCGAACGGAGGCCTCACATACTTTGAAAATTCGAGAGGTCCGCGGAGATCAATGCTTCCAAAGGAGACGATGCCTGACTCCTCTTGAAAATGGATAGGAGTCCCTGAATCCCTGTGGCACGTGGAAAGGGACCCTGGGTCTCCCGCCTCACGTGGAGACGTGTCCCAATTGCCATGCCAAGACTCGAGGAGAATCCCGAGGTGTCCCTCGCACCTAGGCAGGAGTCTGTTGTCGCTGAACAAACACCTGTCTGGAAGGGCCCTCCCCATCGCAACTCGAGAATATACCCCAGGTTCCGGCCGCAACTCGAGAACATCCATGAGACTTCCCCCTCGCCGCGAGATGAGGCCCGATTCCCCTGCACTGCGTGCAGAGCAATTCCGTGTTCCACATCAAACGTGAAAGGAGCCTTGATTTCCTTGATGGCACTCCAGAGAAAACCCAAGATCACTGTCTCAAGTCTAGAGGGATCCTGAGGTCACTGGAGCAACACGAAAGGGCTCCGTGGACCCCAAATCAACACGAGATAAGAGCTTAGTCCCTGGCTTCGACTCAAGAGGAATACCAACTTTCCACAAGCACCTTAAGAGGAGGCTTCTCTCAGCTACAGGTATGTGAGAGGGACCCTGAATTTGTGGCCTCAAGTGGAATGGACACCGAGATGCTCTGACTCGAAGTAAGGCGGGATATCCCTGCATTGAATTGAATGCAGGCTCGTCTTGCATCTCCCAAGACGAAGGGTTGTCTGAATCCCCTGTGGAGACCACAGAGAAAGACCTAGTCCTCCGCCTCAACGCGACAGGAGGCCTCACATCCTTTGAAATCTCGAGAGGTCCGCGGAGATCAATGCTTCCAAAGGAGACGATGCGTGACTCCTCTTGAAAATGGATAGGAGTCTCAGGATCACTGTGGCACGTGGAAAGGGATACTGGGTCTCCCGCCTCACGTGGAGACGCGTCCCAATTGCCATGCCAAGACTCGAGGAGAATCCAGAGGTGTCCCTCGCACTTAGGCAGGAGTCCTGACGGCGCTCAGCAAACACGTGTCTGGAAGGGCCCTCCCCGTCGTAACTCGAGAATATACCCCAGGTTCCGGCCGCAACTCGAGAAAAACTATGAGACTTCCCCCTCGCCACGAGATGAGCCCCGATTCCCCTGCACTGCATGCAGAGCAATTCCGTGTTCCAAATCATACGTGAAAGGAGCCTTGATGGCCTTGATGGCACTCCAGAGAAAAAACAAGGTAACTGTCTCAAGTCTAGAGGGATCCTGAGGTCACTGGAGCAACACGAAAAGGCTCCGTGGACCCCAAATCAACTCGAGATGAGAGCTTAGTCCCTGGCTTCGACTCAAGAGGAATACCAACTTTTCACAAGCACCTCAAGAGGAGGATTCTCTCAGCTACAGGTAAGTGAGAGGGACGCTAAGTTTTTGGCCTCAAGTGGAATGGACACCGAGATGCTCTGACTCGAAGTAAGGCCGGATATCCCTGCAGTGAATTGAATGCAGGCTAATCTTGCATCTCCCAAGACGAAGGGATGTCTGAATCCCCTGTGGAGACGACAGAGAAAGACCTAGTCCTCCTCCTCAACGCGACCGGAGGCCTCACATCCTTTGAAAACTTGAGAGGTCTGCGGATATCAATGCTTCCAAAGGAGACGATGCCTGACTCCTCTTGAAAATGGATAGGAGTCCCAGGATCCCTGTGGCACTTGGAATGGGACCCTGGGTCTCCCGCCTCACGTGGAGACGCGTCCCAATTGCCATGCCAAGACTCGAGGAGAATCCCGAGGTGTCCCTCACACCTAGGCAGAAGTCCTGACGTCGCTGAAGAAACACGTGTCTGGAAGGGCCCTCCCCGTCGTAACTCGAGAATATACCACAGGTTCCGGCCGCAACTCGAGAAAAACCATGAGACTTCCCCCTCGCCACGAGATGAGGCCCGATTCCCCTGCACTGCGTGTAGAGCAATTCCGTGTTCCACATCAAACGTGAAAGGAGCCTTGATTTCCTTAATGGCACTCCAGAGAAAACCCAAGATAACTGTCTCAAGTCTAGAGGGATCCTGAGGTCACTGGCGCAACACGAAAGGGCTCAATGGACCCCAAGTCAACTCGAGATGAGAGCTTAGTCCTTGGCTTCGACTCAAGAGGAACACCACCTTTCCACAAGCACCTCAAGAGGAGGCTTCTCTCAGCTACAGGTATGTGAGAGGGACCCTGAGTTTGTGGCCTCAAGTGGAATGGACACCGAGATGCTCTGACTCGAAGTAAGGCCGGATATCCCTGCAGTGAATTGAATGCAGGCTCGTCTTGCATCTCCCAAGACGAAGGGTTGTCTGAATCCACTTTGGAGTCCACAGAGAAAGACCTAGTCCTCCGCCTCACCGCGAACGGAGGCCTCACGTCCTTTGAAAATTCGAGAGGTCCGCGGAGATCAATGCTTCCAAAGGAGACGATGCCTCACTCCTCTTGAAAATGGATAGGAGTCCCAGGATCCCTGTGGCACGTGGAAAGGTACCCTAGGTCTCCCGCCTCACGTGGAGACGCGTCCCAATTGCCATGCCAAGACTCGAGGAGAATCCCGAGGTGTCCCTCGCACCTTGGCAGGAGTCCTGACGTCGCTGAACAAACACGTGTCTGGAAGGGCCCTCCCCATCGTAACTCGCGAATATACCCCAGGTTCCGGCCGCAACTCGAGAAAAACCATGAGACTTCCCCCTCGCCACGAGATGAGGCCCGATTCCCCTGCACTGCGTGCAGAGCAATTCCGTGTTCCACATCACACGTGAAAGGAGACTTGATTTCCTTAATGGCACTCCAGAGAAAACCCAAGATAACTGTCTCAAGTCTAGAGGGATCCTGAGGTCACTGGAGCAACACGAAAGGGCTCTCTGGTCCCCAAGTCAACTCGAGATGAGAGCTTAGTCCTTGGCATCGACTCAAGAGGAACACCACCTTTCCACAAGCACCTCAAGAGGAGGCTTCTCTCAGCTACAGGTATGTGAGAGGGACCCTGAGTTTGTGGCCTCAAGTGGAATGGACACCGAGATGCTCTGACTCGAAGGAAGGCCGGATATCCCTGCAGTGAATTGAATGCAGGCTCGTCTTGCATCTCCCAAGACGAAGGGATGTCTGAATCCCCTGTGGAGACCACAGAGAAAGAACTAGTCCTCCGCCTCATCGCGACCGGAGGCATCACATCCTTTGAAAACTCGAGAGGTCCGCGGAGATCAATGCTTCCAAAGGAGACGATGACTGACTCCTCTTGTAAATGGATAGGAGTCCCAGGATCCCTGTGGCACGTGGAAAGGGACCCTGGGTCTCCCGCCTCACATGGAGAGGCGTCCCAATTGCCATGCCAAGACTCGAGGAGAACCCCGAGGTGTCCATCGCACCTAGGCAGGAGTCCTCACTTCGCTGAAGAAACACGTGTCTGTAAGGGCCCTCCCCGTCGTAACTCGAGAATATACCCCAGGTTCCGGCCGCAACTCGAGAAAAACCATTAGAGTTCCCCTCGCCGCGAGATGAGGCCCGATTCCCCTGCACTGCGTGCAGAGCAATTCCGTGTTCCACATCAAACGTGAAAGGAGCCTTGATTTCCTTGATGGCACTCCAGAGAAAACCCAAGATCACTGTCTCAAGTCTAGAGGGATCCTGAGGTCACTGGAGCAACACGAAAGGGCTCCGTGGACCCCAAATCAAGTCGAGATGAGAGCTTATTCCCTGGCTTAGACTCAAGAGGAAGCCCAACTTTCCACAAGCACCTCAAGAGGAGGCTTCTCTCAGCTACAGGTATGTGAGAGGGACCCTGAGTTTGTGACCTCAAGTGGAATGGACACCGAGATGCTCTGACTCGAAGTAAGGCCGGATATCCCTGCAGTGAATTGAATGCAGGCTCGTCTTCCAACTCCCAAGACGAAGGGATGTCTGAATCCACTGTGGAGAACACCGAGAAAGACCCAGTCCTCGGCCTCATTGCGACCGTAGGCCTCACATCCTTTGAAAACTTGAGAGGTCCGTGGAGATCAATGCTTCCAAAGGAGTCGATGCCTGACTCCTCTTGAAAATGGATAGGAGTCCCAGGATCCCTGTGGCACGTGGAAAGGGACCCTGGGTCTCCCGCCTCACGTGGAGACTCGTCCCAATTGCCATGCCAAGACTCGAGGAGAATCCCGAGGTGTCCCTCGCACCTAGGCAGGAGTCCTGACGTAGCTGAACTAACAGGTGTCTGGAAGGGCCCTCCCCGTCGTAACTCGAGAATATACCCCAGGTTCCGGCCGCAACTCGAGCAATACCAGGAGTCTTCCCCCTTGCCGCTAGATGAAGCCCGATTCCCCTGCACTGCGTGCAGAGCAATTCCGTGTTCCACATCAAACGTGAAAGGAGCCTTGATTTCCTTGATGGCACTCCAGAGAAAACCCAAGATTACTCTCTCAAGTCTAGAGGGATCCTGAGGTCACTATAGCAACACGAAACGGCTCCTGGACCCCAAATCAACTCGAGATGAAAGCTTAGTCCCTGGCTTCGACTCAAGAGGCATACCAACTTTCCACAAGCACCTCAAGAGGAGGCTTCTCTCAGCTATAGGTATGTGAGAGGGACCCTGAGTTTTTGGCCTCAAGTGGAATGGACACCGAGATGCTCTGACTCGAAGTAAGGCCGGATATCCGTGCAGTGAATTGAATGCAGGCTCATCTTGCATCTCCCAAGACGAAGGGATGTCTGCATCCCCTGTGGAGACCACAGAGAAAGACCTAGTTCTCCGCCTCATCGCGACCGGAGGCCTCATATCATTTGAAAATTCGAGAGGTCCGCGGAGAACAATGCTTCCAAAGGAGATGATGCCTGACTCCTCTTGAAAATGGATAGGATTCCCAAGATCCCTGTGGCACGTGGAAAGGGACCTTGGGTCTCCCGCCTCACGTGGAGATGCGTCCCTGTTGCCATGCCAAGACTCGACGAGAATCCCGAGGTTTCCCTCGCACCTAGGCAGGAGTCCTGACGTCGCTTAACAAACACGTGTCTGGAAGGGCCCTCCCCGTCGTAACTCGAGAATATACCCCAGGTTCCGGCCACAACTCGAGAAAAGCCATGAGACTTTCACCTCGCCCCGAGATGAGGCCCGATTTCCCTGCACTGCATGCAGAGCAATTCCGTGTTCCACATCAAACGTGAAACGAGCCTTGATTTCCTTGATGGCACTCCAGAGAAAACCCAAGATCACTGTCTCAAGTCTAGAGGGATCCCGAGGTCACTGGAGCAACAGGAAAGGGTTCCGTGGACACCAAATCAACTCGAGATGAGAGCTTAGTCCCTGGCTTCGACTCAAGAGGCATACCAACTTTCCACAAGCACCTCAAGAGGATGCTTCTCTCAGCTACAGGTATGTGAGAGGGACCCTGAGTTTGTGGCCTCAGGTGGAATGGACACCGAGATGCTCTGACTCGAAGTAAGGCCGGATATCCCTGCAGTGAATTGAAAGCAGGCTCGTCTTGAATCTCCCAAGACGAAGGGATGTCTGAATCCCCTGTGGAGACCACAGAGAAAGACCTAGTTCTCCGCCTCATCGCGACCGGAGGCCTCACATCGTTTGAAAACTCGAGAGGTCCGCGGAGATCAATGCTTCCAAAGGGGACGATGCCTGACTCCTCTTGAAAATGGATAGGAGTCCCAAGATGCCTGTGGCACGTGGAAAGGGACCCTGGGTCTCCCGCCTCACGTGGAGACGCGTCCCAATTGCCATGCCAAGACTCGAGGAGAATCCAGAGGTGTCCCTCGCACCTAGGCAGGAGTCCTGACGTCGCTGAACAAACACGTGTCTGGAAGGGCCCTCCCCGACGTAACTCGAGAATATACCCCAGGTTCCGGCCGCAATTAGAGAAAAACCGTGAGACTTCCCCCTCGCCAGGAGATGAGTCCCGATTCCGCTACACTGCGTGCAGAGCAATTCCGTATCCCACATCAAACGTGAAAAGAGCCTTGATTTCCTTGATGGCACTCCAGAGAAAACCAAAGATCACTGTCTCAAGTCTAGAGGGATCCTGAGGTCATTGTAGCAACACGAAAGGGCTGTGCAGACCCAAATCACATCGAGATGAGAGGTTAGTCCCTGGCTTCGACTCAAGAGGAATAGAACTTTCCACAAGCACCTCAGGGGAGGCTTCTCTCAGCTACAGGTATATGAGAGGGACCCTTAGTTTGTGGCCTCAAGTGGAATGGACACCGAGATGCTCTGACTCGAAGTAAGGCCGGATATCCCAATAGTTAATTGAATGCAGGCTTGTCTTGCATCTCCCAAGACGAAGGGATGTCTGCATCCCCTGTGGAGACCACAGAGAAAGACCTAGTTCTCCGCCTCATCGCGACCGGAGGCCTCACATTCTTTGAAAATTCGAGAGGTCCGCGGAGATCAATGCTTCCAAAGGAGACGATGCCTGACTCCTCTTGAAAATGGATAGGAGTCCCAGGATCCATGTGGCATGTGGAAAGGGACACTGGGTCTCCCGCCTCACGTGGAGACGCGTCCCAATTGCATTGCCAAGACTCGAGGAGAATCCCGAGGTGTCCCTCGCACCTAGGTAGGAGTCCTGACGTTGCTGAACAAATAAATATCTGGAATTGCCCTCCCAGTCGTAACTCGAGAATATACCCCAGGTTCCGGCCGCAACTCGAGAAATACCATGACACTTCCCCCTCGCCGCGAGATGAGTCCCGATTCCCCTGCAATGTGTGCAGAGCAATTCCGTGTTCCACATCAAACGTGAAAAGAGCCTTGATTTCCTTGATGGCACTCCAGAGAAAACCAAAGATCACTGTCTCAAGTCTAGAGGGATCCTGAGGTCACTGGAGCAACAAGAAAGGGCTCCCTGGACCCCAAATCAACTCGAGATGAGAGCTTAGTCCCTGGCTTCGACTCAAGAGGAATACCAACTTTCCACAAGCACCTCAAGAGGAGGCTTCTCTCAGCTACAGGTATATGAGAGGGACCCTGAGTTTGTGGCCTCAAGTGGAATGGACACGGAGATGCTCTGACTCGAAGTAAGGCCGGATATTCCTGCAGTGAATTGAATGCAGGCTCGCCTTGCATCTCCCAAGACGAAGGGATGTCTGAATCCCCTGTGGAGACCACAGAGAAAGACCTAGTTCTCCGCCTCATCGCGACCGGAGGCCTCACATCCTTTGAAAACTCGAGAGGTCCGCGGAGATCAATGCTTCCAAAGGAGACGATGCCTGACTCCTCTTGCAAATGGATCGGAGTCCCAGGATCCCTGTGGCATGTGGAAAGGGAACCTGGGTCTCCCGCCTCACGTGGAGACGCGTCCCAATTGCCATGCCAAGACTCGAGGAGAATTTCGAGGTGTCCCTCGCACCTAGGCAGGAGTCCTGACGTTGCTGAACAAACACGTGTCTGGAAGGGCCCTCCCCGTCGTAACTCGAGAATATACCCCAGGTTCCGGCCACAACTCGAGAAAAACCATGAGACTTCCCGCTCGCCGCGAGATGAGGCCCGATTCCCCTGCATTGCGTGCATGGCAATTCCGTGTTCCACATCAAAAGTGAAAGGAGTCTTGATTTCCTTGATGGCACTCCAGAGAAAACCCAAGATCACTGTCTCAAGTCTAGAGGGATCCTGAGGTCACTGGAGCAACACGAAAGGGCTCCGTGGACCCCAAATCAACTCGAGATGAGAGCTTAGTCCCTGGCTTCAACTCAAGAGGAATACCAACTTTCCACAAGCACCTCAAGAGGAGGCTTCTCTCAGCTACAGGTATGTGAGAGGGACCCTGAGTTTATGGCCTCAAGTGGAATGGACACCGAGTTGCTCTGACTCGAAGTAAGGCCGGATATCCCTGCAGTGTATTGAATGCAGGCTCGTCTTGCATTTCCCAAGACGAAGGGATGTCTGAATCCCCTGTGGAGACCAGAGAGAAAGACCTAGTCCTCCACCTCAACGCGACGGCGGGCCTCACATCCTTTGAAAACTCGAGAGGTCCGCGGAGATCAATGCTTCCAAAGGAGATGATGCCTGACTCCTCTTGAAAATGGATAGGAGTTCCAGGACTCCTGTGGAACTTGGAAAGGGACCCTGGGTCTCCCGCCTCACGTGGAGTCGCATCCCAATTACCATGCCAAGACACGAAGAGAATCCCGAGGTGTCCCTAGCACCTAGGCAGGAGTCTGACGTCGCTGAACAAACACGTGTCTGGAAGGGCCCTCCCCTTCTAACTGGAGAATATACCCTAAGTTCCGACCGCAACTCGAGAAAATCGATGAGACTTCCCCCTCGCTGCGAGATGAGGCCCGATTCCGCTGCACTGCATGCAGAGCAATTCCGTGTTCCACATCAAACGTGAAAGGAGCCTTGATTTCCTTGCTGGCACTCCAGAGAAAACCCAAGATCACTGTTTCAAGTATAGAGGGATCCTGAGGTCACTGTAGCAACAGGAAAGGGCTCCGTGGACCCGAAATCCACTCGAGATGAGAGCTTAGTCCCTGGCTTCGAATAAAGAGGAATACCAACTTTCCAAAAGCACCTCAAGAGGAGGCTACTCTCAGCTACAGGTATCTGAGAGGGACCCTGAATTTGTGGCCTCAAGTGGAATGGACACTGAGATGCTCTGACTCGAAGTAAGGCCGGATATCCCAACAGTGAATTGAATGCAGGCTCGTCTTGCATCTCCCAAGACGTAGGGATGTCTGAGTCCCCTGTGGAGACCACAGAGAAAGACCTAGTTCTCTGCTTCATCGCGAGCAGAGGCCTCACATCCTTTGAGAAATCGAGAGGTCCGAGGAGATCGTTGCTTCCAAAGGAGCCGATGCCTGACACCTCTTGAAAATGGATAGGAGTCCCAGGATCCCTGTCCACGTGGAAAGGGACCCTGGGTCTCCTGCCACACGTGGAGACGAGTCCCAATTAGCATGCCAAGAATCGAGGAGAATCCCGAGGTGTGCCTCGCACCTAGGCCCGAGTCCTGACTTCGCTGAACAAACACGTGTCTGGAAGGGCCCTCCCCGTCGTAACTCGAGAATATACACCAGGTTCCGGCCGCAACTCGAGAAAAACCATGAGACTTCCCCCTCGCCGCGAGATGAGGCCCGATTCCCCTGCACTGCGTGCAGAGCAATTCCGTGTTCCACATCAAACGGGAAAGGAGCCTTGATTTCCTTGATGGCACTCCAGAGAAAACCCAAAATCTCTGTCTCAAGTCTAGAGGGAACCTGAGGTCACTGGCGCCACCCGAAAGGTCTCCGTGGACCCCAAATCAACTCGAGATGAGAGCTTAGTCCGTGGCTTCGACTCAAGAGGAATACCAACTTTCCACAAGCACCTCAAGAAGAGGCTTCTCTCAGCTACAGGTATGTGAGTAGGACCATGAGTTGTGGCCTCAAGTGGAATGGACACCGAGATGCTCTGACTCAAAGTAAGGCCGGATATCCCTGCAGTGTATTGAATGCAGGCTCGTCTTTCGTCTCCCAAGACGAAGGGATGTCTGAATCCCCTGTGGAGACCACAGAGAAAGACCTAGTCCTCCGCCTCAACGCGACCGGAGGCCTCACATCCTTTGAAAACTCGAGAGGTCTGCGGAGATCAATGCTTCCAAAGGAGACGATGCCTGACTCCTCTTGAAAATGGATAGGAGTCCCAGGATCCCTGTAGCACGTGGAAAGGGACCCTGGGTCTCCCGCCAATTGCCATGCCAAGACTCGAGGAGAATCCCGAGGTCTCCCTCGCACCTAGGCAGGAGTCCTGACGTCGCTGAACAAACACGTGTCTGGAAGGGCCCTCCCCGTCGTAACTCGAGAATATACCCCAGGTTCGGTCCGCAACTCAAGAAAAACCATGAGACTTCCCCCTCTCCGCGAGATGAGGCCCGATTCCCCTGCACTGCGTGCAGAGCAATTCCGTGTTCCACATCAAACTTGAATGGAGCCTTGATTTCCTTGATGGCACTCCAGAGAAAACCCAAGATCACTGTCTCAAGTCTAGAGGGATCCTGAGGTCACTGGAGCAACACGAAAGGGCTCTGTGGACCACAAATCAACTCGAGATGAGAGCTTAGTCCCTGGCTTCGACTCAAGAGGAATACCAACTTTCCACAAGCACCTCAAGAGGAGGCTTCTCTCAGCTACAGGTATGTGTAGGGACCCTGAGGTTGTGGCCTCAAGTGGAATGGACACCGAGATGCTCTGACTCGAAGTAAGGCCAGATATCCCTGCAGTGAATTGAATGCAGGCTCGTCTTGCATCTCCCAAGACGAAGGGATGTAGGAATCCCCTGTGGAGTCCACAGAGAAAGACCTAGTTTTCCGCCTCATCGGGACCGGAAGCCTCACATCCTGTGAAAACTCGAGAGGTCCGCAGAGATCAATGCTTCCAAAGGAGACGATGCCTGACTCCTCTTGAAAATGGATAGGAGTCCCAGGATCACTGTGGCACGTGGCAAGGGACCCTGGGTCTCTCGACTCACGTGGAGACGCGTCCCAATTGCCATGCCAAGACTCGAGGAGAATCCCGAGGTGTCCCTCGCACCTAGGCAGGAGTCCTGACGTCGCTGAACAAACACGAGTCTGGAAGGGGACTCCCCGTCGTAACTCGAGAATATACCCCAGGTTCCGGCCGCAACTCGAGAAAAACCGTGACACTTCCCACTTGCCGAGAGAAGAGGCGCGATTCCCCTGCACTGCGTTCAGAGCAATTCCATGTTCAACATCAAACGTGAAAGGAGCCTTGATTTCCTTGATGGCACTCCAGAGAAAACCCAAGATCACTGTCTCAAGTCTAGAGGGATCCTGAGGTCACTGGAGCAACACGAAAGGGCTCCGTGGACCCCAAATCAACTGGAGATGAGAGCTTAGGCCCTGGCTTCGATTCAAGAGGAATAGCAACTTTCCACAAGCACCTCAAGAGGAGGCTTCTCTCAGCTACAGGTATGTGAGAGGGACCATGAGTTTGTGGCCTCAGGTGGAATGGACACCGAGATGCTCTGACTCGAATTAAGGCCGGATATCCCTGCAGTGAATTGAATGCAGGCTCGTCTTGCATCTCCCAAGATGAAGGGATGTCTGAATCCCCTGTGGATACCACAGAGAAAGACCTAATTCTCCGCCTAATCGCGACCGGAAGCCTCACATCCTTTGAAAACTCGAGAGGCCGCGGAGATCAATGCTTCCAAAGGAGACGATGCCTGACTCCTCTTGAAAATGGATAGGAGTCCCAGGTTCCCTGTGGCACGTGGAAAGGGACCCTGGGTCTCCCGCCTCACGTGGAGACGCGTCCCAATTGCCATGTCAAGACTCGAGGAGAATCCAGTGTTGTCCCTCACAGCTAGGCACGAGTCCTGACGTCGATGAACAAACACGTGTTTGGAATGGCCCTCCCCGTCATAACTCGAGAATATACCCCAGGTTCCGGCCGCAACTGGAGAAAAACCATGAGACTTCCCCCTCGCCGCGAGATGAGGCCTGATTCCCCTGCACTGCGTGCAGAGCAACTCCGTGTTCCACATCAAACGTGAAAGGAGCCTTGATATCCTTGATGGCACTCCAGAGAAAACCCAAGATCACTGTCTCAAGTCTAGATGGATCATGAGGTCACTGTAGCAACACGAAAGGGCTCCGTGGACCCCAAATCAACTCGAGATGAGAGCTTAGTCCCTGGCTTCGACTCAAGAGGAATACCAAGTTTCCACAAGCACCTCAAGAGGAGGCTTCTCTCAGCTACATGTATGTGAGAGGGACCCTGAATGTGTGGCCTCAAGTGGAATGGACACCGAGATGCTCTGACTCGAAGTAAGGCCGGATATCCCTTCAGTGAATTGAATGCCGGCTCGTCTTGAATCTCCCAAGACGAAGGGATGTCTGAATCCCTGTGGAGACCACAGAGAAAGACCTAGTTCTCTGCCTCATCGCGACCTGAGGCCTCACATCCTTTGAAAACTCGAGAGGTCCGTGGAGATCAATGCTTCCAAAGGAGACGATGCCTGACTCCTCTTGAAAATGGATAGGAGTCCCAGCATCCCTGTGGCACGTGGAATGGGACCCTGGGTCTCCCGCCTCATGTGGAGACACGTCCCAATTGCCATGTCAAGACTCGAGGAAAATCCAGAAGTGTCCCTCGCACCTAGGCAGGAGTCCTGACGTCGCTGAACAAACACTAGTCTGGAAGGGCCCTCCCCGTTGTAAGTCGAGAATATACACCAGGTTCCGGCCAAAACTCGAGAAAAACCATGAGACTTCCCCCTCGCCGCGAGATGAGGTCCGATTCCACTGCACTCCGTGCAGAGCAATTCTGTGTTCCACATCAAACGTGAAAGGAGCCTTGATTTCCTTGATGGCACTCCAGAGAAAACCCAAGATCACTGTCTCAAGTCTCGAGGGATCCTGAGGTCACTGTAGCAACACGAAAGGGCTCCATGGAACACAAATCAACTCGAGATGAGAGCTTCGTCCCTGGCTTCGACTCAAGAGGAATACCAACTTTCCACAAGCACCTCAAGAGGAGGCTTCTCTCAGCTACAGGTATGTGAGAGGGACCCTGAGTTTGTGGCCTCAAGTGAAATGGACACCGAGATGCTCTTACTCGAAGTAAGGCCGGATATCCCTGCAGTGAATTGAATGCCGGCTCGTTTTGCATCTCCCAAGAAGAAGGGATGTCTGAATCCCCTGTGGAGACCACAGAGAAAGACCTAGTTCTCCTCCTCATCGCGACCGGAGGCCTCACATCCTTTGAAAACTCGAGAGGTCCGCGGAGTTAAATGCTTCCCAAGGAGACGATGCCTGAGTCCTTTTGAAAATTGATAGGAGTCCCAGGATCCCTGTGGCACGTGGAAAGGGACCCTGGGTCTCCCGCCTCACGTGGAGACGTGTCCCAATTGCCATGCCAAGACTCGAGGAGAATCCCGAGGTGTCCCTAGCACCTAGGCAGGAAGCCTGACGTCGCTGAACAACACGTGTCTGGAAGGGCCCTCCCCGTCGTAACTCGAGAATATACCCCAGGTTCCGGCCGCAACTCGAGAAAAACCATGAGACTTCCACCTCGCCGCGAGATGAGTCCCGATTCCCCTGCACAGCGTGCAGAGCAATTCTGTATCCCACATCAAACGTGAAAAGAGCCTTGATTTCCTTGATGGCACTCGAGAGAAAACCCAAGATCACTGTCTCAAGTCTCGAGGGATCCTGAGGTCACTGTAGCATCACAAAAGGGCTCCGTGGACCCCAAATCACCTCGAGATGAGAGCTTAGCCCCTGGCTTCGGCTCAAGAGGAATACCAACTTTCCACAAGCACCTCAAGAGGAGGCTTCTCTCAGCTACAGGTATGTGAGTGGGACCCTGAATTTGTGGCCTCAAGTGGAAAGGACACCGAGATGCTCTTACTCGAAGTAAGGCCGGATATCCGAACAGTGAATTGAATGCAGGCTCGTCTTGCCTCTCCCAAGACGAAGGGATGTCTGAATCCCCTGTGGAGACCACAGAGAAAGACCTAGTTCTCCGCCTCATCGCGACCGGAGGCCTCATATCCTTTGAAATCTGTGGAGGTCCGCGGAGATCAATGCTTCCAAAGGAGACGACGCCTGACTCCTCTTGAAAATGGATAGGAGTCCCAGGATCCCTGTGGCACGTGGAAAGGGACACTGGGTCTCCCGCCTCACGTGGAGACGCGTCCCAATTGCCATGCCAAGACACGAGGAGAATCCCGAGTTGTCCCTTGCACCTAGGCAGGAGTCCTGACTTCGCTGAACAAACACGTGTCTGGAAGGGCCCTCACAGTCGAAACTCGAGAATATACCCCAGGTTCTGGCCGCAACTCGAGAAAAACCATGAGACTTCCCCCTCGCCGCGAGAGGAGGCCCGATTCCCCTGCACTGCGTGCAGAGCAATTCCGTGTTCCACATCAAACGTGAAAGGAGACTGGATTTCCGTGATGGCACTCCAGGGAAAACCCAAGATCCCTGTCTCAAGTCTAGAGGGATCCTGAGGTCACTGGAGCAACACGAAAGGGATCCGTGGACCCAAAATCAACTCGAGATGAGAGCTTAGTCCCTCGCTTTGACTCAAGAGGAATATCAACTTTCCACAAGCACCTCAAAAGGAGGCTTCTCTCAGCTACAGGTATGTAAGAGGGACCCTGAATTTGTGGCCTCAAGTGGTATGGACACCGAGATGCTCTGACTCGAAGTAAGGCTGGATATCCCAAAAGTGAAATGAATGCAGGCTCGTCTTGCATCTCCCAAGACCAAGGGATGTCTGAATCCCCTGTGGAGACAACAGAGAAAGATCCAGTTCTCTGCATCATCGCGACCGGAGGCCTCACATCCTTTGAAAATTCGAGAGGTCCCCAGAGATCAATGCTTCCAAAGGAGACGATGCCTGACTCCTCTTGAAAATGGATAGGAGTCCCAGGATCCCTGTGGCACGTGGAAAGCGACCCTGGGTCTCCCGCCTCACGTGGAGACGCGTCCCAATTGCCATGCCAAGACTGGACGACAATCCTGAGTTGTCCCTAGCACCTAGGCAGGAGTCCTCATGTCGCTGAACAAACACGTGTCTGGAAGGGCCCTCCCCGTCGTAACTCGAGAATATACCCCAGGTTCGGTCCGCAACTCAAGAAAAATCATGAGACTTCCCCCTCGCCGCAAGATGAGGCCCGATTCCCCTGCACTGCGTGCAGAGCAATTCCGTGATCCACATCAAACGTGAAAGGAGCCTTGATTTCCTTGAGGGCACTCCAGAGAAAACCCAAGATCACTGTCTCAAGTCTAGAGGGATCCTGAGGTCACTGGAGCAACACGAAAGGGCTCCGTGGAAACCAAGTCAACTCGAGATGAGAGCTTAGTCCCCGGCTTCGACTCAGGAGGAATACCAACTTTCCACAAGCACCTCAAGAGGAGGCTTCTCTCAGCTACAGTTATGTGAGAGGGACCCTGATTTTGTGGCCTCAAGTGGAATGGACACCGAGATGCTCTGACTCGAGGTAAGGCCGAATATCCCTGCAGTGAATTGAATGCAGGCTCGGCTTGCATCTCCCAAGACGAAGGGATGTCTGAATCCCCTGTGGAGACCACAGAGAAAGACCTAGTTCTCCACCTCATCGCGACCGGAGGCCTCACATCCTTTGAAAACTCGAGAGGTCCGCGGAGATCAATGCTTCCAAAGGAGACGATGCCTGACTCCTCTTGAAAATGGGTAGGAGTCCCAGGATCCCTGTGGCACGTGGAAAGGGACACTGGGTCTCCCGCCTCACGTGGAGACGCGTCCCAATGGCAATGCCAAGACTCGAGGAGAATCCCGAGGTGTCCCTGGCACCTAGGCAGGAGTCCTGACATCGCTGAACAAACACGTGTCTAAAAGGGCCCTCCCCGTCGTAATTCGAGAATATACCCCAGGTTCCGGCCGCAACTCGAGAAAAACCATGAGACTTCCCACTCGCTGTGAGGTGAGGCCCGATTCCCCTGCACTGCGTGCACAGCAATTCCGTGTTCCACGTCAAACGAGAAAAAAGCCTTGATTTCCTTGATGGCACTCCAGAGAAAACCCAAGATCACTGTCTCAAGTCTAGAGGGATCCTGAAGTCACTGTAGCAACACGAAAGGGCTCTGTGTACCCCAAATCAACTCCAGATGAGAGCTTAGTCCCTGGCTTCGACTCAAGAGGAATACCAACTTTCCACAAGCACCTCAAGAGGAGGCTTCTCTCAGCTACAGGTATGTGAGAGGGACCATGAGTTTGTGGCCTCAAGTGGAATGGACACCGAGAAGCTCTAACTCGAAGTTAGGCCGGATATCCCTGCAGTGAATTGAATGCAGGCTCGTCTTGCATCTCCCAAGACGAAGGGATGTCTGAATCCCCTGTGGAGACCTCAGAGAAAGACCGAGTTCTCCGCCTCATCGCGACCGGAGGCCTCACATCCTTTGAAAACTCGAGAGGTCCTTGGAGATCAATGCTTCCAAAGGAGACGATGCCTGACTCCTCTTGAAAATGGATAGGAGTCCCAGGATCCCTGTGGCACGTCGAAAGGGACCCTGGGTCTCCCGCCTCACGTGGAGACGCGTCCCAATTGCCATGCCAAGACTCGAGGAGAATCCCGAGGTGTCCCTCGCACCTAGGCAGGAGTCCTGACGTCGCTGAACAAACACGTGTCTAGAAGGGCCCTCCCCGTCGTAACTCGAGAATATACCCCAGGTACCGGCCGCAACTCGAGAAAAACCATGAGATTTCCCCCTCGCCGCCAGATGAGTCCCGATTCCCATGCACTGCGTGCAGTACAATTCCGTGTTCCACATCAAACGTGAAAGGAGCCTTGATTTCCTTGATGGCACTCCAGAGAAAACCCAAGATCACTGTCTCAAGTCTAGAGGGATCCTGAGGTCACTGGAGCAACACGAAAGGGCTCCGTGGACCCCAAATCAACTCGAGATGAGAGCTTAGTCCCTGGCTTCGACTCAAGAGGAATACCAAATTTCCACAAGCACCTCAAGAGGAGGCTTCTCTCAGCTGCATGTATATGAGAGGGACCCTGAGTTTGCGGCCTCAAGTGGAATGGACACCGAGATGCTCTGACTCGAAGTAAGACCAGATATCCCTGCAGTGAATTGAATGCAGGCTCGTCTTGCATCTCCCAAGACGAAGGGATGTCTGAATCCCCTGTGGAGACGACAGAGAAAGAACTAATCCTCCGGCTCATCGCGACCGGAGGCCTCACATCCTTTGAAAACTCGAGAGGTCTGCGGAGATCAATGCTTCCAAAGGAGACGATGCCTGACTCCTCTTGAAAATGGATAGCAGTCCCAGGATCCCTGTGGCACGTGGAAAGGGACCCTGGGTCTCCCGCCTCACGTGGAGACGCGTCCCAATTGCCATGCCAAGACTCGAGGAGAATCCCGAGGTGTCCCTCGCACCTAGGCAGGAGTACTGACGTCGCTGAACAAACACATGTCTGGAAGGGCCCTCCCCGTCGTAACTCGAGAATATACCCCAGGTTCCGGCCGCAACTCGAGAAAAACCATGAGACTTCCCCCTCGCTGCTGGATGAGGCCCGATTCCCCTGCACTGCGTGCAGAGCAATTCCGTGTTCCACATCAAACGTGAAAGGAGCCTTGATTTCCGTGATGGCACTCCAGAGAAAACCCAAGATCACTGTCTCAAGTCTAGAAGGATCCTGAGGTCACTGGAGCAACAAGAAAGGGCTCCCTGGACCCCAAATCAACTCGAGATGAGAGCTTACTCCCTGGCTTCGACTCAAGAGGAATACCAACTTTCCACAAGCACCTCAAGAGGAGGCTTCTCTCAGCTACAGGTATGTGAGAGGGCCCCTGAGTTTTTGGCCTCAAGTGGAATGGACACCGAGATGCTCTGACTCGAAGTAAGACCAGATATCCCTAAAGTGAATTGAATGCAGACTCTTCTTGCGTCTCCCAAGACGAAGGGATGTCTGAATCCCCTGTGGACCACAGAGAAAGACCTAGTCCTCCACCTCTACGCGAACGGAGGCCTCACATCCTTTGAAAACTCGAGAGGTCCACGGAGATCAATGCTTCCAAAGGAGATGATGCCTGACTCCTCTTTAAAATGGATAGGAGTCCCAGGATCCCTGTGGCACGTGGAAAGGGGCCCTTAGTCTCCCGCCTCACGTGGAGACGCGTCCCAATTACCATGCCAAGACTCGAGGAGAATCCCGAGGTGTCCCTCGCACCTAGGCAGGAGTCCTGACGTCGCTGAACAAACACGTGTCTGGAAGGGCCCTCCCCGTCGTAACTCGAGAATATACCCCAGGTTCCGGCCGCAACTCGAGAAAAACCATGAGACTTCCCCCTCGCCGCGAGATGAGGCCCGATTCCCCTGCACTGCGTGCAGAGCAATTCCGTGTTCCACATCAAACGTGAAAGGAGCCTTGATTTCCTTGATGGCACTCCAGAGAAAACCCAAGATCACTGTCTCAAGTCTAGAGGGATCCTGAGGTCACTGGAGCAACACGAAAGGGCTCCGTGGACCCCAAATCAACTCGAGATGAGAGCTTAGTCCCTGGCTTCGCCTCAAGAGGAATACCAACTTTCCACAAGCATCTCAAGAGGAGGCTTCTCTCAGCTACAGGTATGTGAGAGGGCCCCTGAGTTTGTGGCCTCAAGTGGAATGGACACCGAGATGCTCTGACTCGAAGTAAGACCAGATATCCCTGCAGTGAATTGAATGTAGGCTCGTCTTGCGTCTCCCAAGACGAAGGGATGTCTGAATCCCCTGTGGAGACCACAGAGAAAGACCTAGTCCTCCGCCTCATCGTGACCGGAGACCTCACATCCTTTGAAAAGTCGAGAGGTTGGGGAGATCAATGCTTCCAAAGGAGACGATTCCTGACTCCTCTTGAAAATGGATAGGAGTCCCAGGATCTCTGTGGCACGTGGGAAAGGACCCTGGGTCTCCCGCCTCACGTGGAGACGCGTCCCAATTGCCATGCCAAGACTCGAGGAGAATCCCGAGGTGTCCCTCGCAACTAGACAGGAGTCCTGACGTCGTTGAACAAACAGGTTTCTGGAAGGGCCCTCCCCGTCCTAACTCGAGAATATACCACAGGTTCCGGCCGCAACTAGAGAAAAACCATGAGACTTCCCCCTCGCCGAGAGATGAGGCCCGAATCCCCTGCACTGCGTGCAGAGCAATTCCGTGTTCCACAACAAACGTGAAAGGAGCCTTGATTTCCTTGATGGCACTCCAGAGAAAACCCAAGATCACTGGCTCAAGTCTCGAGGGATCCTGAGGTCACTGTAGCATCACAAAAGGGCTCCGTGGACCCCAAATCACCTCGAGATGAGAGCTTAGCCCCTGGCTTCGGCTCAAGAGGAATACCAACTTTCCACAAGCACCTCAAGAGGAGGCTTCTCTCAGCTACAGGTATGTGAGTGGGACCCTGAATTTGTGGCCTCAAGTGGAAAGGACACCGAGATGCTCTTACTCGAAGTAAGGCCGGATATCCGAACAGTGAATTGAATGCAGGCTCGTCTTGCCTCTCCCAAGACGAAGGGATGTCTGAATCCCCTGTGGAGACCACAGAGAAAGACCTAGTTCTCCGCCTCATCGCGACCGGAGGCCTCATATCCTTTGAAATCTGTGGAGGTCCGCGGAGATCAATGCTTCCAAAGGAGACGACGCCTGACTCCTCTTGAAAATGGATAGGAGTCCCAGGATCCCTGTGGCACGTGGAAAGGGACACTGGGTCTCCCGCCTCACGTGGAGACGCGTCCCAATTGCCATGCCAAGACACGAGGAGAATCCCGAGTTGTCCCTTGCACCTAGGCAGGAGTCCTGACTTCGCTGAACAAACACGTGTCTGGAAGGGCCCTCACAGTCGAAACTCGAGAATATACCCCAGGTTCTGGCCGCAACTCGAGAAAAACCATGAGACTTCCCCCTCGCCGCGAGAGGAGGCCCGATTCCCCTGCACTGCGTGCAGAGCAATTCCGTGTTCCACATCAAACGTGAAAGGAGACTGGATTTCCGTGATGGCACTCCAGGGAAAACCCAAGATCCCTGTCTCAAGTCTAGAGGGATCCTGAGGTCACTGGAGCAACACGAAAGGGATCCGTGGACCCAAAATCAACTCGAGATGGGAGCTTAGTCCCTCGCTTTGACTCAAGAGGAATATCAACTTTCCACAAGCACCTCAAAAGGAGGCTTCTCTCAGCTACAGGTATGTAAGAGGGACCCTGAATTTGTGGCCTCAAGTGGTATGGACACCGAGATGCTCTGACTCGAAGTAAGGCTGGATATCCCAAAAGTGAAATGAATGCAGGCTCGTCTTGCATCTCCCAAGACCAAGGGATGTCTGAATCCCCTGTGGAGACAACAGAGAAAGATCCAGTTCTCTGCATCATCGCGACCGGAGGCCTCACATCCTTTGAAAATTCGAGAGGTCCCCAGAGATCAATGCTTCCAAAGGAGACGATGCCTGACTCCTCTTGAAAATGGATAGGAGTCCCAGGATCCCTGTGGCACGTGGAAAGCGACCCTGGGTCTCCCGCCTCACGTGGAGACGCGTCCCAATTGCCATGCCAAGACTGGACGACAATCCTGAGTTGTCCCTAGCACCTAGGCAGGAGTCCTCATGTCGCTGAACAAACACGTGTCTGGAAGGGCCCTCCCCGTCGTAACTCGAGAATATACCCCAGGTTCGGTCCGCAACTCAAGAAAAATCATGAGACTTCCCCCTCGCCGCAAGATGAGGCCCGATTCCCCTGCACTGCGTGCAGAGCAATTCCGTGATCCACATCAAACGTGAAAGGAGCCTTGATTTCCTTGAGGGCACTCCAGAGAAAACCCAAGATCACTGTCTCAAGTCTAGAGGGATCCTGAGGTCACTGGAGCAACACGAAAGGGCTCCGTGGAAACCAAGTCAACTCGAGATGAGAGCTTAGTCCCCGGCTTCGACTCAGGAGGAATACCAACTTTCCACAAGCACCTCAAGAGGAGGCTTCTCTCAGCTACAGTTATGTGAGAGGGACCCTGATTTTGTGGCCTCAAGTGGAATGGACACCGAGATGCTCTGACTCGAGGTAAGGCCGAATATCCCTGCAGTGAATTGAATGCAGGCTCGGCTTGCATCTCCCAAGACGAAGGGATGTCTGAATCCCCTGTGGAGACCACAGAGAAAGACCTAGTTCTCCACCTCATCGCGACCGGAGGCCTCACATCCTTTGAAAACTCGAGAGGTCCGCGGAGATCAATGCTTCCAAAGGAGACGATGCCTGACTCCTCTTGAAAATGGGTAGGAGTCCCAGGATCCCTGTGGCACGTGGAAAGGGACACTGGGTCTCCCGCCTCACGTGGAGACGCGTCCCAATGGCAATGCCAAGACTCGAGGAGAATCCCGAGGTGTCCCTGGCACCTAGGCAGGAGTCCTGACATCGCTGAACAAACACGTGTCTAAAAGGGCCCTCCCCGTCGTAATTCGAGAATATACCCCAGGTTCCGGCCGCAACTCGAGAAAAACCATGAGACTTCCCACTCGCTGTGAGGTGAGGCCCGATTCCCCTGCACTGCGTGCACAGCAATTCCGTGTTCCACGTCAAACGAGAAAAAAGCCTTGATTTCCTTGATGGCACTCCAGAGAAAACCCAAGATCACTGTCTCAAGTCTAGAGGGATCCTGAAGTCACTGTAGCAACACGAAAGGGCTCTGTGTACCCCAAATCAACTCCAGATGAGAGCTTAGTCCCTGGCTTCGACTCAAGAGGAATACCAACTTTCCACAAGCACCTCAAGAGGAGGCTTCTCTCAGCTACAGGTATGTGAGAGGGACCATGAGTTTGTGGCCTCAAGTGGAATGGACACCGAGAAGCTCTAACTCGAAGTTAGGCCGGATATCCCTGCAGTGAATTGAATGCAGGCTCGTCTTGCATCTCCCAAGACGAAGGGATGTCTGAATCCCCTGTGGAGACCTCAGAGAAAGACCGAGTTCTCCGCCTCATCGCGACCGGAGGCCTCACATCCTTTGAAAACTCGAGAGGTCCTTGGAGATCAATGCTTCCAAAGGAGACGATGCCTGACTCCTCTTGAAAATGGATAGGAGTCCCAGGATCCCTGTGGCACGTCGAAAGGGACCCTGGGTCTCCCGCCTCACGTGGAGACGCGTCCCAATTGCCATGCCAAGACTCGAGGAGAATCCCGAGGTGTCCCTCGCACCTAGGCAGGAGTCCTGACGTCGCTGAACAAACACGTGTCTAGAAGGGCCCTCCCCGTCGTAACTCGAGAATATACCCCAGGTACCGGCCGCAACTCGAGAAAAACCATGAGATTTCCCCCTCGCCGCCAGATGAGTCCCGATTCCCATGCACTGCGTGCAGTACAATTCCGTGTTCCACATCAAACGTGAAAGGAGCCTTGATTTCCTTGATGGCACTCCAGAGAAAACCCAAGATCACTGTCTCAAGTCTAGAGGGATCCTGAGGTCACTGGAGCAACACGAAAGGGCTCCGTGGACCCCAAATCAACTCGAGATGAGAGCTTAGTCCCTGGCTTCGACTCAAGAGGAATACCAAATTTCCACAAGCACCTCAAGAGGAGGCTTCTCTCAGCTGCATGTATATGAGAGGGACCCTGAGTTTGCGGCCTCAAGTGGAATGGACACCGAGATGCTCTGACTCGAAGTAAGACCAGATATCCCTGCAGTGAATTGAATGCAGGCTCGTCTTGCATCTCCCAAGACGAAGGGATGTCTGAATCCCCTGTGGAGACGACAGAGAAAGAACTAATCCTCCGGCTCATCGCGACCGGAGGCCTCACATCCTTTGAAAACTCGAGAGGTCTGCGGAGATCAATGCTTCCAAAGGAGACGATGCCTGACTCCTCTTGAAAATGGATAGCAGTCCCAGGATCCCTGTGGCACGTGGAAAGGGACCCTGGGTCTCCCGCCTCACGTGGAGACGCGTCCCAATTGCCATGCCAAGACTCGAGGAGAATCCCGAGGTGTCCCTCGCACCTAGGCAGGAGTACTGACGTCGCTGAACAAACACATGTCTGGAAGGGCCCTCCCCGTCGTAACTCGAGAATATACCCCAGGTTCCGGCCGCAACTCGAGAAAAACCATGAGACTTCCCCCTCGCTGCTGGATGAGGCCCGATTCCCCTGCACTGCGTGCAGAGCAATTCCGTGTTCCACATCAAACGTGAAAGGAGCCTTGATTTCCGTGATGGCACTCCAGAGAAAACCCAAGATCACTGTCTCAAGTCTAGAAGGATCCTGAGGTCACTGGAGCAACAAGAAAGGGCTCCCTGGACCCCAAATCAACTCGAGATGAGAGCTTACTCCCTGGCTTCGACTCAAGAGGAATACCAACTTTCCACAAGCACCTCAAGAGGAGGCTTCTCTCAGCTACAGGTATGTGAGAGGGCCCCTGAGTTTTTGGCCTCAAGTGGAATGGACACCGAGATGCTCTGACTCGAAGTAAGACCAGATATCCCTAAAGTGAATTGAATGCAGACTCTTCTTGCGTCTCCCAAGACGAAGGGATGTCTGAATCCCCTGTGGACCACAGAGAAAGACCTAGTCCTCCACCTCTACGCGAACGGAGGCCTCACATCCTTTGAAAACTCGAGAGGTCCACGGAGATCAATGCTTCCAAAGGAGATGATGCCTGACTCCTCTTTAAAATGGATAGGAGTCCCAGGATCCCTGTGGCACGTGGAAAGGGGCCCTTGGTCTCCCGCCTCACGTGGAGACGCGTCCCAATTGCCATGCCAAGACTCGAGGAGAATCCCGAGGTGTCCCTCGCACCTAGGCAGGAGTCCTGACGTCGCTGAACAAACACGTGTCTGGAAGGGCCCTCCCCGTCGTAACTCGAGAATATACCCCAGGTTCCGGCCGCAACTCGAGAAAAACCATGAGACTTCCCCCTCGCCGCGAGATGAGGCCCGATTCCCCTGCACTGCGTGCAGAGCAATTCCGTGTTCCACATCAAACGTGAAAGGAGCCTTGATTTCCTTGATGGCACTCCAGAGAAAACCCAAGATCACTGTCTCAAGTCTAGAGGGATCCTGAGGTCACTGGAGCAACACGAAAGGGCTCCGTGGACCCCAAATCAACTCGAGATGAGAGCTTAGTCCCTGGCTTCGCCTCAAGAGGAATACCAACTTTCCACAAGCATCTCAAGAGGAGGCTTCTCTCAGCTACAGGTATGTGAGAGGGCCCCTGAGTTTGTGGCCTCAAGTGGAATGGACACCGAGATGCTCTGACTCGAAGTAAGACCAGATATCCCTGCAGTGAATTGAATGTAGGCTCGTCTTGCGTCTCCCAAGACGAAGGGATGTCTGAATCCCCTGTGGAGACCACAGAGAAAGACCTAGTCCTCCGCCTCATCGTGACCGGAGACCTCACATCCTTTGAAAAGTCGAGAGGTTGGGGAGATCAATGCTTCCAAAGGAGACGATTCCTGACTCCTCTTGAAAATGGATAGGAGTCCCAGGATCTCTGTGGCACGTGGGAAAGGACCCTGGGTCTCCCGCCTCACGTGGAGACGCGTCCCAATTGCCATGCCAAGACTCGAGGAGAATCCCGAGGTGTCCCTCGCAACTAGACAGGAGTCCTGACGTCGTTGAACAAACAGGTTTCTGGAAGGGCCCTCCCCGTCCTAACTCGAGAATATACCACAGGTTCCGGCCGCAACTAGAGAAAAACCATGAGACTTCCCCCTCGCCGAGAGATGAGGCCCGAATCCCCTGCACTGCGTGCAGAGCAATTCCGTGTTCCACAACAAACGTGAAAGGAGCCTTGATTTCCTTGATGGCACTCCAGAGAAAACCCAAGATCACTGGCTCAAGTCTAGAGGGATCCTGAGGTCACTGGAGCAACACGAAAGGGATCCGTGGACCCCAAATCAACTCGAGATGAGCGCTTAGTCCCTGGCTTCGATTCAAGGGGAATACCAACTTTCCACAAGCACCTCAAGAGGAGGCTTCTCTCAGCTACAAGTATATGAGAGGGACCCTGAGTTTGTGGCCTCAAGTGGAATGGACACCGAGATGCTCTGACTCGAAGTAAGGCCGGATATCCCTGCAGTGAATTGAATGCCGGCTCGTCTTGCATCTCCCAAGACGAAGGGATGTCTGAATCCCCTGTGGAGACCACAGAGAAAGACCTAGTCCTCCGCCTCAACGCGAATGGAGGCCTCACATCCTTTGAAAACTCGAGAGGTCCGAGGAGATCAATGCTTCCAAAGGAGACGATGCCTGAGTCCTCTTGAAAGTGGATAGGAGTCCCAGGATCCCTGTGGCACGTGGAAAGGGACCCTGGGTCTCCCGCCTCACGTGGAGACGCGTCCCAATTGCCATGCCAAGACTCGAGGAGAATCCCGAGGTGTCCCTCGCACCTAGGCAGGAGTCCTGACGTCGCTGAACAAACACGTGTCTGCAAGGGCCCTCCCCGTCGTAACTCGAGAATATACCCCAGGTTCCGGCCGCAACTCGAGAAAAACCATGAGACTTCCCCCTCGCCGCGAGATGAGGCCCGATTCCCCTGCACTGCGTGCAGAGCAATTCCGTGTTCCACATCAAACGTGAAAGGAGCCTTGATTTCCTTGATGGCACTCCAGAGAAAACCCAAGATCACTGTCTCAAGTCTAGAGGGATCCTGAGGTCACTGGAGCAATACGAAAGGGCTCCGTGGACCCCAAATCAACTCGAGATGAGAGCTTAGTCCCTGGCTTCGACTCAAGAGGAATATCAACTTTCCACAAGCACCTCAAGAGGAGGCTTCTCTCAGCTACAGGTATGTGAGAGGGACCCTGAGTTTGTGGCCTCAAGTGGAATGGACACCGAGATGCTCTGACTCGAAGTAAGGCCGGATATCCCTGCAGTGAATTGAATGCAGGCTGGTCTTGCATCTCCCAAGACGAAGGGTTGTATGAATCCCCTGTGGAGACCACAGAGAAAGACCTAGTCCTACGCCTCAACGCGAACGGAGGCCTCACATCTTTGAAAACTCGAGAGGTCCGCGGAGATCAATGCTTCCAAAGGAGACGATGCCTGACTCCTCTTGAAAATGGATAGGAGTCCCAGGATCCCTGTGGCACGTGGAAAGGGGCCCTTGGTCTCCTGACTCACGTGGAGACGCGTCCCAATTGCCATGCCAAGACTCGAGGAGAATCCCGAGGTGTCCCTCGCACCTAGGCAGGAGTCCTGATGGCGCTGAACAAACACGTGTCTGGAAGGGCCCTCCCCGTCGTAACTCGAGAATATACCCCAGGTTCCGGCCGCAACTCGAGCAAAACCATGAGACTTCCCCCTCACCGCGAGATGAGGCCCGATTCCCCTGCACTGCGTGCAGAGCAATTCCGTGTTCCACATCAAACGTGAAAGGAGCCTTGATTTCCTTGATGGCACTCCAGAGAAAACCCAAGATCACTGTCTCAAGTCTAGAGGGATCCTGAGGTCACTGGAGCAACACGAAAGGGCTCCGTGGACCCCAAATCAACTCGAGATGAGAGCTTAGTCCCTGGCTTCGCCTCAAGAGGAATACCAACTTTCCACAAGCACCTCAAGAGGAGGCTTCTCTCAGCTACAGGTATGTGAGAGGGCCCCAGAGTTTGTGGCCTCAAGTGGAATGGACACCGAGATGCTCTGACTCGAACTAAGGCTGGATATCCCTGCAGTGAACTGAATTCAGGTTCGGCTTGCATCTCCCAAGACGAAGGGATGTCTGAATCCCCTGTGGAGACCACAGAGAAAGACCTAGTCCTCCGCTTCATCGCGACCGGAGGCCTCACATCCTTTGAAAACTCGAGAGGTCCGCGGAGATCAATGCTTTCAAAGGAGACGATACCTGACTCCTCTTGAAAATGGATAGGAGTCCCAGGATCCCTGTGGCACGTGGAAAGGGACCCTGGGTCTCCCGCCTCACGTGGAGACGCGTCCCAATTGCCATGCCAAGACTCGAGGAGAATCCCGAGGTGTCCCTCGCACCTAGGCAGGAGTGGTGACGTCGCTGAACAAACACGTGTCTGGAAGGGCCCTCCCAGTCGTAACTCGAGAATATACCCCAGGTTCCGGCCGCAACTCGAGAAAAACCATGAGACTTCCCCCTCGCTGCGACATGAGGCCCGATTCCCCTGCACTGTGTGCAGAGCAATTCCGTGATCCACATCAAACGTGAAAGGAACCTTGATTTCCTTGAGGTCACTCCAGAGAAAACCCAAGATCACTGTTTCAAGTCTAGAGGGATCATGAGGTCACTGGAGCAACACGAAAGGGCTCCGTGGACCCCAAATCAACTCGAGATGAGAGCTTAGTCCCTGGCTTCGACTCAAGAGGAATACCAAATTTCCACAAGCACCTCAAGAGGAGGCTTCTCTCAGCTACAGGTATGTGAGAGGGACCCTGAGTTTGTGACTTCAAGTAGAATGGACACCGAGATGCTCTGACTCGAAGTAAGGCCGGATATCCCTGCAGTGAATTGAATGCAGGCTCGTCTTGCATCTCCCAAGACGAAGGGATGTCTGAATCCCCTGTGGCGACCACAGAGAAAGACCTAGTTCTCAGCCTCATGGCGACCGGAGGCCTCACATACTTTGAAAATTCGAGAGGTCCGCGGAGATCAATGCTTCCAAAGGAGACGATGCCTGACTCCTCTTGAAAATGGATAGGAGTCCCTGAATCCCTGTGGCACGTGGAAAGGGACCCTGGGTCTCCCGCCTCACGTGGAGACGCGTCCCAATTGCAATGCAAAGACTCGAGGAGAATCCCGAGGTGTCCCTCGCACCTAGGCAGGAGTCCTGACGTCGCTGAACAAACACGTGTCT
The DNA here is from genome assembly GCF_033118175.1 of Dama dama. Lineage (NCBI taxonomy): Eukaryota > Metazoa > Chordata > Mammalia > Artiodactyla > Cervidae > Dama > Dama dama. The sequence goes on along the minus strand of NC_083697.1, from coordinate 4,544,340 downwards.
GGAAGGGCCCTCCCCGTCGTAACTCGAGATTATTCCCCAGGTTCCGGTTGCAACTCGAGAAAAACCATGAGACTTCCCCCTCGCCGCGACATGAGGCCCGAATCCCCTGCACTGCGTGCAGAGCAATTCCGTGTTCCACATCAAACGTGAAAGGAGCCTTGATTTCCTTGATGGCACTCCAGAGAAAACCCAAGATCACTGTCTCAAGTCTAGAGGGATCCTGAGGTCACTGGAGCAACACGAAAGGGCTCCGTGGACCCCAAATAAACTCGAGATGAGAGCTTAGTTCCTGGCTTTGACTCAAGAGGAATACCAACTTTTCACAAGCACCTCAAGAGGAGGATTCTCTCAGCTACAGGTAAGTGAGAGGGACGCTAAGTTTTTGGCCTCAAGTGGAATGGACACCGAGATGCTCTGACTCGAAGTAAGGCCGGATATCCCTGCAGTGAATTGAATGCAGGCTAATCTTGCATCTCCCAAGACGAAGGGATGTCTGAATCCCCTGTGGAGACGACAGAGAAAGACCTAGTCCTCCGCCTCAACGCGACCGGAGGCCTCACATCCTTTGAAAACTTGAGAGGTCTGCGGATATCAATGCTTCCAAAGGAGACGATGCCTGACTCCTCTTGAAAATGGATAGGAGTCAAAGGATCCCTGTGGCACTTGGAATGGGACCCTGGGTCTCCCGCCTCACGTGGAGACGCGTCCCAATTGCCATGCCAAGACTCGAGGAGAATCCCGAGGTGTCCCTCACACCTAGGCAGGAGTCCTGACGTCGCTGAACAAACACGTGTCTGGAAGGGCCCTCCCCGTCGTAACTCGAGAATATACCACAGGTTCCGGCCGCAACTCGAGAAAAACCATGAGACTTCCCCCTCGCCATGAGATGAGGCCCGATTCCCCTGCACTGCGTGTAGAGCAATTCCGTGTTCCACATCAAACGTGAAAGGAGCCTTGATTTCCTTAATGGCACTCCAGAGAAAACCCAAGATAACTGTCTCAAGTCTAGAGGGATCCTGAGGTCACTGGCGCAACACGAAAGGGCTCAATGGACCCCAAGTCAACTCGAGATGAGAGCTTAGTCCTTGGCTTCGACTCAAGAGGAACACCACCTTTCCACAAGCACCTCAAGAGGAGGCTTCTCTCAGCTACAGGTATGTGAGAGGGACCCTGAGTTTGTGGCCTCAAGTGGAATGGACACCGAGATGCTCTGACTCGAAGTAAGGCCGGATATCCCTGCAGTGAATTGAATGCAGGCTCGTCTTGCATCTCCCAAGACGAAGGGTTGTCTGAATCCCCTGTGGAGACCACAGAGAAAGACCTAATTCTCCACCTCATCGCGACCGGAGGCCTCACATCCTTTGAAAACTCGAGAGGTCCGCGGAGATCAATGCTTCCCAAGGAGACGATGCCTGACTCCTCCTTAAAGTGGATAGGAGTCCCAGGATCCCTGTGGCACTTGGAACGGGACCCTGGGTCTCCCGCCTCACGTGGAGACGCGTCCCAATTGCCATGCCAAGACTCGAGGAGAATCCCGAGGTGTCCCTCGCACCTAGGCAGGAGTCCTGACGTCACTGAAGAAACACGTGTCTGGAAGGGCCCTCCCCGTCGTAACTCGAGAATATACCCCAGGTTCCGGCCGCAACTCGAGAAAAACCATGAGACTTCCCCCTCGCCGCGAGATGAGGCCCGATTCCCCTGCACTGCGTGCAGAGCAATTCCGTGTTCCACATCAAACGAGAAAGGAGCCTTGATTTCCTTAATGGCACTCCAGAGAAAACCCAAGATAACTGTCTCAAGTCTAGAGGGATCCTGAGGTCACTGGAGCAACACGAAAGGGCTCTCTGGTCCCCAAGTCAACTCGAGATGAGAGCTTAGTCCTTGGCTTCGACTCAAGAGGAACACCACCTTTCCACAAGCACCTCAAGAGGAGGCTTCTCTCAGCTACAGGTATGTGAGAGGGACCCTGAGTTTGTGGCCTCAAGTGGAATGGACACCGAGATGCTCTGACTCGAAGGAAGGCTGGATATCCCTGCAGTGAATTGAATGCAGGCTCGTCTTGCATCTCCCAAGATGAAGGGATGTCTGAATCCCCTGTGGAGACCACAGAGAAAGACCTAGTCCTCCACCTCATCGCGACCGGAGGCCTCACATCCACTGAAAACTCGAGAGGTCCGCGGAGTTCAATGCTTCCAAAGAAGACGATGCCTGACTCCTCTTGAAAATGGATAGGAGTCCCAGTATCCCTGTGGCACGTGGGAAGGGACACTGGGTCTCCCGCCTCACGTGGAGACGTGTCCCAATTGCCATGGCAAGACTCGAGGAGAATCCCGAGGTGTCCCTCGCACCTAGGCAGGAGTCCTGACGTCGCTGAACAAACACGTGTCTGGAAGGGCCCTTCCCTTCTAACTCGAGAATATACCCCAGGGTCCGTCCGCAGCTCAAGAAAAACCATGAGACTTCCCATTCGCCCCGAGATGAGGCCCGATTCCCTAGCACTGGGTGCAGAGCAATAACGTGTTCCACATCAAATGTGAACGGAGCCTTGATTTCCTTGATGGCACTCCAGAGAAAACCCAAGATCACTGTCTCAAGTATAGAGGGATCCTGAGGTCAATGGAGCAACACGAAAGGGCTCCGTGGACCCCAAATCAACTCGAGATGAGAGCTTAGTCCCTGCCTTCAACTCAAGGGGAATACCAACTTTCAACAAGCACGTCAAGAGGAGGCTTCTCTCAGCTACAGGTATGTGAGAGGGACCATGAGTTTCTGGCCTCAAGTGGAATGGAAACCGAGATGCTCTGACTCGAAGTAAGGACAGATATCCCTGCAGTGAATTGGATGCAGGCTCGTCTTCCATCTCCCAAGACGAAGGGATGTCTGAATACCCTGTGGAGACCACAGAGAAAGATCTAGTTCTCGCCACAGTTCGCCCGGAGTACTCACATCGTTTGAAAACTCGAGAGGTCCGCGGAGATCAATGCTTCCAAAGGAGACGATGCCTGACTCCTGTTGAAAATGGATAGGGGTCCCAGGATCCCTGTGGCACGTGGAAAGGGATCCTGGGTATCCCGCGTCACGTGGAGACGCGTCCCAATTGCCATGCCAAGATTCGAGGAGAATCCTGAGGTGTCCCTCACACCTAGGCAGGAGTTCTGACGTCGCTGAACAAACACGTGTCTGGAAGGGCCCTCCCCGTCGTAACTCGAGAACATACCCCAGGTTCTGGCTGCAACTCGAGAAAAACCATGAGACTTCCCCCTCGCCGCGAGATGAGGCCCGATTACCCTGCACTGCGTGCAGAGCAACTCCGTGTTCCACATCAAACGTGAAAGGATACTTGATTTCCTTGATGGCACTCCAGAGAAAACCCAAGATCACTGTCTCAAGTCTAGAGGGATCTTGATGTCACTGTAGCAACACGAAAGGGCTCCGTGGACCCCAAATCAACTCGAGATGAGACCTTAGTCTCTGGATTCGACTCAAGAGGAATACCAACTTTCCACAATCACCTCAAGAGGAGGCTTCTCTCAGCTACAGGTATGTGAGAGGGACCCTGAGTTTGTGGCCTCAAGTGGAATGGACACCGAGATGCTCTGACTAGAAGTAAGGCCGGATATCCCTGCAGTGAATTGAATGCAGGCTCGTCTTGCATCTCCCAAGACGAAGGGATGTCTGAATCCCCTGTGGAGACCACAGAGAAAGAACTAGTCCTCCGCCTCATCGCGACCGGAGGCATCACATCCTTTGAAAACTCGAGAGGTCCGCGGAGATCAATGCTTCCAAAGGAGACGATGCCTGACTCCTCTTGTAAATGGATAGGAGTCCCAGGATCCCTGTGGCTCGTGGAAAGGGACCCTGGGTCTCCCGCCTCACATGGAGAGGCGTCCCAATTGCCATGCCAAGACTCGAGGAGAACCCCGAGGTGTCCATCGCACCTAGGCAGGAGTCCTCACTTCGCTGAAGAAACACGTGTCTGTAAGGGCCCTCCCCGTCGTAACTCGAGAATATACCCCAGGTTCCGGCCGCAACTCGAGAAAAACCATTAGAGTTCCCCCTCGCCGCGAGATGAGGCCCGATTCCCCTGCACTGCGTGCAGAGCAATTCCGTGTTCCACATCAAACGTGAAAGGAGCCTTGATTTCCTTGATGGCACTCCAGAGAAAACCCAAGATCACTTTCTCAAGTCTAGAGGGATCCCGAGGTCACTGGAGCAACAGGAAAGGGCTCCGTGGACACCAAATCAACTCGAGATGAGAGCTTAGTCCCTGGCTTCGACTCAAGAGGCATACCAACTTTCCACAAGCACCTCAAGAGGATGCTTCTCTCAGCTACAGGTATGTGAGAGGGACCCTGAGTTTGTGGCCTCAGGTGGAATGGACACCGAGATGCTCTGACTCGAAGTAAGGCCGGATATCCCTGCAGTGAATTGAAAGCAGGCTCGTCTTGAATCTCCCAAGACGAAGGGATGTCTGAATCCCCTGTGGAGACCACAGAGAAAGACCTAGTTCTCCGCCTCATCGCGACCGGAGGCCTCACATCGTTTGAAAACTCGAGAGGTCCGCGGAGATCAATGCTTCCAAAGGGGACGATGCCTGACTCCTCTTGAAAATGGATAGGAGTCCCAAGATGCCTGTGGCACGTGGAAAGGGACCCTGGGTCTCCCGCCTCACGTGGAGACGCGTCCCAATTGCCATGCCAAGACTCGAGGAGAATCCAGAGGTGTCCCTCGCACCTAGGCAGGAGTCCTGACGTCGCTGAACAAACACGTGTCTGGAAGGGCCCTCCCCGACGTAACTCGAGAATATACCCCAGGTTCCGGCCGCAATTAGAAAAAAACCGTGAGACTTCCCCCTCGCCAGGAGATGAGTCCCGATTCCGCTACACTGCGTGCAGAGCAATTCCGTATCCCACATCAAACGTGAAAAGAGCCTTGATTTCCTTGATGGCACTCCAGAGAAAACCAAAGATCACTGTCTCAAGTCTAGAGGGATCCTGAGGTCATTGTAGCAACACGAAAGGGCTGTGCAGACCCAAATCACATCGAGATGAGAGCTTAGTCCCTGGCTTCGACTCAAGAGGAATAGAACTTTCCACAAGCACCTCAGGGGAGGCTTCTCTCAGCTACAGGTATGTGAGAGGGACCCTTAGTTTGTGGCCTCAAGTGGAATGGACACCGAGATGCTCTGACTCGAAGTAAGGCCGGATATCCCAATAGTTAATTGAATGCAGGCTTGTCTTGCATCTCCCAAGACGAAGGGATGTCTGCATCCCCTGTGGAGACCAGAGAGAAAGACCTAGTTCTCCGCCTCATCGCGACCGGAGGCCTCACATCCTTTGAAAATTCGAGAGGTCCGCGGAGATCAATGCTTCCAAAGGAGACGATGCCTGACTCCTCTTGAAAATGGATAGGAGTCCCAGGATCCATGTGGCATGTGGAAAGGGACACTGGGTCTCCCGCCTCACGTGGAGACGCGTCCCAATTGCATTGCCAAGACTCGAGGAGAATCCCGAGGTGTCCCTAGCACCTAGGCAGGAGTCTGACGTCGCTGAACAAACACGTGTCTTGAAGGGCCCTCCCCTTCTAACTGGAGAATATACCCCAAGTTCCGGCCGCAACTCGAAAAAATCGATGAGACTTCCCCCTCGCTGCGAGATGAGGCCCGATTCACCTGCACTGCATGCAGAGCAATTCTGTGTTCCACATCAAACGTGAAAGGAGCCTTGATTTCCTTGCTGGCACTCCAGAGAAAACCCAAGATCACTGTTTCAAGTATAGAGGGATCCTGAGGTCACTGTAGCAACAGGAAAGGGCTCCGTGGACCCGAAATCCACTCGAGATGAGAGCTTAGTCCCTGGCTTCGAATAAAGAGGAATACCAACTTTCCAAAAGCACCTCAAGAGGAGGCTACTCTCAGCTACAGGTATCTGAGAGGGACCCTGAATTTGTGGCCTCAAGTGGAATGGACACCGAGATGCTCTGACTCGAAGTAAGGCCGGATATCCCAACAGTGAATTGAATGCAGGCTCGTCTTGCATCTCCCAAGACGTAGGGATGTCTGAGTCCCCTGTGGAGACCACAGAGAAAGACCTAGTTCTCTGCTTCATCGCGAGCAGAGGCCTCACATCCTTTGAAAAATCGAGAGGTCCGAGGAGATCATTGCTTCCAAAGGAGCCGATGCCTGACTCCTCTTGAAAATGGATAGGAGTCCCAGGATCCCTGTCCACGTGGAAAGGGACCCTGGGTCTCCTGCCACACGTGGAGACGAGTCCCAATTAGCATGCCAAGACTCGAGGAGAATCCCGAGGTGTGCCTCGCACCTAGGCCCGAGTCCTGACTTCGCTGAACAAACACGTGTCTGGAAGGGCCCTCCCCGTCGTAACTCGAGAATATACACCAGGTTCCGGCCGCAACTCGAGAAAAACCATGAGACTTCCCCCTCGCCGCGAGATGAGGCCCGATTCCCCTGCACTGCGTGCAGAGCAATTCCGTGTTCCACATCAAACGGGAAAGGAGCCTTGATTTCCTTGATGGCACTCCAGAGAAAACCCAAGATCACTGTCTCAAGTCTAGACGGATCCCGAGGTCACTGGAGCAACAGGAAAGGGCTCCGTGGACACCAAATCAACTCGAGATGAGAGCTTAGTCCCTGGCTTCGACTCAAGAGGCATACCAACTTTCCACAAGCACCTCAAGAGGATGCTTCTCTCAGCTACAGGTATGTGAGAGGGACCCTGAGTTTGTGGCCTCAGGTGGAATGGACACCGAGATGCTCTGACTCGAAGTAAGGCCGGATATCCCTGCAGTGAATTGAAAGCAGGCTCGTCTTGAATCTCCCAAGACGAAGGGATGTCTGAATCCCCTGTGGAGACCACAGAGAAAGACCTAGTTCTCCGCCTCATCGCGACCGGAGGCCTCACATCGTTTGAAAACTCGAGAGGTCCGCGGAGATCAATGCTTCCAAAGGGGACGATGCCTGACTCCTCTTGAAAATGGATAGGAGTCCCAAGATGCCTGTGGCACGTGGAAAGGGACCCTGGGTCTCCCGCCTCACGTGGAGACGCGTCCCAATTGCCATGCCAAGACTCGAGGAGAATCCAGAGGTGTCCCTCGCACCTAGGCAGGAGTCCTGACGTCGCTGAACAAACACGTGTCTGGAAGGGCCCTCCCCGACGTAACTCGAGAATATACCCCAGGTTCCGGCCGCAATTAGAGAAAAACCGTGAGACTTCCCCCTCGCCAGGAGATGAGTCCCGATTCCGCTACACTGCGTGCAGAGCAATTCCGTATCCCACATCAAACGTGAAAAGAGCCTTGATTTCCTTGATGGCACTCCAGAGAAAACCAAAGATCACTGTCTCAAGTCTAGAGGGATCCTGAGGTCATTGTAGCAACACGAAAGGGCTGTGCAGACCCAAATCACATCGAGATGAGAGCTTAGTCCCTGGCTTCGACTCAAGAGGAATAGAACTTTCCACAAGCACCTCAGGGGAGGCTTCTCTCAGCTACAGGTATGTGAGAGGGACCCTTAGTTTGTGGCCTCAAGTGGAATGGACACCGAGATGCTCTGACTCGAAGTAAGGCCGGATATCCCAATAGTTAATTGAATGCAGGCTTGTCTTGCATCTCCCAAGACGAAGGGATGTCTGCATCCCCTGTGGAGACCAGAGAGAAAGACCTAGTTCTCCGCCTCATCGCGACCGGAGGCCTCACATCCTTTGAAAATTCGAGAGGTCCGCGGAGATCAATGCTTCCAAAGGAGACGATGCCTGACTCCTCTTGAAAATGGATAGGAGTCCCAGGATCCATGTGGCATGTGGAAAGGGACACTGGGTCTCCCGCCTCACGTGGAGACGCGTCCCAATTGCATTGCCAAGACTCGAGGAGAATCCCGAGGTGTCCCTAGCACCTAGGCAGGAGTCTGATGTCGCTGAACAAACACGTGTCTTGAAGGGCCCTCCCCTTCTAACTGGAGAATATACCCCAAGTTCCGGCCGCAACTCGAGAAAATCGATGAGACTTCCCCCTCGCTGCGAGATGAGGCCCGATTCCCCTGCACTGCATGCAGAGCAATTCTGTGTTCCACATCAAACGTGAAAGGAGCCTTGATTTCCTTGCTGGCACTCCAGAGAAAACCCAAGATCACTGTTTCAAGTATAGAGGGATCCTGAGGTCACTGTAGCAACAGGAAAGGGCTCCGTGGACCCGAAATCCACTCGAGAAGAGAGCTTAGTCCCTGGCTTCGAATAAAGAGGAATACCAACTTTCCAAAAGCACCTCAAGAGGAGGCTACTCTCAGCTACAGGTATCTGAGAGGGACCCTGAATTTGTGGCCTCAAGTGGAATGGACACCGAGATGCTCTGACTCGAAGTAAGGCCGGATATCCCAACAGTGAATTGAATGCAGGCTCGTCTTGCATCTCCCAAGACGTAGGGATGTCTGAGTCCCCTGTGGAGACCACAGAGAAAGACCTAGTTCTCTGCTTCATCGCGAGCAGTGGCCTCACATCCTTTGAAAAATCGAGAGGTCCGAGGAGATCATTGCTTCCAAAGGAGCCGATGCCTGACTCCTCTTGAAAATGGATAGGAGTCCCAGGATCCCTGTCCACGTGGAAAGGGACCCTGGGTCTCCTGCCACACGTGGAGACGAGTCCCAATTAGCATGCCAAGACTCGAGGAGAATCCCGAGGTGTGCCTCGCACCTAGGCCCGAGTCCTGACTTCGCTGAACAAACACGTGTCTGGAAGGGCCCTCCCCGTCGTAACTCGAGAATATACACCAGGTTCCGGCCGCAACTCGAGAAAAACCATGAGACTTCCCCCTCGCCGCGAGATGAGGCCCGATTCCACTGCACTGCGTGCAGAGCAATTCCGTGTTCCACATCAAACGGGAAAGGAGCCTTGATTTCCTTGATGGCACTCCAGAGAAAACCCAAAATCTCTGTCTCAAGTCTAGAGGGAACCTGAGGTCACTGGCGCAACCCGAAAGGTCTCCGTGGACCCCAAATCAACTCGAGATGAGAGCTTAGTCCCTGGCTTCGACTCAAGAGGAATACCAACTTTCCACAAGCACCTCAAGAAGAGGCTTCTCTCAGCTACGGGTATGTGAGAAGGACCATGAGTTGTGGCCTCAAGTGGAATGGACACAGAGATGCTCTGACTCAAAGTAAGGCCGGATATCCCTGCAGTGTATTGAATGCAGGCTCGTCTTTCGTCTCCCAAGACGAAGGGATGTCTGAATCCCCTGTGGAGACCACAGAGAAAGACCTAGTCCTCCGCCTCAACGCGACCGGAGGCCTCACATCCTTTGAAAACTCGAGAGGTCTGCGGAGATCAATGCTTCCAAAGGAGACGATGCCTGACTCCTCTTGAAAATGGATAGGAGTCCCAGGATCCCTGTAGCACGTGGAAAGGGACCCTGGGTCTCCCGCCAATTGCCATGCCAAGACTCGAGGAGAATCCCGAGGTCTCCCTCGCACCTAGGCAGGAGTCCTGACGTCACTGAACAAACACGTGTCTGGAAGGGCCCTCCCCGTCGTAACTGGACAATATACCCCAGGTTCCGGCCGCAACTCGAGAAAAACCATGAGACTTTCCCCTTGCCGCGAGATGAGGCCCGATTCCCCTGCACTGCATGCAGAGCAATTCCGTGTTCCACATCAAACGTGAAAGGAGCCTTGATTTTCTTGATGGCACTCCAGAGAAAACCCAAGATCACTGTCTCAAGTCTAGAGGGATGCTGAGGTCACTGTAGCAGCACGAAAGGGCTCCGTGGACTCCAAATCAACTCGAGATGAGAGCTTAGTCCCTGGCTTCGACTCAAGAGGAATACCAACTTTCCACAAGCACCTCAAGAGAAGGCTTCTCTCAGCTACAGGTATGTGAGAGGGTCCCTGTGTTTGTGGCCTCAAGTGGAATGGACACTGAGATGCTCTGACTCGAAGTAAGGCCGGATATCCCTGCAGTGAATTGAATGCAGGCTCGTCTTGCATCTCCCAAGACGAAGGGATGTCTGAATCCCCTGTGGAGACCACAGAGAAAGACCTAGTTCTCTGCCTCATCCCGACCTGTGGCCTCACATCCTTTGAAAACTCGAGAGGTCCGCGGAGATCAATGCTTCCAAAGGAGACGATGCCTGACGCCTCTTGAAAATGGATAGGAGTCCCAGGATTCCTGTCCACGTGGAAAGGGACCCTGGGTCTCCCGCCTCACGTGGAGACGCGTCCCAATTGCCATGCCAAGACTCGAGGAGAATCCCGAGGTGTCCCTCGCACCTAGGCAGGAGTCCTAACGTCGCTGAACAAACACGTGTCTGGAAGGGCCCTCCCCGTCGTAACTCGAGAATATACCCCAGGTTCCGGCCGCAACTCGAGAAAATCCATGAGACTTCCCTCTCGCCCCGAGATGAGACCCGATTCCCCTGCACTGCGTGCAGAGCAATTCCGTGTTCCCCATCAAACGTGAAAGGAGCATTGATTTCCTTGATGGCACTCCAGAGAAAACCCAAGATCACTGTCTCAAGTCTAGAGGGATCCTGAGGTCACTGGAGCAACACGAAGTGGCTCCGTGGACCCCAAATCAACTCGAGATGAGAGATTAGTCCCTGGCTTCGACTCAAGAGGAATACCAACTTTCCACAAGCACCTCAAGAGGAGGCTTCTCTCAGCTACAGGTATGTGAGAGGGACCCTGAGTTTGTGGCCTCAAGTGGAATGCACACCGAGACGCTCTGACTCAAAGTAAGGCCGGATATCCCTGCAGTGAATTGAATACAGGCTCATCTTGCATCTCCCAAGATGAAGGGATGTCTGAATCCCCTGTGGAGACCACAGAGAAAGACCTAGTCCTCCGCCTCATCGCGACTGGAGGCCTCACACCCTTTGAAAACTCGAGAGGCCCGCGGAGATCAGTGCTTCCAAAGGAGACGATGCCTGACTCCTCTTGCAAATGGATAGGAGTCCCAGGATCCCTGTGGCATGTGGAAAGGGACCCTGGGTCTCCCGCCTCACGTGGAGACGCGTCCCAATTGCCATGCCAAGACTCGAGGAGAATCCCGAGGTGTCCCTTGCACCTAGGCAGGAGTCCTGACGTCGCTGAACAAACACGTGTCTGGAAGGGACCTCCCCATCGTAACTCGAGAATATACCCCAGGTTCCGGCCGCAACTCGAGAAAAACCATGAGACTTCCCCCTCCCAGCGAGATGAGGCCCGATTCCCCTGCACTGCGTGCAGAGCAATTCCGTGCTCCACATCAAATGTGAAAGGAGCCTTGATTTCCTTGATGGCACTCCAGAGAAAACCCAAGATCACTGTCTCAAGTCTAGAGGGATCTTGAGGTCACTGGAGCAACAGGAAAGGGCTCCGTGGACCCCAAATCAACTCGAGATGAGAGCTTAGTCCCTGGCTTCGACTCAAGAGGAATACCAACTTTCCTCAAGCACCTCAAGAGGAGGCTTCTCTCAGATACAGGTATGTGAGAGGGCCCATGAGTTTGTGGCCTCAAGTGGAATGGACACCGAGATGCTCTGACTCGAAGTAAGGCCGGATATCCCTGCAGTGAATTGAATGCAGGCTCGTCTTGCATCTCCCAAGACGAAGGGATGTCTGAATCCCCTGTGGAGACAACAGAGAAAGACCAATCCTCCGCTTCATCGCGATCGGAGGCCTCACATCCTTTGAATACTCGAGAGGTCCGCGGAGATCAATGCTTCCAAAGGAGACGATGCCTGACTCCTCTTGAAAATGGATAGGAGTCCCAGGATCCCTGTGGCACGTGGAAAGGGATCCTGGGTCTCCCGCCTCACGTGGAGACGCGTGCCAATTGCCATGCCAAGACTCGAGGAGAATCCCGAGGTGTCCCTCGCACCTAGGCAGGAGTCCTGACGTCGCTGAACAAACACGTGTCTGGAAGGGCCCTCCCCGTCGTAACTCGAGAATATACCCAAGGTTCCGGCCGCAACTCGAGAAAAACCATGAGACTTCCCCCTCGCCGCGAGATGAGGCCCGATTCCCCTGTACTGCGTGCAGAGCAATTCCGTGTTCCACATCAAACGTGAAAGGAGCCTTGATTTCCTTGATGGCACTCCAGAGAAAGCCCAAGATCACTGTCTCAAGTCTATTGGGATCCTGAGGTCACTGGAGCAACAAGAAAGGTCTCTGTGGACCCCAAATCAACTCGAGATGAGATCTTAGTCCCTGGCTTCGACTCAAGAGGAATACCAACTTTCCACAAGCACCTCAAGAGGAGGCTTCTCTCAGCTACAAGTATGTGAGAGGGACCCTGAGTTTGTGGCCTCAAGTGGAATGGACACCGAGATGCTCTGACTCGAAGTAAGGCCGGATATCCCTGCAGTGAATGAATGCAGGCTCGTCTTGCATCTCCCAAGACGAAGGGATGTCTGAAACCCCTGTGGAGAACACAGAGAAAGACCTAGTCCTCCGCTTCATCGCGATCGGAGGCCTCACATCCTTTGAATACTCGAGAGGTCCGCGGAGATCAATGGTTCCAAAGGAGACGATGCCTGACTCCTCTTGAAAATGGATAGGAGTCCCAGGATCCCTGTGGCATGTGGAAAGGGACCCTGGGTCTCCCGCCTCACGTGGAGACGCGTCCCAATTGCCATGCCAAGACTCGAGGAGAATCCCGAGGTGTCCCACGCACCTAGGCAGGAGTCCTGACGTCGCTGAACAAACACGTGTCTGGAAGGGCCCTCCCGGTCGTAACTCAAGAATACACCCCAGGATCCGGCCGCAACTCGAGAAAAACCATGAGACTTCCCCCTCGCCGCGAGATGAGGCCCGATTCCCCTGCACTGCATGCAGAGCAATTCCGTGTTCCACATCAAACGTGAAAGGAGCCTTGATTTCCTTGATGGCACTCCAGAGAAAACCCAAGATCACTGTCTCAATTCTAGAGGGATCCTGAGGTCACTGGAGCAACAGGAAAGGGCTCCGTGGAACACAAATCAACTCGAGATGAGAGCTTAGTCCCTGGCTTCGACTCAAGAGGAATACCAACTTTCCACAAGCACCTCAAGAAGAGGCTTCTCTCAGCTACATGTATGTGAGAGGGACCCTGAGTTTGTGGCCTCAAGTGGAATGGACACCGAGATGCTGTGACTCGAAGTAAGGCCGGATATCCCTGCAGTGAACTGAATGCAGGCTCGTCTTGCATCTCCCAAGTCGAAGGGATGTCTGAATCCCCTGTGGAGACCACAGAGAAAGACCTAGTCCTCCGCCTCAACACGACCGGAGGTCTGACATCCTTTGAGAACTCGAGAGGTCCGCGGAGATCAATGCTTCCAAAGGAGACGATGCCTGACTCCTCTTGAAAATGGATAGGAGTCCCAGGATCCCTGTGGCACGTGGAAAGGGACCCTGGGTCTCACGACTCACGTTTAGACTCATCCCAATTGCCATGCCAAGACTCGAGGAGATTCCCGAGGTGTCCCTCGCACCTAGGCAGGATCCTGACGTCGCTGAACAAACACGTGTCTGGAAGGACCCTCCCCGTCCTAACTCGAGAATATACCACAGGTTCCGGCCGCAACTCGAGAAAAACCATGAGATTTCCCCCTCGCCGCGAGATGAGGCCCGATTCCCCTGCACTGCGTGCAGAGCAATTCCGTGTTCCACATCAAACGTGAAAGGAGCCTTGATTTCCTTGATGGCACTCCAGAGAAAACCCAAGATCACTGTCTCAAGTCTAGAGGGATCCTGAGGTCACTGGAGCAACACGAAAGGGCTCCGTGGACCCCAAATCAACTCGAGATGAGAGCTTAGTCCCTGGCTTCGACTCAAGAGGAATACCAACTTTCCACAAGCACCTCAAGAGCAGGCTTCTCTCAGCTACAGGTATGTGAGAGGGACCCTGAGTTTGTGGCCTCAAGTTGAATGGACACCGAGATGCTCTGACTCGAAGTAAGGCCGGATATCCCTGCAGTGAATTGAATGCAGGCTCGTCTTGCATCTCCCACGACGAAGGGATGTCTGAATCCCCAGTGGAGACCACAGAGAAAGACCTAGTTCTCCGCCTCAACGCGACCGGAGGCCTGACATCCTTTGAGAACTCGAGAGATCCGCGGAAATCAATGCTTCCAAAGGAGACGAGGCCTGACTCCTCTTAAAAATGGATAGGAGTCCCAGGATCCCTGTGGCACGTGGAAAGGGACCCTGGGTCTCCCGCCTCACGTGGAGACGCATCCCAATTGCCATGCCAAGACTCGAGGAGATTCCCGAGGTGTCCCTCGCACCTAGGCAGGAGTCCTGACGTCGCTGAGCAAACACGTGTCTGGAAGTGCCCTCCCCATCGTAACTCGAGAATATACCCCAGGTTCCGGCCGCAACTCGAGAAAAACCATGAGACTTCCCCCTCGCCGCTGGATGAGGCCCGATTCCCCTGCACTGCATGCAGAGCAATTCCGTGTTCCACATCAAACGTGAAAGGAGCCTTGATTTCCTTGATGGCACTCCAGAGAAAACCCAAGATCACTGTCTCAAGTCTAGAGGGATCCTGAGGTCACTGTAGCAGCACGAAAGGGCTCCGTGGACCCCAAATCAACTCGAGATGAGAGCTTAGTCCCTGGCTTCGACTCAAGAGGAATACCAACTTTCCCCAAGCACCTCAAGTGGAGGCTTCTCTCAGCTACATGTATGTGAGAGGGACCCTGAGTTTGTGGCCTCAAGTGGAATGGACACCGAGATGCTCTGACTCGAAGTAAGGCTGGATATCCCTGCAGTGAATTGAATGCAGGCTCGTCTTGCATCTCCGAAGACGAAGGGATGTCTGAATCCCCTGTGGAGACCACAGAGAAAGACCGAGTTCTCCGCCTCATCGCGACCGGTGGCCTCACATCCTTTGAAAACTCGAGAGGTCCGCGGAGATCAATGCTTCCAAAGGAGACGATGCCTGACTCCTCTTGAAAATGGATAGGAGTCCCAGCATCCCTGTGGCACGGGGAAAGGGACCCTGGGTCTCCTGCCTCAGGTGGAGACGCGTCCCAATTGCCATGCCAAGACTCGAGGAGAATCCCGAGGTGTCCCTCGCACCTAGGCAGGAATCCTGACCTCGCAGAACAAACACGTGTCTGGAAAGGCCCTCCCCGTCGTAACTCGAGAATATACCCCATGTTCCGGCCGCAACTCGAGAAACATCATGAGACTTCCCCCTCGCCTTGAGATGAGGCCCGATTCCCCAGCACTGCGTGCAGACCAATTCCGTGTTCCACATCAAACGTGAAAAGATTCTTGATTTCCTTGATGGCACTCCAAAGAAAAGCCAAGATCACTGTCTCAAGTCTAGAGGGATCCTGAGGTCACTGTAGCAACAAGAAAGAGCTGCGTGGACCACAAATCAACTCGAGAGGAGAGCTTCGTCCCTGGCTTCGACTCAAGAGGAATACCAACTTTCCACAAGCACCTCAAGAGGAGGCCTCTCTCAGTTACAGGTATGTGAGAGGGACCCTGAGTTTGTGGCCTCAAGTGGAATGGACACCGAGATGCTCTGACTCGAAGTAAGGGCAGATATCCATGCAGAGAATTGAATGCAGGCTCGTCTTGAATCTCCCAAGACAAAGGGATGACTGAATCCCCTGTGGAGACCACAGACAAAGACTTAGTTCTCCGCCTCATCGCGACCGGAGGCCTCACATCCTTTGAAAACTCGAGAGGTCCACGGAGATAATGCTTCCGAAGGAGACGATGCCTGAATCCTCTTCAAAATGGATAGGAGTCCCAGGATCCCTGTGGCACGTGGAAAGGGACCCTGGGTCTCCCGCCTCACGTGGAGACGCCTCCCAATTGCCATGCCAAGACTCGAGGAGAATCCCGATGTGTCCCTCGCTCCTAGGCAGGAGTCCTGACGTCGCTGAACAAACACGTGTCTGGAAGGGCCCTCCCCGTCGTAACTCGAGAATATACTCCAGGTTCCGGCCGCAACTCGAGAAAAACCATGAGACTTCCCCCTCGCCGTGACATGAGGCCCGATTCCCCTGCACTGTGTGCAGAGCAATTCCGTGATCCACATCAAACGTGAAAGGAGCCTTGATTTCCTTGAGGTCACTCCAGAGAAAACCCAAGATCACTGTTTCAAGTCTAGAGGGATCATGAGGTCACTGGAGCAACACGAAAGGGCTCCGTGGACCCCAAATCAACTCGAGATGAGAGCTTAGTCCCTGGCTTCGACTCAAGAGGAATACCAAATTTCCACAAGCACCTCAAGAGGAGGCTTCTCTCAGCTACAGGTATGTGAGAGGGACCCTGAGTTTGTGACTTCAAGTAGAATGGACACCGAGATGCTCTGACTCGAAGTAAGGCCGGATATCCCTGCAGTGAATTGAATGCAGGCTCGTCTTGCATCTCCCAAGACGAAGGGATGTCTGAATCCCCTGTGGCGACCACAGAGAAAGACCTAGTTCTCAGCCTCATGGCGACCGGAGGCCTCACATACTTTGAAAATTCGAGAGGTCCGCGGAGATCAATGCTTCCAAAGGAGACGATGCCTGACTCCTCTTGAAAATGGATAGGAGTCCCTGAATCCCTGTGGCACGTGGAAAGGGACCCTGGGTCTCCCGCCTCACGTGGAGACGCGTCCCAATTGCAATGCAAAGACTCGAGGAGAATCCCGAGGTGTCCCTCGCACCTAGGCAGGAGTCCTGACGTCGCTGAACAAACACGTGTCTGGAAGGGCCCTCCCCGTCGTAACTCGAGATTATTCCCCAGGTTCCGGTCGCAACTCGAGAAAAACCATGAGACTTCCCCCTCGCCGCGACATGAGGCCCGAATCCCCTGCACTGCGTGCAGAGCAATTCCGTGTTCCACATCAAACGTGAAAGGAGCCTTGATTTCCTTGATGGCACTCCAGAGAAAACCCAAGATCACTGTCTCAAGTCTAGAGGGATCCTGAGGTCACTGGAGCAACACGAAAGGGCTCCGTGGACCCCAAATAAACTCGAGATGAGAGCTTAGTTCCTGGCTTTGACTCAAGAGGAATACCAACTTTTCACAAGCACCTCAAGAGGAGGATTCTCTCAGCTACAGGTAAGTGAGAGGGACGCTAAGTTTTTGGCCTCAAGTGGAATGGACACCGAGATGCTCTGACTCGAAGTAAGGCCGGATATCCCTGCAGTGAATTGAATGCAGGCTAATCTTGCATCTCCCAAGACGAAGGGATGTCTGAATCCCCTGTGGAGACGACAGAGAAAGACCTAGTCCTCCGCCTCAACGCGACCGGAGGCCTCACATCCTTTGAAAACTTGAGAGGTCTGCGGATATCAATGCTTCCAAAGGAGACGATGCCTGACTTCTCTTGAAAATGGATAGGAGTCAAAGGATCCCTGTGGCACTTGGAATGGGACCCTGGGTCTCCCGCCTCACGTGGAGACGCGTCCCAATTGCCATGCCAAGACTCGAGGAGAATCCCGAGGTGTCCCTCACACCTAGGCAGGAGTCCTGACGTCGCTGAACAAACACGTGTCTGGAAGGGCCCTCCCCGTCGTAACTCGAGAATATACCACAGGTTCCGGCCGCAACTCGAGAAAAACCATGAGACTTCCCCCTCGCCATGAGATGAGGCCCGATTCCCCTGCACTGCGTGTAGAGCAATTCCGTGTTCCACATCAAACGTGAAAGGAGCCTTGATTTCCTTAATGGCACTCCAGAGAAAACCCAAGATAACTGTCTCAAGTCTAGAGGGATCCTGAGGTCACTGGCGCAACACGAAATGGCTCAATGGACCCCAAGTCAACTCGAGATGAGAGCTTAGTCCTTGGCTTCGACTCAAGAGGAACACCACCTTTCCACAAGCACCTCAAGAGGAGGCTTCTCTCAGCTACAGGTATGTGAGAGGGACCCTGAGTTTGTGGCCTCAAGTGGAATGGACACCGAGATGCTCTGACTCGAAGTAAGGCCGGATATCCCTGCAGTGAATTGAATGCAGGCTCGTCTTGCATCTCCCAAGACGAAGGGTTGTCTGAATCCCCTGTGGAGACCACAGAGAAAGACCTAATTCTCCACCTCATCGCGACCGGAGGCCTCACATCCTTTGAAAACTCGAGAGGTCCGCGGAGATCAATGCTTCCCAAGGAGACGATGCCTGACTCCTCCTTAAAGTGGATAGGAGTCCCAGGATCCCTGTGGCACTTGGAACGGGACCCTGGGTCTCCCGCCTCACGTGGAGACGCGTCCCAATTGCCATGCCAAGACTCGAGGAGAATCCCGAGGTGTCCCTCGCACCTAGGCAGGAGTCCTGACGTCACTGAAGAAACACGTGTCTGGAAGGGCCCTCCCCGTCGTAACTCGAGAATATACCCCAGGTTCCGGCCGCAACTCGAGAAAAACCATTAGAGTTCCCCCTCGCCGCGAGATGAGGCCCGATTCCCCTGCACTGCGTGCAGAGCAATTCCGTGTTCCACATCAAACGTGAAAGGAGCCTTGATTTCCTTGATGGCACTCCAGAGAAAACCCAAGATCACTGTCTCAAGTCTAGAGGGATCCTGAGGTCACTGGAGCAACACGAAAGGGCTCCGTGGACCCCAAATCAAGTCGAGATGAGAGGTTATTCCCTGGCTTAGACTCAAGAGGAAGCCCAACTTTCCACAAGCACCTCAAGAGGAGATTTCTCTCAGTTACAGGTATGTGAGAGGGACCCTGAGTTTGTGACCTCAAGTGGAATGGACACCGAGATGCTCTGACTCGAAGCAAGGCCGGATATCCCTGCAGTGAATTGAATGCAGGCTCGTCTTCCAACTCCCAAGACGAAGGGATGTCTGAATCCACTGTGGAGAACACCGAGAAAGACCCAGTCCTCGGCCTCATTGCGACCGTAGGCCTCACATCCTTTGAAAACTTGAGAGGTCCGTGGAGATCAATGCTTCCAAAGGAGTCGATGCCTGACTCCTCTTGAAAATGGATAGGAGTCCCAGAATCCCTGTGGCACGTGGAAAGGGACCCTGGGTCTCCCGCCTCACGTGGAGACTCGTCCCAATTGCCATGCCAAGACTCGAGGAGAATCCCGAGGTGTCCCTCGCACCTAGGCAGGAGTCCTGACGTAGCTGAACAAACAGGTGTCTGGAAGGGCCCTCCCCGTCGTAACTCGAGAATATACCCCAGGTTCCGGCCGCAACTCGAGCAATACCAGGAGACTTCCCCCTTGCCGCTAGATGAAGCCCGATTCCCCTGCACTGCGTGCAGAGCAATTCCGTGTTCCACATCAAACGTGAAAGGAGCCTTGATTTCCTTGATGGCACTCCAGAGAAAACCCAAGATTACTCTCTCAAGTCTAGAGGGATCCTGAGGTCACTATAGCAACACGAAACGGCTCCTGGACCCCAAATCAACTCGAGATGAGAGCTTAGTCCCTGGCTTCGACTCAAGAGGCATACCAACTTTCCACAAGCACCTCAAGAGGAGGCTTCTCTCAGCTATAGGTATGTGAGAGGGACCCTGAATTTTTGGCCTCAAGTGGAATGGACACCGAGATGCTCTGACTCGAAGTAAGGCCGGATATCCGTGCAGTGAATTGAATGCAGGCTCATCTTGCATCTCCCAAGACGAAGGGATGTCTGCATCCCCAGTGGAGACCACAGAGAAAGACCTAGTTCTCCGCCTCATCGCGACCGGAGGCCTCATATCATTTGAAAATTCGAGAGGTCCGCGGAGAACAATGCTTCCAAAGGAGATGATGCCTGACTCCTCTTGAAAATGGATAGGATTCCCAAGATCCCTGTGGCACGTGGAAAGGGACCTTGGGTCTCCCGCCTCACGTGGAGACGCGTCCCTGTTGCCATGCCAAGACTCGACGAGAATCCCGAGGTTTCCCTCGCACCTAGGCAGGAGTCCTGACGTCGCTTAACAAACACCTGTCTGGAAGGGCCCTCCCCGTCGTAACTCGAGAATATACCCCAGGTTCCGGCCACAACTCGAGAAAAACCATGAGACTTTCACCTCGCCCCGAGATGAGGCCCGATTTCCCTGCACTGCATGCAGAGCAATTCCGTGTTCCACATCAAACGTGAAAGGAGCCTTGATTTCCTTGATGGCACTCCAGAGAAAACCCAAGATCACTGTCTCAAGTCTAGAGGGATCCCGAGGTCACTGGAGCAACAGGAAAGGGCTCCGTGGACACCAAATCAACTCGAGATGAGAGCTTAGTCCCTGGCTTCGACTCAAGAGGCATACCAACTTTCCACAAGCACCTCAAGAGGATGCTTCTCTCAGCTACAGGTATGTGAGAGGGACCCTGAGTTTGTGGCCTCAGGTGGAATGGACACCGAGATGCTCTGACTCGAAGTAAGGCCGGATATCCCTGCAGTGAATTGAAAGCAGGCTCGTCTTGAATCTCCCAAGACGAAGGGATGTCTGAATCCCCTGTGGAGACCACAGAGAAAGACCTAGTTCTCCGCCTCATCGCGACCGGAGGCCTCACATCGTTTGAAAACTCGAGAGGTCCGCGGAGATCAATGCTTCCAAAGGAGACGATGCCTGACTACTCTTGAAAATGGATCGGAGTCCCAGGATCCCTGTGGCACGTGGAAAGGGACCCTGGGTCTCCCGCCTCACGTGGAGACGCCTCCCAATTGCCATGCCAAGACTCGAGGAGAATCCCGAGGTGTCCCTCGCTCCTAGGCAGGAGTCCTGACATCGCTGAACAAACACGTGTCTGGAAGGGCCCTCCCCGTCGAAACTCGAGAATATACCCCAGGTTCCGGCCGCAACTCGAGAAAAACCATGAGACTTCCCCCTCGCCGCGAGATGAGGCCCGATTCCCCTGCACTGCAGGCAGAGCAATTCCGTGTTCCACATCAAACGTGAAAGGAGCCTTGATTTCCTTGATGGCACTCCAGAGAAAACCCAAGATCACTGTCTCAAGTCTAGAGGGATCCTGAGGTCACTGGAGCAACACGAAAGGTCTCCGTGGACCCCAAGTCAACTCGAGATGAGAGCTTAGTCCCTGGCTTCGACTCAAGAGGAATACCAACTTTCCTCAAGCACCTCAAGAGGAGGCTTCTCTCAGCTACAGGTATGTGAGAGGACCCCTGAGTTTGTGGCCTCAAGTGGAATGGACACCGAGATGCTCTGACTCGAAGTAAGGCCGGATATCCCTGCCGTGAATTGAATGCAGGCTCGTCTTGGATCTCCCAAGACGAAGGGATGTCTGAATCCCCTGTGGAGACCACAGAGAAAGACCTAATTCTCCGCCTCATCGCGAGCTAAGGCTTCACATCCTTTGAAAACTCGAGAGGTCCGCGGAGATCAATGCTTCCAAAGGAGACGATGCCTGACTCCTCTTGAAAATGGATAGGAGTCCCAGGATCCCTGTGGCACGTGGAAAGGGACCCTGGGTCTCCCGCCTCACGTGGAGACGCGTCCCAATTGCCATGCCAAGACTCGAGGAGAATCCCGAGGTGTCCCTCGCACCTAGGCAGGAGTCCTGACGTCGCTGAACAAACACGTGTCTGCAAGGGCCCTCCTCGTCGTAACTCGAGAATATACCCCAGGTTCCGGCCGCAACTCGAGAAAAACCATGAGACTTCCCCCTCGCCGCGAGATGAGGCCCGATTCCCCTGCACTGCGTGCAGAGCAATTCCGTGTTCCACATCAAACGTGAAAGGAGCCTTGATTTCCTTGATGGCACTCCAGAGAAAACCCAAGATCACTGTCTCAAGTCTAGAGGGATCCTGAGGTCACTGGAGCAATACGAAAGGGCTCCGTGGACCCCAAATCAACTCGAGATGAGAGCTTAGTCCCTGGCTTCGACTCAAGAGGAATATCAACTTTCCACAAGCACCTCAAGAGGAGGCTTCTCTCAGCTACAGGTATGTGAGAGGGACCCTGAGTTTGTGGCCTCAAGTGGAATGGACACCGAGATGCTCTGACTCGAAGTAAGGCCGGATATCCCTGCAGTGAATTGAATGCAGGCTGGTCTTGCATCTCCCAAGACGAAGGGTTGTATGAATCCCCTGTGGAGACCACAGAGAAAGACCTAGTCCTACGCCTCAACGCGAACGGAGGCCTCACATCTTTGAAAACTCGAGAGGTCCGCGGAGATCAATGCTTCCAAAGGAGACGATGCCTGACTCCTCTTGAAAATGGATAGGAGTCCCAGGATCCCTGTGGCACGTGGAAAGGGGCCCTTGGTCTCCTGACTCACGTGGAGACGCGTCCCAATTGCCATGCCAAGACTCGAGGAGAATCCCGAGGTGTCCCTCGCACCTAGGCAGGAGTCCTGATGGCGCTGAACAAACACGTGTCTGGAAGGGCCCTCCCCGTCGTAACTCGAGAATATACCCCAGGTTCCGGCCGCAACTCGAGCAAAACCATGAGACTTCCCCCTCACCGCGAGATGAGGCCCGATTCCCCTGCACTGCGTGCAGAGCAATTCCGTGTTCCACATCAAACGTGAAAGGAGCCTTGATTTCCTTGATGGCACTCCAGAGAAAACCCAAGATCACTGTCTCAAGTCTAGAGGGATCCTGAGGTCACTGGAGCAACACGAAAGGGCTCCGTGGACCCCAAATCAACTCGAGATGAGAGCTTAGTCCCTGGCTTCGCCTCAAGAGGAATACCAACTTTCCACAAGCACCTCAAGAGGAGGCTTCTCTCAGCTACAGGTATGTGAGAGGGCCCCTGAGTTTGTGACCTCAAGTTGAATGGACACCGAGATGCTCTGACTCGAAGTAAGACCAGATATCCCTGCAGTGAATTGAATGCAGGCTCGTCTTGCGTCTCCCAAGACGAAGTGATGTCTGAATCCCCTGTGGAGACCACAGAGAAAGACCTAGTCCTCCGCCTCATCGCGACCGGAGACCTCACATCCTTTGAAAACTCGAGAGGTTGGGGAGATCAATGCTTCCAAAGGAGACGATGCCTGACTCCTCTTGAAAATGAATAGGAGTCCCAGGATCACTCTGGCACGTGGGAAGGGACCCTGGGTCTCCCGCCTCACGTGGAGACGCGTCCCAATTGCCATGTCAAGACTCGAGGAGAATCCCGAGGTGTCCCTCGCACCTAGGCAGGAGTCCTGACATCGCTGAACAAACACGTGTCTGGAAGGGCCCTCCCCGTCGTAACTCGAGAATATACCACAGGTTCCGACCGCAACTCGAGAAAAACCATGAGACTTCCCCCTCGCCGAGAGATGAGTCCCGATTCCCCTGCACTGCGTGCAGAGCAATTCCGTGTTTCACATCAAACGTGAAAGGAGCCTTTATTTCCTTGATGGCACTCCAGAGCAAACCCAAGATCACTGTCTCACGTCTAGAGGGATCCTGAGGTCACTGGAGCAACACGAAATGTCTCCGTGGACCCCAAGTCAACTCGAGATGAGAGCTTAGTCCTTGGCTTCGACTCAAGAGTAACACCAAATTTCCACAAGCACCTCAAGAGGAGGCTTCTCTCAGCTACAGGTATGTGAGAGGGCCCCAGAGTTTGTGGCCTCAAGTGGAATGGACACCGAGATGCTCTGACTCGAACTAAGGCTGGATATCCCTGCAGTGAACTGAATTCAGGTTCGGCTTGCATCTCCCAAGACGAAGGGATGTCTGAATCCCCTGTGGAGACCACAGAGAAAGACCTAGTCCTCCGCTTCATCGCGACCGGAGGCCTCACATCCTTTGAAAACTCGAGAGGTCCGCGGAGATCAATGCTTCCAAAGGAGACGATACCTGACTCCTCTTGAAAATGGATAGGAGTCCCAGGATCCCTGTGGCACGTGGAAAGGGACCCTGGGTCTCCCGCCTCACGTGGAGACGCGTCCCAATTGCCATGCCAAGACTCGAGGAGAATCCCGAGGTGTCCCTCGCACCTAGGCAGGAGTGCTGACGTCGCTGAACAAACACGTGTCTGGAAGGGCCCTCCCCGTCGTAACTCGAGAATATACCCCAGGTTCCGGCCGCAACTCGAGAAAAACCATGAGACTTCCCCCTCGCTGCGACATGAGGCCCGATTCCCCTGCACTGTGTGCAGAGCAATTCCGTGATCCACATCAAACGTGAAAGGAGCCTTGATTTCCTTGAGGTCACTCCAGAGAAAACCCAAGATCACTGTTTCAAGTCTAGAGGGATCATGAGGTCACTGGAGCAACACGAAAGGGCTCCGTGGACCCCAAATCAACTCGAGATGAGAGCTTAGTCCCTGGCTTCGACTCAAGAGGAATACCAAATTTCCACAAGCACCTCAAGAGGAGGCTTCTCTCAGCTACAGGTATGTGAGAGGGACCCTGAGTTTGTGACTTCAAGTAGAATGGACACCGAGATGCTCTGACTCGAAGTAAGGCCGGATATCCCTGCAGTGAATTGAATGCAGGCTCGTCTTGCATCTCCCAAGACGAAGGGATGTCTGAATCCCCTGTGGCGACCACAGAGAAAGACCTAGTTCTCAGCCTCATGGCGACCGGAGGCCTCACATACTTTGAAAATTCGAGAGGTCCGCGGAGATCAATGCTTCCAAAGGAGACGATGCCTGACTCCTCTTGAAAATGGATAGGAGTCCCTGAATCCCTGTGGCACGTGGAAAGGGACCCTGGGTCTCCCGCCTCACGTGGAGACGCGTCCCAATTGCAATGCAAAGACTCGAGGAGAATCCCGAGGTGTCCCTCGCACCTAGGCAGGAGTCCTGACGTCGCTGAACAAACACGTGTCTGGAAGGGCCCTCCCCGTCGTAACTCGAGATTATTCCCCAGGTTCCGGTCGCAACTCGAGAAAAACCATGAGACTTCCCCCTCGCCGCGACATGAGGCCCGAATCCCCTGCACTGCGTGCAGAGCAATTCCGTGTTCCACATCAAACGTGAAAGGAGCCTTGATTTCCTTGATGGCACTCCAGAGAAAACCCAAGATCACTGTCTCAAGTCTAGAGCAATCCTGAGGTCACTGGAGCAACACGAAAGGGCTCCGTGGACCCCAAATAAACTCGAGATGAGAGCTTAGTTCCTGGCTTTGACTCAAGAGGAATACCAACTTTTCACAAGCACCTCAAGAGGAGGATTCTCTCAGCTACAGGTAAGTGAGAGGGACGCTAAGTTTTTGGCCTCAAGTGGAATGGACACCGAGATGCTCTGACTCGAAGTAAGGCCGGATATCCCTGCAGTGAATTGAATGCAGGCTAATCTTGCATCTCCCAAGACGAAGGGATGTCTGAATCCCCTGTGGAGACGACAGAGAAAGACCTAGTCCTCCGCCTCAACGCGACCGGAGGCCTCACATCCTTTGAAAACTTGAGAGGTCTGCGGATATCAATGCTTCCAAAGGAGACGATGCCTGACTCCTCTTGAAAATGGATAGGAGTCAAAGGATCCCTGTGGCACTTGGAATGGGACCCTGGGTCTCCCGCCTCACGTGGAGACGCGTCCCAATTGCCATGCCAAGACTCGAGGAGAATCCCGAGGTGTCCCTCACACCTAGGCAGGAGTCCTGACGTCGCTGAACAAACACGTGTCTGGAAGGGCCCTCCCCGTCGTAACTCGAGAATATACCACAGGTTCCGGCCGCAACTCGAGAAAAACCATGAGACTTCCCCCTCGCCATGAGATGAGGCCCGATTCCCCTGCACTGCGTGTAGAGCAATTCCGTGTTCCACATCAAACGTGAAAGGAGCCTTGATTTCCTTAATGGCACTCCAGAGAAAACCCAAGATAACTGTCTCAAGTCTAGAGGGATCCTGAGGTCACTGGCGCAACACGAAAGGGCTCAATGGACCCCAAGTCAACTCGAGATGAGAGCTTAGTCCTTGGCTTCGACTCAAGAGGAACACCACCTTTCCACAAGCACCTCAAGAGGAGGCTTCTCTCAGCTACAGGTATGTGAGAGGGACCCTGAGTTTGTGGCCTCAAGTGGAATGGACACCGAGATGCTCTGACTCGAAGTAAGGCCGGATATCCCTGCAGTGAATTGAATGCAGGCTCGTCTTGCATCTCCCAAGACGAAGGGTTGTCTGAATCCCCTGTGGAGACCACAGAGAAAGACCTAATTCTCCACCTCATCGCGACCGGAGGCCTCACATCCTTTGAAAACTCGAGAGGTCCGCGGAGATCAATGCTTCCCAAGGAGACGATGCCTGACTCCTCCTTAAAGTGGATAGGAGTCCCAGGATCCCTGTGGCACTTGGAACGGGACCCTGGGTCTCCCGCCTCACGTGGAGACGCGTCCCAATTGCCATGCCAAGACTCGAGGAGAATCCCGAGGTGTCCCTCGCACCTAGGCAGGAGTCCTGACGTCACTGAAGAAACACGTGTCTGGAAGGACCCTCCCCGTCGTAACTCGAGAATATACCCCAGGTTCCGGCCGCAACTCGAGAAAAACCATTAGAGTTCCCCCTCGCCGCGAGATGAGGCCCGATTCCCCTGCACTGCGTGCAGAGCAATTCCGTGTTCCACATCAAACGTGAAAGGAGCCTTGATTTCCTTGATGGCACTCCAGAGAAAACCCAAGATCACTGTCTCAAGTCTAGAGGGATCCTGAGGTCACTGGAGCAACACGAAAGGGCTCCGTGGACCCCAAATCAAGTCGAGATGAGAGGTTATTCCCTGGCTTAGACTCAAGAGGAAGCCCAACTTTCCACAAGCACCTCAAGAGGAGATTTCTCTCAGTTACAGGTATGTGAGAGGGACCCTGAGTTTGTGACCTCAAGTGGAATGGACACCGAGATGCTCTGACTCGAAGCAAGGCCGGATATCCCTGCAGTGAATTGAATGCAGGCTCGTCTTCCAACTCCCAAGACGAAGGGATGTCTGAATCCACTGTGGAGAACACCGAGAAAGACCCAGTCCTCGGCCTCATTGCGACCGTAGGCCTCACATCCTTTGAAAACTTGAGAGGTCCGTGGAGATCAATGCTTCCAAAGGAGTCGATGCCTGACTCCTCTTGAAAATGGATAGGAGTCCCAGAATCCCTGTGGCACGTGGAAAGGGACCCTGGGTCTCCCGCCTCACGTGGAGACTCGTCCCAATTGCCATGCCAAGACTCGAGGAGAATCCCGAGGTGTCCCTCGCACCTAGGCAGGAGTCCTGACGTAGCTGAACAAACAGGTGTCTGGAAGGGCCCTCCCCGTCGTAACTCGAGAATATACCCCAGGTTCCGGCCGCAACTCGAGCAATACCAGGAGACTTCCCCCTTGCCGCTAGATGAAGCCCGATTCCCCTGCACTGCGTGCAGAGCAATTCCGTGTTCCACATCAAACGTGAAAGGAGCCTTGATTTCCTTGATGGCACTCCAGAGAAAACCCAAGATTACTCTCTCAAGTCTAGAGGGATCCTGAGGTCACTATAGCAACACGAAACGGCTCCTGGACCCCAAATCAACTCGAGATGAGAGCTTAGTCCCTGGCTTCGACTCAAGAGGCATACCAACTTTCCACAAGCACCTCAAGAGGAGGCTTCTCTCAGCTATAGGTATGTGAGAGGGACCCTGAATTTTTGGCCTCAAGTGGAATGGACACCGAGATGCTCTGACTCGAAGTAAGGCCGGATATCCGTGCAGTGAATTGAATGCAGGCTCATCTTGCATCTCCCAAGACGAAGGGATGTCTGCATCCCCAGTGGAGACCACAGAGAAAGACCTAGTTCTCCGCCTCATCGCGACCGGAGGCCTCATATCATTTGAAAATTCGAGAGGTCCGCGGAGAACAATGCTTCCAAAGGAGATGATGCCTGACTCCTCTTGAAAATGGATAGGATTCCCAAGATCCCTGTGGCACGTGGAAAGGGACCTTGGGTCTCCCGCCTCACGTGGAGACGCGTCCCTGTTGCCATGCCAAGACTCGACGAGAATCCCGAGGTTTCCCTCGCACCTAGGCAGGAGTCCTGACGTCGCTTAACAAACACCTGTCTGGAAGGGCCCTCCCCGTCGTAACTCGAGAATATACCCCAGGTTCCGGCCACAACTCGAGAAAAGCCATGAGACTTTCACCTCGCCCCGAGATGAGGCCCGATTTCCCTGCACTGCATGCAGAGCAATTCCGTGTTCCACATCAAACGTGAAAGGAGCCTTGATTTCCTTGATGGCACTCCAGAGAAAACCCAAGATCACTGTCTCAAGTCTAGAGGGATCCCGAGGTCACTGGAGCAACAGGAAAGGGCTCCGTGGACACCAAATCAACTCGAGATGAGAGCTTAGTCCCTGGCTTCGACTCAAGAGGCATACCAACTTTCCACAAGCACCTCAAGAGGATGCTTCTCTCAGCTACAGGTATGTGAGAGGGACCCTGAGTTTGTGGCCTCAGGTGGAATGGACACCGAGATGCTCTGACTCGAAGTAAGGCCGGATATCCCTGCAGTGAATTGAAAGCAGGCTCGTCTTGAATCTCCCAAGACGAAGGGATGTCTGAATCCCCTGTGGAGACCACAGAGAAAGACCTAGTTCTCCGCCTCATCGCGACCGGAGGCCTCACATCGTTTGAAAACTCGAGAGGTCCGCGGAGATCAATGCTTCCAAAGGGGACGATGCCTGACTCCTCTTGAAAATGGATAGGAGTCCCAAGATGCCTGTGGCACGTGGAAAGGGACCCTGGGTCTCCCGCCTCACGTGGAGACGCGTCCCAATTGCCATGCCAAGACTCGAGGAGAATCCAGAGGTGTCCCTCGCACCTAGGCAGGAGTCCTGACGTCGCTGAACAAACACGTGTCTGGAAGGGCCCTCCCCGACGTAACTCGAGAATATACCCCAGGTTCCGGCCGCAATTAGAAAAAAACCGTGAGACTTCCCCCTCGCCAGGAGATGAGTCCCGATTCCGCTACACTGCGTGCAGAGCAATTCCGTATCCCACATCAAACGTGAAAAGAGCCTTGATTTCCTTGATGGCACTCCAGAGAAAACCAAAGATCACTGTCTCAAGTCTAGAGGGATCCTGAGGTCATTGTAGCAACACGAAAGGGCTGTGCAGACCCAAATCACATCGAGATGAGAGCTTAGTCCCTGGCTTCGACTCAAGAGGAATAGAACTTTCCACAAGCACCTCAGGGGAGGCTTCTCTCAGCTACAGGTATGTGAGAGGGACCCTTAGTTTGTGGCCTCAAGTGGAATGGACACCGAGATGCTCTGACTCGAAGTAAGGCCGGATATCCCAATAGTTAATTGAATGCAGGCTTGTCTTGCATCTCCCAAGACGAAGGGATGTCTGCATCCCCTGTGGAGACCAGAGAGAAAGACCTAGTTCTCCGCCTCATCGCGACCGGAGGCCTCACATCCTTTGAAAATTCGAGAGGTCCGCGGAGATCAATGCTTCCAAAGGAGACGATGCCTGACTCCTCTTGAAAATGGATAGGAGTCCCAGGATCCATGTGGCATGTGGAAAGGGACACTGGGTCTCCCGCCTCACGTGGAGACGCGTCCCAATTGCATTGCCAAGACTCGAGGAGAATCCCGAGGTGTCCCTAGCACCTAGGCAGGAGTCTGACGTCGCTGAACAAACACGTGTCTTGAAGGGCCCTCCCCTTCTAACTGGAGAATATACCCCAAGTTCCGGCCGCAACTCGAAAAAATCGATGAGACTTCCCCCTCGCTGCGAGATGAGGCCCGATTCACCTGCACTGCATGCAGAGCAATTCTGTGTTCCACATCAAACGTGAAAGGAGCCTTGATTTCCTTGCTGGCACTCCAGAGAAAACCCAAGATCACTGTTTCAAGTATAGAGGGATCCTGAGGTCACTGTAGCAACAGGAAAGGGCTCCGTGGACCCGAAATCCACTCGAGATGAGAGCTTAGTCCCTGGCTTCGAATAAAGAGGAATACCAACTTTCCAAAAGCACCTCAAGAGGAGGCTACTCTCAGCTACAGGTATCTGAGAGGGACCCTGAATTTGTGGCCTCAAGTGGAATGGACACCGAGATGCTCTGACTCGAAGTAAGGCCGGATATCCCAACAGTGAATTGAATGCAGGCTCGTCTTGCATCTCCCAAGACGTAGGGATGTCTGAGTCCCCTGTGGAGACCACAGAGAAAGACCTAGTTCTCTGCTTCATCGCGAGCAGAGGCCTCACATCCTTTGAAAAATCGAGAGGTCCGAGGAGATCATTGCTTCCAAAGGAGCCGATGCCTGACTCCTCTTGAAAATGGATAGGAGTCCCAGGATCCCTGTCCACGTGGAAAGGGACCCTGGGTCTCCTGCCACACGTGGAGACGAGTCCCAATTAGCATGCCAAGACTCGAGGAGAATCCCGAGGTGTGCCTCGCACCTAGGCCCGAGTCCTGACTTCGCTGAACAAACACGTGTCTGGAAGGGCCCTCCCCGTCGTAACTCGAGAATATACACCAGGTTCCGGCCGCAACTCGAGAAAAACCATGAGACTTCCCCCTCGCCGCGAGATGAGGCCCGATTCCCCTGCACTGCGTGCAGAGCAATTCCGTGTTCCACATCAAACGGGAAAGGAGCCTTGATTTCCTTGATGGCACTCCAGAGAAAACCCAAGATCACTGTCTCAAGTCTAGAGGGATCCCGAGGTCACTGGAGCAACAGGAAAGGGCTCCGTGGACACCAAATCAACTCGAGATGAGAGCTTAGTCCCTGGCTTCGACTCAAGAGGCATACCAACTTTCCACAAGCACCTCAAGAGGATGCTTCTCTCAGCTACAGGTATGTGAGAGGGACCCTGAGTTTGTGGCCTCAGGTGGAATGGACACCGAGATGCTCTGACTCGAAGTAAGGCCGGATATCCCTGCAGTGAATTGAAAGCAGGCTCGTCTTGAATCTCCCAAGACGAAGGGATGTCTGAATCCCCTGTGGAGACCACAGAGAAAGACCTAGTTCTCCGCCTCATCGCGACCGGAGGCCTCACATCGTTTGAAAACTCGAGAGGTCCGCGGAGATCAATGCTTCCAAAGGGGACGATGCCTGACTCCTCTTGAAAATGGATAGGAGTCCCAAGATGCCTGTGGCACGTGGAAAGGGACCCTGGGTCTCCCGCCTCACGTGGAGACGCGTCCCAATTGCCATGCCAAGACTCGAGGAGAATCCAGAGGTGTCCCTCGCACCTAGGCAGGAGTCCTGACGTCGCTGAACAAACACGTGTCTGGAAGGGCCCTCCCCGACGTAACTCGAGAATATACCCCAGGTTCCGGCCGCAATTAGAGAAAAACCGTGAGACTTCCCCCTCGCCAGGAGATGAGTCCCGATTCCGCTACACTGCATGCAGAGCAATTCCGTATGCCACATCAAACGTGAAAAGAGCCTTGATTTCCTTGATGGCACTCCAGAGAAAACCAAAGATCACTGTCTCAAGTCTAGAGGGATCCTGAGGTCATTGTAGCAACACGAAAGGGCTGTGGAGACCCAAATCACATCGAGATGAGAGCTTAGTCCCTGGCTTCGACTCAAGAGGAATAGAACTTTCCACAAGCACCTCAGGGGAGGCTTCTCTCAGCTACAGGTATGTGAGAGGGACCCTTAGTTTGTGGCCTCAAGTGGAATGGACACCGAGATGCTCTGACTCGAAGTAAGGCCGGATATCCCAATAGTTAATTGAATGCAGGCTTGTCTTGCATCTCCCAAGACGAAGGGATGTCTGCATCCCCTGTGGAGACCAGAGAGAAAGACCTAGTTCTCCGCCTCATCGCGACCGGAGGCCTCACATCCTTTGAAAATTCGAGAGGTCCGCGGAGATCAATGCTTCCAAAGGAGACGATGCCTGACTCCTCTTGAAAATGGATAGGAGTCCCAGGATCCATGTGGCATGTGGAAAGGGACACTGGGTCTCCCGCCTCACGTGGAGACGCGTCCCAATTGCATTGCCAAGACTCGAGGAGAATCCCGAGGTGTCCCTAGCACCTAGGCAGGAGTCTGACGTCGCTGAACAAACACGTGTCTTGAAGGGCCCTCCCCTTCTAACTGGAGAATATACCCCAAGTTCCGGCCGCAACTCGAGAAAATCGATGAGACTTCCCCCTCGCTGCGAGATGAGGCCCGATTCCCCTGCACTGCATGCAGAGCAATTCTGTGTTCCACATCAAACGTGAAAGGAGCCTTGATTTCCTTGCTGGCACTCCAGAGAAAACCCAAGATCACTGTTTCAAGTATAGAGGGATCCTGAGGTCACTGTAGCAACAGGAAAGGGCTCCGTGGACCCGAAATCCACTCGAGAAGAGAGCTTAGTCCCTGGCTTCGAATAAAGAGGAATACCAACTTTCCAAAAGCACCTCAAGAGGAGGCTACTCTCAGCTACAGGTATCTGAGAGGGACCCTGAATTTGTGGCCTCAAGTGGAATGGACACCGAGATGCTCTGACTCGAAGTAAGGCCGGATATCCCAACAGTGAATTGAATGCAGGCTCGTCTTGCATCTCCCAAGACGTAGGGATGTCTGAGTCCCCTGTGGAGACCACAGAGAAAGACCTAGTTCTCTGCTTCATCGCGAGCAGTGGCCTCACATCCTTTGAAAAATCGAGAGGTCCGAGGAGATCATTGCTTCCAAAGGAGCCGATGCCTGACTCCTCTTGAAAATGGATAGGAGTCCCAGGATCCCTGTCCACGTGGAAAGGGACCCTGGGTCTCCTGCCACACGTGGAGACGAGTCCCAATTAGCATGCCAAGACTCGAGGAGAATCCCGAGGTGTGCCTCGCACCTAGGCCCGAGTCCTGACTTCGCTGAACAAACACGTGTCTGGAAGGGCCCTCCCCGTCGTAACTCGAGAATATACACCAGGTTCCGGCCGCAACTCGAGAAAAACCATGAGACTTCCCCCTCGCCGCGAGATGAGGCCCGATTCCACTGCACTGCGTGCAGAGCAATTCCGTGTTCCACATCAAACGGGAAAGGAGCCTTGATTTCCTTGATGGCACTCCAGAGAAAACCCAAAATCTCTGTCTCAAGTCTAGAGGGAACCTGAGGTCACTGGCGCAACCCGAAAGGTCTCCGTGGACCCCAAATCAACTCGAGATGAGAGCTTAGTCCCTGGCTTCGACTCAAGAGGAATACCAACTTTCCACAAGCACCTCAAGAAGAGGCTTCTCTCAGCTACGGGTATGTGAGAAGGACCATGAGTTGTGGCCTCAAGTGGAATGGACACCGAGATGCTCTGACTCAAAGTAAGGCCGGATATCCCTGCAGTGTATTGAATGCAGGCTCGTCTTTCGTCTCCCAAGACGAAGGGATGTCTGAATCCCCTGTGGAGACCACAGAGAAAGACCTAGTCCTCCGCCTCAACGCGACCGGAGGCCTCACATCCTTTGAAAACTCGAGAGGTCTGCGGAGATCAATGCTTCCAAAGGAGACGATGCCTGACTCCTCTTGAAAATGGATAGGAGTCCCAGGATCCCTGTAGCACGTGGAAAGGGACCCTGGGTCTCCCGCCAATTGCCATGCCAAGACTCGAGGAGAATCCCGAGGTCTCCCTCGCACCTAGGCAGGAGTCCTGACGTCACTGAACAAACACGTGTCTGGAAGGGCCCTCCCCGTCGTAACTGGACAATATACCCCAGGTTCCGGCCGCAACTCGAGAAAAACCATGAGACTTTCCCCTTGCCGCGAGATGAGGCCCGATTCCCCTGCACTGCATGCAGAGCAATTCCGTGTTCCACATCAAACGTGAAAGGAGCCTTGATTTTCTTGATGGCACTCCAGAGAAAACCCAAGATCACTGTCTCAAGTCTAGAGGGATGCTGAGGTCACTGTAGCAGCACGAAAGGGCTCCGTGGACTCCAAATCAACTCGAGATGAGAGCTTAGTCCCTGGCTTCGACTCAAGAGGAATACCAACTTTCCACAAGCACCTCAAGAGAAGGCTTCTCTCAGCTACAGGTATGTGAGAGGGTCCCTGGGTTTGTGGCCTCAAGTGGAATGGACACTGAGATGCTCTGACTCGAAGTAAGGCCGGATATCCCTGCAGTGAATTGAATGCAGGCTCGTCTTGCATCTCCCAAGACGAAGGGATGTCTGAATCCCCTGTGGAGACCACAGAGAAAGACCTAGTTCTCTGCCTCATCCCGACCTGTGGCCTCACATCCTTTGAAAACTCGAGAGGTCCGCGGAGATCAATGCTTCCAAAGGAGACGATGCCTGACGCCTCTTGAAAATGGATAGGAGTCCCAGGATTCCTGTCCACGTGGAAAGGGACCCTGGGTCTCCCGCCTCACGTGGAGACGCGTCCCAATTGCCATGCCAAGACTCGAGGAGAATCCCGAGGTGTCCCTCGCACCTAGGCAGGAGTCCTAACGTCGCTGAACAAACACGTGTCTGGAAGGGCCCTCCCCGTCGTAACTCGAGAATATACCCCAGGTTCCGGCCGCAACTCGAGAAAATCCATGAGACTTCCCTCTCGCCCCGAGATGAGACCCGATTCCCCTGCACTGCGTGCAGAGCAATTCCGTGTTCCCCATCAAACGTGAAAGGAGCATTGATTTCCTTGATGGCACTCCAGAGAAAACCCAAGATCACTGTCTCAAGTCTAGAGGGATCCTGAGGTCACTGGAGCAACACGAAGGGGCTCCGTGGACCCCAAATCAACTCGAGATGAGAGATTAGTCCCTGGCTTCGACTCAAGAGGAATACCAACTTTCCACAAGCACCTCAAGAGGAGGCTTCTCTCAGCTACAGGTATGTGAGAGGGACCCTGAGTTTGTGGCCTCAAGTGGAATGCACACCGAGACGCTCTGACTCAAAGTAAGGCCGGATATCCCTGCAGTGAATTGAATACAGGCTCATCTTGCATCTCCCAAGATGAAGGGATGTCTGAATCCCCTGTGGAGACCACAGAGAAAGACCTAGTCCTCCGCCTCATCGCGACTGGAGGCCTCACACCCTTTGAAAACTCGAGAGGCCCGCGGAGATCAGTGCTTCCAAAGGAGACGATGCCTGACTCCTCTTGCAAATGGATAGGAGTCCCAGGATCCCTGTGGCATGTGGAAAGGGACCCTGGGTCTCCCGCCTCACGTGGAGACGCGTCCCAATTGCCATGCCAAGACTCGAGGAGAATCCCGAGGTGTCCCTTGCACCTAGGCAGGAGTCCTGACGTCGCTGAACAAACACGTGTCTGGAAGGGCCCTCCCGGTCGTAACTCAAGAATACACCCCAGGATCCGGCCGCAACTCGAGAAAAACCATGAGACTTCCCCCTCGCCGCGAGATGAGGCCCGATTCCCCTGCACTGCATGCAGAGCAATTCCGTGTTCCACATCAAACGTGAAAGGAGCCTTGATTTCCTTGATGGCACTCCAGAGAAAACCCAAGATCACTGTCTCAATTCTAGAGGGATCCTGAGGTCACTGGAGCAACACGAAAGAGCTCCGCGGACCCCAAATGAACTCGAGATGAGAGCTTAGTCCCTGGCTTCGACTCAAGAGGAATACCAACTTTCCTCAAGCACCTCAAGAGGAGGCTTCTCTCAGATACAGGTATGTGAGAGGGCCCATGAGTTTGTGGCCTCAAGTGGAATGGACACCGAGATGCTCTGACTCGAAGTAAGGCCGGATATCCCTGCAGTGAATTGAATGAAGGCTCGTCTTGCATCTCCCAAGACGAAGGGATGTCTGAATCCCCTGTGGAGACAACAGAGAAAGACCTAGTCCTCCGCTTCATCGCGATCGGAGGCCTCACATCCTTTGAATACTCGAGAGGTCCGCGGAGATCAATGCTTCCAAAGGAGACGATGCCTGACTCCTCTTGAAAATGGATAGGAGTCCCAGAATCCCTGTGGCACGTGGAAAGGGACCCTGGGTCTCCCGCCTCACGTGGAGACGCGTCCCAATTGCCATGCCAAGACTCGAGGAGAATCCCGAGGTGTCCCTCGCACCTAGGCAGGAGTCCTGACGTCGCTGAACAAACACGTGTCTGGAAGGGCCCTCCCCGTCGTAACTCGAGAATATACCCCAGGTTCCGGCCTCAACTCGAGAAAAACCATGAGACTTCCCCCTCGCCGCGAGATGAGGCCCGATTCCCCTGTACTGCGTGCAGAGCAATTCCGTGTTCCACATCAAACGTGAAAGGAGCCTGGATTTCCTTGATGGCACTCCAGAGAAAACCCAAGAGCACTGTCTCAAGTCTATTGGGATCCTGAGGTCACTGGAGCAACAAGAAAGGGCTCTGTGGACCCCAAATCAACTCGAGATGAGATCTTAGTCCCTGGCTTCGACTCAAGAGGAATACCAACTTTCCACAAGCACCTCAAGAGGAGGCTTCTCTCAGCTACAAGTATGTGAGAGGGACCCTGAGTTTGTGGCCTCAAGTGGAATGGACACCGAGATGCTCTGACTCGAAGTAAGGCCGGATATCCCTGCAGTGAATGAATGCAGGCTCGTCTTGCATCTCCCAAGACGAAGGGATGTCTGAAACCCCTGTGGAGAACACAGAGAAAGACCTAGTCCTCCGCTTCATCGCGATCGGAGGCCTCACATCCTTTGAATACTCGAGAGGTCCGCGGAGATCAATGGTTCCAAAGGAGACGATGCCTGACT
Organism: Dama dama; assembly: GCF_033118175.1. Classification (NCBI taxonomy): domain Eukaryota; kingdom Metazoa; phylum Chordata; class Mammalia; order Artiodactyla; family Cervidae; genus Dama; species Dama dama. The sequence continues at coordinate 4,507,975 of NC_083697.1, read as the reverse complement.
CCTCTTGAAAATGGATAGGAGTCCCAGGATCCCTGTGGCATGTGGAAAGGGACCCTGGGTCTCCCGCCTCACGTGGAGACGCGTCCCAATTGCCATGCCAAGACTCGAGGAGAATCCCGAGGTGTCCCACGCACCTAGGCTGATTCCTGACGTCGCTGAACAAACACGTGTCTGGAAGGGCCCTCCCGGTCGTAACTCAAGAATACACCCCAGGATCCGGCCGCAACTCGAGAAAAACCATGAGACTTCCCCCTCGCCGCGAGATGAGGCCCGATTCCCCTGCACTGCATGCAGAGCAATTCCGTGTTCCACATCAAACGTGAAAGGAGCCTTGATTTCCTTGATGGCACTCCAGAGAAAACCCAAGATCACTGTCTCAATTCTAGAGGGATCCTGAGGTCACTGGAGCAACAGGAAAGGGCTCCGTGGAACACAAATCAACTCGAGATGAGAGCTTAGTCCCTGGCTTCGACTCAAGAGGAATACCAACTTTCCACAAGCACCTCAAGAAGAGGCTTCTCTCAGCTACATGTATGTGAGAGGGACCCTGAGTTTGTGGCCTCAAGTGGAATGGACACCGAGATGCTGTGACTCGAAGTAAGGCCGGATATCCCTGCAGTGAATTGAATGCAGGCTCGTCTTGCATCTCCCAAGTCGAAGGGATGTCTGAATCCCCTGTGGAGACCACAGAGAAAGACCTAGTCCTCCGCCTCAACACGACCGGAGGTCTGACATCCTTTGAGAACTCGAGAGGTCCGCGGAGATCAATGCTTCCAAAGGAGACGATGCCTGACTCCTCTTGAAAATGGATAGGAGTCCGAGGATCCCTGTGGCACGTGGAAAGGGACCCTGGGTCTCACGACTCACGTTTAGACTCATCCCAATTGCCATGCCAAGACTCGAGGAGATTCCCGAGGTGTCCCTCGCACCTAGCCAGGATCCTGACGTCACTGAACAAACACGTGTCTGGAAGGACCCTCCCCGTCCTAACTCGAGAATATACCACAGGTTCCGGCCGCAACTCGAGAAAAACCATGAGATTTCCCCCTCGCCGCGAGATGAGGCCCGATTCCCCTGCACTGCGTGCAGAGCAATTCCGTGTTCCACATCAAACGTGAAAGGAGCCTTGATTTCCTTGATGGCACTCCAGAGAAAACCCAAGATCACTGTCTCAAGTCTAGAGGGATCCTGAGGTCACTGGAGCAACACGAAAGGGCTCCGTGGACCCCACATCAACTCGAGATGAGAGCTTAGTCCCTGGCTTCGACTCAAGAGGAATACCAACTTTCCACAAGCACCTCAAGAGGAGGCTTCTCTCAGCTACTGGTATGTGAGAGGGACCCTAAGTTTGTGGCCTCAAGTGGAATGGACACCGAGATGCTCTGACTCGAAGTAAGGCCGGATATCCCTGCAGTGAATTGAATGCAGGCTCGTCTTGCATCTCCCAAGACGAAGGGATGTCTGAATCCCCTTTGGAGACGACAGAGAAGGACCTAGTCCTCCGCGTCATCCAGACCGGAGGCATCACATCCTTTGAAAAATTGAGAGGTCCGCTGAGATCAATACTTCCGAAGGAGACGATACCTGACTCCTCTTGAAAATGGATAGGAGTCCCAGGATCCCTGTGGCACGTGGAAAGGGACCCTGGGTCTCCCGCCTCACGTGGAGACGCGTCCCAATTGCCATGCCAAGACTCGAGGAGAATCCCGAGGTGTCCCTTGCACCTAGGCAGGAGTCCTGACGTCGCTGAACAAACACGTGTCTGGAAGGGCCCTCCCGGTCGTAACTCAAGAATACACCCCAGGATCCGGCCGCAACTCGAGAAAAACCATGAGACTTCCCCCTCGCCGCGAGATGAGGCCCGATTCCCCTGCACTGCATGCAGAGCAATTCCGTGTTCCACATCAAACGTGAAAGGAGCCTTGATTTCCTTGATGGCACTCCAGAGAAAACCCAAGATCACTGTCTCAATTCTAGAGGGATCCTGAGGTCACTGGAGCAACACGAAAGAGCTCCGCGGACCCCAAATGAACTCGAGATGAGAGCTTAGTCCCTGGCTTCGACTCAAGAGGAATACCAACTTTCCTCAAGCACCTCAAGAGGAGGCTTCTCTCAGATACAGGTATGTGAGAGGGCCCATGAGTTTGTGGCCTCAAGTGGAATGGACACCGAGATGCTCTGACTCGAAGTAAGGCCGGATATCCCTGCAGTGAATTGAATGAAGGCTCGTCTTGCATCTCCCAAGACGAAGGGATGTCTGAATCCCCTGTGGAGACAACAGAGAAAGACCTAGTCCTCCGCTTCATCGCGATCGGAGGCCTCACATCCTTTGAATACTCGAGAGGTCCGCGGAGATCAATGCTTCCAAAGGAGACGATGCCTGACTCCTCTTGAAAATGGATAGGAGTCCCAGAATCCCTGTGGCACGTGGAAAGGGACCCTGGGTCTCCCGCCTCACGTGGAGACGCGTCCCAATTGCCATGCCAAGACTCGAGGAGAATCCCGAGGTGTCCCTCGCACCTAGGCAGGAGTCCTGACGTCGCTGAACAAACACGTGTCTGGAAGGGCCCTCCCCGTCGTAACTCGAGAATATACCCCAGGTTCCGGCCTCAACTCGAGAAAAACCATGAGACTTCCCCCTCGCCGCGAGATGAGGCCCGATTCCCCTGTACTGCGTGCAGAGCAATTCCGTGTTCCACATCAAACGTGAAAGGAGCCTGGATTTCCTTGATGGCACTCCAGAGAAAACCCAAGATCACTGTCTCAAGTCTATTGGGATCCTGAGGTCACTGGAGCAACAAGAAAGGGCTCTGTGGACCCCAAATCAACTCGAGATGAGATCTTAGTCCCTGGCTTCGACTCAAGAGGAATACCAACTTTCCACAAGCACCTCAAGAGGAGGCTTCTCTCAGCTACAAGTATGTGAGAGGGACCCTGAGTTTGTGGCCTCAAGTGGAATGGACACCGAGATGCTCTGACTCGAAGTAAGGCCGGATATCCCTGCAGTGAATGAATGCAGGCTCGTCTTGCATCTCCCAAGACGAAGGGATGTCTGAAACCCCTGTGGAGAACACAGAGAAAGACCTAGTCCTCCGCTTCATCGCGATCGGAGGCCTCACATCCTTTGAATACTCGAGAGGTCCGCGGAGATCAATGGTTCCAAAGGAGACGATGCCTGACTCCTCTTGAAAATGGATAGGAGTCCCAGGATCCCTGTGGCATGTGGAAAGGGACCCTGGGTCTCCCGCCTCACGTGGAGACGCGTCCCAATTGCCATGCCAAGACTCGAGGAGAATCCCGAGGTGTCCCACGCACCTAGGCTGATTCCTGACGTCGCTGAACAAACACGTGTCTGGAAGGGCCCTCCCGGTCGTAACTCAAGAATACACCCCAGGATCCGGCCGCAACTCGAGAAAAACCATGAGACTTCCCCCTCGCCGCGAGATGAGGCCCGATTCCCCTGCACTGCATGCAGAGCAATTCCGTGTTCCACATCAAACGTGAAAGGAGCCTTGATTTCCTTGATGGCACTCCAGAGAAAACCCAAGATCACTGTCTCAATTCTAGAGGGATCCTGAGGTCACTGGAGCAACAGGAAAGGGCTCCGTGGAACACAAATCAACTCGAGATGAGAGCTTAGTCCCTGGCTTCGACTCAAGAGGAATACCAACTTTCCACAAGCACCTCAAGAAGAGGCTTCTCTCAGCTACATGTATGTGAGAGGGACCCTGAGTTTGTGGCCTCAAGTGGAATGGACACCGAGATGCTGTGACTCGAAGTAAGGCCGGATATCCCTGCAGTGAATTGAATGCAGGCTCGTCTTGCATCTCCCAAGTCGAAGGGATGTCTGAATCCCCTGTGGAGACCACAGAGAAAGACCTAGTCCTCCGCCTCAACACGACCGGAGGTCTGACATCCTTTGAGAACTCGAGAGGTCCGCGGAGATCAATGCTTCCAAAGGAGACGATGCCTGACTCCTCTTGAAAATGGATAGGAGTCCGAGGATCCCTGTGGCACGTGGAAAGGGACCCTGGGTCTCACGACTCACGTTTAGACTCATCCCAATTGCCATGCCAAGACTCGAGGAGATTCCCGAGGTGTCCCTCGCACCTAGCCAGGATCCTGACGTCACTGAACAAACACGTGTCTGGAAGGACCCTCCCCGTCCTAACTCGAGAATATACCACAGGTTCCGGCCGCAACTCGAGAAAAACCATGAGATTTCCCCCTCGCCGCGAGATGAGGCCCGATTCCCCTGCACTGCGTGCAGAGCAATTCCGTGTTCCACATCAAACGTGAAAGGAGCCTTGATTTCCTTGATGGCACTCCAGAGAAAACCCAAGATCACTGTCTCAAGTCTAGAGGGATCCTGAGGTCACTGGAGCAACACGAAAGGGCTCCGTGGACCCCACATCAACTCGAGATGAGAGCTTAGTCCCTGGCTTCGACTCAAGAGGAATACCAACTTTCCACAAGCACCTCAAGAGGAGGCTTCTCTCAGCTACTGGTATGTGAGAGGGACCCTAAGTTTGTGGCCTCAAGTGGAATGGACACCGAGATGCTCTGACTCGAAGTAAGGCCGGATATCCCTGCAGTGAATTGAATGCAGGCTCGTCTTGCATCTCCCAAGACGAAGGGATGTCTGAATCCCCTTTGGAGACGACAGAGAAGGACCTAGTCCTCCGCGTCATCCAGACCGGAGGCATCACATCCTTTGAAAAATTGAGAGGTCCGCTGAGATCAATACTTCCGAAGGAGACGATACCTGACTCCTCTTGAAAATGGATAGGAGTCCCAGGATCCCTGTGGCACGTGGAAAGGGACCCTGGGTCTCCCGCCTCACGTGGAGACGCGTCCCAATTGCCATGCCAAGACTCGAGGAGAATCCCGAGGTGTCCCTCGCACCTAGGCAGGAGTCCTGACGTCGCTGAACAAACACGTGTCTGGAAGGGCCCTCCCCGTCGTAACTCGAGAATATACCCCAGGTTCCGGCCGCAACTCGAGAAAAACCATGAGACTTCCCCCTCGCCGCGAGATGAGGCCCGATTCCCCTGCACTGCGGGCAGAGCAATTCCGTGTTCCACATCAAACGTGAAAGGAGCCTTGATTTCCTTGATGGCACTCCAGAGAAAACCCAAGATCACTGTTTCAAGTCTATTGGGATCCTGAGGTCACTGGAGCAACAAGAAAGGGCTCCGTGGACCCCAAATCAATTCGAGATGAGATCTTAGTCCCTGACTTCGACTCAAGAGGAATACCAACTTTCCACAAGAACCTCAAGAGGAGGCTTCTCTCAGCTACAGGTATGTGAGAGGGACCCTGAGTTTGTGGCCTCAAGTGGAATGGACACCGAGATGCTCTGACTCGAAGTAAGGCCGGATATCCCTGCAGTGAATGAATGCAGGCTCGTCTTGCATCTCCCAAGACGAAGGGATGTCTGAAACCCCTGTGGAGAACACAGAGAAAGACCTAGTATTCCGCTTCATCGCGATCGGAGGCCTCACATCCTTTGAATACTCGAGAGGTCCGCGGAGATCAATGTTTCCAAAGGAGACGATGCCTGACTCCTCTTGAAAATGGATAGGAGTCCCAGGATCCCTGTGGCATGTGGAAAGGGACCCTGGGTCTCCCGCCTCACGTGGAGACGCGTCCCAATTGCCATGCCAAGACTCGAGGAGAATCCCGAGGTGTCCCTCGCACCTAGGCAGGAGTCCTGACGTCGCTGAACAAACACGTGTCTGGAAGGGCCCTCCCGGTCGTAACTCAAGAATACACCCCAGGATCCGGCCGCAACTCGAGAAAAACCATGAGACTTCCCCCTCGCCGCGAGATGAGGCCCGATTCCCCTGCACTGCATGCAGAGCAATTCCGTGTTCCACATCAAACTTGAAAGGAGCCTTGATTTCCTTGATGGCACTCCAGAGAAAACCCAAGATCACTGTCTCAATTCTAGAGGGATCCTGAGGTCACTGGAGCAACACGAAAGGGCTCCGCGGACCCCAAATGAACTCGAGATGAGAGCTTAGTCCCTGGCTTCGACTCAAGAGGAATACCAACTTTCCACAAGCACTTCAAGAGGAGGATTCTCTGAGCTACAGGTATGTTAGAGGGCCCCTGAGTTTGTGGCCTTAAGTGGAATGGACACCGAGATGCTCTGACTCGAAGTAAGGCCGGATATCCCTGCAGTGAATTGAATGCAGGCTTGTCTTGCATCTCCCAAGACAAAGGGATGTCTGAATCCCCTGTGGAGACCACAGAGAAAGACCTAGTCCTCCGCCTCAACGCGACCGGAGGCCTCACATCCTTTGAAAACTCGAGAGGTCTGCGGAGATCAATGCTTCCAAAGGAGACGATGCCTGACTCCTCTTGAAAATAGATATTAGTCCCAGGATCCCTGCGGCACGTGAAAAGGGACCCTGGGTCTCCCAACTCACGTGGAGAGGCGTCCCAATTGCCATGCCAAGACTCGAGGAGAATCCCGAGGTGTCCCTCGCACCTAGGCAGGAGTCCTGACGTCGCTGAACAAACACGTGTCTGGAAGGGCCCTCCCCGTCGTAACTCGAGAATATACCCCAGGTTCCGGCCGCAACTCGACAAAAACCATGAGACTTCCCCCTCGCAGCGAGATGAGGCCCGATTCCCCTGCACTGCGTGCAGAGCAATTCCGTGCTCCACATCAAATGTGAAAGGAGCCTTGATTTCCTTGATGGCACTCCAGAGAAAACCCAAGATCACTGTCTCAAGTCTAGAGGGATCTTGAGGTCACTGGAGCAACAGGAAAGGGCTCCGTGGACCCCAAATCAACTCGAGATGAGAGCTTAGTCCCTGGCTTCGACTCAAGAGGAATACCAACTTTCCTCAAGCACCTCAAGAGGAGGCTTCTCTCAGATACAGGTATGTGAGAGGGCCCATGAGTTTGTGGCCTCAAGTGGAATGGACACCGAGATGCTCTGACTCGAAGTAAGGCCGGATATCCCTGCAGTGAATTGAATGCAGGCTCGTCTTGCATCTCCCAAGACGAAGGGATGTCTGAATCCCCTGTGGAGACCACAGAGAAAGACCTAGTCCTCCGCTTCATCGCGATCGGAGGCCTCACATGCTTTGAATACTCGAGAGGTCCGCTGAGATCAATGCTTCCAAAGGAGACGATGCCTGACTCCTCTTGAAAATGGATAGGAGTCCCAGGATCCCTGTGGCATGTGGAAAGGGACCCTGGGTCTCCCGCCTCACGTGGAGACGCGTCCCAATTGCCATGCCAAGACTCGAGGAGAATCCCGAGGTGTCCCACGCACCTAGGCAGGAGTCCTGACGTCGCTGAACAAACACGTGTCTGGAAGGGCCCTCCCGGTCGTAACTCAAGAATACACCCCAGGATCCGGCCGCAACTCGAGAAAAACCATGAGACTTCCCCCTCGCCGCGAGATGAGGCCCGATTCCCCTGCACTGCATGCAGAGCAATTCCGTGTTCCACATCAAACGTGAAAGGAGCCTTGATTTCCTTGATGGCACTCCAGAGAAAACCCAAGATCACTGTCTCAAGTCTAGAGGGATCCTGAGGTCACTGTAGCAGCACGAAAGGGCTCCGTGGACCCCATATCAACTCGAGATGAGAGCTTAGTCCCTGGCTTCGACTCAAGAGGAATACCAACTTTCCCCAAGCACCTCAAGTGGAGGCTTCTCTCAGCTACATGTATGTGAGAGGGACCCTGAGTTTGTGGCCTCAAGTGGAATGGACACCGAGATGCTCTGACTCGAAGTAAGGCTGGATATCCCTGCAGTGAATTGAATGCAGGCTCGTCTTGCATCTCCGAAGACGAAGGGATGTCTGAATCCCCTGTGGAGACCACAGAGAAAGACCGAGTTCTCCGCCTCATCGCGACCGGTGGCCTCACATCCTTTGAAAACTCGAGAGGTCCGCGGAGATCAATGCTTCCAAAGGAGACGATGCCTGACTCCTCTTGAAAATGGATAGGAGTCCCAGGATCCCTGTGGCACGTGGAAAGGGACCCTGGGTCTCCCGCCTCACGTGGAGACGCGTCCCAATTGCCATGCCAAGACTCAAGGAGAATCCCGAGGGGTCCCTCGCACCTAGGCAGGATTCCTGACGTCGCTGAACAAACACGTGTCTGGAAGGGCCCTCCCCGTCGTAACTGGAGAATATACCCCAGGATCCGGCCGCAACTCGAGAAAAACCATGAGACTTCCCCCTTGCCGTGAGATGAGGCCCGATTCCCCTGCACTGCGTGCAGAGCAATTCCGTGTTCCACATCAAACGTGAAAGGAGCCTTGATTTCCTTGATGGCACTCCAGAGAAAACCCAAGATCACTGTCTCAAGTCTAGAGGGATCCTGAGGTCACTGGAGCAACACGAAAGGGCTCCGTGGACCCCAAATCAACTCGAGATGAGAGCTTAGTCCCTGGCTTCGACTCAAGAGGAATACCAACTTTCCACAAGCACCTCAAGAGCAGGCTTCTCTCAGCTACAGGTATGTGAGAGGGACCCTGAGTTTGTGGCCTCAAGTGGAATGGACACCGAGATGCTCTGACTCGAAGTAAGGCCGGATATCCCTGCAGTGAATTGAATGCAGGCTCGTCGTGGATCTCCCAAGACGAAGGGATGTCTGAATCCCCTGTGGAGACCACAGACAAAGACCTAGATCTCCGCCTCAACACGACCGGAGGCGTCACATACTTTGAAAACTCGAGAGGTCCGCGGAGATCAATGCTTGTAAAGGAGACGATGCCTGACTCCTCTTGAAAATGGATAGGAGTCCAAGAATCCCTGTGGCACGTGGAAAGGGACCCTGGATCTCCCGCCTCACGTGGAGACTTGTCCTAATTGCCATGCCAAGACTCGAGGAGAATGCCGAGGTGTCCCTCGCACCTAGGCAGGAATCCTGACCTCGCAGAACAAACACGTGTCTGGAAAGGCCCTCCCCGTCGTAACTCGAGAATATACCCCATGTTCCGGCTGCAACTCGAGAAACATCATGAGACTTCCCCCTCGCCTTGAGATGAGGCCCGATTCCCCAGCACTGCGTGCAGACCAATTCCGTGTTCCACATCAAACGTGAAAAGATTCTTGATTTCCTTGATGGCACTCCAAAGAAAAGCCAAGATCACTGTCTCAAGTCTAGAGGGATCCTGAGGTCACTGTAGCAACAAGAAAGAGCTGCGTGGACCACAAATCAACTCGAGAGGAGAGCTTCGTCCCTGGCTTCGACTCAAGAGGAATACCAACTTTCCACAAGCACCTCAAGAGGAGGCCTCTCTCAGTTACAGGTATGTGAGAGGGACCCTGAGTTTGTGGCCTCAAGTGGAATGGACACCGAGATGCTCTGACTCGAAGTAAGGGCAGATATCCATGCAGAGAATTGAATGCATGCTCGTCTTGAATCTCCCAAGACGAAGGGATGACTGAATCCCCTGTGGAGACCACAGACAAAGACTTAGTTCTCCGCCTCATCGCGACCGGAGGCCTCACATCCTTTGAAAACTCGAGAGGTCCACGGAGATAATGCTTCCGAAGGAGACGATGCCTGAATCCTCTTCAAAATGGATAGGAGTCCCAGGATCCCTGTGGCACGTGGAAAGGGACCCTGGGTCTCCCGCCTCAGGTGGAGACGCGTCCCAATTGCCATGCCAAGACTCGAGGAGAATCCCGATGTGTCCCTCGCTCCTAGGCAGGAGTCCTGATGTCGCTGAACAAACACGTGTCTGGAAGGGCCCTCCCCGTCGTAACTCGAGAATATACTCCAGGTTCCGGCCGCAACTCGAGAAAAACCATGAGACTTCCCCCTCGCCGTGACATGAGACCCGATTCCCCTGCACTGCATGCAGAGCAATTCCGTATTCCACATCAAACGTGAAAGGAGCCTTGATTTCCTTGATGGCACTCCAGAGAAAAGCCAAGATCACTGTCTCAAGTCTAGAGGGATCCTGAGGTCACTGTAGCAACACGAAAGGGCTCTGTGGACCCCAAATCAACTCGAGATGAGAGCTTAGTCCCTGGCTTCGACTCAAGAGGAATGCAAACTTTCCACAAGCACCTCAAGAGGAGGCTTCTCTCAGCTACAGGTATGTGAGAGGGACCCTGAATTTGTGGCCTCAAGTGGAATGGACACCGAGATGCTCTGACTCGAAGTAAGACCAGATATCCCTGCAGTGAATTGAATGCAGGCTCGTCTTGGATCTCCCAAGACGAAGGGATGTCTGAATCCCCTGTGGAGACCACAGAGAAAGACCTAATTCTCCGCCTCATCGCGAGCTGAGGCCTCACATCCTTTGAAAACTCGAGAGGTCCGCGGAGATCAATGCTTCCAAAGGAGACGATGCCTGACTACTCTTGAAAATGGATCGGAGTCCCAGGATCCCTGTGGCACGTGGAAAGGGACCCTGGGTCTCCCGCCTCACGTGGAGACGCCTCCCAATTGCCATGCCAAGACTCGAGGAGAATCCCGAGGTGTCCCTCGCTCCTAGGCAGGAGTCCTGACATCGCTGAACAAACACGTGTCTGGAAGGGCGCTCCCCGTCGAAACTCGAGAATATACCCCAGGTTCCGGCCGCAACTCGAGAAAAACCATGAGACTTCCCCCTCGCCGCGACATGAGGCCCGATTCCCCTGCACTGCAGGCAGAGCAATTCCGTGTTCCACATCAAACGTGAAAGGAGCCTTGATTTCCTTGATGGCACTCCAGAGAAAACCCAAGATCACTGTCTCAAGTCTAGAGGGATCCTGAGGTCACTGGAGCAACACGAAAGGTCTCCGTGGACCCCAAATCAACTCGAGATGAGAGCTTAGTCCCTGGCTTCGACTCAAGAGGAATACCAACTTTCCTCAAGCACCTCAAGAGGAGGCTTCTCTCAGCTACAGGTATGTGAGAGGACCCCTGAGTTTGTGGCCTCAAGTGGAATGGACACCGAGATGCTCTGACTCGAAGTAAGGCCGGATATCCCTGCCGTGAATTGAATGCAGGCTCGTCTTGGATCTCCCAAGACGAAGGGATGTCTGAATCCCCTGTGGAGACCACAGAGAAAGACCTAATTCTCCGCCTCATCGCGAGCTAAGGCTTCACATCCTTTGAAAACTCGAGAGGTCCGCGGAGATCAATGCTTCCAAAGGAGACGATGCCTGACTCCTCTTGAAAATGGATAGGAGTCCCAGGATCCCTGTGGCACGTGGAAAGGGACCCTGGGTCTCCCGCCTCACGTGGAGACGTCTCTCAATTGCCATGCCAAGACTCGAGGAGAATCCCAAGGTGTCCCTCGCTCCTAGGCAGGAGTCCTGACTTCGCTGAACAAACACGTGTCTGGAAGGGCCCTCCCCGTCGTAACTCGAGAATATACTCCAGGTTCCGGCGGCAACTCGAGAAAAACCATGAGACTTCCCCCTCGCCGTGACATGAGGCCCGATTCCCCTGCACTGCCTGCAGAGTAATTCCGTGTTCCACATCAAACGTGAAAGGAGCCTTGATTTCCTTGATGGCACTCCAGAGAAAACCCAAGATCACTGTCTCAAGTCAAGAGGGATCCTGAGGTCACTGTAGCAACACGAAAGGGCTCTGTGGACCCCAAATCAACTCGAGATGAGAGCTTAGTCCCTGGCTTCGACTCAAGAGGAATGCCAACTTTCCACAAGCACCTCAAGAGGAGGCTTCTCTCAGCTACAGGTATGTGAGAGGGACCCTGAGTTTGTGGCCTCAAGTGGAATGGACACCGAGATGCTCTGACTCGAGGTAAGGCCGGATATCCCTGCAGTGAATTGAATTCAGGCTCGTCTTGCATCTCCCAAGACGAAGGGTTTTCTGAATCCCCTGTGGAGACCACAGAGAAAGACCTAGTCCTCCACCTCAACGCGACCGGAGGCCTCACATCCTTTGAAAACTCGAGAGGTCCGCGGAGATCAGTGCTTCCAAAGGAGACGATGCCTGCCTCCTCTTGAAAATGGATAGGAGTCCCAGGATCCCTGTGGCACGTGGAAAGGGACCCTGGGTCTCCCGCCTCACGTGGAGACGCGTCCCAATTGCCATGCCAAGACTCGAGGAGAATCCCGAGGTGTTCCTCGCACCTAGGCAGGAATCCTGACGTCGCTGAACAAACACGTGTCTGCAAGGGCCCTCCCCGTCGTAACTCGAGAATATACCCCCGGTTCCGGCCACAACTCGAGAAAAACCATGAGACTTCCAGCTCGCCGCGAGATGAGGCCTGATTCCCCTGCACTGCGTGCAGAGCAATTCCGTGTTCCACATCAAACGTGAAAGGAGCCTTGATTTCCTTGATGGCACTCCAGAGAAAACCCAAGATCACTGTCTCAAGTCTAGAGGGATCCTGAGGTCACTGGAGCAACACGAAAGGGCTCCGTGGACCCCAAATCAACTCGAGATGAGAGCTTAGTCCCTGGCTTCGACTCAAGAGGAATTCCAACGTTCCATAAGCACCTCAAGAGGAGGCTTCTCTCAGCCACAGGTATGTGACAGGGACACTGAGTTTGTGGCCTCATGTGGAATGGACAACGAGATGCACTGATTCGAAGTAAGGCCGGATATCCCTGCAGTGAATTGAATGCAGGCTCGTCTTGCATCTCCCAAGACGAAGGGATGTCTGAATCCCCTGTGGAGACCACAGAGAAAGACCTAGTTCTCCGCCTCATCGCGACCGGAGGCTCACATCCTTTGAAAACTCGAGAGGTCCGCGGAGATCAATGCTTCCAAAGGAGACGATGCCTGACTACTCTTGAAAATGGATCGGAGTCCCAGGATCCCTGTGGCACGTGGAAAGGGACCCTGGGTCTCCCGCCTCACGTGGAGACGCCTCCCAATTGCCATGCCAAGACTCGAGGAGAATCCCGAGGTGTCCCTCGCTCCTAGGCAGGAGTCCTGACATCGCTGAACAAACACGTGTCTGGAAGGGCGCTCCCCGTCGAAACTCGAGAATATACCCCAGGTTCCGGCCGCAACTCGAGAAAAACCATGAGACTTCCCCCTCGCCGCGACATGAGGCCCGATTCCCCTGCACTGCAGGCAGAGCAATTCCGTGTTCCACATCAAACGTGAAAGGAGCCTTGATTTCCTTGATGGCACTCCAGAGAAAACCCAAGATCACTGTCTCAAGTCTAGAGGGATCCTGAGGTCACTGGAGCAACACGAAAGGTCTCCGTGGACCCCAAATCAACTCGAGATGAGAGCTTAGTCCCTGGCTTCGACTCAAGAGGAATACCAACTTTCCTCAAGCACCTCAAGAGGAGGCTTCTCTCAGCTACAGGTATGTGAGAGGACCCCTGAGTTTGTGGCCTCAAGTGGAATGGACACCGAGATGCTCTGACTCGAAGTAAGGCCGGATATCCCTGCCGTGAATTGAATGCAGGCTCGTCTTGGATCTCCCAAGACGAAGGGATGTCTGAATCCCCTGTGGAGACCACAGAGAAAGACCTAATTCTCCGCCTCATCGCGAGCTAAGGCTTCACATCCTTTGAAAACTCGAGAGGTCCGCGGAGATCAATGCTTCCAAAGGAGACGATGCCTGACTCCTCTTGAAAATGGATAGGAGTCCCAGGATCCCTGTGGCACGTGGAAAGGGACCCTGGGTCTCCCGCCTCACGTGGAGACGTCTCTCAATTGCCATGCCAAGACTCGAGGAGAATCCCAAGGTGTCCCTCGCTCCTAGGCAGGAGTCCTGACTTCGCTGAACAAACACGTGTCTGGAAGGGCCCTCCCCGTCGTAACTCGAGAATATACTCCAGGTTCCGGGGGCAACTCGAGAAAAACCATGAGCCTTCCCCCTCGCCGTGACATGAGGCCCGATTCCCCTGCACTGCCTGCAGAGTAATTCCGTGTTCCACATCAAACGTGAAAGGAGCCTTGATTTCCTTGATGGCACTCCAGAGAAAACCCAAGATCACTGTCTCAAGTCAAGAGGGATCCTGAGGTCACTGTAGCAACACGAAAGGGCTCTGTGGACCCCAAATCAACTCGAGATGAGAGCTTAGTCCCTGGCTTCGACTCAAGAGGAATGCCAACTTTCCACAAGCACCTCAAGAGGAGGCTTCTCTCAGCTACAGGTATGTGAGAGGGACCCTGAGTTTGTGGCCTCAAGTGGAATGGACACCGAGATGCTCTGACTCGAGGTAAGGCCGGATATCCCTGCAGTGAATTGAATTCAGGCTCGTCTTGCATCTCCCAAGACGAAGGGTTTTCTGAATCCCCTGTGGAGACCACAGAGAAAGACCTAGTCCTCCACCTCAACGCGACCGGAGGCCTCACATCCTTTGAAAACTCGAGAGGTCCGCGGAGATCAGTGCTTCCAAAGGAGACGATGCCTGCCTCCTCTTGAAAATGGATAGGAGTCCCAGGATCCCTGTGGCACGTGGAAAGGGACCCTGGGTCTCCCGCCTCACGTGGAGACGCGTCCCAATTGCCATGCCAAGACTCGAGGAGAATCCCGAGGTGTTCCTCGCACCTAGGCAGGAATCCTGACGTCGCTGAACAAACACGTGTCTGCAAGGGCCCTCCCCGTCGTAACTCGAGAATATACCCCCGGTTCCGGCCACAACTCGAGAAAAACCATGAGACTTCCAGCTCGCCGCGAGATGAGGCCTGATTCCCCTGCACTGCGTGCAGAGCAATTCCGTGTTCCACATCAAACGTGAAAGGAGCCTTGATTTCCTTGATGGCACTCCAGAGAAAACCCAAGATCACTGTCTCAAGTCTAGAGGGATCCTGAGGTCACTGGAGCAACACGAAAGGGCTCCGTGGACCCCAAATCAACTCGAGATGAGAGCTTAGTCCCTGGCTTCGACTCAAGAGGAATTCCAACGTTCCATAAGCACCTCAAGAGGAGGCTTCTCTCAGCCACAGGTATGTGACAGGGACACTGAGTTTGTGGCCTCATGTGGAATGGACAACGAGATGCACTGATTCGAAGTAAGGCCGGATATCCCTGCAGTGAATTGAATGCAGGCTCGTCTTGCATCTCCCAAGACGAAGGGATGTCTGAATCCCCTGTGGAGACCACAGAGAAAGACCTAGTTCTCCGCCTCATCGCGACCGGAGGCTCACATCCTTTGAAAACTCGAGAGGTCCGCGGAGATCAATGCTTCCAAAGGAGACGATGCCTGACACCTCTTGAAAATGGATAGGTGTCCCAGGATCCCTGTGGCACGTAGAAAGGGACCCTGGGTCTCCCGCCTCACGTGGAGACGCGTCCAATTGCCATGCCAAGACTCGAGGAGAATCCCGAGGTGTCCCTCGAACCTAGGCCCGAGTCCTGACGTCGCTGAACTAACACGTGTCTGGAAGGGCCCTCCCCGTCGTAACTCGAGAATATATCCCAGGTTCCGGCCGCAACTAGAGAAAAACCATGAGACTTCCCACTCGCCGCGAGATGAGGCCCGATTCCCCTGCACTGCGTGCAGAGCAATTCCGTGTTCCACATCAAACGTGAAAGGAGCCTTGATTTCCTTGGTGGCACTCCAAAGAAAACCCAAGATCACTGTCTCAAGTCTAGAGGGATCCTGAGATCACTGGAGCAACACCAAAGGTCTGGGTGGACCCCAAATCAACTCGAGATGAGATCTTACTCCCTGGCTTCGACTCAAGAGGAATACCAACTTTCCACAAGCACCTCAAGAGGAGGCTTCTCTCAGCTACAGGTATGTGAGAGGGACCCTGAATGTGTGGCCTAAAGTGGAATGGACACCGAGATGCTCTGACTCGAAGTAAGGCCGGATATCCCTTCAGTGAATTGAATGCCGGCTGGTCTTGAATCTCCCAAGTCGAAGGGATGTCTGAATCCCCTGTGGAGACCACAGAGAAAGACCTAGTTCTCCGCCTCATCGCGAACGGAGGCCTCACATCCTTTGAAAACTCAAGAGGTCCGCGGAGCTCAATGCTTCCAAAGGAGACGATGCCTGACTCCTCTTGAAAATGGTTAGGAGTCCGAGGATCTGTGTGGCACGTGGAAAGGGACACTGGGTCTCCCGCCTCACGTGGAGAGGCGTCCCAATTGCCATGCCAAGACTCGAGGAGAATCCCGAAGTGTCCCTCGCACCTAGGCAGGAGTCCTGACATCGCTGAACAAACACGTGTCTGGAAGGGCCCTCCCTATCGTAACTCGAGAATATACCTCAGGTTCCGGCCGCAACTCGAGAAAAACCATGAGACTTCCCACTCGCCGTGAGATGAGGCCCGATTCCCCTGCACTGCGTGCAGAGCAGTTCCGTGTTCCACATCAAACGTGAAAGGAGCCTTGATTTCCTTGAGGTCACTCCAGAGAAAACCCAAGATCACTGTCTCAAGTCTAGAGGGATCCTGAGGTCACTGGAGCAACACGAAAGGGCTATGTGGACCCCAAATCAACTCGAGATGAGAGCTTAGTCCCTGGCTTCGACTCAAGAGGAATACCAACTTTCCACAAGCACCTCAAGAGGAGGCTTCTCTCAGCTACCGGTATGCGAGAGGGACCCTGAGTGTGTGGCCTCAAGTGGAATGGACACCGAGATGCTCTGACTCGAACTAAGGCTGGATATCCTTGCAGTGAATTGAATGCAGGCTCGTCTTGCATCTCCCAAGACGAAGGGGTGTCTGAATCCCCTGTGGAGACCACAGAGGAAGACCTAGTTCTCCGCCTCATCGCGACCGGAGGCCTCACATCCTTTGAAAACTCGAGAGGTCCGCGGAGATCAATGCTTCCAAAGGAGACGATGCCTGACTCCTCTTGAAAATGGATAGGAGTCCCAGGATCCCTGTGGCACGTGGAAAGGGACCCTGGGTCTCCCGCCTCACGTGGAGACGCGTCCCAATTGCCATGCCAAGACTCGAGGATAATCCTGAGGTGTCCCTCGCACCTAGGCAGGAGTCCTGACGTCGCTGAACAAACACGTGTCTGGAAGGGCCCTCCCCGTCTTAACTCGAGAATATACCACAGGTTCCGGCCGCAACTCGAGAAAAACCATGAGACTTCCCCCTCGCCGCGAGATGAGGCCCGATTCCCCTGCACTGCGTGCAGAGCAATTCCGTGTTCCACATCAAAAATGAAAGGATCCTTGATTTCCTTGATGGCACTCCAGAGAAAACCCAAGATCACTGGCTCTAGTCTAGAGGGATCCTGAGGTCACTGGAGCAACACGAAAGGGCTCTGTGGACCCCAAATCAACTCGAGATGAGAGCTTAGTCCCTGGCTTCGACTCAAGAGGAATACCAACTTTCCACAAGCACCTCAAAAGGAGGCTTCTCTCAGCTACAAGTATATGAGAGGGACCCTGAGTTTGTGGCCTCAAGTGGAATGGACACCGAGATGCTCTGACTCGAAGTAAGGCAGGATATCCCTGCAGTGAATTGAATCCAGGCTCGTCTTGCATCTCCCAAGAAGAAGGGATGTCTGAATCCCCTGTGGAGACCACAGAGAAAGACCTAGTCTCCGCCTCATCGAGACTGGAGGCCTCACATCCTTTGAAAACTCGAGAGGTCCGCGGAGATCAATGCTTCCAAAGGAGACGATGCCTGACTCCTCTTGAAAATGGATAGGAGTCCCAGGATCCCTGTGGCACGTGGGAAGGGACCCTGGGTCTCCCGCCTCACGTGGATACGCGTCCCAATTGCCATGCCAAGACTCGAGGAGAATCCCGAGGTGTCCCTCGCACCTTGGCAGGAGTCCTGACGTCGCTGAACAAACACGTGTCTGGAAGGGCCCTCCCCGTCGTAACTCGCGAATATACCCCAGGTTCCGGCCGCAACTCGAGAAAAACCGTGAGACTTCCCCCTCGCCAGGAGATGAGGCCCGATTCCCCTGCACTGCATGCACAGCAATTCCGTATCCCAGATCAAACGTGAAAAGAGCCTTGATTTCCTTGATGGCACTCCAGAGAAAACCCAAGATCACAGACTCAAGTCTAGAGGGATCCTGAGGTCACTGGAGCAACACGAAAGGGCTCCGTGGACCCCAAATCAACTCGAGATGAGAGCTTAGTCCCTGGCTTCGACTCAAGAGGAATACCAACTTTCCACAAGCACCTCAAGAGGAGGCTTCTCTCAGCTACAGGTATGTGAGAGGGACCCTGAATTTGTGGCCTGAAGTGGAATGGACACCGAGATGCTCTGACTCGAAGTAAGGCCGGATATCCCTGCAGTGAATTGAATGCAGGCTCGCCTTGCATCTCCCAAGACGAAGGGTTGTCTGAATCCCCTGTGGAGACCACAGAGAAAGACCTAGTCCTCCGCCTCATCCCGACCGGAGGCCTCACATCCTTTGAAAACTCGAGAGGTCCGCGGAGATCAATGCTTCCAAAGGAGACGATGCCTGACTCCTCTTGAAAATGGATAGGAGTCCCAGGATCCCTGCGGCACGTGGAAAGGAACACTGGGTCTCCCGCCTCATGTGGAGACGCGTCCCAATTGCCATGCGAAGACTCGAGGAGAATCCCGAGGTGTCCCTCGCACCTAGGCTGGAGTCCTGACGTCGCTGAACAAACACGTGTCTGGAAGGGCCCGCCCCGTCGTAACTCGAGAATATACCCCAGGTTCCGGCCGCAACTCGAGAAAAACCGTGAGACTTCCCCCTCGCCGCGAGATGAGGCCCGATTCCCCTGCACTGCGTGCAGAGCAATTCCGTGTTCCACATCAAACGTGAAAGGAGCCTTGATTTCCTTGATGGCACTCCAGAGAAACCCCAAGATCACTGTCTCAAGTCTAGAGGGATCCTGAGGTCACTGTAGCAAGAAGAAAGGGCTCCGTGGACCCCAAATCAACTCGAGATGAGAGCTCAGTCCCTGGCTGTGACTCAAGAGGAATACCAACTTTCCACAAGCACCTCAAGAGGAGGCTTGTCTCAGCTACAGGAATGTGAGAGGGACTCTGAGTTTTTGGCCTCAAGTGGAATGGACACCGAGCAGCTCTGACTCGAAGTAAGGCCGGATATCCCTGCAGTGAATTGAATGCAGGCTCGTCTTGCATCTCCAAAGACGAAGGGATGTCTGAATCCCCAGTGGAGACCACAGAGAAAGACCTAGTTCTCTGCCTCATCGCGACCGGAGGCCTCACATCCTTTGAAAATTCGAGAGGTCCGCGGAGATCAATGCTTCCAAAGGAGACGATTCTTGAGTCCTCTTGGAAATGGATAGGATTCCCCGGATCCCTATGGCAAGTGCAAAGGGACCCTGCGTCTCCCGCCTCATGTGGAGACGCGACCCAAATGCCATTCCAAGACTCGAGGAGAATCCCGAGTTGTCCCTCGCACCTAGGCAGGAGTCCTGACGTCGCTGAACAAACACGTGTCTGGAAGGGCCCTCCCCGTCGTAACTCGCGAATATACCCCAGGTTCCGGCCGCAACTCGAGAAAAACCATGAGACTTCCCCCTCGCCAGGAGATGAGTCCCGATTCCGCTACACTGCGTGCAGAGCAATTCCGTATCCCACATCAAACGTGAAAAGAGCCTTGATTTCCTTGATGGCACTCCAGAGAAAACCCAAGATCACTGTCTCAAGTCTAGAGGGATCCTGAGGTCACTGTATCAACACGAAAGGGCTGTGCAGACCCAAATCATATCGAGATGAGAGGTTAGTCCCTGGCTTCGACTCAAGAGGAATACCAACTTTCCACAAGCACCTCAGGGGAGGCTTCTCTCAGCTACAGGTATGTGAGAGGGACCCTGAGTTTGTGGCCTCAAGTGGAATGGACACCGAGATGCTCTGACTCGAAGTAAGGCCGGATATCCCTGCAGTGATTTGAATGCAGGCTCGTCTTGCATCTCCCAAGACAAAGGGATGTCTGCATCCCCTGTGGAGACCAGAGAGAAAGACCTAGTTCTCCGCCTCATCGCGACCGGAGGCCTCACATCCTTTGAAAACTCGAGAGGTCCGTGGAGATCAATGCTTCCAAAGAGATGATGCCTGACTCCCCTCGAAAATGGATAGGAGTCCAGGGATCACTGTGGCATGTGAAAAGGGAACCTGGGTCTCCCGCCTCATGAAAGACGCGTCCCAAATGCCATGCCAAGACTCGAGGAGAATCCCGAGGTGTCCCTCGCACCTAGGCAGGTGTCCTGACGTTGCTGAACAAATAAATATCTGGAATTGCCCTCCCAGTCGTAACTCGAGAATATACCCCAGGTTCCGGCCGCAAATCGAGAAAAACCATGAGACTTCCCCCTCACGGCGAGATGAGGCCCGATTCCCCTGCAATGTGTGCAGAGCAATTCCGTGTTCCACATCAAACGTGAAAGGAGCCTTGATTTTCTTGATGGCACTCCAGAGAAAACCCAAAATCACTGTCTCAAGTCTAGAGGGATCCTGAGGTCACTGGAGCAACACGAAATGGCCCCGTGGACCCCAAATCAACTCGAGATGAGAGCTTAGTCCCTGGCTTCGACTCAAGAGGAATACTAACTTTCCACAAACACCTCAAGAGGAGGCTTCTCTCAGCTACAGGTATGTGAGAGGGACCCTGAGTTTGTGGCCTCAAGTGGAATGGACACCGAGATGCTCCGACTCGAATTAAGGCCGGATATCACTGCAGTGAATTGAATGCAGGCTCGTCTAGCATTTCCCAAGACGAAGGGATGTCTGAATCGCCTGTGGAAACGACAGAGGAAGACCTAATTCTCCGCCTCATCGCGACCGGAGTCCTCACATCCTTTGAAAACTCGAGAGGTTCGCGGAGATCAATGCTTCCAAAGGAGACGATGCCTGACTCCTCTTGAAAATGGATTGGAGTCCCAGGAGCCATGTGGCACCTGGAAAGGGACACTGGGTCTCCCGCCTCACGTGGAGACGCGTCCCAATTGCCATGCCAAGACTCGAGTAGAATCCCGAGCTGTCCTTCGCACCTAGGCAGGAGTCCTGACGTCGCTGAACAAACACGTGTCTGGAAGGGCCCTCCCCGTCGTAACTCGAGAATATACCCCAGGTTCCGGCCGCAACTGGAGAAAAACCTTGAGACTTCACCCGCGCCGCGAGATGAGGCCCGATTCCCCTGCACTGCGTGCAGAGCAATTCTGTGTTCCACATCAAACGTGAAAGGAGCCTTGATTTCCTTGATGGCACTCCAGAGAAAACCCAAGATCACTCTCTCAAGTCTAGAGGGATCCTGAGGTCACTGTAGCAACACGAAAGGGCTCCGTGGACCCCAAATCAACTCGAGATGAGAGCTTAGTCCTTGGCTTCGACTCAAGAGGAACACCAACTTTCCACAAGCACCTCAAGAGGAGGCTTCTCTCAGCTACAGGTATGTGACAGGGACCCTGAGTTTGTGGCCTCAAGTGGAATGGACACCGAGATGCTCTGACTTGAAGTAAGGCCGGATATCCCTGCAGTGAATTGAATGCAGGCTCGTCTTGCATCTCCCAAGACGAAGGGATGTCTGAATCCCCTGTGGAGACCACAGAGAAAGACCTAGTCCTCCACCTCAACGCGACCGGAGGCCTCACATCCTTTGAAAACTCGAAAGGTCTGCTGAGATCAATGCTTCCAAAGGAGACGATGCCTGACTCCTCTTGAAAATGGATAGGAGTCCCAGGATCCCTGTGGCACGTGGAAAGGGACACAAGTTCCCCCGCCTCACGTGGAGACGCGTCCCAATTGCCATGCCAAGACTCGAGGAGAATCCCGAGGTGTCTCTCGCACCTAGGCAGGAGTCCTGACGTCGCTCAACAAACACGTGTCTGGAAGGGCCCTCCCCGTCGTAACTCGAGAATATTCCCCAGGTTCCGGCCGCAACTTGAGAAAAACCATGAGACTTCCCCTTACCGCGAGATGAGGCCCGATTCCCCTGCACTGCTTGCAGAGCAATTCCGTGTTCCACATCAAACGTGAAAGGAGCCTTGATTTCCTTGATGGCACTCCAGAGAAAACCCAAGATCACTGTCTCAAGTCTAGAGGGATCCTGAGGTCATTGGAGCAACACCAAAGGGCTCCGTGGACCCCAAATCAACTCGAGATGAGAGCTTAGTCCCTGGCTTCGACTCAAGAGGAATACCAACTTTCCACAAGCACCTTAAGAGGAGGCTTCTCTCAGCTACAGGTATGTGAGAGGGACCATTAGTTTGTGGCCTCAAGTGGAATGGACACCGAGATGCTCTGACTTGAAGTAAGGCCAGATATCCCTGCAGTGAATTGAATGCAGGCTCGTCTTGCATCTCCCAAGATGAAGGGATGTCTGAATCCCCTGTGGAGACAAAAGAGGAAGACCTAGTCTTCCGCCTCATCGCGACCAGAGGCCTCACATCCTTTGAAAATTCGAGAGGTCTGCGGAGATCAATGCTTCCAAAGGAGACGATGCCTGACTCCTCTTGAAAATGGATAGGAGTCCCAGGATCGCTGTCGCACGTGGAAAGGGACCCTGGGTCCCCGCCTCACGTGGGGACGCGTCCCAAATGCCATGCCAAGACTCGAGGAGAATCCAGAGGTTCCCTCGCACCTAGACACGAGTCCTGACGTCGCTGAATAAACACGTGTCTGGAAGGGCCCTCCCCGTCGTAACTCGAGAATTTACCCCAGGTTCCGGCCGCACCTTGAGAAAAACCATGAAACATCCCTCTTGCCGCGAGATCAAGCCCGATTCCCCTGCACTGCGTGCAGAGCAATTCCGTATCCCATATCAAACTTGAAATGAGGCTTGATTTCCTTGATGGCACTCCAGAGAAAACCCAAGATCACTGTCTGAAGTCTAGAGGGATCCTGAGGTCACTGTAGCAACACGAAAGGGCTCCGTGGACCCCAAATCAACTCGGATGAGAGCTTAGTCCCTGGCTTCGACTCAAGAGGAATACCAACTTTCCACAAGCACCTCAAGAGGAGGCTTCTCTCAGCTACAGGTATGTGAGAGGGACCCTGATTTTGTGGCCTCAAGTGGAATGGACACCGAGATGCTCTGACTCGAGGTAAGGCCGAATATCCCTGCAGTGAATTGAATGCAGGGTCGTCTTGCATCTCCCAAGACGAAGGGATGTCTGAATCCCCTGTGGAGACCACAGAGAAAGACCGAGTTCTCCACCTCATCGCGACCGGAGGCCTCAAATCCTTTGAAAACTCGAGAGGTCCGCGGAGATCAATGCTACCAAAGGAGAAGATGCCTGACTCCTCTTGAAAATGGATAGGAGTCCCAGGATCCGTGTGGCACGTGGAAAGGGACCCTGGGTCTCCCGCCTCACGTGGAAACGCGTCCCAATGGCAATGCCAAGACTCGAGGAGAATCCCGAGGTGTCCCTGGCACCTAGGCAGGCGTCCTGACGCGCTGAACAAACACGTGTCTGGAAGGGCCCTCCCCGTAGTAACTTGAGAATGTACCCCAGGTTCCGGCCGCAACTCGAGAAAAATCATGAGACTTCCCCCTCGCCGCGAGATGAGGCCCGATTCCCCTGCACTGTGTGCAGAGCAATTCCGTGTTCCACATCAAACGTGAAAGGAGCCTTGATTTCCTTGATGGCACTCCAGAGAAAACCCAAAATCACTGTCTCAAGTCTAGAGAGATCCTGAGGTCACTGTAGCAACACGAAAGGGCTCCAGGGACCCTAAATCAACTCGTGATGAGAGCTTAGTCCCTGGCTTCGACTCAAGGGGAATACCAACTTTCCACAAGCACCTCAAGAGGAGGCTTCTCTCAGCTACAGGTATGTGAGAGGGACCCTGAGTTTGTGGCCTCAAGTAGAATGGACACCGAGATGCTCTGACTCGAAGTAAGGCCGGATATCCCTGCAGTGAATTGAATGCAGGCTCGTCTTGCATCTCCCAAGACGAAGGGGTGTCTGAATCCCTTGTGGAGACCACAGAGAAAGACCGAGTTCTCCGCCTCATCGCGACCGGAGGCCTCACATCCTTTGAAAACTCGAGAGGTCCGGGGAGATCAATGCTTCAAAAGGAGACGATGCCTGACTCTTCTTGAAAATGGATAGGAGTCTCAGGATCCCTTTGGCACGTGGAAAGAGACACTGGGTCTTCCGCCTCACGTGGAGACCCGTCCCAATTGCCATGCCAAGACTCGACGAGTATCCCGAGGTGTCCCTCGCACCTAGGCAGGAGTCCTGACTTCGATGAACAAACACGTGTCTGAAAGGGCCCTCCCCGTAGTAACTTTAGAATGTACACCAGGTTCCGGCCGCAACTCGAGAAAAACTATGAGACTTCCCCCTCGCCGCGAGATGTGGTCCGGTTCCCCTGCACAGCGTGCAGAGCAATTCCGTGTTCCACATCAATCGTGAAAGGAGCCTTGATTTCCTTGATGGCACTCCAGAGAAAACCCAAGATCACTGTCTCAAGTCTAGAGGGATCCTGAGGTCACTGGAGCAACAGGAAAGGGCTCCGTGGATCCTAAATCAACTCGAGATGAGAGCTTAGTCCCTGGCTTCGACTCAAGGGTCATAACAACTTTCCACAAGCACCTCAAGAGGAGGCTTCTCTCAGCTACAAGTATGTGAAAGGGACCCTGAGTTTGTGGCCTCAAGTGGAATTGACACGGAGATGCTCTGACTCGAAGTAAGGCCGGATATCCCTGCAGTGAATTGAATGCAGGCTCGCCTTGCATCTCCCAAGACGAAGGGATGACTGAATCCCCTGTGGAGACTACAGAGAAAGACCTAGTTCTCCACCTCATCGCGACCGGAGGCCTCACATCCTTTGAAAACCCGAGAGGTCCGCGGAGATCAATGCTTCCAAAGGAGACGATGCCTGACTCCTCTTGAAAATGGATAGGATTCCCAGGATCCCTGTGCCACGTGGAAAGGGACCCTGAGTCTCCTGCCTCACGTGGAGACGCCTCCCAATTGCCATGCCAAGACTCGAGGAGAATCCTGAGGTGTCCATCCCACCTAGGCAGGAGTGCTGACGTCACTGAACAAACACGTGTCTGGAAGGGCCCTCCCCGTAGTAACTCGAGAATATACCCCAGGTTCCGGCCGCAACTCGAGAAAAACCATGAGAACTCCCCCTCGCCGCGAGATGAGGCCCGATTCCCCTGCACAGCGTGCAGAGCAATTCCGTGTTCCACATCAAACGTGAAAGGAGCCTTGATTTCCTTGATGGCACTCCAGAGAAAACCCAAGATCACTGTCTCAAGTCTAGAGGGATCCTGAGGTCACTGGAGCAACACGAAAGGGCTCCTTGGACCCCAAATCAACTCGAGATGAGAGCTTAGTCCCTGGCTTCGACTCAAGAGGAATACCAACTTTCCACAAGCACCTCAAGAGGAGGCTTCTCTCAGCTACAGGTATGTGAGAGGGACCCTGAGTTTGTGGCCTCAAGTGGAATGGACACCGAGATGCTCTGACTCGAAGTAAGGCCGGATATCCCTGCAGTGAATTGAATGCAGGCTCGTCTTGCATCTTCCAAGACGAAGGGATGTCTGAATCCCCTGTGGAGACAACAGAGAAGGAACTAGTTCTCTGCCTCATCGCGACCGGAGGCCTCACATCCTTTGAAAACTCGAGAGGTCCCCGGAGATCAATATTTCCAAAGGAGACGATGCCTGACTCCTCTTGAAAATGAATAGGAATCCCAGGATCCTGTGGCACGTGGAAAGGGACATGGGTCTACCGCCTCATGTGGAGACGCGTCCCAATTGCCATGCCAAGCCTCGGGGAGAATACCGAGTTGTCCATCGAACCTAGGACTGGGTTTTGACGTCGATGAGCAAAGGCGTGTCTGGAAGGGCACCCCAGTCGTAACTCGAGCATATACCCCAGATTTCGGCCGCAACTCGAGAAAAACCATGAGACTTCCCCCTCGCCGTGAGATGAGGCCCGATTCCCCTGCACTGCGTGCAGAGCAATTCCGTGTTCCACATCAAACGTGAAAGGAGCCTTAATTTCCTTGATGGCACTCCAGAGAAAACCCAAGATCACTGTCTCACGTCTAGAGGGATCCTGGCGTCACTGTAGCAACACAAAAGGGCTCCCTGGAGCCCAAGTCAACTCGAGATGAGAGTTTAGTCCCTGGCTTCGTCTCAAGAGGAATACCAACTTTCCACAAGCACCTCAAGGGGAGGCTTCTCCCAGCTACAGGTATCTGAGAGGGACCCTGAGTTTGTGGCCTCAAGTGGAATGGACACCGAGATGCTCTGTCTCGAAGTAAGGCCAGATATCCCTGAAGTGAATTGAATGCAGGCTCGTCTTGCATCTCCCAAGACGAAGGGATGTCTGAATCCCCTGTGGAGACTACAGAGAAAGAACTAGTTCTCCGCCTCATTGCGACCAGAGGCGTCACATCCTTTGAAAGCTCCAGAGGTCGGCGGAGATCAATGATTCCCAAGGAGACGATGCCTGACTCCTTTTGAAAATGGATAGGAGTCCCAGGATCCCTGTGGCACGTGGAAAGGGACACTGTGTCTCCCGCCTCACGTGGAGACGCGTCCCAATTGCCATGCCAAGACTCGAGGAGAATCCCGAGGTGTCCCTCGCACCTAGGCAGGAGTCCTGACGTCGCTGAACAAACACGCGTCTGGAAGGGCCCTCCCCGTCGTAACTCGAGAATATACCCCAGGTTCCGGCCGCAACACGAGAAATACCATGAGACTTCCCCCTCGCCGCGAGATGAGTCCCGATTCCCCTGCACTGCATGCAGAGCAATTCCATGTTCCACATCAAACGTGAAAGGAGGCTTGATTTCCTTGATGGCACTCCAGAGAAAACCCAAGATCACTATCTCAAGTCTAGAGGGATCCTGAGGTCACTGGAGCAACAC
Source organism: Dama dama (assembly GCF_033118175.1). Lineage (NCBI taxonomy): Eukaryota > Metazoa > Chordata > Mammalia > Artiodactyla > Cervidae > Dama > Dama dama. The sequence goes on along the minus strand of NC_083697.1, from coordinate 4,481,315 downwards.
GAAAGGGCTCCGGGGACCCCAAATCAACTCGAGATGAGAGCTTAGTCCCTGGCTTCGACTCAAGAGGAATACCAACTTTCCACAAGCACCTCAAGAGGAGGCTTCACTCAGCTACAGGTATGTGAGAGGGACCCTGAGTTTGTGGCCTCAAGTGGAATGGACCCCGAGATGCTCTGACTCGAAGTAAGGCCGGATATCCCTGCAGTGAATTGAATGCAGGCTAGTCTTGCATCTCGCAAGACTAAGGGATGTCTGAATCCCCTGTGGAGATCACAGAGAAAGACCTAGTCCTCCGCCTCAACGCGACCGGAGGCCTCACATCCTTTGAAAACTCGAGAGGTCCGCGGAGATCAATGCTTCCAAAGGAGACGATGCCTGACTCCTCTTGAAAATGGATAGGAGTCCCAGGATCCCTGTGGCACGTGGAAAGGGAACCTGGGTCTCCCGCCTCACGTGGAGACGCGTCCCAATTGCCATGCCAAGACTCGAGGAGAATCCCGAGGTGTCCCTCGCACCTAGGCAGGAGTCCTGACGTCGCTGAACAAACACGCGTCTGGAAGGGCCCTCCCCGTCGTAACTCGAGAATATACCCCAGGTTCCGCCCGCAACTGGAGAAAAACCATGAGACTTCCCCCTCGCCGCTAGATGAGGCCCGATTCACCTGCACTGCGTGCAGAGCAATTCCGTGTTCCACATCAAACGTGAAAGGAACCTTGATTTCCTGGATGGCACTCCAGAGAAAACCCAAGATCACTGTCTCAAGTCTAGAGGGATCCTGACGTCACTGGAGCAACAAGAAAGGGCTCCGTGGACCCCAAATCAACTCGAGATGAGAGCTTAGTCACTGGCTTCGACTCAAGAGGAATACCAATTTTCCACAAGCACCTCAAGAGGAGGCTTCTCTCAGCTACAGGTATGTGAGAGGGACCCTGAGTTTGTGGCCTCAAGTGGAATGGACTCCGAGATGCTCTGACTCGAAGTAAGGCTGGATATCCCTGCAGTGAATTGAATGCAGGCTCGTCTTGCATCTCCCAAGACGAAGGGATGTCTGAATCCCCTGTGGAAACCACAGAGAAAGACATAGTCCTCCGCCTCATCGCGACCGAAGGCCTCACATCCTTTGAAAACTCGAGAGGTCCGCGGAGATCAATGCTTCCAAAGGAGACGATGCCTGACTCCTCTTGAAAATGGATAGGAGTCCCAGGATCCCTGTGGCACGTGGAAAGGGACCCTGGGTCTCCCGCCTCACGAGGAGACGCGTCTCAATTGTCATGCCAAGAGTCGAGGAGAATCCCGAAATGTCCCTCGCACCTATGCCGGAGTCCTGACGTCGCTGAACAAACATGTCTCTGGAAGGGCCCTTCCCGTCGTAACTCGAGAATATACCCCAGGATCCGGCCGCAACTCGAGAAAAACCATGAGACTTCTCCCTCGCCGCGAGATGAGGCCCGATTCCCCTGCACTGTGTGCAGAGCAATACCGCGTTCCACATCAAACGTGAAAGGAGCCTTGATTTCCTTGATGGCACTCCAGAGAAAACCCAAGATCACTGTCTCATGTCTAGAGGGATCCTGAGGTCACTGGAGCAAAACGAAAGGGCTCCGTGGAAACCAAATCAACTCGAGATGAGAGCTTATTCCCTGGCTTCGACTCAAGAGGAATACCAACTTTCCACAAGCACCTCAAGAGGAGGCTTCTCTCAGCTACAGGTATGTGAGAAGGACCCTGAGTTTGTGGCCTCAAGTGGAATGGACACCGAGATGCTCTGACTCGAAGTAAGGCCAGATATCCCTGCACTGAAGTGAATGCAGGCTCGTCTTGCATCTCCCAAGAAGAAGGGATGTCTGAATCCCCTGTGTAGACCACAGAGAAAGACCTAGTCCTCCGCCTCAACGCGACCGGAGGCCTCACATCCTTTTAAAAATCGAGAGGTCCGCGGAGATCAATGCTTCCAAAGGAGACGATGCCTGACTCCTCTTGAAAATGGATAGGAGTCCTAGGATCCCTGTGGCACGTGGAAAGGGACCCTGGGTCTCACGCCTCACGTGGAGACGGGTCCCAATTGCCATGCCAAGACTCGAGGAGAATCCCGAGGTGTCCCTTGCACCTAGGCAGGAGTCCTGACGTCGCTGAACAAACACGTGCCTGGAAGGGCCCTCCCCGTCGTAACTCGAGAATATACCCCATGTTCCGGCCGCAACTCGAGAAAAACCATGAGACTTCCCCCTCGCCGCGAGATGAGGCCCGATTCCCCTGCACTGCGTGCAGAGCAATTCCGTGTTCCACATCAAACGTGAAAGGAGCCTTGATTTCCTTGATGGCACTCCAGAGAAAACCCAAGATCACTGTCTCAAGTCTAGAGGGATCCTGAGGTCACTGGAGCAACACGAAAGGGCTCCGTGGACCCCAAATCGACTCGAGATGAGAGCTTAGTCCCTGGCTTCGACTCAAGAGGAATACCTACTTTCCACAAGCACCTCAAGAGGAGGCTTCTCTCAGCTACAGGTATGTGAGAGAGACCCTGAGTTTGTGGCCTCAAGTGGAATGGACACCGAGATGCTCTGACTCGAAGTCAGGCTGGATATCGCTGCAGTGAATTGAATGCAGGCTCGTCTTGCATCTCCCAAGAAGAAGGGATGTCTGAATCCCCTGTGGAGACCACAGAGAAAGACCTAGTCCTCCGCCTCATTGCGACCGGAGGCCTCACATCCTTTGAAAACTCGAGAGGTCCGCGCAGATCAATGCTTCCAAAGGAGACGATGCCTGACTCCTCTTGAAATGGATAGGAGTCCCAGGATCCCTGTGGCACGTGGAAAGGGACCCTGGGTCTCCCGCCTCACGTGGAGACGCGTCCCAATTGCCATGCCAAGACTCGAGGAGAATCCCTAGGTGTCCCTCGCACCTAGGCCCGAGTCCTGACGTCGCTGAACAAACACGTGTCTGGAAGGAACCTCCCCGTCGTAACTCGAGAATATACCCCAGGTTCCGGCCGCAACTCGAGAAAAACCATGAGACTTCCCCCTCGCCGCAAGATGAGGCCCGATTCCCCTGCACTGCGTGCAGAGCAATTCCGTGTTCCACATCAAACGTGAAAGGAGCCTTGATTTCCTTGATGGCACTCCAGAGAAAACCCGAGATCACTGTCTCAAGTCTACAGGGATAATGAGGTCACTGGAGCAACACGAAAGGGCTCCAAGGACCCCAAATCAACTCGAGATGAGAGCTTAGTCCCTGGCTTCAACTCAAGAGGAATACCAACTTTACACAAGCACCTCAAGAGGAGGCTTCTCTCAGCTGCAGGTATGTGAGAGGGACCCTGAGTTTGTGGCCTCAAGTGGAATGGACACCGAGATGCTCTGACTCGAAGTAAGGCCGGATATCCCTGCAGTGAATTGAATGCAGGCTCGTCTTGCATCTCCCAAGACGAAAGGATGTCTGAATCCCCTGTGGAGACCACAGAGAAAGACCTAGTTCTCCGCCTCATCACGACCGAAGGCCTCACATACTTTGAAAACTCGAGAGGTCCGCGCAGATCAATGCTTCCAAAGGAGACGATGCCTGTCTCTTCTTGAAAATGGATAGGAGACTCAGGATCCCTTTGGCACGTGGAAAGATACACTGGGTCTTACGCCTCACGTGGAGACCCGTCCCAATTGCCATGCCAAGACTCGACGAGTATCCCGAGGTGTCCCTCGCACCTAGGCAGGAGTCCTGACTTCGCTGAACAAACACGTGTCTGGAAGGGCCCTCCCCGTAGTAACTTTAGAATGTACCCCAGGTTCCGGCCGCAACTCGAGAAAAACCATGAGACTTCCCCCTCGCCGCGACATGAGGCCCGATTCCCCTGCACAGCGTGCAGAGCAATTCCGTGTTCCACATCAAACGTGAAAGGAGCCTTGATTTCCTTGATGGCACTCCAGAGAAACCCAAGATCACTGTCTCAATTCTAGAGGGATCCTGAGGTCACTGGAGCAACAGGAAAGGGCTCCATGGACCCTAAATCAACTCGAGATGAGAGCTTAGTCCCTGGCTTCGACTCAAGGGGAATACCAACTTTCCACAAGCACCTCAAGAGGAGGCTTCTCTCAGCTACAGGTATGTGAGAGGGACCCTGAGTTTGTGGCCTGAAGTGGAATGAACACCGAGATGCTCTGAAGCGAAGTAAGGCCGGATATCACTGCAGTGAATTGAATGCAGGCTCGTCTTGAATCTCCCAAGACGAAGGGATGTCTGAATCCCATGTAGAGACAGCAGAGAAATAGCTAGTTCTCTGCCTCAACGCGACCGGAGGCCTCACTTCCTTTGAAAACTCGAGAGGTCCGCGGAGATCAATGCTTCCAAAGGAGACGACGCCTGACTCCTCTTGAAAATGGATAGGAGTCCCAGGATCCCTGTGGCACGTGGAAAGGGAACCTGGGTCTCCCGCCTCACGTGGAGACGCGTCCCAATTGCCATGCCAAGACTCGAGGAGAATCCCGAGGTGTCCCTCGCACTTTGGCAGGAGTCCTGACGTCGCTGGACAAACACGTGTCTGGAAGGGCCCTCCCCGTCGTAACTCGAGAATATAACCCAGGTTCAGGCCGCAACACGAGAAATACCATGAGACTTCCCCCTCGCCTCGAGATGAGTCCCGATTCCCCTGCACTGCATGCAGAGCAATTCCGTGTTCCACATCAAACGTGAAAGGAGCCTTGATTTCCTTGATGGCACTCCAGAGAAAACCCAAGATCACTATCTCAAGTCTAGAGGGATCCTGAGGTCACTGGAGCAACATGAAAGGGCTCCGTGGACCCCAAATCAACTCGAGATGAGAGCTTAGTCCCTGGCTTCGACTCAAGAGGAATACCAACTTTCCACAAGCACCTCAAGAGGAGGCTTCGCTCAGCTACAGGTATGTGAGAGGGACCCTGAGTTTGTGGCCTCAAATGGAATGGACCCCGAGATGCTCTGACTCGAAGTAAGGCCGGATATCCCTGCAGTGAATTGAATGCAGGCTCGTCTTCCATCTCGCAAGACGAAGGGATGTCTGAATCCCCTGTGGAGATCACAGAGAAAGACCTAGTCCTCCGCCTCAACGCGACCGGAGGCCTCACATCCTTTGAAAACTCGAGAGGTCCGCGGAGATCAATGCTTCCAAAGGAGACGATGCCTGACTCCTCTTGAAAATGGATAGGAGTCCCAGGATCCCTGTGGCACGTGGAAAGGGAAACTGTGTCTCCCGCCTCACGTGGAGACGCGTCCCAATTGCCATGCCAAGACTCGAGGAGAATCCCGAGGTGTCCCTCGCACCTAGGCAGGAGTCCTGACGTCGCTGAACAAACACGCGTCTGGAAGGGCCCTCCCCGTCGTAACTCGAGAATATACCCCAGGTTCCGCCCGCAACTGGAGAAAAACCATGAGACTTCCCCCTCGCCGCGAGATGAGGCCCGATTCCCCTGCACAGCGTGCAGAGCAATTCCGTGTTCCACATCAAACGTGAAAGGAGCCTTGATTTCCTTGATGGCACTCCAGAGAAACCCAAGATAACTGTCTCAATTCTAGAGGGATCCTGAGGTCACTGGAGCAACAGGAAAGGGCTCCATGGACCCTAAATCAACTCGAGATGAGAGCTTAGTCCCTGGCTTCGACTCAAGGGGAATACCAACTTTCCACAAGCACCTCAAGAGGAGGCTTCTCTCAGCTACAGGTATGTGAGAGGGACCCTGAGTTTGTGGCCTCAAGTGGAATGGACACCGAGATGCTCTGACGCGAAGTAAGGCCGGATATCCCTGCAGTGAATTGAATGCATGCTCGTCTTGCATCTCCCAAGACGAAGTGATGTCTGAATCCCCTGTGGAGACCACAGAGAAAGACCTAGTTCTCCGCCTCATCGCGACCGAAGGCCTCACATCCTTTGAAAACTCGACAGGTCCGCGAAGATCAATGCTTCCACAGGAGACGATGCCTGTCTCGTCTTGAAAATGGATACGAGTCTCAGGATCCCTTTGGCACGTGGAAAGAGACACTGGGTCTTCCGCCTCACGTGGAGACCCGTCCCAATTGCCATGCCAAGACTCGACGAGTATCCCGAGGTGTCCCTCGCACCTAGGCAGGAGTCCTGACTTCGCTGAACAAACACGTGTCTGGAAGGCCCCTCCCCGTGGTAACTTTAGAATGTACCCCAGGTTCCGGCCGCAACTCGAGAAAAACCATGAGACTTCCCCCTCTCCGCGAGATGAGGCCCGATTCCCCTCCACAGCGTGCAGAGCAATTCCGTGTTCCACATCAAACGTGAAAGGAGCCTTGATTTCCTTGATGGCACTCCAGAGAAACCCAAGATCACTGTCTCAATTCTAGAGGGATCCTGAGGTCACTGGAGCAACAGGAAAGGGCTCCATGGACCCTAAATCAACTCGAGATGAGAGCTTAGTCCCTGGCTTCGACTCAAGGGGAATACCAACTTTCCACAAGCACCTCAAGAGGAGGCTTCTCTCAGCTACAGGTATGTGAGAGGGACCCTGAGTTTGTGGCCTCAAGTGGAATGGACACCGAGATGCTCTGACTCAAAGTAAGGCCAGATATCCCTGCAGTGAATTGAATGCAGGCTCGTCTTGCATCTCCCAAGACGAAGGGATGTCTGATTCCCCTGTGGAGACCACAGAGAAAGACATAGTTCTCCGCCTCCTCGCGACCAGAGGCCTCACATCCTTTGAAAACTCGAGAGGTCCGCGGAGATCAATGATTCCAAAGGAGACGATGCCTGACTCCTCTTGAAAATGGATAGGAGTCCCAGGATCCCTGTGGCACGTGGAAAGGGACCCTGGGTCTCCCGCCTCACGTGGAGACGCGTCCCAATTGCCATGCCAAAACTCGAGGAGAATCCCGAGGTGTCCCTCGAACCTAGGCAGGGGTCCTGACGTCGCTGAACAAACACGTGTCTGGAAGGGCCCTCCCCGTCGTAACTCGAGAATATACCCCAGGTTCCGGCCGCAACTCGAGAAAAACCATGAGACTTCCCCCTCGCCATGAGATGAGGCCCGATTCCCCTGCACTGCGTGCAGAGCAATTCCGTGTTCCACATCAAACGTGAAAGGAGCCTTGATTTCCTTGATGGCACTCCAGAGAAAACCCAAGATCACTGTCTCAAGTCTAGAGGGATCCTGAGGTCACTGTAGCAACACAAAAGGGCTCCGTGGACCCCAAATCACCTCGAGATGAGAGCTTAGTCCCTGGCTTCGACTCAAGAGTCATATCAACTTGCCACAAGCACCTCAAGAGGAGGCTTCTCTCAGCTACAGGTATGTGAGAGGGACCCTGAGTTTGTGGCCTCAAGTGGAATGGACACCGAGATGCTCTGGCTAGAAGTAAGGCCGGATATCCCTGCAGTGAATTGAATTCAGGCTCGTCTTGCATCTCCCAATACGAAGGGATGTCTGAATCCCCTGTGGAGACCACAGAGAAAGACCTAGTTCTCCGCCTCATCACGACCGGAGGCGTCACATCCTTTGAAAACTCGAGAGGTCCACGGAGATCAATGCTTCCAAAGGAGACGATGCCTGACTCCTCTTGAAAATGGATAGGAGTCCCAGGATCCCTGTGTCACGTGGAAAGGGACCTTGGGTCTCCCGCCTCACGTGGAGATGCCTCCCAATTGCCATGCCAAGACTCGAGGAGAATCCCGAGGTGTCCCTCGCACCTAGGGAGCAGTCCTGACTTCGCTGAACAAACACGTGTCTGGAAGGGCCCTCCCTGTCGAAACTCGAGAAAATACCCCAGGTTCCAGCCGCAACTCGAGAAAAACCATGAGACTTCCCCCTCGCCGCGAGATGAGGCCCGATTCCCCTGCACTGCGTGCAGAGCAATTCCGTGTTCCACATCAAACGTGAAAGGAGCCTTGATTTCCTTGATGGCACTCCAGAGAAAATCCAAGATCACTGTCTCAAGGCTAGAGGGATCCTGAGGTCACTGGAGCAACAGGAAAGGGCTCCATGGACCCTAAATCAACTCGAGATGAGAGCTTCGTCCCTGGCTTCTACTCTAGAGGAATACCAACTTTCCACAAGCACCTCAAGAGGAGGCTTCTCTGAGATACAGGTATGTGAGAGAAACCCTGAGTTTGTGGCCTCAAGTGCAATGGACACTGTGATGCTCTGACTCGAATTAAGGCCGGATATACCTGCTGTGAATTGAATGCAGGCTCGTCTTGCATCTCCCAAGACGAAGGGATGTCTGAATCCACTGTGGAGACCACACAGAAAACCTAGTTCTCCGCCTCATCGCGACCGGAGGCCTCTAATCCTTTGAAAACTCGAGAGGTCCGCGGAGATCAAGGCTTCCAAAGGAGACGATGCCTGAATACTCTTGAAAATGGATAGGAGTCCCAGGATCCGTGTGGCACGTGCAAAGGGACCCTGGGTCTCCCGCCTCACGTGGAGACGCGTCCCAATTGCCATGCCAAGATCGAGGAGAATCCCGAGGTGTCCCTCGCACCTAGGCAGGAGTCCTCACGTCGCTGAACAAACACGTGTCTGGAAGGGTCCTCCCCGTCGCAACTCGAGAATATACCCCAGGTTCCGGCGCAACTCGAGAAAAACCTTGAGCCTTCCCCCTCGCCGCGAGATGAGGCCCGATTCCCCTGCACTGCGTGCAGAGCAATTCCGTGTTCCACATCAAACGTGAAAGGAGCCTTGATTTCCTTGATGGCACTCCAGAGAAAACCCAAGATCACTGTCTCAAGTCTAGAGGGATCCTGAGGTCACTGTAGCAACAAGAAAGGGCTCCGTGGACCCCAAATCAACTAGAGATGAGAGCTTCGTCCCTGGCTTCGACTCAAGAGGAATAGCACCTTTCCACAAGCACCTCAAGAGGAGGCTTCTCTCAGCTACAGGTATGTGAGAGGGACACTGAGTTTGTGGCCTCAAGTGGAATGGACACCGAGATGCTCTGACTCGAAGTAAGGCCGGATATCCCGGCAGTGAAGTGAATGCAGACTGGTCTTGCATCTCCCAAGACGAAGGGATGTCTGAATCCCCTGTGGAGACCACAGAGAAAGACCTAGTAGTCCGCCTCATCACGAACGGAGGCATCACATCCTTTGAAAACTCGAGAGGTCCGCGGAGATCAATGCTTCCAAAGGAGACGATGCCTGACTCCTCTTGAAAATGGATAGGAGTCCCAGGATCCCTGTGGCACGTGGAAAGGGACCCTGGGTCTCCCGCCTCACGTGGAGAAGGGTCCCAATTGCCATGCCAAGATTCGAGGAGAATCCCGAGTTGTGCCTCACACCTAGGCAGGAGTCCTGACTTCGCTGAACAAACACGTGTCTGGAAGGGCCCTCCCCGTCGTAACTCGAGAACATACCCCAGGTTCCGGCCGCAACTAGAGAAAAACCATGAGACTTCCCCCTCGCTGCGAGATGAGGCCCGATTCCCCTGCACTGCATGCAGAGCAATTCCGTGTTCCACGTCAAACGTGAAAGGAGCCTTGATTTCCTTGATGGCACTCCAGAGAAACCCCGAAATCACTGTCTCAAGTCTAGAGGGATCCTGAGGTCACTGTATCAAACCGAAATGGGTCCATGGACCCCAAATCAACTCGTGATGAGAGCTTAGTCACTGGCTTCGACTCTAGAGGAATAGCAACTTTCCACAAGCACCTCAAGAGGAGGCTTCTCTCAGATAAAGTTATGTGAGAGGGCCCTGAGTTGGGGATTCAAGTGGAATGGACACCGAGAAACTCTGACTCGAAGTAAGGCTGGATATCCCTGCAGTGAATTGAATGCAGGCTCGTCTTGCATCTCCCAAGACGAAGGGATGTCTGAATGCCCTGTGGAGACCACAGAGAAAGACCTAGATCTCCGCCTCATCGCGACCGGAGGCCTCACATCCTTTGAAAACTTGAGAGGTCCGCGGAGGTCAATGCTTCCAAAGGAGACTATGCCTGACTCCTCTTGAAATGGATAGGAGTCCCAGGATCCGCGTGGCACGTGGAAAGGGACCCTGGGTCTCCCGCCTCACGTGGAGACGCGTCCCAATTGCCATGCAAAGACTCGAGGATAATCCCGAGGTGTCCCTCACACCTAGGTAGGAGTCCTGACGTCACTGAACAAACACGTGTCTGGAAGGGCCCTCCCAATCGTAACTCGAGAATATACCCCAGGTTCCGGCCGGAACTCGAGAAATTCCATGAGACGTACCCCTCGCGGCTAGATGAGGCCCGATTCCCCTGCACTGCGTGCAGAGCAATTCCGTGTTCCACATCAAACGTGAAAGGAGCCTTGATTTCCTTGATGGCACTCCAGAGAAAACCCAAGATCACTGTCTCAAGTCTAGAGGGATCCTGAGGTCACTGGAGCAACACGAAAGGGCTCCGGGGACCCCAAATCAACTCGAGATGAGAGCTTAGTCCCTGGCTTCGACTCAAGAGGAATACCAAATTTCCACAAGCACCTCAAGAGGAGGCTTCTCTCAGCTGCATGTATATGAGAGGGACCCTGAGTTTGCGGCCTCAAGTGGAATGGACACCGAGATGCTCTGACTCGAAGTAAGACCAGATATCCCTGCAGTGAATTGAATGCAGGCTCGTCTTGCATCTCCCAAGACGAAGGGATGTCTGAATCCCCTGTGGAGACGACAGAGAAAGAACTAGTCCTCCTCTTCATCGCAACCGAAGGCCTCACATCCTTTGAAAACTCGAGAGGTCTGCAGAGATCAGTGCTTCCAAAGGAGACGATGCCTGACTCATCCTGAAAATAGATAGGAGTACCAGGATCCCTGTGGCACGTGGAAAGGGACACTGGGTGTCCCGCCTCACGTGGAGACGCGTCCCAATTGCCATGCCAAGACTCGAGGAGAATCCCGAGGTGTCCCTCGCACCTAGGCAGGAGTCCTGACGTCGCTGAACAAACACGTGTCTGGAAGGGCCCTCCCCGTCGTAACTCGAGAATATACCCCAGGTTCTGACCGCAACTCGAATAAAACCATGAGACTTCCTCCTCGCCGAGAGATGAGGCCCGATTCCCCTGCACTGCGTGCAGAGCAATTCTGTGTTCCACATCAAACGTGAAAGGATCCTTGATTTCCTTGATGGCAGTCCAGAGAAAACCCAAGATCACTGTCACAAGTCTAGAGGGATCCTGAGGTCACTAGAGCAACACGAAAGGGCTCCGTGGACCCCAAATCAACTCGAGATGAGAGCTTTTCCTTGGCTTCGACTCAAGAGGAATACCAACTTTCCACAAGCACCTCAAGAGTAGGCTTCTCTCAGCTACAGGTATTTGAGAAGGACCCTGAGTTTGTGGCCTCAAGTGGAAGGGACACCGAGATGCTCTGACTCGAATTAAGGCCGGATATCCCTGCAGTGAATTGAATGCAGGCTCGTCTTGCATCTCCCAAGACGAAGGGATGTCTGAATCCCCTGTGGAGACCACAGAGAAAGTCCTAATCCTCCGGCTCATCGCGACCGGAGGCCTCACATCCTTTGAATACTCGAGAGGTCTGCGGAGATCAATGCTTCCAAAGGAGACGATGCCTGACTCCTCTTGAAAATGGATAGCAGTCCCAGGATCCCTGTGGCACGTGGAAAGGGACCCTGGGTCTCCCGCCTCACGTGGAGACGCGTCCCAATTGCCATGCCAAGACTCGAGGAGAATCCCGAGGTGTCCCTCGCACCTAGGCAGGAGTGCTGATGTCGCTGAACAAACACGTGTCTGGAAGGGCCCTCCCCGTCGTAACTCGAGAATATACCCCAGGTTCCGGCCGCAACTCGAGAAAAACCATGAGACTTCCCCCTCGCTGCGACATGAGGCCCGATTCCCCTGCACTGTGTGCAGAGCAATTCCGTGATCCACATCAAACGTGAAAGGAGCCTTGATTTCCTTGAGGGCACTCCAGAGAAAACCCAAGATCACTGTCTCAAGTCTAGAGGGATCATGAGGTCACTGGAGCAACACGAAAGGGCTCCGTGGACCCCAAATCAACTCGAGATGAGAGCTTAGTCCCTGGCTTCGACTCAAGAGGAATACGAACTTTCCACAAGCCCCTCAAGAGGAGGCTTCTCTCAGCTACAGGTATGTGAGAGGGACCCTGAGTTTGTGACTTCAAGTAGAATGGACACCGAGATGCTCTGACTCGAAGTAAGGCCGGATATCCCTGCAGTGAATTGAATGCAGGCTCGTCTTGCATCTCCCAAGACCAAGGGATGTCTGAATCCCCTGTGGCGACCACAGAGAAAGACCTAGTTCTCAGCCTCATGGCGACCGGAGGCCTCACATACTTTGAAAATTCGAGAGGTCCGTGGAGATCAATGCTTCCAAAGGAGACGATGCCTGACTCCTCTTGAAAATGGATAGGAGTCCCTGAATCCCTGTGGCACGTGGAAAGGGACCCTGGGTCTCCCGCCTCACGTGGAGACGCGTCCCAATTGCCATGCCAAGACTCGAGGAGAATCCCGAGGTGTCCCTCGCACCTAGGCAGGAGTCTGTTGTCGCTGAACAAACACCTGTCTGGAAGGGCCCTCCCCATCGCAACTCGAGAATATACCCCAGGTTCCGGCCGCAACTCGAGAACATCCATGAGACTTCCCCCTCGCCGCGAGATGAGGCCCGATTCCCCTGCACTGCGTGCAGAGCAACGCCGTGTTCCACATCAAACGTGAAAGGAGCCTTGATTTCCTTGATGGCACTCCAGAGAAACCCCAAGATCACTGTCTCAAGTCTAGAGGGATCCTGAGGTCACTGGAGCAACACGAAAGGGCTCCGTGGACCCCAAATCAACACGAGATAAGAGCTTAGTCCCTGGCTTCGACTCAAGAGGAATACCAACTTTCCACAAGCACCTTAAGAGGAGGCTTCTCTCAGCTACAGGTATGTGAGAGGGACCCTGAATTTGTGGCCTCAAGTGGAATGGACACCGAGATGCTCTGACTCGAAGTAAGGCGGGATATCCCTGCATTGAATTGAATGCAGGCTCGTCTTGCATCTCCCAAGACGAAGGGTTGTCTGAATCCCCTGTGGAGACCACAGAGAAAGACCTAGTCCTCCGCCTCAACGCGACAGGAGGCCTCACATCCTTTGAAATCTCGAGAGGTCCGCGGAGATCAATGCTTCCAAAGGAGACGATGCGTGACTCCTCTTGAAAATGGATAGGAGTCTCAGGATCACTGTGGCACGTGGAAAGGGATACTGGGTCTCCCGCCTCACGTGGAGACGCGTCCCAATTGCCATGCCAAGACTCGAGGAGAATCCAGAGGTGTCCCTCGCACTTAGGCAGGAGTCCTGACGGCGCTCAGCAAACACGTGTCTGGAAGGGCCCTCCCCGTCGTAACTCGAGAATATACCCCAGGTTCCGGCCGCAACTCGAGAAAAACTATGAGACTTCCCCCTCGCCACGAGATGAGCCCCGATTCCCCTGCACTGCATGCAGAGCAATTCCGTGTTCCAAATCATACGTGAAAGGAGCCTTGATGGCCTTGATGGCACTCCAGAGAAAAAACAAGGTAACTGTCTCAAGTCTAGAGGGATCCTGAGGTCACTGGAGCAACACGAAAGGGCTCCGTGGACCCCAAATCAACTCGAGATGAGAGCTTAGTCCCTGGCTTCGACTCAAGAGGAATACCAACTTTTCACAAGCACCTCAAGAGGAGGATTCTCTCAGCTACAGGTAAGTGAGAGGGACGCTAAGTTTTTGGCCTCAAGTGGAATGGACACCGAGATGCTCTGACTCGAAGTAAGGCCGGATATCCCTGCAGTGAATTGAATGCAGGCTAATCTTGCATCTCCCAAGACGAAGGGATGTCTGAATCCCCTGTGGAGACGACAGAGAAAGACCTAGTCCTCCGCCTCAACGCGACCGGAGGCCTCACATCCTTTGAAAACTTGAGAGGTCTGCGGATATCAATGCTTCCAAAGGAGACGATGCCTGACTCCTCTTGAAAATGGATAGGAGTCCCAGGATCCCTGTGGCACTTGGAATGGGACCCTGGGTCTCCCGCCTCACGTGGAGACGCGTCCCAATTGCCATGCCAAGACTCGAGGAGAATCCCGAGGTGTCCCTCACACCTAGGCAGGAGTCCTGACGTCGCTGAAGAAACACGTGTCTGGAAGGGCCCTCCCCGTCGTAACTCGAGAATATACCACAGGTTCCGGCCGCAACTCGAGAAAAACCATGAGACTTCCCCCTCGCCACGAGATGAGGCCCGATTCCCCTGCACTGCGTGTAGAGCAATTCCGTGTTCCACATCAAACGTGAAAGGAGCCTTGATTTCCTTAATGGCACTCCAGAGAAAACCCAAGATAACTGTCTCAAGTCTAGAGGGATCCTGAGGTCACTGGCGCAACACGAAAGGGCTCAATGGACCCCAAGTCAACTCGAGATGGGAGCTTAGTCCTTGGCTTCGACTCAAGAGGAACACCACCTTTCCACAAGCACCTCAAGAGGAGGCTTCTCTCAGCTACAGGTATGTGAGAGGGACCCTGAGTTTGTGACCTCAAGTGGAATGGACACCGAGATGCTCTGACTCGAAGTAAGGCCGGATATCCGTGCAGTGAATTGAATGCAGGCTCATCTTGCATCTCCCAAGACGAAGGGATGTCTGCATCCCCTGTGGAGACCACAGAGAAAGACCTAGTTCTCCGCCTCATCGCGACCGGAGGCCTCATATCATTTGAAAATTCGAGAGGTCCGCGGAGAACAATGCTTCCAAAGGAGATGATGCCTGACTCCTCTTGAAAATGGATAGGATTCCCAAGATCCCTGTGGCACGTGGAAAGGGACCTTGGGTCTCCCGCCTCACGTGGAGATGCGTCCCTGTTGCCATGCCAAGACTCGACGAGAATCCCGAGGTTTCCCTCGCACCTAGGCAGGAGTCCTGACGTCGCTTAACAAACACGTGTCTGGAAGGGCCCTCCCCGTCGTAACTCGAGAATATACCCCAGGTTCCGGCCACAACTCGAGAAAAGCCATGAGACTTTCACCTCGCCCCGAGATGAGGCCCGATTTCCCTGCACTGCATGCAGAGCAATTCCGTGTTCCACATCAAACGTGAAACGAGCCTTGATTTCCTTGATGGCACTCCAGAGAAAACCCAAGATCACTGTCTCAAGTCTAGAGGGATCCCGAGGTCACTGGAGCAACAGGAAAGGGCTCCGTGGACACCAAATCAACTCGAGATGAGAGCTTAGTCCCTGGCTTCGACTCAAGAGGCATACCAACTTTCCACAAGCACCTCAAGAGGATGCTTCTCTCAGCTACAGGTATGTGAGAGGGACCCTGAGTTTGTGGCCTCAGGTGGAATGGACACCGAGATGCTCTGACTCGAAGTAAGGCCGGATATCCCTGCAGTGAATTGAAAGCAGGCTCGTCTTGAATCTCCCAAGACGAAGGGATGTCTGAATCCCCTGTGGAGACCACAGAGAAAGACCTAGTTCTCCGCCTCATCGCGACCGGAGGCCTCACATCGTTTGAAAACTCGAGAGGTCCGCGGAGATCAATGCTTCCAAAGGGGACGATGCCTGACTCCTCTTGAAAATGGATAGGAGTCCCAAGATGCCTGTGGCACGTGGAAAGGGACCCTGGGTCTCCCGCCTCACGTGGAGACGCGTCCCAATTGCCATGCCAAGACTCGAGGAGAATCCAGAGGTGTCCCTCGCACCTAGGCAGGAGTCCTGACGTCGCTGAACAAACACGTGTCTGGAAGGGCCCTCCCCGACGTAACTCGAGAATATACCCCAGGTTCCGGCCGCAATTAGAGAAAAACCGTGAGACTTCCCCCTCGCCAGGAGATGAGTCCCGATTCCGCTACACTGCGTGCAGAGCAATTCCGTATCCCATATCAAACGTGAAAAGAGCCTTGATTTCCTTGATGGCACTCCAGAGAAAACCAAAGATCACTGTCTCAAGTCTAGAGGGATCCTGAGGTCATTGTAGCAACACGAAAGGGCTGTGCAGACCCAAATCACATCGAGATGAGAGGTTAGTCCCTGGCTTCGACTCAAGAGGAATAGAACTTTCCACAAGCACCTCAGGGGAGGCTTCTCTCAGCTACAGGTATATGAGAGGGACCCTTAGTTTGTGGCCTCAAGTGGAATGGACACCGAGATGCTCTGACTCGAAGTAAGGCCGGATATCCCAATAGTTAATTGAATGCAGGCTTGTCTTGCATCTCCCAAGACGAAGGGATGTCTGCATCCCCTGTGGAGACCAGAGAGAAAGACCTAGTTCTCCGCCTCATCGCGACCGGAGGCCTCACATTCTTTGAAAATTCGAGAGGTCCGCGGAGATCAATGCTTCCAAAGGAGACGATGCCTGACTCCTCTTGAAAATGGATACGAGTCCCAGGATCCATGTGGCATGTGGAAAGGGACACTGGGTCTCCCGCCTCACGTGGAGACGCGTCCCAATTGCATTGCCAAGACTCGAGGAGAATCCCGAGGTGTCCCTCGCACCTAGGTAGGAGTCCTGACGTTGCTGAACAAATAAATATCTGGAATTGCCCTCCCAGTCGTAACTCGAGAATATACCCCAGGTTCCGGCCGCAACTCGAGAAATACCATGACACTTCCCCCTCGCCGCGAGATGAGTCCCGATTCCCCTGCAATGTGTGCAGAGCAATTCCGTGTTCCACATCAAACGTGAAAAGAGCCTTGATTTCCTTGATGGCACTCCAGAGAAAACCAAAGATCACTGTCTCAAGTCTAGAGGGATCCTGAGGTCACTGGAGCAACAAGAAAGGGCTCCCTGGACCCCAAATCAACTCGAGATGAGAGCTTAGTCCCTGGCTTCGACTCAAGAGGAATACCAACTTTCCACAAGCACCTCAAGAGGAGGCTTCTCTCAGCTACAGGTATATGAGAGGGACCCTGAGTTTGTGGCCTCAAGTGGAATGGACACGGAGATGCTCTGACTCGAAGTAAGGCCGGATATTCCTGCAGTGAATTGAATGCAGGCTCGCCTTGCATCTCCCAAGACGAAGGGATGTCTGAATCCCCTTGTGGAGACCACAGAGAAAGACCTAGTTCTCCGCCTCATCGCGACCGGAGGCCTCACATCCTTTGAAAACTCGAGAGGTCCGCGGAGATCAATGCTTCCAAAGGAGACGATGCCTGACTCCTCTTGCAAATGGATCGGAGTCCCAGGATCCCTGTGGCATGTGGAAAGGGAACCTGGGTCTCCCGCCTCACGTGGAGACGCGTCCCAATTGCCATGCCAAGACTCGAGGAGAATTTCGAGGTGTCCCTCGCACCTAGGCAGGAGTCCTGACGTTGCTGAACAAACACGTGTCTGGAAGGGCCCTCCCCGTCGTAACTCGAGAATATACCCCAGGTTCCGGCCGCAACTCGAGAAAAACCATGAGACTTCCCGCTCGCCGCGAGATGAGGCCCGATTCCCCTGCATTGCGTGCAGAGCAATTCCGTGTTCCACATCAAAAGTGAAAGGAGTCTTGATTTCCTTGATGGCACTCCAGAGAAAACCCAAGATCACTGTCTCAAGTCTAGAGGGATCCTGAGGTCACTGGAGCAACACGAAAGGGCTCCGTGGACCCCAAATCAACTCGAGATGAGAGCTTAGTCCCTGGCTTCAACTCAAGAGGAATACCAACTTTCCACAAGCACCTCAAGAGGAGGCTTCTCTCAGCTACAGGTATGTGAGAGGGACCCTGAGTTTATGGCCTCAAGTGGAATGGACACCGAGATGCTCTGACTCGAAGTAAGGCCGGATATCCCTGCAGTGTATTGAATGCAGGCTCGTCTTGCATTTCCCAAGACGAAGGGATGTCTGAATCCCCTGTGGAGACCAGAGAGAAAGACCTAGTCCTCCACCTCAACGCGACGGCGGGCCTCACATCCTTTGAAAACTCGAGAGGTCCGCGGAGATCAATGCTTCCAAAGGAGATGATGCCTGACTCCTCTTGAAAATGGATAGGAGTTCCAGGAATCCTGTGGAACTTGGAAAGGGACCCTGGGTCTCCCGCCTCACGTGGAGTCGAGTCCCAATTACCATGCCAAGACACGAAGAGAATCCCGAGGTGTCCCTAGCACCTAGGCAGGAGTCTGACGTCGCTGAACAAACACGTGTCTGGAAGGGCCCTCCCCTTCTAACTGGAGAATATACCCTAAGTTCCG
The DNA here is from genome assembly GCF_033118175.1 of Dama dama. Lineage (NCBI taxonomy): Eukaryota > Metazoa > Chordata > Mammalia > Artiodactyla > Cervidae > Dama > Dama dama. Next base: position 4,463,218 of record NC_083697.1, on the reverse strand, counting down.
ACCGCAACTCGAGAAAATCGATGAGACTTCCCCCTCGCTGCGAGATGAGGCCCGATTCCCCTGCACTGCATGCAGAGCAATTCCGTGTTCCACATCAAACGTGAAAGGAGCCTTGATTTCCTTGCTGGCACTCCAGAGAAAACCCAAGATCACTGTTTCAAGTATAGAGGGATCCTGAGGTTACTGTAGCAACAGGAAAGGGCTCCGTGGACCCGAAATCCACTCGAGATGAGAGCTTAGTCCCTGGCTTCGAATAAAGAGGAATACCAACTTTCCAAAAGCACCTCAAGAGGAGGCTACTCTCAGCTACAGGTATCTGAGAGGGACCCTGAATTTGTGGCCTCAAGTGGAATGGACACCGAGATGCTCTGACTCGAAGTAAGGCCGGATATCCCAACAGTGAATTGAATGCAGGCTCGTCTTGCATGTCCCAAGACGTAGGGATGTCTGAGTCCCCTGTGGAGACCACAGAGAAAGACCTAGTTCTCTGCTTCATCGCGAGCAGAGGCCTCACATCCTTTGAGAAATCGAGAGGTCCGAGGAGATCGTTGCTTCCAAAGGAGCCGATGCCTGACTCCTCTTGAAAATGGATAGGAGTCCCAGGATCCCTGTCCACGTGGAAAGGGACCCTGGGTCTCCTGCCACACGTGGAGACGAGTCCCAATTAGCATGCCAAGACTCGAGGAGAATCCCGAGGTGTGCCTCGCACCTAGGCCCGAGTCCTGACTTCGCTGAACAAACACGTGTCTGGAAGGGCCCTCCCCGTCGTAACTCGAGAATATACACCAGGTTCCGGCCGCAACTCGAGAAAAACCATGAGACTTCCCCCTCGCCGCGAGATGAGGCCCGATTCCCCTGCACTGCGTGCAGAGCAATTCCGTGTTCCACATCAAACGGGAAAGGAGCCTTGATTTCCTTGATGGCACTCCAGAGAAAACCCAAAATCTCTGTCTCAAGTCTAGAGGGAACCTGAGGTCACTGGCGCCACCCGAAAGGTCTCCGTGGACCCCAAATCAACTCGAGATGAGAGCTTAGTCCCTGGCTTCGACTCAAGAGGAATACCAACTTTCCACAAGCACCTCAAGAAGAGGCTTCTCTCAGCTACAGGTATGTTAGAAGGACCATGAGTTGTGGCCTCAAGTGGAATGGACACCGAGATGCTCTGACTCAAAGTAAGGCCGGATATCCCTGCAGTGTATTGAATGCAGGCTCGTCTTTCGTCTCCCAAGACGAAGGGATGTCTGAATCCCCTGTGGAGACCACAGAGAAAGACCTAGTCCTCCGCCTCAACGCGACCGGAGGCCTCACATCCTTTGAAAACTCGAGAGGTCTGCGGAGATCAATGCTTCCAAAGGAGACGATGCCTGACTCCTCTTGAAAATGGATAGGAGTCCCAGGATCCCTGTAGCACGTGGAAAGGGACCCTGGGTCTCCCGCCAATTGCCATGCCAAGACTCGAGGAGAATCCCGAGGTCTCCCTCGCACCTAGGCAGGAGTCCTGACGTCGCTGAACAAACACGTGTCTGGAAGGGCCCTCCCCGTCGTAACTGGACAATATACCCCAGGTTCCGGCCGCAACTCGAGAAAAACCATGAGACTTTCCCCTTGCCGCGAGATGAGGCCCGATTCCCCTGCACTGCATGCAGAGCAATTCCGTGTTCCACATCAAACGTGAAAGGAGCCTTGATTTTCTTGATGGCACTCCAGAGAAAACCCAAGATCACTGTCTCAAGTCTAGAGGGATGCTGAGGTCACTGTAGCAGCACGAAAGGGCTCCGTGGACTCCAAATCAACTCGAGATGAGAGCTTAGTCCCTGGCTTCGACTCAAGAGGAATACCAACTTTCCACAAGCACCTCAAGAGAAGGCTTCTCTCAGCTACAGGTATGTGAGAGGGCACCTGGGTTTGTGGCCTCAAGTGGAATGGACACTGAGATGCTCTGACTCGAAGTAAGGCCGGATATCCCTGCAGTGAATTGAATGCAGGCTTGTCTTGCATCTCCCAAGACAAAGGGATGTCTGAATCCCCTGTGGAGACCACAGAGAAAGACCCAGTCCTCCGCCTCAACGCGACCGGAGGCCTCACATCCTTTGAAAACTCGAGAGGTCTGCGGAGATCAATGCTTCCAAAGGAGACGATGCCTGACTCCTCTTGAAAATAGATATTAGTCCCAGGATCCCTGCGGCACGTGGAAAGGGACCCTGGGTCTCCCAACTCACGTGGAGAGGCGTCCCAATTGCCATGCCAAGACTCGAGGAGAATCCCGAGGTGTCCCTCGCACCTAGGCAGGAGTCCTGACGTCGCTGAACAAACACGTGTCTGGAAGGGCCCTCCCCGTCGTAACTCGAGAATATACCCCAGGTTCCGGCCGCAACTCGAGAAAAACCATGAGACTTCCCCCTCGCAGCGAGATGAGGCCCGATTCCCCTGCACTGCGTGCAGAGCAATTCCGTGCTCCACATCAAATGTGAAAGGAGCCTTGATTTCCTTGATGGCACTCCAGAGAAAACCCAAGATCACTGTCTCAAGTCTAGAGGGATCTTGAGGTCACTGGAGCAACAGGAAAGGGCTCCGTGGACCCCAAATCAACTCGAGATGAGAGCTTAGTCCCTGGCTTCGACTCAAGAGGAATACCAACTTTCCTCAAGCACCTCAAGAGGAGGCTTCTCTCAGATACAGGTATGTGAGAGGGCCCATGAGTTTGTGGCCTCAAGTGGAATGGACACCGAGATGCTCTGACTCGAAGTAAGGCCGGATATCCCTGCAGTGAATTGAATGCAGGCTCGTCTTGCATCTCCCAAGACGAAGGGATGTCTGAATCCCCTGTGGAGACAACAGAGAAAGACCTAGTCCTCCGCTTCATCGCGATCGGAGGCCTCACATCCTTTGAATACTCGAGAGGTCCGCGGAGATCAATGCTTCCAAAGGAGACGATGCCTGACTCCTCTTGAAAATGGATAGGAGTCCCAGGATCCCTGTGGCACGTGGAAAGGGACCCTGGGTCTCCCGCCTCACGTGGAGACGCGTCCCAATTGCCATGCCAAGACTCGAGGAGAATCCCGAGGTGTCCCTCGCACCTAGGCAGGAGTCCTGACGTCGCTGAACAAACACGTGTCTGGAAGGGCCCTCCCCGTCGTAACTCGAGAATATACCCCAGGTTCCGGCCGCAACTCGAGAAAAACCATGAAACTTCCCCCTCGCCGCGAGATGAGGCCCGATTCCCCTGTACTGCGTGCAGAGCAATTCCGTGTTCCACATCAAACGTGAAAGGAGCCTTGATTTCCTTGATGGCACTCCAGAGAAAACCCAAGATCACTGTCTCAAGTCTATTGGGATCCTGAGGTCACTGGAGCAACAAGAAAGGGCTCTGTGGACCCCAAATCAACTCGAGATGAGATCTTAGTCCCTGGCTTCGACTCAAGAGGAATACCAACTTTCCACAAGCACCTCAAGAGGAGGCTTCTCTCAGCTACAAGTATGTGAGAGGGACCCTGAGTTTGTGGCCTCAAGTGGAATGGACACCGAGATGCTCTGACTTGAAGTAAGGCCGGATATCCCTGCAGTGAATGAATGCAGGCTCGTCTTGCATCTCCCAAGACGAAGGGATGTCTGAAACCCCTGTGGAGAACACAGAGAAAGACCTAGTCCTCCGCTTCATCGCGATCGGAGGCCTCACATCCTTTGAATACTCGAGAGGTCCGCGGAGATCAATGGTTCCAAAGGAGACGATGCCTGACTCCTCTTGAAAATGGATAGGAGTCCCAGGATCCCTGTGGCATGTGGAAAGGGACCCTGGGTCTCCCGCCTCACGTGGAGACGCGTCCCAATTGCCATGCCAAGACTCGAGGAGAATCCCGAGGTGTCCCACGCACCTAGGCTGATTCCTGACGTCGCTGAACAAACACGTGTCTGGAAGGGCCCTCCCGGTCGTAACTCAAGAATACACCCCAGGATCCGGCCGCAACTCGAGAAAAACCATGAGACTTCCCCCTTGCCGCGAGATGAGGCCCGATTCCCCTGCACTGCATGCAGAGCAATTCCGTGTTCCACATCAAACGTGAAAGGAGCCTTGATTTCCTTGATGGCACTCCAGAGAAAACCCAAGATCACTGTCTCAATTCTAGAGGGATCCTGAGGTCACTGGAGCAACAGGAAAGGGCTCCGTGGAACACAAATCAACTCGAGATGAGAGCTTAGTCCCTGGCTTCGACTCAAGAGGAATACCAACTTTCCACAAGCACCTCAAGAAGAGGCTTCTCTCAGCTACATGTATGTGAGAGGGACCCTGAGTTTGTGGCCTCAAGTGGAATGGACACCGAGATGCTGTGACTCGAAGTAAGGCCGGATATCCCTGCAGTGAATTGAATGCAGGCTCGTCTTGCATCTCCCAAGTCGAAGGGATGTCTGAATCCCCTGTGGAGACCACAGAGAAAGACCTAGTCCTCCGCCTCAACACGACCGGAAGTCTGACATCCTTTGAGAACTCGAGAGGTCCGCGGAGATCAATGCTTCCAAAGGAGACGATGCCTGACTCCTCTTGAAAATGGATAGGAGTCCCAGGATCCCTGTGGCACGTGGAAAGGGACCCTGGGTCTCACGACTCACGTTTAGACTCATCCCAATTGCCATGCCAAGACTCAAGGAGATTCCCGAGGTGTCCCTCGCACCTAGGCAGGATCCTGACGTCGCTGAACAAACACGTGTCTGGAAGGACCCTCCCCGTCCTAACTCGAGAATATACCACAGGTTCCGGCCGCAACTCGAGAAAAACCATGAGATTTCCCCCTCGCCGCGAGATGAGGCCCGATTCCCCTGCACTGCGTGCAGAGCAATTCCGTGTTCCACATCAAACGTGAAAGGAGCCTTGATTTCCTTGATGGCACTCCAGAGAAAACCCAAGATCACTGTCTCAAGTCTAGAGGGATCCTGAGGTCACTGTAGCAGCACGAAAGGGCTCCGTGGACCCCAAATCAACTCGAGATGAGAGCTTAGTCCCTGGCTTCGACTCAAGAGGAATACCAACTTTCCCCAAGCACCTCTAGTGGAGGCTTCTCTCAGCTACATGTATGTGAGAGGGACCCTGAGTTTGTGGCCTCAAGTGGAATGGACACTGAAATGCTCTGACTCGAAGTAAGGCCGGATATCCCTGCAGTGAATTGAATGCAGGCTCGTCTTGCATCTCCCAAGAAGAAGGGATGTCTGAATCCCCTGTGGAGACCACAGAGAAAGACCGAGTTCTCCGCCTCATCGCGACCGGTGGCCTCACATCCTTTGAAAACTCGAGAGGTCCGTGGAGATCAATGCTTCCAAAGGAGACGATGCCTGACTCCTCTTGAAAATGGATAGGAGTCCCAGGATCCCTGTGGCACGTGGAAAGGGACCCTGGGTCTCCCGCCTCACGTGGAGACGCGTCCCAATTGCTATGCCAAGACTCAAGGAGAATCCCGAGGGGTCCCTCGCACCTAGGCAGGATTCCTGACGTCGCTGAACAAACACGTGTCTGGAAGGGCCCTCCCCGTCGTAACTCGAGAATATACCCCAGGTTCCGGCCGCAACTCGAGAAAAACCATGAGACTTCCCCCTTGCCGTGAGATGAGGCCCGATTCCCCTGCACTGCCTGCAGAGCAATTCCGTGTTCCACATCAAACGTGAAAGGAGCCTTGATTTCCTTGATGGCACTCCACAGAAAACCCAAGATCACTGTCTCAAGTCTAGAGAGATCCTGAGGTCACTGGAGCAACACGAAAGGGCTCCGTGGACCCCAAATCAACTCGAGATGAGAGCTTAGTCCCTGGCTTCGACTCAAGAGGAATACCAACGTTCCACAAGCACCTCAAGAGGAGGCTTCTCTCAGCTACAGTTATGTGAGAGGGACCCTGAGTTTGTGGCCTCAAGTGGAATGGACATCGAGATGCTCTGACTCGAAGTAAGGCCGGATATCCCTGCAGTGAATTGAATGCAGGCTCGTCTTGCATCTCCCAAGATGAAGGGATGTCTGAATCCGCTGTGGAGACAACAGAGAAAGTCCTAGTCCTCCGCCTCATCGCGACCGTAGGCCTCACATCCTTTGAAAACTCGAGAGGTCCGCGGAGATCAATGCTTCCAAAGGAGACGATGCCTGACTCCTCTTGAAAATGGATAGGAGTCCCAGGATCCCTGTGGCACGTGGAAAGGGACCCTGGGTCTCCCGCCTCACGTGGAGACGCAGCCCAATTGCCATGCCAAGACTCGAGGAGAATCCCGAGATGTCCCTCGCACCTAGGCAGGAGTCCTGACGTCGCTGAACAAACACGTGTCTGGAAGGGCCCTCCCGGTGGTAACTCGAGAATATACCCCAGGTTCCGGCCACAACTCGAGAAAAACCATGAGACTTCCCGCTCGCCGCTGCATGAGGCCCGATTCCCCTGCACTGCGTGCAGAGGAATTCTGTGTTCCACATCAAAAGTGAAAGGAGCCTTGATTTCCTTGATGGCACTCTAGAGAAACCCCAAGATCACTGTCTCAAGTCTAGAGGGATCCTGAGGTCACTGTAGCAACACGAAAGGGCTCCGTGGACCCCAAATAAACTCGAGATGAGAGCTTAGTCCCTGGCTTCGACTCAAGAGGAATACCATCTTTCCACAAGCACCTCAAGAGAAGGCTTCTTTCAGCAACAGGTATGTGAGAGGGTCCCTGAGTTTGTGGCCTCAGGCGGAATGGACACCGAGATGCTCTGACTCGAAGTAAGGCCGGATATCCCTGCAGTGAATTGAATGAAGTCTCGTCTTGCATCTCCCAAGACTAAGGGATCTCTGAATCCCCTGTGGAGACCACAGAGAAAGACCTAGTTCTCCCTCTCATGGCCACCGGAGGCATCACATCTTTGAAAACTCGAGAGGTCCGCGGAGATCAATGCTTCCTAAGGAGACGATGCCTGACTCCTCTTGAAAATGGATAGGAGTCCAAGAATCCCTGTGGCACGTGGAACGGGACCCTGGGTCTCCCGCCTCACGTGGAGACTTGTCCTAATTGCCATGCCAAGACTCGAGGAGAATCCCGAGGTGTTCCTCGCACCTAGGCACTAGTCCTGACGTCGGTGAACAAACACTTGTCTGGAAGGGCCCTCCCTGTCGTAACTCAAGAATATACCCCAGGTTCCGGCCGCAACTCGAGAAAAACCATAAGACTTCCCCCTCGCCTTGAGATGTGGCCCGATTCTCCTGCACTGCGTGCAGACCAATTCCGTGTTCCACATCAAACGTGAAAGGATTCTTGATTTCCTTGATGGCACTCCAAAGAAAAGCCAAGATCACTGTCTCAAGTCTAGAGGGATCCTGAGGTCACTGTAGCAACCCGAAAGGGCTTCGTGGACCCCAAATCAACTCGAGATGAGAGCTTTGTCCCTGGCTTCGACTCAAGAGGAATACCAACTTTCCAAAAGCTCCTCAAGAGGAGGTTTCTCTCAGCTACAGGTATGTGAGAGGGAACCTTAGTTTGTGGCCTCAAGTGGAATGGACACCGAGATGCTCTGACTCAATGTAAGGCCGGATATCCCTGCAGTGAATTGAATGCAGGCTCGTCGTGGATCTCCCAAGACGAAGGGATGTCTGAATCCCCTGTGGAGACCACAGACAAAGACCTAGATCTCCGCCTCAACACGACCGGAGGCGTCACATACTTTGAAAACTCGAGAGGTCCGCGGAGATCAATGCTTGTAAAGGAGACGATGCCTGACTCCTCTTGAAAATGGATAGGAGTCCAAGAATCCCTGTGGCACATGGAAAGGGACCCTGGATCTCCCGCCTCACGTGGAGAGTTGTCCTAATTGCCATGCCAAGACTCGAGGAGAATGCCGAGGTGTCCCTCGCACCTAGGCAGGAATCCTGACCTCGCAGAACAAACACGTGTCTGGAAAGGCCCTCCCCGTCGTAACTCGAGAATATACCCCATGTTCCGGCCGCAACTCGAGAAACATCATGAGACTTCCCCCTCGCCTTGAGATGAGGCCCGATTCCCCTGCACTGCGTGCAGACCAATTCCGTGTTCCACATCAAACGTGAAAAGATTCTTGATTTCCTTGATGGCACTCCAAAGAAAAGCCAAGATCACTGTCTCAAGTCTAGAGGGATCCTGAGGTCACTGTAGCAACAAGAAAGAGCTGCGTGGACCACAAATCAACTCGAGAGGAGAGCTTCGTCCCTGGCTTCGACTCAAGAGGAATACCAACTTTCCACAAGCACCTCAAGAGGAGGCCTCTCTCAGTTACAGGTATGTGAGAGGGACCCTGAGTTTGTGGCCTCAAGTGGAATGGACACCGAGATGCTCTGACTCGAAGTAAGGGCAGATATCCATGCAGAGAATTGAATGCAGGCTCGTCTTGAATCTCCCAAGACGAAGGGATGACTGAATCCCCTGTGGAGACCACAGACAAAGACTTAGTTCTCCGCCTCATCGCGACCGGAGGCCTCACATCCTTTGAAAACTCGAGAGGTCCACGGAGATCAATGCTTCCGAAGGAGACGATGCCTGAATCCTCTTCAAAATGGATAGGAGTCCCAGGATCCCTGTGGCACGTGGAAAGGGACCCTGGGTCTCCCGCCTCAGGTGGAGACGCGTCCCAATTGCCATGCCAAGACTCGAGGAGAATCCCGAGGTGTCCCTCGCACCTAGGCAGGAGTCCTGACTTCGCTGAACAATCACGTGTCTGGAAGGGCCCTCCCCGTCGTAACTCGAGAATATAAATCAGGTTCCGGCCGCAACTCGAGAAAAAATATGAGACTTCCCCCTCGCCGCGAGATGAGGCCCGATTCCCCTGCACTGCGTGCAGAGCAATTCCGTGTTCCACATCAAACGTGAAAGGAGCCTTGATTTCCTTGATGGCACTCCAGAGAAAACCCAAGATCACTGTCTCAAGTCTAGAGGGATCCTGAGGTCACTGGAGCAACAGGAAAGGGCTCCGTGGACCCCAAATCAACTCGAGATGAGAGCTTAGTCCCTGGCTTCGACTCAAGAGGAATACCAACTTTCCACAAGCACCTCAAAAGGAGGCTTCTCTCAGCTACAGGTAGGTGAGAGGGACCCTGAGTTTGTGGCCTCAATTGGAATGGACACCGAGATGCTCTGACTGAAAGTAAGGCCGGATATCCCTGCAGTGAATTGAATGCAGGCTCGTCTTCCATCTCCCAAGACGAAGGGTTGTCTGAATCCCCTGTGGAGACCACAGAGAAAGACCTAGTCCTCCGCCTCAACGCGACCCGAGGCCTGACATCCTTTGAAAACTCGAAAGGTCCGCGGAGATCAATGCTTCCAAAGGAGACAATGCCTGGCGCCTCTTGAAAATAGATAGGAGTCCCAGGATCCCTGTGGCCCGTGGAAAGGGAACCTGGGTCTCCCGCCTCACGTGGAGACGCGTCCCAATTGCCATGCCAAGACTCGAGGAAAATCCCGAGTTTTCCCTCGCACCTAGGCAGGAGTCCTGACGTCGCTGAACAAACACGTGTCTGGAAGGGCTCTCCCCGTCGTAACTCGAGAATATACCCCAGGTTCCGGCCGCAACTTGAGAAAAACCATGAGACTTCCCCGTCGCCGCGAGATGTGGCCCGATTCCCCTGCACAGCGTGCAGAGCAATTCCGTGTTCCACATCAAACGTGAAAGGAGCCTTGATTTCCTTGATGGCACTCCAGAGAAAACCCAAGATCACTGTCTCAATTCTTGAGGGATCCTGAGGTCACTGGAGCAACAGGAAAGGGCTCCGTGGACCCCAAATCAACTCTAGATGAGAGCTTAGTCCCTGGCTTCGACTCAAGAGTCATACCAACTTTCCACAAGCACCTCAAGAGGAGGCTTCTCTCAGCTACAAGTATGTGAGAGGGACCCTGAGTTTGTGGCCTCAAGTGGAATGGACACGGAGATGCTCTGACTCGAAGTAAGGCCGGATATCCCTGCAGTGAATTGAATGCAGGCTCGCCTTGCATCTCCCAAGACGAAGGGATGTCTGAATCCCCTGTGGAGACCACAGAGAAAGACCTAGTTCTCCGCCTCATCGCGACCGGAGGCCTCATATCCTTTGAAAACTCGAGAGGTCCGCGGAGATCAATGCTTCCAAAGGAGACGATGCCTGACTCCTCTTGAAAATGGATAGGAGTCCCAGGATCCCTGTGGCACGTGGAAAGGGACACTGGGTCTTCCGCCTCACGTGGAGTTGCGTCCCAATTGCCATGCCAAGACTCGAGGAGAATCCCGAGGTGTCCCTCGCACCTAGGCAGGAGTCCTGACGTCGCTGAACAAACACGTGTCTGGAAGGGCCCTCCCCGTCGTAACTCGAGAATATTCCCCAGGTTCCGGCCGCAACTCGAGAAAAACCATGAGACTTCCCACTCGCCGCTAGATGGGGCCCGATTCCACTGCACTGCTTGCAGAGCAATTCCGTGTTCCACATCAAACGTGAAAGGAGCCTTGATTACCTTGATGGCACACCAGAGAAAACCCAAGATCACTGTCTCAACTCTAGAGGGATCCTGAGGTCACTGGAGCAACACGAAAGATCTCCGTGGAACCCAAATCAACTCGAGATGAGAGCTTAGTCCCTGGCTTCGACTCAAGAGGAATACCAACTTTTCACAAGCACCTCAAGAGGAGGCTTCTCTCAGCTACAGGTATGTGAGAGGGACCCTGAGTTTTTGGCCTCAAGTGGAATGGACCCCGAGATGATCTGACTTGAAATAAGGCCGGATATCCCTGCAGTGAATTGAATGCAGGCTCGTCTTCCATCTCCCAAGACGAAGGGATGTCTGAATCCCCTGTGGAGACCACAGAGAAAGACCTAGTCCTCCGTCTCAATGCGACCGGAGGCCTCACATCCTTTGAAAACTCGAGAGTCCGTGGAGATCAATGCTTCCAAAGGAGATGATGCCTGACTCCTCTTGCAAATGGATAGGAGTCCCAGGATCCCTGTGGCACGTGGAAAGGGACCCTGGGTCTCCCGCCTCACGTGGAGACGCGTCCCAATTGCCATGCCAAGACTCGAGGAGAATCCCGAGGTGTCCCTCGCACCTGGGCAGGAGTCCTGACGTCGCTGAACAAACACGTGTCTGGAAGGGCCCTCCCCGTCGTAACTCGAGAATATACCCCAGGTTCCTGCCGAAACTCGAGAAAAACCATGAGACTTCCCCCTCGCAGCGAGATGAGGCCCGATTCCCCTGCACTGCGTGCAGAGCCATTCCGTGTTCCACATCAAACGTGAAAGGATCCTTGATTTCCTTGATGGCACTCCAGAGAAAACCCAAGATCACTGTCTCAAGTCTAGAGGGATCCTGAGGTCACTGGAGCAACACGAAAGGGCTCTGTGGACCCCAAATCAACTCGAGATGAGAGCTTAGTGTCTGGCTTCGACTCAAGAGGAATACCAACTTTCCACAAGCACCTCAAGAGGAGGCTTCCTTCAGCTACAAGTATGTGAGAGGGACCCTGAGTTTGTGGCCTCAAGTGGAATGGACACCGAGATCTCTGACTCGAAGTTAGGCCAGATATCCCTGCATTGAATTGAATGTAGGCTCGTCTTGCATCTCCCAAGACGAAGGGATGTCTGAATCCCCTGTGGAGACCACAGTTAAAGACCGAGTTCTCCGCCTCATCGCGACCGGAGGCCTCACATCCTTTGAAAACTCGAGAGGTCCGCGGAGATAAATGCTTCCAAAGGAGATGATGCCTGAGTCCTCTTGAAAATGGATAGGAGTCCCAGGATCCCTGTGGCACGTGGAAAGGGACACTGGGTCTCCTGCCTCACGTGGAGACGCGTCCCAATTGCCATGCCAAGACTCGAGGAGAATCCGGAGGTATCCCTCGCACCTAGGCAGGAGTCCTGACATCACTGAACAAACACGTGTCTGGAAGGGCCCTCCCCGTCGTAACTCGAGAATATACCCCAGATTCCGGCCGCAACTTGAGGAAAACCATGAGACTTCCCCCTCGCCACGAGATGAAGCCCGATTCCCCTGCAATGCCTGCAGAGCAATTCCGTGTTCCACATCAAACATGAAAGGAGCCTTGATTTCCTTGATGGCACTCCAGAGAAAACCCAAGATGACTGTCTCATGTGTAGAGGGATCCTGAGGTCACTGGAGCAACAAGAAAGGGCTCCGTGGACCCCAAATCAACTCGAGATGAGAGCTTAGTGTCTGGCTTCGACTCAAGAGGAATACCAACTTTCCACAAGCACCTCAAGAGGAGGCTTCTCTCAGCTACAGGTATATGAGAGGGACCCTGAGTTTGTGGCCTCAAGTGGAATGGACACTGAGATGCTCTGACTCGAAGTAAGGCCGGATATCCCTGCAGTGAATTGAATGCAGGCTCGTCTTGCATCTCCCAAGACGAAGGGATGTCTGAATCCCCTGTGGAGGCCGCAGAGAAAGTCCTAGTCCTCCGCCTCAACGCGACCGGAGGCCTCACATCCTTTGAAAACTCGAGAGGTCCGCGGAGATCAATGCTTCCAAAGGAGACGATGCCTGACTCCTCTTGAAAATGGATAGGAGTCCCAGGATCCCTGTGGCACGTGGAAAGGGACCCTGGGTCTCCCGCCTCACGTGGAGACGCGTCCCAATTGCCATGCCAAGAATCGAAGAGAATCCCGAGGTGTCCCTCGCACTTAGGCAGGAGTCCTGACGTCGCTGAACAAACACGAGTCTGGAAGGGCCCTCCACGTCGTAAATCGAGAATATACCCCAGGTTCCGGCCGCAACTCGAGAAAAACCATGAGACTTCCCACTCGCCGCTAGATGGGGCCCGATTCCACTGCACTGCTTGCAGAGCAATTCCGTGTTCCACATCAAACGTGAAAGGAGCCTTGATTACCTTGATGGCACACCAGAGAAAACCCAAGATCACTGTCTCAACTCTAGAGGGATCCTGAGGTCACTGGAGCAACACGAAAGATCTCCGTGGAACCCAAATCAACTCGAGATGAGAGCTTAGTCCCTGGCTTCGACTCAAGAGGAATACCAACTTTTCACAAGCACCTCAAGAGGAGGCTTCTCTCAGCTACAGGTATGTGAGAGGGACCCTGAGTTTTTGGCCTCAAGTGGAATGGACCCCGAGATGATCTGACTTGAAATAAGGCCGGATATCCCTGCAGTGAATTGAATGCAGGCTCGTCTTCCATCTCCCAAGACGAAGGGATGTCTGAATCCCCTGTGGAGACCACAGAGAAAGACCTAGTCCTCCGTCTCAATGCGACCGGAGGCCTCACATCCTTTGAAAACTCGAGAGTCCGTGGAGATCAATGCTTCCAAAGGAGATGATGCCTGACTCCTCTTGCAAATGGATAGGAGTCCCAGGATCCCTGTGGCACGTGGAAAGGGACCCTGGGTCTCCCGCCTCACGTGGAGACGCGTCCCAATTGCCATGCCAAGACTCGAGGAGAATCCCGAGGTGTCCCTCGCACCTGGGCAGGAGTCCTGACGTCGCTGAACAAACACGTGTCTGGAAGGGCCCTCCCCGTCGTAACTCGAGAATATACCCCAGGTTCCGGCCGAAACTCGAGAAAAACCATGAGACTTCCCCCTCGCAGCGAGATGAGGCCCGATTCCCCTGCACTGCGTGCAGAGCCATTCCGTGTTCCACATCAAACGTGAAAGGATCCTTGATTTCCTTGATGGCACTCCAGAGAAAACCCAAGATCACTGTCTCAAGTCTAGAGGGATCCTGAGGTCACTGGAGCAACACGAAAGGGCTCTGTGGACCCCAAATCAACTCGAGATGAGAGCTTAGTGTCTGGCTTCGACTCAAGAGGAATACCAACTTTCCACAAGCACCTCAAGAGGAGGCTTCCTTCAGCTACAAGTATGTGAGAGGGACCCTGAGTTTGTGGCCTCAAGTGGAATGGACACCGAGATCTCTGACTCGAAGTTAGGCCAGATATCCCTGCATTGAATTGAATGTAGGCTCGTCTTGCATCTCCCAAGACGAAGGGATGTCTGAATCCCCTGTGGAGACCACAGTTAAAGACCTAGTTCTCCGCCTCATCGCGACCGGAGGCCTCACATCCTTTGAAAACTCGAGAGGTCCGCGGAGATAAATGCTTCCAAAGGAGATGATGCCTGAGTCCTCTTGAAAATGGATAGGAGTCCCAGGATCCCTGTGGCACGTGGAAAGGGACACTGGGTCTCCTGCCTCACGTGGAGACGCGTCCCAATTGCCATGCCAAGACTCGAGGAGAATCCGGAGGTATCCCTCGCACCTAGGCAGGAGTCCTGACATCACTGAACAAACACGTGTCTGGAAGGGCCCTCCCCGTCGTAACTCGAGAATATACCCCAGATTCCGGCCGCAACTTGAGGAAAACCATGAGACTTCCCCCTCGCCACGAGATGAAGCCCGATTCCCCTGCAATGCCTGCAGAGCAATTCCGTGTTCCACATCAAACATGAAAGGAGCCTTGATTTCCTTGATGGCACTCCAGAGAAAACCCAAGATGACTGTCTCATGTGTAGAGGGATCCTGAGGTCACTGGAGCAACAAGAAAGGGCTCCGTGGACCCCAAATCAACTCGAGATGAGAGCTTAGTGTCTGGCTTCGACTCAAGAGGAATACCAACTTTCCACAAGCACCTCAAGAGGAGGCTTCTCTCAGCTACAGGTATATGAGAGGGACCCTGAGTTTGTGGCCTCAAGTGGAATGGACACTGAGATGCTCTGACTCGAAGTAAGGCCGGATATCCCTGCAGTGAATTGAATGCAGGCTCGTCTTGCATCTCCCAAGACGAAGGGATGTCTGAATCCCCTGTGGAGGCCGCAGAGAAAGTCCTAGTCCTCCGCCTCAACGCGACCGGAGGCCTCACATCCTTTGAAAACTCGAGAGGTCCGCGGAGATCAATGCTTCCAAAGGAGACGATGCCTGACTCCTCTTGAAAATGGATAGGAGTCCCAGGATCCCTGTGGCACGTGGAAAGGGACCCTGGGTCTCCCGCCTCACGTGGAGACGCGTCCCAATTGCCATGCCAAGACTCAAGGAGAATCCCGAGGTGTCCCTCGCACTTAGGCAGGAGTCCTGACGTCGCTGAACAAACACGAGTCTGGAAGGGCCCTCCACGTCGTAAATCGAGAATATACCCCAGGTTCCGGCCGCAACTCGAGAAAAACCATGAGACTTCCCACTCGCCGCGAGATGAGGCCTGATTCCCCTGCCCTGCATGCAGAGCAATTCCGTGTTCCACATCAAACGTGAAAGGAGCCTTGATTTCCTCGATGGCACTCCAGAGAAAACCCAAGATCACTGTCTCAAGTCTAGAGGGATCCTGAGGTCACTGGAGCAACACGAAAGATCTCCGTGGAACCCAAATCAACTCGAGATGAGAGCTTAGTCCCTGGCTTCGACTCAAGAGGAATACCAACTTTCCACAAGCACCTCAAGAGGAGGCTTCTCTCAGCTACAGGTATGTGAGAGGGACCCTGAGTTTGTGGCCTCAAGTGGAATGGACACCGAGATGCTCTTACTCGAAGTAAGGCCGGATATCCCTGCAGTGAATTGAATGCTGGCTCGTCTTGCATCTCCCAAGAAGAAGGGATGTCTGAATCCCCTGTGGAGACCACAGAGAAAGACCTAGTTCTCCTCCTCATCGCGACCGGAGGCCTCACATCCTTTGAAAACTCGAGAGGTCCGCGGAGATCAATGCTTCCCAAGGAGACGATGCCTGAGTCCTTTTGAAAATTGATAGGAGTCCCAGCACCCCTGTGGCACGTGTAAAGGGACCCTGGGTCTCCCGCCTCACGTGGAGACGTGTCCCAATTGCCATGCCAAGACTCGAGGAGAATCCCGAGGTGTCCCTAGCACCAAGGCAGGAAGCCTGACATCACTGAACAACACGTGTCTGGAAGGGCCCTCCCCGTCGTAACTCGAGAATATACCCCAGGTTCCGGCCGCAACTCGAGAAAAACCATGAGACTTCCACCTCGCCGCGAGATGAGTCCCGATTCCCCTGCACTGCGTGCAGAGCAATTCTGTATCCCACATCAAACGTGAAAAGAGCCTTGATTTCCTTGATGGCACTCGAGAGAAAACCCAAGATCACTGTCTCAAGTCTCGAGGGATCCTGAGGTCACTGTAGCATCACAAAAGGGCTCCGTGGACCCGAAATCACCTCGAGATGAAAGCTTAGCCCCTGGCTTCGGCTCAAGAGGAATACCAAATTTCCACAAGCACCTCAAGAGGAGGCTTCTCTCAGCTACAGGTATGTGAGTGGGACCCTGAATTTGTGGCCTCAAGTGGAAAGGACACCGAGATGCTCTGACTCGAAGTAAGGCCGGATATCCCTGCAGTGAATTGAATGCAGGCACGTCTTGCCTCTCCCAAGACGAAGGGATGTCTGAATCCCCTGTGGAGACCACAGAGAAAGACCTAGTTCTCCGCCTCATCGCGACCGGAGGCCTCATATCCTTTGAAATCTGGGGAGGTCCGCGGAGATCAATGCTTCCAAAGGAGACGACGCCTGACTCCTCTTGAAAATGGATAGGAGTCCCAGGATCCCTGTGGCACGTGGAAAGGGACACTGGGTCTCCCGCCTCACGTGGAGACGCGTCCCAATTGCCATGCCAAGACACGAGGAGAATCCCGAGTTGTCCCTTGCACCTAGGCATGAGTCCTGACTTCGCTGCACAAACACGTGTCTGGAAGGGCCCTCACAGTCGAAACTCGAGAATATACCCCAGGTTCTGGCCGCAACTGGAAAAAACCATGAGACTTCCCCCTCGCCGCGAGAGGAGGCCCGATTCCCCTGCACTGCGTGCAGAGCAATTCCGTGTTCCACATCAAACGTGAAAGGAGACTGGATTTCCGTGATGGCACTCCAGGGAAAACCCAAGATCACTGTCTCAAGTCTAGAGGGATCCTGAGGTCACTGGAGCAACACGAAAGGGATCCGTGGACCTAAAATCAACTCGAGATGAGAGCTTAGTCCCTCGCTTTGACTCAAGAGGAATATCAACTTTCCACAAGCACCTAAAGAGGAGGCTTCTCTCAGCTACAGGTATGTAAGAGGGACCCTGAATTTGTGGCCTCAAGTGGTATGGACACCGAGATGCTCTGACTCGAAGTAAGGCTGGATATCCCAAAAGTGAAATGAATGCAGGCTCGTCTTGCATCTCCCAAGACGAAGGGATGTCTGAATCCCCTGTGGAGACAACAGAGAAAGATCCAGTTCTCTGCATCATCGCGACCGGAGGCCTCACATCCTTTGAAAATTCGAGAGGTCCCCAGAGATCAATGCTTCCAAAGGAGACGATGCCTGACTCCTCTTGAAAATGGATAGGAGTCCCAGGATCCCTGTGGCACGTGGAAAGCGACCCTGGGTCTCCCGCCTCACGTGGAGACGCGTCCCAATTGCCATGCCAAGACTGGACGAGAATCCTGAGTTGTCCCTAGCACCTAGGCAGGAGTCCTCATGTCGCTGAACAAACACGTGTCTGGAAGGGCCCTCCCCGTCGTAACTCGAGAATATACCCCAGGTTCGGTCCGCAACTCAAGAAAAACCATGAGACTTCCCCCTCTCCGCGAGATGAGGCCCGATTCCCCTGCACTGTGTGCAGAGCAATTCCGTGTTCCACATCAAACGAGAAAAAAGCCTTGATTTCCTTGATGGCACTCCAGAGAAAACCCAAGATCACTGTCTCAAGTCTAGAGGGATCCTGAGGTCACTGTAGCAACACGAAAGTGCTCCGTGGACCCCAAATCAACTCGAGATGAGAGCTTAGTCCTTGGCTTCGACTCAAGAGGAATACCAACTTTCCACAAGCACCTCAAGAGGAGGCTTCTTTCAGCTACAGGTATGTGAGAGGGACCCAGAGTTTGTGGCCTCCAGTGGAATGAACACGGAGAAGCTCTGACTCGAAGTTAGGCCGGATATCCCTGCAGTGAATTGAATGCCGGCTCGTCTTGCATCTCCCAAGACGAAGGGATGTCGGAATCCCCTGTGGAGACCACAGACAAAGACCGAGTTCTCCGCCTCATTGCGACCGGAAGCCTCACATCCTTTGAAAAGTCGAGAGGTCCGCAGAGATCAATGCTTCCAAAGGAGACGATGCCTGACTCCTCTTGAAAATGGATAGGAGTCCCAGGATCCCTGTGGCACGTGGAAAGGGACCCTGGGTCTTTCGCTTCACGTGGAGACGCGTCCCAATTGCCATGCCAAGACTCGAGGAGTATCCCGAAGTTTCCCTCGCACGTAGGCATAAGTCCTGACGTCGCTGAACAAACACGTGTCTGGAAGTCCCTCCCCTTCGTAACTCGAGAATATACCCCAGGTTCCGGCCGCAACTCGAGAAAAACCATGAGACTTCCCCCTCGCCGCGAGATGAGGCCCGATTCCCCTACACTGCGTGCAGAGCAATTCCGTGTTCCACATCAAACGAGAAAAAAGCCTTGATTTCCTTGATGGCACTCGAGAGAAAAGCCAAGATCACAGTCTCAAGTCTAGAGGGATCCTGAGGTCACTGTAGCAACACGAAAGAGCTACGTGTACCCCAAATCAACTCGAGATGAGAGCTTAGTCCCTGGCTTCGACTCAAGAGGAATACCAACTTTCCACAAGCACCTCAAGAGGAGGCTTCTCTCAGCTACAGGTATGTGAGAGGGACCCTGAGTTTGTGGCCTCAAGTGGAATGGACACCGAGAAGCTCTGACTCGAAGTTAGGCCGGATATCCCTGCATTGAATTGAATGCAGGCTCTTCTTGCATCTCCCAAGACGAAGGGATGTCTGAATCCCCTGTGGATACCACAGAGAAAGACCTAATTCTCCGCCTAATCGCGACCGGAAGCCTCACATCCTTTGAAAACTCGAGAGGCCGCGGAGATCAATGCTTCCAAAGGAGACGATGCCTGACTCCTCTTGAAAATGGATAGGAGTCCCAGGATCCCTGTGGCACGTGGAAAGGGACCCTGGGTCTCCCGCCTCACGTGGAGACGCGTCCCAATTGCCATGTCAAGACTCGAGGAGAATCCAGTGTTGTCCCTCACAGCTAGGCACGAGTCCTGACGTCGATGAACAAACACGTGTTTGGAATGGCCCTCCCCGTCATAACTCGAGAATATACCCCAGGTTCCGGCCGCAACTGGAGAAAAACCATGAGACTTCCCCCTCGCCGCGAGATGAGGCCTGATTCCCCTGCACTGCGTGCAGAGCAACTCCGTGTTCCACATCAAACGTGAAAGGAGCCTTGATATCCTTGATGGCACTCCAGAGAAAACCCAAGATCACTGTCTCAAGTCTAGATGGATCATGAGGTCACTGTAGCAACACGAAAGGGCTCCGTGGACCCCAAATCAACTCGAGATGAGAGCTTAGTCCCTGGCTTCGACTCAAGAGGAATACCAAGTTTCCACAAGCACCTCAAGAGGAGGCTTTTCTCAGCTACATGTATGTGAGAGGGACCCTGAATGTGTGGCCTCAAGTGGAATGGACACCGAGATGCTCTGACTCGAAGTAAGGCCGGATATCCCTTCAGTGAATTGAATGCCGGCTCGTCTTGAATCTCCCAAGACGAAGGGATGTCTGAATCCCTGTGGAGACCACAGAGAAAGACCTAGTTCTCTGCCTCATCGCGACCTGAGGCCTCACATCCTTTGAAAACTCGAGAGGTCCGTGGAGATCAATGCTTCCAAAGGAGACGATGCCTGACTCCTCTTGAAAATGGATAGGAGTCCCAGCATCCCTGTGGCACGTGGAATGGGACCCTGGGTCTCCCGCCTCATGTGGAGACACGTCCCAATTGCCATGTCAAGACTCGAGGAAAATCCAGAAGTGTCCCTCGCACCTAGGCAGGAGTCCTGACGTCGCTGAACAAACACTAGTCTGGAAGGGCCCTCCCCGTCGTAAGTCGAGAATATACACCAGGTTCCGGCCGCAACTGGAGAAAAACCATGAGACTTCCCCCTCGCTGCGAGATGAGGCCCGATTCCACTGCACTCCGTGCAGAGCAATTCTGTGTTCCACATCAAACGTGAAAGGAGCCTTGATTTCCTTGATGGCACTCCAGAGAAAACCCAAGATCACTGTCTCAAGTCTCGAGGGATCCTGAGGTCACTGTAGCAACACGAAAGGGCTCCGTGGAACACAAATCAACTCGAGATGAGAGCTTCGTCCCTGGCTTCGACTCAAGAGGAATACCAACTTTCCACAAGCACCTCAAGAGGAGGCTTCTCTCAGCTACAGGTATGTGAGAGGGACCCTGAGTTTGTGGCCTCAAGTGGAATGGACACCGAGATGCTCTTACTCGAAGTAAGGCCGGATATCCCTGCAGTGAATTGAATGCCGGCTCGTCTTGCATCTCCCAAGAAGAAGGGATGTCTGAATCCCCTGTGGAGACCACAGAGAAAGACCTAGTTCTCCTCCTCATCGCGACCGGAGGCCTCACATCCTTTGAAAACTCGAGAGGTCCGCGGAGATAAATGCTTCCCAAGGAGACGATGCCTGAGTCCTTTTGAAAATTGATAGGAGTCCCAGGATCCCTGTGGCACGTGGAAAGGGACCCTGGGTCTCCCGCCTCACGTGGAGACGTGTCCCAATTGCCATGCCAAGACTCGAGGAGAATCCCGAGGTGTCCCTAGCACCTAGGCAGGAAGCCTGACGTCGCTGAACAACACGTGTCTGGAAGGGCCCTCCCCGTCGTAACTCGAGAATATACCCCAGGTTCCGGCCGCAACTCGAGAAAAACCATGAGACTTCCACCTCGCCGCGAGATGAGTCCCGATTCCCCTGCACAGCGTGCAGAGCAATTCTGTATCCCACATCAAACGTGAAAAGAGCCTTGATTTCCTTGATGGCACTCGAGAGAAAACCCAAGATCACTGTCTCAAGTCTCGAGGGATCCTGAGGTCACTGTAGCATCACAAAAGGGCTCCGTGGACCCCAAATCACCTCGAGATGAGAGCTTAGCCCCTGGCTTCGGCTCAAGAGGAATACCAACTTTCCACAAGCACCTCAAGAGGAGGCTTCTCTCAGCTACAGGTATGTGAGTGGGACCCTGAATTTGTGGCCTCAAGTGGAAAGGACACCGAGATGCTCTGACTCGAAGTAAGGCCGGATATCCGAACAGTGAATTGAATGCAGGCTCGTCTTGCCTCTCCCAAGACGAAGGGATGTCTGAATCCCCTGTGGAGACCACAGAGAAAGACCTAGTTCTCCGCCTCATCGCGACCGGAGGCCTCATATCCTTTGAAATCTGGGGAGGTCCGCGGAGATCAATGCTTCCAAAGGAGACGACGCCTGACTCCTCTTGAAAATGGATAGGAGTCCCAGGATCCCTGTGGCACGTGGAAAGGGACACTGGGTCTCCCGCCTCACGTGGAGACGCGTCCCAATTGCCATGCCAAGACACGAGGAGAATCCCGAGTTGTCCCTTGCACCTAGGCAGGAGTCCTGACTTCGCTGAACAAACACGTGTCTGGAAGGGCCCTCACAGTCGAAACTCGAGAATATACCCCAGGTTCTGGCCGCAACTCGAGAAAAACCATGAGATTTCCCCCTCGCCGCGAGAGGAGGCCCGATTCCCCTGCACTGCGTGCAGAGCAATTCCGTGTTCCACATCAAACGTGAAAGGAGACTGGATTTCCGTGATGGCACTCCAGGGAAAACCCAAGATCCCTGTCTCAAGTCTAGAGGGATCCTGAGGTCACTGGAGCAACACGAAAGGGATCCGTGGACCCAAAATCAACTCGAGATGAGAGCTTAGTTCCTCGCTTTGACTCAAGAGGAATATCAACTTTCCACAAGCACCTCAAAAGGAGGCTTCTCTCAGCTACAGGTATGTAAGAGGGACCCTGAATTTGTGGCCTCAAGTGGTATGGACACCGAGATGCTCTGACTCGAAGTAAGGCTGGATATCCCAAAAGTGAAATGAATGCAGGCTCGTCTTGCATCTCCCAAGACGAAGGGATGTCTGAATCCCCTGTGGAGACAACAGAGAAAGATCCAGTTCTCTGCATCATCGCGACCGGAGGCCTCACATCCTTTGAAAATTCGAGAGGTCCCCAGAGATCAATGCTTCCAAAGGAGACGATGCCTGACTCCTCTTGAAAATGGATAGGAGTCCCAGGATCCCTGTGGCACGTGGAAAGCGACCCTGGGTCTCCCGCCTCACGTGGAGACGCGTCCCAATTGCCATGCCAAGACTGGACGACAATCCTGAGTTGTCCCTAGCACCTAGGCAGGAGTCCTCATGTCGCTGAACAAACACGTGTCTGGAAGGGCCCTCCCCGTCGTAACTCGAGAATATACCCCAGGTTCGGTCCGCAACTCAAGAAAAATCATGAGACTTCCCCCTCGCCGCAAGATGAGGCCCGATTCCCCTGCACTGCGTGCAGAGCAATTCCGTGATCCACATCAAACGTGAAAGGAGCCTTGATTTCCTTGAGGGCACTCCAGAGAAAACCCAAGATCACTGTCTCAAGTCTAGAGGGATCCTGAGGTCACTGGAGCAACACGAAAGGGCTCCGTGGAAACCAAGTCAACTCGAGATGAGAGCTTAGTCCCCGGCTTCGACTCAGGAGGAATACCAACTTTCCACAAGCACCTCAAGAGGAGGCTTCTCTCAGCTACAGTTATGTGAGAGGGACCCTGATTTTGTGGCCTCAAGTGGAATGGACACCGAGATGCTCTGACTCGAGGTAAGGCCGAATATCCCTGCAGTGAATTGAATGCAGGCTCGGCTTGCATCTCCCAAGACGAAGGGATGTCTGAATCCCCTGTGGAGACCACAGAGAAAGACCTAGTTCTCCACCTCATCGCGACCGGAGGCCTCACATCCTTTGAAAACTCTAGAGGTCCGCGGAGATCAATGCTTCCAAAGGAGACGATGCCTGACTCCTCTTGAAAATGGGTAGGAGTCCCAGGATCCCTGTGGCACGTGGAAAGGGACACTGGGTCTCCCGCCTCACGTGGAGACGCGTCCCAATGGCAATGCCAAGACTCGAGGAGAATCCCGAGGTGTCCCTGGCACCTAGGCAGGAGTCCTGACATCGCTGAACAAACACGTGTCTAAAAGGGCCCTCCCCGTCGTAACTCGAGAATATACCCCAGGTTCCGGCCGCAACTCGAGAAAAACCATGAGACTTCCCACTCGCTGTGATGTGAGGCCCGATTCCCCTGCACTGCGTGCACAGCAATTCCGTGTTCCACGTCAAACGAGAAAAAAGCCTTGATTTCCTTGATGGCACTCCAGAGAAAACCCAAGATCACTGTCTCAAGTCTAGAGGGATCCTGAAGTCACTGTAGCAACACGAAAGGGCTCTGTGTACCCCAAATCAACTCCAGATGAGAGCTTAGTCCCTGGCTTCGACTCAAGAGGAATACCAACTTTCCACAAGCACCTCAAGAGGAGGCTTCTCTCAGCTACAGGTATGTGAGAGGGACCATGAGTTTGTGGCCTCAAGTGGAATGGACACCGAGAAGCTCTAACTCGAAGTTAGGCCGGATATCCCTGCAGTGAATTGAATGCAGGCTCGTCTTGCATCTCCCAAGACGAAGGGATGTCTGAATCCCCTGTGGAGACCTCAGAGAAAGACCGAGTTCTCCGCCTCATCGCGACCGGAGGCCTCACATCCTTTGAAAACTCGAGAGGTCCTTGGAGATCAATGCTTCCAAAGGAGACGATGCCTGACTCCTCATGAAAATGGATAGGAGTCCCAGGATCCCTGTGGCACGTCGAAAGGGACCCTGGGTCTCCCGCCTCATGTGGAGACGCGTCCCAATTGCCATGCCAAGACTCGAGGAGAATCCCGAGGTGTCCCTCGCACCTAGGCAGGAGTCCTGACGTCGCTGAACAAACACGTGTCTAGAAGGGCCCTCCCCGTCTTAACTCGAGAATATACCCCAGGTACCGGCCGCAACTCGAGAAAAACCATGAGATTTCCCCCTCGCCGCCAGATGAGTCCCGATTCCCATGCACTGCGTGCAGTACAATTCCGTGTTCCACATCAAACGTGAAAGGAGCCTTGATTTCCTTGATGGCACTCCAGAGAAAACCCAAGATCACTGTCTCAAGTCTAGAGGGATCCTGAGGTCACTGGAGCAACACGAAAGGGCTCCGTGGACCCCAAATCAACTCGAGATGAGAGCTTAGTCCCTGGCTTCGACTCAAGAGGAATACCAAATTTCCACAAGCACCTTAAGAGGAGGCTTCTCTCAGCTGCATGTATATGAGAGGGACCCTGAGTTTGCGGCCTCAAGTGGAATGGACACCGAGATGCTCTGACTCGAAGTAAGACCAGATATCCCTGCAGTGAATTGAATGCAGGCTCGTCTTGCATCTCCCAAGACGAAGGGATGTCTGAATCCCCTGTGGAGACGACAGAGAAAGAACTAATCCTCCGGCTCATCGCGACCGGAGGCCTCACATCCTTTGAAAACTCGAGAGGTCTGCGGAGATCAATGCTTCCAAAGGAGACGATGCCTGACTCCTCTTGAAAATGGATAACAGTCCCAGGATCCCTGTGGCACGTGGAAAGGGACCCTGGGTCTCCCGCCTCACGTGGAGACGCGTCCCAATTGCCATGCCAAGACTCGAGGAGAATCCCGAGGTGTCCCTCGCACCTAGGCAGGAGTACTGACGTCGCTGAACAAACACATGTCTGGAAGGGCCCTCCCCGTCGTAACTCGAGAATATACCCCAGGTTCCGGCCGCAACTCGAGAAAAACCATGAGACTTCCCCCTCGCCGCTGGATGAGGCCCGATTCCCCTGCACTGCGTGCAGAGCAATTCCGTGTTCCACATCAAACGTGAAAGGAGCCTTGATTTCCGTGATGGCACTCCAGAGAAAACCCAAGATCACTGTCTCAAGTCTAGAAGGATCCTGAGGTCACTGGAGCAACAAGAAAGGGCTCCCTGGACCCCAAATCAACTCGAGATGAGAGCTTACTCCCTGGCTTCGACTCAAGAGGAATACCAACTTTCCACAAGCACCTCAAGAGGAGGCTTCTCTCAGCTACAGGTATGTGAGAGGGCCCCTGAGTTTTTGGCCTCAAGTGGAATGGACACCGAGATGCTCTGACTCGAAGTAAGACCAGATATCCCTAAAGTGAATTGAATGCAGGCTCTTCTTGCGTCTCCCAAGACGAAGGGATGTCTGAATCCCCTGTGGACCACAGAGAAAGACCTAGTCCTCCACCTCTACGCGAACGGAGGCCTCACATCCTTTGAAAACTCGAGAGGTCCACGGAGATCAATGCTTCCAAAGGAGATGATGCCTGACTCCTCTTTAAAATGGATAGGAGTCCCAGGATCCCTGTGGCACGTGGAAAGGGGCCCTTGGTCTCCCGCCTCACGTGGAGACGCGTCCCAATTGCCATGCCAAGACTCGAGGAGAATCCCGAGGTGTCCCTCGCACCTAGGCAGGAGTCCTGACGTCGCTGAACAAACACGTGTCTGGAAGGGCCCTCCCCGTCGTGACTCGAGAATATACCCCAGGTTCCGGCCGCAACTCGAGAAAAACCATGAGACTTCCCCCTCGCCGCGAGATGAGGCCCGATTCCCCTGCACTGCGTGCAGAGCAATTCCGTGTTCCACATCAAACGTGAAAGGAGCCTTGATTTCCTTGATGGCACTCCAGAGAAAACCCAAGATCACTGTCTCAAGTCTAGAGGGATCCTGAGGTCACTGGAGCAACACGAAAGGGCTCCGTGGACCCCAAATCAACTCGAGATGAGAGCTTAGTCCCTGGCTTCGCCTCAAGAGGAATACCAACTTTCCACAAGCATCTCAAGAGGAGGCTTCTCTCAGCTACAGGTATGTGAGAGGGCCCCTGAGTTTGTGGCCTCAAGTGGAATGGACACCGAGATGCTCTGACTCGAAGTAAGACCAGATATCCCTGCAGTGAATTGAATGTAGGCTCGTCTTGCGTCTCCCAAGACGAAGGGATGTCTGAATCCCCTGTGGAGACCACAGAGAAAGACCTAGTCCTCCGCCTCAACGCGAACGGAGGCCTCACATCCTTTGAAAACTCGAGAGGTCCGAGGAGATCAATGCTTCCAAAGGAGACGATGCCTGAGTCCTCTTGAAAGTGGATAGGAGTCCCAGGATCCCTGTGGCACGTGGAAAGGGACCCTGGGTCTCCCGCCTCACGTGGAGACGCGTCCCAATTGCCATGCCAAGACTCGAGGAGAATCCCGAGGTGTCCCTCGCACCTAGGCAGGAGTCCTGACGTCGCTGAACAAACACGTGTCTGCAAGGGCCCTCCCCGTCGTAACTCGAGAATATAACCCAGGTTCCGGCCGCAACTCGAGGAAAACCATGAGACTTCCCCCTCGCCGCGAGATGAGGCCCGATTCCCCTGCACTGCGTGCAGAGCAATTCCGTGTTCCACATCAAACGTGAAAGGAGCCTTGATTTCCTTGATGGCACTCCAGAGAAAACCCAAGATCACTGTCTCAAGTCTAGAGGGATCCTGAGGTCACTGGAGCAATACGAAAGGGCTCCGTGGACCCCAAATCAACTCGAGATGAGAGCTTAGTCCCTGGCTTCGACTCAAGAGGAATATCAACTTTCCACAAGCACCTCAAGAGGAGGCTTCTCTCAGCTACAGGTATGTGAGAGGGACCCTGAGTTTGTGGCCTCAAGTGGAATGGACACCGAGATGCTCTGACTCGAAGTAAGGCCGGATATCCCTGCAGTGAATTGAATGCAGGCTGGTCTTGCATCTCCCAAGACGAAGGGTTGTATGAATCCCCTGTGGAGACCACAGAGAAAGACCTAGTCCTACGCCTCAACGCGAACGGAGGCCTCACATCTTTGAAAACTCGAGAGGTCCGCGGAGATCAATGCTTCCAAAGGAGACGATGCCTGACTCCTCTTGAAAATGGATAGGAGTCCCAGGATCCCTGTGGCACGTGGAAAGGGGCCCTTGGTCTCCTGACTCACGTGGAGACGCGTCCCAATTGCCATGCCAAGACTCGAGGAGAATCCCGAGGTGTCCCTCGCACCTAGGCAGGAGTCCTGATGGCGCTGAACAAACACGTGTCTGGAAGGGCCCTCCCCGTCGTAACTCGAGAATATACCCCAGGTTCCGGCCGCAACTCGAGAAAAACCATGAGACTTCCCCCTCACCGCGAGATGAGGCCCGATTCCCCTGCACTGCGTGCAGAGCAATTCCGTGTTCCACATCAAACGTGAAAGGAGCCTTGATTTCCTTGATGGCACTCCAGAGAAAACCCAAGATCACTGTCTCAAGTCTAGAGGGATCCTGAGGTCACTGGAGCAACACGAAAGGGCTCCGTGGACCCCAAATCAACTCGAGATGAGAGCTTAGTCCCTGGCTTCGCCTCAAGAGGAATACCAACTTTCCACAAGCACCTCAAGAGGAGGCTTCTCTCAGCTACAGGTATGTGAGAGGGCCCCTGAGTTTGTGACCTCAAGTTGAATGGACACCGAGATGCTCTGACTCGAAGTAAGACCAGATATCCCTGCAGTGAATTGAATGCAGGCTCGTCTTGCGTCTCCCAAGACGAAGTGATGTCTGAATCCCCTGTGGAGACCACAGAGAAAGACCTAGTCCTCCGCCTCATCGCGACCGGAGACCTCACATCCTTTGAAAACTCGAGAGGTTGGGGAGATCAATGCTTCCAAAGGAGACGATGCCTGACTCCTCTTGAAAATGAATAGGAGTCCCAGGATCTCTCTGGCACGTGGGAAGGGACCCTGGGTCTCCCGCCTCACGTGGAGACGCGTCCCAATTGCCATGTCAAGACTCGAGGAGAATCCCGAGGTGTCCCTCGCACCTAGGCAGGAGTCCTGACATCGCTGAACAAACACGTGTCTGGAAGGGCCCTCCCCGTCGTAACTCGAGAATATACCACAGGTTCCGACCGCAACTCGAGAAAAACCATGAGACTTCCCCCTCGCCGAGAGATGAGTCCCGATTCCCCTGCACTGCGTGCAGAGCAATTCCGTGTTTCACATCAAACGTGAAAGGAGCCTTTATTTCCTTGATGGCACTCCAGAGCAAACCCAAGATCACTGTCTCACGTCTAGAGGGATCCTGAGGTCACTGGAGCAACACGAAATGTCTCCGTGGACCCCAAGTCAACTCGAGATGAGAGCTTAGTCCTTGGCTTCGACTCAAGAGTAACACCAAATTTCCACAAGCACCTCAAGAGGAGGCTTCTCTCAGCTACAGGTATGTGAGAGGGCCCCAGAGTTTGTGGCCTCAAGTGGAATGGACACCGAGATGCTCTGACTCGAACTAAGGCTGGATATCCCTGCAGTGAACTGAATTCAGGTTCGGCTTGCATCTCCCAAGACGAAGGGATGTCTGAATCCCCTGTGGAGACCACAGAGAAAGACCTAGTCCTCCGCTTCATCGCGACCGGAGGCCTCACATCCTTTGAAAACTCGAGAGGTCTGCGGAGATCAATGCTTCCAAAGGAGACGATGCCTGACTCTTCTTGAAAATGGATAGGAGTCCCAGGATCCCTGTGGCACGTTGAAAGGGACACTGGGTCTCCCGGCTCTGTGGAGACGCGTCCCAACTGCCATGCCAAGACTCGAGGAAAATCCCGAGGTGTCCCTCGCACCTAGGCAGGAGTCCTGACGTCGCTGAACAATCACGTGTCTGGAAGGGCCCTCCCCATTGTAACTCGAGTATATACCCCAGGTTCCGGCCGCAACTCGAGAAAAACCATGAGACTTCCCCCTCGCCGCGAGATGAGGCCCGATTCCCCTGCACTGCGTGCAGAGCAATTCCGTGTTCCACATCAAACGTGAAAGGAGCCTTGATTTCCTTGATGGCACTCCAGAGAAAACCCAAGATCACTGTCTCAAGTCTAGAGGGATCCTGAGGTCACTGGAGCAACACGAAAGAGCTCCGTGGACCCCAAATCAACTCGAGATGAGAGCTTAGTCCCTGGCTTCGACTCAAGAGGAATATCAACTTTCCACAAGCACCTCAAGAGGAGGCTTCTCTCAGCTACAGGTATGTGAGAGGGCCCCTGAGTTTGTGGCCTCAAGTGAAATGGACACCGAGATGCTCTGACTCGAAGTAAGGCCAGATATCCCTGCAGTGAATTGAATGCAGGCTCGTCTTGCATCTCCCAAGACGAAGGGTTGTCTGAATCCCCTGTGGAGACCACAGAGAAAGACCTAGTCCTCCGCCTCAACGCGAACGGAGGCCTCACATCCTTTGAAAACTCGAGAGGTCCGCGGAGATCAATGCTTCCAAAGGAGACGATACCTGACTCCTCTTGAAAATGGATAGGAGTCCCAGGATCCCTGTGGCACGTGGAAAGGGACCCTGGGTCTCCCGCCTCACGTGGAGACGCGTCCCAATTGCCATGCCAAGACTCGAGGAGAATCCCGAGGTGTCCCTCGCACCTAGGCAGGAGTGCTGACGTCGCTGAACAAACACGTGTCTGGAAGGGCCCTCCCCGGCGTAACTCGAGAATATACCCCAGGTTCCGGCCGCAACTCGAGAAAAACCATGAGACTTCCCCCTCGCTGCGACATGAGGCCCGATTCCCCTGCACTGTGTGCAGAGCAATTCCGTGATCCACATCAAACGTGAAAGGAGCCTTGATTTCCTTGAGGTCACTCCAGAGAAAACCCAAGATCACTGTTTCAAGTCTAGAGGGATCATGAGGTCACTGGAGCAACACGAAAGGGCTCCGTGGACCCCAAATCAACTCGAGATGAGAGCTTAGTCCCTGGCTTCGACTCAAGAGGAATACCAAATTTCCACAAGCACCTCAAGAGGAGGCTTCTCTCAGCTACAGGTATGTGAGAGGGACCCTGAGTTTGTGACTTCAAGTAGAATGGACACCGAGATGCTCTGACTCGAAGTAAGGCCTTATATCCCTGCAGTGAATTGAATGCAGGCTCGTCTTGCATCTCCCAAGACGAAGGGATGTCTGAATCCCCTGTGGCGACCACAGAGAAAGACCTAGTTCTCAGCCTCATGGCGACCGGAGGCCTCACATACTTTGAAAATTCGAGAGGTCCGCGGAGATCAATGCTTCCAAAGGAGACGATGCCTGACTCCTCTTGAAAATGGATAGGAGTCCCTGAATCCCTGTGGCACGTGGAAAGGGACCCTGGGTCTCCCGCCTCACGTGGAGACGCGTCCCAATTGCAATGCAAAGACTCGAGGAGAATCCCGAGGTGTCCCTCGCACCTAGGCAGGAGTCCTGACGTCGCTGAACAAACACGTGTCTGGAAGGGCCCTCCCCGTCGTAACTCGAGATTATTCCCCAGGTTCCGGTCGCATCTCGAGAAAAACCATGAGACTTCCCCCTCGCCGCGACATGAGGCCCGAATCCCCTGCAATGCGTGCAGAGCAATTCCGTGTTCCACATCAAACGTGAAAGGAGCCTTGATTTCCTTGATGGCACTCCAGAGAAAACCCAAGATCACTGTCTCAAGTCTAGAGGGATCCTGAGGTCACTGGAGCAACACGAAAGGGCTCCGTGAACCCCAAATAAACTCGAGATGAGAGCTTAGTTCCTGGCTTTGACTCAAGAGGAATACCAACTTTTCACAAGCACCTCAAGAGGAGGATTCTCTCAGCTACAGGTAAGTGAGAGGGACGCTAAGTTTTTGGCCTCAAGTGGAATGGACACCGAGATGCTCTGACTCGAAGTAAGGCCGGATATCCCTGCAGTGAATTGAATGCAGGCTAATCTTGCATCTCCCAAGACGAAGGGATGTCTGAATCCCCTGTGGAGACGACAGAGAAAGACCTAGTCCTCCGCCTCAACGCGACCGGAGGCCTCACATCCTTTTAAAACTTGAGAGGTCTGCGGATATCAATGCTTCCAAAGGAGACGATGCCTGACTCCTCTTGAAAATGGATAGGAGTCAAAGGATCCCTGTGGCACTTGGAATGGGACCCTGGGTCTCCCGCCTCACGTGGAGACGCGTCCCAATTGCCATGCCAAGACTCGAGGAGAATCCCGAGGTGTCCCTCACACCTAGGCAGGAGTCCTGACGTCGCTGAACAAACACGTGTCTGGAAGGGCCCTCCCCGTCGTAACTCGAGAATATACCACAGGTTCCGGCCGCAACTCGAGAAAAACCATGAGACTTCCCCCTCGCCATGAGATGAGGCCCGATTCCCCTGCAGTGCGTGTAGAGCAATTCCGTGTTCCACATCAAACGTGAAAGGAGCCTTGATTTCCTTAATGGCACTCCAGAGAAAACCCAAGATAACTGTCTCAAGTCTAGAGGGATCCTGAGGTCACTGGCGCAACACGAAAGGGCTCAATGGACCCCAAGTCAACTCGAGATGAGAGCTTAGTCCTTGGCTTCGACTCAAGAGGAACACCACCTTTCCACAAGCACCTCAAGAGGAGGCTTCTCTCAGCTACAGGTATGTGAGAGGGACCCTGAGTTTGTGGCCTCAAGTGGAATGGACACCGAGATGCTCTGACTCGAAGTAAGGCCGGATATCCCTGCAGTGAATTGAATGCAGGCTCGTCTTGCATCTCCCAAGACGAAGGGTTGTCTGAATCCCCTGTGGAGACCACAGAGAAAGACCTAATTCTCCACCTCATCGCGACCGGAGGCCTCACATCCTTTGAAAACTCGAGAGGTCCGCGGAGATCAATGCTTCCCAAGGAGACGATGCCTGACTCCTCCTTAAAGTGGATAGGAGTCCCAGGATCCCTGTGGCACTTGGAACGGGACCCTGGGTCTCCCGCCTCACGTGGAGACGCGTCCCAATTGCCATGCCAAGACTCGAGGAGAATCCCGAGGTGTCCCTCGCACCTAGGCAGGAGTCCTGACGTCACTGAAGAAACACGTGTCTGGAAGGGCCCTCCCCGTCGTAACTCGAGAATATACCCCAGGTTCCGGCCGCAACTCGAGAAAAACCATGAGACTTCCCCCTCGCCGCGAGATGAGGCCCGATTCCCCTGCACTGCGTGCAGAGCAATTCCGTGTTCCACATCAAACGAGAAAGGAGCCTTGATTTCCTTAATGGCACTCCAGAGAAAACCCAAGATAACTGTCTCAAGTCTAGAGGGATCCTGAGGTCACTGGAGCAACGAAAGGGCTCTCTGGTCCCCAAGTCAACTCGAGATGAGAGCTTAGTCCTTGGCTTCGACTCAAGAGGAACACCACCTTTCCACAAGCACCTCAAGAGGAGGCTTCTCTCAGCTACAGGTATGTGAGAGGGACCCTGAGTTTGTGGCCTCAAGTGGAATGGACACCGAGATGCTCTGACTCGAAGGAAGGCTGGATATCCCTGCAGTGAATTGAATGCAGGCTCGTCTTGGATCTCCCAAGATGAAGGGATGTCTGAATCCCCTGTGGAGACCACAGGGAAAGACCTAGTCCTCCACCTCATCGCGACCGGAGGCCTCACATCCACTGAAAACTCGAGAGGTCCGCGGAGTTCAATGCTTCCAAAGAAGACGATGCCTGACTCCTCTTGAAAATGGATAGGAGTCCCAGGATCCCTGTGGCACGTGGGAAGGGACACTGGGTCTCCCGCCTCACGTGGAGACGTGTCCCAATTGCCATGGCAAGACTCGAGGAGAATCCCGAGGTGTCCCTCGCACCTAGGCAGGAGTCCTGACGTCGCTGAACAAACACGTGTCTGGAAGGGCCCTTCCCTTCTAACTCGAGAATATACCCCAGGGTCCGTCCGCAGCTCAAGAAAAACCATGAGACTTCCCATTCGCCCCGAGATGAGGCCCGATTCCCTAGCACTGGGTGCAGAGCAATAACGTGTTCCACATCAAATGTGAACGGAGCCTTGATTTCCTTGATGGCACTCCAGAGAAAACCCAAGATCACTGTCTCAAGTATAGAGGGATCCTGAGGTCAATGGAGCAACACGAAAGGGCTCCGTGGACCCCAAATCAACTCGAGATGAGAGCTTAGTCCCTGCCTTCAACTCAAGGGGAATACCAACTTTCAACAAGCACGTCAAGAGGAGGCTTCTCTCAGCTACAGGTATGTGAGAGGGACCATGAGTTTCTGGCCTCAAGTGGAATGGAAACCGAGATGCTCTGACTCGAAGTAAGGACAGATATCCCTGCAGTGAATTGGATGCAGGCTCGTCTTCCATCTCCCAAGACGAAGGGATGTCTGAATACCCTGTGGAGACCACAGAGAAAGATCTAGTTCTCGCCACATTTCGCCCGGAGTACTCACATCGTTTGAAAACTCGAGAGGTCCGCGGAGATCAATGCTTCCAAAGGAGACGATGCCTGACTCCTGTTGAAAATGGATAGGGGTCCCAGGATCCCTGTGGCACGTGGAAAGGGATCCTGGGTATCCCGCGTCACGTGGAGACGCGTCCCAATTGCCATGCCAAGATTCGAGGAGAATCCTGAGGTGTCCCTCACACCTAGGCAGGAGTTCTGACGTCGCTGAACAAACAGGTGTCTGGAAGGGCCCTCCCCGTCGTAACTCGAGAATATACCCCAGGTTCTGGCTGCAACTCGAGAAAAACCATGAGACTTCCCCCTCGCCGCGAGATGAGGCCCGATTCCCCTGCACTGCGTGCAGAGCAACTCCGTGTTCCACATCAAACGTGAAAGGATACTTGATTTCCTTGATGGCACTCCAGAGAAAACCCAAGATCACTGTCTCAAGTCTAGAGGGATCTTGATGTCACTGTAGCAACACGAAAGGGCTCCGTGGACCCCAAATCAACTCGAGATGAGACCTTAGTCTCTGGATTCGACTCAAGAGGAATACCAACTTTCCACAATCACCTCAAGAGGAGGCTTCTCTCAGCTACAGGTATGTGAGAGGGACCCTGAGTTTGTGGCCTCAAGTGGAATGGACACCGAGATGCTCTGACTCGAAGTAAGGCCGGATATCCCTGCAGTGAATTGAATGCAGGCTCGTCTTGCATCTCCCAAGACGAAGGGATGTCTGAATCCCCTGTGGAGACCACAGAGAAAGAACTAGTCCTCCGCCTCATCGCGACCGGAGGCATCACATCCTTTGAAAACTCGAGAGGTCCGCGGAGATCAATGCTTCCAAAGGAGACGATGCCTGACTCCTCTTGTAAATGGATAGGAGTCCCAGGATCCCTGTGGCTCGTGGAAAGGGACCCTGGGTCTCCCGCCTCACATGGAGAGGCGTCCCAATTGCCATGCCAAGACTCGAGGAGAACCCCGAGGTGTCCATCGCACCTAGGCAGGAGTCCTCACTTCGCTGAAGAAACACGTGTCTGTAAGGGCCCTCCCCGTCGTAACTCGAGAATATACCCCAGGTTCCGGCCGCAACTCGAGAAAAACCATTAGAGTTCCCCCTCGCCGCGAGATGAGGCCCGATTCCCCAGCACTGCGTGCAGAGCAATTCCGTGTTCCACATCAAACGTGAAAGGAGCCTTGATTTCCTTGAGGGCACTCCAGAGAAAACCCAAGATCACTGTCTCAAGTCTAGAGGGATCCTGAGGTCACTGGAGCAACACGAAAGGGCTCCGTGGAAACCAAGTCAACTCGAGATGAGAGCTTAGTCCCCGGCTTCGACTCAGGAGGAATACCAACTTTCCACAAGCACCTCAAGAGGAGGCTTCTCTCAGCTACAGTTATGTGAGAGGGACCCTGATTTTGTGGCCTCAAGTGGAATGGACACCGAGATGCTCTGACTCGAGGTAAGGCCGAATATCCCTGCAGTGAATTGAATGCAGGCTCGGCTTGCATCTCCCAAGACGAAGGGATGTCTGAATCCCCTGTGGAGACCACAGAGAAAGACCTAGTTCTCCACCTCATCGCGACCGGAGGCCTCACATCCTTTGAAAACTCGAGAGGTCCGCGGAGATCAATGCTTCCAAAGGAGACGATGCCTGACTCCTCTTGAAAATGGGTAGGAGTCCCAGGATCCCTGTGGCACGTGGAAAGGGACACTGGGTCTCCCGCCTCACGTGGAGACGCGTCCCAATGGCAATGCCAAGACTCGAGGAGAATCCCGAGGTGTCCCTGGCACCTAGGCAGGAGTCCTGACATCGCTGAACAAACACGTGTCTAAAAGGGCCCTCCCCGTCGTAACTCGAGAATATACCCCAGGTTCCGGCCGCAACTCGAGAAAAACCATGAGACTTCCCACTCGCTGTGAGGTGAGGCCCGATTCCCCTGCACTGCGTGCACAGCAATTCCGTGTTCCACGTCAAACGAGAAAAAAGCCTTGATTTCCTTGATGGCACTCCAGAGAAAACCCAAGATCACTGTCTCAAGTCTAGAGGGATCCTGAAGTCACTGTAGCAACACGAAAGGGCTCTGTGTACCCCAAATCAACTCCAGATGAGAGCTTAGTCCCTGGCTTCGACTCAAGAGGAATACCAACTTTCCACAAGCACCTCAAGAGGAGGCTTCTCTCAGCTACAGGTATGTGAGAGGGACCATGAGTTTGTGGCCTCAAGTGGAATGGACACCGAGAAGCTCTAACTCGAAGTTAGGCCGGATATCCCTGCAGTGAATTGAATGCAGGCTCGTCTTGCATTTCCCAAGACGAAGGGATGTCTGAATCCCCTGTGGAGACCTCAGAGAAAGACCGAGTTCTCCGCCTCATCGCGACCGGAGGCCTCACATCCTTTGAAAACTCGAGAGGTCCTTGGAGATCAATGCTTCCAAAGGAGACGATGCCTGACTCCTCATGAAAATGGATAGGAGTCCCAGGATCCCTGTGGCACGTCGAAAGGGACCCTGGGTCTCCCGCCTCACGTGGAGACGCGTCCCAATTGCCATGCCAAGACTCGAGGAGAATCCCGAGGTGTCCCTCGCACCTAGGCAGGAGTCCTGACGTCGCTGAACAAACACGTGTCTAGAAGGGCCCTCCCCGTCTTAACTCGAGAATATACCCCAGGTACCGGCCGCAACTCGAGAAAAACCATGAGATTTCCCCCTCGCCGCCAGATGAGTCCCGATTCCCATGCACTGCGTGCAGTACAATTCCGTGTTCCACATCAAACGTGAAAGGAGCCTTGATTTCCTTGATGGCACTCCAGAGAAAACCCAAGATCACTGTCTCAAGTCTAGAGGGATCCTGAGGTCACTGGAGCAACACGAAAGGGCTCCGTGGACCCCAAATCAACTCGAGATGAGAGCTTAGTCCCTGGCTTCGACTCAAGAGGAATACCAAATTTCCACAAGCACCTTAAGAGGAGGCTTCTCTCAGCTGCATGTATATGAGAGGGACCCTGAGTTTGCGGCCTCAAGTGGAATGGACACCGAGATGCTCTGACTCGAAGTAAGACCAGATATCCCTGCAGTGAATTGAATGCAGGCTCGTCTTGCATCTCCCAAGACGAAGGGATGTCTGAATCCCCTGTGGAGACGACAGAGAAAGAACTAATCCTCCGGCTCATCGCGACCGGAGGCCTCACATCCTTTGAAAACTCGAGAGGTCTGCGGAGATCAATGCTTCCAAAGGAGACGATGCCTGACTCCTCTTGAAAATGGATAGCAGTCCCAGGATCCCTGTGGCACGTGGAAAGGGACCCTGGGTCTCCCGCCTCACGTGGAGACGCGTCCCAATTGCCATGCCAAGACTCGAGGAGAATCCCGAGGTGTCCCTCGCACCTAGGCAGGAGTACTGACGTCGCTGAACAAACACATGTCTGGAAGGGCCCTCCCCGTCGTAACTCGAGAATATACCCCAGGTTCCGGCCGCAACTCGAGAAAAACCATGAGACTTCCCCCTCGCCGCTGGATGAGGCCCGATTCCCCTGCACTGCGTGCAGAGCAATTCCGTGTTCCACATCAAACGTGAAAGGAGCCTTGATTTCCGTGATGGCACTCCAGAGAAAACCCAAGTTCACTGTCTCAAGTCTAGAAGGATCCTGAGGTCACTGGAGCAACAAGAAAGGGCTCCCTGGACCCCAAATCAACTCGAGATGAGAGCTTACTCCCTGGCTTCGACTCAAGAGGAATACCAACTTTCCACAAGCACCTCAAGAGGAGGCTTCTCTCAGCTACAGGTATGTGAGAGGGCCCCTGAGTTTTTGGCCTCAAGTGGAATGGACACCGAGATGCTCTGACTCGAAGTAAGACCAGATATCCCTAAAGTGAATTGAATGCAGGCTCTTCTTGCGTCTCCCAAGACGAAGGGATGTCTGAATCCCCTGTGGACCACAGAGAAAGACCTAGTCCTCCACCTCTACGCGAACGGAGGCCTCACATCCTTTGAAAACTCGAGAGGTCCACGGAGATCAATGCTTCCAAAGGAGATGATGCCTGACTCCTCTTTAAAATGGATAGGAGTCCCAGGATCCCTGTGGCACGTGGAAAGGGGCCCTTGGTCTCCCGCCTCACGTGGAGACGCGTCCCAATTGCCATGCCAAGACTCGAGGAGAATCCCGAGGTGTCCCTCGCACCTAGGCAGGAGTCCTGACGTCGCTGAACAAACACGTGTCTGGAAGGGCCCTCCCCGTCGTAACTCGAGAATATACCCCAGGTTCCGGCCGCAACTCGAGAAAAACCATGAGACTTCCCCCTCGCCGCGAGATGAGGCCCGATTCCCCTGCACTGCGTGCAGAGCAATTCCGTGTTCCACATCAAACGTGAAAGGAGCCTTGATTTCCTTGATGGCACTCCAGAGAAAACCCAAGATCACTGTCTCAAGTCTAGAGGGATCCTGAGGTCACTGGAGCAACACGAAAGGGCTCCGTGGACCCCAAATCAACTCGAGATGAGAGCTTAGTCCCTGGCTTCGCCTCAAGAGGAATACCAACTTTCCACAAGCATCTCAAGAGGAGGCTTCTCTCAGCTACAGGTATGTGAGAGGGCCCCTGAGTTTGTGGCCTCAAGTGGAATGGACACTGAGATGCTCTGACTCGAAGTAAGACCAGATATCCCTGCAGTGAATTGAATGTAGGCTCGTCTTGCGTCTCCCAAGACGAAGGGATGTCTGAATCCCCTGTGGAGACCACAGAGAAAGACCTAGTCCTCCGCCTCAACGCGAACGGAGGCCTCACATCCTTTGAAAACTCGAGAGGTCCGAGGAGATCAATGCTTCCAAAGGAGACGATGCCTGAGTCCTCTTGAAAGTGGATAGGAGTCCCAGGATCCCTGTGGCACGTGGAAAGGGACCCTGGGTCTCCCGCCTCACGTGGAGACGCGTCCCAATTGCCATGCCAAGACTCGAGGAGAATCCCGAGGTGTCCCTCGCACCTAGGCAGGAGTCCTGACGTCGCTGAACAAACACGTGTCTGCAAGGGCCCTCCCCGTCGTAACTCGAGAATATACCCCAGGTTCCGGCCGCAACTCGAGGAAAACCATGAGACTTCCCCCTCGCCGCGAGATGAGGCCCGATTCCCCTGCACTGCGTGCAGAGCAATTCCGTGTTCCACATCAAACGTGAAAGGAGCCTTGATTTCCTTGATGGCACTCCAGAGAAAACCCAAGATCACTGTCTCAAGTCTAGAGGGATCCTGAGGTCACTGGAGCAATACGAAAGGGCTCCGTGGACCCCAAATCAACTCGAGATGAGAGCTTAGTCCCTGGCTTCGACTCAAGAGGAATATCAACTTTCCACAAGCACCTCAAGAGGAGGCTTCTCTCAGCTACAGGTATGTGAGAGGGACCCTGAGTTTGTGGCCTCAAGTGGAATGGACACCGAGATGCTCTGACTCGAAGTAAGGCCGGATATCCCTGCAGTGAATTGAATGCAGGCTGGTCTTGCATCTCCCAAGACGAAGGGTTGTATGAATCCCCTGTGGAGACCACAGAGAAAGACCTAGTCCTACGCCTCAACGCGAACGGAGGCCTCACATCTTTGAAAACTCGAGAGGTCCGCGGAGATCAATGCTTCCAAAGGAGACGATGCCTGACTCCTCTTGAAAATGGATAGGAGTCCCAGGATCCCTGTGGCACGTGGAAAGGGGCCCTTGGTCTCCTGACTCACGTGGAGACGCGTCCCAATTGCCATGCCAAGACTCGAGGAGAATCCCGAGGTGTCCCTCGCACCTAGGCAGGAGTCCTGATGGCGCTGAACAAACACGTGTCTGGAAGGGCCCTCCCCGTCGTAACTCGAGAATATACCCCAGGTTCCGGCCGCAACTCGAGCAAAACCATGAGACTTCCCCCTCACCGCGAGATGAGGCCCGATTCCCCTGCACTGCGTGCAGAGCAATTCCGTGTTCCACATCAAACGTGAAAGGAGCCTTGATTTCCTTGATGGCACTCCAGAGAAAACCCAAGATCACTGTCTCAAGTCTAGAGGGATCCTGAGGTCACTGGAGCAACACGAAAGGGCTCCGTGGACCCCAAATCAACTCGAGATGAGAGCTTAGTCCCTGGCTTCGCCTCAAGAGGAATACCAACTTTCCACAAGCACCTCAAGAGGAGGCTTCTCTCAGCTACAGGTATGTGAGAGGGCCCCTGAGTTTGTGACCTCAAGTTGAATGGACACCGAGATGCTCTGACTCGAAGTAAGACCAGATATCCCTGCAGTGAATTGAATGCAGGCTCGTCTTGCGTCTCCCAAGACGAAGTGATGTCTGAATCCCCTGTGGAGACCACAGAGAAAGACCTAGTCCTCCGCCTCATCGCGACCGGAGACCTCACATCCTTTGAAAACTCGAGAGGTTGGGGAGATCAATGCTTCCAAAGGAGACGATGCCTGACTCCTCTTGAAA
This sequence comes from Dama dama, assembly GCF_033118175.1. Taxonomy (NCBI): domain Eukaryota; kingdom Metazoa; phylum Chordata; class Mammalia; order Artiodactyla; family Cervidae; genus Dama; species Dama dama. Next base: position 4,423,676 of record NC_083697.1, on the reverse strand, counting down.
ATGAATAGGAGTCCCAGGATCTCTCTGGCACGTGGGAAGGGACCCTGGGTCTCCCGCCTCACGTGGAGACGCGTCCCAATTGCCATGTCAAGACTCGAGGAGAATCCCGAGGTGTCCCTCGCACCTAGGCAGGAGTCCTGACATCGCTGAACAAACACGTGTCTGGAAGGGCCCTCCCCGTCGTAACTCGAGAATATACCACAGGTTCCGACCGCAACTCGAGAAAAACCATGAGACTTCCCCCTCGCCGAGAGATGAGTCCCGATTCCCCTGCACTGCGTGCAGAGCAATTCCGTGTTTCACATCAAACGTGAAAGGAGCCTTTATTTCCTTGATGGCACTCCAGAGCAAACCCAAGATCACTGTCTCACGTCTAGAGGGATCCTGAGGTCACTGGAGCAACACGAAATGTCTCCGTGGACCCCAAGTCAACTCGAGATGAGAGCTTAGTCCTTGGCTTCGACTCAAGAGTAACACCAAATTTCCACAAGCACCTCAAGAGGAGGCTTCTCTCAGCTACAGGTATGTGAGAGGGCCCCAGAGTTTGTGGCCTCAAGTGGAATGGACACCGAGATGCTCTGACTCGAACTAAGGCTGGATATCCCTGCAGTGAACTGAATTCAGGTTCGGCTTGCATCTCCCAAGACGAAGGGATGTCTGAATCCCCTGTGGAGACCACAGAGAAAGACCTAGTCCTCCGCTTCATCGCGACCGGAGGCCTCACATCCTTTGAAAACTCGAGAGGTCTGCGGAGATCAATGCTTCCAAAGGAGACGATGCCTGACTCTTCTTGAAAATGGATAGGAGTCCCAGGATCCCTGTGGCACGTTGAAAGGGACACTGGGTCTCCCGGCTCTGTGGAGACGCGTCCCAACTGCCATGCCAAGACTCGAGGAAAATCCCGAGGTGTCCCTCGCACCTAGGCAGGAGTCCTGACGTCGCTGAACAATCACGTGTCTGGAAGGGCCCTCCCCATTGTAACTCGAGAATATACCCCAGGTTCCGGCCGCAACTCGAGAAAAACCATGAGACTTCCCCCTCGCCGCGAGATGAGGCCCGATTCCCCTGCACTGCGTGCAGAGCAATTCCGTGTTCCACATCAAACGTGAAAGGAGCCTTGATTTCCTTGATGGCACTCCAGAGAAAACCCAAGATCACTGTCTCAAGTCTAGAGGGATCCTGAGGTCACTGGAGCAACACGAAAGAGCTCCGTGGACCCCAAATCAACTCGAGATGAGAGCTTAGTCCCTGGCTTCGACTCAAGAGGAATATCAACTTTCCACAAGCACCTCAAGAGGAGGCTTCTCTCAGCTACAGGTATGTGAGAGGGCCCCTGAGTTTGTGGCCTCAAGTGAAATGGACACCGAGATGCTCTGACTCGAAGTAAGGCCAGATATCCCTGCAGTGAATTGAATGCAGGCTCGTCTTGCATCTCCCAAGACGAAGGGTTGTCTGAATCCCCTGTGGAGACCACAGAGAAAGACCTAGTCCTCCGCCTCAACGCGAACGGAGGCCTCACATCCTTTGAAAACTCGAGAGGTCCGCGGAGATCAATGCTTCCAAAGGAGACGATACCTGACTCCTCTTGAAAATGGATAGGAGTCCCAGGATCCCTGTGGCACGTGGAAAGGGACCCTGGGTCTCCCGCCTCACGTGGAGACGCGTCCCAATTGCCATGCCAAGACTCGAGGAGAATCCCGAGGTGTCCCTCGCACCTAGGCAGGAGTGCTGACGTCGCTGAACAAACACGTGTCTGGAAGGGCCCTCCCCGTCGTAACTCGAGAATATACCCCAGGTTCCGGCCGCAACTCGAGAAAAACCATGAGACTTCCCCCTCGCTGCGACATGAGGCCCGATTCCCCTGCACTGTGTGCAGAGCAATTCCGTGATCCACATCAAACGTGAAAGGAGCCTTGATTTCCTTGAGGTCACTCCAGAGAAAACCCAAGATCACTGTTTCAAGTCTAGAGGGATCATGAGGTCACTGGAGCAACACGAAAGGGCTCCGTGGACCCCAAATCAACTCGAGATGAGAGCTTAGTCCCTGGCTTCGACTCAAGAGGAATACCAAATTTCCACAAGCACCTCAAGAGGAGGCTTCTCTCAGCTACAGGTATGTGAGAGGGACCCTGAGTTTGTGACTTCAAGTAGAATGGACACCGAGATGCTCTGACTCGAAGTAAGGCCGGATATCCCTGCAGTGAATTGAATGCAGGCTCGTCTTGCATCTCCCAAGACGAAGGGATGTCTGAATCCCCTGTGGCGACCACAGAGAAAGACCTAGTTCTCAGCCTCATGGCGACCGGAGGCCTCACATACTTTGAAAATTCGAGAGGTCCGCGGAGATCAATGCTTCCAAAGGAGACGATGCCTGACTCCTCTTGAAAATGGATAGGAGTCCCTGAATCCCTGTGGCACGTGGAAAGGGACCCTGGGTCTCCCGCCTCACGTGGAGACGCGTCCCAATTGCAATGCAAAGACTCGAGGAGAATCCCGAGGTGTCCCTCGCACCTAGGCAGGAGTCCTGACGTCGCTGAACAAACACGTGTCTGGAAGGGCCCTCCCCGTCGTAACTCGAGATTATTCCCCAGGTTCCGGTCGCATCTCGAGAAAAACCATGAGACTTCCCCCTCGCCGCGACATGAGGCCCGAATCCCCTGCACTGCGTGCAGAGCAATTCCGTGTTCCACATCAAACGTGAAAGGAGCCTTGATTTCCTTGATGGCACTCCAGAGAAAACCCAAGATCACTGTCTCAAGTCTAGAGGGATCCTGAGGTCACTGGAGCAACACGAAAGGGCTCCGTGGACCCCAAATAAACTCGAGATGAGAGCTTAGTTCCTGGCTTTGACTCAAGAGGAATACCAACTTTTCACAAGCACCTCAAGAGGAGGATTCTCTCAGCTACAGGTAAGTGAGAGGGACGCTAAGTTTTTGGCCTCAAGTGGAATGGACACCGAGATGCTCTGACTCGAAGTAAGGCCGGATATCCCTGCAGTGAATTGAATGCAGGCTAATCTTGCATCTCCCAAGACGAAGGGATGTCTGAATCCCCTGTGGAGACGACAGAGAAAGACCTAGTCCTCCGCCTCAACGCGACCGGAGGCCTCACATCCTTTGAAAACTTGAGAGGTCTGCGGATATCAATGCTTCCAAAGGAGACGATGCCTGACTCCTCTTGAAAATGGATAGGAGTCAAAGGATCCCTGTGGCACTTGGAATGGGACCCTGGGTCTCCCGCCTCACGTGGAGACGCGTCCCAATTGCCATGCCAAGACTCGAGGAGAATCCCGAGGTGTCCCTCACACCTAGGCAGGAGTCCTGACGTCGCTGAACAAACACGTGTCTGGAAGGGCCCTCCCCGTCGTAACTCGAGAATATACCACAGGTTCCGGCCGCAACTCGAGAAAAACCATGAGACTTCCCCCTCGCCATGAGATGAGGCCCGATTCCCCTGCAGTGCGTGTAGAGCAATTCCGTGTTCCACATCAAACGTGAAAGGAGCCTTGATTTCCTTAATGGCACTCCAGAGAAAACCCAAGATAACTGTCTCAAGTCTAGAGGGATCCTGAGGTCACTGGCGCAACACGAAAGGGCTCAATGGACCCCAAGTCAACTCGAGATGAGAGCTTAGTCCTTGGCTTCGACTCAAGAGGAACACCACCTTTCCACAAGCACCTCAAGAGGAGGCTTCTCTCAGCTACAGGTATGTGAGAGGGACCCTGAGTTTGTGGCCTCAAGTGGAATGGACACCGAGATGCTCTGACTCGAAGTAAGGCCGGATATCCCTGCAGTGAATTGAATGCAGGCTCGTCTTGCATCTCCCAAGACGAAGGGTTGTCTGAATCCCCTGTGGAGACCACAGAGAAAGACCTAATTCTCCACCTCATCGCGACCGGAGGCCTCACATCCTTTGAAAACTCGAGAGGTCCGCGGAGATCAATGCTTCCCAAGGAGACGATGCCTGACTCCTCCTTAAAGTGGATAGGAGTCCCAGGATCCCTGTGGCACTTGGAACGGGACCCTGGGTCTCCCGCCTCACGTGGAGACGCGTCCCAATTGCCATGCCAAGACTCGAGGAGAATCCCGAGGTGTCCCTCGCACCTAGGCAGGAGTCCTGACGTCACTGAAGAAACACGTGTCTGGAAGGGCCCTCCCCGTCGTAACTCGAGAATATACCCCAGGTTCCGGCCGCAACTCGAGAAAAACCATGAGACTTCCCCCTCGCCGCGAGATGAGGCCCGATTCCCCTGCACTGCGTGCAGAGCAATTCCGTGTTCCACATCAAACGAGAAAGGAGCCTTGATTTCCTTAATGGCACTCCAGAGAAAACCCAAGATAACTGTCTCAAGTCTAGAGGGATCCTGAGGTCACTGGAGCAACACGAAAGGGCTCTCTGGTCCCCAAGTCAACTCGAGATGAGAGCTTAGTCCTTGGCTTCGACTCAAGAGGAACACCACCTTTCCACAAGCACCTCAAGAGGAGGCTTCTCTCAGCTACAGGTATGTGAGAGGGACCCTGAGTTTGTGGCCTCAAGTGGAATGGACACCGAGATGCTCTGACTCGAAGGAAGGCTGGATATCCCTGCAGTGAATTGAATGCAGGCTCGTCTTGGATCTCCCAAGATGAAGGGATGTCTGAATCCCCTGTGGAGGCCACAGAGAAAGACCTAGTCCTCCACCTCATCGCGACCGGAGGCCTCACATCCACTGAAAACTCGAGAGGTCCGCGGAGTTCAATGCTTCCAAAGAAGACGATGCCTGACTCCTCTTGAAAATGGATAGGAGTCCCAGGATCCCTGTGGCACGTGGGAAGGGACACTGGGTCTCCCGCCTCACGTGGAGACGTGTCCCAATTGCCATGGCAAGACTCGAGGAGAATCCCGAGGTGTCCCTCGCACCTAGGCAGGAGTCCTGACGTCGCTGAACAAACACGTGTCTGGAAGGGCCCTTCCCTTCTAACTCGAGAATATACCCCAGGGTCCGTCCGCAGCTCAAGAAAAACCATGAGACTTCCCATTCGCCCCGAGATGAGGCCCGATTCCCTAGCACTGGGTGCAGAGCAATAACGTGTTCCACATCAAATGTGAACGGAGCCTTGATTTCCTTGATGGCACTCCAGAGAAAACCCAAGATCACTGTCTCAAGTATAGAGGGATCCTGAGGTCAATGGAGCAACACGAAAGGGCTCCGTGGACCCCAAATCAACTCGAGATGAGAGCTTAGTCCCTGCCTTCAACTCAAGGGGAATACCAACTTTCAACAAGCACGTCAAGAGGAGGCTTCTCTCAGCTACAGGTATGTGAGAGGGACCATGAGTTTCTGGCCTCAAGTGGAATGGAAACCGAGATGCTCTGACTCGAAGTAAGGACAGATATCCCTGCAGTGAATTGGATGCAGGCTCGTCTTCCATCTCCCAAGTCGAAGGGATGTCTGAATACCCTGTGGAGACCACAGAGAAAGATCTAGTTCTCGCCACATTTCGCCCGGAGTACTCACATCGTTTGAAAACTCGAGAGGTCCGCGGAGATCAATGCTTCCAAAGGAGACGATGCCTGACTCCTGTTGAAAATGGATAGGGGTCCCAGGATCCCTGTGGCACGTGGAAAGGGATCCTGGGTATCCCGCGTCACGTGGAGACGCGTCCCAATTGCCATGCCAAGATTCGAGGAGAATCCTGAGGTGTCCCTCACACCTAGGCAGGAGTCCTGACGTCGCTGAACAAACACGTGTCTGCAAGGGCCCTCCCCGTCGTAACTCGAGAATATACCCCAGGTTCTGGCTGCAACTCGAGAAAAACCATGAGACTTCCCCCTCGCCGCGAGATGAGGCCCGATTCCCCTGCACTGCGTGCAGAGCAACTCCGTGTTCCACATCAAACGTGAAAGGATACTTGATTTCCTTGATGGCACTCCAGAGAAAACCCAAGATCACTGTCTCAAGTCTAGAGGGATCTTGATGTCACTGTAGCAACACGAAAGGGCTCCGTGGACCCCAAATCAACTCGAGATGAGACCTTAGTCTCTGGATTCGACTCAAGAGGAATACCAACTTTCCACAATCACCTCAAGAGGAGGCTTCTCTCAGCTACAGGTATGTGAGAGGGACCCTGAGTTTGTGGCCTCAAGTGGAATGGACACCGAGATGCTCTGACTCGAAGTAAGGCCGGATATCCCTGCAGTGAATTGAATGCAGGCTCGTCTTGCATCTCCCAAGACGAAGGGATGTCTGAATCCCCTGTGGAGACCACAGAGAAAGAACTAGTCCTCCGCCTCATCGCGACCGGAGGCATCACATCCTTTGAAAACTCGAGAGGTCCGCGGAGATCAATGCTTCCAAAGGAGACGATGCCTGACTCCTCTTGTAAATGGATAGGAGTCCCAGGATCCCTGTGGCTCGTGGAAAGGGACCCTGGGTCTCCCGCCTCACATGGAGAGGCGTCCCAATTGCCATGCCAAGACTCGAGGAGAACCCCGAGGTGTCCATCGCACCTAGGCAGGAGTCCTCACTTCGCTGAAGAAACACGTGTCTGTAAGGGCCCTCCCCGTCGTAACTCGAGAATATACCCCAGGTTCCGGCCGCAACTCGAGAAAAACCATTAGAGTTCCCCCTCGCCGCGAGATGAGGCCCGATTCCCCAGCACTGCGTGCAGAGCAATTCCGTGTTCCACATCAAACGTGAAAGGAGCCTTGATTTCCTTGAGGGCACTCCAGAGAAAACCCAAGATCACTGTCTCAAGTCTAGAGGGATCCTGAGGTCACTGGAGCAACACGAAAGGGCTCCGTGGAAACCAAGTCAACTCGAGATGAGAGCTTAGTCCCCGGCTTCGACTCAGGAGGAATACCAACTTTCCACAAGCACCTCAAGAGGAGGCTTCTCTCAGCTACAGTTATGTGAGAGGGACCCTGATTTTGTGGCCTCAAGTGGAATGGACACCGAGATGCTCTGACTCGAGGTAAGGCCGAATATCCCTGCAGTGAATTGAATGCAGGCTCGGCTTGCATCTCCCAAGACGAAGGGATGTCTGAATCCCCTGTGGAGACCACAGAGAAAGACCTAGTTCTCCACCTCATCGCGACCGGAGGCCTCACATCCTTTGAAAACTCGAGAGGTCCGCGGAGATCAATGCTTCCAAAGGAGACGATGCCTGACTCCTCTTGAAAATGGGTAGGAGTCCCAGGATCCCTGTGGCACGTGGAAAGGGACACTGGGTCTCCCGCCTCACGTGGAGACGCGTCCCAATGGCAATGCCAAGACTCGAGGAGAATCCCGAGGTGTCCCTGGCACCTAGGCAGGAGTCCTGACATCGCTGAACAAACACGTGTCTAAAAGGGCCCTCCCCGTCGTAACTCGAGAATATACCCCAGGTTCCGGCCACAACTCGAGAAAAACCATGAGACTTCCCACTCGCTGTGAGGTGAGGCCCGATTCCCCTGCACTGCGTGCACAGCAATTCCGTGTTCCACGTCAAACGAGAAAAAAGCCTTGATTTCCTTGATGGCACTCCAGAGAAAACCCAAGATCACTGTCTCAAGTCTAGAGGGATCCTGAAGTCACTGTAGCAACACGAAAGGGCTCTGTGTACCCCAAATCAACTCCAGATGAGAGCTTAGTCCCTGGCTTCGACTCAAGAGGAATACCAACTTTCCACAAGCACCTCAAGAGGAGGCTTCTCTCAGCTACAGGTATGTGAGAGGGACCATGAGTTTGTGGCCTCAAGTGGAATGGACACCGAGAAGCTCTAACTCGAAGTTAGGCCGGATATCCCTGCAGTGAATTGAATGCAGGCTCGTCTTGCATTTCCCAAGACGAAGGGATGTCTGAATCCCCTGTGGAGACCTCAGAGAAAGACCGAGTTCTCCGCCTCATCGCGACCGGAGGCCTCACATCCTTTGAAAACTCGAGAGGTCCTTGGAGATCAATGCTTCCAAAGGAGACGATGCCTGACTCCTCATGAAAATGGATAGGAGTCCCAGGATCCCTGTGGCACGTCGAAAGGGACCCTGGGTCTCCCGCCTCACGTGGAGACGCGTCCCAATTGCCATGCCAAGACTCGAGGAGAATCCCGAGGTGTCCCTCGCACCTAGGCAGGAGTCCTGACGTCGCTGAACAAACACGTGTCTAGAAGGGCCCTCCCCGTCTTAACTCGAGAATATACCCCAGGTACCGGCCGCAACTCGAGAAAAACCATGAGATTTCCCCCTCGCCGCCAGATGAGTCCCGATTCCCATGCACTGCGTGCAGTACAATTCCGTGTTCCACATCAAACGTGAAAGGAGCCTTGATTTCCTTGATGGCACTCCAGAGAATACCCAAGATCACTGTCTCAAGTCTAGAGGGATCCTGAGGTCACTGGAGCAACACGAAAGGGCTCCGTGGACCCCAAATCAACTCGAGATGAGAGCTTAGTCCCTGGCTTCGACTCAAGAGGAATACCAAATTTCCACAAGCACCTTAAGAGGAGGCTTCTCTCAGCTGCATGTATATGAGAGGGACCCTGAGTTTGCGGCCTCAAGTGGAATGGACACCGAGATGCTCTGACTCGAAGTAAGACCAGATATCCCTGCAGTGAATTGAATGCAGGCTCGTCTTGCATCTCCCAAGACGAAGGGATGTCTGAATCCCCTGTGGAGACGACAGAGAAAGAACTAATCCTCCGGCTCATCGCGACCGGAGGCCTCACATCCTTTGAAAACTCGAGAGGTCTGCGGAGATCAATGCTTCCAAAGGAGACGATGCCTGACTCCTCTTGAAAATGGATAGCAGTCCCAGGATCCCTGTGGCACGTGGAAAGGGACCCTGGGTCTCCCGCCTCACGTGGAGACGCATCCCAATTGCCATGCCAAGACTCGAGGAGAATCCCGAGGTGTCCCTCGCACCTAGGCAGGAGTACTGACGTCGCTGAACAAACACATGTCTGGAAGGGCCCTCCCCGTCGTAACTCGAGAATATACCCCAGGTTCCGGCCGCAACTCGAGAAAAACCATGAGACTTCCCCCTCGCCGCTGGATGAGGCCCGATTCCCCTGCACTGCGTGCAGAGCAATTCCGTGTTCCACATCAAACGTGAAAGGAGCCTTGATTTCCGTGATGGCACTCCAGAGAAAACCCAAGTTCACTGTCTCATGTCTAGAAGGATCCTGAGGTCACTGGAGCAACAAGAAAGGGCTCCCTGGACCCCAAATCAACTCGAGATGAGAGCTTACTCCCTGGCTTCGACTCAAGAGGAATACCAACTTTCCACAAGCACCTCAAGAGGAGGCTTCTCTCAGCTACAGGTATGTGAGAGGGCCCCTGAGTTTTTGGCCTCAAGTGGAATGGACACCGAGATGCTCTGACTCGAAGTAAGACCAGATATCCCTAAAGTGAATTGAATGCAGGCTCTTCTTGCGTCTCCCAAGACGAAGGGATGTCTGAATCCCCTGTGGACCACAGAGAAAGACCTAGTCCTCCACCTCTACGCGAACGGAGGCCTCACATCCTTTGAAAACTCGAGAGGTCCACGGAGATCAATGCTTCCAAAGGAGATGATGCCTGACTCCTCTTTAAAATGGATAGGAGTCCCAGGATCCCTGTGGCACGTGGAAAGGGGCCCTTGGTCTCCCGCCTCACGTGGAGACGCGTCCCAATTGCCATGCCAAGACTCGAGGAGAATCCCGAGGTGTCCCTCGCACCTAGGCAGGAGTCCTGACGTCGCTGAACAAACACGTGTCTGGAAGGGCCCTCCCCGTCGTAACTCGAGAATATACCCCAGGTTCCGGCCGCAACTCGAGAAAAACCATGAGACTTCCCCCTCGCCGCGAGATGAGGCCCGATTCCCCTGCACTGCGTGCAGAGCAATTCCGTGTTCCACATCAAACGTGAAAGGAGCCTTGATTTCCTTGATGGCACTCCAGAGAAAACCCAAGATCACTGTCTCAAGTCTAGAGGGATCCTGAGGTCACTGGAGCAACACGAAAGGGCTCCGTGGACCCCAAATCAACTCGAGATGAGAGCTTAGTCCCTGGCTTCGCCTCAAGAGGAATACCAACTTTCCACAAGCATCTCAAGAGGAGGCTTCTCTCAGCTACAGGTATGTGAGAGGGCCCCTGAGTTTGTGGCCTCAAGTGGAATGGACACTGAGATGCTCTGACTCGAAGTAAGACCAGATATCCCTGCAGTGAATTGAATGTAGGCTCGTCTTGCGTCTCCCAAGACGAAGGGATGTCTGAATCCCCTGTGGAGACCACAGAGAAAGACCTAGTCCTCCGCCTCAACGCGAACGGAGGCCTCACATCCTTTGAAAACTCGAGAGGTCCGAGGAGATCAATGCTTCCAAAGGAGACGATGCCTGAGTCCTCTTGAAAGTGGATAGGAGTCCCAGGATCCCTGTGGCACGTGGAAAGGGACCCTGGGTCTCCCGCCTCACGTGGAGACGCGTCCCAATTGCCATGCCAAGACTCGAGGAGAATCCCGAGGTGTCCCTCGCACCTAGGCAGGAGTCCTGACGTCGCTGAACAAACACGTGTCTGCAAGGGCCCTCCCCGTCGTAACTCGAGAATATACCCCAGGTTCCGGCCGCAACTCGAGGAAAACCATGAGACTTCCCCCTCGCCGCGAGATGAGGCCCGATTCCCCTGCACTGCGTGCAGAGCAATTCCGTGTTCCACATCAAACGTGAAAGGAGCCTTGATTTCCTTGATGGCACTCCAGAGAAAACCCAAGATCACTGTCTCAAGTCTAGAGGGATCCTGAGGTCACTGGAGCAATACGAAAGGGCTCCGTGGACCCCAAATCAACTCGAGATGAGAGCTTAGTCCCTGGCTTCGACTCAAGAGGAATATCAACTTTCCACAAGCACCTCAAGAGGAGGCTTCTCTCAGCTACAGGTATGTGAGAGGGACCCTGAGTTTGTGGCCTCAAGTGGAATGGACACCGAGATGCTCTGACTCGAAGTAAGGCCGGATATCCCTGCAGTGAATTGAATGCAGGCTGGTCTTGCATCTCCCAAGACGAAGGGTTGTATGAATCCCCTGTGGAGACCACAGAGAAAGACCTAGTCCTACGCCTCAACGCGAACGGAGGCCTCACATCTTTGAAAACTCGAGAGGTCCGCGGAGATCAATGCTTCCAAAGGAGACGATGCCTGACTCCTCTTGAAAATGGATAGGAGTCCCAGGATCCCTGTGGCACGTGGAAAGGGGCCCTTGGTCTCCTGACTCACGTGGAGACGCGTCCCAATTGCCATGCCAAGACTCGAGGAGAATCCCGAGGTGTCCCTCGCACCTAGGCAGGAGTCCTGATGGCGCTGAACAAACACGTGTCTGGAAGGGCCCTCCCCGTCGTAACTCGAGAATATACCCCAGGTTCCGGCCGCAACTCGAGCAAAACCATGAGACTTCCCCCTCACCGCGAGATGAGGCCCGATTCCCCTGCACTGCGTGCAGAGCAATTCCGTGTTCCACATCAAACGTGAAAGGAGCCTTGATTTCCTTGATGGCACTCCAGAGAAAACCCAAGATCACTGTCTCAAGTCTAGAGGGATCCTGAGGTCACTGGAGCAACACGAAAGGGCTCCGTGGACCCCAAATCAACTCGAGATGAGAGCTTAGTCCCTGGCTTCGCCTCAAGAGGAATACCAACTTTCCACAAGCACCTCAAGAGGAGGCTTCTCTCAGCTACAGGTATGTGAGAGGGCCCCTGAGTTTGTGACCTCAAGTTGAATGGACACCGAGATGCTCTGACTCGAAGTAAGACCAGATATCCCTGCAGTGAATTGAATGCAGGCTCGTCTTGCGTCTCCCAAGACGAAGTGATGTCTGAATCCCCTGTGGAGACCACAGAGAAAGACCTAGTCCTCCGCCTCATCGCGACCGGAGACCTCACATCCTTTGAAAACTCGAGAGGTTGGGGAGATCAATGCTTCCAAAGGAGACGATGCCTGACTCCTCTTGAAAATGAATAGGAGTCCCAGGATCTCTCTGGCACGTGGGAAGGGACCCTGGGTCTCCCGCCTCACGTGGAGACGCGTCCCAATTGCCATGTCAAGACTCGAGGAGAATCCCGAGGTGTCCCTCGCACCTAGGCAGGAGTCCTGACATCGCTGAACAAACACGTGTCTGGAAGGGCCCTCCCCGTCGTAACTCGAGAATATACCACAGGTTCCGACCGCAACTCGAGAAAAACCATGAGACTTCCCCCTCGCCGAGAGATGAGTCCCGATTCCCCTGCACTGCGTGCAGAGCAATTCCGTGTTTCACATCAAACGTGAAAGGAGCATTTATTTCCTTGATGGCACTCCAGAGCAAACCCAAGATCACTGTCTCACGTCTAGAGGGATCCTGAGGTCACTGGAGCAACACGAAATGTCTCCGTGGACCCCAAGTCAACTCGAGATGAGAGCTTAGTCCTTGGCTTCGACTCAAGAGTAACACCAAATTTCCACAAGCACCTCAAGAGGAGGCTTCTCTCAGCTACAGGTATGTGAGAGGGCCCCAGAGTTTGTGGCCTCAAGTGGAATGGACACCGAGATGCTCTGACTCGAACTAAGGCTGGATATCCCTGCAGTGAACTGAATTCAGGTTCGGCTTGCATCTCCCAAGACGAAGGGATGTCTGAATCCCCTGTGGAGACCACAGAGAAAGACCTAGTCCTCCGCTTCATCGCGACCGGAGGCCTCACATCCTTTGAAAACTCGAGAGGTCTGCGGAGATCAATGCTTCCAAAGGAGACGATGCCTGACTCTTCTTGAAAATGGATAGGAGTCCCAGGATCCCTGTGGCACGTTGAAAGGGACACTGGGTCTCCCGGCTCTGTGGAGACGCGTCCCAACTGCCATGCCAAGACTCGAGGAAAATCCCGAGGTGTCCCTCGCACCTAGGCAGGAGTCCTGACGTCGCTGAACAATCACGTGTCTGGAAGGGCCCTCCCCATTGTAACTCGAGAATATACCCCAGGTTCCGGCCGCAACTCGAGAAAAACCATGAGACTTCCCCCTCGCCGCGAGATGAGGCCCGATTCCCCTGCACTGCGTGCAGAGCAATTCCGTGTTCCACATCAAACGTGAAAGGAGCCTTGATTTCCTTGATGGCACTCCAGAGAAAACCCAAGATCACTGTCTCAAGTCTAGAGGGATCCTGAGGTCACTGGAGCAACACGAAAGAGCTCCGTGGACCCCAAATCAACTCGAGATGAGAGCTTAGTCCCTGGCTTCGACTCAAGAGGAATATCAACTTTCCACAAGCACCTCAAGAGGAGGCTTCTCTCAGCTACAGGTATGTGAGAGGGACCCTGAGTTTGTGGCCTCAAGTGAAATGGACACCGAGATGCTCTGACTCGAAGTAAGGCCAGATATCCCTGCAGTGAATTGAATGCAGGCTCGTCTTGCATCTCCCAAGACGAAGGGTTGTCTGAATCCCCTGTGGAGACCACAGAGAAAGACCTAGTCCTCCGCCTCAACGCGAACGGAGGCCTCACATCCTTTGAAAACTCGAGAGGTCCGCGGAGATCAATGCTTCCAAAGGAGACGATACCTGACTCCTCTTGAAAATGGATAGGAGTCCCAGGATCCCTGTGGCACGTGGAAAGGGACCCTGGGTCTCCCGCCTCACGTGGAGACGCGTCCCAATTGCCATGCCAAGACTCGAGGAGAATCCCGAGGTGTCCCTCGCACCTAGGCAGGAGTGCTGACGTCGCTGAACAAACACGTGTCTGGAGGGGCCCTCCCCGTCGTAACTCGAGAATATACCCCAGGTTCCGGCCGCAACTCGAGAAAAACCATGAGACTTCCCCCTCGCTGCGACATGAGGCCCGATTCCCCTGCACTGTGTGCAGAGCAATTCCGTGATCCACATCAAACGTGAAAGGAGCCTTGATTTCCTTGAGGTCACTCCAGAGAAAACCCAAGATCACTGTTTCAAGTCTAGAGGGATCATGAGGTCACTGGAGCAACACGAAAGGGCTCCGTGGACCCCAAATCAACTCGAGATGAGAGCTTAGTCCCTGGCTTCGACTCAAGAGGAATACCAAATTTCCACAAGCACCTCAAGAGGAGGCTTCTCTCAGCTACAGGTATGTGAGAGGGACCCTGAGTTTGTGACTTCAAGTAGAATGGACACCGAGATGCTCTGACTCGAAGTAAGGCCGGATATCCCTGCAGTGAATTGAATGCAGGCTCGTCTTGCATCTCCCAAGATGAAGGGATGTCTGAATCCCCTGTGGCGACCACAGAGAAAGACCTAGTTCTCAGCCTCATGGCGACCGGAGGCCTCACATACTTTGAAAATTCGAGAGGTCCGCGGAGATCAATGCTTCCAAAGGAGACGATGCCTGACTCCTCTTGAAAATGGATAGGAGTCCCTGAATCCCTGTGGCACGTGGAAAGGGACCCTGGGTCTCCCGCCTCACGTGGAGACGCGTCCCAATTGCAATGCAAAGACTCGAGGAGAATCCCGAGGTGTCCCTCGCACCTAGGCAGGAGTCCTGACGTCGCTGAACAAACACGTGTCTGGAAGGGCCCTCCCCGTCGTAACTCGAGATTATTCCCCAGGTTCCGGTCGCATCTCGAGAAAAACCATGAGACTTCCCCCTCGCCGCGACATGAGGCCCGAATCCCCTGCACTGCGTGCAGAGCAATTCCGTGTTCCACATCAAACGTGAAAGGAGCCTTGATTTCCTTGATGGCACTCCAGAGAAAACCCAAGATCACTGTCTCAAGTCTAGAGGGATCCTGAGGTCACTGGAGCAACACGAAAGGGCTCCGTGGACCCCAAATAAACTCGAGATGAGAGCTTAGTTCCTGGCTTTGACTCAAGAGGAATACCAACTTTTCACAAGCACCTCAAGAGGAGGATTCTCTCAGCTACAGGTAAGTGAGAGGGACGCTAAGTTTTTGGCCTCAAGTGGAATGGACACCGAGATGCTCTGACTCGAAGTAAGGCCGGATATCCCTGCAGTGAATTGAATGCAGGCTAATCTTGCATCTCCCAAGACGAAGGGATGTCTGAATCCCCTGTGGAGACGACAGAGAAAGACCTAGTCCTCCGCCTCAACGCGACCGGAGGCCTCACATCCTTTGAAAACTTGAGAGGTCTGCGGATATCAATGCTTCCAAAGGAGACGATGCCTGACTCCTCTTGAAAATGGATAGGAGTCAAAGGATCCCTGTGGCACTTGGAATGGGACCCTGGGTCTCCCGCCTCACGTGGAGACGCGTCCCAATTGCCATGCCAAGACTCGAGGAGAATCCCGAGGTGTCCCTCACACCTAGGCAGGAGTCCTGACGTCGCTGAACAAACACGTGTCTGGAAGGGCCCTCCCCGTCGTAACTCGAGAATATACCACAGGTTCCGGCCGCAACTCGAGAAAAACCATGAGACTTCCCCCTCGCCATGAGATGAGGCCCGATTCCCCTGCACTGCGTGTAGAGCAATTCCGTGTTCCACATCAAACGTGAAAGGAGCCTTGATTTCCTTAATGGCACTCCAGAGAAAACCCAAGATAACTGTCTCAAGTCTAGAGGGATCCTGAGGTCACTGGCGCAACACGAAAGGGCTCAATGGACCCCAAGTCAACTCGAGATGAGAGCTTAGTCCTTGGCTTCGACTCAAGAGGAACACCACCTTTCCACAAGCACCTCAAGAGGAGGCTTCTCTCAGCTACATGTATGTGAGAGGGACCCTGAGTTTGTGGCCTCAAGTGGAATGGACACCGAGATGCTCTGACTCGAAGTAAGGCCGGATATCCCTGCAGTGAATTGAATGCAGGCTCGTCTTGCATCTCCCAAGACGAAGGGTTGTCTGAATCCCCTGTGGAGACCACAGAGAAAGACCTAATTCTCCACCTCATCGCGACCGGAGGCCTCACATCCTTTGAAAACTCGAGAGGTCCGCGGAGATCAATGCTTCCCAAGGAGACGATGCCTGACTCCTCCTTAAAGTGGATAGGAGTCCCAGGATCCCTGTGGCACTTGGAACGGGACCCTGGGTCTCCCGCCTCACGTGGAGACGCGTCCCAATTGCCATGCCAAGACTCGAGGAGAATCCCGAGGTGTCCCTCGCACCTAGGCAGGAGTCCTGACGTCACTGAAGAAACACGTGTCTGGAAGGGCCCTCCCCGTCGTAACTCGAGAATATACCCCAGGTTCCGGCCGCAACTCGAGAAAAACCATGAGACTTCCCCCTCGCCGCGAGATGAGGCCCGATTCCCCTGCACTGCGTGCAGAGCAATTCCGTGTTCCACATCAAACGAGAAAGGAGCCTTGATTTCCTTAATGGCACTCCAGAGAAAACCCAAGATAACTGTCTCAAGTCTAGAGGGATCCTGAGGTCACTGGAGCAACACGAAAGGGCTCTCTGGTCCCCAAGTCAACTCGAGATGAGAGCTTAGTCCTTGGCTTCGACTCAAGAGGAACACCACCTTTCCACAAGCACCTCAAGAGGAGGCTTCTCTCAGCTACAGGTATGTGAGAGGGACCCTGAGTTTGTGGCCTCAAGTGGAATGGACACCGAGATGCTCTGACTCGAAGGAAGGCTGGATATCCCTGCAGTGAATTGAATGCAGGCTCGTCTTGCATCTCCCAAGATGAAGGGATGTCTGAATCCCCTGTGGAGACCACAGGGAAAGACCTAGTCCTCCACCTCATCGCGACCGGAGGCCTCACATCCACTGAAAACTCGAGAGGTCCGCGGAGTTCAATGCTTCCAAAGAAGACGATGCCTGACTCCTCTTGAAAATGGATAGGAGTCCCAGGATCCCTGTGGCACGTGGGAAGGGACACTGGGTCTCCCGCCTCACGTGGAGACGTGTCCCAATTGCCATGGCAAGACTCGAGGAGAATCCCGAGGTGTCCCTCGCACCTAGGCAGGAGTCCTGACGTCGCTGAACAAACACGTGTCTGGAAGGGCCCTTCCCTTCTAACTCGAGAATATACCCCAGGGTCCGTCCGCAGCTCAAGAAAAACCATGAGACTTCCCATTCGCCCCGAGATGAGGCCCGATTCCCTAGCACTGGGTGCAGAGCAATAACGTGTTCCACATCAAATGTGAACGGAGCCTTGATTTCCTTGATGGCACTCCAGAGAAAACCCAAGATCACTGTCTCAAGTATAGAGGGATCCTGAGGTCAATGGAGCAACACGAAAGGGCTCCGTGGACCCCAAATCAACTCGAGATGAGAGCTTAGTCCCTGCCTTCAACTCAAGGGGAATACCAACTTTCAACAAGCACGTCAAGAGGAGGCTTCTCTCAGCTACAGGTATGTGAGAGGGACCATGAGTTTCTGGCCTCAAGTGGAATGGAAACCGAGATGCTCTGACTCGAAGTAAGGACAGATATCCCTGCAGTGAATTGGATGCAGGCTCGTCTTCCATCTCCCAAGACGAAGGGATGTCTGAATACCCTGTGGAGACCACAGAGAAAGATCTAGTTCTCGCCACATTTCGCCCGGAGTACTCACATCGTTTGAAAACTCGAGAGGTCCGCGGAGATCAATGCTTCCAAAGGAGACGATGCCTGACTCCTGTTGAAAATGGATAGGGGTCCCAGGATCCCTGTGGCACGTGGAAAGGGATCCTGGGTATCCCGCGTCACGTGGAGACGCGTCCCAATTGCCATGCCAAGATTCGAGGAGAATCCTGAGGTGTCCCTCACACCTAGGCAGGAGTTCTGACGTCGCTGAACAAACAGGTGTCTGGAAGGGCCCTCCCCGTCGTAACTCGAGAATATACCCCAGGTTCTGGCTGCAACTCGAGAAAAACCATGAGACTTCCCCCTCGCCGCGAGATGAGGCCCGAATCCCCTGCACTGCGTGCAGAGCAACTCCGTGTTCCACATCAAACGTGAAAGGATACTTGATTTCCTTGATGGCACTCCAGAGAAAACCCAAGATCACTGTCTCAAGTCTAGAGGGATCTTGATGTCACTGTAGCAACACGAAAGGGCTCCGTGGACCCCAAATCAACTCGAGATGAGACCTTAGTCTCTGGATTCGACTCAAGAGGAATACCAACTTTCCACAATCACCTCAAGAGGAGGCTTCTCTCAGCTACAGGTATGTGAGAGGGACCCTGAGTTTGTGGCCTCAAGTGGAATGGACACCGAGATGCTCTGACTCGAAGTAAGGCCGGATATCCCTGCAGTGAATTGAATGCAGGCTCGTCTTGCATCTCCCAAGACGAAGGGATGTCTGAATCCCCTGTGGAGACCACAGAGAAAGAACTAGTCCTCCGCCTCATCGCGACCGGAGGCATCACATCCTTTGAAAACTCGAGAGGTCCGCGGAGATCAATGCTTCCAAAGGAGACGATGCCTGACTCCTCTTGTAAATGGATAGGAGTCCCAGGATCCCTGTGGCTCGTGGAAAGGGACCCTGGGTCTCCCGCCTCACATGGAGAGGCGTCCCAATTGCCATGCCAAGACTCGAGGAGAACCCCGAGGTGTCCATCGCACCTAGGCAGGAGTCCTCACTTCGCTGAAGAAACACGTGTCTGTAAGGGCCCTCCCCGTCGTAACTCGAGAATATACCCCAGGTTCCGGCCGCAACTCGAGAAAAACCATTAGAGTTCCCCCTCGCCGCGAGATGAGGCCCGATTCCCCAGCACTGCGTGCAGAGCAATTCCGTGTTCCACATCAAACGTGAAAGGAGCCTTGATTTCCTTGATGGCACTCCAGAGAAAACCCAAGATCACTGTCTCAAGTCTAGAGGGATCCTGAGGTCACTGGAGCAACACGAAAGGGCTCCGTGGACCCCAAATCAAGTCGAGATGAGAGGTTATTCCCTGGCTTAGACTCAAGAGGAAGCCCAACTTTCCACAAGCACCTCAAGAGGAGATTTCTCTCAGTTACAGGTATGTGAGAGGGACCCTGAGTTTGTGACCTCAAGTGGAATGGACACCGAGATGCTCTGACTCGAAGCAAGGCCGGATATCCCTGCAGTGAATTGAATGCAGGCTCGTCTTCCAACTCCCAAGACGAAGGGATGTCTGCATCCCCAGTGGAGACCACAGAGAAAGACCTAGTTCTCCGCCTCATCGCGACCGGAGGCCTCATATCATTTGAAAATTCGAGAGGTCCGCGGAGAACAATGCTTCCAAAGGAGATGATGCCTGACTCCTCTTGAAAATGGATAGGATTCCCAAGATCCCTGTGGCACGTGGAAAGGGACCTTGGGTCTCCCGCCTCACGTGGAGACGCGTCCCTGTTGCCATGCCAAGACTCGACGAGAATCCCGAGGTTTCCCTCGCACCTAGGCAGGAGTCCTGACGTCGCTTAACAAACACCTGTCTGGAAGGGCCCTCCCCGTCGTAACTCGAGAATATACCCCAGGTTCCGGCCACAACTCGAGAAAAGCCATGAGACTTTCACCTCGCCCCGAGATGAGGCCCGATTTCCCTGCACTGCATGCAGAGCAATTCCGTGTTCCACATCAAACGTGAAAGGAGCCTTGATTTCCTTGATGGCACTCCAGAGAAAACCCAAGATCACTGTCTCAAGTCTAGAGGGATCCCGAGGTCACTGGAGCAACAGGAAAGGGCTCCGTGGACACCAAATCAACTCGAGATGAGAGCTTAGTCCCTGGCTTCGACTCAAGAGGCATACCAACTTTCCACAAGCACCTCAAGAGGATGCTTCTCTCAGCTACAGGTATGTGAGAGGGACCCTGAGTTTGTGGCCTCAGGTGGAATGGACACCGAGATGCTCTGACTCGAAGTAAGGCCGGATATCCCTGCAGTGAATTGAAAGCAGGCTCGTCTTGAATCTCCCAAGACGAAGGGATGTCTGAATCCC
This sequence comes from Dama dama, assembly GCF_033118175.1. Taxonomy (NCBI): domain Eukaryota; kingdom Metazoa; phylum Chordata; class Mammalia; order Artiodactyla; family Cervidae; genus Dama; species Dama dama. The sequence goes on along the minus strand of NC_083697.1, from coordinate 4,403,916 downwards.
CTGTGGAGACCACAGAGAAAGACCTAGTTCTCCGCCTCATCGCGACCGGAGGCCTCACATCGTTTGAAAACTCGAGAGGTCCGCGGAGATCAATGCTTCCAAAGGGGACGATGCCTGACTCCTCTTGAAAATGGATAGGAGTCCCAAGATGCCTGTGGCACGTGGAAAGGGACCCTGGGTCTCCCGCCTCACGTGGAGACGCGTCCCAATTGCCATGCCAAGACTCGAGGAGAATCCAGAGGTGTCCCTCGCACCTAGGCAGGAGTCCTGACGTCGCTGAACAAACACGTGTCTGGAAGGGCCCTCCCCGACGTAACTCGAGAATATACCCCAGGTTCCGGCCGCAATTAGAAAAAAACCGTGAGACTTCCCCCTCGCCAGGAGATGAGTCCCGATTCCGCTACACTGCATGCAGAGCAATTCCGTATCCCACATCAAACGTGAAAAGAGCCTTGATTTCCTTGATGGCACTCCAGAGAAAACCAAAGATCACTGTCTCAAGTCTAGAGGGATCCTGAGGTCATTGTAGCAACACGAAAGGGCTGTGCAGACCCAAATCACATCGAGATGAGAGCTTAGTCCCTGGCTTCGACTCAAGAGGAATAGAACTTTCCACAAGCACCTCAGGGGAGGCTTCTCTCAGCTACAGGTATGTGAGAGGGACCCTTAGTTTGTGGCCTCAAGTGGAATGGACACCGAGATGCTCTGACTCGAAGTAAGGCCGGATATCCCAATAGTTAATTGAATGCAGGCTTGTCTTGCATCTCCCAAGACGAAGGGATGTCTGCATCCCCTGTGGAGACCAGAGAGAAAGACCTAGTTCTCCGCCTCATCGCGACCGGAGGCCTCACATCCTTTGAAAATTCGAGAGGTCCGCGGAGATCAATGCTTCCAAAGGAGACGATGCCTGACTCCTCTTGAAAATGGATAGGAGTCCCAGGATCCATGTGGCATGTGGAAAGGGACACTGGGTCTCCCGCCTCACGTGGAGACGCGTCCCAATTGCATTGCCAAGACTCGAGGAGAATCCCGAGGTGTCCCTAGCACCTAGGCAGGAGTCTGACGTCGCTGAACAAACACGTGTCTTGAAGGGCCCTCCCCTTCTAACTGGAGAATATACCCCAAGTTCCGGCCGCAACTCGAGAAAATCGATGAGACTTCCCCCTCGCTGCGAGATGAGGCCCGATTCCCCTGCACTGCATGCAGAGCAATTCTGTGTTCCACATCAAACGTGAAAGGAGCCTTGATTTCCTTGCTGGCACTCCAGAGAAAACCCAAGATCACTGTTTCAAGTATAGAGGGATCCTGAGGTCACTGTAGCAACAGGAAAGGGCTCCGTGGACCCGAAATCCACTCGAGAAGAGAGCTTAGTCCCTGGCTTCGAATAAAGAGGAATACCAACTTTCCAAAAGCACCTCAAGAGGAGGCTACTCTCAGCTACAGGTATCTGAGAGGGACCCTGAATTTGTGGCCTCAAGTGGAATGGACACCGAGATGCTCTGACTCGAAGTAAGGCCGGATATCCCAACAGTGAATTGAATGCAGGCTCGTCTTGCATCTCCCAAGACGTAGGGATGTCTGAGTCCCCTGTGGAGACCACAGAGAAAGACCTAGTTCTCTGCTTCATCGCGAGCAGTGGCCTCACATCCTTTGAAAAATCGAGAGGTCCGAGGAGATCATTGCTTCCAAAGGAGCCGATGCCTGACTCCTCTTGAAAATGGATAGGAGTCCCAGGATCCCTGTCCACGTGGAAAGGGACCCTGGGTCTCCTGCCACACGTGGAGACGAGTCCCAATTAGCATGCCAAGACTCGAGGAGAATCCCGAGGTGTGCCTCGCACCTAGGCCCGAGTCCTGACTTCGCTGAACAAACACGTGTCTGGAAGGGCCCTCCCCGTCGTAACTCGAGAATATACACCAGGTTCCGGCCGCAACTTGAGAAAAACCATGAGACTTCCCCCTCGCCGCGAGATGAGGCCCGATTCCACTGCACTGCGTGCAGAGCAATTCCGTGTTCCACATCAAACGGGAAAGGAGCCTTGATTTCCTTGATGGCACTCCAGAGAAAACCCAAAATCTCTGTCTCAAGTCTAGAGGGAACCTGAGGTCACTGGCGCAACCCGAAAGGTCTCCGTGGACCCCAAATCAACTCGAGATGAGAGCTTAGTCCCTGGCTTCGACTCAAGAGGAATACCAACTTTCCACAAGCACCTCAAGAAGAGGCTTCTCTCAGCTACAGGTATGTGAGAAGGACCATGAGTTGTGGCCTCAAGTGGAATGGACACCGAGATGCTCTGACTCAAAGTAAGGCCGGATATCCCTGCAGTGTATTGAATGCAGGCTCGTCTTTCGTCTCCCAAGACGAAGGGATGTCTGAATCCCCTGTGGAGACCACAGAGAAAGACCTAGTCCTCCGCCTCAACGCGACCGGAGGCCTCACATCCTTTGAAAACTCGAGAGGTCTGCGGAGATCAATGCTTCCAAAGGAGACGATGCCTGACTCCTCTTGAAAATGGATAGGAGTCCCAGGATCCCTGTAGCACGTGGAAAGGGACCCTGGGTCTCCCGCCAATTGCCATGCCAAGACTCGAGGAGAATCCCGAGGTGTCCCTCGCACCTAGCCAGGATCCTGACGTCACTGAACAAACACGTGTCTGGAAGGACCCTCCCCGTCCTAACTCGAGAATATACCACAGGTTCCGGCCGCAACTCGAGAAAAACCATGAGATTTCCCCCTCGCCGCGAGATGAGGCCCGATTCCCCTGCACTGCGTGCAGAGCAATTCCGTGTTCCACATCAAACGTGAAAGGAGCCTTGATTTCCTTGATGGCACTCCAGAGAAAACCCAAGATCACTGTCTCAAGTCTAGAGGGATCCTGAGGTCACTGGAGCAACACGAAAGGGCTCCGTGGACCCCACATCAACTCGAGATGAGAGCTTAGTCCCTGGCTTCAACTCAAGTGGAATACCAACTTTCCACAAGCACCTCAAGAGGAGGCTTCTCTCAGCTACTGGTATGTGAGAGGGACCCTAAGTTTGTGGCCTCAAGTGGAATGGACACCGAGATGCTCTGACTCGAAGTAAGGCCGGATATCCCTGCAGTGAATTGAATGCAGGCTCGTCTTGCATCTCCCAAGACGAAGGGATGTCTGAATCCCCAGTGGAGACCACAGAGAAAGACCTAGTCCTCCCCCTCATCGCGACCGGAGGCCTAACATCCTTTGAAAATTCGAGAGGTCCCTGGAGATCAATGCTTCCCAAGGAGACGATGCTTGACTCCTCTTGAAAATGGAGAGGAGTCCCAGGATCACTGTGGCACGTGGAAAGGGACCTTGGGTCTCCCGCCTCATGTGGAGACGCATCCCCATTGCCATGCCAAGACTCGAGGAGAATCCCGAGGTGTCCCTCGCGCCTAGGCAGGAATCCTGTCGTCGCTGAACAAACACGTGTCTGGAAGGGCCCTCCCCGACGTAACTCGAGAATATACCCCTGGTTCCGGCCGCAACTCGAAAAAAACCATGAGACTTCCCCCTCGCCGCGAGATGAGGCCCGATTCCCCTGCACTGCGTGCAGAGCAATTCCGTGTTCCACATCAAACGTGAACGGAGCCTTGATTTCCTTGATGGCACTCCAGAGAAAACCCAAGATCACTGTCTCAAGTCTAGAGGGATCCTGAGGTCACTGGAGCAACACGAAAGGGCTCCGTGAACCCCACATCAACTCGAGATGAGAGCTTAGTCCCTGGCTTCGACTCAAGAGGAATACCCACTTTCCACAAGCCCCTCAAGAGGAGGCTTCTCTCAGCTACAGGTATGTGAGAGGGACCCTTAGTTTGTGGCCTCAAGTGGAATGGACACCGAGATGCTCTGACTCGAAGTAAGGCCGGATATCCCTGCAGTGAATTGAATGCAGGCTTGTCTTGCATCTCCCAAGACAAAGGGATGTCTGAATCCCCTGTGGAGACCACAGAGAAAGACCTAGTCCTCCGCCTCAACGCGACCGGAGGCCTCACATCCTTTGAAAACTCGAGAGGTCTGCGGAGATCAATGCTTCCAAAGGAGACGATGCCTGACTCCTCTTGAAAATAGATATTAGTCCCAGGATCCCTGCGGCACGTGGAAAGGGACCCTGGGTCTCCCAACTCACGTGGAGAGGCGTCCCAATTGCCATGCCAAGACTCGAGGAGAATCCCGAGGTGTCCCTCGCACCTAGGCAGGAGTCCTGACGTCGCTGAACAAACACGTGTCTGGAAGGGCCCTCCCCGTTGTAACTCGAGAATATACCCAAGGTTCCGGCCGCAACTCGAGAAAAACCATGAGACTTCCCCCTCGCCGCGAGATGAAGCCCGATTCCCCTGCACTGCGTGCAGAGCAATTCCGTGTTCCACATCAAACGTGAAAGGAGCCTTGATTTCCTTGATGGCACTCCAGAGAAAACCCAAGATCACTGTCTCAAGTCTAGAGGGATCCTGAGGTCACTGGAGCAACACGAAAGGTCTCCGTGGACCCCAAATCAACTCGAGATGAGAGCTTAGTCCCTGGCTTCGACTCAAGAGGAATACCAACTTTCCACAAGCACCTCAAGAGCAGGCTTCTCTCAGCTACAGGTATGTGAGAGGGACCCTGAGTTTGTGGCCTCAAGTGGAATGGACACCGAGATGCTCTGACTCGAAGTAAGGCCGGATATCCCTGCAGTGAATTGAATGCAGGCTCGTCGTGGATCTCCCAAGACGAAGGGATGTCTGAATCCCCTGTGGAGACCACAGACAAAGACCTAGATCACCGCCTCAACACGACCGGAGGCGTCACATCCTTTGAAAACTCGAGAGGTCCGCGGAGATCAATGCTTGTAAAGGAGACGATGCCTGACTCCTCTTGAAAATGGATAGGAGTCCAAGAATCCCTGTGGCACGTGGAAAGGGACCCTGGATCTCCCGCCTCACGTGGAGACTTGTCCTAATTGCCATGCCAAGACTCGAGGAGAATGCCGAGGTGTCCCTCGCACCTAGGCAGGAATCCTGACCTCGCAGAACAAACACGTGTCTGGAAAGGCCCTCCCCGTCGTAACTCGAGAATATACCCCATGTTCCGGCCGCAACTCGAGAAACATCATGAGACTTCCCCCTCGCCTTGAGATGAGGCCCGATTCCCCAGCACTGCGTGCAGACCAATTCCGTGTTCCACATCAAACGTGAAAAGATTCTTGATTTCCTTGATGGCACTCCAAAGAAAACCCAAGATCACTGTCTCAAGTCTAGAGGGATCCTGAGGTCACTGGAGCAACACGAAAGGGCTGTGCAGACCCAAATCACATCGAGATGAGAGGTTAGTCCCTGGCTTCGACTCAAGAGGAATACCAACTTTCCACAAGCACCTCAGGGGAGGCTTCTCTCAGCTACAGGTATGTGAGAGGGACCCTGAGTTTGTGGCCTCAAGTGGAATGGACACCGAGATGCTCTGACTCGAAGTAAGGCCGGATATCCCTGCAGTGATTTGAATGCAGGCTCGTCTTGCATCTCCCAAGACAAAGGGATGTCTGCATCCCCTGTCGAGACCAGAGAGAAAGACCTAGTTCTCCGCCTCATCGCGACCGGAGGCCTCACATCCTTTGAAAATTCGAGAGGTCCGCGGAGATCAATGCTTCCAAAGGAGACGATGCCTGACTCCTCTTGAAAATGGATAGGAGTCCCAGGATCCATGTGGCATGTGGAAAGGGACGCTGGGTCTCCCGCCTCACGTGGAGACGCGTCCCAATTGCCATGCCAAGACTCGAGGAGAATCCCGAGGTGTCCCTCGCACCTAGGCAGGTGTCCTGACGTTGCTGAACAAATAAATATCTGGAATTGCCCTCCCAGTCGTAACTCGAGAATATACCCCAGGTTCCGGCCGCAAATCGAGAAAAACCATGAGACTTCCCCCTCACGGCGAGATGAGGCCCGATTCCCCTGCAATGTGTGCAGAGCAATTCCGTGTTCCACATCAAACGAGAAAGGAGCCTTGATTTCCTTGATGGCACTCCAGAGAAAACCCAAGATCACTATCTCAAGGCTAGAGGGATCCTGAGGTCACTGGAGCAACACGAAAGGGCTCCGGGCACCCCAAATCAACTCGAGATGAGAGCTTAGTCCCTGGCTTCGACTCAAGAGGAATACCAACTTTCCACAAGCACCTCAAGAGGAGTCTTCGCTCAGCTACAGGTATGTGAGAGGGACCCTGAGTTTGTGGCCTCAAGTGGAATGGACCCCGAGATGCTCTGACTCGAAGTAAGGCCGGATATCCCTGCAGTGAATTGAATGCAGGCTCGTCTTGCATCTCGCAAGACTAAGGGATGTCTGAATCCCCTGTGGAGATCACAGAGAAAGACCTAGTCCTCCGCCTCAACGCGACCGGAGGCCTCACATCCTTTGAAAACTCGAGAGGTCCGCGGAGATCAATGCTTCCAAAGAAGACGATGCCTGACTCCTCTTGAAAATGGATAGGAGTCCCAGGATCCCTGTGGCACGTGGAAAGGGAACCTGGGTCTCACGCCTCACGTGGAGACGCGTCCCAATTGCCATGCCAAGACTCGAGGAGAATCCCGAGGCGTCCCTCGCACCTTGGCAGGAGTCCTGACGTCGCTGGACAAACACGTGTCTGGAAGGGCCCTCCCCGTCGTAACTCGAGAATATAACCCAGGTTCCGGCCGCGACACGAGAAATACCATGAGACTTCCCCCTCGCCGCCAGATGAGTCCCGATTTCCCTGCACTGCATGCAGAGCAATTCCGTGTTCCACATCAAACGTGAAAGGAGCCTTGATTTCCTTGATGGCACTCCAGAGAAAACCCAAGATCACTATCTCAAGACTAGAGGGATCCTGAGGTCACTGGAGCAACATGAAAGGGCTCCGTGGACCCCAAATCAACTCGAGATGAGAGCTTAGTCCCTGGCTTCGAATCAAGAGGAATACCAACTTTCCACAAGCACCTCAAGAGGAAGCTTCTCTCAGCTACAGGTATGTGAGAGGGACCCTGAGTTTGTGGCCTCAAGTGGAATGGACACCGAGATGCTCTGACTCGAAGTAAGGCCGGATATCCCTGCAGTGAATTGAATGCAGGCTCGTCTTGCATCTCCCAAGACGAAGGGGTGTCTGAATCACCTGTGGTGACCACAGAGAAAGACCTAGTTGTCCGCCTCATCGCGACCGGAGGCCTCACATCCTTTGAAAACTCGAGAGGTCCGCGGAGATCAATGCTTCCAAAGGAGACGATGCCTGACTCCTTTTGAAAATGGATAGGAGTCCCAGGATCCCTGTGGCACGTGGAAAGGGAACCTGGGTCTCCCGCCTCACGTGGAGACGCGTCCCAATTGCCATGCCAACACTCGAGGAGAATCACGAGTTGACCCTCGCACCAAGGCAGGTGTCTTGACGTCGCTGAACAAACACGTGTATGGAAGGGCCTTTCCCATTGTAACTCTAGACTATACCCAAGCTTCCGGCCGCAACTCGAGAAGAACCATGAGACTTCCCCCTCGCCGTGAGATGAGGCCCGATTCCCCTGCACTACATGCAGAGCAATTCCGTGTTCCACATCAAACATGAAAGGAGACTTGATTTCCTTGCTGGCACTCCAGAGAAAACCCAAGATCACTGTCTCAAGTCTGGAGGGATCCTGAGGTCACTGGAGCAACACGAAAGGGCTCCGTGGACCCCAAATCAACTCGAGATGCGAGGTTAGTCCCTGGCTTCGACTCAAGAGGAATACCAGCTTTCCACAAGCACCTGAAGAGTAGGCTTCTCTCAGCTACAGGTATGTGAGAGGGACCCTGAGTTTGTGGCCTCAAGTGGAATGGGCACCGAGATGCTCTGACTCGAAGTAAGGCCGGATATCCCTGCAGTGAATTAAATGCACGCTCGTCTTGCATCTCCCAAGACGAAGGGATGTCTGAATCCCCTGTGGAGACCACAGAGAAAGACCGAGATCTCCACCTCATTGCGACCTGAGGCCTCACTTCCTTTGAAAACTCGAGAGGTCCGCGGAGATCAATGCTTCCAAAGGAGACGATGCCTGACTCCTCTTGAAAATGGATAGGAGTCCCAGCATCCCTGTGGCACGTGGAAAGGGACCCTGGGTCTCCTGCCTCACGTGGAGACGCGTCCCAATTGCCATGCCAAGACTTGTGGAGAATCGCGAAGTGTCCCTCGCACCTAGGCAGGAGTCCTGACGTCGCTGAACAAACACGTGTCGGGAAGGGCCCTCCCCGTCGTAACTCGAGAATATACCCCAGGTTCCGGCCGCAACTCGAGAAAAACCATGAGACTTCCCCTTCGGTGCGATATGAGGCCCGATTCCCCTGCACTGCGTGCAGAGCAATTCTGTGTTCCACATCAAACTTGAAAGGAGCCTTGATTTCCTTGATGGCACTCCAGAGAAAACCCAAGATCACTCTCTCAAGTCTAGAGGGATCCTGAGGTCACTGTAGCAACACGAAAGGGCTCCGTGGACCCCAAATCAACTCGAGATGAGAGCTTAGTCCTTGGCTTCGACTCAAGAGGAACACCAACTTTCCACAAGCACCTCAAGAGGAGGCTTCTCTCAGCTACAGGTATGTGACAGGGACCCTGAGTTTGTGGCCTCAAGTGGAATGGACACCGAGATGCTCTGACTTGAAGTAAGGCCGGATATCCCTGCAGTGAATTGAATGCAGGCTCGTCTTGCATCTCCCAAGACGAAGGGATGTCTGAATCCCCTGTGGAGATCACAGAGAAAGACCTAGTCCTCCACCTCAACGCGACCGGAGGCCTCACATCCTTTGAAAACTCGAAAGGTCTGCTGAGATCAATGCTTCCAAAGGAGACGATGCCTGACTCCTCTTGAAAATGGATAGGAGTCCCAGGATCCCTGTGGCACGTGGAATGGGACACAAGTTCCCCCGCCTCACGTGGAGACGCGTCCCAATTGCCATGCCAAGACTCGAGGAGAATCCCGAGGTGTCTCTCGCACCTAGGCAGGAGTCCTGACGTCGCTCAACAAACACGTGTCTGGAAGGGCCCTCCCCGTCGTAACTCGAGAATATTCCCCAGGTTCCGGCCGCAACTTGAGAAAAACCATGAGACTTCCACTCACCGCGAGATGAGGCCCGATTCCCCTGCACTGCGTGCAGAGCAATTCCGTGTTCCACATCAAACGTGAAAGGAGCCTTGATTTCCTTGATGGCACTACAGAGAAAACCCAAGATCACTGTCTCAAGTCTAGAGGGATCCTGAGGTCATTGGAGCAACACGAAAGGGCTCCGTGGACCCCAAATCAACTCGAGATGAGAGCTTAGCCCCTGGCTTCGACTCAAGAGGAATACCAACTTTCCACAAGCACCTTAAGAGGAGGCTTCTCTCAGCTACAGGTATGTGAGAGGGACCATTAGTTTGTGGCCTCAAGTGGAATGGACACCGAGATGCTCTGACTTGAAGTAAGGCCAGATATCCCTGCAGTGAATTGAATGCAGGCTCGTCTTGCATCTCCCAAAATGAAGGGATATCTGAATCCCCTGTGGAGATCACAGAGAAAGACCTAGTCCTCCGCCTCAACGCGACCGGAGGCCTCACATCCTTTGAAAACTCGAGAGGTCCGCGGAGATCAATGCTTCCAAAGGAGACGATGCCTGACTCCTCTTGAAAATGGATAGGAGTCCCAGGATCCCTGTGGCACGTGGAAAGGGACACAAGTTCCCCCGCCTCACGTGGAGACGCGTCCCAATTGCCATGCCAAGACTCGAGGAGAATCCCGAGGTGTCTCTCGCACCCAGGCAGGAGTCCTGACGTCGCTCAACAAACACGTGTCTGGAAGGGCCCTCCCCGTCGTAACTCGAGAATATTCCCCAGGTTCCGGCCGCAACTTGAGAAAAACCATGAGACTTCCCCTCACCGCGAGATGAGGCCCGATTCCCCTGCACTGCGTGCAGAGCAATTCCGTGTTCCACATCAAACGTGAAAGGAGCCTTGATTTCCTTGATGGCACTCCAGAGAAAACCCAAGATCACTGTCTCAAGTCTAGAGGGATCCTGAGGTCATTGGAGCAACACGAAAGGGCTCCGTGGACCCCAAATCAACTCGAGATGAGAGCTTAGTCCCTGGCTTCGACTCAAGAGGAATACCAACTTTCCACAAGCACCTTAAGAGGAGGCTTCTCTCAGCTACAGGTATGTGAGAGGGACCATTAGTTTGTGGCCTCAAGTGGAATGGACACCGAGATGCTCTGACTTGAAGTAAGGCCAGATATCCCTGCAGTGAATTGAATGCAGGCTCGTCTTGCATCTCCCAAGATGAAGGGATATCTGAATCCCCTGTGGAGACAAAAGAGGAAGACCTAGTCTTCCGCCTCATCGCGACCAGAGGCCTCACATCCTTTGAAAATGCGAGAGGTCTGCGGAGATCAATGCTTCCAAAGGAGACGATGCCTGACTCCTCTTGAAAATGGATAGGAGTCCCAGGATCGCTGTCGCACGTGGAAAGGGACCCTGGGTCGCCGCCTCACGTGGAGACGCGTCCCAAATGCCATGCCAAGACTCGAGGAGAATCCAGAGGTTCCCTCGCACCTAGACACGAGTCCTGACGTCGCTGAATAAACACGTGTCTGGAAGGGCCCTCCCCGTCGTAACTCGAGAATATACCCCAGGTTCCGGCCGCAACTTGAGAAAAACCATGAGACATCCCTCTTGCCGCGAGATCAAGCCCGATTCCCCTGCACTGCGTGCAGAGCAATTCCGTATCCCATATCAAACTTGAAATGAGGCTTGATTTCCTTGATGGCACTCCAGAGAAAACCCAAGATCACTGTCTGAAGTCTAGAGGGATCCTGAGGTCACTGTAGCAACACGAAAGGGCTCCGTGGACCCCAAATCAACTCGGATGAGAGCTTAGTCCCTGGCTTCGACTCAAGAGGAATACCAACTTTCCACAAGCACCTCAAGAGGAGGCTTCTCTCAGCTACAGTTATGTGAGAGGGACCCTGATTTTGTGGCCTCAAGTGGAATGGACACCGAGATGCTCTGACTCGAGGTAAGGCCGAATATCCCTGCAGTGAATTGAATGCAGGGTCGTCTTGCATCTCCCAAGACGAAGGGATGTCTGAATCCCCTGTGGAGACCACAGAGAAAGACCGAGTTCTCCACCTCATCGCGACTGGAGGCCTCACATCCTTTGAAAACTCGAGAGGTCCGCGGAGATCAATGCTTCCAAAGGAGAAGATGCCTGACTCCTCTTGAAAATGGATAGGAGTCCCAGGATCCCTGTGGCACGTGGAAAGGGACCCTGGGTCTCCCGCCTCACGTGGAGACGCGTCCCAATGGCAATGCCAAGACTCGAGGAGAATCCCGAGGTGTCCCTGGCACCTAGGCAGGCGTCCTGACGTCGCTGAACAAACACGTGTCTGGAAGGGCCCTCCCCGTAGTAACTTGAGAATGTACCCCAGGTTCCGGCCGCAACTCGAGAAAAATCATGAGACTTCCCACTCGCCGCGAGATGAGGCCCGATTCCCCTGCACTGCGTGCAGAGCAATTCCGTGTTCCACATCAAACGTGAAAGGAGCCTTGATTTCCTTGATGGCACTCCAGAGAAAACCCAAAATCACTGTCTCAAGTCTAGAGAGATCCTGAGGTCACTGTAGCAACACGAAAGGGCTCCATGGACCCTAAATCAACTCGAGATGAGAGCTTAGTCCCTGGCTTCGACTCAAGGGGAATACCAACTTTCCACAAGCACCTCAAGAGGAGGCTTCTCTCAGCTACAGGTATGTGAGAGGGACCCTGAGTTTGTGGCCTCAAGTAGAATGGACACCGAGATGCTCTGACTCGAAGTAAGGCCGGATATCCCTGCAGTGAATTGAATGCAGGCTCGTCTTGCATCTCCCAAGACGAAGGGGTGTCTGAATCCCTTGTGGAGACCACAGAGAAAGACCTAGTTCTCCGCCTCATCGCGACCGGAGGCCTCACATCCTTTGAAAACTCGAGAGGTCCGGGGAGATCAATGCTTCAAAAGGAGACGATGCCTGACTCTTCTTGAAAATGGATAGGAGTCTCAGGATCCCTTTGGCACGTGGAAAGAGACACTGGGTCTTCCGCCTCAGGTGGAGACCCGTCCCAATTGCCATGCCAAGACTCGACGAGTATCCCGAGGTGTCCCTCGCACCTAGGCAGGAGTCCTGACTTCGATGAACAAACACGTGTCTGAAAGGGCCCTCCCCGTAGTAACTTTAGAATGTACACCAGGTTCCGGCCGCAACTCGAGAAAAACTATGAGACTTCCCCCTCGCCGCGAGATGTGGTCCGGTTCCCCTGCACAGCGTGCAGAGCAATTCCGTGTTCCACATCAAACGTGAAAGGAGCCTTGATTTCCTTGATGGCACTCCAGAGAAAACCCAAGATCACTGTCTCAAGTCTAGAGGGATCCTGAGGTCACTGGAGCAACAGAAAAGGGCTCCGTGGATCCTAAATCAACTCGAGATGAGAGCTTAGTCCCTGGCTTCGACTCAAGGGTCATACCAACTTTCCACAAGCACCTCAAGAGGAGGCTTCTCTCAGCTACAAGTATGTGAAAGGGACCCTGAGTTTGTGGCCTCAAGTGGAATTGACACGGAGATGCTCTGACTCGAAGTAAGGCCGGATATCCCTGCAGTGAATTGAATGCAGGCTCGCCTTGCATCTCCCAAGACGAAGGGATGACTGAATCCCCTGTGGAGACTACAGAGAAAGACCTAGTTCTCCACTTCATCGCGACCGGAGGCCTCACATCCTTTGAAAACCCGAGAGGTCCGCGGAGATCAATGCTTCCAAAGGAGACGATGCCTGACTCCTCTTGAAAATGGATAGGAGTCCCAGGATCCCTGTGGCACGTGGAAAGGGAACCTGGGTCTCCCGCCTCACGTGGAGACGCGTCCCAATTGCCATGCCAAGACTCGGGGAGAATCCCGAGGTGTCCCTCGCACCTTGGCAGGAGTCCTGACGTCGCTGGACAAACACGTGTCTGGAAGGGCCCTCCCCGTCGTAACTCGAGAATATAACCCAGGTTCCGGCCGCAACACGAGAAATACCATGAGACTTCCCCCTCGCCGCGAGATGAGTCCCGATTCCCCTGCACTGCATGCAGAGCAATTCCGTGTTCCACATCAAACGTGAAAGGAGCCTTGATTTCCTTGATGGCACTCCAGAGAAAACCCAAGATCACTATCTCAAGTCTAGAGGGATCCTGAGGTCACTGGAGCAACATGAAAGGGCTCCGTGGACCCCAAATCAACTCGAGATGAGAGCTTAATCCCTGGCTTCGACTCAAGAGGAATACCAACTTTCCACAAGCACCTCAAGAGGAGGCTTCGCTCAGCTACAGGTATGTGAGAGGGACCCTGAGTTTGTGGCCTCAAATGGAATGGACCCCGAGATGCTCTGACTCGACGTAAGGCCGGATATCCCTGCAGTGAATTGAATGCAGGCTCGTCTTCCATCTCGCAAGACGAAGGGATGTCTGAATCCCCTGTGGAGATCACAGAGAAAGACCTAGTCCTCCGCCTCAACGCGACCGGAGGCCTCACATCCTTTGAAAACTCGAGAGGTCCGCGGAGATCAATGCTTCCAAAGGAGACGATGCCTGACTCCTCTTGAAAATGGATAGGAGTCCCAGGATCCCTGTGGCACGTGGAAAGGGAAACTGTGTCTCCCGCCTCACGTGGAGACGCGTCCCAATTGCCATGCCAAGACTCGAGGAGAATTCCGAGGTGTCCCTCGCACCTAGGCAGGAGTCCTGACGTCGCTGAACAAACACGCGTCTGGAAGGGCCCTCCCCGTCGTAACTCGAGAATATACCCCAGGTTCCGCCCGCAACTGGAGAAAAACCATGAGACTTCCCCCTCGCCGCTAGATGAGGCCCGATTCACCTGCACTGCGTGCAGAGCAATTCCGTGTTCCACATCAAACGTGAAAGGAACCTTGATTTCCTTGATGGCACTCCAGAGAAAACCCAAGATCACTGTCTCAAGTCTAGAGGGATCCTGAGGTCACTGGAGCAACAAGAAAGGGCTCCGTGGACCCCAAATCAACTCGAGATGAGAGCTTAGTCACTGGCTTCGACTCAAGAGGAATACCAATTTTCCACAAGCACCTCAAGAGGAGGCTTCTCTCAGCTACAGGTATGTGAGAGGGACCCTGAGTTTGTGGCCTCAAGTGGAATGGACACCGAGATGCTCTGACTCGAAGTAAGGCTGGATATCCCTGCAGTGAATTGAATGCAGGCTCGTCTTGCATCTCCCAAGACGAAGGGATGTCTGAATCCCCTGTGGAAACCACAGTGAAAGACATAGTCCTCCGCCTCATCGCGACCGAAGGCATCACATCCTTTGAAAACTCGAGAGGTCCGCGGAGATCAATGCTTCCAAAGGAGACGATGCCTGACTCCTCTTGAAAATGGATAGGAGTCCCAGGATCCCTGTGCACGTGGAAAGGGACCCTGGGTCTCCCGCCTCACGAGGAGACGCGTCTCAATTGTCATGCCAATAGTCGAGGAGAATCCCGAAATGTCCCTCGCACCTATGCCGGAGTCCTGACGTCGCTGAACAAACATGTCTCTGGAAGGGCCCTTCCCGTCGTAACTCGAGAATATACCCCAGGATCCGGCCGCAACTCGAGAAAAACCATGAGACTTCTCCCTCGCCGCGAGATGAGGCCCGATTCCCCTGCACTGTGTGCAGAGCAATACCGAGTTCCACATCAAACGTGAAAGGCGCCTTGATTTCCTTGATGGCACTCCAGAGAAAACCCAAGATCACTGTCTCATGTCTAGAGGGATCCTGAGGTCACTGGAGCAAAACGAAAGGGCTCCGTGGAAACCAAATCAACTCGAGATGAGAGCTTATTCCCTGGCTTCGACTCAAGAGGAATACCAACTTTCCACAAGCACCTCAAGAGGAGGCTTCTCTCAGCTACAGGTATGTGAGAAGGACCCTGAGTTTGTGGCCTCAAGTGGAATGGACACCGAGATGCTCTGACTCGAAGTAAGGCCAGATATCCCTGCACTGAAGTGAATGCAGGCTCGTCTTGCATCTCCCAAGAAGAAGGGATGTCTGAATCCCCTGTGTAGACCACAGAGAAAGACCTAGTCCTCCGCCTCAACGCGACCGGAGGCCTCACATCCTTTTAAAAATCGAGAGGTCCGCGGAGATCAATGCTTCCAAAGGAGACGATGCCTGACTCCTCTTGAAATGGATAGGAGTCCCAGGATCCCTGTGGCACGTGGAAAGGGACCCTGGGTCTCCCGCCTCACGTGGAGACGCGTCCCAATTGCCATGCCAAGACTCGAGGAGAATCCCTAGGTGTCCCTCACACCTAGGCCCGAGTCCTGACGTCGCTGAACAAACACGTGTCTGGAAGGAACCTCCCCGTCGTAACTCGAGAATATACCCCAGGTTCCGGCCGCAACTCGAGAAAAACGATAAGACTTCCCCCTCGCCGCAAGATGAGGCCCGATTCCCCTGCACTGCGTGCAGAGCAATTCCGTGTTCCACATCAAATGTGAAAGGAGCCTTGATTTCCTTGATGGCACTCCAGAGAAAACCCGAGATCACTGTCTCAAGTCTACAGGGATAATGAGGTCACTGGAGCACCACGAAAGGGCTCCAAGGACCCCAAATCAACTAGAGATGAGAGCTTAGTCCCTGGCTTCAACTCAAGAGGAATACCAACTTTACACAAGCACCTCAAGAGGAGGCTTCTCTCAGCTGCAGGTATGTGAGAGGGACCCTGAGTTTGTGGCCTCAAGTGGAATGGACACCGAGATGCTCTGACTCGAAGTAAGGCCGGATATCCCTACAGTGAATTGAATGCAGGCTCGTCTTGCATCTCCCAAGACGAAGTGATGTCTGAATCCCCTGTGGAGACCACAGAGAAAGACCTAGTTCTCCGCCTCATCGCGACCGAAGGCCTCACATACTTTGAAAACTCGAGAGGTCCGTCGAGATCAATGCTTCCAAAGGAGACGATGCCTGTCTCTTCTTGAAAATGGATAGGAGTCTCAGGATCCCTTTGGCACGTGGAAAGATACACTGGGTCTTCCGCCTCACGTGGAGACCCGTCCCAATTGCCATGCCAAGACTCGACGAGTATCCCGAGGTGTCCCTCGCACCTAGGCAGGAGTCCTGACTTCGCTGAACAAACACGGGTCTGGAAGGGCCCTCCCCGTAGTAACTTTAGAATGTACCCCAGGTTCCGGCCGCAACTCGAGAAAAACCATGAGACTTCCCCCTCGCCGCGACATGAGGCCCGATTCCCCTGCACAGCGTGCAGAGCAATTCCGTGTTCCACATCAAACGTGAAAGGAGCCTTGATTTCCTTGATGGCACTCCAGAGAAACCCAAGATCACTGTCTCAATTCTAGAGGGATCCTGAGGTCACTGGAGCAACAGGAAAGGGCTCCATGGACCCTAAATCAACTCGAGATGAGAGCTTAGTCCCTGGCTTCGACTAAAGGGGAATACCAACTTTCCACAAGCACCTCAAGAGGAGGCTTCTCTCAGCTACAGGTATGTGAGAGGGACCCTGAGTTTGTGGCCTCAAGTGGAATGAACACCGAGATGCTCTGACGCGAAGTAAGGCCGGATATCCCTGCAGTGAATTGAATGCAGGCTCGTCTTGAATCTCCCAAGACGAAGGGATGTCTGAATCCCATGTAGAGACAGCAGAGAAATAGCTAGTTCTCTGCCTCATGGCGACCGGAGGCCTCACATCCTTTGAAAACTCGAGAGGTCCAGGGAGATCAATGCTTCCAAAGGAGACGATGCCTGACTCCTCTTGAAAATGGATAGGAGTCCCATGATCCCTGTGGCACGTGCAAAGGGGCCCTGGGTCTCCCGCCTCACGTGGAGACGCGTCCCAATTGCCATGCCAAGACTCGAGGAGAATCCCGAGGTGTCCCTCGCACCTTGGCAGGAGTCCTGACGTCGCTTAACAAACACGTGTCTGGAAGGGCCCTCCCCGTCGTAACTCGAGAATATAACCCAGGTTCCGGCCGCAACACGAGAAATACCATGAGACTTCCCCCTCGCCGCGACATGAGTCCCGATTCCCCTGCACTGCATGCAGAGCAATTCCGTGTTCCACATCAAACGTGAAAGGAGCCTTGATTTCCTTGATGGCACTCCAGAGAAAACCCAAGATCACTATCTCAAGTCTAGAGGGATCCTGAGGTCACTGGAGCAACATGAAAGGGCTCCGTGGACCCCAAATCAACTCGAGATGAGAGCTTAGTCCCTGGCTTCGACTCAAGAGGAATACCAACTTTCCACAAGCACCTCAACAGGAGGCTTCGCTCAGCTACAGGTATGTGAGAGGGACCCTGAGTTTGTGGCCTCAAATGGAATGGACCCAGAGATGCTCTGACTCGACGTAAGGCCGGATATCCCTGCAGTGAATTGAATGCAGGCTCGTCTTCCATCTCCCAAGACGAAGGGATGTCTGAATCCCCTGTGGAGATCACAGAGAAAGACCTAGTTCTCCGCCTCATCGCGAACGGAGGCATCACATCCTTTGAAAACTCGAGAGGTCCGCTGAGATCTAGGCTTCCAAAGGAGACGATGCCTGACTCCTCTTGAAAATGGATAGGAGTCCCAGGATCCCTGTGGAACGTGGAAAGGGACCCTGGGTCTCCTGCCTCACGTGGAGACGCGGCCCAATTGCCATGACAAGACTCTAGGAAAATCCCGAGGTGTCCCTCGCACCTAAGCAGGAGTCCTGACGTCGCTGAACAAACACATGTCTGGAAGGGCCCTCCCCGTCGTAACTCCAGAATATACCCCAGGTTCCGGCCGCACCTCGAGAAAAACCATGAGACTTCCCCCTCGCCGCGATATGAGGCCTGATTCCCCTGCACTGCGTGCAGAGCAATTCCGTGTTCCACATCAAACGTGAAAGGAGACTTGATTTCCTTGATGGCACTCCAGAGAAAACCCAAGATCACTGTCTCAAGTCTAGAGGGATCCTGAGGTCACTGGAGCAACACGAATGGGCTCAGTGGACCCCAAATCAACTCGAGATGAGAGCTTAGTCCCTGGCATCGACTCAAGAGGAATACCAACTTTCCACAAGCACCTCAAGACGAGGCTTCTCTCAGCTACAGGTATGGGAGAGGGACCCTGAGTTTGTGGCCTCAAGTGGAATGGACACCGAGATACTCTGACTCGAAGTAAGGCCGTATATCCCTGCAGTGAATTGAATGCAGGCTCGTCTTGCATCTCCCAAGACGAAGGGATGTCTGAATCCCCTGTGGATACTACAGAGAAAGACCTAGTTCTCCGACTCATCGCGGCCGGAGGCCTCACATCCTTTGAAAACTCTAGAGGTCCGCGGAGATCAATGCTTCCAAAGGAGACGATGCCTGACTCCTCTTGAAAATGGATAGGAGTTCCAGGACTCCTGTGGAACTTGGAAAGGGACACTTGGTCTCCCGCCTCACATGGAGACGCGTCCCAATTGCCATGCCAAGACTCGAAGAGAATACCGATGTGCCCCTAGCACCTAGGCAGGAGTCCTGACGTCGCTGAACAAACACGTGTCTGGAAGGGCCCTTCCCTTCTAACTCGAGTATATACCCCAGGGTCCGTCCGCAACTCAAGAAAAACCATGAGACTTCCCATTCGCCCCGAGATGAGGCCCGATTCCCTAGCATTGGGTGCAGAGCAATACCGTGTTCCACATCAAATGTGAACGGAGCCTTGATTTCCTTGATGGCACTCCAGAGAAAACCCAAGATCACTGTCTCAAGTCTAGAGCGATCCTGAGGTAACTGGAGCAGTACAAAAATGCTCCGTGGACCCTAAATCAACTCGAGATGAGAGCTTAGTCCCTGGCTTCAACCCAGGAAGAATACCAACTTTCCACAAGCACCTCAAGAGGAGGCTTCTCTCAGCTACACGTATGTGAGAGGGACCCTGAGTGTGTCGCCTCAAGTGGAATGCACCCCGAGATACTTTGACTTGAAGTAAGGCCGGATATCCATGCAGTGAATTGAATGCAGGCTTGTCTTCCATCTCCCAAGACGAAGGGATGTCTGAATCCCCTGTGGTGACCATAGAGAAAGACCTAGTCCTCCGCCTCAACGCGACCGGAGGCCTCACATCCTTTGAAAACTCGAGAGGTCCTCGGAGATCAATGCTTCCAAAGGAGACGATGCCTGACTCCTCTTGCAAATGGATAGGAGTCCCAGGATCCCTTTGGCACGTGGAAAGGGACCCTGGGTCTTCCGCCTCACGTGGAGACGCGTCCCAATTGCCATGCCAAGACTCGAGGAGAATCCCGAGGTGTCCCTCGCACCTAGGCAGGAGTCCTGACGTCGCTGAACAAACACGTGTCTGGAAGGGCCCTACCCGTCGTAACTCGAGAATATATCCCAGGTTCCGGCCGCAACTCGAGAAAAACCATGAGACTTCCCCCTCGCCGCGAGATGAGGCCCGATTCCACTGCACTGCTTGCAGAGCAATTCCGTGTTCCACATCAAACGTGAAAGGAGCCTTGATTTCCTTGATGACACTCCAGAGAAAACCCAAGATCACTGTCTCAAGTCTAGAGGGATCCTGAGGTCACTGGAGCAACACGAAAGGGCTCCGTGGACCCCAAATCCTCTAGAGATGAGAGCTTAGTTCCTGGCTTCGACTCAAGAGGAATACCAACTTTCCACAAGCACCTCAAGAGGAGGCTTCTCTCAGCTACAGGTATGTGAGAGGGACCCTGAGTTTGTGGCCTCAAGTGGAATGGACACCGAGATGCTCTGACTCGAAGTAAGGCCGAATATCCCTGCAGTGAATTGAATGCAGGCTCGTCTTGCATCTCCCAGGTCGAAGGTATGTCTGCATCCCCTGTGGAGACCACAGAGAAAGACCTAGTTCTCCGCCTCATCGCGACCGGAGGCCTCACATCCTTTGAAAACTCGAGAGGTCCGCGGAGATCAATGCTTCCAAAGGAGACGATGCCTGACTCCTCTTGAAAATGGACAGGAGTCCCAGGATCCCTGTGGCACGTGGAAAGGGACCCTGAGTCTCCCGCCTCACGTGGAGACGCGTCCCAATTGCCATGCCAAGACTCGAGGAGAATCCCGAGGTGTCCCTCGCACCTAGGCAGGAGTCCTGACGTTGCTGAACAAATAAATATCTGGAATTGCCCTCCCCGTCGTAACTCGAGAATATACTCCAGGTTCCGGCCGCAACTCGAGAAAAACCATGAGACTTCCCCCTCGCCGCGAGATGAGGCCCGATTCCCCTACACTGCGTGCAGAGCAATTCCGTGTTCCACATCAAACGTGAAAGGAGCCTTGATTTCCTTGATGGCACTCCAGAGAAAACCCAAGATCACTGTCTCAAGTCTAGGGGGATCCTGAGGTCACTGGAGCAACACAAAAGGGCTCCGTGGACCTCAAATCACCTCGAGATGAGAGCTTAGTCCCTGGCTTCGACTCAAGAGGAATACCAACTTTCCACAAGCACCTCAAGAGGAGGCTTCTCTCAGCTACAGGTATGTGAGAGGGACCCTGAGTTTGTGGCCTCAAGTGGAATGGACACCGAGATGCTCTGACTCGAAGTACGGCCGGATATCCCTGCAGTGAATTGAATGCAGGCTCGTCTTGCATCTCCCAAGACAAACGGATGTCTGAATCCGCTGTGGAGACCACAGAGAAGACTTAGTTCTCCGCCTCAAAGCGATCGGAGGCCTCACATCCTTTGAAAACTCGAGAGGTCCGCGGAGATCAATGCTTCCAAAGGAGACGATGCCTGACTCCTCTTGAAAATGGATAGGAGTCCCAGGATCCATGTGGCATGTGGAAAGGGACCCTGGGTCTCCCGCCTCACGTGGAGACCCGTCCCAATTGCCATGTAAAGACTCGAGGAGAATCCCGAGTTCTCCCTCGCACCTAGGCAGGAGTCCTGACGTCGCTTAACAAACACGTGTCTGGAAGGGCCCTCCCCGTCATAACTCGAGAATATACCCCAGGTTCCGGCCGCAACTCGAGAAAAACCATGAGAATTCCCCTCGCCGCGAGATGAGGCCCGATTCCCCAGCACAGCATGCAGAGCAATTCCGTGTTCCACATCAAACGTGAAAGGAGCCTTGATTTCCTTGATGGCACTCCAGAGAAAACCCTAGATCACTGTCTCAATTCTAGAGGGATCCTGAGGTCACTGGAGCAACAGGAAAGGGCTCCATGGACCCTAAATCAACTCGAGATGAGAGCTTAGTCCCTGGCTTCGACTCAAGTGGAATACCAACTTTCCACAAGCACCTCAAGAGGAGGCTTCTCTCAGCTACAGGTATGTGAGAGGGACCCTGAGTTTGTGGCCTCAAGTGGAATGGACACCGAGATGCTCTGACTCGAAGTAAGGCCGGATATCCCTGCAGTGAATTGAATGCAGGCTCGCCTTGCATCTCTCACGACGAAGGGTTGTCTGAATCCCCTGTGGAGACCACAGAGAAAGACCTAGTTCTCCGCCTCATCGCGACCGGAGGCCTCACATCCTTTGAAAACTCGAGAGGTCCACGGAGATCAATGCTTAGAAAGGAGATGATGCCTGACTCCTCTTGAAAATGGATAGGAGTCCGAGGATCCCTGTGGCACGTGGAAAGGGACACTGGGTCTTCCGCCTCACGTGGAGATGCGTCCCAATTTCCATGCCAAGACTCGAGGAGAATCCCGAGGTGTCCCTCTCACCTAGGCAGGAGTCCTGACGTCGCTGAACAAATACGTGTCTGGAAGGGCCCTCCCCGTCATAACTCGAGAATATACCCCAGGTTCCGGCCACAACTCGAGAGAAACCATGAGACTTAGCCCTCGCCGCGAGATGAGGCCCGATTCCCCTGCACTGCGTGCAGCACAATTCCGTGATCGAGATCAAACGTGAAAGGAGCCTTGATTTTATTGATGGCACTCCTGAGAAAACCCAAGAACACTGTCTCAAGTCTAGAGGGATCCTGAGGACACTGTAGCCACAGGAAAGGGCTCCAAGGACCCCAAATCAACTCGAGATGAGAGCTTAGTCCCTGGCTTCGACTCAAGAGGAATACCAATTTTCCACAAGCACCTCAAGAGGAGGCTTCTCTCAGCTACAGGTATGTGAGAGGGACCCTGAGTTTGTGGCCTCAAGTGGAATGGACACCGAGATGCTCTGTCTCGAAGTAAGGCCGGATATCCCTGCAGTGAATTGAATGCAGGCTCGTCTTGCATTTCCCAAGACGAAGGGATGTCTGCATCCCCTGTGGAGACCACAGAGAAAGACCTAGTTCTCCGCCTCATCGCGACCGGAGGCCTCACATCCTTTGAAAACTCGAGAGGTCCGCAGAGATCAATGCTTCCAAAGGAGACGATGCCTGACTCCTCTTGAAAATGGATAGAAGTCCCAGGATCCCTGTGGCACGTGGAAAGGGACCCTGGGTCTCCCGCCTCACGTGGAGACGCGTCCCAATTGCAATGCCGGGACTCGATGAGAATCCCGAGGTGTCCCTCGCACCTAGGCAGGAGTCCTGACGTTGCTGAACAAATAAATATCTGGAATTGCCCTCCCCGTCGTAACTCGAGAATATACACCAGGTTCCGGCCGCAACTCGAGAAAAACCATGAGACTTCCCCCTCGCCACGAGATGAGGCCCGATTCCCCTGCACTGTGTGCAGAGCAATTCCGTGTTCCACATCAAACGTGAAAGGAGCCTTGATTTTCTTGATGGCACTCCAGAGAAAACCCAAGATCACTGTCTTAAGTCTAGAGGGATCCTGAGGTCACTGGAGCAACACGAAAGGGCTCCGTGCACCCCAAATCAACTCGAGATGAGAGCTTAGTCCCTGGCTTCAACTCAAGAGGAATAACAACTTTCCACAAGCACCTCAAGAGGAGGCTTCTCTCAGCTACAGGTATGTGAGAGGGACCCTGAGTTTGTGGCCTCAAGTGGAATGGACACCGAGATGCTCTGACTCGAAGTACGGCCGGATATCCCTGCAGTGAATTGAATGCAGGCTCGTCTTGCATCTCCCAAGACGAAGAGACGTCTGAATCCGCTGTGGAGACCACAGAGAAAGACCTAGTTCTCCGCCTCATCGCGACCGAAGGCCTCACATCCTTTGAAAACTCGAGGTCCGCAGAGATCAATGCTTACAAAGGAGACGATGCCTGACTCCTCTTGAAAATGGATAGGAGTCCCAGGATCCCTGTGGCACGTGGAAAGGGACCCTGGGTCTCCCGCCTCACGGGGAGACGCGTCCCAATTGCCATGCCAAGGCTCGAGGAAAATCCCGAGGTTTCCCTCGCACCTAGGCAGGAGTCCTGACGTCGCTGAACAAACCCGTGTCTGGAAGGGCCCTCCCCATCTTAACTCGAGAATATACCCCAGGTTCCGGCCGCAACTCGAGAAAAACCATGAGACTTCCCCCTCCCCACGAGATGAGGCCCGATTCCCCTGCACTGCGTGCAGAGCAATGCCATGTTCCACATCAAACGTGAAAGGAGCCTTGATTTCCTTAATGGCACTCCAGAGAAACCCCACGATCACTGTCTCAAGTCTAGAGGGATCCTGAGGTCACTGGAGCATCACGAAAGGGCTCCGTGGACCTCAAATCAACTAGAGATGAGAGCTTAGTCCCTGGCTTCGTCTCAAGAGGAATACCAACTTTCCACAAGCACCTCAAGAGGAGGCTTCTCTCAGCTACAGGTATGTGAGAGGGACCCTGAGTTTGTGGCCTCAAGTGGAATGGACACCGAGATGCTCTGACTCGAAGTAAGGCCGGATATCCCTGCAGTGAATTGAATGCAGGCTCGTCTTGCATCTCCCAAGACGAAGGGATGTCTGAATCCCCTGTGGAGACCACAGAGAAAGACCTAGTTCTCCGCCTCATCGTGATCGGAGGCCTCACATCCTTTGAAAACTCGAGAGGTCCATGGAGATCAATGCTTCCAAAGGAGACGATGCCTGACTCCTCTTGAAAATGGATAGGAGTCCCAGGATCCCTGTGGCACGTGGAAAGGGACACTGGGTCTTACGCCTCACCTGGAGTTGCGTCCCAATTGCCATGTAAAGACTCGAGGAGAATCCCGAGTTCTCCCTCGCACCTAGGCAGGAGTCCTGACGTCGCTTAACAAACACGTGTCTGGAAGGGCCCTCCCCGTCATAACTCGAGAATATACCCCAGGTTCCGGCCGCAACTCGAAAAAACCATGAGAATTCCCCCTCGCCGCGAGATGAGGCCCGATTCCCCAGCACAGCATGCAGAGCAATTCCGTGTTCCACATCAAACGTGAAAGGAGCCTTGATTTCCTTGATGGCACTCCAGAGAAAACCCTAGATCACTGTCTCAATTCTAGAGGGATCCTGAGGTCACTGGAGCAACAGGAAAGGGCTCCATGGACCCTAAATCAACTCGAGATGAGAGCTTAGTCCCTGGCTTCGACTCAAGTGGAATACCAACTTTCCACAAGCACCTCAAGAGGAGGCTTCTCTCAGCTACAGGTATGTGAGAGGGACCCTGAGTTTGTGGCCTCAAGTGGAATGGACACCGAGATGCTCTGACTCGAAGTAAGGCCGGATATCCCTGCAGTGAATTGAATGCAGGCTCGCCTTGCATCTCTCACGACGAAGGGTTGTCTGAATCCCCTGTGGAGACCACAGAGAAAGACCTAGTTCTCTGCCTCATCGCGACCGGAGGCCTCACATCCTTTGAAAACTCGAGAAGTCCACGGAGATCAATGCTTAGAAAGGAGACGATGCCTGACTCCTCTTGAAAATGGATAGGAGTCCGAGGATCCCTGTGGCACGTGGAAAGGGACACTGGGTCTTCCGCCTCACGTGGAGATGCGTCCCAATTTCCATGCCAAGACTCGAGGAGAATCCCGAGGTGTCCCTCTCACCTAGGCAGGAGTCCTGACGTCGCTGAACAAATACGTGTCTGGAAGGGCCCTCCCCGTCATAACTCGAGAATATACCCCAGGTTCCGGCCACAACTCGAGAGAAACCATGAGACTTAGCCCTCGCCGCGAGATGAGGCCCGATTCCCCTGCACTGCGTGCAGCACAATTCCGTGATCGAGATCAAACGTGAAAGGAGCCTTGATTTTATTGATGGCACTCCTGAGAAAACCCAAGAACACTGTCTCAAGTCTAGAGGGATCCTGAGGACACTGTAGCAACAGGAAAGGGCTCCAAGGACCCCAAATCAACTCGAGATGAGAGCTTAGTCCCTGGCTTCGACTCAAGAGGAATACCAATTTTCCACAAGCACCTCAAGAGGAGGCTTCTCTCAGCTACAGGTATGTGAGAGGGACCCTGAGTTTGTGGCCTCAAGTGGAATGGACACCGAGATGCTCTGTCTCGAAGTAAGGCCGGATATCCCTGCAGTGAATTGAATGCAGGCTCGTCTTGCATTTCCCAAGACGAAGGGATGTCTGCATCCCCTGTGGAGACCACAGAGAAAGACCTAGTTCTCCGCCTCATCGCGACCGGAGGCCTCACATCCTTTGAAAAGTCGAGAGGTCCGCAGAGATCAATGCTTCCAAAGGAGACGAGGCCTGACTCCTCTTGAAAATGGATAGGAGTCCCAGGATCCCTGTGGCACGTGGAAAGGGACCCTGGGTCTCCCGTCTCACGTGGAGACGCGTCCCAATTGCAATGCCGGGACTCGATGAGAATCCCGAGGTGTCCCTCGCACCTAGGCAGGAGTCCTGACATCGCTGAACAAACACGTGACTGGAAGGGCCCTCCCCGTTGTAACTCAAGAATATACCCCTGGTCCTGGCCGCAACTCGAGAAAAACAATGAGACTTCCCCCTCGCCGCGCGATGAGGCCCGATTCCCCTGCACTGCATGCAGAGCAGTTCCCTGTTCCACATCAAACGTGAAAGGAGCCTTGATTTCCTTGATGGCACTCCAGAGAAAACCCAAGATCAGTGGCTCAAGTCTAGAGGGATCCTGAGGTCACTGGAGCAACACGAAAGGGCTCCGTGTACCCCAAATCAACTCGAGATGAGAGCTTAGTCCCTGGCTTCGACTCAAGAGGAATACCAACTTTCCACAAGCACCTCAAGAGGAGGCTTCTCTCAGCTACAGGTATGTGAGAGGGACCCTGAGTTTGTGGCCTCAAGTGGAATGAACACCGAGATGCTCTGACTCGAAATAAGGCTGGATATCCCTGCAGGGAATTGAATGCAGGCTCATCTTGCATCTCCCAAGACGATGGAATGTCTGCATCCCCTGTGGAGACCACAGAGAAAGGCCTAGTTCTCCGCCTCATCGCGACCGGAGGCCTCACATCCCTTGAAAACTCGAGAGGTGCGTGGAGATCAATGCTTCCAAAGGAGACGATGGCTGACTCCTCTTGAAAATGGATAGGAGTCCCAGGATCCCTGTGGCAGGTGGAAAGGGACCCTGGGTTTCCCGCCTCACGTGGACGCGTCCAATTGCCATGCCAAGACTCGAGGAGAATCCAGAGGTGTCCCTCGCACCTAGGCAGGAGTCCTGACGTCGCTGAACAAACACGTGTCTGGAAGGGCCCAACCCGTCGTAACTCGAGAATATACCCCAGGTTCCGGCCGCAACTCGAGAAAAACCATGCGACTTCCCCATCGCCGCGAGATGAGGCCCGATTTCCCTGCGCTGCATGCAGAGCAATTCCGTGTTCCACATCAAACGTGAAAGGAGCCTTGATTTCCTTGATGGCACTCCAGGGAAAACCCAAGATAACTTTCTCAAGTCTAGAGGGATCCTGAGGTCTATGTAGCAATAGGAAATGGCTCCGTGGACCCCAAATCAACTCGAGATGAGAGCTTAGTCCCTGGATTCGACTCAAGAGGAATACCTACTTTCCACAAGCACCTCAAGAGGAGGCTTCTCTCAGCTACAGGTATGTGAGAGGGACCTTGAGTTTGTGGCCTCAAGTGGAATGGACACCGAGATGCTCTGACTCGAAGTAAGGCCGGATATCCCTGCAGTGAATTGAATGCAGGCTCGTCTTGCATCTCCAAGACGAAGGGATGTCTGAATCCCCTGTGGAGACCACAGAGAAAGACCTAGTTCTCTGCCTCATCGCGACCGGAGGCCTCACATCCTTTGAAAACTCGAGAGGTCCGCGGAGATCAATGCTTCCAAAGGAGACGATGCCTGACTCCTCTTGCAAATGGATCGGAGTCCCAGGATCCCTGTGGCACGTGGAAAGGGACCCTGGGTCTCCCGCCTCACGTGGAGAAACGTCCCAATTGCCATGCCAAGACTCGAGGAGAATCCCGAGGTGTCCCTCGCACCTATCACGTGTCTGGAAGGGTACTCCTTGTCGTAACTCGAGAATATACTCCAGGTTCCCGCCGCAACTCGAGAAAAACCATGAGACTTCCCACTCGCCGCGAGATGAGGCCCGATTCCCCTGCACTGCGTGCAGAGCAATTCCGTATCCCACATCAAACGTGAAAGGAGCCTTGATTTCCTTGATGGCACTCCAGACAAAACAAAAGATCACTTTCTCAAGTCTAGAGGGATCCTGAGGTCACTGGAGCAACACGAAAGGGCTCCGTGGACCCCAAATCTACTCGAGATGAGAACTTAGTCCCTGGCTTCGACTCAAGAAGAATTCCAACTTTCCACAAGCTCCTCAAGAGGAGTCTTCTCTCAGCCACAGGTATGTGACAGGGACACTGAGTTTGTGGCCTCATGTGGAATGGACAACGAGATGCACTGATTCGAAGTAAGGCCGGATATCCCTGTAGTGAATTGAATGCAGGCTCGTCTTGCATCTCCCAAGACGAAGGGATGTCGGAATCCCCTGTGGAGACCACAGAGAAAGACCTAGTTCTCCGCCTCATCGCGACCGGAGGCTCACATCCTTTGAAAACTCGAGAGGTCCGCGGAGATCAATGCTTCCAAAGGAGACGATGCCTGACACCTCTTGAAAATGGATAGGAGTCCCAGGATCCCTGTGGCACGTAGAAAGGGACCCTGGGTCTCCCGCCTCACGTGGAGACGCGTCCCAATTGCCATGCCAAGACTCGAGGAGAATCCCGAGGTGTCCCTCACACCTAAGCCGGAGTCCTGACGTCGCTGAACTAACACGTTCTGGAAGGGCCCTCCCCGTCGTAACTCGAGAATATATCCCAGGTTCCGGTCGCAACTCGAGAAAAACCATGAGACTTCCCCCTCGCCGCCAGATGAGGCCCGATTCCCCTGCACTGCGTGCAAAGCATTTCCGTGTTCCACATCAAACGTGAAAGGAGCCTTTATTTCCTTGATGGCACTCCAGAGAAAACCCAAGATCCCTGTCTCAAGTCTAGAGGGATCCTGAGGGCACTGGACCAAGACGAAAGGGCTCCGTGGACCACCAATCAACTCGAGATGAGAGCTTAGTCCCTGGCTTCGACTCAAGATGAATACCAACTTACCACAAGCACCTCAAGAGGAGGCTTCTCTCAGCTACAGGTATGTGAGAGGGACCCTGAGTTTGTGGCCTCAAATGGAATGGACACCGAGATTCTCTGACTCGAAGTAAGGCCGGATATCCCTGCAGTGAATTGAATGCAGGCTCGTCTTGCATTACCCAAGACGAAGGGATGTCTGAATCCCCTGTGGAGACCAAAGAGAAAGACCTAGTTCTCCGCTTCATCGCGACCTGAGGCCTCACATCCTTTGAAAATTCGAGAGGTCCGGGGAGATCAATGCTTCCAAAGGAGACGATGCCTGACTCCTCTTGAAAATGGATAGGAGTCCCAGGATCCCTTTGGCACGTGGAAAGGGACCTTGGGTCTCCCGCCTCAGTGGAGACGCGTCCCAATTGCCATGCCAAGACTCGAGGAGAATCCGGAGGTGTCCCTCGCACCTAGGCCCGAGTCCAGACGTCGCTGAACAAACACGTGTCTGGAAGGGCCCTCCCCGTCGTAACTTGAGAATATACCCCAGGTTCCGGCCGCAACTCGAGAAAAACCATGAGACTTCCCCCTCGCCACGAGATGAGGCCCGATTCGCCTGCACTGCGTGCAGAGCAATTCCGTGTTCCACCTCAAACGTGAAAGGAGCCTTGATTTCCTTGATGGCACTCCAGAGAAAACCCAAGATCACTGTCTCAAGTCTAGAGGGATCCTGAGGTCACTGGAGCAACACGAAAGAGCTGCGTGGACCCCAAATCAACTCGAGATGAGAGCTTAGTCCCTGGCTTCGACTCAAGAGGAATACCAATTTCCACAAGCACCTCAAGAGGAGGCTTCTCTCAGCTACAGGTATGTGAGAGGGACCCTGAGTTTATGGCCTCAAGTGGAATGGACACCGAGATGCTCTGACTCGAAGTAAGGCCGGATATCCCTGCAGTGTATTGAATGCAGGCTCGTCTTGCATCTCCCAAGATGAATGGATGTCTGAATCCCCTGTGGAGAACACAGAGAAAGACCTAGTTCTCCGCCTCATCGCGACCGGAGGCCTCACATCCTTTGAAAACTTGAGAGGACTGCGGAGATCAATGCTTCCGAAGGAGACGATGCCTGTCTCCTCTTGAAAATGCATAGGAGTCCCAGGATCCCTGTGGCACGTGGAAAGGGACGCTGGGTCTCCCGCCTCACGTGGAGATGCGTCCCAATTGCCATGCCAAGACTCGAGGAGAATCCCGAGGTGTCCCTCGCCCCTAGGCAGGAGTCATGACGTCGCTGAACAAACACGTGTCTGGAAGGGCCCTCCCCATCGTAATTCGAGAATATACCCCAGGTTCCGGCCGCAACTCGAGAAAAATCATGAGACTTCCCCCTCGGCGCAACATGAGGCCCGATTCCCCTGCACTGCGTGCAGAGCAATTCCGTGTTCCACATCAAACGTGAAAGGAGACTTGATTTCCTTGATGGCACTCCAGACAAAACCCAAGATCACTGTCTCAAGTCTAGAGGGATACTGAGGTCACTGCAGCAACAAGAAAGGGCTCCGTGGACCACAAATTAACTCGAGATGAGAGCTTAGTCCCTTGCTTCGACTAAAGAGGAATACCAACTTTCCACAAGCCCCTCAAGAGGAGGCTTCTCTCAGCTACAGGTATCTGAGAGGGACCCTGAATTTGTGGCCTCAAGTGGAATGGACACTGACATGCTCTGACTCAAAGTAAGGCCGGATATCCCAACAGTGAATTGAATGCAGGCTCGTCTTGGATCTCCCAAGACGAAGGGATGTCTGAATCCCCTGTGGAGACCACAGAGAAAGACCTAGTTCTCTGCTTCATCACGAGCAGAGGCCTCACATCCTTTGAAAACTCGAGAGGTCCGCGGAGATCACTGCTTCCAAAGGAGCCGATGCCTGACTCCTCTTGAAAATGGATAGGAGTCCCAGGATCCCTGTGGCACGTGGAAAGGGACCCTGGGTCTCCCGCCACACGTGGAGACGAGTCCCAATTGTCATGCCAAGACTCGAGGAGAATCCCGAGTTGTCCCTCGCACCTAGGCAGGAGTCCTGACGTCGCTGAACAAACACGTGTCTGGAAGGGCTCTCCCCGTCGTAACTCGAGAATATACCCCAGGTTCCGGCCGCAACTCGAGAAAAACCATGAGACTTCCCCGTCGCCGCGAGATGTGGCCCGATTCCCCTGCACAGCGTGTAGAGCAATTCCGTGTTCCACATCAAACGTGAAAGGAGCCTTGATTTCCTTGATGGCACTCCAGAGAAAACCCAAGATCACTGTCTCAATTCTAGAGGGATGCTGAGGTCACTGGAGCAACACGAAAAGGCTCCGTGGACCCCAAATCAACTCGAGATGAGAGCTTAGTCCCTGGCTTCGACTCAAGAGTCATACCAACTTTCCACAAGCACCTCAAGAGGAGGCTTCTCTCAGCTACAAGTATGTGAGAGGGACCCTGAGTTTGTGGCCTCAAGTGGAATGGACACGGAGATGCTCTGACTCGAAGTAAGGCCGGATATCCCTGCAGTGAATTGAATGCTGGCTCGCCTTGCATCT
Organism: Dama dama; assembly: GCF_033118175.1. Lineage (NCBI taxonomy): Eukaryota > Metazoa > Chordata > Mammalia > Artiodactyla > Cervidae > Dama > Dama dama. Next base: position 4,372,977 of record NC_083697.1, on the reverse strand, counting down.
CCCAAGACGAAGGGATGTCTGAATCTGCTGTGGAGACCACAGAGAAAGACCTATTTCTCCGCCTCATCGCGACCGGAGGCCTCATATCCTTTGAAAACTCGAGAGGTCCGCGGAGATCAATGCTTCCAAAGGAGACGATGCCTGACTCCTCTTGAAAATGGATAGGAGTCCCAGGATCCCTGTGGCACGTGGAAAGGGACACTGGGTCTTCCGCCTCACGTGAAGTTGCGTCCCAATTGCCATGCCAAGACTCGAGGAGAATCCCGAGGTGTCCCTCGCACCTAGGCAGGAGTCCTGACGTCGCTGAACAAACACGTGTCTGGAAGGGCCCTCCCCGTCGTAACTCGAGAATATACCCCAGGTTCCGGCCGCAACGAGAGAAAAACCATGAGACTGGCCCCTCGCCCCGAGATGAGGCCCGATTCCCCTGCACTGCATGCAGAGCAATTCCGTGTTCCACATCAAACGTGAAAGGAGCCTTGATTTCCTTGGTGGCACTCCAGAGAAAACCCAAGATCACTGTCTCAAGTCTAGAGGGATCCTGAGATCACTGGAGCAACACCAAAGGTCTGGGTGGACCCCAAATCAACTCGAGATGAGAGCTTACTCCCTGGCTTCGACTCAAGAGGAATACCAACTTTCCACAAGCACCTCAAGAGGAGGCTTCTCTCAGCTACAGGTATGTGAGAGGGACCCTGAATGTGTGGCCTCAAGTGGAATGGACACCGAGATGCTCTGACTCGAAGTTAGGCCGGATATCCCTTCAGTGAATTGAATGCCGGCTGGTCTTGAATCTCCCAAGTCGAAGGGATGTCTGAATCCCCTGTGGAGACCACAGAGAAAGACCTAGTTCTCCGCCTCATCGCGAACGGAGGCCTCACATCCTTTGAAAACTCAAGAGGTCCGCGGAGATCAATGCTTCCAAAGGAGACGATGCCTGACTCCTCTTGAAAATGGTTAGGAGTCCCAGGATCTGTGTGGCACGTGGAAAGGGACACTGGGTCTCCCGACTCACGTGGAGAGGCGTCCCAATTGCCATGCCAAGACTCGAGGAGAATCCCGAAGTGTCCCTCGCACCTAGGCAGGAGTCCTGACATCGCTGAACAAACACGTGTCTGGAAGGGCCCTCCCTATCGTAACTCGAGAATATACCTCAGGTTCCGGCCGCAACTCGAGAAAAACCATGAGACTTCCCACTCGCCGTGAGATGAGGCCCGATTCCCCTGCACTGCGTGCAGAGCAATTCCGTGTTCCACATCAAACGTGAAAGGAGCCTTGATTTCCTTGATGGCACTCCAGAGAAAACCCAAGATCACTGTCTCAAGTCTAGAGGGATCCTGAGGTCACTGGAGCAACACGAAAGGGCTATGTGGACCCCAAATCAACTCGAGATGAGAGCTTAGTCCCTGGCTTCGACTCAAGAGGAATACCAACTTTCCACAAGCACCTCAAGAGGAGGCTTCTCTCAGCTACCGGTATGTGAGAGGGACCCTAAGTGTGTGGCCTCAAGTGGAATGGACACCGAGATGCTCTGACTCGAACTAAGGCTGGATATCCTTGCAGTGAATTGAATGCAGGCTCGTCTTGCATCTCCCAAGACGAAGCGATGTCTGAATCCCCTGTGGAGACCACAGAGAAAGACCTAGTCCTCCGCTTCATCGCGACCGGAGGCCTCACATCCTTTGAAAACTCGAGAGGTCCGCGGAGATCAATGCTTCCAAAGGAGACGATGCCTGACTCCTCTTGAAAATAGATAGGAGTCCCAGGATCCCTGTGCCACGTGGAAAGGGACCCTGGGCCTCCCGCCTCACGTGGAGACGCGTCCCAATTGCCATGCCAAGACTCGAGGAGAATACCGAGGTGTCCCTCGCACCTAGGCAGGAGTCCTGACGTCGCTGAACAAACAGGTGTCTGGAAGGGCCCTCCCCGTCGTAACTCGAGAATATACCCCAGGTTCCGGCCGCAACGAGAGAAAAACCATGAGACTTCCCACTCGCCGCGAGATGAGGCCCGATTCCCCTGCACTGCGTGCAGAGCAATTCCGTATCCCACATGAAACGTGAAAGGAGCCTTGATTTCCTTGATGGCACTCCAGACAAAACAAAAGATCACTGTCTCAAGTCTAGAGGGATCCTGAGGTCACTGTAGAAATACGAAAGTGCTCCGTGGACCCCAAATCAACTCGAGATGAGAACTTAGTCCCTGGCTTCGACTCAAGAGGAATACCAACTTTCCACAAGCACCTCAAGAGAAGGCTTCTCTCAGCTACAGGTATGTGAGAGGGACCCTGAGTTTGTGGCCTCAAGTGGAATGGACACCGAGATGCTCTGACTCGAAGTAAGCCCGGATATCCCTGCAGTGAATTGAATGCAGGCTCGTCTTGCATCTCCCAAGACGATGGGATGTCTGAATCCCCTGTGGAGACCACAGAGAAAGACCTAGTCCTCCGCCTCATCGAGACCGGAGGCCTGACATCCTTTGAAAACTCGAGAGCTCTGTGGAGATCAATGCTTTCAAAGGAGACGATGCCTGACTCCTCTTGAAATTGGATAGGAGTCCCAGGAACCCTGTGGCACGTGGAAAGGGACCCTGGGTCTCCCGCCTCACGTGGAGACGCGTCCCAATTGCCATGCCAAGACTCGTGGAGAATCCCAAGGTGTCCCTCGCACCTAGGCAGGAGTCCTGACGTCGCTGAACAAACACGTGTCTGGAAGGGCCCTACCCGACGTAACTCGAGAATATACCTCAGGTTCCGGCCGCAACTCGAGAAAAACCGTGAGACTTCCCCCTCTCCAGGAGATGAGTCCCGATTCCGCTACACTGCATGCAGAGCAATTCCGTATCCCAGATCAAACGTGAAAAGAGCCTTGATTTCCTTGATGGCACTCCAGAGAAAACCCAAGATCACAGACTCAAGTCTAGAGGGATCCTGAGGTCACTGTAGCAACACGAAAGGGCTCTGCAGACCCAAATCAACTCGAGATGTGAGGTTAGTCCCTGGCTTCGACTCAAGAGGAATACCAATTTTCCACAAGCACCTCAGGGGAGGCTTCTCTCAGCTACAGGTATGTGAGAGGGACCCTGATATTGTGGCCTCAAGTGGAATGAACACCGAGATGCTCTGACTCAAAGTAAGGACGGATATCCCTGCAGTGAATTGAATGCAGGCTCGTCTTGCATCTCCAAGACGAAGGGATGTCTGCATCCCCTGTGGAGACCAGAGAGAAAGACCTAGTTCTCCGCCTCATCGCTGACGGAGGCCTCACATCCTTTGAAAACTCGAGAGGTCCGCGGAGATCAATGCTTCCAAAGGAGACGATGCCTGACTCCTCTTGAAAATGGATAGGAGTCCCAGGATCCATGTGGCACGTGGAAAGGGACCCTGGGTCTCCCGCCTCACGTGGAGACGCGTCCCAATTGCCATGCCAAGACTCGAGGAGAATACCGAGGTGTCCCTCGCACCTAGGCAGGAGTCCTGACGTCGCTGAACAAACACGTGTCTGGAAGGGCCCTCCCCGTCGTAACTCGAGAATATACCGCAGGTTCCGGCCGCAACTCGAGAAAAACCATGCGACTTCCCCCTCGCCGCGAGATGAGGCCCGATTTCCCTGCGCTGCATGCAGAGCATTTCCGTGTTCCACATCAAACGTGAAAGGAGCCTTGATTTCCTTGATGGCACTCCAGAGAAAACCCAAGATCACTGTCTCGAGTCTAGAGGGATCCTGAGGTCACTGGAGCAACACGAAAGGGCTCCGTGGACCCCAAATCAACTCGAGATGAGAGCTTAGTCCCTGGCTTCGACTCAAGAGGAATACCAACTCTCCAAAAGCACCTCAAGAGGAGGCTTCTCTCAGCTACAGGTATGTGAGAGGCACCCTGAGCTTGTGGCTGCAAGTGAAATGGACACCGAGATGCTCTGACTCGAAGTAAGGCCGGATATCCCTGCAGTGAATTGAATGCATGCTCGTCTTGCATCTCCCAAGACGAAGGGATGTCTGAATCCCCTGTGGAGACCACAGAGAAAGACCTAGTCCTCCGCCTCATCGCGACCGGAGGCCTCACATCCTTTGAAAACTCGAGAGGTCCGCGGAGATCAATGCTTCCAAAGGAGACGATGCTTGACTCCTCTTGAAAATGGATAGGAGTCCCAGGATCCCTGTGGCACGTTATAAGGGACCCTGGGTCTCCCGCCTCACGTGGAGACGCGGAACAATTGCCATGTCAAGACTCGAGGAGAATCCCGAGGTGTCCCTCGCACCTAGGCAGGAGTCCTGACGTCGCTGAACAAACACGTGTCTGGAAGGGCCCTCCCCGTTGTAACTCGAGAATATACCCCAGGTTCCGGCCGCAACTCGAGAAAAACCAGAGACTTCCCCCTCGCCGCGAGATGAGGCCCGATTCACCTGCACTGCATGCAGAGCAATTCCGTGTTCCACATCAAACGTGAAAGGAGCCTTGATTTCCTTGATGGCACTCCAGAGTAAACCCAAAATCACTGTCTCAAGTCTAGAGGGATCCTGAGGTCACTGGAGCAACAGGAAAGGTCTCCGTGGACCCCAAATCAACTCAAGATGAGAGCTTAGTCCCTGGCTTCGATTCAAGAGGAATACCAACTTTCCACAAGCACCTCAAGAGGAGGCTTCTGTCAGCTACAGGTATGTGAGAGGGACCCTGAGTTTGTGGCCTCAAGTGGAATGGACACCGAGATGCTGTGACTCGAAGGAAGGCCGGATATCCTTGCCGTGAATTGAATGCAGGCTCGTCTTGCATCTCCCAAAACAAGGGATGTCTGAATGCCCTGTGGAGACCACAGAGAAAGACCTAATTTTCCGCCTCATTGCGACCGGAGGCCTCACATCATTTGAAAACTCGAGAGGATCGCGGAGATCAGTGCTTCCAAAGGAGTCGATGCCTGACTCCTCTTGAAAATGGATAGGAATCCCAGGATCCCTGTGGCACGTGGAAAGGGACACTGGGTCTCCAGCCTCACGTGGAGACGCGTCCCAATTGCCATGCCAAGACTCGAGGAGAATCCCGAGGTGTCCCTCGCACCTAGGCAGGAATCCTGACGTTGCAGAACAAATAAATATCTGGAATTGCCCTCCCCGTCGTAACTCGAGAATATACCCCAGGTTCCGGCCGCAACTCGAGAAAAACCATGAGACTTCCCCCTCGCCACGAGATGAGGCCCGATTCCCCTGCACTGTGTGCAGAGCAATTCCGTGTTCCACATCAAACGTGAAAGGAGCCTTGATTTCCTTGATGGCACTCCAGAGAAAACTGATCACTGTCTCAAGTCTAGAGGGATCCTGAGGTCACTGTAGCAACAAGAAAGGGCTCCGTGGACGCCAAATCAACTCGAGATGAGAGCTTAGTCCCTGGCTTCGACTCAAGAGGAATACCAACTTTCCACAAGCACCTCAAGAGGAGGCTTCTCTCAGCTACAGGTATGTCAGAGGGCCCCTGAGTTTGTGGCCTCAAGTGGAATGGACACCGAGATGCTCTGACTCGAAGTAAGGTCGGATATCCCTGCAGTGAATTGAATGCAGGCTCGTCCCCCATCTCCCAAGACGAAGGGTTGTAGGAATCCCCTGTGGAGACCACAGAGAAAGACCTAGTCCTCCGCCTCCTCGCGACCGGAGGCCTCATATCCTTTGAAAACTCGAGAGGTCCGTTGAGATCAATACTTCCGAAGGAGACGATGCCTGACTCCTCTTGAAAATGGATAGGAGTCCCAGGATCCCTGTGGCACGTGGAAAGGGACCCTGGGTCTCCCGCCTCACGTGGAGACGCCTCCCAATTGCCATGCCAAGACTCGAGGGGAATCGCGAGGTGTCCCTCGCACCTAGCCAGGAGTCCTGACGTCGCAGAACAAACACGTGTATGGAAGGGCCCTACCCGACGTAACTCGAGAATATACCTCAGGTTCCGGCCGCAACTCGAGAAAAACCGTGAGACTTCCCCCTCTCCAGGAGATGAGTCCCGATTCCGCTACACTGCATGCAGAGCAATTCCGTATCCCAGATCAAACGTGAAAAGAGCCTTGATTTCCTTGATGGCACTCCAGAGAAAACCCAAGATCACAGACTCAAGTCTAGAGGGATCCTGAGGTCACTGTAGCAACACGAAAGGGCTCTGCAGACCCAAATCAACTCGAGATGTGAGGTTAGTCCCTGGCTTCGACTCAAGAGGAATACCAATTTTCCACAAGCACCTCAGGGGAGGCTTCTCTCAGCTACAGGTATGTGAGAGGGACCCTGATATTGTGGCCTCAAGTGGAATGAACACCGAGATGCTCTGACTCAAAGTAAGGACGGATATCCCTGCAGTGAATTGAATGCAGGCTCGTCTTGCATCTCCAAGACGAAGGGATGTCTGCATCCCCTGTGGAGACCAGAGAGAAAGACCTAGTTCTCCGCCTCATCGCTGACGGAGGCCTCACATCCTTTGAAAACTCGAGAGGTCCGCGGAGATCAATGCTTCCAAAGGAGACGATGCCTGACTCCTCTTGAAAATGGATAGGAGTCCCAGGATCCATGTGGCACGTGGAAAGGGACCCTGGGTCTCCCGCCTCACGTGGAGACGCGTCCCAATTGCCATGCCAAGACTCGAGGAGAATACCGAGGTGTCCCTCGCACCTAGGCAGGAGTCCTGACGTCGCTGAACAAACACGTGTCTGGAAGGGCCCTCCCCGTCGTAACTCGAGAATATACCGCAGGTTCCGGCCGCAACTCGAGAAAAACCATGCGACTTCCCCCTCGCCGCGAGATGAGGCCCGATTTCCCTGCGCTGCATGCAGAGCATTTCCGTGTTCCACATCAAACGTGAAAGGAGCCTTGATTTCCTTGATGGCACTCCAGAGAAAACCCAAGATCACTGTCTCGAGTCTAGAGGGATCCTGAGGTCACTGGAGCAACACGAAAGGGCTCCGTGGACCCCAAATCAACTCGAGATGAGAGCTTAGTCCCTGGCTTCGACTCAAGAGGAATACCAACTCTCCAAAAGCACCTCAAGAGGAGGCTTCTCTCAGCTACAGGTATGTGAGAGGCACCCTGAGCTTGTGGCTGCAAGTGAAATGGACACCGAGATGCTCTGACTCGAAGTAAGGCCGGATATCCCTGCAGTGAATTGAATGCATGCTCGTCTTGCATCTCCCAAGACGAAGGGATGTCTGAATCCCCTGTGGAGACCACAGAGAAAGACCTAGTCCTCCGCCTCATCGCGACCGGAGGCCTCACATCCTTTGAAAACTCGAGAGGTCCGCGGAGATCAATGCTTCCAAAGGAGACGATGCTTGACTCCTCTTGAAAATGGATAGGAGTCCCAGGATCCCTGTGGCACGTTATAAGGGACCCTGGGTCTCCCGCCTCACGTGGAGACGCGGAACAATTGCCATGTCAAGACTCGAGGAGAATCCCGAGGTGTCCCTCGCACCTAGGCAGGAGTCCTGACGTCGCTGAACAAACACGTGTCTGGAAGGGCCCTCCCCGTTGTAACTCGAGAATATACCCCAGGTTCCGGCCGCAACTCGAGAAAAACCAGAGACTTCCCCCTCGCCGCGAGATGAGGCCCGATTCACCTGCACTGCATGCAGAGCAATTCCGTGTTCCACATCAAACGTGAAAGGAGCCTTGATTTCCTTGATGGCACTCCAGAGTAAACCCAAAATCACTGTCTCAAGTCTAGAGGGATCCTGAGGTCACTGGAGCAACAGGAAAGGTCTCCGTGGACCCCAAATCAACTCAAGATGAGAGCTTAGTCCCTGGCTTCGATTCAAGAGGAATACCAACTTTCCACAAGCACCTCAAGAGGAGGCTTCTGTCAGCTACAGGTATGTGAGAGGGACCCTGAGTTTGTGGCCTCAAGTGGAATGGACACCGAGATGCTGTGACTCGAAGGAAGGCCGGATATCCTTGCCGTGAATTGAATGCAGGCTCGTCTTGCATCTCCCAAAACAAGGGATGTCTGAATGCCCTGTGGAGACCACAGAGAAAGACCTAATTTTCCGCCTCATTGCGACCGGAGGCCTCACATCATTTGAAAACTCGAGAGGATCGCGGAGATCAGTGCTTCCAAAGGAGTCGATGCCTGACTCCTCTTGAAAATGGATAGGAATCCCAGGATCCCTGTGGCACGTGGAAAGGGACACTGGGTCTCCAGCCTCACGTGGAGACGCGTCCCAATTGCCATGCCAAGACTCGAGGAGAATCCCGAGGTGTCCCTCGCACCTAGGCAGGAATCCTGACGTTGCAGAACAAATAAATATCTGGAATTGCCCTCCCCGTCGTAACTCGAGAATATACCCCAGGTTCCGGCCGCAACTCGAGAAAAACCATGAGACTTCCCCCTCGCCACGAGATGAGGCCCGATTCCCCTGCACTGTGTGCAGAGCAATTCCGTGTTCCACATCAAACGTGAAAGGAGCCTTGATTTCCTTGATGGCACTCCAGAGAAAACTGATCACTGTCTCAAGTCTAGAGGGATCCTGAGGTCACTGTAGCAACAAGAAAGGGCTCCGTGGACGCCAAATCAACTCGAGATGAGAGCTTAGTCCCTGGCTTCGACTCAAGAGGAATACCAACTTTCCACAAGCACCTCAAGAGGAGGCTTCTCTCAGCTACAGGTATGTCAGAGGGCCCCTGAGTTTGTGGCCTCAAGTGGAATGGACACCGAGATGCTCTGACTCGAAGTAAGGTCGGATATCCCTGCAGTGAATTGAATGCAGGCTCGTCCCCCATCTCCCAAGACGAAGGGTTGTAGGAATCCCCTGTGGAGACCACAGAGAAAGACCTAGTCCTCCGCCTCCTCGCGACCGGAGGCCTCATATCCTTTGAAAACTCGAGAGGTCCGTTGAGATCAATACTTCCGAAGGAGACGATGCCTGACTCCTCTTGAAAATGGATAGGAGTCCCAGGATATCTGTGCCACGTGGAAGGGGACCCTGGGTCTCCCGCCTCACGTGGAGACGCGTCCCAATTGCAATCCAAGACTCGAGGAGAATCCCGAGTTGTCCCTCGCACCTAGGCAGGAGTCCTGACATCGCTGAACAAACACGTGTCTGGAAGGGCCCTCCCTATCGTAACTCGAGAATATACCTCAGGTTCCGGCCGCAACTCGAGAAAAACCATGAGACTTCCCACTCGCCGTGAGATGAGGCCCGATTCCCCTGCACTGCGTGCAGAGCAATTCCGTGTTCCACATCAAACGTGAAAGGAGCCTTGATTTCCTTGATGGCACTCCAGAGAAAACCCAAGATCACTGTCTCAAGTCTAGAGGGATCCTGAGGTCACTGGAGCAACACGAAAGGGCTCCGTGGACCCCAAATCAACTCGAGATGAGAGCTTAGTCCCTGGCTTCGACTCAAGAGGAATACCAACTTTCCACAAGCACCTCAAGAGGAGGCTTCTCTCAGCTACAGGTATGTGAGAGGGACCCTGAATTTGTGGCCTCAAGTGGAATGGACACCGAGATGCTCTGACTCGAAGTAAGGCCGGATATCCCTGCAGTGAATTGAATGCAGGCTCGCCTTGCATCTCCCAAGACGAAGGGTTGTCTGAATCCCCTGTGGAGACCACAGAGAAAGACCTAGTTCTCCGCCTCATCGCGACCGGAGGCCTCACATCCTTTGAAAACTCGAGAGGTCCGCGGAGATCAATGCTTCCAAAGGAGACGATGCCTGACTCCTCTTAAAAATGGATAGGAGTCCCAGGATCCCTGCGGCACCTGGAAAGGGACACTGGGTCTCCCGCCTCACGTGGAGACGCGTTCCAATTGCCATGCCAAGACTCGAGGAGAATCCCGAGGTGTCCCTCGCACCTAGGCAGGAGTGCTGACGTCGCTGAACAAACACGTGTCTGGAAAGGCCCGCCCCGTCGTAACTCGAGAATATACCCCAGGTTCTGGCCGCAAAACGAGAAAAACCATGAGACTTCCCCCTCGCCGCGATATGAGGCCCGATTCCCCTGCACTGCGTGCAGAGCAATTCCGTGTTCCACATCAAACGTGAAAGGAAACTTGATTTCCTTGATGGCACTCCAGAGAAACCCCAAGATCACTGTCTCAAGTCTAGAGGGATCCTGAGGTCACTGGAGCAACACGAAAGGGCTCTGCAGACCAAATCAACTCGAGATGAGAGGTTAGTCCCTGGCTTCGACTCAAGAGGAATACCAACTTTCCACAAGAACCTCAGGGGAGGCTTCTCTCAGCTACAGGTATGTGAGAGGGACCCTGAGTTTGTGGCCTCAAGTGGAATGAACACCGAGATGCTCTGACTCAAAGTAAGGACGGATATCCCTGCAGTGAATTGAATGCCGGCTCGTCTTGCATCTCCAAGACGAAGGGATGTCTGCATCCCCTGTGGAGACCAGAGAGAAAGACCTAGTTCTCCGCCTCATCGCTGACGGAGGCCTCACATCCTTTGAAAACTCGAGAGGTCCGCGGAGATCAATGCTTCCAAAGGAGAAGATGCCTGACTCCTCTTGCAAATGGATAGGAGTCCCAGGATCCCTGTGGCACGTGGAAAGGGACCCTGGGTTTCCCGCCTCACGTGGAGACGCGTCCCAATTGCCATGAAAAGACTCGAGGAGAATCCCGAGGTGTCCCTCGCACCTAGGAAGGAGTCCTGACGTCGCTGAACAAACACGTGTCTGGAAGGGCCCTCCCCGTCGTAACTCGAGAATATACCCCAGGTTCCGGCGGCAACTCGAGAAAAACCATGCGACTTCCCCCTCGCCGCCAGATGAGGCCCGATTTCCCTGCGCTGCATGCAGAGCAATTCCGTGTTCCACATCAAACGTGAAAGGAGCCTTGATTTCCTTGATGGCACTCCAGAGAAAACCCAAGATCACTGTCTCAAGTCTAGAGGGATCCTGAGGTCACTGTAGCAAGACGATAGGGCTCCGTGGACCCCAAATCAACTCGAGATGAGAGCTTAGTCCCTGGCTGCGACTCAAGAGGAATACCAACTTTCCACAAGCACTTCAAGACGAGGCTTGACTCAGCTACAGGAATGTGAGAGGGACCCTGAGTTTTTGGCCTCAAGTGGAATGGACATCGAGAAGCTCTGACTCGAAGTAAGGCCGGATATCCCTGCAGTGAATTGAATGCAGGCTCGTCTTGCATCTGCAAAGACGAAGGGATGTCTGAATCCCCAGTGGAGACCACAGAGAAAGACCTAGATCTCTGCCTCATCGCGACCGGAGGCCTCACATCCTTTCAAAACTCGAGAGGTCCTTGGAGATCAATGCTTCCAAAGGAGACGATTCTTGAGCCCTTTGGAAATGGATAGGATTCCCCGGACCCCTGTGGCAAGTGCAAAGGGACCCTGGGTCTCCCGCCTCATGTGGAGACGCGACCCAAATGCCATTCCAAGACTCGAGGAGAATCCCGAGTTGTCCCTCGCACCTAGGCAGGAGTCCTGACGTCGCAGAACAAACACGTGTCTGGAAGGGCCCTCCCCGTCGTAACTCGCGAATATACCCCAGGTTCCGGCCGCAACTCGAGAAAAACCATGAGACTTCCCCCTCGCCACGAGATGAGGCCCGATTCCCCTGAACTGCATGCAGAGCAATTCCGTGTTCCACATCAAACGAGAAAGGAGTCTTGATTTCCTTGATGCCACTCCAGAGAAAACCCAAGATCACTGTCTCAAGTCTAGAGGGATCCTGAGGTCACTGGAGCAACAAAGAAGGGCTCCGTGGACCCCAAATCAACTCGAGATGAGAGCTTAGTCCCTGGCTTCGACTCAAGAGGAATACCAACTTTCCACAAGCACCTCAAGAGGAGGCTTCTCTCAGCTACAGGTATGTGAGAGGGACCCTGAGTAAGTGGCCTCAAGTGGAATGGACACCGAGATGTTCTGACTCGACATAAGGCCAGATATCCCTGCAGTGAATTGAATACCGGCTCGTCTTGCATCTCCCAAGACGAAGGGATGTCTAAATCCCCTGTGGAGACCACAGAGAAAGACCTAGTTCTCCGACTCATCGCGACCGGAGGCCTCACATCCTTTGAAAACTCGAGAGGTCCGCGGAGATCAATGCTTCCAAAGGAGACATTGCCTGACTCCTCTTGAAAATGGATAGGAGTCCCAGGATCCCTGTGGCACGTGGAAAGGGAACATGGGTCTCCCGCCTCACGTGGAGACGCGTCCCAATTGCCATGCCAAGACTCGAGGAGAATCCCGAGGTGTCCCTCGCACCTAGGCAGGAGTCCTGACTTCGCTGAACGAACACGTGTCTGGAAGGGCCCTCCCCGTCGTAACTCGAGAATATACCCCAGGTTCCGGCCGCAACTCGAGAAAAACCATGAGACTTCCCCCTCGCCGCGAGATGAGGCCCTATTTTCCTGCACTGCGTGCAGAGCAACTCCGTGTTCCACATCAAACGTGAAAGGAGCCTTGATTTCCTTGATGGCACTCTAGAGAAAACCCAAGATCACTGTCTCAAGTCTAGAGGGATCATGAGGTCACTGTAGCAATACGAAAGGGCTCCGTGGACCCCAAATCAACTCGAGATGAGAACTTAGTCCCTGGCTTCGACTCAAGAGGAAGACCAACTTTCCACAAGCACCTCAAGAGAAGGCTTCTCTCAGCTACAGGTATGTGAGAGGGACCCTGAGTTTGTGGCCTCAAGTGGAATGGACACCGAGATGCTCTGACTCGAAGTAAGCCCGGATATCCCTGCAGTGAATTGAATGCAGGCTCGTCTTGCATCTCCCAAGACGAAGGGATGTCTGAATCCCCTGTGGAGACCACAGAGAAAGACCTAGTCCTCCGCCTCATCGAGACCGGAGGCCTCACATCCTTTGAAAACTCGAGAGGTGTGCGGAGATCAATGCTTTCAAAGGAGACGATGCCTGACTCCTCTTGAAAATGGATAGGAGTCCCAGGAACCCTGTGGCACGTGGAAAGGGACCCTGGGTCTCCCGACTCACGTGGAGACGCGTCCCAATTGCCATGCCAAGACTCGAGGAGAATCCCAAGGTGTCCCTCGCACCTAGGCAGGAGTCCTGACGTCGCTGAACAAACACGTGTCTGGAAGGGCCATCCTCGATGTAACTCGAGAATATACCCCAGGTTCCGGCCGTAACTCGAGAAAAACCATGAGACTTCCCCCTCGCCAGGAGATGAGTCCCGATTCTGCTGCATTGCGTGCAGAGCAATTCCGTATCCCACATCAAACGTGAAAAGAGCCTTGATTTCCTTGATGGCACTCCAGAGAAAACCCAAGATCACTGTCTCAAGTCTAGAGGGATCCTGAGGTCACTGTAGCAACACGAAAGGGCCCTGTAGACACCAAATCAACTCGAGATGAGAGCTTAGTCCCTGGCTTCGACTCAAGAGGAATACCAACTTTCCACAAGCACCTCAAGAGGAGGCTTCTCTCAGCTACAGGTATGTGAGAGGGACCCTGAGTTTGTGGCCTCAAGTGGAATGGACACCGAGATGCTCTGACTCGAAGTAAGGCCGGATATCCCTGCAGTGAATTGAATGCAGGCTCATCTTGCATCTCCTAAGACGAAGGGATGTCTGAATCCCCTGTGGAGATGACAGAGATAGACCTAGTTCTCCGCCTCATCGCTACCAGAGGCCTCACATCCTTTGAAAACTCGAGAGGTCCGCGGAGATCAATGTTTCCAAATTAGACGATGCCTGACTACTCTTGAAAATGGATAGGAGTCCCAGGATCCCTGTGTCACGTGGAAAGGGACCCTGGGTCTCCCGCCTCACGTGGAGACGCGTCCCAATTGCCATGCCGAGACTCGACGAGAATCCCGAGGTGTCCCTCGCACCTAGGCAGGAGTCCTGACATCGCTGAACAAACACGTGTCTGGAATGGCCCTCCCTGTTATAAGTTGAGAATATACCCCAGGTCCCGGCCGCAACTCGAGAAAAACCATGAGACTTCCCCCTTGCCGCCAGATGAAGCCCGATTCCCCTGCACTGCGTGCAGAGCAATTCCGTGTTCCACATCAAACGTGAAAGGAGCCTTGATTTCCTTGATGGCACTCCAGAGAAAACCCAAGATCACTGTCTCAAGTCTAGAGGGATCCTGAAGTCACTGTAGCAACACGAAAGGGCTCTGTGTACCCCAAATCAACTCCAGATGAGAGCTTAATCCCTGGCTTCGACTCAAGAGGAATACCAACTTTCCACAAGCACCTCAAGAGGAGGCTTCTCTCAGCTACAGGTATGTGAGAGGGACCTTGAGTTTGTGGACACAAGTGGAATGGACACCGATAAGCTCTGACTCGAAGTTAGGCCGGATATCCCTGCAGTGAATTGAATGCAGGCTCGTCTTGCATCTCCCAAGACGAAGGGATGTCTGAATCCCATGTGGAGACCACAGAGAAAGACCTAGTTCTCCGCCTCATCGCGACCGGAAGTCTCACATTCTTTGAAAACTCGAGAGGTCCGGGGAGATCAATGCTTCCAAAGGAGACGATGCCTGACTCCTCTTGAAAATGGATAGAAGTCCCAGGATCCGTGTGGGACGTGGAAAGGGACCCTGGGTCTCCCGCCTCACGTGGAGACGCGTCCAATTGCCATGCCAAGACTCGAGGAGAATCCCGAGGTGTCCCTCGCACTTAGGCAGGAGTCCTGACGTCGCTGAAGAAACACGTGTTTGGAAGGGACCTCCCCATCGTAACTCGAGAATATACCGCAGGTTCCGGTCGCAACTCGAGAAAAACCATGAGACTTCCCCCTCGCCGCGAGATGAGGCCCGATTCCCCTGCACTGCGTGCAGAGCAATTCCATGTTTCACATCAAACGTGAAAGGAGCCTTGATTTCCTTGATGGCACTCCAGAGAAAACCCAAGATCACTGTCTCAAGTCTAGAGGGATCGTGAGGTCACTGTAGCAAAACAAAAGGGCTCCGTGGACCCCAATTCAACTCGAGATGAGAGCTTAGTCCCTGGCTTCGACTCAAGAGGATTACCAACTTTCCACAAGCACCTCAAGAGGAGGCTTCTCTCAGCTACAGGTATGTGAGAGGAACCCTGAGTTTGTGGCCTAAAGTGGAATGGACACCGAGATGCTCTGACTCGAAGTAAGGGAGGATATCCCTGCAGTGAATTGAATGCCGGCTCGTCTTGCATCTCCCAAGACGAAGGGATGTCTGCATCCCCTGTGGAGACCACAGAGAAAGACCTACTTCTCCGCCTCATCTCGACCGGAGGCCTCACATCCTTTGAAAACTCGAGAGGTCCCTGGAGATCAATGCTTACAAAGGAGACGATGCCTCACTCCTCTTGAAAATGGATAGGAGTCCCAGGATCCCTGTGGCACGTGGAAAGGGACCCTGGGTCTCCCGCCTCACGTGGAGACGCGTCCCAATTGCCATGCCAAGACTCGAGGAGAATCCCGAGGTGTCCCTCGCACCTAGGCAGGAGTCCTGACTTCGCTGAGCAAACACGTGTCTGGAAGGGCCCTCCCCGTCGTAACTCGAGAATATACCCCAGGTTCCGGCCGCAACTTGAGAAAAACCATGAAACATCCCTCTTGCCGCGAGATCAAGCCCGATTCCCCTGCACTGCGTGCAGAGCAATTCCGTGTTCCAAATCAAACGAGAAAAAAGCCTTGATTTCCTTGATGGCACTCCAGAGAAATCCCAAGATCACTGTCTCAAGTCTAGAGGGATCCTGAGGTCACTGGAGCAACACGAATGGGCTCAGTGGACCCCAAATCAACTCGAGATGAGAGCTTAGTCCCTGGCTTCGACTCAAGAGGAATACCAACTTTCCACAAGCACCTCAAGACGAGGCTTCTCTCAGCTACAAGTATGGGAGAGGGACCCTTAGTTTGTGGCCTCAAGTGGAATGGACACCGAGATACTCTGACTCGAAGTAAGGGCGGATATCCCTGCAGTGAATTGAATGCAGGCTCGTCTTGCATCTCCCAAGACGAAGGGATGTCTGAATCCCCTTTTGAGACTACAGAGAAAGACCTAGTTCTCCGCCTCATCGCGGCCAGAGGCCTCACATCCTTTGAAAACTCTAGAGGTCCGCGGAGATCAATGCTTCAAAAGGAGACGATGCCTGTCTCTTCTTGAAAATGGATAGGAGTCTCAGGATCCTTTTGGCACGTGGAAAGAGACACTGGGTCTTCCGCCTCACGTGGAGACCCGTCCCAATTGCCATGCCAAGACTCGACGAGTATCCCGAGGTGTTCCTCGCACCTAGGCAGGAGTCCTGACTTCGCTGAACAAACACGTGTCTGGAAGGGCCCTCCCCGTTGTAACTCGAGAATATACCCCAGGTCCCCGCCGCAACTCGAGAAAAACCATGAGACATCCCCCTCGCCGCGAGATGTGGTCCGGTTCCCCTGCACAGCGTGCAGAGCAATTCCGTGTTCCACATCAAACGTGAAAGGAGCCTTGATTTCCTTGATGGCACTCCAGAGAAAACCCAAGATCACTGTCTCAAGTCTAGAGGGATCCTGAGGTCACTGGAGCAACAGGAAAGGGCTCCGTGGACCCTAAATCAACTCGAGATGAGAGCTTAGTCCCTGGCTTCGACTCAAGTGTCATACCAACTTCCAACAAGCACCTCAAGAGGTGGCTTCTCTCAGCTACAAGTATGTGAGAGGGACCCTGAGTTTGTGGCCTCAAGTGGAATTGACACGGAGATGCTCTGACTCGAAGTTAGGCCAGATATCCCTGCAGTGAATTGAATGCAGGCTCGCCTTGCATCTCCCAAGACGAAGGGATGTCTGAATCCCCTGTGGAGACTACAGAGAAAGACCTAGTTCTCCGCCTCATCGCGACCGGAGGCCTCACATCCTTTGAAAACCCGAGAGGTCCGCGGAGATCAATGCTTCCAAAGGAGACGATGCCTGACTCCTCTTGAAAATGGATAGGAGTCCCAGGATCCCTGTGGCACGTGGAAAGGGACCCTGAGTCTCCTGCCTCACGTGGAGACGCCTCCCAATTGCCATGCCAAGACTCGAGGAGAATCCCGAGGTGTCCATCCCACCTAGGCAGGAGTGCTGACGTCGCTGAACAAACACGTGTCTGGAAGGGCCCTCCCCGTAGTAACTCGAGAATATACCCCAGGTTCCGGCCGCAACTCGAGAAAAACCATGAGAATTCCCCCTCGCCGCGAGATGAGGCCCGATTCCCCTGCACAGCGTGCAGAGCAATTCCGTGTTCCACATCAAACGTGAAAGGAGCCTTGATTTCCTTGATGGCACTCCAGAGAAAACCCAAGATCACTGTCTCAAGTCTAGAGGGATCCTGAGGTCACTGGAGCAACAGGAAAGGGCTCCGTGGACCCCAAATCAACTCGAGATTAGAGCTTAGTCCCTGGCTTTGACACAAGAGGAATACCAACTTTCCACAAGCACCTCAAGAGGAGGCTTCTCTCAGCTACAGGTATGTGAGAGGGACCCTGAGTTTGTGGCCTCAAGTGGAATGGACACCGAGATGCTCTGACTCGAAGTAAGGCCGGATATCCCTGCAGTGAATTGAATGCAGGCACGTCTTGCATCTCCCAAGACGAAGGGATGTCTGAATCCCCTGTGGAGACAACAGAGAAGGAACTAGTTCTCTGCCTCATCGCGACCGGAGGCCTCACATCCTTTGAAAACTCGAGAGGTCCGCGGAGATCAATACTTCCAAAGGAGACAATGCCTGACTCCTCTTGAAAATGAATAGGAATCCCAGGATCCTGTGGCACGTGGAAAGAGACACTGGGTCTACCGCCTCATGTGGAGACGCGTCCCAATTGCCATGCCAAGCGTCGGGGAGAATACCGAGTTGTCCATCGAACCTAGGCCTGGGTTTTGACGTCGATGAGCAAAGGCGTGTCTCGAAGGGCACCCCAGTCGTAACTCGAGCATATACCCCAGATTCCGGCCGCAACTCGAGAAAAACCATGAGACTTCCCCCTCGCCCCGAGATGAGGCCCGATTCCGTGCACTGCGTGCAGAGCAATTCCGTGTTCCACATCAAACGTGAAAGGAGCCTTGATTTCCTTGATGGCACTCCAGGGAAAACCCAAGATCACTGTCTCAAGTCTAGAGAGATCCTGAGGTCACTGGAGCAACAGGAAAGGGCTCCATGGACCCTAAATCAACTCGAGATGAGAGCTTAGTCCCTGGCTTCGACTCAAGGGGAATACCAACTTTCCACAAGCACCTCAAGAGGAGGCTTGTCTCAGCTACAGGTATGTGAGAGGGACCCTGAGTTTGTGGCCTCAAGTAGAATGGACACCGAAATGCTCTGACTCGAAGTAAGGCCGGATATCCCTGCAGTGAATAGAATGCAGGCTCGTCTTGCATCTCCCAAGACGAAGGGGTGTCTGAATCCCTTGTGGAGACCACAGAGAAAGACCTAGTTCTCCGCCTCATCGCGACCGGAGGCCTCACATCCTTTGAAAACTCGAGAGGTCCGGGGAGATCAATGCTTCAAAAGGAGACGATGCCTGACTCTTCTTGAAAATGGATAGGAGTCTCAGGATCCATTTGGCACGTGGAAAGAGACACTGGGTCTTCCGCCTCACGGGGAGACCCGTCCCAATTGCCATGCCAAGACTCGACGAGTATCCCGAGGTGTCCCTCGCACCTAGGCAGGAGTCCTGACTTCGCTGAACAAACACGTGTCTGGAAGGGCCCTCCCCGTAGTAACTTTAGAATGTACACCAGGTTCCGGCCGCAACTCGAGAAAAACCATGAGACATCCCCCTCGCCGCGAGATGTGGTCCGGTTCCCCTGCATAGCGTGCAGAGCAATTCCGTGTTCCACATCAAACGTGAAAGGAGCCTTGATTTCCTTGATGGCACTCCAGAGAAAACCCAAGATCACTGTCTCAAGTCTAGAGGGATCCTGAGGTCACTGGACCAACAGGAAAGGGCTCCGTGGACCCCAAATCAACTCGAGATGAGAGCTTAGTCCCTGGCTTCGACTCAAGGGTCATACCAACTTTCCACAAGCACCTCAAGAGGAGGCTTCTCTCAGCTACAAGTATGTGAGAGGGACCCTGAGTTTGTGGCCTCAAGTGGAATTGACACGGAGATGCTCTGACTCGAAGTAAGGCCAGATATCCCTGCAGTGAATTGAATGCCGGCTCGTCTTGCATCTCCCAAGACGAAGGGATGTCTGAATCCCCTGTGGAGACAACAGAGAAGGAACTAGTTCTCTGCCTCATCGCGACCGGAGGCCTCACATCCTTTGAAAACTCGAGAGGTCCGCGGAGATCAATACTTCCAAAGGAGACGATGCCTGACTCCTCTTGAAAATGAATAGGAATCCCAGGATCCTGTGGCACGTGGAAAGAGACACTGGGTCTACCGCCTCATGTGGAGACGCGTCCCAATTGCCATGCCAAGCGTCGGGGAGAATACCGAGTTGTCCATCGAACCTAGGCTTGGGTTTTGACGTCGATGAGCAAAGGCGTGTGTGGAAGGGCACCCCAGTCGTAACTCGAGCATATACCCCAGATTCCGGCCGCAACTCGAGAAAAACCATGAGACTTCCCCCTCGCCCCGAGATGAGGCCCGATTCCGTGCACTGCGTGCAGAGCAATTCCGTGTCCACATCAAATGTGAACGGAGCCTTGATTTCCTTGATGGCACTCCAGAGAAAACCCAAGATCACTGTCTCAAGTCTAGAGGGATCCTGAGGTCACTGGAGCAACACGAAAATGCTCCGTGGACCCCAAATCAACTCGAGATGAGAGCTTAGTCCCTGGCTTCGACTCAAGAAGAATACCAACTTTCCACAAGCACCTCAAGAGGAGGCTTCTCTCAGCTACAGGTATGTGAGAGGGACCCTGAGTTTGTGGCCTCAAGTGGAATGGACACAGAGATTCTCTGACTCGAAGTAAGGCCGGATATCCCTGCAGTGAATTGAATGCAGGCTTGTCTTGCATCTCCCAAGACGTAGGGATGTCTGAATCCCCTGTGGAGACCACAGAGAAAGACCTAGTTCTCCGCCTCATCGTGACCGGAGTCCTCACATCCTTTCAAAACTGGAGAGGGCCGAGGAGATCAATGCTTCCAAAGGAAACGATGCCTGACTCCTCTTGAAAATGGATAGGAGTCCCAGGACCCTGTGGCACGTGGAAAGGGACACTGGGTCTCCCGCCTCACCTGGAGACGCGTCCCAATTCCTATGCCAAGCCGCGGGGAGAATACCGAGGTGTCCATCAAACCTAGGCAGGAGTCCTGACGTCGCTGAAGAAACACATCTCTGGAAGGGCCCTCCCCGTCGTAACTCGAGAATATACCCCAGGTTCCGGCCGCAACTCGAGAAAAAATTTGAGACTTCCCCCTCGCCACGAGATGAGGCCCGATTCCCCTGCACTGCGTGCAGAGCAATTCCGTGTTCCACATCAAAAATGAAAGGAGCCTTGATTTCCTTGATGGCACTTCAGAGAAACCCCAAGATCACTGTCTCAAGTCTAGAGGGATCCTGAGGTCACTGGAGCAACACGAAAGGGCTCCGTGGAAACCAAGTAAACTCGAGATGAGATCTTAGTCCCTGGCTTCGATTCAAGAGGAATACCAACTTTCCACAAGCACCTCAAGAGGAGGCTTCTCTCAGCTACAGGTATGTGAGTGGGACCCTGAGTTTTTGGCCTCAAGTGGAATGGACACCGGGATGCTCGGACTCGAAGTAAGGCCGGATATCTCTGCAGTGAACTGAAAGCATGCTCGTCTTTCATCTCCCAAGATGAAGGGATGTCTGAATCCCCTGTGGAGACCACAGAGAAAGAACTATTTCTCCACCTCATCGCGACCAAAGGCCTCACATCCTTTGAAAATTCGAGAGGTCCGCGGAGATCAATGCTTCCAAAGGAGAAGATGCCTGACTCCTCTTGAAAATAGATAGGAGTCCCAGGATCCCTGTGGCACGTGGAAAGGGACCCTAGGTCTCCCGCCTCACGTGGAGACGCGTCCCAATTGCCATGCCAAGCCTTGGGGAGATACCGAGGTGTCCATCGAACGTAGGCATTGGTTCTGACGTCGCTGAACAAACACCTGTCTGGAAGGGCCCTCCCCGTCGTAACTCGAGAATATACCCCAGGTTCCGGCCGCAACTCGAGAAAAACCATGAGACTGCCCCCTCGCTGCGAGATGAGTCCCGATTCCCCTACACTGCGTGCAGAGCAATTCCGTGTTCCACATCAAATGTGAACGGAGCCTTGATTTCCTTGATGGCACTCCAGAGAAAACCCAAGATCACTGTCTCAAGTCTAGAGGGATCCTGAGGTCACTGGAGCAACACGAAAGGGCTCCGTGGACCCCAAATCAACTCGAGATGAGAGCTTAGTCCCTGGCTTCAACTAAAGAGGAATACCAACTTTCCACCAGCACCTCAAGAGGAGGCTTCTCTCAGCTACAGGTATCTGAGAGAAACCCTGAGTTTGTGGCCTCAAGTGGAATGGACACTGAGATGCTCTGACGCGAAGTAAGGCCTGATATCCCAACAGTGAATTGAATGCAGGCTCGTCTTGCATCTCCCAAGACGAAGGGATGTCTGAATCCCCTGTGGAGACCACAGAGAAAGACCTAGTTCTCCGCCTCATCGCGACCGCAGTCCTCACATCCTTTGAAACCTCGAGAGATCCACGGATATCAATGCTTCCAAAGGAGACGATGCCTGACTCCTCTTGAAAATGGATAGGAGTCCCTAGATCCCTGTGGCACGTGGAAAGGGACACTGGGTCTCCCGCCTCATGTGGAGACGCGTCCCAATTGCCATGCCAAGACTCGAGGAGAATCCCGAGGTGTCCCTCGCACCTAGGCAGGAGTCCTGACGTCGCTGAACAAACACGTGTCTGGAAGGGCCCTCCCGGTCGTAACTCGAGAATATACCCCAGGTTCCGGCCGCAACTCGAGAAAAACCATGAGACATCCCCCTCGCCGCGAGATGTGGTCCGGTTCCCCTGCACAGCGTGCAGAGCAATTCCGTGTTCCACATCAAACGTGAAAGGAGCCTTGATTTCCTTGATGGCACTCCAGAGAAAACCCAAGATCACTGTCTCAAGTCTAGAGGGATCCTGAGGTCACTGGAGCAACAGGAAAGGGCTCCGTGGACCCTAAATCAACTCGAGATGAGAACTTAGTCCCTGGCTTCGACTCAAGGTTCATACCAACTTTCCACAAGCACCTCAAGAGGAGGCTTCTCTCAGCTACAAGTATGTGAGAGGGACCCTGAGTTTGTGGCCTCAAGTGGAATTGACACGGAGATGCTCTGACTCGAAGTAAGGCCAGATATCCCTGCAGTGAATTGAATGCAGGCTCGCCTTGCATCTCCCAAGACGAAGGGATGTCTGAATCCCCTGTGGAGACTACAGAGAAAGACCTAGTTCTCCGCCTCATCGCGACCGGAGGCCTCACATCCTTTGAAAACCCGAGAGGTCCGCGGAGATCAATGCTTCCAAAGGAGACGATGCCTGACTCCTCTTGAAAATGGATAGGAGTCCCAGGATCCCTGTGGCACGTGGAAAGGGACCCTGAGTCTCCTGCCTCACGTGGAGACGCCTCTCAATTGCCATGCCAAGACTCGAGGAGAATCCCGAGGTGTCCATCCCACCTAGGCAGGAATGCTGACGTCGCTGAACAAACACGTGTCTGGAAGGGCCCTCCCCGTAGTAACTCGAGAATATACCCCAGGTTCCGGCCGCAACTCGAGAAAAACCATGAGAATTCCCCCTCGCCACGAGATGAGGCCCGATTCCCCTGCACAGTGTGCAGAGCAATTCCGTGTTCCACATCAAACGTGAAAGGAGCCTTGATTTCCTTGATGGCACTCCAGAGAAACCCCAAGATCACTGTCTCAAGTCTAGAGGGATCCTGAGGTCACTGGAGCAACAGGAAATGGCTCCGTGGACCCCAAATCAACTCGAGATGAGAGGTTAGTCCCTGGCTTCGACTCAAGAGGAATACCAACTTTCCACAAGCACCTCAAGAGGAGGCTTCTCTCAGCTACAGGTATGTGAGAGGGACCCTGAGTTTGTGGCGTCAAGTGAAATGGACACCGAGATGCTCTGACTCGAATTAAGGCCGGATATCCCTGCAGTGAATTGAATGCAGGCTCGTCTTGCATCTCCCAAGACGAAGGGATGTCTGAATCCCCTGTGGAGACAACAGAGAAGGAACTAGTTCTCTGCCTCATCGCGACCGGAGGCCTCACATCCTTTGAAAACTCGAGAGGTCCGCGGAGATCAATACTTCCAAAGGAGACGATGCCTGACTCCTCTTGAAAATGAATAGGAATCCCAGGATCCTGTGGCACGTGGAAAGAGACACTGGGTCTACCGCCTCATGTGGAGACGCGTCCCAATTGCCATGCCAAGCGTCGGGGAGAATACCGAGTTGTCCATCGAACCTAGGCCTGGGTTTTGACGTCGATGAGCAAAGGCGTGTCTCGAAGGGCACCCCAGTCGTAACTCGAGCATATACCCCATATTCCGGCCGCAACTCGAGAAAAACCATGAGACTTCCCCCTCGCCCCGAGATGAGGCCCGATTCCGTGCACTGCGTGCAGAGCAATTCCGTGTCCACATCAAATGTGAACGGAGCCTTGATTTCCTTGATGGCACTCCAGAGAAACCCCAAGATCACTGTCTCAAGTCTAGAGGGATCCTGAGGTCACTGGAGCAACACGAAAGGGCTCCGTGGAAACCAAGTAAACTCGAGATGAGAGCTTAGTCCCTGGCTTCGACTCAAGAGGAATACCAACTTTCCACAAGCACCTCAAGACGAGGCTTCTCTCAGCTACAGGTATGGGAGAGGGACCCTGAGTTTGTGGCCTCAAGTGGAATGGACACCGAGATACTCTGACTCGAAGTAAGGGCGGATATCCCTGCAGTGAATTGAATGCAGGCTCGTCTTGCATCTCCCAAGACGAAGGGATGTCTGAATCCCCTGTGGAGACTACAGAGAAAGACCTAGTTCTCCGCCTCATCGCGGCCAGAGGCCTCACATTCTTTGAAAAGTCTAGAGGTCCGCGGAGATCAATGCTTCCAAAGGAGACGATGCCTGACTCCTCTTGAAAATGGATAGGAGTTCCAGGACTCCTGTGGAACTTGGAAAGGGACCCTTGGTCTCCCGCCTCACGTGGAGACGCGTCCCAATTGCCATGCCAAGACTCAAAGAGAATACCGATGTGCCCCTAGAACCTAGTCAGGAGTCCTGACGTCGCTGAACAAACACGTGTCTGGAAGGGCCCTTCCCTTATAACTCGAGAATATATCCCAGGGTCCGTCCACAACTCAAGAAAAACCATGAGACTTCCCCCTCGCCCCGAGATGAGGCCCGATTCCGTGCACTGCGTGCAGAGCAATACTGTGTTCCACATCAAATGTGAACGGAGCCTTGATTTCCTTGATGGCACTCCAGAGAAAACCCAAGATCACTGTCTCAAGTCTAGAGCGATCCTGAGGTAACTGGAGCAATAAGAAAATGCTCCGTGGACCCCAAATCAACTCGAGATGAGAGCTTAGTCCCTGGCTTCGACTCAAGAGGAATACCAACTTTCCACAAGCACCTCAAGAGGAGGCTTCTCTCAGCTACAGGTATGTGAGAGGGAAACTGAGGTTCTGGCCTCAAGTGGAATGGACACCGAGATGCTCTGACTCAAAGTAAGGCCGGATATCCCTGCAGTGAATTGAATGCAGGCTCGTCTTGCATCTCCCAAGACGAAGGGATGTCTGAATCCCCTGTGGAGACGACAGCAAAAGACCTAGTCCTCCGCCTCATCGCGACCGGAGGCCTCACATCCTTTGAAAACTCGAGCGGTCCGCGCAGATCAATGCTTCCAAAGGAGACGATGCCTGACACCTCTTGAAATGGATAGGAGTCCCAGGATCCCAGTGGCACTTGGAGGGATCCTGGGACTCCCGCCTCACGTGGAGACGCGTCCCAATTGCCATGCCAAGACTCGAGGAGAATCCCGAGTTGTCCCTCGCACCTAGGCAGGAGTCCTCACGTGGCTGAACAAACACGTGTCTGGAAGGGTCCTCCCCGTCGCAACTCGAGAATATACCCCAGGTTCCAGCGCAACTCGAGAAAAACCTTGAGCCTTCCCCCTCGCCGTGAGATGAGGCCCGATTCCCCTGCACTGCGTGCAGAGCAGTTCCGTGTTCCACATCAAACGTGAAAGGAGCCTTGATTTCCTTGATGGCACTCCAGAGAAAACCCAAGATCACTGTCTCAAGTCTAGAGGGATCCTGAGGTCACTGTAGCAACACGAAAGGGCTCCGTGGACCCCAAATCAACTAGAGATGAGAGCTTCGTCCCTGGCTTCGACTCAAGAGGAATAGCACCTTTCCACAAGCACCTCAAGAGGAGGCTTCTCTCAGCTACAGGTATGTGAGAGGGACCCTGAGTTTGTGGCCTCAAGTGGAATGGACACCGAGATGCTCTGACTCGAAGTAAGGCCGGATATCCCTGCAGTGAAGTGAATGCAGGCTCGTCTTGCGTCTCCCAAGACGAAGGGATGTCTGAATCCCCTGTGGAGACCACAGAGAAAGACCTAGTAGTCCGCCTCATCACGACCGGAGGCATCACATCCTTTGAAAACTCGAGAGGTCCGCGAAGATCAATGCTTCCAAAGGAGACGATGCCTGACTCCTCTTGAAAATGGATAGGGGTCCCAGGATCCCTGTGGCACGTGGAAAGGGACCCTGGGTCTCCCGCCTCACGTGGAGAGGCGTCCCAATTGCCATGCCAAGACTCGAGGAGATTCCCGAGTTGTGCCTCGCACCTAGGCAGGAGTCCTGACGTCGCTGAACAAACACGTGTCTGGAAGGGCCCTCCCCGTCGTAACTCGAGAACATACCCCAGGTTCCGGCCGCAACTCGACAAAAACCATGAGAATTCCCCCTCGCCGCGAGATGAGGCCCGATTCCCCTGCACTGCGTGCAGAGCAATTCCGTGTTCCACATCAAACGTGAAAGGAGCCTTGATTTCCTTGATGGCACTCCAGAGAAAAGCCAAGATCACTGTCTCAAGTCTAGAGGGATCCTGAGGTCACTGTAGCAACACGAAAGAGCTCCGTGGACCCCAAATCAACTCGAGATGAGAGCTTACTCCCTGGCTTCGACTCAAGAGGAATACCAACTTTCCACAAGCACCTCAAGATGAGGTTTCTCTCAGCTACATTTATGTGAGAGGGACCCTGAGTGTGTGGCCTCAAATGTAATGGACACCGAGATGCACTGATTCGAATATAGGCCGGATATCCCTGCAGTGAATTGAATGCAGGCTCGTCTTGCATCTCCTAAGAAGAAGGGATGTATGAATCCCCTGTGGAGACCATAGAGAAAGACATTGTTCTCCGCCTCATCGCGACGTGAGTCCTCACATCCTTTGAGAACTCGAGAGGTCCGCGGAGATCAATGCTTCCAAAGGAGACGATCCCTGACTCTCTTGAAAATGGATAGGAGTCCCAGGATCCCTGTGGCACGTGGAAAGGGACCCTGGGTCTCCCGCTTCACGTGGAGACGCGTCCCAATTGCCATGCCAAGACTCGAGGAGAATCCCGAGGTGTCCCTCACACCTAGGCAGGAGTCCTGACGTCGCTGAACAAACACGTGTCTGGAACGGACCTCCCCGTCGTAACTCGAGAATATACCCCAGGTTCCGGCCGCAACTCGAGAAAAACCATGAGACTTCCCCCTCGCCGCGAGATGAGGCCCGATTCCCCTGCACTGCGTGCAGAGAAATTCCGTGTTCCACATCAAACGTGAAAGGAGCCTTGATTTCCTTGATGGCACTCCAGAGAAAAAACGAGATCACTGTCTCAAGTCTAGAGGGATCCTGAGGTCACTGTAGCAACACGAAATGGGTCCATGGACCCCAAATCAACTCGTGATGAGAGCTTAGTCACTGGCTTCGACTCTAGAGGAATAGCAACTTTCCACAAGCACCTCAAGAGGAGGCTTCTCTCAGATAAAGTTATGTGAGAGGGCCCTGAGTTGGGGATTCAAATGGAATTGACACCGAGAAGCTCTGACTCGAAGTAAGGCTGGATATCCCTGCAGTGAATTGAATGCAGGCTCATCTTGCATCTCCCAAGACGAAGGGATGTCTGAATGCCCTGTGGAGACCACAGAGAAAGACCTAGATCTCCGCCTCATCGCGACAGGAGGCCTCACATCCTTTGAAAACTTGAGAGGTCCGCGGAGGTCAATGCTTCCAAAGGAGACTATGCCTGACTCCTCTTGAAAATGGATAGGAGTCCCAGGATCCGCGTGGCACCTGGAAAGGGACCCTGGGTCTCCCGCCTCACGTGGAGACGCGTCCCAATTGCCATGCCAAGACTCGAGGATAATCCCGAGTTGTCCCTCACACCTAGGCAGGAGTCCTGACGTCGCCGAGCAAACACGTGTCTGGAAGGGCCCTCCCCGTCGTAACTCGAGAATATACCCCGCGTTCCTGCCGCAACTCGAGAAAAACCATGAGACTTCCCCCTCGCCACGAGATGAGGCCCGATTTACCTGCACTGCATGCAGAGCAATTCTGTGTTCCACATCAAACGTGAAAGGAGCCTTGATTTCCTTGATGGCACTCCAGAGAAAAGCCAAGATCACTGTCTCAAGTCTAGAGGGATCCTGAGGTCACTGTAGCAACAAGAAATGTCTCCGTGGACCCCAAATCAACTCGAGATGAGAGCTTAGTCCCTGGCTTCGATTCAAGAGGAATACCAACTTTCCAAATGCACCTCAAGAAGCGGTTTCTGTCAGCTACAGGTATGTGCGAGGGACCCTGAGTTTGTGGCCTCAAGTAGAATGGACACCGAGATGCTCTGACTCGAAGTAAGGCCGGATATCCCTGCAGTGAATTGAATGCAGGCTCGTCTTGCATCTCCCAAGACGAAGGGTTGCCTGAATCCCCTGTGGAGACCACAGAGAAAGACCTAGCCCTCCGCCTCCTCGCGACCGGAGGCCTCATATCCTTTGAAAACTCGAGAGGTCCGCTGAGATCAATACTTCCGAAGGAGACGATGCCTGACTCCTCTTGAAAATGGATAGGAGTCCCAGGATATCTATGACACGTGGAAAGGGACCCTGGGTCTCCCGCCTCACGTGGAGACGCGTCCCAATTGCCATGCCAAGACTCGAGGAGAATCCCGAGGTGTCCCTCGCCCCTAGGCAGGAGTCCTGACGTCGCTGAACAACACGTGTCTGGAAGGGCCCTCCCCATCGTAACTCGAGAATATACCTCAGGTTCCGGCCGCAACTCGAGAAAAACCATGAGACTTCCCCCTCGCCGCAAGATGAGGCCCGATTCCCCTGCACTGCGTGGAGAGCAATTCCGTGTTCCACATCAAACGTGAAAGGAGCCTTGATTTCCTTGATGGCACTCCAGAGAAAACCCAAGATCACTGTCTCAAGTCTAGAGGGATCCTGAGGTCACTGGAGCAACACGAAAGTGCTCCGTGGACCCCAAATCTACTCGAGATAAGAGCTTAGTCCCTGGCTTCGACTCAAGAGGAATACCAACTTTCCACAAGCACCTCAATAGGAGGCTTCTCTCAGCTACAGGTATGTGAGAGAGACCCTGAGTTTGTGGCCTCAAGTGGAATGGACACCGAGATGCTCTGACTCGAAGTCAGGCCGGATATCGCTGCAGTGAGTTGAATGCAGGCTCGTCTTGCATCTCCCAAGACGAAGGGATGTCTGAATCCCCTGTGGAGACCACAGAGAAAGACCTAGTCCTCCGCCTCATCGCGACCGGAGGCCTCACATCCTTTGAAAACTCGAGCGGTCCGCGCAGATCAATGCTTCCAAAGGAGACGATGCCTGACACCTCTTGAAATGGATAGGAGTCCCAGGATCCCTGTGGCACGTGGAAAGGGACCCTGGGTCTCCCGCCTCACGTGGAGACGCGTCCCAATTGCCATGCCAAGACTCGAGGAGAATCCCGAGGTGTCCCTCGCACCTAGGCAGGAGTCCTGACGTCGCTGAACAAACACGTGTCTGGAAGGGCCCTCCCCGTTATAACTCGAGAATATACCCCAGGTTCCGGCCGCAACTCGAGAAAATCCATGAGACTTCCCCCTCGCCGCAAGATGAGGCCCGATTCCCCTGCACTGCGTGCAGAGCAATTCCGTGTTCCACATCAAACGTGAAAGGAGCCTTGACTTCCTTGATGGCACTCCAGAGAATATCCAAGATCACTGTCTCAAGCCTAGGGGGATCCTGAGGTCACTGGAGCAACATGAAAGGGCTCCGTGGACTCCAAATCAACTCGAGATGAGAGCTTAGTCCCTGGCTTCGAATCAAGAGGAATACCAACTTTCCACAAGCACCTCAAGAGGAGGCTTCTCTCAGCTACAGGTATGTGAGAGGGACCCTGAGTTTGTGGCCTCAAGTGGAATGGACACCGAGATGCTCTGACTCGAAGTAAGGCCGGATATCCCTGCAGTGAATTGAATGCAGGCTCGTATTGCATCTCCCAAGACGAAGGGATGTCTGAATCCCATGTGGAGACCACAGAGAAAGACGGAGTTCTCCGCCTCATCGCGACCGGAGGCCTCACATCCTTTGAAAACCGCGAAGATCAATGCTTCCAAAGGAGACGATGCCTGACTACTTTTGAAAATGGATAGGAGTCTCAGGATCCCTTTGGCATGTGGAAAGAGACACTGGGTCTTCCGCCTCACGTGGAGACCCGTCCCAATTGCCATGCCAAGACTCGACGAATATCCCGAGGTGTCCCTCGCACCTAGGCAGGAGTCCTGACTTCGCTGAACAAACACGTGTCTTGAAGGGCCCTCCCCGTAGTAACTTTAGTGTGTACCCCAGGTTCCGGCAGCAACTCGAGAAAAACCATGAGACTTCCCCCTCGCTGCGAGATGAGGCCCGATTCCCCTGCACAGCGTGCAGAGCAATTCCGTGTTCCACATCAAACGTGAAAGGAGCCTTGATTTCCTTGATGGCACTCCAGAGAAAACCCAAGATCACTGTCTCAATTCTAGAGGGATCCTGAGGTCACTGTAGCAACACAAAAGGGCTCCGTGGACCCCAAATCAACTCGAGATGAGAGCTTAGTCCCTGGCTTCGACTCAAGAGGAACACCAACTTTCCACAAGCACTTCAAGAGGAGGCTTCTCTCAGCTACAGGTATGTGAGTGGGACCCTGAGTTTGTGGCCTTAAGTGGAATGAACACCGAGATGCTCAGTCTCGAAGTAAGGCCGGATATCCCTGCAGTGAATTGAGTGCAGGCTCGTCTTGCATCTCCAAGACGAAGGGATGTTTCCATCCCCTGTGGAGATCAGAGAGAAAGACCTAGTTCTCCGCCTCATCGCGACCGGAGGCCTCACATCCTTTGAAAACTCGAGAGGTCCGCGGAGATCAATGCTTCCAAAGGAGACGATGCCTGACTCCTCTTGCAAATGGATAGGAGTCCCAGGATCCCTGTGGCACATGGAAAGGGACCCTGGGTCTCCCGCCTCACGTGGAGACGTGTCCCAATTGCCATGCCAAGACTCGAGGAGAATCCCTAGGTGTCCCTCGCACCTAGACAGGAGTCCTGACGTCGCTGAACAAACACGTGTCTGGAAGGGCCCTCCCCGTCGTAACTCGAGAATATACCCCAGGTTCCGGCCGCAACTCGAGAAAAACCAGGAGACTTCCCCCTTGCCGCGAGATGAAGCCCGATTCCCCTGCACTGCGTGCAGAGCAATTCCGTGTTCCACATCAAACGTGAAAGGAGCCTTGATTTCCTTGATGGCACTCCAGAGAAAACCCAAGATCACTGTCTCAAGTCTAGAGGGATCCTGAGGTCACTGGAGCAACACGAAAGGGCTCCGTGGACCCCAAATCAACTCGAGATGAGAGCTTAGTCCCTGGCTTCGACTCAAGAGGAATACCAACTTTCCAAAAGCACCTCAAGAGGAGGCTTCTCTCAGCTACAGGTATGTGAGAGGCACCCTGAGCTTGTGGCTGCAAGTGAAATGGACACCGAGATGCTCTGACTCGAAGTAAGGCCGGATATCCCTGCAGTTAATTGAGTGCAGGCTCGTCTTGCATCTCCGAAGACGAAGGGATGTCTGAATCCCCTGTGGAGACCACAGAGATAGACCTAGTTCTCCGCCTCATCGCGACCGGAGGCCTCACATCCTTTGAAAACTCGAGAGGTCCGCGGAGATCAATGCTTCCAAAGAAGACGATGCCTGACTCCTCTTGAAAATGGATAGGAGTCCCAGGATCCCTGTGGCACGTGGAAAGGGACCCTGGGTCTCCCGCCTCACGTGGAGACGCGTCCCAATTGCCATGCCAAGACTCGAGGAGAATCCCGAGGTGTCCCTCGCACCTAGGCAGGAGTCCTGACGTCGCTGAACAAACACGTGTCTGGAAGGGCCCTCCCCGTCATAACTCGAGAATATACCCCAGGTTCCGGCCGCAACTCGAGAAAATCCATGAGACTTCCCCCTCGCCGTGAGATGAGGCCCGATTCCCCTGCACTGCGTGCAGAGCAATTCCGTGTTCCACATCAAACGTGAAAGGAGCCTTGACTTCCTTGATGGCACTCCAGAGAATATCCAAGATCACTGTCTCAAGTCTAGGGGGATCCTGAGGTCACTGGAGCAACATGAAAGGGCTCCGTGGACCCCAAATCAACTCGAGATGAGAGCTTAGTCCCTGGCTTCGAATCAAGAGGAATACCAACTTTCCACAAGCACCTCAAGAGGAGGCTTCTCTCAGCTACAGGTATGTGAGAGGGACCCTGAGTTTGTGGCCTCAAGTGGAATGGACACTGAGATGCTCTGACTCGAAGTAAGGCCGGATATCCCTGCAGTGAATTGAATGCAGGCTCGTATTGCATCTCCCAAGACGAAGGGATGTCTGAATCCCATGTGGAGACCACAGAGAAAGACGGAGTTCTCCGCCTCATCGCGACCGGAGGCCTCACATCCTTTGAAAACCGCGAAGATCAATGCTTCCAAAGGAGACGATGCCTGACTACTTTTGAAAATGGATAGGAGTCTCAGGATCCCTTTGGTACGTGGAAAGAGACACTGGGTCTTCCGCCTCACGTGGAGACCCGTCCCAATTGCCATGCCAAGACTCGACGAATATCCCGAGGTGTCCCTCGCACCTAGGCAGGAGTCCTGACTTCGCTGAACAAACACGTGTCTTGAAGGGCCCTCCCCGTAGTAACTTTAGTGTGTACCCCAGGTTCCGGCAGCAACTCGAGAAAAACCATGAGACTTCCCCCTCGCTGCGAGATGAGGCCCGATTCCCCTGCACAGCGTGCAGAGCAATTCCGTGTTCCACATCAAACGTGAAAGGAGCCTTGATTTCCTTGATGGCACTCCAGAGAAAACCCAAGATCACTGTCTCAAGTCTAGAGGGATCCTGAGGTCACTGTAGCAACACGAAAGGGCTCCGTGGACCCCAAATCAACTCGAGATGAGAGCTTAGTCCCTGGCTTCGACTCAAGAGGAACACCAACTTTCCACAAGCACTTCAAGAGGAGGCTTCTCTCAGCTACAGGTATGTGAGTGGGACCCTGAGTTTGTGGCCTTAAGTGGAATGAACACCGAGATGCTCAGTCTCGAAGTAAGGCCGGATATCCCTGCAGTGAATTGAGTGCAGGCTCGTCTTGCATCTCCAAGACGAAGGGATGTTTCCATCCCCTGTGGAGATCAGAGAGAAAGACCTAGTTCTCCGCCTCATCCCGACCGGAGGCCGCACATCCTTTGAAAACTCGAGAGGTCCGCGGAGATCAATGCTTCCAAAGGAGACGATGCCTGACTCCTCTTGCAAATGGATAGGAGTCCCAGGATCCCTGTGGCACGTGGAAAGGGACCCTGGGTCTCCCGCCTCACGTGGAGACGTGTCCCAATTGCCATGCCAAGACTCGAGGAGAATCCCGAGGTGTCCCTCGCACCTAGACAGGAGTCCTGACGTCGCTGAACAAACACGTGTCTGGAAGGGCCCTCCCCGTCGTAACTCGAGAATATACCCCAGGTTCCGGCCGCAACTCGAGAAAAACCAGGAGACTTCCCCCTTGCCGCGAGATGAAGCCCGATTCCCCTGCACTGCGTGCAGAGCAATTCCGTGTTCCACATCACACGTGAAAGGAGCCTTGATTTCCTTGATGGCACTCCAGAGAAAACCCAAGATCACTGTCTCAAGTCTAGAGGGATCCTGAGGTCACTGGAGCAACACGAAAGGGCTCCGTGGACCACAAATCAACTCGAGATGAGAGCTTAGTCCCTGGCTTCGACTCAAGAGGAATACCAACTTTCCACAAGCACCTCAAGAGGAGGCTTCTCTCAGCTACAGGTATGTGAGAGGAACCCTGAGTTTGTGGCCTCAAGTGGAATGGACACCAAGATGCTCTGACTTGAATTAAGGCCGGATATCCCTGCAGTGAATTGAATGCAGGCTCGTCTTGCCTGTCCCAAGACGAAGGGTTGTCTGAATCCCCTGTGGAGACCACAGAGAAAGACCTAGTCCTCCGCCTCAACGCGAACGGAGGCCTCACATACTTTGAAAACTCGAGAGGTCCGCGCAGATCAATGCTTCCAAAGGAGACGAGGCCTGACTCCTCTTGCAAATGGATGGAAGTCCCAGGATCCCTGTGGCACGTAGAAAGGGACACTGGGTCTCGCGCCTCACGTGGAGCCGCGTCCCAATTGCCATGCCAAGACTAGAGGAGAATCCCGAGGTGTCCCTCACACCTAGGCAGGAGTCCTGACGTCGCTGAACAAACACGTGTCTGGAAGGGCCCTCCCCGTCGTAACTCGAGAATATACCCCAGGTTCCGGCCGCAACTCGAGAAAAACAATGAGAGTTCCAGCTCGCCGTGAGATGAGGCCCAATTCCCCTGCACTGCGTGCAGAGCAATTCCGTGTTCCACATCAAACGTGAAAGGAGCCTTGATTTCCTTGATGGCACTCCAGAGAAAACCCAATATCACTGTCTGAAGTCTAAAGGGATACTGAGGTCACTGGAGCAACACGAAAGGGCTCCGTGGACCCCAAATCAACTCGAGATGAGAGCTTAGTCCCTGGCTTCGACTCAAGACGAATACCAACTTTCCACAAGCACCTCAAGAGGAGGCTTCTCTCAGCTACAGGTATGTGAGAGGGACCCTGAGTTTGTGGCCTCAATTGGAATGGACACCGAGATGCTCTGACTCGAAGTAAGGCCGGACATCCCTACAGTGAATTGAATGCAGGCTCGTCTTGCATCTCCCAAGACGAAGGGATGTCTGAATCCCCTGTGGAGACCACAGAGAAAGATCTAGTCCTCCGCTTCATCGCGACCGGAGGCCTCACATTTTGAAAACTCGAGAGGTCCGCGGAGATCAATGCTTCCAAAGGAGACGATGCCTGACTCCTCTTGAAAATGGATAGGAGTGGCAGGATCCCTGTGGCACGTGGAAAGGGACTCTGGGTCTCCCGCCTCACGTGGAGACGCGTCCCAATTGCCATGCCAAGACTCGAGGAGAATCCCGAGGTGTCCCTCGCACCTAGGCAGGAGTACTGACGTCGCTGAACAAACACGTGTCTGGAAGGGCCCTCCCCGTCGTAACTCGAGAATATACCCCAGGTTCCGGCCGCAACTCGAGAAAAACCATGAGACTTTCCCCTCGCCGCGGGATGAGGCCCGATTCCCCTGCACTGCGTGCAGGGCAATTCCGTGTTCCACATCAAACGTGAAAGGAGCCTTGATTTCCTTGATGGCACTCCAGAGAAAACTCAAGATCACTGTCTCAAGTCTAGAAGGATCCTGAGGTCACTTTAGCAACACGAAAGGGCTCAGTGGACCCCAAATCAACTCGAGATGAGAGCTTAGTCCCTGGCTTCGACTCAAGAGGAATACCAGCTTTCCTCAAGCACCTCAAGAGGAGGCTTCTCTCAGCTACAGGTATGTGAGAGGGACCGTGAGTTTGTGGCCTCAAGTGCAATGGACACCGAGATGCTCTGACTCGAAGTAAGGCCGGATATCCCTGCAGTGAATTGAATGCAGGCACGTCTTCCATCTCCCAAGACGAAGGGATGTCTGAATCCCCTGTGGAGACCACAGAGAAAGACCTAGTTCTCCGCCTCATCGCGACCGGAGGCCTCACATCCTTTGAAACCTCGAGAGATCCGCGGAGATCAATGCTTCCAAAGGCGACGATGCCTGACTCCTCACGAAAATGGATAGGAGTCCCAGGATCCCTGTGGCACGTGGAAAGGGACACTGGGTCTCCCGCCTCACGTGGAGACGCGTCCCAATTGCCATGCCAAGACTCGAGGAGAATCCGGAGGTGTCCTTCGCACCTAGGCAGGAATCCTAACGTCGCTGAACAAACACGTGTCTGGAAGGGCCCTCCCCGTCGTAACTCGAGAATATACCCCAGGTTCCGGCCACAACTCGAGAAAAACCATGAAACTTCCCCCTCGCCACGAGATGAGGCCCGATTCCCCTGCAATGCGTGCAGAGCAATTCCGTGTTCCACATCAAACGTGAAAGAAGCATTGATTTACTTGACGGCACTCCAGAGAAAACCCAAGATCACTCTCTCAAGTCTAGAGGGATCCTGAGGTTACTGGACCAACACGAAAGGGCTCCATGGACCCGAAATCAACTCGAGATGAGAGCTTAGTCCCTGGCTTCGACTCAAGAGGAATACCAACTTTCCACAAGCACCTCAAGAGGAGGCTTCTCTCAGCTACAGGTATGTGAGAGGGACCCTGAGTTTGTGGTCTCAAGTGGAATGGACACCGAAATGCTCTGATTCAAAGTAAGGCCGGATATCCCTGCAGTGAATTGAATGCAGGCTCGTCTTGCATCTCCCAAGACGAAGGGATGTCTGAATCCCCTGTGGAGACGACAGAGAAAGAACTAATCCTCCGCCTCATCGAGACCGGAGGACTCACATCCTTTGACAAATCGAGAGGTCTGCAGAGATCAATGCTTCCTAAGGAGGCGATGCCTGACTCCTCCTGAAATGGATAGGAGTCCCAGGATCCGTGTGGCACGTGGAAAGGGACCCTGGGTCTCCCGCCTCAAGTGGAGATGCGTCCCAATTCCCATGCCAAGACTCGAGGAGAATCCCGAGTTGTCCCTCGCACCGAGGCAGGAGTCCTGACGTGGCTGAACAAACACGTGTCTGGAAGGGCCCTCCCCGTCGTAACTCGAGAATATACCCCAGGTTCCGGCCGCAACTCGAGAAAAACCATGAGATTTCCCCTTCACCGCGAGATGAGGCCCGATTCCCCTGCACTGCGTGCAGAGCAATTCCGTGTTCCACATCAAACGTGAAAGGAGCCTTGATTTCCTTGATGGCACTCCAGAGAAAACCCAAGATCACTGTCTCAAGTCTAGAGGGATCCTGAGATCACTGGAGCAACACGAAAGGGCTCCGTGGACCCCAAATCAACTCGAGATGAGAGCTTAGTCCGTGGCTTCGACTCAAGAGCAATACCAACTTTCCACAAGCACCTCAAGAGGAGGCTTCTCTCAGCTACAGGTATGTGAGAGGGACACTGAATTTGTGGCCTCAAGTGGAATTTACACCGAGATGCTCTGAATCGAAGTAAGGCCGGATATCCCTGCAGTGAATTTAATGCAGTCTCGTCTTGCATCTCCCAAGACGAAGGAATGTCTGAATCCCCTGTGGAGACCACAGAGAAAGACCGAGTTCTCCGCCTCATCGCGACCGGAGGCCTCACATCCTTTGAAAACTCGAGAGGTCCGCGGAGATCAATGCTTCCAAAGGAGACGATGCCTGACTCCTCTTGAAAATGGATAGGAGTCCCAGGATCCCTTTGGCACGTGGAAAGGGACCCTGGGTCTCCCGCCTCACGTGGAGACGCGTCCCAATTGCCATGCCAAGACTCGAGGAGAATCCCGAGGTGTCCCTCGCCCCTAGGCAGGAATCCTGACGTCGCTGAACAAACACGTGTCTGGAAGGGCCCTCCCTTTCGTAACTCGAGAATATACCCCAGGTTCGGGCCGCAACTCGAGAAAAACCTTGAGATTTCCCCCTCGCCGCGAGTTGAGGCCCGATTCCCCTGCACTGCATGCAGAGCAATTCCGTGTTCCACATCAAACGTGAAAGGAGCCTTGATTTCCTTGATGGCACTCCAGAGAAAACCCAAGATCACTGTCTCAAGTCTATAGGGATCCTGAGGTCACTGGAGCAACACGAAAGGGCTCCGTGGACCCCAAATCAACTCGAGATGAGAGCTTAGTCCCTGGCTTCGACTCAAGAGGAATACCAACTTTCCACAAGCACCTCAAGAGGAGGCTTCTCTCAGCTACAGGTATATTTGAGGGACCCTGAGTTTGTGGCCTCAAGTGGAATGGACACCGAGATGCTCTGACTCGAAGTGAGGCCGGATATCCCTGCAGTGAATTGAATGCAGGCTCGTCTTGCATCTCCCAAGACGAAGGGTTGTCTGAATCCCCTGTGGAGACCACAGAGAAAGACCTAGTCCTCCACCTCAATGCAACCGGAGGCCTCATATCCTTTGAAAATTCGAGAGGTCCGCGGAGATCAATACTTCCAAAGGAGACGATGCCTGATTCTTCTTGAAAATGGATAGGAGTCCCAGGATCCCTGTGGCACGTGGAAAGGGACCCTGGGTCTCCCGCCTCACGTGGAGACGCATCCCAATGGCCATGCCTAGACTCGAGGAGAATCCCGAGGTGTCCCTCGCACCTAGGCAGGAGTCCTGACGTCGCTGAACAAACACGTGTCTGGAAGGGCCCTCCCCGTCATAACTCGAGAATATACACCAGTTTCGGGCCGCAACTCGAGAAAAACCATGAGATTTCCCCCTCGCCGCGTGTTGAGGCCTGATTCCCCTGCACTGCATGCAGAGCAATTCCGTGTTCCACATCAAACGTGAAAGGAGCCTTGATTTCCTTGATGGCACTCCAGAGAAAACCCAAGATCACTGTCACAAGTCTAGAGGGATCCTGAGGTCACTGGACCAACAGGAAAGGGCTCCGTGGACCCCAAATCAACTCGAGATGAGAGCTTAGTCCCTGGCTTCGACTCAAGAGGAATACGAACATTCCACAAGCATCTCAACAGGAGGCTTCTCTCAGCTACATGTATATTTGAGGGACCCTGAGTTTGTGGCCTCAAGTGGAATGCACACCGAGATGCTCTGACTCGAAGTGAGGCCGGATATCCCTGCAGTGAATTGAATGCAGGCTCGTCTTGCATATCCCAAGACTTAGGGTTGTCTGAATCCACTGTGGAGATGACAGAGAAAGACCTCGTTCTCCGCCTCATCGAGAACGGAGGCCTCACATCCTTTGAAAACTGGAGAGGTCCGCGGAGATCAATGCTTCCAAAGGAGACGATGCCTGACTGCTCTTGAAAATGGATAGGAGTCCAAGGATCCCTGTGGCACGAGGAAAGGGACCCTGGGTCTCCCGCCTCACGTGGAGACACGTCCAAATTGCCATGCCAAGACTCGAGGAGAATCCCGCGGTGTCCCTCGCACCTAGGCAGAGGTCCTGACGTCGCTGAACAAACACGTGTCTGGAAGGGCCCTCCCCGTCGTAACTCGAGAATATACCCCAGGTTCGGGCTACAACTCGAGAAAAACCATGAGCCTTCCCCCTCGCCGCAAGATGAGGCCTGATTCCCCTGAACTGCGTGCAGAGAATATCCGTGTTCCACATCAAACGTGAAAGGAGCCTTGATTTCCTTGATGGCTCTCTAGAGAATCCCCAAGATCACTGTCTCAAGTCTAGAGGGATCCTGAGGTCACTGTAGCAACACGAAAGGGCTCTGTGGACCCCAAATCAACTCGAGATGAGAGCTTAGTCCCTGGCTTCGACTCAAGAGGAATACCAACTTTCCACAAGCACCTCAAGAGAAGGCTTCTTTCAGCAACAGGTATGTGAGAGGGTCCCTGAGTTCGTGGCCTCAGGCGGAATGGACACCGTGATGCTCTGACTCGAAGTAAGGCCGTATATCCCTGCAGTGAATTGAATGAAGTCTCGTCTTGCATCTCCCAAGACGAAGGGATGTCTGAATCCCCTGTGGAGACCACAGAGAAAGACCTAGTTCTCCCTCTCATGGCGAACGGAGGCATCATATCTTTGAAAACTCGAGAGGTCCGCGGAGATCAATGCTTCCTAAGGAGACGATGCCTGACTCCTCTTGAAAATGCACAGGAGTCCAAGAAACACTGTGGCACGTGGAACGGGACCCTGGGTCTCCCGCCTCACGTGGAGACTTGTCCTAATTGCCATGCCAAGACTCGAGGAGAATCCCGAGGTGTTCCTCGCACCTAGGCACTAGTCCTGACGTCGCTGAACAAACACTTGTCTGGAAGGGCCCTTCCCGTCGTAACTCAAGAATATACCCCAGGTTCCGGCCGCAACTCGAGAAAAACCATGAGACTTCCCCCTCGCCTTGAGATGTGGCCCGATTCTCCTGCACTGCGTGCAGACCAATTTCGTGTTCCACATCAAACGTGAAAGGATTCTTGATTTCCTTGATGGCACTCCAAAGAAAAGCCAAGATCACTGTCTCAAGTCTAGAGGGATCCTGAGGTCACTGTAGCAACACGAAAGGGCTCCGTGGACCCCAAATCAACTCGAGATGAGAGCTTCGTCCCTGGCTCGACTCAAGAGGAATATCAACTTTCCAAAAGCTCCTCAAGAGGAGGTTTCTCTCAGCTACAGGTATGTGAGAGGGACCCTGAGTTTGTGGCCTCAAGTGGAATGGACACCGAGATGCTCTGACTCAATGTAAGGTCGGATATCCCTGCAGTGAATTGAATGCAGGCTCGTCGTGGATCTCCCAAGATGAAGGGATGTCTGAATCCCCTGTGGAGACCACAGACAAAGACCTAGATCTCCGCCTCATCGCGACCATAGGCCTCACATACTTTGAAAACTCGAGAGGTCCGCGGAGATCAATGCTTCCTAAGGAGACGATGCCTGACTCCTCTTGAAAATGGATAGGAGTCCCAGAATCCCTGTGGCACGTGGAAAGGGACCCTGGGTCTTGCGCCTCACTGGAGACGCGTCCCAATTGCCATGCCAAGGCTCAAGGAGAATCCCGAGGTGTCCGTCGCAGCTAGGCAGGAGTCCTGACGTCGCTGAACAAACACGTGTCTGGAAGGGCCCTCCCCATCGTAACTCGAGAATATACCCCAGGTTCGGGCTGCAACTCGAGAAAAACCATGAGCCTTCCCAGTCGCCGCAAGATGAGGCCCGATTCCCCTGCACTGCGTGCAGAGAAATTCCGTGTTCCACATCAAACGTGAAAGGAGCCTTGATTTCCTTGATGGCACTCCGGAGAAACCCCAAGATCACTGTCTCAAGTCGAGAGGGATCCTGAGGTCACTGTAGCAACACGAAAGGGGTCCGTGGACTCCAAATCAACTCGATATGAGAGCTTCGTCCCTGGCTTCGACTCAAGAGGAATACCAAATTTCCACGAGCACCTCAAGAGGAGGCTTCTCTCAGCTAAAGGTATGTGAGAGGGAACCTGTGTTTGTGGCCTCAAGTAGAATGGACACCGAGATGCTCTGACTCGAAGTAAGGCCGGACATCCCTGCAGTGAATTGAATGCAGGCTCGTCTTGCATCTCCCAAGACGAAGGGATGTCTGAATCCCCTGTGGAGACCACAGAGAAAGACCTAGTTCTCCGCCTCATCACGACCGGAGGCGTCACATCCTTTGAAAACTCGAGAGGTCCGCGGAGATCAATGCTTGTAAAGGAGACGATGCCTGACTCCTCTTGAAAATGGATAGGAGTCCAAGAATCCCTGTGGCACGTGGAACGGGACCCTGGGTCTCCCGCCTCACGTGGAGACTTGTCCTAATTGCCATGCCAAGACTCGCGGAGAATGTCGAGGTGTCCCTCGCACCTAGGCAGGAATCCTGACGTCGCAGAACAAACACGTGTCTGGAAAGGCCCTCCCCGTCGTAACTCGAGAATATACCCCAGGTTCCGGCCGCAACTCGAGAAACATCATGAGACTTCCCCCTCGCCTTGAGATGAGGCCCGATTCCCCTGCACTGCGTGCAGACCAATTCCGTGTTCCACATCAAACATGAAAAGATTTTTGATTTCCTTGATGGCACTCCAAAGAAAAGCCAAGATCACTGTCTCAAGTCTAGAGGGATCCTGAGGTCACTGTAGCAACAAGAAAGAGCTCCGTGGACCACAAATCAACTCGAGAGGAGAGCTTCGTCCCTGGCTTCGACTCAAGAGGAATACCAACTTTCCACAAGCACCTCAAGAGGAGGCCTCTCTCAGTTACAGGTATGTGAGAGGGACCTTGATTTTGTGGCCTCAAGTGGAATGGACACCGAGATGCTCTGACTCGAAGTAAGGGCAGATATCCATGCAGAGAATTGAATGCAGGCTCGTCTTGCATCTCCCAAGACGAAGGGATGTCTGAATCCCCTGTGGAGACCACAGACAAAGACTTAGTTCTCCGCCTCATCGCGACCGGAGGCCTCACATCCTTTGAAAACTCGAGAGGTCCACGGAGATCAATGCTTCCAAAGGAGACGATGCCTGACTCCTCTTCAAAATGGATAGGAGTCCCAGGATCCCTGTGGCACGTGGAAAGGGACCCTGGGTCTCCCGCCTCACGTGGAGACGCGTCCCAATTGCCATGCCAAGACTCGAGGAGAATCCCGAGGTGTCCCTCGCACCTAGGCAGGAGTCCTGACTTCGCTGAACAAACACGTGTCTGGAAGGTCCCTCCCCATCGTAACTCGAGAATATAAACCAGGTTCCGGCCGCAACTCGAGAAATTCCATGAGACCTACCCCTCGCGGCTAGATGAGGCCCGATTACCCTGCACTGCGTGCAGAGCAATTCCGTGTTCCACATCAAACGTGAAAGGAGCCTTGATTTCCTTGATGGCACTCCAGAGAAAACCCAAGATCATTGTCTCAAGTCTAGAGGGATCCTGAGGTCACTGGAGCAACACGAAAGGGGTCCGTGGACCCCAAATCAACTCGAGATGAGAGCTTAGTCCCTGGCTTCGACTCAAGAAGAATACGAAATTTCCACAAGCACCTCAAGAGGAGGCTTCTCTCAGCTGCATGTATATGAGTGGGACCCTGAGTTTGTGGCCTCAAGTGGAATGGACACCGAGATGCTCTGACTCGAAGTAAAGCCGGATATGCCTGCAGTGAATTGAATGCAGGCTCGTCTTGCATCTCCAAAGACGAAAAGATGTCTGAATCCCCTGTGGAGACCACAGAGAAAGACCTAGTTCTCCGCCTCATCACGACCGGAGGCCTCAGATTCTTTGAAAACTCGAGAGGTGCGTGGAGATAAATGCTTCCAAAGGAGACGATGCCTGACTCCTCTTGAAAATGGATAGGAATCCAAGAATCCTTGTGGCACGTGGAACGGGACCCTGGGTCTCCCGCCTCACGTGGAGACTTGTCCTAATTGTCATGCCAAGACTCGAGGAGAATCCCGAGGTGTCCCTCGCACCTAGGCAGGAGTCCTGACCTCGCTGAACAAACACATGTCTGGAAAGGCCCTCCCCGTCGTAACTCGAGAATATACCCCAGGTTCCGGCCGCAACTCGAGAAACATCATGAGACTTCCCCCTCGCCGAGAGATGAGGCCCGATTACCCTGCACTGCGTGCAGAGCAATTCTGTGTTCCACATCAAAAGTGAAAGGAGCCTTGATTTCCTTGATGGCACTCCAGAGAAAACCCAAGATCACTGTCACAAGTCTAGAGGGATCCTGAGGTCACTAGAGCAACACGAAAGGGCTCCGTGGACCCCAAATCAACTCGAGATGAGAGCTTTTCCTTGGCTTCGACTCAAGAGGAATACCAACTTTCC
Source organism: Dama dama (assembly GCF_033118175.1). Lineage (NCBI taxonomy): Eukaryota > Metazoa > Chordata > Mammalia > Artiodactyla > Cervidae > Dama > Dama dama. Next base: position 4,330,222 of record NC_083697.1, on the reverse strand, counting down.
ACAAGCACCTCAAGAGGAGGCTTCTCTCAGCTACAGGTATGTGAGAAGGACCCTGAGTTTGTGGCCTCAAGTGGAATGGACACCGAGATGCTCTGACTCGAATTAAGGCCGGATATCACTGCAGTGAATTGAATGCAGGCTCGTCTTGCATCTCCCAAGACGAAGGGATGTCTGAATCCCCTGTGGAGACCACAGAGAAAGACCTAGTCCTCCGCCTCAACGCCAACGGAGGCCTCACATCCTTTGAAAACTCGAGAGGTCTGCGGAGATCAATGCTTGCAAAGGAGACGATGCCTGACTCCTCTTGAAAATGGATAGGATTCCCAGGATCCCTTTGGCACGTGGAAAGGGACCCTTGGTCTCCCGCCTCACGTGGAGACGCGTCCCAATGGCAATGCCAAGACTCGAGGAGAATCCCGAGGTGTCCCTTGCACCTAGGCAGGAGTCCTGACGTCGCTGAACAAACACGTGTCTCGAAGGGCCCTCCCCGATGTAACTCGAGAATATACCCCAGGTTCCGGCCGCAACTCGAGAAAAACCATGAGACTTCCCCCTCGCCGAGAGATGAGGCCCGATTCCCCTGCACTGCGTGCAGAGCAATTCCGTGTTCCACATCAAACATGATAGGAGCCTTGATTTCCTTGATGGCACTCCAGAGAAAACCCAAGATCACTGTCTCAAGTCTAGAGGGATCCTGAGGTCACTGTAGCAAGACGAAAGGGCTCCGTGGACCACAAATTAACTCGAGATGAGAGCTTAGTCCCTGGCTTCGACTCAAGAGGAATACCAAATTTCCACAAGCACCTCAAGAGGAGGCTTCTCTCAGCTACAGGTATGTGAGAGGGACCCTGAGTTTGTGGCCTCAAGTGGAAGGGACACCGAGATGCTCTGACTCGAAGTAAGGCCGGATATCCCTGCAGTGAATTGAATGCAGGCTCGTCGTGGATCTCCCAAGATGAAGGGATGTCTGAATCCCCTGTGGAGACCACAGAGAAAGACCTAGTCCTCCGCCTCATCGAGACCGGAGGCCTGACATCCTTTGAAAACTCGAGAGCTCTGTGGAGATCAATGCTTTCAAAGGAGACGATGCCTGACTCCTCTTGAAAATGGATAGGAGTCCCAGGAACCCTGTGGCACGTGGAAAGGGACCCTGGGTCTCCCGCCTCACGTGGAGACGCGTCCCAATTGCCATGCCAAGACTCGAGGAGAATCCCAAGGTGTCCCTCGCACCTAGGCAGGAGTCCTGACGTCGCTGAACAAACACGTGTCTGGAAGGGCCCTACCCGACGTAACTCGAGAATATACCTCAGGTTCCGGCCGCAACTCGAGAAAAACCGTGAGACTTCCCCCTCGCCAGGAGATGAGTCCCGATTCCGCTACACTGCATGCAGAGCAATTCCGTATCCCAGATCAAACGTGAAAAGAGCCTTGATTTCCTTGATGGCACTCCAGAGAAAACCCAAGATCACAGACTCAAGTCTAGAGGGATCCTGAGGTCACTGTAGCAACACGAAAGGGCTCTGCAGACCCAAATCAACTCGAGATGTGAGGTTAGTCCCTGGCTTCGACTCAAGAGGAATACCAATTTTCCACAAGCACCTCAGGGGAGGCTTCTCTCAGCTACAGGTATGTGAGATGGACCCTGAGATAGTGGCCTCAAGTGGAATGAACACCGAGATGCTCTGACTCAAAGTAAGGACGGATATCCCTGCAGTGAATTGAATGCAGGCTCGTCTTGCATCTCCAAGACGAAGGGATGTCTGCATCCCCTGTGGAGACCAGAGAGAAAGACCTAGTTCTCCGCCTCATCGCTGACGGAGGCCTCACATCCTTTGAAAACTCGAGAGGTCCGCGGAGATCAATGCTTCCAAAGGAGACGATGCCTGACTCCTCTTGAAAATGGATAGGAGTCCCAGGATCCATGTGGCACGTGGAAAGGGACCCTGGGTCTCCCGCCTCACGTGGAGACGCGTCCCAATTGCCATGCCAAGACTCGAGGAGAATACCGAGGTGTCCCTCGCACCTAGGCAGGAGTCCTGACGTCGCTGAACAAACACGTGTCTGGAAGGGCCCTCCCCGTCGTAACTCGAGAATATACCGCAGGTTCCGGCCGCAACTCGAGAAAAACCATGCGACTTCCCCCTCGCCACGAGATGAGGCCCGATTCCCCTGCACTGTGTGCAGAGCAATTCCGTGTTCCACATCAAACGTGAAAGGAGCCTTGATTTCCTTGATGGCACTCCAGAGAAAACTGATCACTGTCTCAAGTCTAGAGGGATCCTGAGGTCACTGTAGCAACAAGAAAGGGCTCCGTGGACGCCAAATCAACTCGAGATGAGAGCTTAGTCCCTGGCTTCGACTCAAGAGGAATACCAACTTTCCACAAGCACCTCAAGAGGAGGCTTCTCTCAGCTACAGGTATGTCAGAGGGCCCCTGAGTTTGTGGCCTCAAGTGGAATGGACACCGAGATGCTCTGACTCGAAGTAAGGTCGGATATCCCTGCAGTGAATTGAATGCAGGCTCGTCCCCCATCTCCCAAGACGAAGGGTTGTAGGAATCCCCTGTGGAGACCACAGAGAAAGACCTAGTCCTCCGCCTCCTCGCGACCGGAGGCCTCATATCCTTTGAAAACTCGAGAGGTCCGTTGAGATCAATACTTCCGAAGGAGACGATGCCTGACTCCTCTTGAAAATGGATAGGAGTCCCAGGATATCTGTGCTACGTGGAAAGGGACCCTGGGTCTCCCGCCTCACGTGGAGACGCGTCCCAATTGCAATCCAAGACTCGAGGAGAATCCCGAGTTGTCCCTCGCACCTAGGCAGGAGTCCTGACGTCGCTGAACAAACACGTGTCTGGAAGGGTCCTCCCCGTCCTAACTCGAGAATATACCCCAGGTTCCGGCCGCAACTCGAGAAAAACCATGAGACTTCCCCCTCGCCGCGAGATGAGGCCCTATTCCACTGCACTGCGTGCAGAGCAATACCGTGTTCCACATCAACCGTGAAAGGAGCCTTGATTTCCTTGATGGCACTCCAGAGAAAACCCAAGATCACTGTCTCAAGTCTAGAGGGATCCTGAGGTCACTGGAGCAACACGAAAGGGCTCCGTGGACCCCAAATCAACTCGAGATGAGAACTTAGTCCCTGGCTTCGACTCAAGAGGAATACCAACTTTTCACAAGCACCTCAAGAGGAGGCTTCTCTCAGCTACAGGTAAGTGAGAGGGACCCTGAGTTTGTATCCTCAAGTGGAATGGACACTGAGATGCTCTGACTCGAAGTAAGGCCAGATATCCCTGCAGTGAATTGAATGCATCCTCGTCTTGCATCTCCCAAGACGAAGGGATGTCTGAATCCGCTGTGGAGACCACAGAATAAGACCTAGTCCTCCGCCTCATCGCGACCGGAGGCCTCACATCCTTTGAAAACTCGAGAGGTTCGCGGAGATCAATGCTTCCAAAGGAGACGATGCCTGACTCTTCTTGAAAATGGATTGGAGTCCCAGGATCCCTGTGGCACGTGGAAAGGGACCCTGGGTCTCCCGCCTCACGTGGAGACGCGTCCCAATTGCCATGCCAAGACTCGAGGAGAATCCCGAGGTGTCCCTCGCACCTAGGCAGGAGTCCTGACGTCGCTGAGCAAACACGTGTCTGGAAGGGCCCTCCCCGTCGTAACTCGAGAATATACCCCAAGTTCCGGCCGCAACTCGAGAAAAACCATGAGACTTCCCCCTCGCCGCGAGATGAGGCCCGATTACCCTGCACTGTGTGCAGAGCAATTCCGTGTTCCACATCAAACGTGAAAGGAGCCTTGATTTCCTTGATGGCACTCCAGAGAAAACCCAAGATCACTGTCTCAAGTCTAGAGGGATCCTGAGGTCACTGGAGCAACACGAAAGGGCTCCGTGGACCCCAAATCAACTCGAGATGAGAGCTTAGTCCCTGGCTTCGACTCAAGAGGAATACCAACTTTCCACAAGCACCTCAAGAGGAGGCTTCTCTCAGCTACAGGTATGTGAGAGGGACCCTGAATTTGTGGCCTCAAGTGGAATGGACACCGAGATGCTCTGACTCGAAGTAAGGCCGGATATCCCTGCAGTGAATTGAATGCAGGCTCGCCTTGCATCTCCCAAGACGAAGGGTTGTCTGAATCCCCTGTGGAGACCACAGAGAAAGACCTAGTTCTCCGCCTCATCGCGACCGCAGTCCTCACATCCTTTGAAACCTCGAGAGATCCACGGATATCAATGCTTCCAAAGGAGACGATGCCTGACTCCTCTTGAAAATGGATAGGAGTCCCTAGATCCCTGTGGCACGTGGAAAGGGACCCTGGGTCTCCCGCCTCATGTGGAGGCGCGTCCCAATTGCCATGCCAAGACTCGAGGAGAATCACGAGGTGTCCCTCGCACCTAGGCAGGAGTCCTGACGTCGCTGAACAAACACGTGTCTGGAAGGGCCCTCCCGGTCGTAACTCGAGAATATACCCCAGGTTCCGGCCGCAACTCGAGGAAAACCATGAGACATCCCCCTCGCCGCGAGATGTGGTCCGGTTCCCCTGCACAGCGTGCAGAGCAATTCCGTGTTCCACATCAAACGTGAAAGGAGCCTTGATTTCCTTGATGGCACTCCAGAGAAAACCCAAGATCACTGTCTCAAGTCTAGAGGGATCCTGAGGTCACTGGAGCAACAGGAAAGGGCTCCGTGGACCCTAAATCAACTCGAGATGAGAACTTAGTCCCTGGCTTCGACTCAAGGTTCATACCAACTTTCCACAAGCACCTCAAGAGGAGGCTTCTCTCAGCTACAAGTATGTGAGAGGGACCCTGAGCTTGTGGCCTCAAGTGGAATTGACACGGAGATGCTCTGACTCGAAGTAAGGCCAGATATCCCTGCAGTGAATTGAATGCAGGCTCGCCTTGCATCTCCCAAGACGAAGGGATGTCTGAATCCCCTGTGGAGACTACAGAGAAAGACCTAGTTCTCCGCCTCATCGCGACCGGAGGCCTCACATCCTTTGAAAACCCGAGAGGTCCGCGGAGATCAATGCTTCCAAAGGAGACGATGCCTGACTCCTCTTGAAAATGGATAGGAGTCCCAGGATACCTGTGGCACGTGGAAAGGGACCCTGAGTCTCCTGCCTCACGTGGAGACGCCTCTCAATTGCCATGCCAAGACTCGAGGAGAATCCCGAGGTGTCCATCCCACCTAGGCAGGAATGCTGACGTCGCTGAACAAACACGTGTCTGGAAGGGCCCTCCCCGTAGTAACTCGAGAATATACCCCAGGTTCCGGCCGCAACTCGAGAAAAACCATGAGAATTCCCCCTCGCCGCGAGATGAGGCCCGATTCCCCTGCACAGTGTGCAGAGCAATTCCGTGTTCCACATCAAACGTGAAAGGAGCCTTGATTTCCTTGATGGCACTCCAGAGAAACCCCAAGATCACTGTCTCAAGTCTAGAGGGATCCTGAGGTCACTGGAGCAACAGGAAATGGCTCCGTGGACCCCAAATCAACTCGAGATGAGAGGTTAGTCCCTGGCTTCGACTCAAGAGGAATACCAACTTTCCACAAGCACCTCAAGAGGAGGCTTCTCTCAGCTACAGGTATGTGAGAGGGACCCTGAGTTTGTGGCGTCAAGTGGAATGGACACCGAGATGCTCTGACTCGAATTAAGGCCGGATATCCCTGCAGTGAATTGAATGCAGGCTCGTCTTGCATCTCCCAAGACGAAGGGATGTCTGAATCCCCTGTGGAGACAACAGAGAAGGAACTAGTTCTCTGCCTCATCGCGACCGGAGGCCTCACATCCTTTGAAAACTCGAGAGGTCCGCGGTGATCAATACTTCCAAAGGAGACGATGCCTGACTCCTCTTGAAAATGAATAGGAATCCCAGGATCCTGTGGCACGTGGAAAGAGACACTGGGTCTACCGCCTCATGTGGAGACGCGTCCCAATTGCCATGCCAAGCGTCGGGGAGAATACCGAGTTGTCCATCGAACCTAGGCCTGGGTTTTGACGTCGATGAGCAAAGGCGTGTCTCGAAGGGCACCCCAGTCGTAACTCGAGCATATACCCCATATTCCGGCCGCAACTCGAGAAAAACCATGAGACTTCCCCCTCGCCCCGAGATGAGGCCCGATTCCGTGCACTGCGTGCAGAGCAATTCCGTGTCCACATCAAATGTGAACGGAGCCTTGATTTCCTTGATGGCACTCCAGAGAAACCCCAAGATCACTGTCTCAAGTCTAGAGGGATCCTGAGGTCACTGGAGCAACACGAAAGGGCTCCGTGGAAACCAAGTAAACTCGAGATGAGAGCTTAGTCCCTGGCTTCGACTCAAGAGGAATACCAACTTTCCACAAGCACCTCAAGACGAGGCTTCTCTCAGCTACAGGTATGGGAGAGGGACCCTGAGTTTGTGGCGTCAAGTGGAATGGACACCGAGATACTCTGACTCGAAGTAAGGGCGGATATCCCTGCAGTGAATTGAATGCAGGCTCGTCTTGCATCTCCCAAGACGAAGGGATGTCTGAATCCCCTGTGGAGACTACAGAGAAAGACCTAGTTCTCCGCCTCATCGCGGCCAGAGGCCTCACATTCTTTGAAAAGTCTAGAGGTCCGCGGAGATCAATGCTTCCAAAGGAGACGATGCCTGACTCCTCTTGAAAATGGATAGGAGTTCCAGGACTCCTGTGGAACTTGGAAAGGGACCCTTGGTCTCCCGCCTCACGTGGAGACGCGTCCCAATTGCCATGCCAAGATTCAAAGAGAATACCGATGTGCCCCTAGAACCTAGTCAGGAGTCCTGACGTCGCTGAACAAACACGTGTCTGGAAGGGCCCTTCCCTTATAACTCGAGAACATACCCCAGGTTCTGGCCGCAACTCGAGAAAAACCATGAGACTTCCCCCTCGCCGCGAGATGAGGCCCGATTCCCCTGCACTGCATGCAGAGCAATTCCGTGTTCCACGTCAAACGTGAAAGGAGCCTTGATTTCCTTGATGGCACTCCAGAGAAAACCCAAGATGGCTTTCTGAAGTCTAGAGGGATCCTGAGGTCACTGGAGCAACAAGAAAGGGCTCCGTGGACCCCAAATCAACTCGAGATGAGAGCGTAGTCCCTGGCTTCGACTCAAGAGGAATACCAACTTTCCAGAAGCACCTCAAGAGGAGGCTTCTCTGAGATACAGGTATTTGAGAGAAACCCTGAGTTTGTGGCCTCAAGTGCAATGGACACTGTGATGCTCTGACTCGAAGTAAGGCCGGATATCCCTGCTGTGAATTGAATGCAGGCTCGTCTTGCATCTCCCAAGACGAAGGGATGTCTGAATCCACTGTGGAGACCACAGAGAAAACCTAGTTCTCCGCCTCATCGCGACCGGAGGCCTCTAATCCTTTGAAAACTCGAGAGGTCCGCGGAGATCAATGCTTCCAAAGGAGACGATGCCTGACTCCTCTTGAAAATGGATAGGAGTCCCAGGATCCCTGTGGCACGTGGAAAGGGACCCGGGGTCTCCCGCCTCACGTGGAGACGGGTCCCAATTGCCATTCCAAGACTCGAGGAGAATCCCGAGGTGGCCCTCGCACCTAGGCAGGAGTCCTGACGTCGCTGAACAAACACGTGTCTGGAAGGGCCCTCCCCGTCGTAACTCCAGAATATACCCCAGGTTCCGGCCGCAACTCGAGAAAAACCATGAGACTTCCCCCTCGCGGCAAGATGAGGCCCGATTCCCCTGCACTGCATGCACAGCAATTCCGTGTTCCACATCAAACGTGAAAGGAGCCTTGATTACCTTGATGGCACTCCAGAGAAAATCCAAGATCACTGTCTCAATTCTAGAGGGATCCTGAGGTCACTGTAGCAACACGAAAGGGCTTCGTGGGCCGCAAACAACTCGAGATGAGAGCTTCGTCCCTGCCTTCGACTCAAGAGGAATACCAACTTTCCAGAAGCACCTCAAGAGGAGGCTTCTGGCACCTTCAGGTATGTGAGAGGGACCCTGAGCTGGTGGCCTCAAGTCGAATGGATAGCGTGATGCTCTGACTCGAAGTAAGGCCGGATATCCCTGCAGTGAATTGAATGCAGGCTCGTTTTGCATCTCCCAAGAGGAAGGGATGTCTGAATCCCCTGTGGAGACCACAGAGAAAGACCTAGTTCTCCGCCTCATCCCGAATTGAGGCCTCACATCCTTTGAAACCTCGAGAGGTGTGCGGAGATCAATGCTTCCAAAGGAGACGATGCCTGACTCCTCTTGAAAATGGATAGGGGTCCCAGGATCCCTGTGGCACGTGGAAAGGGACCCTGGGTCTCCCGCCTCACGTGGAGAGGCGTCCCAATTGCCATGCCAAGACTCGAGGAGATTCCCGAGTTGTGCCTCGCACCTAGGCAGGAGTCCTGACGTCGCTGAACAAACACGTGTCTGGAAGGGCCCTCCCCGTCGTAACTCGAGAACATACCCCAGGTTCCGGCCGCAACTCGACAAAAACCATGAGAATTCCCCCTCGCCGCGAGATGAGGCCCGATTCCCCTGCACTGCGTGCAGAGCAATTCCGTGTTCCACATCAAACGTGAAAGGAGCCTTGATTTCCTTGATGGCACTCCAGAGAAAAGCCAAGATCACTGTCTCAAGTCTAGAGGGATCCTGAGGTCACTGTAGCAACACGAAAGAGCTCCGTGGACCCCAAATCAACTCGAGATGAGAGCTTACTCCCTGGCTTCGACTCAAGAGGAATACCAACTTTCCACAAGCACCTCAAGATGAGGTTTCTCTCAGCTACATTTATGTGAGAGGGACCCTGAGTGTGTGGCCTCAAATGTAATGGACACCGAGATGCACTGATTCGAATATAGGCCGGATATCCCTGCAGTGAATTGAATGCAGGCTCGTCTTGCATCTCCTAAGAAGAAGGGATGTATGAATCCCCTGTGGAGACCATAGAGAAAGACATTGTTCTCCGCCTCATCGCGACGTGAGTCCTCACATCCTTTGAGAACTCGAGAGGTCCGCGGAGATCAATGCTTCCAAAGGAGACGATCCCTGACTCTCTTGAAAATGGATAGGAGTCCCAGGATCCCTGTGGCACGTGGAAAGGGACCCTGGGTCTCCCGCTTCACGTGGAGACGCGTCCCAATTGCCATGCCAAGACTCGAGGAGAATCCCGAGGTGTCCCTCACACCTAGGCAGGAGTCCTGACGTCGCTGAACAAACACGTGTCTGGAACGGACCTCCCCGTCGTAACTCGAGAATATACCCCAGGTTCCGGCCGCAACTCGAGAAAAACCATGAGACTTCCCCCTCGCCGCGAGATGAGGCCCGATTCCCCTGCACTGCGTGCAGAGAAATTCCGTGTTCCACATCAAACGTGAAAGGAGCCTTGATTTCCTTGATGGCACTCCAGAGAAAAAACGAGATCACTGTCTCAAGTCTAGAGGGATCCTGAGGTCACTGTACCAACACGAAATGGGTCCATGGACCCCAAATCAACTCGTGATGAGAGCTTAGTCACTGGCTTCGAATCTAGAGGAATAGCAACTTTCCACAAGCACCTCAAGAGGAGGCTTCTCTCAGATAAAGTTATGTGAGAGGGCCCTGAGTTGGGGATTCAAATGGAATTGACACCGAGAAGCTCTGACTCGAAGTAAGGCTGGATATCCCTGCAGTGAATTGAATGCAGGCTCATCTTGCATCTCCCAAGACGAAGGGATGTCTGAATGCCCTGTGGAGACCACAGAGAAAGACCTAGATCTCCGCCTCATCGCGACAGGAGGCCTCACATCCTTTGAAAACTTGAGAGGTCCGCGGAGGTCAATGCTTCCAAAGGAGACTATGCCTGACTCCTCTTGAAAATGGATAGGAGTCCCAGGATCCGCGTGGCACCTGGAAAGGGACCCTGGGTCTCCCGCCTCACGTGGAGACGCGTCCCAATTGCCATGCCAAGACTCGAGGATAATCCCGAGTTGTCCCTCACACCTAGGCAGGAGTACTGACGTCGCTGAGCAAACACGTGTCTGGAAGGGCCCTCCCCGTCGTAACTCGAGAATATACCCCGCGTTCCTGCCGCAACTCGAGAAAAACCATGAGACTTCCCCCTCGCCACGAGATGAGGCCCGATTTACCTGCACTGCATGCAGAGCAATTCTGTGTTCCACATCAAACGTGAAAGGAGCCTTGATTTCCTTGATGGCACTCCAGAGAAAAGCCAAGATCACTGTCTCAAGTCTAGAGGGATCCTGAGGTCACTGTAGCAACAAGAAATGTCTCCGTGGACCCCAAATCAACTCGAGATGAGAGCTTAGTCCCTGGCTTCGATTCAAGAGGAATACCAACTTTCCAAATGCACCTCAAGAAGCGGTTTCTGTCAGCTACAGGTATGTGCGAGGGACCCTGAGTTTGTGGCCTCAAGTAGAATGGACACCGAGATGCTCTGACTCGAAGTAAGGCCGGATATCCCTGCAGTGAATTGAATGCAGGCTCGTCTTGCATCTCCCAAGACGTAGGGATGTCTATATCCCCTGTGGAGACCACAGAGAAAGACCTAGCCCTCTGCCTCCTCGCGACCGGAGGCCTCATATCCTTTGAAAACTCGAGAGGTCCGCTGAGATCAATACTTCCGAAGGAGACGATGCCTGACTCCTCTTGAAAATGGATAGGAGTCCCAGGATATCTATGACACGTGGAAAGGGACCCTGGGTCTCCCGCCTCACGTGGAGACGCGTCCCAATTGCCATGCCAAGACTCGAGGAGAATCCCGAGGTGTCCCTCGCCCCTAGGCAGGAGTCCTGACGTCGCTGAACAACACGTGTCTGGAAGGGCCCTCCCCATCGTAACTCGAGAATATACCTCAGGTTCCGGCCGCAACTCGAGAAAAACCATGAGACTTCCCCCTCGCCGCAAGATGAGGCCCGATTCCCCTGCACTGCGTGGAGAGCAATTCCGTGTTCCACATCAAACGTGAAAGGAGCCTTGATTTCCTTGATGGCACTCCAGAGAAAACCCAAGATCACTGTCTCAAGTCTAGAGGGATCCTGAGGTCACTGGAGCAACACGAAAGTGCTCCGTGGACCCCAAATCTACTCGAGATAAGAGCTTAGTCCCTGGCTTCGACTCAAGAGGAATACCAACTTTCCACAAGCACCTCAAGAGGAGGCTTCTCTCAGCTACAGGTATGTGAGAGAGACCCTGAGTTTGTGGCCTCAAGTGGAATGGACACCGAGATTCTCTGACTCGAAGTCAGGCCGGATATCGCTGCAGTGAGTTGAATGCAGGCTCGTCTTGCATCTCCCAAGACGAAGGGATGTCTGAATCCCCTGTGGAGACCACAGAGAAAGACCTAGTCCTCCGCCTCATAGCGACCGGAGGCCTCACATCCTTTGAAAACTCGAGCGGTCCGCGCAGATCAATGCTTCCAAAGGAGACGATGCCTGACACCTCTTGAAATGGATAGGAGTCCCAGGATCCCTGTGGCACGTGGAGGCATCCTGGGTCTCCCGCCTCACGTGGAGACGCGTCCCAATTGCCATGCCAAGACTCGAGGAGAATCCCGAGTTGTCCCTCGCACCTAGGCAGGATTCCTCACGTGGCTGAACAAACACGTGTCTGGAAGGGTCCTCCCCGTCGCAACTAGAGAATATACAACAGGTTCCAGCGCAACTCGAGAAAAACCTTGAGCCTTCCCCCTCGCCGCGAGATGAGGCCCGATTCCCCTGCACTGGGTGCAGAGCAGTTCCGTGTTCCACATCAAACGTGAAAGGAGCCTTGATTTCCTTGATGGCACTCCAGAGAAAACCCAAGATCACTGTCTCAAGTCTAGAGGGATCCTGAGGTCACTGTAGCAACACGAAAGGGCTCCGTGGACCCCAAATCAACTAGAGATGAGAGCTTCGTCCCTGGCTTCGACTCAAGAGGAATAGCACTTTTCCACAAGCACCTCAAGAGGAGGCTTCTCTCAGCTACAGGTATGTGAGAGGGACCCTGAGTTTGTGGCCTCAAGTGGAATGGACACCGAGATGCTCTGACTCGAAGTAAGGCCGGATATCCCTGCAGTGAATTGAATGCAGGCTCGTCTTGCATCTCCCAAGACGAAGGGATGTCTGAATCCCCTGTGGAGACCACAGAGAAAGACCTAGTAGTCCGCCTCATCACGACCGGAGGCATCACATCCCTTGAAAACTCGAGAGGTCCACGGAGATCAATGCTTCCAAAGGAGACGATGCCTGACTCCTCTTGAAAATGGATAGTAGTCCCAGGATCCCTGTGGCACGTGGAAAGGGACCCTGGGTCTCCCGCCTCACGTGGAGACGCGTCCCAATTGCCATGCCAAGATTCGAGGAGAATCCCGAGTTGTGCCTCACACCTATGCAGGAGTCCTGACTTCGCTGAACAAACACGTGTCTGGAAGGGCCCTCCCCGTCGTAACTCGAGAACATAACCCAGGTTCCGGCCGCAACTCGAGAAAAACCATGAGACTTCCCCCTCGCCCCGAGATGAGGCCCGATTCCCCTGCACTGCATGCAGAGCAATTCCGTGTTCCACGTCAAACGTGAAAGGAGCCTTGATTTCCTTGATGGCACTCCAGAGAAAACCCAAGATGGCTTTCTGAAGTCTAGAGGGATCCTGAGGTCACTGTAGCAACAGGAAAGGGCTCCGTGGACCCAAAATCAACTCGAGATGAGAGCGTAGTCCCTGGCTTCGACTCAAGAGGAATACCAACTTTCCAGAAGCACCTCAAGAGGAGGCTTCTCTCAGCTACAGGTATGTGAGAGGGTCCCTGAGTTTGTGGCCTCAAGTGGAATGGACACGGAGATGCTCTGACTCGAAGTAAGGCCAGATATCCCAGCAGTGAATTGAATGCAGGCTCGTCCTGCATCTCCCATGACGAAGGGATGTCTGAATCCCCTGTGGAGACCACAGAGAAAGACCTCGTTCTCCGCCTCATCTCGACCAGGACGCCTCACATCCTTTGAAAACTCGAGAGTTCCGCGGAGATCAATGCTTCCAAAGGAGAATGCCTGACTCCTCTTGAAAATGGATAGGAGTCCCAGTATCCTTGTGGCACGTGGAAAGGGACCCTGGGTCCCCCGCCTCACGTGGAGACGAGTCCCAATTGCCATGCCAAGACTCGAGGAGAATCGCGAGGTGTCCCTCGCACCTAGGCAGGAGTCCTGACGTCGCTGAACAAACACGTGTCTGGAAGGGCCCTCCCCGTCGTAACTCGAGAATATACCCCAGGTTTCGGCCACAACTCGAGAGAAACCATGAGACTTCCCCCTCGCCGTGAGATGAGGCCAGATTCCCCTGCACTGCGTGCAGAGCAATTCCGTGTTCCACATCAGACGTTAAAGGAGACTTGATTTCCTTGATGGCACTCCAAAGAAAACCCAAGATCACTGTTTGAAGTCTAGAGGGATCCTGAGGTCACTGGAGCAACCCGAAAGGGCTCCGTGGACCCCAAATCAACTCGAGATGAGAGCTTCGTCCCTGGCTTCTACTCTAGAGGAATACCAACTTTCCACAAGCACCTCAAGAGGAGGCTTCTCTCAGCTACAGGTATGTGAGAGGGACCCTGAGTTTGTGGCCTCAAGTGGAATGGACACCGAGATGCTCTGACTCGAATTAAGGCCGGATATCCCTGCAGTGAATTGAATCCAGGGTCGTCTTGCATCTCCCAAGACGAAGGGATGTCTGAATCCCCTGTGGAGACCACAGAGAAAGACCTGGTCCTCCGCCTCATCGCGACCGGAGGCCTCACATCCTTTGAAAGGTATGTGGAGATCAATGCTTCCAAAGGAGACGATGCCTGACTCCTCTTGAAAATGGATAGGAGTCCCACGATCCCTGTGTCACGTGGAAAGGGACCCTGGGTCTCCCGCCTCACGTGGAGACGCGTCCCAATTGCCATGCCAAGACTCGAGGAGAATCCCGAGGTGTCCCTCGCACCTAGGCAGAGGTCCTGACGTCGCTGAACAAACACGTGTATGGAAGGGCCCTCCCCGTTGTAACTCGAGAATATACCCCAGGTTCCGGCCGCAACTCGAGAAAAACCATGAGACTTCCCCCTCGCCGCGAGATGAGGCCCGATTCCCCTGCACTGCGTGCAGAGCAATTCCGTGTTCCACATCAAACGTGAAAGGAGCCTTGATTTACTTGATGGCACTCCAGAGAAAACCCAAGATCACTGTCTCAAGTCTAGAGGGATCCTGAGGTCACTGGAGCAACACGAAAGGGCTCCGTGGACCCCAAATCAACTCGAGATGAGAGCTTAGTCCCTGGCTTCGACTCAAGAGGAATACCAACTTTCCACAAGCACCTCAAGAGGAGGCTTCTCTCAGCTACAGGTATGTGAGAGGGACCCTGAGTTTGTGGCCTCAAGTGGAATGGACACCGAAATGCTCTGACTCGAAGTAAGGCCGGATATCCCTGCAGTGAATTGAATGCAGGCTCATCTTGCATCTCCCAAGACGAAGGGATGTCTGAATCCCCTGTGGAGACCACAGAGAAAGATCTAGTCCTCCGCTTCATCGCGACCGGAGGCCTCACATCCTTTGAAAACTCGAGAGGTCCGCGGAGATCAATGCTTCCAAAGGAGACGATGCCTGACTCCTCTTGAAAATGGATAGGAGCCCCAGGATCCCTGTGGCACGTGGAAAGGGATCCTGGGTCTCCCGCCTCACGTGGAGACGTGTCCCAATTGCCATGCCAAGACTCGAGGAGAATCCCGAGGTGTCCCTCGCACCTAGGCAGGAGTCCTGACGTCGCTGAACAAACACGTGTCTGGAAGGGCCCTCCCCGTCCTAACTCGAGAATATACCCCTGGTTCCGGCCGCAAGTCGAGAAAAAATATGAGACTTCCCCCTCGCCGCGAGATGAGGCCCGATTCCCCTGCACTGCATGCAGAGCAATTCCGTGTTCCACATCAAACGTGAAAGGAGCCTTGATTTCCTTGATGGCACTCCAGAGAAAACCCAAGATCACTGTCTAAAGTCTAGAGGGATCCTGACGTCACTGGAGCAACACGAAAGGGATCCGTGGACCCCAAATCAACTCGAGATGCGATCTTAGTCCCTGGCTTCGACTCAAGAGGAATACCAACTTTCCACAAGCACCTCAATAGGAGGCTTGTCTCAGCTACAGGTATGTGAGAGGGACCCTGAGTTTGTGGCCTCAAGTGGAATGGACACCGTGATGCTCTGACTAGAAGTAAGGCCGGATATCCCTGCAGTGAATTGAATGCAGGCTCATCTTGCATCTCCCAAGATGAAGTGATATCTGAATCCCCTGTGGAAACCACAGAGAAAGACCTAGTCCTCCGCCACATAGCGACCGGAGGCCTCACACCCTTTGAAAACTCGAGAGGTCCGCGGAGATCAATGCTTCCAAAGGAGACGATGCCTGACTCCTCTTACAAATGGATAGGAGTCCCAGGATCCCTGTGGCACGTGGAAAGGGACCCTGGGTCTCCCGCCTCACGTGGAGACGCGTCCCAATTGCCATGCCAAGACTCGAGGAGAATCCCGAGGTGTCCCTCGCACCTAGGCAGGAGTCCTGACGTCGCTGAACAAACACCTGTCTGGAAGGGCCCTCCCCGTCGTAACTCGAGAATATACCCCAGGTTCCGGCCGCAACTCGAGAAAAACCATGAGACTTCCCCCTCGCCCCGAGATGAGGCCCGATTCCCCTGCACTGCGTGCAGAGCAATGGCGTGTTCCACATCAAACCTGAAAGGAGCATTGATTTCCTTGATGGCACTCCAGAGAAAACCCAAGATCTCTGTCTCAAGTCTAGAGGGATCCTGAGGTCACTGTAGCAAGAAGAAAGGGCTCCGTGGACCCCAAATCAACTCGAGATGAGAGCTTAGTCCCTGGCTTCGACTCAAGAGGAATACCAACTTTCCACAAGCACATCAAGAGGAGGCTTCTCTCAGCTACAGGTATGTGAGAGGGACCCTGAGTTTGTGGCCTCAAGTGGAATGGACACCGAGATGCTCTGACTCGAAGTAAGGCCGGATATCCCTGCAGTGAATTGAATGCAGGCTCGTCTTGCATCTCCCAAGACGAAGGGTTGCCTGAATCCCCTGTGGAGACCACAGAGAAAGACCTAGCCCTCCGTTTCCTCGCGACCGGAGGCCTCATATCCTTTGAAAACTCGAGAGGTCCGCTGAGATCAATACTTCCGAAGGAGACGATGCCTGACTCCTCTTGAAAATGGATAGGAGTCCCAGGATATCTATGACACGTGGAAAGGGACCCTGGGTCTCCCGCCTCACGTGGAGTCACGTCCCAATTGCCATGCCAAGACTCGAGGAGAATCCCGAGGTGTCCCTCGCACCTAGGCAGGAGTCCTGACGTTGCTGAACAACACGTGTCTGGAAGGGCCCTCCCCATCGTAACTCGAGAATATACCCCAGGATCCGGCCGCAACTCGAGAAAAACCATGAGACTTCCCCCTCGCCGCGAGATGAGGCCCGATTCCCCTGCACTGCCTGCAGAGCAATTCCGTGTTCCACATCAAACGTGAAAGGAGCCTTGATTTCCTTGATGGCACTCCAGAGAAAACCCAAGATAACTGTCTCAAGTCTAGAGGGATCCTGAGGTCACTGTTGGAACACGAAAGGGCTCCGTGGACCCCAAATCAACTCGAGATGAGAGCTTAGTCCCTGGCTTCGACTCAAGAGGAATACCAACTTTCCACAAGCACCTCAAGAGGAGGCTTCTCTCAGCTACAGGTATGTGAGAGGGACCCTGAGTTTGTGGCCTCAAGTGGAATGGACACCGAGATGCTCTGACTCGAAGTAAGGCCGGATATCCCTGCAGTGAATTGAATCCAGGCTCGTCTTGCATCTCCCAAGACGAAGGGATGTCTGAATCCGCTGTGGAGACCACAGAGAAAGACCTGGTCCTCCGCCTCATCGCGACCGGAGGCCTCACATCCTTTGAAAAGAATGTGGAGATCAATGCTTCCAAAGGAGACGATGCCTGACTCCTCTTGAAAATGGATAGGAGTCCCACGATCCCTGTGTCACGTGGAAAGGGACCCTGGGTCTCCCGCCTCACGTGGAGACGCGTCCCAATTGCCATGCCAAGACTCGAGGAGAATCCCGAGGTGTCCGTCGCACCTAGACAGGAGTCCTGACGTCGCTGAACAAACACGTGTATGGAAGGGCCCTCCCCGTTGTAACTCGGGAATATACCCCATTTTCCGGCCGCAACTCGAGAAAAACCATGAGACTTCCCCCTCGCCGCGAGATGAGGCCCGATTCCCCTGCACTGCGTGCAGAGCAATTCCGTGTTCCACATCAAACGTGAAAGGAGCCTTGATTTCCTTGATGGCACTCCAGAGAAAACCCAAGATCACTGTCTCAAGTCTAGAGGGATCCTGAGGTCACTGGAGCAACACGAAAGGGCTCCGTGGACCCCATTCTACTCGAGATGAGAGCTTAGTCCCTGGCTTCGAATCAAGAGGAATATCAACTTTTCACAAGCAACTCAAGAGGAGGCTTCTCTCAGCTACAGGTATGTGAGAGGGACCCTGATTATGTGGCCTCAAGTGGAATGGACACCGAGATGCTCTGACTCGATGTAAGGCCGGATATCCCTGCAGTGAATTGAATGCAGGATCGTCTTGCATCTCCCAAGACGAAGGGATTTCTGAATCCCCTGTGGAGACCACAGAGAAAGACGGAGTTCTCCGCCTCATCGCGACCGGAGGCCTCACATTCTTTGAAAACCGCGAAGATCAATGCTTCCAAAGGAGACGATGCCTGACTACTTTTGAAAATGGATAGGAGTCTCAGGATCACTTTGGCACGTGGAAAGAGACACTGGGTCTTCCGCCTCACGTGGAGACCCGTCCCAATTGCCATGCCAAGACTCGACGAATATCCCGAGGTGTCCCTCGCACCTAGCAGGAGTCCTGACTTCGCTGAACAAACACGTGTCTTGAAGGGCCCTCCCCGTAGTAACTTTAGTGTGTACCCCAGGTTCCGGCAGCAACTCGAGAAAAACCATGAGACTTCCCCCTCGCTGCGAGATGAGGCCCGATTCCCCTGCACAGCGTGCAGAGCAATTCCGTGTTCCACATCAAACGTGAAAGGAGCCTTGATTTCCTTGATGGCACTCCAGAGAAAACCCAAGATCACTGTCTCAATTCTAGAGGGATCCTGAGGTCACTGTAGCAACACGAAAGGGCTCCATGGACCCCAAATCAACTCGAGATGAGAGCTTAGTCCCTGGCTTCGACTCAAGAGGAACACCAACTTTCCACAAGCACTTCAAGAGGAGGCTTCTCTCAGCTACAGGTATGTGAGTGGGACCCTGAGTTTGTGGCCTTAAGTGGAATGAACACCGAGATGCTCAGTCTCGAAGTAAGGCCGGATATCCCTGCAGTGAATTGAGTGCAGGCTCGTCTTGCATCTCCAAGACGAAGGGATGTTTCCATCCCCTGTGGAGATCAGAGAGAAAGACCTAGTTCTCCGCCTCATCGCGACCGGAGGCCTCACATCCTTTGAAAACTCGAGAGGTCCGCGGAGATCAATGCTTCCAAAGGAGACGATGCCTGACTCCTCTTGCAAATGGATAGGAGTCCCAGGATCCCTGTGGCACGTGGAAAGGGACCCTGGGTCTCCCGCCTCACGTGGAGACGTGTCCCAATTGCCATGCCAAGACTCGAGGAGAATCCCGAGGTGTCCCTCGCACCTAGACAGGAGTCCTGACGTCGCTGAACAAACACGTGTCTGGAAGGGCCCTCCCCGTCGTAACTCGAGAATATACCCCAGGTTCCGGCCGCAACTCGAGAAAAACCAGGAGACTTCCCCCTTGCCGCGAGATGAAGCCCGATTCCCCTGCACTGCGTGCAGAGCAATTCCGTGTTCCACATCAAACGTGAAAGGAGCCTTGATTTCCTTGATGGCACTCCAGAGAAAACCCAAGATCACTGTCTCAAGTCTAGAGGGATCCTGAGGTCACTGGAGCAACACGAAAGGGCTCCGTGGACCCCAAATCAACTCGAGATGAGAGCTTAGTCCCTGGCTTCGACTCAAGAGGAATACCAACTTTCCAAAAGCACCTCAAGAGGAGGCTTCTCTCAGCTACAGGTATGTGAGAGGCACCCTGAGCTTGTGGCTGCAAGTGAAATGGACACCGAGATGCTCTGACTCGAAGTAAGGCCGGATATCCCTGCAGTTAATTGAGTGCAGGCTCGTCTTGCATCTCGAAGACGAAAGGATGTCTGAATCCCCTGTGGAGACCACAGAGATAGACCTAGTTCTCCGCCTCATCGCGACCGGAGGCCTCACATCCTTTGAAAACTCGAGAGGTCCGCGGAGATCAATGCTTCCAAAGGAGACGATGCCTGACTCCTCTTGCAAATGGATAGGAGTCCCAGGATTCCTGTGGCACGTGGAAAGGGACCCTGGGTCTCCCGCCTCACGTGGAGACGCGTCCCAATTGCCATGCCAATACTCGAGGAGAATCCCGAGGTGTCCCTCGCACCTAGGCAGGAGTCCTGACGTTGAGGAACAAACACGTGTCCGGAAGGGCCCTCCCCGTCGTAACTCGAGAATATACCACAGGTTCCGGCCGCAACTTAAGAAAAACCATGAGACTTCCCCCTCGTCGCGAGACGAGGCCCGATTCCCCTGCACTGCGTGCAGAGCAATTCCGTGTTCCACATCAAACGTGAAAGGAGCCTTGATTTCCTTGATGGCACTCCAGAGAAAACCCAAGATCACTGTCTCAAGTCTAGAGGGATCCTGAGGTCACTGGAGCAACACGAAAGGGCTCCGTGGACCCCAAATCAACTCGAGATGAGAGCTTAGTCCCTGGCTTCGACTCAAGAGGAATACCAACTTTACACAAGCACCTCAAGAGGAGGCTTCTCTCAGCTACAGGTATGTGAGAGGGACCCTGAGTTTGTGGCCTCCAGTGGAATGCACACCGAGATACTCTGACTCGAAGTAAGGCCGGATATCCCTGCAGTGAATTGAATGCAGGCTCGTCTTGCATCTCCCAAGACAAAGGGATGATTTATTCCCCTGTGGAGACCACAGAGAAAGACCTAGTCGTCCAACTCAACGCGACCGGAGGCCTCACATCCTTTGAAAACTCGAGAGGTCCGCGGAGATAAATGCTTCCAAAGGAGACGATGCCTGCCTCCTCTTGAAAATGGATAGGAGTCTCAGGATCCCTGTGGCACGTGGAAAGGGAACCTGGGTCTCCCGCCTCACGTGGAGACGCGTCCCAATTGCCATGCCAAGACTCGAGGAGAATCCCGAGGTGTCCCTCGCACCTAGGCAAGAGTCCGGACGTCGCTGAAAAAACACGTGTCTGGAAGGGCCCTCCCCGTCGTAACTCGAGAATATACCCCAGGTTCCGGCCGCAACTCGAGAAAAAATATGAGACTTCCCCCGTCGCCGCGAGATGAGGCCCGATTCCCCTGCACTGCGTGCAGAGCAATTCCGTGTTCCACATCAAACGTGAAAGGAGCCTTGATTTCCTTGATGGCACTCCAGAGAAAACCCAAGATCACTGTCTCAAGTCTAGAGGGATCCTGAGGTCACTGGAGCAACACGAAAGGGCTCCGTGGACCACAAATCAACTCGAGATGAGAGCTTAGTCCCTGGCTTCGACTCAAGAGGAATACCAACTTTCCACAAGCAACTCAAGAGGAGGCTTCTCTCAGCTACAGGTATGTGAGAGGAACCCTGAGTTTGTGGCCTCAAGTGGAATGGACACCAAGATGCTCTGACTTGAATTAAGGCCGGATATCCCTGCAGTGAATTGAATGCAGGCTCGTCTTGCCTGTCCCAAGACGAAGGGTTGTCTGAATCCCCTGTGGAGACCACAGAGAAAGACCTAGTCCTCCGCCTCAACGCGAACGGAGGCCTCACATACTTTGAAAACTCGAGAGGTCCGCGCAGATCAATGCTTCCAAAGGAGACGAGGCCTGACTCCTCTTGCAAATGGATGGAAGTCCCAGGATCCCTGTGGCACGTAGAAAGGGACACTGGGTCTCGCGCCTCACGTGGAGCCGCGTCCCAATTGCCATGCCAAGACTAGAGGAGAATCCCGAGGTGTCCCTCACACCTAGGCAGGAGTCCTGACGTCGCTGAACAAACACGTGTCTGGAAGGGCCCTCCCCGTCGTAACTCGAGAATATACCCCAGGTTCCGGCCGCAACTCGAGAAAAACAATGAGAGTTCCAGCTCGCCGTGAGATGAGGCCCATTTCCCCTGCACTGCGTGCAGAGCAATTCCGTGTTCCACATCAAACGTGAAAGGAGCCTTGATTTCCTTGATGGCACTCCAGAGAAAACCCAATATCACTGTCTGAAGTCTAAAGGGATACTGAGGTCACTGGAGCAACACGAAAGGGCTCCGTGGACCCCAAATTAACTCGAGATGAGAGCTTAGTCCCTGGCTTCGACTCAAGAGGAATACCAACTTTCCACAAGCACCTCAAGAGGAGGCTTCTCTCAGCTACAGGTATGTGAGAGGGACCCTGAGTTTGTGGCCTCAATTGGAATGGACACCGAGATGCTCTGACTCGAAGTAAGGCCGGACATCCCTACAGTGAATTGAATGCAGGCTCGTCTTGCATCTCCCAAGACGAAGGGATGTCTGAATCCCCTGTGGAGACCACAGAGAAAGATCTAGTCCTCCGCTTCATCGCGACCGGAGGCCTCACATTTTGAAAACTCGAGAGGTCCGCGGAGATCAATGCTTCCAAAGGAGACGATGCCTGACTCCTCTTGAAAATGGATAGGAGTGGCAGGATCCCTGTGGCACGTGGAAAGGGACTCTGGGTCTCCCGCCTCACGTGGAGACGCGTCCCAATTGCCATGCCAAGACTCGAGGAGAATCCCGAGGTGTCCCTCGCACCTAGGCAGGAGTACTGACGTCGCTGAACAAACACGTGTCTGGAAGGGCCCTCCCCGTCGTAACTCGAGAATATACCCCAGGTTCCGGCCGCAACTCGAGAAAAACCATGAGACTTCCCCCTCGCCGCGGGATGAGGCCCGATTCCCCTGCACTGCGTGCAGGGCAATTCCGTGTTCCACATCAAACGTGAAAGGAGCCTGGATTTCCTTGATGGCACTCCAGAGAAAACTCAAGATCACTGTCTCAAGTCTAGAAGGATCCTGAGGTCACTTTAGCAACACGAAAGGGCTCAGTGGACCCCAAATCAACTCGAGATGAGAGCTTAGTCCCTGGCTTCGACTCAAGAGGAATACCAGCTTTCCTCAAGCACCTCAAGAGGAGGCTTCTCTCAGCTACAGGTATGTGAGAGGGACCGTGAGTTTGTGGCCTCAAGTGCAATGGACACCGAGATGCTCTGACTCGAAGTAAGGCCGGATATCCCTGCAGTGAATTGAATGCAGGCTCGTCTTGCATCTCCCAAAACGAAGGGATGTCTGAATCCCCTGTGGAGACCACAGAGAAAGACCTAGTTCTCCGCCTCATCGCGACCGGAGGCCTCACATCCTTTGAAAACTCGAGAGATCCGCGGAGATCAATGCTTCCAAAGGCGACGATGCCTGACTCCTCACGAAAATGGATAGGAGTCCCAGGATCCCTGTGGCACGTGGAAAGGGACACTGGGTCTCCCGCCTCACGTGGAGACGCGTCCCAATTGCCATGCCAAGACTCGAGGAGAATCCGGAGGTGTCCTTCGCACCTAGGCAGGAATCCTAACGTCGCTGAACAAACACGTGTCTGGAAGGGCCCTCCCCGTCGTAACTCGAGAATATACCCCAGGTTCCGGCCACAAATCGAGAAAAACCATGAAACTTCCCCCTCGCCACGAGATGAGGCCCGATTCCCCTGCAATGCGTGCAGAGCAATTCCGTGTTCCACATCAAACGTGAAAGAAGCATTGATTTACTTGACGGCACTCCAGAGAAAACCCAAGATCACTCTCTCAAGTCTAGAGGGATCCTGAGGTTACTGGACCAACACGAAAGGGCTCCATGGACCCGAAATCAACTCGAGATGAGAGCTTAGTCCCTGGCTTCGACTCAAGAGGAATACCAACTTTCCACAAGCACCTCAAGAGGAGGCTTCTCTCAGCTACAGGTATGTGAGAGGGACCCTGAGTTTGTGGTCTCAAGTGGAATGGACACCGAAATGCTCTGATTCAAAGTAAGGCCGGATATCCCTGCAGTGAATTGAATGCAGGCTCGTCTTGCATCTCCCAAGACGAAGGGATGTCTGAATCCCCTGTGGAGACGACAGAGAAAGAACTAATCCTCCGCCTCATCGAGACCGGAGGACTCACATCCTTTGACAAATCGAGAGGTCTGCAGAGATCAATGCTTCCTAAGGAGGCGATGCCTGACTCCTCCTGAAATGGATAGGAGTCCCAGGATCCGTGTGGCACGTGGAAAGGGACCCTGGGTCTCCCGCTCAAGTGGAGATGCGTCCCAATTCCCATGCCAAGACTCGAGGAGAATCCCGAGTTGTCCCTCGCACCGAGGCAGGAGTCCTGACGTGGCTGAACAAACACGTGTCTGGAAGGGCCCTCCCCGTCGTAACTCGAGAATATACCCCAGGTTCCGGCCGCAACTCGAGAAAAACCATGAGATTTCCCCTTCACCGCGAGATGAGGCCCGATTCCCCTGCACTGCGTGCAGAGCAATTCCGTGTTCCACATCAAACGTGAAAGGAGCCTTGATTTCCTTGATGGCACTCCAGAGAAAACCCAAGATCACTGTCTCAAGTCTAGAGGGATCCTGAGATCACTGGAGCAACACGAAAGGGCTCCGTGGACCCCAAATCAACTCGAGATGAGAGCTTAGTCCGTGGCTTCGACTCAAGAGCAATACCAACTTTCCACAAGCACCTCAAGAGGAGGCTTCTCTCAGCTACAGGTATGTGAGAGGGACACTGAATTTGTGGCCTCAAGTGGAATTTACACCGAGATGCTCTGAATCGAAGTAAGGCCGGATATCCCTGCAGTGAATTTAATGCAGTCTCGTCTTGCATCTCCCAAGACGAAGGAATGTCTGAATCCCCTGTGGAGACCACAGAGAAAGACCGAGTTCTCCGCCTCATCGCGACCGGAGGCCTCACATCCTTTGAAAACTCGAGAGGTCCGCGGAGATCAATGCTTCCAAAGGAGACGATGCCTGACTCCTCTTGAAAATGGATAGGAGTCCCAGGATCCCTTTGGCACGTGGAAAGGGACCCTGGGTCTCCCGCCTCACGTGGAGACGCGTCCCAATTGCCATGCCAAGACTCGAGGAGAATCCCGAGGTGTCCCTCGCACCTAGGCAGAAATCCTGACGTCGCTGAACAAACACGTGTCTGGAAGGGCCCTCCCTGTCGTAACTCGAGAATATACCCCAGGTTCGGGCCGCAACTCGAGAAAAACCTTGAGATTTCCCCCTCGCCGCGAGTTGAGGCCCGATTCCCCTGCACTGCATGCAGAGCAATTCCGTGTTCCACATCAAACGTGAAAGGAGCCTTGATTTCCTTGATGGCACTCCAGAGAAAACCCAAGATCACTGTCTCAAGTCTATAGGGATCCTGAGGTCACTGGAGCAACACGAAAGGGCTCCGTGGACCCCAAATCAACTCGAGATGAGAGCTTAGTCCCTGGCTTCGACTCAAGAGGAATACCAACTTTCCACAAGCACCTCAAGAGGAGGCTTCTCTCAGCTACAGGTATATTTGAGGGACCCTGAGTTTGTGGCCTCAAGTGGAATGGACACCGAGATGCTCTGACTCGAAGTGAGGCCGGATATCCCTGCAGTGAATTGAATGCAGGCTCGTCTTGCATCTCCCAAGACGAAGGGTTGTCTGAATCCCCTGTGGAGACCACAGAGAAAGACCTAGTCCTCCACCTCAATGCAACCGGAGGCCTCATATCCTTTGAAAATTCGAGAGGTCCGCGGAGATCAATACTTCCAAAGGAGACGATGCCTGATTCTTCTTGAAAATGGATAGGAGTCCCAGGATCCCTGTGGCACGTGGAAAGGGACCCTGGGTCTCCCGCCTCACGTGGAGACGCATCCCAATTGCCATGCCTAGACTCGAGGAGAATCCCGAGGTGTCCCTCGCACCTAGGCAGGAGTCCTGACGTCGCTGAACAAACACGTGTCTGGAAGGGCCCTCCCCGTCATAACTCGAGAATATACACCAGTTTCGGGCCGCAACTCGAGAAAAACCATGAGATTTCCCCCTCGCCGCGTGTTGAGGCCCGATTCCCCTGCACTGCATGCAGAGCAATTCCGTGTTCCACATCAAACGTGAAAGGAGCCTTGATTTCCTTGATGGCACTCCAGAGAAAACCCAAGATCACTGTCACAAGTCTAGAGGGATCCTGAGGTCACTGGACCAACAGGAAAGGGCTCCGTGGACCCCAAATCAACTCGAGATGAGAGCTTAGTCCCTGGCTTCGACTCAAGAGGAATACGAACATTCCACAAGCATCTCAACAGGAGGCTTCTCTCAGCTACATGTATATTTGAGGGACCCTGAGTTTGTGGCCTCAAGTGGAATGCACACCGAGATGCTCTGACTCGAAGTGAGGCCGGATATCCCTGCAGTGAATTGAATGCAGGCTCGTCTTGCATATCCCAAGACTTAGGGTTGTCTGAATCCGCTGTGGAGATGACAGAGAAAGACCTCGTTCTCCGCCTCATCGAGAACGGAGGCCTCACATCCTTTGAAAACTGGAGAGGTCCGCGGAGATCAATGCTTCCAAAGGAGACGATGCCTGACTGCTCTTGAAAATGGATAGGAGTCCAAGGATCCCTGTGGCACGAGGAAAGGGACCCTGGGTCTCCCGCCTCACGTGGAGACGCGTCCAAATTGCCATGCCAAGACTCGAGGAGAATCCCGCGGTGTCCCTCGCACCTAGGCAGAGGTCCTGACGTCGCTGAACAAACACGTGTCTGGAAGGGCCCTCCCCGTCGTAACTCGAGAATATACCCCAGGTTCGGGCTACAACTCGAGAAAAACCATGAGCCTTCCCCCTCGCCGCAAGATGAGGCCTGATTCCCCTGAACTGCGTGCAGAGAATATCCGTGTTCCACATCAAACGTGAAAGGAGCCTTGATTTCCTTGATGGCTCTCTAGAGAATCCCCAAGATCACTGTCTCAAGTCTAGAGGGATCCTGAGGTCACTGTAGCAACACGAAAGGGCTCTGTGGACCCCAAATCAACTCGAGATGAGAGCTTAGTCCCTGGCTTCGACTCAAGAGGAATACCAACTTTCCACAAGCACCTCAAGAGAAGGCTTCTTTCAGCAACAGGTATGTGAGAGGGTCCCTGAGTTCGTGGCCTCAGGCGGAATGGACACCGTGATGCTCTGACTCGAAGTAAGGCCGGATATCCCTGCAGTGAATTGAATGAAGTCTCGTCTTGCATCTCCCAAGACGAAGGGATGTCTGAATCCCCTGTGGAGACCACAGAGAAAGACCTAGTTCTCCCTCTCATGGCGAACGGAGGCATCATATCTTTGAAAACTCGAGAGGTCCGCGGAGATCAATGCTTCCTAAGGAGACGATGCCTGACTCCTCTTGAAAATGGACAGGAGTCCAAGAAACACTGTGGCACGTGGAACGGGACCCTGGGTCTCCCGCCTCACGTGGAGACTTGTCCTAATTGCCATGCCAAGACTCGAGGAGAATCCCGAGGTGTTCCTCGCACCTAGGCACTAGTCCTGACGTCGCTGAACAAACACTTGTCTGGAAGGGCCCTTCCCGTCGTAACTCAAGAATATACCCCAGGTTCCGGCCGCAACTCGAGAAAAACCATGAGACTTCCCCCTCGCCTTGAGATGTGGCCCGATTCTCCTGCACTGCGTGCAGACCAATTCCGTGTTCCACATCAAACGTGAAAGGATTCTTGATTTCCTTGATGGCACTCCAAAGAAAAGCCAAGATCACTGTCTCAAGTCTAGAGGGATCCTGAGGTCACTGTAGCAACACGAAAGGGCTCCGTGGACCCCAAATCAACTCGAGATGAGAGCTTCGTCCCTGGCTCGACTCAAGAGGAATATCAACTTTCCAAAAGCTCCTCAAGAGGAGGTTTCTCTCAGCTACAGGTATGTGAGAGGGACCCTGAGTTTGTGGCCTCAAGTGGAATGGACACCGAGATGCTCTGACTCAATGTAAGGCCGGATATCCCTGCAGTGAATAGAATGCAGGCTCGTCGTGGATCTCCCAAGATGAAGGGATGTCTGAATCCCCTGTGGAGACCACAGACAAAGACCTAGATCTCCGCCTCATCGCGACCATAGGCCTCACATACTTTGAAAACTCGAGAGGTCCGCGGAGATCAATGCTTCCTAAGGAGACGATGCCTGACTCCTCTTGAAAATGGATAGGAGTCCCAGAATCCCTGTGGCACGTGGAAAGGGACCCTGGGTCTTGCGCCTCACTGGAGACGCGTCCCAATTGCCATGCCAAGGCTCAAGGAGAATCCCGAGGTGTCCGTCGCAGCTAGGCAGGAGTCCTGACGTCGCTGAACAAACACGTGTCTGGAAGGGCCCTCACCATCGTAACTCGAGAATATACCCCAGGTTCGGGCTGCAACTCGAGAAAAACCATGAGCCTTCCCAGTCGCCGCAAGATGAGGCCCGATTCCCCTGCACTGCGTGCAGAGAAATTCCGTGTTCCACATCAAACGTGAAAGGAGCCTTGATTTCCTTGATGGCACTCCGGAGAAACCCCAAGATCTCTGTCTCAAGTCGAGAGGGATCCTGAGGTCACTGTAGCAACACGAAAGGGGTCCGTGGACTCCAAATCAACTCGAGATGAGAGCTTCGTCTCTGGCTTCGACTCAAGAGGAATACCAACTTTCCACGAGCACCTCAAGAGGAGGCTTCTCTCAGCTAAAGGTATGTGAGAGGGAACCTGTGTTTGTGGCCTCAAGTGGAATGGACACCGAAATGCTCTGATTCAAAGTAAGGCCGGATATCCCTGCAGTGAATTGAATGCAGGCTCGTCTTGCATCTCCCAAGACGAAGGGATGTCTGAATCCCCTGTGGAGACGACAGAGAAAGAACTAATCCTCCGCCTCATCGAGACCGGAGGACACACATCCTTTGACAAATCGAGAGGTCTGCAGAGATCAATGCTTCCTAAGGAGGCGATGCCTGACTCCTCCTGAAATGGATAGGAGTCCCAGGATCCGTGTGGCACGTGGAAAGGGACCCTGGGTCTCCCGCCTCAAGTGGAGATGCGTCCCAATTCACATGCCAAGACTCGAGGAGAATCCCGAGTTGTCCCTCGCACCGAGGCAGGTGTCCTGACGTGGCTGAACAAACACGTGTCTGGAAGGGCCCTCCCCGTCGTAACTCGAGAATATACCCCAGGTTCCGGCCGCAACTCGAGAAAAACCATGAGATTTCCCCTTCACCGCGAGATGAGGCCCGATTCCCCTGCACTGCGTGCAGAGCAATTCCGTGTTCCACATCAAACGTGAAAGGAGCCTTGATTTCCTTGATGGCACTCCAGAGAAAACCCAAGATCACTGTCTCAAGTCTAGAGGGATCCTGAGATCACTGGAGCAACACGAAAGGGCTCCGTGGACCCCAAATCAACTCGAGATGAGAGCTTAGTCCGTGGCTTCGACTCAAGAGCAATACCAAATTTCCACAAGCACCTCAAGAGGAGGCTTCTCTCAGCTACAGGTATGTGAGAGGGACACTGAATTTGTGGCCTCAAGTGGAATTTACACCGAGATGCTCTGAATCGAAGTAAGGCCGGATATCCCTGCAGTGAATTTAATGCAGTCTCGTCTTGCATCTCCCAAGACGAAGGAATGTCTGAATCCCCTGGGGAGACCACAGAGAAAGACCGAGTTCTCCGCCTCATCGCGACCGGAGGCCTCACATCCTTTGAAAACTCGAGAGGTCCGCGGAGATCAATGCTTCCAAAGGAGACGATGCCTGACTCCTCTTGAAAATGGATAGGAGTCCCAGGATCCCTTTGGCACGTGGAAAGGGACCCTGGGTCTCCCGCCTCACGTGGAGACGCGTCCCAATTGCCATGCCAAGACTCGAGGAGAATCCCGAGGTGTCCCTCGCACCTAGGCAGGAATCCTGACGTCGCTGAACAAACACGTGTCTGGAAGGGCCCTCCCTGTCGTAACTCGAGAATATACCCCAGATTCGGGCCGCACCTCGAGAAAAACCTTGAGATTTCCCTCTCACCGCGAGTTGAGGCCCGATTCCCCTGCACTGCATGCAGAGCAATTCCGTGTTCCACATCAAACGTGAAAGGAGCCTTGATTTCCTTGATGGCACTCCAGAGAAAACCCAAGATCACTGTCTCAAGTCTATAGGGATCCTGAGGTCACTGGAGCAACACGAAAGGGCTCCGTGGACCCCAAATCAACTCGAGATGAGAGCTTAGTCCCTGGCTTCGACTCAAGAGGAATACCAACTTTCCACAAGCACCTCAAGAGGAGGCTTCTCTCAGCTACAGGTATATTTGAGGGACCCTGAGTTTGTGGCCTCAAGTGGAATGGACACCGAGATGCTCTGACTCGAAGTGAGGCCGGATATCCCTGCAGTGAATTGAATGCAGGCTCGTCTTGCATCTCCCAAGACGAAGGGATGTCTGAATCCCCTGTGGAGACCACAGAGAAAGACCTAGTCCTCCGCCTCAACGCCAACGGAGGCCTCACATCCTTTGAAAACTCGAGAGGTCCGAGGAGATCAATGCTTCCAAAGGAGACGATGCCTGACTCCTCTTGAAAGTGGATAGGAGTCCCAGGATCCCTGTGGCACGTTGAAAGGGACCCTGGGTCTCCCGCCTCACGTGGAGACGCGTCCCAATTGCCATGCCAAGACTCGAGGAGAATCCCGAGGTGTCCCTCGCACCTAGGCAGGAGTCCTGACGTCGCTGAACAAACACGTGTCTGGAAGTGCCCTCCCCGTCGTAACTCGAGAATATACCCCAGGTTCCGGCCGCAACTCGAGAAAAACCATGAGACTTCCCCCTCGCCGCGAGTTGAGGCCCGATTCCCCTGCACTGCGTGCAGAGCAATTCAGTGTTCCACATCAAACGTGAAAGGAGCCTTGATTTCCTTGATGGCACTCCAGAGAAAACCCAAGATCACTGTCTCAAGTCTAGAGGGATCCTGAGGTCACTGTAGCAACAAGAAAGAGCTCCGTGGACCACAAATCAACTCGAGATGAGAGCGTAGTCCCTGGCTTCGACTCAAGAGGAATACCAACTTTCCAGAAGCACCTCAAGAGGAGGCTTCTCTCAGCTACAGGTATGTGAGAGGGACCCTGAGTTTGTGGCCTCAAGTGGAATGGACACGGAGATGCTCTGACTCGAAGTAAGGCCAGATATCCCTGCAGTGAATTGAATGCAGGCTCGTCTTGCATCTCCCAAGACGAAGGGATGTCTGAATCCCCTGTGGAGACCACAGAGAAAGACCTCGTTCTCCGCCTCATCGCGACCAGGACGCCTCACATCCTTTGAAAACTCGAGAGTTCCGCGGAGATCAATGCTTCCAAAGGAGAATGCCTGACTCCTCTTGAAAATGGATAGGTGTCCCAGGATCCTTGTGGCACGTGGAAAGGGACCCTGGGTCTCCCGCCTCACGTGGAGACGGGTCCCAATTGCCATTCCAAGACTCGAGGAGAATCCCGAGTTGTCCCTCGCACCTAGGCAGGAGTCCTGACGTCGCTGAACAAACACGTGTCTGGAAGGGCCCTCCCCGTCGTAACTCCAGAATATACCCCAGGTTCCGGCCGCAACTCGAGAAAAACCATGAGACTTCCCCCTCGCGGCAAGATGAGGCCCGATTCCCCTGCACTGCGAGCAAAGCAATTGCGTGTTCCACATCAAACATGAAAGGAGCCTTGATTACCTTGATGGCACTCCAGAGAAAACCCAAATCAATGTCTCAATTCTAGAGGGATCCTGAGGTCACTGTAGCAACACGAAAGGGCTTCGTGTGCCGCAAACAACTCGAGATGAGAGCTTCGTCCCTGCCTTCGACTCAAGAGGAATACCAACTTTCCACAAGCACCTCAAGAGGAGGCTTCTGTCACCTTCAGGTATGTGAGAGGGACCCTGAGCTGGTGGCCTCAAGTCGAATGGATAGCGTGATGCTCTGACTCGAAGTAAGGCCGGATATCCCTGCAGTGAAGTGAATGCAGGCTCGTTTTGCATCTCCCAAGAGGAAGGGATGTCTGAATCCACTGTGGAGACCACAGAGAAAGACCTAGTTCTCCGCCTCATCCCGAATTGAGGCCTCACATCCTTTGAAACCTCGAGAGGTGTGCGGAGATCAATGCTTCCAAAGGAGACGATGCCTGACTCCTCTTGAAAATGGAAAGGGGTCCCAGGATCCCTGTGGCACGTGGAAAGGGACCCTGGGTCTCCCGCCTCACGTGGAGACGCGTCCCAATTGCCATGCCAAGACTCGAGGAGAATCCCGAGTTGTGCCTCGCACCTAGGCAGGAGTCCTGACGTCGCTGAACAAACAGGTGTCTGGAAGGGCCCTCCCCGTCGTAACTCGAGAACATACCCCAGGTTCCGGCCGCAACTCGACAAAAACCATGAGAATTCCCCCTCGGCGCGAGATGAGGCCCGATTCCGCTGCACTGCGTGCAGAGCAATTGCGTGTTCCACATCAAACGTGAAAGGAGCCTTGATTTCCTTGATGGCACTCCAGAGAAAGTCCAAGATCACTGTCTCAAGTCTAGAGGGATCCTGAGGTCACTGTAGCAACACGAAAGGGCTCCGTGGACCCCAAATCAACTCAAGATGAGAGCTTACTCCCTGGCTTCGACTCAAGAGGAATACCAACTTTCCACAAGCACCTCAAGATGAGGTTTCTCTCAGCTACATTTATGTGAGAGGGACCCTGAGTGTGTGGCCTCAAATGTAATGGACAC
The DNA here is from genome assembly GCF_033118175.1 of Dama dama. Lineage (NCBI taxonomy): Eukaryota > Metazoa > Chordata > Mammalia > Artiodactyla > Cervidae > Dama > Dama dama. The sequence continues at coordinate 4,298,363 of NC_083697.1, read as the reverse complement.
CGAGATGCACTGATTCGAATAAAGGCCGGATATCCCTGCAGTGAATTGAATGCAGGCTCGTCTTGCATCTCCTAAGAAGAAGGGATGTATGAATCCCCTGTGGAGACCACAGAGAAAGACCTAGATCTCCGCCTCATCGCGACCGGAGGCCTCACATCCTTTAAAAACTTGAGAGGTCCGCGGAGGTCAATGCTTCCAAAGGAGACTATGCCTGACTCGTCTTGAAAATGGATAGGAGTCCCAGGATCCGCGTGGCACGTGGAAAGGGACCCTGGGTCTCCCGCCTCACGTGGAGACGCGTCCCAATTGCCATGCCAAGACTCGAGGATAATCCCGAGGTGTTCCTCACACCTAGGCAGGAGTCCTGATGTCACTGAATAAACACGTGTCTGGAAGGGCCCTCCCCTTCGTAACTCGAGAATATACCCCGGGTTCCTGCCGCAACTCGAGAAAAACCATGAGACTTCCCCCTCGCCACGAGATGAGGCCCGATTTACCTGCACTGCATGCAGAGCAATTCCGTGTTCCACATCAAACGTGAAAGGAGCCTTGATTTCCTTGATGGCACTCCAGAGAAAACCCAAGATCACTGTCACAAGTCTAGAGGGATCCTGAGGTCACTGTAGCAACAAGAAAGGTCTCCGTGGACCCCAAATCAAGTCGAGATGAGAGCTTAGTCCCTGGCTTCGATTCAAGACGAATACCAACTTTCCACATGCACCTCAAGAGGCGGTTTCTGTCAGCTACAGGTATGTGCGAGGGACCCTGAGTTTGTGGCCTCAAGTAGAATGGACACCGAGATGCTCTGACTCGAAGTAAGGCCGGATATCCCTGCAGTGAATTGAATGCAGGCTCGTCTTGCATCTCCCAAGAAGAAGGAATGTCTGAATCCCCTGTGGAGACCACAGAGAAAGACCTACTTCTCCGCCTCATCGCGAACGGAGGCATCACATCCTTTGAAAATTCGAGAGGTCTGCTGAGATCTAGGCTTCCAAAGGAGACGATGCCTGACTCCTCTTGAAAATGGATAGGAGTCCCAGGATCCCTGTGGCACGTGGAAAGGGATACTGGGTCTCGCACCTCACGTGGAGCCGCGTCCCAATTGCCATGCCAAGACTCGAGGAGAATCCCGAGGTGTCCCTCGCACCTAGGCAGGAGTCCTGACATCGCTGAACAAACACGTGTCTGGAAGTGCCCTCCCCGTCGTAACTCGAGAATATACCCCAGGTTCCGGCCGCAACTCGAGAAAAACCATGAGACTTCCCCCTCACCGCGAGTTGAGGCCCGATTCCCCTGCACTGCGTGCAGACCAATTCCGTGTTCCACATCAAACGTGAAAGGAGCCTTAATTTCCTTGATGGCACTCCATAGAAAACCCAAGATCACTGTCTCAAGTCTAGAGGGATCCTGAGGTCACTGGAGCAACACGAAAGGGCTCCGTGGACCCCAAATCAACTCGAGATGAGAGCTTTTCCCTGGCTTCGACTCAAGAGGAATACCAACTTTCCACAAGCACCTCAAGAGGAGGCTTCTCTCAGCTACAGGTATGTGAGAGGGACCCTGAGTTTGTGGCCTCAAGTGGAATGGACATCGAGATGCTCTGACTCAAAGTAAGGCCGGATATCCCTGCAGTGAATTGAATGCATGCTCGTCTTGCATCTCCCAAGACGAAGGGATGTCTGAATCCCCTGTGGAGACCACAGAGAAAGACCTAGTTCTCGGCCTCATCGCGACCGGATGCCTCACATCCTTTGAAAATTCGAGAGGTCCACGCAGAACAAAGCTTCCAAAGGAGACGATGCCTGACTCCTCTTGAAAATGGATAGGAATACCAGGATCACTGTGGCACGTGGAAAGGGACCCTGGGTCTCCCGCCTCACGTGGAGACGCGTCCCAATTGCCATGCCAAGACTCGAGGAGAATACCGAGGTGTCCCTCGCACCTAGACAGGAGTCCTGAAGTCGCTGAACAAACACGTGTCTGGAAGGGCCCTCCCCGTCGTAACTCGGGAATATACCCCAGGTTCCGGCCGCAACTCGAGAAAAACCATGAGACTTCCCCCTCGCGGCGAGATGAGGCCCGATTGCCCTCCACTGCGTGCCGAGCAATTCCGTGTTCCACATCCAACGTGAAAGGAGCCTTGATTTCCTTGATGGCACTCCAGAGAAAACCCAAGATCACTGTCTCAAGTCTAGAGGGATCCTGAGGTCACTGGAGCAACACGAAAGGGCTCCCTGGACCCCAAATCAACTCGAGATGAGAGCTTAGTCCCTGGCTTCGACTCAAGAGGAATACCAACTTTCCACAAGCACCTCAAGAGGAGGCTTCTCTCAGCTACAGGTATGTGAGAGGGACCCTGAGATTGTGGCCTCAAGTGGAATGGACACCGAGATGCTCTGACTCGAAGTAAGGCCGGATATCCCTACAGTGAATTGAATGAAGGCTCGTCTTGCATCTCCCAAGATGAAGGGATGTCTGAATCCACTGTGGAGACCACAGAGATAGACCTAGTCCGCCGCCGCAACTTGACCAGAGGCCTCACATTCTTTGAAACCTCGAGAGGTCCGAGGAGATGAATGCTTCCCAAGGAGACGATGCCTGACTCCTCTTGAAAGTGGATAGGAGTCCCAGGATCCCTGTGGCACGTTATAAGGGACACTGGGTCTCCCGCCTCACGTGGAGACGCGTCCCAATTGCCATGCCAAGACTCGAGGAGAATCCCGAGGTGTCCCTCGCACCTAGGCAGGAGTCCTGACGTCGCTGAACAAACACGTGTCTGGAAGGGCCCTCCCCGTCGTAACTCGAGAATATACCCCAGGTTCCGGCCGCAACTCGAGAAAAACCATGAGACTTCTCCCTCGCCGCGAGATGAGGCCCGATTCCCCTGTACTGCGTGCAGAGCAATTCCGTGTTCCACATCAAACGTGAAAGGAGCCTTGATTTCCTTGATGGCACTCCAGAGAAAACCCAAGATAACTGTCTCAATTCTAGAGGGATCCTGAGGTCACTGGAGCAACACGAAATTTCTCCGTGGACCCCAAATCAACTTGAGATGAGAGCTTAGTTCCTGGCTTCGACTGAAGAGGAATACCAACTTGCCACAAGCACCTCAAGAGGAGGCTTCTCTCAGGTACATGTATGTGAGAGGGACCCTGAGTTTGTGGCCTCAAGTGGAATGGACACCGAGATACTCTGACGCGAAGTAAGGCCGGATATCCCTGCAGTGAATTGAAGGCAGGCTCGACTTGCATCTCCCAAGACGAAGGGATGTCTGAATCCCCTGTGGACACGACAGAGAAAGACCTAGTCCTCCGCCTCATCGCGACCGGAGGCCTCACATCCTTTGAAAACTCGACAGGTCTGCGGAGATCAATGCTTCCAAAGGAGACGATGCCTCACTCCTCTTGAAAATGGATAGGAGTCCCAGGATCCCTGTGGCACGTTGAAAGGGACCCTGGGTCTCCGGCCTCACGTGGAGACTCGTCCCAATTGCCATGCCAAGACTCGAGGAGAATCCCGAGGTGTCCCTCGCACCTAGGCAGGAGTCCTGACGTAGCTGAACAAACACGTGTCTGAAGGGCCCTCCCCATCGTAACTCGAGAATATACCCCAGGTTCCGGCCGCAACTCGAGAAAAACCATGAGACTTCCCCCTCGCCGCGAGATGAGGCCTGATTCCCCTGCACTGCGTGCAGAGCAATTCCGTGTTCCACATCAAACGTGAAAGGAGCCTTGATTTCCTTGATGGCACTCCAGAGAAAACCCAAGATCACTGTCTCAAGTCTAGAGGGACCTGAGGTCACTGGAGCAACACGAAAGGGCTCTGTGGACCCCAAATCGACCCGAGATGAGAGCTTAGTCCCTGGCTTCGACTCAAGAGGAATACCAACTTTCCACAAGCACCTCAAGAGGAGGCTTCTCTCAGCTACAGGTATGTAGAGAGACCCTGAGTTTGTGGCCTCAAGTGGAATGGACACCGAGATGCTCTGACTCGAAGTCAGGCCGGATATCGCTGCAGTGAATTGAATGCAGGCTCGTCTTGCATCTCCCAAGACGAAGGGATGTCTGAATCCCCTGTGGAGACGACAGAGAAAGACCTAGTCCTCCGCCTCATCGCGACCGGAGGCCTCACATCCTTTGAAAACTCGAGAGGTCTGCTGAGATCAATGCTTCCCAAGGAGACGATGCCTGACTCCTCTTGAAAATGGATAGGAGTCCCAGGATCCCTGTGGCACGTCGAAAGGGACCCTGTGTCTCCCGTCTCACGTGGAGACGCGTCCCAATTGCCATGCCAAGTCTCGAGGAGAATCCCGAGGTGTCCCTCGCACCTAGGCAGGAGTCCTGACGTCGCTGAACAAACACGTGTCTGGAAGGGCCCTCCCCGTCGTAACTCGAGAATATATCCCAGGTTCCAGCCGCAACTCGAGAAAAACCATGAGACTTCCCCTCGCCGGGAGATTAGGCCCGATTCACCTGCACTGTGTGCAGAGCAATTCCGTGTTCCACATCAAACGTGAAAGGAGCCTTGATTTCCTTGATGGCACTCCAGAGAAAACCCAAGATCACTGTCTCAAGTCTAGAGGGATCCTGAGGTCACTGGAGCAACACGAAAGGGCTCCGTGGACCCCAAATCAACTCGAGATGAGAGCTTAGTCCCTGGCTTCAACTCAAGAGGAATACCAACTTTCCACAAGCACCTCAAGAGGAGGCTTCTCTCATCTACATGTATGTGTGAGGACCCTGAGTTTGTGGCCTCAAGTGGAGTGGACACCGAGATGCTCTGACTCGAAATAAGGCCGGATATCCATGCAGTGAATTGAATGCAGGCTCGTCTTGCATCTCCCAAGACGAAGGGATGTCTGAATCCCCTGTGGAGACCACAGAGAAAGACCTAGTTCTCCGCCTCATCGCAACCGGAGGCCTCACATCCTTTGAAAACTGGAGCGGTCCCCGCAGAACAAAGCTTCCAATGGAGACGATGCCTGACTCCTCTTGAAAATGGATAGGAGTCCCAGGATCCCTGTGGCACGTGGAAAGGGACCCTGGGTCTCCCGCCTCACGTGGAGACGCCTCCCAATTGCCATGCAAAGACTCGAGGAGAATCCCGAGGATTCCCTCGCACCTAGGCAGGAGTCCTGACGTCGCTGAACAAACACGTGTCTGGAAAGGCCCTCCCTGTCGTAACTCGAGAATATACCCCAGGTTCGGGCCGCAACTCGAGAAAAACCATGAGATTTCCCCCTCGCAGCGAGTTGAGGCCCGATTCACCTGAACTGCATGCAGAGCAATTCCGTGTTCCACATCAAACGTGAAAGGAGACTTGATTTCCTTGATGGCACTCCAGAGAAAACCCAAGATCACTTTCTCAAGCCTAGAGGGATCCTGAGGTCACTGGAGCAACACAAAAGGGCTCCGTGGACCCCAAATCACCTCGAGATGAGAGCTTAGTCCCTGGCTTCGACTCAAGAGGAATACCAACTTTCCACAAGCACCTCAAGAGGAGGCTTCTCTCAGCTACAGGTATGTGAGAGGGACCCTGAGTTTGTGGCCTCAAGTGGAATGGACACCGAGATGCTCTGACTCGAAGTAAGGCCGGATATCCCTGCAGTGAATTGAATGCAGGCTCGTCTTGCATCTCCCAAGAAGAAGGTATGTCTGAATCCCCTGTGCAGAACACAGAGAAAGACCTAATTTTCCGCCTCATCGCGACCGGAGGCCTCACATCCTTTGAAAACTCGAGAGGTCCGCGGAGATCAATGCTTCCAAAGGAGATGATGCCTGACTCCTCTTGAAAATTGATAGGAGTCCCACGATCCCTGCGGCACGTGGAAAGGGACCCTGGGTCTCCCGCCTCACGTGGAGACGCGTCCCAATTGCCATGCCAAGACTCGAGGAGAATCCTGAAGTGTCCCTCTCACCTAGGCGGGAGTCCTGACGGCGCTGAACAAAAACGTGTCTGGAAGGGCCCTCCCTGTCGTAACTCGAGTATATACCCCAGGTTCCGGCCGCAAATCGAGAAAAACCATGAGACTTTCCCCTCGCCGCGAGATGAGGCCCGATTCCCCTGCACTGCGTGCAGAGCAATTCCGTGTTCCACATCAAACGTGAAAGGAGCCTTGATTTCCTTGATGGAACTCCAGAGAAAACCCAAGATCACTGTCTCTAGTCTAGAGGGATCCTGACGTTACTGGAGCAACATGAAAGGGCTCCGTGGACCCCAAATCAACTCGAGATGAGAGCTTAGTCCCTGGCTTCGACTCAAGAGGAATACCAACTTTCCACAAGCACCTCAAGAGGAGGCTTCTCTCAGCTACAGGTATGAGAGAGGGACCCTGAGTTTGTGCCTCAAGTGGAATGGACACAGAGATGCTCTGACTCGAAGTAAGGCCGGATATCCCTGCAGAGAATTGAATGCAGGCTCGTCTTGCATCTCCCAAGACGAAGGGATGTCTGAATCCCCTGTGGAGACCACAGAGAAAGACCTAATTTTCCGCCTCATCGCGACCGGAGGCCTCACATCCTTTGAAAATTCGAGAGGTCCGCGGAGATCCATGCTTCCAAAGGAGACGATGCCTGACTCCTCTTGAAAATGGATAGGAGTCCCAGGATCACTGTGGCACGTGGAAAGGGACCCTGGGTCTCCCGCCTCACGTGGAGACGCCTCCCAATTGCCATGCAAAGACTCGAGGAGAATCCCGAGGATTCCCTCGCTCCTAGGCAGGAGTCCTGACGTCGATGAACAAACACGTGTCTGGAAGGGCCCTCCCCGTCGTAACTCGAGAATATACCCCAGCTTCGGGCCGCAACTCGAGAAAAACCATGAGATTTCTTCCTCGCAGCGAGTTGAGGCCCGATTCACCTGAACTGCATGCAGAGCAATTCCGTGTTCCACATCAAACGTGAAAGGAGCCTTGATTTCCTTGATGGCACTCCAGAGAAAACCCAAGATCACTGTCTCAAGCCTAGAGGGATCCTGAGATCACTGGAGCAACACGAAAGGGCTCCGTGGACCCCAAATCACCTCGAGATGAGAGCTTAGTCCCTGGCTTAGACTCAAGAAAAATACCAACTTTCCACAAGCACCTCAAGAGGAGGCTTCTCTCAGCTACAGGTATATTTGAGGGACCCCCAGAGTGTGGCCTCAAGTGGAATGGACACCGAGATGCTCTGACTCGAAGTAAGGCTGGATATCCCTGCAGTGAATTGAATGCAGGCTCGTCTTGCATCTCCCAAGACGAAGGGATGTCTGAATCCGCTGGGGAGACCACAGAGAAAGACCTAGTCCTCCGCCTCAGCGCGACCGGAGGCCTCACATCCTTTGAAAACTCGAGAGGTCCGCGGAGATCAATGCTTCCAAAGGAGACGATGCCTGACTCCTCTTGAAAATGGATAGGAGTCCCAGGATCCCTGTGGCACGTGGAAAGGGACCCTGGGTCTCCCGCCTCACGTGGATATGCGTCCCAATTGCCATGCCAAGACTCGAGGAGAATCCCGAGGTGTCCCTCGCACCTAGGCAGGAGTCCTGTCGTCGCTGAACAAACACGTGTCTGGAAGGGCCCTCCCCGTCGTAACTCGAGAATATACCCCATGTTCCGGCCGCAACTTGAGAAAAACCATGAGACTTCCCCCTCGCCGTGAGATGAGGCCCGATTCCCCTGCCCTGCATGCAGAGCAATTCCGTGTTCCACATCAAAAGTGAAAGGAGCCTTGATTTCCTTGATGGCACTCCAGAGAAAACCCAAGATCACTGTCTCAAGTCTAGAGGGATCCTGAGGTCACTGGAGCAACACGAAAGGGCTCCGCGGAACCCAAATCAACTCGAGATGAGAGCTTAGTCCCTGGCTTCGACTCAAGAGGAATACCAACTTTCCACAAGCACCTCAAGAGGAGGCTTCTCTCAGCTACAGGTATGTGAGAGGGACCCTGAGTTTGTGGCCTCAAGTGGAATGGACACCGAGATGCTCTGACTCGAAGTAAGGCCGGATATCCCTGCAGTGAAGTGAATGCAGGCTCGTCTTGCATCTCCCAAGACGAAGGGATGTCTGAATCCCCTGTGCAGAACACAGAGAAAGACCAAATTTTCCGCCTCATCGCGACCGGAGGCCTCACATCCTTTGAAAATTCGAGAGGTCCGCGGAGATCCATGCTTCCAAAGGAGACGATGCCTGACTCCTCTTGAAAATGGATAGGAGTCCCAGGATCCCTGTGGCACGTGGAAAGGGACCCTGGGTCTCACGCCTCACGTGGAGACGCGTCCCAATTGCCATGCCAAGACTCGAGGAGAATCCCGAGGATTCCCTCGCTCCTAGGCAGGAGTCCTTACGTCGCTGAACAAACACGTGTCTGGAAGGGCCCTCCCCGTCGTAACTCGAGAATATACCCCAGGTTCGGGCCGCAACTCGAGAAAAACCATGAGATTTCCCCCTCGCAGCGAGTTGAGGCCCGATTCCCCTGAACTGCATGCAGAGCAATTTCGTGTTCCACATCAAACGTGAAAGGAGCCTTGATTTCCTTGATGGCACTCCAGAGAAAACCCAACATCACTGTCTCAAGTCTAGAGGGATCCTGAGGTCACTGGAGCAACACGAAAGGGCTCCGTGGACCCCAAATCACCTCGAGATGAGAGCTTAGTCCCTGGCTTCGACTCAAGAGGAATACCAACTTTCCAAAGCACCTCAAGAGAAGGCTTCTCTCAGCTACAGGTATATTTGAGGGACCCCCAGAGTGTGGCCTCAAGTGGAATGGACACCGAGATGCTCTGACGCGAAGTAAGGCCGGATATCCCTGCAGTGAAGTGAATGCAGGCTCGTCTTGCATCTCCCAAGACGAAGGGATGTCTGAATCCCCTGTGCAGAACACAGAGAAAGACCTAATTTTCCGCCTCATCGCGACCGGAGGCCTCACATCCTTTGAAAATTCGAGAGGTCCGCGGAGATCCATGCTTCCAAAGGAGACGATGCCTGACTCCTCTTGAAAATGGATAGGAGTCCCAGGATCCCTGTGGCACGTGGAAAGGGACCCTGGGTCTCCCGCCTCACGTGGAGACGCGTCCCAATTGCCATGCCAAGACTCGAGGAGAATCCCGAGGATTCCCTCACTCCTAGGCAGGAGTCCTGACGTCGCTGAACAAACACGTGTCTGGAAGGGCCCTCCCCGTCGTAACTCGAGAATATACCCCAGGTTCGGGCCGCAACTCGAGAAAAACCATGAGATTTCCCCCTCGCAGCGAGTTGAGGCCCGATTCCCCTGAACTGCATGCAGAGCAATTCCGTGTTCCACATCAAACGTGAAAGGAGCCTTGATTTCCTTGATGGCACTCCAGAGAAAACCCAACATCACTGTCTCAAGTCTAGAGGGATCCTGAGGTCACTGGAGCAACACGAAAGGGCTCCGTGGACCCCAAATCACCTCGAGATGAGAGCTTAGTCCCTGGCTTAGACTCAAGAGGAATTCCAACTTTCCACAAGCACCTCAAGAGGAGGCTTCTCTCAGCTACAGGTATATTTGAGGGACCCCCAGAGTGTGGCCTCAAGTGGAATGGACACCGAGATGCTCTGACTCGAAGTAAGGCCGGATATCCCTGCAGTGAATTGAATGCAGGCTCGTCTTGCATCTCCCAAGACGAAGGTATGTCTGAATCCCCTGTGCAGAACACAGAGAAAGACCTAGTTCTCCGGCTAAACGCGACCAGATGCCTCACATCCTTTGAAAACTCAAGAGGTCCGCGGAGATCAATGCTTCCAAAGGAGACGATGCCTGACTCCTCTTGAAAATGGATAGGAGTCCCAGGATCGCTGTGGCACGTGGAAAGGGACCCTGGGTCTCCCGCCTCACGTGGAGACGTGTCCCAATTGCCATGCCAAGACTCGAGGAGAATCCCGAGTTGTCCCTCGCACCTAGGCTGGAGTCCTGTCGTTGCTGAACAAACACGTGTCTGGAAGGGCCCTCCCCGTCGTTACTCGAGAATATACCCCAGGTTCCGGCCGCAACTCGGGAAAAACCATGTGATTTCCCTCTCGCCGCGAGTTGAGGCCCGATTCCCCTGCACTGCATGCAGAGCAATTCCGTGTTCCACATCAAACGTGAAAGGAGCCTTGATTTCTTTGATGCCACTCCAGAGAAAACCCAAGATCACTGTCTCAAGCCTAGAGGGATCCTGAGGTCACTGGAGCAACACGAAAGGGCTCCGTGGACCCCAAATCACCTCGAGATGAGAGCTTAGTCCCTGGCTTAGACTCAAGAGGAATACCAACTTTCCACAAGCACCTCAAGAGGAGGCTTCTCTCAGCTACAGGTATGTGAGAGGGACCCCCAGAGTGTGGCCTCAAGTGGAATGGACACCGAGATGCTCTGACTCGAAGTAAGGCCGGATATCCCTGCAGTGAATTGAATGCAGGCTCGTCTTGCATCTCCCAACACGAAGGGATGTCTGAATCCGCTGGGGAGACCACAGAGAAAGACCTAGTCCTCCGCCTCATCGCGACCGGAGGCCTCACATCCTTTGAAAACTCGAGAGGTCCGCGGAGATCAATGCTTCCAAAGGAGACGATGCCTGACTCCTCTTGAAAATGGATAGGAGTCCCAGGATCCCTGTGGCACGTGGAAAGGGACCCTGGGTCTCCCGCCTCACGTGGATATGCGTCCCAATTGCCATGCCAAGACTCGAGGAGAATCCCGAGGTGTCCCTCGCACCTAGGCAGGAGACCTGTCGTCGCTGAACAAACACGTGTCTGGAAGGGCCCTCCCCGTCGTAACTCGAGAATATACCCCAGGTTCCGGCCGCAACTTGAGAAAAACCATGAGACTTCCCCCTCGCCGCGAGATGAGTCACGATTCCCCTGCCCTGCATGCAGAGCAATTCCGTGTTCCACATCAAAAGTGAAAGGAGCCTTGATTTCCTTGATGGCACTCCAGAGAAAACCCAAGATCACTGTCTCAAGTCTAGAGGGATCCTGAGGTCACTGGAGCAACACGAAAGGGCTCCGTGGACCCTAAATCAACTCGAGATGAGAGCTTAGTCCCTGGCTTCGACTCAAGAGGATTACCAACTTTCCACAAGCACCACAAGAGGAGGCTTCTCTCAGCTACAGGTATATTTGAGGGACCCCGAGTTTGTGGCCTTAAGTGGAATGGACACCGAGATGCTCTGACTCGAAGTAAGGCCAGATATCAATGCAGTGAATTGAATGCAGGCTCGTCTTGCATCTCCCAAGACGAAGGGATGTCTGAATCCCCTGTGGAGACCACAGAGTAAGACGTAGTCCTCCGCCTCATCGCGACCGGAGGCCTCACATCCTTTGAAAACTCGAGAGGTCTGCAGAGATCAATGCTTCCAAAGGAGACGATGCCCGACTCCTCTTGAAAATGGATAGGAGTCCCAGGATCCCTGTGGCACGTGGAAAGGGACCCTGGGTCTCCCGCCTCACCTGGAGACGCGTCCCAATTGCCATGCCAAGACTCGAAGAGAATCCCGAGGTGTCCCTCGCACCTAGGCAGGAGTCCTGACGTCGCTGAACAACCACGTGTCTGGAAGGGCCCTCCCCGTCGTAACTCGAGAATATACCCCAGGTTCCGGCCGCAACTCGAGAAAAACAATGAGACTTCCCCCTCGCCGCGAGATGAGGCCCGATTCCCCTGCACTGCGTGCAGAGCAATTCCGTTTTCCACATCAAACGTGAAAGGAGCCTTGATTTCCTTGATGGCACTCCAGAGAAAACCCAAGATCACTGTCTCAAGTCTAGAGGGATCCTGAGGTCACTGGAGCAACACGAAAGGGCTCCGCGGAACCCAAATCAACTCGAGATGAGAGCTTAGTCCCTGGCTTCGACTCAAGAGGAATACCAACTTTCCACAAGCACCTCAAGAGGAGGCTTCTCTCAGCTACAGGTATGTGAGAGGTACCCTGAGTATGTGGCCTCAAGTGGAATGGACACCGAGATGCTCTGACTCGAAGTAAGGCCGGATATCCCTGCAGTGAATTGAATGCAGGCTCGTCTTGCATCTCCCAAGACGAAGGGATGTCTGAATCCCCTGTGGAGACCACAGAGAAAGAACTAGTCCTCCGCCTCATCGCGACCGGAGGCCTCACATCCTTTGAAAACTCGAGAGGTCTTCGGAGATCAATGCTTCCCAAGGAGACGAGGCCTGACTCCTCTTTAAAATGGATAGGAGTCCCAGGATCCCTGTGGCACGTGGAAAGGGACACTGGGTCTCCCGCCTCAAGTGGAGACGCGTCCCAATTGCCATGCCAAGACTCGAGGAGAATCCCGAGGTGTCCCTCGCACCTAGGCAGGAGTCCTGACGTCGCTGAACAAACACGTGTCTGGAAGGGCCCCTCCCGTCGTAACTCGAGAATATACACCAGGTTCCGGCCGAAACTCGAGAAAAACCATGAGACTTCCTCCTCGCCGCGAGATGAGGCCCTATTCCCATGCAATGCGTGCAGAGCAATTCCGTGTTCCACATCAAACGTGATAGGAGCCTTGATTTCCTTCATGGCACTCCAGAGAAAACCCAAGATCACTGTCTCAAGTCTAGAGGGATCCTGAGGTCACTGGAGCAACACGAAAGGGCTCCATGGACCCCAAATCAACTCGAGATGAGAGTTTAGTCCCTGGCTTCGAGTCAAGAGGAATACCAACTTTCCACAAGCACCTCAAGAGGACGCTTCTCTCAGCTACAGGTATGTGAGAGGGCCCTGAGTTTGTGGCCTCAAGTGGAATGGACACCGAGATGCTCTGACTCGAAGTAAGGCCGGATATCCCTGCAGTGAATTGAATGCAGGCTCGTCTTGCATCTCCCAAGACGAAGGGTTGTCTGAATCCCCTGTGGAGACCACAGAGAAAGGCCTAGTCCTCCACCTCAATGCAACCGGAGGCCTCATATCCTTTGAAAACTCGAGAGGTCTGCGGAGATCAGTACCTCCGAAGGAGACGATGCCTGACTCCTCTTGGAAATGGATAGGAGTCCCAGGATTCCTGTGGCACGTTGAAAGGGACCCTGGTTCTCCCGCCTCACATGGAGACACGTCCCAATTGCCATGCCAAGACTCGAGGAGAATCTCGAGGTGTCCCTCGCACCTAGGCAGGAGTCCTGACGTCGCTGAACAAACACGTGTCTGGAAGGGCCCTCCCCGTCGTAACTCGAGAATATACCCCAGGTTCCGGCCTCAACTCGAGAAAAACCATGAGACATCCCCCTCGGCGCGAGATGAGGCCCGATTCCCCTGCCCTGCGTGCAGAGCTATTCCGTTTTCCACATCAAACGTGAAAGGAGCCTTGATTTCCTTGATGGCACTCCAGAGAAAACGCAAGTTCACTGTCTCAAGTGTAGAGGGATCCTGAGGTAACTGGAGCAACACGAAAGGTCTCCGTGGACCAGAAATCAACTCGAGATGAGAGCTTAGTCCCTGGCTTCGACTCAAGAGGAATACCAACTTTTCACAAGCACCTCAAGAGGAGGCTTCTCTCAGCTACAGGTATGTGAGAGGGACCCTGAGTTTGTGGCCTCAAGTGGAATGGACACCGAGATGCTCTGACTCGAAGTAAGGCAGGATATCTCTGCAGTGAATTGAATGAAGGCTCGTCTTGCATCTCCCAAGACGAAGGGTTGTCTGAATCCCCTGTGGAGACCACAGAGAAAGGCCTTCCTCCACCTCAATGCAACCGGAGGCCTCATATCCTTTGGAAACTCGAGAGGTCTGCGGAGATCAGTACCTCCGAAGGAGAGGATGCCTGACTCCTCTTGAAAATGGATAGGAGTCCTAGGATCCCTGTGGCACGTGGAAAGGGACCCTGGGTCTCCCGCCTCACGTGGAGACACGTCCCAATTGCCATGAAAAGACTCGAGGAGAATCCCGAGGTGTCCCCCGCACCTAGGCAGGAGTCCTGACGTCGCTGAACAAACACGTGTCTGGAAGGGCCCTCCCCGTCGTAACTCGAGAATATACCCCAGGTTCCGGCCTCAACTCGAGAAAAACCATGAGACTTCCCCCTCGCCGCGAGATGAGGCCCGATTCCCCTGCCCTGCGTGCAGAACTATTCCGTTTTCCACATCAAACGTGAAAGGAGCCTTGATTTCCTTGATGGCACTCCAGAGAAAACCCAAGATCACTGTCTCAAGTCTAGAGGGATCCTGAGGTCACTGGAGCAACAAGAAAGGGCTCCGTGGACCCCAAATCAACTCGAGATGAGAGCTTAGTTCCTGGCTTCGACTCAAGAGGAATACCAACTTTCCATAAGCACCTCAAGAGGAGGCTTCTCTCAGCTACAGGTATGTCAGAGGGACCCTGAATTTGTGGCCTCAAGTGGAATGGACACCGAGATGCTCTGACTCGAATTAAGGCCGGATATCCCTGCAGTGAATTGAATGCAGGCTCGTCTTGCATCTCCCAAGACGAAGGGATGTCTGAATCCCCTGTGGAGACGACAGAGAAAGAACTAGTCCTCCGCCTCATCGCGACCGGAGGCCTCACATCCTTTGAAAACTCGAGAGGTCTGCGGAGATCAATGCTTCCCAAGGAGACGAGGCCTTACTCCTCTTTAAAATGGATAGGAGTCCCAGGATCCCTGTGGCACGTGGAAAGGGACACTGGGTCTCCCGCCTCAAGTGGAGACGCGTCCCAAATGCCATGCCAAGACTCGAGGAGAATCCCGAGGTGTCCCTCGCACCTAGGCAGGAGTCCTGACGTCGCTGAACAAACACGTGTCTGGAAGAGCAATCCCCGTCGTAACTCGAGATTATACCCCAGGTTCTGGCCGCAACTCGAGAAAAACCATGAGACTTCCCCCTCGCCGCGAGATGAGGCCCGATTCCCATGAACTGCATGCAGAACAATTCCGTGTTCCACATCAAACGTGAAAGGAGCCTTGATTTCATTGATGGCACTCTAGAGAAAACCCAAGATCACTGTCTCAAGTCTAGAGGGATCCTGAGGTCTCTGAAGCAACACGAAAGGTCTGCGTGGACCCCATATCAACTCGAGATGAGAGCTTAGTCCCTGGCTTCGACTCAAGAGGAATACCAACTTTCCACAAGCACCTCAAGAGGAGGCTTCTCTCAGCTACAGGTATGTGAGAGGGACCCTGAGTTTGTGGCCTCAAGTGGAATGGACACCGAGATGCTCTGACTCGAAGTAAGGCCGGATATCCCTGCAGTGAATTGAAAGCAGGCTTTTCTTGTATCTCCCAAGAAGAAGGGATGTCTGAATCCCCTTTGGAGACCACAGAGAAAGACCTAGTTCTCCGCCTCATCGCGACCAGAGGCCTCACATCCTTTGAAAACTCGAGAGGTCCGCGGAGATCAATGCTTCCAAAGGAGACGATGCCTGACTCCTCTTGAAAATGGATAGGAGTCCCAGGATCCCTTTGGCACGTGGAAAGGGCCCCGGGTCTCCCGCCTCACGTGGAGACGCGTCCCAATTGCCATGCCAAGACTCGAGGAGAATCCCGAGGTGTCCCTCGCACCAAGGCAGGAGTCCTGACGTCGCTGAACAAACACGTGTCTGGAAGGATCCTCCCAATCGTAACTCGAGAATATACCCCAGGTTCAGGCCTGAAATCGAGAAAAACCATGAGATTACTCCCTCGCCGCGAGTTGAGGCCCGATTCCCCTGCACTGCATGCAGAGCAATTCCGTGTTCCACATCAAACGTGAAAGGAGCCTTGATTTCCTTGATGGCACTCCAGAGAAAACCCAAGATCACTGTCTCAAGTCTAGAGGGATCCTGAGGTCACTCGACCAACAGGAAAGGGCTCCGTGGACCCCAAATCAAGTCTCGATGAGAACTTAGTCCCTGGCTTCGACTCAAGAGGAATACCAACTTTCCACAAGCACCTCAAGAGGAGGCTTCTCTCAGCTACAGGTATGTGAGAGGGCCCCTGAGTTTGTTGCCTCAAGTGGAATGGACACCGAGATGCTCTGACTCGAAGTAAGGCCGGATATCTCTGCAATGAATTGAATGCAGGCTCGTCTTGCATCTCCCAAGACGAAGGGATGTCTGAATCCCCTGTGGAGATGACAGAGAAAGCCCGAGTTCTCCGCCTCATCGCGAGCGGAGGCCTCACATCCTTTGAAAACTCGAGAGGTCCGCGGAGATCAATGCTTCCAAAGGAGACGATGCCTGACTCCTCTTGAAAATGGATAGGAGTCCCAGGATCCCTGTGGAACGTGGAAAGGGACCCTGGGTCTCCGCCTCACGTGGAGATGCCTCCCAATTGCCATGCCAAGAATCGAGGAGAATCCCGAGGTGTCCCTCGCACCTAGGCAGGAGTCCTGACGTCGCGGAACAAACACTTGTCTGGAAGGGCCCTCCCCGTCGTAACTCGAGAATATACCCCAGGTTCCGGCCGCAACTCGAGAAAAACCATGAGACTTCCCCCTTGCCGCGACATGAGGCCAGATTCCCCTGGACTGCGTGCGGAGGAATTCCGTGTTGCACATCAAACGTGAAAGGAGACTTGATTTCCTTGATGGCACTCCAGAGAAAATCCAAGATCACTGTTTCAAGTCTAGAGGGATCCTGAGGTCACTGGAGCAACAAGAAAGGGCTCCGTGGACCCCAAATCAACTCGAGATGAGAGCTTAGTTCCTGGCTTCGACTCAAGAGGAATACCAACTTTCCATAAGCCCCTCAAGAGGAGGCTTCTCTCAGCTACAGGTATGTCAGAGGGACCCTGAATTTGTGGCCTCAAGTGTAATGGACACCGAGATGCTCTGACTCGAATTAAGGCCGGATATCCCTGCAGTGAATTGAATGCAGGCTCGTCTTGCATCTCCCAAGACGAAGGGATGTCTGAATCCCCTGTGGAGACCACAGAGAAAGACCTAGTCCTCCACCTCAATGCAACCGGAGGCCTCATATCCTTTGAAAACTCGAGAGGTCTGCGGAGATCAGTACCTCGGAAGGAGACGATGCCTGACTCCTCTTGAAAATGGATAGGAGTCCCAGGATCCCTGTGGCACGTGGGAGGGACCCTGGGTCTCCCGCCTCACGTGTAGATGCCTCCCAATTGTCATGCCAAGAATCGAGGAGAATCCCGAGGTGTCCCTCGCACCTAGGCAGGAGTCCTGACGTCGCTGAACAAACACGTGTCAGGAAGGGCCCTCCCCGTCGTAACTCGAGAATATACCCCAGGTTCCGCCCGCAACTCGAGAAAAACCATGAGACTTCCCCCTCGCCGCGAGATGAGGCCCGATTCCCCTGCACTGCGTGCAGAGCAATTCTGTGTTCTACATCAAACGTGAAAGGAGCCTTGATTTCCTTGATGGCACTCCAGAGAAAACCCAAGATCACTGTCTCAAGTCTAGAGGGATCCTGATGTCACAGGAGCAACACGAACTTTCTGCGTGGACCCCAAATCAACTCGAGATGAGAGCTTAGTCCCTGGCTTCGACTCAAGAGGAATACCAACTTTGCACAAGCACCTCAAGAGGAGGCTTCTCTCAGCTACAGGTATGTGAGAGGGACCCTGAGTTTGTGGCCTCAAGTGGAATGGACACCGAGATGCTCTGACTCGAAGTAAGGCCGGATATCCCTGCAGTGAATTGAATGCAGGCTCGTCTTGCATTTCCCAAGACGAAGGGATGTCTGAATCCCCTGTGGAGACCACAGAGAAAGACCTAGTTCTCCGCCTCATCGCGACCGGAGGCCTCACATCCTTTGAAAACTCGAGTGGTCCGGGGAGATCAATGCTTCCAAAGGAGACGATGCCTGACTCCTCTTGAAATGGTTAGAATTCCCAGGATCCCTGTCCACATGTACGGGGACCCTGGGTCTCCCGCTTCACGTGGAGACGCGAGCCAATTGCCATGCCAAGGCTCGAGGAGAATCCCGAGGTGTCCCTCGCACCTAGGCAGGAGTCCTGACGTCGCTGAACAAACACGTGTCTGGAAGGGCCCTCCCCATCCTAACTCGAGAATATACCCCAGGGTCCGGCCGCAACTGGAGAAAAACCATGAGACTTCCCCCTCGCCGCGAGATGAGGCCCGATTCCCCTGCACTGCGTGCAGAGCAATTCCGTGTTCTACATCAAACGTGAAAGGAGCCTTGATTTCCTTGATGGCACTCCAGAGAAAACCCAAGATCACTGTCTCAAGTCTAGAGGGATCCTGATGTCACTGGAGCAACACGAAATTTCTGCGTGGACCCCAAATCAACTCGAGATGAGAGCTTAGTCCCTGGCTTCGACTCAAGAGGAATACCAACTTTCCACAAGCACCTCAAGAGGAGGCTTCTCTCAGCTACAGGTATGTGAGAGGGACCCTGAGTTTGTGGCCTCAAGTGGAATGGACACCGAGATGCTCTGACTCGAAGTAAGGCCGGATATCCCTGCAGTGAATTGACTGCAGGCTCGTCTTGCATCACCCAAGGTGAAGGGATGTCTGAATCCCCTGTGGAGATGACAGAGAAAGACCGAGTTCTCCGCCTCATCGCGAGCGGAGGCCTCACATCCTTTGAAAACTCGAGAGGTCCGCGGAGATCAATGCTTCCAAAGGAGACGATGCCTGACACCTCTTGAAAGTGGAAAGGAGTCCCAGGATCCCTGTGGAACGTGGAAAGGGACCCTGGGTCTCCCGCCTCACGTGGAGATGCCTCCCAATTGCCATGCCAAGAATCGAGGAGAATCCCGAGGTGTCCCTCGCACCTAGGCAGGAGTCCTGACGTCGCGGAACAAACACTTGTCTGGAAGGGCCCTCCCCGTCGTAACTCGAGAATATACCCCAGGTTCCGGCCGCAACTCGAGAAAAACCATGAGACTTCCCCCTCGCCGCGACATGAGGCCAGATTCCCCTGGACTGCGTGCGGAGCAATTCCGTGTTGCACATCAAACGTGAAAGGAGACTTGATTTCCTTGATGGCACTCCAGAGAAAACCCAAGATCACTACCTCAAGCCTAGAGGGATCCTGAGGTCACTGGAGCAAAACGAAAGGGCTCCGTGGACCCCAAATCAACTCGAGATAAGAGCTTAGTCCCTGGCTTCGACTCAAGAGGAATACCAACTTTCCACAAGCACCTCAAGAGGAGGCTTCTCTCAGCTACAGGTATGTGAGAGGGACCCTGAGTTTGTGGCCTCAAGTGGAATGGACACCGAGATGCTCTGACTCGAAGTAAGGCCGGATATCTCTGCAATGAATTGAATGCAGGCTCGTCTTGCATCTCCCAAGACGAAGGGATGTCTGAATCCCCTGTGGAGATGACAGAGAAAGACCGAGTACTCCGCCTCATCGCGAGCGGAGGCCTCACATCCTTTGAAAACTCGAGAGGTCTGCGGAGAGCAGTACCTCGGAAGGAGACGATGCCTGACTCCTCTTGAAAATGGATAGGAGTCCCAGGATCCCTGTGGCACGTGGAAAGGGACCCTGGGTCTCCCGCCTCACGTGGAGATGCCTCCCAATTGTCATGCCAAGAATCGAGGAGAATCCCGAGGTGTCCCTCGCACCTAGGCAGGAGTCCTGACGTCGCTGAACAAACACGTGTCTGGAAGGGCCCTCCCCGTCGTAACTCGAGAATATACCCCAGGTTCCGCCCACAACTCGAGAAAAACCATGAGACTTCACCCTCGCCGCGAGATGAGGCCCGATTCCCCTGCACTGCGTGCAGAGCAATTCTGTGTTCTACATCAAACGTGAAAGGAGCCTTGATTTCCTTGATGGCACTCCAGAGAAAACCCAAGATCACTGTCTCAAGTCTAGAGGGATCCTGATGTCACAGGAGCAACACGAAATTTCTGCGTGGACCCCAAATCAACTCGAGATGAGAGCTTAGTCCCTGGCTTCGACTCAAGAGGAATACCAACTTTGCACAAGCACCTCAAGAGGAGGCTTCTCTCAGCTACAGGTATGTGAGAGGGACCCTGAATTTGTTGCCTCAAGTGGAATGGACACCGAGATGCTCTGACTCGAAGTAAGGCCGGATATCCCTGCAGTGAATTGAATGCAGGCTCGTCTTGCATTTCCCAAGACGAAGGGTTGTCTGAATCCCCTGTGGAGACCACAGAGAAAGACCTATTTCTCCGCCTCATCGCGACCGGAGGCCTCACATCCTTTGAAAACTCGAGTGGTCCGGGGAGATCAATGCTTCCAAAGGAGACGATGCCTGACTCCTCTTGAAATGGTTAGAATTCCCAGGATCCCTGTCCACATGTACGGGGACCCTGGGTCTCCCGCTTCACATGGAGACGTGAGCCAATTGCCATGCCAAGGCTCGAGGAGAATCCCGAGGTGTCCCTCGCACCTAGGCAGGAGTCCTGACGTCGCTGAACAAACACGTGTCTGGAAGGGCCCTCCCCATCCTAACTCGAGAATATACCCCAGGGTCCGGCCGCAACTCGAGAAAAACCATGAGACTTCCCCCTCGCCACGAGATGAGGCCCGATTCCCCTGCACTGCGTGCAGAGCAATTCCGTGTTCGATATCAAACAGGAAAGGAGCCTTGATTTCCTTGATGGCACTCCAGAGAAAACCCAAGATCACTGTCTCAAGTCTAGAGGGATCCTGAGGTCACTGGAGCAACAAGAAAGGGCTCCGTGGACCCCAAATCAACTCGAGATGAGAGCTTAGTCCCTGGCTTCGACTCAAGAGGAATACCAACTTTCCACAAGCACCTCAAGAGGAGGCTTCTCTCAGCTACAGGTATGTGAAAGGGACCCTGAGTTTGTGGCCTCAAGTGGAATGGACACCGAGATGCTCTGACTCGAAGTAAGGCCGGATATCCCTGCAGTGAATTGAATGCAGGCTCGTCTTGCATCTCCCAAGACGAAGGGATGTCTGAATCCCCTGTGGAGACCACAGAGAAAGACCTAGTCCTCCGCCTCATTGCGACCGGAGGCCTCCCATCCTTTGAAAACTCCAGAGGTCTGCGGAGATCAATGCTTCCAAGGGAGTCGATGCCTGACTCTTCTTGAAAATGGATAGGAGTCCCAGAATCCCTGTGGCACGTGCAAAGGGACCCTGGGTCTCCCGCCTCACGTGGAGACGCGTCTCAATTGCCATGACAAGACTCGAGGAGAATCCCGAAGTGTCCCTCGCACCTAGGCAGGAGTCCTGACGTCGCTGAACTAACACGTGTCTGGAAGGGCCCTCCCCGTTGTAACTCGAAAATATACCCCAGGTTCCGGCCGCAACTCGAGAAAAACCATGAGACTTCCCCCTCGCCGCGAGATGAGGCCCGATTCCCCTGCACTGCGTGCAGAGCAATTCCGTGTTCTACATCAAACGTGAAAGGAGCCTTGATTTCCTTGATGGCACTCCAGAGAAAACCCAAGATCACTGTCTCAAGTCTAGAGGGATCCTGATGTCACTGGAGCAACACGAAATTTCTGCGTGGACCCCAAATCAACTCGAGATGAGAACTTAGTCCCTGGCTTCGACTCAAGAGGAATACCAACTTTCCACAAGCACCTCAAGAGGAGGCTTCTCTCAGCTACAGGTATGTGAGAGGGACCCTGAGTTTGTGGCCTCAAGTAGAATGGACACCGAGATGCTCTGACTCGAAGTAAGGCCGGATATCCCTGCAGTGAATTGACTGCAGGCTCGTCTTGCATCACCCAAGGCGAAGGGATGTCTGAATCCGCTGTGGAGACCACAGAGAAAGACCTAGTCCTCCGCCTCATCGCGATCGGAGGCCTCACATCCTTTGAAAACTCGAGAGGTCCAGGGAGATCAATGCTTCCAAAGGAGACGATGCCTGACTCCTCTTGAAAATGATTAGAATTTCCAGGATCCCTGTCCACATGTACGGGGACCCTGGGTCTCCCGCTTCACGTGGAAACGCGAGCCAATTGCCATGCCAAGGCTCGAGGAGAATCCCGAGGTGTCCCTCGCACCTAGGCAGGAGTCCTGACGTCGCTGAACAAACACGTGTCTGGAAGGGCCCTCCCCATCGTAACTCGAGAATATACCCCAGGGTCCAGCCGCAACTCGATAAAAACCATGAGACTTCCCCCTCGCCGCGAGATGAGGCCCCATTCCCCTGCACTGCGTGCAGAGCAATTCCGTGTTCCATATCAAACGTGAAAGGAGCCTTGATTTCCTTGATGGCACTCCAGAGAAAACCCAAAATCACTGTCTCAAGTCTAGAGGGATCCTGAGGTCACTGGAGCAACACGAAAGGGCTCCGTGGACCACAAATCAACTCGAGATGAGAGCTTAGTCCCTGCCTTCGACTCAACTGGGATACCAACTTTCCACAAGCACCTCAAGAGGAGGCTTCTCTCAGCTACAAGTATGTGAGAGCGACCCTGAGTTTGTGGCCTCAAGTGGAATGGACACCGACATGCTCTGACTCGAAGTAAGGCGTGATATCCCTGCAGTGAATTGAATGCAGGCTTGTCTTGCATCTCCCAAGATGAAGGGATGTCTGAATCCCCTGTGGAGACCACAGAGAAAGACCTAGTTCTCCACCTGTTCGCGACCGGAGGCCTCACGTCCTTCGAAAATTCGAGAGGTCCCCGGAGATCAAAGCTTCCAAAGGAGACGATGCCTGACTCCTCTTGAAAATGGATAGGAGTCCCAGGATCCCTGTGGCACGTGGATAGGGTCCCTGGGTCTCCCGCCTCACATGGAAACCCGTCCCAATGGCCATGCCAAGACTCGAGGAGAATCCCGAGGTTTCCCTCGCACCTAGGCAGGAGTCCTGACGTCGCTGAACAAACACGTGTCTGGAAAGGCCCTCCCAGTCGTAACTCGAGAATATACCCCAGGTTCCGGCCGCAACTCGAGAAAAAGCATGCGACTTCCCGTCGCCACGAGATGAGGCCTGATTCCCCTGCACTGCGTGCAGAGCAATTCCGTGTTCCACATCAAACGTAAAAGGAGCCTTGATTTCCTTGATGGCACTCCAGAGAACACCCAAGATCACTATCTCAAGTCTAGAGGGATCCTGAGGTCACTGTAGCAACACTAACGGGCTCCGTGGACCCCAAACCAAGTCGAGATGAGAGCTTCTTCCCTGGCTTCGACTCAAGAGGAATACTCACTTTCCAGAAGTACCTCAAGAGGAGGCTTCTCTCAGCTACAGGTATGAGAGAGGGACCCTGAGTTTGTGGCCTCAAGTGGAATGGACACCGAGATGCTCTGACTCGAAGTAAGTCAGGATATCCCTGCAGTGAATTGAATGCAGGCTCCTCTATATCTCCCAAGACGAAGGGATGTCTGAATCCCCACTGGAGACCACAGAGAAAGACCTATTTCTACGCCTCATCGCGACAGGAGGCCTCACGTCCTTTGAAAACTCGAGACTTCCGCGGAGATCAATGCTTCCAAAGGAGACGATGCCTGAGTCCTCTTGAAAATGGATAGGAGTCCCAGGATCCCTGTGGCACTTGGAAAGCGACCCTGGGTCTCCCGCCTCACGTGGAGACGCGTCCCAATGGCCATGCCAAGACTCGAGGAGAATCCCGACTTGTCCCTCACACCTAGGCAGGAGTCCTGGCGTCCCTGAACAAACACGTGTCTGGAAGGGCCCTCCCCGTCGAAACGCGAGAATATACCCCAGGTTCCGGCCGCAACTTGAGAAAAACCATGAGACTTTCCCCTCGCCGCGAGATGAGGCCCGATTCCCCTGCACTGCGTGCAGAGCAATTCCGTGTTCCACATCAAACATGAAAGGAGCCTTGATTTCCTTGATGGCACTCCAGAGAACACCCAAGATCACTGTCTCAAGTCTAGAGGGATCCTGAGGTCACTGTAGCAACAAGAAAGAGCTCCCTGGACCCCAAATCAACTCGAGATGAGAGCCACGTCCCTGGCTTCAGCTCAAGAGGAATACCCACTTTCCACAAGCACCTCAAGAGGAGGTTTCTCTCAGCTACAGGTATGTGAGAGGGACCCTGAGTTTGTGGCCTCAAGTGGAATGGACACCGAGATGCTCGGATCGAAGGAAGGCCGGATATCCGTGCAGTGAATTGAATGCAGGCTCGTCTTGCATCTCCCACGACGAAGGGATGTCTGAATCCCCTGTGGGGACCACAGAGAAAGACCTAGTTCTCCACCTCATCGCGACCGGAGGCCTCACATCCTTTGAAAACTCGAGAGGTCCGCAGAGATCAATGCTTCCAAAGGAGACGATGCCTGACTCCTCTTGAAAATGGATAGGAATCCCAGGATCCCTGTGGCACGTGGAAAGGGACCCTGGGTCTCCCGCCTCACCTGGAGACGCGTCCCAATGGCCATGCCAAGACTCGAGGAGAATCCCGAGGTGTCCCTCGCACCTAGGCAGGAGTCCTGACGTCGCTGAACAAACACGTGTCTGGAAGGGCCCTCCCCGTCGTAACTCGAGAATATACCCCAGGTTCCGGCCGCAACTCGAGAAAAACCATGAGACTTCCCCCTCGCCGCGAGATGAGGCCCGATTCCCCTGCACTGCGTGCAGAGCAATTCCGTGTTCCACATCAAACATGAAAGGAGCCTTGATTTCCTTAACGGCACTCCAGAGAACACCCAAGATCCCTGTCTCAATCTAGAGGGATCCTGAGGTCACTGTAGCAACAATAACGGGCTCCGTGAACCCCAAATCAACTCGAGATGAGAGCTTCTTCCCTAGCTTCGACTCAAGAGGAATACCCACTTTCCACAAGCACCTCAAGAGGAGGTTTCTCTCAGCTACAGGTATGTGAGAGTGACCCTGAGTTTGTGGCCTCAATTGGAATGGACACTGAGATGCTCTGACTCGAAGGAAGGCCGGATATCCCTGCAGTGAATTGAATGCAGGCTCGTCTTGCATCTCCCACGATGGAGGGATGTCTGAATCCCTTGTGGAGACCACAGAGAAAGACCTAGTTCTCCACCTCATCGCGCCCGGAGGCCTCACGTCCTTTCAAAACTCGAGAGTTCCGCGGAGATCAATGCTTCCAAAGGAGACAATGCCTGACTCCTCTTGAAAATGGATAGGAGTCCCAGGATCCCTGTGGCACGTGGAAAGGGACACTATGTCTCCCGCCTCACGTGGAGACCCGTCCCAATGGCCATGCCAAGACTCGAGGAAAATCCCAAATTGTCCCTCGCACCTAGGCAGGAGTCCTGACGTCGCTGAACAAACACGTGACTGGAAGGGCCCTCCCCGTCGTAACTCGAGAATATACCCCAGGTTCCGGCCGCAACTCGAGAAAAACCATGAGACTTCCCCCTCGCCGCGAGATGAGGCCCGATTCCCCTGGACTGCGTGCAGAGCAATTCCGTGTTCCACATCAAACATGAAAGGAGCCTTGATTTCCTTGATGGCACTCCAGAGAACACCCAAGATCACTGTCTGAAGTCTAGAGGGATCCTGAGGTCACTGTAGCAACACAAAAGGGCTCCGTGGACGCCAAATCAACTCGAGATGAGAGCCACATCCCTGGCTTCGACTCAAGATGAATACCCACTTTCCACAATCACCTCAAGAGGAGGCTTCTCTCAGCTAAAGGTATGTGAGAGGGACCCTGAGATTGTGGCCTCAAGTGGAATGGACACCGAGATGCTCTGACTCGAAGGAAGGCCGGATATCACTGCAGTGATTTTTATGTAGGCTCGTCTTGCATCTCCCACGACGAAGGGATGTCTGAATCCCCTGTGGAGACCACAGAGAAAGACCTAGTTCTCCGCCTCATCGCGACCAGAAGCCTCACGTCCTTTGAAAACTCGAGAGGTCCGCGGAGATCAATGCTTCCAAACGAGACGATGCCTGACTCCGCTTGAAAATGAATAAGAGTCCCAGGATCCCTGTGGCACGTGGAAAGGGAACCTGGTTATCCCGCTTCACGTGGAGACGCATCCCAATGGCCATGACAAGACTCGCGGAGAATCCCGTGGTGTTCCTCGCATCTAGGCAGGAGTCCTGATGTCCTGAACAAACACGTGTCTGGAAGGGCCCTCCCCGTCGTAACTCGAGAATATACACCAGGTTCCGGCCGCTACTCGAGAAAAACCATGAGACTTCCCCCTCGCAGCGAGATGAGGCCCGATTCCCCTGCACTGCGTGCAGAGCAATTCCGTGTTCCACATCAAACAGGAAAGGAGCCTTGATTTCCTTAATGGCACTCCAGAGAAGACCCAAGATCACTGTCTCAATCTAGAGGGATCCTGAGGTCACAGTAGCAACACGAAAGGGCTCCGTGAACCCCAAATCAACTCGAGATGAGAGCTTCTTCCCTAGCTTCGACTCAAGAGGAATACGCACTTTCCACAAGCACCTCAAGAGGAGGCTTCTCTCAGCTACAGGTATGTGAGAGGGACCCTGAGTTTGTGGCCTCAAGTGGAATGGACACCGAGATGCTCTGACTCGAAGGAAGGCCGGATATCCCTGCATTGAATTGAATGCAGGCTCGTCTTGCATCTCCCACGACGAAGGAATGTCTGAATCCCTTCTGGAGACCACAGAGAAAGACCTAGTTCTCTGCCTCATCGCGACCGGAGGCCTCACATCCATTGAAACCTCGAGAGGTCCGCGGAGATCAATGTTTCCAAAGGAGACGATGCCTGACTCCATTTGAAAATGGATAGGAGTCCCAGGATCCCTGTGGCACGTGGAAAAGGACCCTGGGTCTCCCACCTCACGTGGAGACACGTCCCAAAGGCCATGCCAAGACTTGAGGAGAATCCCGAGGTGTCGCTCGCACCTAGGCAGGAGTCCTGACGTCGCTGAAGAAACACGTGTCTGGAAGGGCCCTCCCCGTCGTAACTCGAGAATATACCCCAGGTTCCGCCCGCAACTCGATAAAAACCATGAGACTTCCCCCTCGCCGCGAGATGAGGCCCGATTCCCCTGCACTGCGTGCAGAGCAATTCCGTGTTCCACATCAAACATGAAAGGAGCCTTGATTTCCTTGATGGCACTCCAGAGAACACCCAAGATCACTGTCTCAAGTCTAGAGGGATCCTGAGGTCACTGTAGCAACACAAAAGGGCTCCGTGGACCCCAAATCAACTCGAGATGAGAGCTTCGTCCCTGGCTTCGACTCAAGAGGAATACCCACTTTCTACAAGCACCTCAAGAGGAGGCTTCTCTCATCTACAGGTATGTGAGAGGGACCCTGAATTTGTGGCCTCAAGTGGAATGCACACCGAGATGCTCTGACTCGAAAGAAGGCCGGATATCCCTGCAGTGAATTGAATGCAGGCTCTTCTTGCATCTCCCACAACGAAGGGATGTCTGAATCCCCTGTGGAGACCACAGAGAAAGACCTAGTTCTCCGCCTCATCGCGACCGGAGTCCTCACGTCCTTTGAAAACTCGAGAGGTCCGCGGAGATCAATACTTCCGAAGGAGACGATGCCTGACTCCTCTTGAAAATGGATAGGAGTCCCAGGATCCCTGTGGCACGTGGAAAGCGACCCTGGGTCTCCCGCCTCACGAGGAGACACGTCCCAATGGCCATGCCAAGACTCGAGGAGAATCCCAAGGTGTCCCTCGCACCTAGGCAGGAGTCCTGACGTTGCTGAACAAACACGTGTCTGGAAGGGCCCTCCCCATCGTAACTCGAGAATATACCCCAGGTTCCGGCCGCAACTCGAGAAAAACCATGAGACTTCCCCATCGCCGCGAGATGAGGCCCGATTCCCCTGCACTGCGTGCAGAGCAATGCCGTGTTCCACATCAAACATGAAAGGAGCCTTTATTTCCTTAATGGCACTCCAGAGAACAGCCAAAATCACTGTCTCAAGTCTAGAGGGATCCTGAGGTCACTGTAGCAACACGAAAGGGCTCCGTCGACCCCAAGTCAACTCGAGATGAAAGCTTAGTCCTTGGCCTCGACTCAAGAGGAACACCAACTTTCCACAAGCACCTCAAGAGGAGGCTTCTCTCAGCTACAGGTATGTGAGAGGGCCCCTGAGTTTGTTTCCTCAAGTGGAATGGAAACCGAGATGCTCTGACTCGAAGTAAGGCCGGATATCCCTGCAGTGAATTGAATGCAGGGTCGTCTTGCATCTCCCAAGACGAAGGGATGTCTGAATTCCCTGTGAAGACCACAGAGAAAGACCTACTTCTCCGCCTCATCGCAACCGGAGGCCTCACATTGTTTGAAAACTCGAGAGGTCCACGGAGATCAATGCTTCCAAAGGAGACGATGCCTGACTCCGCTTGAAAATGGATAGGAGTCCCAGGATCCCTGTGACAGGTGGAAAGGGACCCTTGGTTTCCCGCCTCACGTGGAGACGCGTCCCAATTGCCATGCCAAGACTCGAGGAGAATCCCGAGGTGTCCCTCTCACCTAGTCAGGAATCCTGAGGTCGCTGAACAAACACGTGTCTGGAAGGGCCCTCCCCGTCGTAAGTCGAGAATATACCCCAGGTTCCAGCCGCAACTCGAGCAAAACAATGAGACTTCCCCCTCGCCGCGAGATGAGGCCCGATTTCCCTGCACTGTGTGCAGAGCAATTCCGTGATCCACATGAAACAGGAAAGGAGGCTTGATTTCCTTGATGACACTCCAGACAAAAAGCAAGATCACTGTCTCAAGTCTAGAGGGATCCTGAGGTCACTGTAGAAATGCAAAAGGGCTCCGTGGACCCCAAATCAACTCGAGATGAGAGCTTAGTCCCTGGCTTCGACTCAAGAGGAATACCAACTTTCCACAAGCACCTCAAGAGGAGGCTTCTCTCAGCTACTGGTATGTGAGAGGGACCCTGAGTTTGTGGCCTCAACTGAAAAGTACACCGAAATGCTCTGACTCGAAGTAAGGCCAGATATCCCTGCAGTGAATTGAATGCAGGCTCGTCTTGCATCTCCCAATACGAAGGGATGTCTGAACCCCTGTGGAGACCACAGAGAAAGACCTAGTTCTCCGCCTCTTCGGGACCGGTGGCCTGACATCCTTTGAAAACTCGAGAGCTCCGCGGAGATCAATGCTTCCAAAGGAGATGATGCCTGACTCCTCTTGAAAATGGATAGGAGTCCCAGGATCCCTGTGGCACGTGGAAACGGACCCTGGGTCTCCAGCCTCAAGGGGAGACGCGTCCCTATTGCCATGTCAAGACTCGAGGAGAATCCCGGGTGTCCATCCCACCTAGGCAGGAGTCCTGACGTTGCTGAACCAACACGTGTCTGGAAGGGCCCTACACGTCGTAACTCGAGAATATACCCCAGGTTCCGGCCGCAACTCGAGAAAAACCATGAGACTTCCCCCACGCCGCGAGATGAGGCCCGATTCCCCTGCATTCTGTGCAGAGCAATTCCGTGTTCCACATCAAACGTGAAAGGAGCCTTGATTTCCTTGATGGCACTCCAGAGAAAACCCAAGATCACTGTCTCAAGTCTAGAGGGATCCTGAGGTCACTGGAGCAACACGAAAGGGCTCCGTGGACCCCAAATCAACTCGAGATGAGAGCTTAGTCCCTGTCTTCGACTCAAGAGGAATACCAACGTTCCACAAGCACCTCAAGCGGAGGCTTCTCTAAGCTACAGGTATGTGAGAGGGACCCTGAGTTTGTGGCCTCAAGTGGAATGGACACCGAGATGCTCTGACTCGAAGTAAGGCCGGATATTCCTGCAGTGAATTTAATGCAGGCTCGTCTTGCATCTCCCAAAACGAAGGGATGTCTGAATCCCCTGAGGAAACCACAGAGAAAGACCTAGTTCTCCGCCTCATCGCGACCGGAGGCCTCACATCCTTTGAAAACTCGAGAGGTCCGTGGAGATCAATGCTTCCAAAGCAGACGATGCCTGACTCCTCTTGAAAACGGATAGGAGTCCCAGGATCCCCGTGGCACGTGGAAAGGGACCCTGGGTCTCCCGCCTCATGTGGAGACGCGTCCCAAATGCCATGCCCAGACTCGTGGAGAATCCCGAGGTGGCCGTCCCACCTAGGCAGGAGTCTTGACGTCGCTGAACAAACACGTGACTGGAACGGCCCTCCCCGTCGTAACTCGAGAATATACCACAGGTTCCAGCCGCAACTCGAGGAAAACCATGAGACTTCCCCTTCGCCGCGAGATGAGGCCCGATTCCCCTGCACTGCGTGCAGAGCAATTCCGTGTTCCACATCAAACATGAAAGGAGGCTTGATTTCCTTGATGGCACTCCAGAGAAAAAGCAAGACCACTGTGTCAAGTCTAGAGGGATCCTGAGGTCACTGGAGAAACACAATAGGGCTCCGTGGACCCAAATCAACTCGAGATGAGAGCTTAGACCCTGGCTTCCACTCAAGAGGAATACCATCTTTCCACAAGCACCTCAAGAGGAGGCTTCTCTCAGCTACAGGTATGTGAGAGGGACCCTGAGTTTGTGGCCTCAAGTGGAATGGACACCGAGATGCTCTGACTCGAAGTAAGGCCGGATATCCCTGCAGTGAATTGAATGCAGGCTCGTCTTGCATCTCCTCAGACGAAGGGATGTCTGAATCCCCTGTGGAGACCACAGAGAAAGAGCTAGTTCTCGGCCTCATCGCGACCAGAGGCCTCACATCCTTTGAAAACTCGAGAGGTCCGCGGAGATCAATGCTTCCAAAGGAGACGATGCCTGACTCCTCTTGAAAATGGAAAGGAGTCCCAGGATCCCTGTGGCACGGGGAAAGGGACCCTGGTTCTCCCGCCTCATGTGGAGACGCGTCCCAATTGCCATGCCAAGACTCGAGGAGAATCCCGAGGTGTCCCTCGCACCAAGGCAGGAGTCCTGACGTCGCTGAACAAACACGTGTATGGAAGGGCAATCCCCGTCGTAACTCGAGAATATACCCCAGGTTCCGGTCGCAACTCGAGAAAAACCATGAGACTTCCCACTCGCAGCGAGATGAGGCCGGATTCTCCTGCACTGCGTGCAGAGCAATTCCGTGTTCCACATCAAACGTGAAAGGAGCCTTGATTTCCTTGATGGCACTCCAGAGAAAACCCAAGATCACTGTCTCAAGTCTAGAGGGATCCTGAGGTCACTGGAGCAACACGGAAGGACTCCGTGGACCCCAAATCAACTCGAGATGAGAGCTTAGTCCCTGGCTTCGACTCAAGAGGAATACCAACTTTTCACAAGCACCTCAAGAGGAGGCTTCTCTCAGCTACAGGTATGTGAGAGGGACCCTGAGTTTGTGGCCTCAAGTGGAATGGACACCGAGATGCTCTGACTCGAAGTAAGGCCGGATATCCCTGCACTGAATTGAATGCAGGCTCGTCTTGCATCTCCCAAGACGAAGGGATGTCTGAATCCCCTGTGGAGACCACAGAGAAAGACCTAGTCCTCCGCCTCAACGCGAACGGAGTCCTCACATCCTTTGAAAACTCGAGAGGTCCGCGGAGATCAATGCTTCCAAAGCAGACGATGCCTGACTCCTCTTGAAAATGGATAGGAGTCCCAGGATCACTGTGGCACGTGGAAAGGGACTCTGGGTCTCCCACCTCACGTGGAGACGCGTCCCAATTGCCATGCCAAGACTCAAGGAGAATCCCGAGGTGTCCCTCGCACTTAGGCAGGAGTCCTGACGTCGCTGAACTAACACGTGTCTGGAAGGGCCCTCCAGGTCGTAACTCGAGAATATACCCCAGGTTCCGGCCGCAACTCGAGAAAAACCATGAGACTTCCCCTTCGCCGTGAGATGAGGCCCAATTCCCCTGCACTGCGTGCAGAGCAATTCCGTGTTCCACATCAAACGTGAAAGGAGCCTTGATTTCCTTGATGGCACTCCAGAGAAAACCCAAGATCACTGTCTCAAGTCTAGAGGGATCCTGAGGTCACTGGAGCAACAAGAAATGGCTCCGTTGACTCCAAATTAACTCGAGATGAGAGCTTATTCCCTGGCTTCGACTCAAGATGAATACCAACTTTCCACAAGCACCTCAAGAGGAGGCTTCTCGCAGCAACAGGTATGTGAGAGGGACCCTGAGTTTGTGGCCTCAAGTGGAATGGACACCGAGATGCTCTGACGCGAAGTAAGGCCGGATATCCCTGCAGTGAATTGAATGCAGGCTCGTCTTGCATCTCCCAAGACGAAGGGATGTCTGAATCCCCTGTGGAGATCACAGAGAAAGACCTAGTCCTCCGCCTCAACGCGAATGGAGGCCTCACATCCATTGAAAACTCAAGAGGTCCACGGATATCAATGCTTAAAAAGGAGACGATGCCTGACTCCTCTTGAAAATGGATAGGAGTCCCAGGATCCCTGTGGCACGTGGAAAGGGACACTGGGTCTCCAGCCTCACGTGGAGACGCGTCCCAATTGCCATGCCAAGACTCGTGGAGAATCCCGAAGTGTCCCTCGCACCTAGGCAGGAGTCCTGACGTCGCTGAACAAACACGTGTCTGGAAGGGCCCTCCCCGTCGTAACTCGAGAATATACCACAGGTTCCGGCCGCAACTCGAGAAAAACCATGAGACTTCCCCCTCGCCACGAGATGAGGCCCTATTCCCCTGCACTGCGTGGAGAGTAATTCCATGTTCCACATCAAACGTGAAAGGAGCCTTGATTTCCTTGATGGCACTGCAGAGAAAACCCAAGATCACTGTCTCAAGTCTAGAGGGATCCTGAGGTCACTGGAGCAACACGAAAGGGCTCCGTGGACCCCAAATCAACTCGAGATGAGAGCTTAGTCCCTGGCTTCGACTCAAGAGGAATACCAACTTTCCACAAGCACCTCAAGAGGAGGCTTCTCTCAGCTACAGGTATGTGAGAGGGACCCTGAGTTTGTGGCCTCAAGTGGAATGGACACCGAGATGCTCTGACTCGAAGTAAGGCCGGATATCCCTGCAGTGAATTGAATGCAGGCTCGTCCTGCATCTCCCAAGACGAAGGGATGTCTGAATCCCCTGTGGAGACCACAGAGAAAGACCTAGTCCTCCGCCTCAACGCGACCGGAGGCCTCACATCCTTTGAAAACTCGAGAGGTCCGCGGAGATCAATGCTTCCAAAGGAGACGATGCCTGACTCCTCTTGAAAATGGATAGGAGTTCCAGGATCCCTGTGGCACGTGGAAAGGGACCCTGGGTCTCCCGCCTCACGTGGAAACGCGTCCCAATTGCCATGCCAAGACTCGAGGAGAATCCCGAGTTGTCCCTCGCACCTAGGCAGGAGTCCTGACGTTGCTGAACAACCACGTGTCTGGAAGGGCCCTCCCCGTCGTACCTCGAGAATATACACCAGGTTCCGGCCGCAACTCGAGAAAAACCATGAGACTTCCCCCTCGCCGCAAGATGAGGCCCGATTCCCCTGCACTGCGTGCAGAGCAATTCCGTGTTCCACATCAAACGTGAAAGAATCCTGGATTTCCTTGATGGCACTCCAGAGAAAACCCAAGATCACTGTCTCAAGTCTAGAGGGATCCTGAGGTCACTGGAGCAACACGAAAGGGCTCTGTGGACCCCAAATCAACTCGAGATGAGAGCTTAGTCCCTGTCTTCGACTCAAGAGGAATACCAACTTTCCCCAAGCACCTCAACAGGAGGCTTCTCCAGCTACAGGTATGTGAGAGGGACCCTGAGTTTGTGGCCTCAAGTGGAATGGACACCGAGATGCTCTGACTCGAAGTAAGGCCGGATATCCCTGCAGTGAATTGAATGCAGGCTCGTCTTGCATCTCCCAAGACGAAGGGTTGTCTGAATCCCCTGTGGAGACCACAGAGAAAGACCTAGTTCTCCGCCTCATCGAGATCGGAGGCCTCACATCCTTTGAAAACTCGAGAGGGCCGCGGAGATCAATGCTTCCAAAGGAGATGATGCCTGACTCCTCTTGAAAATGGATAGGAGTCCCAGGATCCCGGTGGCACGTGGAAAGGGACCCTGGGTCTCCTGCCTCACGTGGAGACGCGTCCCAATTGCCATGCCAAGATTCGAGGAGAATACCGAGGTGTCCCTCGCACCTAGGCAGGAGTCCTGATATCGCTGAACAAACACGTGTCTGGAAGGGCCCTCCCCGTCGTAACTCGAGAATATACCCCAGGGTCCGGCCGCAACTCGAGAAAAACCATGAGACTTCCCCCTCGCCACGAGATGAGGCCCGATTCCCCTGCACTGCGTGCAGAGCAATTCCGTGTTCCACATCAAACGTGAAAGGAGCCTTGATTTCCTTGATGGCAATCCAGAGAAAACCCAAGATCACTGTCTCAAGTCTAGAGGGATCCTGAGGTCACTGGAGCAACATGAAAGGGCTCCGTGGACCCCAAATCAACTCGAGATGAGAGCTGAGTCCTTGGCTTCGACTCAAGAGGAATACCAACTTTCCACAAGCACGTCAAGAGGAGGCTTCTCCAGCTACAGGTATGTGAGAGGGACCCTGAGTTTGTGGCCTCAAGTTGAATGGACACCGAGATGCTTTGACTCGAAGTAAGGCCGGATATCTCTGCAGTGAATTGAATGCAGGCTCCTCTTGCATCTCCCAAGACGAAGGTATGTCTGAATCCCCTGTGGAGACGACAGAGAAAGACCTAGTTCTCCGCCTCATCGAGACAGGAGGCCTCACATCCTTTGAAAACTCGAGAGGTCCGCGGAGATCAAAGCTTCCAAAGGAGACAATGCCTGACTCCTCTTGAAAATGGATAGGAGTCCCAGGATCCCTGTGGCACGTGGAAAGGGACCCTGGGTCTCCCGCCTCACGTGGAGACACGTCCCAATTTCCATGCCAAGATTCGAGGAGAATACCGAGGTGTCCCTTGCACCTAGGCAGGAGTCCTGACGTCGCTGAACAAACACGTGTCTGGAAGGGCCCTCCCCATCGTAACTCGAGAATATACCTCAGGTTCCGGCCGCAACTCGAGAAAAACCATGAGACTTCCCCCTCGCCACGAGATGAGGACCGATTCCCCTGCACTGCGTGCAGAGCAATTCCGTGTTCCACATCAAACGTGAAAGGAGCCTTGATTTCCTTGATGGCACTCCAGAGAAAACCCAAGATCACTGTCTCAAGTCTAGAGGGATCCTGAGGTCACTGGAGCAACACGAAAGGGCTCCATGGACCCCAAATCAACTCGAGATGAGAGCTTAGTCCCTGGCTTCGACTCAAGAGGAATACCAGCTTTCCACAAGCACCTCAAGAGGAGGCTTCTCTCAGCTACAGGTATGTGAGTGGGACCCTGAGTTTGTGGCCTCAAGTGGAATGGCACCGAGATGCTCTGACTCGAAGTAAGGCCGGATATCCCTGCAGTGAATTGAATGCAGGCTCGTCTTGCATCTCCCAAGACGAAGGGATGTCTGAATCCCCTGTGGAGACCACAGAGAAAGACCTAGTTCTCCGCCTCATCGCGACCGGACTCCTCACATCCTTTGAAAACTCGAGAGGTCCGCGGAGATCAATGCTTCCAAAGGAGAGGATGCCTGACTCCTCTTGAAAATGGATAGGAGTCCCAGGATCCCTGTGGCACGTCGAAAGGGACCCTGGATCTCCCGCCTCACGTATAGACGCGTCCCAATTGCCATGCCAAGACTCGAGGAGAATTCCTAGGTGTCCCTCACACCTAGGCAGGAGTCCTGAGGTCGCTGAACAAACACGTGTCTGGAAGGGCCCTCCCCGTCGTAACTCGAGAATATAAATCAGGTTCCGGCCGCAACTCGAGAAAAAATATGAGACTTCCCCCTCGCCACGAAATGAGGCCCGATTCCCCTGCACTGCGTGCAGAGCAATTCCGTGTTCCACATCAAACGTGAAAGGAGCCTTGATTTCCTTGATGGCACTCCAGAGAAAACCCAAGATCACTGTCTCAAGTCTAGAGGGATCCTGAGGTCACTGGAGCAACACGAAAGGGCTCCGTGTACCCCAAATCAACTCGAGATGAGAGCTTAGTCCCTGGCTTCGACTCAAGAGGAATACCAACTTTCCACAAGCACCTCAAGAGGAGGCTTTTCTCAGCTACAGGTATGTGAGAGGGACCCTGAGTTTGTGGCCTCAAGTGGAATGGACACCGAGATGCTCTGACTTGAAGTAAGGCCGGATATCACTGCAGTGAATTGAATGCAGGCTCGTCTTGCATCTCCCAAGACGAAGGGATCTCTGAATCCCCTGTGGAGACCACAGAGAAAGACCTAGTCCTCCGCCTCATCGAGACAGGAGGCCTCACATCCTTTGAAAACTCGAGAGGTCCGCGGAGATCAATGCTTCCAAAGGAGACGATGCCTGACTCCTCTTGAAAATGGATAGGAGTCCCAGGATACCTGTGGCACGCGGAAAGGGACACTGGGTCTCCCGCCTCACATGGAGACGCCTCCCAATTGCCATGCCAAGACTTGAGGAGAATCCCGAGGTGTCCCTCGCACCTAGGCAGGATTCCTGACGTCGCTGAACAAACACGTGTCTGGAAGTGCCCTCCCCGTCGTAACTCGAGAATATACCCCAGGTTCCGGCCGCAACTCAAAAAAAACCATGAGACTTCCCCCTCGCCGCGAGATGAGGCCCGATTCCCCTGTACTGCGTGCAGAGCAATTCCGTGTTCCACATCAAACGTGAAAGGAGCCTTGATTTCCTTGATGGCACTCCAGAGAAAACCCAAGATCACTGTCTCAAGTCTAGAGGGATCCTGAGGTCACTGGAGCAACACGAAAGTGCTCCGTGGACCCCAAATCAACTTGAGATTAGAGCTTAGTCCTTGGCTTCACCTCAAGAGGAATACCAACTTTCCACAAGCACCTCAAGAGGAGGCATCTCTCAGCTACAGGTATGTGAGAGGGACCCTGAGTTTGTGGCCTCAAGTGGAATGAACACCGAGATGCTCTGACTCGAAGTAAGGCCGGATATCCCTGCAATGAATTGAATGCAGGCTCGTCTTGCATCTCCCAAGACGAAGGGATGTCTGAATCCCCTGTGGAGACCACAGAGAAAGACCTAGTCCTCCGCCTCAACGCGAACGGAGGCCTCACATCCTTTGAAAACTCGAGAGGTCCGCGGAGATCAATGCTTCCAAAGGAGACGATGCCTGACTCCTCTTGAAAATGGATAGGAGTCCCAGGATCCATGTGGCATGTGGAAAGGGACCCTGGGTCTCCCGCCTCAGGTGGAGACGCGTCCCAATTGCCATGCCAAGACTCGAGGAGAATCCCGAGGTGTCCCTCGCACCTAGGCAGGAGTCCTGACGTCGCTGAACAAACACGTGTCTGGAAGGGCCCTCCCCGTCGTAACTCGAGAATATACCCCATGTTCCGGCCGGAACTCAAGAAAAACCATGAGACTTCCCCCTCGCCGCGAGATGAGGCCCGATTCCCCTGCACTGCGTGCAGAGCAATTCCGTGTTCCACATCAAATGTGAAAGGAGCCTTGATTTCCTTGATGGCACTCCAGAGAAAACCCAAGATCACTGTTTCAAGTCTAGAGGGATCCTGAAGTAACTGGAGTAACACGAAAGGGCTCCGTGGACCCCAAATTAACTCAAGATGAGAGCTTAGTCCCTGGCTTCGACTCAAGAGGAATACCAACTTTCCACAAGCACCTCAAGAGGAGGCTTCTCCAGCTACAGGTATGTGAGAGGGACCCTGAGTTTGTGGCCTCAAGTGGAATGGACACCGAGATGCTCTGACTCGAAGTAAGGCCGGATATCCCTGCAGTGAATTGAATGCAGGCTCGTCTTGCATCTCCCAAGACGAAGGGATGACTGAATCCCCTCTGGAGACCACAGAGAAAGACCTAGTTCTCCGCCTCATCACGACCGGAGGCCTGACATCCTTTGAAAACTCGAGAGGTCCGCGCAGAACAATGCTTCCAAAGGAGACGATGCCTGACTCCTCTTGAAAATGGATAGGAATCCCAGGATCCCTGTGGCACGTGGAAAGGGACCCTGGGTCTCCCGCCTCACGTGGAGACGCGTCCCAATTGCCATGCCAAGACTCGAGGAGAATCCCGAGGTGTCCCTCACACCTAGGCAGGATTCCTGACGTCGCTGAACAAACACGTGTCTGGAAGGGCCCTCCCCGTCATAACTCGAGAATATAAATCAGGTTCCGGCCGCAACTCGAGAAAAAATATGAGACTTCACCCTCGCCACGAAATGAGGCCCGATTCCCCTGCACTGCGTGCAGAGCAATTCCGTGTTTCACATCAAACGTGAAAGGAGCCTTGATTTCCTTGATGGCACTCCAGAGAAAACCCAAGATCACTGTCTCAAGTCTAGAGGGATCCTGAGGTCACTGGAGCAACACGAAAGGGCTCCGTGGACCCCAAATCAACTCGAGATGAGAGCTTAGTCCCTGGCTTCGACTCAAGAGGAATACCAACTTTCCACAAGCACCTCAAGAGGAGGCTTTTCTCAGCTACAGGTATGTGAGAGGGACCCTGAGTTTGTGGCCTCAAGTAGAATGGACACCGAGATGCTCTGACTTGAAGTAAGGCCGGATATCACTGCAGTGAATTGAATGCAGGCTCGTCTTGCATCTCCCAAGACGAAGGGATCTCTGAATCCCCTGTGGAGACCACAGAGAAAGACCTAGTTCTCCGCCTCATCGGGACAGGAGGCCTCACATCCTTTGAAAACTCGAGAGGTCCGCAGAGATCAATGCTTCCAAAGGAGACGATGCCTGACTCCTCTTGAAAATGGATAGGAATCCCAGGATCCCTGTGGCACGCGGAAAGGGACACTGGGTCTCGCGCCTCACGTGGAGACGCGTCCCAATTGCCATGCCAAGAATCGAGGAGAATCCCGAGGTGTCCCTCGCACCTAGGCAGGAGTCCTGACGTCGCTGAACAAACACGTGTCTGGAAGGGCCCTCCCCGTCGTAACTCGAGAATATACCCCAGGTTCCGTCCACAACTCGAGAAAAACCATGAGACATCCCCCTCGCCGCGAGATGAGGCCCCATTCACCTGCACTGCGTGCAGAGCAATTCCATGTTCCACATCAAACGTGAAAGGAGCCTTGATTTCCTTGATGGCACTCCAGAGAAAACCCAAGATCACTGTCTCAAGTCTAGAGGGATCCTGAGGTCAGTGGAGCAACACGAAAGGGCTCCGTGGACCCCAAATCAACTCGAGATGAGAGCTTAGTCCCTGGCTTTGTCTCAAGGGGAATGCCAACTTTCCACAAGCACCTCAAGAGGAGGCTTCTCTCAGCTACAGGTATGTGAGAGGGACCCTGAGTTTGTGGCCTCAAGTGGAATGGACACCGAGATGCTCTGACTCGAAGTAAGGCCGGATATCCCTGCAGTTAATTGAATGCAGGCTCGTCTTGCATCTCCCAAGACGAAGGGATGTCTGAATCCCCTGTGGAGACCACAGAGAAAGACCTAGTCCTCCGCCTCAACGCGACCGGAGGCCTCACATCCTTTGAAAACTCGAGAGGTCCGTGGAGATCAAGGCTTCCAAAGGAGACGATGCCTGACTCCTCTTGAAAATGGATAGGAGTCCCAGGATCCCTGTGGCACGTGGAAAGGGACCCTGGGTCTCCCGCTTCACGTGGAGACGCGTCCCAATTGCCATGAAAAGACTCGAGGAGAATCCCGAGGAGTCCCTCGCACCTAGGCAGGAGTCCTGACGTCGCTGAACAAACACGTGTCTGGAAAGGCCCTCCCCGTCGTAACTCGAGAATATACCCCAGGTTCCGGCCGCAACTCGAGAAAAACCATGAGACTTCCCCCTCGCCACGACATGAGGCCCGATTCCCCTGCACTGCGTGCAGAGCAATTCCGTGTTCCACATCAAACCTGAAAGGAGCCTTGATTTCCTTGATGGCACTGCAGAGAAAACCCAAGATCACTGTCTCAAGTCTAGAGGGATCCTGAGGTCACAGGAGCAACACGAAAGGGCTCCGAGGACCCCAAATCAACTCGTGATGAGAGCTTAGTCCCTGGCTTCGACTCAAGAGGAACACCAACTTTCCACAAGCACCTCAAGAGGAGGCTTCTCTCAGCTACAGGTATGTGAGAGGGACCCTGAGTTTGTGGCCTCAAGTGGAATGGACACCGTGATGCTCTTACTCGAAGTAAGGCCGGATATCCCTGCATTGAATTGAATGGAGGCTCGTCTTGCATCTCCCAAGACGAAGGGATGTCTGAATCCCCTGTGGAGACGACAGAGAAAGACCTAGTCCTCCGCCTCATCGCGACCGGAGGCCTCACATCCTTTGAAAACTCGAGAGGTCTGCGCAGATCAATGCTTCCAAAGGAGACGATGCCTGACTCCTCTTGCAAATGGATAGAAGTCCCAGGATCCCTGTGGCACGTGGAAAGGGACACTGGGTCTCGCGCCTCACGTGGAGCCGCGTCCCAATACCATGCCAAGACTCGAGGAGAATCCCGAGGTGTCTCTCGCACCTAGGCAGGAGTCCTCACGTCGCTGAACAAACACGTGTCTGGAAGGGCCCTCCCCGTTGTAACTCGAGAATATACCCCAGGTCCCCGCCGCAACTCCAGAAAAACCATGAGACTTCCCCCTCGCCTCGAGATGAGGCCCGATTCCCCTGCACTGCGTGCAGAGCAGTTTCGTGTTCCACATCAAACGTGAAAGGAGCCTTGATTTCCTTGATAGCACTCCAGAGAAAACCCAAGATCACTGTCTCAAGTCTAGAGGGATCCTGAGGTCACTGGAGCAACACGAAAGGGCTCCGTGGACCCCAAATCAACTCGAGATGAGACCTTAGTCCTTGGCTTCGAATCAAGAGGAATATCAACTTTCCACAAGCACCTCAAAAGGAGGATTCTCTCAGCTACAGGTATGAGAGAGGGACCCTGAATTTGTGGCCTCAAGTGGAATGAACAACGAGATGCTCTGACTCGAAGTAAGGCCGGATATCCCTACAGTGAATTGAATGCAGGATCGTCTGGCATCTCCAAGACGAAGGGATGTCTGAATCCCCTGTTGAGACCAGAGAGAAAGACCTAGTTCTCCGCCTCATCGCGACTGGAGGCCTCACATCCTTTGAAAACTCGAGAGGTCCGCGGAGATCAATGCTTCCAAAGGAGATGATGCCTGACTCCTCTTGAAAATGGATAGGAGTCCCAGGATCCCTGTGGCACGTGGAAAGGGAACCTGGGTCTCCCGCCTCACGTGGAGACGCGTCCCAATTGCCATGCCAAGACTCGAGGACAATCCCGAGTTGTCCCTCGCACCTAGGCAGGAGTCCTGACATCGCTGAACAAACACGTGTCTGGAAGAGCCCTCCCCATCGTAACTCGAGAATATACCCCAGGTTCCGGCCGCAACTTGAATAAAACCATGAGACTTCCCCCTCGCCGCGAGATGAGGCCTGATTCCCCTGCACTGCATGCAGAGCAATTCCGTGTTCCACATCAAACGTGAAAGGAACCTTCATTTCCTTGATGGCACTCCAGAGAAAACCCAGAGTCACTGTCTGAAGTCTAGAGGGATCCTGAGGTCACTGGAGCAACAGGAAAGGGCTCCATGGACCCCAAATCAACTCGAGATGAGAGCTTAGTCCCTGTCTTCGACTCAAGAGGAATACCAAGTTTCCACAAGCACCTCAAGAAGAGGCTTCTCTCAGCTACATGGATGTGAGAGGTACCCTGAGTTTGTGGCCTCAAGTGGAATGGACACCGAGATGGTCTGACTCGAAGTAAGGCCGGATATCCCTGCAGTGAATTGAATGCAGGCTCGTATTGCATCTCCCAAGACGAAGGGATGTCTGAATGCCCTGTGGAGACCACAGAGAAAGACCTAGTCCTCCGCCTCATGGCGACCGGAGGCCTCACATCCTTTGAAAACTCGAGAGGTCCGCAGAGATCAATGCTTCCAAAGGAGACGATGCCTGACTCCTCTTGAAAATGGATAGGAGTCCCAGGATCCCTGTGGCACGTGGAAAGGGACCCTGGGTCTCCCGCTTCACGTGGAGACGCGTCCCAATTGCCATGACAAGATTCGAGGAGAATCCCGAG
The DNA here is from genome assembly GCF_033118175.1 of Dama dama. Taxonomy (NCBI): domain Eukaryota; kingdom Metazoa; phylum Chordata; class Mammalia; order Artiodactyla; family Cervidae; genus Dama; species Dama dama. The sequence continues at coordinate 4,256,667 of NC_083697.1, read as the reverse complement.
GTGTCCCTCACAGCTAGGCACGAGTCCTGACGTCGCTGAACAAACACGTGTCTAGAAGGGCCCTCCCCGTCGTAACTCGAGAATATACCCCAGGTTCCGGCCGCAACTCGAGAAAAACCATGAGATTTCCCCCTCGCCGCCAGATGATTCCCGATTCCCCTGCACTGCGTGCAGTACAATTCCGTGTTCCACATCAAACGTGAAAGGAGCCTTGATTTCCTTGATGGCACTCCAGAGAAAACCCAAGATCACTGTCTCAAGTCTAGAGGGATCCTGAGGTCACTGGAGCAACACGAAATTTCCCCTTAGACCCCAAATCAACTCGAGATGAGAGCTTAGTCCCTGGCTTCGACTCAAGTGGAATACCAACTTTCCACAAGCACCTTAAGAGGAGGCTTCTCTCAGCTACAGGTATGTGAGAGGGACCCTGAGTTTGTGGCCTCAAGTGGAATGGACACCGAGATGCTCTGACTCGAAGTAAGGCGGGATATCCCTGTAGTGAATAGAATGCAGGCTCGTCTTGCATCTCCCAAGACGAAGGGATGTCTGAATCCCCTGTGGAGACGACAGAGAAAGACCTAGTCCTCCGCCTCATCGCGACCGGAGACATCACATCCTATGAAAAATCGAGAGGTCTGCGGAGATCAATGCTTCCAAAGGAGACGATGCCTGACTCCTCTTGAAAATGGATAGGAGTCCCAGGATCCATCTGGCACGTGGAGAGGGACCCTGGGTCTCCCGCCTCACGTGGAGACGCGTCCCAATTGCCATGCCAAGACTCGAGGAGAATTCCGAGGTGTCCCTCGCACCTAGGCAGGAGTCCTAACGTCGCTGAGCAAACACGTTTCTGGAAGGGCCCTCCCCGTCGTAACTCGAGAATATACCCCAGATTCCGGCCGCAACTCGGGAAAAACAATGAGACTTCAAATTCGCCGCGAGAAAAGGCCCAATTACCCTGCACTGCGTGCAGAGCAATTCCGTGTTCCACATCAAACATGATGGGAGCCTTGATTTCCTTGATGGCACTCCAGAGAAAACCCAAGATCACTGTCTCAAGTCTAGAGGGATCCTGAGGTCACTGGAGCAACACGAAAGGGCTCCGTGGATCCCAAATCAACGCGGATGAGAGCTTAGTCCCTGGCTTCGACTCAAGAGGAATACCAACTTTCCACAAGCACCTCAAGAGGAGGCTTCTCTCAGCTACAGTTATGTGAGAGGGACCCTGATTTTGTGGCCTCAAGTGGAATGGACACCGAGATGCTCTGACTCGAGGTAAGGCCAAATATCCCTGCAGTGAATTGAATGCAGGGTCGTCTTGCATCTCCCAAGATGAAGGGATGTCTGAATCCCCTGTGGAGACCACAGAGAAAGACCTAGTTCTCCACCTCATCGCGACCGGAGGCCTCACATCCTTTGAAAACTCGAGAGGTCCGCGGAGATCAATGCTTCCAAAGGAGAAGATGCCTGACTCCTCTTGAAAATGGATAGGAGTCCCAGGATCCGTGTGGCACGTGGAAAGGGACCCTGGGTCTCCCGCCTCACGTGGAGACGCGTCCCAATGGCAATGCCAAGACTCGAGGAGAATCCCGAGGTGTCCCTGGCACCTAGGCAGGCGTCCTGACGTCGCTGAACAAACACGTGTCTGGAAGGGCCCTCCCCGTAGTAACTTGAGAATGTACCCCAGGTTCCGGCCGCAACTCGAGAAAAATCATGAGACTTCCCCCTCGCCGCGAGATGAGGTCCGATTCCCCTGCACTGCGTGCAGAGCAATTGCGTGTTCCACATCAAACGTGAAAGGAGCCTTGATTTCCTTGATGGCACTCCAGAGAAAACCCAAGATCACTGTCTCAAGTCTAGAGAGATCCTGAGGTCACTGTAGCAACACGAAAGGGCTCCATGGACCCTAAATCAACTCGAGATGAGAGCTTAGTCCCTGGCTTCGACTCAAGGGGAATACCAACTTTCCACAAGCACCTCAAGAGGAGGCTTCTCTCAGCTACAGGTATGTGAGAGGGACCCTGAGTTTGTGGCCTCAAGTAGAATGGACACCGAGATGCTCTGACTCGAAGTAAGGCCGGATATCCCTGCAGTGAATTGATTGCAGGCTCGTCTTGCATCTCCCAAGACGAAGGGGTGTCTGAATCCCTTGTGGAGACCACAGAGAAAGACCTAGTTCTCCGCCTCATCACGACCGGAGGCATCACATCCTTTGAAAACTCGAGAGGTCCGCGGAGATCAATGCTTCCAAAGGAGACGATGCCTGACTCCTCTTGAAAATGGATAGGAGTCCCAGAATCCCTGTGGCACGTGGAAAGGGACCCTGGGTCTCCCGCCTCACGTGGAGACGCGTCCCAATTGCCATGCCAAGATTCGAGGAGAATCCCGAGTTGTGCCTCACACCTAGGCAGGAGTCCTGACTTCGCTGAACGAACACGTGTCTGGAAGGGTCCTCCCCGTCGTAACTCGAGAACATACCCCAGGTTCCAGCCGCAACTCGAGAAAAACCATGAGACTTCCCCCTCGCCGCGAGATGAGGCCCGATTCCCCTGCACTGCATGCAGAGCAATTCCGTGTTCCACGTCAAACGTGAAAGGAGCCTTGATTTCCTTGATGGCACTCCAGAGAAAACCCAAGATCGCTGTCTGAAGTCTAGAGGGATCCTGAGGTCACTGTAGCAACAGGAAAGGGCTCCGTGGACCCCAAATCAACTCGAGATGAGAGCGTAGTCCCTGGCTTCGACTCAAGAGGAATACCAACTTTCCAGAAGCACCTCAAGAGGAGGCTTCTCTCAGCTACAGGTATGTGAGAGGGACCCTGAGTTTGTGGCCTCAAGTGGAATGGACACGGAGATGCTCTGACTCGAAGTAAGGCCAGATATCCCTGCAGTGAATTGAATGCAGGCTCGTCTTGCATCTCCCAAGACGAAGGGATGTCTGAATAACCTGTGGAGACCACAGAGAAAGACCACGTTCTCCGCCTCATCGCGACCAGGACGCCTCACATCCTTTGAAAACTCGAGAGTTCCGCGGAGATCAATGCTTCCAAAGGAGAATGCCTGACTCCTCTTGAAAATGGATAGGTGTCCCAGGATCCTTGTGGCACGTGGAAAGGGACCCTGGGTCTCCCGCCTCAACTGGAGACGGGTCCTAATTGCCATTCCAAGACTCGAGGAGAATCCCGAGTTGTCCCTCGCACCTAGGCAGGAGTCCTGACGTCGCTGAACAAACACGTGTCTGGAAGGGCCCTCCCCGTCGTAACTCCAGAATATACCCCAGGTTCCGGCCGCAACTCGAGAAAAACCATGAGACTTCCCCCTCGCGGCAAGATGAGGCCCGATTCCCCTGCACTACGAGCAAAGCAATTGCGTGTTCCACATCAAACGTGAAAGGAGCCTTGATTACCTTGATGGCACTCCAGAGAAAACCCAAATCACTGTCTCAATTCTAGAGGGTCCTGAGGTCACTGTAGCAACACGAAAGGGCTTCGTGTGCCGCAAACAACTCGAGATGAGAGCTTCGTCCCTGCCTTCGACTCAAGATGAATACCAACTTTCCACAAGCACCTCAAGAGGAGGCTTCTGTCACCTTCAGGTATGTGAGAGGGACCCTGAGCTGGTGGCCTCAAGTCGAATGGATAGCGTGATGCTCTGACTCGAAGTAAGGCCGGATATCCCTGCAGTGAATTGAATGCAGGCTCGTTTTGCATCTCCCAACAGGAAGGGATGTCTGAATCCACTGTGGAGACCACAGAGAAAGACCTAGTTCTCCGCCTCATCCCGAATTGAGGCCTCACATCCTTTGAAACCTCGAGAGGTGTGCGGAGATCAATGCTTCCAAACGAGACGATGCCTGACTCCTCTTGAAAATGGAAAGGGGTCCCAGGATCCCTGTGGCACGTGGAAAGGGACCCTGGGTCTCCCGCCTAACGTGGAGACGCGTTCCAATTGCCATGCCAAGACTCGAGGAGAATCCCGAGTTGTGCCTCGCACCTAGGCAGGAGTCCTGACGTCGCTGAACAAACAGGTGTCTGGAAGGGCCCTTCCCGTCGTAACTCGAGAACATACCCCAGGTTCCGGCCGCAACTCGACAAAAAAAATGAGAATTCCCCCTCGGCGCGAGATGAGGCCCGATTCCGCTGCACTGCATGCAGAGCAATTGCGTGTTCCACATCAAACCTGAAAGGAGCCTTGATTTCCTTGATGGCACTCCAGAGAAAATCCAAGATCACTGTCTCAAGTCTAGAGGGATCCTGAGGTCACTGTAACAACACGAAAGAGCTCCGTGGACCCCAAATCAACTCGAGATGAGAGCTTACTCCCTGGCTTCGACTCAAGAGGAATACCAACTTTCCACAAGCACCTCAAGATGAGGTTTCTCTCAGCTACATTTATGTGAGAGGGACCCTGAGTGTGTGGCCTCAAATGTAATGGACACCGAGATGCACTGATTCGAATAAAGGCCGGATATCCCTGCAGTGAATTGAATGCAGGCTCGTCTTGCATCTCCTAAGAAGAAGGGATGTATGAATCCCCTGTGGAGACCATAGAGAAAGACATTGTTCTCCGCCTCATCGCGACGTGAGTCCTCACATCCTTTGAGAACTCGAGAGGTCCGCGGAGATCAATGCTTCCAAAGGAGACGATGCCTGACTCCTCTTGAAAATGGATAGGAGTCCCAGGATCCCTGTGGCACATGGAAAGGGACCCTGGGTCTCCCGCCTCACGTGGAGACGCGTCCCAATTGCCATGCCAAGACTCGAGGATAATCCCGAGGTGTCCCTCACACCTAGGCAGGAGTCCTGACGTCACTGAACAAACACGTGTCTGGAAGGGCCCTCCCCGTCGTAACTCGAGAATATACCCCGGGTTCCTGCCGCAACTCGAGAAAAACCATGAGACTTCCCCCTCGCCACGAGATGAGGCCCGATTTAACTGCACTGCATGCAGAGCAATTCCGTGTTCCACATCAAACGTGAAAGGAGCCTTGATTTCCTTGATGGCACTCCAGAGAAAACCCAAGATCACTGTCTCAAGTCTAGAGGGATCCTGAGGTCACTGTAGCGACAAGAAAGGTCTCCGTGGACCCCAAATCAAGTCGAGATGAGAGCTTAGTCCCTGGCTTCGATTCAAGACGAATACCAACTTTCCACATGCACCTCAAGAGGCGGTTTCTGTCAGCTACAGGTATGTGCGAGGGACCCTGAGTTTGTGGCCTCAAGTAGAATGGACACCGAGATGCTCTGACTCGAAGTAAGGCCGGATATCCCTGCAGTGAATTGAATGCAGGCTCGTCTTGCATCTCCCAAGAAGAAGGGATGTCTGAATCCCCTGTGGAGACCACAGAGAAAGACCTAGTTCTCCGCCTCATCGCGAACGGAGGCATCACATCCTTTGAAAACTCGAGAGGTCCGCTGAGATCTAGGCTTCCAAAGGAGACGATGCCTGACTCCTCTTGAAAATGGATAGGAGTCCCAGGATCCCTGTGGCACGTGGAAAGGGACACTGGGTCTCGCACCTCACGTGGAGCCGCGTCCCAATTGCCATGCCAAGACTCGAGGAGAATCCCGAGGTGTCCCTCGCACCTAGGCAGGAGTCCTGACATCGCTGAACAAACACGTGTCTGGAAGTGCCCTCCCCGTCGTAACTCGAATATATACCCCAGGTTCCGGCCGCAACTCGAGAAAAACCATGAGACTTCCCCCTCGCCGCGACATGAGGCCCGATTCCCCTGCACTGCGTGCAGAGCAATTCCGTGTTCCACATCAAACATGAAAGGAGCCTTAATTTCCTTGATGGCACTCCAGAGAATACCCAAGATCACTGTCTCAAGTCTAGAGGGATCCTGAGGTCACTGGAGCAACACGAAAGGGCTCCGTGGACCCCAAATCAACTCGAGATGAGAGCTTTTCCCTGGCTTCGACTCAAGAGAAATACCAACTTTCCACAAGCACCTCAAGAGGAGGCTTCTCTCAGCTACAGGTATGTGAGAGGGACCCTGAGTTTGTGGCCTCAAGTGGAATGGACACCGAGATGCTCTGACTCAAAGTAAGGCCGGATATCCCTGCAGTGAATTGAATGCATGCTCGTCTTGCATCTCCCAAGACGAAGGGATGTCTGAATCCCCTGTGGAGACAACAGAGAAAGACCTAGTTCTCGGCCTCATCGCGACCGGATGCCTCACATCCTTTGAAAACTCGAGAGGTCCACGCAGAACAAAGCTTCCAAAGCAGACGATGCCTGACTCCTCTTGAAAATGGATAGGAATACCAGGATCCCTGTGGCACGTGGAAAGGGACCCTGGGTCTCCCGCCTCACGTGGAGACGCGTCCCAATTGCCATGCCAAGACTCGAGGAGAATACCGAGGTGTCCCTCGCACCTAGACAGGAGTCCTGACGTCGCTGAACAAACACGTGTCTGGAAGGGCCCTCCCCGTCGTAACTCGAAAATATAAATCAGGTTCCGGCCGCAACTCGAGAAAAAATATGAGACTTCCCCCTCGCCGCGAGATGAGGCCCGATTCCCCTGCATTGCGTGCAGAGCAATTCCGTGTTCCACATCAAACGTGAAAGGAGCCTTGATTTCCTTGATGGCACTCCAGACAAAACCCAAGATCACTGTCTCAAGTCTAGAGGGATCCTGAGGTCACTGGAGCAACACGAAAGGGCTCCGTGGACCCCAAATCAAATCGAGATGAGAGCTTAGCCCCTGGCTTCGACTCAAGAGGAATACCAACTTTCCACAAGCACCTCAAGAGGAGGCTTCTCTCAGCTACAGGTATTTGAGAGGGACCCTGAGTTTGTGGCCTCAAGTGCAATGGACACCGAGATGCTCTGACTCGAAGTAAGGCCGGATATCCCTGCAGTGAATTGAATGCAGGCTCGTCTTGCATCTCTCAAGACGAAGGGATGTCTGAATCCCCTGTGGAGACCACAGAGAAAGAACTAGTTCTCCGCCTCATCGCGACAGGAGGCCTCACATCATTTGAAAACTCGAGAGGTCCGCGGAGATCAATGCTTCCAAAGGAGACGATGCCTGACTCCTCTTGAAAATGGATAGGAGTCCCAGGATCCCTGTGGCACGTGGAAAGGTACCCTGGGTCTCCCGCCTCACGTGGAGACGCGTCCCAATTGCCATGCCAAGACTCGAGGAGAATCCCGAGGTGTCCCTCGCACCTAGGCAGGAGTCCTGACGTCGCTGAACAAACACGTGTCTGGAAGGGCCCTCCCCGTCGTAACTCGAGAATATACCCCAGGTTCCGGCCGCAACTCGAGAAAAACCATGAGACTTCTCCCTCGCCCCGAGATGAGGCCCGATTCCCCTGCACTGGGTGCAGAGCAATTGCGTGTTCCACATCAAGCCTGAAAGGAGCCTTGATTTCCTTGATGGCACTCCAGAGAAAACCCAAGATCACTGTCTCAAGTCTAGAGGGATCCTGAGGTCACTGTAGCAACACGAAAGGGCTCCGTGGACCCCAAATCAACTCGAGATGAGAGCTTAGTCCCTGGCTTCGACTCAAGAGGAATACCAACTTTCCACAAGCACCTCAAGAGGAGGCTTCTCTCAGCTACAGGTATGTGAGAGGGACCCTGAGTTTGTGGCCTCAAGTGGAATGGACACAGACATGCTCTGACTCGAAGTAAGGCCGGATATCCCTGCAGTGAATTGAATGCAGGCTCGTCTTGCATCTCCCAAGACGAAGGGTTGCCTGAATCCCCTGTGGAGACCACAGAGAAAGACCTAGCCCTCCGCCTCCTCGCGACCGGAGGCCTCATATCCTTTGAAAACTCGAGAGGTCCGCTGAGATCAATACTTCCGAAGGAGACGATGCCTGACTCCTCTTGAAAATGGATAGGAGTCCCAGGATATCTATGACACGTGGAAAGGGACCCTGGGCCTCCCGCCTCACGTGGAGACGCGTCCAAATTGCCATGCCAAGACTCGAGGAGAATCCCGAGGTGTCCCTCGCACCTAGGCAGGAGTCCTGACGTCGCTGAACAACACGTGTCTGGAAGGGCCCTCCCCGTCGTAACTCGAGAATATACCCCAGGTTCCGGCCGCACCTCGAGAAAAACCATGAGACTTCCCCCTCGCCGCGAGATGAGGCCGGATTCCCCTGCATTGCCTGCAGAGCAATTCCATGTTCCACATCAAACCTGAAAGGAGACTTGATTTCCTTGATGGCACTCCAGAGGAAATCCAAGATAACTGTCTCAAGTCTAGAGGGATCCTGAGGTGACTGTAGCAACACGAAAGGGCTCCGTGGACCCCAAATCAACTCGAGATGAGAGCTTAGTCCCTGGCTTCGAGTCAAGAGGAATACCAACTTTCCACAAGCACCTCAAGAGGAGGCTTCTCTCAGCTACAGGTATGTGAGAGGGACCCTGAGTATGTGGCCTCAAGTGGAATGGACACCGAGATGCTCTGACTCGAAGTAAGGCCGGATATCCCTGCAGTGAATTGAATCCAGGCTCGTCTTGCATCTCCCAAGACGAAGGGATGTCTGAATCCGCTGTGGAGACCACAGAGAAAGACCTGGTCCTCCGCCTCATCGCGACCGGAGGCCTCACATCCTTTGAAAGGTATGTGGAGATCAATGCTTCCAAAGGAGACGATGCCTGACTCCTCTTGCAAATGATAGGAGTCCCAGGATCCCTGTGGCACGTGGAAAGGGACCCTGGGTCTCCCGCCTCACGTGGAGACGCGTCCCAATTGCCATGCCAAGACTAGTGAAGAATCGCGAAGTGTTCCTCGCACCTAGGCAGGAGTCCTGACGTCGCTGAACAAACACGTGTCTGGAAGGGCCCTCCCCGTCTTAACTCGAGAATATACCCCAGGTTCCGGCCGCAACTCGAGAAAAACCATGAGACTTCCCCCTCGCCGCGACATGAGGCCCGATTCCCCTGCACTGCGTGCAGAGCAATTCCGTGTTCCACATCAAACGTGAAAGGAGCCTTGATTTCCTTGATGGCACTCCAGAGAAAACCCAAGATCACTGTCTCAAGTCTAGAGGGATCCTGAGGTCACTGGAGCAACACGAAAGGGCTCCGTGGACCCCAAATCAACTCGAGATGAGAGCTTAGTCCTTGGCTTCGACTCAAGAGGAATACTAACTTTCCACAAGCACCTCAAGAGGTGGCTTCTCTCAGCTACAGGTATGTGAGAGGGACCCTGAGTTTGTGGCCTCAAGTGGAATGGACACCGAGATGCTCTGACTCGAAGTAAGGCCAGATATCCCTGCAGTGAATTGAATGCAGGCTCGTCTTGCATCTCCCAATACGAAGGGATGTCTGAATCTCCTGTGGAGACCACAGAGAAAGACCTAGTCCTCCGCCTCAACGCGACCGGAGGCCTCACATCCTTTGAAAACTCGAGAGGTGTGCGGAGATCAATGCTTCCAAAGGAGACGATGCCTGACTCCTCTTGAATATAGATAGGAGTCCCAGGATCCCTGTGGCACGTTGAAAGGGACTCTGGGTCTCCCGCCTCACGTGGAGACGCGTCCCTATTGCCATGCCAAGACTCGAGGAGAATCCCGAGGTGTCCCTCGCACCTAGGCAGGAGTCCTGACGTTGCTGAACAAACACGTGTCTGGAAGGGCCCTCCCCGTCGTAAGTCGAGAATATACCCCAGGTTCCGGCCGCAACTCGAGAAAAACCATGAGACTTCCCCCTCGCCGCGGGAAGAGGCCCGATTGCCCTACACTGCGTGCAGAGCAATTCCGTGTTCCACATCAAACGAGAAAGGAGCCTTGATTTCCTTGATGGCACTCCAGAGAAAACCCAAGATCACTGTCTCATGTCTAGAGGGATCCTGAGGTCACTGGAGCAACACGAAAGGGCTCCGTGGACGCCAAATCAACTCGAGATGAGAGCTTAGTCCCTGGCTTCGACTCAAGAGGAATACCAACTTTCCACAAGCACCTCAAGAGGAGGCTTCTCTCAGCTACAAGTATGTGAGAGGGACCCTGAGTTTGTGGCCTCAAGTGGAATGGACACCGAGATGCTCTGACTCGACGTAAGGCCGGATATCCCTGCAGTGAATTGAATGCAGGCTCGTCTTGCATCTCCCAAGATGAAGGGATGTCTGAATCAACATTGAAGACCATAGAGAAAGACCTAGTTCTCCCCCTCATCGGGACCTGAGGCCTCACATCCTTTGAAAACTCAAGAGGTCCGCGGAGATCAATGCTTCCAAAGGAGACGATGCCTGACTCCTCTTGAAAATGGATAGGAGTCCCAGGATCCATGTGGCATGTGGAAAGGGACACTTGGTCTCCCGCCTCACGTGGAGCCGCGTCCCAATTGCCATGCCAAGACTCGAGGAGAATCCCGAGGTGTCCCTCGCGCCTAGGCAGGAGTCCTGACGTTGCTGAACAAATAAATATTTGGAATTGCCCTCCCCATCGTACCTCGAGAATATACATCAGGTTCCGGCCACAACTAGAGAAAAACCATTAGACTTCCCCCTGGCCGCGAGATGAGGCCCGATTCCCCTGCACTGTGTGCAGAGCAATTCCGTGTTCCACATCAAACGTGAAAGGAGCCTTGATTTTCTTGATGGCACTCCAGAGAAAACCCAAGATCACTGTCTCAAGTCTAGAGGGATCCTGAGGTCACTGGAGCAACACGAAAGGGCTCCCTGGACCCCAAATCAACTCGAGATGAGAGCTTAGTCCCTGGATTCGACTCAAGAGGAATACCAACTTTCCACAAGCACCTCAAGAGGAGGCTTCTCTCAGCTACAGGTATGTGAGAGGGACCCTGAGTTTGTGGCCTCAAGTGGAATGGACACCGAGATGCTCTGACTCGAAGTAAGGCCGGATATCCCTGCAGTGAATTGAATGCAGGCTCACCTTGCATCTCCAAAGACGACGGGATGTCTGAATCCCCTGTGGAGACCACAGAGAAAGACCTAGTTCTCCGCCTCATCGCGACCGGAGGCCTCACATCCTTTGAAAATTCGAGAGGTCCGAGGAGATCAATGCTTCCAAAGGAGACGATGACTGACTCCTCTTGCAAATGGATAGGAGTCCCAGGATCCCTGTGGCACGTGGAAAGGGAACCTGGGTCTCCCGCCTCACGTGGAGACGCGTCCCAATTGCCATGCCAAGACTCGAGGAGAATCCCGAGGTGTCCCTCGCACCTAGGCAGGAGTCCGGACGTCGCTGAACAAACACGTGTCTGGAAGGGCCCTTCCCGTCGTAACTCGAGAATATACCCCAGGTTCCGGCCGCAACTCGAGAAAAACCATGAGACTTCCCCCTCGCCGCGAGATGAGGCCTGATTCCCCTGCATTGCGTGCAGAGCAATTCCGTGTTCCACATCAAACGTGAAAGGAGCCTTGATTTCCTTGATGGCACTCCAGAGAAAACCCAAGATCACTGTCTCAAGTCTAGAGGGATCCTGAGGTCACTGGAGCAACACGAAAGGGCTCCGTGGACCCCAAATCAACTCGAGATGAGAGCTTAGTCCTTGGCTTCGACTCAAGAGGAATACTAACTTTCCACAAGCACCTCAAGAGGTGGCTTCTCTCAGCTACAGGTATGTGAGAGGGACCCTGAGTTTGTGGCCTCAAGTGGAATGGACACCGAGATGCTCTGACTCGAAGTAAGGCCAGATATCCCTGCAGTGAATTGAATGCAGGCTCGTCTTGCATCTCCCAATACGAAGGGATGTCTGAATCTCCTGTGGAGACCACAGAGAAAGACCTAGTCCTCCGCCTCAACGCGACCGGAGGCCTCACATCCTTTGAAAACTCGAGAGGTGTGCGGAGATCAATGCTTCCAAAGGAGACGATGCCTGACTCCTCTTGAATATAGATAGGAGTCCCAGGATCCCTGTGGCACGTTGAAAGGGACTCTGGGTCTCCCGCCTCACGTGGAGACGCGTCCCTATTGCCATGCCAAGACTCGAGGAGAATCCCGAGGTGTCCCTCGCACCTAGGCAGGAGTCCTGACGTTGCTGAACAAACACGTGTCTGGAAGGGCCCTCCCCGTCGTAAGTCGAGAATATACCCCAGGTTCCGGCCGCAACTCGAGAAAAACCATGAGACTTCCCCCTCGCCGCGGTAAGAGGCCCGATTGCCCTACACTGCGTGCAGAGCAATTCCGTGTTCCACATCAAACGAGAAAGGAGCCTTGATTTCCTTGATGGCACTCCAGAGAAAACCCAAGATCACTGTCTCATGTCTAGAGGGATCCTGAGGTCACTGGAGCAACACGAAAGGGCTCCGTGGACGCCAAATCAACTCGAGATGAGAGCTTAGTCCCTGGCTTCGACTCAAGAGGAATACCAACTTTCCACAAGCACCTCAAGAGGAGGCTTCTCTCAGCTACAAGTATGTGAGAGGGACCCTGAGTTTGTGGCCTCAAGTGGAATGGACACCGAGATGCTCTGACTCGACGTAAGGCCGGATATCCCTGCAGTGAATTGAATGCAGGCTCGTCTTGCATCTCCCAAGATGAAGGGATGTCTGAATCAACATTGAAGACCATAGAGAAAGACCTAGTTCTCCCCCTCATCGGGACCTGAGGCCTCACATCCTTTGAAAACTCAAGAGGTCCGCGGAGATCAATGCTTCCAAAGGAGACGATGCCTGACTCCTCTTGAAAATGGATAGGAGTCCCAGGATCCATGTGGCATGTGGAAAGGGACACTTGGTCTCCCGCCTCACGTGGAGCCGCGTCCCAATTGCCATGCCAAGACTCGAGGAGAATCCCGAGGTGTCCCTCGCGCCTAGGCAGGAGTCCTGACGTTGCTGAACAAATAAATATTTGGAATTGCCCTCCCCATCGTAACTCGAGAATATACATCAGGTTCCGGCCACAACTAGAGAAAAACCATTAGACTTCCCCCTGGCCGCGAGATGAGGCCCGATTCCCCTGCACTGTGTGCAGAGCAATTCCGTGTTCCACATCAAACGTGAAAGGAGCCTTGATTTTCTTGATGGCACTCCAGAGAAAACCCAAGATCACTGTCTCAAGTCTAGAGGGATCCTGAGGTCACTGGAGCAACACGAAAGGGCTCCCTGGACCCCAAATCAACTCGAGATGAGAGCTTAGTCCCTGGATTCGACTCAAGAGGAATACCAACTTTCCACAAGCACCTCAAGAGGAGGCTTCTCTCAGCTACAGGTATGTGAGAGGGACCCTGAGTTTGTGGCCTCAAGTGGAATGGACACCGAGATGCTCTGACTCGAAGTAAGGCCGGATATCCCTGCAGTGAATTGAATGCAGGCTCACCTTGCATCTCCAAAGACGACGGGATGTCTGAATCCCCTGTGGAGACCACAGAGAAAGACCTAGTTCTCCGCCTCATCGCGACCGGAGGCCTCACATCCTTTGAAAATTCGAGAGGTCCGAGGAGATCAATGCTTCCAAAGGAGACGATGACTGACTCCTCTTGCAAATGGATAGGAGTCCCAGGATCCCTGTGGCACGTGGAAAGGGAACCTGGGTCTCCCGCCTCACGTGGAGACGCGTCCCAATTGCCATGCCAAGACTCGAGGAGAATCCCGAGGTGTCCCTCGCACCTAGGCAGGAGTCCGGACGTCGCTGAACAAACACGTGTCTGGAAGGGCCCTTCCCGTCGTAACTCGAGAATATACCCCAGGTTCCGGCCGCAACTCGAGAAAAACCATGAGACTTCCCCCTCGCCGCGAGATGAGGCCTGATTCCCCTGCATTGCGTGCAGAGCAATTCCGTGTTCCACATCAAACGTGAAAGAATCCTTGATTTCCTTGATGGCACTCCAGAGAAAACCCAAGATCACTGTCGCAAATCTAGAGGGATCCTGAGGTCACTGGAGCAACACGAAAGGGCTCCGGGGACCCCAAATCAACTTGAGATGAGAACTTTTCCCTGGCTTCGACTCAAGAGGAATACCAACTTTCCACAAGCACCTCAAGAGGAGGCTTCTCTCAGCTACAGGTATGTGAGAGGGACCCTGAGTTTGTGGCCTCAAGTGGAATGGACACTGAGATGCTCTGACTTGAAGTAAGGCCAGATATCCCTGCAGTGAATTGAATGCAGGCTCATCTTGCATCTCCCAAGACGAAGGGATGTCTGAATCCCCTGTAGAGGCCACAGAGAAAGACCTAGTTCTCCGCCTCATCGCGACCGGAGGCCTCACATCCTTTGAAAACTCGAGAGGTCCGCGCAGAACAAAGCTTCCAAAGGAGACGATGCCTGACTCCTCTTGAAAATGGATAGGATTCCCAGGATCCCTGTGGCACGTGGAAAGGGACCCTGGGTCTCCCGCCTCACGTGGAGACGCGTCCCAATTGCCATGCCAAGACTCGAGGAGAATCCCGAGGTGTCCCTCGCACCTAGGCAGGAGTCCTGACGTCGCTGAACAAACACGTGTCTGGAAGGGCCCTCCCCGTCATAACTCGAGAATATACCCCAGGTTCCGGCCGCAACTCGAGAAAAAATATGAGACTTCCCCCGTCGCCGCGAGATGAGGCCCGATTCCCCTGCACTGCGTGCAGAGCAATTCCGTGTTCCACATCAAACGTGAAAGGAGCCTTGATTTCCTTGATGGCACTCCAGAGAAAACCCAAGATCACTGTCTCAAGTCTAGAGGGATCCTGAGGTCACTGGAGCAACACGAAAGGGCTCCGTGGACCCCAAATCAACTCGAGATGAGAGCTTAGTCCCTGGCTTCGACTCAAGAGGAATACCAACTTTCCACAAGCACCTCAAGAGGAGGCTTTTCTCAGCTACAGGTATGTGAGAGGGACCCTGAGTTTGTGGCCTCAAGTGGAATGGACACCAAGATGCTCTGACTTGAATTAAGGCCGGATATCCCTGCAGTGAATTGAATGCAGGCTCGTCTTGCATGTCCCAAGACGAAGGGTTGTCTGAATCCCCTGTGGAGACCAGAGAGAAAGACCTAGTCATCCGCTTCAACGCGAACGGAGGCCTCACATCCTTTGAAAACTTGAGAGGTCCGCGCAGATCAATGCTTCCAAAGGAGACGAGGCCTGACTCCTCTTGCAAATGGATGGAAGTCCCAGGATCCCTGTGGCACGTAGAAAGGGACACTGGGTCTCGCGCCTCACGTGGAGCCGCGTCCCAATTGCCATGCCAAGACTAGAGGAGAATCCCGAGTTGTCCCTCGCACCTAGGCAGGAGTCCTGACGTCGCTGAACAAACACGTGTCTGGAAGGGCCCTCCCCGTCGTAACTCGAGAATATACCCCAGGTTCCGGCCGCAACTCGAGAAAAACAATGAGAGTTCCAGCTCGCCGTGAGATGAGGCCCAATTCCCCTGCACTGCGTGCAGAGCAATTCCGTGTTCCACATCAAACGTGAAAGGAGCCTTGATTTCCTTGATGGCACTCCAGAGAAAACCCAAGATCACAGTCTGAAGTCTAAAGGGATCCTGAGGTCACTGGAGCAACACGAAAGGGCTCCGTGGACCCCAAATCAACTCGAGATGATAGCTTAGTCCCTGGCTTCGACTCAAGAGGAATACCAACTTTCCACAAGCACCTCAAGAGGAGGCTTCTCTCAGCTACATGTATGTGAGAGGGACCCTGAGTTTGTGGCCTCAAGTGCAATGGACACCGAGATGCTCTGACTCGAAGTAAGGCCGGATATCACTGCAGTGAATTGAATGCAGGCTCGTCTTGCATCTCCCAAGACGAAGGGATGCCTGAATCCCCTGTGGAGTCCACAGAGAAAGACCTAATCGTCCGACTCAACGCGACCGGAGGCCTCACATCCTTTGAAAACTCGAGAGGTGCGCGGAGATCAATGCTTCCAAAGGAGACGATGCCTCACTCCTCTTGAAAATGGATAGGAGTCCCAGGATCCCTGTGTCACGTGGAAAGGGACCTTGGGTCTTCCGCTTCACGTGGAGACGCGTCACAATTGCCATGCCAAGACTCGAGGAGAATCCCGAGGTGTCCCTCGCACCTAGGCAGGAGTCCTGACGTCGCTGAACAAACACGTGTCTGGAAGGGCCCTCCCTGTCGTAACTCGAGAATATACCCCAGGTTCTGGCCGCAACATGAGAAAAACCATGAGACTTTGCCCTGGCCGAGAGATGAGGCCTGATTCCCCTGCACTGCGTGCAGAGCAATTCCGTGTTCCACATAAAACGTGAAAGGAGCCTTGATTTCCTTGATGGCACTCCAGAGAAAACCCAAGATCACTGTCTCAAGTCTAGAGGGATCCTGAGGTCACTGGAGCAACACGAAAGGGCTCCGTGGACCCCCAATCAACTCGAGATGAGAGCTTAGTCCCTGGCTTCGAATCAAGAGGAATACCAACTTTCCACAAGCACCTCAAGAGGAGGCTTCTCTCAGCTACAGGTATGTGAGAGGGACCATGAGTTGTGGCCTCAAGTGGAAAGGACACCGAGATGCTCTGACTCGAAGTAAGGCCGGATATCCCTGCAGTGAATTGAATGCAGGCTCGTCTTGCATCTCCCAAGACGAAGGGTTGTCTGAATCCCCTGTGGAGACCACAGAGAAAGACCTAGTCCTCCACCTCAACGCAACCGGAGGCCTCATATCCTTTGAAAACTCGAGAGGTCCGCGGAGATCAATACTTCCAAAGGATACGATGCCTGACTCCTCTTGAAAATGGATAGGAGTCCCAGGATCCCTGTGGCACGTGGAAAGGGACACTGGGTCTCCCGCCTCAGGTGGAGACGTGTCCCAATTGCCATGCCAAGACTCGTGGAGAATCCCGAGGTGTCCCTCGCACCTAGGCAGGAGTCCTGACGTCGCTGAACAAACACGTGTCTGGAAGGGCCCTCCCCGTCGTAACTCGAGAATATACCCCAGGTTCCGGCCGCAACTCGAGAAAAACCATGAGACTGCCCCCTCGCCGCGACATGAGGCCCGATTCCACTGCCCTGAGTGCAGAGCCATTCCGTATTCCACAACAAAAATGAAAGGAGCCTTGATTTCCTTGATGGCTCTCCAGAGAAAACCCAAGATCACTGTCTCAAGTCTAGAGGGATCCTGAGGTCACTGGAGCAACACGAAAGGGCTCCGTGCACCCCAAATCAACTCAAGATGAGAGCTTAGTCCCTGGCTTCGACTCAAGAGGAATACCAACTTTCCACAAGCACCTCAAGAGGAAGCTTCTCTCAGCTACAAGTATGTGAGAGGGACCCTGAGTATGTGGCCTCAATTGGAATGGACACCGAGATGCTCTGACTCGAAGTAAGGCCGGATATCCCTGCAGTGAAATGAATGCAGGCTCGTCTTGCATCTCCCAAGACTTAGGGTTGTCTGAATCCCCTGTGGAGACCACAGAGAAAGACCTCGTTCTCCGCCTCATCTAGAACGGAGGCCTCACATCCTTTGAAAGCTGGAGAGGTCCGCGGAGATCAGTGCTTCCAAAGGAGACGATGCCTGACTCCTCTTGAAAATGGATAGGAGTCCCAGGATCCCTGTGGCACGTGGAAAGGGACACTGGGTCTCCCGCCTCACGTGGAGACGCGTCCCAATTGCCATGCCAAGACTCGAGGAGAATCCCGAGGTGTCCCTCGCACCTAGGCAGGAGTCCTGACGTCGCTGAACAAACACGTGTCTGGAAGGGCCCTCCCCGTCGAAACTCGAGAATATACCCCAGGTTCAGGCCGCAACTCGAGAAAAACCATGAGACTTCCCCCTCGCCGCGAGATGAGGCCCGATTCCCCTGCACTGCGTGCAGAGCAATTCCGTTTTCCACATCAAACGTGAAAGGAGCCTTGATTTCCTTGATGGCCCTCCAGAGAAAACCCAAGTTCACTGTCTCAAGTCTAGAGGGATCCTGAGGTCACTGGAGCAACACGAAAGGGCTCCGTGGACCCCAAATCAACTCGAGATGAGAGCTTAGTCCCTGGCTTCGACTCAAGAGCAATACCAACTTTCCACAAGCACCTCAAGAGGAGGCTTCTCTCAGCTACAGGTATGTGAGAGGGACCCTGAGTTTGTGGCCTCAAGTGGAATGGACACCGAGATGCTCTGACTCGAAGTAAGGCCGGATATCCCTACAGTGAATTTAATGCAGGCTCGTCTTGAATCTCCCAAGACGAAGAGTTGTCTGAATCCCCTGTGGAGACCACAGAAAAAGACCTCGTTCTCCGCCTCATCGAGACCGGAGGCCTCACATCCTTTGAAACTGGAGAGGTCCGCGGAGATCAATACTTCCAATGGAGACGATGCCTGACTCCTCTTGCAAATGGATAGGAGTCCCAGGATCCCTGTGGCACGTGGAAAGGGACCCTGGGTCTCCCGCCTCACGTGGAGTCGCGTCCAAATTGCCATGCCAAGACTCGAGGACAATCCTGTGGTGTCCCTCGCACCTAGGCAGGCGTCCTGAATTCGCTGAACAAACACGTGTCTGGAAGGGCCCTCCCCGTCGTAACTCGAGAATATACCCCAGGTTCGGGCCGCAACTCGAGAAAAACCATGAGATTTCCCCCTCGCCGTGAGTTGAGGCCCGATTCCCCTGCACTGCATGCAGAGCAATTCCGTGTTCCACATCAAACGTGAAAGGAGCCTTGATTTCCTTGATGGCACTCCAGAGAACACCCAAGATCACTGTCTCAAGTCTAGAGGGATCCTGAGGTCACTGGACCAAAAGGAAAGGGCTCCGTGGACCCCAAATCAACTCGAGATGAGAGCTTAGTCCCTGGCTTCGACTCAAGAGGAATACCAACTTTCCACAAGCACCTCAAGAGGTGGCTTCTCTCAGCTACAGGTATGTGAGAGGAACCCTGAGTTTGTGGCCTCAAGTGGAATGGACACCGAGATGCTCTGACTAGAAGTAAGGCATGATATCCCTGCAGTGAATTGAATGCAGGCTCGTCTTGCATCTCCCAAGACGAAGGGTTGTCTGAATCCCCTGTGGAAACCACAGAGAGAGACCGAGTTCTCCGCCTCATTTCGACCGGAGGCCTCACATCCTTTGAAAACTCAAGAGGTCCGCGGAGATTAATGCTTCCAAAGGAGACGATGATTGACTCCTCTTGAAAATGGATAGGAGTCCCAGGATCCCTGTGGCACGTGGAAAGGGACCCTGGGTCTCCCGCCTCACGTGGAGACGCGTCCCAATTGCCATGCCAAGACTCGAGGGGAATCCCGAGGTGTACCTCGCACCTAGGCAGGAGTCCTGACGTCGCTGAACAAACACGAGTCTGGAAGGGCCCTCCTCGTCGTAACTCGAGAATATACCCCAGGTTCCGGCCGCAACTCCAGAAAAACCATGAGACATCTCCCTTGTCGCGAGATGAGGCCCGATTCCCCTGCACTGCGTGCAGAGCAATTCCGTGTCCACATCAGACGTGAAAGGAGCCTTGATTTCCTTGATGGCACTCCAGAGAAAACCCAAGATCACTGTCTCAAGTCTAGAGGGATCCTGAGGTCACTGGAGCAACACAAAAGGGCCCCATGGACCCCAAATCAACTCGAGATGAGAGCTTAGTCCCTGGCTTCGACTCAAGAGGAAGACGAACTTTCCACAAGCATCTCAACAGGAGGCTTCTCTCAGCTACAGGTATGTGAGAGGGACCCTGAGTTTGTGGCCTGAAGTGGAATGAACACCGAGATGCTCTGACTCGAAGTAAGGCCGGATATCCCTGCAGTGAATTGAATGCAGGCTCGTCTTGCATCTCCCAAGATGAAGGGATGTCTGAATCCCATGTGGAGACCACAGAGAAAGACCGAGTTCTCCGCCTCATCGCGACTGGAGGCCTCACATCCTTTGAAAACTCGAGAGGTCCGCGGAGATCAATGCTTCCAAAGGAGTCGATGCCTGACTCCTCTTGAAAATGGATAGGAGTCCCAGGATCCCTGTGGCACGTGGAAAGGAACCCTGGGTCTCCCACCTCACGAGGAGACGCGTCCAAATTGCAATGCAAAGACTCGAGGAGAATCCCGAGGTGTCCCTCCCACCTAGGCACTAGTCCTGACGTCGCTGAACAAACACGTGTCTGAAAGGGCCCTCCCCGTCGTAACTCGAGAATATACCCCAGGTTCCGGCCGCAACTCCAGAAAAATCATGAGCCTTCCCCCTCGCCGCGAGATGAGGCCCGATTCCCCTGAACTGCGTGCAGAGCAATTCTGTGTTCCATATCAAACGTGAAAGGAGCCTTGATTTCCTTGATGGCACTCAGGAGAAACCCCAAGATCACTGTCTCAAGTCTAGAGGGATCCTGAGGTCACTGTAGCAACACGAAAGGGCTCTGTGGACCCCAAATCAACTCGAGATGAGTGCTTCGTCCCTGGCTTCGACTCAAGAGGAATACCAACTTTCCACAAGCTCTTCAAGACGTGGCTTCTCTCAGCTACATGTATGTGAGAGGGTCCCTGAGTTTGTGGCCTCAAGCGGAATGGACACCGAGATGCTCTGACTCGAAGTATGGCCGGATATCCCTGCAGTAAATTGAATGAAGTCTCGTCTTGCATCTCCCAAGACGAAGGGATGTCTGAATCACCTGTGGAGACCACAGAGAAAGACCTAGTTCTCCCTCTCATGGCGACCGGAGGCCTCATATCATTTGAAAACTCGAGAGGTCCGCGGAGATCAATGCTTCCAAAGACAAGATGGCTGACTCCTCTTGAAAATGGATAGGAGTCCCAAGATCCCTGTGGCACGTGGAAAGGAACCCTGGGTCTCCCGCCTCACGTGGAGACGCGTCCCAATTGCCATGCCAAGACTCGACGAGAATCCCGAGGTGTCCCTCGCATCTAGGCAGGAGTCCTGACATCACTGAACATAAACGTGTCTGGAAGGGCCCTCCCCGTCGCAACTCGAGAATATACCCCAGGTTCCGGCCACAACTCAAGAAAAACCGTGAGACTTCCCCCTCGCCAGGAGATGAGTCCCAGTTCCCCTGCACTGCGTGCAGAGCAATTCCGTGTTCCACATCAAACGTGAAAGGAGCCTTGATTTCCTTGATGGCACTCCAGACAAAACCCAAGATCACTGTCTCAAGTCTAGAGGGATACTGAGGTCACTGTAGCAACAAGAAAGGGCTCCGTGGACCACAAATTAACTCGAGATCAGAGCTTAGTCCCTGGCTTCGACTAAAGAGGAATACCAACTTTCCACAAGCACCTCAAGAGGAGGCTTCTCTCAGCTACAGGTATGTGAGAGGGACCCGGAGTTTGTGGCCTCAAGTGGAATGGATACCGAGATGCTCTGACTCGGAGTAAGGCCGGATATCCCTGCAGTGAATTGAATGCAGGCTCGTCTTGCATCTCCCAAGACGAAGGGTTGTCTGAATCCCCTGTGGAGACCACAGAGAAAGACCTAGTTCTCCGCCTCTTCGCGACCTGAGGCCTCACATCCTTTGAAAACTCGAGAGGTCCGCGGAGATCAATGCTTCCAAAGGAGACGATGCCTGACTCCTCTTGAAAATGGATAGGAGTCCCAGGATTCCTGTGGCACGTGGAAAGGGACCCTGGGTCTCGCGCCTCACGTGGAGACGCATCCCTATTGCCATGCCAAGACTCGAGGAGAATCCCGAGGTGTCCCTCGCACCTAGGCAGGAGTCCTGACGTCGCTGAACAAACACGTGTCTGGAAGGGCCCTCCCCGTCGTAACTCGAGAATATACCCCAGGTTCCGGCCGCAACTCGAGAAAAACCATGAGACTTCCCCCTCGCCGCGAGATGAGGCCCGATTCCCCTGCACTGCGTGCAGAGCAATTCCGTGTTCCACATCAAACGTGAAAGGAGCCTTGATTTCCTTGGTGGCACTCCAGAGAAAACCCAAGATCACTGTCTCAAGTCGAGAGGGATCCTGAGGTCACTGGAGCAACACAAAAGGGCTCCGTGGACCCCAAATCAACTCGAGATGAGAGCTTAGTCCCTGGCTTCGACTCAAGAGGAATACCAACTTTCCACAAGCACCTAAAGAGGAGGCTCCTCTCAGCTACAGGTATGTGAGAGGGACCCTGAGTTTGTGGCCTCAAGTGGAATGGACACCGAGATGCTCTGACTTGAAGTAAGGCCGGATATCCCTGCAGAAATTGAATGCAGGCTCGTCTTGCATCTCCCAAGACGAAGGGATGTCTGAATCCCCTGTGGAGACCACAGAAATAGACCTAATTTTCCGCCTCATCGCGACCGGAGGCCTCACATCTTTTGAAAATTCGAGAGGTCCGCGGAGATCAATGCTTCCAAAGGAGACGATGCCTGACTCCTCTTGAAAATGGATAGGAGTCCCAGGATCCCTGTGGCACGTGGAAAGGGACACTGGGTCTCCCGCCTCATGTGGAGACGCGTCCAAATTGCCATGCCAAGACTCGAGGAGAATCCCGAGTTGTCCCTCACACCTAGGCAGGAGTCCTGACGTTGCTGAACAAATACGTGTCTGGAAGGGCCCTGCCTGTCGTAACTCGAGAATATACCCCAGGTTCCGGCCGCAACTCGAGAAAAACCATGAGACTTCCCCCTCGCCGCGAGATGAGGCCCGATTCCCCTGCACTGCGTGCAGAGCAATTCCGAGTTCCACATCAAACGTGAAAGGAGCCTTGATTTCCTTGATGGCACTCCAGAGAAAACCCAAGATCACTGTCTCAAGTCTAGAGGGATCCTGAGGTCACTGGAGCAACACGAAAGTTCTCCGTGGACCCCAAATCAACTCGAGATGAGAGCTTAGTCGCTGGCTTCGACTCAAGAGGAATACCAACTTTCCACAAGCACCTCAAGAGGAGGCTTCTCTCAGCTACAGGTATGTGAGAGGGACCCTGAGTTTGTGGCCTCAAGTGGAATGGACACCGAGATGCTCTGACTCGAAGTAAGGCCAAATATTCCTGCAGTGAATTGAATGCAGGCTCGTCTTGCATCTCCCAAGACGAGGGGATGTCTGAATCCCCTGTGGAGACCACAGAGATAGACCTAATTTTCCGCCCCATCGCGATCGGAGGCCTCACATCCTTTGAAAACTCGAGAGGTCCGCGGAGATCAATGCTTCCAAAGGAGACGATGCCTGACTCCTCTTGAAAATGTATAGGAGTCCCAGGATCCCTGTGGCACGTGGAAAGCTACCCTGGGTCTCCCGTCTCACGTGGAGACGCGTCCCAATTGCCATGCCAAGACTCGAGGAGAATCCCGAGTTGTCCTTCGCACCTAGGCAGGAGTCCTGACCTCACTGAACAAACACGTGTCTGGAAGGGCCCTCCCCGTCGTAACTCGAGAATATACCTTAGGTTCCTGCCGCAACTCCAGAAAAATCATGAGCCTTCCCCCTCGCCGCGAGATGAGGCCCGATTCCCCTGCACTGCGTGCAGAGGAATTCTGTGTTCCACATCAAACGTGAAAGGAGCCTTGATTTCCTTGATGGCTCTCCAGAGAAAACCCAAGATCACTGTCTCAATTCTAGAGGGATCCTGAGGTCACTGGAGCAACACGAAATTTCTCCGTAGACCCCAAATCAACTTGAGATGAGAGCTTAGTCCCTGGCTTCGACTGAAGAGGAATACCAACTTGCCACAAGCACCTCAAGAGGAGGCTTCTCTCAGGTACAGGTATGTGAGAGGGACCCTGAGTTTGTGGCCTCAAGTGGAATGGACACCGAGATACTCTGACTCGAAGTAAGGCCGGATATCCCTGCAGTGAATTGAATGCAGGCTCGACTTGCATCTCCCAAGACGAAGGGATGTCTGAATCCCCTGTGGAGACGACAGAGAAAGACCTATTCCTCCGCCTCATCGCGACCGGAGGCCTCACATCCTTTGAAAACTCGACAGGTCTGCGGAGATCAATGCTTCCAAAGGAGACGATCCCTGACTCCTCTTGAAAATGGATAGGAGTCCCAGGATCCCTGTGGCACGTGGAAAGGGACCCTGGGTCTCCGGGCTCACGTGGAGACGCGTCCCAATTGCCATGCCAAGACTCGAGGAGAATCCCGAGGTGTCCCTCGCACCTAGGCAGGAGTCCTGACGTCGCTGAACAAACACGTGTCTGGAAGGGCCCTCCCCGTAGTAACTCGAGAATATACCCCAGGTTCCGGCCGTAACTCGAGAAAAACCATGAGACTTCCCCCTCGCCGCGAGATGAGGCCCGATTCCCCTGCACTGCGTGCAGAGAAATTCCGTGTTCCACATCAAACGTGAAAGGAGCCTTGATTTCCTTGATGGCACTCCAGAGAAAACCCAAGATCACTGTCTCAAGTCTAGAGGGATCCTGAGGTCACTGGAGCAACACGAAATGGCTCCGTGGACCCCAAGTCAACTCGAGATGAGAGCTTAGTCCTTGGCTTCGACTCAAGAGTAACACCAAATTTCCACAAGCACCTCAAGAGGAGGCTTCTCTCAGCTACAGGTATGTGAGAGGGCCCCAGAGTTTGTGGCCTCAAGTGGAATGGACACCGAGATGCTCTGACTCGAACTAAGGCTGGATATCCCTGCAGTGAACTGAATTCAGGTTCGGCTTGCATCTTCCAAGACGAATGGATGTCTGAATCCCCTGTGGAGACCACAGAGAAAGACCTAGTCCTCCGCTTCATCGCGAGCGGAGGCCTCACATCCTTCGAAAACTCGAGAGGTCCGCGGAGATCAATGCTTCCAAAGGAGGCGATGGGTGACTCCTCTTGAAAATGGATAGGAGTCCCAGGATCCCTGTGGCACGTGGAAAGGGACCCTGGGTCTCCCGCCTCACGTGGAGACGCGTCCCAATTGCCATGCCAAGACTCGAGGAGAATCCCGAGGTGTCCCTCGCACCTAGGCAGGAGTCCTGACGTCGCTGAACAAACACGTGTCTGGAAGGGCCCTCCCCGTCGTAACTCGAGAATATACCCCAGGTTCCGGCCGCAACTCGAGAAAAACCATGAGACTTCCCCCTCGCCGCGAGATGAGGCCCGATTCCCCTGCACTGCGTGCAGAGCAATTCCGTGTTCCACATCAAACGTGAAAGGAGCCTTGATTTCCTTGATGGCACTCCAGAGAAAACCCAAGATCACTGTCTCAAGTCTAGAGGGATCCTGAGGTCACTGGAGCAACACGAAAGGGCTCCGTGGACCCCAAATCAACTCCAGATGAGAGCTTAGTCCCTGGCTTCGACTCAAGAGGAATATCAACTTTCCACAAGCACCTCAAGAGGAGGCTTCTCTCAGCTACAGGTATGTGAGAGGGACCCTGAGTTTGTGGCCTCAAGTGAAATGGACACCGAGATGCTCTGACTCGAAGTAAGGCCGGATATCCCTGCAGTGAATTGAATGCAGGCTCGTCTTGCATCTCCCAAGACGAAGGGTTGTCTGAATCCCCTGTGGAGACCACAGAGAAAGACCTAGTCCTACGCCTCAACGCGAACGGAGGCCTCACATCCTATGAAAACTCGAGAGGTCCGCGGAGATCAATGATTCCAAAGGAGACGATGCCTGACTCATCTTGAAAATGGATAGGAGTCCCAGGATCCCTGTGGCACGTGGAAAGGGGCCCTTGGTCTCCCGACTCACGTGGAGACGCGTCCCAATTGCCATGCCAAGACTCGAGGAGAATCCCGAGGTGTCCCTTGCACCTAGGCAGGAATCCTGATGTCGCTGAACAAACACGTGTCTGGAAGGGCCCTCCCCGTCGTAACTCGAGAATATACCCCAGATTCCGGCCGCAACTCGAGCAAAACCATGAGACTTCCCCCTCGCCGCGAGATGAGGCCCGATTCCGCTGCACTGCGTGCAGAGCAATTCCGTGTCCACATCAAACGTGAAAGGAGCCTTGATTTCCTTGATGGCACTCCAGAGAAAACCCAAGATCACTGTCTCAAGTCTAGAGGGATCCTGAGGTCACTGGAGCAACACGAAAAGGCTCCCTGGACCCCAAATCAACTCGAGATGAGAGCTTAGTCCCTGGCTTCGACTCAAGAGGAATACCAACTTTCCACAAGCACCTCAAGAGGAAGCTTCTCTCAACTACAGGTATGTGAGAGGACCCTGAGTTCGTGGCCTCAAGTGGAATGGACACCGAGATGCTCTGACTCGAAGTAAGGCCGGATATCCATGCAGTGAATTGAATGCAGGCTCGTCTTGCATCTCCCAAGATGAAGCGATGTCTGAATCCCCTGTGGAGACCACAGAGAAAGTCCTAGTTCTCCGATTCATCGCGACCAGAGGCCTCACATCCTTTGAAAACTCGAGAGGTCCGCGGAGATCAATGCTTCCAAAGGAGACGATGCCTGACTCTTCTTGAAAATGGATAGGAGTCCCAGGATCCCTGTGGCACGTGGAAAGGGACCCTGGGTTTCCGCCTCACGTGGAGACGCGTCCCAAAGGCCATGCCAATACTCGAGGAGAATCCCGAGGTGTCCCTCGCACCTAGGCAGAAGTCCTGACGTCGCTGAACAAACACTTGTCTGGAAGGGCCCTCCCCGTCGTAACTCGAGAATATACCCCAGGTTCCCGCCGCAACTCGAGAAAAACCATGAGACTTCCCATTCGCCGCGAGATAATGCCCGATTCCCCTGCACTGCGTGCAGAGCAATTCGGTGTTCCACATCAAACGTGAAAGGAGCCTTGATTTCCTTGATGGCACTCCAGAGAAAACCCAAGATCACTGTCTCAAGTCTAGAGGGATCCTGAGGTCACTGGAGCAACACGAAAGGGCTCCGTGGACCCCAAATCAACTCGAGATGAGAGCTTAGTCCCTGGCTTCGAATCAAGAGGAATATCAACTTTCCACAAGCACCTCAAGAGGAGGCTTCTCTCAGCTACAGGTATGTGAGAGGGACCCTGAGTTTGTGGCCTCAAGTGAAATGGACACCCAGATGCTCTGACTCCAAGTAAGGCCGGATATCCCTGCAGTGAAATGAATGCAGGCTCGTCTTGAATCTCCCAAGATGAAGGGTTGTCTGAATCCCCTGTGGAGACCACAGAGAAAGACCTAGTCCTACGCCTCAACGCGAACGGAGGCCTCACATCCTTTGAAAACTCGAGAGGTCCGCGGAGATCAATGCTTCCAAATGAGACGATGCCTGACTCCTCTTGAAAATGGATAGGAGTCCCAGGATCCCTGTGGTACGTGGAAAGGGGCCCTTGGTCTCCCGACTCACGTGGAGACGCGTCCCAATTGCCATGCCAAGACTCGAGGAGAATCCCGAGGTGTCCCTCGCACCTAGGCAGGAGTCCTGATGTCGCTGAACAAACACGTGTCTGGAAGGGCCCTCCGCATCGTAACTCGAGAATATACCCCAGGTTCCGGCCGCAGCTCGAGAAAAACCATGAGACTTCCCCCTCGCCGCGAGATGAGGCCCGAATCCCCTGCACTCCGTGCAGAGGAATTCCGTGTTCCACATCAAACGTGAAAGGAGCCTTGATTTCCTTGATGGCACTCCAGAGAAAACCCAAGATCACTGTCTCAAGTCTAGAGGGATCCTGAGGGCACTGGAGCAACAGGAAAGGGATCCGTGGACCCCAAATCAACTCGAGATGAGAGCTTAGTCCCTGGCTTCGACTCAAGGGGAATACCAACTTTCCACAAGCACCTCAAGAGGAGGCTTCTCTCAGCTACAAGTAAGTGAGAGGGACCCTGAGTTTTTGGCCTCAAGTGGAATGGACACCGAGATGCTCTGACTCGAATAAAGGCCGGATATCCCAACAGTGAATTGAATGCAGGCTCGTCTTGCATCTCCATAGACGAAGGGATGTCTGAATCCCCTGTGGAGACCACAGAGAAAGACCTAGTCCTACGCCTCATCAAGACCGGAGGCCTCACATCCTTTGAAAACTCGAGACGACTGCGGAGATCAATGCTTTTAAAGGAGACGATGCCTGACTCTTCTTGAAAATGGATAGGAGTCCCAGGATCCCTGTGGCACGTTGAAAGGGACCCTGGGTCTCCCGGCTCCTGTGGAGACGCGTCCCAACTGCCATGCCAAGACTCGAGGAGAATCCCGAGGTGTCCCTCGCACCTAGGCAGGAGTCCTGACGTCGCTGAACAAACACGTGTCTGGAAGGGCCCTCCCCGTTGTAACTCGAGAATATACCCCAGGTTCCGGCCGCAACTCGAGAAAAACCATGAGACTTCCCTCTCGCCGCGAGATGAGGCCCGATTCCCCTGCACTGCGTGCAGAGCAATTCCGTGTTCCACATCAAACGTGAAAGGAGCCTTGATTTCCTTGATGGCACTCCAGAGAAAACCCAAGATCACTGTCTCAAGTCTAGAGGGATCCTGAGGTCACTGGAGCAACGCGAAAGGGCTCCGTGGACCCCAAATCAACTCGAGATGAGAGCTTAGTCCCTGGCTTCGACTCAAGAGGAATATCAACTTTCCACAAGCACCTCAAGAGGAGGCTTCTCTCAGCTACAGGTATGTGAGAGGGACCCTGAGTATGTGGCCTCAAGTGAAATGGACACCGAGATGCTCTGACTCGAAGTAAGGCCGGATATCCCTGCAGTGAATTGAATGCAGGCTCGTCTTGCATCTCCCAAGACGAACGGTTGTCTGAATCCCCTGTGGAGACAACAGAGAAAGACCTAGTCCTCCGCCTCAACGCGAACGGAGGCCTCACATCCTTTGAAAACTCGAGAGGTCCGCGGAGATCAATGCTTCCAAAGGAGACGATGCCTGACTCCTCTTGAAAATGGATAGGAGTCCCAGGATCCCTGTGGTACATGGAAAGGGGCCCTTGGTCTCCCGACTCACGTGGAGACGCGTCCCAATTGCCATGCCAAGACTCGAGGAGAATCCCGAGGTGTCCCTCGCACCTAGGCAGGAGTCCTGACGTCGCTGAACAAACACGTGTCTGGAAGGGCCCTCCCCGTCGTAACTCGAGAATATACCCCAGGTTCTGGCCGCAACTCGAGAAAAACCATGAGACTTCCCTCTCGCCGCGAGATGAGGCCCGATTCCCCTGCACTGCGTGCAGAGCAATTCCGTGTTCCACATCAAACGTGAAAGGAGCCTTGATTTCCTTGATGGCACTCCAGAGAAAACCCAAGATCCCTGTCTCAAGTTTAGAGGCATCCTGAGGTCACTGGAGCAACACGAAAGGGCTCCGTGGACCCCAAATCAACTCGAGATGAGAGCTTAGTCCCTGGCATCGACTCAAGAGGAATACCAACTTTCCACAAGCACCTCAAGAGGAGGCTTCTCTCAGCTACAGGTATGTGAGAGGAACCCTGAGTTTGTGGCCTCAAGTGGAATGGACACCGAGATGCTCTGACTCGAAGTAAGGCCGGATATCCCTGCAGTGAATTGAATGCAGGCTCGTCTTGCATCTCCCAAGAAGAAGGGATGTCTGAATCCCCTGTGGAGACCACAGAGAAAGACCTAGTCCTCCGCCTCATCGCGACCGGAGGCCTGACATCCTTTGAAAACTAGAGATGTCCGCGGAGATCAATGCTTCCAAAGGAGACGATGACTGACTCCTCTTGAAAATGGATAGGAGTCCCAGGATCCCTGTGGCACGTGGAAAGGGACCCTGGGTTTCCCGCCTCACGTGGAGACACGTTCCAATTGCCATGCCAAGACTCGAGGAGAATCCCGAGGTGTCCCTCGCACCTAGGCAGGAGTCCTGACGTCGCTGAACAAACACGTGTCTGGAAGGGCCCTCCCCGTCGTAACTCGGGAATATACCCCAGGTTCCGGCCGCAACTCGAGAAAAACCATGAGACTTCCCCCTCGCGGCGAGATGAGGCTCGATTCCCCTCCACTGCGTGCCGAGCAATTCCGTGTTCCACATCCAACGTGAAAGGAGCCTTGATTTCCTTGATGGCACTCCAGAGAAAACCCAAGATCACTGTCTCAAGTCTAGAGGGATCCTGAGGTCACTGGAGCAACACGAAAGTGCTCTGTCTAACCCAAATCAACTCGAGATGAGAGCTTAGTCCCTGGCTTCGACTCAAGAGGAATACCAACTTTCCACAAGCACCTCAAGAGGAGGCTTCTCTCAGCTACAGGTATGTGAGAGGGACCCTGAGTTTGTGGCCTCAAGTGGAGTGGACACCGAGATGCTCTGACTCGAAATAAGACCGGATATCCATGCAGTGAATTGAATGCAGGCTCGTCTTGCATCTCCCAAGACGAAGGGATGTCTGAATCCCCTGTGGAGACCACAGAGAAAGACCTAGTTCTCCGCCTCATCGCAACCGGAGGCCTCACATCCTTTGAAAACTCGAGCGGTCCCCGCAGAACAAAGCTTCCAATGGAGACGATGCCTGACTCCTCTTGAAAATGTATAGGAGTCCCAGGATCCCTGTGGCACGTGGAAAGGGACACTGGGTCTCCCGCCTCACGTGGAGACGCGTCCCAATTGCCATGCCAAGACTCGAGGAGAATCCCGAGGTGTCCCTCGCACCTAGGCAGGAGTCCTGACGTCGCTGAACAAACACGTGTCTGGAAGGGCCCTCCCCGTCGTAACTCGAGAATATACCACAGGTTCCGGCCGCAACTCGAGAAAAACCATGAGACTTCCCCTTCGCCGCGAGATGAGGCCCGATTCCCCTGCACTGCGTGCAGAGCAATTCCGTGTTCCACATCAAACGTGAAAGGAGCCTTGATTTACTTAATGGCACTCCAGAGAAAACCCAAGATCACTGTCTCAAGTCTAGAGGGATCCTGAGGTCATTGAGCAACACGAAAGGGCTCCGTGGACCCCAAATCAACTCGAGATGAGAGCTTAGTCCTTGGCTTCGACTCAAGAGGAACACCACCTTTCCACAAGCACCTCAAGAAGAGGCTTCTCTCAGCTACAGGTATGTGAGAGGGACCCTGAGTTTGTGGCCTCAAGTGGAATGGACACCGAGATGCTCTGACTCGAAGTAAGGCCGGATATCCCTGCAGTGAATTGAATGCAGGCTCGTCTTGCATCTCCCAAGACGAAGGGATGTCTGCATCCCCTGTGGAGACCACAGAGAAAGACCTAGTCCTCCGCCTCATCGCGACCGGAGGCCTCACATCCTTTGAAAACTCGAGAGGTCGGCGGAGATCAATGCTTCCAAAGGAGACGATGCTTGACTCCTCTTGAAAATGGATAGGAGTCCCAGGATCCCTGTGGCACGTGGAAAGGGACCCTGGGTCTCCCGCCTAACGTGGAGACGGGTCCCAATTGCCATGCCAAGACTCGAGGAGAATCCCGAGGTGTCCCTCGCACCTAGGCAGGAGTCCTGACGTCGCTGAACAAACACGTGTCTGGAAGGGCCCTCCCCGTCGTAACTCGAGAATATACCCCAGGTTCCGGCCGCAACTCGAGAAAAACCATGAGACTTCTCCCTCGCCGCGAGATGAGGCCCGATTCCCCTGCACTGCGTGCAGAGCAATTCCGTGTTCCACATCAAACGTGAAAGGAGCCTTGATTTACTTAATGGCACTCCAGAGAAAACCCAAGATAACTGTCTCAATTCTAGAGGGATCCTGAGGTCACTGGAGCAACACGAAATTTCTCCGTGGACCCCAAATCAACTTGAGATGAGAGCTTAGTTCCTGGCTTCGACTGAAGAGGAATACCAACTTGCCACAAGCACCTCAAGAGGAGGCTTCTCTCAGGTACATGTATGTAAGAGGGACCCTGAGTTTGTGGCCTCAAGTGGAATGGACACCGAGATACTCTGACTCGAAGTAAGGCCGGATATCCCTGCAGTGAATTGAAGGCAGGCTCGACTTGCATCTCCCAAGACGAAGGGATGTCTGAATCCCCTGTGGAGACGACAGAGAAAGACCTAGTCCTCCGCCTCATCGCGACCGGAGGCCTCACATCCTTTGAAAACTCGAGAGGTCTGCTGAGATCAATGCTTCCCAAGGAGACGATGCCTGACTCCTCTTGAAAATGGATAGGAGTCCCAGGATCCCTGTGGCACGTCGAAAGGGACCCTGTGTCTCCCGTCTCACGTGGAGACGCGTCCCAATTGCCATGCCAAGTCTCGAGGAGAATCCCGAGGTGTCCCTCGCACCTAGGCAGGAGTCCTGACGTCGCTGAACAAACACGTGTCTGGAAGGGCCCTCCCCGTCGTAACTGAGAATATATCCCAGGTTCCAGCCGCAACTCGAGAAAAACCATGAGACTTCCCCTCGCCGGGAGATGAGGCCCGATTCCCCTGCACTGTGTGCAGAGCAATTCCGTGTTCCACATCAAACGTGAAAGGAGCCTTGATTTCCTTGATGGCACTCCAGAGAAAACCCAAGATCACTGTCTCAAGTCTAGAGGGATCCTGAGGTCACTGGAGCAACAAGAAAGTGCTCTGTCTAACCCAAATCAACTCGAGATGAGAGCTTAGTCCCTGGCTTCGACTCAAGAGGAATACCAACTTTCCACAAGCACCTCAAGAGGAGGCTTCTCTCAGCTACAGGTATGTGAGAGGGACCCTGAGTTTGTGGCCTCAAGTGGAGTGGACACCGAGATGCTCTGACTCGAAATAAGACTGGATATCCATGCAGTGAATTGAATGCAGGCTTGTCTTGCATCTCCCAAGACGAAGGGATGTCTGCATCCCCTGTGGAGACCACAGAGAAAGACCTAGTCCTCCGCCTCATCGCGACCGGAGGCCTCACATCCTTTGAAAACTCGAGAGGTCGGCGGAGATCAATGCTTCCAAAGGAGACGATGACTGACTCCTCTTGAAAATGGATAGGAGTCCCAGGATCCCTGTGGCACGTGGAAAGGGACCCTGGGTCTCCCGCCTAACGTGGAGACGGGTCCCAATTGCCATGCCAAGACTCGAGGAGAATCCCGAGGTGTCCCTCGCACCTAGGCAGGAGTCCTGACGTCGCTGAACAAACACGTGTCTGGAAGGGCCCTCCCCGTCGTAACTCGAGAATATACCCCAGGTTCCGGCCGCAACTCGAGAAAAACCATGAGACTTCTCCCTCGCCGCGAGATGAGGCCCGATTCCCCTGCACTGCGTGCAGAGCAATTCCGTGTTCCACATCAAACGTGAAAGGAGCCTTGATTTCCTTGATGGCACTCCAGAGAAAACCCAAGATAACTGTCTCAATTCTAGAGGGATCCTGAGGTCACTGGAGCAACACGAAATTTCTCCGTGGACCCCAAATCAACTTGAGATGAGAGCTTAGTTCCTGGCTTCGACTGAAGAGGAATACCAACTTGCCACAAGCACCTCAAGAGGAGGCTTCTCTCAGGTACATGTATGTAAGAGGGACCCTGAGTTTGTGGCCTCAAGTGGAATGGACACCGAGATACTCTGACTCGAAGTAAGGCCGGATATCCCTGCAGTGAATTGAAGGCAGGCTCGACTTGCATCTCCCAAGACGAAGGGATGTCTGAATCCCCTGTGGAGACGACAGAGAAAGACCTAGTCCTCCGCCTCATCGCGACCGGAGGCCTCACATCCTTTGAAAACTCGAGAGGTCTGCTGAGATCAATGCTTCCCAAGGAGACGATGCCTGACTCCTCTTGAAAATGGATAGGAGTCCCAGGATCCCTGTGGCACGTCGAAAGGGACCCTGTGTCTCCCGTCTCACGTGGAGACGCGTCCCAATTGCCATGCCAAGTCTCGAGGAGAATCCCGAGGTGTCCCTCGCACCTAGGCAGGAGTCCTGACGTCGCTGAACAAACACGTGTCTGGAAGGGCCCTCCCCGTCGTAACTGAGAATATATCCCAGGTTCCAGCCGCAACTCGAGAAAAACCATGAGACTTCCCCTCGCCGGGAGATGAGGCCCGATTCCCCTGCACTGTGTGCAGAGCAATTCCGTGTTCCACATCAAACGTGAAAGGAGCCTTGATTTCCTTGATGGCACTCCAGAGAAAACCCAAGATCACTGTCTCAAGTCTAGAGGGATCCTGAGGTCACTGGAGCAACACGAAAGTGCTCTGTCTAACCCAAATCAACTCGAGATGAGAGCTTAGTCCCTGGCTTCGACTCAAGAGGAATACCAACTTTCCACAAGCACCTCAAGAGGAGGCTTCTCTCAGCTACAGGTATGTGAGAGGGACCCTGAGTTTGTGGCCTCAAGTGGAGTGGACACCGAGATGCTCTGACTCGAAGTAAGGCCGGATATGCCTGCAGTGAATTGAATGCAGGCTCGTCTTGGATCTCCCAAGACGAAGGGATGTCTGAATCCCCTGTGGAGACCACAGAGAAAGACCTAGTTCTCCGCCTCAACGCGACCGGAGGCCTCACATCCTTTGAAAATTCGAGAGGTCCGCGCAGAACAAAGCTTCCAAAGGAGACGATGCCTGACTCCTCTTGAAAATGGATAGGAGTCCCAGGATCCCTGTGGCACGTGGAAAGGGACCCTGGGTCTCCCGCCTCACGTGGAGACGGGTCCCAATTGCCATGCCAAGACTCGAGAGGAATCCCGAGGTGTCCCTTGCACCTAGGCAGGAGTCCTGACGTCGCTGAACAAACACGTGTCTGGAAGGGCCCTCCCCGTCGTAACTCGAGAATATACCCCAGGTTCCGGCCGCAACTCGAGAAAAAATATGAGACTTCCCCCTCGCCGCGAGATGAGGCCCGATTCCCCTGCACTGCGTGCAGAGCAATTCCGTGTTCCACATCAAACGTGAAAGGAGCCTTGATTTCCTTGATGGCACTCCAGAGAAAACCCAAGATCACTGTCTCAAGTCTAGAGGGATCCTGAGGTCACTGGAGCAACACGAAAGGGCTCCGTGGACCCCAAATCAACTCGGGATGAGAGCTTAGTCCCTGGCTTCGTCTGAAGAGGAATACCAACTTTCCACAAGCACATCAAGAGGAGGCTTCTCTAAGCTACAGGTATGTGAGAGGGACATTGAGTTTGTGGCCTCAAGTGGAATGGACACCGAGATGCTCTGACTCGAAGTAAGGCCGGATATGCCTGCAGTGAATGGAATGCAGGCTCGTCTTGCATCTCCCAAGACGAAGGGATGTCTGAATCCCCTGTGGAGACCACAGAGAAAGACCTAGTCGTCCGACTCCACGCGACCGGAGGCCTCACATCCTTTGAAAACTCGAGAGGTCCGCGGAGATCAATGCTTCCAAAGGAGACGATGCCTCACTCCTCTTGAAAATGGATAGGAGTCCCAGGATCCCTGTGGCACGTGGAAAGGGACCCTGGGTCTCCCGCCTCACGTGGAGACGCGTCCCAATTGCAATGCCAAGACTCGAGGAGAATCCCGAGGTGTCCCTCGCACCTAGGCAGGAGTCCTGACGTCGCTGAACAAACACGTGTCTGGAAGGGCCCTCCCCGTCGTAACTCGAGAATATACCCCAGGTTCCGGCCGCAACTCGAGAAAAACCATGAGACTTGTCCCTCGCCGAGAGATGAGGCCCCATTCCCCTGCACTGCGTGCAGAGCAATTCCGTGTTTCACCTCAAACGTGAAAGGAGCCTTGATTTCCTTGATGGCACTCCAGAGAAAACCCAAGATCACTGTCTCAAGTCTAGAGGGATCCTGAGGTCACTGGAGTAACACGAAAGGGCTCCGTGGACCCCAAATCAACTCGACATGAGAGCATAGTCCCTGGCTTCGACTCAAGAGGAATACCAACTTTTCACAAGCACGTCAAGAGGAGGCTTCTCTCAGCTACAGGTATGTGAGAGGGACCCTGAGTTTGTGGCCTCAAGTAGAATGGACACCGAGATGCTCTGACTCGAAGTAAGGCCGGATATCCCTGCAGTGAATTGAATGCAGGCTCGTCTTGCATCTCCGAAGACGAAGGGATGTCTGAATCCCCTGTGGAGACCACAGAGAAAGACCTAGTTCTCCGCCTCATCGCGACCGGAGGCCTCACATCCTTTGAAAACTCGAGAGGTCCGCGGAGATCAATGCTTCCAAAGGAGACGATGCCTGACTCCTCTTGAAAATGGATAGGTGTGCCAGGTTCCCTGTGGCACGTGGAAAGGGACCCTGGGTCTCCCGCCTCACGTGGAGACGCGTCCCAATTGCCATGCCAAGACTCGAGGAGAATCCCGAGGTGTCCCTCGCACCTAGGCAGGAGTCCTGACGTTGCTGATCAAACACGTGTCTGGAAGGGCCCTCCCCGTCGTAACTCGAGAATATACCCCAGGGTCCGTCCGCAACTCGAGAAAAACCATGAGACTTCCCCATCGCCCCGAGATGAGGCCCGATTCCGTGCACTGCGTGCAGAGCAATTCCATGTTCCACATCAAATGTGAACGGAGCCTTGATTTCCTTGAAGGCACTCCAGAGAAAACCCAAGATCACTGTCTCAAGTCTAGAGGGATCCTGAGGTAACTGGAGCAACACGAAAGGGCTCCGTGGACCCCAAGTCAACTCGAGATGAGAGTTTAGTCCCTGGCTTCGACTCAAGAGGAATACCAACTTTGCACAAGCACGTCAAGAGGAGGCTTCT
This sequence comes from Dama dama, assembly GCF_033118175.1. Lineage (NCBI taxonomy): Eukaryota > Metazoa > Chordata > Mammalia > Artiodactyla > Cervidae > Dama > Dama dama. Next base: position 4,220,477 of record NC_083697.1, on the reverse strand, counting down.
CTCAGCAAGAGGTATGTGAGAGGGACCCTGAGTTTGTGGCCTCAAGTGGAATGGACACATAGATTCTCTGACTCGAAGTAAGGCCGGATATCCCTCCAGTGAATTGAATGGAGGCTCGTCTTGCATCTCCCAAGACGAAGGGATGTCTGAATCCCCTGTGGAGACGACAGAGAAAGACCTATTCCTCCGCCTCATCGCGACCGGAGGCCTCACATCCTTTGAAAACTCGAGAGGTCTGCGGAGATCATTGCTTCCAAAGGAGACGATGCCTGACTCCTCTTGAAAATGGATAGGAGTCCCAGCATCCCTGTGGCACGGGGAAAGGGACCCTGGGTCTCCTGCCTCAGGTGGAGACGCGTCCCAATTGCCATGCCAAGACTCGAGGAGAATCCCGAGGTGTCCCTCGCCCCTAGCCAGGAGTCCTGACGTCGCTGAACAAACACTTGTCTGGAAGGGCCCTCCCCGTTGTAACTCGAGAATATACCCCAGGTTCCGGCCGCAACTCGAGAAAAACCATGAGACTTCCCCCTCGCCGCGAGATGAGCCCTGATTCCCCTGCACTGCGTGCAGAGCAATTCCGTGTTCCACATCAAACGTGAAAGGAGCCTTGATTTCCTTGATGGCACTCCAGAGAAAACCCAAGATCACTGTCTCAAGTCTAGAGGGATCCTGAGGTCACTGTAGCAACACGAAAGGGCTCCGTGGACCCCAAATCAACTCGAGATGAGAGCTTACTCCCTGGCTTCGACTCAAGAGGAATACCAACTTTCCACAAGCACCTCAAGAGGAGGCTTCTCTCAGCTACAGGTATGTGAGAGGGACCCTGAGTTTGTGGCCTCAAGTGGAATGGACACCGAGATGCTCTGACTCGAAGTAAGGCCAGATATCCCTGCAGTGAATTGAATGCAGGCTCGTCTTGCATCTCCCAAGAAGAAGGGATGTCTGAATCCCCTGTGGAGTCCACACAGAAAGACCTAGTTCTCCTCCTCATCGCGACCGGAGCCCTCACATCCTTTGAAAACTCGAGAGGTCCGCGGAGATCAATGCTTCCCAAGGAGACGATACCTGACTCCTCTTGAAAATGGATAGGAGTCCCAGGATCCCTGAGGCACGTGGAAAGGGACCCTGGGTCTCCCGCCTCACGTGGAGACGTGTCCCAATTGCCATGCCAAGACTCGAGGAGAATCCCGAGGTGTCCCTAGCACCTAGGCAGGAGGCCTGACGTCGCTGAACAACACGTGTCTGGAAGGGCCCTCCCCGTCGTAACTCGAGAATATACCCCAGGTTCCGGCCCCAACTCGAGAAATACGATGAGACTTCCCCCTCGCCGCGAGATGAGTCCTGATTCCCCTGCACTGCGTGCAGCGCAATTCCGTATCCCACATCAAACGTGAAAAGAGCCTTGATTTCCTTGATGGCACTCCAGAGAAAACCCAAGATAACTTTTTCAAGTCTAGAGGGATCCTGAGGTCACTGGAGCAACACGAAAGGGCTCCGTGAACCCCAAATCAACTCGAGATGAGAGCTTAGTCCCTGGCTTCGACTCAAGAGGAATACCAACTTTCCACAAGCACCTCAAGAGCAGGCTTCTCTCAGCTACAAGTATGTGAGAGGGACCCTGAGTTTGTGGCCTCAAGTGGAATGGACACCGAGATGCTCTGACTCGATGTAAGGCCGGATATCCCGGCAGTGAATTGAATGCAGGCTCGTCTTGCATCTCCCAAGATGAAGGGATGTCTGAATCAACATTGAAGACCACAGAGAAAGACCTAGTTCTCACCCTCATCGCGACCTGAGGCCTCACATCCTTTGAAAATTCAAGAGGTCCACAGAGATCAATGCTTCCAAAGGAGACGATGCCTGACTCATCTTGAAAATGGATAGGAGTCCCAGGATCCCTGTGCCAAGTGGAGAGGGACCCTGGGTCTCCCGCCTCACGTGGAGAGGCTTCCCAATAGCCATGCCAAGACTCGAGGAAAATCCCGAGGTGTCCCTCGCACCTAGGCAGGAGTCCTGACGTCGCTGAACAAACACATGTCTGGAAGGGCCGTCCCCGTTGTAACTCGAGAATATACCCCAGGTTCCGGCCGCAACTTGAGAAAAACCATGAGACTTTCCCCTCGCCGCGAGATGAGGCCCGATTCCCCTGCACTGCGTGCAGAGCAATTCCGTGTTCCACATCAAACGTGAAAGGAGCCTTGATTTCCTTAATGGCACTCCAGAGAAAATCCAACATCACTGTCTCAAGTCTAGAGGGATCCTGAGGTCACTGGAGAAACACGAAAGGGCTCCGTGGACCCCAAATCAACTCGAAATGAGAGCTTAGTCCCTGGCTTCGACTCAAGAGGAATACCAACTTTCCACAAGCACCTCAAGGGGAGGCTTCTCTCAGCTACAGGTATGTGAGAGGGACCCTGAGTTTGTGGCCTCAAGTGGAATGGACACCGAGATGCTCTGACTCGAAGTAAGGCCGGATATTCCTGCAGTGAATTGAATGCAGGCTCGTCTTGCATCTCCCAAGACGAAGGGATGTCTGAATCCCCTGTGGAGACAACAGAGAAGAAACTAGTTCTCTGCCTCATCGCGACCGGAGGCCTCACATCCTTTGAAAACTCGAGAGGTCCGCGGAGATCAATGCTTCCAAAGGAGACGATGCCTGACTCCTCTTGAAAATGAATAGGAGTCCCAGGATCCCTGTGGCACATGGAAAGGGACCCTGCGACTCCCGCCTCACGTGGAGACGCGTCCCAATTGCCATGCCAAGACTCGAGGAGAATCCCGAGGTGTCCCTCGCACCTAGGCAGGAGTCCTGACGTCGCTGACAAACACGTGTCTGGAAGGGCCCTCCCCGTCGAAAATCGAGAATATACCCCAGGTTCAGGCCGCAACTCCAGAACAACCATGAGACTTCCCCCTCACCGCGAGATGAGGCCCGATTCCCCTGCACTGCCTGCAAAGCAATTCCGTGTTCCACATCAAACTAGAAAGGCCCCTTGATTTCCTTGATGGCACTCCAGAGAAAACCCAAGATCACTGTCTCAAGTCTAGAGGGATCCTGAGGTCACTGTAGCAACAGGAAAGGGCTCGGTGGAGCCCAAATCAACTCGAGATGAGAGCTTAGTCCCTGGCTTCGACTCAAGAGGAATACCAACTTTCCACAAGCACCTCAAGAGGAGGCTTCTCTCAACTACAGGTATGTGAGAGGGACCCTGAGTTTGTGGCCTCAAGTGGAATGGACACCGAGATGCTCTGACTCAAAATAAGGCCGGATATCCCTGCAGTGAATTGAATGCAGGCTCGTCTTGCATCTCCCAAGACGAACGGATGTCTGAATCCCCTGTGGAGGCCACAGAGAAGACCTAGTTCTCCGCCTCATCGCGACCGGAGGCCTCACATCCTTTGAAAACTCGAGAGGTCCGCGGAGATCAATACTTCCAAAGGAGACGATGCCTGACTCCTCTTGGAAATGGATAGGAGTCCCAGGATCCATGTGGCATGTGGAAAGGGACCCTGGGTCTCCCGCCTCACGTGGAGACGCGTCCCAATTGCCATGCCAAGACTCGAGGAGAATCCCGAGGTGTCCCTCGCACCTAGGCAGGAGTCCTGACGTTGCTGAACAAATAAATATCTGGAATTGCCCTCCCCGTCGTAACTCGAGAATATACACGAGGTTCCGGCCGCAACTCGAGAAAAACCATGAGACTTCCAGCTCGCCGCGAGATGAGGCCCGATTCCCCTGCACTGCGTGCAGAGCAATTCCGTGTTCCACATCAAACGTGAAAGGAGCCTTGATTTCCTTGATGGCACTCCAGAGAAAACCCAACATCACTGTCTCAAGTCTAGAGGGATCCTGAGGTCACTGGAGCAACACGAAAGGGCTCCGTGGACCCCAAATCAACTCGAGATGCGAGGTTAGTCCCTGGCTTCGACTCAAGAGGAATACCAAGTTTCCACAAGCACCTCAAGAGGAGGCTTCTCTCAGCTACATGTGTGTGAGAGGGACCCTGAATGTGTGGCCTCAAGTGGAATGGGCACCGAGATGCTCTGACTCGGAGTAAGGCCGGATATCCCTACAGTGAATTGAATGCACGCTCGTCTTGAATCTCCCAAGAAGAAGGGATGTCTGAATCCCCTGTGGAGACCACAGAGAAAGACCGAGTTCTCCGCCTCATCGCGACCTGAGGCCTCACTTCCTTTGAAAACTCGAGAGGTCCGCGGAGATCAATGCTTCCAAAGGAGACGATGCCTGACTCCTCTTGAAAATGGATAGGAGTCCCAGCATCCCTGTGGCACGGGGAAAGGGACCATGGGTCTCCTGCCTCACGTGGAGACGCGTCCCAATTGAGATGCCAAGACTCGAAGAGAATCACGAGTTGTCCCTCGCACCTAGCCAGGAGTCCTGACGTCGCTGAACAAACACTTGCCTGGAAGGGCCCTCCCCGTCGTAAGTCGAGAATATACCCCAGGTTCCGGCCGCAACTCGAGAAAAATCATGAGACTTCCCCCTCGCTGCGAGATGAGGCCCGATTCCCCTGCACAGCGTGCAGAGCAATTCCGTGTTCCACATCAAACGTGAAAGGAGCCTTGATTTCCTTGATGGCACTCCAGAGAAAACCCAAGATCACTGTCTCACTTCTAGAGGAATCCTTAGGTCACTGGAGCAACAGGAAAGGGCTCCGTGGACCACAAATCAACTCGAGATGAGAGCTTAGTCCCTGCCTTCGACTCAAGAGTCATACCAACTTTCCACAAGCACCTCAAGAGGAGGCTTCTCTCAGCTCCAAGTATGTGAGAGGGACCCTGAGTTTGTGGCCTCAAGTGGAATGGACACGGAGATGCTCTGACTCGAAGTAAGGCCGAATATGCCTGCAGTGAATTGAATGCAGGCTCGCCTTGCATCTCCCAAGACGAAGGGTTGTCTGAATCCCCTGTGGAGACCACAGAGAAAGACCTAGTTCTCCGCCTCATCGCGACCGGAGGCCTCACATTCTTTGAAAACTCGAGAGGTCCGCGGAGATCAATGCTTCCAAAGGAGACGATGCCTGACTCCTCTTGAAAATGGATAGGAGTCCCAGGATCCATGTGGCATGTGGAAAGGGACCCTGGGTCTCCCGCCTCACGTGGAGACGCGTCCCAATTGCCATGCCAAGACTCGACGAGTATCCCGAGGTGTCCCTCGCACCTAGGCAGGAGTCCTGACGTCGCTGAACAAACACGTGTCTGGAAGGGCCCTCCCCGTCGTAACTCGCGAATATACCCCAGGTTCCGGCCGCAACTCGAGAAAAACCGTGAGACTTCCCCCTCGCCAGAAGATGAGTCCCGATTCCGCTACACTGCATGCAGAGCAATTCCGTATCCCAGATCAAACGTGAAAAGAGCCTTGATTTCCTTGATGGCACTCCAGAGAAAACCCAAGATCACAGACTCAAGTCTAGAGGGATCCTGAGGTCACTGTAGCAACACGAAAGGGCTCTGCAGACCCAAATCAACTCGAGATGAGAGGTTAGTCCCTGGATTCGACTCAAGAGGAATACCAACTTTCCACAAGCACCTCAGGGGAGGCTTCTCTCAGCTACAGGTATGTGAGAGGGACCCTGAGTTTGTGGCCTCAAGTGGAATGAACACCGAGATGCTCTGACTCAAAGTAAGGACGGATATCCCTGCAGTGAATTGAATGCAGGCTCCACTTGCATCTCCAAGACGAAGGGATGTCTGCATCCCCTGTGGAGACCAGAGAGAAATACCTAGTTCTCCGCCTCATCGCTGACGGAGGCCTCACATCCTTTGAAAACTCGAGAGGTCCGCGAGATCAATGCTTCCAAAGGAGAAGATGCCTGACTCCTCTTGAAAATGGATAGGAGTCCCAGGATCCCTGTGGCACGTGGAAAGAGACCCTGGGTCTCCCGCCTCACGTGGAGACGCGTCCCAATTGCCATGCCAAGACTCGAGGAGAATCCCGAGGTGTCCCTCGCACCTAGGAAGGAGTCCTGACGTCGCTGAACAAACACGTGTCTGGAAGGGCCCTCCCCGTCGTAACTCGAGAATATACCCCAGATTCCGGCCGCAATTCGAGAAAAACCATGCGACTTCCCCCTCGCCCCGAGATGAGGCCTGATTTCCCTGCACTGCATGCAGAGCAATTCCGTGTTCCACATCAAACGTGAAAGGAGCCTTGATTTCCTTGATGGCACTCCAGAGAAAACCCAAGATCACTGTCTGAAGTCTAGAGGGATCCTGAGGTCACTGGAGCAACACGAAAGGGCTCCGTGGACCCCAAATCAACTCGAGATGAGAGCTTAGTCCCTGGATTCGACTCAAGAGGAATACCAACTTTCCACAAGCACCTCAAGAGGAGGCTTTTCTCAGCTTCAGGTATGTGAGAGGGACCCTGAGTTTGTGGCCTCAAGTGGAATGGACACCGAGATGCTCTGAATAGAAGTAAGGCCGGATATCCCTGCAGTGAATTGAATGCAGGCTCGTCTTGCATCTCCCAAGACGAAGGGATGTCTGCATCCCCTGTGGAGACCACAGAGAAAGACCTAGTTCTCCGCCTCATCGCGACCGGAGGCCTCACATCCTTTGAAAACTCGAGAGGTCCACGGAGATCAATGCTTCCAAAGGAGACGAAGCCTGACTCCTCTTGAAAATGGATAGGAGTCCCAGGATCCATGTGGCACGTGGAAAGGGACACTGGGTCTCCCGCCCCACGTGTAGACGCATCCCAATTGCCATGCCAAGACTCGAGGAGAATCCCGAGGTGTCCCTCGCACCTAGGCAGGAGTCCAGATGTCGCTGAACAAACACGTGTCTGGAAGGGTCCTCCCCGTCGTAACTCGAGAATATACCCCAGGTTCCGGCCTAAACTCGAGAAAAACCATGAGACTTCAACCTCGCCCCAAGATGAGGCACGATTTCCCTGCACTGCATGCAGAGCAATTCCGTGTTCCACATCAAACGTGAAAGGAGCCTTGATTTCCTTGATGGCACTCCAGAGAAAACCCAAGATCACTGTCTCAAGTCTAGAGGGATCCTGAGGTCACTGGAGCAATACGAAAATGCTCCGTGGACCCTAAATCAACTCGAGATGAGAGCTTAGTCCCCGGCTTCGACTCAAGAGGAATACCAGCTTTCCACAAGCACCTCAAGAGAAGGCTTCTCTCAGCTACAGGTATGTGAGATTGACCCTGAGTTTGTGGCCTCATGTGGAATGGACACCGAGATGCTCTGACTCGAACTAAGGCCAGATATCCTTGCAGTGAACTGAACGCAGGCTCGTCTTGCATCTCCCAAGACGAAGGGATGTCTGATTCCCCTGTGGAGACCACAGAGAAAGACCTAATTCTCTGCCTCATCGCGACCGGAGGCCTCACATCCTTTGAAAACTCGAGAGGTCCGCGGAGATCAATGCTTTCAAAGGAGACGATGCCTGACTCCTCTTGAAAATGGATGGGAGTCCCAGGATCCCTGTGGCACGTGGAAAGGGACCCTGGGTCTCCCGCCTCACGTGGAGACGCGTCCCAATTGCCATGCCAAGACTCGAGGAGAATCCCGAGGTGTCCCTCGCACCTAGGCAGGAGTCCTGACGTCGCTGAACAAACACGTGTCTGGAAGGGCCCTCCCCGTCGTTACTCGAGAATATACCCCAGGTTCCGGCCGCAACTCGAGAAAAACCATGAGACTTCTCCCTCGCCGCGAGATGAGGCCCGATTCCCCTGCACTGTGTGCAGAGCAATTCCGTGTTCCACATCAAACGTGAAAGGAGCCTTGATTTCCTTGATGGCACTCCAGAGAAACCCCAAGATCACTGTCTCAAGTCTAGAGGGATCCTGAGGTCACTGGAGCAACACGAAAGGGCTCCGTGGACCCCAAATCAACTCGAGATGAGAGCTTAGTCCCTGGCTTCGACTCAAGAGGAATACCAACTTTCCACAAGCACCTCAAGAGGAGGCTTCTCTCAGCTATAGGTATGTGAGAGGGACCCTGAGTTTGTGGCCTCAAGTGGAATGGACACCGAGTTGCTCTGAATTGAAGTAAGGCCCCATATCCCTGCAGTGAATTGAATGCAGGCTCGTCTTGCATCTCCCAAGACGAAGGGATGTCTGCATCCCCTGTGGAGACCACAGAGAAAGACCTAGTTCTCCGCCTCATCGCGACCGGAGGCCTCACATCCTTTGAAAACTCGAGAGGTCCGCGGAGATCAATGCTTCCAAAGGAGAGGATGCCTGACTCCTCTTGAAAATGGATAGGAGTCCCAGCATCCCTGTGGCACGTGGAAAGGGACCCTGGGTCTCCCGCCTCACGTGGAGACGCGTCCCAATTGCCATGCCAAGACTAGTGGAGAATCGCGAAGTGTCCCTCGCACCTAGGCAGGAGTCCTGACGTCGCTGAACAAACACGTGTCTGGAAGGGCCCTCCCCGTCGTAACTCGAGAATATACCCCAGGTTCCGGCCGCAACTCGAGAAAAACCATGAGACTTCCTCCTCACCGCGAGATGAGGCCTGATTCCCCTGCACTGTGTGCAGAGCAAATCCGTGTTCCACATCAAACGTGAAAGGAGCCTTGATTTCCTTGATGGCACTCCAGAGAAAACCCAAGATCACTGTCTCAAGTCTAGAGGGATCCTCAGGTCACTGGAACAACAGGAAAGGGCTCCGTGGACCCCAAATCTACTCGAGATGAGAGCTTATTCCTTGGCTTCGAGTCAAGAGGAATACCAACATTCCACAAGCACCTCAAGAGGAGGATTCTCTCAGCTACAGGTATGGGAGAGGGACCCTGAGTTTGTGGCCTCAAGTGGAATGGACACCGAGATGCTCTGACTCGAAGTAAGGCCGGATATCCCTGCAGTGAATTGAATGCAGGCTCGTCTTGCATCTCCCAAGACGAAGGGATGTCTGAATCCCCTGTGGAGACCACAGAGAAAGACCTAGTCCTCCGTCTCATCGCGACCGGAGGCCTCACATCCTTTGAAAACTCGAGAGGTCCGCGGAGATCAATGCTTCCAAAGGAGGCGATGCTTGACTCCTCTTGAAAATAGATAGGAGTTCCAGGATCCCTGTGGCACGTTATAAGGGACCCTGGGTCTCCCGCCTCACGTGGAGACGCGGCCCAATTGCCATGTCAAGACTCGAGGAGAATCCCGAGGTGTCCCTCGCACCTAGGCAGGAGTCCTGACGTCGCTGAACAAACACGTCTCTGAACAAACACGTCTCTGGAAGGGCCCTCCCCGTCGTAACTCGAGAATATACCACAGGTTCCGGCCGCAACTCGAGAAAAACCATGAGACTTCCCCCTCGCCGCGAGATGAGGCCCGATTCCCCTGCACTGCGTGCAGAGCAATTCCGTGTTCCACATCAAACGTGAAAGGAGCCTTGATTTCCTTGATGGCACTCCAGGGAAAACCCAAGATCACTGTCTCAAGTCTAGAGGGATCCTGAGGTCACTGGAGCAACACGAAAGGGCTCCGTGGACCCCAAGTCAACTCGAGATGAGAGCGTAGTCCTTGGCTTCGACTCAAGAGGAACACCAACTTTCCACAAGCACCTCAAGAGGAGGCTTCTCTCAGCTACAGGTATGTGACAGGGCCCCTGAGTTTGTGGCCTCAAGTGGAATGGACACCGAGATGCTCTGACTTGAAGTAAGGCCGGATATCCCTGCAGTGAATTGAATGCAGGCTCGTCTTGCATCTCCCAAGACGAAGGGATGTCTGAATCCCCTGTGGAGACCACAGAGAAAGACCTAGTCCTCCGCCTCAACGCGACCGGAGGCCTCACATCCTTTGAAAACTCGAGAGGTCTGCGGAGATCAATGTTTCCAAAGGAGACAATGCGAGACTCCTCTTGAAAATGGATAGGAGTCCTAGGATCCCTGTGGGACGAGGAAAGGGACCCTGGGTCCCCCGCCTCACGTGGAGACGCGTCCCAAATGCCATGCCAAGACTCGAGGAGAATCCCGAGGTGTCCCTCGCACCTAGGCAGGAGTCCTGACGTCGCTGAACAAAACGTGTCTGGAAGGGCCCTCCCCGTCGTAAGTCGAGAATATATCCCAGGTTCTGGCCGCAACTCGAGAAAAACCATGGGACTTCCCCCTCGCCGCGAGATGAGGCCCGATTCCCCTGAACTGCGTGCAGAACAATTCCGTGTTCCACATCAAACGTGAAAGGAGCCTTGATTTCCTTGATGGCACTCCAGGGAAAACCCAAGATCACTGTCTCAAGTCTAGAGGGATCCTGAGGTCACTGGAGCAACACGAAAGGGCTCCGTGGACCCCAAGTCAACTCGAGATGAGAGCTTAGTCCTTTGCTTCGACTCAAGAGGAACACCAACTTTTCACAAGCACCTCAAGAGGAGGCTTCTCTCAGCTACAGGTATGTGAGAGAGACCCTGAGTTTGTGGCATCAAGTGGAATGGACACCAAGATGCTCTGATTCGAAGTAAGGCCGGATATCCCTGCAGTGAATTGAATGCAGGCTCGTCTTGCATCTCCCAAGACGAAGGGATGTCTGAATCCCCTGTGGAGACCACAGAGAAAGACCTAGTCCTCCGCCTCATCGCGACCAGAGGCCTCACATCCTTTGAAAACTCGAAAGGTTTGCTGAGATCAATGCTTCCAAAGGAGACGATGCCTGACTCCTCTTGAAAATGGATAGGAGTCCCAGGATCCCTGTGGCACGTGGAAAGGGACACAAGTTCCCCCGCCTCACGTGGAGACGCGTCCCAATTGCCATGCCAAGACTCGAGGAGAATCCCGAGGTGTCCCTCGCACCTAGGCAGGAGTCCTGACGTCGCTGAACAAACACGTGTCTGGAAGGGCCCTCCCCATCGTAACTCGAGAATATACCCCAGGTTCCGGCCGCAACTCGAATAAAACCATGAGACTTCCCCCTCGCCGCGAGATGAGGCCTGATTCCCCTGCACTGCATGCAGAGCAATTCCGTGTTCCACATCAAAAGTGAAAGGAACCTTCATTTCCTTGATGGCACTCCAGAGAAAACCCAGAGTCACTGTCTGAAGTCTAGAGGGATCCTGAGGTCACTGGAGCAACACGAAAGGGCTCCGTGGACCCCAAATCAACTCGAGATGAGAGCTTAGTCCCTGTCTTCGACTCAAGAGGAATACCAAGTTTCCACAAGCACCTCAAGAAGAGGCTTCTCTCAGCTACATGGATGTGAGAGGTACCCTGAGTTTGTGGCCTCAAGTGGAATGGACACCGAGATGGTCTGTCTTGAAGTAAGGCCGGATATCCCTGCAGTGAATTGAATGCAGGCTCGTCTTGCATCTCCCAAGACGAAGGGATGTCTGAATGCCCTGTGGAGACCACAGAGAAAGACCTAGTCCTCCGCCTCATCGCGACCGGAGGCCTCACATCTTTGAAAACTCGAGAGGTCCGCGGAGATCAATGCTTCCAAAGGAGATGATGCCTCACTCCTCATGAAAATGGATAGGAGTCCCAGGATCCCTGTGGCACGTGGAAAGGGACCCTGGGTCTCCCGCTTCACGTGGAGACGCGTCCCAATTGCCATGACAAGATTCGAGGAGAATCCCGAGGTGTCCCTCGCACCTAGGGAGTAGTCCTGACGTCGCTGAACAAACACGTGTATGGAAGGGTCCTCCCCGTCGTAACTCGAGAATATACCCCAGGTTCCGGCCGCAACTTTAGAAAAATCATGAGACATCCCCCTTGCCGCGAGATGAGGCCCGATTCCCCTGCACTGCGTGCAGAGCAATTCCGTGTTCCACATCAAACTTGAAAGGAGCCTTGATTTCCTTGATGGCACTCCAGAGAAAACCCAAGATCACTTTATCAAGTCTAGAGGGATCCTGAGGTCACTGGAGCAACACGAAAGGGCTCCGTGGACCACAAATCAACTCGAGATGAGAGCTTAGTCCCTGGCTTCGACTCAAGAGGAATACCAACTTTCCACAAGCACCTCAAGAGGAGGCTTCTCTCAGCTACAGGTATGTGAGAGGGACCCTGAGTTTGTGGCCTCAAGTGAAATGGACACTGAGATGCTCTGACTCAAAGTAAGGCCGGATATCCCTGCAGTGAATTGAATGCAGGCTCGTCTTGCATCTCCCAAGACGAAGGGATGTCTGAATCCCCTGTGGAGACCTCAGAGAAAGACCGAGTTCTCCGCCTCATCGCGACCGGAGGCCTCACATCCTTTGAAAACCCGAGAGGTCCTTGGAGATCAATGCTTCCAAAGGAGACGATGCCTGACTCCTCTTGAAAATGGATAGGAGTCCCAGGATCCCTGTGGCACGTCGAAAGGGACCCTGGGTCTCCCGCCTCACGTGGAGACGCGTCCCAATTGCCATGCCAAGACTCGAGGAGAATCCCGCGGTGTCCCTCGCACCTAGGCAGGAGTCCTGATGGCGCTGAACAAACACGTGTCAGGAAGGGCCCTCCCCGTCGTAACTCGAGAATATACCCCAGGTTCCGGCCGCAACTCGAGCAAAACCATGAGACTTCCCCCTCACCGCGAGATGAGGCCCGATTCCCCTGCACTGCGTGCAGAGCAATTCCGTGTTCCACATCAAACGTGAAAGGAGCCTTGATTTCCTTGATGGCACTCCAGAGAAAACCCAAGATCACTGTCTCAAGTCTAGAGGGATCCTGAGGTCACTGGAGCAACACAAAAGGGCTCCGTGGACCACAAATCAACTCGAGATGAGAGCTTAGTCCCTGGCTTCGCCTCAAGAGGAATACCAACTTTCCACAAGCACCTCAAGAGGAGGCTTCTCTCAGCTACAGGTATGTGAGAGGGCCCCTGAGTTTGTGGCCTCAAGTTGAATGGACACCGAGATGCTCTGACTCGAAGTAAGACCAGATATCCCTGCAGTGAATTGAATGCAGGCTCGTCTTGCGTCTCCCAAGACGAAGTGGTGTCTGAATCCCCTGTGGAGACCACAGAGAAAGACCTAGTCCTCCGCCTCATCGCGACCGGAGACCTCACATCCTTTGAAAACTCGAGAGGTTGGGGAGATCAATGCTTCCAAAGGAGACGATGCCTGACTCCTCTTGAAAATGAAAAGGAGTCCCAGGATCTCTCTGGCACGTGGGAAGGGACCCTGGGTCTCCCGCCTCACGTGGAGACGCGTCCCAATTGCCATGTCAAGACTCGAGGAGAATCCCGAGGTGTCCCTCGCACCTAGGCAGGAGTCCTGACATCGCTGAACAAACACGTGTCTGGAAGGGCCCTCCCCGTCGTAACTCGAGAATATACCACAGGTTCCGACCGCAACTCGAGAAAAACCATGAGACTTCCCCCTCGCCGAGAGATGAGTCCCGATTCCCCTGCACTGCGTGCAGAGCAATTCCGTGTTTCACATCAAACGTGAAAGGAGCCTTTATTTCCTTGATGGCACTCCAGAGAAAACCCAAGATCACTGTCTCAAGTCTAGAGGGATCCTGAGGTCACTGGAGCAACACGAAATGTCTCCGTGGACCCCAAGTCAACTCGAGATGAGAGCTTAGTCCTTGGCTTCGACTCAAGAGTAACACCAAATTTCCACAAGCACCTCAAGAGGAGGCTTCTCTCAGCTACAGGTATGTGAGAGGGCCCCAGAGTTTGTGGCCTCAAGTGGAATGGACACCGAGATGCTCTGACTCGAACTAAGGCTGGATATCCCTGCAGTGAACTGAATTCAGGTTCGGCTTGCATCTCCCAAGACGAAGGGATGTCTGAATCCCCTGTGGAGACCACAGAGAAAGACCTAGTCCTCCGCTTCATCGCGACCGGAGGCCTCAGATCCTTTGAAAACTCGAGAGGTCCACGGAGATCAATGCTTCCAAAGGAGACGATGCCTGACTCCTCCTGAAAGTGGATAGGAGTTCCAGGATCACTGTGGCATGTGGAAAGGGACCCTGGGTCTCCCGCCTCACGTGGAGACGCATCCCAATTGCCATGCCAAGACTCGAGGAGAATCCCGAGGTGTCCCTCTCACCTAGGCAGGAGTCCTGACATCGCTGAACAAACACGTGTCAGGAAGGGCCCTCCCCGTCGTAACTCGAGAATATACCCCAGTTTCCGGCCGCAACTCGAGAAAAACCATGAGACTTCCCCCTCACCGCGAGATGAGGCCCGATTCCCCTGCACTGCGTGCAGAGCAATCCGAGTTCCACATCAAACGTGAAAGGAGCCTTGATTTACTTGATGGCATTCCAGAGAAAACCCAAGATCACTGTCTCAAGTCTAGAGGGATCCTGACGTCACTGGAGCAGCACGAAAGGGCTCCGTGGACCACAAATCAACTCGAAATGAGATCTTAGTCCCTTGCTTCGACTCAAGAAGAATACCAACTTTCCACAAGCACCTCAAGAGGAGGCTTCTCTCAGCTACAGGTATGTGAGAGGGACCCTGAGTTTGTGGCCTCAAGTGGAATGGACACCGAGACGCTCTGACTCAAAGTAAGGCCGGATATCCCTGCAGTGAATTGAATACAGGCTCATCTTGCATCTCCCAAGATGAAGGGATGTCTGAATCCCCTGTGGAGACCACAGAGAAAGACCTGGTCCTCCGCCTCATCGCGACTGGAGGCCTCACACCCTTTGAAAGCTCGAGAGGTCCGCGGAGATCAGTGCTTCCAAAGGAGACGATGCCTGACTCCTCTTGCAAATGGATAGGAGTCCCAGGATCCCTGTGGCACGTGGCAAGGGACCCTGGGTCTCCCGACTCACGTGGAGACGCGTCCCAATTGCCATGCCAAGACTCGAGGAGAATCCCGAGGTGTCCCTCGCACCTAGGCAGGAGTCCTGACGTCGCTGAACAAACACGTGTCTGGAAGGGCCCTCCCCGTCGTAACTCGAGAATATACCCCAGGTTCCGGCCGCAACTCGAGAAAAACCATGAGACTTCCCCCTCGCCGCGAGATGAGGCCCGATTCCCCTGCACTGCGTGCAGAGCAATTCCGTGTTCCACATCAAACGTGAAAGGAGCCTTGATTTCCTTGATGGCACTCCAGAGAAAACCCAAGATCACTGTCTCAAGTCTATTGGGATCCTGAGGTCACTGGAGCAACAAGAAAGGGCTCCGTGGACCCCAAATCAACTCGAGATGAGATCTTAGTCCCTGGCTTCGACTCAAGAGGAATACCAACTTTCCACAAGGACCTCAAGAGGAGGCTTCTCTCAGCTACAGGTATGTGAGAGGGACCCTGAGTTTGTGGCCTCAAGTGGAATGGACACCGAGATGCTCTGACTCGAAGTAAGGCCGGATATCCCTGCAGTGAATGAATGCAGGCTCGTCTTGCATCTCCCAAGACGAAGGGATGTCTGAAACCCCTGTGGAGAACACAGAGAAAGACCTAGTCCTCCGCTTCATCGCGATTGGAGGCCTCACATCCTTTGAATACTCGAGAGTTCCGCGGAGATCAATGCTTCCAAAGGAGACGATGCCTGACTCTTCTTGAAAATGGATAGGTGTCCCAGTATCCCTGTGGCACGGGGAAAGGGACCCTGGGACTCCCGCCTCACGTGGAGACGCATCCCAATTGCCATGCCAAGACTCGAGGAGAATCGCGAGGTGTCCCTCGCACCTAGGCAGGAGTCCTGACGTCGCTGAACAAACACGTGTCTGGAAGGGCCCTCCCCGTCCTAACTCGAGAATATACCCCAGGTTCCCGCCGCAACTCGAGTAAAACAATGAGACTTCCCCCTCGCCCCGAGATGAGGCCCGATTCCGTGCACTGCGTGCAGAGCAATTCCGTGTTCCACATCAAATGTGAACAGAGCCTTGATTTCCTTGATGGCACTCCAGAGAAAACCCAAGATCACTGTCTCAAGTCTAGAGGGATCCTGAGGTAACTGGATCAACACGAAAGGGCTCCGTGGACCCCAAATCATCTCGAGATGAGAGCTTAGTCCCTGGCTTTGACTCAAGAGGAATACCAACTTTCCACAGGCACCTCAAGAGGAGGCTTCTCTCAGCTACAGGTATGTGAGAGGGACCCTGAGTTTGTGGCCTCAAGTGGAATGGACACCTTGATGCTCTGACTCGAAGTAAGGCCGGATATCCCTGCAGTGAATGGAAAGCAGGCTCGTCTTGCATCTCCCAAGACGATGGGATGTCTGAATCCCCTGTGGAGACCACAGAGAAAGAAATAGTTCTTCTCATCGCGACCGGAGGCCTCACATCCTTTGAAAACTCGAGAGGTCCGCGGAGATCAATGCTTCCTAAGGAGACGATTCCTGACTCCTCTTGAAAATGGATAGGAGTCCCAGGATCCCTGTGGCACGTGGAAAGGGACCCTAGCTCTCCCGCCTCAAGTGGAGACGCGTCCCAATTGCCATGCCAAGATTCGAGGAGAATCTCGATGTGTCCCTCGCACCTATCACGTGTCTGGAAGGGTCCTCCATGTCGTAACTCGAGAATATACTCCAGGTTCCCGCCGCAACTCGAGAAAAACCATGAGACTTCCCCCTCTTCGCGAGATGAGGCCCGATTCCCCTGCACGGCGTGCAGAGCAATTCCGTGTTACACATCAAACGTGAGAGGAGCCTTGATTTCCTTGATGGCACTCCAGAGAAAACCCAAGATCACTGTCTCAAGTCTAGAGGGATCCTGAGGTCACTGGAGCAACACGAAAGGGCTCCGTGGAAACTAAATCAACTCGAGATGAGAGCTTAGTCCCTGGTTTCGACTCAAGAGGAATACCAACTTTCCACAAGCACCTCAAGAGGAGGCTTCTCTCAGCTACAGGTATGTGAGCGGGACCCTGAGTTAGTGGCCTCAAGTGGAATGGACACCGAGATGCTCTGACTCGAAGTAAGGCCGGATATCCCTGCAGTGAATTGAATGCAGGCTCGTCTTGCATCTCCCAAGACGAAGGGATGTCTGAATCCCCTGTGGAGACCACAGAGAAAGACCTAGTTCTCCGCATCATCGCGACAGGAGGCCTCACATCCTTTGAAAACTCGAGAGTTCCGCGGAGATCAATGCTTCCAAAGGAGAGGATGCCTGACTCCTCTTGAAAATGGATAGGAGTCCCAGGATCCCTGTGGCACGTCGAAAGGGACCCTGGGATTCCCGCCTCACGTGGAGACACGTCCCAATTGCCATGCCAAGACTCGAGGAGAATCCCGAGGTGTCCCTCGCACCTAGGCAGGAGTCCTGACGTCGCTGAACAAACACGTGTCTGGAAGGGCCCTCCCGTCGTAACTCGAGAATATACCCCAGGTTCCGGCCGAAACTAGAGAAAAACCATGAGACTTCCCACTCGCCGCGAGATGAGGCCCGATTCCCCTGCACTGCGTGCAGAGCAATTCCGTATCCCACATCAAACGTGAAAGGAGCCTTGATTTCCTTGGTGGCACTCCAGAGAAAACCCAAGATCACTGTCTCAAGTCTAGAGGGATCCTGAGATCACTGGAGCAACACCAAAGGTCTGGGTGGACCCCAAATCAACTCGAGATGAGAGCTTACTCCCTGGCTTCGACTCAAGAGGAATACCAACTTTCCACAAGCACCTCAAGAGGAGGCTTCTCTCAGCTACAGGTATGTGAGAGGGACCCTGAATGTGTGGCCTCAAGTGGAATGTACACCGAGATGCTCTGACTCGAAGTAAGGCCGGATATCCCTTCTGTGAATTTAATGCCGGCTGGTCTTGAATCTCCCAAGTCGAAGGGATGTCTGAATCCCCTGTGGAGACCACAGAGAAAGACCTAGTTCTCCGCCTCATCGCGACCGGAGGCCTCACATCCTTTGAAAAATCGAGAGGTCCGCGGAGATCAATGCTTCCAAAGGAGATGATGCCTGACTCCTCTTGAAAATAGTTAGGAGTCCCAGGATCTGTGTGGCACGTGGAAAGGGACACTGGGTCTCCCGCCTCACGTGGAGACGCGTCCCAATTGCCATGCCAAGACTCGAGGAGAATCCTGAGGTGTCCCTCGCACCTAGGCAGGAGTCCTGACGTCGCTGAACAAACACGTGTCTGGAAGGGCCCTCCCCGTCCTAACTCGAGAATATACCACAGGTTCCGGCCGCAACTCGAGAAAAACCATGAGACTTCCCCATCGCCGCGAGATGAGGCCCGATTCCCCTGCACTGCATGCAGAGCAATTCCGTGTTCCACATCAAACTTGAAAGGAGCCTTGATTTCCTCGATGGCACTCCAGAGAAAACCCAAGATCACTGTCTCAAGTCTAGAGGGATCCTGAGGTCACTGGAGCAACACGAAATGGCTCCCTGGACCCCAAATTAACTCGAGATGAGAGCTTAGTCCCTGGCTTCGACTCAAGAGGAATACCAACTTTCCACAAGCACCTCAAGAGGAGGCTTCTCTCAGCTACAGGTATGTGAGTGGGACCCTGAGTTTGTGGCCTGAAGTGGAATGGACACCGAGATGCTCTGACTCGAAGTTCGGCCGGATATCCCTGCAGTGAATTGAATGCAGGCTCCTCTTGCATCTCCCAAGACGACGGGATGTCTGAATCCCCTGTGGAGACCACAGAGAAAGACCTAGATCTCCGCCTCAACATGACAGGAGGCCTCACATCCTTTGAAAACTCGAGAGGTCCGCGGAGATCAATGCTTCCAAAGGAGACGATGCCTGACTCCACTTGAAAATGGATAGGAGTCCCAGGATCCATGTGGCTCGTGGAAAGGGACCCTGGGTCACCCGCCTCACGTGGAGACACGTCCCAATTGCCATGCCAAGAATCGAGGAGAATCTTGAGGTGTCCCTCGCACCTAGGCAGGAGTCCTGACGTCGCTGAACTAACAAGTGTCTGGAAGGGCCCTCCCCGTCGTAACTCGAGAATATACCACAGGTTCCGGCCGCAACTCGAGAAAAACCATGAGACTCCCCCCTCGCCACGAGATGAGGCCCGATTCACCTGCACTGCGTGCAGAGCAATTCCGTGTTCCACAAAAAACGTGAAAGGAGCCTTGATTTCCTTAATGGCACTCCAGAGAGAACTGATCACTGTCTCAAGTCTAGAGGGATCCTGAGCTCACTGTAGCAACAAGAAAGGGCTCCGTGGACGCCAAATCAACTCGAGATGAGAGCTTAGTCCCTGGCTTCGACTCAAGAGGAATACCAACTTTCCACAAGCACCTCAAGAGGAGGCTTCTCTCAGCTACAGGTATGTCAGAGGGCCCCTGAGTTTGTGGCCTCAAGTGGAATGCACACCGAGATGCTCTGACTCGAATAAGGCCGGATATCCCTGCAGTGAATTGAATGCAGGCTCGTCCCGCATCTCCCAAGACGAAGGGTTGTAGGAATCCCCTGTGGAGACCACAGAGAAAGACCTAGTCCTCCGCCTCCTCGCGACCGGAGGCCTCGTATCCTTTGAAAACTCGAGAGGTCCGTTGAGATCAATGCTTCCGAAGGAGACGATGCCTGACTCCTCTTGAAAATGGATAGGAGTCCCAGGATATCTGTGCCACGTGGAAAGGGACCCTGGGTCTCCCGCCTCACGTGGAGACGCGTCCCAATTGCAATGCCAAGACTCGAGGAGAATCCCGAGGTGTCCCTCGCACCTAGGCAGGAGTCCTGACGTTGCTGAACAAATAAATATCTGGAATTGCCCTCCCCGTCGTAACTCGAGAATATACACCAGGTTCCGGCCGCAACTCGAGAAAAACCATGAGACTTCCCCCTCGCCACGAGATGAGGCCCGATTCCCCTGCACTGTGTGCAGAGCAATTCCGTGTTCCACATCAAACGTGAAAGGAGCCTTGATTTCCTTGATGGCACTCCAGAGAGAACTGATCACTGTCTCAAGTCTCGAGGGATCCTGAGGTCACTGTAGCAACAAGAAAGGGCTCCGTGGACGCCAAATCAACTCGAGATGAGAGCTTAGTCCCTGGCTTCGACTCAAGAGGAATACCAACTTTCCACAAGCACCTCAAGAGGAGGCTTCTCTCAGCTACAGGTATGTCAGAGGGCCCCTGAGTTTGTGGCCTCAAGTGGAATGGACACCGAGATGCTCTGACTCGATGTAAGGCCGGATATCCCTGCAGTGAATTGAATGCAGGCTCGTCCCGCATCTCCCAAGACGAAGGGTTGTAGGAATCCCCTGTGGAGACCACAGAGAAAGACCTAGTCCTCCGCCTCCTCGCGACCGGAGGCCTCTAATCCTTTGAAAACTCAAGAGGTCCGTTGAGATCAATACTTCCGAAGGAGACGATGCCTGACCCCTCTTGAAAATGGATAGGAGTCCCAGGATATCTGTGCCACGTGGAAAGGGACACTGGGTCTCCCGCCTCACGTGGAGACGCGTCCCAATTGCAATGCCAAGACTCGAGGAGAATCCCCAGTTGTCCCTCGCACCTAGGCAGGAGTCCTGACGTCGCTGAACAAACACGTGTTTGGAAGGATCCTCCCCGTCGTAACTCGAGAATATACCCCAGGTTCCGGCCGCAACTCGAGAAAAACCATGAGACTTCCCCCTCGCCGCGAGATGAGGCCCGATTCCCCTGCACTGTGTGCAGAGCAATTCCGTGTTCCACATCAAACGTGAAAGGAGCCTTGATTTCCTTGATGGCACTCCAGAGAAAACCCAAGATCACTGTCTCAAGTCTAGAGGGATCCTAAGGTCACTGGAGCAACACGAAAGGGCTCCGTGGACCCCAAATCAACTCGAGATGAGAGCTCAGTCCCTGGCTTCGACTCAAGAGGAATACCAACTTTCCACAAGCACCTCAAGAGGAGGCTTCTCTCAGCTACAAGTATGTGAGAGGGACCCTGAGTTTGTGGCCTCAAGTGGAATGGACACCGAGATGCTCTAACTCGAAGTAAGGCCGGATATCCCTGCAGTGAATTGAATGCAGGCTCGCCTTGCATCTCCCAAGAAGAAGGGTTGTCTGAATCCCCTGTGGAGACCACAGAGAAAGACCTAGTTCTCTGCCTCATCGCGACCGGAGGCCTCACATCCTTTGAAAACTCGAGAGGTCCGCGGAGATCAATGCTTCCAAAGGAGACGATTCTTGAGTCCTCTTGGAAATGGATAGGATTCCCCGGATCCCTGTGGCAAGTACAAAGGGACCCTGGGTCCCCCGCCTCATGTGGAGACGCGACCCAAATGCCATTCCAAGACTCGAGGAGAATCCCGATGTGTCCCTCGCACCTAGGCCCGAGTCCTGACGTCGCTGAACAAACACGTGTCTGGAAGGGCCCTCCCCGTCGTAACTCGCGAATATACCCCAGGTTCCGGCCGCAACTCGAGAAAAACCGTGAGACTTCCCCCTCGCCAGAAGATGAGTCCCGATTCCGCTACAGTGCATGCAGAGCAATTCCGTATCCCAGATCAAACGTGAAAAGAGCCTTGATTTCCTTGATGGCACTCCAGAGAAAACCCAAGATCACAGACTCAAGCCTAGAGGGATCCTGAGGTCACTGTAGCAACACGAAAGGGCTCTGCAGACTCAAATCAACTCGAGATGAGAGGTTAGTCCCTGGCTTCGACTCTAGAGGAATACCAACTTTCCACAAGCACCTCAGGGGAGGCTTCTCTCAGCTACAGGTATGTGAGAGGGACCCTGAGTTTGTGGCCTCAAGTGGAATGAACACCGAGATGCTCTGACTCAAAGTAAGGACGGATATCCCTGCAGTGAATTGAATGCAGGCTCGTCTTGCTTCTCCAAGACGAAGGGATGTCTGCATCCCCTGTGGAGACCAGAGAGAAAGACCTAGTTCCCCGCCTCATCGCTGACGGAGGCCTCACATCCTTTGAAAACTCGAGAGGTCCGCGAGATCAATGCTTCCAAAGGAGACAATGCCTGACTCCTCTTGAAAATGGATAGGAGTCCCAGGATCCCTGTGCCACGTGGAAAGGGACCCTGGGTCTCCCGCCTCACGGGGAGACGCGTCCCAATTGCCATGCCAAGACTCGAGGAGAATCCCGAGGTGTCCCTCGCACCTAGGCAGGAGTCCTGACGTCGCTGAACAAACACGTGTCAGGAAGGGCCCTCCCCGTCGTAACTCGAGAATATACCCCAGTTTCTGGCCGCAACTCGAGAAAAAGCATGAGACTTCCCCCTCGCCGCGAGATGAGGCCTGATTCCCCTGCACTGCGTGCAGAGCAATTCCGTGTTCCACATCAAACGTGAAAGGAGCCTTGATTTCCTTGATGGCACTCCAGAGAAAATCCAAGATAACTGTCTGAAGTCTAGAGGGATCCTGAGGTCACTGGAGCAACACGAAAGGGCTCCGTGGACCCCAAATCAACTCGAGATGAGAGCTTAGTCCGTGGCTTCGACTCAAGAGGAATACCAACTTTCCACAAGCACCTCAAGAGGAGGCTTCCCTCAACTAAAAGTATATGAGAGGGACCCTGAGTTTGTGGCCTGAAGTGGAATGGACACCGAGATGCTCTGACTCGAAGTAAGGCCGGATATCCCTGCAGTGAATTGAATGCAGGCTCGTCTTGCATCTCCCAAGACGAAGGGATGTCTGAATCCCCTGTGGAGACCACAGAGAAAGACCTAGTCCTCCGCCTCATCGAGACCGGAGGCCTCACATCCTTTGAAAACTCGAGAGGTCCGCGGAGATCAATGCTTCCAAAGGAGACGATGCCTGACTCTTCTTGAAAATGGATAGGAGTCCCAGGATCCCTGTGGCACGTGGGAAGGGACCCTGGGTCTCCCGCCTCACGTGGATACGCGTCCCAATTGCCATGCCAAGACTCGAGGAGAATCCTGAGGTGTCCCTCGCACCTAGGCAGGAGTCCTGACGTCGCTGAACAAACACGTGTCTGGAAGGGCCCTCCCCGTCCTAACTCGAGAATATACCACAGGTTCCGTCCGCAACTCGAGAAAAACCATGAGACTTCCCCATCGCCGCGAGATGAGGCCCGATTCCCCTGCACTGCATGCAGAGCAATTCCGTGTTCCACATCAAACTTGAAAGGAGCCTTGATTTCCTCGATGGCACTCCAGAGATAACCCAAGATCACTGTCTCAAGTCTAGAGGGATCCTGAGGTCACTGGAGCAACACGAAATGGCTCCCTGGACCCCAAATTAACTCGAGATGAGAGCTTAGTCCCTGGCTTCGACTCAAGAGGAATACCAACTTTCCACAAGCACCTCAAGAGGAGGCTTCTCTCAGCTACAGGTATGTGAGTGGGACCCTGAGTTTGTGGCCTGAAGTGGAATGGACACCGAGATGCTCTGACTCGAAGTTCGGCCGGATATCCCTGCAGTGAATTGAATGCAGGCTCGTCTTGCATCTCCCAAGACGACGGGATGTCTGAATCCCCTGTGGAGACCACAGAGAAAGACCTAGATCTCAGCCTCATCGCGACCGGAGGCCTCACATCCTTTGAAAACTCGAGAGGTCCGCGGAGATCAATGCTTCCAAAGGAGACGATGCTGACTCCACTTGAAAATGGATAGGAGTCCCAGGATCCATGTGGCTCGTGGAAAGGGACCCTGGGTCACCCGCCTCACGTGGAGACGCGTCCCAATTGCCATGCCAAGAATCGAGGAGAATCTTGAGGTGTCCCTCGCACCTAGGCAGGAGTCCTGACGTCGCTGAACTAACACGTGTCTGGAAGGGCCCTCCCCGTCGTAACTCGAGAATATACCACAGGTTCCGGCCGCAACTCGAGAAAAACCATGAGACTTCCCCCTCGCCACGAGATGAGGCCCGATTCACCTGCACTGCGTGCAGAGCAATTCCGTGTTCCACATCAAACGTGAAAGGAGCCTTGATTTCCTTAATGGCACTCCAGAGAGAACTGATCACTGTCTCAAGTCTAGAGGGATCCTGAGCTCACTGTAGCAACAAGAAAGGGCTCCGTGGACGCCAAATCAACTCGAGATGAGAGCTTAGTCCCTGGCTTCGACTCAAGAGGAATACCAACTTTCCACAAGCACCTCAAGAGGAGGCTTCTCTCAGCTACAGGTATGTCAGAGGGCCCCTGAGTTTGTGGCCTCAAGTGGAATGGACACCGAGATGCTCTGACTCGAATAAGGCCGGATATCCCTGCAGTGAATTGAATGCAGGCTCGTCCCGCATCTCCCAAGACGAAGGGTTGTAGGAATCCCCTGTGGAGACCACAGAGAAAGACCTAGTCCTCCGCCTCCTCGCGACCGGAGGCCTCGTATCCTTTGAAAACTCGAGAGGTCCGTTGAGATCAATGCTTCCGAAGGAGACGATGCCTGACTCCTCTTGAAAATGGATAGGAGTCCCAGGATATCTGTGCCACGTGGAAAGGGACCCTGGGTCTCCCGCCTCACGTGGAGACGCGTCCCAATTGCAATGCCAAGACTCGAGGAGAATCCCGAGGTGTCCCTCGCACCTATGCAGGAGTCCTGAAGTCGCTGAACAAACACGTGTCTGGAAGGGTCCTCCCCGTCGTAACTCGAGAATATACCCCAGGTTCCGGGCGCAACTCGAGAAAAACCATGAGACTTCCCCCTCGCCGCGAGATGAGGCCCGATTCCACTGCACTGCGTGCAGAGCAATACCGTGTTCCACATCAAACGTGAAAGGAGCCTTGATTTCCTTGATGGCACTCCAGAGAAAACCCAAGATCACTGTCTCAAGTCTAGAGGGATCCTGAGGTCACTGGAGCAACACGAAAGGGCTCCGTGGAAACCAAGTCAACTCGAGATGATAGCTTAGTCCCCGGCTTCGACTCAAGAGGAATACCAACTTTCCACAAGCACCTCAAGAGGAGGCTTCTCTCAGCTACAGTTATGTGAGAGGGACCCTGATTTTGTGGCCTCAAGTGGAATGGACACTGAGATGCTCTGACTCGAGGTAAGGCCGAATATCCCTGCAGTGAATTGAATGCAGGCTCGGCTTCCATCTCCCAAGACGAAGGGATGTCTGAATCCCCTGTGGAGACCACAGAGAAAGACCTAGTTCTCCACCTCATCGCGACCGGAGGCCTCACATCCTTTGAAAACTCGAGAGGTCCGCGGAGATCAATGCTTCCAAAGGAGACGATGCCTGACTCCTCTTGAAAATGGATAGGAGTCCCAGGATCTGTGTGGCACGTGGAAAGGGACCCTGGGTCTCCCGCCTCACGTGGAGACGCGTCCCAATGGCAATGCCAAGACTCGAGGAGAATCCCGAGGTGTCCCTGGCACCTAGGCAGGAGTCCTGACATCGCTGAACAAACACGTGTCTAAAAGGGCCCTCCCCGTCGTAACTCGAGAATATACCCCAGGTTCCGGCCGCAACTCGAGAAAAACCATAAGACTTCCCACTCGCTGTGAGGTGAGGCCCGATTCCCCTGCACTGCGTGCACAGCAATTCCGTGTTCCACATCAAACGAGAAAAAAGCCTTGATTTCCTTGATTGCACTCCAGAGAAAACCCAAGATCACTGTCTCAAGTCTAGAGGGATCCTGAAGTCACTGTAGCAACACGAAAGGGCTCTGTGTACCCCAAATCAACTCCAGATGAGAGCTTAGTCCCTGGCTTCGACTCAAGAGGAATACCAACTTTCCACAAGCACCTCAAGAGGAGGCTTCTCTCAGCTACAGGTATGTGAGAGGGACCTTGAGTTTGTGGCCTCAAGTGGAATGGACACCGAGAAGCTCTGACTCGAAGTTAGGCCGGATATCCCTGCAGTGAATTGAATGCAGGCTCGTCTTGCATCTCCCAAGACGAAGGGATGTCTGAATCCCCTGTGGAAACCTCAGAGAAAGACCCAGTTCTCCACCTCATCGCGACCGGAGGCCTCACATCCTTTGAAAACTCGAGAGGTCCTTGGAGATCAATGCTTCCAAAGGAGACGATGCCTGACTCCTCTTGAAAATGGATAGGAGTCCCAGGATCCCTGTGGCACGTCGAAAGGGACCCTGGGTCTCCCGCCTCACGTGGAGACGCGTCCCAATTGCCATGCCAAGACTCGAGGAGAATCCCGAGGTGTCCCTCGCACCTAGGCAGGAGTCCTGACGTCGCTGAACAAACACGTGTCTAGAAGGGCCCTCCCCGTCGTAACTCGAGAATATACCCCAGGTTCCGGCCGCAACTCGAGAAAAACCATGAGATTTCCCCCTCGCCGCCAGATGAGGCCCGATTCCCCTGCACTGCGTGCAGTACAATTCCGTGTTCCACATCAAACGTGAAAGGAGCCTTGATTTCCTTGATGGCACTCCAGAGAAAACCCAAGATCACTGTCTCAAGTCTAGAGGGATCCTGAGGTCACTGGAGCAACACGAAATTTCCCCTTAGACCCCAAATCAACTCGAGATGAGAGCTTAGTCCCTGGCTTCGACTCAAGTGGAATACCAACTTTCCACAAGCACCTCAAGAGGAGGCTTCTCTCAGCTACAGGTATGTGAGAGGGACCCTGAGTTTGTGGCCTCAAGTGGAATGGACACCGAGATGCTCTGACTCGAAGTAAGGCCGGATATCCCTGTAGTGAATAGAATGCAGGGTCGTCTTGCATCTCCCAAGACGAAGGGATGTCTGAATCCCCTGTGAAGACGACAGAGAAAGACCTAGTCCTCCGCCTCATCGCGACCGGAGACATCACATCCTATGAAAAATCGAGAGGTCTGCGGAGATCAATGCTTCCAAAGGAGACGAGGCCTGACTCCTCTTGAAAATGAATAGGAGTCCCAGGATCCATCTGGCACGTGGAGAGGGACCCTGGGTCTCCCGCCTCACGTGGAGACGCGTCCCAATTGCCATGCCAAGACTCGAGGAGAATACCGATGTGTCCCTCGCACCTAGGCAGGAGTCCTAACGTCGTTGAACAAACACGTGTCTGGAAGGGCCCTCCCCGTCGTAACTCGAGAATATACCCCAGGTTCCGGCCGCAACTCGAGAAAAACAATGAGACTTCAAATTCGCCGCGAGATAAGGCCCAATTCCCCTGCACTGCGTGCAGAGCAATTCCGTGTTCCACATCAAACATGATGGGAGCCTTGATATCCTTGATGGCACTCCAGAGAAAACCCAAGATCACTGTCTCATGTCTAGAGGAATCCTGAGGTCACTGGAACAACACGAAAGGGCTCCGTGGAAACCAAGTCAACTCGAGATGAGAGCTTAGTCCCCGGCTTCGACTCAAGAGGAATACCAACTTTCCACAAGCACCTCAAGAGGAGGCTTCTCTCAGCTACAGTTATGTGAGAGGGACCCTGATTTTGTGGCCTCAAGTGGAATGGACACCGAGATGCTCTGACTCGAGGTAAGGCCGAATATCCCTGCAGTGAATTGAATGCAGGCTCGGCTTGCATCTCCCAAGACGAAGGGATGTCTGAATCCCCTGTGGAGACCACAGAGAAAGACCTAGTTCTCCACCTCATCGCGACCGGAGGCCTCACATCCTTTGAAAACTCGAGAGGTCCGCGGAGATCAATGCTTCCAAAGGAGACGATGCCTGACTCCTCTTGAAAATGGATAGGAGTCCCAGGATCTGTGTGGCACGTGGAAAGGGACCCTGGGTCTCCCGCCTCACGTGGAGACGCGTCCCAATGGCAATGCCAAGACTCGAGGAGAATCCCGAGGTGTCCCTGGCACCTAGGCAGGAGTCCTGACATCGCTGAACAAACACGTGTCTAAAAGGGCCCTCCCCGTCGTAACTCGAGAATATACCCCTGGTTCCGGCCGCAACTCGAGAAAAACCATGAGACTTCCCACTCGCTGTGAGGTGAGGCCCGATTCCCCTGCACTGCGTGCACAGCAATTCCGTGTTCCACATCAAACGAGAAAAAAGCCTTGATTTCCTTGATGGCACTCCAGAGAAAACCCAAGATCACTGTCTCAAGTCTAGAGGGATCCTGAAGTCACTGTAGCAACACGAAAGGGCTCTGTGTACCCCAAATCAACTCCAGATGAGAGCTTAGTCCCTGGTTTCGACTCAAGAGGAATACCAACTTTCCACAAGCACCTCAAGAGGAGGCTTCTCTCAGCTACAGGTATGTGAGAGGGACCTTGAGTTTGTGGCCTCAAGTGGAATGGACACCGAGAAGCTCTGACTCGAAGTTAGGCCGGATATCCCTGCAGTGAATTGAATGCAGGCTCGTCTTGCATCTCCCAAGACGAAGGGATGTCTGAATCCCCTGTGGAGACCTCAGAGAAAGACCGAGTTCTCCGCCTCATCAGGACCGGAGGCCTCACATCCTTTGAAAACTCGAGAGGTCCTTGGAGATCAATGCTTCCAAAGGAGACGATGCCTGACTCCTCTTGAAAATGGATAGGAGTCCCAGGATCCCTGTGGCACGTCGAAAGGGACCCTGGGTCTCCCGCCTCACTTGGAGACGCGTCCCAATTGCCATGCCAAGACTCGAGGAGAATCCCGAGGTGTCCCTCGCACCTAGGCAGGAGTCCTGACGTCGCTGAACAAACACGTGTCCAAAAGGGCCCTCCCCGTCGTAACTCGAGAATATACCCCAGGTTCCGGCCGCAACTCGAGAAAAACCATGAGATTTCCCCCTCGCCGCCAGATGAGGCCCGATTCCCATGCACTGCGTGCAGTACAATTCCGTGTTCCACATCAAACGTGAAAGGAGCCTTGATTTCCTTGATGGCACTCCAGAGAAAACCCAAGATCACTGTCTCAAGTCTAGAGGGATCCTGAGGTCACTGGAGCAACACGAAATTTCCCCTTAGACCCCAAATCAACTCGAGATGAGAGCTTAGTCCCTGGCTTCGACTCAAGTGGAATACCAACTTTCCACAAGCACCTCAAGAGGAGGCTTCTCTCAGCTACAGGTATGTGAGAGGGACCCTGAGTTTGTGGCCTCAAGTGGAATGGACACCGAGATGCTCTCACTCGAAGTAAGGCCGGATATCCCTGTAGTGAATAGAATGCAGGCTCGTCTTGCATCTCCGAAGACGAAGGGATGTCTGAATCCGCTGTGGAGACGACAGAGAAAGACCTAGTCCTCCGCCTCATCGCGACCGGAGACATCACATCCTATGAAAAATCGAGAGGTCTGCGGAGATCAATGCTTCCAAAAGAGACAATGCCTGACTCCTCTTGAAAATGGATAGGAGTCCCAGGATCCATCTGGCACGTGGAGAGGGACCCTGGGTCTCCCGCCTCACGTGGAGACGCGTCCCAATTGCCATGCCAAGACTCGAGGAGAATCCCGAGGTGTCCCTCGCACCTAGGCAGGAGTCCTAACGTCGCTGAGCAAACACGTTTCTGGAAGGGCCCTCCCCGTCGTAACTCGAGAATATACCCCAGGTTCCGGCCGCAACTCGAGAAAAACAATGAGACTTCAAATTCGCCGCGAGATAAGGCCCAATTCCCCTGCACTGCGTGCAGAGCAATTCCTTGTTCCACATCAAACATGATGGGAGCCTTGATTTCCTTGATGGCACTCCAGAGAAAACCCAAGATCACTGTCTCAAGTCTAGAGGGATCCTGAGGTCACTGGAGCAACACGAAAGGGCTCCGTGGAAACCAAGTCAACTCGAGATGAGAGCTTAGTCCCCGGCTTCGACTCAAGAGGAATACCAACTTTCCACAAGCACCTCAAGAGGAGGCTTCTCTCAGCTACAGGTATGTGAGAGGGACCTTGAGTTTGTGGCCTCAAGTGGAATGGACACCGAGAAGCTCTGACTCGAAGTTAGGCCGGATATCCCTGCAGTGAATTGAATGCAGGCTCGTCTTGCATCTCCCAAGACGAAGGGATGTCTGAATCCCCTGTGGAGACCTCAGAGAAAGACCGAGTTCTCCACCTCATCGCGACCGGAGGCCTCACATCCTTTGAAAACTCGAGAGGTCCTTGGAGATCAATGCTTCCAAAGGAGACGATGCCTGACTCCTCTTGAAAATGGATAGGAGTCCCAGGATCCCTGTGGCACGTCGAAAGGGACCCTGGGTCTCCCGCCTCACGTGGAGACGCGTCCCAATTGCCATGCCAAGACTCGAGGAGAATCCCGAGGTGTCCCTCGCACCTAGGCAGGAGTCCTGACGTCGCTGAACAAACACGTGTCTAGAAGGGCCCTCCCCGTCGTAACTCGAGAATATACCCCAGGTTCCGGCCGCAACTCGAGAAAAACCATGAGATTTCCCCCTCGCCGCCAGATGAGGCCCGATTCCCCTGCACTGCGTGCAGTACAATTCCGTGTTCCACATCAAACGTGAAAGGAGCCTTGATTTCCTTGATGGCACTCCAGAGAAAACCCAAGATCACTGTCTCAAGTCTAGAGGGATCCTGAGGTCACTGGAGCAACACGAAATTTCCCCTTAGACCCCAAATCAACTCGAGATGAGAGCTTAGTCCCTGGCTTCGACTCAAGTGGAATACCAACTTTCCACAAGCACCTCAAGAGGAGGCTTCTCTCAGCTACAGGTATGTGAGAGGGACCCTGAGTTTGTGGCCTCAAGTGGAATGGACACCGAGATGCTCTGACTCGAAGTAAGGCCGGATATCCCTGTAGTGAATAGAATGCAGGGTCGTCTTGCATCTCCCAAGACGAAGGGATGTCTGAATCCCCTGTGAAGACGACAGAGAAAGACCTAGTCCTCCGCCTCATCGCGACCGGAGACATCACATCCTATGAAAAATCGAGAGGTCTGCGGAGATCAATGCTTCCAAAGGAGACGATGCCTGACTCCTCTTGAAAATGAATAGGAGTCCCAGGATCCATCTGGCACGTGGAGAGGGACCCTGGGTCTCCCGCCTCACGTGGAGACGCGTCCCAATTGCCATGCCAAGACTCGAGGAGAATACCGATGTGTCCCTCGCACCTAGGCAGGAGTCCTAACGTCGTTGAACAAACACGTGTCTGGAAGGGCCCTCCCCGTCGTAACTCGAGAATATACCCCAGGTTCCGGCCGCAACTCGAGAAAAACAATGAGACTTCAAATTCGCCGCGAGATAAGGCCCAATTCCCCTGCACTGCGTGCAGAGCAATTCCGTGTTCCACATCAAACATGATGGGAGCCTTGATATCCTTGATGGCACTCCAGAGAAAACCCAAGATCACTGTCTCATGTCTAGAGGAATCCTGAGGTCACTGGAACAACACGAAAGGGCTCCGTGGAAACCAAGTCAACTCGAGATGAGAGCTTAGTCCCCGGCTTCGACTCAAGAGGAATACCAACTTTCCACAAGCACCTCAAGAGGAGGCTTCTCTCAGCTACAGTTATGTGAGAGGGACCCTGATTTTGTGGCCTCAAGTGGAATGGACACCGAGATGCTCTGACTCGAGGTAAGGCCGAATATCCCTGCAGTGAATTGAATGCAGGCTCGGCTTGCATCTCCCAAGACGAAGGGATGTCTGAATCCCCTGTGGAGACCACAGAGAAAGACCTAGTTCTCCACCTCATCGCGACCGGAGGCCTCACATCCTTTGAAAACTCGAGAGGTCCGCGGAGATCAATGCTTCCAAAGGAGACGATGCCTGACTCCTCTTGAAAATGGATAGGAGTCCCAGGATCTGTGTGGCACGTGGAAAGGGACCCTGGGTCTCCCGCCTCACGTGGAGACGCGTCCCAATGGGAATGCCAAGACTCGAGGAGAATCCCGAGGTGTCCCTGGCACCTAGGCAGGAGTCCTGACATCGCTGAACAAACACGTGTCTAAAAGGGCCCTCCCCGTCGTAACTCGAGAATATACCCCTGGTTCCGGCCGCAACTCGAGAAAAACCATGAGACTTCCCACTCGCTGTGAGGTGAGGCCCGATTCCCCTGCACTGCGTGCACAGCAATTCCGTGTTCCACATCAAACGAGAAAAAAGCCTTGATTTCCTTGATGGCACTCCAGAGAAAACCCAAGATCACTGTCTCAAGTCTAGAGGGATCCTGAAGTCACTGTAGCAACACGAAAGGGCTCTGTGTACCCCAAATCAACTCCAGATGAGAGCTTAGTCCCTGGTTTCGACTCAAGAGGAATACCATCTTTCCACAAGCACCTCAAGAGGAGGCTTCTCTCAGCTACAGGTATGTGAGAGGGACCTTGAGTTTGTGGCCTCAAGTGGAATGGACACCGAGAAGCTCTGACTCGAAGTTAGGCCGGATATCCCTGCAGTGAATTGAATGCAAGCTCGTCTTGCATCTCCCAAGACGAAGGGATGTCTGAATCCCCTGTGGAGACCTCAGAGAAAGACCGAGTTCTCCGCCTCATCAGGACCGGAGGCCTCACATCCTTTGAAAACTCGAGAGGTCCTTGGAGATCAATGCTTCCAAAGGAGACGATGCCTGACTCCTCTTGAAAATGGATAGGAGTCCCAGGATCCCTGTGGCACGTCGAAAGGGACCCTGGGTCTCCCGCCTCACTTGGAGACGCGTCCCAATTGCCATGCCAAGACTCGAGGAGAATCCCGAGGTGTCCCTCGCACCTAGGCAGGAGTCCTGACGTCGCTGAACAAACACGTGTCCAAAAGGGCCCTCCCCGTCGTAACTCGAGAATATACCCCAGGTTCCGGCCGCAACTCGAGAAAAACCATGAGATTTCCCCCTCGCCGCCAGATGAGGCCCGATTCCCATGCACTGCGTGCAGTACAATTCCGTGTTCCACATCAAACGTGAAAGGAGCCTTGATTTCCTTGATGGCACTCCAGAGAAAACCCAAGATCACTGTCTCAAGTCTAGAGGGATCCTGAGGTCACTGGAGCAACACGAAATTTCCCCTTAGACCCCAAATCAACTCGAGATGAGAGCTTAGTCCCTGGCTTCGACTCAAGTGGAATACCAACTTTCCACAAGCACCTCAAGAGGAGGCTTCTCTCAGCTACAGGTATGTGAGAGGGACCCTGAGTTTGTGGCCTCAAGTGGAATGGACACCGAGATGCTCTGACTCGAAGTAAGGCCGGATATCCCTGTAGTGAATAGAATGCAGGCTCGTCTTGCATCTCCGAAGACGAAGGGATGTCTGAATCCGCTGTGGAGACGACAGAGAAAGACCTAGTCCTCCGCCTCATCGCGACCGGAGACATCACATCCTATGAAAAATCGAGAGGTCTGCGGAGATCAATGCTTCCAAAAGAGACAATGCCTGACTCCTCTTGAAAATGGATAGGAGTCCCAGGATCC
This sequence comes from Dama dama, assembly GCF_033118175.1. Taxonomy (NCBI): domain Eukaryota; kingdom Metazoa; phylum Chordata; class Mammalia; order Artiodactyla; family Cervidae; genus Dama; species Dama dama. Next base: position 4,187,578 of record NC_083697.1, on the reverse strand, counting down.
ATCTGGCACGTGGAGAGGGACCCTGGGTCTCCCGCCTCACGTGGAGACGCGTCCCAATTGCCATGCCAAGACTCGAGGAGAATCCCGAGGTGTCCCTCGCACCTAGGCAGGAGTCCTAACGTCGCTGAGCAAACACGTTTCTGGAAGGGCCCTCCCCGTCGTAACTCGAGAATATACCCCAGGTTCCGGCCGCAACTCGAGAAAAACAATGAGACTTCAAATTCGCCGCGAGATAAGGCCCAATTCCCCTGCACTGCGTGCAGAGCAATTCCTTGTTCCACATCAAACATGATGGGAGCCTTGATTTCCTTGATGGCACTCCAGAGAAAACCCAAGATCACTGTCTCAAGTCTAGAGGGATCCTGAGGTCACTGGAGCAACATGAAAGGGCTCCGTGGAAACCAAGTCAACTCGAGATGAGAGCTTAGTCCCCGGCTTCGACTCAAGAGGAATACCAACTTTCCACAAGCACCTCAAGAGGAGGCTTCTCTCAGCTACAGGTATGTGAGAGGGACCTTGAGTTTGTGGCCTCAAGTGGAATGAACACCGAGAAGCTCTGACTCGAAGTTAGGCCGGATATCCCTGCAGTGAATTGAATGCAGGCTCTTCTTGCATCTCCCAAGACGAAGGGATGTCTGAATCCCATGTGGAGACCACAGAGAAAGACCTAGTTCTCCGCCTCATCGCGACCGGAAGTCTCACATCCTTTGAAAACTCGAGAGGTCCGGGGAGATCAATGCTTCCAAAGGAGACGATGCCTGACTCCTCTTGAAAATGGATAGAAGTCCCAGGATCCGTGTGGGAAGTGGAAAGGGACCCTGGTCCTCCCGCCTCACGTGGAGACGCGTCCCAATTGCCTTGCCAAGACTCGAGGAGAATCCCGAGGTGTCCCTCGCACCTAGGCAGGAGTCCTGACTTCGCTGAGCAAATACGTGTCTGGAAGGGCCCTCCCTGTCGTAACTCGAGAATATACCCCAGGTTCCGGCCTCAACTCCAGAAAAACCATGAGACTTCCAACTCGCCGGGAGATGAGGCTCAATTCCCCTGCACTGCGTGCAGAGCAATTCCGTGTTCCACATCAAACATGATGGGAGCCTTGATTTCCTTGATGGCACTCCAAAGAAAACCCAAGATCACTGTCTCAAGTCTAGAGGGATCCTGAGGTCACTGTAGCAATATGAAAGGGCTCCGTGGACGCCAAATCAACTCGAGATGAGAGCTTCGTCCCTGGCTTCGAATCAAGAGGAATACCAACTTTCCACAAGCACCTCAAGAGGAGGCTTCTCTCAGCTACAGGTATGTGAGAGGGACCCTGAGTTTGTGGTCTCAAGTGGAATGGACACCGAGATGCTCTGACTCGAGGTAAGGCCGAATATCCCTGCAGTGAATTGAATGCAGGCTCGTCTTGCATCTCCCAAGACGAAGGGATGTCTGAATCCCCTGTGGAGACCACAGAGAAAGACCTAGTTCTCCACCTCATTGCGCCCGGAGTCCTCACATCCTTTGAAAACTCGAGAGGTCCGGGGAGATCAATGCTTCCAAAGGAGAAGATGCCTGACTCCTCTTGAAAATGGATAGGAGTCCCAGGATCCGTGTGGCACGTGGAAAGGGACCCTGGGTCTCCCGCCTCACGTGGAGACGCGTCCCAATGGCAATGCCAAGACTCGAGGAGAATCCCGAGGTGTCCCTGGCACCTAGGCAGGCGTCCTGACGTCGCTGTGCAAACACGTGTCTGGAAGGGCCCTCCCCGTAGTAACTTGAGAATGTACCCCAGGTTCCGGCCGCAACTCGAGAAAAATCATGAGACTTCCCCCTCGCCGCGAGATGAGGCCCGATTCCCCTGCACTGCGTGCAGAGCAATTCCGTGTTCCACATCAAACGTGAAAGGAGCCTTGATTTCCTTGATGGCACTCCAGAGAAAACCCAAGATCACTGTCTCAAGTCTAGAGAGATCCTGAGGTCACTGGAGCAACAGGAAAGGGCTCCATGGACCCTAAATCAACTCGAGATGAGAGCTTAGTCCCTGGCTTCGACTCAAGGGGAATACCAACTTTCCACAAGCACCTCAAGAGGAGGCTTCTCTCAGCTACAGGTATGTGAGAGGGACCCTGAGTTTGTGGCCTCAAGTAGAATGGACACCGAGATGCTCTGACTCGAAGTAAGGCCGGATATCCCTGCAGTGAATTGAATGCAGGCTCGTCTTGCATCTCCCAAGACGAAGGGGTGTCTGAATCCCTTGTGGAGACCACAGAGAAAGACCTAGTTCTCCGCCTCATCGCGACCGGAGGCCTCACATCCTTTGAAAACTCGAGAGGTCCGGGGAGATCAATGCTTCAAAAGGAGACGATGCCTGACTCTTCTTGAAAATGGATAGGAGTCTCAGGATCCCTTTGGCACGTGGAAAGAGACACTGGGTCTTCCGCCTCACGTGGAGACCCGTCCCAATTGCCATGCCAAGACTCGACGAGTATCCCGAGGTGTCCCTCGCACCTAGGCAGGAGTCCTGACTTCGCTGAACAAACACGTGTCTGGAAGGGCCCTCCCCGTAGTAACTTTAGAATGTACACCAGGTTCCGGCCGCAACTCGAGAAAAACCATGAGACATCCCCCTCGCCGCGAGATGTGGTCCGGTTCCCCTGCACAGCGTGCAGAGCAATTCCGTGTTCCACATCAAACGTGAAAGGAGCCTTGATTTCCTTGATGGCACTCCAGAGAAAACCCAAGATCACTGTCTCAAGTCTAGAGGGATCCTGAGGTCACTGGAGCAACAGGAAAAGGCTCCGTGGACCCTAAATCAACTCGAGATGAGAGCTTAGTCCCTGGCTTCGACTCAAGGGTCATACCAACTTTCCACAAGCACCTCAAGAGGAGGCTTCTCTCAGCTACAAGTATGTGAGAGGGACCCTGAGTTTGTGGCCTCAAGTGGAATTGACACGGAGATGCTCTGACTCGAAGTAAGGCCGGATATCCCTGCAGTGAATTGAATGCAGGCTCACCTTGCATCTCCCAAGACGAAGGGTTGTCTGAATCCCCTGTGGAGACTACAGAGAAAGACCTAGTTCTCCGCCTCATCGCGACCGGAGGCCTCACATCCTTTGAAAACCCGAGAGGTCCGCGGAGATCAATGCTTCCAAAGGAGACGATGCCTGACTCCTCTTGAAAATGGATAGGAGTCCCAGGATCCCTGTGGCACGTGGAAAGGGACCCTGAGTCTCCTGCCTCACGTGGAGACGCCTCCCAATTGCCATGCCAAGACTCGAGGAGAATCCCGAGGTGTCCATCCCACCTAGGCAGGAGTGCTGACGTCGCTGAACAAACACGTGTCTGGAAGGGCCCTCCCCGTAGTAACTCGAGAATATACCCCAGGTTCCGGCCGCAACTCGAAAAAAACCATGAGAATTCCCCCTCGCCGCGAGATGAGGCCCGATTCCCCTGCACAGCGTGCAGAGCAATTCCGTGTTCCACATCAAACGTGAAAGGAGCCTTGATTTCCTTGATGGCACTCCAGAGAAAACCCAAGATCACTGTCTCAAGTCTAGAGGGATCCTGAGGTCACTGGAGCAACAGGAAAGGGCTCCGTGGACCCCAAATCAACTCGAGATGAGAGCTTAGTCCCTGGCTTCGACTCAAGAGGAATACCAACTTTCCACAAGCACCTCAAGAGGAGGCTTCTCTCAGCTACAGGTATGTGAGAGGGACCCTGAGTTTGTGGCCTCAAGTGGAATGGACATCGAGATGCTCTGACTCGAAGTAAGGCCGGATATCCCTGCAGTGAATTGAATGCAGGCTCGACTTGCGTCTCCCAAGATGAAGGGATGTCTGAATCCCCTGTGGAGACAACAGAGAAGGAACTAGTCCTCCGCCTAATCGCGAGCGGAGGCCTCACATCCTTTGAAAACTCAAGAGGTCCGCGGAGATCAATACTTCCAAAGGAGACGATGCCTGACTCCTCTTGAAAATGAATAGGAATCCCAGGATCCTGTGACACGTGGAAAGGGACACTGGGTCTCCCGCCTCATGTGGAGACGCGTCCCAATTGCCATGCCAAGCCTCGGGGAGATACCGAGGTGTCCATCGAACGTAGGCATTGGTTCTGACGTCGCTGAACAAACACGTGTCTGGAAGGGCACCCCAGTCGTAACTCGAACATATACCCCAGGTTCCGGCCGCAACTCGAGAAAAACAATGAGACTTCAAATTCGCCGCGAGATAAGGCCCAATTCCCCTGCACTGCGTGCAGAGCAATTCCGTGTTCCACATCAAACATGATGGGAGCCTTGATTTCCTTTATGGCACTCCAGAGAAAACCCAAGATCACTGTCTCAAGTCTAGAGGGATCCTGAGGTCACTGGAGCAACACGAAAGGGCTCCGTGGAAACCAAGTCAACTCGAGATGAGAGCTGAGTCCCCGGCTTCGACTCAAGAGGAATACCAACTTTCCACAAGCACCTCAAGAGGAGGCTTCTCTCAGCTACAGGTATGTGAGAGGGACCTTGAGTTTGTGGCCTCAAGTGGAATGGACACCGAGAAGCTCTGACTCGAAGTTAGGCCGGATATCCCTGCAGTGAATTGAATGCAGGCTCGTCTTGCATCTCCCAAGACGAAGGGATGTCTGAATCCCATGTGGAGACCACAGAGAAAGACCTAGTTCTCCGCCTCATCGCGACCGGAAGTCTCACATCCTTTGAAAACTCGAGAGGTCCGGGGACATCAATGCTTCCAAAGGAGACGATGCCTGACTCCTCTTGAAAATGGATAGAAGTCCCAGGATCCGTGTGGGACGTGGAAAGGGACCCTGGTTCTCCCGCCTCACGTGGAGACGCGTCCCAATTGCCATGCCAAGACTCGAGGAGAATCCCGAGGTGTCCCTCGCACCTAGGCAGGAGTCCTGACTTCGCTGAGCAAACACGTGTCTGGAAGGGCCCTCCCCGTCGTAACTCGAGAATATACCCCAGGTTCCGGCCGCAACTCCAGAAAAACCATGAGACTTCCGACTCGCCGGGAGATGAGGCTCAATTCCCCTGCACTGCGTGCAGAGCAATTCCGTGTTCCACATCAAACATGATGGGAGCCTTGATTTCCTTGATGGCAATCCAGAGAAAACCCAAGATCACTGTCTCAAGTCTAGAGAGATCCTGAGGTCACTGGAGCAACAGGAAAGGGCTCCATGGACCCTAAATCAACTCGAGATGAGAGCTTAGTCCCTGGCTTCGACTCAAGGGTCATACCAACTTTCCACAAGCACCTCAAGAGGAGGCTTCTCTCAGCTACAAGTATGTGAGAGGGACCCTGAGTTTGTGGCCTCACGTGGAATTGACACGGAGATGCTCTGACTCGAAGTAAGGCCGGATATCCCTGCAGTGAATTGAATGCAGGCTCACCTTGCATCTCCCAAGACGAAGGGATGTCTGAATCCCCTGTGGAGACTACAGAGAAAGACCTAGTTCTCCGCCTCATCGCGACCGGAGGCCTCACATCCTTTGAAAACCCGAGAGGTCCGCGGAGATCAATGCTTCCAAAGGAGACGATGCCTGACTCCTCTTGAAAATGGATAGGAGTCCCAGGATCCCTGTGGCACGTGGAAAGGGACCCTGAGTCTCCTGCCTCACGTGGAGACGCCTCCCAATTGCCATGCCAAGACTCGAGGAGAATCCCGAGGTGTCCATCCCACCTAGGCAGGAGTGCTGACGTCGCTGAACAAACACGTGTCTGGAAGGGCCCTCCCCGTAGTAACTCGAGAATATACCCCAGGTTCCGGCCGCAACTCGAGAAAAACCATGAGAATTCCCCCTCGCCGCGAGATGAGGCCCGATTCCCCTGCACAGCGTGCAGAGCAATTCCGTGTTCCACATCAAACGTGAAAGGAGCCTTGATTTCCTTGATGGCACTCCAGAGAAAACCCAAGATCACTGTCTCAAGTCTAGAGGGATCCTGAGGTCACTGGAGCAACAGGAAAGGGTTCTGTGGACCCCAAATCAACTCGAGATGAGAGCTTAGTCCCTGGCTTCGACTCAAGAGGAATACCAACTTTCCACAAGCACCTCAAGAGGAGGCTTCTCTCAGCTACAGGTATGTGAGAGGGACCCTGAGTTTGTGGCCAAAAGTGGATTGGACATCGAGATGCTCTGACTAGAAGTAAGGCCGGATATCCCTGCAGTGAATTGAATGCAGGCTCGACTTGCATCTCCCAAGACGAAGGGATGTCTGAATCCCCTGTGGAGACAACAGAGAAGGAACTAGTCCTCCGCCTAATCGCGAGCGGAGGCCTCACATCCTTTGAAAACTCGAGAGGTCCGCGGAGATCAATACTTCCAAAGGAGACGATGCCTGACTCCTCTTGAAAATGAATAGGAATCCCAGGATCCTGTGGCACGTGGAAAGGGACACTGGGTCTCCCGCCTCATGTGGAGACGCGTCCCAATTGCCATGCCAAGCCTCGGGGAGATACCGAGGTGTCCATCGAACGTAGGCATTGGTTCTGACGTCGCTGAACAAACACGTGTCTGGAAGGGCCCTCCCCGTCGTAACTCGAGCATATACCCCAGGTTCGGGCCGCAACTCGAGAAAAACCATGAGACTGCCCCCTCGCTGCGAGATGAGGCCCGATTCCCCTACACTGCGTGCAGAGGAATTCCTTGTTCCACTTCAAATGTGAACGGAGCCTTGATTTCCTTGATGGCACTCCAGAGAAAACCCAAGATCACTGTCTCAAGTCTAGAGGGATCCTGAGGTCACTGGAGCAACACGAAAGGGCTCCGTGGACCCCAAATCAACTCGAGATGAGGGCTTAGTCCCTGGCTTCGACCCAGGAAGAATACCAACTTTCCACAAGCACCACAAGAGGAGACTTCTCTCAGCTACAGTTATGTGAGAGGGACCCTGAGTTTGTGGCCTCAAGTGGAATGGACACTGAGATGCTCTGACTCGATGTAAGGCCGGATATCCCTGCAGTGAATTGAATGCAGGCTCGTCTTGTATCTCCCAAGACGAAGGGATGTCTGAATCACCTGTGGAGACCACAGAGAAAGACCTAGTTCTCCGCCTCATCGCGACCGGAGGCCTCACATCCTTTGAAAACTCGAGAGGTCCGCAGATATCAATGCTTCCAAAGGAGACGATGCCTGACTCCTCTTGAAAATGGATAGGAGTTCCAGGACTCCTGTGGAACTTGGAAAGGGACTCTTGGTCTCCCGCCTCACGTGGAGACGCGTCCCAATTGCCATGCCAAGACTCGAGGAGAATCCCGAGGTGCCCCTAGCACCTAGGCAGGAGTCCTGACGTCGCTGAACAAACACGTGTCTGGAAGGGCCCTTCCCTTCTAACTCGAGAATATACCCCAGGGTCCGTCCGCAACTCAAGAAAAACCATGAGACTTCCCCCTCGCCCCGAGATGAGGCCCGATTCCGTGCACTGCGTGCAGAGCAATACCGTGTTCCACATCAAATGTGAACGGAGCCTTGATTTCCTTGATGGCACTCCAGAGAAAACCCAAGATCACTGTCTCAAGTCTAGAGGGATCCTGAGGTCACTGGAGCAACACGAAAGGGCTCCGTGGACCCCAAATCAACTCGAGATGAGAGCTTAGTCCCTGGCTTCGACTCAAGAGGAATACCAACTTTCCACAAGCACCTCAAGAGGAGGCTTCTCTCAGCTACAGGTAGGTGAGAGGGACCCTGAGTTTGTGGCCTCAAGAGGAATGGACACCGAGATGCTCTGACTCGAAGTAAGGCCGGATATCCCTGCAGTGAATTGAATGCAGGCTCGTCTTGCATCTCTGAAGAAGAAGGGATGTCTGATTCCCCTGTGGAGACCACAGAGAAAGACCTAGTTCTCCCTCTCATGGCGACCGGAAGCATCACATCTTTGAAAACTCGAGAGGTCCGCGGAGATCAATGCTTCCTAAGGAGACGATGCCTGACTCCTCTTGAAAATGGATAGGAGTCCAAGAAACCCTGTGGCACATGGAACGGGACCCTGGGTCTCCCGCCTCACGTGGAGACTTGTCCTAATTGCCATGCCAAGACTCGAGGAGAATCCCGAGGTGTTCCTCGCACCTAGGCACTAGTCCTGACGTCGCTGAACAAACACTTGTCTGGAAGGGCCCTCCCCGTCGTAACTCAAGAATATAACCCAGGTTCCGGCCGCAACTCGAGAAAAACCATAAGACTTCCCCCTCGCCTTGAGATGTGGCCCGATTCTCCTGCACTGCGTGCAGACCAATTCCGTGTTCCACAACAAACGTGAAAGGAGCCTTGATTTCCTTGATGGCACTCCAGAGAAAACCCAAGATCACTGGCTCAAGTCTAGAGGGATCCTGAGGTCACTGGAGCAACACGAAAGGGATCCGTGGATGCCAAATCAACTCGAGATGAGCGCTTAGTCCCTGGCTTCGATTCAAGGGGAATACCAACTTTCCACAAGCACCTCAAGAGGAGGCTTCTCTCAGCTACAGGTATGTGAGAGGGACCCTGAGTTTGTGGCCTCAAGTGGAATGGACACCGAGATGCTCTGACTCGAAGTAAGGCCGGATATCCCTGCAGTGAATTGAATGCCGGCTCGTCTTGCATCTCCCAAGACGAAGGGATGTCTGAATCCCCTGTGGAGACCACAGAGAAAGACCTAGTCCTCCGCTTCATCGCGACCGGAGGCCTCACATCCTTCGAAAACTCGAGAGGTCCGCTGAGATCAATGCTTCCAAAGGAGGCGATGCCTGACTCCTCTTGAAAATGGATAGGAGTCCCAGGATCCCTGTGGCACGTGGAAAGGGACCCTGGGTCTCCCGCCTCACGTGGAGACGCCTCCCAATTGCCATGCCAAGACTCGAGGAGAATCCCGAGGTGTCCCTCGCACCTAGGCAGGAGTCCTGACGTCGTTGAACAAACACGTGTCTGGAAGGGCCCTCCCCGTCTTAACTCGAAAATATACCCCAGGTTCCGGCCGCAACTCGAGAAAAACCATGAGAGTTCCCCCTCGCCGAGAGATGAGGCCCGAATCCCCTGCACTGCGTGCAGAGCAATTCCGTGTTCCACATCAAACGTGAAAGGAGCCTTGATTTCCTTGATGGCACTCCAGAGAAAACCCAAGATCACTGGCTCAAGTCTAGAGGGATCCTGAGGTCACTGGAGCAACACGAAAGGGATCCGTGGACCCCAAATCAACTCGAGATGAGAGCTTAGTCCCTGGCTTCGACTCAAGGGGAATACTAACTTTCCACAAGCACCTCAAGAGGAGACTTCTCTCAGCTACAGGTATGTGAGAGGGACCCTGAGTTTGTGGCCTCAAGTGGAATGGACACCGAGATGCTCTAACTCGAAGTAAGGCCGGATATCCCTGCAGTGAATTGAATGCAGGCTCGTCTTGCATCTCCCAAGACGAAGGGATGTCTGAATCCCCTGTGGAGACCACAGAGAAAGACCTAGTCCTCCGCCTCAACGCGAACGGAGGCCTCACGTCCTTTGAAAACTCGAGAGGTCCGAGGAGATCAATGCTTCCAAAGGAGACGATGCCTGACTCCTCTTGAAAGTGGATAGGAGTCCCAGGATCCCTGTGGCACGTGGAAAGGGACCCTGGGTCTCCCGCCTCACGTGGAGACGCATCCCAATTGCCATGTCAAGACTCGAGGAGAATCCCGAGGTGTCCCTCACACCTAGGCAGAAGTCCTGACGTCGCTGAACAAACACGTGTCTGGAAGGGCCCTCCCCGTCGTAACACGAGAATATACCCCAGGTTCCGGCCGCAACTCGAGAAAAACCATGAGACTTCCCATTCGCCGCGAGATAAGGCCCGATTCACCTGCACTGCGTGCAGAGCAATTCCGTGTTCCACATCAAACGTGAAAGGACCCTTGATTTCCTTGATGGCACTCCAGAGAAAACCCAAGATCACTGTCTCAAGTCTAGAGGGATCCTGAGGTCACTGGAGCAAAAGGAAAGGGCTCCGTGGACCCCAAATCAACTTGAGATGAGAGCTTCGTCCCTGGCTTCGACTCAAGAGGAATACGAACTTTCCACAAGCCCCTCAAGAGGAGGCTTCTCTCAGCTACAAGTATGTGAGAGGGACCCTGAGTTTGTGGCCTCAAGTGGAATGGACACCGAGATGCTTTGACTCGAAGTAAGGCCGGATATCCCTGCAGTGAATTGAATGCAGGCTCGTCTTGCATCTCCCAAGAGGAAGGGATATCTGAATCCCCTGTGGAGACCACAGAGAAAGACCTAATTCTCCGCCTCATCGCGACCGGAGGCCTCACACCCTTCGAAAAATCGAGAGGTCCACGGAGATCAATGCTTCCAAAGGAGTCGATGCCTGACTCCTCTTGAAAGTGGATAGGAGTCCCAGGATCCCTGTGGCACGTGGAAAGGGACACTGGGTCTCCCGCCTCACGTGGAGACGCGTCCCAATTGCCATGCCAAGACTAGAGGAGAATCCCGAGGTATCCCTCGCATCTAGGCAGGAGTCCTGACTTCGCTGAACAAACACGTGTCTGGAAGGGCCCTCCCCGTCGTAACTCGAGAATATACCCCAGGTTCCGGCCGCAACTCGAGAAAAACCATGAGAGTTCCCCCTCGCCGAGAGATGAGGCCCGAATCCCCTGCACTGCGTGCAGAGCAATTCCGTGTTCCACATCAAACGTGAAAGGAGCCTTGATTTCCTTGATGGCACTCCAGAGAAAACCCAAGATCACTGGCTCAAGTCTAGAGGGATCCTGAGGTCACTGGAGCAACATGAAAGGGATCCGTGGACCACAAATCAACTCGAGATGAGAGCTTAGTCCCTGGCTTCGACTCAAGGGGAATACCAACTTTCCACAAGCACCTTAAGAGGAGGCTTCTCTTAGCTACAGGTATGTGAGAGGGACCCTGAATTGGTGGCCTCAAGTGGAATGGACACCGAGATGCTCTGACTCGAAGTAAGGCCGGATATCCCTGCAGTGAATTGAATGCAGGCTCGTCTTGCATCTCCCAAGAGGAAGGGATGTCTGAATCCCCTGTGGAGACCACAGAGAAAGACTTAATTCTCCGCCTCATCGCGACCGGAGGCCTCACATCCTTTGAAAACTCGAGAGGTCCACGGAGATCAATGCTTCCAAAGGAGACGATGCCTGACTCCTCCTGAAAGTGGATAGGAGTCCCAAGATCACTTTGACACGTGGAAAGGGACCCTGGGTCTGCCGCCTCACGTGGAGACGCGTCCCAATTGCCATGCCAAGACTCGAGGAGAATCCCGAGGTGTCCCTCGCACCTAGGCAGGAGTCCTGACGTCGCTGAACAAACATGTGTCTGGAAGGGCCCTCCCCGTCGTAACTCGAGAATATACCCCAGGTTCCGGCCGCAACTCGAGAAAAACCATGAGACTTCCCCCTCGCCGCGACATGAGGCCCGATTCCCCTGCACTGCGTGCAGAGCAATTTCGTGTTCCACATCAAACGTGAAAGGAGCCTTGATTTCCTTGATGGCACTCCAGAGAAAACCCAAGATCACTGTCTCAAGTCTAGAGGGATCCTGAGGTCACTGGAGCAACACGAAAGGGCTCCGTGGACCCCAAATCAACTCGAGATGAGAGCTTAGTCCCTGGCTTCGACTCAAAAGGAATACCAACTTTCCACAAGCACCTCAAGAGGAGGCTTCTCTCAGCTACAGGTATGTGAGAGGGACCCTGAGTTTGTGGCCTCAAGTGGAATGGACACCGAGATGCTCTGACTCGAAGTAAGGCCGGATATCCCTGCAGTGAATTGAATGCAGGCTCGTCTTGCATCTCCCAAGACGAAGGGTTGTCTGAATCACCTGTGGAGACCACAGAGAAAGACCGAATACTCTGCCTCCTCGCGACCGGATGCCTCACATCCTTTGAAGACTCGAGAGGTCCGCGGAGATCAGTGCTTCCAAAGGAGACGATGCCTGACTCCTCTTGAAAGTGGATAGGAGTCCCAAGATCCCTGTGGCACGTGGAAAGGGACCCTGGGTCTCCCGCCCCACGTGGAGACGCGTCCCAATTGCCATGCCAAGACTCGAGGAGAATCCCGAGGTGTCCCTCGCACCTAGGCAGGAGTCCTGACGTCGCTGAACAAACACGTGTCTGGAAGGGCCCTCCCCGTCGTAACTCGAGAATATACCCCAGGTTCCGGCCGCAACTCGAGAAAAACCATGAGACTTCCCATTCGCCGCGAGATAAGGCCCAATTCCCCTGCACTGCGTGCAGAGCAATTCCTTGTTCCACATCAAACGTGAAAGGAGCCTTGATTTCCTTGATGGCACTCCAGAGAAAACCCAAGATCACTGTCTCAAGTCTAGAGGGATCATGAGGTCACTGGAGCAAAAGGAAAGGGCTCCGTGGACCCCAAATCAACTTGAGATGAGAGCTTAGTCCCTGGCTTCGACTCAAGAGGAATACGAACTTTCCACAAGCCCCTCAAGACGAGGCTTCCTTCAGCTACAAGTATGTGAGAGGGACCCTGAGTTTGTGGCCTCAAGTGGAATGGACACCGAGATGCTCTGACTCGAAGTAAGGCAGGATATCCCTGCAGTGAATTGAATGCAGGCTCGTCTTGCATCTCCCAAGAGGAAGGGATATCTGAATCCCCTGTGGAGACCATAGAGAAAGACCTAATTCTCCGCCTCATCGCGACCGGAGGCCTCACACCCTTTGAAAACTCGAGAGGTCCACGGAGATCAATGCTTCCAAAGGAGTCGATGCCTGACTCCTCTTGAAAGTGGATAGGAGTCCCAGGATCCCTGTGGCACGTGGGAAGGGAGCCTGGGTCTCCCGCCTCACGTGGACTCGCGTCCCAATTGCCATGCCAAGACTAGAGGAGAATCCCGAGGTATCCCTCGCACCTAGGCAGGAGTCCTGACTTCGCTGAACAAACACGTGTCTGGAAGGGCCCTCCCCGTCGGAACTCGAGAATATACCCCAGGTTCCGGCCGCAACTCGAGAAAAACCATGAGACTTCCCCCTCGCCGCGACATGAGGCCCGATTCCCCTGCACTGCGTGCAGAGCAATTCCGTGTTCCACATCAAACGTGAAAGGAGCCTTGATTTCCTTGATGGCACTCCAGAGAAAACCCAAGATCACTGTCTCAAGTCTAGAGGGATCCTGAGGTCACTGGAGATACAAGAAAGGGCTCCGTGTACCCCAAATCAACTCGAGATGAGAGCTTAGTCCCTGGCTTCGACTCAAGAGGAATACCAATTTTCCACAAGCACCTCAAGAGGAGGCTTCTCTCAACTACAGGTATGTGAGAGGACCCTGAGTTTGTGGCCTCAAGTGGAATGAACACGGAGATGCTCTGACTCGAAGTCAGGCCGGATATCCCTGCAGTGAATTGAATGCAGGCTCGTCTTGCATCTCCCAATATGAAGGGATGTCTGAATCCCCAGTGGAGACCACAGAGAAAGTCCTAGTTCTCCGATTCATCGCGACCGGAGGCCTCATATCCTTTGAAAACTCGAGAGGTCCGCGGAGATCAATGCTTCCAAAGGAGACGATGCCTGACTCTTCTTGAAAATGGATAGGAATCACAGGATCACTTTCGCACGTGGAAAGGGACCCTGGGTTTCCGCCTCACGTGGAGACGCGTCCCAAAGGCCATGCCAAGACTCGAGGAGAATCCCGAGGTGTCCCTCGCACCTAGGCAGGAGTCCTGACGTCGCTGAACAAACACGTGTCTGGAAGGGCCCTCCCCGTCGTAACTCGAGAATATACCCCAGGTTCCGGCCGCAACTCGAGAAAAACCATGAGACTTCCCCCTCGCCGCGACATGAGGCCCGATTCCCCTGCACTGCGTGCAGAGCAATTCCGTGTTCCACATCAAACGTGAAAGGAGCCTTGATTTCCTTGATGGCACTCCAGAGAAAACCCAAGATCACTGTCTCAAGTCTAGAGGGATCCTGAGGTCACTGGAGCAACACGAAATGGCTCCGTGGACCCCAAGTCAACTCGAGATGAGAGCTTAGTCCTTGGCTTCGACTCAAGAGTAACACCAAATTTCCACAAGCACCTCAAGAGGAGGCTTCTCTCAGCTACAGGTATGTGAGAGGGCCCCTGAGTTTGTGGCCTCAAGTGGAATGGACACCGAGATGCTCTGACTCGAACTAAGGCTGGATATCCCTGCAGTGAACTGAATTCAGGTTCGTCTTGCATCTCCCAAGACGAAGGGTTGTCTGAATCCCCTGTGGAGACCACAGAGAAAGACCTAGTCCTCCGCTTCATTGCGACCGGAGGCCTCACATCCTTTGAAAACTCGAGAGGTCCGCGGAGATCAATGCTTCTAGAGGAGGCGATGCCTGACTCCTCTTGAAAATGGATAGCAGTCCCAGGATCCCTGTGGCACGTGGAAAGGGACCCTGGGTCTCCCGCCTCACGTGGAGACGCGTCCCAATTGCCATGCCAAGACTCGAGGAGAATCCCGAGGTGTCCCTCGCACCTAGGCAGGAGTCCTGACGTCGTTGAACAAACACGTGTCTGGAAGGGCCCTCCCCGTCTTAACTCGAGAATATACCCCAGGATCCGGCCGCAACTCGAGAAAAACCATGAGAGTTCCCCCTCGCCGAGAGATGAGGCCCGAATCCCCTGCACTGCGTGCAGAGCAATTCCGTGTTCCACATGAAACGTGAAAGGAGCCTTGATTTCCTTGATGGCACTCCAGAGAAAAACCAAGATCACTGGCTCAAGTCTAGAGGGATGCTGAGGTCACTGGAGCAACACGAAAGGGATCCGTGGACCCCAAATCAACTCGAGATGAGAGCTTAGTCCCTGGCTTCGACTCAAGGGGAATACCAACTTTCCACAAGCACCTCAAGAGGAGGCTTCTCTCAGCTACAGGTATGTGAGAGGGACCCTGAGTTTGTGGCCTCAAGTGGAATGGACACTGAGATGCTCTGACTTGAAGTAAGGCCGGATATCCCTGCAGTGAATTAAATGCAGGCTCCTCTTGCATCTCCCAAGACGAAGGGATGTCTGAATCCCCTGTGGAGACCACAGAGAAAGACCTAGTCCTCTGCCTCAACGCGAAGGGAGGCCTCACATCCTTTGAAAACTCGAGAGGTCCGAGAAGATCAATGCTTCCAAAGGAGACGATGCCTGACTCCTCTTGAAAGTGGATAGGAGTCCCAGGATCCCTGTGGCACGTGGAAAGGGACCCTGGGTCTCCCGCCTCACGTGGACACGCGTCCCAATTGCCATGCCAAGACTCGAGGAGAATCCCGAGGTGTCCCTCGCACCTAGGAAGGAGTCCTGATGTCGCTGAACAAACACATGTCTGGAAGGGCCCTCCCCGTCCTAACTCGAGAATATACCCCAGGTTCCGGCCGCAACTCGAGAAAAACCATGAGACTTCCCCCTCGCCGCGAGATGAGGCCCGATTCCCCTGCACGGCCTGTAGAGCAATTCCGTGTTCCACATCAAACGTGAAAGGAGCCTTGATTTCCTTGATGGCACTCCAGAGAAAACCCAAGATCACTGTCTCAAGTCTAGAGGGATCCTGAGGTCACTGGAGCAACACGAAAGTGCTCCCTGGACCCCAAATAAACTCGAGATGAGAGCTTAGTCCCTGGCTTCGCCTCAAGAGGAATACCAACTTTCCACAAGCACCTCAAGAGGAGGCTTCTCTCAGCTACAGGTATGTGAGAGGGCCCCTGAGTTTGTGGCCTCAAGTGGAATGGACACCGAGATGCTCTGACTCGTAGTAAGGCCGGATATCCCTAAAGTGAATTGAATGCAGGCTCGTCTTTCGTCTCCCAAGACGAAGGGATGTCTGAATCCCCTGTGGAGACCACAGAGAAAGACCTAGTCCTCCGCCTCATCGCGACCGGAGATTCACATCCTTTGAAAACTCGAGAGGTTGGGGAGTTCAATGCTTCCAAAGGAGACGATGCCTGACTCCTCTTGAAAATGGATAGGAGTCCCAGGATCTCTGTGGCACGTGGGAAGGGACCCTGGGTCTCCCGTCTCACGTGGAGACGCGTCCCAATTGCCATGCCAAGACTCGAGGAGAATCCCGAGGTGTCCCTCGTACCTAGGCAGGAGTCCTGACGTCGTTGAACAACCACGTGTCTGGAAGGGCCCTCCCCGTCGTAACTCGAGAATATACCATAGGTTCCGGCCGCAATTCGAGAAAAACCATGAGACTTCCACCTCGCCGAGAGATGAGGCCCGAATCCCCTGCACTGCGTGCAGAGCAATTCTGTGTTCCACATCAAACGTGAAAGGAGCCTTGATTTCCTTGATGGCACTCCAGAGAAAACCCAAGATCACTGGCTCAAGTCTAGAGGGATCCTGAGGTCACTGGAGCAACACGAAAAGGATCCGTGGACCCGAAATCAACTCGAGATGAGAGCTTAGTCCCTGGCTTCGACTCAAGGGGAATACGAACTTTCCACAAGCACCTCAAGAGGAGGCTTCTCTCAGCTACAGGTATGTGAGAGGGACCCTGATTTTGTGACCTCAAGTGGAATGGACACCGAGATGCTCTGACTCGAAGTAAGGCCGGATATCCCTGCAGTGAATTGAATGCAGGCTCGTCTTGCATCTCCCAAGACGAAGGGATGTTTGAATCCCCTGTGGAGACCACAGAGAAAGACCTAGTCCTCCGCCTCTTCAAGACCGGAGGCCTCACATCCTTTGAAAATTCGAGAGGTCTGCGGAGATCAATGCTTCCAAAGGAGACGATGCCTGACTCTTCTTGAAAATGGATAGAAGTCCCAGGATCCCTGTGGCACGTTGAAAGGGACACTGGGTCTCCCGGCTCCTGTGGAGACGCGTCCCAACTGCCATGCCAAGACTCGAGGAAAATCCCGAGGTGTCCCTCGCACCTAGGCAGGAGTCCTGACGTCGCTGAACAAACACGTGTCTGGAAGGGCCCTCCCCGTTGTAACTCGAGAATATACCCCAGGTTCCGGCCGCAACTCGAGAAAAACCATGAGACTTCCCCCTCGCCGCGACATGAGGCCCGATTCCCCTGCACTGCGTGCAGAGCAATTCCGTGTTCCACATCAAACATGAAAGGAGCCTTGATTTCCTTGATGGCACTCCAGAGAAAACCCAAGATCACTGTCTCAAGTCTAGAGGGATCATGAGGTCACTGGAGCAACACGAAAGGGCTCCGTGGACCCCAAACAACTCGAGATGAGAGCTTAGTCCCTGGCTTCGACTCAAGAGGAATACGAACTTTCCACAAGCCCCTCAAGAGGAGGCTTCTCTCAGCTACAGGTATGTGAGAGGGACCCTGAGTTTGTGACTTCAAGTAGAATGGACACCGAGATGCTCTGACTCGAAGTAAGGCCGGATATCCCTGCAGTGAATTGAATGCAGGCTCGTCTTGCATCTCCCAAGACGAAGGGATGTCTGAATCCCCTGTGGCGACCACAGAGAAAGACCTAGTTCTCAGCCTCATGGCGACCGGAGGCCTCACATACTTTGAAAATTCGAGAGGTCCGCGGAGATCAATGCTTCCAAAGGAGACGATGCCTGACTCCTCTTGAAAATGGATAGGAGTCCCTGAATCCCTGTGGCACGTGGAAAGGGACCCTGGGTCTCCCGCCTCACGTGGAGACGCGTCCCAATTGCCATGCCAAGACTCGAGGAGAATCCCGAGGTGTCCCTCGCACCTAGGCAGGAGTCCTGACGTCGTTGAACAAACACGTGTCTGGAAGGGCCCTCCCCGTCTTAACTCGAGAATATACCCCAGGATCCGGCCGCAACTCGAGAAAAACCATGAGAGTTCCCCCTCGCCGAGAGATGAGGCCCGAATCCCCTGCACTGCGTGCAGAGCAATTCCGTGTTCCACATGAAACGTGAAAGGAGCCTTGATTTCCTTGATGGCACTCCAGAGAAAAACCAAGATCACTGGCTCAAGTCTAGAGGGATGCTGAGGTCACTGGAGCAACACGAAAGGGATCCGTGGACCCCAAATCAACTCGAGATGAGAGCTTAGTCCCTGGCTTCGACTCAAGGGGAATACCAACTTTCCACAAGCACCTCAAGAGGAGGCTTCTCTCAGCTACAGGTATGTGAGAGGGACCCTGAGTTTGTGGCCTCAAGTGGAATGGACACTGAGATGCTCTGACTTGAAGTAAGGCCGGATATCCCTGCAGTGAATTAAATGCAGGCTCCTCTTGCATCTCCCAAGACGAAGGGATGTCTGAATCCCCTGTGGAGACCACAGAGAAAGACCTAGTCCTCTGCCTCAACGCGAAGGGAGGCCTCACATCCTTTGAAAACTCGAGAGGTCCGAGAAGATCAATGCTTCCAAAGGAGACGATGCCTGACTCCTCTTGAAAGTGGATAGGAGTCCCAGGATCCCTGTGGCACGTGGAAAGGGACCCTGGGTCTCCCGCCTCACGTGGACACGCGTCCCAATTGCCATGCCAAGACTCGAGGAGAATCCCGAGGTGTCCCTCGCACCTAGGAAGGAGTCCTGATGTCGCTGAACAAACACATGTCTGGAAGGGCCCTCCCCGTCCTAACTCGAGAATATACCCCAGGTTCCGGCCGCAACTCGAGAAAAACCATGAGACTTCCCCCTCGCCGCGAGATGAGGCCCGATTCCCCTGCACGGCCTGTAGAGCAATTCCGTGTTCCACATCAAACGTGAAAGGAGCCTTGATTTCCTTGATGGCACTCCAGAGAAAACCCAAGATCACTGTCTCAAGTCTAGAGGGATCCTGAGGTCACTGGAGCAACACGAAAGTGCTCCCTGGACCCCAAATAAACTCGAGATGAGAGCTTAGTCCCTGGCTTCGCCTCAAGAGGAATACCAACTTTCCACAAGCACCTCAAGAGGAGGCTTCTCTCAGCTACAGGTATGTGAGAGGGCCCCTGAGTTTGTGGCCTCAAGTGGAATGGACACCGAGATGCTCTGACTCGTAGTAAGGCCGGATATCCCTAAAGTGAATTGAATGCAGGCTCGTCTTTCGTCTCCCAAGACGAAGGGATGTCTGAATCCCCTGTGGAGACCACAGAGAAAGACCTAGTCCTCCGCCTCATCGCGACCGGAGATTCACATCCTTTGAAAACTCGAGAGGTTGGGGAGTTCAATGCTTCCAAAGGAGACGATGCCTGACTCCTCTTGAAAATGGATAGGAGTCCCAGGATCTCTGTGGCACGTGGGAAGGGACCCTGGGTCTCCCGTCTCACGTGGAGACGCGTCCCAATTGCCATGCCAAGACTCGAGGAGAATCCCGAGGTGTCCCTCGTACCTAGGCAGGAGTCCTGACGTCGTTGAACAACCACGTGTCTGGAAGGGCCCTCCCCGTCGTAACTCGAGAATATACCATAGGTTCCGGCCGCAATTCGAGAAAAACCATGAGACTTCCACCTCGCCGAGAGATGAGGCCCGAATCCCCTGCACTGCGTGCAGAGCAATTCTGTGTTCCACATCAAACGTGAAAGGAGCCTTGATTTCCTTGATGGCACTCCAGAGAAAACCCAAGATCACTGGCTCAAGTCTAGAGGGATCCTGAGGTCACTGGAGCAACACGAAAAGGATCCGTGGACCCGAAATCAACTCGAGATGAGAGCTTAGTCCCTGGCTTCGACTCAAGGGGAATACGAACTTTCCACAAGCACCTCAAGAGGAGGCTTCTCTCAGCTACAGGTATGTGAGAGGGACCCTGATTTTGTGACCTCAAGTGGAATGGACACCGAGATGCTCTGACTCGAAGTAAGGCCGGATATCCCTGCAGTGAATTGAATGCAGGCTCGTCTTGCATCTCCCAAGACGAAGGGATGTTTGAATCCCCTGTGGAGACCACAGAGAAAGACCTAGTCCTCCGCCTCTTCAAGACCGGAGGCCTCACATCCTTTGAAAATTCGAGAGGTCTGCGGAGATCAATGCTTCCAAAGGAGACGATGCCTGACTCTTCTTGAAAATGGATAGAAGTCCCAGGATCCCTGTGGCACGTTGAAAGGGACACTGGGTCTCCCGGCTCCTGTGGAGACGCGTCCCAACTGCCATGCCAAGACTCGAGGAAAATCCCGAGGTGTCCCTCGCACCTAGGCAGGAGTCCTGACGTCGCTGAACAAACACGTGTCTGGAAGGGCCCTCCCCGTTGTAACTCGAGAATATACCCCAGGTTCCGGCCGCAACTCGAGAAAAACCATGAGACTTCCCCCTCGCCGCGACATGAGGCCCGATTCCCCTGCACTGCGTGCAGAGCAATTCCGTGTTCCACATCAAACATGAAAGGAGCCTTGATTTCCTTGATGGCACTCCAGAGAAAACCCAAGATCACTGTCTCAAGTCTAGAGGGATCATGAGGTCACTGGAGCAACACGAAAGGGCTCCGTGGACCCCAAACAACTCGAGATGAGAGCTTAGTCCCTGGCTTCGACTCAAGAGGAATACGAACTTTCCACAAGCCCCTCAAGAGGAGGCTTCTCTCAGCTACAGGTATGTGAGAGGGACCCTGAGTTTGTGACTTCAAGTAGAATGGACACCGAGATGCTCTGACTCGAAGTAAGGCCGGATATCCCTGCAGTGAATTGAATGCAGGCTCGTCTTGCATCTCCCAAGACGAAGGGATGTCTGAATCCCCTGTGGCGACCACAGAGAAAGACCTAGTTCTCAGCCTCATGGCGACCGGAGGCCTCACATACTTTGAAAATTCGAGAGGTCCGCGGAGATCAATGCTTCCAAAGGAGACGATGCCTGACTCCTCTTGAAAATGGATAGGAGTCCCTGAATCCCTGTGGCACGTGGAAAGGGACACTGGGTCTCCCGCCTCACGTGGAGACGCGTCCCAATTGCAATGCAAGGACTCGAGGAGAATCCCGAGGTGTCCCTCGCACCTAGGCAGGAGTCCTGACGTCGCTGAACAAACACGTGTCTGGAAGGGCCCTCCCCGTCGTAACTCGAGAATATTCCCCAGGTTCCGGTCGCAACTCGAGAAAAACCATGAGACTTCCCCCTCGCCGCGACATGAGGCCCGAATCCCCTGCACTGCGTGCAGAGCAATTCCGTGTTCCACATCAAACGTGAAAGGAGCCTTGATTTCCTTGATGGCACTCCAGAGAAAACGCAAGATCACTGTCTCAAGTCTAGAGGGATCCTGAGGTCACTGGAGCAACACGAAAGGGCTCCGTGGACCCCAAATAAACTCGAGATGAGAGCTTAGTTCCTGGCTTTGACTCAAGAGGAATACCAACTTTCCACAAGCCCCTCAAGAGGAGGCTTCTCTCAGCTACAGGTATGTGAGAGGGACCCTGAGTTTGTGGCCTCAAGTGGAATGGACACCGAGATGCTCTGACTCGAAGTAAGGCCGGATATCCCTGCAGTGAATTGAATGCAGGCTCGTCTTGCATCTCCCAAGACGAAGGGTTGTCTGAATCCCCTGTGGAGACCACAGAGAAAGACCTAATTCTCCGCCTCCTCGCGACCGGAGGCCTCACATCCTTTGAAAACTCGAGACGTCTGCGGAGATCAATGCTTCCAAAGGAGACGATGCCTGACTCTTCTTGAAAATGTATAGGAGTCCCAGGATCCCTGTGCCACGTGGAAACGGACCCTGGGTCTCCCGGGTCCCGTGGAGACGCGTCCCAATTGCCATGCCAAGACTCGAGGAGAATCCCGAGGTGTCCCTCGCACCTAGGCAGGAGTCTGTTGTCGCTGAACAAACACCTGTCTGGAAGGGCCCTCCCCATCGCAACTCGAGAATATACCCCAGGTTCCGGCCGCAACTCGAGAACATCCATGAGACTTCCCCCTCGCCGCGAGATGAGGCCCGATTCCCCTGCACTGCGTGCAGAGCAATTCCGTGTTCCACATCAAACGTGAAAGGAGCCTTGATTTCCTTGATGGCACTCCAGAGAAAACCCAAGATCACTGTCTCAAGTCTAGAGGGATCCTGAGGTCACTGGAGCAACACGAAAGGGCTCCGTGGACCCCAAATCAACACGAGATGAGAGCTTAGTCCCTGGCTTCGACTCAAGAGGAATACCAACTTTCCACAAGCACCTTAAGAGGAGGCTTCTCTCAGCTACAGGTATGTGAGAGGGACCCTGAATTTGTGGCCTCAAGTGGAATGGACACCGAGATGCTCTGACTCGAAGTAAGGCCGGATATCCCTGCATTGAATTGAATGCAGGCTCGTCTTGCATCTCCCAAGACGAAGGGTTGTCTGAATCCCCTGTGGAGACCACAGAGAAAGACCTAGTCCTCCGCCTCAACGCGACAGGAGGCCTCACATCCTTTGAAATCTCGAGAGGTCCGCAGAGATCAATGCTTCCAAAGGAGACGATGCGTGACTCCTCTTGAAAATGGATAGGAGACTCAGGATCACTGTAGCACGTGGAAAGGGATACTGGGTCTCCCGCCTCACGTGGAGACGCGTCCCAATTGCCATGCCAAGACTCGAGGAGAATCCAGAGGTGTCCCTCGCACCTAGGCAGGAGTCCTGACGGCGCTCAGCAAACACGTGTCTGGAAGGGCCCTCCCCGTCGTAACTCGAGAATATACCCCAGGTTCCGGCCGCAACTCGAGAAAAACTATGAGACTTCCCCCTCGCCACGAGATGAGCCCCGATTCCCCTGCACTGCATGCAGAGCAATTCCGTGTTCCAAATCATACGTGAAAGGAGCCTTGATGGCCTTGATGGCACTCCAGAGAAAAAACAAGGTAACTGTCTCAAGTCTAGAGGGATCCTGAGGTCACTGGAGCAACACGAAAGTGCTCCGTGGACCCCAAATCAACTCGAGATGAGAGCTTAGTCCCTGGCTTCGACTCAAGAGGAATACCAACTTTTCACAAGCACCTCAAGAGGAGGCTTCTCTCAGATACAGGTATGTGAGAGGGCCCATGAGTTTGTGGCCTCAAGTGGAATGGACACCGAGATGCTCTGACTCGAAGTAAGGCCGGATATCCCTGCAGTGAATTGAATGCAGGCTCGTCTTGCATCTCCCAAGACGAAGGGTTGTCTCAATCCCCTGTGGAGACCACAGAGAAAGACCTAGTCGTCCGACTCCACGCGATCGGAGGCCTCACATCCTTTGAAAACTCGAGAGGTCCGCGGAGATCAATGCTTCCAAAGGAGACGATGCCTCACTCCTCTTGAAAATGGATAGGAGTCCCAGGATCTCTGTGGCACGTGGAAAGGGACCCTGGGTCTCCCGTTTCACGTGGAGACGCGTCCCAATTGCCATGCAAAGACTCGAGGAGAATCCCGAGGTGTCCCTCGCACCTAGGCAGGAGTCCTGACGTCGCTGAAGAAACACGTGTCTGGAACGGCCCTCCCCGTCGTAACTCGCGAATATACCCCAGGTTCCGGCCGCAACTCGAGAAAAACCATGAGACTTCCTCCTCGCCGCGAGATGAGGCCCGATTCCCCTGCATTGCGTGCAGAGCAATACCGTGTTCCACATCAAACGTGAAAGGAGCCTTGATTTCCTTGATGGCACTGCAGAGAAAACCCAAGATCACTGGCTCAAGTCTAGAGGGATCCTGAGGTCACTGGAGCAACACGAAAGGGCTCCGTGTAACCCAAATCTACTCGAGATGCGAGCTTAGTCCCTGGCTTCGACTCAAGAGGAATACCAACTTTCCACAAGCACCTCAAGAGGAGGCTTCTCTCAGCTACAGGTATGTGAGAGGGACCCTGAGTTTGTGGCCTCAAGTGGAATGGACACCGAGATGATCTGACTCGAAGTAAGGCCGGATATCCCTGCAGTGAATTGAATGCAGGCTCGTCTTGCATCTCCCAAGACGAAGGGTTGTCTGAATCCCCTGTGGAGACCACAGAGAAAGACCTAATTCTCCACCTCATCGCGACCGGAGGCCTCACATCCTTTGAAAACTCGAGAGGTCCGCGGAGATCAATGCTTCCCAAGGAGACGATGCCTGACTCCTCTTTAAAGTGGATAGGAGTCCCAGGATCCCTGTGGCACTTGGAAAGGGACCCTGGGTCTCCCGCCTCACGTGGAGACGCGTCCCAATTGCCATGCCAAGACTCGAGGAGAATCCCGAGGTGTCCCTCGCACCTAGGCAGGAGTACTGACGTCGCTGAAGAAACACGTGTCTGGAAGGGCCCTCCCCGTCGTAACTCGAGAATATACCCCAGGTTCCGGCCGCAACTCGAGAAAAACCATGAGACTTCCCCCTCGCCGCGAGATGAGGCCCGATTCCCCTGCACTGCGTGCAGAGCAATTCCGTGTTCCACATCAAACGTGAAAGGAGCCTTGATTTCCTTAATGGCACTCCAGAGAAAACCCAAGATAACTGTCTCAAGTCTAGAGGGATCCTGAGGTCACTGGAGCAACACGAAAGGGCTCTCTGGTCCCCAAGTCAACTCGAGATGAGAGCTTAGTCCTTGGCTTCGACTCAAGAGGAACACCACCTTTCCACAAGCACCTCAAGAGGAGGCTTCTCTCAGCTACAGGTATGTGAGCGGGACCCTGAGTTTGTGGCCTCAAGTGGAATGGACACCGAGATGCTCTGACTCGAAGGAAGGCTGGATATCCCTGCAGTGAATTGAATGCAGGCTCGTCTTGCATCTCCCAAGATGAAGGGATGTCTGAATCCCCTGTGGAGACCACAGAGAAAGACCTAGTCCTCCGCCTGACCGCGAACGGAGGCCTCACGTCCTTTGAAAATTCGAGAGGTCCGCGGAGATCAATGCTTCCAAAGGAGACGATGACTTGAAAATGGAAAGGAGTCCAAGGATCCCTGTGGCACGTGGAAAGGGACCCTGGGTCTCCCGCCTCTCGTAGAGACGCATCCCAATTACCACGCCAAGAATCGAAGGGAATCCCGAGCTGTCCCTCGCACCTAGGCAGGAATCCTGACGTCGCTGAACAAACACGAGTCTGGAAGGGCCCTCCCCGTCGTAACTCGAGAATATACCCCAGGTTCCGGCCGCAACTCGAGAAAAACCATGAGACTTCCCCCTCGCCGCGAGATGAGGCCCGATTCCCCTGCACTGCGTGCAGAGCAATTCCGTGTTCCACATCAAACGTGAAAGGAGCTTTGATTTCCTTGATGGCACTCCAGAGAAATCCCAAGATCACTGGCTCAAGTCTAGAGGGATCCTGAGGTCACTGGAGCAACACGAAAGGGCTCCGTGGACCCCAAATCAACTCGAGATGAGAGCTTAGTCCCTGGCTTCAACTAAAGAGGAATACCAACTTTCCACCAGCACCTCAAGAGGAGGCTTCTGTCAGCTACAGGTATCTGAGAGGGATCCTGAATTTGTGGCCTCAAGTGGAATGGACACTGAGATGCTCTGACTCGAAGTAAGGCCGGATATCCCAACAGTGAATTGAATGCAGGCTCGTCTTGCATCTCCCAAGACGAAGGGATGTCTGAATCCCCTTTGGAGACCACAGAGCAAGACCTAGTTCTCCGCTCATCGCGACCGGAGTCCTCACATCCTTTGAAAACTCGAGAGAACCACGGAGATCATTGCTTCCAAAGGAGACGATGCCTGACTCCTCTTGAAAATGAATAGGAGTCCCTGGATCCCTGTGGCACGTGGAAAGGGACCCTGGGTCTCCCGCCTCATGTGGAGACGCGTCCCAATTGCCATGCCAAGACTCGAGGAGAATCCCGAGGTGTCCCTCGCACCTAGGCAGGAGTCCTGACTTCGCTGAACAAACACGTGTCTGGAAGGGCCCTCCCCGTCGTAACTCGAGAATATACCCCAGGTTCCGGCCGCACCTCAAGAAAAACCATGAGACTTCCCCCTCGCCGCGATATGAGGCCTGATTCCCCTGCACTGCGTGCAGAGCAATTCCGTGTTCCACATCAAACGTGAAAGGAGCCTTGATTTCCTTGATGGCACTCCAGAGAAAACCCAAGATCACTGTCTCAAGTCTAGAGGGATCCTGAGGTCACTGGAGCAACACGAATGGGCTCAGTGGACGCCAAATCAACTCGAGATGAGAGCTTAGTCCCTGGCATCGACTCAAGAGGAATACCAACTTTCCACAAGCACCTCAAGACGATGCTTCTCTCAGCTACAGGTATGGGAGAGGGACCCTGAGTTTGTGGCCTCAAGTGGAATGGACACCGAGATACTCTGACTCGAAGTAAGGCCGGATATCCCTGCAGTGAATTTAATGCAGGCTCGTCTTGCATCTCCCAAGACGAAGGGATGTCTGAATCCCCTGTGGAGACTACAGAGAAAGACCTAGTTCTCCGCCTTATCGCGGCCGGAGGCCTCACATCCTTTGAAAATTCTAGAGTTCCGCGGAGATCAATGCTTCCAAAGGAGACGATGTCTGACTCCTCTTGAAAATGGATAGGAGTTCCAGGACTCCTTTGGAACTTGGAAAGGGACCCTTGGTCTCCCGCCTCACGTGGAGATGCGTCCCAATTGCCATGCCAAGACTCGAAGAGAATACCGATGTGCCCCTAGCACCTAGGCAGGAGTCCTGACGTCGCTGAACAGACACGTGTCTGGAAGGGCCCTTCCCTTCTAACTCGAGAATATACCCCAGGGTCCGTCCGCAGCTCAAGAAAAACCATGAGACTTCCCATTCGCCCCGAGATGAGGCCCGATTCCCTTGCACTGGGTGCAGAGCAATTCCGTGTTCCACATCAAATGTGAACGGAGCCTTGATTTCCTTGATGGCACTCCAGAGAAAACCCAAGATCACTGTCTCAAGTCTAGAGCGATCCTGAGGTAACCGGAGCAATACGAAAATGCTCCGTGGACCCTAAATCAACTCGAGATGAGAGCTTAGTCCCTGGCTTCGACCCAGGAAGAATACCAACTTTCCACAAGCACCACAAGAGGAGGCTTCTCTCAGCTACAGTTATGTGAGAGGGACCCTGAGTTTGTGGCCTCACGTGGAATGGACACCGAGATGCTCTGACTCGAAGTAAGGCCGGATATCCCTGCAGTGAATTGAATGCAGGCTCGTCTTGCATCTCCCAAAACGAAGGGATGTCTGAATCCCCTGTGGAGACCACAGAGAAAGACCTAGTTCTTCGCCTCATCACGACCGGAGGCCTCACATCCTTTGAAAACTCGAGAGGTCCGCGGAGATCAATGCTTCCAAAGGAGACGATGCCTGACTCCTCTTGAAAATGGATAGGAGTCCCAGGATCCCTGTGGCACGTGGAAGGGGACACTGGGTCTCCCGCCTCACGTGGAGACGCGTCCCAATTGCCATGCCAAGACTCGAGGAGAATCCCGAGGTGTCCCTCGCACCTAGGCCCGAGTCCTGGCGTCGCTGAACAAACACATGTCTGGAAGGGCTCTCCCCGTCGTAACTCGAGAATATACCCCTGGTTCCGGCCGCAACTCGAGAAAAACCATAAGACTTCCCCCTCGCCCCGAGATGAGGCCCGATTCCGTGCACTGCGTGCAGAGCAATTCTGTGTTCCACATCAAATGTGAACGGAGCCTTGATTTCCTTGATGGCACTCCAGAGAAAACCCAAGATCACTGTCTCAAGTCTAGAGGGATCCTGAGGTCACTGGAGCAACAAGAAAATGCTCCGTGGACCCCAAATCAACTCGAGATGAGAGCTTAGTCCCTGGCTTCGACTCAAGAGGAATACCAACTTTCCACAAGCACCTCAAGAGGAGGCTTCTCTCAGCTACATGTATGTGAGTGGGACCCTGAGTTTGTGGCCTCAAGTGGAATGGACACAGAGATTCTCTGACTCGAAGTAAGGCCGGATATCCCTGTAGTGAATTGAATGCAGGCTTGTCTTGCATCTCCCAAGACGAAGGGTTGTCTGAATCCCCTGTGGAGACCACAGAGAAATTCCGAGTTCTCCGCCTCATCGTGACCGGAGTCCTCACATCCTTTGAAAACTCGAGAGGTCCGCGGAGATCAATGCTTCCAAAGGAGACGATGCCTGACTCCTTTTGAAAATGGATAGGAGTCCCAGGATCCCTGTGGCTCGTGCAAAGGGACCCTGGGTCTCCCGCCTCACGTGGAGACGCGTCCCAATTGCCATGCCAAGACTCGAGGAGAATCCCGAGATGTCCCTCGCACCTAGGCAGGAGTCCTGATGTCGCTGAAAAAACACGTGTCTGGAAGGGCCCTCCCCGTCGTAACTCGAGAATATACCCCTGGTTCCGGCCGCAACAAGAGAAAAACCATGAGACTTCCACCTCTCCACGAGATGAGGCCCGATTCCCCTGCACTGCATGCTGAGCAATTCCGTGTTCCACATCAAACGTGAAAGGAGCCTGATTTCCTTCATGGCGCTCCAGAGAAAACCCAAGATCCCTGTCTCAAGTCTAGAGGGATCCTGAGGTCACTGGAGCAACACGAAAGGGCTCTGTGGAAACCAAATCAACTCGAGATGAAAGCTTAGTCCCTGGCTTCGACTCAAGAGGAATACCAACTTTCCACAAGCTCCTCAAGGGGAGGCTTCTCTCAGCTGCAGGTATGTGAGAGGGACCCTGAGTTTGTGGCCTCAAGTGGAATGGACACCGAGATGCTCTGACTCGGAGTAAGGCCGCATATCCCTGCAGTGAATTGAATGCAGGTTCGTCTTGCATTTCCCAAGACGAAGGGATGTCTGAATCCCCTGTGGAGACCACAGAGAAAGACCTAGTTCTCCGCCTCATCGCGACCGGAGGCCTCACATCCTTTCAAAACTGGAGAGTTCCGAGGAGATCAACGGTTCCAAAGGAGACGATGCCTGACTCCTCTTGAAAATAGATAAGAGTCCCAGGATCCCTGTGGCACGTGGAAAGGGACCCTTGGTCTCCCGCCTCACGTGGAGACGCGTCCCAGTTGTCATGCCAAGACTCGAAGAGAATACCGATGTGCCCCTAGCACCTAGGCAGGAGTACTGACGTTGCTGAACAAACACGTGTCTGGTAGGGCCCTTCCCTTCTAACTCGAGTATATACCCCAGGGTCCGTCCGCAACTCAAGAAAAACCATGAGACTTCCCATTCGCCCCGAGATGAGGCCCGATTCCCTAGCACTGGGTGCAGAGCAATAACGTGTTCCACATCAAATGTGAACGGAGCCTTGATTTCCTTGATGGCACTCCAGAGAAAACCCAATATCACTGTCTCAAGTCTAGAGCGATCCTGAGGTAACTGGAGCAGTACGAAAATGCTCCGTGGACCATAAATCAACTCGAGATGAGAGCTTAGTCCCTGGCTTCAACCCAGGAAGAATACCAACTTTCCACAAGCACCACAAGAGGAGGCTTCTCTCAGCTACAGTTATGTGAGAGGGACCCTGAGTTTGTGGCCTCAAGTGGAATGGACACCGAGATGCTCTGACTCGAAGTAAGGCCGGATATCCCTGCAGTGAATTGAATGCAGGCTCGTCTTACATCTCCCAAGACGAAGGGATGTCTGAATCACCTGTGGAGACCACAGAGAAAGACCTAGTTCTCCGCCTCATCGCGACCGGAGGCCTCACATCCTTTGAAAACTCGAGAGGTCCGCAGATATCAATGCTTCCATAGAAGACGATGCCTGACTTCTCTTGAAAATGGATAGGAGTCCCAGTAGGCCTGTGGAACGTGGAAAGGGACCCTGGGTCTCCCGCCTCACGTGGAGACGCGTCCCAATTGCCATGCCAAGACTCGAGGAGAAGCCCGAGGTGTCCCTTGCACCTAGGCAGGAGTCCTGACGTGGCTGAACAAACACGTGTCTGGAAGGGCCTTCCCCGTGGTAACTCGAGAATATACCCCAGGTTCGGTCCGCAACTCGAGAAAAACCATGAGACTTCCCCCTCGCCGCGAGATGAGGCCCGATTCCACTGCACTGCGTGCAGAGTAATTCCGTATTCCACATCAAACGTGAAAGGAGCCTTGATTTCCTTGATGGCACTCCAGAGAAAACCCAAGATCACTGTCTCAATTCTAGAGGGATCCTGAGGTCACTGGAGCAACTCGAAAGGGCTCCGTGGACCCCAAATCAACTCGAGATGAGAGCTTAGTCCCTGGCTTCGACTCAAGAGGATTACCAATTTTCGACAAGCACCTCAAGAGGAGGCTTCTCTCAGCTACAGGTAGGTGAGAGGGACCCTGAGTTTGTGGCCTCAAGTGGAATGGACACCGAGATGCTCTGACTCGAAGTAAGGCCGAATATCCCTGCAGTGAAGTGAATGCAGGTTCATCTTGCATCTCCCAAGACGAAGGGATGTCTGAATCCCCTGTGGAGACCACAGAGAAAGACCTAGTTCTCCGCCTCATCGCGACCGGACGCCTCACATCCTTTGAAAACTCGAGAGGTCCGCGAAGATCAATGCTTCCAAAGGAGACGATGCCTGACTCCTCTTGAAATTGGATAGGAGTCCCAGGATCCCTGTGGCACGTGGAAAGGGACACTGGGTCTCCCGCCTCACGTGGAGACGCGACCCAATTGCCATGCCAAGACTCGAGGAGAATCCCGAGGTGTCCCTCGCACCTAGGCAGGAGCCCTGACGTCGCTGAACAAACACATGTCTGGAAGGGCCCTCCCTGTCGTAACTCGAGAATATACCCCAGGTTCCGACCGCATCTCGAGAAAAACCATGAGACTTCCCCCTCACCGCGACATGAGGCCCGATTCCCCTGCACTGCGTGCAGAGCAATTCCGTGTTCCACATCAAACGTTAATGGAGCCTTGATTTCCTTGATGGCACTCCAGAGAAAAGCCAAGATCACTGTCACAAGTCTAGAGGGATCCTGAGGTCACTGGAGCAACACGAAAGGGCTCCGTGGACCCCAAATCAACTCGAGATGAGATCTTAGTCCCTGGCTTCGACTCAAGAGGAATACCAACTTTCCACAAGCACCTCAAGAGGAGGCTTCTCTCAGCTACAGGTATGTGAGAGGGAAACTGAGTTTCTGGCCTCAAGTGGAATGGACACCGAGATGCTCTGACTCGAAGTAAGGCCGGATATCCCTGCAGTGAATTGAATGCAGGCTCGTCTTGCATCTCCAAAGACGAAGGGATGTCTGAATCCCCTGTGGAGACCACAGAGAAAGAACTAGTCCTCCGCCTCATCGCCACCGGAGGCCTCACATACTTTGAAAACTCGAGAGGTCCGCGGAGATCAATGCTTCCAAAGGAGACGATGCCTGACTCCTCTTGTAAATGGATAGGAGTCCCAGGATCCCTGTGGCTCGTGGAAAGGGACCCTTGGTCTCCCGCGTCATATGAAGAGGCGTCCCAATTGCCATGCCAAGACTCGAGGAGAACCCTGAGGTGTCCCTCGCACCTAGGCAGCAGTCCTTACTTCGCTGAAGAAACACGTGTCTGGAAGGGCCCTCCCCGTCGTAACTCGAGAATATACCCCAGGTTCCGGCCGCAAACCGAGAAAAACCATTAGAGTTCCCCCTCGCCGCGAGATGAGGCCCGATTCCCCTGCACTGCATGCAGAGCAATTCCGTGTTCCACATCAAACGTGAAAGGAGCCTTGATTTCCTTGATGGCACTCCAGAGAAAACCCAAGATCACTGTCTCAAGTCTAGAGGGATCCTGAGGTCACTGGAGCAACAAGAAAGGGCTCCGTGGAAAACAAGTCAACTCCAGATGAGAGCTTAGTCCCTGGCTTCGACTCAAGAGGAATACCAACTTTCCACAAGCACCTCAAGAGGAGGCTTCTCTCAGCTACAGGTATGTGAGAGGGACCCTGAGTTTGTGGCCTCAAGTGGAATGGACACCGAGATGCTCTGACTAGAAGTAAGGCCGGATATCTCTGCATTGAATTGAAAGCAGGCTAGTCTTTCATCTCCCAAGACGAAGGGATGTCTGAATCCCCTGTGGAGACCACAGAGAAAGAAATAGTTCTCCACCTCATCGCTACCAAAGGCCTCACATCCTTTGAAAATTCGAGAGGTCCGCGGAGATCAATGCTTCGAAAGGAAACGATGCCTGACTCCTCTTGAAAATAGATAGGAGTCCCAGGATCCCTGTGGCACGTGGAAAGGGAGCCTAGGTCTCCCGCCTCACGTGGAGACGCGTCCCAATTGCCATGCCAAGCCTCGGGGAAATACCGAGGTGTCCATCGAACGTAGGCATTGGTTCTGACGTCGCTGAACAAACACGTGTCTGGAAGGGCACCCCCCGTCGTAACTCGAGAATATACCCCAGGTTCCGGCCGCAACTCGAGAAAAACCATAAGACTTCCCCCTCGCCGTGAGATGAGGACCGATTCCCCTGCACTGCGTGCAGAGCAATTCCGTGTTCCACATCAAACGTGAAATGAGCCTTGATTTCCTTGATGGCACTCCAGAGAAAACCCAAGATCACTGTCTCAAGTATAGAGGGATCCTGAGGTCAATGGAGCAACACGAAAGGGCTCTGTGGACCCCAAATCAACTCGAGATGAGAGCTTAGT
Source organism: Dama dama (assembly GCF_033118175.1). Classification (NCBI taxonomy): domain Eukaryota; kingdom Metazoa; phylum Chordata; class Mammalia; order Artiodactyla; family Cervidae; genus Dama; species Dama dama. The sequence continues at coordinate 4,155,341 of NC_083697.1, read as the reverse complement.
CCCTGGCTTCAACTCAAGGGGAATACCAACTTTCAACAAGCACGTCAAGAGGAGGCTTCTCTCAGCTACAGGTATGTGAGAGGGACCATGAGTTTCTGGCCTCAAGTGGAATGGAAACCGAGATGCTCTGACTCGAAGTAAGGACAGATATCCCTGCAGTGAATTGGATGCAGGCTCGTCTTCCATCTCCCAAGACGAAGGGATGTCTGAATCCCCTGTGGAGACCACAGAGAAAGATCTAGTTCTCGCCACATTGCGCCCGGAGTACTCACATCATTTGAAAACTCGAGAGGTCCGCAGAGATCAATGCTTCCAAAGGAGACGATGCCTGACTCCTGTTGAAAATGGATAGGAGTCCCAGGATCCCTGTGGCACGTGGAAAGGGATCCTGGGTCTCCCGCGTCACGTGGAGACGCGTCCCAATTGCCATGCCAAGATTCGAGGAGAATCCTGAGGTGTCCCTCACACCTAGGCAGGAGTTCTGACGTCGCTGAACAAACACGTGTCTGGAAGGGCCCTCCCCGTCGTAACTCGAGAATATACCCCAGGTTCTGGCTGCAACTCGAGAAAAACCATGAGACTTCCCCCTCGCCGCGAGATGAGGCCCGATTCCCCTGCACTGCGTGCAGAGCAACTCCGTGTTCCACATCAAACGTGAAAGGATACTTGATTTCCTTGATGGCACTCCAGAGAAAACCCAAGATCACTGTCTCAAGTCTAGAGGGATCCTGAGGTCACTGTAGCAACACGAAAGGGCTCCGTGGACCCCAAATCAACTCGAGATGAGACCTTAGTCTCTGGATTCGACTCAAGAGGAATACCAACTTTCCACAATCACCTCAAGAGGAGGCTTCTCTCAGCTACAGGTATGTGAGAGGGACCCTGAGTTTGTGGCCTCAAGTGGAATGGACACCGAGATGCTCTGACTCGAAGTAAGGCCGGATATCCCTGCAGTGAATTGAATGCAGGCTCGTCTTGCATCTCCCAAGACGAAGTGATGTTTGATTCCCCTGTGGAGACCACAGAGAAAGAACTAGTCCTCCGCCTCATCGCGACCGGAGGCCTCACATCCTTTGAAAACTCGAGAGGTCCGCGGAGATCAATGCTTCCAAAGGAGACGATGACTGACTCCTCTTGTAAATGGATAGGAGTCCCAGGATCCCTGTGGCTCGTGGAAAGGGACACTGGTCTCCCGCCTCACATGGAGAGGCGTCCCAATTGCCATGCCAAGACACGAGGAGAACCCCGAGGTGTCCATCGCACCTAGGCAGGAGTCCTCACTTCGCTGAAGAAACACGTGTCTGTAAGGGCCCTCCCCGTCGTAACTCGAGAATATACCCCAGGTTCCGGCCGCAACTCGAGAAAAACCATTAGAGTTCCCCCTCGCCGCGAGATGAGGCCCGATTCCCCTGCACTGCGTGCAGAGCAATTCCGTGTTCCACATCAAACGTGAAAGGAGCCTTGATTTCCTTGATGGCACTCCAGAGAAAACCCAAGATCACTGTCTCAAGTCTAGAGGGATCCTGAGGTCACTGGAGCAACACGAAAGGGCTCCGTGGACCCCAAATCAAGTCGAGATGAGAGCTTATTCCCTGGCTTAGACTCAAGAGGAATCCCAACTTTCCACAAGCACCTCAAGAGGAGATTTCTCTCAGTTACAGGTATGTGAGAGGGACCCTGAGTTTGTGACCTCAAGTGGAATGGACACCGAGATGCTCTGACTCGAAGTAAGGCCGGATATCCCTGCAGTGAATTGAATGCAGGCTCGTCTTGCAACTCCCAAGACGAAGGGATGTCTGAATCCACTGTGGAGAACACCGAGAAAGACCCAGTCCTCCGCCTCATCGCGACCGTAGGCCTCACATCCTTTGAAAACTTGAGAGGTCCGTGGAGATCAATGCTTCCAAAGGAGTCGATGCCTGACTCCTCTTGAAAATGGATAGGAGTCCCAGAATCCCTGTGGCACGTGGAAAGGGACCCCGGGTCTCCCGCCTCACGTGGAGACGCGTCCCAATTGCCATGCCAAGACTCGAGGAGAATCCCGAGGTGTCCCTCGCACCTAGGCAGGAGTCCTGACGTAGCTGAACAAACAGGTGTCTGGAAGGGCCCTCCCCGTCGTAACTCGAGAATATACCCCAGGTTCCGGCCGCAACTCGAGAAAAACCATGAGACTTCCCCCTCGCCGCGAGATGAGGCCTGATTCCCCTGCACTGCGTGCAGAGCAATTCCGTGTTCCACATCAAACGTGAAAGGAGCCTTGATTTCCTTGATGGCACTCCAGAGAAAACCCAAGATCACTGTCTCAAGTCTAGAGGGATCCTGAGGTCACTGGAGCAACACGAAAGGGCTCCGTGGACCCCAAATCAAGTCGAGATGAGAGCTTATTCCCTGGCTTAGACTCAAGAGGAATCCCAACTTTCCACAAGCACCTCAGGAGGAGATTTCTCTCAGTTACAGGTATGTGAGATGGACCCTGAGTTTGTGGCCTCAAGTGGAATGGACACCGAGATGCTCTGACTCTAATTAAGGCTGGATATCCCTGCAGTGAATTGAATGCAGGCTCGTCTTGCATCTCCCAAGACGAAGGGATGTCTGAATCCCCTGTGGAGACCACAAATAAAGACCTAATTCTCCGCCTCATCGCGACCGGAGGCCTCACATCCTTTGAAAACTCGAGAGGTTCGCGGAGATAAATGCTTCCAAAGGAGACGATGCCTGACTCCTCTTGAAAATGGATAGGAGTCACAGGATCCGTGTGGCACGTGGAAAGGGACACTGGGTCTCCCGCCTCACGTGGAGACGCGTCCCCATTGCCATGCCAAGACTCGAGGAGAATCCCGAGGTGTCCTCCCACCTAGGCAGGAGTCCTGACGTCGCTGAACAAACACGTGTCTGGAAGGGCCCTCCCCGTCGTAACTCGAGAATATACCCCAGGTTCCGGCCGCAACTCGAGAAAAACCATGAGACTTCCCCCTCGCCGCGAGAAGAGGCCCGATTCCCCTGCACTGCGTGCAGAGCAATTCCGTGTTCCACATCAAACGTGAAAGGAGCCTTGATTTCCTTGATGGCACTCCAGAGAAAACCCAAGATCACTGTCTCAATTCTAGAGGGATCCTGAGGTCACTGGAGCAACACGAAATTTCTCCGTGGACCCCAAATCAACTTGAGATGAGAGCTTAGTCCCTGGCTTCGACTGAAGAGGAATACCAACTTTCCACAAGCACCTCAAGAGGAGGCTTCTCTCAGGTACAGGTATGTGAGAGGGACCCTGAGTTTGTGGCCTCAAGTGGAATGGACACCGAGATACTCTGACTCGAAATAAGGCCGGATATCCCTGCAGTGAATTGAATGCAGGCTCGACTTGCATCTCCAAAGACGAAGGGATGTCTGAATCCCCTGTGGAGACGACAGAGAAAGACCTAGTCCTCCGCCTCATCGCGACCGGAGGCCTCACATCCTTTGAAAATTCGACAGGTCTGCGGAGATCAATGCTTCCAAAGGAGACGATGCCTGACTCCTCTTGAAAATGGATAGGAGTCCCAGGATCCCTGTGGCACGTGGAAAGGGACCCTGGGTCTCCCGCCTCACGTGGAGACTCGTCCCAATTGCCATGCCAAGACTCGAGGAGAATCCCGAGGTGTCCCTCGCACCTAGGCAGGAGTCCTGACGTCGCTGAACAAACACGTGTCTGGAAGGGCCCTCCCCGTCGTAACTCGAGAATATACCCCAGGTTCCGGCCGCAACTCGAGAAAAACCATGAGACTTCCCCCTCGCCGCGAGATGAGGCCTGATTCCCCTGCACTGCGTGCAGAGCAATTCCGTGTTCCACATCAAACGTGAAAGGAGCCTTGATTTCCTTGATGGCACTCCAGAGAAAACCCAAGATCACTGTCTCAAGTCTAGAGGGATCCTGAGGTCACTGGAGCAAAAGGAAAGGGCTCTGTGGACCCCAAATCAACTCGAGATGAGAGATTAGTCCCTGGCTTCGACTCAAGAGGAATACCAACTTTCCACCAGCACCTCAAGAGGAGGCTTCTCTCAGCTACAGGTTTGTGAGAGGGACCCTGAGTTTGTGGCCTCAAGTGGAATGGACACCGAGATGCTCTGACTCGAAGTAAGGCCGGATATCCCTGCAGTGAATTGAATGCAGGCTCGTCTTGCATCTCCCAAGAAGAAGGGATGTCTGAATCCCCTGTGGAGACCACAGAGAAAGACCTAGTTCTCCGCCTCATCGCGACCGGAGGCCTCACATCCTTTGAAAACTCGAGAGGTCCGCGGAGATCAAGGCTTCCAAAGGAGACAATGCCTGACTCCTCTTGAAAATGGATAGGAGTCCCAGGATCCCTGTGGCACGTGGAAAGGGACCCTGGGTCTTCCGCCTCACGTGGAGACGCGTCCCAATTGCCATGCCAAGATTCGAGAAGAATCCCGAGGTGTCCCTCGCACCTAGGCAGGAGTCCTGACGTCGCTGAACAAACACGTGTGTGGAAGGGCCCTCCCCGTCGTAACTCGAGAATATACTACAGGTTCCGGCCGCAACTCGAGAAAAACCATGAGACTTACCCCTCGCCGCGAGAAGAGGCCCGATTCCCCTGCACTGCGTGGAGAGCAATTCCGTGTTCCACATCAAACGTGAAAGGAGCCTTGATTTCCTTGATGGCACTCCAGAGAAAACCCAAGATCACTGTCTCAAGTCTAAAGGGATCCTGAGGTCACTGGAACAACACGAAAGGGCTCCGTGGACCCCAAATCAACTCAAGATGAGAGCTTAGTCCCTGGCTTCGACTCAAGAGGAATACCAACTTTCCACAAACACCTCAAGAGGAGGCTTCTCTCAGCTACAGGTATGTGAGATGGACCCTGAGTTTGTGGCTTCAAGTGGAATGGACACCGAGATGCTCTGACTCTAATTAAGGCTTGATATGCCTGCAGTGAATTGAATGCAGGCTCGTCTTGCATCTCCCAAGACGAAGGGATGTCTGAATCCCCTGTGGAGACCACAAAGAAAGACCTAATTCTCCGCCTCATCGCGACCGGAGGCCTCACATCCTTTGAAAACTCGAGAGGTCTGCGGAGGTCAATGCTTCCAAAGGAGACGATGCCTGACTCCTCTTGAAATTGGATAGGAGTCCCAGGATCCCTGTGGCACGTGGAAAGGGACCCTGGGTCTCCCGCCTCACGTGGAGACGCGACCCAATTGCCATGCCAAGACTCGAGGAGAATCCCGAGGTGTCCCTCGCACCTAGGCAGGAGTCCTGACGTCGCTGAACAAACACATGTCTGGAAGGGCCCTCCCTGTCGTAACTCGAGAATATACCCCAGGTTCCGACCGCATCTCGAGAAAAACCATGAGACTTCCCCCTCACCGCGACATGAGGCCCGATTCCCCTGCACTGCGTGCAGAGCAATTCCGTGTTCCACATCAAACGTTAATGGAGCCTTGATTTCCTTGATGGCACTCCAGAGAAAAGCCAAGATCACTGTCACAAGTCTAGAGGGATCCTGAGGTCACTGGAGCAACACGAAAGGGCTCCGTGGACCCCAAATCAACTCGACATGAGATCTTAGTCCCTGGCGTCGACTCAAGAGGAATACCAACTTTCCACAAGCACCTCAAGAGGAGGCTTCTCTCAGCTACAGGTATGTGAGAGGGAAACTGAGTTTCTGGCCTCAAGTGGAATGGACACCGAGATGCTCTGACTCGAAGTAAGGCCGGATATCCCTGCAGTGAATTGAATGCAGGCTCGTCTTGCATCTCCAAAGACGAAGGGATGTCTGAATCCCCTGTGGAGACCACAGAGAAAGAACTAGTCCTCCGCCTCATCGCCACCGGAGGCCTCACATACTTTGAAAACTCGAGAGGTCCGCGGAGATCAATGCTTCCAAAGGAGACGATGCCTGACTCCTCTTGTAAATGGATAGGAGTCCCAGGATCCCTGTGGCTCGTGGAAAGGGACCCTTGGTCTCCCGCGTCATATGAAGAGGCGTCCCAATTGCCATGCCAAGACTCGAGGAGAACCCTGAGGTGTCCCTCGCACCTAGGCAGCAGTCCTTACTTCGCTGAAGAAACACGTGTCTGGAAGGGCCCTCCCCGTCGTAACTCGAGAATATACCCCAGGTTCCGGCCGCAAACCGAGAAAAACCATTAGAGTTCCCCCTCGCCGCGAGATGAGGCCCGATTCCCCTGCACTGCATGCAGAGCAATTCCGTGTTCCACATCAAACGTGAAAGGAGCCTTGATTTCCTTGATGGCACTCCAGAGAAAACCCAAGATCACTGTCTCAAGTCTAGAGGGATCCTGAGGTCACTGGAGCAACAAGAAAGGGCTCCGTGGAAAACAAGTCAACTCGAGATGAGAGCTTAGTCCCTGGCTTCGACTCAAGAGGAATACCAACTTTCCACAAGCACCTCAAGAGGAGGCTTCTCTCAGCTACAGGTATGTGAGAGGGACCCTGAGTTTGTGGCCTCAAGTGGAATGGACACCGAGATGCTCTGACTAGAAGTAAGGCCGGATATCTCTGCATTGAATTGAAAGCAGGCTAGTCTTTCATCTCCCAAGACGAAGGGATGTCTGAATCCCCTGTGGAGACCACAGAGAAAGAAATAGTTCTCCACCTCATCGCTACCAAAGGCCTCACATCCTTTGAAAATTCGAGAGGTCCGCGGAGATCAATGCTTCGAAAGGAAACAATGCCTGACTCCTCTTGAAAATAGATAGGAGTCCCAGGATCCCTGTGGCACGTGGAAAGGGAGCCTAGGTCTCCCGCCTCACGTGGAGACGCGTCCCAATTGCCATGCCAAGCCTCGGGGAAATACCGAGGTGTCCATCGAACGTAGGCATTGGTTCTGACGTCGCTGAACAAACACGTGTCTGGAAGGGCACCCCCCGTCGTAACTCGAGAATATACCCCAGGTTCCGGCCGCAACTCGAGAAAAACCATAAGACTTCCCCCTCGCCGTGAGATGAGGACCGATTCCCCTGCACTGCGTGCAGAGCAATTCCGTGTTCCACATCAAACGTGAAAGGAGCCTTGATTTCCTTGATGGCACTCCAGAGAAAACCCAAGATCACTGTCTCAAGTATAGAGGGATCCTGAGGTCAATGGAGCAACACGAAAGGGCTCCGTGGACCCCAAATCAACTCGAGATGAGAGCTTAGTCCCTGGCTTCAACTCAAGGGGAATACCAACTTTCAACAAGCACGTCAAGAGGAGGCTTCTCTCAGCTACAGGTATGTGAGAGGGACCATGAGTTTCTGGCCTCAAGTGGAATGGAAACCGAGATGCTCTGACTCGAAGTAAGGACAGATATCCCTGCAGTGAATTGGATGCAGGCTCGTCTTCCATCTCCCAAGACGAAGGGATGTCTGAATCCCCTGAGGAGACCACAGAGAAAGATCTAGTTCTCGCCACATTGCGCCCGGAGTACTCACATCGTTTGAAAACTCGAGAGGTCCGCAGAGATCAATGCTTCCAAAGGAGACGATGCCTGACTCCTGTTGAAAATGGATAGGAGTCCCAGGATCCCTGTGGCACGTGGAAAGGGATCCTGGGTCTCCCGCGTCACGTGGAGACGCGTCCCAATTGCCATGCCAAGATTCGAGGAGAATCCTGAGGTGTCCCTCACACCTAGGCAGGAGTTCTGACGTCGCTGAACAAACACGTGTCTGGAAGGGCCCTCCCCGTCGTAACTCGAGAATATACCCCAGGTTCTGGCTGCAACTCGAGAAAAACCATGAGACTTCCCCCTCGCCGCGAGATGAGGCCCGATTCCCCTGCACTGCGTGCAGAGCAACTCCGTGTTCCACATCAAACGTGAAAGGATACTTGATTTCCTTGATGGCACTCCAGAGAAAACCCAAGATCACTGTCTCAAGTCTAGAGAGATCCTGAGGTCACTGTAGCAACACGAAAGGGCTCCGTGGACCCCAAATCAACTCGAGATGAGACCTTAGTCTCTGGATTCGACTCAAGAGGAATACCAACTTTCCACAATCACCTCAAGAGGAGGCTTCTCTCAGCTACAGGTATGTGAGAGGGACCCTGAGTTTGTGGCCTCAAGTGGAATGGACACCGAGATGCTCTGACTCGAAGTAAGGCCGGATATCCCTGCAGTGAATTGAATGCAGGCTCGTCTTGCATCTCCCAAGACGAAGTGATGTTTGATTCCCCTGTGGAGACCACAGAGAAAGAACTAGTCCTCCGCCTCATCGCGACCGGAGGCCTCACATCCTTTGAAAACTCGAGAGGTCCGCGGAGATCAATGCTTCCAAAGGAGACGATGACTGACTCCTCTTGTAAATGGATAGGAGTCCCAGGATCCCTGTGGCTCGTGGAAAGGGACACTGGGTCTCCCGCCTCACATGGAGAGGCGTCCCAATTGCCATGCCAAGACACGAGGAGAACCCCGAGGTGTCCATCGCACCTAGGCAGGAGTCCTCACTTCGCTGAAGAAACACGTGTCTGTAAGGGCCCTCCCCGTCGTAACTCGAGAATATACCCCAGGTTCCGGCCGCAACTCGAGAAAAACCATTAGAGTTCCCCTTCGCCGCGAGATGAGGCCCGATTCCCCTGCACTGCGTGCAGAGCAATTCCGTGTTCCACATCAAACGTGAAAGGAGCCTTGATTTCCTTGATGGCACTCCAGAGAAAACCCAAGATCACTGTCTCAAGTCTAGAGGGATCCTGAGGTCACTGGAGCAACACGAAAGGGCTCCGTGGACCCCAAATCAAGTCGAGATGAGAGCTTATTCCCTGGCTTAGACTCAAGAGGAATCCCAACTTTCCACAAGCACCTCAAGAGGAGATTTCTCTCAGTTACAGGTATGTGAGAGGGACCCTGAGTTTGTGACCTCAAGTGGAATGGACACCGAGATGCTCTGACTCGAAGTAAGGCCGGATATCCCTGCAGTGAATTGAATGCAGGCTTGTCTTGCAACTCCCAAGACGAAGGGATGTCTGAATCCACTGTGGAGAACACCGAGAAAGACCCAGTCCTCCGCCTCATCGCGACCGTAGGCCTCACATCCTTTGAAAACTTGAGAGGTCCGTGGAGATCAATGCTTCCAAAGGAGTCGATGCCTGACTCCTCTTGAAAATGGATAGGAGTCCCAGAATCCCTGTGGCACGTGGAAAGGGACCCCAGGTCTCCCGCCTCACGTGGAGACGCGTCCCAATTGCCATGCCAAGACTCGAGGAGAATCCCGAGGTGTCCCTCGCACCTAGGCAGGAGACCTGACGTAGCTGAACAAACAGGTGTCTGGAAGGGCCCTCCCCGTCGTAACTCGAGAATATACCCCAGGTTCCGGCCGCAACTCGAGAAAAACCATGAGACTTCCCCCTCGCCGCGAGATGAGGCCTGATTCCCCTGCACTGCGTGCAGAGCAATTCCGTGTTCCACATCAAACGTGAAAGGAGCCTTGATTTCCTTGATGGCACTCCAGAGAAAACCCAAGATCACTGTCTCAAGTCTAGAGGGATCCTGAGGTCACTGGAGCAACACGAAAGGGCTCCGTGGACCCCAAATCAAGTCGAGATGAGAGCTTATTCCCTGGCTTAGACTCAAGAGGAATCCCAACTTTCCACAAGCACCTCAAGAGGAGATTTCTCTCAGTTACAGGTATGTGAGATGGACCCTGAGTTTGTGGCCTCAAGTGGAATGGACACCGAGATGCTCTGACTCTAATTAAGGCTGGATATCCCTGCAGTGAATTGAATGCAGGCTCGTCTTGCATCTCCCAAGACGAAGGGATGTCTGAATCCCCTGTGGAGACCACAAATAAAGACCTAATTCTCCGCCTCATCGCGACCGGAGGCCTCACATCCTTTGAAAACTCGAGAGGTTCGCGGAGATAAATGCTTCCAAAGGAGACGATGCCTGACTCCTCTTGAAAATGGATAGGAGTCCCAGGATCCGTGTGGCACGTGGAAAGGGACACTGGGTCTCCCGCCTCACGTGGAGACGCGTCCCCATTGCCATGCCAAGACTCGAGGAGAATCCCGAGGTGTCCTCCCACCTAGGCAGGAGTCCTGACGTCGCTGAACAAACACGTGTCTGGAAGGGCCCTCCCCGTCGTAACTCGAGAATATACCCCAGGTTCCGGCCGCAACTCGAGAAAAACCATGAGACTTCCCCCTCGCCGCGAGAAGAGGCCCGATTCCCCTGCACTGCGTGCAGAGCAATTCCGTGTTCCACATCAAACGTGAAAGGAGCCTTGATTTCCTTGATGGCACTCCAGAGAAAACCCAAGATCACTGTCTCAATTCTAGAGGGATCCTGAGGTCACTGGAGCAACACGAAATTTCTCCGTGGACCCCAAATCAACTTGAGATGAGAGCTTAGTCCCTGGCTTCGACTGAAGAGGAATACCAACTTTCCACAAGCACCTCAAGAGGAGGTTTCTCTCAGGTACAGGTATGTGAGAGGGAAACTGAGTTTCTGGCCTCAAGTGGAATGGACACCGAGATACTCTGACTCGAAATAAGGCCGGATATCCCTGCAGTGAATTGAATGCAGGCTCGACTTGCATCTCCAAAGACGAAGGGATGTCTGAATCCCCTGTGGAGACGACAGAGAAAGACCTAGTCCTCCGCCTCATCGCGACCGGAGGCCTCACATCCTTTGAAAATTCGACAGGTCTGCGGAGATCAATGCTTCCAAAGGAGACGATGCCTGACTCCTCTTGAAAATGGATAGGAGTCCCAGGATCCCTGTGGCACGTGGAAAGGGACCCTGGGTCTCCCGCCTCACGTGGAGACTCGTCCCAATTGCCATTGCAAGACTCGAGGAGAATCCCGAGGTGTCCCTCGCACCTAGGCAGGAGTCCTGACGTAGCTGAACAAACAGGTGTCTGGAAGGGCCCTCCCCGTCGTAACTCGAGAATATACCCCAGGTTCCGGCCGCAACTCGATAAAAACCATGAGACTTCCCCCTCGCCGCGAGATGAGGCCTGATTCCCCTGCACTGCGTGCAGAGCAATTCCGTGTTCCACATCAAACGTGAAAGGAGCCTTGATTTCCTTGATGGCACTCCAGAGAAAACCCAAGATCACTGTCTCAAGTCTAGAGGGATCCTGAGGTCACTGGAGCAAAAGGAAAGGGCTCCGTGGACCCCAAATCAACTCGAGATGAGAGATTAGTCCCTGGCTTCGACTCAAGAGGAATACCAACTTTCCACCAGCACCTCAAGAGGAGGCTTCTCTCAGCTACAGGTTTGTGAGAGGGACCCTGAGTTTGTGGCCTCAAGTGTAATGGAAACCGAGATGCTCTGACTCGAAGTAAGGCCGGATATCCCTGCAGTGAATTGAATGCAGGCTCGTCTTGCATCTCCCAAGAAGAAGGGATGTCTGAATCCCCTGTGGAGACCACAGAGAAAGACCTAGTTCTCCGCCTCATCGCGACCGGAGGCCTCACATCCTTTGAAAACTCGAGAGGTCCGCGGAGATCAAGGCTTCCAAAGGAGACAATGCCTGACTCCTCTTGAAAATGGATAGGAGTCCCAGGATCCCTGTGGCACGTGGAAAGGGACCCTGGGTCTTCCGCCTCACGTGGAGACGCGTCACAATTGCCATGCCAAGATTCGAGAAGAATCCCGAGGTGTCCCTCGCACCTAGGCAGGAGTCCTGACGTCACTGAACAAACACGTGTGTGGAAGGGCCCTCCCCGTCGTAACTCGAGAATATACTACAGGTTCCGGCCGCAACTCGAGAAAAACCATGAGACTTACCCCTCGCCGTGAGATGAGGCCCGATTCCCCTGCACTGCGTGGAGAGCAATTCCGTGTTCCACATCAAACGTGAAAGGAGCCTTGATTTCCTTGATGGCACTCCAGAGAAAACCCAAGATCACTGTCTCAAGTCTAAAGGGATCCTGAGGTCACTGGAACAACACGAAAGGGCTCCGTGGACCCCAAATCAACTCAAGATGAGAGCTTAGTCCCTGGCTTCGACTCAAGAGGAATACCAACTTTCCACAAACACCTCAAGAGGAGGCTTCTCTCAGCTACAGGTATGTGAGATGGACCCTGAGTTTGTGGCTTCAAGTGGAATGGACACCGAGATGCTCTGACTCTAATTAAGGCTTGATATGCCTGCAGTGAATTGAATGCAGGCTCGTCTTGCATCTCCCAAGACGAAGGGATGTCTGAATCCCCTGTGGAGACCACAAAGAAAGACCTAATTCTCCGCCTCATCGCGACCGGAGGCCTCACATCCTTTGAAAACTCGAGAGGTCTGCGGAGGTCAATGCTTCCAAAGGAGACGATGCCTGACTCCTCTTGAAATTGGATAGGAGTCCCAGGATCCCTGTGGCACGTGGAAAGGGACCCTGGGTCTCCCGCCTCACGTGGAGACGCGACCCAATTGCCATGCCAAGACTCGAGGAGAATCCCGAGGTGTCCCTCGCACCTAGGCAGGAGCCCTGACATCGCTGAACAAACACATGTCTGGAAGGGCCCTCCCTGTCGTAACTCGAGAATATACCCCAGGTTCCGACCGCATCTCGAGAAAAACCATGAGACTTCCCCCTCACCGCGACATGAGGCCCGATTCCCCTGCACTGCGTGCAGAGCAATTCCGTGTTCCACATCAAACGTTAATGGAGCCTTGATTTCCTTGATGGCACTCCAGAGAAAAGCCAAGATCACTGTCACAAGTCTAGAGGGATCCTGAGGTCACTGGAGCAACACGAAAGGGCTCCGTGGACCCCAAATCAACTCGAGATGAGATCTTAGTCCCTGGCGTCGACTCAAGAGGAATACCAACTTTCCACAAGCACCTCAAGAGGAGGCTTCTCTCAGCTACAGGTATGTGAGAGGGAAACTGAGTTTCTGGCCTCAAGTGGAATGGACACCGAGATGCTCTGACTCGAAGTAAGGCCGGATATCCCTGCAGTGAATTGAATGCAGGCTCGTCTTGCATCTCCAAAGACGAAGGGATGTCTGAATCCCCTGTGGAGACCACAGAGAAAGAACTAGTCCTCCGCCTCATCGCCACCGGAGGCCTCACATACTTTGAAAACTCGAGAGGTCCGCGGAGATCAATGCTTCCAAAGGAGACGATGCCTGACTCCTCTTGTAAATGGATAGGAGTCCCAGGATCCCTGTGGCTCGTGGAAAGGGACCCTTGGTCTCCCGCGTCATATGAAGAGGCGTCCCAATTGCCATGCCAAGACTCGAGGAGAACCCTGAGGTGTCCCTCGCACCTAGGCAGCAGTCCTTACTTCGCTGAAGAAACACGTGTCTGGAAGGGCCCTCCCCGTCGTAACTCGAGAATATACCCCAGGTTCCGGCCGCAAACCGAGAAAAACCATTAGAGTTCCCCCTCGCTGCGAGATGAGGCCCGATTCCCCTGCACTGCATGCAGAGCAATTCCGTGTTCCACATCAAACGTGAAAGGAGCCTTGATTTCCTTGATGGCACTCCAGAGAAAACCCAAGATCACTGTCTCAAGTCTAGAGGGATCCTGAGGTCACTGGAGCAACAAGAAAGGGCTCCGTGGAAAACAAGTCAACTCGAGATGAGAGCTTAGTCCCTGGCTTCGACTCAAGAGGAATACCAACTTTCCACAAGCACCTCAAGAGGAGGCTTCTCTCAGCTACAGGTATGTGAGAGGGACCCTGAGTTTGTGGCCTCAAGTGGAATGGACACCGAGATGCTCTGACTAGAAGTAAGGCCGGATATCTCTGCATTGAATTGAAAGCAGGCTAGTCTTTCATCTCCCAAGACGAAGGGATGTCTGAATCCCCTGTGGAGACCACAGAGAAAGAAATAGTTCTCCACCTCATCGCTACCAAAGGCCTCACATCCTTTGAAAATTCGAGAGGTCCGCGGAGATCAATGCTTCGAAAGGAAACGATGCCTGACTCCTCTTGAAAATAGATAGGAGTCCCAGGATCCCTGTGGCACGTGGAAAGGGAGCCTAGGTCTCCCGCCTCACGTGGAGACGCGTCCCAATTGCCATGCCAAGCCTCGGGGAAATACCGAGGTGTCCATCGAACGTAGGCATTGGTTCTGACGTCGCTGAACAAACACGTGTCTGGAAGGGCACCCCCCGTCGTAACTCGAGAATATACCCCAGGTTCCGGCCGCAACTCGAGAAAAACCATAAGACTTCCCCCTCGCCGTGAGATGAGGACCGATTCCCCTGCACTGCGTGCAGAGCAATTCCGTGTTCCACATCAAACGTGAAAGGAGCCTTGATTTCCTTGATGGCACTCCAGAGAAAACCCAAGATCACTGTCTCAAGTATAGAGGGATCCTGAGGTCAATGGAGCAACACGAAAGGGCTCCGTGGACCCCAAATCAACTCGAGATGAGAGCTTAGTCCCTGGCTTCAACTCAAGGGGAATACCAACTTTCAACAAGCACGTCAAGAGGAGGCTTCTCTCAGCTACAGGTATGTGAGAGGGACCATGAGTTTCTGGCCTCAAGTGGAATGGAAACCGAGATGCTCTGACTCGAAGTAAGGACAGATATCCCTGCAGTGAATTGGATGCAGGCTCGTCTTCCATCTCCCAAGACGAAGGGATGTCTGAATCCCCTGAGGAGACCACAGAGAAAGATCTAGTTCTCGCCACATTGCGCCCGGAGTACTCACATCGTTTGAAAACTCGAGAGGTCCGCAGAGATCAATGCTTCCAAAGGAGACGATGCCTGACTCCTGTTGAAAATGGATAGGAGTCCCAGGATCCCTGTGGCACGTGGAAAGGGATCCTGGGTCTCCCGCGTCACGTGGAGACGCGTCCCAATTGCCATGCCAAGATTCGAGGAGAATCCTGAGGTGTCCCTCACACCTAGGCAGGAGTTCTGACGTCGCTGAACAAACACGTGTCTGGAAGGGCCCTCCCCGTCGTAACTCGAGAATATACCCCAGGTTCTGGCTGCAACTCGAGAAAAACCATGAGACTTCCCCCTCGCCGCGAGATGAGGCCCGATTCCCCTGCACTGCGTGCAGAGCAACTCCGTGTTCCACATCAAACGTGAAAGGATACTTGATTTCCTTGATGGCACTCCAGAGAAAACCCAAGATCACTGTCTCAAGTCTAGAGAGATCCTGAGGTCACTGTAGCAACACGAAAGGGCTCCGTGGACCCCAAATCAACTCGAGATGAGACCTTAGTCTCTGGATTCGACTCAAGAGGAATACCAACTTTCCACAATCACCTCAAGAGGAGGCTTCTCTCAGCTACAGGTATGTGAGAGGGACCCTGAGTTTGTGGCCTCAAGTGGAATGGACACCGAGATGCTCTGACTCGAAGTAAGGCCGGATATCCCTGCAGTGAATTGAATGCAGGCTCGTCTTGCATCTCCCAAGACGAAGTGATGTTTGATTCCCCTGTGGAGACCACAGAGAAAGAACTAGTCCTCCGCCTCATCGCGACCGGAGGCCTCACATCCTTTGAAAACTCGAGAGGTCCGCGGAGATCAATGCTTCCAAAGGAGACGATGACTGACTCCTCTTGTAAATGGATAGGAGTCCCAGGATCCCTGTGGCTCGTGGAAAGGGACACTGGGTCTCCCGCCTCACATGGAGAGGCGTCCCAATTGCCATGCCAAGACACGAGGAGAACCCCGAGGTGTCCATCGCACCTAGGCAGGAGTCCTCACTTCGCTGAAGAAACACGTGTCTGTAAGGGCCCTCCCCGTCGTAACTCGAGAATATACCCCAGGTTCCGGCCGCAACTCGAGAAAAACCATTAGAGTTCCCCCTCGCCGCGAGATGAGGCCCGATTCCCCTGCACTGCGTGCAGAGCAATTCCGTGTTCCACATCAAACGTGAAAGGAGCCTTGATTTCCTTGATGGCACTCCAGAGAAAACCCAAGATCACTGTCTCAAGTCTAGAGGGATCCTGAGGTCACTGGAGCAACACGAAAGGGCTCCGTGGACCCCAAATCAAGTCGAGATGAGAGCTTATTCCCTGGCTTAGACTCAAGAGGAATCCCAACTTTCCACAAGCACCTCAAGAGGAGATTTCTCTCAGTTACAGGTATGTGAGAGGGACCCTGAGTTTGTGACCTCAAGTGGAATGGACACCGAGATGCTCTGACTCGAAGTAAGGCCGGATATCCCTGCAGTGAATTGAATGCAGGCTCGTCTTGCAACTCCCAAGACGAAGGGATGTCTGAATCCACTGTGGAGAACACCGAGAAAGACCCAGTCCTCCGCCTCATCGCGACCGTAGGCCTCACATCCTTTGAAAACTTGAGAGGTCCGTGGAGATCAATGCTTCCAAAGGAGTCGATGCCTGACTCCTCTTGAAAATGGATAGGAGTCCCAGAATCCCTGTGGCACGTGGAAAGGGACCCCGGGTCTCCCGCCTCACGTGGAGACGCGTCCCAATTGCCATGCCAAGACTCGAGGAGAATCCCGAGGTGTCCCTCGCACCTAGGCAGGAGTCCTGACGTAGCTGAACAAACAGGTGTCTGGAAGGGCCCTCCCCGTCGTAACTCGAGAATATACCCCAGGTTCCGGCCGCAACTCGAGAAAAACCATGAGACTTCCCCCTCGCCGCGAGATGAGGCCTGATTCCCCTGCACTGCGTGCAGAGCAATTCCGTGTTCCACATCAAACGTGAAAGGAGCCTTGATTTCCTTGATGGCACTCCAGAGAAAACCCAAGATCACTGTCTCAAGTCTAGAGGGATCCTGAGGTCACTGGAGCAACACGAAAGGGCTCCGTGGACCCCAAATCAAGTCGAGATGAGAGCTTATTCCCTGGCTTAGACTCAAGAGGAATCCCAACTTTCCACAAGCACCTCAAGAGGAGATTTCTCTCAGTTACAGGTATGTGAGATGGACCCTGAGTTTGTGGCCTCAAGTGGAATGGACACCGAGATGCTCTGACTCTAATTAAGGCTGGATATCCCTGCAGTGAATTGAATGCAGGCTCGTCTTGCATCTCCCAAGACGAAGGAATGTCTGAATCCCCTGTGGAGACCACAAATAAAGACCTAATTCTCCGCCTCATCGCGACCGGAGGCCTCACATCCTTTGAAAACTCGAGAGGTTCGCGGAGATAAATGCTTCCAAAGGAGACGATGCCTGACTCCTCTTGAAAATGGATAGGAGTCCCAGGATCCGTGTGGCACGTGGAAAGGGACACTGGGTCTCCCGCCTCACGTGGAGACGCGTCCCCATTGCCATGCCAAGACTCGAGGAGAATCCCGAGGTGTCCTCCCACCTAGGCAGGAGTCCTGACGTCGCTGAACAAACACGTGTCTGGAAGGGCCCTCCCCGTCGTAACTCGAGAATATACCCCAGGTTCCGGCCGCAACTCGAGAAAAACCATGAGACTTCCCCCTCGCCGCGAGAAGAGGCCCGATTCCCCTGCACTGCGTGCAGAGCAATTCCGTGTTCCACATCAAACGTGAAAGGAGCCTTGATTTCCTTGATGGCACTCCAGAGAAAACCCAAGATCACTGTCTCAATTCTAGAGGGATCCTGAGGTCACTGGAGCAACACGAAATTTCTCCGTGGACCCCAAATCAACTTGAGATGAGAGCTTAGTCCCTGGCTTCGACTGAAGAGGAATACCAACTTTCCACAAGCACCTCAAGAGGAGGCTTCTCTCAGGTACAGGTATGTGAGAGGGACCCTGAGTTTGTGGCCTCAAGTGGAATGGACACCGAGATACTCTGACTCGAAATAAGGCCGGATATCCCTGCAGTGAATTGAATGCAGGCTCGACTTGCATCTCCAAAGACGAAGGGATGTCTGAATCCCCTGTGGAGACGACAGAGAAAGACCTAGTCCTCCGCCTCATCGCGACCGGAGGCCTCACATCCTTTGAAAATTCGACAGGTCTGCGGAGATCAATGCTTCCAAAGGAGACGATGCCTGACTCCTCTTGAAAATGGATAGGAGTCCCAGGATCCCTGTGGCACGTGGAAAGGGACCCTGGGTCTCCCACCTCACGTGGAGACTCGTCCCAATTGCCATGCCAAGACTCGAGGAGAATCCCGAGGTGTCCCTCGCACCTAGGCAGGAGTCCTGACGTAGCTGAACAAACAGGTGTCTGGAAGGGCCCTCCCCGTCGTAACTCGAGAATATACCCCAGGTTCCGGCCGCAACTCGAGAAAAACCATGAGACTTCCCCCTCGCCGCGAGATGAGGCCTGATTCCCCTGCACTGCGTGCAGAGCAATTCCGTGTTCCACATCAAACGTGAAAGGAGCCTTGATTTCCTTGATGGCACTCCAGAGAAAACCCAAGATCACTGTCTCAAGTCTAGAGGGATCCTGAGGTCACTGGAGCAAAAGGAAAGGGCTCCGTGGACCCCAAATCAACTCGAGATGAGAGATTAGTCCCTGGCTTCGACTCAAGAGGAATACCAACTTTCCACCAGCACCTCAAGAGGAGGCTTCTCTCAGCTACAGGTTTGTGAGAGGGACCCAGAGTTTGTGGCCTCAAGTGGAATGGACACCGAGATGCTCTGACTCGAAGTAAGGCCGGATATCCCTGCAGTGAATTGAATGCAGGCTCGTCTTGCATCTCCCAAGAAGAAGGGATGTCTGAATCCCCTGTGGAGACCACAGAGAAAGACCTAGTTCTCCGCCTCATCGCGACCGGAGGCCTCACATCCTTTGAAAACTCGAGAGGTCCGCGGAGATCAAGGCTTCCAAAGGAGACAATGCCTGACTCCTCTTGAAAATGGATAGGAGTCCCAGGATCCCTGTGGCACGTGGAAAGGGACCCTGGGTCTTCCGCCTCACGTGGAGACGCGTCACAATTGCCATGCCAAGATTCGAGAAGAATCCCGAGGTGTCCCTCGCACCTAGGCAGGAGTCCTGACGTCGCTGAACAAACACGTGTGTGGAAGGGCCCTCCCCGTCGTAACTCGAGAATATACTACAGGTTCCGGCCGCAACTCGAGAAAAACCATGAGACTTACCCCTCGCCGCGAGATGAGGCCCGATTCCCCTGCACTGCGTGGAGAGCAATTCCGTGTTCCACATCAAACGTGAAAGGAGCCTTGATTTCCTTGATGGCACTCCAGAGAAAACCCAAGATCACTGTCTCAAGTCTAAAGGGATCCTGAGGTCACTGGAACAACACGAAAGGGCTCCGTGGACCCCAAATCAACTCAAGATGAGAGCTTAGTCCCTGGCTTCGACTCAAGAGGAATACCAACTTTCCACAAACACCTCAAGAGGAGGCTTCTCTCAGCTACAGGTATGTGAGATGGACCCTGAGTTTGTGGCTTCAAGTGGAATGGACACCGAGATGCTCTGACTCTAATTAAGGCTTGATATGCCTGCAGTGAATTGAATGCAGGCTCGTCTTGCATCTCCCAAGACGAAGGGATGTCTGAATCCCCTGTGGAGACCACAAAGAAAGACCTAATTCTCCGCCTCATCGCGACCGGAGGCCTCACATCCTTTGAAAACTCGAGAGGTCTGCGGAGGTCAATGCTTCCAAAGGAGACGATGCCTGACTCCTCTTGAAATTGGATAGGAGTCCCAGGATCCCTGTGGCACGTGGAAAGGGACCCTGGGTCTCCCGCCTCACGTGGAGACGCGACCCAATTGCCATGCCAAGACTCGAGGAGAATCCCGAGGTGTCCCTCGCACCTAGGCAGGAGCCCTGACGTCGCTGAACAAACACATGTCTGGAAGGGCCCTCCCTGTCGTAACTCGAGAATATACCCCAGGTTCCGACCGCATCTCGAGAAAAACCATGAGACTTCCCCCTCACCGCGACATGAGGCCCGATTCCCCTGCACTGCGTGCAGAGCAATTCCGTGTTCCACATCAAACGTTAATGGAGCCTTGATTTCCTTGATGGCACTCCAGAGAAAAGCCAAGATCACTGTCACAAGTCTAGAGGGATCCTGAGGTCACTGGAGCAACACGAAAGGGCTCCGTGGACCCCAAATCAACTCGAGATGAGATCTTAGTCCCTGGCTTCGACTCAAGAGGAATACCAACTTTCCACAAGCACCTCAAGAGGAGGCTTCTCTCAGCTACAGGTATGTGAGAGGGAAACTGAGTTTCTGGCCTCAAGTGGAATGGACACCGAGATGCTCTGACTCGAAGTAAGGCCGGATATCCCTGCAGTGAATTGAATGCAGGCTCGTCTTGCATCTCCAAAGACGAAGGGATGTCTGAATCCCCTGTGGAGACCACAGAGAAAGAACTAGTCCTCCGCCTCATCGCCACCGGAGGCCTCACATACTTTGAAAACTCGAGAGGTCCGCGGAGATCAATGCTTCCAAAGGAGACGATGCCTGACTCCTCTTGTAAATGGATAGGAGTCCCAGGATCCCTGTGGCTCGTGGAAAGGGACCCTTGGTCTCCCGCGTCATATGAAGAGGCGTCCCAATTGCCATGCCAAGACTCGAGGAGAACCCTGAGGTGTCCCTCGCACCTAGGCAGCAGTCCTTTCTTCGCTGAAGAAACACGTGTCTGGAAGGGCCCTCCCCGTCGTAACTCGAGAATATACCCCAGGTTCCGGCCGCAAACCGAGAAAAACCATTAGAGTTCCCCCTCGCCGCGAGATGAGGCCCGATTCCCCTGCACTGCATGCAGAGCAATTCCGTGTTCCACATCAAACGTGAAAGGAGCCTTGATTTCCTTGATGGCACTCCAGAGAAAACCCAAGATCACTGTCTCAAGTCTAGAGGGATCCTGAGGTCACTGGAGCAACAAGAAAGGGCTCCGTGGAAAACAAGTCAACTCGAGATGAGAGCTTAGTCCCTGTCTTCGACTCAAGAGGAATACCAACTTTCCACAAGCACCTCAAGAGGAGGCTTCTCTCAGCTACAGGTATGTGAGAGGGACCCTGAGTTTGTGGCCTCAAGTGGAATGGACACCGAGATGCTCTGACTAGAAGTAAGGCCGGATATCTCTGCATTGAATTGAAAGCAGGCTAGTCTTTCATCTCCCAAGACGAAGGGATGTCTGAATCCCCTGTGGAGACCACAGAGAAAGAAATAGTTCTCCACCTCATCGCTACCAAAGGCCTCACATCCTTTGAAAATTCGAGAGGTCCGCGGAGATCAATGCTTCGAAAGGAAACGATGCCTGACTCCTCTTGAAAATAGATAGGAGTCCCAGGATCCCTGTGGCACGTGGAAAGGGAGCCTAGGTCTCCCGCCTCACGTGGAGACGCTTCCCAATTGCCATGCCAAGCCTCGGGGAAATACCGAGGTGTCCATCGAACGTAGGCATTGGTTCTGACGTCGCTGAACAAACACGTGTCTGGAAGGGCACCCCCCGTCGTAACTCGAGAATATACCCCAGGTTCCGGCCGCAACTCGAGAAAAACCATAAGACTTCCCCCTCGCCGTGAGATGAGGACCGATTCCCCTGCACTGCGTGCAGAGCAATTCCGTGTTCCACATCAAACGTGAAAGGAGCCTTGATTTCCTTGATGGCACTCCAGAGAAAACCCAAGATCACTGTCTCAAGTATAGAGGGATCCTGAGGTCAATGGAGCAACACGAAAGGGCTCCGTGGACCCCAAATCAACTCGAGATGAGAGCTTAGTCCCTGGCTTCAACTCAAGGGGAATACCAACTTTCAACAAGCACGTCAAGAGGAGGCTTCTCTCAGCTACAGGTATGTGAGAGGGACCATGAGTTTCTGGCCTCAAGTGGAATGGAAACCGAGATGCTCTGACTCGAAGTAAGGACAGATATCCCTGCAGTGAATTGGATGCAGGCTCGTCTTCCATCTCCCAAGACGAAGGGATGTCTGAATCCCCTGAGGAGACCACAGAGAAAGATCTAGTTCTCGCCACATTGCGCCCGGAGTACTCACATCGTTTGAAAACTCGAGAGGTCCGCAGAGATCAATGCTTCCAAAGGAGACGATGCCTGACTCCTGTTGAAAATGGATAGGAGTCCCAGGATCCCTGTGGCACGTGGAAAGGGATCCTGGGTCTCCCGCGTCACGTGGAGACGCGTCCCAATTGCCATGCCAAGATTCGAGGAGAATCCTGAGGTGTCCCTAACATCTAGGCAGGAGTTCTGACGTCGCTGAACAAACACGTGTCTGGAAGGGCCCTCCCCGTCGTAACTCGAGAATATACCCCAGGTTCTGGCTGCAACTCGAGAAAAACCATGAGACTTCCCCCTCGCCGCGAGATGAGGCCCGATTCCCCTGCACTGCGTGCAGAGCAACTCCGTGTTCCACATCAAACGTGAAAGGATACTTGATTTCCTTGATGGCACTCCAGAGAAAACCCAAGATCACTGTCTCAAGTCTAGAGAGATCCTGAGGTCACTGTAGCAACACGAAAGGGCTCCGTGGACCCCAAATCAACTCGAGATGAGACCTTAGTCTCTGGATTCGACTCAAGAGGAATACCAACTTTCCACAATCACCTCAAGAGGAGGCTTCTCTCAGCTACAGGTATGTGAGAGGGACCCTGAGTTTGTGGCCTCAAGTGGAATGGACACCGAGATGCTCTGACTCGAAGTAAGGCCGGATATCCCTGCAGTGAATTGA
Organism: Dama dama; assembly: GCF_033118175.1. Taxonomy (NCBI): domain Eukaryota; kingdom Metazoa; phylum Chordata; class Mammalia; order Artiodactyla; family Cervidae; genus Dama; species Dama dama. Next base: position 4,132,897 of record NC_083697.1, on the reverse strand, counting down.
ATGCAGGCTCGTCTTGCATCTCCCAAGACGAAGTGATGTTTGATTCCCCTGTGGAGACCACAGAGAAAGAACTAGTCCTCCGCCTCATCGCGACCGGAGGCCTCACATCCTTTGAAAACTCGAGAGGTCCGCGGAGATCAATGCTTCCAAAGGAGACGATGACTGACTCCTCTTGTAAATGGATAGGAGTCCCAGGATCCCTGTGGCTCGTGGAAAGGGACACTGGGTCTCCCGCCTCACATGGAGAGGCGTCCCAATTGCCATGCCAAGACACGAGGAGAACCCCGAGGTGTCCATCGCACCTAGGCAGGAGTCCTCACTTCGCTGAAGAAACACGTGTCTGTAAGGGCCCTCCCCGTCGTAACTCGAGAATATACCCCAGGTTCCGGCCGCAACTCGAGAAAAACCATTAGAGTTCCCCCTCGCCGCGAGATGAGGCCCGATTCCCCTGCACTGCGTGCAGAGCAATTCCGTGTTCCACATCAAACGTGAAAGGAGCCTTGATTTCCTTGATGGCACTCCAGAGAAAACCCAAGATCACTGTCTCAAGTCTAGAGGGATCCTGAGGTCACTGGAGCCACACGAAAGGGCTCCGTGGACCCCAAATCAAGTCGAGATGAGAGCTTATTCCCTGGCTTAGACTCAAGAGGAATCCCAACTTTCCACAAGCACCTCAAGAGGAGATTTCTCTCAGTTACAGGTATGTGAGAGGGACCCTGAGTTTGTGACCTCAAGTGGAATGGACACCGAGATGCTCTGACTCGAAGTAAGGCCGGATATCCCTGCAGTGAATTGAATGCAGGCTCGTCTTGCAACTCCCAAGACGAAGGGATGTCTGAATCCACTGTGGAGAACACCGAGAAAGACCCAGTCCTCTGCCTCATCGCGACCGTAGGCCTCACATCCTTTGAAAACTTGAGAGGTCCGTGGAGATCAATGCTTCCAAAGGAGTCGATGCCTGACTCCTCTTGAAAATGGATAGGAGTCCCAGAATCCCTGTGGCACGTGGAAAGGGACCCCGGGTCTCCCGCCTCACGTGGAGACGCGTCCCAATTGCCATGCCAAGACTCGAGGAGAATTCCGAGGTGTCCCTCGCACCTAGGCAGGAGTCCTGACGTAGCTGAACAAACAGGTGTCTGGAAGGGCCCTCCCCGTCGTAACTCAAGAATATACCCCAGGTTCCGGCCGCAACTCGAGAAAAACCATGAGACTTCCCCCTCGCCGCGAGATGAGGCCTGATTCCCCTGCACTGCGTGCAGAGCAATTCCGTGTTCCACATCAAACGTGAAAGGAGCCTTGATTTCCTTGATGGCACTCCAGAGAAAACCCAAGATCACTGTCTCAAGTCTAGAGGGATCCTGAGGTCACTGGAGCAACACGAAAGGGCTCCGTGGACCCCAAATCAAGTCGAGATGAGAGCTTATTCCCTGGCTTAGACTCAAGAGGAATCCCAACTTTCCACAAGCACCTCAAGAGGAGATTTCTCTCAGTTACAGGTATGTGAGATGGACCCTGAGTTTGTGGCCTCAAGTGGAATGGACACCGAGATGCTCTGACTCTAATTAAGGCTGGATATCCCTGCAGTGAATTGAATGCAGGCTCGTCTTGCATCTCCCAAGACGAAGGGATGTCTGAATCCCCTGTGGAGACCACAAATAAAGACCTAATTCTCCGCCTCATCGCGACCGGAGGCCTCACATCCTTTGAAAACTCGAGAGGTTCGCGGAGATAAATGCTTCCAAAGGAGACGATGCCTGACTCCTCTTGAAAATGGATAGGAGTCCCAGGATCCGTGTGGCACGTGGAAAGGGACACTGGGTCTCCCGCCTCACGTGGAGACGCGTCCCCATTGCCATGCCAAGACTCGAGGAGAATCCCGAGGTGTCCTCCCACCTAGGCAGGAGTCCTGACGTCGCTGAACAAACACGTGTCTGGAAGGGCCCTCCCCGTCGTAACTCGAGAATATACCCCAGGTTCCGGCCGCAACTCGAGAAAAACCATGAGACTTCCCCCTCGCCGCGAGAAGAGGCCCGATTCCCCTGCACTGCGTGCAGAGCAATTCTGTGTTCCACATCAAACGTGAAAGGAGCCTTGATTTCCTTGATGGCACTCCAGAGAAAACCCAAGATCACTGTCTCAATTCTAGAGGGATCCTGAAGTCACTGGAGCAACACGAAATTTCTCCGTGGACCCCAAATCAACTTGAGATGAGAGCTTAGTCCCTGGCTTCGACTGAAGAGGAATACCAACTTTCCACAAGCACCTCAAGAGGAGGCTTCTCTCAGGTACAGGTATGTGAGAGGGACCCTGAGTTTGTGGCCTCAAGTGGAATGGACACCGAGATACTCTGACTCGAAATAAGGCCGAATATCCCTGCAGTGAATTGAATGCAGGCTCGACTTGCATCTCCAAAGACGAAGGGATGTCTGAATCCCCTGTGGAGACGACAGAGAAAGACCTAGTCCTCCGCCTCATCGCGACCGGAGGCCTCACATCCTTTGAAAACTCGACGGGTCTGCGGAGATCAATGCTTCCAAAGGAGACGATGCCTGACTCCTCTTGAAAATGGATAGGAGTCCCAGGATCCCTGTGGCACGTGGAAAGGGACCCTGGGTCTCCCACCTCACGTGGAGACTCGTCCCAATTGCCATGCCAAGACTCGAGGAGAATCCCGAGGTGTCCCTCGCACCTAGGCAGGAGTCCTGACGTAGCTGAGCAAACACGTGTCTGGAAGGGCCCTCCCCGTCGTAACTCGAGAATATACCCCAGGTTCCGGCCGCAACTCGAGAAAAACCATGAGACTTCCCCCTCGCCGCGAGACGAGGCCTGATTCCCCTGCACTGCGTGCAGAGCAATTCCGTGTTCCACATCAAACGTGAAAGGAGCCTTGATTTCCTTGATGGCACTCCAGAGAAAACCCAAGATCACTGTCTCAAGTCTAGAGGGATCCTGAGGTCACTGGAGCAAAAGGAAAGGGCTCCGTGGACCCCAAATCAACTCGAGATGAGAGATTAGTCCCTGGCTTCGACTCAAGAGGAATACCAACTTTCCACCAGCACCTCAAGAGGAGGCTTCTCTCAGCTACAGGTTTGTGAGAGGGACCCTGAGTTTGTGGCCTCAAGTGGAATGGACACCGAGATGCTCTGACTCGAAGTAAGGCCGGATATCCCTGCAGTGAATTGAATGCAGGCTCGTCTTGCATCTCCCAAGAAGAAGGGATGTCTGAATCCCCTGTGGAGACCACAGAGAAAGACCTAGTTCTCCGCCTCATCGCGACCGGAGGCCTCATATCCTTTGAAAACTCGAGAGGTCCGCGGAGATCAAGGCTTCCAAAGGAGACAATGCCTGACTCCTCTTGAAAATGGATAGGAGTCCCAGGATCCCTGTGGCACGTGGAAAGGGACCCTGGGTCTTCCGCCTCACGTGGAGACGCGTCCCAATTGCCATGCCAAGATTCGAGGAGAATCCCGAGGTGTCCCTCGCACCTAGGCAGGAGTCCTGACGTCGCTGAACAAACACGTGTGTGGAAGGGCCCTCCGCGTCGTAACTCGAGAATATACTACAGGTTCCGGCCGCAACTCGTGAAAAACCATGAGACTTACCCCTCGCCGCGAGATGAGGCCCGATTCCCCTGCACTGCGTGCAGAGCAATTCCGTGTTCCACATCAAACGTGAAAGGAGCCTTGATTTCCTTGATGGCACTCCAGAGAAAACCCAAGATCACTGTCTCAAGTCTAGAGGGATCCTGAGGTCACTGGAGCAACACGAAAGGTTTCCGTGGACCCCAAATCGACTCGAGATGAGAGCTTAGTCCCTGGCTTCGACTCAAGAGGAATACCAACTTTTCACAAGCACCACAAGAGGAGGCTTCTCTCAGCTACAGGTATGTGAGAGGGACCCTGAGTTTGTCGCCTCAAGTGGAATGGACCCCGAGATACTTTGACTCGAAATAAGGCCGGATATCCCTGCAGTGAATTAAATGCAGCCTCGTCTTGCATCTCCCAAGACGAAGGGATGTCTGAATCCCCTGTGGAGACCACAGAGAAAGACCTAGTCCTCCGCCTCAACGCGACCGGAGGCCTCACATCCTTTGAAAACTCGAGAGGTCCGCGGAGATCAATGCTTCCAAAGGAGACGATGCCTGACTCCTCTTGAAAATGGATAGTATTCCCAGGATCCCTGTGGCACGGGGAAAGGGACCCTGGGTCTCCCGCCTCACGTGGACGCGTCCAATTGCCATGCCAAGACTCGAGGAGAATCCCGAGGTGTCCCTCGCACCTAGGCAGGAGTCCTGACGTCGCTGAACAAACACGTGTCTGGAAGGGCCCTCCCCGTCGTAACTCGAGAATATACCCCAGGTTCCGGCCGCAACTCGAGAAAAACCATGCGACTTCCCCATCGCCGCGAGATGAGGACCGATTTCCCTGCGCTGCATGCAGAGCAATTCCGTGTTCCACATCAAACGTGAAAGGAGCCTTGATTTTCTTGATGGCACTTCAGAGAAAACCCAAGATCACTGTCTCAAGTCTAGAGGGATCCTGAGGTCACTGTAGCAACAAGAAAGGGATCCGTGGACCACAAATTAACTCGAGATGAGAGCTTAGTCCCTGGCTTCGACTAAAGAGGAATACCAACTTTCCACAAGCACCTCAAGAGGAGGCTTCTCTCAGCTACAGGTATCTGAGAGGGACCCTGAATTTGTGGCCTCAAGTGGAATGGACACTGACATGCTCTGACTCAAAGTAAGGCCGGATATCCCAACAGTGAATTGAATGCAGGCTCGTCTTGGATCTCCCAAGACGAAGGGATGTCCGAATCCCCTGTGGAGACCACAGAGAAAGACCTAGTTCTCTGCTTCATCACGAGCAGAGGCCTCACATCCTTTGAAAACTCGAGAGGTCCGCGGAGATCAATGCTTCCAAAGGAGCCGATGCCTGACTCCTCTTGAAAAGGGATAGGAGTCCCAGGATCCCTGTGGCACGTGGAAAGGGACACAGGGACTCCCGCCACACGTGGAGACGAGTCCCAATTGTCATGCCAAGACTCGAGGAGAATCCCGAGTTGTCCCTCGCACCTAGGCCCGAGTCCTGACGTCGCTGAACAAACACGTGTCTGGAAGGGCCCTCCTCATCGTAACTCGAGAATATACTCCTGGTTCCGGCCGCAACTAGAGAAAAACCATGAGACTTCCACCTCGACACGAGATGAGGCACGATTCCCCTGTACTGCGTGCAGAGCAATTCCGTGTTCCACATCAAACGTGAAAGGAGCCTTGATTTCCTTGATGGCACTCCAGAGAAAACCCAAGATCCCTGTCTCACGTCTAGAGGGATCCTGAGGTCACTGGAGCAACACGAAAGGTTTCCGTGGAAACCAAATCAACTCGAGATGAGAGCTTAGTCCCTGGCTTCGACTCAAGAGGAATACCAACTTTCCACAAGCACCTCAAGAGGAGGCTTCTCTCAGCTACAGGTATGTGAGAGGGACCCTGAGTTTGTGGCCTCAAGTGGAATGGACACCGAGATGCTCTGACTCGGAGTAAGGCCGGATATCCCTGCAGTGAATTGAATGCAGGCTCGTCTTGCATCTCCCAAGACGAAGGGATGTCTGAATCCCCTGTGGAGACCACAGAGAAAGACCTAGTTCTCCGCCTCATCGCGACCTGAGGCCTCTCATCCTTTGAAAACTCGAGAGGTCCGTGGAGATCAATGCTTCCAAAGGAGACGATGCCTGACTCCTCTTGAAAATGGATAGGAGTCCCAGGATCCCTGTGGCACGTGGAAAGGGACCCTGGGTCTCGCGCCTCACGTGGAGACGCGTCCCAATTGCCATGCCAAGACTCGAGGAGAATCCCGAGGTGTCCCTCGCACCTAGGCCCGAGTCCTGACGTCGCTGAACAAACACGTGTCTGGAAGGGCCCTCCCCGTTGTAACTCGAGAATATATCCCAGGTTCCGGCCGCAAGTCGAGAATAACCATGAGACTTCCCCCTCACCGCGAGATGAGGCCCGATTCCCCTGCACTGCGTGCAGAGCAATTCCGTGTTCCACATCAAATGTGAAAGGAGCCTTGATTTCCTTGATGGCACTCCAGAGAAAACCCAAGATCACTGTCTCAAGTCTAGAGGGATCCTGAGGTCATTGAGCAACACGAAAGGGCTCCGTGGACCCCAAATCAACTCGAGATGAGAGCTTAGTCCCTGGCTTCGACTCAAGAGGAATACCAACTTTCCACAAGCAACTCAAGAGGAGGCTTCTCTCAGCTACAGGTAGGTGAGAGGGACCCTGAGTTTGTGGCCTCAATTGGAATGGACACCGAGATGCTCTGACTGAAAGTAAGGCCGGATATCCCTGCAGTGAATTGAATGCAGGCTCGTCTTACATCTCCCAAGACGAAGGGTTGTCTGAATCCCCTGTGGAGACCACAGAGAAAGACCTAGTCCTCCGCCTCAACGCGACCGGAGGCCTGACATCCTTTGAAAACTCGAGAGGTCCGCGGAGATCAATGCTTCCAAAGGAGACAATGCCTGGCGCCTCTTCAAAATAGATAGGAGTCCCAGGATCCCTGTGGCCCGTGGAAAGGGAACCGGGGTCTCCCGCCTCACGTGGACACGCGACCCAATTGCCATGTCAAGACTTGAGAAGAATCCCGAGGTGTCCCTAGCACCTAGGCAGGAGTCCTGACGTCGCTGAACAAACACGTGTCTGGAAGGGCCCTCCCCGTCGTAACTCAAGAATATACAACAGGTTCCGGCCGCAACTCGAGAAAAACCATCAGACTTCCCACTCGCCGTGAGATGAGGCCCGATTCCCCTGCACTGCGTGCAGAGCAATTGCGTGTTCCACATCAAAAGTGAAAGGAACCTTGATTTCCTTGATGGCACTCCAGAGAAAACCCAAGATCACTGTCTAAATTCTAGAGGGATCCTGAGGTCACTGGAGCAACACGAAAGGGCTCAGTGGACCCCAAATCAACTCGAGATGAGAGCTTAGTCCCTGGCTTCGACTCAAGAGGAATACCAACTTTCCACAACCACCTCAAGAGGAGGCTTTTCTCAGCTACAGGTATGTGAGAGGGACCCTGAGTTTGTGGCCTCAAGTGAAATGGACACCGAGATGCTCTGACTCGAAGTACGGCCGGATATCCCTGCAGTGAATTGAATGCAGGCTCGTCTTGCATCTCCCAAGACGAAGCGATGTCTGAATCCCCTGTGGAGACCACAGAGAAAGACCTAGTCCTCCGCCCCATCGCGACCGGAGGCCTCACATCCTTTGAAAACTCGAGAGGTCCGCGGAGATCAATGCTTCCAAAGGAGATGATGCCTGACTCCTCTTGAAAATGGATAGGAGTCCCAGGATCCCTGTGCCACGTGGAAAGGGGCCCTGGGTCTCCCGCCTCACGGGGAGACGCGTCCCAATTGCCATGCCAAGACTCGAGGAGAATCCCGAGGTGTCCCTCGCACCTAGGCAGGAGTCCTGACGTCGCTGAACAAACACGTGTCAGGAAGGGCCCTCCCCGTCGTAACTCGAGAATATACCCCAGTTTCTGGCCGCAACTCGAGAAAAAGCATGAGACTTCCCCCTCGCCGCGAGATGAGGCCTGATTCCCCTGCACTGCGTGCAGAGCAATTCCGTGTTCCACATCAAACGTGAAAGGAGCCTTGATTTCCTTGATGGCACTCCAGAGAAAATCCAAGATAACTGTCTGAAGTCTAGAGGGATCCTGAGGTCACTGGAGCAACACGAAAGGGCTCCGTGGACCCCAAATCAACTCGAGATGAGAGCTTAGTCCCTGGCTTCGACTCAAGAGGAATACCAACTTTCCACAAGCACCTCAAGAGGAGGCTTCTCTCAGCTACAGGTATGTGAGAGGGACCCTGAATTTGTGGCCTCACGTGGAATGGACACCGATATGCTCTGACTCGAAGTTCGGCCGGATATCACTACAGTGAATTGAATGCAGGCACGTCTTGCATCTCCCAAGACAAAGGGATGTCTGAATCCCCTGTGGAGACCACAGAGAAAGACCTAGATCTCCGCCTCATCGCGACCGGAGGCCTCACATCCTTTGAAAACTCGAGAGGTCCGCGGAGATCAATGCTTCCAAAGGAGACGATGCCTGACTCCTCTTGAAAATGGATAGGAGTCCCAGGATCCCTGTGGCACGTGGAAAGGGACCCTGGGTCTCCCGCCTCACGTGGAGACGCGTCCCAATTGCCATGCCAAGACTCGAGGAGAATCCCGAGGTGTCCCTCGCACCTAGGCAGGAGTCCTGACGTCGCTGAACAAACACGTGTCTGGAAGGGCCCTCCCCGTCTTAACTCGAGAATATACCACAGGTTCCGGCCGCAACTCGAGAAAAACCATGAGACTTCCCCCTCGCCGCGAGATGAGGCCCGATTCCCCTGCACTGCGTGCAGAGCAATTCCGTGTTCCACATCAAACGTGAAAGGAGCCTTGATTTCCTTGATGGCACTCCAGAGAAAACCCAAGATCACTGGCTCTAGTCTAGAGGGATCCTGAGTTCACTGGAGCAACACAAAAGGGCTCTGTGGACCCCAAATCAACTCGAGATGAGAGCTTAGTCCCTGGCTTCGACTCAACAGGAATACCAACTTTCCACAAGCACCTCAAGAGGAGGCTTCCCTCAGCTAAAAGTATATGAGAGGGACCCTGAGTTTGTGGCCTGAAGTGGAATGGACACCGAGAAGCTCTGACTCGAAGTTAGGCCGGATATCCCTGCAGTGAATTGAATGCAGGCTCGTCTTGCATCTCCCAAGACGAAGGGATGTCTGAATCCCCTGTGGAGACCTCAGAGAAAGACCGAGTTCTCCGCCTCATCGCGACCGGAGGCCTCATATCCTTTGAAAACTCGAGAGGTCCGCGGAGATCAAGGCTTCCAAAGGAGACAATGCCTGACTCCTCTTGAAAATGGATAGGAGTCCCAGGATCCCTGTGGCACGTGGAAAGGGACCCTGGGTCTTCCGCCTCACGTGGAGACGCGTCCCAATTGCCATGCCAAGATTCGAGGAGAATCCCGAGGTGTCCCTCGCACCTAGGCAGGAGTCCTGACGTCGCTGAACAAACACGTGTGTGGAAGGGCCCTCCGCGTCGTAACTCGAGAATATACTACAGGTTCCGGCCGCAACTCGTGAAAAACCATGAGACTTACCCCTCGCCGCGAGATGAGGCCCGATTCCCCTGCACTGCGTGCAGAGCAATTCCGTGTTCCACATCAAACGTGAAAGGAGCCTTGATTTCCTTGATGGCACTCCAGAGAAAACCCAAGATCACTGTCTCAAGTCTAGAGGGATCCTGAGGTCACTGGAGCAACACGAAAGGTTTCCGTGGACCCCAAATCGACTCGAGATGAGAGCTTAGTCCCTGGCTTCGACTCAAGAGGAATACCAACTTTTCACAAGCACCACAAGAGGAGGCTTCTCTCAGCTACAGGTATGTGAGAGGGACCCTGAGTTTGTCGCCTCAAGTGGAATGGACCCCGAGATACTTTGACTCGAAATAAGGCCGGATATCCCTGCAGTGAATTAAATGCAGCCTCGTCTTGCATCTCCCAAGACGAAGGGATGTCTGAATCCCCTGTGGAGACCACAGAGAAAGACCTAGTCCTCCGCCTCAACGCGACCGGAGGCCTCACATCCTTTGAAAACTCGAGAGGTCCGCGGAGATCAATGCTTCCAAAGGAGACGATGCCTGACTCCTCTTGAAAATGGATAGTATTCCCAGGATCCCTGTGGCACGGGGAAAGGGACCCTGGGTCTCCCGCCTCACGTGGACGCGTCCAATTGCCATGCCAAGACTCGAGGAGAATCCCGAGGTGTCCCTCGCACCTAGGCAGGAGTCCTGACGTCGCTGAACAAACACGTGTCTGGAAGGGCCCTCCCCGTCGTAACTCGAGAATATACCCCAGGTTCCGGCCGCAACTCGAGAAAAACCATGCGACTTCCCCATCGCCGCGAGATGAGGACCGATTTCCCTGCGCTGCATGCAGAGCAATTCCGTGTTCCACATCAAACGTGAAAGGAGCCTTGATTTTCTTGATGGCACTTCAGAGAAAACCCAAGATCACTGTCTCAAGTCTAGAGGGATCCTGAGGTCACTGTAGCAACAAGAAAGGGATCCGTGGACCACAAATTAACTCGAGATGAGAGCTTAGTCCCTGGCTTCGACTAAAGAGGAATACCAACTTTCCACAAGCACCTCAAGAGGAGGCTTCTCTCAGCTACAGGTATCTGAGAGGGACCCTGAATTTGTGGCCTCAAGTGGAATGGACACTGACATGCTCTGACTCAAAGTAAGGCCGGATATCCCAACAGTGAATTGAATGCAGGCTCGTCTTGGATCTCCCAAGACGAAGGGATGTCCGAATCCCCTGTGGAGACCACAGAGAAAGACCTAGTTCTCTGCTTCATCACGAGCAGAGGCCTCACATCCTTTGAAAACTCGAGAGGTCCGCGGAGATCAATGCTTCCAAAGGAGCCGATGCCTGACTCCTCTTGAAAAGGGATAGGAGTCCCAGGATCCCTGTGGCACGTGGAAAGGGACACAGGGACTCCCGCCACACGTGGAGACGAGTCCCAATTGTCATGCCAAGACTCGAGGAGAATCCCGAGTTGTCCCTCGCACCTAGGCCCGAGTCCTGACGTCGCTGAACAAACACGTGTCTGGAAGGGCCCTCCTCATCGTAACTCGAGAATATACTCCTGGTTCCGGCCGCAACTAGAGAAAAACCATGAGACTTCCACCTCGACACGAGATGAGGCACGATTCCCCTGTACTGCGTGCAGAGCAATTCCGTGTTCCACATCAAACGTGAAAGGAGCCTTGATTTCCTTGATGGCACTCCAGAGAAAACCCAAGATCCCTGTCTCACGTCTAGAGGGATCCTGAGGTCACTGGAGCAACACGAAAGGTTTCCGTGGAAACCAAATCAACTCGAGATGAGAGCTTAGTCCCTGGCTTCGACTCAAGAGGAATACCAACTTTCCACAAGCACCTCAAGAGGAGGCTTCTCTCAGCTACAGGTATGTGAGAGGGACCCTGAGTTTGTGGCCTCAAGTGGAATGGACACCGAGATGCTCTGACTCGGAGTAAGGCCGGATATCCCTGCAGTGAATTGAATGCAGGCTCGTCTTGCATCTCCCAAGACGAAGGGATGTCTGAATCCCCTGTGGAGACCACAGAGAAAGACCTAGTTCTCCGCCTCATCGCGACCTGAGGCCTCTCATCCTTTGAAAACTCGAGAGGTCCGTGGAGATCAATGCTTCCAAAGGAGACGATGCCTGACTCCTCTTGAAAATGGATAGGAGTCCCAGGATCCCTGTGGCACGTGGAAAGGGACCCTGGGTCTCGCGCCTCACGTGGAGACGCGTCCCAATTGCCATGCCAAGACTCGAGGAGAATCCCGAGGTGTCCCTCGCACCTAGGCCCGAGTCCTGACGTCGCTGAACAAACACGTGTCTGGAAGGGCCCTCCCCGTTGTAACTCGAGAATATATCCCAGGTTCCGGCCGCAAGTCGAGAATAACCATGAGACTTCCCCCTCACCGCGAGATGAGGCCCGATTCCCCTGCCCTGCATGCAGAGCAATTCCGTGTTCCACATCAAATGTGAAAGGAGCCTTGATTTCCTTGATGGCACTCCAGAGAAAACCCAAGATCACTGTCTCAAGTCTAGAGGGATCCTGAGGTCATTGAGCAACACGAAAGGGCTCCGTGGACCCCAAATCAACTCGAGATGAGAGCTTAGTCCCTGGCTTCGACTCAAGAGGAATACCAACTTTCCACAAGCAACTCAAGAGGAGGCTTCTCTCAGCTACAGGTAGGTGAGAGGGACCCTGAGTTTGTGGCCTCAATTGGAATGGACACCGAGATGCTCTGACTGAAAGTAAGGCCGGATATCCCTGCAGTGAATTGAATGCAGGCTCGTCTTACATCTCCCAAGACGAAGGGTTGTCTGAATCCCCTGTGGAGACCACAGAGAAAGACCTAGTCCTCCGCCTCAACGCGACCGGAGGCCTGACATCCTTTGAAAACTCGAGAGGTCCGCGGAGATCAATGCTTCCAAAGGAGACAATGCCTGGCGCCTCTTCAAAATAGATAGGAGTCCCAGGATCCCTGTGGCCCGTGGAAAGGGAACCGGGGTCTCCCGCCTCACGTGGACACGCGACCCAATTGCCATGTCAAGACTTGAGAAGAATCCCGAGGTGTCCCTAGCACCTAGGCAGGAGTCCTGACGTCGCTGAACAAACACGTGTCTGGAAGGGCCCTCCCCGTCGTAACTCAAGAATATACAACAGGTTCCGGCCGCAACTCGAGAAAAACCATCAGACTTCCCACTCGCCGTGAGATGAGGCCCGATTCCCCTGCACTGCGTGCAGAGCAATTGCGTGTTCCACATCAAAAGTGAAAGGAACCTTGATTTCCTTGATGGCACTCCAGAGAAAACCCAAGATCACTGTCTAAATTCTAGAGGGATCCTGAGGTCACTGGAGCAACACGAAAGGGCTCAGTGGACCCCAAATCAACTCGAGATGAGAGCTTAGTCCCTGGCTTCGACTCAAGAGGAATACCAACTTTCCACAACCACCTCAAGAGGAGGCTTTTCTCAGCTACAGGTATGTGAGAGGGACCCTGAGTTTGTGGCCTCAAGTGAAATGGACACCGAGATGCTCTGACTCGAAGTACGGCCGGATATCCCTGCAGTGAATTGAATGCAGGCTCGTCTTGCATCTCCCAAGACGAAGCGATGTCTGAATCCCCTGTGGAGACCACAGAGAAAGACCTAGTCCTCCGCCCCATCGCGACCGGAGGCCTCACATCCTTTGAAAACTCGAGAGGTCCGCGGAGATCAATGCTTCCAAAGGAGATGATGCCTGACTCCTCTTGAAAATGGATAGGAGTCCCAGGATCCCTGTGCCACGTGGAAAGGGACCCTGGGTCTCCCGCCTCACGGGGAGACGCGTCCCAATTGCCATGCCAAGACTCGAGGAGAATCCCGAGGTGTCCCTCGCACCTAGGCAGGAGTCCTGACGTCGCTGAACAAACACGTGTCAGGAAGGGCCCTCCCCGTCGTAACTCGAGAATATACCCCAGTTTCTGGCCGCAACTCGAGAAAAAGCATGAGACTTCCCCCTCGCCGCGAGATGAGGCCTGATTCCCCTGCACTGCGTGCAGAGCAATTCCGTGTTCCACATCAAACGTGAAAGGAGCCTTGATTTCCTTGATGGCACTCCAGAGAAAATCCAAGATAACTGTCTGAAGTCTAGAGGGATCCTGAGGTCACTGGAGCAACACGAAAGGGCTCCGTGGACCCCAAATCAACTCGAGATGAGAGCTTAGTCCCTGGCTTCGACTCAAGAGGAATACCAACTTTCCACAAGCACCTCAAGAGGAGGCTTCTCTCAGCTACAGGTATGTGAGAGGGACCCTGAATTTGTGGCCTCACGTGGAATGGACACCGATATGCTCTGACTCGAAGTTCGGCCGGATATCACTACAGTGAATTGAATGCAGGCACGTCTTGCATCTCCCAAGACAAAGGGATGTCTGAATCCCCTGTGGAGACCACAGAGAAAGACCTAGATCTCCGCCTCATCGCGACCGGAGGCCTCACATCCTTTGAAAACTCGAGAGGTCCGCGGAGATCAATGCTTCCAAAGGAGACGATGCCTGACTCCTCTTGAAAATGGATAGGAGTCCCAGGATCCCTGTGGCACGTGGAAAGGGACCCTGGGTCTCCCGCCTCACGTGGAGACGCGTCCCAATTGCCATGCCAAGACTCGAGGAGAATCCCGAGGTGTCCCTCGCACCTAGGCAGGAGTCCTGACGTCGCTGAACAAACACGTGTCTGGAAGGGCCCTCCCCGTCTTAACTCGAGAATATACCACAGGTTCCGGCCGCAACTCGAGAAAAACCATGAGACTTCCCCCTCGCCGCGAGATGAGGCCCGATTCCCCTGCACTGCGTGCAGAGCAATTCCGTGTTCCACATCAAACGTGAAAGGAGCCTTGATTTCCTTGATGGCACTCCAGAGAAAACCCAAGATCACTGGCTCTAGTCTAGAGGGATCCTGAGTTCACTGGAGCAACACAAAAGGGCTCTGTGGACCCCAAATCAACTCGAGATGAGAGCTTAGTCCCTGGCTTCGACTCAACAGGAAAACCAACTTTCCACAAGCACCTCAAGAGGAGGCTTCCCTCAGCTAAAAGTATATGAGAGGGACCCTGAGTTTGTGGCCTGAAGTGGAATGGACACCGAGATGCTCTGACTCGAAGTAAGGCCGGATATCCCTGCAGTGAATTGAATGCAGGCTCGTCTTGCATCTCCCAAGAAGAAGGGATGTCTGAATCCCCTGTGGAGACCACAGAGAAAGACCTAGTCCTCCGCCTCATCGAGACCGGAGGCCTCACATCCTTTGAAAACTCGAGAGGTCCGCGGAGATCAATGCTTCCAAAGGAGACGATGCCTGACTCTTCTTGAAAATGGATAGGAGTCCCAGGATCCCTGTGGCACGTGGGAAGGGACCCTGGGTCTCCCGCCTCACGTGGATACGCGTCCCAGTTGCCATGCCAAGACTCGAGGAGAATCCTGAGGTGTCCCTCGCACCTAGGCAGGAGTCCTGACGTCGCTGAACAAACACGTGTCTGGAAGGGCCCTCCCCGTCCTAACTCGAGAATATACCACAGGTTCCGTCCGCAACTCGAGAAAAACCATGAGACTTCCCCATCGCCGCGAGATGAGGCCCGATTCCCCTGCACTGCATGCAGAGCAATTCCGTGTTCCACATCAAACTTGAAAGGAGCCTTGATTTCCTTGATGGCACTCCAGAGAAAACCCAAGATCACTGTCTCAAGTCTAGAGGGATCCTGAGGTCACTGGAGCAACACGAAATGGCTCCCTGGACCCCAAATTAACTCGAGATGAGAGCTTAGTCCCTGGCTTCGACTCAAGAGGAATACCAACTTTCCACAAGCACCTCAAGAGGAGGCTTCTCTCAGCTACAGGTATGTGAGTGGGACCCTGAGTTTGTGGCCTGAAGTGGAATGGACACCGAGATGCTCTGACTCGAAGTTCGGCCGGATATCCCTGCAGTGAATTGAATGCAGGCTCGTCTTGCATCTCCCAAGACGACGGGATGTCTGAATCCCCTGTGGAGACCACAGAGAAAGACCTAGATCTCCGCCTCATCGCGACCGGAGGCCTCACATCCTTTGAAAACTCGAGAGGTCCGCGGAGATGAATGCTTCCAAAGGAGACGATGCCTGACTCCACTTGAAAATGGATTGGAGTCCCAGGATCCATGTGGCTCGTGGAAAGGGACCCTGGGTCACCCGCCTCACGTGGAGACGCGTCCCAATTGCCATGCCAAGAATCGAGGAGAATCTTGAGGTGTCCCTCGCACCAAGGCAGGAGTCCTAACGTCGCTGAACTAACACGTGTCCGGAAGGGCCCTCCCCGTCGTAACTCGAGAATATACCACAGGTTCCGGCCGCAACTCGAGAAAAACCATGAGACTTCCCCCTCGCCACGAGATGAGGCCCGATTCACCTGCACTGCGTGCAGAGCAATTCCGTGTTCCACATCAAACGTGAAAGGAGCCTTGATTTCCTTAATGGCACTCCAGAGAGAACTGATCACTGTCTCAAGTCTAGAGGGATCCTGAGCTCACTGTAGCAACAAGAAAGGGCTCCGTGGACGCCAAATCAACTCGAGATGAGAGCTTAGTCCCTGGCTTCGACTCAAGAGGAATACCAACTTTCCACAAGCACCTCAAGAGGAGGCTTCTCTCAGCTACAGGTATGTCAGAGGGCCCCTGAGTTTGTGGCCTCAAGTGGAATGGACACCGAGATGCTCTGACTCGAATAAGGCCGGATATCCCTGCAGTGAATTGAATGCAGGCTCGTCCCGCATCTCCCAAGACGAAGGGTTGTAGGAATCCCCTGTGGAGACCACAGAGAAAGACCTAGTCCTCCGCCTCCTCGCGACCGGAGGCCTCGTATCCTTTGAAAACTCGAGAGGTCCGTTGAGATCAATGCTTCCGAAGGAGACGATGCCTGACTCCTCTTGAAAATGGATAGGAGTCCCAGGATATCTGTGCCACGTGGAAAGGGACACTGGGTCTCCCGCCTCACGTGGAGACGCGTCCCAATTGCAATGCCAAGACTCGAGGAGAATCCCGAGGTGTCCCTCGCACCTATGCAGGAGTCCTGAAGTCGCTGAACAAACACGTGTCTGGAAGGGTCCTCCCCGTCGTAACTCGAGAATATACCCCAGGTTCCGGCCGCAACTCGAGAAAAACCATGAGACTTCCCCCTCGCCGCGAGATGAGGCCCGATTCCACTGCACTGCGTGCAGAGCAATACCGTGTTCCACATCAAACGTGAAAGGAGCCTTGATTTCCTTGATGGCACTCCAGAGAAAACCCAAGATCACTGTCTCAAGTCTAGAGGGATCCTGAGGTCACTGGAGCAACACGAAAGGGCTCCGTGGACCCCAAATCAACTCGAGATGAGAGCTTAGTCCCTGGCTTCGACTCAAGAGGAATACCAACTTTTCACAAGCACCTCAAGAGGAGGCTTCTCTCAGCTACAGGTAAGTGAGAGGGACCCTGAGTTTGTGGCCTCAAGTGGAATGGACACCGAGATGCTGTGACTCGAAGTAAGGCCGGATATCCCTGCCGTGAATTGAATGCAGGCTCGTCTTGCATCTCCCAAGACAAGGGATGTCTGAATGCCCTGTGGAGACCACAGAGAAAGACCTAATTTTCCGCCTCATTGCGACCGGAGGCCTCACATCCTTTGAAAACTCGAGAGGATCGCGGAGATCAGTGCTTCCAAAGGAGTCGATGCCTGACTCCTCTTGAAAATGGATAGGAGTCCCAGGATCCCTGTGGCACGTGGAAAGGGACACTGGGTCTCCCGCCTCACGTGGAGACGCGTCCCAATTGCCATGCCAAGACTCGAGGAGAATCCCGAGGTGTCCCTCGCACCTAGGCAGGAGTCCTGACGTTGCTGAACAAATAAATATCTGGAATTGCCCTCCCCGTCGTAACTCGAGAATATACACCAGGTTCCGGCCGCAACTCGAGAAAAACCATGAGACTTCCCCCTCGCCACGAGGTGAGGCCCGATTCCCCTGCACTGTGTGCAGAGCAATTCCGTGTTCCACATCAAACGTGAAAGGAGCCTTGATTTCCTTGATGGCACTCCAGAGAGAACTGATCACTGTCTCAAGTCTCGAGGGATCCTGAGGTCACTGTAGCAACAAGAAAGGGCTCCGTGGACGCCAAATCAACTCGAGATGAGAGCTTAGTCCCTGGCTTCGACTCAAGAGGAATACCAACTTTCCACAAGCACCTCAAGAGGAGGCTTCTCTCAGCTACAGGTATGTCAGAGGGCCCCTGAGTTTGTGGCCTCAAGTGGAATGGACACCGAGATGCTCTGACTCGAAGTAAGGCCGGATATTCCTGCAGTGAATTGAATGCAGGCTCGTCCCGCATCTCCCAAGACGAAGGGTTGTAGGAATCCCCTGTGGAGACCACAGAGAAAGACCTAGTCCTCCGCCTCCTCGCGACCGGAGGCCTCTTATCCTTTGAAAACTCGAGAGGTCCGTTGAGATCAATACTTCCGAAGGAGACGATGCCTGACCCCTCTTGAAAATGGATAGGAGTCCCAGGATATCTGTGCCACGTGGAAAGGGACACTGGGTCTCCCGCCTCACGTGGAGACGCGTCCCAATTGCAATGCCAAGACTCGAGGAGAATCCCGAGTTGTCCCTCGCACCTAGGCAGGAGTCCTGACGTCGCTGAACAAACACGTGTTTGGAAGGGTCCTCCCCGTCGTAACTCGAGAATATACCCCAGGTTCCGGCCGCAACTCGAGAAAAACCATGAGACTTCCCCCTCGCCGAGAGATGAGGCCCGATTCCACTGCACTGCGTGCAGAGCAATACCGTGTTCCACATCAAACGTGAAAGGAGCCTTGATTTCCTTGATGGCACTCCAGAGAAAACCCAAGATCACTGTCTCAAGTCTAGAGGGATCCTGAGGTCAATGGAGAAACACGAAAGGGCTCCGTGGACCCCAAATCAACTCAAGATGAGAGCTTAGTCCCTGGCTTCGACTCAAGAGGAATACCAACTTTTCACAAGCACCTCAAGAGGAGGCTTCTCTCAGCTACAGGTAAGTGAGAGGGACCCTGAGTTTGTGGCCTCAAGTGGAATGGACACTGAGATGCTCTGACTCGAAGTAAGGCCGGATATCCCTGCAGTGAATTGAATGCATCCTCGTCTTGCATCTCCCAAGACGAAGGGATGTCGGAATCCGCTGTGGAGACCACAGAATAACACCTAGTCCTCCGCCTCATCGCGACCGGAGGCCTCACATCCTTTGAAAACTCGAGAGGTCCGCGGAGATCAATGCTTCCAAAGGAGACGATGCCTGACTCTTCTTGAAAATGGGTTGGAGTCCCTGGATCCCTGTGGCACGTGGAAAGGGACCCTGGGTCTCCCGCCTCACGTGGAGACGCGTCCCAATTGCCATGCCAAGACTCGAGGAGAATCCCGAGGTGTCCCTCGCACCTAGGCAGGAGTTCTGACGTCGCTGAGCAAACACGTGTCTGGAAGGGCCCTCCCCGTCTTAACTCGAGAATATACCCCAGGTTCCGGCCGCAACTCGAGAAAAACCATGAGACTTCCCCCTCGCCGCGAGATGAGGCCCGATTCCCCTGCACTGTGTGCAGAGCAATTCCGTGTTCCACATCAAACGTGAAAGGAGCCTTGATTTCCTTGATGGCACTCCAGAGAAAACCCAAGATCACTGTCTCAAGTCTAGAGGGATCCTGAGGTCACTGGAGCAACACGAAAGGGCTCCGTGGACCCCAAATCAACTCGAGATGAGAGCTCAGTCCCTGGCTTCGACTCAAGAGGAATACCAACTTTCCACAAGCACCTCAAGAGGAGGCTTCTCTCAGCTACAGGTATGTGAGAGGGACCCTGAGTTTGTGGCCTCAAGTGGAATGGACACCGAGATGCTCTGACTAGAAGTAAGGCCGGATATCTCTGCATTGAATTGAAAGCAGGCTAGTCTTTCATCTCCCAAGACGAAGGGATGTCTGAATCCCCTGTGGAGACCACAGAGAAAGAAATAGTTCTCCACCTCATCGCTACCAAAGGCCTCACATCCTTTGAAAATTCGAGAGGTCCGCGGAGATCAATGCTTCGAAAGGAAACGATGCCTGACTCCTCTTGAAAATAGATAGGAGTCCCAGGATCCCTGTGGCACGTGGAAAGGGAGCCTAGGTCTCCCGCCTCACGTGGAGACGCGTCCCAATTGCCATGCCAAGCCTCGGGGAAATACCGAGGTGTCCATCGAACGTAGGCATTGGTTCTGACGTCGCTGAACAAACACGTGTCTGGAAGGGCACCCCCCGTCGTAACTCGAGAATATACCCCAGGTTCCGGCCGCAACTCGAGAAAAACCATAAGACTTCCCCCTCGCCGTGAAATGAGGACCGATTCCCCTGCACTGCGTGCAGAGCAATTCCGTGTTCCACATCAAACGTGAAAGGAGCCTTGATTTCCTTGATGGCACTCCAGAGAAAACCCAAGATCACTGTCTCAAGTATAGAGGGATCCTGAGGTCAATGGAGCAACACGAAAGGGCTCCGTGGACCCCAAATCAACTCGAGATGAGAGCTTAGTCCCTGGCTTCAACTCAAGGGGAATACCAACTTTCAACAAGCACGTCAAGAGGAGGCTTCTCTCAGCTACAGGTATGTGAGAGGGACCATGAGTTTCTGGCCTCAAGTGGAATGGAAACCGAGATGCTCTGACTCGAAGTAAGGACAGATATCCCTGCAGTGAATTGGATGCAGGCTCGTCTTCCATCTCCCAAGACGAAGGGATGTCTGAATCCCCTGAGGAGACCACAGAGAAAGATCTAGTTCTCGCAACATTGCGCCCGGAGTACTCACATCGTTTGAAAACTCGAGAGGTCCGAAGAGATCAATGCTTCCAAAGGAGACGATGCCTGACTCCTGTTGAAAATGGATAGGAGTCCCAGGATCCCTGTGGCACGTGGAAAGGGATCCTGGGTCTCCCGCGTCACGTGGAGACGCGTCCCAATTGCCATGCCAAGATTCGAGGAGAATCCTGAGGTGTCCCTCACACCTAGGCAGGAGTTCTCACGTCGCTGAACAAACACGTGTCTGGAAGGGCCCTCCCCGTCGTAACTCGAGAATATACCCCAGGTTCTGGCTGCAACTCGAGAAAAACCATGAGACTTCCCCCTCGCCGCGAGATGAGGCCCGATTCCCCTGCACTGCGTGCAGAGCAACTCCGTGTTCCACATCAAACGTGAAAGGATACTTGATTTCCTTGATGGCACTCCAGAGAAAACCCAAGATCACTGTCTCAAGTCTAGAGAGATCCTGAGGTCACTGTAGCAACACGAAAGGGCTCCGTGGACCCCAAATCAACTCGAGATGAGACCTTAGTCTCTGGATTCGACTCAAGAGGAATACCAACTTTCCACAATCACCTCAAGAGGAGGCTTCTCTCAGCTACAGGTATGTGAGAGGGACCCTGAGTTTGTGGCCTCAAGTGGAATGGACACCGAGATGCCCTGACTCGAAGTAAGGCCGGATATCCCTGCAGTGAATTGAATGCAGGCTCGTCTTGCATCTCCCAAGACGAAGTGATGTTTGATTCCCCTGTGGAGACCACAGAGAAAGAACTAGTCCTCCGCCTCATCGCGACCGGAGGCCTCACATCCTTTGAAAACTCGAGAGGTCCGCGGAGATCAATGCTTCCAAAGGAGACGATGACTGACTCCTCTTGTAAATGGATAGGAGTCCCAGGATCCCTGTGGCTCGTGGAAAGGGACACTGGGTCTCCCGCCTCACATGGAGAGGCGTCCCAATTGCCATGCCAAGACACGAGGAGAACCCCGAGGTGTCCATCGCACCTAGGCAGGAGTCCTCACTTCGCTGAAGAAACACGTGTCTGTAAGGGCCCTCCCCGTCGTAACTCGAGAATATACCCCAGGTTCCGGCCGCAACTCGAGAAAAACCATTAGAGTTCCCCCTCGCCGCGAGATGAGGCCCGATTCCCCTGCACTGCGTGCAGAGCAATTCCGTGTTCCACATCAAACGTGAAAGGAGCCTTGATTTCCTTGATGGCACTCCAGAGAAAACCCAAGATCACTGTCTCAAGTCTAGAGGGATCCTGAGGTCACTGGAGCAACACGAAAGGGCTCCGTGGACCCCAAATCAAGTCGAGATGAGAGCTTATTCCCTGGCTTAGACTCAAGAGGAATCCCAACTTTCCACAAGCACCTCAAGAGGAGATTTCTCTCAGTTACAGGTATGTGAGAGGGACCCTGAGTTTGTGACCTCAAGTGGAATGGACACCGAGATGCTCTGACTCGAAGTAAGGCCGGATATCCCTGCAGTGAATTGAATGCAGGCTCGTCTTGCAACTCCCAAGACGAAGGGATGTCTGAATCCACTGTGGAGAACACCGAGAAAGACCCAGTCCTCCGCCTCATCGCGACCGTAGGCCTCACATCCTTTGAAAACTTGAAAGGTCCGTGGAGATCAATGCTTCCAAAGGAGTCGATGCCTGACTCCTCTTGAAAATGGATAGGAGTCCCAGAATCCCTGTGGCACGTGGAAAGGGACCCCGGGTCTCCCGCCTCACGTGGAGACGCGTCCCAATTGCCATGCCAAGACTCGAGGAGAATCCCGAGGTGTCCCTCGCACCTAGGCAGGAGTCCTGACGTAGCTGAACAAACAGGTGTCTGGAAGGGCCCTCCCCGTCGTAACTCGAGAATATACCCCAGGTTCCGGCCGCAACTCGAGAAAAACCATGAGACTTCCCCCTCGCCGCGAGATGAGGCCTGATTCCCCTGCACTGCGTGCAGAGCAATTCCGTGTTCCACATCAAACGTGAAAGGAGCCTTGATTTCCTTGATGGCACTCCAGAGAAAACCCAAGATCACTGTCTCAAGTCTAGAGGGATCCTGAGGTCACTGGAGCAACACGAAAGGGCTCCGTGGACCCCAAATCAAGTCGAGATGAGAGCTTATTCCCTGGCTTAGACTCAAGAGGAATCCCAACTTTCCACAAGCACCTCAAGAGGAGATTTCTCTCAGTTACAGGAATGTGAGATGGACCCTGAGTTTGTGGCCTCAAGTGGAATGGACACCGAGATGCTCTGACTCTAATTAAGGCTGGATATCCCTGCAGTGAATTGAATGCAGGCTCGTCTTGCATCTCCCAAGACGAAGGGATGTCTGAATCCCCTGTGGAGACCACAAATAAAGACCTAATTCTCCGCCTCATCGCGACCGGAGGCCTCACATCCTTTGAAAACTCGAGAGGTTCGCGGAGATAAATGCTTCCAAAGGAGACGATGCCTGACTCCTCTTGAAAATGGATAGGAGTCCCAGGATCCGTGTGGCACGTGGAAAGGGACACTGGGTCTCCCGCCTCACGTGGAGACGCGTCCCCATTGCCATGCCAAGACTCGAGGAGAATCCCGAGGTGTCCTCCCACCTAGGCAGGAGTCCTGACGTCGCTGAACAAACACGTGTCTGGAAGGGCCCTCCCCGTCGTAACTCGAGAATATACCCCAGGTTCCGGCCGCAACTCGAGAAAAACCATGAGACTTCCCCCTCGCCGCGAGAAGAGGCCCGATTCCCCTGCACTGCGTGCAGAGCAATTCCGTGTTCCACATCAAACGTGAAAGGAGCCTTGATTTCCTTGATGGCACTCCAGAGAAAACCCAAGATCACTGTCTCAATTCTAGAGGGATCCTGAGGTCACTGGAGCAACACGAAATTTCTCCGTGGACCCCAAATCAACTTGAGATGAGAGCTTAGTTCCTGGCTTCGACTGGAGAGGAATACCAACTTTCCACAAGCACCTCAAGAGGAGGCTTCTCTCAGGTACAGGTATGTGAGAGGGACCCTGAGTTTGTGGCCTCAAGTGGAATGGACACCGAGATACTCTGACTCGAAATAAGGCCGGATATCCCTGCAGTGAATTGAATGCAGGCTCGACTTGCATCTCCAAAGACGAAGGGATGTCTGAATCCCCTGTGGAGACGACAGAGAAAGACCTAGTCCTCCGCCTCATCGCGACCGGAGGCCTCACATGCTTTGAAAACTCGACAGGTCTGCGGAGATCAATGCTTCCAAAGGAGACGATGCCTGACTCCTCTTGAAAATGGATAGGAGTCCCAGGATCCCTGTGGCACGTGGAAAGGGACCCCGGGTCTCCCGCCTCACGTGGAGACTCGTCCCAATTGCCATGCCAAGACTCGAGGAGAATCCCGAGGTGTCCCTCGCACCTAGGCAGGAGTCCTGACGTAGCTGAACAAACAGGTGTCTGGAAGGGCCCTCCCCATCGTAACTCGAGAATATACCCCAGGTTCCGGCCGCAACTCGAGAAAAACCATGAGACTTCCCCCTCGCCGCGAGATGAGGCCTGATTCCCCTGCACTGCGTGCAGAGCAATTCCGTGTTCCACATCAAACGTGAAAGGAGCCTTGATTTCCTTGATGGCACTCCAGAGAAAACCCAAGATCACTGTCTCAAGTCTAGAGGGATCCTGAGGTCACTGGAGCAACACGAAAGGTTTCCGTGGACCCCAAATCGACTCGAGATGAGAGCTTAGTCCCTGGCTTCGACTCAAGAGGAATACCAACTTTTCACAAGCACCTCAAGAGGAGGCTTCTCTCAGCTACAGGTATGTGAGAGGGACCCTGAGTTTGTCGCCTCAAGTGGAATGGACCCCGAGATACTTTGACTCGAAATAAGGCCGGATATCCCTGCAGTGAATTAAATGCAGCCTCGTCTTGCATCTCCCAAGACGAAGGGATGTCTGAATCCCCTGTGGAGACCACAGAGAAAGACCTAGTCCTCCGCCTCAACGCGACCGGAGGCCTCACATCCTTTGAAAACTCGAGAGGTCCGCGGAGATCAATGCTTCCAAAGGAGACGATGCCTGACTCCTCTTGAAAATGGATAGTATTCCCAGGATCCCTGTGGCACGTGGAAAGGGACCCTGGGTCTCCCGCCTCACGTGGACGCGTCCAATTGCCATGCCAAGACTCGAGGAGAATCCCGAGGTGTCCCTCGCACCTAGGCAGGAGTCCTGACGTCGCTGAACAAACACGTGTCTGGAAGGGCCCTCCCCGTCGTAACTCGAGAATATACCCCAGGTTCCGGCCGCAACTCGAGAAAAACCATGCGACTTCCCCATCGCCGCGAGATGAGGCCCGATTTCCCTGCGCTGCATGCAGAGCAATTCCGTGTTCCACATCAAACGTGAAAGGAGCCTTGATTTTCTTGATGGCACTTCAGAGAAAACCCAAGATCACTGTCTCAAGTCTAGAGGGATCCTGAGGTCACTGTAGCAACAAGAAAGGGATCCGTGGACCACAAATTAACTCGAGATGAGAGCTTAGTCCCTGGCTTCGACTAAAGAGGAATACCAACTTTCCACAAGCACCTCAAGAGGAGGCTTCTCTCAGCTACAGGTATCTGAGAGGGACCCTGAATTTGTGGCCTCAAGTGGAATGGACACTGACATGCTCTGACTCAAAGTAAGGCCGCATATCCCAACAGTGAATTGAATGCAGGCTCGTCTTGGATCTCCCAAGACGAAGGGATGTCCGAATCCCCTGTGGAGACCACAGAGAAAGACCTAGTTCTCTGCTTCATCACGAGCAGAGGCCTCACATCCTTTGAAAACTCGAGAGGTCCGCGGAGATCAATGCTTCCAAAGGAGCCGATGCCTGACTCCTCTTGAAAAGGGATAGGAGTCCCAGGATCCCTGTGGCACGTGGAAAGGGACACAGGGACTCCCGCCACACGTGGAGACGAGTCCCAATTGTCATGCCAAGACTCGAGGAGAATCCCGAGTTGTCCCTCGCACCTAGGCCCGAGTCCTGACGTCGCTGAACAAACACGTGTCTGGAAGGGCCCTCCTCATCGTAACTCGAGAATATACCCCTGGTTCCGGCCGCAACTAGAGAAAAACCATGAGACTTCCACCTCGACACGAGATGAGGCACGATTCCCCTGTACTGCGTGCAGAGCAATTCCGTGTTCCACATCAAACGTGAAAGGAGCCTTGATTTCCTTGATGGCACTCCAGAGAAAACCCAAGATCCCTGTCTCACGTCTAGAGGGATCCTGAGGTCACTGGAGCAACACGAAAGGGTTCCGTGGAAACCAAATCAACTCGAGATGAGAGCTTAGTCCCTGGCTTCGACTCAAGAGGAATACCAACTTTCCACAAGCACCTCAAGAGGAGGCTTCTCTCAGCTACAGGTATGTGAGAGGGACCCTGAGTTTGTGGCCTCAAGTGGAATGGACACCGAGATGCTCTGACTCGGAGTAAGGCCGGATATCCCTGCAGTGAATTGAATGCAGGCTCGTCTTGCATCTCCCAAGACGAAGGGATGTCTGAATCCCCTGTGGAGACCACAGAGAAAGACCTAGTTCTCCGCCTCATCGCGACCTGAGGCCTCTCATCCTTTGAAAACTCGAGAGGTCCGTGGAGATCAATGCTTCCAAAGGAGACGATGCCTGACTCCTCTTGAAAATGGATAGGAGTCCCAGGATCACTGTGGCACGTGGAAAGGGACCCTGGGTCTCGCGCCTCACGTGGAGACGCGTCCCAATTTCCATGCCAAGACTCGAGGAGAATCCCGAGGTGTCCCTCGCACCTAGGCCCGAGTCCTGACGTCGCTGAACAAACACGTGTCTGGAAGGGCCCTCCCCGTTGTAACTCGAGAATATATCCCAGGTTCCGGCCGCAACTCGAGAATAACCATGAGACTTCCCCCTCACCGCGAGATGAGGCCCGATTCCCCTGCACTGCGTGCAGAGCAATTCCGTGTTCCACATCAAATGTGAAAGGAGCCTTGATTTCCTTGATGGCACTCCAGAGAAAACCCAAGATCACTGTCTCAAGTCTAGAGGGATCCTGAGGTCACTGGAGCAACAGGAAAGGGCTCCGTGGACCCCAAATCAACTCGAGATGAGAGCTTAGTCCCTGGCTTCGACTCAAGAGGAATACCAACTTTCCACAAGCACCTCAAGAGGAGGCTTCTCTCAGCTACAGGTAGGTGAGAGGGACCCTGAGTTTGTGGCCTCAAGTGGAATGGACACCGAGATGCTCTGACTGAAAGTAAGGCCGGATATCCCTGCAGTGAATTGAATGCAGGCTCGTCTTCCATCTCCCAAGACGAAGGGTTGTCTGAATCCCCTGTGGAGACCACAGAGAAAGACCTAGTCCTCCGCCTCAACGCGACCGGAGGCCTGACATCCTTTGAAAACTCGAGAGGTCCGCGGAGATCAATGCTTCCAAAGGAGACAATGCCTGGCGCCTCTTGAAAATAGATAGGAGTCCCAGGATCCCTGTGGCCCGTGGAAAGGGAACCTGGGTCTCCCGCCTCACGTGGAGACGCGTCCCAATTGCCATGCCAAGACTCGAGGAAAATCCCGAGTTTTCCCTCGCACCTAGGCAGGAGTCCTGACGTCGCTGAACAAACACGTGTCTGGAAGGGCTCTCCCCGTCGTAACTCGAGAATATACCCCAGGTTCCGGCCGCAACTCGAGAAAAACCATGAGACTTCCCCCTCGCCGCGAGATGAGGCCCGATTCCCCTGCACTGCGTGCAGAGCAATTCCGTGTTCCACATCAAACGTGAAAGGAGCCTTGATTTCCTTGGTGGCACTCCAGAGAAAACCCAAGATCACTGTCTCAAGTCTAGAGGGATCCTGAGATCACTGGAGCAACACCAAAGGTCTGGGTGGACCCCAAATCAACTCGAGATGAGAGCTTACTCCCTGGATTCGACTCAAGTGGAATACCAACTTTCCACAAGCACCTCAAGAGGAGGCTTCTCTCAGCTACAGGTATGTGAGAGGGACCCTGAATGTGTGGCCTCAAGTGGAATGGACACCGAGATGCTCTGACTCGAAGTAAGGCCGGATATCCCTGCAGTGAATTGAATGCAGGCTCGTCTTGTATCTCCCAAGACGAAGGGTTGTCTGAATCCCATGTGGAGACCACAGAGAAAGACCTAGTCCTCCGCCTCAACGCGACCGGAGGCCTCACATCCTTTGAAAACTCGAGAGGTCCGCGGAGATCAACGCTTCCAAAGGAGACAATGCCTGACTCTTCTTGAAAATGGATAGGAGTCCCAGGATCCCTGTGGCACGTGGAAAGGGACCCTGGGTCTCCCGCCTCACGTGGAGACGCGTCCCAATTGCCATGCCAAGACTCGAGGAGAATCCCGAGGTGTCCCTCGCACCTAGGCAGGAGTCTTGACGTCGCTGAACAAACACATGTCTGGAAGGGCACTCCCCGTCGTAACTCGAGAATATACCCCAGGTTCCGGCCGCAACTTGAGAAAAACCATGAGACATCCCCCTTGCCAGTAGATGAGGCCCGATTCCCCTGCACTGCGTGCAGAGCAATTCCGTGTTCCACATCAAACGTGAAAGGAGCCTTGATTTCCTTGATGGCACTCCAGAGAAAACCCAAGATCACTGTCTCAAGTCTAGAGGGATCCTGAGGTCACTGTACCAACACGAAAGGGCTCTGTGGACCCCAAATCAACTCGAGATGAGAGCTTATTCCCTGGCTTCGAGTCAAGAGGAATACCAACTTTCCACAAGCACCTCAAGAGGAGGCTTCTCTCAGCTACAGGTATGTGAGAGGGACCCTGAGTTTGTGGTCTCAAGTGGAATGGACACCGAGAGGCTCTGACTCGAAGTAAGGCCGGATATCCCTGCAGTGAATTGAATGCAGGCTCGTCTTGCATCTCCCAAGATAAAGGGATGTCTGAATCCCCTGTGGAGACCACAGAGAAAGACCTAGTTCTCCGCCTCATCGCGACCGGAGGCCTCATATCCTTTGAAAACTCGAGAGGTCCGCGGAGATCAATGCTTGCAAAGGAGACGATGCCTGACTCCTCTTGAAAATGGATAGGAGTCCCAGGATCCCTGTGGCACGTTGCAAGGGACCCTGGGTCTCCCGCCTCACGTGGAGACGCGTCCCAATTGCCATGCCAAGACTCGAGGAGAATCCCGACGTGTCCCTCGCACCTAGGCAGGAGTCCTGACGTCGCTGAACAAACACGAGTCTGGAAGGGGACTCCCCGTCGTAACTCGAGAATATACCCCAGGTTCCAGCCGCAACTCGAGAAAAACCGTGACACTTCCCACTCGCCGAGAGAAGAGGCGCGATTCCCCTGCACTGCGTGCAGAGCAATTCCGTGTTCATCATCAAACGTGAAAGGAGCCTTGATTTCCTTGATGGCACACCAGAGAAAACCCAAGATCACTGTCTCAAGTCTAGAGGGATCCTGAGGTCACTGGAGCAACACGAAAGGGCTCCGTGGACCCCAAATCAACTGGAGATGAGAGCTTAGGCCCTGGCTTCGATTCAAGAGGAATAGCAACTTTCCTCAAGCACCTCAAGAGGAGGCTTCTCTCAGCTACAGGTATGTGAGAGGGACCCTGAGTTTGTGGCCTCAGGTGGAATGGACACCGAGATGCTCTGACTCGAAGTAAGGCCGGATATCCCTGCAGTGAATTGAATGCAGGCTCGACGTGCATCTCCCAAGACGAAGGGATGTCTAAATCCCCTGTGGAGACCAAAGAGAAAGACCTAGTTCTCCGCCACATCGCGACCGGAGGCCTCACATCCGTTGAAAACTCGAGAGGTCTGCGGAGATCAATGCATCCAACGGAGACGATGCCTGACTCCTCTTGAAAATGGATAGGAGTCCCAGGATCACTGTGGCACGTGGAAAGGGACCCTGGGTCTACCGCCTCACATGGAGACGCGTCCCAATAGCCATGCCAAGATTCGAGGAGGATCCCGAGGTGTCCCTCGCACCTAGGCAGGAGTCCTGACGTCGCTGAACAAACACGTGTCTGGAAGGGCCCTCCCCGTCGTAACTCGAGAATATACCCCAGGTTCCAGCCACAACTCGAGAAAAACCATGAGACTTCCCCCTCGCCGCGAGATGAGGCCCGATTCCCCTGCACTGTGTGCAGAGCAATTCCGTGTTCCACATCAAACGAGAAAAAAGCCTTGATTTCCTTGATGGCACTCCAGAGAAAACCCAAGATCACTGTCTCAAGTCTAGAGGGATCCTGAGGTCACTGTAGCAACACGAAAGTGCTCCGTGGACCCCAAATCAACTCGAGATGAGAGCTTAGTCCCTGGCTTCGACTCAAGAGGAATACCAACTTTCCACAAGCACCTCAAGAGGAGGCTTCTCTCAGCTACAGGTATGTGAGAGGGACCCTGAGTTTGTGGCCTCCAGTGGAATGAACACGGAGAAGCTCTGACTCGAAGTTAGGCCGGATATCCCTGCAGTGAATTGAATGTAGGCTCGTCTTGCATCTCCCAAGACGAAGGGATGTCTGAATCCCCTGTGGAGACCACAGACAAAGACCGAGTTCTCCGCCTCATTGCGACCAGAAGCCTCACATCCTTTGAAAAGTCGAGAGGTCCGCAGAGATCAATGCTTCCAAAGGAGACGATGCCTGACTCCTCTTGCAAATGGATAGGAGTCCCAGGATCCCTGTGGCACGTGGAAAGGGACCCTGGGTCTCCCGCTTCACGTGGAGACGCGTCCCAATTGCCATGCCAAGACTCGAGGAGAATCCCGAAGTGTCCCTCGCACGTAGGCATAAGTCCTGACGTCGCTGAACAAACACGTGTCTGGAAGTCCCTCCCCTTCGTAAGTCGAGAATATACCCCAGGTTCCGGCCGCAACTCGAGAAAAACCATGAGACTTCCCCCTCGCCGCGAGATGAGGCCCGATTCCCCTGCACTGCGTGCAGAGCAATTCCGTGTTCCACATCAAACGAGAAAAAAGCCTTGATTTCCTTGATGGCACTCGAGAGAAAAGCCAAGATCACAGTCTCAAGTCTAGAGGGATCCTGAGGTCACTGTAGCAACACGAAAGAGCTCCGTGTACCCCAAATCAACTCGAGATGAGAGCTTAGTCCCTGGCTTCGACTGAAGAGGAATACCAACTTTCCACAAGCACCTCAAGAGGAGGCTTCTCTCATCTACAGGTATGTGAGAGGGACCCTTAGTTTGTGGCCTCAAGTTGAATGGACACCGAGATGCTCTGACTCGAAGTAAGGCCGGATATCCCTGCAGTGAAATGAATGCAGGCTCGTGTTGCATCTCCCAAGACGAAGGGATGTCTGAATCCCCTGTGGAGACGACAGAGAAAGACCTAGTCCTCCGCCTCATCGCGACCGGAGGCCTCACATCCTTTGAGAACTTGAGAGGTCTGCGGAGATCAATGATTCTAAAGGAGACGATGCCTGACTCCTCTTGCAAATAGATAGGAGTCCCAGGATCCCTGTGGCACGTGGAAAGGGACCCTGGGTCTCCCGCCTCACGTGGAGACGCGTCCCAATCGCCATGCCAAGACTCGAGGAGAATACCGAGGTGTCCCTCACACCTAGGCAGGAGTCCTGATGTCGCTGAACAAACACGTGTCTGGAAGGGCCCTCCCCGTCGTAATCGAGAATATACCCCAGGTTCCGGCCACAACTCGAGAAAAACCATGAGACTTCCCCCTAGCCGCGAGATGAGGCCCGATTCCCCTGCACTGCGTGCAGAGCAATTCCGTGTTCCACATCAAACGTAAACGGAGCCTTGATTTCCTTGATGGCACTCCAGAGAAAACCCAAGATCACTGTCTCAAGTCTAGAGGGATCCTGAGGTCACTGGAGCAACATGAAAGGGCTCCGTGGACCCCAAATCAACTCGTGATGAGAGCCTAATCCCTGGCTTCGACTCAAGAGGAATACCAACTTTCCACAAGCACCTCAAGAGGAGGCTTCCTTCAGCTACAAGTATGTGAGAGGGACCCTGAGTTTGTGGCCTCAAGTGGAATGGACACCGAGATCTCTGACTCGAAGTTAGGCCAGATATCCCTGCATTGAATTGAATGTAGGCTCGTCTTGCATCTCCCAAGACGAAGGGATGTCTGAATCCCCTGTGGAGACCACAGTTAAAGACCTAGTTCTCCGCCTCATCGCGACCGGAGGCCTCACATCCTTTGAAAACTCGAGAGGTCCGCGGAGATAAATGCTTCCAAAGGAGACGATGCCTGAGTCCTCTTGAAAATGGATAGGAGTCCCAGGATCCCTGTGGCACGTGGAAAGGGACACTGGGTCTCCTGCCTCACGTGGAGACGCGTCCCAATTGCCATGCCAAGACTCGAGGAGAATCCGGAGGTGTCCCTCGCACCTAGGCAGGAGTCCTGACATCACTGAACAAACACGTGTCTGGAAGGGCCCTCCCCGTCGTAACTCGAGAATATACCCCAGATTCCGGCCGCAACTTGAGGAAAACCATGAGACTTCCCCCTCGCCACGAGATGAAGCCCGATTCCCCTGCAATGCCTGCAGAGCAATTCCGTGTTCCACATCAAACATGAAAGGAGCCTTGATTTCCTTGATGGCACTCCAGAGAAAACCCAAGATGACTGTCTCATGTCTAGAGGGATCCTGAGGTCACTGGAGCAACATGAAAGGGCTCCGTGGACCCCAAATCAACTCGAGATGAGAGCTTAGTCCCTGGCTTCGACTCAAGAGGAATACCAACTTTCCACAAGCACCTCAAGAGGAGGCTTCTCTCAGCTACAGGTATATGAGAGGGACCCTGAGTTTGTGTCCTCAAGTGGAATGGACACTGAGATGCTCTGACTCGAAGTAAGGCCGGATATCCCTGCAGTGAATTGAATGCAGGCTCGTCTTGCATCTACCAAGACGAAGGGATGTCTGAATCCCCTGTGGAGGCCGTAGAGATAGACCTAGTTCTCCGCCTCATCGCGACCGGAGGCCTCACATCCTTTGAAAACTCGAGAGGTCCGCGGAGATCAATGCTTCCAAAGGAGACGATGCCTGACTCCTCTTGAAAATGGATAGGAGTCCCAGGATCCCTGTGGCACGTGGAAAGGGACCCTGGGTCTCCCGCCTCACGTGGAGACGCGTCCCAATTGCCATGCCAAGAATCGAAGAGAATCCCGAGGTGTCCCTCGCACTTAGGCAGGAGTCCTGACGTCGCTGAACAAACACGAGTCTGGAAGGGCCCTCCACGTCGTAAATCGAGAATATACCCCAGGTTCCGGCCGCAACTCGAGAAAAAACATGAGACTTCACCCTCGCCGCGAGATGAGGCCCGATTCCCCTGCCCTGCATGCAGAGCAATTCCGTGTTCCACATCAAACGTGAAAGGAGCCTTGATTTCCTTGATGGCACTCCAGAGAAAACCCAAGATCACTGTCTCAAGTCTAGAGGGATCCTGAGGTCACTGGAGCAACAGGAAAGGGCTCCGTGGACCCCAAATCAACCTGAGATGAGAGCTTAGTCCCTGGCTTCTACTCAAGAGGAATACCAACTTTCCACAAGCACCTCAAGAGGAGGTTCTCTCAGCTACAGGTATGTGAGAGGGACCCTGAGTTTGTGGCCTCAAGTAGAATGGACACCGAGATGCTCTGACTCGAAATAAGCCCGGATATCCCTGCAGTGAATTGAATGCAGGCTCGTATTGCAACTCCGAAGACGAAGGGATGACTGAATCCCCTGTGGAGACCACAGAGAAAGACCTAGTCCTCCGCCTCATCGCGACCGGAGACCTCACATCCTTTGAAAACTCGAGAGGTCCGCGGAGATCAATGCTTCCAAAGGAGACGATGCCTGACTCCTCTTGAAAATGGATAGGAGTCCCAGGATCCCTGTGCCACGTGGAAAGGGACCCTGGGTCTCCCGCCTCACGTGGACACGCGACCCAATTGCCATGTCAAGACTTGAGAAGAATCCCGAGGTGTCCCTAGCACCTAGGCAGGAGTCCTGACGTCGCTGAACAAACACGTGTCTGGAAGGGCCCTCCCCGTCGTAACTCAAGAATATACAACAGGTTCCGGCCGCAACTCGAGAAAAACCATCAGACTTCCCACTCGCCGTGAGAAGAGGCCCGATTCCCCTGCACTGC
This sequence comes from Dama dama, assembly GCF_033118175.1. NCBI lineage: Eukaryota > Metazoa > Chordata > Mammalia > Artiodactyla > Cervidae > Dama > Dama dama. Next base: position 4,099,831 of record NC_083697.1, on the reverse strand, counting down.
GTGCAGAGCAATTGCGTGTTCCACATCAAAAGTGAAAGGAACCTTGATTTCCTTGATGGCACTCCAGAGAAAACCCAAGACCACTGTCTAAATTCTAGAGGGATCCTGAGGTCACTGGAGCAACACGAAAGGGCTCCGTGGACCCCAAATCAACTCGAGATGAGAGCTTAGTCCCTGGCTTCGACTCAAGAGGAATACCAACTTTCCACAACCACCTCAAGAGGAGGCTTTTCTCAGCTACAGGTATGTGAGAGGGACCCTGAGTTTGTGGCCTCAAGTGAAATGGACACCGAGATGCTCTGACTCGAAGTACGGCCGGATATCCCTGCAGTGAATTGAATGCAGGCTCGTCTTGCATCTCCCAAGACGAAGCGATGTCTGAATCCCCTGTGGAGACCACAGAGAAAGACCTAGTCCTCCGCCCCATCGCGACCGGAGGCCTCACATCCTTTGAAAACTCGAGAGGTCCGCGGAGATCAATGCTTCCAAAGGAGATGATGCCTGACTCCTCTTGAAAATGGATAGGAGTCCCAGGATCCCTGTGCCACGTGGAAAGGGACCCTGGGTCTCCCGCCTCACGGGGAGACGCGTCCCAATTGCCATGCTAAGACTCGAGGAGAATCCCGAGGTGTCCCTCGCACCTAGGCAGGAGTCCTGACGTCGCTGAACAAACACGTGTCAGGAAGGGCCCTCCCCGTCGTAACTCGAGAATATACCCCAGTTTCTGGCCGCAACTCGAGAAAAAGCATGAGACTTCCCCCTCGCCGCGAGATGAGGCCTGATTCCCCTGCACTGCGTGCAGAGCAATTCCGTTTTCCACATCAAACGTGAAAGGAGCCTTGATTTCCTTGATGGCACTCCAGAGAAAATCCAAGATAACTGTCTGAAGTCTAGAGGGATCCTGAGGTCACTGGAGCAAAACGAAAGGGCTCCGTGGACCCCAAATCAACTCGAGATGAGAGCTTAGTCCCTGGCTTCGACTCAAGAGGAATACCAACTTTCCACAAGCACCTCAAGAGGAGGCTTCTCTCAGCTACAGGTATGTGAGAGGGACCCTGAGTTTGTGGCCTCAAGTGGAATGAACACCGAGATGCTCTGACTCAAAGTAAGGACGGATATCCCTGCAGTGAATTGAATGCAGGCTCGTCTTGCATCTCCAAGACGAAGGGATGTCTGCATCCCCTGTGGAGACCAGAGAGAAAGACCTAGTTCCCCGCCTCATCGCTGACGGAGGCCTCACATCCTTTGAAAACTCGAGAGGTCCGCGAGATCAATGCTTCCAAAGGAGAAGATGCCTGACTCCTCTTGAAAATGGATAGGAGTCCCAGGATCCCTGTGGCACGTGGAAAGGGACCCTGGGTCTCCCGCCTCACGTGGAGACGCGTCCCAATTGCCATGCCAAGACTCGAGGAGAATCCCGAGGTGTCCCTCGCACCTAGGAAGGAGTCCTGACGTCGCTGAACAAACACGTGTCTGGAAGGGCCCTCCCCGTCGTAACACGAGAATATACCCCAGGTTCCGGCCGCAACTCGAGAAAAACCATGCGACTTCCCCCTCGCCGCGAGATGAGGCCCGATTTACCTGCGCTGCATGCAGAGCAATTCCGTGTTCCACATCAAACGTGAAAGGAGCCTTGATTTCCTTGATGGCACTCCAGAGAAAACCCAAGATCACTGTCTCAAGTCTAGAGGGATCCTGAGGTCACTGGAGCAACACGAAAGGGCTCCGTGGACCCCAAATCAACTCGAGATGAGAGCTTAGTCCCTGGCTTCGACTCAAGAGGAATACCATCTTTCCACAAGCACCTCAAGAGGAGGCTTCTCTCAGCTACAGGTATGTGAGAGGGACCCTGAGTTTGTGGCCTCAAGTGGAATGGACACCGAGATGCTCTGAATAGAAGTAAGGCCGGATATCCCTGCAGTGAATTGAATGCAGGCTCGTCTTGCATCTCCCAAGACGAAGGGATGTCTGCATCCCCTGTGGAGGCCACAGAGAAAGACCTAGTTCTCCGCCTCATCGCGACCGGAGGCCTCACATCATTTGAAAACTCGAGAGGTCCGCGGAGATCAATGCTTCCAAAGGAGACGAAGCCTGACTCCTCTTGAAAATGGATAGGAGTCCCAGGATCCATGTGGCACGTGGAAAGGGACCCTGTGTCTCCCGCCCCACGTGGAGACGCGTCCCAATTGCCATGCCAAGACTCGGGGAGAATCCCGAGGTGTCCCTCGCACCTAGGCAGGAGTCCAGATGTCGCTGAACAAACACGTGTCTGGAAGGGCCCTCCCCGTCGTAACTCGAGAATATACCCCAGGTTCCGGCCTAAACTCGAGAAAAACCATGAGACTTCAACCTCGCCCCAAGATGAGGCACGATTTCCCTGCACTGCATGCAGAGCAATTCCGTGTTCCACATCAAACGTGAAAGGAGCCTTGATTTCCTTGATGGCACTCCAGAGAAAACCCAAGATCACTGTCTCAAGTCTAGAGGGATCCTGAGGTCACTGGAGCAATACGAAAATGCTCCGTGAACCCTAAATCAACTCGAGATGAGAGCTTAGTCCCCACCTTCGACTCAAGAGGAATACCAGCTTTCCACAAGCACCTCAAGAGAAGGCTTCTCTCAGCTACAGGTATGTGAGAGGGACCCTGAGTTTGTGGCCTCCAGTGGAATGGACACCGAGATGCTCTGACTCGAAGTAAGGCCGGATATCCTTGCAGTGAATTGAATGCAGGCTCGTCTTGCATCTCCAAAGACGAAGGGATGTCTGATTCCCCTGTGGAGACCACAGAGAAAGACCTAATTCTCTGCCTCATCGCGACCGGAGGCCTCACATCCTTTGAAAACTCGAGAGGTCCGCGGAGATCAATGCTTTCAAAGGAGACGATGCCTGACTCCTCTTGAAAATGGATGGGAGTCCCAGGATCCCTGTGGCACGTGGAAAGGGACCCTGGGTCTCCCGCATCACGTGGAGACGCGTCCCAATTGCAATGCCAAGACTCGAGGAGAATCCCGAGGTGTCCCTCGCACCTAGGCAGGAGTCCTGACGTTGCTGAGCAAACACGTGTCTGGAAGGGCCCTCCCCGTCGTTACTCGAGAATATACCCCAGGTTCCGGCCGCAACTCGAGAAAAACCATGAGACTTCTCCCTCGCCGCGAGATGAGGCCCGATTCCCCTGCACTGTGTGCAGAGCAATTCCGTGTTCCACATCAAACGAGAAAGGAGCCTTGATTTCCTTGATGGCACTCCAGAGAAACCCCAAGATCACTGTCTCAAGTCTAGAGGGATCCTGAGGTCACTGTAGCAAGACGAAAGGGCTCCGTGGACCCCAAATCAACTCGAGATGAGAGCTCAGTCCCTGGCTGCGACTCAAGTGGAATACCAACTTTCCACAAGCACCTCAAGAGGAGGCTTGTCTCAGCTACAGGAATGTGAGAGGGACCCTGAGTTTTTGGCCTCAAGTGGAATGGACACCGAGAAGCTCTGACTCGAAGTAAGGCCGGATATCCCTGCAGTGAATTGAATGCAGGCTCGTCTTGCATCTCCCAAGACGAAGGGATGTCTGCATCCCCTGTGGAGACCACAGAGAAAGACCTAGTTCTCCGCCTCATCGCGACCGGAGGCCTCACATCATTTGAAAACTCGAGAGGTCCGCGGAGATCAATGCTTCCAAAGGAGACGAAGCCTGACTCCTCTTGAAAATGGATAGGAGTCCCAGGATCTATGTGGCACGTGGAAAGGGACCCTGGGTCTCCCGCCCCACGTGGAGACGCGTCCCAATTGCCATGCCAAGACTCGAGGAGAATCCCGAGGTGTCACTCGCACCTAGGCAGGAGTCCACATGTCGCTGAACAAACACGTGTCTGGAAGGGCCCTCCCCGTCGTAACTCGAGAATATACCCCAGGTTCCGGCCTAAACTCGAGAAAAACCATGAGACTTCACCCTCGCCCCTAGATGAGGCACGATTTCCCTGCACTGCATGCAGAGCAATTCCGTGTTCCACATCAAACGTGAAAGGAGCCTTGATTTCCTTGATGGCACTCCAGAGAAAACCCAAGATCACTGTCTCAAGTCTAGAGGGATCCTGAGGTCACTGGAGCAATACGAAAATGCTCCGTGGACCCTAAATCAACTCGAGATGAGAGCTTAGTCCCCACCTTCGACTCAAGAGGAATACCAGCTTTCCACAAGCACCTCAAGAGAAGGCTTCTCTCAGCTACAGGTATGTGAGATTGACCCTGAGTTTGTGGCCTCAAGTGGAATGGACACCGAGATGCTCTGACTCGAAGTAAGGCCGGATATCCTTGCAGTGAATTGAATGCAGGCTCGTCTTGCATCTCCCAAGACGAAGGGATGTCTGATTCCCCTGTGGAGACCACAGAGAAAGACCTAATTCTCTGCCTCATCGCGACCGGAGGCCTCACATCCTTTGAAAACTCGAGAGGTCCGCGGAGATCAATGCTTTCAAAGGAGACGATGCCTGACTCCTCTTGAAAATGGATGGGAGTCCCAGGATCCCTGTGGCACGTGGAAAGGGACCCTGGGTCTCCCGCCTCACGTGGAGACGCGTCCCAATTGCCATGCCAAGACTCGAGGAGAATCCCGAGGTGTCCCTCGCACCTAGGCAGGAGTCCTGACGTCGCTGAGCAAACACGTGTCTGGAAGGGCCCTCCCCGTCGTTACTCGAGAATATACCCCAGGTTCCGGCCGCAACTCGAGAAAAACCATGAGACTTCTCCCTCGCCGCGAGATGAGGGCCGATTCCCCTGCACTGGGTGCAGAGCAATTCCGTGTTCCACATCAAACGTGAAAGGAGCCTTGATTTCCTTGATGGCACTCCAGAGAAAACCCAAGATCACTGTCTCAAGTCTAGAGGGATCCTGAGGTCACTGGAGCAACACGAAAGGGCTCCGTGGACCCCAAATCAACTCGAGATGAGAGCTTAGTCCCTGGCTTCAACTCAAGAGGAATACCAACTTTCCACAAGCACCTCAAGAGGAGGCTTCTCTCAGCTACAGGTATGTGAGAGGGACCCTGAATTTGTGGCCTTAAGTGGAATGGACACCGAGATGCTCTGACTCGAAGTAAGGCCGGATATCCCTGCAGTGAATTGAATGCAGGCTCGCCTTGCCTCTCCCAAGACGAAGGGTTGTCTGAATCCCCTGTGGAGACCACAGAGAAAGACCTAGTCCTCCGCCTCATCGCGACCGGAGGCCTCACATCCTTTGAAAACTCGAGAGGTCCGCGGAGATCAATGCTTCCAAAGGAGACGATGCCTGACTCCTCTTGAAAATGGATAGGAGTCCCAGGATCCCTGCGGCACGTGGAAAGGGACCCTGGGTCCCCCGCCTCACGTGGAGACGCGTCCCAATTGCCATGCGAAGACTCGAGGAGAATCCCGAGGTGTCCCTCGCACCTAGGCAGGAGTGCTGTCGTCGCTGAACAAACACGTGTCTGGAAGGGCCCGCCCCGTAGTAACTCGAGAATGTACCCCAGGTTCCGGCCGCAACTCGAGAAAAACCATGAGACTTCCCCCTCGCCGCGAGATGAGGCCCGATTCCCCTGCACTGCATGCAGAGCAATTCCGTGTTCCACATCAAACGTGAAAGGAGCCTTGATTTCCTTGATGGCACTCCAGAGAAACCCCAAGATCACTGTCTCAAGTCTAGAGGGATCCTGAGGTCACTGTAGCAAGACGAAAGGGCTCCGTGGACCCCAAATCAACTCGAGATGAGAGCTCAGTCCCTGGCTGCGACTCAAGTGGAATACCAACTTTCCACAAGCACCTCAAGAGGAGGCTTGTCTCAGCTACAGGAATGTGAGAGGGACCCTGAGTTTTTGGCCTCAAGTGGAATGGACACCGAGAAGCTCTGACTCGAAGTAAGGCCGGATATCCCTGCAGTGAATTGAATGCAGGCTCGTCTTGCATCTCCAAAGACGAAGGGATGTCTGAATCCCCAGTGGAGACCACAGAGAAAGACCTAGTTCTCTGCCTCATCGCGACCGGAGGCCTCACATCCTTTGAAAACTCGAGAGGTCCGCGGAGATCAATGCTTCCAAAGGAGACGATTCTTGAGTCCTCTTGGAAATGGATAGGATTCCCCGGATCCCTGTGGCAAGTGCAAAGGGACCCTGGGTCCCCCGCCTCACGTGGAGACGCGACCCAAATGCCATTCCAAGACTCTAGGAGAATCCCGAGTTGTCCCTCGCACCTAGGCAGGAGTCCTGACGTCGCTGAACAAACACGTCTCGGAACAAACACGTCTCTGGAAGGGCCCTCCCCGTCGTAACTCGAGAATATACCACAGGTTCCGGCCGCAACTCGAGAAAAACCATGAGACTTCCCCCTCGCCGCGAGATGAGGCCCGATTCCCCTGCACTGCGTACAGAGCAATTCCGTGTTCCACATCAAACGTGAAAGGAGCCTTGATTTCCTTGATGGCACTCCAGGGAAAACCCAAGATCACTGTCTCAAGTCTAGAGGGATCCTGAGGTCACTGGAGCAACATGAAAGGGCTCCGTGGACCCCAAGTCAACTCGAGATGAGAGCTTAGTCCTTGGCTTCTACTCAAGAGGAACACCAGCTTTCCACAAGCACCTCAAGAGGAGGCTTCTCTCAGCTACAGGTATGTGACAGGGACCCTGATTTTGTGGCCTCAAGTGGAATGGACACCGAGATGCTCTGACTTGAAGTAAGGCCGGATATCCCTGCAGTGAATTGAATGCAGGCTCGTCTTGCATCTCCCAAGACGAAGGGATGTCTGAATCCCCTGTGGAGACCACAGAGAAAGACCTAGTCCTCCGCCTCAACGCGACCGGAGGACTCACATCCTTTGAAAACTCGAGAGGTCTGCGGAGATCAATGCTTCCAAAGGAGACAATGCCTGACTCCTCTTCAAAATGGATAGGAGTCCTAGGATCCCTGTGGGACGTGGAAAGGGACCCTGGGTCCCCCGCCTCACGTGGAGACGCGTCCCAAATGCCATGCCAAGACTCGAGGAGAATCCCGAGGTGTCCCTCGCACCTAGGCAGGAGTCCTGACGTCGCTGAGCAAACACGTTTCTGGAAGGGCCCTCCCCGTCGTAACTCGAGAATATACCCCAGGTTCCGGCCGCAACTCGAGAAAAACAATGAGACTTCAAATTCGCCGCGAGATAAGGCCCAATTCCCCTGCACTGCGTGCAGAGCAATTCCGTGTTCCACATCAAACATGATGGGAGCCTTGATATCCTTGATGGCACTCCAGAGAAAACCCAAGATCACTGTCTCAAGTCTAGAGGGATCCTGAGGTCACTGGAGCAACACGAAAGGGCTCCGTGGAAACCAAGTCAACTCGAGATGATAGCTTAGTCCCCGGCTTCGACTCAAGAGGAATACCAACTTTCCACAAGCACCTCAAGACGAGGCTTCTCTCAGCTACAGTTATGTGAGAGGGACCCTGATTTTGTGGCCTCAAGTGGAATGGACACTGAGATGCTCTGACTCGAGGTAAGGCCGAATATCCCTGCAGTGAATTGAATGCAGGCTCGGCTTCCATTTCCCAAGACGAAGGGATGTCTGAATCCCCTGTGGAGACCACAGAGAAAGACCTAGTTCTCCACCTCATCGCGACCGGAGGCCTCACATCCTTTGAAAACTCGAGAGGCTCGCGGAGATCAATGCTTCCAAAGGAGACGATGCCTGACTCCTCTTGAAAATGGGTAGGAGTCCCAGGATCTGTGTGGCACGTGGAAAGGGACCCTGGGTCTCCCGCCTCACGTGGAGACGCGTCCCAATGGCAATGCCAAGACTCGAGGAGAATCCCGAGGTGTCCCTGGCACCTAGGCAGGAGTCCTGACATCGCTGAACAAACACGTGTCTAAAAGGGCCCTCCCCGTCGTAACTCGATAATATACCCCAGGTTCCGGCCACAACTCGAGAAAAACCATGAGACTTCCCACTCGCTGTGAGGTGAGGCCCGATTCCCCTGCACTGCGTGCACAGCAATTCCGTGTTCCACATCAAACGAGAAAAAAGCCTTGATTTCCTTGATGGCACTCCAGAGAAAACCCAAGATCACTGTCTCAAGTCTAGAGGGATCCTGAAGTCACTGTAGCAACACGAAAGGGCTCTGTGTACCCCAAATCAACTCCAGATGAGAGCTTAGTCCCTGGCTTCGACTCAAGAGGAATACCAACTTTCCACAAGCACCTCAAGAGGAGGCTTCTCTCAGCTACAGGTATGTGAGAGGGACCTTGAGTTTGTGGCCTCAAGTGGAATGGACACCGAGAAGCTCTGACTCGAAGTTAGGCCGGATATCCCTGCAGTGAATTGAATGCAGGCTCGTCTTGCATCTCCCAAGACGAAGGGATGTCTGAATCCCCTGTGGAGACCTCAGAGAAAGACCGAGTTCTCCGCCTCATCGCGACCGGAGGCCTCACATCCTTTGAAAACTCGAGAGGTCCTTGGAGATCAATGCTTCCAAAGGAGACGATGCCTGACTCCGCTTGAAAATGGATAGGAGTCCCAGGATCCCTGTGGCACGTCGAAAGGGACCCTGGGTCTCCCGCCTCACGTGGAGACGCGTCCCAATTGCCATGCCAAGACTCGAGGAGAATCCCGAGGTGTCCCTCGCACCTAGGCAGGAGTCCTGACGTCGCTGAACAAACACGTGTCTAGAAGGGCCCTCCCCGTCGTAACTCGAGAATATACCCCAGGTTCCGGCCGCAACTCGAGAAAAACCATGAGATTTCCCCCTCGCCGTGAGATGAGGCCCGATTCCCCTGCACTGCGTGCAGCACAATTCCGTGTTCCACATCAAACGTGAAAGGAGCCTTGATTTCCTTGATGGCACTCCAGAGAAAACCCAAGATCACTGTCTCAAGTCTAGAGGGATCCTGAGGTCACTGGAGCAACACGAAATTTCCCCTTAGACCCCAAATCAACTCGAGATGAGAGCTTAGTCCCTGGCTTCGACTCAAGTGGAATACCAACTTTCCACAAGCACCTCAAGAGGAGGCTTCTCTCAGCTACAGGTATGTGAGAGGGACCCTGAGTTTGTGGCCTCAAGTGGAATGGACACCGAGATGCTCTGACTCGAAGTAAGGCCGGATATCCCTGTAGTGAATAGAATGCAGGCTCGTCTTGCATCTCCGAAGACGAAGGGATGTCTGAATCCCCTGTGGAGACGACAGAGAAAGACCTAGTCCTCCGCCTCATCGCGACCGGAGACATCACATCCTATGAAAAATCGAGAGGTCTGCGGAGATCAATGCTTCCAAAAGAGACAATGCCTGACTCCTCTTGAAAATGGATAGGAGTCCCAGGATCCATCTGGCACGTGGAGAGGGACCCTGGGTCTCCCGCCTCACGTGGAGACGCGTCCCAATTGCCATGCCAAGACTCGAGGAGAATCCCGAGGTGTCCCTCGCACCTAGGCAGGAGTCCTAACGTCGCTGAGCCAACACGTTTCTGGAAGGGCCCTCCCCGTCGTAACTCGAGAATATACCCCAGGTTCCGGCCGCAACTCGAGAAAAACAATGAGACTTCAAATTCGCCGCGAGATAAGGCCCAATTCCCCTGCACTGCGTGCAGAGCAATTCCTTGTTCCACATCAAACATGATGGGAGCCTTGATTTCCTTGATGGCACTCCAGAGAAATCCCAAGATCACTGTCTCAAGTCTAGAGGGATCCTGAGGTCACTGGAGCAACACGAAAGGGCTCCGTGGAAACCAAGTCAACTCGAGATGAGAGCTTAGTCCCCGGCTTCGACTCAAGTGGAATACCAACTTTCCACAAGCACCTCAAGAGGAGGCTTCTCTCAGCTACAGGTATGTGAGAGGGACCTTGAGTTTGTGGCCTCAAGTGGAATGAACACCGAGAAGCTCTGACTCGAAGTTAGGCCGGATATCCCTGCAGTGAATTGAATGCAGGCTCTTCTTGCATCTCCCAAGACGAAGGGATGTCTGAATCCCATGTGGAGACCACAGAGAAAGACCTAGTTCTCCGCCTCATCGCGACCGGAAGTCTCACATCCTTTGAAAACTCGAGAGGTCCGGGGAGATCAATGCTTCCAAAGGAGACGATGCCTGACTCCTCTTGAAAATGGATAGAAGTCCCAGGATCCGTGTGGGACGTGGAAAGGGACCCTGGTCCTCCCGCCTCACGTGGAGACGCGTCCCAATTGCCTTGCCAAGACTCGAGGAGAATCCCGAGGTGTCCCTCGCACCTAGGCAGGAGTCCTGACTTCGCTGAGCAAACACGTGTCTGGAAGGGCCCTCCCTGTCGTAACTCGAGAATATACCCCAGGTTCCGGCCTCAACTCCAGAAAAACCATGAGACTTCCAACTCGCCGGGAGATGAGGCTCAATTCCCCTGCACTGCGTGCAGAGCAATTCCGTGTTCCACATCAAACATGATGGGAGCCTTGATTTCCTTGATGGCACTCCAAAGAAAACCCAAGATCACTGTCTCAAGTCTAGAGGGATCCTGAGGTCACTGTAGCAATATGAAAGGGCTCCGTGGACGCCAAATCAACTCGAGATGAGAGCTTCGTCCCTGGCTTCGAATCAAGAGGAATACCAACTTTCCACAAGCACCTCAAGAGGAGGCTTCTCTCAGCTACAGGTATGTGAGAGGGACCCTGAGTTTGTGGCCTCAAGTGGAATGGACACCGAGATGCTCTGACTCGAGGTAAGGCCGAATATCCCTGCAGTGAATTGAATGCAGGCTCGTCTTGCATCTCCCAAGACGAAGGGATGTCTGAATCCCCTGTGGAGACCACAGAGAAAGACCTAGTTCTCCACCTCATTGAGCCCGGAGTCCTCACATCCTTTGAAAACTCGAGAGGTCCGGGGAGATCAATGCTTCCAAAGGAGAAGATGCCTGACTCCTCTTGAAAATGGATAGGAGTCCCAGGATCCGTGTGGCACGTGGAAAGGGACCCTGGGTCTCCCGCCTCACGTGGAGACGCGTCCCAATGGCAATGCCAAGACTCGAGGAGAATCCCGAGGTGTCCCTGGCACCTAGGCAGGCGTCCTGACGTCGCTGTGCAAACACGTGTCTGGAAGGGCCCTCCCCGTAGTAACTTGAGAATGTACCCCAGGTTCCGGCCGCAACTCGAGAAAAATCATGAGACTTCCCCCTCGCCGCGAGATGAGGCCCGATTCCCCTGCACTGCGTGCAGAGCAATTCCGTGTTCCACATCAAACGTGAAAGGAGCCTTGATTTCTTTGATGGCACTCCAGAGAAAACCCAAGATCACTGTCTCAAGTCTAGAGAGATCCTGAGGTCACTGGAGCAACAGGAAAGGGCTCCATGGACCCTAAATCAACTCGAGATGAGAGCTTAGTCCCTGGCTTCGACTCAAGGGGAATACCAACTTTCCACAAGCACCTCAAGAGGAGGCTTCTCTCAGCTACAGGTATGTGAGAGGGACCCTGAGTTTGTGGCCTCAAGTAGAATGGACACCGAGATGCTCTGACTCGAAGTAAGGCCGGATATCCCTGCAGTGAATTGAATGCAGGCTCGTCTTGCATCTCCCAAGACGAAGGGGTGTCTGAATCCCTTGTGGAGACCACAGAGAAAGACCTAGTTCTCCGCTACATCGCGACCGGAGGCCTCACATCCTTTGAAAACTCGAGAGGTCCGGGGAGATCAATGCTTCAAAAGGAGACGATGCCTGACTCTTCTTGAAAATGGATAGGAGTCTCAGGATCCCTTTGGCACGTGGAAAGAGACACTGGGTCTTCCGCCTCACGTGGAGACCCGTCCCAATTGCCATGCCAAGACTCGACGAGTATCCCGAGGTGTCCCTCGCACCTAGGCAGGAGTCCTGACTTCGCTGAACAAACACGTGTCTGGAAGGGCCCTCCCCGTAGTAACTTTAGAATGTACACCAGGTTCCGGCCGCAACTCGAGAAAAACCATGAGACATCCCCCTCGCCGCGAGATGTGGTCCGGTTCCCCTGCACAGCGTGCAGAGCAATTCCGTGTTCCACATCAAACATGATGGGAGCCTTGATTTCCTTGATGGCACTCCAGAGAAAACCCAAGATCACTGTCTCAAGTCTAGAGGGATCCTGAGGTCACTGGAGCAACAGGAAAGGGCTCCGTGGACCCTAAATCAACTCGAGATGAGAGCTTAGTCCCTGGCTTCGACTCAAGGGTCATACCAACTTTCCACAAGCACCTCAAGAGGAGGCTTCTCTCAGCTACAAGTATGTGAGAGGGACCCTGAGTTTGTGGCCTCAAGTGGAATTGACACGGAGATGCTCTGACTCGAAGTAAGGCCGGATATCCCTGCAGTGAATTGAATGCAGGCTCACCTTGCATCTCCCAAGACGAAGGGTTGTCTGAATCCCCTGTGGAGACTACAGAGAAAGACCTAGTTCTCCGCCTCATCGCGACCGGAGGCCTCACATCCTTTGAAAACCCGAGAGGTACGCGGAGATCAATGCTTCCAAAGGAGACGATGCCTGACTCCTCTTGAAAATGGATAGGAGTCCCAGGATCCCTGTGGCACGTGGAAAGGGACCCTGAGTCTCCTGCCTCACGTGGAGACGCCTCCCAATTGCCATGCCAAGACTCGAGGAGAATCCCGAGGTGTCCATCCCACCTAGGCAGGAGTGCTGACGTCGCTGAACAAACACGTGTCTAAAAGGGCCCTCCCCGTAGTAACTCGAGAATATACCCCAGGTTCCGGCCGCAACTCGAGAAAAACCATGAGAATTCCCCCTCGCCGCGAGATGAGGCCCGATTCCCCTGCACAGCGTGCAGAGCAATTCCGTGTTCCACATCAAACGTGAAAGGAGCCTTGATTTCCTTGATGGCACTCCAGAGAAAACCCAAGATCACTGTCTCAAGTCTAGAGGGATCCTGAGGTCACTGGAGCAACAGGAAAGGGCTCCGTGGACCCCAAATCAACTCGAGATGAGAGCTTAGTCCCTGGCTTCGACTCAAGAGGAATACCAACTTTCCACAAGCACCTCAAGAGGAGGCTTCTCTCAGCTACAGGTATGTGAGAGGGACCCTGAGTTTGTGGCCTCAAGTGGAATGGACATCGAGATGCTCTGACTCGAAGTAAGGCCGGATATCCCTGCAGTGAATTGAATGCAGGCTCGACTTGCGTCTCCCAAGATGAAGGGATGTCTGAATCCCCTGTGGAGACAACAGAGAAGGAACTAGTCCTCCGCCTAATCGCGAGCGGAGGCCTCACATCCTTTGAAAACTCAAGAGGTCCGCGGAGATCAATACTTCCAAAGGAGACGATGCCTGACTCCTCTTGAAATGAATAGGAATCCCAGGATCCTGTGGCACGTGGAAAGGGACACTGGGTCTCCCGCCTCATGTGGAGACGCGTCCCAATTGCCATGCCAAGCCTCGGGGAGATACCGAGGTGTCCATCGAACGTAGGCATTGGTTCTGACGTCGCTGAACAAACACGTGTCTGGAAGGGCACCCCAGTCGTAACTCGAACATATACCCCAGGTTCCGGCCGCAACTCGAGAAAAACAATGAGACTTCAAATTCGCCGCGAGATAAGGCCCAATTCCCCTGCACTGCGTGCAGAGCAATTCCGTGTTCCACATCAAACATGATGGGAGCCTTGATTTCCTTTATGGCACTCCAGAGAAAACCCAAGATCACTGTCTCAAGTCTAGAGGGATCCTGAGGTCACTGGAGCAACACGAAAGGGCTCCGTGGACCCCAAATCAACTCGAGATGAGGGCTTAGTCCCCGGCTTCGACTCAAGAGGAATACCAACTTTCCACAAGCACCTCAAGAGGAGGCTTCTCTCAGCTACAGGTATGTGAGAGGGACCTTGAGTTTGTGGCCTCAAGTGGAATGGACACCGAGAAGCTCTGACTCGAAGTTAGGCCGGATATCCCTGCAGTGAATTGAATGCAGGCTCGTCTTGCATCTCCCAAGACGAAGGGATGTCTGAATCCCATGTGGAGACCACAGAGAAAGACCTAGTTCTCCGCCTCATCGCGACCGGAAGTCTCACATCCTTTGAAAACTCGAGAGGTCCGGGGAGATCAATGCTTCCAAAGGAGACGATGCCTGACTCCTCTTGAAAATGGATAGAAGTCCCAGGATCCGTGTGGGACGTGGAAAGGGACCCTGGTTCTCCCGCCTCACGTGGAGACGCGTCCCAATTGCCATGCCAAGACTCGAGGAGAATCCCGAGGTGTCCCTCGCACCTAGGCAGGAGTCCTGACTTCGCTGAGCAAACACGTGTCTGGAAGGGCCCTCCCCGTCGTAACTCAAGAATATACCCCAGGTTCCGGCCGCAACTCCAGAAAAACCATGAGACTTCCAACTCGCCGGGAGATGAGGCTCAATTCCCCTGCACTGCGTGCAGAGCAATTCCGTGTTCCACATCAAACATGATGGGAGCCTTGATTTCCTTGATGGCAATCCAGAGAAAACCCAAGATCACTGTCTCAAGTCTAGAGAGATCCTGAGGTCACTGGAGCAACAGGAAAGGGTTCTGTGGACCCCAAATCAACTCGAGATGAGAGCTTAGTCCCTGGCTTCGACTCAAGAGGAATACCAACTTTCCACAAGCACCTCAAGAGGAGGCTTCTCTCAGCTACAGGTATGTGAGAGGGACCCTGAGTTTGTGGCCAAAAGTGGATTGGACATCGAGATGCTCTGACTAGAAGTAAGGCCGGATATCCCTGCAGTGAATTGAATGCAGGCTCGACTTGCATCTCCCAAGACGAAGGGATGTCTGAATCCCCTGTGGAGACAACAGAGAAGGAACTAGTCCTCCGCCTAATCGCGAGCGGAGGCCTCACATCCTTTGAAAACTCGAGAGGTCCGCGGAGATCAATACTTCCAAAGGAGACGATGCCTGACTCCTCTTGAAAATGAATAGGAATCCTAGGATCCTGTGGCACGTGGAAAGGGACACTGGGTCTCTCGCCTCATGTGGAGACGCGTCCCAATTGCCATGCCAAGCCTCGGGGAGATACCGAGGTGTCCATCGAACGTAGGCATTGGTTCTGACGTCGCTGAACAAACACGTGTCTGGAAGGGCCCTCCCCGTCGTAACTCGAGCATATACCCCAGGTTCGGGCCGCAACTCGAGAAAAACCATGAGACTGCCCCCTCGCTGCGAGATGAGGCCCGATTCCCCTACACTGCGTGCAGAGGAATTCCTTGTTCCACTTCAAATGTGAACGGAGCCTTGATTTCCTTGATGGCACTCCAGAGAAAACCCAAGATCACTGTCTCAAGTCTAGAGGGATCCTGAGGTCACTGGAGCAACACGAAAGGGCTCCGTGGACCCCAAATCAACTCGAGATGAGGGCGTAGTCCCTGGCTTCAACTCAAGGGGAATACCAACTTTCCACAAGCACGTCAAGAGGAGGCTTCTCTCAGCTACAGGTATGTGAGAGGGACCATGAGTCTCTGGCCTCAAGTGGAATGGACACCGAGATGCTCTGACTCGAAGTAAGGACAGATATCCCTGCAGTGAATTGGATGCAGGCTCGTCTTCCATCTCCCAAGACGAAGGGATGTCTGAATCCCCTGTGGAGACCACAGAGAAAGACCTAATTCTCGCCACATTGCGACCGGAGTACTCACATCCTTTGAAAACTCGAGAGGTCCGGGGAGATCAATGCTTCCAAAGGAGACGATGCCTGACTCCTCTTGAAAATGGATAGAAGTCCCAGGATCCGTGTGGGACGTGGAAAGGGACCCTGGTTCTCCCGCCTCACGTGGAGACACGTCCCAATTGCCATGCCAAGACTCGAGGAGAATCCCGAGGTGTCCCTCGCACCTAGGCAGGAGTCCTGACTTCGCTGAGCAAACACGTGTCTGGAAGGGCCCTCCCCGTCGTAACTCGAGAATATACCCCAGGTTCCGGCCGCAACTCCAGAAAAACCATGAGACTTCCAACTCGCCGGGAGATGAGGCTCAATTCCCCTGCACTGCGTGCAGAGCAATTCCGTGTTCCACATCAAACATGATGGGAGCCTTGATTTCCTTGATGTCAATCCAGAGAAAACCCAAGATCACTGTCTCAAGTCTAGAGAGATCCTGAGGTCACTGGAGCAACAGGAAAGGGCTCCATGGACCCTAAATCAACTCGAGATGAGAGCTTAGTCCCTGGCTTCGACTCAAGGGTCATACCAACTTTCCACAAGCACCTCAAGAGGAGGCTTCTCTCAGCTACAAGTATGTGAGAGGGACCCTGAGTTTGTGGCCTCACGTGGAATTGACACGGAGATGCTCTGACTCGAAGTAAGGCCGGATATCCCTGCAGTGAATTGAATGCAGGCTCACCTTGCATCTCCCAAGACGAAGGGATGTCTGAATCCCCTGTGGAGACTACAGAGAAAGACCTAGTTCTCCGCCTCATCGCGACCGGAGGCCTCACATCCTTTGAAAACCCGAGAGGTCCGCGGAGATCAATGCTTCCAAAGGAGAAGATGCCTGACTCCTCTTGAAAATGGATAGGAGTCCCAGGATCCCTGTGGCACGTGGAAAGGGACCCTGAGTCTCCTGCCTCACGTGGAGACGCCTCCCAATTGCCATGCCAAGACTCGAGGAGAATCCCGAGGTGTCCATCCCACCTAGGCAGGAGTGCTGACGTCGCTGAACAAACACGTGTCTGGAAGGGCCCTCCCCGTAGTAACTCGAGAATATACCCCAGGTTCCGGCCGCAACTCGAGAAAAACCATGAGAATTCCCCCTCGCCGCGAGATGTGGTCCGGTTCCCCTGCACAGCGTGCAGAGCAATTCCGTGTTCCACATCAAACGTGAAAGGAGCCTTGATTTCCTTGATGGCACTCCAGAGAAAACCCAAGATCACTGTCTCAAGTCTAGAGGGATCCTGAGGTCACTGGAGCAACAGGAAAGGGTTCTGTGGACCCCAAATCAACTCGAGATGAGAGCTTAGTCCCTGGCTTCGACTCAAGAGGAATACCAACTTTCCACAAGCACCTCAAGAGGAGGCTTCTCTCAGCTACAGGTATGTGAGAGGGACCCTGAGTTTGTGGCCAAAAGTGGATTGGACATCGAGATGCTCTGACTAGAAGTAAGGCCGGATATCCCTGCAGTGAATTGAATGCAGGCTCGACTTGCATCTCCCAAGACGAAGGGATGTCTGAATCCCCTGTGGAGACAACAGAGAAGGAACTAGTCCTCCGCCTAATCGCGAGCGGAGGCCTCACATCCTTTGAAAACTCGAGAGGTCCGCGGAGATCAATACTTCCAAAGGAGACGATGCCTGACTCCTCTTGAAAATGAATAGGAATCCTAGGATCCTGTGGCACGTGGAAAGGGACACTGGGTCTCTCGCCTCATGTGGAGACGCGTCCCAATTGCCATGCCAAGCCTCGGGGAGATACCGAGGTGTCCATCGAACGTAGGCATTGGTTCTGACGTCGCTGAACAAACACGTGTCTGGAAGGGCCCTCCCCGTCGTAACTCGAGCATATACCCCAGGTTCGGGCCGCAACTCGAGAAAAACCATGAGACTGCCCCCTCGCTGCGAGATGAGGCCCGATTCCCCTACACTGCGTGCAGAGGAATTCCTTGTTCCACTTCAAATGTGAACGGAGCCTTGATTTCCTTGATGGCACTCCAGAGAAAACCCAAGATCACTGTCTCAAGTCTAGAGGGATCCTGAGGTCACTGGAGCAACACGAAAGGGCTCCGTGGACCCCAAATCAACTCGAGATGAGGGCTTAGTCCCTGGCTTCAACTCAAGGGGAATACCAACTTTCCACAAGCACGTCAAGAGGAGGCTTCTCTCAGCTACAGGTATGTGAGAGGGACCATGAGTCTCTGGCCTCAAGTGGAATGGACACCGAGATGCTCTGACTCGAAGTAAGGACAGATATCCCTGCAGTGAATTGGATGCAGGCTCGTCTTCCATCTCCCAAGACGAAGGGATGTCTGAATCCCCTGTGGAGACCACAGAGAAAGACCTAATTCTCGCCACATTGCGACCGGAGTACTCACAACCTTTGAAAACTCGAGAGGTCCACGGAGATCAATGCTTCCAAAGGAGACGATGCCTGACTCCTCTTGAAAATGGATAGGAGTCCCAGGATCCCTGTGGCACGTGGAAAGGGACCCTGGGTCTCCCGCCTCACGTGGAGACGCGTCCCCATTGCCCTGACAAGACTCGAGGAGAATCGCGAGGTGTCCTCGCACCTAGGCAGGAGTCCTGACGTCGCTGAACAAACACGTGCCTGGAAGGGCCCTCCCCGTCGTAACAGGAGAATATACCCCAGGTTCCGGCCGCAACTCGAGAAAAACAATGAGCCTACCCCCTCGCCGCGAGATGAGCCCCGATTCCACTGCACTGCATGCAGAGCAATTCCGTGTTCCAAATCAAACGTGAAAGGAGACTTGATTTCCTTGATGGCACTCCAGAGAAAACCCAAGATCACTGTCTCAAGTCTAGAGGGATCCTGAGGTCACTGGAGAAACACGAAAGGGCTCCGTGGACCCCAAATCAACTCGAGATGCGAGCTTAGTCCCTGGCTTAGACTCAAGAGGAATACCAACTTTCCACAAGCACCTCAAGAGGAGGCTTCTCTCAGTTACAGGTATGTGAGAGGGACCCTGAGTTTGTGACCTCAAGTGGAATGGACACCGAGATGCTCTGACTCGAAGTAAGGCCGGATATCCCTGCAGTGAAATGAATGCAGGCTCGTCTTGCATCTCCCAAGATGAAGGGATGTCTGAATCCGCTGTGGACACCACCGAGAAAGACCCAGTCCTCCGCCTCATCTCGACCGGAGGCCTCACATCCTTTGAAAACTCGAGAGGTCCGCGGAGATCAATGCTTCCAAAGGAGTCGATGCCTGACTCCTCTTGAAAATGGATAGGAGTCCCCGGATCCCTGTGGCACGTGGGAAGGGACCCTGGGTCTCCCGCCTCACGTGGAGACGCGTCCCAATTGCCATGCCAAGACTCGAGGAGAATCCCTAGGTGTCCCTCGCACCTAGGCAGGAGTCCTGACGTCGCTGAACAAACACGTGTCTGGAAGGAACCTCCCCGTCGTAACTCGAGAATATACCCCAGGTTCCGGCCGCAACTCGAAAAAAACCATGAGACTTCCCCCTCGCCGCAAGATGAGGCCCGATTCCCCTGCAGTGCGTGCAGAGCAATTCCGTGTTCCACATCAAACGTGAAAGGAGCCTTGATTTCCTTGATGGCACTCCAGAGAAAACCCAAGATCACTGTCTCAAGTCTACAGGGATCCTGAGGTCACTGGAGCAACACGAAAGGGCTCCGTGGACCCCAAATAAACTCGAGATGAGAGCTTAGTCCCTGGCTTCGACTCAAGAGGAATACCAACTTTCCACAAGCACTTCAAGAGGAGGTTTCATTCAGCTACAGGTATGTGAGAGGGAAACTGAATTTCTGGCCTCAAGTGGAATGGACACCGAGATGCTCTGACTCAAAGTAAGGCCGGATATCCCTGCAGTGAATTGAATGCAGGCTCGACTTGCATCTCCCAAGACGAAGGGATGTCTGAATCCCCTGTGGAGACGACAGCGAAAGACCTAGTCCTCCGCCTCAACGCGACCGGAGGCCTCACATCCTTTGAAAACTCGAGAGATCTGCGAATATCAATGCTTCCCAAGGAGACGATGCCTGACTCCTCTTGAAGATGGATAGGAGTCCCAGGATCACTGTGGCAAGTGGAAAGGGACCCTGGGTCTCCCGCCTCACGTGGAGATGCGTCCCAATTGCCATGCCAAGCCTCGAGGAGAATTCCCAGGTGTCCCTAGCACCGAGGCAGGAGTCCTGACGTCGCTGAACAAACACGTATCTGGAAGGGCCCTCCCCGTCTTAACTCGAGAATATACCCCAGGTTCCAGCCGCAACTCGAGAAAAACCATGAGACTTCCCCCTCGCAGCGAGATGAGGCCCGATTCCCCTGCACTGCGTGCAGAGCAATTCCATGTTCCACATCAAACGTGAAAGGAGACTTGATTTCCTTGATGGCACTCCAGAGAAAACCCAAGATCACTGTCTCAAGTCTAGAGGGATCCTGAGGTCACTGGAGCAATACGAAAGGGCTCCGTGGACCCCAAATCAACTCGAGATTAGAGCTTAGTTCCTGGCTTCGACTCAAGAGGAATACCAACTTTCCACAAGCACCTCAAGAGGAGGCTTCTCTCAGCTACAGGTATGTGAGAGGGACACTGAGTTTGTCGGCTCAAGTGGAATGGACTCCGAGATGCTCTGACTCGAAGTAAGGCCGGATATCCCTGCAGTGAATTGAATGCAGGCTCGTCTTGCATCTCCCAAGAGGAAGGGATATCTGAATCCCCTGTGGAGACCACAGAGAAAGACCTAGATCTCCGCCTCATCGCGACCGGAGGCCTCACATCCTTTGAAAACTCGAGAGGTCCGCGGAGATCAATGCTTCCAAAGGAGACGATGCCTGAGTACTCTTGAAAATGGATAGGAGTCCCAGGATCCCTGTGGCACGTCGAAAGGGACCCTGTGTCTCCCGCCTCACATGAAGACGCGTCCCAATTGCCATGCCAAGTCTCGAGGAGAATCCCGAGGTGTCCCTCGCACCTAGGCAGGAGTCCTGACGTCGCTGAACAAACACGTGTCTGGAAGGGCCCTCCCCGTCTTAACTCGAGAATATTCCCCAGGTTCCAGCCGCTTCTCGAGAAAAACCATGAGACTTCCCCCTCGCCGCAAGATGAGGCCCGATTCCCCTGCACTGCGTGCAGAGGAATTCCGTGTTCCACATCAGACGTTAAACTAGACTTGATTTCCTTGATGGCACTCCAAAGAAAACCCAAGATCACTGTCTCAAGTCTAGAGGGATCCTGAGGTCACTGTAGCAACACGAAAGGGCTCCGTGGACCCCAAATCAACTCGAGATGAGAGCTTCGTCCCTGGCTTCTACTCTAGAGGAATACCAACTTTCCACAAGCACCTCAAGAGGAGGCTTCTCTGAGATACAGGTATGTGAGAGAAACCCTGAGTTTGTGGCCTCAAGTGCAATGGACACTGTGATGCTCTGACTCGAAGTAAGGCCGGATATCCCTGCTGTGAATTGAATGCAGGCTCGTCTTGCATCTCCCAAGACGAAGGGATGTCTGAATCCACTGTGGAGACCACAGAGAAAACCTAGTTCTCCACCTCATCGCGACCGGAGGCCTCTAATCCTTTGAAAACTCGAGAGGTCCGCGGAGATCAAGGCTTCCAAAGGAGACGATGCCTGACTCCTCTTGAAAATGGATAGGAGTCCCAGGATCCCTGTGGCACGTGGAAAGGGACCCTGGGTCTCCCGCCTCACGTGGAGACGCGTCCCAATTGCCATGCCAAGACTCGAGGAGAATCCCGAGTTGTCCCTCGCACCTAGGCAGGATTCCTCACGTCGCTGAACAAACACGTGTCTGGAAGGGTCCTCCCCGTCGCAACACGAGAATATACCCCAGGTTCCGGCGCAACTCGAGAAAAACCATGAGCCTTCCCCCTCGCCGCGAGATGAGGCCCGATTCCCCTGCACTGCGTGCAGAGCAATTCCGTGTTCCACATCAAACGTGAAAGGAGCCTTGATTTCCTTGATGGCACTCCAGAGAAAACCCAAGATCACTGTATCAAGTCTAGAGGGATCCTGAGGTCACTGTAGCAACAGGAAAGGGCTCCGTGGACCCCAAATCAACTAGAGATGAGAGCTTCATCCCTGGCTTCGACTCAAGAGGAATAGCACCTTTCCACAAGCACCTCAAGAGGAGGCTTCTCTCAGCTACAGGTATGTGAGAGGGACCCTGAGTTTGTGGCCTCAAGTGGAATGGACACGGAGATTCTCTGACTCGAAGTAAGGCCGGATATCCCTGCAGTGAATTGAATGCAGGCTCGCCTTGCATCTCCCAAGACGAAGGGATGTCTGAATCCCCTGTGGAGACAACAGAGATAGACCTAGTTCTCCGCCTCATCGCGACCGGAGGCCTCACAGACTTTGAAAAGTCGAGAGGTCCGCGGAGATCAATGCTTCCACAGGAGACGATGCCTGTCTCTTCTTGAAAATGGATATGAGTCTCAGGATCCCTTTGGCACGTGGAAAGAGACACTGGGTCTTCCGCCTCACGTGGAGACCCGTCCCAATTGCCATGCCAAGACTCGACGAGTATCCCGAGGTGTCCCTCGCACCTAGGCAGGAGTCCTGACTTCGCTGAACAAACACGTGTCTGGAAGGCCCCTCCCCGTAGTAACTTTAGAATGTACCCCAGGTTCCGGCCGCAACTCGAGAAAAACCATGAGACTTCCCACTCGCCGCGAGATGAGGCCCGATTCCCCTGCACAGCGTGCAGAGCAATTCCGTGTTCCACATCAAACGTGAAAGGAGCCTTGATTTCCTTGATGGCACTCCAGAGAAACCCAAGATCACTGTCTCAATTCTAGAGGGATCCTGAGGTCACTGGAGCAACAGGAAAGGGCTCCATGGACCCTAAATCAACTCGAGATGAGAGCTTAGTCCCTGGCGTCGACTCAAGGGGAATACCAACTTTCCACAAGCACCTCAAGAGGAGGCTTCTCTCAGCTACAGGTATGTGAGAGGGACCCTGAGTTTGTGGCCTCAAGTGGAATGGACACCGAGATGCTCTGACTCGAAGTAAGACCAGATATCCCTGCAGTGAATTGAATGCAAGCTCGTCTTGCATCTCCCAAGACGAAGGGATGTCTGATTCCCCTGTGGAGACCACAGAGAAAGACATAGTTCTCCGCCTCCTCGCGACCAGAGGCCTCACATCCTTTGAAAACTCGAGAGGTCCGCGGAGATCAATGATTCCAAAGGAGACGATGCCTGACTCCTCTTGAAAATGGATAGGAGTCCCAGGATCCCTGTGGCACGTGGAAAGGGACCCTGGGTCTCCCGCCTCACGTGGAGACACGTCCCAATTGCCATGCCAAAACTCGAGGAGAATCCCGAGGTGTCCCTCGAACCTAGGCAGGGGTCCTGACGTCGCTGAACAAACACGTGTCTGGAAGGGCCCTCCCCGTCGTAACTCGAGAATATACCCCAGGTTCTGGCCGCAACTCGAGAAAAACCATGAGACTTCCCCCTCGCCGTGAGATGAGGCCCGATTCCCCTGCACTGCGTGCAGAGCAATTCCGTGTTCCACATCAAACGTGAAAGGAGCCTTGATTTCCTTGATGGCACTCCAGAGATAACCCAAGATCACTGTCTCAAGTCTAGAGGGATCCTGAGGTCACTGTAGCAACACAAAAGGGCTCCGTGGACCCCAAATCACCTCGAGATGAGAGCTTAGTCCCTGGCTTCGACTCAAGAGTCATATCAACTTGCCACAAGCACCTCAAGAGGAGGCTTCTCTCAGCTACAGGTATGTGAGAGGGACCTTGAATTTGTGGCCTCAAGTGGAATGGACACCGAGATGCTCTGGCTAGAAGTAAGGCCGGATATCCCTGCAGTGAATTGAATGCAGGCTCGTCTTGCATCTCTGAAGAAGAAGGGATGTCTGATTCCCCTGTGGAGACCACAGAGAAAGACCTAGTTCTCCCTCTCATGGCGACCGGAAGCATCACATCTTTGAAAACTCGAGAGGTCCGCGGAGATCAATGCTTCCTAAGGAGACGATGCCTGACTCCTCTTGAAAATGGATAGGAGTCCAAGAAACCCTGTGGCACATGGAACGGGACCCTGGGTCTCCCGCCTCACGTGGAGACTTGTCCTAATTGCCATGCCAAGACTCGAGGAGAATCCCGAGGTGTTCCTCGCACCTAGGCACTAGTCCTGACGTCGCTGAACAAACACTTGTCTGGAAGGGCCCTCCCCGTCGTAACTCAAGAATATAACCCAGGTTCCGGCCGCAACTCAAGAAAAACCATAAGACTTCCCCCTCGCCTTGAGATGTGGCCCGATTCTCCTGCACTGCGTGCAGAGCAATTCCGTGTTCCACAACAAACGTGAAAGGAGCCTTGATTTCCTTGATGGCACTCCAGAGAAAACCCAAGATCACTGGCTCAAGTCTAGAGGGATCCTGAGGTCACTGGAGCAACACGAAAGGGATCCGTGGACCCCAAATCAACTCGAGATGAGCGCTTAGTCCCTGGCTTCGATTCAAGGGGAATACCAACTTTGCACAAGCACCTCAAGAGGAGGCTTCTCTCAGCTACAGGTATGTGAGAGGGACCCTGAGTTTGTGGCCTCAAGTGGAATGGACACCGAGATGCTCTGACTCGAAGTAAGGCCGGATATCCCTGCAGTGAATTGAATGCCGGCTCGTCTTGCATCTCCCAAGACGAAGGGATGTCTGAATCCCCTGTGGAGACCACAGAGAAAGACCTAGTCCTCCGCTTCATCGCGACCGGAGGCCTCACATCCTTCGAAAACTCGAGAGGTCCGCTGAGATCAATGCTTCGAAAGGAGACGATGCCTGACTCCTCTTGAAAATGGATAGGAGTCCCAGGATCCCTGTGGCACGTGGAAAGGGACCCTGGGTCTCCCGCCTCACGTGGAGACGCCTCCCAATTGCCATGCCAAGACTCGAGGAGAATCCCGAGGTGTCCCTCGCACCTAGGCAGGAGTCCTGACGTCGTTGAACAAACACGTGTCTGGAAGGGCCCTCCCCGTCTTAACTCGAGAATATACCCCAGGTTCCGGCCGCAACTCGAGAAAAACCATGAGAGTTCCCCCTCGCCGAGAGATGAGGCCCGAATCCCCTGCACTGCGTGCAGAGCAATTCCGTGTTCCACATCAAACGTGAAAGGAGCCTTGATTTCCTTGATGGCACTCCAGAGAAAACCCAAGATCACTGGCTCAAGTCTAGAGGGATCCTGAGGTCACTGGAGCAACATGAAAGGGATCCGTGGACCACAAATCAACTCGAGATGAGAGCTTAGTCCCTGGCTTCGACTCAAGGGGAATACCAACTTTCCACAAGCACCTCAAGAGGAGGCTTCTCTCAGCTACAGGTATGTGAGAGGGACCCTGAGTTTGTGGCCTCAAGTGGAATGGACACCGAGATGCTCTGACTCGAAGTAAGGCCGGATATCCCTGCAGTGAATTGAATGCAGGCTCGTCTTGCATTTCCCAAGACGAAGGGATGTCTGAATCCCCAGTGGAGACCACAGAGAAAGACCTAGTCCTCTGCCTCAACGCGAACGGAGGCCTCACATCCTTTGAAAACTCGAGAGGTCCGAGGAGATCAATGCTTCCAAAGGAGACGATGCCTGACTCCTCTTGAAAGTGGATAGGAATCCCAGGATCCCTGTGGTACGTGGAAAGGGACCCTGGGTCTCCCGCCTCACGTGGAGTCGCATCCCAATTGCCATGCCAAGACTCGAGGAGAATCCCGAGGTGTCCCTCGCACCTAGGCAGAAGTCCTGAAGTCGCTGAACAAACAGGTGTCTGGAAGGGCCCTTCCCGTCGTAACATGAGAATATACCCCAGGTTCCGGCCGCAACTCGAGAAAAACCATGAGACTTCCCATTCGCCGCGAGATAAGGCCCGATTCACCTGCACTGCGTGCAGAGCAATTCCGTGTTCCACATCAAACGTGAAAGGAGCCTTGATTTCCTTGATGGCACTCCAGAGAAAACCCAAGATCACTGTCTCAAGTCTAGAGGGATCATGAGGTCACTGGAGCAAAAGGAAAGGGCTCCGTGGACCCCAAATCAACTTGAGATGAGAGCTTCGTCCCTGGCTTCGACTCAAGAGGAATACGAACTTTCCACAAGCCCCTCAAGAGGAGGCTTCTCTCAGCTACAAGTATGTGAGAGGGACCCTGAGTTTGTGGCCTCAAGTGGAATGGACACCGAGATGCTTTGACTCGAAGTAAGGCCGGATATCCCTGCAGTGAATTGAATGCAGGCTCGTCTTGCATCTCCCAAGAGGAAGGGATATCTGAATCCCCGGTGGAGACCACAGAGAAAGACCTAATTCTCCGCCTCATCGCGACCGGAGGCCTCACACCCTTCGAAAACTCGAGAGGTCCACGGAGATCAATGCTTCCAAAGGAGTCGATGCCTGACTCCTCTTGAAAGTGGATAGGAGTCCCAGGATCCCTGTGGCACATGGAAAGGGACCCTGGGTCTCCCGCCTCACGTGGAGACGCGTTCCAATTGCCATGCCAAGACTAGAGGAGAATCCCGAGGTGTCCCTCGCACCTAGGCAGGAGTCCTGACGTCGCTGAACAAACACTTGTCTGGAAGGGCCCTCCCCGTCGTAACTCGAGAATATACCCCAGGTTCCGGCCGCAACTCGAGAAAAACCATGAGACTTCCCATTCGCCGCGAGATAATGCCCGATTCCCCTGCACTGCGTGCAGAGCAATTCCGTGTTCCACATCAAACGTGAAAGGAGCCTTGATTTCCTTGATGGCACTCCAGAGAAAACCAAACATCACTGTCTCAAGTCTAGAGGGATCCTGAGGTCACTGGAGCAACACGAAAGGGCTCCGTGGACCCCAAATCAACTCGAGATGAGAGCTTAGTCCCTGGCTTCGAATCAAGAGGAATATCAACTTTCCACAAGCACCTCAAGAGGAGGCTTCTCTCAGCTACAGGTATGTGAGAGGGACCCTGAGTTTGTGGCCTCAAGTGAAATGGACACCGAGATGCTCTGACTCGAAGTAAGGCCGGATATCCCTGAAGTGAATTGAATGCAGGCTCGTCTTGCATCTCGCAAGACGAAGGGTTGTCTGAATCCCCTGTGGAGACCACAGAGAAAGACCTAGTCCTACGCCTCAACGCGAACGGAGGCCTCACATCCTTTGAAAACTCGAGAGGTCCGCGGAGATCAATGCTTCCAAAGGAGACGATGCCTGACTCCTCTTGAAAATGGATAGGAGTCCCAGGATCCCTGTGGTACGTGGAAAGGGGCACTTGGTCTCCCGACTCACGTGGAGACGCGTCCCAATTGCCATGCCAAGACTCGAGGAGAATCCCGAGGTGTCCCTCGCACCTAGGCAGGAGTCCTGACGTCGCTGAACAAACATGTGTCTGGAAGGGCCCTCCCCGTCGTAACTCGAGAATATACCCCAGGTTCCGGCCGCAACTCGAGAAAAACCATGAGACTTCCCCCTCGCCGAGAGATGAGGCCCGAATCCCCTGCACTGCGTGCAGAGCAATTCCGTGTTCCACATCAAACGTGAAAGGAGCCTTGATTTCCTTGATGGCACTCCAGAGAAAACCCAAGATCACTGGCTCAAGTCTAGAGGGATCCTGAGGGCACTGGAGCAACAGGAAAGGGATCCGTGGACCCCAAATCAACTCGAGATGAGAGCTTAGTCCCTGGCTTCGACTCAAGGGGAATACCAACTTTCCACAAGCACCTCAAGAGGAGGCTTCTCTCAGCTACAGGTATGTGAGAGGGACCCTGAGTTTGTCGCCTCAATTGGAATGGACACCGAGATGCTCTGACTCGAAGTAAGGCCGGATATTCCTGCAGTGAATTGAATGCAGGCTCGTCTTGCATCTCCCAAGATGAATGGTTGTCTGAATCCCCTGTGGAGACCACAGAGAAAGACCTAGTTCTCCGCCTCAACGCGAACGGAGGCCTCACATCCTTTGAAAACTCGAGAGGTCCGCGGAGATCGATGCTTCCAAAGGAGACGATGCCTGACTCCTCTTGAAAATGGATAGGAGTCCCAGGATCCCTATGGCACGTGGGAAGGGAGCCTGGGTCTTCCGCCTCACGTGGACTCGCGTCCCAATTTCCATGCCAAGACTCGAGGAGAATCCCAAGGTGTCCCTCGCACCTAGGCAGGAGTCCTGACGTCGCTGAACAAACACGTGTCTGTAAGGGCCCTCCCCATCGTAACTCGAGAATATACCCCAGGTTCCGGCCGCAACTCGAGAAAAACCATGCGACTTCCCTCTCGCCGCGAGATGAGGCCCGATTCCCCTGCACTGCGTGCAGAGCAATTCCGTGTTCCACATCAAACGTGAAAGGAGCCTTGATTTCCTTGATGGCACTCCAGAGAAAACCAAACATCACTGTCTCAAGTCTAGAGGGATCCTGAGGTCACTGGAGCAACACGAAAGGGCTCCGTGGACCCCAAATCAACTCGAGATGAGAGCTTAGTCCCTGGCTTCGAGTCAAGAGGAATATCAACTTTCCACAAGCACCTCAAGAGGAGGCTTCTCTCAGCTACAGGTATGTGAGAGGGACCCTGAGTTTGTGGCCTCAAGTGAAATGGACACCGAGATGCTCTGACTCGAAGTAAGGCCGGATATCCCTGCAGTGAATTGAATGCAGGCTCGTCTTGCATCTCGCAAGACGAAGGGTTGTCTGAATCCCCTGTGGAGACCACAGAGAAAGACCTAGTCCTACGCCTCAACGCGAACGGAGGCCTCAAATCCTTTGAAAACTCGAGAGTTCCGCGGAGATCAATGCTTCCAAAGGAGACGATGCCTCACTCCTCTTGAAAATGGATAGGAGTCCCAGGATCCCTGTGGCACGTGGAAAGGTACCCTAGGTCTCCCGCCTCACGTGGAGACGCGTCCCAATTGCCATGCCAAGACTCGAGGAGAATCCCGAGGTGTCCCTCGCACCTTGGCAGGAGTCCTGACGTCGCTGAACAAACACGTGTCTGGAAGAGCCCTCCCTGTCGTAACTCGCGAATATACCCCAGGTTCCGGCCGCAACTCGAGAAAAACCATGAGACTTCCTCCTCGCCGCGAGATGAGGCCCGATTCCCCTGCATTGCGTGCAGAGCAATACCGTGTTCCACATCAAACGTGAAAAGAGCCTTGATTTCCTTGATGGCACTGCAGAGAAAACCCAAGATCACTGGCTCAAGTCTAGAGGGATCCTGAGGTCACTGGAGCAACACGAAAGGGCTCCGTGTAACCCAAATCTACTCGAGATGCGAGCTTAGTCCCTGGCTTCGACTCAAGAGGAATACCAACTTTCCACAAGTACCTCAAGAGGAGGCTTCTCTCAGCTACAGGTATGTGAGAGGGACCCTGAGTTTGTGGCCTCAAGTGGAATGGACACCGAGATGATCTGACTCGAAGTAAGGCCGGATATCCCTGCAGTGAATTGAATGCAGGCTCGTCTTGCATCTCCCAAGACGAAGGGTTGTCTGTATCCCCTGTGGAGACCACAGAGAAAGACCTAGTCGTCCGACTCCACGCGATCGGAGGCCTCACATCCTTTGAAAACTCGAGAGGTCCGCGGAGATCAATGCTTCCAAAGGAGACGATGCCTCACTCCTCTTTAAAGTGGATAGGAGTCCCAGGATCCCTGTGGCACTTGGAAAGGGACCCTGGGTCTCCCGCCTCACGTGGAGACGCGTCCCAATTGCCATGCCAAGACTCGAGGAGAATCCCGAGGTGTCCCTCGCACCTAGGCAGGAGTACTGACGTCGCTGAAGAAACACGTGTCTGGAAGGGCCCTCCCCGTCGTAACTCGAGAATATACCCCAGGTTCCGGCCGCAACTCGAGAAAAACCATGAGACTTCCCCCTCGCCGCGAGATGAGGCCCGATTCCCCTGCACTGCGTGCAGAGCAATTCCGTGTTCCACATCAAACGTGAAAGGAGCCTTGATTTCCTTAATGGCACTCCAGAGAAAACCCAAGATAACTGTCTCAAGTCTAGAGGGATCCTGAGGTCACTGGAGCAACACGAAAGGGCTCTCTGGTCCCCAAGTCAACTCGAGATGAGAGCTTAGTCCTTGGCTTCGACTCAAGAGGAACACCACCTTTCCACAAGCACCTCAAGAGGAGGCTTCTCTCAGCTACAGGTATGTGAGCGGGACCCTGAGTTTGTGGCCTCAAGTGGAATGGACACCGAGATGCTCTGACTCGAAGGAAGGCTGGATATCCCTGCAGTGAATTGAATGCAGGCTCGTCTTGCATCTCCCAAGATGAAGGGATGTCTGAATCCCCTGTGGAGACCACAGAGAAAGACCTAGTCCTCCGCCTCACCGCGAACGGAGGCCTCACGTCCTTTGAAAATTCGAGAGGTCCGCGGAGATCAATGCTTCCAAAGGAGACGATGACTTGAAAATGGAAAGGAGTCCAAGGATCCCTGTGGCACGTGGAAAGGGACCCTGGGTCTCCCGCCTCTCGTAGAGACGCATCCCAATTACCACGCCAAGAATCGAAGGGAATCCCGAGCTGTCCCTCGCACCTAGGCAGGAATCCTGACGGCGCTGAACAAACACGAGTCTGGAAGGGCCCTCCCCGTCGTAACTCGAGAATATACCCCAGGTTCCGGCCGCAACTCGAGACAAACCATGAGACTTCCCCCTCGCCGCGAGATGAGGCCCGATTCCCCTGCACTGCGTGCAGAGCAATTCCGTGTTCCACATCAAACGTGAAAGGAGCTTTGATTTCCTTGATGGCACTCCAGAGAAATCCCAAGATCACTGGCTCAAGTCTAGAGGGATCCTGAGGTCACTGGAGCAACACGAAAGGGCTCCGTGGACCCCAAATCAACTCGAGATGAGAGCTTAGTCCCTGGCTTCAACTAAAGAGGAATACCAACTTTCCACCAGCACCTCAAGAGGAGGCTTCTGTCAGCTACAGGTATCTGAGAGGGATCCTGAATTTGTGGCCTCAAGTGGAATGGACACTGAGATGCTCTGACTCGAAGTAAGGCCGGATATCCCAACAGTGAATTGAATGCAGGCTCGTCTTGCATCTCCCAAGACGAAGGGATGTCTGAATCCCCTTTGGAGACCACAGAGCAAGACCTAGTTCTCCGCTCATCGCGACCGGAGTCCTCACATCCTTTGAAAACTCGAGAGGTCCGCGGAGATCAATGCTTCCAAAGGAGACGATGCCTGACTCCTTTTGAAAATGGATAGGAGTCCCAGGATCCCTGTGGCTCGTGCAAAGGGACCCTGGGTCTCCCGCCTCACGTGGAGACGCGTCCCAATTGCCATGCCAAGACTCGAGGAGAATCCCGAGATGTCCCTCGCACCTAGGCAGGAGTCCTGATGTCGCTGAAAAAACACGTGTCTGGAAGGGCCCTCCCCGTCGTAACTCGAGAATATACCCCTGGTTCCGGCCGCAACAAGAGAAAAACCATGAGACTTCCACCTCTCCACGAGATGAGGCCCGATTCCCCTGCACTGCGTGCTGAGCAATTCCGTGTTCCACATCAAACGTGAAAGGAGCCTGATTTCCTTCATGGCGCTCCAGAGAAAACCCAAGATCCCTGTCTCAAGTCTAGAGGGATCCTGAGGTCACTGGAGCAACACGAAAGGGCTCTGTGGAAACCAAATCAACTCGAGATGAAAGCTTAGTCCCTGGCTTCGACTCAAGAGGAATACCAACTTTCCACAAGCTCCTCAAGGGGAGGCTTCTCTCAGCTGCAGGTATGTGAGAGGGACCCTGAGTTTGTGGCCTCAAGTGGAATGGACACCGAGATGCTCTGACTCGGAGTAAGGCCGCATATCCCTGCAGTGAATTGAATGCAGGTTCGTCTTGCATTTCCCAAGACGAAGGGATGTCTGAATCCCCTGTGGAGACCACAGAGAAAGACCTAGTTCTCCGCCTCATCGCGACCGGAGGCCTCACATCCTTTCAAAACTGGAGAGGTCCGAGGAGATCAACGGTTCCAAAGGAGACGATGCCTGACTCCTTTTGAAAATAGATAAGAGTACCTGGATCCCTGTGGCACGTGGATAGGGACCCTTGGTCTCCCACCTCACGTGGAGACGCGTCGCAATTGTCATGCCAAGACTCGAAGAGAATACCGATGTGCCCCTAGCACCTAGGCAGGAGTACTGACGTTGCTGAACAAACACGTGTCTGGAAGGGCCCTTCCCTTCTAACTCGAGTATATACCCCAGGGTCCGTCCGCAACTCAAGAAAAACCATGAGACTTCCCATTCGCCCCGAGATGAGGCCCGATTCCCTAGCACTGGGTGCAGAGCAATAACGTGTTCCACATCAAATGTGAACGGAGCCTTGATTTCCTTGATGGCACTCCAGAGAAAACCCAAGATCACTGTCTCAAGTCTAGAGCGATCCTGAGGTAACTGGAGCAGTACGAAAATGCTCCGTGGACCATAAATCAACTCGAGATGAGAGCTTAGTCCCTGGCTTCAACCCAGGAAGAATACCAACTTTCCACAAGCACCACAAGAGGAGGCTTCTCTCAGCTACAGTTATGTGAGAGGGACCCTGAGTTTGTGGCCTCAAGTGGAATGGACACCGAGATGCTCTGACTCGAAGTAAGGCCGGATATCCCTGCAGTGAATTGAATGCAGGCTCGTCTTACATCTCCCAAGATGAAGGGATGTCTGAATCACCTGTGGAGACCACAGAGAAAGACCTAGTTCTCCGCCTCATCGCGACCGGAGGCCTCACATCCTTTGAAAACTCGAGAGGTCCGCAGATATCCATGCTTCCATTGAAGACGATGCCTGACTTCTCTTGAAAATGGATAGGAGTCCCAGTAGGCCTGTGGAACGTGGAAAGGGACCCTGGGTCTCCCGCCTCACGTGGAGACGCGTCCCAATTGCCATGCCAAGACTCGAGGAGAAGCCCGAGGTGTCCCTTGCACCTAGGCAGGAGTCCTGACGTGGCTGAACAAACACGTGTCTGGAAGGGCCTTCCCCGTGGTAACTCGAGAATATACCCCAGGTTCGGTCCGCAACTCGAGAAAAACTATGAGACTTCCCCCTCGCCGCGAGATGAGGCCCGATTACCCTGCACTGCGTGCAGAGTAATTCCGTATTCCACATCAAACGTGAAAGGAGCCTTGATTTCCTTGATGGCACTCCAGAGAAAACCCAAGATCACTGTCTCAATTCTAGAGGGATCCTGAGGTCACTGGAGCAACTCGAAAGGGCTCCGTGGACCCCAAATCAACTCGAGATGAGAGCTTAGTCCCTGGCTTCGACTCAAGAGGATTACCAATTTTCGACAAGCACCTCAAGAGGAGGCTTCTCTCAGCTACAGGTAGGTGAGAGGGACCCTGAGTTTGTGGCCTCAAGTGGAATGGACACCGAGATGCTCTGACTCGAAGTAAGGCCGAATATCCCTGCAGTGAAGTGAATGCAGGTTCATCTTGCATCTCCCAAGACGAAGGGATGTCTGAATCCCCTGTGGAGACCACAGAGAAAGACCTAGTTCTCCGCCTCATCGCGACCGGACGCCTCACATCCTTTGAAAACTCGAGAGGTCCGCGAAGATCAATGCTTCCAAAGGAGACGATGCGTGACTCCTCTTGAAAATGGATAGGAGTCCCAGGATCCCTGTGGCACGTGGAAAGGGACCCTGGGTCTCCCGCCTCACGTGGAGACGCGTCCCAATTGCCATGCCAAGACTCGAGGAGAATCCCGAGGTGTCCCTCGCACCTAGGCCCGAGTCCTGGCGTCGCTGAACAAACACATGTCTGGAAGGGCTCTCCCCGTCGTAACTCGAGAATATACCCCAGGGTCCATTCGCAACTCGAGAAAAACCATGAGACTTCCCCCTCGCCCCGAGATGAGGCCCGATTCCGTGCACTGCGTGCAGAGCAATTCCGTGTTCCACATCAAATGTGAACGGAGCCTTGATTTCCTTGATGGCACTCCAGAGAAAACCCAAGATCACTGTCTCAAGTCTAGAGGGATCCTGAGGTCACTGGAGCAACACGAAAGGGCTCCGTGGACCCCAAATCAACTCGAGATGAGACCTTAGTCCCTGGATTCGACTCAAGAGGAATACCAACTTTCCACAATCACCTCAAGAGGAGGCTTCTCTCAGCTACAGGTATGTGAAAGGGCCCCAGAGTTTGTGGCCTCAAGTGGAATGGACACCGAGATGCTCTGACTCGAAGTAAGGCCGGATATCCCTGCAGTGAATTGAATGCAGGCTCGTCTTGCATATCCCAAGACGAAGGGCTGTCTGAATCCCCTGTGGAGACCACAGAGAAAGAACTAGTCCCCCGCCTCATCGCGACCGGAGGCATCACATCCTTTGAAAACTCGAGAGGTCCGCGGAGATCAATGCTTCCAAAGGAGACGATGACTGACTCCTCTTGTAAATGGATAGGAGTCCCAGGATCCCTGTGGCTCGTGGATAGGGACCCTGGGTCTCCCGCCTCACATGGAGAGGCGTCCCAATTGCCATGCCAAGACTCGAGGAGAACCCCGAGGTGTCCATCGCACCTAGGCAGGAGTCCTCACTTCGCTGAAGAAATACGTGTCTGGAAGGGCCCTCCCCGTCGTAACTCGAGAATATACCCCAGGTTCCGGCCGCAACTCGAGAAAAACCATTAGAGTTCCCCCTCGCCGCGAGATGAGGCCCGATTCCCCTGCACTGCGTGCAGAGCAATTCCGTGTTCCACATCAAACGTGAAAGGAGCCTTGATTTCCTTGATGTCACTCCAGAGAAAACCCAAGATCACTGTCTCAAGTCCAGAGGGATCCGGAGGTCACTGGAGCAACACAAAAGGTCTCCGTGGACCCCAAATCAACTCGAGATGAGAGCTTAGTCCCTGTCTTCGACTCAAGAGGAATAACAACTTTCCATAAGCACCTCAAGAGGAGGCTTCTCTCAGATACAGGTATGTGAGAGGGACCCTGAGTTTGTGGCCTCAAGTGGAATGGACACCGATATGCGCTGATTCGAAGTAAGGCCAGATATCCCTGCAGTGAATTGAATGCAGGCTCATCTTGCATCTCCGAAGACAAAGGTATGTCTGAATCCCCTGTGGAGACCACATAGAAAGACCTAGTTCTCGCCACATTGCGACCGGAGGCCTCACATCCTTTGAAAACTCGAGAGGTCCGCGGAGATCAATGCTTCCAAAGGAGACGACGCCTGACTCCTCTTGAAAATGAATAGGAGTCCCAGGATCCCTGTGGCACGTGGAAAGGGACCCTGAGTCTCCCGCCTCACGTGGAGACGCGTGCCCATTGCCATGACAAGACTCCAGGAGAATCCCGAGGGGTCCTCGCACCTAGGCAGGAGTCCTGACGTCGCTGAACAAACACGTGTCTGGAAGGGCCCTCCCCGTCGTAACTCGAGAATATACCCCAGGTTCCGGCCGCAACTCGAGAAAAACAATGAGCCTACCCCCTCGCCGGGAGATGAGCCCCGATTCCCTGCACTGCATGCAGAGCAATTCCGTGTTCCAAATCAAACTTGAAAGGAGCCTTGATTTCCTTGATGGCACTCCAGAGAAAACCCAAGATCACTGTCTCAAGTCTAGAGGGATCCTGAGGTCACTGGAGCAACACGAAAGGGCTCCGTGGACCCCAAATCAAGTCGAGATGAGAGCTTATTCCCTGGCTTAGACTCAAGAGGAATACCAACTTTCCACAAGCACCTCAAGAGGAGTTTTCTCTCAGTTACAGGTATGTGAGAGGGACCCTGAGTTTGTGATCTCAAGTGGAATGGACACCGAGATGCTCTGACTCGAAGTTAGGCCGGATATCCCTGCAGTGAATTGAATGCAGGCTCGTCTTCCATCTCCCAAGATGAAGGGATATCTGAATCCACTGTGGAGAACACCGAGAAAGACCCAGTCCTCCGCCTCATCGCGACCGTAGGCCTCACATCCTTTGAAAACTTGAGAGGTTCGCGGAGATCAATGCTTCCAAAGGAGTCGATGCCTGACTCTTCTTGAAAATGGATAGGAGTCCCAGGATCCCTGTGGCACGTGGAAAGGGACCCTGGGTTTCCCGCCTCACGTGGAGACGAGTCCCAATTGCCATGCCAAGACTCGAGGAGAATCCCGAGGTGTCCCTCGCACCTAGACAGGAGTCCTGACGTCGCTGAACAAACACGTGTCTGGAAGGAACCTCCCCGTCGTAACTCGAGAATATACACCAGGTTCCGGCCGCAACTCGAGAAAAACCATGAGACTTCCCCCTCGCCGCGAGATGAGGCCCGATTCCCCTGCACTGCGTGGAGAGCAATTCCGTGTTCCACATCAAACGTGAAAGGAGCCTTGATTTCCTTGATGGCACTCCAGAGAAAACCCAAGATCACTGTCTCAAGTCTAAAGGGATCCTGAGGTCACTGGAACAACACGAAAGGGCTCCGTGGACCCCAAATCAACTCAAGATGAGAGCTTAGTCCCTGGCTTCGACTCAAGAGGAATACCAACTTTCCACAAACACCTCAAGAGGAGGCTTCTCTCAGCTACAGGTATGTGAGATGGACCCTGAGTTTGTGGCTTCAAGTGGAATGGACACCGAGATGCTCTGACTCTAATTAAGGCTTGATAGGCCTGCAGTGAATTGAATGCAGGCTCGTCTTGCATCTCCCAAGACGAAGGGATGTCTGAATCCCCTGTGGAGACCACAAAGAAAGACCTAATTCTCCGCCTCATCGCGACCGGAGGCCTCACATCCTTTGAAAACTCGAGAGGTCTGCGGAGGTCAATGCTTCCAAAGGAGACGATGCCTGACTCCTCTTGAAATTGGATAGGAGTCCCAGGATCCCTGTGGCACGTGGAAAGGGACCCTGGGTCTCCCGCCTCACGTGGAGACGCGACACAATTGCCATGCCAAGACTCGAGGAGAATCCCGAGGTGTCCCTCGCACCTAGGCAGGAGCCCTGACGTCGCTGAACAAACACATGTCTGGAAGGGCCCTCCCTGTCGTAACTCGAGAATATACCCCAAGTTCCGACCGCATCTCGAGAAAAACCATGAGACTTCCCCCTCACCGCGACATGAGGCCCGATTCCCCTGCACTGCGTGCAGAGCAATTCCGTGTTCCACATCAAACGTTAATGGAGCCTTGATTTCCTTGATGGCACTCCAGAGAAAAGCCAAGATCACTGTCACAAGTCTAGAGGGATCCTGAGGTCACTGGAGCAACACG
The DNA here is from genome assembly GCF_033118175.1 of Dama dama. NCBI lineage: Eukaryota > Metazoa > Chordata > Mammalia > Artiodactyla > Cervidae > Dama > Dama dama. The sequence goes on along the minus strand of NC_083697.1, from coordinate 4,063,105 downwards.
AAAGGGCTCCGTGGACCCCAAATCAACTCGAGATGAGATCTTAGTCCCTGGCTTCGACTCAAGAGGAATACCAACTTTCCACAAGCACCTCAAGAGGAGGCTTCTCTCAGCTACAGGTATGTGAGAGGGAAACTGAGTTTCTGGCCTCAAGTGGAATGGACACCGAGATGCTCTGACTCGAAGTAAGGCCGGATATCCCTGCAGTGAATTGAATGCAGGCTCGTCTTGCATCTCCAAAGACGAAGGGATGTCTGAATCCCCTGTGGAGACCACAGAGAAAGAACTAGTCCTCCGCCTCATCGCCACCGGAGGCCTCACATACTTTGAAAACTCGAGAGGTCCGCGGAGATCAATGCTTCCAAAGGAGACGATGCCTGACTCCTCTTGTAAATGGATAGGAGTCCCAGGATCCCTGTGGCTCGTGGAAAGGGACCCTTGGTCTCCCGCGTCATATGAAGAGGCGTCCCAATTGCCATGCCAAGACTCGAGGAGAACCCTGAGGTGTCCCTCGCACCTAGGCAGCAGTCCTTACTTCGCTGAAGAAACACGTGTCTGGAAGGGCCCTCCCCGTCGTAACTCGAGAATATACCCCAGGTTCCGGCCGCAAACCGAGAAAAACCATTAGAGTTCCCCCTCGCCGCGAGATGAGGCCCGATTCCCCTGCACTGCATGCAGAGCAATTCCGTGTTCCACATCAAACGTGAAAGGAGCCTTGATTTCCTTGATGGCACTCCAGAGAAAACCCAAGATCACTGTCTCAAGTCTAGAGGGATCCTGAGGTCACTGGAGCAACAAGAAAGGGCTCCGTGGAAAACAAGTCAACTCGAGATGAGAGCTTAGTCCCTGGCTTCGACTCAAGAGGAATACCAACTTTCCACAAGCACCTCAAGAGGAGGCTTCTCTCAGCTACAGGTATGTGAGAGGGACCCTGAGTTTGTGGCCTCAAGTGGAATGGACACCGAGATGCTCTGACTAGAAGTAAGGCCGGATATCTCTGCATTGAATTGAAAGCAGGCTAGTCTTTCATCTCCCAAGACGAAGGGATGTCTGAATCCCCTGTGGAGACCACAGAGAAAGAAATAGTTCTCCACCTCATCGCTACCAAAGGCCTCACATCCTTTGAAAATTCGAGAGGTCCGCGGAGATCAATGCTTCGAAAGGAAACGATGCCTGACTCCTCTTGAAAATAGATAGGAGTCCCAGGATCCCTGTGGCACGTGGAAAGGGAGCCTAGGTCTCCCGCCTCACGTGGAGACGCGTCCCAATTGCCATGCCAAGCCTCGGGGAAATACCGAGGTGTCCATCGAACGTAGGCATTGGTTCTGACGTCGCTGAACAAACACGTGTCTGGAAGGGCACCCCCCGTCGTAACTCGAGAATATACCCCAGGTTCCGGCCGCAACTCGAGAAAAACCATAAGACTTCCCCCTCGCCGTGAGATGAGGACCGATTCCCCTGCACTGCGTGCAGAGCAATTCCGTGTTCCACATCAAACGTGAAAGGAGCCTTGATTTCCTTGATGGCACTCCAGAGAAAACCCAAGATCACTGTCTCAAGTATAGAGGGATCCTGAGGTCAATGGAGCAACACGAAAGGGCTCCGTGGACCCCAAATCAACTCGAGATGAGAGCTTAGTCCCTGGCTTCAACTCAAGGGGAATACCAACTTTCAACAAGCACGTCAAGAGGAGGCTTCTCTCAGCTACAGGTATGTGAGAGGGACCATGAGTTTCTGGCCTCAAGTGGAATGGAAACCGAGATGCTCTGACTCGAAGTAAGGACAGATATCCCTGCAGTGAATTGGATGCAGGCTCGTCTTCCATCTCCCAAGACGAAGGGATGTCTGAATCCCCTGTGGAGACCACAGAGAAAGATCTAGTTCTCGCCACATTGCGCCCGGAGTACTCACATCGTTTGAAAACTCGAGAGGTCCGCAGAGATCAATGCTTCCAAAGAAGACGATGCCTGACTCCTGTTGAAAATGGATAGGAGTCCCAGGATCCCTGTGGCACGTGGAAAGGGATCCTGGGTCTCCCGCGTCACGTGGAGACGCGTCCCAATTGCCATGCCAAGATTCGAGGAGAATCCTGAGGTGTCCCTCACACCTAGGCAGGAGTTCTGACGTCGCTGAACAAACACGTGTCTGGAAGGGCCCTCCCCGTCGTAACTCGAGAATATACCCCAGGTTCTGGCTGCAACTCGAGAAAAACCATGAGACTTCCCCCTCGCCGCGAGATGAGGCCCGATTCCCCTGCACTGCGTGCAGAGCAACTCCGTGTTCCACATCAAACGTGAAAGGATACTTGATTTCCTTGATGGCACTCCAGAGAAAACCCAAGATCACTGTCTCAAGTCTAGAGAGATCCTGAGGTCACTGTAGCAACACGAAAGGGCTCCGTGGACCCCAAATCAACTCGAGATGAGACCTTAGTCTCTGGATTCGACTCAAGAGGAATACCAACTTTCCACAATCACCTCAAGAGGAGGCTTCTCTCAGCTACAGGTATGTGAGAGGGACCCTGAGTTTGTGGCCTCAAGTGGAATGGACACCGAGATGCTCTGACTCGAAGTAAGGCCGGATATCCCTGCAGTGAATTGAATGCAGGCTCGTCTTGCATCTCCCAAGACGAAGTGATGTTTGATTCCCCTGTGGAGACCACAGAGAAAGAACTAGTCCTCCGTCTCATCGCGACCGGAGGCCTCACATCCTTTGAAAACTCGAGAGGTCCGCGGAGATCAATGCTTCCAAAGGAGACGATGACTGACTCCTCTTGTAAATGGATAGGAGTCCCAGGATCCCTGTGGCTCGTGGAAAGGGACACTGGGTCTCCTGCCTCACATGGAGAGGCGTCCCAATTGCCATGCCAAGACACGAGGAGAACCCCGAGGTGTCCATCGCACCTAGGCAGGAGTCCTCACTTCGCTGAAGAAACACGTGTCTGTAAGGGCCCTCCCCGTCGTAACTCGAGAATATACCCCAGGTTCCGGCCGCAACTCGAGAAAAACCATTAGAGTTCCCCCTCGCCGCGAGATGAGGCCCGATTCCCCTGCACTGCGTGCAGAGCAATTCCGTGTTCCACATCAAACGTGAAAGGAGCCTTGATTTCCTTGATGGCACTCCAGAGAATACCCAAGATCACTGTCTCAAGTCTAGAGGGATCCTGAGGTCACTGGAGCAACACGAAAGGGCTCCGTGGACCCCAAATCAAGTCGAGATGAGAGCTTATTCCCTGGCTTAGACTCAAGAGGAATCCCAACTTTCCACAAGCACCTCAAGAGGAGATTTCTCTCAGTTACAGGTATGTGAGAGGGACCCTGAGTTTGTGACCTCAAGTGGAATGGACACCGAGATGCTCTGACTCGAAGTAAGGCCGGATATCCCTGCAGTGAATTGAATGCAGGCTCGTCTTGCAACTCCCAAGACGAAGGGATGTCTGAATCCACTGTGGAGAACACCGAGAAAGACCCAGTCCTCCGCCTCATCGCGACCGTAGGCCTCACATCCTTTGAAAACTTGAGAGGTCCGTGGAGATCAATGCTTCCAAAGGAGTCGATGCCTGACTCCTCTTGAAAATGGATAGGAGTCCCAGAATCCCTGTGGCACGTGGAAAGGGACCCCGGGTCTCCCGCCTCACGTGGAGACGCGTCCCAATTGCCATGCCAAGACTCGAGGAGAATCCCGAGGTGTCCCTCGCACCTAGGCAGGAGTCCTGACGTAGCTGAACAAACAGGTGTCTGGAAGGGCCCTCCCCGTCGTAACTCGAGAATATACCCCAGGTTCCGGCCGCAACTCGAGAAAAACCATGAGACTTCCCCCTCGCCGCGAGATGAGGCCTGATTCCCCTGCACTGCGTGCAGAGCAATTCCGTGTTCCACATCAAACGTGAAAGGAGCCTTGATTTCCTTGATGGCACTCCAGAGAAAACCCAAGATCACTGTCTCAAGTCTAGAGGGATCCTGAGGTCACTGGAGCAACACGAAAGGTCTCCGTGGACCCCAAATCAAGTCGAGATGAGAGCTTATTCCCTGGCTTAGACTCAAGAGGAATCCCAACTTTCCACAAGCACCTCAAGAGGAGATTTCTCTCAGTTACAGGTATGTGAGATGGACCCTGAGTTTGTGGCCTCAAGTGGAATGGACACCGAGATGCTCTGACTCTAATTAAGGCTGGATATCCCTGCAGTGAATTGAATGCAGGCTCGTCTTGCATCTCCCAAGACGAAGGGATGTCTGAATCCCCTGTGGAGACCACAAATAAAGACCTAATTCTCCGCCTCATCGCGACCGGAGGCCTCACATCCTTTGAAAACTCGAGAGGTTCGCGGAGATAAATGCTTCCAAAGGAGACGATGCCTGACTCCTCTTGAAAATGGATAGGAGTCCCAGGATCCGTGTGGCACGTGGAAAGGGACACTGGGTCTCCCGCCTCACGTGGAGACGCGTCCCCATTGCCATGCCAAGACTCGAGGAGAATCCCGAGGTGTCCTCCCACCTAGGCAGGAGTCCTGACGTCGCTGAACAAACACGTGTCTGGAAGGGCCCTCCCCGTCGTAACTCGAGAATATACCCCAGGTTCCGGCCGCAACTCGAGAAAAACCATGAGACTTCCCCCTCGCCGCGAGAAGAGGCCCGATTCCCCTGCACTGCGTGCAGAGCAATTCCGTGTTCCACATCAAACGTGAAAGGAGCCTTGATTTCCTTGATGGCACTCCAGAGAAAACCCAAGATCACTGTCTCAATTCTAGAAGGATCCTGAGATCACTGGAGCAACACCAAAGGTCTGGGTGGACCCCAAATCAACTCGAGATGAGAGCTTACTCCCTGGATTCGACTCAAGTGGAATACCAACTTTCCACAAGCACCTCAAGAGGAGGCTTCTCTCAGCTACAGGTATGTGAGAGGGACCCTGAATGTGTGGCCTCAAGTGGAATGGACACCGAGATGCTCTGACTCGAAGTAAGGCCGGATATCCCTGCAGTGAATTGAATGCAGGCTCGTCTTGTATCTCCCAAGACGAAGGGTTGTCTGAATCCCATGTGGAGACCACAGTGAAAGACCTAGTCCTCCGCCTCAACGCGACCGGAGGCCTCACATCCTTTGAAAACTCGAGAGGTCCGCGGAGATCAACGCTTCCAAAGGAGACAATGCCTGACTCGTCTTGAAAATGGATAGGAGTCCCAGGATCCCTGTGGCACATGGCAAGGGACCCTGGGTCTCCCGCCTCACGTGGAGACGCGTCCCAATTGCCATGCCAAGACTCGAGGAGAATCCCGAGGTGTCCCTCGCACCTAGGCAGGAGTCTTGACGTCGCTGAACAAACACATGTCTGGAAGGGCACTCCGCGTCGTAACTCGAGAATATACCCCAGGTTCCGGCCGCAACTTGAGAAAAACCATGAGACATCCCCCTTGCCACTAGATGAGGCCCGATTCCCCTGCACTGCGTGCAGAGCAATTCCGTGTTCCACATCAAACGTGAAAGGAGCCTTGATTTCCTTGATGGCACTCCAGAGAAAACCCAAGATCACTGTCTCAAGTCTAGAGGGATCCTGAGGTCACTGTACCAACACGAAAGTGCTCCGTGGACCCCAAATCAACTCGAGATGAGAGCTTAGTCCCTGGCTTCGACTCAAGAGGAATACCAACTTTCCACAAGCACCTCAAGAGGAGGCTTCTCTCAGCTACAGGTATGTGAGAGGGACCCTGAGTTTGTGGCCTCCAGTGGAATGAACACGGAGAAGCTCTGACTCGAAGTTAGGCCGGATATCCCTGCAGTGAATTGAATGTAGGCTCGTCTTGCATCTCCCAAGACGAAGGGATGTCTGAATCCCCTGTGGAGACCACAGACAAAGACCGAGTTCTCCGCCTCATTGCGACCAGAAGCCTCACATCCTTTGAAAAGTCGAGAGGTCCGCAGAGATCAATGCTTCCAAAGGAGACGATGCCTGACTCCTCTTGCAAATGGATAGGAGTCCCAGGATCCCTGTGGCACGTGGAAAGGGACCCTGGGTCTCCCGCTTCACGTGGAGACGCGTACCAATTGCCATGCCAAGACTCGAGGAGAATCCCGAAGTGTCCCTCGCACGTAGGCATAAGTCCTGACGTCGCTGAACAAACACGTGTCTGGAAGTCCCTCCCCTTCGTAAGTCGAGAATATACCCCAGGTTCCGGCCGCAACTCGAGAAAAACCATGAGACTTCCCCCTCGCCGCGAGATGAGGCCCGATTCCCCTGCACTGCGTGCAGAGCAATTCCGTGTTCCACATCAAACGAGAAAAAAGCCTTGATTTCCTTGATGGCACTCGAGAGAAAAGCCAAGATCACAGTCTCAAGTCTAGAGGGATCCTGAGGTCACTGTAGCAACACGAAAGAGCTCCGTGTACCCCAAATCAACTCGAGATGAGAGCTTAGTCCCTGGCTTCGACTCAAGAGGAATACCAACTTTCCACAAGCACCTCAAGAGGAGGCTTCTCTCATCTACAGGTATGTGAGAGGGACCCTTAGTTTGTGGCCTCAAGTTGAATGGACACCGAGATGCTCTGACTCGAAGTAAGGCCGGATATCCCTGCAGTGAAATGAATGCAGGCTCGTGTTGCATCTCCCAAGACGAAGGGATGTCTGAATCCCCTGTGGAGACGACAGAGAAAGACCTAGTCCTCCGCCTCATCGCGACCGGAGGCCTCACATCCTTTGAGAAATTGAGAGGTCTGCGGAGATAAATGATTCTAAAGGAGACGATGCCTGACTCCTCTTTCAAATATATAGGAGTCCCAGGATCCCTGTGGCACGTGGAAAGGGACCCTGGGTCTCCCGCCTCACGTGGAGACGCGTCCCAATCGCCATGCCAAGACTCGAGGAGAATACCGAGGTGTCCCTCACACCTAGGCAGGAGTCCTGATGTCGCTGAACAAACACGTGTCTGGAAGGGCCCTCCCCGTCGTAATCGAGAATATACCCAAGGTTCTGGCCACAACTCGAGAAAAACCATGAGACTTCCCCCTAGCCGCGAGATGAGGCCCGATTCAGCTGCACTGCGTGCAGAGCAATTCCGTGTTCCACATCAAACGTAAACGGAGCCTTGATTTCCTTGATGGCACTCCAGAGAAAACCCAAGATCACTGTCTCAAGTCTAGAGGGATCCTGAGGTCACTGGAGCAACATGAAAGGGCTCCGTGGACCCCAAATCAACTCGTGATGAGAGCCTAATCCCTGGCTTCGACTCAAGAGGAATACCAACTTTCCACAAGCACCTCAAGAGGAGGCTTCCTTCAGCTACAAGTATGTGAGAGGGACCCTGAGTTTGTGGCCTCAAGTGGAATGGACACCGAGATCTCTGACTCGAAGTTAGGCCAGATATCCCTGCATTGAATTGAATGTAGGCTCGTCTTGCATCTCCCAAGACGAAGGGATGTCTGAATCCCCTGTGGAGACCACAGTTAAAGACCTAGTTCTCCGCCTCATCGCGACCGGAGGCCTCACATCCTTTGAAAACTCGAGAGGTCCGCGGAGATAAATGCTTCCAAAGGAGACGATGCCTGAGTCCTCTTGAAAATGGATAGGAGTCCCAGGATCCCTGTGGCACGTGGAAAGGGACACTGGGTCTCCTGCCTCACGTGGAGACGCGTCCCAATTGCCATGCCAAGACTCGAGGAGAATCCGGAGGTGTCCCTCGCACCTAGGCAGGAGTCCTGACATCACTGAACAAACACGTGTCTGGAAGGGCCCTCCCCGTCGTAACTCGAGAATATACCCCAGATTCCGGCCGCAACTTGAGGAAAACCATGAGACTTCCCCCTCGCCACGAGATGAAGCCCGATTCCCCTGCAATGCCTGCAGAGCAATTCCGTGTTCCACATCAAACATGAAAGGAGCCTTGATTTCCTTGATGGCACTCCAGAGAAAACCCAAGATGACTGTCGCATGTCTAGAGGGATCCTGAGGTCACTGGAGCAACATGAAAGGGCTCCGTGGACCCCAAATCAACTCGAGATGAGAGCTTAGTGTCTGGCTTCGACTCAAGAGGAATACCAACTTTCCACAAGCACCTCAAGAGGAGGCTTCTCTCAGCTACAGGTATATGAGAGGGACCCTGAGTTTGTGTCCTCAAGTGGAATGGACACTGAGATGCTCTGACTCGAAGTAAGGCCGGATATCCCTGCAGTGAATTGAATGCAGGCTCGTCTTGCATCTACCAAGACGAAGGGATGTCTGAATCCCCTGTGGAGGCCGCAGAGAAAGTCCTAGTCCTCCGCCTCAACGCGACCGGAGGCCTCACATCCTTTGAAAACTCGAGAGGTCCGCGGAGATCAATGCTTCCAAAGGAGACGATGCCTGACTCCTCTTGAAAATGGATAGGAGTCCCAGGATCCCTGTGGCACGTGGAAAGGGACTCTGGGTCTCCCGCCTCACGTGGAGACGCGTCCCAATTGCCATGCCAAGAATCGAAGAGAATCCCGAGGTGTCCCTCGCACTTAGGCAGGAGTCCTGACGTCGCTGAACAAACACGAGTCTGGAAGGGCCCTCCACGTCGTAAATCGAGAATATACCCCAGGTTCCGGCCGCAACTCGAGAAAAACCATGAGACTTCACCCTCGCCGCGAGATGAGGCCCGATTCCCCTGCCCTGCATGCAGAGCAATTCCGTGTTCCACATCAAACGTGAAAGGAGCCTTGATTTCCTTGATGGCACTCCAGAGAAAACCCAAGATCACTGTCTCAAGTCTAGAGGGATCCTGAGGTCACTGGAGCAACAGGAAAGGGCTCCGTGGACCCCAAATCAACCTGAGATGAGAGCTTAGTCCCTGGCTTCTACTCAAGAGGAATACCAACTTTCCACAAGCACCTCAAGAGGAGGTTCTCTCAGCTACAGGTATGTGAGAGGGACCCTGAGTTTGTGGCCTCAAGTAGAATGGACACCGAGATGCTCTGACTCGAAATAAGCCCGGATATCCCTGCAGTGAATTGAATGCAGGCTCGTATTGCAACTCCGAAGACGAAGGGATGACTGAATCCCCTGTGGAGACCACAGAGAAAGACCTAGTCCTCCGCCTCATCGCGACCGGAGACCTCACATCCTTTGAAAACTCGAGAGGTCCGCGGAGATCAATGCTTCCAAAGGAGACGATGCCTGACTCCTCTTGAAAATGGATAGGAGTCCCAGGATCCCTGTGCCACGTGGAAAGGGACCCTGGGTCTCCCGCCTCACGTGGACACGCGACCCAATTGCCATGTCAAGACTTGAGAAGAATCCCGAGGTGTCCCTAGCACCTAGGCAGGAGTCCTGACGTCGCTGAACAAACACGTGTCTGGAAGGGCCCTCCCCGTCGTAACTCAAGAATATACAACAGGTTCCGGCCGCAACTCGAGAAAAACCATCAGACTTCCCACTCGCCGTGAGATGAGGCCCGATTCCCCTGCACTGCGTGCAGAGCAATTGCGTGTTCCACATCAAAAGTGAAAGGAACCTTGATTTCCTTGATGGCACTCCAGAGAAAACCCAAGATCACTGTCTAAATTCTAGAGGGATCCTGAGGTCACTGGAGCAACACGAAAGGGCTCCGTGGACCCCAAATCAACTCGAGATGAGAGCTTAGTCCCTGGCTTCGACTCAAGAGGAATACCAACTTTCCACAACCACCTCAAGAGGAGGCTTTTCTCAGCTACAGGTATGTGAGAGGGACCCTGAGTTTGTGGCCTCAAGTGAAATGGACACCGAGATGCTCTGACTCGAAGTACGGCCGGATATCCCTGCAGTGAATTGAATGCAGGCTCGTCTTGCATCTCCCACGACGAAGCGATGTCTGAATCCCCTGTGGAGACCACAGAGAAAGACCTAGTCCTCCGCCCCATCGCGACCGGAGGCCTCACATCCTTTGAAAACTCGAGAGGTCCGCGGAGATCAATGCTTCCAAAGGAGATGATGCCTGACTCCTCTTGAAAATGGATAGGAGTCCCAGGATCCCTGTGGCACGTGGCAAGGGACCCTGGGTCTCCCGCCTCACGTGGAGACGCGTCCCAATTACCATGCCAAGACTCGAGGAGAATCCCGAGGTGTCCCTCGCACCTAGGCAGGAGTCCTGACGTCGCTGAACAAACACGTGTCTGGAAGGGCCCTCCCCGTCATAACTCGAGAATATACCCCAGGTTCTGGCCGCAACTCGAGAAAAACCATGAGACTTCCCCCTCGCCGCGAGATGAGGCCCGATTCCCCTGCACTGCGTGCAGAGCAATTCCGTGTTCCACATCAAACGTGAATGGAGCCTTGATTTCCTTGATGGCACTCCAGAGAAAACCCAAGATCACTGTCTCAAGTCTAGAGGGATCCTGAGGTCACTGGAGCAACACGAAAGGGCTCAGTGGACCACAAATCAACTCGAGATGAAAGCTTAGTCCCTGGCTTCGACTCAAGAGGAATACCAACTTTCCATAAGCACCTCAAGAGCAGGCTTCTCTCAGCTACAGGTATGTGTAGGGACCCTGAGGTTGTGGCCTCAAGTGGAATGGACACCGAGATGCTCTGACTCGAAGTAAGGCCAGATATCCCTGCAGTGAATTGAATGTAGGCTAGTCTTGCATCTCCCAAGACGAAGGGATGTAGGAATCCCCTGTGGAGACCACAGAGAAAGACCTAGTTTTCCGCCTCATCGGGACCGGAAGCCTCACATCCTGTGAAAACTCGAGAGGTCCGCGGAGATCAATGCTTGCAAAGGAGACGATGCCTGACTCCTCTTGAAAATGGATAGGAGTCCCAGGATCCCTGTGGCACGTGGCAAGGGACCCTGGGTCTCCCGCCTCACGTGGAGACGCGTCCCAATTGCCATGCCAAGACTCGAGGAGAATCCCGACGTGTCCCTCGCACCTAGGCAGGAGTCCTGACGTCGCTGAACAAACACGAGTCTGGAAGGGGACTCCCCGTCGTAACTCGAGAATATACCCCAGGTTCCGGCCGCAACTCGAGAAAAACCGTGACACTTCCCACTCGCCGAGAGAAGAGGCGCAATTCCCCTGCACTGCGTGCAGAGCAATTCCGTGTTCAACATCAAACGTGAAAGGAGCCTTGATTTCCTTGATGGCACACCAGAGAAAACCCAAGATCACTGTCTCAAGTCTAGAGGGATCCTGAGGTCACTGGAGCAACACGAAAGGGCTCCGTGGACCCCAAATCAACTGGAGATGAGAGCTTAGGCCCTGGCTTCGATTCAAGAGGAATAGCAACTTTCCTCAAGCACCTCAAGAGGAGGCTTCTCTCAGCTACAGGTATGTGAGAGGGACCCTGAATTTGTGGCCTCAGGTGGAATGGACACCGAGATGCTCTGACTCGAAGTAAGGCCGGATATCCCTGCAGTGAATTGAATGCAGGCTCGACTTGCATCTCCCAAGACGAAGGGGTGTCTAAATCCCCTGTGGAGACCAAAGAGAAAGACCTAGTTCTCCGCCACATCGCGACCGGAGGCCTCACATCCTTTGAAAACTCGAGAGGTCTGCGGAGATCAATGCATCCAACGGAGACGATGCCTGACTCCTCTTGAAAATGGATAGGAGTCCCAGGATCACTGTGGCACGTGGAAAGGGACTCTGGGTCTACCGCCTCACATGGAGACGCGTCCCAATAGCCATGCCAAGATTCGAGGAGGATCCCGAGGTGTCCCTCGCACCTAGGCAGGAGTCCTGACGTCGCTGAACAAACACGTGTCTGGAAGGGCCCTCCCCGTCGTAACTCGAGAATATACCCCAGGTTCCAGCCACAACTCGAGAAAAACCATGAGACTTCCCCCTCGCCGCGAGATGAGGCCCGATTCCCCTGCACTGTGTGCAGAGCAATTCCGTGTTCCACATCAAACGAGAAAAAAGCCTTGATTTCCTTGATGGCACTCCAGAGAAAACCCAAGATCACTGTCTCAAGTCTAGAGGGATCCTGAGGTCACTGTAGCAACACGAAAGTGCTCCGTGGACCCCAAATCAACTCGAGATGAGAGCTTAGTCCCTGGCTTCGACTCAAGAGGAATACCAACTTACCACAAGCACCTCAAGAGGAGGCTTCTCTCAGCTACAGGTATGTGAGAGGGACCCTGAGTTTGTGGCCTCCAGTGGAATGAACACGGAGAAGCTCTGACTCGAAGTTAGGCCGGATATCCCTGCAGTGAATTGAATGTAGGCTCGTCTTGCATTTCCCAAGACGAAGGGATGTCTGAATCCCCTGTGGAGACCACAGACAAAGACCGAGTTCTCCGCCTCATTGCGACCAGAAGCCTCACATCCTTTGAAAAGTCGAGAGGTCCGCAGAGATCAATGCTTCCAAAGGAGACGATGCCTGACTCCTCTTGCAAATGGATAGGAGTCCCAGGATCCCTGTGGCACGTGGAAAGGGACCCTGGGTCTCCCGCTTCACGTGGAGACGCGTCCCAATTGCCATGCCAAGACTCGAGGAGAATCCCGAAGTGTCCCTCGCACGTAGGCATAAGTCCTGACGTCGCTGAACAAACACGTGTCTGGAAGTCCCTCCCCTTCGTAAGTCGAGAATATACCCCAGGTTCCGGCCGCAACTCGAGAAAAACCATGAGACTTCCCCCTCGCCGCGAGATGAGGCCCGATTCCCCTGCACTGCGTGCAGAGCAATTCCGTGTTCCACATCAAACGAGAAAAAAGCCTTGATTTCCTTGATGGCACTCGAGAGAAAAGCCAAGATCACAGTCTCAAGTCTAGAGGGATCCTGAGGTCACTGGAGCAACACGAAAGGGCTCAGTGGACCACAAATCAACTCGAGATGAAAGCTTAGTCCCTGGCTTCGACTCAAGAGGAATACCAACTTTCCATAAGCACCTCAAGAGCAGGCTTCTCTCAGCTACAGGTATGTGTAGGGACCCTGAGGTTGTGGCCTCAAGTGGAATGGACACCGAGATGCTCTGACTCGAAGTAAGGCCAGATATCCCTGCAGTGAATTGAATGTAGGCTAGTCTTGCATCTCCCAAGACGAAGGGATGTAGGAATCCCCTGTGGAGACCACAGAGAAAGACCTAGTTTTCCGCCTCATCGGGACCGGAAGCCTCACATCCTGTGAAAACTCGAGAGGTCCGCGGAGATCAATGCTTGCAAAGGAGACGATGCCTGACTCCTCTTGAAAATGGATAGGAGTCCCAGGATCCCTGTGGCACGTGGCAAGGGACCCTGGGTCTCCCGCCTCACGTGGAGACGCGTCCCAATTGCCATGCCAAGACTCGAGGAGAATCCCGACGTGTCCCTCGCACCTAGGCAGGAGTCCTGACGTCGCTGAACAAACACGAGTCTGGAAGGGGACTCCCCGTCGTAACTCGAGAATATACCCCAGGTTCCGGCCGCAACTCGAGAAAAACCGTGACACTTCCCACTCGCCGAGAGAAGAGGCGCAATTCCCCTGCACTGCGTGCAGAGCAATTCCGTGTTCAACATCAAACGTGAAAGGAGCCTTGATTTCCTTGATGGCACACCAGAGAAAACCCAAGATCACTGTCTCAAGTCTAGAGGGATCCTGAGGTCACTGGAGCAACACGAAAGGGCTCCGTGGACCCCAAATCAACTGGAGATGAGAGCTTAGGCCCTGGCTTCGATTCAAGAGGAATAGCAACTTTCCTCAAGCACCTCAAGAGGAGGCTTCTCTCAGCTACAGGTATGTGAGAGGGACCCTGAATTTGTGGCCTCAGGTGGAATGGACACCGAGATGCTCTGACTCGAAGTAAGGCCGGATATCCCTGCAGTGAATTGAATGCAGGCTCGACTTGCATCTCCCAAGACGAAGGGATGTCTAAATCCCCTGTGGAGACCAAAGAGAAAGACCTAGTTCTCCGCCACATCGCGACCGGAGGCCTCACATCCTTTGAAAACTCGAGAGGTCTGCGGAGATCAATGCATCCAACGGAGACGATGCCTGACTCCTCTTGAAAATGGATAGGAGTCCCAGGATCACTGTGGCACGTGGAAAGGGACTCTGGGTCTACCGCCTCACATGGAGACGCGTCCCAATAGCCATGCCAAGATTCGAGGAGGATCCCGAGGTGTCCCTCGCACCTAGGCAGGAGTCCTGACGTCGCTGAACAAACACGTGTCTGGAAGGGCCCTCCCCGTCGTAACTCGAGAATATACCCCAGGTTCCAGCCACAACTCGAGAAAAACCATGAGACTTCCCCCTCGCCGCGAGATGAGGCCCGATTCCCCTGCACTGTGTGCAGAGCAATTCCGTGTTCCACATCAAACGAGAAAAAAGCCTTGATTTCCTTGATGGCACTCCAGAGAAAACCCAAGATCACTGTCTCAAGTCTAGAGGGATCCTGAGGTCACTGTAGCAACACGAAAGTGCTCCGTGGACCCCAAATCAACTCGAGATGAGAGCTTAGTCCCTGGCTTCGACTCAAGAGGAATACCAACTTTCCAGAAGCACCTCAAGAGGAGGCTTCTCTCAGCTACAGGTATGTGAGAGGGACCCTGAGTTTGTGGCCTCCAGTGGAATGAACAAGGAGAAGCTCTGACTCGAAGTTAGGCCGGATATCCCTGCAGTGAATTGAATGTAGGCTCGTCTTGCATTTCCCAAGACGAAGGGATGTCTGAATCCCCTGTGGAGACCACAGACAAAGACCGAGTTCTCCGCCTCATTGCGACCAGAAGCCTCACATCCTTTGAAAAGTCGAGAGGTCCGCAGAGATCAATGCTTCCAAAGGAGACGATGCCTGACTCCTCTTGCAAATGGATAGGAGTCCCAGGATCCCTGTGGCACGTGGAAAGGGACCCTGGGTCTCCCGCTTCACGTGGAGACGCGTCCCAATTGCCATGCCAAGACTCGAGGAGAATCCCGAAGTGTCCCTCGCACGTAGGCATAAGTCCTGACGTCGCTGAACAAACACGTGTCTGGAAGTCCCTCCCCTTCGTAAGTCGAGAATATACCCCAGGTTCCGGCCGCAACTCGAGAAAAACCATGAGACTTCCCCCTCGCCGCGAGATGAGGCCCGATTCCCCTGCACTGCGTGCAGAGCAATTCCGTGTTCCACATCAAACGAGAAAAAAGCCTTGATTTCCTTGTTGGCACTCGAGAGAAAAGCCAAGATCACTGGCTCAAGTCTAGAGGGATCCTGAGGTCACTGTAGCAACACGAAAGAGCTCCGTGTACCCCAAATCAACTCGAGATGAGAGCTTAGTCCCTGGCTTCGACTCAAGAGGAATACCAACTTTCCACAAGCACCTCAAGAAGAGGCTTCTCTCAGCTACAGGTATGTGAGAGGGACCCTGAGTTTGTGGCCTCAAGTGGAATGGACACCGAGAAGCTCTGACTCGAAGTTAGGCCGGATATCCCTGCATTGAATTGAATGCAGGCTCGTCTTGCATCTCCCAAGACGAAGGGATGTCTGAATCCCCTGTGGAGACCACAGAGAAAGACCTAATTCTCCGCCTAATCGCGACCGGAAGCCTCACATCCTTTGAAAACTCGAGAGGCCGTGGAGATCAATGCTTCCAAAGGAGACGATGACTGACTCCTCTTGAAAATGGATAGGAGTCCCAGGATCCCTGTGGCACGTGGAAAGGGACCCTGGGTCTCCCGCCTCACGTGGAGATGCGTCCCAATTGCCATGTCAAGACTCGAGGAGAATCCAGAGTTGTTCCTCACAGCTAGGCACGAGTCCTGACGTCGATGAACAAACACGTGTTTGGAATGGCCCTCCCCGTCATAACTCGAGAATATACCCCAGGTTCCGGCCGCAACTGGAGAAAAACCATGAGACTTCCCCCTCGCCGCGAGATGAGGCCTGATTCCCCTGCACTGCGTGCAGAGCAACTCCGTGTCCCACATCAAACGTGAAAGGAGCCTTGATATCCTTGATGGCACTCCAGAGAAAACCCAAGATCACTGTCTCAAGTCTAGATGGATCATGAGGTCACTGTAGCAACACGAAAGGGCTCCTTGGACCCCAAATCAACTCGAGATGAGAGCTTAGTCCCTGGCTTCGACTCAAGAGGAATACCAAGTTTCCACAAGCACCTCAAGAGGAGGCTTCTCTCAGCTACATGTATGTGAGAGGGACCCTGAATGTGTGGCCTCAAGTGGAATGGACACCGAGATGCTCTGACTCGAAGTAAGGCCGGATATCCCTTCAGTGAATTGAATGCCGGCTCCTCTTGATTCTCCCAAGACGAAGGGATGTCTGAATCCCTGTGGAGACCACAGAGAAAGACCTAGTTCTCTGCCTCATCGCGACCTGAGGCCTCACATCCTTTGAAAACTCGAGAGGTCCGTGGAGATCAATGCTTCCAAAGGAGACGATGCCTGACTCCTCTTGAAAATGGATAGGAGTCCCAGCATCCCTGTGGCACGTGGAATGGGACCCTGGGTCTCCCGCCTCACGTGGAGACACGTCCCAATTGCCATGTCAAGACTCGAGGAGAATCCAGAAGTGTCCCTCGCACCTAGGCAGGAGTCCTGACGTCGCTGAACAAACACTAGTCTGGAAGGGCCCTCCCCGTCGTAAGTCGAGAATATACACCAGGTTCCGGCCAAAACTCGAGAAAAACCATGAGACTTCCCCCTCGCCGCGAGATGAGGCCCGATTCCACTGCACTGCGTGCAGAGCAATTCTGTGTTCCACATCAAACGTGAAAGGAGCCTTGATTTCCTTGATGGCACTCCAGAGAAAACCCAAGATCACTGTCTCAAGTCTCGAGGGATCCTGAAGTCACTGTAGCAACACGAAAGGGCTCCGTGGAACACAAATCAACTCGAGATGAGAGCTTCGTCCCTGGCTTCGACTCAAGAGGAATATCAACTTTCCACAAGCACCTAAAGAGGAGGCTTCTCTCAGCTACAGGTATGTAAGAGGGACCCTGAATTTGTGGCCTCAAGTGGAATGGACACCGAGATGCTCTGAGTCGAAGTAAGGCCGGATATCCCTGCAATGAATTGAATGCAGGCTCGTCTTGCTTCTCCCAAGACGAAGGGATGTCTGAATCCCCTGTGGAGACCACAGAGAAAGACCTAGTCCTCCACCTCATCGTGACCGGAGGCCTCACATCCTTAGAAAACTCGAGAGGTCTGCAGAGATCAATGCTTGCAAAGGAGACGATGCGCGACTACTCTTGAAAATGGATAGGAGTCCTAGGATCCTTGTGGCACGTGGAAAGGGACCCTGCGTCTCCCGCCTCATGTGGAGACGCATCCCAATTGCCATGCCAAGACTCGAGGAGAATCCCGAGATGTCCCTCGCACCTAGGCAGGAGTCCTGATGGCGCTGAACAAACACATGTCTGGAAGGGCCCTCCCCGTCGTAACTCGAGAATATACCCCAGGTTCCGGCCGCAACTCGAGAAAAACCATGAGATTTCCCCCTCGCCGCGAGATGAAGCCCGATTCCCCTGCACTGCGTGCAGAGCAATTCCGTTTTCCACATCAAACGTTAAAGGAGCCTTGATTTCCTTGATGGCACTCCAGAGAAAACCCAAGTTCACTGTCTCAAGTCTAGAGGGATCCTGAGGTCACTGGAGCAACACGAAAGGGCTCCGTGGACCCCAAATCAACTCGAGATGAGAGCTTAGTCCCTGGCTTCGACTCAAGAGGAATACCAACTTTCCACAAGCACCTCAAGAGGAGGCTTCTCTCAGCTACAGGTATGTGAGAGGGACCCTGAGTTTGTGGCCTCAAGTGGAATGGACACCGAGATGCTCTGACTCGAAGCAAGGCCGGATATCCCTGCAGTGAATTGAATGCAGGCTCGTCTTGCATCTCCCAAGACGAAGGGTTGTCTGAATCCCCTGTGGAGACCACAGAGAAAGACCTCGTTCTCCGCCTCATCGAGTCCAGAGGCCTCACATCCTTTGAAAACTCGAGAGGTCGGCGGAGATCAATGCTTCCAAAGGAGAAGATGCCTGACTCTTCTTGAAAATGTATAGGAGTCCCAGGATCCCTGTGATACGTGGAAAGGGACCCTGGGTCTCCCGCCTCACGTGGAGACGCATCCCAAGTGCCATGCGAAGACTCCAGGAGAATCCCGAGGTTTCCCTCGCACCTAGGCAGGAGTCCTGACGTCGCTGAACAAACACGTGTCTGGAAGGGCACTCCCCGTCGTAACTCGAGAATATACCCCAGGTTCCGGCCGCAACTCGAGAAAAACCATGAGACTTCCCCCTCGCCGCTGGATGAGGCCCGATTCCCCTGCACTGCGTGCAGAGCAATTCCGTGTTCCACATCAAACGTGAAAGGAGCCTTGATTTCCTTGATGGCACTGCAGAGAAAACCCAAGATCACTGTCTCAAGTCTAGAGGGATCCTGAGGTTACTGGAGCAACACGAAAGGGCTCTGTGGACCCCAAATCAACTCGAAATGAGAGCATAGTCCCTGGCTTCCACTCAAGAGGAATACCAACTTTCCACAAGCACCTCAAGAGGAGGCTTCTCTCAGCTACAGGTATGTGAGAGGGACCCTGAGTTTGTGGCCTCAAGTGGAATGGACACCGAGATGCTCTGCCTCGAAGTAAGGCCGGATATCCCTGCAGTGGATTGAATTCAGGCTCGTCTTGCATCTCCCAAGACGAAGGGTTGTCTGAATCCCCTGTGGAGACCACAGAGAAAGACCTAATTTTCCGCCTCATCGCGACCGGTGGCCTCACATCCTTTGAAAACTCGAGAGGTCTGCAGATATCAATGCTTCCAAAGGAGACGATGCCTGACTCCTCTTGAAAATGGATAGGAGTCCCAGGATCCCTGTGGCACGAGGAAAGGGACCCTGGGTCTCCCGCCTCACGTGGAGACGCGTCCCAATTGCCATGCCAAGACTCGAGGAGAATCCCGAGGTGTCCCTCGCACCTAGGCAGGAGTCCTGACGTCGCTGAACAAACTCGTGTCTGGAAGGGCCCTCCCCGTCGTAACTTGAGAATATACCCCAGGTTCCGGCCGCAACTCGAGAAAAACCATGAGACTTCCCCATCGCCTCGAGATGAGGCCCGATTCCCCTGCACTGCGTGCAGAGTAATTCCGTGTTCCACATCAAACGTGAAAGGAGCCTTGATTTCCTTGATGGCACTCCAGAGAAAACCCAAGATCACTGTCTCAAGTCTAGAGGGATCCTGAGGTCACTGGAGCAACAGGAAAGGGCTCCGTGGACCCCAAATCAACTCGAGATGAGAGCTTAGTCCCTGGCTTCAAATTGAGAGGAATACCAACTTTCCACAAGCACCTCAAGAGGAGGCTTCTCTCAGCTACAGGTATGTGAGAGGGAAACTGAGTTTCTGGCCTCAAGTGGAATGGACACCGAGATGCTCTGACTCGAAGTAAGGCCGGATATCCCTGCAGTGAATTGAATGCAGGCTCGTCTTGCATCTCCCAAGACGAAGGGTTGTCTGAATCCCCTGTGGAGACAACAGAGAAAGACCAGGTCCTCCGCCTCAACGCGACCGGAGGCCTCACATCCTTTGAAAACTCGAGAGGTCCGCGAAGATCAACACTTCTGAAGGAGACGATGCCTGACTCCTCTTGAAAATGGATAGGAGTCCCAGGATACCTGTGGCACGTGGAAAGGGACCCTGGGTCTCCCGCCTCACGTGGAGACGCGTCCCAAATGCCATGCCAAGACTCGAGGAGAATCCCGAGGTATCCCTCGCACCTAGGCAGGAGTCCTGACGTCGCTGAACAAACACGTGTCTGGAAGGGCCCTCCCCGTCGTAACTCGAGAATATACCCCAGATTCGGGCCGCACCTCGAGAAAAACCTTGAGATTTCCCTCTCACCGCGAGTTGAGGCCCGATTCCCCTGCACTGCATGCAGAGCAATTCCGTGTTCCACATCAAACGTGAAAGGAGCCTTGATTTCCTTGATGGCACTGCAGAGAAAACCCAAGATCACTGTCTCAAGTCTAGAGGGATCCTGAGGTTACTGGAGCAACACGAAAGGGCTCTGTGGACCCCAAATCAACTCGAAATGAGAGCATAGTCCCTGGCTTCCACTCAAGAGGAATACCAACTTTCCACAAGCACCTCAAGAGGAGGCTTCTCTCAGCTACAGGTATGTGAGAGGGACCCTGAGTTTGTGGCCTCAAGTGGAATGGACACCGAGATGCTCTGCCTCGAAGTAAGGCCTGATATCCCTGCAGTGGATTGAATTCAGGCTCGTCTTGCATCTCCCAAGACGAAGGGTTGTCTGAATCCCCTGTGGAGACCACAGAGAAAGACCTAATTTTCCGCCTCATCGCGACCGGTGGCCTCACATCCTTTGAAAACTCGAGAGGTCTGCAGATATCAATGCTTCCAAAGGAGACGATGCCTGACTCCTCTTGAAAATGGATAGGAGTCCCAGGATCCCTGTGGCACGAGGAAAGGGACCCTGGGTCTCCCGCCTCACGTGGAGACGCGTCCCAATTGCCATGCCAAGACTCGAGGAGAATCCCGAGGTGTCCCTCGCACCTAGGCAGGAGTCCTGACGTCGCTGAACAAACTCGTGTCTGGAAGGGCCCTCCCCGTCGTAACTTGAGAATATACCCCAGGTTCCGGCCGCAACTCGAGAAAAACCATGAGACTTCCCCATCGCCTCGAGATGAGGCCCGATTCCCCTGCACTGCGTGCAGAGTAATTCCGTGTTCCACATCAAACGTGAAAGGAGCCTTGATTTCCTTGATGGCACTCCAGAGAAAACCCAAGATCACTGTCTCAAGTCTAGAGGGATCCTGAGGTCACTGGAGCAACAGGAAAGGGCTCCGTGGACCCCAAATCAACTCGAGATGAGAGCTTAGTCCCTGGCTTCAAATTGAGAGGAATACCAACTTTCCACAAGCACCTCAAGAGGAGGCTTCTCTCAGCTACAGGTATGTGAGAGGGAAACTGAGTTTCTGGCCTCAAGTGGAATGGACACCGAGATGCTCTGACTCGAAGTAAGGCCGGATATCCCTGCAGTGAATTGAATGCAGGCTCGTCTTGCATCTCCCAAGACGAAGGGTTGTCTGAATCCCCTGTGGAGACAACAGAGAAAGACCAGGTCCTCCGCCTCAACGCGACCGGAGGCCTCACATCCTTTGAAAACTCGAGAGGTCCGCGAAGATCAACACTTCTGAAGGAGACGATGCCTGACTCCTCTTGAAAATGGATAGAAGTCCCAGGATACCTGTGGCACGTGGAAAGGGACCCTGGGTCTCCCGCCTCACGTGGAGACGCGTCCCAAATGCCATGCCAAGACTCGAGGAGAATCCCGAGGTATCCCTCGCACCTAGGCAGGAGTCCTGACGTCGCTGAACAAACACGTGTCTGGAAGGGCCCTCCCCGTCGTAACTCGAGAATATACCCCAGGTTCCGGCCGCAACTCGAGAAAAACCATGAGACTTCCCCATCGCCGCGAGATGAGGCCCGATTCCCCTGCCCTGCGTGCAGAACAATTCCGTATTCCACATCAAAAATGAAAGGAGCCTTGATTTCCTTGATGGCACTCCAGAGAAAACCCAAGATCACTGTCTCAAGTCTAGAGGGATCCTGAGGTCACTGGAGCAACACAAAAGGGCTCCGTGGACCCCAAATCAACTCGAGATGAGAGCTTAGTCCCTGGCTTTGACTCAAGAGGAATACCAACTTTCCACAAGCACCTCAAGAGGACGCTTCTCTCAGCTACAAGTATGTGAGAGGGACCCTGAGTTTGTGGCCTCAAGTGGAATGGACACCGAGATGCTCTGACTCGAAGTAAGGCCGGATATCCCTGCAGTGAATTGAATGCAGGCTCGTCTTGCATCTCCCAAGACGAAGGGATGTCTGAATCCCCTGTGGAGACCACAGAGAAAGACCTTGTCCTCCGTCTCATCGTGACCGGAGGCCTCACATCCTTTGAAAACTCGAGAGGTCTGCAGAGATCAATGCTTCCAAAGGAGACGATGCCTGACTCCTCTTGAAAATGGATAGGAGTCCCAGGATCACTGTGGAACGTGGAAAGGGACACTGGGTCTCCCGCCTCTCGTGTAGACGCGTCCCAATTGCCATGCCAAGACTCGAGGAGAATCCCGAGGTGTCCCTCGCACCTAGGCAGGAGCCCTGACGTAGCTGAACAAACAAGTGTCTGGAAGGGCCCTCTCCGTCGTAACTCGAGAATATACCCCAGGTTCCGGCCGCAACTCGAGAAAAACCATGAGACTTCCCCCTCGCCGCGAGATGAGGCCCGATTCCCCTGCCCTGCGTGCAGAGCAATTCCGTTTCCATATCAAAAATGAAAGGAGCCTTGATTTCCTTGATGACACTCCAGAGAAAACCCAAGATCACTGTCTCAAGTCTAGAGGGATCCTGAGGTCACTGGAGCAACACGAAAGGGCTCCGTGGAGCCCAAATCAACTCGAGATGAGAGCTTAGTCCCTGACTTCAAATCGAGAGGAATACCAACTTTCCAAAAGCACCTCAAGAGGAGGCTACTCTCAGCTAATGGTATGTGAGAGGGACCCTGAGTTTGTGGCCTCAAGTGGAATGGACACCGGGATGCTCTGACTCGAAGTAAGGCCAGATATCCCTGCAGTGAATTGAATGCAGGCTCGTCTTGCATCTCCCAAGACGGAGGGATGTCTGAATCCCCTGTGGAGACCACAGAGAAAGACCTAGTCCTCCGCCTCATCGAGACGGGAGGCATCACATCCTTTGAAAACTCGAGAGGTCTGCGGAGATCAATGCTTCCAAAGGAGAAGATGCCTGACTCTTCTTGAAAATGGATAGGAGTCCCAGGATCCCTGTGGCACGTGGAAAGGGACCCTGGGTCTCCCACCTCACGTGGAGACGCATCCCCATTGCCATGCCAAGACTCGAGGAGAATCCCAAGGTGTCCCTCGCACCTAGACAGGAGTCCTGACGTCGCTGAACAAACACGTGTCTGGAAGGGCCCTCCCAGTCGTAACTCGAGAATATACCCCAGGTTCTGGCCGCGACTAGAGAAAAACCATGAAACTTCCCCCTCGCTGCGAGATGAGGCACGATTCCCCTGCACTGCGTGCAGAGCATTTCCGAGTTCCACATCAAACGTGAAAGGACCCTTGATTTCCTTGATGGCACTCCAGAGAAAACCCAAGATCTCTGTCTCAAGTCTAGAGGGATCCTGAGGTCACTGGAGCAACACGAAAGGGATCCGTATAACCCAAATCAACTCGAGATGAGAACTTAGTCCCTGGCTTCGACTCAAGAGGAATACCAACTTTACACAAGCCCCTCAAGTGGAGGCTACTCTCAGCTAATGGTATGTGAGAGGGACCCTGAGTTTGTCGCCTCAAGTGGAATGGAAACCGAGATGCTCTGACTCGAAGTAAGGCCAGATATCCCTGCAGTGATTTGAATGCAGGCTCGTCTTGCATCTCCCAATACGAAGGGATGTCTGAATGCCCTGTGGAGACCACAGAGAAAGACCTAGTCCTCCGACTCATCGCGACCGGAGGCCTCACATCCTTTGAAAACTGGAGAGGTCCGCGGAGATCAATGCTTCCAAAGGAGTCGATGCCTGACGCCTCTTGAAAATGGATAGGAGTCCCAGGATCCCTGTGGCACGTCGAAAGGGACCCTGGGTCTCCCGCCTCACGTGGAGACGCGTCCCAATTGCCATGCCAAGACTTGAGGAGAATCCCGAGGTGTCCCTCGCACCTAGGCAGGAGTCCTCACGTCGCTGAACAAACACGTGTCTGGAAGGGCCCTCCCCGTCGTAACTAGAGAATATACCCCAGGTTCCGGCCGCAACTTGAGAAAAACCATGAGACTTCCCCCTCGCCGCGAGATGAGGCCCGATTCCCCTGCACTGCGTGCAGAGCAATTCCGTGTTCAACATCAAACGTGAAAGGAGCCTTGATTTCCTTGATGGCACTCCAGAGAAAACCCAAGATCACTGGCTCAAGTCTAGAGGGATCCTGAGGTCACTGGAGCAACACGAAAGGGCTCCGAGGAGCCCAAATCAACTCGAGATGAGAGCTTAGTCCCTGGCTTGGACTCAAGAGGAATACCGACTTTCCACAAGCACCTCAAGAGGAGGCTTCTCTCAGCTAAGGTATGTGAGAGGGACTCTGAGTTTGTGGCCTCAAGTGGAATGGACACCGAGATGCTCTGACTCGAAGTAAGCCCGGATATCCCAGTAGTGAATTGAATTCAGGCTCGTCTTGCATCTCCCAAGACGAAGGGATGTCTGAATCCGCTGTGGAGATGACAGAGAAAGAACTAGTCCTCAGCCTCATCGCGTCCGGAGGCCTCACATCCTTTGAAAACTCGAGAGGTCTGCACAGATCAATGCTTCCAAAGGAGACGATGCCTGACTCCTCCTGAAAATGGATAGGATTCCCAGGATCCCTGTGGCACGTGGAAAGGGACCCTGGGTCTCCCGCCTCACGTGGAGACGCGTCCCAATTGCCATGCCAAGACTCGAGGAGAATCCCGAGGTATTCCTCGCACCTAGGCAGGACTCCCGACGTCGCTGAACAAACACGTGTCTCGAAGGGCCCTCCCCGTGGTAACTCGAGAATATACCCCAGGTTCCGGCCGCATCTCGAATAAATCCATGAGACTTCCCCCTCGCAGACAGATGAGGCCCGATTCCCCTACACTGCGTGCAGAGCAATTTCGTGTTCCACATCAAACGAGAAAGGAGCCTTGATTTCCTTGATGGAACTCTAGACAAAACCCAAGATCACTGTCTCAAGTCTGGAGGGATCCTGAGGTCACTGGAGCAACAACAAAGCGCTCTGTGGACCCCAAATCAACTCGAGATGAGAGCTTAGTCCCTGGCTTCGACTCAAGAGGAATACCAAATTTCCACAAGCACCTCAAGAGGAGGCTTCTCTCAGCTATAGGTATGTGAGAGGGACCCAGAGTTTGTGGCCTCAAGTGGAATGGACACCGAGATGCTCGGACTCGAAGTAAGCCCGGATATTCCTGCAGTGAATTGAATGCAGGCTCTTCTTGCATCTCCCAAGACGAAGGGATGTCTGAATCCCCTGTGGAGACGACAGAGAAAGACCTAGTCCTCCGCCTCAACGCGACCGGAGGAATCACATCCTTTGAAAACTCGAGAGGTCTGCAGAGATCAATGCTTCCAAAGGAGACGATGCCTGACTCCTCTTGAAAATGGATAGGAGTCTCAGGATCACTGTGGCACGTGGAAAGGGACACTGGGTCTCCCGCCTCACGTGGAGACGCGTCCCAATTGCCATGCCAAGACTCGAGGAGAATCGCGAGGTGTCCCTCGCACCTAGGCAGGAGTCCTGACGTCGCTGAACAGACACGTGTCTGGAAGGGCCCTCCCCGTCGTAACTCGAGAATATACCCCAGGTTCCGGCCGCAACTCGAGAAAAAACATGAGACTTCCACCTCGCCGCGAGATGAGGCCAGATTCCAATGCACTGCGTGCAGAGCAATTCCGTGTTCCACATCAAACGTGAAAGGAGCCTTGATTTCCTTGAGGGCACTCCAGAGAAAACCCAAGATCACTGTCTCAAGTCTAGAGGGATCCTGAGGTCACTGGAGCAACACGAAAGGGCTCCGTGGACCACAAATCAACTCGAGATGAGAGCTTAGTCCCTGGCTTCGACTCAAGGGGAATACCAACTTTCCACAAGCACCTCAAGAGGAGGCTGCTCTCAGCTACAGGTATGTGAGAGGGACCCTGAGTTTGTGACCTCAAGTGGAATGGACACCGAGATGCTCTGACTCGAAGTAAGGCCGGATATCCCTGCAGTGAATTGAATGCAGGCTCGTCTTGCATCTCCCAAGACGAAGGGATGTCTGAATCCCCTGTGGAGACCACAGAGAAAAACATAGTTCTCCGCCTCCTCGCGACCAGAGGCCTCACATCCTTTGAAAACTCGAAAGGTCCGCGGAGATCAATGATTCCAAAGGAGACGATGCCTGACTCATCTTGAAAATGGATAGGAGTCCCAGGATCCCTGTGGCACTTGGAAAGGGACACTGGGTCTCCCGCCTCACGTGGAGACGCGTCCCAATTGCCATGCCAAAACTCGAGGAGAATCCCGAGGTGTCCCTCGAACCTAGGCAGGGGTCCTGACGTCGCTGAACAAACACGTGTCTCGAAGGGCCCTCCCCGTCGTAACTCGAGAATATACCCCAGGTTCCGGCCGCAACTCGAGAAAAACCATGAGACTTCCCCCTCGCCGCGAGATGAGGCCCGATTCCCTTGCACTGCGTGCAGAGCAATTCCGTGTTCCACATCAAACGTGAAAGGAGCCTTGATTTCCTTGATGGCACTCCAGAGAAAACGCAAGATCACTGTCTCAAGTCTAGAGGGATCCTGAGGTCACTGTAGCAACACAAAAGGGCTCCGTGGACCCAAAATCACCTCGAGATGAGAGCTTACTCCCTGGCTTCGACTCAAGTGTCATATCAACTAGCCACAAGCACCTCAAGAGGAGGCTTCTCTCAGCTACAGGTATGTGAGAGGGACCCTGAGTTTGTGGCCTCAAGTGGAATGGACACCGAGATGCTCTGGCTAGAAGTAAGGCCGGATATCCCTGCAGTGAATTGAATGCAGGCTCGTCTTGCATCTCCCAAGACGAAGGGATGTCTGAATCCCTTGTGGAGGCCACAGAGAAAGACCTAGTTCTCCGCCTCATCACGACCGGAGGCGTCACATCCTTTGAAAACTCGAGAGGTCCACGGAGATCAATGCTTCCAAAGGAGACGATGCCTGACTCCTCTTGAAAATGGATAGGAGTCCCAGGATCCCTGTGTCACGTGGAAAGCGACCTTGGGTCTCCCGCCTCACGTGGAGACGCCTGCCAATTGCAATGCCAAGACTCGAGGAGAATCGCGAGGTGTCCCTCGCACCTAGGCAGCAGTCCTGACGTCGCTGAACAAACACGTGTCTCGAAGGGCCCTCCCCGTGGTAACTCGAGAATATACCCCAGGTTCCGGCCGCATCTCGAATAAATCCATGAGACTTCCCCCTCGCAGAGAGATGAGGCCCGATTCCCCTACACTGCGTGCAGAGCAATTTCGTGTTCCACATCAAACGAGAAAGGAGCCTTGATTTCCTTGATGGAACTCTAGACAAAACCCAAGATCACTGTCTCAAGTCTGGAGGGATCCTGAGGTCACTGGAGCAACAACAAAGCGCTCTGTGGACCCCAAATCAACTCGAGATGAGAGCTTAGTCCCTGGCTTCGACTCAAGAGGAATACCAAATTTCCACAAGCACCTCAAGAGGAGGCTTCTCTCAGCTATAGGTATGTGAGAGGGACCCAGAGTTTGTGGCCTCAAGTGGAATGGACACCGAGATGCTCGGACTCGAAGTAAGCCCGGATATTCCTGCAGTGAATTGAATGCAGGCTCTTCTTGCATCTCCCAAGACGAAGGGATGTCTGAATCCCCTGTGGAGACGACAGAGAAAGACCTAGTCCTCCGCCTCAACGCGACCGGAGGAATCACATCCTTTGAAAACTCGAGAGGTCTGCAGAGATCAATGCTTCCAAAGGAGACGATGCCTGACTCCTCTTGAAAATGGATAGGAGTCTCAGGATCACTGTGGCACGTGGAAAGGGACACTGGGTCTCCCGCCTCACGTGGAGACGCGTCCCAATTGCCATGCCAAGACTCGAGGAGAATCGCGAGGTGTCCCTCGCACCTAGGCAGGAGTCCTGACGTCGCTGAACAGACACGTGTCTGGAAGGGCCCTCCCCGTCGTAACTCGAGAATATACCCCAGGTTCCGGCCGCAACTCGAGAAAAAACATGAGACTTCCACCTCGCCGCGAGATGAGGCCAGATTCCAATGCACTGCGTGCAGAGCAATTCCGTGTTCCACATCAAACGTGAAAGGAGCCTTGATTTCCTTGAGGGCACTCCAGAGAAAACCCAAGATCACTGTCTCAAGTCTAGAGGGATCCTGAGGTCACTGGAGCAACACGAAAGGGCTCCGTGGACCACAAATCAACTCGAGATGAGAGCTTAGTCCCTGGCTTCGACTCAAGGGGAATACCAACTTTCCACAAGCACCTCAAGAGGAGGCTGCTCTCAGCTACAGGTATGTGAGAGGGACCCTGAGTTTGTGACCTCAAGTGGAATGGACACCGAGATGCTCTGACTCGAAGTAAGGCCGGATATCCCTGCAGTGAATTGAATGCAGGCTCGTCTTGCATCTCCCAAGACGAAGGGATGTCTGAATCCCCTGTGGAGACCACAGAGAAAAACATAGTTCTCCGCCTCCTCGCGACCAGAGGCCTCACATCCTTTGAAAACTCGAAAGGTCCGCGGAGATCAATGATTCCAAAGGAGACGATGCCTGACTCATCTTGAAAATGGATAGGAGTCCCAGGATCCCTGTGGCACTTGGAAAGGGACACTGGGTCTCCCGCCTCACGTGGAGACGCGTCCCAATTGCCATGCCAAAACTCGAGGAGAATCCCGAGGTGTCCCTCGAACCTAGGCAGGGGTCCTGACGTCGCTGAACAAACACGTGTCTCGAAGGGCCCTCCCCGTCGTAACTCGAGAATATACCCCAGGTTCCGGCCGCAACTCGAGAAAAACCATGAGACTTCCCCCTCGCCGCGAGATGAGGCCCGATTCCCTTGCACTGCGTGCAGAGCAATTCCGTGTTCCACATCAAACGTGAAAGGAGCCTTGATTTCCTTGATGGCACTCCAGAGAAAACGCAAGATCACTGTCTCAAGTCTAGAGGGATCCTGAGGTCACTGTAGCAACACAAAAGGGCTCCGTGGACCCAAAATCACCTCGAGATGAGAGCTTACTCCCTGGCTTCGACTCAAGTGTCATATCAACTAGCCACAAGCACCTCAAGAGGAGGCTTCTCTCAGCTACAGGTATGTGAGAGGGACCCTGAGTTTGTGGCCTCAAGTGGAATGGACACCGAGATGCTCTGGCTAGAAGTAAGGCCGGATATCCCTGCAGTGAATTGAATGCAGGCTCGTCTTGCATCTCCCAAGACGAAGGGATGTCTGAATCCCTTGTGGAGGCCACAGAGAAAGACCTAGTTCTCCGCCTCATCACGACCGGAGGCGTCACATCCTTTGAAAACTCGAGAGGTCCACGGAGATCAATGCTTCCAAAGGAGACGATGCCTGACTCCTCTTGAAAATGGATAGGAGTCCCAGGATCCCTGTGTAACGTGGAAAGCGACCTTGGGTCTCCCGCCTCACGTGGAGACGCCTGCCAATTGCAATGCCAAGACTCGAGGAGAATCGCGAGGTGTCCCTCGCACCTAGGCAGCAGTCCTGACGTCGCTGAACAAACACGTGTCTGGAGGGCCCTCCCTGTCGAAACTCGAGAAAATACCCCAGGTTCCAGCCGCAACTCGAGAAAAACCAAGAGACTTCCCCCTCGCCGCGAGATGAGGCCCGATTCCCCTGCACTGCGTGCAGAGCAATTCCGTGTTCCACATCAAACGTGAAAGGAGCCTTGATTTCCTTGATGGCACTCCAGAGAAAATCCAAGATCACTGTCTCAAGTCTAGAGGGATCCTGAGGTCACTGTAACAAAACGAAAGGTCTACTTGGACCCCAAATCAACTCGAGATGAGAGATTCGTCCCTGGCTTCGACTCAAGAGGAATATCAACATTCCACAAGCACCTCAAGAGGAGGCTACTCTCAGCTACAGGTATGTGAGAGGGACCCTGAGTTTGTGGCCTCAAGTGGAATGGACACTGAGATGCTCTGACTCAAAGTAAGGCCGGATATCCCTGCAGTGAATTGAATGCAGGCTCGTCTTGAATCTCCCAAGACGAAGGGATGTCTGAATCCCATGTAGAGACAGCAGAGAAATACCTAGTTCTCTGCCTCATGGCGACCGGAGGCTTCACATCCTTTGAAAACTCGAGAGGTCCGCGGAGATCAATGCTTCCAAAGGAGACGATGCCTGACTCCTCTTGAAAATGGATAGGAGTCCCAGGATCCCTGTGGCACGTGCAAAGGGGCCCTGGGTCTCCCGCCTCACGTGGAGACGCGTCCCAATTGCCATGCCAAGATTCGAGGAGAATCCCGAGGTGTCCCTCGCACCTAGGCAGGAGTCCTGACGTGGCTGAACAAACACGTGTCTGGAAGGGCCCTCCCCGTCGTAACTCGAGAATATTCCCCAGGTTCCAGCCGCTTCTCGAGAAAAATCATGAGACTTCCCATTCGCCGCGAGATGAGCCCCGATTCCCCTGCACTTCGTGCATAGCAATTCCATGTTCCACATCAGACGTTAAAGGAGACTTGATTTCCTTGATGGCACTCCAGAGAAAACCCAAGATCACTGTCTCAAGTCTGGAGGGATCCTGAGGTCACTGTAGCAACACGAAAGGGCTCCATGGACCCCAAATCACCTCGAGATGAGAGCTTAGTCCATGGCTTCGACTCAAGAGTGATATCAACTTGCCACAAGCACCTCAAGAGGAGGCTTCTCTCAGCTAAAGGTATGTGAGAGGGACCCTGAGTTTGTGGCCTCAAGTGGAATGGACACCGAGATGCTCTGGCTAGAAGTAAGGCCGGATATCCCTGCAGTGAATTGAATGCAGGCTCGTCTTGCATCTCCCAAGACGAAGGGATGTCTGAATCCCCTGTGGAGACCACAGAGAAAGACCTAGTTCTCCGCCTCATCACGACCGGAGGCGTCACATCCTTTGAAAACTCGAGAGGTCCACGGAGATCAATGCTTCCAAAGGAGACGATGCCTGACTCCTCTTGAAAATGGATAGGAGTCCCAGGATCCCTGTGGCACGTGGAAAGGGACCTTGGGTCTCCCGCCTCACGTGGAGACGCGTCCCAATTGCCATGCCAAGACTCGAGGAGAATCCCGAGGTGTCCCTCGCACCTAGGCAGGAGTCCTGACGTCGCTGAACAAACACGTGTCTGGAAGGGCCCTCCCCGTCGTAACTCGAAAATATTCCCCAGGTTCCAGCCGCTTCTCGAGAAAAACCATGAGACTTCCCCCTCGCCGCGAGATGAGGCCCGATTCCCTTGCACTGCGTGCAGAGCAATTCCGTGTTCCACATCAGACGTTAAACTAGACTTGATTTCCTTCATGGCACTCCAAAGAAAACCCAAGACCTCTGTCTGAAGTCTAGAGGGATCCTGAGGTCACTGGAGCAACACGAAAGGGCTCCGTGGACCCCAAATCAACTCGAGATGACAGCTTCGTCCCTGGCTTCTACTCTAGAGGAATACCAACTTTCCACAAGCACCTCAAGAGGAGGCTTCTCTGAGATACAGGTATGTGAGAGAAACCCTGAGTTTGTGGCCTCAAGTGCAATGGACACTGTGATGCTCTGACTCGAAGTAAGGCCGGATATCCCTGCTGTGAATTGAATGCAGGCTCGTCTTGCATCTCCCAAGACGAAGGGATGTCTGAATCCACTGTGGAGACCACGGAGAAAACCTAGTTCTCCGCCTCATCGCGACCGGAGGCCTCTAATCCTTTGAAAACTCGAGAAGTCCGCGGAGATCAAGGCTTCCAAAGGAGACGATGCCTGACTCCTTTTAAAAATGGATAGGAGTCCCAGAATCCCTGTGGCACGTGGAAAGGGACCCTGGGTCTCCCGCCTCACGTGGAGACGCGTCCCAATTGCCATGCCAAGACTCGAGGAGAATCCCGAGTTGTCCTTCGCACCTAGGCAGGAGTCCTCACGTCGCTGAACAAACACGTGTCTGGAAGGGTCCTTCCCGTCGCAACTCGAGAATATACCCCAGGTTCCGGCGCAACTCGAGAAAAACCATGAGCCTTCCCCCTCGCCGCGAGATGAGGCCCGATTCCCCTGCACTGTGTGCAGAGCAATTCCGTGTTCCACATCAAACGTGAAAGGAGCCTTGATTTCCTTGATGGCACTCCAGAGAAAACCCAAGATCACTGTCTCAAGTCTAGAGGGATCCTGAGGTCACTGTAGCAACACGAAAGGGCTCCGTGGACCCCAAATCAACTAGAGATGAGAGCTTCGTCCCTGGCTTCGACTCAAGAGGAATAGCAACTTTCCACAAGCACCTCAAGAGGAGGCTTCTCTCAGCTACATGTATGTGAGAGGGACCCTGAGTTTGTGGCCTCAAGTGGAATGGACACGGAGATGCTCTGACTCGAAGTAAGGCCGGATATCCCGGCAGTGAATTGAATGCAGGCTCGACTTGCATCTCCCAAGACGAAGGGATGCCTGAATCCCCTGTGGAGACCACAGAGAAAGACCTAGTTCTCCGCCTCATCACGACCGGAGGCCTCACATACTTTGAAAACTCGAGAGGTCCGCGGAGATCAATGCTTCCAAAGGAGACGATGCCTGACTCTTCTTGAAAATGGATAGGAGTCCCAGGATCCCTGTGGCACGTGGAAAGGGAAACTGGGTCTTCCGCCTCATGTGAAGATGCGTCCCAATTGCCATGCCAAGACTCGAGGAGAATCCCGAGGTCTCCCTCGCACCTAGGCAGGAGTCCTGACGTCGCTGAACAAACACGTGTCTGGAAGGGCCCTCCCGTCATAACTCGAGAATATACCCCAGGTTCCGGCCGCAACTCGAGAAAAACCATGAGACTTACCCCTCGCCGCGAGATGAGGCCCGATTCCCCTGCACTGCGTGCAGCACAATTCCGTGATTGACATCAAACGTGAAAGGAGCCCTGCTTTTATTGATGGCACTCCTGAGAAAACCCAAGATCACTGTCTCAAGTCTAGAGGGATCCTGAGGACACTGTAGCAACAGGAAAGGGCTCCAAGGACCCGAATCAACTCGAGATGAGAGCTTAGTCCCTGGCTTCAACTCAAGAGGAATACCAACTTTACACAAGCACCTCAAGAGGAGGCTTCTCTCAGCTACAGGTATGTGAGAGGGACCCTGAGTTTGTGGCCTCAAGTGGAATGGACACCGAGATGCTCTGACGCGAAGTAAGGCCGATATCCCTGCAGTGAATTGAATGCATGCTCGTCTTGCATCTCCCAAGACGAAGTGATGTCTGAATCCCCTGTGGAGACCACAGAGAAAGACCTAGTTCTCCGCCTCATCGCGACCGAAGGCCTCACATCCTTTGAAAACTCGACAGGTCCGCGAAGATCAATGCTTCCACAGGAGACGATGCCTGTCTCTTCTTGAAAATGGATACGAGTCTCAGGATCCCTTTGGCACGTGGAAAGAGACACTGGGTCTTCCGCCTCACGTGGAGACCCGTCCCAATTGCCATGCCAAGACTCGACGAGTATCCCGAGGTGTCCCTCGCACCTAGGCAGGAGTCCTGACTTCGCTGAACAAACACGTGTCTGGAAGGCCCCTCCCCGTAGTAACTTTAGAATGTACCCCAGGTTCCGGCCGCAACTCGAGAAAAACCATGAGACTTCCCCCTCGCCGCGAGATGAGGCCCGATTCCCCTGCACAGCGTGCAGAGCAATTCCGTGTTCCACATCAAACGTGAAAGGAGCCTTGATTTCCTTGATGGCACTCCAGAGAAACCCAAGATCACTGTCTCAATTCTAGAGGGATCCTGAGGTCACTGGAGCAACAGGAAAGGGCTCCATGGACCCTAAATCAACTCGAGATGAGAGCTTAGTCCCTGGCTTCGACTCAAGGGGAATACCAACTTTCCACAAGCACCTCAAGAGGAGGCTTCTCTCAGCTACAGGTATGTGAGAGGGACCCTGAGTTTGTGGCCTCAAGTGGAATGGACACCGAGATGCTCTGACGCGAAGTAAGGCCGGATATCCCTGCAGTGAATTGAATGCATGCTCGTCTTGCATCTCCCAAGACGAAGTGATGTCTGAATCCCCTGTGGAGACCACAGAGAAAGACCTAGTTCTCCGCCTCATCGCGACCGAAGGCCTCACATCCTTTGAAAACTCGACAGGTCCGCGAAGATCAATGCTTCCACAGGAGACGATGCCTGTCTCTTCTTGAAAATGGATACGAGTCTCAGGATCCCTTTGGCACGTGGAAAGAGACACTGGGTCTTCCGCCTCACGTGGAGACCCGTCCCAATTGCCATGCCAAGACTCGACGAGTATCCCGAGGTGTCCCTCGCACCTAGGCAGGAGTCCTGACTTCGCTGAACAAACACGTGTCTGGAAGGCCCCTCCCCGTAGTAACTTTAGAATGTACCCCAGGTTCCGGCCGCAACTCGAGAAAAACCATGAGACTTCCCCCTCGCCGCGAGATGAGGCCCGATTCCCCTGCACTGCGTGCAGAGCAATTCCGTGTTCCACATCAAACGTGAAAGGGGCCTTGATTTCCTTGATGGCACTCCAGAGAAAATCCAAGATCACTGTCTCAAGGCTAGAGGGATCCTGAGGTCACTGGAGCAACAGGAAAGGGCTCCATGGACCCTAAATCAACTCGAGATGAGAGCTTCGTCCCTGGCTTCTACTCTAGAGGAATACCAACTTTCCACAAGCACCTCAAGAGGAGGCTTCTCTGAGATACAGGTATGTGAGAGAAACCCTGAGTTTGTGGCCTCAAGTGCAATGGACACTGTGATGCTCTGACTCGAATTAAGGCCGGATATCCCTGCTGTGAATTGAATGCAGGCTCGTCTTGCATCTCCCAAGACGAAGGGATGTCTGAATCCACTGTGGAGACCACACAGAAAACCTAGTTCTCCGCCTCATCGCGACCGGAGGCCTCTAATCCTTTGAAAACTCGAGAGGTCCGCGGAGATCAAGGCTTCCAAAGGAGACGATGCCTGACTCCTCTTGAAAATGGATAGGAGTCCCAGGATCCGTGTGGCACGTGCAAAGGGACCCTGGGTCTCCCGCCTCACGTGGAGACGCGTCCCAATTGCCATGCCAAGATCGAGGAGAATCCCGAGGTGTCCCTCGCACCTAGGCAGGAGTCCTCACGTCGCTGAACAAACACGTGTCTGGAAGGGTCCTCCCCGTCGCAACTCGAGAATATACCCCAGGTTCCGGCGCAACTCGAGAAAAACCTTGAGCCTTCCCCCTCGCCGCGAGATGAGGCCCGATTCCCCTGCACTGCGTGCAGAGCAATTCCGTGTTCCACATCAAACGTGAAAGGAGCCTTGATTTCCTTGATGGCACTCCAGAGAAAACCCAAGATCACTGTCTCAAGTCTAGAGGGATCCTGAGGTCACTGTAGCAACAAGAAAGGGCTCCGTGGACCCCAAATCAACTAGAGATGAGAGCTTCGTCCCTGGCTTCGACTCAAGAGGAATAGCACCTTTCCACAAGCACCTCAAGAGGAGGCTTCTCTCAGCTACAGGTATGTGAGAGGGACACTGAGTTTGTGGCCTCAAGTGGAATGGACACCGAGATGCTCTGACTCGAAGTAAGGCCGGATATCCCGGCAGTGAAGTGAATGCAGACTCGTCTTGCATCTCCCAAGACGAAGGGATGTCTGAATCCCCTGTGGAGACCACAGAAAAGACCTAGTAGTCCACCTCATCACGAACGGAGGCATCACATCCTTTGAAAACTCGAGAGGTCCGCGGAGATCAATGCTTCCAAAGGAGACGATGCCTGACTCCTCTTGAAAATGGATAGGGGTCCCAGGATCCCTGTGACACGTGGAAAGGGACCCTGGATCTCCCGCCTCACGTGGAGACGCGTCCCAATTGCCATGCCAAGACTCGAGGAGAATCCCGAGTTGTGCCTCGCACCTAGGCAGGAGTCCTGACGTCGCTGAACAAACAGGTGTCTGGAAGGGCCCTCCCCGTCGTAACTCGAGAACATACCCCAGGTTCCGGCCGCACCTCGACAAAAACCATGAGAATTCCCCCTCGCCGCGAGATGAGGCCCGATTCCCCTGCACTGCGTGCAGAGCAATTCCGTGTTCCACATCAAACGTGAAAGGAGCCTTGATTTCCTTGATGGCACTCCAGAGAAAACGCAAGATCACTGTCTCAAGTCTAGAGGGATCCTGAGGTCACTGTAGCAACACGAAAGAGCTCCGTGGACCCCAAATCAACTCGAGATGAGAGCTTACTCCCTGGCTTCGACTCAAGAGGAATACCAACTTTCCACAAGCACCTCAAGATGAGGTTTCTCTCAGCTACATTTATGTGAGAGGGACCCTGAGTGTGTGGCCTCAAATGTAATGGACACCGAGATGCTCTGACTCGAAGTAAGACCGGATATCCCTGCAGTGAATTGAATGCAGGCTCGTCTTGCATCTCCTAAGAAGAAGGGATGTATGAATCCCCTGTGGAGACCATAGAGAAAGACATTGTTCTCCGCCTCATCGCGACGTGAGTCCTCACATCCTTTGAGAACTCGAGAGGTCCGCGGAGATCAATGCTTCCAAAGGAGACGATGCCTGACTCCTCTTGAAAATGGATAGGAGTCCCAGGATCCCTGTGGCACATGGAAAGGGACCCTGGATCTCCCGCCTCACGTGGAGACGCGTCCCAATTGCCATGCCAAGACTCGAGGAGAATCCCGAGGTGTCCCTCGCACCTAGGCAGGAGTCCTGATGTCGCTGAACAAACACGTGTCTGGAACGGACCTCCCCGTCGTAACTCGAGAATATACCCCAGGTTCCGGCCGCAACTCGAGAAAAAACATGAGACTTCCCCCTCGCCGCGAGATGAGGCCCCATTCCCCTGCACTGCATGCAGAGCAATTCCGTGTTCCACATCAAACGTGAAAGGAGCCTTGATTTCCTTGATGGCACTCCAGAGAAACCCCGAGATCACTGTCTCAAGTCTAGAGGGATCCTGAGGTCACTGTATCAAACCGAAATGGGTCCATGGACCCCAAATCAACTCGTGATGAGAGCTTAGTCACTGGCTTCGACTCTAGAGGAATAGCAACTTTCCACAAGCACCTCAAGAGGAGGCTTCTCTCAGATAAAGTTATGTGAGAGGGCCCTGAGTTGGGGATTCAAGTGGAATGGACACCGAGAAACTCTGACTCGAAGTAAGGCTGGATATCCCTGCAGTGAATTGAATGCAGGCTCGTCTTGCATCTCCCAAGACGAAGGGATGTCTGAATGCCCTGTGGAGACCACAGAGAAAGACCTAGATCTCCGCCTCATCGCGACCGGAGGCCTCACATCCTTTGAAAACTTGAGAGGTCCGCGGAGGTCAATGCTTCCAAAGGAGACTATGCCTGACTCCTCTTGAAATGGATAGGAGTCCCAGGATCCGCGTGGCACGTGGAAAGGGACCCTGGGTCTCCCGCCTCACGTGGAGACGCGTCCCAATTGCCATGCAAAGACTCGAGGATAATCCCGAGGTGTGACTCACACCTAGGTAGGAGTCCTGACGTCACTGAACAAACACGTGTCTGGAAGGGCCCTCCCCATCGTAACTCGAGAATATACCCCAGGTTCCGGCCGCAACTCGAGAAATTCCATGAGACGTACCCCTCGCGGCTAGATGAGGCCCGATTCCCCTGCACTGCGTGCAGAGCAATTCTGTGTTCCACATCAAACGTGAAAGGATCCTTGATTTCCTTGATGGCACTCCAGAGAAAACCCAAGATCACTGTCACAAGTCTAGAGGGATCCTGAGGTCACTAGAGCAACACGAAAGGGCTCCGTGGACCCCAAATCAACTCGAGATGAGAGCTTTTCCTTGGCTTCGACTCAAGAGGAATACCAACTTTCCACAAGCACCTCAAGAGTAGGCTTCTCTCAGCTACAGGTATGTGAGAAGGACCCTGAGTTTGTGGCCTCAAGTGGAAGGGACACCGAGATGCTCTGACTCGAATTAAGGCCGGATATCCCTGCAGTGAATTGAATGCAGGCTCGTCTTGCATCTCCCAAGACGAAGGGATGTCTGAATCCCCTGTGGCGACCACAGAGAAAGACCTAGTTCTCAGCCTCATGGCGACCGGAGGCCTCACATACTTTGAAAATTCGAGAGGTCCGCGGAGATCAATGCTTCCAAAGGAGACGATGCCTGACTCCTCTTGAAAATGGATAGGAGTCCCTGAATCCCTGTGGCACGTGGAAAGGGACCCTGGGTCTCCCGCCTCACGTGGAGACGCGTCCCAATTGCCATGCCAAGACTCGAGGAGAATCCCGAGGTGTCCCTCGCACCTAGGCAGGAGTGCTGACGTCGCTGAACAAACACGTGTCTGGAAGGGCCCTCCCCGTCGTAACTCGAGAATATACCCCAGGTTCCGGCCGCAACTCGAGAAAAACCATGAGACTTCCCCCTCGCTGGGACATGAGGCCCGATTCCCCTGCACTGTGTGCAGAGCAATTCCGTGATCCACATCAAACGTGAAAGGAGCCTTGATTTCCTTGAGGGCACTCCAGAGAAAACCCAAGATCACTGTCTCAAGTCTAGAGGGATCATGAGGTCACTGGAGCAACACGAAAGGGCTCCGTGGACCCCAAATCAACTCGAGATGAGAGCTTAGTCCCTGGCTTCGACTCAAGAGGAATACGAACTTTCCACAAGCCCCTCAAGAGGAGGCTTCTCTCAGCTACAGGTATGTGAGAGGGACCCTGAGTTTGTGACTTCAAGTAGAATGGACACCGAGATGCTCTGACTCGAAGTAAGGCCGGATATCCCTGCAGTGAATTGAATGCAGGCTCGTCTTGCATCTCCCAAGACGAAGGGATGTCTGAATCCCCTGTGGCGACCACAGAGAAAGACCTAGTTCTCAGCCTCATGGCGACCGGAGGCCTCACATACTTTGAAAATTCGAGAGGTCCGCGGAGATCAATGCTTCCAAAGGAGACGATGCCTGACTCCTCTTGAAAATGGATAGGAGTCCCTGAATCCCTGTGGCACGTGGAAAGGGACCCTGGGTCTCCCGCCTCACGTGGAGACGCGTCCCAATTGCAATGCAAAGACTCGAGGAGAATCCCGAGGTGTCCCTCGCACCTAGGCAGGAGTCCTGACGTCGCTGAACAAACACGTGTCTGGAAGGGCCCTCCCCGTCGTAACTCGAGATTATTCCCCAGGTTCCGGTCGCAACTCGAGAAAAACCATGAGACTTCCCCCTCGCCGCGACATGAGGCCCGAATCCCCTGCACTGCGTGCAGAGCAATTCCGTGTTCCACATCAAACGTGAAAGGAGCCTTGATTTCCTTGATGGCACTCCAGAGAAAACCCAAGATCACTGTCTCAAGTCTAGAGGGATCCTGAGGTCACTGGAGCAACACGAAAGGGCTCCGTGGACCCCAAATAAACTCGAGATGAGAGCTTAATTCCTGGCTTTGACTCAAGAGGAATACCAACTTTCCACAAGCACCTCAAGAGGAGGCTTCTCTCAGCTACAGGTATGTGAGAGGGACCCTGAGTTTGTGGCCTCAAGTGGAATGGACACCGAGATGCTCTGACTCGAAGTAAGGCCGGATATCCCTGCAGTGAATTGAATGCAGGCTCGTCTTGCATCTCCCAAGACGAAGGGTTGTCTGAATCCCCTGTGGAGACCACAGAGAAAGACCTAATTCTCCGCCTCCTCGCGACCGGAGGCCTCACATCCTTTGAAAACTCGAGACGTCTGCGGAGATCAATGCTTCCAAAGGAGACGATGCCTGACTCTTCTTGAAAATGTATAGGAGTCCCAGGATCCCTGTGGAACGTGGAAAGGGACCCTGGGTCTCCCGGGTCCCGTGGAGACGCGTCCCAATTGCCATGCCAAGACTCGAGGAGAATCCCGAGGTGTCCCTCGCACCTAGGCAGGAGTCTGTTGTCGCTGAACAAACACCTGTCTGGAAGGGCCCTCCCCATCGCAACTCGAGAATATACCCCAGG
Organism: Dama dama; assembly: GCF_033118175.1. NCBI lineage: Eukaryota > Metazoa > Chordata > Mammalia > Artiodactyla > Cervidae > Dama > Dama dama. The sequence goes on along the minus strand of NC_083697.1, from coordinate 4,023,537 downwards.
TTCCGGCCGCAACTCGAGAACATCCATGAGACTTCCCCCTCGCCGCGAGATGAGCCCCGATTCCCCTGCACTGCATGCAGAGCAATTCCGTGTTCCACATCATACGTGAAAGGAGCCTTGATGGCCTTGATGGCACTCCAGAGAAAAAACAAGGTAACTGTCTCAAGTCTAGAGGGATCCTGAGGTCACTGGAGTAACATGAAAGGGCTCCGTGGACCCCAAATCAACTCGAGATGAGAGCTTAGTCCCTGGCTTCGACTCAAGAGGAATACCAACTTTTCACAAGCACCTCAAGAGGAGGATTCTCTCAGCTACAGGTAAGTGAGAGGGACGCTAAGTTTTTGGCCTCAAGTGGAATGGACACCGAGATGCTCTGACTCGAAGTAAGGCCGGATATCCCTGCAGTGAATTGAATGCAGGCTAATCTTGCATCTCCCAAGACGAAGGGATGTCTGAATCCCCTGTGGAGACGACAGAGAAAGACCTAGTCCTCCGCCTCAACGCGACCGGAGGCCTCACATCCTTTGAAAACTTGAGAGGTCTGCGGATATCAATGCTTCCAAAGGAGACGATGCCTGACTCCTCTTGAAAATGGATAGGAGTCCCAGGATCCCTGTGGCACTTGGAATGGGACCCTGGGTCTCCCGCCTCACGTGGAGACGCGTCCCAATTGCCATGCCAAGACTCGAGGAGAATCCCGAGGTGTCCCTCACACCTAGGCAGGAGTCCTGACGTCGCTGAAGAAACACGTGTCTGGAAGGGCCCTCCCCGTCGTAACTCGAGAATATACCACAGGTTCCGGCCGCAACTCGAGAAAAACCATGAGACTTCCCCCTCGCCACGAGATGAGGCCCGATTCCCCTGCACTGCGTGTAGAGCAATTCCGTGTTCCACATCAAACGTGAAAGGAGCCTTGATTTCCTTAATGGCACTCCAGAGAAAACCCAAGATAACTGTCTCAAGTCTAGAGGGATCCTGAGGTCACTGGCGCAACACGAAAGGGCTCAATGGACCCCAAGTCAACTCGAGATGAGAGCTTAGTCCTTGGCTTCGACTCAAGAGGAACACCACCTTTCCACAAGCACCTCAAGAGGAGGCTTCTCTCAGCTACAGGTATGTGAGACGGACCCTGAGTTTGTGGCCTCAAGTGGAATGGACACCGAGATGCTCTGACTCGAAGTAAGGCCGGATATCCCTGCAGTGAATTGAATGCAGGCTCGTCTTGCATCTCCCAAGACGAAGGGTTGTCTGAATCCACTTTGGAGTCCACAGAGAAAGACCTAGTCCTCCGCCTCACCGCGAACGGAGGCCTCACGTCCTTTGAAAATTCGAGAGGTCCGCGGAGATCAATGCTTCCAAAGGAGACGATGCCTCACTCCTCTTGAAAATGGATAGGAGTCCCAGGATCCCTGTGGCACGTGGAAAGGTACCCTAGGTCTCCCGCCTCACGTGGAGACGCGTCCCAATTGCCATGCCAAGACTCGAGGAGAATCCCGAGGTGTCCCTCGCACCTTGGCAGGAGTCCTGACGTCGCTGAACAAACACGTGTCTGGAAGGGCCCTCCCCGTCGTAACTCGCGAATATACCCCAGGTTCCGGCCGCAACTCGAGAAAAACCATGAGACTTCCTCCTCGCCGCGAGATGAGGCCCGATTCCCCTGCATTGCGTGCAGAGCAATACCGTGTTCCATATCAAACGTGAAAGGAGCCTTGATTTCCTTGATGGCACTGCAGAGAAAACCCAAGATCACTGGCTCAAGTCTAGAGGGATCCTGAGGTCACTGGAGCAACACGAAAGGGCTCCGTGTAACCCAAATCTACTCGAGATGCGAGCTTAGTCCCTGGCTTCGACTCAAGAGGAATACCAACTTTCCACAAGTACCTCAAGAGGAGGCTTCTCTCAGCTACAGGTATGTGAGAGGGACCCTGAGTTTGTGGCCTCAAGTTGAATGGACACCGAGATGATCTGACTCGAAGTAAGGCCGGATATCCCTGCAGTGAATTGAATGCAGGCTCGTCTTGCATCTCCCAAGACGAAGGGTTGTCTGAATCCCCTGTGGAGACCACAGAGAAAGACCTAATTCTCCACCTCATCGCGACCGGAGGCCTCACATCCTTTGAAAACTCGAGAGGTCCGCGGAGATCAATGCTTCCCAAGGAGACGATGCCTGACTCCTCCTTAAAGTGGATAGGAGTCCCAGGATCCCTGTGGCACTTGGAACGGGACCCTGGGTCTCCCGCCTCACGTGGAGACGCGTCCCAATTGCCATGCCAAGACTCGAGGAGAATCCCGAGGTGTCCCTCGCACCTAGGCAGGAGTCCTGACGTCGCTGAAGAAACACGTGTCTGGAAGGGCCCTCCCCGTCGTAACTCGAGAATATACCCCAGGTTCCGGCCGCAACTCGAGAAAAACCATGAGACTTCCCCCTCGCCGCGAGATGAGGCCCGATTCCCCTGCACTGCGTGCAGAGCAATTCCGTGTTCCACATCAAACGTGAAAGGAGCCTTGATTTCCTTAATGGCACTCCAGAGAAAACCCAAGATAACTGTCTCAAGTCTAGAGGGATCCTGAGGTCACTGGAGCAACACGAAAGGGCTCTCTGGTCCCCAAGTCAACTCGAGATGAGAGCTTAGTCCTTGGCATCGACTCAAGAGGAACACCAACTTTCCACAAGCACCTCAAGAGGAGGCTTCTCTCAGCTACAGGTATGTGAGAGGGACCCTGAGTTTGTGGCCTCAAGTGGAAAGGACACCGAGATGCTCTGACTCGAAGGAAGGCTGGATATCCCTGCAGTGAATTGAATGCAGGCTCGTCTTGCATCTCCCAAGATGAAGGGATGTCTGAATCCCCTGTGGAGACCACAGAGAAAGACCTAGTCCTCCACCTCATCGCGACCGGAGGCCTCACATCCACTGAAAACTCGAGAGGTCCGCGGAGTTCAATGCTTCCAAAGAAGACGATGCCTGACTCCTCTTGAAAATGGATAGGAGTCCCAGGATCCCTGTGGCAAGTGGGAAGGGACACTGGGTCTCCCGCCTCACGTGGAGACGTGTCCCAATTGCCATGGCAAGACTCGAGGAGAATCCCGAGGTGTCCCTCGCACCTAGGCAGGAGTCCTGACGTCGCTGAACAAACACGTGTCTGGAAGGGCCCTCCCCTTCTAACTGGAGAATATACCCCAAGTTCCGGCCGCAACTCGAGAAAATCGATGAGACTTCCCCCTCGCTGCGAGATGAGGCCCGATTCACCTGCACTGCATGCAGAGCAATTCTGTGTTCCACATCAAACGTGAAAGGAGCCTTGATTTCCTTGCTGGCACTCCAGAGAAAACCCAAGATCACTGTTTCAAGTATAGAGGGATCCTGAGGTCACTGTAGCAACAGGAAAGGGCTCCGTGGACCCGAAATCCACTCGAGATGAGAGCTTAGTCCCTGGCTTCGAATAAAGAGGAATACCAACTTTCCAAAAGCACCTCAAGAGGAGGCTACTCTCAGCTACAAGTATCTGAGAGGGACCCTGAATTTGTGGCCTCAAGTGGAATGGACACCGAGATGCTCTGACTCGAAGTAAGGCCGGATATCCCAACAGTGAATTGAATGCAGGCTCGTCTTGCATCTCCCAAGACGTAGGGATGTCTGAGTCCCCTGTGGAGACCACAGAGAAAGACCTAGTTCTCTGCTTCATCGCGAGCAGAGGCCTCACATCCTTTGAAAAATCGAGAGGTCCGAGGAGATCATTGCTTCCAAAGGAGCCGATGCCTGACTCCTCTTGAAAATGGATAGGAGTCCCAGGATCCCTGTCCACGTGGAAAGGGACCCTGGGTCTCCTGCCACACGTGGAGACGAGTCCCAATTAGCATGCCAAGACTCGAGGAGAATCCCGAGGTGTGCCTCGCACCTAGGCCCGAGTCCTGACTTCGCTGAACAAACACGTGTCTGGAAGGGCCCTCCCCGTCGTAACTCGAGAATATACACCAGGTTCCGGCCGCAACTCGAGAAAAACCATGAGACTTCCCCCTCGCCGCGAGATGAGGCCCGATTCCCCTGCACTGCGTGCAGAGCAATTCCGTGTTCCACATCAAACGGGAAAGGAGCCTTGATTTCCTTGATGGCACTCCAGAGAAAACCCAAGATCACTGTCTCAAGTCTAGAGGGATCCCGAGGTCACTGGAGCAACAGGAAAGGGCTCCGTGGACACCAAATCAACTCGAGATGAGAGCTTAGTCCCTGGCTTCGACTCAAGAGGCATACCAACTTTCCACAAGCACCTCAAGAGGATGCTTCTCTCAGCTACAGGTATGTGAGAGGGACCCTGAGTTTGTGGCCTCAGGTGGAATGGACACCGAGATGCTCTGACTCGAAGTAAGGCCGGATATCCCTGCAGTGAATTGAAAGCAGGCTCGTCTTGAATCTCCCAAGACGAAGGGATGTCTGAATCCCCTGTGGAGACCACAGAGAAAGACCTAGTTCTCCGCCTCATCGCGACCGGAGGCCTCACATCGTTTGAAAACTCGAGAGGTCCGCGGAGATCAATGCTTCCAAAGGGGACGATGCCTGACTCCTCTTGAAAATGGATAGGAGTCCCAAGATGCCTGTGGCACGTGGAAAGGGACCCTGGGTCTCCCGCCTCACGTGGAGACGCGTCCCAATTGCCATGCCAAGACTCGAGGAGAATCCAGAGGTGTCCCTCGCACCTAGGCAGGAGTCCTGACGTCGCTGAACAAACACGTGTCTGGAAGGGCCCTCCCCGACGTAACTCGAGAATATACCCCAGGTTCCGGCCGCAATTAGAGAAAAACCGTGAGACTTCCCCCTCGCCAGGAGATGAGTCCCGATTCCGCTACACTGCGTGCAGAGCAATTCCGTATCCCACATCAAACGTGAAAAGAGCCTTGATTTCCTTGATGGCACTCCAGAGAAAACCCAAGATCACTGTCTCAAGTCTAGAGGGATCCTGAGGTCATTGTAGCAACACGAAAGGGCTGTGCAGACCCAAATCACATCGAGATGAGAGCTTAGTCCCTGGCTTCGACTCAAGAGGAATAGAACTTTCCACAAGCACCTCAGGGGAGGCTTCTCTCAGCTACAGGTATGTGAGAGGGACCCTTAGTTTGTGGCCTCAAGTGGAATGGACACCGAGATGCTCTGACTCGAAGTAAGGCCGGATATCCCAATAGTTAATTGAATGCAGGCTTGTCTTGCATCTCCCAAGACGAAGGGATGTCTGCATCCCCTGTGGAGACCAGAGAGAAAGACCTAGTTCTCCGCCTCATCGCGACCGGAGGCCTCACATCCTTTGAAAATTCGAGAGGTCCGCGGAGATCAATGCTTCCAAAGGAGACGATGCCTGACTCCTCTTGAAAATGGATAGGAGTCCCAGGATCCATGTGGCATGTGGAAAGGGACACTGGGTCTCCCGCCTCACGTGGAGACGCGTCCCAATTGCATTGCCAAGACTCGAGGAGAATCCCGAGGTGTCCCTAGCACCTAGGCAGGAGTCTGACGTCGCTGAACAAACACGTGTCTTGAAGGGCCCTCCCCTTCTAACTGGAGAATATACCCCAAGTTCCGGCCGCAACTCGAGAAAATCGATGAGACTTCCCCCTCGCTGCTAGATGAGGCCCGATTCCCCTGCACTGCATGCAGAGCAATTCTGTGTTCCACATCAAACGTGAAAGGAGCCTTGATTTCCTTGCTGGCACTCCAGAGAAAACCCAAGATCACTGTTTCAAGTATAGAGGGATCCTGAGGTCACTGTAGCAACAGGAAAGGGCTCCGTGGACCCGAAATCCACTCGAGAAGAGAGCTTAGTCCCTGGCTTCGAATAAAGAGGAATACCAACTTTCCAAAAGCACCTCAAGAGGAGGCTACTCTCAGCTACAGGTATCTGAGAGGGACCCTGAATTTGTGGCCTCAAGTGGAATGGACACCGAGATGCTCTGACTCGAAGTAAGGCCGGATATCCCAACAGTGAATTGAATGCAGGCTCGTCTTGCATCTCCCAAGACGTAGGGATGTCTGAGTCCCCTGTGGAGACCACAGAGAAAGACCTAGTTCTCTGCTTCATCGCGAGCAGTGGCCTCACATCCTTTGAAAAATCGAGAGGTCCGAGGAGATCATTGCTTCCAAAGGAGCCGATGCCTGACTCCTCTTGAAAATGGATAGGAGTCCCAGGATCCCTGTCCACGTGGAAAGGGACCCTGGGTCTCCTGCCACACGTGGAGACGAGTCCCAATTAGCATGCCAAGACTCGAGGAGAATCCCGAGGTGTGCCTCGCACCTAGGCCCGAGTCCTGACTTCGCTGAACAAACACGTGTCTGGAAGGGCCCTCCCCGTCGTAACTCGAGAATATACACCAGGTTCCGGCCGCAACTCGAGAAAAACCATGAGACTTCCCCCTCGCCGCGAGATGAGGCCCGATTCCCCTGCACTGCGTGCAGAGCAATTCCGTGTTCCACATCAAACGGGAAAGGAGCCTTGATTTCCTTGATGGCACTCCAGAGAAAACCCAAAATCTCTGTCTCAAGTCTAGAGGGAACCTGAGGTCACTGGCGCAACCCGAAAGGTCTCCGTGGACCCCAAATCAACTCGAGATGAGAGCTTAGTCCCTGGCTTCGACTCAAGAGGAATACCAACTTTCCACAAGCACCTCAAGAAGAGGCTTCTCTCAGCTACAGGTATGTGAGAAGGACCATGAGTTGTGGCCTCAAGTGGAATGGACACCGAGATGCTCTGACTCAAAGTAAGGCCGGATATCCCTGCAGTGTATTGAATGCAGGCTCGTCTTTCGTCTCCCAAGACGAAGGGATGTCTGAATCCCCTGTGGAGACCACAGAGAAAGACCTAGTCCTCCGCCTCAACGCGACCGGAGGCCTCACATCCTTTGAAAACTCGAGAGGTCTGCGGAGATCAATGCTTCCAAAGGAGACGATGCCTGACTCCTCTTGAAAATGGATAGGAGTCCCAGGATCCCTGTAGCACGTGGAAAGGGACCCTGGGTCTCCCGCCAATTGCCATGCCAAGACTCGAGGAGAATCCCGAGGTCTCCCTCGCACCTAGGCAGGAGTCCTGACGTCGCTGAACAAACACGTGTCTGGAAGGGCCCTCCCCGTCGTAACTGGACAATATACCCCAGGTTCCGGCCGCAACTCGAGAAAAACCATGAGACTTTCCCCTTGCCGCGAGATGAGGCCCGATTCCCCTGCACTGCATGCAGAGCAATTCCGTGTTCCACATCAAACGTGAAAGGAGCCTTGATTTTCTTGATGGCACTCCAGAGAAAACCCAAGATCACTGTCTCAAGTCTAGAGGGATGCTGAGGTCACTGTAGCAGCACGAAAGGGCTCCGTGGACTCCAAATCAACTCGAGATGAGAGCTTAGTCCCTGGCTTCGACTCAAGAGGAATACCAACTTTCCACAAGCACCTCAAGAGAAGGCTTCTCTCAGCTACAGGTATGTGAGAGGGCCCCTGGGTTTGTGGCCTCAAGTGGAATGGACACTGAGATGCTCTGACTCGAAGTAAGGCCGGATATCCCTGCAGTGAATTGAATGCAGGCTCGTCTTGCATCTCCCAAGACGAAGGGATGTCTGAATCCCCTGTGGAGACCACAGAGAAGGACCTAGTTCTCTGCCTCATCCCGACCGGTGGCCTCACATCCTTTGAAAACTCGAGAGGTCCGCGGAGATCAATGCTTCCAAAGGAGACGATGCCTGACGCCTCTTGAAAATGGATAGGAGTCCCAGGATTCCTGTCCACGTGGAAAGGGACCCTGGGTCTCCCGCCTCACGTGGAGACGCGTCCCAATTGCCATGCCAAGACTCGAGGAGAATCCCGAGGTGTCCCTCGCACCTAGGCAGGAGTCCTAACGTCGCTGAACAAACACGTGTCTGGAAGGGCCCTCCCCATCGTAACTCGAGAATATACCCCAGGTTCCGGCCGCAACTCGAGAAAATCCATGAGACTTCCCTCTCGCCCCGAGATGAGACCCGATTCCCCTGCACTGCGTGCAGAGCAATTCCGTGTTCCCCATCAAACGTGAAAGGAGCATTGATTTCCTTGATGGCACTCCAGAGAAAACCCAAGATCACTGTCTCAAGTCTAGAGGGATCCTGAGGTCACTGGAGCAACACGAAGGGGCTCCGTGGACCCCAAATCAACTCGAGATGAGAGATTAGTCCCTGGCTTCGACTCAAGAGGAATACCAACTTTCCACAAGCACCTCAAGAGGAGGCTTCTCTCAGCTACAGGTATGTGAGAGGGACCCTGAGTTTGTGGCCTCAAGTGGAATGCACACCGAGACGCTCTGACTCAAAGTAAGGCCGGATATCCCTGCAGTGAATTGAATACAGGCTCATCTTGCATCTCCCAAGATGAAGGGATGTCTGAATCCCCTGTGGAGACCACAGAGAAAGACCTAGTCCTCCGCCTCATCGCGACTGGCGGCCTCACACCCTTTGAAAACTCGAGAGGCCCGCGGAGATCAGTGCTTCCAAAGGAGACGATGCCTGACTCCTCTTGCAAATGGATAGGAGTCCCAGGATCCCTGTGGCATGTGGAAAGGGACCCTGGGTCTCCCGCCTCACGTGGAGACGCGTCCCAATTGCCATGCCAAGACTCGAGGAGAATCCCGAGGTGTCCCTTGCACCTAGGCAGGAGTCCTGACGTCGCTGAACAAACACGTGTCTGGAAGGGCCCTCCCGGTCGTAACTCAAGAATACACCCCAGGATCCGGCCGCAACTCGAGAAAAACCATGAGCCTTCCCCCTCGCCGCGAGATGAGGCCCGATTCCCCTGCACTGCATGCAGAGCAATTCCGTGTTCCACATCAAACGTGAAAGGAGCCTTGATTTCCTTGATGGCACTCCAGAGAAAACCCAAGATCACTGTCTCAATTCTAGAGGGATCCTGAGGTCACTGGAGCAACACGAAAGGGCTCCGCGGACCCCAAATGAACTCGAGATGAGAGCTTAGTCCCTGGCTTCGACTCAAGAGGAATACCAACTTTCCACAAGCACTTCAAGAGGAGGCTTCTCTCAGCTACAGGTATGTTAGAGGGCCCCTGAGTTTGTGGCCTTAACTGGAATGGACACCGAGATGCTCTGACTCGAAGTAAGGCCGGATATCCCTGCAGTGAATTGAATGCAGGCTTGTCTTGCATCTCCCAAGACAAAGGGATGTCTGAATCCCCTGTGGAGACCACAGAGAAAGACCTAGTCCTCCGCCTCAACGCGACCGGAGGCCTCACATCCTTTGAAAACTCGAGAGGTCTGCGGAGATCAATGCTTCCAAAGGAGACGATGCCTGACTCCTCTTGAAAATAGATATTAGTCCCAGGATCCCTGCGGCACGTGGAAAGGGACCCTGGGTCTCCCAACTCACGTGGAGAGGCGTCCCAATTGCCATGCCAAGACTCGAGGAGAATCCCGAGGTGTCCCTCGCACCTAGGCAGGAGTCCTGACGTCGCTGAACAAACACGTGTCTGGAAGGGCCCTCCCCGTCGTAACTCGAGAATATACCCCAGGTTCCGGCCGCAACTCGAGAAAAACCATGAGACTTCCCCCTCGCAGCGAGATGAGGCCCGATTCCCCTGCACTGCGTGCAGAGCAATTCCGTGCTCCACATCAAATGTGAAAGGAGCCTTGATTTCCTTGATGGCACTCCAGAGAAAACCCAAGATCACTGTCTCAAGTCTAGAGGGATCTTGAGGTCACTGGAGCAACAGGAAAGGGCTCCGTGGACCCCAAATCAACTCGAGATGAGAGCTTAGTCCCTGGCTTCGACTCAAGAGGAATACCAACTTTCCTCAAGCACCTCAAGAGGAGGCTTCTCTCAGATACAGGTATGTGAGAGGGCCCATGAGTTTGTGGCCTCAAGTGGAATGGACACCGAGATGCTCTGACTCGAAGTAAGGCCGGATATCCCTGCAGTGAATTGAATGCAGGCTCGTCTTGCATCTCCCAAGACGAAGGGATGTCTGAATCCCCTGTGGAGACAACAGAGAAAGACCTAGTCCTCCGCTTCATCGCGATCGGAGGCCTCACATCCTTTGAATACTCGAGAGGTCCGCGGAGATCAATGCTTCCAAAGGAGACGATGCCTGACTCCTCTTGAAAATGGATAGGAGTCCCAGGATCCCTGTGGCACGTGGAAAGGGACCCTGGGTCTCCCGCCTCACGTGGAGACGCGTGCCAATTGCCATGCCAAGACTCGAGGAGAATCCCGAGGTGTCCCTCGCACCTAGGCAGGAGTCCTGACGTCGCTGAACAAACACGTGTCTGGAAGGGCCCTCCCCGTCGTAACTCGAGAATATACCCAAGGTTCCGGCAGCAACTCGAGAAAAACCATGAGACTTCCCCCTCGCCGCGAGATGAGGCCCGATTCCCCTGTACTGCGTGCAGAGCAATTCCGTGTTCCACATCAAACGTGAAAGGAGCCTTGATTTCCTTGATGGCACTCCAGAGAAAACCCAAGATCACTGTCTCAAGTCTATTGGGATCCTGAGGTCACTGGAGCAACAAGAAAGGTCTCTGTGGACCCCAAATCAACTCGAGATGAGATCTTAGTCCCTGGCTTCGACTCAAGAGGAATACCAACTTTCCACAAGCACCTCAAGAGGAGGCTTCTCTCAGCTACAAGTATGTGAGAGGGACCCTGAGTTTGTGGCCTCAACTGGAATGGACACCGAGATGCTCTGACTCGAAGTAAGGCCGGATATCCCTGCAGTGAATGAATGCAGGCTCGTCTTGCATCTCCCAAGACGAAGGGATGTCTGAAACCCCTGTGCAGAACACAGAGAAAGACCTAGTCCTCCGCTTCATCGCGATCGGAGGCCTCACATCCTTTGAATACTCGAGAGGTCCGCGGAGATCAATGGTTCCAAAGGAGACGATGCCTGACTCCTCTTGAAAATGGATAGGAGTCCCAGGATCCCTGTGGCATGTGGAAAGGGACCCTGGGTCTCCCGCCTCACGTGGAGACGCGTCCCAATTGCCATGCCAAGACTCGAGGAGAATCCCGAGGTGTCCCACGCACCTAGGCAGGAGTCCTGACGTCGCTGAACAAACACGTGTCTGGAAGGGCCCTCCCGGTCGTAACTCAAGAATACACCCCAGGATCCGGCCGCAACTCGAGAAAAACCATGAGACTTCCCCCTCGCCGCGAGATGAGGCCCGATTCCCCTGCACTGCATGCAGAGCAATTCCGTGTTCCACATCAAACGTGAAAGGAGCCTTGATTTCCTTGATGGCACTCCAGAGAAAACCCAAGATCACTGTCTCAATTCTAGAGGGATCCTGAGGTCACTGGAGCAACAGGAAAGGGCTCCGTGGAACACAAATCAACTCGAGATGAGAGCTTAGTCCCTGGCTTCGACTCAAGAGGAATACCAACTTTCCACAAGCACCTCAAGAAGAGGCTTCTCTCAGCTACATGTATGTGAGAGGGACCCTGAGTTTGTGGCCTCAAGTGGAATGGACACCGAGATGCTGTGACTCGAAGTAAGGCCGGATATCCCTGCAGTGAATTGAATGCAGGCTCGTCTTGCATCTCCCAAGTCGAAGGGATGTCTGAATCCCCTGTGGAGACCACAGAGAAAGACCTAGTCCTCCGCCTCAACACGACCGGAGGTCTGACATCCTTTGAGAACTCGAGAGGTCCGCGGAGATCAATGCTTCCAAAGGAGACGATGCCTGACTCCTCTTGAAAATGGATAGGAGTCCCAGGATCCCTGTGGCACGTGGAAAGGGACCCTGGGTCTCACGACTCACGTTTAGACTCATCCCAATTGCCATGCCAAGACTCGAGGAGATTCCCGAGGTGTCCCTCGCACCTAGGCAGGATCCTGACGTCGCTGAACAAACACGTGTCTGGAAGGACCCTCCCCGTCCTAACTCGAGAATATACCACAGGTTCCGGCCGCAACTCGAGAAAAACCATGAGATTTCCCCCTCGCCGCGAGATGAGGCCCGATTCCCCTGCACTGCGTGCAGAGCAATTCCGTGTTCCACATCAAACGTGAAAGGAGCCTTGATTTCCTTGATGGCACTCCAGAGAAAACCCAAGATCACTGTCTCAAGTCTAGAGGGATCCTGAGGTCACTGGAGCAACACGAAAGGGCTCCGTGGACCCCAAATCAACTCGAGATGAGAGCTTAGTCCCTGGCTTCGACTCAAGAGGAATACCAACTTTCCACAAGCACCTCAAGAGCAGGCTTCTCTCAGCTACAGGTATGTGAGAGGGACCCTGAGTTTGTGGCCTCAAGTTGAATGGACACCGAGATGCTCTGACTCGAAGTAAGGCCGGATATCCCTGCAGTGAATTGAATGCAGGCTCGTCTTGCATCTCCCACGACGAAGGGATGTCTGAATCCCCTGTGGAGACCACAGAGAAAGACCTAGTTCTCCGCCTCAACGCGACCGGAGGCCTGACATCCTTTGAGAACTCGAGAGATCCGCGGAAATCAATGCTTCCAAAGGAGACGAGGCGTGACTCCTCTTAAAAATGGATAGGAGTCCCAGGATCCCTGTGGCACGTGGAAAGGGACCCTGGGTCTCCCGCCTCACGTGGAGACGCATCCCAATTGCCATGCCAAGACTCGAGGAGATTTCCGAGGTGTCCCTCGCACCTAGGCAGGAGTCCTGACGTCGCTGAGCAAACACGTGTTTGGAAGTGCCCTCCCCATCGTAACTCGAGAATATACCCCAGGTTCCGGCCGCAACTCGAGAAAAACCATGAGACTTCCCCCTCGCCGCTGGATGAGGCCCGATTCCCCTGCACTGCATGCAGAGCAATTCCGTGTTCCACATCAAACGTGAAAGGAGCCTTGATTTCCTTGATGGCACTCCAGAGAAAACCCAAGATCACTGTCTCAAGTCTAGAGGGATCCTGAGGTCACTGGAGCAACACGAAAGGGCTCCGTGGACCCCACATCAACTCGAGATGAGAGCTTAGTCCCTGGCTTCGACTCAAGAGGAATACCAACTTTCCACAAGCACCTCAAGAGGAGGCTTCTCTCAGCTACTGGTATGTGAGAGGGACCCTAAGTTTGTGGCCTCAAGTGGAATGGACACCGAGATGCTCTGACTCGAAGTAAGGCCGGATATCCCTGCAGTGAATTGAATGCAGGCTCGTCTTGCATCTCCCAAGACGAAGGGATGTCTGAATCCCCAGTGGAGACCACAGAGAAAGACCTAGTCCTCCGCCTCATCGCGACCGGAGGCCTAACATCCTTTGAAAATTCGAGAGGTCCCTGGAGATCAATGCTTCCCAAGGAGACGATGCTTGACTCCTCTTGAAAATGGAGAGGAGTCCCAGGATCACTGTGGCACGTGGAAAGGGACCTTGGGTCTCCCGCCTCATGTGGAGACGCATCCCCATTGCCATGCCAAGACTCGAGGAGAATCCCGAGGTGTCCCTCGCACCTAGGCAGGAGTCCTGTCGTCGCTGAACAAACACGTGTCTGGAAGGGCCCTCCCCGACGTAACTCGAGAATATACCCCTGGTTCCGGCCGCAACTCGAAAAAAACCATGAGACTTCCCCCTCGCCGCGAGATGAGGCCCGATTCCCCTGCACTGCGTGCAGAGCAATTCCGTGTTCCACATCAAACGTGAACGGAGCCTTGATTTCCTTGATGGCACTCCAGAGAAAACCCAAGATCACTGTCTCAAGTCTAGAGGGATCCTGAGGTCACTGGAGCAACACGAAAGGGCTCCGTGGACCCCACATCAACTCGAGATGAGAGCTTAGTCCCTGGCTTCGACTCAAGAGGAATACCCACTTTCCACAAGCCCCTCAATGGGAGGCTTCTCTCAGCTACAGGTATGTGAGAGGGACCCTTAGTTTGTGGCCTCAAGTGGAATGGACACCGAGATGCTCTGACTCGAAATAAGGCCGGATATCCCTGCAGTGAATTGAATGCAGGCTCGTCTTGCATCTCCCAAGACGAAGGGATGTCTGAATCCCCTTTGGAGACGACAGAGAAGGACCTAGTCCTCCGCGTCATCCAGACCGGAGGCATCACATCCTTTGAAAAATTGAGAGGTCCGCTGAGATCAATACTTCCGAAGGAGACGATACCTGACTCCTCTTGAAAATGGATAGGAGTCCCAGGATCCCTGTGGCACGTGGAAAGGGACCCTGGGTCTCCCGCCTCACGTGGAGACGCGTCCCAATTGCCATGCCAAGACTCGAGGAGAATCCCGAGGTGTCCCTCGCACCTAGGCAGGAGTCCTGACGTCGCTGAACAAACACGTGTCTGGAAGGGCCCTCCCCGTCGTAACTCGAGAATATACCCCAGGTTCCGGCCGCAACTCGAGAAAAACCATGAGACTTCAACCTCGCCGCGACATGAGGCCCGATTCCCCTGCACTGCGGGCAGAGCAATTCCGTGTTCCACATCAAACGTGAAAGGAGCCTTGATTTCCTTGATGGCACTCCAGAGAAAACCCAAGATCACTGTTTCAAGTCTATTGGGATCCTGAGGTCACTGGAGCAACAAGAAAGGGCTCCGTGGACCCCAAATCAACTCGAGATGAGATCTTAGTCACTGGCTTCGACTCAAGAGGAATACCAACTTTCCACAAGAACCTCAAGAGGAGGCTTCTCTCAGCTACAGGAATGTGAGAGGGAACCTTAGTTTGTGGCCTCAAGTGGAATGGACACCGAGATGCTCTGACTCGAAGTAAGGCCGGATATCCCTGCAGTGAATGAATGCAGGCTCGTCTTGCATCTCCCAAGACGAAGGGATGTCTGAAACCCCTGTGGAGAACACAGAGAAAGACCTAGTCCTCCGCTTCATCGCGATCGGAGGCCTCACATCCTTTGAATACTCGAGAGGTCCGCGGAGATCAATGTTTCCAAAGGAGACGATGCCTGACTCCTCTTGAAAATGGATAGGAGTCCCAGGATCCCTGTGGCATGTGGAAAGGGACCCTGGGTCTCCCGCCTCACGTGGAGACGCGTCCCAATTGCCATGCCAAGACTCGAGGAGAATCCCGAGGTGTCCCTCGCACCTAGGCAGGAGTCCTGACGTCGCTGAACAAACACGTGTCTGGAAGGGCCCTCCCGGTCGTAACTCAAGAATACACCCCAGGATCCGGCCGCAACTCGAGAAAAACCATGAGACTTCCCCCTCGCCGCGAGATGAGGCCCGTTTCCCCTGCACTGCATGCAGAGCAATTCCGTGTTCCACATCAAACTTGAAAGGAGCCTTGATTTCCTTGATGGCACTCCAGAGAAAACCCAAGATCACTGTCTCAATTCTAGAGGGATCCTGAGGTCACTGGAGCAACACGAAAGGGCTCCGCGGACCCCAAATGAACTCGAGATGAGAGCTTAGTCCCTGGCTTCGACTCAAGAGGAATACCAACTTTCCACAAGCACTTCAAGAGGAGGATTCTCTCAGCTACAGGTATGTTAGAGGGCCCCTGAGTTTGTGGCCTTAAGTGGAATGGACACCGAGATGCTCTGACTCGAAGTAAGGCCGGATATCCCTGCAGTGAATTGAATGCAGGCTTGTCTTGCATCTCCCAAGACAAAGGGATGTCTGAATCCCCTGTGGAGACCACAGAGAAAGACCTAGTCCTCCGCCTCAACGCGACCGGAGGCCTCACATCCTTTGAAAACTCGAGAGGTCTGCGGAGATCAATGCTTCCAAAGGAGACGATGCCTGACTCCTCTTGAAAATAGATATTAGTCCCAGGATCCCTGCGGCACGTGGAAAGGGACCCTGGGTCTCCCAACTCACGTGGAGAGGCGTCCCAATTGCCATGCCAAGACTCGAGGAGAATCCCGAGGTGTCCCTCGCACCTAGGCAGGAGTCCTGACGTCGCTGAACAAACACGTGTCTGGAAGGGCCCTCCCCGTCGTAACTCGAGAATATACCCCAGGTTCCGGCCGCAACTCGAGAAAAACCATGAGACTTCCCCCTCGCAGCGAGATGAGGCCCGATTCCCCTGCACTGCGTGCAGAGCAATTCCGTGCTCCACATCAAATGTGAAAGGAGCCTTGATTTCCTTGATGGCACTCCAGAGAAAACCCAAGATCACTGTCTCAAGTCTAGAGGGATCTTGAGGTCACTGGAGCAACAGGAAAGGGCTCCGTGGACCCCAAATCAACTCGAGATGAGAGCTTAGTCCCTGGCTTCGACTCAAGAGGAATACCAACTTTCCTCAAGCACCTCAAGAGGAGGCTTCTCTCAGATACAGGTATGTGAGAGGGCCCATGAGTTTGTGGCCTCAAGTGGAATGGACACCGAGATGCTCTGACTCGAAGTAAGGCCGGATATCCCTGCAGTGAATTGAATGCAGGCTCGTCTTGCATCTCCCAAGACGAAGGGATGTCTGAATCCCCTGTGGAGACAGCAGAGAAAGACCTAGTCCTCCGCTTCATCGCGATCGGAGTCCTCACATCCTTTGAATACTCGAGAGGTCCGCGGAGATCAATGCTTCCAAAGGAGACGATGCCTGACTCCTCTTGAAAATGGATAGGAGTCCCAGGATCCCTGTGGCACGTGGAAAGGGACCCTGGGTCTCCCGCCTCACGTGGAGACGCGTGCCAATTGCCATGCCAAGACTCGAGGAGAATCCCGAGGTGTCCCTCGCACCTAGGCAGGAGTCCTGACGTCGCTGAACAAACACGTGTCTGGAAGGGCCCTCCCCGTCGTAACTCGAGAATATACCCAAGGTTCCGGCAGCAACTCGAGAAAAACCATGAGACTTCCCCCTCGCCGCGAGATGAGGCCCGATTCCCCTGTACTGCGTGCAGAGCAATTCCGTGTTCCACATCAAACGTGAAAGGAGCCTTGATTTCCTTGATGGCACTCCAGAGAAAACCCAAGATCACTGTCTCAAGTCTATTGGAATCCTGAGGTCACTGGAGCAACAAGAAAGGTCTCTGTGGACCCCAAATCAACTCGAGATGAGATCTTAGTCCCTGGCTTCGACTCAAGAGGAATACCAACTTTCCACAAGCACCTCAAGAGGAGGCTTCTCTCAGCTACAAGTATGTGAGAGGGACCCTGAGTTTGTGGCCTCAAGTGGAATGGACACCGAGATGCTCTGACTCGAAGTAAGGCCGGATATCCCTGCAGTGAATGAATGCAGGCTCGTCTTGCATCTCCCAAGACGAAGGGATGTCTGAAACCCCTGTGGAGAACACAGAGAAAGACCTAGTCCTCCGCTTCATCGCGATCGGAGGCCTCACATCCTTTGAATACTCGAGAGGTCCGCGGAGATCAATGGTTCCAAAGGAGACGATGCCTGACTCCTCTTGAAAATGGATAGGAGTCCCAGGATCCCTGTGGCATGTGGAAAGGGACCCTGGGTCTCCCGCCTCACGTGGAGACGCGTCCCAATTGCCATGCCAAGACTCGAGGAGAATCCCGAGGTGTCCCACGCACCTAGGCAGGAGTCCTGACGTCGCTGAACAAACACGTGTCTGGAAGGGCCCTCCCGGTCGTAACTCAAGAATACACCCCAGGATCCGGC
Source organism: Dama dama (assembly GCF_033118175.1). Lineage (NCBI taxonomy): Eukaryota > Metazoa > Chordata > Mammalia > Artiodactyla > Cervidae > Dama > Dama dama. The sequence goes on along the minus strand of NC_083697.1, from coordinate 4,006,051 downwards.
CGCAACTCGAGAAAAACCATGAGACTTCCCCCTCGCCGCGAGATGAGGCCCGATTCCCCTGCACTGCATGCAGAGCAATTCCGTGTTCCACATCAAACGTGAAAGGAGCCTTGATTTCCTTGATGGCACTCCAGAGAAAACCCAAGATCACTGTCTCAATTCTAGAGGGATCCTGAGGTCACTGGAGCAACAGGAAAGGGCTCCGTGGAACACAAATCAACTCGAGATGAGAGCTTAGTCCCTGGCTTCGACTCAAGAGGAATACCAACTTTCCACAAGCACCTCAAGAGCAGGCTTCTCTCAGCTACATGTATGTGAGAGGGACCCTGAGTTTGTGGCCTCAAGTGGAATGGACACCGAGATGCTGTGACTCGAAGTAAGGCCGGATATCCCTGCAGTGAATTGAATGCAGGCTCGTCTTGCATCTCCCAAGTCGAAGGGATGTCTGAATCCCCTGTGGAGACCACAGAGAAAGACCTAGTCCTCCGCCTCAACACGACCGGAGGTCTGACATCCTTTGAGAACTCGAGAGGTCCGCGGAGATCAATGCTTCCAAAGGAGACGATGCCTGACTCCTCTTGAAAATGGATAGGAGTCCCAGGATCCCTGTGGCACGTGGAAAGGGACCCTGGGTCTCACGACTCACGTTTAGACTCATCCCAATTGCCATGCCAAGACTCGAGGAGATTCCCGAGGTGTCCCTCGCACCTAGGCAGGATCCTGACGTCGCTGAACAAACACGTGTCTGGAAGGACCCTCCCCGTCCTAACTCGAGAATATACCACAGGTTCCGGCCGCAACTCGAGAAAAACCATGAGATTTCCCCCTCGCCGCGAGATGAGGCCCGATTCCCCTGCACTGCGTGCAGAGCAATTCCGTGTTCCACATCAAACGTGAAAGGAGCCTTGATTTCCTTGATGGCACTCCAGAGAAAACCCAAGATCACTGTCTCAAGTCTAGAGGGATCCTGAGGTCACTGGAGCAACACGAAAGGGCTCCGTGGACCCCAAATCAACTCGAGATGAGAGCTTAGTCCCTGGCTTCGACTCAAGAGGAATACCAACTTTCCACAAGCACCTCAAGAGCAGGCTTCTCTCAGCTACAGGTATGTGAGAGGGACCCTGAGTGTGTGGCCTCAAGTTGAATGGACACCGAGATGCTCTGACTCGAAGTAAGGCCGGATATCCCTGCAGTGAATTGAATGCAGGCTCGTCTTGCATCTCCCACGACGAAGGGATGTCTGAATCCCCTGTGGAGACCACAGAGAAAGACCTAGTTCTCCGCCTCAACGCGACCGGAGGCCTGACATCCTTTGAGAACTCGAGAGATCCGCGGAAATCAATGCTTCCAAAGGAGACGAGGCCTGACTCCTCTTAAAAATGGATAGGAGTCCCAGGATCCCTGTGGCACGTGGAAAGGGACCCTGGGTCTCCCGCCTCACGTGGAGACGCATCCCAATTGCCATGCCAAGACTCGAGGAGATTTCCGAGGTGTCCCTCGCACCTAGGCAGGAGTCCTGACGTCGCTGAGCAAACACGTGTTTGGAAGTGCCCTCCCCATCGTAACTCGAGAATATACCCCAGGTTCCGGCCGCAACTCGAGAAAAACCATGAGACTTCCCCCTCGCCGCTGGATGAGGCCCGATTCCCCTGCACTGCATGCAGAGCAATTCCGTGTTCCACATCAAACGTGAAAGGAGCCTTGATTTCCTTGATGGCACTCCAGAGAAAACCCAAGATCACTGTCTCAAGTCTAGAGGGATCCTGAGGTCACTGTAGCAGCACGAAAGGGCTCCGTGGACCCCAAATCAACTCGAGATGAGAGCTTAGTCCCTGGCTTCGACTCAAGAGGAATACCAACTTTCCCCAAGCACCTCAAGTGGAGGCTTCTCTCAGCTACATGTATGTGAGAGGGACCCTGAGTTTGTGGCCTCAAGTGGAATGGACACCGAGATGCTCTGACTCGAAGTAAGGCCGGATATCCCTGCAGTGAATTGAATGCAGACTCGTCTTGCATCTCCCAAGACGAAGGGATGTCTGAATCCCCTGTGGAGACCACAGAGAAAGACCGAGTTCTCCGCCTCATCGCGACCGGTGGCCTCACATCCTTTGAAAACTCGAGAGGTCCGCGGAGATCAATGCTTCCAAAGGAGACGATGCCTGACTCCTCTTGAAAATGGATAGGAGTCCCAGGATACCTGTGGCACGTGGAAAGGGACCCTGGGTCTCCCGCCTCACGTGGAGACGCGTCCCAATTGCCATGCCAAGACTCAAGGAGAATCCCGAGGGGTCCCTCGCACCTAGGCAGGATTCCTGACGTCGCTGAACAAACACGTGTCTGGAAGGGCCCTCCCCGTCGTAACTCGAGAATATACCCCAGGTTCCGGCCGCAACTCGAGAAAAACCATGAGACTTCCCCCTTGCCGTGAGATGAGGCCCGATTCCCCTGCACTGCGTGCAGAGCAATTCCGTGTTCCACATCAAACGTGAAAGGAGCCTTGATTTCCTTGATGGCACTCCACAGAAAACCCAAGATCACTGTCTCAAGTCTAGAGAGATCCTGAGGTCACTGGAGCAACACGAAAGGGCTCCGTGGACCCCAAATCAACTCGAGATGAGAGCTTAGTCCCTGGCTTCGACTCAAGAGGAATACCAACTTTCCACAAGCACCTCAAGAGGAGGCTTCTCTCAGCTACAGTTATGTGAGAGGGACCCTGAGTTTGTGGCCTCAAGTGGAATGGACATCGAGATGCTCTGACTCGAAGTAAGGCCGGATATCCCTGCAGTGAATTGAATGCAGGCTCGTCTTGCATCTCCCAAGACGAAGGGATGTCTGAATCCGCTGTGGAGACAACAGAGAAAGTCCTAGTCCTCCGCCTCATCGCGACCGTAGGCCTCACATCCTTTGAAAACTCGAGAGGTCCGCGGAGATCAATGCTTCCAAAGGAGACGATGCCTGACTCCTCTTGAAAATGGATAGGAGTCCCAGGATCCCTGTGGCACGTGGAAAGGGACCCTGGGTCTCCCGCCTCACGTGGAGACGCAGCCCAATTGCCATGCCAAGACTCGAGGAGAATCCCGAGGTGTCCCTCGCACCTAGGCAGGAGTCCTGACGTCGCTGAACAAACACGTGTCTGGAAGGGCCCTCCCGGTGGTAACTCGAGAATATACCCCAGGTTCCGGCCACAACTCGAGAAAAACCATGAGACTTCCCGCTCGCCGCTGGATGAGGCCCGATTCCCCTGCACTGCGTGCAGAGCAATTCCGAGTTCCACATCAAAAGTGAAAGGAGCCTTGATTTTCTTGATTGCACTCCAGAGAAAACCCAAGATCACTGTCTCAAGTCTAGAGGGATCCTGAGGTCACTGGAGCAACACGAAAGTTCTCCGTGGACACCAAATCAACTCGAGGTGAGATCTTAGTCCCTGGCTTCGACTCAAGAGGAATACCAACTTTCCACAAGCACCTCAAGAGGAGGCTTCTCTCAGCTACAGGTATGTGAGTGGGACCCTGAGTTTGTGGCCTCATGTGGAATGGACACCGAGATGCTCTGACTCGAAGTAAGGCCGGATATCCCTGCAGTGAATTGAATGCAGGCTCGTCTTGCATCTCCCAAGACGAAGGGATGTCTGAATCCCCTGTGGAGACCACAGAGAAAGACCGAGTTCTCCGCCTCATCGCCACCGGAGTCCTCACATCCTTTGAAAATTCAAGAGGTCCGCGGAGATCAATGCTTCCAAAGGAGACGATGCCTGACTCCTCTTGAAAATGGATAGGAGTCCCAGGATCCCTGTGGCACGTGGAAAGGGACCCTGGGTCTCACGACTCACGTTTAGACTCATCCCAATTGCCATGCCAAGACTCGAGGAGATTCCCGAGGTGTCCCTCGCACCTAGGCAGGATCCTGACGTCGCTGAACAAACACGTGTCTGGAAGGACCCTCCCCGTCCTAACTCGAGAATATACCACAGGTTCCGGCCGCAACTCGAGAAAAACCATGAGATTTCCCCCTCGCCGCGAGATGAGGCCCGATTCCCCTGCACTGCGTGCAGAGCAATTCCGTGTTCCACATCAAACGTGAAAGGAGCCTTGATTTCCTTGATGGCACTCCAGAGAAAACCCAAGATCACTGTCTCAAGTCTAGAGGGATCCTGAGGTCACTGGAGCAACACGAAAGGGCTCCGTGGACCCCAAATCAACTCGAGATGAGAGCTTAGTCCCTGGCTTCGACTCAAGAGGAATACCAACTTTCCACAAGCACCTCAAGAGCAGGCTTCTCTCAGCTACCGGTATGTGAGAGGGACCCTGAGTTTGTGGCCTCAAGTGGAATGGACACCGAGATGCTCTGACTCGAAGTAAGGCCGGATATCCCTGCAGTGAATTGAATGCAGGCTCGTCGTGGATCTCCCAAGACGAAGGGATGTCTGAATCCCCTGTGGAGACCACAGACAAAGACCTAGATCTCCGCCTCAACACGACCGGAGGCGTCACATACTTTGAAAACTCGAGAGGTCCGCGGAGATCAATGCTTGTAAAGGAGACGATGCCTGACTCCTCTTGAAAATGGATAGGAGTCCAAGAATCCCTGTGGCACGTGGAAAGGGACCCTGGATCTCCCGCCTCACGTGGAGACTTGTCCTAATTGCCATGCCAAGACTCGAGGAGAATGCCGAGGTGTCCCTCGCACCTAGGCAGGAATCCTGACCTCGCAGAACAAACACGTGTCTGGAAAGGCCCTCCCCGTCGTAACTCGAGAATATACCCCATGTTCCGGCCGCAACTCGAGAAACATCATGAGACTTCCCCCTCGCCTTGAGATGAGGCCCGATTCCCCAGCACTGCGTGCAGACCAATTCCGTGTTCCACATCAAACGTGAAAAGATTCTTGATTTCCTTGATGGCACTCCAAAGAAAAGCCAAGATCACTGTCTCAAGTCTAGAGGGATCCTGAGGTCACTGTAGCAACAAGAAAGAGCTGCGTGGACCACAAATCAACTCGAGAGGAGAGCTTCGTCCCTGGCTTCGACTCAAGAGGAATACCAACTTTCCACAAGCACCTCAAGAGGAGGCCTCTCTCAGTTACAGGTATGTGAGAGGGACCCTGAGTTTGTGGCCTCAAGTGGAATGGACACCGAGATGCTCTGACTCGAAGTAAGGGCAGATATCCATGCAGAGAATTGAATGCAGGCTCGTCTTGAATCTCCCAAGACGAAGGGATGACTGAATCCCCTGTGGAGACCACAGACAAAGACTTAGTTCTCCGCCTCATCGCGACCGGAGGCCTCACATCCTTTGAAAACTCGAGAGGTCCACGGAGATAATGCTTCCGAAGGAGACGATGCCTGACTACTCTTGAAAATGGATCGGAGTCCCAGGATCCCTGTGGCACGTGGAAAGGGACCCTGGTTCTCCCGCCTCACGTGGAGACGCCTCCCAATTGCCATGCCAAGACTCGAGGAGAATCCCGAGGTGTCCCTCGCTCCTAGGCAGGAGTCCTGACATCGCTGAACAAACACGTGTCTGGAAGGGCCCTCCCCGTCGAAACTCGAGAATATACCCCAGGTTCCGGCCGCAACTCGAGAAAAACCATGAGACTTCCCCCTCGCCGCGACATGAGGCCCGATTCCCCTGCACTGCAGGCAGAGCAATTCCGTGTTCCACATCAAACGTGAAAGGAGCCTTGATTTCCTTGATGGCACTCCAGAGAAAACCCAAGATCACTGTCTCAATTCTAGAGGGATCCTGAGGTCACTGGAGCAACACGAAAGGGCTCCGCGGACCCCAAATGAACTCGAGATGAGAGCTTAGTCCCTGGCTTCGACTAAAGAGGAATACCAACTTTCCACAAGCACTTCAAGAGGAGGATTCTCTCAGCTACAGGTATGTTAGAGGGCCCCTGAGTTTGTGGCCTTAAGTGGAATGGACACCGAGATGCTCTGACTCGAAGTAAGGCCGGATATCCCTGCAGTGAATTGAATGCAGGCTTGTCTTGCATCTCCCAAGACAAAGGGATGTCTGAATCCCCTGTGGAGACCACAGAGAAAGACCTAGTCCTCCGCCTCAACGCGACCAGAGGCCTCAGATCCTTTGAAAACTCGAGAGGTCTGCGGAGATCAATGCTTCCAAAGGAGACGATGCCTGACTCCTCTTGAAAATAGATATTAGTCCCAGGATCCCTGCGGCACGTGGAAAGGGACCCTGGGTCTCCCAACTCACGTGGAGAGGCGTCCCAATTGCCATGCCAAGACTCGAGGAGAATCCCGAGGTGTCCCTCGCACCTAGGCAGGAGTCCTGACGTCGCTGAACAAACACGTGTCTGGAAGGGCCCTCCCGGTCGTAACTCAAGAATACACCCCAGGATCCGGCCGCAACTCGAGAAAAACCATGAGACTTCCCCCTCGCCGCGAGATGAGGCCCGATTCCCCTGCACTGCATGCAGAGCAATTCCGTGTTCCACATCAAACGTGAAAGGAGCCTTGATTTCCTTGATGGCACTCCAGAGAAAACCCAAGATCACTGTCTCAATTCTAGAGGGATCCTGAGGTCACTGGAGCAACAGGAAAGGGCTCCGTGGAACACAAATCAACTCGAGATGAGAGCTTAGTCCCTGGCTTCGACTCAAGAGGAATACCAACTTTCCACAAGCACCTCAAGAAGAGGCTTCTCTCAGCTACATGTATGTGAGAGGGACCCTGAGTTTGTGGCCTCAAGTGGAATGGACACCGAGATGCTGTGACTCGAAGTAAGGCCGGATATCCCTGCAGTGAATTGAATGCAGGCTCGTCTTGCATCTCCCAAGTCGAAGGGATGTCTGAATCCCCTGTGGAGACCACAGAGAAAGACCTAGTCCTCCGCCTCAACACGACCGGAGGTCTGACATCCTTTGAGAACTCGAGAGGTCCGCGGAGATCAATGCTTCCAAAGGAGACGATGCCTGACTCCTCTTGAAAATGGATAGGAGTCCCAGGATCCCTGTGGCACGTGGAAAGGGACCCTGGGTCTCACGACTCACGTTTAGACTCATCCCAATTGCCATGCCAAGACTCGAGGAGATTCCCGAGGTGTCCCTCGCACCTAGGCAGGATCCTGACGTCGCTGAACAAACACGTGTCTGGAAGGACCCTCCCCGTCCTAACTCGAGAATATACCACAGGTTCCGGCCGCAACTCGAGAAAAACCATGAGATTTCCCCCTCGCCGCGAGATGAGGCCCGATTCCCCTGCACTGCGTGCAGAGCAATTCCGTGTTCCACATCAAACGTGAAAGGAGCCTTGATTTCCTTGATGGCACTCCAGAGAAAACCCAAGATCACTGTCTCAAGTCTAGAGGGATCCTGAGGTCACTGGAGCAACACGAAAGGGCTCCGTGGACCCCAAATCAACTCGAGATGAGAGCTTAGTCCCTGGCTTCGACTCAAGAGGAATACCAACTTTCCACAAGCACCTCAAGAGCAGGCTTCTCTCAGCTACAGGTATGTGAGAGGGACCCTGAGTTTGTGGCCTCAAGTTGAATGGACACCGAGATGCTCTGACTCGAAGTAAGGCCGGATATCCCTGCAGTGAATTGAATGCAGGCTCGTCTTGCATCTCCCACGACGAAGGGATGTCTGAATCCCCTGTGGAGACCACAGAGAAAGACCTAGTTCTCCGCCTCAACGCGACCGGAGGCCTGACATCCTTTGAGAACTCGAGAGATCCGCGGAAATCAATGCTTCCAAAGGAGACGAGGCCTGACTCCTCTTAAAAATGGATAGGAGTCCCAGGATCCCTGTGGCACGTGGAAAGGGACTCTGGGTCTCCCGCCTCACGTGGAGACGCATCCCAATTGCCATGCCAAGACTCGAGGAGATTTCCGAGGTGTCCCTCGCACCTAGGCAGGAGTCCTGACGTCGCTGAGCAAACACGTGTTTGGAAGTGCCCTCCCCATCGTAACTCGAGAATATACCCCAGGTTCCGGCCGCAACTCGAGAAAAACCATGAGACTTCCCCCTCGCCGCTGGATGAGGCCCGATTCCCTGCACTGCATGCAGAGCAATTCCGTGTTCCACATCAAACGTGAAAGGAGCCTTGATTTCCTTGATGGCACTCCAGAGAAAACCCAAGATCACTGTCTCAAGTCTAGAGGGATCCTGAGGTCACTGTAGCAGCACGAAAGGGCTCCGTGGACCCCAAATCAACTCGAGATGAGAGCTTAGTCCCTGGCTTCGACTCAAGAGGAATACCAACTTTCCCCAAGCACCTCAAGTGGAGGCTTCTCTCAGCTACATGTATGTGAGAGGGACCCTGAGTTTGTGGCCTCAAGTGGAATGGACACCGAGATGCTCTGACTCGAAGTAAGGCCGGATATCCCTGCAGTGAATTGAATGCAGGCTCGTCTTGCATCTCCCAAGACGAAGGGATGTCTGAATCCCCTGTGGAGACCACAGAGAAAGACCGAGTTCTCCGCCTCATCGCGACCGGTGGCCTCACATCCTTTGAAAACTCGAGAGGTCCGCGGAGATCAATGCTTCCAAAGGAGACGATGCCTGACTCCTCTTGAAAATGGATAGGAGTCCCAGGATCCCTGTGGCACGTGGAAAGGGACCCTGGGTCTCCCGCCTCACGTGGAGACGCGTCCCAATTGCCATGCCAAGACTCAAGGAGAATCCCGAGGGGTCCCTCGCACCTAGGCAGGATTCCTGACGTCGCTGAACAAACACGTGTCTGGAAGGGCCCTCCCCGTCGTAACTCGAGAATATACCCCAGGTTCCGGCCGCAACTCGAGAAAAACCATGAGACTTCCCCCTTGCCGTGAGATGAGGCCCGATTCCCCTGCACTGCGTGCAGAGCAATTCCGTGTTCCACATCAAACGTGAAAGGAGCCTTGATTTCCTTGATGGCACTCCACAGAAAACCCAAGATCACTGTCTCAAGTCTAGAGAGATCCTGAGGTCACTGGAGCAACACGAAAGGGCTCCGTGGACCCCAAATCAACTCGAGATGAGAGCTTAGTCCCTGGCTTCGACTCAAGAGGAATACCAACTTTCCACAAGCACCTCAAGAGGAGGCTTCTCTCAGCTACAGTTATGTGAGAGGGACCCTGAGTTTGTGGCCTCAAGTGGAATGGACATCGAGATGCTCTGACTCGAAGTAAGGCCGGATATCCCTGCAGTGAATTGAATGCAGGCTCGTCTTGCATCTCCCAAGACGAAGGGATGTCTGAATCCGCTGTGGAGACAACAGAGAAAGTCCTAGTCCTCCGCCTCATCGCGACCGTAGGCCTCACATCCTTTGAAAACTCGAGAGGTCCGCGGAGATCAATGCTTCCAAAGGAGACGATGCCTGACTCCTCTTGAAAATGGATAGGAGTCCCAGGATCCCTGTGGCACGTGGAAAGGGACCCTGGGTCTCCCGCCTCACGTGGAGACGCAGCCCAATTGCCATGCCAAGACTCGAGGAGAATCCCGAGGTGTCCCTCGCACCTAGGCAGGAGTCCTGACGTCGCTGAACAAACACGTGTCTGGAAGGGCCCTCCCGGTGGTAACTCGAGAATATACCCCAGGTTCCGGCCACAACTCGAGAAAAACCATGAGAATTCCCGCTCGCCGCTGGATGAGGCCCGATTCCCCTGCACTGCGTGCAGAGCAATTCCGTGTTCCAAATCAAACGTGAAAGGAGCCTTGAATTCCTTGATGGCACTCCAGACAAACCCAAGATAAGTGTCTCAAGTCTAGAGGGATCCTGAGGTCACTGGAGCAACACAAAAGGGCTCCGTGGACCCCAAATCAACTCGAGATGAGAGCTTAGTCCCTGGCTTCGACTCAAGAGGAATACCAACTTTCCACAAGCACCTCAAGAGGAGGCTTCTCTCAGCTACAGGTATGGGAGAGGGCCCCTGAGTTTGTGGCCTCAAGTGGAATGGACACCGAGATGCTCTGACTCGAAGTAAGGCCAGATATCCCTGCAGTGAATTGAATGCACGCTCGTCTTGCATCTCCCAAGACGAAGGGATGTCTGAATCCCCTGTGGAGACCACAGAGAAAGACCGAATTCTCCGCCTCATCGCGTCCGGAGGCCTCACATCCTTTGAAAACTCGAGAGGTCCGCAGAGATCAATGCTTCCAAAGGAGATGATGCCTGACTCCTCTTGAAAATGGATAGGAGTCCCAGGATCCCTGTGGCACGTGGAAAGGGACCCTGGGTCTCCCGCCTCACGTGGAGACACGTCCCAATTGCCATGCCAAGACTCGAGGAGAATCCCGAGGTGTGCCTCGCACCTAGGCAGGAGTCCTGACGTCGCTGAACAAACAAGTGTCTGGAAGGGCCCTCCCCGTCGTAACTCGAGAATATACTCCAGGTTCCGGCGGCAACTCGAGAAAAACCATGAGACTTCCCCCTCGCCGCGAGATGAAGCCCGATTCCCTTGCACTGCGTGAAGATCAATTCCGAGTTCCACATCAAAAGTGAAAGGAGCCTTGATTTTCTTGATTGCACTCCAGAGAAAACCCAAGATCACTGTCTCAAGTCTAGAGGGATCCTGAGGTCACTGGAGCAACACGAAAGTTCTCCGTGGACACCAAATCAACTCGAGGTGAGATCTTAGTCCCTGGCTTCGACTCAAGAGGAATACCAACTTTCCACAAGCACCTCAAGAGGAGGCTTCTCTCAGCTACAGGTATGTGAGTGGGACCCTGAGTTTGTGGCCTCATGTGGAATGGACACCGAGATGCTCTGACTCGAAGTAAGGCCGGATATCCCTGCAGTGAATTGAATGCAGGCTCGTCTTGCATCTCCCAAGACGAAGGGATGTCTGAATCCCCTGTGGAGACCACAGAGAAAGACCGAGTTCTCCGCCTCATCGCGACCGGAGGCCTCACATCCTTTGAAAATTCAAGAGGTCCGCGGAGATCAATGCTTCCAAAGGAGACGATGCCTGACTCCTCTTGAAAATGGATAGGAGTCCCAGGATCCCTGTGGCACGTGGAAAGGGACCCTGGGTCTCAAGACTCACGTTTAGACTCATCCCAATTGCCATGCCAAGACTCGAGGAGATTCCCGAGGTGTCCCTCGCACCTAGGCAGGATCCTGACGTCGCTGAACAAACACGTGTCTGGAAGGACCCTCCCCGTCCTAACTCGAGAATATACCACAGGTTCCGGCCGCAACTCGAGAAAAACCATGAGATTTCCCCCTCGCCGCGAGATGAGGCCCGATTCCCCTGCACTGCGTGCAGAGCAATTCCGTGTTCCACATCAAACGTGAAAGGAGCCTTGATTTCCTTGATGGCACTCCAGAGAAAACCCAAGATCACTGTCTCAAGTCTAGAGGGATCCTGAGGTCACTGGAGCAACACGAAAGGGCTCCGTGGACCCCAAATCAACTCGAGATGAGAGCTTAGTCCCTGGCTTCGACTCAAGAGGAATACCAACTTTCCACAAGCACCTCAAGAGCAGGCTTCTCTCAGCTACAGGTATGTGAGAGGGACCCTGAGTTTGTGGCCTCAAGTGGAATGGACACCGAGATGCTCTGACTCGAAGTAAGGCCGGATATCCCTGCAGTGAATTGAATGCAGGCTCGTCGTGGATCTCCCAAGACGAAGGGATGTCTGAATCCCCTGTGGAGACCACAGACAAAGACCTAGATCTCCGCCTCAACACGACCGGAGGCGTCACATACTTTGAAAACTCGAGAGGTCCGCGGAGATCAATGCTTGTAAAGGAGACGATGCCTGACTCCTCTTGAAAATGGATAGGAGTCCAAGAATCCCTGTGGCACGTGGAAAGGGACCCTGGATCTCCCGCCTCACGTGGAGACTTGTCCTAATTGCCATGCCAAGACTCGAGGAGAATGCCGAGGTGTCCCTCGCACCTAGGCAGGAATCCTGACCTCGCAGAACAAACACGTGTCTGGAAAGGCCCTCCCCGTCGTAACTCGAGAATATACCCCATGTTCCGGCCGCAACTCGAGAAACATCATGAGACTTCCCCCTCGCCTTGAGATGAGGCCCGATTCCCCAGCACTGCGTGCAGACCAATTCCGTGTTCCACATCAAACGTGAAAAGATTCTTGATTTCCTTGATGGCACTCCAAAGAAAAGCCAAGATCACTGTCTCAAGTCTAGAGGGATCCTGAGGTCACTGTAGCAACAAGAAAGAGCTGCGTGGACCACAAATCAACTCGAGAGGAGAGCTTCGTCCCTGGCTTCGACTCAAGAGGAATACCAACTTTCCACAAGCACCTCAAGAGGAGGCCTCTCTCAGTTACAGGTATGTGAGAGGGACCCTGAGTTTGTGGCCTCAAGTGGAATGGACACCGAGATGCTCTGACTCGAAGTAAGGGCAGATATCCATGCAGAGAATTGAATGCAGGCTCGTCTTGAATCTCCCAAGACGAAGGGATGACTGAATCCCCTGTGGAGACCACAGACAAAGACTTAGTTCTCCGCCTCATCGCGACCGGAGGCCTCACATCCTTTGAAAACTCGAGAGGTCCACGGAGATAATGCTTCCGAAGGAGACGATGCCTGACTACTCTTGAAAATGGATCGGAGTCCCAGGATCCCTGTGGCACGTGGAAAGGGACCCTGGTTCTCCCGCCTCACGTGGAGACGTCTCCCAATTGCCATGCCAAGACTCGAGGAGAATCCCGAGGTGTCCCTCGCTCCTAGGCAGGAGTCCTGACATCGCTGAACAAACACGTGTCTGGAAGGGCCCTCCCCGTCGAAACTCGAGAATATACCCCAGGTTCCGGCCGCAACTCGAGAAAAACCATGAGACTTCCCCCTCGCCGCGACATGAGGCCCGATTCCCCTGCACTGCAGGCAGAGCAATTCCGTGTTCCACATCAAACGTGAAAGGAGCCTTGATTTCCTTGATGGCACTCCAGAGAAAACCCAAGATCACTGTCTCAAGTCTAGAGGGATCCTGAGGTCACTGGAGCAACACGAAAGGTCTCCGTGGACCCCAAATCAACTCGAGATGAGAGCTTAGTCCCTGGCTTCGACTCAAGAGGAATACCAACTTTCCTCAAGCACCTCAAGAGGAGGCTTCTCTCAGCTACAGGTATGTGAGAGGACCCCTGAGTTTGTGGCCTCAAGTGGAATGGACACCGAGATGCTCTGACTCGAAGTAAGGCCGGATATCCCTGCCGTGAATTGAATGCAGGCTCGTCTTGGATCTCCCAAGACGAAGGGATGTCTGAATCCCCTGTGTAGACCACAGAGAAAGACCTAATTCTCCGCCTCATCGCGAGCTAAGGCTTCACATCCTTTGAAAACTCGAGAGGTCCGCGGAGATCAATGCTTCCAAAGGAGACGATGCCTGACTCCTCTTGAAAATGGATAGGAGTCCCAGGATCCCTGTGGCACGTGGAAAGGGACCCTGGGTCTCCCGCCTCACGTGGAGACGTCTCTCAATTGCCATGCCAAGACTCGAGGAGAATCCCGATGTGTCCCTCGCTCCTAGGCAGGAGTCCTGACTTCGCTGAACAAACACGTGTCTGGAAGGGCGCTCCCCGTCGTAACTCGAGAATATACTCCAGGTTCCGGCGGCAACTCGAGAAAAACCATGAGACTTCCCCCTCGCCGTGACATGAGGCCCGATTCCCCTGCACTGCCTGCAGAGTAATTCCGTGTTCCACATCAAACGTGAAAGGAGCCTTGATTTCCTTGATGGCACTCCAGAGAAAACCCAAGATCACTGTCTCAAGTCAAGAGGGATCCTGAGGTCACTGTAGCAACACGAAAGGGCTCTGTGGACCCCAAATCAACTCGAGATGAGAGCTTAGTCCCTGGCTTCGACTCAAGAGGAATGCCAACTTTCCACAAGCACCTCAAGAGGAGGCTTCTCTCAGCTACAGGTATGTGAGAGGGACCCTGAGTTTGTGGCCTCAAGTGGAATGGACACCGAGATGCTCTGACTCGAGGTAAGGCCGGATATCCCTGCAGTGAATTGAATTCAGGCTCGTCTTGCATCTCCCAAGACGAAGGGTTTTCTGAATCCCCTGTGGAGACCACAGAGAAAGACCTAGTCCTCCACCTCAACGCGACCGGAGGCCTCACATCCTTTGAAAACTCGAGAGGTCCGCGGAGATCAGTGCTTCCAAAGGAGACGATGCCTGCCTCCTCTTGAAAATGGATAGGAGTCCCAGGATCCCTGTGGCACGTGGAAAGGGACCCTGGGTCTCCCGCCTCACGTGGAGACGCGTCCCAATTGCCATGCCAAGACTCGAGGAGAATCCCGAGGTGTACCTCGCACCTAGGCAGGAATCCTGACGTCGCTGAACAAACACGTGTCTGCAAGGGCCCTCCCCGTCGTAACTCGAGAATATACCCCCGGTTCCGGCCACAACTCGAGAAAAACCATGAGACTTCCAGCTCGCCGCGAGATGAGGCCTGATTCCCCTGCACTGCGTGCAGAGCAATTCCGTGTTCCACATCAAACGTGAAAGGAGCCTTGATTTCCTTGATGGCACTCCAGAGAAAACCCAAGATCACTGTCTCAAGTCTAGAGGGATCCTGAGGTCACTGGAGCAACACGAAAGGGCTCCGTGGACCCCAAATCAACTCGAGATGAGAGCTTAGTCCCTGGCTTCGACTCAAGAGGAATACCAACGTTCCATAAGCACCTCAAGAGGAGGCTTCTCTCAGCTACAGGTATGTGAGAGGGACCCTGAGTTTGTGGCCTCAAGTGGAATGGACACCGAGATGCTCTGACTCGAAGTAAGGCCGGATATGCCTGCAGTGAATTGAATGCAGGCTCGTCTTGCATCTCCGAAGACGAAGGGATGTCTGAATCCCCTGTGGAGACCACAGAGAAAGACCTAGTTCTCCGCCTCAACGCGACCGGAGGCCTCACATCCTTTGAAAATTCGAGATGTACGCGCAGAACAAAGCTTCCAAAGGAGACGATGCCTGACTCCTCTTGAAAATGGATAGGAGTCCCAGGATCCCTGTGGCATGTGGAAATGGACCCTGGGTCTCCCGCCTCACGTGGAGACGCGTCCCAATTGCCATGCCAAGACTCGAGGAGAATCCCGAGGTGTCCCTCACACCTAGGCAGGAGTCCTGACGTCGCTGAACAAACAGGTGTCTGGAAGGGCCCTCCCTTTCGTAACTCGAGAATAGAAATCAGGTTCCGGCCGCAACTCGAGAAAAAATATGAGACTTCCCCCTCGCCGCGAGATGAGGCCCGATTCCCCTGCACTGCGTCCCGAGCAATTCCGTGTTCCACATCAAACGTGAAAGGAGCCTTGATTTCCTTGATGGCACTCCAGAGAAAACCCAAGATCACTGTCTCAAGTCTAGAGGGATCCTGAGGTCACTGGAGCAACACGAAAGGGCTCCGTTGACCCCAAATCAACTCGAGATGAGAGCTTAGTCCCTGGCTTCGACTCAAGAGGAATACCAACTTTCCACAAGCACCTCAAGCGGAGGCTTTTCTCAGCTACAGGTATGTGAGAGGACCCTGAGTTTGTGGCCTCAAGTGGAATGGACACCGAGATGCTCTGACTCGAAGTAAGGCCGGATATCCCTGCTGTGAATTGAATGCAGGCTCATCTTGCATCTCTCAAGACGAAGGGATGTCTGAATCCCCCGTGGAGACCACAGAGAAAGACCTAGTCCTCCGCCTCAACGCGAACGGAGGCCTCACATCCTTTGAAAACTCGAGAGGTCCGGGCAGATCAATGCTTCCAAAGGAGACGAGGCCTGACTCCTCTTGCAAATGGATAGAAGTCTCAGGATCCCTGTGGCACGTGGAAAGGGACACTGGGTCTCGCGCCTCACGTGGAGCCGCGTCCCAATTGCCATGCCAAGACTCGAGGAGAATCCCGAGGTGTCCCTCGCACCTAGGCAGGAGTCCTGACGTCGCTGAACAAACACGTGTCTGGAAGGGCCCTCCCCGTCGTAACTCGAGAATATAAATCAGGTTCCGGCCGCAACTCGAGAAAAACCAAGAGACTTCCCCCTCGCCGCGAGATGAGGCCCGATTCCCCTGCACTGCGTGCAGAGCAATTCCGTGTTCCACATCAAACGTGAAAGGAGCCTTGATTTCCTTGATGGCATTCCAGAGAAAACCCAAGATCACTGTCTCAAGTCTAGAGCAATCCTGAGGTCACTGGAGCAACACGAAAGGGCTCCGTGAGCCCCAAATCAACTGGAGATGAGAGCTTAGGCCCTGGCTTCGACTCAAGAGGAATACCAACTTTCCACAAGCACCTCAAGAGGAGGCTTCTCTCAGCTACATGTATGTGAGAGGGACCCTGAGTTTGTGGCCTCAAGTGGAATGGACACCGAGATGCTCTGACTCGAAGTAAGGCCGGATATGCCTGCAGTGAATGGAATGCAGGCTCGTCTTGCATCTCCGAAGACGAAGCGATGTCTGAATCCCCTGTGGAGACCACAGAGAAAGACCTAGTCGTCCAACTCCACGCGACCGGAGGCCTCACATCCTTTGAAAACTCGAGAGGTCCGCGGAGATCAATGCTTCCAAAGGAGACGATGCCTGCCTCATCTTGAAAATGGATAGGAGTCCCAGGATCCCTGTGGCACGTGGAAAGGGACCCTGGGTCTCCCGCCTCACGTGGAGACACGTCCCAGTTGCCATGCCAAGACTCGAGGAGAATCCCGAGGTGTCCCTAGCACCTAGGCAGGAGCCCTGACGTCGCTGAACAAACAGGTGTCTGGAAGGGCCCTCCCCGTCGTAACTCGAGAATATACCCCAGGTTCCGGCCGCAACTCGAGAAAAACCAAGAGACTTCCCCCTCGCCGCGAGATGAGGCCCGATTCCCCTGCACTGCGTGCAGAGCAATTCCGAGTTCCACATCAAACGTGAAAGGAGCCTTGATTTCCTTGATGGCATTCCAGAGAAAACCCAAGATCACTGTCTCAAGTCTAGAGGGATCCTGAAGTCACTGGAGCAACACGAAAGCGCTCCGTGGACCCCAAATCAACTCGAGATGAGAGCTTAGTCCTGGCTTCGACTCAGGAGGAATACCAACTTTCCACAAGCATTTCAAGAAGAGGCTTCTCTCAGCTACAGGTATGTGAGAGGGACCCTGAGTTTGTGGCCTCAAGTGGAATGGACACCGAGATGTTCTGACTCGAAGTAAGGCTGCATATCCCTGCAGTGAATTGAATACAGGCTCGTCTTGCCTCTCCCAAGACGAAGGAACGTCTGAATCCCCTGTGGAGACCACAGAGAAAGGCCTAGTCCTCCGCCTCAATGCGACCGGAGGCCTCACATCCTTTGAAAACTCGAGAGGTCCGCGGAGATCAATGCTTCCAAAAGAGACGATGCCTGATTCCTCTTTAAAATGGATAGGAGTCCCAGGATCCTTGTGGCACGTGGAAAGGGACCCTGGGTCTCCCGCCTCACGTGGAGACGCGTCCCAATTGCCATGCCAAGACTCGAGGAGAATCCCGAGGTGTCCCTCGCACCTAGGCCGGAGTCCTGACGTCGCTGAACAAACACGTGTCTGGAAGGGCCCTCCCCGTCGGAACTCGAGAATATACCCCAGGTTCCGGCCGCAACTCGAGAAAAACCATGAGACTTCCCCCTCGCCGCGACATGAGGCCCGATTCCCCTGCACTGCAGGCAGAGCAATTCCGTGTTCCACATCAAACGTGAAAGGAGCCTTGATTTCCTTGATGGCACTCCAGAGAAAACCCAAGATCACTGTCTCAAGTCTAGAGGGATCCTGAGGTCACTGGAGCAACACGAAAGGTCTCCGTGGACCCCAAATCAACTCGAGATGAGAGCTTAGTCCCTGGCTTCGACTCAAGAGGAATACCAACTTTCCTCAAGCACCTCAAGAGGAGGCTTCTCTCAGCTACAGGTATGTGAGAGGACCCCTGAGTTTGTGGCCTCAAGTGGAATGGACACCGAGATGCTCTGACTCGAAGTAAGGCCGGATATCCCTGCCGTGAATTGAATGCAGGCTCGTCTTGGATCTCCCAAGACGAAGGGATGTCTGAATCCCCTGTGGAGACCACAGAGAAAGACCTAATTCTCCGCCTCATCGCGAGCTAAGGCTTCACATCCTTTGAAAACTCGAGAGGTCCGCGGAGATCAATGCTTCCAAAGGAGACGATGCCTGACTCCTCTTGAAAATGGATAGGAGTCCCAGGATCCCTGTGGCACGTGGAAAGGGACCCTGGGTCTCCCGCCTCACGTGGAGACGTCTCTCAATTGCCATGCCAAGACTCGAGGAGAATCCCGAGGTGTCCCTCGCACCTAGGCAGGAGTCCTGACGTCGCTGAACAAACACGTGTCTGGAAGGGCCCTCCCCATCGTAACTCGAGAATATACCCCAGGTTCCTGCGGCAACTCGAGAAAAAAAATGAGACTTCCCCCTCGCCGCGAGATGAGGCCCGATTCCCCTGCACTGCGTGCGGAGAAATTCCGTGTTCCATATCAAGCCTGAAAGGAGCCTTGATTTCCTTGATGGCACTCCAGAGAAAACCCAGCATCACTGTCTCAAGTCTAGAGAGATCCTGAAGTCACTGTAGCAACATGAAAGGTCTCCGTGGACCCCAAATCAACTCGAGATGAGAGCTTAGTCCCTGGCTTCGACTCAAGAGGAATACCAACTTTCCACAAGCACTTCCCGAGGAGGCTTCTCTCAGCTACAGGTATGTGAGAGGGACCCTGAGGTTGTGGCCTCAAGCGGAATGGACACTGAGATGCTCTGACTCAAAGTAAGGCCGGATATCTCTGCAGTGAATTGAATGCAGGCTCGTCCTGCATCTCCCAAGACGAAGGGATGTCTGAATCCCCTGTGGAGACCACAGAGAAAGACCTATTCCTCCGCCTCATAGCGACCGGAGGCCTCACATCCTTTGAAAACTCGAGAGGTCCGCGGAGATCAATGCTTCCAAAGGAGACGATGCCTGACTCCTCTTGTAAATGGATGGGAGTCCCAGGATCCCTGTAGCACGTGGAAAGGGACCCTGGGTCTCCCGGGTCATGTGGAGACGCGTCCCAATTGCCATGCCAAGACTCGAGGAGAATCCCGAGGTGTCCCTCGCACCTAGGCAGGAGTCCTGACGTCGCTGAACAAACCCGTGTCTGGAAGGGCCCTCCCCGTCGGAACTCGAGAATATACCCCAGGTTCCGGCCGCAACTCGAGAAAAACCATGAGACTTCCCCCTCGCCGCGAGATGAGGCCCGATTCCCCTGCACTGCATGCTGAGCAATTCCGTGTTCCACATCAAACATGAAAGGAGCCTTGATTTCCTTGATGGCACTCCAGAGAAAACCCAAGATCACTGTCTCAAGTCTAGAGGGATCCTGCGGTCATTGGAGCAACAGGAAAGTGCTCCGTGGACCCCAAATCAACTCGAGATGAGAGCTTAGTCCCTGGCTTCGACTCAAGAGGAATACCAACTTTCCACAAGCACCTCAAGAGGAGGCTTCTCTCAGCTACAGGTATGTGAGAGGGACCCTGAATTTGTGGCCTCTAGTGGAATGGACACCGAGATGCTCTGACTCGAAGTAAGGCCGGATATCCCTGCAGTGAATTGAATGCAGGCTCGTCTTGCATCTTGCAAGACGAAGGGATGTCTCAATCCCCTGTGGAGACCACAGAGAAAGACCTAATTTTCCGCCTAGTTCTCCGCCTCATTGCGACCGGAGGCCTCACATCCTTTGAAAATTCGAGAGGTCCGCGGAGTTCAATGCTTCCAAAAGAGACGATGCCTGACTCCTCTTGAAAATGGATAGGAGTCCCAGGATCCCTGTGGCACGTGGAAAGGGACCCTGGGTCTCCCGCCTCACGTGGAGACGCGTCCCCATTGCCATGCCAAGACTCGTGGAGCATCCCGAGGTGTCCCTCGCACCTAGGCAGGTTTCCTGACGTCGCTGAACAAACACGTGTCTGGAAGGGCCCTCCCCGTCGTAACTCGAGAATATACCCCAGGTTCCGGCCGCAACTCGAGAAAAAATGAGACTTCCCCCTCGCCGCGAGATGAGGCCCGATTCCCCTGCACTGCGTGCGGAGAAATTCCGTGTTCAATATCAAGCCTGAAAGGAGCCTTGATTTCCTTGATGGCACTCCAGAGAAAACCCAATATCACTGTCTCAAGTCTAGAGGGATCCTGAGGTCACTGTAACAACATAAAAGGGCTCCGTGGACCCCAAATCAACTCGAGATGAGAGCTTAGTACCTGGCTTCGAATCAAGAGGAATACCAAATTTCCACAAGCACCTCAAGAGGAGGCTTCTCTCAGCTATATGTATGTGAGAGGGACCCTGAATTTGTGGCCTCACGTGGAATGGACACCGAGATGTTCTGACTCGAAGTAAGGCCGGATATCCCTGCAGTGAATTGAATGCATGCTCGTCCTAAATCTCCGAAGATGAAGGGATGTCTGAATCCCCTGTGGAGACCACAGAGAAAGAATTAGTTCTCCGCCTCTTCGCGACCGGAGGCCGCACATCCTTTGAAAATTCGAGAGGTCGGCGGAGATCAATGCTTCCAAAGGAGATAATGCCTGACTCCTCTTGAAAATGGATAGGAGTCCCAGGATCCCTGTGGCACGTGGAAAGGGACCCTGGGTCTCCCGCCTCAGGTGGAGACGCGTCCCAATTGCCATGCCAAGACTCGAGGAGAATCCCGAGGTGTCCCTCGCACCTAGGCAGGAGTCCTGACGTCGCTGAACAAACACGTGTCTGGAAGGGCCCTCCCCGTCGTAACTCGAGAATATACCCCAGGTTCCTGCGGCAACTCGAGAAAAACAATGAGACTTCCCCCTCGCCGCTGGATGAGGCCCGATTCCCCTGCACTGCGTGCAGAGCAATTCCGTGTTCCACATCAAACGTGAAAGGAGCCTTGATTTAGTTGATGGCACTCCAGAGAAAACCCAAGATCACTGTCTCAAGTCTAGAGGGATCCTGAGGTCACTGGAGCAACACGAAAGGGCTCCGTGGACCCCAAATCAACTCGAGATGAGAGCTTAGTCCCTGGCTTCGACTCAAGAGGAATACCAACTTTCCAAAAGCACCTCAAGAGGAGGCTTCTCTCAGCTACAGGTATGTGAGAGGGACCCTGAGTTTGTGGCCTCAAGTGGAATGGACACCGAGATGCTCTGACTCGAACTAAGGCCGGATATCCCTGCAGTGAATTGAATGCAGGCTCGTCCTGCATCTCCCAAGACGAAGGGATGTCTGAATCCCCTGTGGAGACCACAGAGAAAGACCTATTCCTCCGCCTCATAGCGACCGGAGGCCTCACATCCTTTGAAAACTCGAGAGGTCCGCGGAGATCAATGCTTCCAAAGGAGACGATGCCTGACTCCTCTTGTAAATGGATGGGAGTCCCAGGATCCCTGTAGCACGTGGAAAGGGACCCTGGGTCTCCCGCGTCACGTGGAGACGCGTCCCAATTGCCATGCCAAGACTCGAGGAGAATCCCGAGGTGTCCCTCACACCTAGGCAGGAGTCCTGACGTCGCTGAACAAACCGGTGTCTGGAAGGGCCCTCCCCGTCGGAACTCGAGAATATACCCCAGGTTCCGGCCGCAACTCGAGAAAAACCATGAGACTTCCCCCTCGCCGCGAGATGAGGCCCGAATCCCCTGCACTGCATGCAGAGCAATTCCGTGTTCCACATCAAACATGAAAGGAGCCTTGATTTCCTTGATGGCACTCCAGAGAAAACCCAAGATCACTGTCTGAAGTCTAGAGGGATCCTGAGGTCACTGTAGCAACACGAAAGGGCTCCGTGGACCCCAAATCAACTCGGATGAGAGCTTAGTCCCTGGCTTCGACTCAAGAGGAATACCAACTTTCCACAAGCACCTCAAGAGGAGGCTTCTCTCAGCTACAGTTATGTGAGAGGGACCCTGATTTTGTGGCCTCAAGTGGAATGGACACCGAGATGCTCTGACTCGAGGTAAGGCCGAATATCCCTGCAGTGAATTGAATGCAGGGTCGTCTTGCATCTCCCAAGACGAAGGGATGTCTGAATCCCCTGTGGAGACCACAGAGAAAGACCGAGTTCTCCACCTCATCGCGACCGGAGGCCTCAAATCCTTTGAAAACTCGAGAGGTCCGCGGAGATCAATGCTTCCAAAGGAGAAGATGCCTGACTCCTCTTGAAAATGGATAGGAGTCCCAGGATCCGTGTGGCACGTGGAAAGGGACCCTGGGTCTCCCGCCTCACGTGGAGACGCGTCCCAATGGCAATGCCAAGACTCGAGGAGAATCCCGAGGTGTCCCTGGCACCTAGGCAGGCGTCCTGACGCGCTGAACAAACACGTGTCTGGAAGGGCCCTCCCCGTAGTAACTTGAGAATGTACCCCAGGTTCCGGCCGCAACTCGAGAAAAATCATGAGACTTCCCCCTCGCCGCGAGATGAGGCCCGATTCCCCTGCACTGCGTGCAGAGCAATTCCGTGTTCCACATCAAACGTGAAAGGAGCCTTGATTTCCTTGATGGCACTCCAGAGAAAACCCAAAATCACTGTCTCAAGTCTAGAGAGATCCTGAGGTCACTGTAGCAACACGAAAGGGCTCCATGGACCCTAAATCAACTCGTGATGAGAGCTTAGTCCCTGGCTTCGACTCAAGGGGAATACCAACTTTCCACAAGCACCTCAAGAGGAGGCTTCTCTCAGCTACAGGTATGTGAGAGGGACCCTGAGTTTGTGGCCTCAAGTAGAATGGACACCGAGATGCTCTGACTCGAAGTAAGGCCGGATATCCCTGCAGTGAATTGAATGCAGGCTCGTCTTGCATCTCCCAAGACGAAGGGGTGTCTGAATCCCTTGTGGAGACCACAGAGAAAGACCTAGTTCTCCGCCTCATCGCGACCGGAGGCCTCACATCCTTTGAAAACTCGAGAGGTCCGGGGAGATCAATGCTTCAAAAGGAGACGATGCCTGACTCTTCTTGAAAATGGATAGGAGTCTCAGGATCCCTTTGGCACGTGGAAAGAGACACTGGGTCTTCCGCCTCACGTGGAGACCCGTCCCAATTGCCATGCCAAGACTCGACGAGTATCCCGAGGTGTCCCTCGCACCTAGGCAGGAGTCCTGACTTCGATGAACAAACACGTGTCTGAAAGGGCCCTCCCCGTAGTAACTTTAGAATGTACACCAGGTTCCGGCCGCAACTCGAGAAAAACTATGAGACTTCCCCCTCGCCACGAGATGTGGTCCGGTTCCCCTGCACAGCGTGCAGAGCAATTCCGTGTTCCACATCAAACGTGAAAGGAGCCTTGATTTCCTTGATGGCACTCCAGAGAAAACCCAAGATCACTGTCTCAAGTCTAGAGGGATCCTGAGGTCACTGGAGCAACAGGAAAGGGCTCCGTGGATCCTAAATCAACTCGAGATGAGAGCTTAGTCCCTGGCTTCGACTCAAGGGTCATACCAACTTTCCACAAGCACCTCAAGAGGAGGCTTCTCTCAGCTACAAGTATGTGAAAGGGACCCTGAGTTTGTGGCCTCAAGTGGAATTGACACGGAGATGCTCTGACTCGAAGTAAGGCCGGATATCCCTGCAGTGAATTGAATGCAGGCTCGCCTTGCATCTCCCAAGACGAAGGGATGACTGAATCCCCTGTGGAGACTACAGAGAAAGACCTAGTTCTCCACCTCATCGCGACCGGAGGCCTCACATCCTTTGAAAACCCGAGAGGTCCGCGGAGATCAATGCTTCCAAAGGAGACGATGCCTGACTCCTCTTGAAAATGGATAGGAGTCCCAGGATCCCTGTGGCACGTGGAAAGGGACCCTGAGTCTCCTGCCTCACGTGGAGACGCCTCCCAATTGCCATGCCAAGACTCGAGGAGAATCCCGAGGTGTCCATCCCACCTAGGCAGGAGTGCTGATGTCACTGAACAAACACGTGTCTGGAAGGGCCCTCCCCGTAGTAACTCGAGAATATACCCCAGGTTCCGGCCGCAACTCGAGAAAAACCATGAGAATTCCCCCTCGCCGCGAGATGAGGCCCGATTCCCCTGCACAGCGTGCAGAGCAATTCCGTGTTCCACATCAAACGTGAAAGGAGCCTTGATTTCCTTGATGGCACTCCAGAGAAAACCCAAGATCACTGTCTCAAGTCTACAGGGATCCTGAGGTCACTGGAGCAACACGAAAGGGCTCCTTGGACCCCAAATCAACTCGAGATGAGAGCTTAGTCCCTGGCTTCGACTCAAGAGGAATACCAACTTTCCACAAGCACCTCAAGAGGAGGCTTCTCTCAGCTACAGGTATGTGAGAGGGACCCTGAGTTTGTGGCCTCAAGTGGAATGGACACCGAGATGCTCTGACTCGAAGTAAGGCCGGATATCCCTGCAGTGAATTGAATGCAGGCTCGTCTTGCATCTTCCAAGACGAAGGGATGTCTGAATCCCCTGTGGAGACAACAGAGAAGGAACTAGTTCTCTGCCTCATCACGACCGGAGGCCTCACATCCTTTGAAAACTCGAGAGGTCCCCGGAGATCAATATTTCCAAAGGAGACGATGCCTGACTCCTCTTGAAAATGAATAGGAATCCCAGGATCCTGTGGCACGTGGAAAGGGACATGGGTCTACCGCCTCATGTGGAGACGCGTCCCAATTGCCATGCCAAGCGTCGGGGAGAATACCGAGTTGTCCATCGAACCTAGGACTGGGTTTTGACGTCGATGAGCAAAGGCGTGTCTGGAAGGGCACCCCAGTCGTAACTCGAGCATATACCCCAGATTTCGGCCGCAACTCGAGAAAAACCATGAGACTTCCCCCTCGCCGTGAGATGAGGCCCGATTCCCCTGCACTGCGTGCAGAGCAATTCCGTGTTCCACATCAAACGTGAAAGGAGCCTTAATTTCCTTGATGGCACTCCAGAGAAAACCCAAGATCACTGTCTCACGTCTAGAGGGATCCTGGCGTCACTGTAGCAACACAAAAGGGCTCCCTGGAGCCCAAGTCAACTCGAGATGAGAGTTTAGTCCCTGGCTTCGTCTCAAGAGGAATACCAACTTTCCACAAGCACCTCAAGGGGAGGCTTCTCCCAGCTACAGGTATCTGAGAGGGACCCTGAGTTTGTGGCCTCAAGTGGAATGGACACCGAGATGCTCTGTCTCGAAGTAAGGCCAGATATCCCTGCAGTGAATTGAATGCAGGCTCGTCTTGCATCTCCCAAGACGAAGGGATGTCTGAATCCCCTGTGGAGACTACAGAGAAAGAACTAGTTCTCCGCCTCATTGCGACCAGAGGCGTCACATCCTTTGAAAGCTCCAGAGGTCGGCGGAGATCAATGATTCCCAAGGAGACCTTGCCTGACTCCTTTTGAAAATGGATAGGAGTCCCAGGATCCCTGTGGCACGTGGAAAGGGACACTGTGTCTCCCGCCTCACGTGGAGACGCGTCCCAATTGCCATGCCAAGACTCGAGGAGAATCCCGAGGTGTCCCTCGCACCTAGGCAGGAGTCCTGACGTCGCTGAACAAACACGCGTCTGGAAGGGCCCTCCCCGTCGTAACTCGAGAATATACCCCAGGTTCCGGCCGCAACACGAGAAATACCATGAGACTTCCCCCTCGCCGCGAGATGAGTCCCGATTCCCCTGCACTGCATGCAGAGCAATTCCATGTTCCACATCAAACGTGAAAGGAGGCTTGATTTCCTTGATGGCACTCCAGAGAAAACCCAAGATCACTATCTCAAGTCTAGAGGGATCCTGAGGTCACTGGAGCAACACGAAAGGGCTCCGGGGACCCCAAATCAACTCGAGATGAGAGCTTAGTCCCTGGCTTCGACTCAAGAGGAATACCAACTTTCCACAAGCACCTCAAGAGGAGGCTTCACTCAGCTACAGGTATGTGAGAGGGACCCTGAGTTTGTGGCCTCAAGTGGAATGGACACCGAGATGCTCTGACTCGAAGTAAGGCCGGATATCCCTGCAGTGAATTGAATGCAGGCTCGTCTTGCATCTCGCAAGACTAAGGGATGTCTGAATCCCCTGTGGAGATCACAGAGAAAGACCTAGTCCTCCGCCTCAACGCGACCGGAGGCCTCACATCCTTTGAAAACTCGAGAGGTCCGCGGAGATCAATGCTTCCAAAGGAGACGATGCCTGACTCCTCTTGAAAATGGATAGGAGTCCCAGGATCCCTGTGGCACGTGGAAAGGGAACCTGGGTCTCCCGCCTCACGTGGAGACGCGTCCCAATTGCCATGCCAAGACTCGAGGAGAATCCCGAGGTGTCCCTCGCACCTAGGCAGGAGTCCTGACGTCGCTGAACAAACACGCGTCTGGAAGGGCCCTCCCCGTCGTAACTCGAGAATATACCCCAGGTTCCGCCCGCAACTGGAGAAAAACCATGAGACTTCCCCCTCGCCGCTAGATGAGGCCCGATTCACCTGCACTGCGTGCAGAGCAATTCCGTGTTCCACATCAAACGTGAAAGGAACCTTGATTTCCTGGATGGCACTCCAGAGAAAACCCAAGATCACTGTCTCAAGTCTAGAGGGATCCTGAGGTCACTGGAGCAACACGAAAGGGCTCCGTGGACCCCAAATCAACTCGAGATGAGAGCTTAGTCACTGGCTTCGACTCAAGAGGAATACCAATTTTCCACAAGCACCTCAAGAGGAGGCTTCTCTCAGCTACAGGTATGTGAGAGGGACCCTGAGTTTGTGGCCTCAAGTGGAATGGACTCCGAGATGCTCTGACTCGAAGTAAGGCTGGATATCCCTGCAGTGAATTGAATGCAGGCTCGTCTTGCATCTCCCAAGACGAAGGGATGTCTGAATCCCCTGTGGAAACCACAGAGAAAGACATAGTCCTCCGCCTCATCGCGACCGAAGGCCTCACATCCTTTGAAAACTCGAGAGGTCCGCGGAGATCAATGCTTCCAAAGGAGACGATGCCTGACTCCTCTTGAAAATGGATAGGAGTCCCAGGATCCCTGTGGCACGTGGAAAGGGACCCTGGGTCTCCCGCCTCACGAGGAGACGCGTCTCAATTGTCATGCCAAGAGTCGAGGAGAATCCCGAAATGTCCCTCGCACCTATGCCGGAGTCCTGACGTCGCTGAACAAACATGTCTCTGGAAGGGCCCTTCCCGTCGTAACTCGAGAATATACCCCAGGATCCGGCCGCAACTCGAGAAAAACCATGAGACTTCTCCCTCGCCGCGAGATGAGGCCCGATTCCCCTGCACTGTGTGCAGAGCAATACCGCGTTCCACATCAAACGTGAAAGGAGCCTTGATTTCCTTGATGGCACTCCAGAGAAAACCCAAGATCACTGTCTCATGTCTAGAGGGATCCTGAGGTCACTGGAGCAAAACGAAAGGGCTCCGTGGAAAACAAATCAACTCGAGATGAGAGCTTATTCCCTGGCTTCGACTCAAGAGGAATACCAACTTTCCACAAGCACCTCAAGAGGAGGCTTCTCTCAGCTACAGGTATGTGAGAAGGACCCTGAGTTTGTGGCCTCAAGTGGAATGGACACCGAGATGCTCTGACTCGAAGTAAGGCCAGATATCCCTGCACTGAAGTGAATGCAGGCTCGTCTTGCATCTCCCAAGAAGAAGGGATGTCTGAATCCCCTGTGTAGACCACAGAGAAAGACCTAGTCCTCCGCCTCAACGCGACCGGAGGCCTCACATCCTTTTAAAAATCGAGAGGTCCGCGGAGATCAATGCTTCCAAAGGAGACGATGCCTGACTCCTCTTGAAAATGGATAGGAGTCCTAGGATCCCTGTGGCACGTGGAAAGGGACCCTGGGTCTCACGCCTCACGTGGAGACGGGTCCCAATTGCCATGCCAAGACTCGAGGAGAATCCCGAGGTGTCCCTTGAACCTAGGCAGGAGTCCTGACGTCGCTGAACAAACACGTGCCTGGAAGGGCCCTCCCCGTCGTAACTCGAGAATATACCCCATGTTCCGGCCGCAACTCGAGAAAAACCATGAGACTTCCCCCTCGTCGCGAGATGAGGCCCGATTCCCCTGCACTGCGTGCAGAGCAATTCCGTGTTCCACATCAAACGTGAAAGGAGCCTTGATTTCCTTGATGGCACTCCAGAGAAAACCCAAGATCACTGTCTCAAGTCTAGAGGGATCCTGAGGTCACTGGAGCAACACGAAAGGGCTCCGTGGACCCCAAATCGACTCGAGATGAGAGCTTAGTCCCTGGCTTCGACTCAAGAGGAATACCTACTTTCCACAAGCACCTCAAGAGGAGGCTTCTCTCAGCTACAGGTATGTGAGAGAGACCCTGAGTTTGTGGCCTCAAGTGGAATGGACACCGAGATGCTCTGACTCGAAGTCAGGCTGGATATCCCTGCAGTGAATTGAATGCAGGCTCGTCTTGCATCTCCCAAGAAGAAGGGATGTCTGAATCCCCTGTGGAGACCACAGAGAAAGACCTAGTCCTCCGCCTCATTGCGACCGGAGGCCTCACATCCTTTGAAAACTCGAGAGGTCCGCGCAGATCAATGCTTCCAAAGGAGACGATGCCTGACTCCTCTTGAAATGGATAGGAGTCCCAGGATCCCTGTGGCACGTGGAAAGGGACCCTGGGTCTCCCGCCTCTCGTGGAGACGCGTCCCAATTGCCATGCCAAGACTCGAGGAGAATCCCTATGTGTCCCTCGCACCTAGGCCCGAGTCCTGACGTCGCTGAACAAACACGTGTCTGGAAGGAACCTCCCCGTCGTAACTCGAGAATATACCCCAGGTTCCGGCCGCAACTCGAGAAAAACCATGAGACTTCCCCCTCGTCGCAAGATGAGGCCCGATTCCCCTGCACTGCGTGCAGAGCAATTCCGTGTTCCACATCAAACGTGAAAGGAGCCTTGATTTCCTTGATGGCACTCCAGAGAAAACCCGAGATCACTGTCTCAAGTCTACAGGGATAATGAGGTCACTGGAGCAACACGAAAGGGCTCCAAGGACCCCAAATCTACTCGAGATGAGAGCTTAGTCCCTGGCTTCAACTCAAGAGGAATACCAGCTTTACACAAGCACCTCAAGAGGAGGCTTCTCTCAGCTGCAGGTATGTGAGAGGGACCCTGAGTTTGTGGCCTCAAATGGAATGGACCCCGAGATGCTCTGACTCGACGTAAGGCCGGATATCCCTGCAGTGAATTGAATGCAGGCTCGTCTTCCATCTCGCAAGACGAAGGGATGTCTGAATCCCCTGTGGAGATCACAGAGAAAGACCTAGTCCTCCGCCTCAACGCGACCGGAGGCCTCACATCCTTTGAAAACTCGAGAGGTCCGCGGAGATCAATGCTTCCAAAGGAGACGATGCCTGACTCCTCTTGAAAATGGATAGGAGTCCCAGGATCCCTGTGGCACGTGGAAAGGGAAACTGTGTCTCCCGCCTCACGTGGAGACGCGTCCCAATTGCCATGCCAAGACTCGAGGAGAATCCCGAGGTGTCCCTCGCACCTAGGCAGGAGTCCTGACGTCGCTGAACAAACACGCGTCTGGAAGGGCCCTCCCCGTCGTAACTCGAGAATATACCCCAGGTTCCGCCCGCAACTGGAGAAAAACCATGAGACTTCCCCCTCGCCGCTAGATGAGGCCCGATTCACCTGCACTGCGTGCAGAGCAATTCCGTGTTCCACATCAAACGTGAAAGGAACCTTGATTTCCTTGATGGCACTCCAGAGAAAACCCAAGATCACTGTCTCAAGTCTAGAGGGATCCTGTCGTCACTGGAGCAACAAGAAAGGGCTCCGTGGACCCCAAATCAACTCGAGATGAGAGCTTAGTCACTGGCTTCGACTCAAGAGGAATACCAATTTTCCACAAGCACCTCAAGAGGAGGCTTCTCTCAGCTACAGGTATGTGAGAGGGACCCTGAGTTTGTGGCCTCAAGTGGAATGGACACCGAGATGCTCTGACTCGAAGTAAGGCTGGATATCCCTGCAGTGAATTGAATGCAGGCTCGTCTTGCATCTCCCAAGACGAAGGGATGTCTGAATCCCCTGTGGAAACCACAGAGAAAGACATAGTCCACCGCCTCATCGCGACCGAAGGCCTCACATCCTTTGAAAACTCGAGAGGTCCGCGGAGATCAATGCTTCCAAAGGAGACGATGCGTGACTCCTCTTGAAAATGGATAGGAGTCCCAGGATCCCTGTGGCACGTGGAAAGGGACCCTGGGTCTCCCGCCTCACGAGGAGACGCGTCTCAATTGTCATGCCAAGAGTCGAGGAGAATCCCGAAATGTCCCTCGCACCTATGCCGGAGTCCTGTCGTCGCTGAACAAACATGTCTCTGGAAGGGCCCTTCCCGTCGTAACTCGAGAATATACCCCAGGATCCGGCCGCAACTCGAGAAAAACCATGAGACTTCTCCCTCGCCGCGAGATGAGGCCCGATTCCCCTGCACTGTGTGCAGAGCAATACCGCGTTCCACATCAAACGTGAAAGGAGCCTTGATTTCCTTGATGGCACTCCAGAGAAAACCCAAGATCACTGTCTCATGTCTAGAGGGATCCTGAGGTCACTGGAGCAAAACGAAAGGGCTCCGTGGAAACCAAATCAACTCGAGATGAGAGCTTATTCCCTGGCTTCGACTCAAGAGGAATACCAACTTTCCACAAGCACCTCAAGAGGAGGCTTCTCTCAGCTACAGGTATGTGAGAGGGACCCTGAGTTTGTGGCCTCAGGTGGGATGGACACCGAGATGCTCTGACTCGAAGTAAGGCAGGATATCCCTGCAGTGAATTGAAAGCAGGCTCGTCTTGAATCTCCCAAGACGAAGGGATGTCTGAATCCCCTGTGGAGTCCACAGAGAAAGACCTAGTTCTCCGCCTCATCGCGACCGGAGGCCTCACATCGTTTGAAAACTCGAGAGGTCCGCGGAGATCAATGCTTCCAAAGGAGACGATGCCTGACTCCTCTTGCAAATGGATCGGAGTCCCAGGATCCCTGTGGCACGTGGAAAGGGACCCTGGGGCTCCCGCCTCACGTGGAGACGCGTCCCAATTGCCATGCCAAGACTCGAGGAGAATCCCGAGGTGTCCCTCGCACCTAGGCAGGAGTCCTGACGTCGCTGAACAAACACGTGTCTGGAAGGGCCCTCCCCGACGTAACTCGAGAATATACCCCAGGTTCCGGCCGCAACTAGAGAAAAACCGTGAGACTTCCCCCTCGCCAGGAGATGAGTCCCGATTCCGCTACACTGCGTGCAGAGCAATTCCGTATCCCACATCAAACGTGAAAAGAGCCTTGATTTCCTTGATGGCACTCCAGAGAAAACCCAAGATCACTGTCTCAAGTCTAGAGGGATCCTGAGGTCACTGGAGCAACACGAAAGGGCTGTGCAGACCCAAATCACATCGAGATGAGAGGTTAGTCCCTGGCTTCGACTCAAGAGGAATACCAACTTTCCACAAGCACCTCAGGGGAGGCTTCTCTCAGCTACAGGTATGTGAGAGGGACCCTGAGTTTGTGGCCTCAAGTGGAATGGACACCGAGATGCTCTGACTCGAAGTAAGGCCGGATATCCCTGCAGTGATTTGAATGCAGGCTCGTCTTGCATCTACCAAGACAAAGGGATGTCTGCATCCCCTGTCGAGACCAGAGAGAAAGACCTAGTTCTCCGCCTCATCGCGACCGGAGGCCTCACATCCTTTGAAAATTCGAGAGGTCCGCGGAGATCAATGCTTCCAAAGGAGACGATGCCTGACTCCTCTTGAAAATGGATAGGAGTCCCAGGATCCATGTGGCATGTGGAAAGGGACGCTGGGTCTCCCGCCTCACGTGGAGACGCGTCCCAATTGCCATGCCAAGACTCGAGGAGAATCCCGAGGTGTCCCTCGCACCTAGGCAGGTGTCCTGACGTTGCTGAACAAATAAATATCTGGAATTGCCCTCCCAGTCGTAACTCGAGAATATACCCCAGGTTCCGGCCGCAAATCGAGAAAAACCATGAGACTTCCCCCTCACGGCGAGATGAGGCCCGATTCCCCTGCAATGTGTGCAGAGCAATTCCGTGTTCCACATCAAACGAGAAAGGAGCCTTGATTTCCTTGATGGCACTCCAGAGAAAACCCAAGATCACTATCTCAAGGCTAGAGGGATCCTGAGGTCACTGGAGCAACACGAAAGGGCTCCGGGCACCCCAAATCAACTCGAGATGAGAGCTTAGTCCCTGGCTTCGACTCAAGAGGAATACCAACTTTCCACAAGCACCTCAAGAGGAGTCTTCGCTCAGCTACAGGTATGTGAGAGGGACCCTGAGTTTGTGGCCTCAAGTGGAATGGACCCCGAGATGCTCTGACTCGAAGTAAGGCCGGATATCCCTGCAGTGAATTGAATGCAGGCTCGTCTTGCATCTCGCAAGACTAAGGGATGTCTGAATCCCCTGTGGAGATCACAGAGAAAGACCTAGTCCTCCGCCTCAACGCGACCGGAGGCCTCACATCCTTTGAAAACTCGAGAGGTCCGCGGAGATCAATGCTTCCAAAGAAGACGATGCCTGACTCCTCTTGAAAATGGATAGGAGTCCCAGGATCCCTGTGGCACGTGGAAAGGGAACCTGGGTCTCACGCCTCACGTGGAGACGCGTCCCAATTGCCATGCCAAGACTCGAGGAGAATCCCGAGGCGTCCCTCGCACCT
The DNA here is from genome assembly GCF_033118175.1 of Dama dama. NCBI lineage: Eukaryota > Metazoa > Chordata > Mammalia > Artiodactyla > Cervidae > Dama > Dama dama. Next base: position 3,973,509 of record NC_083697.1, on the reverse strand, counting down.
TGGCAGGAGTCCTGACGTCGCTGGACAAACACGTGTCTGGAAGGGCCCTCCCCGTCGTAACTCGAGAATATAACCCAGTTTCCGGCCGCAACACGAGAAATACCATGAGACTTCCCCCTCGCCGCCAGATGAGTCCCGATTTCCCTGCACTGCATGCAGAGCAATTCCGTGTTCCACATCAAACGTGAAAGGAGCCTTGATTTCCTTGATGGCACTCCAGAGAAAACCCAAGATCACTATCTCAAGACTAGAGGGATCCTGAGGTCACTGGAGCAACATGAAAGGGCTCCGTGGACCCCAAATCAACTCGAGATGAGAGCTTAGTCCCTGGCTTCGAATCAAGAGGAATACCAACTTTCCACAAGCACCTCAAGAGGAAGCTTCTCTCAGCTACAGGTATGTGAGAGGGACCCTGAGTTTGTGGCCTCAAGTGGAATGGACACCGAGATGCTCTGACTCGAAGTAAGGCCGGATATCCCTGCAGTGAATTGAATGCAGGCTCGTCTTGCATCTCCCAAGACGAAGGGGTGTCTGAATCACCTGTGGTGACCACAGAGAAAGACCAGTTGTCCGCCTCATCGCGACCGGAGGCCTCACATCCTTTGAAAACTCGAGAGGTCCGCGGAGATCAATGCTTCCAAAGGAGACGATGCCTGACTCCTCTTGAAAATGGATAGGAGTCCCAGGATCCCTGTGGCACGTGGAAAGGGAACCTGGGTCTCCCGCCTCACGTGGAGACGCGTCCCAATTGCCATGCCAACACTCGAGGAGAATCCCGAGTTGTCCCTCGCACCAAGGCAGGTGTCTTGACGTCGCTGAACAAACACGTGTATGGAAGGGCCTTTCCCATTGTAACTCTAGACTATACCCAAGCTTCCGGCCGCAACTCGAGAAGAACCATGAGACTTCCCCCTCGCCGTGAGATGAGGCCCGATTCCCCTGCACTACATGCAGAGCAATTCCGTGTTCCACATCAAACATGAAAGGAGACTTGATTTCCTTGCTGGCACTCCAGAGAAAACCCAAGATCACTGTCTCAAGTCTAGAGGGATCCTGAGGTCACTGGAGCAACACGAAAGGGCTCCGTGGACCCCAAATCAACTCGAGATGAGAGCTTAGCCCCTGGCTTCGACTCAAGAGGAATACCAACTTTCCACAAGCACCTTAAGAGGAGGCTTCTCTCAGCTACAGGTATGTGAGAGGGACCATTAGTTTGTGGCCTCAAGTGGAATGGACACCGAGATGCTCTGACTTGAAGTAAGGCCAGATATCCCTGCAGTGAATTGAATGCAGGCTCGTCTTGCATCTCCCAAAATGAAGGGATATCTGAATCCCCTGTGGAGATCACAGAGAAAGACCTAGTCCTCCGCCTCAACGCGACCGGAGGCCTCACATCCTTTGAAAACTCGAGAGGTCCGCGGAGATCAATGCTTCCAAAGGAGACGATGCCTGACTCCTCTTGAAAATGGATAGGAGTCCCAGGATCCCTGTGGCACGTGGAAAGGGAACCTGGGTCTCACGCCTCACGTGGAGACGCGTCCCAATTGCCATGCCAAGACTCGAGGAGAATCCCGAGGTGTCCCTCGCACCTTGGCAGGAGTCCTGACGTCGCTGGACAAACACGTGTCTGGAAGGGCCCTCCCCGTCGTAACTCTAGAATATACCCCAGGTTCCGGCCGCAACACGAGAAATACCATGAGACTTCCCCCTCGCCGCGAGATGAGTCCCGATTCCCCTGCACTGCATGCAGAGCAATTCCGTGTTCCACATCAAACGTGAAAGGAGCCTTGATTTCCTTGATGGCACTCCAGAGAAAACCCAAGATCACTATCTCAAGACTAGAGGGATCCTGAGGTCACTGGAGCAACATGAAAGGGCTCCGTGGACCCCAAATCAACTCGAGATGAGAGCTTAGTCCCTGGCTTCGAATCAAGAGGAATACCAACTTTCCACAAGCACCTCAAGAGGAAGCTTCTCTCAGCTACATGTATGTGAGAGGGACCCTGAGTTTGTGGCCTCAAGTGGAATGGACACCGAGATGCTCTGACTCGAAGTAAGGCCGGATATCCCTGCAGTGAATTGAATGCAGGCTCGTCTTGCATCTCCCAAGACGAAGGGGTGTCTGAATCACCTGTGGTGACCACAGAGAAAGACCAGTTGTCCGCCTCATCGCGACCGGAGGCCTCACATCCTTTGAAAACTCGAGAGGTCCGCGGAGATCAATGCTTCCAAAGGAGACGATGCCTGACTCCTCTTGAAAATGGATAGGAGTCCCAGGATCCCTGTGGCACGTGGAAAGGGAACCTGGGTCTCCCGCCTCACGTGGAGACGCGTCCCAATTGCCATGCCAACACTCGAGGAGAATCCCGAGGTGTCCCTGGCACCTAGGCAGGCGTCCTGACGTCGCTGAACAAACACGTGTCTGGAAGGGCCCTCCCCGTAGTAACTTGAGAATGTACCCCAGGTTCCGGCCGCAACTCGAGAAAAATCATGAGACTTCCCACTCGCCGCGAGATGAGGCCCGATTCCCCTGCACTGCGTGCAGAGCAATTCCGTGTTCCACATCAAACGTGAAAGGAGCCTTGATTTCCTTGATGGCACTCCAGAGAAAACCCAAAATCACTGTCTCAAGTCTAGAGAGATCCTGAGGTCACTGTAGCAACACGAAAGGGCTCCATGGACCCTAAATCAACTCGAGATGAGAGCTTAGTCCCTGGCTTCGACTCAAGGGGAATACCAACTTTCCACAAGCACCTCAAGAGGAGGCTTCTCTCAGCTACAGGTATGTGAGAGGGACCCTGAGTTTGTGGCCTCAAGTAGAATGGACACCGAGATGCTCTGACTCGAAGTAAGGCCGGATATCCCTGCAGTGAATTGAATGCAGGCTCGTCTTGCATCTCCCAAGACGAAGGGGTGTCTGAATCCCTTGTGGAGACCACAGAGAAAGACCTAGTTCTCCGCCTCATCGCGACCGGAGGCCTCACATCCTTTGAAAACTCGAGAGGTCCGGGGAGATCAATGCTTCAAAAGGAGACGATGCCTGACTCTTCTTGAAAATGGATAGGAGTCTCAGGATCCCTTTGGCACGTGGAAAGAGACACTGGGTCTTCCGCCTCAGGTGGAGACCCGTCCCAATTGCCATGCCAAGACTCGACGAGTATCCCGAGGTGTCCCTCGCACCTAGGCAGGAGTCCTGACTTCGATGAACAAACACGTGTCTGAAAGGGCCCTCCCCGTAGTAACTTTAGAATGTACACCAGGTTCCGGCCGCAACTCGAGAAAAACTATGAGACTTCCCCCTCGCCGCGAGATGTGGTCCGGTTCCCCTGCACAGCGTGCAGAGCAATTCCGTGTTCCACATCAAACGTGAAAGGAGCCTTGATTTCCTTGATGGCACTCCAGAGAAAACCCAAGATCACTGTCTCAAGTCTAGAGGGATCCTGAGGTCACTGGAGCAACAGGAAAGGGCTCCGTGGATCCTAAATCAACTCGAGATGAGAGCTTAGTCCCTGGCTTCGACTCAAGGGTCATACCAACTTTCCACAAGCACCTCAAGAGGAGGCTTCTCTCAGCTACAAGTATGTGAAAGGGACCCTGAGTTTGTGGCCTCAAGTGGAATTGACACGGAGATGCTCTGACTCGAAGTAAGGCCGGATATCCCTGCAGTGAATTGAATGCAGGCTCGCCTTGCATCTCCCAAGACGAAGGGATGACTGAATCCCCTGTGGAGACTACAGAGAAAGACCTAGTTCTCCACTTCATCGCGACCGGAGGCCTCACATCCTTTGAAAACCCGAGAGGTCCGCGGAGATCAATGCTTCCAAAGGAGACGATGCCTGACTCCTCTTGAAAATGGATAGGAGTCCCAGGATCCCTGTGGCACGTGGAAAGGGACCCTGAGTCTCCTGCCTCACGTGGAGACGCCTCCCAATTGCCATGCCAAGACTCGAGGAGAATCCCGAGGTGTCCATCCCACCTAGGCAGGAGTGCTGACGTCACTGAACAAACACGTGTCTGGAAGGGCCCTCCCCGTAGTAACTCGAGAATATACCCCAGGTTCCGGCCGCAACTCGAGAAAAACCATGAGTATTCCCCCTCGCCGCGAGATGAGGCCCGATTCCCCTGCACAGCGTGCAGAGCAATTCCGTGTTCCACATCAAACGTGAAAGGAGCCTTGATTTCCTTGATGGCACTCCAGAGAAAACCCAAGATCATTGTCTCAAGTCTACAGGGATCCTGAGGTCACTGGAGCAACACGAAAGGGCTCCGTGGACCCCAAATCAACTCGAGATGAGAGCTTAGTCCCTGGCTTCGACTCAAGAGGAATACCAACTTTCCACAAGCACCTCAAGAGGAGGCTTCTCTCAGCTACAGGTATGTGAGAGGGACCCTGAGTTTGTGGCCTCAAGTGGAATGGACACCGAGATGCTCTGACTCGAAGTAAGGCCGGATATCCCTGCAGTGAATTGAATGCAGGCTCGTCTTGCATCTTCCAAGACGAAGGGATGTCTGAATCCCCTGTGGAGACAACAGAGAAGGAACTAGTTCTCTGCCTCATCGCGACCGGAGGCCTCACATCCTTTGAAAACTCGAGAGGTCCGCGGAGATCAATACTTCCAAAGGAGACGATGCCTGACTCCTCTTGAAAATGAATAGGAATCCCAGGATCCTGTGGCACGTGGAAAGGGACATGGGTCTACCGCCTCATGTGGAGACGCGTCCCAATTGCCATGCCAAGCCTCGGGGAGAATACCGAGTTGTCCATCGAACCTAGGCCTGGGTTTTGACGTCGATGAGCAAAGGCGTGTCTGGAAGGGCACCCCAGTCGTAACTCGAGCATATACCCCAGATTCCGGCCGCAACTCGAGAAAAACCATGAGACTTCCCCCTCGCCGTGAGATGAGGCCCGATTCCCCTGCACTGCGTGCAGAGCAATTCCGTGTTCCACATCAAACGTGAAAGGAGCCTTAATTTCCTTGATGGCAATCCAGAGAAAACCCAAGATCACTGTCTCACGTCTAGAGGGATCCTTGCGTCACTGTAGCAACACAAAAGGGCTCCCTGGAGCCCAAGTCAACTCGAGATGAGAGTTTAGTCCCTGGCTTCGTCTCAAGAGGAATACCAACTTTCCACAAGCACCTCAAGGGGAGGCTTCTCCCAGCTACAGGTATCTGAGAGGGACCCTGAGTTTGTGGCCTCAAGTGGAATGGACACCGAGATGCTCTGTCTCGAAGTAAGGCCAGATATCCCTGCAGTGAATTGAATGCAGGCTCGTCTTGCATCTCCCAAGACGAAGGGATGTCTGAATCCCCTGTGGAGACTACAGAGAAAGAACTAGTTCTCCGCCTCATTGCGACCAGAGGCGTCACATCCTTTGAAAGCTCCAGAGGTCGGCGGAGATCAATGCTTCCCAAGGAGACGATGCCTGACTCCTCTTGAAAATGGATAGGAGTCCCAGGATCCCAGTGGCACGTGGAAAGGGAAACTGTGTCTCCCGCCTCACGTGGAGACGCGTCCCAATTGCCATGCCAAGACTCGAGGAGAATCCCGAGGTGTCCCTCGCACCTAGGCAGGAGTCCTGACGTCGCTGAACAAACACGCGTCTGGAAGGGCCCTCCCCGTCGTAACTCGGGAATATACCCCAGGTTCCGGCCGCAACACGAGAAATACCATGAGACTTCCCCCTCGCCGCGAGATGAGTCCCGATTCCCCTGCACTGCATGCAGAGCAATTCCATGTTCCACATCAAACGAGAAAGGAGCCTTGATTTCCTTGATGGCACTCCAGAGAAAACCCAAGATCACTATCTCAAGTCTAGAGGGATCCTGAGGTCACTGGAGCAACACGAAAGGGCTCCGGGGACCCCAAATCAACTCGAGATGAGAGCTTAGTCCCTGGCTTCGACTCAAGAGGAATACCAACTTTCCACAAGCACCTCAAGAGGAGGCTTCGCTCAGCTACAGGTATGTGAGAGGGACCCTGAGTTTGTGGCCTCAAGTGGAATGGACCCCGAGATGCTCTGACTCGAAGTAAGGCCGGATATCCCTGCAGTGAATTGAATGCAGGCTCGTCTTCCATCTCGCAAGACTAAGGGATGTCTGAATCCCCTGTGGAGATCACAGAGAAAGACCTAGTCCTCCGCCTCAACGCGACCGGAGGCCTCACATCCTTTGAAAACTCGAGAGGTCCGCGGAGATCAATGCTTCCAAAGGAGACGATGCCTGACTCCTCTTGAAAATGGATAGGAGTCCCAGGATCCCTGTGGCACGTGGAAAGGGAACCTGGGTCTCCCGCCTCACGTGGAGACGCGTCCCAATTGCCATGCCAAGACTCGAGGAGAATTCCGAGGTGTCCCTCGCACCTAGGCAGGAGTCCTGACGTCGCTGAACAAACACGCGTCTGGAAGGGCCCTCCCCGTCGTAACTCGAGAATATACCCCAGGTTCCGCCCGCAACTGGAGAAAAACCATGAGACTTCCCCCTCGCCGCTAGATGAGGCCCGATTCACCTGCACTGCGTGCAGAGCAATTCCGTGTTCCACATCAAACGTGAAAGGAACCTTGATTTCCTTGATGGCACTCCAGAGAAAACCCAAGATCACTGTCTCAAGTCTAGAGGGATCCTGACGTCACTGGAGCAACAAGAAAGGGCTCCGTGGACCCCAAATCAACTCGAGATGAGAGCTTAGTCACTGGCTTCGACTCAAGAGGAATACCAATTTTCCACAAGCACCTCAAGAGGAGGCTTCTCTCAGCTACAGGTATGTGAGAGGGACCCTGAGTTTGTGGCCTCAAGTGGAATGGACACCGAGATGCTCTGACTCGAAGTAAGGCTGGATATCCCTGCAGTGAATTGAATGCAGGCTCGTCTTGCATCTCCCAAGACGAAGGGATGTCTGAATCCCCTGTGGAAACCACAGTGAAAGACATAGTCCTCCGCCTCATCGCGACCGAAGGCATCACATCCTTTGAAAACTCGAGAGGTCCGCGGAGATCAATGCTTCCAAAGGAGACGATGCCTGACTCCTCTTGAAAATGGATAGGAGTCCCAGGATCCCTGTGCACGTGGAAAGGGACCCTGGGTCTCCCGCCTCACGAGGAGACGCGTCTCAATTGTCATGCCAATAGTCGAGGAGAATCCCGAAATGTCCCTCGCACCTATGCCGGAGTCCTGACGTCGCTGAACAAACATGTCTCTGGAAGCGCCCTTCCCGTCGTAACTCGAGAATATACCCCAGGATCCGGCCGCAACTCGAGAAAAACCATGAGACTTCTCCCTCGCCGCGAGATGAGGCCCGATTCCCCTGCACTGTGTGCAGAGCAATACCGAGTTCCACATCAAACGTGAAAGGCGCCTTGATTTCCTTGATGGCACTCCAGAGAAAACCCAAGATCACTGTCTCATGTCTAGAGGGATCCTGACGTCACTGGAGCAAAACGAAAGGGCTCCGTGGAAACCAAATCAACTCGAGATGAGAGCTTATTCCCTGGCTTCGACTCAAGAGGAATACCAACTTTCCACAAGCACCTCAAGAGGAGGCTTCTCTCAGCTACAGGTATGTGAGAAGGACCCTGAGTTTGTGGCCTCAAGTGGAATGGACACCGAGATGCTCTGACTCGAAGTAAGGCCAGATATCCCTGCACTGAAGTGAATGCAGGCTCGTCTTGCATCTCCCAAGAAGAAGGGATGTCTGAATCCCCTGTGTAGACCACAGAGAAAGACCTAGTCCTCCGCCTCAACGCGACCGGAGGCCTCACATCCTTTTAAAAATCGAGAGGTCCGCGGAGATCAATGCTTCCAAAGGAGACGATGCCTGACTCCTCTTGAAATGGATAGGAGTCCCAGGATCCCTGTGGCACGTGGAAAGGGACCCTGGGTCTCCCGCCTCACGTGGAGACGCGTCCCAATTGCCATGCCAAGACTCGAGGAGAATCCCTAGGTGTCCCTCACACCTAGGCCCGAGTCCTGACGTCGCTGAACAAACACGTGTCTGGAAGGAACCTCCCCGTCGTAACTCGAGAATATACCCCAGGTTCCGGCCGCAACTCGAGAAAAACGATGAGACTTCCCCCTCGCCGCAAGATGAGGCCCGATTCCCCTGCACTGCGTGCAGAGCAATTCCGTGTTCCACATCAAATGTGAAAGGAGCCTTGATTTCCTTGATGGCACTCCAGAGAAAACCCGAGATCACTGTCTCAAGTCTACAGGGATAATGAGGTCACTGGAGCAACACGAAAGGGCTCCAAGGACCCCAAATCAACTAGAGATGAGAGCTTAGTCCCTGGCTTCAACTCAAGAGGAATACCAACTTTACACAAGCACCTCAAGAGGAGGCTTCTCTCAGCTGCAGGTATGTGAGAGGGACCCTGAGTTTGTGGCCTCAAGTGGAATGGACACCGAGATGCTCTGACTCGAAGTACGGCCGGATATCCCTGCAGTGAATTGAATGCAGGCTCGTCTTGCATCTCCCAAGACGAAGTGATGTTTGAATCCCCTGTGGAGACCACAGAGAAAGACCTAGTTCTCCGCCTCATCGCGACCGAAGGCCTCACATACTTTGAAAACTCGAGAGGTCCGTCGAGATCAATGCTTCCAAAGGAGACGATGCCTGTCTCTTCTTGAAAATGGATAGGAGTCTCAGGATCCCTTTGGCACGTGGAAAGATACACTGGGTCTTCCGCCTCACGTGGAGACCCGTCCCAATTGCCATGCCAAGACTCGACGAGTATCCCGAGGTGTCCCTCGCACCTAGGCAGGAGTCCTGACTTCGCTGAACAAACACGGGTCTGGAAGGGCCCTCCCCGTAGTAACTTTAGAATGTACCCCAGGTTCCGGCCGCAACTCGAGAAAAACCATGAGACTTCCCCCTCGCCGCGACATGAGGCCCGATTCCCCTGCACAGCGTGCAGAGCAATTCCGTGTTCCACATCAAACGTGAAAGGAGCCTTGATTTCCTTGATGGCACTCCAGAGAAACCCAAGATCACTGTCTCAATTCTAGAGGGATCCTGAGGTGACTGGAGCAACAGGAAAGGGCTCCATGGACCCTAAATCAACTCGAGATGAGAGCTTAGTCCCTGGCTTCGACTAAAGGGGAATATCAACTTTCCACAAGCACCTCAAGAGGAGGCTTCTCTCAGCTACAGGTATGTGAGAGGGACCCTGAGTTTGTGGCCTCAAGTGGAATGAACACCGAGATGCTCTGACGCGAAGTAAGGCCGGATATCCCTGCAGTGAATTGAATGCAGGCTCGTCTTGAATCTCCCAAGACGAAGGGATGTCTGAATCCCATGTAGAGACAGCAGAGAAATAGCTAGTTCTCTGCCTCATGGCGACCGGAGGCCTCACATCCTTTGAAAACTCGAGAGGTCCGCGGAGATCAATGCTTCCAAAGGAGACGATGCCTGACTCCTCTTGAAAATGGATAGGAGTCCCATGATCCCTGTGGCACGTGCAAAGGGGCCCTGGGTCTCCCGCCTCACGTGGAGACGCGTCCCAATTGCCATGCCAAGACTCGAGGAGAATCCCGAGGTGTCCCTCGCACCTTGGCAGGAGTCCTGACGTCGCTTAACAAACACGTGTCTGGAAGGGCCCTCCCCGTCGTAACTCGAGAATATAACCCAGGTTCCGGCCGCAACACGAGAAATACCATGAGACTTCCCCCTCGCCGCGACATGAGTCCCGATTCCCCTGCACTGCATGCAGAGCAATTCCGTGTTCCACATCAAACGTGAAAGGAGCCTTGATTTCCTTGATGGCACTCCAGAGAAAACCCAAGATCACTATCTCAAGTCTAGAGGGATCCTGAGGTCACTGGAGCAACATGAAAGGGCTCCGTGGACCCCAAATCAACTCGAGATGAGAGCTTAGTCCCTGGCTTCGACTCAAGAGGAATACCAACTTTCCACAAGCACCTCAACAGGAGGCTTCGCTCAGCTACAGGTATGTGAGAGGGACCCTGAGTTTGTGGCCTCAAATGGAATGGACCCAGAGATGCTCTGACTCGACGTAAGGCCGGATATCCCTGCAGTGAATTGAATGCAGGCTCGTCTTCCATCTCGCAAGACGAAGGGATGTCTGAATCCCCTGTGGAGATCACAGAGAAAGACCTAGTTCTCCGCCTCATCGCGAACGGAGGCATCACATCCTTTGAAAACTCGAGAGGTCCGCTGAGATCTAGGCTTCCAAAGGAGACGATGCCTGACTCCTCTTGAAAATGGATAGGAGTCCCAGGATCCCTGTGGAACGTGGAAAGGGACCCTGGGTCTCCTGCCTCACGTGGAGACGCGGCCCAATTGCCATGACAAGACTCTAGGAAAATCCCGAGGTGTCCCTCGCACCTAAGCAGGAGTCCTGACGTCGCTGAACAAACACATGTCTGGAAGGGCCCTCCCCGTCGTAACTCCAGAATATACCCCAGGTTCCGGCCGCACCTCGAGAAAAACCATGAGACTTCCCCCTCGCCGCGATATGAGGCCTGATTCCCCTGCACTGCGTGCAGAGCAATTCCGTGTTCCACATCAAACGTGAAAGGAGACTTGATTTCCTTGATGGCACTCCAGAGAAAACCCAAGATCACTGTCTCAAGTCTAGAGGGATCCTGAGGTCACTGGAGCAACACGAATGGGCTCAGTGGACCCCAAATCAACTCGAGATGAGAGCTTAGTCCCTGGCATCGACTCAAGAGGAATACCAACTTTCCACAAGCACCTCAAGACGAGGCTTCTCTCAGCTACAGGTATGGGAGAGGGACCCTGAGTTTGTGGCCTCAAGTGGAATGGACACCGAGATACTCTGACTCGAAGTAAGGCCGGATATCCCTGCAGTGAATTGAATGCAGGCTCGTCTTGCATCTCCCAAGACGAAGGGATGTCTGAATCCCCTGTGGATACTACAGAGAAAGACCTAGTTCTCCGAATCATTGCGGCCGGAGGCCTCACATCCTTTGAAAACTCTAGAGGTCCGCGGAGATCAATGCTTCCAAAGGAGACGATGCCTGACTCCTCTTGAAAATGGATAGGAGTTCCAGGACTCCTGTGGAACTTGGAAAGGGACACTTGGTCTCCCGCCTCACGTGGAGACGCGTCCCAATTGCCATGCCAAGACTCGAAGAGAATACCGATGTGCCCCTAGCACCTAGGCAGGAGTCCTGACGTCGCTGAACAAACACGTGTCTGGAAGGGCCCTTCCCTTCTAACTCGAGTATATACCCCAGGGTCCGTCCGCAACTCAAGAAAAACCATGAGACTTCCCATTCGCCCCGAGATGAGGCCCGATTCCCTAGCACTGGGTGCAGAGCAATACCGTGTTCCACATCAAATGTGAACGGAGCCTTGATTTCCTTGATGGCACTCCAGAGAAAACCCAAGATCACTGTCTCAAGTCTAGAGCGATCCTGAGGTAACTGGAGCAGTACAAAAATGCTCCGTGGACCCTAAATCAACTCGAGATGAGAGCTTAGTCCCTGGCTTCAACCCAGGAAGAATACCAACTTTCCACAAGCACCTCAAGAGGAGGCTTCTCTCAGCTACAGGTATGTGAGAGGGACCCTGAGTTTGTCGCCTCAAGTGGAATGTACCCCGAGATACTTTGACTTGAAGTAAGGCCGGATATCCATGCAGTGAATTGAATGCAGGCTTGTCTTCCATCTCCCAAGACGAAGGGATGTCTGAATCCCCTGTGGTGACCATAGAGAAAGACCTAGTCCTCCGCCTCAACGCGACCGGAGGCCTCACATCCTTTGAAAACTCGAGAGGTCCTCGGAGATCAATGCTTCCAAAGGAGACGATGCCTGACTCCTCTTGCAAATGGATAGGAGTCCCAGGATCCCTTTGGCACGTGGAAAGGGACCCTGGGTCTTCCGCCTCACGTGGAGACGCGTCCCAATTGCCATGCCAAGACTCGAGGAGAATCCCGAGGTGTCCCTCGCACCTAGGCAGGAGTCCTGACGTCGCTGAACAAACACGTGTCTGGAAGGGCCCTACCCGTCGTAACTCGAGAATATATCCCAGGTTCCGGCCGCAACTCGAGAAAAACCATGAGACTTCCCCCTCGCCGCGAGATGAGGCCCGATTCCACTGCACTGCTTGCAGAGCAATTCCGTGTTCCACATCAAACGTGAAAGGAGCCTTGATTTCCTTGATGACACTCCAGAGAAAACCCAAGATCACTGTCTCAAGTCTAGAGGGATCCTGAGGTCACTGGAGCAACACGAAAGGGCTCCGTGGACCCCAAATCCTCTAGAGATGAGAGCTTAGTTCCTGGCTTCGACTCAAGAGGAATACCAACTTTCCACAAGCACCTCAAGAGGAGGCTTCTCTCAGCTACAGGTATGTGAGAGGGACCCTGAGTTTGTGGCCTCAAGTGGAATGGACACCGAGATGCTCTGACTCGAAGTAAGGCCGAATATCCCTGCAGTGAATTGAATGCAGGCTCGTCTTGCATCTCCCAGGTCGAAGGTATGTCTGCATCCCCTGTGGAGACCACAGAGAAAGACCTAGTTCTCCGCCTCATCGCGACCGGAGGCCTCACATCTTTGAAAACTCGAGAGGTCCGCGGAGATCAATGCTTCCAAAGGAGACGATGCCTGACTCCTCTTGAAAATGGACAGGAGTCCCAGGATCCCTGTGGCACGTGGAAAGGGACCCTGATTCTCCCGCCTCACGTGGAGACGCGTCCCAATTGCCATGCCAAGACTCGAGGAGAATCCCGAGGTGTCCCTCGCACCTAGGCAGGAGTCCTGACGTTGCTGAACAAATAAATATCTGGAATTGCCCTCCCCGTCGTAACTCGAGAATATACTCCAGGTTCCGGCCGCAACTCGAGAAAAACCATGAGACTTCCCCCTCGCCGCGAGATGAGGCCCGATTCCCCTACACTGCGTGCAGAGCAATTCCGTGTTCCACATCAAACGTGAAAGGAGCCTTGATTTCCTTGATGGCACTCCAGAGAAAACCCAAGATCACTGTCTCAAGTCTAGGGGGATCCTGAGGTCACTGGAGCAACACAAAAGGGCTCCGTGGACCTCAAATCACCTCGAGATGAGAGCTTAGTCCCTGGCTTCGACTCAAGAGGAATACCAACTTTCCACAAGCACCTCAAGAGGAGGCTTCTCTCAGCTACAGGTATGTGAGAGGGACCCTGAGTTTGTGGCCTCAAGTGGAATGGACACCGAGATGCTCTGACTCGAAGTACGGCCGGATATCCCTGCAGTGAATTGAATGCAGGCTCGTCTTGCATCTCCCAAGACAAACGGATGTCTGAATCCGCTGTGGAGACCACAGAGAAGACTTAGTTCTCCGCCTCAAAGCGATCGGAGGCCTCACATCCTTTGAAAACTCGAGAGGTCCGCGGAGATCAATGCTTCCAAAGGAGACGATGCCTGACTCCTCTTGAAAATGGATAGGAGTCCCAGGATCCATGTGGCATGTGGAAAGGGACCCTGGGTCTCCCGCCTCACGTGGAGACCCGTCCCAATTGCCATGTAAAGACTCGAGGAGAATCCCGAGTTCTCCCTCGCACCTAGGCAGGAGTCCTGACGTCGCTTAACAAACACGTGTCTGGAAGGGCCCTCCCCGTCATAACTCGAGAATATACCCCAGGTTCCGGCCGCAACTCGAGAAAAACCATGAGAATTCCCCTCGCCGCGAGATGAGGCCCGATTCCCCAGCACAGCATGCAGAGCAATTCCGTGTTCCACATCAAACGTGAAAGGAGCCTTGATTTCCTTGATGGCACTCCAGAGAAAACCCTAGATCACTGTCTCAATTCTAGAGGGATCCTGAGGTCACTGGAGCAACAGGAAAGGGCTCCATGGACCCTAAATCAACTCGAGATGAGAGCTTAGTCCCTGGCTTCGACTCAAGTGGAATACCAACTTTCCACAAGCACCTCAAGAGGAGGCTTCTCTCAGCTACAGGTATGTGAGAGGGACCCTGAGTTTGTGGCCTCAAGTGGAATGGACACCGAGATGCTCTGACTCGAAGTAAGGCCGGATATCCCTGCAGTGAATTGAATGCAGGCTCGCCTTGCATCTCTCACGACGAAGGGTTGTCTGAATCCCCTGTGGAGACCACAGAGAAAGACCTAGTTCTCCGCCTCATCGCGACCGGAGGCCTCACATCCTTTGAAAACTCGAGAGGTCCACGGAGATCAATGCTTAGAAAGGAGACGATGCCTGACTCCTCTTGAAAATGGATAGGAGTCCGAGGATCCATGTGGCACGTGGAAAGGGACACTGGGTCTTCCGCCTCACGTGGAGATGCGTCCCAATTTCCATGCCAAGACTCGAGGAGAATCCCGAGGTGTCCCTCTCACCTAAGCAGGAGTCCTGACGTCGCTGAACAAATACGTGTCTGGAAGGGCCCTCCCCGTCATAACTCGAGAATATACCCCAGGTTCCGGCCACAACTCGAGAGAAACCATGAGACTTAGCCCTCGCCGCGAGATGAGGCCCGATTCCCCTGCACTGCGTGCAGCACAATTCCGTGATCGAGATCAAACGTGAAAGGAGCCTTGATTTTATTGATGGCACTCCTGAGAAAACCCAAGAACACTGTCTCAAGTCTAGAGGGATCCTGAGGACACTGTAGCCACAGGAAAGGGCTCCAAGGACCCCAAATCAACTCGAGATGAGAGCTTAGTCCCTGGCTTCGACTCAAGAGGAATACCAATTTTCCACAAGCACCTCAAGAGGAGGCTTCTCTCAGCTACAGGTATGTGAGAGGGACCCTGAGTTTGTGGCCTCAAGTGGAATGGACACCGAGATGCTCTGTCTCGAAGTAAGGCCGGATATCCCTGCAGTGAATTGAATGCAGGCTCGTCTTGCATTTCCCAAGACGAAGGGATGTCTGCATCCCCTGTGGAGACCACAGAGAAAGACCTAGTTCTCCGCCTCATCGCGACCGGAGGCCTCACATCCTTTGAAAACTCGAGAGGTCCGCAGAGATCAATGCTTCCAAAGGAGACGATGCCTGACTCCTCTTGAAAATGGATAGAAGTCCCAGGATCCCTGTGGCACGTGGAAAGGGACCCTGGGTCTCCCGCCTCACGTGGAGACGCGTCCCAATTGCAATGCTGGGACTCGATGAGAATCCCGAGGTGTCCCTCGCACCTAGGCAGGAGTCCTGACATCGCTGAACAAACACGTGACTGGAAGGGCCCTCCCCGTTGTAACTCGAGAATATACCCCTGGTCCCGGCCGCAACTCGAGAAAAACAATGAGACTTCCCCCTCGCCGCGCGATGAGGCCCGATTCCCCTGCACTGCGTGCAGAGCAGTTCCCTGTTCCACATCAAACGTGAAAGGAGCCTTGATTTCCTTGATGGCACTCCAGAGAAAACCCAAGATCAGTGGCTCAAGTCTAGAGGGATCCTGAGGTCACTGGAGCAACACGAAAGGGCTCCGTGTACACCAAATCAACTCGAGATGAGAGCTTAGTCCCTGGCTTCGACTCAAGAGGAATACCAACTTTCCACAAGCACCTCAAGAGGAGGCTTCTCTCAGCTACAGGTATGTGAGAGGGACCCTGAGTTTGTGGCCTCAAGTGGAATGAACACCGAGATGCTCTGACTCGAAATAAGGCTGGATATCCCTACAGTGAATTGAATGCAGGCTCATCTTGCATCTCCCAAGACGATGGAATGTCTGCATCCCCTGTGGAGACCACAGAGAAAGGCCTAGTTCTCCGCCTCATCGCGACCGGAGGCCTCACATCCCTTGAAAACTCGAGAGGTGCGTGGAGATCAATGCTTCCAAAGGAGACAATGCCTGACTCCTCTTGAAAATGGATAGGAGTCCCAGGTTCCCTGTGGCAGGTGGAAAGGGACCCTGGGTCTCCCGCCTCACGTGGACGCGTCCAATTGCCATGCCAAGACTCGAGGAGAATCCCGAGGTGTCCCTCGCACCTAACACGTGTCTGGAAGGGTACTCCTTGTCGTAACTCGAGAATATACTCCAGGTTCCCGCCGCAACTCGAGAAAAACCATGAGACTTCCCACTCGCCGCGAGATAAGGCCCGATTCCCCTGCACTGCGTGCAGAGCAATTCCGTATCCCACATCAAACGTGAAAGGAGCCTTGATTTCCTTGATGGCACTCCAGACAAAACAAAAGATCACTTTCTCAAGTCTAGAGGGATCCTGAGGTCACTGGAGCAACACGAAAGGACTCCGTGTACCCCAAATCTACTCGAGATGAGAACTTAGTCCCTGGCTTCGACTCAAGAAGAATTCCAACTTTCCACAAGCTCCTCAAGAGGAGTCTTCTCTCAGCTACAGGTATGTGAGAGGGACCCTGAGTTTGTGGCCTCAACTGGAATGGACACCGAGATGCTCTGACTCGAAGTACGGCCGGATATCCCTGCAGTGAATTGAATGCAGGCTCGTCTGGCATCTCCCAAGACAAACGGATGTCTGAATCCGCTGAAGATACCACAGAGAAGACTTAGTTCTCCGCCTCAAAGCGATCGGAGGCCTCACATCCTTTGAAAACTCGAGAGGTCCGCGGAGATCAATGCTTCCAAAGGAGACGATGCCTGACTCCTCTTGAAAATGGATAGGAGTCCCAGGATCCATGTGGCATGTGGAAAGGGACCCTGGGTCTCCCGCCTCACGTGGAGACGCGTCCCAATTGCCATGCCAAGACTCGACGAGTATCCCGAGGTGTCCCTCGCACCTAGGCAGGAGTCCTGACGTTGCTGAACAAATAAATATCTGGAATTGCCCTCCCCGTCGTAACTCGAGAATATACACCAGGTTCCGGCCGCAACTCGAGAAAAACCATGAGACTTCCCCCTCGCCACGAGATGAGGCCCGATTCCCCTGCACTGTGTGCAGAGCAATTCCGTGTTCCACATCAAACGTGAAAGGAGCCTTGATTTTCTTGATGGCACTCCAGAGAAAACCCAAGATCACTGTCTTAAGTCTAGAGGGATCCTGAGGTCACTGGAGCAACACGAAAGGGCTCCGTGCACCCCAAATCAACTCGAGATGAGAGCTTAGTCCCT
The DNA here is from genome assembly GCF_033118175.1 of Dama dama. Taxonomy (NCBI): domain Eukaryota; kingdom Metazoa; phylum Chordata; class Mammalia; order Artiodactyla; family Cervidae; genus Dama; species Dama dama. Next base: position 3,956,507 of record NC_083697.1, on the reverse strand, counting down.
GGCTTCAACTCAAGAGGAATAACAACTTTCCACAAGCACCTCAAGAGGAGGCTTCTCTCAGCTACAGGTATGTGAGAGGGACCCTGAGTTTGTGGCCTCAAGTGGAATGGACACCGAGATGCTCTGACTCGAAGTACGGCCGGATATCCCTGCAGTGAATTGAATGCAGGCTCGTCTTGCATCTCCCAAGACGAAGAGACGTCTGAATCCGCTGTGGAGACCACAGAGAAAGACCTAGTTCTCCGCCTCATCGCGACCGAAGGCCTCACATCCTTTGAAAACTCGAGAGGTCCGCAGAGATCAATGCTTAGAAAGGAGACGATGCCTGACTCCTCTTGAAAATGGATAGGAGTCCCAGGATCCCTGTGGCACGTGGAAAGGGACCCTGGGTCTCCCGCCTCACGGGGAGACGCGTCCCAATTGCCATGCCAAGGCTCGAGGAAAATCCCGAGGTTTCCCTCGCACCTAGGCAGGAGTCCTGACGTCGCTGAACAAACCCGTTTCTGGAAGGGCCCTCCCCATCTTAACTCGAGAATATACCCCAGGTTCCGGCCGCAACTCGAGAAAAACCATGAGACTTCCCCCTCCCCACGAGATGAGGCCCGATTCCCCTGCACTGCGTGCAGAGCAATTCCATGTTCCACATCAAACGTGAAAGGAGCCTTGATTTCCTTAATGGCACTCCAGAGAAACCCCACGATCACTGTCTCAAGTCTAGAGGGATCCTGAGGTCACTGGAGCATCACGAAAGGGCTCCGTGGACCTCAAATCAACTAGAGATGAGAGCTTAGTCCCTGGCTTCGTCTCAAGAGGAATACCAACTTTCCACAAGCACCTCAAGAGGAGGCTTCTCTCAGCTACAGGTATGTGAGAGGGACCCTGAGTTTGTGGCCTCAAGTGGAATGGACACCGAGATGCTCTGACTCGAAGTAAGGCCGGATATCCCTGCAGTGAATTGAATGCAGGCTCGTCTTGCATCTCCCAAGACGAAGGGATGTCTGAATCCCCTGTGGAGACCACAGAGAAAGACCTAGTTCTCCGCCTCATCGTGACCGGAGGCCTCACATCCTTTGAAAACTCGAGAGGTCCATGGAGATCAATGCTTCCAAAGGAGACGATGCCTGACTCCTCTTGAAAATGGATAGGAGTCCCAGGATCCCTGTGGCACGTGGAAAGGGACACTGGGTCTTACGCCTCACCTGGAGTTGCGTCCCAATTGCCATGTAAAGACTCGAGGAGAATCCCGAGTTCTCCCTCGCACCTAGGCAGGAGTCCTGACGTCGCTTAACAAACACGTGTCTGGAAGGGCCCTCCCCGTCATAACTCGAGAATATACCCCAGGTTCCGGCCGCAACTCGAAAAAACCATGAGAATTCCCCCTCGCCGCGAGATGAGGCCCGATTCCCCAGCACAGCATGCAGAGCAATTCCGTGTTCCACATCAGACGTGAAAGGAGCCTTGATTTCCTTGATGGCACTCCAGAGAAAACCCTAGATCACTGTCTCAATTCTAGAGGGATCCTGAGGTCACTGGAGCAACAGGAAAGGGCTCCATGGACCCTAAATCAACTCGAGATGAGAGCTTAGTCCCTGGCTTCGACTCAAGTGGAATACCAACTTTCCACAAGCACCTCAAGAGGAGGCTTCTCTCAGCTACAGGTATGTGAGAGGGACCCTGAGTTTGTGGCCTCAAGTGGAATGGACACCGAGATGCTCTGACTCGAAGTAAGGCCGGATATCCCTGCAGTGAATTGAATGCAGGCTCGCCTTGCATCTCTCACGACGAAGGGTTGTCTGAATCCCCTGTGGAGACCACAGAGAAAGACCTAGTTCTCTGCCTCATCGCGACCGGAGGCCTCACATCCTTTGAAAACTCAAGAGGTCCGCGGAGATCAATGCTTCCAAAGGAGACGATGCCTGACTCCTCTTGAAAATGGTTAGGAGTCCCAGGATCTGTGTGGCACGTGGAAAGGGACACTGGGTCTCCCGACTCACGTGGAGAGGCGTCCCAATTGCCATGCCAAGACTCGAGGAGAATCCCGAAGTGTCCCTCTCACCTAGGCAGGAGTCCTGACGTCGCTGAACAAATACGTGTCTGGAAGGGCCCTCCCCGTCATAACTCGAGAATATACCCCAGGTTCCGGCCACAACTCGAGAGAAACCATGAGACTTAGCCCTCGCCGCGAGATGAGGCCCGATTCCCCTGCACTGCGTGCAGCACAATTCCGTGATCGAGATCAAACGTGAAAGGAGCCTTGATTTTATTGATGGCACTCCTGAGAAAACCCAAGAACACTGTCTCAAGTCTAGAGGGATCCTGAGGACACTGTAGCAACAGGAAAGGGCTCCAAGGACCCCAAATCAACTCGAGATGAGAGCTTAGTCCCTGGCTTCGACTCAAGAGGAATACCAACTTTCCACAAGCACCTCAAGAGGAGGCTTCTCTCAGCTACAGGTATGTGAGAGGGACCCTGAGTTTGTGGCCTCAAGTGGAATGGACACCGAGATGCTCTGTCTCGAAGTAAGGCCGGATATCCCTGCAGTGAATTGAATGCAGGCTCGTCTTGCATTTCCCAAGACGAAGGGATGTCTGCATCCCCTGTGGAGACCACAGAGAAAGACCTAGTTCTCCGCCTCACGCGACCGGAGGCCTCACATCCTTTGAAAACTCGAGAGGTCCGCAGAGATCAATGCTTCCAAAGGAGACGAGGCCTGACTCCTCTTGAAAATGGATAGGAGTCCCAGGATCCCTGTGGCACGTGGAAAGGGACCCTGGGTCTCCCGCCTCACGTGGAGACGCGTCCCAATTGCAATGCCGGGACTCGAAGAGAATCCCGAGGTGTCCCTCGCACCTAGGCAGGAGTCCTGACATCGCTGAACAAACACGTGACTGGAAGGGCCCTCCCCGTTGTAACTCGAGAATATACCCCTGGTCCTGGCCGCAACTCGAGAAAAACAATGAGACTTCCCCCTCGCCGCGCGATGAGGCCCGATTCCCCTGCACTGCGTGCAGAGCAGTTCCCTGTTCCACATCAAACGTGAAAGGAGCCTTGATTTCCTTGATGGCACTCCAGAGAAAACCCAAGATCAGTGGCTCAAGTCTAGAGGGATCCTGAGGTCACTGGAGCAACACGAAAGGGCTCCGTGTACCCCAAATCAACTCGAGATGAGAGCTTAGTCCCTGGCTTCGACTCAAGAGGAATACCAACTTTCCACAAGCACCTCAAGAGGAGGCTTCTCTCAGCTACAGGTATGTGAGAGGGACCCTGAGTTTGTGGCCTCAAGTGGAATGAACACCGAGATGCTCTGACTCGAAATAAGGCTGGATATCCCTGCAGGGAATTGAATGCAGGCTCATCTTGCATCTCCCAAGACGATGGAATGTCTGCATCCCCTGTGGAGACCACAGAGAAAGGCCTAGTTCTCCGCCTCATCGCGACCGGAGGCCTCACATCCCTTGAAAACTCGAGAGGTGCGTGGAGATCAATGCTTCCAAAGGAGACGATGGCTGACTCCTCTTGAAAATGGATAGGAGTCCCAGGATCCCTGTGGCAGGTGGAAAGGGACCCTGGGTTTCCCGCCTCACGTGGACGCGTCCAATTGCCATGCCAAGACTCGAGGAGAATCCAGAGGTGTCCCTCGCACCTAGGCAGGAGTCCTGACGTCGCTGAACAAACACGTGTCTGGAAGGGCCCAACCCGTCGTAACTCGAGAATATACCCCAGGTTCCGGCCGCAACTCGAGAAAAACCATGCGACTTCCCCATCGCCGCGAGATGAGGCCCGATTTCCCTGCGCTGCATGCAGAGCAATTCCGTGTTCCACATCAAACGTGAAAGGAGCCTTGATTTCCTTGATGGCACTCCAGGGAAAACCCAAGATAACTTTCTCAAGTCTAGAGGGATCCTGAGGTCTATGTAGCAATAGGAAATGGCTCCGTGGACCCCAAATCAACTCGAGATGAGAGCTTAGTCCCTGGATTCGACTCAAGAGGAATACCTACTTTCCACAAGCACCTCAAGAGGAGGCTTCTCTCAGCTACAGGTATGTGAGAGGGACCCTGAGTTTGTGGCCTCAAGTGGAATGGACACCGAGATGCTCTGACTCGAAGTAAGGCCGGATATCCCTGCAGTGAATTGAATGCAGGCTCGTCTTGCATCTCCAAGACGAAGGGATGTCTGAATCCCCTGTGGAGACCACAGAGAAAGACCTAGTTCTCCGCCTCATCGCGACCGGAGGCCTCACATCCTTTGAAAACTCGAGAGGTCCGCGGAGATCAATGCTTCCAAAGGAGACGATGCCTGACTCCTCTTGCAAATGGATCGGAGTCCCAGGATCCCTGTGGCACGTGGAAAGGGACCCTGGGTCTCCCGCCTCACGTGGAGACACGTCCCAATTGCCATGCCAAGACTCGAGGAGAATCCCGAGGTGTCCCTCGCACCTATCACGTGTCTGGAAGGGTACTCCTTGTCGTAACTCGAGAATATACTCCAGGTTCCCGCCGCAACTCGAGAAAAACCATGAGACTTCCCACTCGCCGCGAGATGAGGCCCGATTCCCCTGCACTGCGTGCAGAGCAATTCCGTATCCCACATCAAACGTGAAAGGAGCCTTGATTTCCTTGATGGCACTCCAGACAAAACAAAAGATCACTTTCTCAAGTCTAAAGGGATCCTGAGGTCACTGGAGCAACACGAAAGGGCTCCGTGGACCCCAAATCTACTCGAGATGAGAACTTAGTCCCTGGCTTCGACTCAAGAAGAATTCCAACTTTCCACAAGCTCCTCAAGAGGAGTCTTCTCTCAGCCACAGGTATGTGACAGGGACACTGAGTTTGTGGCCTCATGTGGAATGGACAACGAGATGCACTGATTCGAAGTAAGGCCGGATATCCCTGTAGTGAATTGAATGCAGGCTCGTCTTGCATCTCCCAAGACGAAGGGATGTCTGAATCCCCTGTGGAGACCACAGAGAAAGACCTAGTTCTCCGCCTCATCGCGACCGGAGGCTCACATCCTTTGAAAACTCGAGAGGTCCGCGGAGATCAATGCTTCCAAAGGAGACGATGCCTGACACCTCTTGAAAATGGATAGGAGTCCCAGGATCCCTGTGGCACGTAGAAAGGGACCCTGGGTCTCCCGCCTCACGTGGAGACGCGTCCCAATTGCCATGCCAAGACTCGAGGAGAATCCCGAGGTGTCCCTCACACCTAGGCCGGAGTCCTGACGTCGCTGAACTAACACGTTCTGGAAGGGCCCTCCCCGTCGTAACTCGAGAATATATCCCAGGTTCCGGTCGCAACTCGAGAAAAACCATGAGACTTCCCCCTCGCCGCCAGATGAGGCCCGATTCCCCTGCACTGCGTGCAAAGCATTTCCGTGTTCCACATCAAACGTGAAAGGAGCCTTTATTTCCTTGATGGCACTCCAGAGAAAACCCAAGATCACTGTCTCAAGTCTAGAGGGATCCTGAGGGCACTGGACCAAGACGAAAGGGCTCCGTGGACCACCAATCAACTCGAGATGAGAGCTTAGTCCCTGGCTTCGACTCAAGAGGAATACCAACTTACCACAAGCACCTCAAGAGGAGGCTTCTCTCAGCTACAGGTATGTGAGAGGGACCCTGAGTTTGTGGCCTCAAATGGAATGGACACCGAGATTCTCTGACTCGGAGTAAGGCCGGATATCCCTGCAGTGAATTGAATGCAGGCTCGTCTTGCATTACCCAAGACGAAGGGATGTCTGAATCCCCTGTGGAGACCAAAGAGAAAGACCTAGTTCTCCGCTTCATCGCGACCTGAGGCCTCACATCCTTTGAAAATTCGAGAGGTCCGGGGAGATCAATGCTTCCAAAGGAGACGATGCCTGACTCCTCTTGAAAATGGATAGGAGTCCCAGGATCCCTTTGGCACGTGGAAAGGGACCTTGGGTCTCCCGCCTCAGTGGAGACGCGTCCCAATTGCCATGCCAAGACTCGAGGAGAATCCGGAGGTGTCCCTCGCACCTAGGCCCGAGTCCAGACGTCGCTGAACAAACACGTGTCTGGAAGGGCCCTCCCCGTCGTAACTCGAGAATATACCCCAGGTTCCGGCCGCAACTCGAGAAAAACCATGAGACTTCCCCCTCGCCACGAGATGAGGCCCGATTCGCCTGCACTGCGTGCAGAGCAATTCCGTGTTCCACCTCAAACGTGAAAGGAGCCTTGATTTCCTTGATGGCACTCCAGAGAAAACCCAAGATCACTGTCTCAAGTCTAGAGGGATCCTGAGGTCACTGGAGCAACACGAAAGAGCTGCGTGGACCCCAAATCAACTCGAGATGAGAGCTTAGTCCCTGGCTTCGACTCAAGAGGAATACCAATTTCCACAAGCACCTCAAGAGGAGGCTTCTCTCAGCTACAGGTATGTGAGAGGGACCCTGAGTTTATGGCCTCAAGTGGAATGGACACCGAGATGCTCTGACTCGAAGTAAGGCCGGATATCCCTGCAGTGTATTGAATGCAGGCTCGTCTTGCATCTCCCAAGATGAATGGATGTCTGAATCCCCTGTGGAGAACACAGAGAAAGACCTAGTTCTCCGCCTCATCGCGACCGGAGGCCTCACATCCTTTGAAAACTCGAGAGGACTGCGGAGATCAATGCTTCCGAAGGAGACGATGCCTGTCTCCTCTTGAAAATGCATAGGAGTCCCAGGATCCCTGTGGCACGTGGAAAGGGACGCTGGGTCTCCCGCCTCACGTGGAGATGCGTCCCAATTGCCATGCCAAGACTCGAGGAGAATCCCGAGGTGTCCCTCGCCCCTAGGCAGGAGTCCTGACGTCGCTGAACAAACACGTGTCTGGAAGGGCCCTCCCCGTCGTAATTCGAGAATATACCCCAGGTTCCGGCCGCAACTCGAGAAAAATCAGGAGACTTCCCCCTCGGCGCAACATGAGGCCCGATTCCCCTGCACTGCATGCAGAGCAATTCCGTGTTCCACATCAAACGTGAAAGGAGCCTTGATTTCCTTGATGGCACTCCAGAGTAAACCCAAAATCACTGTCTCAAGTCTAGAGGGATCCTGAGGTCACTGGAGCAACAGGAAAGGTCTCCGTGGACCCCAAATCAACTCAAGATGAGAGCTTAGTCCCTGGCTTCGATTCAAGAGGAATACCAACTTTCCACAAGCACCTCAAGAGGAGGCTTCTGTCAGCTACAGGTATGTGAGAGGGACCCTGAGTTTGTGGCCTCAAGTGGAATGGACACCGTGATGCTGTGACTCGAAGGAAGACCGGATATCCTTGCCGTGAGTTGAATGCAGGCTCGTCTTGCATCTCCCAAAACAAGGGATGTCTGAATGCCCTGTGGAGACCACAGAGAAAGACCTAATTTTCCGCCTCATTGCGACCGGAGGCCTCACATCCTTTGAAAACTCGAGAGGATCGCGGAGATCAGTGCTTCCAAAGGAGTCGATGCCTGACTCCTCTTGAAAATGGATAGGAATCCCAGGATCCCTGTGGCACGTGGAAAGGGACACTGGGTCTCCAGCCTCACGTGGAGACGCGTCCCAATTGCCATGCCAAGACTCGAGGAGAATCCCGAGGTGTCCCTCGCACCTAGGCAGGAATCCTGACGTTGCTGAACAAATAAATATCTGGAATTGCCCTCCCCGTCGTAACTCGAGAATATACCCCAGGTTCCGGCCGCAACTCGAGAAAAACCATGAGACTTCCCCCTCGCCACGAGATGAGGCCCGATTCCCCTGCACTGTGTGCAGAGCAATTCCGTGTTCCACATCAAACGTGAAAGGAGCCTTGATTTCCTTGATGGCACTCCAGAGAAAACTGATCACTGTCTCAAGTCTAGAGGGATCCTGAGGTCACTGTAGCAACAAGAAAGGGCTCCGTGGACGCCAAATCAACTCGAGATGAGAGCTTAGTCCCTGGCTTCGACTCAAGAGGAATACCAACTTTCCACAAGCACCTCAAGAGGAGGCTTCTCTCAGCTACAGGTATGTCAGAGGGCCCCTGAGTTTGTGGCCTCAAGTGGAATGGACACCGAGATGCTCTGACTCGAAGTAAGGTCGGATATCCCTGCAGTGAATTGAATGCAGGCTCGTCCCCCATCTCCCAAGACGAAGGGTTGTAGGAATCCCCTGTGGAGACCACAGAGAAAGACCTAGTCCTCCGCCTCCTCGCGACCGGAGGCCTCATATCCTTTGAAAACTCGAGAGGTCCGTTGAGATCAATACTTCCGAAGGAGACGATGCCTGACTCCTCTTGAAAATGGATAGGAGTCCCAGGATATCTGTGCCACGTGGAAAGGGACCCTGGGTCTCCCGCCTCACGTGGAGACGCGTCCCAATTGCAATCCAAGAATCGAGGAGAATCCCGAGTTGTCCCTCGCACCTAGGCAGGAGTCCTGACATCGCTGAACAAACACGTGTCTGGAAGGGCCCTCCCTATCGTAACTCGAGAATATACCTCAGGTTCCGGCCGCAACTCGAGAAAAACCATGAGACTTCCCACTCGCCGTGAGATGAGGCCCGATTCCCCTGCACTGCGTGCAGAGCAATTCCGTGTTCCACATCAAACGTGAAAGGAGCCTTGATTTCCTTGATGGCACTCCAGAGAAAACCCAAGATCACTGTCTCAAGTCTAGAGGGATCCTGAGGTCACTGGAGCAACACGAAAGGGCTATGTGGACCCCAAATCAACTCGAGATGAGAGCTTAGTCCCTGGCTTCGACTCAAGAGGAATACCAACTTTCCACAAGCACCTCAAGAGGAGGCTTCTCTCAGCTACCGGTATGTGAGAGGGACCCTAAGTGTGTGGCCTCAAGTGGAATGGACACCGAGATGCTCTGACTCGAACTAAGGCTGGATATCCTTGCAGTGAATTGAATGCAGGCTCGTCTTGCATCTCCCAAGACGAAGCGATGTCTGAATCCCCTGTGGAGACCACAGAGAAAGACCTAGTCCTCCGCCTCATCGCGACCGGAGGCCTCACATCCTTTGAAAACTCGAGAGGTCCGCGGAGATCAATGCTTCCAAAGGAGACGATGCTTGACTCCTCTTGAAAATGGATAGGAGTCCCAGGATCCCTGTGGCACGTTATAAGGGACACTGGGTCTCCCGCCTCACGTGGAGACGCGGAACAATTGCCATGTCAAGACTCGAGGAGAATCCCGAAGTGTCCCTCGCACCTAGGCAGGAGTCCTGACGTCGCTGAACAAACACGTGTCTGGAAGGGCCCTCCCCGTTGTAACTCGAGAATATACCCCAGGTTCCGGCCGCAACTCGAGAAAAAGCAGAGACTTCCCCCTCGCCGCGAGATGAGGCCCGATTCACCTGCACTGCATGCAGAGCAATTCCGTGTTCCACATCAAACGTGAAAGGAGCCTTGATTTCCTTGATGGCACTCCAGAGTAAACCCAAAATCACTGTCTCAAGTCTAGAGGGATCCTGAGGTCACTGGAGCAACAGGAAAGGTCTCCGTGGACCCCAAATCAACTCAAGATGAGAGCTTAGTCCCTGGCTTCGATTCAAGAGGAATACCAACTTTCCACAAGCACCTCAAGAGGAGGCTTCTGTCAGCTACAGGTATGTGAGAGGGACCCTGAGTTTGTGGCCTCAAGTGGAATGGACACCGAGATGCTGTGACTCGAAGGAAGGCCAGATATCCTTGCCGTGAATTGAATGCAGGCTCGTCTTGCATCTCCCAAAACAAGGGATGTCTGAATGCCCTGTGGAGACCACAGAGAAAGACCTAATTTTCCGCCTCATTGCGACCGGAGGCCTCACATCCTTTGAAAACTCGAGAGGATCGCGGAGATCAGTGCTTCCAAAGGAGTCGATGCCTGACTCCTCTTGAAAATGGATAGGAATCCCAGGATCCCTGTGGCACGTGGAAAGGGACACTGGGTCTCCAGCCTCACGTGGAGACGCGTCCCAATTGCCATGCCAAGACTCGAGGAGAATCCCGAGGTGTCCCTCGCACCTAGGCAGGAATCCTGACGTTGCTGAACAAATAAATATCTGGAATTGCCCTCCCCGTCGTAACTCGAGAATATACCCCAGGTTCCGGCCGCAACTCGAGAAAAACCATGAGACTTCCCCCTCGCCACGAGATGAGGCCCGATTCCCCTGCACTGTGTGCAGAGCAATTCCGTGTTCCACATCAAACGTGAAAGGAGCCTTGATTTCCTTGATGGCACTCCAGAGAAAACTGATCACTGTCTCAAGTCTAGAGGGATCCTGAGGTCACTGTAGCAACAAGAAAGGGCTCCGTGGACGCCAAATCAACTCGAGATGAGAGCTTAGTCCCTGGCTTCGACTCAAGAGGAATACCAACTTTCCACAAGCACCTCAAGAGGAGGCTTCTCTCAGCTACAGGTATGTCAGAGGGCCCCTGAGTTTGTGGCCTCAAGTGGAATGGACACCGAGATGCTCTGACTCGAAGTAAGGTCGGATATCCCTGCAGTGAATTGAATGCAGGCTCGTCCCCCATCTCCCAAGACGAAGGGTTGTAGGAATCCCCTGTGGAGACCACAGAGAAAGACCTAGTCCTCCGCCTCCTCGCGACCGGAGGCCTCATATCCTTTGAAAACTCGAGAGGTCCGTTGAGATCAATACTTCCGAAGGAGACGATGCCTGACTCCTCTTGAAAATGGATAGGAGTCCCAGGATATCTGTGCCACGTGGAAAGGGACCCTGGGTCTCCCGCCTCACGTGGAGACGCGTCCCAATTGCAATCCAAGACTCGAGGAGAATCCCGAGTTGTCCCTCGCACCTAGGCAGGAGTCCTGACGTCGCTGAACAAACACGTGTCTGGAAGGGTCCTCCCCGTCCTAACTCGAGAATATACCCCAGGTTCCGGCCGCAACTCGAGAAAAACCATGAGACGTCCCCCTCGCCGCGAGATGAGGCCCTATTCCACTGCACTGCGTGCAGAGCAATACCGTGTTCCACATCAACCGTGAAAGGAGCCTTGATTTCCTTGATGGCACTCCAGAGAAAACCCAAGATCACTGTCTCAAGTCTAGAGGGATCCTGAGGTCACTGGAGCAACACGAAAGGGCTCCGTGGACCCCAAATCAACTCGAGATGAGAACTTAGTCCCTGGCTTCGACTCAAGAGGAATACCAACTTTTCACAAGCACCTCAAGAGGAGGCTTCTCACAGCTACAGGTAAGTGAGAGGGACCCTGAGTTTGTATCCTCAAGTGGAATGGACACTGAGATGCTCTGACTCGAAGTAAGGCCAGATATCCCTGCAGTGAATTGAATGCATCCTCGTCTTGCATCTCCCAAGACGAAGGGATGTCTGAATCCGCTGTGGAGACCACAGAATAAGACCTAGTCCTCCGCCTCATCGCGACCGGAGGCCTCACATCCTTTGAAAACTCGAGAGGTCCGCGGAGATCAATGCTTCCAAAGGAGACGATGCCTGACTCTTCTTGAAAATGGATTGGAGTCCCAGGATCCCTGTGGCACGTGGAAAGGGACCCTGGGTCTCCCGCCTCACGTGGAGACGCATCCCAATTGCCATGCCAAGACTCGAGGAGAATCCCGAGGTGTCCCTCGCACCTAGGCAGGAGTCCTGACGTCGCTGAGCAAACACGTGTCTGGAAGGGCCCTCCCCATCGTAACTCGAGAATATACCCCAAGTTCCGGCCGCAACTCGAGAAAAACCATGAGACTTCCCCCTCGCCGCGAGATGAGGCCCGATTACCCTGCACTGTGTGCAGAGCAATTCCGTGTTCCACATCAAACGTGAAAGGAGCCTTGATTTCCTTGATGGCACTCCAGAGAAAACCCAAGATCACTGTCTCAAGTCTAGAGGGATCCTGAGGTCACTGGAGCAACACGAAAGGGCTCCGTGGACCCCAAATCAACTCGAGATGAGAGCTTAGTCCCTGGCTTCGACTCAAGAGGAATACCAACTTTCCACAAGCACCTCAAGAGGAGGCTTCTCTCAGCTACAGGTATGTGAGAGGGACCCTGAATTTGTGGCCTCAAGTGGAATGGACACCGAGATGCTCTGACTCGAAGTAAGGCCGGATATCCCTGCAGTGAATTGAATGCAGGCTCGCCTTGCATCTCCCAAGACGAAGGGTTGTCTGAATCCCCTGTGGAGACCACAGAGAAAGACCTAGTTCTCCGCCTCATCGCGACCGGAGGCCTCACATCCTTTGAAAACTCGAGAGGTCCGCGGAGATCAATGCTTCCAAAGGAGACGATGCCTGACTCCTCTTGAAAATGGATAGGAGTCCCAGGATCCCTGCGGCACCTGGAAAGGGACACTGGGTCTCCCGCCTCACGTGGAGACGCGTTCCAATTGCCATGCCAAGACTCGAGGAGAATCCCGAGGTGTCCCTCGCACCTAGGCAGGAGTGCTGACGTCGCTGAACAAACACGTGTCTGGAAAGGCCCGCCCCGTCGTAACTCGAGAATATACCCCAGGTTCTGGCCGCAAAACGAGAAAAACCATGAGACTTCCCCCTCGCCGCGATATGAGGCCCGATTCCCCTGCACTGCGTGCAGAGCAATTCCGTGTTCCACATCAAACGTGAAAGGAAACTTGATTTCCTTGATGGCACTCCAGAGAAACCCCAAGATCACTGTCTCAAGTCTAGAGGGATCCTGAGGTCACTGTAGCAACACGAAAGGGCTCTGCAGACCAAATCAACTCGAGATGAGAGGTTAGTCCCTGGCTTCGACTCAAGAGGAATACCAACTTTCCACAAGAACCTCAGGGGAGGCTTCTCTCAGCTACAGGTATGTGAGAGGGACCCTGAGTTTGTGGCCTCAAGTGGAATGAACACCGAGATGCTCTGACTCAAAGTAAGGACGGATATCCCTGCAGTGAATTGAATGCAGGCTCGTCTTGCATCTCCAAGACGAAGGGATGTCTGAATCCCCTGTGGAGATCAGAGAGAAAGACCTAGTTCTCCGCCTCATCGCTGACGGAGGCCTCACATCCTTTGAAAACTCGAGAGGTCCGCGGAGATCAATGCTTCCAAAGGAGAAGATGCCTGACTCCTCTTGCAAATGGATAGGAGTCCCAGGATCCCTGTGGCACGTGGAAAGGGACCCTGGGTTTCCCGCCTCACGTGGAGACGCGTCCCAATTGCCATGAAAAGACTCGAGGAGAATCCCGAGGTGTCCCTCGCACCTAGGAAGGAGTCCTGACGTCGCTGAACAAACACGTGTCTGGAAGGGCCCTCCCCGTCGTAACTCGAGAATATACCCCAGGTTCCGGCGGCAACTCGAGAAAAACCATGCGACTTCCCCCTCGCCGCCAGATGAGGCCCGATTTCCCTGCGCTGCATGCAGAGCAATTCCGTGTTCCACATCAAACGTGAAAGGAGCCTTGATTTCCTTGATGGCACTCCAGAGAAAACCCAAGATCACTGTCTCAAGTCTAGAGGGATCCTGAGGTCACTGTAGCAAGACGATAGGGCTCCGTGGACCCCAAATCAACTCGAGATGAGAGCTTAGTCCCTGGCTGCGACTCAAGAGGAATACCAACTTTCCACAAGCACCTCAAGACGAGGCTTGACTCAGCTACAGGAATGTGAGAGGGACCCTGAGTTTTTGGCCTCAAGTGGAATGGACATCGAGAAGCTCTGACTCGAAGTAAGGCCGGATATCCCTGCAGTGAATTGAATGCAGGCTCGTCTTGCATCTGCAAAGACGAAGGGATGTCTGAATCCCCAGTGGAGACCCCAGAGAAAGACCTAGATCTCTGCCTCATCGCGACCGGAGGCCTCACATCCTTTCAAAACTCGAGAGGTCCTTGGAGATCAATGCTTCCAAAGGAGACGATTCTTGAGCCCTTTGGAAATGGATAGGATTCCCCGGATCCCTGTGGCAAGTGCAAAGGGACCCTGGGTCTCCCGCCTCATGTGGAGACGCGACCCAAATGCCATTCCAAGACTCGAGGAGAATCCCGAGTTGTCCCTCGCACAAAGGCAGGAGTCCTGACGTCGCTGAACAAACACGTGTCTGGAAGGGCCCTCCCCGTCGTAACTCGCGAATATACCCCAGGTTCCGGCCGCAACTCGAGAAAAACCATGAGACTTCCCCCTCGCCACGAGATGAGGCCCGATTCCCCTGAACTGCATGCAGAGCAATTCCGTGTTCCACATCAAACGAGAAAGGAGCCTTGATTTCCTTGATGGCACTCCAGAGAAAACCCAAGATCACTGTCTCAAGTCTAGAGGGATCCTGAGGTCACTGGAGCAACAAAGAAGGGCTCCGTGGACCCCAAATCAACTCGAGATGAGAGCTTAGTCCCTGGCTTCGACTCAAGAGGAATACCAACTTTCCACAAGCACCTCAAGAGGAGGCTTCTCTCAGCTACAGGTATGTGAGAGGGACCCTGAGTAAGTGGCCTCAAGTGGAATGGACACCGAGATATTCTGACTCGACATAAGGCCAGATATCCCTGCAGTGAATTGAATACCGGCTCGTCTTGCATCTCCCAAGACGAAGGGATGTCTAAATCCCCTGTGGAGACCACAGAGAAAGACCTAGTTCTCCGACTCATCGCGACCGGAGGCCTCACATCCTTTGAAAACTCGAGAGGTCCGCGGAGATCAATGCTTCCAAAGGAGACATTGCCTGACTCCTCTTGAAAATGGATAGGAGTCCCAGGATCCCTGTGGCACGTGGAAAGGGAACATGGGTCTCCCGCCTCACGTGGAGACGCGTCCCAATTGCCATGCCAAGACTCGAGGAGAATCCCGAGGTGTCCCTCGCACCTAGGCAGGAGTCCTGACTTCGCTGAACGAACACGTGTCTGGAAGGGCCCTCCCCGTCGTAACTCGAGAATATACCCCAGGTTCCGGCCGCAACTCGAGAAAAACCATGAGACTGCCCCCTCGCCGCGAGATGAGGCCCTATTTTCCTGCACTGCGTGCAGAGCAACTCCGTGTTCCACATCAAACGTGAAAGGAGCCTTGATTTCCTTGATGGCACTCTAGAGAAAACCCAAGATCACTGTCTCAAGTCTAGAGGGATCATGAGGTCACTGTAGCAATACGAAAGGGCTCCGTGGACCCCAAATCAACTCGAGATGAGAACTTAGTCCCTGGCTTCGACTCAAGAGGAAGACCAACTTTCCACAAGCACCTCAAGAGAAGGCTTCTCTCAGCTACAGGTATGTGAGAGGGACCCTGTGTTTGTGGCCTCAAGTGGAATGGACACCGAGATGCTCTGACTCGAAGTAAGCCCGGATATCCCTGCAGTGAATTGAATGCAGGCTCGTCTTGCATCTCCCAAGACGAAGGGATGTCTGAATCCCCTGTGGAGACCACAGAGAAAGACCTAGTCCTCCGCCTCATCGAGACCGGAGGCCTCACATCCTTTGAAAACTCGAGAGCTCTGTGGAGATCAATGCTTTCAAAGGAGACGATGCCTGACTCCTCTTGAAAATGGATAGGAGTCCCAGGAACCCTGTGGCACGTGGAAAGGGACCCTGGGTCTCCCGACTCACGTGGAGACGCGTCCCAATTGCCATGCCAAGACTCGAGGAGAATCCCAAGGTGTCCCTCGCACCTAGGCAGGAGTCCTGACGTCGCTGAACAAACACGTGTCTGGAAGGGCCCTACCCGACGTAACTCGAGAATATACCTCAGGTTCCGGCCGCAACTCGAGAAAAACCGTGAGACTTCCCCCTCGCCAGGAGATGAGTCCCGATTCCGCTACACTGCATGCAGAGCAATTCCGTATCCCAGATCAAACGTGAAAAGAGACTTGATTTCCTTGATGGCATTCTAGAGAAAACCCAAGATCACAGACTCAAGTCTAGAGGGATCCTGAGGTCACTGTAGCAACACGAAAGGGCTCTGCAGACCCATATCAACTCGAGATGTGAGGTTAGTCCCTGGCTTCGACTCAAGAGGAACACCAACTTTCCACAAGCACCTCAGGGGAGGCTTCTCTCAGCTACAGGTATGTGAGAGGGACCCTGAGATTGTGGCCTCAAGTGGAATGAACACCGAGATGCTCTGACTCAAAGTAAGGACGGATATCCCTGCAGTGAATTGAATGCAGGCTCGTCTTGCATCTCCAAGACGAAGGGATGTCTGCATCCACTGTGGAGACCACAGAGAAAGACCTAGTTCTCCGCCTCATCGCGACCGGAGGCCTCACATCCTTTGAAAACTCGAGAGGTCCGCGGAGATCAATGCTTCCAAAGGAGACGATGCCTGACTCCTCTTGAAAATGGATAGGAGTCCCAGGATCCCTGTGGCACGTGGAAAGGGACACTGGGTCTCCCGCCTCACGTGGAGACGCGTCCCAATTGCCATGCCAAGACTCGAGGAGAATCCCGAGGTGTCCCTCGCATCTAGACAGGAGTCCTGACGTCGCTGAACAAACACGTGTCTGGAAGGGCCCTCCCCGTCGTAACTCGAGAATATACCCCAGGTTCCGGCCGCAACTCGAGAAAAAACAGGAGACTTCCCCCTTGCCGCGAGATGAAGCCCGATTCCCCTGCACTGCGTGCAGAGCAATTCCGTGTTCCACATCAAACGTGAAAGGAGCCTTGATTTCCTTGATGGCACTCCAGAGAAAACCCAAGATCACTGTCTCAAGTCTAGAGGGATCCTGAGGTCACTGGAGCAACACGAAAGGGCTCCGTGGACCCCAAATCAACTCGAGATGAGAGCTTAGTCCCTGGCTTCGACTCAAGAGGAATACCAACTCTCCAAAAGCACCTCAAGAGGAGGCTTCTCTCAGCTGCAGGTATGTGAGAGGCACCCTGAGCTTGTGGCTGCAACTGAAATGGACACCGAGATGCTCTGACTCGAAGTAAGGCCGGATATCCCTGCAGTGAATTGAATGCAGGCTCGTCTTGCATCTCCCAAGACGAAGGGATGTCTGAATCCCCTGTCGAGACCACAGAGAAAGACCTAGTCCTCCGGCTCATCGCGACCGGAGGCCTCACATCCTTTGAAAACTCGAGAGGTCAGCGGAGATCAATGCTTCCAAAGGAGACGATGCCTGACTCCTCTTGAAAATGGATAGGAGTCCCAGGATCCCTGTGACACGTTATAAGGGACCCTGGGTCTCCCGCCTCACGTGGAGACGCGGCCCAATTGCCATGTCAAGACTCGAGGAGAATCCCGAGGTGTCCCTCGCACCTAGGCAGGAGTCCTGACGTCGCTGAACAAACACGTCTCTGGAATGGCCCTCCCCGTCGTAACTCGAGAATATACCACAGGTTCCGGCCGCAACTCGAGAAAAACCATTAGACTTCCCCCTCGCCGCGAGATGAGGCCCGATTCCCCTGCACTGCGTGCAGAGCAATTCCGTGTTCCACATCAAACGAGAAAAAAGCCTTGATTTCCTTGATGGCACTCCAGAGAAAACCCAAGATCACTGTCTCAAGTCTAGAGGGATCCTGAAGTCACTGTAGCAACACGAAAGGGCTCTGTGTACCCCAAATCAACTCCAGATGAGAGCTTAGTCGCTGGCTTCGACTCAAGAGGAATACCAACTTTCCACAAGCACCTCAAGAGGAGGCTTCTCTCAGCTACAGGTATGTGAGAGGGACCTTGAGTTTGTGGCCTCAAGTGGAATGGACACCGAGATTCTCTGACTCGAAGTTAGGCCGGATATCCCTGCAGTGAATTGAATGCAGGCTCGTCTTGCATCTCCCAAGATGAAGGGATGTCTGAATCCCATGTGGAGACCACAGAGAAAGACCTAGTTCTCCGCCTCATCGCGACCGGAAGTCTCACATCCTTTGAAAACTCGAGAGGTCCGGGGAGATCAATGCTTCCAAAGGAGACGATGCCTGACTCCTCTTGAAAATGGATAGAAGTCCCAGGATCCGTGTGGGACGTGGAAAGGGACCCTGGGTCTCCCGCCTCACGTGGAGACGCGTCCCAATTGCCATGCCAAGACTCGAGGAGAATCCCGAGGTGTCCCTCGCACCTAGGCAGGAGTCCTGACATCGCTGAAGAAACACGTGTTTGGAAGGGACCTCCCCATCGTAACTCGAGAATATACCCCAGGTTCCGGTCGCAACTCGAGAAAAACCATGAGACTTCCCCCTCGCCGCGAGATGAGGCCCGATTCCCCTGCACTGAGTGCAGAGCAATTCCATGTTCCACATCAAACGTGAAAGGAGCCTTGATTTCCTTGATGGCACTCCAGAGAAAACCCAAGATCACTGTCTCAAGTCTAGAGGGATCGTGAGGTCACTGTAGCAAAACAAAAGGGCTCCGTGGACCCCAATTCAACTCGAGATGAGAGCTTAGTCCCTGGCTTCGACTCAAGAGGAATACCAACTTTCCACAAGCAACTCAAGAGGAGGCTTCTCTCAGCTACAGGTATGTGAGAGAGACACTGAGTTTGTGGCCTCAAGTGGAATGGACACCGAGATGCTCTGACTCGAAGTAAGGCAGGATATCCCTGCAGTGAATTGAATGCCGGCTCGTCTTGCATCTCCCAAGTCGAAGGGATGTCTGCATCCCCTGTGGAGACCACAGAGAAAGACCTAGTTCTCCGCCTCATCGCTGACGGAGGCCTCACATCCTTTGAAAACTCGAGAGGTCCCTGGAGATCAATGCTTACAAAGGAGACGATGCCTCACTCCTCTTGAAAATGGATAGGAGTCCCAGGATCCCTGTGGCACGTGGAAAGGGACCCTGGGTCTCCCGCCTCACGTGGAGACGCGTCCCAATTGCCATGCCAAGACTCGAGGAGAATCCCGAGGTGTCCCTCGCACCTAGGCAGGAGTCCTGACTCTGCTGAGCAAACACGTGTCTGGAAGGGGCCTCCCCGTCGTAACTTGAGAATATACCCCAGGTTCCGGCCGCAACTTGAGAAAAACCATGAGACATCCCTCTTGCCGCGAGATCAAGGCCGATTCCCCTGCACTGCGTGCAGAGCAATTCCGTGTTCCAAATCAAACGAGAAAAAAGCCTTGATTTCCTTGATGGCACTCCAGAGAAATCCCAAGATCACTGTCTCAAGTCTAGAGGGATCCTGAGGTCACTGTAGCAACACGAAAGGGCTCAGTGGACCCCAAATCAACTCGAGATGAGAGCTTAGTCCCTGGCTTCGACTCAAGAGGAATACCAACTTTCCACAAGCACCTCAAGAGGAGGCTTCTCTCAGCTACAGTTATGTGAGAGGGACCCTGATTTTGTGGCCTCAAGTGGAATGGACACCGAGATGCTCTGACTCGTGGTAAGGCCGAATATCCCTGCAGTGAATTGAATGCAGGCTCGTCTTGCATCTCCCAAGACGAAGGGATGTCTGAATCCCCTGTGGAGACCACAGAGAAAGACCTAGTTTTCCACCTCATCGCGACCGGAGGCCTCAAATCCTTTGAAAACTCGAGAGGTCCGCGGAGATCAATGCTTCCAAAGGAGAAGATGCCTGACTCCTCTTGAAAATGGATAGGAGTCCCAGGATCCGTGTGGCACGTGGAAAGGGACCCTGGGTCTCCCGCCTCACGTGGAGACGCGTCCCAATGTCAATGCCAAGATTCGAGGAGAATCCCGAGGTGTCCCTGGCACCTAGGCAGGCGTCCTGACGTCGCTGAACAAACACGTGTCTGGAAGGGCCCTCCCCGTAGTAACTTGAGAATGTACCCCAGGTTCCGGCCGCAACTCGAGAAAAATCATGAGACTTCCCCCTCGCCGCGAGATGAGGCCCGATTCCCCTGCACTGCGTGCAGAGCAATTCCGTGTTCCACATCAAACGTGAAAGGAGCCTTGATTTCCTTGATGGCACTCCAGAGAAAACCCAAGATCACTGTCTCAAGTCTAGAGAGATCCTGAGGTCACTGGAGCAACAGGAAAGGGCTCCATGGACCCTAAATCAACTAGAGATGAGAGCTTAGTCCCTGGCTTCGACTCAAGGGGAATACCAACTTTCCACAAGCACCTCAAGAGGAGGCTTGTCTCAGCTACAGGTATGTGAGAGGGACCCTGAGTTTGTGGCCTCAAGTAGAATGGACACCGAAATGCTCTGACTCGAAGTAAGGCCGGATATCCCTGCAGTGAATTGAATGCAGGCTCGTCTTGCATCTCCCAAGACGAAGGGGTGTCTGAATCCCTTGTGGAGACCACAGAGAAAGACCTAGTTCTCCGCCTCATCGCGACCGGAGGCCTCACATCCTTTGAAAACTCGAGAGGTCCGGGGAGATCAATGCTTCAAAAGGAGACGATGCCTGACTCTTCTTGAAAATGGATAGGAGTCTCAGGATCCCTTTGGCTCGTGGAAAGAGACACTGGGTCTCCCGCCTCACGTGGAGACCCGTCCCAATTGCCATGCCAAGACTCGACGAGTATCCCGAGGTGTCCCTCGCACCTAGGCAGGAGTCCTGACTTCGCTGAACAAACACGTGTCTGGAAGGGCCCTCCCCGTAGTAACTTTAGAATGTACACCAGGTTCCGGCCGCAACTCGAGAAAAACCATGAGACATCCCCCTCGCCGCGAGATGTGGTCCGGTTCCCCTGCACAGCGTGCAGAGCAATTCCGTGTTCCACATCAAACGTGAAAGAAGCCTTGATTTCCTTGATGGCACTCCAGAGAAAACCCAAGATCACTGTCTCAAGTCTAGAGGGATCCTGAGGTCACTGGAGCAACACGAAAGGGCTCCGTGGACCCTAAATCAACTCGAGATGAGAGCTTAGTCCCTGGCTTCAACTCAAGGGTCATACCAACTTTCCACAAGCACCTCAAGAGGAGGCTTCTCTCAGCTACAAGTATGTGAGAGGGACCCTGAGTTTGTGGCCTCAAGTGGAATTGACACGGAGATGCTCTGACTCGAAGTAAGGCCAGATATCCCTGCAGTGAATTGAATGCCGGCTCGTCTTGCATCTCCCAAGACGAAGGGATGTCTGAATCCCCTGTGGAGACAACAGAGAAGGAACTAGTTCTCTGCCTCATCGCGACCGGAGGCCTCACATCCTTTGAAAACTCGAGAGGTCCGCGGAGATCAATACTTCCAAAGGAGACGATGCCTGACTCCTCTTGAAAATGAATAGGAATCCCAGGATCCTGTGGCACGTGGAAAGAGACACTGGGTCTACCGCCTCATGTGGAGACGCGTCCCAATTGCCATGCCAAGCCTCGGGGAGAATACCGAGTTGTCCATCGAACCTAGGCCTGGGTTTTGACGTCGATGAGAAAAGGCGTGTCTGGAAGGGCACCCCAGTCGTAACTCGAGCATATACCCCAGATTCCGGCCGCAACTCGAGAAAAACCATGAGACTTCCCCCTCGCCCCGAGATGAGGCCCGATTCCGTGCACTGGGTGCAGAGCAATTCCGTGTCCACATCAAATGTGAACGGAGCCTTGATTTCCTTGATGGCACTCCAGAGAAAACAAAAGATCACTGTCTCAAGTCTAGAGGGATCCTGAGGTCACTGGAGCAACACGACAGGGCTCCGTGGACCCCAAATCTACTCGAGATGAGAGCTTAGTCCCTGGCTTCGACTCAAGAGGAATGCCAACTCTCCAAAAGCACCTCAAGAGGAGTCTTCTCTCAGCCACAGGTATGTGACAGGGACCCTGAGTTTGTGCCCTCATGTGGAATGGACAACGAGATGCACTGATTCGAAGTAAGGCCGGAGATCCCAGCAGTGAATTGAATGCAGGCTCGTCTTGCATCTCCCAAGACGAAGGGATGTCTGAATCCCCTGTGGAGACCACAGAGAAAGACCTAGTTCTCCGCCTCATCGGGACCGGAGGCCTCACATCCTTTGAAAACTCGAGAGGTCCGCAGAGATCAATGCTTCCAAAGGAGACGATGCCTGACTCCTCTTGAAAATGGATAGGAGTCCCAGGATCCCTGTGGCACGTGGAAAGGGACCCTGGGTCTCCCGCCTCACGTGGAGACGCGTCCCAATTGCCATGCCAAGACTCGAGGAGGATACCGAGGTGTCCCTCGCACCTAGGCAGGAGTCCTGACGTCGCTGAACAAACACGTGTCTGGAAGGGCCCTCCCCGTCGTAACTCGAGAATATACCGCAGGTTCCGGCCGCAACTCGAGAAAAACCATGAGACGTCCCCCTCGGCGCGAAATGAGGCCCGATTCCCCTGCACTGCATGCAGAGCAATTCCGTGTTCCACATCAAACGTGAAAGGAGCCTTGATTTCCTTGATGGCACTCCAGAGAAAACCCAAGATCCCTGTCTCAAATCTAGAGGGATCCTGAGGTCACTGGAGCAACAGGAAAGGGCTCCGTGGACCCCAAATCAACTCGAGATAAGAGCTTAGTCCCTGGCTTCGACTCAAGTGGAATACCAACTTTCCACAAGCACCTCAAGAGGAGGCTTCTCTCAGCTACAGGTATGTGAGAGGGACCCTGAGTTTGTGGCCTCAAGTCGAATGGACACCGAGATGCTCTGACTCGAAGTAAGGCCAGATATCCCTGCAGTGAATTAAATGCAGGCTCGTCTTCCATCTCCCAAGACGAAGGGATGTCTGAATCACTTGTGGAGACCACAGAGAAAGACCTAGTTCTCCGCCTCATCGAGACCGGAGGCCTCACATACTTTGAAAACTCGAGAGGTCCGTGGAGATCAATGCTTCCAAAGAGACGATGCCTGACTCCCCTCGAAAATGGATAGGAGTCCCAGGATCACTGTGGCACGTGAAAAGGGAACCTGGGTCTCCCGCCTCATGAAAGACGCATCCCAAATGCCATGCAAAGACTTTATTTTAATCCGAAGGTGTCCCTCGCACCTATCACGTGTCTGGAAGGGTCCTCCATGTCGTAACTCGAGAATATACTCCAGGTTTCCGCCGCAACTCGAGAAAAACCATGAGACTTCCCCCTCTTCGCGAGATGAGACCCGATTCCCCTGCACTGCGTGCAGAGCAATTCCGTGTTCCACATCAAACGTGAAAGGAGCCTTAATTTCCTTGATGGCACTCCAGAGAAAACCCAAGATCACTGTCTCAAGTCTAGAGGGATCCTGAGGTCATTGGAGCAACACGAAAGGGCTCCGTGGACCCCAAATCAACCCGAGATGAGAGCTTAGTCCCTGGCTTCGACTCAAGAGGAATACCAACTTTCCACAAGCACCTTAAGAGGAGGCTTCTCTCAGCTACAGGTATGTGAGAGGGACCATGGGTTTGTGGCCTCAAGTGGAATGGACACCGAGATGCTCTGACTTGAAGTAAGGCCAGATATCCCTACAGTGAATTGAATGCAGGCTCGTCTTGCATCTCCCAAGATGAAGGGATGTCTGAATCCCCTGTGGAGACAAAAGAGGAAGACCTAGTCCTCCGCCTCATCGCGACAAGAGGCCTCACATCCTTTGAAAATTCGAGAGGTCTGCGGAGATCAATGCTTCCAAAGGAGACGATGCCTGACTCCTCTTGAAAATGGATAGGAGTCCAAGGATCCCTGTCGCACGTGGAAAGGGACCCTGGGTCCCCGCCTCACATGGAGACGCGTCCCATTTGCCATGCCAAGACTCGAGGAGAATCCAGAGGTTCCCTCGCACCTAGACACGAGTCCTGACGTCGCTGAATAAACACGTGTATGGAAGGGCCCTCCCCGTCGTAACTCGAGAATATACCCCAGGTTCCGGCCGCAACTCGAGAAAAACCATGAGACTTCCCCCTCGCCGCGAGATGAGGCCCTTTTTCACTGCACTGTGTGCAGAGCAATTCCGTATCCCATATCAAACTTGAAATGAGGCTTGATTTCCTTGATGGCACTCCAGAGAAAAAGCAAGATCACTGTCTCAAGTCTAGAGGGATCCTGAGGTCACTGTAGAAACACGAAAGGGCTCCGTGGACCCCAAATCAACTCGAGATGAGAGCTTAGTCCCTGGCTTCGACTCAAGAGGAATACAAACTTCCCACAAGCACCTCAAGAGGAGGCTTCTCTCAGCTACAGGTACGTGAGAGGGACCCTGAGTTTGTGGCCTCAAGTGGAATGGACACCGAGATGCTCTGACTCGAAGTAAGGCCGTATATCCCTGCAGTGAATTGAATGCAGGCTCGTCTTGAATCTCCCAAGACGAAGGGATGTCTCAATCACCTGTGGAGACCACAGAGAAAGACCTAGTTCTCTGCCTCTTCGCGACCGGAGGCCTCGCATCCTTTGAAAATTGGAGAGGTCAGCGGAGATCAATGCTTCCAAAGGAGACGATGCCTGACTCCTCTTGAAAATGGATAGGAGTTCCAGGATCCCTCTGGCACTTGAAAGGGACCGTTGGTCTCCCTTCTCACGTGGAGACGCGTCCCAATTGCCATGCCGAGACTCGACGAGAATCCCGAGGTGTCCCTCGCACCTAGGCAGGAGTCCTGACATCGCTGAACAAACACGTATCTGGAAGGGCCCTCCCCGTTGTAACTCGAGAATATACCCCAGGTCCCCGCCGCAACTCGAGAAAAACCATGAGACTTCCCCCTCGCCTCGAGATGAGGCCCGATTCCCCTGCACTGCGTGCAGAGCAATTCCGTGTTCCACATCAAACGTGAAAGGAGCCTTGATTTCCTTGATGGCACTCCAGAGAAAACCCAAGATCACTGTCTCAAGTCTAGAGGGATCCTGAGGTCACTGTAGCAAGACGAAAGGGCTCCGTGGACCCCAAATCAACTCGAGATGAGAGCTTAGTCCCTGGCTTCGACTCAAGAGGAACACCAACTTTCCACAAGCACCTCAAGAGGAGGCTTCTCTCAGCTACAGGTATGTGAGTGGGACCCTGAGTTTGTGGCCTCAAGTGGAATGAACACCGAGATGCTCAGACTCGAAGTAAGGCCGGATATCCCTGCAGTGAATTGAATGCAGGCTCGTCATGCATCTCCAAGAAGAAGGGATGTCTGCATCCCCTGTGGAGACCAGAGAGAAAGACCTAGTTCTCCGCCTCATCGCGACTGGAGGCCTCACATCCTTTGAAAACTCGAGAGGTCCGCGGAGATCAATGCTTCCAAAGGAGACGATGCCTGACTCCTCTTGAAAATGGATAGGAGTCCCAGGATCCCTGTGGCACGTGGAAAGGGACACTGGGTCTCCCGCCTCACGTGGAGACGCGTCCCAATTGCCATGCCAAGACTCGAGGAGAATCCCGAGGTGTCCCTCGCACCTAGACAGGAGTCCTGACGTCGCTGAACAAACACGTGTCTGGAAGGGCCCTCCCCGTCGTAACTCGAGAATATACCCCAGGTTCCGGCCGCAACTCGAGAAAAAACAGGAGACTTCCCCCTTGCCGCGAGATGAAGCCCGATTCCCCTGCACTGCGTGCAGAGCAATTCCGTGTTCCACATCAAACGTGAAAGGAGCCTTGATTTCCTTGATGGCACTCCAGAGAAAACCCAAGATCACTGTCTCAAGTCTAGAGGGATCCTGAGGTCACTGGAGCAACACGAAAGGGCTCCTAGGACCCCAAATCAACTCGAGATGAGAGCTTAGTCCCTGGCTTCGACTCAAGAGGAATACCAACTCTCCAAAAGCACCTCAAGAGGAGGCTTCTCTCAGCTACAGGTATGTGAGAGGCACCCTGAGCTTGTGGCTGCAAGTGAAATGGACACCGAGATGCTCTGACTCGAAGTAAGGCCGGATATCCCTGCAGTTAATTGAGTGCAGGCTCGTCTTGCATCTCCCAAGACGAAGGTATGTCTGAATCCCCTGGGGAGACCACAGAGATGGACCTAGTTCTCCGCCTCATCGCGACCGGAGGCCTCACATCGTTTGAAAACTCGAGAGGTCCGCGGAGATCAATGTTTCCAAATTAGACGATGCCTGACTCCTCTTGAAAATGGATAGGAGTCCCAGGATGCCTGTGGCACGTGGAAAGGGACCCTGGGTCTCCCGCCTCACGTGTAGACGGGTCCCAATTGCCATGCCAAGACTCGAGGAGAACCCAGAGTTGTCCCTCGCACCTAGGCAGGAGTCCTGACGTCGCTGAACAAACACGTGTCTGGAAGGGCCATCCTCGATGTAACTCGAGAATATACCCCAGGTTCCGGCCGTAACTCGAGAAAAACCATGAGACTTCCCCCTCGCCAGGAGATGAGTCCCGATTCTGCTGCATTGCGTGCAGAGCAATTCCGTATCCCACATCAAACGTGAAAAGAGCCTTGATTTCCTTGATGGCACTCCAGAGAAAACCCAAGATCACTGTCTCAAGTCTAGAGGGATCCTGAGGTCACTGTAGCAACACGAAAGGGCTCTGTAGACACCAAATCAACTCGAGATGAGAGCTTAGTCCCTGGCTTCGACTCAAGAGGAATACCAACTTTCCACAAGCACCTCAAGAGGAGGCTTCTCTCAGCTACAGGTATGTGAGAGGGACCCTGAGTTTGTGGCCTCAAGTGGAATGGACACCGAGATGCTCTGACTCGAAGTAAGGCCGGATATCCCTGCAGTGAATTGAATGCAGGCTCATCTTGCATCTCCTAAGACGAAGGGATGTCTGAATCCCCTGTGGAGATGACAGAGATAGACCTAGTTCTCCGCCTCATCGCTACCAGAGGCCTCACATCCTTTGAAAACTCGAGAGGTCCAGGGAGATCAATGTTTCCAAATTAGACGATGCCTGACTACTCTTGAAAATGGATAGGAGTCCCAGGATCCCTGTGTCACGTGGAAAGGGACCCTGGGTCTCCCGCCTCACGTGGAGACGCGTCCCAATTGCCATGCCGAGACTCGACGAGAATCCCGAGGTGTCCCTCGCACCTAGGCAGGAGTCCTGACATCGCTGAACAAACACGTGTCTGGAATGGCCCTCCCTGTTATAACTTGAGAATATACCCCAGGTCCCGGCCGCAACTCGAGAAAAACCATGAGACTTCCCCCTTGCCGCCAGATGAAGCCCGATTCCCCTGCACTGCGTGCAGAGCAATTCCGTGTTCCACATCAAACGTGAAAGGAGCCTTGATTTCCTTGATGGCACTCCAGAGAAAACCCAAGATTACTCTCTCAAGTCTAGAGGGATCCTGAGGTCACTATAGCAACACGAAACGGCTCCTGGACCC
The DNA here is from genome assembly GCF_033118175.1 of Dama dama. Classification (NCBI taxonomy): domain Eukaryota; kingdom Metazoa; phylum Chordata; class Mammalia; order Artiodactyla; family Cervidae; genus Dama; species Dama dama. Next base: position 3,929,568 of record NC_083697.1, on the reverse strand, counting down.
CAAATCAACTCGAGATGAGAGCTTAATCCCTGGCTTCGACTCAAGAGGCATACCAACTTTCCACAAGCACCTCAAGAGGAGGTTTCTCTCAGCTACAGGTATGTGAGTGGGACCCTGAATTTTTGGCCTCAAGTGGAATGGACACCGAGATGCTCTGACTCGAAGTAAGGCCGAATATCTCTGCAGTGAATTGAATGCAGGCTCGTCTTCCATCTCCCAAGACGAAGGGATGTCTGAATCTCCTGTGGAGACCACTGAGAAAGACCTAGTTCTCCTCTTCATCGCGACCGGAGGCCTCACATCCTTTGAAAACTCAAGAGGTCCGCGGAGATCAATGCTTCCAAAGGAGACGATGCCTGACTCCTCTTGAAAATGGATAGGAGTCCCAGGATCCCTATGGCACGTGGAAAGGGACCCTGGGTCTCCCGCCTCACGTGGAGACACGTGCCAATTGCCATGGCAAGACTCGAGGAGAATCCAGAGGTGCCCCTCGCAGCTAGGCATTAGTCCTGACGTCGCTGAAAAACACGTGTCTGGAAGGGCCCTTTCCGTCTTAACTCGAGAATATACCCTAGGTTCTGGCCGCAACTCAAGAAAAACCATGAGACTTCCCCCTCGCCGCGAGATGAGTCCCGATTCCCCTGCACTGCGTGCAGAGCAATTCCGTATCCCACATCAAACGTGAAAGGAGCCTTGATATCTTTGATGCCCCTCCAGAGAAAACCCAAGATAACTTTCTCAAGTCTAGAGGGATCCTGAGGTCACTGTAGCAACACGAAAGGGCTCCGTGGACCCCAAACAACTCGAGATGAGAGCTTAGTCCCTGGTTTCGACTCAAGAGGAATACCAACTTTCCACAAGCACCTCAAGATGAGGCTTCTCACAGCTACAGGTATGTGAGAGGGACCCTGAGTTTTTGGCCTCAAGTGGAATGGACACCGAGATGCTCTGACTCGAAGTAAGGCCGGATATCCCTGCAGTGAATTGAATGCAGGCTCATCTTGCATCTCCCAAGACGAAGGGATGTCTGCATCCCCTGTGGAGACCACAGAGAAAGACCTAGTTCTCCGCCTCATCGCGACCGAAGGCCTCACATCCTTTGAAAACTCGAGAGGTCCGCGGAGATCAATGCTTCCAAAGGAGACGATGCCTGACTACTCTTGAAAATGGATAGGAGTCCCAGGATCCGTGTGGCACGTGGAAAGGGACCCTGGGTCTCCCGCCTGACGTGGAGACGCATCCCAATTGCCATGTCAAGACTCGAGGAAAATCCAGAGGTGTCCCTCGCACCTAGGCAGGAGTCCTGACATCGCTCAACAAACACTTGACTGGAAGGGCTCTCCCCATCGTAAGTCGAGAATATACCCCAGGTTCCGGCCGCAACTCGAGAAAAACCATGCGACTTCCCCCTCGCCGAGAGATGAGGCCTGATTCCCCTGCACTGCGTGCAGAGCAATTCCGTGTTCCACATCAAACGTGAAAGGAACCTTGATTTCCATGATGGCACTCCAGAGAAAACCCAAGATCACTGTCTCAAGTCTAGAGGGATCCTGAGGTCACTGTAGCAACACGAAAGGGCTCCGTGGACCCCAAATCAACTCGAGATGAGAGCTTAGTCCCTGTCTTCGACTCAAGAGGAATACCAAGTTTCCACAAGCACCTCAAGAAGAGGCTTCTCTCAGCTACATGGATGTGAGAGGTACCCTGATTTTGTGGCCTCAAGTGGAATGGACACCGAGATGGTCTGACTCGAAGTAAGGCCGGATATCCCTGCAGTGAATTGAATGCAGGCTCGTCTTGCATCTCCCAAGACGAAGGGATGTCTGAATGCCCTGTGGAGACCACAGAGAAAGACCTAGTCCTCCGCCTCAACGCGACCGGAGGCCTCACATCCTTTGAAAACTCGAGAGGTCCACGGAGATCAATGCTTCCAAAGGAGACGATGCCTGACTCCTCTTGAAAATGGATAGGAGTCCCAGGATCCCTGTGGCACGTGGAAAGGGACCCTGGGTCTCCCGCTTCACGTGGAGACGCGTCCCAATTGCCATGACAAGATTCGAGGAGAATCCCTAGGTGTCCCTCGCACCTAGGCAGTAGTCCTGACGTCGCTGAACAAACACGTGTCTGGAAGGGCCCTCCCCGTCGTAACTCGAGAATATACCCCAGGTTCCGGCCGCAACTTGAGGAAAACCATGAGACATCCCCCTTGCCGCGAGATGAGGCCCGATTCCCCTGCACTGCGTGCAGTACAATTCCGTGTTCCACATCAAACGTGAAAGGAGCCATGATTTCCTTGATGGCACTTCAGAGAAAACCCAAGATCACTGTCTCAAGTCTAGAGGGATCCTGAGGTCACTGGAGCAACACGAAATTTCCCCTAAGACCCCAAATCAACTCTAGATGAGAGCTTAGTCCCCGGCTTCGACTCAAGAGGAATTCCAACTTTCCACAAGCACCTCAAGAGGAGGCTTCTCTCAGCTACAGTTATGTGAGAGGGACCCTGATTTTGTGGCCTCAAGTGGAATGGACACCGAGATGCTCTGACTCGAGGTAAGGCCGAATATCCCTGCAGTGAATTGAATGCAGGCTCGGCTTGCATCTCCCAAGACGAAGGGATGTCTGAATCCCCTGTGGAGACCACAGAGAAAGACCTAGTTCTCCACCTCATCGCGACCGGAGGCCTCACATCCTTTGAAAACTCGAGAGGTCCGCGGAGATCAATGCTTCCAAAGGAGATCATGCCTGACTCCTCTTGAAAATGGATAGGAGTCCCAGCATCTGTGTGGCACGTGGAAAGGGACCCTGGGTCTCGCGCCTCACGTGGAGACGCGTCCCAATGGCAATGCCAAGACTCGAGGAGAATCCCGAGGTGTCCCTGGCACCTAGGCAGGAGTCCTGACATCGCTGAACAAACACGTGTCTGGAAGGGCCCTCCCCGTCTTAACTCGAGAATATACCCCAGGTTCCGGCCGCAACTCGAGAAAAACCATGAGACTTCACACTCGCTGTGAGGTGAGGCCCGATTCCCCTGCACTGCGTGCACAGCAATTCCGTGTTCCACATCAAACGAGAAAAAAGCCTTGATTTCCTTGATGGCACTCCAGAGAAAACCCAAGATCACTGTCTCAAGTCTAGAGGGATCCTGAAGTCACTGTAGCAACACGAAAGGGCTCTGTGTACCCCAAATGAACTCCAGATGAGAGCTTAGTCCCTGGCTTCGACTCAAGAGGAATACCAACTTTCCACAAGTACCTCAAGAGGAGGCTTCTCTCAGCTACAGGTATGTGAGAGGGACCTTGAGTTTGTGGACACAAGTGGAATGGACACCGATAAGCTCTGACTCGAAGTTAGGCCGGATATCCCTGCAGTGAATTGAATGCAGGCTCGTCTTGCATCTCCCAAGACGAAGGGATGTCTGAATCCCATGTGGAGACCACAGAGAAAGACCTAGTTCTCCGCCTCATCGCGACCGGAAGTCTCACATCCTTTGAAAACTCGAGAGGTCCGGGGAGATCAATGCTTCCAAAGGAGACGATGCCTGACTCCTCTTGAAAATGGATAGAAGTCCCAGGATCCGTGTGGGACGTGGAAAGGGACCCTGGGTCTCCCGCCTCACGTGGAGACGCGTCCAATTGCCATGCCAAGACTCGAGGAGAATCCCGAGGTGTCCCTCGCACCTAGGCAGGAGTCCTGACGTCGCTGAAGAAACACGTGTTTGGAAGGGACCTCCCCATCGTAACTCGAGAATATACCGCAGGTTCCGGTCGCAACTCGAGAAAAACCATGAGACTTCCCCCTCGCCGCGAGATGAGGCCTGATTCCCCTGCACTGCGTGCAGAGCAATTCCATGTTCCACATCAAACGTGAAAGGAGCCTTGATTTCCTTGATGGCACTCCAGAGAAAACCCAAGATCACTGTCTCAAGTCTAGAGGGATCGTGAGGTCACTGTAGCAAAACAAAAGGGCTCCGTGGACCCCAATTCAACTCGAGATGAGAGCTTAGTCCCTGGCTTTGACACAAGAGGAATACCAACTTTCCACAAGCACCTCAAGAGGAGGCTTCTCTCAGCTACAGGTATGTGAGAGGGACCCTGAGTTTGTGGCCTCAAGTGGAATGGACACCGAGATGCTCTGACTCGAAGTAAGGCCGGATATCCCTGCAGTGAATTGAATGCAGGCACGTCTTGCATCTCCCAAGACGAAGGGATGTCTGAATCCCCTGTGGAGACAACAGAGAAGGAACTAGTTCTCTGCCTCATCGCGACCGGAGGCCTCACATCCTTTGAAAACTCGAGAGGTCCGCGGAGATCAATACTTCCAAAGGAGACGATGCCTGACTCCTCTTGAAAATGAATAGGAATCCCAGGATCCTGTTTCACGTGGAAAAAGACACTGGGTCTACCGCCTCACGTGGAGACGCGTCCCAATTGCCATGCCAAGCGTCGGGGAGAATACCGAGTTGTCCATCGAACCTAGGCCTGGGTTTTGACGTCGATGAGCAAAGGCGTGTCTCGAAGGGCACCCCAGTCGTAACTCGAGCATATACCCCAGATTCCGGCCGCAACTCGAGAAAAACCATGAGACTTCCCCCTCGCCCCGAGATGAGGCCCGATTCCGTGCACTGCGTGCAGAGCAATTCCGTGTCCACATCAAATGTGAACGGAGCCTTGATTTCCTTGATGGCACTCCAGAGAAACCCCAAGATCACTGTCTCAAGTCTAGAGGGATCCTGAGGTCACTGGAGCAACACGAAAGGGCTCCGTGGAAACCAAGTAAACTCGAGATGAGAGCTTAGTCCCTGGCTTCGATTCAAGAGGAATACCAACTTTCCACAAGCACCTCAAGAGGAGGTTTCTCTCAGCTACAGGTATGTGAGAGGGACCCTGAGTTTTTGGCCTCAAGTGGAATGGACACCGGGATGCTCGGACTCGAAGTAAGGCCGGATATCTCTGCAGTGAATTGAAAGCAGGCTCGTCTTGCATCTCCCAAGACGAAGGGATGTCTGAATCCCCTGTGGAGACCACAGAGAAAGACCTAGTTCTCCACCTCATCGCGACCGGAGGCCTCACATCCTTTGAAAACTGGAGAGGTCCGCGGAGATCAATGCTTCCAAAGGAGAAGATGCCTGACTCTTCTTGAAAATGGATAGGAGTCCCAGGATCCCTGTGGCACGTGGAAAGGGACACTGGGTCTCCCGCCTCACGTGGAGACGCGTCCCAATGGCAATGCCAAGACTCGAGGAGAATCCCGAGGTGTCCCTGGCACCTAGGCAGGCGTCCTGACGTCGCTGAACAAACACGTGTCTGGAAGGGCCCTCCCCGTAGTAACTTGAGAATGTACCCCAGTTTCCGGCCGCAACTCGAGAAAAATCATGAGACTTCCCCCTCGCCGCGAGATGAGGCCCGATTCCCCAGCACTGCGTGCAGAGCAATTCCGTGTTCCACATCAAACGTGAAAGGAGCCTTGATTTCCTTGATGGCACTCCAGAGAAAACCCAAGATCACTGTCTCAAGTCTAGAGAGATCCTGAGGTCACTGGAGCAACAGGAAAGGGCTCCATGGACCCTAAATCAACTCGAGATGAGAGCTTAGTCCCTGGCTTCGACTCAAGGGGAATACCAACTTTCCACAAGCACCTCAAGAGGAGGCTTGTCTCAGCTACAGGTATGTGAGAGGGACCCTGAGTTTGTGGCCTCAAGTAGAATGGACACCGAAATGCTCTGACTCGAAGTAAGGCCGGATATCCCTGCAGTGAATAGAATGCAGGCTCGTCTTGCATCTCCCAAGACGAAGGGGTGTCTGAATCCCTTGTGGAGACCACAGAGAAAGACCTAGTTCTCCGCCTCATCGCGACCGGAGGCCTCACATCCTTTGAAAACTCGAGAGGTCCGGGGAGATCAATGCTTCAAAAGGAGACGATGCCTGACTCTTCTTGAAAATGGATAGGAGTCTCAGGATCCATTTGGCACGTGGAAAGAGACACTGGGTCTTCCGCCTCACGGGGAGACCCGTCCCAATTGCCATGCCAAGACTCGACGAGTATCCCGAGGTGTCCCTCGCACCTAGGCAGGAGTCCTGACTTCGCTGAACAAACACGTGTCTGGAAGGGCCCTCCCCGTAGTAACTTTAGAATGTACACCAGGTTCCGGCCGCAACTCGAGAAAAACCATGAGACATCCCCCTCGCCGCGAGATGTGGTCCAGTTCCCCTGCATAGCGTGCAGAGCAATTCCGTGTTCCACATCAAACGTGAAAGGAGCCTTGATTTCCTTGATGGCACTCCAGAGAAAACCCAAGATCACTGTCTCAAGTCTAGAGGGATCCTGAGGTCACTGGACCAACAGGAAAGGGCTCCGTGGACCCCAAATCAACTCGAGATGAGAGCTTAGTCCCTGGCTTCGACTCAAGAAGAATACCAACTTTCCACAAGCACCTCAAGAGGAGGCTTCTCTCAGCTACAGGTATGTGAGAGGGACCCTGAGTTTGTGGCCTCAAGTGGAATGGACACAGAGATTCTCTGACTCGAAGTAAGGCCGGATATCCCTGCAGTGAATTGAATGCAGGCTTGTCTTGCATCTCCCAAGACGTAGGGATGTCTGAATCCCCTGTGGAGACCACAGAGAAAGACCTAGTTCTCCGCCTCATCGTGACCGGAGTCCTCACATCCTTTCAAAACTGGAGAGGGCCGAGGAGATCAATGCTTCCAAAGGAAACGATGCCTGACTCCTCTTGAAAATGGATAGGAGTCCCAGGACCCTGTGGCACGTGGAAAGGGACACTGGGTCTCCCGCCTCACCTGGAGACGCGTCCCAATTCCTATGCCAAGCCGCGGGGAGAATACCGAGGTGTCCATCAAACCTAGGCAGGAGTCCTGACGTCGCTGAAGAAACACATCTCTGGAAGGGCCCTCCCCGTCGTAACTCGAGAATATACCCCAGGTTCCGGCCGCAACTCGAGAAAAAATTTGAGACTTCCCCCTCGCCACGAGATGAGGCCCGATTCCCCTGCACTGCGTGCAGAGCAATTCCGTGTTCCACATCAAACATGAAAGGAGCCTTGATTTCCTTGATGGCACTTCAGAGAAACCCCAAGATCACTGTCTCAAGTCTAGAGGGATCCTGAGGTCACTGGAGCAACACGAAAGGGCTCCGTGGAAACCAAGTAAACTCGAGATGAGATCTTAGTCCCTGGCTTCGATTCAAGAGGAATACCAACTTTCCACAAGCACCTCAAGAGGAGGCTTCTCTCAGCTACAGGTATGTGAGTGGGACCCTGAGTTTTTGGCCTCAAGTGGAATGGACACCGGGATGCTCGGACTCGAAGTAAGGCCGGATATCTCTGCAGTGAATTGAAAGCATGCTCGTCTTTCATCTCCCAAGATGAAGGGATGTCTGAATCCCCTGTGGAGACCACAGAGAAAGAACTATTTCTCCACCTCATCGCGACCAAAGGCCTCACATCCTTTGAAAATTCGAGAGGTCCGCGGAGATCAATGCTTCCAAAGGAGAAGATGCCTGACTCCTCTTGAAAATAGATAGGAGTCCCAGGATCCCTGTGGCACGTGGAAAGGGACCCTAGGTCTCCCGCCTCACGTGGAGACGCGTCCCAATTGCCATGCCAAGCCTTGGGGAGATACCGAGGTGTCCATCGAACGTAGGCATTGGTTCTGACGTCGCTGAACAAACACGTGTCTGGAAGGGCCCTCCCCGTCGTAACTCGAGAATATACCCCAGGTTCCGGCCGCAACTCGAGAAAAACCATGAGACTGCCCCCTCGCTGCGAGATGAGTCCCGATTCCCCTACACTGCGTGCAGAGCAATTCCGTGTTCCACATCAAATGTGAACGGAGCCTTGATTTCCTTGATGGCACTCCAGAGAAAACCCAAGATCACTGTCTCAAGTCTAGAGGGATCCTGAGGTCACTGGAGCAACACGAAAGGGCTCCGTGGACCCCAAATCAACTCGAGATGAGAGCTTAGTCCCTGGCTTCAACTAAAGAGGAATACCAACTTTCCACCAGCACCTCAAGAGGAGGCTTCTCTCAGCTACAGGTATCTGAGAGAAACCCTGAGTTTGTGGCCTCAAGTGGAATGGACACTGAGATGCTCTGACGCGAAGTAAGGCCTGATATCCCAACAGTGAATTGAATGCAGGCTCGTCTTGCATCTCCCAAGACGAAGGGATGTCTGAATCCCCTGTGGAGACCACAGAGAAAGACCTAGTTCTCCGCCTCATCGCGACCGCAGTCCTCACATCCTTTGAAACCTCGAGAGATCCACGGATATCAATGCTTCCAAAGGAGACGATGCCTGACTCCTCTTGAAAATGGATAGGAGTCCCTAGATCCCTGTGGCACGTGGAAAGGGACCCTGGGTCTCCCGCCTCATGTGGAGACGCGTCCCAATTGCAATGCCAAGACTCGAGGAGAATCCCGAGGTGTCCCTCGCACCTAGGCAGGAGTCCTGACGTCGCTGAACAAACACGTGTTTGGAAGGGCCCTCCCGGTCGTAACTCGAGAATATACCCCAGGTTCCGGCCGCAACTCGAGAAAAACCATGAGACATCCCCCTCGCCGCGAGATGTGGTCCGGTTCCCCTGCACAGCGTGCAGAGCAATTCCGTGTTCCACATCAAACGTGAAAGGAGCCTTGATTTCCTTGATGGCACTCCAGAGAAAACCCAAGATCACTGTCTCAAGTCTAGAGGGATCCTGAGGTCACTGGAGCAACAGGAAAGGGCTCCGTGGACCCTAAATCAACTCGAGATGAGAACTTAGTCCCTGGCTTCGACTCAAGGTTCATACCAACTTTCCACAAGCACCTCAAGAGGAGGCTTCTCTCAGCTACAAGTATGTGAGAGGGACCCTGAGTTTGTGGCCTCAAGTGGAATTGACACGGAGATGCTCTGACTCGAAGTAAGGCCAGATATCCCTGCAGTGAATTGAATGCAGGCTCGCCTTGCATCTCGCAAGACGAAGGGATGTCTGAATCCCCTGTGGAGACTACAGAGAAAGACCTAGTTCTCCGCCTCATCGCGACCGGAGGCCTCACATCCTTTGAAAACCCGAGAGGTCCGCGGAGATCAATGCTTCCAAAGGAGACGATGCCTGACTCCTCTTGAAAATGGATAGGAGTCCCAGGATCCCTGTGGCACGTGGAAAGGGACCCTGAGTCTCCTGCCTCACGTGGAGACGCCTCTCAATTGCCATGCCAAGACTCGAGGAGAATCCCGAGGTGTCCATCCCACCTAGGCAGGAATGCTGACGTCGCTGAACAAACACGTGTCTGGAAGGGCCCTCCCCGTAGTAACTCGAGAATATACCCCAGGTTCCGGCCGCAACTCGAGAAAAACCATGAGAATTCCCCCTCGCCGCGAGATGAGGCCGGATTCCCCTGCACAGTGTGCAGAGCAATTCCGTGTTCCACATCAAACGTGAAAGGAGCCTTGATTTCCTTGATGGCACTCCAGAGAAACCCCAAGATCACTGTCTCAAGTCTAGAGGGATCCTGAGGTCACTGGAGCAACAGGAAATGGCTCCGTGGACCCCAAATCAACTCGAGATGAGAGGTTAGTCCCTGGCTTCGACTCAAGAGGAATACCAACTTTCCACAAGCACCTCAAGAGGAGGCTTCTCTCAGCTACAGGTATGTGAGAGGGACCCTGAGTTTGTGGCGTCAAGTGGAATGGACACCGAGATGCTCTGACTCGAATTAAGGCCGGATATCCCTGCAGTGAATTGAATGCAGGCTCGTCTTGCATCTCCCAAGACGAAGGGATGTCTGAATCCCCTGTGGAGACAACAGAGAAGTAACTAGTTCTCCGCCTCATCGCGGCCAGAGGCCTCACATTCTTTGAAAAGTCTAGAGGTCCGCGGAGATCAATGCTTCCAAAGGAGACGATGCCTGACTCCTCTTGAAAATGGATAGGAGTTCCAGGACTCCTGTGGAACTTGGAAAGGGACCCTTGGTCTCCCGCCTCACGTGGAGACGCGTCCCAATTGCCATGCCAAGACTCAAAGAGAATACCGATGTGCCCCTAGAACCTAGTCAGGAGTCCTGACGTCGCTGAACAAACACGTGTCTGGAAGGGCCCTTCCCTTATAACTCGAGAATATATCCCAGGGTCCGTCCACAACTCAAGAAAAACCATGAGACATCCCCCTCGCCCCGAGATGAGGCCCGATTCCGTGCACTGCGTGCAGAGCAATACTGTGTTCCACATCAAATGTGAACGGAGCCTTGATTTCCTTGATGGCACTCCAGAGAAAACCCAAGATCACTGTCTCAAGTCTAGAGCGATCCTGAGGTAACTGGAGCAATAAGAAAATGCTCCGTGGACCCCAAATCAACTCGAGATGAGAGCTTAGTCCCTGGCTTCGACTCAAGAGGAATACCAACTTTCCACAAGCACCTCAAGAGGAGGCTTCTCTCAGCTACAGGTATGTGAGAGGGAAACTGAGGTTCTGGCCTCAAGTGGAATGGACACCGAGATGCTCTGACTCAAAGTAAGGCCGGATATCCCTGCAGTGAATTGAATGCAGGCTCGTCTTGCATCTCCCAAGACGAAGGGATGTCTGAATCCCCTGTGGAGACGACAGCAAAAGACCTAGTCCTCCGCCTCATCGCGACCGGAGGCCTCACATCCTTTGAAAACTCGAGCGGTCCGCGCAGATCAATGCTTCCAAAGGAGACGATGCCTGACACCTCTTGAAATGGATAGGAGTCCCAGGATCCCAGTGGCACGTGGAGGGATCCTGGGACTCCCGCCTCACGTGGAGACGCGTCCCAATTGCCATGCCAAGACTCGAGGAGAATCCCGAGTTGTCCCTCGCACCTAGGCAGGAGTCCTCACGTGGCTGAACAAACACGTGTCTGGAAGGGTCCTCCCCGTCGCAACTCGAGAATATACCCCAGGTTCCAGCGCAACTCGAGAAAAACCTTGAGCCTTCCCCCTCGCCGTGAGATGAGGCCCGATTCCCCTGCACTGCGTGCAGAGCAGTTCCGTGTTCCACATCAAACGTGAAAGGAGCCTTGATTTCCTTGATGGCACTCCAGAGAAAACCCAAGATCACTGTCTCAAGTCTAGAGGGATCCTGAGGTCACTGTAGCAACACGAAAGGGCTCCGTGGACCCCAAATCAACTAGAGATGAGAGCTTCGTCCCTGGCTTCGACTCAAGAGGAATAGCACCTTTCCACAAGCACCTCAAGAGGAGGCTTCTCTCAGCTACAGGTATGTGAGAGGGACCCTGAGTTTGTGGCCTCAAGTGGAATGGACACCGAGATGCTCTGACTCGAAGTAAGGCCGGATATCCCTGCAGTGAAGTGAATGCAGGCTCGTCTTGCGTCTCCCAAGACGAAGGGATGTCTGAATCCCCTGTGGAGACCACAGAGAAAGACCTAGTAGTCCGCCTCATCACGACCGGAGGCATCACATCCTTTGAAAACTCGAGAGGTCCGCGGAGATCAATGCTTCCAAAGGAGACGATGCCTGACTCCTCTTGAAAATGGATAGGGGTCCCAGGATCCCTGTGGCACGTGGAAAGGGACCCTGGGTCTCCCGCCTCACGTGGAGAGGCGTCCCAATTGCCATGCCAAGACTCGAGGAGATTCCCGAGTTGTGCCTCGCACCTAGGCAGGAGTCCTGACGTCGCTGAACAAACACGTGTCTGGAAGGGCCCTCCCCGTCGTAACTCGAGAACATACCCCAGGTTCCGGCCGCAACTCGACAAAAACCATGAGAATTCCCCCTCGCCGCGAGATGAGGCCCGATTCCCCTGCACTGCGTGCAGAGCAATTCCGTGTTCCACATCAAACGTGAAAGGAGCCTTGATTTCCGTGATGGCACTCCAGAGAAAAGCCAAGATCACTGTCTCAAGTCTAGAGGGATCCTGAGGTCACTGTAGCAACACGAAAGAGCTCCGTGGACCCCAAATCAACTCGAGATGAGAGCTTACTCCCTGGCTTCGACTCAAGAGGAATACCAACTTTCCACAAGCACCTCAAGATGAGGTTTCTCTCAGCTACATTTATGTGAGAGGGACCCTGAGTGTGTGGCCTCAAATGTAATGGACACCGAGATGCACTGATTCGAATATAGGCCGGATATCCCTGCAGTGAATTGAATGCAGGCTCGTCCTGCATCTCCTAAGAAGAAGGGATGTATGAATCCCCTGTGGAGACCATAGAGAAAGACATTGTTCTCCGCCTCATCGCGACGTGAGTCCTCACATCCTTTGAGAACTCGAGAGGTCCGCGGAGATCAATGCTTCCAAAGGAGACGATCCCTGACTCTCTTGAAAATGGATAGGAGTCCCAGGATCCCTGTGGCACGTGGAAAGGGACCCTGGGTCTCCCGCTTCACGTGGAGACGCGTCCCAATTGCCATGCCAAGACTCGAGGAGAATCCCGAGGTGTCCCTCACACCTAGGCAGGAGTCCTGACGTCGCTGAACAAACACGTGTCTGGAACGGACCTCCCCGTCGTAACTCGAGAATATACCCCAGGTTCCGGCCGCAACTCGAGAAAAACCATGAGACTTCCCCCTCGCCGCGAGATGAGGCCCGATTCCCCTGCACTGCGTGCAGAGAAATTCCGTGTTCCACATCAAACGTGAAAGGAGCCTTGATTTCCTTGATGGCACTCCAGAGAAAAAACGAGATCACTGTCTCAAGTCTAGAGGGATCCTGAGGTCACTGTAGCAACACGAAATGGGTCCATGGACCCCAAATCAACTCGTGATGAGAGCTTAGTCACTGGCTTCGACTCTAGAGGAATAGCAACTTTCCACAAGCACCTCAAGAGGAGGCTTCTCTCAGATAAAGTTATGTGAGAGGGCCCTGAGTTGGGGATTCAAATGGAATTGACACCGAGAAGCTCTGACTCGAAGTAAGGCTGGATATCCCTGCAGTGAATTGAATGCAGGCTCATCTTGCATCTCCCAAGACGAAGGAATGTCTGAATGCCCTGTGGAGACCACAGAGAAAGACCTAGATCTCCGCCTCATCGCGACAGGAGGCCTCACATCCTTTGAAAACTTGAGAGGTCCGCGGAGGTCAATGCTTCCAAAGGAGACTATGCCTGACTCCTCTTGAAAATGGATAGGAGTCCCAGGATCCGCGTGGCACCTGGAAAGGGACCCTGGGTCTCCCGCCTCACGTGGAGACGCGTCCCAATTGCCATGCCAAGACTCGAGGATAATCCCGAGTTGTCCCTCACACCTAGGCAGGAGTCCTGACGTCGCCGAGCAAACACGTGTCTGGAAGGGCCCTCCCCGTCGTAACTCGAGAATATACCCCGCGTTCCTGCCGCAACTCGAGAAAAACCATGAGACTTCCCCCTCGCCACGAGATGAGGCCCGATTTACCTGCACTGCATGCAGAGCAATTCTGTGTTCCACATCAAACGTGAAAGGAGCCTTGATTTCCTTGATGGCACTCCAGAGAAAAGCCAAGATCACTGTCTCAAGTCTAGAGGGATCCTGAGGTCACTGTAGCAACAAGAAATGTCTCCGTGGACCCCAAATCAACTCGAGATGAGAGCTTAGTCCCTGGCTTCGATTCAAGAGGAATACCAACTTTCCAAATGCACCTCAAAAAGCGGTTTCTGTCAGCTACAGGTATGTGCGAGGGACCCTGAGTTTGTGGCCTCAAGTAGAATGGACACCGAGATGCTCTGACTCGAAGTAAGGCCGGATATCCCTGCAGTGAATTGAATGCAGGCTCGTCTTGCATCTCCCAAGACGAAGGGTTGCCTGAATCCCCTGTGGAGACCACAGAGAAAGACCTAGCCCTCCGCCTCCTCGCGACCGGAGGCCTCATATCCTTTGAAAACTCGAGAGGTCCGCTGAGATCAATTCTTCCGAAGGAGACGATGCCTGACTCCTCTTGACAATGGATAGGAGTCCCAGGATATCTATGACACGTGGAAAGGGACCCTGGGTCTCCCGCCTCACGTGGAGACGCGTCCCAATTGCCATGCCAAGACTCGAGGAGAATCCCGAGGTGTCCCTCGCCCCTAGGCAGGAGTCCTGAAGTCGCTGAACAACACGTGTCTGGAAGGGCCCTCCCCATCGTAACTCGAGAATATACCTCAGGTTCCGGCCGCAACTCGAGAAAAACCATGAGACTTCCCCCTCGCCGCAAGATGAGGCCCGATTCCCCTGCACTGCGTGGAGAGCAATTCCGTGTTCCACATCAAACGTGAAAGGAGCCTTGATTTCCTTGATGGCACTCCAGAGAAAACCCAAGATCAATGTCTCAAGTCTAGAGGGATCCTGAGGTCACTGGAGCAACACGAAAGTGCTCCGTGGACCCCAAATCTACTCGAGATAAGAGCTTAGTCCCTGGCTTCGACTCAAGAGGAATACCAACTTTCCACAAGCACCTCAAGAGGAGGCTTCTCTCAGCTACAGGTATGTGAGAGAGACCCTGAGTTTGTGGCCTCAAGTGGAATGGACACCGAGATGCTCTGACTCGAAGTCAGGCCGGATATCGCTGCAGTGAGTTGAATGCAGGCTCGTCTTGCATCTCCCAAGACGAAGGGATGTCTGAATCCCCTGTGGAGACCACAGAGAAAGACCTAGTCCTCCGCCTCATCGCGACCGGAGGCCTCACATCCTTTGAAAACTCGAGCGGTCCGCGCAGATCAATGCTTCCAAAGGAGACGATGCCTGACACCTCTTGAAATGGATAGGAGTCCCAGGATCCCTGTGGCACGTGGAGGCATCCTGGGTCTCCCGCCTCACGTGGAGACGCGTCCCAATTGCCATGCCAAGACTCGAGGAGAATCCCGAGTTGTCCCTCGCACCTAGGCAGGAGTCCTCACGTGGCTGAACAAACACGTGTCTGGAAGGGTCCTCCCCGTCGCAACTAGAGAATATACCGCAGGTTCCAGCGCAACTCGAGAAAAACCTTGAGCCTTCCCCCTCGCCGCGAGATGAGGCCCGATTCCCCTGCACTGGGTGCAGAGCAGTTCCCTGTTCCACATCAAACGTGAAAGGAGCCTTGATTTCCTTGATGGCACTCCAGAGAAAACCCAAGATCACTGTCTCAAGTCTAGAGGGATCCTGAGGTCACTGTAGCAACACGAAAGCGCTCCGTGGACCCCAAATCAACTAGAGATGAGAGCTTCGTCCCTGGCTTCGACTCAAAAGGAATAGCACTTTTCCACAAGCACCTCAAGAGGAGGCTTCTCTCAGCTACAGGTATGTGAGAGGGACCCTGAGTTTGTGGCCTCAAGTGGAATGGACACCGAGATGCTCTGACTCGAAGTAAGGCCGGATATCCCTGCAGTGAATTGAATGCAGGCTCGTCTTGCATCTCCCAAGACGAAGGGATGTCTGAATCCCCTGTGGAGACCACAGAGAAAGACCTAGTAGTCCGCCTCATCACGACCGGAGGCATCACATCCTTTGAAAACTCGAGTGGTCCACGGAGATCAATGCTTCCAAAGGAGACGATGCCTGACTCCTCTTGAAAATGGATAGTAGTCCCAGGATCCCTGTGGCACGTGGAAAGGGACCCTAGGTCTCCCTCCTCATGTGGAGACGCGTCCCAATTGCCATGCCAAGATTCGAGGAGAATCCCGAGTTGTGCCTCACACCTATGCAGGAGTCCTGACTTCGCTGAACAAACACGTGTCTGGAAGGGCCCTCCCCGTCGTAACTCGAGAACATAACCCAGGTTCCGGCCGCAACTCGAGAAAAACCATGAGACTTCCCCCTCGCCCCGAGATGAGGCCCGATTCCCCTGCACTGCATGCAGAGCAATTCCGTGTTCCACGTCAAACGTGAAAGGAGCCTTGATTTCCTTGATGGCACTCCAGAGAAAACCCAAGATGGCTTTCTGAAGTCTAGAGGGATCCTGAGGTCACTGTAGCAACAGGAAAGGGCTCCGTGGACCCAAAATCAACTCGAGATGAGAGCGTAGTCCCTGGCTTCGACTCAAGAGGAATACCAACTTTCCAGAAGCACCTCAAGAGGAGGCTTCTCTCAGCTACAGGTATGTGAGAGGGTCCCTGAGTTTGTGGCCTCAAGTGGAATGGACACGGAGATGCTCTGACTCGAAGTAAGGCCAGATATCCCAGCAGTGAATTGAATGCAGGCTCGTCCTGCATCTCCCATGACGAAGGGATGTCTGAATCCCCTGTGGAGACCACAGAGAAAGACCTCGTTCTCCGCCTCATCTCGACCAGGACGCCTCACATCCTTTGAAAACTCGAGAGTTCCGCGGAGATCAATGCTTCCAAAGGAGAATGCCTGACTCCTCTTGAAAATGGATAGGAGTCCCAGTATCCTTGTGGCACGTGGAAAGGGACCCTGGGTCCCCCGCCTCACGTGGAGACGAGTCCCAATTGCCATGCCAAGACTCGAGGAGAATCGCGAGGTGTCCCTCGCACCTAGGCAGGAGTCCTGACGTCGCTGAACAAACACGTGTCTGGAAGGCCCCTCCCGGTCGTAACTCGAGAATATACCCCAGGTTTCGGCCACAACTCGAGAGAAACCATGAGACTTCCCCCTCGCCGTGAGATGAGGCCAGATTCCCCTGCACTGCGTGCAGAGCAATTCCGTGTTCCACATCAGACGTTAAAGGAGACTTGATTTCCTTGATGGCACTCCAAAGAAAACCCAAGATCACTGTTTGAAGTCTAGAGGGATCCTGAGGTCACTGGAGCAACCCGAAAGGGCTCCGTGGACCCCAAATCAACTCGAGATGAGAGCTTCGTCCCTGGCTTCTACTCTAGAGGAATACCAACTTTCCACAAGCACCTCAAGAGGAGGCTTCTCTCAGCTACAGGTATGTGAGAGGGACCCTGAGTTTGTGGCCTCAAGTGGAATGGACACCGAGATGCTCTGACTCGAATTAAGGCCGGATATCCCTGCAGTGAATTGAATCCTGGGTCGTCTTGCATCTCCCAAGACGAAGGGATGTCTGAATCCCCTGTGGAGACCACAGAGAAAGACCTGGTCCTCCGCCTCATCGCGACCGGAGGCCTCACATCCTTTGAAAGGTATGTGGAGATCAATGCTTCCAAAGGAGACGATGCCTGACTCCTCTTGAAAATGGATAGGAGTCCCACGATCCCTGTGTCACGTGGAAAGGGACCCTGGGTCTCCCGCCTCACGTGGAGACGCGTCCCAATTGCCATGCCAAGACTCGAGGAGAATCCCGAGGTGTCCCTCGCACCTACGCAGAGGTCCTGACGTCGCTGAACAAACACGTGTATGGAAGGGCCCTCCCCGTTGTAACTCGAGAATATACCCCAGGTTCCGGCCGCAACTCGAGAAAAACCATGAGACTTCCCCCTCGCCGCGAGATGAGGCCCGATTCCCCTGCACTGCGTGCAGAGCAATTCCGTGTTCCACATCAAACGTGAAAGGAGCCTTGATTTACTTGATGGCACTCCAGAGAAAACCCAAGATCACTGTCTCAAGTCTAGAGGGATCCTGAGGTCACTGGAGCAACACGAAAGGGCTCCGTGGACCCCAAATCAACTCGAGATGAGAGCTTAGTCCCTGGCTTCGACTCAAGAGGAATACCAACTTTCCACAAGCACCTCAAGAGGAGGCTTCTCTCAGCTACAGGTATGTGAGAGGGACCCTGAGTTTGTGGCCTCAAGTGGAATGGACACCGAAATGCTCTGACTCTAAGTAAGGCCGGATATCCCTGCAGTGAATTGAATGCAGGCTCATCTTGCATCTCCCAAGACGAAGGGATGTCTGAATCCCCTGTGGAGACCACAGAGAAAGATCTAGTCCTCCGCTTCATCGCGACCGGAGGCCTCACATCCTTTGAAAACTCGAGAGGTCCGCGGAGATCAATGCTTCCAAAGGAGACGATGCCTGACTCCTCTTGAAAATGGATAGGAGCCCCAGGATCCCTGTGGCACGTGGAAAGGGATCCTGGGTCTCCCGCCTCACGTGGAGACGTGTCCCAATTGCCATGCCAAGACTCGAGGAGAATCCCGAGGTGTCCCTCGCACCTAGGCAGGAGTCCTGTCGTCGCTGAACAAACACGTGTCTGGAAGGGCCCTCCCCGTCGTAACTCGAGAATATACCCCTGGTTCCGGCCGCAAGTCGAGAAAAAATATGAGACTTCCCCCTCGCCGCGAGATGAGGCCCGATTCCCCTGCACTGCATGCAGAGCAATTCCGTGTTCCACATCAAACGTGAAAGGAGCCTTGATTTCCTTGATGGCACTCCAGAGAAAACCCAAGATCACTGTCTAAAGTCTAGAGGGATCCTGACGTCACTGGAGCAACACGAAAGGGATCCGTGGACCCCAAATCAACTCGAGATGCGATCTTAGTCCCTGGCTTCGACTCAAGAGGAATACCAACTTTCCACAAGCACCTCAATAGGAGGCTTGTCTCAGCTACAGGTATGTGAGAGGGACCATGAGTTTGTGGCCTCAAGTGGAATGGACACCGTGATGCTCTGACTAGAAGTAAGGCCGGATATCCCTGCAGTGAATTGAATGCAGGCTCATCTTGCATCTCCCAAGATGAAGTGATATCTGAATCCCCTGTGGAAACCACAGAGAAAGACCTAGTCCTCCGCCACATAGCGACCGGAGGCCTCACACCCTTTGAATACTCGAGAGGTCCGCGGAGATCAATGCTTCCAAAGGAGACGATGCCTGACTCCTCTTACAAATGGATAGGAGTCCCAGGATCCCTGTGGCACGTGGAAAGGGACCCTGGGTCTCCCGCCTCACGTGGAGACGCGTCCCAATTGCCATGCCAAGACTCGAGGAGAATCCCGAGGTGTCCCTCGCACCTAGGCAGGAGTCCTGACGTCGCTGAACAAACACGTGTCTGGAAGGGCCCTCCCCGTCGTAACTCGAGAATATACCCCAGGTTCCGGCCGCAACTCGAGAAAAACCATGAGACTTCACCCTCGCCCCGAGATGAGGCCCGATTCCCCTGCACTGCGTGCAGAGCAATGGCGTGTTCCACATCAAACCTGAAAGGAGCATTGATTTCCTTGATGGCACTCCAGAGAAAACCCAAGATCTCTGTCTCAAGTCTAGAGGGATCCTGAGGTCACTGTAGCAAGAAGAAAGGGCTCCGTGGACCCCAAATCAACTCGAGGTGAGAGCTTAGTCCCTGGCTTCGACTCAAGAGGAATACCAACTTTCCACAAGCACATCAAGAGGAGGCTTCTCTCAGCTACAGGTATGTGAGAGGGACCCTGAGTTTGTGGCCTCAAGTGGAATGGACACCGAGATGCTCTGACTCGAAGTAAGGCCGGATATCCCTGCAGTGAATTGAATGCAGGCTCGTCTTGCATCTCCCAAGACGAAGGGTTGCCTGAATCCCCTGTGGAGACCACAGAGAAAGACCTAGCCCTCCGTTTCCTCGTGACCGGAGGCCTCACATCCTTTGAAAAGAATGTGGAGATCAATGCTTCCAAAGGAGACGATGCCTGACTCCTCTTGAAAATGGATAGGAGTCCCACGATCCCTGTGTCACGTGGAAAGGGACCCTGGGTCTCCCGCCTCACGTGGAGACGCGTCCCAATTGCCATGCCAAGACTCGAGGAGAATCCCGAGGTGTCCGTCGCACCTAGACAGGAGTCCTGACGTCGCTGAACAAACACGTGTATGGAAGGGCCCTCCCCGTTGTAACTCGGGAATATACCCCATTTTCCGGCCGCAACTCGAGAAAAACCATGAGACTTCCCCCTCGCCGCGAGATGAGGCCCGATTCCCCTGCACTGCGTGCAGAGCAATTCCGTGTTCCACATCAAACGTGAAAGGAGCCTTGATTTCCTTGATGGCACTCCAGAGAAAACCCAAGATCACTGTCTCAAGTCTAGAGGGATCCTGAGGTCACTGGAGCAACAGGAAAGGGCTCTGTGGACCCCATTCTACTCGAGATGAGAGCTTAGTCCCTGGCTTCGAATCAAGAGGAATATCAACTTTTCACAAGCAACTCAAGAGGAGGCTTCTCTCAGCTACAGGTATGTGAGAGGGACCCTGATTATGTGGCCTCAAGTGGAATGGACACCGAGATGCTCTGACTCGATGTAAGGCCGGATATCCCTGCAGTGAATTGAATGCAGGATCGTCTTGCATCTCCCAAGACGAAGGGATTTCTGAATCCCCTGTGGAGACCACAGAGAAAGTACTAGTCCTCCGCCTCATCGCGACCGGAGGCCTCACATCCTTTGAAAACTCGAGAGGTCTGCAGAGATCAATGCTTCCAAAGGAGACGATGCCTGACTCCTCTTGAAAATGGATAGGAGTCCCAGGATCCCTGTGGCACGTGGAAAGGGAACCTGGGTCTCCCGCTTCACGTGGAGACGCGGCCCAAATGCCATGCCAAGACTCGAGGAGAATCCCGAGGTGTCCCTCACACCTAGGCAGGAGTCCTGACGTTGCTGAACAAACACGTGTCTGGAAGGGCCCTCCCCGTCGTAACTCGAGAATATACCCCAGGTTCCGGCCGCAACTCGAGAAAAACCATGAGACTTCCCCCTCGCCGCGAGATGAGGCCCGATTCCCCTGCACTGCCTGCAGAGCAATTCCGTGTTCCACCTCAAGCGTGAAAGGAGCCTTGATTTCCTTGATGGCACTCCAGAGAAAACCCAAGATTACTGTCTCAAGTCTAGAGAGATTCTGAGGTCACTGGAGCAACAAGTAAGGGCTCCGTGGACCCCAAATAAACTCTAGATGAGAGCTTAGTCCCTGGCTTCGACTCAAGAGGAATACCAACTTTTCACAAGCACCTCAAGAGGAGGCTTCTCTCAGCTACAGGTATGTGAGAGGGACCCTGAGTTTGTGGCCTCAAGTGGAATGGACACCGAGATGCTCTGACTCGAAGTAAGGCCGGATATCCCTGCAGTGAATTGAATGCAGGCTCGTCTTGCATCTCCCAAGACTAAGGGATGATTTATTCCCCTGTGGAGACCACAGAGAAAGACCTAGTCGTCCAACTCAACGCGACAGGAGGCCTCACATCCTTTGAAAACGCGAGAGGTCCGCGGAGATAAATGCTTCCAAAGGAGACGATGCCTGCCTCCTCTTGAAAATGGATAGGAGTCCCAGGATCCCTGTGGCACGTGGAAAGGGAACCTGGGTCTCCCGCCTCACGTGGAGACGCGTCCCAATTGCCATGCCAAGACTCGAGGAGAATCCCGAGGTGTCCCTCGCACCTAGGCAGGAGTCCGGACGTCGCTGAACAAACACGTGTCTGGAAGGGCCCTCCCCATCGTAACTCGAGAATATACCACAGGTTCCGGCCGCAACTCGAGAAAAACCATGAGACTTCCCCCTCGCCGCGAGATGAGGCCTGATTCCCCAGTATTGCATGCAGAGCAATTCCGTGTTTCACATCAAACGTGAAAGGATCCTTGATTTCCTTGATGGCACTCCAGAGAAAACCCAAGATCACTGTCTCAAATCTAGAGGGATCCTGAGGTCACTGGAGCAACACGAAAGGGCTCCTTGGACCCCAAATCAACTTGAGATGAGAGCTTTTCCCTGGCTTCGACTCAAGAGGAATACCAACTTTCCACAAGCACCTCAAGAAGAGGCTTCTCTCAGCTACAGGTATGTGAGAGGGACCCTGAGTTTGTGGCCTCAAGTGGAATGGACACCGAGATGCTCTGACTCGAAGTCAGGCCGGATATCTGTGCAGTGAGTTGAATGCAGGCTCGTCTTGCATCTCCCAAGACGAAGGGATGTCTGAATCCCCTGTGGAGACCACAGAGAAAGACCTAGTCCTCTGCCTCAACGCGACCGGAGGCCTCACATCCTTTGAAAACTCGAGAGGTGTGCGGAGATCAATGCTTCCAAAGGAGACGATGCCTGAGTCCTCTAGAATATAGATAGGAGTCCCAGGATCCCTGTGGCACGTTCAAAGGGACTCTGGGTCTCCCGCCTCACGTGGAGACGCGTCCCTATTGCCATGCCAAGACTCGAGGAGAATCCCGAGGTGTCCCTCGCACCTAGGCAGGAGTCCTGACGTCCCTGAGCAAACACGTGTCTGGAAGGGCCCTCCCCGTCGTAAGTCGAGAATATACCCCAGGTTCCGGCCGCAACTCGAGAAAAATAATGAGACTTCCCCCTCGCCGCGGGAAGAGGCCCGATTGCCCTACACTGCATGCAGAGCAATTCCGTGTTCCACATCAAACGAGAAAGGAGCCTTGATTTCCTTGATTGCACTCCAGAGAAAACCCAAGATCACTGTCTCATGCCTAGAGGGATCCTGAGGTCACTGGAGCAACACGAAAGGGCTCCGTGGACCCCAAATCAACTCGAGATGAGAGCTTAGTCCCTGGCTTCGACTCAAGAGGAATACCAACTTTCCACAAGCACCTCAAGAGGAGGCTTCTCTCAGCTACATGTATGTGAGAGGGACCCTGAGTTTGTGGCCTCAATTGGAATGGACACCGAGATGCTCTGACTCGACGTAAGGCCGGATATCCCTGCAGTGAATTGAATGCAGGCTCGTCTTGCATCTCCCAAGATGAAGGGATGTCTGAATCAACATTGAAGACGACAGAGAAAGACCAAGTTCTCCCCCTCATCGCGAACTGAGGCCTCACATCCTTTGAAAACTCAAGAGGTCCGCGGAGATCAATGCTTCCAAAGGAGACGATGCCTGACTCCTCTTGAAAATGGATAGGAGTCCCAGTATCCCTGTGGCACGTGGAAAGGGACCCTGGGTCTCCCGCCTCACGTGGAGACGCGTCCCAATTGCCATGCCAAGACTCGAGGAGAATCCCGAGGTGTCCCTCGCACCTAGGCAGGAGTCCTGACGTCGCTGAACAAACACGTGTCTGGAAGGGCCCTCCCCGTCATAACTCGAGAATATACCCCAGGTTCCGGCCGCAACTCGAGAAAATCCATGAGACTTCCCCCTCGCCGTGAGATGAGGCCCGATTCCCCTGCACTGCGTGCAGAGTAATTCCGTGTTCCACATCAAACGTGAAAGGAGCCTTGACTTCCTTGATGGCACTCCAGAGAGTATCCAAGATCACTGTCTCAAGTCTAGGGGGATCCTGAGGTCACTGGAGCAACATGAAAGGGCTCCGTGGACCCCAAATCAACTCGAGATGAGAGCTTAGTCCCTGGCTTCGAATCAAGAGGAATACCAACTTTCCACAAGCACCTCAAGAGGAGGCTTCTCTCAGCTACAGGTATGTGAGAGGGACCCTGAGTTTGTGGCCTCAAGTGGAATGGACACCGAGATGCTCTGACTCGAAGTAAGGCCGGATATCCCTGCAGTGAATTGAATGCAGGCTCGTATTGCATCTCCCAAGACGAAGGGATGTCTGAATCCCATGTGGAGACCACAGAGAAAGACGGAGTTCTCCGCCTCATCGCGACCGGAGGCCTCACATCCTTTGAAAACCGCGAAGATCAATGCTTCCAAAGGAGACGATGCCTGACTACTTTTGAAAATGGATAGGAGTCTCAGGATCCCTTTGGCACGTGGAAAGAGACACTGGGTCTTCCGCCTCACGTGGAGACCCGTCCCAATTGCCATGCCAAGACTCGACGAATATCCCGAGGTGTCCCTCGCACCTAGGCAGGAGTCCTGACTTCGCTGAACAAACACGTGTCTTGAAGGGCCCTCCCCGTAGTAACTTTAGTGTGTACCCCAGGTTCCGGCAGCAACTCGAGAAAAACCATGAGACTTCCCCCTCGCTGCGAGATGAGGCCCGATTCCCCTGCACAGCGTGCAGAGCAATTCCGTGTTCCACATCAAACGTGAAAGGAGCCTTGATTTCCTTACTGGCACTCCAGAGAAAACCCAAGATCACTGTCTCAATTCTAGAGGGATCCTGAGGTCACTGTAGCAACACGAAAGGGCTCCGTGGACCCCAAATCAACTCGAGATGAGAGCTTAGTCCCTGGCTTCGACTCAAGAGGAACACCAACTTTCCACAAGCACTTCAAGAGGAGGCTTCTCTCAGCTACAGGTATGTGAGTGGGACCCTGAGTTTGTGGCCTTAAGTGGAATGGACACCGAGATGCTCAGTCTCGAAGTAAGGCCGGATATCCCTGCAGTGAATTGAGTGCAGGCTCGTCTTGCATCTCCAAGACGAAGGGATGTTTCCATCCCCTGTGGAGATCAGAGAGAAAGACCTAGTTCTCCGCCTCATCGCGACCGGAGGCCGCACATCCTTTGAAAACTCGAGAGGTCCGCGGAGATCAATGCTTCCAAAGGAGACGATGCCTGACTCCTCTTGCAAATGGATAGGAGTCCCAGGATCCCTGTGGCACGTGGAAAGGGACCCTGGGTCTCCCGCCTCACGTGGAGACGTGTCCCAATTGCCATGCCAAGACTCGAGGAGAATCACTAGGTGTCCCTCGCACCTAGACAGGAGTCCTGACGTCGCTGAACAAACACGTGTCTGGAAGGGCCCTCCCCGTCGTAACTCGAGAATATACCCCAGGTTCCGGCCGCAACTCGAGAAAAACCAGGAGACTTCCCCCTTGCCGCGAGATGAAGCCCGATTCCCCTGCACTGCGTGCAGAGCAATTCCGTGTTCCACATCAAACGTGAAAGGAGCCTTGATTTCCTTGATGGCACTCCAGAGAAAACCCAAGATCACTGTCTCAAGTCTAGAGGGATCCTGAGGTCACTGGAGCAACACGAAAGGGCTCCGTGGACCCCAAATCAACTCGAGATGAGAGCTTAGTCCCTGGCTTCGACTCAAGAGGAATACCAACTTTCCAAAAGCACCTCAAGAGGAGGCTTCTCTCAGCTACAGGTATGTGAGAGGCACCCTGAGCTTGTGGCTGCAAGTGAAATGGACACCGAGATGCTCTGACTCGAAGTAAGGCCGGATATCCCTGCAGTTAATTGAGTGCAGGCTCGTCTTGCATCTCCGAAGACGAAGGGATGTCTGAATCCCCTGTGGAGACCACAGAGATAGACCTAGTTCTCCGCCTCATCGCGACCGGAGGCCTCACATCCTTTGAAAACTCGAGAGGTCCGCGGAGATCAATGCTTCCAAAGAAGACGATGCCTGACTCCTCTTGAAAATGGATAGGAGTCCCAGGATCCCTGTGGCACGTGGAAAGGGACCCTGGGTCTCCCGCCTCACGTGGAGACGCGTCCCAATTGCCATGCCAAGACTCGAGGAGAATCCCGAGGTGTCCCTCGCACCTAGGCAGGAGTCCTGACGTCGCTGAACAAACACGTGTCTGGAAGGGCCCTCCCCGTCATAACTCGAGAATATACCCCAGGTTCCGGCCGCAACTCGAGAAAATCCATGAGACTTCCCCCTCGCCGTGAGATGAGGCCCGATTCCCCTGCACTGCGTGCAGAGCAATTCCGTGTTCCACATCAAACGTGAAAGGAGCCTTGACTTCCTTGATGGCACTCCAGAGAATATCCAAGATCACTGTCTCAAGCCTAGGGGGATCCTGAGGTCACTGGAGCAACATGAAAGGGCTCCGTGGACCCCAAATCAACTCGAGATGAGAGCTTACTCCCTGGCTTCGAATCAAGAGGAATACCAACTTTCCACAAGCACCTCAAGAGGAGGCTTCTCTCAGCTACAGGTATGTGAGAGGGACCCTGAGTTTGTGGCCTCAAGTGGAATGGACACCGAGATGCTCTGACTCGAAGTAAGGCCGGATATCCCTGCAGTGAATTGAATGCAGGCTCGTATTGCATCTCCCAAGACGAAGGGATGTCTGAATCCCATGTGGAGACCACAGAGAAAGACGGAGTTCTCCGCCTCATCGCGACCGGAGGCCTCACATCCTTTGAAAACCGCGAAGATCAATGCTTCCAAAGGAGACGATGCCTGACTACTTTTGAAAATGGATAGGAGTCTCAGGATCCCTTTGGGATGTGGAAAGAGACACTGGGTCTTCCGCCTCACGTGGAGACCCGTCCCAATTGCCATGCCAAGACTCGACGAATATCCCGAGGTGTCCCTCGCACCTAGGCAGGAGTCCTGACTTCGCTGAACAAACACGTGTCTTGAAGGGCCCTCCCCGTAGTAACTTTAGTGTGTACCCCAGGTTCCGGCAGCAACTCGAGAAAAACCATGAGACTTCCCCCTCGCTGCGAGATGAGGCCCGATTCCCCTGCACAGCGTGCAGAGCAATTCCGTGTTCCACATCAAACGTGAAAGGAGCCTTGATTTCCTTGATGGCACTCCAGAGAAAACCCAAGATCACTGTCTCAATTCTAGAGGGATCCTGAGGTCACTGTAGCAACACGAAAGGGCTCCGTGGACCCCAAATCAACTCGAGATGAGAGCTTAGTCCCTGGCTTCGACTCAAGAGGAACACCAACTTTCCACAAGCACTTCAAGAGGAGGCTTCTCTCAGCTACAGGTATGTGAGTGGGACCCTGAGTTTGTGGCCTTAAGTGGAATGAACACCGAGATGCTCAGTCTCGAAGTAAGGCCGGATATCCCTGCAGTGAATTGAGTGCAGGCTCGTCTTGCATCTCCAAGACGAAGGGATGTTTCCATCCCCTGTGGAGATCAGAGAGAAAGACCTAGTTCTCCGCCTCATCGCGACCGGAGGCCGCACATCCTTTGAAAACTCGAGAGGTCCGCGGAGATCAATGCTTCCAAAGGAGACGATGCCTGACTCCTCTTGAAAATGGATAGGAGTCCCAGGATCCCTGTGGCACGTGGAAAGGGACCCTGGGTCTCCCGCCTCACGTGGAGACGTGTCCCAATTGCCATGCCAAGACTCGAGGAGAATCCCTAGGTGTCCCTCGCACCTAGACAGGAGTCCTGACGTCGCTGAACAAACACGTGTCTGGAAGGGCCCTCCCCGTCGTAACTCGAGAATATACCCCAGGTTCCGGCCGCAACTCGAGAAAAACCAGGAGACTTCCCCCTTGCCGCGAGATGAAGCCCGATTCCCCTGCACTGCGTGCAGAGCAATTCCGTGTTCCACATCAAACGTGAAAGGAGCCTTGATTTCCTTGATGGCACTCCAGAGAAAACCCAAGATCACTGTCTCAAGTCTAGAGGGATCCTGAGGTCACTGGAGCAACACGAAAGGGCTCCGTGGACCCCAAATCAACTCGAGATGAGAGCTTAGTCCCTGGCTTCGACTCAAGAGGAATACCAACTTTCCAAAAGCACCTCAAGAGGAGGCTTCTCTCAGCTACAGGTATGTGAGAGGCACCCTGAGCTTGTGGCTGCAAGTGAAATGGACACCGAGATGCTCTGACTCGAAGTAAGGCCGGATATCCCTGCAGTTAATTGAGTGCAGGCTCGTCTTGCATCTCCGAAGACGAAGGGATGTCTGAATCCCCTGTGGAGACCACAGAGATAGACCTAGTTCTCCGCCTCATCGCGACCGGAGGCCTCACATCCTTTGAAAACTCGAGAGGTCCGCGGAGATCAATGCTTCCAAAGAAGACGATGCCTGACTCCTCTTGAAAATGGATAGGAGTCCCAGGATCCCTGTGGCACGTGGAAAGGGACCCTGGGTCTCCCGCCTCACGTGGAGACTCGTCCCAATTGCCATGCCAAGACTCGAGGAGAATCCCGAGGTGTCCCTCGCACCTAGGCAGGAGTCCTGACGTCGCTGAACAAACACGTGTCTGGAAGGGCCCTCCCCGTCATAACTCGAGAATATACCCCAGGTTCCGGCCGCAACTCGAGAAAATCCATGAGACTTCCCCCTCGCCGTGAGATGAGGCCCGATTCCCCTGCACTGCGTGCAGAGTAATTCCGTGTTCCACATCAAACGTGAAAGGAGCCTTGACTTCCTTGATGGCACTCCAGAGAGTATCCAAGATCACTGTCTCAAGTCTAGGGGGATCCTGAGGTCACTGGAGCAACATGAAAGGGCTCCGTGGACCCCAAATCAACTCGAGATGAGAGCTTAGTCCCTGGCTTCGAATCAAGAGGAATACCAACTTTCCACAAGCACCTCAAGAGGAGGCTTCTCTCAGCTACAGGTATGTGAGAGGGACCCTGAGTTTGTGGCCTCAAGTGGAATGGACACTGAGATGCTCTGACTCGAAGTAAGGCCGGATATCCCTGCAGTGAATTGAATGCAGGCTCGTATTGCATCTCCCAAGACGAAGGGATGTCTGAATCCCATGTGGAGACCACAGAGAAAGACGGAGTTCTCCGCCTCATCGCGACCGGAGGCCTCACATCCTTTGAAAACCGCGAAGATCAATGCTTCCAAAGGAGACGATGCCTGACTACTTTTGAAAATGGATAGGAGTCTCAGGATCCCTTTGGCACGTGGAAAGAGACACTGGGTCTTCCGCCTCACGTGGAGACCCGTCCCAATTGCCATGCCAAGACTCGACGAATATCCCGAGGTGTCCCTCGCACCTAGGCAGGAGTCCTGACTTCGCTGAACAAACACGTGTCTTGAAGGGCCCTCCCCGTAGTAACTTTAGTGTGTACCCCAGGTTCCGGCAGCAACTCGAGAAAAACCATGAGACTTCCCCCTCGCTGCGAGATGAGGCCCGATTCCCCTGCACAGCGTGCAGAGCAATTCCGTGTTCCACATCAAACGTGAAAGGAGCCTTGATTTCCTTGATGGCACTCCAGAGAAAACCCAAGATCACTGTCTCAATTCTAGAGGGATCCTGAGGTCACTGTAGCAACACGAAAGGGCTCCGTGGACCCCAAATCAACTCGAGATGAGAGCTTAGTCCCTGGCTTCGACTCAAGAGGAACACCAACTTTCCACAAGCACTTCAAGAGGAGGCTTCTCTCAGCTACAGGTATGTGAGTGGGACCCTGAGTTTGTGGCCTTAAGTGGAATGGACACCGAGATGCTCAGTCTCGAAGTAAGGCCGGATATCCCTGCAGTGAATTGAGTGCAGGCTCGTCTTGCATCTCCAAGACGAAGGGATGTTTCCATCCCCTGTGGAGATCAGAGAGAAAGACCTAGTTCTCCGCCTCATCGCGACCGGAGGCCGCACATCCTTTGAAAACTCGAGAGGTCCGCGGAGATCAATGCTTCCAAAGGAGACGATGCCTGACTCCTCTTGCAAATGGATAGGAGTCCCAGGATCCCTGTGGCACGTGGAAAGGGACCCTGGGTCTCCCGCCTCACGTGGAGACGTGTCCCAATTGCCATGCCAAGACTCGAGGAGAATCACTAGGTGTCCCTCGCACCTAGACAGGAGTCCTGACGTCGCTGAACAAACACGTGTCTGGAAGGGCCCTCCCCGTCGTAACTCGAGAATATACCCCAGGTTCCGGCCGCAACTCGAGAAAAACCAGGAGACTTCCCCCTTGCCGCGAGATGAAGCCCGATTCCCCTGCACTGCGTGCAGAGCAATTCCGTGTTCCACATCAAACGTGAAAGGAGCCTTGATTTCCTTGATGGCACTCCAGAGAAAACCCAAGATCACTGTCTCAAGTCTAGAGGGATCCTGAGGTCACTGGAGCAACACGAAAGGGCTCCGTGGACCCCAAATCAACTCGAGATGAGAGCTTAGTCCCTGGCTTCGACTCAAGAGGAATACCAACTTTCCAAAAGCACCTCAAGAGGAGGCTTCTCTCAGCTACAGGTATGTGAGAGGCACCCTGAGCTTGTGGCTGCAAGTGAAATGGACACCGAGATGCTCTGACTCGAAGTAAGGCCGGATATCCCTGCAGTTAATTGAGTGCAGGCTCGTCTTGCATCTCCGAAGACGAAGGGATGTCTGAATCCCCTGTGGAGACCACAGAGATAGACCTAGTTCTCCGCCTCATCGCGACCGGAGGCCTCACATCCTTTGAAAACTCGAGAGGTCCGCGGAGATCAATGCTTCCAAAGAAGACGATGCCTGACTCCTCTTGAAAATGGATAGGAGTCCCAGGATCCCTGTGGCACGTGGAAAGGGACCCTGGGTCTCCCGCCTCACGTGGAGACGCGTCCCAATTGCCATGCCAAGACTCGAGGAGAATCCCGAGGTGTCCCTCGCACCTAGGCAGGAGTCCTGACGTCGCTGAACAAACACGTGTCTGGAAGGGCCCTCCCCGTCATAACTCGAGAATATACCCCAGGTTCCGGCCGCAACTCGAGAAAATCCATGAGACTTCCCCCTCGCCGTGAGATGAGGCCCGATTCCCCTGCACTGCGTGCAGAGCAATTCCGTGTTCCACATCAAACGTGAAAGGAGCCTTGACTTCCTTGATGGCACTCCAGAGAATATCCAAGATCACTGTCTCAAGCCTAGGGGGATCCTGAGGTCACTGGAGCAACATGAAAGGGCTCCGTGGACCCCAAATCAACTCGAGATGAGAGCTTAGTCCCTGGCTTCGAATCAAGAGGAATACCAACTTTCCACAAGCACCTCAAGAGGAGGCTTCTCTCAGCTACAGGTATGTGAGAGGGACCCTGAGTTTGTGGCCTCAAGTGGAATGGACACCGAGATGCTCTGACTCGAAGTAAGGCCGGATATCCCTGCAGTGAATTGAATGCAGGCTCGTATTGCATCTCCCAAGACGAAGGGATGTCTGAATCCCATGTGGAGACCACAGAGAAAGACGGAGTTCTCCGCCTCATCGCGACCGGAGGCCTCACATCCTTTGAAAACCGCGAAGATCAATGCTTCCAAAGGAGACGATGCCTGACTACTTTTGAAAATGGATAGGAGTCTCAGGATCCCTTTGGGATGTGGAAAGAGACACTGGGTCTTCCGCCTCACGTGGAGACCCGTCCCAATTGCCATGCCAAGACTCGACGAATATCCCGAGGTGTCCCTCGCACCTAGGCAGGAGTCCTGACTTCGCTGAACAAACACGTGTCTTGAAGGGCCCTCCCCGTAGTAACTTTAGTGTGTACCCCAGGTTCCGGTAGCAACTCGAGAAAAACCATGAGACTTCCCCCTCGCTGCGAGATGAGGCCCGATTCCCCTGCACAGCGTGCAGAGCAATTCCGTGTTCCACATCAAACGTGAAAGGAGCCTTGATTTCCTTGATGGCACTCCAGAGAAAACCCAAGATCACTGTCTCAATTCTAGAGGGATCCTGAGGTCACTGTAGCAACACGAAAGGGCTCCGTGGACCCCAAATCAACTCGAGATGAGAGCTTAGTCCCTGGCTTCGACTCAAGAGGAACACCAACTTTCCACAAGCACTTCAAGAGGAGGCTTCTCTCAGCTACAGGTATGTGAGTGGGACCCTGAGTTTGTGGCCTTAAGTGGAATGAACACCGAGATGCTCAGTCTCGAAGTAAGGCCGGATATCCCTGCAGTGAATTGAGTGCAGGCTCGTCTTGCATCTCCAAGACGAAGGGATGTTTCCATCCCCTGTGGAGATCAGAGAGAAAGACCTAGTTCTCCGCCTCATCGCGACCGGAGGCCTCACATCCTTTGAAAACTCGAGAGGTCCGCGGAGATCAATGCTTCCAAAGGAGACGATGCCTGACTCCTCTTGCAAATGGATAGGAGTCCCAGGATCCCTGTGGCACGTGGAAAGGGACCCTGGGTCTCCCGCCTCACGTGGAGACGTGTCCCAATTGCCATGCCAAGACTCGAGGAGAATCCCTAGGTGTCCCTTGCACCTAGACAGGAGTCCTGACGTCGCTGAACAAACACGTCTCTGGAAGGGCCCTCCCCGTCGTAACTCGAGAATATACCCCAGGTTCCGGCCGCAACTCGAGAAAAACCAGGAGACTTCCCCCTTGCCGCGAGATGAAGCCCGATTCCCCTGCACTGCGTGCAGAGCAATTCCGTGTTCCACATCAAACGTGAAAGGAGCCTTGATTTCCTTGATGGCACTCCAGAGAAAACCCAAGATCACTGTCTCAAGTCTAGAGGGATCCTGAGGTCACTGGAGCAACACGAAAGGGCTCCGTGGACCCCAAATCAACTCGAGATGAGAGCTTAGTCCCTGGCTTCGACTCAAGAGGAATACCAACTTTCCAAAAGCACCTCAAGAGGAGGCTTCTCTCAGCTACAGGTATGTGAGAGGCACCCTGAGCTTGTGGCTGCAAGTGAAATGGACACCGAGATGCTCTGACTCGAAGTAAGGCCGGATATCCCTGCAGTTAATTGAGTGCAGGCTCGTCTTGCATCTCCGAAGACGAAGGGATGTCTGAATCCCCTGTGGAGACCACAGAGATAGACCTAGTTCTCCGCCTCATCGCGACCGGAGGCCTCACATCCTTTGAAAACTCGAGAGGTCCGCGGAGATCAATGCTTCCAAAGAAGACGATGCCTGACTCCTCTTGAAAATGGATAGGAGTCCCAGGATCCCTGTGGCACGTGGAAAGGGACCCTGGGTCTCCCGCCTCACGTGGAGACGCGTCCCAATTGCCATGCCAAGACTCGAGGAGAATCCCGAGGTGTCCCTCGCACCTAGGCAGGAGTCCTGACGTCGCTGAACAAACACGTGTCTGGAAGGGCCCTCCCCGTCATAACTCGAGAATATACCCCAGGTTCCGGCCGCAACTCGAGAAAATCCATGAGACTTCCCCCTCGCCGTGAGATGAGGCCCGATTCCCCTGCACTGCGTGCAGAGCAATTCCGTGTTCCACATCAAACGTGAAAGGAGCCTTGACTTCCTTGATGGCACTCCAGAGAATATCCAAGATCACTGTCTCAAGTCTAGGGGGATCCTGAGGTCACTGGAGCAACATGAAAGGGCTCCGTGGACCCCAAATCAACTCGAGATGAGAGCTTAGTCCCTGGCTTCGAATCTAGAGGAATACCAACTTTCCACAAGCACCTCAAGAGGAGGCTTCTCTCAGCTACAGGTATGTGAGAGGGACCCTGAGTTTGTGGCCTCAAGTGGAATGGACACCGAGATGCTCTGACTCGAAGTAAGGCCGGATATCCCTGCAGTGAATTGAATGCAGGCTCGTATTGCATCTCCCAAGACGAAGGGATGTCTGAATCCCATGTGGAGACCACAGAGAAAGACGGAGTTCTCCGCCTCATCGCGACCGGAGGCCTCACATCCTTTGAAAACCGCGAAGATCAATGCTTCCAAAGGAGACGATGCCTGACTACTTTTGAAAATGGATAGGAGTCTCAGGATCCCTTTGGCACGTGGAAAGAGACACTGGGTCTTCCGCCTCACGTGGAGACCCGTCCCAATTGCCATGCCAAGACTCGACGAATATCCCGAGGTGTCCCTCGCACCTAGGCAGGAGTCCTGACTTCGCTGAACAAACACGTGTCTTGAAGGGCCCTCCCCGTAGTAACTTTAGTGTGTACCCCAGGTTCCGGCAGCAACTCGAGAAAAACCATGAGACTTCCCCCTCGCTGCGAGATGAGGCCCGATTCCCCTGCACAGCGTGCAGAGCAATTCCGTGTTCCACATCAAACGTGAAAGGAGCCTTGATTTCCTTGATGGCACTCCAGAGAAAACCCAAGATCACTGTCTCAATTCTAGAGGGATCCTGAGGTCACTGTAGCAACACGAAAGGGCTCCGTGGACCCCAAATCAACTCGAGATGAGAGCTTAGTCCCTGGCTTCGACTCAAGAGGAACACCAACTTTCCACAAGCACTTCAAGAGGAGGCTTCTCTCAGCTACAGGTATGTGAGTGGGACCCTGAGTTTGTGGCCTTAAGTGGAATGAACACCGAGATGCTCAGTCTCGAAGTAAGGCCGGATATCCCTGCAGTGAATTGAGTGCAGGCTCGTCTTGCATCTCCAAGACGAAGGGATGTTTCCATCCCCTGTGGAGATCAGAGAGAAAGACCTAGTTCTCCGCCTCATCGCGACCGGAGGCCGCACATCCTTTGAAAACTCGAGAGGTCCGCGGAGATCAAAGCTTCCAAAGGAGACGATGCCTGACTCCTCTTGCAAATGGATAGGAGTACCAGGATCCCTGTGGCATGTGGAAAGGGACCCTGGGTCTCCCGCCTCACGTGGAGACGTGTCCCAATTGCCATGCCAAGACTCGAGGAGAATCCCGAGGTGTCCCTCGCACCTAGACAGGAGTCCTGACGTCGCTGAACAAACACGTGTCTCGAAGGGCCCTCCCCGTCGTAACTCGAGAATATACCCCAGGTTCCGGCCGCAACTCGAGAAAAACCAGGAGACTTCCCCCTTGCCGCGAGATGAAGCCCGATTCCCCTGCACTGCGTGCAGAGCAATTCCGTGTTCCACATCAAACGTGAAAGGAGCCTTGATTTCCTTGATGGCACTCCAGAGAAAACCCAAGATCACTGTCTCAAGTCTAGAGGGATCCTGAGGTCACTGGAGCAACACGAAAGGGCTCCGTGGACCCCAAATCAACTCGAGATGAGAGCTTAGTCCCTGGCTTCGACTCAAGAGGAATACCAACTTTCCAAAAGCACCTCAAGAGGAGGCTTCTCTCAGCTACAGGTATGTGAGAGGCACCCTGAGCTTGTGGCTGCAAGTGAAATGGACACCGAGATGCTCTGACTCGAAGTAAGGCCGGATATCCCTGCAGTTAATTGAGTGCAGGCTCGTCTTGCATCTCCGAAGACGAAAGGATGTCTGAATCCCCTGTGGAGACCACAGAGATAGACCTAGTTCTCCGCCTCATCGCGACCGGAGGCCTCACATCCTTTGAAAACTCGAGAGGTCCGCGGAGATCAATGCTTCCAAAGGAGACGATGCCTGACTCCTCTTGCAAATGGATAGGAGTCCCAGGATCCCTGTGGCACGTGGAAAGGGACCCTGGGTCTCCCGCCTCACGTGGAGACGCGTCCCAATTGCCATGCCAATACTCGAGGAGAATCCCGAGGTGTCCCTCGCACCTAGGCAGGAGTCCTGACGTTGAGGAACAAACACGTGTCCGGAAGGGCCCTCCCCGTCGTAACTCGAGAATATAACCCAGGTTCCGGCCGCAACTCGAGAAAAAATATGAGACTTCCCCCGTCGCCGCGAGATGAGGCCCGATTCCCCTGCACTGCGTGCAGAGCAATTCCGTGTTCCACATCAAACGTGAAAGGAGCCTTGATTTCCTTGATGGCACTCCAGAGAAAACCCAAGATCACTGTCTGAAGTCTAAAGGGATACTGAGGTCACTGGAGCAATACGAAAGGGCTCCGTGGACCCCAAATCAACTCGAGATGAGAGCTTAGTCCCTGGCTTCGACTCAAGACGAATACCAACTTTCCACAAGCACCTCAAGAGGAGGCTTCTCTCAGCTACAGGTATGTGAGAGGGACCCTGAGTTTGTGGCCTCAATTGAAATGGACACCGAGATGCTCTGACTCGAAGTAAGGCCGGATATCCCTACAGTGAATTGAATGCAGGCTCGTCTTGCATCTCCCAAGACGAAGGGATGTCTGAATCCCCTGTGGAGACCACAGAGAAAGATCTAGTCCTCCGCTTCATCGCGACCGGAGGCCTCACATTTTGAAAACTCGAGAGGTCCGCGGAGATCAATGCTTCCAAAGGAGACGATGCCTGACTCCTCTTGAAAATGGATAGGAGTGGCAGGATCCCTGTGGCACGTGGAAAGGGACTCTGGGTCTCCCGCCTCACGTGGAGACGCGTCCCAATTGCCATGCCAAGACTCGAGGAGAATCCCGAGGTGTCCCTCGCACCTAGGCAGGAGTACTGACGTCGCTGAACAAACACGTGTCTGGAAGGGCCCTCCCCGTCGTAACTCGAGAATATACCCCAGGTTCCGGCCGCAACTCGAGAAAAACCATGAGACTTCCCCCTCGCCGCGGGATGAGGCCCGCTTCCCCTGCACTGCGTGCAGGGCAATTCCGTGTTCCACATCAAACGTGAAAGGAGCCTTGATTTCCTTGATGGCACTCCAGAGAAAACTCAAGATCACTGTCTCAAGTCTAGAAGGATCCTGAGGTCACTTTAGCAACACGAAAGGGCTCAGTGGACCCCAAATCAACTCGAGATGAGAGCTTAGTCCCTGGCTTCGACTCAAGAGGAATACCAACTTTCCACAAGCACCTCAAGAGGAGGCTTCTCTCAGCTACAGGTATATTTGAGGGACCCTGAGTTTGTGGCCTCAAGTGGAATGGACACCGAGATGCTCTGACTCGAAGTGAGGCCGGATATCCCTGCAGTGAATTGAATGCAGGCTCGTCTTGCATCTCCCAAGACGAAGGGTTGTCTGAATCCCCTGTGGAGACCACAGAGAAAGACCTAGTCCTCCACCTCAATGCAACCGGAGGCCTCATATCCTTTGAAAATTCGAGAGGTCCGCGGAGATCAATACTTCCAAAGGAGACGATGCCTGATTCTTCTTGAAAATGGATAGGAGTCCCAGTATCCCTGTGGCACGTGGAAAGGGACCCTGGGTCTCCCGCCTCACGTGGAGACGCATCCCAATTGCCATGCCTAGACTCGAGGAGAATCCCGAGGTGTCCCTCGCACCTAGGCAGGAGTCCTGACGTCGCTGAACAAACACGTGTCTGGAAGGGCCCTCCCCGTCATAACTCGAGAATATACACCAGTTTCGGGCCGCAACTCGAGAAAAACCATGAGATTTCCCCCTCGCCGCGTGTTGAGGCCTGATTCCCCTGCACTGCATGCAGAGCAATTCCGTGTTCCACATCAAACGTGAAAGGAGCCTTGATTTCCTTGATGGCACTCCAGAGAAAACCCAAGATCACTGTCACAAGTCTAGAGGGATCCTGAGGTCACTGGACCAACAGGAAAGGGCTCCGTGGACCCCAAATCAACTCGAGATGAGAGCTTAGTCCCTGGCTTCGACTCAAGAGGAATACGAACATTCCACAAGCATCTCAACAGGAGGCTTCTCTCAGCTACATGTATATTTGAGGGACCCTGAGTTTGTGGCCTCAAGTGGAATGCACACCGAGATGCTCTGACTCGAAGTGAGGCCGGATATCCCTGCAGTGAATTTAATGCAGGCTCGTCTTGCATATCCCAAGACTTAGGGTTGTCTGAATCCGCTGTGGAGATGACAGAGAAAGACCTCGTTCTATGCCTCATCGAGAACGGAGGCCTCACATCCTTTGAAAACTGGAGAGGTCCGCGGAGATCAATGCTTCCAAAGGAGACGATGCCTGACTGCTCTTGAAAATGGATAGGAGTCCAAGGATCCCTGTGGCACGAGGAAAGGGACCCTGGGTCTCCCGCCTCACGTGGAGACGCGTCCAAATTGCCATGCCAAGACTCGAGGAGAATCCCGCGGTGTCCCTCGCACCTAGGCAGAGGTCCTGACGTCGCTGAACAAACACGTGTCTGGAAGGGCCCTCCCCGTCGTAACTCGAGAATATACCCCAGGTTCGGGCTACAACTCGAGAAAAACCATGAGCCTTCCCCCTCGCCGCAAGATGAGGCCTGATTCCCCTGAACTGCGTGCAGAGAATATCCGTGTTCCACATCAAACGTGAAAGGAGCCTTGATTTCCTTGATGGCTCTCTAGAGAATCCCCAAGATCACTGTCTCAAGTCTAGAGGGATCCTGAGGTCACTGTAGCAACACGAAAGGGCTCTGTGGACCCCAAATCAACTCGAGATGAGAGCTTAGTCCCTGGCTTCGACTCAAGAGGAATACCAACTTTCCACAAGCACCTCAAGAGAAGGCTTCTTTCAGCAACAGGTATGTGAGAGGGTCCCTGAGTTCGTGGCCTCAGGCGGAATGGACACCGTGATGCTCTGACTCGAAGTAAGGCCGGATATCCCTGCAGTGAATTGAATGAAGTCTCGTCTTGCATCTCCCAAGACGAAGGGATGTCTGAATCCCCTGTGGAGACCACAGAGAAAGACCTAGTTCTCCCTCTCATGGCGAACGGAGGCATCATATCTTTGAAAACTCGAGAGGTCCGCGGAGATCAATGCTTCCTAAGGAGACGATGCCTGACTCCTCTTGAAAATGGACAGGAGTCCAAGAAACACTGTGGCACGTGGAACGGGACCCTGGGTCTCCCGCCTCACGTGGAGACTTGTCCTAATTGCCATGCCAAGACTCGAGGAGAATCCCGAGGTGTTCCTCGCACCTAGGCACTAGTCCTGACGTCGCTGAACAAACACTTGTCTGGAAGGGCCCTTCCCGTCGTAACTCAAGAATATACCCCAGGTTCCGGCCGCAACTCGAGAAAAACCATGAGACTTCCCCCTCGCCTTGAGATGTGGCCCGATTCTCCTGCACTGCGTGCAGACCAATTTCGTGTTCCACATCAAACGTGAAAGGATTCTTGATTTCCTTGATGGCACTCCAAAGAAAAGCCAAGATCACTGTCTCAAGTCTAGAGGGATCCTGAGGTCACTGTAGCAACACGAAAGGGCTCCGTGGACCCCAAATCAACTCGAGATGAGAGCTTCGTCCCTGGCTCGACTCAAGAGGAATATCAACTTTCCAAAAGCTCCTCAAGAGGAGGTTTCTCTCAGCTACAGGTATGTGAGAGGGACCCTGAGTTTGTGGCCTCAAGTGGAATGGACACCGAGATGCTCTGACTCAATGTAAGGCCGGATATCCCTGCAGTGAATTGAATGCAGGCTCGTCTTGCATCTCCCAAGACGAAGGGATGTCTGAATCCCCTGTGGAGACCACAGAGAAAGACCTAGTTCTCCGCCTCATCACGACCGGAGGCGTCACATCCTTTGAAAACTCGAGAGGTCCGCGGAGATCAATGCTTGTAAAGGAGACGATGCCTGACTCCTCTTGAAAATGGATAGGAGTCCCAGAATCCCTGTGGCACGTGGAAAGGGACCCTGGGTCTTGCGCCTCACTGGAGACGCGTCCCAATTGCCATGCCAAGGCTCAAGGAGAATCCCGAGGTGTCCGTCGCAGCTAGGCAGGAGTCCTGACGTCGCTGAACAAACACGTGTCTGGAAGGGCCCTCCCCATCGTAACTCGAGAATATACCCCAGGTTCGGGCTGCAACTCGAGAAAAACCATGAGCCTTCCCAGTCGCCGCAAGATGAGGCCCGATTCCCCTGCACTGCGTGCAGAGAAATTCCGTGTTCCACATCAAACGTGAAAGGAGCCTTGATTTCCTTGATGGCACTCCGGAGAAACCCCAAGATCACTGTCTCAAGTCGAGAGGGATCCTGAGGTCACTGTAGCAACACGAAAGTGGTCCGTGGACTCCAAATCAACTCGAGATGAGAGCTTCGTCCCTGGCTTCGACTCAAGAGGAATACCAAATTTCCACGAGCACCTCCAGAGGAGGCTTCTCTCAGCTAAAGGTATGTGAGAGGGAACCTGTGTTTGTGGCCTCAAGTAGAATGGACACCGAGATGCTCTGACTCGAAGTAAGGCCGGACATCCCTGCAGTGAATTGAATGCAGGCTCGTCTTGCATCTCCCAAGACGAAGGGATGTCTGAATCCCCTGTGGAGACCACAGAGAAAGACCTAGTTCTCCGCCTCATCACGACCGGAGGCGTCACATCCTTTGAAAACTCGAGAGGTCCGCGGAGATCAATGCTTGTAAAGGAGACGATGCCTGACTCCTCTTGAAAATGGATAGGAGTCCAAGAATCCCTGTGGCACGTGGAACGGGACCCTGGGTCTCCCGCCTCACGTGGAGACTTGTCCTAATTGCCATGCCAAGACTCGCGGAGAATGTCGAGGTGTCCCTCGCACCTAGGCAGGAATCCTGACGTCGCAGAACAAACACGTGTCTGGAAAGGCCCTCCCCGTCGTAACTCGAGAATATACCCCAGGTTCCGGCCGCAACTCGAGAAACATCATGAGACTTCCCCCTCGCCTTGAGATGAGGTCCGATTCCCCTGCACTGCGTGCAGACCAATTCCGTGTTCCACATCAAACGTGAAAAGATTTTTGATTTCCTTGATGGCACTCCAAAGAAAAGCCAAGATCACTGTCTCAAGTCTAGAGGGATCCTGAGGTCACTGTAGCAACAAGAAAGAGCTCTGTGGACCACAAATCAACTCGAGAGGAGAGCTTCGTCCCTGGCTTCGACTCAAGAGGAATACCAACTTTCCACAAGCACCTCAAGAGGAGGCCTCTCTCAGTTACAGGTATGTGAGAGGGACCTTGATTTTGTGGCCTCAAGTGGAATGGACACCGAGATGCTCTGACTCGAAGTAAGGGCAGATATCCATGCAGAGAATTGAATGCAGGCTCGTCTTGCATCTCCCAAGACGAAGGGATGTCTGAATCCCCTGTGGAGACCACAGACAAAGACTTAGTTCTCCGCCTCATCGCGACCGGAGGCCTCACATCCTTTGAAAACTCGAGAGGTCCACGGAGATCAATGCTTCCAAAGGAGACGATGCCTGACTCCTCTTCAAAATGGATAGGAGTCCCAGGATCCCTGTGGCACGTGGAAAGGGACCCTGGGTCTCCCGCCTCACGTGGAGACGCGTCCCAATTGCCATGCCAAGACTCGAGGAGAATCCCGAGGTGTCCCTCGCACCTAGGCAGGAGTCCTGACTTCGCTGAACAAACACGTGTCTGGAAGGTCCCTCCCCATCGTAACTCGAGAATATAAACCAGGTTCCGGCCGCAACTCGAGAAATTCCATGAGACCTACCCCTCGCGGCTAGATGAGGCCCGATTACCCTGCACTGCGTGCAGAGCAATTCCGTGTTCCACATCAAACGTGAAAGGAGCCTTGATTTCCTTGATGGCACTCCAGAGAAAACCCAAGATCATTGTCTCAAGTCTAGAGGGATCCTGAGGTCACTGGAGCAACACGAAAGGGCTCCGTGGACCCCAAATCAACTCGAGATGAGAGCTTAGTCCCTGGCTTCGACTCAAGAGGAATACCAAATTTCCACAAGCACCTCAAGAGGAGGCTTCTCTCAGCTGCATGTATATGAGTGGGACCCTGAGTTTGTGGCCTCAAGTGGAATGGACACCGAGATGCTCTGACTCGAAGTAAAGCCGGATATGCCTGCAGTGAATTGAATGCAGGCTCGTCTTGCATCTCCAAAGACGAAAAGATGTCTGAATCCCCTGTGGAGACCACAGAGAAAGACCTAGTTCTCCGCCTCATCACGACCGGAGGCCTCAGATTCTTTGAAAACTCGAGAGGTGCGTGGAGATAAATGCTTCCAAAGGGGACGATGCCTGACTCCTCTTGAAAATGGATAGGAATCCAAGAATCCTTGTGGCACGTGGAACGGGACCCTGGGTCTCCCGCCTCACGTGGAGACTTGTCCTAATTGTCATGCCAAGACTCGAGGAGAATCCCGAGGTGTCCCTCGCACCTAGGCAGGAGTCCTGACCTCGCTGAACAAACACATGTCTGGAAAGGCCCTCCCCGTCGTAACTCGAGAATATACCCCAGGTTCCGGCCGCAACTCGAGAAACATCATGAGACTTCCCCCTCGCCGAGAGATGAGGCCCGATTACCCTGCACTGCGTGCAGAGCAATTCTGTGTTCCACATCAAAAGTGAAAGGAGCCTTGATTTCCTTGATGGCACTCCAGAGAAAACCCAAGATCACTGTCACAAGTCTAGAGGGATCCTGAGGTCACTAGAGCAACACGAAAGGGCTCCGTGGACCCCAAATCAACTCGAGATGAGAGCTTTTCCTTGGCTTCGACTCAAGAGGAATACCAACTTTCCACAAGCACCTCAAGAGGAGGCTTCTCTCAGCTACAGGTATGTGAGAAGGACCCTGAGTTTGTGGCCTCAAGTGGAATGGACACCGAGATGCTCTGACTCGAATTAAGGCCGGATATCACTGCAGTGAATTGAATGCAGGCTCGTCTTGCATCTCCCAAGACGAAGGGATGTCTGAATCCCCTGTGGAGACCACAGAGAAAGACCTAGTCCTCCGCCTCAACGCCAACGGAGGCCTCACATCCTTTGAAAACTCGAGAGGTCTGCGGAGATCAATGCTTGCAAAGGAGACGATGCCTGACTCCTCTTGAAAATGGATAGGATTCCCAGGATCCCTTTGGCACGTGGAAAGGGACCCTTGGTCTCCCGCCTCACGTGGAGACGCGTCCCAATGGCAATGCCAAGACTCGAGGAGAATCCCGAGGTGTCCCTTGCACCTAGGCAGGAGTCCTGACGTCGCTGAACAAACACGTGTCTCGAAGGGCCCTCCCCGATGTAACTCGAGAATATACCCCAGGTTCCGGCCGCAACTCGAGAAAAACCATGAGACTTCCCCCTCGCCGAGAGATGAGGCCCGATTCCCCTGCACTGCGTGCAGAGCATTCCGTGTTCCACATCAAACATGATAGGAGCCTTGATTTCCTTGATGGCACTCCAGAGAAAACCCAAGATCACTGTCTCAAGTCTAGAGGGATCCTGAGGTCACTGTAGCAAGACGAAAGGGCTCCGTGGACCACAAATTAACTCGAGATGAGAGCTTAGTCCCTGGCTTCGACTCAAGAGGAATACCAAATTTCCACAAGCACCTCAAGAGGAGGCTTCTCTCAGCTACAGGTATGTGAGAGGGACCCTGAGTTTGTGGCCTCAAGTGGAAGGGACACCGAGATGCTCTGACTCGAAGTAAGGCCGGATATCCCTGCAGTGAATTGAATGCAGGCTCGTCTTGCATCTCCCAAGACGAGGGATGTCTGAATCCCCTGTGGAGACCACACAGAAAGACCTAGTACTACGCCTCAACGCGAACGGAGACCTCACATGCTTTAAAAACTCGAGAGGTCCGCGGAGATCAATGCTTCCAAACGAGACGATGCCTGACTCGTCTTGAAAATGGATAGGAGTCCCAGGATCCCTTTGGCACGTGGAAAGGGACACTGGGTCTCGCGCCTCACGTGGAGACGCGTCCCAATTGCCATGCCAAGACTCGAGGAGAATCCCGAGGTGTCCCTCGCACCTAGACAGGAGTCCTGACGTCGCTGAACAAACACGTGTATGGAAGGTCCCTCCCCTTCGTAACTCGGGAATATACCCCAGGTTCCGGCCGCAACTCGAGAAAAACCATGAGACTTCCCCCTCGCTGCGAGATGAGGCCCGATTCCCCTGCACTGCGTTCAGAGCAATTCCGGGTTCCACATCAAACGTGAAAGGAGCCTGATTATCTTGATCGCACTCCAGAGAAAACCCAGGTTCACTCTCTCAAGTCTAGAGGGATCCTGAGGTCACTGGAGCAACACGAAAGGGCTCCGTGGAACCCAAATCAACTCGAGATGAGAGCTTAGTCCCTGCCTCGACTCAAGAGGAATACCAAATTTCAACAAGCACATCAAGAGGAGGCTTCTCTCAGCTACAGGTATGTGAGAGGGACCCTGAGTTTGTGGCCTCAAGTGGAATGGACACCGAGATGCTCTGACTCGAAGTAAGGCCGGATATCCCTGCAGTGAATTGAATGCAGGCTCGTCTTGCATCTCCCAAGACGAAGGGATGTCTGAATCCCCTGTGGAGACCACAGAGAAAGACCTAGTCCTCCGCCTCAACGCCAACGGAGGCCTCACATCCTTTGAAAACTCGAGAGGTCCGAGGAGATCAATGCTTCCAAAGGAGACGATGCCTGACTCCTCTTGAAAGTGGATAGGAGTCCCAGGATCCCTGTGGCACGTTGAAAGGGACCCTGGGTCTCCCGCCTCACGTGGAGACGCGTCCCAATTGCCATGCCAAGACTCGAGGAGAATCCCGAGGTGTCCCTCGCACCTAGGCAGGAGTCCTGACGTCGCTGAACAAACACGTGTCTGGAAGTGCCCTCCCCGTCGTAACTCGAGAATATACCCCAGGTTCCGGCCGCAACTCGAGAAAAACCATGAGACTTCCCCCTCGCCGCGAGTTGAGGCCCGATTCCCCTGCACTGCGTGCAGAGCAATTCAGTGTTCCACATCAAACGTGAAAGGAGCCTTGATTTCCTTGATGGCACTCCAGAGAAAACCCAAGATCACTGTCTCAAGTCTAGAGGGATCCTGAGGTCACTGTAGCAACAAGAAAGAGCTCCGTGGACCACAAATCAACTCGAGAGGAGAGCTTCGTCCCTGGCTTCGACTCAAGAGGAATACCAACTTTCCACAAGCACCTCAAGAGGAGGCCTCTCTCAGTTACAGGTATGTGAGAGGGACCTTGAGTTTGTGGCCTCAAGTGGAATGGACACCGAGATGCTCTGAATCGAAGTAAGGGCAGATATCCATGCAGAGAATTGAATGCAGGCTCGTCTTGCATCTCCCAAGACGAAGGGATGTCTGAATCCCCTGTGGAGACCACAGACAAAGACTTAGTACTCCGCCTCATCGCGACCGGAGGCCTCACATCCTTTGAAAACTCGAGAGGTCCACGGAGATCAATGCTTCCAAAGGAGACGATGCCTGACTCCTCTTCAAAATGGATAGGAGTCCCAGGATCCCTGTGGCACGTGGAAAGGGACCCTGGGTCTCCCGCCTCACGTGGAGACGCGTCCCAATTGCCATGCCAAGACTCGAGGAGAATCCCGAGGTGTCCCTCGCACCTAGGCAGGAGTCCTGACTTCGCTGAACAAACACGTGTCTGGAAGGGCCCTCCCCATCGTAACTAGAGAATATAAACCAGGTTCCGGCCGCAACTCGAGAAATTCCATGAGACCTACCCCTCGCGGCTAGATGAGGCCCGATTACCCTGCACTGCGTGCAGAGCAATTCCGTGTTCCACATCAAACGTGAAAGGAGCCTTGATTTCCTTGATGGCACTCCAGAGAAAACCCAAGATCACTGTCTCAAGTCTAGAGGGATCCTGAGGTCACTGGAGCAACACGAAAGGGCTCCGTGG
Source organism: Dama dama (assembly GCF_033118175.1). Lineage (NCBI taxonomy): Eukaryota > Metazoa > Chordata > Mammalia > Artiodactyla > Cervidae > Dama > Dama dama. Next base: position 3,885,102 of record NC_083697.1, on the reverse strand, counting down.
ACCCCAAATCAACTCGAGATGAGAGCTTAGTCCCTGGCTTCGACTCAAGAGGAATACCAAATTTCCACAAGCACCTCAAGAGGAGGCTTCTCTCAGCTGCATGTATATGAGTGGGACCCTGAGTTTGTGGCCTCAAGTGTAATGGAAACCGAGATGCTCTGACTCGAAGTAAAGCCGGATATGCCTGCAGTGAATTGAATGCAGGCTCGTCTTGCATCTCCAAAGAGGAAAAGATGTCTGAATCCCCTGTGGAGACCACAGAGAAAGACCTAGTTCTCCGCCTCATCACGACCGGAGGCCTCAGATCCTTTGAAAACTCGAGAGGTGCGTGGAGATAAATGCTTCCAAAGGGGACGATGCCTGACTCCTCTTGAAAATGGATAGGAATCCAAGAATCCTTGTGGCACGTGGAACGGGACCCTGGGTCTCCCGCCTCACGTGGAGACTTGTCCTAATTGTCATGCCAAGACTCGAGGAGAATCCCGAGGTGTCCCTCGCACCTAGGAAGGAGTCCTGACCTCGCTGAACAAACACGTGTCTGGAAAGGCCCTCCCCGTCGTAACTCGAGAATATACCCCAGGTTCCGGCCGCAACTCGAGAAACATCATGAGACTTCCCCCTCGCCGAGAGATGAGGCCCGATTCCCCTGCACTGCGTGCAGAGCAATTCTGTGTTCCACATCAAAAGTGAAAGGAGCCTTGATTTCCTTGATGGCACTCCAGAGAAAACCCAAGATCACTGTCACAAGTCTAGAGGGATCCTGAGGTCACTAGAGCAACACGAAAGGGCTCCGTGGACCCCAAATCAACTCGAGATGAGAGCTTTTCCTTGGCTTCGACTCAAGAGGAATACCAACTTTCCACAAGCACCTCAAGAGTAGGCTTCTCTCAGCTACAGGTATGTGAGAAGGACCCTGAGTTTGTGGCCTCAAGTGGAATGGACACCGAGATGCTCTGACTCGAATTAAGGCCGGATATCACTGCAGTGAATTGAATGCAGGCTCGTCTTGCATCTCCCAAGACGAAGGGATGTCTGAATCCCCTGTGGAGACCACAGAGAAAGACCTAGTCCTCCGCCTCAACGCCAACGGAGGCCTCACATCCTTTGAAAACTCGAGAGGTCTGCGGAGATCAATGCTTGCAAAGGAGACGATGCCTGACTCCTCTTGAAAATGGATAGGATTCCCAGGATCCCTTTGGCACGTGGAAAGGGACCCTTGGTCTCCCGCCTCACGTGGAGACGCGTCCCAATGGCAATCCCAAGACTCGAGGAGAATCCCGAGGTGTCCCTTGCACCTAGGCAGGAGTCCTGACGTCGCTGAACAAACACGTGTCTCGAAGGGCCCTCCCCGATGTAACTCGAGAATATACCCCAGGTTCCGGCCGCAACTCGAGAAAAACCATGAGACTTCCCCCTCGCCGAGAGATGAGGCCCGATTCCCCTGCACTGCGTGCAGAGCAATTCCGTGTTCCACATCAAACATGATAGGAGCCTTGATTTCCTTGATGGCACTCCAGAGAAAACCCAAGATCACTGTCTCAAGTCTAGAGGGATCCTGAGGTCACTGTAGCAAGACGAAAGGGCTCCGTGGACCACAAATTAACTCGAGATGAGAGCTTAGTCCCTGGCTTCGACTCAAGAGGAATACCAAATTTCCACAAGCACCTCAAGAGGAGGCTTCTCTCAGCTACAGGTATGTGAGAGGGACCCTGAGTTTGTGGCCTCAAGTGGAAGGGACACCGAGATGCTCTGACTCGAAGTAAGGCCGGATATCCCTGCAGTGAATTGAATGCAGGCTCGTCTTGCATCTCCCAAGACGAGGGATGTCTGAATCCCCTGTGGAGACCACACAGAAAGACCTAGTACTACGCCTCAACGCGAACGGAGACCTCACATGCTTTAAAAACTCGAGAGGTCCGCGGAGATCAATGCTTCCAAACGAGACGATGCCTGACTCGTCTTGAAAATGGATAGGAGTCCCAGGATCCCTTTGGCACGTGGAAAGGGACACTGGGTCTCGCGCCTCACGTGGAGACGCGTCCCAATTGCCATGCCAAGACTCGAGGAGAATCCCGAGGTGTCCCTCGCACCTAGACAGGAGTCCTGACGTCGCTGAACAAACACGTGTATGGAAGGTCCCTCCCCTTCGTAACTCGGGAATATACCCCAGGTTCCGGCCGCAACTCGAGAAAAACCATGAGACTTCCCCCTCGCTGCGAGATGAGGCCCGATTCCCCTGCACTGCGTTCAGAGCAATTCCGGGTTCCACATCAAACGTGAAAGGAGCCTGATTATCTTGATCGCACTCCAGAGAAAACCCAGGTTCACTCTCTCAAGTCTAGAGGGATCCTGAGGTCACTGGAGCAACACGAAAGGGCTCCGTGGAACCCAAATCAACTCGAGATGAGAGCTTAGTCCCTGCCTCGACTCAAGAGGAATACCAAATTTCAACAAGCACATCAAGAGGAGGCTTCTCTCAGCTACAGGTATGTGAGAGGGACCCTGAGTTTGTGGCCTCAAGTGGAATGGACACCGAGATGCTCTGACTCGAAGTAAGGCCGGATATCCCTGCAGTGAATTGAATGCAGGCTCGTCTTGCATCTCCCAAGACGAAGGGATGTCTGAATCCCCTGTGGAGACCACAGAGAAAGACCTAGTCCTCCGCCTCAACGCCAACGGAGGCCTCACATCCTTTGAAAACTCGAGAGGTCCGAGGAGATCAATGCTTCCAAAGGAGACGATGCCTGACTCCTCTTGAAAGTGGATAGGAGTCCCAGGATCCCTGTGGCACGTTGAAAGGGACCCTGGGTCTCCCGCCTCACGTGGAGACGCGTCCCAATTGCCATGCCAAGACTCGAGGAGAATCCCGAGGTGTCCCTCGCACCTAGGCAGGAGTCCTGACGTCGCTGAACAAACACGTGTCTGGAAGTGCCCTCCCCGTCGTAACTCGAGAATATACCCCAGGTTCCGGCCGCAACTCGAGAAAAACCATGAGACTTCCCCCTCGCCGCGAGTTGACGCCCGATTCCCCTGCACTGCGTGCAGAGCAATTCAGTGTTCCACATCAAACGTGAAAGGAGCCTTGATTTCCTTGATGGCACTCCAGAGAAAACCCAAGATCACTGTCTCAAGTCTAGAGGGATCCTGAGGTCACTGTAGCAACAAGAAAGAGCTCCGTGGACCACAAATCAACTCGAGAGGAGAGCTTCGTCCCTGGCTTCGACTCAAGAGGAATACCAACTTTCCACAAGCACCTCAAGAGGAGGCCTCTCTCAGTTACAGGTATGTGAGAGGGACCTTGAGTTTGTGGCCTCAAGTGGAATGGACACCGAGATGCTCTGAATCGAAGTAAGGGCAGATATCCATGCAGAGAATTGAATGCAGGCTCGTCTTGCATCTCCCAAGACGAAGGGATGTCTGAATCCCCTGTGGAGACCACAGACAAAGACTTAGTACTCCGCCTCATCGCGACCGGAGGCCTCACATCCTTTGAAAACTCGAGAGGTCCACGGAGATCAATGCTTCCAAAGGAGACGATGCCTGACTCCTCTTCAAAATGGATAGGAGTCCCAGGATCCCTGTGGCACGTGGAAAGGGACCCTGGGTCTCCCGCCTCACGTGGAGACGCGTCCCAATTGCCATGCCAAGACTCGAGGAGAATCCCGAGGTGTCCCTCGCACCTAGGCAGGAGTCCTGACTTCGCTGAACAAACACGTGTCTGGAAGGGCCCTCCCCATCGTAACTAGAGAATATAAACCAGGTTCCGGCCGCAACTCGAGAAATTCCATGAGACCTACCCCTCGCGGCTAGATGAGGCCCGATTACCCTGCACTGCGTGCAGAGCAATTCCGTGTTCCACATCAAACGTGAAAGGAGCCTTGATTTCCTTGATGGCACTCCAGAGAAAACCCAAGATCACTGTCTCAAGTCTAGAGGGATCCTGAGGTCACTGGAGCAACACGAAAGGGCTCCGTGGACCCCAAATCAACTCGAGATGAGAGCTTAGTCCCTGGCTTCGACTCAAGAGGAATACCAAATTTCCACAAGCACCTCAAGAGGAGGCTTCTCTCAGCTGCATGTATATGAGTGGGACCCTGAGTTTGTGGCCTCAAGTGTAATGGAAACCGAGATGCTCTGACTCGAAGTAAAGCCGGATATGCCTGCAGTGAATTGAATGCAGGCTCGTCTTGCATCTCCAAAGAGGAAAAGATGTCTGAATCCCCTGTGGAGACCACAGAGAAAGACCTAGTTCTCCGCCTCATCACGACCGGAGGCCTCAGATCCTTTGAAAACTCGAGAGGTGCGTGGAGATAAATGCTTCCAAAGGGGACGATGCCTGACTCCTCTTGAAAATGGATAGGAATCCAAGAATCCTTGTGGCACGTGGAACGGGACCCTGGGTCTCCCGCCTCACGTGGAGACTTGTCCTAATTGTCATGCCAAGACTCGAGGAGAATCCCGAGGTGTCCCTCGCACCTAGGCAGGAGTCCTGACCTCGCTGAACAAACACGTGTCTGGAAAGGCCCTCCCCGTCGTAACTCGAGAATATACCCCAGGTTCCGGCCGCAACTCGAGAAACATCATGAGACTTCCCCCTCGCCGAGAGATGAGGCCCGATTCCCCTGCACTGCGTGCAGAGCAATTCTGTGTTCCACATCAAAAGTGAAAGGAGCCTTGATTTCCTTGATGGCACTCCAGAGAAAACCCAAGATCACTGTCACAAGTCTAGAGGGATCCTGAGGTCACTAGAGCAACACGAAAGGGCTCCGTGGACCCCAAATCAACTCGAGATGAGAGCTTTTCCTTGGCTTCGACTCAAGAGGAATACCAACTTTCCACAAGCACCTCAAGAGTAGGCTTCTCTCAGCTACAGGTATGTGAGAAGGACCCTGAGTTTGTGGCCTCAAGTGGAATGGACACCGAGATGCTCTGACTCGAATTAAGGCCGGATATCACTGCAGTGAATTGAATGCAGGCTCGTCTTGCATCTCCCAAGACGAAGGGATGTCTGAATCCCCTGTGGAGACCACAGAGAAAGACCTAGTCCTCCGCCTCAACGCCAACGGAGGCCTCACATCCTTTGAAAACTCGAGAGGTCTGCGGAGATCAATGCTTCCAAAGGAGACGATGCCTGACTCCTCTTGAAAATGGATAGGATTCCCAGGATCCCTGTGGCACGTGGAAAGGGACCCTTGGTCTCCCGCCTCACGTGGAGACGCGTCCCAATGGCAATGCCAAGACTCGAGGAGAATCCCGAGGTGTCCCTTGCACCTAGGCAGGAGTCCTGACGTCGCTGAACAAACACGTGTCTCGAAGGGCCCTCCCCGTTGTAACTCGAGAATATACCCCAGGTTCCGGCCGCAACTCGAGAAAAACCATGAGACTTCCCCCTCGCCGAGAGATGAGGCCCGATTCCCCTGCACTGCGTGCAGAGCAATTCCGTGTTCCACATCAAACATGATAGGAGCCTTGATTTCCTTGATGGCACTCCAGAGAAAACCCAAGATCACTGTCTCAAGTCTAGAGGGATCCTGAGGTCACTGTAGCAACACGAAAGTGCTCCGTGGACCCGAAATCAACTGGAGATGAGATCTTAGTCTCTGGCTTCGACTCAAGAGGAATACCAACTTTCCACAAGCACCTCAAGAGTAGGCTTCTCTCAGCTACAGGTATGTGAGAGGGACCCTGAGTTTGTGGCCTCAAGTGGAAGGGACACCGAGATGCTCTGACTCGAAGTAAGGCCGGATATCCCTGCAGTGAATTGAATGCAGGCTCGTCTTGCATCTCCCAAGACGAAGGGATGTCTGAATCCCCTGTGGAGACCACACAGAAAGCCCTAGTACTACGCCTCAACGCGAACGGAGGCCTCACATGCTTTGAAAACTCGAGAGGTCCGCGGAGATCAATGCTTCCAAACGAGACGATGCCTGACTCGTCTTGAAAATGGATAGGAGTCCCAGGATCCCTGTGGCACGTGGAAAGGGACACTGGGTCTCGCGCCTCACGTGGAGACGCGTCCCAATTGCCATGCCAAGACTCGAGGAGAATCCCGAGGTGTCCCTCGCACCTAGACAGGAGTCCTGACGTCGCTGAACAAACACGTGTACGGAAGGTCCCTCCCCTTCGTAACTCGGGAATATACCCCAGGTTCCGGCCGCAACTCGAGAAAAACCATGAGACTTCCCCCTCGCTGCGAGATGAGGCCCGATTCCCCTGCACTGCGTTCAGAGCAATTCCGGCTTCCACATCAAACGTGAAAGAAGCCTGATTATCTTGATCGCACTCCAGAGAAAACCCAGGTTCACTCTCTCAAGTCTAGAGGGATCCTGAGGTCACTGGAGCAACACAAAAGGGCTCCGTGGAACCCAAATCAACTCGAGATGAGAGCTTAGTCCCTGCCTCGACTCAAGAGGAATACCAACTTTCCACAAGCACATCAAGAGGAGGCTTCTCTCAGCTACAGGTATGTGAGAGGGACCCTGAGTTTGTGGCCTCAAGTGGAATGGACACCGAGATGCTCTGACTCGAAGTAAGGCCGGATATCCCTGCAGTGAATTGAATGCAGGCTCGTCTTGCATCTCCCAAGACGAAGGGATGTCTGAATCCCCTGTGGAGACCACAGAGAAAGACCTAGTCCTCCGCCTCAACGCCAACGGAGGCCTCACATCCTTTGAAAACTCGAGAGGTCTGCGGAGATCAATGCTTCCAAAGGAGACGATGCCTGACTCCTCTTGAAAGTGGATAGGAGTCCCAGGATCACTGTGGCACGTTGAAAGGGACCCTGGGTCTCCCGCCTCACGTGGAGACGCGTCCCAATTGCCATGCCAAGACTCGAGGAGAATCCCGAGGTGTCCCTTGCACCTAGGCAGGAGTCCTGACGTCGCTGAACAAACACGTGTCTGGAAGTGCCCTCCCCGTCGTAACTCGAGAATATACCCCAGGTTCCGGCCGCAACTAGAGAAAAACCATGAGACTTCCCACTCGCCGCGAGATGAGGCCCGATTCCCCTGCACTGCGTGCAGAGGAATTCCGTATCCCACATCAAACGTGAAAGGAGCCTTGATTTCCTTGATGGCACTCCAGACAAAACAAAAGATCACTGTCTCAAGTCTAGAGGGATCCTGAGGTCACTGGAGCGACACGAAAGGGCTCCGTGGACCCCAAATCTACTCGAGATGAGAACTTAGTCCCTGGCTTCGACTCAAGAGGAATTCCAACTTTCCACAAGCACCTCAAGAGGAGTCTTCTCTCAGCCACAGGTATGTGACAGGGACACTGAGTTTGTGGCCTCATGTGGAATGGACAACGAGATGCACTGATTCGAATAAAGGCCGGATATCCCTGCAGTGAATTGAATGCAGGCTCGTCTTGAATCTCCTAAGAAGAAGGGATGTATGAATCCCCTGTGGAGACCATAGAGAAAGACATTGTTCTCCGCCTCATCGCGACGTGAGTCCTCACATCCTTTGAGAACTCGAGAGGTCCGCGGAGATCAATGATTCCAAAGGAGACGATGCCTGACTCCTCTTGAAAATGGATAGGAGTCCCAGGATCCCTGTGGCACATGGAAAGGGACCCTGGATCTCCCGCCTCACGTGGAGACGCATCCCAATTGCCATGCCAAGACTCGAGGAGAATCCCGAGTTGTCCCTCGCACCGATGCAGGAGTCCTGACGTCGCTGAACAAACACGTGTCTGGAACGGACCTCCCCGTCGTAACTCGAGAATATACCCCAGGTTCCGGCCGCAACTCGAGAAAAACCATGAAACTTCCCCCTCGCCGCGAGATGAGGCCCGATTCCCCTGCACTGCGTGCAGAGCAATTCCGTGTTCCACATCAAACGTGAAAGGAGCCTTGATTTCCTTGATGGCACTCCAGAGAAAACCCGAGATCACTGTCTCAAGTCTAGAGGGATCCTGAGGTCACTGTAGCAACACGAAATGGGTCCATGGACCCCAAATCAACTCATGATGAGAGCTTAGTCACTGGCTTCGACTCTATAGGAATAGCAACTTTCCACAAGCACCTCAAGAGGAGGCTTCTCTCAGATAGGGTTATGTGAGAGGGCCCTGAGTTGGGGATTCAAGTGGAATGGACACCGAGAAGCTCTGACTCGAAGTAAGGCTGGATATTCCTGCAGTGAATTGAATGCAGGCTCGTCTTGCATCTCAGAAGACGAAGGGATGTCTGAATGCCCTGTGGAGACCACAGAGAAAGACCTAGATCTCCGCCTCATCGCGACCGGAGGCCTCACATCCTTTGAAAACTTGAGAGGTCCGCGGAGGTCAATGCTTCCAAAGGAGACTATACCTGACTCCTCTTGAAAATGGATAGGAGTCCCAGGATCCGCGTGGCACGTGGAAAGGGACCCTGGGTCTCCCGCCTCACGTGGAGACGCGTCCCAATTGCCATGCCAAGACTCGAGGATAATCCCGAGGTGTCCCTCACACCTAGGCAGGAGTCCTGACGTCACTGAACAAACACGTGTCTGGAAGGGCCCTCCCCGTCGTAACTCGAGAATATACCCCGGGTTCCTGCCGCAACTTGAGAAAAACCATGAGACTTCCCCCTCACCGCGAGATGAGGCCCGATTCCCCTGCACTGCGTGCAGAGCAATTCCGTGTTCCACATCAAACGTGAAAGGAGCCTTAATTTCCTTGATGGCACTCCAGAGAAAACCCAAGATCACTGTCTCAAGTCTAGAGGGATCCTGAGGTCACTGGAGCAACACGAAAGGGCTCCGTGGACCCCAAATCAACTCTAGATGAGAGCTTTTCCCTGGCTTCGACTCAAGAGGAATACCAACTTTCCACAAGCACCTCAAGAGGAGGCTTCTCTCAGCTACAGGTATGTGAGAGGGACCCTGAGTTTGTGGCCTCAAGTGGATGGACACCGAGATGCTCTGACTCAAAGTAAGGCCGGATATCCCTGCAGTGAATTGAATGCATGCTCGTCTTGCATCTCCCAAGACGAAGGGATGTCTGAATCCCCTGTGGAGACCACAGAGCGAGACCTAGTTCTCGGCCTCATCGCGACCGGATGCCTCACATCCTTTGAAAACTCGAGAGGTCCACGCAGAACAAAGCTTCCAAAGGAGACGATGCCTGACTCCTCTTGAAAATGGATAGGAGTTCCAGGACTCCTGTGGAACTTGGAAAGGGACCCTTGGTCTCCCGCCTCACGTGGAGACGCGTCCCAATTGCAATGCCAAGACTCAAAGAGAATACCGATGTGCCCCTAGAACCTAGTCAGGAGTCCTGACGTCGCTGAACAAACACGTGTCTGGAAGGGCCCTCCCCATCGTAACTTGAGAATATTCCCCAGGTTCCAGCCGCTTCTCGAGAAAAACCATGAGACTTCCCCCTCGCCGCGAGATGAGGCCCAATTCCCCTGCACTGCGTGCAGAGCAATTCCGTGTTCCACATCAGACGTTAAACTATACTTGATTTCCTTGATGGCACTCCAAAGAAAACCCAAGATCACTGTCTCAAGTCTAGAGGGATCCTGAGGTCACTGTAGCAACATGAAAGGGCTCCGTGGACCCCAAATCAACTCGAGATGAGAGCTTCGTCCCTGGCTTCTACTCTAGAGGAATACCAACTTTCCACAAGCACCACAAGAGGAGACTTCTCTGAGATACAGGTATGTGAGAGAAACCCTGAGTTTGTGGCCTCAAGTGCCATGGACACTGTGATGCTCTGACTCGAAGTAAGGCCGGATATCCCTGCTGTGAATTGAATGCAGGCTCGTCTTGCATCTCCCAAGACGAAGGGATGTCTGAATCCACTGTGGAGACCACAGAGAAAACCTAGTTCTCCGCCTCATTGAGACCGGAGGCCTCTAATCCTTTGAAAACTCGAGAGGTCCGCGGAGATCAAGGCTTCCAAAGGAGACGATGCCTGACTCCTCTTGAAAATGGATAGGAGTCCCAGGATCCATTTGGCACGTGGAAAGGGACCCTGGGTCTCCCACCTCACGTGGAGACGCGTCCCAATTGCCATGCCAAGACTCGAGGAGCATCCCGAGTTGTCCCTCGCACCTAGGCAGTAGTCCTGACGTCGATGAACAAACACGTTTCTGGAAGGGTCCTCCCCGTCGCAACTCGAGAATATACCCCAGGTTCCGGCGCAACTCGAGAAAAACCATGAGCCTTCCCCCTCGCCGCGAGATGAGGACCGATTCCCCTGCACTGCGTGCAGAGCAATTCCGTGTTCCACATCAAACGTGAAAGGAGCCTTGATTTCCTTGATGGCACTCCAGAGAAAACCCAAGATCACTGTCTCAAGTCTAGAGGGATCCTGAGGTCACTGTAGCAACACGAAAGGGCTCCGTGGACCCCAAATCAACTCTAGATGAGAGCTTTTCCCTGGCTTCGACTCAAGAGGAATACCAACTTTCCACAAGCACCTCAAGAGGAGGCTTCTCTCAGCTACAGGTATGTGAGAGGGACCCTGAGTTTGTGGCCTCAAGTGGAATGGACACCGAGATGCTCTGACTCAAAGTAAGGCCGGATATCCCTGCAGTGAATTGAATGCATGCTCGTCTTGCATCTCCCAAGACGAAGGGATGTCTGAATCCCCTGTGGAGACCACAGAGAGAGACCTAGTTCTCGGCCTCATCGCGACCGGATGCCTCACATCCTTTGAAAACTCGAGAGGTCCACGCAGAACAAAGCTTCCAAAGGAGACGATGCCTGACTCCTCTTGAAAATGGATAGGAGTTCCAGGACTCCTGTGGAACTTGGAAAGGGACCCTTGGTCTCCCGCCTCACGTGGAGACGCGTCCCAATTGCCATGCCAAGACTCAAAGAGAATACCGATGTGCCCCTAGAACCTAGTCAGGAATCCTGACGTCGCTGAACAAACACGTGTCTGGAAGGGCCCTCCCCGTCGTAACTTGAGAATATTCCCCAGGTTCCAGCCGCTTCTCGAGAAAAACCATGAGACTTCCCCCTCGCCGCGAGATGAGGCCCAATTCCCCTGCACTGCGTGCAGAGCAATTCCGTGTTCCACATCAGACGTTAAACTATACTTGATTTCCTTGATGGCACTCCAAAGAAAACCCAAGATCACTGTCTCAAGTCTAGAGGGATCCTGAGGTCACTGTAGCAACATGAAAGGGCTCCGTGGACCCCAAATCAACTCGAGATGAGAGCTTACTCCCTGGCTTCGACTCAAGAGGAATACCAACTTTCCACAAGCACCTCAAGATGAGGTTTCTCTCAGCTACATTTATGTGAGAGGGACCCTGAGTGTGTGGCCTCAAATGTAATGGACACCGAGATGCACTGATTCGAATAAAGGCCGGATATCCCTGCAGTGAATTGAATGCAGGCTCGTCTTGCATCTCCTAAGAAGAAGGGATGTATGAATCCCCTGTGGAGACCACAGAGAAAGACCTAGATCTCCGCCTCATCGCGACCGGAGGCCTCACATCCTTTGAAAACTTGAGAGGTCCGCGGAGTTCAATGCTTCCAAAGGAGACTATGCCTGACTCGTCTTGAAAATGGATAGGAGTCCCAGGATCCGCGTGGCACGTGGAAAGGGACCCTGGGTCTCCCGCCTCACGTGGAGACGCGTCCCAATTGCCATGCCAAGACTCGAGGATAATCCCGAGGTGTCCCTCACACCTAGGCAGGAGTCCTGATGTCACTGAATAAACACGTGTCTGGAAGGGCCCTCCCCTTCGTAACTCGAGAATATACCCCGGGTTCCTGCCGCAACTCGAGAAAAACCATGAGACTTCCCCCTCGCCACGAGATGAGGCCCGATTTACCTGCACTGCATGCAGAGCAATTCCGTGTTCCACATCAAACGTGAAAGGAGCCTTGATTTCCTTGATGGCACTCCAGAGAAAACCCAAGATCACTGTCACAAGTCTAGAGGGATCCTGAGGTCACTGTAGCAACAAGAAAGGTCTCCGTGGACCCCAAATCAAGTCGAGATGAGAGCTTAGTCCCTGGCTTCGATTCAAGACGAATACCAACTTTCCACATGCACCTCAAGAGGCGGTTTCTGTCAGCTACAGGTATGTGCGAGGGACCCTGAGTTTGTGGCCTCAAGTAGAATGGACACCGAGATGCTCTGACTCGAAGTAAGGCCGGATATCCCTGCAGTGAATTGAATGCAGGCTCGTCTTGCATCTCCCAAGAAGAAGGAATGTCTGAATCCCCTGTGGAGACCACAGAGAAAGACCTAGTTCTCCGCCTCATCGCGAACGGAGGCATCACATCCTTTGAAAACTCGAGAGGTCTGCTGAGATCTAGGCTTCCAAAGGAGACGATGCCTGACTCCTCTTGAAAATGGATAGGAGTCCCAGGATCCCTGTGGCACGTGGAAAGGGATACTGGGTCTCGCACCTCACGTGGAGCCGCGTCCCAATTGCCATGCCAAGACTCGAGGAGAATCCCGAGGTGTCCCTCGCACCTAGGCAGGAGTCCTGACATCGCTGAACAAACACGTGTCTGGAAGTGCCCTCCCCGTCGTAACTCGAGAATATACCCCAGGTTCCGGCCGCAACTCGAGAAAAACCATGAGACTTCCCCCTCACCGCGAGATGAGGCCCGATTCCCCTGCACTGCGTGCAGACCAATTCCGTGTTCCACATCAAACGTGAAAGGAGCCTTAATTTCCTTGATGGCACTCCATAGAAAACCCAAGATCACTGTCTCAAGTCTAGAGGGATCCTGAGGTCACTGGAGCAACACGAAAGGGCTCCGTGGACCCCAAATCAACACGAGATGAGAGCTTTTCCCTGGCTTCAACTCAAGAGGAATACCAACTTTCCACAAGCACCTCAAGAGGAGGCTTCTCTCAGCTACAGGTATGTGAGAGGGACCCTGAGTTTGTGGCCTCAAGTGGAATGGACATCGAGATGCTCTGACTCAAAGTAAGGCCGGATATCCCTGCAGTGAATTGAATGCATGCTCGTCTTGCATCTCCCAAGACGAAGGGATGTCTGAATCCCCTGTGGAGACCACAGAGAAAGACCTAGTTCTCGGCCTCATCGCGACCGGATGCCTCACATCCTTTGAAAACTCGAGAGGTCCACGCAGAACAAAGCTTCCAAAGGAGACGATGCCTGACTCCTCTTGAAAATGGATAGGAATACCAGGATCACTGTGGCACGTGGAAAGGGACCCTGGGTCTCCCGCCTCACGTGGATACGCGTCCCAATTGCCATGCCAAGACTCGAGGAGAATACCGAGGTGTCCCTCGCACCTAGACAGGAGTCCTGACGTCGCTGAACAAACACGTGTCTGGAAGGGCCCTCCCCGTCGTAACTCGAAAATATAAATCAGGTTCCGGCCGCAACTCGAGAAAAAATATGAGACTTCCCCCTCGCCGCGAGATGAGGCCCGATTCCCCTGCATTGCGTGCAGAGCAATTCCGTGTTCCACATCAAACGTGAAAGGAGCCTTGATTTCCTTGATGGCACTCCAGACAAAACCCAAGATCACTGTCTCAAGTCTAGAGGGATCCTGAGGTCACTGGAGCAACACGAAAGGGCTCCGTGGACCCCAAATCAACTCGAGATGAGAGCTTAGCCCCTGGCTTCGACTCAAGAGGAATACCAACTTTCCACAAGCACCTCAAGAGGAGGCTTCTCTCAGCTACAGGTATGTGAGAGGGACCCTGAGTTTGTGGCCTCAAGTGGAATGGACACCGAGATGCTCTGACTCGAAGTAAGGCCGGATATCCCTGCAGTGAATTGAATGCAGGCTCGTCTTGCATCTCCCAAGACGAAGGGATGTCTGAATGCCCTGTGGAGATCACAGAGAAAGACCTAGTCCTCCGCCTCAACGCGACCGGAGGCCTCACATCCTTTGAAAACTCGAGAGGTCCGCGGAGATCAATGCTTCCAAAGGAGACGATGCCTGACTCCTCTTGAAAATGGATAGGAGTCCCAGGATCCCTGTGGCACGTGGAAAGGGAACCTGGGTCTCCCGCCTCACGTGGAGACGCGTCCCAATTGCCATGCCAAGACTCGAGGAGAATCCCGAGGTGTCCCTCGCACCTTGGCAGGAGTCCTGACGTCGCTGGACAAACACGTGTCTGGAAGGGCCCTCCCCGTCGTAACTCGAGAATATAACCCAGGTTCCGGCCGCAACACAAGAAAGACCATGAGACTTTCCCCTCCCCGCGAGATGAGTCCCGATTCCCCTGCACTGCATGCAGAGCAATTCCGTGTTCCACATCAAACGTGAAAGGAGCCTTGATTTCCTTGATGGCACTCCAGAGAAAACCCAAGATCACTGTCTCATGTCTAGAGGGATCCTGAGGTCACTGGAGCAACATGAAAGGGCTCCGTGGACCTCAAATCAACTCGAGATGAGAGCTTAGTCCCTGGCTTCGACTCAAGAGGAATACCAACTTTCCACAAGCACCTCAAGAGGAGGCTTCGCTCAGCTACAGGTATGTGAGAAAGACCCTGAGTTTGTGGCCTCAAGTGGAATGGACACCGAGATGCTCTGACTCGAAGTAAGGCCAGATATCCCTGCAGTGAAGTGAATGCAGGCTCGTCTTGCATCTCCCAAGAAGAAGGGATGTCTAAATCCCCTGTGGAGACCACAGAGAAAGACCTAGTCCTCCGCATCAACGCGAACGGAGGCCTCACTTCCTTTTAAAAATTGAGAGGTCCGCGGAGATCAATGCTTCCAAAGGAGACGATGCCTGACTCCTCTTGAAAATGGATAGGAGTCCCAGGATCCCTGTGGCACGTGGAAAGGGACCCTGGGTCTCACGCCTCACGTGGAGACGCGTCCCAATTGCCATGCCAAGACTCGAGGAGAATCCCGAAGTGACCCTCGCACCTAGGCAGGAGTCCTGACGTCGCTGAACAAAAACGTGTCTGGAAGGGCCCTCCCCGTAGTAACTCGAGAATATACCCCAGGTTCCGGCCGCAACTCGAGAAAAACCATGAGACTTCCCCCTCGCTGCGAGATGAGGCCCGATTCCCCTGCACTGCGTGCAGAGCAATTCCGTGTTCCACATCAAACGTGAAAGGAGCCTTGATTTCCTTGATGCCACTCCAGAGAAAACCCAAAGTCACTATCTCAAGTCTAGAGGGATCCTGAGGTCACTGGAGCAACACAAAAGGGCTCCGTGGACCCCAAATCAACTCGAGATGAGAGCTTAGTCCCTGGATTCGACTCAAGAGGAATACCAACTTTCCACAAGCACCTCAAGAGGAGGCTTCTCTCAGCTACATGTATGTGAGAGGGAAACTGAGTTTCTGGCCTCAAGTGGAATGGACACCGAGATGCTCTGACTCAAAGTAAAGGCGGATATCCCTGCAGTGAATTGAATGCAGGCTCGTCTTGCATCTCCCAAGACGAAGGGATGTCTGAATCCCCTGTGGAGACGACAGCGAAAGACCTAGTTCTCCGCCTCATCCCGAATTGAGGCCTCACATTCTTTGAAACCTCGAGAGGTGTGCAGAGATCAATGCTTCCAAAGGAGACGATGCCTGACTCCTCTTGAAAATGGAAAGGGGTCCCAGGATCCCTGTGGCACGTGGAAAGGGACCCTGGGTCTCCCGCCTCACGTGGAGACGCGTCCCAATTGCCATGCCAAGACTCGAGGAGAATCCCGAGTTGTGCCTCGCACCTAGGCAGGAGTCCTGACGTCGCTGAACAAACAGGTGTCTGGAAGGGCCCTCCCCGTCGTAACTCGAGAACATACCCCAGGTTCCGGCCGCAACTCGACAAAAACCATGAGAATTCCCCCTCGCCGCGAGATGAGGCCCGATTCCGCTGCACTGCGTGCAGAGCAATTGCGTGTTCCACATCAAACGTGAAAGGAGCCTTGATTTCCTTGATGGCACTCCAGAGAAAATCCAAGATCACTGTCTCAAGTCTAGAGGGATCCTGAGGTCACTGTAGCAACAAGAAAGAGCTCCGTGGACCCCAAATCAACTCGAGATGAGAGCTTACTCCCTGGCTTCGACTCAAGAGGAATACCAACTTTCCACAAGCACCTCAAGATGAGGTTTCTCTCAGCTACATTTATGTGAGAGGGACCCTGAGTGTGTGGCCTCAAATGTAATGGACACCGAGATGCACTGATTCGAATAAAGGCCGGATATCCCTGCAGTGAATTGAAGGCAGGCTCGTCTTGAATCTCCTAAGAAGAAGGGATGTATGAATCCCCTGTGGAGACCATAGAGAAAGACATTGTTCTCCGCCTCATCGCGACGTGAGTCCTCACATCCTTTGAGAACTCGAGAGGTCCGCGGAGATCAATGATTCCAAAGGAGACGATGCCTGACTCCTCTTGAAAATGGATAGGAGTCACAGGATCCCTGTGGCACATGGAAAGGGACCCTGGATCTCCCGCCTCACGTGGAGACGCGTCCCAATTGCCATGCCAAGACTCGAGGAGAATCCCGAGGTGTCCCTCGCACCAAGGCAGGAGTCCTGACGTCGCTGAACAAACACGTGTCTGGAACGGACCTCCCCGTCGTAACTCGAGAATATACCCCAGGTTCCGGCCGCAACTCGAGAAAAACCATGAGACTTCCCCCTCGCCGCGAGATGAGGCACGATTCCCCTGCACTGCGTGCAGAGCAATTCCGTGTTCCACATCAAACGTGAAAGGAGCCTTGATTTCCTTGATGGCACTCCAGAGAAAACCCGAGATCACTGTCTCAAGTCTAGAGGGATCCTGAGGTCACTGTAGCAAACGAAATGGGTCCATGGACCCCAAATCAACTCGTGATGAGAGCTTAGTCACTGGCTTCGACTCTATAGGAATAGCAACTTTCCACAAGCACCTCAAGAGGAGGCTTCTCTCAGATAAAGTTATGTGAGAGGGCCCTGAGTTGGGGATTCAAGTGGAATGGACACCGAGAAGCTCTGACTCGAAGTAAGGCTGGATATCCCTGCAGTGAATTGAATGCAGGCTCGTCTTGCATCTCAGAAGACGAAGGGATGTCTGAATGCCCTGTGGAGACCACAGAGAAAGACCTAGATCACCGCCTCATCGCGACCGGAGGCCTCACATCCTTTGAAAACTTGAGAGGTCCGCGGAGGTCAATGCTTCCAAAGGAGACTATACCTGACTCCTCTTGAAAATGGATAGGAGTTCCAGGATCCGCGTGGCACGTGGAAAGGGACGCTGGGTCTCCCGCCTCACGTGGAGACGCGTCCCAATTGCCATGCCAAGACTCGAGGATAATCCCGAGGTGTCCCTCACACCTAGGCAGGAGTCCTGACGTCACTGACCAAACACGTGTCTGGAAGGGCCCTCCCCGTCGTAACTCGAGAATAAACCCCGGGTTCCTGCCGCAACTCGAGAAAAACCATGAGACTTCCCCCTCGCCACGAGATGAGGCCCGAATTACCTGCACTGCATGCAGAGCAATTCCGTGTTCCACATCAAACGTGAAAGGAGCCTTGATTTCCTTGATGGCACTCCAGAGAAAACCCAAGATCACTGTCTCAAGTCTAGAGGGATCCTGAGGTCACTGTAGCAACAAGAAAGGTCTCCGTGGAACCCAAAGCAAGTCGAGATGAGAGGTTAGTCCCTGGCTTCGATTCAAGACGAATACCAACTTTCCACATGCACCTCAAGAGGCGGTTTCTGTCAGCTACAGGTATGTGCGAGGGACCCTGAGTTTGTGGCCTCAAGTAGAATGGACACCGAGATGCTCTGACTCGAAGTAAGGCCGGATATCCCTGCAGTGAATTGAATGCAGGCTCGTCTTGCATCTCCCAAGAAGAAGGAATGTCTGAATCCTTTGTGGAGACCACAGAGAAAGACCTAGTTCTCCGCCTCATCGCGAACGGAGGCATCACATCCTTTGAAAACTCGAGAGGTCCGCTGAGATCTAGGCTTCCAAAGGAGACGATGCCTGACTCCTCTTGAAAATGGATAGGAGTCCCAGGATCCCTGTGGCACGTGGAAAGGGACACTGGGTCTCGCACCTCACGTGGAGCCGCGTCCCAATTGCCATGCCAAGACTCGAGGAGAATCCCGAGGTGTCCCTCGCACCTAGGCAGGAGTCCTGACATCGCTGAACAAACACGTGTCTGGAAGTGCCCTCCCCATCGTAACTCGAGAATATACCCCAGGTTCCGGCCGCAACTCGAGAAAAACCATGAGACTTCCCCCTCACCGCGAGATGAGGCCCGATTCCCCTGCACTGCGTGGAGAGCAATTCCGTGTTCCACATCAAACGTGAAAGGAGCCTTAATTTCCTTGATGGCACTCCAGAGAAAACCCAAAATCACTGTCTCAAGTCTAGAGGGATCCTGAGGTCACTGTAGCAACACGAAAGGGCTCCGTGGACCCCAAATCAACTCGAGATGAGAGCTTTTCCCTGGCTTCGATTCAAGAGGAATACCAACTTTCCACAAGCACCTCAAGAGGAGGCTTCTCTCAGCTACAGGTATGTGAGAGGGACCCTGAGTTTGTGGCCTCAAGTGGAATGGACACCGAGATGCTCTGACTCAAAGTAAGGCCGGATATCCCTGCAGTGAATTGAATGCATGCTCGTCTTGCATCTCCCAAGACGAAGGGATGTCTGAATCCCCTGTGGAGATCACAGAGAGAGACCTAGTTCTCGGCCTCATCGTGACCGGATGCCTCACATCCTTTGAAAACTCGAGAGGTCCACGCAGAACAAAGCTTCCAAAGGAGACGATGCCTGACTCCTCTTGAAAATGTATAGGAATACCAGGTTCCCTGTGGCACGTGGAATGGGACCCTGGGTCTCCCGCCTCACGTGGAGACGCGTCCCAATTGCCATGCCAAGACTCGAGGAGAATACCGAGGTGTCCCTCGCACCTAGACAGGAGTCCTGACGTCGCTGAACAAACACGTGTCTGGAAGGGCCCTCCCCGTCGTAACTCGAAAATATAAATCAGGTTCCGGCCGCAACTCGAGAAAAAATATGAGACTTCCCCCTCGCCGCGAGATGAGGCCCGATTCCCCTGCATTGCGTGCAGAGCAATTCCGTGTTCCACATCAAACGTGAAAGGAGCCTTGATTTCCTTGATGGCACTCCAGACAAAACCCAAGATCACTGTCTCAAGTCTAGAGGGATCCTGAGGTCACTGGAGCAACACGAAAGGGCTCCGTGGACCCCAAATCAACTCGAGATGAGAGCTTAGCCCCTGGCTTCGACTCAAGAGGAATACCAACTTTCCACAATCACCTGAAGAGGAGGCTTCTCTCAGCTACAGGTATGTGAGAGGGACCCTGAGTTTGTGGCCTCAAGTGGAATGGACACCGAGATGCTCTGACTCAAAGTAAGGCCGGATATCCCTGCAGTGAATTGAATGCAGGCTCGTCTTGCATCTCCCAAGACGAAGGGATGTCTGAATCCCCTGTGGAGACCACAGAGAAAGACCTAGTTCTCGGCCTCATCGCGACCGGATGCCTCACATCCTTTGAAAACTCGAGAGGTCCACGCAGAAAAAAGCTTCCAAAGGAGACGATGCCTGACTCCTCTTGAAAATGGATAGGAATCCCAGGATCCCTGTGGCACGTGGAAAGGGACCCTGGGTCTCCCGCCTCACGTGGAGACGCGTCCCAATTGCCATGCCAAGACTCGAGGAGAATACCGAGGTGTCCCTCGCACCTAGGCAGGAGTCCTGACGTCGCTGAACAAACACGTGTCTGGAAGGGCCCTCCCCGTCGTAACTTGAGAATATTCCCCAGGTTCCAGCCGCTTCTCGAGAAAAACCATGAGATTACCCCTCGCCGCGAGATGAGGCCCGATTCCCCTGCACTGCGTGCAGAGCAATTCCGTGTTCCACATCAGACGTTAAACTAGACTTGATTTCCTTGATGTCACTCCAAAGAAAACCCAAGATCACTGTCTCAAGTCTAGAGGGATCCTGAGGTCACTGGAGCAACACTAAAGGGCTCCGTGGACCCCAAATCAACTCGAGATGAGAGCTTCGTCCCTGGCTTCTACTCTAGAGGAATACCAACTTTCCACAAGCACCTCAAGAGGAGACTTCTCTGAGATACAGGTATGTGAGAGAAACCCTGAGTTTGTGGCCTCAAGTGCAATGGTCACTGTGATGCTCTGACTCGAAGTAAGGCCGGATATCCCTGCTGTGAATTGAATGCAGGCTCGTCTTGCATCTCCCAAGACGAAGGGATGTCTGAATCCACTGTGGAGACCACAGAGAAAACCTAGTTCTCCGCCTCATCGCGACCGGAGGCCTCTAATCCTTTGAAAACTCGAGAGGTCCGCGGAGATCAAGGCTTCCAAAGGAGACGATGCCTGACTCCTCTTGAAAATGGATAGGAGTCCCAGGATCCCTGTGGCACGTGGAAAGGGACCCTGGGACTCCCGCCTCACGTGGAGACGCGTCCCAATTGCCATGCCAAGACTCGAGGAGAATCCCGAGTTGTCCCTCGCACCTAGGCAGTAGTCCTGACGTCGATGAACAAACACGTGTCTGGAAGGGTCCTCCCCGTCGCAACTGGAGAATATACCCCAGGTTCCGGCGCAACTCGAGAAAAACCATGAGCCTTCCCCCTCGCCGCGATATGAGGACCGATTCCCCTGCACTGCGTGCAGAGCAATTCCGTGTTCCACATCAAACGTGAAAGGAGCCTTGATTTCCTTGATGGCACTCCAGAGAAAACCCAAGATCACTGTCTCAAGTCTAGAGGGATCCTGAGGTCACTGTAGCAAAGCGAAAGGGCTCCGTGGACCCCAAATCAACTAGAGATGAGAGCTTCGTCCCTGGCTTCGACTCAAGAGGAATAGCACATTTCCACAAGCACCTCAAGAGGAGGCTTCTCTCAGCTACAGGTATGTGAGAGGGACCCTGAGTTTGTGGCCTCAAGTGGAATGGACACCGAGATGCTCTGACTCGAAGTAGGGCCGGATATCCATGCAGTGAATTGAATGCAGGCTCGTCTTGCATCTCCCAAGACGAAGAGATGTCTGAATCCCCTGTGGAGACCACAGAGAAAGAACTAGTAGTCCGCCTCATCACGACCGGAGGCATCACATCCTTTGAAAACTCGAGAGGTCCGCGGAGATCAATGCTTCCAAAGGAGACGATGCCTGACTCCTCATGAAAATGGATAGGAGTCCCAGGATCCCTGTGGCACGTGGAAAGGGACCCTGGGTCTCCCGCCTAACGTGGAGACGCGTCCCAATTGCCATGCCAAGATTCGAGGAGAATCCCGAGTTGTGCCTCACACCTAGGCAGGAATCCTGACTTCGCTGAACAAACACGTGTCTGGAAGGGTCCTCCCCGTCGTAACTCGAGAACATACCCCAGGTTCCAGCCGCAACTCGAGAAAAACCATGAGACTTCCCCCTCGCCGCGAGATGAGGCCCGATTCCCCTGCACTGCATGCAGAGCAATTCCGTGTTCCACGTCAAACGTGAAAGGAGCCTTGATTTCCTTGATGGCACTCCAGAGAAAACCCAAGATCGCTGTCTGAAGTCTAGAGGGATCCTGAGGTCACTGTAGCAACAGGAAAGGGCTCCGTGGACCCCAAATCAACTCGAGATTAGAGCGTAGTCCCTGGCTTCGACTCAAGAGGAATACCAACTTTCCAGAAGCACCTCAAGAGGAGGCTTCTCTCAGCTACAGGTATGTGAGAGGGACCCTGAGTTTGTGGCCTCAAGTGGAATGGACACGGAGATGCTCTGACTCGAAGTAAGGCCAGATATCCCTGCAGTGAATTGAATGCAGGCTCGTCTTGCATCTCCCAAGACGAAGGGATGTCTGAATCCCCTGTGGAGACCACAGAGAAAGACCTCGTTCTCCGCCTCATCGCGACCAGGACGCCTCACATCCTTTGAAAACTCGAGAGTTCCGCGGAGATCAATGCTTCCAAAGGAGAATGCCTGACTCCTCTTGAAAATGGATAGGTGTCCCAGGATCCTTGTGGCACGTGGAAAGGGACCCTGGGTCTCCCGCCTCACGTGGAGACGGGTCCCAATTGCCATTCCAAGACTCGAGGAGAATCCCGAGTTGTCCCTCGCACCTAGGCAGGAGTCCTGACGTCGCTGAACAAACACGTGTCTGGAAGGGCCCTCCCCGTCGTAACTCCAGAATATACCCCAGGTTCCGGCCGCAACTCGAGAAAAACCATGAGACTTCCCCCTCGCGGCAAGATGAGGCCCGATTCCCCTGCACTGCGAGCAAAGCAATTGCGTGTTCCACATCAAATATGAAAGGAGCCTTGATTACCTTGATGGCACTCCAGAGAAAACCCAAATCACTGTCTCAATTCTAGAGGGATCCTGAGGTCACTGTAGCAACACGAAAGGGCTTCGTGTGCCGCAAACAACTCGAGATGAGAGCTTCGTCCCTGCCTTCGACTCAAGAGGAATACCAACTTTCCACAAGCACCTCAAGAGGAGGCTTCTGTCACCTTCAGGTATGTGAGAGGGACCCTGAGCGGGTGGCCTCAAGTCGAATGGATAGCGTTATGCTCTGACTCGAAGTAAGGCCGGATATCCCTGCAGTGAATTGAATGCAGGCTCGTTTTGCATCTCCCAAGAGGAAGGGATGTCTGAATCCACTGTGGAGACCACAGAGAAAGACCTAGTTCTCCGCCTCATCCCGAATTGAGGCCTCACATCTTTTGAAACCTCGAGAGGTGTGCGGAGATCAATGCTTCCAAAGGAGACGATGCCTGACTCCTCTTGAAAATGGAAAGGGGTCCCAGGATCCCTGTGGCACGTGGAAAGGGACCCTGGGTCTCCCGCCTCACGTGGAGACGCGTCCCAATTGCCATGCCAAGACTCGAGGAGAATCCCGAGTTGTGCCTCGCACCTAGGCAGGAGTCCTGACGTCGCTGAACAAACAGGTGTCTGGAAGGGCCCTCCCCGTCGTAACTCGAGAACATACCCCAGGTTCCGGCCGCAACTCGACAAAAACCATGAGAATTCCCCCTCGCCGCGAGATGAGGCCCGATTCCGCTGCACTGCGTGCAGAGCAATTGCGTGTTCCACATCAAACGTGAAAGGAGCCTTGATTTCCTTGATGGCACTCCAGAGAAACCCAAGATCACTGTCACAAGTCTAGAGGGATCCTGAGGTCACTGTAGCAACAAGAAAGGTCTCCGTGGACCCCAAATCAAGTCGAGATGAGAGCTTAGTCCCTGGCTTCGATTCAAGATGAATACCAACTTTCCACATGCACCTCAAGAGGCGGTTTCTGTCAGCTACAGGTATGTGCGAGGGACCCTGAGTTTGTGGCCTCAAGTAGAATGGACACCGAGATGCTCTGACTCGAAGTAAGGCCGGATATCCCTGCAGTGAATTGAATGCAGGCTCGTCTTGCATCTCCCAAGAAGAAGGAATGTCTGAATCCCCTGTGGAGACCACAGAGAAAGACCTACTTCTCCGCCTCATCGCGAACGGAGGCATCACATCCTTTGAAAACTCGAGAGGTCTGCTGAGATCTAGGCTTCCAAAGGAGACGATGCCTGACTCCTCTTGAAAATGGATAGGAGTCCCAGGAACCCTGTGGCACGTGGAAAGGGACACTGGGTCTCGCACCTCACGTGGAGCCGCGTCCCAATTGCCATGCCAAGACTCGAGGAGAATCCCGAGGTGTCCCTCGCACCTAGGCAGGAGTCCTGACATCGCTGAACAAACACGTGTCTGGAAGTGCCCTCCCCGTCGTAACTCGAGAATATACCCCAGGTTCCGGCCGCAACTCGAGAAAAACCATGAGACTTCCCCCTCACCGCGAGATGAGGCCCGATTCCCCTGCACTGCGTGCAGAGCAATTCCGTGTTCCACATCAAACGTGAAAGGAGCCTTGATTTCCTTGATGGCACTCCAGAGAAAACCCCAGATCACTCTCTCAAGTCTAGAGGGATCCTGAGGTCACTATACCAACACGAAAGGGTTCCGTGGACCCCAAATCAACTCGAGATGAGAGCTTAGTGTTTGGCTTCGACTCAAGAGGAATATCAACTTTCCACAAGCACCTCAAGAGGAGGCTTCTCACAGCTACAGGTATGTGAGAGGGACCCTGAGTGTGTGGCCTCAAGTGGAATGGACACCGAGATGCTCTGACTCGAAGTAAGGCCGGATATCCCTGCAGTGAATTGAATGCAGGCTCGTCTTGCATCTCCCAAGACGAAGGTATGTCTGAATGCCCTGTGGAGACCACAGAGAAAGACCTAGTTCTCCGCCTCATCGCGACCGGAGGCCTCACATCCTTTGAAAACTCGAGAGGTCCGCGGAGATCAATGTTTCCAAAGGAGACGATGCCTGACTCCTCTTGAAAATGGATAGGAGTCCCAGGATCCCTGTGGACGTGGGAAGGGACCCTGGGTCTCCCGCCTCACGTGGAGACGCGTCCCACTTGCCATGCCAAGACTCGAGGAGAATCCCGATGTGTCCCTCGCACCAAGGCAGGTGTCTTGACGTCGCTGAACAAACACGTGTATGGAAGGACCTTTCCCATTGTAACTCTAGACTATACCCAAGCTTCCGGCCGCAACTCGAGAAGAACCATGAGACTTCCCCCTCGCCGCGAGATGAGGCCCGATTCCCCTGCACTACATGCAGAGCAATTCCGTGTTCCACATCAAACATGAAAGGAGACTTGATTTCCTTGATGGCACTCCAGAGAAAACCCAAGATCACTGTCTCAAGTCTAGAGGGATCCTGAGGTCACTGGAGCAACACGAAAGGGCTCCGTGGACCCCAAATCAACTCGAGATGCGAGGTTAGTCCCTGGCTTCGACTCAAGAGGAATACCAGCTTTCCACAAGCACCTGAAGAGTAGGCTTCTCTCAGCTACAGGTATGTGAGAGGGACCCTGAGTTTGTGGCCTCAAGTGGAATGGGCACCGAGAAGCTCTGACTCGAAGTAAGGCCGGATATCCCTGCAGTGAATTAAATGCACGCTCGTCTTGCATCTCCCAAGACGAAGGGAAGTCTGAATCCCCTGTGGAGGCCACAGAGAAAAACCGAGTTCTCCGCCTCATTGCGACCTGAGGCCTCACTTCCTTTGAAAACTCGAGAGGTCCGCGGAGATCAATGCTTCCTAAGGAGACGATGCCTGACTCCTCTTGAAAATGGATAGGAGTCCCAGGATCCCTGTGGCACGTGGAAAGGGACCCTGGGTCTCCTGCCTCACGTGGAGACGCGTCCCAATTGCCATGCCAAGACTCGAGGAGAATCCCGAGGTGTCCCTCGCACCTAGGCAGGAGTCCTGACGTCGCTGAACAAACACTTGTCTGGAAGGGCCCTCCCCGTTGTAACTCGAGAATATAACCCAGGTTCCGTCCGCAACTCGAGAAAAACCATGAGACTTCCCCTTCGGTGCGATATGAGGCCCGATTCCCCTGCACTGCGTGCAGAGCAATTCTGTGTTCCACATCAAACGTGAAAGGAGCCTTGATTTCCTTGATGGCACTCCAGAGAAAACCCAAGATCACTGGCTCTAGTCTAGAGGGATCCTGAGGTCACTGTAGCAACACGAAAGGGCTCCGTGGACCCCAAATCAACTCGAGATGAGAGCTTAGTCCCTGGCTTCGACTCAAGAGGAATACCAAGTTTCCACAAGCACCTCAAGAGGAGGCTTCTCTCAGCTACATGTATGTGAGAGGGACCCTGAATGTGTGGCCTCAAGTGGAATGGACACCGAGATGCTCTGACTCGAAGTAAGGCCGGATATCCCTGCAGTGAATTGAATGCCGGCTCGTCTTGAATCTCCCAAGACGAAGGAATGTCTTAATCCCCTGTTGAGACCACAGAGAAAGACCTAGTTCTCTGCCTCATCGCGACCGGAGGCCTCACATCCTTTGAAAATTCGAGAGGTCCGCGGAGATCAATGCTTCCAAAGGAGACGTTGCCTGACTCCTCTTGAAAATGGATAGGAGTCCCAGCATCCCTGTGGCAAGTGGAAAGGGACCCTGGGTCTCCCGCCTCACGTGGAGACGCGTCCCAATTGCCATGCCAAGACTAGTGGAGAATCGCGAAGTGTCCCACGCACCTAGGCAGGAGTCCTGACGTCGCTGAACAAACACGTGTCTGGAAGGGCCCTCCCCGTCGTAACTCGAGAATATACCCCAGGTTCCGCCCGCAACTCGAGAAAAACCATGAGACTTCCTCCTCGCCGCGAGATGAGGCCCGATTCCCCTGCACTGCGTGCAGAGCAAATCCCTGTTCCACATCAAACGTGAAAGGAGACTTGATTTCCTTGATGGCACTCCAGAGAAAACCCAAGATCACTGTCTCAAGTCTAGCGGGATCCTCAGGTCACTGGAACAACACGAAAGGGCTCCGTGGACCCCAAATCTACTCGAGATGAGAGCTTATTCCTTGGCTTCGAGTCAAGAGGAATACCAACATTCCACAAGCACCTCAAGAGGAGGATTCTCTCAGCTACAGGTATGGGAGAGGAACCCTGAGTTTGTGGCCTCAAGTGGAATGGACACCGAGATGCTCTCACTCGAAGTAAGGCCGGATATCCCTGCAGTGAATTGAATGCAGGCTCGTCTTGCATCTCCCAAGACGAAGGGATGTCTGAATCCCCTCTGGAGACCACAGAGAAAGACCTAGTCCTCCGCCTCATCGCGACCGGAGGCCTCACATCCTTTGAAAACTCGAGAGGTCCGCGGAGATCAATGCTTCCAAAGGAGACGATGCTTGACTCCTCTTGAAAATGGATAGGAGTCCCAGGATCCCTCTGGCACGTTATAAGGGACCCTGGGTCTCCCGCCTCACGTGGAGACGCGGCCCAATTGCCATGTCAAGACTCGAGGAGAATCCCGAGGTGTCCCTCGCACCTAGGCAGGAGTCCTGACGTCGCTGAACAAACACGTCTCTGGAAGGGCCCTCCCCGTCGTAACTCGAGAATATACCACAGGTTCCGGCCGCAACTCGAGAAAAACCTTGAGACTTCCCCCTCGCCGCGAGATGAGGCCCGATTCCCCTGCGCTGCGTGCAGAGCAATTCCGTGTTGCACATCAAACGTGAAAGGAGCCTTGATTTCCTTGATGGCACTCCAGAGAAAACCCAAGATCACTGTCTCAAGTCTAGAGGGATCCTGAGGTCACTGGAGCAACACGAAAGGGCTCCGTGGAAACCAAATCAACTCGAGATGAGAGCTTAGTCCCTGGCTTCGACACAAGAGGAATACCAACTTTCCACAAGCTCCTCAAGGAGAGGCTTCTCTCAGCTACAGGTATGTGAGAGGGACCCTGAGTTTGTGGCCTCAAGTGGAATGGACACCGAGATGCTCTGACTCGGAGTAAGGCCGGATATCCCTGCAGTGAATTGAATGCAAGTTCGTCTTGCATTTCCCAAGACGAAGGGATGTCTGAATCCCCTGTGGAGACCACAGAGAAAGACCTAGTCCTCCGCCTCAACGCGACCGGAGGCCTCACATCCTTTGAAAACTCGAGAGATCTGCGGATATCAATGCTTCCCAAGGAGACGATGCCTGACTCCTCTTGAAAATGGATAGGAGTCCCAGGATCCCTGTGGCAAGTGGAAAGGGACCCTGGGTCTCCCGCCTCACGTGGAGACGCGTCCCAATTGCCATGCCAAGACTCGAGGAGAATCCCGAGGTGTCCCTTGCACCTAGACAGGAGTCCTGACGTCGCTGAACAAACACGTGTCTGGAAGGGCCCTCCCCGTCGTAACTCGAGAATATACCCCAGGTTCCGGCCGCAACTCTAGAAAAACCAAGAGACTTCCCCCTCGCCGCGAGATGAGGCCCGATTCCCCTGCACTGCGTGCAGAGCAATTCCGTGTTCCACATCAAACGTGAAAGGAGCCTTGATTTCCTTGATGGCACTCCAGAGAATCCCCAAGATCACTGTCTCAAGTCTAGAGGGATCCTGAGGTCACTGGAGCAACACGAAAGGGCTCCGTGGACCCCAAATCGACTCGAGATGAGAGCTTAGTCCCTGGCTTCGACTCAAGAGGAACACCAACTTTCCACAAGCACCTCAAGAGGAGGCTTCTCTCAGCTACAGGTATGTGAGAGAGACCCTGAGTTTGTGGCCTCAAGTGGAATGGACACCGAGATGCTCTGACTCGACGTCAGGCCGGATATCCCTGCAGTGAATTGAATGCAGGCTCGTCTTGCATCTCCCAAGAAGAAGGGATGTCTGAATCCCCTGTGGAGACCACAGAGAAAGACCTAGTCCTCCGCCTCATCGCGACCGGAGGCCTCACATCCTTTGAAAACTCGAGCGGTCCGCGCAGATCAATGCTTCCAAAGGAGACGATGCCTGACTCCTCTTGAAATGGATAGGAGTCCCAGGATCCCTGTGGCACGTGGAAAGGGACCCTGGGTCTCCCGCCTCACGTGGAGACGCGTCCCAATTGCCATGCCAAGACTCGAGGAGAATCTCTAGTTGTCCCTCGCACCTAGGCCCGAGTCCTGACGTCGCTGAACAAACACGTGTCTGGAAGGAACCTCCCCGTCGTAACTTGAGAATATACCCCAGGTTCCGGCCGCAACTCTTGAAAAACCATGAGACTTCCCCCTCGCCGCAAGATGAGGCCCGATTCCCCTGCACTGCGTGGAGAGCAATTCCGTGTTCCACATCAAACGTGAAAGGAGCCTTGATTTCCTTGATGGCACTCCAGAGAAAACCCAAGATCACTGTCTCAAGTCTAGAGGGATCCTGAGGTCACTGGAGCAACACGAAAGGGCTCCGTGGACCCCAAATCGACTCGAGATGAGAGCTTAGTCCCTGGCTTCGACTCAAGAGGAATACCAACTTTCCACAAGCACCTCAAGAGGAGGCTTCTCTCAGCTACAGGTATGTGAGAGAGACCCTGAGTTTGTGGCCTCAAGAGGAATGGACACCGAGATGCTCTGACTCGAAGTCAGGCCGGATATCTGTGCAGTGAGTTGAATGCAGGCTCGTCTTGCATCTCCCAAGACGAAGGGATGTCTGAATCCCCTGTGGAGACCACAGAGAAAGACCTAGTCCTCCGCCTCATCGCGACCGGAGGCCTCACATTCTTTGAAAACTCGAGCGGTCCGCGCAGATCAATGCTTCCAAAGGAGACGATGCCTGACACCTCTTGAAATGGATAGGAGTCCCAGGATCCCTTTGACACGTGGAAAGGGATCCTGGGTCTCCCGCCTCACGTGGAGATGCGTCCCAATTGCCATGCCAAGACTCGAGGAGAATTCCGAGGTGTCCCTCGCACCTAGGCAGGAGTCCTGACGTCGCTGAACAAACACGTATCTGGAAGGGCCCTCCCCGTCTTAACTCGAGAATATACCCCAGGTTCCAGCCGCAACTCGAGAAAAACCATGAGACTTCCCCCTCGCAGCGAGATGAGGCCCGATTCCCCTGCACTGCGTGCAGAGCAATTCCATGTTCCACAACAAACGTGAAAGGAGACTTGATTTCCTTGATGGCACTACAGAGAAAACCCAAGATCACTGTCTCAAGTCTAGAGGGATCCTGACGTCACTGTAGCAACACGAAAGGGCTCCGTGGACCCCAAATCAACTCGAGATTAGAGCTTAGTTCCTCGCTTCGACTCAAGAGGAATACCAACTTTCCACAAGCACCTCAAGAGGAGGCTTCTCTCAGCTACAGGTATGTGAGAGGGACCCTGAGTTTGTGGGCTCAAGTGGAATGGACTCCGAGATGCTCTGACTCGAAGTAAGGCCGGATATCCCTGCAGTGAAATGAATGCAGGCTCGCCTTGCATCTCCCAAGAAGAAGGGATGTCTGAATCCCCTGTAGAGACCACAGAGAAAGACCTAGTTCTCCGCCTCATCGCGACCGGAGGCCTCACATCCTTTGAAAACTCGAGAGGTCCGCGGAGATCAATGCTTCCAAAGGAGACGATGCCTGACTCCTCTTGAAAATGGATAGGAGTCCCAGGATCCCTGTGGCACGTGGAAAGGCACCCTGGGTCTCCCGCCTCACGTGGAGACGCGTCCCAATTGCCATGCCAAGACTCGAGGAGAATCGCGAGGTGTCCCTCGCACCTAGGCAGGAGTCCTGACGTCGCTGAACAAACACGTGTCTGGAAGGGCCCTCCCCGTCGTAACTCGAGAATATTCCCCAGGTTCCAGCCGCTTCTCGAGAAAAACCATGAGACTTCCCCCTCACCGCGAGATGAGGCCCGATTCCCCTGCATTGCGTGCAGAGAAATTCCGTGTTCCACATCAGACGTTAAACTAGACTTGATTTCCTTGATGGCACTCCAAAGAAAACCCAAGATCACTGTCTCAAGTCTAGAGGGATCCTGAGGTCACTGTAGCAACAGGAAAGGGCTCCGTGGACCCCAAATCAACTCGAGATGAGAGCTTCGTCCCTGGCTTCTACTCTAGAGGAGTACCAACTTTCCACAAGCACCTCAAGAGGAGGCTTCTCTGAGATACAGGTATGTGAGAGAAACCCTGAGTTTGTGGCCTCAAGTGCAATGGACACTGTGATGCTCTGACTCGAAGTAAGGCCGGATATCCCTGCTGTGAATTGAATGCAGGCTCGTCTTGCATCTCCCAAGACGAAGGGATGTCTGAATCCACTGTGGAGACCACAGAGAAAACCTAGTTCTCCGCCTCATCGCGACCGGAGGCCTCTAATCCTTTGAAAACTCGAGAGGTCCGCGGAGATCAAGGCTTCCAAAGGAGATGATGCCTGACTCCTCTTGAAAATGGATAGAAGTCCCAGGATCCCTGTGGCACGTGGAAAGGGACCCTGGGTCTCCCGCCTCACGTGGAGACTTGTCCTAATTGCCATGCCAAGACTCGAGGAGAATGCCGAGGTGTCCCTCGCACCGAGGCAGGAATCCTGACGTCGCAGAACAAACACGTGTCTGGAAAGGCCCTCCCAGTCGTAACTCGAGAATATACCCCAGGTTCCGGCCGCAACTCGAGAAACATCATGAGACTTCCCCCTCGCCTTGAGATGAGGCCCGATTCCCCTGCACTGCGTGCAGACCAATTCCGTGTTCCACATCAAACGTGAAAAGATTCTAGATTTCCTTGATGGCACTCCAAAGAAAAGCCAAGATCACTGTCTCAAGTCTAGAGGGATCCTGAGGTCACTGTAGCAACAAGAAAGAGCTCCGTGGACCACAAATCAACTCGAGAGGAGAGCTTCGTCCCTGGCTTCGACTCAAGAGGAATACCAACTTTCCACAAGCACCTCAAGAGGAGGCCTCTCTCAGTTACAGGTATGTGAGAGGGACCTTGAGTTTGTGGCCTCAAGTGGAATGGACACCGAGATGCTCTGACTCGAAGTAAGGGCAGATATCCATGCAGAGAATTGAATGCAGGCTCGTCTTGAATCTCCCAAGACGAAGGGATGTCTGAATCCCCTGTGGAGACCACAGACAAAGACTTAGTTCTCCGCCTCATCGCGACCGGAGGCCTCACATCCTTTGAAAACTCGAGAGGTCCACGGAGATCAATGCTTCCAAAGGAGACGATGCCTGAATCCTTTTCAAAATGGATAGGAGTCCCAGGATCCCTGTGGCTCGTGGAAAGGGACACTGGGTCTCCCGCCTCAGGTGGAGACGCGTCCCAATTGCCATGCCAAGACTCGAGGAGAATCCCGAGGTGTCCCTCGCACCTAGGCAGGAGTCCTGACTTCGCTGAACAAACACGTGTCTGGAAGGGCCCTCCCCATAGTAACTCGAGAATATACCCCAGGTTCCGGCCGCAACTCGAGAAATTCCATGAGACCTACCCCTCGCGGCTAGATGAGGCCCGATTCCCCTGCACTGCGTGCAGAGCAATTCCGTGTTCCACATCAAACGTGAAAGGAGCCTTGATTTCCTTGATGGCACTCCAGAGAAAACCCAAGATCACTGTCTCAAGTCTAGAGGGATCCTGAGGTCACTGGAGCAACACGAAAGGGCTCCGTGAACCCCAAATCAACTCGAGATGAGAGCTTGTCCCTGGCTTCGACTCAAGAGGAATACCAACTTTCCACAAGCACCTCAAGAGGAGGCTTCTCTCAGCTACAGGTATGTGAGAGGGACCCTGAGTTTGTGGCCTCAAGTGGAATGGACACCGAGATGCTCTGACTCAAAGTAAGGCCGGATATGCCTGCAGTGAATTGAATGCAGGCTCGTCTTGCATCTCCCAAGACGAAGGGATGTCTGAATCCCCTATGGAGACCACAGAGAAAGACCTAGTTCTCGGCCTCAACGCGACCGGATGCCTCACACCCTTTGAAAACTCGAGAGGTCCACGCAGAACAAAGCTTCCAGAGGAGACGATGCCTGACTCCTCTTGAAAATGGATAGGAATCCCAGGATCCCTGTGGCACGTGGAAAGGGACACTGGGTCTCCCGCCTCACGTGGAGACGCGTCCCAATTGCCATGCCAAGACTCGAGGAGAATCGCGAGGTGTCCCTCGCACCTAGGCAGCAGTCCTGACGTCGCTGAACAAACACGTGTCTGGAAGGGCCCTCCCCGTCGTAACTCGAGAATATTCCCCAGGTTCCAGCCGCTTCTCGAGAAAAACCATGAGAATTCCCCCTCGCCGTGAGATGAGGACAGATTCCCCTGCACTGCGTGCAGAGCAATTCCGTGTTCCACATCAGACGTTAAAGGAGACTTGATTTCCTTGATGGCACTCCAAAGAAAACCCAAGATCACTGTCTCAAGTCTAGAGGGATCCTGAGGTCACTGGAGCTACACGAAAGGGCTCCGTGGACCACAAATCAACTCGAGATGAGAGCTTCGTCCGTGGCTTCTACTCTAGAGGAATACCAACTTTCCACAAGCACCTCAAGAGGAGGCTTCTCTGAGATACAGGTATGTGAGAGAAACCCTGAGTTTGTGGCCTCAAGTGCAATGGACACTGTGATGCTCTGACTCGAAGTAAGGCCGTATATCCCTGCTGTGAATTGAATGCAGGCTCGTGTTGCATCTCCCAAGACGAAGGGATGTCTGAATCCACTGTGGAGACCACAGAGAAAACCTAGTTCTCCGCCTCATCGCGACCGGAGGCCTCTAATCCTTTGAAAACTCGAGAGGTCCACGGAGATCAATGCTTCCCGGAGACGATGCCTGACTCCTCTTGAAAATGGATAGGAGTCCCAGGATCCCTGTAGCACGTGGAAAGGGACCCTGGGTCTCCCGCCTCACGTGGAGACGGGTCCCAATTGCCATTCCAAGACTCGAGGAGAATCCCGAGGTGTCCCTCGCACCTAGGCAGGAGTCCTGACGTCGCTGAACAAACACGTGTCTGGAAGGGCCCTCCCCGTCGTAACTCCAGAATATACCCCAGGTTCCGGCCGCAACTCGAGTAAAACCATGAGACTTCCCCCTCGCGGCAAGATGAGGCCCGATTCCCCTGCACTGCGAGCAAAGCAATTCCGTGTTCCACATCAAACGTGAAAGGAGCCTTGATTACCTTGATGGCACTCCAGAGAAAACCCAAGATCACTGTCTCAATTCTAGAGGGATCCTGAGGTCACTGTAGCAACACGAAAGGGCTTCGTGGGCCGCAAACAACTCGAGATGAGAGCTTCGTCCCTGCCTTCGACTCAAGAGGAATACCAACTTTCCACAAGCACCTCAAGAGGAGGCTTCTGTCACCTTCAGGTATGTGAGAGGGAACCTGAGCTGGTGGCCTCAAGTCGAATGGATAGCGTGATGCTCTGACTCGAAGTAAGGCCGGATATCCCTGCAGTGAATTGAATGCAGGCTCGTTTTGCATCTCCCAAGAGGAAGGGATGTCTGAATCCACTGTGGAGACCACAGAGAAAGACCTAGTTCTCCGCCTCATCGCGAATTGAGGCCTCACATCCTTTGAAACCTCGAGAGGTGTGCGGAAATCAATGCTTCCAAAGGAGACGATGCCTGACTCCTCTTGAAAATGGATAGGGGTCCCAGGATCCCTGTGGCACGTGGAAAGGGACCCTGGGTCTCCCGCCTCACGTGGAGACGCGTCCCAATTGCCATGCCAAGACTCGAGGAGAATCCCGAGTTGTGCCTCGCACCTAGGCAGGAGTCCTGACGTCGCTGAACAAACAGGTGTCTGGAAGGGCCCTCCCCGTCGTAACTCGAGAACATACCCCAGGTTCCGGCCGCAACTCGACAAAAACCATGAAAATTCCCCCTCGCCGCGAGAAGAGGCCCGATTCCCCTGCACTGCGTGCAGAGCAATTCCGTGTTCCACATCAAACGTGAAAGGAGCCTTGATTTCCTTGATGGCACTCCAGAGAAAAGCCAAGATCACTGTCTCAAGTCTAGAGGGATCCTGAGGTTACTGTAGCAACACGAAAGAGCTCCGTGGACCCCAAATCAACTCGAGATGAGAGCTTACTCCCTGGCTTCGACTCAAGAAGAATACCAACTTTCCACAAGCACCTCAAGATGAGGTTTCTCTCAGCTACATTTATGTGAGAGGGACCCTGAGTCTGTGGCCTCAAATGTAATGGACACCGAGATGCACTGATTCGAATAAAGGCCGGATATCCCTGCAGTGAATTGAATGCAGGCTCGTCTTGCATCTCCTAAGAAGAAGGGATGTCTGAATCCCCTGTGGAGACCATAGAGAAAGACATTGTTCTCCGCCTCATCGCGACGTGAGTCCTCACATCCTTTGAGAACTCGAGAGGTCCGCGGAGATCAATGCTTCCAAAGGAGACGATGCCTGACTCCTCTTGAAAATGGATAGGAGTCCCAGGATCCCTGTGGCACATGGAAAGGGACCCTGGATCTCCCGCCCCACGTGGAGACGCGTCCCAATTGCCATGACAAGACTCGAGGAGAATCCCGAAGTGACCCTCGCACCTAGGCAGGAGTCCTGACGTCGCTGAACAAAGACGTGTCTGGAACGGACCTCCCCGTCGTAACTCGAGAATATACCCCAGGTTCCGGCCGCAACTCGAGAAAAACCATGAGACTTCCCCCTCGCCGCGAGATGAGGCCCGATTCCCCTGCACTGCGAGCAGAGCAATTCCGTGTTCCACATCAAACCTGAAAGGAGCCTTGATTTCCTTGATGGCACTCCAGAGAAAACCCGAGATCACTGTCTCAAGTCTAGAGGGATCCTGAGGTCACTGTAGCAACATGAAATGGGTCCATGGACCCCAAATCAACTCGTGATGAGAGCTTATTCATTGGCTTCGACTCTAGAGGAATAGCAACTTTCCACAAGCACCTCAAGAGGAGGCTTCTCTCAGATAAAGTTATGTGAGAGGGCCCTGAGTTGGGGATTCAAGTGGAATGGACACCGAGAAGCTCTGACTCGAAGTAAGGCTGGATATCCCTGCAGTGAATTGAATGCAGGCTCGTCTTGCATCTCCCAAGACGAAGGGATATCTGAATACCCTGTGGATACCACAGAGAAAGACGTAGTTCTCCCTCTCATGGCGACCGGAGGCATCACATCTTTGAAAACTCGAGAGGTCCGCGGAGATCTATGCTTCCTAAGGAGACGATGCCTGACTCCTCTTGAAAATGGATAGGAGTCCAAGAAACCCTGTGTCACGTGGAACGGGAACCTGGGTCTCCCGCCTCACATGGAGACCCGTCCCAATTGCCATGCCAAGACTCGAGGATAATCCCGAGGTGTCCCTCACACCTAGGCAGGAGTCCTGAAGTCACTGAACAAACACGTGTCTGGAAGGGCCCTCCCCGTCGTAACTCGAGAATATACCCCGGGTTCCTGCCGCAACTCGAGAAAAACCATGAGACTTCCCCCTCGCCACGAGATGAGGCCCGATTTAACTGCACTGCATGCAGAGCAATTCCGTGTTCCACATCAAACGTGAAAGGAGCCTTGATTTCCTTGATGGCACTCCAGAGAAAACCCAAGATCACTGTCTCAAGTCTAGAGGGATCCTGAGGTCACTGTAGCGACAAGAAAGGTCTCCGTGGACCCCAAATCAAGTCGAGATGAGAGCTTAGTCCCTGGCTTCGATTCAAGACGAATACCAACTTTCCACATGCACCTCAAGAGGCGGTTTCTGTCAGCTACAGGTATGTGCGAGGGACCCTGAGTTTGTGGCCTCAAGTAGAATGGACACCGAGATGCTCTGACTCGATGTAAGGCCGGATATCCCTGCAGTGAATTGAATGAAGTCTCGTCTTGCATCTCCCAAGACGAAGGGATGTCTGAATCCCCTGTGGAGACCACAGAGAAAGACCTAGTTCTCCCTCTCATGGCGACCGGAGGCATCACATCTTTGAAAACTCGAGAGGTCCGCGGAGATCAATGCTTCCTAAGGAGACGATGCCTGACTCCTCTTGAAAATGGATAGGAGTCCAAGAAACCGTGTGGCAAGTGGAACGGACACCTGGGTCTCCCGCCTCACATGGAGACTTGTCCTAATTGCCATGCCAAGACTCGAGGAGAATCCCGAGGTGTTCCTCGCACCTAGGCACGAGTCCTGACGTCGCTGAACAAACACTTGTCTGGAAGGGCCCTCCCCGTCGTAACTCAGGAATATACCCCAGGTTCCGGCCGCAACTCGAGAAAAACCATAAGACTTCCCCCTCGCCTTGAGATGTGGCCCGATTCTCCTGCACTGCGTGGAGACCAATTCCGTGTTCCACATCAAACGTGATAGGATTCTTGATTTCCTTGATGGCACTCCAAAGAAAAGCCAAGATCACTGTCTCAAGTCTAGAGGGATCCTGAGGTCACTGTAGCAACCCGAAAGGGCTCCGTGCACCCCAAATCAACTCGAGATGAGAGCCTTGTCCCTGGCTTCGACTCAAGAGGAATACCAACTTTCCAAAAGCTCCTCAAGAGGAGGTTTCTCTCAGCTACAGGTATGTGAGAGGGACCCTGAGTTTGTGGCCTCAAGTGGAATGGAGACCGAGATGCTCTGACTCAATGTAAGGCCGGATATCCCTGCAGTGAATTGAATGCAGGCTCGCCTTGCATCTCCAAAGACGAAGGGATGTCTGAATCCCCTGTGGACACCACAGACAAAGACCTAGATCTCCGCCTCATCGCGACCATAGGCCTCACATACTTTGAAAACTCGAGAGGTCCGCGGAGATCAATGCTTCCTAAGGAGACGATGCCTGACTCCTCTTGAAAATGGATAGGAGTCCCAGAATCCCTGTGGCACGTGGAAAGGGACCCTGGGTCTTGCGCCTCACTGGAGACGCGTCCCAATTGCCAGGCCAAGGCTCAAGGAGAATCCCGAGGTGTCCCTCGCACCTAGGCAGGAGTCCTGACGTCGCTGAACAAACACGTGTCTGGAAGGGCCCTCCCCGTCGTAACTCGAGAATATACCCCAGGTTCCGGCCGCAACTCGAGGAAAACCATGAGACTTCCCCCTCGCCGCGAGATGAGGCCCGATTCCCCTGCACTGCGTGCAGAGCAATTCCGTGTTCCACATCAAACGTGAAAGGAGCCTTGATTTCCTTGATGGCACTCCAGAGAAAACCCAAGATCACTGTCTCAAGTCTAGAGGGATCCTGAGGTCACTGGAGCAACACGAAAGGGCTCCGTGGACCCCAAATCAACTCGAGATGAGAGCTTAGTCCCTGGTTTCGACTCAAGAGGAATATCAACTTTCCACAAGCACCTCAAGAGGAGGCTTCTCTCAGCTACAGGTATGTGAGAGGGACCCTGAGTTTGTGGCCTCAAGTGAAATGGACACCGAGATGCTCTGACTCGAAGTAAGGCCGGATATCCCTGCAGTGAATTGAATGCAGGCTCGTCTTGCATCTCCCAAGACGAAGGGTTGTCTGAATCCCCTGTGGAGACCACAGAGAAAGACCTAGTCCTACGCCTCAACGCGAACGGAGGCCTCACATCCTTTGAAAACTCGAGAGGTCCGCGGAGATCAATGCTTCCAAAGGAGACGATGCCTGACTCCTCTTGAAAATGGATAGGAGTCCCAGGATCCCTGTGGCACGTGGAAAGGGCCCCTTGGTCTCCCGACTCACGTGGAGACGCGTCCCAATTGCCATGCCAAGACTCGAGGAGAATCCCGAGGTGTCCCTCGCACCTAGGCAGGAATCCTGACGTCGCTGAACAAACACGTGTCTGGAAGGGCCCTCCCCATCGTAACTCGAGAATATACCCCAGGTTCCGGCCGCAACTCGAGAAAAACCATGAGACTTCCCCCTCGCCGAGAGATGAGGCCCGAATCCCCTGCACTGCGTGCAGAGGAATTCCGTGTTCCACATCAAACGTGAAAGGAGCCTTGATTTCCTTAATGGCACTCCAGAGAAAACCCAAGATCACTGTTTCAAGTCTAGAGGGATCCTGAGGGCACTGGAGCAACAGGAAAGGGATCCGTGGACCCCAAATCAACTCGAGATGAGAGCTTAGTCCCTGGCTTCGACTCAAGAGGAATACCAACTTTCCACAAGCACCTCAAGAGGAGGCTTCTCTCAGCTACAGGTATGTGAGAGGGACCCTGAGTTTGTGGCCTCAAGTGGAATGGACACCGAGATGCTCTGACTCGAAGTAAGGCCGGATATCCCTGCAGTGAATTGAATGCAGGCTCGTCTTGCATCTCGCAAAACGAAGGGTTGTCTGAATCCCCTGTGGAGACCACAGAGAAAGACCTAATACTCTGCCTCCTCGCGACCGGAGGCCTCACATCCTTTGAAGACTCGAGAGGTCCGCGGAGATCAGTGCTTCCAAAGGAGACGATGCCTGACTCCTCTTGAAAATGGATCGGAGTCCCAGGATCCCTGTGGCACGTGGAAAGGGACACTGGGTCTCCCGCCTCACGTGGAGATGTGTCCCAATTGCCATGCCAAGACTCGAGGAGAATCCCGAGGTGTCCCTCGCACCTAGGCAGGAGTCCTGACGTCGCTGAACAAACACGTGTCTGGAAGGGCCCTCCCCGTCGTAACTCGAGAATATACCCCAGGTTCTGGCCGCAACTCGAGAAAAACCATGAGACTTCCCCCTCGCCGAGAGATGAGGCCCGAATCCCCTGCACTGCGTGCAGAGCAATTCCGTGTTCCACATCAAACGTGAAAGGAGCCTTGATTTCCTTGATGGCACTCCAGAGAAAACCCAAGATCACTGTCTCAAGTCTAGAGGGATCATGAGGTCACTGGAGCAAAAGGAAAGGGCTCCGTGGACCACAAATCAACTTGAGATGAGAGCTTAGTTCCTGGCTTCGACTCAAGAGGAATACGAACTTTCCACAAGCCCCTCAAGAGGAGGCTTCCTTCAGCTACAAGTATGTGAGAGGGACCCTGAGTTTGTGGCCTCAAGTGGAATGGACACCGAGATGCTCTGACTCGAAGTAAGGCAGGATATCCCTGCAGTGAATTGAATGCAGGCTCGTCTTGCATCTCCCAAGAGGAAGGGATATCTGAATCCCCTGTGGAGACCATAGAGAAAGACCTAATTCTCCGCCTCATCGCGACCGGAGGCCTCACACCCTTTGAAAACTCGAGAGGTCCACGGAGATCAATGCTTCCAAAGGAGTCGATGCCTGACTCCTCTTGAAAGTGGATAGGAGTCCCAGGATCCCTGTGGCACGTGGGAAGGGAGCCTGGGTCTCCCGCCTCACGTGGACTCGCGTCCCAATTGCCATGCCAAGACTAGAGGAGAATCCCGAGGTATCCCTCGCACCTAGGCAGGAGTCCTGACTTCGCTGAACAAACACGTGTCTGAAAGGGCCCTCCCCGTCGTAACTCGAGAATATACCCCAGGTTCCGGCCGCAACTCGAGAAAAACCATGAGACTTCCCCCTCGCTGCGACATGAGGCCCG
Organism: Dama dama; assembly: GCF_033118175.1. Classification (NCBI taxonomy): domain Eukaryota; kingdom Metazoa; phylum Chordata; class Mammalia; order Artiodactyla; family Cervidae; genus Dama; species Dama dama. The sequence continues at coordinate 3,845,498 of NC_083697.1, read as the reverse complement.
ATTCCCCTGCACTGCGTGCAGAGCAATTCCGTGTTCCACATCAAACGTGAAAGGAGCCTTGATGTCCTTGATGGCACTCCAGAGAAAACCCAAGATCACTGTCTCAAGTCTAGAGGGATCCTGAGGTCACTGGAGATACAAGAAAGGGCTCCGTGTACCCCAAATCAACTCGAGATGAGAGCTTAGTCCCTGGCTTCGACTCAAGTGAATACCAACTTTCCACAAGCACCTCAAGAGGAGGCTTCTCTCAGCTACAGATATGTGAGAGGGACCCTGAGTTTGTGGCCTCAAGTGGAATGGACACCGAGATGCTCTGACTCGAAGTAAGGCCGGATATCCGAACAGTGAATTGAATGCAGGCTCGTCTTGCCTCTCCCAAGACGAAGGGATGTCTGAATCCCCTGTGGAGACCACAGAGAAAGACCTAGTTCTCCGGCTCATGGCGACCGGAGGCCTCACGTCCTTTGAAAACTCTAGCGGTCCACAGAGATCAATGCTTCCAAAGGAGACGATTCCTGACTCCTCTTGAAAATGGATAGGAGTCCCAGGATCCCTGTGGCACGTGGAAAGGGACCCTGGGTCTCCCGCCTCACGTGGAGACGCGTCCCAATTGCCATGCCATGATTCGAGTAGAATCCCGAGGTGTCCCTCGCACCTAGGCCCGAGTCCTGACGTCGCTGAAGAAACACGTGTCTGGAAGGGCCCTCCCCGTCGTAACTCGAGAATATACCCCAGGTTCCGGCCGCACCTCGAGAAAAACCATGAGACTTCCCCCTCGCCGCGAGATGAGGCCCGATTCCCCTACACTGCGTGCAGAGCAATTCCGTGTTCCACATCAAACGTGAAAGGAGCCTTGATTACCTTGATGGCACTCCAGAGAAAACCCAAGATCACTGTCTCAAGTCTAGAGGGATCCTGAGGTCACTGGAGCAACACGAAAGGGCTCCGTGGACCCCAAATCAACTCGAGATGAGAGCTTAGTCCCTGGCTTCGCCTCAAGAGGAATACCAACTTTCCACAAGCACCTCAAGAGGAGGCTTCTCTCAGCTACAGGTATGTGAGAGGGACCCTGAGTTTGTGGCCTCAAGGGGAATGGACACCGAGATGCTCTGACTCGAACTAAGGCTGGATATCCCTGCAGTGAACTGAATTCAGGTTCGTCTTGCATCTCCCAAGACGAAGGGATGTCTGAATCCCCTGTGGAGACCACAGAGAAAGACCTAGTCCTCCGCTTCATCGCGACCGGAGGCCTCACATCCTTTGAAAACTCGAGAGGTCCGCGGAGATCAATGCTTCCAGAGGAGGCGATGCCTGACTCCTCTTGAAATTGGATAGCAGTCCCAGGATCCCTGTGGCACGTGGAAAGGGACCCTGGGTCTCCCGCCTCACGTGGAGACGCGTCCCAATTGCCATGCCAAGACTCGAGGAGAATCCCGAGGTGTCCCTCGCACCGACGCAGGAGTCCTGACGTCGCTGAACAAACACGTGTCTGGAAGGGCCCTCCCCGTCGTAACTCGAGAATATACCCCAGGTTCCGGCCGCAACTCGAGAAAAACCATAAGACTTCCCCCTCGCCTTGAGATGTGGCCCGATTCTCCTGCACTGCGTGGAGACCAATTCCGTGTTCCACATCAAACGTGAAAGGATTCTTGATTTCCTTGATGGCACTCCAAAGAAAAGCCAAGATCACTGTCTCAAGTCTAGAGGGATCCTGAGGTCACTGTAGCAACCCGAAAGGGCTCCGTGCACCCCAAATCAACTCGAGATGAGAGCCTTGTCCCTGGCTTCGACTCAAGAGGAATACCAACTTTCCAAAAGCTCCTCAAGAGGAGGTTTCTCTCAGCTACAGGTATGTGAGAGGGACCCTGAGTTTGTGGCCTCAAGTGGAATGGAGACCGAGATGCTCTGACTCAATGTAAGGCCGGATATCCCTGCAGTGAATTGAATGCAGGCTCGCCTTGCATCTCCAAAGACGAAGGGATGTCTGAATCCCCTGTGGACACCACAGACAAAGACCTAGATCTCCGCCTCATCGCGACCATAGGCCTCACATACTTTGAAAACTCGAGAGGTCCGCGGAGATCAATGCTTCCTAAGGAGACGATGCCTGACTCCTCTTGAAAATGGATAGGAGTCCCAGAATCCCTGTGGCACGTGGAAAGGGACCCTGGGTCTTGCGCCTCACTGGAGACGCGTCCCAATTGCCAGGCCAAGGCTCAAGGAGAATCCCGAGGTGTCCCTCGCACCTAGGCAGGAGTCCTGACGTCGCTGAACAAACACGTGTCTGGAAGGGCCCTCCCCATCGTAACTCGAGAATATACCCCAGGTTCTGACTGCAACTCGAGAAAAACCATGAGCCTTCCCCCTCGCCGAGAGATGAGGCCCGAATCCCCTGCACTGCGTGCAGAGCAATTCCGTGTTCCACATCAAACGTGAAAGGAGCCTTGATTTCCTTGATGGCACTCCAGAGAAAACCCAAGATCACTGGCTCAAGTCTAGAGGGATCCTGTGGTCACTGGAGCAACACGAAAGGGCTACGTGGACCCCAAATCAACTCGAGATGAGAGCTTAGTCCCTGGCTTCGATTCAAGGGGAATAGCAACTTTCCACAAGCACCTCAAGAGGAGGCTTGTCTCAGCTACAGGTATGTGAGAGGGACCCTGAGTTTGTGGCCTCAAGTGGAATGGACACCGAGATGCTCTGACTCGAAGTAAGGCCGGATATCCCTGCAGTGAATTGAATGCAGGCTAGTCTTGCATCTCCCAAGACGAAGGGATGTCTGAATCCCCTGTGGAGACCACAGAGAAAGACCTAGTCCTCCGCCTCAACGCGAACGGAGGCCTCACATCCTTTGAAAACTCGAGAGGTCCGAGGAGATCAATGCTTCCAAAGGAGACGATGCCTGACTCCTCTTGAAAGTGGATAGGAGTCCCAGGATCCCTGTGGCACGTGGAAAGGGACCCTGGGTCTCCCGCCTCACGTGGAGACGCGTCCCAATTGCCATGCCAAGACTCGAGGAGAATCCCGAGGTGTCCCTCGCACCTAGGCAGGAGTCCTGACGTCGCTGAACAAACACGTGTCTGGAAGGGCCCTCCCCGTCGTAACTCGAGAATATACCCCAGGTTCCGGCCGCAACTCGAGGAAAACCATGAGACTTCCCCCTCGCCGCGAGATGAGGCCCGATTCCCCTGCACTGCGTGCAGAGCAATTCCGTGTTCCACATCAAACGTGAAAGGAGCCTTGATTTCCTTGATGGCACTCCAGAGAAAACCCAAGATCACTGTCTCAAGTCTAGAGGGATCCTGAGGTCACTGGAGCAACACGAAAGGGCTCCGTGGACCCCAAATCAACTCGAGATGAGAGCTTAGTCCCTGGTTTCGACTCAAGAGGAATATCAACTTTCCACAAGCACCTCAAGAGGAGGCTTCTCTCAGCTACAGGTATGTGAGAGGGACCCTGAGTTTGTGGCCTCAAGTGAAATGGACACCGAGATGCTCTGACTCGAAGTAAGGCCGGATATCCCTGCAGTGAATTGAATGCAGGCTCGTCTTGCATCTCCCAAGACGAAGGGTTGTCTGAATCCCCTGTGGAGACCACAGAGAAAGACCTAGTCCTACGCCTCAACGCGAACGGAGGCCTCACATCCTTTGAAAACTCGAGAGGTCCGCGGAGATCAATGCTTCCAAAGGAGACGATGCCTGACTCCTCTTGAAAATGGATAGGAGTCCCAGGATCCCTGTGGCACGTGGAAAGGGCCCCTTGGTCTCCCGACTCACGTGGAGACGCGTCCCAATTGCCATGCCAAGACTCGAGGAGAATCCCGAGGTGTCCCTCGCACCTAGGCAGGAATCCTGACGTCGCTGAACAAACACGTGTCTGGAAGGGCCCTCCCCATCGTAACTCGAGAATATACCCCAGGTTCCGGCCGCAACTCGAGAAAAACCATGAGACTTCCCCCTCGCCGAGAGATGAGGCCCGAATCCCCTGCACTGCGTGCAGAGGAATTCCGTGTTCCACATCAAACGTGAAAGGAGCCTTGATTTCCTTAATGGCACTCCAGAGAAAACCCAAGATCACTGTTTCAAGTCTAGAGGGATCCTGAGGGCACTGGAGCAACAGGAAAGGGATCCGTGGACCCCAAATCAACTCGAGATGAGAGCTTAGTCCCTGGCTTCGACTCAAGAGGAATACCAACTTTCCACAAGCACCTCAAGAGGAGGCTTCTCTCAGCTACAGGTATGTGAGAGGGACCCTGAGTTTGTGGCCTCAAGTGGAATGGACACCGAGATGCTCTGACTCGAAGTAAGGCCGGATATCCCTGCAGTGAATTGAATGCAGGCTCGTCTTGCATCTCGCAAAACGAAGGGTTGTCTGAATCCCCTGTGGAGACCACAGAGAAAGACCTAATACTCTGCCTCCTCGCGACCGGAGGCCTCACATCCTTTGAAGACTCGAGAGGTCCGCGGAGATCAGTGCTTCCAAAGGAGACGATGCCTGACTCCTCTTGAAAATGGATCGGAGTCCCAGGATCCCTGTGGCACGTGGAAAGGGACACTGGGTCTCCCGCCTCACGTGGAGATGTGTCCCAATTGCCATGCCAAGACTCGAGGAGAATCCCGAGGTGTCCCTCGCACCTAGGCAGGAGTCCTGACGTCGCTGAACAAACACGTGTCTGGAAGGGCCCTCCCCGTCGTAACTCGAGAATATACCCCAGGTTCTGGCCGCAACTCGAGAAAAACCATGAGACTTCCCCCTCGCCGAGAGATGAGGCCCGAATCCCCTGCACTGCGTGCAGAGCAATTCCGTGTTCCACATCAAACGTGAAAGGAGCCTTGATTTCCTTGATGGCACTCCAGAGAAAACCCAAGATCACTGTCTCAAGTCTAGAGGGATCATGAGGTCACTGGAGCAAAAGGAAAGGGCTCCGTGGACCACAAATCAACTTGAGATGAGAGCTTAGTTCCTGGCTTCGACTCAAGAGGAATACGAACTTTCCACAAGCCCCTCAAGAGGAGGCTTCCTTCAGCTACAAGTATGTGAGAGGGACCCTGAGTTTGTGGCCTCAAGTGGAATGGACACCGAGATGCTCTGACTCGAAGTAAGGCAGGATATCCCTGCAGTGAATTGAATGCAGGCTCGTCTTGCATCTCCCAAGAGGAAGGGATATCTGAATCCCCTGTGGAGACCATAGAGAAAGACCTAATTCTCCGCCTCATCGCGACCGGAGGCCTCACACCCTTTGAAAACTCGAGAGGTCCACGGAGATCAATGCTTCCAAAGGAGTCGATGCCTGACTCCTCTTGAAAGTGGATAGGAGTCCCAGGATCCCTGTGGCACGTGGGAAGGGAGCCTGGGTCTCCCGCCTCACGTGGACTCGCGTCCCAATTGCCATGCCAAGACTAGAGGAGAATCCCGAGGTATCCCTCGCACCTAGGCAGGAGTCCTGACTTCGCTGAACAAACACGTGTCTGAAAGGGCCCTCCCCGTCGTAACTCGAGAATATACCCCAGGTTCCGGCCGCAACTCGAGAAAAACCATGAGACTTCCCCCTCGCTGCGACATGAGGCCCGATTCCCCTGCACTGCGTGCAGAGCAATTCCGTGTTCCACATCAAACGTGAAAGGAGCCTTGATGTCCTTGATGGCACTCCAGAGAAAACCCAAGATCACTGTCTCAAGTCTAGAGGGATCCTGAGGTCACTGGAGATACAAGAAAGGGCTCCGTGTACCCCAAATCAACTCGAGATGAGAGCTTAGTCCCTGGCTTCGACTCAAGTGAATACCAACTTTCCACAAGCACCTCAAGAGGAGGCTTCTCTCAGCTACAGATATGTGAGAGGGACCCTGAGTTTGTGGCCTCAAGTGGAATGGACACCGAGATGCTCTGACTCGAAGTAAGGCCGGATATCCGAACAGTGAATTGAATGCAGGCTCGTCTTGCCTCTCCCAAGACGAAGGGATGTCTGAATCCCCTGTGGAGACCACAGAGAAAGACCTAGTTCTCCGGCTCATGGCGACCGGAGGCCTCACGTCCTTTGAAAACTCTAGCGGTCCACAGAGATCAATGCTTCCAAAGGAGACGATTCCTGACTCCTCTTGAAAATGGATAGGAGTCCCAGGATCCCTGTGGCACGTGGAAAGGGACCCTGGGTCTCCCGCCTCACGTGGAGACGCGTCCCAATTGCCATGCCATGATTCGAGTAGAATCCCGAGGTGTCCCTCGCACCTAGGCCCGAGTCCTGACGTCGCTGAAGAAACACGTGTCTGGAAGGGCCCTCCCCGTCGTAACTCGAGAATATACCCCAGGTTCCGGCCGCACCTCGAGAAAAACCATGAGACTTCCCCCTCGCCGCGAGATGAGGCCCGATTCCCCTACACTGCGTGCAGAGCAATTCCGTGTTCCACATCAAACGTGAAAGGAGCCTTGATTACCTTGATGGCACTCCAGAGAAAACCCAAGATCACTGTCTCAAGTCTAGAGGGATCCTGAGGTCACTGGAGCAACACGAAAGGGCTCCGTGGACCCCAAATCAACTCGAGATGAGAGCTTAGTCCCTGGCTTCGCCTCAAGAGGAATACCAACTTTCCACAAGCACCTCAAGAGGAGGCTTCTCTCAGCTACAGGTATGTGAGAGGGACCCTGAGTTTGTGGCCTCAAGGGGAATGGACACCGAGATGCTCTGACTCGAACTAAGGCTGGATATCCCTGCAGTGAACTGAATTCAGGTTCGTCTTGCATCTCCCAAGACGAAGGGATGTCTGAATCCCCTGTGGAGACCACAGAGAAAGACCTAGTCCTCCGCTTCATCGCGACCGGAGGCCTCACATCCTTTGAAAACTCGAGAGGTCCGCGGAGATCAATGCTTCCAGAGGAGGCGATGCCTGACTCCTCTTGAAATTGGATAGCAGTCCCAGGATCCCTGTGGCACGTGGAAAGGGACCCTGGGTCTCCCGCCTCACGTGGAGACGCGTCCCAATTGCCATGCCAAGACTCGAGGAGAATCCCGAGGTGTCCCTCGCACCTAGGCAGGAGTCCTGACGTCGTTGAACAAACACGTGTCTGGAAGGGCCCTCCCCGTCTTAACTCGAGAATATACCCCAGGATCCGGCCGCAACTCGAGAAAAACCATGAGAGTTCCCCCTCGCCGAGAAATGAGGCCCGAATCCCCTGCACTGCGTGCAGAGCAATTCCGTGTTCCACATCAAACGTGAAAGGAGCCTTGATTTCCTTGATGGCACTCCAGAGAAAACCCAAGATCACTGTCTCAAGTCTAGAGGGATCCTGAGGTCACTGGAGCAACACGAAAGAGCTCTGTGGACCCCAAATCAACTCGAGATGAGAGCTTAGTCCCTGGCTTCGACTCAAGAGGAATACCAACTTTCCACAAGCACCTCACGAGGAGGCTTCTCTCAGCTACAGGTATGTGAGAGGGACCCTGAGTTTGTGGCCTCAAGTGGAATGGACACCGAGATGCTCTGACTCGAAGTAAGGCCGGATATCCCTGCAGTGAATTGAATGCAGGCTCGTCTTGCATCTCCCAAGACGAAGGGATGTCTGAATCCCCTGTGGAGACCACAGAGAAAGACCTAGTCCTCCGCCTCATCGCGAGCGGAGGCCTCACATCCTTTGAAAACTCGAGAGGTCCGCGGAGATCAATGCTTCCAAAGGAGACGACGCCTGCCTCCTCTTGAAAATGGATAGTAGTCCAAGGATCCCTGTGGTACGTGGAAAGGGACCCTTGGTCTCCCGCCTCACGTGGAGACGCGTTCCAATTGCCATGCCAAGACTCGAGGAGAATCCCGAGGTGTCCCTCCCACCTAGGCAGGAGTCCTGACGTCGCTGAACAAACACGTGTCTGGAAGGGCCCTCCCCGTCGTAACTCGAGAATATAAATCAGGTTCCGGCCGCAACTCGAGAAAAAATATGAGACTTCCCACTAGCCGCGAGATGAGGCCCGATTCCCCTGCACTGCGTGCAGAGCAATTCCGTGTTCCACATCAAACGTGAAAGGAGACTTGATTTCCTTGATGGCACTCCAGAGGAAACTCAAGATCACTGTCTCAAGTCTAGAGGGATCCTGAGGTCACTGGAGCAAGACGAAAGGGCTCCGTTGACCCCAAATCAACTCGAGATGAGAGCTTAGTGTTTGGCTTCGACTCAAGAGGAATACCAACTTTCCACAAGCACCTCAAGAGGAGGCTTCTCTCAGCTACAGGTATGTGAGAGGGACCCTGAGTGTGTGGCCTCAAGTGGAATGGACACCGAGATGCTCTGACTCGAAGTAAGGCCGGATATCCCTGCAGTGAATTGAATGCAGGCTCGTCTTGCATCTCCCAAGACGAAGGGATGTCTGAATGCCCTGTGGAGACCACAGAGAAAGACCTAGTTCTCCGCCTCATCGCAACCGGAGGCCTCACATCCTTTGAAAACTCGAGAGGTCCGCGGAGATCAATGTTTCCAAAGGAGACGATGCCTGACTCCTCTTGAAAATGGATAGGAGTCCCCGGATCCCTGAGGACGTGGGAAGGGATCCTGGGTCTCCCGCCTCACGTGGAGACGCGTCCCAATTGCCATGCCAAGACTCGAGGAGAATCCCGATGTGTCCCTCGCACCAAGGCAGGTGTCTTGACGTCGCTGAACAAACACGTGTATGGAAGGGCCTTTCCCATTGTAACTCTAGACTATACCCAAGCTTCCGGCCGCAACTCGAGAAGAACCATGAGACTTCCCCCTCGCCGCGAGATGAGGCCCGATTCCCCTGCACTACATGCAGAGCAATTCCGTGTTCCACATCAAACATGAAAGGAGACTTGATTTCCTTGATGGCACTCCAGAGAAAACCCAAGATCACTGTCTCAAGTCTAGAGGGATCCTGAGGTCACTGGAGCAACACGAAAGGGCTCCGTGGACCCCAAATCAACTCGAGATGCGAGGTTAGTCCCTGGCTTCGACTCAAGAGGAATACCAGCTTTCCACAAGCACCTGAAGAGTAGGCTTCTCTCAGTACAGGTATGTGAGAGGGACCCTGAGTTTGTGGCCTCAAGTGGAATGGGCACCGAGAAGCTCTGACTCGAAGTAAGGCCGGATATCCCTGCAGTGAATCAAATGCACGCTCGTCTTGCATCTCCCAAGACGAAGGGAAGTCTGAATCCCCTGTGGAGACCACAGAGAAAGACCGAGTTCTCCACCTCTTTGCGACCTGAGGCCTCACTTCCTTTGAAAACTCGAGAGGTCCGCAGAGATCAATGCTTCCAAAGGAGACGATGCCTGACTCCTCTTGAAAATGGATAGGAGTCCCAGGATCCCTGTGGCACGTGGAAAGGAACCCTGGGTCTCCTGCCTCACGTGGAGACGCGTCCCAATTGCCATGCCAAGACTCGAGGAGAATCCCGAGGTGTCCCTCGCACCTAGGCAGGAGTCCTGACGTCGCTGAACAAACACTTGTCTGGAAGGGCCCTCCCCGTTGTAACTCGAGAATATAACCCAGGTTCCGTCCGCAACTCGTGAAAAACCATGAGACTTCCCCTTCGGTGCGATATGAGGCCCGATTCCCCTGCACTGCGTGCAGAGCAATTCTGTGTTCACATCAAACGTGAAAGGAGCCTTGATTTCCTTGATGGCACTCCAGAGAAAACCCAAGATCACTTGCTCTAGTCTAGAGGGATCCTGAGGTCACTGTAGCAACACGAAAGGGCTCCGTGGACCCCAAATCAACTCGAGATGAGAGCTTAGTCCCTGGCTTCGACTCAAGAGGAATACCAAGTTTCCACAAGCACCTCAAGAGGAGGCTTCTCTCAGCTACATGTATGTGAGAGGGACCCTGAATGTGTGGCCTCAAGTGGAATGGACACCGAGATGCTCTGCCTCGAAGTAAGGCCGGATATCCCTGCAGTGAATTGAATGCCGGCTCGTCTTGAATCTCCCAAGACGAAGGGATGTCTGAATCCCCTGTTGAGACCACAGAGAAAGACCTAGTTCTCTGCCTCATCGCGACCGGAGGCCTCACATCCTTTGAAAATTCGAGAGGTCCGCGGAGATCAATGCTTCCAAAGCAGACGATGCCTGACTCCTCTTGAAAATGGATAGGAGTCCCAGCATCCCTGTGGCAAGTGGAAAGGGAGCCTGGGTCTCCCGCCTCACGTGGAGACGCGTCCCAATTGCCATGCCAAGACTAGTGGAGAATCGAGAAGTGTCCCTCGCACCTAGGCAGGAGTCCTGACGTCGCTGAACAAACACGTGTCTGGAAGGGCCCTCCCCGTCGTAACTCGAGAATATACCCCAGGTTCCGGCCGCAACTCGAGAAAAACCATGAGACTTCCTCCTCGCCGCGAGATGAGGCCCGATTCCCCTGCACTGCGTGCAGAGCAAATCCGTGTTCCACATCAAACGTGAAAGGAGCCTTGATTTCCTTGATGGCACTCCAGAGAAAACCCAAGATCACTGTCTCAAGTCTAGAGGGATCCTCAGGTCACTGGAACAACACGAAAGGGCTCCGTGGACCCCAAATCTACTCGAGATGAGAGCTTATTCCTTGGCTTAGAGTCAAGAGGAATACCAACATTCCACAAGCACCTCAAGAGGAGGATTCTCTCAGCTACAGGTATGGGAGAGGAACCCTGAGTTTGTGGCCTCAAGTGGAATGGACACCGAGATGCTCTGACTCGAAGTAAGGCCGGATATCCCTGCAGTGAATTGAATGCAGGCTCGTCTTGCATCTCCCAAGACGAAGGGATGTCTGAATCCCCTGTGGAGACCACAGAGAAAGACCTAGTCCTCCGCCTCATCGCGACCGGAGGCCTCACATCCTTTGAAAACTCGAGAGGTCCGCGGAGATCAATGCTTCCAAAGGAGACGATGCTTGACTCCTCTTGAAAATGGATAGGAGTCCCAGGATCCCTGTGGCACGTTATAAGGGACCCTGGGTCTCCCGCCTCACGTGGAGACGCGGCCCAATTGCCATGTCAAGACTCGAGGAGAATCCCGAGGTGTCCCTCGCACCTAGGCAGGAGTCCTGACGTCGCTGAACAAACACGTCTCTGGAAGGGCCCTCCCCGACGTAACTCGAGAATATACCACAGGTTCCGGCCGCAACTCGAGAAAAACCATGAGACTTCCCCCTCGCCGCGAGATGTGGCCCGATTCCCCTGCACTGCGTGCAGAGCAATTCCGTGTTCCACATCAAACGTGAAAGGAGCCTTGATTTCCTTGATGGCACTCCAGGGAAAACCCAAGATCACTGTCTCAAGTCTAGAGGGATCCTGAGGTCACTGGAGCAACCCGAAAGGGCTCCGTGGACCCCAAGTCAACTCGAGATGAGAGCTTAGTCCTTGGCTTCGACTCAAGAGGAACACCAGCTTTCCACAAGCACCTCAAAAGGAGGCTTCTCTCAGCTACAGGTATGTGACAGGGACCCTGAGTTTGTGGCCTCAAGTGGAATGGACACCGAGATGCTCTGACTTGAAGTAAGGCCGGATATCCCTGCAGTGAATTGAATGCAGGCTCGTCTTGCATCTCCCAAGACGAAGGGATGTCTGAATCCCCTGTGGAGACCACAGAGAAAGACCTAGTCTTCCGCCTCAACGCGACCGGAGGCCTCACATCCTTTGAAAACTCGAGAGGTCTGCGGAGATCAATGCTTCCAAAGGAGACAATGCCTGACTCCTCTTGAAAATGGATAGGAGTCCTAGGATCCCTGTGGGACGTGGAAAGGGACCCTGGGACTCCCGCCTCACGTGGAGACGCGTCCCAAATGCCATGCCAAGACTCGAGGAGAATCCCGAGGTGTCCCTCGCACCTAGGCAGGAGTCCTGACGTCGCTGAACAAACACGTGTCTGGAAGGGCCCTCCCCGTCGTAAGTCGAGAATATATCTCAGGTTCTGGCCGCAACTCGAGAAAAACCATGGGACTTCCCCCTCGCCGCGACATGAGGCCCGATTCCCCTGAACTGCGTGCAGAGCAATTCCGTGTTCCACATCAAACGTGAAAGGAGCCTTGATTTCCTTGATGGCACTCCAGGGAAAACCCAAGATCACTGTCTCAAGTCTAGAGGGATCCTGAGGTCACTGGAGCAACACGAAAGGGCTCCGTGGACCCCAAGTCAACTCGAGATGAGAGCTTAGTCCTTGGCTTCGACTCAAGAGGAACACCAACTTTCCACAATCACCTCAAGAGGAGGCTTCTCTCAGCTACAGGTATGTGAGAGAGACCCTGAGTTTGTGGCATCAAGTGGAATGGACACCAAGATGCTCTGACTCGAAGTAAGGCCGGATATCCCTGCAGTGAATTGAATGCAGGCTCGTCTTGCATCTCCCAAGACGAAGGGATGTCTGAATCCCCTGTGGAGACCACAGAGAAAGACCTAGTCCTCCGCCTCATCGCGACAACAGGCCTCACATCCTTTGAAAATTCGAAAGGTTTGCTGACATCAATGCTTCCAAAGGAGACGATGCCTGACTCCTCTTGAAAATGGATAGGAGTCCAAGGATCCCTGTGGCACGTGGAAAGGGACACAAGTTCCCCCGCCTCACGTGGAGACGCTTCCCAATTGCCATGCCAAGACTCGAGGAGAATCCCGAGGTGTCCCTCGCACCTAGGAAGGAGTCCTGACGTCGCTGAACAAACACGTGACTGGAAGGGCCCTACCCGTCGTAACTCGAGAATATTCCCCAGGTTCCGGCCGCAACTTGAGAAAAACCATGAGACTTCCCCTCACTGCGAGATGAGGCCCGATTCCCCTGCACTGCGTGCAGAGCAATTCCGTGTTCCACATCAAACGGGAAAGGAGCCTTGATTTCCTTGATGGCACTCCAGAGAAAACCCAAGATCACTGTCTCAAGTCTAGAGGGATCCTGAGGTCATTGGAGCAACACGAAAGGGCTCCGTGGACCCCAAATCAACTCGAGATGAGAGCTTAGTCCCTGGCTTCGACTCAAGAGGAATACCAACTTTCCACAAGCACCTTAAGTGGAGGCTTCTCTCAGCTACAGGTATGTGAGAGGGACCATGGGTTTGTGGCCTCAAGTGGAATGGACACCGAGATGCTCTGACTTGAAGTAAGGCCAGATATCCCTGCAGTGAATTGAATGCAGGCTCGTCTTGCATCTCCCAAGATGAAGGGATGTCTGAAACCCCTGTGGAGACAAAAGAGGAAGACCTAGTCCTCCGCCTCATCGCGACCAGAGGCCTCACATCCTTTGAAAATTCGAGAGGTCTGCGGAGATCAATGCTTCCAAAGGAGACGATGCCTGACTCCTCTTGAAAATGGATAGGAGTCCCAGGATCCCTGTGGCACGTGGAAAGGGACCCTGGGTCCCCGCCTCACGTGGAGACGCGTCCCAATTGCCATGCCAAGACTCGAGGAGAATCCAGGGGTTCCCTCGCACCTAGACACGAGTCCTGACGTCGCTGAACAAACACGTGTCTGGAAGGGCCCTCCCGGTCGTAACTCGAGAATGTACCCCAGGTTCCGGCCACAAGTCGAGAAAAACCAGGAGACTTCCCCCTTGCCGCGAGATGAAGCCCGATTCCCCTGCACTGCGTGCAGAGCAATTCCGTGTTCCACATCAAACGTGAAAGGAGCCTTGATTTCCTTGATGGCACTCCAGAGAAAACCCAAGATTACCCTCTCAAGTCTAGAGGGATCCTGAGGTCACTATAGCAACACCAAACGGCTCCTGGACCCCAAATCAACTCGAGATGAGAGCTTAGTCCCTGGCTTCGACTCAAGAGGCATACCAACTTTCCTCAAGCACCTCAAGAGGAGGCTTCTCTCAGCTACAGGTATGTGAGAGGGACCCTGAGTTTGTGGCCTCAAGGGGAATGGACACCGAGATGCTCTGACTCGAAGTAAGGCCGGATATCCGAACAGTGAATTGAATGCAGGCTCGTCTTCCATATCCCAAGACGAAGGGATGTCTGAATCTCCTGTGGAGACCACTGAGAAAGACCTAGTTCTCTGCCTCATCGCGACCGGAGGCCTCACATCCTTTGAAAACTCGAGAGGTGTGCGGAGATCAATGCTTCCAAAGGAGTCGATGACTGACTCCTCTTGAAAATGGATAGGAGGCTCAGGATCCCTGTGGCACGTGGAAAGGGAATCTGGGTCTCCCGCCTCACGTGGAGACGCGTCCCAATTGCCATGCCAAGACTCGAGGAGAATCCCGAGGTGTCCCTCGCACCTAGGCAGGAGTCCTGACGTCGCTGAACAAACACGTGTCTGGAAGGGCCCTCCCCATCGTAACTCGAGAATATACCCCAGGTTCCGGCCCCAACTCGAATAAAACCATGAGACTTCCCCCTCGCCGCGAGATGAGGCCTGATTCCCCTGCACTGCATGCAGAGCAATTCCGTGTTCCACATCAAAAGTGAAAGGAACCTTGATTTCCTTGATGGCACTCCAGAGAAAACCCAGAGTCACTGTCTGAAGTCTAGAGGGATCCTGAGGTCACTGGAGCAACACGAAAGGGCTCCGTGGACCCCAAATCAACTTGAGATGAGAGCTTAGTCCCTGTCTTCGACTCAAGAGGAATACCAAGTTTCCACAAGCACCTCAAGAAGAGGCTTCTCTCAGCTACTTGGATGTGAGAGGTACCCTGAGTTTGTGGCCTCAAGTGGAATGGACACCGAGATGGTCTGACTCGAAGTAAGGCCGGATATCCCTGCAGTGAATTGAATGCAGGCTCGTCTTGCATCTCCCAAGACGAAGGGATGTCTGAATGCCCTGTGGAGACCACAGAGAAAGACCTAGTCCTCCGCCTCATCGCGACCGGAGGCCTCACATCCTTTCAAAACTGGAGAGGTCCGAGGAGATCAATGCTTCCAAAGGAAACGATGTCTGACTCCTCTTGAAAATGGATAGGAGTCCCAGGACCCTGTGGCACGTGGAAAGGGACACTGGGTCTCCCGCGTCACCTGGAGACGCGTCCCAATTCCTATGCCAAGCCGCGGGGAGAATACCGAGGTGTCCATCAAACCTAGGCAGGAGTCCTGACGTCGCTGAACAAACACATGTCTGGAAGGGCCCTCCCCGTCGTAACTCGAGAATATACCCCAGGTTCCGGCCGCAACTCGAGAAAAAATATGAGACTTCCCCCTCGCCATGAGATGAGGCCCGATTCCCCTGCACTGCCTGCAGAGCAATTCCGTGTTCCACATCAAACATGAAAGGAGCCTTGATTTCCTTGATGGCACTCCAGAGAAACCCCAAGATCACTGTCTCAAGTCTAGAGGGATCCTGAGGTCACTGGAGCAACACGAAAGGGCTCCGTGGAAACCAAGTAAACTCGAGATGAGAGCTTAGTCCCTGGCTTCGATTCAAGAGGAATACCAACTTTCCACAAGCACCTCAAGAGGAGGCTTCTCTCAGCTACAGGTATGTGAGAGGGACCCTGAGTTTTTGGCCTCAAGTGGAATGGACACCGGGATGCTCGGACTCGAAGTAAGGCCGGATATCTCTGCAGTGAATTGAAAGCAGGCTCGTCTTTCATCTCCCAAGATGAAGGGATGTCTGAATCCCCTGTGGAGACCACAGATAAAGAACTATTTCTCCACCTCATCGCGACCAAAGGCCTCACATCCTTTGAAAATTCGAGAGGTCCGCGGAGATCAATGCTTCCAAAGGAGACGATGCCTGACTCCTCTTGAAAATAGATAGGAGTCCCAGGATCCCTGTGGCACGTGGAAAGGGACCCTAGGTCTCCCGCCTCACGTGGAGACGCGTCCCAATTGCCATGCCAAGCCTCGGGGAGATACCGAGGTGTCCATCGAACGTAGGCATTGGTTCTGACGTCGCTGAACAAATACGTGTCTGGAAGGGCCCTCCCTGTCGTAACTCGAGAATATACCACAGGTTCCGGCCGCAACTCGAGAAAAACCATGAGACTGCCCCCTCGCTGCGAGATGAGGCCCGATTCCCCTACACTGCGTGCAGAGGAATTCCTTGTTCCACTTCAAATGTGAACGGAGCCTTGATTTCCTTGATGGCACTCCAGAGAAAACCCAAGATCACTGTCTCAAGTCTAGAGGGATCCTGAGGTCACTGGAGCAACACGAAAGGGCTCCGTGGACCCCAAATCAACTGGAGATGAGAGCTTAGTCCCTGGCTTCGACTCAAGAGGAATACCAACTTTCCACCAGCACCTCAAGAGGAGGCTTCTCTCAGCTACAGGTATCTGAGAGAAACCCTGAGTTTGTGGCCTCAAGTGGAATGGACACTGAGATGCTCTGACTCGAAGTAAGGCCGGATATCCCAACAGTGAATTGAATGCAGGCTCGTCTTGCATCTCCCAAGACGAAGGGATGTCTGAATCCCCTGTGGAGACCACAGAGAAAGACCTAGTTCTCGGCCTCATCGCGACCGGAGTCCTCACATCCTTTGAAAACTCGAGAGATCCACGGATATCAATGCTTCCAAAGGAGACGATGCCTGACACCTCTTGAAAATGGATAGGAGTCCCTAGATCCCTGTGGCACGTGGAAAGGGACCCTGGGTCTCCCGCCTCATGTGGAGACGCGTCCCAATTGCCATGCCAAGACTCGAGGAGAATCCCGAGGTGTCCCTCGCACCTAGGCAGGAATCCTGACGTCGCTGAACAAACACGTGTCTGGAAGGGCCCTCCCCGTCGTAACTCGAGAATATACCCCAGGTTCCGGCCGCAACTCTTGAAAAACCATGAGACTTCCCCCTCGCCGCTAGATGAGGCCCGATTCCCATGCACTGCGTGGAGAGCAATTCCGTGTTCCACATCAAACGTGAAAGGAGCCTTGATTTCCTCGATGGCACTCCAGAGAAAACCCAAGATCACTGTCTCAAGTCTAGAGGGATCCTGAGGTCACTGGAGCAATACGAAAGGGCTCCGTGGACCCCAAATCGACTCGAGATGAGAGCTTAGTCCCTGGCTTCGACTCAAGAGAAATACCAACTTTCCACAAGCATCTCAAGAGGAGGCTTCTCTCAGCTACAGGTATGTGAGAGAGACCCTGAGTTTGTGGCCTCAAGTGGAATGGACACCGAGATGCTCTGACTCGGAGTAAGGCCGGATATCCCTGCAGTGAATTGAATGCAGGCTCGTCTTGCATCTCCCAAGAAGAAGGGATGTCTGAATCCCCTGTGGAGACCACAGAGAAAGACCTAGTCCTCCGCATCAACGCGAACGGAGGCCTCACTTCCTTTTAAAAATTGAGAGGTCCGCGGAGATCAATGCTTCCAAAGGAGACGATGCCTGACTCCTCTTGAAAATGGATAGGAGTCCCAGGATCCCTGTGGCACGTGGAAAGGGACCCTGGGTCTCACGCCTCACGTGGAGACGCGTCCCAATTGCCATGCCAAGACTCGAGGAGAATCCCGAAGTGACCCTCGCACCTAGGCAGGAGTCCTGACGTCGCTGAACAAAAACGTGTCTGGAAGGGCCCTCCCCGTAGTAACTCGAGAATATACCCCAGGTTCCGGCCGCAACTCGAGAAAAACCATGAGACTTCCCCCTCGCTGCGAGATGAGGCCCGATTCCCCTGCACTGCGTGCAGAGCAATTCCGTGTTCCACATCAAACGTGAAAGGAGCCTTGATTTCCTTGATGCCACTCCAGAGAAAACCCAAAGTCACTATCTCAAGTCTAGAGGGATCCTGAGGTCACTGGAGCAACACAAAAGGGCTCCGTGGACCCCAAATCAACTCGAGATGAGAGCTTAGTCCCTGGATTCGACTCAAGAGGAATACCAACTTTCCACAAGCACCTCAAGAGGAGGCTTCTCTCAGCTACAGGTATGTGAGAGGGAAACTGAGTTTCTGGCCTCAAGTGGAATGGACACCGAGATGCTCTGACTCAAAGTAAAGGCGGATATCCCTGCAGTGAATTGAATGCAGGCTCGTCTTGCATCTCCCAAGACGAAGGGATGTCTGAATCCCCTGTGGAGACGACAGCGAAAGACCTAGTTCTCCGCCTCATCCCGAATTGAGGCCTCACATCCTTTGAAACCTCGAGAGGTGTGCGGAGATCAATGCTTCCAAAGGAGACGATGCCTGACTCCTCTTGAAAATGGAAAGGGGTCCCAGGATCCCTGTGGCACGTGGAAAGGGACCCTGGGGCTCCCGCCTCACGTGGAGACGCGTCCCAATTGCCATGCCAAGACTCGAGGAGAATCCCGAGGTGTGCCTCGCACCTAGGCAGGAGTCCTGACGTCGCTGAACAAACAGGTGTCTGGAAGGGCCCTCCCCGTCGTAACTCGAGAACATACCCCAGGTTCCGGCCGCAACTCGACAAAAACCATGAGAATTCCCCCTCGCCGCGAGATGAGGCCCGATTCCGCTGCACTGCGTGCAGAGCAATTGCGTGTTCCACATCAAACGTGAAAGGAGCCTTGATTTCCTTGATGGCACTCCAGAGAAAATCCAAGATCACTGTCTCAAGTCTAGAGGGATCCTGAGGTCACTGTAGCAACACGAAAGAGCTCCGTGGACCCCAAATCAACTCGAGATGAGAGCTTACTCCCTGGCTTCGACTCAAGAGGAATACCAACTTTCCACAAGCACCTCAAGATGAGGTTTCTCTCAGCTACATTTATGTGAGAGGGACCCTGAGTGTGTGGCCTCAAATGTAATGGACACCGAGATGCACTGATTCGAATAAAGGCCGGATATCCCTGCAGTGAATTGAATGCAGGCTCGTCTTGAATCTCCTAAGAAGAAGGGATGTATGAATCCCCTGTGGAGACCATAGAGAAAGACATTGTTCTCCGCCTCATCGCGACGTGAGTCCTCACATCCTTTGAGAACTCGAGAGGTCCGCGGAGATCAATGATTCCAAAGGAGACGATGCCTGACTCCTCTTGAAAATGGATAGGAGTCCCAGGATCCCTGTGGCACATGGAAAGGGACCCTGGATCTCCCGCCTCACGTGGAGACGCGTCCCAATTGCCATGCCAAGACTCGAGGAGAATCCCGAGGTGTCCCTCGCACCGACGCAGGAGTCCTGACGTCGCTGAACAAACACGTGTCTGGAACGGACCTCCCCGTCGTAACTCGAGAATATACCCCAGGTTCCGGCCGCAACTCGAGAAAAACCATGAGACTTCCCCCTCGCCGCGAGATGAGGCCCGATTCCCCTGCACTGCGTGCAGAGCAATTCCGTGTTCCACATCAAACGTGAAAGGAGCCTTGATTTCCTTGATGGCACTCCAGAGAAAACCCGAGATCACTGTCTCAAGTCTAGAGGGATCCTGAGGTCACTGTAGCAACACGAAATGGGTCCATGGACCCCAAATCAACTCGTGATGAGAGCTTAGTCACTGGCTTCGACTCTATAGGAATAGCAACTTTCCACAAGCACCTCAAGAGGAGGCTTCTCTCAGATAAAGTTATGTGAGAGGGCCCTGAGTTGGGGATTCAAGTGGAATGGACACCGAGAAGCTCTGACTCGAAGTAAGGCTGGATATCCCTGCAGTGAATTGAATGCAGGCTCGTCTTGCATCTCAGAAGACGAAGGGATGTCTGAATGCCCTGTGGAGACCACAGAGAAAGACCTAGATCTCCACCTCATCGCGACCGGAGGCCTCACATCCTTTGAAAACTTGAGAGGTCCGCGGAGGTCAATGCTTCCAAAGGAGACTATACCTGACTCCTCTTGAAAATGGATAGGAGTCCCAGGATCCGCGTGGCACGTGGAAAGGGACGCTGGGTCTCCCGCCTCACGTGGAGACGCGTCCCAATTGCCATGCCAAGACTCGAGGATAATCCCGAGGTGTCCCTCACACCTAGGCAGGAGTCCTGACGTCACTGAACAAACACGTGTCTGGAAGGGCCCTCCCCGTCGTAACTCGAGAATATACCCCGGGTTCCTGCCGCAACTCGAGAAAAACCATGAGACTTCCCCCTCGCCACGAGATGAGGCCCGAATTACCTGCACTGCATGCAGAGCAATTCCGTGTTCCACATCAAACGTGAAAGGAGCCTTGATTTCCTTGATGGCACTCCAGAGAAAACCCAAGATCACTGTCTCAAGTCTAGAGGGATCCTGAGGTCACTGTAGCAACAAGAAAGGTCTCCGTGGAACCCAAAGCAAGTCGAGATGAGAGCTTAGTCCCTGGCTTCGATTCAAGACGAATACCAACTTTCCACATGCACCTCAAGAGGCGGTTTCTGTCAGCTACAAGTATGTGCGAGGGACCCTGAGTTTGTGGCCTCAAGTAGAATGGACACCGAGATGCTCTGACTCGAAGTAAGGCCGGATATCCCTGCAGTGAATTGAATGCAGGCTCGTCTTGCATCTCCCAAGAAGAAGGAATGTCTGAATCCCTTGTGGAGACCACAGAGAAAGACCTAGTTCTCCGCCTCATCGCGAACGGAGGCATCACATCCTTTGAAAACTCGAGAGGTCCGCTGAGATCTAGGCTTCCAAAGGAGACGATGCCTGACTCCTCTTGAAAATGGATAGGAGTCCCAGGATCCCTGTGGCACGTGGAAAGGGACACTGGGTCTCGCACCTCACGTGGAGCCGCGTCCCAATTGCCATGCCAAGACTCGAGGAGAATCCCGAGGTGTCCCAAGCACCTAGGCAGGAGTCCTGACATCGCTGAACAAACACGTGTCTGGAAGTGCCCTCCCCATCGTAACTCGAGAATATACCCCAGGTTCCGGCCGCAACTCGAGAAAAACCATGAGACTTCCCCCTCACCGCGAGATGAGGCCCGATTCCCCTGCACTGCGTGCAGAGCAATTCCGTGTTCCACATCAAACGTGAAAGGAGCCTTAATTTCCTTGATGGCACTCCAGAGAAAACCCAAGATCACTGTCTCAAGTCTAGAGGGATCCTGAGGTCACTGTAGCAACACGAAAGGGCTCCGTGGACCCCAAATCAACTCGAGATGAGAGCTTTTCCCTGGCTTCGATTCAAGAGGAATACCAACTTTCCACAAGCACCTCAAGAGGAGGCTTCTCTCAGCTACAGGTATGTGAGAGGGACCCTGAGTTTGTGGCCTCAAGTGGAATGGACACCGAGATGCTCTGACTCAAAGTAAGGCCGGATATCCCTGCAGTGAATTGAATGCATGCTCGTCTTGCATCTCCCAAGACGAAGGGATGTCTGAATCCCCTGTGGAGACCACAGAGAGAGACCTAGTTCTCGGCCTCATCGTGACCGGATGCCTCACATCCTTTGAAAACTCGAGAGGTCCACGCAGAACAAAGCTTCCAAAGGAGACGATGCCTGACTCCTCTTGAAAATGTATAGGAATACCAGGATCCCTGTGGCACGTGGAATGGGACCCTGGGTATCCCGCCTCACGTGGAGACGCGTCCCAATTGCCATGCCAAGACTCGAGGAGAATACCGAGGTGTCCCTCGCACCTAGACAGGAGTCCTGACGTCGCTGAACAAACACGTGTCTGGAAGGGCCCTCCCCGTCGTAACTCGAAAATATAAATCAGGTTCCGGCGCAACTCGAGAAAAACCATGAGCCTTCCCCCTCGCCGCGACATGAGGACCGATTCCCCTGCACTGCGTGCAGAGCAATTCCGTGTTCCACATCAAACGTGAAAGGAGCCTTGATTTCCTTGATGGCACTCCAGAGAAAACCCAAGATCACTGTCTCAAGTCTAGAGGGATCCTGAGGTCACTGTAGCAAAACGAAAGGGCTCCGTGGACCCCAAATCAACTCGAGATGAGAGCTTAGTCCCTGGCTTCGAGTCAAGAGGAATACCAACTTTCCACAAGGACCTCAAGAGGAGGTTTCTCTCAGCTACAGGTATATTTGAGGGACCCTGATTTTGTGGCCTCAAGTGGAATGGACACCGAGATGCTCTGACTCGAAGTAAGGCCGGATATCCCTGCAGTGAATTGAATGCAGGCTCGTCTTGCATCTCCCAAGACGAAGGGATGTCTGAATCCCCTGTGGAGACCACAGAGAAAGACCAAGTTGTCCGCCTCAAGGCGACCGGACGCCTCACATCTTTTGAAAACTCGAGAGGTCCGCGGAGATCAATGCTTCCAAAGGAGCCGATGCCTGAATCCTCTTGAAAATGGATAGGAGTCCCAGGATCCCTGTGGCACGGGGAAAGGGACCCTGGGTCTCCCGCCTCACGTGGAGACGTGTCCAAATTGCCATGCCAAGACTCGTGGAGAATCCCGAGGTGTCCCTCACACCTATGCAGGAGTCCTGACGGCGCTGAACAAACACGTGTCTGGAAGGCCCTCCCTGTCGTAACTCGAGAATATACCCCAGGTTCCGGCCGCAACTCGAGAAAAACCATGAGATTTCCCCCTTGCCGCGAGTTGAGGCCCGATTCCCCTGCACTGAATGCAGAGCAATTCCGTGTTCCACATCAAACGTGAAAGGAGCCTTGATTTCCTTGATGGCACTCTAGAGAAAACCCAAGATCACTGTCTCAAGTCTACAGGGATCCTGAGGTCACTGGAGCAACACG
Source organism: Dama dama (assembly GCF_033118175.1). NCBI lineage: Eukaryota > Metazoa > Chordata > Mammalia > Artiodactyla > Cervidae > Dama > Dama dama. Next base: position 3,823,085 of record NC_083697.1, on the reverse strand, counting down.
AAAGGACTTCATGGACCCCAAATCAACTCGAGATGAGAGCTTAGACCCTGGCTTAGACTCAAGAGGAATACCAACTTTCCACAAGGACCTCAAGAGGAGGCTTCTCTCAGCTACAGGTATGTGAGAGGGACCCTGAGTTTGTGGCCTCAAGTGGAATGGACACCGAGATGCTCTGACTCGAAGTAAGGCCGTATATCCCTGCAGTGAATTGACTGCAGGCTCGTCTTGCATCTCCCAAGACGAAGGGATGTCTGAATCCCCTGTGGAGACCACAGAGAAAGACCTAGTTCTCCGCCTCATAGCGACCGGGGGCCTCACATCCTTTGAAAATTCGAGAGGTACGCAGAGATCAATGCTTCCAAAGGAGACGATGCCTGACTCCTCTTGAAAATGGATAGGAGTCCCCGGATCCCTGTGGCACGTGGAAAGGGACCCTGGGTCTCCCGCCTCACGTGGAGACGCGTCCCAATTGCCATGCCAAGACTCGAGGAGAATCCCGAGGTGTCCCTCGCCCCTAGTTAGGAGTCCTTACGTCGCTAAACAAACACGTGTCTGGAAGGGCCCTCCCCATCGTAACTCGAGAATATACCCCAGGTTCCGGCCGCAACTCGAGAAAAACCATGAGATTTCCCCCTCGCCGCGAGTTGAGGCCCGATTCCCCTGCACTGCGTGCAGAGCAATTCCGTGTTCCACATCAAACGTGAAAGGAGCCTTGATATCCTTGATGGCACTCCAGAGAAAACCCAAGATCACTGTCTCAAGTCTAGAGGGATCCTGAAGTCACTGGACCAACAGGAAAGGGCTTCGTGGACACCAAATCAACTCGAGATGAGAGCTTAGATCCTGGCTTAGACTCAAGAGGAATACCAACTTTCCACAAGGACCTCAAGAGGAGGTTTCTCTCAGCTAAACGTATATTTGAAGGACCCTGATTTTGTGGCCTCAAGTGGAATGGACACCGAGATGCTCTGACTCGAAGTAAGGCCGGATATCTCTGCAGTGAATTGAATGCAGGCACGTCTTGCATCTCCCAAGACGAAGGGATGTCTGCATCCCCTTTGGAGACCACAGAGAAAGACCTAATTCTCCGCCTCATAGCGACCGGGGGCCTCACATCCTTTGAAAATTCGAGAGGACCGCGGAGATCAATGCTTCCTAAGGAGACGATGCCTGACTCCTCTTGAAAATGGATAGGAGTCCCAGGATCCCTGTGGCACGTGGAAAGGGACCCTGGGTCTCCCGCCTCACGTGGAGACGCTTCCCCATTGCCATGCCAAGACTCGAGGAGAATCCCGAGGTGTCCCTCGCACCTAGGCAGGAGTCCTGACGTCGCTGAACAAACACGTGTCTGGAAGGGCCCTCCCCGTCGTAACTCGAGAATATACCCCAGGTTCCGGCCGCAAATCGAGAAAAACCATGAGACTTCCCCCTCGCCGCGAGATGAGGCCCGATTCCCCTGCACTGCATGCAGAGCAATTCCGTGTTCCACATCAAACGTGAAAGGAGCCTTGATTTCCTTGATGGCACTCCAAAGAAAACCCAAGATCACTGTCTCAAGTCGAGAGGGATCCTGAGGTCACTGGAGCAACACGAAAGTGCTCCGTGGACCCCAAATCAACTCGAGATGAGAGCTTAGACCCTGGCTTTGACTCATGAGGAATACCCACTTTTCACAAGCACCTCAAGAGGAGGCTTCTCTCAGCTACAGGTATGTGAGAGGGACCCTGAGTTTGTGGCCTCAAGTGGAATGGACACCGAGATGCTCTGACTCGAAGTAAGGCCGGATATCCCTGCAGTGAATTGAATGCAGGCTCGTCTTGCATCTCCCAAGACGAAGGGATGTCTGAATCCCCTGTGGAGACCACAGAGAAAGACCGAGTTGTCCGCCTCAACGCGACCGGAGGCCTCACATCCTTTGAAAACTCGAGAGGTCCGCGGAGATCAATGCTTTCAAAGGAGACGATGCCTGACTCCTCTTGAAAATGGATAGGAGTCCCCGGATCCCTGTGGCACGTGGAAAGGGACCCTGGGTCTCCCGCCTCACGTGGAGACGCGTCCAAATTGCCATGCCAAGACTCGTGGAGAATCCCGAGGTGTCCCTCGCACCTAGGCAGGAGTCCTGACGGCGCTGAACAAACACGTGTCTGGAAGGGCCCTCCCCGTCGTAACTCGAGAATATACCCCAGGTTCCGGCCGCAACTCGAGAAAAACCATGAGATTTCCCCCTTGCCGCGAGTTGAGGCCCGATTCCCCTGCACTGAATGCAGAGCAATTCCGTGTTCCACATCAAACGTGAAAGGAGCCTTGATTTCCTTGATGGCACTCCAGAGAATTCCCAAGATCACTGTCTCAAGTCTAGAGGGATCCTGAGGTCACTGGATCAACACGAAAGGGCTCCGTGGACCCCAAATCAACTCGAGATGAGAGCTTAGTCCCTGGCGTCGACTCAAGAGGAATACCAACTTTTCACAAGCACCTCAAGAGGAGGCTTCTCTCAGCTACAGGTATGTGAGAGGGACCCTGAGTTTGTGGCCTCAAGTGGAATGGACACCGAGATGCTCTGACTCGAAGTAAGGCCGGATATCTCTGCAGTGAATTGAATGCAGGCACGTCTTGCATCTCCCAAGACGAAGGGATGTCTGCATCCCCTTTGGAGACCACAGAGAAAGACCTAATTCTCCGCCTCATAGCGACCGGGGGCCTCACATCCTTTGAAAATTCGAGAGGACCGCGGAGATCAATGCTTCCTAAGGAGACGATGCCTGACTCCTCTTGAAAATGGATAGGAGTCCCAGGATCCCTGTGGCACGTGGAAAGGGACCCTGGGTCTCCCGCCTCACGTGGAGACGCTTCCCCATTGCCATGCCAAGACTCGAGGAGAATCCCGAGGTGTCCCTCGCACCTAGGCAGGAGTCCTGACGTCGCTGAACAAACACGTGTCTGGAAGGGCCCTCCCCGTCGTAACTCGAGAATATACCCCAGGTTCCGGCCGCAACTCGAGAAAAACCATGAGACTTCCCCCTCGCCGCGAGATGAGGCCCGATTCCCCTGCACTGCATGCAGAGCAATTCCGTGTTCCACATCAAACGTGAAAGGAGCCTTGATTTCCTTGATGGCACTCCAAAGAAAACCCAAGATCACTGTCTCAAGTCCAGAGGGATCCTGAGGTCACTGGAGCAACACGAAAGTGCTCCGTGGACCCCAAATCAACTCGAGATGAGAGCTTAGACCCTGGCTTTGACTCATGAGGAATACCCACTTTTCACAAGCACCTCAAGAGGAGGCTTCTCTCAGCTACAGGTATGTGAGAGGGACCCTGAGTTTGTGGCCTCAAGTGGAATGGACACCGAGATGCTCTGACTCGAAGTAAGGCCGGATATCCCTGCAGTGAATTGAATGCAGGCTCGTCTTGCATCTCCCAAGACGAAGGGATGTCTGAATCCCCTGTGGAGACCACAGAGAAAGACCGAGTTGTCCGCCTCAACGCGACCGGAGGCCTCACATCCTTTGAAAACTCGAGAGGTCCGCGGAGATCAATGCTTTCAAAGGAGACGATGCCTGACTCCTCTTGAAAATGGATAGGAGTCCCCGGATCCCTGTGGCACGTGGAAAGGGACCCTGGGTCTCCCGCCTCACGTGGAGACGCGTCCAAATTGCCATGCCAAGACTCGTGGAGAATCCCGAGGTGTCCCTCGCACCTATGCAGGAGTCCTGACGGCGCTGAACAAACACGTGTCTGGAAGGGCCCTCCCCGTCGTAACTCGAGAATATACCCCAGGTTCCGGCCGCAACTCGAGAAAAACCATGAGATTTCCCCCTTGCCGCGAGTTGAGGCCCGATTCCCCTGCACTGAATGCAGAGCAATTCCGTGTTCCACATCAAACGTGAAAGGAGCCTTGATTTCCTTGATGGCACTCCAGAGAATTCCCAAGATCACTGTCTCAAGTCTAGAGGGATCCTGAGGTCACTGGATCAACACGAAAGGGCTCCGTGGACCCCAAATCAACTCGAGATGAGAGCTTAGTCCCTGGCGTCGACTCAAGAGGAATACCAACTTTTCACAAGCACCTCAAGAGGAGGCTTCTCTCAGCTACAGGTATGTGAGAGGGACCCTGAGTTTGTGGCCTCAAGTGGAATGGACACCGAGATGCTCTGACTCGAAGTAAGGCCGGATATCCCAACAGTGAATTGAATGCAGGCTCGTCTTGCATCTCCCAAGAGGAAGAGATGTCTGAATCCCCTGTGGAGACCACAGACAAAGACCTAGTGCTCCGCCTCATCGCGACCGGAGGCCTCACATCCTTTGAAAACTCGAGAGGTCTGCGGAGATCAATGCTTCCAAAGGAGACGATGCCAGAATCTTCTTGAAAATGGATAGGAGGCCCAGGATCCCTGTGGCACGTGGAAAGGGACCCTGGGTCTCCCGCCTCACGTGGAGACGCGTCCCAATTGCCATGCCAAGACTCGAGGAGAATCCCGAGGTGTCCCTCGCCCCTAGGTAGGAGTCCTTACGTCGCTGAACAAACACGTGTCTGGCAGGGCCCTCCCCATCGTAACTCGAGAATATACCCCAGGTTCCGGCCGCAACTCGAGAAAAAACAGGAGATTTCCCCCTCGCCGCGAGTTGAGGCCCGATTCCCCTGCACTGCGTGCAGAGCAATTCCGTGTTCCACATCAAACGTGAAAGGAGCCTTGATATCCTTGATGGCACTCCAGAGAAAACCCAAGATCACTGTCTCAAGTCTAGAGGGATCCTGAAGTCACTGGACCAACAGGAAAGGGCTTCGTGGACCCCAAATCAACTCGAGATGAGAGCTTAGATCCTGGCTTAGACTCAAGAGGAATACCAACTTTCCACAAGGACCTCAAGAGGAGGTTTCTCTCAGCTAAACGTATATTTGAAGGACCCTGATTTTGTGGCCTCAAGTGGAATGGACACCGAGATGCTCTGACTCGAAGTAAGGCCGGATATCTCTGCAGTGAATTGAATGCAGGCACGTCTTGCATCTCCCAAGACGAAGGGATGTCTGCATCCCCTTTGGAGACCACAGAGAAAGACCTAATTCTCCGCCTCATAGCGACCGGGGGCCTCACATCCTTTGAAAATTCGAGAGGACCGCGGAGATCAATGCTTCCTAAGGAGACGATGCCTGACTCCTCTTGAAAATGGATAGGAGTCCCAGGATCCCTGTGGCACGTGGAAAGGGACCCTGGGTCTCCCGCCTCACGTGGAGACGCTTCCCCATTGCCATGCCAAGACTCGAGAAGAATCCCGAGGTGTCCCTCGCACCTAGGCAGGAGTCCTGACGTCGCTGAACAAACACGTGTCTGGAAGGGCCCTCCCCGTCGTAACTCGAGAATATACCCCAGGTTCCGGCCGCAACTCGAGAAAAACCATGAGACTTCCCCGTCGCCGCGAGATGAGGCCCGATTCCCCTGCACTGCATGCAGAGCAATTCCGTGTTCCACATCAAACGTGAAAGGAGCCTTGATTTCCTTGATGGCACTCCAAAGAAAACCCAAGATCACTGTCTCAAGTCTAGAGGGATCCTGAGGTCACTGTAGCAAAACGAAAGGGCTCCGTGGACCCCAAATCAACTCGAGATGAGAGCTTAGTCCCTGGCTTCGAGTCAAGAGGAATACCAACTTTCCACAAGGACCTCAAGAGGAGGTTTCTCTCAGCTACAGGTATATTTGAGGGACCCTGATTTTGTGGCCTCAAGTGGAATGGACACCGAGATGCTCTGACTCGAAGTAAGGCCGGATATCCCTGCAGTGAATTGAATGCAGGCTCGTCTTGCATCTCCCAAGACGAAGGGATGTCTGAATCCCCTGTGGAGACCACAGAGAAAGACCAAGTTGTCCGCCTCAAGGCGACCGGACGCCTCACATCTTTTGAAAACTCGAGAGGTCCGCGGAGATCAATGCTTCCAAAGGAGCCGATGCCTGAATCCTCTTGAAAATGGATAGGAGTCCCAGGATCCCTGTGGCACGGGGAAAGGGACCCTGGGTCTCCCGCCTCACGTGGAGACGTGTCCAAATTGCCATGCCAAGACTCGTGGAGAATCCCGAGGTGTCCCTCACACCTATGCAGGAGTCCTGACGGCGCTGAACAAACACGTGTCTGGAAGGCCCTCCCTGTCGTAACTCGAGAATATACCCCAGGTTCCGGCCGCAACTCGAGAAAAACCATGAGATTTCCCCCTTGCCGCGAGTTGAGGCCCGATTCCCCTGCACTGAATGCAGAGCAATTCCGTGTTCCACATCAAACGTGAAAGGAGCCTTGATTTCCTTGATGGCACTCTAGAGAAAACCCAAGATCACTGTCTCAAGTCTACAGGGATCCTGAGGTCACTGGAGCAACACGAAAGGGCTTCATGGACCCCAAATCAACTCGAGATGAGAGCTTAGACCCTGGCTTAGACTCAAGAGGAATACCAACTTTCCACAAGGACCTCAAGAGGAGGCTTCTCTCAGCTACAGGTATGTGAGAGGGACCCTGAGTTTGTGGCCTCAAGTGGAATGGACACCGAGATGCTCTGACTCGAAGTAAGGCCGGATATCCCTGCAGTGAATTGACTGCAGGCTCGTCTTGCATCTCCCAAGACGAAGGGATGTCTGAATCCCCTGTGGAGACCACAGAGAAAGACCTAGTTCTCCGCCTCATAGCGACCGGGGGCCTCACATCCTTTGAAAATTCGAGAGGTACGCAGAGATCAATGCTTCCAAAGGAGACGATGCCTGACTCCTCTTGAAAATGGATAGGAGTCCCCGGATCCCTGTGGCACGTGGAAAGGGACCCTGGGTCTCCCGCCTCACGTGGAGACGCGTCCAAATTGCCATGCCAAGACTCGTGGAGAATCCCGAGGTGTCCCTCGCACCTAGGCAGGAGTCCTGACGGCGCTGAACAAACACGTGTCTGGAAGGGCCCTCCCCGTCGTAACTCGAGAATATACCCCAGGTTCCGGCCGCAACTAGAGAAAAACCATGAGATTTCCCCCTTGCCGCGAGTTGAGGCCCGATTCCCCTGCACTGAATGCAGAGCAATTCCGTGTTCCACATCAAACGTGAAAGGAGCCTTGATTTCCTTGATGGCACTCCAGAGAATTCCCAAGATCACTGTCTCAAGTCTAGAGGGATCCTGAGGTCACTGGAGCAACACGAAAGGGCTCCGTGGACCCCAAATCAACTCGAGATGAGAGCTTAGTCCCTGGCTTCGACTCAAGAGGAATACCAACTTTTCACAAGCACCTCAAGAGGAGGCTTCTCTCAGCTACAGGTATGTGAGAGGGACCCTGAGTTTGTGGCCTCAAGTGGAATGGACACCGAGATGCTCTGACTCGAAGTAAGGCCGGATATCCCAACAGTGAATTGAATGCAGGCTCGTCTTGCATCTCCCAAGAGGAAGAGATGTCTGAATCCCCTGTGGAGACCACAGAGAAAGACCTAGTCCTCCGCCTCATCGCGACCGGAGGCCTCACATCCTTTGAAAACTCGAGAGGTCTGCGGAGATCAATGCTTCCAAAGGAGACGATGCCAGAATCTTCTTGAAAATGGATAGGAGTCCCAGGATCCCTGTGGCACGTGGAAAGGGACCCTGGGTCTCCCGCCTCACGTGGAGACGCGTCCCAATTGCCATGCCAAGACTCGAGGAGAATCCCGAGGTGTCCCTCGCCCCTAGGTAGGAGTCCTTACGTCGCTAAACAAACACGTGTCTGGAAGGGCCCTCCCCATCGTAACTCGAGAATATACACCAGGTTCCGGCCGCAACTCGAGAAAAACCATGAGATTTCCCCCTCGCCGCGAGTTGAGGCCCGATTCCCCTGCACTGCGTGCAGAGCAATTCCGTGTTCCACATCAAACGTGAAAGGAGCCTTGATATCCTTGATGGCACTCCAGAGAAAACCCAAGATCACTGTCTCAAGTCTAGAGGGATCCTGAAGTCACTGGACCAACAGGAAAGGGCTTCGTGGACACCAAATCAACTCGAGATGAGAGCTTAGATCCTGGCTTAGACTCAAGAGGAATACCAACTTTCCACAAGGACCTCAAGAGGAGGTTTCTCTCAGCTAAACGTATATTTGAAGGACCCTGATTTTGTGGCCTCAAGTGGAATGGACACCGAGATGCTCTGACTCGAAGTAAGGCCGGATATCTCTGCAGTGAATTGAATGCAGGCACGTCTTGCATCTCCCAAGACGAAGGGATGTCTGCATCCCCTTTGGAGACCACAGAGAAAGACCTAATTCTCCGCCTCATAGCGACCGGGGGCCTCACATCCTTTGAAAATTCGAGAGGACCGCGGAGATCAATGCTTCCTAAGGAGACGATGCCTGACTCCTCTTGAAAATGGATAGGAGTCCCAGGATCCCTGTGGCACGTGGAAAGGGACCCTGGGTCTCCCGCCTCACGTGGAGACGCTTCCCCATTGCCATGCCAAGACTCGAGAAGAATCCCGAGGTGTCCCTCGCACCTAGGCAGGAGTCCTGACGTCGCTGAACAAACACGTGTCTGGAAGGGCCCTCCCCGTCGTAACTCGAGAATATACCCCAGGTTCCGGCCGCAACTCGAGAAAAACCATGAGACTTCCCCCTCGCCGCGAGATGAGGCCCGATTCCCCTGCACTGCATGCAGAGCAATTCCGTGTTCCACATCAAACGTGAAAGGAGCCTTGATTTCCTTGATGGCACTCCAAAGAAAACCCAAGATCACTGTCTCAAGTCTAGAGGGATCCTGAGGTCACTGTAGCAAAACGAAAGGGCTCCGTGGACCCCAAATCAACTCGAGATGAGAGCTTAGTCCCTGGCTTCGAGTCAAGAGGAATACCAACTTTTCACAAGGACCTCAAGAGGAGGTTTCTCTCAGCTACAGGTATATTTGAGGGACCCTGATTTTGTGGCCTCAAGTGGAATGGACACCGAGATGCTCTGACTCGAAGTAAGGCCGGATATCCCTGCAGTGAATTGAATGCAGGCTCGTCTTGCATCTCCCAAGACGAAGGGATGTCTGAATCCCCTGTGGAGACCACAGAGAAAGACCAAGTTGTCCGCCTCAAGGCGACCGGACGCCTCACATCTTTTGAAAACTCGAGAGGTCCGCGGAGATCAATGCTTCCAAAGGAGCCGATGCCTGAATCCTCTTGAAAATGGATAGGAGTCCCAGGATCCCTGTGGCACGGGGAAAGGGACCCTGGGTCTCCCGCCTCACGTGGAGACGTGTCCAAATTGCCATGCCAAGACTCGTGGAGAATCCCGAGGTGTCCCTCACACCTATGCAGGAGTCCTGACGGCGCTGAACAAACACGTGTCTGGAAGGCCCTCCCTGTCGTAACTCGAGAATATACCCCAGGTTCCGGCCGCAACTCGAGAAAAACCATGAGATTTCCCCCTTGCCGCGAGTTGAGGCCCGATTCCCCTGCACTGAATGCAGAGCAATTCCGTGTTCCACATCAAACGTGAAAGGAGCCTTGATTTCCTTGATGGCACTCTAGAGAAAACCCAAGATCACTGTCTCAAGTCTACAGGGATCCTGAGGTCACTGGAGCAACACGAAAGGGCTTCATGGACCCCAAATCAACTCGAGATGAGAGCTTAGACCCTGGCTTAGACTCAAGAGGAATACCAACTTTCCACAAGGACCTCAAGAGGAGGCTTCTCTCAGCTACAGGTATGTGAGAGGGACCCTGAGTTTGTGGCCTCAAGTGGAATGGACACCGAGATGCTCTGACTCGAAGTAAGGCCGGATATCCCTGCAGTGAATTGACTGCAGGCTCGTCTTGCATCTCCCAAGACGAAGGGATGTCTGAATCCCCTGTGGAGACCACAGAGAAAGACCTAGTTCTCCGCCTCATAGCGACCGGGGGCCTCACATCCTTTGAAAATTCGAGAGGTACGCAGAGATCAATGCTTCCAAAGGAGACGATGCCTGACTCCTCTTGAAAATGGATAGGAGTCCCCGGATCCCTGTGGCACGTGGAAAGGGACCCTGGGTCTCCCGCCTCACGTGGAGACGCGTCCAAATTGCCATGCCAAGACTCGTGGAGAATCCCGAGGTGTCCCTCGCACCTAGGCAGGAGTCCTGACGGCGCTGAACAAACACGTGTCTGGAAGGGCCCTCCCCGTCGTAACTCGAGAATATACCCCAGGTTCCGGCCGCAACTCGAGAAAAACCATGAGATTTCCCCCTTGCCGCGAGTTGAGGCCCGATTCCCCTGCACTGAATGCAGAGCAATTCCGTGTTCCACATCAAACGTGAAAGGAGCCTTGATTTCCTTGATGGCACTCCAGAGAATTCCCAAGATCACTGTCTCAAGTCTAGAGGGATCCTGAGGTCACTGGAGCAACACGAAAGGGCTCCGTGGACCCCAAATCAACTCGAGATGAGAGCTTAGTCCCTGGCTTCGACTCAAGAGGAATACCAACTTTTCACAAGCACCTCAAGAGGAGGCTTCTCTCAGCTACAGGTATGTGAGAGGGACCCTGAGTTTGTGGCCTCAAGTGGAATGGACACCGAGATGCTCTGACTCGAAGTAAGGCCGGATATCCCAACAGTGAATTGAATGCAGGCTCGTCTTGCATCTCCCAAGAGGAAGAGATGTCTGAATCCCCTGTGGAGACCACAGAGAAAGACCTAGTCCTCCGCCTCATCGCGACCGGAGGCCTCACATCCTTTGAAAACTCGAGAGGTCTGCGGAGATCAATGCTTCCAAAGGAGACGATGCCAGAATCTTCTTGAAAATGGATAGGAGTCCCAGGATCCCTGTGGCACGTGGAAAGGGACCCTGGGTCTCCCGCCTCACGTGGAGACGCGTCCCAATTGCCATGCCAAGACTCGAGGAGAATCCCGAGGTGTCCCTCGCCCCTAGGTAGGAGTCCTTACGTCGCTAAACAAACACGTGTCTGGAAGGGCCCTCCCCATCGTAACTCGAGAATATACCCCAGGTTCCGGCCGCAACTCGAGAAAAACCATGAGATTTCCCCCTCGCCGCGAGTTGAGGCCCGATTCCCCTGCACTGCGTGCAGAGCAATTCCGTGTTCCACATCAAACGTGAAAGGAGCCTTGATATCCTTGATGGCACTCCAGAGAAAACCCAAGATCACTGTCTCAAGTCTAGAGGGATCCTGAAGTCACTGGACCAACAGGAAAGGGCTTCGTGGACACCAAATCAACTCGAGATGAGAGCTTAGATCCTGGCTTAGACTCAAGAGGAATACCAACTTTCCACAAGGACCTCAAGAGGAGGTTTCTCTCAGCTAAACGTATATTTGAAGGACCCTGATTTTGTGGCCTCAAGTGGAATGGACACCGAGATGCTCTGACTCGAAGTAAGGCCGGATATCTCTGCAGTGAATTGAATGCAGGCACGTCTTGCATCTCCCAAGACGAAGGGATGTCTGCATCCCCTTTGGAGACCACAGAGAAAGACCTAATTCTCCGCCTCATAGCGACCGGGGGCCTCACATCCTTTGAAAATTCGAGAGGACCGCGGAGATCAATGCTTCCTAAGGAGACGATGCCTGACTCCTCTTGAAAATGGATAGGAGTCCCAGGATCCCTGTGGCACGTGGAAAGGGACCCTGGGTCTCCCGCCTCACGTGGAGACGCTTCCCCATTGCCATGCCAAGACTCGAGAAGAATCCCGAGGTGTCCCTCGCACCTAGGCAGGAGTCCTGACGTCGCTGAACAAACACGTGTCTGGAAGGGCCCTCCCCGTCGTAACTCGAGAATATACCCCAGGTTCCGGCCGCAACTCGAGAAAAACCATGAGACTTCCCCCTCGCCGCGAGATGAGGCCCGATTCCCCTGCACTGCATGCAGAGCAATTCCGTGTTCCACATCAAACGTGAAAGGAGCCTTGATTTCCTTGATGGCACTCCAAAGAAAACCCAAGATCACTGTCTCAAGTCTAGAGGGATCCTGAGGTCACTGTAGCAAAACAAAAGGGCTCCGTGGACCCCAAATCAACTCGAGATGAGAGCTTAGTCCCTGGCTTCGAGTCAAGAGGAATACCAACTTTCCACAAGGACCTCAAGAGGAGGTTTCTCTCAGCTACAGGTATATTTGAGGGACCCTGATTTTGTGGCCTCAAGTGGAATGGACACCGAGATGCTCTGACTCGAAGTAAGGCCGGATATCCCTGCAGTGAATTGAATGCAGGCTCGTCTTGCATCTCCCAAGACGAAGGGATGTCTGAATCCCCTGTGGAGACCACAGAGAAAGACCGAGTTGTCCGCCTCAACGCGACCGGAGGCCTCACATCCTTTGAAAACTCGAGAGGTCCGCGGAGATCAATGCTTTCAAAGGAGACGATGCCTGACTCCTCTTGAAAATGGATAGGAGTCCCCGGATCCCTGTGGCACGTGGAAAGGGACCCTGGGTCTCCCGCCTCACGTGGAGACGCGTCCAAATTGCCATGCCAAGACTCGTGGAGAATCCCGAGGTGTCCCTCGCACCTAGGCAGGAGTCCTGACGGCGCTGAACAAACACGTGTCTGGAAGGGCCCTCCCCGTCGTAACTCGAGAATATACCCCAGGTTCCGGCCGCAACTCGAGAAAAACCATGAGATTTCCCCCTTGCCGCGAGTTGAGGCCCGATTCCCCTGCACTGAATGCAGAGCAATTCCGTGTTCCACATCAAACGTGAAAGGAGCCTTGATTTCCTTGATGGCACTCCAGAGAATTCCCAAGATCACTGTCTCAAGTCTAGAGGGATCCTGAGGTCACTGGATCAACACGAAAGGGCTCCGTGGACCCCAAATCAACTCGAGATGAGAGCTTAGTCCCTGGCGTCGACTCAAGAGGAATACCAACTTTTCACAAGCACCTCAAGAGGAGGCTTCTCTCAGCTACAGGTATGTGAGAGGGACCCTGAGTTTGTGGCCTCAAGTGGAATGGACACCGAGATGCTCTGACTCGAAGTAAGGCCGGATATCCCAACAGTGAATTGAATGCAGGCTCGTCTTGCATCTCCCAAGAGGAAGAGATGTCTGAATCCCCTGTGGAGACCACAGAGAAAGACCTAGTGCTCCGCCTCATCGCGACCGGAGGCCTCACATCCTTTGAAAACTCGAGAGGTCTGCGGAGATCAATGCTTCCAAAGGAGACGATGCCAGAATCTTCTTGAAAATGGATAGGAGGCCCAGGATCCCTGTGGCACGTGGAAAGGGACACTGGGTCTCCCGCCTCACGTGGAGACGCGTCCCAATTGCCATGCCAAGACTCGAGGAGAATCCCGAGGTGTCCCTCGCCCCTAGGTAGGAGTCCTTACGTCGCTGAACAAACACGTGTCTGGCAGGGCCCTCCCCATCGTAACTCGAGAATATACCCCAGGTTCCGGCCGCAACTCGAGAAAAAACAGGAGATTTCCCCCTCGCCGCGAGTTGAGGCCCGATTCCCCTGCACTGCGTGCAGAGCAATTCCGTGTTCCACATCAAACGTGAAAGGAGCCTTGATATCCTTGATGGCACTCCAGAGAAAACCCAAGATCACTGTCTCAAGTCTAGAGGGATCCTGAAGTCACTGGACCAACAGGAAAGGGCTTCGTGGACCCCAAATCAACTCGAGATGAGAGCTTAGATCCTGGCTTAGACTCAAGAGGAATACCAACTTTCCACAAGGACCTCAAGAGGAGGTTTCTCTCAGCTAAACGTATATTTGAAGGACCCTGATTTTGTGGCCTCAAGTGGAATGGACACCGAGATGCTCTGACTCGAAGTAAGGCCGGATATCTCTGCAGTGAATTGAATGCAGGCACGTCTTGCATCTCCCAAGACGAAGGGATGTCTGCATCCCCTTTGGAGACCACAGAGAAAGACCTAATTCTCCGCCTCATAGCGACCGGGGGCCTCACATCCTTTGAAAATTCGAGAGGACCGCGGAGATCAATGCTTCCTAAGGAGACGATGCCTGACTCCTCTTGAAAATGGATAGGAGTCCCAGGATCCCTGTGGCACGTGGAAAGGGACCCTGGGTCTCCCGCCTCACGTGGAGACGCTTCCCCATTGCCATGCCAAGACTCGAGAAGAATCCCGAGGTGTCCCTCGCACCTAGGCAGGAGTCCTGACGTCGCTGAACAAACACGTGTCTGGAAGGGCCCTCCCCGTCGTAACTCGAGAATATACCCCAGGTTCCGGCCGCAACTCGAGAAAAACCATGAGACTTCCCCCTCGCCGCGAGATGAGGCCCGATTCCCCTGCACTGCATGCAGAGCAATTCCGTGTTCCACATCAAACGTGAAAGGAGCCTTGATTTCCTTGATGGCACTCCAAAGAAAACCCAAGATCACTGTCTCAAGTCGAGAGGGATCCTGAGGTCACTGGAGCAACACGAAAGTGCTCCGTGGACCCCAAATCAACTCGAGATGAGAGCTTAGACCCTGGCTTTGACTCATGAGGAATACCCACTTTTCACAAGCACCTCAAGAGGAGGCTTCTCTCAGCTACAGGTATGTGAGAGGGACCCTGAGTTTGTGGCCTCAAGTGGAATGGACACCGAGATGCTCTGACTCGAAGTAAGGCCGGATATCCCTGCAGTGAATTGAATGCAGGCTCGTCTTGCATCTCCCAAGACGAAGGGATGTCTGAATCCCCTGTGGAGACCACAGAGAAAGACCGAGTTGTCCGCCTCAACGCGACCGGAGGCCTCACATCCTTTGAAAACTCGAGAGGTCCGCGGAGATCAATGCTTTCAAAGGAGACGATGCCTGACTCCTCTTGAAAATGGATAGGAGTCCCCGGATCCCTGTGGCACGTGGAAAGGGACCCTGGGTCTCCCGCCTCACGTGGAGACGCGTCCAAATTGCCATGCCAAGACTCGTGGAGAATCCCGAGGTGTCCCTCGCACCTAGGCAGGAGTCCTGACGGCGCTGAACAAACACGTGTCTGGAAGGGCCCTCCCCGTCGTAACTCGAGAATATACCCCAGGTTCCGGCCGCAACTCGAGAAAAACCATGAGATTTCCCCCTTGCCGCGAGTTGAGGCCCGATTCCCCTGCACTGAATGCAGAGCAATTCCGTGTTCCACATCAAACGTGAAAGGAGCCTTGATTTCCTTGATGGCACTCCAGAGAATTCCCAAGATCACTGTCTCAAGTCTAGAGGGATCCTGAGGTCACTGGATCAACACGAAAGGGCTCCGTGGACCCCAAATCAACTCGAGATGAGAGCTTAGTCCCTGGCGTCGACTCAAGAGGAATACCAACTTTTCACAAGCACCTCAAGAGGAGGCTTCTCTCAGCTACAGGTATGTGAGAGGGACCCTGAGTTTGTGGCCTCAAGTGGAATGGACACCGAGATGCTCTGACTCGAAGTAAGGCCGGATATCCCAACAGTGAATTGAATGCAGGCTCGTCTTGCATCTCCCAAGAGGAAGAGATGTCTGAATCCCCTGTGGAGACCACAGACAAAGACCTAGTGCTCCGCCTCATCGCGACCGGAGGCCTCACATCCTTTGAAAACTCGAGAGGTCTGCGGAGATCAATGCTTCCAAAGGAGACGATGCCAGAATCTTCTTGAAAATGGATAGGAGGCCCAGGATCCCTGTGGCACGTGGAAAGGGACCCTGGGTCTCCCGCCTCACGTGGAGACGCGTCCCAATTGCCATGCCAAGACTCGAGGAGAATCCCGAGGTGTCCCTCGCCCCTAGGTAGGAGTCCTTACGTCGCTGAACAAACACGTGTCTGGCAGGGCCCTCCCCATCGTAACTCGAGAATATACCCCAGGTTCCGGCCGCAACTCGAGAAAAAACAGGAGATTTCCCCCTCGCCACGAGTTGAGGCCCGATTCCCCTGCACTGCGTGCAGAGCAATTCCGTGTTCCACATCAAACGTGAAAGGAGCCTTGATATCCTTGATGGCACTCCAGAGAAAACCCAAGATCACTGTCTCAAGTCTAGAGGGATCCTGAAGTCACTGGACCAACAGGAAAGGGCTTCGTGGACCCCAAATCAACTCGAGATGAGAGTTTAGACCCTGGCTTAGACTGAAGAGGAATACCAACTTTCCACAAGGCCCTCAAGAGGAGGTTTCTCTCAGCTACACGTATATTTGAGGGACCCTGATTTTGTGGCCTCAAGTGGAATGGACACCGAGATGCTCTGACTCGAAGTAAGGCCGGATATCCCTGCAGTGAATTGAATGCAGGCTCGTCTTGCATCTCCCAAGACGAAGGGATGTCTGAATCCCCTTTGGAGACCACAGAGAAAGACCTAATTCTCCGCCTCATAGCGACCGGGGGCCTCACATCCTTTGAAAATTCGAGAGGACCGCGGAGATCAATGCTTCCAAAGGAGACGATGCCTGACTCCTCTTGAAAATGGATAGGAGTCCCAGGATCCCTGTGGCACGTGGAAAGGGACCCTGGGTCTCCCGCCTCACGTGGAGACGCTTCCCCATTGCCATGCCAAGACTCGAGGAGAATCCCGAGGTGTCCCTCGCACCTAGGCAGGAGTCCTGACGTCGCTGAACAAACACGTGTCTGGAAGGGCCCTCCCCGTCGTAACTCGAGAATATACCGCAGGTTCCGGCCGCAACTCGAGAAAAACCATGAGACTTCCCCCTCGCCGCGAGATGAGGCCCGATTCCCCTGCACTGCATGCAGAGCAATTCCGTGTTCCACATCAAACGTGAAAGGAGCCTTGATTTCCTTGATGGCACTCCAAAGAAAACCCAAGATCACTGTCTCAAGTCGAGAGGGATCCTGAGGTCATTGGAGGAACACGAAAGTTCTCCGTGGACCCCAAATCAACTCGAGATGAGAGCTTAGTCCCTGGCTTCGACTCAAGAGGAATATCAACTTTCCACAAGCACCTCAAGAGGAGGCTTCTCTCAGCTACAGGTATGTGAGAGGGACCCTGAGTTTGTGGCATCAAGTGAAATGGACACCGAAATGCTCTGACTCGAAGTAAGGCCGGATATCCCTGTAGTGAATTGAATGCAGTCTCGTCTTGCATCTCCAAAGACGAAGGGATGTCTGAATCCGCTATGGAGACCACAGAGAAAGACCTAGTCCTCCGCCTCATCGCGACCGGAGGCCTCACATCCTTTGAAAACTCGAGACGTCCGCGGAGATCAATGCTTCCAAAGGAGACGACTCCTGACTCCTCTTGAAAATGGATAGGAATCCCAGGATCCTTGTGGCACGTGGAAAGGGACACTGGGACTCCCGCCTCACGTGGGGACGCGTCCAAATTGCCATGCCAATACTCGAGGAGAATCCCGAGGTGTCCCTCGCACCTAGGCAGGAGTCCTCACGTCGCTGAACAAACCTGTGTCTGGAAGGGCCCTCCCCGTCCTAACTCGAGAATATACCCCAGGTTCCGGCTGCAACTCGAGAAAAACCATGAGACTTCCCCCTCGCCCCTGGATGAGGCCCGATTCCCCTGCACTGCGTGCAGAGCAATTCCGTGTTCCACATCAAACGTGAAAGGAGCCTTGATTTCCTTGATGGCACTCCAGAGAAAACCCAAGATCACTGTCTCAAGTCTAGAGGGATCCTGAGGTCACTGTAGCAACACGAAAGGGCTATGTGGACCCCAAATCAACTCGAGATGAGAGATTAGTCCCTGGCTTCAACTCAAGAGGAATACGAACTTTCCACACGCACCACAAGAGGAGGCTTCTCTCAGCTACAGTTATTTTAGAGGGACCCTGAGTTTGTGGCCTCAAGTGGAATGGACACCAAGATGCTCTGACTCGAATTAAGGCCGGATATCCCTGCAGTGAATTGAATGCAGGCTCGTCTTGCATCTCCCAAGACGAAGGGATGTCTGAATCCCCTGTGGAGACCACAGAGAAAGACCTAGTCCTCCGCCTCATCGTGACCGGAGGCCTCACATCCGTTGAAAACTCGAGAGGTCTGCAGAGATCAATGCTTCCAAAGGTGACGATGCCTGACTCCACTTGAAAATGGATAGGAGTCCCAGGATCACTGTGGCACGTGGAAAGGGACACTAGGTCTCCCGCCTCACGTGGAGACGCGTCCCAATTGCCATGCCAAGACTCGAGGAGAATCCCGAGGTGTCCCTCGCACCTAGGCAGGAGTCCTGACGTCGCTGAACAAACACGTGTCTGGAAGGGCTCTCCCCGTCCTAACTCGAGAATATACCCCAGGTTCCGGCCGCAACTCAAGAAAAACCATGAGACTTCCCCATCGCCGCGAGATGAGGCCCGATTCCCCTGCCCTGCGTGCAGAGCAATTCCGTATTCCACATCAAAAATGAAAGGAGCCTTGATTTCCTTGATGGCACTCCAGAGAAAACCCAAGATCACTGTCTCAAGTCTAGAGGGATCCTGAGGTCACCGGAGCAACACGAAAGGGCCGTGGACCCCAAATCAACTCGAGATGAGAGATTAGTCCCTGGGTTCGACTCAAGAGGAATACGAACTTTCCACAAGCCCCTCAAGAGGAGGCTTCTCTCAGCTACAGGTATGTGAGAGGGACCCTGAGTTTGTGGCCTCAAGTGGAATGGACACCGAGATGCTCTGACTCAAAGTAAGGCCGGATATCCCTGCAGTGAATTGAATGCAGGCTCATCTTGCATCTCCCAAGGCGAAGGGATGTCTGAATCCCCTGTGCAGAACACAGAGAAAGACCTAGTCCTCCGCCTCAACGCGACCGGAGGCCTCATATCCTTTGAAAACTCGAGAGGTCTGCAGAGATCAATGCTTCCAAAGGAGACGATGCCTGACTCCTCTTGAAAATGGATAGGAGTCCCAGGATCACTGTGGCACGTGGAAAGGGACCCTGGGTCTCCCGCCTCACGTGGAGACGCGTCCCAATTGCCATGCCAAGACTCGAAGAGAATCCCGAGTTGTCCCTCGCACCTAGGCAGGAGTCCTCACGTCGCTGAACAAACACGTGTCTGGAAGGGCCCTCCCTGTCGTAACTCGAGAATATACCCCAGGATCAGGCCACAACTCGACAAAAACCATGAGACTTCCCCCTCGCCGCGAGATGAAGCCCATGTCCCCTGCAATGCGTGCAGAGCAATTCCGTGTTCCACATCAAACGTGAAGGGAGCCTTGATTTCCTTGATGGCACTCCAGAGAAAACCCAGGATCACTGTCGCAAGTCTAGAGAGATCCTGAGGTCACTGTAGCAACATGAAAGTTCTCCGTGGACCCCAAATCAACTCGAGATGAGAGCTTAGTCACTGGCTTCGACTCAAGAGGAATACCAACTTTCCACAAGCACTTCACGAGGAGGCTTCTCTCAGCTACAGGTATGTGAGAGGGACCCTGAGTTTGTGGCCTCAAGCGGAATGGACACTGAGATGCTCTGACTCAAAGTAAGCCCGGATATCCCAACAGTGAATTGAATGCAGGCTCGTCTTGCATCTCCCAAGACGAAGGGATGTCTGAATCCCCTGTGGAGACCACAGAGAAAGACCTAGTTTCCGCCTCTTTGCGACCGGAGGCCTCACATCCATTGAAAACTCGAGAGGTCCGCGGAGATCAATGCTTTCAAAGGAGACGATGCCTGACTCCTCTTGAAAATGGATAGGAGTCCCAGGATCCCTGTGGCACGTGGAAAGGGACCCTGGGTCTCCCGCCTCACGTGGAGACGCGTCCCAATTGCCATGCCAAGACTCGAGGAGAATCCCGAGGTGTCCCTTGCACCTAGGCAGGAGTCCTGACGTCGCTGAACAAACACGTGTCTGGAAGTGCCCTCCCCGTCGTAACTCGAGAATATACCCCAGGTTCCGGCCGCAACTCGAGAAAAACCATGAGACTTCCCCCTCGCCGCTGGATGAGGCCCGATTCCCCTGCACTGCGTGCAGAGCAATTCCGTGTTCCACATCAAACGTGAAAGGAGCCTTGATTTCCTTGATGGCACTCCAGAGAAAACCCAAGATCACTGTCTCAAGTCTAGAGGGATCCTGAGGTCACTGGAGCAACACGAAAGGGCTCCGTGGACACCAAATCAACTCGAGATGAGAGCTTAGTCCCTGGCTTCGACTCAAGAGGAATACCAACTTTCCACAAGCACCTCAAGAGGAGGCTACTCTCAGCTAATGGTATGTGAGAGGGACCCTGAGTTTGTCGCCTCAAGTGGAATGGACACCGAGATGCTCTGACTCGAAGTAAGGCCAGATATCCCTGCAGTGATTTGAATGCACGCTCGTCTTGCATCTCCCAAGACGAAGGGTTGTCTGAATCCCCTGTGGAGACCACAGAGAAAGACCTAGTCCTCCGCGTCATCGTGACCGGAGGCCTCACATCCGTTGAAAACTCGAGAGGTCTGCAGAGATCAATGCTTCCAAAGGTGACGATGCCTGACTCCACTTGAAAATGGATAGGAGTCCCAGGATCACTGTGGCACGTGGAAAGGGACACTAGGTCTCCCGCCTCACGTGGAGACGCGTCCCAATTGCCATGC
This sequence comes from Dama dama, assembly GCF_033118175.1. Taxonomy (NCBI): domain Eukaryota; kingdom Metazoa; phylum Chordata; class Mammalia; order Artiodactyla; family Cervidae; genus Dama; species Dama dama. The sequence continues at coordinate 3,802,712 of NC_083697.1, read as the reverse complement.
CAAGACTCGAGGAGAATCCCGAGGTGTCCCTCGCACCTAGGCAGGAGTCCTGACGTCGCTGAACAAACACGTGTCTGGAAGGGCTCTCCCCGTCGTAACTCGAGAATATACCCCAGGTTCCGGCCGCAACTCGAGAAAAACCATGAGACTTCCCCATCGCCGCGAGATGAGGCCCGATTCCCCTGCCCTGCGTGCAGAGCAATTCCGTATTCCACATCAAAAATGAAAGGAGCCTTGATTTCCTTGATGGCACTCCAGAGAAAACCCAAGATCACTGTCTCAAGTCTAGAGGGATCCTGAGGTCACTGGAGCAACACGAAAGGGCTCCGTGGACCCCAAATCAACTCGAGATGAGAGCTTAGTCCCTTGCTTCAAATCGAGAGGAATACCAACTTTCCACAAGCACCTCAAGAGGAGGCTACTCTCAGCTAATGGTATGTGAGAGGGACCCTGAGTTTGTCGCCTCAAGTGGAATGGACACCGAGATGCTCTGACTCGAAGTAAGGCCGGATATCCCTGCAGTGAATTGAATGCAGGCTCGTCTTGCATCTCCCAAGACGAAAGGATGTCTGAATCTCCTGTTCAGAACACAGAGAAAGACCTAGTCCTCCGCCTCAATGCGACCGGAGGCCTCACATCCTCGGAAAACTCGAGAGGTCCACGGAGATCAATGCTTCCAAAGGAGACGATGCCTGACTCCTCTTGAAAATGGATAGGAGTCCCAGGATCCCTGTGGCACGTGGAAAGGGACCCTGGGTCTCCCGCCTCACGTGGAGACACGTCCCAATTGCCATGCCAAGACTCGAGGAGAATCCCGAGGTGTCCCTCGCACCTAGGCAGGAGTCCTGACGTCGCTGAACAAACACGTGTCTGGCAGGGCCCTCCCCCTCTTAACTCGAGAATATACCCCAGGTTCCGGCCGCAACTCGAGAAAAACCATGAGACTTCCCCCTCGCCGCGAGATGAGGCCCGATTCCCCTGGGCTGCGTGCAGAGGAATTCCGTGTTCCACTTCAAACGTGAAAGGAGCCTTGATTTCCTTGATGGCACTCCAGAGAAAACCCAAGATCACTGTCTCAAGTCTAGAGGGATCCTGAGGTCAACAGAGCAACACGAAAGGGCTCCGTGGACCCCAAATCAACTCGAGATGAGAGATTAGTCCCTGGGTTCGACTCAAGAGGAATACCAACTTTCCACAAGCCCCTCAAGAGGAGGCTTCTCTCAGCTACAGGTATGTGAGAGGGACCCTGAGTTTGTGGCCTCAATTGTAATGGACACCGAGATGCTCTGACTCGAAGTAAGGCCGGATATCCCTGCAGTGAATTGAATGCAGGCTCATCTTGCATCTCCCAAGACGAAGGGATGTCTGAATCCCCTGTGCAGAACACAGAGAAAGACCTAGTCCTCCGCCTCAACCCGACCGGAGGCCTCACATCCTTTGAAAACTCGAGAGGTCTGCAGAGATCAATGCTTCCAAAGGAGACGATGCCTGACTCCTCTTGAAAATGGATAGGAGTCCCAGCATCACTGTGGCACGTGGAAAGGGACCCTGGGTCTCCCGCCTCACGTGGAGACGCGTCCCAATTGCCATGCCAAGACTCCAGGAGAATCCCGAGGTATCCCTCGCACCTAGGCAGCAGTCCGGATGTCGCTGAACAAACACGTGTCTGGAAGGGCCCTCCCCATCGTTACTCGAGAATATACCCCAGGTTTCGGCCGCAATTCGAGAAAAACCATGAGATTTCCCCCTCGCCGCGAGTTGAGGCCCGATTCCCCTGCACTGCGTGCAGAGCAATTCCGTGTTCCACATCAAACGTGAAAGGAGCCTTGATTTCCTTGATGGCACTCCAGAGAAAACCCAAGATCACTGTCTCAAGTCTAGAGGGATCCTGAGCTCACTGGAGCAACATGAAAGGGCTCCGTATAACCCAAATCAACTCGAGATGAGAGCTTAGTCCCTGGCTTCGACTCAAGAGGAATACCAACTTTCCACAAGCACCTCAAGAGGAGGCTTCTCACAGCTACCGGTATGTGAGAGGGACTCTGAGTTTGTGGCCTCAAGTGCAATGGACACCGAGATGCTCTGACTCGAAGTAAGGCCGGATATCCCTGCAGTGAATTGAATGCAAGCTCGTCTTGCATCTCCCAAGACGAAGGGATGTCTGAATCCCCTGTGGAGACCACAGAGAAAGACCTAGTCCTCCGCCTCATCGTGACCGGAGGCCTCACATCCTTTGAAAACTCGAGAGGTCTGCAGAGATAAATGCTTCCAACGGAGACGATGCCTGACTCCTCTTGAAAATGGATAGGAGTCCCAGGATCACTGTGGCACGTGGAAAGGGACACTGGGTCTCCCGCCTCACGTGGAGACGCGTCCCAATTGCCATGCCAAGACTCGAGGAGAATCCCGAGGTGTTCCTCGCACCTAGTCAGGAGTCCTGATGTCGCTGAACAAACACGTGTCTGGAAGGGCCCTCCCCGTCGTAACTCGAGAATATACCCCAGGTTCCGGCCGCAACTCGAGAAAAACCATGAGACTTCCCCATCGCCGCGAGATGAGGCCCGATTCCCCTGCCCTGCGTGCAGAGCAATTCCTTATTCCCCATCAAAAATGAAAGGAGCCTTGATTTCCTTGATGGCACTCCAGAGAAAACCCAAGATCACTGTCTCAAGTCTAGAGGGATCCTGAGGTCACTGGAGCAACACGAAAGGGCTCCGTGGACCCCAAATCAACTCGAGATGAGAGCTTAGTCCCTGGCTTAGAATCAAGAGGAATACCAACTTTCCACAAGCACCTCAAGAGGAGGCTTCTCTCAGCTACAGGTATGTCAGAGGGACCCTGAGTTTGTGGCCTCAAGTGGAATGGACACCGAGATGCTCTGACTCGAAGTAAGGCCGGATATCCCTGCAGTGTATTGAATGCAGGCTCGTCTTGCATCTCCCAAGACGAAGGGTTGTCTGAATCCCCTGTGGAGACCACAGAGAAAGACCTAGTCCTCCGCCTCAACGCGACCGGAGGCCTCACATCCTTTGAAAACTCGAGAGGTCCGCGGAGATCAATACTTCCAAAGGAGACGATGCCTGACTCCTCTTGAAAATGGATAGGAGTCCCAGGATCCCTGTGGCACGTGGAAAGGGACCCTGGGTCTCCGGCCTCTCGTGGAAACGCGTCCCAATTGCCATGCCAAGACTCGAGGAGAATCCCGAGGTGTCCCTCGCACCTAGGCAGGAGTCCTGACATCGCTGAACAAACACGTGTCTGGAAGGGCCCTCCCCGTCGTAACTCGAGAATATACCCCAGGTTCCGGCCGCAATTCGAGAAAAACCATGAGATTTCCCCCTCGCCGCGAGTTGAGGCCCGATTCCCCTGCACTGCGTGCAGAGCAATTCCGTGTTCCACATCAAACGTGAAAGGAGCCTTGATTTCCTTGATGGCACTCCAGAGAAAACCCAAGATCACTGTCTCAAGTCTAGAGGGATCCTGAGCTCACTGGAGCAACATGAAAGGGCTCCGTATAACCCAAATCAACTCGAGATGAGAGCTTAGTCCCTGGCTTCGACTCAAGAGGAATACCAACTTTCCACAAGCACCTCAAGAGGAGGCTACTCTCAGCTAATGGTATGTGAGAGGGACTCTGAGTTTGTGGCCTCAAGTGCAATGGACACCGAGATGCTCTGACTCGAAGTAAGGCCGGATATCCCTGCAGTGAATTGAATGCAGGCTCGTCTTGCATCTCCCAAGACGAAGGGTTGTCTGAATCCCCTGTGGAGACCACAGAGAAAGACCTAGTCCTCCGCCTCATAGCGACCGGGGGCCTCACATCCTTTGAAAACTGGAGAGGTCTGCAGAGATCAATGCTTCCAAAGGAGACGATGCCTGACTCCTCTTGAAAATGGATAGGAGTCCCAGGATCACTGTGGCACGTGGAAAGTGACCCTGGGTCTCCGGCCTCTCGTGGAGACGCATCCCAATTGCCATGCCAAGACTCGAGGAGAATCCCGAGGTGTCCCTCGCACCTAGGCAGGAGTCCTGACATCGCTGAACAAACACGTGTCTGGAAGGGCCCTCCCCGTCGTAACTCGAGAATATACCCCAGGTTCCGGCCGCAATTCGAGAAAAACCATGAGATTTCTTCCCTGCCGCGAGTTGAGGCCCGATTCCCCTGCACTGCGTGCAGAGCAATTCCGTGTTCCACATCAAACGTGAAAGGAGCCTTGATTTCCTTGATGGCACTCCAGAGAAAACCCAAGATCACTGTCTCAAGTCTAGAGGGATCCTGAGGTCACTGGAGCAACATGAAAGGGCTCCGTATAACCCAAATCAACTCATGATGAGAGCTTAGTCCCTGGCTTCGACTCAAGAGTAACACCAACTTTCCACAAGCACCTCAAGAGGAGTCTTCTCTCAGCTACAGGTATGTGAGAGGGACCCTGAGTTTGTGGCCTCAAGTGCAATGGACTCCGAGATGCTCTGACTCGAAGTAAGGCCGGATATCCCTGCAGTGAATTGAATGCAGGCTCGTCTTGCATCTCCCAAGACGAAGGGATGTCTGAATCCCCTGTGCAGAACACAGAGAAAGACCTAGTCCTCCGCCTCAACGCGACCGGAGGCCTCACATCCTTTGAAAACTCGAGAGGTCTGCAGAGATCAATGCTTCCAAAGGAGACGATGCCTGACTCCTCTTGAAAATGGATAGGAGTCCCAGGATCACTGTGGCACGTGGAAAGGGAACCTGGGTCTCCCCCCTCACGTGGAGACGCGTCCCAATTGCCATGCCAAGACTCGAGGAGAATCCCGAGGTGTCCCTCGCACCTAGGCAGGGTCCTGACGTCGCTGAACAAACACGTGTCTGAAAGGGACCTCCCCGTCGTGACTCGAGAATATACCCCAGGTTCCGGCCGCAACTCGAGAAAAACCATGAGATTTCCACCTCGCCGCGAGTTGAGGCCCGATTCCCCTGCACTGCGTGCAGAGCAATTCCGTGTTCCACATCAAACGTGAAAGGAGCCTTGATTTCCTTGATGGCACTCCAGAGAAAATCCAAGATCACTGTCTCAAGTCTAGAGGGATCCTGAGATCACTGGAGCAACACGAAAGGGCTCCGTGGACCCCAAATCAACTCGAGATGAGAGCTTAGTCCCTCGCTTAGACTCAAGAGGAATACCAACTTTCCACAAGCACCTCAAGAGGAGGCTGCTCTCAGCTACAGGTATGTGAAAGGAACCCTGAGTTTGTGGCCTCAAGTGCAATGAACACCGAGATGCTCTGACTCGATGTAAGGCCGGATATCCCTGCAGTGAATTGAATGCAGGCTCGTCTTGCATTTCGCAAGACGAAGGGATGTCTGAATCCCCTGTGGAGACCACAGAGAAAGACCTAGTCCTCCGCCTCATCGTGACCGGAGGCCTCACATCCTTTGAAAACTTGAGAGGTCTGCAGAGATGAATGCTTCCAAAGGAGACGATGCCTGACTCCTCTTGAAAATGGATAGGAGTCCCAGGATCACTGTGGCACGTGGAAAGGGACACTTGGTCTCCCGCCTCACGTGGAGACGCGTCCCAATTGCCGTGCCAAGACTCGAGGAGAATCCCGAGGTGTCCCTCGCACCTAGGCAGGAGTCCTGAGGTCGGTGAACAAACACGTGTCTGGAAGGGCCCTCTCCGTCATAACTCGAGAATATACCCCAGGTTCCGGCCGCAACTCGAGAAAAACCATGAGACTTCCCCCTCTCCGCGAGATGAGGCCCGATTCCCCTGCACTGCGTGCAGAGCAATTCCGTGTTCCACATCAAACGTGAAAGGAGCCTTAATTCCTTGATGGCACTCCAGAGAAAACCCAAGATAACTGTCTCAAGTCTAGAGGGATCCTGATGTCACTGGAGCAACACGAAAGGGCTCCGTGGACCCCAAATCAACTCGAGAGGAGAGCTTAGTCCCTGGCTTCCACTCAAGAGGAATACCAACTTTCCACAATCACCTCAAGAGGAGGCTTCTCTCAGCTACAGGTATGTGAGTGGGCCCCTGAGTTTGTGGCCTCAAGTGGAATGGACACCGAGATGCTCTGACTCGAAGTAAGGCCGGATATCCCTGCAGTGAATTGAATGCAGGCTCGTCTTGCATCTTCCAAGACGAAGGGATGTCTGAATCCCCTGTGGAGACCACAGAGAAAGAACGAGTTCTCCGCCTCATCGCGACCGGAGGCCTCACATCCTTTGAAAACTCGAGAGGTCCGTGGAGATCAATGCTTCCAAAGGAGACGATGCCTGACTCCTCTTGAAAATGGATAGGAGTCCCAGGATCCCTGTGGCACGTGGAACGGGACCCTGGGTCTCCCGCCTCACGTGGAGACGCGTCCAAATTGCCATGCCAAGACTCGAGGAGAATCCCGAGGTGTCCCTCGCACCTAGGCAGGAGTCCTCACGTCGCTGAACAAACCTGTGTCTGGAAGGGCCCTCCCCGTCGTAACTCGAGAATATACCCCAGGTTCCGGCCGCAACTCGAGAAAAACCATGAGACTTCCCCCTCGCCGCTGGATGAGGCCCGATTCCCCTGCACTGCGTGCAGACCAATTCCGTGTTCCACATCAAACGTGAAAGCAGCCTTGATTTCCTTAATGGCACTCCAGAGAAAACCCAAGATCACTGTTTCAAGTCTAGAGGGATCCTGAGGTCACTGTAGCAACAGGAAAGGGCTCCGTGGACCCCAAATCTACTCGAAATGAGAGCTTAGTCCCTGGATTCGACTCAAGAGGAATACCAACTATCCACAAGCACCTCAAGAGGATGCTTCTCTCAGCTACAGGTATGTCAGAGGGACCCTGAGTTTGTGGCCTCAAGTGGAATGGACACCAAGATGCTCTGACTCGAATTAAGGCCGGATATCCCTGCAGTGAATTGAATGCAGGCTCGTCTTGCATCTCCCAAGACGAAGGGTTGTCTGAATCCCCTGTGGAGCCCACAGAGAAAGACCTAGTCCTCCGCCTCAACGCAACCGGAGGCCTCACATCCTTTGAAAACTCGAGAGGTCCGCGGAGATCAATACTTCCGAAGGAGACGATGCCTGACTCCTCTTGAAAATGGATAGGAGTCCGAGGATCCCTGTGGCACGTGGAAAGGGACCGTGGGTCTCCCGCCTCACGTGGAGACGCGTCCCAATTGCCATGGCAAGACTCGAGGAGAATCCCGAGGTGTCCCTCGCACCTAGGCAGGAGTCCTGACGTCGCTGAACAAACCCGTGTCTGGAAGGGCCCTCCCCGTCGTAACTCGAGAATATACCCCAGGTTCCGGCCGCAACTCGAGAAAAACCATGAGACTTCCCCCTCGCCGCGAGATGAGGCCCGATTCCCCTGCACTGCGTGCAGAGCAATTCCGTATTCCACATCAAAAATGAAAGGACCCTTGATTTCCTTGATGGCACTCCAGAGAAAACCCAAGATCACTGTCTCAAGTCTAGAGGGATGCTGAGGTCACTGGAGCAACACGAAAGGGCTCCGTGGACCCCAAATCAACTCGAGATGAGAGCTTAGTCCCTGGCTTCCACTCAAGAGGAATACCAACTTTCCACAAGCACCTCAAGAGGAGGCTTCTCTCAGCTACAGGTATGTGAGTGGGCCCCTGAGTTTGTGGCCTCAAGTGGAATGGACACCGAGATGCTCTGACTCGAAGTAAGGCCGGATAACCCTGCAGTGAATTGAATGCAGGCTCGTCTTGCATCTCCCAAGACGAAGGGATGTCTGAATCCCCTGTGCAGAACACAGAGAAAGACCGAGTTCTCCGCCTCATAGCGACCGGAGGCCTCACATCCTTTGAAAACTCGAGAGGTCCGCGGAGATCAATGCTTCCAAAGGAGACGATGCCTGACTCATCTTGAAAATGGATAGGAGTCCCAGGATCCCTGTGGCACGTGGAAAGGGACCCTGGGTCTCCCGCCTCACGTGGAGACGCGTCCAAATTGCCATGCCAAGACTCGAGGAGAATCCCGAGGTGTGCCTCGCACCTAGGCAGGAGTCCTCACGTCGCTGAACAAAACTGTGTCTGGAAGGGCCCTCCCCGTCGTAACTCGAGAATATACCCCAGGTTCCGGCCGCAACTCGAGAAAAACCATGAGACTTCCCCCTCGCCGCTGGATGAGGCCCGATTCCCCTGCACTGCGTGCAGACCAATTCCGTGTTCCACATCAAACGTGAAAGGAGCCTTGATTTCCTTAATGGCACTCTAGAGAAAACCCAAGATCACTGTTTCAAGTCTACAGGGATCCTGAGGTCACTGTAGCAACAGGAAAGGGCTCCGTGGACCCCAAATCAACGCGAGATGAGAGCTTAGTCCCTGGCTTCGACTCAAGAGGTTTACCAACTTTACACAAGCCCCTCAAGAGGAGGCTACTCTCAGCTAATGGTATGTGAGAGGGACCCTGAGTTTGTCGCCTCAAGTGGAATGGACACCGAGATGCTCTGACTCGAAGTAAGGCCGGATATCCCTGCAGTGAATTGAATGCAGGCTCGTCTTGCATCTCCCAAGATGAAGGGATGTCAGAATCCCCTGTGGAGACGACAGAGAAAGACCTAGTCCTCCGCCTCATCGAGACTGGCGGCATCACATCCTTTGAAAACTCGAGAGGTCTGCGGAGATCAATGCTTCCAAAGGAGACGATGCCTGACTCTTCTTGAAAAGGATAGAAGTCCCAGGATCCCTGTGGCACGTGGAAAGGGACCCTGGGTCTCCCGCCTCACGTGGATACGCATCCCCATTGCCATGCCAAGACTCGAGGAGAATCCCGAGGTGTCCCTCGCACCTAGGCAGGAGTCCTGACGTCGCTGAACAAACACGTGTCTGGAAGGGCCCTCCCCGTCGTAACTCGAGAATATACCCAAGGTTCCGGCCGCACTCGAGAAAAACCATGACACTTCCCCATCGCCGCGAGATGAGGCCCGATTCCCCTGCCCTGCGTGCAGAGCAATTCCGTATTCCACATCAAAAATGAAAGGAGCCTTGATTTCCTTGATGGCACTCCAGAGAAAACCCAAGATCACTGTCTCAAGTCTAGAGGGATCCTGAGGTCACTGGAGCAACACGAAAGGGCTCCGTGGACCCCAAATCCACTCGAGATGAGAGCTTAGTCCCTGGCTTCAAATCGAGAGGAATACTAACTTTCCACAAGCACCTCAAGAGGAGGCTACTCTCAGCTAATGGTATGTGAGAGGGACCCTGAGTTTGTGGCATCAAGTGAAATGGACACCGAAATGCTCTGACTCGAAGTAAGGCCGGATATCCCTGTAGTGAATTGAATGCAGTCTCGTCTTGCATCTCCAAAGACGAAGGGATGTCTGAATCCGCTATGGAGACCACAGAGAAAGACCTAGTCCTCCGCCTCATCGCGACCGGAGGCCTCACATCCTTTGAAAACTCGAGACGTCCGCGGAGATCAATGCTTCCAAAGGAGACGACTCCTGACTCCTCTTGAAAATGGATAGGAATCCCAGGATCCTTGTGGCACGTGGAAAGGGACACTGGGACTCCCGCCTCACGTGGGGACGCGTCCAAATTGCCATGCCAATACTCGAGGAGAATCCCGAGGTGTCCCTCGCACCTAGGCAGGAGTCCTCACGTCGCTGAACAAACCTGTGTCTGGAAGGGCCCTCCCCGTCCTAACTCGAGAATATACCCCAGGTTCCGGCTGCAACTCGAGAAAAACCATGAGACTTCCCCCTCGCCCCTGGATGAGGCCCGATTCCCCTGCACTGCGTGCAGAGCAATTCCGTGTTCCACATCAAACGTGAAAGGAGCCTTGATTTCCTTGATGGCACTCCAGAGAAAACCCAAGATCACTGTCTCAAGTCTAGAGGGATCCTGAGGTCACTGTAGCAACACGAAAGGGCTATGTGGACCCCAAATCAACTCGAGATGAGAGATTAGTCCCTGGCTTCAACTCAAGAGGAATACGAACTTTCCACACGCACCACAAGAGGAGGCTTCTCTCAGCTACAGGTATTTTAGAGGGACCCTGAGTTTGTGGCCTCAAGTGGAATGGACACCAAGATGCTCTGACTCGAATTAAGGCCGGATATCCCTGCAGTGAATTGAATGCAGGCTCGTCTTGCATCTCCCAAGACGAAGGGATGTCTGAATCCCCTGTGGAGACCACAGAGAAAGACCTAGTCCTCCGCCTCATCGTGACCGGAGGCCTCACATCCGTTGAAAACTCGAGAGGTCTGCAGAGATCAATGCTTCCAAAGGTGACGATGCCTGACTCCACTTGAAAATGGATAGGAGTCCCAGGATCACTGTGGCACGTGGAAAGGGACACTAGGTCTCCCGCCTCACGTGGAGACGCGTCCCAATTGCCATGCCAAGACTCGAGGAGAATCCCGAGGTGTCCCTCGCACCTAGGCAGGAGTCCTGACGTCGCTGAACAAACACGTGTCTGGAAGGGCTCTCCCCGTCCTAACTCGAGAATATACCCCAGGTTCCGGCCGCAACTCAAGAAAAACCATGAGACTTCCCCATCGCCGCGAGATGAGGCCCGATTCCCCTGCCCTGCGTGCAGAGCAATTCCGTATTCCACATCAAAAATGAAAGGAGCCTTGATTTCCTTGATGGCACTCCAGAGAAAACCCAAGATCACTGTCTCAAGTCTAGAGGGATCCTGAGGTCACCGGAGCAACACGAAAGGGCCGTGGACCCCAAATCAACTCGAGATGAGAGATTAGTCCCTGGGTTCGACTCAAGAGGAATACGAACTTTCCACAAGCCCCTCAAGAGGAGGCTTCTCTCAGCTACAGGTATGTGAGAGGGACCCTGAGTTTGTGGCCTCAAGTGGAATGGACACCGAGATGCTCTGACTCAAAGTAAGGCCGGATATCCCTGCAGTGAATTGAATGCAGGCTCATCTTGCATCTCCCAAGGCGAAGGGATGTCTGAATCCCCTGTGCAGAACACAGAGAAAGACCTAGTCCTCCGCCTCAACGCGACCGGAGGCCTCACATCCTTTGAAAACTCGAGAGGTCTGCAGAGATCAATGCTTCCAAAGGAGACGATGCCTGACTCCTCTTGAAAATGGATAGGAGTCCCAGGATCACTGTGGCACGTGGAAAGGGACCCTGGGTCTCCCGCCTCACGTGGAGACGCGTCCCAATTGCCATGCCAAGACTCGAAGAGAATCCCGAGTTGTCCCTCGCACCTAGGCAGGAGTCCTCACGTCGCTGAACAAACACGTGTCTGGAAGGGCCCTCCCTGTTGTAACTCGAGAATATACCCCAGGATCAGGCCACAACTCGACAAAAACCATGAGACTTCCCCCTCGCCGCGAGATGAAGCCCATGTCCCCTGCAATGCGTGCAGAGCAATTCCGTGTTCCACATCAAACGTGAAGGGAGCCTTGATTTCCTTGATGGCACTCCAGAGAAAACCCAGGATCACTGTCGCAAGTCTAGAGAGATCCTGAGGTCACTGTAGCAACATGAAAGGTCTCCGTGGACCCCAAATCAACTCGAGATGAGAGCTTAGTCACTGGCTTCGACTCAAGAGGAATACCAACTTTCCACAAGCACTTCACGAGGAGGCTTCTCTCAGCTACAGGTATGTGAGAGGGACCCTGAGTTTGTGGCCTCAAGCGGAATGGACACTGAGATGCTCTGACTCAAAGTAAGCCCGGATATCCCAACAGTGAATTGAATGCAGGCTCGTCTTGCATCTCCCAAGACGAAGGGATGTCTGAATCCCCTGTGGAGACCACAGAGAAAGACCTAGTTTCCGCCTCTTTGCGACCGGAGGCCTCACATCCATTGAAAACTCGAGAGGTCCGCGGAGATCAATGCTTTCAAAGGAGACGATGCCTGACTCCTCTTGAAAATGGATAGGAGTCCCAGGATCCCTGTGGCACGTGGAAAGGGACCCTGGGTCTCCCGCCTCACGTGGAGACGCGTCCCAATTGCCATGCCAAGACTCGAGGAGAATCCCGAGGTGTCCCTTGCACCTAGGCAGGAGTCCTGACGTCGCTGAACAAACACGTGTCTGGAAGTGCCCTCCCCGTCGTAACTCGAGAATATACCCCAGGTTCCGGCCGCAACTCGAGAAAAACCATGAGACTTCCCCCTCGCCGCTGGATGAGGCCCGATTCCCCTGCACTGCGTGCAGAGCAATTCCGTGTTCCACATCAAACGTGAAAGGAGCCTTGATTTCCTTGATGGCACTCCAGAGAAAACCCAAGATCACTGTCTCAAGTCTAGAGGGATCCTGAGGTCACTGGAGCAACACGAAAGGGCTCCGTGGACACCAAATCAACTCGAGATGAGAGCTTAGTCCCTGGCTTCGACTCAAGAGGAATACCAACTTTCCACAAGCACCTCAAGAGGAGGCTACTCTCAGCTAATGGTATGTGAGAGGGACCCTGAGTTTGTCGCCTCAAGTGGAATGGACACCGAGATGCTCTGACTCGAAGTAAGGCCAGATATCCCTGCAGTGATTTGAATGCAGGCTCGTCTTGCATCTCCCAAGACGAAGGGTTGTCTGAATCCCCTGTGGAGACCACAGAGAAAGACCTAGTCCTCCGCGTCATCGTGACCGGAGGCCTCACATCCGTTGAAAACTCGAGAGGTCTGCAGAGATCAATGCTTCCAAAGGTGACGATGCCTGACTCCACTTGAAAATGGATAGGAGTCCCAGGATCACTGTGGCACGTGGAAAGGGACACTAGGTCTCCCGCCTCACGTGGAGACGCGTCCCAATTGCCATGCCAAGACTCGAGGAGAATCCCGAGGTGTCCCTCGCACCTAGGCAGGAGTCCTGACGTCGCTGAACAAACACGTGTCTGGAAGGGCTCTCCCCGTCGTAACTCGAGAATATACCCCAGGTTCCGGCCGCAACTCGAGAAAAACCATGAGACTTCCCCATCGCCGCGAGATGAGGCCCGATTCCCCTGCCCTGCGTGCAGAGCAATTCCGTATTCCACATCAAAAATGAAAGGAGCCTTGATTTCCTTGATGGCACTCCAGAGAAAACCCAAGATCACTGTCTCAAGTCTAGAGGGATCCTGAGGTCACTGGAGCAACACGAAAGGGCTCCGTGGACCCCAAATCAACTCGAGATGAGAGCTTAGTCCCTTGCTTCAAATCGAGAGGAATACCAACTTTCCACAAGCACCTCAAGAGGAGGCTACTCTCAGCTAATGGTATGTGAGAGGGACCCTGAGTTTGTCGCCTCAAGTGGAATGGACACCGAGATGCTCTGACTCGAAGTAAGGCCGGATATCCCTGCAGTGAATTGAATGCAGGCTCGTCTTGCATCTCCCAAGACGAAAGGATGTCTGAATCTCCTGTTCAGAACACAGAGAAAGACCTAGTCCTCCGCCTCAATGCGACCGGAGGCCTCACATCCTTGGAAAACTCGAGAGGTCCACGGAGATCAATGCTTCCAAAGGAGACGATGCCTGACTCCTCTTGAAAATGGATAGGAGTCCCAGGATCCCTGTGGCACGTGGAAAGGGACCCTGGGTCTCCCGCCTCACGTGGAGACACGTCCCAATTGCCATGCCAAGACTCGAGGAGAATCCCGAGGTGTCCCTCGCACCTAGGCAGGAGTCCTGACGTCGCTGAACAAACACGTGTCTGGAAGGGCCCTCCCCCTCTTAACTCGAGAATATACCCCAGGTTCCGGCCGCAACTCGAGAAAAACCATGAGACTTCCCCCTCGCCGCGAGATGAGGCCCGATTCCCCTGGGCTGCGTGCAGAGCAATTCCGTGTTCCACTTCAAACGTGAAAGGAGCCTTGATTTCCTTGATGGCACTCCAGAGAAAACCCAAGATCACTGTCTCAAGTCTAGAGGGATCCTGAGGTCAACAGAGCAACACGAAAGGGCTCCGTGGACCCCAAATCAACTCGAGATGAGAGATTAGTCCCTGGGTTCGACTCAAGAGGAATACCAACTTTCCACAAGCCCCTCAAGAGGAGGCTTCTCTCAGCTACAGGTATGTGAGAGGGACCCTGAGTTTGTGGCCTCAATTGTAATGGACACCGAGATGCTCTGACTCGAAGTAAGGCCGGATATCCCTGCAGTGAATTGAATGCAGGCTCATCTTGCATCTCCCAAGACGAAGGGATGTCTGAATCCCCTGTGCAGAACACAGAGAAAGACCTAGTCCTCCGCCTCAATCCGACCGGAGGCCTCACATCCTTTGAAAACTCGAGAGGTCTGCAGAGATCAATGCTTCCAAAGGAGACGATGCCTGACTCCTCTTGAAAATGGATAGGAGTCCCAGCATCACTGTGGCACGTGGAAAGGGACCCTGGGTCTCCCGCCTCACGTGGAGACGCGTCCCAATTGCCATGCCAAGACTCCAGGAGAATCCCGAGGTATCCCTCGCACCTAGGCAGCAGTCCGGATGTCGCTGAACAAACACGTGTCTGGAAGGGCCCTCCCCATCGTTACTCGAGAATATACCCCAGGTTTCGGCCGCAATTCGAGAAAAACCATGAGATTTCCCCCTCGCCGCGAGTTGAGGCCCGATTCCCCTGCACTGCGTGCAGAGCAATTCCGTGTTCCACATCAAACGTGAAAGGAGCCTTGATTTCCTTGATGGCACTCCAGAGAAAACCCAAGATCACTGTCTCAAGTCTAGAGGGATCCTGAGCTCACTGGAGCAACATGAAAGGGCTCCGTATAACCCAAATCAACTCGAGATGAGAGCTTAGTCCCTGGCTTCGACTCAAGAGGAATACCAACTTTCCACAAGCACCTCAAGAGGAGGCTTCTCACAGCTACCGGTATGTGAGAGGGACTCTGAGTTTGTGGCCTCAAGTGCAATGGACACCGAGATGCTCTGACTCGAAGTAAGGCCGGATATCCCTGCAGTGAATTGAATGCAAGCTCGTCTTGCATCTCCCAAGACGAAGGGATGTCTGAATCCCCTGTGGAGACCACAGAGAAAGACCTAGTCCTCCGCCTCATCGTGACCGGAGGCCTCACATCCTTTGAAAACTCGAGAGGTCTGCAGAGATAAATGCTTCCAACGGAGACGATGCCTGACTCCTCTTGAAAATGGATAGGAGTCCCAGGATCACTGTGGCACGTGGAAAGGGACACTGGGTCTCCCGCCTCACGTGGAGACGCGTCCCAATTGCCATGCCAAGACTCGAGGAGAATCCCGAGGTGTTCCTCGCACCTAGTCAGGAGTCCTGATGTCGCTGAACAAACACGTGTCTGGAAGGGCCCTCCCCGTCGTAACTCGAGAATATACCCCAGGTTCCGGCCGCAACTCGAGAAAAACCATGAGACTTCCCCATCGCCGCGAGATGAGGCCCGATTCCCCTGCCCTGCGTGCAGAGCAATTCCGTATTCCCCATCAAAAATGAAAGGAGCCTTGATTTCCTTGATGGCACTCCAGAGAAAACCCAAGATCACTGTCTCAAGTCTAGAGGGATCCTGAGGTCACTGGAGCAACACGAAAGGGCTCCGTGGACCCCAAATCAACTCGAGATGAGAGCTTAGTCCCTGGCTTAGAATCAAGAGGAATACCAACTTTCCACAAGCACCTCAAGAGGAGGCTTCTCTCAGCTACAGGTATGTCAGAGGGACCCTGAGTTTGTGGCCTCAAGTGGAATGGACACCGAGATGCTCTGACTCGAAGTAAGGCCGGATATCCCTGCAGTGTATTGAATGCAGGCTCGTCTTGCATCTCCCAAGACGAAGGGTTGTCTGAATCCCCTGTGGAGACCACAGAGAAAGACCTAGTCCTCCGCCTCAACGCGACCGGAGGCCTCACATCCTTTGAAAACTCGAGAGGTCCGCGGAGATCAATACTTCCAAAGGAGACGATGCCTGACTCCTCTTGAAAATGGATAGGAGTCCCAGGATCCCTGTGGCACGTGGAAAGGGACCCTGGGTCTCCGGCCTCTCGTGGAGACGCATCCCAATTGCCATGCCAAGACTCGAGGAGAATCCCGAGGTGTCCCTCGCACCTAGGCAGGAGTCCTGACATCGCTGAACAAACACGTGTCTGGAAGGGCCCTCCCCGTCGTAACTCGAGAATATACCCCAGGTTCCGGCCGCAATTCGAGAAAAACCATGAGATTTCTTCCCTGCCGCGAGTTGAGGCCCGATTCCCCTGCACTGCGTGCAGAGCAATCCCGTGTTCCACATCAAACGTGAAAGGAGCCTTGATTTCCTTGATGGCACTCCAGAGAAAACCCAAGATCACTGTCTCAAGTCTAGAGGGATCCTGAGGTCACTGGAGCAACATGAAAGGGCTCCGTATAACCCAAATCAACTCATGATGAGAGCTTAGTCCCTGGCTTCGACTCAAGAGTAACACCAACTTTCCACAAGCACCTCAAGAGGAGTCTTCTCTCAGCTACAGGTATGTGAGAGGGACCCTGAGTTTGTGGCCTCAAGTGCAATGGACTCCGAGATGCTCTGACTCGAAGTAAGGCCGGATATCCCTGCAGTGAATTGAATGCAGGCTCGTCTTGCATCTCCCAAGACGAAGGGATGTCTGAATCCCCTGTGCAGAACACAGAGAAAGACCTAGTCCTCCGCCTCAACGCGACCGGAGGCCTCACATCCTTTGAAAACTCGAGAGGTCTGCAGAGATCAATGCTTCCAAAGGAGACGATGCCTGACTCCTCTTGAAAATGGATAGGAGTCCCAGGATCACTGTGGCACGTGGAAAGGGAACCTGGGTCTCCCCCCTCACGTGGAGACGCGTCCCAATTGCCATGCCAAGACTCGAGGAGAATCCCGAGGTGTCCCTCGCACCTAGGCAGGGTCCTGACGTCGCTGAACAAACACGTGTCTGAAAGGGACCTCCCCGTCGTGACTCGAGAATATACCCCAGGTTCCGGCCGCAACTCGAGAAAAACCATGAGATTTCCACCTCGCCGCGAGTTGAGGCCCGATTCCCCTGCACTGCGTGCAGAGCAATTCCGTGTTCCACATCAAACGTGAAAGGAGCCTTGATTTCCTTGATGGCACTCCAGAGAAAATCCAAGATCACTGTCTCAAGTCTAGAGGGATCCTGAGATCACTGGAGCAACACGAAAGGGCTCCGTGGACCCCAAATCAACTCGAGATGAGAGCTTAGTCCCTCGCTTAGACTCAAGAGGAATACCAACTTTCCACAAGCACCTCAAGAGGAGGCTGCTCTCAGCTACAGGTATGTGAAAGGAACCCTGAGTTTGTGGCCTCAAGTGCAATGAACACCGAGATGCTCTGACTCGATGTAAGGCCGGATATCCCTGCAGTGAATTGAATGCAGGCTCGTCTTGCATCTCGCAAGACGAAGGGATGTCTGAATCCCCTGTGGAGACCACAGAGAAAGACCTAGTCCTCCGCCTCATCGTGACCGGAGGCCTCACATCCTTTGAAAACTTGAGAGGTCTGCAGAGATGAATGCTTCCAAAGGAGACGATGCCTGACTCCTCTTGAAAATGGATAGGAGTCCCAGGATCACTGTGGCACGTGGAAAGGGACACTTGGTCTCCCGCCTCACGTGGAGACGCGTCCCAATTGCCATGCCAAGACTCGAGGAGAATCCCGAGGTGTCCCTCGCACCTAGGCAGGAGTCCTGAGGTCGGTGAACAAACACGTGTCTGGAAGGGCCCTCTCCGTCGTAACTCGAGAATATACCCCAGGTTCCGGCCGCAACTCGAGAAAAACCATGAGACTTCCCCCTCTCCGCGAGATGAGGCCCGATTCCCCTGCACTGCGTGCAGAGCAATTCCGTGTTCCACATCAAACGTGAAAGGAGCCTTAATTTCCTTGATGGCACTCCAGAGAAAACCCAAGATAACTGTCTCAAGTCTAGAGGGATCCTGATGTCACTGGAGCAACACGAAAGGGCTCCGTGGACCCCAAATCAACTCGAGAGGAGAGCTTAGTCCCTGGCTTCCACTCAAGAGGAATACCAACTTTCCACAATCACCTCAAGAGGAGGCTTCTCTCAGCTACAGGTATGTGAGTGGGCCCCTGAGTTTGTGGCCTCAAGTGGAATGGACACCGAGATGCTCTGACTCGAAGTAAGGCCGGATATCCCTGCAGTGAATTGAATGCAGGCTCGTCTTGCATCTCCCAAGACGAAGGGATGTCTGAATCCCCTGTGGAGACCACAGAGAAAGAACGAGTTCTCCGCCTCATCGCGACCGGAGGCCTCACATCCTTTGAAAACTCGAGAGGTCCGTGGAGATCAATGCTTCCAAAGGAGACGATGCCTGACTCCTCTTGAAAATGGATAGGAGTCCCAGGATCCCTGTGGCACGTGGAACGGGACCCTGGGTCTCCCGCCTCACGTGGAGACGCGTCCAAATTGCCATGCCAAGACTCGAGGAGAATCCCGAGGTGTCCCTCGCACCTAGGCAGGAGTCCTCACGTCGCTGAACAAACCTGTGTCTGGAAGGGCCCTCCCCGTCGTAACTCGAGAATATACCCCAGGTTCCGGCCGCAACTCGAGAAAAACCATGAGACTTCCCCCTCGCCGCTGGATGAGGCCCGATTCCCCTGCACTGCGTGCAGACCAATTCCGTGTTCCACATCAAACGTGAAAGCAGCCTTGATTTCCTTAATGGCACTCCAGAGAAAACCCAAGATCACTGTTTCAAGTCTAGAGGGATCCTGAGGTCACTGTAGCAACAGGAAAGGGCTCCGTGGACCCCAAATCTACTCGAAATGAGAGCTTAGTCCCTGGATTCGACTCAAGAGGAATACCAACTATCCACAAGCACCTCAAGAGGATGCTTCTCTCAGCTACAGGTATGTCAGAGGGACCCTGAGTTTGTGGCCTCAAGTGGAATGGACACCAAGATGCTCTGACTCGAATTAAGGCCGGATATCCCTGCAGTGAATTGAATGCAGGCTCGTCTTGCATCTCCCAAGACGAAGGGTTGTCTGAATCCCCTGTGGAGCCCACAGAGAAAGACCTAGTCCTCCGCCTCAACGCAACCGGAGGCCTCACATCCTTTGAAAACTCGAGAGGTCCGCGGAGATCAACACTTCCGAAGGAGACGATGCCTGACTCCTCTTGAAAATGGATAGGAGTCCGAGGATCCCTGTGGCACGTGGAAAGGGACCGTGGGTCTCCCGCCTCACGTGGAGACGCGTCCCAATTGCCATGGCAAGACTCGAGGAGAATCCCGAGGTGTCCCTCGCACCTAGGCAGGAGTCCTGACGTCGCTGAACAAACCCGTGTCTGGAAGGGCCCTCCCCGTCGTAACTCGAGAATATACCCCAGGTTCCGGCCGCAACTCGAGAAAAACCATGAGACTTCCCCCTCGCCGCGAGATGAGGCCCGATTCCCCTGCACTGCGTGCAGAGCAATTCCGTATTCCACATCAAAAATGAAAGGACCCTTGATTTCCTTGATGGCACTCCAGAGAAAACCCAAGATCACTGTCTCAAGTCTACAGGGATCCTGAGGTCACTGGAGCAACACGAAAGGGCTCCGTGGACCCCAAATCAACTCGAGATGAGAGCTTAGTCCCTGGCTTCCACTCAAGAGGAATACCAACTTTCCACAAGCACCTCAAGAGGAGGCTTCTCTCAGCTACAGGTATGTGAGTGGGCCCCTGAGTTTGTGGCCTCAAGTGGAATGGACACCGAGATGCTCTGACTCGAAGTAAGGCCGGATAACCCTGCAGTGAATTGAATGCAGGCTCGTCTTGCATCTCCCAAGACGAAGGGATGTCTGAATCCCCTGTGCAGAACACAGAGAAAGACCGAGTTCTCCGCCTCATAGCGACCGGAGGCCTCACATCCTTTGAAAACTCGAGAGGTCCGCGGAGATCAATGCTTCCAAAGGAGACGATGCCTGACTCATCTTGAAAATGGATAGGAGTCCCAGGATCCCTGTGGCACGTGGAAAGGGACCCTGGGTCTCCCGCCTCACGTGGAGACGCGTCCAAATTGCCATGCCAAGACTCGAGGAGAATCCCGAGGTGTCCCTCGCACCTAGGCAGGAGTCCTCACGTCGCTGAACAAAACTGTGTCTGGAAGGGCCCTCCCCGTCGTAACTCGAGAATATACCCCAGGTTCCGGCCGCAACTCGAGAAAAACCATGAGACTTCCCTCTCGCCGCTGGATGAGGCCCGATTCCCCTGCACTGCGTGCAGACCAATTCCGTGTTCCACATCAAACGTGAAAGGAGCCTTGATTTCCTTAATGGCACTCTAGAGAAAACCCAAGATCACTGTTTCAAGTCTACAGGGATCCTGAGGTCACTGTAGCAACAGGAAAGGGCTCCGTGGACCCCAAATCAACGCGAGATGAGAGCTTAGTCCCTGGCTTCGACTCAAGAGGTTTACCAACTTTACACAAGCCCCTCAAGAGGAGGCTACTCTCAGCTAATGGTATGTGAGAGGGACCCTGAGTTTGTCGCCTCAAGTGGAATGGACACCGAGATGCTCTGACTCGAAGTAAGGCCGGATATCCCTGCAGTGAATTGAATGCAGGCTCGTCTTGCATCTCCCAAGATGAAGGGATGTCAGAATCCCCTGTGGAGACGACAGAGAAAGACCTAGTCCTCCGCCTCATCGAGACTGGAGGCATCACATCCTTTGAAAACTCGAGAGGTCTGCGGAGATCAATGCTTCCAAAGGAGACGATGCCTGACTCTTCTTGAAAAGGATAGAAGTCCCAGGATCCCTGTGGCACGTGGAAAGGGACCCTGGGTCTCCCGCCTCACGTGGATACGCATCCCCATTGCCATGCCAAGACTCGAGGAGAATCCCGAGGTGTCCCTCGCACCTAGGCAGGAGTCCTGACGTCGCTGAACAAACACGTGTCTGGAAGGGCCCTCCCCGTCGTAACTCGAGAATATACCCAAGGTTCCGGCCGCACTCGAGAAAAACCATGACACTTCCCCATCGCCGCGAGATGAGGCCCGATTCCCCTGCCCTGCGTGCAGAGCAATTCCGTATTCCACATCAAAAATGAAAGGAGCCTTGATTTCCTTGATGGCACTCCAGAGAAAACCCAAGATCACTGTCTCAAGTCTAGAGGGATCCTGAGGTCACTGGAGCAACACGAAAGGGCTCCGTGGACCCCAAATCCACTCGAGATGAGAGCTTAGTCCCTGGCTTCAAATCGAGAGGAATACTAACTTTCCACAAGCACCTCAAGAGGAGGCTACTCTCAGCTAATGGTATGTGAGAGGGACCCTGAGTTTGTCGCCTCTAGTGGAATGGACACCGAGATGCTCTAACTCGAAGTAAGGCCAGATATCCCTGCAGTGAATTGAATGCAGGCTCGTCTTGCATCTCACAAGACGAAGGGATGTCTGAATCCCCTGTGGAGACCACAGAGAAAGACCTAGTCCTCCGCCTCATCGTGACCAGAGGCCTCACATCCTTTGAAAACTCGAGAGGTCTGCAGAGATCAATGCTTCCAAAGGAGACGATGCCTGACTCCTCTTGAAAATGGATAGGAGTCCCAGGATCCCTGTGGCACGTGGAAAGGGACACTGGGTCTCCCGCCTCACGTGGAGACGCGTCCTAATTGCCATGCCAAGACTCGAGGAGAATCCCGAGTTGTCCCTCGCACCTAGGCAGGAGTCCTGACGTCGCTGAACAAACACGTGTCTGGAAGGGCCCTCCCCGTCGTAACTCGAGAATATACCCCAGGTTCCGGCCGCAACTCGAGACAAACCATGAGACTTCCCCCTCGCCGCGAGTTGAGGCCCGATTCCTCTGCACTGCGTGCAGAGCAATTCCGTGTTCCACTTCAAACGTGAAAGGAGCCTTGATTTACTTGATGGCACTCCAGAGAAAACCCAACATCACTGTCTCAAGTCTAGAGGGATCATGAGGTCACTGGAGCAACACGAAAGGGCTCCGTGGACCCCAAATCAACTCGAGATGAGAGCTTAGTTCCTGGCTTAGACTCAAGAGGAATACCAACTTTCCACAAGCACCTCAAGAGGAGGCTTCTCTCAGCTACAGGTAAGTGAGAGGGACCCTGAGTTTGTGGCCTCAAGTGGAATGGACACCGAGATGCTCTGACTCGAAGTAAGTCCGGACATCCCTGCAGTGAATTGAATGCAGGCTCATCTTACATCTCCCAAGACGAAGGGATGTCTGAATCCCCTGTGCAGAACACAGAGAAAGACCTAGTCCTCCGCCTCAACGCGACCGGAGGCCTCACATCCTTTGAAAACTCGAGAGGTCTGCGCAGATCAATGCTTCCAAAGGAGACGATGCCTGACACCTCTTGAAAATGGATAGGAGTCCCAGGATCCCTGTGGCACGTGGAAAGGGACCCTGGGTCTCCCGCCTCACGTGGAGACGCGTCCCCATTGCCATGCCAAGACTCGAGGAGAATCCCGAGGTGTCCCTCGCACCTAGGCAGGAGTCCTGACGTCGCTGAACAAACACGTGTCTGGAAGGGCCCTCCCCGTCGTAACTCGAGAATATACCCCAGGTTCCGGCCGCAACTCGAGAAAAACCATGAGACTTCCCCCTCGCCGCGAGATGAGGCCCGATTCCCCTGCAGTGCGTGCAGAGCAATTCCGTGTTCCACATCAAACGTGATAGGAGCCTTGATTTCCTTGAAGGCACTCCAGAGAAAACCCAAGATCACTGTCTCAAGTCTAGAGGGATCCTGAGGTCACTGGAGCAACACGAAAGGGCTCCGTGGACGCCAAAACAACTCGAAATGAGAGGTTAGAGCCTGGCTTCGACTCAAGAGGAATACCAACTTTCCACAAGCACCTCAAGAGGAGGCTTCTCTCAGCTACAGGTAGGTGAGAGGGACCCTGAGTTTGTGGCCTCAAGTGGAATGGACACCGAGATGCTCTGACTCGAAGTAAGGCCGGATATCCCTGCAGTGAATTGAATGCATGCTCGTCTTGCATCTCCCAAGACGAAGGGATGTCTGAATCCCCTGTGGAGACCACAGAGAAAGACCTAATTTTCCGCCTCATCGCGACCGGTGGCCTCACATCCTTTGAAAATTCGAGAGGTCCGCGGAGATCAATGCTTCCAAAGGAGACGATGCCTGACTCCTCTTGAAAATGGATAGGAGTCCCAGGATCCCTGTGGCACGTGGAAAGGGACCCTGGTTCTCCGACCTCACGTGGAGACGCGTCCCAAATGCCATGCCAAGACTCCAGGAGAATCCCGAGGTGTCCCTCGCACCTAGGCAGGAGTCCTGACATCGCTGAACAAACACGTGTCTGGAAGGGCCCTCCCCGTCGTAACTCGAGAATATACCCCAGGTTCCGGCCGCAATTCGAGAAAAACCATGAGATTTCTTCCTCGCCGCGAGTTGAGGCCCGATTCCCCTGCACTGCGTGCAGAGCAATTCCGTGTTCCACATCAAACGTGAAAGGAGCCTTGATTTCCTTGATGGCACTCCAGAGAAAACCCAAGATCACTGTCTAAAGTCTAGAGGGATCCTGAGGTCACTGGAGCAACATGAAAGGGCTCCGTATAACCCAAATCAACTCATGATGAGAGCTTAGTCCCTGGCTTCGACTCAAGAGTAACACCAACTTTCCACAAGCACCTCAAGAGGAGTCTTCTCTCAGCTACAGGTATGTGAGAGGGACCCTGAGTTTGTGGCCTCAAGTGCAATGGACTCCGAGATGCTCTGACTCGAAGTAAGGCCGGATATCCCTGCAGTGAATTGAATGCAGGCTCGTCTTGCATCTCCCAAGACGAAGGGATGTCTGAATCCCCTGTGCAGAACACAGAGAAAGACCTAGTCCTCCGCCTCAACGCGACCGGAGGCCTCACATCCTTTGAAAACTCGAGAGGTCTGCAGAGATCAATGCTTCCAAAGGAGACGATGCCTGACTCCTCTTGAAAATGGATAGGAGTCCCAGGATCACTGTGGCACGTGGAAAGGGACACTTGGTCTCCCGCCTCACGTGGAGACGCGTCCCAATTGCCATGCCAAGACTCGAGGAGAATCCCGAGGTGTCCCTCGCACCTAGGCAGGAGTCCTGAGGTCGGTGAACAAACACGTGTCTGGAAGGGCCCTCTCCGTCGTAACTCGAGAATATACCCCAGGTTCCGGCCGCAACTCGAGAAAAACCATGAGACTTCCCCCTCGCCGCGAGATGAGGCCCGATTCCACTGCACTGCGTGCAGAGCAATTCCGTATTCCACATCAAAAATGAAAGGAGCCTTGATTTCCTTGATGGCACTCCAGAGAAAACCCAAGATCACTGTTTCAAGTCTAGAGGGATCCTGAGGTCACTGGAGCAACACGAAAGGGCTCCGTGGACCCCAAATCAACTCGAGACGAGAGCTTAGTCCCTGGCTTCCACTCAAGAGGAATACCAACTTTCCACAATCACCTCAAGAGGAGGCTTCTCTCAGCTACAGGTATGTGAGTGGGCCCCTGAGTTTGTGGCCTCAAGTGGAATGGACACCGAGATGCTCTGACTCGAAGTAAGGCCGGATATCCCTGCAGTGAATTGAATGCAGGCTCGTCTTGCATCTCCCAAGACGAAGGGATGTCTGAATCCCCTGTGGAGACCACAGAGAAAGACCGAGTTCTCCGCCTCATCGCGACCGGAGGCCTCACATCCTTTGAAAACTCGAGAGGTCCGTGGAGATCAATGCTTCCAAAGGAGACGATGCCTGACTCCTCTTGAAAATGGATAGGAGTCCCAGGATCCCTGTGGCACGTGGAACGGGACCCTGGGTCTCCCGCCTCACGTGGAGACGCGTCCAAATTGCCATGCCAAGACTCGAGGAGAATCCCGAGGTGTCCCTCGCACCTAGGCAGGAGTCCTCACGTCGCTGAACAAACCTGTGTCTGGAAGGGCCCTCCCCGTCGTAACTCGAGAATATACCCCAGGTTCCGGCCGCAACTCGAGAAAAACCATGAGACTTCCCCCTCGCCGCTGGATGAGGCCCGATTCCCCTGCACTGCGTGCAGACCAATTCCGTGTTCCACATCAAACGTGAAAGCAGCCTTGATTTCCTTAATGGCACTCCAGAGAAAACCCAAGATCACTGTTTCAAGTCTAGAGGGATCCTGAGGTCACTGTAGCAACAGGAAAGGGCTCCGTGGACCCCAAATCTACTCGAAATGAGAGCTTAGTCCCTGGATTCGACTCAAGAGGAATACCAACTATCCACAAGCACCTCAAGAGGATGCTTCTCTCAGCTACAGGTATGTCAGAGGGACCCTGAGTTTGTGGCCTCAAGTGGAATGGACACCAAGATGCTCTGACTCGAATTAAGGCCGGATATCCCTGCAGTGAATTGAATGCAGGCTCGTCTTGCATCTCCCAAGACGAAGGGTTGTCTGAATCCCCTGTGGAGCCCACAGAGAAAGACCTAGTCCTCCGCCTCAACGCAACCGGAGGCCTCACATCCTTTGAAAACTCGAGAGGTCCGCGGAGATCAATACTTCCGAAGGAGACGATGCCTGACTCCTCTTGAAAATGGATAGGAGTCCGAGGATCCCTGTGGCACGTGGAAAGGGACCGTGGGTCTCCCGCCTCACGTGGAGACGCGTCCCAATTGCCATGCCAAGACTCGAGGAGAATCCCGAGGTGTCCCTCGCACCTAGGCAGAAGTCCTGACGTCGCTGAACAAACCCGTGTCTGGAAGGGCCCTCCCCGTCGTAACTCGAGAATATACCCCAGGTTCCGGCCGCAACTCGAGAAAAACCATGAGACTTCCCCCTCGCAGCGAAATGAGGCCCGATTCCCCTGCACTGCGTGCAGAGCAATTCCGTATTCCACATCAAAAATGAAAGGACCCTTGATTTCCTTGATGGCACTCCAGAGAAAACCCAAGATCACTGTCTCAAGTCTAGAGGGATGCTGAGGTCACTGGAGCAACACGAAAGGGCTCCGTGGACCCCACATCAACTCGAGATGAGAGCTTAGTCCCTGGCTTCCACTCAAGAGGAATACCAACTTTCCACAAGCACCTCAAGAGGAGGCTTCTCTCAGCTACAGGTATGTGAGTGGGCCCCTGAGTTTGTGGCCTCAAGTGGAATGGACACCGAGATGCTCTGACTCGAAGTAAGGCCGGATAACCCTGCAGTGAATTGAATGCAGGCTCGTCTTGCATCTCCCAAGACGAAGGGATGTCTGAATCCCCTGTGCAGAACACAGAGAAAGACCGAGTTCTCCGCCTCATAGCGACCGGAGGCCTCACATCCTTTGAAAACTCGAGAGGTCCGCGGAGATCAATGCTTCCAAAGGAGACGATGCCTGACTCATCTTGAAAATGGATAGGAGTCCCAGGATCCCTGTGGCACGTGGAAAGGGACCCTGGGTCTCCCGCCTCACGTGGAGACGCGTCCAAATTGCCATGCCAAGACTCGAGGAGAATCCCGAGGTGTCCCTCGCACCTAGGCAGGAGTCCTCACGTCGCTGAACAAAACTGTGTCTGGAAGGGCCCTCCCCGTCGTAACTCGAGAATATACCCCAGGTTCCGGCCGCAACTCGAGAAAAACCATGAGACTTCCCCCTCGCCGCTGGATGAGGCCCGATTCCCCTGCACTGCGTGCAGACCAATTCCGTGTTCCACATCAAACGTGAAAGGAGCCTTGATTTCCTTAATGGCACTCTAGAGAAAACCCAAGATCACTGTTTCAAGTCTACAGGGATCCTGAGGTCACTGTAGCAACAGGAAAGGGCTCCGTGGACCCCAAATCAACGCGAGATGAGAGCTTAGTCCCTGGCTTCGACTCAAGAGGAATACCAACTTTACACAAGCCCCTCAAGAGGAGGCTACTCTCAGCTAATGGTATGTGAGAGGGACCCTGAGTTTGTCGCCTCAAGTGGAATGGACACCGAGATGCTCTGACTCGAAGTAAGGCCGGATATCCCTGCAGTGAATTGAATGCAGGCTCGTCTTGCATCTCCCAAGATGAAGGGATGTCAGAATCCCCTGTGGAGACGACAGAGAAAGACCTAGTCCTCCGCCTCATCGAGACGGGAGGCATCACATCCTTTGAAAACTCGAGAGGTCTGCGGAGATCAATGCTTCCAAAGGAGACGATGCCTGACTCTTCTTGAAAAGGATAGAAGTCCCAGGATCCCTGTGGCACGTGGAAAGGGACCCTGGGTCTCCCGCCTCACGTGGATACGCATCCCCATTGCCATGCCAAGACTCGAGGAGAATCCCGAGGTGTCCCTCGCACCTAGGCAGGAGTCCTGACGTCGCTGAACAAACACGTGTCTGGAAGGGCCCTCCCCGTCGTAACTCGAGAATATACCCAAGGTTCCGGCCGCACTCGAGAAAAACCATGACACTTCCCCATCGCCGCGAGATGAGGCCCGATTCCCCTGCCCTGCGTGCAGAGCAATTCCGTATTCCACATCAAAAATGAAAGGAGCCTTGATTTCCTTGATGGCACTCCAGAGAAAACCCAAGATCACTGTCTCAAGTCTAGAGGGATCCTGAGGTCACTGGAGCAACACGAAAGGGCTCCGTGGACCCCAAATCAACTCGAGATGAGAGCTTAGTCCCTGGCTTCAAATCGAGAGGAATACTAACTTTCCACAAGCACCTCAAGAGGAGGCTACTCTCAGCTAATGGTATGTGAGAGGGACCCTGAGTTTGTCGCCTCTAGTGGAATGGACACCGAGATGCTCTAACTGGAAGTAAGGCCAGATATCCCTGCAGTGAATTGAATGCAGGCTCGTCTTGCATCTCACAAGACGAAGGGATGTCTGAATCCCCTGTGGAGACCACAGAGAAAGACCTAGTCCTCCGCCTCATCGTGACCAGAGGCCTCACATCCTTTGAAAACTCGAGAGGTCTGCAGAGATCAATGCTTCCAAAGGAGACGATGCCTGACTCCTCTTGAAAATGGATAGGAGTCCCAGGATCCCTGTGGCACGTGGAAAGGGACACTGGGTCTCCCGCCTCACGTGGAGACGCGTCCTAATTGCCATGCCAAGACTCGAGGAGAATCCCGAGGTGTCCCTCGCACCTAGGCAGGAGTCCTGACGTCGCTGAACAAACACGTGTCTGGAAGGGCCCTCCCCGTCGTAACTCGAGAATATACCCCAGGTTCCGGCCGCAACTCGAGAAAAACCATGAGACTTCCCCCTCGCCGCGAGTTGAGGCCCGATTCCTCTGCACTGCGTGCAGAGCAATTCCGTGTTCC
Source organism: Dama dama (assembly GCF_033118175.1). NCBI lineage: Eukaryota > Metazoa > Chordata > Mammalia > Artiodactyla > Cervidae > Dama > Dama dama. The sequence goes on along the minus strand of NC_083697.1, from coordinate 3,774,651 downwards.
ACTTCAAACGTGAAAGGAGCCTTGATTTACTTGATGGCACTCCAGAGAAAACCCAACATCACTGTCTCAAGTCTAGAGGGATCATGAGGTCACTGGAGCAACACGAAAGTGCTCCGTGGACCCCAAATCAACTCGAGATGAGAGCTTAGTTCCTGGCTTAGACTCAAGAGGAATACCAACTTTCCACAAGCACCTCAAGAGGAGGCTTCTCTCAGCTACAGGTAAGTGAGAGGGACCCTGAGTTTGTGGCCTCAAGTGGAATGGACACCGAGATGCTCTGACTCGAAGTAAGTCCGGACATCCCTGCAGTGAATTGAATGCAGGCTCATCTTACATCTCCCAAGACGAAGGGATGTCTGAATCCCCTGTGCAGAACACAGAGAAAGACCTAGTCCTCCGCCTCAACGCGACCGGAGGCCTCACATCCTTTGAAAACTCGAGAGGTCTGCGCAGATCAATGCTTCCAAAGGAGACGATGCCTGACACCTCTTGAAAATGGATAGGAGTCCCAGGATCCCTGTGGCACGTGGAAAGGGACCCTGGGTCTCCCGCCTCACGTGGAGACGCGTCCTCATTGCCATGCCAAGACTCGAGGAGAATCCCGAGGTGTCCCTCGCACCTAGGCAGGAGTCCTGACGTCGCTGAACAAACACGTGTCTGGAAGGGCCCTCCCCGTCGTAACTCGAGAATATACCCCAGGTTCCGGCCGCAACTCGAGAAAAACCATGAGACTTCCCCCTCGCCGCGAGATGAGGCCCGATTCCCCTGCACTGCGTGCAGAGCAATTCCGTGTTCCACATCAAACGTGATAGGAGCCTTGATTTCCTTGAAGGCACTCCAGAGAAAACCCAAGATCACTGTCTCAAGTCTAGAGGGATCCTGAGGTCACTGGAGCAACACGAAAGGGCTCCGTGGACGCCAAAACAACTCGAAATGAGAGGTTAGAGCCTGGCTTCGACTCAAGAGGAATACCAACTTTCCACAAGCACCTCAAGAGGAGGCTTCTCTCAGCTACAGGTAGGTGAGAGGGACCCTGAGTTTGTGGCCTCAAGTGGAATGGACACCGAGATGCTCTGACTCGAAGTAAGGCCGGATATCCCTGCAGTGAATTCAATGCATGCTCGTCTTGCATCTCCCAAGACGAAGGGATGTCTGAATCCCCTGTGGAGACCACAGAGAAAGACCTAATTTTCCGCCTCATCGCGACCGGTGGCCTCACATCCTTTGAAAATTCGAGAGGTCCGCGGAGATCAATGCTTCCAAAGGAGACGATGCCTGACTCCTCTTGAAAATGGATAGGAGTCCCAGGATCCCTGTGGTACGTGGAAAGGGACCCTGGTTCTCCGACCTCACGTGGAGACGCGTCCCAAATGCCATGCCAAGACTCCAGGAGAATCCCGAGGTGTCCCTCGCACCTAGGCAGGCGTCCTCACGTCGCTGAACAAACCCGTGTCTGGACAGGTCCTCCCCGTCGTAACTCGTGAATATACCCCAGGTTCCGGCCGCAACTCGAGAAAAACCATGAGACTTCCCCCTCCCCGCGAGATGAGGCCAGATTCCCCTGCACTGAGTGCACACCAATTCCGTGTTCCACATCAAACGTGAAAGGAGCCTTGATTTCCTTGATGGCACTCCAGAGAAAACCCAAGATCACTGTCTCAAGTCTAGAGGGATCCTGAGGTCACTGGAGCAACACGAAAGGGCTCCGTGGACCCCAAATCAACTCGAGATGAGAGCTTAGTCCATGGCTTCAAATCGAGAGGAATACCAACTTTCCACAAGCACCTCAAGAGAAGGCTTCTCTCACCTAATGGTATGTGAGAGGGACCCTGAGTTTGTCGCCTCAAGTGGAATGGACACCGAGATGCTCTGACTCAACGTAAGGCCAGATATCCCTGCAGTGAATTGAATGCAGGCTCGTCTTGCATCTCCCAAGACGAAGGGTTGTCTGAATCCCCTGTGGAGACCACAGAGAAAGACCTAGTCCTCCGCCTCATAGCGACCGGGGGCCTCACATCCTTTGAAAACTGGAGAGGTCTGCAGAGATCAATGCTTCCAAAGGAGACGATGCCTGACTCCTCTTGAAAATGGATAGGAGTCCCAGGATCACTGTTGCACGTGGAAAGGGACCCTGGGTCTCCGGCCTCTCGTGGAGACGCATCCCAATTGCCATGCCAAGACTCGAGGAGAATCCCGAGGTGTCCCTCGCACCTAGGCAGGAGTCCTGACATCGCTGAACAAACACGTGTCTGGAAGGGCCCTCCCCGTCGTAACTCGAGAATATACCCCAGGTTCCGGCCGCAATTCGAGAAAAACCATGAGATTTCTTCCTCGCCGCGAGTTGAGGCCCGATTCCCCTGCACTGCGTGCAGAGCAATTCCGTGTTCCACATCAAACGTGAAAGGAGCCTTGATTTCCTTGATGGCACTCCAGAGAAAACCCAAGATCACTGTCTAAAGTCTAGAGGGATCCTGAGGTCACTGGAGCAACATGAAAGGGCTCCGTATAACCCAAATCAACTCATGATGAGAGCTTAGTCCCTGGCTTCGACTCAAGAGTAACACCAACTTTCCACAAGCACCTCAAGAGGAGTCTTCTCTCAGCTACAGGTATGTGAGAGGGACCCTGAGTTTGTGGCCTCAAGTGCAATGGACTCCGAGATGCTCTGACTCGAAGTAAGGCCGGATATCCCTGCAGTGAATTGAATGCAGGCTCGTCTTGCATCTCCCAAGACGAAGGGATGTCTGAATCCCCTGTGCAGAACACAGAGAAAGACCTAGTCCTCCGCCTCAACGCGACCGGAGGCCTCACATCCTTTGAAAACTCGAGAGGTCTGCAGAGATCAATGCTTCCAAAGGAGACGATGCCTGACTCCTCTTGAAAATGGATAGGAGTCCCAGGATCACTGTGGCACGTGGAAAGGGAACCTGGGTCTCCCCCCTCACGTGGAGACGCGTCCCAATTGAGATGCCAAGACTCGAGGAGAATCCCGAGGTGTCCCTCGCACCTAGGCAGGGTCCTGACGTCGCTGAACAAACACGTGTCTGAAAGGGACCTCCCCGTCGTAACTCGAGAATATACCCAAGGTTCCGGCCGCAACTCGAGAAAAACCATGAGATTTCCACCTCGCCGCGAGTTGAGGCCCGATTCCCCTGCACTGCGTGCAGAGCAATTCCGTGTTCCACATCAAACGTGAAAGGAGCCTTGATTTCCTTGATGGCACTCCAGAGAAAATCCAAGATCACTGTCTCAAGTCTAGAGGGATCCTGAGGTCACTGGAGCAACACGAAAGGGCTCCGTGGACCCCAAATCAACTCGAGATGAGAGCTTAGTCCCTCGCTTAGACTCAAGAGGAATACCAACTTTCCACAAGCACCTCAAGAGGAGGCTGCTCTCAGCTACAGGTATGTGAAAGGAACCCTGAGTTTGTGGCCTCAAGTGCAATGAACACCGAGATGCTCTGACTCGATGTAAGGCCGGATATCCCTGCAGTGAATGAATGCAGGCTCGTCTTGTATCTCGCAAGACGAAGGGATGTCTGAATCCCCTGTGGAGACCACAGAGAAAGACCTAGTCCTCCGCCTCAACGTGACCGGAGGCCTCACATCCTTTGAAAACTCGAGAGGTCTGCAGAGATGAATGCTTCCAAAGGAGACGATGCCTGACTCCTCTTGAAAATGGATAGGAGTCCCAGGATCACTGTGGCACGTGGAAAGGGACACTTGGTCTCCCGCCTCACGTGGAGACGCGTCCCAATTGCCATGCCAAGACTCGAGGAGAATCCCGAGGTGTCCCTCGCACCTAGGCAGGAGTCCTGACGTCGCTGAACAAACACGTGTCTGGAAGGGCCCTCTCCGTCGTAACTCGAGAATATACCCCAGGTTCCGGCCGCAACTCGAGAAAAACCATGAGACTTCCCCCTCGCCGCGAGATGAGGCCCGATTCCACTGCACTGCGTGCAGAGCAATTCCGTATTCCACATCAAAAATGAAAGGAGCCTTGATTTCCTTGATGGCACTCCAGAGAAAACCCAAGATCACTGTTTCAAGTCTAGAGGGATCCTGAGGTCACTGGAGCAACACGAAAGGGCTCCGTGGACCCCAAATCAACTCGAGAGGAGAGCTTAGTCCCTGGCTTCCACTCAAGAGGAATACCAACTTTCCACAATCACCTCAAGAGGAGGCTTCTCTCAGCTACAGGTATGTCAGAGGGACCCTGAGTTTGTGGCCTCAAGTGGAATGGACACCAAGATGCTCTGACTCGAATTAAGGCCGGATATCCCTGCAGTGAATTGAATGCAGGCTCGTCTTGCATCTCCCAAGACGAAGGGTTGTCTGAATCCCCTGTGGAGCCCACAGAGAAAGACATAATTTTCCGCCTCATCGCGACCGGTGGCCTCACATCCTTTGAAAATTCGAGAGGTCCGCGGAGATCAATGCTTCCAAAGGAGACGATGCCTGACTCCTCTTGAAAATGGATAGGAGTCCCAGGATCCCTGTGGCTCTTGGAAAGGGACCCTGGTTCTCCCGGCTCACGTGGAGATGCGTCCAAATTGCCATGCCAAGACTCGAGGAGAATCCCGAGGTGTCCCTCGCACCTAGGCAAGAGTCCTCACGTCGCTGAACAAAACCGTGTCTGGAAGGGCCCTCCCCGTCGTAACTCGAGAATATACCCCAGGTTCCGGCCGCAACTCGAGAAAAACCATGAGACTTCCCCCTCCCCGCGAGATGAGGCCCGATTCCCCTGCACTGAGTGCAGACCAATTCCGTGTTCCACATCAAACGTGAAAGGAGCCTTGATTTCCTTAATGGCACTCCAGAGAAAACCCAAGATCACTGTCTCAAGTCTAGAGGGATCCTGAGGTCACTGTAGCAACACAAAAGGGCTCCGTGGACCCCAAATCAACTCGAGATGAGAGCTTAGTCCCTGGCTTCGACTCAAGTGGAATACCAACTTTCCACAAGCACCTCAAGAGGAGGCTTCTCTCAGCTAATGGTATGTGAGAGGGACCCTGAGTTTGTGGCCTCAAGTGCAATGGACACCGAGATGCTCTGACAAGAAGTAAGGCTGGATATCCCTGCAGTGAATTGAATGCAGGCTCGTCTTGCATCTCCCAAGACGAAGGGATGTCTGAATACCCTGTGGATACCACAGAGAAAGACCTAGTCCTCTGCCTCATCGTGACCGGAGGCCTCACATCCTTTGAAAACTCGAGAGTCTGCAGAGATCAATGCTTCCAAAGGAGACGATGCCTGACTCCTCTTGAAAATGGATAGGAGTCCCAGGATCACTGTGGCACGTGGAAAGGGACCCTGGGTCTCTCGCCTCACGTGGAGACGCGTCCCAATTGCCATGCCAAGACTTGAGGAGAATCCCGAGGTGTCCCTCGCACCTAGGCAGGAGTCCTGACGTCGCTGAACAAACACGTGTCTGGAAGGGCCCTCCCCGTCGTAACTCGAGAATATACCCCAGGTTCCGGCCGCAACACGAGAAAAACCATGAGACTTCCCCCTCGCCGCGAGATGAGGCCCGATTCCCCTGCAATGCGTGCAGAACAATTCCGTGTTCCACATCAAACGAGAAAGGAGCCTTGATTTCCTTGATGGCACTCCAGAGAAAACCCAAGATCACTGTCTCAAGTCTAGAGGGATCCTGAGGTCACTGGAGCAACACGAAAGGGCTCCGTGGACCCCAAATCAACTCGAGATGAGAGATTAGTCCCTGGCTTCAACTCAATAGGAATACGAACTTTCCACAAGCCCCTCAAGAGAAGGCTTGTCTCAGCTACAGGTATGTGAGAGGGACCCTGAGTTTGTGGCCTCAAGTGGAATGGACACCGAGATGCTCTGACTCGAAGTAAGCCCGGATATCCCTGCAGTGAATTGAATGCAGGCTCATCTTGCATCTCCCAAGACGAAGGGATGTCTGAATCCCCTGTGCAGAACACAGAGAAAGACCTAGTCCTCAGCCTCAATGCGACCGGAGGCCTCACATCCTTTGAAAACTCGAGAGGTCCGCGGAGATCAATGCTTCCAAAGGAGACGATGCCTGACTCCTCTTGAAAATGGATAGGAGTCCCAGGATCCCAGTGGCACGTGGAAAGGGACCCTGGGTCTCCCGCCTCACGTGGAGACGCGTCCCAATTGCCATGGCAAGACTCGAGGAGAATCCCGAGGTGTCCCTCGCACCTAGGCAGGAGTCCTGACGTCGCTGAACAAAGCCGTGTCTGGAAGGACCCTCCCCGTCGTAACTCGAGAATATACCCCAGGTTCCGGCCGCAACTCGAGAAAAACCATGAGATTTCCCCCACGCCGCGAGTTGAGGCCCGATTCCCCTGCACTGCGTGCAGAGCAATTCCGTGTTCCACTTCAAACGTGAAAGGAGCCTTGATTTCCTTGATGGCACTCCAGAGAAAACCCAAGATCACTGTCTCAAGTCTAGAGGGATCCTGAGGTCACTGGAGCAACACGAAAGGGCTCCGTGGACCCCAAATCAACTCGAGATGAGAGCTTAGTCCCTGGCTTAGACTCAAGAGGAATACCAACTTTCCACAAGCAGCTCAAGAGGAGGCTTCTCTCAGCTACAGGTAAGTGAGAGGGACCCTGAGTTTGTGGCCTCAAGTGCAATGGACACCGAGATGCTCTGATTCGAAGTAAGGCTGGATATCTCTGCAGTGAATTGAATGCAGGCTCGTCTTGCATCTCCCAAGACGAAGGGATGTCTGAATCCCCTGTGGAGACCACAGAGAAAGACCTAGTCCTCCGCCTCATCGTGAACGGAGGCCTCACATCCTTTGAAAACTCGAGAGGTCTACAGAGATCAATGCTTCCAAAGGAGACGATGCCTGACTCCTCTTGAAAATGGATAGGAGTCCCAGGATCCCTGTGGCACGTGGAAAGGGACCGTGGGTCTCACGCCTCACGTGGAGACGCGTCCCAATTGCCATGCCAAGACTCGAGGAGAATCCCGAGGTGTCCCTCGCACCTAGGCAGGAGTCCTGACGTCCCTGAACAAACACGTGTCTGGAAGGGCCCTCCCCGTCGTAACTCGAGAATATACCCCAGGTTCCGGCCGCAACTCGAGAAAAACCATGAGACTTCCCCATCGCCGCGAGATGAGGACAGATTCCCCTGCCCTGCGTGCAGAGCAATTCCGTATTCCACATCAAAAATGAAAGGAGCCTTGATTTCCTTGATGGCACTCCAGAGAAAACCCAAGATCACTGTCTCAAGTCTAGAGGGATCCTTAGGTCACTGGAGCAACACGAAAGGGCTCCGTGGACCCCAAATTAACTCGAGATGAGAGCGTAGTCCCTGGCTTCAAATCGAGAGGAATACCAACTTTCCACAAGCACCTCAAGAGGAGGCTTCTCTCAGCTAATGGTATGTGAGAGGGACCCTGAGTTTGTCACCTCAAGTGGAATGGACACCGAGATTCTCTGACTCAAAGTAAGGCCAGATATCCCTGCAGTGAATTGAATGCAGGCTCGTCTTGCATCTCCCAAGACGAAGGGATGTCTGAATACCCTGTGGATACCACAGAGAAAGACCTAGTCCTCTGCCTCATCGTGACCGGAGGCCTCACATCCTTGGAAAACTCGAGAGGTCCGCGGAGATCAATACTTCCGAAGGAGACGATGCCTGACTCCTCTTGAAAATGGATAGAAGTCCCAGGATCCCTGTGGCACGTGGAAAGGGACACTGGGTCTCCCGCCTCACGTGGAGACGCGTCCCAATTGCCATGTCAAGACTCGAGGAGAATCCCGAGGTGTCCCTCGCACCTAGGCAGGAGTCCTGACGTCGCTGAACAAACACGTGTCTGGAAGGGCCCTCCCCGTCGTAACTCGAGAATATACCCCAGGTTCCGGCCGCAACTCGAGAAAAACCATGAGATTTCCCCCTCGCCGCGAGTTGAGGCCCGATTCCCCTGCACTGCGTGCAGACCAATTCCGTGTTCCACATCAAACTTGAAAGGAGCCTTGATTTCCTTGATGGCACTCCAGAGAAAACCCAAGATCACTGTCTCAAGTCTAGAGGGATCCTGAGGTCACTGGAGCAACAGGAAAGGGCTCCATATAACCCAAATCAACTCGAGATGAGAGCTTAGTCCCTGGCTTCAACTCAAGTGGAATACCAACTTTAAACAAGCACCTCAAGAGGAGGCTTCTCTCAGCTACAGGTATGTGAGAGGGAACCTGAGTTTGTCGCCTCAGGTGGAATGGACACCGAGATGCTCTGACTCAAAGTAAGGCCAGATATCCCTGCAGTGAATTGAATGCAGGCTCGTCTTGCATCTCCCAAGACGAACGGATGTCTGAATCCCCTGTGGAGACCACAGAGAAAGACATAGTCCTCCGCCTCATCGCGACTGGAGGCCTCACATCCTTTGAAAACTCTAGAGGTCCGCAGAGATCAATGCTTCCAAAGGAGACGATGCCTGACGCCTCTTGAAAATTAATAGGAGTCCCAGGATCCCTGTGGCACGTGGAATGGGACCCTGGGTCTCGCGCCTCACGTGGAGACGCCTCCCAATTGCCATGCCAAGACTTGAGGAGAATCCCGAGGTGTCCCTCGCACCTAGGCAGGAGTCCTGACGTCGCTGAACAAACACGTGTCTGGAAGGGCCCTCCCCGTCTTAACTCGAGAATATACCCCAGGTTCCGGCCGCAACTCGAGGAAAACCATGAGACTTCCCCCTCGCCGCGAAATGAGCCCCGATTCATCTGCAATGCGTACAGAGCAATTCCGTGTTCCACATCAAACGTGAAAGGAGCCTTGATTTCCTTGATGGCACTCCAGAGAAAACCCAAGATCACTGTCTCAAGTCTAGAGGGATCCTGAGGTCACTGGAGCAACACGAAAGGGCTCCGTGGACCCCAAATCAACTCTAGATGAGAGATTAGTCCCTGGCTTCAACTCAAGAGGAATACGAACTTTCCACAAGAACCTCAAGAGGAGGCTTCTCTCAGCTACAGGTATGTGAGAGGGACCCTGAGTTGTGGCCTCAAGTGGAATGGACACCGAGATGCTCTGACTCGAAGTAAGGCCGGATATCCCTGCAGTGAATTGAATGCAGGCTCGTCTTGCATCTCCCAAGACGAAGGGATGTCTGAATCCCCTGTGGAGACCACAGAGAAAGACCTAATTTTCCGCCTCATCGCGACCGGTGGCCTCACATTCTTTGAAAACTCGAGAGGTCCGCGGAGATCAATGCTTCCAAAGGAGACGATGCCTGACTCCTCTTGAAAATGGATAGGAGTCCCAGGATCCCTGTGGCACGTGGAAAGGGACCCTGGTTCTCCCGCCTCACGTGGAGACGCGTCCAAATTGCCATGCCAAGACTCGAGGAGAATCCCGAGGTGTCCCTCGCACCTAGGCAGGAGTCCTCACGTCGCTGAACAAACACGTGTCTGGAAGGGCCCTCCCCGTCGTAACTCGAGAATATACCCCAGGTTCCGGCCGCAACTCGACAAAAACCATGAGACTTCCCCCTCCCCGCGAGATGAGGCCCGATTCCCCTGCACTGCCTGCAGAGGAATTCCGTGTTCCACATCAAACGTGAAAGGAGCCTTGATTTCCTTAATGGCACTCCAGAGAAAACCCAAGATCACTGTCTCAAGTCTAGAGGGATCCTGAGGTCACTGGAGCAAAACGAAAGGGCTCCGTGGACCCCAAATCAACTCGAGATGAGAGCTTAGTCCCTCGCTTCGACTCAAGAGGAATACAAAATTCCACAAGCACCTCAAGAGGAGGCTTCTCTCAGCTACAGGTATGTCAGAGGGACCCTGAGTTTGTGGCCTCAAGTGGAATGGACACCGAGATGCTCTGACTTGAAGTAAGGCCGGATATCCCTGCAGTGATTTGAATGCAGGCTCGTCTTGCATCTCCCAAGACAAAGGGTTGTCTGAATCCCCTGTGGAGCCCACAGAGAAAGACCTAGTCCTCCGCCTCAACGCGACCGGAGGCCTCACATCCTCTGAAAACTCGAGAGGTCCGCGGAGATCAATGCTTCCAAAGGAGACGATGCCTGACTCCTCTTGAAAATGGATAGGAGTCCCAGGATCCCTGTGGCATGTGGAAAGGGACCCTGGGTCTCCCGCCTCACGTGGAGACGCGTCCCAATTGCCATGCCAAGACTCGAGGAGAATCCCGAGGTGTCCCTCGCACCTAGGCAGGAGTCCTGACGTCCCTGAACAAACACGTGTCTGGAAGGGCCCTCCCCGTCGTAACTCGAGAATATACCCCAGGTTCCGGCCGCAACTCGAGAAAAACCATGAGATTTCCCGCTCGCCGCGAGATGAGGCCCGATTCCCCTGCACTGCATTCAGAGCAATTCCGTGTTCCACTTCAAACGTGAAAGGAGCCTTGATTTCCTTGATGGCACCCCAGAGAAAACCCAAGATCACTGTCTCAAGTCTAGAGGGATCCTGAGGTCACTGGAGCAAGACGAAAGTGCTCCGTGGACTCCAAATCAACTCGAGGTGAGAGCTTAGTCCCTGGCTTCGACTCAAGAGGAATACCAACTTTCCACAAGCACCTCAAGAGGAGGCTTCTCTCAGCTACAGGTATGTGAGAGGGACCCTGAGTTTGTGGCCTCAAGTGGAATGGACACCGAGATGCTCTGACTCGAAGTAAGGCCGAATATCCCTGCAGTGAATTGAATGCAGGCTCGTCTTGCATCTCCCAAGACGAAGGGTTGTCTGAATCCCCTGTGGAGACCACAGAGAAAGACCTCGTTCTCCGCCTCATCGAGACCAGAGGCCTCACATCCTTTGAAAACTCGAGAGGTCGGCGGTGATCAATGCTTCCAAAGGAGAAGATGCCTGACTCTTCTTGAAAATGGATAGGGGTCCCAGGATCCCTGTGGCACGTGGAAAGGGACCCTGGGTCTCCCGCCTCACGTGGAGACGCGTCCCAATTGCCATGCCAAGACTCGAGGAGAATCCCGAGTTGTCCCTCGCACCTAGGCAGGAGTCCTGACGTCGCTGAACAAACACGTGTCTGGAAGGGCCCTCCCCGTCATAACTCGAGAATATACCCCAGGTTACGGCCGCAACTCGGGAAACACCATGAGACTTCCCCCTCGCCGCTGGATGAGGCCCGATTCCCCTGCACTGCGTGCAGAGCAATTCCGTGTTCCACATCAAACGTGAAAGGATCCTTGATTTCCTTGATGGCACTCCAGAGAAAACCCAAGATCACTGTCTCAAGTCTAGAGGGATCCTGAGGTCACTGGAGCAACACGAAAGGGCTCCGTGGACCCCAAATCAACTCGAGATGAGAGCTTAGTCCCTGGCTTTGACTCAAGAGGAATACCAACTTTCCACAAGCACCTCAAGAGGAGGCTTCTCGCACCTACAGGTAGGTGAGAGGGACCCTGAGTTTGTGGCCTCAAGTGGAATGGACACCGAGATGCTCTGACTCGAAGTAAGGCCGGATATCCCTGCAGTGAAGTGAATGCAGGCTCCTCTTGCATCTCCCAAGATGAAGGGATGTCTGAATCCCCTGTGGAGGCCACAGAGAAAGACCTAGTCCTCCGCCTCATCGCGACCGGAGGCCTCACATCCTTTGAAAACTGAGAGGTCCGCGGAGATCAATGCTTCCAAAGGAGACGATGCCTGACTCCTCTTGAAAATGGATAGGAGTCCCAGGATCCCTGTGGCACGTGGAAAGGGACCCTGGGTCTCCCGCCTCATGTGGAGACGCATCCCCATTGCCATGCCAAGACTCGAGGAGAATCCCGAGGTGTCCCTCGCACCTAGGCAGGAGTCCTCACGTCGCTGAACAAACAAGTGTCTGGAAGGGCCCTCCCCGTCGTAACTCGAGAATATACCCCAGGTTCCGGCCGCAACTCGAGAAAAACCATGAGAATTCCCCCTCACCGCGAGATGAGGCCTGATTCCCCTGCACTGCGTGCAGAGCAATTCCTGAGCAGCGCAGACGGAGAGAGCAGCGCCAGCCCCTCCCCACAGCGCCAGCCCGTCCCCGCAGCACAAGCCCCTCCCCCCGGAGCGACGTAACTAGCTACCTGAATAAGAGTCCACCTCCGCCCGCCTGTGTCATGGCGGAAATGAGGCTCTGAAGAGACCGGCAAACAGAAGCCAAATAAACAAAGGGAACCGCTTCAGAAGGGACTGGTGCAACAGTTTAAAATCCCTCTAGGAAACATTGACTACACCGGAGGAGCCTGTAGGTATCGAGAAGCGTAAGCTGGAACGAGGAGCTATCTGAAACTGAGCCGAACCCACACTGACCGCAACAGCTCCAGAGAAACTCCTAGATATAATTTTACTTTTTTCTCTTTTTTTAATTTTTTTTCTATTATTCTTTTTTCTTTTTTATTTTTTCTCTTTTATTTTCCTTTAAAATCCCCTATTACTCCCCCATTACTCCTTAACTTTCATTTCCATAGACTTTTACGATTTTTTAATTAGGGGGAAAAAAAAGTTTTTTTTTTCCTTTTTTTTTTCTTTTTTTTCTTTTTTTTTTCTTTTTCTTTCTTTTTTTTCCTTTTTTTCTTTCCTTTTTCTCTTCTATTTTCTATTTTTCTTTTTCTCTTATTTCTTTTAAATTCCTCTAGTACTCCTCTACTACTCCTTAATTTTCATTTTCAATGCACTATAACCTTACAAAAAAAAAAAAAAGAAGAGAAGCCCTATTTTTAAACTGAAGATTATTCTCTCCCAATCTTGACTCTCTGTTTTCTACCTCAGAACACCTCTATTTCCTCCTTTCCCCTTCTCTTCCCAATCCAATTCTGTGAATCTTTGTAGGTGACTGTGCTACGGAGAACACTCTGGGAACAGACAGCTGTGTAGATCTGTCTCTCTCCTCTTGAGTCCCCCTTTTTCTCCTCCTGTTCATCTCTATCTCCCTCCTCCCTCTCCTCTTCTTCATGTGACTCTGTGAACCTCTCTGGGTGTCCCTAACGGGGGAGAATCTTTTAGCCATTAACCTAGAAGTTTTCTTATCAGGGCTGCATAGTTGGAGAAGTCCTGAGACTACAGGAAGAATAAAACTGAAATCCAGAGGCAGGAGACTTAAGCCCAAAACCTGAGAACACCAGAAAACTCCTGACTACAAGGAACTTTAAGTGATAAGTGACTGTCCAAAAGCCTCCATACCTACACTGAAACCAACTACCACACAAGAGCCAATAAGTTTTAGAGCAAGACATACCACGCAAATTCTCCAGCAACGCAGGAACATAGCCCTGAACATCAACATACAGGCTGCCCAAGGTCACACCTAACACATAGACCCATCTCAAAACTCATTACTGGGCACTCCATTGCTTTCCAAAGAGAAGAAATCAAGTTCCACACACCAGAACACTGATGCAAGCTTCCCTAACCAGGAAACCTTGACAAGCCAATCGTCTAACCCCATCCACTGGGTTAATCCTCCACAACAAAAAGGAACCACAGACCTCCAGAATACAGAAAGCCCACTCCAGATACAGCAATCTAAACAAGATGAAAAGGCAAAGAAATACCCAACAGGTAAAGGAACATGAAAAATGCCCACCAAGTCAAACAAAAGAGGAGGAGATAGGGAATCTACCTGAAAAAGAATTTAGAATAATGATAATAAAAATGATCCAAAATCTTGAAAACAAAATGGAGTTACAGATAAATAGCCTGGAAACAAAGATTGAAAAGATTCAAGAACTGTTTAATAAAGACCTAGAAGAAATAAAAAAGAGTCAATTACAAATGAATAATGCAATGAATGAGATAAAAAACACTTTGGAGGGAACCAAGAGTAGAATAACGGAGGCAGAAGATAGGATAAGTGAGGTAGAAGATAAAATGGTGGAAATAAATGAAGCAGAGAGGAAAAAAGAAAAAAGGATCAAAAGAAATGAGGACAACCTCAGGGACCTCTGGGACACTGTGAAACGCCCCAACATTCGAATCATAGGAGTTCCAGAAGAAGAAGACAAAAAGAAGGGCCATGAGAAAATACTCGAGGAGATAATAGCTGAAAACTTCCCTAAAATGGGGAAGGAAATAGCCACCCAAATCCAAGAAACCCAGAGAGTCCCAAACAGGATAAACCCAAGGCGAAACACCCCAAGACACATATTAATCAAATTAACAAAGATCAAACACAAAGAACAAATATTAAAAGCAGCAAGGGAAAAACAACAAATAACACACAAAGGGATTCCCATAAGGATAACAGCTGATCTATCAATAGAAACCCTCCAGGCCAGAAGGGAATGGCAGGACGTACTGAAAGTAATGAAAGAGAATAACCTACAACCTAGATTACTGTATCCAGCAAGGATCTCATTCAGATATGAAGGAGAATTCAAAAGCTTTACAGATAAGCAAAAGCTGAGAGAATTCAGCACCACCAAACCAGCTCTTCAACAAATGCTAAAGGATCTTCTCTAGACAGGAAATGCAGAAAGGTTTTATAAATGTGAACCCAAAACAACAAAGTAAATGGCAACGGGAACACACCTATCAATAATTACCCTAAATGTAAATGGGTTGAATGCCCCAACCAAAAGACAAAGATTGGCTGAATGGATACAAAAACAAGACCCCTATATATGCTGTCTACAAGAGACCCACCTCAAAACAAGAGACACATACAGACTAAAAGTGAAGGGCTGGAAAAAAATATTTCATGCAAACGGAGACCAAAAGAAAGCAGGAGTCGCAATACTCATGTCAGATAAAATAGACTTTCAAATAAAGGAAGTGAAAAGAGACAAAGAAGGACACTACATAATGATCAAAGGATCAATCAAAAAAGAAGATATAACAATTATAAATATATATGCACCCAACATAGGAGCACCGCAATATGTACGGCAAACGCTAACAAGTATGAAAGAGGAAATTAATAGTAACACAATAATAGTGGGAGACTTTAATACCCCACTCACAACTATGGATAGATCAACTAAACAGAAAATTAACAAGGAAACACAAACCTTAAATGACACAATGGACCAGCTAGACCTAATTGATATCTATAGGACATTTCACCCCAAAACAATCAACTTCACCTTTTTCTCAAGTGCACACGGAACATTCTCCAGAATAGATCACATCCTGGGCCATAAATCTGGTCTTGGAAAATTCAAAAAAATTGAAATCATTCCAGTTATCTTTTCTGACCACAGTGCAGTAAGATTAGATCTCAATTACAGGGAAAAAATTGTTAAAACTTCAAACATATGGAGGCTAAATAACACGCTTCTGAATAACCAACAAATCATAGAAGAAATCAAAAAAGAAATCAAAATATGTATAGAAATGAATGAAAATGAAAACACAACAACCCAAAACCTATGGGACACTGTAAAAGCAGTGCTAAGGGGAAGGTTCATAGCATTACAGGCTTACATCAAGAAACAGGAAAAAAACCAATTAAATAACCTAACTCTACACCTAAAGCAATTAGAGAAGGAAGAAATGAAGAACCCCAGAGTTAGCAGAAGGAAAGAAATCTTAAAAATCAGGGCAGAAATAAATGCAAAAGAAACTAAAGAGACCATAGCAAAAATCAACAAAGCTAAAAGCTGGTTTTTTGAGAAAATAAACAAAATTGACAAACCATTAGCAAGACTCATTAAGAAACAAAGAGAGAAAAACCAAATTAACAAAATTAGAAATGAAAATGGAGAGATCACAACAGACAACACTGAAATACAAAGGATCATAAGAGACTACTACCAGCAGCTCTATGCCAATAAAATGGACAACTTGGATGAAATGGACAAATTCTTAGAAAAGTATAACTTTCCAAAACTGAACCAGGAAGAAATAGAAGATCTTAACAGACCCATCACAAGCAAGGAAATCGAAACTGTCATCAAAAATCTTCCAGCAAACAAAAGCCCAGGACCAGATGGCTTCACAGCTGAATTCTACCAAAAATTTAGAGAAGAGCTAACACCTATCTTACTCAAACTCTTCCAGAAAATTGCAGAAGAAGGTAAGCTTCCAAACTCATTCTATGAGGCCACCATCACCCTAATTCCAAAACCAGACAAAGATGCCACAAAAAAAGAAAACTACAGGCCAATATCACTGATGAACATAGATGCAAAAATCCTTAACAAAATTCTAGCAAACAGAATCCAACAACATATTAAAAAAATCATACACCATGACCAAGTGGGCTTTATCCCAGGAATGCAAGGATTCTTTAATATCCGCAAATCAATCAATGTAATACACCACATTAACAAATTGAAAGATAAAAACCATATGATTATCTCAATAGATGCAGAGAAAGCCTTTGACAAAATTCAACACTCATTTATGATTAAAACTCTCCAAAAAGCAGGAATAGAAGGAACATACCTCAACATAATAAAAGCTATATATGACAAACCCACAGCAAGCATCACCCTCAATGGTGAAATATTGAAGGCATTTCCCCTGAAATCAGGAACAAGACAAGGGTGCCCACTCTCACCACTACTATTCAACATAGTGTTGGAAGTGCTGGCCACAGCAATCAGAGCAGAAAAAGAAGTAAAAGGAATCCAGATAGGAAAAGAAGAAGTAAAACTCTCACTGTTTGCAGATGACATGATCCTCTACATAGAAAACCCTAAAGATTCTACCAGAAAATTACTAGAGCTAATCAATGAATATAGTAAAGTTGCAGGATATAAAATTAACACACAGAAATCCCTTGCATTCCTATATACTAACAATGAAAAAACAGACAGAGAAATTAAGGAAACAATACCATTCACCATTGCAACAAAAAGAATAAAATACTTAGGAGTATATCTACCTAAAGAAACAAAGGACCTATACATAGAAAACTATAAAACACTGATGAAAGAAATCAAAGAGGACACAAACAGATGGAGAAACATACCGTGTTCATGGATTGGAAGAATTAATATTGTCAAAATGGCTATTCTACCCAAAGCAGTCTATAGATTCAATGCAATCCCTATCAAGCTACCAACGGTATTTTTCACAGAACTAGACCAAAGAATTTCACAATTTGTATGGAAATACAAAAAACCTCGAATAGCCAAAGTAATCTTGAGAAAGAAGAATGGAACTGGAGGAATCAACCTGCCTGACTTCAGACTCTACTACAAAGCCACAGTCATCAAGACAGTATGGTACTGGCACAAAGACAGAAATATAGATCAATGGAACAGAATAGAAAGCCCAGAGATAAATCCACGAACCTATGGACACCTTATCTTTGACAAAGGAGGCAAGGATATACAATGGAAAAAAGACAACCTCTTTAACAAGTGGTGCTGGGAAAACTGGTCAACCACTTGTAAAAGAATGAAACTAGAACACTTTCTAACACCATACACAAAAATAAACTCAAAATGGATTAAAGATCTAAATGTAAGACCAGAAACTATAAAACTCCTAGAGGAGAACATAGGCAAAACACTCTCCGACATAAATCAAAGCAAGATCCTCTATGACCCACCTCCCAGAATATTGGAAATAAAAGCAAAACTAAACAAATGGGACCTAATGAAACTTAAAAGCTTTTGCACTACAAAGGAAACTATAAGTAAGATGAAAAGACAGCCCTCAGATTGGGAGAAAATAATAGCAAATGAAGAAACAGACAAAGGACTAATCTCAAAAATATACAAGCAACTCCTGCAGCTCAATTCCAGAAAAATAAATGACCCAATCAAAAAATGGGCCAAAGAACTAAACAGACATTTCTCCAAGGAAGACATACAGATGGCTAACAAACATATGAAAAGATGCTCAACATCACTCATTATTAGAGAAATGCAAATCAAAACCACAATGAGGTACCATTACACGCCAGTCAGGATGGCTGCTATCCAAAAGTCTACAAGCAATAAATGCTGGAGAGGGTGTGGAGAAAAGGGAACCCTCTTACACTGTTGGTGGGAATGCAAACTAGTACAGCCGCTATGGAAAACAGTGTGGAGATTTCTTAAAAAACTGGACATAGAACTGCCATATGACCCAGCAAACCCACTTCTGGGCATACACACTGAGGAAACCAGATCTGAAAGAGACACGTGCACCCCAATGTTCATTGCAGCACTGTTTATAATAGCCAGGACATGGAAGCAACCTAGATGCCCATCAGCAGATGAATGGATAAGGAAGCTGTGGTACATATATACCATGGAATATTACTCAGCCATTAAAAAGAATTCATTTGAACCAGTCCTAATGAGATGGATGAAGCTGGAGCCCCTTATACAGAGTGAAGTAAGCCAGAAAGATAAAGAACATTACAGCATACTGACACATGTATATGGAATTTAGAAAGGTGATAACGATAACCCTATATGCAGAACAGAAAAAGAGACACAGAAATACAGAACAGACTTTTGAACTTTGAGGGAGAATGTGAGGGTGGGATATTTCAAAAGAACAGCATGTATACTATCTATGGTGAAACAGATCACCAGCCCAGGTGGGATGCACGAGACAAGTGCTCCGGCCTGGTGCACTGGGAAGACCCAGAGGAATCGGGTGGAGAGGGAGGTTGGAGGGGGGATCGGGATTGGGAATACATGTAAATCCATGGCTGATTCATATCAATGTATGACAAAACCCACTGGAAAAAAAAAATAATAATAATAAAAATTAAAAAAAATAATAATAAAAAAAAAAAAGAAAATGGATAGGAGTCCCAGGATCCCTGTGGCACGTGGAAAGGGACCCTGGATCTCCCACCTCACATGTAGACGCCTCCCAATTGCCATGCCAAGACTCGAGGAGAATCCCGAGGTGTCCCTCGCACCTAGGCATGGGTCCAGACGTCGCTGAACAAACACGTGTCTGGAAGGGCCCTCCCGGTCGTAACTCGAGAATATACCACAGGTTCCGGCCGCAACTCGAGAAAAACCATGAGATTCCCCCTCGCCGCGAGATGAGGCCCGATTCCCCTGCACTGCGTGCAGAGCAATTCCGTGTTCCCCATCAAACTTGATAGGAGCCTTGATTTCCTTGATGGCACTCCAGAGAAAACCCAAGATCACTGTCTCAAGTCTAGAGGGATCCTGAGGTCACTGGAACAACACGAAAGGGCTCCGGGGACCCGAAATCAACTCGAGATGAGAGCTTATTCCCTGGCTTCGACTCAAGAGGAATACCAAGTTTCCACAAGCACCTCAAGAGGAGGCTTCTCTCAGCTACAGGTATGTGAGAGGGACTCTGAGATTGTGGCCTCAAGTGGAAAGGACACCGAGATGCTGTGACTCGAAGTAAGGCCGGATATCCCTGCAGTGAATTGAATGCAGGCTCGTCTTGCATCTCCCAAGACGAAGGGATGTCTGAATCCCCTGTGGAGACCTCAGAGAATGTCCTAGTCCTCTGCCTCAACGCGACAGGAGGCCTCACATCCTTTGAAAACTCGAGATGTCTGCGGAGATCAATGCTTCCAAAGGAGACGATGCCTGACTCCTCTTGAAAATGGATAGGAGTCCCAGGATCCCTGTGGCACGTGGAAAGGGACCCTGGGTCTCCCGCCTCACATGGAGACGTGTCCCAATTGCCATGCAAAGAATCGAGGAGTATCCCGAGGTGTCCCTCGCACCTAGGGAGAAGTCCTGACGTCGCTGAACAAACACGTGTCTGGAAGGGCCCTCCCCGTCGTAACTCGAGAATATACCCCAGGTTTCGTCCTCAACTTGAGAAAAACCATGAGACATCCCTCTTGCCGCGAGATGAGGCCCGATTCCCCTGCACTGCGTGCAGAGCAATTCCGTGTTCCACATCAAACTTGATAGGAGCCTTGATTTCCTTGATGGCACTCCAGAGAAAACCCAAGATCACTGTCTCAAGTCTAGAGGGATCCTGAGGTCACTGGAGCAACACGAAAGGGCTCCGTGGACCCCAAATCAACTCGAGATGAGAGCTTAGTCCCTGGCTTCGACTCAAGAGGAATACCAACTTTCCACAAGCACCTCAAGAGGAGGCTTCTCTCAGCTACAGGTATGTGAGAGGGACCCTGAGTTTGTGGCCTCAAGTGGAATGGACACCGAGATGCTCTGACTCGAAGTAAGGCCGGATATCCCTGCAGTGAATTGAATGCAGGCTCGTCTTGCATCTCCCAAGACGAAGGGATGTCTGAATCCCGTGTGGAGACCGCAGAGAAAGACCGAGTTCTCCGCCTCATCGCGACCGGAGGCCTCACATCCTTTGAAAACTCGAGAGGTCCGCGGAGATCAATGGTTCCAAAGGAGACGATGCCTGACTCCTCTTGAAAATGGAAAGGAGTCCCAGGATCCCCGTGGCACGTGGAAAGGGACCTTGGGTCTCCCGCCTCACGTGGAGACGCGTCCCAATTGCCATGCCAAGACTCGAGGAGAATCCCGAGGTGTCCCTCGCACCTAGGCAGGAGTCCTGACGTTGCTGAACAAACCTGTGTCTGGAAGGGCCCTCTCCGTCGTTACTCGAGAATATACCCCAGGTTCCGGCCGCAACTCGAGAAAAACCATGAGACTTCCCCCTCCCCGCAGGATGAGGCCCGATTCCCCTGCACCTCGTGCAGACCAATTCCGTGTTC
Source organism: Dama dama (assembly GCF_033118175.1). Taxonomy (NCBI): domain Eukaryota; kingdom Metazoa; phylum Chordata; class Mammalia; order Artiodactyla; family Cervidae; genus Dama; species Dama dama. The sequence continues at coordinate 3,754,132 of NC_083697.1, read as the reverse complement.
CACATCAAACGTGAAAGGAGCCTTGATTTCCTTAATGGCACTCCAGAGAAAACCCAAGATCACTGTCTCAAGTCTAGAGGGATCCTGAGGTCACTGTAGCAACACGAAAGGGCTCCGTGGACCCCAAATCAACTCGAGATGAGAGCTTAGTCCCTGGCTTAGACTCAAGAGGAATACCAACTTTCCACAAGCACCTCAGGAGGAGGCTTCTGTCAGCTACAGGTATGTGAGAGGAACCCTGAGTTTGTGGCCTCAAGTGCAATGGACACCGAGATGCTCTGACTCGAATTAAGGCCGGATATCCCTGCAGTGAATTGAAAGCAGGCTCGTCTTGCATCTCCCAAGACGAAGGGATGTCTGAATCCCCTGTGGAGACCACAGAGAAAGACCTAGTCCTCCGCCTAAACGTGACCGGAGGCCTCACATCCTTTGAAAACTCGAGAATTCTGCGGAGATCAAAGCTTCCAAAGGAGACGATGCCTGACTCCTCTTGAAAATGGATAGGAGTCCCAGGATACCGTGGCAGGGGGAAAGGGACCCTGGGTCTCCCGCCTCACGTGGAGACGCGTCCCAATTGCCATGCCAAGACTCGAGGAGAATCCCGAGGTGTCCCTCGCACCTAGGCAGGAGTCCTCACGTCGCTGAACAAACCTGTGTCTGGAAGGGCCCTCCCCGTCGTAACTCGAGAATATACCCCAGGTTCCGGCCGCAACTCGAGAAAAACCATGAGACTTCCCCATCCCCGCGAGATGAGGCCCGATTCGCCTGCACTGCGTGCAGACCAATTCCGTGTTCCACATCAAACGTGAAAGGAGCCTTGATTTCCTTAATTGCACTCCAGAGAACACCCAAGATCACTGTTTCAAGTCTAGAGGGATCCTCAGGTCACTGTAGCAACACGAAAGGCTCCGTGGACCCCAAATCAACTCGAGATGAGAGCTTAGTCCCTGGCTTCGACTCAAGAGGAATACCAACTTTCCACAAGCATCTCAAGAGGAGGCTTCTCTCAGCTACAGGTATGTGAGAGAGACCCTGACTTAGTGGCCTCAAGTGGAATGGACACCGAGATGCTCTGACGCGAAGTAAGGCCGGATATCCCTGCAGTGAATTGAATGCAGGCTCGTCTTGCATCTCCGAAGACGAAGGGATGTCTGAATCCCCTGTGGAGACCACAGAGAAAGACCTAATTTTCCGCCTCATCGCGACCAGAGGCCTCACATCCTTTGAAAATTCGAGAGGTCCGCGGAGATCAATGCTTCCAAAGGAGACGATGCCTGACTCCTCTTGAAAATGGATAGGAGTCCCAGCATCCCTGTGGCACGTGGAAAGGTACCCTGGGTCTCCCGCCTCAGGTGGAGACGCGTCCCCATTGCCATGCCAAGTCTCGAGGAGAATCCCGAGGTGTCCCTCGCACCTAGGCAGGAGTCCTGACGTCGCTGAACAAACACGTGTCTGGAAGGGCCCTCCCCGTCGTTACTCGAGAATATACCCCAGGTTCCGGCCGCAACTCGAGAAAAACCATGAGACTTCCCCCTCGCCGCTGGATGAGGCCCGATTCCCCTGCACTGCGTGCAGAGTAATTCCGTGTTCCACATGAAACGTGAAAGGAGCCTTGATTTCCTTGATGGCACTCCAGAGAAAACCCAAGATCACTGTCTAGAGTCTAGAGGGATCCTGAGGTCACTGGAGCAACACGAAAGGGCTCCGTGGACCCCAAATCACCTCGAGATGAGATCTTAGTCCCTGGCTTCCACTCAAGAGGAATATCAACTTTCCACAAGCACCTCAAGAGGAGGCTTCTCTCAGCTACAGGTATGTGAGTGGGCCCCTGAGTTTGTGGCCTCAAGTGGAATGGACACCGAGATGCTCTGACTCGAAGTAAGGCCGGATATCCCTGATGTGAATTGAATGCAGGCTCGTCTTGCATCTCGCAAGACGAAGGGATGTCTGAATCCCATGTGGAGACCACAGAGAAAGACCGAGTTCTCCGCCTGATCGCGACCGGAGGCCTCACATCCTTTGAAAACTCGAGAGGTCCGCGGAGATCAATGCTTCCAAAGGAGACGATGCCTGACTCCTCTTGAAAATGGATAGGAGTCCCAGGATCCCTGTGGCACGTGGAAAGGGACCCTGGGTCTCCCGCCTCACGTGGAGACGCGTCCCAATTGCCATGCCAAGACTCGAGAGAATCCCGAGTTGTCCCTCGCACCTAGGCAGGAGTCCTGACGTCGCTGAACAAACATGTGTCTGGAAGGGCCCTCCCCGTCGTAACTCGAGAATATACCCCAGGTTGCGGCCGCAACACGAGAAAAACCATGAGACTTCCCCATCGCCGCGAGATGAGGCCTGATTCCCCTGCCCTGCGTGCAGAGTAATTCCGTATTCCACATCAAAAATGAAAGGAGCCTTGATTTCCTTGATGGCACTCCAGAGAAAACCCAAGATCACTGTCTCAAGTCTAGAGGGATCCTGAGGTCACTGGAGCAACATGAAAGGGCTCCGTGGACCCCAAATCAACTCGAGATGATATCTTAGTCCCTGCCTTCAAATCGAGAGGAATACCAACTTTCCACAAGCACCTCAAGAGGAGGCTACTCTCAGCTAATGGTATGTGAGAGGGACCCTGAGTTTGTGGCCTCAAGTGGAATGGACACCGAGATGCTCTGACTCGAAGTAAGGCCGGATATCCCTGCAGCGAATTGAATGCAGGCTCGTCTTGCATCTCCCAAGACGAAGGGATGTCTGAATCCCCTGTGGAGACCACAGAGAAAGACCTAGTCCTCCGCCTCATCGTGACCGGAGGCCTCACATCCTTTGAAAACTCGAGAAGTCTGCGGAGATCAATACTTCCGAAGGAGACTATGCCTGACGCCTCTTCAAAATGGATAGGAGTCCCAGGATCCCTGTGGCACGTGGAAAGTGACACTGGGTCTCCCGCCTCATGTGGAGACGCCTCCCAATTGCCATGCCAAGACTTGAGGAGAATCCCGAGGTGTCCCTCGCACCTAGGCAGGAGTCCTGACGTCGCTGAACAAACACGTGTCTGGAAGGGCCCTCCCCGTCGTAACTCGAGAATATACCCCAGGTTCCGGCCGCAACTCGAGAAAAACCATGAGACTTCCCCCTCGCCGCGAGATGAGGCCCGATTCCCCTGCAATGCGTGCAGAGCAATTCCGTGTTCCACATCAAACGTGATAGGAGCCTTGATTTCCTTAATGGCACTCCATAGAAAACCCAAATCACTGGCTCAAGTCTAGAGGCATCCTGAGGTCACTGGAGCAACACGAAAGGGCTCCGTGGACCCCAAATCAACTCGAGATGAGAGCTAAGTATCTGGCTTCGACTCAAGAGGAATACCAACTTTCCACAAGCACCTCAAGAGGAGGCTTCTCTCAGCTACAGGTATGTGAGAGGGACCCTGAGTTTGTGGCCTCAAGTGGAATGGACACCGAGATGCTCTGACTCGAAGTAAGGCCGGATATCCCTGCAGCGAATTGAATGCAGGCTCGTCTTGCATCTCCCAAGACGAAGGGATGTCTGAATCCCCTGTGGAGACGACAGAGAAAGACCTAATCCTCTGCCTCATCGCGACCGGACGCCTCACATCCTTTGAAAATTCGAGAGGTATGCGGAGATCAATGCTTCCAAAGGAGACGATGCCTGACTCCTCTTGAAAATGGATAGGAGTCCCAGGATCCCTGTGGCACGTGGAAAGGGACCCTGGGTCTCCCGCCTCACGTGGAGACGCGTCCCAATTGCCATGCCAAGACTCGAGAAGAATCCCGAGGTGTCCCTCGCACCTAGGCAGGAGTCCTGACGTCGCTGAACAAACACGTGTCTGGAAGGGCCCTCCCCGTCGTAACTCGAGAATATACCCCAGGATCCGGCCGCAACTCGAGAAAAACCATGAGACTTCCCCATCGCCGCGAGAAGAGGCCCGATTCCCCTGCCCTGCGTGCAGAGCAATTCCGTATTCCACATCAAAAATGAAAGGAGCCTTGATTTCCTTAATGGCACTCCAGAGAAAACCCAAGATCACTGTCTCAAGTCTAGAGGGATCCTGAGGTCACTGGAGCAACACGAAAGGGCTCCGTGGACCCCAAATCAACTCGAGATGAGAGCATATTCCCTGGCTTCAAATGAGAGGAATACCAACTTTCCACAAGCACCTCAAGAGGAGGCTACTCTCAGCTAATGGTATGTGAGAGGGACCCTGAGTTTGTCGCCTCAAGTGGAGTGGACACCGAGATGCTCTAACTCGAAGTAAGGCCAGATATCCCTGCAGTGATTTGAATGCAGGCTCGTCTTCCATCTCCCAAGACGAAGGGTTGTCTGAATCCCCTGTGGAGACCACAGAGAAAGACCTAGTCCTCCACCTCATCGAGACGGGAGGCATCACATCCTTTGAAAACTCGAGAGGTCTGCGGAGATCAATACTTCCGAAGGAGACGATGCCTGACGCCTCTTGAAAATGGATAGGAGTCCCAGAATCCCTGTGGCACGTGGAAAGGGACCCTGGATCTCCCGCCTCACGTGGAGAAGCGTCCTAATTGCCATGCCAAGACTCGAGGAGAATCCCGAGGCGTCCCTCGCACCTAGGCAAGAGTCCTCACGTCGCTGAACAAACACGTGTCTTGAAGGGCCCTCCCCGTCGTAACTCGAGAATATACCCCAGGTTCCGGCCGCAACTCGAGAAAAACCATGAGACTTCCCCCTCGCCGCGAGATGAGGCCCGATTCCCCTGCAATGCGTGCAGAGCAATTCCGTGTTCCACATCAAACGTGATAGGAGCCTTGATTTCCTTGATGGCACTCCAGAGAAAACCCAAATCACTGGCTCAAGTCTAGAGGGATCCTGAGGTCACTATAGCAACACGAAAGGGCTCCGTGGACCCCAAATCAACTCGAGATGAGAGCTTAGTCCCTGGCTTCTACTCAAGAGGAATACCAACTTTCCACAAGCACCTCAAGAGGAGGCTTCTCTCAGCTACATGTATGTGAGAGGGACCCTGAGTTTGTGGCCTCAAGTGGAATGGACACCGAGATGCTCTGACTCGAAGTAAGGCCGGATATCCCTGCAGTGAATTGAATGCAGGCTCGTCTTGCATCTCCCAAGACGAAGGGATGTCTGAATCCCCTGTGGAGACCACAGAGAAAGACCTAATTTTCCGCCTCATCGCGACCGGTGGCCTCACATCCTTTGAAAATTCGAGAGGTCCGCGGAGATCAATGCTTCCAAAGGAGACGATGTCTGACTCCTCTTGAAAATGGATAGGAGTCCCAGGATCCCTGTGGCACGTGGAAAGGGACCCTGGATCTCCCGCCTCACGTGGAGACGCGTCCCAATTGCCATGCCAAGACTCGAGGAGAATCCTGAGGTGTCCCTCGCACCTAGGCAGGAGTCCTGACATCGCTGAACAAACACGTGTCTGGAAGCGCCCTCCCCGTCGTAACTCGAGAATATACCCCAGGTTCCGGCCACAACTCGAGAAAAACCATGAGACTTCCCCCTCGCCGCGAGATGAGGCCCTATTCCCATGCACTGCGTGCAGAGCAATTCCGTGTTCCACATCATACGTGAAAGGAGCCTTGATTTCCTTGATGGCACTCCAGAGAAAACCCAAGATCACTGTCTCAAGTCTAGAGGGATCCTGAGGTCACCGGAGCAACACGAAAGGGCTCCGTGGACCCCAAATCAACTCGAGATGAGAGATTAGTCCCTGGCTTCAACTCAAGAGGAATACGAACTTTCCACAAGCCCCTCAAGAGGAGGCTTCTCTCAGCTACAGGTATGTGAGAGGGACCCTGAGTTTGTGGCATCAAGTGGAATGAACACCGAGATGCTCTGACTCGAAATAAGGCCGGATATCCCTGCAGTGAATTGAAAGCAGGCTCATCTTGCATCTCCCAAGACGAAGGGATGTCTGAATCCGCTGTGCAGAACACAGAGAAAGAACTAGTCCTCCGCCTCAACGCGACCGGAGGCCTCACATCCTTTGAAAACTCGAGAGGTCTGCAGAGATCAATGCTTCCAAAGGAGACGATGCCTGACTCCTCTTGAAAATGGATAGGAGTCCCAGGATCACTGTGGCAAGTGGAAAGGGACCCTGGGTCTCCCGCCTCACGTGGAGACGCCTCCCAATTGCCATGCCAAGGCTCGAAGAGAATCCCGAGGTGTCCCTCGCACCTAGGCAGGGTCCTGACGTCGCTGAAAAAACACGTGTCTGGAAGGGCCCTCCCCGTCGTAACTCGAGAATATACCCAAGGTTCCGGCCGCAACTCGAGAAAAACCATGAGATTTCCCCCTCGCCGCGAGTTGAGGCCCGATTCCCCTGCACTGCATGCAGAGCAATTCCGTGTTCCACATCAAACGTGAAAGGAGCCTTGATTTCCTTGATGGCTCTCCAGAGAAAACCCAAGATCACTGTCTCAAGTCTAGAGGGATCCTGAGGTCACTGGAAAAACACGAAAGGGCTCCGTGGACCCCAAATCAACTCGAGATGAGAGCTTAGTCCCTGGATTCAAATCGAGAGGAATACCAACTATCCACAAGCACCTCAAGAGGAGGCTACTCTCAGCTAATGGTATGTGAGAGGGACCCTGTGTTTGTGGCCTCAAGTGGAATGGACACCGAGATGCTCTGACTCGAAATAAGGCCGGATATCCCTGCAGTGAATTGAATGCAGGCTCGTCTTGCATCTCCCAAGACGAAGGGATGTCTGAATCCCCTGTGGAGACGACAGAGAAAGACCTAGTCCTCTGCCTCATCGCGACCGGAGGCCACACATCCTTTGAAAATTCGAGAGGTCCGCGGAGATCAATGCTTCCAAAGGAGACGATGTCTGACTCCTCTTGAAAATGGATAGGAGTCCCAGGATCCCTGTGGCACGTGGAAAGGGACCCTGGGTCTCCCGCCTCACGTGGAGACGCGTCCCAATTGCCATGCCAAGACTCGAGGAGAATCCTGAGGTGTCCCTCGCACCTAAGCAGGAGTCCTGACGTCGCTGAACAAACACGTGTCTGGAAGGGCCCTCCCCGTCGTAACTCGAGAATATACCCCAGGTTCCGGCCGCAACTCTAGAAAAACCATGAGACTTCCCCCTCGCCGCGATATGAGGCCCGATTCCCCTGCCCTGCGTGCAGAGCAATTCCGTATTCCACATCAAAAATGAAAGGAGCCTTGATTTCCTTAATGGCACTCCAGAGAAAACCCAAGATCACTGTCTCAAGTCTAGAGGGATCCTGAGGTCACTGGAGCAACACGAAAGGGCTCCGTGGACCCCAAATCAACTCGAGATGAGAGCTTATTCCCTGGCTTCAAATCGAGAGGAATACCAACTTTCCACAAGCACCTCAAGAGGAGGCTACTCTCAGCTAATGGTATGTGAGAGGGACCCTGAGTTTGTCGCCTCAAGTGGAATGGACACCGAGATGCTCTAACTCGAAGTAAGGCCAGATATCCCTGCAGTGATTTGAATGCAGGCTCGTCTTCCATCTCCCAAGACGAAGGGTTGTCTGAATCCCCTGTGGAGACCACAGAGAAAGACCTAGTCCTCCACCTCATCGAGACGGGAGGCATCACATCCTTTGAAAACTCGAGAGGTCTGCGGAGATCAATACTTCCGAAGGAGACGATGCCTGACGCCTCTTGAAAATGGATAGGAGTCCCAGAATCCCTGTGGCACGTGGAAAGGGACCCTGGTTCTCCCACCTCACGTGGAGAAGCGTCCTAATTGCCATGCCAAGACTCGAGGAGAATCCCGAGGTGTCCCTCGCACCTAGGCAAGAGTCCTCACGTCACTGAACAAACACGTGTCTTGAAGGGCCCTCCCCGTCGTAACTCGAGAATATACCCCAGGTTCCGGCCGCAACTCGAGAAAAACCATGAGACTTCCCCCTCGCCGCGAGATGAGGCCCGATTCCCCTGCAATGCGTGCAGAGCAATTCCGTGTTCCACATCAAACGTGATAGGAGCCTTGATTTCCTTGATGGCACTCCAGAGAAAACCCAAATCACTGGCTCAAGTCTAGAGGGATCCTGAGGTCACTATAGCAACACGAAAGGGCTCCGTGGACCCCAAATCAACTCGAGATGAGAGCTTAGTCCCTGGCTTCTACTCAAGAGGAATACCAACTTTCCACAAGCACCTCAAGAGGAGGCTTCTCTCAGCTACAGGTATGTGAGAGGGACCCTGAGTTTGTGGTGTCAAGTGCAATGGACACCGAGATGCTCTGACTCGAAGTAAGGCCGGATATCCCTGCAGTGAATTGAATGCAGGCTCGTCTTGCATCTCCCAAGACGAAGGGATGTCTGAATCCCCTGTGGAGACCACAGAGAAAGCCCTAGTCCTCCACCTCATCGTGACCGGAGGCCTCACATCGTTTGAAAACTCGAGAGGTCTGCGGAGATCAATGCTTCCAAAGGAGACGATGCCTGACTCCTCTTGAAAATGGATAGGAGTCCCAGGATCCCTGTGGCACGTGGAAAGGGACACTGGGTCTCCCGCCTCACGTGGAGACGCGTCCTAATTGCCATGCCAAGACTCGAGGAGAATCCCGAGGTGTCCCTCGCACCTAGGCAGGAGTCCTGACGTCGCTGAACAAACACGTGTCTGGAAGGGCCCTCCCCGTCGTAACTCGAGAATATACCCCAGGTTCCGGCCGCAACTCGAGAAAAACCATGAGACTTCCCCATCGCCGCGAGATGAGGCCCAATTCCCCTGCCCTGCGTGCAGAGCAATTCCGTATTCCACATCAAAAATGAAAGGATCCTTGATTTCCTTGATGGCACTCCAGAGAAAACCCAAGATCACTGTCTCAAGTCTAGAGGGATCCTGAGGTCACTGGAGCAAAACGAAAGGGCTCCGTGGACCCCAAATCAACTCGAGATGAGAGCTTAGTCCCTGGCTTCGACTCAAGAGGAATACCAACTTTCCACAAGCACCTCAAGAGGAGGCTTCTCTCAGCTACAGGTATGTGAGAGGGACCCTGAGTTTGTGGCCTCAAGTGGAATGGACACCGCGATGCTCTGACTCGAAGTAAGGCCGGATATCCCTGCAGTGAATTGAATGCAGGCTCGTCTTGCATCTCCCAAGACGAGGGTTGTCTGAATCCCCTGTGGAGACCACAGAGAAAGACCTAGTTCTCCGCCTAATCGCGACCAGAGGCCTCACATCCTTTGAAAACTCGAGAGGTCCGCGGAGATCAATGCTTCCAAAGAACACGATGCCTGACTCCTCTTGAAAATGGATAGGAGTCCCAGGATCCCTGTGGCACGTGGAAAGGGACCCTGGGTCTCCTGCCTCACGTGGAGATGCATCCCAATTGCCATGCCAAGACTCGAGGAGAATCCCGAGGTGTCCCTCGCACCTAGGCAGGAGTCCTGACGTCGCTGAACAAACACGTGTCTGGAAGGGCCCTCCCCGTCGTAACTCGAGAATATACCCCAGGTTCGGTCAGCAACTCGAGAAAAACCATGAGACCTTCCCCTCGCCGCGAGATGAGGCCGATTCCCCTGCATTGAGTGAAGAGCAATTCCGTGTTCTACATCAAACGTGAAAGGAGCCTTGATTTCCTTGATGCCACTCCAGAGAAAACCCAAAGTCACTGTCTCAAGTCTAGAGGGATCCTGAGGCCACTGTAGCAACACGAAAGGGCTCCGTGGAACCCAAATCAACTCGAGATGAGAGCTTAGTCCCTGGCTTCGACTTAAGAGGAAAACCAACTTTCCACAAGCACCTCAAGAGGAGGCTTCTCTCAGCTACAGGTATGTGAGAGGGACCCTGAGTTTGCGGCCTCAAGTTGAATGGACACCGAGATGCTCTGACTCGAAGTAAGGCCGGATATCCCTGCAGTGAATTGAATGCAGGCTCGTCTTGCATCTCCCAAGACGAAGGGATGTCTGAATCCCCTGTGGAGACCGCAGAGAAAGACCTAGTCCTCCGCCTCAACGAGACAGGAGGCCTCACATCCTGTGAAAACTCAAGGGGTCCGCGGAGATCAATGCTTCCAAAGGAGACGATGCCTGACTCCTCTTGAAAATGGATAGGAGTCCCAGGATCCCTGTGGCACGTGGAAAGGGAACCTGGGTCTACCGCCTCACGTGGAGACACGTCCCAATTGCCATGCCAAGACTCGAGGAGAATCCCGAGGTGTCCCTCGCACCTAGGCAGGAGTCCTGACGTCGCTGAACAAACACGATCTGGAAGGTCCCTCCCCGTCGTAACTCGAGAATATACCCCGGGTTCCGGCCGCAACTCGAGAAAAACCATAGGACTTCCGCCTCGCAGCGAGATGAGGCCCGAATCCCCTGCACTGCGTGCAGAGCAATTCCGTGTTCCACATCAAACGTGAAAGGAGCCTTGATTTCCTTGATGGCACTCCAGAGAAAACCCAAGATCACTGTCTCAAGTCTAGAGGGATCCTGAGGTCACTGGAGCAACACGAAAGGGCTCCGTGGACCCCAAATCAACTCGAGATGAGAGCTTAGTCCCTGGCTTCGACTCAAGAGGAATACCAACTTTCCACAAGCACCTCAAGAGGAGGCTTCTCTCAGCTACAGGGATGTGAGAGGGACCCTGAGTTTGTAGCCTCAAGTGAAATGGACACCGAGATGCTCTGACTCGAAGTAAGGCCGGATATCCCTGCAGTGAATTGAATGCAGGCTCGTCTTGCATCTCCCAAGACGAAGGGATGTCTGAATCCCCTGTGGAGACCACCGAGAAAGACCTAGTTCTCCGCCTAATCGCGACCAGAGGCCTCACATCCTTTGAAAACTCGAGAGGTCCGCGGAGATCAATGCTTCCAAAGGAGACGATGCCTGACTCCTCTTGAAAATGGATAGGAGTCCCAGGATCCCTGTGGCACGTGGAAAGGGACACTGGGTCTCCCGCCTCACGTGGAGATGCATCCCAATTGCCATGCCAAGACTCGAGGAGAATCCCGAGGTATCCCTTGCACCTAGGCAGGAGTCCTGACGTCGCTGAACAAACACGTGTCTGGAAGGGCCCTCCCCGTCGTAACTCGAGAACATACCCCAGTTTCGGTCAGCAACTCGAGAAAAACCATGAGACTTCCCCCTCGCAGCGAGATGAGGCCCGATTCCGCTGCACTGCGTGCAGAGCAATTCCGTGTTCCACATCAAACGTGAAAGGATCCTTGATTTCCTTGATGGCACTCCAGAGAAAACCCAAGATCACTGTCTCAAGTCTAGAGGGATCCTGAGGACACTGTAGCATCACGAAAGGGCTCCGTGGACCCCAAATCAACTCGAGATGAGAGCTTAGTCCCTGGCTTCGACTCAAGAGAAATACCAACTTTCCACAAGCACCTCAGGAGGAGGCTTCTCTCAGCTACAGGTATCTGAGAGGGACCCTGAATTTGTGGCCTCAAGTGGAATGGACAGCGAGATGCTCTGACTCGAAGTAAGGCCGGATATCCCAACAGTGAATTGAATGCAGGCTCGTTTTGCATCTCCCAATACGAAGGGATGTCTGAATCCCCTATAGAGACCACAGAGAAAGACCTAGTTCTCCTCTTCATCGCGACCGGAGGCCTCACATCCTTTGAAAACTCAAGAGGTCCGCGTAGGTCAATGCTTCCAAAGGAGACGATGCCTGACTCCTCTTGAAAATGGATAGGAGTCCCAGGATCCCTGTGGCACGTGGAAAGGAACACTGGGTCCCCCGCCTCACGTGGAGACGCGTCCCAATTGCCATGCCAAGACTCGAGGAGAATCCCGAGGTGTCCCTCGCACCTAGGCAGGAGTCCTGACGTCGCTGAACAAACACGTGCCTGGAAGGGCCCTCCGCATCGTAACTCGAGAATATACCCCAGGTTCCGCCCACACCTCGAGAAAAACCATGAGACTTCCCCCTCGCCGCGAGATGAGGCTCGATTTCCCTGCACTGCGTGCAGAGGAATTCCGTGTTCCACATCAAGCCTGAAAGGTGCCTTGATTTCCTTGATGGCACTCCAGAGAAAACCCAAGATCACTGTCTCAAGTCTAGAGGGATCCTGAGGTCACTGTAACAACATAAAAGGGCTCCGTGGACCCCAAATCAACTCGAGATGAGAGCTTAGTCCCTGGCTTAGAATCAAGAGGAATACCAACTTTCCACAAGCACCTCAAGAGGAGGCTTCTCTCAGCTATATGTATGTGAGAGGGACCCTGAATTTGTGGCCTCACGTGGAATGGACACCGAGATGTTCTGACTCGAAGTAAGGCCGGATATCCCTGCAGTGAATTGAATGCATGCTCGTCTTAAATCTCCGAAGATGAAGGGATGTCTGAATCCCCTGTGGAGACAACAGAGAAAGACCTAGTTCTCCGCCTCTTCGCGACCGGAGTCCTCACATCCTTTGAAAATTCGAGAGGTCCGCGGAGATCAATGCTTCCAAAGGAGACGATGCCTGACTCCTATTGAAAATGGATAGGAGTCCCAGGATCCCTGTGGCACGTGGAAAGGGACCCTGGGTCTCCCACCTCACGTGGAGTCGCGTCCCAATTGCCATGCCAAGACTCGAGGAGAATCCCGAGGTGTCCCTCGCACCTAGGCAGGAGTCCTGACGTCACTGAACAAACACGTGTCTGGAAGGGCCCTCCCTGTCGTAACTCGAGAATATACCCCAGGTTCCGGCCGCAACTCGAGAAAAACCATGAGACTTCCCCTTCGCCGCGAGATGAGGCCCGATTACCCTGCACTGTGTGCGCAGAAATTCCGTGTTCCACATCAAGCCTGAAAGGAGCCTTGATTTCCTTGATGGCACTCCAGAGAAAACCCAAGATCACTGTCTCAAGTCTAGAGGGATCCTGAGGTCACTGGAGCAACATGAAAGGTCTCCGTTGACCCCAAATCAACTCGAGATGAGAGCTTAGTCCCTGGCTTCGACTCAAGAGGAATACCAACTTTCCACAAGCACCTCAAGAGGAGGCTTCTCTCAGCTACGGGTATGTGAGAGGGACCCTGAGTTTGTGGCCTCAAGTGGAATGGACACCGAGATGCTCTGACTGGAAGTAAGGCCGGATATCCCTGCAGTGAATGGAATGCAGGCTCGTTTTGCATCTCCCAAGACGAAGGGATGTCTGAATCCCCTGTGGAGACCACAGAGAAAGTCCTAGTCCTCCGCCTCATCGCGACCGGAGGCCTCACATCCTTTGAAAACTCGAGAGGTCTGCGGAGATCAATGCTTCCAAAGGAGAGGATGCCTGACTCCTCTTGAAAATGGATAGGAGTCCCAGGATCCCTGTGGCACGTGGGAAGGGACCCTGGGTCTCCCGCCTCACGTGGAGACGGGTCCCAATTGCCATGCCAAGACTCGAGGAGAATCCCGAGGTGTCCCTCGCACCTAGGCAGGAGTCCTGACGTCGCTGAACAAACACGTGTCTGGAAGGGCCCTCCCCGTCGTAACTCGAGAATATACCCCAGGTTCCGGCCGCAACTTGAGAAAAACCATGAGACATCCCCCTTGCCGCGAGATGAGGCCCGATTCCCCTGCACTGCGTGCAGAGCAATTCCGTGTTCCACATCAAACGTGAAAGGAGCCTTGATTTCCTTGATGGCACTCCAGAGAAAACCCAAAGTCACTGTCTCAAGTCTAGAGGGATCCTGAGGCCACTGTAGCAACACGAAAGGGCTCCGTGGAACCCAAATCAACTCGAGATGAGAGCTTAGTCCCTGGCTTCGACTTAAGAGGAAAACCAACTTTCCACAAGCACCTCAAGAGGAGGCTTCTCTCAGCTACAGGTATGTGAGAGGGACCCTGAGTTTGCGGCCTCAAGTTGAATGGACACCGAGATGCTCTGACTCGAAGTAAGGCCGGATATCCCTGCAGTGAATTGAATGCAGGCTTGTCTTGCATCTCCCAAGACGAAGGGATGTCTGAATCCCATGTGGAGACCGCAGAGAAAGACCTAGTCCTCCGCCTCAACGAGACAGGAGGCCTCACATCCTGTGAAAACTCAAGGGGTCCGCGGAGATCAATGCTTCCAAAGGAGACGATGCCTGACTCCTCTTGAAAATGGATAGGAGTCCCAGGATCCCTGTGGCACGTGGAAAGGGAACCTGGGTCTACCGCCTCACGTGGAGACACGTCCCAATTGCCATGCCAAGACTCGAGGAGAATCCCGAGGTGTCCCTCGCACCTAGGCAGGAGTCCTGACGTCGCTGAACAAACACGATCTGGAAGGTTCCTCCCCGTCGTAACTCGAGAATATACCCCGGGTTGCGGCCGCAACTCGAGAAAAACCATAGGACTTCCGCCTCGCAGCGAGATGAGGCCCGATTCCCCTGCACTGCGTGCAGAGCAATTCCGTGTTCCACATCAAACGTGAAAGGAGCCTTGATTTCCTTGATGGCACTCCAGAGAAAACCCAAGATCACTGTCTCAAGTCTAGAGGGATCCTGAGGTCACTGGAGCAACACGAAAGGGCTCCGTGGACCCCAAATCAACTCGAGATGAGAGCTTAGTCCCTGGCTTCGACTCAAGAGGAATACCAACTTTCCACAAGCACCTCAAGAGGAGGCTTCTCTCAGCTACAGGGATGTGAGAGGGACCCTGAGTTTGTAGCCTCAAGTGAAATGGACACCGAGATGCTCTGACTCGAAGTAAGGCCGGATATCCCTGCAGTGAATTGAATGCAGGCTCGTCTTGCATCTCCCAAGACGAAGGGATGTCTGAATCCTTTTTGGAGACCACCCAGAAAGACCTAGTTCTCCGCCTAATCGCGACCAGAGGCCTCACATCCTTTGAAAACTCGAGAGGTCCGCGGAGATCAATGCTTCCAAAGGAGACGATGCCTGACTCCTCTTGAAAATGGATAGGAGTCCCAGGATCCCTGTGGCACGTGGAAAGGGACACTGGGTCTCCCGCCTCACGTGGAGATGCATCCCAATTGCCATGCCAAGACTCGAGGAGAATCCCGAGGTATCCCTTGCACCTAGGCAGGAGTCCTGACGTCGCTGAACAAACACGTGTCTGGAAGGGCCCTCCCCGTCGTAACTCGAGAACATACCACAGTTTCGGTCAGCAACTGGAGAAAAACCATGAGACTTCCCCCTCGCAGCGAGATGAGGCCCGATTCCGCTGCACTGCGTGCAGAGCAATTCCGTGTTCCACATCAAACGTGAAAGGATCCTTGATTTCCTTGATGGCACTCCAGAGAAAACCCAAGATCACTGTCTCAAGTCTAGAGGGATCCTGAGGACACTGTAGCATCACGAAAGGGCTCCGTGGACCCCAAATCAACTCGAGATGAGAGCTTAGTCCCTGGCTTCGACTCAAGAGAAATACCAAGTTTCCACAAGCACCTCAGGAGGAGGCTTCTCTCAGCTACAGGTATCTGAGAGGGACCCTGAATTTGTGGCCTCAAGTGGAATGGACAGCGAGATGCTCTGACTCGAAGTAAGGCCGGATATCCCAACAGTGAATTGAATGCAGGCTCGTTTTGCATCTCCCAATACGAAGGGATGTCTGAATCCCCTATAGAGACCACAGAGAAAGACCTAGTTCTCCTCTTCATCGCGACCGGAGGCCTCACATCCTTTGAAAACTCAAGAGGTCCGCGTAGGTCAATGCTTCCAAAGGAGACGATGCCTGACTCCTCTTGAAAATGGATAGGAGTCCCAGGATCCCTGTGGCACGTGGAAAGGAACACTGGGTCCCCCGCCTCACGTGGAGACGCGTCCCAATTGCCATGCCAAGACTCGAGGAGAATCCCGAGGTGTCCCTCGCACCTAGGCAGGAGTCCTGACGTCGCTGAACAAACACGTGCCTGGAAGGGCCCTCCCCGTCGTAACTCGAGAATATACCCCAGGTTTCGGCCGCAACTCGAGAAAAACCATGAGACTTCCCCCTCGCCGCGAGATGAGGCCCGATTCCCCTGCACTGCGTGCAGAGCAATTCCGTGTTCCACATCAAACGTGAAAGGAGCCTTGATTTCCTTGAAGGCACTCGAGAGAAAACCCAAGATCACTGTCTCAAGTCTAGAGGGATCCTGAGGTCACCGGAGCAACACGAAAGTGCTCCGTGGACCCCAAATCAACTCGAGATGAGAGATTAGTCCCTGGCTTCAACTCAAGAGGCATATGAACTTTCCCCAAGCCCCTCAAGAGGAGGCTTCTCTCAGCTACAGCTATGTGAGAGGGACTCTGAGTTTGTGGCATCAAGTGGAATGGACACCGAGATGCTCTGACTCGAAGTAAGGCCGGATATCCCTGCAGTGAATTGAATGCAGGCTCATCTTGCATCTCCCAAGACGAAGGGATGTCTGAATCCCCTGTGCAGAACACAGAGAAAGACCTAGTCCTCCTCCTCATCGCGACCGGAGGCCTCACATCCTTTGAGAACTCGAGAGGTCTGCAGAGATCAATGCTTCCAAAGGAGACGATGCCTGACTCCTCTGGAAAATGGATAGGAATCCCAGGATCAATGTGGCACGTGGAAAGGGACCCTGGGTCTCCCGCCTCACGTGGAGACGCGTCCCAATTGCCATGCCAAGACTCGAGGAGAATCCCGAGGTGCCCCTCGCACCTAGGCAGGAGTCCTGACGTCGCTGAACAAACACGTGTCTGGAAGGGCCCTCCCCGTCGTAACTCGAGAATACACCCCAGGTTCCGGCCGCAAATCGAGAAAAACCATGAGACTTCGCCCTCGCCGCGAGATGAGGCCTGATTCCCCTGCACTGCGTGCAGAGAAATTCCGTATTCCACATCAAACGTGAAAGGAGCCTTGATTTCCTTGATGCCACTCCAGAGAAAACCCAAAGTCACTGTCTCAAGTCTAGAGGGATCCTGAGGTCACTGGAGCAACACGAAAGGGCTCCGTGGACCCCAAATCAACTCGAGATGAGAGCTTAGTCCCTGGCTTCGTCTCAAGAGGAATACCAACTTTCCACAAGCTCCTCAAGAGGAGGCTTCTCTCAGCTACATGTATGTGAGAGGTACCGTGAGTTTGTGGCCTCAAGTGGAATGGACACGGAGATGCTCTGACTCGAAGTAAGGCCGGATATCCCTGCAGTGAATTGAATGCAGGCTCGTCTTGCATCTCCCAAGACGAAGGGATGTCTGAATCCCCTGTGGAGACCACAGAGAAAGACCGAGTTCTCCGCCTCATCGCGACCGGAGGCCTCACATCCTTTGAAAACTCGAGAGGTCCGTGGAGATCAATGCTTCCAAAGGAGACGATGCCTGACTCCTCTTGAAAATGGATAGGAGTCCCAGGATCCCTGTGGCACGTGGAAAGGGACCCTGGGTCTCCCGCCTCACGTGGAGACGCCTCCCAAATGCCATGCCAAGACTCGAGGAGAATCCCGAAGTGTCCCTCGCACCTAGGCAGGTGTCCTCACGTCGCTGAAAAAACCTGTGTCTGGAAGGGCCCTCCCCGTCTTAACTCGAGAATATACCCCAGGTTCCGGCCGCAACTCTAGAAAAACCATGAGACTTCCCCATCCCCGAGAGATGAGGCCCGATTCCCCTGCACTGCGTGCAGACCAATTCCGTGTTCCACATCAAACGTGAAAGGAGCCTTGATTTCCTTAACGGCACTCCAGAGAAAACCCAAGATCACTGTTTCAAGTCAAGAGGGATCCTGAGGTCACTGTAGCAACACGAAAGGGCTCCGTGGACCCCAAATCAACTCGAGATGAGAGCTTAGTCCCTGGCTTCGACTCACGAGGAATACCAACATTCCACAAGCACCTCAAGAGGAGGCTACTCTCAGCTACAGGTATGTGAGAGGAACCCTGAGTTTGTCGCCTCAAGTGGAATGGACACCGAGATGCTCTGACTCGAAGTAAGGCCAGATATCTCTGCAGTGATTTGAATGCAGGCTCGTCTTGCATCTCCCAAGACGAAGGGTTGTCTGAATCCCCTGTGGAGACAACAGAGAAAGACGTAGTCCTCCACCTCAACCAGACGTGAGGCATCACATCCTTTGAAAACTCGAGAGGTCTGCGGAGATCAATACTTCCGAAGGAGACGATGCCTGACGCCTCTTGAAAATGGATAGGAGTCCCAGGATCACTGTGGCACGTGGAAAGGGACCCTGAGTCTCCCGCCTCAACTGGAGACATATCCCAATTGCCATGGCAAGACTCGAGGAGAATCCCGAGGTGTCCCTCGCACCTAGGCAGGAGTCCTGACTTCGCTGAACGAACACGTGTCTGGAAGGGCCCTCCCCGTCTTAACTCGAGAATATACCCCAGGTTCCGGCCGCAACTCTAGAAAAACCATGAGACTTCCCCCTCGCCGCTGGATGAGGCCCGATTCCCCTGCACTGCGTGCAGAGCAATTCCGTGTTCCACATCAAACGTTAAAGGAGCTTTGTTTTCCTTGATGGCACTCCAGAGAAAACCCAAGATCACTGTCTCAAGTCTAGAGGGATCCTGAGGTCACTGGAGCAACATGAAAGTGCTCCGTGGACCCCAAATCAACTCGAGATGAGAGCTTAGTCCCTGGCTTCGACTCAAGAGGAATACCAAATTTCCACAAGCACCTCAGGAGGAGGCTTCTCTCAGTTACAGGTATGTGAGAGGGACCCTGAGTTTGCGGCCTCAAGTTGAATGGACACCGAGATGCTCTGACTCGAAGTAAGGCCGGATATCCCTGCAGTGAATTGAATGCAGGCTCGTCTTGCATCTCCCAAGACGAAGGGATGTCTGAATCCCCTGTGGAGACCGCAGAGAAAGACCTAGTCCTCCGCCTCAACGAGACAGGAGGCCTCACATCCTGTGAAAACTCAAGGGGTCCGCGGAGATCAATGCTTCCAAAGGAGACGATGCCTGACTCCTCTTGAAAATGGATAGGAGTCCCAGGATCCCTGTGGCACGTGGAAAGGGAACCTGGGTCTACCGCCTCACGTGGAGACACGTCCCAATTGCCATGCCAAGACTCGAGGAGAATCCCGAGGTGTCCCTCGCACCTAGGCAGGAGTCCTGACGTCGCTGAACAAACACGATCTGGAAGGTCCCTCCCCGTCGTAACTCGAGAATATACCCCGGGTTCCGGCCGCAACTCGAGAAAAACCACGGGACTTCCGCCTCGCAGCAAGATGAGGCCCGAATCCCCTGCACTGCGTGCAGAGCAATTCCGTGTTCCACATCAAACGTGAAAGGAGCCTTGATTTCCTTGATGGCACTCCAGAGAAAACCCAAGATCACTGTCTCAAGTCTAGAGGGATCCTGAGGTCACTGGAGCAACACGAAAGGGCTCCGTGGACCCCAAATCAACTCGAGATGAGAGCTTAGTCCCTGGCTTCGACTCAAGAGGAATACCAACTTTCCACAAGCACCTCAAGAGGAGGCTTCTCTCAGCTACAGGTATGTGAGAGGGACCCTGAGTTTGTAGCCTCAAGTGAAATGGACACCGAGATGCTCTGACTCGAAGTAAGGCCGGATATCCCTGCAGTGAATTGAACGCAGGCTCGTCTTGCATATCCCAAGACGAAGGGATGTCTGAATCCCCTGTGGAGACCACCGAGAAAGACCTAGTTCTCCGCCTAATCGCGACCAGAGGCCTCACATCCTTTGAAAACTCGAGAGGTCCGCGGAGATCAATGCTTCCAAAGGAGACGATGCCTGACTCCTCTTGAAAATGGATAGGAGTCCCAGGATCCCTGTGGCACGTGGAAAGGGACCCTGGGTCTCCCGCCTCACGTGGAGATGCATCCCAATTGCCATGCCAAGACTCGAGGAGAATCCCGAGGTGTCCCTTGCACCTAGGCAGGAGTCCTGACGTCGCTGAACAAACACGTGTCTGGAAGGGCCCTCCCCGTCGTAACTCGAGAACATACCCCAGGTTCGGTCAGCAACTCGAGAAAAACCATGAGACTTCCCCCTCGCAGCGAGATGAGGCCCGATTCCGCTGCACTGCGTGCAGAGCAATTCCGTGTTCCACATCAAACGTGAAAGGATCCTTGATTTCCTTGATGGCACTCCAGAGAAAACCCAAGATCACTGTCTCAAGTCTAGAGGGATCCTGAGGACACTGTAGCATCACGAAAGGGCTCCGTGGACCCCAAATCAACTCGAGATGAGAGCTTAGTCCCTGGCTTCGACTCAAGAGAAATACCAAGTTTCCACAAGCACCTCAGGAGGAGGCTTCTCTCAGCTACAGGTATCTGAGAGGGACCCTGAATTTGTGGCCTCAAGTGGAATGGACAGCGAGATGCTCTGACTCGAAGTAAGGCCGGATATCCCAACAGTGAATTGAATGCAGGCTCGTTTTGCATCTCCCAATACGAAGGGATGTCTGAATCCCCTATAGAGACCACAGAGAAAGACCTAGTTCTCCTCTTCATCGCGACCGGAGGCCTCACATCCTTTGAAAACTCAAGAGGTCCGCGTAGGTCAATGCTTCCAAAGGAGACGATGCCTGACTCCTCTTGAAAATGGATAGGAGTCCCAGGATCCCTGTGGCACGTGGAAAGGAACACTGGGTCCCCCGCCTCACGTGGAGACGCGTCCCAATTGCCATGCCAAGACTCGAGGAGAATCCCGAGGTGTCCCTCGCACCTAGGCAGGAGTCCTGACGTCGCTGAACAAACACGTGCCTGGAAGGGCCCTCCGCATCGTAACTCGAGAATATACCCCAGGTTCCGCCCACACCTCGAGAAAAACCATGAGACTTCCCCCTCGCCGCGAGATGAGGCTCGATTTCCCTGCACTGCGTGCAGAGGAATTCCGTGTTCCACATCAAGCCTGAAAGGTGCCTTGATTTCCTTGATGGCACTCCAGAGAAAACCCAAGATCACTGTCTCAAGAGTAGAGGGATCCTGAGGTCACTGTAACAACATAAAAGGGCTCCGTGGACCCCAAATCAACTCGAGATGAGAGCTTAGTCCCTGGCTTAGAATCAAGAGGAATACCAACTTTCCACAAGCACCTCAAGAGGAGGCTTCTCTCAGCTATATGTATGTGAGAGGGACCCTGAATTTGTGGCCTCACGTGGAATGGACACCGAGATGTTCTGACTCGAAGTAAGGCCGGATATCCCTGCAGTGAATTGAATGCATGCTCGTCTTAAATCTCCGAAGATGAAGGGATGTCTGAATCCCCTGTGGAGACAACAGAGAAAAACCTAGTTCTCCGCATCTTCGCGACTGGAGTCCTCACATCCTTTGAAAATTCGAGAGGTCCGCGGAGATCAATGCTTCCAAAGGAGACGATGCCTGACTCCTATTGAAAATGGATAGGAGTCCCAGGATCCCTGTGGCACGTGGAAAGGGACCCTGGGTCTCCCACCTCACGTGGAGTCGCGTCCCAATTGCCATGCCAAGACTCGAGGAGAATCCCGAGGTGTCCCTCGCACCTAGGCAGGAGTCCTGACGTCACTGAACAAACACGTGTCTGGAAGGGCCCTCCCTGTCGTAACTCGAGAATATACCCCAGCTTCCGGCCGCAACTCGAGAAAAACCATGAGACTTCCCCCTCCCCGCGAGATGAGGCCCGATTCCCCTGCACAGCGTGCAGACCAATTCCGTGTTCCACATCAAACGTGAAAGGAGCCTTGATTTCCTTAATGGCACTCCAGAGAAAACACAAGATCACTGTTTCAAGTCTAGAGGGATCCTGAGGTCACTGTAGCAACACGAAAGGGCTCCGTGGACCCCAAATCAACTCGAGATGAGAGCTTAGTCCCTGGCTTCGACTCAAGAGGAATACCAACTTTCCACAAGCCCCTCAAGTGGAGGTTACTCTCAGCTAATGGTATGTGAGAGGGACCCTGAGTTTGTGGCCTCAAGTGGAATGGACACCGAGATGCTCTGACTCGAAGTAAGGCCAGATATCCCTGCAGTGATTTGAATGCAGGCTCGTCTTGCATCTCCCAAGACGAAGGGTTGTCTGAATCCACTGTGGAGACCACAGAGAAAGACCTAGTCCTCCGCCTCAACGCAACCGGAGGCCTCATATCCTTTGAAAACTCGAGAGGACCGCGGAGATCAATACTTCCGAAGGAGACCATGCCTGACGCCTCTTGAAAATGGATAGGAGTCCCAGGATCCCTGTGGCACGTGGAAAGGGATCCTTGGTCTCCCGCCTCCCATGGAGACGCTTCCCAATTGCCATGCCAAGACTCGAGGAGAATCCCGAGGTGTCCCTCGCACCTAGGCAGGAGTCCTGACGTCGCTGAACAAACACGTGTCTGGAAGGGCCCTCCCCGTCGTAACTCGAGAATATACCCCAGGTTCCGGCCGCAACTCGAGAAAAACCAAGAGACTTCCCCCTCGCCGCTGGATGAGGCCCGATTCCCCTGCACTGCGTGCAGAGCAATTCCTTCTTCCAAATCAAACGTGAAAGGAGCCTTGATTTCCTTGATGGCACTCCAGAGAAAACCCAAGATCACTGTCTCAAGTCTAGAGGGATCCTGAGGTCACTGGAGCAACACGAAAGGGCTCCGTGGACCCCAAATCAACTCGAGATGAGAGCTTAGTCCCTGGCTTCGACTCAAGAGGAATACCAACTTTCCACAAGCACCTGAAGAGGAGGCTTCTCGCAGCCACAGGTATGTGAGAGGGACCCTGAGTTTGTGGCCTCAAGTGGAATGGACACCGAGATGCTCTGACTCGAAGTAAGGCCGGATATCCCTGCAGTGAATTGAATGCAGGCTCGTCTTGCATCTCCCAAGACGAAGGGATGTCTGAATCCCCTGTGGAGACCACAGAGAAAGACCTAGTCCTCCGCCTCATCGAGACGGGAGGCATCACATCCTTTGAAAACTCGAGAGGTCTGCAGAGATCAATGCTTCCAAAGGAGACGATGCCTGACTCTTCTTGAAAATGGATAGGAGTCCCAGGATCCCTGTGGCACGTCGAAAGGGACCCTGGGTCTCCCGCCTCACGTGGAGACGCATCCCAATTGCCATGCCAAGACTCGAGGAGAATCCCGAGGTGTCCCTCGCACCTAGGCAGGAGTCCTGACGTCGCTGAACAGACACGTGTCTGGAAGGGCCCTCCCCGTCGTAACTCCAGAATATACCCCAGGTTCTGGCCGCAACTCGAGAAAAACCATGAAACTTCCCCCTCGCCGCGAGATGAGGCCCGATTCCCCTGCACTGCGTGCAGAGCAATTCCGAGTTCCACATCAAAAGTGAAAGGACACTTGATTTCCTTGATGGCACTCCAGAGAAAACCCAAGATCACTGTTTCAAGTCTAGAGGGATCCTGAGGTCACTGGAGCAACACGAAAGTTCTCCATGGACCCCAAATAAACTCGAGATGAGAGCTTAGTCCCTGGCTTTGACTCAAGAGGAATACCAACTTTCCACAAGCACCTCAAGAGGAGGCTTCTCTCAGCTACAGGTATGTGAGAGGGACCCTGAGTTTGTGGCCTCAAGTGCAATGGACACCGAGATGCTCTGAATCGAAGTAAGGCCGGATATCCCTGCAGTGAATTGAATGCAGGCTCGTCTTGCATCTCCCAAGACGAAGGGATGTCTGAATCCCTTGTGGAGACAACAGAGAAAGACCTAGTCCTCCGCCTCATCGTGACCGGAGGCCTCACATCCTTTGAAAACTCGAGAGGTCTGCAGAGATCAATGCTTCCAAAGGAGACGATGCCTGACTCCTCTTGAAAATGGATAGGAGTCCCAGGATCCCTGTGGCACGTGGAAAGGGACCCTGGGTCTCCCGCCTCACTTGGAGACGCGTCCCAATTGCCATGCCAAGACTCGAGGAGAATCCCGAGGTGTTCCTCGCACCTAGGCAGGAGTCCTGACGTCGCTGAACAAACACGTGTCTGGAAGGGCCCTCCCCGCCGTAACTCGAGAATATACCCCAGGTTCCGGCCTCAACTCGAGAAATACCATGAGACTTCCCCCTCCCGGCGAGATGAGGCCCGATTCCCCTGCACTGCGTGCAGACCAATTCCGTGTTCCACATCAAACGTGAAAGGAGCCTTGATTTCCTTAATGGCACTCCAGAGAAAACCCAAGATCACTGTTTCAAGTCTAGAGGGATCCTGAGGTCAATGTAGCAACAGGAAAGGGCTCCGTGGACCCCAAATCAACTCGAGATGAGAGATTAGTCCCTGGCTTAGACTCAAGAGGAATACCAACTTTACACAAGCCCCTCAAGTGGAGGCTACTCTCAGCTAATGGTATGTGAGAGGGACCCTGAGTTTGTCGCCTCAAGTGGAATGGACACCGAGATGCTCTGACTCGAAGTAAGGCCAGATATCACTGCAGTGATTTGAATGCAGGCTCGTCTTGCATCTCGCAAGACGAAGGGTTGTCTGAATCCCCTGTGGAGACCACAGAGAAAGACCTAGTCCTCCGCCTCAACGCAACCGGAGGCCTCATATCCTTTGAAAACTCGAGAGGACGGCGGAGATCAAGACTTCCGAAGGAGACCATGCCTGACGCCTCTTGAAAATGGATAGGAGTCCCAGGATCCCTGTGGCACGTGGAAAGGGACCCTGGGTCTCCCGCCTCCCGTGGAGACGTGTCCCAATTGCCATGACAAGACTCTAGCAGAATCCCGAGGTGTCCCTCGCACCTAGGCAGGAGTCCTGATGTCGCTGAACAAACACGTGTCTGGAAGGTCCTTCCCCGTCGTAACTCGAGAATATACCCCAGGTCCCGGCCGCAACTCGAGAAAAACCATGAGACTTCCCCCTCGCCGCTGGATGAGGCCCGATTCCCCTGCACTGCGTTCAGAGCAATTCCGTGTTCCACATCAAACGTGAAAGGAGCCTTGATTTCCTTGATGGCACTCCAGAGAAAACACAAGATCACTGTCTCAAGTCTAGAGGGATCCTGAGGTCACTGGAGCAACACGAAAGGGCTCCGTGGACACCAAATGAACTCGAGATGAGAGCTTAGTCCCTGGCTTCAGATCGAGAGGAATACCAACTTTCCACAAGCACCTCAAGAGGAGGCTACTCTCAGCTACAGGTATGTGAGAGGGACCCTGAGTTTGTCGCCTCAAGTGGAATGGACACCGAGATGCTCTGACTCAAAGTAAGGCCAGATATCCCTGCAGAGAATTGAATGCAGGCTCGTCTTGCATCTCCCAAGACGAAGGGATGTCTGAATCCCCTGTGGAGACCACAGAGAAAGACCTAGTCCTCTGCCTCATCGCGCCCGGAGGCCTCACATCCTTTGAAAACTCGAGAGGTCCGCGGAGATCAATGCTTACAAGGAAACGATGCCTGTCGCCTTTGAAAATGGATAGGAGTCCCAGGATCACTGTGGCACGTGGAAAGGGACCCTGGGTCTCCCGCCTCACGTGGAGCCGCATCCCAATTGCCATGCCAAGACTTGAGGAGAATCCCAAGGTGTCCCTCGCACCTAGGCAGGAGTCTTGACGTCGCTGAACAAACACGTGTCTGGAAGGGCCCTCCCCGTCGTAACTCGAGAATATACCCCAGGTTCCGGCCGCAACTCGAGAAAAACCATGAGACTTCCCCCTCGCCGCGAGATGAGGCCTGATTCCCCTGCACTGCGTGCAGAGAAATTCCGTATTCCACATCAAACGTGAAAGGAGCCTTGATATCCTTGATGCCACTCCAGAGAAAACCCAAAGTCACTGTCTCAAGTCTAGAGGGATCCTGAGGTCACTGGAGCAACATGAAAGGGCTCCGTGGACCCCAAATCAACTCGAGATGAGAGCTTAGTCCCTGGCTTCGTCTCAAGAGGAATACCAACTTTCCACAAGCTCCTCAAGAGGAGGCTTCTCTCAGCTACATGTATGTGAGAGGTACCCTGAGTTTGTGGCCTCAAGTGGAATGGACACCGAGATGCTCTGACTCGAAGTAAGGCCGGATATCCCTGCAGTGAATTGAATGCAAGCTCGTCTTGCATCTCCCAAGACGAAGGGATGTCTGAATCCCCTGTGGAGACCACAGAGAAAGACTTGGTTCTCCGCCTCATTGCGAGCGGAGGCCTCACATCCTTTGAAAACTCGAGAAGTCCGCGGAGATCAATGCTTCCAAAGGAGACGATGCCTGACAACTCTTGAAAATGGTTAGGAGTCCCAGGATCCCTGTCCACATGGACGGGGACAATGGGTCTTCCGCTTCATGTGGAGACGCGTCCCAATTGCCATGCCAAGACTCGAGGAGAATCCCGAGGTGTCCTTCGCACCTAGGCAGGAGTCCAGACGTCGCTGAACAAACAGGTGTCTGGAACGGCCCTCCCCGTCGTAACTCGAAAATATACCCCAGGTTCCGGCCGCAACTCGAGAAAAACCATGAGAGTTCCCCCTCGCCGCGAGATGAGGCCCGATTCCCCTGCACTGCGTGCAGAGCAATTCCGTGTTCCACATGAAATGTGAAAGGAGCCTTGATTTCCATTATGGCACTCCAGAGAAAACCCAAGATCATGGTCTCAAGTCTAGAGGGATCCTGAGGTAACTGGAGCAACACGAAAGGGCTCCGTGGACCCCAAATCAACTCGAGATGAGGGCTTAGTCCCTGGCTTCAACTCAAGTGGAATACCAACTTTCCACAAGCACCTCAAGAGGAGGCTTGTCTAGCTACAGGTATCTGAGAGGAACCCTGAGTTTCTGGCCTCAAGTGGAATGGACACCGAGATGCTCTGACTCGAAGTAAGGCCGGATATCCCTGTAGTGAGTTGAATGCAGGCTCGTCTTGCATCTCCCAAGACGAAGGGATGTCTGAATCCCCTGTGGAGACCACAGAGAAAGACCGAGTTCTCTGCCTCATCGCGACCGGAGGCCTCACATCCTTTGAAAACTCGAGAGGTCCGCGGAGATCAATGCTTCCAAAGGAGACGATGCCTGACTCTTCTTGAAAATGGATAGGAGTCCCAGCATCCCTATGGCACGTGGAAAGGGACCCTGGGTCTCCCGCCTCACGTGGAGACGGGTCCAAATTGCCATGCCAAGACTCGAGGAGAATCCCGAGGTGTCCCTCGCACCTAGGCAGGAGTCCTGACGTCGCTAAAGAAACACGTGTCTGGAAGGGCCCTCCCCGTTGTAACTCGAGAATATACCCCAGGACCCGGCCGCAACTCGTGAAAAACCAAGAGATTTCCCCCTCGCCGCGAGTTGAGGCCCGATTCCCCTGCACTGCATGCAGAGCAATTCCGTGTTCCACATCAAACGTGAAAGTAGCCTTGATTTCCTTGATGGCACTCCAGAAAAAACCCAAGATCACTGTCTCAAGTCTAGAGGGATCCTGAGGTCACTGGAGCAACACGAAAGGGCTCCGTGGACCCGAAATCAACTCGAGATGAGAGCTTAGTCCCTAGCTTCGACTCAAGAGGAATACCAACTTGCCAAAAGCACCTCAAGAGGAGGCTTCTCTCAGCTACAGGTATGTGAGAGGGACCCTGAGTTTGTGGCCTCAAGTGGAATGGACACCGAGATGCTCTGACTCGAAGTAAGGCCGGATATCCCTGCAGTGAATTGAATGCAGGCTCGTCTTGCATCTCCGAAGACGAAGGGATGTCTGAATCCACTGTGGAGACCACAGAGAAAGACCTAGTCCTCCACCTCATCGCGACCGGAGGCCTCACATCCTTTGAAAATTCGAGAGGTCCGCGGAGATCAATGCTTCCAAAGGAGACGAAGCCTGACTCCTCTTGAAAATGGATAGGAGTCCCAGGATCCCTGTGGCACGTGGAAAGGGACCCTGGGTCTCCCGCCTCACGTGGATACGCGTCCCAATTGCCATGCCAAGACTCGAGGAGAATCCCGAGGTGTCCCTCGCACCTAGGCAGGAGTCCTGACGTCGCTGAACAAACACGTGTCTGGAAGGGCCCTCCCCATCGTAACTCGAGAATATACCCCAGGTTCCGGCCGCAACTCGAGAAAAACCATGAAACTTCCCCCTCCCCGCGAGATGAGGCCCGATTCCCCTGCACTCCGTGTAGAGCAATTCCGTGTTCCACATCAAACGTGAAAGGAGCCTTGATTTCCTTAATGACACTCCAGAGAAAACCCAAAATCACTGTTTCAAGTCTAGAGGGATCCTGAGGCCACTGTAGCAACACGAAAGGGCTCCGTGGACCCCGAATCAACTCGAGATGAGAGCTTAGTCCCTGGCTTCGACTCAAGGGGAATACCAACTTTTCACAAGCACCTCAAGAGGAGGCTTCTCTCAGCTACAGGTATGTGAGAGGGACCCTGAGTTTGTGGCCTCAAGTGGAATGGACACCGAGATGCTCTGACTCGAAGTAAGGCCGGATATCCCTGCAGTGAATTGAATGCAGGCTCGTGTTGCATCTCGAAAGACTAAGGGATGTCTGAATCCCCTGTGGAGACCACAGAGAAAGACCTAATTTTCCGCCTCATCGCGACCAGATGCCTCACATCCTTTGAAAATTCGAGATGTCCGCGGAGATCAATGCTTCCAAAGGAGCCGATGCCTGAATCCTCTTGAAAGTGGATAGGAGTCCCAGGAACCCTGTGGCACGTGGAAAGGGACCCTGGGTCTCCCGCCTCACGTGGAGACGCGTCCAAATTGCCATGCCAAGACTCGTGGAGAATCCCGAGGTGTCCCTCGCACCTAGGCAGGAGTCCTGACGGCGCTGAACAAACACGTGTCTGGAAGGGCCCTCCCCGTCGTAACTCGAGAATATACCGCAGGTTCCGGCCGCAACTCGAGAAAAACCATGAGATTTCCCCCTTGCCGTGAGTTTAGGCCCGATTCCCCTGCACTGAATGCAGAGCAATTCCGTGTTCCACATCAAACGTGAAAGGAGCCTTGATTTCCTTGACGGCACTCCAGAGAAAACCCAAGATCACTGTCTCAAGTCTAGAGGGATCCTGAAGTCACTGGACCAACAGGAAAGGGCTTCGTGGCCCCAAATCAACTCGAGATGAGAGCTTAGACCCTGGCTTAGACTCAAGAGGAATACCAACTTTCCACAAGCACCTCAAGAGGAGGTTTCTCTCAGCTACAGGTATATTCGAGGGACCCTGAGTTTGTGGCCTCAGGTGGAATGGACACTGAGATGCTCTGACTCGAAGTAAGGCCGGATATCCCAACAGTGAATTGAATGCAGGCTCGTCTTGCATCTCCCAAGACGAAGAGATGTCTGAAACCCCTGTGGAGACCACAGAGAAAGACCTAGTCCTCCGCCTCATCGCGACCGGAGGCCTACATCCTTTGAAAACTCGAGACGTCTGCGGAGATCAATGCTTCCAAAGGAGACGATGCCGGAATCTTCTTGAAAATGGATAGGAGTCCCAGGATCCCTGTGGCACGTGGAAAGGGACCCTGGGTCTCCCCCCTCACGTGGAGACGCGTCCCAATTGCCATGCCAAGACTCGAGGATTATCCCGAGGTGTCCCTCGCACCTAGGCAGGAGTCCTGACGTCGCTGAACAAACACGTGTCTGGAAGTTCCCTCCCCGTCGTAACTCGAAATTATACCCCAGGTTCCGGCCGCAACTCGAGAAAAACCATGAGACTTCCCCCTCGCCGCGAGATGAGGCCCGATTCCCCTGCACTGCGTGCAGAGCAATTCCGTATTCCACATAAAACGTGAAAGGAGCCTTGATTTCCTTGATGGCACTCCAGAGAAAACCCAAGATCACTGTCTCAAGTCTAGAGGGATCCTGAGGTCACTGGAGCAACACGAAAGGGCTCCCTGGACCCCAAATCAACTGGAGATGAGAGCTTATTCCCTGGTTTTGACTCAAGAAGTCTACCAACTTTCCACAAGCACCTTAAGAGGAGGCTTCTCTCAGCTACAGGTATGTGAGAGGGACCCTGAATTTGTGGCCTCAAGTGGAATGGACACCGAGATGCTCTGACTCGAAGTAAGGCCGGATATCCCTGCAGTGAATTGAATGCAGGCTCATCGTGCATCTCCCAAGACGAGGGGATGTCTGAATCCCCTGTGGAGACCACAGAGAAAGTCCTAGTCCTCCGCCTCATCGCGACCGGAGGCCTCACATCCTTTGAAAATTCAAGAGGTCCGCGGAGATCAATGCTTCCAAAGGAGACGATGCCTGACTCCTCTTGAAAATGGATAGGTGTCCCAGCATCCCTATGGCACGTGGAAAGGGACCCTGGGTCTCCCGCCTCACGTGGAGACGGGTCCAAATTGCCATGCCAAGACTCGTGGAGAATCCCGAGGTGTCCCTCACACCTAGGCAGGAGTCCTGACGTCGCTAAACAAACACGTGTCTGGAAGGGCCCTCCCCGTTGTAACTCGAGAATATACCCCAGGACCCGGCCGCAACTCGTGAAAAACCAAGAGATTTCCCCCTCGCCGCGAGTTGAGGCCCGATTCCCCTGCACTGCATGCAGAGCAATTCCGTGTTCCACATTAAACGTGAAAGTAGCCTTGATTTCCTTGATGGCACTCCAGAAAAAACCCAAGATCACTGTCTCAAGTCTAGAGGGATCCTGAGGTCACTGGAGCAACACGAAAGGGCTCCGTGGACCCGAAATCAACTCGAGATGAGAGCTTAGTCCCTAGCTTCGACTCAAGAGGAATACCAACTTGCCAAAAGCACCTCAAGAGGAGGCTTCTCTCAGCTACAGGTATGTGAGAGGGACCCTGAGTTTGTGGCCTTAAGTGGAATGGACACCGAGATGCTCTGACTCGAAGTAAGGCCGGATATCCCTGCAGTGAATTGAATGCAGGCTCGTCTTGCATCTCCCAAGACGAAGGGATGTCTGAATCCACTGTGGAGACCACAGAGAAAGACCTAGTCCTCCGCCTCATCGCGACCGGAGGCCTCACATCCTTTGAAAACTCGAGAGGTCCGCGGAGATCAATGCTTCCAAAGGAGACGATGCCTGACTCCTCTTGAAAATGGATAGGAGTCCCAGGATCCCTGTGGCACGTGGAAAGGGACCCTGGGTCTCCCGCCTCACGTGGATACGCGTCCCAATTGCCATGCCAAGACTCGAGGAGAATCCCGAGGTGTCCCTCGCACCTAGGCAGGAGTCCTGACGTCGCTGAACAAACACGTGTCTGGAAGGGCCCTCCCTGTCGTAACTCGAGAATATACCCCAGGTTCCGGCCGCAACTCGAGAAAAACCATGAGACTTCCCCCTCCCCGCTAGATGAGGCCCGATTCCCCTGAACTGCGTGCAGAGCAATTCCGTGTTCCACATCAAACGTGAAAGGAGCCTTGATTTCCTTAATGACACTCCAGAGAAAACCCAAAATCACTGTTTCAAGTCTAGAGGGATCCTGAGGCCACTGTAGCAACACGAAAGGGCTCCGTGGACCCCGAATCAACTCGAGATGAGAGCTTAGTCCCTGGCTTCGACTCAAGGGGAATACCAACTTTTCACAAGCACCTCAAGAGGAGGCTTCTCTCAGCTACAGGTATGTGAGAGGGACCCTGAGTTTGTGGCCTCAAGTGGAATGGACACCGAGATGCTCTGACTCGAAGTAAGGCCGGATATCCCTGCAGTGAATTGAATGCAGGCTCGTGTTGCATCTCGAAAGACTAAGGGATGTCTGAATCCCCTGTGGAGACCACAGAGAAAGACCTAATTTTCCGCCTCATCGCGACCAGATGCCTCACATCCTTTGAAAATTCGAGATGTCCGCGGAGATCAATGCTTCCAAAGGAGCCGATGCCTGAATCCTCTTGAAAATGGATAGGAGTCCCAGGAACCCTGTGGCACGTGGAAAGGGACCCTGGGTCTCCCGCCTCACGTGGAGACGCGTCCAAATTGCCATGCCAAGACTCGTGGAGAATCCCGAGGTGTCCCTCGCACCTAGGCAGGAGTCCTGACGGCGCTGAACAAACACGTGTCTGGAAGGGCCCTCCCCGTCGTAACTCGAGAATATACCGCAGGTTCCGGCCGCAACTCGAGAAAAACCATGAGATTTCCCCCTTGCCGTGAGTTTAGGCCCGATTCCCCTGCACTGAATGCAGAGCAATTCCGTGTTCCACATCAAACGTGAAAGGAGCCTTGATTTCCTTGACGGCACTCCAGAGAAAACCCAAGATCACTGTCTCAAGTCTAGAGGGATCCTGAAGTCACTGGACCAACAGGAAAGGGCTTCGTGGCCCCAAATCAACTCGAGATGAGAGCTTAGACCCTGGCTTAGACTCAAGAGGAATACCAACTTTCCACAAGCACCTCAAGAGGAGGTTTCTCTCAGCTACAGGTATATTCGAGGGACCCTGAGTTTGTGGCCTCAGGTGGAATGGACACTGAGATGCTCTGACTCGAAGTAAGGCCGGATATCCCAACAGTGAATTGAATGCAGGCTCGTCTTGCATCTCCCAAGACGAAGAGATGTCTGAAACCCCTGTGGAGACCACAGAGAAAGACCTAGTCCTCCGCCTCATCGCGACCGGAGGCCTACATCCTTTGAAAACTCGAGACGTCTGCGGAGATCAATGCTTCCAAAGGAGACGATGCCGGAATCTTCTTGAAAATGGATAGGAGTCCCAGGATCCCTGTGGCACGTGGAAAGGGACCCTGGGTCTCCCCCCTCACGTGGAGACGCGTCCCAATTGCCATGCCAAGACTCGAGGATTATCCCGAGGTGTCCCTCGCACCTAGGCAGGAGTCCTGACGTCGCTGAACAAACACGTGTCTGGAAGTTCCCTCCCCGTCGTAACTCGAAATTATACCCCAGGTTCCGGCCGCAACTCGAGAAAAACCATGAGACTTCCCCCTCGCCGCGAGATGAGGCCCGATTCCCCTGCACTGCGTGCAGAGCAATTCCGTATTCCACATAAAACGTGAAAGGAGCCTTGATTTCCTTGATGGCACTCCAGAGAAAACCCAAGATCACTGTCTCAAGTCTAGAGGGATCCTGAGGTCACTGGAGCAACACGAAAGGGCTCCCTGGACCCCAAATCAACTGGAGATGAGAGCTTATTCCCTGGTTTTGACTCAAGAAGTCTACCAACTTTCCACAAGCACCTTAAGAGGAGGCTTCTCTCAGCTACAGGTATGTGAGAGGGACCCTGAATTTGTGGCCTCAAGTGGAATGGACACCGAGATGCTCTGACTCGAAGTAAGGCCGGATATCCCTGCAGTGAATTGAATGCAGGCTCATCGTGCATCTCCCAAGACGAGGGGATGTCTGAATCCCCTGTGGAGACCACAGAGAAAGTCCTAGTCCTCCGCCTCATCGCGACCGGAGGCCTCACATCCTTTGAAAATTCAAGAGGTCCGCGGAGATCAATGCTTCCAAAGGAGACGATGCCTGACTCCTCTTGAAAATGGATAGGTGTCCCAGCATCCCTATGGCACGTGGAAAGGGACCCTGGGTCTCCCGCCTCACGTGGAGACGGGTCCAAATTGCCATGCCAAGACTCGTGGAGAATCCCGAGGTGTCCCTCACACCTAGGCAGGAGTCCTGACGTCGCTAAACAAACACGTGTCTGGAAGGGCCCTCCCCGTTGTAACTCGAGAATATACCCCAGGACCCGGCCGCAACTCGTGAAAAACCAAGAGATTTCCCCCTCGCCGCGAGTTGAGGCCCGATTCCCCTGCACTGCATGCAGAGCAATTCCGTGTTCCACATTAAACGTGAAAGTAGCCTTGATTTCCTTGATGGCACTCCAGAAAAAACCCAAGATCACTGTCTCAAGTCTAGAGGGATCCTGAGGTCACTGGAGCAACACGAAAGGGCTCCGTGGACCCGAAATCAACTCGAGATGAGAGCTTAGTCCCTAGCTTCGACTCAAGAGGAATACCAACTTGCCAAAAGCACCTCAAGAGGAGGCTTCTCTCAGCTACAGGTATGTGAGAGGGACCCTGAGTTTGTGGCCTTAAGTGGAATGGACACCGAGATGCTCTGACTCGAAGTAAGGCCGGATATCCCTGCAGTGAATTGAATGCAGGCTCGTCTTGCATCTCCCAAGACGAAGGGATGTCTGAATCCACTGTGGAGACCACAGAGAAAGACCTAGTCCTCCGCCTCATCGCGACCGGAGGCCTCACATCCTTTGAAAACTCGAGAGGTCCGCGGAGATCAATGCTTCCAAAGGAGACGATGCCTGACTCCTCTTGAAAATGGATAGGAGTCCCAGGATCCCTGTGGCACGTGGAAAGGGACCCTGGGTCTCCCGCCTCACGTGGATACGCGTCCCAATTGCCATGCCAAGACTCGAGGAGAATCCCGAGGTGTCCCTCGCACCTAGGCAGGAGTCCTGACGTCGCTGAACAAACACGTGTCTGGAAGGGCCCTCCCTGTCGTAACTCGAGAATATACCCCAGGTTCCGGCCGCAACTCGAGAAAAACCATGAGACTTCCCCCTCCCCGCGAGATGAGGCCCGATTCCCCTGAACTGCGTGTAGAGCAATTCCGTGTTCCACATCAAACGTGAAAGGAGCCTTGATTTCCTTAATGACACTCCAGAGAAAACCCAAAATCACTGTTTCAAGTCTAGAGGGATCCTGAGGCCACTGTAGCAACAAGAAAGGGCTCCGTGGACCCCGAATCAACTCGAGATGAGAGCTTAGTCCCTGGCTTCGACTCAAGGGGAATACCAACTTTTCACAAGCACCTCAAGAGGAGGCTTCTCTCCGCTACAGGTATGTGAGAGGGACCCTGAGTTTGTGGCCTCAAGTGGAATGGACACCGAGATGCTCTGACTCGAAGTAAAGCCGGATATCCCTGCAGTGAATTGAATGCAGGCTCGTGTTGCATCTCGAAAGACTAAGGGATGTCTGAATCCCCTGTGGAGACCACAGAGAAAGACCTAATTTTCCGCCTCATCGCGACCAGATGCCTCACATCCTTTGAAAATTCGAGAGGTCCGCGGAGATCAATGCTTCCAAAGGAGCCGATGCCTGAATCCTCTTGAAAATGGATAGGAGTCCCAGGATCCCTGTGGCACGTGGAAAGGGACCCTGGGTCTCCCGCCTCACGTGGAGACGCGTCCAAATTGCCATGCCAAGACTCGAGGAGAATCCCGAGGTGTCCCTCGCACCTAGGCAGGAGTCGTGACATCGCTGAACAAACACGGGTCTGGAAGGGACCTCCCCGTCATAACTCGAGAATATACCCCAGTTTCCGGCCTCAACTCGAGAAAAACCATGAGACTTCCCCCTCGCCGCGAGATGAGGCCCGATGCCCCTGCACTGCATGCAAAGCAATTCTGTGTTCAATATCCAACGTGAAAGGAGCCTTGATTTCCTTGATGGCACTCCAGAGAAAACCCAAGATCACTGGCTCAAGTCTAGAGGGATCCTGAGGTCACTGGAGCAACATGAAAGGGCTCCGTGGAACCCAAATCAACTCGAGATGAGAGCTTAGTCCCTGGCTTCGACTCAAGAGGAATACCAACTTTCCACAAGCACATCAAGAGAAGGCTTCCCTCAGCTACATGTATGTGAGAGCGACCCTGAGTTTGTGGCCTCAAGTTGAATGGACACCGACATGCTCTGACTCGAAGTAAGGCCGGATATCCCTGCAGTGAATTGAATGCAGGCTCGTCTTGCATCTCCCAAGACGAAGGGATGTCTGAATCCCCTGTGGAGACGACAGAGAAAGACCTAGTCCTCCGCCTCAATGCGACCGGAGGCCTCACATACTTTGAAAACTCGAGAGGTCCGCGGAGATCAATGCTTCCAAAGGAGACGATGCCTGACTCCTCTTGAAAATGGATAGGAGTCCCAGGATCCCTGTGGCACGTGGAAAGGGACCCTGGGTCTCCCGCCTCACGTGGAGACGCCTCCCAATTGCCATGCCAAGACTCGAGGGGAATCGCGAGGTGTCCCTCGCACCTAGCCAGGAGTCCTGACGTCGCAGAACAAACACGTGTATGGAAGGGCCCTCCCCGTCGTAACTCGAGAATATACCCCAGGTTTCGGCCGCAACTCGAGAAAAACCATGAGACTTCCCCCTCGCCGCGAGATGAGGCCCGATTCCCCTGCACTGCGTGCAGAGCAATTCCGTGTTCCACATCAAACGTGATAGGAGCCTTGATTTCCTTGATGGCACTCCAGAGAAAACCCAAGATCACTGTCTCAAGTCTAGAGGGATCCTGTAGTCACTGGAGCAAGAAGAAAGTGCTCAGTGGAGCCCAAATCACCTCGAGATGAGAGCTTAGTCCCTGGCTTCGACTCAAGAGGAAAACCAACTTTCCACAAGCACCTCATGAGAAGGCTTCTCTCAGCTACAGGTAACTGAGAGGGACCCTGAGTTTGTGGCCTCAAGTGGAATGGACACCGAGATGCTCTGACTCGAAGTAAAGCCGGATATCCCTGCAGTGAATTGAATGCAGGCTCGTCTTGCATCTCACAAGACGAACGGTTGTCTGAATACCCTGTGGAGTCCACAGAGAAAGACCTAGTCCTCCGCCTCAACGCGAACGGAGGCCTCACGTCCTTTGAAAATTCGAGAGGTCCGCGGAGATCAATGCTTCCAAAGGTGACGATGACTTGAAAATGGATAGGAGTCCCAGGATCCCTGTGGCATGTGGAAAGGGACCCTGGGTCTCCAGCCTCACGTGGAGACGCGTCCCAATTGCCATGCCAAGACTCGTGGAGAATCCACAAGTGTCCCTCACACCTAGGCAGGAATCTTGACGTCGCTGAAAAAACACGAGTCTGGAAGGGTCCTCCCCGTCGTAACTCGAGAATATACCCCAGGTTCCGGCCGCAACTCGAGAAAAACCATGAGAATT
Organism: Dama dama; assembly: GCF_033118175.1. Classification (NCBI taxonomy): domain Eukaryota; kingdom Metazoa; phylum Chordata; class Mammalia; order Artiodactyla; family Cervidae; genus Dama; species Dama dama. Next base: position 3,717,607 of record NC_083697.1, on the reverse strand, counting down.
CCCCCTCGCCGCGAGAGGAGGCCCGATTCCCCTGCACTGCGTGCAGAGCAATTCCGTGTTCCACATCAAACGTGAAAGGAGCCTTGATTTCCTTGATGGCACTCCAGAGAAAACCCAAGATCACTGTCTCAAGTCTAGAGGGATCCTGAGGTCACTGGAGCAACAAGAAAGGGCTCAGTGGACCCCAAATCAACACGAGATGAGAACTTAGTCCCTGGCTTCGACTCAAGAGGAATACCAACATTCCACAAGCACCTCAAGATGAGGCTTCTCTCAGCTACAGGTATGTGAGAGGGCCCCTGAGTTTGTGGCCTCAAATGGAATGGACACCGAGATGCTCTGACTCGAAATAAAGCCGGATATCCCTGCAGTTAATTGAATGCAGGCTCGTCTTGCATCTCGCACGACGAAGGGTTGTCTGAATACCCTGTGGAGTCCACAGAGAAAGACCTAGCCCTCCGCCTCAATGCGAACGGAGGCCTCACGTCCTTTGAAAATTCGAGAGGTCCGCGGAGATCAATGCTTCCAAAGGTGACGATGACTTGTAAATGGATAGGAGTCCCAGGATCCCTCTGGCACGTGGAAAGGGACCCTGGGTCTCCCGCCTCACGTGGAGACACGTCCCAATTTCCATGCCAAGAATCGAGGAGAATACTGAAGGGTCCCTCGCACCTAGGCACGAATCCTGACGTCGCTGAACAAACACGATTCCGGAAGGGTCCTCCCCGTCGTAACTCGAGAATATACCCCAGGTTCCGACCGCAACTCCAGAAAAACCATGAGACTTCCACCTCGCCGAGAGATGAGGCCTATTTCCCGGAACTGCGTGCAGAGCAATTCCGTGGTCCACATCCAACGTGAAAGGAGCCTTGATTTCCTTGATGGCACTCCAGAGAAAACCCAAGATCACTGGCTCAAGTCTAGAGGAATCCTGAGGTCACTGTAGCAACACGAAAGGGCTCCGTGGACCCCGAATCAACTCGAGATGAGAGCTTAGTCCCTGGCTTCGACTCAAGGGGAATACCAACTTTTCACAAGCACCTCAAGAGGAGGCTTCTCTCAGCTACAGGTATGTGAGAGGGACCCTGAGTTTGTGGCCTCAAGTGGAATGGACACCGAGATGCTCTGACTCGAAGTAAGGCCGGATATCCCTGCAGTGAATTGAATGCAGGCTCGTGTTGCATCTCGAAAGACTAAGGGATGTCTGAATCCCCTGTGGAGACCACAGAGAAAGACCTAATTTTCCGCCTCATCGCGACCAGATGCCTCACATCCTTTGAAAATTCGAGATGTCCGCGGAGATCAATGCTTCCAAAGGAGCCGATGCCTGAATCCTCTTGAAAATGGATAGGAGTCCCAGGAACCCTGTGGCACGTGGAAAGGGACCCTGGGTCTCCCGCCTCACGTGGAGACGCGTCCAAATTGCCATGCCAAGACTCGTGGAGAATCCCGAGGTGTCCCTCGCACCTAGGCAGGAGTCCTGACGGTGCTGAACAAACACGTGTCTGGAAGGGCCCTCCCCGTCGTAACTCGAGAATATACCGCAGGTTCCGGCCGCAACTCGAGAAAAACCATGAGATTTCCCCCTTGCCGTGAGTTTAGGCCCGATTCCCCTGCACTGAATGCAGAGCAATTCCGTGTTCCACATCAAACGTGAAAGGAGCCTTGATTTCCTTGACGGCACTCCAGAGAAAACCCAAGATCACTGTCTCAAGTCTAGAGGGATCCTGAAGTCACTGGACCAACAGGAAAGGGCTTCGTGGCCCCAAATCAACTCGAGATGAGAGCTTAGACCCTGGCTTAGACTCAAGAGGAATACCAACTTTCCACAAGCACCTCAAGAGGAGGTTTCTCTCAGCTACAGGTATATTCGAGGGACCCTGAGTTTGTGGCCTCAGGTGGAATGGACACTGAGATGCTCTGACTCGAAGTAAGGCCGGATATCCCAACAGTGAATTGAATGCAGGCTCGTCTTGCATCTCCCAAGACGAAGAGATGTCTGAAACCCCTGTGGAGACCACAGAGAAAGACCTAGTCCTCCGCCTCATCGCGACCGGAGGCCTACATCCTTTGAAAACTCGAGACGTCTGCGGAGATCAATGCTTCCAAAGGAGACGATGCCGGAATCTTCTTGAAAATGGATAGGAGTCCCAGGATCCCTGTGGCACGTGGAAAGGGACCCTGGGTCTCCCCCCTCACGTGGAGACGCGTCCCAATTGCCATGCCAAGACTCGAGGATTATCCCGAGGTGTCCCTCGCACCTAGGCAGGAGTCCTGACGTCGCTGAACAAACACGTGTCTGGAAGTTCCCTCCCCGTCGTAACTCGAAATTATACCCCAGGTTCCGGCCGCAACTCGAGAAAAACCATGAGACTTCCCCCTCGCCGCGAGATGAGGCCCGATTCCCCTGCACTGCGTGCAGAGCAATTCCGTATTCCACATAAAACGTGAAAGGAGCCTTGATTTCCTTGATGGCACTCCAGAGAAAACCCAAGATCACTGTCTCAAGTCTAGAGGGATCCTGAGGTCACTGGAGCAACACGAAAGGGCTCCCTGGACCCCAAATCAACTGGAGATGAGAGCTTATTCCCTGGTTTTGACTCAAGAAGTCTACCAACTTTCCACAAGCACCTTAAGAGGAGGCTTCTCTCAGCTACAGGTATGTGAGAGGGACCCTGAATTTGTGGCCTCAAGTGGAATGGACACCGAGATGCTCTGACTCGAAGTAAGGCCGGATATCCCTGCAGTGAATTGAATGCAGGCTCATCGTGCATCTCCCAAGACGAGGGGATGTCTGAATCCCCTGTGGAGACCACAGAGAAAGTCCTAGTCCTCCGCCTCATCGCGACCGGAGGCCTCACATCCTTTGAAAATTCAAGAGGTCCGCGGAGATCAATGCTTCCAAAGGAGACGATGCCTGACTCCTCTTGAAAATGGATAGGTGTCCCAGCATCCCTATGGCACGTGGAAAGGGACCCTGGGTCTCCCGCCTCACGTGGAGACGGGTCCAAATTGCCATGCCAAGACTCGTGGAGAATCCCGAGGTGTCCCTCACACCTAGGCAGGAGTCCTGACGTCGCTAAACAAACACGTGTCTGGAAGGGCCCTCCCCGTTGTAACTCGAGAATATACCCCAGGACCCGGCCGCAACTCGTGAAAAACCAAGAGATTTCCCCCTCGCCGCGAGTTGAGGCCCGATTCCCCTGCACTGCATGCAGAGCAATTCCGTGTTCCACATTAAACGTGAAAGTAGCCTTGATTTCCTTGATGGCACTCCAGAAAAAACCCAAGATCACTGTCTCAAGTCTAGAGGGATCCTGAGGTCACTGGAGCAACACGAAAGGGCTCCGTGGACCCGAAATCAACTCGAGATGAGAGCTTAGTCCCTAGCTTCGACTCAAGAGGAATACCAACTTGCCAAAAGCACCTCAAGAGGAGGCTTCTCTCAGCTACAGGTATGTGAGAGGGACCCTGAGTTTGTGGCCTTAAGTGGAATGGACACCGAGATGCTCTGACTCGAAGTAAGGCCGGATATCCCTGCAGTGAATTGAATGCAGGCTCGTCTTGCATCTCCCAAGACGAAGGGATGTCTGAATCCACTGTGGAGACCACAGAGAAAGACCTAGTCCTCCGCCTCATCGCGACCGGAGGCCTCACATCCTTTGAAAACTCGAGAGGTCCGCGGAGATCAATGCTTCCAAAGGAGACGATGCCTGACTCCTCTTGAAAATGGATAGGAGTCCCAGGATCCCTGTGGCACGTGGAAAGGGACCCTGGGTCTCCCGCCTCACGTGGATACGCGTCCCAATTGCCATGCCAAGACTCGAGGAGAATCCCGAGGTGTCCCTCGCACCTAGGCAGGAGTCCTGACGTCGCTGAACAAACACGTGTCTGGAAGGGCCCTCCCTGTCGTAACTCGAGAATATACCCCAGGTTCCGGCCGCAACTCGAGAAAAACCATGAGACTTCCCCCTCCCCGCGAGATGAGGCCCGATTCCCCTGAACTGCGTGTAGAGCAATTCCGTGTTCCACATCAAACGTGAAAGGAGCCTTGATTTCCTTAATGACACTCCAGAGAAAACCCAAAATCACTGTTTCAAGTCTAGAGGGATCCTGAGGCCACTGTAGCAACAAGAAAGGGCTCCGTGGACCCCGAATCAACTCGAGATGAGAGCTTAGTCCCTGGCTTCGACTCAAGGGGAATACCAACTTTTCACAAGCACCTCAAGAGGAGGCTTCTCTCCGCTACAGGTATGTGAGAGGGACCCTGAGTTTGTGGCCTCAAGTGGAATGGACACCGAGATGCTCTGACTCGAAGTAAAGCCGGATATCCCTGCAGTGAATTGAATGCAGGCTCGTGTTGCATCTCGAAAGACTAAGGGATGTCTGAATCCCCTGTGGAGACCACAGAGAAAGACCTAATTTTCCGCCTCATCGCGACCAGATGCCTCACATCCTTTGAAAATTCGAGAGGTCCGCGGAGATCAATGCTTCCAAAGGAGCCGATGCCTGAATCCTCTTGAAAATGGATAGGAGTCCCAGGATCCCTGTGGCACGTGGAAAGGGACCCTGGGTCTCCCGCCTCACGTGGAGACGCGTCCAAATTGCCATGCCAAGACTCGAGGAGAATCCCGAGGTGTCCCTCGCACCTAGGCAGGAGTCGTGACATCGCTGAACAAACACGGGTCTGGAAGGGACCTCCCCGTCATAACTCGAGAATATACCCCAGTTTCCGGCCTCAACTCGAGAAAAACCATGAGACTTCCCCCTCGCCGCGAGATGAGGCCCGATGCCCCTGCACTGCATGCAAAGCAATTCTGTGTTCAATATCCAACGTGAAAGGAGCCTTGATTTCCTTGATGGCACTCCAGAGAAAACCCAAGATCACTGGCTCAAGTCTAGAGGGATCCTGAGGTCACTGGAGCAACATGAAAGGGCTCCGTGGAACCCAAATCAACTCGAGATGAGAGCTTAGTCCCTGGCTTCGACTCAAGAGGAATACCAACTTTCCACAAGCACATCAAGAGAAGGCTTCCCTCAGCTACATGTATGTGAGAGCGACCCTGAGTTTGTGGCCTCAAGTTGAATGGACACCGACATGCTCTGACTCGAAGTAAGGCCGGATATCCCTGCAGTGAATTGAATGCAGGCTCGTCTTGCATCTCCCAAGACGAAGGGATGTCTGAATCCCCTGTGGAGACGACAGAGAAAGACCTAGTCCTCCGCCTCAATGCGACCGGAGGCCTCACATACTTTGAAAACTCGAGAGGTCCGCGGAGATCAATGCTTCCAAAGGAGACGATGCCTGACTCCTCTTGAAAATGGATAGGAGTCCCAGGATCCCTGTGGCACGTGGAAAGGGACCCTGGGTCTCCCGCCTCACGTGGAGACGCCTCCCAATTGCCATGCCAAGACTCGAGGGGAATCGCGAGGTGTCCCTCGCACCTAGCCAGGAGTCCTGACGTCGCAGAACAAACACGTGTATGGAAGGGCCCTCCCCGTCGTAACTCGAGAATATACCCCAGGTTTCGGCCGCAACTCGAGAAAAACCATGAGACTTCCCCCTCGCCGCGAGATGAGGCCCGATTCCCCTGCACTGCGTGCAGAGCAATTCCGTGTTCCACATCAAACGTGATAGGAGCCTTGATTTCCTTGATGGCACTCCAGAGAAAACCCAAGATCACTGTCTCAAGTCTAGAGGGATCCTGTAGTCACTGGAGCAAGAAGAAAGTGCTCAGTGGAGCCCAAATCACCTCGAGATGAGAGCTTAGTCCCTGGCTTCGACTCAAGAGGAAAACCAACTTTCCACAAGCACCTCATGAGAAGGCTTCTCTCAGCTACAGGTAACTGAGAGGGACCCTGAGTTTGTGGCCTCAAGTGGAATGGACACCGAGATGCTCTGACTCGAAGTAAAGCCGGATATCCCTGCAGTGAATTGAATGCAGGCTCGTCTTGCATCTCACAAGACGAACGGTTGTCTGAATACCCTGTGGAGTCCACAGAGAAAGACCTAGTCCTCCGCCTCAACGCGAACGGAGGCCTCACGTCCTTTGAAAATTCGAGAGGTCCGCGGAGATCAATGCTTCCAAAGGTGACGATGACTTGAAAATGGATAGGAGTCCCAGGATCCCTGTGGCATGTGGAAAGGGACCCTGGGTCTCCAGCCTCACGTGGAGACGCGTCCCAATTGCCATGCCAAGACTCGTGGAGAATCCACAAGTGTCCCTCACACCTAGGCAGGAATCTTGACGTCGCTGAAAAAACACGAGTCTGGAAGGGTCCTCCCCGTCGTAACTCGAGAATATACCCCAGGTTCCGGCCGCAACTCGAGAAAAACCATGAGAATTCCCCCTCGCCGCGAGAGGAGGCCCGATTCCCCTGCACTGCGTGCAGAGCAATTCCGTGTTCCACATCAAACGTGAAAGGAGCCTTGATTTCCTTGATGGCACTCCAGAGAAAACCCAAGATCACTGTCTCAAGTCTAGAGGGATCCTGAGGTCACTGGAGCAACAAGAAAGGGCTCAGTGGACCCCAAATCAACACGAGATGAGAACTTAGTCCCTGGCTTCGACTCAAGAGGAATACCAACATTCCACAAGCACCTCAAGATGAGGCTTCTCTCAGCTACAGGTATGTGAGAGGGCCCCTGAGTTTGTGGCCTCAAATGGAATGGACACCGAGATGCTCTGACTCGAAATAAAGCCGGATATCCCTGCAGTTAATTGAATGCAGGCTCGTCTTGCATCTCGCAAGACGAAGGGTTGTCTGAATACCCTGTGGAGTCCACAGAGAAAGACCTAGCCCTCCGCCTCAATGCGAACGGAGGCCTCACGTCCTTTGAAAATTCGAGAGGTCCGCGGAGATCAATGCTTCCAAAGGTGACGATGACTTGTAAATGGATAGGAGTCCCAGGATCCCTCTGGCACGTGGAAAGGGACCCTGGGTCTCCCGCCTCACGTGGAGACACGTCCCAATTTCCATGCCAAGAATCGAGGAGAATACTGAAGGGTCCCTCGCACCTAGGCACGAATCCTGACGTCGCTGAACAAACACGATTCCGGAAGGGTCCTCCCCGTCGTAACTCGAGAATATACCCCAGGTTCCGAGCGCAACTCGAGAAAAACCATGAGACTTCCACCTCGCCGAGAGATGAGGCCTATTTCCCGGAACTGCGTGCAGAGCAATTCCGTGGTCCACATCCAACGTGAAAGGAGCCTTGATTTCCTTGATGGCACTCCAGAGAAAACCCAAGATCACTGGCTCAAGTCTAGAGGAATCCTGAGGTCACTGGAGCAACACGAAAGGGATCCGTGGACCCCAAATCAACTCGAGATTAGAGCTTAGTCCCTGGCTTCGACTCAAAAGGAATACCAACTTTCCACAAGCACCTCAAGAGGAGGCTTCTCTCAGCTACAGGTACTTGAGAGGGACCCTGATTTTGTGGCCTCAAGTGGAACGGACACCGAGATGCTCTGACTAGAAGTAAGGCCGCATATCCCTGCAGTGAATTGAATGCAGGCTCGTCTTGCATGTCCCAAGACGAAGGGATGTCTGAATCCCCTGTGGAGACCACAGAGAAAGACCTAGTCCTCCGCCTCATCGCGACCGGAGGCCTCACATCCTTTGAAAAGTCGAGAGGTCCGCGGAGATCAATGCTTCCAAAGGAGACGATGCATGACTCCTCTTGAAAATGGATAGGAGTCCCAGGATCCCTGTGGCACGTTGGAAGGGACCCTGGGTTTCCCGCCTCACGTGGAGACGCGTCCCAATTGCCATGCCAAGACTCGAGGAGAATCCTGAGGTGTGCCTCACACCTAGGTAGGAGTCCTGACGTCGCTGAACTAACACGTGTCTGGAAGGGCCCTCCCCGTCGTAACTCGAGAATATACCCCAGGTTCCGGCCGCAACTCGAGAAAAAACAGGAGACTTCCCCCTCGCCGCGACATGAGGCCCGATTCCCCTGCACTGAATGCAGAGCAATTTCGTGTTCCACATCAAACGTGAAAGGAGCCTTGATTTCCTTGATGGCACTCCAGAGAAAACCCAAGATCACTGTCTCAAGTCTAGAGGGATCCTGAGGTCACTGGAGCAACACGAAAGGGCTCCGTGGACCCCAGATAAACTCGAGATGAGAGCTTAGTCCCTGGCTTCGAGTCAAGAGGAATACCAACTTCCCACAAGCACCTCAAGCGGAGGGTTCTCTCAGCTACAGGTATGTGAGAGGGACCCTGAGTTTGTGGCCTCAAGTGGAATGCACACCGAGATGCTCTGACTCGAAGTAAGGCCGGATATCCCTGCAGTGAATTGAATGCAGGCTCGTCTTGCATCTCCCAAGATGAAGGGATGTCTGAATCCCCTGTGGAGACCACAGAGAAAGATCTAGTCCTCAGCCTCATCGCGACCGGAGGCCTCACATCCTTTGAAAACTAGAGATGTCCGCGGAGATCAATGCTTCCAAAGGAGACGATGCCTGACTCCTCTTGAAAATGGATAGGAGTCCCAGGATCCCTGTGGCACGTGGAAAGGGACCCTGGGTCTCCCGCCTCACGTGGAGACGCGTCCCAAATGCCATGCCAATACTCGAGGAGAATCCCGAGGTGTCCCTCGCACCTAGGCAGGGGTCCTGATGTGGCTGAACAAACACGTGTCTGGAAGGACCCTCCCCATCGTAACTCGAGAATATACCCCAGTTTCCGGCCTCAACTCGAGAAAAACCATGAGACTTCCCCCTCGCCGCGAGATGAGGCCCGATGCCCCTGCACTGCGTGCAAAGCAATTCTGTGTTCAACATCCAACGTGAAAGGAGCCTTGATTTCCTTGATGGCACTCCAGAGAAAACCCAAGATCACTGTCTCAAGTCTAGAGGGATCCTGAAGTCACTGGAGCAAGAAGAAAGTGCTCAGTGGAGCCCAAATCAACTCGAGATGAGAGCTTAGTCCCTGGCTTCGACTCAAGAGGAATACCAACTTTCCACAAGCACCTCATGAGAAGGCTTCTCTCAGCTACAGGTAAGTGAGAGGGACCCTGAGTTTGTGGCCTCAAGTGGAATGGACACCGAGATGCTCTGACTCGAAGTAAAGCCGGATATCCCTGCAGTGAATTGAATGCAGGCTCGTCTTGCATCTCCCAAGACGAACGGTTTTCTGAATACCCTGTGGAGTCCACAGAGAAAGACCTAGTCCTCCGCCTCAACCCGAACGGAGGCCTCACGTCCTTTGAAAATTCGAGAGGTCCGCGGAGATCAATGCTTCCAAAGGTGACGATGACTTTAAAATGGATAGGAGTCCCAGGATCCCTGTGGCATGTGGAAAGGGACCCTGGGTCTCCCGCCTCACGTGGAGACGCGTCCCAATTGCCATGCCAAGACTCGTGGAGAATCCTCAAGTGTCCCTCACACCTAGGCAGGAATCTTGACGTCGCTGAACAAACACGAGTCTGGAAGGGTCCTCCCCGTCGTAACTCGAGAATATACCCCAGGTTCCGGGCGCAACTCGAGAAAAACCATGAGAATTCCCCCTCGCCGCGAGAGGAGGCCCGATTCCCCTGCACTGCGTGCAGAGCAATTCCGTGTTCCACATCAAACGTGAAAGGAGCCTTGATTTCCTTGATGGCACTCCAGAGAAAACCCAAGATCACTGTTTCAAGTCTAGAGGGATCCTGAGGTCACTGGAGCAACACTAAAGGGCTCCATGGACCCCAAATCAACTCAAGATGAGAGCTTACTCCCTGGCTTCGACTCAAGAGGAATACCAACTTTCCACAAGCACCTCAAGAGGAGGCTTCTCTCAGCTACAGGTATGTGAGAGGGACCCTGAGTTTGTGGCCTCAAGTGGAATGGACACCGAGATGCTCTGACTCGAGGTAAGGCCGGATATCACTGCAGTGAATTGAATGCAGGCTCGTCTTGCATCTCCCAAGACGAAGGGATGTCTGAATCCCCTGTGGAGACCACAGAGAAAGACCTAGTCCTCTGCCTCATCGCGACCGGAGGCCTCACATCCTTTGAAAACTCGAGAGGTCTGCGGAGATCAATGCTTCCAAAGGAGACGATGCCTGACTCCTCTTGAAAATGGATAGGAGTCCCAGGATCCCTGTGGCACGTGGAAAGGGTCCCTGCGTCTCCCGCCTCACGTGGAGACGCCTCCCAATTGCCATGCGAAGACTCGAGGGGAATCCCGAGGTGTCCCTCGCACCTAGGCAGGAGTCCTGACGTCGCTGAACAAACACGTGTATGAAAGGGCCCTCCCCGTCGTAACTCAAGAATATACCCCAAGTTTCAGCCGAAACTCAAGAAAAACCATGAGACTTTCCTCTCGCCGCGAGATGAGGCCCGATTCCCCTGCACTGCGTGCAGAGCAATTCCGTGTTCCACATCAAACGTGAAAGGAGCCTTGATTTCCTTGATGGCACTCCAGAGAAAACCCAAGATCACTGTCTCAAGTCTAGAGGGATCCTGATGTCACTGGACCAACAAGAAAGGGCCCAGTGGACCCCAAATCAACTCGAGATGGGAGCTTAGTCCCTGGCTTCGACTCCAGAGGAATACCAACTTTCCACAAGCACCTCATGAGAAGGCTTCTCTCAGCTACAGGTATGTGAGAGGGACCCTGAGTTTGTGGCCTCAAGTGGAATGGACACCGAGATGCTCTGACTCGAAGTAAAGCCGGATATCCCTGCAGTGAATTGAATGCAGGCTCGTCTTACATCTCCCAAGACGAAGGGTTGTCTGAATACCCTGTGGAGTCCACAGAGAAAGACCTAGTCCTCCGCCTCAACGCGAACGGAGGCCTCACGTCCATTGAAAATTCGAGACGTCCGCGGAGATCAATGCTTCCAAAGGTGACGATGACTTGAAAATGGATAGGAGTCCCAGGATCCCTGTGGCACGTGGAAAGGGACCCTGAGTCTCCCGCCTCACGTGGAGACACGTCCCAATTGCCATGCCAAGACTAGAGGAGAATCCCGATGGTGTCCCTCGCACCTAGGCAGGAGTGCTGACGTCGCTGAACAAACACGTGTCTGGAAGGGCCCTCCCCATCGTAACTCGAGAATATACCCCAGGTTCCGGCCGCAACTCGAGAAAAACCATGAGACTTCCCCCTCACAGCGACATGAGGCCCGATTCCCCTGCACTGCGTGCAGAGCAATTCCGTGTTCCACATCAAACGTGAAAGGAACCTTGGTTTCCTTGATGGCACTCCAGAGAAAACCCAAGATCACTGTCTCAAGTCTAGAGGTATCCTGAGGTCACTGGACCAACAAGAAAGGGCTCAGTGGACCCCAAATCAACTCGAAATGAGAGCTTAGTCCCTGGCTTCGACTCAAGAGGAATACCAACTTTCCACAAGCACCTCAAGAGGAGGCTTCTCTCAGCTACAGGTATGTGAGAGGGACCCTGAGTTTGTGGCCTCAAGTGGAATGGACCCCGAGATGCTCTGACTCGAAGTAAGGCCGGATATCCCTGCAGTGATTTGAATGCAGGCTCGTCTTGTAACTTCCAAGACGAAGGGATGTCTGAATCCCCTTTGGAGACTACATAGAAAGACCTAATTTTCCGCCTCATCGAGAGCAGAGGCCTCACATCCTTTGAAAACTTGAGAGGTCCGCGGAGATCAATGCTTCCAAAGGAGACGATGCATGACTCCTTTTGAAAATGGATAGGAGTCCCAGGATCCCTGTGGCACGAGGAAAGGGACCCTGGGTCTCCCGCCTCACGTGGAGATGCGTCCCAATTGCCATGCCAAGACTCGAGGAGAATCCCGAGGTGTCCCTCGCACCTAGGCAGGAGTCCTGACGTCGCTGAACAAACACGTGTCTGAAAGGGCCCTCCCCGTCGTAACTCGAGAATATACCCCAGGTTTCGGCCGCAATCGAATAAAACCATGAGATTTCCCCCTCGCCGCGAGATGAGGCCCGATTCCCCTGCCCTGCGTGCAGAGCAATTCCGTTTTCCACATCAAACTCTGAAAAAAGCCTTGATTTCCTTGATGGCACTCCAGAGAAAACCCAAGATCACTGTCTCAAGTCTAGAGGGATCGTGAGGTCACTGGAGCAACACGAAAGGGCTCCGTGGACCCCAAATCAACTCGAGAAGAGAGCTTAGTCCCTGGCTTTAAATCGAGAGGAATACCAAATTTCCACAAGCACCTCAAGAGGAGGCTTCTCTCAGCTAATGGTATGTGAGAGGGACCCTGAGTTTGTCGCCTCAAATGGAATTTCCACCGAGATGCTCTGACTCAAAGTAAGGCCAGATATCCCTGCAGTGAATTGAATGCAGGCTCGTCTTGCATCTCCCAAGACGAAGGGATGTCTGAATCCCCTGTGGAGACCACAGAGAAAGACCGAGTTCTCCGCCTCATCGCGACCGGAGGCCTCACATCCTTTGAAAACTCGAGAGGTCCGCGGAGATCAATGCTTCCAAAGGAGAAGATGCCTGACCCTTCTTGAAAATGGATAGGAGTCCCAGGATCCCTGTGGCACGTGGAAAGGGACCCTGGGTCTCCCGCGTCACGTGGAGACGCGTCCCAATTGCCATGCCAAGACTCGAGGAGAATCCCGAGCTGTCCCTCGCACCTAGGCAGGAGTCCTGACGTCGCTGAACAAACACATGTCTGGAAGGGCCCTCCCCGTCGTAACTCGAGAATATACCCCAGGTTCCGGCCGCAACTCGAGAAAAACCATGAGACTTCCCCCTCGCCACGAGATGAGGCCCGATTCCCCTACACTGCGTGCAGAGCAATTCCGTTTTCCACATCAAACGTGAAAGGAGCCTTGATTTCCTTGATGGCACTCCAGAGAAAACCCAAGATCACTGTCTCAAGTCTAGAGGATTCCCGAGGTCACTGTAGCAACACGAAAGGGCTCCGTGGACACCAAATCAACTCGAGATGAGAGCTTAGTCCCTGGCTTCGACTCAAGAGGAATACCAACTTTCCACAAGCACCTCAAGAGGAGGCTTCTCTCAGCTACAGGTATGTGAGAGGGACCCTGAGTTTGTGGCCTCAAGTGGAATGGACACCGAGATGCTCTGACTCGATGTAAGGCCAGATATCCCTGCAGTGAATTGAATGCAAGCTCGTCTTGGATCTCACAAGACGAAGGGATGTCTGAATCCCCTGTGGAGACCACAGAGAAAGACCTAGTTCTCCGCTTCATCGTGACCGGAGGCCTCACATCCTTTGAAAACTCGAGAGGTCCGTGGAGATCAATGCTTCCAAAGGAGAAGATGCCTGACTCCTCTTGAAAATGGATAGGAGTCCCAGGATTCCTGTGGCACGTGGAAAGGGACCCTGGGTCTCCCGCCTCACGTGGAGACGCGTCCCAATTGCCATGCCAAGACTCGAGGAGAATCCCGAGGTGTCCTTCGCACCTAGGCAGGAGTCCTGATGTCGCTGAACAAACACGTGTCTAGAAGGGACCTCCCCGTCGTTACTCGAGAATATACCCCAGGTTCCGGCCGCAACTCGAGAAAAACCATGAGATTTCCCCCTCGCCGTGAGTTGAGGCCCGATTCCCCTGCACTGCATGCAGAGCAATTCCGTGTTCCACATCAAACGTGAAAGGAGCCTTGATTTCGTTGATGGCAGTCCAGAGAAAACCCAAGATCACTGTCTCAAGTCTAGAGGGATCCTGAGGTCACTGGAGCAACACGAAAGGGCTCCGTGGACCCCAAATCAACTCGAGAAGAGAGCTTAGTCCCTGGCTTTAATCGAGAGGAATACCAAATTTCCACAAGCACCTCAAGAGGAGGCTTCTCTCAGCTAATGGTATGTGAGAGGGACCCTGAGTTTGTCGCCTCAAGTGGAATGTCCACCGAGATGCTCTGACTCAAAGTAAGGCCAGATATCCCTGCAGTGAATTGAATGCAGGCTCGTCTTGCATCTTCCAAGACGAAGGGATGTCTGAATCCCCTGTGGAGACCACAGAGAAAGACCGAGTTCTCCGCCTCATCGCGACCGGAGGCCTCACATCCTTTGAAAACTCGAGAGGTCCACGGAGATCAATGCTTCCAAAGGAGAAGATGCCTGACCCTTCTTGAAAATGGATAGGAGTCCCAGGATCCCTGTGGCACGTGGAAAGGGACCCTGGGTCTCCCGCGTCACGTGGAGACGCGTCCCAATTGCCATGCCAAGACTCGAGAAGAATCCCGAGCTGTCCCTCGCACCTAGGCAGGAGTCCTGACGTCGCTGAACAAACACATGTCTGGAAGGGCCCTCGCCGTCGTAACTCGAGAATATACCCCAGGTTCCGGCCGCAACTCGAGAAAAACCATGAGAATTCCCCCTCGCCGCGAGATGAGGCCCGATTCCCCTGCACTGCGTGCAGAGCAATTCCGTGTTCCACATCAAACGTGAAAGAAGCCTTGATTTCCTTGATGGCACTCCAGAGAAAACCCAAGATCACTGTCTCAAGTCTAGAGGGATCTTGCGGTCACTGGAGCAACACGAAAGGGCTCCGTGGACCCCAAATCAACTCGAGATGAGAGATTAGTCCCTGGCTTCAACTCAAGAGGAATACGAACTTTCCACAAGCCCCTCAAGAGGAGGCTTCTCTCAGCTACAGGTATGTGAGAGGGACCCTGAGTTTGTGGCCTCAAGTGGAATGGACACCGAGATGCTCTGACTCGAAGTAAGGCCGGATATCCCTGCAGTGAATTGAATGCAGGCTCGTCTTGCATCTCCCAAGACGAAGGGATGTCTGAATCCCCTGTGCAGAACACAGAGAAAGACCTAGTCCTCCGCCTCAACGCGACCGGAGGCCTTACATCGTTTGAAAACTCGAGAGGTCCGCGGAGATCAATGCTTCCAAAGGAGACGATGCCTGACTCCTCTTGAAAATGGATAGGAGTCCCAGGATCCCTGTGGCACGTGGAAAGGGACCCTGGGTCTCCCGCCTCACGTGGAGACGCGTCCCAATTGCCATGGCAAGACTCGAGGAGAATCCCCAGGTGTCCCTTGCACCTAGGCAGGAGTCCTGACGTCGCTGAACAAACACGTGTCTGGAAGGGCCCTCCCCGTCGTAACTCGAAAATATACCCCAGGTTCCGGCCGCAACTCGAGAAAAACCATGAGACTTCCCCCTCCCCGCGAGATGAGGCCCGATTCACCTGGGCTGCGTGCAGAGGAATTCCGTGTTCCACATCAAACGTGAAAGAAGCCTTGATTTCCTTGATGGCACTCCGGAGAAAACCCAAGATCACTGTCACAAGTCTAGAGGGATCCTGAGGTCACTGGAGCAACAGGAAAGGGCTCCGTGGACCCCAAATCAACTCGAGATGAGAACTTAGTCCCTGGCTTAGACTCAAGAGGAATACCAACTTTCCACAAGCACCTCAAGAGGAGGCTTCTCTCAGCTACAGGTATGTGAGAGGGACCCTGAGTTTGTGGCCTCAAGTGGAATGGACCCCGAGATGCTCTGACTCGAAGTAAAGCCGGATATCCCTGCAGCGAATTGAATGCAGGCTCGTCTTGCATCTCCCAAGACGAAGGGATGTCTGAATCCACTGTGGAGACGACAGAGAAAGACCTAGTCCTCTGCCTCATCGCGACCAGTGGCCTCACATCCTTTGAAAATTCGAGAGGTATGAGGAGATCAATGCTTCCAAAGGAGACGATGCTTGACTCCTCTTGAAAATGGATAGGAGTCCCAGGATCCCTGTGGCACGTGGAAAGGGACCCTGGGTCTCCCGCCTCACGTGGAGACGCGTCCCAATTGCCATGCCAAGACTCGAGGAGAATCCCGAGGTGTCCCTCGCACCTAGGCAGGAGTCCTGACGTCGCTGAACAAACACGTGTCTGGAAGGGCCCTCCCCGTCGTAACTCGAGAATATACCCCAGGTTCCGGCCGCAACTCGAGAAAAACCATGAGACTTCCCCCTCGCCGCGAGATGAGGCCCGATTCCCCTGCACTGCGTGCAGAGCAATTCCGTGTTCCACATCAAACGTGAAAGGAGCCTTGATTTCCTTGATGGCACTCCAGAGAAAACCCAAGATCACTGTCTCAAGTCTAGAGGGATCCTGAGGTCACTGGAGCAACACGAAAGGGCTCCGTGGACCCCAAATCAACTCGAGATGAGAGCTTAGTTTCTGGCTTCGACTCAAGAGGAATACCAAGTTTCCACAAGCACCTCAAGAGGAGGCTTCTCTCAGCTACAGGTATGTGAGAGGGACCCTGAGTTTGTCGCCTCAAGTGGAAAGGACACCGAGATGCTCTGACTCAAAGTAAGGCCAGATATCCCTGCAGTGATTTGAATGCAGGCTCGTCTTGCATCTCCCAAGACGAAGGGATGTCTGAATCCGCTGTGGAGAACACAGAGAAAGACCTAGTCCTCCGCCTCATCGCGACCGGAGGCCTCACATCCTTTGAAAACTCGAGAGGTCCGCGGAGATCAATGCTTCCAAAGGAGTCGATGCCTGACGCCTCTTGAAAATGGATAGGAGTCCCAGGATCCCTGTGGCACGTCGAAAGGGACCCTGGGTCTCCCGCCTCATGTGGAGACGCGTCCCAATTGCCATGCCAAGACTTCAGGAGAATCCCGAGGTGTCCCTCGCACCTAGGCAGGAGTCCTGACGTCGCTGAACAAACACGTGTCTGGAAGGGCCCTCCCCGTCGTAACTCGAGAATATACCCCAGGTTCCGGCCGCAACTCGAGAAAAACCATGAGACTTCCCCCTCGCCGCGAGATGAGGCCCGATTCCGCTGCAATGCGTGCAGAGCAATTCCGTTTTCCACATCAAACCTGAAAAAAGCCTTGATTTCCTTGATGGCACTCCAGAGAAAACCCACGATCACTGTCTCAAGTCTAGAGGGATGCTGAGGTCACTGGAGCAACACGAAAGGGCTCCGTGGACCCCTAATCAACTCGAGATGAGAGCTTAGTCCCTGGCTTCGACTCAAGGGGAATACCGACTTTCCACAAGCACCTCAAAAGGAGGCTTCTCTCAGCTACAGGTATGTGAGAGGGACCCTGAGTTTGTGGCCTCAAGGGGAATGGACACGGAGATGCTCTGACTCGAAGTAAGGCCGGATATCCCTGCAGTGAATTGAATGCAGGCTCGTCTTGCATCTCCCAAGACGAAGGGATGTCTGAATCCCCTGTGGAGACCACAGAGAAAGACCTAGTCCTCCGCCTCATCGCGACCGGAGGCCTCACATCCTTTGAAAATTCGAGAGGTCCGACGAGATCAATGCTTCCAAAGGAGACGATGCCTGACTCCTCTAGAAAATGGATAGGAGTCCCAGGATCACTGTGGCACGTGGAAAGGGACCCTGGGTCTCCCGCCTCAGATGGAGACGCGTCCCAATTGCCATGCCAAGACTTGAGGAGAATCCCGAGGTGTCCCTTGCACCTAGGCAGGAGTCCTGACGTCGCTGAACAAACACGTGTCTGGAAGGGCCCTCCGCGTCGTAACTCGAGAATATACCCCAGGTTCGGTCAGCAACTCGAGAAAAACCATGAGACTTCCCCCTCGCAGCGAGATGAGGCCCGATTCCCCTGCACTGCGTGCAGAGCAATTCCGTGTTCCACATCAAACGTGAAAGGAGCCTTGATTTCCTTAATGGCACTCCAGAGAAAACCCAAGATCACTGTCTCAAGTCTAGAGGGATCCTGAGGACAATGTAGCAACACGAAAGGGCTCCGTGGACCCCAAATCAACTCGAGATGAGAGCTTAGTCCCTGGTTTCGACTCAAGAGAAATACCAAATTTCCACAAGCACCGCAGGAGGAGGCTTCTCTCAGCTACAGGTATCTGAGAGGGAACCTGAATTTGTGGCCTCAAGTGGAGTGGACACCGAGATGCTCTGACTCGAAGTTAGGCCGGATATCCCAACAGTGAATTGAATGCAGGCTCGTCTTGCATCTCCCAATACGAAGGGATGTCTGAATCCCCTATAGAGACCACAGAGAAAGACCTAGTTCTCTGCTTCATCGCGACCGGAGGCCTCACATCCTTTGAAAACTCGAGAGGTCCGCAGAGATCAATGCTTCCAAAGGAGACGATGCCTGACTCCTCTTGAAAATGGATAGGAGTCCCAGGATCCCTGTGGCACGTGAAAAGGGACACTGGGTTTACCGCCATATGTGGAGACGCGTCCCCATTGCCATGCCAAGACTCGAGGAGAATCCCGAGTTGTACCTCGCACCTAGGCAGGAGTCCTGACGCCGCTGAACAAACACATGTCTGGAAGGGCCCTCCCCGTCGTAACTCGAGAATATACCCCAGGTTCCAGCCGCAACTCGAGAAAAACCATGAGGCTTCCCCCTTACCGCTGGATGAGGCCCGATTCCCCTGCACTGCGTGCAGAGCAATTCCGTGTTCAACATCAAACGTGAAAGGAGCCTTGATTTCCTTGATGGCACTCCAGAGAAAACCCAAGATCACTGTCTCAAGTCTAGAGGGATCCTGAGGTCACTGGAGCAACACGAAAGGGCTCCGTGGACCCCAAATCAACTCGAGATGAGAGCTTAGTCCCTGGCTTCGTCTCAAGAGGAATACCAAATTTCCACAAGCACCTCATGAGGAGGCTTCTCTGAGCTACAGGTATGTGAGAGGGACCCTGAGTGTGTGGCCTCAAGTGGAATGGACAGCGAGATGCTCTGACTCGAAGTAAGGCCGGATATCCCTGCAGTGAATTGAATGCAGGCTTGTCTTGCATCTCCCAAGACGAAGGGATGTCTGAATCCCCAGTGGAGACCACAGAGAAAGACCGAGTTCTCCGCCTCATCGCGACCGGAGGCCTCACATCCTTTGAAAACTCGAGAGGTCCGCGGAGATCAATGCTTCCAAAGGAGACGATGCTTGACTCCTCTTGAAAATGGATAGGAGTCCCAGGATCCCTGTGGAACGTGGAAAGGGAACCTGGGTCTCCCGCCTCACGTGGAGACGCGTCCCAATTGCCATGCCAAGACTCGAGGAGAATCCCGAGGTGTCCCTCGCACCTAGGCAGGAGTCCTCACGTCGCTGAACAAACACGTGTCTGGAAGGGCCCTCCCCGTCTTAACTCGAGAATATACCCCAGGTTCCGGCCGCAACTCGAGAAAAACCATGAGACTTCCCCATCCCCGCGAGATGAGGCCCGATTCCCCTGCACTGCGTGCAGACCAATTCCGTGTTCCACATCAAACGTGAAAGGAGCCTTGATTTCCTTAATGGCACTCCAGAGAAAACCGAAGATCACTGTTTCAAGTCTAGAGGGATCCTGAGGTCACTGTAGCAACACGAAAGGGCTCCGTGGACCCCAAATCAACTCGAGATGAGAGCTTAGTCCCTGGCTTCGACTCAAGAGGAATACCAACTTTCCACAAGCACCTCAAGAGGAGGCTACTCTCAACTAATGGTATGTGAGAGGGACCCTGAGTTTGTCGCCTCAAGTGGAATGGACACCGAGATGCTCTGACTCGAAGTAAGGCCAGATATCCCTGCAGTGATTTGAATGCAGGCTCGTCTTGCATCTCCCAAGACGAAGCGTTGTCTGAATCCCCTGTGGAGACAACAGAGAAAGACCTAGTCCTCCACCTCAACGAGACGGGAGGCATCACATCCTTTGAAAACTCGAGAGGTCTGCGGAGATCAATACTTCCGAAGGAGCCGAGGCCTCACGCCTCTTGAAAATGGATAGGTGTCCCAGGATCACTGTGGCACGTGGAAAGGGACCCTGGGTCTCCCGCCTCAACTGGAGACATATCCCAATTGCCATGCCAAGACTCGAGGAGAATATCGAGTTGTCCCTCGCACCTAGGCAGGAGTCCTGACTTCGCTGAACAAACACGTGTCTGGAAGGGCCCTCCCCGTCGTAACTCGAGAATATACCCCAGGTTCCGGCCGCAACTCGAGAAAAACCATGAGACTTCCCCCTCGCCGCTGGATGAGGCCCGATTCCCCTGCACTGCGTGCAGAGCAATTCCGTGTTCCACATCAAACCTGAAAGGAGCCTTGATTTCCTTGATGGCACTCCAGAGAAAACCCAAGATCACTGTCTCAAGTCTAGAGGGATCCTGAGGTCACTGTAGCAAGACGAAAGGGCTCCGTGGACCCCAAATCAACTCGAGATGAGAGCTTAGTCCCTGGCTTCGACTCAAGAGGAATACCAACTTTCCACAAGCACCTCAAGAGGAGGCTTCTCTCAGCTACAGGTATGTGAGAGGGACCCTGAGTTTGTGGCCTCAAGTGGAATGGACACGGAGATGCTCTGACTCGAAGTAAGGCTGGATATCCCTGCAGTGAATTGAATGCAGGCTCGTCTTGCATCTCGCAAGACGAAGGGATGTCTGAATCCCCTGTGGAGACCACAGAGAAAGACCCAATTTTCCGCCTCATCGCGACCGGAGGCCTCACATCCTTTGAAAATTCGAGAAGTCCGGGGAGATCAATGCTTCCAAAGGAGACGATGCCTGACTCCTCTTGAAAATGGATAGGAGTCCCAGGATCCCTGTGGCACGTGGAAAGGGACCCTGGGTCTCCCGCCTCACGTGGAGACGCGTCCCCATTGCCATGCCAAGACTCGAGGAGAATCCCGAGTTGTCCCTCGCACCTAGGCAGGGGTCCTGACGTCGCTGAACAAACACGTGTCTGGAAGGGCCCTCCCCGTCGTAACTCGAGAATATACCCCAGGTCCAGCCGCAACTCGAGCAAAACCAAGAGACTTCCCCCTCGCCGCTGGATGAGGCCCGATTCCCCTGCACTGCGTGCAGAGCAATTCCGTGTTCCACATCAAACGTGAAAGGAACCTTGATTTCCTTGATGGCACTCCAGAGAAAACCCAAGATCACAGTCTAGAGTTTAGAGGGATCCTGAGGTCACTGGAGCAAC
This sequence comes from Dama dama, assembly GCF_033118175.1. NCBI lineage: Eukaryota > Metazoa > Chordata > Mammalia > Artiodactyla > Cervidae > Dama > Dama dama. The sequence continues at coordinate 3,696,797 of NC_083697.1, read as the reverse complement.
ACGAAAGGGCTCCGTGGACCTCAAATTAACTCGAGATGAGAGCTTAGCCCTGGCTTCGCCTCAAGGGGAATACCAACTTTCCACAAGCACCTCAAGAGGAGGCTTCTCTCAGCTACAGGTATGTGAGAGAGACCCTGAGTTTGTGGCCTCAAGTGGAATGGACACCGAGATGCTCTGACTCCAAGTAAGGCCGGATATCCCTGCAGTGAATTGAATGCAGGCTCGTCTTGCATCTCCCAAGACGAAGGGATGTCTGAATCCCCGGTGGAGACCACAGAGAAAGACCTAGTCCTCCGCCTCAACATGACCGGAGGCCTCACATCCTTTGAAAACTCGAGAGGTCCGCGGAGATCAATGCTTCCGAAGGAGACGATGCCTGACGCCTCTTGAAAATGGATAGGAGTCCCAGGATCACTGTGGCACGTGGAAAGGGACCCTGGGTCTCCTTCCTCAACTGAAGACACATCCCAATTGCCATGGCAAGACTCGAGGGGAATCCCGAGGTGTCCTCGCACCTAGGCAGGAGTCCTGACTTCGCTGAACAAACACGTGTCTGGAAGGGCCCTCCCCGTCGTAACTCGAGAATATACCCCAGGTTCCGGCCGCAACTTGAGAAAAACCATGAGACTTCCCCCTCGCCGCTGGATGAGGCCCGATTCCCCTGCACTGCGTGCAGAGCAATTCCGTGTTCCACATTAAACGTGAAAGGAGCCGTGATTTACTTGAAGGCACTCCAGAGAAAAAACAAGATCACTGTCTCAAGTCTAGAGGGATCCTGAGGTCACTGGAGCAACACGAAAGGGCTCCGTGGACCCCAAATCAACTCGAGATGAGAGCTTAGTCCGTGGCTTAGACTCAAGAGGAATACCAACTTTCCACAAGCACCTCAAGAGGAGGCTTCTCTCAGCTACAGGTATGTGAGAGGGACCCTGAGTTTGTGGCCTCAAGTGGAATGGACACCGAGATGCTCTGACTCGAAGTAAGCCCGGATATCCCTGCAGTGAATTGAATGCAGGCTCGTCTTGCATCTCCCAAGACGAAGGGATGTCTGAATCCCCTGTGGAGACGATAGAGAAAGACCTAGTCCTCCGCCTCATCGCGACCGGAGGCCTCACATCCTTTGAAAACTCGAGAGGTCTGCAGAGATCAATGCTTCCAAAGGAGACGATGCCTGACTCCTCTTGAAAATGGATAGGAGTCCCAGGATCCCTGTGGCACGTTGAAAGAGACCCTGGGTCTCCCGCCTCACGTGGAGACATGTCCAAATTGCCATGCCAAGACTCGAGGAGAATCCCGAGGTGTCCCTCGCACCTAGGCAGGAGTCCTGACGTCGCTGAACAAACACTTGTCTGGAAGGGCCCTCCCCGTCGTAACTCGAGAATATACACCAGGTTCCGGCCGCAACTCGAGAAAAACCATGAGACTTCCCCCTCGCCGCGAGATGAGGCCCGATTCCCCCGCACTGCGTGGAGAGCAATTCCGTGTTCCACATCAAACGTGAAAGGAGCCTTGATTTCCTTGATGGCACTCCAGAGAAAACAAAAAGTCACTGTCTCAAGTCTAGAGGGATCCTGAGGCCACTGCAGCAGCATGAAAGGGCTCCGAGGACCCCAAATCAACTCGAGATGAGAGCTTAGTGTCTGGCTTCGACTCAAGAGGAATACCAACTTTCCACAAGCACCTCAAGAGGAGACTTCTTTCAGCTACAGGTATGTGAGAGGGACCCTGAGTTTGTGGCCTCAAGTGGAATGGACACCGAGATGCTCTGACTCGAAGTAACGCCGGATATCCCTGCAGTAAATTGAATGCAGGCTCGTCTTCCATCTCCCAAAACGAAGGGATGTCTGAATCCCCTGTGGAGACCACAGAGAAAGACCTAGTTCTCCGCCTCATCGCGACCGGAGGCGTCACATCCTTTGAAAACTCCAGAGGTCCGCGGAGATCAATGCTTCCAAAGGAGACGATGCCTTACTCCTCTTGAAAATGGATAGGAGTCCCAGGATCCCTGTGGCACGTGGAAAGGGACCCTGGGTCTCCCGCTTCACGTGGAGACGCGTCCCAGTTGCCATGCCAAGACTCGAGGAGAATCCCGAGGTGTCCCTCGCACCTAGGCAGGAGTCCTGACGTCACTGAACAAACATGTGTCTGGAAGGGCCCTCCCGTCATTACTCGAGAATATACCCCAGGTTCCGGCCGCATCTGGAGAAAAACCATGAGACTTCCCCCTCGCCGCGAGATGAGGCTCGATTCCCCTGCACTGCGTGCAGAGCAACTCCGTGTTCCACATCAAACGTGAAAGGAGCCTTGATTTCCTTGATGGCACTCCAGAGAAAACCCAAGATCACTGTCTCAAGTCTAGAGGGATCCTGAGGTCATTGTAACAACACGAAAGTTCTCAGTGGACCCCAAATCAACTCGAGATGAGAGGTTACTCCTTGGCTTCGTCTCAAGAGGAATACCAACTTTCCACAAGCACCTCAAGAGGAGGCTTCTCTCAGCTACAGGTATGTGAGAGGGTCCCTGAGTTTGTGGCCTCAAGTGGAATGGACACCGAGATGCTCTGACTCGAAGTAAGGCCTGATATCCCTGCAGTGAATTGAATGCAGGCTCGTCTTGCATCTCCCAAGACGAAGGGATGTCTGAATCCCCTGTGGAGACCACAGAGAAAGACCTAGTCCTCCGCCTCTTCGTGACCGGAGGCCTCACATCCTTTGAAATCTCGAGAGGTCCGCGGAGATCAATGCTTCCAAAGGAGACGATGCCTGACTCCTCTTGAAAATGGATAGGAGTCCCAGGATCCCTGTAGCACGTGGAAAGGGACCCTGGGTCTCCAGCCTCACGTGGAGACGCGTCCCAATTGCCATGCCAAGACTCGAGGAGAATCCCGAGTTGTCCCTCGCACCTAGGCAGGAGTCCTGACGACGCTGAACAAACACGTGTCCGGAAGGGCCCTCCCCGTCGTAATTCGAGAATATACCCCAGGTTCCGGCCGCAACTCAAGAAAAACCATGAGACTTCCCCCTCGCGGCGAGATGAGGCCCGATTCCCCTGCATTGCGTGCAGAGCAATTCCGTGTTCCACATCAAACGTGAAAGGAGCCTTGATTTCCTTGATGGCACTCCAGAGAAAACAAAAAGTCACTGTCTCAAGTCTAGAGGGATCCTGAGGCCACTGTAGCAGCAAGAAAGGCCTCCGTGGACCCCAAATCAACTCGAGATGAGACCTTAGTGTCTGGCTTCGACTCAAGAGGAATACCAACTTTCCACAAGCACCTCAAGAGGAGGCTTCTCTCAGCTACAGGTATGTGAGAGGGACCCTGAGTTTGTGGCCTCAAGTGGAATGGACACCGAGATGCTCTGACTCGAAGTAAGGCCGGATATCCCTGCAGTGAATAGAATGCAGACTCGTCTTGCATCTCCCAAGACGAAGGGATGTCTGAAACCCCTGTGGAGACCACAGAGAAAGACCTAGTTCTCCGCCGCATCGCGACCGGAGGCGTCACATCCTTTGAAAACTTTAGAGGTCCGCAGAGATCAATGCTTCCAAAGGAGACGATGCCTTACTCCTCTTGAAAATGGATAGGAGTCCCAGGATCCCTGTGGCACGTGGAAAGGGACCCTGGGTCTCCCGCTTCACGTGGAGACGCGTCCCAATTGCCATGCCAATACTCGAGGAGAATCCCGAGGTGTCCCTCGCACCTAGGCAGGAGTCCTGACGTCGCTGAACATACACGTGTCTGGTAGGGCCCTCCCGTCATTACTCGAGAATATACCCCAGGTTCCGGCCGCAACTCGAGAAAAACCATGAGACTTCCCCCTCGCCGCGAGATGAGGCCCGATTCCCCTGCACTGCGTGCAGAGCAATTCCGTGTTCCACATCAAACGTGAAAGGAGCCTTGATTTCCTTGATGGCACTCCAGAGAAAACCCAAGATCACTGTCTCAAGTCTAGAGGGATCCTGAGGTCACTGGAGCAACACGAAAGGGCTCCGTGGACCCCAAATCAACTCGAGATGAGAGCTTAGTCCTTGGCTCCGACTCAAGAGGAATACCAACTTTCCACAAGCACCTCAAGAGGAGGCTTCTCTCAGCTACAGGTATGTGAGAGGGCCCCTGAGTTTGTGGCCTCAAGTGGAATGGACACCGAGATGCTCTGACTCGAACTAAGGCGGGATATCCCTGCAGTGAATTGAATGCAAGCTCGTCTTGCATCTCCCAAGACGAAGGGATGTCTGAATCCCCTGTGGAGACCACAGAGAAAGACCTAGTCCTCCGCCTCATCGCGACCGGAGGCCTCACATCCTTTGAAAACTCGAGAGGTCCGCGGAGAGCAATGCTTGCAAAGGAGACGATGCCTGACTCCTCTTGAAAATGGTTAGGAGTCCCAGGATCCCTGTCCAAATGTACCGGGACCCTGGGTCTCCCGCTTCACGTGGAGACTCGTCCCAATTGCCATGCCAAGACTCGAGGAGAATCCCGAGGTGTCTCCGCACCTAGGCAGGAGTCCTGATGTCGCTGAACAAACACAGGTCTGGAAGGGCCCTCCCCGTCGTAACTCGAGAATATAACCCAGGTTCCAGCCGCAACTCGAGAAAAACCATGAGACTTCCCACTCACAGCGAGATGAGGCCCGATTCCCCTGCACTGCGTGCAGAGCAATTCCGTGTTCCACATCAAACGTGAAAGGAGCCTTGATTTCCTTGATGGCACTCCAGAGAAAACCCAAGATCACTGTCTCAAGTCTAGAGGGATCCTGAGGTCACTGGAGCAACACGAAAGGTCTCCGTGGACCCCAAATCAACTCGAGATGAGAGCTTAGTCCCTGGCTTCGACTCAAGAGGAATACCAAGTTTCCACAAGCACCTCAAAAGGAGGCTTCTCTCAGCTACAGGTATGTGAGAGGGACCCTGACTTTGTGGCCTCAAGTGAAATGGACACCGAGATGCTCTGACTCGAAGTAAGGCCGGATATCCCTGCAGTGAATTGAATGCAGGCTCGTCTTGCATCTCCTAAGACGAAGGGATGTCTGAATCCCCTGTGGAGACCACAGAGAAAGACCTAGTTCTCTGCCTCATCGCGACCGGAGGCCTCACATCCTTTGAAAACTCGAGACGTCCGCGGAGATCAATGCTTCCAAAGGAGACGATGCCTGACTCCTCTTGAAAATGGATAGGAGTCCCAGGATCCCTGTGGCATGGGGAAAGGGACACTGGGTCTCCCGCCTCACGTGGAGACGCGTCCCAATTGCCATGCCAAGACTCGTGGAGAATCCCGAAGTGTCCCTCGCACCTAGGCAGGAGTCCTGACGTCGCTGAACAAACCTGTGTCTGGAAGGGCCCTCCCCGTCGTAACTCTAGAATATTCCCCAGGTTCCGGCCGCAACACGAGAAAAACCATGAGAATTCCTCCTCGCCGCGAGATGAGGCTCGATTCCCCTGCACTGCAGCAGAGCAACTCCGTGTTCCACATCAAACGTGAAAGGAGCCTTGATTTCCTTGATGGCACTCCAGAGAAAACCCAAGATCACTGTCTCAAGTCTAGAGGGATCCTGAGGTCACTGGAGCAACACGAAAGGGCTCCGTGGACCCCAAATCAACTCGAGATCAGAGCTTAGTCCCTGGCTTCGACTCAAGAGGAATACTAACTTTCAGCAAGCTCCTCAAGAGGAGGCTTCTCTCAGCTACAGGTGTGTGAGAGGGACCCTGAGTTTGTGGCCTCAAGTGGAATGGACACCGAGATGCTCTGACTCGAAGTAAGGCCTGATATCCCTGCAGTGAATTGAATGCAGGCTCGTCTTGCATCTCCCAAGACGAAGGGATGTCTGAATCCCCTGTGGAGACCACAGAGAAAGACCTAGTCGTCCGCGTCATCGTGACCGCAGGCCTCACATCCTTTGAAAATTCGAGAGGTCCGCGGGGATCAATGCTTCCAAAGGAGACGATGCCTGACTCCTCTTGAAAATGGATAGGAGTCCCAGGATCCCTGTGGCACGTGGAAAGGGACCCTGGGTCTCCCGCCTCACGTGGAGACGCGTCCCAATTGCCATGCCAAGACTCGAGGAGAATCCCGAGGTGTCCCTCGCACCTAGGCAGGAGTCCTGATGACGCTGAACAAACACGTGTCTGGAAGGGCCCTCTCCGTCATAACTCGAGAATATACCCCAGGTTCCAGCCGCAACTCGAGAAATACCATGAGACTTCCCACTCACAGCGAGATGAGGCCCGATTCCCCTGCACTGCGTGCAGAGCTATTCCGTGTTCCACATCAAACGTGAAACGAGACTTGATTTCCTTGATGGCACTCCAGAGAAAACCCAAGATCACTGTCTCAAGTCTAGAGGGATCCTGAGGTCACTGGAGCAACAGGAAAGGGTTCCGTGGACCCCAAATCAACTCGAGATGAGAGCTTAGTCCCTGGCTTCGACTCAAGAGGAATACTAACTTTCAGCAAGCACCTCAAGAGGAGGCTTCTCTCAGCTACAGGTGTGTGAGAGGGACCCTGAGTTTGTGGCCTCAAGTGGAATGGACACGGAGATGCTCTGACTCGAAGTAAGGCCGGATATCCCTGCAGTGAATTGAATGCAGGCTCGTCTTGCATCTCCCAAGAAGAAGGGATGTCTGAATCCCCTGTGGAGGCCACAGAGAAAGACCTAGTCCTCCGCCTCAACGCGACCGGAGGCGTCACATCCTTTGAAAACTCGAGAGGTCCGCAGAGATCAATGCTTCCAAAGGAGACGATGCCTGACTCCTCTTGAAAATGGATAGGAGTCCCAGGATCCCTGTGGCACTTGGAAAGGGACCCTGGGTCTCCCGCCTCACGTGGAGACCCGTCCCAATTGCCATGCCAAGACTCGAGGAGAATTCCGAGGTGTCCCTCGCACCTAGGCAGGAGTCCTGACGTCATTGAACAAACACGTGTCTGGAAGGGCCCTCCCCGTCGTAACTCGGGAATATACCCCAGGTTCCAGCCGCAACTCGAGAAAAACCATGAGACTTCCCCCTCGCCGCGAGATGAGGCCCGATTCCCCTGCACTGCGTGCAGAGCAGTTCCGAGTTCCACATCAAACGTGAAAGGAGCCTTGATTTCCTTGATGGCACTCCAGAGAAAACCCAAGATCACTGTTTCAAGTCTAGAGGGATCCTGAGGTCACTGTAGCAAGACGAAAGGGCTCCGTGGACCCCAAATCAACTCGAGATGAGAGCTTAGTCCCTGGCTTCGACTCAAGAGGAATACCAACTTTCCACAAGCACCTCAAGAGGAAGCTACTCTCAGCTAATGGTATGTGAGAGGGACCCTGAGTTTGTCCCCTGAATTGGAATGGACTGCGAGATGCTCTGACTCGAAGTAAGGCCAGATATCCCTGCAGTGATTTGAATGCAGGCTCGTCTTTAATCTCCCAAGATGAAGGGATGTCTGAATCCCCTGTGGAGACCACAGAGAAAGAGCTAGTTCTCTGCCTCATCGCGACCGGAGGCCTCACATCCTTTGAAAATTTGAGAGGTCCGCGGAGATCAATGCTTCCAAAGGAGACGATGCCTGACTCCTCTTGAAAATGGATAGGAGTCCCAGGATCACTGTGGCACGTGGAAAGGGACCCTGGGTCTCCCGACTCACATGGAGACGTGTCCCATTGCCATGCCAAGACTTGAGGAGAATCCCGAGGTGTCCCTTGCACCTAGGCAGGAGTCCTGACGTCGCTGAACAAACACGTGTCTGGAAGGGCCCTCCCCGTCGTAACTCTAGAATATACCCCAGGTTCGGTCAGCAACTCGAGAAAAACCATGAGACTTCCCCCTCGCCGCGAGCTTAGGCCCCATTCCCCTGCACTGCGTGCAGAGCAATTCCGTGTTCCACATCAAACGTGAAAGGAGCCTTGATTTCCTTGATGGCACTCCAGAGAAAACCCAAGATCACTGTTTCAAGTCTAGAGGGATCCTGAGGTCACTGTAGCAAGACGAAAGGGCTCCGTGGACCCCAAATCAACTCGAGATGAGAGCTAAGTCCCTGACTTCGGCTCAAGAGGAATAGCAAATTTCCACAAGCACCTCAAGAGGAGGCTTCTCTCAGCTACAGGTATGTGAGAGGGACCCTGAGTTTGTGGCCTCAAGGGGAATGGACACGGAGATGCTCTGACTCGAAGTAAGGCCGGATATCCCTGCAGTGAATTGAATGCAGGCTCGTCTTGCATCTCCCAAGACGAAGGGATGTCTGAATCCCCTGTGGAGACCACAGAGAAAGACCTAGTCCTCCGCCTCATCGCGACCGGAGGCCTCACATCCTTTGAAAATTCGAGAGGTCCGCCGAGATCAATGCTTCCAAAGGAGACGATGCCTGACTCCTCTAGAAAATGGATAGGAGTCCCAGGATCACTGTGGCACGTGGAAAGGGACCCTGGGTCTCCCGCCTCAGATGGAGACGCGTCCCAATTGCCATGCCAAGACTTGAGGAGAATCCCGAGGTGTCCCTTGCACCTAGGCAGGAGTCCTGACGTCGCTGAACAAACACGTGTCTGGAAGGGCCCTCCGCGTCGTAACTCGAGAATATACCCCAGGTTCGGTCAGCAACTCGAGAAAAACCATGAGACTTCCCCCTCGCAGCGAGATGAGGCCCGATTCCCCTGCACTGCGTGCAGAGCAATTCCGTGTTCCACATCAAACGTGAAAGGAGCCTTGATTTCCTTAATGGCACTCCAGAGAAAACCCAAGATCACTGTCTCAAGTCTAGAGGGATCCTGAGGACAATGTAGCAACACGAAAGGGCTCCGTGGACCCCAAATCAACTCGAGATGAGAGCTTAGTCCCTGGTTTCGACTCAAGAGAAATACCAAATTTCCACAAGCACCGCAGGAGGAGGCTTCTCTCAGCTACAGGTATCTGAGAGGGAACCTGAATTTGTGGCCTCAAGTGGAGTGGACACCGAGATGCTCTGACTCGAAGTTAGGCCGGATATCCCAACAGTGAATTGAATGCAGGCTCGTCTTGCATCTCCCAATACGAAGGGATGTCTGAATCCCCTATAGAGACCACAGAGAAAGACCTAGTTCTCTGCTTCATCGCGACCGGAGGCCTCACATCCTTTGAAAACTCGAGAGGTCCGCAGAGATCAATGCTTCCAAAGGAGACGATGCCTGACTCCTCTTGAAAATGGATAGGAGTCCCAGGATCCCTGTGGCACGTGAAAAAGGACACTGGGTTTACCGCCATATGTGGAGACGCGTCCCCATTGCCATGCCAAGACTCGAGGAGAATCCCGAGTTGTACCTCGCACCTAGGCAGGAGTCCTGACGCCGCTGAACAAACACATGTCTGGAAGGGCCCTCCCCGTCGTAACTCGAGAATATACCCCAGGTTCCAGCCGCAACTCGAGAAAAACCATGAGGCTTCCCCCTCACCGCTGGATGAGGCCCGATTCCCCTGCACTGCGTGCAGAGCAATTCCGTGTTCAACATCAAACGTGAAAGGAGCCTTGATTTCCTTGATGGCACTCCAGAGAAAACCCAAGATCACTGTCTCAAGTCTAGAGGGATCCTGAGGTCACTGGAGCAACACGAAAGGGCTCCGTGGACCCCAAATCAACTCGAGATGAGAGCTTAGTCCCTGGCTTCGTCTCAAGAGGAATACCAAATTTCCACAAGCACCTCATGAGGAGGCTTCTCTGAGCTACAGGTATGTGAGAGGGACCCTGAGTGTGTGGCCTCAAGTGGAATGGACAGCGAGATGCTCTGACTCGAAGCAAGGCCGGATATCCCTGCAGTGAATTGAATGCAGGCTTGTCTTGCATCTCCCAAGACGAAGGGATGTCTGAATCCCCAGTGGAGACCACAGAGAAAGACCGAGTTCTCCGCCTCATCGCGACCGGAGGCCTCACATCCTTTGAAAACTCGAGAGGTCCGCGGAGATCAATGCTTCCAAAGGAGACGATGCTTGACTCCTCTTGAAAATGGATAGGAGTCCCAGGATCCCTGTGGAACGTGGAAAGGGAACCTGGGTCTCGCGCCTCACGTGGAGACGCGTCCCAATTGCCATGCCAAGACTCGAGGAGAATCCCGAGGTGTCCCTCGCACCTAGGCAGGAGTCCTGACGTCGCTGAACAAACACGTGTCTGGAAGGGCCCTCCCCGTCTTAACTCGAGAATATACCCCAGGTTCCTGCCGCAACTCGAGAAAAACCATGAGACTTCCCCATCCTCGCGAGATGAAGCCCGATTCCCCTGCACTGCGTGCAGACCAATTCCGTGTTCCACATCAAACGTGAAAGGAGCCTTGATTTCCTTAATGGCACTCCAGAGAAAACCGAAGATCACTGTTTCAAGTCTAGAGGGATCCTGAGGTCACTGTAGCAACACGAAAGGGCTCCGTGGACCCCAAATCAACTCGAGATGAGAGCTTAGTCCCTGGCTTCGACTCAAGAGGAATACCAACTTTCCACAAGCACCTCAAGAGGAGGCTACTCTCAACTAATGGTATGTGAGAGGGACCCTGAGTTTGTCGCCTCAAGTGGAATGGACACCGAGATGCTCTGACTCGAAGTAAGGCCAGATATCCCTGCAGTGATTTGAATGCAGGCTCGTCTTGCATCTCCCAAGACGAAGCGTTGTCTGAATCCCCTGTGGAGACAACAGAGAAAGACCTAGTCCTCCACCTCAACGAGACGGGAGGCATCACATCCTTTGAAAACTCGAGAGGTCTGCGGAGATCAATACTTCCGAAGGAGACAAGGCCTGACGCCTCTTGAAAATGGATAGGTGTCCCAGGATCACTGTGGCACGTGGAAAGGGACCCTGGGTCTCCCGCCTCAACTGGAGACATATCCCAATTGCCATGCCAAGACTCGAGGAGAATATCGAGGTGTCCCTCGCACCTAGGCAGGAGTCCTGACTTCGCTGAACAAACACGTGTCTGGAAGGGCCCTCCCCGTCGTAACTCGAGAATATACCCCAGGTTCCGGCCGCAACTCGAGAAAAACCATGAGACTTCCCCCTCGCTGCTGGATGAGGCCAGATTCCCCTGAACTGCGTGCAGAGCAATTCCGTGTTCCACATCAAACCTGAAAGGAGCCTTGATTTCCTTGATGGCACTCCAGAGAAAACCCAAGATCACTGTCTCAAGTCTAGAGGGATCCTGAGGTCACTGTAGCAAGACGAAAGGGCTCCGTGGACCCCAAATCAACTCGAGATGAGAGCTTAGTCCCTGGCTTCGACTCAAGAGGAATACCAACTTTCCACAAGCACCTCAAGAGGAGGCTTCTCTCAGCTACAGGTATGTGAGAGGGACCCTGAGTTTGTGGCCTCAAGTGGAATGGACACGGAGATGCTCTGACTCGAAGTAAGGCTGGATATCCCTGCAGTGAATTGAATGCAGGCTCGTCTTGCATCTCGCAAGACGAAGGGTTGTCTGAATCCCCTGTGGAGACCACAGAGAAAGACCTAATTTTCCGCCTCATCGCGACCGGAGGCCTCACATCCTTTGAAAATTCGAGGAGTCCGGGGAGATCAATGCTTCCAAAGGAGACGATGCCTGACTCCTCTTGAAAATGGATAGGAGTCCCAGGATCCCTGTGGCACGTGGAAAGGGACCCTGGGTCTCCCGCCTCACGTGGAGACGCGTCCCCATTGCCATGCCAAGACTCGAGGAGAATCCCGAGTTGTCCCTCGCACCTAGGCAGGAGTCCTGACGTCGCTGAACAAACACGTGTCTGGAAGGGCCCTCCCCGTCGTAACTCGAGAATATACCCCAAGTTCCAGCCGCAACTCGAGAAAAACCATGAGACTTCCCCCTCGCCGCTGGATGAGGCCCGATTCCCCTGCACTGCGTGCAGAGCAATTCCGTGTTCCACATCAAACGTGAAAGGAACCTTGATTTCCTTGATGGCACTCCAGAGAAAACCCAAGATCACTGTCTAGAGTTTAGAGGGATCCTGAGGTCACTGGAGCAACACGAAAGGGCTCCGTGGACCTCAAATTAACTCGAGATGAGAGCTTAGCCCTGGCTTCGCCTCAAGGGGAATACCAACTTTCCACAAGCACCTCAAGAGGAGGCTTCTCTCAGCTACAGGTATGTGAGAGAGACCCTGAGTTTGTGGCCTCAAGTGGAATGGACACCGAGATGCTCTGACTCCAAGTAAGGCCGGATATCCCTGCAGTGAATTGAATGCAGGCTCGTCTTGCATCTCCCAAGACGAAGGGATGTCTGAATCCCCGGTGGAGACCACAGAGAAAGACCTAGTCCTCCGCCTCAACATGACCGGAGGCCTCACATCCTTTGAAAACTCGAGAGGTCCGCGGAGATCAATGCTTCCAAAGGAGACGATGCCTGACTCCTCTTGAAAATGGATAGGAGTCCCAGGATCCCTGTGGCACGTTGAAAGGGACCCTGGGGCTCCCGGCTCACGTGGAGACACATCCCAATTGCCACGGCAAGACTCGAGGAGAATCCCGAGGTATCCCTCGAACCTAGGCATGAGTCCTGACATCGCTGAACAAACACGTGTCTGGAAGGGCGCTCCCCGTCGTAACTCGAGAATATACCCCAGGTTCCGGCCGCAACTCGAGAAAAACCATGAGACTTCCCCCTCGCCGCTGGATGAGGCCCGATTCCCCTGCACTGCATGCAGAGCAATTCCGTGTTCCACATCAAACGTGAAAGGAGCCTTGATTTCCTTGATGGCACTCCAGAGAAAACCCAAGATCACTGTCTCAAGTCTATAGGGATCCTGAGGTCACTGGAGCAACACGAAAGGGCTCCGTGGACCCCAAATCAACTCGAGATGAGAGCTTAATCCCTTTCTTCGACTCAACGGGAATACCAACTTTCCACAAGCACCTCAAGAGGAGGCTTCTCTCAGCTACAGGTATGTGAGAGGGACCCCGAGTTTGTGGCCTCAAGTGGAATGGACACCGAGATGCTCTGACTCGAAGTAAGGCTGTATGTCCCTGCAGTGAATTGAATGCAGGCTCGTCTTGCATCTCGCAAGACTAAGGGATGTCTGAATCCCCTGTGGAGACCACAGAGAAAGACCTAATTTTTCCGCCTCATCGCTACCAGAGGCCTCACATCCTTTGAAAATTCGAGAAGTCCGCGGAGATCAATGCTTCCAAAGGAGACGATGCCTGACTCCTCTTGAAAATGGATAGGAGTCCCAGCATCCCTGTGGCACGTGGAAAGGGACCCTGGGTTTCCCGGCTCACGTGGAGACACATCCCAATTGCCACGGCAAGACTCGAGGAGAATCCCGAGGTATCCCTCGAACCTAGGCAGGAGTCCTGACATCGCTGAACAAACACGTGTCTGGAAGGGCGCTCCCCGTCGTAACTCGAGAATATACCCCAGGTTCCGGCCGCAACTCGAGAAAAACCATGAGACTTCCCCCTCGCCGCTGGATGAGGCCCGATTCCCCTGCACTGCATGCAGAGCAATTCCGTGTTCCACATCAAACGTGAAAGGAGCCTTGATTTCCTTGATGGCACTCCAGAGAAAACCCAAGATCACTGTCTCAAGTCTAGAGGGATCCTGAGGTCACTGGAGCAACACGAAAGGGCTCCGTGGACCCCAAATCAACTCGAGATGAGAGCTTAATCCCTTTCTTCGACTCAACGGGAATACCAACTTTCCACAAGCACCTCAAGAGGAGGCTTCTCTCAGCTACAGGTATGTGAGAGGGACCCCGAGTTTGTGGCCTCAAGTGGAATGGACACCGAGATGCTCTGACTCGAAGTAAGGCTGGATGTCCCTGCAGTGAATTGAATGCAGGCTCGTCTTGCATCTCGCAAGACTAAGGGATGTCTGAATCCCCTGTGGAGACCACAGAGAAAGACCTAATTTTCCGCCTCATCGCGACCAGAGGCCTCAAATCCTTTGAAAATGTGAGAAGTCCGTGGAGATCAATGCTTCCAAAGGAGACGATGCCTGATTCCTCTTCAAAATGGATAGGAGTCCCAGCATCCCTGTGGCACGTGGAAAGGGAGCGTGGGTCTCCCGCCTCACGTGGAGACGCGTCCCCATTGCCATGCCAAGACTCGAGGAGAATCCCGAGGTGTCCCTCGCACCTAGGCAGTAGTCCTGACGTCGCTGAACAAACACGTGTCTGGAAGGGCCCTCCCCGTCGTAACTCGAGAATATACCCCAGGTTCCGGCCGCAACTCGAGAAAAACCATGAGACTTCCCCCTCGCCGCTGGATGAGGCCCGATTCCCCTGCACTGCGTGCAGAGCAATTCCATGTTCCACATCAAACGTGAAAGGAGCCTTGATTTCCTTGATGGCACTCCAGAGAAAACCCAAGATCACTGTCTCAAGTCTAGAGGGATCCTGAGGTCACTGGAGCAACACGAAAGGGCTCCGTGGACCCCAAATCAACTCGAGATGAGAGCTTAGTCCCTGGTTTCGACTCAAGAGAAATACCAAATTTCCACAAGCACCTCAGGAGGAGGCTTCTCTCAGCTACAGGTATCTGAGAGGGAACCTGAATTTGTGGCCTCAAGTGGAGTGGACACCGAGATGCTCTGACTCGAAGTTAGGCCGGATATCCCAACAGTGAATTGAATGCAGGCTCGTCTTGCATCTCCCAATACGAAGGGATGTCTGAATCCCCTATAGAGACCACAGAGAAAGACCTAGTTCTCTGCTTCATCGCGACCGGAGGCCTCACATCCTTTGAAAACTCGAGAGGTCCGCAGAGATCAATGCTTCCAAAGGAGACGATGCCTGACTCCTCTTGAAAATGGATAGGAGTCCCAGGATCCCTGTGGCACGTGAAAAGGGACACTGGGTTTACCGCCATATGTGGAGACGCGTCCCCATTGCCATGCCAAGACTCGAGGAGAATCCCGAGTTGTACCTCGCACCTAGGCAGGAGTCCTGACGTCGCTGAACAAACACGTGTCTGGAAGGGCCCTCCCCGTCGTAACTCGAGAATATACCCCAGGTTCTGGCCGCAACTCGAGAAAAACCATGAGACTTCCCCCTCGCCTCGAGATGAGGCCCGATTCCCCTGAACTGCGTGCAGAGCAATTCCGAGTTCCACATCAAACGTGAAAGGAGCCTTGATTTCCTTGATGGCACTCCAGAGAAAACCCAAGATCACTGTTTCAAGTCTAGAGGGATCCTGAGGTCACTGTAGCAAGACGAAAGGGCTCCGTGGACCCCAAATCAACTCGAGATGAGAGCTTAGTCCCTGGCTTCGACTCAAGAGGAATACCAACTTTCCACAAGCACCTCAAGAGGAGGCTTCTCTCAGCTAATGGTATGTGAGAGGGACCCTGAGTTTGTCGCCTGAAGTCGAATGGACACCGAGATGCTCTGACTCGAAGTAAGGCCAGATATCCCTGCAGTGATTTGAATGCAGGCTCGTCTTGCATCTCCCAAGATGAAGGGATGTCTGAATCCTCTGTGGAGACCGCAGAGAAAGACCTAGTTCTCTGCCTCATCGCGACGGGAGGCCTCACATCCTTTGAAAACTCGAGAGGTCCGCGGAGATCAATGCTTCCAAAGGAGACGATGCCTGACACCTCTTGAAAATGGATAGGAGTCCCAGGATCACTGTGGCACGTGGAAAGGGACCCTGGGTCTACCGCCTCACGTGGAGACGCATCCCCATTGCCATCCAAAGACTCGAGGAGAATTCCGAGGTGTCCCTCGCACCTAGGCAGGATTCCTGACGTCGCTGAACTAACACGTGTCTGGAATGGCCCTCCCCGTCGTAACTCGAGAATATACCCCAGGTTCCAGCCGCAACTCGAGAAAAACCATGAGGCTTCCCCCTCACCGCTGGATGAGGCCCGATTCCCCTGCACTGCGTGCAGAGCAATTCCGTGTTCCACATCAAACGTGAAAGGAGCCTTGATTTCCTTGATGGCACTCCAGAGAAAACCCAAGATCACTGTCTCAAGTCTAGAGGGATCCTGAGGTCTCTGGAGCAACACGAAAGGGCTCCGTGGACCCCAAATCAACTCGAGATGAGAGCTTAGTCCCTGGCTTCGTCTCAAGAGGAATACCAAATTTCCACAAGCACCTCAAGAGGAGGCTTCTCTCAGCTACAGGTATGTGAGAGGGACCCTGAGTGTGTGGCCTCAAGTGGAATGGACAGCGAGATGCTCTGACTCGAAGTAAGGCCGGATATCCCTGCAGTGATTTGAATGCAGGCTCGTCTTGCATCTCCCAAGACGAAGGGATGTCTGAATCCCCTGTGGAGACCACAGAGAAAGACCGAGTTCTCCGCCTCATCGCGACCGGAGGCCTCACATCCTTTGAAAACTCGAGAGGTCCGCGGAGATCAATGCTTCCAAAGGAGACGATGCCTGACTCCTCTTGAAAATAGATAGGAGTCCCAGAATCCCTGTGGAACGTGGAAAGGGAACCTGGGTCTCCGGCCTCACGTGGAGACGCGTCCCAATTGCCATGCCAAGACTCGAGGAGAATCCCGAGGTGTCCCTCGCACCTAGGCAGGAGTCCTCACGTCGCTGAAAAAACCTGTGTCTGGAAGGGCCCTCCCCGTCGTAACTCGAGAATATACCCCAGGTTCCGGCTGCAACTCGAGAAAAACCATGAGACTTCCCCATCCCCGCGAGATGAGGCCCGATTCCGCTGCACTGCGTGCAGACCAATTCCGTATTCCACATCAAACGTGAAAGGAGCCTTGATTTCCTTGATGGCACTCCAGAGAAAACCAAAGATCACTGTCTCAAGTCTAGAGGGATCCTGAGGACAATGTACCAACACGAAAGGGCTCCGTGGACCCCAAATCAACTCGAGATGAGAGCTTAGTCCCTGGTTTCGACTCAAGAGAAATACCAAATTTCCACAAGCACCTCAGGAGGAGGCTTCTCTCAGCTACAGTTATCTGAGAGGGAACCTGAATTTGTGGCCTCAAGTGGAGTGGACACCGAGATGCTCTAACTCGAAGTTAGACCGGATATCCCAACAGTGAATTGAATGCAGGCTCGTCTTGCATCTCCCAATACGAAGGGATGTCTGAATCCCCTATAGAGACCACAGAGAAAGACCTAGTTCTCTGCTTCATCGCGACCGGAGGCCTCACATCCTTTGAAAACTCGAGAGGTCCGCAGAGATCAATGCTTCCAAAGGAGACGATGCCTGACTCCTCTTGAAAATGGATAGGAGTCCCAGGATCCCTGTGGCACGTGAAAAGGGACACTGGGTTTACCGCCATATGTGGAGACGCGTCCCCATTGCCATGCCAAGACTCGAGGAGAATCCCGAGTTGTACCTCGCACCTAGGCAGGAGTCCTGACGTCGCTGAACAAACACGTGTCTGGAAGGGCCCTCCCCGTCGTAACTCGAGAATATACCCCAGGTTCTGGCCGCAACTCGAGAAAAACCATGAGACTTCCCCCTCGCCTAGAGATGAGGCCCGATTCCCCTGAACTGCATGCAGAGCAATTCCGAGTTCCACATCAAACGAGAAAGGAGCCTTGATTTCCTTGATGGCACTCCAGAGAAAACCCAAGATCACTGTTTCAAGTCTAGAGGGATCCTGAGGTCACTGTAGCAAGACGAAAGGGCTCTGTGGACCCCAAATCAACTCGAGATGAGAGCTTAGTCCCTGGCTTCGACTCAAGAGGAATACCAACTTTCCACAAGCACCTCAAGAGGAGGCTACTCTCAGCTAATGGTATGTGAGAGGGACCCTGAGTTTGTCGCCTGAAGTCGAATGGACACCGAGATGCTCTGACTCGAAGTAAGGCCAGATATCCCTGCAGTGATTTGAATGCAGGCTCGTCTTGCATCTCCCAAGATGAAGGGATGTCTGAATCCTCTGTGGAGACCGCAGAGAAAGACCTAGTTCTCTGCCTCATCGCGACGGGAGGCCTCACATCCTTTGAAAACTCGAGAGGTCCGCAGAGATCAATGCTTCCAAAGGAGACGAAGCCTGACACCTCTTGAAAATGGATAGGAGTCCCAGGATCACTGTGGCACGTGAAAGGGACCCTGGGTCTCCCGCCTCACATGGAGACGCGTCCCAATTGCCATGCCAAGACTCGAGGAGAATCCCGAGGTGTCCTTCGCACCTAGGCAGGAGTCCTGACGTCACTGAAAAAACAGGTGTCTGGAAGGGCCCTCCCCGTCATAACTCGAGAATATACCCCAGGTTCCAGCCGCAACTCGAGAAAAACAATGAGGCTTCCCCCTCACCGCTGGATGAGGCCCGATTCCCCTGCACTGCGTGCAGAGCAATTCCGTGTTCCACATCAAACGTGAAAGGAGCCTTGATTTCCTTGATGGCACTCCAGAGAAAACCCAAGATCACTGTCTCAAGTCTAGAGGGATCCTGAGGTCACTGGAGCAACACGAAAGGGCTCCGTGGACCCCAAATCAAATCGAGATGAGAGCTTAGTCCCTGGCTTCGTCTCAAGAGGAATACCAAATTTCCACAAGCACCTCAAGAGGAGGCTTCTCTCAGCTACAGGTATGTGAGAGGGACCCTGAGTGTGTGGCCTCAAGTGGAATGGACAGCGAGATGCTCTGACTCGAAGTAAGGCCGGATATCCCTGCAGTGAATTGAATGCAGGCTCGTCTTGCATCTCTCAAGACGAAGGGATGTCTGAATCCCCTGTGGAGACCACAGAGAAAGACCGAGTTCTCCGCCTCATCGCGACCGGAGGCCTCACATCCTTTGAAAACTCGAGAGGTCCGCGGAGATCAATGCTTCCAAAGGAGACGATGCCTGACTCCTCTTGAAAATGGATAGGAGTCCCAGGATCCCTGTGGAACGTGGAAAGGGAAACTGCGTCTCCGGCCTCACGTGGAGACGCGTCCCAATTGCCATGCCAAGACTCGAGGAGAATCCCGAGGTGTCCCTCGCACCTAGGCAGGAGTCCTCACGTCGCTGAAAAAACCTGTGTCTGGAAGGGCCCTCCCCGTCTTAACTCGAGAATATACCCCAGGTTCCGGCGGCAACTCGAGAAAAACCATGAGACTTCCCCATCCCCGCGAGATGAGGCCCGATTCCCCTGCACTGCGTGCAGACCAATTCCGTGTTCCACATCAAACGTGAAAGGAGCCTTGATTTCCTTGATGGCACTCCAGAGAAAACCCAAGATCACTGTCTCAAGTCTATAGGGATCCTGAGGTCACTGGAGCAACACGAAAGGGCTCCGTGGACCCCAAATCAACTCGAGATGAGAGCTTAATCCCTTTCTTCGACTCAACGGGAATACCAACTTTCCACAAGCACCTCAAGAGGAGGCTTCTCTCAGCTACAGGTATGTGAGAGGGACCCCGAGTTTGTGGCCTCAAGTGGAATGGACACCGAGATGCTCTGACTCGAAGTAAGGCTGGATGTCCCTGCAGTGAATTGAATGCAGGCTCGTCTTGCATCTCGCAAGACTAAGGGATGTCTGAATCCCCTGTGGAGACCACAGAGAAAGACCTAATTTTCCGCCTCATCGCGACCAGAGGCCTCAAATCCTTTGAAAATGTGAGAAGTCCGTGGAGATCAATGCTTCCAAAGGAGACGATGCCTGATTCCTCTTCAAAATGGATAGGAGTCCCAGCATCCCTGTGGCACGTGGAAAGGGAGCGTGGGTCTCCCGCCTCACGTGGATACGCGTCCCCATTGCCATGCCAAGACTCGAGGAGAATCCCGAGGTGTCCCTCGCACCTAGGCAGTAGTCCTGACGTCGCTGAACAAACACGTGTCTGGAAGGGCCCTCCCCGTCGTAACTCGAGAATATACCCCAGGTTCCGGCCGCAACTCAAGAAAAACCATGAGACTTCCCCCTCGCCGCTGGATGAGGCCCGATTCCCCTGCACTGCGTGCAGAGCAATTCCATGTTCCACATCAAACGTGAAAGGAGCCTTGATTTCCTTGATGGCACTCCAGAGAAAACCCAAGATCACTGTCTCAAGTCTAGAGGGATCCTGAGGTCACTGGAGCAACACGAAAGGGCTCCGTGGACCCCAAATCAACTCGAGATGAGAGCTTAGTCCCTGGTTTCGACTCAAGAGAAATACCAAATTTCCACAAGCACCTCAGGAGGAGGCTTCTCTCAGCTACAGGTATCTGAGAGGGAACCTGAATTTGTGGCCTCAAGTGGAGTGGACACCGAGATGCTCTGACTCGAAGTTAGGCCGGATATCCCAACAGTGAATTGAATGCAGGCTCGTCTTGCATCTCCCAATACGAAGGGATGTCTGAATCCCCTATAGAGACCACAGAGAAAGACCTAGTTCTCTGCTTCATCGCGACCGGAGGCCTCACATCCTTTGAAAACTCGAGAGGTCCGCAGAGATCAATGCTTCCAAAGGAGACGATGCCTGACTCCTCTTGAAAATGGATAGGAGTCCCAGGATCCCTGTGGCACGTGAAAAGGGACACTGGGTTTACCGCCATATGTGGAGACGCGTCCCCATTGCCATGCCAAGACTCGAGGAGAATCCCGAGTTGTACCTCGCACCTAGGCAGGAGTCCTGACGTCGCTGAACAAACACGTGTCTGGAAGGGCCCTCCCCGTCGTAACTCGAGAATATACCCCAGGTTCTGGCCGCAACTCGAGAAAAACCATGAGACTTCCCCCTCGCCTCGAGATGAGGCCCGATTCCCCTGAACTGCGTGCAGAGCAATTCCGAGTTCCACATCAAACGTGAAAGGAGCCTTGATTTCCTTGATGGCACTCCAGAGAAAACCCAAGATCACTGTTTCAAGTCTAGAGGGATCCTGAGGTCACTGTAGCAAGACGAAAGGGCTCCGTGGACCCCAAATCAACTCGAGATGAGAGCTTAGTCCCTGGCTTCGACTCAAGAGGAATACCAACTTTCCACAAGCACCTCAAGAGGAGGCTTCTCTCAGCTAATGGTATGTGAGAGGGACCCTGAGTTTGTCGCCTGAAGTCGAATGGACACCGAGATGCTCTGACTCGAAGTAAGGCCAGATATCCCTGCAGTGATTTGAATGCAGGCTCGTCTTGCATCTCCCAAGATGAAGGGATGTCTGAATCCTCTGTGGAGACCGCAGAGAAAGACCTAGTTCTCTGCCTCATCGCGACGGGAGGCCTCACATCCTTTGAAAACTCGAGAGGTCCGCGGAGATCAATGCTTCCAAAGGAGACGATGCCTGACACCTCTTGAAAATGGATAGGAGTCCCAGGATCACTGTGGCACGTGGAAAGGGACCCTGGGTCTACCGCCTCACGTGGAGACGCATCCCCATTGCCATCCCAAGACTCGAGGAGAATTCCGAGGTGTCCCTCGCACCTAGGCAGGATTCCTGACGTCGCTGAACTAACACGTGTCTGGAATGGCCCTCCCCGTCGTAACTCGAGAATATACCCCAGGTTCCAGCCGCAACTCGAGAAAAACCATGAGGCTTCCCCCTCACCGCTGGATGAGGCCCGATTCCCCTGCACTGCGTGCAGAGCAATTCCGTGTTCCACATCAAACGTGAAAGGAGCCTTGATTTCCTTGATGGCACTCCAGAGAAAACCCAAGATCACTGTCTCAAGTCTAGAGGGATCCTGAGGTCTCTGGAGCAACACGAAAGGGCTCCGTGGACCCCAAATCAACTCGAGATGAGAGCTTAGTCCCTGGCTTCGTCTCAAGAGGAATACCAAATTTCCACAAGCACCTCAAGAGGAGGCTTCTCTCAGCTACAGGTATGTGAGAGGGACCCTGAGTGTGTGGCCTCAAGTGGAATGGACAGCGAGATGCTCTGACTCGAAGTAAGGCCGGATATCCCTGCAGTGATTTGAATGCAGGCTCGTCTTGCATCTCCCAAGACGAAGGGATGTCTGAATCCCCTGTGGAGACCACAGAGAAAGACCGAGTTCTCCGCCTCATCGCGACCGGAGGCCTCACATCCTTTGAAAACTCGAGAGGTCCGCGGAGATCAATGCTTCCAAAGGAGACGATGCCTGACTCCTCTTGAAAATAGATAGGAGTCCCAGAATCCCTGTGGAACGTGGAAAGGGAACCTGGGTCTCCGGCCTCACGTGGAGACGCGTCCCAATTGCCATGCCAAGACTCGAGGAGAATCCCGAGGTGTCCCTCGCACCTAGGCAGGAGTCCTCACGTCGCTGAAAAAACCTGTGTCTGGAAGGGCCCTCCCCGTCGTAACTCGAGAATATACCCCAGGTTCCGGCTGCAACTCGAGAAAAACCATGAGACTTCCCCATCCCCGCGAGATGAGGCCCGATTCCGCTGCACTGCGTGCAGACCAATTCCGTATTCCACATCAAACGTGAAAGGAGCCTTGATTTCCTTGATGGCACTCCAGAGAAAACCAAAGATCACTGTCTCAAGTCTAGAGGGATCCTGAGGACAATGTACCAACACGAAAGGGCTCCGTGGACCCCAAATCAACTCGAGATGAGAGCTTAGTCCCTGGCTTCGTCTCAAGAGAAATACCAAATTTCCACAAGCACCTCAGGAGGAGGCTTCTCTCAGCTACAGTTATCTGAGAGGGAACCTGAATTTGTGGCCTCAAGTGGAGTGGACACCGAGATGCTCTGACTCGAAGTTAGACCGGATATCCCAACAGTGAATTGAATGCAGGCTCGTCTTGCATCTCCCAATACGAAGGGATGTCTGAATCCCCTATAGAGACCACAGAGAAAGACCTAGTTCTCTGCTTCATCGCGACCGGAGGCCTCACATCCTTTGAAAACTCGAGAGGTCCGCAGAGATCAATGCTTCCAAAGGAGACGATGCCTGACTCCTCTTGAAAATGGATAGGAGTCCCAGGATCCCTGTGGCACGTGAAAAGGGACACTGGGTTTACCGCCATATGTGGAGACGCGTCCCCATTGCCATGCCAAGACTCGAGGAGAATCCCGAGTTGTACCTCGCACCTAGGCAGGAGTCCTGACGTCGCTGAACAAACACGTGTCTGGAAGGGCCCTCCCCGTCGTAACTCGAGAATATACCCCAGGTTCTGGCCGCAACTCGAGAAAAACCATGAGACTTCCCCCTCGCCTAGAGATGAGGCCCGATTCCCCTGAACTGCATGCAGAGCAATTCCGAGTTCCACATCAAACGAGAAAGGAGCCTTAATTTCCTTGATGGCACTCCAGAGAAAACCCAAGATCACTGTTTCAAGTCTAGAGGGATCCTGAGGTCACTGTAGCAAGACGAAAGGGCTCTGTGGACCCCAAATCAACTCGAGATGAGAGCTTAGTCCCTGGCTTCGACTCAAGAGGAATACCAACTTTCCACAAGCACCTCAAGAGCAGGCTACTCTCAGCTAATGGTATGTGAGAGGGACCCTGAGTTTGTCGCCTGAAGTCGAATGGACACCGAGATGCTCTGACTCGAAGTAAGGCCAGATATCCCTGCAGTGATTTGAATGCAGGCTCGTCTTGCATCTCCCAAGATGAAGGGATGTCTGAATCCTCTGTGGAGACCGCAGAGAAAGACCTAGTTCTCTGCCTCATCGCGACGGGAGGCCTCACATCCTTTGAAAACTCGAGAGGTCCGCAGAGATCAATGCTTCCAAAGGAGACGAAGCCTGACACCTCTTGAAAATGGATAGGAGTCCCAGGATCACTGTGGCACGTGAAAGGGACCCTGGGTCTCCCGCCTCACATGGAGACGCGTCCCAATTGCCATGCCAAGACTCGAGGAGAATCCCGAGGTGTCCTTCGCACCTAGGCAGGAGTCCTGACGTCACTGAAAAAACAGGTGTCTGGAAGGGCCCTCCCCGTCATAACTCGAGAATATACCCCAGGTTCCAGCCGCAACTCGAGAAAAACAATGAGGCTTCCCCCTCACCGCTGGATGAGGCCCGATTCCCCTGCACTGCGTGCAGAGCAATTCCGTGTTCCACATCAAACGTGAAAGGAGCCTTGATTTCCTTGATGGCACTCCAGAGAAAACCCAAGATCACTGTCTCAAGTCTAGAGGGATCCTGAGGTCACTGGAGCAACACGAAAGGGCTCCGTGGACCCCAAATCAAATCGAGATGAGAGCTTAGTCCCTGGCTTCGTCTCAAGAGGAATACCAAATTTCCACAAGCACCTCAAGAGGAGGCTTCTCTCAGCTACAGGTATGTGAGAGGGACCCTGAGTGTGTGGCCTCAAGTGGAATGGACAGCGAGATGCTCTGACTCGAAGTAAGGCCGGATATCCCTGCAGTGAATTGAATGCAGGCTCGTCTTGCATCTCTCAAGACGAAGGGATGTCTGAATCCCCTGTGGAGACCACAGAGAAAGACCGAGTTCTCCGCCTCATCGCGACCGGAGGCCTCACATCCTTTGAAAACTCGAGAGGTCCGCGGAGATCAATGCTTCCAAAGGAGACGATGCCTGACTCCTCTTGAAAATGGATAGGAGTCCCAGGATCCCTGTGGAACGTGGAAAGGGAAACTGCGTCTCCGGCCTCACGTGGAGACGCGTCCCAATTGCCATGCCAAGACTCGAGGAGAATCCCGAGGTGTCCCTCGCACCTAGGCAGGAGTCCTCACGTCGCTGAAAAAACCTGTGTCTGGAAGGGCCCTCCCCGTCTTAACTCGAGAATATACCCCAGGTTCCGGCGGCAACTCGAGAAAAACCATGAGACTTCCCCATCCCCGCGAGATGAGGCCCGATTCCCCTGCACTGCGTGCAGACCAATTCCGTGTTCCACATCAAACGTGAAAGGAGCCTTGATTTCCTTGATGGCACTCCAGAGAAAACCCAAGATCATTGTTTCAAGTCTAGCGGGATCCTGAGGTCACTGTAGCACCACGAAAGGGCTCCGTGGACCCCAAATCAACTCGAGATGAGAGCTTAGTCCCTGGCTTCGACTCAAGAGGAATACCAACTTTCCACAAGCACCTCAAGAGGAGGCTACTCTCAACTAATGGTATGTGAGAGGGACCCTGAGTTTGTCGCCTCAAGTGGAATGGACACTGAGATGCTGTGACTCGAAGTAAGGCCAGATATCCCTGCAGTGATTTGAATGCAGGCTCGTCTTGCATCTCACAAGACGAAGGGATGTCTGAATCCCCTGTGCAGAACACAGAGAAAGACCTAATTTTCCGCCTCATCGCGACCGGAGGCCTCACATCCTTTGAAAATTCGAGAAGTCCGGGGAGATCAATGCTTCCAAAGGAGACGATGCCTGACTCCTCTTGAAAATGGATAGGAGTCCCAGGATCCCTGTGGCACGTGGAAAGGGACCCTGGGTCTCCCGCCTCACGTGGAGACGCGTCCCCATTGCCATGCCAAGACTCGAGGAGAATCCCGAGGTGTCCCTCGCACCTAGGCAGGAGTCCTGACGTCGCTGAACAAACACGTGTCTGGAAGGGCCCTCCCCATCGTAACTCGAGAATATACCCCAGGTTCCAGCCGCAACTCGAGAAAAACCATGAGACTTCCCCCTCGCCGCTGGATGAGGCCCGATTCCCCTGCACTGCGTGCAGAGCAATTCCGTGTTCCACATCAAACGTGAAAGGAACCTTGATTTCCTTGATGGCACTCCAGAGAAAACCCAAGATCACTGTCTAGAGTTTAGAGGGATCCTGAGGTCACTGGAGCAACACGAAAGGGCTCCGTGGACCTCAAATCAACTCGAGATGAGAGCTTAGCCCTGGCTTCGCCTCAAGGGGAATACCAACTTTCCACAAGCACCTCAAGAGGCGGCTTCTCTCAGCTACCGGTATGTGAGAGAGACCCTGAGTTTGTGGCCTCAAGTGGAATGGACACCGAGATGCTCTGACTCGAAGTAAGGCCTGATATCCCTGCAGTGAATTGAATGCAGGCTCGTCTTGCATCTCCCAAGACGAAGGGATGTCTGAATCCCCGGTGGAGACCACAGAGAAAGACCTAGTCCTCCGCCTCAACATGACCGGAGGCCTCACATCCTTTGAAACCTCGAGAGGTCCGTGGAGATCAATGCTTCCAAAGGAGACGATGCCTGACTCCTCTTGAAAATGGATAGGAGTCCCAGGATCCCTGTGGCACGTGGAAAGGGACCCTGGGTCTCCCGCCTCACGTGGAGATGCGTCCCAATTGCCATGCCAAGTCTCGAGGAGAATCCCGAGGTGTCCCTCGCACCTAGGCAGGAGTCCTCAAGTCGCTGAACAAACACGTGTCTGGAAGGGCCCTCCCCGTCGTAACTCGAGAATATACCCCAGGTTCCGGCCGCAACTCGAGAAAAACCATGAGACTTCCCCATCCCCGCGAGATGAGGCCAGATTCCCCTGCACTGCGTGCAGACCAATTCCGTGTTCCACATCAAACGTGAAAGGAGCCTTGATTTCCTTGATGGCACTCCAGAGAAAACCCAAGATCACTGTTTCAAGTCTAGAGGGATCCTGAGGTCACTGTAGCAACAGGAAAGGGCTCCGTGGACCCCAAATCAACTCGAGATGAGAGCTTAGTCCGTGGCTTCGACTCAAGAGGAATACCAACTTTCCACAAGCACCTCAAGAGGAGGCTACTCTCAACTAATGGTATGTGAGAGGGACCCTGAGTTTGTCGCCTCAAGTGGAATGGACACCGAGATGCTCTGACTCGAAGTAAGGCCAGATATCCCTGCAGTGATTTGAATGCAGGCTCGTCTTGCATCTCCCAAGACGAAGGGTTGTCTGAATCCCCTGTGGAGACAACAGAGAAAGACCTAGTCCTCCACCTCAATGAGACGGGAGGCCTCACATCCTTTGAAAACTCGAGAGGTCTGCGGAGATCAATACTTCCGAAGGAGACGATGCCTGACGCCTCTTGAAAATGGATAGGAGTCCCAGGATCCCTGTGGCACGTGGAAAGGGACCCTGGGTCTCCCGCCTCACGTGGAGACGCGTCCCAATTTCCATGCCAAGACTCGAGGAGAATCCCGAGGTGTCCCTCGCACCTAGGCAGGAGTCCTCAAGTCGCTGAACAAACACGTGTCTGGAAGGGCCCTCCCCGTCATAACTCGAGAATATACCCCAGGTTCCGGCCGCAACTCGAGAAAAACCATGAGACTTCCCCATCCCCGCGAGATGAGGCCCGATTCCCCTGCACTGCGTGCAGAGCAATTCCGTGTTCCACATCAAACGTGAAAGGAGCCTTGATTTCCTTGATGGCACTCCAGAGAAAACCCAAGATCACTGTCTCAAGTCTAGAGGGATCCTGAGGTCACTGGAGCAACACGAAAGGGCTCCGTGGACCCCAAATCAACTCGAGATCAGAGCTTATTCCCTGGCTTCGACTCAAGAGGAATACCAACTTTCCACAAGCACCTCAAGAGGAGGCTTCTCTCAGCTACAGGTATGTGAGAGGGACCCTGAGTTTGTGGCCTCAAGTGGAATGGACACCGAGATGCTCTGACTCGAAGTAAGGCTGGATATCCCTGCAGTGAATTGAATGCAGGCTCGTCTTGCATCTCCCAAGACGAAGGGATGTCTGAATCCCCTGTGGAGACCACAGAGAAAGACCGAGTTCTCCGCCTCATCGCGACCGGAGGCCTCACATCCTTTGAAAACTCGAGAGGTCCGCGGAGATCAGTGCTTCCAAAGAAGACGATGCCTGACTCCTCTTGAAAATGCATAGGTGTCCCAGGATCCCTGTGGAACGTGGAAAGGGACACTGGGTCTCCCGCCTCACGTGGAGACGCGTCCCAATTGCCATGCCAAGACTCGAGGAGAATCCCGAGGTGTCCCTCGCACCTAGACAGGAGTCCTCACATCGCTGAACAAACCTGTGTCTGGAAGGGACCTCCCCGTCGGAACTCGAGAATATACCCCAGGTTCGGTCATCAACTCGAGAAAAACCATGAGACTTCCCCCTCGCCGCGAGCTGAGGCCCCATTCCCCTGCACTGCGTGCAGAGCAATTCCGTGTTCCACATCAAACGTGAAAGGAGCCTTGATTTCCTTGATGGCACTCCAGAGAAAACCCAAGATCACTGTTTCAAGTCTAGAGGGATCCTGAGGTCACTGTAGCAACATGAAAGGGCTCCGGTGACCCCAAATCAACTCGAGATGAGAGCTTAGTCCCTGGCTTCAACTCAAGAGGAATACCAACTTTCCACAAGCACCTCAAGAGGAGGCTACTCTCAACTAATGGTATGTGAGAGGGACCCTGAGTTTGTCGCCTCAAGTGGAATGGACACCGAGATGCTCTGACTCGAAGTAAGGCCAGATATCCCTGCAGTGATTTGAATGCAGGCTCGTCTTGCATCTTCCAAGACGAAGGGTTGTCTGAATCCCCTGTGGAGACAACAGAGAAAGACCTAGTCCTCCACCTCATCGAGACGGGAGGCATCACATCCTTTGAAAACTCCAGAGGTCTGCGGAGATCAATACTTCCGAAGGAGACGATGCCTGACGCCTCTTGAAAATGGATAGGAGTCCCAGGATCACTGTGGCACGTGGAAAGGGAGCCTGGGACTCCCGCCTCAACTGGAGACACGTTCCAATTGCCATGGCAAGACTCGAGGAGAATCCCGAGGTGTCCCTCGCACCTAGGCAGGAGTCCTGACGTCGCTGAACAAACACGTGTCTGGAAGGGCCCTCCCCGTCGTAACTCGAGAATATACCCCAGGTTCCGGTTGCAACTCGAGAAAAACCATGAGACTTCCCCCTCGCCGCTGGATGAGGCCCGATTCCCCTGCACTGCGTGCAGAGCAATTCCGTGTTCCACATCAAACGTGAAAGGAGCCTTGATTTCCTTGATGGCACTCCAGAGAAAACCCAAGATCACTGTCTCAAGTCTAGAGGGATCCTGAGGTCACTGGAGCAACACGAAAGGGCTCCGTGGACCCCAAATCAACTCGAGATGAGAGCTTAGTCCCTGGCTTCGACTCAAGAGGAATACCAACTTTCCACAAGCACTTCAAGAGGAGGCTTCTCTCAGCTACAGGTATGTGAGAGGGACCCTGTGTTTGTGGCCTCAAGTGGAATGGACAGCGAGATGCTCTGACTCGAAGTAAGGCCGGATATCCCTGCAGTGAATTGAATGCAGGCTCGTCTTGCATCTCCCAAGACGAAGGGATGTCTGAATCCCCTGTGGAGACCACAGAGAAAGACCTAGTCCTCCGCCTCAACATGACCGGAGGCCTCACATCCTTTGAAAACTCGAGAGGTCCGCGGAGATCAATGCTTCCAAAGGAGACGATGCCTGATTCCTCTTGAAAATGGATAGGAGTCCCAGGATCACTGTGGCACGTGGAAAGGGACCCTGGGGCTCCCGCCTCATGTGGAGACGCGTCCCCATTGCCATGCCAAGACTCGAGGAGAATCCCGAGGTGTCCCTCGCACCTAGGCAGGAGTCCTGACGTCGCTGAACAAACACGTGTCTGGAAGGGCCCTCCCCGTCGTAACTCGAGAATATACCCCAGGTTCCGGCCGCAACTCGAGAAAAACCATGAGACTTCCCCCTCGCCGCTGGATGAGGCCCGATTCCCCTGCACTGCGTGCAGAGCAATTCCATGTTCCACATCAAACGTGAAAGGAGCCTTGATTTCCTTGATGGCACTCCAGAGAAAACCCAAGATCACTGTCTCAAGTCTAGAGGGATCCTGAGGTCACTGTAGCAAAACGAAAGGGCTCCGTGGACCCCAAATCAACTCGAGATGAGAGCTTAGTCCCTGGCTTCGTCTCAAGAGGAATACCAAATTTCCACAAGCACTTCAAGAGGAGGCTTCTCTCAGCTACAGGTATGTGAGAGGGACCCTGAGTTTGTGGCCTCAAGTGGAATGGACACGGAGATGCTCTGACTCGAAGTAAGCCCGGATATCCCTGCAGTGAATTGAATGCAGGCTCGTCTTGCATCTCCCAAGACGAAGGGATGTCTGAATCCCCTGTGGAGACCACAGAGAAAGACCGAGTTCTCCGCCTCAACGCGACCGGAGGCCTCACATCCTTTGAAACCTCAAGAGGTCCGCGGAGATCAATGCTTCCAAAGGAGACGATGCCTGACTCCTCTTGAAAATGGATAGGAGTCGCAGGATCCCTGTGGCATGTGGAAAGGGACCCTGGGTCTCCCGCCTCACGTGGAGATGCGTCCCAATTGCCATGCCAAGACTCGAGGAGAATCCCGAGGTGTCCCTCGCACCTAGGCAGGAGTCCTCACGTCGCTGAACAAACACGTGTCTGGAAGGGCCCTCCCCGTCGGATGGCCTCAAGTGGAATGGACACGGAGATGCTCTGACTCGAAGTAAGCCCGGATATCCCTGCAGTGATTTGATTGCAGGCTCGTCTTGCATCTCCCAAGACGAAGGGTTGTCTGAATCCCCTGTGGAGGCAACAGAGAAAGACCTAGTCCTCCACCTCATCGAGACGGGAGGCATCACATCCTTTGAAAACTCGAGAGGTCTGCGGAGATCAATTCTTCCGAAGGAGACGATGCCTGACGCCTCTTGAAAATGGATAGGAGTCCCAGGATCACTGTGGCACGAGGAAAGGGAACCTGGGTCTCCCGCCTCAACTGGAGACACGTCCCAATTGCCATGCCAAGACTCGAGGAGAATCCCGAGGTGTCCCTCGCACCTAGGCAGGAGTCCTGACGTCGCTGAACAAACACGTGTCTGGAAGGGCCCTCCCCATCGTAAATCGAGAATATACCCCAGGTTCCGGCCGCAACTCGAGAAAAACCATGAGACTTCCCCCTCGCCGCTGGATGAGGCCCGATTCCCCTGCACTGCGTGCAGAGCAATTCCGTGTTCCACATCAAACGTGAAAGGAGCCTTGATTTCCTTGATGGCACTCCAGAGAAAACCCAAGATCACTGTCTCAAGTCCAGAGGGATCCTGAGGTCACTGGAGCAACACGAAAGGTCTCCGTGGACCCCAAATCAACTCGAGATGAGAGCTTAGTCCCTGGCTTCGACTC
The DNA here is from genome assembly GCF_033118175.1 of Dama dama. Classification (NCBI taxonomy): domain Eukaryota; kingdom Metazoa; phylum Chordata; class Mammalia; order Artiodactyla; family Cervidae; genus Dama; species Dama dama. The sequence continues at coordinate 3,666,063 of NC_083697.1, read as the reverse complement.
AAGAGGAATACCAACTTTCCACAAGCACCTCAAGAGGAGGCTTCTCTCAGCTACAGGTATGTGAGAGGGACCCTGAGTTTGTGGCCTCAAGTCGAATGGACAGCGAGATGCTCTGACTCGAAGTAAGGCCGGATATCCCTCCAGTGAATTGAATGCAGGCTCGTCTTGCATCTCGCAAGAGGAAGGGATGTCTGAATCCCCTGTGTAGACCACAGAGAAAGACCTAATTTTCCGCCTCATTGCGACCGGTGGCCTCACATCCTTTGAAAATTCGAGAGGTCCGGGGAGATCAATGCTTCCAAAGGAGACGATTCCTGACTCGTCTTGAAAATGGATTGGAGTCCCAGGATCCCTGTGGCACGTGGAAAGGGACCCTGGGTCTCCCGCCTCACGTGGAGACGCGTCCCCATTGCCATGCCAAGACTCGAGGAGAATCCCGAGGTGTCCCTCGCACCTAGGCAGGAGTCCTGACGTCGCTGAACAAACCTGTGTCTGGAAGGGCCCTCCCCGTCGTAACTCGAGAATATACCCCAGGTTCGGTCAGCAACTCGAGAAAAACCATGAGACTTCCCCCTCGCAGCGAGATGAGGCCCGATTCCCCTGCACTGCGTGCAGAGCAATTGCGTGTTCCACATCAAACGTGAAAGGAGCCTTGATTTCCTTGATGGCACTCCAGAGAAAATCCAAGATCACTGTCTCAAGTCTAGAGGGATCCTGAGGTCACTGTAGCAACACGAAAGAGCTCCGTGGACCCCAAATCAACTCGAGATGAGAGCTTACTCCCTGGCTTCGACTCAAGAGGAATACCAACTTTCCACAAGCACCTCAAGATGAGGTTTCTCTCAGCTACATTTATGTGAGAGGGACCCTGAGTGTGTGGCCTCAAATGTAATGGACACCGAGATGCACTGATTCGAATAAAGGCCGGATATCCCTGCAGTGAATTGAATGCAGGCTCGTCTTGAATCTCCTAAGAAGAAGGGATGTATGAATCCCCTGTGGAGACCATAGAGAAAGACATTGTTCTCCGCCTCATCGCGACGTGAGTCCTCACATCCTTTGAGAACTCGAGAGGTCCGCGGAGATCAATGATTCCAAAGGAGACGATGCCTGACTCCTCTTGAAAATGGATAGGAGTCCCAGGATCCCTGTGGCACATGGAAAGGGACCCTGGATCTCCCGCCTCACGTGGAGACGCGTCCCAATTGCCATGCCAAGACTCGAGGAGAATCCCGAGGTGTCCCTCGCACCGACGCAGGAGTCCTGACGTCGCTGAACAAACACGTGTCTGGAACGGACCTCCCCGTCGTAACTCGAGAATATACCCCAGGTTCCGGCCGCAACTCGAGAAAAACCATGAGACTTCCCCCTCGCCGCGAGATGAGGCACGATTCCCCTGCACTGCGTGCAGAGCAATTCCGTGTTCCACATCAAACGTGAAAGGAGCCTTGATTTCCTTGATGGCACTCCAGAGAAAACCCGAGATCACTGTCTCAAGTCTAGAGGGATCCTGAGGTCACTGTAGCAACAGGAAATGGGTCCATGGACCCCAAATCAACTCGTGATGAGAGCTTAGTCACTGGCTTCGACTCTATAGGAATAGCAACTTTCCACAAGCACCTCAAGAGGAGGCTTCTCTCAGATAAAGTTATGTGAGAGGGCCCTGAGTTGGGGATTCAAGTGGAATGGACACCGAGAAGCTCTGACTCGAAGTAAGGCTGGATATCCCTGCAGTGAATTGAATGCAGGCTCGTCTTGCATCTCAGAAGACGAAGGGATGTCTGAATGCCCTGTGGAGACCACAGAGAAAGACCTAGATCTCCGCCTCATCGCGACCGGAGGCCTCACATCCTTTGAAAACTTGAGAGGTCCGCGGAGGTCAATGCTTCCAAAGGAGACTATACCTGACTCCTCTTGAAAATGGATAGGAGTTCCAGGATCCGCGTGGCACGTGGAAAGGGACGCTGGGTCTCCCGCCTCACGTGGAGACGCGTCCCAATTGCCATGCCAAGACTCGAGGATAATCCCGAGGTGTCCCTCACACCTAGGCAGGAGTCCTGACGTCACTGAACAAACACGTGTCTGGAAGGGCCCTCCCCGTCGTAACTCGAGAATATACCCCGGGTTCCTGCCGCAACTCGAGAAAAACCATGAGACTTCTCCCTCGCCACGAGATGAGGCCCGAATTACCTGCACTGCATGCAGAGCAATTCCGTGTTCCACATCAAACGTGAAAGGAGCCTTGATTTCCTTGATGGCACTCCAGAGAAAACCCAAGATCACTGTCTCAAGTCTAGAGGGATCCTGAGGTCACTGTAGCAACAAGAAAGGTCTCCGTGGAACCCAAATCAACTCGAGATGAGAGCTTAGTCCCTGGCTTCGATTCAAGACGAATACCAACTTTCCACATGCACCTCAAGAGGCGGTTTCTGTCAGCTACAGGTATGTGCGAGGGACCCTGAGTTTGTGGCCTCAAGTAGAATGGACACCGAGATGCTCTGACTCGAAGTAAGGCCGGATATCCGTGCAGTGAATTGAATGCAGGCTCGTCTTGCATCTCCCAAGAAGAAGGAATGTCTGAATCCCTTGTGGAGACCACAGAGAAAGACCTAGTTCTCCGCCTCATCGCGAACGGAGGCATCACATCCTTTGAAAACTCGAGAGGTCCGCTGAGATCTAGGCTTCCAAAGGAGACGATGCCTGACTCCTCTTGAAAATGGATAGGAGTCCCAGGATCCCTGTGGCACGTGGAAAGGGACACTGGGTCTCGCACCTCACGTGGAGCCGCGTCCCAATTTCCATGCCAAGACTCGAGGAGAATCCCGAGGTGTCCCTCGCACCTAGGCAGGAGTCCTGACATCGCTGAACAAACACGTGTCTGGAAGTGCCCTCCCCATCGTAACTCGAGAATATACCCCAGGTTCCGGCCGCAACTCGAGAAAAACCATGAGACTTCCCCCTCACCGCGAGATGAGGCCCGATTCCCCTGCACTGCGTGCAGAGCAATTCCGTGTTCCACATCAAACGTGAAAGGAGCCTTAATTTCCTTGATGGCACTCCAGAGAAAACCCAAGATCACTGTCTCAAGTGTAGAGGGATCCTGAGGTCACTGTAGCAACACGAAAGGGCTCCGTGGACCCCAAATCAACTCGAGATGAGAGCTTTTCCCTGGCTTCGATTCAAGAGGAATACCAACTTTCCACAAGCACCTCAAGAGGAGGCTTCTCTCAGCTACAGGTATGTGAGAGGGACCCTGAGTTTGTGGCCTCAAGTGGAATGGACACCGAGATGCTCTGACTCAAAGTAAGGCCGGATATGCCTGCAGTGAATTGAATGCATGCTCGTCTTGCATCTCCCAAGACGAAGGGATGTCTGAATCCCCTGTGGAGACCACAGAGAGAGACCTAGTTCTCGGCCTCATCGTGACCGGATGCCTCACATCCTTTGAAAACTCGAGAGGTCCACGCAGAACAAAGCTTCCAAAGGAGACGATGCCCGACTCCTCTTGAAAATGTATAGGAATACCAGGATCCCTGTGGCACGTGGAATGGGACCCTGGGTCTCCCGCCTCACGTGGAGACGCGTCCCAATTGCCATGCCAAGACTCGAGGAGAATACCGAGGTGTCCCTCGCACCTAGACAGGAGTCCTGACGTCGCTGAACAAACACGTGTCTGGAAGGGCCCTCCCCGTCGGAACTCGAAAATATAAATCAGGTTCCGGCCGCAACTCGAGAAAAAATATGAGACTTCCCCCTCGCCACGAGATGAGGCCCGATTCCCCTGCATTGCGTGCAGAGCAATTCCGTGTTCCACATCAAACGTGAAAGGAGCCTTGATTTCCTTGATGGCACTCCAGACAAAACCCAAGATCACTGTCTCAAGTCTAGAGGGATCCTGAGGTCACTGGAGCAACACGAAAGGGCTCCGTGGACCCCAAATCAACTCGAGATGAGAGCTTAGCCCCTGGCTTCGACTCAAGAGGAATACCAACTTTCCACAAGCACCTGAAGAGGAGGCTTCTCTCAGCTACAGGTATGTGAGAGGGACCCTGAGTTTGTGGCCTCAAGTGGAATGGACACCGAGATGCTCTGACTCGAAGTAAGGCCGGATATCCCTGCAGTGAATTGAATGCAGGCTCGTCTTGCATCTCCCAAGACGAAGGGATGTCTGAATCCCCTGTGGAGACCACAGAGAAAGACCTAGTTCTCGGCCTCATCGCGACCGGATGCCTCACATCCTTTGAAAACTCGAGAGGTCCACGCAGAAAAAAGCTTCCAAAGGAGACGATGCCTGACTCCTCTTGAAAATGGATAGGAATCCCAGGATCCCTGTGGCACGTGGAAAGGGACGCTGGGTCTCCCGCCTCACGTGGAGACGCGTCCCAATTGCCATGCCAAGACTCGAGGAGAATACCGAGGTGTCCCTCGCACCTAGGCAGGAGTCCTGACGTCGCTGAATAAACACGTGTCTGGAAGGGCCCTCCCCGTCGTAACTTGAGAATATTCCCCAGGTTCCAGCCGCTTCTCGAGAAAAACCATGAGATTACCCCTCGCCGCGAGATGAGGCCCGATTCCCCTGCACTGCGTGCAGAGCAATTCCGTGTTCCACATCAGACGTTAAACTAGACTTGATTTCCTTGATGGCACTCCAAAGAAAACCCAAGATCACTGTCTCAAGTCTAGAGGGATCCTGAGGTCACTGGAGAAACACGAAAGGGCTCCGTGGACCCCAAATCAACTCGAGATGAGAGCTTCGTCCCTGGCTTCTACTCTAGAGGAATACCAACTTTCCACAAGCACCTCAAGAGGAGACTTCTCTGAGATACAGGTATGTGAGAGAAACCCTGAGTTTGTGGCCTCAAGTGCAATGGTCACTGTGATGCTCTGACTCGAAGTAATGCCGGATATCCCTGCTGTGAATTGAATGCAGGCTCGTCTTGCATCTCCCAAGACGAAGGGATGTCTGAATCCACTGTGGAGACCACAGAGAAAACCTAGTTCTCCGCCTCATCGCGACCGGAGGCCTCTAATCCTTTGAAAACTCGAGAGGTCCGCGGAGATCAAGGCTTCCAAAGGAGACGATGCCTGACTCCTCTTGAAAATGGATAGGAGTCCCAGGATCCCTGTGGCACGTGGAAAGGGACCCTGGGTCTCCCGCCTCACGTGGAGACGCGTCCCAATTGCCATGCCAAGACTCGAGGAGAATCCCGAGTTGTCCCTCGCACCTAGGCAGTAGTCCTGACGTCGATGAACAAACACGTGTCTGGAAGGGTCCTCCCCGTCGCAACTCAAGAATATACCCCAGGTTCCGGCGCAACTCGAGAAAAACCATGAGCCTTCCCCCTCGCCGCGAGATGAGGACCGATTCCCCTGCACTGCGTGCAGAGCAATTCCGTGTTCCACATCAAACGTGAAAGGAGCCTTGATTTCCTTGATGGCACTCCAGAGAAAACCCAAGATCACTGTCTCAAGTCTAGAGGGATCCTGAGGTCACTGTAGCAAAACGAAAGGGCTCCGTGGACCCCAAATCAACTAGAGATGAGAGCTTCGTCCCTGGCTTCGACTCAAGAGGAATAGCACATTTCCACAAGCACCTCAAGAGGAGGCTTCTCTCAGCTACAGGTATGTGAGAGGGACCCTGAGTTTGTGGCCTCAAGTGGAATGGACACCGAGATGCTCTGACTCGAAGTAGGGCCGGATATCCATGCAGTGAATTGAATGCAGGCTCGTCTTGCATCTCCCAAGACGAAGAGATGTCTGAATCCCCTGTGGAGACCACAGAGAAAGAACTAGTAGTCCGCCTCATCACGACCGGAGGCATCACATCCTTTGAAAACTCGAGAGGTCCGCGGAGATCAATGCTTCCAAAGGAGACGATGCCTGACTCCTCATGAAAATGGATAGGAGTCCCAGGATCCCTGTGGCACGTGGAAAGGGACCCTGGGTCTCCCGCCTAACGTGGAGACGCGTCCCAATTGCCATGCCAAGATTCGAGGAGAATCCCGAGTTGTGCCTCACACCTAGGCAGGAGTCCTGACTTCGCTGAACAAACACGTGTCTGGAAGGGTCCTCCCCGTCGTAACTCGAGAACATACCCCAGGTTCCGGCCGCAACTCGACAAAAACCATGAGACTTCCCCCTCGCCGCGAGATGAGGCCCGATTCCCCTGCACTGCATGCAGAGCAATTCCGTGTTCCACGTCAAACGTGAAAGGAGCCTTGATTTCCTTGATGGCACTCCAGAGAAAACCCAAGATCGCTGTCTGAAGTCTAGAGGGATCCTGAGGTCACTGTAGCAACAGGAAAGGGCTCCGTGGACCCCAAATCAACTCGAGATTAGAGCGTAGTCCCTGGCTTCGACTCAAGAGGAATACCAACTTTCCAGAAGCACCTCAAGAGGAGGCTTCTCTCAGCTACAGGTATGTGAGAGGGACCCTGAGTTTGTGGCCTCAAGTGGAATGGACACGGAGATGCTCCGACTCGAAGTAAGGCCAGATATCCCTGCACTGAATTGAATGCAGGCTCGTCTTGCATCTCCCAAGACGAAGGGATGTCTGAATCCCCTGTGGAGACCACAGAGAAAGACCTCGTTCTCCGCCTCATCGCGACCAGGACGCCTCACATCCTTTGAAAACTCGAGAGTTCCGCGGAGATCAATGCTTTCAAAGGAGAATGCCTGACTCCTCTTGAAAATGGATAGGTGTCCCAGGATCCTTGTGGCACGTGGAAAGGGACCCTGGGTCTCCCGCCTCACGTGGAGACGGGTCCCAATTGCCATTCCAAGACTCGAGGAGAATCCCGAGTTGTCCCTCGCACCTAGGCAGGAGTCCTGACGTCGCTGAACAAACACGTGTCTGGAAGGGCCCTCCCCGTCGTAACTCCAGAATATACCCCAGGTTCCGGGCGCAACTCGAGAAAAACCATGAGACTTCCCCCTCGCGGCAAGATGAGGCCCGATTCCCCTGCACTGCGAGCAAAGCAATTGCGTGTTCCACATCAAACATGAAAGGAGCCTTGATTACCTTGATGGCACTCCAGAGAAAACCCAAATCACTGTCTCAATTCTAGAGGGATCCTGAGGTCACTGTAGCAACACGAAAGGGCTTCGTATGCCGCAAACAACTCGAGATGAGAGCTTCGTCCCTGCCTTCGACTCAAGAGGAATACCAACTTTCCACAAGCACCTCAAGAGGAGGCTTCTGTCACCTTCAGGTATGTGAGAGGGACCCTGATCTGGTGGCCTCAAGTCGAATGGATAGCGTTATGCTCTGACTCGAAGTAAGGCCGGATATCCCTGCAGTGAATTGAATGCAGGCTCGTTTTGCATCTCCCAAGAGGAAGGGATGTCTGAATCCACTGTGGAGACCACAGAGAAAGACCTAGTTCTCCGCCTCATCCCGAATTGAGGCCTCACATCTTTTGAAACCTCGAGAGGTGTGCGGAGATCAATGCTTCCAAAGGAGACGATGCCTGACTCCTCTTGAAAATGGAAAGGGGTCCCAGGATCCCTGTGGCACGTGGAAAGGGACCCTGGGTCTCCCGCCTCACGTGGAGACGCGTCCCAATTGCCATGCCAAGACTCGAGGAGAATCCCGAGTTGTGCCTCGCACCTAGGCAGGAGTCCTGACGTCGCTGAACAAACAGGTGTCTGGAAGGGCCCTCCCCGTCGTAACTCGAGAACATACCCCAGGTTCCGGCCGCAACTCGACAAAAACCATGAGAATTCCCCCTCGCCGCGAGATGAGGCCCGATTCCGCTGCACTGCGTGCAGAGCAATTGCGTGTTCCACATCAAACGTGAAAGGAGCCTTGATTTCCTTGATGGCACTCCAGAGAAAATCCAAGATCACTGTCTCAAGGCTAGAGGGATCCTGAGGTCACTGTAGCAACACGAAAGAGCTCCGTGGACCCCAAATCAACTCGAGATGAGAGCTTACTCCCTGGCTTCGACTCAAGAGGAATACCAACTTTCCACAAACACCTCAAGATGAGGTTTCTCTCAGCTACATTTATGTGAGAGGGACCCTGAGTGTGTGGCCTCAAATGTAATGGACACTGAGATGCACTGATTCGAATAAAGGCCGGATATCCCTGCAGTGAATTGAATGCAGGCTCGTCTTGCATCTCCTAAGAAGAAGGGATGTATGAATCCCCTGTGGAGACCACAGAGAAAGACCTAGATCTCCGCCTCATCGCGACCGGAGGCCTCACATCCTTTGAAAACTTGAGAGGTCCGCGGAGGTCAATGCTTCCAAAGGAGACTATGCCTGACTCGTCTTGAAAATGGAAAGGAGTCCCAGGATCCGCGTGGCACGTGGAAAGGGACCCTGGGTCTCCCGCCTCACGTGGAGACGCGTCCCAATTGCCATGCCAAGACTCGAGGATAATCCCGAGGTGTCCCTCACACCTAGGCAGGAGTCCTGACGTCACTGAACAAACACGTGTCTGGAAGGGCCCTCCCCGTCGTAACTCGAGAATATACCCCGGGTTCCTGCCGCAACTCGAGAAAAACCATGAGACTTCCCCCTCGCCACGAGATGAGGCCCGATTTACCTGCACTGCATGCAGAGCAATTCCGTGTTCCACATCAAACGTGAAAGGAGCCTTGATTTCCTTGATGGCACTCCAGAGAAAACCCAAGATCACTGTCACAAGTCTAGAGGGATCCTGAGGTCACTGTAGCAACAAGAAAGGTCTCCGTGGACCCCAAATCAAGTCGAGATGAGAGCTTAGTCCCTGGCTTCGATTCAAGATGAATACCAACTTTCCACATGCACCTCAAGAGGCGGTTTCTGTCAGCTACAGGTATGTGCGAGGGACCCTGAGTTTGTGGCCTCAAGTAGAATGGACACCGAGATGCTCTGACTCGAAGTAAGGCCGAATATCCCTGCAGTGAATTGAATGCAGGCTCGTCTTGCATCTCCCAAGAAGAAGGAATGTCTGAATCCCCTGTGGAGACCACAGAGAAAGACCTAGTTCTCCGCCTCATCGCGAACGGAGGCATCACATCCTTTGAAAACTCGAGAGGTCTGCTGAGATCTAGGCTTCCAAAGGAGACGATGCCTGACTCCTCTTAAAAATGGATAGGAGTCCCAGGAACCCTGTGGCACGTGGAAAGGGACACTGGGTCTCGCACCTCACGTGGAGCCGCGTCCCAATTGCCATGCCAAGACTCGAGGAGAATCCCGAGGTGTCCCTCGCACCTAGGCAGGAGTCCTGACATCGCTGAACAAACACGTGTCTGGAAGTGCCCTCCCCGTCGTAACTCGAGAATATACCCCAGGTTCCGGTCGCAACTCGAGAAAAACCATGAGACTTCCCCCTCACCGCGAGATGAGGCCCGATTCCCCTGCACTGCGTGCAGAGCAATTCCGTGTTCCACATCAAACGTGAAAGGAGCCTTAATTTCCTTGATGGCACTCCATAGAAAACCCAAGATCACTGTCTCAAGTCTAGAGGGATCCTGAGGTCACTGGAGCAACACGAAAGGGCTCCGTGGACCCCAAATCAACTCGAGATGAGAGCTTTTCCCTGGCTTCGACTCAAGAGGAATACCAACTTTCCACAAGCACCTCAAGAGGAGGCTTCTCTCAGCTACAGGTATGTGAGAGGGACCCTGAGTTTGTGGCCTCAAGTGGAATGGACACCGAGATGCTCTGACTCAAAGTAAGGCCGGATATCCCTGCAGTGAATTGAATGCATGCTCGTCTTGCATCTCCCAAGACGAAGGGATGTCTGAATCCCCTGTGGAGACCACAGAGAAAGACCTAGTTCTCGGCCTCATCGCGACCGGATGCCTCACATCCTTTGAAAACTCGAGAGGTCCAAGCAGAACAAAGCTTCCAAAGGAGACGATGCCTGACTCCTCTTGAAAATGGATAGGAATACCAGGATCACTGTGGCACGTGGAAAGGGACCCTGGGTCTCCCGCCTCACGTGGAGACGCGTCCCAATTGCCATGCCAAGACTCGAGGAGAATCCCGAGGTGTCCCTCGCACCTAGGCAGGAGTCCTGACGTCGCTGAACAAACACTTGTCTGGAAGGGCCCTCCCCGTTGTAACTCGAGAATATAACCCAGGTTCCGTCCGCAACTCGAGAAAAACCATGAGACTTCCCCTTCGGTGCGATATGAGGCCCGATTCCCCTGCACTGCGTGCAGAGCAATTCTGTGTTCCACATCAAACGTGAAAGGAGCCTTGATTTCCTTGATGGCACTCCAGAGAAAACCCAAGATCACTGGCTCTAGTCTAGAGGGATCCTGAGGTCACTGTAGCAACACGAAAGGGCTCCGTGGACCCCAAATCAACTCGAGATGAGAGCTTAGTCCCTGGCTTCGACTCAAGAGGAATACCAAGTTTCCACAAGCACCTCAAGAGGAGGCTTCTCTCAGCTACATGTATGTGAGAGGGACCCTGAATGTGTGGCCTCAAGTGGAATGGACACCGAGATTCTCTGACTCGAAGTAAGGCCGGATATCCCTGCAGTGAATTGAATGCCGGCTCGTCTTGAATCTCCCAAGACGAAGGGATGTCTTAATCCCCTGTTGAGACCACAGAGAAAGACCTAGTTCTCTGCCTCATCGCGACCGGAGGCCTCACATCCTTTGAAAATTCGAGAGGTCCGCGGAGATCAATGCTTCCAAAGGAGACGATGCCTGACTCCTCTTGAAAATGGATAGGAGTCCCAGCATCCCTGTGGCAAGTGGAAAGGGACCCTGGGTCTCCCGCCTCACGTGGAGACGCGTCCCAATTGCCATGCCAAGACTAGTGGAGAATCGCGAAGTGTCCCACGCACCTAGGCAGGAGTCCTGACGTCGCTGAACAAACAGGTGTCTGGAAGGGCCCTCCCCGTCGTAACTCGAGAATATACCCCAGGTTCCGGCCGCAACTCGAGAAAAACCATGAGACTTCACCCTCGCCGCGAGATGAGGCCCGATTCCCCTGCACTGCGTGCAGAGCAAATCCCTGTTCCACATCAAACGTGAAAGGAGCCTTGATTTCCTTGATGGCACTCCAGAGAAACCCCAAGATCACTGTCTCAAGTCTAGAGGGATCCTGAGGTCACTGGAGCAACACGAAAGGGCTCCGTGGACCCCAAATCGACTCGAGATGAGAGCTTAGTCCCTGGCTTCGACTCAAGAGGAACACCAACTTTCCACAAGCACCTCAAGAGGAGGCTTCTCTCAGCTACAGGTATGTGAGAGAGACCCTGAGTTTGTGGCCTCAAGTGGAATGGACACCGAGATGCTCTGACTCGACGTCAGGCCGGATATCGCTGCAGTGAATTGAATGCAGGCTCGTCTTGCATCTCCCAAGAAGAAGGGATGTCTGAATCCCCTGTGGAGACCACAGAGAAAGACCTAGTCCTCCGCCTCATCGCGACCGGAGGCCTCACATCCTTTGAAAACTCGAGCGGTCCGCGCAGATCAATGCTTCCAAAGGAGACGATGCCTGACTCCTCTTGAAATGGATAGGAGTCCCAGGATCCCTGTGGCACGTGGAAAGGGACCCTGGGTCTCCCGCCTCACGTGGAGACGCGTCCCAATTGCCATGCCAAGACTCGAGGAGAATCTCTAGGTGTCCCTCGCACCTAGGCCCGAGTCCTGACGTCGCTGAACAAACACGTGTCTGGAAGGAACCTCCCCGTCGTAACGCGAGAATATACCCCAGGTTCCGGCCGCAACTCTTGAAAAACCATGAGACTTCCCCCTCGCCGCAAGATGAGGCCCGATTCCCCTGCACTGCGTGGAGAACAATTCCGTGTTCCACATCAAACGTGAAAGGAGCCTTGATTTCCTTGATGGCACTCCAGAGAAAACCCAAGATCACTGTCTCAAGTCTAGAGGGATCCTGAGGTCACTGGAGCAACACGAAAGGGCTCCGTGGACCCCAAATCGACTCGAGATGAGAGCTTAGTCCCTGGCTTCGACTCAAGAGGAATACCAACTTTCCACAAGCACCTCAAGAGGAGGCTTCTCTCAGCTACAGGTATGTGAGAGAGACCCTGAGTTTGTGGCCTCAAGTGGAATGGACACCGAGATGCTCTGACTCGAAGTCAGGCCGGATATCTGTGCAGTGAGTTGAATGCAGGCTCGTCTTGCATCTCCCAAGACGAAGGGATGTCTGAATCCCCTGTGGAGACCACAGAGAAAGACCTAGTCCTCCGCCTCATCGCGACCGGAGGCCTCACATCCTTTGAAAACTCGAGCGGTCCGCGCAGATCAATGCTTCCAAAGGAGACGATGCCTGACACCTCTTGAAATCGATAGGAGTCCCAGGATCCCTTTGGCACGTGGAAAGGGATCCTGGGTCTCCCGCCTCACGTGGAGATGCGTCCCAATTGCCATGCCAAGACTCGAGGAGAATTCCGAGGTATCCCTCGCACCTAGGCAGGAGTCCTGACGTCGCTGAACAAACACGTATCTGGAAGGGCCCTCCCCGTCTTAACTCGAGAATATACCCCAGGTTCCAGCCGCAACTCGAGAAAAACCATGAGACTTCCCCCTCGCAGCGAGATGAGGCCCGATTCCCCTGCACTGCGTGCAGAGCAATTCCATGTTCCACAACAAACGTGAAAGGAGACTTGATTTCCTTGATGGCACTACAGAGAAAACCCAAGATCACTGTCTCAAGTCTAGAGGGATCCTGACGTCACTGTAGCAACACGAAAGGGCTCCGTGGACCCCAAATCAACTCGAGATTAGAGCTTAGTTCCTCGCTTCGACTCAAGAGGAATACCAACTTTCCACAAGCACCTCAAGAGGAGGCTTCTCTCAGCTACAGGTATGTGAGAGGGACCCTGAGTTTGTGGGCTCAAGTGGAATGGACTCCGAGATGCTCTGACTCGAAGTAAGGCCGGATATCCCTGCAGTGAAATGAATGCAGGCTCGCCTTGCATCTCCCAAGACGAAGGGATGTCTGAATCCCCTGTAGAGACCACAGAGAAAGACCTAGTTCTCCGCCTCATCGCGACCGGAGGCCTCACATCCTTTGAAAACTCGAGAGGTCCGCGGAGATCAATGCTTCCAAAGGAGACGATGCCTGACTCCTCTTGAAAATGGATAGGAGTCCCAGGATCCCTGTGGCACGTGGAAAGGCACCCTGGGTCTCCCGCCTCACGTGGAGACGCGTCCCAATTGCCATGCCAAGACTCGAGGAGAATCGCGAGGTGTCCCTCGCACCTAGGCAGGAGTCCTGACGTCGCTGAACAAACACGTGTCTGGAAGGGCCCTCCCCGTCGTAACTCGAGAATATTCCCCAGGTTCCAGCCGCTTCTCGAGAAAAACCATGAGACTTCCCCCTCACCGCGAGATGAGGCCCGATTCCCCTGCATTGCGTGCAGAGCAATTCCGTGTTCCACATCAGACGTTAAACTAGACTTGATTTCCTTGATGGCACTCCAAAGAAAACCCAAGATCACTGTCTCAAGTCTAGAGGGATCCTGAGGTCACTGTAGCAACACAAAAGGGCTCCGTGGACCCCAAATCAACTCGAGATGAGAGCTTCGTCCCTGGCTTCTACTCTAGAGGAGTACCAACTTTCCACAAGCACCTCAAGAGGAGGCTTCTCTGAGATACAGGTATGTGAGAGAAACCCTGAGTTTGTGGCCTCAAGTGCAATGGACACTGTGATGCTCTGACTCGAAGTAAGGCCGGATATCCCTGCTGTGAATTGAATGCAGGCTCGTCTTGCATCTCCCAAGACGAAGGGATGTCTGAATCCACTGTGGAGACCACAAAGAAAACCTAGTTCTCCGCCTCATCGCGACCGGAGGCCTCTAATCCTTTGAAAACTCGAGAGGTCCGCGGAGATCAAGGCTTCCAAAGGAGATGATGCCTGACTCCTCTTGAAAATGGATAGAAGTCCCAGGATCCCTGTGGCACGTGGAAAGGGACCCTGGGTCTCCCGCCTCACGTGGAGACGCGTCCCAATTGCCATGCCAAGACTCGAGGAGAATCCCGAGGTGTCCCTCGCACCTAGGCAGGAGTCCTGACGTCGCTGAACAAACACGTGTCTGGAAGGGTCCTCCCCGTCGCAACTCGAGAATATACCCCAGGTTCCGGCGCAACTCGAGAAAAACCATGAGCCTTCCCCCTCGCCGCGAGATGAGGCCCGATTCCCCTGCACTGCGTGCAGAGCAATTCCGTGTTCCACATCAAACGTGAAAGGAGCCTTGATTTCCTTGATGGCACTCCAGAGAAAACCCAAGATCACTGTATCAAGTCTAGAGGGATCTTGAGGTCACTGTAGCAACACGAAAGGGCTCCGTGGACCCCAAATCAACTAGAGATGAGAGCTTCGTCCCTGGCTTCGACTCAAGAGGAATAGCACCTTTCCACAAGCACCTCAAGAGGAGGCTTCTCTCAGCTACAGGTATGTGAGAGGGACCCTGAGTTTGTGGCCTCAAGTGGAATGGACACGGAGATGCTCTGACTCGAAGTAAGGCCGGATATCCCTGCAGTGAATTGAATGCAGGCTCGCCTTGCATCTCCCAAGACGAAGGGATGTCTGAATCCCCTGTGGAGACCACAGAGAAAGACCTAGTTCTCCGCCTCATCGCGACCGGAGGCCTCACATACTTTGAAAACTCGAGAGGTCCGCGGAGATCAATTCTTCCAAAGGAGACGATGCCTGACTCCTCTTGAAAATGGATAGGAGTCCCAGGATCCCTGTGGCACATGGAAAGGGACACTGGGTCTTCCGCCTCACGTGGAGATGCGTCCCAATTGCCATGCCAAGACTCGAGGAGAATCCCGAGGTCTCCCTCGCACCTAGGCAGGAGTCCTGACATCGCTGAACAAACACGTGTCTGGAAGGGCCCTCCCCGTCATAACTCGAGAATATACCCCAGGTTCCGGCCGCAACTCGAGAAAAACCATGAGACTTACCCCTCTCCGCGAGATGAGGCCCGATTCCCCTGCATTGCGTGCAGAGCAATTCCGTGTTCCACATCAAACGTGAAAGGAGCCTTGATTTCCATGATGGCACTCCAGAGAAAACCCCAGATCACTCTCTCAAGTCTAGAGGGATCCTGAGGTCACTATACCAACACGAAAGGGTTCCGTGGACCCCAAATCAACTCGAGATGAGAGCTTAGTCTTTGGCTTCGACTCAAGAGGAATATCAACTTTCCACAAGCACCTCAAGAGGAGGCTTCTCACAGCTACAGGTATGTGAGAGGGACCCTGAGTGTGTGGCCTCAAGTGGAATGGACACCGAGATGCTCTGACTCGAAGTAAGGCCGGATATCCCTGCAGTGAATTGAATGCAGGCTCGTCTTGCATCTCCCAAGACGAAGGTATGTCTGAATGCCCTGTGGAGACCACAGAGAAAGACCTAGTTCTCCGCCTCATCGCGACCGGAGGCCTCACATCCTTTGAAAACTCGAGAGGTCCGCGGAGATCAATGTTTCCAAAGGAGACGATGCCTGACTCCTCTTGAAAATGGATAGGAGTCCCAGGATCCCTGTGGACGTGGGAAGGGACCCTGGGTCTCCCGCCTCACGTGGAGACGCGTCCCAATTGCCATGCCAAGACTCGAGGCGAATCCCGATGTGTCCCTCGCACCAAGGCAGGTGTCTTGACGTCGCTGAACAAACACGTGTATGGAAGGGCCTTTCCCATTGTTACTCTAGACTATACCCAAGCTTCCGGCCGCAACTCGAGAAGAACAATGAGACTTCCCCCTCGCCGCGAGATGAGGCCCGATTCCCCTGCACTACATGCAGAGCAATTCCGTGTTCCACATCAAACATGAAAGGAGACTTGATTTCCTTGATGGCACTCCAGAGAAAACCCAAGATCACTGTCTCAAGTCTAGAGGGATCCTGAGGTCACTGGAGCAACACGAAAGGGCTCCGTGGACCCCAAATCAACTCGAGATGCGAGGTTAGTCCCTGGCTTCGACTCAAGAGGAATACCAGCTTTCCACAAGCACCTGAAGAGTAGGCTTCTCTCAGCTACAGGTATGTGAGAGGGACCCTGAGTTTGTGGCCTCAAGTGGAATGGGCACCGAGAAGCTCTGACTCGAAGTAAGGCCGGATATCCCTGCAGTGAATTAAATGCACGCTCGTCTTGCATCTCCCAAGACGAAGGGAAGTCTGAATCCCCTGAGGAGGCCACAGAGAAAGACCTAGTTCTCTGCCTCATCGCGACCGGAGGCCTCACATCCTTTGAAAATTCGAGAGGTCCGCGGAGATCAATGCTTCCAAAGGAGACGATGCCTGACTCCTCTTGAAAATGGATAGGAGTCCCAGCATCCCTGTGGCAAGTGGAAAGGGACCCTGGGTCTCCCGCCTCACGTGGAGACGCGTCCCAATTGCCATGCCAAGACTAGTGGAGAATCGCGAAGTGTCCCACGCACCTAGGCAGGAGTCCTGACGTCGCTGAACAAACACGTGTCTGGAAGGGCCCTCCCCGTCGTAACTCGAGAATATACCCCAGGTTCCGGCCGCAACTCGAGAAAAACCATGAGACTTCCTCCTCGCCGCGAGATGAGGCCCGATTCCCCTGCACTGCGTGCAGAGCAAATCCCTGTTCCACATCAAACGTGAAAGGAGACTTGATTTCCTTGATGGCACTCCAGAGAAAACCCAAGATCACTGTCTCAAGTCTAGAGGGATCCTCAGGTCACTGGAACAACACGAAAGGGCTCCGTGGACCCCAAATCTACTCGAGATGAGAGCTTATTCCTTGGCTTCGAGTCAAGAGGAATACCAACATTCCACAAGCACCTCAAGAGGAGGATTCTCTCAGCTACAGGTATGGGAGAGGAACCCTGAGTTTGTGGCCTCAAGTGGAATGGACACCGAGATGCTCTCACTCGAAGTAAGGCCGGATATCCCTGCAGTGAATTGAATGCAGGCTCGTCTTGCATCTCCCAAGACGAAGGGATGTCTGAATCCCCTGTGGAGACCACAGAGAAAGACCTAGTCCTCCGCCTCATCGCGACCGGAGGCCTCACATCCTTTGAAAACTCGAGAGGTCCACGGAGATCAATGCTTCCAAAGGAGACGATGCTTGACTCCTCTTGAAAATGGATAGGAGTCCCAGGATCCCTGTGGCACGTTATAAGGGACCCTGGGTCTCCCGCCTCACGTGGAGACGCGGCCCAATTGCCATGTCAAGACTCGAGGAGAATCCCGAGGTGTCCCTCGCACCTAGGCAGGAGTCCTGACGTCGCTGAACAAACACGTCTCTGGAAGGGCCCTCCCCGTCGTAACTCGAGAATATACCACAGGTTCCGGCCGCAACTCGAGAAAAACCTTGAGACTTCCCCCTCGCCGCGAGATGAGGCCCGATTCCCCTGCGCTGCGTGCAGAGCAATTCCGTGTTGCACATCAAACGTGAAAGGAGCCTTGATTTCCTTGATGGCACTCCAGAGAAAACCCAAGATCACTGTCTCAAGTCTAGAGGGATCCTGAGGTCACTGGAGCAACACGAAAGGGCTCCGTGGAAACCAAATCAACTCGAGATGAGAGCTTAGTCCCTGGCTTCGACTCAAGAGGAAGACGAACTTTCCACAAGCTCCTCAAGGAGAGGCTTCTCTCAGCTACAGGTATGTGAGAGGGACCCTGAGCTGGTGGATCAAGTCGAATGGATAGCGTGATGCTCTGACTCGAAGTAAGGCCGGATATCCCTGCAGTGAATTGAATGCAGGCTCGTTTTGCATCTCCCAAGAGGAAGGGATGTCTGAATCCACTGTGGAGACCACAGAGAAAGACCTAGTTCTCCGCCTCATCCCGAATTGAGGCCTCACATCCTTTGAAACCTCGAGAGGTGTGCGGAGATCAATGCTTCCAAAGGAGACGATGCCTGACTCCTCTTGAAAATGGAAAGGGGTCCCAGGATCCCTGTGGCACGTGGAAAGGGACCCTGGGTCTCCCGCCTCACGTGGAGACGCGTCCCAATTGCCATGCCAAGACTCGAGGAGAATCCCGAGTTGTGCCTCGCACCTAGGCAGGAGTCCTGACGTCGCTGAACAAACAGGTGTCTGGAAGGGCCCTCCCCGTCGTAACTCGAGAACATACCCCAGGTTCCGGCCGCAACTCGACAAAAACCATGAGAATTCCCCCTCGCCGCGAGATGAGGCCCGATTCCCCTGCACTGCGTGCAGAGCAATTCCGTGTTCCACATCAAACGTGAAAGGAGCCTTGATTTCCTTGATGGCACTCCAGAGAAAAGCCAAGATCACTGTCTCAAGTCTAGAGGGATCCTGAGGTTACTGTAGCAACACGAAAGAGCTCCGTGGACCCCAAATCAACTCGAGATGAGAGCTTACTCCCTGGCTTCGACTCAAGAGGAATACCAACTTTCCAAAAGCACCTCAAGATGAGGTTTCTCTCAGCTACATTTATGTGAGAGGGACCCTGAGTGTGTGGCCTCAAATGTAATGGACACCGAGATGCACTGATTCGAATAAAGGCCGGATATCCCTGCAGTGAATTGAATGCAGGCTCGTCTTGCATCTCCTAAGAAGAAGGGATGTATGAATCCCCTGTGGAGACCATAGAGAAAGACATTGTTCTCCGCCTCATCGCGACGTGAGTCCTCACATCCTTTGAGAACTCGAGAGGTCCGCGGAGATCAATGCTTCCAAAGGAGACGATGCCTGACTCCTTTTGAAAATGGATAGGAGTCCCAGGATCGCTGTGGCACATGGAAAGGGACCCTGGATCTCCCGCCTCACGTGGAGACGCGTCCCAATTGCCATGACAAGACTCGAGGAGAATCCCGAGGTGTCCCTCACACCGACGCAGGATTCCTGACGTCGCTGAACAAACACGTGTCTGGAACGGACCTCCCCGTCGTAACTCGAGAATATAACCCAGGTTCCGGCCGCAACTCGAGAAAAACCATGAGACTTCCCCCTCGCCGCGAGATGAGGCCCGATTCCCCTGCACTGCGTGCAGAGCAATTCCGTGTTCCACATCAAACCTGAAAGGAGCCTTGATTTCCTTGATGGCACTCCAGAGAAAACCCGAGATCACTGTCTCAAGTCTAGAGGGATCCTGAGGTCACTGTAGCAACATGAAATGGGTCCATGGACCCCAAATAAACTCGTGATGAGAGCTTATTCATTGGCTTCCACTCTAGAGGAATAGCAACTTTCCACAAGCACCTCAAGAGGAGGCTTCTCTCAGATAAAGTTATGTGAGAGGGCCCTGAGTTGGGGATTCAAGTGGAATGGACACCGAGAAGCTCTGACTCGAAGTAAGGCTGGATATCCCTGCAGTGAATTGAATGCAGGCTCGTCTTGCATCTCCCAAGACGAAGGGATGTCTGAATACCCTGTGGATACCACAGAGAAAGACGTAGTTCTCCCTCTCATGGCGACCGGAGGCATCACATCTTTGAAAACTCGAAAGGTCCGCGGAGATCAATGCTTCCTAAGGAGACGATGGCTGACTCCTCTTGAAAATGGATAGGAGTCCAAGAAACCCTGTGGCACGTGGAACGGGAACCTGGGTCTCCCGCCTCACATGGAGACGCGTCCCAATTGCCATGCCAAGACTTGAGGATAATCCCGAGGTGTCCCTCACACCTAGGCAGGAGTCCTGACGTCACTGAACAAACACGTGTCTGGAAGGGCCCTCCCCGTCGTAACTCGAGAATATACCCCGGGTTCCTGCCGCAACTCGAGAAAAACCATGAGACTTCCCCCTCGCCACGAGATGAGGCCCGATTTACCTGCACTGCATGCAGAGCAATTCCGTGTTCCACATCAAACGTGAAAGGAGCCTTGATTTCCTTGATGGCACTCCAGAGAAAACCCAAGATCACTGTCTCAAGTCGAGAGGGATCCTGAGGACACTGTAGCAACACGAAAGGGGTCCGTGGACTCCAAATCAACTCGAGATGAGAGCTTCGTCCCTGGCTTCGACTCAAGAGGAATACCAACTTTCCACGAGCACCTCAAGAGGAGGCTTCTCTCAGCTAAAGATATGTGAGAGGGAACCTGTGTTTGTGGCCTCAAGTAGAATGGACACCGAGATGCTCTGACTCGAAGTAAGGCCGGACATCCCTGCAGTGAATTGAATGCAGGCTCGTCTTGCATGTCACAAGACGAAGGGATGTCTGAATCCACTGTGGAGACCACAGAGAAAGACCTAGTTCTCCGCCTCATCACGACCGGAGGCGTCACATCCTTTGAAAACTCGAGAGGTCCGCGGAGATCAATGCTTGTAAAGGAGACGATGCCTGACTCCTCTTGAAAATGGATAGGAGTCCAAGAATCCCTGTGGCACGTGGAACGGGACCCTGGGTCTCCCGCCTCACGTGGAGACTTGTCCTAATTGCCATGCCAAGACTCGAGGAGAATGCCGAGGTGTCCCTCGCACCTAGGCAGGAATCCTGACGTCGCAGAACAAACACGTGTCTGGAAAGGCCCTCCCCGTCGTAACTCGAGAATATACCCCAGGTTCCGGCCGCAACTCGAGAAACATCATGAGACTTCCCCCTCGCCTTGAGATGAGGCCCGATTCCCCTGCACTGCGTGCAGACCAATTCCGTGTTCCACATCAAACGTGAAAAGATTCTAGATTTCCTTGATGGCACTCCAAAGAAAAGCCAAGATCACTGTCTCAAGTCTAGAGGGATCCTGAGGTCACTGTAGCAACAAGAAAGAGCTCCGTGGACCACAAATCAACTCGAGAGGAGAGCTTCGTCCCTGGCTTCGACTCAAGAGGAATACCAACTTTCCACAAGCTCCTCAAGAGGAGGCCTCTCTCAGTTACAGGTATGTGAGAGGGACCTTGAGTTTGTGGCCTCAAGTGGAATGGACACCGAGATGCTCTGACTCGAATTAAGGGCAGATATCCATGCAGAGAATTGAATGCAGGCTCGTCTTGCATCTCCCAAGACGAAGGGATGTCTGAATCCCCTGTGGAGACCACAGACAAAGACTTAGTTCTCCGCCTCATCGCGACCGGAGGCCTCACATCCTTTGAAAACTCGAGAGGTCCAAGGAGATCAATGCTTCCAAAGGAGACGATGCCTGAATCCTCTTCAAAATGGATAGGAGTCCCAGGATCCCTGTGGCACGTGGAAAGGGACCCTGGGTCTCCCGCCTCAGGTGGAGACGCGTCCCAATTGCCATGCCAAGACTCGAGGAGAATCCCGAGGTGTCCCTCGCACCTAGGCAGGAGTCCTGACTTCGCTGAACAAACACGTGTCTGGAAGGGCCCTCCCCATAGTAACTCGAGAATATACCCCAGGTTCCGGCCGCAACTCGAGAAATTCCATGAGACCTACCCCTCGCGGCTAGATGAGGCCCGATTCCCCTGCACTGCGTGCAGAGCAATTCTGTGTTCCACATCAAACGTGAAAGGAGCCTTGATTTCCTTGATGGCACTCCAGAGAAAACCCAAGATCACTGTCTCAAGTCTAGAGGGATCCTGAGGTCCCTGGAGCAACATGAAAGGGCTCCGTGGACCCCAAATCAACTCGAAATGAGAGCTTAGTCCCTGGCTTCGACTCAAGAGGAATACCAACTTTCCACAAGCACCTCAAGAGGAGGCTTCTCTCAGCTACAGGTATGTGAGAGGAACCCTGAGTTTGTGGCCTCAAGTGGAATGGACACCGAGATGCTCTGACTCGAAGTAAGGCATGATATCCCAGCAGTGAATTAAATGCAGGCTCGTCTTGCATCTCCCAAGACGAAGGGTTGTCTGAATCCCCTGTGGAGACCACAGAGAACCACCGAGTTCTCCGCCTCATTGCGACCGGAGGCCTCACATCCTTTGAAAACTCAAGAGGTCCGCGGAGATCAATGCTTCCAAAGGAGACGATGATTGACTCCTCTTGAAAATGGATAGGAGTCCCAGGATCCCTGTGGCACGTGGAAAGGGACCCTGGGTCTCCCGCCTCACGTGGAGACGCGTCCCAATTGCCATGCCAAGACTCGAGGGGAATCCCGAGGTGTCCCTCGCACCTAGGCAGGAGTCCTGACGTCGCTGAACAAACATGTGTCTGGAAGGGCCCTCCCCGTCGTAACTCGAGAATATACCCCTGGTTCCGGCCGCAACTCCAGAAAAACCAGGAGACATCTCCCTTGTCGCGAGATGAGGCCCGATTCCCCTGCACTGCGTGCAGAGCAATTCCGTGTCCACATCAGACGTGAAAGGAGCCTTGATTTCCTCGATGGCACTCCAGAGAAAACCCAAGTTCACTGTCTCAAGTCTAGAGGGATCCTGAGGTCACTGGAGCAACACAAAAGGGCCCCATGGACCCCAAATCAACTCGAGATGAGAGCTTAGTCCCTGGCTTCGACTCAAGAGGAAGACGAACTTTCCACAAGCATCTCAACAGGAGGCTTCTCTCAGCTACAGGTATGTGAGAGGGACCCTGAGTTTGTGGCCTGAAGTGGAATGGACACCGAGATGCTCTGACTCGAAGAAAGGCCGGATATCCCTGCAGTGAATTGAATGCAGGCTCGTCTTGCATCTCCCAAGATGAAGGGATGTCTGAATCCCATGTGGAGACCACAGAGAAAGACCGAGTTCTCCGCCTCATCGCGACTGGAGGCCTCACATCCTTTGAAAACTAGAGAGGTCGCGGAGATCAATGCTTCCAAAGGAGACGATGCCTGACTCCTCTTGAAAATGGATAGGAGTCCCAGGATCACTGTGGCACGTGGAAAGGGACCCTGGGTCTCCCGCCTCACGTGGAGACGCGTCCCAATTGCCATGCCAAGGCTCGAAGAGAATCCCGAGGTGTCCCTCGCACTTAGGCAGGAGTCCTGACGTCGCTGGAAAAACACGTGTCTGGAAGGACCCTCCCCAATGTAACTCGAGAATATACCACAGGTTCGGGCTACAAATCGAGAAAAACCATGAGCCTTCCCCCTCGCCGCAAGATGAGGCCTGATTCCCCTGCACTGCGTGCAGAGAATATCCGTGTTCCACATCAAACGTGAAAGGAGCCTTGATTTCCTTGATGGCACTCCAGAGAAACCCCAAGATCACTGTCTCAAGTCGAGAGGTATCCTGAGGTCACTGTAGCAAGACGAAAGGGCTCCGTGGACCCCAAATCAACTCGAGATGAGAGCTAAGTCCCTGACTTCGGCTCAAGAGGAATACCAACTTTCCACAAGCACTTCAAGAGGAGGCTTCTCTCAGCTACATGTATGTGAGAGGGTCCCTGAGTTTGTGGCCTCAAGCGGAATGGACACCGAGATGCTCTGACTCGAAGTATGGCCGGATATCCCTGCAGTAAATTGAATGAAGTCTCGTCTTGCATCTCCCAAGACGAAGGGATGTCTGAATCCCCTGTGGAGACCACAGAGAAAGACTTAGTTCTCCGCCTCATCCCGACCGGAGGCGTCACATCCATTGAAAACTCGAGTGGTCCGCGGAGATCAATGCTTCCAAAGGATACGATGACTGACTCCGCTTGAAAATAGATAGGAGTCCCAGGATCCCTGTGGCACGTGGAATGGAACCCTGGGTCTCCCACCTCACGAGGAGACGTGTCCCAATTGCAATGCAAAGAATCGAGGAGAATCCCGAGGTGTCCCTCGCACCTAGGCAGGAGTCCTGACGTCGCTGAACAAACACGTTTCTGAAAGTGCCCTCCCCGTTGTAACTCGAGAATATACCCCAGGTTCTGACTGCAACTCGAGAAAAACCATGAGCCTTCCCAGTCGCCGCAAGATGAGGCCCGATTCCCCTGCACTGCGTGCAGAGCAATTCCGTGTTCCACATCAAACGTGAAAGGAGCCTTGATTTACTTGATGGCACTCCAGAGAAACCCCAAGACCACTGTCTCAAGTCGAGAGGGATCCTGAGGTCACTGTAGCAACACGAAAGGGGTCCGTGGACTCCAAATCAACTCGAGATGAGAGCTTCGTCCCTGGCTTCGACACAAGAGGAATACCAACTTTCCACGAGCACCTCAAGAGGAGGCTTCTCTCAGCTAAAGGTATGTGAGAGGGAACCTGTGTTTGTGGCCTCAAGTAGAATGGACACCGAGATGCCCTGACTCGAAGTAAGGCCGGACATCCCTGCAGTGAATTGAATGCAGGCTCGTCTTGCATCTCGCAAGACGAAGGGATGTCTGAATCCACTGTGGAGACCACAGAGAAAGACCTAGTTCTCCGCCTCATCACGACCGGAGGCGTCACATCCTTTGAAAACTCGAGAGGTCCGCGGAGATCAATGCTTGTAAAGGAGACGATGCCTGACTCCTCTTGAAAATGGATAGGAGTCCAAGAATCCCTGTGGCACGTGGAACGGGACCCTGGGTCTCCCGCCTCACGTGGAGACTTGTTCTAATTGCCATGCCAAGACTCGAGGAGAATACCGAGGTGTCCCTCGCACCTAGGCAGTAATCCTGACGTCGCAGAACAAACACGTGTCTGGAAAGGCCCTCCCCGTCGTAACTCGAGAATATACCCCAGGTTCCGGCCGCAAATCGAGAAACATCATGAGACTTCCCCCTCGCCTTGAGATGAGGCACGATTCCCCTGCACTGCGTGCAGACCAATTCCGTGTTCCACATCAAACGTGAAAAGATTCTTGATTTCCTTGATGGCACTCCAAAGAAAAGCCAAGATCACTGTCTCAAGTCTAGAGGGATCCTGAGGTCACTGTAGCAACAAGAAAAAGCTCCGTGGACCACAAAACAACTCGAGAGGAGAGCTTTGTCCATGGCTTCGACTCAAGAGGAATACCAACTTTCCACAAGCACCTCAAGAGGAGGCCTCTCTCAGTTACAGGTATGTGAGAGGGACCTTGAGTTTGTGGCCTCAAGTGGAATGGACACCGAGATGCTCTGACTCGAAGTAAGGGCAGATATCCATGCAGAGAATTGAATGCAGGCTCGTCTTGCATCTCCCAAGACGAAGGGATGTCTGAATCCCCTGTGGAGACCACAGACAAAGACTTAGTTCTCCGCCTCATCGCGACCGGAGGCCTCACATCCTTTGAAAACTCGAGAGGTCCACGGAGATCAATGATTCCAAAGGAGACGATGCCTGAATCCTCTTCAAAATGGATAGAAGTCCCAGGATCCCTGTGGCACGTGGAAAGGGACCCTGGGTCTCCCGCCTCAGGTGGAGACGCGTCCCAATTGCCATGCCAAGACTCGAGGAGAATCCCGAGGTGTCCCTCGCACCTAGGCAGGAGTCCTGACGTCGCTGAACAAACACGTGTCTGGAAGGGCCCTCCCCGTCGTAACTCGAGAATATACCCCAGGTTCCGGCCGCAACTCGAGAAAAACCATGAGACTTCCCCCTCGCCGCGAGATGAGGCTCGATTCCCCTGCACTGCTTGCAGAGCAATCCGTGTTCCACATCAAACGTGAAAGGAGCCTTGATTTCCTTGATGGCACTCCAGAGAAAACCCAAGATCACTGTCTCAAGTCTAGAGGGATCCTGAGGTCACTGGAGCAACACGAAAGGGCTCCGTGGACCCCAAATCAACTCGAGATGAGAGCTTAGTCCCTGGCTTCGATTCAAGTGGAACACAAACTTTCCACGAGCACCTCAAGAGGAGGCTTCTCTCAGCTACAGGTATGTGAGAGGGACCCTGAGTTTGTGGCCTCAAGTGGAATGGACACCGAGATGCTCCTACTCGAAGTAAGGCCGGATATCCCTGCAATGAATTGAATGCAGGCTCCTCTTGCATCTCCCAAGACGAAGGGTTGTCTGAATCCCCTGTGGAGACCACAGAGAAAGACCTAGTCCTCCGCCTTAACGCGAACGGAGGCCTCACATCCTTTGAAAACTCGAGAGGTCCGCGGAGATCAAAGCTTCCAAAGGAGACGATGCCTGACTCCTCTTGAAAATGGATAGGAGTCCCAGGATCCCTGTCGCACGTGGAAAGGGACCCTGGGTCCCCGCCTCACGTGGAGACGCGTCCCAATTGCCATGCCAAGACTCGAGGAGAATCCAGGGGTTCCCTCGCACCTAGACACGAGTCCTGACGTCGCTGAATAAACACTTGTATGGAAGGGCCCTCCCCGTCGTAACTCGAGAATATACCCCAGGTTCCGGCCGCAACTCGAGAAAAACCATGAGACTTCCCCCTCGCCGCGAGATGAGGCCCTTTTTCACTGCACTGTGTGCAGAGCAATTCCGTTTCCCATATCAAACTTGAAATGAGGCTTGATTTCCTAGATGGCACTCCAGAGAAAAAGCAAGATCACTGTCTCAAGTCTAGAGGGATCCTGAGGTCACTGTAGCAACACGAAAGGGCTCCGTGGACCCCAAATCAACTCGAGATGAGAGCTTAGTCCCTGGCTTCGACTCAAGAGGAATACCAACTTCCCACAAGCACCTCAAGAGGAGGCTTCTCTCAGCTACAGGTACGTGAGAGGGACCCTGAGTTTGTGGCCTCAAGTGGAATGGACACCGAGATGCTCTGACTCGAAGTAAGGCCGTATATCCCTGCAGTGAATTGAATGCAGGCTCGTCTTGAATCTCCCAAGACGAAGGGATGTCTCAATCACCTGTGGAGACCACAGAGAAAGACCTAGTTCTCCGCCTCTTCGAGACCGGAGGCCTCACATCCTTTGAAAACTCGAGAGGTCCGCGGAGATCAATGCTTCCAAAGTAGACGATGCCTGACTCCTCTTGCAAATGGATAGGAGTCCCAGGATCCCTGTGGCACGTGGAAAGGGACTCTGGGTCTCCCGCCTCACGTGGAGACGCGTCCCAATTGCCATGCCAAGACTCGTGGAGAATCCCGAGGCGTCCCTCGCACCTAGACAGGAGTCCTGACGTCGCTGAACAAACACGTGTCTGGAAGGGCCCTCCCCGTCGTAACTCGAGAATATACCCCAGGTTCCGGCCGCAACTCGAGAAAAAACAGGAGACTTCCCCCTTGCCGCGAGATGAAGCCCGATTCCCCTGCACTGCGTGCAGAGCAGTTCCGTATTCCACATCAAACGTGAAAGGATCCTTGATTTCCTTGATGGCACTCCAGAGAAAACCCAAGATCACTGTCTCAAGTCTAGAGGGATCCTGAGGTCACTGGAGCAACACGAAAGGGCTCCGTGGAACCCAAATCAACTCGAGATGAGAGCTTAGTCCCTGGCTTCGACTCAAGAGGAATATCAACTTTCCACAAGCACCTCAAGAGGAGGCTTCTCTCAGCTACAGGTATGAGAGAGGGACCCTGAATTTGTGGCCTCAAGTGGAATGAACAACGAGATGCTCTGACTCGAAGTAAGGCCGCATATTCCTGCAGTGAATTGAATGCAGGATCGTCTTGCATCTCCAAGACGAAGGGATGTCTGAATCCCCTGTTGAGACCAGAGAGAAAGACCTAGTTCTCCGCCTCATCGCGACTGGAGGCCTCACATCCTTTGAAAACTCGAGAGGTCCGCGGAGATCAATGCTTCCAAAGGAGACGATGCCTGACTCCTCTTGCAAATGGATCGGAGTCCCAGGATCCCTGTGGCACGTGGAAAGGGACCCTGGGTCTCCCGCCTCACGTGGAGACGCGTCCCAATTGCCATGCCAAGACTCGAGGAGAATCCCGAGGTGTCCCTCGCACGTAGACAGGAGTCCTGACGTCGCTGAACAAACACGTGTCTGGAAGGGCCCTCCCGGTCGTAACTCGAGAATGTACCCCAGGTTCCGGCCACAAGTCGAGAAAAACCAGGAGACTTCCCCCTTGCCGCGAGATGAAGCCCGATTCCCCTGCACTGCGTGCAGAGCAATTCCGTGTTCCACATCAAACGTGAAAGGAGCCTTGATTTCCTTGATGGCACTCCAGAGAAAACCCAAGATTACCCTCTCAAGTCTAGAGGGATCCTGAGGTCACTATAGCAACACGAAACGGCTCCTGGACCCCAAATCAACTCGAGATGAGAGCTTAGTCCCTGGCTTCGACTCAAGAGGCATACCAACTTTCCTCAAGCACCTCAAGAGGAGGCTTCTCTCAGCTACAGGTATGTGAGTGGGACCCTGAATTTGTGGCCTCAAGTGGAATGGACACCGAGATGCTCTGACTCGAAGTAAGGCCGAATATCTCTGCAGTGAATTGAATGCAGGCTCGTCTTCCATCTCCCAAGACGAAGGGATGTCTGAATCTCCTGTGTAGACCACTGAGAAAGACCTAGTTCTCTGCCTCATCACGACCGGAGGCCTCACATCCTTTGAAAACTCGAGAGGTGTGCGGAGATCAATGCTTCCAAAGGAGTCGATGCCTGACTCCTCTTGAAAATGGATAGGAGGCTCAGGATCCCTGTGGCACGTGGAAAGGGAATCTGGGTCTCCCGCCTCACGTGGAGACGCGTCCCAATTGCCATGCCAAGACTCGAGGAGAATCCCGAGGTGTCCCTCGCACCTAGGCAGGAGTCCTGACGTCGCTGAACAAACACGTGTCTGGAAGGGCCCTCCCCATCGTAACTCGAGAATATACCCCAGGTTCCGGCCCCAACTCGAATAAAACCATGAGACTTCCCCCTCGCCGCGAGATGAGGCCTGATTCCCCTGCACTGCATGCAGAGCAATTCCGTGTTCCACATCAAAAGTGAAAGGAACCTTCATTTCCTTGATGGCACTCCAGAGAAAACCCAGAGTCACTGTCTGAAGTCTAGAGGGATCCTGAGGTCACTGGAGCAACACGAAAGGGCTCCGTGGACCCCAAATCAACTCGAGATGAGAGCTTAGTCCCTGTCTTCGACTCAAGAGGAATACCAAGTTTCCACAAGCACCTCAAGAAGAGGCTTCTCTCAGCTACTTGGATGTGAGAGGTACCCTGAGTTTGTAGCCTCAAGTGGAATGGACACCGAGATGGTCTGACTCGAAGTAAGGCCGGATATCCCTGCAGTGAATTGAATGCAGGCTCGTCTTGCATCTCCCAAGACGAAGGGATGTCTGAATGCCCTGTGGAGACCACAGAGAAAGACCTAGTCCTCCGCCTCATCGCGACCGGAGGCCTCACATCTTTGAAAACTCGAGAGGTCCACGGAGATCAATGCTTCCAAAGGAGACGATGCCTGACTCCTCATGAAAATGGATAGGAGTCCCAGGATCCATGTGGCACGTGGAAAGGGACCCTGGGTCTCCCGCCTCACGTGGAGACGCGTCCCAATTGCCATGCCAAGACTCGAGGAGAATCCCGAGGTGTCCCTCGCACCTAGGCAGGAGTCCTGATATCGCTGAACAAACACGTGTCTGGAAGGGCCCTCCCCGTAGTAACTCGAGAATATACCCCTGGTTCCGGCCGCAACAAGAGAAAAACCATGAGACTTCCACCTCGCCACGAGATGAGGCCCGATTCCCCTGCACTGCGTGCTGAGCAATTCCTTGTTCCACATCAAACGTGAAAGGAGCCTTGATTTCCTTCATGGCGCTCCAGAGAAAACCCAAGATCCCTGTCTCAAGTCTAGAGGGATCCTGAGGTCACTGGAGCAACACGAAAGGGCTCCGTGGAAACCAAATCAACTCGAGATGAGAGCTTAGTCCCTGGCTTCGACTCAAGAGGAATACCAACTTTCCACAAGCTCCTCAAGGGGAGGCTTCTCTCAGCTACAGGTATGTGAGAGGGACCCTGAGTTTGTGGCCTCAAGTGGAATGGACACCGAGATGCTCTGACTCGGAGTAAGGCCGGATATCCCTGCAGTGAATTGAATGCAGGCTCGTCTTGCATTTCCCAAGACGACGGGATGTCTGAATCCCCTGTGGAGACGACAGAGAAAGACCTAGTTCTCCGCCTCAACGCGACCGGAGGCCTCACATCCTTTCAAAACTGGAGAGGTCCGAGGAGATCAATGCTTCCAAAGGAAACGATGTCTGACTCCTCTTGAAAATGGATAGTAGTCCCAGGACCCTGTGGCACGTGGAAAGGGACACTGGGTCTCCCGCCTCACCTGGAGACGCGTCCCAATTCCTATGCCAAGCCGCGGGGAGAATACCGAGGTGTCCATCAAACCTAGGCAGGAGTCCTGACGTCGCTGAACAAACACATGTCTGGAAGGGCCCTCCCCGTCGTAACTCGAGAATATACCCCAGGTTCCGGCCGCAACTCGAGAAAAAATATGAGACTTCCCCCTCGCCATGAGATGAGGCCCGATTCCCCTGCACTGCGTGCAGAGCAATTCCGTGTTCCACATCAAACATGAAAGGAGCCTTGATTTCCTTGATGGCACTCCAGAGAAACCCCAAGATCACTGTCTCAAGTCTAGAGGGATCCTGAGGTCACTGGAGCAACACGAAAGGGCTCCGTGGAAACCAAGTAAACTCGAGATGAGAGCTTAGTCCCTGGCTTCGATTCAAGAGGAATACCAACTTTCCACAAGCACCTCAAGAGGAGGCTTCTCTCAGCTACAGGTATGTGAGAGGGACCCTGAGTTTTGGCCTCAAGTGGAATGGACACCGGGATGCTCGGACTCGAAGTAAGGCCGGATATCTCTGCAGTGAATTGAAAGCAGGCTCGTCTTTCATCTCCCAAGATGAAGGGATGTCTGAATCCCCTGTGGAGACCACAGATAAAGAACTATTTCTCCACCTCATCGCGACCAAAGGCCTCACATCCTTTGAAAATTCGAGAGGTCCGCGGAGATCAATGCTTCCAAAGGAGACGATGCCTGACTCCTCTTGAAAATAGATAGGAGTCCCAGGATCCCTGTGGCACGTGGAAAGGGACCCTAGGTCTCCCGCCTCACGTGGAGACGCGTCCCAATTGCCATGCCAAGCCTCGGGGAGATACCGAGTTGTCCATCGAACGTAGGCATTGGTTCTGACGTCGCTGAACAAATACGTGTCTGGAAGGGCCCTCCCCGTCGTAACTCGAGAATATACCACAGGTTCCGGCCGCAACTCGAGAAAAACCATGAGACTGCCCCCTCGCTGCGAGATGAGGCCCGATTCCCCTACACTGCGTGCAGAGGAATTCCTTGTTCCACTTCAAATGTGAACGGAGCCTTGATTTCCTTGATGGCACTCCAGAGAAAACCCAAGATCACTGTCTCAAGTCTAGAGGGATCCTGAGGTCACTGGAGTAACACGAAAGGGCTCCGTGGACCCCAAATCAACTGGAGATGAGAGCTTAGTCCCTGGCTTCGACTCAAGAGGAATACCAACTTTCCACCAGCACCTCAAGAGGAGGCTTCTCTCAGCTACAGGTATCTGAGAGAAACCCTGAGTTTGTGGCCTCAAGTGGAATGGACACTGAGATGCTCTGACTCGAAGTAAGGCCGGATATCCCAACAGTGAATTGAATGCAGGCTCGTCTTGCATCTCCCAAGACGAAGGGATGTCTGAATCCCCTGTGGAGACCACAGAGAAAGACCTAGTTCTCGGCCTCATCGCGACCGGAGTCCTCACATCCTTTGAAAACTCGAGAGATCCACGGATATCAATGCTTCCAAAGGAGACGATGCCTGACTCCTCTTGAAAATGGATAGGAGTCCCTAGATCCCTGTGGCACGTGGAAAGGGACACTGGGTCTCCCGCCTCATGTGGAGACGCGTCCCAATTGCCATGCCAAGACTCGAGGAGAATCCCGAGGTGTCCCTCGCACCTAGGCAGGAATCCTGACGTCGCTGAACAAACACGTGTCTGGAAGGGCCCTCCCCGTCGTAACTCGAGAATATACCCCAGGTTCCGGCCGCACCTCGAGAAAAACCATGAGACTTCCTCCTCGCCGCGATATGAGGCCTGATTCCCCTGCACTGCGTGCAGAGCAATTCCGTGTTCCACATCAAAGGTGAAAGGAGCCTTGATTTCCTTGATGGCACTCCAGAGAAAACCCAAGATCACTGTCTCAAGTCTAGAGGGATCCTGAGGTCACTGGAGCAACACGAATGGGCTCAGTGGACCCCAAATCAACTCGAGATGAGAGCTTAGTCCCTGGCATAGACTCAAGAGGAATACCAACTTTCCACAAGCACCTCAAGACGAGGCTTCTCTCAGCTACAGGTATGGGAGAGGGACCCTGAGTTTGTGGCCTCAAGTGGAATGGACACCGAGATACTCTGACTCGAAGTAAGGCCGGATACCCCTGCAGTGAATTGAATGCAGGCTCGTCTTGCATCTCCCAAGACGAAGGGATGTCTGAATCCCCTGTGGAGACTACAGAGAAAGACCTAGTTCTCCGCCTCATCGCGGCCAGAGGCCTCACATCCTTTGAAAACTCTAGAGGTCCGCGGAGATCAATGCTTCCAAAGGAGACGATGCCTGACTCCTCTTGAAAATGGATAGGAGTTCCAGGACTCCTGTGGAACTTGGAAAGGGACCCTTGGTCTCCCGCCTCACGTGGAGACGCGTCCCAATTGCCATGCCAAGACTCGAAGAGAATACCGATGTGCCCCTAGCACCTAGGCAGGAGTCCTGACGTCGCTAAACAAACACGTGTCTGGAAGGGCCCTTCCCTTCTAACTCGAGAATATACCCCAGGGTCCGTCCGCAACTCAAGAAAAACCATGAGACTTCCCCCTCGCCCCGAGATGAGGCCCGATTCCGTGCACTGCGTGCAGAGCAATACCGTGTTCCACATCAAATGTGAACGGAGCTTGATTTCCTTGATGGCACTCCAGAGAAAACCCAAGATCACTGTCTCAAGTCTAGAGCGATCCTGAGGTAACTGGAGCAATACGAAAATGCTCCGTGGACCCTAAATCAACTCGAGATGAGAGCTTAGTCCCTGGCTTAGACCCAGGAAGAATACCAACTTTCCACAAGCAACACAAGAGGAGGCTTCTCTCAGCTACAGGTATGTGAGAGGGACCCTGAGTTTGTGGCCTCAAGTGGAATGGACACCGAGATGCTCTGACTCGAAGTAAGGCCGGATATCCCTGCAGTGAATTGAATGCAGGCTCATCTTGTATCTCCCAAGATGAAGGGATGTCTGAATCACCTGTGGAGACCACAGAGAAAGACCTAGTTCTCCGCCTCATCGCGACCGGAGGCCTCACATCCTTTGAAAACTCGAGAGGTCCGCAGATATCAATGCTTCCAAAGGAGACGATGCCTGACTTCTCTTGAAAATGGATAGGAGTCCCAGGAGGCCTGTGGAACGTGGAAAGGGACCCTGGGTCTCCCGCCTCACGTGGAGACGCGTTCCAATTGCCATGCCAATACTCGAGGAGAATCCCGAGGTGTCCCTCACACCTAGGCAGGAGTTCTGACGTCGCTGAACAAACACGTGTCTGGAAGGGCCCTCCCCGTCGTAACTCGAGAATATACCCCAGGTTCTGGCTGCAACTCGAGGAAAACCATGAGACTTCCCCCTCGCCGCGAGATGAGGCCCGATTCCCCTGCACTGCGTGCAGAGCAATTCCGTGTTCCACATCAAACGTGAAAGGAGCCTTGATTTCCTTGATGGCACTCCAGGGAAAACCCAAGATCACTGTCTCACGTCTAGAGGGATCCTGAGGTCACTGGAGCAACCCGACAGGGCTCTGTGGACCCCAAATCAACTCGAGATGAGAGCTTAGTCCCTGGCTTCGACTCAAGAGGAATACCAACTTTCCACAAGCACCTCAAGAGGAGGCTTCTCTCAGCTACAGGTAGATGAGAGGGACCCTGAGTTTGTGGCCTCAAGAGGAATGGACACCGAGATGCTCTGACTCGAAGTAAGGCCGGATATCCCTGCAGTGAATTGAATGCAGGCTCGTCTTGCATCTCCCAAAACGAAGGGATGTCTGAATCCCCTGTGGAGACCACAGAGAAAGAACTAGTCCTCCGCCTCATCGCGACCGGAGGCCTCACATACTTTGAAAACTCGAGAGGTCCGCGGAGATCAATGCTTCCAAAGGAGACGATGCCTGACGCCTCTTGTAAATGGATAGGAGTCCCAGG
The DNA here is from genome assembly GCF_033118175.1 of Dama dama. Taxonomy (NCBI): domain Eukaryota; kingdom Metazoa; phylum Chordata; class Mammalia; order Artiodactyla; family Cervidae; genus Dama; species Dama dama. The sequence continues at coordinate 3,632,316 of NC_083697.1, read as the reverse complement.
ATCCCTCTGGCTCGTGGAAAGGGACCCTGGGTCTCCCGCCTCACGTGGAGACGCGTCCCAATTGCCATGCCAAGACTCGAGGAGAATCCCGAGGTGTCCCTCGCACCTAGGCAGGATTTCTCACTTCGCTGAACAAAGACGTGTCTGGAAGGGCCCTCCCCGTCGTAACTCGAGAATATACCCCAGGTTCCGGCCGCAACTCGAGAAAAACTATTAGACTTCCCCCTCGCCGCGAGATGAGGCCCGATTCCCCTGCACTGCGTGCAGAGCAATTCCGTGTTCCACATCAAACGTGAAAGGGGCCTTGATTTCCTTGATGGCACTCCAGAGAAAACCCAAGATCACTGTCTCAAGTCTAGAGGGATCCTGAGGTCACTGGAGCAACACGAAAGGGCTCCGTGGACCCCAAATCAACTCGAGATGAGAGCTTAGTCCCTGGCTTCAACTCAAGGGGAATACCAACTTTCAACAAGCACGTCAAGAGGAGGCTTCACTCAGCTACAGGTATGTGAGAGGGACCATGAGTCTCTGGCCTCAAGTGGAATGGACACCGAGATGCTCTGACTCGAAGTAAGGACAGATATCCCTGCAGTGAATTGGATGCAGGCTCGTCTTCCATCTCCCAAGACGAAGGGATCTGAATCCCCTGTGTAGGCCACAGAGAAAGACCTAGTTCTCGCCACATTGCGACCGGAGGCCTCACATCCTTTGAAAACTCGAGCGGTCCGCGCAGATCAATGCTTCCAAAGGAGATGATGCCTGACTCCTCTTGAAATGGATAGGAGTCCCAGGATCCCTGTGGCACGTGGAAAGGGACCCTGGGTCTCCCGCCTCACGTGGAGACGCGTCCCAATTGCCATGCCAAGACTCGAGGAGAATCTCTAGGTGTCCCTCGCACCTAGGCCCGAGTCCTGACGTCGCTGAACAAACACGTGTCTGGAAGGAACCTCCCCGTCGTAACTCGAGAATATACCCCAGGTTCCAGCCGCAACTCTTGAAAAACCATGAGACTTCCCCCTCGCCGCTAGATGAGGCCCGATTCCCATGCACTGCGTGGAGAGCAATTCCGTGTTCCACATCAAACGTGAAAGGAGCCTTGATTTCCTTGATGGCACTCCAGAGAAAACCCAAGATCACTGTCTCAAGTCTAGAGGGATCCTGAGGTCACTGGAGCAACACGAAAGGGCTCCGTGGACCCCAAATCGACTCGAGATGAGAGCTTAGTCCCTGGCTTCGACTCAAGAGAAATACCAACTTTCCACAAGCATCTCAAGAGGAGGCTTCTCTCAGCTACAGGTATGTGAGAGAGACCCTGAGTTTGTGGCCTCAAGTGGAATGGACAGCGAGATGCTCTGACTCGAAGTCAGGCCGGATATCGCTGCAGTGAGTTGAATGCAGGCTCGTCTTGCATCTCCCAAGACGAAGGGATGTCTGAATCCCCTGTGGAGACCACAGAGAAAGACCTAGTCCTCCGCCTCATCGCGACCGGAGGCCTCACATCCTTTGAAAACTCGAGCGGTCCGCGGAGATCAATGCTTCCAAAGGAGACGATGCCTGACACCTCTTGAAATGGATAGGAGTCCCAGGATCCCTGTGGCACGTGGAAAGGGATCCTGGGTCTCCCGCCTCACGTGGAGATGCGTCCCAATTGCCATGCCAAGACTCGAGGAGAATCCCGAGGTGTCCCTCGCACCTAGGCAGGAGTCCTGACGTCGCTGAACAAACACGTGTCTGGAAGGGCCCTCCCCGTCGTAACTCGAGAATATACCCCAGGTTCCAGCCGCAACTCGAGAAAAACCATGAGACTTCCCCCTCGCAGCGAGATGAGGCCCGATTCCCCTGCACTGCGTGCAGAGCAATTCCATGTTCCACAACAAACGTGAAAGGCGACTTGATTTCCTTGATGGCACTACAGAGAAAACCCAAGATCACTGTCTCAAGTCTAGAGGGATCCTGACGTCACTGTAGCAACACGAAAGGGCTCTGTGGACCCCATTCAACTCGAGATTAGAGCTTAGTTCCTGGCTTCGACTCAAGAGGAATACCAACTTTCCACAAGCACCTCAAGAGGAGGCTTCTCTCAGCTACAGGTATGTGAGAGGGACCCTGAGTTTGTGGGCTCAAGTGGAATGGACTCCGAGATGCTCTGACTCGAAGTAAGGCCGGATATCCCTGCAGTGAATTGAATGCAGGCTCGTCTTGCATCTCCCAAGAGGAAGGGATATCTGAATCCCCTGTGGAGACCACAGAGAAAGACCTAGATCTCCGCCTCATCGCGACCGGAGGCCTCACATCCTTTGAAAACTCGAGAGGTCCGCGGAGATCAATGCTTCTAAAGGAGACGATGCCTGAGTACTCTTGAAAATGGATAGGAGTCCCAGGATCCCTCTGGCACGTCGAAAGGGACCCTGTGTCTCCCGCCTCACATGAAGACGCGTCCCAATTGCCATGCCAAGTCTCGAGGAGAATCCCGAGGTGTCCCTCGCACCTAGGCAGGAGTCCTGACGTCGCTGAACAAACACGTGTCTGGAAGGGCCCTCCCCGTCGTAACTCGAGAATATACCCCAGGTTCCAGCCGCAACTCGAGAAAACCATGAGAGATCCCCCTCGCCGCGAGATGAGGCCCGATTCCCCTGCACTGCGCGCAGAGCAATTCCGTGTTCCACATCAAACGTGAAAGGAGCCTTGATTTCCTTGATAGCACTCCAGAGAAAACCCAAGATCACTGTCTCAAGTCTAGACGGATCCTGAGGTCACTGGAGCAACACGAAAGGTCTCCGTGGACCCCAAATCAACTCGAGATGAGAGCTTCGTCCCTGGCTTCTACTCTAGAGGAATACCAACTTTCCACAAGCACCTCAAGAGGAGGCTTCTCTGAGATACAGGTATGTGAGAGAAACCCTGAGTTTGTGGCCTCAAGTGCAATGGACACTGTGATGCTCTGACTCGAAGTAAGGCCGGATATCCCTGCTGTGAATTGAATGCAGGCTCGTCTTGCATCTCCCAAGACGAAGGGATGTCTGAATCCACTGTGGAGACCACAGAGAAAACCTAGTTCTCCGCCTCATCGCGACCGGAGGCCTCTAATCCTTTGAAAACTCGAGAGGTCCGCGGAGATCAAGGCTTCCAAAGGAGACGATGCCTGACTCCTCTTGAAAATGGATAGGAGTCCCAGGATCCCTGTGGCACGTGGAAAGGGACACTGGGTCTTCCGCCTCATGTGGAGATGCGTCCCAATTGCCATGCCAAGACTCGAGGAGAATCCCGAGTTGTCCCTCGCACCTAGGCAGGAGTCCTCACGTCGCTGAACAAACACGTGTCTGGAAGGGTCCTCCCCGTCGCAACTCGAGAATATACCCCAGGTTCCGGCGCAACTCGAGAAAAACCATGAGCCTTCCCCCTCGCCGCGAGATGAGTCCCGATTCCCCTGCACTGCGTGCAGAGCAATTCCGTGTTCCACATCAAACGTGAAAGGAGCCTTGATTTCCTTGATGGCACTCCAGAGAAAACCCAAGATCACTGTATCAAGTCTAGAGGGATCCTGAGGTCACTGTAGCAACACGAAAGGGCTCCGTGGACCCCAAATCAACTAGAGATGAGAGCTTCGTCCCTGGCTTCGACTCAAGAGGAATAGCTCCTTTCCACAAGCACCTCAAGAGGAGGCTTCTCTCAGCTACATTTATGTGAGAGGGACCCTGAGTGTGTGGCCTCAAATGTAATGGACACCGAGATGCACTGATTTGAATAAAGGCCGGATATCCCTGCAGTGAATTGAATGCAGGCTCGTCTTGCATCTCCTAAGAAGAAGGGATGTATGAATCCCCTGTGGAGACCATAGAGAAAGACATTGTTCTCCGCCTCATCGCGACGTGAGTCCTCACATCCTTTGAGAACTCGAGAGGTCCGCGGAGATCAATGCTTCCAAAGGAGACGATGCCTGACTCCTCTTGAAAATGGATAGGAGTCCCAGGATCCCTGTGGCACGTGGAAAGGGACCCTGGGTCTTGCGCCTCACTGGAGACGCGTCCCACTTGCCAGGCCAAGGCTCAAGGAGAATCCCGAGGTGTCCCTCGCACCTAGGCAGGAGTCCTGACGTCGCTGAACAAACACGTGTCTGGAAGGGCCCTCCCCATCGGAACTCGAGAATATACCCCAGGTTCTGACTGCAACTCGAGAAAAACCATGAGCCTTCCCAGTCGCCGCAAGATGAGGCCCGATTCCCCTGCACTGCGTGCAGAGCAATTCCGTGTTCCACATCAAACGTGAAAGGAGCCTTGATTTACTTGATGGCACTCCAGAGAAACCCCAAGATCACTGTCTCAAGTCGAGAGGGATCCTGAGGTCACTGTAGCAACACGAAAGGGGTCCGTGGACTCCAAATCAACTCGAGATGAGAGCTTCGTCCCTGGCTTCGACTCAAGAGGAATACCAACTTTCCACGAGCACCTCAAGAGGAGGCTTCTCTCAGCTAAAGTATGTGAGAGGGAACCTGTGTTTGTGGCCTCAAGTAGAATGGACACCGAGATGCTCTGACTCGAAGTAAGGCCGGACATCCCTGCAGTGAATTGAATGCAGGCTCGTCTTGCATCTCGCAAGACGAAGGGATGTCTGAATCCACTGTGGAGCCCACAGAGAAAGACCTAGTTCTCCGCCTCATCACGACCGGAGGCGTCACATCCTTTGAAAACTCGAGAGGTCCGCGGAGATCAATGCTTGTAAAGGAGACGATGCCTGACTCCTCTTGAAAATGGATAGGAGTCCAAGAATCCCTGTGGCACGTGGAACGGGACCCTGGGTCTCCTGCCTCACGTGGAGACTTGTCCTAATTGCCATGCCAAGACTCGAGGAGAATCCCGAGGTGTCCCTCGCACCTAGGCAGGAATCCTGACGTCGCAGAACAAACACGTGTCTGGAAAGGCTCTCCCCGTCGTAACTCGAGAATATATCCCAGGTTCCGGCCGCAACTCGAGAAACATCATGAGACTTCCCCCTCGCCTTGAGATGAGGCCCGATTCCTCTGCACTGCGTGCAGACCAATTCTGTGTTCCACATCAAACGTGAAAAGATTCTTGATTTCCTTGATCGCACTCCAAAGAAAAGCCAAGATCACTGTCTCAAGTCTAGAGGGATCCTGAGGTCACTGTAGCAACAAGAAAGAGCTCCGTGGACGACAAATCAACTCGAGAGGAGAGCTTCGTCCCTGGCTTCGACTCAAGAGGAATACCAACTTTCCACAAGCACCTCAAGAGGAGGCCTCTCTCAGTTACAGGTATGTGAGAGGGACCTTGAGTTTGTGGCCTCAAGTGGAATGGACACCGAGATGCTCTGACTCGAATTAAGGGCAGATATCCATGCAGAGAATTGAATGCAGGCTCGTCTTGCATCTCCCAAGACGAAGGGATGTCTGAACCCCTGTGGAGACCACAGACAAAGACTTAGTTCTCCGCCTCATCGCGACCGGAGGCCTCACATCCTTTGAAAACTCGAGAGGTCCACGGAGATCAATGCTTCCAAAGGAGACGATGCCTGAATCCTCTTCAAAATGGATAGGAGTCCCAGGATCCCTGTGGCACGTGGAAAGGGACCCTGGGTCTCCCGCCTCAGGTGGAGACGCGTCCCAATTGCCATGCCAAGACTCGAGGAGAATCCCGAGGTGTCCCTCGCACCTAGGCAGGAGTCCTGACTTCGCTGAACAAACACGTGTCTGGAAGGGCCCTCCCCATAGTAACTCGAGAATATACCCCAGGTTCCGGCCGCAACTCGAGAAATTCCATGAGACCTACCACTCGCGGCTAGATGAGGCCCGATTCCCCTGCACTGCCTGCAGAGCAATTCTGTGTTCCACATCAAACGTGAAAGGAGCCTTGATTTCCTTGATGGCACTCCAGAGAAAACCCAAGATCACTGTCTCAAGTCTAGAGGGATCCTGAGGTCACTGGAGCAACATGAAAGGGCTCCGTGGACCCCAAATCAACTCGAGATGAGAGCTTAGTCCCTGGCTTCGACTCAAGAGGAATACCAACTTTCCACAAGCACCTCAAGAGGAGGCTTCTCTCAGCTACAGGTATGTGAGAGGAACCCTGAGTTTGTGGCCTCAAGTGGAATGGACACCGAGATGCTCTGACTCGAAGTAAGGCATGATATCCCAGCAGTGAATTAAATGCAGGCTCGTCTTGCATCTCCCAAGACGAAGGGTTGTCTGAATCCCCTGTGGAGACCACAGAGAACCACCGAGTTCTCCGCCTCATTGCGACCGGAGGCCTCACATCCTTTGAAAACTCAAGAGGTCCGCGGAGATCAATGCTTCCAAAGGAGACGATGATTGACTCCTCTTGAAAATGGATAGGAGTCCCAGGATCCCTGTGGCACGTGGAAAGGGACCCTGGGTCTCCCGCCTCACGTGGAGACGTGTCCCAATTGCCATGCCAAGACTCGAGGGGAATCCCGAGGTGTCCCTCGCACCTAGGCAGGAGTCCTGACGTCGCTGAACAAACATGTGTCTGGAAGGGCCCTCCCCGTCGTAATTCGAGAATATACCCCTGGTTCCGGCCGCAACTCCAGAAAAACCAGGAGACATCTCCCTTGTCGCGAGATGAGGCCCGATTCCCCTGCACTGCGTGCAGAGCAATTCCGTGTCCACATCAGACGTGAAAGGAGCCTTGATTTCCTCGATGGCACTCCAGAGAAAACCCAAGATCACTGTCTCAAGTCTAGAGGGATCCTGAGGTCACTGGAGCAACACAAAAGGGCCCCATGGACCCCAAATCAACTCGAGATGAGAGCTTATTCCCTGGCTTCGACTCAAGAGGAAGACGAACTTTCCACAAGCATCTCAACAGGAGGCTTCTCTCAGCTACAGGTATGTGAGAGGGACCCTGAGTTTGTGGCCTGAAGTGGAATGGACACCGAGATGCTCTGACTCGAAGAAAGGCCGGATATCCCTGCAGTGAATTGAATGCAGGCTCGTCTTGCATCTCCCAAGATGAAGGGATGTCTGAATCCCATGTGGAGACCACAGAGAAAGACCGAGTTCTCCACCTCATCGCGACTGGAGGCCTCACATCCTTTGAAAACTAGAGAGGTCGCGGAGATCAATGCTTCCAAAGGAGACGATGCCTGACTCCTCTTGAAAATGGATAGGAGTCCCAGGATCACTGTGGCACGTGGAAAGGGACCCTGGGTCTCCCGCCTCAAGTGGAGACGCGTCCCAATTGCCATGCCAAGGCTCGAAGAGAATCCCGAGGTGTCCCTCGCACTTAGGCAGGAGTCCTGACGTCGCTGGAAAAACACGTGTCTGGAAGGACCCTCCCCATCGTAACTCGAGAATATACCACAGGTTCGGGCTACAAATCGAGAAAAACCATGAGCCTTCCCCCTCGCCGCAAGATGAGGCCTGATTCCCCTGCACTGCGTGCAGAGAATATCCGTGTTCCACATCAAACGTGAAAGGAGCCTTGATTTCCTTGATGGCACTCCAGAGAAACCCCAAGATCACTGTCTCAAGTCGAGAGGTATCCTGAGGTCACTGTAGCAAAATGAAAGGGCTCCGTGGACTCCAAATCAACTCGAGATGAGAGCTTCGTCCCTGGCTTCGACTCAAGAGGAATACCAACTTTCCACAAGCACTTCAAGAGGAGGCTTCTCTCAGCTACATGTATGTGAGAGGGTCCCTGAGTTTGTGGCCTCAAGCGGAATGGACACCGAGATGCTCTGACTCGAAGTATGGCCGGATATCCCTGCAGTAAATTGAATGAAGTCTCGTCTTGCATCTCCCAAGACGAAGGGATGTCTGAATCCCCTGTGGAGACCACAGAGAAAGACTTAGTTCTCCGCCTCATCCCGACCGGAGGCGTCACATCCATTGAAAACTCGAGTGGTCCGCGGAGATCAATGCTTCCAAAGGATACGATGACTGACTCCGCTTGAAAATAGATAGGAGTCCCAGGATCCCTGTGGCACGTGGAATGGAACCCTGGGTCTCCCACCTCACGAGGAGACGTGTCCCAATTGCAATGCAAAGAATCGAGGAGAATCCCGAGGTGTCCCTCGCACCTAGGCAGGAGTCCTGACGTCGCTGAACAAACACGTTTCTGAAAGTGCCCTCCCCGTTGTAACTCGAGAATATACCCCAGGTTCTGACTGCAACTCGAGAAAAACCATGAGCCTTCCCAGTCGCCGCAAGATGAGGCCCGATTCCCCTGCACTGCGTGCAGAGCAATTCCGTGTTCCACATCAAACGTGAAAGGAGCCTTGATTTACTTGATGGCACTCCAGAGAAACCCCAAGACCACTGTCTCAAGTCGAGAGGGATCCTGAGGTCACTGTAGCAACACGAAAGGGGTCCGTGGACTCCAAATCAACTCGAGATGAGAGCTTCGTCCCTGGCTTCGACACAAGAGGAATACCAACTTTCCACGAGCACCTCAAGAGGAGGCTTCTCTCAGCTAAAGGTATGTGAGAGGGAACCTGTGTTTGTGGCCTCAAGTAGAATGGACACCGAGATGCCCTGACTCGAAGTAAGGCCGGACATCCCTGCAGTGAATTGAATGCAGGCTCGTCTTGCATCTCGCAAGACGAAGGGATGTCTGAATCCACTGTGGAGACCACAGAGAAAGACCTAGTTCTCCGCCTCATCACGACCGGAGGCGTCACATCCTTTGAAAACTCGAGAGGTCCGCGGAGATCAATGCTTGTAAAGGAGACGATGCCTGACTCCTCTTGAAAATGGATAGGAGTCCAAGAATCCCTGTGGCACGTGGAACGGGACCCTGGGTCTCCCGCCTCACGTGGAGACTTGTTCTAATTGCCATGCCAAGACTCGAGGAGAATACCGAGGTGTCCCTCGCACCTAGGCAGTAATCCTGACGTCGCAGAACAAACACGTGTCTGGAAAGGCCCTCCCCGTCGTAACTCGAGAATATACCCCAGGTTCCGGCCGCAACTCGAGAAACATCATGAGACTTCCCCCTCGCCTTGAGATGAGGCCCGATTCCCCTGCACTGCGTGCAGACCAATTCCGTGTTCCACATCAAACGTGAAAAGATTCTTGATTTCCTTGATGGCACTCCAAAGAAAAGCCAAGATCACTGTCTCAAGTCTAGAGGGATCCTGAGGTCACTGTAGCAACAAGAAAGAGCTCCGTGGACCACAAAACAACTCGAGAGGAGAGCTTCGTCCATGGCTTCGACTCAAGAGGAATACCAACTTTCCACAAGCACCTCAAGAGGAGGCCTCTCTCAGTTACAGGTATGTGAGAGGGACCTTGAGTTTGTGGCCTCAAGTGGAATGGACACCGAGATGCTCTGACTCGAAGTAAGGGCAGATATCCATGCAGAGAATTGAATGCAGGCTCGTCTTGCATCTCCCAAGACGAAGGGATGTCTGAATCCCCTGTGGAGACCACAGACAAAGACTTAGTTCTCCGCCTCATCGCGACCGGAGGCCTCACATCCTTTGAAAACTCGAGAGGTCCACGGAGATCAATGCTTCCAAAGGAGACGATGCCTGAATCCTCTTCAAAATGGATAGAAGTCCCAGGATCCCTGTGGCACGTGGAAAGGGACCCTGGGTCTCCCGCCTCAGGTGGAGACGCGTCCCAATTGCCATGCCAAGACTCGAGGAGAATCCCGAGGTGTCCCTCGCACCTAGGCAGGAGTCCTGACGTCGCTGAACAAACACGTGTCTGGAAGGGCCCTCCCCGTCGTAACTCGAGAATATACCCCAGGTTCCGGCCGCAACTCGAGAAAAACCATGAGACTTCCCCCTCGCCGCGAGATGAGGCTCGATTCCCCTGCACTGCTTGCAGAGCAATCCGTGTTCCACATCAAACGTGAAAGGAGCCTTGATTTCCTTGATGGCACTCCAGAGAAAACCCAAGATCACTGTCTCAAGTCTAGAGGGATCCTGAGGTCACTGGAGCAACACGAAAGGGCTCCGTGGACCCCAAATCAACTCGAGATGAGAGCTTAGTCCCTGGCTTCGACTCAAGTGGAACACCAACTTTCCACGAGCACCTCAAGAGGAGGCTTCTCTCAGCTACAGGTATGTGAGAGGGACCCTGAGTTTGTGGCCTCAAGTGGAATGGACACCGAGATGCTCCTACTCGAAGTAAGGCCGGATATCCCTGCAATGAATTGAATGCAGGCTCCTCTTGCATCTCCCAAGACGAAGGGTTGTCTGAATCCCCTGTGGAGACCACAGAGAAAGACCTAGTCCTCCGCCTTAACGCGAACGGAGGCCTCACATCCTTTGAAAACTCGAGAGGTCCGCGGAGATCAATGCTTCCAAAGGAGACGATGCCTGACTCCTCTTGAAAATGGATAGGAGTACCAGGATCCCTGTGGCACGTGGAAAGGGACCCTGGGTCTCCCGCCTCATGTGGAGACGCGTCCCAATTGCCATGCCAAGACTCGAGGAGAATCCCGAGGTGTCCCTCGCACCTAGGCAGGAGTCCTGACGTCGCTGAACAAACACGTGTCTGGAAGGGCCCTCCCCGTCGTAACTCGAGAATATACCCCAGGTTCCGGCCGGAACTCAAGAAAAACCAAGAGACTTCCCCCTCGCCGCGAGATGCGGCCCGATTCCCCTGCACTGAGTGCAGATCAATTCCGTGTTCCACATCAAACGTGAAAGGAGCCTTGATTTCCTTGATGGCACTCCAGAGAAAACCCAAGATCACTGTCTCAAGTCTAGAGGGATCCTGAGGTCACTGGAGCAATACGAAAGGACTCCGTGGACCCCAAATCAACTCGAGATGAGAGCTTAGTCCCTGGCTTAAACTCAAGAGGAATACCAACTTTCCACAAGCACCTCAAGAGGAGGCTTCTCTCAGCTACAGGTATGTGAGAGGACCCTGAGTTTGTGGCCTCAAGTGGAATGGACACCGAGATGCTCTGACTCGAAGTAAGGCTGGATATCCCTGCAGTGAATTGAATGCAGGCCCGTCTTGCATCTCCCAAGATGAAGGGATGTCTGAATCCCCTGTGGAGACCACAGAGAAAGACGTAGTTCTCTGCCTCATCGCGACCGGAGGCCTCACATCCTTTGAAAACTCGAGAGGTCTGCGGATATCAATGCTTCCAAAGGAGACGATGCCTGACTCCTCTTGAAAATGGATAGGAGTCCGAGGATCCGTGTGGCACGTGGAAAGGGACACTGGGTCTCCCGCCTCACGTGTAGTCGCGTCCCAATTGCCATGCCAAGTCTCGAGGAGAATCCCGAGGTGTCCCTCCCACCTAGGCAGGAGTTCTGACGTCGCTGAACAAACACGTGTCTGGAAGGGCCCTCCCCGTCGTAACTCGATAATATACCCCAGGTTCCGGCCGCAACTCAAGGAAAACCATGAGACTTCCCCTTCGCCGCGAGATGAGGCCCGATTCCCCTGCACTGCGTGCAGAGCAATTCCGTGTTCCACATCAAACATGAAAGGAGCCTTGATTTCCTTGATGGCACTCCAGAGAAAACCCAAGATCACTGTCTCAAGTCTAGAGGGATCCTGAGGTCACTGGAGTAACACGAAAGGGCTCCATGGACCCCAAATCAACTCGAGATGAGAGCTTAGTCCCTGGCTTCGACTCAAGAGGAATACGAACTTTCCACAAGTCCCTCAAGAGGAGGCTTCTCTCAGCTACAGGTATGTGAGAGGGACCCTGAGGTTGTGGCCTCAAGTGGACTGGACACCGAGACTGAATCCCCTGTGGAGACCACAGAGAAAGACCTAGTTCTCCGCCTCATCGCGACCGGAGGCCTCACATCCTTTGAAAACTCGAGAGGTCCGCGGAGATCAATGCTTCCAAAGGAAACGATGCCTGACTCCTCTTGAAAATGGATAGGATTCCCAGGACCCTGTGGCACGTGGAAAGGGACACTGGGTCTCCCGCCTCACGTGGAGACGCGTCCCAATTTCCATGCCAAGCCGCGGGGAGAATACCGAGGTGTCCATCGAACCTAGGCATGGGTCTGACGTCGCTGAACAAACACGTGTCTGGAAGGGAAACCCCCGTCCTAACTCGAGAATATACCCCAGGTTCCGGCCACAACTCGAGAAAAACCATGAGACTTCCCCCTCGCCGTGAGATGAGGCCCGATTCCCCTGCACTGCGTGCAGAGCAATTCCGTGTTCCACATCAAACGTGAAAGGAGCCTTGATTTCCTTGATGGCACTCCAGAGAAAACTCAAGATCACTGTCTCAAGTCTAGAGGGATCCTGAAGTCACTGTATCAACACGAAAGGGCTCCGTGGAGCCCAAATCAACTCGAGATGAGAGCTTAGTCCCTGGCTTCGACTCAAGAGGAATACCAACTTTCCACAAGCACCTCAAGAGGAGGCTTCTCTCAGCTACAGGTATGTGAGAGGGACCCGGAGTTTGTGGCCTCAAGTGGAATGGACACCGAGATGCTCTGACTCGAAGTAAGGCCGCATATCCCTGCAGTGAATTGAAAGCAGGCTTGCCTTTCATCTCCCAAGACGATAGGGATCTCTGAATCCCTTCTGGAGACCACAGGGAAAGAACTAGTTCTCCGCCTCTTCGCGACCGGAGGCCTCACATCCTTTGAAAATTCGAGAGGTCCGCGGAGATCAATGCTTCCAAAGGAGACAATGCCTGACTCCTCTTGAAAATGGATAGGAGTCCCAGGATCCCTGTGGCACGTGGAAAGGGACCCTGGGTCTCCCGCCTCACGTGGAGACGCTTCCCAATTGCCATGCCAAGATTCGAGGAGAATACCGAGGTGTCCCTCGCACCTAGGCAGGAGTCCTGACTTCGCTGAACAAACACGTGTCTGGAAGTGCCCTCCCCGTTGTAACTCGAGAATATACCCCAGGTTCTGGCTGCAACTCGAGAAAAACCATGAGACTTCCCCCGCGCCGCGAGATGAGGCCCAATTCCCCTGCACTGCGTGCGGAACAATTCCGTGTTCCACATCAAACGTGAAAGGATCCTTGATTTCCTTGATGGCACTCCAGAGAAAACCCAAGATCACTGTCTCAAGTCTAGAGGGATCCTGAGGTCACTGTAGCAACTCGAAAGGGCTCCTTGGACCCCAAATCACCTCGAGATGAGACCTTAGTCCATGGATTCGACTCAAGAGGAATACCAACTTAACACAAGCACCTCAAGAGGAGGCTTCTCTCAGCTACAGGTATGTGAGAGGGACCCTGAGTTTGTGGCCTCAAGTGGAATGGACACCGAGATGCTCTGACTCGAAGTAAGGCCGGATATCCCTGCAGTGAATTGAATGCAGGCTCGTCTTGCATCTCCGAAGACGAAGGGATGTCTGAATCCCCTGTGGAGACCACAGAGAAAGACCTAGTTCTCGCCACATTGCGACCGGAATACTCACATCCTTTGAAAACTCGAGAGGTCCGCGGAGATCAATGCTTCCAAAGGAGACGATGCCTGACTCCTCTTGAAAATGGATAGGAGTCCCAGGATCCCTGTGGCACGTGGAAAGGGATCCTGGGTCTCCTGCCTCACGTGGAGCCGCGTCCCAATTGCCATGCCAAGACTCGAGGAGAATCCCGAGGTGTCCCTCGCACCTAGGCAGGAGTTCTGACGTCGCTGAACAAACACGTGTCTGGAAGGGCCCTCCCCGTCGTAACTCGAGAATATACCCCAGGTTCCAGCCGCAACTCGAGAAAAACCATGAGACTTCCCCCTCGCCGCGAGATGAGGCCCGATTCCCCTGCACTGTGTGCAGAGCAATTCCGTGTTCCACATCAAACATGAAAGGAGCCTTGATTTCCTTGATGGCACTCCAGAGAAAACCCAAGATCACTGTCTCAAGTCTAGAGGGATCCTGAGGTCACTGTAGCAACACGAAAGGGCTCCGTGGAACCCAAATCAACTCGAGATGAAAGCTCAGTCCCTGGCTTCGACTCAAGAGGAATACCAACTTTCCAAAAGCACCTCAAGAGGAGGCTTCTCTCAGCTACAGGTATGTGAGAGGGACCCTGAGTTTGTGGCCTCCAGTGGAATGGACACCGAGAGGCTCTGACTCGAAGTAAGGCCGGATATCCCTGCAGTGAATTGAATGCAGGCTCGTCTTGCATCTCCCAAGACGAAGGGATGTCTGAATCCCCTGTGGAGACCACAGAGAAAGAACTACTTCTTCGCCTCTTCGCAACCGGAGGCCTCACATACTTTGAAAATTCTAGAGGTCCGCGGAGATCAATGCTTCCAAAGGAGACGATGCCTGACTCCTCTTGAAAATGGATAGTAGTCACAGGATCCCTGTGGCACGTGGAAAGGGACCCTGGGTCTCCCGCCTCACGTGGAGTCGCGTCCCAATTGCCATGCCAAGACTCGAGGAAAATTCCGAGGTGTCCCTCGCACCTAGGCAGGAGTCCTGACGTTGCTGAACAAACACGTGTCTGGAAGGGCCCTCCCCGTCGTAACTCGACAATATACCCCAGGGTCCGGCGGCAACTCGAGTAAAACCATGAGACTTCCCCCTCGCCCCGAGATGAGGCCCGATTCCGTGCACTGCGTGCAGAGCAATTCCGTGTTCCACATCAAATGTAAACGGAGCCTTGATTTCCTTGATGGCACTCCAGAGAAAACCCAAGATCACTGTCTCAAGTCTTGAGGGATTCTGAGGTAACTGGAGCAACACGAAAGGGCTCCATGGACCCCAAATCAAATCGAGATGAGAGCTTAGTCCCTGGCTTGGACTCAAGAGGAATACCAACTTTCCACAAGCACCTCAAGAGGAGGCTTCTCTCAGCTACAGGTATGTGAGAGGGACCCTGATTTTGTGGCCTCAAGTGGAATGGACACATAGATTCTCTGACTCGAAGTAAGGCCGGATATCCCTGCAGTGAATTGAATGCAGGCTTGTCTTGCATCTCCCAAGACGAAGGGATGTCTGAATCCCCTGTGGAGACCACAGAGAAAGACCTAGTTCTCCGCATCATCGCGAGCGGAGGCCTCACATCCTTTGAAAACTCTAGAGGTCCGGGGAGATCAATGCTTCCAAAGGAGACGATGCCTGACTCCTCTTGAAAATGGATAGGAGTCCCAGGATCCCTGTGGCACGTGGAAAGGGACCCTGGGTCTCCCGCCTCACGTGGAGACGCGTCCCAATTGCCATGCCAAGACTCGAGGAGAATCCCGAGGTGTCCCTCGC
This sequence comes from Dama dama, assembly GCF_033118175.1. Classification (NCBI taxonomy): domain Eukaryota; kingdom Metazoa; phylum Chordata; class Mammalia; order Artiodactyla; family Cervidae; genus Dama; species Dama dama. The sequence continues at coordinate 3,617,190 of NC_083697.1, read as the reverse complement.
ACCTAGGCATGAGTCCTGACATCGCTGAACAAACACGTGTCTGGAAGGGCCCTCGCCATCGTAACTCGAGAATATACCGCAGGGTCCGGCCGCATCTCGAGAAAAACCATGAGACTTCCCCTCGCCACAACATGAGGCCCGATTCCCCTGCACTGCGTGCAGAGCAATTCCGTGTTCCACATCAAACGTGAAAGGAGCCTTGATTTCCTTGATGGCACTCCAGAGAAAACCCAAGGTCACTGTCTCAAGTATAGAGGGATCCTGAGGTCAATGGAGCAACACGAAAGGGCTCCGTGGACCCCAAATCAACTCGAGATGAGAGCTTAGTCCCTGGCTTCAACTCAAGGGGAATACCAACTTTCAACAAGCACGTCAAGAGGAGGCTTCTCTAGGCTACAGGTATGTGAGAGGCACCATGTGTTTCTGGCCTCAAGTGGAATGGACACCGAGATGCTCTGACTCGAAGTAAGGACAGATATCCCTGCAGTGAATTGGATGCAGGCTTGTCTTGCATCTCCCAAGACGAAAGGATGTCTGAATCAACTGTGGAGACAACAGAGAAAGACCTAGTTCTCGCCACATCGCAACTGGAGGCCTCACATCCTTTGAAAAGTCGAAAGGTCCGAGGAGATCAATGCTTCCAAAGGAAACGATGCCTGACTCCTCTTGAAAATGGATAGGATTCCCAGGACCCTGTGGCACGTGGAAAGGGACATTGGGTCTCCCGCCTCACCTGGAGACGCGTCCCAATTGCCATGCCAAGCCGCGGGGAGAATACCGAGGTGTCCATCGAACCTAGGCATGGGTCTGACGTCGCTGAACAAACACGTGTCTGGAAGGGAAACCCCCGTCCTAACTCGAGAATATACCCCAGGTTCCGGCCACAACTCGAGAAAAACCATGAGACTTCCCCCTCGCCGTGAGATGAGGCCCGATTCCCCTGCACTGCGTGCAGAGCAATTCCGTGTTCCACATCAAACGTGAAAGGAGCCTTGATTTCCTTGATGGCACTCCAGAGAAAACCCAAGATCACTGTCTCAAGTCTAGAGGGATCCTGAGGTCACTGTATCAACACGAAAAGGCTCCGTGGAGCCCAAATCGACTCGAGATGAGAGCTTAGTCCCTGGCTTCGACTCAAGAGGAATACCAATTTCCACAAGCACCTCAAGAGGAGGCTTCTCTCAGCTACAGGTATGTGAGAGGGACCCTGAGTTTGTGGCCTCAAGTGGAATGGACACCGAGATGCTCTGAATCGAAGTAAGGCCACATATCGCTGCAGTGAATTGAAAGCAGGTTTGCCTTTCATCTCCCAGACGAAGGGATCTCTGAATCCCCTCCGGAGCAAAGAGAAAGAACTAGTTCTCCGCCTCTTCGCGACCGGAGACCTCACATCCTTTGAAAATTCGAGAGGTCCGCGGAGATCAATGCTTCCAAAGGAGACAATGCCTGACTCCTCTTGAAAATGGAAAGGAGTCCCAGGATCCCTGTGGCACGTGGAAAGGGACCCTGGGTCTCCCGCCTCACGTGGAGACGCGTCCCAATTGCCATGCAAAGACTCGAGGAGAATACCGAGGTGTCCCTCGCACCTAGGCAGGAGTCCTGACTTCGCTGAACAAACACGTGTCTGGAAGGGCCTTCCCCGTCGTAACTCGAGAATATACCCCAGGTTCTGGCTGCAACTCGAGAAAAACCATGAGACTTCCCCCTCGCCGCGAGATGAGGCCCGATTCCCCTGCACTGCGTGCGGAGCAATTCCGTGTTCCACATCAAACGTGAAAGGATCCTTGATTTCCTTGATGGCACTCCAGAGAAAACTCAAGATCACTGTCTCAAGTCTAGAGGGATCCTGAGGTCACTCGAGCAACACGAAAAGCCTCCGTGGACCCCAAATCAACTCGAGATGAGAGCTTAGTCCCTGGCTTCGACTCAAGAGGAATACCAACTTTCCACAAGCACCTCAAGAGGACGCTTCTCTCAGCTACAGGTATGTGAGAGGGACCCTGAATTTGTGGCCTCAAGTGTAATGGACACCGAGATGCTCTGACTCGAAGTAAGGCCGGATATCCCTGCAGTGAATTGAATGCAGACTCGTCTTGCATCTCCCAAGACGAAGGGATGCCTGAATTCCACTGTGGAGACCACAGAGAAAGACCTAGTTCCCCGCCTCATCGCGAGCGGAGGCCTCATATCATTTGAAAATTCGATAAGTCCGCGGAGATCAATATTCCAAAGGAAACGATGCCTGACTCCTCTTGAAAATGGATAGGAGTCCCAGAATCACTGTGGCACGTGGAAAGGGACACTGGGTATCCTGCCTCACGTGGAGACGCGTCCCAATTGCCATGCCAAGACTCGAGGAGAATCCCGAGGTGTCCCTCGCACCTAGGCAGGAGTCCTGACGTCGCTGAACAAACACGTGTCTGGAAGGGCCCTCCCCGTCGTAACTCGAGAATATACCCCAGGTTCCGGCCGCAACTCGAGAAAAACCATGAGACTTCCCCATCGCCGCGAGATGAGGCCCGATTCCCCTGCACTGCGTGCAGAGCAATTCTGTGTTCCACATCAAACGTGAAAGGAGCCTTGATTTCCTTGATGGCACTCCAGAGAAAACCCAAGATCACTGGATCAAGTCTAGAGGGATCCTGAGGTCACTGGAGCAACACGAAAAGGCTCCGTGGACCCCAAATCAACTCAAGATGAGAGCTTAGTCCCTGGCTTCGACTCAAGAGGAATACGAACTTTCCACAAGCCACTCAAGAGGAGGCTTCTCTCAGCTACAGGTATGTGAGAGGGACCCTGAGGTTGTGGCCTCAAGTGGAATGGACACCGAGATGCTCTGACTCGAAGGAAGGCCGGATATCCCTGCAGTGAATTGAATGCAGGCTCGTCTTGCATCTCCCAAGATGAAGGGATGTCTGAATCCCCTGTGGAGACCACAGAGAAAGACCTAGTTCTCAGCCTCATGGCGACCGGAGGCCTCACATCCTTTGAAAACTCGAGAGGTCTGCGGAGATCAATGCTTCCAAAGGAGACGATGCCTGACTCCTCTTGAAAATGGATACGAGTCCCAGGATCCCTGTGGCACGTGGAAAGGGACACTGGGACTCCCGCCTCACGTGGAGACGCGACCCAATTGCCATGCCAAGACTCGAGGAGAATCCCGAGGTGTCCCTCGCACCTAGGCAGGAGTCCTGACGTCGCTGAACAAACACATGTCTGGAAGGGCCCTCCCTGTCGTAACTCGAGAATATACCCCAGGTTCCGACCGCATCTCGAGAAAAACCAGGAGACTTCCCCCTGGCCGCGACATGAGGCCCGATTCCCCTGCACTGCGTGCAGAGCAATTCCGTGTTCCACATCAAACGTTAATGGAGCCTTGATTTCCTTGATGGCACTCCAGAGAAAACCCAAGATCACTGTCTCAAGTCTAGAGGGATCCTGAGGTCACTGGAGCAACACGAAAGGGCTCCGTGGACCCCAAATCAACTTCAGATGAGAGCTTAGTCCCTGGCTTCCACTGAAGAGGAATACCAACTTGCCACAAGCACCTCAAGAGGAGGCTTCTCTCAGCTACAGTTATGTGAGAGGGACCCTGAGTTTGTGGCCTCAAGTGGAATGGACACCGAGATGCTCTGACTCGAAGTAAGGCCGGATATCCCTGCAGTGAATTGAATGCAGGCTCGTCTTGCATCTCCGAAGACGAAGGGATGTCTGAATCCCCTGTGGAGACCACAGAGAAAGACCTAGTTCTTCACCTCATCGCGGCCGGAGACTTCACATCCTTTGAAAATTCGAAAGGTCCGCGGAGATCAATGCTTCCAAAGGAGACGATGCCTGACTCCTCTTGAAAATGGATAGGAGTTCCAGGATCCCAGTGGAACTTGGAAAGGGACCCTGGGTCTCCCGCCTCACGTGGCGACGCGTCCTAATTGCCAGGCCAAACTCGAAGAGAATCCCGAGGTGTCCCTCGCACCTAGGCAGGAGTCCTGACGTCGCTGAACAAACACGTGTCTGGAAGGGCCCTCCCCGTCGTAACTCGAGAATATACCCCAGGTTCCGGCCGCAACTCGAGAAAAACCATGAGACTGCCCCCTCGCTGCGAGATGAGGCCCGATTCCCCTACACTGCGTGCAGAGGAATTCCGTGTTCCACATCAAATGTGAACGGAGCCTTGATTTCATTGATGGCACTCCAGAGAAAACCCAAGATCACTGTCTCAAGTCTAGAGGGATCCTGAGGTCACTGGAGCAACACGAAAGGGCTCCGTGGAACCCAAATCAACTCGAGATGAGAGCTTAGTACCTGGCTTCGACTCAAGAGGAATACCAACTTTTCACAAGCACCTCAAGAGGAGGCTTCTCTCACATACAGGTATGTGAGAGGGTCCCTGAGTTTGTCGCCTCAAGTGGAATGCACCCCGAGATACTTTGACTTGAAGTAAGGCCGGATATCCCTGCAGTGAATTGAATGCAGGCTTGTCTTCCATCTCCCAAGACGAAGGGATGTCTGAATCCCCTGTGGTGACCATAGAGAAAGACCTAGTCCTCCCCCTCAACGCGACCGGAGGCCTCACATCCTTTGAAAACTCGAGAGGTCCTCGGAGATCAATGCTTCCAAAGGAGACGATGCCTGACTCCTCTTGCAAATGCATAGGAGTCCCAGGATCCCTTTGGCACGTGGAAAGGGACCCTGGGTCTTCCGCCTCACGTGGAGACGCGTCCCAATTGCCATGCCAAGACTCGAGGAGAATCCCGAGGTGTCCCTCGCACCTAGGCAGGAGTCCTGACGTCGCTGAACAAACACGTGTCTGGAAGGGCCCTACCCGTCGTAACTCGAGAATATATCCCAGGTTCCGGCCGCAACTCGAGAAAAACCATGAGACTTCCCCCTCGCCACGAGATGAGGCCCGATTCCACTGCACTGCTTGCAGAGCAATTCCGTGTTCCACATCAAACGTGAAAGGAGCCTTGATTTCCTTGATGACCCTCCAGAGAAAACCCAAGATCACTGTCTGAAGTCTAGAGGGATCCTGAGGTCACTGGAGCAACACGAAAGGGCTCCGTGGACCCCAAATCCACTGGAGATGAGAGCTTAGTTCTTGGCTTCGACTCAAGAGGAATACCAACTTTCCACAAGCACCTCAAGAGGAGGCTTCTCTCAGCTACAGGTATGTGAGAGGGACCCTGAGTTTGTGGCCTCAAGTGGAATGGACACCGAGATGCTCTGACTCGAAGTAAGGCCGAATATCCCTGCAGTGAATTGAATGCAGGCTCGTCTTGCATCTCCCAGGTCGAAGGTATGTCTGCATCCCCTGTGGAGACCACAGAGAAAGACCTAGTTCTCCGCCTCATCGCGACCGGAGGCCTCACATCCTTTGAAAACTAGAGATGTCCGCGGAGATCAATGCTTCCAAAGGAGACGATGACTGACTCCTCTTGAAAATGGACAGGAGTCCAGGATCCCTGTGGCACGTGGAAAGGGACCCTGAGTCTCCCGCCTCACGTGGAGACGCGTCCCAATTGCCATGCCAAGACTCGAGGAGAATCCCGAGGTGTCCCTCGCACCTAGGCAGGAGTCCTGATGTTGCTGAACAAATAAATATCTGGAATTGCCCTCCCCGTCGTAACTCGAGAATATACCCCAGGTTCCGGCCGCAACTCGAGAAAAACCATGAGACTTCCCCCTCGCCGCGAGATGAGGCCCGATTCCCCTGCACTGCGTGCAGAGCAATTCCGTGTTCCACATCAAACGTGAAAGGAGCCTTGATTTCCTTGATGGCACTCCAGAGAAACCCCAAGATCACTGTCTCAAGTCTAGGGGGATCCTGAGGTCACTGGAGCAACACGAAAGGGCTCCGTGGACCCCAAATCACCTCGAGATGAGAGCTTAGTCCCTGGCTTCGACTCAAGAGGAATACCAACTTTCCACAAGCACCTCAAGAGGAGGCTTCTCTCAGCTACAGGTATGTGAGAGGGACCCTGAGTTTGTGGCCTCAAGTGGAATGGACACCGAGATGCTTTGACTCGAAGTAAGGCCGGATATCCCTGCAGTGAATTGAATGCAGGCTCGTCTTGCATCTCCCAAGACGAAGGGATGTCTGAATCCCCTGTGGAGACCACAGAGAAAGACCTAGTTCTCCGCCTCATCGTGACCGGAGGCCTCACATCCTTTGAAAACTCGAGAGGACTGCGGAGATCAATGCTTCGAAAGGAGACGATGCCTGTCTCCTCTTGAAAATGCATAGGAGTCCCAGGATCCCTGTGGCACGTGGAAAGGGACGCTGGGTCTCCCGCCTCACGTGGAGATGCGTCCCAATTGCCATGCCAAGACTCGAGGAGAATCCCGAGGTGTCCCTCGCCCCTAGGCAGGAGTCATGACGTCGCTGAACAAACACGTGTCTGGAAGGGCCCTCCCCGTCGTAATTCGAGAATATACCCCAGGTTCCGGCCGCAACTAGAGAAAAATCATGAGACTTCCCCCTCGGCGCAACATGAGGCCCGATTCCCCTGCACTGCGTGCAGAGCAATTCCGTGTTCCACATCAAACGTGAAAGGAGCCTTTATTTCCTTGATGGCACTCCAGACAAAACCCAAGATCACTGTCTCAAGTCTAGAGGGATACTGAGGTCACTGTAGCAACAAGAAAGGGCTCCGTGGACCACAAATATACTCGAGATAAGAGCTTAGTCCCTGGCTTCGACTAAAGAGGAATACCAACTTTCCACAAGCCCCTCAAGAGGAGGTTTCTCTCAGCTACAGGTATCTGAGAGGGACCCTGAATTTGTGGCCTCAAGTGGAATGGACACTGACATGCTCTGACTCAAAGTAAGGCCGGATATCCCAACAGTGAATTGAATGCAGGCTCGTCTTGGATCTCCCAAGACGAAGAGATGTCTGAATCCATTGTGGAGACCACAGAGAAAGACCTAGTTCTCTGCTTCATCACGAGCAGAGGCCTCACATCCTTTGAAAACTCGAGAGGTCCGCGGAGATCAATGCTTCCAAAGGAGCCGATGCCTGACTCCTCTTGAAAATGGATAGGAGTCCCAGGATCCCTGTGGCACGTGGAAAGGGACCCTGGGTCTCCCGCCACACGTGGAGACGAGTCCCAATTGTCATGCCAAGACTCGAGGAGAATCCCGAGTTGTCCCTCGCACCTAGGCAGGAGTCATGACGTCGCTGAACAAACACGTGTCTGGAAGGGCCCTCCCCGTCGTAACTCGAGAATATACCCCAGGTTCCGGCCGCAACTCGAGAATAACCATGAGACTTCCCCCTCGCCGCGAGATGAGGCCCGATTCCCCTGCGCTGCGTGCAGAGCAATTCCGTGTTCCACAGCAAACCTGAAAGGAGCCTTGATTTCCTTGATGGCACTCCAGAGGAAACCCAAGATCACTGGCTCTAGTCTAGAGGGATCTTGAGGTCACTGTAGCAACACGAAAGGGCTCCGTGGACCCCAAATCAACTCGAGATGAGAGCTTAGTCCCTGGCTTCGACTCAAGAGGAATACGAACTTTCCACAAGCCCCTCAAGAGGAGGCTTCTCTCAGCTACAGGTAGGTGAGAGGGTCCCTGAGTTTGTGGCCTCAAGTGGAATGGACACCGAGATGCTCTGTCTCAAAGTAAGGCCGGATATCCCTGCAGTGAATTGAATGCAGGCTCGTCTTCCATCTCCCAAGACGAAGGTTTGTCTGAATCCCCTGTGGAGACCACAGAGAAAGACCTAGTCCTCCGCCTCAACGCGACCGGAGGCCTGACATCCTTTGAAAACTCGAGAGGTCCGCGGAGATCAATGCTTCCAAAGGAGACAATGCCTGGCGCCTCTTGAAAATAGATAGGAGTCCCAGGATCCCTGTGGCACGTGGAAAGGTACCCTGTTTCTCTCGCCTCACGTGGAGACGCGTCCCAATTGCCATGCCAAGACTCGAGGAGAATCCCGAGGTTTCCCTCCCACCTAGGCAGGAGTCCTGACGTCGCTGAACAAACACGTGTCTGGAAGGGCCTCGCCGTCGTAACTCGAGAATATACCCCATGTTCCGGCCGCAACTCGAGAAAAACCATGAGACTTCCCCGTCGCCGCGAGATGTGGTCCGATTCCCCTGCACAGCGTGTAGAGCAATTCCGTGTTCCACATCAAACGTGAAAGGAGCCTTGATTTCCTTGATGGCACTCCAGAGAAAACCCAAGATCACTGTCTCAATTCTAGAGGGATGCTGAGGTCACTGGAGCAACACGAAAGGGCTCCGTGGACCCCAAATCAACTCGAGATGAGAGCTTGGTCCCTGGCTTCGACTCAAGAGTCATACCAACTTTCCAGAAGCACCTCAAGAGGAGGCTTCTCTCAGCTACAAGTATGTGAGAGGGACCCTGAGTTTGTGGCCTCAAGTGGAATGGACACGGAGATGCTCTGACTCGAAGTATGGCCGGATATCCCTGCAGTGAATTGAATGCAGGCTCGCCTTGCATCTCCCAAGACGAAGGGATGTCTGAATCTGCTGTGGAGACCACAGAGAAAGACCTATTTCTCCGCCTCATCGCGACTGGAGGCCTCATATCCTTTGAAAACTCGAGAGGTCCGCGGAGATCAATGCTTCCAAAGGAGACGATGCCTGACTCCTCTTGAAAATGGATAGGAGTCCCAGGATCCCTGTGGCACGTGGAAAGGGACACTGGGTCTCCCGCCTCACGTGGAGTTGCTTCCCAATTGCCATGCCAAGACTCGAGGAGAATCCCGAGGTGTCCCTCGCACCTAGGCAGGAGTCCTGACGTCGCTGAACAAACACGTGTCTGGAAGGGCCCTCCCCATCGTAACTCGAGAATATACCCCAGGTTCCGGCCGCAACTCGAGAAAAACCATGAGACTGCCCCCTCGCCCCGAGATGAGGCCCGATTCCCCTGCACTGCATGCAGAGCAATTCCGTGTTCCACATCAAACGTGAAAGGAGCCTTGATTTCCTTGGTGGCACTCCAGAGAAAACCGAAGATCACTGTCTCAAGTCTAGAGGGATCCTGAGATCACTGGAACAACACCAAAGGTCTGGGTGGACCCCAAATCAACTCGAGATGAGAGCTTACTCCCTGGCTTCGACTCAAGAGGAATACCAACTTTCCACAAGCACCTCAAGAGGAGACTTCTCTCAGCTACAGGTATGTGAGAGGGACCCTGAATGTGTGGCCTCAAGTGGAATGGACACCGAGATGCTCTGACTCGAAGTAAGGCCGGATATCCCTTCAGTGAATTGAATGCCGGCTGGTCTTGAATCTCCCAAGTCGAAGGGCTGTCTGAATCCCCTGTGGAGACCACAGAGAAAGACCTAGTTCTCCGCCTCATCGCAAAAGGAGGCCTCACATCCTTTGAAAACTCAAGAGGTCCGCGGAGATCAATGCTTCCAAAGGAGACGATGCCTGACTCCTCTTGAAAATGGTTAGGAGTCCCAGGATCTGTGTGGCACGTGGAAAGGGACACTGGGTCTCCCGACTCACGTGGAGAGGCGTCCCAATTGCCATGCCAAGACTCGAGGAGAATCCCGAGGTGTCCCTCGCACCTAGGCAGGAGTCCTGACGTCGCTGAACAAACACGTGTCTGGAAGGGCCCTCCCCGTCGTAACTCGAGAATATACCCCAGGTTCCGGCCGCACTAGAGAAAAACCATGAGACTTCCCACTTGCCGCGAGATGAGGCCCGATTCCCCTGCACTGCGTGCAGAGCAATTCCGTGTTCCACATCAAACGTGAAAGGAGCCTTGATTTCCTTGATGGCACTCCAGAGAAAACCCAAGATCACTGTCTCAAGTCTAGAGGGATCCTGAGGTCACTGGAGCAACACGAAAGGGCTATGTGGACCCCAAATCAACTCGAGATGAGAGCTTAGTCCCTGGCTTCGACTCAAGAGGAATACCAACTTTCCACAAGCACCTCAAGAGGAGGCTTCTCTCAGCTACCGGTATGTGAGAGGGACCCTGAGTGTGTGGCCTCAAGTGGAATGGACACCGAGATGCTCTGACTCGAACTAAGGCTGGATATCCTTGCAGTGAATTGAATGCAGGCTCGTCTTGCATCTCCCAATACGAAGCGATGTCTGAATCCCCTGTGGAGACCACAGAGAAAGACCTAGTCCTCCGCTTCATCGCGACCGGAGGCCTCACATCCTTTGAAAACTCGAGAGGTCCGCGGAGATCAATGCTTCCAAAGGAGACGATGCCTGACTCCTCTTGCAAATGGATAGGAGTCCCAGGATCCCTGTGGCACGTGGAAAGGGACCCTGGGTCTCCCGCCTCACGTGGAGACGCGTCCCAATTGCCATGCCAAGACTCGAGGAGAATACCGAGGTGTCCCTCGCACCTAGGCAGGAGTCCTGACGTCGCTGAACAAACACGTGTCTGGAAGGGCCCTCCCCGTCGTAACTCGAGAATATACCCCAGGTTCCGGCCGCAACTCGAGAAAAACCATGAGACGTCCCCCTCGGCGCGAAATGAGGCCCGATTCCCCTGCACTGCATGCAGAGAAATTCCGTGTTCCACATCAAACGTGAAAGGAACCTTGATTTCCTTGATGGCACTCCAGAGAAAACCCAAGATCCCTGTCTCAAGTCTAGAGGCATCCTGAGGTCACTGGAGCAACAGGAAAGGGCTCCGTGGACCCCAAATATACTCGAGATAAGAGCTTAGTCCCTGGCTTCGTCTCAAGTGGAATACCAACTTTCCACAAGCACCTCAAGAGGAGGCTTCTCTCAGCTACAGGTATGTGAGAGGGACCCTGAGTTTGTGGCCTCAAGTCGAATGGACACCGAGATGCTCTGAATCGAAGTAAGGCCAGATATCCCTGCAGTGAATTAAATGCAGGCTCGTCTTCCATCTCCCAAGACGAAGGGATGTCTGAATCACTTGTGGAGACCACAGAGAAAGACCTAGTTCTCCGCCTCATCGAGACCGGAGGCCTCACATACTTTGAAAACTCGAGAGGTCCGTGGAGATCAATGCTTCCAAAGAGACGATGCCTGACTCCCCTCGAAAATGGATAGGAGTCCCAGGATCACTGTGGCACGTGAAAAGGGAACCTGGGTCTCCCGCCTCATGAAAGATGCGTCCCAAATGCCATGCCAAGACTTTAGGAGAATCCGAAGGTGTCCCTCGCACCTATCACGTGTCTGGAAGGGTCCTCCATGTCGTAACTCGAGAATATACTCCAGGTTCCCGCCGCAACTCGAGAAAAACCATGAGACTTCCCCCTCTTCGCGAGATGAGGCCCGATTCCCCTGCACGGCGTGCAGAGCAATTCCGTGTTACACATCAAACGTGAGAGGAGCCTTGATTTCCTTGATGGCACTCCAGAGAAAACACAAGATCACTGTCTCAAGTCTAGAGGGATCCTGAGGTCACTGGAGCAACACGAAAGGGCTCCGTGGAAACCAAATAAACTCGAGATGAGAGCTTAGTCCCTGGCTTCGACTCAAGAGGAATACCAACTTTCCATAAGCACCTCAAGAGGAGGCTTCTCTCAGCTACAGGTATGTGAGCGGTACCCTGAGTTAGTGGCCTCAAGTGGAATGGACACCGAGATGCTCTGACTCGAAGTAAGGCCGGATATCCCTGCAGTGAATTGAATGCAGGCTCATCTTGCATCTCCCAAGACGAAGGGATGTCTGAATCCCCTGTGGAGACCACAGAGAAAGACCTAGTTCTCCGCCTCATTGCGACAGGAGGCCTCACATCCTTTGAAAACTCGAGAGTTCCGCGGAGATCAATGCTTCCAAAGGAGAGGATGCCTGACTCCTCTTGAAAATGGATAGGAGTCCCAGGATCCCTGTGGCACGTCGAAAGGGACCCTGGGTTTCCCGCCTCACGTGGAGACACGTCCCAATTGCCATGCCAAGACTCGAGGAGAATCCCGAGGTGTCCCTCGCACCTAGGCAGGAGTCCTGACGTCGCTGAACAAACACGTGTCTGGAAGGGCCCTCCCCGTCGTAACTCGAGAATATACCCCAGGTTCCGGCCGCACTAGAGAAAAACCATGAGACTTCCCACTTGCCGCGAGATGAGGCCCGATTCCCCTGCACTGCGTGCAGAGCAATTCCGTATCCCGCATCAAACGTGAAAGGAGCCTTGATTTCCTTGATGGCACTCCAGAGAAAACAAAAGATCACTGTCTCAAGTCTAGAGGGATCCTGAGGTCACTGGAGCTACACGACAGGGCTCCGTGGACCCCAAATCTACTCGAGATGAGAGCTTAGTCCCTGGCTTCGACTCAAGAGGAATTCCAACTTTCCACAATCACCTCAAGAGGAGTCTTCTCTCAGCCACAGGTATGTGACAGGGACCCTGAGTTTGTGGCCTCATGTGGAATGAACAACGAGATGCACTGATTCGAAGTAAGGCCGGACATCCCAGCAGTGAATTGAATGCAGGCTCGTCTTGCATCTCCCACGACGAAGGGATGTCTGAATCCCCTGTGGAGACCACAGAGAAAGACCTAGTTCTCCGCCTCATCGGGACCGGAGGCCTCACATCCTTTGAAAATTCGAGAGGTCTGCGGAGATCAATGCTTCCAAAGGAGACGATGCCTGACTCCTCTTGAAAATGGATAGGAGTCCCAGGATCCCTGTGGCACGTGGAAAGGGACCCTGGGTCTCTCGCCTCACGTGGAGACGCGTCCCAATTGCCATGCCAAGACTCGAGGAGAATACCGAGGTGTCCCTCGCACCTAGGCAGGAGTCCTGACGTCGCTGAACAAACACGTGTCTGGAAGGGCCCTCCCCGTCGTAACTCGAGAATATACCCCAGGTTCCGGCCGCAAATCGAGAAAAACCATGAGACGTCCCCCTCGGCGCGAAATGAGGCCCGATTCCCCTGCACTGCATGCAGAGCAATTCCGTGTTCCACATCAAACGTGAAAGGAACCTTGATATCCTTGATGGCACTCCAGAGAAAACCCAAGATCCCTGTCTCAAGTCTAGAGGCATCCTGAGGTCACTGGAGCAACAGGAAAGGGCTCCGTGGACCCCAAATATACTCGAGATAAGAGCTTAGTCCCTGGCTTCGACTCAAGTGGAATACCAACTTTCCACAAGCACCTCAAAAGGAGGCTTCTCTCAGCTACAGGTATGTGAGAGGGACCCTGAGTTTGTGGCCTCAAGTCGAATGGACACCGAGATGCTCTGACTCGAAGTAAGGCCAGATATCCCTGCAGTGAATTAAATGCAGGCTCGTCTTCCATCTCCCAAGACGAAGGGATGTCTGAATCACTTGTGGAGACCACAGAGAAAGACCTAGTTCTCCGCCTCATCGAGACCGGAGGCCTCACATACTTTGAAAACTCGAGAGGTCCGTGGAGATCAATGCTTCCAAAGAGACGATGCCTGACTCCCCTCGAAAATGGATAGGAGTCCCAGGATCACTGTGGCACGTGAAAAGGGAACCTGGGTCTCCCGCCTCATGAAAGACGCGTCCCAAATGCCATGCCAAGACTTTAGGAGAATCCGAAGGTGTCCCTCGCACCTATCACGTGTCTGGAAGGGTCCTCCATGTCGTAACTCGAGAATATACCCCAGGTTCCGTCCGCACCTCGAGAAAAACCATGAGACTTCCTCCTCGCCGCGATATGAGGCCTGATTCCCCTGCACTGCGTGCAGAGCAATTCCGTGTTCCACATCAAACGTGAAAGGAGCCTTGATTTCCTTGATGGCACTCCAGAGAAAACCCAAGATCACTGTCTCAAGTCTAGAGGGATCCTGAGGTCACTGGAGCAACACGAATGGGCTCAGTGGACCCCAAATCAACTCGAGATGAGAGCTTAGTCCCTGGCTTCGACTCAAGAGGAATACCAACTTTCCACAAGCACCTCAAGACGAGGCTTCTCTCAGCTACAAGTATGGGAGAGGGACCCTTAGTTTGTGGCCTCAAGTGGAATGGACACCGAGATACTCTGACTCGAAGTAAGGGCGGATATCCCTGCAGTGAATTGAATGCAGGCTCGTCTTGCATCTCCCAAGACGAAGGGATGTCTGAATCCCCTTTTGAGACTACGGAGAAAGACCTAGTTCTCCGCCTCATCGCGGCCAGAGGCCTCACATCCTTTGAAAACTCTAGAGGTCCGCGGAGATCAATGCTTCAAAAGGAGACGATGCCTGTCTCTTCTTGAAAATGGATAGGAGTCTCAGGATCCCTTTGGCACTTGGAAAGAGACACTGGGTCTTCCGCCTCACGTGGAGACCCGTCCCAATTGCCATGCCAAGACTCGACGAGTATCCCGAGGTGTCCCTCGCACCTAGGCAGGAGTCCTGACTTCGCTGAACAAACACGTGTCTGGAAGGGCCCTCCCCGAAGTAACTTTAGAATGTACACCAGGTTCCGGCCGCAACTCGAGAAAAACCATGAGACATCCCCCTCGCCGCGAGATGTGGTCCGGTTCCCCTGCACAGCGTGCAGAGCAATTCCGTGTTCCACATCAAACGTGAAAGGAGCCTTGATTTCCTTGATGGCACTCCAGAGAAAACCCAAGATCACTGTCTCAAGTCTAGAGGGATCCTGAGGTAACTGGAGCAACAGGAAAGGGCTCCGTGGACCCTAAATCAACTCGAGATGAGAGCTTAGTCCCTGGCTTCGACTCAAGGGTCATACCAACTTTCCACAAGCACCTCAAGAGGAGGCTTCTCTCAGCTACAAGTATGTGAGAGGGACCCTGAGTTTGTGGCCTCAAGTGGAATTGACACGGAGATGCTCTGACTCGAAGTAAGGCCAGATATCCCTGCAGTGAATTGAATGCCGGCTCGTCTTGCATCTCCCAAGACGATGGGATGTCTGAATCCCCTGTAGAGACAATAGAGAAGGAACTAGTTCTCTGCCTCATCGCGACCGGAGGCCTCACATCCTTTGAAAACTCGAGAAGTCCGCGGAGATCAATACTTCCAAAGGAGACGATGCCTGACTCCTCTTGAAAATGAATAGGAATTCCAGGATCCTGTGGCACGTGGAAAGAGACACTGGGTCTACCGCCTCATGTGGAGACGCGTCCCAATTGCCATGCCAAGCGTCGGGGAGAATACCGAGTTGTCCATCGAACCTAGGCCTGGGTTTTGACGTCGATGAGCAAAGGCGTGTCTCGAAGGGCACCCCAGTCGTAACTCGAGCATATACCCCAGATTCCGGCCGCAACTCGAGAAAAACCATGAGACTTCCCCCTCGCCCCGAGATGAGGCCCGATTCCGTGCACTGCGTGCAGAGCAATTCCGTGTCCACATCAAATGTGAACGGAGCCTTGATTTCCTTGATGGCACTCCAGAGAAACCCCAAGATCACTGTCTCAAGTCTAGAGGGATCCTGAGGTCACTGGAGCAACACGAAAGGGCTCCGTGGAAACCAAGTAAACTCGAGATGAGAGCTTAGTCTCTGGCTTCGATTCAAGAGGAATACCAACTTTCCACAAGCACCTCAAGAGGAGGTTTCTCTCAGCTACAGGTATGTGAGAGGGACCCTGAGTTTTTGGCCTCAAGTGGAATGGACACCGGGATGCTCGGACTCGAAGTAAAGCGGGATATCTCTGCAGTGAATTGAAAGCAGGCTCGTCTTTCATCTCCCAAGATGAAGGGATGTCTGAATCCCCTCTGGAGACCACAGAGAAAGAACTATTTCTCCACCTCATCGCGACCAAAGGCCTCACATCCTTTGAAAATTCTAGAGGTCCGCGGAGATCAATGCTTCCAAAGGAGACGATGCCTGACTCCTCTTGAAAATAGATAGGAGTCCCAGGATCCCTGTGGCACGTGGAAAGGGACCCTAGGTCTCCCGCCTCACGTGGAGACGCGTCCCAATTGCCATGCCAAGCCTCGGGGAGATACCGAGGTGTCCACCGAACGTAGGCATTGGTTCTGACGTCGCTGAACAAACACGTGTCTGGAAGGGCCCTCCCCGTCGTAACTCGAGAATATACCCCAGGTTCCGGCCGCAACTCGAGAAAAACCATGAGACTGCCCCCTCGCTGGAGATGAGGCCCGATTCCCCTACACTGCGTGCAGAGGAATTCTGTGTTCCACATCAAATGTGAACGGAGCCTTGATTACCTTGATGGCACTCCAGAGAAAACCCAAGATGACTGTCTCAAGTCTAGAGGGATCCTGAGGTCACTGGAGCAACACGAAAGGGCTCCGTGGACCCCAAATCAACTCGAGATGAGAGCTTAGTCCCTTGCTTCAACTAGAGAGGAATACCAACTTTCCACCAGCACCTCAAGAGGAGGCTTCTCTCAATACAGGTATCTGAGAGAAACCCTGAGTTTGTGGCCTCAAGTGGAATGGACACTGAGATGATCTGACTCGAAGTAAGGCCGGATATCCCAACAGTGAATTGAATGCAGGCTCGTCTTGCATCTCCCAAGACGAAGGGATGTCTGAATTTCCTGTGGAGACCACAGAGAAAGACCTAGTTCTCCGCCTCATCGCGACCGGAGGCCTCACATCCTTTGAAAACTCGAGAGATCCACGGATATCAATGCTTCCAAAGGAGACGATGCCTGACTCCTCTTGAAAATGGATAGGAGTCCCTAGATCCCTGTGGCACGTGGAAAGGGACCCTGGGTCTCCCGCCTCATGTGGAGACGCGTCCCAATTGCCATGCCAAGACTCGAGGAGAATCCCGAGGTGTCCCTCGCACCTAGGCAGGAGTCCTGACGTCGCTGAACAAACACGTGTCTGGAAGGGCCCTCCCGGTCGTAACTCGAGAATATACCCCAGGTTCCGGCCGCACCTCGAGAAAAACCATGAGACTTCCTCCTCGCCGCGATATGAGGCCTGAATCCCCTGCACTGCGTGCAGAGCAATTCCGTGTTCCACATCAAACGTGAAAGGAGCCTTGATTTCCTTGATGGCACTCCAGAGAAAACCCAAGATCACTGTCTCAAGTCTAGAGGGATCCTGAGGTCACTGGAGCAACACGAATGGGCTCAGTGGACCCCAAATCAACTCGAGATGAGAGCTTAGTCCCTGGCTTCGACTCAAGAGGAATACCAACTTTCCACAAGCACCTCAAGACGAGGCTTCTCTCAGCTACAGGTATGGGAGAGGGACCCTGAGTTTGTGGCCTCAAGTGGAATGGACACCGAGATACTCTGACTCGAAGTAAGGGCGGATATCCCTGCAGTGAATTGAATGCAGGCTCGTCTTGCATCTCCCAAGACGAAGGGATGTCTGAATCCCCTGTGGAGACTACAGAGAAAGACCTCGTTCTCCGCCTCATCGTGGCCAGAGGCCTCACATCCTTTGAAAAGTCTAGAGGTCCGCGGAGATCAATGCTTCCAAAGGAGACGATGCCTGACTCCTCATGAAAATGGATAGGAGTTCCAGGACTCCTGTGGAACTTGGAAAGGGACCCTTGGTCTCCCGCCTCACGTGGAGACGCGTCCCAATTGCCATGCCAAGACTCAAAGAGAATACCGATGTGCCCCTAGAACCTAGTCAGGAGTCCTGACGTCGCTGAACAAACACGTGTCTGGAAGGGCCCTTCCCTTATAACTCGAGAATATACCCCAGGGTCCGTCCGCAACTCGAGAAAAACCATGAGACTTCCCCCTCGCGGCAAGATGAGGCCCGATTCCCCTGCACTGCATGCAGAGCAATTCCGTGTTCCACATCAAACGTGAAAGGAGCCTTGATTACCTTGATGGCACTCCAGAGAAAACCCAAGATCACTGTCTCAATTCTAGAGGGATCCTGAGGTCACTGGAGCAACACGAAAGGGCTCCGTGGACCCCAAATCAACTCGAGATGAGAGCTTAGTCCCTGGCTTCGACTCAAGAGGAATACTAATATTCCACAAGCACCTCAAGAGGTGGCTTCTCTCAGCTACAGGTATGTGAGAGGGACCCTGATTTTGTGGCCTGAAGTGGAATGGACACCGAGATGCTCTGACTCGAAGTAAGGCCGGATATCCCTGCAGTGAATTGAATGCAGGCTCGTCTTGCATCTCCCAAGACGAAGGGATGTCTGAATCCCCTGTGGAGACCACAGAGAAAGACCTAGTCCTCTGCCTCAACGCGACCGGAGGCCTCACATCCTTTGAAAACTCGAGAGGTGTGCGGAGATCAATGCTTCCAAAGGAGACGATGCCTGACTCCTCTAGAATATAGATAGGAGTCCCAGGATCCCTGTGGCACGTTGAAAGGGACTCTGGGTCTCCCGCCTCACGTGGAGACGCGTCCCTATTCCCATGCCAAGACTCGAGGAGAATCCCGAGGTGTCCCTCGCACCTAGGCAGGAGTCCTGACGTCGCTGAACAAACACGTGTCTGGAAGGGCCCTCCCCGTTCTAAGTCGAGAATATACCCCAGGTTCCGGCCGCAACTAGAGAAAAACCATGAGACTTCCCCCTCGCCGCGGGAAGAGGCCCGATTGCCCTACACTGCGTGCAGAGCAATTCCGTGTTCCACATCAAACGAGAAAGGAGCCTTGATTTCCTTGATAGCACTCCAGAGAAAACCCAAGATCACTCTCTCATGTCTACAGGGATCCTGAGGTCACTGGATCAACACGTAAGGTCTCCGTGGACCCCAAATCAACTCGAGATGAGAGCTTAGTCCCTGGCTTCGACTCAAGAGGAATACCAACTTTCCACAAGCACCTCAAGAGGAGGCTTCTCTCAGCTACGAGTATGTGAGAGGGACCCTGAGTTTGTGGCCTCAAGTGGAATGGACACCGAGATGCTCTGACTCGACGTAAGGCCGGATATCCCTGCAGTGAATTGAACGCAGGCTCGTCTTGCATCTCCCAAGATGAAGGGATGTCTGAATCAACATTGAAGACGACAGAGAAAGACCAAGTTCTCCCCCTCATCGCGAACTGAGGCCTCACATCCTTTGAAAACTCAAGAGGTCGCGGAGATCAATGCTTCCAAAGGAGACGATGCCTGACTCCTCTTGAAAATGGATAGGAGTCCCAGTATCCCTGTGGCACGTGGAAAGGGACCCTGGGTCTCCCGCCTCACGTGGAGACACGTCCCAATTGCCATGCCAAGACTCGAGGAGACTCCCGAGTTGTCCCTCGCACCTAGGCAGGAGTCCTGACGTCGCTGAACAAACACGTGTCTGGAAGGGCCCTCCCCGTCATAACTCGAGAATATACCCCAGCTTCCGGCCGCAACTCGAGAAAATCCATGAGACTTCCCCCTCGCCGTGAGATGAGGCCCGATTCCCCTGCACTGCGTGCAGAGCAATTCCGTGTTCCACATCAAACGTGAAAGGAGCCTTGACTTCCTTAATGGCACTCCAGAGAGTATCCAAGATCACTGTCTCAAGTCTAGGGGGATCCTGAGGTCACTGGAGCAACATGAAAGGGGTCCGTGGACCTCAAATCAACTCGAGATGAGAGCTTAGTCCCTGGCTTCGAATCAAGAGGAATACCAACTTTCCACAAGCACCTCAAGAGGAGGCTTCTTTCAGCTACAGGTATGTGAGAGGGACCCTGAGTTTGTGGCCTCAAGTGGAATGGACACCGAGATGCTCTGACTCGAAGTAAGGCCGGATATCCCTGCAGTGAATTGAATCCAGGCTCGTCTTGC
Source organism: Dama dama (assembly GCF_033118175.1). NCBI lineage: Eukaryota > Metazoa > Chordata > Mammalia > Artiodactyla > Cervidae > Dama > Dama dama. The sequence continues at coordinate 3,597,653 of NC_083697.1, read as the reverse complement.
ATCTCCCAAGACGAAGGGATGTCTGAATCCTCTGTGGAGACCACAGAGAAAGACCGGGTCCTCCGCCTCATCGCGACCGGAGGCCTCACATCCTTTGAAAGGTATGTGGAGATCAATGCTTCCAAAGGAGACGATGCCTGACTCCTCTTGAAAATGGATAGGAGTCCCACGATCCCTGTGTCACGTGGAAAGGGACCCTGGGTCTCCCGCCTCACGTGGAGACGCGTCCCAATTGCCATGCCAAGACTCGAGGAGAATCCCGAGGTGTCCGTCGCACCTAGGCAGGAGTCCTGACGTCGCTGAACAAACACGTGTATGGAAGGGCCCTCCCCGTTGTAACTCGGGAATATACCGCATTTTCCGGCCGCAACTCGAGAAAAACCATGAGACTTCCCCCTCGCCGCGAGATGAGGCCCGATTCCCCTGCACTGCGTGCAGAGCAATTCCGTGTTCCACATCAAACGTGAAAGGAGCCTTGATTTCCTTGATGGCACTCCAGAGAAAACCCAAGATCACTGTCTCAAGTCTAGAGGGATCCTGAGGTCACTGGAGCAACCAGAAAGGGCTCCGTGGACCCCAAATCAACTCGAGATGAGAGCTTAGTCCCTGGCTTCGACTCAAGAGGAATATCAACTTTTCACAAGCAACTCAAGAGGAGGCTTCTCTCAGCTACAGGTATGTGAGAGGGACCCTGATTATGTGGCCTCAAGTGGAATGGACACCGAGATGCTCTGACTCGATGTAAGGCCGGATATCCCTGCAGTGAATTGAATGCAGGATCGTCTTGCATCTCCCAAGACGAAGGGATTTCTGAATCCCCTGTGGAGAGCACAGAGAAAGTACTAGTCCTCCGCCTCATCGCGACCGGAGGCCTCACATCCTTTGAAAACTCGAGAGGTCTGCAGAGATCAATGCTTCCAAAGGAGACGATGCCTGACTCCTCTTGAAAATGGATAGGAGTCCCAGTATCCCTGTGGCACGTGGAAAGGGAACCTGGGTCTCCCGCTTCACGTGGAGACGCGGCCCAAATGCCATGCCAAGACTCGAGGAGAATCCCGAGGTGTCCCTCACACCTAGGCAGGAGTCCTGACGTCGCTGAACAAACACGTGTCTGGAAGGGCCCTCCCCGTCGTAACTCGAGAATATACCCCAGGTTCCGGCCGCAACTCGAGAAAAACCATGAGACTTCCCCCTCGCCGCGAGATGAGGCCCGATTCCCCTGCACTGCCTGCAGAGCAATTCCGTGTTCAACATCAAGCGTGAAAGGAGCCTTGATTTCCTTGATGGCACTCCAGAGAAAACCCAAGATCACTGTCTCAAGTCTAGAGAGATTCTGAGGTCACTGGAGCAACAAGTAAGGGCTCCGTGGACCCCAAATAAACTCTAGATGAGAGCTTAGTCCCTGGCTTCGACTCAAGAGGAATACCAACTTTTCACAAGCACCTCAAGAGGAGGCTTCTCTCAGCTACAGGTATGTGAGAGGGACCCTGAGTTTGTGGCCTTAAGTGGAATGGACACCGAGATGCTCTGACTCGAAGTAAGGCCGGATATCCCTGCAGTGAATTGAATGCAGGCTCGTCTTGCATCTCCCAAGATGCCGTGATGTCTGAATCCCCTGTGGAGACCACAGAGACAGACCTAGTTCTCCACCTCATCGCGACCGGAGGCCTCACATACTTTGAAAACTCGAGAGGTCCACGGAGATCAATGCTTCCAAAGGAGACGATGCCTGACTCCTCTTGAAAATGGATAGGAGTCCCAGGATCCCTGTGACACGTGGAAAGGGACACTGGGTCTCCCGCCTCACGTGGAGACGCGTCCCAATTGCCATGCCAAGACTAGTGGAGAATCGCGAAGTGTCCCTCGCACCTAGGCAGGAGTCCTGACGTCGCTGAACAAACACGTGTCTCGAAGGGCCCTCCCCGTCTTAACTCGAGAATATACCCCAGGTTCCGTCCGCAACTCGAGAAAAACCATGAGACTTCCCCCTCGCCGCGAGATAGGGCCCGATTCCCCTGCACTGCGTGCAGAGCAAATCCGTGTTCCACATCAAACGTGAAAGGAGCCTTGATTTCCTTGATGGCACTCCAGAGAAAACGCAAGATCACTGTCTCACGTCTAGAGGGATCCTGAGGTCACTGGAGCAACACGAAAGGGCTCCGTGGACCCCAAATCAACTCGAGATGAGAGCTTAGTCCCTGGCTTCGACTCAAGAGGAATACTAATATTCCACAAGCACCTCAAGAGGTGGCTTCTCTCAGCTACAGGTATGTGAGAGGGACCCTGATTTTGTGGCCTGAAGTGGAATGGACACCGAGATGCTCTGACTCGAAGTAAGGCCGGATATCCCTGCAGTGAATTGAATGCAGGCTCGTCTTGCATCTCCCAAGACGAAGGGATGTCTGAATCCCCTGTGGAGACCACAGAGAAAGACCTAGTCCTCTGCCTCAACGCGACCGGAGGCCTCACATCCTTTGAAAACTCGAGAGGTGTGCGGAGATCAATGCTTCCAAAGGAGACGATGCCTGACTCCTCTAGAATATAGATAGGAGTCCCAGGATCCCTGTGGCACGTTGAAAGGGACTCTGGGTCTCCCGCCTCACGTGGAGACGCGTCCCTATTGCCATGCCAAGACTCGAGGAGAATCCCGAGGTGTCCCTCGCACCTAGGCAGGAGTCCTGACGTCGCTGAACAAACACGTGTCTGGAAGGGCCCTCCCCGTTCTAAGTCGAGAATATACCCCAGGTTCCGGCCGCAACTCGAGAAAAACCATGAGACTTCCCCCTCGCCGCGGGAAGAGGCCCGATTGCCCTACACTGCGTGCAGAGCAATTCCGTGTTCCACATCAAACGAGAAAGGAGCCTTGATTTCCTTGATAGCACTCCAGAGAAAACCCAAGATCACTGTCTCATGTCTAGAGGGATCCTGAGGTCACTGGAGCAACACGAAAGGGTTCCGTGGACCCCAAATCAACTCGAGATGAGAGCTTAGTCCCTGGCTTCGACTCAAGAGGAATACCAACTTTCCACAAGCACCTCAAGAGGAGGCTTCTCTCAGCTACAAGTATGTGAGAGGGACCCTGAGTTTGTGGCCTCAAGTGGAATGGACACCGAGATGCTCTGACTCGACGTAAGGCCGGATATCCCTGCAGTGAATTGAATGCAGGCTCGTCTTGCATCTCCCAAGATGAAGGGATGTCTGAATCAACATTGAAGACGACAGAGAAAGACCAAGTTCTCCCCCTCATCGCGAACTGAGGCCTCACATCCTTTGAAAACTCAAGAGGTCCGCGCAGATCAATGCTTCCAAAGGAGATGAGGCCTGACTCCTCTTGCAAATGGATGGAAGTCCCAGGATCCCTGTGGCACGTAGAAAGGGACACTGGGTCTCGCGCCTCACGTGGAGCCGCGTCCCAATTGCCATGCCAAGACTAGAGGAGAATCCCGAGGTGTCCCTCACACCTAGGCAGGAGTCCTGACGTCGCTGAACAAACACGTGTCTGGAAGGGCCCTCCCCGTCTTAACTCGAGAATATACCCCAGGTTCCGGCCGCAACTCGAGACAAACAATGAGAGTTCCAGCTCGCCGTGAGATGAGGCCCAATTCCCCTGCACTGCGTGCAGAGCAATTCCGTGTTCCACATCAAACGTGAAAGGAGCCTTGATTTCCTTGATGGCACTCCAGAGAAAACCCAATATCACTGTCTGAAGTCTAAAGGGATACTGAGGTCACTGGAGCAACACGAAAGGGCTCCGTGGACCCCAAATCAACTCGAGATGATAGCTTAGTCCCTGGCTTCGACTCAAGAGGAATACCAACTTTCCGCAAGCACCTCAAGAGGAGGCTTCTCTCAGCTACAGGTATGTGAGAGGGACCCTGAGTTTGTGGCCTCAAGTGGAATGGACACCGAGATGCTCTGACTCGAAGTAAGGCCGGATATCCCTGCAGTGAATTGAATGCAGGCTCGTCTTGCATCTCCCAAGACGAAGGGATGTCTGAATCCCCTGTGGAGACCACAGAGAAAGACCTAGTCGTCCGACTCAACGCGACGGGAGGCCTCACATCCTTTGAAAACTCGAGAGGTGCGCGGAGATCAATGCTTCCAAAGGAGACGATGCCTGACTCCTCTTGAAAATGGATAGGAGTCCCAGTATCCCTGTGGCACGTGGAAAGGGACCCTTGGTCTCCCGCCTCACGTGGAGACGCGTCCCAATTGCCATGCCAAGACTCGAGGAGACTCCCGAGGTGTCCCTCGCACCTAGGCAGGAGTCCTGACGTGGCTGAACAAACACGTGTCTGGAAGGGCCCTCCCCGTCATAACTCGAGAATATACCCCAGGTTCCGGCCGCAACTCGAGAAAATCCATGAGACTTCCCCCTTGCCGTGAGATGAGGCCCGATTTCCCTGCACTGCGTGCAGAGCAATTCCGTGTTCCACATCAAACGTGAAAGGAGCCTTGACTTCCTTGATGGCACTCCAGAGAGTATCCAAGATCACTGTCTCAAGTCTAGGGGGATCCTGAGGTCACTGGAGCAACATGAAAGTGCTCCGTGGACCCCAAATCAACTCGAGATGAGAGCTTAGTCCCTGGCTTCGAATCAAGAGGAATACCAACTTTCCACAAGCACCTCAAGAGGAGGCTTCTCTCAGCTACAGGTATGTGAGAGGGACCCTGAGTTTGTGGCCTCAAGTGGAATGGACACCGAGATGCTCTGACTCGAAGTAAGGCCGGATATCCCTGCAGTGAATTGAATGCAGGCTCGTATTGCATCTCCCAAGACGAAGGGATGTCTGAATCCCATGTGGAGACCACAGAGAAAGACGGAGTTCTCCGCCTCATCGCGACCGGAGGCCTCACATCCTTTGAAAACCGCGAAGATCAATGCTTCCAAAGGAGAGGATGCCTGACTACTTTTGAAAATGGATAGGAGTCTCAGGATCCCTTTGGCACGTGGAAAGAGACACTGGGTCTTCCGCCTCACGTGGAGACCCGTCCCAATTGCCATGCCAAGACTCGACGAATATCCCGAGGTGTCCCTCGCACCTAGGCAGGAGTCCTGACTTCGCTGAACAAACACGTGTCTTGAAGGGCCCTCCCCGTAGTAACTTTAGTGTGTACCCCAGGTTCCGGCAGCAACTCGAGAAAAACCATGAGACTTCCCCCTCGCTGCGAGATGAGGCCCGATTCCCCTGCACAGCGTGCAGAGCAATTCCGTGTTCCACATCAAACGTGAAAGGAGCCTTGATTTCCTTGATGGCACTCCAGAGAAAACCCAAGATCACTGTCTCAATTCTAGAGGATCCTGAGGTCACTGTAGCAACACGAAAGGGCTCCGTGGACCCCAAATCAACTCGAGATGAGAGCTTAGTCCCTGGCTTCGACTCAAGAGGAACACCAACTTTCCACAAGCACTTCAAGAGGAGGCTTCTCTCAGCTACAGGTATGTGAGTGGGACCCTGAGTTTGTCTCCTTAAGTGGAATGAACACCGAGATGCTCAGTCTCGAAGTAAGGACGGATATCCCTGCAGTGAATTGAGTGCAGGCTCGTCTTGCATCTCCAAGACGAAGGGATGTTTCCATCCCCTGTGGAGATCAGAGAGAAAGACCTAGTTTTCCGCCTCATCGCGACCGGAGGCCTCACATCCTTTGAAAACTCGAGAGGTCCGCGGAGATCAATGCTTCCAAAGGAGACGATGCCTGACTCCTCTTGCAAATGGATAGGAGTCCCAGGATCCCTGTGGCACGTGGAAAGGGACCCTGGGTCTCCCGCCTCACGTGGAGACGTGTCCCAATTGCCATGCCAAGACTCGAGGAGAATCCCGAGGTGTCCCTCGCACCTAGACAGGAGTCCTGACGTCGCTGAACAAACACGTGTCTGGAAGGGCCCTCCCCGTCGTAACTCGAGAATATACCCCAGGTTCCGGCCGCAACTCGAGAAAAACCAGGAGACTTCCCCCTTGCCGCGAGATGAAGCCCGATTCCCCTGCACTGCGTGCAGAGCAATTCCGTGTTCCACATCAAACGTGAAAGAAGCCTTGATTTCCTTGATGGCACTCCAGAGAAAACCCAAGATCACTGTCTCAAGTCTAGAGGGATCCTGAGGTCACTGGAGCAACACGAAAGGGCTCCGTGGACCCCAAATCAACTCGAGATGAGAGCTTAGTCCCTGGCTTCAACTCAAGAGGAATACCAACTTTCCAAAAGCACCTCAAGAGGAGGCTTCTCTCAGCTACATGTATGTGAGAGGGTCCCTGAGTTTGTGGCCTCAAGCGGAATGGACACCGAGATGCTCTGACTCGAAGTATGGCCGGATATCCCTGCAGTAAATTGAATGAAGTCTCGTCTTGCATCTCCCAAGACGAAGGGATGTCTGAATCCCCTGTGGAGACCACAGAGAAAGACTTAGTTCTCCGCCTCATCCCGACCGGAGGCGTCACATCCATTGAAAACTCGAGTGGTCCGCGGAGATCAATGCTTCCAAAGGATACGATGACTGACTCCGCTTGAAAATAGATAGGAGTCCCAGGATCCCTGTGGCACGTGGAATGGAACCCTGGGTCTCCCACCTCACGAGGAGACGTGTCCCAATTGCAATGCAAAGACTCGAGGAGAATCCCGAGGTGTCCCTCGCACCTAGGCAGGAGTCCTGACGTCGCTGAACAAACACGTTTCTGAAAGTGCCCTCCCCGTTGTAACTCGAGAATATACCCCAGGTTCTGACTGCAACTCGAGAAAAACCATGAGCCTTCCCAGTCGCCGCAAGATGAGGCCCGATTCCCCTGCACTGCGTGCAGAGCAATTCCGTGTTCCACATCAAACGTGAAAGGAGCCTTGATTTACTTGATGGCACTCCAGAGAAACCCCAAGACCACTGTCTCAAGTCGAGAGGGATCCTGAGGTCACTGTAGCAACACGAAAGGGGTCCGTGGACTCCAAATCAACTCGAGATGAGAGCTTCGTCCCTGGCTTCGACACAAGAGGAATACCAACTTTCCACGAGCACCTCAAGAGGAGGCTTCTCTCAGCTAAAGGTATGTGAGAGGGAACCTGTGTTTGTGGCCTCAAGTAGAATGGACACCGAGATGCCCTGACTCGAAGTAAGGCCGGACATCCCTGCAGTGAATTGAATGCAGGCTCGTCTTGCATCTCACAAGACGAAGGGATGTCTGAATCCACTGTGGAGACCACAGAGAAAGACCTAGTTCTCCGCCTCATCACGACCGGAGGCGTCACATCCTTTGAAAACTCGAGAGGTCCGCGGAGATCAATGCTTGTAAAGGAGACGATGCCTGACTCCTCTTGAAAATGGATAGGAGTCCAAGAATCCCTGTGGCACGTGGAACGGGACCCTGGGTCTCCCGCCTCACGTGGAGACTTGTTCTAATTGCCATGCCAAGACTCGAGGAGAATACCGAGGTGTCCCTCGCACCTAGGCAGTAATCCTGACGTCGCAGAACAAACACGTGTCTGGAAAGGCCCTCCCCGTCGTAACTCGAGAATATACCCCAGGTTCCGGCCGCAACTCGAGAAACATCATGAGACTTCCCCCTCGCCTTGAGATGAGGCCCGATTCCCCTGCACTGCGTGCAGACCAATTCCGTGTTCCACATCAAACGTGAAAAGATTCTTGATTTCCTTGATGGCACTCCAAAGAAAAGCCAAGATCACTGTCTCAAGTCTAGAGGGATCCTGAGGTCACTGTAGCAACAGGAAAGAGCTCCGTGGACCACAAAACAACTCGAGAGGAGAGCTTCGTCCATGGCTTCGACTCAAGAGGAATACCAACATTCCACAAGCACCTCAAGAGGAGGCCTCTCTCAGTTACAGGTATGTGAGAGGGACCTTGAGTTTGTGGCCTCAAGTGGAATGGACACCGAGATGCTCTGACTCGAAGTAAGGGCAGATATCCATGCAGAGAATTGAATGCAGGCTCGTCTTGCATCTCCCAAGACGAAGGGATGTCTGAATCCCCTGTGGAGACCACAGACAAAGACTTAGTTCTCCGCCTCATCGCGATCGGAGGCCTCACATCCTTTGAAACTCGAGAGGTCCACGGAGATCAATGCTTCCAAAGGAGACGATGCCTGAATCCTCTTCAAAATGGATAGAAGTCCCAGGATCCCTGTGGCACGTGGAAAGGGACCCTGGGTCTCCCGCCTCAGGTGGAGACGCGTCCCAATTGCCATGCCAAGACTCGAGGAGAATCCCGAGGTGTCCCTCGCACCTAGGCAGGAGTCCTGACGTCGCTGAACAAACACGTGTCTGGAAGGGCCCTCCCCGTCGTAACTCGAGAATATACCCCAGGTTCCGGCCGCAACTCGAGAAAAACCATGAGACTTCCCCCTCGCCGCGAGATGAGGCTCGATTCCCCTGCACTGCTTGCAGAGCAATCCGTGTTCCACATCAAACGTGAAAGGAGCCTTGATTTCCTTGATGGCACTCCAGAGAAAACCCAAGATCACTGTCTCAAGTCTAGAGGGATCCTGAGGTCACTGGAGCAACACGAAAGGGCTCCGTGGACCCCAAATCAACTCGAGATGAGAGCTTAGTCCCTGGCTTCGACTCAAGTGGAACACCAACTTTCCACGAGCACCTCAAGAGGAGGCTTCTCTCAGCTACAGGTATGTGAGAGGGACCCTGATTTTGTGGCCTCAAGTGGAATGGACACCGAGATGCTCCTACTCGAAGTAAGGCCGGATATCCCTGCAATGAATTGAATGCAGGCTCCTCTTGCATCTCCCAAGACGAAGGGTTGTCTGAATCCCCTGTGGAGACCACAGAGAAAGACCTAGTCCTCCGCCTTAACGCGAACGGAGGCCTCACATCCTTTGAAAACTCGAGAGGTCCGCGGAGATCAAAGCTTCCAAAGGAGACGATGCCTGACTCCTCTTGAAAATGGATAGGAGTACCAGGATCCCTGTGGCACGTGGAAAGGGACCCTGGGTCTCCCGCCTCATGTGGAGACGCGTCCCAATTGCCATGCCAAGACTCGAGGAGAATCCCGAGGTGTCCCTCGCACCTAGGCAGGAGTCCTGACGTCGCTGAACAAACACGTGTCTGGAAGGGCCCTCCCCGTCGTAACTCGAGAATATACCCCAGGTTCCGGCCGGAACTCAAGAAAAACCAAGAGACTTCCCCCTCGCCGCGAGATGCGGCCCGATTCCCCTGCACTGAGTGCAGATCAATTCCGTGTTCCACATCAAACGTGAAAGGAGCCTTGATTTCCTTGATGGCACTCCAGAGAAAACCCAAGATCACTGTCTCAAGTCTAGAGGGATCCTGAGGTCACTGGAGCAATACGAAAGGACTCCGTGGACCCCAAATCAACTCGAGATGAGAGCTTAGTCCCTGGCTTCGACTCAAGAGGAATACCTACTTTCCACAAGCACCTCAAGAGGAGGCTTCTCTCAGCTACAGGTATGTGAGAGGACCCTGAGTTTGTGGCCTCAAGTGGAATGGACACCGAGATGCTCTGACTCGAAGTAAGGCCGGATATCCCTGCAGTGAATTGAATGCAGGCCCGTCTTGCATCTCCCAAGATGAAGGGATGTCTGAATCCCCTGTGGAGACCACAGAGAAAGACGTAGTTCTCTGCCTCATCGCGACCGGAGGCCTCACATCCTTTGAAAACTCGAGAGGTACGCGCAGAACAATGCTTCCAAAGGAGACGATGCCTGACTCCTCTTGAGAGGTCCGCGCAGATCAATGCTTCCAAAGGAGACGAGGCCTGACTCCTCTTGCAAATGGATGGAAGTCCCAGGATCCCTGTGGCACGTAGAAAGGGACACTGGGTCTCGCGCCTCACGTGGAGCCGCGTCCCAATTGCCATGCCAAGACTAGAGGAGAATCCCGAGGTGTCCCTCACACCTAGGCAGGAGTCCTGACGTCGCTGAACAAACACGTGTCTGGAAGGGCCCTCCCCGTCGTAACTCGAGAATATACCCCAGGTTCCGGCCGCAACTCGAGAAAAACAATGAGAGTTCCAGCTCGCCATGAGATGAGGCCCAATTCCCCTGCACTGCGTGCAGAGCAATTCCGTGTTCCACATCAAACGTGAAAGGAGCCTTGATTTCCTTGATGGCACTCCAGAGAAAACCCAATATCACTGTCTGAAGTCTAAAGGGATACTGAGGTCACTGGAGCAACACGAAAGGGCTCCGTGGACCCCAAATCAACTCGAGATGAGAGCTTAGTCCCTGGCTTCGACTCAAGACGAATACCAACTTTCCACAAGCACCTCAAGAGGAGGCTTCTCTCAGCTACAGGTATGTGAGAGGGACCCTGAGTTTGTGGCCTCAATTGGAATGGACACCGAGATGCTCTGACTCGAAGTAAGGCCGGACATCCCTGCAGTGAATTGAATGCAGGCTCGTCTTGCATCTCCCAAGACGAAGGGATGTCTGAATCCCCTGTGGAGACCACAGAGAAAGATCTAGTCCTCCGCTTCATCGCGACCGGAGGCCTCACATTTTGAAAACTCGAGAGGTCCGCGGAGATCAATGCTTCCAAAGGAGACGATGCTTGACTCCTCTTGAAAATGGATAGGAGTCGCAGGATCCCTGTGGCACGTGGAAAGGGACTCTGGGTCTCCCGCCTCACGTGGAGACGCGTCCCAATTGCCATGCCAAGACTCGAGGAGAATCCCGAGGTGTCCCTCGCACCTAGGCAGGAGTACTGACGTCGCTGAACAAACACGTGTCTGGAAGGGCCCTCCCCGTCGTAACTCGAGAATATACCCCAGGTTCCGGCCGCAACTCGAGAAAAACCATGAGACTTCCCCCTCGCCGCGGGATGAGGCCCGATTCCCCTGCACTGCGTGCAGGGCAATTCCGTGTTCCACATCAAACGTGAAAGGAGCCTTGATTTCCTTGATGGCACTCCAGAGAAAACTCAAGATCACTGTCTCAAGTCTAGAAGGATCCTGAGGTCACTTTAGCAACACGAAAGGGCTCAGTGGACCCCAAATCAACTCGAGATGAGAGCTTAGTCCCTGGCTTCGACTCAAGAGGAATACCAGCTTTCCACAAGCACCTCAAGAGGAGGCTTCTCTCAGCTACAGGTATGTGAGAGGGACCCTGAGTTTGTGGCCTCAAGTGCAATGGACACCGAGATGCTCTGACTCGAAGTAAGGCCGGATATCCCTGCAGTGAATTGAATGCAGGCTCGTCTTGCATCTCCCAAGACGAAGGGATGTCTGAATCCCCTGTGGAGACCACAGAGAAAGACCTAGTTCTCCGCCTCATCGCGACCGGAGGCCTCACCTCCTTTGAAAACTTGAGAGATCCGCGGAGATCAATGCTTCCAAAGGCGACGATGCCTGACTCCTCACGAAAATGGATAGGAGTCCCAGGATCCCTGTGGCACGTGGAAAGGGACACTGGGTCTCCCGCCTCACGTGGAGAAGCGTCCCAATTGCCATGCCAAGACTCGAGGAGAATCCGGAGGTGTCCTTCGCACCTAGGCAGGAATCCTAACGTCGCTGAACAAACACGTGTCTGGAAGGGCCCTCCCCGTCGTAACTCGAGAATATACCCCAGGTTCCGGCCACAACTCGAGAAAAACCATGAAACTTCCCCCTCGCCACGAGATGAGGCCCGATTCCCCTACAATGCGTGCAGAGCAATTCCGTGTTCCACATCAAACGTGAAAGAAGCATTGATTTACTTGACGGCACTACAGAGAAAACCCAAGATCACTCTCTCAAGTCTAGAGGGATCCTGAGGTTACTGGACCAACACGAAAGGGCTCCATGGACCCGAAATCAACTCGAGATGAGAGCTTAGTCCCTGGCTTCGACTCAAGAGGAATACCAACTTTCCACAAGCACCTCAAGAGGAGGCTTCTCTCAGCTACAGGTATGTGAGAGGGACCCTGAGTTTGTGGTCTCAAGTGGAATGGACACCGAAATGCTCTGATTCAAAGTAAGGCCGGATATCCCTGCAGTGAATTGAATGCAGGCTCGTCTTGCATCTCCCAAGACGAAGGGATGTCTGAATCCCCTGTGGAGACGACAGAGAAAGAACTAATCCTCCGCCTCATCGAGACCGGAGGACTCACATCCTTTGACAAATCGAGAGGTCTGCAGAGATCAATGCTTCCTAAGGAGGCGATGCCTGACTCCTCCTGAAATGGATAGGAGTCCCAGGATCCGTGTGGCACGTGGAAAGGGACCCTGGGTCTCCCGCCTCAAGTGGAGATGCGTCCCAATTCCCATGCCAAGACTCGAGGAGAATCCCGAGTTGTCCCTCGCACCGAGGCAGGAGTCCTGACGTCGCTGAACAAACACGTGTCTGGAAGGGCCCTCCCCGTCGTAACTCGAGAATATACCCCAGGTTCCGGCCGCAACTCGAGAAAAACCATGAGATTTCCCCTTCACCGCGAGATGAGGCCCGATTCCCCTGCACTGCGTGCAGAGCAATTCCGTGTTCCACATCAAACGTGAAAGGAGCCTTGATTTCCTTGATGGCACTCCAGAGAAAACCCAAGATCACTGTCTCAAGTCTAGAGGGATCCTGAGGTCACTGGAGCAACACCAAAGGGCTCCGTGGACCCCAAATCAACTCGAGATGAGAGCTTAGTCCGTGGCTTCGACTCAAGAGCAATACCAACTTTCCACAAGCACCTCAAGAGGAGGCTTCTCTCAGCTACAGGTATGTGAGAGGGACACTGAATTTGTGGCCTCAAGTGGAATTTACACCGAGATGCTCTGAATCGAAGTAAGGCCGGATATCCCTGCAGTGAATTTAATGCAGTCTCGTCTTGCATCTCCCAAGACGAAGGAATGTCTGAATCCCCTGTGGAGACCACAGAGAAAGACCGAGTTCTCCGCCTCATCGCGACCGGAGGCCTCACATCCTTTGAAAACTCGAGAGGTCCGCGGAGATCAATGCTTCCAAAGGAGACGATGCCTGACTCCTCTTGAAAATGGATAGGAGTCCCAGGATCCCTTTGGCACGTGGAAAGGGACCCTGGGTCTCCCGCCTCACGTGGAGACGCGTCCCAATTGCCATGCCAAGACTCGAGGAGAATCCCGAGGTGTCCCTCGCACCTAGGCAGGAATCCTGACGTCGCTGAACAAACACGTGTCTGGAAGGGCCCTCCCTGTCGTAACTCGAGAATATACCCCAGGTTCGGGCCGCAACTCGAGAAAAACCTTGAGATTTCCCCCTCGCCGCGAGTTGAGGCCCGATTCCCCTGCACTGCATGCAGAGCAATTCCGTGTTCCACATCAAACGTGAAAGGAGCCTTGATTTCCTTGATGGCACTCCAGAGAAAACCCAAGATCACTGTCTCAAGTCTATAGGGATCCTGAGGTCACTGGAGCAACACGAAAGGGCTCCGTGGACCCCAAATCAACTCGAGATGAGAGCTTAGTCCCTGGCTTCGACTCAAGAGGAATACCAACTTTCCACAAGCACCTCAAAAGGAGGCTTCTCTCAGCTACAGGTATATTTGAGGGACCCTGAGTTTGTGGCCTCAAGTGGAATGGACACCGAGATGCTCTGACTCGAAGTGAGGCCGGATATCCCTGCAGTGAATTGAATGCAGGCTCGTCTTGCATCTCCCAAGACGAAGGGTTGTCTGAATCCCCTGTGGAGACCACAGAGAAAGACCTAGTCCTCCACCTCAATGCAACCGGAGGCCTCATATCCTTTGAAAATTCGAGAGGTCCGCGGAGATCAATACTTCCAAAGGAGACGATGCCTGATTCTTCTTGAAAATGGATAGGAGTCCCAGGATCCCTGTGGCACGTGGAAAGGGACCCTGGGTCTCCCGCCTCACGTGGAGACGCATCCCAATTGCCATGCCTAGACTCGAGGAGAATCCCGAGGTGTCCCTCGCACCTAGGCAGGAGTCCTGACGTCGCTGAACAAACACGTGTCTGGAAGGGCCCTCCCCATCATAACTCGAGAATATACACAAGTTTCGGGCCGCAACTCGAGATAAACCATGAGATTTCCCCCTCGCCGCGTGTTGAGGCCCGATTCCCCTGCACTGCATGCAGAGCAATTCCGTGTTCCACATCAAACGTGAAAGGAGCCTTGATTTCCTTGATGGCACTCCAGAGAAAACCCAAGATCACTGTCACAAGTCTAGAGGGATCCTGAGGTCACTGGACCAACAGGAAAGGGCTCCGTGGACCCCAAATCAACTCGAGATGAGAGCTTAGTCCCTGGCTTCGACTCAAGAGGAATACGAACATTCCACAAGCATCTCAACAGGAGGCTTCTCTCAGCTACATGTATATTTGAGGGACCCTGAGTTTGTGGCCTCAAGTGGAATGCACACCGAGATGCTCTGACTCGAAGTGAGGCCGGATATCCCTGCAGTTAATTGAATGCAGGCTCGTCTTGCATATCCCAAGACTTAGGGTTGTCTGAATCCGCTGTGGAGATGACAGAGAAAGACCTCGTTCTCCGCCTCATCGAGAACGGAGGCCTCACATCCTTTGAAAACTGGAGAGGTCCGCGGAGATCAATGCTTCCAAAGGAGACGATGCCTGACTGCTCTTGAAAATGGATAGGAGTCCAAGGATCCCTGTGGCACGAGGAAAGGGAACCTGGGTCTCCCGCCTCACGTGGAGACGCGTCCAAATTGCCATGCCAAGACTCGAGGAGAATCCCGAGGTGTCCCTCGCACCTAGGCAGAGGTCCTGACGTCGCTGAACAAACACGTGTCTGGAAGGGCCCTCCCCGTCGTAACTCGAGAATATACCCCAGGTTCCAGCCGCAACTCGAGAAAAACCATGAGCCTTCCCCCACGCCGCGAGATGAGGCCAGATTCCCCTGCACTGCGTGCAGAGAATATCCGTGTTCCACATCAAACGTGAAAGGAGCCTTGATTTCCTTGATGGCACTCCAGAGAAACCCCAAGATCACTGTCTCAAGTCGAGAGGTATCCTGAGGTCACTGTAGCAAAACGAAAGGGCTCCGTGGACTCCAAATCAACTCGAGATGAGAGCTTCGTCCCTGGCTTCGACTCAAGAGGAATACCAACTTTCCACAAGCACTTCAAGAGGAGGCTTCTCTCAGCTACATGTATGTGAGAGGGTCCCTGAGTTTGTGGCCTCAAGCGGAATGGACACCGAGATGCTCTGACTCGAAGTATGGCCGGATATCCCTGCAGTAAATTGAATGAAGTCTCGTCTTGCATCTCCCAAGACGAAGGGATGTCTGAATCCCCTGTGGAGACCACAGAGAAAGACCTAGTTCTCCGCCTCATCCCGACCGGAGGCGTCACATCCATTGAAAACTGGAGTGGTCCGCGGAGATCAATGCTTCCAAAGGATACGATGACTGACTCCGCTTGAAAATGGATAGGAGTCCCAGGATCCCTGTGGCACGTGGAAAGGAACCCTGGGTCTCCCACCTCACGAGGAGACGCGTCCCAATTGCAATGCAAAGACTCGAGGAGAATCCCGAGGTGTCCCTCGCACCTAGGCACTAGTCCGGACGTCGCTGAACAAACACGTGTCTGAAAGGGCCCTCCCCGTCGTAACTCGAGAATATACCCCAGGTTCCGGCCGCAACTCCAGAAAAATCATGAGCCTTCCTCCTCGCCGCGAGATGAGGCCCAATTCCCCTGAACTGCGTGCAGAGCAATTCTGTGTTCCACATCAAACGTGAAAGGAGCCTTGATTTCCTTGATGGCACTCCAGAGAAACCCCAAGATCACTGTCTCAAGTCTAGAGGGATCCTGAGGTCACTGTAGCAACACGAAAGGGCTCCGTGGACCCCAAATCAACTCGAGATGAGAGCTTCGTCCCTGGCTTCGACTCAAGAGGAATAACAACTTTCCACAAGCACCTCAAGAGGAGGCTTCTCTCAGCTACAGGTATGTGAGAGGGACCCTGAGTTTGTGGCCTCAAGTGGAATGGACACCGAGATGCTCTAACTCGAATTAAGGCCGGATATCCCTGCAGTGAATTGAATGCAGGTTCGTCTTGCATCTCCCAAGACGAAGGGTTGTCTGAATCCCCTGTGGAGACCACAGAGAAAGACCTCGTTCTCCGCCTCATCGAGACCGGAGGCCTCACATCCTTTGCAAACTGGAGAGGTCCGCGGAGATCAATGCTTCCAAAGGAGACGATGCCTGACTCCTCTTGAAAATGGATAGGAGTCCCAGGATCCCTGTGGCACGTGGAAAGGGACCCTGGGTCTCCCGCCTCACGTGGAGACGCGTCCCAATTGCCATGCCAAGACTCGAGGAGAATCCCGAGGTGTCCCTCGCACCTAGGCAGGAGTCCTGACGTCGCTGAACAAACACGTGTCTGGAAGGGCCCTCCCCGTCATAACTCGAGAATATACACCAGTTTCGGGCCGCAACTCAGGAAAAACCATGAGATTTCCCCCTCGCCGCGTGTTGAGGCCTGATTCCCCTGCACTGCATGCAGAGCAATTCCGTGTTCCACATCAAACGTGAAAGGAGCCTTGATTTCCTTGATGGCACTCCAGAGAAAACCCAAGATCACTGTCTCAAGTCTAGAGGGATCCTGAGGTCACTGGACCAACAGGAAATGGCTCCGTGGACCCCAAATCAACTCGAGATGAGAGCTTAGACCCTGGCTTCGACTCAAGAGGAATACGAACATTCCACAAGCATCTCAACAGGAGGCTTCTCTCAGCTACAGGTATATTTGAGGGACCCTGAGTTTGTGGCCTCAAGTGGAATGGAAACCGAGATGCTCTGACTCGAAGTGAGGCCGGATATCCCTGCAGTTAATTGAATGCAGGCTCGTCTTGCATATCCCAAGACTTAGGGTTGTCTGAATCCGCTGTGGAGATGACAGAGAAAGACCTCGTTCTCCGCCTCATCGAGAACGGAGGCCTCACATCCTTTGAAAACTGGAGAGGTCCGCGGAGATCAATACTTCCAAAGGAGACGATGCCTGACTGCTCTTGAAAATGGATAGGAGTCCAAGGATCCCTGTGGCACGAGGAAAGGGATCCTGGGTCTCCCGCCTCACTTGGAGACGCGTCCCAATTGCCATGCCAAGACTCGAGGGGAATCCCGAGGTGTCCCTCGCACCTAGGCAGGAGTCCTGACGTCGCTGAACAAACACGTGTCTGGAAGGGCCCTCCCCGTCGTAACTCGAGAATATACCCCAGGTTCCGGCCGCAACTCCAGAAAAACCATGAGACATCTCCCTTGTCGCGAGATGAGGCCCGATTCCCCTGCACTGCATGCAGAGCAATTCCGTGTCCACACTAGACGTGAAAGGAGCCTTGATTTCCTTGATGGCACTCCAGAGAAAACCCAAGATCACTGTCTCAAGTCTAGAGGGATCCTGAGGTCACTGGAGCAACACAAAAGGGCCCCATGGACCCCAAATCAACTCGAGATGAGAGCTTAGTCCCTGGCTTCGACTCAAGAGGAAGACGAACTTTCCACAAGCATCTCAACAGGAGGCTTCTCTCAGCTACAGGTATGTGAGAGGGACCCTGAGTTTGTGGCCTGAAGTGGAATGGACACCGAGATGCTCTGACTCGAAGTAAGGCTGGATATCCCTGCAGTGAATTGAATGCAGGCTCGTCTTGCATCTCCCAAGATGAAGGGATGTCTGAATCCCATGTGGAGACCACAGAGAAAGACCGAGTTCTCCGCCTCATCGCGACTGGAGGCCTCACATCCTTTGAAAACTCGAGAGGTCCGCGGAGATCAATGCTTCCAAAGGAGACGATGCCTGACTCCTCTTGAAAATGGATAGGAGTCCCAGGATCACTGTGGCACTTGGAAAGGGACCCTGGGTCTCCCGCCTCACGTGGAGACGCGTCCCAATTGCCATGGCAAGGCTCGAAGAGAATCCCGAGGTGTCCCTCGCACGTAGGCAGGAGTCCTGACGTCGCTGGAAAAACACGTGTCTGGAAGGGCCCTCCCCATCGTAACTCGAGAATATACCACAGGTTCGGGCTACAACTCGAGAAAAACCATGAGCCTTCCCCCTCGCCGCAAGATGAGGCCTGATTCCCCTGAACTGCGTGCAGAGAATATCCGTGTTCCACATCAAACGTGAAAGGAGCCTTGATTTCCTTGATGGCACTCCAGAGAAAACCCAAGATCACTGTCTCAAGTCTAGAGGGATCCTGAGGTCACTGTAGCAAAACGAAAGGGCTCCGTGGACTCCAAATCAACTCGAGATGAGAGCTTCGTCCCTGGCTTCGACTCAAGAGGAATACCAACTTTCCACAAGCACTTCAAGAGGAGGCTTCTCTCAGCTACATGTATGTGAGAGGGTCCCTGAGTTTGTGGCCTCAAGCGGAATGGACACCGAGATTCTCTGACTCGAAGTATGGCCGGATATCCCTGCAGTAAATTGAATGAAGTCTCGTCTTGCATCTCCCAAGACGAAGGGATGTCTGAATCCCCTGTGGAGACCACAGAGAAAGACCTAGTTCTCCGCCTCATCCCGACCGGAGGCGTCACATCCATTGAAAACTCGAGTGGTCCGCGGAGATCAATGCTTCCAAAGGATACGATGACTGACTCCGCTTGAAAATGGATAGGAGTCCCAGGATCCCTGTGGCACGTGGAAAGGAACCCTGGGTCTCCCACCTCACGAGGAGACGCGTCCCAATTGCAATGCAAAGACTCGAGGAGAATCCCGAGGTGTCCCTCGCACCTAGGCACTAGTCCGGACGTCGCTGAACAAACACGTGTCTGAAAGGGCCCTCCCCGTCGTAACTCGAGAATATACCCCAGGTTCCGGCCGCAACTCCAGAAAAATCATGAGCCTTCCTCCTCACCGCGAGATGAGGCCCAATTCCCCTGAACTGCGTGCAGAGCAATTCTGTGTTCCACATCAAACGTGAAAGGAGCCTTGATTTCCTTGATGGCACTCCAGAGAAACCCCAAGATCACTGTCTCAAGTCTAGAGGGATCCTGAGGTCACTGTAGCAACACTAAAGGGCTCCGTGGACCCCAAATCAACTCGAGATGAGAGCTTCGTCCCTGGCTTCGACTCAAGAGGAATAACAACTTTCCACAAGCACCTCAAGAGGAGGCTTCTCTCAGCTACAGGTATGTGAGAGGGACCCTGAGTTTGTGGCCTCAAGTGGAATGGACACCGAGATGCTCTAACTCGAATTAAGGCCGGATATCCCTGCAGTGAATTGAATGCAGGTTCGTCTTGCATCTCCCAAGACGAAGGGTTGTCTGAATCCCCTGTGGAGACCACCGAGAAAGACCTCGTTCTCCGCCTCATCGAGACCGGAGGCCTCACATCCTTTGCAAACTGGAGAGGTCCGCGGAGATCAATGCTTCCAAAGGAGACGATGCCTGACTCCTCTTGAAAATGGATAGGAGTCCCAGGATCCCTGTGGCACGTGGAAAGGGACCCTGGGTCTCCCGCCTCACGTGGAGACGCGTCCCAATTGCCATGCCAAGACTCGAGGAGAATCCCGAGGTGTCCCTCGCACCTTGGCAGGAGTCCTGACGTCGCTGAACAAACACGTGTCTGGAAGGGCCCTCCCCGTCATAACTCGAGAATATACACCAGTTTCGGGCCGCAACTCAGGAAAAACCATGAGATTTCCCCCTCGCCGCGTGTTGAGGCCCGATTCCCCTGCACTGCATGCAGAGCAATTCCGTGTTCCACATCAAACGTGAAAGGAGCCTTGATTTCCTTGATGGCACTCCAGAGAAAACCCAAGATCACTGTCTCAAGTCTAGAGGGATCCTGAGGTCACTGTAGCAACACGAAAGGGCTCCATGGACCCCAAATCAACTCGAGATGAGAGCTTCGTCCCTGGCTTCGACTCAAGAGGAATAACAACTTTCCACAAGCACCTCAAGAGGAGGGTGCTCTCAGCTACAGGTATGTGAGAGGGTCCCTGAGTTTGTGGCCTCAAGTGGAATGGACACCGAGATGCTCTGACTCGAAGTAAGGCCGGATATCCCTGCAGTGAATTGAATGCAGGCTCGTCTTGCATCTCCCAAGACGAAGGGATGACTGAATCCCCTGTGGAGACCACAGAGAAAGACCTAGTTCTCCACCTCATTGCGGCCAGAGGCCTCACATCCTTTGAAAACTCGAGAGGAATGCGGAGATCAATGCTTCGAAAGGAGACGATGCCTGACTCCTCTTGAAAATGGATAGGAGTAACAGGATCCCTGTGGCACGTGGAAAAATACTCTGCTTCTCCCTCCTCACGTGGAGACGTGTCCCAATTGCCATGCCAAGACTCGAGGAGAATCCCGAGTTGTCCCTCGCACCTAGGCAGGAGTCCTGACGTCACTGAACAAACACGTGTCTGGAAGGGCCCTCCCCGTCGTAACTCGAGAATATACCCCAGGTTCCTGCCGCAACTCCAGAAAAATCATGAGCCTTCCCCCTCGCCGCGAGATGAGGCCCGATTCCCCTGCACTGCGTGCAGAGGAATTCTGTGTTCCACATCAAAAGTGAAAGGAGCCTTGATTTCCTTGATGGCTCTCTAGAGAATCCCCAAGATCACTGTCTCAAGTCTAGAGGGATCCTGAGGTCACTGTAGCAACACGAAAGGGCTCTGTGGACCCCAAATCAACTCGAGATGAGAGCTTAGTCCCTGGCTTCGACTCAAGAGGAATACCAACTTTCCACAAGCACCTCAAGAGAAGGCTTCTTTCAGCAACAGGTATGTGAGAGGGTCCCTGAGTTCGTGGCCTCAGGCGGAATGGACACCGAGATGCTCTGACTCGAAGTAAGGCCGGATATCCCTGCAGTGAATTGAATGAAGTCTCGTCTTGCATCTCCAAAGACGAAGGGATGTCTGAATCCCCTGTGGAGACCACAGAGAAAGACCTAGTTCTCCCTCTCATGGCGAACGGAGGCATCATATCTTTGAAAACTCGAGAGGTCCGCGGAGATCAATGCTTCCTAAGGAGACGATGCCTGACTCCTCTTGAAAATGGACAGGAGTCCAAGAAACACTGTGGCACGTGGAACGGGACCCTGGGTCTCCCGCCTCACGTGGAGACTTGTCCTAATTGCCATGCCAAGACTCGAGGAGAATCCCGAGGTGTTCCTCGCACCTAGGCACTAGTCCTGACGTCGCTGAACAAACACTTGTCTGGAAGGGCCCTTCCCGTCGTAACTCAAGAATATACCCCAGGTTCCGGCCGCAACTCGAGAAAAACCATGAGACTTCCCCCTCGCCTTGAGATGTGGCCCGATTCTCCTGCACTGCGTGCAGACCAATTCCGTGTTCCACATCAAACGTGAAAGGATTCTTGATTTCCTTGATGGCACTCCAAAGAAAAGCCAAGATCACTGTCTCAAGTCTAGAGGGATCCTGAGGTCACTGTAGCAACACGAAAGGGCTCCGTGGACCCCAAATCAACTCGAGATGAGAGCTTCGTCCCTGGCTTCGACTCAAGAGGAATATCAACTTTCCAAAAGCTCCTCAAGAGGAGGTTTCTCTCAGCTACAGGTATGTGAGAGGGACCCTGAGTTTGTGGCCTCAAGTGGAATGGACACCGAGATGCTCTGACTCAATGTAAGGCCGGATATCCCTGCAGTGAATTGAATGCAGGCTCGTCGTGGATCTCCCAAGATGAAGGGATGTCTGAATCCCCTGTGGAGACCACAGACAAAGACCTAGATCTCCGCCTCATCGCGACCATAGGCCTCACATACTTTGAAAACTCGAGAGGTCCGCGGAGATCAATGCTTCCTAAGGAGACGATGCCTGACTCCTCTTGAAAATGGATAGGAGTCCCAGAATCCCTGTGGCACGTGGAAAGGGACCCTGGGTCTTGCGCCTCACTGGAGACGCGTCCCAATTGCCATGCCAAGGCTCAAGGAGAATCCCGAGGTGTCCGTCGCAGCTAGGCAGGAGTCCTGACGTCGCTGAACAAACACGTGTCTGGAAGGGCCCTCCCCATCGTAACTCGAGAATATACCCCAGGTTCGGGCTGCAACTCGAGGAAAACCATGAGCCTTCCCAGTCGCCGCAAGATGAAGCCCGATTCCCCTGCACTGCGTGCAGAGAAATTCCGTGTTCCACATCAAACGTGAAAGGAGCCTTGATTTCCTTGATGGCACTCCAGAGAAAACCCAAGATCACTGTCTAAAGTCTAGAGGGATCCTGAGGTCACTGGAGCAACACGAATGGGGTCCGTGGACCCCAAATCAACTCGAGATGAGAGCTTAGTCCCTGGCTTCTACTCAAGAGGAACACCAACTTTCCACAAGCACCTCAAGAGGAGGCTTCTCTCAGCTACAGGTATGTGAGAGGGACCCTGAGTTTGTGGCCTCAAGTGGAATGGACAGCGAGATGCTCTGAATCGAAGTAAGGCCGAATATCCCTGCAGTGAATTGAATGCAGGCTCGTCTTGCATCTCCCAAGACGAAGGTTTGTCTGAATCCACTGTGGAGGCCAGAGAGAAAGACCTAGTCCTCCGCCTCATCAAGTTCGGAGGCCTCACATCCTTTGAAAACTCGAGATGTCCGCGGAGATCAATGCTTCCAAAGGAGACGATGCCTGACTCCTCTTGAAAATGGATAGGAGTCCCAGGATCCCTGTGGCACGTGGAAAGGGACCCTGGGTCTCCCGCCTCACGTGGAGATGCGACCCAGTTGCCATGCCAAGACTCGAGGAGAATCCCGAGGTGTCCCTCGCACCTAGGCAGGAGTCCTGACGTCGCTGAACAAACACGTGTCTGGAAGGGCCCTCCCCGTCGTAACTCAAGAATATACCCCAGTTTCCGGCCGCAACTCGATAAAAACCATGAGACTTCGCCCTCGCCGTGAGATGAGGCCCGATTCCCCTGCACTGCGTGCAGAGCAATTCCGTGTTCCACATCAGACGTGAAAGGAGCCTTGATTTCCTTGATGCCACTCCAGAGAAAACCCAAAGTCACTGTCTCAAGTCTAGAGGGATCCTGAGGTCACTGGAGCAACACGAAAGGGCTCCGTGGACCCCAAATCAACTCGAGATGAGAGCTTAGTCCCTGGCTTCGCCTCAAGGGGAATACCAACTTTCCACAAGCACCTCAAGAGGAGGCTTCTCTCAGCTACAGGTATGTCAGAGGGACCCTGAGTTTGTGGCCTCAAGTGGAATGGACACCGAGATGCTCTGACTCGAAGTAAGGCCGGATATCCCTGCAGTGAATTGAATGCAGGCTCGTCTTGCATCTCCCAAGACGAAGGGATGTCTGAATCCCCTGTGGAGACCACAGAGAAAGAACTAGTTCTCCACCTATCGCGACCGGAGGCCTCACATCCTTTGAAAACTCGAGAGGTCCGCGGAGATCAATGCTTCCAAAGGAGCCGATGCCTGATTCCTCTTGAAAATGGAAAGGAGTCCCAGGATCCCTTTGGCAAGTGGAAAGGGACACTGGGTCTCCCGCCTCACGTGTAGACGCGTCCCAATTGCCATGTCAAGACTCTAGGAGAATCCCGAGGTATCCCTCACGCCAAGGCAGGGGTCTTGACGTCGCTGAACAAACACGTGTATGGAAGGGCCTTTCCAATCGTAACTCTAGACTATACCCAAGGTTCCGGCCGCAACTCGAGAAGAACCATGAGACTTCCCCCTCGCCACGAGATGAGGCCCGATTCCCGTGCACTGCGTGCAGAGCATTTCCGTGTTCCACATCAAACGTTAAAGGAGCCTTGATTTCCCTGACGCCACTCCAGAGAAAACCAAAGATCACTGTCTCAAGTCTAGAGGGATCCTGAGGTCACTGTAGCAACACGAAAGGGCTCCGTGGAACCCAAATCAACTCGAGATGAGAGCTTAGTCCCTGGCTTCGACTCAAGAGGAATACCAACTTTCCACAAGCACCTCAAGAGGAGGCTTCTCTCAGCTACAGGTATGTGAGAGGGACCCTGAGTTTGTGGCCTCAAGTGGCATGGACACCGAGATGCTCTGACTCGAAGTAAGGCCGGATATCCCTGCAGTGAATTGAATGCAGACTCGTCTTGCCTCTCCCAAGATGATGTTATGTCTGAACCCCTGTGGAGACCACATAGAAAGACCTAGTTCTCGACCTCATCGCGACCGGAGGCCTCACATCCTTTGAAAACTCGAGAGGTCTGCGGAGGTCAATGCTTCCAAAGGAGACGATGCCTGACTCCTCTTGAAAATGGATAGGAGTCCCAGGATCCCTGTGGCACGTGGAAAGGGACCCTGGGTCTCCCGCTTCACGTGGAGACGCGTCCCAATTGCCATGCCAAGACTCGAGGAGGATCCCGAGGTGTCCCTCGCACCTAGGCAGGAGTCCTGACGTCGCTGAACAAACACGTGTCCGGAAGGGCCCTCCCTGTCGTAACTCGAGAATATAACCCAGGTTCCGGCCGCAACTCAAGAAAAACGATGAGACTTCCCCCTCGCTGCGAGATGAGGCCCGATTCCCCTGCACTGCGTGCAGACCAATTCCGTGTTCCACATCAAACGTGAAAGGAGCCTTGATTTCCTTGATGGCACTCCAGAGAAAACCCAAAGTCACTGTCTCAATCTAGAGGAATCCTGAGGCCACGGTAGCAGCATGAAAGGGCTCCGTGGACCCCAAATCAACTCGAGATGAGAGCTTAGTCCCTGGGTTCGACTTAAGAGGAATACCAACTTTCCACAAGCACCTCAAAAGGAGGCTTCTCTCAGCTACAGGTATGTGAGAGGGACCCTGAGTTTGTGGCCTCAAGTGGAATGGACACCGAGATGCTCTGACTCGAAGTAATCCCGGATATCCCTGCAGTGAATTGAATGCAGGCTCGTCTTGCATCTCCCAAGACGAAGGGTTGTCTGAATCCGCTGTGGAGACCACAGAGAAAGACCTAGTCCTCCGCCTCAACACGAACGGAGGCCTCACATCCTTTGAAAATTCGAGAGGACCGCGGAGATCAATGCTTCCAAAGGAGACGATGCCTGACTCCTCTTGAAAATGGATAGGAGTCCCAGGATCCCTGTGGCACGTGGAAAGGGACCCTGGGTCTCCCGCCTCACGTGGAGACGCTTCCCCATTGCCATGCCAAGACTCGAGGAGAATCCCGAGGTGTCCCTCGCACCTAGGCAGGAGTCCTGACGTCGCTGAACAAACACGTGTCTGGAAGGGCCCTCCCCGTCGTAACTCGAGAATATACCCCAGGTTCCGGCCGCAACTCGAGAAAAACCATGAGATTTCCCCCTTGCCGCGAGTTGAGGTCCGATTCCCCTGCACTGAATGCAGAGCAATTCCGTGTTCCACATCAAACGTGAAAGGAGCCTTGATTTCTTGATGGCACTCCAGAGAAAACCCAAGATCACTGTCTCAAGTCTAGAGGGATCCTGAGGTCACTGGAGCAACACGAAAGAGCTCCGTGGACCCCAAATCAACTCGAGATGAGAGCTTAGTCCCTGGCTTCGACTCAAGAGGAATACCAACTTTCCACAAGCACCTCAAGAAGAGGCTTCTCTCAGCAACAGGTATGTGAGAGGGACCCTGAGTTTTTGGCCTCAAGTGGAATGGACACCGAGATGCTCTGACTCAAAGTAAGGCCGGATATCCCTGCAGTGAATTGAATGCAGGCTCGTCTTGCATCTCCCAAGACGAAGGGATGTCTGAATCCCCTGTGGAGACCACAGAGAAAGACCGAGTCCTCCGCCTCAACGCGACCGGAGGCCTCACATCCTTTGAAAACTCGAGAGGTCTGGGGAGATCAATGCTTCCAAAGGAGACGATGCCTCACTCCTCTTGAAAATGGATAGGAGTCCCAGGATCCCTGTGGCACGTGGAAAGGGACACTGGGTCTCCCGCCTCACGTGGAGACGCGTCCCAATTGCCATGCCGAGACTCGAGGAGAATCCCGAGGTGTCCCTCGCATCTAGGCAGTAGTCCTGACGTCGCTGAACAAACACGTGTCTGGAAGGGCCCTCCCCGTCGTAACTCGAGAATATACCCCAGGTTCCGTCCGCAACTCGAGAAAAACCATGAGACTTCCCCCTCGCCGCGAGATGAGGCCCGATTCCCCTGCACTGCGTCCAGAGCAATTCTGTGTTCAACATCAAACGTGAAAGGAGCCTTGATTTCCTTGATGACACTCCAGAGAAAACCCAAGAACACTGTCTCAAGTCTAGAGGGATAATCAGGTCACTGGAGCAACACGAAAGGGCTCCGTGGACCCCAAATCAACTCGAGATGAGAGCTTAGTCCCTGGCTTCGACTCAAGAGGAATACCAACTTTCCACAAGCACCTGAAGAGGAGGCTTCTCTCAGCTATGGGTATGTGAGAGGGACACTGAGTTTGTGGCCTCAAGTGGAATGGACACCGAGATGCTCTGACTCGAAGTAAGGCCGGATATCCCTGTAGTGAATTGAATGCAGGCTCGTCTTGCATCTCCCAAGACGAAGGGATGTCTGAATCCCCTGTGGAGACCACAGAGAAAGACCTAGTCCTCCGCCTCAACGCGACCGGAGGCGTCACATCCTTTGAAAACTCGAGAGGTCCACGGAGATCAATGCTTCCAAAGGAGACGATGCCTGACTCCTCTTGAAAATGGATAGGAGTCCCAGGATCCCTGTGGCACGTGGAAAGGGACCCTGGGTCTCCCGCCTCACGTGGAGACGCGTCCCAATTGCCATGCCAAGACTCGAGGAGAATCCCGAGGTGTCCCTTGCACCTAGGCAGGAGTCCTGACGTCGCTGAACAAACACGTGTCTGGAAGGGCCCTCCCCGTCGTAACTCGAGAATATACCCCAGGTTCCGGCCGCAACTCGAGAAAAACCATGAGACTTCCCCCTCGCCGCTGGATGAGGCCCGATTCCCCTGCACTGCGTGCAGAGCAATTCCGTGTTCCACTTCAAACGTGAAAGGAGCCTTGATTTCCTTGATGGCACTCCAGAGAAAACCCAAGATCACTGTCTCAAGTCTAGAGGGATCCTGAGGTCACTGGAGCAACACGAAAGGGCTCCGTGGACACCAAATCAACTCGAGATGAGAGCTTAGTCCCTGGCTTCGACTCAAGAGGAATACCAACTTTCCACAAGCTCCTGAAGAGGAGGCTTCTCTCAGCTATGGGTATGTGAGAGGGACACTGAGTTTGTGGCCTCAAGTGGAATGGACACCGAGATGCTCTGACTCGAAGTAAGGCCGGATATCCCTGTAGTGAATTGAATGCAGGCTCGTCTTGCATCTCCCAAGACGAAGGGATGTCTGAATCCCCTGTGGAGACCACAGAGAAAGACCTAGTCCTCCGCCTCAACGCGACCGGAGGCGTCACATCCTTTGAAAACTCGAGAGGTCCACGGAGATCAATGCTTCCAAAGGAGACGATGCCTGACTCCTCTTGAAAATGGATAGGAGTCCCAGGATCCCTGTGGCACGTGGAAAGGGACCCTGGGTCTCCCGCCTCACGTGGAGACGCGTCCCAATTGCCATGCCAAGACTCGAGGAGAATCCCGAGGTGTCCCTTGCACCTAGGCAGGAGTCCTGACGTCGCTGAACAAACACGTGTCTGGAAGGGCCCTCCCCGTCGTAACTCGAGAATATACCCCAGGTTCCGGCCGCAACTCGAGAAAAACCATGAGACTTCCCCCTCGCCGCTGGATGAGGCCCGATTCCCCTGCACTGCGTGCAGAGCAATTCCGTGTTCCACTTCAAACGTGAAAGGAGCCTTGATTTCCTTGATGGCACTCCAGAGAAAACCCAAGATCACTGTCTCAAGTCTAGAGGGATCCTGAGGTCACTGGAGCAACACGAAAGGGCTCCGTGGACACCAAATCAACTCGAGATGAGAGCTTAGTCCCTGGCTTCGACTCAAGAGGAATACCAACTTTCCACAAGCACCTCAAGAGGAGGCTACTCTCAGCTAATGGTATGTGAGAGGGACCCTGAGTTTGTCGCCTCAAGTGGAATGGACACCGAGATGCTCTGACTCGAAGTAAGGCCAGATATCCCTGCAGTGATTTGAATGCAGGCTCGTCTTGCATCTCCCAAGACGAAGGGTTGTCTGAATCCCCTGTGGAGACCACAGAGAAAGACCTAGTCCTCCACCTCAACGCAACCGGAGGCCTCATATCCTTTGAAAACTCGAGAGGACCACGGAGATAAATACTTCCGAAGGAGAGGATGCCTGAAGCCTCTTAAAAATGGATAGGAGTCCCAGGATCCCTGTGGCACGTGGAAAGGGACCCTGGGTCTCCCGCCTCACGTGGAGACGCGTCCCCATTGCCATGCCAAGACTCGAGGAGCATCCCGAGGTGTCCCTCGCACCTAGGCAGGTTTCCTGACGTCACTGAACAAACACGTGTCTGGAAGGGCCCTCCTCGTCGTAACTCGAGAATATACCCCAGGTTCCGGCCGCAACTCGAGAAAAACCATGAGACTTCCCCCTCGCCGCTGGATGAGGCCTGATTCCCCTGCACTGCGTGGAGAGCAATTCCGAGTTCCACATCAAACGTGAAAGGAGCCTTGATTTCCTTGATGGCACTCCAGAGAAAACCCAAGATCACTGTCTCAAGTCTAGAGGGATCCTGAGGTCATTGGAGGAACACGAAAGTTCTCCGTGGACCCCAAATCAACTCGAGATGAGAGCTTAGTCCCTGGCTTCGACTCAAGAGGAATACCAACTTTCCACAAGCACCTCAAGAGGAGGCTTCTCTCAGCTACAGGTATGTGAGAGGGACCCTGAGTTTGTGGCATCAAGTGTAATGGACACCGAAATGCTCTGACTCGAAGTAAGGCCGGATATCCCTGCAGTGAATTGAATGCAGTCTCGTCTTGCATCTCCAAAGACGAAGGGATGTCTGAATCCGCTATGGAGACCACAGAGAAAGACCTAGTCCTCCGCCTCATCGCGACCGGAGGCCTCACATCCTTTGAAAACTCGAGACGTCCGCGGAGATCAATGCTTCCAAAGGAGACGACTCCTGACTCCTCTTGAAAATGGATAGGATTCCCAGGATCCTTGTGGCACGTGGAAAGGGACACTGGGTCTCCCGCCTCACGAGGGGACGCGTCCAAATTGCCATGCCAATACTCGAGGAGAATCCCGAGGTGTCCCTCGCACCTAGGCAGGAGTCCTCACGTCGCTGAACAAACCTGTGTCTGGAAGGGCCCTCCCCGTCCTAACTCGAGAATATACCCCAGGTTCCGGCCGCAACTCGAGAAAAACCATGAGACTTCCCCCTCGCCCCTGGATGAGGCCCGATTCCCCTGCACTGCGTGCAGAGCAATTCCG
Organism: Dama dama; assembly: GCF_033118175.1. Classification (NCBI taxonomy): domain Eukaryota; kingdom Metazoa; phylum Chordata; class Mammalia; order Artiodactyla; family Cervidae; genus Dama; species Dama dama. Next base: position 3,568,521 of record NC_083697.1, on the reverse strand, counting down.
TGTTCCACATCAAACGTGAAAGGAGCCTTGATTTCCTTGATGGCACTCCAGAGAAAACCCAAGATCACTGTCTCAAGTCTAGAGGGATCCTGAGGTCACTGGAGCAACACGAAAGGGCTATGTGGACCCCAAATCAACTCGAGATGAGAGATTAGTCCCTGGCGTCAACTCAAGAGGAATACGAACTTTCCACACGCACCACAAGAGGAGGCTTCTCTCAGCTACAGGTATGTGAGAGGGACCCTGAGTTTGTGGCCTCAAGTGGAATGGACACCAAGATGCTCTGACTCGAATTAAGGCCGGATATCCCTGCAGTGAATTGAATGCCGGCTCGTCTTGCATCTCCCAAGACGAAGGGATGTCTGAATCCCCTGTGGAGACCACAGAGAAAGACCTAGTCCTCCGCGTCATCATGACCGGAGGCCTCACATCCGTTGAAAACTCGAGAGGTCTGCAGAGATCAATGCTTCCAATGGAGACGATGCCTGAATCCTCTTGAAAATGGATAGGAGTCCCAGGATCCCTGTGGCACGTGGAAAGGGACCCTGGGTCTCCCGCCTCACGTGGAGACGCGTCCAAATTGCCATGGCAAGACTCGTGGAGAATCCCGAGGTGTCCCTCACACCTAGGCAGGAGTCCTGACGGCGCTGAACAAACACGTGTCTGGAAGGGCCCTCCCCGTCGTAACTCAAGAGTATACACCAGGTTCCGGACGCAACTCGAGAAAAACCATGAGATGTCCCCCTTGCCGCGAGTTGAGGCCCGATTCCCCTGCACTGAATGCAAAACAATTCCGTGTTCCACATCAGACGTGAAAGGAGCCTTGATTTCCTTGATTGCACTCCAGAGAAAACCCAAGATCACTGTCTCAAGTCTAGAGGGATCCTGAAGTCACTGGACCAACAGGAAAGGGCTTCGTGGACCCCAAATCAACTCGAGATGAGAGCTTAGACCCTGGCTTAGACTCAAGAGGAATACCAACTTTCCACAAGGACCTCAAGAGGAGGTTTCTCTCAGCTACAGGTATATTTGAGGGACCCTGATTTTGTGGCCTCAAGTGGAATGGACACCGAGATGCTCTGACTCGAAGTAAGGCCGGATATCCCTGCAGTGAATTGAATGCAGGCTCGTCTTGCATCTCCCAAGACGAAGGGTTGTCTGAATCCCCTGTGGAGACCACAGAGAAAGACCTAGTTCTCCGCCTCATAGCGACCGGGGGCCTCACATCCTTTGAAATTTCGAGAGGTCCGCGGAGATCAATGCTTCCAAAGGAGACGATGCCTGACTCCTCTTGAAAATGGATAGGAGTCCCCGGATCCCTGTGGCACGTGGAAAGGGACACTGGGTCTCCCGCCTCACGTGGAGACGCGTCCAAATTGCCATGCCAAGACTCGTGGAGAATCCCGAGGTGTCCCTCGCACCTAGGCAGGAGTCCTGACGTCGCTGAACAAACACGTGTCTGGGAGGGCCCTCCCCGTCGTAACTCGAGAATATACCCCAGGTTCCGGCCGCAACTCGAGAAAAACCATGAGATTTCCCCCTTGCCGCGAGTTGAGGCCCGATTCCCCTGCACTGAATGCAGAGCAATTCCGTGTTCCACATCAAACGTGAAAGGAGCCTTGATTTCCTTGATGGCACTCCAGAGAATTCCCAAGATCACTGTCTCAAGTCTAGAGGGATCCTGAGGTCACTGGAGCAACACGAAAGGGCTCCGTGGACCCCAAATCAACTCGAGATGAGAGCTTAGTCCCTGGCTTCGACTCAAGAGGAATACCAACTTTTCACAAGCACCTCAAGAGGAGGCTTCTCTCAGCTACAGGTATGTGAGAGGGACCCTGAGTTTGTGGCCTCAAGTGGAATGGACACCGAGATGCTCTGACTCGAAGTAAGGCCGGATATCCCAACAGTGAATTGAATGCAGACTCGTCTTGCATCTCCCAAGAGGAAGAGATGTCTGAATCCCCTGTGGAGACCAAAGAGAAAGACCTAGTACTCCGCCTCATCGCGACCGGAGGCCTCACATCCTTTGAAAACTCGAGAGGTCTGCGGAGATCAATGCTTCCAAAAGAGACGATGCCAGAATCTTCTTGAAAATGGATAGGAGTCCCAGGATCCCTGTGGCACGTGGAAAGGGACCCTGGGTCTCCCGCCTCACGTGGAGACGCGTCCCAATTGCTATGCCAAGACTAGAGGAGAATCCCGAGGTGTCCCTCGCCCCTAGGCAGGAGTCCTGACGTCGCTGAACAAACACGTGTCTGGAAGGGCCCTCCCCATCGTAACTCGAGAATATACCCCAGGTTCCGGCCGCAACTCGAGAAAAACCATGAAATTTCCCCCTCGCCGCGAGTTGAGGCCCTATTCCCCTGGACTGCGTGCAGAGCAATTCCGTGTTCCACATCAAACGTGAAAGGAGCCTTGATTTCCTTGATGGCACTCCAGAGAAAACCCAAGATCACTGTCTCAAGTCTAGAGGGATCCTGAAGTCACTGGACCAACAGGAAAGGGCTTCGTGGACCCCAAATCAACTCGAGATGAGAGCTTAGACCCTGGCTTAGACTCAAGAGGAATACCAACTTTCCACAAGGCCCTCAAGAGGAGGTTTCTCTCAGCTACACGTATATTTGAGGGACCCTGATTTTGTGGCCTCAAGTGGAATGGACACCGAGATGCTCTGACTCGAAGTAAGGCCGGATATCCCTGCAGTGAATTGAATGCAGGCTCGTCTTGCATCTCCCAAGACGAAGGGATGTCTGAATACCCTTTGGAGACCACAGAGAAAGACCTAATTCTCCGCCTCATAGCGACCGGGGGTCTCACATCCTTTGAAAATTCGAGAGGACCGCGGAGATCAATGCTTCCAAAGGAGACGATGCCTGACTCCTCTTGAAAATGGATAGGAGTCCCAGGATCCCTGTGGCACGTGGAAAGGGACCCTGGGTCTCCCGCCTCACGTGGAGACGCTTCCCCATTGCCATGCCAAGACTCGAGGAGAATCCCGAGGTGTCCCTCGCACCTAGGCAGGAGTCCTGACGTCGCTGAACAAACACGTGTCTGGAAGGGCCCTCCCCGTCGTAACTCGAGAATATACCCCAGGTTCCGGCCGCAACTCGAGAAAAACCATGAGATTTCCCCCTTGCCGCGAGTTGAGGTCCGATTCCCCTGCACTGAATGCAGAGCAATTCCGTGTTCCACATCAAACGTGAAAGGAGCCTTGATTTCTTGATGGCACTCCAGAGAAAACCCAAGATCACTGTCTCAAGTCTAGAGGGATCCTGAGGTCACTGGAGCAACACGAAAGAGCTCCGTGGACCCCAAATCAACTCGAGATGAGAGCTTAGTCCCTGGCTTCGACTCAAGAGGAATACCAACTTTCCACAAGCACCTCAAGAAGAGGCTTCTCTCAGCAACAGGTATGTGAGAGGGACCCTGAGTTTTTGGCCTCAAGTGGAATGGACACCGAGATGCTCTGACTCAAAGTAAGGCCGGATATCCCTGCAGTGAATTGAATGCAGGCTCGTCTTGCATCTCCCAAGACGAAGGGATGTCTGAATCCCCTGTGGAGACCACAGAGAAAGACCGAGTCCTCCGCCTCAACGCGACCGGAGGCCTCACATCCTTTGAAAACTCGAGAGGTCTGGGGAGATCAATGCTTCCAAAGGAGACGATGCCTCACTCCTCTTGAAAATGGATAGGAGTCCCAGGATCCCTGTGGCACGTGGAAAGGGACACTGGGTCTCCCGCCTCACGTGGAGACGCGTCCCAATTGCCATGCCGAGACTCGAGGAGAATCCCGAGGTGTCCCTCGCATCTAGGCAGTAGTCCTGACGTCGCTGAACAAACACGTGTCTGGAAGGGCCCTCCCCGTCGTAACTCGAGAATATACCCCAGGTTCCGTCCGCAACTCGAGAAAAACCATGAGACTTCCCCCTCGCCGCGAGATGAGGCCCGATTCCCCTGCACTGCGTCCAGAGCAATTCTGTGTTCAACATCAAACGTGAAAGGAGCCTTGATTTCCTTGATGACACTCCAGAGAAAACCCAAGAACACTGTCTCAAGTCTAGAGGGATAATCAGGTCACTGGAGCAACACGAAAGGGCTCCGTGGACCCCAAATCAACTCGAGATGAGAGCTTAGTCCCTGGCTTCGACTCAAGAGCAATACCAACTTTCCACAAGCACCTGAAGAGGAGGCTTCTCTCAGCTATGGGTATGTGAGAGGGACACTGAGTTTGTGGCCTCAAGTGGAATGGACACCGAGATGCTCTGACTCGAAGTAAGGCCGGATATCCCTGTAGTGAATTGAATGCAGGCTCGTCTTGCATCTCCCAAGACGAAGGGATGTCTGAATCCCCTGTGGAGACCACAGAGAAAGACCTAGTCCTCCGCCTCAACGCGACCGGAGGCGTCACATCCTTTGAAAACTCGAGAGGTCCACGGAGATCAATGCTTCCAAAGGAGACGATGCCTGACTCCTCTTGAAAATGGATAGGAGTCCCAGGATCCCTGTGGCACGTGGAAAGGGACCCTGGGTCTCCCGCCTCACGTGGAGACGCGTCCCAATTGCCATGCCAAGACTCGAGGAGAATCCCGAGGTGTCCCTTGCACCTAGGCAGTAGTCCTGACGTCGCTGAACAAACACGTGTCTGGAAGGGCCCTCCCCGTCGTAACTCGAGAATATACCCCAGGTTCCGGCCGCAACTCGAGAAAAACCATGAGACTTCCACCTCGCCGCTGGATGAGGCCCGATTCCCCTGCACTGCGTGCAGAGCAATTCCGTGTTCCACTTCAAACGTGAAAGGAGCCTTGATTTCCTTGATGGCACTCCAGAGAAAACCCAAGATCACTGTCTCAAGTCTAGAGGGATCCTGAGGTCACTGGAGCAACACGAAAGGGCTCCGTGGACACCAAATCAACTCGAGATGAGAGCTTAGTCCCTGGCTTCGACTCAAGAGGAATACCAACTTTCCACAAGCACCTCAAGAGGAGGCTACTCTCAGCTAATTGTATGTGAGAGGGACCCTGAGTTTGTCGCCTCAAGTGGAATGGACACCGAGATGCTCTGACTCGAAGTAAGGCCAGATATCCCTGCAGTGATTTGAATGCAGGCTCGTCTTGCATCTCCCAAGACGAAGGGTTGTCTGAATCCCCTGTGGAGACCACAGAGAAAGACCTAGTCCTCCACCTCAACGCAACCGGAGGCCTCATATCCTTTGAAAACTCGAGAGGACCACGGAGATAAATACTTCCGAAGGAGACGATGCCTGAAGCCTCTTAAAAATGGATAGGAGTCCCAGGATCCCTGTGGCACGTGGAAAGGGACCCTGGGTCTCCCGCCTCACGTGGAGACGCGTCCCCATTGCCATGCCAAGACTCGAGGAGCATCCCGAGGTGTCCCTCGCACCTAGGCAGGTTTCCTGACGTCACTGAACAAACACGTGTCTGGAAGGGCCCTCCTCGTCGTAACTCGAGAATATACCCCAGGTTCCGGCCGCAACTCGAGAAAAACCATGAGACTTCCCCCTCGCCGCTGGATGAGGCCTGATTCCCCTGCACTGCGTGGAGAGCAATTCCGAGTTCCACATCAAACGTGAAAGGAGCCTTGATTTCCTTGATGGCACTCCAGAGAAAACCCAAGATCACTGTCTCAAGTCTAGAGGGATCCTGAGGTCATTGGACGAACACGAAAGTTCTCCGTGGACCCCAAATCAACTCGAGATGAGAGCTTAGTCCCTGGCTTCGACTCAAGAGGAATACCAACTTTCCACAAGTACCTCAAGAGGAGGCTTCTCTCAGCTACAGGTATGTGAGAGGGACCCTGAGTTTGTGGCATCAAGTGAAATGGACACCGAAATGCTCTGACTCGAAGTAAGGCCGGATATCCCTGCAGTGAATTGAATGCAGTCTCGTCTTGCATCTCCAAAGACGAAGGGATGTCTGAATCCGCTATGGAGACCACAGAGAAAGACCTAGTCCTCCGCCTCATCGCGACCGGAGGCCTCACATCCTTTGAAAACTCGAGACGTCCGCGGAGATCAATGCTTCCAAAGGAGACGACTCCTGACTCCTCTTGAAAATGGATAGGATTCCCAGGATCCTTGTGGCACGTGGAAAGGGACACTGGGTCTCCCGCCTCACGAGGGGTCGCGTCCAAATTGCCATGCCAATACTCGAGGAGAATCCCGAGGTGTCCCTCGCACCTAGGCAGGAGTCCTCACGTCGCTGAACAAACCTGTGTCTGCAAGGGCCCTCCCCGTCCTAACTCGAGAATATACCCCAGGTTCCGGCCGCAACTCGAGAAAAACCATGAGACTTCCCCCTCGCCCCTGGATGAGGCCCGATTCCCCTGCACTGCGTGCAGAGCAATTCCGTGTTCCACATCAAACGTGAAAGGAGCCTTGATTTCCTTGATGGCACTCCAGAGAAAACCCAAGATCACTGTCTCAAGTCTAGAGGGATCCTGAGGTCACTGGAGCAACACGAAAGGGCTATGTGGACCCCAAATCAACTCGAGATGAGAGATTAGTCCCTGGCTTCAACTCAAGAGGAATACGAACTTTCCACACGCACCACAAGAGGAGGCTTCTCTCAGCTACAGGTATGTGAGAGGGACCCTGAGTTTGTGGCCTCAAGTGGAATGGACACCAAGATGCTCTGACTCGAATTAAGGCCGGATATCCCTGCAGTGAATTGAATGCCGGCTCGTCTTGCATCTCCCAAGACGAAGGGATGTCTGAATCCCCTGTGGAGACCACAGAGAAAGACCTAGTCCTCCGCGTCATCGTGACCGGAGGCCTCACATCCGTTGAAAACTCGAGAGGTCTGCAGAGATCAATGCTTCCAAAGGTGACGATGCCTGACTCCACTTGAAAATGGATAGGAGTCCCAGGATCACTGTGGCACGTGGAAAGGGACACTAGGTCTCCCGCCTCACGTGGAGACGCGTCCCAATTGCCATGCCAAGACTCGAGGAGAATCCCGAGGTGTCCCTCGCACCTAGGCAGGAGTCCTGACGTCGCTGAACAAACACGTGTCTGGAAGGGCTCTCCCCGTCGTAACTCGAGAATATACCCCAGGTTCCGGCCGCAACTCGAGAAAAACCATGAGACTTCCCCATCGCCGCGAGATGAGGCCCGATTCCCCTGCCCTGCGTGCAGAGCAATTCCGTATTCCACATCAAAAATGAAAGGAGCCTTGATTTCCTTGATGGCACTCCAGAGAAAACCCAAGATCACTGTCTCAAGTCTAGAGGGATCCTGAGGTCACTGGAGCAACACGAAAGGGCTCCGTGGACCCCAAATCAACTCGAGATGAGAGCTTAGTCCCTTGCTTCAAATCGAGAGGAATACCAACTTTCCACAAGCACCTCAAGAGGAGGCTACTCTCAGCTAATGGTATGTGAGAGGGACCCTGAGTTTGTCGCCTCAAGTGGAATGGACACCGAGATGCTCTGACTCGAAGTAAGGCCGGATATCCCTGCAGTGAATTGAATGCAGGCTCGTCTTGCATCTCCCAAGACGAAAGGATGTCTGAATCTCCTGTGCAGAACACAGAGAAAGACCTAGTCCTCCGCCTCAATGCGACCGGAGGCCTCACATCCTTGGAAAACTCGAGAGGTCCACGGAGATCAATGCTTCCAAAGGAGACGATGCCTGACTCCTCTTGAAAATGGATAGGAGTCCCAGGATCCCTGTGGCACGTGGAAAGGGACCCTGGGTCTCCCGCCTCACGTGGAGACACGTCCCAATTGCCATGCCAAGACTCGAGGAGAATCCCGAGGTGTCCCTCGCACCTAGGCAGGAGTCCTGACGTCGCTGAACAAACACGTGTCTGGAAGGGCCCTCCCCCTCGTAACTCGAGAATATACCCCAGGTTCCGGCCGCAACTCGAGAAAAACCATGAGACTTCCCCCTCGCCGCGAGATGAGGCCCGATTCCCCTGGGCTGCGTGCAGAGGAATTCCGTGTTCCACTTCAAACGTGAAAGGAGCCTTGATTTCCTTGATGGCACTCCAGAGAAAACCCAAGATCACTGTCTCAAGTCTAGAGGGATCCTGAGGTCACCGGAGCAACACGAAAGGGCTCCGTGGACCCCAAATCAACTCGAGATGAGAGATTAGTCCCTGGGTTCGACTCAAGAGGAATACCAACTTTCCACAAGCCCCTCAAGAAGAGGCTTCTCTCAGCTACAGGTATGTGAGAGGGACCCTGAGTTTGTGTCCTCAAGTGTAATGGACACCGAGATGCTCTGACTCGAAGTAAGGCCGGATATCCCTGCAGTGAATTGAATGCAGGCTCATTTTGCATCTCCCAAGACGAAGGGATGTCTGAATCCCCTGTGCAGAACACAGCGAAAGACCTAGTCCTCCGCCTCAACCCGACCGGAGGCCTCACATCCTTTGAAAACTCGAGAGGTCTGCAGAGATCAATGCTTCCAAAGGAGACGATGCCTGACTCCTCTTGAAAATGGATAGGAGTCCCAGGATCACTGTGGCACGTGGAAAGGGACCCTGGGTCTCCCGCCTCACGTGGAGACGCGTCCCAATTGCCATGCCAAGACTCCAGGAGAATCCCGAGGTATCCCTCGCACCTAGGCAGCAGTCCGGATGTCGCTGAACAAACACGTGTCTGGAAGGGCCCTCCCCATCGTTACTCGAGAATATACCCCAGGTTTCGGCCGCAATTCGAGAAAAACCATGAGATTTCCCCCTCGCCGCGAGTTGAGGCCCGATTCCCCTGCACTGCGTGCAGAGCAATTCCGTGTTCCACATCAAACGTGAAAGGAGCCTTGATTTCCTTGATGGCACTCCAGAGAAAACCCAAGATCACTGTCTCAAGTCTAGAGGGATCCTGAGCTCACTGGAGCAACATGAAAGGGCTCCGTATAACCCAAATCAACTCGAGATGAGAGCTTAGTCCCTGGCTTCGACTCAAGAGGAATACCAACTTTCCACAAGCACCTCAAGAGGAGGCTTCTCACAGCTACAGGTATGTGAGAGGGACTCTGAGTTTGTGGCCTCAAGTGCAATGGACACCGAGATGCTCTGACTCGAAGTAAGGCCGGATATCCCTGCAGTGAATTGAATGCAAGCTCGTCTTGCATCTCCCAAGACGAAGGAATGTCTGAATCCCCTGTGGAGACCACAGAGAAAGACCTAGTCCTCCGCCTCATCGTGACCGGAGGCCTCACATCCTTTGAAAACTCGAGAGGTCTGCAGAGATAAATGCTTCCAACGGAGACGATGCCTGACTCCTCTTGAAAATGGATAGGAGTCCCAGGATCACTGTGGCACGTGGAAAGGGACACTGGGTCTCCCGCCTCACGTGGAGACGCGTCCCAATTGCCATGCCAAGACTCGAGGAGAATCCCGAGGTGTTCCTCGCACCTAGGCAGGAGTCCTGATGTCGCTGAACAAACACGTGTCTGGAAGGGCCCTCCCCGTCGTAACTCGAGAATATACCTCAGGTTCCGGCCGCAACTCGAGAAAAACCATGAGACTTCCCCATCGCCGCGAGATGAGGCCCGATTCCCCTGCCCTGCGTGCAGAGCAATTCCGTATTCCCCATCAAAAATGAAAGGAGCCTTGATTTCCTTGATGGCACTCCAGAGAAAACCCAAGATCACTGTCTCAAGTCTAGAGGGATCCTGAGGTCACTGGAGCAACACGAAAGGGCTCCGTGGACCCCAAATCAACTCGAGATGAGAGCTTAGTCCCTGGCTTAGAATCAAGAGGAATACCAACTTTCCACAAGCACCTCAAGAGGAGGCTTCTCTCAGCTACAGGTATGTCAGAGGGACCCTGAGTTTGTGGCCTCAAGTGGAATGGACACCGAGATGCTCTGACTCGAAGTAAGGCCGGATATCCCTGCAGTGAATTGAATGCAGGCTCGTCTTGCATTTCCCAAGACGAAGGGTTGTCTGAATCCCCTGTGGAGACCACAGAGAAAGACCTAATTCTCCGCCTCATAGCGACCGGGGGCCTCACATCCTTTGAAAACTGGAGAGGTCTGCAGAGATCAATGCTTCCAAAGGAGACGATGCCTGACTCCTCTTGAAAATGGATAGGAGTCCCAGGATCACTGTGGCACGTGGAAAGGGACCCTGGGTCTCCGGCCTCTCGTGGAGACGCATCCCAATTGCCATGCCAAGACTCGAGGAGAATCCCGAGGTGTCCCTCGCACCTAGGCAGGAGTCCTGACATCGCTGAACAAACACGTGTCTGGAAGGGCCCTCCCCGTCGTAACTCGAGAATATACCCCAGGTTCCGGCCGCAATTCGAGAAAAACCATGAGATTTCTTCCTCGCCGCGAGTTGAGGCCCGATTCCCCTGCACTGCGTGCAGAGCAATTCCGTGTTCCACATCAAACGTGAAAGGAGCCTTGATTTCCTTGATGGCACTCCAGAGAAAACCCAAGATCACTGTCTCAAGTCTAGAGGGATCCTGAGGTCACTGGAGCAACATGAAAGGGCTCCGTATAACCCAAATCAACTCATGATGAGAGCTTAGTCCCTGGCTTCGACTCAAGAGTAACACCAACTTTCCACAAGCACCTCAAGAGGAGTCTTCTCTCAGCTACAGGTATGTGAGAGGGACCCTGAGTTTGTGGCCTCAAGTGCAATGGACTCCGAGATGCTCTGACTCGAAGTAAGGCCGGATATCCCTGCAGTGAATTGAATGCAGGCTCGTCTTGCATCTCCCAAGACGAAGGGATGTCTGAATCCCCTGTGGAGTCCACAGAGAAAGAACTAGTCCTCCGCCTCATCGCGACCGGAGGCCTCACATCCTTTGAAAACTGGAGAGGTCTGCAGAGATCAATGCTTCCAAAGGAGACGATGCCTGACTCCTCTTGAAAATGGATAGGAGTCCCAGGATCACTGTGGCACGTGGAAAGGGACACTGGGTCTCCCGCCTCACGTGGAGACGCGTCCCAATTGCCATGCCAAGACTCGAGGAGAATCCCGAGGTGTCCCTCGCACCTAGGCAGGAGTCCTGACGTCGCTGAACAAACACGTGTCTGGAAGGGCCCTCCCCGTCGTAACTCGAGAATATACCCCAGGTTCCGGCCGCAACTCGAGAAAAACCATGAGACTTCCCCCTCACCGCGAGATGAGGCCCGATTCCCATGCAATGTGTGCAGAGCAATTCCGTGTTCCACATGAAACATGATAGGAGCCTTGATTTCCTTAATGGCACTCCAGAGAAAACGCAAGATCACTGTCTCAAGTCTAGAGGGATCCTGAGGTCACTGGAGCAACACGAAAGGGCTCCGTGGACCCCAAATCAACTCGAGATGAGAGCTTAGTCCCTGGCTTCGACTCAAGAGGAATACCAACTTTCCACAAGCACCTCAAGAGGAGGCTTCTCTCAGCTACAGGTATGTCAGAGGGACCCTGAGTTTGTGGCCTCAAGTGGAATGGACACCAAGATGCTCTGACTCGAAGTAAGGCCGGATATCCCTGCAGTGAATTGAATGCAGGCTCGTCTTGCATCTCCCAAGACGAAGGGTTGTCTGAATCCCCTGTGGAGCGCACAGAGAAAGATCTACTCCTCCGCCTCAACGCGACCGGAGGCCTCACATCCTTTGAAAACTCGAGAGGTCCGCGGAGATCAATACTTCCGAAGGAGACGATGCCTGACTTCTCTTGAAAATGGATAGGAGTCCCAGGATCCCTGTGGCACGTGGAAAGGGACCCTGGGTCTCCCGCCTCATGTGGAGACGCGTCCCAATTGCCATGCCAAGACTCGAGGAGAATCCCGAGGTGTCCCTCGCACCTAGGCAGGAGTCCTGACGTCGCTGAACAAACACGTGTCTGGAAGGGCCCTCCCCGTCGTAACTCGAGAATATACCCCAGGTTCTGGCCGCAACTCGAGAAAAACCATGATATTTCCCCCTCGCCGCGAGTTGAGGCCCGATTCCCCTGCACTGATGCAGAGCAATTCCGTGTTCCACTTCAAACGTGAAAGGGGCCTTGATTTATTGATGGCACTCCAGAGAAAACCCAAGATCACTGTCTCAAGTCTAGAGCGATCCTGAGGTCACTGGAGCAACAGGAAAGGGCTCCGTGGACCCCAAATCAACGCGAGATGAGAGCTTAGTCCCTGGCTTCGACTCAAGAGGAATACCAACTTTCCACAAGGACCTCAAGAGGAGGCTTCTCTCAGCTACAGGTAAGTGAGAGGGACCCTGAGTTTGTGGCCTCAAGTGCAATGGACACTGCGATGCTCTGACTCGAAATAAGGCCGGATATCCCTGCAGTGAGTTGAAAGCAGGCTCATCTTGCATCTCCCAAGACGAAGGGATGTCTGAATCCCCTGTGCAGAACACAGAGAAAGACCTAGTCCTCCGCCTCAACGCGACCGGAGGCCTCACATCCTTTGAAAACTCGAGAGGTCTGCAGAGATCAATGCTTCCAAAGGAGACGATGCCTGACTCCTCTTGAAAATGGATAGGAGTCCCAGGATCACTGTGGCACGTGGAAAGGGAACCTGGGTCTCCCCCCTCACGTGGAGACGCGTCCCAATTGCCATGCCAAGACTCGAGGAGAATCCCGAGGTGTCCCTCGCACCTAGGCAGGGTCCTGACGTCGCTGAACAAACACGTGTCTGAAAGGGACCTCCCCGTCGTAACTCGAGAATATACCCCAGGTTCCGGCCGCAACTCGAGAAAAACCATGAGATTTCCACCTCGCCGCGAGTTGAGGCCCGATTCCCCTGCACTGCGTGCAGAGCAATTCCGTGTTCCACATCAAACGTGAAAGGAGCCTTGATTTCCTTGATGGCACTCCAGAGAAAACCCAAGATCACTGTCTCAAGTCTAGAGGGATCCTGAGGTCACTGGAGCAACACGAAAGGGCTCCGTGGACCCCAAATCAACTCGAGATGAGAGCTTAGTCCCTCGCTTAGACTCAAGAGGAATACCAACTTTCCACAAGCACCTCAAGAGGAGGCTGCTCTCAGCTACAGGTATGTGAAAGGAACCCTGAGTTTGTGGCCTCAAGTGCAATGAACACCGAGATGCTCTGACTCGATGTAAGGCCGGATATCCCTGCAGTGAATTGAATGCAGGCTCGTCTTGCATCTCGCAAGACGAAGGGATGTCTGAATCCCCTGTGGAGACGACAGAGAAAGACCTAGTCCTCCGCCTCATCGTGACCGGAGGCCTCACATCCTTTGAAAACTTGAGAGGTCTGCAGAGATGAATGCTTCCAAAGGAGACGATGCCTGACTCCTCTTGAAAATGGATAGGAGTCCCAGGATCACTGTGGCACGTGGAAAGGGACACTTGGTCTCCCGCCTCACGTGGAGACGCGTCCCAATTGCCATGCCAAGACTCGAGGAGAATCCCGAGGTGTCCCTCGCACCTAGGCAGGAGTCCTGAGGTCGGTGAACAAACACGTGTCTGGAAGGGCCCTCCCCGTCGTAACTCGAGAATATACCCCAGGTTCCGGCCGCAACTCGAGAAAAACCATGAGACTTCCCCCTCGCCGCGAGATGAGGCCCGATTCCACTGCACTGCGTGCAGAGCAATTCCGTATTCCACATCAAAAATGAAAGGAGCCTTGATTTCCTTGATGGCACTCCAGAGAAAACCCAAGATCACTGTTTCAAGTCTAGAGGGATCCTGAGGTCACTGGAGCAACACGAAAGGGCTCCGTGGACCCCAAATCAACTCGAGATGAGAGCTTAGTCCCTGGCTTCCACTCAAGAGGAATACCAACTTTCCACAATCACCTCAAGAGGAGGCTTCTCTCAGCTACAGGTATGTGAGTGGGCCCCTGAGTTTGTGGCCTCAAGTGGAATGGACACCGAGATGCTCTGACTCGAAGTAAGGCCGGATATCCCTGCAGTGAATTGAATGCAGGCTCGTCTTGCATCTCCCAAGACGAAGGGATGTCTGAATCCCCTGTGGAGACCACAGAGAAAGACCGAGTTCTCCGCCTCATCGCGACCGGAGGCCTCACATCCTTTGAAAACTCGAGAGGTCCGTGGAGATCAATGCTTCCAAAGGAGACGATGCCTGACTCCTCTTGAAAATGGATAGGAGTCCCAGAATCCCTGTGGCACGTGGAACGGGACCCTGGGTCTCCCCCCTCACGTGGAGACGCGTCCAAATTGCCATGCCAAGACTCGAGGAGAATCCCGAGGTGTCCCTCGCACCTAGGCAGGAGTCCTCACGTCGCTGAACAAACCTGTGTCTGGAAGGGCCCTCCCCGTCGTAACTCGAGAATATACCCCAGGTTCCGGCCGCAACTCGAGAAAAACCATGAGACTTCCCCCTCGCCGCTGGATGAGGCCCGATTCCCCTGCACTGCGTGCAGAGCAATTCCGTGTTCCACATCAAACGTGAAAGCAGCCTTGATTTCCTTAATGGCACTCCAGAGAAAACCCAAGATCACTGTTTCAAGTCTAGAGGCATCCTGAGGTCACTGTAGCAACAGGAAAGGGCTCCGTGGACCCCAAATCTACTCGAAATGAGAGCTTAGTCCCTGGATTCGACTCAAGAGGAATACCAACTTTCCACAAGCACCTCAAGAGGATGCTTCTCTCAGCTACAGGTATGTCAGAGGGACCCTGAGTTTGTGGCCTCAAGTGGAATGGACACCAAGATGCTCTGACTCGAATTAAGGCCGGATATCCCTGCAGTGAATTGAATGCAGGCTCGTCTTGCATCTCCCAAGACGAAGGGTTGTCTGAATCCCCTGTGGAGCCCACAGAGAAAGACCTAGTCCTCCGCCTCAACGCAACCGGAGGCCTCACATCCTTTGAAAACTCGAGAGGTCCGCGGAGATCAATACTTCCGAAGGAGACGATGCCTGACTCCTCTTGAAAATGGATAGGAGTCCGAGGATCCCTGTGGCACGTGGAAAGGGACCGTGGGTCTCCCGCCTCACGTGGAGACGCGTCCCAATTGCCATGCCAAGACTCGAGGAGAATCCCGAGGTGTCCCTCGCACCTAGGCAGGAGTCCTGACGTCGCTGAACAAACCCGTGTCTGGAAGGGCCCTCCCCGTCGTAACTCGAGAATATAACCCAGGTTCCGGCCGCAACTCGAGAAAAACCATGAGACTTCCCCCTCGCCGCGAGATGAGGCCCGATTTCCCTGCACTGCGTGCAGAGCAATTCCGTATTCCACATCAAAAATGAAAGGACCCTTGATTTCCTTGATGGCACTCCAGAGAAAACCCAAGATCACTGTCTCAAGTCTAGAGGGATGCTGAGGTCACTGGAGCAACACGAAAGGGCTCCGTGGACCCCAAATCAACTCGAGATGAGAGCTTAGTCCCTGGCTTCCACTCAAGAGGAATACCAACTTTCTACAAGCACTTCAAGAGGAGGCTTCTCTCAGCTACAGGTATGTGAGTGGGCCCCTGAGTTTGTGGCCTCAAGTGGAATGGACACCGAGATGCTCTGACTCGAAGTAAGGCCGGATAACCCTGCAGTGAATTGAATGCAGGCTCGTCTTGCATCTCCGAAGACGAAGGGATGTCTGAATCCCCTTTGCAGAACACAGAGAAAGACCGAGTTCTCCGCCTCATAGCGACCGGAGGCCTCACATCCTTTGAAAACTCGAGAGGTCCGCGGAGATCAATGCTTCCAAAGGAGACGATGCCTGACTCATCTTGAAAATGGATAGGAGTCCCAGGATCCCTGTGGCACGTGGAAAGGGACCCTGGGTCTCCCGCCTCACGTGGAGACGCGTCCAAATTGCCATGCCAAGACTCGAGGAGAATCCCGAGGTGTCCCTCGCACCTAGGCAGGAGTCCTCACGTCGCTGAACAAAACTGTGTCTGGAAGGGCCCTCCCCGTCGTAACTCGAGAATATACCCCAGGTTCCGGCCGCAACTCGAGAAAAACCATGAGACTTCCCCCTCGCCGCTGGATGAGGCCCGATTCCCCTGCACTGCGTGCAGACCAATTCCGTGTTCCACATCAAACGTGATAGGAGCCTTGATTTCCTTGAAGGCACTCCAGAGAAAACCCAAGATCACTGTCTCAAGTCTAGAGGGATCCTGAGGTCACTGGAGCAACACGAAAGGGCTCCGTGGACGCCACAACAACTCGAAATGAGAGGTTAGAGCCTGGCTTCGACTCAAGAGGAATACCAACTTTCAACAAGCACCTCAAGAGGAGGCTTCTCTCAGCTACAGGTAGGTGAGAGGGACCCTGAGTTTGTGGCCTCAAGTGGAATGGACACCGAGATGCTCTGACTCGAAGTAAGGCCGGATATCCCTGCAGTGAATTGAATGCATGCTCGTCTTGCATCTCCCAAGACGAAGGGATGTCTGAATCCCCTGTGGAGACCACAGAGAAAGACCTAATTTTCCGCCTCATCGCGACCGGTGGCCTCACATCCTTTGAATATTCGAGAGGTCCGCGGAGATCAATGCTTCCAAAGGAGACGATGCCTGACTCCTCTTGAAAATGGATAGGAGTCCCAGGATCCCTGTGGCACGTGGAAATGGACCCTGGTTCTCCGACCTCACGTGGAGACGCGTCCCAATTGCCATGCCAAGACTCCAGGAGAATCCCGAGGTGTCCCTCGCACCTAGGCAGGCGTCCTCACGTCGCTGAACAAACCCGTGTCTGGACAGGTCCTCCCCGTCGTAACTCGAGAATATACCCCAGGTTCCGGCCGCAACTCGAGAAAAACCATGAGACTTCCCCCTCCCCGCGAGATGAGGCCAGATTCCCCTGCACTGAGTGCACACCAATTCCGTGTTCCACATCAAACGTGAATGGAGCCTTGATTTCCTTGATGGCACTCCAGAGAAAACCCAAGATCACTGTCTCAAGTCTAGAGGGATCCTGAGGTCACTGGAGCAACACGAAAGGGCTCCGTGGACCCCAAATCAACTCGAGATGAGAGCTTAGTCCATGGCTTCAAATCGAGAGGAATACCAACTTTCGACAAGCACCTCAAGAGAAGGCTTCTCTCACCTAATGGTATGTGAGAGGGACCCTGAGTTTGTCGCCTCAAGTGGAATGGACACCGAGATGCTCTGACTCAACGTAAGGCCAGATATCCCTGCAGTGAATTGAATGCAGGCTCGTCTTGCATCTCCCAAGACGAAGGGTTGTCTGAATCCCCTGTGGAGCCCACAGAGAAAGACATAATTTTCCGCCTCATCGCGACCGGTGGCCTCACATCCTTTGAAAATTCGAGAGGTCCGCGGAGATCAATGCTTCCAAAGGAGACGATGCCTGACTCCTCTTGAAAATGGATAGGAGTCCCAGGATCCCTGTGGCTCGTGGAAAGGGACCCTGGTTCTCCCGGCTCACGTGGAGATGCGTCCAAATTGCCATGCCAAGACTCGAGGAAAATCCCGAGGTGTCCCTCGCACCTAGGCAAGAGTCCTCACGTCGCTGAACAAAACCGTGTCTGGAAGGGCCCTCCCCGTCGTAACTCGAGAATATACCCCAGGTTCCGGCCGAAACTCGAGAAAAACCATGAGACTTCCCCCTCCCCGCGAGATGAGGCCCGATTCCCCTGCACTGAGTGCAGACCAATTCCGTGTTCCACATCAAACGTGAAAGGAGCCTTGATTTCCTTAATGGCACTCCAGAGAAAACCCAAGATCACTGTCTCAAGTCTAGAGGGATCCTGAGGTCACTGTAGCAACACAAAAGGGCTCCGTGGACCCCAAATCAACTCGAGATGAGAGCTTAGTCCCTGGCTTCGACTCAAGAGGAATACCAACTTTCCACAAGCACCTCAAGAGGAGGCTTCTCTCAGCTAATGGTATGTGAGAGGGACCCTGAGTTTGTGGCCTCAAGTGCAATGGACACCGAGATGCTCTGACAAGAAGTAAGGCTGGATATCCCTGCAGTGAATTGAATGCAGGCTCGTCTTGCATCTCCCAAGACGAAGGGATGTCTGAATACCCTGTGGATACCACAGAGAAAGACCTAGTCCTCTGCCTCATCGTGACCGGAGGCCTCACATCCTTTGAAAACTCGAGAGGTCTGCAGAGATCAATGCTTCCAAAGGAGACGATGCCTGACTCCTCTTGAAAATGGATAGGAGTCCCAGGATCACTGTGGCACGTGGAAAGGGACACTGGGTCTCACGCCTCACGTGGAGACGCGTCCCAATTGCCATGCCAAGACTCGAGGAGAATCCCGAGGTGTCCCTCGCACCTAGGCAGGAGTCCTGACGTCCCTGAACAAACACGTGTCTGGAAGGGCCCTCCCCGTCGTAACTCGAGAATATACCCCAGGTTCCGGCCGCAACTCGAGAAAAACCATGAGACTTCCCCATCGCCGCGAGATGAGGACAGATTCCCCTGCCCTGCGTGCAGAGCAATTCCGTATTCCACATCAAAAATGAAAGGAGCCTTGATTTCCTTGATGGCACTCCAGAGAAAACCCAAGATCACTGTCTCAAGTCTAGAGGGATCCTTAGGTCACTGGAGCAACACGAAAGGGCTCCGTGGACCCCAAATTAACTCAAGATGAGAGCGTAGTCCCTGGCTTCAAATCGAGAGGAATACCAACTTTCCACAAGCACCTCAAGAGGAGGCTTCTCTCAGCTAATGGTATGTGAGAGGGACCCTGAGTTTGTCACCTCAAGTGGAATGGACACCGAGATTCTCTGACTCAAAGTAAGGCCAGATATCCCTGCAGTGAATTGAATGCAGGCTCGTCTTGCATCTCCCAAGACGAAGGGATGTCTGAATCCCCTGTGGAGACCACAGAAAAAGACCTAGTCCTCCGTCTCATCGTGAACGGAGGCCTCACATCCTTTGAAAACTCGAGAGGTCTGCGGAGATCAATGCTTCCAAAGGAGACGACGCCTGACGCCTCTTGAAAATGGATAGGAGTCCCAGGATCCCTGTGGCACGTGGAAAGGGACCCTGGGTCTCTCGCCTCACATGGAGACGCCTCCCAATTGCCATGCCAAGACTTGAGGAGAATCCCGAGGTGTCCCTCGCACCTAGGCAGGAGTCCTGACGTCGCTGAACAAACACGTGTCTGGAAGGGCCCTCCCCGTCGTAACTCGAGAATATACCCCAGGTTCCGGCCGCAACACGAGAAAAACCATGAGACTTCCCCCTCGCCGTGAGATGAGGCCCGATTCCCCTGCAATGCGTGCAGAACAATTCCGTGTTCCACATCAAACGAGAAAGGAGCCTTGATTTCCTTGATGGCACTCCAGAGAAAACCCAAGATCACTGTCTCAAGTCTAGAGGGATCCTGAGGTCACTGGAGCAACACGAAAGGGCTCCGTGGACCCCAAATCAACTCGAGATGAGAGATTAGTCCCTGGCTTCAACTCAATAGGAATACGAACTTTCCACAAGCCCCTCAAGAGGAGGCTTGTCTCAGCTACAGGTATGTGAGAGGGACCCTGAGTTTGTGGCCTCAAGTGGAATGGACACCGAGATGCTCTGACTCGAAGTAAGGCCGGATATCCCTGCAGTGAATTGAATGCAGGCTCATCTTGCATCTCCCAAGACGAAGGGATGCCTGAATCCCCTGTGCAGAACACAGAGAAAGACCTAGTCCTCCGCCTCAATGCGACCGGAGGCCTCACATCCTTTGAAAACTCGAGAGGTCCGCGGAGATCAATGCTTCCAAAGGAGACGATGCCTGACTCCTCTTGAAAATGGATAGGAGTCCCAGGATCCCAGTGGCACGTGGAAAGGGACCCTGGGTCTCCCGCCTCACGTGGAGACGCGTCCCAATTGCCATGGCAAGACTCGATGAGAATCCCGAGGTGTCCCTCGCACCTAGGCAGGAGTCCTGACGTCGCTGAACAAACCCGTGTCTGGAAGGGCCCTCCCCGTCGTAACTCGAGAATATACCCCAGGTTCCGGCCGCAACTCGAGAAAAACCATGAGATTTCCCCATCGCCGCGAGTTGAGGCCCGATTCCCCTGCACTGCGTGCAGAGCAATTCCGTGTTCCACTTCAAACGTGAAAGGAGCCTTGATTTCCTTGATGGCACTCCAGAGAAAACCCAAGATCACTGTCTCAAGTCTAGAGGGATCCTGAGGTCAATGGAGCAACACGAAAGGGCTCCGTGGACCCCAAATCAACTCGAGATGAGAGCTTAGTCCCTGGCTTAGACTCAAGAGGAATACCAACTTTCCACAAGCACCTCAAGAGGAGGCTTCTCTCAGCTACAGGTAAGTGAGAGGGACCCTGAGTTTGTGGCCTCAAGTGCAATGGACACCGAGATGCTCTGATTCGAAGTAAGGCTGGATATCTCTGCAGTGAATTGAATGCAGGCTCGTCTTGCATCTCCCAAGACGAAGGGATGTCTGAATCCCCTGTGGAGACCACAGAGAAAGACCTAGTCCTCCGCCTCATCGTGAACGGAGGCCTCACATCCTTTGAAAACTCGAGAGGTCTACAGAGATCAATGCTTCCAAAGGAGACGATGCCTGACTCCTCTTGAAAATGGATAGGAGTCCCAGGATCCCTGTGGCACGTGGAAAGGGACCGTGGGTCTCCCGCCTCACGTGGAGACGCGTCCCAATTGCCATGCCAAGACTTGAGGAGAATCCCGAGGTGTCCCTCGCACCTAGGCAGGAGTCCTGACGTCGCTGAACAAACCCGTGTCTGGAAGGGCCCTCCCCGTCGTAACTCGAGAATATACCCCAGGTTCCGGCCGCAATTCGAGAAAAACCATGAGACTTCCCCCTCGCAGCGACATGAGGCCCGATTCCCCTGCACTGCGTGCAGAGCAATTCCGTGTTCCACATCAAACGTGAAAGGAGCTTTGATTTCCTTAATGGCACTCCAGAGGAAACCCAAGATCACTGTCTCAAGTCTAGAGGGATCCTGAGGTCACTGTAGCAACACGAAAGGGCTCCGTGGACCCCAAATCAACTCGAGATGAGAGCTTAGTCCCTGGCTTCCACTCAAGAGGAATACCAACTTTCCACAAGCACCTCAAGAGGAGGCTTCTCTCAGCTACAGGTATGTGAGAGGGACCCTGAGTTTGTGGCCTCAAGTGGAATGGCCACCGAGATGCTCTGACTCGAAGTAAGGCCGGATATCCCTGCAGTGAATTGAATGCAGGCTCGTCTTGCATCTCCCAAGACGAAGGGTTGTCTGAATCCCCTGTGGAGCCCACAGAGAAAGACCTAGTCCTACGCCTCAACGCGACCGGAGGCCTCACATCCTTTGAAAACTCGAAAGGTCCGCGGAGATCAATACTTCCGAAGGAGACGATGCCTGACTCCTCTTGAAAATGGATAGGAGTCCCAGGATCCCTGTGGCACGTGGAAAGGGACACTGGGTCTCCCGCCTCACGTGGAGACGCGTCCCAATTGCCATGCCAAGACTCGAGGAGAATCCCGAGGTGTCCCTCGCACCTAGGCAGGAGTCCTGACGTCGCTGAACAAACACGTGTCTGGAAGGGCCCTCCCCGTCGTAACTCGAGAATATACCCCAGGTTCCGTCTGCAACTCGAGAAAAACCATGAGACTTCACTATCGCCGCGAGATGAGGCCCGATTCCCCTGCCCCGCGTGCAGAGCAATTCCGTATTCCACATCAAAAATAAAAGGAGCCTTGATTTCCTTGATGGCACTCCAGAGAAAACCCAAGATCACTGTCTCAAGTCTAGAGGGATCCTGAGGTCACTGGAGCAACACGAAAGGGCTCCGTGGACCCCAAATCAACTCGAGATGAGAGCTTAGTCCATGGCTTCAAATCGAGAGGAATACCAACTTTCCACAAGCACCTCAAGAGAAGGCTTCTCTCAGCTAATGGTATGTGAGAGGGACCCTGAGTTTGTCGCCTCAAGTGGAATGGACACCGAGATGCTCTGACTCAACGTAAGGCCAGATATCCCTGCAGTGAATTGAATGCAGTCTCGTCTTGCATCTCCCAAGCCGAAGGGTTGTCTGAATCCCCTGTGGAGACCACAGAGAAAGACATAATTTTCCGCCTCATCGCGACCGGTGGCCTCACATCCTTTGAAAATTCGAGAGGTCCGCGGAGATCAATGCTTCCAAAGGAGACGATGCCTGACTCCTCTTGAAAATAGATAGGAGTCCCAGGATCCCTATGGCTCGTGGAAAGGGACCCTGGTTCTCCCGGCTCACGTGGAGATGCGTCCAAATTGCCATGCCAAGACTCGAGGAGAATCCCGAGGTGTCCCTCGCACCTAGGCAAGAGTCCTCACGTCGCTGAACAAAACCGTGTCTGGAAGGGCCCTCCCCGTCTTAACTCGAGAATATACCCCAGGTTCCGGCCGCAACTCGAGAAAAACCATGAGACTTCCCCCTCCCCGCGAGATGAGGCCCGATTCCCCTGCACTGAGTGCAGACCAATTCCGTGTTCCACATCAAACGTGAAAGGAGCCTTGATTTCCTTAATGGCACTCCAGAGAAAACCCAAGATCACTGTCTCAAGTCTAGAGGGATCCTGAGGTCACTGTAGCAACACAAAAGGGCTCCGTGGACCCCAAATCAACTCGAGATGAGAGCTTAGTCCCTGGCTTCGACTCAAGAGGAATACCAACTTTCCACAAGCACCTCAAGAGGAGGCTTCTCTCAGCTAATGGTATGTGAGAGGGACCCTGAGTTTGTGGCCTCAAGTGCAATGGACACCGAGATGCTCTGACAAGAAGTAAGGCTGGATATCCCTGCAGTGAATTGAATGCAGGCTCGTCTTGCATCTCCCAAGACGAAGGGATGTCTGAATACCCTGTGGATACCACAGAGAAAGACCTAGTCCTCTGCCTCATCGTGACCGGAGGCCTCACATCCTTGGAAAACTCGAGAGGTCCGCGGAGATCAATACTTCCGAAGGAGACGATGCCTGACTCCTCTTGAAAATGGATAGGAGTCCCAGGATCCCTGTGGCACGTGGAAAGGGACACTGGGTCTCCCGCCTCACGTGGAGACGCGTCCCAATTGCCATGTCAAGACTCGAGGAGAATCCCGAGGTGTCCCTCGCACCTAGGCAGGAGTCCTGACGTCGCTGAACAAACGCTTGTCTGAAAGGGCCCTCCCCGTCGTAACTCGAGAATATACCCCAGGTTCCGGCCGCAACTCGAGAAAAACCATGAGATTTCCCCCTCGCCGCGAGTTGAGGCCCGATTCCCCTGCACTGCGTGCAGACCAATTCCGTGTTCCACATCAACCTTGAAAGGAGCCTTGATTTCCTTGATGGCACTCCAGAGAAAACCCAAGATCACTGTCTCAAGTCTAGAGGGATCCTGAGGTCACTGGAGCAACACGAAAGGGCTCCGTATAACCCAAATCAACTCGAGATGAGAGCTTAGTCCCTGGCTTCAACTCAAGAGGAATACCAACTTTAAACAAGCACATCAAGAGGAGGCTTCTCTCAGCTACAGGTATGTGAGAGGGAACCTGAGTTTGTCGCCTCAGGTGGAATGGACACCGAGATGCTCTGACTCAAAGTAAGGCCAGATATCCCTGCAGTGAATTGAATGCAGGCTCGTCTTGCATCTCCCAAGACGAACGGATGTCTGAATCCCCTGTGGAGACCACAGAGAAAGACATAGTCCTCCGCCTCATCGCGACTGGAGGCCTCACATCCTTTGAAAACTCTAGAGGTCCGCAGAGATCAATGCTTACAAAGGAGACGATGCCTGACGCCTCTTGAAAACGGATAGGAGTCCCAGGATCCCTGTGGCACGTGGAAAGGGACCCTGGGTCTCCCGCCTCACGTGGAGACGCCTCCCAATTGCCATGCCAAGACTTGAGGAGAATCCCGAGGTGTCCCTCGCACCTAGGCAGGAGTCCTGACGTCGCTGAACAAACACGTGTCTGGAAGGGCCCTCCCCGTCGTAACTCGAGAATATACCCCAGGTTCCGGCCGCAACTCGAGGAAAACCATGAGACTTCCCCCTCGCCGCGAAATGAGCCCCGATTCATCTGCAATGCGTGCAGAGCAATTCCGTGTTCCACATCAAACGTGAAAGGAGCCTTGATTTCCTTGATGGCACTCCAGAGAAAACCCAAGATCACTGTCTCAAGTCTAGAGGGATCCTGAGGTCACTGGAGCAACACGAAAGGGCTCCGTGGACCCCAAATCAACTCTAGATGAGAGATTAGTCCCTGGCTTCAACTCAAGAGGAATACGAACTTTCCACAAGCCCCTCAAGAGGAGGCTTCTCTCAGCTACAGGTATGTGAGAGGGACCCTGAGTTTGTGGCCTCAAGTGGAATGGACACCGAGATGCTCTGACTCGAAGTAAGGCCGGATATCCCTGCAGTGAATTGAATGCAGGCTCGTCTTCATCTCCCAAGACGAAGGGATGTCTGAATCCCCTGTGGAGACCACAGAGAAAGACCTAATTTTCCGCCTCATCGCGACCGGTGGCCTCACATTCTTTGAAAATTCGAGAGGTCCGCGGAGATCAATGCTTCCAAAGGAGACGATGCCTGACTCCTCTTGAAAATGGATAGGAGTCCCAGGATCCCTGTGGCACGTGGAAAGGGACCCTGGGTCTCCCGCCTCACGTGGAGACGCGTCCAAATTGCCATGCCAAGACTCGAGGAGAATCCCGAGGTGTCCCTCGCACCTAGACAGGAGTCCTCACGTCGCTGAACAAACACGTGTCTGGAAGGGCCCTCCCCGTCGTAACTCGAGAATATACCCCAGGTTCCGGCCGCAACTCGACAAAAACCATGAGACTTCCCCCTCCCCGCGAGATGAGGCCCGATTCCCCTGCACTGAGTGCAGACAAATTCCGTGTTCCACATCCAACGTGAAAGGAGCCTTGATTTCCTTGATGGCACTCCAGAGAAAACCCAAGATCACTGTCTCAAGTCTAGAGGGATCCTGAGGTCACTGGAGCAACACGAAAGGGCTCCGTGGACCACAAATCAACTCGAGATGAGAGCTTAGTCCCTGGCATCGACTCAAGAGGAATACCAACTTTCCACAAGCACCTCAAGAGGAGGCTTCTCTCAGCAACAGGTATGTGAGAGGGACCCTGAGTTTGTGGCCTCAAGTGGAATGGACACCGAGATGCTCTGACTCGAAGTAAGGCCGGATATCCCTGCAGTGAATTGAATGCAGGCTCGTCTTGCATCTCAAATGATGAAGGGATGTCTGAATCCCCTGTGGAGCCCACAGAGAAAGACCTAGTCCTCCGCCTCAACGCGACCGGAGGCCTCACATCCTTAGAAAACTCGAGAGGTCCGCGGAGATCAATACTTCTGAAGGAGACGATGCCTGACTCATCTTGAAAATGGATAGGAGTCCCAGGATCACTGTGGCACGTGGAAAGGGACACTGGGTCTCCTGCCTCACGTGGAGACGCGTCCCAATTGCCATGCCAAGACTCGAGGAGAATCCCGAGGTGTCCCTCGCACCTAGGCAGGAGTCCTGAGGTCGCTGAACAAACACTTTTCTGGAAGGGCCCTCCCCATCGTAACTCGAGAATATACCCCATGTTTCGGACGCAACTCGAGAAAAACCATGAGACTTCCCCCTCGCCGCGAGATGAGGCCCGATTTCCCTGCACTGCGAGCAGAGCAATTCCGTATTCCACATCAAAAATGAAAGGAGCCTTGATTTCCTTGATGGCACTCCAGAGAAAACCCAAGATCACTGTCTCAAGTCTAGAGGGATCCTGAGGTCACTGGAGCAACACGAAAGGGCTCCGTGGACCCCAAACCAACTCGAGATGAGAGCTTAGTCCCTGGCTTCGACTCAAGAGGAATACCAACTTTCCACAAGCACCTCAAGAGGAGGCTTCTCTCAGCTACAGGTATGTGAGAGGGACCCTGAGTTTGTGGCCTCAAGTGGAATGGACACCGAGATGCTCTGACTCGAAGTAAGGCCAGATATCCCTGCAGTGAATTGAATGCAGGCTCGTCTTGCATCTCCCAAGACGAAGGGATGTCTGAATCCCCTGTGGAGACCACAGAGAAAGACCGAGTTCTCCGCCTCATCGCGACCGGAGGCCTCACATCCTTTGAAAACTCGAGAGTTCCACGGAGATCAATGCTTCCAAAGGAGAAGATGCCTGACCCTTCTTGAAAATGGATAGGAGTCCCAGGATCACTGTGGCACGTGGAAAGGGACCCTGGGTCTCCCGCGTCACGTGGAGACGCGTCCCAATTGCCATGCCAAGACTCGAGAAGAATCCCGAGCTGTCCCTCGCACCTAGGCAGGAGTCCTGACGTCGCTAAACAAACACATGTCTGGAAGGGCCCTCGCCGTCGTAACTCGAGAATATACCCCAGGTTCCGGCCGCAAATCGAGAAAAACCATGAGAATTCCCCCTCGCCGCGAGATGAGGCCCGATTCCCCTGCACTGCGTGCAGAGCAATTCCGTGTTCCACATCAAACGTGAAAGAAGCCTTGATTTCCTTGATGGCACTCCAGAGAAAACCCAAGATCACTGTCTCAAGTCTAGAGGGATCTTGCGGTCACTGGAGCAACACGAAAGGGCTCCGTGGACCCCAAATCAACTCGAGATGAGAGATTAGTCCCTGGCTTCAACTCAAGAGGAATACGAACTTTCCACAAGCCCCTCAAGAGGAGGCTTCTCTCAGCTACAGGTATGTGAGAGGGACCCTGAGTGTGGCCTCAAGTGGAATGGACACCGAGATGCTCTGACTCGAAGTAAGGCCGGATATCCCTGCAGTGAATTGAATGCAGGCTCGTCTTGCATCTCCCAAGACGAAGGGATGTCTGAATCCCCTGTGCAGAACACAGAGAAAGACCTAGTCCTCCGCCTCAACGCGACCGGAGGCCTTACATCGTTTGAAAACTCGAGAGGTCCGCGGAGATCAATGCTTCCAAAGGAGACGATGCCTGACTCCTCTTGAAAATGGATAGGAGTCCCAGGATCCCTGTGGCACGTGGAAAGGGACCCTGGGTCTCCCACCTCACGTGGAGACGCGTCCCAATTGCCATGCCAAGACTCGAGGAGAATCCCGAGGTGTCCCTCGCACCTAGGCAGGAGTCCTGACGTCGCTGAACAAACACGTGTCTGGAAGGGCCCTCCCCGTCGTAACTCGAGAATATACCCCAGGTTCCGGCCGCAACTCGAGAAAAACCATGAGAATTCCCCCTCGCCGCGAGATGAGGCCCGATTCCCCTGCACTGCGTGCAGAGCAATTCCGTGTTCCACATCAAACGTGAAAGGAGCCTTGATTTCCTTGATGGCACTCCAGAGAAAACCCAAGATCACTGTCTCAAGTCTAGAGGGATCCTGAGGTCACTGGAGCAACAGGAAAGGGCTCCGTGGACCCCAAATCAACTCGAGATGAGAGCTTAGTCCCTGGCTTCGACTCAAGAGGAATACCAACTTTCCACAAGCACCTCAAGAGGAGGCTTCTCTCAGCTACAGGTATGTGAGAGGGACCCTGAGTTTGTCGCCTCAAGTGGAAAGGACACCGAGATGCTCTGACTCAAAGTAAGGCCAGATATCCCTGCAGTGATTTGAATGCAGGCTCGTCTTGCATCTCCCAAGACGAAGGGATGTCTGAATCCGCTGTGGAGACCACAGAGAAAGACCTAGTCCTCCGCCTCATCGCGACCGGAGGCCTCACATCCTTTGAAAACTCGAGAGGTCCGCGGAGATCAATGCTTCCAAAGGAGTCGATGCCTGACGCCTCTTGAAAATGGATAGGAGTCCCAGGATCCCTGTGGCACGTCGAAAGGGACCCTGGGTCTCCCGCCTCATTTGGAGACGCGTCCCAATTGCCATGCCAAGACTTCAGGAGAATCCCGAGGTGTCCCTCGCACCTAGGCAGGAGTCCTGACGTCGCTGAACAAACACGTGTGTGGAAGGGCCCTCCCCGTCGTAACTCGAGAATATACCCCAGGTTCCAGCCGCAACTCGAGAAAAACCATGAGACTTCCCCCTCGCCGCGAGATGAGGCCCGATTCCCCTGCACTGCGTGCAGAGCAATTCCGTGTTCCACATCAAACGTGAAAGGAGCCTTGATTTCCTTGATGGCACTCCAGAGAAAACACAAGATCACTGTCTCAAGTCTAGAGGGATCCTGAGGTCACTGGAGCAACACGAAAGAGCTCCGTGGACCCCAAATCAACTCTAGATGAGAGCTTAGTCCCTGGCTTCGACTCAAGAGGAATACCAACTTTCCACAAGCACCTCAAGAGGAGGCTTCTCTCAGCTACAGGTATGTGAGAGGGACCCTGAGTTTGTGGCCTCAAGTGCAATGGACACCGAGATGCTCTGACTCGAAGTGAGGCCGGATATCCCTGCAGTGAATTGAATGCAGGCTCGTCTTGCATCTCCCAAGACGAAGGGATGTCTGAATCCCCTGTGGAGACCACAGAGAAAGACCTAGTCCTCCGCCTCATCGTGACCGGAGGCCTCACATCCTTTGAAAATTCGAGAAGTCGGCGGAGATCAATGCTTCCAAAGGAGACGATGCCTGACTCCTCTTGAAAATGGATAGGAGTCCCAGCATCCCGGTGGCACGTGGAAAGGGACCCTGTGTCTCCCGCCTCACGTGGAGACGCGTCAGAATTGCCATGCCAAGACTCGAGGAGAATCCCGAGGTGTCCCTCGCACCTAGGCAGGAGTCCTGACGTCGCTGAACAAACACGTGTCTGGAAGGGCCCTCCCCGTCGTAAATCTAGAATTTACCCCAGGTTCCGGCCGCAACTCGAGAAAAACCATGAGACTTTCCCCTTGCCACGAGGTGAGGCCCGATTCCCCTGCACTGCATGCAGAGCAATTCCGTGTTTCACATCAAACATGAAAGGAGCCTTGATTTCCTTGATGGCACTCCAGAGAAAACCCAAGATCACTGTCTAGAGTCTAGAGGGATCCTGAGGTCACTGGAGCAACACGAAAGGGCTCCGTGGACCTCAAATCAACTCGAGATGAGAGCTTAGTCCCTGGCTTCGACTCAAGGGGAATACCAACTTTCCACAAGCACCTCAAGAGGAGGCTTCTCTCAGCTACAGGTATGTGAGAGAGACCATGAGTTTGTGGCCTCAAGTGGAATGGACACGGAAATGCTCTGACTCGAAGTAAGGCCGGATATCCCTGCAGTGAATTGAATGCAGGCTTGTCTTGCATCTCCCAAGACGAAGGGATGTCTGAATCCCCTGTGGAGACCACAGAGAAAGACCTAGTCCTCCGCCTCAACATGACCGGAGGCCTCACATCCTTTGAAAACTCGAGAGGTCCGCGGAGATCAATGCTTCCAAAGGAGACGATGCCTGACTCCTCTTGAAAATGGATAGGAGTCCCAGAATCCCTGTGGCACGTGGAAAGGGACCCTGGGTCTCCCGCCTCATGTGGAGACGCGTCCCAATTGCCATGCCAAGACTCGAGGAGAATCCCGAGGTGTCCCTCGCACCTAGGCAGGAGTCCTGACGTCGCTGAACAAACACGTGTCTGGAAGGGCCCTCCCCGTCGTAACTCGAGAATATACCCCAGGTTCCGGCCGCAACTCGAGAAAAACCATGATATTTCCCCCTCGCCGCGAGTTGAGGCCCGATTCCCCTGCACTGATGCAGAGCAATTCCGTGTTCCACTTCAAACGTGAAAGGGGCCTTGATTTATTGATGGCACTCCAGAGAAAACCCAAGATCACTGTCTCAAGTCTAGAGCGATCCTGAGGTCACTGGAGCAACAGGAAAGGGCTCCGTGGACCCCAAATCAACGCGAAATGAGAGCTTAGTCCCTGGCTTCGACTCAAGAGGAATACCAACTTTCCACAAGGACCTCAAGAGGAGGCTTCTCTCAGCTACAGGTAAGTGAGAGGGACCCTGAGTTTGTGGCCTCAAGTGCAATGGACACTGCGATGCTCTGACTCGAAATAAGGCCGGATATCCCTGCAGTGAATTGAAAGCAGGCTCATCTTGCATCTCCCAAGACGAAGGGATGTCTGAATCCCCTGTGCAGAACACAGAGAAAGACCTAGTCCTCCGCCTCAACGCGACCGGAGGCCTCACATCCTTTGAAAACTCGAGAGGTCTGCAGAGATCAATGCTTCCAAAGGAGACGATGCCTGACTCCTCTTGAAAATGGATAGGAGTCCCAGGATCACTGTGGCACGTGGAAAGGGAACCTCGGTCTCCCCCCTCACGTGGAGACGCGTCCCAATTGCCATGCCAAGACTCGAGGAGAATCCCGAGGTGTCCCTCGCACCTAGGCAGGGTCCTGACGTCGCTGAACAAACACGTGTCTGAAAGGGACCTCCCCGTCGTAACTCGAGAATATACCCAAGGTTCCAGCCGCAACTCGAGAAAAACCATGAGATTTCCACCTCGCCGCGAGTTGAGGCCCGATTCCCCTGCACTGCGTGCAGAGCAATTCCGTGTTCCACATCAAACGTGAAAGGAGCCTTGATTTCCTTGATGGCACTCCAGAGAAAACCCAAGATCACTGTCTCAAGTCTAGAGGGATCCTGAGGTCACTGGAGCAACACGAAAGGGCTCCGTGGACCCCAAATCAACTCGAGATGAGAGCTTAGTCCCTGTCTTAGACTCAAGAGGAATACCAACTTTCCACAAGCACCTCAAGAGGAGGCTGCTCTCAGCTACAGGTATGTGAAAGGAACCCTGAGTTTGTGGCCTCAAGTGCAATGAACACCGAGATGCTCTGACTCGATGTAAGGCCGGATATCCCTGCAGTGAATTGAATGCAGGCTCGTCTTGCATCTCGCAAGACGAAGGGATGTCTGAATCCCCTGTGGAGACCACAGAGAAAGACCTAGTCCTCCGCCTCATCGTGACCGGAGGCCTCACATCCTTTGAAAACTTGAGAGGTCTGCAGAGATGAATGCTTCCAAAGGAGACGATGCCTGACTCCTCTTGAAAATGGATAGGAGTCCCAGGATCACTGTGGCACATGGAAAGGGACACTTGGTCTCCCGCCTCACGTGGAGACGCGTCCCAATTGCCATGCCAAGACTCGAGGAGAATCCCGAGGTGTCCCTCGCACCTAGGCAGGAGTCCTGAGGTCGGTGAACAAACACGTGTCTGGAAGGGCCCTCTCCGTCGTAACTCGAGAATATACCCCAGGTTCCGGCCGCAACTCGAGAAAAACCATGAAACTTCCCCCTCGCCGCGAGATGAGGCCCGATTCCACTGCACTGCGTGCAGAGCAATTCCGTATTCCACATCAAAAATGAAAGGAGCCTTGATTTCCTTGATGGCACTCCAGAGAAAACCCAAGATCACTGTTTCAAGTCTAGAGGGATCCTGAGGTCACTGGAGCAACACGAAAGGGCTCCGTGGACCCCAAATCAACTCGAGAGGAGAGCTTAGTCCCTGGCTTCCACTCAAGAGGAATACCAACTTTCCACAATCACCTCAAGAGGAGGCTTCTCTCAGCTACAGGTATGTGAGTGGGCCCCTGAGTTTGTGGCCTCAAGTGGAATGGACACCGAGATGCTCTGACTCGAAGTAAGGCCGGATATCCCTGCAGTGAATTGAATGCAGGCTCGTCTTGCATCTCCCAAGACGAAGGGATGTCTGAATCCCCTGTGGAGACCACAGAGAAAGACCGAGTTCTCCGCCTCATCGCGACCGGAGGCCTCACATCCTTTGAAAACTCGAGAGGTCCGTGGAGATCAATGCTTCCAAAGGAGACGATGCCTGACTCCTCTTGAAAATGGATAGGAGTCCCAGGATCCCTGTGGCACGTGGAACGGGACCCTGGGTCTCCCGCCTCACGTGGAGACGCGTCCCAATTGCCATGCCAAGACTCGAGGAGAATCCCGAGGTGTCCCTCGCACCTAGGCAGGAGTCCTGACGTCGCTGAACAAACACGTGTCTGGAAGGGCCCTCCCCGTCGTAACTCGAGAATATACCCCAGGTTCCGGCTGCAACTCGAGAAAAACCATGAGACTTCACTATCGCCGCGAGATGAGGCCCGATTCCCCTGCCCTGCGTGCAGAGCAATTCCGTATTCCACATCAAAAATAAAAGGAGCCTTGATTTCCTTGATGGCACTCCAGAGAAAACCCAAGATCACTGTCTCAAGTCTAGAGGGATCCTGAGGTCACTGGAGCAACACGAAAGGGCTCCGTGGACCCCAAATCAACTCGAGATGAGAGCTTAGTCCATGGCTTCAAATCGAGAGGAATACCAACTTTCCACAAGCACCTCAAGAGAAGGCTTCTCTCAGCTAATGGTATGTGAGAGGGACCCTGAGTTTGTCGCCTCAAGTGGAATGGACACCGAGATGCTCTGACTCAACGGAAGGCCAGATATCCCTGCAGTGAATTGAATGCAGTCTCGTCTTGCATCTCCCAAGCCGAAGGGTTGTCTGAATCCCCTGTGGAGACCACAGAGAAAGACATAATTTTCCGCCTCATCGCGACCGGTGGCCTCACATCCTTTGAAAATTCGAGAGGTCCGCGGAGATCAATGCTTCCAAAGGAGACGATGCCTGACTCCTCTTGAAAATAGATAGGAGTCCCAGGATCCCTGTGGCTCGTGGAAAGGGACCCTGGTTCTCCCGGCTCACGTGGAGATGCGTCCAAATTGCCATGCCAAGACTCGAGGAGAATCCCGAGGTGTCCCTCGCACCTAGGCAAGAGTCCTCACGTCGCTGAACAAAACCGTGTCTGGAAGGGCCCTCCCCGTCGTAACTCGAGAATATACCCCAGGTTCCGGCCGCAACTCGAGAAAAACCATGAGACTTCCCCCTCCCCGCGAGATGAGGCCCGATTCCCCTGCACTGAGTGCAGACCAATTCCGTGTTCCACATCAAACGTGAAAGGAGCCTTGATTTCCTTAATGGCACTCCAGAGAAAACCCAAGATCACTGTCTCAAGTCTAGAGGGATCCTGAGGTCACTGTAGCAACACAAAAGGGCTCCGTGGACCCCAAATCAACTCGAGATGAGAGCTTAGTCCCTGGCTTCGACTCAAGAGGAATACCAACTTTCCACAAGCACCTCAAGAGGAGGCTTCTCTCAGCTAATGGTATGTGAGAGGGACCCTGAGTTTGTGGCCTCAAGTGCAATGGACACCGAGATGCTCTGACAAGAAGTAAGGCTGGATATCCCTGCAGTGAATTGAATGCAGGCTCGTCTTGCATCTCCCAAGACGAAGGGATGTCTGAATACCCTGTGGATACCACAGAGAAAGACCTAGTCCTCTGCCTCATCGTGACCGGAGGCCTCACATCCTTTGAAAACTCGAGAGGTCTGCAGAGATCAATGCTTCCAAAGGAGATGATGCCTGACTCCTCTTGAAAATGGTTAGGAGTCCCAGGATCACTGTGGCACGTGGAAAGGGACACTGGGTCTCACGCCTCACGTGGAGACGCGTCCCAATTGCCATGCCAAGACTCGAGGAGAATCCCGAGGTGTCCCTCGCACCTAGGCAGGAGTCCTGACGTCCCTGAACAAACCCGTGTCTGGAAGGGCCCTCCCCGTCGTAACTCGAGAATATACCCCAGGTTCCGGCCGCAACTCGAGAAAAACCATGAGACTTCCCCATCGCCGCGAGATGAGGACAGATTCCCCAGCCCTGCGTGCAGAGCAATTCCGTATTCCACATCAAAAATGAAAGGAGCCTTGATTTCCTTGATGGCACTCCAGAGAAAACCCAAGATCACTGTCTCAAGTCTAGAGGGATCCTTAGGTCACTGGAGCAACACGAAAGGGCTCCGTGGACCCCAAATTAACTCGAGATGAGAGCGTAGTCCCTGGCTTCAAATCGAGAGGAATATCAACTTTCCACAAGCACCTCAAGAGGAGGCTTCTCTCAGCTAATGGTATGTGAGAGGGACCCTGAGTTTGTCACCTCAAGTGGAATGGACACCGAGATTCTCTGACTCAAAGTAAGGCCAGATATCCCTGCAGTGAATTGAATGCAGGCTCGTCTTGCATCTCCCAAGACGAAGGGATGTCTGAATCCCCTGTGGAGACCACAGAAAAAGACCTAGTCCTCCGTCTCATCGCGACCGAAGGCCTCACATCCTTTGAAAACTCTAGAGGTCTGCGGAGATCAATGCTTCCAAAGGAGACGACGCCTGACGCCTCTTGAAAATGGATAGGAGTCCCAGGATCCCTGTGGCACGTGGAAAGGGACCCTGGGTCTCTCGCCTCACGTGGAGACGCCTCCCAATTGCCATGCTAAGACTTGAGGAGAATCCCGAGGTGTCCCTCGCACCTAGGCAGGAGTCCTGACGTCGCTGAACAAACACGTGTCTGGAAGGGCCCTCCCCGTCGTAACTCGAGAATATACCCCAGGTTCCGGCCGCAACACGAGAAAAACCATGAGACTTCCCCCTCGCCGCGAGATGAGGCCCGATTCCCCTGCAATGCGTGCAGAGCAATTCCGTGTTCCACATCAAACGAGAAAGGAGCCTTGATTTCCTTGATGGCACTCCAGAGAAAACCCAAGATCACTGTCTCAAGTCTAGAGGGATCTGAGGTCACTGGAGCAACACGAAAGGGCTCCGTGGACCCCAAATCAACTCGAGATGAGAGATTAGTCCCTGGCTTCAACTCAATAGGAATACGAACTTTCCACAAGCCCCTCAAGAGGAGGCTTGTCTCAGCTACAGGTATGTGAGAGGGACCCTGAGTTTGTGGCCTCAAGTGGAATGGACACCGAGATGCTCTGACTCGAAGTAAGGCCGGATATCCCTGCAGTGAATTGAATGCAGGCTCATCTTGCATCTCCCAAGACGAAGGGATGTCTGAATCCCCTGTGCAGAACACAGAGAAAGACCTAGTCCTCCGCCTCAATGCGACCGGAGGCCTCACATCCTTTGAAAACTCGAGAGGTCCGCGGAGATCAATGCTTCCAAAGGAGACGATGCCTGACTCCTCTTGAAAATGGATAGGAGTCCCAGGATCCCAGTGGCACGTGGAAGGGGACCCTGGGTCTCCCGCCTCACGTGGAGACGCGTCCCAATTGCCATGGCAAGACTCGAGGAGAATCCCGAGTTGTCCCTCGCACCTAGGCAGGAGTCCTGACGTCGCTGAACAAACCCGTGTCTGGAAGGGCCCTCCCCGTCGTAACTCGAGAATATACCCCAGGTTCCGGCCGCAACTCGAGAAAAACCATGAGATTTCCCCCTCGCCGCGAGTTGAGGCCCGATTCCCCTGCACTGCGTGCAGAGCAATTCCGTGTTCCACTTCAAACGTGAAAGGAGACTTGATTTCCTTGATGGCACTCCAGAGAAAACCCAAGATCACTGTCTCAAGTCTAGAGGGATCCTGAGGTCACTGGAGCAACACGAAAGTGCTCCGTGGACCACAAATCAACTCGAGATGAGAGCTTAGTCCCTGGCTTAGACTCAAGAGGAATACCAACTTTCCACAAGCACCTCAAGAGGAGGCTTCTCTCAGCTACAGGTAAGTGAGAGGGACCCTGAGTTTGTGGCCTCAAGTGCAATGGACACCGAGATGCTCTGACTCGAAGTAAGGCCAGATATCTCTGCAGTGAATTGAATGCAGGCTCGTCTTGCATCTCCCAAGACGAAGGGATGTCTGAATCCCCTGTGGAGACCACAGAGAAAGACCTAGTCCTCCGCCTCATCGTGAACGGAGGCCTCACATCCTTTGAAAACTCGAGAGGTCTACAGAGATCAATGCTTCCAAAGGAGACGATGCCTGACTCCTCTTGAAAATGGATAGGAGTCCCAGGATCCCTGTGGCACGTGGAAAGGGACCGTGGGTCTCCCGCCTCACGTGGAGACGCGTCCCAATTGCCATGCCAAGACTTGAGGAGAATCCCGAGGTGTCCCTCGCACCTAGGCAGGAGTCCTGACGTCGCTGAACAAACCCGTGTCTGGAAGGGCCCTCCCCGTCGTAACTCGAGAATATACCCCAGGTTCCGGCCGCAACTCGAGAAAAACCATGAGACTTCCCCCTCGCAGCGACATGAGGCCCGATTCCCCTGCACTGCGTGCAGAGCAATTCCGTGTTCCACATCAAACGTGAAAGGAGCTTTGATTTCCTTAATGGCACTCCAGAGGAAACCCAAGATCACTGTCTCAAGTCTAGAGGGATCCTGAGGTCACTGTAGCAACACGAAAGGGCTCCGTGGACCCCAAATCAACTCGAGATGAGAGCTTAGTCCCTGGCTTCCACTCAAGAGGAATACCAACTTTCCACAAACACCTCAAGAGGAGGCTTCTCTCAGCTACAGGTATGTGAGAGGGACCCTGAGTTTGTGGCCTCAAGTGGAATGGCCACCGAGATGCTCTGACTCGAAGTAAGGCCGGATATCCCTGCAGTGAATTGAATGCAGGCTCGTCTTGCATCTCCCAAGACGAAGGGTTGTCTGAATCCCCTGTGGAGCCCACAGAGAAAGACCTAGTCCTACGCCTCAACGCGGCCGGAGGCCTCACATCCTTTGAAAACTCGAAAGGTCCGCGGAGATCAATACTTCCGAAGGAGACGATGCCTGACTCCTCTTGAAAATGGATAGGAGTCCCAGGATCCCTGTGGCACGTGGAAAGGGACACTGGGTCTCCCGCCTCACGTGGAGACGCGTCCCAATTGCCATGCCAAGACTCGAGGAGAATCCCGAGGTGTCCCTCGCACCTAGGCAGGAGTCCTGACGTCGCTGAACAAACACGTGTCTGGAAGGGCCCTCCCCGTCGTAACTCGAGAATATACCCCAGGTTCCGGCCGCAACTCGAGAAAAACCATGAGACTTCACTATCGCCGCGAGATGAGGCCCGATTCCCCTGCCCTGCGTGCAGAGCAATTCCGTATTCCACATCAAAAATAAAAGGAGCCTTGATTTCCTTGATGGCACTCCAGAGAAAACCCAAGATCACTGTCTCAAGTCTAGAGGGATCCTGAGGTCACTGGAGCAACACGAAAGGGCTCCGTGGACCCCAAATCAACTCGAGATGAGAGCTTAGTCCATGACTTCAAATCGAGAGGAATATCAACTTTCCACAAGCACCTCAAGAGAAGGCTTCTCTCAGCTAATGGTATGTGAGAGGGACCCTGAGTTTGTCGCCTCAAGTGGAATGGACACCGAGATGCTCTGACTCAACGTAAGGCCAGATATCCCTGCAGTGTATTGAATGCAGGCTCGTCTTGCATCTCCCAAGACGAAGGGATGTCTGAATCCCCTGTGGAGACCACAGAGAAAGACATAATTTTCCACCTCATCGCGACCCGTGGCCTCACATCCTTTGAAAATTCGAGAGGTCCGCGGAGATCAATGCTTCCAAAGGAGACGATGCCTGACTCTTCTTGAAAATGGATAGGAGTCCCAGGATCCCTGTGGCACGTGGAAAGGGACCCTGGGTCTCCCGCCTCACGTGGAGACGCCTCCCAATTGCCATGCCAAGACTTGAGGAGAATCCCGAGGTGTCCCTCGCACCTAGGCAGGAGTCCTGACGTCGCTGAACAAACACGTGTCTGGAAGGGCCCTCCCCGTCGTAACTCGAGAATATACCCCAGGTTCCGGCCGCAACTCGAGGAAAACCATGAGACGTCCCCCTCGCCGGGAAATGAGCCCCGATTCATCTGCAATGCGTGCAGAGCAATTCCGTGTTCCACATCAAACGTGAAAGGAGCCTTGATTTCCTTGATGGCACTCCAGAGAAAACCCAAGATCACTGTCTCAAGTCTAGAGGGATCCTGAGGTCACTGGAGCAACACGAAAGGGCTCCGTGGACCCCAAATCAACTCTAGATGAGAGATTAGTCCCTGGCTTCAACTCAAGAGGAATACGAACTTTCCACAAGCCCCTCAAGAGGAGGCTTCTCTCAGCTACAGGTATGTGAGAGGGACCCTGAGTTTGTGGCCTCAAGTGGAATGGACACCGAGATGCTCTGACTCGAAGTAAGGCCGGATATCCCTGCAGTGAATTGAATGCAGGCTCGTCTTGCATCTCCCAAGACGAAGGGATGTCTGAATCCCCTGTGGAGACCACAGAGAAAGACCTAATTTTCCGCCTCATCGCGACCGGAGGCCTCACATCCTTTGAAAACTCGAGAGGTCTGAGGAGATCAATGCTTCCAAAGGAGAAGATGCCTGACTCCTCTTGAAAATGGATAGGAGTCCCAGGATCCCTGTGGCACGTGGAAAGGGACCCTGGTTCTCCCGCCTCACGTGGAGACGCGTCCAAATTGCCATGCCAAGACTCGAGGAGAATCCCGAGGTGTCCCTCGCACCTAGGCAGGAGTCCTCACGTCGCTGAACAAACACGTGTCTGGAAGGGCCCTCCCCGTCGTAACTCGAGAATATACCCCAGGTTCCGGCCGCAACTCGACAAAAACCATGAGACTTCCCCCTCCCCGCGAGATGAGGCCCGATTCCCCTGCACTGCCTGCAGAGGAATTCCGTGTTCCACATCAAACGTGAAAGGAGCCTTGATTTCCTTAATGCCACTCCAGAGAAAACCCAAGATCACTGTCTCAAGTCTAGAGGGATCCTGAGGTCACTGGAGCAAAACGAAAGGGCTCCGTGGACCCCAAATCAACTCGAGATGAGAGCTTAGTCCCTCGCTTCGACTCAAGAGGAATACAAAATTCCACAAGCACCTCAAGAGGAGGCTTCTCTCAGCTACAGGTAAGTGAGAGGGACCCTGAGTTTGTGGCCTCAAGTGCAATGGACACCGAGATGTTCTGACTCGAAGTAAGGCCGGATATCTCTGCAGTGAATTTAATGCAGGCTCGTCTTGCATCTCCCAAGACGAAGGGATGTCTGAATCCCCTGTGGAGACCACAGAGAAAGACCTAGTCCTCCGCCTCATCGTGAACGGAGGCCTCACATCCTTTGAAAACTCGAAAGGTCCGCGGAGATCAATGCTTCCAAAGGAGATGATGCCTGACTCCTCTTGAAAATGGATAGGAGTCCCAGGATCCCTGTGGCACGTGGAAAGGGACCCTGGTTCTCCCGCCTCACATGGAGATGCGTCCAAATTGCCATGCCAAGACTCGAGGAGAATCCCGAGGTGTACCTCGCACCTAGGCAAGAGTCCTCACGTCGCTGAACAAACCCGTGTCTGGAAGGGCCCTCCCCGTCGTAACTCGAGAATATACCCCACGTTGCGGCCGCAAATCGAGAAAAACCATGAGACTTCCCCCTCCCCGCGAGATGAGCCCCGATTCCCCTGCACTGAGTGCAGACCAATTCCGTGTTCCACATCAAACGTGAAAGGAGCCTTGATTTCCTTAATGGCACTCCAGAGAAAACCCAAGATCACTGTCTCAAGTCTAGAGGGATCCTGAGGTCACTGTAGCAACACGAAAGGGCTCCGTGGACCCCAAATCAACTCGAGATGAGAGCTTAGTCCCTGGCTTCGACTCAAGGGGAATACCAACTTTCCACAAGCACCTCAAGAGGAGGCTTCTCTCAGCTAATGGTATGTGAGAGGGACCCTGAGATTGTGGCCTCAAGTGCCATGGACACCGAGATGCTCTGACTCGAAGTAAGGCTGGATATCCCTGCAGTGAATTGAATGCAGGCTCGTCTTGCATCTCCCAAGACGAAGGGATGTCTGAATCCCCTGTGGATACCACAGAGAAAGACCTAGTCCTCCGCCTTATCGTGACCGGAGGCCTCACATCCTTTGAAAACTCGAGAGGTCTGCAGAGATCAATGCTTCCAAAGGAGACGATGCCTGACTCCTCTTGAGAATGGATAGGAGTCCCAGGATCCCTGTGGCACGTGGAAAGGGACACTGGGTTTCACGCCTCACGTAGACACGCGTCCCAATTGCCATGCCAAGACTCGAGGAGAATCCCGAGTTGTCCCTCGCACCTAGGCAGGAGTCCTGACGTCCCTGAACAAACACGTGTCTGGAAGAGCCCTCCCCGTCGTAACTCGAGAATATACCCCAGGTTCCGGCCGCAACTCGAGAAAAACCATGAGACTTCCCCATCGCCGCGAGATGAGGCCCGATTCCCCTGCCCTGCGTCCAGAGAAAT
The DNA here is from genome assembly GCF_033118175.1 of Dama dama. Taxonomy (NCBI): domain Eukaryota; kingdom Metazoa; phylum Chordata; class Mammalia; order Artiodactyla; family Cervidae; genus Dama; species Dama dama. The sequence continues at coordinate 3,528,737 of NC_083697.1, read as the reverse complement.
TCCGTATTCCACATCAAAAAAGAAAGGAGCCTTGATTTCCTTGTTGGCACTCCAGAGAAAACCCAACATCACTGTCTCAAGTCTAGAGGGATCCTTAGGTCACTGGAGCAACAGGAAAGGGCTCCGTGGACCCCAAATCAACTCGAGATGAGAGCTTAGTCCCTGGCTTCAAATCGAGAGGAATACCAACTTTCCACAAGCACCTCAAGAGGAGGCTTCTCTCAGCTACAGGTATGTGAGAGGGCCCCTGAGTTTGTGGCCTCAAGTGGAATGGACACCGAGATGCTCTGACTCGAAGTAAGGCCGGATATCCCTGCAGTGAATGGAATGCAGGCTCATCTTGCATCTCCCAAGACGAAGGGATGTCTGAATCCCCTGTGGAGACCCCAGAGAAAGACCTAATTTTCCGCCTCATCGCGACCGGTGGCCTCACATCCTTTGAAAATTCCAGAGGTCCACGGAGATCAATGCTTCCAAAGGAGACGATGCCTGACTCCTCTTGAAAATGGATAGGAGTCCCAGGATCCCTGTGGCACGTGGAAAGGGACCCTGGTTCTCCCGCCTCACGTGGAGATGCGTCCAAATTGCCATGCCAAGACTCGAGGAGAATCCCGAGGTGTCCCTCGCACCTAGGCAGGAGTCCTCACGTCGCTGAACAAACACGTGTCTGGAAGGGACCTCCCCGTCGTAACTCGAGAATATACCCCAGGTTCCGGCCGCATTTCGAGAAAAACCATGAGACTTCCCCCTCCCCGCGAAATGAGGCCCGATTCCCCTGCACTGAGTGCAGACCAATTCCGTGTTCCACATCAAACGTGAAAGGAGCCATGATTTCCTTAATGGCACTCCAGAGAAAACCCAAGATCACTGTCTCAAGTCTAGAGGGATCCTGAGGTCACTGGAGCAACACGAAAGGGCTCCGTTGACCCCAAATCAACTCGAGATGAGAGCTTAGTCCCTGGCTTCGACTCAAGAGGAATACAAACTTTCCACAAGCACCTCAAGAGGAGGCTTCTCTCAGCTACAGGTATGTCAGAGGGACCCTGAGTTTGTGGCCTCAAGTGGAATGGACACCGAGATGCTCTGACTTGAAGTAAGGTCGGATATCCCTGCAGTGAATTGAAAGCAGGCTCGTCTTGCATCTCCCAAGACGAAGGGTTGTGTGAATCCCCTGTGAAGCCCACAGAGAAAGACCTAGTCCTCAGCCTCAACGTGACCGTAGGCCTCACATCCTCTGAAAACTCGAGAGGTCCGCGGAGATCAATGCTTCCAAAGGAGACGATGCCTGACTCCTCTTGAAAATGGATAGGAGTCCCAGGATCCCTGTGGCATGTGGAAAGGGACCCTGGGTCTCCCGCCTCACGTGGAGACGCGTCCCAATTGCCATGCCAAGACTCGAGGAGAATCCCGAGGTGTCCCTCGCACCTAGGCAGGAGTCCTGACGTCCCTGAACAAACACGTGTCTGGAAGGTCCCTCCCCGTCGTAACTCGAGAATATACCCCAGGTTCCGGCCGCAACTCGAGAAAAACCATGAGATTTCCCGCTCGCCGCGAGATGAGGCCCGATTCCCCTGCACTGCGTGCAGAGCAATTCTGTGTTCCACTTCAAACGTGAAAGGAGCCTTGATTTCCTTGATGGCACCCAGAGAAAACCCAAGATCACTGTCTCAAGTCTAGAGGGATCCTGAGGTCACTGGAGCAAGACGAAAGTGCTCCGTGGACTCCAAATCAACTCGAGGTGAGAGCTTAGTCCCTGGCTTCGACTCAAGAGGAATACCGACTTTCCACAAGCACCTCAAGAGGAGGCTTCTCTCAGCTACAGGTAAGTGAGAGGGACCCTGAGTTTGTGGCCTCAAGTGCAATGGACACCGAGATGTTCCGACTCGAAGTAAGGCCGGATATCTCTGCAGTGAATTGAATGCAGGCTCGTCTTGCATCTCCCAAGACGAAGGGATGTCTGAATCCCCTGTGGAGACCACAGAGAAAGACCTAGTCCTCCGCCTCATCGTGAACGGAGGCCTCACATCCTTTGAAAACTCGAAAGGTCCGCGGAGATCAATGCTTCCAAAGGAGATGATGCCTGACTCCTCTTGAAAATGGATAGGAGTCCCAGGATCCCTGTGGCACGTGGAAAGGGACCCTGGTTCTCCCGCCTCACATGGAGATGCGTCCAAATTGCCATGCCAAGACTCGAGGAGAATCCCGAGGTGTACCTCGCACCTAGGCAAGAGTCCTCACGTCGCTGAACAAACCCGTGTCTGGAAGGGCCCTCCCCGTCGTAACTCGAGAATATACCCCACGTTCCGGCCGCAAATCGAGAAAAACCATGAGACTTCCCCCTCCCCGCGAGATGAGGCCCGATTCCCCTGCACTGAGTGCAGACCAATTCCGTGTTCCACATCAAACGTGAAAGGAGCCTTGATTTCCTTAATGGCACTCCAGAGAAAACCCAAGATCACTGTCTCAAGTCTAGAGGGATCCTGAGGTCACTGTAGCAACACGAAAGGGCTCCGTGGACCCCAAATCAACTCGAGATGAGAGCTTAGTCCCTGGCTTCGACTCAAGGGGAATACCAACTTTCCACAAGCACCTCAAGAGGAGGCTTCTCTCAGCTAATGGTATGTGAGAGGGACCCTGAGATTGTGGCCTCAAGTGCCATGGACACCGAGATGCTCTGACTCGAAGTAAGGCTGGATATCCCTGCAGTGAATTGAATGCAGGCTCGTCTTGCATCTCCCAAGACGAAGGGATGTCTGAATCCCCTGTGGATACCACAGAGAAAGACCTAGTCCTCCGCCTTATCGTGACCGGAGGCCTCACATCCTTTGAAAACTCGAGAGGTCTGCAGAGATCAATGCTTCCAAAGGAGACGATGCCTGACTCCTCTTGAGAATGGATAGGAGTCCCAGGATCCCTGTGGCACGTGGAAAGGGACACTGGGTTTCACGCCTCACGTAGACACGCGTCCCAATTGCCATGCCAAGACTCGAGGAGAATCCCGAGTTGTCCCTCGCACCTAGGCAGGAGTCCTGACGTCCCTGAACAAACACGTGTCTGGAAGAGCCCTCCCCGTCGTAACTCGAGAATATACCCCAGGTTCCGGCCGCAACTCGAGAAAAACCATGAGACTTCCCCATCGCCGCGAGATGAGGCCCGATTCCCCTGCCCTGCGTCCAGAGAAATTCCGTATTCCACATCAAAAAAGAAAGGAGCCTTGATTTCCTTGTTGGCACTCCAGAGAAAACCCAACATCACTGTCTCAAGTCTAGAGGGATCCTTAGGTCACTGGAGCAACAGGAAAGGGCTCCGTGGACCCCAAATCAACTCGAGATGAGAGCTTAGTCCCTGGCTTCAAATCGAGAGGAATACCAACTTTCCACAAGCACCTCAAGAGGAGGCTTCTCTCAGCTACAGGTATGTGAGAGGGCCCCTGAGTTTGTGGCCTCAAGTGGAATGGACACCGAGATGCTCTGACTCGAAGTAAGGCCGGATATCCCTGCAGTGAATGGAATGCAGGCTCATCTTGCATCTCCCAAGACGAAGGGATGTCTGAATCCCCTGTGGAGACCCCAGAGAAAGACCTAATTTTCCGCCTCATCGCGACCGGTGGCCTCACATCCTTTGAAAATTCCAGAGGTCCACGGAGATCAATGCTTCCAAAGGAGACGATGCCTGACTCCTCTTGAAAATGGATAGGAGTCCCAGGATCCCTGTGGCACGTGGAAAGGGACCCTGGTTCTCCCGCCTCACGTGGAGATGCGTCCAAATTGCCATGCCAAGACTCGAGGAGAATCCCGAGGTGTCCCTCGCACCTAGGCAGGAGTCCTCACGTCGCTGAACAAACACGTGTCTGGAAGGGACCTCCCCGTCGTAACTCGAGAATATACCCCAGGTTCCGGCCGCATTTCGAGAAAAACCATGAGACTTCCCCCTCCCCGCGAAATGAGGCCCGATTCCCCTGCACTGAGTGCAGACCAATTCCGTGTTCCACATCAAACGTGAAAGGAGCCATGATTTCCTTAATGGCACTCCAGAGAAAACCCAAGATCACTGTCTCAAGTCTAGAGGGATCCTGAGGTCACTGGAGCAACACGAAAGGGCTCCGTGGACCCCAAATCAACTCGAGATGAGAGCTTAGTCCCTGGCTTCGACTCAAGAGGAATACAAACTTACCACAAGCACCTCAAGAGGAGGCTTCTCTCAGCTACAGGTATGTCAGAGGGACCCTGAGTTTGTGGCCTCAAGTGGAATGGACACCGAGATGCTCTGACTTGAAGTAAGGTCGGATATCCCTGCAGTGAATTGAAAGCAGGCTCGTCTTGCATCTCCCAAGACGAAGGGTTGTGTGAATCCCCTGTGAAGCCCACAGAGAAAGACCTAGTCCTCAGCCTCAACGTGACCGTAGGCCTCACATCCTCTGAAAACTCGAGAGGTCCGCGGAGATCAATGCTTCCAAAGGAGACGATGCCTGACTCCTCTTGAAAATGGATAGGAGTCCCAGGATCCCTGTGGCATGTGGAAAGGGACCCTGGGTCTCCCGCCTCACGTGGAGACGCGTCCCAATTGCCATGCCAAGACTCGAGGAGAATCCCGAGGTGTCCCTCGCACCTAGGCAGGAGTCCTGACGTCCCTGAACAAACACGTGTCTGGAAGGTCCCTCCCCGTCGTAACTCGAGAATATACCCCAGGTTCCGGCCGCAACTCGAGAAAAACCATGAGATTTCCCGCTCGCCGCGAGATGAGGCCCGATTCCCCTGCACTGCGTGCAGAGCAATTCTGTGTTCCACTTCAAACGTGAAAGGAGCCTTGATTTCCTTGATGGCACCCAGAGAAAACCCAAGATCACTGTCTCAAGTCTAGAGGGATCCTGAGGTCACTGGAGCAAGACGAAAGTGCTCCGTGGACTCCAAATCAACTCGAGGTGAGAGCTTAGTCCCTGGCTTCGACTCAAGAGGAATACCGACTTTCCACAAGCACCTCAAGAGGAGGCTTCTCTCAGCTACAGGTATGTGAGAGGGACCCTGAGTTTGTGGCCTCAAGTGGAATGGACACCGAGATGCTCTGACTCGAAGTAAGGCCGGATATCCCTGCAGTGAATTGAATGCAGGCTCGTCTTGCATCTCCCAAGACGAAGGGTTGTCTGAATCCCCTGTGGAGACCACAGAGAAAGACCTCGTTCTCCGCCTCATCGAGATCAGAGGCCTCACATCCTTTGAAAACTCGAGAGGTCGGCGGAGATCAATGCTTCCAAAGGAGAAGATGCCTGACTCTTCTTGAAAATGGATAGGAGTCCCAGGATCCCTGTGGCACGTGGAAAGGGACCCTGGGTCTCCCGCCTCACGTGGAGACGCGTCCCAATTGCCATGCCAAGACTCGAGGAGAATCCCGAGTTGTCCCTCGCACCTAGGCAGGAGTCCTGACGTCGCTGAACAAACACGTGTCTGGAAGGGCCCTCCCCGTCATAACTCGAGAATATACCCCAGGTTCCGGCCGCAACTCGGGAAACACCATGAGACTTCCCGCTCGCCGCGAGATGAGGCCCGATTCCCCTGCACTGCGTGCAGAGCAATTCCGTGTTCCACATCAAACGTGAAAGGAGCCTTGATTTCCTTGATGGCACTCCAGAGAAAACCCAAGATCACTGTCTCAAGTCTAGAGGGATCCTGAGGTCACTGGAGCAACACGAAAGGGCTCCGTGGACCCCAAATCAACTCGAGATGAGAGCTTAGTCCCTGGCTTTGACTCAAGAGGAATACCAACTTTCCACAAGCACCTCAAGAGGAGGCTTCTCGCACCTACAGGTAGGTGAGAGGGACCCTGAGTTTGTGGCCTCAAGTCGAATGGACACCGAGATGCTCTGACTCGAAGTAAGGCCGGATATCCCTGCAGTGAAGTGAATGCAGGCTCCTCTTGCATCTCCCAAGATGAAGGGATGTCTGAATCCCCTGTGGAGGCCACAGAGAAAGACCTAGTCCTCCGCCTCATCGCGACCGGAGGCCTCACATCCTTTGAAAACTGAGAGGTCCGCGGAGATCAATGCTTCCAAAGGAGACGATGCCTGACTCCTCTTGAAAATGGATAGGAGTCCCAGGATCACTGTGGCACGTGGAAAGGGACCCTGGGTCTCCCGCCTCATGTGGAGACGCGTCCCAATTGCCATGCCAAGACTCGAGGAGAATCCCGAGGTGTCCCTCGCACCTAGGCAGGAGTCCTGACGTCGCTGAACAAACACGTGTCTGGAAGGGCCCTCCCCGTCGTAACTCGAGAATATACCCCAGGTTCCGGCCGCAACTCGAGAAAAACCATGAGACTTCACTATCGCCGCGAGATGAGGCCCGATTCCCCTGCCCTGCGTGCAGAGCAATTCCGTATTCCACATCAAAAATAAAAGGAGCCTTGATTTCCTTGATGGCACTCCAGAGAAAACCCAAGATCACTGTCTCAAGTCTAGAGGGATCCTGAGGTCACTGGAGCAACACGAAAGGGCTCCGTGGACCCCAAATCAACTCGAGATGAGAGCTTAGTCCATGACTTCAAATCGAGAGGAATATCAACTTTCCACAAGCACCTCAAGAGAAGGCTTCTCTCAGCTAATGGTATGTGAGAGGGACCCTGAGTTTGTCGCCTCAAGTGGAATGGACACCGAGATGCTCTGACTCAACGTAAGGCCAGATATCCCTGCAGTGAATTGAATGCAGGCTCGTCTTGCATCTCCCAAGACGAAGGGATGTCTGAATCCCCTGTGGAGACCACAGAGAAAGACATAATTTTCCACCTCATCGCGACCCGTGGCCTCACATCCTTTGAAAATTCGAGAGGTCCGCGGAGATCAATGCTTCCAAAGGAGACGATGCCTGACTCTTCTTGAAAATGGATAGGAGTCCCAGGATCCCTGTGGCACGTGGAAAGGGACCCTGGGTCTCCCGCCTCACGTGGAGACGCCTCCCAATTGCCATGCCAAGACTTGAGGAGAATCCCGAGGTGTCCCTCGCACCTAGGCAGGAGTCCTGACGTCGCTGAACAAACACGTGTCTGGAAGGGCCCTCCCCGTCGTAACTCGAGAATATACCCCAGGTTCCGGCCGCAACTCGAGGAAAACCATGAGACGTCCCCCTCGCCGGGAAATGAGCCCCGATTCATCTGCAATGCGTGCAGAGCAATTCCGTGTTCCACATCAAACGTGAAAGGAGCCTTGATTTCCTTGATGGCACTCCAGAGAAAACCCAAGATCACTGTCTCAAGTCTAGAGGGATCCTGAGGTCACTGGAGCAACACGAAAGGGCTCCGTGGACCCCAAATCAACTCTAGATGAGAGATTAGTCCCTGGCTTCAACTCAAGAGGAATACGAACTTTCCACGAGCCCCTCAAGAGGAGGCTTCTCTCAGCTACAGGTATGTGAGAGGGACCCTGAGTTTGTGGCCTCAAGTGGAATGGACACCGAGATGCTCTGACTCGAAGTAAGGCCGGATATCCCTGCAGTGAATTGAATGCAGGCTCGTCTTGCATCTCCCAAGACGAAGGGATGTCTGAATCCCCTGTGGAGACCACAGAGAAAGACCTAATTTTCCGCCTCATCGCGACCGGAGGCCTCACATCCTTTGAAAACTCGAGAGGTCTGAGGAGATCAATGCTTCCAAAGGAGAAGATGCCTGACTCCTCTTGAAAATGGATAGGAGTCCCAGGATCCCTGTGGCACGTGGAAAGGGACCCTGGTTCTCCCGCCTCACGTGGAGACGCGTCCAAATTGCCATGCCAAGACTCGAGGAGAATCCCGAGGTGTCCCTCGCACCTAGGCAGGAGTCCTCACGTCGCTGAACAAACATGTGTCTGGAAGGGCCCTCCCCGTCGTAACTCGAGAATATACCCCAGGTTCCGGCCGCAACTCGACAAAAACCATGAGACTTCCCCCTCCCCGCGAGATGAGGCCCGATTCCCCTGCACTGCCTGCAGAGGAATTCCGTGTTCCACATCAAACGTGAAAGGAGCCTTGATTTCCTTAATGCCACTCCAGAGAAAACCCAAGATCACTGTCTCAAGTCTAGAGGGATCCTGAGGTCACTGGAGCAAAACGAAAGGGCTCCGTGGACCCCAAATCAACTCGAGATGAGAGCTTAGTCCCTCGCTTCGACTCAAGAGGAATACAAAATTCCACAAGCACCTCAAGAGGAGGCTTCTCTCAGCTACAGGTATGTGAGAGGGACCCTGAGTTTGTGGCCTCAAGTGGAATGGACACCGAGATGCTCTGACTTGAAGTAAGGCCGGATATCCCTGCAGTGATTTGAATGCAGGCTCGTCTTGCATCTCCCAAGACAAAGGGTTGTCTGAATCCCCTGTGGAGCCCACAGAGAAAGACCTAGTCCTCCGTCTCATCGCGACCGAAGGCCTCACATCCTTTGAAAACTCGAGAGGTCTGCGGAGATCAATGCTTCCAAAGTAGACGACGCCTGACGCCTCTTGAAAATGGATAGGAGTCCCAGGATCCCTGTGGCACGTGGAAAGGGACACTGGGTCTCTCGCCTCACGTGGAGACGCCTCCCAATTGCCATGCCAAGACTTGAGGAGAATCCCGAGGTGTCCCTCGCACCTAGGCAGGAGTCCTGACGTCGCTGAACAAGCACGTGTCTGGAAGGGCCCACCCCGTCGTAACTCGAGAATATACCCCAGGTTCCGGCCGCAACTCGAGAAAAACCATGAGACTTCCCCCTCGCCGCGAGATGAGGCCCGATTCCCCTGCAATGCGTGCAGAGCAATTCCGTGTTCCACATCAAACGAGAAAGGAGCCTTGATTTCCTTGATGGCACTCCAGAGAAAACCCAAGATCACTGTCTCAAGTCTAGAGGGATCCTGAGGTCACTGGAGCAACACGAAAGGGCTCCGTGGACCCCAAATCAACTCGAGATGAGAGATTAGTCCCTGGCTTCAACTCAATAGGAATACGAACTTTCCACAAGCCCCTCAAGAGGAGGCTTGTCTCAGCTACAGGTATGTGAGAGGGACCCTGAGTTTGTGGCCTCAAGTGGAATGGACACCGAGATGCTCTGACTCGAAGTAAGGCCGGATATCCCTGCAGTGAATTGAATGCAGGCTCATCTTGCATCTCCCAAGACGAGGGGATGTCTGAATCCCCTGTGCAAAACACAGAGAAAGACCTAGTCCTCCGCCTCAATGCGACCGGAGGCCTCACATCCTTTGAAAACTCGAGAGGTCCGCGGAGATCAATGCTTCCAAAGGAGACGATGCCTGACTCCTCTTGAAAATGGATAGGAGTCCCAGGATTCCAGTGGCACGTGGAAAGGGACCCTGGGTCTCCCGCCTCACGTGGAGACGCGTCCCAATTGCCATGGCAAGACTCGAGGAGAATCCCGAGGTGTCCCTCGCACCTAGGCAGGAGTCCTGACGTTGCTGAACAAACCCGTGTCTGGAAGGGCCCTCCCCGTCGTAACTCGAGAATATACCCCAGGTTCCGGCCGCAACTCGAGAAAAACCATGAGATTTCCCCCTCCCCGCGAGATGAGCCCCGATTCCCCTGCACTGCGTGCAGAGCAATTCCGTGTTCCACTTCAAACGTGAAAGGAGCCTTGATTTCCTTGATGGCACTCCAGAGAAAACCCAAGATCACTGTCTCAAGTCTAGAGGGATCCTGAGGTCACTGGAGCAACACGAAAGGGCTCCGTGGACCCCAAATCAACTCGAGATGAGAGCTTAGTCCCTGGCTTAGACTCAAGAGGAATACCAACTTTCCACAAGCACCTCAAGAGGAGGCTTCTCTCAGCTACAGGTAAGTGAGAGGGACCCTGAGTTTGTGGCCTCAAGTGCAATGGACACCGAGATGTTCTGACTCGAAGTAAGGCCGGATATCTCTGCAGTGAATTGAATGCAGGCTCGTCTTGCATCTCCCAAGACGAAGGGATGTCTGAATCCCCTGTGGAGACCACAGAGAAAGACCTAGTCCTCCGCCTCATCGTGAACGGAGGCCTCACATCCTTTGAAAACTCGAAAGGTCCGCGGAGATCAATGCTTCCAAAGGAGATGATGCCTGACTCCTCTTGAAAATGGATAGGAGTCCCAGGATCCCTGTGGCACGTGGAAAGGGACCCTGGTTCTCCCGCCTCACATGGAGATGCGTCCAAATTGCCATGCCAAGACTCGAGGAGAATCCCGAGGTGTACCTCGCACCTAGGCAAGAGTCCTCACGTCGCTGAACAAACCCGTGTCTGGAAGGGCCCTCCCCGTCGTAACTCGAGAATATACCCCACGTTCCGGCCGCAAATCGAGAAAAACCATGAGACTTCCCCCTCCCCGCGAGATGAGCCCCGATTCCCCTGCACTGAGTGCAGACCAATTCCGTGTTCCACATCAAACGTGAAAGGAGCCTTGATTTCCTTAATGGCACTCCAGAGAAAACCCAAGATCACTGTCTCAAGTCTAGAGGGATCCTGAGGTCACTGTAGCAACACGAAAGGGCTCCGTGGACCCCAAATCAACTCGAGATGAGAGCTTAGTCCCTGGCTTCGACTCAAGGGGAATACCAACTTTCCACAAGCACCTCAAGAGGAGGCTTCTCTCAGCTAATGGTATGTGAGAGGGACCCTGAGATTGTGGCCTCAAGTGCCATGGACACCGAGATGCTCTGACTCGAAGTAAGGCTGGATATCCCTGCAGTGAATTGAATGCAGGCTCGTCTTGCATCTCCCAAGACGAAGGGATGTCTGAATCCCCTGTGGATACCACAGAGAAAGACCTAGTCCTCCGCCTTATCGTGACCGGAGGCCTCACATCCTTTGAAAACTCGAGAGGTCTGCAGAGATCAATGCTTCCAAAGGAGACGATGCCTGACTCCTCTTGAGAATGGATAGGAGTCCCAGGATCCCTGTGGCACGTGGAAAGGGACACTGGGTTTCACGCCTCACGTAGACACGCGTCCCAATTGCCATGCCAAGACTCGAGGAGAATCCCGAGTTGTCCCTCGCACCTAGGCAGGAGTCCTGACGTCCCTGAACAAACACGTGTCTGGAAGAGCCCTCCCCGTCGTAACTCGAGAATATACCCCAGGTTCCGGCCGCAACTCGAGAAAAACCATGAGACTTCCCCATCGCCGCGAGATGAGGCCCGATTCCCCTGCCCTGCGTCCAGAGAAATTCCGTATTCCACATCAAAAAAGAAAGGAGCCTTGATTTCCTTGTTGGCACTCCAGAGAAAACCCAACATCACTGTCTCAAGTCTAGAGGGATCCTTAGGTCACTGGAGCAACAGGAAAGGGCTCCGTGGACCCCAAATCAACTCGAGATGAGAGCTTAGTCCCTGGCTTCAAATCGAGAGGAATACCAACTTTCCACAAGCACCTCAAGAGGAGGCTTCTCTCAGCTACAGGTATGTGAGAGGGCCCCTGAGTTTGTGGCCTCAAGTGGAATGGACACCGAGATGCTCTGACTCGAAGTAAGGCCGGATATCCCTGCAGTGAATGGAATGCAGGCTCATCTTGCATCTCCCAAGACGAAGGGATGTCTGAATCCCCTGTGGAGACCCCAGATAAAGACCTAATTTTCCGCCTCATCGCGACCGGTGGCCTCACATCCTTTGAAAATTCCAGAGGTCCACGGAGATCAATGCTTCCAAAGGAGACGATGCCTGACTCCTCTTGAAAATGGATAGGAGTCCCAGGATCCCTGTGGCACGTGGAAAGGGACCCTGGTTCTCCCGCCTCACGTGGAGATGCGTCCAAATTGCCATGCCAAGACTCGAGGAGAATCCCGAGGTGTCCCTCGCACCTAGGCAGGAGTCCTCACGTCGCTGAACAAACACGTGTCTGGAAGGGACCTCCCCGTCGTAACTCGAGAATATACCCCAGGTTCCGGCCGCATTTCGAGAAAAACCATGAGACTTCCCCCTCCCCGCGAAATGAGGCCCGATTCCCCTGCACTGAGTGCAGACCAATTCCGTGTTCCACATCAAACGTGAAAGGAGCCATGATTTCCTTAATGGCACTCCAGAGAAAACCCAAGATCACTGTCTCAAGTCTAGAGGGATCCTGAGGTCACTGGAGCAACACGAAAGGGCTCCGTGGACCCCAAATCAACTCGAGATGAGAGCTTAGTCCCTGGCTTCGACTCAAGAGGAATACAAACTTTCCACAAGCACCTCAAGAGGAGGCTTCTCTCAGCTACAGGTATGTCAGAGGGACCCTGAGTTTGTGGCCTCAAGTGGAATGGACACCGAGATGCTCTGACTTGAAGTAAGGTCGGATATCCCTGCAGTGAATTGAAAGCAGGCTCGTCTTGCATCTCCCAAGACGAAGGGTTGTGTGAATCCCCTGTGAAGCCCACAGAGAAAGACCTAGTCCTCAGCCTCAACGTGACCGTAGGCCTCACATCCTCTGAAAACTCGAGAGGTCCGCGGAGATCAATGCTTCCAAAGGAGACGATGCCTGACTCCTCTTGAAAATGGATAGGAGTCCCAGGATCCCTGTGGCATGTGGAAAGGGACCCTGGGTCTCCCGCCTCACGTGGAGACGCGTCCCAATTGCCATGCCAAGACTCGAGGAGAATCCCGAGGTGTCCCTCGCACCTAGGCAGGAGTCCTGACGTCCCTGAACAAACACGTGTCTGGAAGGTCCCTCCCCGTCGTAACTCGAGAATATACCCCAGGTTCCGGCCGCAACTCGAGAAAAACCATGAGATTTCCCGCTCGCCGCGAGATGAGGCCCGATTCCCCTGCACTGCGTGCAGAGCAATTCTGTGTTCCACTTCAAACGTGAAAGGAGCCTTGATTTCCTTGATGGCACCCAGAGAAAACCCAAGATCACTGTCTCAAGTCTAGAGGGATCCTGAGGTCACTGGAGCAAGACGAAAGTGCTCCGTGGACTCCAAATCAACTCGAGGTGAGAGCTTAGTCCCTGGCTTCGACTCAAGAGGAATACCGACTTTCCACAAGCACCTCAAGAGGAGGCTTCTCTCAGCTACAGGTAAGTGAGAGGGACCCTGAGTTTGTGGCCTCAAGTGCAATGGACACCGAGATGTTCTGACTCGAAGTAAGGCCGGATATCTCTGCAGTGAATTGAATGCAGGCTCGTCTTGCATCTCCCAAGACGAAGGGATGTCTGAATCCCCTGTGGAGACCACAGAGAAAGACCTAGTCCTCCGCCTCATCGTGAACGGAGGCCTCACATCCTTTGAAAACTCGAAAGGTCCGCGGAGATCAATGCTTCCAAAGGAGATGATGCCTGACTCCTCTTGAAAATGGATAGGAGTCCCAGGATCCCTGTGGCACGTGGAAAGGGACCCTGGTTCTCCCGCCTCACATGGAGATGCGTCCAAATTGCCATGCCAAGACTCGAGGAGAATCCCGAGGTGTACCTCGCACCTAGGCAAGAGTCCTCACGTCGCTGAACAAACCCGTGTCTGGAAGGGCCCTCCCCGTCGTAACTCGAGAATATACCCCACGTTCCGGCCGCAAATCGAGAAAAACCATGAGACTTCCCCCTCCCCGCGAGATGAGCCCCGATTCCCCTGCACTGAGTGCAGACCAATTCCGTGTTCCACATCAAACGTGAAAGGAGCCTTGATTTCCTTAATGGCACTCCAGAGAAAACCCAAGATCACTGTCTCAAGTCTAGAGGGATCCTGAGGTCACTGTAGCAACACGAAAGGGCTCCGTGGACCCCAAATCAACTCGAGATGAGAGCTTAGTCCCTGGCTTTGACTCAAGGGGAATACCAACTTTCCACAAGCACCTCAAGAGGAGGCTTCTCTCAGCTAATGGTATGTGAGAGGGACCCTGAGATTGTGGCCTCAAGTGCCATGGACACCGAGATGCTCTGACTCGAAGTAAGGCTGGATATCCCTGCAGTGAATTGAATGCAGGCTCGTCTTGCATCTCCCAAGACGAAGGGATGTCTGAATCCCCTGTGGATACCACAGAGAAAGACCTAGTCCTCCGCCTTATCGTGACCGGAGGCCTCACATCCTTTGAAAACTCGAGAGGTCTGCAGAGATCAATGCTTCCAAAGGAGACGATGCCTGACTCCTCTTGAGAATGGATAGGAGTCCCAGGATCCCTGTGGCACGTGGAAAGGGACACTGGGTTTCACGCCTCACGTAGACACGCGTCCCAATTGCCATGCCAAGACTCGAGGAGAATCCCGAGTTGTCCCTCGCACCTAGGCAGGAGTCCTGACGTCCCTGAACAAACACGTGTCTGGAAGAGCCCTCCCCGTCGTAACTCGAGAATATACCCCAGGTTCCGGCCGCAACTCGAGAAAAACCATGAGACTTCCCCATCGCCGCGAGATGAGGCCCGATTCCCCTGCCCTGCGTCCAGAGAAATTCCGTATTCCACATCAAAAAAGAAAGGAGCCTTGATTTCCTTGTTGGCACTCCAGAGAAAACCCAACATCACTGTCTCAAGTCTAGAGGGATCCTTAGGTCACTGGAGCAACAGGAAAGGGCTCCGTGGACCCCAAATCAACTCGAGATGAGAGCTTAGTCCCTGGCTTCAAATCGAGAGGAATACCAACTTTCCACAAGCACCTCAAGAGGAGGCTTCTCTCAGCTACAGGTATGTGAGAGGGCCCCTGAGTTTGTGGCCTCAAGTGGAATGGACACCGAGATGCTCTGACTCGAAGTAAGGCCGGATATCCCTGCAGTGAATGGAATGCAGGCTCATCTTGCATCTCCCAAGACGAAGGGATGTCTGAATCCCCTGTGGAGACCCCAGAGAAAGACCTAATTTTCCGCCTCATCGCGACCGGTGGCCTCACATCCTTTGAAAATTCCAGAGGTCCACGGAGATCAATGCTTCCAAAGGAGACGATGCCTGACTCCTCTTGAAAATGGATAGGAGTCCCAGGATCCCTGTGGCACGTGGAAAGGGACCCTGGTTCTCCCGCCTCACGTGGAGATGCGTCCAAATTGCCATGCCAAGACTCGAGGAGAATCCCGAGGTGTCCCTCGCACCTAGGCAGGAGTCCTCACGTCGCTGAACAAACACGTGTCTGGAAGGGACCTCCCCGTCGTAACTCGAGAATATACCCCAGGTTCCGGCCGCATTTCGAGAAAAACCATGAGACTTCCCCCTCCCCGCGAAATGAGGCCCGATTCCCCTGCACTGAGTGCAGACCAATTCCGTGTTCCACATCAAACGTGAAAGGAGCCATGATTTCCTTAATGGCACTCCAGAGAAAACCCAAGATCACTGTCTCAAGTCTAGAGGGATCCTGAGGTCACTGGAGCAACACGAAAGGGCTCCGTGGACCCCAAATCAACTCGAGATGAGAGCTTAGTCCCTGGCTTCGACTCAAGAGGAATACAAACTTTCCACAAGCACCTCAAGAGGAGGCTTCTCTCAGCTACAGGTATGTCAGAGGGACCCTGAGTTTGTGGCCTCAAGTGGAATGGACACCGAGATGCTCTGACTTGAAGTAAGGTCGGATATCCCTGCAGTGAATTGAAAGCAGGCTCGTCTTGCATCTCCCAAGACGAAGGGTTGTGTGAATCCCCTGTGAAGCCCACAGAGAAAGACCTAGTCCTCAGCCTCAACGTGACCGTAGGCCTCACATCCTCTGAAAACTCGAGAGGTCCGCGGAGATCAATGCTTCCAAAGGAGACGATGCCTGACTCCTCTTGAAAATGGATAGGAGTCCCAGGATCCCTGTGGCATGTGGAAAGGGACCCTGGGTCTCCCGCCTCACGTGGAGACGCGTCCCAATTGCCATGCCAAGACTCGAGGAGAATCCCGAGGTGTCCCTCGCACCTAGGCAGGAGTCCTGACGTCCCTGAACAAACACGTGTCTGGAAGGTCCCTCCCCGTCGTAACTCGAGAATATACCCCAGGTTCCGGCCGCAACTCGAGAAAAACCATGAGATTTCCCGCTCGCCGCGAGATGAGGCCCGATTCCCCTGCACTGCGTGCAGAGCAATTCTGTGTTCCACTTCAAACGTGAAAGGAGCCTTGATTTCCTTGATGGCACCCAGAGAAAACCCAAGATCACTGTCTCAAGTCTAGAGGGATCCTGAGGTCACTGGAGCAAGACGAAAGTGCTCCGTGGACTCCAAATCAACTCGAGGTGAGAGCTTAGTCCCTGGCTTCGACTCAAGAGGAATACCGACTTTCCACAAGCACCTCAAGAGGAGGCTTCTCTCAGCTACAGGTATGTGAGAGGGACCCTGAGTTTGTGGCCTCAAGTGGAATGGACACCGAGATGCTCTGACTCGAAGTAAGGCCGGATATCCCTGCAGTGAATTGAATGCAGGCTCGTCTTGCATCTCCCAAGACGAAGGGTTGTCTGAATCCCCTGTGGAGACCACAGAGAAAGACCTCGTTCTCCGCCTCATCGAGATCAGAGGCCTCACATCCTTTGAAAACTCGAGAGGTCGGCGGAGATCAATGCTTCCAAAGGAGAAGATGCCTGACTCTTCTTGAAAATGGATAGGAGTCCCAGGATCCCTGTGGCACGTGGAAAGGGACTCTGGGTCTCCCGCCTCACGTGGAGACGCGTCCCAATTGCCATGCCAAGACTCGAGGAGAATCCCGAGTTGTCCCTCGCACCTAGGCAGGAGTCCTGACGTCGCTGAACAAACACGTGTCTGGAAGGGCCCTCCCCGTCATAACTCGAGAATATACCCCAGGTTCCGGCCGCAACTCGGGAAACACCATGAGACTTCCCGCTCGCCGCGAGATGAGGCCCGATTCCCCTGCACTGCGTGCAGAGCAATTCCGTGTTCCACATCAAACGTGAAAGGAGCCTTGATTTCCTTGATGGCACTCCAGAGAAAACCCAAGATCACTGTCTCAAGTCTAGAGGGATCCTGAGGTCACTGGAGCAACACGAAAGGGCTCCGTGGACCCCAAATCAACTCGAGATGAGAGCTTAGTCCCTGGCTTTGACTCAAGAGGAATACCAACTTTCCACAAGCACCTCAAGAGGAGGCTTCTCGCACCTACAGGTAGGTGAGAGGGACCCTGAGTTTGTGGCCTCAAGTCGAATGGACACCGAGATGCTCTGACTCGAAGTAAGGCCGGATATCCCTGCAGTGAAGTGAATGCAGGCTCCTCTTGCATCTCCCAAGATGAAGGGATGTCTGAATCCCCTGTGGAGGCCACAGAGAAAGACCTAGTCCTCCGCCTCATCGCGACCGGAGGCCTCACATCCTTTGAAAACTGAGAGGTCCGCGGAGATCAATGCTTCCAAAGGAGACGATGCCTGACTCCTCTTGAAAATGGATAGGAGTCCCAGGATCCCTGTGGCACGTGGAAAGGGACCCTGGGTCTCCCGCCTCATGTGGAGACGCATCCCCATTGCCATGCCAAGACTCGAGGAGAATCCCGAGGTGTCCCTCGCACCTAGGCAGGAGTCCTCACGTCGCTGAACAAACACGTGTCTGGAAGGGCCCTCCCCGTCGTAACTCGAGAATATACCCCAGGTTCCGGCCGCAACTCGAGAAAAACCATGAGAATTCCCCCTCACCGCGAGATGAGGCCTGATTCCCCTGCACTGCGTGCAGAGCAATTCCTGAGCAGCGCAGACGGAGAGAGCAGCGCCAGCCCCTCCCCGCAGCGCCAGCCCGTCCCCGCAGCACAAGCCCCTCCCCCCGGAGCGACGTAACTAGCTACCTGAATAAGAGTCCACCTCCGCCCGCCTGTGTCATGGCGGAAATGAGGCTCTGAAGAGACCGGCAAACAGAAGCCAAATAAACAAAGGGAACCGCTTCAGAAGGGACTGGTGCAACAGATTAAAATCCCTCTAGGAAACATTGACTACACCGGAGGAGCCTGTAGGTATCGAGAAGCGTAAGCTGGAACGAGGAGCTATCTGAAACTGAGCCGAACCCACACTGACCGCAACAGCTCCAGAGAAACTCCTAGATATAATTTTACTTTTTTCTCTTTTTTTAATTTTTTTTCTTTTTTTCTTTTTTCTTTTTTATTTTTTCTCTTTTATTTTCCTTTAAAATCCCCTATTACTCCCCCATTACTCCTTAACTTTCATTTCCATAGACTTTTACGATTTTTTAATTAGGGGGAAAAAAAAGTTTTTTTTTTCCTTTTTTTTTTCTTTTTTTTCTTTTTTTTTTCTTTTTCTTTCTTTTTTTTCCTTTTTTTCTTTCCTTTTTCTCTTCTATTTTCTATTTTTCTTTTTCTCTTATTTCTTTTAAATTCCTCTAGTACTCCTCTACTACTCCTTAATTTTCATTTTCAATGCACTATAACCTTACAAAAAAAAAAAAAAGAAGAGAAGCCCTATTTTTAAACTGAAGATTATTCTCTCCCAATCTTGACTCTCTGTTTTCTACCTCAGAACACCTCTATTTCCTCCTTTCCCCTTCTCTTCCCAATCCAATTCTGTGAATCTTTGTAGGTGACTGTGCTACAGAGAACACTCTGGGAACAGACAGCTGTGTAGATCTGTCTCTCTCCTCTTGAGTCCCCCTTTTTCTCCTCCTGTTCATCTCTATCTCCCTCCTCCCTCTCCTCTTCTTCATGTGACTCTGTGAACCTCTCTGGGTGTCCCTAACGGGGGAGAATCTTTTAGCCATTAACCTAGAAGTTTTCTTATCAGGGCTGCATAGTTGGAGAAGTCCTGAGACTACAGGAAGAATAAAACTGAAATCCAGAGGCAGGAGACTTAAGCCCAAAACCTGAGAACACCAGAAAACTCCTGACTACAAGGAACTTTAAGTGATAAGTGACTGTCCAAAAGCCTCCATACCTACACTGAAACCAACTACCACACAAGAGCCAATAAGTTTTAGAGCAAGACATACCACGCAAATTCTCCAGCAACGCAGGAACATAGCCCTGAACATCAACATACAGGTTGCCCAAGGTCACACCTAACACATAGACCCATCTCAAAACTCATTACTGGGCACTCCATTGCTTTCCAAAGAGAAGAAATCAAGTTCCACACACCAGAACACTGATGCAAGCTTCCCTAACCAGGAAACCTTGACAAGCCAATCGTCTAACCCCATCCACTGGGTTAATCCTCCACAACAAAAAGGAACCACAGACCTCCAGAATACAGAAAGCCCACTCCAGATACAGCAATCTAAACAAGATGAAAAGGCAAAGAAATACCCAACAGGTAAAGGAACATGAAAAATGCCCACCAAGTCAAACAAAAGAGGAGGAGATAGGGAATCTACCTGAAAAAGAATTTAGAATAATGATAATAAAAATGATCCAAAATCTTGAAAACAAAATGGAGTTACAGATAAATAGCCTGGAAACAAAGATTGAAAAGATTCAAGAACTGTTTAATAAAGACCTAGAAGAAATAAAAAAGAGTCAATTACAAATGAATAATGCAATGAATGAGATCAAAAACACTTTGGAGGGAACCAAGAGTAGAATAACGGAGGCAGAAGATAGGATAAGTGAGGTAGAAGATAAAATGGTGGAAATAAATGAAGCAGAGAGGAAAAAAGAAAAAAGGATCAAAAGAAATGAGGACAACCTCAGGGACCTCTGGGACACTGTGAAACGCCCCAACATTCGAATCATAGGAGTTCCAGAAGAAGAAGACAAAAAGAAGGGCCATGAGAAAATACTCGAGGAGATAATAGCTGAAAACTTCCCTAAAATGGGGAAGGAAATAGCCACCCAAATCCAAGAAACCCAGAGAGTCCCAAACAGGATAAACCCAAGGCGAAACACCCCAAGACACATATTAATCAAATTAACAAAGATCAAACACAAAGAACAAATATTAAAAGCAGCAAGGGAAAAACAACAAATAACACACAAAGGGATTCCCATAAGGATAACAGCTGATCTATCAATAGAAACCCTCCAGGCCAGAAGGGAATGGCAGGACGTACTGAAAGTAATGAAAGAGAATAACCTACAACCTAGATTACTGTATCCAGCAAGGATCTCATTCAGATATGAAGGAGAATTCAAAAGCTTTACAGATAAGCAAAAGCTGAGAGAATTCAGCACCACCAAACCAGCTCTTCAACAAATGCTAAAGGATCTTCTCTAGACAGGAAATGCAGAAAGGTTTTATAAATGTGAACCCAAAACAACAAAGTAAATGGCAACGGGAACACACCTATCAATAATTACCCTAAATGTAAATGGGTTGAATGCCCCAACCAAAAGACAAAGATTGGCTGAATGGATACAAAAACAAGACCCCTATATATGCTGTCTACAAGAGACCCACCTCAAAACAAGAGACACATACAGACTAAAAGTGAAGGGCTGGAAAAAAATATTTCATGCAAACGGAGACCAAAAGAAAGCAGGAGTCGCAATACTCATGTCAGATAAAATAGACTTTCAAATAAAGGAAGTGAAAAGAGACAAAGAAGGACACTACATAATGATCAAAGGATCAATCAAAAAAGAAGATATAACAATTATAAATATATATGCACCCAACATAGGAGCACCGCAATATGTACGGCAAACGCTAACAAGTATGAAAGAGGAAATTAATAGTAACACAATAATAGTGGGAGACTTTAATACCCCACTCACAACTATGGATAGATCAACTAAACAGAAAATTAACAAGGAAACACAAACCTTAAATGACACAATGGACCAGCTAGACCTAATTGATATCTATAGGACATTTCACCCCAAAACAATCAACTTCACCTTTTTCTCAAGTGCACACGGAACATTCTCCAGAATAGATCACATCCTGGGCCATAAATCTGGTCTTGGAAAATTCAAAAAAATTGAAATCATTCCAGTTATCTTTTCTGACCACAGTGCAGTAAGATTAGATCTCAATTACAGGGAAAAAATTGTTAAAACTTCAAACATATGGAGGCTAAATAACACGCTTCTGAATAACCAACAAATCATAGAAGAAATCAAAAAAGAAATCAAAATATGTATAGAAATGAATGAAAATGAAAACACAACAACCCAAAACCTATGGGACACTGTAAAAGCAGTGCTAAGGGGAAGGTTCATAGCATTACAGGCTTACATCAAGAAACAGGAAAAAAACCAATTAAATAACCTAACTCTACACCTAAAGCAATTAGAGAAGGAAGAAATGAAGAACCCCAGAGTTAGCAGAAGGAAAGAAATCTTAAAAATCAGGGCAGAAATAAATGCAAAAGAAACTAAAGAGACCATAGCAAAAATCAACAAAGCTAAAAGCTGGTTTTTTGAAAAAATAAACAAAATTGACAAACCATTAGCAAGACTCATTAAGAAACAAAGAGAGAAAAACCAAATTAACAAAATTAGAAATGAAAATGGAGAGATCACAACAGACAACACTGAAATACAAAGGATCATAAGAGACTACTACCAGCAGCTCTATGCCAATAAAATGGACAACTTGGATGAAATGGACAAATTCTTAGAAAAGTATAACTTTCCAAAACTGAACCAGGAAGAAATAGAAGATCTTAACAGACCCATCACAAGCAAGGAAATCGAAACTGTCATCAAAAATCTTCCAGCAAACAAAAGCCCAGGACCAGATGGCTTCACAGCTGAATTCTACCAAAAATTTAGAGAAGAGCTAACACCTATCTTACTCAAACTCTTCCAGAAAATTGCAGAAGAAGGTAAGCTTCCAAACTCATTCTATGAGGCCACCATCACCCTAATTCCAAAACCAGACAAAGATGCCACAAAAAAAGAAAACTACAGGCCAATATCACTGATGAACATAGATGCAAAAATCCTTAACAAAATTCTAGCAAACAGAATCCAACAACATATTAAAAAAATCATACACCATGACCAAGTGGGCTTTATCCCAGGAATGCAAGGATTCTTTAATATCCGCAAATCAATCAATGTAATACACCACATTAACAAATTGAAAGATAAAAACCATATGATTATCTCAATAGATGCAGAGAAAGCCTTTGACAAAATTCAACACTCATTTATGATTAAAACTCTCCAAAAAGCAGGAATAGAAGGAACATACCTCAACATAATAAAAGCTATATATGACAAACCCACAGCAAGCATCACCCTCAATGGTGAAATATTGAAGGCATTTCCCCTGAAATCAGGAACAAGACAAGGGTGCCCACTCTCACCACTACTATTCAACATAGTGTTGGAAGTGCTGGCCACAGCAATCAGAGCAGAAAAAGAAGTAAAAGGAATCCAGATAGGAAAAGAAGAAGTAAAACTCTCACTGTTTGCAGATGACATGATCCTCTACATAGAAAACCCTAAAGATTCTACCAGAAAATTACTAGAG
Source organism: Dama dama (assembly GCF_033118175.1). Lineage (NCBI taxonomy): Eukaryota > Metazoa > Chordata > Mammalia > Artiodactyla > Cervidae > Dama > Dama dama. Next base: position 3,506,547 of record NC_083697.1, on the reverse strand, counting down.
CTAATCAATGAATATAGTAAAGTTGCAGGATATAAAATTAACACACAGAAATCCCTTGCATTCCTATATACTAACAATGAAAAAACAGACAGAGAAATTAAGGAAACAATACCATTCACCATTGCAACAAAAAGAATAAAATACTTAGGAGTATATCTACCTAAAGAAACAAAGGACCTATACATAGAAAACTATAAAACACTGATGAAAGAAATCAAAGAGGACACAAACAGATGGAGAAACATACCGTGTTCATGGATTGGAAGAATTAATATTGTCAAAATGGCTATTCTACCCAAAGCAGTCTATAGATTCAATGCAATCCCTATCAAGCTACCAACGGTATTTTTCACAGAACTAGACCAAAGAATTTCACAATTTGTATGGAAATACAAAAAACCTCGAATAGCCAAAGTAATCTTGAGAAAGAAGAATGGAACTGGAGGAATCAACCTGCCTGACTTCAGACTCTACTACAAAGCCACAGTCATCAAGACAGTATGGTACTGGCACAAAGACAGAAATATAGATCAATGGAACAGAATAGAAAGCCCAGAGATAAATCCACGAACCTATGGACACCTTATCTTTGACAAAGGAGGCAAGGATATACAATGGAAAAAAGACAACCTCTTTAACAAGTGGTGCTGGGAAAACTGGTCAACCACTTGTAAAAGAATGAAACTAGAACACTTTCTAACACCATACACAAAAATAAACTCAAAATGGATTAAAGATCTAAATGTAAGACCAGAAACTATAAAACTCCTAGAGGAGAACATAGGCAAAACACTCTCCGACATAAATCAAAGCAAGATCCTCTATGACCCACCTCCCAGAATATTGGAAATAAAAGCAAAACTAAACAAATGGGACCTAATGAAACTTAAAAGCTTTTGCACTACAAAGGAAACTATAAGTAAGATGAAAAGACAGCCCTCAGATTGGGAGAAAATAATAGCAAATGAAGAAACAGACAAAGGACTAATCTCAAAAATATACAAGCAACTCCTGCAGCTCAATTCCAGAAAAATAAATGACCCAATCAAAAAATGGGCCAAAGAACTAAACAGACATTTCTCCAAGGAAGACATACAGATGGCTAACAAACATATGAAAAGATGCTCAACATCACTCATTATTAGAGAAATGCAAATCAAAACCACAATGAGGTACCATTACACGCCAGTCAGGATGGCTGCTATCCAAAAGTCTACAAGCAATAAATGCTGGAGAGGGTGTGGAGAAAAGGGAACCCTCTTACACTGTTGGTGGGAATGCAAACTAGTACAGCCGCTATGGAAAACAGTGTGGAGATTTCTTAAAAAACTGGACATAGAACTGCCATATGACCCAGCAATCCCACTTCTGGGCATACACACTGAGGAAACCAGATCTGAAAGAGACACGTGCACCCCAATGTTCATTGCAGCACTGTTTATAATAGCCAGGACATGGAAGCAACCTAGATGCCCATCAGCAGATGAATGGATAAGGAAGCTGTGGTACATATATACCATGGAATATTACTCAGCCATTAAAAAGAATTCATTTGAACCAGTCCTAATGAGATGGATGAAGCTGGAGCCCCTTATACAGAGTGAAGTAAGCCAGAAAGATAAAGAACATTACAGCATACTGACACATGTATATGGAATTTAGAAAGGTGATAACGATAACCCTATATGCAGAACAGAAAAAGAGACACAGAAATACAGAACAGACTTTTGAACTTTGAGGGAGAATGTGAGGGTGGGATATTTCAAAAGAACATCATGTATACTATCTATGGTGAAACAGATCACCAGCCCAGGTGGGATGCACGAGACAAGTGCTCCGGCCTGGTGCACTGGGAAGACCCAGAGGAATCGGGTGGAGAGGGAGGTTGGAGGGGGGATCGGGATTGGGAATACATGTAAATCCATGGCTGATTCATATCAATGTATGACAAAACCCACTGGAAAAAAAAATAATAATAATAAAAATTAAAAAAAAAAAAAAAAAAAAAAGAAAATGGATAGGAGTCCCAGGATCCCTGTGGCACGTGGAAAGGGACCCTGGATCTCCCACCTCACATGTAGACGCCTCCCAATTGCCATGCCAAGACTCGAGGAGAATCCCGAGGTGTCCCTCGCACCTAGGCATGGGTCCAGACGTCGCTGAACAAACACGTGTCTGGAAGGGCCCTCCCCGTCGTAACTCGAGAATATACCCCAGGTTCCGGCCGCAACTCGAGAAAAACCATGAGATTTCCCCCTCGCCGCGAGATGAGGCCCGATTCCCCTGCACTGCGTGCAGAGCAATTCCGTGTTCCCCATCAAACTTGATAGGAGCCTTGATTTCCTTGATGGCACTCCAGAGAAAACCCAAGATCACTGTCTCAAGTCTAGAGGGATCCTGAGGTCACTGGAACAACACGAAAGGGCTCCGGGGACCCGAAATCAACTCGAGATGAGAGCTTATTCCCTGGCTTCGACTCAAGAGGAATACCAAGTTTCCACAAGCACCTCAAGAGGAGGCTTCTCTCAGCTACAGGTATGTGAGAGGGACTCTGAGATTGTGGCCTCAAGTGGAAAGGACACCGAGATGCTGTGACTCGAAGTAAGGCCGGATATCCCTGCAGTGAATTGAATGCAGGCTCGTCTTGCATCTCCCAAGACGAAGGGATGTCTGAATCCCCTGTGGAGACCTCAGAGAATGTCCTAGTCCTCTGCCTCAACGCGACAGGAGGCCTCACATGCTTTGAAAACTCGAGATGTCTGCGGAGATCAATGCTTCCAAAGGAGACGATGCCTGACTCCTCTTGAAAATGGATAGGAGTCCCAGGATCCCTGTGGCACGTGGAAAGGGACCCTGGGTCTCCCGCCTCACATGGAGACGTGTCCCAATTGCCATGCAAAGAATCGAGGAGTATCCCGAGGTGTCCCTCGCACCTAGGCAGAAGTCCTGACGACGCTGAACAAACACGTGTCTGGAAGGGCCCTCCCCGTCGTAACTCGAGAATATACCCCAGGTTTCGTCCTCAACTTGAGAAAAACCATGAGACATCCCTCTTGCCGCGAGATGAGGCCCGATTCCCCTGCACTGCGTGCAGAGCAATTCCGTGTTCCACATCAAACTTGAAAGGAGCCTTGATTTCCTTGATGGCACTCCAGAGAAAACCCAAGATCACTGTCTCAAGTCTAGAGGGATCCTGAGGTCACTGGAGCAACACGAAAGGGCTCCGTGGACCCCAAATCAACTCGAGATGAGAGCTTAGTCCCTGGCTTCGACTCAAGAGGAATACCAACTTTCCACAAGCACCTCAAGAGGAGGCTTCTCTCAGCTACAGGTATGTGAGAGGGACCCTGAGTTTGTGGCCTCAAGTGGAATGGACACCGAGATGCTCTGACTCGAAGTAAGGCCGGATATCCCTGCAGTGAATTGAATGCAGGCTCGTCTTGCATCTCCCAAGACGAAGGGATGTCTGAATCCCGTGTGGAGACCGCAGAGAAAGACCGAGTTCTCCGCCTCATCGCGACCGGAGGCCTCACATCCTTTGAAAACTCGAGAGGTCCACGGAGATCAATGGTTCCAAAGGAGACGATGCCTGACTCCTCTTGAAAATGGAAAGGAGTCCCAGGATCCCCGTGGCACGTGGAAAGGGACCTTGGGTCTCCCGCCTCACGTGGATACGCGTCCCAATTGCCATGCCAAGACTCGAGGAGAATCCCGCGGTGTCCCTCGCACCTAGGCAGGAGTCCTGACGTCGCTGAACAAACACGTGTCTGGAAGGGCCCTCCCCGTCGTAACTCGAGAATATACCCCAGGTTCCGGCCGCAACTCGAGAAAAACCATGAGACTTCCCCCTCGCCGCGAGATGAGGCCCGATTCCCCTGCACTGCGTGCAGAGTAATTCCGTGTTCCACATCAAACTTGAAAGGAGCCTTGATATCCTTGAAGGCACTCCAGAGAAAACCCAAGATCACTGTCTCAAGCCTAGAGGGATCCTGAGGGCACCGGAAGAACACGAAAGGGCTCCGTGGACCCCAAATCAACGCGAGATGAGAGCTTAGTCCCTGGCTTCGACTCAAGAGGAATACCAACTTTCCACAAGCACCTCAAGAGGAGGCTTCTCTCAGCTACAGGTATGTCAGAGGGACCCTGAGTTTGTGGCCTCAAGTGGAATGGACACCGAGATGCTCTGACTCGAAGTAAGGCCGGATATCCCTGCAGTGAATTGAATGTAGGCTCGTCTTGCATCTCCCAAGACGAAGGGATGTCTGAATCCCCTGTGCAGAACACAGAGAAAGACCTAGTCCTCCGCCTCATCGCGACCGGAGGTCTCACATCCTTTGAAAACTCGAAAGGTCCGCGGAGATCAATACTTCCAAAGGAGAAGTTGCTGAATCTCTTGAAATTGGATAGGAGTCCGAGGATCCCTGTGGCAAGTGGAAAGGGAGCCGTGGTCTCCTGCCTCACGTGGAGACGGGTCCCAATTGCCATGCCAGGAGTGAAGGAGAATCCCGAGTTGTCCCCTGCACCTAGGGAAGAGTCCTGACGTCGCTGAACAAACACGTGTCTGGAAGGGCCCTCCCCGTCGTAACTCGAGAATATACGCCAGGTTCTGGCCGCAACTCGAGAAAAACCATGAGACTACCCCTCGCCGCGAAATGAGGCCCGATTCCCCTGCACTGCGTGCAGAGCAATTCCAGTTCCACATCAAACATGAAAGGAGCCTTGATTTCCTTGATTGTACTACAGAGGAAACCCAAGATCACTGTCTCAAGTCTAGAGGGATCCTGAGGTCACTGTAGTAACACGAAAGCGGTCCGTGGACCCCAAATCAACTCGAGATGAGAACTTAATCCCTGGCTTCGAATCAAGAGGAATACCAACTTTCCACAAGCACCTCAAGAGGAGGCTTCTCTCAGCTACTGGTATGTCAGAGGGACCCTGAGTTTGTGGCCTCAAGTGGAATGGACACCGAGATGCTCTGACTCGAAGTAAGGCCGGATATCCCTGCAGTGAATTGAATGCAGGCTCGTCTTGCATCTCCCAAGACGAAGGGTTGTCTGAATCCCCTGTGGAGACCACAGAGAAAGACCTAGTCCTCCGCCTCAAGGCGACCGGAGGCCTCACATCCTTTGAAAACTCGAGAGGTCCACGGAGATCAATACTTCCCAAGGAGACGATGCCTGACTCCTCTTGAAAATGGATAGGAGTCCCAGGATCCCTGTGGCACGTGGAAAGGGACCCTGGGTCTCCCGCCTCACGTGGAGACGCCTCCAATTGCCATGCCAAGACTCGAGGAGAATACCGAGGTGTCCCTCGCACCTAGGCAGGAGTCCTGACGTCGCTGAACAAACACGTGTCTGGAAGGGCCCTCCCCGTCGTAACTCGAGAATATACCCCAGGTTCCGGCCGCAACTCGAGAAAAACCATGAGATTTCCCCCTCGCTGCGAGTTGAGGCCCGATTCCCCTGCACTTCGTGCAGAGCAATTCCGTGTTCCACATCAAACGTGAAAGGAGCCTTGATTTCCTTGATGGCACTCCAGAGAAAACCCAAGATCACTGTCTCAGGTCTAGAGGGATCCTGAGGTCACTGGAGCAACACGAAAGGGCTCCGTGGACCCCAAGTCAACTCGAGATGAGAGCTTAGTCCCTGGCTTAGACTCAAGAGGAATATCAACTTTCCACAAGCACCTCAAGAGGAGGCTTCTCTCAGCTACAGGTATGTGAGAGGGACCCTGAGTTTCTGGCCTCAAGTGCAATGGACACCGAGATGCTCTGACTCGAAGTAAGGCCGGATATCCCTGCAGTGAATTGAATGCAGGCTCGTCTTGCATCTCCCAAGACCAAGGGATGTCTGAATCCCCTGTGGAGACCACAGAGAAAGACCGAGTCCTCCGCCTCATCGAGACCGGAGGCATCACATCATTTGAAAACTCGAGAGGTCTGCGGAGATCAATGCTTCCAAAGGAGACGATGCCTGACTCTTCTTGAAAATGGATAGGAGTCCCAGGATCCCTGTGGCACGTGGAAAGGGACCCTGTGTCTCCCACCTCACGTTTAGACGCATCCCAATTGCCATGCCAAGACTCGAGGAGAATCCCGAGGTGTCCCTCGCACCTAGGCAGGAGTCCTGACGTCGCTGAACAAACACGTGTCTGGAAGGGCCCTCCCCGTCGTAACTCGAGAATATCCCCCAGGTTCCGGCCGCAACTCGAGAATAACCATGAGACTTCCCCCTCCCCGCGAGATGAGGCCCGATTCCCCTGCACGGCGTGCAGACCAATTCCGTGTTCCACATCAAACGTGAAAGGAGCCTTGATTTCCTTAATGGCACTCCATAGAAAACCCAAGATCACTGTCTCAAGTCTAGAGGGATCCTGAGGTCACTGTAGCAGCACGAAAGGGCTCCGTGGACCCCAAATCAACTCGAGATGAGAGCTTAGTCCCTGGCTTCGACTCAAGAGGAATACCAACTTTCCACAAGCACCTCAAGAGGAGGCTTCTCTCAGCTAATGGTATGTCAGAGGGACCCTGAGTTTGTGGCCTCAAGTGGAATGGACACCGAGATGCTCTGACTCGAAGTAAGGCCGGATATCCCTGCAGTGAATTGAATGCAGGCTCGTCTTGCATCTCCCAAGACGAAGAGATGTCTGAATCCGCTGTGGAGATCACAGAGAAAGACCAAGTCCTCCGCCTCATCGCGACCGGAGGCCTCACATCCTTTGAAAACACGAAACGTCCGCGGAGATCAATGTTTCCAAAGGAGACGATGCCTGACTCCTCTGGAAAATGGATAGGAGTCCCAGGATCCCTGTGGCACCTGGAGAGGGACACTGGGTCTCCTGCCTCACGTGGAGACGCGTCCAAATTGCCATGCCAAGACTCGAGGAGAATCCCGAGGTGTCCCTCGCACCTAGGCAGGAGTCCTGACGTTGCTGAACAAACCTGTGTCTGGAAGGGCCCTCTCCGTCGTTACTCGAGAATAAACCCCAGGTTCCGGCCGCAACTCGAGAAAAACCATGAGACTTCCCCCTCCCCGCAGGATGAGGCCCGATTCCCCTGCACCTCGTGCAGACCAATTCCGTGTTCCACATCAAACGTGAAAGGAGCCTTGATTTCCTTAATGGCACTCCAGAGAAAACCCAAGATCACTGTCTCAAGTCTAGAGGGATCCTGAGGTCACTGTAGCAACACGAAAGGGCTCCGTGGACCCCAAATCAACTCGAGATGAGAGCTTAGTCCCTGGCTTCGACTCAAGAGGAATACCAACTTTCCACAAGCACCTCAGGAGGAGGCTTCTGTCAGCTACAGGTATGTGAGCGGAACCCTGAGTTTGTGGCCTCAAGTGCAATGGACACCGAGATGCTCTGACTCGAATTAAGGCCGGATATCCCTGCAGTGAATTGAAAGCAGGCTCGTCTTGCATCTCCCAAGACGAAGGGATGTCTGAATCCCCTGTGGAGACCACAGAGAAAGACCTAGTCCTCCGCCTAAACGTGACCGGAGGCCTCACATCCTGTGAAAACTCGAGAATTCTGCGGAGATCAATGCTTCCAAAGGAGACGATGCCTGACTCCTCTTGAAAATGGATAGGAGTCCCAGGATACCGTGGCAGGGGGAAAGGGACCCTGGGTCTCCCGCCTCACGTGGAGACGCGTCCCAATTGCCATGCCAAGACTCGAGGAGAATCCCGAGGTGTCCCTCGCACCTAGGCAGGAGTCCTCACGTCGCTGAACAAACCTGTGTCTGGAAGGGCCCTCCCCGTCGTAACTCGAGAATATACCCCAGGTTCCGGCCGCAACTCGAGAAAAACCATGAGACTTCCCCATCCCCGCGAGATGAGGCCCGATTCGCCTGCACTGCGTGCAGACCAATTCCGTGTTCCACATCAAACGTGAAAGGAGCCTTGATTTCCTTAATTGCACTCCAGAGAAAACCCAAGATCACTGTTTCAAGTCTAGAGGGATCCTGAGGTCACTGTAGCAACACGAAAGGGCTCCGTGGACCCCAAATCAACTCGAGATGAGAGCTTAGTCCCTGGCTTCGACTCAAGAGGAATACCAACTTTCCACAAGCATCTCAAGAGGAGGCTTCTCTCAGCTACAGGTATGTGAGAGAGACCCTGACTTAGTGGCCTCAAGTGGAATGGACACCGAGATGCTCTGACTCGAAGTAAGGCCGGATATCCCTGCAGTGAATTGAATGCAGGCTCGTCTTGCATCTCCGAAGACGAAGGGATGTCTGAATCCCCTGTGGAGACCACAGAGAAAGACCTAGTCCTCTGCCTCAACGTGACCGGAGGCCTCACATCCTTTGAAAACTCGAGAGGTCCGCGGAGATCAATGCTTCCAAAGGAGACGATGCCTGACTCCTCTTGAAAATGGATAGGAGTCCCAGGATCACTGTGGCACGTGGAAAGGGACCCTGGGGCTCCTGCCTCACGTGGAGACGCGTCCCAATTGCCATGCCAAGACTCGAGGAGAATCCCGAGGTGTCCCTCGCACCTAGGCAGGAGTCCTGACGTCGCTGAACAAACAGGTGTCTGGAAGGGCCCTCCCCGTCATAACTCGAGAATATACCCCAGGTTCCGGCCGCAACTCGAGAAAAACCATGAGACTTCCCCCTCGCTGCTGGATCAGGGCCGATTCCCCTGCACTGCGTGCAGAGCAATTCCGTGTTCCACATCAAACGTGAAAGGAGCCTTGATTTCCTTGATGTCACTCCAGAGAAAACCCAAGATCACTGTCTCAAGTCTAGAGGGATCCTGAGGTCACTGGAGCAACACGAAAGGGCTCCGTGGACCCCAAATCAACACGAGATGAGAGCGTAGTCCCTGGCTTCGACTCAAGGGGAATACCAACTTTCCACAAGCACCTCAAGAGGAGGCTTCTCTCAGCTACAGGTATGTGAGAGGGACCCTGAGTTTGTGGCCTCAAGTGGAATGGACACTGAGATGCTCTGACTCGAAGTAAGGCCGGATATCCCTGCAGTGAATTGAATGCAGGCTCGTCTTGCATCTCGCAAGACGAAGGGATGTCTGAATCCCCTGTGGAGACCACAGAGAAAGACCTAATTTTCCGCCTCATCGCGACCAGAGGCCTCACATCCTTTGAAAATTCGAGAGGTCCGCGGAGATCAATGCTTCCAAAGGAGATGATGCCTGACTCCTCTTGAAAATGGATAGGAGTCCCAGCATCCCTGTGGCACGTGGAAAGGGACCCTGGGTCTCCCGCCTCAGGTGGAGACGCGTCCCCATTGCCATGCCAAGTCTCGAGGAGAATCCCGAGGTGTCCCTCGCACCTAGGCAGGAGTCCTGACGTCGCTGAACAAACACGTGTCTGGAAGGGCCCTCCCCGTCGTAACTCGAGAATATACCCCAGGTTCCGGCCGCAACTCGAGAAAAACCATGAGACTTCCCCCTCGCCGCTGGATGAGGCCCGATTTCCCTGCACTGCGTGCAGAGTAATTCCGTGTTCCACATGAAACGTGAAAGGAGCCTTGATTTCCTTGATGGCACTCCAGAGAAAACCCAAGATCACTGTCTAGAGTCTAGAGGGATCCTGAGGTCACCGGAGCAACACGAAAGGGCTCCGTGGACCCCAAATCAACTCGAGATGATATCTTAGTCGCTGCCTTCAAATCGAGAGGAATACCAACTTTCCACAAGCACCTCAAGAGGAGGCTACTCTCAGCTAATGGTATGTGAGAGGGACCCTGAGTTTGTGGCCTCAAGTGGAATGGACACCGAGATGCTCTGACTCGAAGTAAGGCCGGATATCCCTGCAGCGAATTGAATGCAGGCTCGTCTTGCATCTCCCAAGACGAAGGGATGTCTGAATCCCCTGTGGAGACCACAGAGAAAGACCTAGTCCTCCGCCTCATCGTGACCGGAGGCCTCACATCCTTTGAAAACTCGAGAAGTCTGCGGAGATCAATACTTCCGAAGGAGACTATGCCTGACGCCTCTTCAAAATTGATAGGAGTCCCAGGATCCCTGTGGCACGTGGAAAGTGACACTGGGTCTCCCGCCTCATGTGGAGACGCCTCCCAATTGCCATGCCAAGACTTGAGGAGAATCCCGAGGTGTCCCTCGCACCTAGGCAGGAGTCCTGACGTCGCTGAACAAACACGTGTCTTGAAGGGCCCTCCCCGTCGTAACTCGAGAATATACCCCAGGTTCCGGCCGTAACTCGAGAAAAACCATGAGACTTCCCCCTCGCCGCGAGATGAGGCCCGATTCCCCTGCAATGCGTGCAGAGCAATTCCGTGTTCCACATCAAACGTGATAGGAGCCTTGATTTCCTTAATGGCACTCCATAGAAAACCCAAATCACTGGCTCAAGTCTAGAGGCATCCTGAGGTCACTGGAGCAACACGAAAGGGCTCCGTGGACCCCAAATCAACTCGAGATGAGAGCTAAGTATCTGGCTTCGACTCAAGAGGAATACCAACTTTCCACAAGCACCTCAAGAGGAGGCTTCTCTCAGCTACAGGTATGTGAGAGGGACCCTGAGTTTGTGGCCTCAAGTGGAATGGACACCGAGATGCTCTGACTCGAAGTAAGGCCGGATATCCCTGCAGCGAATTGAATGCAGGCTCGTCTTGCATCTCCCAAGACGAAGGGATGTCTGAATCCCCTGTGGAGACGACAGAGAAAGACCTAATCCTCTGCCTCATCGCGACCGGACGCCTCACATCCTTTGAAAATTCGAGAGGTATGCGGAGATCAATGCTTCCAAAGGAGACGATGCCTGACTCCTCTTGAAAATGGATAGGAGTCCCAGGATCCCTGTGGCACGTGGAAAGGGACCCTGGGTCTCCCGCCTCACGTGGAGACGCGTCCCAATTGCCATGCCAAGACTCGAGGAGAATCCCGAGGTGTCCCTCGCACCTAGGCAGGAGTCCTGACGTCGCTGAACAAACACGTGTCTGGAAGGGCCCTCCCCGTCGTAACTCGAGAATATACCCCAGGTTCCGGCCGCAACTCGAGAAAAACCATGAGACTTCCCCATCGCCGCGAGAAGAGGCCCGATTCCCCTGCCCTGCGTGCAGAGCAATTCCGTATTCCACATCAAAAATGAAAGGAGCCTTGATTTCCTTAATGGCACTCCAGAGAAAACCCAAGATCACTGTCTCAAGTCTAGAGGGATCCTGAGGTCACTGGAGCAACACGAAAGGGCTCCGTGGACCCCAAATCAACTCGAGATGAGAGCTTATTCCCTGGCTTCAAATCGAGAGGAATACCAACTTTCCACAAGCACCTCAAGAGGAGGCTACTCTCAGCTAATGGTATGTGAGAGGGACCCTGAGTTTGTCGCCTCAAGTGGAGTGGACACCGAGATGCTCTAACTCGAAGTAAGGCCAGATATCCCTGCAGTGATTTGAATGCAGGCTCGTCTTCCATCTCCCAAGACGAAGGGTTGTCTGAATCACCTGTGGAGACCACAGAGAAAGACCTAGTCCTCCACCTTATCGAGACGGGAGGCATCACATCCTTTGAAAACTTGAGAGGTCTGCGGAGATCAATACTTCCGAAGGAGACGATGCCTGACGCCTCTTGAAAATGGATAGGAGTCCCAGAATCCCTGTGGCACGTGGAAAGGGACCCTGGTTCTCCCACCTCACGTGGAGAAGCGTCCTAATTGCCATGCCAAGACTCGAGGAGAATCCCGAGGCGTCCCTCGCACCTAGGCAAGAGTCCTCACGTCGATGAACAAACACGTGTCTTGAAGGGCCCTCCCCGTCGTAACTCGAGAATATACCCCAGGTTCCGGCCGCAACTCGAGAAAAACCATGAGACTTCCCCCTCGCCGCGAGATGAGGCCCGATTCCCCTGCAATGCATGCAGAGCAATTCCGTGTTCCACATCAAACGTGATAGGAGCCTTGATTTCCTTGATGGCACTCCAGAGAAAACCCAAATCACTGGCTCAAGTCTAGAGGGATCCTGAGGTCACTATAGCAACACGAAAGGGCTCCGTGGACCCCAAATCAACTCGAGATGAGAGCTTAGTCCCTGGCTTCTACTCAAGAGGAATACCAACTTTCCACAAGCACCTCAAGAGGAGGCTTCTCTCAGCTACATGTATGTGAGAGGGACCCTGAGTTTGTGGCCTCAAGTGGAATGGACACCGAGATGCTCTGACTCGAAGTAAGGCCGGATATCCCTGCAGTGAATTGAATGCAGGCTCGTCTTGCATCTCCCAAGACGAAGGGATGTCTGAATCCCCTGTGGAGACGACAGAGAAAGACCTAGTCCTCTGCCTCATCGCGACCGGAGGCCTCACATCCTTTGAAAATTCGAGAGGTCCGCGGAGATCAATGCTTCCAAAGGAGACGATGTCTGACTCCTCTTGAAAATGGATAGGAGTCCCAGGATCCCTGTGGCACGTGGAAAGGGACCCTGGGTCTCCCGCCTCACGTGGAGACGCGTCCCAATTGCCATGCCAAGACTCGAGGAGAATCCTGAGGTGTCCCTCGCACCTAGGCAGGAGTCCTGACATCGCTGAACAAACACGTGTCTGGAAGCGCCCTCCCCGTCGTAACTCGAGAATATACCCCAGGTTCCGGCCACAACTCGAGAAAAACCATGAGACTTCCCCCTCGCCGCGAGATGAGGCCCTATTCCCATGCACTGCGTGCAGAGCAATTCCGTGTTCCACATCATACGTGAAAGGAGCCTTGATTTCCTTGATGGCACTCCAGAGAAAACCCAAGATCACTGTCTCAAGTCTAGAGGGATCCTGAGGTCACCGGAGCAACACGAAAGGGCTCCGTGGACCCCAAATCAACTCGAGATGAGAGATTAGTCCCTGGCTTCAACTCAAGAGGAATACGAACTTTCCACAAGCCCCTCAAGAGGAGGCTTCTCTCAGCTACAGGTATGTGAGAGGGACCCTGAGTTTGTGGCATCAAGTGGAATGGACACCGAGATGCTCTGACTCGAAATAAGGCCGGATATCCCTGCAGTGAATTGAAAGCAGGCTCATCTTGCATCTCCCAAGACGAAGGGATGTCTGAATCCGCTGTGCAGAACACAGAGAAAGAACTAGTCCTCCGCCTCAACGCGACCTGAGGCCTCACATCCTTTGAAAACTCGAGAGGTCTGCAGAGATCAATGCTTCCAAAGGAGACGATGCCTGACTCCTCTTGAAAATGGATAGGAGTCCCAGGATCACTGTGGCAAGTGGAAAGGGACCCTGGGTCTCCCGCCTCACGTGGAGACGACTCCCAATTGCCATGCCAAGGCTCGAAGAGAATCCCGAGGTGTCCCTCGCACCTAGGCAGGGTCCTGACGTCGCTGAAAAAACACGTGTCTGGAAGGGCCCTCCCCGTCGTAACTCGAGAATATACCCAAGGTTCCGGCCGCAACTCGAGAAAAACCATGAGATTTCCCCCTCGCCGCGAGTTGAGGCCCGATTCCCCTGCAATGCGTGCAGAGCAATTCCGTGTTCCACATCAAACGTGATAGGAGCCTTGATTTCCTTGATGGCACTCCAGAGAAAACCCAAATCACTGGCTCAAGTCTAGAGGGATCCTGAGGTCACTATAGCAACACGAAAGGGCTCCGTGGACCCCAAATCAACTCGAGATGAGAGCTTAGTCCCTGGCTTCTACTCAAGAGGAATACCAACTTTCCACAAGCACCTCAAGAGGAGGCTTCTCTCAGCTACAGGTATGTGAGAGGGACCCTGAGTTTGTGGCGTCAAGTGCAATGGACACCGAGATGCTCTGACTCAAAGTAAGGCCGGATATCCCTGCAGTGAATTGAATGCAGGCTCGTCTTGCATCTCCCAAGACGAAGGGATGTCTGAATCCCCTGTGGAGACCACAGAGAAAGCCCTAGTCCTCCACCTCATCGTGACCGGAGGCCTCACATCGTTTGAAAACTCGAGAGGTCTGCGGAGATCAATGCTTCCAAAGGAGACGATGCCTGACTCCTCTTGAAAATGGATAGGAGTCCCAGGATCCCTGTGGCACGTGGAAAGGGACACTGGGTCTCCCGCCTCACGTGGAGACGTGTCCTAATTGCCATGCCAAGACTCGAGGAGAATCCCGAGGTGTCCCTCGCACCTAGGCAGGAGTCCTGACGTCGCTGAACAAACACGTGTCTGGAAGGGCCCTCCCCGTCGTAACTCGAGAATATACCCCAGGTTCCGGCCGCAACTCGAGAAAAACCATGAGACTTCCCCATCGCCGCGAGATGAGGCCCGATTCCCCTGCCCTGCGTGCAGAGCAATTCCGTATTCCACATCAAAAATGAAAGGATCCTTGATTTCCTTGATGGCACTCCAGAGAAAACCCAAGATCACTGTCTCAAGTCTAGAGGGATCCTGAGGTCACTGGAGCAAAACGAAAGGGCTCCGTGGACCCCAAATCAACTCGAGATGAGAGCTTAGTCCCTGGCTTCGACTCAAGAGGAATACCAACTTTCCACAAGCACCTCAAGAGGAGGCTTCTCTCAGCTACAGGTATGTGAGAGGGACCCTGAGTTTGTGGCCTCAAGTGGAATGGACACCGAGATGCTCTGACTCGAAGTAAGGCCGGATATCCCTGCAGTGAATTGAATGCAGGCTCGTCTTGCATCTCCCAAGACGAGGGTTGTCTGAATCCCCTGTGGAGACCACAGAGAAAGACCTAATTCTCCTCCTCCTCGCGACCGGAGGCCTCACATCCTTTGAAAACTCGAGAGGTCCGCGGAGATCAATGCTTCCAAAGGAGACGATGCCTGACTCCTCTTGAACATGGATAGGAGTCCCAGGATCCCTGTGGCACGTGGAAAGGGACACTTGGTCTCACGCCTCACGTGGAGACGCGTCCCCATTGCCATGCCAAGACTCGAGGAGAATCCCGAGGTGTCCCTCGCACCTAGGCAGGAGTCCTGATGTCGCTGAACAAACACGTGTCTGGAAGGGCCCTCCCCGTCGTAACTTGAGAATATACCCCAGGTTCCGGCCGCAACTCGAGAAAAACCATGAGACTTCCCCCTCGTCGCGACATGAGGCCCGATTCCCCTGCACTGCGTGCAGAGCAATTCCGTGTTCCACTTCAAACGTGAAAGGAGGCTTGATTTCCTTGATGGCACTCAGAGAAAACCCAAAATCACTGTCTCAAGTCTAGAGGGATCCTGAGGTCACTGGAGCAACACGAAAAGTCTCCGTGCACCCCAAATCAACTGGAGATGAGAGCTTAGTCCCTGGCTTCGAGTCAAGAGGAATACCAACTTTCCACAAGCACCTCAAGAGGAGGCTTCTCTCAGCTACAGGTATGTGTGAGGGACCCTGAGTTGCTGGCCTCAAGTGGAATGGACACCGAGATGGTCTGACTCGAAGTAAGGCCGGATATCCCTGCAGTGAATTGAATGCAGGCTCGTCTTGCATCTCCCAAGACGAAGGGATGTCTGAATCCCCTGTGGAGACCACAGAGAAAGACCTAATTCTCCGCCTCATCGCGACCGGAGGCCTCACATCCTTTGAAAATTCGAGAGGTCCACGGAGATCAATGCTTCCAAAGGAGACGATGCCTGACTCCTCTTGAAAATGGATAGGAGTCCCAGGATCCCTGTGGCACGTGGAAAGGGACACTTGGTCTCACGCCTCACGTGGAGACGCGTCCCCATTGCCATGCGAAGACTCGAGGAGAATCCCGAGGTGTCCCTCGCACCTAGGAAGGAGTCCTGACGACGCTGAACAAACACGTGTCTGGAAGGGCCCTCCCCGTCGTAACTAGATTATATACCCCAGTTTCCGGACGCAACTCGAGAAAAACCATGAGACTTCCCCCTCGTCGCGAGATGAGGCCCGATTCACCTGCACTGCGTGCAGAACAATTCTATGTTCCACTTCAAACGTGAAAGGAGACTTGATTTCCTTGATGGCACTCCAGAGAAAACCCAAAATCACTGTCTCAAGTCTAGAGGGATCCTGAGGTCACTGGAGCAACACGAAAGGGCTCCGTGCACCCCAAATCAACTCGAGATGAGAGCTTAGTCCCTGGCTTCGAGTCAAGAGGAATACCAACTTTCCACAAGCACCTCAAGAGGAGGCTTCTCTCAGCTACAGGTATGTGAGAGGGACCCTGAGTTGCTGGCCTCAAGTGGAATGGACACCGAGATGGTCTGACTCGAAGTAAGGCCGGATATCCCTGCAGTGAATTGAATGCAGGCTCGTCTTGCATCTCCCAAGACGAAGGGATGTCTGAATCCCCTGTGGAGACCACAGAGAAAGACCTAGTCCTCCGCCTCATCGTGACCGGAGGCCTCACATCCTTTGAAAAGTCGAGAGGTCTGCAGAGATCAATGCTTCCAAAGGAGACGATGCCTGACTCCTCTTGAAAATGGATAGGAGTCCCAGGATCCCTGTGGCACGTGGAAAGGGACCGTGGGTCTCCCGCCTCACGTGGAGACGCGTCCCCATTGCCATGCCAAGACTCGAGGAGAATCCCGAGGTGTCCCTCGCACCTAGGAAGGAGTCCTGACGACGCTGAACAAACACGTGTCTGGAAGGTCCCTCCCCGTCGTAACTCGAGAATATACCCCAGGTTCCGGCCGCAACTCGAGAAAAACCATGAGACTTCCCCCTCGCCGCAAGATGAGGCCCGATTCCCCTGCACTGCGTGCAGAGCAATTCCGTGTTCCACATCAAACGTGAACGGAGCCTTGATTTCCTTGATGGCACTCCAGAGAAAACCCAAGATCACTGTCTCAAGTCTAGAGGGATCCTGAGGTCACTGGAGCAACACGAAAGGGCTCCGTGGACCCCAAATCAACTCGAGATGAGAGCTTAGTCCCTGGCTTCGACTCAAGAGGAATACCAAATTTTCACAAGCACCTCAAGAGGAGGCTTCTCTCAGCTACAGGTATGTGAGAGGGCCCCTGAGTTTGTGGCCTCAAGTGGAATGGACACCGAGATGCTCTGACTCGAAGTAAGGCCGGATATCTCTGCAGTGAATTGAATGCACGCTGGTCTTGCATCTCCCAAGACGAAGGGATGTCTGAATCCCCTGTGGAGACCACAGAGAAAGATCTAGTCCTCCGCCTCATCAAGACCGGAGGCCTCACATCCTTTGAAAACTCGAGAGGTCTGCGGAGATCAATGCTTCCAAAGGAGACGATGCCTGACTCCTCTTGAAAATGGATAGGAGTCCCAGGATCCCTGTGGCACGTGGAAAGGGACCCAGCGGCTCCCGCCTCACGTGGAGACGCGTCCCAATTGCCATGCCAAGACTCGAGGAGAATCCCGAGGTGTCCTCGCACCTAGGCAGGAGTCATGACGTCGCTGAACAAACACGTGTCTGGAAGGGCCCTCCCCGTCGTAACTCGAGAATATACCCCAGGTTCCGGTCGCAACTCGAGAAAAATCATGAGACTTCCCCCTCGCCGCGAGATGAGGCCCGACTCCACTGCACTGCGTGCAGAGCAATTCCGTGTTACACATCAAACGTGAAAGGAGCCTTGATTTCCTTGATGGCACTCCAGAGAAAACCCAAGATCACTGTCTCAAGTCTAGAGGGATCCTGAGGTCACTGGAGCAACACGAAAGGGCTCCGTGGACCCCAAATCAACTCGAGATGAGAGCTTAGTCCCTGGCTTCGAGTCAAGAGGAATACCAACTTTCCACAAGCACCTCAAGTGGAGGCTTCTCTCAGCTACAGGTATGTGAGAGGGACCCTGAGTTTGTGGCCTCAAGTGGAATGGACACCGCGATGCTCTGACTCGAAGTAAGGCCGGATATCCCTGCAGTGAATTGAATGCAGGCTCGTCTTGCATCTCCCAAGACGAGGGTTGTCTGAATCCCCTGTGGAGACCACAGAGAAAGACCTAATTCTCCTCCTCCTCGCGACCGGAGGCCTCACATCCTTTGAAAACTCGAGAGGTCCGCGGAGATCAATGCTTCCAAAGGAGACGATGCCTGACTCCTCTTGAACATGGATAGGAGTCCCAGGATCCCTGTGGCACGTGGAAAGGGACCCTGGGTCTCCCACCTCACGTGGAGACGCGTCCCAATTGCCATGCCAAGACTCGAGGAGAATCCCGAGGTGTCCCTCGCACTTAGGCAGGAGTCCTGACGTCGCTGAACACACACGTCTATGGAAGGGCCCTCCCCGTCGTAACTCGATTATATACCCCAGTTTCCGGACGCAACTCGAGAAAAACCATGAGACTTCCCCCTCGTCGCGAGATGAGGCCCGATTCACCTGCACTGCGTGCAGAGCATTCTATTTTCCACTTCAAACGTGAAAGGAGACTTGATTTCCGTGATGGCACTCCAGAGAAAACCCGAAATCACTGTCTCAAGTCTAGAGGGATCCTGAGGTCACTGGAGCAACACGAAAAGGCTCCGTGCACCCCAAATCAATCGAGATGAGAGCTTAGTCCCTGGCTTCGAGTCAAGAGGAATACCAACTTTCCACAAGCACCTCAAGAGGAGGCTTCTCTCAGCTACAGGTATGTGAGAGGGACCCTGAGATGCTGGCCTCAAGTGGAATGGACACCGAGATGGTCTGACTCGAAGTAAGGCCGGATATCCCTGCAGTGAATTGAATGCACGCTCGTCTTGCATCTCTCAAGAAGAAGGGATGTCTGAATCCCCTGTGGAGACCACAGAGAAAGACCTAATTCTCCGCCTCATCGTGACCGGAGGCCTCACATCCTTTGAAAATTCGAGAGGTTCACGGAGATCATAGCTTCCAAAGGAGACGTTGCCTGACTCCTCTTGAAAATGGATAGGAGTCCCAGGATCCCAGTGGCACGTGGAAAGGGACACTGGGTCTCACGCCTCACGTGGAGACGCGTCCCCATGGCCATGCCAAGACTCGAGGAGAATCCCGAGGTGTCCCTCGCACCTAGGAAGGAGTCCTGACGACGCTGAACAAACACGTGTCTGGAAGGGCCCTCCCCGTCGTAACTCGAGAATATACCCCAGGTTCCGGCCGCAACTCGAGAAAAACCATGAGACTTCCCCCTCGCCGCAAGATGAGGCCCGATTCCCCTGCACTGCGTGCAGAGCAATTCCGTGTTCCACATCAAACGTGAACGGAGCCTTGATTTCCTTGATGGCACTCCAGAGAAAACCCAAGATCACTGTCTCAAGTCTAGAGGGATCCTGAGGTCACTGGAGCAACACGAAAGGGCTGGGTGGACCCCAAATCAACTCGAGATGAGAGCTTAGTCCTTGGCTTCGACTCAAGAGGAATACCAACTTTTCACAAGCACCTCAAGAGGAGGCTTCTCTCAGCTACAGGTATGTGAGAGGGCCCCTGAGTTTGTGGCCTCAAGTGGAATGGACACCGAGATGCTCTGACTCGAAGTAAGGCCGGATATCTCTGCAGTGAATTGAATGCACGCTGGTCTTGCATCTCCCAAGACGAAGGGATGTCTGAATTCCCTGTGGAGACCACAGAGAAAGACGTAGTCCTCCGCCTCATCAAGACCGGAGGCCTCACATCCTTTGAAAACTCGAGAGGTCTGCGGAGATCAATGCTTCCAAAGGAGACGATGCCTGACTCCTCTTGAAAATGGATAGGAGTCCCAGGATCCCTGTGGCACGTGGAAAGGGACCCTGCGGCTCCCGCCTCACGTGGAGACGCGTCCCAATTGCCATGCCAAGATTCGAGGAGAATCCCGAGGTGTCCTCGCACCTAGGCAGGAGTCCTGACGTCGCTGAACAAACACGTGTCTGGAAGGGCCCTCCCCGTCGTAACTCGAGAATACACCCCAGGTTCCGGTGGCAACTCGAGAAAAATCATGAGACTTCCCCCTCGCCGCGAGATGAGGCCCGACTCCACTGCACTGCGTGCAGAGCAATTCCGTGTTACACATCAAACGTGAAAGAGCCTTGATTTCCGTGTTGGCACTCCAGAGAAAACCCAAGATCACTGTCTCAAGTCTAGAGGGATCCTGAGGTCACTGGAGCAACACGAAAGGGCTGGGTGGACCCCAAATCAACTCGAGATGAGAGCTTAGTCCCTGGCTTCGACTCAAGAGGAATACCAACTTTCCACAAGCACCTCAAGTGGAGGCTTCTCTCAGCTACAGGTATGTGAGAGGGACCCTGAGTTTGTGGCCTCAAGTGGAATGGACACCGCGATGCTCTGACTCGAAGTAAGGCCGGATATCCCTGCAGTGAATTGAATGCAGGCTCGTCTTGCATCTCCCAAGACGAAGGGTTGTCTGAATCCCCTGTGGAGACCACAGAGAAAGACCTAATTCTCCTCCTCCTCGCGACCGGAGGCCTCACATCCTTTGCAAACTCGAGAGGTCCGCGGAGATCAATGCTTCCAAAGGAGACGATGCCTGACTCCTCTTGCAAATGGATAGGAGTCCCAGGATCCCTGTGGCACGTGGAAAGGGACCCTGGGTCTCCCGCCTCACGTGGAGACACGTCCCAATTGCCATGCCAAGACTCGAGGAGAATCCCGAGGTGTCCCTCGCACCTAGGTAGGAGTCCTGACGTCGCTGAACAAACACGTGTCTGGAACGGCCCTCCCCGTCGTAAATCGAGAATATACCCCAGGTTCCGGCCGCAACTCGAGAAAAACCATGAGACTTACCCCTAGCCGCGAGATGAGGCCCGATTCCCCTGCA
Source organism: Dama dama (assembly GCF_033118175.1). NCBI lineage: Eukaryota > Metazoa > Chordata > Mammalia > Artiodactyla > Cervidae > Dama > Dama dama. The sequence continues at coordinate 3,485,969 of NC_083697.1, read as the reverse complement.
CTGCATGCAGAGCAATTCTGTGTTCCACATCAAACGTGAAAGGAGCCTTTATTTCCTTGATGGCACTCCAGAGAAAACCCAAAATCACTGTCTCAAGTCTAGAGGGATCCTGAGGTCACTGGAGCAAGACGAAAGGGCTCCGTGGACCCCAAATCAACTCGAGATGAGAGCTTAGTCCCTGGCTTTGACTCAAGAGGAATACCAACTTTCCACAAGCACCTCAAGAGGAGGCTTCTCCCAGCTACATAGATGTGAGAGGTACCCTGAGTTTGTGGCCTCAAGTGGAATGGACACAGAGATGCTCTGACTCGAAGTAAGGCCGGATATCCCTGCAGTGAATTGAATGCAGGCTCGTCTTGCATCTCCCAAGACGAAGGGATGTCTGAATCCCCTGTGGAGACCACAGAGAAAGACCTAATTCTCCGCCTCATAGCGACCGGGGGTCTCACATCCTTTGAAAATTCGAGAGGACCGCGGAGATCAATGCTTCCAAAGGAGACGATGCCTGACTCCTCTTGAAAATGGATCGGAGTCCCAGGATCCCTGTGGCACGTGGAAAGTGACCCTGGGTCTCCCGCCTCACGTGGAGACGCATCCCAATTGCCATGCCAAGACTCGAGGAGAATCCCGAGTTGTCCCTCGCACCTAGGCAGGAGTCCTGACGTCGCTGAACAAACACGTGTCTGGAAGGGCCCTCCCCTTCGTAACTCGAGAATATACCCCAGGTTCCGGCCGCATCTCGTGAAAAACCATGAGATTTCCCCCTCGCCGCGAGTTGAGGCCCGATTCCCCTGCACTGCATGCAGAGCAATTCCGTGTTCCACATCAAACGTGAAAGGAGCCTTGATTTCCTTGATGGCACTCCAGAGAAAATCCAAGATCACTGTCTCAAGCCTAGAGGGATCCTGAGGTCACTGGACCAACAGGAAAGGGCTCCGTGGACCCCAAATCAAATCGAGATGAGAGCTTAGTCCCTGGCTTCGACTCAAGAGGAATACCAACTTTCCACAAGCACCTCAAGAGGAGGCTTCTCTCAGATATAGGTGTATTTGAGGGACCCTGAGTTTGTGGCCTCAAGTGGAATCGACACCGAGATGCTCTGACTCGAAGTAAGGCCGGATATCCCTGCAGTGAATTGAATGCAGGCTCGTCTTGCATCTCTCAAGACGAAGGGTTGTCTGAATCCCCTGTGGAAACCACAGAGAAAGACCTATTCCTCCAGCTCTACGCAACCGGAGACCTCATATACTTTAAAAACTCGAGAGGTCTGCGGAGATCAATACTTCCGAAGTAGACGATGCCTGACTCCTCTTGAAAATGGATAGGAGTCCCAGGATACCTGTGGCACGTGGAAAGGGACCGTGGATCTCCCGCCTCACGTGGAGACGCGTCCCAATTGCCATGCCAAGACTCGAGGAGAATCCCGAGGTTTCCCTCGCACCTAGGCAGGAGTCCTGACGTCGGTGAACAAACACGTGTCTGGAAGGGCCCTCCCCGTCGTAACTCGAGAATATACCCCAGCTTCCGGCCGAAACTCGAGAAAAACCATGAGACTTCCCCCTCGCCACGAGATGAGGCCCGATTCCCCTATACTGCGTGCAGAGCAATTCCGTGTTCCACATCAAAAGTGAAAGGAGCCTAGATTTCCTAGATGGCACTAGAGAAAACCCAAGGTCACTGTCTCAAGTCTAGAGGGATCCTGAGGTCACTGGAGCAACACCAAAGGCTCCGTGGACCCCAAATCAACTCGTGATGAGAGATAAATCCCTGGCTTCGACTCAAGAGGAATACCAACTTTCCACAAGCACCACAAGAGGAGGCTTCTCTCAGCTACAGGTATGTGAGAGGGCCCCTGAGTTTGTGGCCTCAAGTGGAATGGACACCGAGATGCTCTGACTCGAAGTAAGGCCGGATATCCCTGCAGTGAATTGAATGCAGGCTCGTCTTGCATCTCCCAAGAGGAAGGGATGTCTGAATCCCCTTTGGAGACCACAGAGAAAGACCTAATTCTCCGCCTCATAGCGACCGGGGGTCTCACATCCTTTGAAAATTCGAGAGGACCGCGGAGATCAATGCTTCCAAAGGAGACGATGCCTGACTCCTCTTGAAAATGGATAGGAGTCCCAGGATCCCTGTGGCACGTGGAAAGGGACCCTGGGTCTCCCGCCTCACGTGGAGACGCTTCCCCATTGCCATGCCAAGACTCGAGGAGAATCCCGAGGTGTCCCTCGCACCTAGGCAGGAGTCCTGACGTCGCTGAACAAACACGTGTCTGGAAGGGCCCTCCCCGTCGTAACTCGAGAATATACCCCAGGTTCCGCCCGCAACTCGAGAAAAACCATGAGATTTCCCCCTTGCCGCGAGTTGAGGTCCGATTCACCTGCACTGAATGCAGAGCAATTCCGTGTTCCACATCAAACGTGAAAGGAGCCTTGATTTCTTGATGGCACTCCAGAGAAAACCCAAGATCACTGTCTCAAGTCTAGAGGGATCCTGAGGTCACTGGAGCAACATGAAAGAGCTCCGTGGACCCCAAATCAACTCGAGATGAGAGCTTAGTCCCTGGCTTCGACTCAAGAGGAATACCAACTTTCCACAAGCACCTCAAGAAGAGGCTTCTCTCAGCAAAGGTATGTGAGAGGGACCCTGAGTTTTTGGCCTCAAGTGGAATGGACACCGAGATGCTCTGACTCAAAGTAAGGCCGGATATCCCTGCAGTGAATTGAATGCAGGCTCGTCTTGCATCTCCCAAGACGAAGGGATGTCTGAATCCCCTGTGGAGACCACAGAGAAAGACCGAGTCCTCCGCCTCAACGCGACCGGAGGCCTCACATCCTTTGAAAACTCGAGAGGTCTGGGGAGATCAATGCTTCCAAAGGAGACGATGCCTCACTCCTCTTGAAAATGGATAGGAGTCCCAGGATCCCTGTGGCACGAGGAAAGGGAAACTGGGTCTCCCGCCTCACGTGGAGACGCGTCCCAATTGCCATGCCGAGACTCGAGGAGAATCCCGAGGTGTCCCTCGCATCTAGGCAGTAGTCCTGACGTCGCTGAACAAACACGTGTCTGGAAGGGCCCTCCCCGTCGTAACTCGAGAATATACCCCAGGTTCCGTCCGCAACTCGAGAAAAACCATGAGACTTCCCCCTCGCCGCGAGATGAGGCCCGATTCCCCTGCACTGCGTCCAGAGCAATTCTGTGTTCCACATCAAACGTGAAAGGAGCCTTGATTTCCTTGATGACACTCCAGAGAAAACCCAAGAACACTGTCTCAAGTCTAGAGGGATAATCAGGTCACTGGAGCAACACGAAAGGGCTCCGTGGACCCCAAATCAACTCGAGATGAGAGCTTAGTCCCTGGCTTCGACTCAAGAGGAATACCAACTTTCCACAAGCACCTGAAGAGGAGGCTTCTCTCAGCTATGGGTATGTGAGAGGGACACTGAGTTTGTGGCCTCAAGTGGAATGGACACCGAGATGCTCTGACTCGAAGTAAGGCCGGATATCCCTGTAGTGAATTGAATGCAGGCTCGTCTTGCATCTCCCAAGACGAAGGGATGTCTGAATCCCCTGTGGAGACCACAGAGAAAGACCTAGTCCTCTGCCTCATCGCGACCGGAGGCCTCACATCCTTTGAAAACTCTAGAGGTCTGCGGAGATCAATGCTTCCAAAGGAGACGATGCCTGACTCCTCTTGAAAATGGATAGGAGTCCCAGGATCCCTGTGGCACGTGGAAAGGGACCCTGGGTCTCCCGCCTCACGTGGAGACGCGTCCCAATTGCCATGCCAAGACTCGAGGAGAATCCCGAGGTGTCCCTCGCACCTAGGCAGGAGTCCTGACGTCGCTGAACAAACACGTGTCTGAAAGGGCCCCCCCTGTCGTAACTCGAGAATATACCCCAGGTTTCGGCCGCAATCGAATAAAACCATGAGATTTCCCCCTCGCCGCGAGATGAGGCCCGATTCCCCTGCCCTGCGTGCAGAGCAATACCGTGTTCGACATCAAAATTGACAGGAGCCTTGATTTCCTTGATGGCACTCCAGAGAAAACCCAAGATTACTGTCTCAAGTCTAGAGGGATCCTGAGGTCACTGGAGCAACACGAAAGGGCTCCGTGGACCCCAAATCAACTCGAGATGAGAGCTTAGTCCCTGGCTTCGACTAAAGAGGAATACCAACTTTCCACAAGCACCTCAAGAGGAGGCTTCTCTCAGCTACATGTATGTGAGAGGGACCCTTAGTTTGTGGTCTCAAGTGGAATGGACACCGAGATGCTCTGACTCGAAGTAAGGTCGGATATCCCTGCAGTGAATTGAATGCAGGCTCGTCTTGCATCTCCCAAGATGAAGGGATGTCTGAATCCCCTGTGGAGACCACAGAGAAAGACTTAGTCCTCCGCCTCATCGCGACCAGAGGCCTCACATCCTTTGAAAACTCGAGAGGTCTGCAGAGATCAATGCTTCCAAAGGAGCCGATGCCCGACTCCTCTTGAAAATGGATAGGAGTCCCAGGATCCCTGTGGCACGTGGAAAGGGACCCTGGGTCTCCCGCGTCACGTGGAGACGCGTCCCACTTGCCATGCCAAGACTCGAGGAGAATCCCGAGGTGTCCCTCGCACCTAGGCAGGAGTCCTGACGTCGCTGAACAAACACGTGTCTGGAAGGGCCCTCCCCGTCGTAACTCGAGAATATACCCCAGGTTCCGGCCGCAACTCGAGAAAAACCATGAGACTTCCCCCTCGCCGCGACATGAAGCCCGATTCCCCTGGACTGCGTGCAGAGCAATTCCGTGTTCCACATCAAACGTGAAAGGAGCCTTGATTTCCTTGATGGCACTCCAGAGAAAACCCAAGATCACTGTCTCAAGTCTAGAGGGATCCTAAGGTCACTGGAGCAAGACGAAAGGGCTCCATGGACCCCAAATCAACTCGAGATGAGAGCTTAGTCCCTGGCTTCGACTCAAGAGGAATATCAACTTTCCACAATCACCTCAAGAGGAGGCTTCTCTCAGCTACAGGTATGTGAGAGGGCCCCTGAGTTTGTGGCCTCAAGTGGAATGGACACCGAGATGCTCTGACTCGAAGTAAGGCCGGATATCCCTGCAGTGAATTGAATGCAGGCTCGTCTTGCATCTCCCAAGACGAAGGGAGGTCTGAATCCCCTGAGGAGATGACAGAGAAAGACCGAGTTCTCCGCCTCATCGCGACCGGAGGCCTCACATCCATTGAAAACTCGAGAGTTTCGCAGAGATCAATGTTTCCAAAGGAGACGATGCCTGACTCCTCTTGAAAATGGATAGGAGTCGCAGGATCCCTGTGGCACGTGGAAAGGGACCCTGTGTCTCCCGCCTCATGTGGAGATGCCTTCCATTTGCCATGCCAAGACTCGAGGAGAATCCCGAGGTGTCCCTCGCACCTAGGCAGGAGTCCTGACGTCGCTGAACAAACACGTGTCTGGAAGGGCCCTCCCCGTCGTAACTCGAGAATATACCCCAGGTTCCGGCCACAACTCGAGAAAAACCATGAGACTTCCCCCTCGCCGCGACATGAAGCCCGATTCCCCTATACTGCCTGCAGAGCCATTCCGTGTTCCACATCAAACGTGAAAGGAGACTTGATTTCCTTGATAGCACTCCAGAGAAAACCCAAGATCACTGTCTCAAGTCTAGAGGGATCCTGAGGTCACTGGAGCAACACAAAAGGGCTCCGTGGACCCCAAATCAACTCAAGATGAGAGCTTAGTCCCTGGCTTTGAATCAAGAAGAATGCCAACTTTCCACAAGCACCTCAAGAGGAGGCTTCTCTCAGCTACAGGTATGTGAGAGGGACCCTGAGTTTGTGGCCTCAAGTGGAATGGACACCGAGATGCTCTGACTCGAAGTAAGGCCGGATATCCCTGCAGTGAATTGAATGCAGGCTCGTCTTGCATCTCCCAAGACGAAGGGTTGTCTGAATCCCCTGTGGAGACCACAGAGAAAGACCTCGTTCTCCGCCTCATCGAGTCCAGAGGCCTCACATCCTTTGAAAACTCGAGAGGTCGGCGGAGATCAATGCTTCCAAAGGAGAAGATGCCTGACTCTTCTTGAAAATGTATAGGAGTCCCAGGATCCCTGTGATACGTGAAAAGGGACCCTGGGTCTCCCGCCTCACGTGGAGACGCGTCCCAATTGCCATGCCAAGACTCGAGGAGAATCCCGAGGTGTCCCTCGCACCTAGGCAGGAGTCCTGACGTCGCTGAACAAACTCGTGTCTGGAAGGGCCCTCCCCGTCGTAACTTGAGAATATACCCCAGGTTCCGGCCGCAACTCGAGAAAAACCATGAGACTTCCCCATCGCCTCGAGATGAGGCCCGATTCCCCTGCACTGCGTGCAGAGTAATTCCGTGTTCCACATCAAACGTGAAAGGAGCCTTGATTTCCTTGATGGCACTCCAGAGAAAACCCAAGATCACTGTCTCAAGTCTAGAGGGATCCTGAGGTCACTGGAGCAACAGGAAAGGGCTCCGTGGACCCCAAATCAACTCGAGATGAGAGCTTAGTCCCTGGCTTCAAATTGAGAGGAATACCAACTTTCCACAAGCACCTCAAGAGGAGGCTTCTCTCAGCTACAGGTATGTGAGAGGGAAACTGAGTTTCTGGCCTCAAGTGGAATGGACACCGAGATGCTCTGACTCGAAGTAAGGCCGGATATCCCTGCAGTGAATTGAATGCAGGCTCGTCTTGCATCTCCCAAGACGAAGGGTTGTCTGAATCCCCAGTGGAGAAAACAGAGAAAGACCAGGTCCTCCGCCTCAACGCGACCGGAGGGCTCACATCCTTTGAAAACTCGAGAGGTCCGCGAAGATCAACACTTCTGAAGGAGACGATGCCTGACTCCTCTTGAAAATGGATAGGAGTCCCAGGATACCTGTGGCACGGTGAAAGGGACACTGGGTCTCCCGCCTCACGTGGAGACGCGTCCCAATTGCCATGCCAAGACTCGAGGAGAATCCCGAGGTGTCCCTCGCACCTAGGCAGGAATCCTGACGTCGCTGAACAAACACGTGTCTGAAAGGGCCCTCCCCGTCGTAACTCGAGAATATACCCCAGGTTCCGGCCGCAACTCGAGAAAAACCATGAGACTTCCCCATCGCCGCGAGATGAGGCCCGATTCCCCTGCCCTGCGTGCAGAACAATTCCGTATTCCACATCAAAAATGAAAGGAGCCTTGATTTCCTTGATGGCACTCCAGAGAAAACAAAAAGTCACTGTCTCAAGTCTAGAGGGATCCTGAGGTCACTGGAGCAACACAAAAGGGCTCCGTGGACCCCAAATCAACTCGAGATGAGAGCTTAGTCCCTGGCTTTGACTCAAGAGGAATACCAACTTTCCACAAGCACCTCAAGAGGACGCTTCTCTCAGCTACAAGTATGTGAGAGGGACCCTGAGTTTGTGACCTCAAGTGGAATGGACACCGAGATGCTCTGACTCGAAGTAAGGCCGGATATCCCTGCAGTGAATTGAATGCAGGCTCGTCTTGCATCTCCCAAGACGAAGGGATGTCTGAATCCCCTGTGGAGACCACAGAAAAAGACCTTGTCCTCCGTCTCATCGTGACCGGAGGCCTCACATCCTTTGAAAACTCGAGAGGTCTGCGGAGATCAATGCTTCCAAAGGAGAAGATGCCTGACTCTTCTTGAAAATGGATAGGAGTCCCAGGATCCCTGTGGCACGTGGAAAGGGACCCTGGGTCTCCCACCTCACGTGGAGACGCATCCCCATTGCCATGCCAAGACTCGAGGAGAATCCCAAGGTGTCCCTCGCACCTAGACAGGAGTCCTGACGTCGCTGAACAAACACGTGTCTGGAAGGGCCCTCCCAGTCGTAACTCGAGAATATACCCCAGGTTCTGGCCGCGACTCGAGAAAAACCATGAAACTTCCCCCTCACCGCGAGATGAGGCCCGATTCCCCTGCACTGCGTGCAGAGCATTTCCGAGTTCCACATCAAACGTGAAAGGACCCTTGATTTCCTTGATGGCACTCCAGAGAAAACCCAAGATCTCTGTCTCAAGTCTAGAGGGATCCTGAGGTCACTGGAGCAACACGAAAGGGATCCGTATAACCCAAATCAACTCGAGATGAGAACTTAGTCCCTGGCTTCGACTCAAGAGGAATACCAACTTTACACAAGCCCCTCAAGTGGAGGCTACTCTCAGCTAATGGTATGTGAGAGGGACCCTGAGTTTGTCGCCTCAAGTGGAATGGAAACCGAGATGCTCTGACTCGAAGTAAGGCCAGATATCCCTGCAGTGATTTGAATGCAGGCTCGTCTTGCATCTCCCAATACGAAGGGATGTCTGAATGCCCTGTGGAGACCACAGAGAAAGACCTAGTCCTCCGAATCATCGCGACCGGAGGCCTCACATCCTTTGAAAACTGGAGAGGTCCGCGGAGATCAATGCTTCCAAAGGAGTCGATGCCTGACGCCTCGTGAAAATGGATAGGAGTCCCAGGATCCCTGTGGCACGTCGAAAGGGACCCTGGGTCTCCCGACTCACGTGGAGACGCGTCCCAATTGCCATGCCAAGACTTGAGGAGAATCCCGAGGTGTCCCTCGCACCTAGGCAGGAGTCCTCACGTCGCTGAACAAACACGTGTCTGGAAGGGCCCTCCCCGTCGTAACTAGAGAATATACCCCAGGTTCCGGCCGCAACTTGAGAAAAACCATGAGACTTCCACCTCGCCGCGAGATGAGGCCCGATTCCCCTGCACTGCGTGCAGAGCAATTCCGTGTTCAACATCAAACGTGAAAGGAGCCTTGATTTCCTTGATGGCACTCCAGAGAAAACCCAAGATCACTGGCTCAAGTCTAGAGGGATCCTGAGGTCACTGGAGCAACACGAAAGGGCTCCGAGGAGCCCAAATCAACTCGAGATGAGAGCTTAGTCCCTGGCTGGGACTCAAGAGGAATACCGACTTTCCACAAGCACCTCAAGAGGAGGCTTCTCTCAGCTAAGGTATGTGAGAGGGACTCTGAGTTTGTGGCCTCAAGTGGAATGGACACCGAGATGCTCTGACTCGAAGTAAGCCCGGATATCCCAGTAGTGAATTGAATGCAGGCTCGTCTTGCATCTCCCAAGACGAAGGGATGTCTGAATCCGCTGTGGAGATGACAGAGAAAGAACTAGTCCTCAGCCTCATCGCGTCCGGAGGCCTCACATCCTTTGAAAACTCGAGAGGTCTGCACAGATCAATGCTTCCAAAGGAGACGATGCCTGACTCCTCCTGAAAATGGATAGGATTCCCAGGATGCCTGTGGCACGTGGAAAGGGACCCTGGGTCTCCCGCCTCACGTGGAGACGCGTCCCAATTGCCATGCCAAGACTCGAGGAGAATCCCGAGGTATTCCTCGCACCTAGGCAGGACTCCCGACGTCGCTGAACAAACACGTGTCTCGAAGGGCCCTCCCCGTGGTAACTCGAGAATATACCCCAGGTTCCGGCCGCATCTCGAATAAATCCATGAGACTTCCCCCTCGCAGAGAGATGAGGCCCGATTCCCCTACACTGCGTGCAGAGCAATTTCGTGTTCCACATCAAACGAGAAAGGAGCCTTGATTTCCTTGATGGCACTCTAGACAAAACCCAAGATCACTGTCTCAAGTCTGGAGGGATCCTGAGGTCACTGGAGCAACACCAAAGCGCTCTGTGGACCCCAAATCAACTCGAGATGAGAGCTTAGTCCCTGGCTTCGACTCAAGAGGAATACCAAATTTCCACAAGCACCTCAAGAGGAGGCTTCTCTCAGCTACAGGTATGTGAGAGGGACCCAGAGTTTGTGGCCTCAAGTGGAATGGACACCGAGATGCTCGGACTCGAAGTAAGCCCGGATATTCCTGCAGTGAATTGAATGCAGGCTCTTCTTGCATCTCCCAAGACGAAGGGATGTCTGAATCCCCTGTGGAGACGACAGAGAAAGACCAAGTCCTCCGCCTCATCGCGACCGGAGGAATCACATCCTTTGAAAACTCGAGAGGTCTGCAGAGATCAATGCTTCCAAAGGAGACGATGCCTGACTCCTCTTGAAAATGGATAGGAGTCTCAGGATCACTGTGGCACGTGGAAAGGGACACTGGGTCTCCCGCCTCACGTGGAGACGCGTCCCAATTGCCATGCCAAGACTCGAGGAGAATCGCGAGGTGTCCCTCGCACCTAGGCAGGAGTCCTGACGTCGCTGAACAGACACGTGTCTGGAAGGGCCCTCCCCGTCGTAACTCGAGAATATACCCCAGGTTCCGGCCGCAACTCGAGAAAAAACATGAGACTTCCATCTCGCCGCGAGATGAGGCCAGATTCCAATGCACTGCGTGCAGAGCAATTCCGTGTTCCACATCAAACGTGAAAGGAGCCTTGATTTCCTTGAGGGCACTCCAGAGAAAACCCAAGATCACTGTCTCAAGTCTAGAGGGATCCTGAGGTCACTGGAGCAACACGAAATTTCTCCGTGGACCCCAAATCAACTCGAGATGAGAGCTTAGTTCCTGGCTTCGACTCAAGAGGAATACCAACTTTCCACAAGCACCTCAAGAGGAGGGTTCTCTCAGCTACAGGTATGTGAGAGGGACCCTGAGATTGTGGCCTCAAGTGGAATGGACACCGAGATGCTCTGACTCGAAGTAAGGCCGGATATCCCTGCAGTGAATTGAATGCAGGCTCGTCTTGCATCTCCCAAGACGAAGGGATGTCTGAGTCCCCGGTGGAGACGACAGAGAAAGACCTAGTCGTCCCCCTCGTCGCGACCGGAGGCCTCACAACCTTTGAAAACTCGAGAGGTATGCGGAGATCAATGCTTCCAAAGGAGACGATGCCTGACTCCTCTTGAAAATTGAAAGGAGTCCCAGGATCCCTGTGGCCCGTGGAAAGGGACCATGGGTCTCCCGCCTCACGTGGAGACGCGTCCCCATTGGCATGCCAAGACTCCAGGAAAATCCCGAGGTGTCCCTCGCACCTAGGCAGGAGTCCTGACGTCGCTGAACAAACACGTGTCTGGAAGGGCCCTCCCCTTCGTAACTCGAGAATATACCCCAGGTTCCGGACGCAATTCGAGAAAAACATTGAGACTTCCCACTCGCCGTGAGATGAGGCCCGATTCCCCTGCACTGCTTGCAGAGCAATTCCGTGTTCCACATCAAACGTGAAAAGAGCCTTGATTTCCTTGATGGCACTCCAGAGAAAACCCAAGTTCACTGTCTCAAGTCTAGAGGGATCCTGAGGTCACTGGAGCAACATGAAAGGGCTCCGTGCACCCCAAATCAACTCGAGATGAGAGCTTAGTCCCTGGCTTGGACTCAAGAGGAATACCGACTTTCCACAAGCACCTCAAGAGGAGGCTTCTCTCAGCTAAGGTATGTGAGAGGGACTCTGAGTTTGTGGCTTCAAGTGGAATGGACACCTAGATGCTCTGACTCGAAGTAAGCCCGGATATTCCAATAGTGAATTGAATGCAGGCTGGTCTTGCATCTCCCAAGATGAAGGGATGTCTGAATCCCCTGTGGAGACCACAGAGAAAGACCTAGTCCTCCGTCTCATCGCGACCGGAGGCCTCACATCCTTTGAAAACTCGAGAGATCCGCTGAGATCAATGCTTCCAAAGGAGACGATGCCTGACTCCTCTTGAAAATGGTTAGGAGTCCCAGGATCCCTGTCCACATTGACGGGGACCCTGGGTCTCCCGCTTCACGTGGAGACGCGTCGCAATTGCCATGCCAAGACTCGAGGAGAATCCCGAGGTGTCCCTCGCACCTAGCCAGGAGTCCTGATGTCGCTGAACAAACACGTGTCTGGAAGGGCCCTCCCCATCGTAACTCGAGAATATAACCCAGGTTCCGGCCGCAACTCGAGAAAAACCATGAAACTTCCCCCTCGCCGCGAGATGAGGCCCGATTCACCTGCACTGCGTGCAGAGCAATTCCGTGTTCCACATCAAACGTGAAAGGAGCCTTGATTTCCTTGATGGCACTCCAGAGAAAACCCAAGATCACTGTCTCAAGTCTAGAGGCATCCTGAGGTCACTGGAGCAACACGAAAGGGCTCCGTGGACCCCAAATCAACTCGAGATGAGAGCTTAGTCCATGGCTTCGAATCAAGTGGAATACCAACTTTCCATAAGCACCTCAAGAGGAGTCTTCTCTCAGCTACAGGTATGTGAGAGGGACCCTGAGTTTTTGGCCTCAAGTGGAATGGACACCGAGATGCTCTGACTCGAAGTAAGGCCGGATATCCCTGCAGTGAATTGAATGCAGGCTCGTCTTGCATCTCCCAAGACGAAGGGATGTCTGAATCCCCTGTGGAGACCACAGAGAAAGACCTAGTTCTCTGCCTCATCGCGACCGGAGACCTCACATCCTTTGAAAACTCGAGAGGTCCGCGGAGATCAATGCTTCCAAAGGAGACGATGCCTGACTCCTCTTGAAAATGGATAGGAGTCCCAGGATCCCTGTGGCACGTGGAAAGGGACCCTGGGTCTCTCGCCTCACGTGGAGACGCGTCCCAATTGCCATGCCAAGACTCGTGGAGAATCCCGAAATGTCCCTCGCACCTAGGCAGGAGTCCTGAGGTCGCTGAACAAACACGTGTCTGGAAGGGCCCTCCCCGTCGTAACTCGAGAATATACACCAGGTTCCGGCCGCAATTATAGAAAAAACATGAGAATTCCACCTCGCTGCGAGATGAGGCTCGATTCCCCTGCACTGCGTGCAGAGCAACTCCGTGTTCCACATCAAACGTGAAAGGAGCCTTGATTTCCTTGATGGCACTCCAGAGAAAACCCAAGATCACTGTCTAGAGTCTAGAGGGATCCTGAGGTCACTGGAGCAACACGAAAGGGTTCCGTGGACCTCAAATCAACTCGAGATGAGAGCTTAGTCCCTGGCTTCGACTCAAGAGGAATACCAACTTTCCACAAGCACCTCAAGAGGAGGCTTCTCCCAGCTACAGGTATGAGAGAGGGACCCTGAGTTTGTGGCCTCAAGTGGAATGGACAGCGAGATGCTCTGACTCGAAGTAAGGCCGGATATCCCTGCAGTGAATTGAATGCAGGCTCGTCTTGCATCTCGCAAGACTAAGGGATGTCTGAATCCCCTGTGGAGACCACAGAGAAAGACCTAATTTTCCGCCTCATCGCTACCAGAGGCCTCACATCCTTTGAAAATTCGAGAAGTCCGCGGAGATCAATGCTTCCAAAGGAGACGATGCCTGACTCCTCTTGAAAATGGATAGGAGTCCCAGCATCCCTGTGGCACGTGGAAAGGGACCCTGGGTTTCCCGCCTCCCGTGGAGACGCATCCCCATTGCCATGCCAAGACTCGAGGAGAATCCCGAGGTGTCCCTCACACCTAGGCAGGATTCCTGACGTCGCTGAAAAAACTCGTGTCTGGAAGGGCCCTCCCCGTCGTAACTCGAGAATATACTCCAGGTTCCGGCCGCAACTCGAGAAAAACCATTAGACTTCCCCCTCGCCGCTGGATGAGGCCCGATTCCCCTGCACTGCGTGCAGAGCAATTCCATGTTCCACATCAAACGTGAAAGGAGCCTTGATTTCCTTGATGGCACTCCAGAGAAAACCCAAGATCACTGTCTCAAGTCTAGAGGGATCCTGAGGTCACTGGAGCAACACGAAAGGGCTCCGTGGACCCCAAATCAACTCGAGATGAGAGCTTAGTCCCTGGCTTCGACTCAAGAGGAATACCAACTTTCCACAAGCACCTCAAGAGGAGGCTTCTCCCAGCTACAGGTATGTGAGAGGGACCCTGAGTTTGTGGCCTCAAGTGGAATGGACACGGAGATGCTCTGACTCGAAGTAAGGCCGGATATCCCTGCAGTGAATTGAATGCAGGCTCGTCTTGCATCTCCCAAGACGAAGGGATTTCTGAATCCCCTGTGGAGACCACAGAGAAAGACCGAGTTCTCCGCCTCATCGCGACCGGAGGCCTGACATCCTTTGAAAACTCGAGAGGTCCGCGGAGATCAATGCTTCCAAAGGAGACGATGCCTGACTCCTCTTGAAAATGGATAGGAGTCCCAGGATCCCTGTGGCACATGGAAAGGGACCCTGGGTCTCCCGACTCACGTGGAGACGCGTCCCAATTGCCATGCCAAGACTCGAGGAGAATCCCGAGGTGTCCCTCGAACCTAGGCAGGAGTCCAGACGTCGCTGAACAAACACGTGTCGGGAAGGGCCCTCCCCATCGTAACTCGAGAATATACCCCAGGTTCGGGCCGCAACTCGAGAAAAGCAATGAGATTTCCCCCTCGCCGCGAGTTCAGGCCCGATTCCCTGCACTGCATGCAGAGCAATTCCGTGTTCCACATCAAACGTGAAAGGAGCCTTGATTTCCTTGATGGCACTCCAGAGAAAACCCAAGATCACTGTCTCAAGTCTAGAGGGATCCTGAGGTCACTGGAGCAACACGAAAGGGCTCCGTGGACCTCAAATCAACACGAGATGAGAGATAGTCCCTGGCTTCGACTCAAGAGGAATACCAACTTTCCACAAGCACCTCAAGACGAGGGTTCTCTCAGCTACAGGTATGTGAGAGCGCCCCTGAGTTTGTGGCCTCAAGTGGAATGGACACCGAGATGCTCTGACTCGAAGTAAGGCCGGATATCCCTGCAGTGAAGTGAATGCAGGCTCGTCTTGCATCTCCCAAGACGAAGGGATGTCTGAATCCCCTGTGGAGACCACAGAGAAAGACCTAATTCTCCGCCTCATCGCGAGCGGAGGCCTCACATCCTTTAAAAACTCGAGAGGTCCGCGGAGATCAATGGTTCCAAAGGAGACGATGCCTGACTCCTCTTGAAAATGGATAGGAGTCCCAGGATCCCTGTGGCACGTGGAAAGGGACCCTGGGTCTCCGGCCTCACGTGGATACGCGTCCCAATTGCCATGCCAAGACTCGAGGAGAATCCCGAGGTGTCTCTCGCACCTAGGCAGGAGTCCTCACGTCGCTGAACAAACACGTGTCTGGAAGGCCCTCCCCTTCGTAACTCGAGAATATACCCCAGGTTCCGGCCGCAACTCGAGAAAAACCATGAGACTTCCCCCTCGCCGCGAGATGAGGCCCGATTCCCCTGCCCTGCGTGCAGAGCAATTCCGCTTTCCACATCAAACGTGAATGGAGCCTTGATTTCCTTGATGGCAGTCCAGAGAAAACCCAAGTTCACTGTCTCAAGTCTAGAGGGATCCTGAGGTCACTGGAGCAACAGGAAAGGGCTCCGTGGACCCCAAATCAACTCGAGATGAGAGCTTAGTCCCTGGCTTCGACTCAAGAGGAATACCAACTTTCCACAAGCACCTCAAGAGGAGGCTTCTCTCAGCTACAGGTATGTGAGAGGGACCCTGAGTTTGTGGCCTCAAGTGGAATGGACACCGAGATGCTCTGACTCGAAGTAAGGCCGGAAAACCCTGCAGTGAATTGAATGCAGGCTCGTCTTGCATCTCCCAAGACGAAGGGTTGTCTGAATCCCCTGTGGAGACCACAGAGAAAGACCTAGTCCTCCACCTCAACGCAACCGGAGGCCTCATATCCTTTGAAAACTCGAGAGGTCCGCGGAGATCAATACTTCCGAAAGAGACGATGCCTGACTCCTACTGAAAATGGATAGGAGTCCCAGGATCCATGTGGCACGTGGAAAGGGACACTGGGTCTGCCGCCTCACGTGGAGACGCGTCCCAATTGCCATGCCAAGACTCGAGGAGAATCCCGAGGTGTCCCTCGCACCTAGGCAGGAATCCGGACGTCGCTGAACAAACACGTGTCTAGAAGGGCCCTCCCCGTCGTAACTCGAGAATATACCCCAGGTTCCGGCTGCAACTCGAGAGAAACCATGAGACTTCCCCCTCGCCGAGAGATGAGGCCCGATACCCTAGCACTGCGTGCAGAGCAATTCCGTGTTCCACAACAAACGTGAAAGGAGCCTTGATTTCCTTGATGGCACTCCAGAGAAAACCCAAGATCACTGTCTCAAGTCTAGAGGGATCCTGAGGTCACTGGAACAACACGAAAGGGCTCCGTGGACCCCAAATCAACTCGAGATGAGAGCATAGTCCCTGGCTTCGACTCAAGAGGAAAACCATCTTTCCACAAGCACCTCAACAGGAGGCTTCTCTCAGCAACAGGTATGTGAGACGGACCCTGAGTTTGTGGCCTCAAGTGGAATGGACACCGAGATGCTCTGACTCGAAGTAAGGCCGGATATCCCTGCAGTGAATTGAATGCAGGCTCGTCTTGCATCTCCCAAGACGAAGGGATGTCTTAATCCCCTGTGGAGACCACAGAGAAAGAACTAATCCTCCGCCTCAAAGCGACCGGAGGCCTCACATCCTTTGAAAACTCGAGATGTGCGCGGAGATCAGTGCTTCCAAAGGAGACGATGCCTGACTCCTCTTGAAAATGGATAGGAGTCCCAGGATCCCTGTGGCACGTGGAAAGGGACCCTGGGTCTCCCACCTCACGTGGAGATGCGTCCCAATTGCCATGCCAAGACTCGAGGAGAATTCCGAGGTGTCCCTCGCACCTAGGCAGGAGTCCTGACGTCGCTGAACAAACACGTGTCTGGAAGGGCCCTCCCCGTCGTAACTCGAGAATATACCCCAGGTTCCGGCCGCAACTCGAGAAAAACCATGAGAATTCCCCTTCGCCGCGAGCTGAGGCCCCATTCCCCTGCACTGCGTGCAGAGCAATTCCGTGTTCCACATCAAACGTGAAAGGAGCCTTGATTTCCTTGATGGCACTCCAGAGAAAACCCAAGATCACTGTCTCAAGTCTAGAGGGATCCTGAGGTCACTGGAGCAACACGAAAGGGCTCTGTGGACTCCAAATGAACTCGAGATGAGAGCTTTGTCCCTGGCTTCGACTCAAGAGGAATACCAACTTTCCACAAGCACCTCAAGAGGAGGCTTCTCTCAGCTACAGGTATGTGAGAGGGACCCTGAGTTTGTGGCCTCAAGAGGAATGGACACCGAGATGCTCTGACTCGAAGTAAGGCCGGATATCCCTGCAGTGAATTGAATGCAGGCTCGTCTTGCATCTCCCAAGAAGAAGGGATGTCTGAATCCCCTGTGGAGACCACAGAGAAAGACCTAGTCCTCCGCCTCAACGCGACCGGAGGCCTCACATCCTTAGAAAACTCGAGAGGTCCGCGGAGATCAATGCTTCCAAAGGAGACGATGCCTGACTCCTCTTGAAAATGGATAGGAGTCCCAGGATCCCTGTGGCACCTGGAAAGGGACCCTGGGTCTGCCGCCTCACGTGGAGACGCGGTCCAATTGCCATGCCAAGACTCGAGGAGAATTCCGAGGTGTCCCTCGCACCTAGGCAGGAGTCCTGACGTCGCTGAACAAACACGTGTCTGGAAGGGCCCTCCCCGTCGTAGCTCGAGAATATACCCCAGGTTCCGGCCGCAACTCGAGAAAAACCATGAGACTTCCCCCTCGCCGCGAGCTGAGGGCCCATTCCCCTGCACTGCGTGCAGAGCAATTCCGTCTTCCACATCAAACGTGAAAGGAGCCTTGATTTCCTTGATGGCACTCCAGAGAAAACCCAAGATCACTGTCTCAAGTCTAGAGGGATCCTGAGGTCATTGGAACAACACGAAAGGGCTCCGTGGACCCCAAATCGACTCGAGATGAGAGCTTTGTCCCTGGCTTCGACTCAAGAGGAATACCAACTTTGCACAAGCACCTCAAGAGGAGGCTTCTCTCAGCTACAGGTGTGTGAGAGGGCCCCTTAGTTTGTTGCCTCAAGCAGAATGGACAATGAGATGCTCTGACTCGAAGTAAGGCCGGATATCCCTGCAGTGAAGTGAATGCAGGCTCGTCTTGCATCTCCCAAGAAGAACGGATGTCTGAATCCCCTGTGGAGACCACAGAGAAAGACCTAGTCCTCCGCGTCATCGCGACCGGAGGCCTCACATCCTTTGAAAACTCAGGAGGTCTGCGGAGATCAATGCTTCCAAAGGAGACGATGCCTGACTCCTCTTTAAAATGGATAGAAGTCCCAGGATCACTGTGGCACGTGGAAAGGGACCCTGGGTCTCCCGCCTCACGTGGAGATGCATCCCAATTGCCATGCCAAGACTCGAGGAGAATCCCGAGGTGTCCCTCGCACCTAGGCTGGAGTCCTGACGTCGCTGAACAAACACGTGTATGGAAGGGCCCTCCCCGTCGTAACTTGAGAATATACCCTAGGTTCTGCACGCAACTCGAGAAAAACCATGAGACTTCCCCCTCGCCGTGAGATGAAGCCCGATTCCCCTGCACTGCGTGCAGAGCAACTCCGTGTTCCACTTCAAACGTGAAAGGAGCCTTGATTTCCTTGATGGCCCTCCAGAGAAAACCCAAGATCACTGTCTCAAGTCTAGACGGATCCTGAGGTCACTGTAACAACACGAAAGGGCTCTGTGGACCGCAAATCAACTCGAGATGAGAGCTTAGTCCCTGGCTTCGACTCGAGAAGAATACCAACTTTCCACAAGCACCTCAAGAGGAGGCTTCTCTCAGCTACAGGTATGTGAGAGGGACCCTGAGTTTGTGGCCTCAAGTGGAATGTCAACCGAGATGCTCTGACTCGAAGTAAGGCCAGATATCCCTGCAGTGAATTGAATGCAGGCTCGTCTTGCATCTCCCAAGACGAAGGGATGTCTGAATCCCCTGTGGAGACCACAGAGAAAGACCTAGTCCTCCGCCTCATCGCGACCGGAAGCCTCACATCCTTTCAAAACTCGAGAGGTCCACGGAGATCAATGCTTCCAAAGGAGACGATGCCTGACTCCACTTGAAAATGGATAGGAGTCCCAGGATCCCTGTGGCACGTGGAAAGGGACCCTGGGTCTCCCGCATCACGTGGAGACGCGTCCCAATTGCCATGCCAAGACTCGAGGAGAATCCCGAGGTGTCCCTCGCACCTAGGCAGGAGTCCTGACGGCGCTGAACAAACACGTGTCTGGAAGGGCCCTCCCCGTCGTAACTCGAGAATATACCCCAGGTTCCGGCCGCAACTCGAGAAAAACCATGAGACTTCCCCCTCGCCGTGAGATGAGGCCCCATTCCCCTGCACTGCATGCAGAGCAATTCCGTGTTCCACATCAAACCTGAAAGGATCCTTGATTTCCTTTATGGCACTCCAGAGAAAACCCAAGATCACTGTCTCAAGTCTAGAGGGATCCTGAGGTCACTGGAGCAACACAAAAGGGCTCCGTGGACCCCAAATCAACTCGAGATGAGAGCTTAGTCCCTGGCTTCGACTCAAGAGGAATTCCAACTTTCCACAAGCACCTCAAGAGGAGGCTTCTCTCAGCTACAGGTATGTGAGATGGACCCTGAGTTTGTGGCCTCAAGTGGAATGGACACCGAGACGCTCTGACTCGAAGTAAGGCCGGATATCCCTGCAGTGAATTGAATCCAGCCTCGTCTTGTATCTCCCGAGACGAAGGGATGTCTGAATCCCCTGTGGAGACCACAGAGAAAGACCTAGTTCTCCGCCTCATCGCGAGCGGAGTCCTCACATCCTTTCAAAAGTCGAGAGGTCCGCGGAGATCAACGCTTCCAAAGGAGACGATGCCTGACTCTTCTTGAAAATGGATAGGAGGCCCAGGATCCCTGTGGCACGTGGAAAGGGTCCCTGGGTCTCCCGCCTCACGTGGAGAAGCGTCCCAATTGCCATGCCAAGACTCGAGGAGAATCCCGAGGTGTCCCTCGCACCTAGGCAGGAGTCCTGACGTCGCTGAACAAACACGTGTCTGGAAGGGCCCTCCCCGTCGTAACTCGAGAATATACCCCAGGTTCCGGCCGCAACTCGAGAAAAACCATGAGACTTCCCCCTCGCCGCGACATGAGGCGCGATTCTCCTGCACTGCTTGCAGAGCAATTCCGTGTTCCACATCAAACGTGAAAGGAGCCTTGATTTCCTTGATGGCACTCCAGAGAAAACCCAAGATCACTGTCTCAAGTTTAGAGGGATCCTGACGTCACTGTAGAAACACGAAAGGGCTCTGTGGACCCCAAATCAACTCGAGATGAGAGCTTAGTCCCTGGCGTCGACTCAAGAGGAATACCAACTTCTCACAAGCACCTCAAGAGGAGGCTTCTCTCACCTACAGGTATGTGAGAGGGACCCTGAGTTTGTGGCCTCAAGTGGAATGGACACCGAGATGCTCTGACTCGAAGTAAGGCCGGATATCCATGCAGTGAATTGAATGCAGGCTCGTCTTGCATCTCCCAAGATGAAGGGATGTCTGAATCCCCTGTGGAGACCACAGAGAAAGACCTAGTTCTCCGCCTCATTGCGACCGGAGGCCTCACATCCGTTCAAAACTGGAGAGGTCCGCGGAGATCAATGCTTCCAAAGGAGACGATGCCTGACTCCTCTTGAAAATGGATAGAAGTCCCAGGATCCCTGTGGCACATGGAGAGGGACCCTGGGTCTCACGCCTCAGGTGGAGAAGCGTCCCAATTGCCATGCCAAGACTCGCGGAGAATCCAGAGTTTTCCCTCGCACCTAGGCAAGAGTCCTGACGTCGCTGAACAAACACGTGTCTGGAAGGGCCCTCCATGTAGTAACTAGAGAATATACCCCAGGTTCCGGCCGCAACACGAGAAAAACCATGAGACTTCCCCCTCGCCGCGATATGAGGTCCGATGCCCCTGCACTGCGTGCAGAGCAATTCCGTGTTCCACATCAAACGTGAAAGGAGCCTTGATTTCCTTGATGGCACTCCAGATAAAACCCAAGATCACTGTCTCAACTCTAGAGGGATCCTGAGGTCACTGGAGCAACAGGAAAGGGCTCCGTGGACCCCAATTCAACTCGAGATGAGAGCTTAGTCCCTGGCTTCGACTCAAGAGGAATACCAACTTTCCACAAGCACCTCAAGAGGAGGCTTCTCTCAGCTACAGGTATGTGAGATGGACCCTGAGTTTGTGGCCTCAAGGGGAATGGACACCGTGATGCTCTGACTCGAAGTTCGGCCGGATATCCCTGCAGTGAATTGAATGCAGGCTCGTCTTGCATCTCCCAAGACGAAGGGATGTCTGAATCCCCAGTGGAGACCACAGAAAAAGACCTAGTCCACCGCCTCAACGCAACCGGAGGCCTCATATCCTTTGAAAATTCGAGAGGTTCACGGAGATAAATACTTCCGATGGAGACGATGCCTGACTCCTCTTGAAAATGGACAGGAGTCCCAGGATCCCTGTGGCACGTGGAAAGGGACACTGGGTCTCCGGCCTCACGTGGAGACGCGTCCCTATTGCCATGCAAAGACTCGAGGAGAATCCCGAGGTGTCCCTCGCACCTAGGCAGGAGTCCTGACATCGCTGATCAAACACGTGTCTGGAAGGGCCCTCCCGTCATAACTCGAGAATATACCCCAGGTTCCGGCCGCAACTTGAGAAAAATCATGAGACATCCCCCTTGCCGCAAGATGAGGACAATTCCCCTGCACTGCGTGCAGAGCAATTCCGTGTTCCACCTCAAACTTGAAAGGAGCCTTGATTTCCTTGATGGCACTCCAGAGAAAACCCAAGATCACTATCTCAAGTCTAGAGGGATCCTGAGGTCACTGGAGCAACACGAAAGGGCTCCGTGGACCCCAAATCAACTCGAGATGAGAGCTTAGTCCCTAGCTTCGACTCAAGAGGAATACCAACTTTCCACAAGCACCTCAAGAGGAGGCTTCTCTCAGCTACAGGTATGTGAGATGGACCCTGAGTTTGTGGCCTCAAGTGGAATGGACACCGAGATGCTTTGACTCGAAGTAAGGCCGGATATCCCTGCAGTGAATTGAATGCAGGCTCGTCTTGTATCTCCCAAGATGAAGGGATGTCTGAATCCCCTGTGGAGACCACAGAGAAAGACCTAGTTCTCAGCCTCAACGCGACCGGAGGCCTCACATCCTTTGAAAACTCGAGAGGTCCGCGGAGATCAATGCTTCCAAAGGAGACGATGCCTCACTCCTCTTGAAAATGGATAGGAGTCCCAGGTTCCCTGTGGCACGTCGAAAGGGACCCTGGGTCTCCCGCCTCACGTGGAGACGCGTCCCAATTGCCATGCCAAGACTCGAGGAGAATCCCGAGGTGTCCCTCGCACCTAGGCAGGAGTCCTGACGGCGCTGAACAAACACGTGTCTGGAAGGGCCCTCCCCGTCGTAACTCGAGAATATACCCCAGGTTCCAGCCGCAACTCGAGAAAAACCATGAGACTTCCCCCTCGCCGTGAGATGAGGCCCGATTCCCCTGCACTGCGTGCAGAGCAATTCCGTGTTCCACATCAAACGTGAAAGGAGCCTTGATTTCCTTGATGGCACTCCAGAGAAAACCCAAGATCACTGTCTCAAGTCTAGAGGGATCCTGAGGTCACTGTAGAAACACGAAAGGGCTCCGTGGACCCCAAATCAACTCGAGATGAGAGCTTAGTCCCTGGCTTCGACTCAAGAGGAATACCAACTTTTCACAAGCACCTCAAGAGGAGTCTTCTCTCAGCTACAGGTATGTGAGAGAGACCCTGAGTTTGTGGCCTCAAGTGGAATGGACACCGAGATGCTCTGACTCGAAGTAAGCCCGGATATCCCTGCAGTGAATTGAATGCAGGCTCGTCTTGCATCTCCCAAGACGAAGGGATGTCTGAATCCCCAGTGGAGACCACAGAAAAAGACCTAGTCCACCGCCTCAATGCAACCGGAGGCCTCATATCCTTTGAAAACTCGAGAGGTCCACGGAGATCAATACTTCCGATGGAGACGATGCCTGAGTCCTCTTGAAAATGGATAGGAGTCCCAGGATCCCTGTGGCACTTGGAAAGGGACCGTCGGTCTCCCGCCTCACGTGGAGACGCGTCCCTATTGTCATGCAAAGACTCGAGGAGAATCCCGAGGTGTCCCTCGTACCTAGGCAGGAGTCCTGACGTCGCTGAACAAACACGTGTCTGGAAGGGCCCTCCCCGTCGTAACTCGAGATTATAACCCAGGTTCCGGCCGCAACTTGAGAAAAACCATGAGACATCCCCCTTGCCGCAAGATGAGGCCCATTCCCCTGCACTGCGTGCAGAGCAATTCTGTCTTTCCAATCAAACGTGAAAGGAGCCTTGATTTCCTTGATGGCACTCTAGAGAAAACCCAAGATCACTGTCTCAAGTCTAGAGGGATCCTGAGGTCCCTGGAGCAACACGAAAGGGCTCCGTTGACCACAAATCAACTCGAGATGAGAGCTTAGTTCCTGGCTTCGACTCAAGAGGAATACCAACTTTCCACAAGCACCTCAAGAGGAGGCTTCTCTCAGCTACAGGTATGTGAGAGGGACCCTGATTTTGTGACCTCAAGTGGAATGGACACCGAGATGCTGTGACTCGAAGTAAGGCCGGATATCCCTGCAGTGAATTGAATGCAGGCTCGTCTTTAATCTCCCAAGATGAAGGGATGTCTGAATCCCCTGTGGAGACCACAGAGAAAGACCTAGTTCTCCGCCTCAACGCGACCGGAGTCCTCACATCCTTTGAAAACTCGAGAGGTCCGCGGAGATCAATGCTTCCAAAGGAGACGATGCCTGACTCCTCTTGAAAATGGATAGGAGTCCCAGGATCCCTGTGGCACGTGGAAAGGGACCCTGGGTCTCCCGCCTCACATGGAGACGCGTCCCAATTGCCATGCCAAGACTCGAGGAGAATCCCGAGGTGTCCCTCGCACCTAGGCAGGAGTCCTGACGGCGCTGAACAAACACGTGTCTGGAAGGGCCCTCCCCGTCGTAACTCGAGAATATACCCCAGGTTCCGGCCGCAACTCGAGAAAAACCATGAGACTTCCCCCTCGCCGTGAGATGAGGCCCGATTCACCTGCACTGCGTGCAGAGCAATTCCGTGTTCCACATCAAACGTGAAAGGATCCTTGATTTCCTAGATGGCACTCCAGAGAAAACCCAAGATCACTGTCTCAAGTCTAGAGGGATCCTGAGGTCACTGGAGCAACACGAAAGGGCTCCGTGGACCCCAAATCAACTCGAGATGAGAGCTTAGTCCCTGGCTTCGACTCAAGAGGAATACCAACTTTCCACAAGCACCTCAAGAGGAGGCTTCTCTCAGCTACAGGAATGTGAGATGGACCCTGAGTTTGTGGCCTCAAGTGGAATGGACACCGTGATGCTCTGACTCGATGTAAGGCCAGATATCCCTGCAGTGAATTGAATGCAGGCTCGTCTTGCATCTCACAAGACGAAGGGATGTCTGAATCCCCTGTGGAGACCACAGAGAAAGACCTAATTCTCCGCCTCATCGCGAGGGGAGGCCTCACATCCTTTGAAAAGTCGCGAGGTCCGCGGAGATCAATGCTTCCAAAGAGACGATGCCTTACTCCTCTTGAAAATGGATAGGAGTCCCAGGATCCCTGTGGCATGTGGAAAGGGACCCTGGGTCTCCCGCCTCACGTGGAGACGCGTCCCAATTGCCATGCCAAGACTCGAGGAGAATCCCTAGGTGTCCCTCGCAACTAGGCAGGGGTCCTGACGTCGCTGAACAAACACGTGTCTGGAAGGGCCCTCCCCGTCGTAACTCGAGAATATACCCCAGGTTTCGGCCGGAACTCGAGAAAAACAATGAGACTTCCCCCTCGCCATGACATGAGGCCCGATTCCCCTGCACTGCATGCAGAGGAATTCCGTGTTCCACATCAAACGTGAAAGGAGGCTTGATTTCCTTGATGGCACTCCAGAGAAAACCCAAGATCACTGTCTCAAGTCTAGAGGGATCCTCAGGTCACTGGAGCAACACGAAAGGGCTCCGTGGACCCCAAATCAACTCGAGATGAGAGCTTAGTCCCTGGCTTTGACTCAAGAGGAATACCAACTTTCCACAAGCACCTCAAGAGGAGGCTTCTCTCAGCTACATGTATGTGAGAGGGACCCTGAGTTTGTGACCTCAAGTGGAATGGACACCGAGATGCTCTGACTCGAAGTAAGGCCGGATATCCCTGCAGTGAATTGAATGCAGGCTCGTCTTGCATCTCCCAAGATGAAGGGATGTCTGAATCCCCTGTGGAGACCACAGAGAAAGACCTAGTTCTCCGCCTCATTGCGACCGGAGGCCTCACATCCGTTCAAAACTGGAGAGGTCCGCGGAGATCAATGCTTCCAAAGGAGACGATGCCTGACTCCTCTTGAAAATGGATAGAAGTCCCAGGATCCCTGTGGCACATGGAGAGGGACCCTGGGTCTCACGCCTCAGGTGGAGAAGCGTCCCAATTGCCATGCCAAGACTCGCGGAGAATCCAGAGTTTTCCCTCGCACCTAGGCAAGAGTCCTGACGTCGCTGAACAAACACGTGTCTGGAAGGGCCCTCCATGTAGTAACTAGAGAATATACCCCAGGTTCCGGCCGCAACACGAGAAAAACCATGAGACTTCCCCCTCGCCGCGATATGAGGTCCGATGCCCCTGCACTGCGTGCAGAGCAATTCCGTGTTCCACATCAAACGTGAAAGGAGCCTTGATTTCCTTGATGGCACTCCAGATAAAACCCAAGATCACTGTCTCAACTCTAGAGGGATCCTGAGGTCACTGGAGCAACAGGAAAGGGCTCCGTGGACCCAAATTCAACTCGAGATGAGAGCTTAGTCCCTGGCTTCGACTCAAGAGGAATACCAACTTTCCACAAGCACCTCAAGAGGAGGCTTCTCTCAGCTACAGGTATGTGAGATGGACCCTGAGTTTGTGGCCTCAAGGGGAATGGACACCGTGATGCTCTGACTCGAAGTTCGGCCGGATATCCCTGCAGTGAATTGAATGCAGGCTCGTCTTGCATCTCCCAAGACGAAGGGATGTCTGAATCCCCAGTGGAGACCACAGAAAAAGACCTAGTCCACCGCCTCAACGCAACCGGAGGCCTCATATCCTTTGAAAATTCGAGAGGTTCACGGAGATAAATACTTCCGATGGAGACGATGCCTGACTCCTCTTGAAAATGGATAGGAGTCCCAGGATCCCTGTGGCACGTGGAAAGGGACACTGGGTCTCCCGCCTCACGTGGAGACGCGTCCCTATTGCCATGCAAAGACTCGAGGAGAATCCCGAGGTGTCCCTCGCACCTAGGCAGGAGTCCTGACATCGCTGAACAAACACGTGTCTGGAAGGGCCCTCCCCGTCGTAACTCGAGAATATACCCCAGGTTCCGGCCGCATCTTGAGAAAAATCATGAGACATCCCCCTTGCCGCAAGATGAGGACAATTCCCCTGCACTGCGTGCAGAGCAATTCCGTGTTCCACCTCAAACTTGAAAGGAGCCTTGATTTCCTTGATGGCACTCCAGAGAAAACCCAAGATCACTATCTCAAGTCTAGAGGGATCCTGAGGTCACTGGAGCAACACGAAAGGGCTCCGTGGACCCCAAATCAACTCGAGATGAGAGCTTAGTCCCTAGCTTCGACTCAAGAGGAATACCAACTTTCCACAAGCACCTCAAGAGGAGGCTTCTCTCAGCTACAGGTATGTGAGATGGACCCTGAGTTTGTGGCCTCAAGTGGAATGGACACCGAGATGCTTTGACTCGAAGTAAGGCCGGATATCCCTGCAGTGAATAGAATGCAGGCTCGTCTTGTATCTCCCAAGATGAAGGGATGTCTGAATCCCCTGTGGAGACCACAGAGAAAGACCTAGTTCTCAGCCTCAACGCGACCGGAGGCCTCACATCCTTTGAAAACTCGAGAGGTCCGCGGAGATCAATGCTTCCAAAGGAGACGATGCCTCACTCCTCTTGAAAATGGATAGGAGTCCCAGGTTCCCTGTGGCACGTCGAAAGGGACCCTGGGTCTCCCGCCTCACGTGGAGACGCGTCCCAATTGCCATGCCAAGACTCGAGGAGAATCCCGAGGTGTCCCTCGCACCTAGGCAGGAGTCCTGACGGCGCTGAACAAACACGTGTCTGGAAGGGCCCTCCCCGTCGTAACTCGAGAATATACCCCAGGTTCCAGCCGCAACTCGAGAAAAACCATGAGACTTCCCCCTCGCCGTGAGATGAGGCCCGATTCCCCTGCACTGCGTGCAGAGCAATTCCGTGTTCCACATCAAACGTGAAAGGAGGCTTGATTTCCTTGATGGCACTCCAGAGAAAACCCAAGATCACTGTCTCAAGTCTAGAGGGATCCTGAGGTCACTGTAGAAACACGAAAGGGCTCCGTGGACCCCAAATCAACTCGAGATGAGAGCTTAGTCCCTGGCTTCGACTCAAGAGGAATACCAACTTTTCACAAGCACCTCAAGAGGAGTCTTCTCTCAGCTACAGGTATGTGAGAGAGACCCTGAGTTTGTGGCCTCAAGTGGAATGGACACCGAGATGCTCTGATTCGAAGTAAGCCCGGATATCCCTGCAGTGAATTGAATGCAGGCTCGTCTTGCATCTCCCAAGACGAAGGGATGTCTGAATCCCCAGTGGAGACCACAGAAAAAGACCTAGTCCACCGCCTCAATGCAACCGGAGGCCTCATATCCTTTGAAAACTCGAGAGGTCCACGGAGATCAATACTTCCGATGGAGACGATGCCTGAGTCCTCTTGAAAATGGATAGGAGTCCCAGGATCCCTGTGGCACTTGGAAAGGGACCGTCGGTCTCCCGCCTCACGTGGAGACGCGTCCCTATTGTCATGCAAAGACTCGAGGAGAATCCCGAGGTGTCCCTCGTACCTAGGCAGGAGTCCTGACGTCGCTGAACAAACACGTGTCTGGAAGGGCCCTCCCCGTCGTAACTCGAGATTATAACCCAGGTTCCGGCCGCAACTTGAGAAAAACCATGAGACATCCCCCTTGCCGCAAGATGAGGCCCATTCCCCTGCACTGCGTGCAGAGCAATTCTGTCTTTCCAATCAAACGTGAAAGGAGCCTTGATTTCCTTGATGGCACTCTAGAGAAAACCCAAGATCACTGTCTCAAGTCTAGAGGGATCCTGAGGTCCCTGGAGCAACACGAAAGGGCTCCGTGGACCACAAATCAACTCGAGATGAGAGCTTAGTTCCTGGCTTCGACTCAAGAGGAATACCAACTTTCCACAAGCACCTCAAGAGGAGGCTTCTCTCAGCTACAGGAATGTGAGATGGACCCTGAGTTTGTGGCCTCAAGTGGAATGGACACCGTGATGCTCTGACTCGATGTAAGGCCAGATATCCCTGCAGTGAATTGAATGCAGGCTCGTCTTGCATCTCACAAGACGAAGGGATGTCTGAATCCCCTGTGGAGACCACAGAGAAAGACTTAATTCTCCGCCTCATCGCGAGGGGAGGCCTCACATCCTTTGAAAAGTCGAGAGGTCCGCGGAGATCAATGCTTCCAAAGAGACGATGCCTTACTCCTCTTGAAAATGGATAGGAGTCCCAGGATCCCTGTGGCACGTGGAAAGGGACCCTGGGTCTCCCGCCTCACGTGGAGACGCGTCCCAATTGCCATGCCAAGACTCGAGGAGAATCCCTAGGTGTCCCTCGCAACTAGGCAGGGGTCCTGACGTCGCTGAACAAACACGTGTCTGGAAGGGCCCTCCCCGTCGTAACTCGAGAATATACCCCAGGTTTCGGCCGGAACTCGAGAAAAACAATGAGACTTCCCCCTCGCCATGACATGAGGCCCGATTCCCCTGCACTGCATGCAGAGGAATTCCGTGTTCCACATCAAACGTGAAAGGAGGCTTGATTTCCTTGATGGCACTCCAGAGAAAACCCAAGATCACTGTCTCAAGTCTAGAGGGATCCTGAGGTCACTGGAGCAACACGAAAGGGCTCCGTGGACCCCAAATCAACTCGAGATGAGAGCTTAGTCCCTGGCTTTGACTCAAGAGGAATACCAACTTTTCACAAGCACCTCAAGAGGAGGCTTCTCTCAGCTACAGGTATGTGAGAGGGACCCTGAGTTTGTGGCCACAAGTGGAATGGACACCGAGATGCTCTGACTCGAAGTAAGCCCGGATATCCCTGCAGTGAATTGAATGCAGGCTCGTCTTGCATCTCCCAAGACGAAGGGATGTCTGAATCCCCAGTTGAGACCACAGAAAAAGACCTAGTCCACCGCCTCAATGCAACCGGAGGCCTCATATCCTTTGAAAACTCGAGAGGTCCACGGAGATCAATACTTCCGATGGAGACGATGCCTGAGTCCTCTTGAAAATGGATAGGAGTCCCAGGATCCCTGTGGCACGTGGAAAGGGACCGTGGGTCTCCCGCCTCACGTGCAGACGCGTCCCTATTGCCATGCAAAGACTCGAGGAGATTCCCGAGGTGTCCCTCGCACCTAAGCAGGAGTCCTGACGTCGCTGAACAAACACGTGTCTGGAAGGGCCCTCCCCGTCGTAACTCGAGAATATACCCCAGGTTCCGGCCGCAACTTGAGAAAAACCATGAGACATCCCCCTTGCCGGAAGATGAGGCCCATTCCCCTGTACTGCGTGCAGAGCAATTCCGTGTTCCACATCAAACTTGAAAGGAGCCTTGATTTCCTTGACGGCACTCCAGAGAAAACCCAAGATCACTGTCTCAAGTCTAGAGGGATCCTGAGGTCACTGGTGCAACAAGAAAGGGCTCCGTGGACCCCAAATCAACTCGAGATGAGAGCTTAGTCCCTGGCTTCGACTCAAGAGGAATACCAACTTTCCAAAAGCACCTCAAGAGGTGGCTTCTCTCAGCCACAGGTGTTGAAAAGGACCCTGAGTTTGTGGCCTCAAGTGGAATGGACACCGAGATGCTCTGACTCGAAGTAAGGCCGGATATCCCTGCAGTGAATTGAATGCAGGCTCGTGTTGCATCTCCCAAGACGAAGGGATGTCTGAATCCCCTGTGGAGACCACAGAGAAAGACCTAGTTCTCCGCCTCCTCGCGACCAGAGGCCTCACAACCTTTGAAAACTCGAGAGGTCCGCGGAGATCAATGCTTCCAAAGCAGACGATGCCTGACTCCTCTTGAAAATGGATAGGAGTCCCAGGATCCCTGTGGCACGTGGAAAGGGACCCTGGGTCTCCCGCCTCACGTGGAGACGCGTCCCAATTGCCATGCCAAGACTCGAGGAGAATCCCAAGGTGTCCCTCGCACCTAGGCAGGAGTCCTGACGTCGCTGAACAAACACGTGTCTGGAAGGGCCCTCCCCGTCGTAACTCGAGAATATACCCCAGGTTCCGGCCGCGACTCGAGAAAAACCATGAGACTTCCCCCTCACCGCGAGATGAGGCCCGATTCCCCTGCACTGCGTGCAGAGCAATTCCGTGTTCCACATCAAACGTGAAAGGAGCCTTGATTTCCTTGATGGCACTCCAGAGAAAACCCAAGATCACTGTCTCAAGTCTAGAGGGATCCTGAGGTCACCGGAGCAACACGAAAGGGCTCCGTGGACCCCAAATCAACTCGAGATGAGAGATTAGTCCCTGGCTTCAACTCAAGAGGAATACAAACTTTCCACAAGCCCCTCAAGAGGAGGCTTCTCTCAGCTACAGGTATGTGAGAGGGACCTTGAGTTTGTGGCATCAAGTGGAATGGACACCGAGATGCTCTGACTCAAAATAATGCCGGATATCCCTGCAGTGAATTGAAAGCAGGCTCGTCTTGCATCTCCCAAGACGAAGTGATGTCTGAATCCCCTGTGCAGAACACAGAGAAAGACCTAGTCCTCCGCCTCAACGCGACCGGAGGCCTCACATCCTTTGAAAACTCGAGAGGTCTGCAAAGATCAATGCTTCCAAAGGAAACGATGACTACTACTCTTGAAAATGGATAGGAGTCCCAGGATCACTGTGGCACGTGGAAAGGGACCCTGGGTCTCCCGCCTCACGTGGAGACGCGTCCCAATTGCCATGCCAAGACTCGAGGAGAATCCCGAGGTGTCCCTCGCACCTAGGCAGGGTCCTGACGTCGCTGAACAATCACGTGTCTGGAAGGGCCCTCCCCTTCGTAACTCGAAAATATACCCAAGGTTCTGGCTGCAACTCGAGAAAAACCATGAGATTTCCCCCTCGCCGCGAGTTGAAGCCCGATTCCCCTGCACTGCATGCAGAGCAATTCCGTGTTCCACATCAAACGTGAAAGGAGCCTTGATTTCCTTGATGGCACTCCAGAGAAAACCCAAGATCACTGTCTGAAGTCTAGAGGGATCCTGAGGTCACTGGAGCAACACGAAAGGGCTCCGTGGACCCCAAATCAACTCGAGATGAGAGCTTAGTCCCTGGATTAAACTCAAGAGGAATACCAACTTTCCACAAGCACCTCAAGAGGAGGCTTCTCTCAGCTACAGGTATGTGAGAGGAACCCTGAGTTTGTGGCCTCAAGTGGAATGGACACCGAGATGCTCTGACTCGAAGTAAGGCCGGATATCCCTGCAGTGAATTGAATGCAGGCTCGTCTTGCATCTCCCAAGACGAAGGGATGTCTGAATCCCCTGTGGAGACCACAGAGAAAGACCTAGCCCTCCGCCTCATCGTGACCGGACGCCTCACATCCTTTGAAAACTCGAGAGGTCTGCAGAGATCAATGCTTCCAAAGGAGACGATGCCTGACTCCTCTTGAAAATGGATAGGAGTCCCAGGATCACTGTGGCACGTGGAAAGGGACCCTGGGTCTCCCGCCTACGTGGAGGCGCGTCCCAATTGCCATGCCAAGACTCGAGGAGAATCCCGAGGTGTCCCTCGCACCTAGGCAGGGTCCTGACGTCGCTGAACAAACACGTGTCTGGAAGGGCCCTCCCCGTCGTAACTCAAGAATATACCCAAGGTTCCGGCCGCAACTCGAGAAAAACCATGAAATTTCCCCCTCGCCGCGAGTTGAGGCCCGATTCCCCTGCACTGCATGCAGAGCAATTCCGTGTTCCACATCAAACGTGAAAGGAGCCTTGATTTCCTTGATGGCACTCCAGAGAAAACCCAAGATCACTGTCTCAAGTCTAGAGGGATCCTGAGGTCACTGGAGCAACACGAAAGGGCTCCGTATAACCCAAATCAAATCGAGATGAGAGCTTAGTCCCTGGCTTCGACTCAAGAGGAATACCAACTTTCCACAAGCACCTCACGAGGAGGCTTCTCTCAGCTACAGGTATGTGAGAGGGACCCTGAGTTTGTGGCCTCAAGTGGAATGGACACCGAGATGCTCTGACTCGAAGTAAGGCCGGATATCCCTGCAGCGAATTGAATGCAGGCTCGTCTTGCATCTCCCAAGACGAAGGGATGTCTGAATCCGCTGTGGAGACGACAGAGAAAGACCTAGTCCTCTGCCTCATCGCGACCGGAGGCCTCACATCCTTTGAAAATTCGAGAGGTATGCGGAGATCAATGCTTCCAAAGGAGACGATGCTTGACTCCTGTTGAAAATGGATAGGAGTCCCAGGATCCCTGTGGCACGTGGAAAGGGACACTGGGTCTCCCGCCTCACGTGGAGACGCGTCCCAATTGCCATGCCAAGACTCGAGGAGAATCCCGAGGTGTCCCTCGCACCTAGGCAGGAGTCCTGACGTCGCTGAACAAACACGTGTCTGGAAGGGCCCTCCCCGTTGTAATTCGAGAATATACCCCAGGTTTCAGCCGCAACTCGAGAAAAACCATGAGACTTCCCCCTCGCCACGAGATGAGGCCCGATTCCCCTGCACTGCGTGCAGACCAATTCCGTGTTCCACATCAAACGTGAAAGGAGCCTTGATTTCCTTGATGGCACTCTAGAGAAAACACAAGATCACTGTCTGAAGTCTAGAGGGATTCTGAGGTCACTGGAGCAACACGAAAGGGCTCCGTATAACCCAAATCAACTCGAGATGAGAGCTTAGTCCCTGGCTTCGACTCAAGAGGAATACCAACTTTCCACAAGCACCTCAAGAGGAGGCTTCTCTCAGCTACAGGTATGTGAGAGGGACCCTGAGTTTGTGGCCTCAAGTGCAATGGACACCGAGATGCTCTGACTCGAAGTAAGGTCGGATATCCCTGCAGTGAATTGAATGCAGGCTCGTCTTGCATCTCCCAAGACGAAGGGATGTCTGAATCCCCTGTGGAGACCACAGAGAAAGACCTAGTCCTCCGCCTCATCGTGACCGGAGGTCTGACATCCTTTGAAAACTCGAGAGGTCTCCAGAGATCAATGCTTCCAAAGGAGACGATGCCTGACTCCTCTTGAAAATGGATAGGAGTCCCAGGATCCCTGTGGCACGTGGAAAGGGACACTGGGTCTCCCGCCTCACGTGGAGACGCGTCCCAATTGCCATGCCAAGACTCGAGGAGAATCCCGAGGTGTCCCTCGCACCTAGGCAGGACTCCTCACGTCGCTGAACAAACACGTGTCTGGAAGGGCCCTCCCAGTCGTAACTCGAGAATATACCCCAGGTTCCGGCCGCAACTCGAGAAAAACCATGAGACTTCCCCCTCGCTGCGAGATGAGGCCCGATTCCCCTGCACAGCGTGCAGACCAATTCCGTGTTCCACATCAAACGTGAAAGGAGCCTTGATTTCCTTGATGGCACTCCAGAGAAAACCCAAGATCACTGTCTCAAGTCTAGAGGGATCCTGAGGTCACTGGAGCAACAGGAAAGGGCTCCGTGGACCCCAAATCAACTCGAGATGAGAGCTTAGTCCCTGGCTTCGACTCAAGAGGAATACCAACTTTCCCCAAGCACCTCAAGAGGAGGCTTCTCTCAGCTACAGGTATGTGAGAGGGACCCGGAGATTGTGGCCTCAAGTGGAATGGACACCGAGATGCTCTGACTCGAAGTAAGGCCGGATATCCCTGCAGTGAATTGAATGCAGGGTCGTCTTGCATCTCCCAAGACGAAGGGATGTCTGAATCCCCTGTGGAGACCACAGAGAAAGACCTAATTTTCCGCCTCATCGCGACCGGTGGCCTCACATCCTTTGAAAATTCGAGAGGTCCACGGAGATCAATGCTTCCAAAGGAGACGATGCCTGACTCCTCTTGAAAATGGATAGGAGTCCCAGGATCACTGTGGCACGTGGAAAGGGACCCTGGGTCTCCCGCCTCACGTGGAGACGCGTCCCAATTGCCATGCCAAGACTCGAGGAGAATCCCGAGGTGTCCCTCGCACCTAGGCAGGAGTCCTGACGTCGCTGAACAAACAGGTGTCTGGAAGGGCCCTCCCCATCGTAACTCGAGAATATACCCAAGGTTCCGGCCGCAACTCGAGAAAAACCATGAGATATCCCCCTCGCCGCGAGTTGAGGCCCGATTCCCCTGCACTGCGTGCAGAGCAATTCTGTGTTCCACTTCAAACGTGAAAGGAGCCTTGATTTCCTTGATGGCACTCCAGAGAAAACCCAAGATCACTGTCTCAAGTCTAGAGGGATCCTGAGGTCACTGGAGCAACACGAAAGGGCTCCGTGGACCCCAAATCAACTCGAGATGAGAGCTTAGTCCCTGGCTTAGACTCAAGAGGAATACCACTTTCCACAAGCACCTCAAGAGGAGGCTTCTCTCAGCTACAGGTAAGTGAGAGGGACCCTGAGTTTGTGGCCTCAAGTGCAATGGACACCGAGATGCTCTGACTCGAAGTAAGGCCGGATATCCCTGCAGTGAATTGAATGCAGGCTCGTCTTGCATCTCCCAAGACGAAGGGATGTATGAATCCCCTGTGGAGACCACAGAGAAAGACCTAGTCCTCCGCCTCATCGTGACCCGAGGCCTCACATCCTTTGAAAACTCGAGAGGTCTGCAGAGATCAATGCTTCCAAAGGAGACGATGCCTGACTCCTCTGGAAAATGGATAGGAGTCCCAGGATCCCTGTGGCACGTGGAAAGGGACCCTGGGTCTCCCGCCTCACGTGGAGACGCGTCCCAATTGCCATGCCAAGACTCGAGGAGAATCCCGAGGTGTCCCTCGCACCTAGGCAGGAGTCCTGACGTCGCTGAACAAACACGTGTCTCGAAGGGCCCTCCCCATCGTAACTCGAGAATATACCCCAGGTTCCGGCCGCAACTCGAGAAAAACCATGAGATATCCCCCTCGCCGCGAGTTGAGGCCCGATTCCCCTGCACTGCATGCAGAGCAATTCTGTGTTCCACATCAAACGTGAAAGGAGCCTTGATTTCCTTGATGGCACTCCAGAGAAAACCCAAGATCACTGTCTCAAGTCTAGAGGGATCCTGAGGTCACTGGAGCAACACGAAAGGGCTCCGTGGACCCCAAATCAACTCGAGATGAGAGCTTAGTCCCTGGGTTCAACTCAAGAGGAATACCAACTTTCCACAAGCACCTCAAGAGGAGGCTTCTCTCAGCTACAGGTATGTCAGAGGGACCCTGAGTTTGTGGCCTCAAGTGGAATGGACACCGAGATGCTCTGACTCGAAGTAAGGCCGGATAACCCTGCATTGAATTGAATGCAGGCTCGTCTTGCATCTCCCAAGACGAAGGGTTGTCTGAATCCCCTGTGGAGCCCACAGAGAAAGACCTAGTCCTCCGCCTCAACGCGACCGGAGGCCTCACATCCTTTGAAAACTCGAGAGGTCCGCGGAGATCAATACTTCCGAAGGAGATGATGCCTGACTCCTCTTGAAAATGGATAGGATTCCCAGGATCCCTGTGGCATGTGGAAAGGGACCCTGGGTCTCCCGCCTCACGTGGAGACGCGTCCCAATTGCCATGCCAAGACTCGAGGAGAATCCCGAGCTGTCCCTCGCACCTAGGCAGGAGTCCTGACGTCGCTGAACAAACACATGTCTGGAAGGGCCCTCCCCGTCGTAACTCGAGAATATAACCCAGGTTCCGGCCGCAACTCGAGAAAAACCATGAGACTTCCCCCTCGCCGTTAGATGAGGCCCGATTCCCCTGCACTGCGTGCAGAGCAATTCCGTTTTCCACATCAAACGTGAAAGGAGCCTTGATTTCCTTGATGGCACTCCAGAGAAAACCCAAGATCACTGTCTCAAGTCTAGAGGGATCCTGAGGTCACTGGAGCAACACGAAAGGGCTCCGTGGACCCCAAATAAACTCGAGATGAGAGCTTAGTCCCTGGCTTCCACTCAAGAGGAATACCAACTTTCCACAAGCACCTCAAGAGGAGGCTTCTCTCAGCTACAGGTAAGTGAGAGCGAACCTGAGTTTGTGGCCTCAAGTGGAATGGACACCGAGATGCTCTGACTCGAAGTAAGGCCGGATATCCCTGCAGTGGATTGAATGCAGGCTGGTCTTGCATATCCCAAGACGAAGGGATGTCTGAATCCCCTGTGGAGACCACAGAGAAAGACCGAGTTCTCCGCCTCATCGAGACCGGAGACCTCACATCCTTTGAAAACTCGAGCGGTCCGTGGAGATCAATGCTTCCAAAGGAGACGATGCCTGACTCCTCTTGAAAATGGATAGGAGTCCCAGGATCCGTGTGGCATGTGGAAAGGGACACTGGGTCTCCCGCCTCACGTGGAGCCGGGTCCAAATTGCCATGCCAAGACTCGAGGAGAATCCCGAGCTGTCCCTCGCACCTAGGCAGGAGTCCTGACATCGCTGAACAAACACGTGTCTGGAAGGGCCCTCCCCGTCGTAACTCGAGAATATACCCCAGGTTCCGGCCGCAACTCGAGAAAAACCATGAGATTTCCCCCTCGCCGCGAGTTGAGGCCCGATTCCCCTGTACTGCGTGCAGAGCAATTCCGTGTTCCACATCAAACTTGAAATGAGCCTTGATTTCCTTGATGGCACTCCAGAGAAAACCCAAGATCACTGTCTCAAGTCTAGAGGGATCCTAAGGTCACTGGAGCAACACGAAAGGGCTCCATGGACCCCAAATCAACTCGAGATGAGAGCTTAGTCCCTGGCTTAGACTCAAGAGGAATACCACTTTCCACAAGCACCTCAAGAGGAGGCTTCTCTCAGCTACAGGTAAGTGAGAGGGACCCTGAGTTTGTGGCCTCAAGTGAAATGGACACCGAGATGCTCTGACTCGAAGTAAGGCCGGATATCCCTGCAGTGAATTGAACGCAGGCTCGTCTTGCATCTCCCAAGACGAAGGGATGTCTGAATCCCCTGTGAAGACCACAGAGAAAGACCTAATTTTCCGCCTCATCGCGACCGGTGGCCTCACATCATTTGAAAATTCGAGAGGTCCGCGGAGATCAATGCTTCCAAAGGAGACGATGCCTGACTCCTCTTGAAAATGGATAGGAGTCCCAGGATCCCTGTGGCACGTGGAAAGGGACCCTGGGTCTCCCGCCTCACGTGGAGACGCGTCCAAATTGCCATGCCAAGACTCGAGGAGAATCCCGAGGTGTCCCTCGCACCTAGGCAGGAGTCCTGACGTCGCTGAACAAACACGTGTCTGGAAGGGCCCTCCCCGTTGTAATTCGAGAATATACCCCAGGTTTCAGCCGCAACTCGAGAAAAACCATGAGACTTCCCCCTCGCCACGAGATGAGGCCCGATTCCCCTGCACTGCGTGCAGACCAATTCCGTGTTCCACATCAAACGTGAAAGGAGCCTTGATTTCCTTGATGGCACTCTAGAGAAAACACAAGATCACTGTCTGAAGTCTAGAGGGATTCTGAGGTCACTGGAGCAACACGAAAGGGCTCCGTATAACCCAAATCAACTCGAGATGAGAGCTTAGTCCCTGGCTTCGACTCAAGAGGAATACCAACTTTCCACAAGCACCTCAAGAGGAGGCTTCTCTCAGCTACAGGTATGTGAGAGGGACCCTGAGTTTGTGGCCTCAAGTGCAATGGACACCGAGATGCTCTGACTCGAAGTAAGGTCGGATATCCCTGCAGTGAATTGAATGCAGGCTCGTCTTGCATCTCCCAAGACGAAGGGATGTCTGAATCCCCTGTGGAGACCACAGAGAAAGACCTAGTCCTCCGCCTCATCGTGACCGGAGGTCTCACATCCTTTGAAAACTCGAGAGGTCTCCAGAGATCAATGCTTCCAAAGGAGACGATGCCTGACTCCTCTTGAAAATGGATAGGAGTCCCAGGATCCCTGTGGCACGTGGAAAGGGACACTGGGTCTCCCGCCTCACGTGGAGACGTGTCCCAATTGCCATGCCAAGACTCGAGGAGAATCCCGAGGTGTCCCTCGCACCTAGGCAGGAGTCCTGACGTCGCTGAACAAACACGTGTCTGGAAGGGCCCTCCCCGTCGTAACTCGAGAATATACCCCAGGTTCCGGCCGCGACTCGAGAAAAACCATGAGACTTCCCCCTCACCGCGAGATGAGGCCCGATTCCCCTGCACTGCGTGCAGAGCAATTCCGTGTTCCACATCAAACGTGAAAGGAGCCTTGATTTCCTTGATGGCACTCCAGAGAAAACCCAAGATCACTGTCTCAAGTCTAGAGGGATCCTGAGGTCACCGGAGCAACACGAAAGGGCTCCGTGGACCCCAAATCAACTCGAGATGAGAGATTAGTCCCTGGCTTCAACTCAAGAGGAATACAAACTTTCCACAAGCCCCTCAAGAGGAGGCTTCTCTCAGCTACAGGTATGTGAGAGGGACCTTGAGTTTGTGGCATCAAGTGGAATGGACACCGAGATGCTCTGACTCAAAATAATGCCGGATATCCCTGCAGTGAATTGAAAGCAGGCTCGTCTTGCATCTCCCAAGACGAAGTGATGTCTGAATCCCCTGTGCAGAACAGAGAGAAAGACCTAGTCCTCCGCCTCAACGCGACCGGAGGCCTCACATCCTTTGAAAACTCGTGAGGTCTGCAGAGATCAATGCTTCCAAAGGAAACGATGCCTGACTACTCTTGAAAATGGATAGGAGTCCCAGGATCACTGTGGCACGTGGAAAGGGACCCTGGGTCTCCCGCCTCACGTGGAGACGCGTCCCAATTGCCATGCCAAGACTCGAGGAGAATCCCGAGGTGTCCCTCGCACCTAGGCAGGGTCCTGACGTAGCTGAACAATCACGTGTCTGGAAGGGCCCTCCCCTTCGTAACTCGAAAATATACCCAAGGTTCTGGCTGCAACTCGAGAAAAACCATGAGATTTCCCCCTCGCCGCGAGTTGAAGCCCGATTCCCCTGCACTGCATGCAGAGCAATTCCGTGTTCCACATCAAACGTGAAAGGAGCCTTGATTTCCTTGATGGCACTCCAGAGAAAACCCAAGATCACTGTCTGAAGTCTAGAGGGATCCTGAGGTCACTGGAGCAACACGAAAGGGCTCCGTGGACCCCAAATCAACTCGAGATGAGAGCTTAGTCCCTGGATTAAACTCAAGAGGAATACCAACTTTCCACAAGCACCTCAAGAGGAGGCTTCTCTCAGCTACAGGTATGTGTGAGGAACCCTGAGTTTGTGGCCTCAAGTGGAATGGACACCGAGATGCTCTGACTCGAAGTAAGGCCGGATATCCCTGCAGTGAATTGAATGCAGGCTCGTCTTGCATCTCCCAAGACGAAGGGATGTCTGAATCCCCTGTGGAGACCACAGAGAAAGACCTAGCCCTCCGCCTCATCGTGACCGGACGCCTCACATCCTTTGAAAACTCGAGAGGTCTGCAGAGATCAATGCTTCCAAAGGAGACGATGCCTGACTCCTCTTGAAAATGGATAGGAGTCCCAGGATCACTGTGGCACGTGGAAAGGGACCCTGGGTCTCCCGCCTCACGTGGAGGCGCGTCCCAATTGCCATGCCATGACTCGAGGAGAATCCCGAGGTGTCCCTCGCACCTAGGCAGGGTCCTGACGTCGCTGAACAAACACGTGTCTGGAAGGGCCCTCCCCGTCGTAACTCGAGAATATACCCAAGGTTCCGGCCGCAACTCGAGAAAAACCATGAAATTTCCCCCTCGCCGCGAGTTGAGGCCCGATTCCCCTGCACTGCATGCAGAGCAATTCCGTGTTCCACATCAAACGTGAAAGGAGCCTTGATTTCCTTGATGGCACTCCAGAGAAAACCCAAGATCACTGTCTCAAGTCTAGAGGGATCCTGAGGTCACTGGAGCAACACGAAAGGGCTCCGTATAACCCAAATCAAATCGAGATGAGAGCTTAGTCCCTGGCTTCGACTCAAGAGGAATACCAACTTTCCACAAGCACCTCACGAGGAGGCTTCTCTCAGCTACAGGTATGTGAGAGGGACCCTGAGTTTGTGGCCTCAAGTGGAATGGACACCGAGATGCTCTGACTCGAAGTAAGGCCGGATATCCCTGCAGCGAATTGAATGCAGGCTCGTCTTGCATCTCCCAAGACGAAGGGATGTCTGAATCCGCTGTGGAGACGACAGAGAAAGACCTAGTCCTCTGCCTCATCGCGACCGGAGGCCTCACATCCTTTGAAAATTCGAGAGGTATGCGGAGATCAATGCTTCCAAAGGAGACGATGCTTGACTCCTGTTGAAAATGGATAGGAGTCCCAGGATCCCTGTGGCACGTGGAAAGGGACACTGGGTCTCCCGCCTCACGTGGAGACGCGTCCCAATTGCCATGCCAAGACTCGAGGAGAATCCCGAGGTGTCCCTCGCACCTAGGCAGGAGTCCTGACGTCGCTGAACAAACACGTGTCTGGAAGGGCCCTCCCCGTTGTAATTCGAGAATATACCCCAGGTTTCAGCCGCAACTCGAGAAAAACCATGAGACTTCCCCCTCGCCACGAGATGAGGCCCGATTCCCCTGCACTGCGTGCAGACCAATTCCGTGTTCCACATCAAACGTGAAAGGAGCCTTGATTTCCTTGATGGCACTCTAGAGAAAACACAAGATCACTGTCTGAAGTCTAGAGGGATTCTGAGGTCACTGGAGCAACACGAAAGGGCTCCGTATAACCCAAATCAACTCGAGATGAGAGCTTAGTCCCTGGCTTCGACTCAAGAGGAATACTAACTTTCCACAAGCACCTCAAGAGGAGGCTTCTCTCAGCTACAGGTATGTGAGAGGGACCCTGAGTTTGTGGCCTCAAGTGCAATGGACACCGAGATGCTCTGACTCGAAGTAAGGTCGGATATCCCTGCAGTGAATTGAATGCAGGCTCGTCTTGCATCTCCCAAGACGAAGGGATGTCTGAATCCCCTGTGGAGACCACAGAGAAAGACCTAGTCCTCCGCCTCATCGTGACCGGAGGTCTCACATCCTTTGAAAACTCGAGAGGTCTCCAGAGATCAATGCTTCCAAAGGAGACGATGCCTGACTCCTCTTGAAAATGGATAGGAGTCCCAGGATCCCTGTGGCACGTGGAAAGGGACACTGGGTCTCCCGCCTCACGTGGAGACGCGTCCCAATTGCCATGCCAAGACTCGAGGAGAATCCCGAGGTGTCCCTCGCACCTAGGCAGGACTCCTCACGTCGCTGAACAAACACGTGTCTGGAAGGGCCCTCCCAGTCGTAACTCGAGAATATACCCCAGGTTCCGGCCGCAACTCGAGAAAAACCATGAGACTTCCCCCTCGCTGCGAGATGAGGCCCGATTCCCCTGCACTGCGTGCAGACCAATTCCGTGTTCCACATCAAACGTGAAAGGAGCCTTGATTTCCTTGATGGCACTCCAGAGAAAACCCAAGATCACTGTCTCAAGTCTAGAGGGATCCTGAGGTCACTGGAGCAACAGGAAAGGGCTCCGTGGACCCCAAATCAACTCGAGATGAGAGCTTAGTCCCTGGCTTCGACTCAAGAGGAATACCAACTTTCCCCAAGCACCTCAAGAGGAGGCTTCTCTCAGCTACAGGTATGTGAGAGGGACCCGGAGATTGTGGCCTCAAGTGGAATGGACACCGAGATGCTCTGACTCGAAGTAACGCCGGATATCCCTGCAGTGAATTGAATGCAGGGTCGTCTTGCATCTCCCAAGACGAAGGGATGTCTGAATCCCCTGTGGAGACCACAGAGAAAGACCTAATTTTCCGCCTCATCGCGACCGGTGGCCTCACATCCTTTGAAAATTCGAGAGGTCCACGGAGATCAATGCTTCCAAAGGAGACGATGCCTGACTCCTCTTGAAAATGGATAGGAGTCCCAGGATCACTGTGGCACGTGGAAAGGGACCCTGGGTCTCCCGCCTCACGTGGAGACGCGTCCCAATTGCCATGCCAAGACTCGAGGAGAATCCCGAGGTGTCCCTCGCACCTAGGCAGGAGTCCTGACGTCGCTGAACAAACACGTGTCTGGAAGGGCCCTCCCCATCGTAACTCGAGAATACACCCAAGGTTCCGGCCGCAACTCGAGAAAAACCATGAGATATCCCCCTCGCCGCGAGTTGAGGCCCGATTCCCCTGCACTGCGTGCAGAGCAATTCTGTGTTCCACTTCAAACGTGAAAGGAGCCTTGATTTCCTTGATGGCACTCCAGAGAAAACCCAAGATCACTGTCTCAAGTCTAGAGGGATCCTGAGGTCACTGGAGCAACACGAAAGGGCTCCGTGGACCCCAAATCAACTCGAGATGAGAGCTTAGTCCCTGGCTTAGACTCAAGAGGAATACCACTTTCCACAAGCACCTCAAGAGGAGGCTTCTCTCAGCTACAGGTAAGTGAGATGGACCCTGAGTTTGTGGCCTCAAGTGCAATGGACACCGAGATGCTCTGACTCGAAGTAAGGCCGGATATCCCTGCAGTGAATTGAATGCAGGCTCGTCTTGCATCTCCCAAGACGAAGGGATGTATGAATCCCCTGTGGAGACCACAGAGAAAGACCTAGTCCTCCGCCTCATCGTGACCCGAGGCCTCACATCCTTTGAAAACTCGAGAGGTCTGCAGAGATCAATGCTTCCAAAGGAGACGATGCCTGACTCCTCTGGAAAATGGATAGGAGTCCCAGGATCCCTGTGGCACGTGGAAAGGGACTCTGGGTCTCCCGTCTCACGTGGAGACGCGTCCCAATTGCCATGCCAAGACTCGAGGAGAATCCCGAGGTGTCCCTCGCACCTAGGCAGGAGTCCTGACGTCGCTGAACAAACACGTGTCTCGAAGGGCCCTCCCCGTCGTAACTCGAGAATATACCCCAGGTTCCGGCCGCAACTCGAGAAAAACCATGAGATATCCCCCTCGCCGCGAGTTGAGGCCCGATTCCCCTGCACTGCATGCAGAGCAATTCTGTGTTCCACATCAAACGTGAAAGGAGCCTTGATTTCCTTGATGGCACTCCAGAGAAAACCCAAGATCACTGTCTCAAGTCTAGAGGGATCCTGAGGTCACTGGAGCAACACGAAAGGGCTCCGTGGACCCCAAATCAACTCGAGATGAGAGCTTAGTCCCTGGCTTCGACTCAAGAGGAATACCAACTTTCCACAAGCACCTCAAGAGGAGGCTTCTCTCAGCTACAGGTATGTGAGAGGGACCCTGAGTTTGTGGTCTCAAGTGCAATGGACACCGAGATGCTCTGACTCGAAGTAAGGTCGGATATCCCTGCAGTGAATTGAATGCAGGCTCGTCTTGCATCTCAAATGATGAAGGGATGTCTGAATCCCCTGTGGAGACCACAGAGAAAGACCTAGTCCTCCGCCTCATCGTGACCGGAGGTCTCACATCCTTTGAAAACTCGAGAGGTCTCCAGAGATCAATGCTTCCAAAGGAGACGATGGCTGACTCCTCTTGAAAATGGATAGGAGTCCCAGGATCCCTGTGGCACGTGGAAAGGGACCCTGGTTCTCCCGCCTCACGTGGTGACGCGTCCAAATTGCCATGCCAAGACTCGAGGAGAATGCCGAGCTGTCCCTCGCACCTAGGCAGGAGTCCTGACGTCGCTGAACAAACAAGTGTCTGGAAGGGCCCTCCCCGTCGTTACTCGAGAATATACCCCAGGTTCCGGCCGCAACTCGAGAAAAACCATGAGACTTCCCCCTCCCCGCGAGATGAGGCCCGATTCCCCTGCACTGAGTGCAGACAAATTCCGTGTTCCACATCCAACGTGAAAGGAGCCTTGATTTCCTTAATGGCACCCCAGAGAAAACACAAGATCACTGTCCCAAGTCTAGAGGGATCCTGAGGTCACTGTAGCAACACGAAAGGGCTCCGTGGACCCCAAATCAACTCGAGATGAGAGCTTAGTCCCTGGGTTCAACTCAAGAGGAATACCAACTTTCCACAAGCACCTCAAGAGGAGGCTTCTCTCAGCTACAGGTATGTCAGAGGGACCCTGAGTTTGTGGCCTCAAGTGGAATGGACACCGAGATGCTCTGACTCGAAGTAAGGCCGGATAACCCTGCATTGAATTGAATGCAGGCTCGTCTTGCATCTCCCAAGACGAAGGGTTGTCTGAATCCCCTGTGGAGCCCACAGAGAAAGACCTAGTCCTCCGCCTCAACGCGACCGGAGGCCTCACATCCTTTGAAAACTCGAGAGGTCCGCGGAGATCAATACTTCCGAAGGAGATGATGCCTGACTCCTCTTGAAAATGGATAGGATTCCCAGGATCCCTGTGGCATGTGGAAAGGGACCCTGGGTCTCCCGCCTCACGTGGAGACGCGTTCCAATTGCCATGCCAAGACTCGAGGAGAATCCCGAGCTGTCCCTCGCACCTAGGCAGGAGTCCTGACGTCGCTGAACAAACACATGTCTGGAAGGGCCCTCCCCGTCGTAACTCGAGAATATAACCCAGGTTCCGGCCGCAACTCGAGAAAAACCATGAGACTTCCCCCTCGCCGTTAGATGAGGCCCGATTCCCCTGCACTGCGTGCAGAGCAATTCCGTTTTCCACATCAAACGTGAAAGGAGCCTTGATTTCCTTGATGGCACTCCAGAGAAAACCCAAGTTCACTGTCTCAAGTCTAGAGGGATCCTGAGGTCACTGGAGCAACACGAAAGGGCTCCGTGGACCCCAAATAA
The DNA here is from genome assembly GCF_033118175.1 of Dama dama. Taxonomy (NCBI): domain Eukaryota; kingdom Metazoa; phylum Chordata; class Mammalia; order Artiodactyla; family Cervidae; genus Dama; species Dama dama. The sequence goes on along the minus strand of NC_083697.1, from coordinate 3,441,267 downwards.
ACTCGAGATGAGAGCTTAGTCCCTGGCTTCCACTCAAGAGGAATACCAACTTTCCACAAGCACCTCAAGAGGAGGCTTCTCTCAGCTACAGGTAAGTGAGAGCGAACCTGAGTTTGTGGCCTCAAGTGGAATGGACACCGAGATGCTCTGACTCGAAGTAAGGCCGGATATCCCTGCAGTGGATTGAATGCAGGCTGGTCTTGTATATCCCAAGACGAAGGGATGTCTGAATCCCCTGTGGAGACCACAGAGAAAGACCGAGTTCTCCGCCTCATCGAGACCGGAGACCTCACATCCTTTGAAAACTCGAGCGGTCCGTGGAGATCAATGCTTCCAAAGGAGACGATGCCTGACTCCTCTTGAAAATGGATAGGAGTCCCAGGATCCGTGTGGCATGTGGAAAGGGACACTGGGTCTCCCGCCTCACGTGGAGCCGGGTCCAAATTGCCATGCCAAGACTCGAGGAGAATCCCGAGCTCTCCCTCGCACCTAGGCAGGAGTCCTGACATCGCTGAACAAACACGTGTCTGGAAGGGCCCTCCCCATCGTAACTCGAGAATATACCCCAGGTTCCGGCCGCAACTCGAGAAAAACCATGAGATTTCCCCCTCGCCGCGAGTTGAGGCCCGATTCCCCTGTACTGCGTGCAGAGCAATTCCGTGTTCCACATCAAACTTGAAAGGAGCCTTGATTTCCTTGATGGCACTCCAGAGAAAACCCAAGATCACTGTCTCAAGTCTAGAGGGATCCTAAGGTCACTGGAGCAACACGAAAGGGCTCCATGGACCCCAAATCAACTCGAGATGAGAGCTTAGTCCCTGGCTTAGACTCAAGAGGAATACCACTTTCCACAAGCACCTCAAGAGGAGGCTTCTCTCAGCTACAGGTAAGTGAGAGGGACCCTGAGTTTGTGGCCTCAAGTGAAATGGACACCGAGATGCTCTGACTCGAAGTAAGGCCGGATATCCCTGCAGTGAATTGAACGCAGGCTCGTCTTGCATCTCCCAAGACGAAGGGATGTCTGAATCCCCTGTGAAGACCACAGAGAAAGACCTAATTTTCCACCTCATCGCGACCGGTGGCCTCACATCATTTGAAAATTCGAGAGGTCCGCGGAGATCAATGCTTCCAAAGGAGACGATGCCTGACTCCTCTTGAAAATGGATAGGAGTCCCAGGATCCCTGTGGCACGTGGAAAGGGACCCTGGGTCTCCCGCCTCACGTGGAGACGCGTCCAAATTGCCATGCCAAGACTCGAGGTGAATCCCGAGGTGTCCCTCGCACCTAGGCAGGAGTCCTCACATCGCTGAACAAACTCGTGTCTGGAAGGGCCCTCCCCGTCGTAACTCGAGAATATACCCCAGGTTCCGGCCGCAACTCGAGAACAACCATGAGACTTCCCCCTCCCCGCGAGATGAGGCCCGATTCCCCTGCACTGAGTGCAGACAAATTCCGTGTTCCACATCCAACGTGAAAGGAGCCTTGATTTCCTTGATGGCACTCCAGAGAAAACCCAAGATTACTGTCTCAAGTCTAGAGGGATCCTGAGGTCACTGGAGCAACACGAAAGGGCTCCGTGGACCACAAATCAACTCGAGATGAGAGCTTAGTCCCTGGCTTCGACTCAAGAGGAATACCAACTTTCCACAAGCACCTCAAGAGGAGGCTTCTCTCAGCTACAGGTATGTGAGAGGGACCCTGAGTTTGTGGCCTCAAGTGGAATGGACACCGAGATGCTCTGACTCGAAGTAAGGCCGGATATCCCTGCAGTGAATTGAATGCAGGCTCGTCTTGCATCTCAAATGATGAAGGGATGTCTGAATCCCCTGTGGAGCCCACAGAGAAAGACCTAGTCCTCCGCCTCAACGCGACCGGAGGCCTCACATCCTTAGAAAACTCGAGAGGTCCGCGGAGATCAATACTTCTGAAGGAGACGATGCCTGACTCATCTTGAAAATGGATAGGAGTCCCAGGATCACTGTGGCACGTGGAAAGGGACACTGGGTCTCCTGCCTCACGTGGAGACGCGTCCCAATTGCCATGCCAAGACTCGAGGAGAATCCCGAGGTGTCCCTCGCACCTAGGCAGGAGTCCTGAGGTCGCTGAACAAACACTTTTCTGGAAGGGCCCTCCCCGTCGTAACTCTAGAATATTCCCCAGGTTCCGGCCGCAACACGAGAAAAACCATGAGAATTCCTCCTCGCCGCGAGATGAGGCTCGATTCCCCTGCACTGCAGCAGAGCAACTCCGTGTTCCACATCAAACGTGAAAGGAGCCTTGATTTCCTTGATGGCACTCCAGAGAAAACCCAAGATCACTGTCTCAAGTCTAGAGGGATCCTGAGGTCACTGGAGGAACACGAAAGGGCTCCGTGGACCCCAAATCAACTCGAGATCAGAGCTTAGTCCCTGGCTTCGACTCAAGAGGAATACTAACTTTCAGCAAGCTCCTCAAGAGGAGGCTTCTCTCAGCTACAGGTGTGTGAGAGGGACCCTGAGTTTGTGGCCTCAAGTGGAATGGACACCGAGATGCTCTGACTCGAAGTAAGGCCTGATATCCCTGCAGTGAATTGAATGCAGGCTCGTCTTGCATCTCCCAAGACGAAGGGATGTCTGAATCCCCTGTGGAGACCACAGAGAAAGACCTAGTCGTCCGCCTCATCGTGACCGGAGGCCTCACATCCTTTGAAAATTCGAGAGGTCCGCGGGGATCAATGCTTCCAAAGGAGACGATGCCTGACTCCTCTTGAAAATGGATAGGAGTCCCAGGATCCCTGTGGCACGTGGAAAGGGGCCCTGGGTCTCCCGCCTCACGTGGAGACGCGTCCCAATTGCCATGCCAAGACTCGAGGAGAATCCCGAGGTGTCCCTCGCACCTAGGCAGGAGTCCTGATGACGCTGAACAAACACGTGTCTGGAAGGGCCCTCTCCGTCATAACTCGAGAATATACCCCAGGTTCCAGCCGCAACTCGAGAAAAACCATGAGACTTCCCACTCACAGCGAGATGAGGCCCGATTCCCCTGCACTGCGTGCAGAGCTATTCCGTGTTCCACATCAAACGTGAAACGAGACTTGATTTCCTTGATGGCACTCCAGAGAAAACCCAAGATCACTGTCTCAAGTCTAGAGGGATCCTGAGGTCACTGGAGCAACAGGAAAGGGTTCCGTGGACCCCAAATCAACTCGAGATGAGAGCTTAGTCCCTGGCTTCGACTCAAGAGGAATACTAACTTTCAGCAAGCACCTCAAGAGGAGGCTTCTCTCAGCTACAGGTGTGTGAGAGGGACCCTGAGTTTGTGGCCTCAAGTGGAATGGACACGGAGATGCTCTGACTCGAAGTAAGGCCGGATATCCCTGCAGTGAATTGAATGCAGGCTCGTCTTGCATCTCCCAAGAAGAAGGGATGTCTGAATCCCCTGTGGAGGCCACAGAGAAAGACCTAGTCCTCCGCCTCAACGCGACCGGAGGCGTCACATCCTTTGAAAACTCGAGAGGTCCGCAGAGATCAATGCTTCCAAAGGAGACGATGCCTGACTCCTCTTGAAAATGGATAGGAGTCCCAGGATCCCTGTGGCACTTGGAAAGGGACCCTGGGTCTCCCGCCTCACGTGGAGACCCGTCCCAATTGCCATGCCAAGACTCGAGGAGAATTCCGAGGTGTCCCTCGCACCTAGGCAGGAGTCCTGACGTCATTGAACAAACACGTGTCTGGAAGGGCCCTCCCCGTCGTAACTCGGGAATATACCCCAGGTTCCAGCCGCAACTCGAGAAAAACCATGAGACTTCCCCCTCGCCGCGAGATGAGGCCCGATTCCCCTGCACTGCGTGCAGAGCAGTTCCGAGTTCCACATCAAACGTGAAAGGAGCCTTGATTTCCTTGATGGCACTCCAGAGAAAACCCAAGATCACTGTTTCAAGTCTAGAGGGATCCTGAGGTCACTGTAGCAAGACGAAAGGGCTCCGTGGACCCCAAATCAACTCGAGATGAGAGCTTAGTCCCTGGCTTCGACTCAAGAGGAATACCAACTTTCCACAAGCACCTCAAGAGGAAGCTACTCTCAGCTAATGGTATGTGAGAGGGACCCTGAGTTTGTCGCCTGAATTGGAATGGACTGCGAGATGCTCTGACTCGAAGTAAGGCCAGATATCCCTGCAGTGATTTGAATGCAGGCTCGTCTTTAATCTCCCAAGATGAAGGGATGTCTGAATCCCCTGTGGAGACCACAGAGAAAGAGCTAGTTCTCTGCCTCATCGCGACCGGAGGCCTCACATCCTTTGAAAATTCGAGAGGTCCGCGGAGATCAATGCTTCCAAAGGAGACGATGCCTGACTCCTCTTGAAAATGGATAGGAGTCCCAGGATCACTGTGGCACGTGGAAAGGGACCCTGGGTCTCCCGACTCACATGGAGACGTGTCCCATTGCCATGCCAAGACTTGAGGAGAATCCCGAGGTGTCCCTTGCACCTAGGCAGGAGTCCTGACGTCGCTGAACAAACACGTGTCTGGAAGGGCCCTCCCCGTCGTAACTCTAGAATATACCCCAGGTTCGGTCAGCAACTCGAGAAAAACCATGAGACTTCCCCCTCGCCGCGAGCTTAGGCCCCATTCCCCTGCACTGCGTGCAGAGCAATTCCGTGTTCCACATCAAACGTGAAAGGAGCCTTGATTTCCTTGATGGCACTCCAGAGAAAACCCAAGATCACTGTTTCAAGTCTAGAGGGATCCTGAGGTCACTGTAGCAACACGAAAGGGCTCCGTGGACCCCAAATCAACTCGAGATTAGAGCTTAGTTCCTCGCTTCGACTCAAGAGGAATACCAACTTTCCACAAGCACCTCAAGAGGAGGCTTCTCTCAGCTACAGGTATGTGAGAGGGACCCTGAGTTTGTGGGCTCAAGTGGAATGGACTCCGAGATGCTCTGACTCGAAGTAAGGCCGGATATCCCTGCAGTGAAATGAATGCAGGCTCGCCTTGCATCTCCCAAGACGAAGGGATGTCTGAATCCCCTGTAGAGACCACAGAGAAAGACCTAGTTCTCCGCGTCATCGCGACCGGAGGCCTCACATCCTTTGAAAACTCGAGAGGTCCGCGGAGATCAATGCTTCCAAAGGAGACGATGCCTGACTCCTCTTGAAAATGGATAGGAGTCCCAGGATCCCTGTGGCACGTGGAAAGGCACCCTGGGTCTCCCGCCTCACGTGGAGACGCGTCCCAATTGCCATGCCAAGACTCGAGGAGAATCGCGAGGTGTCCCTCGCACCTAGGCAGGAGTCCTGACGTCGCTGAACAAACACGTGTCTGGAAGGGCCTTCCCCGTCGTAACTCGAGAATATTCCCCAGGTTCCAGCCGCTTCTCGAGAAAAACCATGAGACTTCCCCCTCACCGCGAGATGAGGCCCGATTCCCCTGCATTGCGTGCAGAGCAATTCCATGTTCCACATCAGACGTTAAACTAGACTTGATTTCCTTGATGGCACTCCAAAGAAAACCCAAGATCACTGTCTCAAGTCTAGAGGGATCCTGAGGTCACTGTAGCAACACGAAAGTGCTCCGTGGACCCCAAATCAACTCGAGATGAGAGCTTCGTCCCTGGCTTCTACTCTAGAGGAGTACCAACTTTCCACAAGCACCTCAAGAGGAGGCTTATCTGAGATACAGGTATGTGAGAGAAACCCTGAGTTTGTGGCCTCAAGTGCAATGGACACTGTGATGCTCTGACTCGAAGTAAGGCCGGATATCCCTGCTGTGAATTGAATGCAGGCTCGTCTTGCATCTCCCAAGACGAAGGGATGTCTGAATCCACTGTGGAGACCACAGAGAAAACCTAGTTCTCCGCCTCATCGCGACCGGAGGCCTCTAATCCTTTGAAAACTCGAGAGGTCCGCGGAGATCAAGGCTTCCAAAGGAGATGATGCCTGACTCCTCTTGAAAATGGATAGAAGTCCCAGGATCCCTGTGGCACGTGGAAAGGGACCCTGGGTCTCCCGCCTCACGTGGAGACATGTCCTAATTGCCATGCCAAGACTCGAGGAGAATGCCGAGGTGTCCCTCGCACCTAGGCAGGAATCCTGACGTCGCAGAACAAACACGTGTCTGGAAAGGCCCTCCCCGTCGTAACTCGAGAATATACCCCAGGTTCCGGCCGCAACTCGAGAAACATCATGAGACTTCCCCCTCGCCTTGAGATGAGGCCCGATTCCCCTGCACTGCGTGCAGACCAATTCCGTGTTCCACATCAAACGTGAAAAGATTCTAGATTTCCTTGATGGCACTCCAAAGAAAAGCCAAGATCACTGTCTCAAGTCTAGAGGGATCCTGAGGTCACTGTAGCAACAAGAAAGAGCTCCGTGGACCACAAATCAACTCGAGAGGAGAGCTTCGTCCCTGGCTTCGATTCAAGAGGAATACCAACTTTCCACAAGCACCTCAAGAGGAGGCCTCTCTCAGTTACAGGTATGTGAGAGGGACCTTGAGTTTGTGGCCTCAAGTGGAATGGACACCGAGATGCTCTGACTCGAAGTAAGGGCAGATATCCATGCAGAGAATTGAATGCAGGCTCGTCTTGAATCTCCGAAGACGAAGGGATGTCTGAATCCCCTGTGGAGACCACAGACAAAGACTTAGTTCTCCGCCTCATCGCGACCGGAGGCCTCACATCCTTTGAAAACTCGAGAGGTCCACGGAGATCAATGCTTCCAAAGGAGACGATGCCTGAATCCTTTTCAAAATGGATAGGAGTCCCAGGATCCCTGTGGCTCGTGGAAAGGGACACTGGGTCTCCCGCCTCAGGTGGAGACGCGTCCCAATTGCCATGCCAAGACTCGAGGAGAATCCCGAGGTGTCCCTCGCACCTAGGCAGGAGTCCTGACTTCGCTGAACAAACACGTGTCTGGAAGGGCCCTCCCCATAGTAACTCGAGAATATACCCCAGGTTCCGGCCGCAACTCGAGAAATTCCATGAGACCTACCCCTCGCGGCTAGATGAGGCCCGATTCCCCTGCACTGCGTGCAGAGCAATTCCGTGTTCCACATCAAACGTGAAAGGAGCCTTGATTTCCTTGATGGCACTCCAGAGAAAACCCAAGATCACTGTCTCAAGTCTAGAGGGATCCTGAGGTCACTGGAGCAACACGAAAGGGCGCCGTGGACCCCAAATCAACTCGAGATGAGAGCTTGTCCCTGGCTTCGACTCAAGAGGAATACCAACTTTCCACAAGCACCTCAAGAGGAGGCTTCTCTCAGCTACAGGTATGTGAGAGGGACCCTGAGTTTGTGGCCTCAAGTGTAATGGACACCGAGATGCTCTGACTCAAAGTAAGGCCGGATATGCCTGCAGTGAATTGAATGCAGGCTCGTCTTGCATCTCCCAAGACGAAGGGATGTCTGAATCCCCTGTGGAGACCACAGAGAAAGACCTAGTTCTCGGCCTCAACGCGACCGGATGCCTCACACCCTTTGAAAACTCGAGAGGTCCACGCAGAACAAAGCTTCCAGAGGAGACGATGCCTGACTCCTCTTGAAAATGGATAGGAATCCCAGGATCCCTGTGGCACGTGGAAAGGGACACTGGGTCTCCCGCCTCACGTGGAGACGCGTCCCAATTGCCATGCCAAGACTCGAGGAGAATCGCGAGGTGTCCCTCGCACCTAGGCAGCAGTCCTGACGTCGCTGAACAAACACGTGTCTGGAAGGGCCCTCCCCGTCGTAACTCGAGAATATTCCCCAGGTTCCAGCCGCTTCTCGAGAAAAACCATGAGAATTCCCCCTCGCCGTGAGATGAGGACAGATTCCCCTGCACTGCGTGCAGAGCAATTCCGTGTTCCACATCAGACGTTAAAGGAGACTTGATTTCCTTGATGGCACTCCAAAGAAAACCCAAGATCACTGTCTCAAGTCTAGAGGGATCCTGAGGTCACTGGAGCTACACGAAAGGGCTCCGTGGACCACAAATCAACTCGGGATGAGAGCTTCGTCCGTGGCTTCTACTCTAGAGGAATACCACTTTCCACAAGCACCTCAAGAGGAGGCATCTCTGAGATACAGGTATGTGAGAGAAACCCTGAGTTTGTGGCCTCAAGTGCAATGGACACTGTGATGCTCTGACTCGAAGTAAGGCCGTATATCCCTGCTGTGAATTGAATGCAGGCTCGTGTTGCATCTCCCAAGACGAAGGGATGTCTGAATCCACTGTGGAGACCACAGAGAAAACCTAGTTCTCCGCCTCATCGCGACCGGAGGCCTCTAATCCTTTGAAAACTCGAGAGGTCCACGGAGATCAATGCTTCCCGGAGACGATGCCTGACTCCTCTTGAAAATGGATAGAAGTCCCAGGATCCCTGTAGCACGTGGAAAGGGACCCTGGGTCTCCCGCCTCACGTGGAGACGGGTCCCAATTGCCATTCCAAGACTCGAGGAGAATCCCGAGGTGTCCCTCGCACCTAGGCAGGAGTCCTGACGTCGCTGAACAAACACGTGTCTGGAACGGACCTCCCCGTCGTAACTCGAGAATATACCCCAGGTTCCGGCCGCAACTCGAGAAAAACCATGAGACTTCCCCCTCGCCGCGAGATGAGGCCCGATTCCCCTGCACTGCGAGCAGAGCAATTCCGTGTTCCACATCAAACCTGAAAGGAGCCTTGATTTCCTTGATGGCACTCCAGAGAAAACCCGAGATCACTGTCTCAAGTCTAGAGGGATCCTGAGGTCACTGTAGCAACATGAAATGGGTCCATGGACCCCAAATCAACTCGTGATGAGAGCTTATTCATTGGCTTCGACTCTAGAGGAATAGCAACTTTCCACAAGCACCTCAAGAGGAGGCTTCTCTCAGATAAAGTTATGTGAGAGGGCCCTGAGTTGGGGATTCAAGTGGAATGGACACCGAGAAGCTCTGACTCGAAGGAAGGCTGGATATCCCTGCAGTGAATTGAATGCAGGCTCGTCTTGCATCTCCCAAGACGAAGGGATATCTGAATACCCTGTGGATACCACAGAGAAAGACGTAGTTCTCCCTCTCATGGCGACCGGAGGCATCACATCTTTGAAAACTCGAGAGGTCCGCGGAGATCTATGCTTCCTAAGGAGACGATGCCTGACTCCTCTTGAAAATGGATAGGAGTCCAAGAAACCCTGTGGCACGTGGAACGGGAACCTGGGTCTCCCGCCTCACATGGAGACGCGTCCCAATTGCCATGCCAAGACTCGAGGATAATCCCGAGGTGTCCCTCACACCTAGGCAGGAGTCCTGACGTCACTGAACAAACACGTGTCTGGAAGGGCCCTCCCCGTCGTAACTCGAGAATATACCCCGGGTTCCTGCCGCAACTCGAGAAAAACCATGAGACTTCCCCCTCGCCACGAGATGAGGCCCGATTTAACTGCACTGCATGCAGAGCAATTCCGTGTTCCACATCAAACGTGAAAGGAGCCTTGATTTCCTTGATGGCACTCCAGAGAAAACCCAAGATCACTGTCTCAAGTCTAGAGGGATCCTGAGGTCACTGTAGCGACAAGAAAGGTCTCCGTGGACCCCAAATCAAGTCGAGATGAGAGCTTAGTCCCTGGCTTCGATTCAAGACGAATACCAACTTTCCACATGCACCTCAAGAGGCGGTTTCTGTCAGCTACAGGTATGTGCGAGGGACCCTGAGTTTGTGGCCTCAAGTAGAATGGACACCGAGATGCTCTGACTCGATGTAAGGCCGGATATCCCTGCAGTGAATTGAATGAAGTCTCGTCTTGCATCTCCCAAGACGAAGGGATGTCTGAATCCCCTGTGGAGACCACAGAGAAAGACCTAGTTCTCCCTCTCATGGCGACCGGAGGCATCACATCTTTGAAAACTCGAGAGGTCCGCGGAGATCAATGCTTCCTAAGGAGACGATGCCTGACTCCTCTTGAAAATGGATAGGAGTCCAAGAAACCGTGTGGCAAGTGGAACGGACACCTGGGTCTCCCGCCTCACATGGAGACTTGTCCTAATTGCCATGCCAAGACTCGAGGAGAATCCCGAGGTGTTCCTCGCACCTAGGCACGAGTCCTGACGTCGCTGAACAAACACTTGTCTGGAAGGGCCCTCCCCGTCGTAACTCAGGAATATACCCCAGGTTCCGGCCGCAACTCGAGAAAAACCATAAGACTTCCCCCTCGCCTTGAGATGTGGCCCGATTCTCCTGCACTGCGTGGAGACCAATTCCGTGTTCCACATCAAACGTGAAAGGATTCTTGATTTCCTTGATGGCACTCCAAAGAAAAGCCAAGATCACTGTCTCAAGTCTAGAGGGATCCTGAGGTCACTGTAGCAACCCGAAAGGGCTCCGTGCACCCCAAATCAACTCGAGATGAGAGCCTTGTCCCTGGCTTCGACTCAAGAGGAATACCAACTTTCCAAAAGCTCCTCAAGAGGAGGTTTCTCTCAGCTACAGGTATGTGAGAGGGACCCTGAGTTTGTGGCCTCAAGTGGAATGGAGACCGAGATGCTCTGACTCAATGTAAGGCCGGATATCCCTGCAGTGAATTGAATGCAGGCTCGCCTTGCATCTCCAAAGACGAAGGGATGTCTGAATCCCCTGTGGACACCACAGACAAAGACCTAGATCTCCGCCTCATCGCGACCATATGCCTCACATACTTTGAAAACTCGAGAGGTCTGCGGAGATCAATGCTTCCTAAGGAGACGATGCCTGACTCCTCTTGAAAATGGATAGGAGTCCCAGAATCCCTGTGGCACGTGGAAAGGGACCCTGGGTCTTGCGCCTCACTGGAGACGCGTCCCAATTGCCAGGCCAAGGCTCAAGGAGAATCCCGAGGTGTCCCTCGCACCTAGGCAGGAGTCCTGACGTCGCTGAACAAACACGTGTCTGGAAGGGCCCTCCCCATCGTAACTCGAGAATATACCCCAGGTTCTGACTGCAACTCGAGAAAAACCATGAGCCTTCCCAGTCGCCGCAAGATGAGGCCCGATTCCCCTGCACTGCGTGCAGAGCAATTCCGTGTTCCACATCAAACATGAAAGGAGCCTTGATTTACTTGATGGCACTCCAGAGAAACCCCAAGATCACTGTCTCAAGTCGAGAGGGATCCTGAGGTCACTGTAGCAACACGAAAGGGGTCCGTGGACTCCAAATCAACTCGAGATGAGAGCTTCGTCCCTGGCTTCGACTCAAGAGGAATACCAACTTTCCACTAGCACCTCAAGAGGAGGCTTCTCTCAGCTAAAGGTATGTGAGAGGGAACCTGTGTTTGTGGCCTCAAGTAGAATGGACACCGAGATGCTCTGACTCGAAGTAAGGCCGGACATCCCTGCAGTGAATTGAATGCAGGCTCGTCTTGCATGTCGCAAGATGAAGGGATGTCTGAATCCACTGTGGAGACCACAGAGAAAGACCTAGTTCTCCGCCTCATCACGACCGGAGGCGTCACATCCTTGGAAAACTCGAGAGGTCCGCGGAGATCAATTCTTGTAAAGGAGACGATGCCTGACTCCTCTTGAAAATGGATAGGAGTCCAAGAATCCCTGTGGCACGTGGAACGGGACCCTGGGTCTCCCGCCTCACGTGGAGACTTGTCCTAATTGCCATGCCAAGACTCGAGGAGAATGCCGAGGTGTCCCTCGCACCTAGGCAGGAATCCTGACGTCGCAGAACAAACACGTGTCTGGAAAGGCCCTCCCCGTCGTAACTCGAGAATATACCCCAGGTTCCGGCCGCAACTCGAGAAACATCATGAGACTTCCCCCTCGCCTTGAGATGAGGCCCGATTCCCCTGCACTGCGTGCAGACCAATTCCGTGTTCCACATCAAACGTGAAAAGATTCTTGATTTCCTTGATGGCACTCCAAAGAAAAGCCAAGATCACTGTCTCAAGTCTAGAGGGATCCTGAGGTCAATGTAGCAACAAGAAAGAGCTCCGTGGACCACAAATCAACTCGAGAGGAGAGCTTCGTCCCTGGCTTCGAATCAAGAGGAATACCAACTTTCCACAAGCACCTCAAGAGGAGGCCTTTCTCAGTTACAGGTATGTGAGAGGGACCTTGAGTTTGTGGCCTCAAGTGGAATGGACACCGAGATGCTCTGACTCGAAGTAAGGGCAGATATCCATGCAGAGAATTGAATGCAGGCTCGTCTTGCATCTCCCAAGACGAAGGGATGACTGAATCCCCTGTGGAGACCACAGACAAAGACTTAGTTCTCCGCCTCATCGCGACCGGAGGCCTCACATCCTTTGAAAACTCGAGAGGTCCACGGAGATCAATGCTTCCAAAGGAGACGATGCCTGAATCCTCTTCAAAATGGATAGGAGTCCCAGGATCCATGTGGCACGTGGAAAGGGACACTGGGTCTCCCGCCTCACGTGGAGACGCGTCCCAATTGCCATGCCAAGACTCGAGGGGAATCCCGAGGTGTCCCTCGCACCTAGGCAGGAGTCCTGACTTCGCTGAACAAACACGTGTCTGGAAGGGCCCTCCCCGTCGTAACTCGAGAATATACCCCAGGTTCCGGCCGCAACTCCAGAAAAACCATGAGACATCTCCCTTGTCGCGAGATGAGGCCCGATTCCCCTGCACTGCGTGCAGAGCAATTCTGTGTCCACATCAGACGTGAAAGGAGCCTTGATTTCCTTGATGGCACTCCAGAGAAAACCCAAGATCACTGTCTCAAGTCTAGAGGGATCCTGAGGTCACTGGAGCAACACAAAAGGGCCCCATGGACCCCAAATCAACTCGAGATGAGAGGTTAGTCCCTGGCTTCGACTCAAGAGGAAGACGAACTTTCCACAAGCATCTCAACAGGAGGCTTCTCTCAGCTACAGGTATGTGAGAGGGACCCTGAGTTTGTGGCCTGAAGTGGAATGGACAACGAGATGCTCTGACTCGAAGAAAGGCTGGATATCCCTGCAGTGAATTGAATGCAGGCTCGTCTTGCATCTCCCAAGATGAAGGGATGTCTGAATCCCATGTGGAGACCACAGAGAAAGACCGAGTTCTCCGCTTCATCGCGAGTGGAGGCCTCACATCCTTTGAAAACTCGAGAGGTCGCGGAGATCAATGCTTCCAAAGGAGACGATGCCTGACTCCTCTTGAAAATGGATAGGAGTCCCAGGATCCCTGTGGCACGTGGGAAGGGACCCTGGGTCTCCCGCCTCACGTGGAGACGCGTCCCAATTGCCATGCCAAGGCTCGAAGAGAATCCCGAGGCGTCCCTCGCACTTAGGCAGGAGTCCTGACGTCGCTGGAAAAATACGTGTCTGGAAGGGCCCTCCCCATCGTAACTCGAGAATATACCACAGGTTCGGGCTACAAATCGAGAAAAACAATGAGCCTTCCCCCTCGCCGCAAGATGAGGCCTGATTCCCCTGCACTGCGTGCAGAGAATAAACGTGTTCCACATCAAACGTGAAAGGAGCCTTGATTTCCTTGATGGCACTCCAGAGAAACCCCAAGATAACTGTCTCAAGTCGAGAGGTATCCTGAGGTCACTGTAGCAAAACGAAAGGGCTCCGTGGACTCCAAATCAACTCGAGATGAGAGCTTCGTCCCTGGCTTCGACTCAAGAGGAATACCAACTTTCCACAAGCACCTCAAGAGGAGGCTTCTCTCAGCTACATGTATGTGAGAGGGTCCCTGAGTTTGTGGCCTCAAGCGGAATGGACACCGAGATGCTCTGACTCGAAGTATGGCCGGATATCCCAGCAGTAAATTGAATGAAGTCTCGTCTTGCATCTCCCAAGACGAAGGGATGTCTGAATGCCCTGTGGAGACCACAGAGAAAGACCTAGTCCTTCGCCTCAACGCGAACGGAGGCCTCACATCCTTTGAAAACTCGAGAGGTCCGAGGAGATCAATGCTTCCAAAGGAGACGATGCCTGATTCCTCTTGAAAGTGGATAGGAGTCCCAGGATCCCTGTGGCACGTGGAAAGGGACCCTGGGTCTCCCGCCTCACGTGGAGACGCGTCCCAATTGCCATGCCAAGACTCGAGGAGAATCCCGAGGTGTCCCTCGCACCTAGGCAGGAGTCCTGACGTCGCTGAACAAACACGTGTCTGGAAGGGCCCTCCCCGTCGTAACACGAGAATATACCCCAGGTTCCGGCCGCAACTAGAGAAAAACCATGAGACTTCCCCCTCGCCGCGAGATGAGGCCCGATTCCCCTGCACTGCGTGCAGAGCAATTCCGTGTTCCACATCAAACGTGAAAGGAGCCTTGATTTCCTTGATGGCACTCCAGAGAAAACCCAAGATCACTGTCTTAAGTCTACAGGGATCCTGAGGTCACTGGAGCAACACGAAAGGGCTCCGTGGACCCCAAATCAACTCGAGATGAGAGCTTAGTCCCTGGCTTCGACTCAAGAGGAATATCAAATTTCCACAAGCACCTCAAGAGGAGGCTTCTCTCAGCTACAGGTATGTGAGAGGGACCCTGAGTTTGTGGCCTCAAGTGAAATGGACACCGAGATGCTCTGACTCGAAGTAAGGCCGGATATCCCTGCAGTGAATTGAATGCAGGCTCGTCTTGCATCTCCCAAGACGAAGGGTTGTCTGAATCCCCTGTTGAGACCACAGAGAAAGACCTAGTCCTACGCCTCAACGCGAACGGAGGCCTCACATCCTTTGAAAACTCGAGAGGTCCACGGAGATCAATGCTTCCAAAGGAGATGATGCCTGACTCCTCTTGAAAATGGATAGGAGTCCCAGGATCCCTGTGGCACGTGGAAAGGGGCCCTTGGTCTCCCGCCTCACGTGTAGACGCGTCCCAATTGCCATGCCAAGACTCGAGGAGAATCCCGAGGTGTCCCTCGCACCTAGGCACGAGTCCTGACGTCGCTGAACAAACACGTGTCTGGAAGGGCCCTCCCCGTCGTAACTCGAGAATATACCCCAGGTTCCGGCCGCAACTCGAGAAAAACCATGAGACTTCCCCCTCGCCGCGAGATGAGGCCCGATTCCCCTGCACTGCGTGCAGAGCAATTCCGTGTTCCACATCAAACGTGAAAGGAGCCTTGATTTCCTTGATGGCACTCCAGAGAAAACCCAAGATCACTGTCTCAAGTCTAGAGGGATCCTGAGGTCACTGGAGCAACACGAAAGGGCTCCGTGGACCCCAAATCAACTCGAGATGAGAGCTTAGTCCCTGGCTTCGCCTCAAGAGGAATACCAACTTTCCACAAGCACCTCAAGAGGAGGCTTCTCTCAGCTACAGGTATGTGAGAGGGACCCTGAGTTTGTGGCCTCAAGTGAAATGGACACCGAGATGCTCTGACTCGAAGTAAGACCAGATATCCCTGCAGTGAATTGAATGCAGGCTCGTCTTGCGTCTCCCAAGACGAAGGGATGTCGGAATCCCCTGTGGAGACCACAGAGAAAGACCTAGTCCTCCGCCTCATCGCGACCGCAGACCTCACATCCGTTGAAAACTCGAGAGGTTGGGGAGATCAATGCTTCCAAAGGAGACGATTCCTGACTCCTCTTGAAAATGGATAGGAGTCCCAGGATCTCTGTGGCACGTGGGAAGGGACCCTGGGTCTCCCGCCTCACGTGGAGACGCGTCCCAATTGCCATGCCAAGACTCGAGGAGAATCCCGAGGTGTCCCTCGCAACTAGGCAGGAGTCCTGACGTCGTTGAACAAACACGTTTCTGGAAGGGCCCTCCCCGTCGTAACTCGAGAATATACCACAGGTTCCGGCCGCAACTAGAGAAAAACCATGAGACTTCCCCCTCGCCGAGAGATGAGGCCCGAATCCCCTGCACTGCGTGCAGATCAATTCCGTGTTCCACATCAAACGTGAAAGGAGCCTTGATTTCCTTGATGGCACTCCAGAGAAAACCCAAGATCACTGGCTCAAGTCTAGAGGGATCCTGTGGTCACTGGAGCAACACGAAAGGGCTACGTGGACCCCAAATCAACTCGAGATGAGAGCTTAGTCCCTGGCTTCGATTCAAGGGGAATAGCAACTTTCCACAAGCACCTCAAGAGGAGGCTTGTCTCAGCTACAGGTATGTGAGAGGGACCCTGAGTTTGTGGCCTCAAGTGGAATGGACACCGAGATGCTCTGACTCGAAGTAAGGCCGGATATCCCTGCAGTGAATTGAATGCAGGCTAGTCTTGCATCTCCCAAGACGAAGGGATGTCTGAATCCCCTGTGGAGACCACAGAGAAAGACCTAGTCCTCCGCCTCAACGCGAACGGAGGCCTCACATCCTTTGAAAACTCGAGAGGTCCGAGGAGATCAATGCTTCCAAAGGAGACGATGCCTGACTCCTCTTGAAAGTGGATAGGAGTCCCAGGATCCCTGTGGCACGTGGAAAGGGACCCTGGGTCTCCCGCCTCACGTGGAGACGCGTCCCAATTGCCATGCCAAGACTCGAGGAGAATCCCGAGGTGTCCCTCGCACCTAGGCAGGAATCCTGACGTCGCTGAACAAACACGTGTCTGGAACGGCCCTCCCCATCGTAACTCGAGAATATACCCCAGGTTCCGGCCGCAACTCGAGAAAAACCATGAGACTTCCCCCTCGCCGCGAGATGAGGCCCGATTCCCCTGCACTGCGTGCAGAGCAATTCCGTGTTCCACATCAAACGTGAAAGGAGCCTTGATTTCCTTGATGGCACTCCAGAGAAAACCCAAGATCACTGTCTCAAGTCTAGAGGGATCCTGAGGTCACTGGAGCAACACGAAAGGGCTCCGTGGACCCCAAATCAACTCGAGATGAGAGCTTAGTCCCTGGCTTCGCCTCAAGAGGAATACCAACTTTCCACAAGCACCTCAAGAGGAGGCTTCTCTCAGCTACAGGTATGTGAGAGGGACCCTGAGTTTGTGGCCTCAAGTGAAATGGACACCGAGATGCTCTGACTCGAAGTAAGACCAGATATCCCTGCAGTGAATTGAATGCAGGCTCGTCTTGCGTCTCCCAAGACGAAGGGATGTCTGAATCCCCTGTGGAGACCACAGAGAAAGACCTAGTCCTCCGCCTCATCGCGACCGCAGACCTCACATCCTTTGAAAACTCGAGAGGTTGGGGAGATCAATGCTTCCAAAGGAGACGATTCCTGACTCCTCTTGAAAATGGATAGGAGTCCCAGGATCTCTGTGGCACGTGGGAAGGGACCCTGGGTCTCCCGCCTCACGTGGAGACGCGTCCCAATTGCCATGCCAAGACTCGAGGAGAATCCCGAGGTGTCCCTCGCACCTAGGCAGGAGTCCTGACGTCGCTGAACAAACACGTGTCTGGAAGGGCCCTCCCCGTCGTAACTCGAGAATATACCCCAGGTTCCGGCCGCAACTCGAGGAAAACCATGAGACTTCCCCCTCGCCGCGAGATGAGGCCCGATTCCCCAGCACTGCGTGCAGAGCAATTCCGTGTTCCACATCAAACGTGAAAGGAGCCTTGATTTCCTTGATGGCACTCCAGAGAAAACCCAAGATCACTGTCTCAAGTCTAGAGGGATCCTGAGGTCACTGGAGCAACACGAAAGGGCTCCGTGGACCCCAAATCAACTCGAGATGAGAGCTTAGTCCCTGGCTTCGACTCAAGAGGAATATCAACTTTCCACAAGCACCTCAAGAGGAGGCTTCTCTCAGCTACAGGTATGTGAGAGGGACCCTGAGTTTGTGGCCTCAAGTGAAATGGACACCGAGATGCTCTGACTCGAAGTAAGGCCGGATATCCCTGCAGTGAATTGAATGCAGGCTCGTCTTGCATCTCCCAAGACGAAGGGTTGTCTGAATCCCCTGTGGAGACCACAGAGAAAGACCTAGTCCTACGCCTCAACGCGAACGGAGGCCTCACATCCTTTGAAAACTCGAGAGGTCCGCGGAGATCAATGCTTCCAAAGGAGACGATGCCTGACTCCTCTTGAAAATGGATAGGAGTCCCAGGATCCCTGTGGCACGTGGAAAGGGGCCCTTGGTCTCCCGACTCACGTGGAGACGCGTCCCAATTGCCATGCCAAGACTCGAGGAGAATCCCGAGGTGTCCCTCGCACCTAGGCAGGAATCCTGACGTCGCTGAACAAACACGTGTCTGGAAGGGCCCTCCCCATCGTAACTCGAGAATATACCCCAGGTTCCGGCCGCAACTCGAGAAAAACCATGAGACTTCCCCCTCGCCGAGAGATGAGGCCCGAATCCCCTGCACTGCGTGCAGAGGAATTCCGGGTTCCACATCAAACGTGAAAGGAGCCTTGATTTCCTTAATGGCACTCCAGAGAAAACCCAAGATCACTGTTTCAAGTCTAGAGGGATCCTGAGGGCACTGGAGCAACAGGAAAGGGATCCGTGGACCCCAAATCAACTCGAGATGAGAGCTTAGTCCCTGGCTTCGACTCAAGAGGAATACCAACTTTCCACAAGCACCTCAAGAGGAGGCTTCTCTCAGCTACAGGTATGTGAGAGGGACCCTGAGTTTGTGGCCTCAAGTGGAATGGACACCGAGATGCTCTGACTCGAAGTAAGGCCGGATATCCCTGCAGTGAATTGAATGCAGGCTCGTCTTGCATCTCCCAAAACGAAGGGTTGTCTGAATCCCCTGTGGAGACCACAGAGAAAGACCTAATACTCTGCCTCCTCGCGACCGGAGGCCTCACATCCTTTGAAGACTCGAGAGGTCCGCGGAGATCAGTGCTTCCAAAGGAGACGATGCCTGACTCCTCTTGAAAATGGATCGGAGTCCCAGGATCCCTGTGGCACGTGGAAAGGGACACTGGGTCTCCCGCCTCACGTGGAGATGTGTCCCAATTGCCATGCCAAGACTCGAGGAGAATGCCGAGGTGTCCCTCGCACCTAGGCAGGAGTCCTGACGTCGCTGAACAAACACGTGTCTGGAAGGGCCCTCCCCGTCGTAACTCGAGAATATACCCCAGGTTCTGGCCGCAACTCGAGAAAAACCATGAGACTTCCCCCTCGCCGAGAGATGAGGCCCGAATCCCCTGCACTGCGTGCAGAGCAATTCCGTGTTTCACATCAAACGTGAAAGGAGCCTTGATTTCCTTGATGGCACTCCAGAGAAAACCCAAGATCACTGTCTCAAGTCTAGAGGGATCATGAGGTCACTGGAGCAAAAGGAAAGGGCTCCGTGGACCCCAAATCAACTTGAGATGAGAGCTTAGTCCCTGGCTTCGACTCAAGAGGAATACGAACTTTCCACAAGCCCCTCAAGAGGAGGCTTCCTTCAGCTACAAGTATGTGAGAGGGACCCTGAGTTTGTGGCCTCAAGTGGAATGGACACCGAGATGCTCTGACTCGAAGTAAGGCAGGATATCCCTGCAGTGAATTGAATGCAGGCTCGTCTTGCCTCTCCCAAGACGAAGGGATGTCTGAATCCCCTGTGGAGACCACAGAGAAAGACCTAGTTCTCCGGCGCATGGCGACCGGAGGCCTCACGTCCTTTGAAAACTCTAGCGGTCCACAGAGATCAATGCTTCCAAAGGAGACGATTCCTGACTCCTCTTGAAAATGGATAGGAGTCCCAGGATCCCTGTGGCACGTGGAAAGGGACCCTGGGTCTCCCGCCTCACGTGGAGACGCGTCCCAATTGCCATGCCATGATTCGAGTAGAATCCCGAGGTGTCCCTCGCACCTAGGCCCGAGTCCTGACGTCGCTGAAGAAACACGTGTCTGGAAGGGCCCTCACCGTCGTAACTCGAGAATATACCCCAGGTTCCGGCCGCAACTCGAGAAAAACCATGAGAATTCCCGCTCGCCGCGAGATGAGGCCCGATTCCCCTGCACTGCGTGCAGAGCAATTCCGTGTTCCACATCAAACGTGAAAGGAGCCTTGATTTCCTTGATGGCACTCCAGAGAAAACCCAAGATCACTGTCTCAAGTCTAGAGGGATCCTGAGGTCACTGGAGCAACACGAAAGAGCTCTGTGGACCCCAAATCAACTCGAGATGAGAGCTTAGTCCCTGGCTTCGACTCAAGAGGAATACCAACTTTCCACAAGCACCTCACGAGGAGGCTTCTCTCAGCTACAGGTATGTGAGAGGGACCCTGAGTTTGTGGCCTCAAGTGGAATGGACACCGAGATGCTCTGACTCGAAGTAAGGCCGGATATCCCTGCAGTGAATTGAATGCAGGCTCGTCTTGCATCTCCCAAGACGAAGGGATGTCTCAATCCCCTGTGGAGACCACAGAGAAAGACCTAGTCCTCCGCCTCATCGCGAGCGGAGGCCTCACATCCTTTGAAAACTCGAGAGGTCCGCGGAGATCAATGCTTCCAAAGGAGACGACGCCTGCCTCCTCTTGAAAATGGATAGTAGTCCAAGGATCCCTGTGGTACGTGGAAAGGGATCCTTGGTCTCCCGCCTCACGTGGAGACGCGTCCCAATTGCCATGCCAAGACTCGAGGAGAATCCCGAGGTGTCCCTCCCACCTAGGCAGGAGTCCTGACGTCGCTGAACAAACACGTGTCTGGAAGGGCCCTCCCCGTCGTAACTCGAGAATATAAATCAGGTTCCGGCCGCAACTCGAGAAAAAATATGAGACTTCCCACTAGCCGCGAGATGAGGCCCGATTCCCCTGCACTGCGTGCAGAGCAATTCCGTGTTCCACATCAAACGTGAAAGGAGACTTGATTTCCGTGATGGCACTCCAGGGAAAACCCAAGATCACTGTCTCAAGTCTAGAGGGATCCTGAGGTCACTGGAGCAACACGAAAGGGATCCGTGGACCCCCAAATCAACTCGAGATGAGAGCTTAGTCCCTCGCTTTGACTCAAGAGGAATATCAACTTTCCACAAGCACCTCAAGAGGAGGCTTCTCTCAGCTACAGGTATGTAAGAGGGACCCTGAATTTGTGGCCTCAAGTGGTATGGACACCGAGATGCTCTGACTCGAAGTAAGGCTGGATATCCCAACAGTGAAATGAATGCAGGCTCGTCTTGCATCTCCCAAGACGAAGGGATGTCTGAATCCCCTGTGGAGACAACAGAGAATGACCCAGTTCTCCGCCTCATCGCGACCGGAGGCCTCACATCCTTTGAAAACTCGAGAGGTCCGCAGAGATCAATGCTTCCAAAGGAGACGATGCCTGACTCCTCTTGAAAATGGATAGGAGTACCAGGATCCCTGTGGCACGTGGAAAGGGAACCTGGGTCTCTCGCCTCACGTGGAGATGCGTCCCAATTGCCATGCCAAGATTGGAGGAGAATCCTGAGTTGTCCCTAGCACCTAGGCAGGAGTCCTCACGTCGCTGAACAAACACGTGTCTGGAAGGGCCCTCCCCGTCGTAACTCGAGAATATACCACAGGTTCCGGCCGCAACTCGAGAAAAACCATGAGACTGCCCCCTCGCTGCGAGATGAGGCCCGATTCCCCTACACTGCGTGCAGAGGAATTCCTTGTTCCACTTCAAATGTGAACGGAGCCTTGATTTCCTTGATGGCACTCCAGAGAAAACCCAAGATCACTGTCTCAAGTCTAGAGGGATCCTGAGGTCACTGGAGCAACACGAAAGGGCTCCGTGGACCCCAAATCAACTGGAGATGAGAGCTTAGTCCCTGGCTTCGACTCAAGAGGAATACCAACTTTCCACCAGCACCTCAAGAGGAGGCTTCTCTCAGCTACAGGTATCTGAGAGAAACCCTGAGTTTGTGGCCTCAAGTGGAATGGACACTGAGATGCTCTGACTCGAAGTAAGGCCGGATATCCCAACAGTGAATTGAATGCAGGCTCGTCTTGCATCTCCCAAGACGAAGGGATGTCTGAATCCCCTGTGGAGACCACAGAGAAAGACCTAGTTCTCGGCCTCATCGCGACCGGAGTCCTCACATCCTTTGAAAACTCGAGAGATCCACGGATATCAATGCTTCCAAAGGAGACGATGCCTGACACCTCTTGAAAATGGATAGGAGTCCCTAGATCCCTGTGGCACGTGGAAAGGGAACCTGGGTCTCCCGCCTCATGTGGAGACGCGTCCCAATTGCCATGCCAAGACTCGAGGAGAATCCCGAGGTGTCCCTCGCACCTAGGCAGGAATCCTGACGTCGCTGAACAAACACGTGTCTGGAAGGGCCCTCCCCTTCGTAACTCGAGAATATACCCCAGGTTCCGGCCGCACCTCGAGAAAAACCATGAGACTTCCTCCTCGCCGCGATATGAGGCCTGATTCCCCTGCACTGCGTGCAGAGCAATTCCGTGTTCCACATCAAAGGTGAAAGGAGCCTTGATTTCCTTGATGGCACTCCAGAGAAAACCCAAGATCACTGTCTCAAGTCTAGAGGGATCCTGAGGTCACTGGAGCAACACGAATGGGCTCAGTAGACCCCAAATCAACTCGAGATGAGAGCTTAGTCCCTGGCATAGACTCAAGAGGAATACCAACTTTCCACAAGCACCTCAAGACGAGGCTTCTCTCAGCTACAGGTATGGGAGAGGGACCCTGAGTTTGTGGCCTCAAGTGGAATGGACACCGAGATACTCTGACTCGAAGTAAGGCCGGATACCCCTGCAGTGAATTGAATGCAGGCTCGTCTTGCATCTCCCAAGATGAAGGGATGTCTGAATCCCCTGTGGAGACTACAGAGAAAGACCTAGTTCTCCGCCTCATCGCGGCCAGAGGCCTCACATCCTTTGAAAACTCTAGAGGTCCGCGGAGATCAATGCTTCCAAAGGAGACGATGCCTGACTCCTCTTGAAAATGGATAGGAGTTCCAGGACTCCTGTGAAACTTGGAAAGGGACCCTTGGTCTCCCGCCTCACGTGGAGACGCGTCCCAATTGCCATGCCAAGACTCGAAGAGAATACCGATGTGCCCCTAGCACCTAGGCAGGAGTCCTGACGTCGCTAAACAAACACGTGTCTGGAAGGGCCCTTCCCTTCTAACTCGAGAATATACCCCAGGGTCCGTCCGCAACTCAAGAAAAACCATGAGACTTCCCCCTCGCCCCGAGATGAGGCCCGATTCCGTGCACTGCGTGCAGAGCAATACCGTGTTCCACATCAAATGTGAACGGAGCTAGATTTCCTTGATGGCACTCCAGAGAAAACCCAAGATCACTGTCTCAAGTCTAGAGCGATCCTGAGGTAACTGGAGCAATACGAAAATGCTCCGTGGACCCTAAATCAACTCGAGATGAGAGCTTAGTCCC
The DNA here is from genome assembly GCF_033118175.1 of Dama dama. Classification (NCBI taxonomy): domain Eukaryota; kingdom Metazoa; phylum Chordata; class Mammalia; order Artiodactyla; family Cervidae; genus Dama; species Dama dama. The sequence continues at coordinate 3,418,180 of NC_083697.1, read as the reverse complement.
TGGCTTCGACCCAGGAAGAATACCAACTTTCCACAAGCAACACAAGAGGAGGCTTCTCTCAGCTACAGGTATGTGAGAGGGACCCTGAGTTTGTGGCCTCAAGTGGAATGGACACCGAGATGCTCTGACTCGAAGTAAGGCCGGATATCCCTGCAGTGAATTGAATGCAGGCTCATTTTGTATCTCCCAAGATGAAGGGATGTCTGAATCACCTGTGGAGACCACAGAGAAAGACCTAGTTTTCCGCCTCATCGCGACCGGAGGCCTCACATCCTTTGAAAACTCGAGAGGTCCGCAGATATCAATGCTTCCAAAGGAGACGATGCCTGACTTCTCTTGAAAATGGATAGGAGTCCCAGGAGTACTGTGGAACGTGGAAAGGGACCCTGGGTCTCCCGCCTCACGTGGAGACGCGTTCCAATTGCCATGCCAATACTCGAGGAGAATCCCGAGGTGTCCCTCACACCTAGGCAGGAGTTCTGACGTCGCTGAACAAACACGTGTCTGGAAGGGCCCTCCCCGTCGTAACTCGAGAATATACCCCAGGTTCTGGCTGCAACTCGAGGAAAACCATGAGACTTCCCCCTCGCCGCGAGATGAGGCCCGATTCCCCTGCACTGCGTGCAGAGCAATTCCGTGTTCCACATCAAACGTGAAAGGGGCCTTGATTTCCTTGATGGCACTCCAGAGAAAACCCAAGATCACTGTCTCAAGTCTAGAGGGATCCTGAGGTCACTGGAGCAACACGAAAGGGCTCCGTTGACCCCAAATCAACTCGAGATGAGAGCTTAGTCCCTGGCTTCAACTCAAGGGGAATACCAACTTTCAACAAGCACGTCAAGAGGAGGCTTCACTCAGCTACAGGTATGTGAGAGGGACCATGAGTCTCTGGCCTCAAGTGAAATGGACACCGAGATGCTCTGACTCGAAGTAAGGACAGATATCCCTGCAGTGAATTGGATGCAGGCTCGTCTTCCATCTCCCAAGACGAAGGGATGTCTGAATCCCCTGTGGAGGCCACAGAGAAAGACCTAGTTCTCGCCACATTGCGACCGGAGGCCTCACATCCTTTGAAAACTCGAGCGGTCGCGAAGATCAATGCTTCCAAAGGAGATGATGCCTGACTCCTCTTGAAATGGATAGGAGTCCCAGGATCCCTGTGGCACGTGGAAAGGGACCCTGGGTCTCCCGCCTCACGTGGAGACGCGTCCCAATTGCCATGCCAAGACTCGAGGAGAATCTCTAGGTGTCCCTCGCACCTAGGCCCGAGTCCTGACGTCGCTGAACAAACACGTGTCTGGAAGGAACCTCCCCGTCGTAACTCGAGAATATACCCCAGGTTCCAGCCGCAACTCTTGAAAAACCATGAGACTTCCCCCTCGCCGCTAGATGAGGCCCGATTCCCATGCACTGCGTGGAGAGCAATTCCGTGTTCCACATCAAACGTGAAAGGAGCCTTGATTTCCTCGATGGCACTCCAGAGAAAACCCAAGATCACTGTCTCAAGTCTAGAGGGATCCTGAGGTCACTGGAGCAACACGAAAGGGCTCCGTGGACCCCAAATCGACTCGAGATGAGAGCTTAGTCCCTGGCTTCGACTCAAGAGAAATACCAACTTTCCACTAGCATCTCAAGAGGAGGCTTCTCTCAGCTACAGGTATGTGAGAGAGACCCTGAGTTTGTGGCCTCAAGTGGAATGGACACCGAGATGCTCTGACTCGAAGTCAGGCCGGATATCGCTGCAGTGAGTTGAATGCAGGCTCGTCTTGCATCTCCCAAGACGAAGGGATGTCTGAATCCCCTGTGGAGACCACAGAGAAAGACCTAGTCCTCCGCCTCATCGCGACCGGAGGCCTCACATCCTTTGAAAACTCGAGCGGTCCGCGGAGATCAATGCTTCCAAAGGAGACGATGCCTGACTCCTCTTGAAATGGATAGGAGTCCCAGGATCCCTGTGGCACGTGGAAAGGGATCCTGGGTCTCCCGCCTCACGTGGAGATGCGTCCCAATTGCCATGCCAAGACTCGAGGAGAATCCCGAGGTGTCCCTCGCACCTAGGCAGGAGTCCTGACGTCGCTGAACAAACACGTGTCTGGAAGGGCCCTCCCCGTCGTAACTCGAGAATATACCCCAGGTTCCAGCCGCAACTCGAGAAAAACCATGAGACTTCCCCCTCGCAGCGAGATGAGGCCCGATTCCCCTGCACTGCGTGCAGAGCAATTCCATGTTCCACAACAAACGTGAAAGGCGACTTGATTTCCTTGATGGCACTACAGAGAAAACCCAAGATCACTGTCTCAAGTCTAGAGGGATCCTGACGTCACTGTAGCAAGACGAAAGGGCTCTGTGGACCCCATTCAACTCGAGATTAGAGCTTAGTTCCTGGCTTCGACTCAAGAGGAATACCAACTTTCCACAAGCACCTCAAGAGGAGGCTTCTCTCAGCTACAGGTATGTGAGAGGGACCCTGAGTTTGTGGGCTCAAGTGGAATGGACTCCGAGATGCTCTGACTCGAAGTAAGGCCGGATATCCCTGCAGTGAATTGAATGCAGGCTCGTCTTGCATCTCCCAAGAGGAAGGGATATCTGAATCCCCTGTGGAGACCACAGAGAAAGACCTAGATCTCCGCCTCATCGCGACCGGAGGCCTCACATCCTTTGAAAACTCGAGAGGTCCGCGGAGATCAATGCTTCTAAAGGAGACGATGCCTGAGTACTCTTGAAAATGGATAGGAGTCCCAGGATCCCTGTGGCACGTCGAAAGGGACCCTGTGTCTCCCGCCTCACATGAAGACGCGTCCCAATTGCCATGCCAAGTCTCGAGGAGAATCCCGAGGTGTCCCTCGCACCTAGGCAGGAGTCCTGACGTCGCTGAACAAACACGTGTCTGGAAGGGCCCTCCCCGTCGTAATGTGAGAATATACCCCAGGTTCCAGCCGCAACTCGAGAAAACCATGAGAGATCCCCCTCGCCGCGAGATGAGGCCCGATTCCCCTGCACTGCGCGCAGAGCAATTCCGTGTTCCACATCAAACGTGAAAGGAGCCTTGATTTCCTTGATAGCACTCCAGAGAATACCCAAGATCACTGTCTCAAGTCTAGACGGATCCTGAGGTCACTGGAGCAACACGAAAGGGCTCCGTGGACCCCAAATCAACTCGAGATGAGAGCTTCGTCCCTGGCTTCTACTCTAGAGGAATACCAACTTTCCACAAGCACCTCAAGAGGAGGCTTCTCTGAGATACAGGTATGTGAGAGAAACCCTGAGTTTGTGGCCTCAAGTGCAATGGACACAGTGATGCTCTGACTCGAAGTAAGGCCAGATATCCCTGCTGTCAATTGAATGCAGGCTCGTCTTGCATCTCCCAAGACGAAGGGATGTCTGAATCCCCTGTGGAGACCATAGAGAAAGACATTGTTCTCCGCCTCATCGCGACGTGAGTCCTCACATCCTTTGAGAACTCGAGAGGTCCGCGGAGATCAATGCTTCCAAAGGAGACGATGCCTGACTCCTCTTGAAAATGGATAGGAGTCCCAGGATCCCTGTGGCACGTGGAAAGGGACCCTGGGTCTTGCGCCTCACTGGAGACGCGTCCCACTTGCCAGGCCAAGGCTCAAGGAGAATCCCGAGGTGTCCCTCGCACCTAGGCAGGAGTCCTGACGTCGCTGAACAAACACGTGTCTGGAAGGGCCCTCCCCATCGTAACTCGAGAATATACCCCAGGTTCTGACTGCAACTCGAGAAAAACCATGAGCCTTCCCAGTCGCCCCAAGATGAGGCCCGATTCCCCTGCACTGCGTGCAGAGCAATTCCGTGTTCCACATCAAACGTGAAAGGAGCCTTGATTTACTTGATGGCACTCCAGAGAAACCCCAAGATCACTGTCTCAAGTCGAGAGGGATCCTGAGGTCACTGTAGCAACACGAAAGGGGTCCGTGGACTCCAAATCAACTCGAGATGAGAGCTTTGTCCCTGGCTTCGACTCAAGAGGAATACCAACTTTCCACGAGCACCTCAAGAGGAGGCTTCTCTCAGCTAAAGGTATGTGAGAGGGAACCTGTGTTTGTGGCCTCAAGTAGAATGGACACCGAGATGCTCTGCCTCGAAGTAAGGCCGGACATCCCTGCAGTGAATTGAATGCAGGCTCGTCTTGCATCTCGCAAGACGAAGGGATGTCTGAATCCACTGTGGAGACCACAGAGAAAGACCTAGTTCTCCGCCTCATCACGACCGGAGGCGTCACATCCTTTGAAAACTCGAGAGGTCCGCGGAGATCAATGCTTGTAAAGGAGACGATGCCTGACTCCTCTTGAAAATGGATAGGAGTCCAAGAATCCCTGTGGCACGTGGAACGGGACCCTGGGTCTCCTGCCTCACGTGGAGACTTGTCCTAATTGCCATGCCAAGACTCGAGGAGAATACCGAGGTGTCCCTCGCACCTAGGCAGGAATCCTGACGTCGCAGAACAAACACGTGTCTGGAAAGGCTCTCCCCGTCGTAACTCGAGAATATATCCCAGGTTCCGGCCGCAACTCGAGAAACATCATGAGACTTCCCCCTCGCCTTGAGATGAGGCCCGATTCCTCTGCACTGCGTGCAGACCAATTCTGTGTTCCACATCAAACGTGAAAAGATTCTTGATTTCCTTGATCGCACTCCAAAGAAAAGCCAAGATCACTGTCTCAAGTCTAGAGGGATCCTGAGGTCACTGTAGCAACAAGAAGGAGCTCCGTGGACGACAAATCAACTCGAGAGGAGAGCTTCGTCCCTGGCTTCGACTCAAGAGGAATACCAACTTTCCACAAGCACCTCAAGAGGAGGCCTCTCTCAGTTACAGGTATGTGAGAGGGACCTTGAGTTTGTGGCCTCAAGTGGAATGGACACCGAGATGCTCTGACTCGAATTAAGGGCAGATATCCATGCAGAGAATTGAATGCAGGCTCGTCTTGCATCTCCCAAGACGAAGGGATGTCTGAATCCCCTGTGGAGACCACAGACAAAGACTTAGTTCTCCGCCTCATCGCGACCGGAGGCCTCACATCCTTTGAAAACTCGAGAGGTCCACGGAGATCAATGCTTCCAAAGGAGACGATGCCTGAATTCTCTTCAAAATGGATAGGAGTCCCAGGATCCCTGTGGCACGTGGAAAGGGACCCTGGGTCTCCCGCCTCAGGTGGAGACGCGTCCCAATTGCCATGCCAAGACTCGAGGAGAATCCCGAGGTGTCCCTCGCACCTAGGCAGGAGTCCTGACTTCGCTGAACAAACACGTGTCTGGAAGGGCCCTCCCCATAGTAACTCGAGAATATACCCCAGGTTCCGGCCGCAACTCGAGAAATTCCATGAGACCTACCCCTCGCGGCTAGATGAGGCCCGATTCCCCTGCACTGCGTGCAGAGCAATTCTGTGTTCCACATCAAACGTGAAAGGAGCCTTGATTTCCTTGATGGCACTCCAGAGAAAACCCAAGATCACTGTCTCAAGTCTAGAGGGATCCTGAGGTCACTGGAGCAACATGAAAGGGCTCCGTGGACCCCAAATCAACTCGAGATGAGAGCTTAGTCCCTGGCTTCGACTCAAGAGGAATACCAACTTTCCACAAGCACCTCAAGAGGAGGCTTCTCTCAGCTACAGGTATGTGAGAAGATCCCTGAGTTTGTGGCCTCAAGTGGAATGGACACCGAGATGCTCTGACTCGAAGTAAGGCATGATATCCCAGCAGTGAATTAAATGCAGGCTCGTCTTGCATCTCCCAAGACGAAGGGTTGTCTGAATCCCCTGTGGAGACCACAGAGAACCACCGAGTTCTCCGCCTCATTGCGACCGGAGGCCTCACATCCTTTGAAAACTCAAGAGGTCCGCGGAGATCAATGCTTCCAAAGGAGACGATGATTGACTCCTCTTGAAAATGGATAGGAGTCCCAGGATCCCTGTGGCACGTGGAAAGGGACCCTGGGTCTCCCGCCTCACGTGGAGACGCGTCCCAATTGCCATGCCAAGACTCGAGGGGAATCCCGAGGTGTCCCTCGCACCTAGGCAGGAGTCCTGACGTCGCTGAACAAACATGTGTCTGGAAGGGCCCTCCCCGTCGTAACTCGAGAATATACCCCTGGTTCCGGCCGCAACTCCAGAAAAACCATGAGACATCTCCCTTGTCGCGAGATGAGGCCCGATTCCCCTGCACTGCGTGCAGAGCAATTCCGTGTCCACATCAGACGTGAAAGGAGCCTTGATTTCCTCGATGGCACTCCAGAGAAAACCCAAGATCACTGTCTCAAGTCTAGAGGGATCCTGAGGTCACTGGAGCAACACAAAAGGGCCCCATGGACCCCAAATCAACTCGAGATGAGAGCTTAGTCCCTGGCTTCGACTCAAGAGGAAGACGAACTTTCCACAAGCATCTCAACAGGAGGCTTCTCTCAGCTACAGGTATGTGAGAGGGACCCTGAGTTTGTGGCCTGAAGTGGAATGGACACCGAGATGCTCTGACTCGAAGAAAGGCCGGATATCCCTGCAGTGAATTGAATGCAGGCTCGTCTTGCATCTCCCAAGATGAAGGGATGTCTGAATCCCATGTGGAGACCACAGAGAAAGACCGAGTTCTCCGCCTCATCGCGACTGGAGGCCTCACATCCTTTGAAAACTAGAGAGGTCGCGGAGATCAATGCTTCCAAAGGAGACGATGCATGACTCCTCTTGAAAATGGATAGGAGTCCCAGGATCACTGTGGCACGTGGAAAGGGACCCTGGGTCTCCCGCCTCACGTGGAGACGCGTCCCAATTGCCATGCCAAGGCTCGAAGAGAATCCCGAGGTGTCCCTCGCACTTAGGCAGGAGTCCTGACGTCGCTGGAAAAACACGTGTCTGGAAGGACCCTCCCCATCGTAACTCGAGAATATACCACAGGTTCGGGCTACAAATCGAGAAAAACCATGAGCCTTCCCCCTCGCCGCAAGATGAGGCCTGATTCCCCTGCACTGCGTGCAGAGAATATCCGTGTTCCACATCAAACGTGAAAGGAGCCTTGATTTCCTTGATGGCACTCCAGAGAAACCCCAAGATCACTGTCTCAAGTCGAGAGGTATCCTGAGGTCACTGTAGCAAAATGAAAGGGCTCCGTGGACTCCAAATCAACTCGAGATGAGAGCTTCGTCCCTGGCTTCGACTCAAGAGGAATACCAACTTTCCACAAGCACTTCAAGAGGAGGCTTCTCTCAGCTACATGTATGTGAGAGGGTCCCTGAGTTTGTGGCCTCAAGCGGAATGGACACCGAGATGCTCTGACTCGAAGTATGGCCGGATATCCCTGCAGTAAATTGAATGAAGTCTCGTCTTGCATCTCCCAAGACGAAGGGATGTCTGAATCCCCTGTGGAGACCACAGAGAAAGACTTAGTTCTCCGCCTCATCCCGACCGGAGGCGTCACATCCATTGAAAACTCGAGTGGTCCGCGGAGATCAATGCTTCCAAAGGATACGATGACTGACTCCGCTTGAAAATAGATAGGAGTCCCAGGATCCCTGTGGCACGTGGAATGGAACCCTGGGTCTACCACCTCACGAGGAGACGTGTCCCAATTGCAATGCAAAGACTCGAGGAGAAGCCCGAGGTGTCCCTCGCACCTAGGCAGGAGTCCTGACGTCGCTGAACAAACACGTTTCTGAAAGTGCCCTCCCCGTTGTAACTCGAGAATATACCCCAGGTTCTGACTGCAACTCGAGAAAAACCATGAGCCTTCCCAGTCGCCGCAAGATGAGGCCCGATTCCCCTGCACTGCGTGCAGAGCAATTCCGTGTTCCACATCAAACGTGAAAGGAGCCTTGATTTACTTGATGGCACTCCAGAGAAACCCCAAGACCACTGTCTCAAGTCGAGAGGGATCCTGAGGTCACTGTAGCAACACGAAAGGGGTCCGTGGACTCCAAATCAACTCGAGATGAGAGCTTCGTCCCTGGCTTCGACACAAGAGGAATACCAACTTTCCACGAGCACCTCAAGAGGAGGCTTCTCTCAGCTAAAGGTATGTGAGAGGGAACCTGTGTTTGTGGCCTCAAGTAGAATGGACACCGAGATGCCCTGACTCGAAGTAAGGCCGGACATCCCTGCAGTGAATTGAATGCAGGCTCGTCTTGCATCTCACAAGACGAAGGGATGTCTGAATCCACTGTGGAGACCACAGAGAAAGACCTAGTTCTCCGCCTCATCACGACCGGAGGCGTCACATCCTTTGAAAACTCGAGAGGTCCGCGGAGATCAATGCTTGTAAAGGAGACGATGCCTGACTCCTCTTGAAAATGGATAGGAGTCCAAGAATCCCTGTGGCACGTGGAACGGGACCCTGGGTCTCCCGCCTCACGTGGAGACTTGTTCTAATTGCCATGCCAAGACTCGAGGAGAATACCGAGGTGTCCCTCGCACCTAGGCAGTAATCCTGACGTCGCAGAACAAACACGTGTCTGGAAAGGCCCTCCCCGTCGTAACTCGAGAATATACCCCAGGTTCCGGCCGCAACTCGAGAAACATCATGAGACTTCCCCCTCGCCGCGTGTTGAGGCCCGATTCCCCTGCACTGCATGCAGAGCAATTCCGTGTTCCACATCAAACGTGAAAGGAGCCTTGATTTCCTTGATGGCACTCCAGAGAAAACCCAAGATCACTGTCACAAGTCTAGAGGGATCCTGAGGTCACTGGACCAACAGGAAAGGGCTCCGTGGACCCCAAATCAACTCGAGATGAGAGCTTAGTCCCTGGCTTCGACTCAAGAGGAATACGAACATTCCACAAGCATCTCAACAGGAGGCTTCTCTCAGCTACATGTATATTTGAGGGACCCTGAGTTTGTGGCCTCAAGTGGAATGCACACCGAGATGCTCTGACTCGAAGTGAGGCCGGATATCCCTGCAGTTAATTGAATGCAGGCTCGTCTTGCATATCCCAAGACTTAGGGTTGTCTGAATCCGCTGTGGAGATGACAGAGAAAGACCTCGTTCTCCGCCTCATCGAGAACGGAGGCCTCACATCCTTTGAAAACTGGAGAGGTCCGCGGAGATCAATGCTTCCAAAGGAGACGATGCCTGACTGCTCTTGAAAATGGATAGGAGTCCAAGGATCCCTGTGGCACGAGGAAAGGGAACCTGGGTCTCCCGCCTCACGTGGAGACGCGTCCAAATTGCCATGCCAAGACTTGAGGAGAATCCCGAGGTGTCCCTCGCACCTAGGCAGAGGTCCTGACGTCGCTGAACAAACACGTGTCTGGAAGGGCCCTCCCCGTCGTAACTCGAGAATATACCCCAGGTTCCAGCCGCAACTCGAGAAAAACCATGAGCCTTCCCCCACGCCGCGAGATGAGGCCCGATTCCCCTGCACTGCGTGCAGAGAATATCCGTGTTCCACATCAAACGTGAAAGGAGCCTTGATTTTCTTGATGGCACTCCAGAGAAACCCCAAGATCACTGTCTCAAGTCGAGAGGTATCCTGAGGTCACTGTAGCAAAACGAAAGGGCTCCGTGGACTCCAAATCAACTCGAGATGAGAGCTTCGTCCCTGGCTTCGACTCAAGAGGAATACCAACTTTCCACAAGCACTTCAAGAGGAGGCTTCTCTCAGCTACATGTATGTGAGAGGGTCCCTGAGTTTGTGGCCTCAAGCGGAATGGACACCGAGATGCTCTGACTCGAAGTATGGCCGGATATCCCTGCAGTAAATTGAATGAAGTCTCGTCTTGCATCTCCCAAGACGAAGGGATGTCTGAATCCCCTGTGGAGACCACAGAGAAAGACCTAGTTCTCCGCCTCATCCCGACCGGAGGCGTCACATCCATTGAAAACTGGAGTGGTCCGCGGAGATCAATGCTTCCAAAGGATACGATGACTGACTCCGCTTGAAAATGGATAGGAGTCCCAGGATCCCTGTGGCACGTGGAAAGGAACCCTGGGTCTCCCACCTCACGAGGAGACGCGTCCCAATTGCAATGCAAAGACTCGAGGAGAATCCCGAGGTGTCCCTCACACCTAGGCACTAGTCCGGACGTCGCTGAACAAACACGTGTCTGAAAGGGCCCTCCCCGTCGTAACTCGAGAATATACCCCAGGTTCCGGCCGTAACTCCAGAAAAATCATGAGCCTTCCTCCTCGCCGCGAGATGAGGCCCAATTCCCCTGAACTGCGTGCAGAGCAATTCTGTGTTCCACATCAAACGTGAAAGGAGCCTTGATTTCCTTGATGGCACTCCAGAGAAACCCCAAGATCACTGTCTCAAGTCTAGAGGGATCCTGAGGTCACTGTAGCAACACGAAAGGGCTCCGTGGACCCCAAATCAACTCGAGATGAGAGCTTCGTCCCTGGCTTCGACTCAAGAGGAATAACAACTTTCCACAAGCACCTCAAGAGGAGGCTTCTCTCAGCTACAGGTATGTGAGAGGGACCCTGAGTTTGTGGCCTCAAGTGGAATGGACACCGAGATGCTCTGACTCGAAGTAAGGCCGGATATCCCTGCAGTGAATTGAATGCAGGTTCGTCTTGCATCTCCCAAGACGAAGGGTTGTCTGAATCCCCTGTGGAGACCACAGAGAAAGACCTCGTTCTCCGCCTCATCGAGACCGGAGGCCTCACATCCTTTGCAAACTGGAGAGGTCCGCGGAGATCAATGCTTCCAAAGGAGACGATGCCTGACTCCTCTTGAAAATGGATAGGAGTCCCAGGATCCCTGTGGCACGTGGAAAGGGACCCTGGGTCTCCCGCCTCATGTGGAGACGCGTCCCAATTGCCATGCCAAGACTCGAGGAGAATCCCGAGGTGTCCCTCGCACCTAGGCAGGAGTCCTGACGTCGCTGAACAAACACGTGTCTGGAAGGGCCCTCCCCGTCATAACTCGAGAATATACACCAGTTTCGGGCCGCAACTCAGGAAAAACCATGAGATTTCCCCCTCGCCGCGTGTTGAGGCCTGATTCCCCTGCACTGCATGCAGAGCAATTCCGTGTTCCACATCAAACGTGAAAGGAGCCTTGATTTCCTTGATGGCACTCCAGAGAAAACCCAAGATCACTGTCTCAAGTCTAGAGGGATCCTGAGGTCACTGGACCAACAGGAAAGGGCTCCGTGGACCCCAAATCAACTCGAGATGAGAGCTTAGACCCTGGCTTCGACTCAAGAGGAATACGAACATTCCACAAGCATCTCAACAGGAGGCTTCTCTCAGCTACAGGTATATTTGAGGGACCCTGAGTTTGTGGCCTCAAGTGGAATGGAAACCGAGATGCTCTGACTCGAAGTGAGGCCGGATATCCCTGCAGTGAATTGAATGCAGGCTCGTCTTGCATATCCCAAGACTTAGGGTTGTCTGAATCCGCTGTGGAGATGACAGAGAAAGACCTCGTTCTCCGCCTCATCGAGAACGGAGGCCTCACATCCTTTGAAAACTGGAGAGGTCCGCGGAGATCAATACTTCCAAAGGAGACGATGCCTGACTGCTCTTGAAAATGGATAGGAGTCCAAGGATCCCTGTGGCACGAGGAAAGGGATCCTGGGTCTCCCGCCTCACGTGGAGACGCGTCCCAATTGCCATGCCAAGACTCGAGGGGAATCCCGAGGTGTCCCTCGCACCTAGGCAGGAGTCCTGACGTCGCTGAACAAACACGTGTCTGGAAGGGCCCTCCCCGTCGTAACTCGAGAATATACCCCAGGTTCAGGCCGCAACTCCAGAAAAAACATGAGACATCTCCCTTGTCGCGAGATGAGGCCCGATTCCCCTGCACTGCGTGCAGAGCAATTCCGTGTCCACACTAGACGTGAAAGGAGCCTTGATTTCCTTGATGGCACTCCAGAGAAAACCCAAGATCACTGTCTCAAGTCTAGAGGGATCCTGAGGTCACTGGAGCAACACAAAAGGGCCCCATGGACCCCAAATCAACTCGAGATGAGAGCTTAATCCCTGGCTTCGACTCAAGAGGAAGACGAACTTTCCACAAGCATCTCAACAGGAGGCTTCTCTCAGCTACAGGTATGTGAGAGGGACCCTGAGTTTGTGGCCTGAAGTGGAATGGACACCGAGATGCTCTGACTCGAAGTAAGGCTGGATATCCCTGCAGTGAATTGAATGCAGGCTCGTCTTGCATCTCCCAAGATGAAGGGATGTCTGAATCCCATGTGGAGACCACAGAGAAAGACCGAGTTCTCCGCCTCATCGCGACTGGAGGCCTCACATCCTTTGAAAACTCGAGAGGTCCGCGGAGATCAATGCTTCCAAAGGAGACGATGCCTGACTCCTCTTGAAAATGGATAGGAGTCCCAGGATCACTGTGGCACTTGGAAAGGGACCCTGGGTCTCCCGCCTCACGTGGAGACGCGTCCCAATTGCCATGGCAAGGCTCGAAGAGAATCCCGAGGTGTCCCTCGCACGTAGGCAGGAGTCCTGACGTCGCTGGAAAAACACGTGTCTGGAAGGGCCCTCCCCATCGTAACTCGAGAATATACCACAGGTTCGGGCTACAACTCGAGAAAAACCATGAGCCTTCCCCCTCGCCGCAAGATGAGGCCTGATTCCCCTGAACTGCGTGCAGAGAATATCCGTGTTCCACATCAAACGTGAAAGGAGCCTTGATTTCCTTGATGGCACTCCAGAGAAAACCCAAGATCACTGTCTCAAGTCTAGAGGGATCCTGAGGTCACTGTAGCAAAACGAAAGGGCTCCGTGGACTCCAAATCAACTCGAGATGAGAGCTTCGTCCCTGGCTTCGACTCAAGAGGAATACCAACTTTCCACAAGCACTTCAAGAGGAGGCTTCTCTCAGCTACATGTATGTGAGAGGGTCCCTGAGTTTGTGGCCTCAAGCGGAATGGACACCGAGGTTCTCTGACTCGAAGTATGGCCGGATATCCCTGCAGTAAATTGAATGAAGTCTCGTCTTGCATCTCCCAAGACGAAGGGATGTCTGAATCCCCTGTGGAGACCACAGAGAAAGACCTAGTTCTCCGCCTCATCCCGACCGGAGGCGTCACATCCATTGAAAACTCGAGTGGTCCGCGGAGATCAATGCTTCCAAAGGATACGATGACTGACTCCGCTTGAAAATGGATAGGAGTCCCAGGATCCCTGTGGCACGTGGAAAGGAACCCTGGGTCTCCCACCTCACGAGGAGACGCGTCCCAATTGCAATGCAAAGACTCGAGGAGAATCCCGAGGTGTCCCTCGCACCTAGGCACTAGTCCGGACGTCGCTGAACAAACACGTGTCTGAAAGGGCCCTCCCCGTCGTAACTCGAGAATATACCCCAGGTTCCGGCCGCAACTCCAGAAAAATCATGAGCCTTCCTCCTCACCGCGAGATGAGGCCCAATTCCCCTGAACTGCGTGCAGAGCAATTCTGTGTTCCACATCAAACGTGAAAGGAGCCTTGATTTCCTTGATGGCACTCCAGAGAAACCCCAAGATCACTGTCTCAAGTCTAGATGGATCCTGAGGTCACTGTAGCAACACGAAAGGGCTCCGTGGACCCCAAATCAACTCGAGATGAGAGCTTCGTCCCTGGCTTCGACTCAAGAGGAATAACAACTTTCCACAAGCACCTCAAGAGGAGGCTTCTCTCAGCTACAGGTATGTGAGAGGGACCCTGAGTTTGTGGCCTCAAGTGGAATGGACACCGAGATGCTCTAACTCGAATTAAGGCCGGATATCCCTGCAGTGAATTGAATGCAGGTTCGTCTTGCATCTCCCAAGACGAAGGGTTGTCTGAATCCCCTGTGGAGACCACCGAGAAAGACCTCGTTCTCCGCCTCATCGAGACCGGAGGCCTCACATCCTTTGCAAACTGGAGAGGTCCGCGGAGATCAATGCTTCCAAAGGAGACGATGCCTGACTCCTCTTGAAAATGGATAGGAGTCCCAGGATCCCTGTGGCACGTGGAAAGGGACCCTGGGTCTCCCGCCTCACGTGGAGACGCGTCCCAATTGCCATGCCAAGACTCGAGGAGAATCCCGAGGTTTCCCTCGCACCTTGGCAGGAGTCCTGACGTCGCTGAACAAACACGTGTCTGGAAGGGCCCTCCCCGTCATAACTCGAGAATATACACCAGTTTCGGGCCGCAACTCAGGAAAAACCATGAGATTTCCCCCTCGCCGCGTGTTGAGGCCCGATTCCCCTGCACTGCATGCAGAGCAATTCCGTGTTCCACATCAAACGTGAAAGGAGCCTTGATTTCCTTGATGGCACTCCAGAGAAAACCCAAGATCACTGTCTCAAGTCTAGAGGGATCCTGAGGTCACTGTAGCAACACGAAAGGGCTCCGTGGACCCCAAATCAACTCGAGATGAGAGCTTCGTCCCTGGCTTCGACTCAAGAGGAATAACAACTTTCCACAAGCACCTCAAGAGGAGGGTGCTCTCAGCTACAGGTATGTGAGAGGGACCCTGAGTTTGTGGCCTCAAGTGGAATGGACACCGAGATGCTCTGACTCGAAGTAAGGCCGGATATCCCTGCAGTGAATTGAATGCAGGCTCGTCTTGCATCTCCCAAGACGAAGGGATGACTGAATCCCCTGTGGAGACCACAGAGAAAGACCTAGTTCTCCACCTCATTGCGGCCAGAGGCCTCACATCCTTTGAAAACTCGAGAGGAATGCGGAGATCAATGCTTCGAAAGGAGACGATGCCTGACTCCTCTTGAAAATGGATAGGAGTAACAGGATCCCTGTGGCACGTGGAAAAATACTCTGCTTCTCCCTCCTCACGTGGAGACGTGTCCCAATTGCCATGCCAAGACTCGAGGAGAATCCCGAGTTGTCCCTCGCACCTAGGCAGGAGTCCTGACGTCACTGAACAAACACGTGTCTGGAAGGGCCCTCCCCGTCGTAACTCGAGAATATACCCCAGGTTCCTGCCGCAACTCCAGAAAAATCATGAGCCTTCCCCCTCGCCGCGAGATGAGGCCGAATTCCCCTGCACTGCGTGCAGAGGAATTCTGTGTTCCACATCAAAAGTGAAAGGAGCCTTGATTTCCTTGATGGCTCTCTAGAGAATCCCCAAGATCACTGTCTCAAGTCTAGAGGGATCCTGAGGTCACTGTAGCAACACGAAAGGGCTCTGTGGACCCCAAATCAACTCGAGATGAGAGCTTAGTCCCTGGCTTCGACTCAAGAGGAATACCAACTTTCCACAAGCACCTCAAGAGAAGGCTTCTTTCAGCAACAGGTATGTGAGAGGGTCCCTGAGTTCGTGGCCTCAGGCGGAATGGACACCGAGATGCTCTGACTCGAAGTAAGGCCGGATATCCCTGCAGTCAATTGAATGAAGTCTCGTCTTGCATCTCCCAAGACGAAGGGATGTCTGAATCCCCTGTGGAGACCACAGAGAAAGACCTAGTTCTCCCTCTCATGGCGAACGGAGGCATCATATCTTTGAAAACTCGAGAGGTCCGCGGAGATCAATGCTTCCTAAGGAGACGATGCCTGACTCCTCTTGAAAATGGACAGGAGTCCAAGAAACACTGTGGCACGTGGAACGGGACCCTGGGTCTCCCGCCTCACGTGGAGACTTGTCCTAATTGCCATGCCAAGACTCGAGGAGAATCCCGAGGTGTTCCTCGCACCTAGGCACTAGTCCTGACGTCGCTGAACAAACACTTGTCTGGAAGGGCCCTTCCCGTCGTAACTCAAGAATATACCCCAGGTTCCGGCCGCAACTCGAGAAAAACCATGAGACTTCCCCCTCGCCTTGAGATGTGGCCCGATTCTCCTGCACTGCGTGCAGACCAATTCCGTGTTCCACATCAAACGTGAAAGGATTCTTGATTTCCTTGATGGCACTCCAAAGAAAAGCCAAGATCACTGTCTCAAGTCTAGAGGGATCCTGAGGTCACTGTAGCAACACGAAAGGGCTACGTGGACCCCAAATCAACTCGAGATGAGAGCTTCGTCCCTGGCTTCGACTCAAGAGGAATATCAACTTTCCAAAAGCTCCTCAAGAGGAGGTTTCTCTCAGCTACAGGTATGTGAGAGGGACCCTGAGTTTGTGGCCTCAAGTGGAATGGACACCGAGATGCTCTGACTCAATGTAAGGCCGGATATCCCTGCAGTGAATTGAATGCAGGCTCGTCGTGGATCTCCCAAGATGAAGGGATGTCTGAATCCCCTGTGGAGACCACAGACAAAGACCTAGATCTCCGCCTCATCGCGACCATAGGCCTCACATACTTTGAAAACTCGAGAGGTCCGCGGAGATCAATGCTTCCTAAGGAGACGATGCCTGACTCCTCTTGAAAATGGATAGGAGTCCCAGAATCCCTGTGGCACGTGGAAAGGGACCCTGGGTCTTGCGCCTCACTGGAGACGCGTCCCAATTGCCATGCCAAGGCTCAAGGAGAATCCCGAGGTGTCCGTCGCAGCTAGGCAGGAGTCCTGACGTCGCTGAACAAACACGTGTCTGGAAGGGCCCTCCCCATCGTAACTCGAGAATATACCCCAGGTTCGGGCTGCAACTCGAGAAAAACCATGAGCCTTCCCAGTCGCCGCAAGATGAGGCCCGATTCCCCTGCACTGCGTGCAGAGAAATTCCGTGTTCCACATCAAACGTGAAAGGAGCCTTGATTTCCTTGATGGCACTCCGGAGAAACCCCAAGATCACTGTCTCAAGTCGAGAGGGATCCTGAGGTCACTGTAGCAACACGAAAGGAGTCCGTGGACTCCAAATCAACTCGAGATGAGAGCTTCGTCCCTGGCTTCGACTCAAGAGGAATACCAACTTTCCACGAGCACCTCAAGAGGAGGCTTCTCTCAGCTAAAGGTATGTGAGAGGGAACCTGTGTTTGTGGCCTCAAGTAGAATGGACACCGAGATGCTCTGACTCGAAGTAAGGCCGGACATCCCTGCAGTGAATTGAATGCAGGCTCGTCTTGCATCTCCCAAGACGAAGGGATGTCTGAATCCCCTGTGGAGACCACAGAGAAAGACCTAGTTCTCCGCCTCATCACGACCGGAGGCGTCACATCCTTTGAAAACTTGAGAGGTCCGCGGAGATCAATGCTTGTAAAGGAGACGATGCCTGACTCCTCTTGAAAATGGATAGGAGTCCAAGAATCCCTGTGGCACGTGGAACGGGACCCTGGGTCTCCCGCCTCACGTGGAGACTTGTCCTAATTGCCATGCCAAGACTCGCGGAGAATGTCGAGGTGTCCCTCGCACCTAGGCAGGAATCCTGACGTCGCAGAACAAACACGTGTCTGGAAAGGCCCTCCCCGTCGTAACTCGAGAATATACCCCAGGTTCCGGCCGCAACTCGAGAAACATCATGAGACTTCCCCCTCGCCTTGAGATGAGGCCCGATTCCCCTGCACTGCGTGCAGACCAATTCCGTGTTCCACATCAAACGTGAAAAGATTTTTGATTTCCTTGATGGCACTCCAAAGAAAAGCCAAGATCACTGTCTCAAGTCTAGAGGGATCCTGAGGTCACTGTAGCAACAAGAAAGAGCTCCGTGGACCACAAATCAACTCGAGAGGAGAGCTTCGTCCCTGGCTTCGACTCAAGAGGAATACCAACTTTCCACAAGCACCTCAAGAGGAGGCCTCTCTCAGTTACAGGTATGTGAGAGGGACCTTGATTTTGTGGCCTCAAGTGGAATGGACACCGAGATGCTCTGACTCGAAGTAAAGGCAGATATCCATGCAGAGAATTGAATTCAGGCTCGTCTTGCATCTCCCAAGACGAAGGGATGTCTGAATCCCCTGTGGAGACCACAGAGAAAGACCTAGTTCTCCGCCTCATCACGACCGGAGGCCTCAGATTCTTTGAAAACTCGAGAGGTGCGTGGAGATAAATGCTTCCAAAGGGGACGATGCCTGACTCCTCTTGAAAATGGATAGGAATCCAAGAATCCTTGTGGCACGTGGAACGGGACCCTGGGTCTCCTGCCTCACGTGGAGACTTGTCCTAATTGTCATGCCAAGACTCGAGGAGAATCCCGAGGTGTCCCTCGCACCTAGGCAGGAGTCCTGACCTCGCTGAACAAACACATGTCTGGAAAGGCCCTCCCCGTCGTAACTCGAGAATATACCCCAGGTTCCGGCCGCAACTCGAGAAACATCATGAGACTTCCCCCTCGCCGAGAGATGAGGCCCGATTTCCCTGCAATGCGTGCAGAGCAATTCTGTGTTCCACATCAAAAGTGAAAGGAGCCTTGATTTCCTTGATGGCACTCCAGAGAAAACCCAAGATCACTGTCACAAGTCTAGAGGGATCCTGAGGTCACTAGAGCAACACGAAAGGGCTCCGTGGACTCCAAATCAACTCGAGATGAGAGCTTTTCCTTGGCTTCGACTCAAGAGGAATACCAACTTTCCACAATCACCTCAAGAGGAGGCTTCTCTCAGCTACAGGTATGTGAGAAGGACCCTGAGTTTGTGGCCTCAAGTGGAATGGACACCGAGATGCTCTGACTCGAATTAAGGCCGGATATCACTGCAGTGAATTGAATGCAGGCTCGTCTTGCATCTCCCAAGACGAAGGGATGTCTGAATCCCCTGTGGAGACCACAGAGAAAGACCTAGTCCTCCGCCTCAACGCCAACGGAGGCCTCACATCCTTTGAAAACTCGAGAGGTCTGCGGAGATCAATGCTTGCAAAGGAGACGATGCCTGACTCCTCTTGAAAATGGATAGGATTCCCAGGATCCCTTTGGCACGTGGAAAGGGACCCTTGGTCTCCCGCCTCACGTGGAGACGCGTCCCAATGGCAATGCCAAGACTCGAGGAGAATCCCGAGGTGTCCCTTGCACCTAGGCAGGAGTCCTGACGTCGCTGAACAAACACGTGTCTCGAAGGGCCCTCCCCGTTGTAACTCGAGAATATACCCCAGGTTCCGGCCGCAACTCGAGAAAAACCATGAGACTTCCCCCTCGCCGAGAGATGAGGCCCGATTCCCCTGCACTGCGTGCAGAGCAATTCCGTGTTCCACATCAAACATGATAGGAGCCTTGATTTCCTTGATGGCACTCCAGAGAAAACCCAAGATCACTGTCTCAAGTCTAGAGGGATCCTGAGGTCACTGTAGCAAGACGAAAGGGCTCCGTGGACCACAAATTAACTCGAGACGAGAGCTTAGTCCCTGGCTTCGACTCAAGAGGAATACCAAATTTCCACAAGCACCTCAAGAGGAGGCTTCTCTCAGCTACAGGTATGTGAGAGGGACCCTGAGTTTGTGGCCTCAAGTGGAAGGGACACCGAGATGCTCTGACTCGAAGTAAGGCCGGATATCCCTGCAGTGAATTGAATGCAGGCTCGTCTTGCATCTCCCAAGACGAAGGGATGTCTGAATCCCCTGTGGAGACCACAGAGAAAGACCTAGTACTACGCCTCAACGCCAACGGAGGCCTCATATCCTTTGAAAACTCGAGAGGTCCGAGGAGATCAATGCTTCCAAAGGAGACGATGCCTGACTCCTCTTGAAAGTGGATAGGAGTCCCAGGATCCCTGTGGCACGTTGAAAGGGACCCTGGGTCTCCCGCCTCACGTGGAGACGCGTCCCAATTGCCATGCCAAGACTCGAGGAGAATCGCGAGGTGTCCCTCGCACCTAGGCAGGAGTCCTGACGTCGCTGAACAAACACGTGTCTGGAAGTGCTCTCCCCGTCGTAACTCGAGAATATACCCCAGGTTCCGGCCGCAACTAGAGAAAAACCATGAGACTTCCCACTCGCCGCGAGATGAGGCCCGATTCCCCTGCACTGCGTGCAGAGGAATTCCGTATCCCACATCAAACGTGAAAGGAGCCTTGATTTCCTTGATGACACTCCAGACAAAACTAAAGATCACTGTCTCAAGTCTAGAGGGATCCTGAGGTCACTGGAGCAACACGAAAGGGCTCCGTGGACCCCAAATCTACTCGAGATGAGAACTTAGTCCCTGGCTTCGACTCAAGAGGAATTCCAACTTTCCACAAGCACCTCAAGAGGAGTCTTCTCTCAGCCACAGGTATGTGACAGGGACACTGAGTTTGTGGCCTCATGTGGAATGGACAACGAGATGCACTGATTCGAATAAAGGCCGGATATCCCTGCAGTGAATTGAATGCAGGCTAGTCTTGAATCTCCTAAGAAGAAGGGATGTATGAATCCCCTGTGGAGACCATAGAGAAAGACATTGTTCTCCGCCTCATCGCGACGTGAGTCCTCACATCCTTTGAGAACTCGAGAGGTCCGCGGAGATCAATGATTCCAAAGGAGACGATGCCTGACTCCTCTTGAAAATGGATAGGAGTCCCAGGATCCCTGTGGCACATGGAAAGGGACCCTGGATCTCCCGCCTCACGTGGAGACGCGTCCCAATTGCCATGCCAAGACTCGAGGAGAATCCCGAGGTGTCCCTCGCACCGACGCAGGAGTCCTGACGTCGCTGAACAAACACGTGTCTGGAACGGACCTCCCCGTCGTAACTCGAGAATATACCCCAGGTTCCGGCCGCAACTCGAGAAAAACCATGAGACTTCCCCCTCGCCGCGAGATGAGGCCCGATTCCCCTGCACTGCGTGCAGAGCAATTCCGTGTTCCACATCAAACGTGAAAGGAGCCTTGATTTCCTTGATGGCACTCCAGAGAAAACCCGAGATCACTGTCTCAAGTCTAGAGGGATCCTGAGGTCACTGTAGCAACACGAAATGGGTCCATGGACCCCAAATCAACTCGTGATGAGAGCTTAGTCACTGGCTTCGACTCTATAGGAATAGCAACTTTCCACAAGCACCTCAAGAGGAGGCTTCTCTCAGATACAGTTATGTGAGAGGGCCCTGAGTTGGGGATTCAAGTGGAATGGACACCGAGAAGCTCTGACTCGAAGTAAGGCTGGATATCCCTGCAGTGAATTGAATGCATGCTCGTCTTGCATCTCCCAAGACGAAGGGATGTCTGAATCCCCTGTGGAGACCACAGAGAGAGACCTAGTTTTCGGCCTCATCGCGACCGGATGCCTCACATCCTTTGAAAACTCGAGAGGTCCACGCAGAACAAAGCTTCCAAAGGAGACGATGCCTGACTCCTCTTGAAAATGGATAGGAATACCAGGATCCCTGTGGCACGTGGAAAGGGAACCTGGGTCTCCCGCCTCACGTGGAGACGCGTCCCAATTGCCATGCCAAGACTCGAGGAGAATACCGAGGTGTCCCTCGCACCTAGACAGGAGTCCTGACGTCGCTGAACAAACACGTGTCTGGAAGGGCCCTCCCCGTCGTAACTCGAAAATATAAATCAGGTTCCGGCCGCAACTCGAGAAAAAATATGAGACTTCCCCCTCGCCGCGAGATGAGGCCCGATTCCCCTGCATTGCGTGCAGAGCAATTCAGTGTTCCACATCAAACGTGAAAGGAGCCTTGATTTCCTTGATGGCACTCCAGACAAAACCCAAGATCACTGTCTCAAGTCTAGAGGGATCCTGAGGTCACTGGAGCAACACGAAAGGGCTCCGTGGACCCCAAATCAACTCGAGATGAGAGCTTAGCCCCTGGCTTCGACTCAAGAGGAATACCAACTTTCCACAAGCACCTGAAGAGGAGGCTTCTCTCAGCTACAGGTATGTGAGAGGGACCCTGAGTTTGTGGCCTCAAGTGGAATGGACACCGAGATGCTCTGACTCGAAGTAAGGCCGGATATCCCTGCAGTGAATTGAATGCAGGCTCGTCTTGCATCTCCCAAGACGAAAGGATGTCTGAATCCCCTGTGGAGACCACAGAGAAAGACCTAGTTCTCGGCCTCATCGCGACCGGATGCCTCACAACCTTTGAAAACTCGAGAGGTCCACGCAGAAAAAAGCTTCCAAAGGAGACGATGCCTGACTCCTCTTGAAAATGGATAGGAATCCCAGGATCCCTGTGGCACGTGGAAAGGGACCCTGGGTCTCCCGCCTCACGTGGAGACGCGTCCCAATTGCCATGCCAAGACTCGAGGAGAATACCGACGTGTCCCTCGCACCTAGGCAGGAGTCCTGACGTCGCTGAACAAACACGTGTCTGGAAGGGCCCTCCCCGTCGTAACTTGAGAATATTCCCCAGGTTCCAGCCGCTTCTCGAGAAAAACCATGAGACTTCCCCCTCGCCGCGAGATGAGGCCCAATTCCCCTGCACTGCGTGCAGAGCAATTCCGTGTTCCACATCAGACGTTAAACTAGACTTGATTTCCTTGATGGCACTCCAAAGAAAACCCAAGATCACTGTCTCAAGTCTAGAGGGATCCTGAGGTCACTGTAGCAACACGAAAGGGCTCCGTGGACCCCAAATCAACTCGAGATGAGAGCTTCGTCCCTGGCTTCTACTCTAGAGGAATACCAACTTTCCACAAGCACCTCAAGAGGAGACTTCTCTGAGATACAGGTATGTGAGAGAAACCCTGAGTTTGTGGCCTCAAGTGCCATGGACACTGTGATGCTCTGACTCGAAGTAAGGCCGGATATCCCTGCTGTGAATTGATGCAGGCTCGTCTTGCATCTCCCAAGACGAAGGGATGTCTGAATCCACTGTGGAGACCACAGAGAAAACCTAGTTCTCCGCCTCATTGAGACCGGAGGCCTCTAATCCTTTGAAAACTCGAGAGGTCCGCGGAGATCAAGGCTTCCAAAGGAGACGATGCCTGACTCCTCTTGAAAATGGATAGGAGTCCCAGGATCCCTTTGGCACGTGGAAAGGGACCCTGGGTCTCCCGCCTCACGTGGAGACGCGTCCCAATTGCCATGCCAAGACTCGAGGAGAATCCCGAGTTGTCCCTCGCACCTAGGCAGTAGTCCTGACGTCGATGAACAAACACGTTTCTGGAAGGGTCCTCCCCGTCGCAACTCGAGAATATACCCCAGGTTCCGGCGCAACTCGAGAAAAACCATGAGCCTTCCCCCTCGCCGCGAGATGAGGACCGATTCCCCTGCACTGCGTGCAGAGCAATTCCGTGTTCCACATCAAACGTGAAAGGAGCCTTGATTTCCTTGATGGCACTCCAGAGAAAACCCAAGATCACTGTCTCAAGTCTAGAGGGATCCTGAGGTCACTGTAGCAAAACGAAAGGGCTCCGTGGACCCCAAATCAACTAGAGATGAGAGCTTCGTCCCTGGCTTCGACTCAAGAGGAATAGCACTTTTCCACAAGCACCTCAAGAGGAGGCTTCTCTCAGCTACAGGTATGTGAGAGGGACCCTGAGTTTGTGGCCTCAAGTGGAATGGACACCGAGATGCTCTGACTCGAAGTAGGGCCGGATATCCGTGCAGTGAATTGAATGCAGGCTCGTCTTGCATCTCCCAAGACGAAGAGATGTCTGAATCCCCTGTGGAGACCACAGAGAAAGAACTAGTAGTCCGCCTCATCACGACCGGAGGCATCACATCCTTTGAAAACTCGAGAGGTCCGCGGAGGTCAATGCTTCCAAAGGAGACGATGCCTGACTCCTCATGAAAATGGATAGGAGTCCCAGGATCCCTGTGGCACGTGGAAAGGGACCCTGGGTCTCCCGCCTCACGTGGAGACGCGTCCCAATTGCCATGCCAAGATTCGAGGAGAATCCCGAGGTGTCCCTCGCACCTAGGCAGGAGTCCTGACGTCGCTGGACAAACACGTGTCTGGAAGGGCCCTCCCCGTCGTAACTCGAGAACATACCCCAGGTTCCGGCCGCAACACAAGAAAGACCATGAGACTTTCCCCTCGCCGCGAGATGAGTCCCGATTCCCCTGCACTGCATGCAGAGCAATTCCGTGTTCCACATCAAACGTGAAAGGAGCCTTGATTTCCTTGATGGCACTCCAGAGAAAACCCAAGATCACTATCTCAAGTCTAGAGGGATCCTGAGGTCACTGGAGCAACATGAAAGGGCTCCGTGAACCCCAAATCAACTCGAGATGAGAGCTTAGTCCCTGGCTTCCACTCAAGAGGAATACCAACTTTCCACAAGCACCTCAAGAGGAGGCTTCGCTCAGCTACAGGTATGTGAGAGGGACCCTGAGTTTGTGGCCTCAAGTGGAATGGACCCCGAGATGCTCTGACTCGAAGTAAGGCCGGATATCCCTGCAGTGAATTGAATGCAGGCTCGTCTTCCATCTCGCAAGACGAAGGGATGTCTGAATCCCCTGTGGAGATCACAGAGAAACACCTAGTCCTCCGCCTCAACGCGACCGGAGGCCTCACATCCTTTGAAAACTCGAGAGGTCCGCGGAGATCAATGCTTCCAAAGGAGACGATGCCTGACTCCTCTTGAAAATGGATAGGAGTCCCAGGATCCCTGTGGCACGTGGAAAGGGAACCTGGGTCTCCCGCCTCACGTGGAGACGCGTCCCAATTGCCATGCCAAGACTCGAGGAGAATCCCGAGGTGTCCCTCGCACCTAGGCAGGAGTCCTGACGTCGCTGGACAAACACGCGTCTGGAAGGGCCCTCCCCGTCGTAACTCGAGAATATACCCCAGGTTCCGGCCGCAACTCGAGAAAAACCATGAGAATTCCCCCTCGCCGCTAGATGTGGCCCGATTCACCTGCACTGCGTACAGAGCAATTCCGTGTTCCACATCAAACGTGAAAGGAACCTTGATTTCCTTGATGGCACTCCAGAGAAAACCCAAGATCACTGTCTCAAGTCTAGACGGATCCTGACGTCACTGGAGCAACAAGAAAGGGCTCCGTGGACCCCAAATCAACTCGAGATGAGAGCTTAGTCACTGGCTTCGACTCAAGAGGAATACCAATTTTCCACAAGCACCTCAAGAGGAGGCTTCTCTCAGCTACAGGTATGTGAGAGGGACCCAGAGTTTGTGGCCTCAAGTGGAATGGACACCGAGATGCTCTGACTCGAAGTAAGGCTGGATATCCCTGCAGTGAATTGAATGCAGGCTCGTCTTGCATCTCCCAAGACGAAGGGATGTCTGAATCCCCTGTGGAAACCACAGAGAAAGACATAGTCCTCCGCCTCATCGCGACCGAAGGCCTCACATCCTTTGAAAACTCGAGAGGTCCGCGGAGATCAGTGCTTCCAAAGGAGACCATGCCTGACTCCTCTTGAAAATGGATAGGAGTCCCAGGATCCCTGTGGCACGTGGAAAGGGAACCTGGGTCTCCCGCCTCACGTGGAGACGCGTCCCAATTGCCATGCCAAGACTCGAGGAGAATCCCGAGGTGTCCCTCGCACCTAGGCAGGAGTCCTGACGTCGCTGGACAAACACGCGTCTGGAAGGGCCCTCCCCGTCGTAACTCGAGAATATACCCCAGGTTCCGGCCGCAACTCGAGAAAAACCATGAGAATTCCCCCTCGCCGCTAGATGTGGCCCGATTCACCTGCACTGCGTACAGAGCAATTCCGTGTTCCACATCAAACGTGAAAGGAACCTTGATTTCCTTGATGGCACTCCAGAGAAAACCCAAGATCACTGTCTCAAGTCTAGACGGATCCTGACGTCACTGGAGCAACAAGAAAGGGCTCCGTGGACCCCAAATCAACTCGAGATGAGAGCTTAGTCACTGGCTTCGACTCAAGAGGAATACCAATTTTCCACAAGCACCTCAAGAGGAGGCTTCTCTCAGCTACAGGTATGTGAGAGGGACCCAGAGTTTGTGGCCTCAAGTGGAATGGACACCGAGATGCTCTGACTCGAAGTAAGGCTGGATATCCCTGCAGTGAATTGAATGCAGGCTCGTCTTGCATCTCCCAAGACGAAGGGATGTCTGAATCCCCTGTGGAAACCACAGAGAAAGACATAGTCCTCCGCCTCATCGCGACCGAAGGCCTCACATCCTTTGAAAACTCGAGAGGTCCGCGGAGATCAGTGCTTCCAAAGGAGACCATGCCTGACTCCTCTTGAAAATGGATAGGAGTCCCAGGATCCCTGTGGCACGTGGAAAGGGACCCTGGGTCTCCCGCTCACGAGGAGATGCGTCTCAATTGTCATGCCAAGACTCGAGGAGAATCCCGAAATGTCCCTCGCACCTAGGCCGGAGTGCTGACGTCGCTGAACAAACATGTCTCTGGAAGGGCCCTCCCCGTCGTAACTCGAGCATATACCCTAGGATCCGGCCGCAACTCGAGAAAAACCATGAGACTTCTCCCTCGCCGCGAGATGAGGCCCGATTCCCCTGCACTGTGTGCAGAGCAATACCGCGTTCCACATCAAACGTGAAAGAAGCCTTGATTTCCTTGATGGCACTCCAGAGAAAACCCAAGATCACTGTCTCATGTCTAGAGGGATCCTGAGGTCACTGGAGCAAAACGAAAGGGCTCCGTGGAAACCAAATCAACTCGAGATGAGAGCTTATTCCCTGGCTTCGACTCAAGAGGAATACCAACTTTCCACAAGCACCTCAAGAGGAGGCTTCTCTCAGCCACAGGTATGTGAGAAGGACCCTGAGTTTGTGGCCTCAAGTGGAATGGACACCGAGATGCTCTGACTCGAAGTAAGGCCAGATATCCCTGCAGTGAAGTGAATGCAGGCTCGTCTTGCATCTCCCAAGAAGAAGGGATGTCTGAATCCCCTGTGGAGACCACAGAGAAAGACCTAGTCCTCCGCATCAGCGCGAACGGAGGCCTCACTTCCTTTTAAAAATTGAGAGGTCCGCGGAGATCAATGCTTCCAAAGGAGACGATGCCTGACTCCTCTTGAAAATGGATAGGAGTCCCAGGATCCCTGTGGCACGTGGAAAGGGACCCTGGGTCTCACGCCTCACGTGGAGACGCGTCCCAATTGCCATGCCAAGACTCGAGGAGAATCCCGAAGTGACCCTCGCACCTAGGCAGGAGTCCTGACGTCGCTGAACAAAAACGTGTCTGGAAGGGCCCTCCCCGTAGTAACTCGAGAATATACCCCAGGTTCCGGCCGCAACTCGAGAAAAACCATGAGACTTCCCCCTCGCTGCGAGATGAGGCCCGATTCCCCTGCACTGCGTGCAGAGCAATTCCGTGTTCCACATCAAACGTGAAAGGAGCCTTGATTTCCTTGATGCCCCTCCAGAGAAAACCCAAAGTCACTATCTCAAGTCTAGAGGGATCCTGAGGTCACTGGAGCAACACAAAAGGGCTCCGTGGACCCCAAATCAACTCGAGATGAGAGCTTAGTCCCTGGATTCGACTCAAGAGGAATACCAACTTTCCACAAGCACCTCAAGAGGAGGCTTCTCTCAGCTACAGGTATGTGAGAGGGAAACTGAGTTTCTGGCCTCAAGTGGAATGGACACCGAGATGCTCTGACTCAAAGTAAAGGCGGATATCCCTGCAGTGAATTGAATGCAGGCTCGTCTTGCATCTCCCAAGACGAAGGGATGTCTGAATCCCCTGTGGAGACGACAGCGAAAGACCTAGTTCTCCGCCTCATCCCGAATTGAGGCCTCACATCCTTTGAAAATTCGAGAGGTACGCAGAGATCAATGCTTCCAAAGGAGACGATGCCTGACTCCTCTTGAAAATGGATAGGAGTCCCCGGATCCCTGTGGCACGTGGAAAGGGACCCTGGGTCTCCCGCCTCACGTGGAGACGCGTCCAAATTGCCATGCCAAGACTCGTGGAGAATCCCGAGGTGTCCCTCGCACCTAGGCAGGAGTCCTGACGGCGCTGAACAAACACGTGTCTGGAAGGGCCCTCCCCGTCGTAACTCGAGAATATACCCCAGGTTCCGGCCGCAACTCGAGAAAAACCATGAGATTTCCCCCTTGCCGCGAGTTGAGGCCCGATTCCCCTGCACTGAATGCAGAGCAATTCCGTGTTCCACATCAAACGTGAAAGGAGCCTTGATTTCCTTGATGGCACTCCAGAGAATTCCCAAGATCACTGTCTCAAGTCTAGAGGGATCCTGAGGTCACTGGAGCAAGACGAAAGGGCTCCGTGGACCCCAAATCAACTCGAGATGAGAGCTTAGTCCCTGGCTTCGACTCAAGAGGAATACCAACTTTTCACAAGCACCTCAAGAGGAGGCTTCTCTCAGCTACAGGTATGTGAGAGGGACCCTGAGTTTGTGGCCTCAAGTGGAATGGACACCGAGATGCTCTGACTCGAAGTAAGGCCGGATATCCCAACAGTGAATTGAATGCAGGCTCGTCTTGCATCTCCCAAGAGGAAGAGATGTCTGAATCCCCTGTGGAGACCACAGAGAAAGACCTAGTCCTCCGCCTCATCGCGACCGGAGGCCTCACATCCTTTGAAAACTCGAGAGGTCTGCGGAGATCAATGCTTCCAAAGGAGACGATGCCTGACTCCTCTGGAAAATGGATAGGAGTCCCAGGATCCCTGTGGCACGTGGAAAGGGACCCTGGGTCTCCCGCCTCACGTGGAGACGCGTCCCAATTGCCATGCCAAGACTCGAGGAGAATCCCGAGGTGTCCCTCGCCCCTAGGTAGGAGTCCTTACGTCGCTGAACAAACACGTGTCTGGAAGGGCCCTCCCCATCGTAACTCGAGAATATACCCCAGGTTCCGGCCGCAACTCGAGAAAAACCATGAGATTTCCCCCTCGCCGCGAGTTGAGGCCCGATTCCCCTGCACTGCGTGCAGAGCAATTCCGTGTTCCACATCAAACGTGAAAGGAGCCTTGATATCCTTGATGGCACTCCAGAGAAAACCCAAGATCACTGTCTCAAGTCTAGAGGGATCCTGAAGTCACTGGACCAACAGGAAAGGGCTTCGTGGACCCCAAATCAACTCGAGATGAGAGCTTAGATCCTGGCTTAGACTCAAGAGGAATACCAACTTTCCACAAGGACCTCAAGAGGAGGTTTCTCTCAGCTAAACGTATATTTGAAGGACCCTGATTTTGTGGCCTCAAGTGGAATGGACACCGAGATGCTCTGACTCGAAGTAAGGCCGGATATCTCTGCAGTGAATTGAATGCAGGCACGTCTTGCATCTCCCAAGACGAAGGGATGTCTGCATCCCCTTTGGAGACCACAGAGAAAGACCTAATTCTCCGCCTCATAGCGACCGGGGGCCTCACATCCTTTGAAAATTCGAGAGGACCGCGGAGATCAATGCTTCCTAAGGAGACGATGCCTGACTCCTCTTGAAAATGGATAGGAGTCCCAGGATCCCTGTGGCACGTGGAAAGGGACCCTGGGTCTCCCGCCTCACGTGGAGACGCTTCCCCATTGCCATGCCAAGACTCGAGGAGAATCCCGAGGTGTCCCTCGCACCTAGGCAGGAGTCCTGACGTCGCTGAACAAACACGTGTCTGGAAGGGCCCTCCCCGTCGTAACTCGAGAATATACCCCAGGTTCCGGCCGCAACTCGAGAAAAACCATGAAACTTCCCCCTCGCCGCGAGATGAGGCCCGATTCCCCTGCACTGCATGCAGAGCAATTCCGTGTTCCACATCAAACGTGAAAGGAGCCTTGATTTCCTTGATGGCACTCCAAAGAAAACCCAAGATCACTGTCTCAAGTCGAGAGGGATCCTGAGGTCACTGGAGCAACACGAAAGTGCTCCGTGGACCCCAAATCAACTCGAGATGAGAGCTTAGACCCTGGCTTTGACTCATGAGGAATACCCACTTTTCACAAGCACCTCAAGAGGAGGCTTCTCTCAGCTACAGGTATGTGAGAGGGACCCTGAGTTTGTGGCCTCAAGTGGAATGGACACCGAGATGCTCTGACTCGAAGTAAGGCCGGATATCCCTGCAGTGAATTGAATGCAGGCTCGTCTTGCATCTCCCAAGACGAAGGGATGTCTGAATTCCCTGTGGAGACCACAGAGAAAGACCGAGTTGTCCGCCTCAACGCGACCGGAGGCCTCACATCCTTTGAAAACTCGAGAGGTCCGCGGAGATCAATGCTTTCAAAGGAGACGATGCCTGACTCCTCTTGAAAATGGATAGGAGTCCCCGGATCCCTGTGGCACGTGGAAAGGGACCCTGGGTCTCCGGCCTCACGTGGAGACGCGTCCAAATTGCCATGCCAAGACTCGTGGAGAATCCCGAGGTGTCCCTCGCACCTAGGCAGGAGTCCTGACGGCGCTGAACAAACACGTGTCTGGAAGGGCCCTCCCCGTCGTAACTCGAGAATATACCCCAGGTTCCGGCCGCAACTCGAGAAAAACCATGAGATTTCCCCCTTGCCGCGAGTTGAGGCCCAATTCCCCTGCACTGAATGCAGAGCAATTCCGTGTTCCACATCAAACGTGAAAGGAGCCTTGATTTCCTTGATGGCACTCCAGAGAATTCCCAAGATCACTGTCTCAAGTCTAGAGGGATCCTGAGGTCACTGGATCAACACGAAAGGGCTCCGTGGACCCCAAATCAACTCGAGATGAGAGCATAGTCCCTGGCGTCGACTCAAGAGGAATACCAACTTTTCACAAGCACCTCAAGAGGAGGCTTCTCTCAGCTACAGGTATGTGAGAGGGACCCTGAGTTTGTGGCCTCAAGTGGAATGGACACCGAGATGCTCTGACTCGAAGTAAGGCCGGATATCCCAACAGTGAATTGAATGCAGGCTCGTCTTGCATCTCCCAAGAGGAAGAGATGTCTGAATCCCCTGTGGAGACCACAGAGAAAGACCTAGTGCTCCGCCTCATCGCGACCGGAGGCCTCACATCCTTTGAAAACTCGAGAGGTCTGCGGAGATCAATGCTTCCAAAGGAGACGATGCCAGAATCTTCTTGAAAATGGATAGGAGGCCCAGGATCCCTGTGGCACGTGGAAAGGGACCCTGGGTCTCCCGCCTCACGTGGAGACGCGTCCCAATTGCCATGCCAAGACTCGAGGAGAATCCCGAGGTGTCCCTCGCCCCTAGGTAGGAGTCCTTACGTCGCTGAACAAACACGTGTCTGGAAGGGCCCTCCCCATCGTAACTCGAGAATATACCCCAGGTTCCGGCCGCAACTCGAGAAAAAACAGGAGATTTCCCCCTCGCCGCGAGTTGAGGCCCGATTCCCCTGCACTGCGTGCAGAGCAATTCCGTGTTCCACATCAAACGTGAAAGGAGCCTTGATATCCTTGATGGCACTCCAGAGAAAACCCAAGATCACTGTCTCAAGTCTAGAGGGATCCTGAAGTCACTGGACCAACAGGAAAGGGCTTCGTGGACCCCAAATCAACTCGAGATGAGAGCTTAGATCCTGGCTTAGACTCAAGAGGAATACCAACTTTCCACAAGGACCTCAAGAGGAGGTTTCTCTCAGCTAAACGTATATTTGAAGGACCCTGATTTTGTGGCCTCAAGTGGAATGGACACCGAGATGCTCTGACTCGAAGTAAGGCCGGATATCTCTGCAGTGAATTGAATGCAGGCACGTCTTGCATCTCCCAAGACGAAGGGATGTCTGCATCCCCTTTGGAGACCACAGAGAAAGACCTAATTCTCCGCCTCATAGCGACCGGGGGCCTCACATCCTTTGAAAATTCGAGAGGACCGCGGATATCAATGCTTCCTAAGGAGACGATGCCTGACTCCTCTTGAAAATGGATAGGAGTCCCAGGATCCCTGTGGCACGTGGAAAGGGATCCTGGGTCTCCCGCCTCACGTGGAGACGCTTCCCCATTGCCATGCCAAGACTCGAGGAGAATCCCGAGGTGTCCCTCGCACCTAGGCAGGAGTCCTGACGGCGCTGAACAAACACGTGTCTGGAAGGGCCCTCCCCGTCGTAACTCGAGAATATACCCCAGGTTCCGGCCGCAACTCGAGAAAAACCATGAGATTTCCCCCTTGCCGCGAGTTGAGGCCCGATTCCCCTGCACTGAATGCAGAGCAATTCCGTGTTCCACATCAAACGTGAAAGGAGCCTTGATTTCCTTGATGGCACTCCAGAGAATTCCCAAGATCACTTTCTCAAGTCTAGAGGGATCCTGAGGTCACTGGATCAACACGAAAGGGCTCCGTGGACCCCAAATCAACTCGAGATGAGAGCTTAGTCCCTGGCGTCGACTCAAGAGGAATACCAACTTTTCACAAGCACCTCAAGAGGAGGCTTCTCTCAGCTACAGGTATGTGAGAGGGACCCTGAGTTTGTGGCCTCAAGTGGAATGGACACCGAGATGCTCTGACTCGAAGTAAGGCCGGATATCCCAACAGTGAATTGAATGCAGGCTCGTCTTGCATCTCCCAAGAGGAAGAGATGTCTGAATCCCCTGTGGAGACCACAGAGAAAGACCTAGTGCTCCGCCTCATCGCGACCGGAGGCCTCACATCCTTTGAAAACTCGAGAGGTCTGCGGAGATCAATGCTTCCAAAGGAGACGATGCCAGAATCTTCTTGAAAATGGATAGGAGGCCCAGGATCCCTGTGGCACGTGGAAAGGGACCCTGGGTCTCCCGCCTCACGTGGAGACGCGTCCCAATTGCCATGCCAAGACTCGAGGAGAATCCCGAGGTGTCCCTCGCCCCTAGGTAGGAGTCCTTACGTCTCTGAACAAACACGTGTCTGGCAGGGCCCTCCCCATCGTAACTCGAGAATATACCCCAGGTTCCGGCCGCAACTCGAGAAAAAACAGGAGATTTCCCCCTCGCCACGAGTTGAGGCCCGATTCCCCTGCACTGCGTGCAGAGCAATTCCGTGTTCCACATCAAACGTGAAAGGAGCCTTGATTTCCTTGATGGCACTCCAGAGAATTCCCAAGATCACTGTCTCAAGTCTAGAGGGATCCTGAGGTCACTGGAGCAAGACGAAAGGGCTCTGTGGACCCCAAATCAACTCGAGATGAGAGCTTAGTCCCTGGCTTCGACTCAAGAGGAATACCAACTTTTCACAAGCACCTCAAGAGGAGGCTTCTCTCAGCTACAGGTATGTGAGAGGGACCCTGAGTTTGTGGCCTCAAGTGGAATGGACACCGAGATGCTCTGACTCGAAGTAAGGCCGGATATCCCAACAGTGAATTGAATGCAGGCTCGTCTTGCATCTCCCAAGAGGAAGAGATGTCTGAATCCCCTGTGGAGACCACAGAGAAAGACCTAGTCCTCCGCCTCATCGCGACCGGAGGCCTCACATCCTTTGAAAACTCGAGAGGTCTGCGGAGATCAATGCTTCCAAAGGAGACGATGCCAGAATCTTCTTGAAAATGGATAGGAGGCCCAGGATCCCTGTGGCACGTGGAAAGGGACACTGGGTCTCCCGCCTCACGTGGAGACGCGTCCCAATTGCCATGCCAAGACTCGAGGAGAATCCCGAGGTGTCCCTCGCCCCTAGGTAGGAGTCCTTACGTCGCTGAACAAACACGTGTCTGGAAGGGCCCTCCCCATCGTAACTCGAGAATATACCCCAGGTTCCGGCCGCAACTCGAGAAAAACCATGAGATTTCCCCCTCGCCGCGAGTTGAGGCCCGATTCCCCTGCACTGCGTGCAGAGCAATTCCGTGTTCCACATCAAACGTGAAAGGAGCCTTGATATCCTTGATGGCACTCCAGAGAAAACCCAAGATCACTGTCTCAAGTCTAGAGGGATCCTGAAGTCACTGGACCAACAGGAAAGGGCTTCGTGGACCCCAAATCAACTCGAGATGAGAGCTTAGATCCTGGCTTAGACTCAAGAGGAATACCAACTTTCCACAAGGACCTCAAGAGGAGGTTTCTCTCAGCTAAACGTATATTTGAAGGACCCTGATTTTGTGGCCTCAAGTGGAATGGACACCGAGATGCTCTGACTCGAAGTAAGGCCGGATATCTCTGCAGTGAATTGAATGCAGGCACGTCTTGCATCTCCCAAGACGAAGGGATGTCTGCATCCCCTTTGGAGACCACAGAGAAAGACCTAATTCTCCGCCTCATAGCGACCGGGGGCCTCACATCCTTTGAAAATTCGAGAGGACCGCGGAGATCAATGCTTCCTAAGGAGACGATGCCTGACTCCTCTTGAAAATGGATAGGAGTCCCAGGATCCCTGTGGCACGTGGAAAGGGACCCTGGGTCTCCCGCCTCACGTGGAGACGCTTCCCCATTGCCATGCCAAGACTCGAGGAGAATCCCGAGGTGTCCCTCGCACCTAGGCAGGAGTCCTGACGTCGCTGAACAAACACGTGTCTGGAAGGGCCCTCCCCGTCGTAACTCGAGAATATACCCCAGGTTCCGGCCGCAACTCGAGAAAAACCATGAAACTTCCCCCTCGCCGCGAGATGAGGCCCGATTCCCCTGCACTGCATGCAGAGCAATTCCGTGTTCCACATCAAACGTGAAAGGAGCCTTGATTTCCTTGATGGCACTCCAAAGAAAACCCAAGATCACTGTCTCAAGTCGAGAGGGATCCTGAGGTCACTGGAGCAACACGAAAGTGCTCCGTGGACCCCAAATCAACTCGAGATGAGAGCTTAGACCCTGGCTTTGACTCATGAGGAATACCCACTTTTCACAAGCACCTCAAGAGGAGGCTTCTCTCAGCTACAGGTATGTGAGAGGGACCCTGAGTTTGTGGCCTCAAGTGGAATGGACACCGAGATGCTCTGACTCGAAGTATGGCCGGATATCCCTGCAGTGAATTGAATGCAGGCTCGTCTTGCATCTCCCAAGACGAAGGGATGTCTGAATCCCCTGTGGAGACCACAGAGAAAGACCGAGTTGTCCGCCTCAACGCGACCGGAGGCCTCACATCCTTTGAAAACTCGAGAGGTCCGCGGAGATCAATGCTTTCAAAGGAGACGATGCCTGACTCCTCTTGAAAATGGATAGGAGTCCCCGGATCCCTGTGGCACGTGGAAAGGGACCCTGGGTCTCCGGCCTCACGTGGAGACGCGTCCAAATTGCCATGCCAAGACTCGTGGAGAATCCCGAGGTGTCCCTCGCACCTAGGCAGGAGTCCTGACGGCGCTGAACAAACACGTGTCTGGAAGGGCCCTCCCCGTCGTAACTCGAGAATATACCCCAGGTTCCGGCCGCAACTCGAGAAAAACCATGAGATTTCCCCCTTGCCGCGAGTTGAGGCCCAATTCCCCTGCACTGAATGCAGAGCAATTCCGTGTTCCACATCAAACGTGAAAGGAGCCTTGATTTCCTTGATGGCACTCCAGAGAATTCCCAAGATCACTGTCTCAAGTCTAGAGGGATCCTGAGGTCACTGGATCAACACGAAAGGGCTCCGTGGACCCCAAATCAACTCGAGATGAGAGCATAGTCCCTGGCGTCGACTCAAGAGGAATACCAACTTTTCACAAGCACCTCAAGAGGAGGCTTCTCTCAGCTACAGGTATGTGAGAGGGACCCTGAGTTTGTGGCCTCAAGTGGAATGGACACCGAGATGCTCTGACTCGAAGTAAGGCCGGATATCCCAACAGTGAATTGAATGCAGGCTCGTCTTGCATCTCCCAAGAGGAAGAGATGTCTGAATCCCCTGTGGAGACCACAGAGAAAGACCTAGTGCTCCGCCTCATCGCGACCGGAGGCCTCACATCCTTTGAAAACTCGAGAGGTCTGCGGAGATCAATGCTTCCAAAGGAGACGATGCCAGAATCTTCTTGAAAATGGATAGGAGGCCCAGGATCCCTGTGGCACGTGGAAAGGGACCCTGGGTCTCCCGCCTCACGTGGAGACGCGTCCCAATTGCCATGCCAAGACTCGAGGAGAATCCCGAGGTGTCCCTCGCCCCTAGGTAGGAGTCCTTACGTCGCTGAACAAACACGTGTCTGGAAGGGCCCTCCCCATCGTAACTCGAGAATATACCCCAGGTTCCGGCCGCAACTCGAGAAAAAACAGGAGATTTCCCCCTCGCCGCGAGTTGAGGCCCGATTCCCCTGCACTGCGTGCAGAGCAATTCCGTGTTCCACATCAAACGTGAAAGGAGCCTTGATATCCTTGATGGCACTCCAGAGAAAACCCAAGATCACTGTCTCAAGTCTAGAGGGATCCTGAAGTCACTGGACCAACAGGAAAGGGCTTCGTGGACCCCAAATCAACTCGAGATGAGAGCTTAGATCCTGGCTTAGACTCAAGAGGAATACCAACTTTCCACAAGGACCTCAAGAGGAGGTTTCTCTCAGCTAAACGTATATTTGAAGGACCCTGATTTTGTGGCCTCAAGTGGAATGGACACCGAGATGCTCTGACTCGAAGTAAGGCCGGATATCTCTGCAGTGAATTGAATGCAGGCACGTCTTGCATCTCCCAAGACGAAGGGATGTCTGCATCCCCTTTGGAGACCACAGAGAAAGACCTAATTCTCCGCCTCATAGCGACCGGGGGCCTCACATCCTTTGAAAATTCGAGAGGACCGCGGATATCAATGCTTCCTAAGGAGACGATGCCTGACTCCTCTTGAAAATGGATAGGAGTCCCAGGATCCCTGTGGCACGTGGAAAGGGATCCTGGGTCTCCCGCCTCACGTGGAGACGCTTCCCCATTGCCATGCCAAGACTCGAGGAGAATCCCGAGGTGTCCCTCGCACCTAGGCAGGAGTCCTGACGGCGCTGAACAAACACGTGTCTGGAAGGGCCCTCCCCGTCGTAACTCGAGAATATACCCCAGGTTCCGGCCGCAACTCGAGAAAAACCATGAGATTTCCCCCTTGCCGCGAGTTGAGGCCCGATTCCCCTGCACTGAATGCAGAGCAATTCCGTGTTCCACATCAAACGTGAAAGGAGCCTTGATTTCCTTGATGGCACTCCAGAGAATTCCCAAGATCACTGTCTCAAGTCTAGAGGGATCCTGAGGTCACTGGATCAACACGAAAGGGCTCCGTGGACCCCAAATCAACTCGAGATGAGAGCTTAGTCCCTGGCGTCGACTCAAGAGGAATACCAACTTTTCACAAGCACCTCAAGAGGAGGCTTCTCTCAGCTACAGGTATGTGAGAGGGACCCTGAGTTTGTGGCCTCAAGTGGAATGGACACCGAGATGCTCTGACTCGAAGTAAGGCCGGATATCCCAACAGTGAATTGAATGCAGGCTCGTCTTGCATCTCCCAAGAGGAAGAGATGTCTGAATCCCCTGTGGAGACCACAGAGAAAGACCTAGTGCTCCGCCTCATCGCGACCGGAGGCCTCACATCCTTTGAAAACTCGAGAGGTCTGCGGAGATCAATGCTTCCAAAGGAGACGATGCCAGAATCTTCTTGAAAATGGATAGGAGGCCCAGGATCCCTGTGGCACGTGGAAAGGGACCCTGGGTCTCCCGCCTCACGTGGAGACGCGTCCCAATTGCCATGCCAAGACTCGAGGAGAATCCCGAGGTGTCCCTCGCCCCTAGGTAGGAGTCCTTACGTCTCTGAACAAACACGTGTCTGGCAGGGCCCTCCCCATCGTAACTCGAGAATATACCCCAGGTTCCGGCCGCAACTCGAGAAAAAACAGGAGATTTCCCCCTCGCCACGAGTTGAGGCCCGATTCCCCTGCACTGCGTGCAGAGCAATTCCGTGTTCCACATCAAACGTGAAAGGAGCCTTGATATCC
The DNA here is from genome assembly GCF_033118175.1 of Dama dama. Lineage (NCBI taxonomy): Eukaryota > Metazoa > Chordata > Mammalia > Artiodactyla > Cervidae > Dama > Dama dama. The sequence goes on along the minus strand of NC_083697.1, from coordinate 3,380,910 downwards.
TTGATGGCACTCCAGAGAAAACCCAAGATCACTGTCTCAAGTCTAGAGGGATCCTGAAGTCACTGGACCAACAGGAAAGGGCTTCGTGGACCCCAAATCAACTCGAGATGAGAGCTTAGACCCTGGCTTAGACTGAAGAGGAATACCAACTTTCCACAAGGCCCTCAAGAGGAGGTTTCTCTCAGCTACACGTATATTTGAGGGACCCTGATTTTGTGGCCTCAAGTGGAATGGACACCGAGATGCTCTGACTCGAAGTAAGGCCGGATATCCCTGCAGTGAATTGAATGCAGGCTCGTCTTGCATCTCCCAAGACGAAGGGATGTCTGAATCCCCTTTGGAGACCACAGAGAAAGACCTAGTTCTCCGCCTCATAGCGACCGGGGGCCTCACATCCTTTGAAAATTCGAGAGGACCGCGGAGATCAATGCTTCCAAAGGAGACGTTGCCTGACTCCTCTTGAAAATGGATAGGAGTCCCAGGATCCCTGTGGCACGTGGAAAGGGACACTGGGTCTCCCGCCTCACGTGGAGACGCTTCCCCATTGCCATGCCAAGACTCGAGGAGAATCCCGAGGTGTCCCTCGCACCTAGGCAGGAGTCCTGACGTCGCTGAACAAACACGTGTCTGGAAGGGCCCTCCCCGTCGTAACTCGAGAATATACCGCAGGTTCCGGCCGCAACTCGAGAAAAACCATGAGACTTCCCCCTCGCCGCGAGATGAGGCCCGATTCCCCTGCACTGCATGCAGAGCAATTCCGTGTTCCACATCAAACGTGAAAGGAGCCTTGATTTCCTTGATGGCACTCCAAAGAAAACCCAAGATCACTGTCTCAAGTCGAGAGGGATCCTGAGGTCACTGGAGCAACACGAAAGTGCTCCGTGGACCCCAAATCAACTCGAGATGAGAGCTTAGACCCTGGCTTTGACTCAAGAGGAATACCCACTTTTCACAAGTACCTCAAGAGGAGGCTTCTCTCAGCTACAGGTATGTGAGAGGGACCCTGAGTTTGTGGCCTCAAGTGGAATGGACACCGAGATGCTCTGACTCGAAGTAAGGCCGGATATCCCTGCAGTGAATTGAATGCAGGCTCGTCTTGCATCTCCCAAGACGAAGGGTTGTCTGAATCCCCTGTGGAGACCACAGAGAAAGACCTAGTTCTCCGCCTCATAGCGACCGGGGGCCTCACATCCTTTGAAATTTCGAGAGGTCCGCGGAGATCAATGCTTCCAAAGGAGACGATGCCTGACTCCTCTTGAAAATGGATAGGAGTCCCCGGATCCCTGTGGCACGTGGAAAGGGACACTGGGTCTCCCGCCTCACGTCAAGACGCGTCCAAATTGCCATGCCAAGACTCGTGGAGAATCCCGAGGTGTCCCTCGCACCTAGGCAGGAGTCCTGACGTCGCTGAACAAACACGTGTCTGGGAGGGCCCTCCCCGTCGTAACTCGAGAATATACCCCAGGTTCCGGCCGCAACTCGAGAAAAACCATGAGATTTCCCCCTTGCCGCGAGTTGAGGCCCGATTCCCCTGCACTGAATGCAGAGCAATTCCGTGTTCCACATCAAACGTGAAAGGAGCCTTGATTTCCTTGATGGCACTCCAGAGAATTCCCAAGATCACTGTCTCAAGTCTAGAGGGATCCTGAGGTCACTGGAGCAACACGAAAGGGCTCCGTGGACCCCAAATCAACTCGAGATGAGAGCTTAGTCCCTGGCTTCGACTCAAGAGGAATACCAACTTTTCACAAGCACCTCAAGAGGAGGCTTCTCTCAGCTACAGGTATGTGAGAGGGACCCTGAGTTTGTGGCCTCAAGTGGAATGGACACCGAGATGCTCTGACTCGAAGTAAGGCCGGATATCCCAACAGTGAATTGAATGCAGACTCGTCTTGCATCTCCCAAGAGGAAGAGATGTCTGAATCCCCTGTGGAGACCACAGAGAAAGACCTAGTCCTCCGCCTCATCGCGACCGGAGGCCTCACATCCTTTGAAAACTCGAGAGGTCTGCGGAGATCAATGCTTCCAAAAGAGACGATGCCAGAATCTTCTTGAAAATGGATAGGAGTCCCAGGATCCCTGTGGCACGTGGAAAGGGACCCTGGGTCTCCCGCCTCACGTGGAGACGCGTCCCAATTGCTATGCCAAGACTCGAGGAGAATCCCGAGGTGTCCCTCGCCCCTAGGTAGGAGTCCTGACGTCGCTGAACAAACACGTGTCTGGAAGGGCCCTCCCCATCGTAACTCGAGAATATACCCCAGGTTCCGGCCGCAACTCGAGAAAAACCATGAAATTTCCCCCTCGCTGCGAGTTGAGGCCCGATTCCCCTGGACTGCATGCAGAGCAATTCCGTGTTCCACATCAAACGTGAAAGGAGCCTTGATTTCCTTGATGGCACTCCAGAGAAAACCCAAGATCACTGTCTCAAGTCTAGAGGGATCCTGAAGTCACTGGACCAACAGGAAAGGGCTTCGTGGACCCCAAATCAACTCGAGATGAGAGCTTAGACCCTGGCTTAGACTCAAGAGGAATACCAACTTTCCACAAGGCCCTCAAGAGGAGGTTTCTCTCAGCTACAGGTATATTTGAGGGACCCTGATTTTGTGGCCTCAAGTGGAATGGACACCGAGATGCTCTGACTCGAAGTAAGGCCGGATATCCCTGCAGTGAATTGAATGCAGGCTCGTCTTGCATCTCCCAAGACGAAGGGATGTCTGAATCCCCTTTGGAAACCACAGAGAAAGACCTAATTCTCCGCCTCATAGCGACCGGGGGCCTCACATCCTTTGAAAATTCGAGAGGACCGCGGAGATCAATGCTTCCAAAGGAGACGATGCCTGACTCCTCTTGAAAATGGATAGGAGTCCCAGGATCCCTGTGGCACGTGGAAAGGGACCCTGGGTCTCCCGCCTCACGTGGAGACGCTTCCCCATTGCCATGCCAAGACTCGAGGAGAATCCCGAGGTGTCCCTCGCACCTAGGCAGGAGTCCTGACGTCGCTGAACAAACACGTGTCTGGAAGGGCCCTCCCCGTCGTAACTCGAGAATATACACCAGGTCCGGCCGCAACTCGAGAAAAACCATGAGATTTCCCCCTTGCCGCGAGTTGAGGTCCGATTCCCCTGCACTGAATGCAGAGCAATTCCGTGTTCCACATCAAACGTGAAAGGAGCCTTGATTTCTTGATGGCACTCCAGAGAAAACCCAAGATCACTGTCTCAAGTCTAGAGGGATCCTGAGGTCACTGGAGCAACACGAAAGAGCTCCGTGGACCCCAAATCAACTCGAGATGAGAGCTTAGTCCCTGGCTTCGACTCAAGAGGAATACCAACTTTCCACAAGCACCTCAAGAGGAGGCTTCTCTCAGCAACAGGTATGTGAGAGGGACCCTGAGTTTTTGGCCTCAAGTGGAATGGACACCGAGATGCTCTGACTCAAAGTAAGGCCGGATATCCCTGCAGTGAATTGAATGCAGGCTCGTCTTGCATCTCCCAAGACGAAGGGATGTCTGAATCCCCTGTGGAGACCACAGAGAAAGACCTAGTCCTCTGCCTCAACGCGACCGGAGGCCTCACATCCTTTGAAAATTCGAGAGGTCTGGGGAGATCAATGCTTCCAAAGGAGACGATGCCTCACTCCTCTTGAAAATGGATAGGAGTCCCAGGATCCCTGTGGCACGTGGAAAGGGACACTGGGTCTCCCGCCTCACGTGGAGACGCGTCCCAATTGCCATGCCGAGACTCGAGGAGAATCCCGAGGTGTCCCTCGCATCTAGGCAGTAGTCCTGACGTCGCTGAACAAACACGTGTCTGGAAGGGCCCTCCCCGTCGTAACTCGAGAATATACCCCAGGTTCCGTCCGCAACTCGAGAAAAACCATGAGACTTCCCCCTCGCCGCGAGATGAGGCCCGATTCCCCTGCACTGCGTCCAGAGCAATTCTGTGTTCCACATCAAACGTGAAAGGAGCCTTGATTTCCTTGATGACACTCCAGAGAAAACCCAAGAACACTGTCTCAAGTCTAGAGGGATAATCAGGTCACTGGAACAACACGAAAGGGCTCCGTGGACCCCAAATCAACTCGAGATGAGAGCTTAGTCCCTGGCTTCGACTCAAGAGGAATACCAACTTTCCACAAGCACCTGAAGAGGAGGCTTCTCTCAGCTATGGGTATGTGAGAGGGACACTGAGTTTGTGGCCTCAAGTGGAATGGACACCGAGATGCTCTGACTCGAAGTAAGGCCGGATATCCCTGCAGTGAATTGAATGCAGGCTCGTCTTGCATCTCCCAAGACGAAGGGATGTCTGAATCCCCTGTGGAGACCACAGAGAAAGACCTAGTCCTCCGCCTCAACGCGACCGGAGGCGTCACATCCTTTGAAAACTCGAGAGGTCCACGGAGATCAATGCTTCCAAAGGAGACGATGCCTGACTCCTCTTGAAAATGGATAGGAGTCCCAGGATCCCTGTGGCACGTGGAAAGGGACCCTGGGTCTCCCGCCTCACGTGGAGACGCGTCCCAATTGCCATGCCAAGACTCGAGGAGAATCCCGAGGTGTCCCTTGCACCTAGGCAGGAGTCCTGACGTCGCTGAACAAACACGTGTCTGGAAGGGCCCTCCCCGTCGTAACTCGAGAATATACCCCAGGTTCCGGCCGCAACTCGAGAAAAACCATGAGACTTCCCCCTCGCCGCTGGATGAGGCCCGATTCCCCTGCACTGCGTGCAGAGCAATTCCGTGTTCCACATCAAACGTGAAAGGAGCCTTGATTTCCTTGATGGCACTCCAGAGAAAACCCAAGATCACTGTCTCAAGTCTAGAGGGATCCTGAGGTCACTGGAGCAACACGAAAGGGCTCCGTGGACACCAAATCAACTCGAGATGAGAGCTGAGTCCCTGGCTTCGTCTCAAGAGGAATACCAACTTTCCACAAGCACCTCAAGAGGAGGCTACTCTCAGCTAATGGTATGTGAGAAGGACCCTGAGTTTGTCGCCTCAAGTGGAATGGACACCGAGATGCTCTGACTCGAAGTAAGGCCAGATATCCCTGCAGTGATTTGAATGCAGGCTCGTCTTGCATCTCCCAAGACGAAGGGTTGTCTGAATCCCCTGTGGAGACCACAGAGAAAGACCTAGTCCTCCACCTCAACGCAACCGGAGGCCTCATATCCTTTGAAAACTCGAGAGGACCACGGAGATAAATACTTCCGAAGGAGACGATGCCTGAAGCCTCTTAAAAATGGATAGGAGTCCCAGGATTCCTGTGGCACGTGGAAAGGGACACTGGGTCTCCCGCCTCACGTGGAGACGCGTCCCCATTGCCATGCCAAGACTCGAGGAGCATCCCGAGGTGTCCCTAGCACCTAGGCAGGTTTCCTGACGTCGCTGAACAAACACGTGTCTGGAAGGGCCCTCCTCGTCGTAACTCGAGAATATACCCCAGGTTCCGGCCGCAACTCGAGAAAAACCATGAGACTTCCCCCTCGCCGCTGGATGAGGCCTGATTCCCCTGCACTGCGTGGAGAGCAATTCCGAGTTCCACATCAAACGTGAAAGGAGCCTTGATTTCCTTGATGGCACTCCAGAGAAAACCCAAGATCACTGTCTCAAGTCTAGAGGGATCCTGAGGTCATTGGAGGAACACGAAAGTTCTCCGTGGACCCCAAATCAACTCGAGATGAGAGCTTAGTCCCTGGCTTCGACTCAAGAGGAATATCAACTTTCCACAAGCACCTCAAGAGGAGGCTTCTCTCAGCTACAGGTATGTGAGAGGGACCCTGAGTTTGTGGCATCAAGTGAAATGGACACCGAAATGCTCTGACTCGAAGTAAGGCCGGATATCCCTGTAGTGAATTGAATGCAGTCTCGTCTTGCATCTCCAAAGACGAAGGGATGTCTGAATCCGCTATGGAGACCACAGAGAAAGACCTAGTCCTCCGCCTCATCGCGACCGGAGGCCTCACATCCTTTGAAAACTCGAGACGTCCGCGGAGATCAATGCTTCCAAAGGAGACGACTCCTGACTCCTCTTGAAAATGGATAGGAATCCCAGGATCCTTGTGGCACGTGGAAAGGGACACTGGGACTCCCGCCTCACGTGGGGACGCGTCCAAATTGCCATGCCAATACTCGAGGAGAATCCCGAGGTGTCCCTCGCACCTAGGCAGGAGTCCTCACGTCGCTGAACAAACCTGTGTCTGGAAGGGCCCTCCCCGTCCTAACTCGAGAATATACCCCAGGTTCCGGCTGCAACTCGAGAAAAACCATGAGACTTCCCCCTCGCCCCTGGATGAGGCCCGATTCCCCTGCACTGCGTGCAGAGCAATTCCGTGTTCCACATCAAACGTGAAAGGAGCCTTGATTTCCTTGATGGCACTCCAGAGAAAACCCAAGATCACTGTCTCAAGTCTAGAGGGATCCTGAGGTCACTGTAGCAACACGAAAGGGCTATGTGGACCCCAAATCAACTCGAGATGAGAGATTAGTCCCTGGCTTCAACTCAAGAGGAATACGAACTTTCCACACGCACCACAGGAGGAGGCTTCTCTCAGCTACAGGTATTTTAGAGGGACCCTGAGTTTGTGGCCTCAAGTGGAATGGACACCAAGATGCTCTGACTCGAATTAAGGCCGGATATCCCTGCAGTGAATTGAATGCAGGCTCGTCTTGCATCTCCCAAGACGAAGGGATGTCTGAATCCCCTGTGGAGACCACAGAGAAAGACCTAGTCCTCCGCCTCATCGTGACCGGAGGCCTCACATCCGTTGAAAACTCGAGAGGTCTGCAGAGATCAATGCTTCCAAAGGTGACGATGCCTGACTCCACTTGAAAATGGATAGGAGTCCCAGGATCACTGTGGCACGTGGAAAGGGACACTAGGTCTCCCGCCTCACGTGGAGACGCGTCCCAATTGCCATGCCAAGACTCGAGGAGAATCCCGAGGTGTCCCTCGCACCTAGGCAGGAGTCCTGACGTCGCTGAACAAACACGTGTCTGGAAGGGCTCTCCCCGTCCTAACTCGAGAATATACCCCAGGTTCCGGCTGCAACTCGAGAAAAACCATGAGACTTCCCCCTCGCCCCTGGATGAGGCCCGATTCCCCTGCACTGCGTGCAGAGCAATTCCGTGTTCCACATCAAACGTGAAAGGAGCCTTGATTTCCTTGATGGCACTCCAGAGAAAACCCAAGATCACTGTCTCAAGTCTAGAGGGATCCTGAGGTCACTGGAGCAACACGAAAGGGCTCCGTGGACACCAAATCAACTCGAGATGAGAGCTTAGTCCCTGGCTTCGACTCAAGAGGAATACCAACTTTCCACAAGCACCTCAAGAGGAGGCTACTCTCAGCTAATGGTATGTGAGAGGGACCCTGAGTTTGTCGCCTCAAGTGGAATGGACACCGAGATGCTCTGACTCGAAGTAAGGCCAGATATCCCTGCAGTGATTTGAATGCAGGCTCGTCTTGCATCTCCCAAGACGAAGGGTTGTCTGAATCCCCTGTGGAGACCACAGAGAAAGACCTAGTCCTCCACCTCAACGCAACCGGAGGCCTCATATCCTTTGAAAACTCGAGAGGACCACGGAGATAAATACTTCCGAAGGAGACGATGCCTGAAGCCTCTTAAAAATGGATAGGAGTCCCAGGATCCCTGTGGCACGTGGAAAGGGATCCTGGGTCTCCCGCCTCACGTGGAGACGCGTCCCCATTGCCATGCCAAGACTCGAGGAGCATCCCGAGGTGTCCCTCGCACCTAGGCAGGTTTCCTGACGTCGCTGAACAAACACGTGTCTGGAAGGGCCCTCCTCGTCGTAACTCGAGAATATACCCCAGGTTCCAGCCGCAACTCGAGAAAAACCATGAGACTTCCCCCTCGCCGCTGGATGAGGCCTGATTCCCCTGCACTGCGTGGAGAGCAATTCCGAGTTCCACATCAAACGTGAAAGGAGCCTTGATTTCCTTGATGGCACTCCAGAGAAAACCCAAGATCACTGTCTCAAGTCTAGAGGGATCCTGAGGTCATTGGAGGAACACGAAAGTTCTCCGTGGACCCCAAATCAACTCGAGATGAGAGCTTAGTCCCTGGCTTCGACTCAAGAGGAATACCAACTTTCCACAAGCACCTCAAGAGGAGGCTTCTCTCAGCTACAGGTATGTGAGAGGGACCCTGAGTTTGTGGCATCAAGTGAAATGGACACCGAAATGCTCTGACTCCAAGTAAGGCCGGATATCCCTGTAGTGAATTGAATGCAGACTCGTCTTGCATCTCCAAAGACGAAGGGATGTCTGAATCCGCTATGGAGACCACAGAGAAAGACCTAGTCCTCCGCCTCATCGCGACCGGAGGCCTCACATCCTTTGAAAACTCGAGACGTCCGCGGAGATCAATGCTTCCAAAGGAGACGACTCCTGACTCCTCTTGAAAATGGATAGGAATCCCAGGATCCTTGTGGCACGTGGAAAGGGACACTGGGACTCCCGCCTCACGTGGGGACGCGTCCAAATTGCCATGCCAATACTCGAGGAGAATCCCGAGGTGTCCCTCGCACCTAGGCAGGAGTCCTCACGTCGCTGAACAAACCTGTGTCTGGAAGGGCCCTCCCCGTCCTAACTCGAGAATATACCCCAGGTTCCGGCCGCAACTCGAGAAAAACCATGAGACTTCCCCCTCGCCCCTGGATGAGGCCCGATTCCCCTGCACTGCGTGCAGAGCAATTCCGTGTTCCACATCAAACGTGAAAGGAGCCTTGATTTCCTTGATGGCACTCCAGAGAAAACCCAAGATCACTGTCTCAAGTCTAGAGGGATCCTGAGGTCACTGTAGCAACACGAAAGCGCTATGTGGACCAAAAATCAACTCGAGATGAGAGATTAGTCCCTGGCTTCAACTCAAGAGGAATACGAACTTTCCACACGCACCACAAGAGGAGGCTTCTCTCAGCTACAGGTATTTTAGAGGGACCCTGAGTTTGTGGCCTCAAGTGGAATGGACACCAAGATGCTCTGACTCGAATTAAGGCCGGATATCCCTGCAGTGAATTGAATGCAGGCTCGTCTTGCATCTCCCAAGACGAAGGGATGTCTGAATCCCCTGTGGAGACCACAGAGAAAGACCTAGTCCTCCGCCTCATCGTGACCGGAGGCCTCACATCCGTTGAAAACTCGAGAGGTCTGCAGAGATCAATGCTTCCAAAGGTGACGATGCCTGACTCCACTTGAAAATGGATGGGAGTCCCAGGATCACTGTGGCACGTGGAAAGGGACACTAGGTCTCCCGCCTCACGTGGAGACGCGTCCCAATTGCCATGCCAAGACTCGAGGAGAATCCCGAGGTGTCCCTCGCACCTAGGCAGGAGTCCTGACGTCGCTGAACAAACACGTGTCTGGAAGGGCTCTCCCCGTCCTAACTCGAGAATATACCCCAGGTTCCGGCCGCAACTCGAGAAAAACCATGAGACTTCCCCATCGCCGCGAGATGAGGCCCGATTCCCCTGCCCTGCGTGCAGAGCAATTCCGTATTCCACATCAAAAATGAAAGGAGCCTTGATTTCCTTGATGGCACTCCAGAGAAAACCCAAGATCACTGTCTCAAGTCTAGAGGGATCCTGAGGTCACTGGAGCAACACGAAAGGGCTCCGTGGACCCCAAATCAACTCGAGATGAGAGCTTAGTCCCTTGCTTCAAATCGAGAGGAATACCAGCTTTCCACAAGCACCTCAAGAGGAGGCTACTCTCAGCTAATGGTATGTGAGAGGGACCCTGAGATTGTCGCCTCAAGTGGAATGGACACCGAGATGCTCTGACTCGAAGTAAGGCCGGATATCCCTGCAGTGAATTGAATGCAGGCTCGTCTTGCATCTCCGAAGACGAAAGGATGTCTGAATCTCCTGTGCAGAACACAGAGAAAGACCTAGTCCTCCGCCTCTATGCGACCGGAGGCCTCACATCCTTGGAAAACTCGAGAGGTCCACGGAGATCAATGCTTCCAAAGGAGACGATGCCTGACTCCTCTTGAAAATGGATAGGAGTCCCAGGATCCCTGTGGCACGTGGAAAGGGACCCTGGGTCTCCCGCCTCACGTGGAGACGCGTCCCAATTGCCATGCCAAGACTCGAGGAGAATCCCGAGGTGTCCCTCGCACCTAGGCAGGAGTCCTGACGTCGCTGAACAAACACGTGTCTGGAAGGGCCCTCCCCCTCGTAACTCGAGAATATACCCCAGGTTCCGGCCGCAACTCGAGAAAAACCATGAGACTTCCCCCTCGCCGCGAGATGAGGCCCGATTCCCCTGGGCTGCGTGCAGAGGAATTCCGTGTTCCACTTCAAACGTGAAAGGAGCCTTGATTTCCTTGATGGCACTCCAGAGAAAACCCAAGATCACTGTCTCAAGTCTAGAGGGATCCTGAGGTCACCGGAGCAACACGAAAGGGCTCCGTGGACCCCAAATCAACTCGAGATGAGAGATTAGTCCCTGGGTTCGACTCAAGAGGAATACGAACTTTCCACAAGCCCCTCAAGAGGAGGCTTCTCTCAGCTACAGGTATGTGAGAGGGACCCTGAGTTTGTGGCCTCAAGTGGAATGGACACCGAGATGCTCTGACTCAAAGTAATGCCGGATATCCCTGCAGTGAATTGAATGCAGGCTCCTCTTGCATCTCCCAAGGCGAAGGGATGTCTGAATCCCCTGTGCAGAACACAGAGAAAGACCTAGTCCTCCGCCTCAACGCGACCGGAGGCCTCACATCCTTTGAAAACTCGAGAGGTCTGCAGAGATCAATGCTTCCAAAGGAGACGATGCCTGACTCCTCTTGAAAATGGATAGGAGTCCCAGGATCACTGTGGCACGTGGAAAGGGACCCTGGGTCTCCCGCCTCACGTGGAGACGCGTCCCAATTGCCATGCCAAGACTCGAAGAGAATCCCGAGTTGTCCCTCGCACCTAGGCAGGAGTCATCACGTCGCTGAACAAACACGTGTCTGGAAGGGCCCTCACTGTCGTAACTCGAGAATATACCCCAGGATCCGGCCACAACTCGACAAAAACCATGAGACTTCCCCCTCGCCGCGAGATGAAGCCCATGTCCCCTGCAATGCGTGCAGAGCAATTCCGTGTTCCACATCAAACGTGAAGGGAGCCTTGATTTCCTTGATGGCACTCCAGAGAAAACCCAGGATCACTGTCGCAAGTCTAGAGAGATCCTGAGGTCACTGTAGCAACATGAAAGGTCTCCGTGGACCCCAAATCAACTCGAGATGAGAGCTTAGTCACTGGCTTCGACTCAAGAGGAATACCAACTTTCCACAAGCACTTCACGAGGAGGCTTCTCTCAGCTACAGGTATGTGAGAGGGACCCTGAGTTTGTGGCCTCAAGCGGAATGGACACTGAGATGCTCTGACTCAAAGTAAGCCCGGATATCCCTGCAGTGAATTGAATGCAGGCTCGTCTTGCATCTCCCAAGACGAAGGGATGTCTGAATCCCCTGTGGAGACCACAGAGAAAGACCTAGTTTCCGCCTCTTTGCGACCGGAGGCCTCACATCCATTGAAAACTCGAGAGGTCCGCGGAGATCAATGCTTTCAAAGGAGACGATGCCTGACTCCTCTTGAAAATGGATAGGAGTCCCAGGATCCCTGTGGCACGTGGAAAGGGACCCTGGGTCTCCCGCCTCACGTGGAGACGCGTCCCAATTGCCATGCCAAGACTCGAGGAGAATCCCGAGGTGTCCCTTGCACCTAGGCAGGAGTCCTGACGTCGCTGAACAAACACGTGTCTGGAAGGGCCCTCCCCGTCGTAACTCGAGAATATACCCCAGGTTCCGGCCGCAACTCGAGAAAAACCATGAGACTTCCACCTCGCCGCTGGATGAGGCCCGATTCCCCTCACTGCGTGCAGAGAAATTCCGTGTTCCACATCAAACGTGAAAGGAGCCTTGATTTCCTTGATGGCACTCCAGAGAAAACCCAAGATCACTGTCTCAAGTCTAGAGGGATCCTGAGGTCACTGGAGCAACACGAAAGGGCTCCGTGGACACCAAATCAACTCGAGATGAGAGCTTAGTCCCTGGCTTCGACTCAAGAGGAATACCAACTTTCCACAAGCACCTCAAGAGGAGGCTACTCTCAGCTAATGGTATGTGAGAGGGACCCTGAGTTTGTCGCCTCAAGTGGAATGGACACCGAGATGCTCTGACTCGAAGTAAGGCCAGATATCCCTGCAGTGATTTGAATGCAGGCTCGTCTTGCATCTCCCAAGACGAAGGGTTGTCTGAATCCCCTGTGGAGACCACAGAGAAAGACCTAGTCCTCCGCGTCATCGTGACCGGAGGCCTCACATCCGTTGAAAACTCGAGAGGTCTGCAGAGATCAATGCTTCCAAAGGTGACGATGCCTGACTCCACTTGAAAATGGATAGGAGTCCCAGGATCACTGTGGCACGTGGAAAGGGACACTAGGTCTCCCGCCTCACGTGGAGACGCGTCCCAATTGCCATGCCACGACTCGAGGAGAATCCCGAGGTGTCCCTCGCACCTAGGCAGGAGTCCTGACGTCGCTGAACAAACACGTGTCTGGAAGGGCTCTCCCCGTCGTAACTCGAGAATATACCCCAGGTTCCGGCCGCAACTCGAGAAAAACCATGAGACTTCCCCATCGCCGCGAGATGAGGCCCGATTCCCCTGCCCTGCGTGCAGAGCAATTCCGTATTCCACATCAAAAATGAAAGGAGCCTTGATTTCCTTGATGGCACTCCAGAGAAAACCCAAGATCACTGTCTCAAGTCTAGAGGGATCCTGAGGTCACTGGAGCAACACGAAAGGGCTCCGTGGACCCGAAATCAACTCGAGATGAGAGCTTAGTCCCTTGCTTCAAATCGAGAGGAATACCAACTTTCCACAAGCACCTCAAGAGGAGGCTACTCTCAGCTAATGGTATGTGAGAGGGACCCTGAGTTTGTCGCCTCAAGTGGAATGGACACCGAGATGCTCTGACTCGAAGTAAGGCCGGATATCCCTGCAGTGAATTGAATGCAGGCTCGTCTTGCATCTCCCAAGACGAAAGGATGTCTGAATCCCCTGTGGAGACCACAGAGAAAGACATAGTCCTCCGCCTCATCGCGACTGGAGGCCTCACATCCTTTGAAAACTCTAGAGGTCCGCAGAGATCAATGCTTACAAAGGAGACGATGCCTGACGCCTCTTGAAAATGGATAGGAGTCCCAGGATCCCTGTGGCACGTGGAAAGGGACCCTGGGTCTCCCGCCTCACGTGGAGACACGTCCCAATTGCCATGCAAAGACTCGAGGAGAATCCCGAGGTGTCCCTCGCACCTAGGCAGGAGTCCTGACGTCGCTGAACAAACACGTGTCTGGAAGGGCCCTCCCCCTCGTAACTCGAGAATATACCCCAGGTTCCGGCCGCAACTCGAGAAAAACCATGAGACTTCCCCCTCGCCGCGAGATGAGGCCCGATTCCCCTGGGCTGCGTGCAGAGGAATTCCGTGTTCCACTTCAAACGTGAAAGGAGCCTTGATTTCCTTGATGGCACTCCAGAGAAAACCCAAGATCACTGTCTCAAGTCTAGAGGGATCCTGAGGTCAACGGAGCAACACGAAAGGGCTCCGTGGACCCCAAATCAACTCGAGATGAGAGATTAGTCCCTGGGTTCGACTCAAGAGGAATACCAACTTTCCACAAGCCCCTCAAGAAGAGGCTTCTCTCAGCTACAGGTATGTGAGAGGGACCCTGAGTTTGTGGCCTCAATTGTAATGGACACCGAGATGCTCTGACATGAAGTAAGGCCGGATATCCCTGCAGTGAATTGAATGCAGGCTCATCTTCCGTCTCCCAAGACGAAGGGATGTCTGAATCCCCTGTGCAGAACACAGAGAAAGACCTAGTCCTCCGCCTCAACCCGACCGGAGGCCTCACATCCTTTGAAAACTCGAGAGGTCTGCAGAGATCAATGCTTCCAAAGGAGACGATGCCTGACTCCTCTTGAAAATGGATAGGAGTCCCAGCATCACTGTGGCACGTGGAAAGGGACCCTGGGTCTCCCGCCTCACGTGGAGACGCGTCCCAATTGCCATGCCAAGACTCCAGGAGAATCCCGAGGTATCCCTCGCACCTAGGCAGCAGTCCGGATGTCGCTGAACAAACACGTGTCTGGAAGGGCCCTCCCCATCGTTACTCGAGAATATACCCCAGGTTTCGGCCGCAATTCGAGAAAAACCATGAGATTTCCCCCTCGCCGCGAGTTGAGGCCCGATTCCCCTGCACTGCGTGCAGAGCAATTCCGTGTTCCACATCAAACGTGAAAGGAGCCTTGATTTCCTTGATGGCACTCCAGAGAAAACCCAAGATCACTGTCTCAAGTCTAGAGGGATCCTGAGCTCACTGGAGCAACATGAAAGGTCTCCGTATAACCCAAATCAACTCGAGATGAGAGCTTAGTCCCTGGCTTCGACTCAAGAGGAATACCAACTTTCCACAAGCACCTCAAGAGGAGGCTTCTCACAGCTACCGGTATGTGAGAGGGACTCTGAGTTTGTGGCCTCAAGTGCAATGGACACCGAGATGCTCTGACTCGAAGTAAGGCCGGATATCCCTGCAGTGAATTGAATGCAAGCTCGTCTTGCATCTCCCAAGACGAAGGGATGACTGAATCCCCTGTGGAGACCACAGAGAAAGACCTAGTCCTCCGCCTCATCGTGACCGGAGGCCTCACATCCTTTGAAAACTCGAGAGGTCTGCAGAGATAAATGCTTCCAACGGAGACGATGCCTGACTCCTCTTGAAAATGGATAGGAGTCCCAGGATCACTGTGGCACGTGGAAAGGGACACTGGGTCTCCCGCCTCACGTGGAGACGCGTCCCAATTGCCATGCCAAGACTCCAGGAGAATCCCGAGGTGTTCCTCGCACCTAGGCAGGAGTCCTGATGTCGCTGAACAAACACGTGTCTGGAAGGGCCCTCCCCGTCGTAACTCGAGAATATACCCCAGGTTCCGGCCGCAACTCGAGAAAAACCATGAGACTTCCCCATCGCCGCGAGATGAGGCCCGATTCCCCTGCCCTGCGTGCAGAGCAATTCCGTATTCCCCATCAAAAATGAAAGGAGCCTTGATTTCCTTGATGGCACTCCAGAGAAAACCCAAGATCACTGTCTCAAGTCTAGAGGGATCCTGAGGTCACTGGAGCAACACGAAAGGGCTCCGTGGACCCCAAATCAACTCGAGATGAGAGCTTAGTCCCTGGCTTAGAATCAAGAGGAATACCAACTTTCCACAAGCACCTCAAGAGGAGGCTTCTCTCAGCTACAGGTATGTCAGAGGGACCCTGAGTTTGTGGCCTCAAGTGGAATGGACACCGAGATGCTCTGACTCGAAGTAAGGCCGGATATCCCTGCAGTGTATTGAATGCAGGCTCGTCTTGCATCTCCCAAGACGAAGGGTTGTCTGAATCCCCTGTGGAGACCACAGAGAAAGACCTAGTCCTCCGCCTCAACGCGACCGGAGGCCTCACATCCTTTGAAAACTCGAGAGGTCCGCGGAGATCAATACTTCCAAAGGAGACGATGCCTGACTCCTCTTGAAAATGGATAGGAGTCCCAGGATCCCTGTGGCACGTGGAAAGGGACCCTGGGTCTCCGGCCTCTCGTGGAAACGCGTCCCAATTGCCATGCCAAGACTCGAGGAGAATCCCGAGGTGTCCCTCGCACCTAGGCAGGAGTCCTGACATCGCTGAACAAACACGTGTCTGGAAGGGCCCTCCCCGTCGTAACTCGAGAATATACCCCAGGTTCCGGCCGCAATTCGAGAAAAACCATGAGATTTCCCCCTCGCCGCGAGTTGAGGCCCGATTCCCCTGCACTGCGTGCAGAGCAATTCCGTGTTCCACATCAAACGTGAAAGGAGCCTTGATTTCCTTGATGGCACTCCAGAGAAAACCCAAGATCACTGTCTCAAGTCTAGAGGGATCCTGAGCTCACTGGAGCAACATGAAAGGGCTCCGTATAACCCAAATCAACTCGAGATGAGAGCTTAGTCCCTGGCTTCGACTCAAGAGGAATACCAACTTTCCACAAGCACCTCAAGAGGAGGCTTCTCACAGCTACAGGTATGTGAGAGGGACTCTGAGTTTGTGGCCTCAAGTGCAATGGACACCGAGATGCTCTGACTCGAAGTAAGGCCGGATATCCCTGCATTGAATTGAATGCAGGCTCGTCTTGCATCTCCCAAGACGAAGGGATGTCTGAATCCCCTGTGGAGACCACAGAGAAAGACCTAGTCCTCCGCCTCATCGTGACCGGAGGCCTCACATCCTTTGAAAACTCGAGAGGTCTGCAAAGATCAATGCTTCCAAAGGAGACGATGCCTGACTCCTCTTGAAAATGGATAGGAGTCCCAGGATCACTGTGGCACGTGGAAAGGGACACTGGGTCTCCCGCCTCACGTGGAGACGCGTCCCAATTGCCATGCCAAGACTCGAGGAGAATCCCGAGGTGTTCCTCGCACCTAGGCAGGAGTCCTGATGTCGCTGAACAAACACGTGTCTGGAAGGGCCCTCCCCGTCGTAACTCGAGAATATACCCCAGGTTCCGGCCGCAACTCGAGAAAAACCATGAGACTTCCCCATCGCCGCGAGATGAGGCCCGATTCCCCTGCCCTGCGTGCAGAGCAATTCCGTATTCCCCATCAAAAATGAAAGGAGCCTTGATTTCCTTGATGGCACTCCAGAGAAAACCCAAGATCACTGTCTCAAGTCTAGAGGGATCCTGAGGTCACTGGAGCAACACGAAAGGGCTCCGTGGACCCCAAATCAACTCGAGATGAGAGCTTAGTCCCTGGCTTAGAATCAAGAGGAATACCAACTTTCCACAAGCACCTCAAGAGGAGGCTTCTCTCAGCTACAGGTATGTCAGAGGGACCCTGAGTTTGTGGCCTCAAGTGGAATGGACACCGAGATGCTCTGACTCGAAGTAAGGCCGGATATCCCTGCAGTGAATTGAATGCAGGCTCGTCTTGCATCTCCCAAGACGAAGGGGTGTCTGAATCCCCTGTGGAGACCACAGAGAAAGACCTAGTCCTCCGCCTCATAGCGACCGGGGGCCTCACATCCTTTGAAAACTGGAGAGGTCTGCAGAGATCAATGCTTCCAAAGGAGACGATGCCTGACTCCTCTTGAAAATGGATAGGAGTCCCAGGATCACTGTGGCACGTGGAAAGGGACCCTGGGTCTCCGGCCTCTCGTGGAGACGCATCCCAATTGCCATGCCAAGACTCGAGGAGAATCCCGAGGTGTCTCTCGCACCTAGGCAGGAGTCCTGACATCGCTGAACAAACACGTGTCTGGAAGGGCCCTCCCCGTCGTAACTCGAGAATATACCCCAGGTTCCGGCCGCAATTCGAGAAAAACCATGAGATTTCTTCCTCGCCGCGAGTTGAGGCCCGATTCCCCTGCACTGCGTGCAGAGCAATTCCGTGTTCCACATCAAACGTGAAAGGAGCCTTGATTTCCTTGATGGCACTCCAGAGAAAACCCAAGATCACTGTCTCAAGTCTAGAGGGATCCTGAGGTCACTGGAGCAACATGAAAGGGCTCCGTATAACCCAAATCAACTCATGATGAGAGCTTAGTCCCTGGCTTCGACTCAAGAGTAACACCAACTTTCCACAAGCACCTCAAGAGGAGTCTTCTCTCAGCTACAGGTATGTGAGAGGGACCCTGAGATTGTGGCCTCAAGTGCAATGGACTCCGAGATGCTCTGACTCGAAGTAAGGCCGGATATCCCTGCAGTGAATTGAATGCAGGCTCGTCTTGCATCTCCCAAGACGAAGGGATGTCTGAATCCCCTGTGCAGAACACAGAGAAAGACCTAGTCCTCCGCCTCAACGCGACCGGAGGCCTCACATCCTTTGAAAACTCGAGAGGTCTGCAGAGATCAATGCTTCCAAAGGAGACGATGCCTGACTCCTCTTGAAAATGGATAGGAGTCCCAGATCACTGTGGCACGTGGAAAGGGAACCTGGGTCTCCCCCCTCACGGGGAGACGCGTCCCAATTGCCATGCCAAGACTCGAGGAGAATCCCGAGGTGTCCCTCGCACCTAGGCAGGGTCCTGACGTCGCTGAACAAACACGTGTCTGAAAGGGACCTCCCCGTCGTAACTCGAGAATATACCCAAGGTTCCGGCCGCAACTCGAGAAAAACCATGAGATTTCCACCTCGCCGCGAGTTGAGGCCCGATTCCCCTGCACTGCGTGCAGAGCAATTCCGTGTTCCACATCAAACGTGAAAGGAGCCTTGATTTCCTTGATGGCACTCCAGAGAAAATCCAAGATCACTGTCTCAAGTCTAGAGGGATCCTGAGGTCACTGGAGCAACACGAAAGGGCTCCGTGGACCCCAAATCAACTCGAGATGAGAGCTTAGTCCCTCGCTTAGACTCAAGAGGAATACCAACTTTCCACAAGCACCTCAAGAGGAGGCTGCTCTCAGCTACAGGTATGTGAAAGGAACCCTGAGTTTGTGGCCTCAAGTGCAATGAACACCGAGATGCTCTGACTCGATGTAAGGCCGGATATCCCTGCAGTGAATTGAATGCAGGCTCGTCTTGCATCTCGCAAGACGAAGGGATGTCTGAATCCCCTGTGGAGACCACAGAGAAAGACCTAGTCCTCCGCCTCATCGTGACCGGAGGCCTCACATCCTTTGAAAACTTGAGAGGTCTGCAGAGATGAATGCTTCCAAAGGAGACGATGCCTGACTCCTCTTGAAAATGGATAGGAGTCCCAGGATCACTGTGGCACGTGGAAAGGGACACTTGGTCTCCCGCCTCACGTGGAGACGCGTCCCAATTGCCATGCCAAGACTCGAGGAGAATCCCGAGGTGTCCCTCGCACCTAGGCAGGAGTCCTGAGGTCGGTGAACAAACACGTGTCTGGAAGGGCCCTCTCCGTCGTAACTCGAGAATATAGCCCCGGTTCCGGCCGCAACTCGAGAAAAACCATGAGACTTCCCCCTCGCCGCGAGATGAGGCCCGATTCCACTGCACTGCGTGCAGAGCAATTCCGTATTCCACATCAAAAATGAAAGGAGCCTTGATTTCCTTGATGGCACTCCAGAGAAAACCCAAGATCACTGTTTCAAGTCTAGAGGGATCCTGAGGTCACTGGAGCAACAGGAAAGGGCTCCGTGGACCCCAAATCAACTCGAGAGGAGACCTTAGTCCCTGGCTTCCACTCAAGAGGAATACCAACTTTCCACAATCACCTCAAGAGGAGGCTTCTCTCAGCTACAGGTATGTGAGTGGGCCCCTGAGTTTGTGGCCTCAAGTGGAATGGACACCGAGATGCTCTGACTCGAAGTAAGGCCGGATATCCCTGCAGTGAATTGAATGCAGGCTCGTCTTGCATCTCCCAAGACGAAGGGATGTCTGAATCCCCTGTGGAGACCACAGAGAAAGACCGAGTTCACCGCCTCATCGCGACCGGAGGCCTCACATCCTTTGAAAACTCGAGAGGTCCGTGGAGATCAATGCTTCCAAAGGAGACGATGCCTGACTCCTCTTGAAAATGGATAGGAGTCCCAGGATCCCTGTGGCACGTGGAACGGGACCCTGGGTCTCCCGCCTCACGTGGAGACGCGTCCAAATTGCCATGCCAAGACTCGAGGAGAATCCCGAGGTGTCCCTCGCACCAAGGCAGGAGTCCTCACGTCGCTGAACAAACCTGTGTCTGGAAGGGCCCTCCCCGTCGTAACTCGAGAATATACCCCAGGTTCCGGCCGCAACTCGAGAAAAACCATGAGACTTCCCCCTCGCCGCTGGATGAGGCTCGATTCCCCTGCACTGCGTGCAGACCAATTCCGTGTTCCACATCAAACGTGAAAGCAGCCTTGATTTCCTTAATGGCACTCCAGAGAAAACCCAAGATCACTGTTTCAAGTCTAGAGGGATCCTGAGGTCACTGTAGCAACAGGAAAGGGCTCCGTGGACCCCAAATCTACTCGAAATGAGAGCTTAGTCCCTGGATTCGACTCAAGAGGAATACCAACTATCCACAAGCACCTCAAGAGGATGCTTCTCTCAGCTACAGGTATGTCAGAGGGACCCTGAGTTTGTGGCCTCAAGTGGAATGGACACCAAGATGCTCTGACTCGAATTAAGGCCGGATATCCCTGCAGTGAATTGAATGCAGGCTCGTCTTGCATCTCCCAAGACGAAGGGTTGTCTGAATCCCCTGTGGAGCCCACAGAGAAAGACCTAGTCCTCCGCCTCAACGCAACCGGAGGCCTCACATCCTTTGAAAACTCGAGAGGTCCGCGGAGATCAATACTTCCGAAGGAGACGATGCCTGACTCCTCTTGAAAATGGATAGGAGTCCGAGGATCCCTGTGGCACGTGGAAAGGGACCGTGGGTCTCCCGCCTCACGTGGAGACGCGTCCCAATTGCCATGGCAAGACTCGAGGAGAATCCCGAGGTGTCCCTCGCACCTAGGCAGGAGTCCTGACGTCGCTGAACAAACCCGTGTCTGGAAGGGCCCTCCCCGTCGTAACTCGAGAATATACCCCAGGTTCCGGCCGCAACTCGAGAAAAACCATGAGACTTCCCCCTCGCCGCGAGATGAGGCCCGATTCCCCTGCACTGCGTGCAGAGCAATTCCGTATTCCACATCAAAAATGAAAGGACCCTTGATTTCCTTGATGGCACTCCAGAGAAAACCCAAGATCACTGTCTCAAGTCTAGAGGGATGCTGAGGTCACTGGAGCAACACGAAAGGGCTCCGTGGACCCCAAATCAACTCGAGATGAGAGCTTAGTCCCTGGCTTCCACTCAAGAGGAATACCAACTTTCCACAAGCACCTCAAGAGGAGGCTTCTCTCAGCTACAGGTATGTGAGTGGGCCCCTGAGTTTGTGGCCTCAAGTGGAATGGACACCGAGATGCTCTGACTCGAAGTAAGGCCGGATAACCCTGCAGTGAATTGAATGCAGGCTCGTCTTGCATCTCCCAAGACGAAGGGATGTCTGAATCCCCTGTGCAGAACACAGAGAAAGACCTAGTCCTCCGCCTCAACGCGACCGGAGGCCTCACATCCTTTGAAAACTCGAGAGGTCTGCAGAGATCAATGCTTCCAAAGGAGACGATGCCTGACTCCTCTTGAAAATGGATAGGAGTCCCAGGATCACTGTGGCACGTGGAAAGGGAACCTGGGTCTCCCCCCTCACGTGGAGACGCGTCCCAATTGCCATGCCAAGACTCGAGGAGAATCCCGAGGTGTCCCTCGCACCTAGGCAGGGTCCTGACGTCGCTGAACAAACACGTGTCTGAAAGGGACCTCCCCGTCGTAACTCGAGAATATACCCAAGGTTCCGGCCGCAACTCGAGAAAAACCATGAGATTTCCACCTCGCCGCGAGTTGAGGCCCGATTCCCCTGCACTGCGTGCAGAGCAATTCCGTGTTCCACATCAAACGTGAAAGGAGCCTTGATTTCCTTGATGGCACTCCAGAGAAAATCCAAGATCACTGTCTCAAGTCTAGAGGGATCCTGAGGTCACTGGAGCAACACGAAAGGGCTCCGTGGACCCCAAATCAACTCGAGATGAGAGCTTAGTCCCTCGCTTAGACTCAAGAGGAATACCAACTTTCCACAAGCACCTCAAGAGGAGGCTGCTCTCAGCTACAGGTATGTGAAAGGAACCCTGAGTTTGTGGCCTCAAGTGCAATGAACACCGAGATGCTCTGACTCGATGTAAGGCCGGATATCCCTGCAGTGAATGAATGCAGGCTCGTCTTGCATCTCGCAAGACGAAGGGATGTCTGAATCCCCTGTGGAGACCACAGAGAAAGACCTAGTCCTCCGCCTCATCGTGACCGGAGGCCTCACATCCTTTGAAAACTTGAGAGGTCTGCAGAGATGAATGCTTCCAAAGGAGACGATGCCTGACTCCTCTTGAAAATGGATAGGAGTCCCAGGATCACTGTGGCACGTGGAAAGGGACACTTGGTCTCCCGCCTCACGTGGAGACGCGTCCCAATTGCCATGCCAAGACTCGAGGAGAATCCCGAGGTGTCCCTCGCACCTAGGCAGGAGTCCTGAGGTCGGTGAACAAACACGTGTCTGGAAGGGCCCTCTCCGTCGTAACTCGAGAATATACCCCAGGTTCCGGCCGCAACTCGAGAAAAACCATGAGACTTCCCCCCCGCCGCGAGATGAGGCCCGATTCCACTGCACTGCGTGCAGAGCAATTCCGTATTCCACATCAAAAATGAAAGGAGCCTTGATTTCCTTGATGGCACTCCAGAGAAAACCCAAGATCACTGTTTCAAGTCTAGAGGGATCCTGAGGTCACTGGAGCAACACGAAAGGGCTCCGTGGACCCCAAATCAACTCGAGAGGAGAGCTTAGTCCCTGGCTTCCACTCAAGAGGAATACCAACTTTCCAGAATCACCTCAAGAGGAGGCTTCTCTCAGCTACAGGTATGTGAGGGGGCCCCTGAGTTTGTGGCCTCAAGTGGAATGGACACCGAGATGCTCTGACTCGAAGTAAGGCCGGATATCCCTGCAGTGAATTGAATGCAGGCTCGTCTTGCATCTCCCAAGACGAAGGGATGTCTGAATCCCCTGTGGAGACCACAGAGAAAGACCGAGTTCTCCGCCTCATCGCGACCGGAGGCCTCACATCCTTTGAAAACTCGAGAGGTCCGTGGAGATCAATGCTTCCAAAGGAGACGATGCCTGACTCCTCTTGAAAATGGATAGGAGTCCCAGGATCCCTGTGGCACGTGGAACGGGACCCTGGGTCTCCCGCCTCACGTGGAGACGCGTCCAAATTGCCATGCCAAGACTCGAGGAGAATCCCGAGGTGTCCCTCGCACCTAGGCAGGAGTCCCCACGTCGCTGAACAAACCTGTGTCTGGAAGGGCCCTCCCCGTCGTAACTCGAGAATATACCCCAGGTTCCGGCCGCAACTCGAGAAAAACCATGAGACTTCCCCCTCGCCGCTGGATGAGGCCCGATTCCCCTGCACTGCGTGCAGACCAATTCCGTGTTCCACATCAAACGTGAAAGCAGCCTTGATTTCCTTAATGGCACTGCAGAGAAAACCCAAGATCACTGTTTCAAGTCTAGAGGGATCCTGAGGTCACTGTAGCAACAGGAAAGGGCTCCGTGGACCCCAAATCTACTCGAAATGAGAGCTTAGTCCCTGGATTCGACTCAAGAGGAATACCAACTATCCACAAGCACCTCAAGAGGATGCTTCTCTCAGCTACAGGTATGTCAGAGGGACCCTGAGTTTGTGGCCACAAGTGGAATGGACACCAAGATGCTCTGACTCGAATTAAGGCCGGATATCCCTGCAGTGAATTGAATGCAGGCTCGTCTTGCATCTCCCAAGACGAAGGGTTGTCTGAATCCCCTGTGGAGCCCACAGAGAAAGACCTAGTCCTCCGCCTCAACGCAACCGGAGGCCTCACATCCTTTGAAAACTCGAGAGGTCCGCGGAGATCAATACTTCCGAAGGAGACGATGCCTGACTCCTCTTGAAAATGGATAGGAGTCCGAGGATCCCTGTGGCACGTGGAAAGGGACCGTGGGTCTCCCGCCTCACGTGGAGACGCGTCCCAATTGCCATGCCAAGACTCGAGGAGAATCCCGAGGTGTCCCTCGCACCTAGGCAGAAGTCCTGACGTCGCTGAACAAACCCGTGTCTGGAAGGGCCCTCCCCGTCGTAACTCGAGAATATACCCCAGGTTCCGGCCGCAACTCGAGAAAAACCATGAGACTTCCCCCTCGCCGCGAGATGAGGCCCGATTCCCCTGCACTGCGTGCAGAGCAATTCCGTATTCCACATCAAAAATGAAAGGACCCTTGATTTCCTTGATGGCACTCCAGAGAAAACCCAAGATCACTGTCTCAAGTCTAGAGGGATGCTGAGGTCACTGTAGCAACACGAAAGGGCTCCGTGGACCCCAAATCAACTCGAGATGAGAGCTTAGTCCCTGGCTTCCACTCAAGAGGAATACCAACTTTCCACAAGCACCTCAAGAGGAGGCTTCTCTCAGCTACAGGTATGTGAGTGGGCCCCTGAGTTTGTGGCGTCAAGTGGAATGGACACCGAGATGCTCTGACTCGAAGTAAGGCCGGATAACCCTGCAGTGAATTGAATGCAGGCTCGTCTTGCATCTCCCAAGACGAAGGGATGTCTGAATCCCCTGTGCAGAACACAGAGAAAGACCGAGTTCTCCGCCTCATAGCGACCGGAGGCCTCACATCCTTTGAAAACTCGAGAGGTCCGCGGAGATCAATGCTTCCAAAGGAGACGATGCCTGACTCATCTTGAAAATGGATAGGAGTCCCAGGATCCCTGTGGCACGTGGAAAGGGACCCTGGGTCTCCCGCCTCACGTGGAGACGCGTCCAAATTGCCATGCCAAGACTCGAGGAGAATCCCGAGGTGTCCCTCGCACCTAGGCAGGAGTCCTCACGTCGCTGAACAAAACTGTGTCTGGAAGGGCCCTCCCCGTTGTAACTCGAGAATATACCCCAGGTTCCGGCCGCAACTCGAGAAAAACCATGAGACTTCCCCCTCGCCGCTGGATGAGGCCCGATTCCCCTGCACTGCGTGCAGACCAATTCCGTGTTCCACATCAAACGTGAAAGGAGCCTTGATTTCCTTAATGGCACTCTAGAGAAAACCCAAGATCACTGTTTCAAGTCTACAGGGATCCTGAGGTCACTGTAGCAACAGGAAAGGGCTCCGTGGACCCCAAATCAACGCGAGATGAGAGCTTAGTCCCTGGCTTCGACTCAAGAGGAATACCAACTTTACACAAGCCCCTCAAGAGGAGGCTAATCTCAGCTAATGGTATGTGAGAGGGACCCTGAGTTTGTCGCCTCAAGTGGAATGGACACCGAGATGCTCTGACTCGAAGTAAGGCCGGATATCCCTGCAGTGAATTGAATGCAGGCTCGTCTTGCATCTCCCAAGATGAAGGGATGTCAGAATCCCCTGTGGAGACGACAGAGAAAGACCTAGTCCTCCGCCTCATCGAGACGGGAGGCATCACATCCTTTGAAAACTCGAGAGGTCTGCGGAGATCAATGCTTCCAAAGGAGACGATGCCTGACTCTTCTTGAAAAGGATAGAAGTCCCAGGATCCCTGTGGCACGTGGAAAGGGACCCTGGGTCTCCCGCCTCACGTGGATACGCATCCCCATTGCCATGCCAAGACTCGAGGAGAATCCCGAGGTGTCCCTCGCACCTAGGCAGGAGTCCTGACGTCGCTGAACAAACACGTGTCTGGAAGGGCCCTCCCCGTCGTAACTCGAGAATATACCCAAGGTTATGGCCGCACTCGAGAAAAACCATGACACTTCCCCATCGCCGCGAGATGAGGCCCGATTCCCCTGCCCTGCGTGCAGAGCAATTCCGTATTCCACATCAAAAATGAAAGGAGCCTTGATTTCCTTGATGGCACTCCAGAGAAAACCCAAGATCACTGTCTCAAGTCTAGAGGGATCCTGAGGTCACTGGAGCAACACGAAAGGGCTCCGTGGACCCCAAATCAACTCGAGATGAGAGCTTAGTCCCTGGCTTCAAATCGAGAGGAATACTAACTTTCCACAAGCACCTCAAGAGGAGGCTACTCTCAGCTAATGGTATGTGAGAGGGACCCTGAGTTTGTCGCCTCTAGTGGAATGGACACCGAGATGCTCTAACTCGAAGTAAGGCCAGATATCCCTGCAGTGAATTGAATGCAGGCTCGTCTTGCATCTCACAAGACGAAGGGATGTCTGAATCCCCTGTGGAGACCACAGAGAAAGACCTAGTCCTCCGCCTCATCGTGACCAGAGGCCTCACATCCTTTGAAAACTCGAGAGGTCTGCAGAGATCAATGCTTCCAAAGGAGACGATGCCTGACTCCTCTTGAAAATGGATAGGAGTCCCAGGATCCCTGTGGCACGTGGAAAGGGACACTGGGTCTCCCGCCTCACGTGGAGACGCGTCCTAATTGCCATGCCAAGACTCGAGGAGAATCCCGAGGTGTCCCTCGCACCTAGTCAGGAGTCCTGACGTCGCTGAACAAACACGTGTCTGGAAGGGCCCTCCCCGTCGTAACTCGAGAATATACCCCAGGTTCCGGCCGCAACTCGAGAAAAACCATGAGACTTCCCCCTCGCCGCGAGTTGAGGCCCGATTCCTCTGCACTGCGTGCAGAGCAATTCCGTGTTCCACTTCAAACGTGAAAGGAGCCTTGATTTACTTGATGGCACTCCAGAGAAAACCCAACATCACTGTCTCAAGTCTAGAGGGATCATGAGGTCACTGGAGCAACACGAAAGGGCTCCGTGGACCCCAAATCAACTCGAGATGAGAGCTTAGTTCCTGGCTTAGACTCAAGAGGAATACCAACTTTCCACAAGCACCTCAAGAGGAGGCTTCTCTCAGCTACAGGTAAGTGAGAGGGACCCTGAGTTTGTGGCCTCAAGTGGAATGGACACCGAGATGCTCTGACTCGAAGTAAGTCCGGACATCCCTGCAGTGAATTGAATGCAGGCTCATCTTACATCTCCCAAGACGAAGGGATGTCTGAATCCCATGTGCAGAACACAGAGAAAGACCTAGTCCTCCGCCTCAACGCGACCGGAGGCCTCACATCCTTTGAAAACTCGAGAGGTCTGCGCAGATCAATGCTTCCAAAGGAGACGATGCCTGACACCTCTTGAAAATGGATAGGAGTCCCAGGATCCCTGCGGCACGTGGAAAGGGACCCTGGGTCTCCCGCCTCACGTGGAGACGCGTCCCCATTGCCATGCCAAGACTCGAGGAGAATCCCGAGGTGTCCCTCGCACCTAGGCAGGAGTCCTGACGTCGCTGAACAAACACGTGTCTGGAAGGGCCCTCCCCGTCGTAACTCGAGAATATACCCCAGGTTCCGGCCGCAACTCGAGAAAAACCATGAGACTTCCCCCTCGCCGCGAGATTAGGCCCGATTCCCCTGCAATGCGTGCAGAGCAATTCCGTGTTCCACATCAAACGTGATAGGAGCCTTGATTTCCTTGAAGGCACTCCAGAGAAAACCCAAGATCACTGTCTCAAGTCTAGAGGGATCCTGAGGTCACTGGAGCAACACGAAAGGGCTCCGTGGACGCCAAAACAACTCGAAATGAGAGGTTAGAGCCTGGCTTCGACTCAAGAGGAATACCAACTTTCCACAAGCACCTCAAGAGGAGGCTTCTCTCAGCTACAGGTAGGTGAGAGGGACCCTGAGTTTGTGGCCTCAAGTGGAATGGACACCGAGATGCTCTGACTCGAAGTAAGGCCGGATATCCCTGCAGTGAATTGAATGCATGCTCGTCTTGCATCTCCCAAGACGAAGGGATGTCTGAATTCCCTGTGGAGACCACAGAGAAAGACCTAATTTTCCGCCTCATCGCGACCGGTGGCCTCACATCCTTTGAAAATTCGAGAGGTCCGCGGAGATCAATGCTTCCAAAGGAGACGATGCCTGACTCCTCTTGAAAATGGATAGGAGTCCCAGGATCCCTGTGGCACGTGGAAAGGGACCCTGGTTCTCCGACCTCACGTGGAGACGCGTCCCAATTGCCATGCCAAGACTCCAGGAGAATCCCGAGGTGTCCCTCGCACCTAGGCAGGCGTCCTCACGTCGCTGAACAAACCCGTGTCTGGACAGGTCCTCCCCGTCGTAACTCGAGAATATACCCCAGGTTCCGGCCGCAACTCGAGAAAAACCATGAGACTTCCCCCTCCCCGCGAGATGAGGCCAGATTCCCCTGCACTGAGTGCACACCAATTCCGTGTTCCACATCAAACGTGAAAGGAGCCTTGATTTCCTTGATGGCACTCCAGAGAAAACCCAAGATCACTGTCTCAAGTCTAGAGGGATCCTGAGGTCACTGGAGCAACACGAAAGGGCTCCGTGGACCCCAAATCAACTCGAGATGAGAGCTTAGTCCATGGCTTCAAATCGAGAGAAATACCAACTTTCCACAAGCACCTCAAGAGAAGGCTTCTCTCACCTAATGGTATGTGAGAGGGACCCTGAGTTTGTCGCCTCAAGTGGAATGGACACCGAGATGCTCTGACTCAACGTAAGGCCAGATATCCCTGCAGTGAATTGAATGCAGGCTCGTCTTGCATCTCCCAAGACGAAGGGTTGTCTGAATCCCCTCTGGAGCCCACAGAGAAAGACATAATTTTCCGCCTCATCGCGACCGGTGGCCTCACATCCTTTGAAAATTCGAGAGGTCCGCGGAGATCAATGCTTCCAAAGGAGACGATGCCTGACTCCTCTTGAAAATGGATAGGAGTCCCAGGATCCCTGTGGCTCTTGGAAAGGGACCCTGGTTCTCCCGGCTCACGTGGAGATGCGTCCAAATTGCCATGCCAAGACTCGAGGAGAATCCCGAGGTGTCCCTCGCACCTAGGCAAGAGTCCTCACGTCGCTGAACAAAACCGTGTCTGGAAGGGCCCTCCCCGTCGTAACTCGAGAATATACCCCAGGTTCCGGCCGCAACTCGAGAAAAACCATGAGACTTCCCCCTCCCCGCGAGATGAGGCCCGATTCCCCTGCACTGAGTGCAGACCAATTCCGTGTTCCACATCAAACGTGAAAGGAGCCTTGATTTCCTTAATGGCACTCCAGAGAAAACCCAAGATCACTGTCTCAAGTCTAGAGGGATCCTGAGGTCACTGTAGCAACACAAAAGGGCTCCGTGGACCCCAAATCAACTCGAGATGAGAGCTTAGTCCCTGGCTTCGACTCAAGTGGAATACCAACTTTCCACAAGCACCTCAAGAGGAGGCTTCTCTCAGCTAATGGTATGTGAGAGGGACCCTGAGTTTGTGGCCTCAAGTGCAATGGACACCGAGATGCTCTGACAAGAAGTAAGGCTGGATATCCCTGCAGTGAATTGAATGGAGGCTCGTCTTGCATCTCCCAAGACGAAGGGATTTCTGAATACCCTGTGGATACCACAGAGAAAGACCTAGTCCTCTGCCTCATCGTGACCGGAGGCCTCACATCCTTTGAAAACTCGAGAGGTCTGCAGAGATCAATGCTTCCAAAGGAGACGATGCCTGACTCCTCTTGAAAATGGATAGGAGTCCCAGGATCACTGTGGCACGTGGAAAGGGACACTGGGTCTCACGCCTCACGTGGAGACGCTTCCCAATTGCCATGCCAAGACTCGAGGAGAATCCCGAGGTGTCCCTCGCACCTAGGCAGGAGTCCTGACGTCCCTGAACAAACACGTGTCTGGAAGGGCCCTCCCCGTCCTAACTCGAGAATATACCCCAGGTTCCGGCCGCAACTCGAGAAAAACCATGAGACTTCCCCATCGCCGCGAGATGAGGACAGATTCCCCTGCCCTGCGTGCAGAGCAATTCCGTATTCCACATCAAAAATGAAAGGAGCCTTGATTTCCTTGATGGCACTCCAGAGAAAACCCAAGATCACTGTCTCAAGTCTAGAGGGATCCTTAGGTCACTGGAGCAACACTAAAGGGCTCCGTGGACCCCAAATTAACTCGAGATGAGAGCGTAGTCCCTGGCTTCAAATCGAGAGGAATACCAACTTTCCACAAGCACCTCAAGAGGAGGCTTCTCTCAGCTAATGGTATATGAGAGGGACCCTGAGTTTGTCACCTCAAGTGGAATGGACACCGAGATTCTCTGACTCAAAGTAAGGCCAGATATCCCTGCAGTGAATTGAATGCAGGCTCGTCTTGCATCTCCCAAGACGAAGGGATGTCTGAATCCCCTGTGGAGACCACAGAAAAAGACCTAGTCCTCCGTCTCATCGTGAACGGAGGCCTCACATCCTTTGAAAACTCGAGAGGTCTGCGGAGATCAATGCTTCCAAAGGAGACGACGCCTGACGCCTCTTGAAAATGGATAGGAGTCCCAGGATCCCTGTGGCACGTGGAAAGGGACCCTGGGTCTCTCGCCTCACGTGGAGACGCCTCCCAATTGCCATGCCAAGACTTGAGGAGAATCCCGAGGTGTCCCTCGCACCTAGGCAGGAGTCCTGACGTCGCTGAACAAACACGTGTCTGGAAGGGCCCTCCCCGTCGTAACTCGAGAATATACCCCAGGTTCCGGCCGCAACACGAGAAAAACCATGAGACTTCCCCCTCGCCGCGAGATGAGGCCCAATTCCCCTGCAATGCGTGCAGAACAATTCCGTGTTCCACATCAAACGAGAAAGGAGCCTTGATTTCCTTGATGGCACTCCAGAGAAAACCCAAGATCACTGTCTCAAGTCTAGAGGGATCCTGAGGTCACTGGAGCAACACGAAAGGGCTTCGTGGACCCCAAATCAACTCGAGATGAGAGATTAGTCCCTGGCTTCATCTCAATAGGAATACGAACTTTCCACAAGCCCCTCAAGAGAAGGCTTGTCTCAGCTACAGGTATGTGAGAGGGACCCTGAGTTTGTGGCCTCAAGTGGAATGGACACCGAGATGCTCTGACTCGAAGTAAGGCCGGATATCCCTGCAGTGAATTGAATGCAGGCTCATCTTGCATCTCCCAAGACGAAGGGATGTCTGAATCCCCTGTGCAGAACACAGAGAAAGACCTAGTCCTCAGCCTCAATGCGACCGGAGGCCTCACATCCTTTGAAAACTCGAGAGGTCCGCGGAGATCAATGCTTCCAAAGGAGACGATGCCTGACTCCTCTTGAAAATGGATAGGAGTCCCAGGATCCCAGTGGCACGTGGAAAGGGACCCTGGGTCTCCCGCCTCACGTGGAGACGCGTCCCAATTGCCATGGCAAGACTCGAGGAGAATCCCGAGGTGTCCCTCGCACCTAGGCAGGAGTCCTGACGTCGCTGAACAAACCCGTGTCTGGAAGGGCCCTCCCCGTCGTAACTCGAGAATATACCCCAGGTTCCGGCCGCAACTCGAGAAAAACCATGAGATTTCCCCCACGCCGCGAGTTGAGGCCCGATTCCCCTGCACTGCGTGCAGAGCAATTCCGTGTTCCACTTCAAACGTGAAAGGAGCCTTGATTTCCTTGATGGCACTCCAGAGAAAACCCAAGATCACTGTCTCAAGTCTAGAGGGATCCTGAGGTCACTGGAGCAACACGAAAGGGCTCCGTGGACCCCAAATCAACTCGAGATGAGAGCTTAGTCCCTGGCTTAGACTCAAGAGGAATACCAACTTTCCACAAGCAGCTCAAGAGGAGGCTTCTCTCAGCTACAGGTAAGTGAGAGGGACCCTGAGTTTGTGGCCTCAAGTGCAATGGACACCGAGATGCTCTGATTCGAAGTAAGGCTGGATATCTCTGCAGTGAATTGAATGCAGGCTCGTCTTGCATCTCCCAAGACGAAGGGATGTCTGAATCCCCTGTGGAGACCACAGAGAAAGACCTAGTCCTCCGCCTCATCGTGAACGGAGGCCTCACATCCTTTGAAAACTCGAGAGGTCTACAGAGATCAATGCTTCCAAAGGAGACGATGCCTGACTCCTCTTGAAAATGGATAGGAGTCCCAGGATCCCTGTGGCACGTGGAAAGGGACCGTGGGTCTCACGCCTCACGTGGAGACGCGTTCCAATTGCCATGCCAAGACTCGAGGAGAATCCCGAGGTGTCCCTCGCACCTAGGCAGGAGTCCTGACGTCCCTGAACAAACACGTGTCTGGAAGGGCCCTCCCCGTCGTAACTCGAGAATATACCCCAGGTTCCAGCCGCAACTCGAGAAAACCATGAGACTTCCCCATCGCCGCGAGATGAGGACAGATTCCCCTGCCCTGCATGCAGAGCAATTCCGTATTCCACATCAAAAATGAAAGGAGCCTTGATTTCCTTGATGGCACTCCAGAGAAAACCCAAGATCACTGTCTCAAGTCTAGAGGGATCCTTAGGTCACTGGAGCAACACGAAAGGGCTCCGTGGACCCCAAATTAACTCGAGATGAGAGCGTAGTCCCTGGCTTCAAATCGAGAGGAATACCAACTTTCCACAAGCACCTCAAGAGGAGGCTTCTCTCAGCTAATGGTATGTGAGAGGGACCCTGAGTTTGTCACCTCAAGTGGAATGGACACCGAGATTCTCTGACTCAAAGTAAGGCCAGATATCCCTGCAGTGAATTGAATGCAGGCTCGTCTTGCATCTCCCAAGACGAAGGGATGTCTGAATCCCCTGTGGAGACCACAGAAAAAGACCTAGTCCTCCGTCTCATCGCGACCGAAGGCCTCACATCCTTTGAAAACTCTAGAGGTCTGCGGAGAACAATGCTTCCAAAGGAGACGACGCCTGACGCCTCTTGAAAATGGATAGGAGTCCCAGGATCCCTGTGGCACGTGGAAAGGGACCCTGGGTCTCTCGCCTCACGTGGAGACGCCTCCCAATTGCCATGCTAAGACTTGAGGAGAATCCCGAGGTGTCCCTCGCACCTAGGCAGGAGTCCTGACGTCGCTGAACAAACACGTGTCTGGAAGGGCCCTCCCCGTCGTAACTCGAGAATATACCCCAGGTTCCGGCCGCAACACGAGAAAAACCATGAGACTTCCCCCTCGCCGCGAGATGAGGCCCGATTCCCCTGCAATGCGTGCAGAGCAATTCCGTGTTCCACATCAAACGAGAAAGGAGCCTTGATTTCCTTGATGGCACTCCAGAGAAAACCCAAGATCACTGTCTCAAGTCTAGAGGGATCTGAGGTCACTGGAGCAACACGAAAGGGCTCCGTGGACCCCAAATCAACTCGAGATGAGAGATTAGTCCCTGGCTTCAACTCAATAGGAATACGAACTTTCCACAAGCCCCTCAAGAGGAGGCTTGTCTCAGCTACAGGTATGTGAGAGGGACCCTGAGTTTGTGGCCTCAAGTGGAATGGACCCCGAGATGCTCTGACTCGAAGTAAGGCCGGATATCCCTGCAGTG
The DNA here is from genome assembly GCF_033118175.1 of Dama dama. Lineage (NCBI taxonomy): Eukaryota > Metazoa > Chordata > Mammalia > Artiodactyla > Cervidae > Dama > Dama dama. The sequence goes on along the minus strand of NC_083697.1, from coordinate 3,348,005 downwards.
AATTGAATGCAGGCTCATCTTGCATCTCCCAAGACGAAGGGATGTCTGAATCCCCTGTGCAGAACACAGAGAAAGACCTAGTCCTCCGCCTCAATGCGACCGGAGGTCTCACATCCTTTGAAAACTCGAGAGGTCCGCGGAGATCAATGCTTCCAAAGGAGACGATGCCTGACTCCTCTTGAAAATGGATAGGAGTCCCAGGATCCCAGTGGCACGTGGAAAGGGACCCTGGGTCTCCCGCCTCACGTGGAGACGCGTCCCAATTGCCATGGCAAGACTCGAGGAGAATCCCGAGGTGTCCCTCGCACCTAGGCAGGAGTCCTGACGTCGCTGAACAAACCCGTGTCTGGAAGGGCCCTCCCCGTCGTAACTCGAGAATATACCCCAGGTTCCGGCCGCAACTCGAGAAAAACCATGAGATTTCCCCCTCGCCGCGAGTTGAGGCCCGATTCCCCTGCACTGCGTGCAGAGCAATTCCGTGTTCCACTTCAAACGTGAAAGGAGACTTGATTTCCTTGATGGCACTCCAGAGAAAACCCAAGATCACTGTCTCAAGTCTAGAGGGATCCTGAGGTCACTGGAGCAACACGAAAGGGCTCCGTGGACCCCAAATCAACTCGAGATGAGAGCTTAGTCCCTGGCTTAGACTCAAGAGGAATACCAACTTTCCACAAGCACCTCAAGAGGAGGCTTCTCTCAGCTACAGGTAAGTGAGAGGGACCCTGAGTTTGTGGCCTCAAGTGCAATGGACACCGAGATGCTCTGACTCGAAGTAAGGCCAGATATCTCTGCAGTGAATTGAATGCAGGCTCGTCTTGCATCTCCCAAGACGAAGGGATGTCTGAATCCCCTGTGGAGACCACAGAGAAAGACCTAGTCCTCCGCCTCATCGTGAACGGAGGCCTCACATCCTTTGAAAACTCGAGAGGTCTACAGAGATCAATGCTTCCAAAGGAGACGATGCCTGACTCCTCTTGAAAATGGATAGGAGTCCCAGGATCCCTGTGGCACGTGGAAAGGGACCGTGGGTCTGCCGCCTCACGTGGAGACGCGTCCCAATTGCCATGCCAAGACTTGAGGAGAATCCCGAGGTGTCCCTCGCACCTAGGCAGGAGTCCTGACGTCGCTGAACAAACCCGTGTCTGGAAGGGCCCTCCCCGTCATAACTCGAGAATATACCCCAGGTTCCGGCCGCAACTCGGGAAACACCATGAGACTTCCCCCTCGCCGCTGGATGAGGCCCGATTCCCCTGCACTGCGTGCAGAGCAATTCCGTGTTCCACATCAAACGTGAAAGGAGCCTTGATTTCCTTGATGGCACTCCAGAGAAAACCCAAGATCACTGTCTCAAGTCTAGAGGGATCCTGAGGTCACTGGAGCAACACGAAAGGGCTCCGTGGACCCCAAATCAACTCGAGATGAGAGCTTAGTCCCTGGCTTTGACTCAAGAGGAATACCAACTTTCCACAAGCACCTCAAGAGGAGGCTTCTCGCACCTACAGGTAGGTGAGAGGGACCCTGAGTTTGTGGCCTCAAGTCGAATGGACACCGAGATGCTCTGACTCGAAGTAAGGCCGGATATCCCTGCAGTGAAGGGAATGCAGGCTCCTCTTGCATCTCCCAAGATGAAGGGATGTCTGAATCCCCTGTGGAGGCCACAGAGAAAGACCTAGTCCTCCGCCTCATCGCGACCGGAGGCCTCACATCCTTTGAAAACTGAGAGGTCCGCGGAGATCAATGCTTCCAAAGGAGACGATGCCTGACTCCTCTTGAAAATGGATAGGAGTCCCAGGATCCCTGTGGCACGTGGAAAGGGACCCTGGGTCTCCCGCCTCATGTGGAGACGCATCCCCATTGCCATGCCAAGACTCGAGGAGAATCCCGAGGTGTCCCTCGCACCTAGGCAGGAGTCCTCACGTCGCTGAACAAACACGTGTCTGGAAGGGCCCTCCCCGTCGTAACTCGAGAATATACCCCAGGTTCCGGCCGCAACTCGAGAAAAACCATGAGAATTCCCCCTCACCGCGAGATGAGGCCTGATTCCCCTGCACTGCGTGCAGAGCAATTCCTGAGCAGCGCAGACGGAGAGAGCAGCGCCAGCCCCTCCCCGCAGCGCCAGCCCGTCCCCGCAGCACAAGCCCCTCCCCCCGGAGCGACGTAACTAGCTACCTGAATAAGAGTCCACCTCCGCCCGCCTGTGTCATGGCGGAAATGAGGCTCTGAAGAGACCGGCAAACAGAAGCCAAATAAACAAAGGGAACCGCTTCAGAAGGGACTGGTGCAACAGTTTAAAATCCCTCTAGGAAACATTGACTACACCGGAGGAGCCTGTAGGTATCGAGAAGCGTAAGCTGGAACGAGGAGCTATCTGAAACTGAGCCGAACCCACACTGACCGCAACAGCTCCAGAGAAACTCCTAGATATAATTTTACTTTTTTCTCTTTTTTTAATTTTTTTTCTTTTTTTCTTTTTTCTTTTTTATTTTTTCTCTTTTATTTTCCTTTAAAATCCCCTATTACTCCCCCATTACTCCTTAACTTTCATTTCCATAGACTTTTACGATTTTTTAATTAGGGGGAAAAAAAAGTTTTTTTTTTCCTTTTTTTTTTCTTTTTTTTCTTTTTTTTTCTTTTTCTTTCTTTTTTTTCCTTTTTTTCTTTCCTTTTTCTCTTCTATTTTCTATTTTTCTTTTTCTCTTATTTCTTTTAAATTCCTCTAGTACTCCTCTACTACTCCTTAATTTTCATTTTCAATGCACTATAACCTTACAAAAAAAAAAAAAAGAAGAGAAGCCCTATTTTTAAACTGAAGATTATTCTCTCCCAATCTTGACTCTCTGTTTTCTACCTCAGAACACCTCTATTTCCTCCTTTCCCCTTCTCTTCCCAATCCAATTCTGTGAATCTTTGTAGGTGACTGTGCTACGGAGAACACTCTGGGAACAGACAGCTGTGTAGATCTGTCTCTCTCCTCTTGAGTCCCCCTTTTTCTCCTCCTGTTCATCTCTATCTCCCTCCTCCCTCTCCTCTTCTTCATGTGACTCTGTGAACCTCTCTGGGTGTCCCTAACGGGGGAGAATCTTTTAGCCATTAACCTAGAAGTTTTCTTATCAGGGCTGCATAGTTGGAGAAGTCCTGAGACTACAGGAAGAATAAAACTGAAATCCAGAGGCAGGAGACTTAAGCCCAAAACCTGAGAACACCAGAAAACTCCTGACTACAAGGAACTTTAAGTGATAAGTGACTGTCCAAAAGCCTCCATACCTACACTGAAACCAACTACCACACAAGAGCCAATAAGTTTTAGAGCAAGACATACCACGCAAATTCTCCAGCAACGCAGGAACATAGCCCTGAACATCAACATACAGGCTGCCCAAGGTCACACCTAACACATAGACCCATCTCAAAACTCATTACTGGGCACTCCATTGCTTTCCAAAGAGAAGAAATCAAGTTCCACACACCAGAACACTGATGCAAGCTTCCCTAACCAGGAAACCTTGACAAGCCAATCGTCTAACCCCATCCACTGGGTTAATCCTCCACAACAAAAAGGAACCACAGACCTCCAGAATACAGAAAGCCCACTCCAGATACAGCAATCTAAACAAGATGAAAAGGCAAAGAAATACCCAACAGGTAAAGGAACATGAAAAATGCCCACCAAGTCAAACAAAAGAGGAGGAGATAGGGAATCTACCTGAAAAAGAATTTAGAATAATGATAATAAAAATGATCCAAAATCTTGAAAACAAAATGGAGTTACAGATAAATAGCCTGGAAACAAAGATTGAAAAGATTCAAGAACTGTTTAATAAAGACCTAGAAGAAATAAAAAAGAGTCAATTACAAATGAATAATGCAATGAATGAGATCAAAAACACTTTGGAGGGAACCAAGAGTAGAATAACGGAGGCAGAAGATAGGATAAGTGAGGTAGAAGATAAAATGGTGGAAATAAATGAAGCAGAGAGGAAAAAAGAAAAAAGGATCAAAAGAAATGAGGACAACCTCAGGGACCTCTGGGACACTGTGAAACGCCCCAACATTCGAATCATAGGAGTTCCAGAAGAAGAAGACAAAAAGAAGGGCCATGAGAAAATACTCGAGGAGATAATAGCTGAAAACTTCCCTAAAATGGGGAAGGAAATAGCCACCCAAATCCAAGAAACCCAGAGAGTCCCAAACAGGATAAACCCAAGGCGAAACACCCCAAGACACATATTAATCAAATTAACAAAGATCAAACACAAAGAACAAATATTAAAAGCAGCAAGGGAAAAACAACAAATAACACACAAAGGGATTCCCATAAGGATAACAGCTGATCTATCAATAGAAACCCTCCAGGCCAGAAGGGAATGGCAGGACGTACTGAAAGTAATGAAAGAGAATAACCTACAACCTAGATTACTGTATCCAGCAAGGATCTCATTCAGATATGAAGGAGAATTCAAAAGCTTTACAGATAAGCAAAAGCTGAGAGAATTCAGCACCACCAAACCAGCTCTTCAACAAATGCTAAAGGATCTTCTCTAGACAGGAAATGCAGAAAGGTTTTATAAATGTGAACCCAAAACAACAAAGTAAATGGCAACGGGAACACACCTATCAATAATTACCCTAAATGTAAATGGGTTGAATGCCCCAACCAAAAGACAAAGATTGGCTGAATGGATACAAAAACAAGACCCCTATATATGCTGTCTACAAGAGACCCACCTCAAAACAAGAGACACATACAGACTAAAAGTGAAGGGCTGGAAAAAAATATTTCATGCAAACGGAGACCAAAAGAAAGCAGGAGTCGCAATACTCATGTCAGATAAAATAGACTTTCAAATAAAGGAAGTGAAAAGAGACAAAGAAGGACACTACATAATGATCAAAGGATCAATCAAAAAAGAAGATATAACAATTATAAATATATATGCACCCAACATAGGAGCACCGCAATATGTACGGCAAACGCTAACAAGTATGAAAGAGGAAATTAATAGTAACACAATAATAGTGGGAGACTTTAATACCCCACTCACAACTATGGATAGATCAACTAAACAGAAAATTAACAAGGAAACACAAACCTTAAATGACACAATGGACCAGCTAGACCTAATTGATATCTATAGGACATTTCACCCCAAAACAATCAACTTCACCTTTTTCTCAAGTGCACACGGAACATTCTCCAGAATAGATCACATCCTGGGCCATAAATCTGGTCTTGGAAAATTCAAAAAAATTGAAATCATTCCAGTTATCTTTTCTGACCACAGTGCAGTAAGATTAGATCTCAATTACAGGGAAAAAATTGTTAAAACTTCAAACATATGGAGGCTAAATAACACGCTTCTGAATAACCAACAAATCATAGAAGAAATCAAAAAAGAAATCAAAATATGTATAGAAATGAATGAAAATGAAAACACAACAACCCAAAACCTATGGGACACTGTAAAAGCAGTGCTAAGGGGAAGGTTCATAGCATTACAGGCTTACATCAAGAAACAGGAAAAAAACCAATTAAATAACCTAACTCTACACCTAAAGCAATTAGAGAAGGAAGAAATGAAGAACCCCAGAGTTAGCAGAAGGAAAGAAATCTTAAAAATCAGGGCAGAAATAAATGCAAAAGAAACTAAAGAGACCATAGCAAAAATCAACAAAGCTAAAAGCTGGTTTTTTGAGAAAATAAACAAAATTGACAAACCATTAGCAAGACTCATTAAGAAACAAAGAGAGAAAAACCAAATTAACAAAATTAGAAATGAAAATGGAGAGATCACAACAGACAACACTGAAATACAAAGGATCATAAGAGACTACTACCAGCAGCTCTATGCCAATAAAATGGACAACTTGGATGAAATGGACAAATTCTTAGAAAAGTATAACTTTCCAAAACTGAACCAGGAAGAAATAGAAGATCTTAACAGACCCATCACAAGCAAGGAAATCGAAACTGTCATCAAAAATCTTCCAGCAAACAAAAGCCCAGGACCAGATGGCTTCACAGCTGAATTCTACCAAAAATTTAGAGAAGAGCTAACACCTATCTTACTCAAACTCTTCCAGAAAATTGCAGAAGAAGGTAAGCTTCCAAACTCATTCTATGAGGCCACCATCACCCTAATTCCAAAACCAGACAAAGATGCCACAAAAAAAGAAAACTACAGGCCAATATCACTGATGAACATAGATGCAAAAATCCTTAACAAAATTCTAGCAAACAGAATCCAACAACATATTAAAAAAATCATACACCATGACCAAGTGGGCTTTATCCCAGGAATGCAAGGATTCTTTAATATCCGCAAATCAATCAATGTAATACACCACATTAACAAATTGAAAGATAAAAACCATATGATTATCTCAATAGATGCAGAGAAAGCCTTTGACAAAATTCAACACTCATTTATGATTAAAACTCTCCAAAAAGCAGGAATAGAAGGAACATACCTCAACATAATAAAAGCTATATATGACAAACCCACAGCAAGCATCACCCTCAATGGTGAAATATTGAAGGCATTTCCCCTGAAATCAGGAACAAGACAAGGGTGCCCACTCTCACCACTACTATTCAACATAGTGTTGGAAGTGCTGGCCACAGCAATCAGAGCAGAAAAAGAAGTAAAAGGAATCCAGATAGGAAAAGAAGAAGTAAAACTCTCACTGTTTGCAGATGACATGATCCTCTACATAGAAAACCCTAAAGATTCTACCAGAAAATTACTAGAGCTAATCAATGAATATAGTAAAGTTGCAGGATATAAAATTAACACACAGAAATCCCTTGCATTCCTATATACTAACAATGAAAAAACAGACAGAGAAATTAAGGAAACAATACCATTCACCATTGCAACAAAAAGAATAAAATACTTAGGAGTATATCTACCTAAAGAAACAAAGGACCTATACATAGAAAACTATAAAACACTGATGAAAGAAATCAAAGAGGACACAAACAGATGGAGAAACATACCGTGTTCATGGATTGGAAGAATTAATATTGTCAAAATGGCTATTCTACCCAAAGCAGTCTATAGATTCAATGCAATCCCTATCAAGCTACCAACGGTATTTTTCACAGAACTAGACCAAAGAATTTCACAATTTGTATGGAAATACAAAAAACCTCGAATAGCCAAAGTAATCTTGAGAAAGAAGAATGGAACTGGAGGAATCAACCTGCCTGACTTCAGACTCTACTACAAAGCCACAGTCATCAAGACAGTATGGTACTGGCACAAAGACAGAAATATAGATCAATGGAACAGAATAGAAAGCCCAGAGATAAATCCACGAACCTATGGACACCTTATCTTTGACAAAGGAGGCAAGGATATACAATGGAAAAAAGACAACCTCTTTAACAAGTGGTGCTGGGAAAACTGGTCAACCACTTGTAAAAGAATGAAACTAGAACACTTTCTAACACCATACACAAAAATAAACTCAAAATGGATTAAAGATCTAAATGTAAGACCAGAAACTATAAAACTCCTAGAGGAGAACATAGGCAAAACACTCTCCGACATAAATCAAAGCAAGATCCTCTATGACCCACCTCCCAGAATATTGGAAATAAAAGCAAAACTAAACAAATGGGACCTAATGAAACTTAAAAGCTTTTGCACTACAAAGGAAACTATAAGTAAGATGAAAAGACAGCCCTCAGATTGGGAGAAAATAATAGCAAATGAAGAAACAGACAAAGGACTAATCTCAAAAATATACAAGCAACTCCTGCAGCTCAATTCCAGAAAAATAAATGACCCAATCAAAAAATGGGCCAAAGAACTAAACAGACATTTCTCCAAGGAAGACATACAGATGGCTAACAAACATATGAAAAGATGCTCAACATCACTCATTATTAGAGAAATGCAAATCAAAACCACAATGAGGTACCATTACACGCCAGTCAGGATGGCTGCTATCCAAAAGTCTACAAGCAATAAATGCTGGAGAGGGTGTGGAGAAAAGGGAACCCTCTTACACTGTTGGTGGGAATGCAAACTAGTACAGCCGCTATGGAAAACAGTGTGGAGATTTCTTAAAAAACTGGACATAGAACTGCCATATGACCCAGCAATCCCACTTCTGGGCATACACACTGAGGAAACCAGATCTGAAAGAGACACGTGCACCCCAATGTTCATTGCAGCACTGTTTATAATAGCCAGGACATGGAAGCAACCTAGATGCCCATCAGCAGATGAATGGATAAGGAAGCTGTGGTACATATATACCATGGAATATTACTCAGCCATTAAAAAGAATTCATTTGAACCAGTCCTAATGAGATGGATGAAGCTGGAGCCCCTTATACAGAGTGAAGTAAGCCAGAAAGATAAAGAACATTACAGCATACTGACACATGTATATGGAATTTAGAAAGGTGATAACGATAACCCTATATGCAGAACAGAAAAAGAGACACAGAAATACAGAACAGACTTTTGAACTTTGAGGGAGAATGTGAGGGTGGGATATTTCAAAAGAACAGCATGTATACTATCTATGGTGAAACAGATCACCAGCCCAGGTGGGATGCACGAGACAAGTGCTCCGGCCTGGTGCACTGGGAAGACCCAGAGGAATCGGGTGGAGAGGGAGGTTGGAGGGGGGATCGGGATTGGGAATACATGTAAATCCATGGCTGATTCATATCAATGTATGACAAAACCCACTGGAAAAAAAAAATAATAATAATAAAAATTAAAAAAAATAATAATAAAAAAAAAAAAGAAAATGGATAGGAGTCCCAGGATCCCTGTGGCACGTGGAAAGGGACCCTGGATCTCCCACCTCACATGTAGACGCCTCCCAATTGCCATGCCAAGACTCGAGGAGAATCCCGAGGTGTCCCTCGCACCTAGGCATGGGTCCAGACGTCGCTGAACAAACACGTGTCTGGAAGGGCCCTCCCGGTCGTAACTCGAGAATATACCACAGGTTCCGGCCGCAACTCGAGAAAAACCATGAGATTTCCCCCTCGCCGCGAGATGAGGCCCGATTCCCCTGCACTGCGTGCAGAGCAATTCCGTGTTCCCCATCAAACTTGATAGGAGCCTTGATTTCCTTGATGGCACTCCAGAGAAAACCCAAGATCACTGTCTCAAGTCTAGAGGGATCCTGAGGTCACTGGAACAACACGAAAGGGCTCCGGGGACCCGAAATCAACTCGAGATGAGAGCTTATTCCCTGGCTTCGACTCAAGAGGAATACCAAGTTTCCACAAGCACCTCAAGAGGAGGCTTCTCTCAGCTACAGGTATGTGAGAGGGACTCTGAGATTGTGGCCTCAAGTGGAAAGGACACCGAGATGCTGTGACTCGAAGTAAGGCCGGATATCCCTGCAGTGAATTGAATGCAGGCTCGTCTTGCATCTCCCAAGACGAAGGGATGTCTGAATCCCCTGTGGAGACCTCAGAGAATGTCCTAGTCCTCTGCCTCAACGCGACAGGAGGCCTCACATCCTTTGAAAACTCGAGATGTCTGCGGAGATCAATGCTTCCAAAGGAGACGATGCCTGACTCCTCTTGAAAATGGATAGGAGTCCCAGGATCCCTGTGGCACGTGGAAAGGGACCCTGGGTCTCCCGCCTCACATGGAGACGTGTCCCAATTGCCATGCAAAGAATCGAGGAGTATCCCGAGGTGTCCCTCGCACCTAGGGAGAAGTCCTGACGTCGCTGAACAAACACGTGTCTGGAAGGGCCCTCCCCGTCGTAACTCGAGAATATACCCCAGGTTTCGTCCTCAACTTGAGAAAAACCATGAGACATCCCTCTTGCCGCGAGATGAGGCCCGATTCCCCTGCACTGCGTGCAGAGCAATTCCGTGTTCCACATCAAACTTGATAGGAGCCTTGATTTCCTTGATGGCACTCCAGAGAAAACCCAAGATCACTGTCTCAAGTCTAGAGGGATCCTGAGGTCACTGGAGCAACACGAAAGGGCTCCGTGGACCCCAAATCAACTCGAGATGAGAGCTTAGTCCCTGGCTTCGACTCAAGAGGAATACCAACTTTCCACAAGCACCTCAAGAGGAGGCTTCTCTCAGCTACAGGTATGTGAGAGGGACCCTGAGTTTGTGGCCTCAAGTGGAATGGACACCGAGATGCTCTGACTCGAAGTAAGGCCGGATATCCCTGCAGTGAATTGAATGCAGGCTCGTCTTGCATCTCCCAAGACGAAGGGATGTCTGAATCCCGTGTGGAGACCGCAGAGAAAGACCGAGTTCTCCGCCTCATCGCGACCGGAGGCCTCACATCCTTTGAAAACTCGAGAGGTCCGCGGAGATCAATGGTTCCAAAGGAGACGATGCCTGACTCCTCTTGAAAATGGAAAGGAGTCCCAGGATCCCCGTGGCACGTGGAAAGGGACCTTGGGTCTCCCGCCTCACGTGGAGACGCGTCCCAATTGCCATGCCAAGACTCGAGGAGAATCCCAAGGTGTCCCTCGCACCTAGGCAGGAGTCCTGACGTTGCTGAACAAACCTGTGTCTGGAAGGGCCCTCTCCGTCGTTACTCGAGAATATACCCCAGGTTCCGGCCGCAACTCGAGAAAAACCATGAGACTTCCCCCTCCCCGCAGGATGAGGCCCGATTCCCCTGCACCTTGTGCAGACCAATTCCGTGTTCCACATCAAACGTTAAAGGAGCCTTGATTTCCTTAATGGCACTCCAGAGAAAACCCAAGATCACTGTCTCAAGTCTAGAGGGATCCTGAGGTCACTGTAGCAACACGAAAGGGCTCCGTGGACCCCAAATCAACTCGAGATGAGAGCTTAGTCCCTGGCTTAGACTCAAGAGGAATACCAACTTTCCACAAGCACCTCAGGAGGAGGCTTCTGTCAGCTACAGGTATGTGAGAGGAACCCTGAGTTTGTGGCCTCAAGTGCAATGGACACCGAGATGCTCTGACTCGAATTAAGGCCGGATATCCCTGCAGTGAATTGAAAGCAGGCTCGTCTTGCATCTCCCAAGACGAAGGGATGTCTGAATCCCCTGTGGAGACCACAGAGAAAGACCTAGTCCTCCGCCTAAACGTGACCGGAGGCCTCACATCCTTTGAAAACTCGAGAATTCTGCGGAGATCAATGCTTCCAAAGGAGACGATGCCTGACTCCTCTTGAAAATGGATAGGAGTCCCAGGATACCGTGGCAGGGGGAAAGGGACCCTGGGTCTCCCGCCTCACGTGGAGACGCGTCCCAATTTCCATGCCAAGACTCGAGGAGAATCCCGAGGTGTCCCTCGCACCTAGGCAGGAGTCCTCACGTCGCTGAACAAACCTGTGTCTGGAAGGGCCCTCCCCGTCGTAACTCGAGAATATACCCCAGGTTCCGGCCGCAACTCGAGAAAAACCATGAGACTTCCCCATCCCCGCGAGATGAGGCCCGATTCGCCTGCACTGCGTGCAGACCAATTCCGTGTTCCACATCAAACGTGAAAGGAGCCTTGATTTCCTTAATTGCACTCCAGAGAACACCCAAGATCACTGTTTCAAGTCTAGAGGGATCCTGAGGTCACTGTAGCAACACGAAAGGGCTCCGTGGACCCCAAATCAACTCGAGATGAGAGCTTAGTCCCTGGCTTCGACTCAAGAGGAATACCAACTTTCCACAAGCATCTCAAGAGGAGGCTTCTCTCAGCTACAGGTATGTGAGAGAGACCCTGACTTAGTGGCCTCAAGTGGAATGGACACCGAGATGCTCTGACGCGAAGTAAGGCCGGATATCCCTGCAGTGAATTGAATGCAGGCTTGTCTTGCATCTCCGAAGACGAAGGGATGTCTGAATCCCCTGTGGAGACCACAGAGAAAGACCTAGTCCTCTGCCTCAACGTGACCGGAGGCCTCACATCCTTTGAAAACTCGAGAGGTCCGCGGAGATCAATGCTTCCAAAGGAGACGATGCCTGACTCCTCTTGAAAATGGATAGGAGTCCCAGGATCACTGTGGCACGTGGAAAGGGACCCTGGGTCTCCCGCCTCACGTGGAGACGCGTCCCAATTGCCATGCCAAGACTCGAGGAGAATCCCGAGGTGTCCCTCGCACCTAGGCAGGAGTCCTGACGTCGCTGAACAAACAGGTGTCTGGAAGGGCCCTCCCCGTCATAACTCGAGAATATACCCCATGTTCCGGCCGCAACTCGAGAAAAACCATGAGACTTCCCCCTCGCTGCTGGATCAGGCCCGATTCCCCTGCACTGCGTGCAGAGCAATTCCGTGTTCCACATCAAACGTGAAAGGAGCCTTGATTTCCTTGATGTCACTCCAGAGAAAACCCAAGATCACTGTCTCAAGTCTAGAGGGATCCTGAGGTCACTGGAGCAACACGAAAGGGCTCCGTGGACCCCAAATCAACTCGAGATGAGAGCGTAGTCCCTGGCTTCGACTCAAGGGGAATACCAACTTTCCACAAGCACCTCAAGAGGAGGCTTCTCTCAGCTACAGGTATGTGAGAGGGACCCTGAGTTTGTGGCCTCAAGTGGAATGGACACTGAGATGCTCTGACTCGAAGTAAGGCCGGATATCCCTGCAGTGAATTGAATGCAGGCTCGTCTTGCATCTCGCAAGACGAAGGGATGTCTGAATCCCCTGTGGAGACCACAGAGAAAGACCTAATTTTCCGCCTCATCGTGACCAGAGGCCTCACATCCTTTGAAAATTCCTGAGGTCCGCGGAGATCAATGCTTCCAAAGGAGACGATGCCTGACTCCTCTTGAAAATGGATAGGAGTCCCAGCATACCTGTGGCACGTGGAAAGGGACCCTGGGTCTCCCGCCTCAGGTGGAGACGCGTCCCCATTGCCATGCCAAGTCTCGAGGAGAATCCCGAGGTGTCCCTCGCACCTAGGCAGGAGTCCTGACGTCGCTGAACAAACACGTGTCTGGAAGGGCCCTCCCCGTCGTTACTCGAGAATATATCCCAGGTTCCGGCCGCAACTCGAGAAAAACCATGAGACTTCCCCCTCGCCGCTGGATGAGGCCCGATTCCCCTGCACTGCGTGCAGAGTAATTCCGTGTTCCACATGAAACGTGAAAGGAGCCTTGATTTCCTTGATGGCACTCCAGAGAAAACCCAAGATCACTGTCTAGAGTCTAGAGGGATCCTGAGGTCACTGGAGCAACACGAAAGGGCTCCGTGGACCCCAAATCAACTCGAGATGAGATCTTAGTCCCTGGCTTCCACTCAAGAGGAATATCAACTTTCCACAAGCACCTCAAGAGGAGGCTTCTCTCAGCTACAGGTATGTGAGTGGGCCCCTGAGTTTGTGGCCTCAAGTGGAATGGACACCGAGATGCTCTGACTCGAAGTAAGGCCGGATATCCCTGATGTGAATTGAATGCAGGCTCGTCTTGCATCTCGCAAGACGAAGGGATGTCTGAATCCCCTGTGGAGACCACAGAGAAAGACCGAGTTCTCCGCCTGATCGCGACCGGAGGCCTCACATCCTTTGAAAACTCGAGAGGTCCGCGGAGATCAATGCTTCCAAAGGAGACGATGCCTGACTCCTCTTGAAAATGGATAGGAGTCCCAGGATCCCTGTGGCACGTGGAAAGGGACCCTGGGTCTCCCGCCTCACGTGGAGACGCGTCCCAATTGCCATGCCAAGACTCGAGGAGAATCCCGAGTTGTCCCTCGCACCTAGGCAGGAGTCCTGACGTCGCTGAACAAACATGTGTCTGGAAGGGCCCTCCCCGTCGTAACTCGAGAATATACCCCAGGTTGCGGCCGCAACACGAGAAAAACCATGAGACTTCCCCATCGCCGCGAGATGAGGCCTGATTCCCCTGCCCTGCGTGCAGAGTAATTCCGTATTCCACATCAAAAATGAAAGGAGCCTTGATTTCCTTGATGGCACTCCAGAGAAAACCCAAGATCACTGTCTCAAGTCTAGAGGGATCCTGAGGTCACTGGAGCAACACGAAAGGGCTCCGTGGACCCCAAATCAACTCGAGATGATATCTTAGTCCCTGCCTTCAAATCGAGAGGAATACCAACTTTCCACAAGCACCTCAAGAGGAGGCTACTCTCAGCTAATGGTATGTGAGAGGGACCCTGAGTTTGTGGCCTCAAGTGGAATGGACACCGAGATGCTCTGACTCGAAGTAAGGCCGGATATCCCTGCAGCGAATTGAATGCAGGCTCGTCTTGCATCTCCCAAGACGAAGGGATGTCTGAATCCCCTGTGGAGACCACAGAGAAAGACCTAGTCCTCCGCCTAAACGTGACCGGAGGCCTCACATCCTTTGAAAACTCGAGAATTCTGCGGAGATCAATGCTTCCAAAGGAGACGATGCCTGACTCCTCTTGAAAATGGATAGGAGTCCCAGGATACCGTGGCAGGGGGAAAGGGACCCTGGGTCTCCCGCCTCACGTGGAGACGCGTCCCAATTTCCATGCCAAGACTCGAGGAGAATCCCGAGGTGTCCCTCGCACCTAGGCAGGAGTCCTCACGTCGCTGAACAAACCTGTGTCTGGAAGGGCCCTCCCCGTCGTAACTCGAGAATATACCCCAGGTTCCGGCCGCAACTCGAGAAAAACCATGAGACTTCCCCATCCCCGCGAGATGAGGCCCGATTCGCCTGCACTGCGTGCAGACCAATTCCGTGTTCCACATCAAACGTGAAAGGAGCCTTGATTTCCTTAATTGCACTCCAGAGAACACCCAAGATCACTGTTTCAAGTCTAGAGGGATCCTGAGGTCACTGTAGCAACACGAAAGGGCTCCGTGGACCCCAAATCAACTCGAGATGAGAGCTTAGTCCCTGGCTTCGACTCAAGAGGAATACCAACTTTCCACAAGCATCTCAAGAGGAGGCTTCTCTCAGCTACAGGTATGTGAGAGAGACCCTGACTTAGTGGCCTCAAGTGGAATGGACACCGAGATGCTCTGACGCGAAGTAAGGCCGGATATCCCTGCAGTGAATTGAATGCAGGCTTGTCTTGCATCTCCGAAGACGAAGGGATGTCTGAATCCCCTGTGGAGACCACAGAGAAAGACCTAGTCCTCTGCCTCAACGTGACCGGAGGCCTCACATCCTTTGAAAACTCGAGAGGTCCGCGGAGATCAATGCTTCCAAAGGAGACGATGCCTGACTCCTCTTGAAAATGGATAGGAGTCCCAGGATCACTGTGGCACGTGGAAAGGGACCCTGGGTCTCCCGCCTCACGTGGAGACGCGTCCCAATTGCCATGCCAAGACTCGAGGAGAATCCCGAGGTGTCCCTCGCACCTAGGCAGGAGTCCTGACGTCGCTGAACAAACAGGTGTCTGGAAGGGCCCTCCCCGTCATAACTCGAGAATATACCCCATGTTCCGGCCGCAACTCGAGAAAAACCATGAGACTTCCCCCTCGCTGCTGGATCAGGCCCGATTCCCCTGCACTGCGTGCAGAGCAATTCCGTGTTCCACATCAAACGTGAAAGGAGCCTTGATTTCCTTGATGTCACTCCAGAGAAAACCCAAGATCACTGTCTCAAGTCTAGAGGGATCCTGAGGTCACTGGAGCAACACGAAAGGGCTCCGTGGACCCCAAATCAACTCGAGATGAGAGCGTAGTCCCTGGCTTCGACTCAAGGGGAATACCAACTTTCCACAAGCACCTCAAGAGGAGGCTTCTCTCAGCTACAGGTATGTGAGAGGGACCCTGAGTTTGTGGCCTCAAGTGGAATGGACACTGAGATGCTCTGACTCGAAGTAAGGCCGGATATCCCTGCAGTGAATTGAATGCAGGCTCGTCTTGCATCTCGCAAGACGAAGGGATGTCTGAATCCCCTGTGGAGACCACAGAGAAAGACCTAATTTTCCGCCTCATCGTGACCAGAGGCCTCACATCCTTTGAAAATTCCTGAGGTCCGCGGAGATCAATGCTTCCAAAGGAGACGATGCCTGACTCCTCTTGAAAATGGATAGGAGTCCCAGCATACCTGTGGCACGTGGAAAGGGACCCTGGGTCTCCCGCCTCAGGTGGAGACGCGTCCCCATTGCCATGCCAAGTCTCGAGGAGAATCCCGAGGTGTCCCTCGCACCTAGGCAGGAGTCCTGACGTCGCTGAACAAACACGTGTCTGGAAGGGCCCTCCCCGTCGTTACTCGAGAATATATCCCAGGTTCCGGCCGCAACTCGAGAAAAACCATGAGACTTCCCCCTCGCCGCTGGATGAGGCCCGATTCCCCTGCACTGCGTGCAGAGTAATTCCGTGTTCCACATGAAACGTGAAAGGAGCCTTGATTTCCTTGATGGCACTCCAGAGAAAACCCAAGATCACTGTCTAGAGTCTAGAGGGATCCTGAGGTCACTGGAGCAACACGAAAGGGCTCCGTGGACCCCAAATCAACTCGAGATGAGATCTTAGTCCCTGGCTTCCACTCAAGAGGAATATCAACTTTCCACAAGCACCTCAAGAGGAGGCTTCTCTCAGCTACAGGTATGTGAGTGGGCCCCTGAGTTTGTGGCCTCAAGTGGAATGGACACCGAGATGCTCTGACTCGAAGTAAGGCCGGATATCCCTGATGTGAATTGAATGCAGGCTCGTCTTGCATCTCGCAAGACGAAGGGATGTCTGAATCCCCTGTGGAGACCACAGAGAAAGACCGAGTTCTCCGCCTGATCGCGACCGGAGGCCTCACATCCTTTGAAAACTCGAGAGGTCCGCGGAGATCAATGCTTCCAAAGGAGACGATGCCTGACTCCTCTTGAAAATGGATAGGAGTCCCAGGATCCCTGTGGCACGTGGAAAGGGACCCTGGGTCTCCCGCCTCACGTGGAGACGCGTCCCAATTGCCATGCCAAGACTCGAGGAGAATCCCGAGTTGTCCCTCGCACCTAGGCAGGAGTCCTGACGTCGCTGAACAAACATGTGTCTGGAAGGGCCCTCCCCGTCGTAACTCGAGAATATACCCCAGGTTGCGGCCGCAACACGAGAAAAACCATGAGACTTCCCCATCGCCGCGAGATGAGGCCTGATTCCCCTGCCCTGCGTGCAGAGTAATTCCGTATTCCACATCAAAAATGAAAGGAGCCTTGATTTCCTTGATGGCACTCCAGAGAAAACCCAAGATCACTGTCTCAAGTCTAGAGGGATCCTGAGGTCACTGGAGCAACACGAAAGGGCTCCGTGGACCCCAAATCAACTCGAGATGATATCTTAGTCCCTGCCTTCAAATCGAGAGGAATACCAACTTTCCACAAGCACCTCAAGAGGAGGCTACTCTCAGCTAATGGTATGTGAGAGGGACCCTGAGTTTGTGGCCTCAAGTGGAATGGACACCGAGATGCTCTGACTCGAAGTAAGGCCGGATATCCCTGCAGCGAATTGAATGCAGGCTCGTCTTGCATCTCCCAAGACGAAGGGATGTCTGAATCCCCTGTGGAGACCACAGAGAAAGACCTAGTCCTCCGCCTCATCGTGACCGGAAGCCTCACATCCTTTGAAAACTCGAGAAGTCTGCGGAGATCAATACTTCCGAAGGAGACTATGCCTGACGCCTCTTCAAAATGGATAGGAGTCCCAGGATCCCTGTGGCACGTGGAAAGTGACACTGGGTCTCCCGCCTCATGTGGAGACGCCTCCCAATTGCCATGCCAAGACTTGAGGAGAATCCCGAGGTGTCCCTCGCACCTAGGCAGGAGTCCTGACGTCGCTGAACAAACACGTGTCTTGAAGGGCCCTCCCCGTCGTAACTCGAGAATATACCCCAGGTTCCGGCCGCAAATCGAGAAAAACCATGAGACTTCCCCCTCGCCGCGAGATGAGGCCCGATTCCCCTGCAATGCGTGCAGAGCAATTCCGTGTTCCACATCAAACGTGATAGGAGCCTTGATTTCCTTAATGGCACTCCATAGAAAACCCAAATCACTGGCTCAAGTCTAGAGGCATCCTGAGGTCACTGGAGCAACACGAAAGGGCTCCGTGGACCCCAAATCAACTCGAGATGAGAGCTAAGTATCTGGCTTCGACTCAAGAGGAATACCAACTTTCCACAAGCACCTCAAGAGGAGGCTTCTCTCAGCTACAGGTATGTGAGAGGGACCCTGAGTTTGTGGCCTCAAGTGGAATGGACACCGAGATGCTCTGACTCGAAGTAAGGCCGGATATCCCTGCAGCGAATTGAATGCAGGCTCGTCTTGCATCTCCCAAGACGAAGGGATGTCTGAATCCCCTGTGGAGACGACAGAGAAAGACCTAATCCTCTGCCTCATCGCGACCGGACGCCTCACATCCTTTGAAAATTCGAGAGGTATGCGGAGATCAATGCTTCCAAAGGAGACGATGCCTGACTCCTCTTGAAAATGGATAGGAGTCCCAGGATCCCTGTGGCACGTGGAAAGGGACCCTGGGTCTCCCGCCTCACGTGGAGACGCGTCCCAATTGCCATGCCAAGACTCGAGGAGAATCCCGAGGTGTCCCTCGCACCTAGGCAGGAGTCCTGACGTCGCTGAACAAACACGTGTCTGGAAGGGCCCTCCCCGTCGTAACTCGAGAATATACCCCAGGATCCGGCCGCAACTCGAGAAAAACCATGAGACTTCCCCATCGCCGCGAGAAGAGGCCCGATTCCCCTGCCCTGCGTGCAGAGCAATTCCGTATTCCACATCAAAAATGAAAGGAGCCTTGATTTCCTTAATGGCACTCCAGAGAAAACCCAAGATCACTGTCTCAAGTCTAGAGGGATCCTGAGGTCACTGGAGCAACACGAAAGGGCTCCGTGGACCCCAAATCAACTCGAGATGAGAGCATATTCCCTGGCTTCAAATCGAGAGGAATACCAACTTTCCACAAGCACCTCAAGAGGAGGCTACTCTCAGCTAATGGTATGTGAGAGGGACCCTGAGTTTGTCGCCTCAAGTGGAGTGGACACCGAGATGCTCTAACTCGAAGTAAGGCCAGATATCCCTGCAGTGATTTGAATGCAGGCTCGTCTTCCATCTCCCAAGACGAAGGGTTGTCTGAATCCCCTGTGGAGACCACAGAGAAAGACCTAGTCCTCCACCTCATCGAGACGGGAGGCATCACATCCTTTGAAAACTCGAGAGGTCTGCGGAGATCAATACTTCCGAAGGAGACGATGCCTGACGCCTCTTGAAAATGGATAGGAGTCCCAGAATCCCTGTGGCACGTGGAAAGGGACCCTGGATCTCCCACCTCACGTGGAGAAGCGTCCTAATTGCCATGCCAAGACTCGAGGAGAATCCCGAGGCGTCCCTCGCACCTAGGCAAGAGTCCTCACGTCGCTGAACAAACAAGTGTCTTGAAGGGCCCTCCCCGTCGTAACTCGAGAATATACCCCAGGTTCCGGCCGCAACTCGAGAAAAACCATGAGACTTCCCCCTCGCCGCGAGATGAGGCCCGATTCCCCTGCAATGCGTGCAGAGCAATTCCGTGTTCCACATCAAACGTGATAGGAGCCTTGATTTCCTTGATGGCACTCCAGAGAAAACCCAAATCACTGGCTCAAGTCTAGAGGGATCCTGAGGTCACTATAGCAACACGAAAGGGCTCCGTGGACCCCAAATCAACTCGAGATGAGAGCTTAGTCCCTGGCTTCTACTCAAGAGGAATACCAACTTTCCACAAGCACCTCAAGAGGAGGCTTCTCTCAGCTACATGTATGTGAGAGGGACCCTGAGTTTGTGGCCTCAAGTGGAATGGACACCGAGATGCTCTGACTAGAAGTAAGGCCGGATATCCCTGCAGCAAATTGAATGCAGGCTCGTCTTGCATCTCCCAAGACGAAGGGATGTCTGAATCCCCTGTGGAGACCACAGAGAAAGACCGAGTTCTCCGCCTCATCGCGACCGGTGGCCTCACATCCTTTGAAAATTCGAGAGGTCCGCGGAGATCAATGCTTCCAAAGGAGACGATGTCTGACTCCTCTTGAAAATGGATAGGAGTCCCAGGATCCCTGTGGCACGTGGAAAGGGACCCTGGGTCTCCCGCCTCACGTGGAGACGCGTCCCAATTGCCATGCCAAGACTCGAGGAGAATCCTGAGGTGTCCCTCGCACCTAGGCAGGAGTCCTGACATCGCTGAACAAACACGTGTCTGGAAGCGCCCTCCCCGTCGTAACTCGAGAATATACCCCAGGTTCCGGCCACAACTCGAGAAAAACCATGAGACTTCCCCCTCGCCGCGAGATGAGGCCCTATTCCCATGCACTGCGTGCAGAGCAATTCCGTGTTCCACATCATACGTGAAAGGAGCCTTGATTTCCTTGATGGCACTCCAGAGAAAACCCAAGATCACTGTCTCAAGTTTAGAGGGATCCTGAGGTCACCGGAGCAACACGAAAGGGCTCCGTGGACCCCAAATCAACTCGAGATGAGAGATTAGTCCCTGGCTTCAACTCAAGAGGAATACGAACTTTCCACAAGCCCCTCAAGAGGAGGCTTCTCTCAGCTACAGGTATGTGAGAGGGACCCTGAGTTTGTGGCATCAAGTGGAATGAACAACGAGATGCTCTGACTCGAAATAAGGCCGGATATCCCTGCAGTGAATTGAAAGCAGGCTCATCTTGCATCTCCCAAGACGAAGGGATGTCTGAATCCGCTGTGCAGAACACAGAGAAAGAACTAGTCCTCCGCCTCAACGCGACCGGAGGCCTCACATCCTTTGAAAACTCGAGAGGTCTGCAGAGATCAATGCTTCCAAAGGAGACGATGCCTGACTCCTCTTGAAAATGGATAGGAGTCCCAGGATCCCTTTGGCACGTGGAAAGGGACCCTGGGTCTCCCGCCTCACGTGGAGACGCCTCCCAATTGCCATGCCAAGGCTCGAAGAGAATCCCGAGGTGTCCCTCGCACCTAGGCAGGGTCCTGACGTCGCTGAAAAAACACGTGTCTGGAAGGGCCCTCCCCGTCGTAACTCGAGAATATACCCCAGGTTCCGGCCGCAACTCGAGAAAAACCATGAGATTTCCCCCTCGCCGCGAGTTGAGGCCCGATTCCCCTGCACTGCATGCAGAGCAATTCCGTGTTCCACATCAAACGTGAAAGGAGCCTTGATTTCCTTGATGGCTCTCCAGAGAAAACCCAAGATCACTGTCTCAAGTCTAGAGGGATCCTGAGGTCACTGGAAAAACACGAAAGGGCTCCGTGGACCCCAAATCAACTCGAGATGAGAGCTTAGTCCCTGGATTCAAATCGAGAGGAATACCAACTATCCACAAGCACCTCAAGAGGAGGCTACTCTCAGCTAATGGTATGTGAGAGGGACCCTGTGTTTGTGGCCTCAAGTGGAATGGACACCGAGATGCTCTGACTCGAAATAAGGCCGGATATCCCTGCAGTGAATTGAATGCAGGCTCGTCTTGCATCTCCCAAGACGAAGGGATGTCTGAATCCCCTGTGGAGACGACAGAGAAAGACCTAGTCCTCTGCCTCATGGCGACCGGAGGCCACACATCCTTTGAAAATTCGAGAGGTCCGCGGAGATCAATGCTTCCAAAGGAGACGATGTCTGACTCCTCTTGAAAATGGATAGGAGTCCCAGGATCCCTGTGGCACGTGGAAAGGGACCCTGGGTCTCCCGCCTCACGTGGAGACGCGTCCCAATTGCCATGCCAAGACTCGAGGAGAATCCTGAGGTGTCCCTCGCACCTAAGCAGGAGTCCTGACGTCGCTGAACAAACACGTGTCTGGAAGGGCCCTCCCCGTCGTAACTCGAGAATATACCCCAGGTTCCGGCCGCAACTCGAGAAAAACCATGAGACTTCCCCCTCGCCGCGAGATGAGGCCCGATTCCCCTGCCCTGCGTGCAGAGCAATTCCGTATTCCACATCAAGAATGAAAGGAGCCTTGATTTCCTTAATGGCACTCCAGAGAAAACCCAAGATCACTGTCTCAAGTCTAGAGGGATCCTGAGGTCACTGGAGCAACACGAAAGGGCTCCGTGGACCCCAAATCAACTCGAGATGAGAGCTTATTCCCTGGCTTCAAATCGAGAGGAATACCAACTTTCCACAAGCACCTCAAGAGGAGGCTACTCTCAGCTAATGGTATGTGAGAGGGACCCTGAGTTTGTCGCCTCAAGTGGAATGGACACCGAGATGCTCTAACTCGAAGTAAGGCCAGATATCCCTGCAGTGATTTGAATGCAGGCTCGTCTTCCATCTCCCAAGACGAAGGGTTGTCTGAATCCCCTGTGGAGACCACAGAGAAAGACCTAGTCCTCCACCTCATCGAGACGGGAGGCATCACATCCTTTGAAAACTCGAGAGGTCTGCGGAGATCAATACTTCCGAAGGAGACGATGCCTGACGCCTCTTGAAAATGGATAGGAGTCCCAGAATCCCTGTGGCACGTGGAAAGGGACCCTGGTTCTCCCACCTCACGTGGAGAAGCGTCCTAATTGCCATGCCAAGACTCGAGGAGAATCCCGAGGTGTCCCTCGCACCTAGGCAAGAGTCCTCACGTCGCTGAACAAACACGTGTCTTGAAGGGCCCTCCCCGTCGTAACTCGAGAATATACCCCAGGTTCCGGCCGCAACTCGAGAAAAACCATGAGACTTCCCCCTCGCCGCGAGATGAGGCCCGATTCCCCTGCAATGCGTGCAGAGCAATTCCGTGTTCCACATCAAACGTGATAGGAGCCTTGATTTCCTTGATGGCACTCCAGAGAAAACCCAAATCACTGGCTCAAGTCTAGAGGGATCCTGAGGTCAATATAGCAACACGAAAGGGCTCCGTGGACCCCAAATCAACTCGAGATGAGAGCTTAGTCCCTGGCTTCTACTCAAGAGGAATACCAACTTTCCACAAGCACCTCAAGAGGAGGCTTCTCTCAGCTACAGGTATGTGAGAGGGACCCTGAGTTTGTGGTGTCAAGTGCAATGGACACCGAGATGCTCTGACTCGCAGTAAGGCCGGATATCCCTGCAGTGAATTGAATGCAGGCTCGTCTTGCATCTCCCAAGACGAAGGGATGTCTGAATCCCCTGTGGAGAACACAGAGAAAGCCCTAGTCCTCCACCTCATCGTGACCGGAGGCCTCACATCGTTTGAAAACTCGAGAGGTCTGCGGAGATCAGCGCTTCCAAAGGAGACGATGCCTGACTCCTCTTGAAAATGGATAGGAGTCCCAGGATCACTGTGGCACGTGGAAAGGGACACTGGGTCTCCCGCCTCACGTGGAGACGCGTCCTAATTGCCATGCCAAGACTCGAGGAGAATCCCGAGGTGTCCCTCGCACCTAGGCAGGAGTCCTGACGTCGCTGAACAAACACGTGTCTGGAAGGGCCCTCCCCGTCGTAACTCGAGAATATACCCCAGGTTCCGGCCGCAACTCGAGAAAAACCATGAGACTTCCCCATCGCCGCGAGATGAGGCCCGATTCCCCTGCCCTGCGTGCAGAGCAATTCCGTATTCCACATCAAAAATGAAAGGATCCTTGATTTCCTTGATGGCACTCCAGAGAAAACCCAAGATCACTGTCTCAAGTCTAGAGGGATCCTGAGGTCACTGGAGCAAAACGAAAGGGCTCCGTGGACCCCAAATCAACTCGAGATGAGAGCTTAGTCCCTGGCTTCGACTCAAGAGGAATACCAACTTTCCACAAGCACCTCAAGAGGAGGCTTCTCTCAGCTACAGGTATGTGAGAGGGACCCTGAGTTTGTGGCCTCAAGTGGAATGGACACCGCGATGCTCTGACTCGAAGTAAGGCCGGATATCCCTGCAGTGAATTGAATGCAGGCTCGTCTTGCATCTCCCAAGACGAGGGTTGTCTGAATCCCCTGTGGAGACCACAGAGAAAGACCTAATTCTCCTCCTCCTCGCGACCGGAGGCCTCACATCCTTTGAAAATTCGAGAGGTCCGCGGAGATCAATGCTTCCAAAGGAGACGATGCCTGACTCCTCTTGAACATGGATAGGAGTCCCAGGATCCCTGTGGCACGTGGAAAGGGACACTGGGTCTCACGCCTCACGTGGAGACGCGTCCCCATTGCCATGCCAAGACTCGAGGAGAATCCCGAAGTGTCCCTCTCACCTAGGCAGGAGTCCTGATGTCGCTGAACAAACACGTGTCTGGAAGGGCCCTCCCCGTCGTAACTTGAGAATATACCCCAGGTTCCGGCCGCAACTCGAGAAAAACCATGAGATTTCCCCCTCGTCGCGACATGAGGCCCGATTCCCCTGCACTGCGTGCAGAGCAATTCCGTGTTCCACTTCAAACGTGAAAGGAGACTTGATTTCCTTGATGGCACTCAGAGAAAACCCAAAATCACTGTCTCAGGTCTAGAGGGATCCTGAGGTCACTGGAGCAACACGAAAGGGCTCCGTGGACCCCAAGTCAACTCGAGATGAGAGCTTAGTCCCTGGCTTAGACTCAAGAGGAATATCAACTTTCCACAAGCACCTCAAGAGGAGGCTTCTCTCAGCTACAGGTATGTGAGAGGGACCCTGAGTTTCTGGCCTCAAGTGCAATGGACACCGAGATGCTCTGACTCGAAGTAAGGCCGGATATCCCTGCAGTGAATTGAATGCAGGCTCGTCTTGCATCTCCCAAGACCAAGGGATGTCTGAATCCCCTGTGGAGACCACAGAGAAAGACCGAGTCCTCCGCCTCATCGAGACCGGAGGCATCACATCATTTGAAAACTCGAGAGGTCTGCGGAGATCAATGCTTCCAAAGGAGACGATGCCTGACTCTTCTTGAAAATGGATAGGAGTCCCAGGATACCGTGGCAGGGGGAAAGGGACCCTGGGTCTCCCGCCTCACGTGGAGACGCGTCCCAATTGCCATGCCAAGACTCGAGGAGAATCCCGAGGTGTCCCTCGCACCTAGGCAGGAGTCCTCACGTCGCTGAACAAACCTGTGTCTGGAAGGGCCCTCCCCGTCGTAACTCGAGAATATACCCCAGGTTCCGGCCGCAACTCGAGAATAACCATGAGACTTCCCCCTCCCCGCGAGATGAGGCCCGATTCCCCTGCACGGCGTGCAGACCAATTCCGTGTTCCACATCAAACGTGAAAGGAGCCTTGATTTCCTTAATGGCACTCCATAGAAAACCCAAGATCACTGTCTCAAGTCTAGAGGGATCCTGAGGTCACTGTAGCAGCACGAAAGGGCTCCGTAGACCCCAAATCAACTCGAGATGAGAGCTTAGTCCCTGGCTTCGACTCAAGAGGAATACCAACTTTCCACAAGCACCTCAAGAGGAGGCTTCTCTCAGCTAATGGTATGTCAGAGGGACCCTGAGTTTGTGGCCTCAAGTGGAATGGACACCGAGATGCTCTGACTCGAAGTAAGGCCGGATATCCCTGCAGTGAATTGAATGCAGGCTCGTCTTGCATCTCCCAAGACGAAGGGATGTCTGAATCCGCTGTGGAGATCACAGAGAAAGACCAAGTCCTCCGCCTCATCGCGACCGGAGGCCTCACATCCTTTGAAAACACGAAACGTCCGCGGAGATCAATGTTTCCAAAGGAGACGATGCCTGACTCCTCTGGAAAATGGATAGGAGTCCCAGGATCCCTGTGGCACCTGGAGAGGGACACTGGGTCTCCTGCCTCACGTGGAGACGCGTCCAAATTGCCATGCCAAGACTCGAGGAGAATCCCGAGGTGTCCCTCGCACCTAGGAAGGAGTCCTGACGTTGCTGAACAAACCTGTGTCTGGAAGGGCCCTCTCCGTCGTTACTCGAGAATATACCCCAGGTTCCGGCCGCAACTCGAGAAAAACCATGAGACTTCCCCCTCCCCGCAGGATGAGGCCCGATTCCCCTGCACCTCGTGCAGACCAATTCCGTGTTCCACATCAAACGTGAAAGGAGCCTTGATTTCCTTAATGGCACTCCAGAGAAAACCCAAGATCACTGTCTCAAGTCTAGAGGGATCCTGAGGTCACTGTAGCAACACGAAAGGGCTCCGTGGACCCCAAATCAACTCGAGATGAGAGCTTAGTCCCTGGCTTAGACTCAAGAGGAATACCAACTTTCCACAAGCACCTCAGGAGGAGGCTTCTGTCAGCTACAGGTATGTGAGAGGAACCCTGAGTTTGTGGCCTCAAGTGCAATGGACACCGAGATGCTCTGACTCGAATTAAGGCCGGATATCCCTGCAGTGAAGTGAAAGCAGGCTCGTCTTGCATCTCCGAAGACGAAGGGATGTCTGAATCCCCTGTGGAGACCACAGAGAAAGACCTAGTCCTCCGCCTAAACGTGACCGGAGACCTCACATCCTGTGAAAACTCGAGAATTCTGCGGAGATCAATGCTTCCAAAGGAGACGATGCCTGACTCCTCTTGAAAATGGATAGGAGTCCCAGGATACCGTGGCAGGGGGAAAGGGACCCTGGGTCTCCCGCCTCACGTGGAGACGCGTCCCAATTGCCATGCCAAGACTCGAGGAGAATCCCGAGGTGTCCCTCGCACCTAGGCAGGAGTCCTCACGTCGCTGAACAAACCTGTGTCTGGAAGGGCCCTCCCCGTCGTAACTCGAGAATATACCCCACGTTCCGGCCGCAACTCGAGAAAAACCATGAGACTTCCCCATCCCCGCGAGATGAGGCCCGATTCGCCTGCACTGCGTGCAGACCAATTCCGTGTTCCACATCAAACGTGAAAGGAGCCTTGATTTCCTTAATTGCACTCCAGAGAAAACCCAAGATCACTGTTTCAAGTCTAGAGGGATCCTGAGGTCACTGTAGCAACACGAAAGGGCTCCGTGGACCCCAAATCAACTCGAGATGAGAGCTTAGTCCCTGGCTTCGACTCAAGAGGAATACCAACTTTCCACAAGCATCTCAAGAGGAGGCTTCTCTCAGCTACAGGTATGTGAGAGAGACCCTGACTTAGTGGCCTCAAGTGGAATGGACACCGAGATGCTCTGACTCGAAGTAAGGCCGGATATCCCTGCAGTGAATTGAATGCAGGCTCGTCTTGCATCTCCGAAGACGAAGGGATGTCTGAATCCCCTGTGGAGACCACAGAGAAAGACCTAGTCCTCTGCCTCAACGTGACCGGAGGCCTCACATCCTTTGAAAACTCGAGAGGTCCGCGGAGATCAATGCTTCCAAAGGAGACGATGCCTGACTCCTCTTGAAAATGGATAGGAGTCCCAGGATCACTGTGGCACGTGGAAAGGGACCCTGGGGCTCCTGCCTCACGTGGAGACGCGTCCCAATTGCCATGCCAAGACTCGAGGATAATCCCGAGGTGTCCCTCGCACCTAGGCAGGAGTCCTGACGTCGCTGAACAAACAGGTGTCTGGAAGGGCCCTCCCCGTCATAACTCGAGAATATACCCCAGGTTCCGGCCGCAACTCGAGAAAAACAATGAGACTTCCCCCTCGCTGCTGGATCAGAGCCGATTCCCCTGCACTGCGTGCAGAGCAATTCCGTGTTCCACATCAAACGTGAAAGGAGCCTTGATTTCCTTGATGTCACTCCAGAGAAAACCCAAGATCACTGTCTCAAGTCTAGAGGGATCCTGAGGTCACTGGAGCAACACGAAAGGGCTCCGTGGACCCCAAATCAACTCGAGATGAGAGCGTAGTCCCTGGCTTCGACTCAAGGGGAATACCAACTTTCCACAAGCACCTCAAGAGGAGGCTTCTCTCAGCTACAGGTATGTGAGAGGGACCCTGAGTTTGTGGTCTCAAGTGGAATGGACACTGAGATGCTCTGACTCGAAGTAAGGCCGGATATCCCTGCAGTGAATTGAATGCAGGCTCGTCTTGCATCTCGCAAGACGAAGGGATGTCTGAATCCCCTGTGGAGACCACAGAGAAAGACCTAATTTTCCGCCTCATCGCGACCAGAGGCCTCACATCCTTTGAAAATTCGAGAGGTCCGCGGAGATCAATGCTTCCAAAGGAGACGATGCCTGACTCCTCTTGAAAATGGATAGGAGTCCCAGCATCCCTGTGGCACGTGGAAAGGGACCCTGGGTCTCCCGCCTCAGGTGGAGAAGCGTCCCCATTGCCATGCCAAGTCTCGAGGAGAATCCCGAGGTGTCCCTCGCACCTAGGCAGGAGTCCTGACGTCGCTGAACAAACACGTGTCTGGAAGGGCCCTCCCCGTCGTAACTCGAGAATATACCCCAGGTTCCGGCCGCAACTCGAGAAAAACCATGAGACTTCCCCCTCGCCGCTGGATGAGGCCCGATTCCCCTGCACTGCGTGCAGAGTAATTCCGTGTTCCACATGAAACGTGAAAGGAGCCTTGATTTCCTTGATGGCACTCCAGAGAAAACCCAAGATCACTGTCTAGAGTCTAGAGGGATCCTGAGGTCACCGGAGCAACACGAAAGGGCTCCGTGGACCCCAAATCAACTCGAGATGATATCTTAGTCCCTGCCTTCAAATCGAGAGGAATACCAACTTTCCACAAGCACCTCAAGAGGAGGCTACTCTCAGCTAATGGTATGTGAGAGGGACCCTGAGTTTGTGGCCTCAAGTGGAATGGACACCGAGATGCTCTGACTCGAAGTAAGGCCGGATATCCCTGCAGTGAATTGAATGCAGGCTCGTCTTGCATCTCCCAAGACGAATGGATGTCTGAATCCCCTGTGGAGACCACAGAGAAAGACCTAGTCCTCCGCCTCATTGTGACCGGAGGCCTCACATCCTTTGAAAACTCGAGAAGTCTGCGGAGATCAATACTTCCGAAGGAGACTATGCCTGACGCCTCTTCAAAATGGATAGGAGTCCCAGGATCCCTGTGGCACGTGGAAAGTGACACTGGGTCTCCCGCCTCATGTGGAGACGCCTCCCAATTGCCATGCCAAGACTTGAGGAGAATCCCGAGGTGTCCCTCGCACCTAGGCAGGAGTCCTGACGTCGCTGAACAAACACGTGTCTTGAAGGGCCCTCCCCGTCGTAACTCGAGAATATACCCCAGGTTCCGGCCGCAACTCGAGAAAAACCATGAGACTTCCCCCTCGCCGCGAGATGAGGCCCGATTCCCCTGCAATGCGTGCAGAGCAATTCCGTGTTCCACATCAAACGTGATAGGAGCCTTGATTTCCTTAATGGCACTCCATAGAAAACCCAAATCACTGGCTCAAGTCTAGAGGCATCCTGAGGTCACTGGAGCAACACGAAAGGGCTCCGTGGACCCCAAATCAACTCGAGATGAGAGCTAAGTATCTGGCTTCGACTCAAGAGGAATACCAACTTTCCACAAGCACCTCAAGAGGAGGCTTCTCTCAGCTACAGGTATGTGAGAGGGACCCTGAGTTTGTGGCCTCAAGTGGAATGGACACCGAGATGCTCTGACTCGAAGTAAGGCCGGATATCCCTGCAGCGAATTGAATGCAGGCTCGTCTTGCATCTCCCAAGACGAAGGGATGTCTGAATCCCCTGTGGAGACGACAGAGAAAGACCTAATCCTCTGCCTCATCGCGACCGGACGCCTCACATCCTTTGAAAATTCGAGAGGTATGCGGAGATCAATGCTTCCAAAGGAGACGATGCCTGACTCCTCTTGAAAATGGATAGGAGTCCCAGGATCCCTGTGGCACGTGGAAAGGGACCCTGGGTCTCCCGCCTCACGTTGAGACGCGTCCCAATTGCCATGCCAAGACTCGAGGAGAATCCCGAGGTGTCCCTCGCACCTAGGCAGGAGTCCTGACGTCGCTGAACAAACACGTGTCTGGAAGGGCCCTCCCCGTCGTAACTCGAGAATATACCCCAGGTTCCGGCCGCAACTCGAGAAAAACCATGAGACTTCCCCATCGCCGCGAGAAGAGGCCCGATTCCCCTGCCCTGCGTGCAGAGCAATTCCGTATTCCACATCAAAAATGAAAGGAGCCTTGATTTCCTTAATGGCACTCCAGAGAAAACCCAAGATCACTGTCTCAAGTCTAGAGGGATCCTGAGGTCACTGGAGCAACACGAAAGGGCTCCGTGGACCCCAAATCAACTCGAGATGAGAGCTTATTCCCTGGCTTCAAATCGAGAGGAATACCAACTTTCCACAAGCACCTCAAGAGGAGGCTACTCTCAGCTAATGGTATGTGAGAGGGACCCTGAGTTTGTCGCCTCAAGTGGAGTGGACACCGAGATGCTCTAACTCGAAGTAAGGCCAGATATCCCTGCAGTGATTTGAATGCAGGCTCGTCTTCCATCTCCCAAGACGAACGGTTGTCTGAATCCCCTGTGGAGACCACAGAGAAAGACCTAGTCCTCCACCTTATCGAGACGGGAGGCATCACATCCTTTGAAAACTCGAGAGGTCTGCGGAGATCAATACTTCCGAAGGAGACGACGCCTGACGCCTCTTGAAAATGGATAGGAGTCCCAGAATCCCTGTGGCACGTGGAAAGGGACCCTGGTTCTCCCACCTCACGTGGAGAAGCGTCCTAATTGCCATGCCAAGACTCGAGGAGAATCCCGAGGCGTCCCTCGCACCTAGGCAAGAGTCCTCACGTCGATGAACAAACACGTGTCTTGAAGGGCCCTCCCCGTCGTAACTCGAGAATATAACCCAGGTTCCGGCCGCAACTCGAGAAAAACCATGAGACTTCCCCCTCGCCGCGAGATGAGGCCCGATTCCCCTGCAATGCATGCAGAGCAATTCCGTGTTCCACATCAAACGTGATAGGAGCCTTGATTTCCTTGATGGCACTCCAGAGAAAACCCAAATCACTGGCTCAAGTCTAGAGGGATCCTGAGGTCACTATAGCAACACGAAAGGGCTCCGTGGACCCCAAATCAACTCGAGATGAGAGCTTAGTCCCTGGCTTCTACTCAAGAGGAATACCAACTTTCCACAAGCACCTCAAGAGGAGGCTTCTCTCAGCTACATGTATGTGAGAGGGACCCTGAGTTTGTGGCCTCAAGTGGAATGGACACCGAGATGCTCTGACTCGAAGTAAAGCCGGATATCCCTGCAGCAAATTGAATGCAGGCTCGTGTTGCATCTCCCAAGACGAAGGGATGTCTGAATCCCCTGTGGAGACCACATAGAAAGACCTAATTTTCCGCCTCATCGCGACCGGTGGCCTCATATCCTTTGAAAATTCGAGAGGTCCGCGGAGATCAATGCTTCCAAAGGAGACGATGTCTGACTCCTCTTGAAAATGGATAGGAGTCCCAGGATCCCTGTGGCACGTGGAAAGGGACCCTGGGTCTCCCGCCTCACGTGGAGACGCGTCCCAATTGCCATGCCAAGACTCGAGGAGAATCCCAAGGTGTCCCTCGCACCTAGGCAGGAGTCCTCACGTCGCTGAACAAACCCGTGTCTGGAAGGGCCCTCCCCGTCGTAACTCGAGAATATACCCCAAGTTCCGGCCGCAACTCGAGAAAAACCATGAGACTTCCCCCTCCCCGCGAGATGAGCCCCGATTCCCCTGCACTGAGTGCAGACCAATTCCGTGTTCCACATCAAACGTGAATGGAGCCTTGATTTCCTTAATGGCACTCCAGAGAAAACCCAAGATCACTGTCTCAAGTCTAGAGGGATCCTGAGGTCACTGGAGCAACACGAAAGGGCTCCGTGGACCCCAAATCACCTCGACATGAGAGCTTAGTCCCTGGATTCGACTCAAGAGAAATACCAACTTTCCACAAGCACCTCAAGAGGAGGCTTCTCTCAGCTACTGGTATGTCAGAGGGACCCTGAGTTTGTGGCCTCAAGTGCAATGGACACCGAGATGCTCTGACTCGAAGTAAGGCCGGATATCCCTGCAGTGAATTGAATGCAGGCTCGTCTTGCATCTCCCAAGACGAAGGGATGTCTGAATCCCCTGTGGAGACCACAGAGAAAGACCTAGTCCTCCGCCTCTTCGTGACCGGAGGCCTCACATCCTTTGAAAACTTGAGAGGTCTGCAGAGATCAATGCTTCCAAAGGAGACGATGCCTGACTCCTCTTGAAAATGGATAGGAGTCCCAGGATCACTGTGGCACGTGGAAAGGGACCCTGGGTCTCCCGCCTCACGTGGAGACGCGTCCCAATTGCCATGCCAAGACTTGAGGAGAATCCCGAGGTGTCCCTCGCACCTAGGCAGGAGTCCTGACATCGCTGAACAAACACGTGTCTGGAAGCGCCCTCCCCGTCGTAACTCGAGAATATACCCCAGGTTCCGGCCGCGACTCGAGAAAAACCATGAGACTTCCCCCTCGCCGCGAGATGAGGCCCTATTCCCCTGCACTGCGTGCAGAGCAATTCCGTGTTCCACATCATACGTGAAAGGAGCCTTGATTTCCTTGATGGCACTCCAGAGAAAACCCAAGATCACTGTCTCAAGTCTAGAGGGATCCTGAGGTCACCGGAGCAACACGAAAGGGCTCCGTGGACCCCAAATCAACTCGAGATGAGAGATTAGTCCCTGGCTTCAACTCAAGAGGAATACGAACTTTCCACAAGCCCCTCAAGAGGAGGCTTCTCTCAGCTACAGGTATGTGAGAGGGACCCTGAGTTTGTGGCATCAAGTGGAATGGACACCGAGATGCTCTGACTCGAAATAAGGCCGGATATCCCTGCAGTGAATTGAAAGCAGGCTCATCTTGCATCTCCCAAGACGAAGGGATGTCTGAATCCGCTGTGCAGAACACAGAGAAAGAACTAGTCCTCCGCCTCAACGCGACCGGAGGCCTCACATCCTTTGAAAACTCGAGAGGTCTGCAGAGATCAATGCTTCCAAAGGAGACGATGCCTGACTCCTCTTGAAAATGGATAGGAGTCCCAGGAAAACTGTGGCAAGTGGAAAGGGACCCTGGGTCTCCCGCCTCACGTGGAGACGCCTCCCAATTGCCATGCCAAGGCTCGAGGAGAATCCCGAGGTGTCCCTCGAACCTAGGCAGGGTCCTGACGTCGCTGAAAAAACACGTGTCTGGAAGGGCCCTCCCCGTCGTAACTCGAGAATATACCCAAGGTTCCGGCCGCAACTCGAGAAAAACCATGAGATTTCCCCCTCGCCGCGAGTTGAGGCCCGATTCCCCTGCACTGCATGCAGAGCAATTCCGTGTTCCACATCAAACGTGAAAGGAGCCTTGATTTCCTTGATGGCTCTCCAGAGAAAACCCAAGATCACTGTCTCAAGTCTAGAGGGATCCTGAGGTCACTGGAGCAACACGAAAGGGCTCCGTGGACCCCAAATCAACTCGAGATGAGAGCTTAGTCCCTGGATTCAAATCGAGAGGAATACCAACTATCCACAAGCACCTCAAGAGGAGGCTACTCTCAGCTAATGGTATGTGAGAGGGACCCTGTGTTTGTAGCCTCAAGTGGAATGGACACCGAGATGCTCTGACTCGAAGTAAGGCCGGATATCCCTGCAGTGAATTGAATGCAGGCTCGTCTTGCATCTCCCAAGACGAAGGGATGTCTGAATCCCCTGTGGAGACGACAGAGAAAGACCTAGTCCTCTGCCTCATCGCGACCGGAGGCCTCACATCCTTTGAAAATTCGAGAGGTCCGCGGAGATCAATGCTTCCAAAGGAGACGATGCCTGACTCCTCTTGAAAATGGATAGGAGTCCCAGGATCACTGTGGCAAGTGGAAAATGACCCTGGGTCTCCCGCCTCACGTGGAGACGCCTCCCAATTGCCATGCCAAGGCTCGAAGAGAATCCCGAGGTGTCCCTCGCACCTAGGCAGGGTCCTGACGTCGCTGAAAAAACACGTGTCTGGAAGGGCCCTCCCCGTCGTAACTCGAGAATATACCCAAGGTTCCGGCCGCAACTCGAGAAAAACCATGAGATTTCCCCCTCGCCGCGAGTTGAGGCCCGATTCCCCTGCAATGCGTGCAGAGCAATTCCGTGTTCCACATCAAACGTGATAGGAGCCTTGATTTCCTTGATGGCACTCCAGAGAAAACCCAAATCACTGGCTCAAGTCTAGAGGGATCCTGAGGTCACTATAGCAACACGAAAGGGCTCCGTGGACCCCAAATCAACTCGAGATGAGAGCTTAGTCCCTGGCTTCTACTCAAGAGGAATATCAACTTTCCACAAGCACCTCAAGAGGAGGCTTCTCTCAGCTACAGGTATGTGAGAGGGACCCTGAGTTTGTGGCGTCAAGTGCAATGGACACCGAGATGCTCTGACTCGAAGTAAGGCCGGATATCCCTGCAGTGAATTGAATGCAGGCTCGTCTTGCATCTCCCAAGACGAAGGGATGTCTGAATCCCCTGTGGAGACCACAGAGAAAGCCCTAGTCCTCCACCTCATCGTGACCGGAGGCCTCACATCGTTTGAAAACTCGAGAGGTCTGCGGAGATCAATGCTTCCAAAGGAGACGATGCCTGACTCCTCTTGAAAATGGATAGGAGTCCCAGGATCCCTGTGGCACGTGGAAAGGGACACTGGGTCTCCCGCCTCACGTGGAGACGTGTCCTAATTGCCATGCCAAGACTCGAGGAGAATCCCGAGGTGTCCCTCGCACCTAGGCAGGAGTCCTGACGTCGCTGAACAAACACGTGTCTGGAAGGGCCCTCCCCGTCGTAACTCGAGAATATACCCCAGGTTCCGGCCGCAACTCGAGAAAAACCATGAGACTTCCCCATCGCCGCGAGATGAGGCCCGATTCCCCTGCACTGCGTGCAGAGCAATTCCGTATTCCACATCAAAAATGAAAGGATCCTTGATTTCCTTGATGGCACTCCAGAGAAAACCCAAGATCACTGTCTCAAGTCTAGAGGGATCCTGAGGTCACTGGAGCAAAACGAAAGGGCTCCGTGGACCCCAAATCAACTCGAGATGAGAGCTTAGTCCCTGGCTTCGACTCAAGAGGAATACCAACTTTCCACAAGCACCTCAAGAGGAGGCTTCTCTCAGCTACAGGTATGTGAGATGGACCCTGAGTTTGTGGCCTCAAGTGGAATGGACACCGCGATGCTCTGACTCGAAGTAAGGCCGGATATACCTGCAGTGAATTGAATGCAGGCTCGTCTTGCATCTCCCAAGACGAGGGTTGTCTGAATCCCCTGTGGAGACCACAGAGAAAGACCTAATTCTCCTCCTCCTCGCGACCGGAGGCCTCACATCCTTTGAAAACTCGAGAGGTCCGCGGAGATCAATGCTTCCAAAGGAGACGATGCCTGACTCCTCTTGAACATGGATAGGAGTCCCAGGATCCCTGTGGCACGTGGAAAGGGACACTTGGTCTCACGCCTCACGTGGAGACGCGTCCCCATTGCCATGCCAAGACTCGAGGAGAATCCCGAGGTGTCCCTCGCACCTAGGCAGGAGTACTGATGTCGCTGAACAAACACGTGTCTGGAAGGGCCCTCCCCGTCGTAACTTGAGAATATACCCCAGGTTCCGGCCGAAACTCGAGAAAAACCATGAGACTTCCCCCTCGTCGCGACATGAGGCCCGATTCCCCTGCACTGCGTGCAGAGCAATTCCGTGTTCCACTTCAAACGTGAAAGGAGACTTGATTTCCTTGATGGCACTCAGAGAAAACCCAAAATCACTGTCTCAAGTCTAGAGGGATCCTGAGGTCACTGGAGCAACACGAAAAGGCTCCGTGCACCCCAAATCAACTGGAGATGAGAGCTTAGTCCCTGGCTTCGAGTCAAGAGGAATACCAACTTTCCACAAGCACCTCAAGAGGAGGCTTCTCTCAGCTACAGGTATGTGTGAGGGACCCTGAGTTGCTGGCCTCAAGTGGAATGGACACCGAGATGGTCTGACTCGAAGTAAGGCCGGATATCCCTGCAGTGAATTGAATGCAGGCTCGTCTTGCATCTCCCAAGACGAAGGGATGTCTGAATCCCCTGTGGAGACCACAGAGAAAGACCTAATTCTCCGCCTCATCTCGACCGGAGGCCTCACATCCTTTGAAAATTCGAGAGGTCCACGGAGATCAATGCTTCCAAAGGAGACAATGCCTGACTCCTCTTGAAAATGGATAGGAGTCCCAGGATCCCTGTGGCACGTGGAAAGGGACACTTGGTCTCACGCCTCACGTGGAGACGCGTCCCCATTGCCATGCGAAGACTCGAGGAGAATCCCGAGGTGTCCCTCGCACCTAGGAAGGAGTCCTGACGACGCTGAACAAACACGTGTCTGGAAGGGCCCTCCCCGTCGTAACTCGATTATATACCCCAGTTTCCGGACGCAACTCGAGAAAAACCATGAGACTTCCCCCTCGTCGCGAGATGAGGCCCGATTCTCCTGCACTGCGTGCAGAGCAATTCCGTGTTCCACATCAAACGTGAACGGAGCCTTGATTTCCTTGATGGCACTCCAGAGAAAACCCAAGATCACTGTCTCAAGTCTAGAGGGATCCTGAGGTCACTGGAGCAACACGAAAGGCCTGGGTGGACCCCAAATCAACTCGAGATGAGAGCTTAGTCCTTGGCTTCGACTCAAGAGGAATACCAACTTTTCACAAGCACCTCAAGAGGAGGCTTCTCTCAGCTACAGGTATGTGAGAGGGCCCCTGAGTTTGTGGCCTCAAGTGGAATGGACACCGAGATGCTCTGACTCGAAGTAAGGCCGGATATCTCTGCAGTGAATTGAATGCACGCTGGTCTTGCATCTCCCAAGACGAAGGGATGTCTGAATCCCCTGTGGAGACCACAGAGAAAGACCTAGTCCTCCGCCTCATCAAGACCGGAGGCCTCACATCCTTTGAAAACTCGAGAGGTCTGCGGAGATCAATGCTTCCAAAGGAGACGATGCCTGACTCCTCTTGAAAATGGATAGGAGTCCCAGGATCCCTGTGGCACGTGGAAAGGGACCCTGCGGCTCCCGCCTCACGTGGAGACGCGTCCCAATTGCCATGCCAAGACTCGAGGAGAATCCCGAGGTGTCCTCGCACCTAGGCAGGAGTCCTGACGTCGCTGAACAAACACGTGTCTGGAAGGGCCCTCCCCGTCGTAACTCGAGAATATACCCCAGGTTCCGGTCGCAACTCGAGAAAAATCATGAGACTTCCCCCTCGCCGCGAGATGAGGCCCGACTCCACTGCACTGCATGCAGAGCAATTCCGTGTTACACATCAAACGTGAAAGGAGCCTTGATTTCCTTGATGGCACTCCAGAGAAAACCCAAGATCACTGTCTCAAGTCTAGAGGGATCCTGAGGTCACTGGAGCAACACGAAAGGGCTCCGTGGACCCCAAATCAACTCGAGATGAGAGCTTAGTCCCTGGCTTCGAGTCAAGAGGAATACCAACTTTCCACAAGCACCTCAAGTGGAGGCTTCTCTCAGCTACAGGTATGTGAGAGGGACCCTGAGTTTGTGGCCTCAAGTGGAATGGACACCGCGATGCTCTGACTCGAAGTAAGGCCGGATATCCCTGCAGTGAATTGAATGCAGGCTCGTCTTGCATCTCCCAAGACGAGGGTTGTCTGAATCCCCTGTGGAGACCACAGAGAAAGACCTAATTCTCCTCCTCCTCGCGACCGGAGGCCTCACATCCTTTGAAAACTCGAGAGGTCCGCGGAGATCAATGCTTCCAAAGGAGACGATGCCTGACTCCTCTTGAACATGGATAGGAGTCCCAGGATCCCTGTGGCACGTGGAAAGGGACCCTGGGTCTCCCGCCTCACGTGGAGACACGTCCCAATTGCCATGCCAAGACTCGAGGAGAATCCCGAGGCGTCCCTCGCACCTAGGTAGGAGTCCTGACGTCGCTGAACAAACACGTGTCTGGAACGGCCCTCCCCGTCGTAAATCGAGAATATACCCCAGGTTCCGGCCGCAACTCGAGAAAAACCATGAGACTTACCCCTAGCCGCGAGATGAGGCCCGATTCCCCTGCACTGCATGCAGAGCAATTCTGTGTTCCACATCAAACGTGAAAGGAGCCTTGATTTCCTTGATGGCACTCCAGAGAAAACCCAAAATCACTGTCTCAAGTCTAGAGGGATCCTGAGGTCACTGGAGCAAGACGAAAGGGCTCCGTGGACCCCAAATCAACTCGAGATGAGAGCTTAGTCCCTGGCTTTGACTCAAGAGGAATACCAACTTTCCACAAGCACCTCAAGAGGAGGCTTCTCCCAGCTACATAGATGTGAGAGGTACCCTGAGTTTGTGGCCTCAAGTGGAATGGACACAGAGATGCTCTGACTCGAAGTAAGGCCGGATATCCCTGCAGTGAATTGAATGCAGGCTCGTCTTGCATCTCCCAAGACGAAGGGATGTCTGAATCCCCTGTGGAGACCACAGAGAAAGACCTAGTTCTCCGCCGTATCGCGACCGGAGGCCTCACATCCTTTGAAAACTCGAGACGTCCGCGCAGATCAATGCTTCCAAAGGAGACGATGCCTGACTCCTCTTGAAAATGGTTAGAAGTCCCAGGATCCCTGTCCACATGGACGGGGACCCTGGGTCTCCCGCTTCACGTGGAGACGCGTCCCAATTGCCATGCCAAGATTCGAGGAGAATCCCGAGGTGTCCCTCGCACCTAGGCAGGAGTCCTGACGTCGCTGAACAAACACGTGTCCGGAAGGGCCCTCCCCGTCGTAACTCGAGAATATACCCCAGGTCCCGGCCGCAACTCGAGAAAAACCATGAGACTTCCCCCTCGCCGCGAGATGAGGCCCGATTCCCCTGCACAGCGTGCAGAGCAATTCCGTGTTCCACATCAAAAGTGAAAGGAGCCTTGATTTCCTTGATGGCACTCCAGAGAAAACCCAAAGTCACTGTCTCAAGTCTAGAGGGATCCTGAGGTCACTGGAGCAACACGAAAGGGCTCTGTGGACCCCAAATCAACCCGAGATGAGAGCTTAGTCCCTGGCTTCGACTCAAGTGGAATACCAACTTTCCACAAGCACCTCAAGAGGAGGCTTCTCTCAGCTACAGGTATGTGAGAGGGACCCTGAGTTTGTGGCCTCAAGTGGAATGGACACCGAGATGCTCTGACTCGATGTAAGGCCGGATATCCCTGCAGTGAATTGAATGCAGGCTCGTCTTGCATCTCCCAAGACGAAGGGATGTCTGAATCCCCTGTGGAGACCACAGAGAAAGACCTAGTACTCCGCCTCATCGCGACCTGAGGCCTCACATCCTTTGAAACCTCGAGAGGTGTGCGGAGATCAATGCTTCCAAAGTAGACGATGCCTGACTCCTCTTGAAAATGGATAGGAGTCCCAGGATCCCTGTGGCACGTGGAAAGGGACTCTGGGTCTCCCGCTTCATGTGGAGACGCGTCCCAATTGCCATGCCAAGACTCGTGGAGAATCCCGAGGTGTCCCTCGCACCTAGGCAGGAGTCCTGACGTCGCTGAACAAACACGTGTCCGGAAGGGCCCTCCCTGTCGTAACTCGAGATATACCCCAGGTTCCGGCCGCAACTCAAGAAAAACGATGAGACTTCCCCCTCGCCGCGAGATGAGGCCCGATTCCCCTGCACTGCGTGCAGACCAATTCCGTGTTCCACATCAAACGTGAAAGGAGCCTTGATTTCCTTGATGGCACTCCAGAGAAAACCCAAGACCACTGTCTCAAGTCTGGAGGGATCCTGAGGTCACTGGAGCAACACCAAAGGGCTCCGTGGACCCGAAATTAACTCGAGATGAGAGCTTAGTCCCTGGTTTCGACTCAAGAGGAATACCAACTTTCCACAAGCACCTCAAGAGGAGGCTTCTCTCAGCTACAGGTATGTGAGAGGGACCCTGAGTTTGTGGCCTCAAGTGGAATGGACTCCGAGATGCTCTGATTCGAAGTAAGGCCGGATATCCCTGCAGTGAATTGAATGCAGGCTCGTCTTGCATCTTCCAAGACGAAGGGATGTCTGAATCCCCTGTGGAGACCACAGAGATAGACCTAGTTCTCCGCCTCATCGTGACCGGAGGCCTCACATCCTTAGAAAACTCGAGAGGTCCGCGGGGATCAATACTTCAAAATGAGACGATTCCTGACTCCTCTTGAAAATGGATCGGAGTCCCAGGATCCCTGTGGCACGTGGAAAGTGACCCTGGGTCTCCCGCCTCACGTGGAGACGCATCCCAATTGCCATGCCAAGACTCGAGGAGAATCCCGAGTTGTCCCTCGCACCTAGGCAGGAGTCCTGACGTCGCTGAACAAACACGTGTCTGGAAGGGCCCTCCCCTTCGTAACTCGAGAATATACCCCAGGTTCCGGCCGCATCTCGTGAAAAACCATGAGATTTCCCCCTCGCCGCGAGTTGAGGCCCGATTCCCCTGCACTGCATGCAGAGCAATTCCGTGTTCCACATCAAACGTGAAAGGAGCCTTGATTTCCTTGATGGCACTCCAGAGAAAATCCAAGATCACTGTCTCAAGCCTAGAGGGATCCTGAGGTCACTGGACCAACAGGAAAGGGCTCCGTGGACCCCAAATCAAATCGAGATGAGAGCTTAGTCCCTGGCTTCGACTCAAGAGGAATACCAACTTTCCACAAGCACCTCAAGAGGAGGCTTCTCTCAGATATAGGTGTATTTGAGGGACCCTGAGTTTGTGGCCTCAAGTGGAATGGACACCGAGATGCTCTGACTCGAAGTAAGGCCGGATATCCCTGCAGTGAATTGAATGCAGGCTCGTCTTGCATCTCTCAAGACAAAGGGTTGTCTGAATCCCCTGTGGAAACCACAGAGAAAGACCTATTCCTCCAGCTCTACGCAACCGGAGACCTCATATACTTTAAAAACTCGAGAGGTCTGCGGAGATCAATACTTCCGAAGTAGACGATGCCTGACTCCTCTTGAAAATGGATAGGAGTCCGAGGATACCTGTGGCACGTGGAAAGGGACCGTGGATCTCCCGCCTCACGTGGAGACGCGTCCCAATTGCCATGCCAAGACTCGAGGAGAATCCCGAGGTTTCCCTCGCACCTAGGCAGGAGTCCTGACGTCGGTGAACAAACACGTGTCTGGAAGGGCCCTCCCCGTCGTAACTCGAGAATATACCCCAGCTTCCGGCCGAAACTCGAGAAAAACCATGAGACTTCCCCCTCGCCACGAGATGAGGCCCGATTCCCCTATACTGCGTGCAGAGCAATTCCGTGTTCCACATCAAAAGTGAAAGGAGCCTAGATTTCCTAGATGGCACTAGAGAAAACCCAAGGTCACTGTCTCAAGTCTAGAGGGATCCTGAGGTCACTGGAGCAACACCAAAGGGCTCCGTGGACCCCAAATCAACTCGTGATGAGAGATAAATCCCTGGCTTCGACTCAAGAGGAATACCAACTTTCCACAAGCACCACAAGAGGAGGCTTCTCTCAGCTACAGGTATGTGAGAGGGCCCCTGAGTTTGTGGCCTCAAGTGGAATGGACACCGAGATGCTCTGACTCGAAGTAAGGCCGGATATCCCTGCAGTGAATTGAATGCAGGCTCGTCTTGCATCTCCCAAGACGAAGGGATGTCTGAATCCCCTGTGGAGACCACAGAGAAAGACCTAGTCCTCCGCCTCATCGCGACCGGAGGCCTCACATCCTTTGAAAACTCTAGAGGTCTGCGGAGATCAATGCTTCCAAAGGAGACGATGCCTGACTCCTCTTGAAAATGGATAGGAGTCCCAGGATCCCTGTGGCACGTGGAAAGGGACCCTGGGTCTCCCGCCTCACGTGGAGACGCGTCCCAATTGCCATGCCAAGACTCGAGGAGAATCCCGAGGTGTCCCTCGCACCTAGGCAGGAGTCCTGACGTCGCTGAACAAACACGTGTCTGAAAGGGCCCTCCCCGTCGTAACTCGAGAATATACCCCAGGTTTCGGCCGCAATCGAATAAAACCATGAGATTTCCCCCTCGCCGCGAGATGAGGCCCGATTCCCCTGCCCTGCGTGCAGAGCAATACCGTGTTCGACATCAAAATTGACAGGAGCCTTGATTTCCTTGATGGCACTCCAGAGAAAACCCAAGATTACTGTCTCAAGTCTAGAGGGATCCTGAGGTCACTGGAGCAACACGAAAGGGCTCCGTGGACCCCAAATCAACTCGAGATGAGAGCTTAGTCCCTGGCTTCGACTAAAGAGGAATACCAACTTTCCACAAGCACCTCAAGAGGAGGCTTCTCTCAGCTACATGTATGTGAGAGGGACCCTTAGTTTGTGGTCTCAAGTGGAATGGACACCGAGATGCTCTGACTCGAAGTAAGGCCGGATATCCCTGCAGTGAATTGA
This sequence comes from Dama dama, assembly GCF_033118175.1. NCBI lineage: Eukaryota > Metazoa > Chordata > Mammalia > Artiodactyla > Cervidae > Dama > Dama dama. The sequence goes on along the minus strand of NC_083697.1, from coordinate 3,306,006 downwards.
ATGCAGGCTCGTCTTGCATCTCCCAAGATGAAGGGATGTCTGAATCCCCTGTGGAGACCACAGAGAAAGACTTAGTCCTCCGCCTCATCGCGACCAGAGGCCTCACATCCTTTGAAAACTCGAGAGGTCTGCAGAGATCAATGCTTCCAAAGGAGCCGATGCCCGACTCCTCTTGAAAATGGATAGGAGTCCCAGGATCCCTGTGGCACGTGGAAAGGGACCCTGGGTCTCCCGCCTCACGTGGAGACGCCTCCCAATTGCCATGCCAAGACTCGAGGAGAATCCCGAGGTGTCCCTCGCACCTAGGCAGGAGTCCTGACGTCGCTGAACAAACACGTGTCTGGAAGGGCCCTCCCCGTCGTAACTCGAGAATATACCCCAGGTTGCGGCCGCAACTCGAGAAAAACCATGAGACTTCCCCCTCGCCGCGACATGAAGCCCGATTCCCCTGGACTGCGTGCAGAGCAATTCCATGTTCCACATCAAACGTGAAAGGAGCCTTGATTTCCTTGATGGCACTCCAGAGAAAACCCAAGATCACTGTCTCAAGTCTAGAGGGATCCTAAGGTCACTGGAGCAACACGAAAGGGCTCCATGGACCCCAAATCAACTCGAGATGAGAGCTTAGTCCCTGGCTTCGACTCAAGAGGAATATCAACTTTCCACAATCACCTCAAGAGGAGGCTTCTCTCAGCTACAGGTATGTGAGAGGGCCCCTGAGTTTGTGGCCTCAAGTGGAATGGACACCGAGATGCTCTGACTCGAAGTAAGGCCGGATATCCCTGCAGTGAATTGAATGCAGGCTCGTCTTGCATCTCCCAAGACGAAGGGAGGTCTGAATCCCCTGAGGAGATGACAGAGAAAGACCGAGTTCTCCGCCTCATCGCGACCGGAGGCCTCACATCCATTGAAAACTCGAGAGTTTCGCAGAGATCAATGTTTCCAAAGGAGACGATGCCTGACTCCTCTTGAAAATGGATAGGAGTCGCAGGATCCCTGTGGCACGTGGAAAGGGACCCTGTGTCTCCCGCCTCATGTGGAGATGCCTTCCATTTGCCATGCCAAGACTCGAGGAGAATCCCGAGGTGTCCCTCACACCTAGGCAGGAGTCCTGACGTCGCTGAACAAACACGTGTCTGGAAGGGCCCTCCCCGTCGTAACTCGAGAATATACCCCAGGTTCCGGCCGCAACTCGAGAAAAACCATGAGACTTCCCCCTCGCCGCGACATGAAGCCCGATTCCCCTATACTGCCTGCAGAGCAATTCCGTGTTCCACATCAAACGTGAAAGGAGACTTGATTTCCTTGATGGCACTCCAGAGAAAACCCAAGATCACTGTCTCAAGTCTAGAGGGATCCTGAGGTCACTGGAGCAACACAAAAGGGCTCCGTGGACCCCAAATCAACTCGAGATGAGAGCTTAGTCCCTGGCTTTGAATCAAGAAGAATGCCAACTTTCCACAAGCACCTCAAGAGGAGGCTTCTCTCAGCTACAGGTATGTGAGAGGGACCCTGAGTTTGTGGCCTCAAGTGGAATGGACACCGAGATGCTCTGACTCGAAGTAAGGCCGGATATCCCTGCAGTGAATTGAATGCAGGCTCGTCTTGCATCTCCCAAGACGAAGGGTTGTCTGAATCCCCTGTGGAGACCACAGAGAAAGACCTCGTTCTCCGCCTCATCGAGTCCAGAGGCCTCACATCCTTTGAAAACTCGAGAGGTCGGCGGAGATCAATGCTTCCAAAGGAGAAGATGCCTGACTCTTCTTGAAAATGTATAGGAGTCCCAGGATCCCTGTGATACGTGAAAAGGGACCCTGGGTCTCCCGCCTCACGTGGAGACGCGTCCCAATTGCCATGCCAAGACTCGAGGAGAATCCCGAGGTGTCCCTCGCACCTAGGCAGGAATCCTGACGTCGCTGAACAAACACGTGTCTGGAAGGGCCCTCCCCGTCGTAACTCGAGAATATACCCCAGGTTCCGGCCGCAACTCGAGAAAAACCATGAGACTTCCCCATCGCCGCGAGATGAGGCCCGATTCCCCTGCCCTGCGTGCAGAGCAATTCCGTGTTCAACATCAAACGTGAAAGGAGCCTTGATTTCCTTGATGGCACTCCAGAGAAAACCCAAGATCACTGGCTCAAGTCTAGAGGGATCCTGAGGTCACTGGAGCAACACGAAAGGGCTCCGAGGAGCCCAAATCAACTCGAGATGAGAGCTTAGTCCCTGGCTGGGACTCAAGAGGAATACCGACTTTCCATAAGCACCTCAAGAGGAGGCTTCTCTCAGCTAAGGTATGTGAGAGGGACTCTGAGTTTGTGGCCTCAAGTGGAATGGACACCGAGATGCTCTGACTCGAAGTAAGCCCGGATATCCCAGTAGTGAATTGAATGCAGGCTCGTCTTGCATCTCCCAAGACGAAGGGATGTCTGAATCCGCTGTGGAGATGACAGAGAAAGAACTAGTCCTCAGCCTCATCGCGTCCGGAGGCCTCACATCCTTTGAAAACTCGAGAGGTCTGCACAGATCAATGCTTCCAAAGGAGACGATGCCTGACTCCTCCTGAAAATGGATAGGATTCCCAGGATCCCTGTGGCACGTGGAAAGGGACCCTGGGTCTCCCGCCTCACGTGGAGACGCGTCCCAATTGCCATGCCAAGACTCGAGGAGAATCCCGAGGTATTCCTCGCACCTAGGCAGGACTCCCGACGTCGCTGAACAAACACGTGTCTCGAAGGGCCCTCCCCGTGGTAACTCGAGAATATACCCCAGGTTCCGGCCGCATCTCGAATAAATCCATGAGACTTCCCCCTCGCAGAGAGATGAGGCCCGATTCCCCTACACTGCGTGCAGAGCAATTTCGTGTTCCACATCAAACGAGAAAGGAGCCTTGATTTCCTTGATGGCACTCTAGACAAAACCCAAGATCACTGTCTCAAGTCTGGAGGGATCCTGAGGTCACTGGAGCAACACCAAAGCGCTCTGTGGACCCCAAATCAACTCGAGATGAGAGCTTAGTCCCTGGCTTCGACTCAAGAGGAATACCAAATTTCCACAAGCACCTCAAGAGGAGGCTTCTCTCAGCTACAGGTATGTGAGAGGGACCCAGAGTTTGTGGCCTCAAGTGGAATGGACACCGAGATGCTCGGACTCGAAGTAAGCCCGGATATTCCTGCAGTGAATTGAATGCAGGCTCTTCTTGCATCTCCCAAGACGAAGGGATGTCTGAATCCCCTGTGGAGACGACAGAGAAAGACCAAGTCCTCCGCCTCATCGCGACCGGAGGAATCACATCCTTTGAAAACTCGAGAGGTCTGCAGAGATCAATGCTTCCAAAGGAGACGATGCCTGACTCCTCTTGAAAATGGATAGGAGTCTCAGGATCACTGTGGCACGTGGAAAGGGACACTGGGTCTCCCGCCTCACGTGGAGACGTGTCCCAATTGCCATGCCAAGACTCGAGGAGAATCGCGAGGTGTCCCTCGCACCTAGGCAGGAGTCCTGACGTCGCTGAACAGACACGTGTCTGGAAGGGCCCTCCCCGTCGTAACTCGAGAATATACCCCAGGTTCCGGCCGCGACTCGAGAAAAACCATGAGACTTCCCCCTCACCGCGAGATGAGGCCCGATTCCAATGCACTGCGTGCAGAGCAATTCCGTGTTCCACATCAAACGTGAAAGGAGCCTTGATTTCCTTGAGGGCACTCCAGAGAAAACCCAAGATCACTGTCTCAAGTCTAGAGGGATCCTGAGGTCACTGGAGCAACACGAAATTTCTCCGTGGACCCCAAATCAACTCGAGATGAGAGCTTAGTCCCTGGCTTCGACTCAAGAGGAATACCAACTTTCCACAAGCACCTCAAGAGGAGGGTTCTCTCAGCTACAGGTATGTGAGAGGGACCCTGAGTTTGTGGCCTCAAGTGGAATGGACAGCGAGATGCTCTGACTCGAAGTAAGGCCGGATATCCCTGCAGTGAATTGAATGCAGGCTCGTCTTGCATCTCGCAAGACGAAGGGATGTCTGAATCCCCTGTGGAGACCACAGAGAAAGACCTAATTTTCCGCCTCATCATGACCGGAGGCCTCACATCCTTTGAAAATTCAAGAGGTCCGGGGAGATCAATGCTTCCAAAGGAGACTATGCCTGACTCCTCTTGAAAATGGATAGGAGTCCCAGGATCCCTGTGGCACGTGGAAAGGGACCCTGGGTCTCCCGCCTCACGTGGAGACGCGTCCCCATTGCCATGCCAAGACTCGAGGAGAATCCCGAGGTGTCCCTCGCACCTAGGCAGGAGTCCTGACGTCGCTGAACAAACACGTGTCTGGAAGGGCCCTCCCCATCGTAACTCGAGAATATACCCCAGGTTCCAGCCGCAACTCGAGAAAAACCATGAGACTTCCCCCTCGCCGCTGGATGAGGCCCGATTCCCCTGCACTGCGTGCAGAGCAATTCCGTGTTCCACATCAAACGTGAAAGGAGACTTGATTTCCTTGATGGCACTCCAGAGAAAACCCAAGATCACTGTCTCAAGTCTAGAGGGATCCTGAGGTCACTGGAGCAACACGAAAGTGCTCCGTGGACCCCAAATCAACTCGAGATGAGAGCTTAGTCCCTGGCTTCGATTCAAGAGGAATACCAAATTTCCACAAGCACCTCAGGAGGAGGCTTCTCTCAGCTACAGGTATGTGAGAGGGACCCTGAGTTTGTGGCCTCAAGTGGAATGAACACGGAGATGCTCTGACTCGAAGTAAGGCCGGATATCCCTGAAGTGAATTGAATGCAGGCTCGTCTTGCATCTCCCAAGACGAAGGGATGTCTGAATCCCCTGTGGAGACCACAGAGAAAGACCGAGTTCTCCGCCTCATCGCGACCGGAGGCCTCACATCCTTTGAAAACTCGAGAGGTCCGCGGAGATCAATGCTTCCAAAGGAGACGATGCCTGACTCCTGTTGAAAATGGATAGGAGTCCCAGGATCCCTGTGGCACGTCGAAAGGGACCCTGGGTCTCCCGCCTCACGTGGAGACGCGTCCCCATTGCCATGCCAAGACTCGAGGAGAATCCCGATGTGTCCCTCGCACCTAGGCAGGAGTCCTGACGTCGCTGAACAAACACGTGTCTGGAAGGGCCCTCCCCGTCGTAACTCGAGAATATACCCCAGGTTCCGGCCGCAACTCGAGAAAAACCATGAGACTTCCCCCTTGCCACGAGGTGAGGCCCGATTCCCCTGCACTGCATGCAGAGCAATTCCGTGTTCCACATCAAACATGAAAGGAGCCTTGATTTCCTTGATGGCACTCCAGAGAAAACCCAAGATCACTGTCTAGAGTCTAGAGGGATCCTGAGGTCACTGGAGCAACACGAAAGGGCTCCGTGGACCTCAAATCAACTCGAGATGAGAGCTTAGTCCCTGGCTTCGACTCAAGGGGAATACCAACTTTCCACAAGCACCTCAAGAGGAGGCTTCTCTCAGCTACAGGTATGTGAGAGAGACCCTGAGTTTGTGGCCTCAAGTGGAATGCACACGGAGATGCTCTGACTCGAAGTAAGGCCGGATATCCCTGCAGTGAATTGAATGCAGGCTTGTCTTGCATCTCCCAAGACGAAGGGATGTCTGAATCCCCTGTGGAGACCACAGAGAAAGTCCTAGTCCTCCACCTCAACATGACCGGAGGCCTCACATCCTTTGAAAACTCGAGAGGTCCGCAGAGATCAATGCTTCCAAAGGAGACGATGCCTGACTCCTCTTGAAAATGGATAGGAGTCTTAGGATCACTGTGGCACGTGGAAAGGGACCCTGGGTCTCCCGCCTCACGTGGAGACGCGTCCCCATTGCCATGCCAAGACTCGAGGAGAATCCCGAGGTGTCCCTCGCACCTAGGCAGGAGTCCTGACGTCGCTGAACAAACATGTGTCTGGAAGGGCCCTCCCCGTCGTAACTCGAGAATATACCCCAGGTTCCGGCCGCAACTCGAGAAAAACCATGAGACGTCCCCCTCGCCGCTGGATGAGGCCCGATTCCCCTGCACTGCGTGCAGAGCAATTCCATGTTCCACATCAAACGTGAAAGGAGCCTTGATTTCGTTGATGGCACTCCAGAGAAAACCCAAGATCACTGTCTCAAGTCTAGAGGGATCCTGAGGTCACTGGAGCAACACGAAAGGGCTCCGTGGACCCCAAATCAACTCGAGATGAGAGCTTAGTCCCTGGCTTCGACTCAAGGGGAATACCAAATTTCCACAATCACCTCAAGAGGAGGCTTCTCTCAGCTACAGGTATGTGACAGGGACCCTGAGTTTGTGGCCTCAAGTGGAATGGACACGGAGATGCTCTGACTCCAAGTAAGGCCGGATATCCCTGCAGTGAATTGAATGCAGGCTCGTCTTACATCTCCCAAGACGAAGGGATGTCTGAATCCCCTGTGGAGACCACAGAGAAAGACCGAGTTCTCCGCCTCATCGCGACCGGAGTCCTCACATCCTTTGAAAACTAGAGAGGTCCGCGGAGATCAATGCTTCCAAAGGAGACGATGCCTGACTCCTCTTGAAAATGGATAGGAGTCCCAGGATCCCTGTGGCACGTGGAAAGGGACCCTGGGTCTCCCGCCTCACGTGGAGAAGCGTCCCAATTGCCATGCCAAGACTCGAGGAGAATCCCGAGGTGTCCCTCGCACCTAGGCAGGAGTCCTGACGTCGCTGAACAAACACGTGTCTGGAAGGGCCCTCCCCGTCGTAACTCGAGAATATACCCGAGGTTCCGGCCGCAACTCGAGAAAAACCATGAGACTTCCCCATCCCCGCGAGATGAGGCCCGATTCCCCTGCACTGCGTGCAGACCAATTCCGTGTTCCACATCAAACGTGAAAGGAGCCTTGATTTCCTTAATGGCACTCCAGAGAAAACCCAAGATCACTGTTTCAAGTCTAGAGGGATCCTGAGGTCACTGTAGCAACACGAAAGGGTTCCGTGGACCCCAAATCACCTCGAGATGAGAGCTTAGTCCCTGGCTTCGACTCAAGAGGAATACCAACTTTCCACAAGCACCTCAAGAGGAGGCTACTTTCAACTAATGGTATGTGAGAGGGACCCTGAGTTTGTCGCCTCAAGTGGAATGGACACCGAGATGCTCTGACTCGAAGTAAGGCCAGATATCCCTGCAGTGATTTGAATGCAGGCTCGTCTTGCATGTCCCAAGACGAAGGGTTGTCTGAATCCCCTGTGGAGACCACAGAGAAAGACCTAGTCCTCCACCTCAACGAGACGGGAGGCATCACATCCTTTGAAAACTCGAGAGGTCTGCGGAGATCAATACTTCCGAAGGAGACGATGCTTGACGCCTCTTGAAAATGGATAGGAGTCCCAGGATCACTGTGGCACGTGGAAAGGGACCCTGGGTCTCCCGCCTCACGTGGAGAAGCGTCCCAATTGCCATGCCAAGACTCGAGGAAAATCGCGAGTTGTCCCTCGCACCTAGGCAGGAGTCTTCACGTCGCTGAACAAACACGTGTCTGGAAGGGCCCTCCCCGTCGTAACTCGAGAATATACCCCAGGTTCCGGCCGAAACTCGAGAAAAACCATGAGACTTCCCCCTTGCCACGAGGTGAGGCCCGATTCCCCTGCACTGCGTGCAGAGCAATTCCGTGTTCCACATCAAACGTGAAAGGAGACTTGATTTCCTTGATGGCACTCCAGAGAAAACCCAAGATCACTGTCTCAAGTCTAGAGGGATCCTGAGGTCACTGGAGCAACACGAAAGTGCTCCGTGGACCCCAAATCAACTCGAGATGAGAGCTTAGTCCCTGGCTTCGATTCAAGAGGAATACCAAATTTCCACAAGCACCTCAGGAGGAGGCTTCTCTCAGCTACAGGTATGTGAGAGGGACCCTGAGTTTGTGGCCTCAAGTGGAATGGACACGGAGATGCTCTGACTCGAAGTAAGGCCGGATATCCCTGAAGTGAATTGAATGCAGGCTCGTCTTGCATCTCCCAAGACGAAGGGATGTCTGAATCCCCTGTGGAGACCACAGAGAAAGATCTAGTCCTCAGCCTCATCGCGACCGGAGGCCTCACATCCTTTGAAAACTCGAGAGGTCCGCGGAGATCAATGCTTCCAAAGGAGACGATGCCTGACTCCTGTTGAAAATGGATAGGAGTCCCAGGATCCCTGTGGCACGTCGAAAGGGACCCTGGGTCTCCCGCCTCACGTGGAGACGCGTCCCCATTGCCATGCCAAGACTCGAGGAGAATCCCGAGGTGTCCCTCGCACCTAGGCAGGAGTCCTGACGTCGCTGAACAAACACGTGTCTGGAAGGGCCCTCCCCGTCGTAACTCGAGAATATACCCCAGGTCCCGGCCGCAACTCGAGAAAAACCATGAGACTTCCCCCTTGCCACGAGGTGAGGCCCGATTCCCCTGCACTGCATGCAGAGCAATTCCGTGTTCCACATCAAACATGAAAGGAGCCTTGATTTCCTTGATGGCACTCCAGAGAAAACCCAAGATCACTGTCTAGAGTCTAGAGGGATCCTGAGGTCACTGGAGCAACACGAAAGGGCTCCGTGGACCTCAAATCAACTCGAGATGAGAGCTTAGTCCCTGGCTTCGACTCAAGGGGAATACCAACTTTCCACAAGCACCTCAAGAGGAGGCTTCTCTCAGCTACAGGTATGTGAGAGAGACCCTGAGTTTGTGGCCTCAAGTGGAATGCACACGGAGATGCTCTGACTCGAAGTAAGGCCGGATATCCCTGCAGTGAATTGAATGCAGGCTTGTCTTGCATCTCCCAAGACGAAGGGATGTCTGAATCCCCTGTGGAGACCACAGAGAAAGTCCTAGTCCTCCACCTCAACATGACCGGAGGCCTCACATCCTTTGAAAACTCGAGAGGTCCGCAGAGATCAATGCTTCCAAAGGAGACGATGCCTGACTCCTCTTGAAAATGGATAGGAGTCTTAGGATCACTGTGGCACGTGGAAAGGGACCCTGGGTCTCCCGCCTCACGTGGAGACGCGTCCCCATTGCCATGCCAAGACTCGAGGAGAATCCCGAGGTGTCCCTCGCACCTAGGCAGGAGTCCTGACGTCGCTGAACAAACATGTGTCTGGAAGGGCCCTCCCCGTCGTAACTCGAGAATATACCCCAGGTTCCGGCCGCAACTCGAGAAAAACCATGAGACGTCCCCCTCGCCGCTGGATGAGGCCCGATTCCCCTGCACTGCGTGCAGAGCAATTCCATGTTCCACATCAAACGTGAAAGGAGCCTTGATTTCGTTGATGGCACTCCAGAGAAAACCCAAGATCACTGTCTCAAGTCTAGAGGGATCCTGAGGTCACTGGAGCAACACGAAAGGGCTCCGTGGACCCCAAATCAACTCGAGATGAGAGCTTAGTCCCTGGCTTCGACTCAAGGGGAATACCAAATTTCCACAAGCACCTCAAGAGGAGGCTTCTCTCAGCTACAGGTATGTGACAGGGACCCTGAGTTTGTGGCCTCAAGTGGAATGGACACGGAGATGCTCTGACTCCAAGTAAGGCCGGATATCCCTGCAGTGAATTGAATGCAGGCTCGTCTTACATCTCCCAAGACGAAGGGATGTCTGAATCCCCTGTGGAGACCACAGAGAAAGACCGAGTTCTCCGCCTCATCGCGACCGGAGTCCTCACATCCTTTGAAAACTAGAGAGGTCCGCGGAGATCAATGCTTCCAAAGGAGACGATGCCTGACTCCTCTTGAAAATGGATAGGAGTCCCAGGATCCCTGTGGCACGTGGAAAGGGACCCTGGGTCTCCCGCCTCACGTGGAGAAGCGTCCCAATTGCCATGCCAAGACTCGAGGAGAATCCCGAGGTGTCCCTCGCACCTAGGCAGGAGTCCTGACGTCGCTGAACAAACACGTGTCTGGAAGGGCCCTCCCCGTCGTAACTCGAGAATATACCCGAGGTTCCGGCCGCAACTCGAGAAAAACCATGAGACTTCCCCATCCCCGCGAGATGAGGCCCGATTCCCCTGCACTGCGTGCAGACCAATTCCGTGTTCCACATCAAACGTGAAAGGAGCCTTGATTTCCTTAATGGCACTCCAGAGAAAACCCAAGATCACTGTTTCAAGTCTAGAGGGATCCTGAGGTCACTGTAGCAACACGAAAGGGTTCCGTGGACCCCAAATCACCTCGAGATGAGAGCTTAGTCCCTGGCTTCGACTCAAGAGGAATACCAACTTTCCACAAGCACCTCAAGAGGAGGCTACTTTCAACTAATGGTATGTGAGAGGGACCCTGAGTTTGTCGCCTCAAGTGGAATGGACACCGAGATGCTCTGACTCGAAGTAAGGCCAGATATCCCTGCAGTGATTTGAATGCAGGCTCGTCTTGCATGTCCCAAGACGAAGGGTTGTCTGAATCCCCTGTGGAGACCACAGAGAAAGACCTAGTCCTCCACCTCAACGAGACGGGAGGCATCACATCCTTTGAAAACTCGAGAGGTCTGCGGAGATCAATACTTCCGAAGGAGACGATGCTTGACGCCTCTTGAAAATGGATAGGAGTACCAGGATCACTGTGGCACGTGGAAAGGGACCCTGGGTCTCCCGCCTCACGTGGAGAAGCGTCCCAATTGCCATGCCAAGACTCGAGGAAAATCGCGAGTTGTCCCTCGCACCTAGGCAGGAGTCTTCACGTCGCTGAACAAACACGTGTCTGGAAGGGCCCTCCCCGTCGTAACTCGAGAATATACCCCAGGTTCCGGCCGAAACTCGAGAAAAACCATGAGACTTCCCCCTTGCCACGAGGTGAGGCCGGATTCCCCTGCACTGCATGCAGAGCCATTCCGTGTTCCACATCAAACATGAAAGGAGCCTTGATTTCCTTGATGGCACTCCAGAGAAAACCCAAGATCACTGTCTAGAGTCTAGAGGGATCCTGAGGTCACTGGAGCAACACGAAAGGGCTCCGTGGACCTCAAATCAACTCGAGATGAGAGCTTAGTCCCTGGCTTCGACTCAAGGGGAATACCAACTTTCCACAAGCACCTCAAGAGGAGGCTTCTCACAGCTACAGGTATGTGAGAGAGACCCTGAGTTTGTGGCCTCAAGTGGAATGGACACGGAGATGCTCTGACACGAAGTAAGGCCGGATATCCCTGCAGTGAATTGAATGCAGGCTTGTCTTGCATCTCGCAAGACTAAGGGATGTCTGAATACCCTGTGGAGACCACAGAGAAAGACCTAATTTTCCGCCTCATCGCGACCAGAGGCCACACATCCTTTGAAAATTCGAGAAGTCCGCGGAGATCAATGCTTCCAAAGGAGACGATGCCTGACTCCTCTTGAAAATGGATAGGAGTCCCAGCATCCCTGTGGCACGTGGAAAGGGACCCTGGGTCTCCCGCCTCACGTGGAGAAGCTTCCCAATTGCCATGCCAAGACTCGAGGAGAATCCCGAGGTGTCCCTCGCACCTAGGCAGGAGTCCTCACGTCGCTGAACAAACACGTGTCTGGAAGGGCCCTCCCTGTCGTAACTCGAGAATATACCCCAGGTTCCGGCCGCAACTCGAGAAAAACCATGAGACTTCCCCATCCCCGCGAGATGAGGCCCGATTCCCCTGCACTGCGTGCAGACCAATTCCGTGTTCCACATCAAACGTGAAAGGAGCCTTGATTTCCTTAATGGAACTCCAGAGAAAACCCAAGATCACTGTTTCAAGTCTAGAGGGATCCTGAGGTCACTGTAGCAACACGAAAGGGCTCCGTGGACCCCAAATCAACTGGAGATGAGAGCTTAGTCCCTGGCTTCGACTCAAGAGGAATACCAACTTTCCACAAGCACCTCAAGAGGAGGCTACTCTCAACTAATGGTATGTGAGAGGGACCCTGAGTTTGTCGCCTCAAGTGGAATGGACACCGAGATGCTCTGACTCGAAGTAAGGCCAGATATCCCTGCAGTGATTTGAATGCAGGCTCGTCTTGCATCTCACAAGACGAAGGGTTGTCTGAATCCCCTGTGGAGACAACAGAGAAAGACCTAGTCCTCCACCTCAACGAGACGGGAGGCATCACATCCTTTGAAAACTCGAGAGGTCTGCGGAGATCAATACTTCCGAAGGACACGATGCCTGACGCCTCTTGAAAATGGATAGGAGTCCCAGGATCACTGTGGCACGTGGAAAGGGACCCTGGGGCTCCCGCCTCAACTGGAGACATATCCCATTTGCCATGCCAAGACTCGAGGAGAATCCCGAGGTGTCCCTCGCACCTAGGCAGGAGTCCTGACTTCGCTGAACAAACACTTGTCTGGAAGGGCCCTCCCCGTCGTAACTCGAGAATATACCCCAGGTTCCGGCCGCAACTCGAGAAAAACCATGAGATTTCCCCCTCGCAGCGAGTTGAGGCCCGATTCCCCTGCACTGCGTGCAGAGCAATTCCGTGTTCCACATCAAACGTGAAAGAAGCCTTGATTTCCTTGATGGCACTCCAGAGAAAACCCAAGATCACTGTCTCAAGTCTAGAGGAATCCTGAGGTCACTGGAGCAACATGAAAGGGCTCCGGATAACCCAAATCAACTCGAGATGAGAGCTTAGTCCCTGGCTTCGACTCAAAAGGAATACCAACTTTCCACAAGCACCTCAAGAGGAGGCTTCTCTCAGATACAGGTATGTGAGAGGGACCCTGAATTTGTGGCCTCAAGTGGAATGGACACGGAGATGCTCTGACTCGAAGTAAGGCCGGATATTCCTGCAGTGAATTGAATGCAGGCTCGTCTTGCATCTCCCAAGACGAAGGGATGTCTGAATCCCCTGTGGAGACCACAGAGAAAGACCTAGTCCTCCGCCTCATCGTGACCGGAGGCCTCACATCATTTGAAAACTCGAGAGGTCTGCAGAGATCAATGCTTCCAAAGGAGCCGATGCCCGACTCCTCTTGAAAATGGATAGGAGTCCCAGGATCACTGTGGCACGTGGAAAGGGACACTGTGTCTCCCGCCTCACGTGGAGACGCATCCCAATTGCAATGCCAAGACTCGAGGAGAATCCCGAGGTGTCCCTAGCACCTAGCCAGGAGTCCTGACGTCGCTGAACAAACAAGTGTCTCGAAGGGCCCTCCCCGTCGTAACTCATGAATATACCCCATGTTCCGGCCGCAACTCGAGAAAAACCATGAGACTTCCCCATCGCCGCAAGATGAGGCCCAATTCCCCTGCACTGCGTGCAGAGCAATTCCGTATTCCACATCAAAAATGAAAGGAGCCTTGATTTCCTTGATGGCACTCCAGAGAAAACCCAAGATCACTGTCTCAAGTCTAGAGGGATCCTGAGGTCACTGGAGCAACACGAAAGGGCTCCGTGGACCCCAAATCAACTCCAGATGAGAGCTTAGTCCCTGGCTTCAAATCGAGAGGAATACCAACTTTCCACAAGCACCTCAAAAGGAGGCTTCTCTCATCTACAGGTATGTGAGAGGGACCCTGAGTTTGTGGCCTCAAGTGGAATGGACACGGAGATGCTCTGACTCAAAGTAAGGCCAGATAACCCTGCAGTGAATTGAATGCAGGCTCCTCTTGCATCTCCCAAGACGAAGGGTTGTCTGAATCCCCTGTGGAGACCACAGAGAAAAACCTAGTCCTCCGCCTCATCGCGACCAGAGGCCTCACATCCTTTGAAAATTCGAGAGGTCCGCGGAGATCAATGCTTCCAACGGAGACGATGCCTGACGCCTCTTGAAAATGGATAGGAGTCCCAGGATCCCTGTGGCATGTGGAAAGGGACCCTGGGTCTCCCGCCTCACGTGGAGACGCGTCCCAATTGCCATGCCAAGACTTGAGGAGAATCCCGAGGTGTCCCTCGCACCCAGGCAGGAGTCCTGACGTCGCTGAACAAACACGTGTCTGGAAGGGCCCTCCCCGTCGTAACTCGAGAATATACCCCAGGTTCCGGCCGCAATTCGAGAAAAACCATGAGACTTCCCCCTCGCCGCGAGATGAGGCCCGATTCCCCTGCACTGAGTGCAGAGCAATTCCGTGTTCCACATCAAACGTGAAAGGAGCCTTGATTTCCTTGATGGCACACCAGAGAAAACCCAAGATCACTGTCTCAAGTTTAGAGGGATCCTGAGGTCACTGGAGCAACACGAAAGGGCTCCGTGGACCCCAAATCAACTCGAGATGAGAGCTTAGTCCCTGGCTTCGACTCAAGAGGAATACCAACTTTCCACAAGCACCTCAAGAGGAGGCTTCTCTCAGCTACAGGTATGTGAGAGCGCCCCTGATTTTGTGGCCTCAAGTGGAATGGACACCGAGATGCTCTGACTTGAAGTAAGGCCGGATATCCCTGCTGTGAAGTGAATCCAGGCTCGTCTTGCATCTCCCAAGAAGAAGGGATGTCTGAATCCCCTGTGGAGACCACAGAGAAAGACCTAATTCTCCGCCTCATCGCGAGCGGAGGCCTCACATCCTTTGAAAACTCGAGAGGTCCGCGGAGATCAATGCTTCCAAAGGAGACGATGCCTGACTCCTCTTGAAAATGGATAGGAGTCCCAGGATCCCTGTGGCACGTGGAAAGGGACCCTGGGTCTCCGGCCTCACGTGGAGACGCGTCCCAATTGCCATGCCAAGACTCGAGGAGAATCCCGAGGTGTCTCTCGCACCTAGGTAGGAGTCCTGACGTCGCTGAACAAACACGTGTCTGGAAGGGCCCTCCCCGTCGTAACTCGAGAATATACCCCAGGTTCCGGCCTCAACTCGAGAAAAACCATGAGACTTCCCCTTCGCCGCGAGATGAGGCCCGATTCCCCTGCACTGCGTGCAGAGCAATTCCGTGTTCCACATCAAACGTGAAAGGAGCCTTGATTTCCTTGATGGCACTCCAGAGAAAACCCAAGATCACTGTTTCAAGTCTAGAGGGATCCTGAGGTCACTGTAGCAACACGAAAGGGCTCCGTGGACCCCAAATCAACTCGAGATGAGAGCTTAGTCCCTGGCTTCGACTCAAGAGGAATACCAACTTTCCACAAGCACCTCAAGAGGAGGCTTCTCTCAGCTACAGGTATGTGAGAGGGACCCTGAGTTTGTGGCCTCAAGTGGAATGGACACCGAGATGCTCTGACTCGAAGTAAGGCCGGATATCCCTGCAGTGAATTGAATGCAGGCTCGTCTTGCATCTCCCAAGACGAAGGGTTGTCTGAATCCCCTGTGGAGACCACAGAGAAAGACCTAGTCCTCCACCTCAAAGCAACCGGAGGCCTCATATCCTTTGAAAACTCGAGAGGTCCGCGGAGATCAATACTTCCGAAAGAGACGATGCCTGACTCCTCGTGAAAATGGATACGAGTCCCAGGATCCCTGTGGCACGTGGAAAGGGATCCTGGGTCTCCCACCTCACGTGGAGACGCGTCCCAATTGCCATGCCAAGACTCGAGGAGAATCCCGAGGTGTCCCTCGCACCTAGGCAGGAGTCCTGACGTCGCTGAACAAACACGTGTCTGGAAGGGCCCTCTCCGTCGTAACTCGAGAATATACCCCAGGTTCCGGCCGCAACTCGAGAAAAACCATGAGACTTCCCCCTCGCCGCGAGATGAGGCCCGATTCCCCTGCACTGCGTGCAGAGCAATTCAATTTTCCACATCAAACGTGAAAGGAGCCTTGATTTCCTTGATGGCACTCCAGAGAAAACCCAAGATCACTGTCTCAAGTCAAGAGGGATCCTGAGGTCACTGGAGCAACACGAAAGGGCTGTGTGGACCCCAAATCAACTCGAGATGAGAGCTTAGTCCCTGGCTTCGACTCAAGAGGAATACCAACTTTCCACAAGCACCTCAAGAGGAGGCTTCTCTCAGCTACAGGTAAGTGAGAGGGACCCTGAGATTGTGGCCTCAAGTGGAATGGACACCGAGATGCTCTGACTCGAAGTAAGGCCGGATATCCCTGCAATGGATTGAATGCAGGCTCGTCTTGCATCTCCCAAGACGAAGGGATGTCTGAATCCCCTGTGGAGACCACAGAGAAAGACCGAGTTCTCCGCCTCAACGCGACCGGAAGCCTCACATCTTTTGAAAACTCGAGCGGTCCGCGGAGATCAATGCTTCCAAAGGAGACGATGCCTGACTCCTCATGAAAATGGATAGGAGTCCCAGGATCCCTGTGGCACATGGAAAGGGACCCTGGGTCTCCCGACTCACGTGGAGACGCGTCCCAATTGCCATGCCAAGACTCGAGGAGAATCCCGAGGTGTCCCTCGCACCTAGGCAGGAGTCCAGACGTCGCTGAACAAACACGTGTCTGGAAGGGCCCTCCCCATCGTAACTCGAGAATATACCCCAGGTTCGGGCCGCAACTCGAGAAAAGCAATGAGATTTCCCACTCGCCGCGAGTTCAGGCCCGATTCCCTGCACTGCATGCAGAGCAATTCCGTGTTCCACATCAAACGTGAAAGGAGCCTTGATTTCCTTGATGGCACTCCAGAGAAAACCCAAGATCACTGTCTCAAGTCTAGAGGGATCCTGAGGTCACTGGAGCAAAACGAAAGGGCTCCGTGGACCTCAAATCAACACGAGATGAGAGCTTAGTCCCTGGCTTCGACTCAAGAGGAATACCAACTTTCCACAAGCACCTCAAGACGAGGGTTCTCTCAGCTACAGGTATGTGAGAGCGCCCCTGAGTTTGTGGCCTCAAGTGGAATGGACACCGAGATGCTCTGACTCGAAGTAAGGCCGGATATCCCTGCAGTGAAGTGAATGCAGGCTCGTCTTGCATCTCCCAAGACGAAGGGATGTCTGAATCCCCTGTGGAGACCACAGAGAAAGACCTAATTCTCCGCCTCATCGCGAGCGGAGGCCTCACATCCTTTGAAAACTCGAGAGGTCCGCGGAGATCAATGGTTCCAAAGGAGACGATGCCTGACTCCTCTTGAAAATGGATAGGAGTCCCAGGATCCCTGTGGCACGTGGAAAGGGACACTGGGTCTCCGGCCTCACGTGGATACGCGTCCCAATTGCCATGCCAAGGCTCGAGGAGAATCCCGAGGTGTCTCTCGCACCTAGGCAGGAGTCCTCACGTCGCTGAACAAACACGTGTCTGGAAGGCCCTCCCCTTCGTAACTCGAGAATATACCCCAGGTTCCGGCCGCAACTCGAGTAAAACCATGAGACTTCCCCCTCGCCGCGAGATGAGGCCCGATTCCCCTGCCCTGCGTGCAGAGCAATTCCGCTTTCCACATCAAACGTGAATGGAGCCTTGATTTCCTTGATGGCAGTCCAGAGAAAACCCAAGATCACTGTCTCAAGTCTAGAGGGATCCTGAGGTCACTGGAGCAACACGAAAGGGCTCCGTGGACCCCAAATCAACTCGAGATGAGAGCTTAGTCCCTGGCTTCGACTCAAGAGGAATACCAACTTTCCACAAGCACCTCAAGAGGAGGCTTCTCTCAGCTACAGGTATGTGAGAGGGACCCTGAGTTTGTGGCCTCAAGTGGAATGGACACCGAGATGCTCTGACTCGAAGTAAGGCCGGAAAACCCTGCAGTGAATTGAATGCAGGCTCGTCTTGCATCTCCCAAGACGAAGGGTTGTCTGAATCCCCTGTGGAGACCACAGAGAAAGACCTAGTCCTCCACCTCAACGCAACCGGAGGCCTCATATCCTTTGAAAACTCGAGAGGTCCGCGGAGATCAATACTTCCGAAAGAGACGATGCCTGACTCCTACTGAAAATGGATAGGAGTCCCAGGATCCATGTGGCACGTGGAAAGGGACCCTGGGTCTGCCGCCTCACGTGGAGACGCGTCCCAATTGCCATGCCAAGACTCGAGGAGAATCCCGAGGTGTCCCTCGCACCTAGGCAGGAATCCGGACGTCGCTGAACAAACACGTGTCTAGAAGGGCCCTCCCCGTCGTAACTCGAGAATATACCCCAGGTTCCGGCTGCAACTCGAGAGAAACCATGAGACTTCCCCCTCGCCGAGAGATGAGGCCCGATACCCTAGCACTGCGTGCAGAGCAATTCCGTGTTCCACAACAAACGTGAAAGGAGCCTTGATTTCCTTGATGGCACTCCAGAGAAAACCCAAGATCACTGTCTCAAGTCTAGAGGGATCCTGAGGTCACTGGAACAACACGAAAGGGCTCCGTGGACCCCAAATCAACTCGAGATGAGAGCATAGTCCCTGGCTTCGACTCAAGAGGAAAACCATCTTTCCACAAGCACCTCAACAGGAGGCTTCTCTCAGCAACAGGTATGTGAGACGGACCCTGAGTTTGTGGCCTCAAGTGGAATGGACACCGAGATGCTCTGACTCGAAGTAAGGCCGGATATCCCTGCAGTGAATTGAATGCAGGCCTGTCTTGCATCTCCCAAGACGAAGGGATGTCTTAATCCCCTGTGGAGACCACAGAGAAAGAACTAATCCTCCGCCTCAAAGCGACCGGAGGCCTCACATCCTTTGAAAACTCGAGATGTGCGCGGAGATCAGTGCTTCCAAAGGAGACGATGCCTGACTCCTCTTGAAAATGGATAGGAGTCCCAGGATCCCTGTGGCACGTGGAAAGGGACCCTGGGTCTCCCACCTCACGTGGAGATGCGTCCCAATTGCCATGCCAAGACTCGAGGAGAATTCCGAGGTGTCCCTCGCACCTAGGCAGGAGTCCTGACGTCGCTGAACAAACACGTGTCTGGAAGGGCCCTCCCCGTCGTAACTCGAGAATATACCCCAGGTTCCGGCCGCAACTCGAGAAAAACCATGAGAATTCCCCCTCGCCGCGAGCTGAGGCCCCATTCCCCTGCACTGCGTGCAGAGCAATTCCGTGTTCCACATCAAACGTGAAAGGAGCCTTGATTTCCTTGATGGCACTCCAGAGATAACCCAAGATCACTGTCTCAAGTCTAGAGGGATCCTGAGGTCACTGGAGCAACACGAAAGGGCTCTGTGGACTCCAAATGAACTCGAGATGAGAGCTTTGTCCCTGGCTTCGACTCAAGAGGAATACCAACTTTCCACAAGCACCTCAAGAGGAGGCTTCTCTCAGCTACAGGTATGTGAGAGGGACCCTGAGTTTGTGGCCTCAAGAGGAATGGACACCGAGATGCTCTGACTCGAAGTAAGGCCGGATATCCCTGCAGTGAATTGAATGCAGGCTCGTCTTGCATCTCCCAAGAAGAAGGGATGTCTGAATCCCCTGTGGAGACCACAGAGAAAGACCTAGTCCTCCGCCTCAACGCGACCGGAGGCCTCACATCCTTAGAAAACTCGAGAGGTCCGCGGAGATCAATGCTTCCAAAGGAGACGATGCCTGACTCCTCTTGAAAATGGATAGGAGTCCCAGGATCCCTGTGGCACCTGGAAAGGGACCCTGGGTCTGCCGCCTCACGTGGAGACGCGGTCCAATTGCCATGCCAAGACTCGAGGAGAATTCCGAGGTGTCCCTCGCACCTAGGCAGGAGTCCTGACGTCGCTGAACAAACACGTGTCTGGAAGGGCCCTCCCCGTCGTAGCTCGAGAATATACCCCAGGTTCCGGCCGCAACTCGAGAAAAACCATGAGACTTCCCCCTCGCCGCGAGCTGAGGGCCCATTCCCCTGCACTGCGTGCAGAGCAATTCCGTCTTCCACATCAAACGTGAAAGGAGCCTTGATTTCCTTGATGGCACTCCAGAGAAAACCCAAGATCACTGTCTCAAGTCTAGAGGGATCCTGAGGTCATTGGAACAACACGAAAGGGCTCCGTGGACCCCAAATCGACTCGAGATGAGAGCTTTGTCCCTGGCTTCGACTCAAGAGGAATACCAACTTTGCACAAGCACCTCAAGAGGAGGCTTCTCTCAGCTACAGGTGTGTGGGAGGGCCCCTTAGTTTGTTGCCTCAAGCAGAATGGACAATGAGATGCTCTGACTCGAAGTAAGGCCGGATATCCCTGCAGTGAAGTGAATGCAGGCTCGTCTTGCATCTCCCAAGAAGAACGGATGTCTGAATCCCCTGTGGAGACCACAGAGAAAGACCTAGTCCTCCGCGTCATCGCGACCGGAGGCCTCACATCCTTTGAAAACTCAGGAGGTCTGCGGAGATCAATGCTTCCAAAGGAGACGATGCCTGACTCCTCTTGAAAATGGATAGGAGTCCCAGGATCACTGTGCCACGTGGAAAGGGACACTGGGTCTCATGCCTCACGTGGAGACACGTCCCAATTACCATGCCAAGACTCGAGGAGAATCCTGAGGTGTCCCTCACACTTAGGCAGGAGTCCTGAGGTCGCTGAACAAACACGTGTCTGGAAGGGCCCTCCCCGTCGTAACTCGAGAATATACCCCAGGTTCCGGCCGCAACTCGAGGAAAACCATGAGACTTCCCCCTCGCCGCCTGATGAGGCCCGATTCCCCTGCACTGCGTGCAGAGCAATTCCGTATTCCACATCAAAAATGAAAGGAGCCTTGATTTCCTTGATGGCACTCCAGAGAAAACCCAAGATCACCGTCTCAAGTCTAGAGGGATCCTGAGGTCACTGGAGCAACACAAAAGGGCTCCGTGGACCCCAAATCAACTCGAGATGAGAGCTTAGTCCCTGGCTTCGACTCAAGAGGAATACCAACTTTCCACAAGCACCTCAAGAGGAGGCTTCTCTCAGCTACAGGTATGTCAGAGGGACCCTGAATTTGTGGCCTCAAGTGGAATGGACACCGAGATTCTCTGACTCGAAGTAAGGCCGGATATCCCTGCAGTGAATTGAATGCAGGCTCATCTTGCATCTCCCAAGACGAAGCGATGTCTGAATCCCCTGTGGAAACGACAGAGAAAGACCTAGTCCTCCGCCTCATCGCGACCTGAGGCCTCACATCCTTTGAAAACTCGAGAGGTCTGCGGAGATCAATGCTTCCAAAGGAGACGATTCCTGACTCCTCTTTAAAATGGATAGAAGTCCCAGGATCACTGTGGCACGTGGAAAGGGACCCTGGGTCTCCCGCCTCACGTGGAGACGCATCCCAATTGCCATGCCAAGACTCGAGGAGAATCCCGAGGTGTCCCTCGCACCTAGGCTGGAGTCCTGACGTCGATGAACAAACACGTTTCTGGAAGGGTCCTCCCCGTCGTAACTTGAGAATATACCCTAGGTTCTGCACGCAACTCGAGAAAAACCATGAGACTTCCCCCTCGCCGTGAGATGAAGCCCGATTCCCCTGCACTGCGTGCAGAGCAACTCCGTGTTCCACTTCAAACGTGAAAGGAGCCTTGATTTCCTTGATGGCCCTCCAGAGAAAACCCAAGATCACTGTCTCAAGTCTAGACGGATCCTGAGGTCACTGTAACAACACGAAAGGGCTCTGTGGACCGCAAATCAACTCGAGATGAGAGCTTAGTCCCTGGCTTCGACTCGAGAAGAATACCAACTTTCCACAAGCACCTCAAGAGGAGGCTTCTCTCAGCTACAGGTATGTGAGAGGGACCCTGAGTTTGTGGCCTCAAGTGGAATGTCAACCGAGATGCTCTGACTCGAAGTAAGGCCAGATATCCCTGCAGTGAATTGAATGCAGGCTCGTCTTGCATCTCCCAAGAAGAAGGGATGTCTGAATCCCCTGTGGAGACCACAGAGAAAGACCTAGTCCTCCGCTTCATCGCGACCGGAAGCCTCACATCCTTTCAAAACTCGAGAGGTCCACGGAGATCAATGCTTCCAAAGGAGACGATGCCTGACTCCACTTGAAAATGGATAGGAGTCCCAGGATCCCTGTGGCACGTGGAAAGGGACCCTGGGTCTCCCGCATCACGTGGAGACGCGTCCCAATTGCCATGTCAAGACTCGAGGAGAATCCCGAGGTGTCCCTCGCACCTAGGCAGGAGTCCTGACGGCGCTGAACAAACACGTGTCTGGAAGGGCCCTCCCCGTCGTAACTCGAGAATATACCCCAGGTTCCGGCCGCAACTCGAGAAAAACCATGAGACTTCCCCCTCGCCGCGACATGAGGCGCGATTCTCCTGCACTGCTTGCAGAGCAATTCCGTGTTCCACATCAAACGTGAAAGGAGCCTTGATTTCCTTGATGGCACTCCAGAGAAAACCCAAGATCACTGTCTCAAGTTTAGAGGGATCCTGACGTCACTGTAGAAACACGAAAGGGCTCTGTGGACCCCAAATCAACTCGAGATGAGAGCTTAGTCCCTGGCGTCGACTCAAGAGGAATACCAACTTCTCACAAGCACCTCAAGAGGAGGCTTCTCTCACCTACAGGTATGTGAGAGGGACCCTGAGTTTGTGGCCTCAAGTGGAATGGACACCGAGATGCTCTGACTCGAAGTAAGGCCGGATATCCATGCAGTGAATTGAATGCAGGCTTGTCTTGCATCTCCCAAGACGAAGGGATGTCTGAATCCCCAGTGGAGACCACAGAAAAAGACCTAGTCCACCGCCTCAACACAACCGGAGGCCTCATATCCTTTGAAAACTCGAGAGGTCCACGGAGATCAATACTTCCGATGGAGACGATGCCTGACTCCTCTTGAAAATGGATAGGAGTCCCAGGATCCCTGTGGCACGTGGAAAGGGACCGTGGGTCTCCCGCCTCACGTGGAGACGCGTCCCAATTTCCATGCAAAGACTCGAGGAGAATCCCGATGTGTCCCTCGGACCTAGGCAGGAGTCCTGTCGTCACTGAGCAAACACGTGTCTGGAAGGGCCCTCCCCGTCGTAACTCGAGAAAATACCCCAGGTTCCGGCCGCAACTTGAGAAAAACCATGAGACATCCCCCTCGTCGCGAGTTGAGGCCCATTCCCCTGCACTGCGTGCAGAGCAATTCCGTGTTCCACATCAAACTTGAAAGGAGGCTTGATTTCCTTGACGGCACTCCAGAGAAAACCCAAGATCACTGTCTCAAGTCTAGAGGGATCCTGAGGTCACTGGAGCAACACGAAAGGGCTCCGTGGACCCCAAATCAACTCGAGATGAGAGCTTAGTCCCTGGCTTCGACTCAAGAGGAATACCAACTTTCCAAAAGCACCTCAAGAGGAGGCTTCTCTCAGCCACAGGTATTGAAAAGGACCCTGAGTTTGTGGCCTCAAGTGGAATGGACACCGAGATGCTCTGACTCGAAGTAAGGCCGGATATCCGTGCAGTGAATTGAATCCTGGCTCGTCTTGCATCTCCCAAGACGAAGGGATGTCTGAATCCCCTGTGGAGACCACAGGGAAAGACCTAGTTCTCCGCCTCCTCGCGACCAGAGGCCTCACATCCTTTGAAAACTTGAGAGGTTCGCGGAGATCAATGCTTCCAAAGGAGACGATGCCTGACTCCTCTTGAAAATGGATAGGAGTCCCAGGATCCCTGTGGCACGTGGAAAGGGACCCTGGGTCTCCCGCCTCACGTGGAGACGCGTCCCAATTGCCATGCCAAGACTCGAGGAGAATCCCGAGGTGTCCCTCGCACCTAGGCAGGAGTCCTGACGTCGCTGAACAAACACGTGTCTGGAAGGGCCCTCCCCATCGTAACTCGAGAATATACCCCAGGTTCCGGCCGGAACTCGAGAAAAACCATGAGACTTCCCCCTCGTCGCGACATGAGGCCCGATTTCCCTGCACTGCGTGCAGAGCAATTCCGTGTTCCACATCAAACGTGAAAGGAGCCTTGATTTCTTGATGGCACTCCAGAGAAAACCCACGATCACTGTCTCAAGTCTAGAGGGATCCTGAGGTCACTGGAGCAACACGAATGGGCTCCATGGACCCCAAATCAACTCGAGATGAGAGCTTAGTCCCTGGCTTCGACTCAAGAGGAATACCAACTTTCCACAAGCACCTCAAGAGGAGGCTTCTCTCAGCTACATGTATGTGAGAGGGACCCTGAGTTTGTGACCTCAAGTGGAATGGACACCGAGATGCTCTGACTCGAAGTAAGGCCGGATATCCCTGCAGTGAATTGAATGCAGGCTCGTCTTGCATCTCCCAAGACGAAGGGATGTCTGAATCCCCTGTGGAGACCACAGAGAAAGACCTAGTTCTCCGCCTCATTGCGACCGGAGGCCTCACATCCGTTCAAAACTGGAGAGGTCCGCGGAGATCAATGCTTCCAAAGGAGACGATGCCTGACTCCTCTTGAAAATGGATAGAAGTCCCAGGATCCCTGTGGCACATGGAGAGGGACCCTGGGTCTCACGCCTCAGGTGGAGAAGCGTCCCAATTGCCATGCCAAGACTCGCGGAGAATCCAGAGTTTTCCCTCGCACCTAGGCAAGAGTCCTGACGTCGCTGAACAAACACGTGTCTGGAAGGGCCCTCCAGTAGTAACTAGAGAATATACCCCAGGTTCCGGCCGCAACACGAGAAAAACCATGAGACTTCCCCCTCGCCGCGATATGAGGTCCGATGCCCCTGCACTGCGTGCAGAGCAATTCCGTGTTCCACATCAAACGTGAAAGGAGCCTTGATTTCCTTGATGGCACTCCAGATAAAACCCAAGATCACTGTCTCAACTCTAGAGGGATCCTGAGGTCACTGGAGCAACAGGAAAGGGCTCCGTGGACCCCAATTCAACTCGAGATGAGAGCTTAGTCCCTGGCTTCGACTCAAGAGGAATACCAACTTTCCACAAGCACCTCAAGAGGAGGCTTCTCTCAGCTACAGGTATGTGAGATGGACCCTGAGTTTGTGGCCTCAAGGGGAATGGACACCGTGATGCTCTGACTCGAAGTTCGGCCGGATATCCCTGCAGTGAATTGAATGCAGGCTCGTCTTGCATCTCCCAAGACGAAGGGATGTCTGAATCCCCAGTGGAGACCACAGAAAAAGACCTAGTCCACCGCCTCAACGCAACCGGAGGCCTCATATCCTTTGAAAATTCGAGAGGTTCACGGAGATAAATACTTCCGATGGAGACGATGCCTGACTCCTCTTGAAAATGGATAGGAGTCCCAGGATCCCTGTGGCACGTGGAAAGGGACACTGGGTCTCCCGCCTCACGTGGAGACGCGTCCCTATTGCCATGCAAAGACTCGAGAAGAATCCCGAGGTGTCCCTCGCACCTAGGCAGGAGTCCTGACATCGCTGAACAAACACGTGTCTGGAAGGGCCCTCCCCGTCGTAACTCGAGAATATACCCCAGGTTCCGGCCGCAACTTGAGAAAAATCATGAGACATCCCCCTTGCCGCAAGATGAGGACAATTCCCCTGCACTGCGTGCAGAGCAATTCCGTGTTCCACCTCAAACTTGAAAGGAGCCTTGATTTCCTTGATGGCACTCCAGAGAAAACCCAAGATCACTATCTCAAGTCTAGAGGGATCCTGAGGTCACTGGAGCAACACGAAAGGGCTCCGTGGACCCCAAATCAACTCGAGATGAGAGCTTAGTCCCTAGCTTCGACTCAAGAGGAATACCAACTTTCCACAAGCACCTCAAGAGGAGGCTTCTCTCAGCTACAGGTATGTGAGATGGACCCTGAGTTTGTGGCCTCAAGTGGAATGGACACCGAGATGCTTTGACTCGAAGTAAGGCCGGATATCCCTGCAGTGAATTGAATGCAGGCTCGTCTTGTATCTCCCAAGATGAAGGGATGTCTGAATCCCCTGTGGAGACCACAGAGAAAGACCTAGTTCTCAGCCTCAACGCGACCGGAGGCCTCACATCCTTTGAAAACTCGAGAGGTCCGCGGAGATCAATGCTTCCAAAGGAGACGATGCCTCACTCCTCTTGAAAATGGATAGGAGTCCCAGGTTCCCTGTGGCACGTCGAAAGGGACCCTGGGTCTCCCGCCTCACGTGGAGACGCGTCCCAATTGCCATGCCAAGACTCGAGGAGAATCCCGAGGTGTCCCTCGCACCTAGGCAGGAGTCCTGACGGCGCTGAACAAACACGTGTCTGGAAGGGCCCTCCCCGTCGTAACTCGAGAATATACCCCAGGTTCCAGCCGCAACTCGAGAAAAACCATGAGACTTCCCCCTCGCCGTGAGATGAGGCCCGATTCCCCTGCACTGCGTGCAGAGCAATTCCGTGTTCCACATCAAACGTGAAAGGAGGCTTGATTTCCTTGATGGCACTCCAGAGAAAACCCAAGATCACTGTCTCAAGTCTAGAGGGATCCTGAGGTCACTGTAGAAACACGAAAGGGCTCCGTGGACCCCAAATCAACTCGAGATGAGAGCTTAGTCCCTGGCTTCGACTCAAGAGGAATACCAACTTTTCACAAGCACCTCAAGAGGAGTCTTCTCTCAGCTACAGGTATGTGAGAGAGACCCTGAGTTTGTGGCCTCAAGTGGAATGGACACCGAGATGCTCTGACTCGAAGTAAGCCCGGATATCCCTGCAGTGAATTGAATGCAGGCTCGTCTTGCATCTCCCAAGAGGAAGGGATGTCTGAATCCCCAGTGGAGACCACAGAAAAAGACCTAGTCCACCGCCTCAATGCAACCGGAGGCCTCATATCCTTTGAAAACTCGAGAGGTCCACGGAGATCAATACTTCCGATGGAGACGATGCCTGAGTCCTCTTGAAAATGGATAGGAGTCCCAGGATCCCTGTGGCACTTGGAAAGGGACCGTCGGTCTCCCGCCTCACGTGGAGACGCGTCCCTATTGTCATGCAAAGACTCGAGGAGAATCCCGAGGTGTCCCTCGTACCTAGGCAGGAGTCCTGACGTCGCTGAACAAACACGTGTCTGGAAGGGCCCTCCCCGTCGTAACTCGAGATTATAACCCAGGTTCCGGCCGCAACTTGAGAAAAACCATGAGACATCCCCCTTGCCGCAAGATGAGGCCCATTCCCCTGCACTGCGTGCAGAGCAATTCTGTCTTTCCAATCAAACGTGAAAGGAGCCTTGATTTCCTTGATGGCACTCTAGAGAAAACCCAAGATCACTGTCTCAAGTCTAGAGGGATCCTGAGGTCACTGGAGCAACACGAAAGGGCTCCGTGGACCCCAAATCAACTCGAGATGAGAGCTTAGTCCCTGGATTCGACTCAAGAGAAATACCAACTTTCCACAAGCACTTCAAGAGGAGGCTTCTCTCAGCAACATGTATGTGAGAGGGACCTTGAGTTTGTGGCCTCAAGTGGAATGGACACCGAGATGCTCTGACTCGAAGTAAGGCCGGATATCCCTGCAGTGAATTGAATGCAGGCTCGTCTTGCATCTCCCAAGACGAAGGGTTGTCTGAATCCGCTGTGGAGACCACAGAGAAAGACCTAGTCCTCCGCCTCAACACGAACGGAGGCCTCACATCCTTTGAAAACTCGAGAGGTCCGCGGAGATCAATGCTTCCAAAGGAGACGATGCCTGACTCCTCTTGAAAATGGAAAGGAGTCCCAGGATCCCTGTGGCACGTGGAAAGGGACCCTGGGTCTCCCGCCTCACGTGGAGACGCTTCCCCATTGCCATGCCAAGACTCGAGGAGAATCCCGAGGTGTCCCTCGCACCTAGGCAGGAGTCCTGACGTCACTGAACAAACACGTGTCTGGAAGGGCCCTCCCCGTCGTAACTCGAGAATATACCCCAGGTTCCGGCCGCAACTCGAGAAAAACCATGAGACTTCCCCCTCGCCACGAGATGAGGCCCGATTCCCCTGCACTGAATGCAGAGCAATTCCGTGTTCCACATCAAACGTGAAAGGAGCCTTGATTTCCTTGATGGCACTCCAGAGAAAACCCAAGATCACTGTCTCAAGTCTAGAGGGATCCTGAGGTCACTGGAGCAACACGAAAGGGCTCCGTGGACCCCAAATCAACTCGAGATGAGAGCTTAGTCCCTGGCTTCGACCCAAGAGGAATACCAACTTTTCACAAGCAGCTCAAGAGGAGGCTTCTCTCAGCTACAGGTAAGTGAGAGGGAACCTGAGTTTGTGGCCGCAAGTGGAATGGACACCGAGATGCTCTGTCTCGAAGTAAGGCCGGATATCCCTGCAGTGAATTGAATGCAGGCTCGTCTTGCATCTCCCAAGACGAAGGTTTGTCTGAATCCACTGTGGAGGCCAGAGAGAAAGACCTAGTCCTCCGCCTCATCAAGATCGGAGGCCTCACATCCTTTGAAAACTCGAGATGTCCGCGGAGATCAATGCTTCCAAAGGAGACGATGCCTGACTCCTCTTGAAAATGGATAGGAGTCCCAGGATCCCTGTGGCACGTGGAAAGGGACCCTGGGTCTCCCGCCTCACGTGGAGATGCGTCCCAGTTGCCATGCCAAGACTTGAGGAGAATCCCGAGGTGTCCCTCGCACCTAGGCAGGAGTCCTGACGTCGCTGAACAAACACGTGTCTGGAAGGGCCCTCCCCGTCGTAACTCAAGAATATACCCCAGTTTCCGGCCGCAACTCGATAAAAACCATGAGACTTCCCCCTCGCCGCGAGATGAGGCCCGATTCCCCTGCACTGCGTGCAGAGCAATTCCGTGTTCCACATCAGACGTGAAAGGAGCCTTGATTTCCTTGATGCCACTCCAGAGAAAACCCAAAGTCACTGTCTCAAGTCTAGAGGGATCCTGAGGTCACTGGAGCAACACGAAAGGGCTCCGTGGACCCCAAATCAACTCGAGATGAGAGCTTAGTCCCTGGCTTCGCCTCAAGGGGAATACCAACTTTCCACAAGCACCTCAAGAGGAGGCTTCTCTCAGCTACAGGTATGTCAGAGGGACCCTGAGTTTGTGGCCTCAAGTGGAATGGACACCGAGATGCTCTGACTCGAAGTAAGGCCGGATATCCCTGCAGTGAATTGAATGCAGGCTCGTCTTGCATCTCCCAAGACGAAGGGATGTCTGAATCCCCTGTGGAGACCACAGAGAAAGAACTAGTTCTCCACCTATCGCGACCGGAGGCCTCACATCCTTTGAAAACTCGAGAGGTCCGCGGAGATCAATGCTTCCAAAGGAGCCGATGCCTGATTCCTCTTGAAAATGGAAAGGAGTCCCAGGATCCCTTTGGCAAGTGGAAAGGGACACTGGGTCTCCCGCCTCACGTGTAGACGCGTCCCAATTGCCATGTCAAGACTCTAGGAGAATCCCGAGGTATCCCTCACGCCAAGGCAGGGGTCTTGACGTCGCTGAACAAACACGTGTATGGAAGGGCCTTTCCAATCGTAACTCTAGACTATACCCAAGGTTCCGGCCGCAACTCGAGAAGAACCATGAGACTTCCCCCTCGCCACGAGATGAGGCCCGATTCCCGTGCACTGCGTGCAGAGCATTTCCGTGTTCCACATCAAACGTTAAAGGAGCCTTGATTTCCCTGACGCCACTCCAGAGAAAACCAAAGATCACTGTCTCAAGTCTAGAGGGATCCTGAGGTCACTGTAGCAACACGAAAGGGCTCCGTGGAACCCAAATCAACTCGAGATGAGAGCTTAGTCCCTGGCTTCGACTCAAGAGGATTACCAACTTTCCACAAGCACCTCAAGAGGAGGCTTCTCTCAGCTACAGGTATGTGAGAGGGACCCTGAGTTTGTGGCCTCAAGTGGCATGGACACCGAGATGCTCTGACTCGAAGTAAGGCCGGATATCCCTGCAGTGAATTGAATGCAGACTCGTCTTGCATCTCCCAAGATGATGTTATGTCTGAACCCCTGTGGAGACCACATAGAAAGACCTAGTTCTCCACCTCATCGCGACTGGAGGCCTCACATCCTTTGAAAACTCGAGAGGTCTGCGGAGGTCAATGCTTCCAAAGGAGACGATGCCTGACTCCTCTTGAAAATGGATAGGAGTCCCAGGATCCCTGTGGCACGTGGAAAGGGACCCTGGGTCTCCCGCTTCACGTGGAGACGCATCCCAATTGCCATGCCAAGACTCGAGGAGGATCCCGAGGTGTCCCTCGCACCTAGGCAGGAGTCCTGACGTCGCTGAACAAACACGTGTCCGGAAGGGCCCTCCCTGTCGTAACTCGAGAATATAACCCAGGTTCCGGCCGCAACTCAAGAAAAACGATGAGACTTCCCCCTCGCTGCGAGATGAGGCCCGATTCCCCTGCACTGCGTGCAGACCAATTCCGTGTTCCACATCAAACGTGAAAGGAGCCTTGATTTCCTTGATGGCACTCCAGAGAAAACCCAAAGTCACTGTCTCAATCTAGAGGAATCCTGAGGCCACGGTAGCAGCATGAAAGGGCTCCGTGGACCCCAAATCAACTCGAGATGAGAGCTTAGTCCCTGGGTTCGACTTAAGAGGAATACCAACTTTCCACAAGCACCTCAAAAGGAGGCTTCTCTCAGCTACAGGTATGTGAGAGGGACCCTGAGTTTGTGGCCTCAAGTGGAATGGACACCGAGATGCTCTGACTCGAAGTAATCCCGGATATCCCTGCAGTGAATTGAATGCAGGCTCGTCTTGCATCTCCCAAGACGAAGGGTTGTCTGAATCCGCTGTGGAGACCACAGAGAAAGACCTAGTCCTCCGCCTCAACACGAACGGAGGCCTCACATCCTTTGAAAACTCGAGAGGTCCGCGGAGATCAATGCTTCCAAAGGAGATGATGCCTGACTCCTCTTGAAAATGGAAAGGAGTCCCAGGATCCCTGTGGCACGTGGAAAGGGACCCTGGGTCTCCCGCCTCACGTGGAGACGCTTCCCCATTGCCATGCCAAGACTCGAGGAGAATCCCGAGGTGTCCCTCGCACCTAGGCAGGAGTCCTGACGTCACTGAACAAACACGTGTCTGGAAGGGCCCTCCCCGTCGTAACTCGAGAATATACCCCAGGTTCCGGCCGCAACTCGAGAAAAACCATGAGACTTCCCCCTCGCCGCGAGATGAGGCCCGATTCCCCTGCACTGAATGCAGAGCAATTCCGTGTTCCACATCAAACGTGAAAGGAGCCTTGATTTCCTTGATGGCACTCCAGAGAAAACCCAAGATCATTGTCTCAAGTCTAGAGGGATCCTGAGGTCACTGGAGCAACACGAAAGGGCTCCGTGGACCCCAAATCAACTCGAGATGAGAGCCTAGTCCCTGGCTTCGACTCAAGAGGAATACCAACTTTTCACAAGCAGCTCAAGAGGAGGCTTCTCTCAGCTACAGGTAAGTGAGAGGGAACCTGAGTTTGTGGCCGCAAGTGGAATGGACACCGAGATGCTCTGACTCGAAGTAAGGCCGGATATCCCTGCAGTGAATTGAATGCAGGCACGTCTTGCATCTCCCAAGACGAAGGGATGTCTGTATCCCCTGTGGAGACCACAGAGAAAGACCTAGTTCTCCGCCTCATCGCGACCGGAGGCCTCACATCCGTTGAAAACTCAAGAGGTCTGCGGAGATCAATGCTTCCAAATCAGACGATGCCTGACGCCTCTTGAAAATGGATAGGAGTCCCAGGATCCCTGTGGCACGTGGAAAGGGACCCTGGGTCTCCCGCCTCACGTGGAGACGCGTCCCAATTGCCATGCCAAGACTCGAGGAGAATCCCGAGGTGTCCCTTGCCCCTAGGCAGGAGTCCTGACGTCGCTGAACAAACACGTGTCTGGAAGGGCCCTCCCCGTCGGAACTCGAGAATATACCCCAGGTTCCGGCCGCAACTCGAGAAAAACCATGAGATTTCCCCCTCGCCGCGAGTTGAGGCCCGATTCCCCTGCACTGCATGCAGAGCAATTCCGTGTTCCACATCAAACGTGAAAGGAGCCTTGATTTCCTTGATGGCACTCCAGAGAAAACCCAAGATCACTGTCTAAAGTCTAGAGGGATCCTGAGGTCACTGGAGCAACACGAAAGGGGTCCGTGGACCCCAAATCAACTCGACATGAGAGCTTAGTCCCTGGCTTCTACTCAAGAGGAATACCAACTTTCCACAAGCACCTCAAGAGGAGGCTTCTCTCAGCTACAGGTATGTGAGAGGGACCCTGAGTTTGTGGCCTCAAGTGGAATGGACAGCGAGATGCTCTGAATCGAAGTAAGGCCGAATATCCCTGCAGTGAATTGAATGCAGGCTCGTCTTGCATCTCCCAAGACGAAGGTTTGTCTGAATCCACTGTGGAGGCCAGAGAGAAAGACCTAGTCCTCCGCCTCATCAAGTTCGGAGGCCTCACATCCTTTGAAAACTCGAGATGTCCGCGGAGATCAATGCTTCCAAAGGAGACGATGCCTGACTCCTCTTGAAAATGGATAGGAGTCCCAGGATCCCTGTGGCACGTGGAAAGGGACCCTGGGTCTCCCGCCTCACGTGGAGATGCGTCCCAGTTGCCATGCCAAGACTCGAGGAGAATCCCGAGGTGTCCCTCGCACCTAGGCAGGAGTCCTGACGTCGCTGAACAAACACGTGTCTGGAAGGGCCCTCCCCGTCGTAACTCAAGAATATACCCCAGTTTCCGGCCGCAACTCGATAAAAACCATGAGACTTCCCCCTCGCCGCGAGATGAGGCCCGATTCCCCTGCACTGCGTGCAGAGCAATTCCGTGTTCCACATCAGACGTGAAAGGAGCCTTGATTTCCTTGATGCCACTCCAGAGAAAACCCAAAGTCACTGTCTCAAGTCTAGAGGGATCCTGAGGTCACTGGAGCAACACGAAAGGGCTCCGTGGACCCCAAATCAACTCGAGATGAGAGCTTAGTCCCTGGCTTCGCCTCAAGGGGAATACCAACTTTCCACAAGCACCTCAAGAGGAGGCTTCTCTCAGCTACAGGTATGTCAGAGGGACCCTGAGTTTGTGGCCTCAAGTGGAATGGACACCGAGATGCTCTGACTCGAAGTAAGGCCGGATATCCCTGCAGTGAATTGAATGCAGGCTCGTCTTGCATCTCCCAAGACGAAGGGATGTCTGAATCCCCTGTGGAGACCACAGAGAAAGAACTAGTTCTCCACCTATCGCGACCGGAGGCCTCACATCCTTTGAAAACTCGAGAGGTCCGCGGAGATCAATGCTTCCAAAGGAGCCGATGCCTGATTCCTCTTGAAAATGGAAAGGAGTCCCAGGATCCCTTTGGCAAGTGGAAAGGGACACTGGGTCTCCCGCCTCACGTGTAGACGCGTCCCAATTGCCATGTCAAGACTCTAGGAGAATCCCGAGGTATCCCTCACGCCAAGGCAGGGGTCTTGACGTCGCTGAACAAACACGTGTATGGAAGGGCCTTTCCAATCGTAACTCTAGACTATACCCAAGGTTCCGGCCGCAACTCGAGAAGAACCATGAGACTTCCCCCTCGCCACGAGATGAGGCCCGATTCCCGTGCACTGCGTGCAGAGCATTTCCGTGTTCCACATCAAACGTTAAAGGAGCCTTGATTTCCCTGACGCCACTCCAGAGAAAACCAAAGATCACTGTCTCAAGTCTAGAGGGATCCTGAGGTCACTGTAGCAACACGAAAGGGCTCCGTGGAACCCAAATCAACTCGAGATGAGAGCTTAGTCCCTGGCTTCGACTCAAGAGGAATACCAACTTTCCACAAGCACCTCAAGAGGAGGCTTCTCTCAGCTACAGGTATGTGAGAGGGACCCTGAGTTTGTGGCCTCAAGTGGCATGGACACCGAGATGCTCTGACTCGAAGTAAGGCCGGATATCCCTGCAGTGAATTGAATGCAGGCACGTCTTGCATCTGCCAAGACGAAGGGATGTCTGTATCCCCTGTGGAGACCACAGAGAAAGACCTAGTTCTCCGGCTCATCGCGACCGGAGGCCTCACATCCTTTGAAAACTCAAGAGGTCCGCGGAGATCAATGCTTCCAAATCAGACGATGCCTGACGCCTCTTGAAAATGGATAGGAGTCCCAGGATCCCTGTGGCACGTGGAAAGGGACCCTGGGTCTCCCGCCTCACGTGGAGACGCGTCCCAATTGCCATGCCAAGACTCGAGGAGAATCCCGAGGTGTCCCTTGCCCCTAGGCAGGAGTCCTGACGTCGCTGAACAAACACGTGTCTGGAAGGGCCCTCCCCGTCGGAACTCGAGAATATACCCCAGGTTCCGGCCGCAACTCGAGAAAAACCATGAGATTTCCCCCTCGCCGCGAGTTGAGGCCCGATTCCCCTGCACTGCATGCAGAGCAATTCCGTGTTCCACATCAAACGTGAAAGGAGCCTTGATTTCCTTGATGGCACTCCAGAGAAAACCCAAGATCACTGTCTAAAGTCTAGAGGGATCCTGAGGTCACTGGAGCAACACGAAAGGGGTCCGTGGACCCCAAATCAACTCGAGATGAGAGCTTAGTCCCTGGCTTCTACTCAAGAGGAATACCAACTTTCCACAAGCACCTCAAGAGGAGGCTTCTCTCAGCTACAGGTATGTGAGAGGGACCCTGAGTTTGTGGCCTCAAGTGGAATGGACAGCGAGATGCTCTGACTCGAAGTAAGGCCGGATATCCGTGCAGTGAAATGAATGCAGACTCGTCTTGCATCTCCCAAGATGATGTTATGTCTGAACCCCTGTGGAGACCACATAGAAAGACCTAGTTCTCCACCTCATCGCGACTGGAGGCCTCACATCCTTTGAAAACTCGAGAGGTCTGCGGAGGTCAATGCTTCCAAAGGAGACGATGCCTGACTCCTCTTGAAAATGGATAGGAGTCCCAGGATCCCTGTGGCACGTGGAAAGGGACCCTGGGTCTCCCGACTCACGTGGAGACGCGTCCCAATTGCCATGCCAAGACTCGAGGAGGATCCCGAGGTGTCCCTCGCACCTAGGCAGGAGTCCTGACGTCGCTGAACAAACACGTGTCCGAAAGGGCCCTCCCTGTCGTAACTCGAGAATATAACCCAGGTTCCGGCCGCAACTCAAGAAAAACGATGAGACTTCCCCCTCGCTGCGAGATGAGGCCCGATTCCCCTGCACTGCGTGCAGACCAATTCCGTGTTCCACATCAAACGTGAAAGGAGCCTTGATTTCCTTGATGGCACTCCAGAGAAAACCCAAAGTCACTGTCTCAATCTAGAGGAATCCTGAGGCCACGGTAGCAGCATGAAAGGGCTCCGTGGACCCCAAATCAACTCGAGATGAGAGCTTAGTCCCTGGGTTCGACTTAAGAGGAATACCAACTTTCCACAAGCACCTCAAAAGGAGGCTTCTCTCAGCTACAGGTATGTGAGAGGGACCCTGAGTTTTTGGCCTCAAGTGGAATGGACACCGAGATGCTCTGACTCGAAGTAATCCCGGATATCCCTGCAGTGAATTGAATGCAGGCTCGTCTTGCACCTCCCAAGACGAGGGGTTGTCTGAATCCGCTGTGGAGACCACAGAGAAAGACCTAGTCCTCCACCTCAACACGAACGGAGGCCTCACATCCTTTGAAAACTCGAGAGGTCCGCGGAGATCAATGCTTCCAAAGGAGACGATGCCTGACTCCTCTTCAAAATGGATAGGAGTCCCAGGATCCATGTGGCACGTGGAAAGGGACCCTGGGTCTCCCCCCTCACGTGGAGACACGTCCCAATTGCCATGCCAAGACTCGAGGAGAATCCCGAGGTGTCCCTCACACCTAGGCAGGAGTCCTGACGTCGCTGAACAAACACGTGTCTGGAAGGGCCCTCCCCGTCGTAACTCGAGAATATACCAAAGGTTCCGGCCGCAACTCGAGAAAAACCATGAGACTTCCCCCTCGCGACGAGATGAGGCCCGATTCCCCTGCACTGCGTACAGAGCAATTCCGTGTTCCACATCAAACGTGAAAGGAGCCTTGATTTCCTTGGTGGCACTCCAGAGAAAACCCAAGATCACTGTCTCAAGTCTAGAGGGATCCTGAAGTCACTGGAGCAACACGAAACGGCTCCGTGGACCCCAAGTCAACTCGAGATGAGAACTTAGTCCTTGGCTTCGACTCAAGAGGAATACCAACTTTCCACAAGCACCTCAAGAGGAGGCTTCTCTCAGCTACAGGTATGTGAGAGGGACCCTGAATTTGTGGCCTCAAGTGGAATGGACACAGAGATGCTCTGACTCGAAGTAAGGCCGGATATCCCTGCAGTGAATTGAATGCAAGCTCGTCTTGCATCTCCCAAGACGAAGGGATGTCTGAATCTCCTGTGGAGACCACAGAGAAAGACCTAGTTCTCCGCCTCATCGCGACCGGAGGCCTCACATCCTTTGAAAACTCGAGAGGTCCGCGGAGATCAATGCTTCCAAAGGAGACGATATCTGACTCCTCTTGAAAATGGTTAGACGTCCCAGGATCCCTGTCCACATGGACGGGGACCCTGGGTCTCCCGCTTCACGTGCAGACGCGTCCAAATTGCCATGCCAAGACTCGAGGAGAATCCCGAGGTGTCCCTCGCACCTAGGCAGGAGTCCTGACGTCGCTGAACAAACACGTGTCCGGAAGGGTCCTCCCCGTCGTAACTCGAGAATATACCCCAGGTTCCGGCCGCAACTCAAGAAAAACCATGAGACTTCCCCCTCGCCGCAAGATGAGGCCCGATTCCCCTGCACAGCGTGCAGAGCAATTCCGTGTTCCACATCAAAAGTGAAAGAGCCTTGATTTCCTTGATGGCACTCCAGAGAAAACCCAAAGTCACTGTCTCAAGTCTAGAGGGATCCTGAGGTCACTGGAGTAACAAGAAAGGGCTCCGTGGACCCCAAATCAACCCGAGATGAGAGCTTAGTCCCTGGCTTCGACTCAAGTGGAATACCAACTTTCCACAAGCACCTCAAGAGGAGGCTTCTATCAGCTACAGGTATCTGAGAGGGACCCTGAATTTGTGGCCTCAAGTGGAATGGACACCGAGATGCTCTGACTCGAAGTAAGGCCGGATATCCCAACAGTGAATTGAATGCAGGCTCGTCTTGTATCTCCCAAGAAGAAGGGATGTCTGAATCCCCTGTGGAAACCACAGAGAAAGACCTAGTTTTCTGCTTCATCACGAGCAGAGGCCTCACATCCTTTGAAAACTCGAGAGGTCCGAGGAGATCAATGCTTCCAAAGGAGACGATGCCTGACTCCTCTTGAAAATGGATAGGAGTCCCAGGATCCCTGTGGCACGTGGAAAGGGACCCTGGGTCTCCCGCCTCATGTGGAGACGAGTCCCAATTGCCATGCCAAGACTCGAGGGGAATCCCGAGTTGTCCCTCGCACCTAGGCCCGAGTCCTGACGTCGCTGAACAAACACGTGTCTGGAAGGGCCCTCCCCATCGTAACTCGAGAATATACACCAGGTTCCGGCCGCAACTCGAGAAAAACCATGAGACTTCCCCCTCGCTGCGAGATGAGGCCCGATTCTCCTGCACTGCGTGCAGACCAATTCCGTGTTCCACATCAAACGTGAAAGGAGCCTTGATTTCCTTCATGTCACTGCAGAGAAAACCGAAGATCACTGTCTCAAGTCTAGAGGGATCTTGAGGTTACTGGAGCAGGACGAAAGGGCTCCATGGACCCCAAATCAACTCGAGATGAGATCTTCGTCGCTCGCTTCGACTCAAGAGGAATACCAACTTTCCACAAGCACCTCAAGAGGAGGCTTCTCTCAGCTACAGGTATGTGAGAGGGACCCTGAGTTTGTGGCCTCAAGTGGAATGGACACCGAGATGCTCTGACTCGAAGTAAGGCCGGATATCCCTGCAGTGAATTGAAAGCAGGCTCGTCTTTCATCTCCCAAGACGAAGGGATGTTTGAATCCCCCGTGGAGACCACAGAGAAAGAACTAGTTCTCCGCCTCATTGCGACCGGAGGCCTCACATCCTTTGAAAACTCGAGAGGTCCGCGGAGATCAATGCTTCCAAAGGAGACGATGCCTGACTCCTCTTGAAAATGAATAGGAGTCCCAGGATCCCTGTGGCACGTGGAAAGGGACCCTGGGTCTCCCGCCTCCCGTGGAGACGCGTCCCAATTGCCATGCCAAGACTCGAGGAGAATCCCGAGGTGTCCCTCGCACCTAGGCCCGAGTCCTGGCGTCGCTGAACAAACACGTGTCTGGAAGGGGCCTCCCCGTCGTAACTCGAGAATATACCCCAGGGTCCGTCCGCAACTCGAGAAAAAACATGAGACTTCCCCCTCGCCCCGAGATGAGGCCCGATTCCGTACACTGCGTGCAGGGTAATTCCGTGTTCCACATCAAACTTGAAAGGAGCATTGATTTCCTTGATGGCACTCCAGAGAGTATCCAAGACCACTGTCTCAAGTCTACAGGGATCCTGAGGTCACTGGAGCAACACGAAAGGGCTTCATGGACCCCAAATCAACTCGAGATGAGAGCTTAGACCCTGGCTTAGACTCAAGAGGAATACCAACTTTCCACAAGGACCTCAAGAGGAGGCTTCTCTCAGCTACAGGTATGTGAGAGGGACCCTGAGTTTGTGGCCTCAAGTGGAATGGACACCGAGATGCTCTGACTCGAAGTAAGGCCGGATATTCCTGCAGTGAATTGACTGCAGGCTCGTCTTGCATCTCCCAAGACGAAGGGATGTCTGAATCCCCTGTGGAGACCACAGAGAAAGACCTAGTTCTCCGCCTCATAGCGACCGGGGGCCTCACATCCTTTGAAAATTCGAGAGGTCCGCGGAGATCAATGCTTCCAAAGGAGACGATGCCTGACTCCTCTTGAAAATGGATAGGAGTCCCCGGATCCCTGTGGCACGTGGAAAGGGACCCTGGGTCTCCCGCCTCACGTGGAGACGCGTCCAAATTGCCATGCCAAGACTCGTGGAGAATCCCGAGGTGTCCCTCGCACCTAGGCAGGAGTCCTGACGGCGCTGAACAAACACGTGTCTGGAAGGGCCCTCCCCGTCGTAACTCGAGAATATACCCCAGGTTCCGGCCGCAACTCGAGAAAAACCATGAGATTTCCCCCTTGCCGCGAGTTGAGGCCCGATTCCCCTGCACTGAATGCAGAGCAATTCCGTGTTCCACATCAAACGTGAAAGGAGCCTTGATTTCCTTGATGGCACTCCAGAGAATTCCCAAGATCACTGTCTCAAGTCTAGAGGGATCCTGAGGTCACTGGAGCAACACGAAAGGGCTCCGTGGACCCCAAATCAACTCGAGATGAGAGCTTAGTCCCTGGCTTCGACTCAAGAGGAATACCAACTTTCCACAAGGACCTCAAGAGGAGGCTTCTCTCAGCTACAGGTATGTGAGAGGGACCCTGAGTTTGTGGCCTCAAGTGGAATGGACACCGAGATGCTCCGACTCGAAGTAAGGCCGGATATCCCAACAGTGAATTGAATGCAGGCTCGTCTTGCATCTCCCAAGACGAAGAGATGTCTGAATCCCCTGTGGAGACCACAGAGAAAGACCTAGTCCTCCGCCTCATCGCGACCGGAGGCCTCACATCCTTTGAAAACTCGAGAGGTCTGCGGAGATCAATGCTTCCAAAGGAGACGATGCCAGAATCTTCTTGAAAATGGATAGGAGTCCCAGGATCCCTGTGGCACGTGGAAAGGGACCCTGGGTCTCCCGCCTCACGTGGAGACGCGTCCCAATTGCCATGCCAAGACTCGAGGAGAATCCCGAGGTGTCCCTCGCCCCTAGGTAGGAGTCCTTACGTCGCTGAACAAACACGTGTCTGGAAGGGCCCTCCCCATCGTAACTCGAGAATATACCCCAGGTTCCGGCCGCAACTCGAGAAAAACCATGAGATTTCCCCCTCGCCGCGAGTTGAGGCCCGATTCCCCTGCACTGCGTGCAGAGCAATTCCGTGTTCCACATCAAACGTGAAAGGAGTCTTGATATCCTTGATGGCACTCCAGAGAAAACCCAAGATCACTGTCTCAAGTCTAGAGGGATCCTGAAGTCACTGGACCAACAGGAAAGGGCTTCGTGGACCCCAAATCAACTCGAGATGAGAGCTTAGACCCTGGCTTAGACTCAAGAGGAATACCAACTTTCCACAAGGACCTCAAGAGGAGGTTTCTCTCAGCTAAACGTATATTTGAAGGACCCTGATTTTGTGGCCTCAAGTGGAATGGATACCGAGATGCTCTGACTCGAAGTAAGGCCGGATATCTCTGCAGTGAATTGAATGCAGGCACGTCTTGCATCTCCCAAGACGACGGGATGTCTGCATCCCCTTTGGAGACCACAGAGAAAGACCTAATTCTCCGCCTCATAGCGACCGGGGGCCTCACATCCTTTGAAAATTCGAGAGGACCGCGGAGATCAATGCTTCCAAAGGAGACGATGCCTGACTCCTCTTGAAAATGGATAGGAGTCCCAGGATCCCTGTGGCACGTGGAAAGGGAGCCTGGGTCTCCCGCCTCACGTGGAGACGCGTCCCAATTGCCATGCCAAGACTCGAGGAGAATACCGAGGTGTCCCTTGCACCTAGGCAGGAGTCCTGACGTCGCTGAACAAACACGTGTCTGGAAGGGCCCTCCCCGTCGTAACTCGTGAATATACCCCAGGTTCCGGCCGCAACTCGAGAAAAACCATGAGACTTCCCCCTCGCCGCGAGATGAGGCCTGATTCCCCTGCACTGCATGCAGAGCAATTCCGTGTTCCACATCAAACGTGAAAGGAGCCTTGATTTCCTTGATGGCACTCCAGAGAAAACCCAAGATCTCTGTCTCAAGTCTAGAGGGATCCTGAAGTCACTGGACCAACAGGAAAGGGCTTCGTGGACCCCAAATCAACTCGAGATGAGAGCTTAGACCCTGGCTTAGACTCAAGAGGAATACCAACTTTCCACAAGGACCTCAAGAGGAGGTTTCTCTCAGCTACAGGTATATTTGAGGGACCCTGATTTTGTGGCCTCAAGTGGAATGGACACCGAGATGCTCTGACTCGAAGTAAGGCCGGATATCCCTGCAGTGAATTGACTGCAGGCTCGACTTGCATCTCCCAAGACGAAGGGATGTCTGAATCCCCTGTGGAGACCACAGAGAAAGACCTAGTTCTCCGCCTCATAGCGACCGGGGGCCTCACATCCTTGGAAAATTCGAGAGGTCCGCGGAGATCAATGCTTCCAAAGGAGACGATGCCTGACTCCTCTTGAAAATGGATAGGAGTCCCCGGATCCCTGTGCCACGTGGAAAGGGACCCTGGGTCTCCCACCTCACGTGGAGACGCGTCCAAATTGCCATGCCAAGACTCGTGGAGAATCCCGAGGTGTCCCTCGCACCTAGGCAGGAGTCCTGACGGCGCTGAACAAACACGTGTCTGGAAGGGCCCTCCCCGTCGTAACTCGAGAATATACCCCATGTTCCGGCCGCAACTCGAGAAAAACCATGAGATTTCCCCCTTGCCGCGAGTTGAGGCCCAATTCCCCTGCACTGAATGCAGAGCAATTCCGTGTTCCACATCAAACGTGAAAGGAGCCTTGATTTCCTTGATGGCACTCCAGAGAATTCCCAAGATCACTGTCTCAAGTCTAGAGGGATCCTGAGGTCACTGGATCAACACGAAAGGGCTCCGTGGACCCCAAATCAACTCGAGATGAGAGCTTAGTCCCTGGCGTCGACTCAAGAGGAATACCAACTTTTCACAAGCACCTCAAGAGGAGGCTTCTCTCAGCTACAGGTATGTGAGAGGGACCCTGAGTTTGTGGCCTCAAGTGGAATGGACACCGAGATGCTCTGACTCGAAGTAAGGCCGGATATCCCAACAGTGAATTGAATGCAGGCTCGTCTTGCATCTCCCAAGAGGAAGAGATGTCTGAATCCCCTGTGGAGACCACAGAGAAAGACCTAGTCCTCCGCCTCATCGCGACCGGAGGCCTCACATCCTTTGAAAACTCGAGAGGTCTGCGGAGATCAATGCTTCCAAAGGAGACGATGCCAGAATCTTCTTGAAAATGGATAGGAGTCCCAGGATCCCTGTGGCACATGGAAAGGGACCCTGGGTCTCCCGCCTCACGTGGAGACGCGTCCCAATTGCCATGCCAAGACTCGAGGAGAATCCCGAGGTGTACCTCGCCCCTCGGTAGGAGTCCTTACGTCGCTGAACAAACACGTGTCTGGCAGGGCCCTCCCCATCGTAACTCGAGAATATACCCCAGGTTCCGGGCGCAACTCGAGAAAAACCATGAGATTTCCCCCTCGCCACGAGTTGAGGCCCGATTCCCTGCACTGCGTGCAGAGCAATTCCGTGTTCCACATCAAACGTGAAAGGAGCCTTGATATCCTTGATGGCACTCCAGAGAAAACCCAAGATCACTGTCTCAAGTCTAGAGGGATCCTGAAGTCACTGGACCAACAGGAAAGGGCTTCGTGGACCCCAAATCAACTCGAGATGAGAGCTTAGACCCTGGCTTAGACTCAAGAGGAATACCAACTTTCCACAAGGACCTCAAGAGGAGGTTTCTCTCAGCTACAGGTATATTTGAGGGACCCTGATTTTGTGGCCTCAAGTGGAATGGACACCGAGATGCTCTGACTCGAAGTAAGGCCGGATATCCCTGCAGTGAATTGAATGCAGGCTCGTCTTGCATCTCTCAAGACGAAGGGTTGTCTGAATCCCCTGTGGAGACCACAGAGAAAGACCTAGTTCTCCGCCTCATAGCGACCGGGGGCCTCACATCCTTTGAAATTTCGAGAGGTCCGCGGAGATCAATGCTTCCAAAGGAGACGATGCCTGA
The DNA here is from genome assembly GCF_033118175.1 of Dama dama. Lineage (NCBI taxonomy): Eukaryota > Metazoa > Chordata > Mammalia > Artiodactyla > Cervidae > Dama > Dama dama. Next base: position 3,263,671 of record NC_083697.1, on the reverse strand, counting down.
CTCCTCTTGAAAATGGATAGGAGTCCCCGGATCCCTGTGGCACGTGGAAAGGGACACTGGGTCTCCCGCCTCACGTGGAGACGCGTCCAAATTGCCATGCCAAGACTCGTGGAGAATCCCGAGGTGTCCCTCGCACCTAGGCAGGAGTCCTGACGTCGCTGAACAAACACGTGTCTGGGAGGGCCCTCCCCGTCGTAACTCGAGAATATACCCCAGGTTCCGGCCGCAACTCGAGAAAAACCATGAGATTTCCCCCTTGCCGCGAGTTGAGGCCCGATTCCCCTGCACTGAATGCAGAGCAATTCCGTGTTCCACATCAAACGTGAAACGAGCCTTGATTTCCTTGATGGCACTCCAGAGAATTCCCAAGATCACTGTCTCAAGTCTAGAGGGATCCTGAGGTCACTGGAGCAACACGAAAGGGCTCCGTGGACCCCAAATCAACTCGAGATGAGAGCTTAGTCCCTGGCTTCGACTCAAGAGGAATACCAACTTTTCACAAGCACCTCAAGAGGAGGCTTCTCTCAGCTACAGGTATGTGAGAGGGACCCTGAGTTTGTGGCCTCAAGTGGAATGGACACCGAGATGCTCTGACTCGAAGTAAGGCCGGATATCCCAACAGTGAATTGAATGCAGACTCGTCTTGCATCTCCCAAGAGGAAGAGATGTCTGAATCCCCTGTGGAGACCACAGAGAAAGACCTAGTACTCCGCCTCATCGCGACCGGAGGCCTCACATCCTTTGAAAACTCAAGAGGTCTGCGGAGATCAATGCTTCCAAAAGAGACGATGCCAGAATCTTCTTGAAAATGGATAGGAGTCCCAGGATCCCTGTGGCACGTGGAAAGGGACCCTGGGTCTCCCGCCTCACGTGGAGACGCGTCCCAATTGCTATGCCAAGACTAGAGGAGAATCCCGAGGTGTCCCTCGCCCCTAGGCAGGAGTCCTGACGTCGCTGAACAAACACGTGTCTGGAAGGGCCCTCCCCATCGTAACTCGAGAATATACCCCAGGTTCCGGCCGCAACTCGAGAAAAACCATGAAATTTCCCCCTCGCCGCGAGTTGAGGCCCGATTCCCCTGGACTGCGTGCAGAGCAATTCCGTGTTCCACATCAAACGTGAAAGGAGCCTTGATTTCCTTGATGGCACTCCAGAGAAAACCCAAGATCACTGTCTCAAGTCTAGAGGGATCCTGAAGTCACTGGACCAACAGGAAAGGGCTTCGTGGACCCCAAATCAACTCGAGATGAGAGCTTAGACCCTGGCTTAGACTCAAGAGGAATACCAACTTTCCACAAGGCCCTCAAGAGGAGGTTTCTCTCAACTACACGTATATTTGAGGGACCCTGATTTTGTGGCCTCAAGTGGAATGGACACCGAGATGCTCTGACTCGAAGTAAGGCCGGATATCCCTGCAGTGAATTGAATGCAGGCTCGTCTTGCATCTCCCAAGACGAAGGGATGTCTGAATCCCCTTTGGAGACCACAGAGAAAGACCTAATTCTCCGCCTCATAGCGACCGGGGGTCTCACATCCTTTGAAAATTCGAGAGGACCGCGGAGATCAATGCTTCCAAAGGAGACGATGCCTGACTCCTCTTGAAAATGGATAGGAGTCCCAGGATCCCTGTGGCACGTGGAAAGGGACCCTGGGTCTCCCGCCTCACGTGGAGACGCTTCCCCATTGCCATGCCAAGACTCGAGGAGAATCCCGAGGTGTCCCTCGCACCTAGGCAGGAGTCCTGACGTCGCTGAACAAACACGTGTCTGGAAGGGCCCTCCCCGTCGTAACTCGAGAATATACCCCAGGTTCCGTCCGCAACTCGAGAAAAACCATGAGATTTCCCCCTTGCCGCGAGTTGAGGTCCGATTCCCCTGCACTGAATGCAGAGCAATTCCGTGTTCCACATCAAACGTGAAAGGAGCCTTGATTTCTTGATGGCACTCCAGAGAAAACCCAAGATCACTGTCTCAAGTCTAGAGGGATCCTGAGGTCACTGGAGCAACATGAAAGAGCTCCGTGGACCCCAAATCAACTCGAGATGAGAGCTTAGTCCCTGGCTTCGACTCAAGAGGAATACCAATTTTCCACAAGCACCTCAAGAAGAGGCTTCTCTCAGCAACAGGTATGTGAGAGGGACCCTGAGTTTTTGGCCTCAAGTGGAATGGACACCGAGATGCTCTGACTCAAAGTAAGGCCGGATATCCCTGCAGTGAATTGAATGCAGGCTCGTCTTGCATCTCCCAAGACGAAGGGATGTCTGAATCCCCTGTGGAGACCACAGAGAAAGACCGAGTCCTCCGCCTCAACGCGACCGGAGGCCTCACATCCTTTGAAAACTCGAGAGGTCTGGGGAGATCAATGCTTCCAAAGGAGACGATGCCTCACTCCTCTTGAAAATGGATAGGAGTCCCAGGATCCCTGTGGCACGTGGAAAGGGACACTGGGTCTCCCGCCTCACGTGGAGACGCATCCCAATTGCCATGCCGAGACTCGAGGAGAATCCCGAGGTGTCCCTCGCATCTAGGCAGGAGTCCTGACATCGCTGAACAAACACGTGTCTGGAAGGGCCCTCCCCGTCGTAACTCGAGAATATACCCCAGGTTCCGTCCGCAACTCGAGAAAAACCATGAGACTTCCCCCTCGCCGCGAGATGAGGCCCGATTCCCCTGCACTGCGTCCAGAGCAATTCTGTGTTCCACATCAAACGTGAAAGGAGCCTTGATTTCCTTGATGACACTCCAGAGAAAACCCAAGAACACTGTCTCAAGTCTAGAGGGATAATCAGGTCACTGGAGCAACACGAAAGGGCTCCGTGGACCCCAAATCAACTCGAGATGAGAGCTTAGTCCCTGGCTTCGACTCAAGAGGAATACCAACTTTCCACAAGCACCTGAAGAGGAGGCTTCTCTCAGCTATGGGTATGTGAGAGGGACACTGAGTTTGTGGCCTCAAGTGGAATGGACACCGAGATGCTCTGACTCGAAGTAAGGCCGGATATCCCTGTAGTGAATTGAATGCAGGCTCGTCTTGCATCTCCCAAGACGAAGGGATGTCTGAATCCCCTGTGGAGACCACAGAGAAAGACCTAGTCCTCCGCCTCAACGCGACCGGAGGCGTCACATCCTTTGAAAACTCGAGAGGTCCACGGAGATCAATGCTTCCAAAGGAGACGATGCCTGACTCCTCTTGAAAATGGATAGGAGTCCCAGGATCCCTGTGGCACGTGGAAAGGGACCCTGGGTCTCCCGCCTCACGTGGAGACGCGTCCCAATTGCCATGCCAAGACTCGAGGAGAATCCCGAGGTGTCCCTTGCACCTAGGCAGGAGTCCTTACGTCGCTGAACAAACACGTGTCTGGAAGGGCCCTCCCCGTCGTAACTCGAGAATATACCCCAGGTTCCGGCCGCAACTCGAGAAAAACCATGAGACTTCCCCCTCGCCGCTGGATGAGGCCCGATTCCCCTGCACTGCGTGCAGAGCAATTCCGTGTTCCACTTCAAACGTGAAAGGAGCCTTGATTTCCTTGATGGCACTCCAGAGAAAACCCAAGATCACTGTCTCAAGTCTAGAGGGATCCTGAGGTCACTGGAGCAACACGAAAGGGCTCCGTGGACACCAAATCAACTCGAGATGAGAGCTTAGTCCCTGGCTTCGACTCAAGAGGAATACCAACTTTCCACAAGCACCTGAAGAGGAGGCTTCTCTCAGCTATGGGTATGTGAGAGGGACACTGAGTTTGTGGCCTCAAGTGGAATGGACACCGAGATGCTCTGACTCGAAGTAAGGCCGGATATCCCTGTAGTGAATTGAATGCAGGCTCGTCTTGCATCTCCCAAGACGAAGGGATGTCTGAATCCCCTGTGGAGACCACAGAGAAAGACCTAGTCCTCCGCCTCAACGCGACCGGAGGCGTCACATCCTTTGAAAACTCGAGAGGTCCACGGAGATCAATGCTTCCAAAGGAGACGATGCCTGACTCCTCTTGAAAATGGATAGGAGTCCCAGGATCCCTGTGGCACGTGGAAAGGGACCCTGGGTCTCCCGCCTCACGTGGAGACGCGTCCCAATTGCCATGCCAAGACTCGAGGAGAATCCCGAGGTGTCCCTTGCACCTAGGCAGGAGTCCTGACGTCGCTGAACAAACACGTGTCTGGAAGGGCCCTCCCCGTCGTAACTCGAGAATATACCCCAGGTTCCGGCCGCAACTCGAGAAAAACCATGAGACTTCCCCCTCGCCGCTGGATGAGGCCCGATTCCCCTGCACTGCGTGCAGAGCAATTCCGTGTTCCACTTCAAACGTGAAAGGAGCCTTGATTTCCTTGATGGCACTCCAGAGAAAACCCAAGATCACTGTCTCAAGTCTAGAGGGATCCTGAGGTCACTGGAGCAACACGAAAGGGCTCCGTGGACACCAAATCAACTCGAGATGAGAGCTTAGTCCCTGGCTTCGACTCAAGAGGAATACCAACTTTCCACAAGCACCTCAAGAGGAGGCTACTCTCAGCTAATGGTATGTGAGAGGGACCCTGAGTTTGTCGCCTCAAGTGGAATGGACACCGAGATGCTCTGACTCGAAGTAAGGCCAGATATCCCTGCAGTGATTTGAATGCAGGCTCGTCTTGCATCTCCCAAGACGAAGGGATGTCTGAATCCGCTATGGAGACCACAGAGAAAGACCTAGTCCTCCCCCTCATCGCGACCGGAGGCCTCACATCCTTTGAAAACTCGAGACGTCCGCGGAGATCAATGCTTCCAAAGGAGACGACTCCTGACTCCTCTTGAAAATGGATAGGATTCCCAGGATCCTTGTGGCACGTGGAAAGGGACACTGGGTCTCCCGCCTCACGAGGGGACGCGTCCAAATTGCCATGCCAATACTCGAGGAGAATCCCGAGGTGTCCCTCGCACCTAGGCAGGAGTCCTCACGTCGCTGAACAAACCTGTGTCTGGAAGGGCCCTCCCAGTCCTAACTCGAGAATATACCCCAGGATCCGGCCGCAACTCGAGAAAAACCATGAGACTTCCCCCTCGCCCCTGGATGAGGCCCGATTCCCCTGCACTGCGTGCAGAGCAATTCCGTGTTCCACATCAAACGTGAAAGGAGCCTTGATTTCCTTGATGGCACTCCAGAGAAAACCCAAGATCACTGTCTCAAGTCTAGAGGGATCCTGAGGTCACTGTAGCAACACGAAAGGGCTATGTGGACCCCAAATCAACTCGAGATGAGAGATTAGTCCCTGGCTTCAACTCAAGAGGAATACGAACTTTCCACACGCACCACAAGAGGAGGCTTCTCTCAGCTACAGGTATGTGAGAGGGACCCTGAGTTTGTGGCCTCAAGTGGAATGGACACCAAGATGCTCTGACTCGAATTAAGGCCGGATATCCCTGCAGTGAATTGAATGCCGGCTCGTCTTGCATCTCCCAAGACGAAGGGATGTCTGAATCCCCTGTGGAGACCACAGAGAAAGACCTAGTCCTCCGCGTCATCGTGACCGGAGGCCTCACATCCGTTGAAAACTCGAGAGGTCTGCAGAGATCAATGCTTCCAAAGGTGACGATGCCTGACTCCACTTGAAAATGGATAGGAGTCCCAGGATCACTGTGGCACGTGGAAAGGGACACTAGGTCTCCCGCCTCACGTGGAGACGCGTCCCAATTGCCATGCCAAGACTCGAGGAGAATCCCGAGGTGTCCCTCGCACCTAGGCAGGAGTCCTGACGTCGCTGAACAAACACGTGTCTGGAAGGGCTCTCCCCGTCGTAACTCGAGAATATACCCCAGGTTCCGGCCGCAACTCGAGAAAAACCATGACACTTCCCCATCGCCGCGAGATGAGGCCCGATTCCCCTGCCCTGCGTGCAGAGCAATTCCGTATTCCACATCAAAAATGAAAGGAGCCTTGATTTCCTTGATGGCACTCCAGAGAAAACCCAAGATCACTGTCTCAAGTCTAGAGGGATCCTGAGGTCACTGGAGCAACACGAAAGGGCTCCGTGGACCCCAAATCAACTCGAGATGAGAGCTTAGTCCCTTGCTTCAAATCGAGAGGAATACCAACTTTCCACAAGCACCTCAAGAGGAGGCTACTCTCAGCTAATGGTATGTGAGAGGGACCCTGAGTTTGTCGCCTCAAGTGGAATGGACACCGAGATGCTCTGACTCGAAGTAAGGCCGGATATCCCTGCAGTGAATTGAATGCAGGCTCGTCTTGCATCTCCCAAGACGAAAGGATGTCTGAATCTCCTGTGCAGAACACAGAGAAAGACCTAGTCCTCCGCCTCAATGCGACCGGAGGCCTCACATCCTTGGAAAACTCGAGAGGTCCACGGAGATCAATGCTTCCAAAGGAGACGATGCCTGACTCCTCTTGAAAATGGATAGGAGTCCCAGGATCCCTGTGGCACGTGGAAAGGGACCCTGGGTCTCCCGCCTCACGTGGAGACACGTCCCAATTGCCATGCCAAGACTCGAGGAGAATCCCGAGGTGTCCCTCGCACCTAGGCAGGAGTCCTGACGTCGCTGAACAAACACGTGTCTGGAAGGGCCCTCCCCCTCGTAACTCGAGAATATACCCCAGGTTCCGGCCGCAACTCGAGAAAAACCATGAGACTTCCCCCTCGCCGCGAGATGAGGCCCGATTCCCCTGGGCTGCGTGCAGAGGAATTCCGTGTTCCACTTCAAACGTGAAAGGAGCCTTGATTTCCTTGATGGCACTCCAGAGAAAACCCAAGATCACTGTCTCAAGTCTAGAGGGATCCTGAGGTCACCGGAGCAACACGAAAGGGCTCCGTGGACCCCAATTCAACTCGAGATGAGAGATTAGTCCCTGGGTTCGACTCAAGAGGAATACCAACTTTCCACAAGCCCCTCAAGAAGAGGCTTCTCTCAGCTACAGGTATGTGAGAGGGACCCTGAGTTTGTGGCCTCAAGTGTAATGGACACCGAGATGCTCTGACTCGAAGTAAGGCCGGATATCCCTGCAGTGAATTGAATGCAGGCTCATCTTGCATCTCCCAAGACGAAGGGATGTCTGAATCCCCTGTGCAGAACACAGAGAAAGACCTAGTCCTCCGCCTCAACCCGACCGGAGGCCTCACATCCTTTGAAAACTCAAGAGGTCTGCAGAGATCAATGCTTCCAAAGGAGACGATGCCTGACTCCTCTTGAAAATGGATAGGAGTCCCAGGATCACTGTGGCACGTGGAAAGGGACCCTGGGTCTCCCGCCTCACGTGGAGACGCGTCCCAATTGCCATGCCAAGACTCCAGGAGAATCCCGAGGTATCCCTCGCACCTAGGCAGCAGTCCGGATGTCGCTGAACAAACACGTGTCTGGAAGGGCCCTCCCCATCGTTACTCGAGAATATACCCCAGGTTTCGGCCGCAATTCGAGAAAAACCATGAGATTTCCCCCTCGCCGCGAGTTGAGGCCCGATTCCCCTGCACTGCGTGCAGAGCAATTCCGTGTTCCACATCAAACGTGAAAGGAGCCTTGATTTCCTTGATGGCACTCCAGAGAAAACCCAAGATCACTGTCTCAAGTCTAGAGGGATCCTGAGCTCACTGGAGCAACATGAAAGGGCTCCGTATAACCCAAATCAACTCGAGATGAGAGCTTAGTCCCTGGCTTCGACTCAAGAGGAATACCAACTTTCCACAAGCACCTCAAGAGGAGGCTTCTCACAGCTACAGGTATGTGAGAGGGACTCTGAGTTTGTGGCCTCAAGTGCAATGGACACCGAGATGCTCTGACTCGAAGTAAGGCCGGATATCCCTGCAGTGAATTGAATGCAAGCTCGTCTTGCATCTCCCAAGACGAAGGGATGTCTGAATCCCCTGTGGAGACCACAGAGAAAGACCTAGTCTTCCGCCTCATCGTGACCGGAGGCCTCACATCCTTTGAAAACTCGAGAGGTCTGCAGAGATAAATGCTTCCAACGGAGACGATGCCTGACTCCTCTTGAAAATGGATAGGAGTCCCAGGATCACTGTGGCACGTGGAAAGGGACACTGGGTCTCCCGCCTCACGTGGAGACGCGTCCCAATTGCCATGCCAAGACTCCAGGAGAATCCCGAGGTGTTCCTCGCACCTAGGCAGGAGTCCTGATGTCGCTGAACAAACACGTGTCTGGAAGGGCCCTCCCCGTCGTAACTCGAGAATATACCCCAGGTTCCGGCCGCAACTCGAGAAAAACCATGAGACTTCCCCATCGCCGCGAGATGAGGCCCGATTCCCCTGCCCTGCGTGCAGAGCAATTCCGTATTCCCCATCAAAAATGAAAGGAGCCTTGATTTCCTTGATGGCACTCCAGAGAAAACCCAAGATCACTGTCTCAAGTCTAGAGGGATCCTGAGGTCACTGGAGCAACACGAAAGGGCTCCGTGGACCCCAAATCAACTCGAGATGAGAGCTTAGTCCCTGGCTTAGAATCAAGAGGAATACCAACTTTCCACAAGCACCTCAAGAGGAGGCTTCTCTTAGCTACAGGTATGTCAGAGGGACCCTGAGTTTGTGGCCTCAAGTGGAATGGACACCGAGATGCTCTGACTCGAAGTAAGGCCGGATATCCCTGCAGTGTATTGAATGCAGGCTCGTCTTGCATCTCCCAAGACGAAGGGTTGTCTGAATCCCCTGTGGAGACCACAGAGAAAGACCTAGTCCTCCGCCTCAACGCGACCGGAGGCCTCACATCCTTTGAAAACTCGAGAGGTCCGCGGAGATCAAGACTTCCAAAGGAGACGATGCCTGACTCCTCTTGAAAATGGATAGGAGTCCCAGGATCCCTGTGGCACGTGGAAAGGGACCCTGGGTCTCCGGCGTCTCGTGGAAACGCGTCCCAATTGCCATGCCAAGACTCGAGGAGAATCCCGAGGTGTCCCTCGCACTTAGGCAGGAGTCCTGACATCGCTGAACAAACACGTGTCTGGAAGGGCCCTCCCCGTCGTAACTCGAGAATATACCCCAGGTTCCGGCCGCAATTCGAGAAAAACCATGAGATTTCCCCCTCGCCGCGAGTTGAGGCCCGATTCCCCTGCACTGCGTGCAGAGCAATTCCGTGTTCCACATCAAACGTGAAAGGAGCCTTGATTTCCTTGATGGCACTCCAGAGAAAACCCAAGATCACTGTCTCAAGTCTAGAGGGATCCTGAGGTCACTGGAGCAACATGAAAGGGCTCCGTATAACCCAAATCAACTCGAGATGAGAGCTTAGTCCCTGGCTCGACTCAAGAGGAATACCAACTTTCCACAAGCACCTCAAGAGGAGGCTTCTCACAGCTACAGGTATGTGAGAGGGACTCTGAGTTTGTGGCCTCAAGTGCAATGGACACCGAGATGCTCTGACTCGAAGTAAGGCCGGATATCCCTGCAGTGAATTGAATGCAGGCTCGTCTTGCATCTCCCAAGACGAAGGGATGTCTGAATCCCCTGTGGAGACCACAGAGAAAGACCTAGTCCTCCGCCTCATCGTGACCGGAGGCCTCACATCCTTTGAAAACTCGAGAGGTCTGCAAAGATCAATGCTTCCAAAGGAGACGATGCCTGACTCCTCTTGAAAATGGATAGGAGTCCCAGGATCACTGTGGCACGTGGAAAGGGACACTCGGTCTCCCGCCTCACGTGGAGACGCGTCCCAATTGCCATGCCAAGACTCGAGGAGAATCCCGAGGTGTTCCTCGCACCTAGGCAGGAGTCCTGATGTCGCTGAACAAACACGTGTCTGGAAGGGCCCTCCCCGTCGTAACTCGAGAATATACCTCAGGTTCCGGCCGCAACTCGAGAAAAACCATGAGACTTCCCCATCGCCGCGAGATGAGGCCCGATTCCCCAGCCCTGCGTGCAGAGCAATTCCGTATTCCCCATCAAAAATGAAAGGAGCCTTGATTTCCTTGATGGCACTCCAGAGAAAACCCAAGATCACTATCTCAAGTCTAGAGGGATCCTGAGGTCACTGGAGCAACACGAAAGGGCTCCGTGGACCCCAAATCAACTCGAGATGAGAGCTTAGTCCCTGGCTTAGAATCAAGAGGAATACCAACTTTCCACAAGCACCTCAAGAGGAGGCTTCTCTCAGCTACAGGTATGTCAGAGGGACCCTGAGTTTGTGGCCTCAAGTGGAATGGACACCGAGATGCTCTGACTCGAAGTAAGGCCGGATATCCCTGCAGTGAATTGAATGCAGGCTCGTCTTGCATCTCCCAAGACGAAGGGTTGTCTGAATCCCCTGTGGAGACCACAGAGAAAGACCTAATTCTCCGCCTCATAGCGACCGGGGGCCTCACATCCTTTGAAAACTGGAGAGGTCTGCAGAGATCAATGCTTCCAAAGGAGACGATGCCTGACTCCTCTTGAAAATGGATAGGAGTCCCAGGATCACTGTGGCACGTGGAAAGGCACCCTGGGTCTCCGGCCTCTCGTGGAGACGCATCCCAATTGCCATGCCAAGACTCGAGGAGAATCCCGAGGTGTCCCTCGCACCTAGGCAGGAGTCCTGACATCGCTGAACAAACACGTGTCTGGAAGGGCCCTCCCCGTCGTAACTCGAGAATATACCCCAGGTTCCGGCCGCAACTCGAGAAAAACCATGATATTTCCCCCTCGCCGCGAGTTGAGGCCCGATTCCCCTGCACTGATGCAGAGCAATTCCGTGTTCCACTTCAAACGTGAAAGGGGCCTTGATTTATTGATGGCACTCCAGAGAAAACCCAAGATCACTGTCTCAAGTCTAGAGCGATCCTGAGGTCACTGGAGCAACAGGAAAGGGCTCCGTGGACCCCAAATCAACGCGAGATGAGAGCTTAGTCCCTGGCTTCGACTCAAGAGGAATACCAACTTTCCACAAGGACCTCAAGAGGAGGCTTCTCTCAGCTACAGGTAAGTGAGAGGGACCCTGAGTTTGTGGCCTCAAGTGCAATGGACACTGCGATGCTCTGACTCGAAATAAGGCCGGATATCCCTGCAGTGAATTGAAAGCAGGCTCATCTTGCATCTCCCAAGACGAAGGGATGTCTGAATCCCCTGTGCAGAACACAGAGAAAGACCTAGTCCTCCGCCTCAACGCGACCGGAGGCCTCACATCCTTTGAAAACTCGAGAGGTCTGCAGAGATCAATGCTTCCAAAGGAGACGATGCCTGACTCCTCTTGAAAATGGATAGGAGTCCCAGGATCACTGTGACACGTGGAAAGGGAACCTGGGTCTCCCCCCTCACGTGGAGACGCGTCCCAATTGCCATGCCAAGACTCGAGGAGAATCCCGAGGTGTCCCTCGCACCTAGGCAGGGTCCTGACGTCGCTGAACAAACACGTGTCTGAAAGGGACCTCCCCGTCGTAACTCGAGAATATACCCAAGGTTCCGGCCGCAACTCGAGAAAAACCATGAGATTTCCACCTCGCCGCGAGTTGAGGCCCGATTCCCCTGCACTGCGTGCAGAGCAATTCCGTGTTCCACATCAAACGTGAAAGGAGCCTTGATTTCCTTGATGGCACTCCAGAGAAAACCCAAGATCACTGTCTCAAGTCTAGAGGGATCCTGAGGTCACTGGAGCAACACGAAAGGGCTCCGTGGACCCCAAATCAACTCGAGATGAGAGCTTAGTCCCTCGCTTAGACTCAAGAGGAATACCAACTTTCCACAAGCACCTCAAGAGGAGGCTGCTCTCAGCTACAGGTATGTGAAAGGAACCCTGAGTTTGTGGCCTCAAGTGCAATGAACACCGAGATGCTCTGACTCGATGTAAGGCCGGATATCCCTGCAGTGAATTGAATGCAGGCTCGTCTTGCATCTCGCAAGACGAAGGGATGTCTGAATCCCCTGTGGAGACGACAGAGAAAGACCTAGTCCTCCGCCTCATCGTGACCGGAGGCCTCACATCCTTTGAAAACTCGAGAGGTCCGCGGAGATCAATACTTCCGAAGGAGACGATGCCTGACTCCTCTTGAAAATGGATAGGAGTCCCAGGATCCCTGTGGCACGTGGAACGGGACCCTGGGTCTCCCGCCTCACGTGGAGACGCGTCCAAATTGCCATGCCAAGACTCGAGGAGAATCCCGAGGTGTCCCTCGCACCTAGGCAGGAGTCCTCACGTCACTGAACAAACCTGTGTCTGGAAGGGCCCTCCCCGTCGTAACTCGAGAATATACCCCAGGTTCCGGCCGCAACTCGAGAAAAACCATGAGACTTCCCCCTCGCCGCTGGATGAGGCCCGATTCCCCTGCACTGCGTGCAGAGCAATTCCGTGTTCCACATCAAACGTGAAAGCAGCCTTGATTTCCTTAATGGCACTCCAGAGAAAACCCAAGATCACTGTTTCAAGTCTAGAGGCATCCTGAGGTCACTGTAGCAACAGGAAAGGGCTCCGTGGACCCCAAATCTACTCGAAATGAGAGCTTAGTCCCTGGATTCGACTCAAGAGGAATACCAACTTTCCACAAGCACCTCAAGAGGATGCTTCTCTCAGCTACAGGTATGTCAGAGGGACCCTGAGTTTGTGGCCTCAAGTGGAATGGACACCAAGATGCTCTGACTCGAATTAAGGCCGGATATCCCTGCAGTGAATTGAATGCAGGCTCGTCTTGCATCTCCCAAGACGAAGGGTTGTCTGAATCCCCTGTGGAGCCCACAGAGAAAGACCTAGTCCTCCGCCTCAACGCAACCGGAGGCCTCACATCCTTTGAAAACTCGAGAGGTCCGCGGAGATCAATACTTCCGAAGGAGACGATGCCTGACTCCTCTTGAAAATGGATAGGAGTCCGAGGATCCCTGTGGCACGTGGAAAGGGACCGTGGGTCTCCCGCCTCACGTGGAGACGCGTCCCAATTGCCATGCCAAGACTCGAGGAGAATCCCGAGGTGTCCCTCGCACCTAGGCAGGAGTCCTGACGTCGCTGAACAAACCCGTGTCTGGAAGGGCCCTCCCCGTCGTAACTCGAGAATATAACCCAGGTTCCGGCCGCAACTCGAGAAAAACCATGAGACTTCCCCCTCGCCGCGAGATGAGGCCCGATTCCCCTGCACTGCGTGCAGAGCAATTCCGTATTCCACATCAAAAATGAAAGGACCCTTGATTTCCTTGATGGCACTCCAGAGAAAACCCAAGATCACTGTCTCAAGTCTAGAGGGATGCTGAGGTCACTGGAGCAACACGAAAGGGCTCCGTGGACCCCAAATCAACTCGAGATGAGAGCTTAGTCCCTGGCTTCCACTCAAGAGGAATACCAACTTTCCACAAGCACTTCAAGAGGAGGCTTCTCTCAGCTACAGGTATGTGAGTGGGCCCCTGAGTTTGTGGCCTCAAGTGGAATGGACACCGAGATGCTCTGACTCGAAGTAAGGCCGGATAACCCTGCAGTGAATTGAATGCAGTCTCGTCTTGCATCTCCGAAGACGAAGGGATGTCTGAATCCCCTGTGCAGAACACAGAGAAAGACCGAGTTCTCCGCCTCATAGCGACCGGAGGCCTCACATCCTTTGAAAACTCGAGAGGTCCGCGGAGATCAATGCTTCCAAAGGAGACGATGCCTGACTCATCTTGAAAATGGATAGGAGTCCCAGGATCCCTGTGACACGTGGAAAGGGACCCTGGGTCTCCCGCCTCACGTGGAGACGCGTCCAAATTGCCATGCCAAGACTCGAGGAGAATCCCGAGGTGTCCCTCGCACCTAGGCAGGAGTCCTCACGTCGCTGAACAAAACTGTGTCTGGAAGGGCCCTCCCCGTCGTAACTCGAGAATATACCCCAGGTTCCGGCCGCAACTCGAGAAAAACCATGAGACTTCCCCCTCGCCGCTGGATGAGGCCCGATTCCCCTGCACTGCGTGCAGACCAATTCCGTGTTCCACATCAAACGTGAAAGGAGCCTTGATTTCCTTAATGGCACTCTAGAGAAAACCCAAGATCACTGTTTCAAGTCTACAGGGATCCTGAGGTCACTGGAGCAACACGAAAGGGCTCCGTGGACCCCAAATCAACTCGAGATGAGAGCTTAGTCCCTGGCTTCGACTCAAGAGGAATACCAACTTTACACAAGCCCCTCAAGAGGAGGCTACTCTCAGCTAATGGTATGTGAGAGGGACCCTGAGTTTGTCGCCTCAAGTGGAATGGACACCGAGATGCTCTGACTCGAAGTAAGGCCGGATATCCCTGCAGTGAATTGAATGCAGGCTCGTCTTGCATCTCCCAAGATGAAGGGATGTCAGAATCCCCTGTGGAGACGACAGAGAAAGACCTAGTCCTCCGCCTCATCGAGACGGGAGGCATCACATCCTTTGAAAACTCGAGAGGTCTGCGGAGATCAATGCTTCCAAAGGAGACGATGCCTGACTCTTCTTGAAAAGGATAGAAGTCCCAGGATCCCTGTGGCACGTGGAAAGGGACCCTGGGTCTCCCGCCTCACGTGGATACGCATCCCCATTGCCATGCCAAGACTCGAGGAGAATCCCGAGGTGTCCCTCGCACCTAGGCAGGAGTCCTGACGTCGCTGAACAAACACGTGTCTGGAAGGGCCCTCCCCGTCGTAACTCGAGAATATACCCAAGGTTCCGGCCGCACTCGAGAAAAACCATGACACTTCCCCATCGCCGCGAGATGAGGCCCGATTCCCCTGCCCTGCGTGCAGAGCAATTCCGTATTCCACATCAAAAATGAAAGGAGCCTTGATTTCCTTGATGGCACTCCAGAGAAAACCCAAGATCACTGTCTCAAGTCTAGAGGGATCCTGAGGTCACTGGAGCAACACGAAAGGGCTCCGTGGACCCCAAATCAACTCGAGATGAGAGCTTAGTCCCTGGCTTCAAATCGAGAGGAATACCAACTTTCCACAAGCACCTCAAGAGGAGGCTACTCTCAGCTAATGGTATGTGAGAGGGACCCTGAGTTTGTCGCCTCTAGTGGAATGGACACCGAGATGCTCTAACTCGAAGTAAGGCCAGATATCCCTGCAGTGAATTGAATGCAGGCTCGTCTTGCATCTCCCAAGACGAAGGGATGTCTGAATCCCCTGTGGAGCCCACAGAGAAAGACCTAGTCCTCCGCCTCAACGCAACCGGAGGCCTCACATCCTTTGAAAACTCGAGAGGTCCGCGGAGATCAATACTTCCGAAGGAGACGATGCCTGACTCCTCTTGAAAATGGATAGGAGTCCGAGGATCCCTGTGGCACGTGGAAAGGGACCGTGGGTCTCCCGCCTCACGTGGAGACGCGTCCCAATTGCCATGCCAAGACTCGAGGAGAATCCCGAGGTGTCCCTCGCACCTAGGCAGGAGACCTGACGTCGCTGAACAAACCCGTGTCTGGAAGGGCCCTCCCCGTCGTAACTCGAGAATATAACCCAGGTTCCGGCCGCAACTCGAGAAAAACCATGAGACTTCCCCCTCGCCGCGAGATGAGGCCCGATTCCCCTGCACTGCGTGCAGAGCAATTCCGTATTCCACATCAAAAATGAAAGGACCCTTGATTTCCTTGATGGCACTCCAGAGAAAACCCAAGATCACTGTCTCAAGTCTAGAGGGATGCTGAGGTCACTGGAGCAACACGAAAGGGCTCCGTGGACCCCAAATCAACTCGAGATGAGAGCTTAGTCCCTGGCTTCCACTCAAGAGGAATACCAACTTTCCACAAGCACTTCAAGAGGAGGCTTCTCTCAGCTACAGGTATGTGAGTGGGCCCCTGAGTTTGTGGCCTCAAGTGGAATGGACACCGAGATGCTCTGACTCGAAGTAAGGCCGGATAACCCTGCAGTGAATTGAATGCAGGCTCGTCTTGCATCTCCGAAGACGAAGGGATGTCTGAATCCCCTGTGCAGAACACAGAGAAAGACCGAGTTCTCCGCCTCATAGCGACCGGAGGCCTCACATCCTTTGAAAACTCGAGAGGTCCGCGGAGATCAATGCTTCCAAAGGAGATGATGCCTGACTCATCTTGAAAATGGATAGGAGTCCCAGGATCCCTGTGGCACGTGGAAAGGGACCCTGGGTCTCCCGCCTCACGTGGAGACGCGTCCAAATTGCCATGCCAAGACTCGAGGAGAATCCCGAGGTGTCCCTCGCACCTAGGCAGGAGTCCTCACGTCGCTGAACAAAACTGTGTCTGGAAGGGCCCTCCCCGTCGTAACTCGAGAATATACCCCAGGTTCCGGCCGCAACTCGAGAAAAACCATGAGACTTCCCCCTCCCCGCGAGATGAGGCCCGATTCCCCTGCACTGCGTGCAGACCAATTCCGTGTTCCACATCAAACGTGAAAGGAGCCTTGATTTCCTTAATGGCACTCTAGAGAAAACCCAAGATCACTGTTTCAAGTCTACAGGGATCCTGAGGTCACTGTAGCAACAGGAAAGGGCTCCGTGGACCCCAAATCAACGCGAGATGAGAGCTTAGTCCCTGGCTTCGACTCAAGAGGAATACCAACTTTACACAAGCCCCTCAAGAGGAGGCTACTCTCAGCTAATGGTATGTGAGAGGGACCCTGAGTTTGTCGCCTCAAGTGGAATGGACACCGAGATGCTCTGACTCGAAGTAAGGCCGGATATCCCTGCAGTGAATTGAATGCAGGCTCGTCTTGCATCTCCCAAGATGAAGGGATGTCAGAATCCCCTGTGGAGACGACAGAGAAAGACCTAGTCCTCCGCCTCATCGAGACGGGAGGCATCACATCCTTTGAAAACTCGAGAGGTCTGCGGAGATCAATGCTTCCAAAGGAGACGATGCCTGACTCTTCTTGAAAAGGATAGAAGTCCCAGGATCCCTGTGGCACGTGGAAAGGGACCCTGGGTCTCCCGCCTCACGTGGATACGCATCCCCATTGCCATGCCAAGACTCGAGGAGAATCCCGAGGTGTCCCTCGCACCTAGGCAGGAGTCCTGACGTCGCTGAACAAACACGTGTCTGGAAGGGCCCTCCCCGTCGTAACTCGAGAATATACCCAAGGTTCCGGCCGCACTCGAGAAAAACCATGACACTTCCCCATCGCCGCGAGATGAGGCCCGATTCCCCTGCCCTGCGTGCAGAGCAATTCCGTATTCCACATCAAAAATGAAAGGAGCCTTGATTTCCTTGATGGCACTCCAGAGAAAACCCAAGATCACTGTCTCAAGTCTAGAGGGATCCTGAGGTCACTGGAGCAACACGAAAGGGCTCCGTGGACCCCAAATCAACTCGAGATGAGAGCTTAGTCCCTGGCTTCAAATCGAGAGGAATACCAACTTTCCACAAGCACCTCAAGAGGAGGCTACTCTCAGCTAATGGTATGTGAGAGGGACCCTGAGTTTGTCGCCTCTAGTGGAATGGACACCGAGATGCTCTAACTCGAAGTAAGGCCAGATATCCCTGCAGTGAATTGAATGCAGGCTCGTCTTGCATCTCCCAAGACGAAGGGATGTCTGAATCCCCTGTGGAGACCACAGAGAAAGACCTAGTCCTCCGCCTCATCGTGACCAGAGGCCTTACATCCTTTGAAAACTCGAGAGGTCTGCAGAGATCAATGCTTCCAAAGGAGACGATGCCTGACTCCTCTTGAAAATGGATAGGAGTCCCAGGATCCCTGTGGCACGTGGAAAGGGACACTGGGTCTCCCGCCTCACGTGGCGACGCGTCCTAATTGCCATGCCAAGACTCGAGGAGAATCCCGAGGTGTCCCTCGCACCTAGGCAGGAGTCCTGACGTCGCTGAACAAACACGTGTCTGGAAGGGCCCTCCCCGTCGTAACTCGAGAATATACCCCAGGTTCCGGCCGCAACTCGAGAAAAACCATGAGACTTCCCCCTCGCCGCGAGTTGAGGCCCGATTCCTCTGCACTGCGTGCAGAGCAATTCCGTGTTCCACTTCAAACGTGAAAGGAGCCTTGATTTACTTGATGGCACTCCAGAGAAAACCCAAGATCACTGTCTCAATTCTAGAGGGATCATGAGGTCACTGGAGCAACACGAAAGGGCTCCGTGGACCCCAAATCAACTCGAGATGAGAGCTTAGTCCCTGGCTTAGACTCAAGAGGAATACCAACTTTCCACAAGCACCTCAAGAGGAGGCTTCTCTCAGCTACAGGTAAGTGAGAGGGACCCTGAGTTTGTGGCCTCAAGTGGAATGGACACCGAGATGCTCTGACTCGAAGTAAGTCCGGACATCCCTGCAGTGAATTGAATGCAGGCTCATCTTACATCTCCCAAGACGAAGGGATGTCTGAATCCCCTGTGCAGAACACAGAGAAAGACCTAGTCCTCCACCTCAACGCGACCGGAGGCCTCACATCCTTTGAAAACTCGAGAGGTCTGCGCAGATCAATGCTTCCAAAGGAGACGATGCCTGACACCTCTTGAAAATGGATAGGAGTCCCAGGATCCCTGTGGCACGTGGAAAGGGACCCTGGGTCTCCCGCCTCACGTGGAGACGCGTCCCCATTGCCATGCCAAGACTCGAGGAGAATCCCGAGGTGTCCCTCGCACCTAGGCAGGAGTCCTGACGTCGCTGAACAAACACGTGTCTGGAAGGGCCCTCCCCGTCGTAACTCGAGAATATACCCCAGGTTCCGGCCGCAACTCGAGAAAAACCATGAGACTTCCCCCTCGCCGCGAGATGAGGCCCGATTCCCCTGCAATGCGTGCAGAGCAATTCCGTGTTACACATCAAACGTGATAGGAGCCTTGATTTCCTTGAAGGCACTCCAGAGAAAACCCAAGATCACTGTCTCAAGTCTAGAGGGATCCTGAGGTCACTGGAGCAACACGAAAGGGCTCCGTGGACGCCAAAACAACTCGAAATGAGAGGTTAGAGCCTGGCTTCGACTCAAGAGGAATACCAACTTTCAACAAGCACCTCAAGAGGAGGCTTCTCTCAGCTACAGGTAGGTGAGAGGGACCCTGAGTTTGTGGCCTCAAGTGGAATGGACACCGAGATGCTCTGACTCGAAGTAAGGCCGGATATCCCTGCAGTGAATTGAATGCATGCTCGTCTTGCATCTCCCAAGACGAAGGGATATCTGAATCCCCTGTGGAGACCACAGAGAAAGACCTAATTTTCCGCCTCATCGCGACCGGTGGCCTCACATCCTTTGAATATTCGAGAGGTCCGCGGAGATCAATGCTTCCAAAGGAGACGATGCCTGACTCCTCTTGAAAATGGATAGGAGTCCCCGGATCCCTGTGGCACGTGGAAATGGACCCTGGTTCTCCGACCTCACGTGGAGACGCGTCCCAATTGCCATGCCAAGACTCCAGGAGAATCCCGAGGTGTCCCTCGCACCTAGGCAGGCGTCCTCACGTCGCTGAACAAACCCGTGTCTGGACAGGTCCTCCCCGTCGTAACTCGAGAATATACCCCAGGTTCCGGCCGCAACTCGAGAAAAACCATGAGACTTCCCCCTCCCCGCGAGATGAGGCCAGATTCCCCTGCACTGAGTGCACACCAATTCCGTGTTCCACATCAAACGTGAAAGGAGCCTTGATTTCCTTGATGGCACTCCAGAGAAAACCCAAGATCACTGTCTCAAGTCTAGAGGGATCCTGAGGTCACTGGAGCAACACGAAAGGGCTCCGTGGACCCCAAATCAACTCGAGATGAGAGCTTAGTCCATGGCTTCAAATCGAGAGGAATACCAACTTTCGACAAGCACCTCAAGAGAAGGCTTCTCTCACCTAATGGTATGTGAGAGGGACCCTGAGTTTGTCGCCTCAAGTGGAATGGACACCGAGATGCTCTGACTCAACGTAAGGCCAGATATCCCTGCAGTGAATTGAATGCAGGCTCGTCTTGCATCTCCCAAGACGAAGGGTTGTCTGAATCCCCTGTGGAGCCCACAGAGAAAGACATAATTTTCCGCCTCATCGCGACCGGTGGCCTCACATCCTTTGAAAATTCGAGAGGTCCGCGGAGATCAATGCTTCCAAAGGAGACGATGCCTGATTCCTCTTGAAAATGGATAGGAGTCCCAGGATCCCTGTGGCTCGTGGAAAGGGACCCTGGTTCTCCCGGCTCACGTGGAGATGCGTCCAAATTGCCATGCCAAGACTCGAGGAGAATCCCGAGGTGTCCCTCGCACCTAGGCAAGAGTCCTCACGTCGCTGAACAAAACCGTGTCTGGAAGGGCCCTCCCCGTCGTAACTCGAGAATATACCCCAGGTTCCGGCCGAAACTCGAGAAAAACCATGAGACTTCCCCCTCCCCGCGAGATGAGGCCCGATTCCCCTGCACTGAGTGCAGACCAATTCCGTGTTCCACATCAAACGTGAAAGGAGCCTTGATTTCCTTAATGGCACTCCAGAGAAAACCCAAGATCACTGTCTCAAGTCTAGAGGGATCCTGAGGTCACTGTAGCAACACAAAAGGGCTCCGTGGACCCCAAATCAACTCGAGATGAGAGCTTAGTCCCTGGCTTCGACTCAAGAGGAATACCAACTTTCCACAAGCACCTCAAGAGGAGGCTTCTCTCAGCTAATGGTATGTGAGAGGGACCCTGAGTTTGTGGCTTCAAGTGCAATGGACACCGAGATGCTCTGACAAGAAGTAAGGCTGGATATCCCTGCAGTGAATTGAATGCAGGCTCGTCTTGCATCTCCCAAGACGAAGGGATGTCTGAATACCCTGTGGATACCACAGAGAAAGACCTAGTCCTCTGCCTCATCGTGACCGGAGGCCTCACATCCTTTGAAAACTCGAGAGGTCTGCAGAGATCAATGCTTCCAAAGGAGACGATGCCTGACTCCTCTTGAAAATGGATAGGAGTCCCAGGATCACTGTGGCATGTGGAAAGGGACACTGGGTCTCACGCCTCACGTGGAGACGCGTCCCAATTGCCATGCCAAGACTCGAGGAGAATCCCGAGGTGTCCCTCGCACCTAGGCAGGAGTCCTGACGTCCCTGAACAAACACGTGTCTGGAAGGGCCCTCCCCGTCGTAACTCGAGAATATACCCCAGGTTCCGGCCGCAACTCGAGAAAAACCATGAGATTTCCCCATCGCCGCGAGATGAGGACAGATTCCCCTGCCCTGCGTGCAGAGCAATTCCGTATTCCACATCAAAAATGAAAGGAGCCTTGATTTCCTTGATGGCACTCCAGAGAAAACCCAAGATCACTGTCTCAAGTCTAGAGGGATCCTTAGGTCACTGGAGCAACACGAAAGGGCTCCGTGGACCCCAAATTAACTCGAGATGAGAGCGTAGTCCCTGGCTTCAAATCGAGAGGAATACCAACTTTCCACAAGCACCTCAAGAGGAGGCTTCTCTCAGCTCATGGTATGTGAGAGGGACCCTGAGTTTGTCACCTCAAGTGGAATGGACACCGAGATTCTCTGACTCAAAGTAAGGCCAGATATCCCTGCAGTGAATTGAATGCAGGCTCGTCTTGCATCTCCCAAGACGAAGGGATTTCTGAATCCCCTGTGGAGACCACAGAAAAAGACCTAGTCCTCCGTCTCATCGTGAACGGAGGCCTCACATCCTTTGAAAACTCGAGAGGTCTACGGAGATCAATGCTTCCAAAGGAGACGACGCCTGACGCCTCTTGAAAATGGATAGGAGTCCCAGGATCCCTGTGGCACGTGGAAAGGGACCCTGGGTCTCTCGCCTCACGTGGAGACGCCTCCCAATTGCCATGCCAAGACTTGAGGAGAATCCCGAGGTGTCCCTCGCACCTAGGCAGGAGTCCTGACGTCGCTGAACAAACACGTGTCTGGAAGGGCCCTCCCCGTCGTAACTCGAGAATATACCCCAGGTTCCGGCCGCAACACGAGAAAAACCATGAGACTTCCCCCTCGCCGTGAGATGAGGCCCGATTCCCCTGCAATGCGTGCAGAACAATTCCGTGTTCCACATCAAACGAGAAAGGAGCCTTGATTTCCTTGATGGCACTCCAGAGAAAACCCAAGATCACTGTCTCAAGTCTAGAGGGATCCTGAGGTCACTGGAGCAACACGAAAGGGCTCCGTGGACCCCAAATCAACTCGAGATGAGAGATTAGTCCCTGGCTTCAACTCAATAGGAATACGAACTTTCCACAAGCCCCTCAAGAGGAGGCTTGTCTCAGCTACAGGTATGTGAGAGGGACCCTGAGTTTGTGGCCTCAAGTGGAATGGACACCGAGATGCTCTGACTCGAAGTAAGGCCGGATATCCCTGCAGTGAATTGAATGCAGGCTCATCTTGCATCTCCCAAGACGAAGGGATGTCTGAATCCCCTGTGCAGAACACAGAGAAAGACCTAGTCCTCCGCCTCAATGCGACCGGAGGCCTCACATCCTTTGAAAACTCGAGAGGTCCGCGGAGATCAATGCTTCCAAAGGAGACGATGCCTGACTCCTCTTGAAAATGGATAGGAGTCCCAGGATCCCAGTGGCACGTGGAAAGGGACCCTGGGTCTCCCGCCTCACGTGGAGACGCGTCCCAATTGCCATGGCAAGACTCGATGAGAATCCCGAGGTGTCCCTCGCACCTAGGCAGGAGTCCTGACGTCGCTGAACAAACCCGTGTCTGGAAGGGCCCTCCCCGTCGTAACTCGAGAATATACCCCAGGTTCCGGCCGCAACTCGAGAAAAACCATGAGATTTCCCCATCGCCGCGAGTTGAGGCCCGATTCCCCTGCACTGCGTGCAGAGCAATTCCGTGTTCCACTTCAAACGTGAAAGGAGCCTTGATTTCCTTGATGGCACTCCAGAGAAAACCCAAGATCACTGTCTCAAGTCTAGAGGGATCCTGAGGTCACTGGAGCAACACGAAAGGGCTCCGTGGACCCCAAATCAACTCGAGATGAGAGCTTAGTCCATGGCTTCAAATCGAGAGGAATACCAACTTTCCACAAGCACCTCAAGAGGAGGCTTCTCTCAGCTAATGGTATGTGAGAGGGACCCTGAGTTTGTGGCCTCAAGTGCAATGGACACCGAGATGCTCTGACAAGAAGTAAGGCTGGATATCCCTGCAGTGAATTGAATGCAGGCTCGTCTTGCATCTCCCAAGACGAAGGGATGTCTGAATACCCTGTGGATACCACAGAGAAAGACCTAGTCCTCTGCCTCATCGTGACCGGAGGCCTCACATCCTTTGAAAACTCGAGAGGTCTGCAGAGATCAATGCTTCCAAAGGAGACGATGCCTGACTCCTCTTGAAAATGGATAGGAGTCCCAGGATCACTGTGGCATGTGGAAAGGGACACTGGGTCTCACGCCTCACGTGGAGACGCGTCCCAATTGCCATGCCAAGACTCGAGGAGAATCCCGAGGTGTCCCTCGCACCTAGGCAGGAGTCCTGACGTCCCTGAACAAACACGTGTCTGGAAGGGCCCTCCCCGTCGTAACTCGAGAATATACCCCAGGTTCCGGCCGCAACTCGAGAAAAACCATGAGATTTCCCCATCGCCGCGAGATGAGGACAGATTCCCCTGCCCTGCGTGCAGAGCAATTCCGTATTCCACATCAAAAATGAAAGGAGCCTTGATTTCCTTGATGGCACTCCAGAGAAAACCCAAGATCACTGTCTCAAGTCTAGAGGGATCCTTAGGTCACTGGAGCAACACGAAAGGGCTCCGTGGACCCCAAATTAACTCGAGATGAGAGCGTAGTCCCTGGCTTCAAATCGAGAGGAATACCAACTTTCCACAAGCACCTCAAGAGGAGGCTTCTCTCAGCTCATGGTATGTGAGAGGGACCCTGAGTTTGTCACCTCAAGTGGAATGGACACCGAGATTCTCTGACTCAAAGTAAGGCCAGATATCCCTGCAGTGAATTGAATGCAGGCTCGTCTTGCATCTCCCAAGACGAAGGGATTTCTGAATCCCCTGTGGAGACCACAGAAAAAGACCTAGTCCTCCGTCTCATCGTGAACGGAGGCCTCACATCCTTTGAAAACTCGAGAGGTCTGCGGAGATCAATGCTTCCAAAGGAGACGACGCCTGACGCCTCTTGAAAATGGATAGGAGTCCCAGGATCCCTGTGGCACGTGGAAAGGGACCCTGGGTCTCTCGCCTCACGTGGAGACGCCTCCCAATTGCCATGCCAAGACTTGAGGAGAATCCCGAGGTGTCCCTCGCACCTAGGCAGGAGTCCTGACGTCGCTGAACAAACACGTGTCTGGAAGGGCCCTCCCCGTCGTAACTCGAGAATATACCCCAGGTTCCGGCCGCAACACGAGAAAAACCATGAGACTTCCCCCTCGCCGTGAGATGAGGCCCGATTCCCCTGCAATGCGTGCAGAACAATTCCGTGTTCCACATCAAACGAGAAAGGAGCCTTGATTTCCTTGATGGCACTCCAGAGAAAACCCAAGATCACTGTCTCAAGTCTAGAGGGATCCTGAGGTCACTGGAGCAACACGAAAGGGCTCCGTGGACCCCAAATCAACTCGAGATGAGAGATTAGTCCCTGGCTTCAACTCAATAGGAATACGAACTTTCCACAAGCCCCTCAAGAGGAGGCTTGTCTCAGCTACAGGTATGTGAGAGGGACCCTGAGTTTGTGGCCTCAAGTGGAATGGACACCGAGATGCTCTGACTCGAAGTAAGGCCGGATATCCCTGCAGTGAATTGAATGCAGGCTCATCTTGCATCTCCCAAGACGAAGGGATGTCTGAATCCCCTGTGCAGAACACAGAGAAAGACCTAGTCCTCCGCCTCAATGCGACCGGAGGCCTCACATCCTTTGAAAACTCGTGAGGTCCGCAGAGATCAATGCTTCCAAAGGAGACGATGCCTGACTCCTCTTGAAAATGGATAGGAGTCCCAGGATCCCAGTGGCACGTGGAAAGGGACCCTGGGTCTCCCGCCTCACGTGGAGACGCGTCCCAATTGCCATGCCAAGACTCGAGGAGAATCCCGAGGTGTCCCTCGCACCTAGGCAGGAGTCCTGACGTCGCTGAACAAACACGTGTCTGGAAGGGCCCTCCCCGTCGTAACTCGAGAATATACCCCAGGTTCCGTCTGCAACTCGAGAAAAACCATGAGACTTCACTATCGCCGCGAGATGAGGCCCGATTCCCCTGCCCTGCGTGCAGAGCAATTCCGTATTCCACATCAAAATAAAAGGAGCCTTGATTTCCTTGATGGCACTCCAGAGAAAACCCAAGATCACTGTCTCAAGTCTAGAGGGATCCTGAGGTCACTGGAGCAACACGAAAGGGCTCCGTGGACCCCAAATCAACTCGAGATGAGAGCTTAGTCCATGGCTTCAAATCGAGAGGAATACCAACTTTCCACAAGCACCTCAAGAGAAGGCTTCTCTCAGCTAATGGTATGTGAGAGGGACCCTGAGTTTGTCGCCTCAAGTGGAATGGACACCGAGATGCTCTGACTCAACGTAAGGCCAGATATCCCTGCAGTGAATTGAATGCAGTCTCGTCTTGCATCTCCCAAGCCGAAGGGTTGTCTGAATCCCCTGTGGAGACCACAGAGAAAGACATAATTTTCCGCCTCATCGCGACCGGTGGCCTCACATCCTTTGAAAATTCGAGAGGTCCGCGGAGATCAATGCTTCCAAAGGAGACGATGCCTGACTCCTCTTGAAAATAGATAGGAGTCCCAGGATCCCTGTGGCTCGTGGAAAGGGACCCTGGTTCTCCCGGCTCACGTGGAGATGCGTCCAAATTGCCATGCCAAGACTCGAGGAGAATCCCGAGGTGTCCCTCGCACCTAGGCAGGAGTCCTGACGTCGCTGAACAAACGCTTGTCTCGAAGGGCCCTCCCCGTCGTAACTCGAGAATATACCCCAGGTTCCGGGAGCAACTCGAGAAAAACCATGAGATTTCCCCCTCGCCGCGAGTTGAGGCCCGATTCCCCTGCACTGCGTGCAGACCAATTCCGTGTTCCACATCAAACTTGAAAGGAGCCTTGATTTCCTTGATGGCACTCCAGAGAAAACCCAAGATCACTGTCTCAAGTCTAGAGGGATCCTGAGGTCACTGGAGCAACACGAAAGGGCTCCGTATAACCCAAATCAACTCGAGATGAGAGCTTAGTCCCTGGCTTCAACTCAAGAGGAATACCAACTTTAAACAAGCACATCAAGAGGAGGCTTCTCTCAGCTACAGGTATGTGAGAGGGACCCTGAGTTTGTGGCCTCAAGTGGAATGGACACCGAGATGCTCTGACTCAAAGTAAGGCCGGATATCCCTGCAGTGATTTGAATGCAGGCTCGTCTTGCATCTCCCAAGACAAAGGGTTGTCTGAATCCCCTGTGGAGCCCACAGAGAAAGACCTAGTCCTCCGTCTCATCGCGACCGAAGGCCTCACATCCTTTGAAAACTCGAGAGGTCTGCGGAGATCAATGCTTCCAAAGTAGACGACGCCTGACGCCTCTTGAAAATGGATAGGAGTCCCAGGATCCCTGTGGCACGTGGAAAGGGACCCTGGGTCTCTCGCCTCACGTGGAGACGCCTCCCAATTGCCATGCCAAGACTTGAGGAGAATCCCGAGGTGTCCCTCGCACCTAGGCAGGAGTCCTGACGTCGCTGAACAAGCACGTGTCTGGAAGGGCCCTCCCCGTCGTAACTCGAGAATATACCCCAGGTTCCGGCCGCAACTCGAGAAAAACCATGAGATTTCCCCCTCCCCGCGAGATGAGCCCCGATTCCCCTGCACTGCGTGCAGAGCAATTCCGTGTTCCACTTCAAACGTGAAAGGAGCCTTGATTTCCTTGATGGCACTCCAGAGAAAACCCAAGATCACTGTCTCAAGTCTAGAGGGATCCTGAGGTCACTGGAGCAACACGAAAGGGCTCCGTGGACCCCAAATCAACTCGAGATGAGAGCTTAGTCCCTGGCTTAGACTCAAGAGGAATACCAACTTTCCACAAGCACCTCAAGAGGAGGCTTCTCTCAGCTACAGGTAAGTGAGAGGGACCCTGAGTTTGTGGCCTCAAGTGCAATGGACACCGAGATGTTCTGACTCGAAGTAAGGCCGGATATCTCTGCAGTGAATTGAATGCAGGCTCGTCTTGCATCTCCCAAGACGAAGGGATGTCTGAATCCCCTGTGGAGACCACAGAGAAAGACCTAGTCCTCCGCCTCATCGTGAACGGAGGCCTCACATCCTTTGAAAACTCGAAAGGTCCGCGGAGATCAATGCTTCCAAAGGAGATGATGCCTGACTCCTCTTGAAAATGGATAGGAGTCCCAGGATCCCTGTGGCACGTGGAAAGGGACCCTGGTTCTCCCGCCTCACGTGGAGATGCGTCCAAATTGCCATGCCAAGACTCGAGGAGAATCCCGAGGTGTACCTCGCACCTAGGCAAGAGTCCTCACGTCGCTGAACAAACCCGTGTCTGGAAGGGCCCTCCCCGTCGTAACTCGAGAATATACCCCACGTTCCGGCCGCAAATCGAGAAAAACCATGAGACTTCCCCCTCCCCGCGAGATGAGCCCCGATTCCCCTGCACTGAGTGCAGACCAATTCCGTGTTCCACATCAAACGTGAAAGGAGCCTTGATTTCCTTAATGGCACTCCAGAGAAAACCCAAGATCACTGTCTCAAGTCTAGAGGGATCCTGAGGTCACTGTAGCAACACGAAAGGGCTCCGTGGACCCCAAATCAACTCGAGATGAGAGCTTAGTCCCTGGCTTCGACTCAAGGGGAATACCAACTTTCCACAAGCACCTCAAGAGGAGGCTTCTCTCAGCTAATGGTATGTGAGAGGGACCCTGAGATTGTGGCCTCAAGTGGAATGGACACCGAGATGCTCTGACTCGAAGTAAGGCTGGATATCCCTGCAGTGAATTGAATGCAGGCTCGTCTTGCATCTCCCAAGACGAAGGGATGTCTGAATCCCCTGTGGATACCACAGAGAAAGACCTAGTCCTCCGCCTTATCGTGACCGGAGGCCTCACATCCTTTGAAAACTCGAGAGGTCTGCAGAGATCAATGCTTCCAAAGGAGACGATGCCTGACTCCTCTTGAGAATGGATAGGAGTCCCAGGATCCCTGTGGCACGTGGAAAGGGACACTGGGTTTCACGCCTCACGTAGACACGCGTCCCAATTGCCATGCCAAGACTCGAGGAGAATCCCGAGGTGTCCCTCGCACCTAGGCAGGAGTCCTCACGTCGCTGAACAAACACGTGTCTGGAAGGGACCTCCCCGTCGTAACTCGAGAATATACCCCAGGTTCTGGCCGCATTTCGAGAAAAACCATGAGACTTCCCCCTCCCCGCGAAATGAGGCCCGATTCCCCTGCACTGAGTGCAGACCAATTCCGTGTTCCACATCAAACGTGAAAGGAGCCATGATTTCCTTAATGGCACTCCAGAGAAAACCCAAGATCACTGTCTCAAGTCTAGAGGGATCCTGAGGTCACTGGAGCAACACGAAAGGGCTCCGTGGACCCCAAATCAACTCGAGATGAGAGCTTAGTCCCTGGCTTCGACTCAACAGGAATACAAACTTTCCACAAGCACCTCAAGAGGAGGCTTCTCTCAGCTACAGGTATGTCAGAGGGACCCTGAGTTTGTGGCCTCAAGTGGAATGGACACCGAGATGCTCTGACTTGAAGTAAGGCCGGATATCCCTGCAGTGAATTGAATGCAGGCTCGTCTTGCATCTCCCAAGACGAAGGGTTGTGTGAATCCCCTGTGGAGCCCACAGAGAAAGACCTAGTCCTCCGCCTCATCGCGACCGGAGGCCTCACATCCTCTGAAAACTCGAGAGGTCCGCGGAGATCAATGCTTCCAAAGGAGACGATGCCTGACTCCTCTTGAAAATGGATAGGAGTCCCAGGATCCCTGTGGCATGTGGAAAGGGACCCTGGGTCTCCCGCCTCACGTGGAGACGCGTCCCAATTGCCATGCCAAGACTCGAGGAGAATCCCGAGGTGTCCCTCGCACCTAGGCAGGAGTCCTGACGTCCCTGAACAAACACGTGTCTGGAAGGTCCCTCCCCGTCGTAACTCGAGAATATACCCCAGGTTCCGGCCGCAACTCGAGAAAAACCATGAGATTTCCCGCTCGCCGCGAGATGAGGCCCGATTCCCCTGCACTGCGTGCAGAGCAATTCCGTGTTCCACTTCAAACGTGAAAGGAGCCTTGATTTCCTTGATGGCACCCCAGAGAAAACCCAAGATCACTGTCTCAAGTCTAGAGGGATCCTGAGGTCACTGGAGCAAGACGAAAGTGCTCCGTGGACTCCAAATCAACTCGAGGTGAGAGCTTAGTCCCTGGCTTCGACTCAAGAGGAATACCAACTTTCCACAAGCACCTCAAGAGGAGGCTTCTCTCAGCTACAGGTATGTGAGAGGGACCCTGAGTTTGTGGCCTCAAGTGGAATGGACACCGAGATGCTCTGACTCGAAGTAAGGCCGGATATCCCTGCAGTGAATTGAATGCAGGCTCGTCTTGCATCTCCCAAGACGAAGGGTTGTCTGAATCCCCTGTGGAGACCACAGAGAAAGACCTCGTTCTCCGCCTCATCGAGACCAGAGGCCTCACATCCTTTGAAAACTCGAGAGGTCGGCGGAGATCAATGCTTCCAAAGGAGAAGATGCCTGACTCTTCTTGAAAATGGATAGGAGTCCCAGGATCCCTGTGGCACGTGGAAAGGGACCCTGGGTCTCCCGCCTCACGTGGAGACGCGTCCCAATTGCCATGCCAAGACTCGAGGAGAATCCCGAGTTGTCCCTCGCACCTAGGCAGGAGTCCTGACGTCGCTGAACAAACACGTGTCTGGAAGGGCCCTCCCCGTCATAACTCGAGAATATACCCCAGGTTCCGGCCGCAACTCCGGAAACACCATGAGACTTCCCCCTCGCCGCTGGATGAGGCCCGATTCCCCTGCACTGCGTGCAGAGCAATTCCGTGTTCCACATCAAACGTGAAAGGAGCCTTGATTTCCTTGATGGCACTCCAGAGAAAACCCAAGATCACTGTCTCAAGTCTAGAGGGATCCTGAGGTCACTGGAGCAACACGAAAGGGCTCCGTGGACCCCAAATCAACTCGAGATGAGAGCTTAGTCCCTGGCTTTGACTCAAGAGGAATACCAACTTTCCACAAGCACCTCAAGAGGAGGCTTCTCGCACCTACAGGTAGGTGAGAGGGACCCTGAGTTTGTGGCCTCAAGTCGAATGGACACCGAGATGCTCTGACTCGAAGTAAGGCCGGATATCCCTGCAGTGAAGTGAATGCAGGCTCCTCTTGCATCTCCCAAGATGAAGGGATGTCTGAATCCCCTGTGGAGGCCACAGAGATAGACCTAGTCCTCCGCCTCATCGCGACCGGAGGCCTCACATCCTTTGAAAACTGAGAGGTCCGCGGAGATCAATGCTTCCAAAGGAGACGATGCCTGACTCCTCTTGAAAATGGATAGGAGTCCCAGGATCCCTGTGGCACGTGGAAAGGGACCCTGGGTCTCCCGCCTCATGTGGAGACGCATCCCCATTGCCATGCCAAGACTCGAGGAGAATCCCGAGGTGTCCCTCGCACCTAGGCAGGAGTCCTCACGTCGCTGAACAAACACGTGTCTGGAAGGGCCCTCCCCGTCGTAACTCGAGAATATACCCCAGGTTCCGGCCGCAATTCGAGAAAAACCATGAGAATTCCCCCTCACCGCGAGATGAGGCCTGATTCCCCTGCACTGCGTGCAGAGCAATTCCTGAGCAGCGCAGACGGAGAGAGCAGCGCCAGCCCCTCCCCGCAGCGCCAGCCCGTCCCCGCAGCACAAGCCCCTCCCCCCGGAGCGACGTAACTAGCTACCTGAATAAGAGTCCACCTCCGCCCGCCTGTGTCATGGCGGAAATGAGGCTCTGAAGAGACCGGCAAACAGAAGCCAAATAAACAAAGGGAACCGCTTCAGAAGGGACTGGTGCAACAGTTTAAAATCCCTCTAGGAAACATTGACTACACCGGAGGAGCCTGTAGGTATCGAGAAGCGTAAGCTGGAACGAGGAGCTATCTGAAACTGAGCCGAACCCACACTGACCGCAACAGCTCCAGAGAAACTCCTAGATATAATTTTACTTTTTTCTCTTTTTTTAATTTTTTTTCTTTTTTTCTTTTTTCTTTTTTATTTTTTCTCTTTTATTTTCCTTTAAAATCCCCTATTACTCCCCCATTACTCCTTAACTTTCATTTCCATAGACTTTTACGATTTTTTAATTAGGGGGAAAAAAAAGTTTTTTTTTTCCTTTTTTTTTCTTTTTTTTCTTTTTTTTTTCTTTTTCTTTCTTTTTTTTCCTTTTTTTCTTTCCTTTTTCTCTTCTATTTTCTATTTTTCTTTTTCTCTTATTTCTTTTAAATTCCTCTAGTACTCCTCTACTACTCCTTAATTTTCATTTTCAATGCACTATAACCTTACAAAAAAAAAAAAAAGAAGAGAAGCCCTATTTTTAAACTGAAGATTATTCTCTCCCAATCTTGACTCTCTGTTTTCTACCTCAGAACACCTCTATTTCCTCCTTTCCCCTTCTCTTCCCAATCCAATTCTGTGAATCTTTGTAGGTGACTGTGCTACGGAGAACACTCTGGGAACAGACAGCTGTGTAGATCTGTCTCTCTCCTCTTGAGTCCCCCTTTTTCTCCTCCTGTTCATCTCTATCTCCCTCCTCCCTCTCCTCTTCTTCATGTGACTCTGTGAACCTCTCTGGGTGTCCCTAACGGGGGAGAATCTTTTAGCCATTAACCTAGAAGTTTTCTTATCAGGGCTGCATAGTTGGAGAAGTCCTGAGACTACAGGAAGAATAAAACTGAAATCCAGAGGCAGGAGACTTAAGCCCAAAACCTGAGAACACCAGAAAACTCCTGACTACAAGGAACTTTAAGTGATAAGTGACTGTCCAAAAGCCTCCATACCTACACTGAAACCAACTACCACACAAGAGCCAATAAGTTTTAGAGCAAGACATACCACGCAAATTCTCCAGCAACGCAGGAACATAGCCCTGAACATCAACATACAGGCTGCCCAAGGTCACACCTAACACATAGACCCATCTCAAAACTCATTACTGGGCACTCCATTGCTTTCCAAAGAGAAGAAATCAAGTTCCACACACCAGAACACTGATGCAAGCTTCCCTAACCAGGAAACCTTGACAAGCCAATCGTCTAACCCCATCCACTGGGTTAATCCTCCACAACAAAAAGGAACCACAGACCTCCAGAATACAGAAAGCCCACTCCAGATACAGCAATCTAAACAAGATGAAAAGGCAAAGAAATACCCAACAGGTAAAGGAACATGAAAAATGCCCACCAAGTCAAACAAAAGAGGAGGAGATAGGGAATCTACCTGAAAAAGAATTTAGAATAATGATAATAAAAATGATCCAAAATCTTGAAAACAAAATGGAGTTACAGATAAATAGCCTGGAAACAAAGATTGAAAAGATTCAAGAACTGTTTAATAAAGACCTAGAAGAAATAAAAAAGAGTCAATTACAAATGAATAATGCAATGAATGAGATCAAAAACACTTTGGAGGGAACCAAGAGTAGAATAACGGAGGCAGAAGATAGGATAAGTGAGGTAGAAGATAAAATGGTGGAAATAAATGAAGCAGAGAGGAAAAAAGAAAAAAGGATCAAAAGAAATGAGGACAACCTCAGGGACCTCTGGGACACTGTGAAATGCCCCAACATTCGAATCATAGGAGTTCCAGAAGAAGAAGACAAAAAGAAGGGCCATGAGAAAATACTCGAGGAGATAATAGCTGAAAACTTCCCTAAAATGGGGAAGGAAATAGCCACCCAAATCCAAGAAACCCAGAGAGTCCCAAACAGGATAAACCCAAGGCGAAACACCCCAAGACACATATTAATCAAATTAACAAAGATCAAACACAAAGAACAAATATTAAAAGCAGCAAGGGAAAAACAACAAATAACACACAAAGGGATTCCCATAAGGATAACAGCTGATCTATCAATAGAAACCCTCCAGGCCAGAAGGGAATGGCAGGACGTACTGAAAGTAATGAAAGAGAATAACCTACAACCTAGATTACTGTATCCAGCAAGGATCTCATTCAGATATGAAGGAGAATTCAAAAGCTTTACAGATAAGCAAAAGCTGAGAGAATTCAGCACCACCAAACCAGCTCTTCAACAAATGCTAAAGGATCTTCTCTAGACAGGAAATGCAGAAAGGTTTTATAAATGTGAACCCAAAACAACAAAGTAAATGGCAACGGGAACACACCTATCAATAATTACCCTAAATGTAAATGGGTTGAATGCCCCAACCAAAAGACAAAGATTGGCTGAATGGATACAAAAACAAGACCCCTATATATGCTGTCTACAAGAGACCCACCTCAAAACAAGAGACACATACAGACTAAAAGTGAAGGGCTGGAAAAAAATATTTCATGCAAACGGAGACCAAAAGAAAGCAGGAGTCGCAATACTCATGTCAGATAAAATAGACTTTCAAATAAAGGAAGTGAAAAGAGACAAAGAAGGACACTACATAATGATCAAAGGATCAATCAAAAAAGAAGATATAACAATTATAAATATATATGCACCCAACATAGGAGCACCGCAATATGTACGGCAAATGCTAACAAGTATGAAAGAGGAAATTAATAGTAACACAATAATAGTGGGAGACTTTAATACCCCACTCACAACTATGGATAGATCAACTAAACAGAAAATTAACAAGGAAACACAAACCTTAAATGACACAATGGACCAGCTAGACCTAATTGATATCTATAGGACATTTCACCCCAAAACAATCAACTTCACCTTTTTCTCAAGTGCACACGGAACATTCTCCAGAATAGATCACATCCTGGGCCATAAATCTGGTCTTGGAAAATTCAAAAAAATTGAAATCATTCCAGTTATCTTTTCTGACCACAGTGCAGTAAGATTAGATCTCAATTACAGGGAAAAAATTGTTAAAACTTCAAACATATGGAGGCTAAATAACACGCTTCTGAATAACCAACAAATCATAGAAGAAATCAAAAAAGAAATCAAAATATGTATAGAAATGAATGAAAATGAAAACACAACAACCCAAAACCTATGGGACACTGTAAAAGCAGTGCTAAGGGGAAGGTTCATAGCATTACAGGCTTACATCAAGAAACAGGAAAAAAACCAATTAAATAACCTAACTCTACACCTAAAGCAATTAGAGAAGGAAGAAATGAAGAACCCCAGAGTTAGCAGAAGGAAAGAAATCTTAAAAATCAGGGCAGAAATAAATGCAAAAGAAACTAAAGAGACCATAGCAAAAATCAACAAAGCTAAAAGCTGGTTTTTTGAAAAAATAAACAAAATTGACAAACCATTAGCAAGACTCATTAAGAAACAAAGAGAGAAAAACCAAATTAACAAAATTAGAAATGAAAATGGAGAGATCACAACAGACAACACTGAAATACAAAGGATCATAAGAGACTACTACCAGCAGCTCTATGCCAATAAAATGGACAACTTGGATGAAATGGACAAATTCTTAGAAAAGTATAACTTTCCAAAACTGAACCAGGAAGAAATAGAAGATCTTAACAGACCCATCACAAGCAAGGAAATCGAAACTGTCATCAAAAATCTTCCAGCAAACAAAAGCCCAGGACCAGATGGCTTCACAGCTGAATTCTACCAAAAATTTAGAGAAGAGCTAACACCTATCTTACTCAAACTCTTCCAGAAAATTGCAGAAGAAGGTAAGCTTCCAAACTCATTCTATGAGGCCACCATCACCCTAATTCCAAAACCAGACAAAGATGCCACAAAAAAAGAAAACTACAGGCCAATATCACTGATGAACATAGATGCAAAAATCCTTAACAAAATTCTAGCAAACAGAATCCAACAACATATTAAAAAAATCATACACCATGACCAAGTGGGCTTTATCCCAGGAATGCAAGGATTCTTTAATATCCGCAAATCAATCAATGTAATACACCACATTAACAAATTGAAAGATAAAAACCATATGATTATCTCAATAGATGCAGAGAAAGCCTTTGACAAAATTCAACACTCATTTATGATTAAAACTCTCCAAAAAGCAGGAATAGAAGGAACATACCTCAACATAATAAAAGCTATATATGACAAACCCACAGCAAGCATCACCCTCAATGGTGAAATATTGAAGGCATTTCCCCTGAAATCAGGAACAAGACAAGGGTGCCCACTCTCACCACTACTATTCAACATAGTGTTGGAAGTGCTGGCCACAGCAATCAGAGCAGAAAAAGAAGTAAAAGGAATCCAGATAGGAAAAGAAGAAGTAAAACTCTCACTGTTTGCAGATGACATGATCCTCTACATAGAAAACCCTAAAGATTCTACCAGAAAATTACTAGAGCTAATCAATGAATATAGTAAAGTTGCAGGATATAAAATTAACACACAGAAATCCCTTGCATTCCTATATACTAACAATGAAAAAACAGACAGAGAAATTAAGGAAACAATACCATTCACCATTGCAACAAAAAGAATAAAATACTTAGGAGTATATCTACCTAAAGAAACAAAGGACCTATACATAGAAAACTATAAAACACTGATGAAAGAAATCAAAGAGGACACAAACAGATGGAGAAACATACCGTGTTCATGGATTGGAAGAATTAATATTGTCAAAATGGCTATTCTACCCAAAGCAGTCTATAGATTCAATGCAATCCCTATCAAGCTACCAACGGTATTTTTCACAGAACTAGACCAAAGAATTTCACAATTTGTATGGAAATACAAAAAACCTCGAATAGCCAAAGTAATCTTGAGAAAGAAGAATGGAACTGGAGGAATCAACCTGCCTGACTTCAGACTCTACTACAAAGCCACAGTCATCAAGACAGTATGGTACTGGCACAAAGACAGAAATATAGATCAATGGAACAGAATAGAAAGCCCAGAGATAAATCCACGAACCTATGGACACCTTATCTTTGACAAAGGAGGCAAGGATATACAATGGAAAAAAGACAACCTCTTTAACAAGTGGTGCTGGGAAAACTGGTCAACCACTTGTAAAAGAATGAAACTAGAACACTTTCTAACACCATACACAAAAATAAACTCAAAATGGATTAAAGATCTAAATGTAAGACCAGAAACTATAAAACTCCTAGAGGAGAACATAGGCAAAACACTCTCCGACATAAATCAAAGCAAGATCCTCTATGACCCACCTCCCAGAATATTGGAAATAAAAGCAAAACTAAACAAATGGGACCTAATGAAACTTAAAAGCTTTTGCACTACAAAGGAAACTATAAGTAAGATGAAAAGACAGCCCTCAGATTGGGAGAAAATAATAGCAAATGAAGAAACAGACAAAGGACTAATCTCAAAAATATACAAGCAACTCCTGCAGCTCAATTCCAGAAAAATAAATGACCCAATCAAAAAATGGGCCAAAGAACTAAACAGACA
Source organism: Dama dama (assembly GCF_033118175.1). Classification (NCBI taxonomy): domain Eukaryota; kingdom Metazoa; phylum Chordata; class Mammalia; order Artiodactyla; family Cervidae; genus Dama; species Dama dama. The sequence goes on along the minus strand of NC_083697.1, from coordinate 3,227,371 downwards.
TTTCTCCAAGGAAGACATACAGATGGCTAACAAACATATGAAAAGATGCTCAACATCACTCATTATTAGAGAAATGCAAATCAAAACCACAATGAGGTACCATTACACGCCAGTCAGGATGGCTGCTATCCAAAAGTCTACAAGCAATAAATGCTGGAGAGGGTGTGGAGAAAAGGGAACCCTCTTACACTGTTGGTGGGAATGCAAACTAGTACAGCCGCTATGGAAAACAGTGTGGAGATTTCTTAAAAAACTGGACATAGAACTGCCATATGACCCAGCAATCCCACTTCTGGGCATACACACTGAGGAAACCAGATCTGAAAGAGACACGTGCACCCCAATGTTCATTGCAGCACTGTTTATAATAGCCAGGACATGGAAGCAACCTAGATGCCCATCAGCAGATGAATGGATAAGGAAGCTGTGGTACATATATACCATGGAATATTACTCAGCCATTAAAAAGAATTCATTTGAACCAGTCCTAATGAGATGGATGAAGCTGGAGCCCCTTATACAGAGTGAAGTAAGCCAGAAAGATAAAGAACATTACAGCATACTGACACATGTATATGGAATTTAGAAAGGTGATAACGATAACCCTATATGCAGAACAGAAAAAGAGACACAGAAATACAGAACAGACTTTTGAACTTTGAGGGAGAATGTGAGGGTGGGATATTTCAAAAGAACAGCATGTATACTATCTATGGTGAAACAGATCACCAGCCCAGGTGGGATGCACGAGACAAGTGCTCCGGCCTGGTGCACTGGGAAGACCCAGAGGAATCGGGTGGAGAGGGAGGTTGGAGGGGGGATCGGGATTGGGAATACATGTAAATCCATGGCTGATTCATATCAATGTATGACAAAACCCACTGGAAAAAAAAATAATAATAATAAAAATTAAAAAAAATAATAAAAAAAAAAAAAAAGAAAATGGATAGGAGTCCCAGGATCCCTGTGGCACGTGGAAAGGGACCCTGGATCTCCCACCTCACATGTAGACGCCTCCCAATTGCCATGCCAAGACTCGAGGAGAATCCCGAGGTGTCCCTCGCACCTAGGCATGGGTCCAGACGTCGCTGAACAAACACGTGTCTGGAAGGGCCCTCCCCGTCGTAACTCGAGAATATACCCCAGGTTCCGGCCGCAACTCGAGAAAAACCATGAGATTTCCCCCTCGCCGCGAGATGAGGCCCGATTCCCCTGCACTGCGTGCAGAGCAATTCCGTGTTCCCCATCAAACTTGATAGGAGCCTTGATTTCCTTGATGGCACTCCAGAGAAAACCCAAGATCACTGTCTCAAGTCTAGAGGGATCCTGAGGTCACTGGAACAACACGAAAGGGCTCCGGGGACCCGAAATCAACTCGAGATGAGAGCTTATTCCCTGGCTTCGACTCAAGAGGAATACCAAGTTTCCACAAGCACCTCAAGAGGAGGCTTCTCTCAGCTACAGGTATGTGAGAGGGACTCTGAGATTGTGGCCTCAAGTGGAAAGGACACCGAGATGCTGTGACTCGAAGTAAGGCCGGATATCCCTGCAGTGAATTGAATGCAGGCTCGTCTTGCATCTCCCAAGACGAAGGGATGTCTGAATCCCCTGTGGAGACCTCAGAGAATGTCCTAGTCCTCTGCCTCAACGCGACAGGAGGCCTCACATGCTTTGAAAACTCGAGATGTCTGCGGAGATCAATGCTTCCAAAGGAGACGATGCCTGACTCCTCTTGAAAATGGATAGGAGTCCCAGGATCCCTGTGGCACGTGGAAAGGGACCCTGGGTCTCCCGCCTCACATGGAGACGTGTCCCAATTGCCATGCAAAGAATCGAGGAGTATCCCGAGGTGTCCCTCGCACCTAGGCAGAAGTCCTGACGACGCTGAACAAACACGTGTCTGGAAGGGCCCTCCCCGTCGTAACTCGAGAATATACCCCAGGTTTCGTCCTCAACTTGAGAAAAACCATGAGACATCCCCCTTGCCGCGAGATGAGACCCGATTCCCCTGCACTGCGTGCAGAGCAATTCCGTGTTCCACATCAAACTTGAAAGGAGCCTTGATTTCCTTGATGGCACTCCAGAGAAAACCCAAGATCACTGTCTCAAGTCTAGAGGGATCCTGAGGTCACTGGAGCAACACGAAAGGGCTCCGTGGACCCCATTCAACTCGAGATGAGAGCTTAGTCCCTGGCTTCGACTCAAGAGGAATACCAACTTTCCACAAGCACCTCAAGAGGAGGCTTCTCTCAGCTACAGGTATGTGAGAGGGACCCTGAGTTTGTGGCCTCAAGTGGAATGGACACCGAGATGCTCTGACTCGAAGTAAGGCCGGATATCCCTGCAGTGAATTGAATGCAGGCTCGTCTTGCATCTCCCAAGACGAAGGGATGTCTGAATCCCGTATGGAGACCGCAGAGAAAGATCGAGTTCTCCGCCTCATCGCGACCGGAGGCCTCACATCCTTTGAAAACTCGAGAGGTCCGCGGAGATCAATGGTTCCAAAGGAGACGATGCCTGACTCCTCTTGAAAATGGAAAGGAGTCCCAGGATCCCCGTGGCACGTGGAAAGGGACCTTGGGTCTCCCGCCTCACGTGGAGACGCGTCCCAATTGCCATGCCAAGACTCGAGGAGAATCCCGAGGTGTCCCTCGCACCTAGGCAGGAGTCCTGACGTCGCTGAACAAACACGTGTCTGGAAGGGCCCTCCCCGTCGTAACTCGGGAATATACCCCAGGTTCCGGCCGCAACTCGAGAAAAACCATGAGACTTCCCCCTCGCCGCGAGATGAGGCCCGATTCCCCTGCACTGCGTGCAGAGTAATTCCGTGTTCCACATCAAACTTGAAAGGAGCCTTGATATCCTTGAAGGCACTCCAGAGAAAACCCAAGATCACTGTCTCAAGCCTAGAGGGATCCTGAGGGCACCGGAAGAACACGAAAGGGCTCCGTGGACCCCAAATCAACGCGAGATGAGAGCTTAGTCCCTGGCTTCGACTCAAGAGGAATACCAACTTTCCACAAGCACCTCAAGAGGAGGCTTCTCTCAGCTACAGGTATGTCAGAGGGACCCTGAGTTTGTGGCCTCAAGTGGAATGGACACCGAGATGCTCTGACTCGAAGTAAGGCCGGATATCCCTGCAGTGAATTGAATGCAGGCTCGTCTTGCATCTCCCAAGACGAAGGGATGTCATTAATCCCCTGTGCAGAACACAGAGAAAGACCTAGTCCTCCGCCTCATCGCGACCGGAGGTCTCACATCCTTTGAAAACTCGAAAGGTCCGCGGAGATCAATACTTCCAAAGGAGAAGTTGCTGAATCTCTTGAAATTGGATAGGAGTCCGAGGATCCCTGTGGCAAGTGGAAAGGGAGCCGTGGTCTCCTGCCTCACGTGGAGACGGGTCCCAATTGCCATGCCAGGAGTGAAGGAGAATCCCGAGTTGTCCCCTGCACCTAGGGAAGAGTCCTGACGTCGCTGAACAAACACGTGTCTGGAAGGGCCCTCCCCGTCGTAACTCGAGAATATACGCCAGGTTCTGGCCGCAACTCGAGAAAAACCATGAGACTACACCACGCCGCGAAATGAGGCCCGATTCCCCTGCACTGAATGCAGAGCAATTCCAGTTCCACATCAAACATGAAAGGAGCCTTGATTTCTTTGATTGTACTACAGAGGAAACCCAAGATCACTGTCTCAAGTCTAGAGGGATCCTGAGGTCACTGTAGTAACACGAAAGCGGTCCGTGGACCCCAAATCAACTCGAGATGAGAACTTAATCCCTGGCTTCGAATCAAGAGGAATACCAACTTTCCACAAGCACCTCAAGAGGAGGCTTCTCTCAGCTACTGGTATGTCAGAGGGACCCTGAGTTTGTGGCCTCAAGTGGAATGGACACCGAGATGCTCTGACTCGAAGTAAGGCCGGATATCCCTGCAGTGAATTGAATGCAGTCTCGTCTTGCATCTCCCAAGACGAAGGGTTGTCTGAATCCCCTGTGGAGACCACAGAGAAAGACCTAGTCCTCCGCCTCAATGCGACCGGAGGCCTCACATCCTTTGAAAACTCGAGAGGTCCACGGAGATCAATACTCCCCAAGGAGACGATGCCTGACTCCTCTTGAAAATGGATAGGAGTCCCAGGATCCCTGTGGCACGTGGAAAGGGACCCTGGGTCTCCCGCCTCACGTGGAGAAGCCTCCCAATTGCCATGACAAGACTCGAGGAGAATACCGAGGTGTCCCTCGCACCTAGGCAGGAGTCCTGACGTCGCTGAACAAACACGTGTCTGGAAGGGCCCTCCACGTCGTAACTCGAGAATATACCCCAGGTTCCGGCCGCAACTCGAGAAAAACCATGAGATTTCCCCCTCGCTGCGAGTTGAGGCCCGATTCCCCTGCACTGCGTGCAGAGCAATTCCGTGTTCCACATCAAACGTGAAAGGAGCCTTGATTTCCTTGATGGCACTCCAGAGAAAACCCAAGATCACTGTCTCAGGTCTAGAGGGATCCTGAGGTCACTGGAGCAACACGAAAGGGCTCCGTGGACCCCAAATCAACTCGAGATGAGAGCTTAGTCCCTGGCTTAGACTCAAGAGGAATATCAACTTTCCACAAGCACCTCAAGAGGAGGCTTCTCTCAGCTACAGGTATGTGAGAGGGACCCTGAGTTTCTGGCCTCAAGTGCAATGGACACCGAGATGCTCTGACTCGAAGTAAGGCCGGATATCCCTGCAGTGAATTGAATGCAGGCTCGTCTTGCATCTCCCAAGACCAAGGGATGTCTGAATCCCCTGTGGAGACCACAGAGAAAGACCGAGTCCTCCGCCTCATCGAGACCGGAGGCATCACATCATTTGAAAACTCGAGAGGTCTGCGGAGATCAATGCTTCCAAAGGAGACGATGCCTGACTCTTCTTGAAAATGGATAGGAGTCCCAGGATCCCTGTGGCACGTGGAAAGGGACCCTGTGTCTCCCACCTCACGTTTAGACGCATCCCAATTGCCATGCCAAGACTCGAGGAGAATCCCGAGGTGTCCCTCGCACCTAGGCAGGAGTCCTGACGTCGCTGAACAAACACGTGTCTGGAAGGGCCCTCCCCGTCGTAACTCGAGAATATCCCCCAGGTTCCGGCCGCAACTCGAGAATAACCATGAGACTTCCCCCTCCCCGCGAGATGAGGCCCGATTCCCCTGCACGGCGTGCAGACCAATTCCGTGTTCCACATCAAACGTGAAAGGAGCCTTGATTTCCTTAATGGCACTCCATAGAAAACCCAAGATCACTGTCTCAAGTCTAGAGGGATCCTGAGGTCACTGTAGCAGCACGAAAGGGCTCCGTGGACCCCAAATCAACTCGAGATGAGAGCTTAGTCCCTGGCTTCGACTCAAGAGGAATACCAACTTTCCACAAGCACCTCAAGAGGAGGCTTCTCTCAGCTAATGGTATGTCAGAGGGACCCTGAGTTTGTGGCCTCAAGTGGAATGGACACCGAGATGCTCTGACTCGAAGTAAGGCCGGATATCCCTGCAGTGAATTGAATGCAGGCTCGTCTTGCATCTCCCAAGACGAAGGGATGTCTGAATCCGCTGTGGAGATCACAGAGAAAGACCAAGTCCTCCGCCTCATCGCGACCGGAGGCCTCACATCCTTTGAAAACACGAGACGTCCGCGGAGATCAATGTTTCCAAAGGAGACGATGCCTGACTCCTCTTGAAAATGGATAGGAGTCCCAGGATCCCTGTGGCACCTGGAGAGGGACACTGGGTCTCCTGCCTCACGTGGAGACGCGTCCAAATTGCCATGCCAAGACTCGAGGAGAATCCCGAGGTGTCCCTCGCACCTAGGCAGGAGTCCTGACGTTGCTGAACAAACCTGTGTCTGGAAGGGCCCTCTCCGTCGTTACTCGAGAATATACCCCAGGTTCCGGCCGCAACTCGAGAAAAACCATGAGACTTCCCCCTCCCCGCAGGATGAGGCCCGATTCCCCTGCACCTCGTGCAGACCAATTCCGTGTTCCACATCAAACGTGAAAGGAGCCTTGATTTCCTTAATGGCACTCCAGAGAAAACCCAAGATCACTGTCTCAAGTCTAGAGGGATCCTGAGGTCACTGTAGCAACACGAAAGGGCTCCGTGGACCCCAAATCAACTCGAGATGAGAGCTTAGTCCCTGGCTTAGACTCAAGAGGAATACCAACTTTCCACAAGCACCTCAGGAGGAGGCTTCTGTCAGCTACAGGTATGTGAGAGGAACCCTGAGTTTGTGGCCTCAAGTGCAATGGACACCGAGATGCTCTGACTCGAATTAAGGCCGGATATCCCTGCAGTGAATTGAAAGCAGGCTCGTCTTTCATCTCCCAAGACGAAGGGATGTCTGAATCCCCTGTGGAGACCACAGAGAAAGACCTAGTCCTCCGCCTAAACGTGACCGGAGGCCTCACATCCTTTGAAAACTCGAGAATTCTGCGGAGATCAATGCTTCCAAAGGAGACGATGCCTGACTCCTCTTGAAAATGGATAGGAGTCCCAGGATACCGTGGCAGGGGGAAAGGGACCCTGGGTCTCCCGCCTCACGTGGAGACGCGTCCCAATTGCCATGCCAAGACTCGAGGAGAATCCCGAGGTGTCCCTCGCACCTAGGCAGGAGTCCTCACGTCGCTGAACAAATCTGTGTCTGGAAGGGCCCTCCCCGTCGTAACTCGAGAATATACCCCAGGTTCCGGCCGCAACTCGAGAAAAACCATGAGACTTCCCCATCCCCGCGAGATGAGGCCCGATTAGCCTGCACTGCGTGCAGACCAATTCCGTGTTCCACATCAAACGTGAAAGGAGCCTTGATTTCCTTAATTGCACTCCAGAGAAAACCCAAGATCACTGTTTCAAGTCTAGAGGGATCCTGAGGTCACTGTAGCAACACGAAAGGGCTCCGTGGACCCCAAATCAACTCGAGATGAGAGCTTAGTCCCTGGCTTCGACTCAAGAGGAATACCAACTTTCCACAAGCATCTCAAGAGGAGGCTTCTCTCAGCTACAGGTATGTGAGAGAGACCCTGACTTAGTGGCCTCAAGTGGAATGGACACCGAGATGCTCTGACTCGAAGTAAGGCCGGATATCCCTGCAGTGAATTGAATGCAGGCTCGTCTTGCATCTCCCAAGACGAAGGGATGTCTGAATCCCCTGTGGAGACAACAGAGAAGAAACTAGTTCTCTGCCTCATCGCGACCGGAGGCCTCACATCCTTTGAAAACTCGAGAGGTCCGCGGAGATCAATGCTTCCAAAGGAGACGATGCCTGACTCCTCTTGAAAATGAATAGGAGTCCCAGGATCCCTGTGGCACATGGAAAGGGACCCTGCGACTCCCGCCTCACGTGGAGACGCGTCCCAATTGCCATGCCAAGACTCGAGGAGAATCCCGAGGTGTCCCTCGCACCTAGGCAGGAGTCCTGACGTCGCTGACAAACACGTGTCTGGAAGGGCCCTCCCAGTCGAAAATCGAGAATATACCCCAGGTTCAGGCCGCAACTCCAGAACAACCATGAGACTTCCCCCTCGCCGCGAGATGAGGCCCGATTCCCCTGCACTGCCTGCAAAGCAATTCCGTGTTCCACATCAAACTAGAAAGGCCCCTTGATTTCCTTGATGGCACTCCAGAGAAAACCCAAGATCACTGTCTCAAGTCTAGAGGGATCCTGAGGTCACTGTAGCAACAGGAAAGGGCTCCGTGGAGCCCAAATCAACTCGAGATGAGAGCTTAGTCCCTGGCTTCGACTCAAGAGGAATACCAACTTTCCACAAGCACCTCAAGAGGAGGCTTCTCTCAACTACAGGTATGTGAGAGGGACCCTGAGTTTGTGGCCTCAAGTGGAATGGACACCGAGATGCTCTGACTCAAAGTAAGGCCGGATATCCCTGCAGTGAATTGAATGCAGGCTCGTCTTGCATCTCCCAAGACGAACGGATGTCTGAATCCCCTGTGGAGACCACAGAGAAGACCTAGTTCTCCGCCTCATCGCGACCGGAGGCCTCACATCCTTTGAAAACTCGACAGGTCCGCGGAGATCAATGCTTCCAAAGGAGACGATGCCTGACTCCTCTTGGAAATGGATAGGAGTCCCAGGATCCATGTGGCATGTGGAAAGGGACCCTGGGTCTCCCGCCTCACGTGGAGACGCGTCCCAATTGCCATGCCAAGACTCGAGGAGAATCCCGAGGTGTCCCTCGCACCTAGGCAGGAGTCCTGACGTTGCTGAACAAATAAATATCTGGAATTGCCCTCCCCGTCGTAACTCGAGAATATACACCAGGTTCCGGCCGCAACTCGAGAAAAACCATGAGACTTCCAGCTCGCCGCGAGATGAGGCCCGATTCCCCTGCACTGCGTGCAGAGCAATTCCGTGTTCCACATCAAACGTGAAAGGAGCCTTGATTTCCTTGATGGCACTCCAGAGAAAACCCAACATCACTGTCTCAAGTCTAGAGGGATCCTGAGGTCACTGGAGCAACACGAAAAGGCTCCGTGGACCCCAAATCAACTCGAGATGCGAGGTTAGTCCCTGGCTTCGACTCAAGAGGAATACCAGCTTTCCACAAGCACCTGAAGAGTAGGCTTCTCTCAGCTACAGGTATGTGAGAGAGACCCTGAGTTTGTGGCCTCAAGTGGAATGGACACCGAGATGCTCTGACTCGAAGTAAGCCCGGATATCCCTGCAGTGAATTGAATGCAGGCTCGTCTTGCATCTCCCAAGACGAAGGGATGTCTGAATCCCCAGTGGAGACCACAGAAAAAGACCTAGTCCACCGCCTCAATGCAACCGGAGGCCTCATATCCTTTGAAAACTCGAGAGGTCCACGGAGATCAATACTTCCGATGGAGACGATGCCTGAGTCCTCTTGAAAATGGATAGGAGTCCCAGGATCCCTGTGGCACTTGGAAAGGGACCGTCGGTCTCCCGCCTCACGTGGAGACGCGTCCCTATTGCCATGCAAAGACTCGAGGAGAATCCCGAGGTGTCCCTCGTACCTAGGCAGGAGTCCTGACGTCGCTGAACAAACACGTGTCTGGAAGGGCCCTCCCCGTCGTAACTCGAGATTATAACCCAGGTTCCGGCCGCAACTTGAGAAAAACCATGAGACATCCCCCTTGCCGCAAGATGAGGCCCATTCCCCTGCACTGCGTGCAGAGCAATTCTGTCTTTCCAATCAAACGTGAAAGGAGCCTTGATTTCCTTGATGGCACTCTAGAGAAAACCCAAGATCACTGTCTCAAGTCTAGAGGGATCCTGAGGTCCCTGGAGCAACACGAAAGGGCTCCGTGGACCACAAATCAACTCGAGATGAGAGCTTAGTTCCTGGCTTCGACTCAAGAGGAATACCAACTTTCCACAAGCACCTCAAGAGGAGGCTTCTCTCAGCTACAGGTATGTGAGAGGGACCCTGATTTTGTGACCTCAAGTGGAATGGACACCGAGATGCTGTGACTCGAAGTAAGGCCGGATATCCCTGCAGTGAATTGAATGCAGGCTCGTCTTGTATCTCCCAAGATGAAGGGATGTCTGAATCCCCTGTGGAGACCACAGAGAAAGACCTAGTTCTCCGCCTCAACGCGACCGGAGTCCTCACATCCTTTGAAAACTCGAGAGGTCCGCGGAGATCAATGCTTCCAAAGGAGACGATGCCTGACTCCTCTTGAAAATGGATAGGAGTCCCAGGATCCCTGTGGCACGTGGAAAGGGACCCTGGGTCTCCCGCCTCACATGGAGACGCGTCCCAATTGCCATGCCAAGACTCGAGGAGAATCCCGAGGTGTCCCTCGCACCTAGGCAGGAGTCCTGACGTCGCTGAACAAACACATGTCTGGAAGGGCCCTCCCCGTAGTAACTCGAGAATATAACCCAGGTTCCGGCCGCAACTCGAGAAAAACCATGAGACTTCCCCCTCGCCGCGAGATGAGGCCCGATTCCCCTGCACTGCGTGCAGAGCAATTCCGTATTCCACATCAAACGTGAAAGGAGCCTTGATTTCCTTGATGGCACTCCAGAGAAAACCCAAGATCACTGTCTGAAATCTAGAGGAATCCTGAGGTCACCGGAGCAACACAAAAGGGCTCCGTGGACCCCAAATCAACTCGAGATGAGAGATTAGTCCCTGGCTTCTACTCAAGAGGAATACGAACTTTCCACAAGCCCCTCAAGAGGAGGCTTCTCTCAACTACAGGTATGTGAGAGGGACCCTGAGTTTGTGGCATCAAGTGGAATGGACACCGAGATGCTCTGACTTGAAGTAAGGCCGGATATCCCTGCAGTGAATTGAATGCAGGCTCATCTTGCATCTCCCAAGACGAAGGGATGTCTGAATCCCCTGTGCAGAACACAGAGAAAGACCTAGTCTTCCGCCTCAACGCGACCGGAGGCCTCACATCCTTTGAAAACTCGAGGGGTCTGCAGAGATCAATGCTTCCAAAGGAGACGATGCCTGACTCCTCTTGAAAATGGATAGGAGTCCCAGGATCACTGTGGCACGTGGAAAGGGACACTGGGTCTCCCGCCTCACGTGGAGACGCGTCCCAATTGTGATGCCAAGACTCGAGGAGAATCCCGAGGTGTCCCTCGCACCTAGGCAGGAGTCCTGACGTCGCTGAAGAAACACGTGTCTGGAAGGGCCCTCCCCGTCGTAACTCGAGAATATACCCCATGTTCCGGCCGCAACTCGAGAAAAACCATGAGACTTCCCCCTCGCCACGAGATGAGGCCCGATTCCCCTGCACTGCGTGCAGTCCAATTCCGTGTTCCACATCAAACGTGAAAGGAGCCTTGATTTCCTTGATGGCACTCTACAGAAAACACAAGATCACTGTCAGAAGTCTAGAGGGATCCTGAGGTCACTGGAGCAACACGAAAGGGCTCCGTATAACCCAAATCAACTCGAGATGAGAGCTTAGTCCCTGGCTTCGACTCAAGAGGAATACCAACTTTCCACAAGCACCTCAAGAGGAGGCTTCTCTCAGCTACAGGTATGTGAGAGGGACCCTGAGTTTGTGGTCTCAAGTGCAATGGACACCGAGATGCTCTGACTCGAAGTAAGGTCGGATATCCCTGCAGTGAATTGAATGCAGGCTCGTCTTGCATCTCAAATGATGAAGGGATGTCTGAATCCCCTGTGGAGACCACAGAGAAAGACCTAGTCCTCCGCCTCATCGTGACCGGAGGTCTCACATCCTTTGAAAACTCGAGAGGTCTCCAGAGATCAATGCTTCCAAAGGAGACGATGGCTGACTCCTCTTGAAAATGGATAGGAGTCCCAGGATCCCTGTGGCACGTGGAAAGGGACCCTGGTTCTCCCGCCTCACGTGGTGACGCGTCCAAATTGCCATGCCAAGACTCGAGGAGAATGCCGAGCTGTCCCTCGCACCTAGGCAGGAGTCCTGACGTCGCTGAACAAACAAGTGTCTGGAAGGGCCCTCCCCGTCGTAACTCGAGAATATACCCCAGGTTCCGGCCGCAACTCGAGAAAAACCATGAGACTTCCCCCTCCCCGCGAGATGAGGCCCGATTCCCCTGCACTGAGTGCAGACAAATTCCGTGTTCCACATCCAACGTGAAAGGACCCTTCATTTCCTTAATGGCACTCCAGAGAAAACCCAAGATCACTGTCTCAAGTCTAGAGGGATCCTGAGGTAACTGTAGCAACACGAAAGGGCTCCGTGGACCCCAAATCAACTCGAGATGAGAGCTTAGTCCCTGGCTTAGAATCAAGAGGAATACCAACTTTCCACAAACACCTCAAGAGGAGGCTTCTCTCAGCTACAGGTATGTCAGAGGGACCCTGAGTTTGTGGCCTCAAGTGGAATGGACACCGAGATGCTCTGACTCGAAGTAAGGCCGGACATCCCTGCAGTGAATTGAATGCAGGCTCGTCTTGCATCTCCCAAGACGAAGGGTTGTCTGAATCCCCTGTGGAGCCCAGAGAGAAAGACCTAGTCCTCCGCCTCAACGCGACCGGAGGCCTCACATCCTTTGAAAACTCGAGAGGTCCGCGGAGATCAATACTTCCGAAGGAGACGATGCCTGACTCCTCTTGAAAATGGATAGGAGTCCCAGGATCCCTGGGGCACGTGGAAAGGGACCCTGGGTCTCCCGCCTCACGGGGAGACGCGTCCCAATTGCCATGCCAAGACTCGAGGAGAATCCCGAGGTGTCCCTCGCACCGACGCAGGAGTCCTGACGTCGCTGAACAAACACGTGTCTGGAAGGGCCCTCCCCGTCTTAACTCGAGAATATACCCCAGGTTCCGGCCGCAACTCGAGAAAAACCATGAGATTTCCCCGTCGCCGCGAGTTGAGGCCCGATTCCCCTGCACTGCGTGCAGAGCAATTCCGTGTTCCACTTCAAACGTGAAAGGAGCCTTGATTTCCTTGATGGCACTCCAGAGAAAACCCAAGATCACTGTCTCAAGTCTAGAGGGATCCTGAGGTCACTGGAGCAACACGAAAGGGCTCCGTGGACCCCATTCAACTCGAGATGAGAGCTTAGTCCCTGGCTTCGACTCAAGAGGAATACCAACTTTCCACAAGCACCTCAAGAGGAGGCTTCTCTCAGCTACAGGTATGTGAGAGGGACCCTGAGTTTGTGGCCTCAATTGGAATGGACACCGAGATGCTCTGACTCGAAGTAAGGCCGGATATCCCTGCAGTGAATTGAATGCAGGCTCGTCTTGAATCTCCGAAGAAGAAGGGATGTCTGAATCCCCTGTGGAGACCACAGAGAAAGACCTAGTTCTACGCCTCATCGCTACCGGAGGCCTGACATCCTTTGAAAACGCAAGAGGTACGCGGAGATCAATGCTTCCAAAGGAGAGGATGCCTGACTCCTTTTGAAAATGGATAGGAGTCCCAGGATTCCTGTGGCACGTGGAAAGGGACCCTGGGTCTCCCGCCTCACGTGGAGACGCGTCCTAATTGCCATGCCAAGACTCGAGGAGAATCCCGAGGCGACCCTCGCCCCTATGCAGGAGTCCTGACGTCGCTGAACAAACACGTGTCTGGAAGGGCCCTCGCCGTCGTAACTCGAGAATATACCCCAGGTTCCGGCCGCAACTCGAGAAAAACCATGAGATTTCCCCCTCGCCGTGAGTTGAGGCCCGATTCCCCTGCACTGCATGCAGAGCAATTCCGTGTTACACATCAAACGTGAAAGGAGCCTTGATTTCGTTGATGGCAGTCCAGAGAAAACCCAAGATCACTGTCTCAAGTCTAGAGGGATCCTGAGGTCACTGGAGCAACACGAAAGGGCTCCGTGGACCCCAAATCAACTCGAGAAGAGAGCTTAGTCCCTGGCTTTAATCGAGAGGAATACCAAATTTCCACAAGCACCTCAAGAGGAGGCTTCTCTCAGCTAATGGTATGTGAGAGGGACCCTGAGTTTGTCGCCTCAAGTGGAAAGGACACCGAGATGCTCTGACTCAAAGTAAGGCCAGATATCCCTGCAGTGATTTGAATGCAGGCTCGTCTTGCATCTCCCAAGACGAAGGGATGTCTGAATCCGCTGTGGAGACCACAGAGAAAGACCTAGTCCTCCGCCTCATCGCGACCGGAGGCCTCACATCCTTTGAAAACTCGAGAGGTCCGCGGAGATCAATGCTTCCAAAGGAGTCGATGCCTGACGCCTCTTGAAAATGGATAGGAGTCCCAGGATCCCTGTGGCACGTCGAAAGGGACCCTGGGTCTCCCGCCTCATGTGGAGACGCGTCCCAATTGCCATGCCAAGACTTCAGGAGAATCCCGAGGTGTCCCTCGCACCTAGGCAGGAGTCCTGACGTCGCTGAACAAACACGTGTCTGGAAGGGCCCTCCCCGTCGTAACTCGAGAATATACCCCAGGTTCCGGCCGCAACTCGAGAAAAACCATGAGACTTCCCCCTCGCCGCGAGATGAGGCCCGATTCCCCTGCAATGCGTGCAGAGCAATTCCGTTTTCCACGTCAAACCTGAAAAAAGCCTTGATTTCCTTGATGGCACTCCAGAGAAAACCCAAGATCACTGTCTCAAGTCTAGAGGGATCCTGAGGTCACTGGAGCAACACGAAAGGGCTCCGTGGACCCCAAATCAACTCGAGATGAGAGATTAGTCCCTGGCTTCAACTCAAGAGGAATACGAACTTTCCACAAGCCCCTCAAGAGGAGGCTTCTCTCAGCTACAGGTATGTGAGAGGGACCCTGAGTTTGTGGCCTCAAGTGGAATGGACACCGAGATGCTCTGACTCGAAGTAAGGCCGGATATCCCTGCAGTGAATTGAATGCATGCTCGTCTTGCATCTCCCAAGATGAAGGGATGTCTGAATCCCCTGTGCAGAACACAGAGAAAGACCTAGTCCTCCGCCTCAACGCGACCGGAGGCCTCACATCGTTTGAAAACTCGAGAGGTCCGCGGAGATCAATGCTTCCAAAGGAGACGATGCCTGACTCCTCTTGAAAATGGATAGGAGTCCCAGGATCCCTGTGGCACTTGGAAAGGGACCGTGGGTCTCCCGCCTCACGTGGAGACGCGTCCCAATTGCCATGGCAAGACTCGAGGAGAATCCCGAGGTGTCCTTTGCACCTAGGCAGGAGTCCTGACGTCGCTGAACAAACACGTGTGTGGAAGGGCCCTCCCCGTCGTAACTCGAGAATATACCCCAGGTTCCAGCCGCACCTCGAGAAAAACCATGAGACTTCCCCCTCGCCGCGAGATGAGGCCCGATTCCCCTGCACTGCGTGCAGAGCAATTCCGTGTTCCACATCAAACGTGAAAGGAGCCTTGATTTCCTTGATGGCACTCCAGAGAAAACCCAAGATCACTGTCTCAAGTCTAGAGGGATCCTGAGGTCACTGGAGCAACACGAAAGGGCTCCGTGGACCCCAAATCATCTCTAGATGAGAGCTTAGTCCCTGGCTTCGACTCAAGAGGAATACCAACTTTCCACAAGCACCTCAAGAGGAGGCTTCTCTCAGCTACAGGTATGTGAGAGGGACCCTGAGTTTGTGGCCTCAAGTGCAATGGACACCGAGATGCTCTGACTCGAAGTAAGGCCGGATATCCCTGCAGTGAATTGAATGCAGGCTCGTCTTGCATCTCCCAAGACGAAGGGATGTCTGAATCCCCTGTGGAGACCACAGAGAAAGACCTAGTCCTCCGCCTCATCGTGACCGGAGGCCTCACATCCTTTGAAAATTCGAGAAGTCGGCGGAGATCAATGCTTCCAAAGGAGACGATGCCTGACTCCTCTTGAAAATGGATAGGAGTCCCAGCATCCCTGTGGCACGTGGAAAGGGACCCTGTGTCTCCCGCCTCACGTGGAGACGCGTCAGAATTGCCATGCCAAGACTCGAGGAGAATCCCGAGGTGTCCCTCGCACCTAGGCAGGAGTCCTGACGTCGCTGAACAAACACGTGTCTGGAAGGGCCCTCCCCGTCGTAAATCTAGAATATACCCCAGGTTCCGGCCGCAACTCGAGAAAAACCATGAGACTTCCCCCTCGCCGCGAGATGAGGCCCGATTCCACTGCACTGCGTGCAGAGCAATTCCGTATTCCACATCAAAAATGAAAGGAGCCTTGATTTCCTTGATGGCACTCCAGAGAAAACCCAAGATCACTGTTTCAAGTCTAGAGGGATCCTGAGGTCACTGGAGCAACACGAAAGGGCTCCGTGGAACCCAAATCAACTCGAGAGGAGAGCTTAGTCCCTGGCTTCCACTCAAGAGGAATACCAACTTTCCACAATCACCTCAAGAGGAGGCTTCTCTCAGCTACAGGTATGTGAGTGGGCCCCTGAGTTTGTGGCCTCAAGTGGAATGGACACCGAGATGCTCTGACTCGAAGTAAGGCCGGATATCCCTGCAGTGAATTGAATGCAGGCTCGTGTTGCATCTCCCAAGACGAAGGGATGTCTGAATCCCCTGTGGAGACCACAGAGAAAGACCGAGTTCTCCGCCTCATCGCGACCGGAGGCCTCACATCCTTTGAAAACTCGAGAGGTCCGTGGAGATCAATGCTTCCAAAGGAGACGATGCCTGACTCCTCTTGAAAATGGATAGGAGTCCCAGGATCCCTGTGGCACGTGGAACGGGACCCTGGGTCTCCCGCCTCACGTGGAGACGCGTCCAAATTGCCATGCCAAGACTCGAGGAGAATCCCGAGGTGTCCCTCGCACCTAGGCAGGAGTCCTCACAAACCTGTCGCTGAACAAACCTGTGTCTGGAAGGGCCCTCCCCGTCGTAACTCGAGAATATACCCCAGGTTCCGGCCGCAACTCGAGAAAAACCATGAGACTTCCCCCTCGCCGCTGGATGAGGCCCGATTCCCCTGCACTGCGTGCAGACCAATTCCGTGTTCCACATCAAACGTGAAAGCAGCCTTGATTTCCATAATGGCACTCCAGAGAAAACCCAAGATCACTGTTTCAAGTCTAGAGGGATCCTGAGGTCACTGTAGCAACAGGAAAGGGCTCCGTGGACCCCAAATCTACTCGAAATGAGAGCTTAGTCCCTGGATTCGACTCAAGAGGAATACCAACTATCCACAAGCACCTCAAGAGGATGCTTCTCTCAGCTACAGGTATGTCAGAGGGACCCTGAGTTTGTGGCCTGAAGTGGAATGGACACCAAGATGCTCTGACTCGAATTAAGGCCGGATATCCCTGCAGTGAATTGAATGCATGCTCGTCTTGCATCTCCCAAGACGAAGGGTTGTCTGAATCCCCTGTGGAGCCCACAGAGAAAGACCTAGTCCTCCGCCTCAACGCAACCGGAGGCCTCACATCCTTTGAAAACTCGAGAGGTCCGCGGAGATCAATACTTCCGAAGGAGACGATGCCTGACTCCTCTTGAAAATGGATAGGAGTCCGAGGATCCCTGTGGCACGTGGAAAGGGACCGTGGGTCTCCCGCCTCACGTGGAGACGCGTCCCAATTGCCATGCCAAGACTCGAGGAGAATCCCGAGGTGTCCCTCGCACCTAGGCAGGAGTCCTGACGTCGCTGAACAAACCCGTGTCTGGAAGGGCCCTCCCCGTCGTAACTCGAGAATATACCCCAGGTTCCGGCCGCAACTCGAGAAAAACCATGAGACTTCCCCCTCGCCGCTGGATGAGGCCCGATTCCCCCCACTGCGTGCAGACCAATTCCGTGTTCCACATCAAACGTGAAAGGAGCCTTGATTTCCTTAATGGCACTCTAGAGAAAACCCAAGATCACTGTTTCAAGTCTACAGGGATCCTGAGGTCACTGTAGCAACAGGAAAGGGCTCCGTGGACCCCAAATCAATGCGAGATGAGAGCTTAGTCCCTGGCTTCGACTCAAGAGGAATACCAACTTTACACAAGCCCCTCAAGAGGAGGCTACTCACAGCTAATGGTATGTGAGAGGGACCCTGAGTTTGTCGCCTCTAGTGGAATGGACACCGAGATGCTCTAACTCGAAGTAAGGCCAGATATCCCTGCAGTGAATTGAATGCAGGCTCGTCTTGCATCTCCCAAGACGACGGGATGTCTGAATCCCCTGTGGAGACCACAGAGAAAGACCTAGTCCTCCGCCTCATCGTGACCAGAGGTCTCACATCCTTTGAAAACTCGAGAGGTCTGCAGAGATCAATGCTTCCAAAGGAGACGATGCCTGACTCCTCTTGAAAATGGATAGGAGTCACAGGATCCCTGTGGCACGTGGAAAGGGACACTGGGTCTCCCGCCTCACGTGGAGACGCGTCCTAATTGCCATGCCAAGACTCGAGGAGAATCCCGAGGTGTCCCTCGCACCTAGGCAGGAGTCCTGACGTCGCTGAACAAACACGTGTCTGGAAGGGCCCTCCCCGTCGTAACTCGAGAATATACCCCAGGTTCCGGCCGCAACTCGAGAAAAACCATGAGACTTCCCCCTCGCTGCGAGATGAGGCCCGATTCCCCTGCAATGCGTGCAGAGCAATTCCGTGTTCCACATCAAACGTGATAGGAGCCTTGATTTCCTTGAAGGCACTCCAGAGAAAACCCAAGATCACTGTCTCAAGTCTAGAGGGATCCTGAGGTCACTGGAGCAACACGAAAGGGCTCCGTGGACCCCAAATCAACTCGAGATGAGAGCTTAGTCCATGGCTTCAAATCGAGAGGAATACCAACTTTCCACAAGCACCTCAAGAGGAGGCTTCTCTCACCTAATGGTATGTGAGAGGGACCCTGAGTTTGTCGCCTCAAGTGGAATGGACACCGAGATGCTCTGACTCAACGTAAGGCCAGATATCCCTGCAGTGAATTGAATGCAGGCTCCTCTTGCATCTCCCAAGACGAAGGGTTGTCTGAATCCCCTGTGGAGCCCACAGAGAAAGACATAATTTTCCGCCTCATCGCGACCGGTGGCCTCACATCCTTTGAAAATTCGAGAGGTCCGCGGAGATCAATGCTTCCAAAGGAGACGATGCCTGACTCCTCTTGAAAATGGATAGGAGTCCCAGGATCCCTGTGGCTCGTGGAAAGGGACCCTGGTTCTCCCGGCTCACGTGGAGATGCGTCCAAATTGCCATGCCAAGACTCGAGGAGAATCCCGAGGTGTCCCTCGCACCTAGGCAAGAGTCCTCACGTCGCTGAACAAAACCGTGTCTGGAAGGGCCCTCCCCGTCGTAACTCGAGAATATACCCCAGGTTCCGGCCGCAACTCGAGAAAAACCATGAGACTTCCCCCTCCCCGCGAGATGAGGCCCGATTCCCCTGCACTGAGTGCAGACCAATTCCGTGTTCCACATCAAACGTGAAAGGAGCCTTGATTTCCTTAATGGCACTCCAGAGAAAACCCAAGATCACTGTCTCAAGTCTAGAGGGATCCTGAGGTCACTGTAGCAACACAAAAGGGCTCCGTGGACCCCAAATCAACTCGAGATGAGAGCTTAGTCCCTGGCTTCGACTCAAGAGGAATACCAACTTTCCACAAGCACCTCAAGAGGAGGCTTCTCTCAGCTAATGGTATGTGAGAGGGACCCTGAGTTTGTGGCCTCAAGTGCAATGGACACCGAGATGCTCTGACAAGAAGTATGGCTGGATATCCCTGCAGTGAATTGAATGCAGGCTCGTCTTGCATCTCCCAAGACGAAGGGATGTCTGAATACCCTGTGGATACCACAGAGAAAGACCTAGTCCTCTGCCTCATCGTGACCGGAGGCCTCACATCCTTTGAAAACTCGAGAGGTCTGCAGAGATCAATGCTTCCAAAGGAGACGATGCCTGACTCCTCTTGAAAATGGATAGGAGTCCCAGGATCACTGTGGCACGTGGAAAGGGACACTGGGTCTCACGCCTCACGTGGAGACGCGTCCCAATTGCCATGCCAAGACTCGAGGAGAATCCCGAGGTGTCCCTCGCACCTAGGCAGGAGTCCTGACGTCCCTGAACAAACACGTGTCTGGAAGGGCCCTCCCCGTCGTAACTCGAGAATATACCCCAGGTTCCGGCCGCAACTCGAGAAAAACCATGAGACTTCCCCATCGCCGCGAGATGAGGACAGATTCCCCTGCCCTGCGTGCAGAGCAATTCCGTATTCCACATCAAAAATGAAAGGAGCCTTGATTTCCTTGATGGCACTCCAGAGAAAACCCAAGATCACTGTCTCAAGTCTAGAGGGATCCTTAGGTCACTGGAGCAACACGAAAGGGCTCCGTGGACCCCAAATTAACTCGAGATGAGAGCGTAGTCCCTGGCTTCAAATCGAGAGGAATACCAACTTTCCACAAGCACCTCAAGAGGAGGCTTCTCTCAGCTAATGGTATGTGAGAGGGACCCTGAGTTTGTCACCTCAAGTGGAATGGACACCGAGATTCTCTGACTCAAAGTAAGGCCAGATATCCCTGCAGTGAATTGAATGCAGGCTCGTCTTGCATCTCCCAAGACGAAGGGATGTCTGAATCCCCTGTGGAGACCACATAAAAAGACCTAGTCCTCCGTCTCATCGTGAACGGAGGCCTCACATCCTTTGAAAACTCGAGAGGTCTGCGGAGATCAATGCTTCCAAAGGAGACGACGCCTGACGCCTCTTGAAAATGGATAGGAGTCCCAGGATCCCTGTGGCACGTGGAAAGGGACCCTGGGTCTCTCGCCTCATGTGGAGACGCCTCCCAATTGCCATGCCAAGACTTGAGGAGAATCCCGAGGTGTCCCTCGCACCTAGGCAGGAGTCCTGAAGTCGCTGAACAAACACGTGTCTGGAAGGGCCCTCCCCGTCGTAACTCGAGAATATACCCCAGGTTCCGGCCGCAACACGAGAAAAACCATGAGACTTCCCCCTCGCCGCGAGATGAGGCCCGATTCCCCTGCAATGCGCGCAGAACAATTCCGTGTTCCACATCAAACGAGAAAGGAGCCTTGATTTCCTTGATGGCACTCCAGAGAAAACCCAAGATCACTGTCTCAAGTCTAGAGGGATCCTGAGGTCACTGGAGCAACACGAAAGGGCTCCGTGGACCCCAAATCAACTCGAGATGAGAGATTAGTCCCTGGCTTCAACTCAATAGGAATACGAACTTTCCACAAGCCCCTCAAGAGGAGGCTTGTCTCAGCTACAGGTATGTGAGAGGGACCCTGAGTTTGTGGCCTCAAGTGGAATGGACACCGAGATGCTCTGACTCGAAGTAAGGCCGGATATCCCTGCAGTGAATTGAATGCAGGCTCATCTTGCATCTCCCAAGACGAAGGTATGTCTGAATCCCCTGTGCAGAACACAGAGAAACACCTAGTCCTCAGCCTCAATGCGACCGGAGGCCTCACATCCTTTGAAAACTCGAGAGGTCCGCGGAGATCAATGCTTCCAAAGGAGACGATGCCTGACTCCTCTTGAAAATGGATAGGAGTCCCAGGATCCCAGTGGCACGTGGAAAGGGACCCTGGGTCTCCCGCCTCACGTGGAGACGCGTCCCAATTGCCATGGCAAGACTCGAGGAGAATCCCGAGGTGTCCCTCGCACCTAGGCAGGAGTCCTGACGTCGCTGAACAAACCCGTGTCTGGAAGGGCCCTCCCCGTCGTAACTCGAGAATATACCCCAGGTTCCGGCCGCAACTCGAGAAAAACCATGAGATTTCCCCCACGCCGCGAGTTGAGGCCCGATTCCCCTGCACTGCGTGCAGAGCAATTCCGTGTTCCACTTCAAACGTGAAAGGAGCCTTGATTTCCTTGATGGCACTCCAGAGAAAACCCAAGATCACTGTCTCAAGTCTAGAGGGATCCTGAGGTCACTGGAGCAACACGAAAGGGCTCCGTGGACCCCAAATCAACTCGAGATGAGAGCTTAGTCCCTGGCTTAGACTCAAGAGGAATACCAACTTTCCACAAGCAGCTCAAGAGGAGGCTTCTCTCAGCTACAGGTAAGTGAGAGGGACCCTGAGTTTGTGGCCTCAAGTGCAATGGACACCGAGATGCTCTGATTTGAAGTAAGGCTGGATATCTCTGCAGTGAATTGAATGCAGGCTCGTCTTGCATCTCCCAAGACGAAGGGATGTCTGAATCCCCTGTGGAGACCACAGAGAAAGACCTAGTCCTCCGCCTCATCGTGAACGGAGGCCTCACATCCTTTGAAAACTCGAGAGGTCTACAGAGATCAATGCTTCCAAAGGAGACGATGCCTGACTCCTCTTGAAAATGGATAGGAGTCCCAGGATCCCTGTGGCACGTGGAAAGGGACCGTGGGTCTCCCGCCTCACGTGGAGACGCGTCCCAATTGCCATGCCAAGACTTGAGGAGAATCCCAAGGTGTCCCTCGCACCTAGGCAGGAGTCCTGACGTCGCTGAACAAACCCGTGTCTGGAAGGGCCCTCCCCGTCGTAACTCGAGAATATACCCCAGGTTCCGGCCGCAACACGAGAAAAACCATGAGACTTCCCCCTCGCCGCGAGATGAGGCCCGATTCCCCTGCAATGCGTGCAGAGCAATTCCGTGTTCCACATCAAACGAGAAAGGAGCCTTGATTTCCTTGATGGCACTCCAGAGAAAACCCAAGATCACTGTCTCAAGTCTAGAGGGATCTGAGGTCACTGGAGCAACACGAAAGGGCTCCGTGGACCCCAAATCAACTCGAGATGAGAGATTAGTCCCTGGCTTCAACTCAATAGGAATACGAACTTTCCACAAGCCCCTCAAGAGGAGGCTTGTCTCAGCTACAGGTATGTGAGAGGGACCCTGAGTTTGTGGCCTCAAGTGGAATGGACCCCGAGATGCTCTGACTCGAAGTAAGGCCGGATATCCCTGCAGTGAATTGAATGCAGGCTCATCTTGCATCTCCCAAGACGAAGCGATGTCTGAATCCCCTGTGCAGAACACAGAGAAAGACCTAGTCCTCCGCCTCAATGCGACAGGAGGCCTCACATCCTTTGAAAACTCGAGAGGTCCGCGGAGATCAATGCTTCCAAAGGAGACGATGCCTGACTCCTCTTGAAAATGGATAGGAGTCGCAGGATCCCTGTGGCACGTGGAAAGGGACCCTGGGTCTCCCGCCTCACGTGGAGACGCGTCCCAATTGCCATGGCAAGACTCGAGGAGAATCCCGAGGTGTCCCTCGCACCTAGGCAGGAGTCCTGACGTCGCTGAACAAACCCGTGTCTGGAAGGGCCCTCCCCGTCGTAAATCGAGAATATACCCCAGGTTCCGGCCGCAACTCGAGAAAAACCATGAGATTTCCCCCTCGCCGCGAGTTGAGGCCCGATTCCCCTGCACTGCGTGCAGAGCAATTCCGTGTTCCACTTCAAACGTGAAAGGAGACTTGATTTCCTTGATGGCACTCCAGAGAAAACCCAAGATCACTGTCTCAAGTCTAGAGGGATCCTGAGGTCACTGGAGCAACACGAAAGGGCTCCGTGGACCCCAAATCAACTCGAGATGAGAGCTTAGTCCCTGGCTTCGACTCAAGAGGAATACCAACTTTCCACAAGCACCTCAAGAGGAGGCTTCTCTCAGCTACAGGTAAGTGAGAGGGACCCTGAGTTTGTGGCCTCAAGTGCAATGGACACCGAGATGCTCTGACTCGAAGTAAGGCCAGATATCTCTGCAGTGAATTGAATGCAGGCTCGTCTTGCATCTCCCAAGACGAAGGGATGTCTGAATCCCCTGTGGAGACCACAGAGAAAGACCTAGTCCTCCGCCTCATCGTGAACGGAGGCCTCACATCCTTTGAAAACTCGAGAGGTCTACAGAGATCAATGCTTCCAAAGGAGACGATGCCTGACTCCTCTTGAAAATGGATAGGAGTCCCAGGATCCCTGTGGCACGTGGAAAGGGACCGTGGGTCTCCCGCCTCACGTGGAGACGCGTCCCAATTGCCATGCCAAGACTTGAGGAGAATCCCGAGTTGTCCCTCGCACCTAGGCAGGAGTCCTGACGTCGCTGAACGAACCCGTGTCTGGAAGGGCCCTCCCCGTCGTAACTCGAGAATATACCCCAGGTTCCGGCCGCAACTCGAGAAAAACCATGAGACTTCCCCCTCGCAGCGACATGAGGCCCGATTCCCCTGCACTGCGTGCAGAGCAATTCCGTGTTCCACATCAAACGTGAAAGGAGCTTTGATTTCCTTAATGGCACTCCAGAGGAAACCCAAGATCACTGTCTCAAGTCTAGAGGGATCCTGAGGTCACTGTAGCAACACGAAAGGGCTCCGTGGACCCCAAATCAACTCGAGATGAGAGCTTAGTCCCTGGCTTCGACTCAAGGGGAATACCAACTTTCCACAAGCACCTCAAGAGGAGGCTTCTCTCAGCTAATGGTATGTGAGAGGGACCCTGAGATTGTGGCCTCAAGTGCAATGGACACCGAGATGCTCTGACTCGAAGTAAGGCTGGATATCCCTGCAGTGAATTGAATGCAGGCTCGTCTTGCATCTCCCAAGACGAAGGGATGTCTGAATCCCCTGTGGATACCACAGAGAAAGACCTAGTCCTCCGCCTTATCGTGACCGGAGGCCTCACATCCTTTGAAAACTCGAGAGGTCTGCAGAGATCAATGCTTCCAAAGGAGACGATGCCTGACTCCTCTTGAGAATGGATAGGAGTCCCAGGATCCCTGTGGCACGTGGAAAGGGACACTGGGTTTCACGCCTCACGTAGACACGCGTCCCAATTGCCATGCCAAGACTCGAGGAGAATCCCGAGGTGTCCCTCGCACCTAGGCAGGAGTCCTGACGTCCCTGAACAAACACGTGTCTGGAAGGGCCCTCCCCGTCGTAACTCGAGAATATACCCCAGGTTCCGGCCGCAACTCGAGAAAAACCATGAGATTTCCCGCTCGCCACGAGATGAGGCCCGATTCCCCTGCACTGCTTGCAGAGCAATTCCGTGTTCCACTTCAAACGTGAAAGGAGCCTTGATTTCCTTGATGGCACCCCAGAGAAAACCCAAGATCACTGTCTCAAGTCTAGAGGGATCCTGAGGTCACTGGAGCAAGACGAAAGTGCTCCGTGGACTCCAAATCAACTCGAGGTGAGAGCTTAGTCCCTGGCTTCGACTCAAGAGGAATACCAACTTTCCACAAGCACCTCAAGAGGAGGCTTCTCTCAGCTACAGGTATGTGAGAGGGACCCTGAGTTTGTGGCCTCAAGTGGAATGGACACCGAGATGCTCTGACTCGAAGTAAGGCCGGATATCCCTGCAGTGAATTGAATGCAGGCTCGTCTTGCATCTCCCAAGACGAAGGGTTGTCTGAATCCCCTGTGGAGACCACAGAGAAAGACCTCGTTCTCCGCCTCATCGAGACCAGAGGCCTCACATCCTTTGAAAACTCGAGAGGTCGGCGGAGATCAATGCTTCCAAAGGAGAAGATGCCTGACTCTTCTTGAAAATGGATAGGAGTCCCAGGATCCCTGTGGCACGTGGAAAGGGACCCTGGGTCTCCCGCCTCACGTGGAGACGCGTCCCAATTGCCATGCCAAGACTCGAGGAGAATCCCGAGTTGTCCCTCGCACCTAGGCAGGAGTCCTGACGTCGCTGAACAAACACGTGTCTGGAAGGGCCCTCCCCGTCATAACTCGAGAATATACCCCAGGTTCCGGCCGCAACTCGGGAAACACCATGAGACTTCCCCCTCGCCGCTGGATGAGGCCCGATTCCCCTGCAATGCGTGCAGAGCAATTCCGTGTTCCACATCAAACGTGAAAGGAGCCTTGATTTCCTTGATGGCACTCCAGAGAAAACCCAAGATTACTGTCTCAAGTCTAGAGGGATCCTGAGGTCACTGGAGCAACACGAAAGGGCTCCGTGGACCCCAAATCAACTCGAGATGAGAGCTTAGTCCCTGGCTTTGACTCAAGAGGAATACCAACTTTCCACAAGCACCTCAAGAGGAGGCTTCTCGCACCTACAGGTAGGTGAGAGGGACCCTGAGTTTGTGGCCTCAAGTCGAATGGACACCGAGATGCTCTGACTCGAAGTAAGGCCGGATATCCCTGCAGTGAAGTGAATGCAGGCTCCTCTTGCATCTCCCAAGATGAAGGGATGTCTGAATCCCCTGTGGAGGCCACAGAGAAAGACCTAGTCCTCCGCCTCATCGCGACCGGAGGCCTCACATCCTTTGAAAACTGAGAGGTCCGCGGAGATCAATGCTTCCAAAGGTGACGATGCCTGACTCCTCTTGAAAATGGATAGGAGTCCCAGGATCCCTGTGGCACGTGGAAAGGGACCCTGGGTCTCCCGCCTCATGTGGAGACGCATCCCCATTGCCATGCCAAGACTCGAGGAGAATCCCGAGGTGTCCCTCGCACCTAGGCAGGAGTCCTCACGTCGCTGAACAAACACGTGTCTGGAAGGGCCCTCCCCGTCGTAACTCGAGAATATACCCCAGGTTCCGGCCGCAACTCGAGAAAAACCATGAGAATTCCCCCTCACCGCGAGATGAGGCCTGATTCCCCTGCACTGCGTGCAGAGCAATTCCTGAGCAGCGCAGACGGAGAGAGCAGCGCCAGCCCCTCCCCGCAGCGCCAGCCCGTCCCCGCAGCACAAGCCCCTCCCCCCGGAGCGACGTAACTAGCTACCTGAATAAGAGTCCACCTCCGCCCGCCTGTGTCATGGCGGAAATGAGGCTCTGAAGAGACCGGCAAACAGAAGCCAAATAAACAAAGGGAACCGCTTCAGAAGGGACTGGTGCAACAGTTTAAAATCCCTCTAGGAAACATTGACTACACCGGAGGAGCCTGTAGGTATCGAGAAGCGTAAGCTGGAACGAGGAGCTATCTGAAACTGAGCCGAACCCACACTGACCGCAACAGCTCCAGAGAAACTCCTAGATATAATTTTACTTTTTTCTCTTTTTTTAATTTTTTTTCTTTTTTCTTTTTTCTTTTTTATTTTTTCTCTTTTATTTTCCTTTAAAATCCCCTATTACTCCCCCATTACTCCTTAACTTTCATTTCCATAGACTTTTACGATTTTTTAATTAGGGGGAAAAAAAAGTTTTTTTTTTCCTTTTTTTTTTCTTTTTTTTCTTTTTTTTTTCTTTTTCTTTCTTTTTTTTCCTTTTTTTCTTTCCTTTTTCTCTTCTATTTTCTATTTTTCTTTTTCTCTTATTTCTTTTAAATTCCTCTAGTACTCCTCTACTACTCCTTAATTTTCATTTTCAATGCACTATAACCTTACAAAAAAAAAAAAAAGAAGAGAAGCCCTATTTTTAAACTGAAGATTATTCTCTCCCAATCTTGACTCTCTGTTTTCTACCTCAGAACACCTCTATTTCCTCCTTTCCCCTTCTCTTCCCAATCCAATTCTGTGAATCTTTGTAGGTGACTGTGCTACGGAGAACACTCTGGGAACAGACAGCTGTGTAGATCTGTCTCTCTCCTCTTGAGTCCCCCTTTTTCTCCTCCTGTTCATCTCTATCTCCCTCCTCCCTCTCCTCTTCTTCATGTGACTCTGTGAACCTCTCTGGGTGTCCCTAACGGGGGAGAATCTTTTAGCCATTAACCTAGAAGTTTTCTTATCAGGGCTGCATAGTTGGAGAAGTCCTGAGACTACAGGAAGAATAAAACTGAAATCCAGAGGCAGGAGACTTAAGCCCAAAACCTGAGAACACCAGAAAACTCCTGACTACAAGGAACTTTAAGTGATAAGTGACTGTCCAAAAGCCTCCATACCTACACTGAAACCAACTACCACACAAGAGCCAATAAGTTTTAGAGCAAGACATACCACGCAAATTCTCCAGCAACGCAGGAACATAGCCCTGAACATCAACATACAGGCTGCCCAAGGTCACACCTAACACATAGACCCATCTCAAAACTCATTACTGGGCACTCCATTGCTTTCCAAAGAGAAGAAATCAAGTTCCACACACCAGAACACTGATGCAAGCTTCCCTAACCAGGAAACCTTGACAAGCCAATCGTCTAACCCCATCCACTGGGTTAATCCTCCACAACAAAAAGGAACCACAGACCTCCAGAATACAGAAAGCCCACTCCAGATACAGCAATCTAAACAAGATGAAAAGGCAAAGAAATACCCAACAGGTAAAGGAACATGAAAAATGCCCACCAAGTCAAACAAAAGAGGAGGAGATAGGGAATCTACCTGAAAAAGAATTTAGAATAATGATAATAAAAATGATCCAAAATCTTGAAAACAAAATGGAGTTACAGATAAATAGCCTGGAAACAAAGATTGAAAAGATTCAAGAACTGTTTAATAAAGACCTAGAAGAAATAAAAAAGAGTCAATTACAAATGAATAATGCAATGAATGAGATCAAAAACACTTTGGAGGGAACCAAGAGTAGAATAACGGAGGCAGAAGATAGGATAAGTGAGGTAGAAGATAAAATGGTGGAAATAAATGAAGCAGAGAGGAAAAAAGAAAAAAGGATCAAAAGAAATGAGGACAACCTCAGGGACCTCTGGGACACTGTGAAACGCCCCAACATTCGAATCATAGGAGTTCCAGAAGAAGAAGACAAAAAGAAGGGCCATGAGAAAATACTCGAGGAGATAATAGCTGAAAACTTCCCTAAAATGGGGAAGGAAATAGCCACCCAAATCCAAGAAACCCAGAGAGTCCCAAACAGGATAAACCCAAGGCGAAACACCCCAAGACACATATTAATCAAATTAACAAAGATCAAACACAAAGAACAAATATTAAAAGCAGCAAGGGAAAAACAACAAATAACACACAAAGGGATTCCCATAAGGATAACAGCTGATCTATCAATAGAAACCCTCCAGGCCAGAAGGGAATGGCAGGACGTACTGAAAGTAATGAAAGAGAATAACCTACAACCTAGATTACTGTATCCAGCAAGGATCTCATTCAGATATGAAGGAGAATTCAAAAGCTTTACAGATAAGCAAAAGCTGAGAGAATTCAGCACCACCAAACCAGCTCTTCAACAAATGCTAAAGGATCTTCTCTAGACAGGAAATGCAGAAAGGTTTTATAAATGTGAACCCAAAACAACAAAGTAAATGGCAACGGGAACACACCTATCAATAATTACCCTAAATGTAAATGGGTTGAATGCCCCAACCAAAAGACAAAGATTGGCTGAATGGATACAAAAACAAGACCCCTATATATGCTGTCTACAAGAGACCCACCTCAAAACAAGAGACACATACAGACTAAAAGTGAAGGGCTGGAAAAAAATATTTCATGCAAACGGAGACCAAAAGAAAGCAGGAGTCGTAATACTCATGTCAGATAAAATAGACTTTCAAATAAAGGAAGTGAAAAGAGACAAAGAAGGACACTACATAATGATCAAAGGATCAATCAAAAAAGAAGATATAACAATTATAAATATATATGCACCCAACATAGGAGCACCGCAATATGTACGGCAAACGCTAACAAGTATGAAAGAGGAAATTAATAGTAACACAATAATAGTGGGAGACTTTAATACCCCACTCACAACTATGGATAGATCAACTAAACAGAAAATTAACAAGGAAACACAAACCTTAAATGACACAATGGACCAGCTAGACCTAATTGATATCTATAGGACATTTCACCCCAAAACAATCAACTTCACCTTTTTCTCAAGTGCACACGGAACATTCTCCAGAATAGATCACATCCTGGGCCATAAATCTGGTCTTGGAAAATTCAAAAAAATTGAAATCATTCCAGTTATCTTTTCTGACCACAGTGCAGTAAGATTAGATCTCAATTACAGGGAAAAAATTGTTAAAACTTCAAACATATGGAGGCTAAATAACACGCTTCTGAATAACCAACAAATCATAGAAGAAATCAAAAAAGAAATCAAAATATGTATAGAAATGAATGAAAATGAAAACACAACAACCCAAAACCTATGGGACACTGTAAAAGCAGTGCTAAGGGGAAGGTTCATAGCATTACAGGCTTACATCAAGAAACAGGAAAAAAACCAATTAAATAACCTAACTCTACACCTAAAGCAATTAGAGAAGGAAGAAATGAAGAACCCCAGAGTTAGCAGAAGGAAAGAAATCTTAAAAATCAGGGCAGAAATAAATGCAAAAGAAACTAAAGAGACCATAGCAAAAATCAACAAAGCTAAAAGCTGGTTTTTTGAAAAAATAAACAAAATTGACAAACCATTAGCAAGACTCATTAAGAAACAAAGAGAGAAAAACCAAATTAACAAAATTAGAAATGAAAATGGAGAGATCACAACAGACAACACTGAAATACAAAGGATCATAAGAGACTACTACCAGCAGCTCTATGCCAATAAAATGGACAACTTGGATGAAATGGACAAATTCTTAGAAAAGTATAACTTTCCAAAACTGAACCAGGAAGAAATAGAAGATCTTAACAGACCCATCACAAGCAAGGAAATCGAAACTGTCATCAAAAATCTTCCAGCAAACAAAAGCCCAGGACCAGATGGCTTCACAGCTGAATTCTACCAAAAATTTAGAGAAGAGCTAACACCTATCTTACTCAAACTCTTCCAGAAAATTGCAGAAGAAGGTAAGCTTCCAAACTCATTCTATGAGGCCACCATCACCCTAATTCCAAAACCAGACAAAGATGCCACAAAAAAAGAAAACTACAGGCCAATATCACTGATGAACATAGATGCAAAAATCCTTAACAAAATTCTAGCAAACAGAATCCAACAACATATTAAAAAAATCATACACCATGACCAAGTGGGCTTTATCCCAGGAATGCAAGGATTCTTTAATATCCGCAAATCAATCAATGTAATACACCACATTAACAAATTGAAAGATAAAAACCATATGATTATCTCAATAGATGCAGAGAAAGCCTTTGACAAAATTCAACACTCATTTATGATTAAAACTCTCCAAAAAGCAGGAATAGAAGGAACATACCTCAACATAATAAAAGCTATATATGACAAACCCACAGCAAGCATCACCCTCAATGGTGAAATATTGAAGGCATTTCCCCTGAAATCAGGAACAAGACAAGGGTGCCCACTCTCACCACTACTATTCAACATAGTGTTGGAAGTGCTGGCCACAGCAATCAGAGCAGAAAAAGAAGTAAAAGGAATCCAGATAGGAAAAGAAGAAGTAAAACTCTCACTGTTTGCAGATGACATGATCCTCTACATAGAAAACCCTAAAGATTCTACCAGAAAATTACTAGAGCTAATCAATGAATATAGTAAAGTTGCAGGATATAAAATTAACACACAGAAATCCCTTGCATTCCTATATACTAACAATGAAAAAACAGACAGAGAAATTAAGGAAACAATACCATTCACCATTGCAACAAAAAGAATAAAATACTTAGGAGTATATCTACCTAAAGAAACAAAGGACCTATACATAGAAAACTATAAAACACTGATGAAAGAAATCAAAGAGGACACAAACAGATGGAGAAACATACCGTGTTCATGGATTGGAAGAATTAATATTGTCAAAATGGCTATTCTACCCAAAGCAGTCTATAGATTCAATGCAATCCCTATCAAGCTACCAACGGTATTTTTCACAGAACTAGACCAAAGAATTTCACAATTTGTATGGAAATACAAAAAACCTCGAATAGCCAAAGTAATCTTGAGAAAGAAGAATGGAACTGGAGGAATCAACCTGCCTGACTTCAGACTCTACTACAAAGCCACAGTCATCAAGACAGTATGGTACTGGCACAAAGACAGAAATATAGATCAATGGAACAGAATAGAAAGCCCAGAGATAAATCCACGAACCTATGGATACCTTATCTTTGACAAAGGAGGCAAGGATATACAATGGAAAAAAGACAACCTCTTTAACAAGTGGTGCTGGGAAAACTGGTCAACCACTTGTAAAAGAATGAAACTAGAACACTTTCTAACACCATACACAAAAATAAACTCAAAATGGATTAAAGATCTAAATGTAAGACCAGAAACTATAAAACTCCTAGAGGAGAACATAGGCAAAACACTCTCCGACATAAATCAAAGCAAGATCCTCTATGACCCACCTCCCAGAATATTGGAAATAAAAGCAAAACTAAACAAATGGGACCTAATGAAACTTAAAAGCTTTTGCACTACAAAGGAAACTATAAGTAAGATGAAAAGACAGCCCTCAGATTGGGAGAAAATAATAGCAAATGAAGAAACAGACAAAGGACTAATCTCAAAAATATACAAGCAACTCCTGCAGCTCAATTCCAGAAAAATAAATGACCCAATCAAAAAATGGGCCAAAGAACTAAACAGACATTTCTCCAAGGAAGACATACAGATGGCTAACAAACATATGAAAAGATGCTCAACATCACTCATTATTAGAGAAATGCAAATCAAAACCACAATGAGGTACCATTACACGCCAGTCAGGATGGCTGCTATCCAAAAGTCTACAAGCAATAAATGCTGGAGAGGGTGTGGAGAAAAGGGAACCCTCTTACACTGTTGGTGGGAATGCAAACTAGTACAGCCGCTATGGAAAACAGTGTGGAGATTTCTTAAAAAACTGGACATAGAACTGCCATATGACCCAGCAATCCCACTTCTGGGCATACACACTGAGGAAACCAGATCTGAAAGAGACACGTGCACCCCAATGTTCATTGCAGCACTGTTTATAATAGCCAGGACATGGAAGCAACCTAGATGCCCATCAGCAGATGAATGGATAAGGAAGCTGTGGTACATATATACCATGGAATATTACTCAGCCATTAAAAAGAATTCATTTGAACCAGTCCTAATGAGATGGATGAAGCTGGAGCCCCTTATACAGAGTGAAGTAAGCCAGAAAGATAAAGAACATTACAGCATACTGACACATGTATATGGAATTTAGAAAGGTGATAACGATAACCCTATATGCAGAACAGAAAAAGAGACACAGAAATACAGAACAGACTTTTGAACTTTGAGGGAGAATGTGAGGGTGGGATATTTCAAAAGAACAGCATGTATACTATCTATGGTGAAACAGATCACCAGCCCAGGTGGGATGCACGAGACAAGTGCTCCGGCCTGGTGCACTGGGAAGACCCAGAGGAATCGGGTGGAGAGGGAGGTTGGAGGGGGGATCGGGATTGGGAATACATGTAAATCCATGGCTGATTCATATCAATGTATGACAAAACCCACTGGAAAAAAAAATAATAATAATAAAAATTAAAAAAAATAATAAAAAAAAAAAAGAAAATGGATAGGAGTCCCAGGATCCCTGTGGCACGTGGAAAGGGACCCTGGATCTCCCACCTCACATGTAGACGCCTCCCAATTGCCATGCCAAGACTCGAGGAGAATCCCGAGGTGTCCCTCGCACCTAGGCATGGGTCCAGACGTCGCTGAACAAACACGTGTCTGGAAGGGCCCTCCCCGTCGTAACTCGAGAATATACCCCAGGTTCCGGCCGCAACTCGAGAAAAACCATGAGATTTCCCCCTCGCCGCGAGATGAGGCCCGATTCCCCTGCACTGCGTGCAGAGCAATTCCGTGTTCCCCATCAAACTTGATAGGAGCCTTGATTTCCTTGATGGCACTCCAGAGAAAACCCAAGATCACTGTCTCAAGTCTAGAGGGATCCTGAGGTCACTGGAACAACACGAAAGGGCTCCGGGGACCCGAAATCAACTCGAGATGAGAGCTTATTCCCTGGCTTCGACTCAAGAGGAATACCAAGTTTCCACAAGCACCTCAAGAGGAGGCTTCTCTCAGCTACAGGTATGTGAGAGGGACTCTGAGATTGTGGCCTCAAGTGGAAAGGACACCGAGATGCTGTGACTCGAAGTAAGGCCGGATATCCCTGCAGTGAATTGAATGCAGGCTCGTCTTGCATCTCCCAAGACGAAGGGATGTCTGAATCCCCTGTGGAGACCTCAGAGAATGTCCTAGTCCTCTGCCTCAACGCGACAGGAGGCCTCACATGCTTTGAAAACTCGAGATGTCTGCGGAGATCAATGCTTCCAAAGGAGACGATGCCTGACTCCTCTTGAAAATGGATAGGAGTCCCAGGATCCCTGTGGCACGTGGAAAGGGACCCTGGGTCTCCCGCCTCACATGGAGACGTGTCCCAATTGCCATGCAAAGAATCGAGGAGTATCCCGAGGTGTCCCTCGCACCTAGGGAGAAGTCCTGACGTCGCTGAACAAACACGTGTCTGGAAGGGCCCTCCCCGTCGTAACTCGAGAATATACCCCAGGTTTCGTCCTCAACTTGAGAAAAACCATGAGACATCCCTCTTGCCGTGAGATGAGGCCCGATTCCCCTGCACTGTGTGCAGAGCAATTCCGTGTTCCACATCAAACTTGAAAGGAGCCTTGATTTCCTTGATGGCACTCCAGAGAAAACCCAAGATCACTGTCTCAAGTCTAGAGGGATCCTGAGGTCACTGGAGCAACACGAAAGGGCTCCGTGGACCCCAAATCAACTCGAGATGAGAGCTTAGTCCCTGGCTTCGACTCAAGAGGAATACCAACTTTCCACAAGCACCTCAAGAGGAGGCTTCTCTCAGCTACAGGTATGTGAGAGGGACCCTGAGTTTGTGGCCTCAAGTGGAATGGACACCGAGATGCTCTGACTCGAAGTAAGGCCGGATATCCCTGCAGTGAATTGAATGCAGGCTCGTCTTGCATCTCCCAAGACGAAGGGATGTCTGAATCCCGTGTGGAGACCGCAGAGAAAGACCGAGTTCTCCGCCTCATCGCGACCGGAGGCCTCACATCCTTTGAAAACTCGAGAGGTCCGCGGAGATCAATGGTTCCAAAGGAGACGATGCCTGACTCCTCTTGAAAATGGAAAGGAGTCCCAGGATCCCCGTGGCACGTGGAAAGGGACCTTGGGTCTCCGGCCTCACGTGGAGACGCGTCCCAATTGCCATGCCAAGACTCGAGGAGAATCCCGAGGTATCCCTCGCACCTAGGCAGGAGTCCTGACGTCGCTGAACAAACACGTGTCTGGAAGGGCCCTCCCCGTCGTAACTCGAGAATATACCCCAGGTTCCGGCCGCAACTCGTGAAAAACCATGAGACTTCCCCCTCGCCGCGAGATGAGGCCCGATTCCCCTGCACTGCGTGCAGAGTAATTCCGTGTTCCACATCAAACTTGAAAGGAGCCTTGATATCCTTGAAGGCACTCCAGAGAAAACCCAAGATCACTGTCTCAAGCCTAGAGGGATCCTGAGGGCACCGGAAGAACACGAAAGGGCTCCGTGGACCCCAAATCAACGCGAGATGAGAGCTTAGTCCCTGGCTTCGACTCAAGAGGAATACCAACTTTCCACAAGCACCTCAAGAGGAGGCTTCTCTCAGCTACAGGTATGTCAGAGGGACCCTGAGTTTGTGTCCTCAAGTGGAATGGACACCGAGATGCTCTGACTCGAAGTAAGGCCGGATATCCCAGCAGTGAATTGAATGCAGGCTCGTCTTGCATCTCCCAAGACGAAGGGATGTCTGAATCCCCTGTGCAGAACACAGAGAAAGACCTAGTCCTCCGCCTCATCGCGACCGGAGGTCTCACATCCTTTGAAAACTCGAAAGGTCCGCGGAGATCAATACTTCCAAAGGAGAAGTTGCTGAATCTCTTGAAATTGGATAGGAGTCCGAGGATCCCTGTGGCAAGTGGAAAGGGAGCCGTGGTCTCCTGCCTCACGTGGAGACGGGTCCCAATTGCCATGCCAGGAGTGAAGGAGAATCCCGAGTTGTCCCCTGCACCGAGGGAAGAGTCCTGACGTCGCTGAACAAACACGTGTCTGGAAGGGCCCTCCCCGTCGTAACTCGAGAATATACGCCAGGTTCTGGCCGCAACTCGAGAAAAACCATGAGACTACCCCTCGCCGCGAAATGAGGCCCGATTCCCCTGCACTGCGTGCAGAGCAATTCCAGTTCCACATCAAACATGAAAGGAGCCTTGATTTCCTTGATTGTACTACAGAGTAAACCCAAGATCACTGTCTCAAGTCTAGAGGGATCCTGAGGTCACTGTAGTAACACGAAAGATGTCCGTGGACCCCAAATCAACTCGAGATGAGAACTTAATCCCTGGCTTCGAATCAAGAGGAATACCAACTTTCCACAAGCACCTCAAGAGGAGGCTTCTCTCAGCTACTGGTATGTCAGAGGGACCCTGAGTTTGTGGCCTCAAGTGGAATGGACACCGAGATGCTCTGACTCGAAGTAAGGCCGGATATCCCTGCAGTGAATTGAATGCAGGCTCGTCTTGCATCTCCCAAGACGAAGGGTTGTCTGAATCCCCTGTGGAGACCACAGAGAAAGACCTAGTCCTCCGCCTCAAGGCGACCGGAGGCCTCACATCCTTTGAAAACTCGAGAGGTCCACGGAGATCAATACTTCCCAAGGAGACGATGCCTGACTCCTCTTGAAAATGGATAGGAGTCCCAGGATCCCTGTGGCACGTGGAAAGGGACCCTGGGTCTCCCGCCTCACGTGGAGACGCCTCCCAATTGCCATGCCAAGACTCGAGGAGAATACCGAGGTGTCCCTCGCACCTAGGCAGGAGTCCTGACGTCGCTGAACAAACACGTGTTTCGAAGGGCCCTCCCCGTCGTAACTCGAGAATATACCCCAGGTTCCGGCCGCAACTCGAGAAAAACCATGAGATTTCCCCCTCGCTGCGAGTTGAGGCCCGATTCCCCTGCACTGCGTGCAGAGCAATTCCGTGTTCCACATCAAACTTGAAAGGAGCCTTGATTTCCTTGATGGCACTCCAGAGAAAACCCAAGATCACTGTCTCAGGTCTAGAGGGATCCTGAGGTCACTGGAGCAACACGAAAGGGCTCCGTGGACCCCAAATCAACTCGAGATGAGAGCTTAGTCCCTGGCTTAGACTCAAGAGGAATATCAACTTTCCACAAGCACCTCAAGAGGAGGCTTCTCTCAGCTACAGGTATGTGAGAGGGACCCTGAGTTTCTGGCCTCAAGTGCAATGGACACCGAGATGCTCTGACTCGAAGTAAGGCCGGATATCCCTGCAGTGAATTGAATGCAGGCTCGTCTTGCATCTCCCAAGACCAAGGGATGTCTGAATCCCCTGTGGAGACCACAGAGAAAGACCGAGTCCTCCGCCTCATCGAGACCGGAGGCATCACATCATTTGAAAACTCGAGAGGTCTGCGGAGATCAATGCTTCCAAAGGAGACGATGCCTGACTCTTCTTGAAAATGGATAGGAGTCCCAGGATCCCTGTGGCACGTGGAAAGGGACCCTGTGTCTCCCACCTCACGTTTAGACGCATCCCAATTGCCATGCCAAGACTCGAGGAGAATCCCGAGGTGTCCCTCGCACCTAGGCAGGAGTCCTGACGTCGCTGAACAAACACGTGTCTGGAAGGGCCCTCCCCGTCGTAACTCGAGAATATCCCCCAGGTTCCGGCCGCAACTCGAGAATAACCATGAGACTTCCCCCTCCCCGCGAGATGAGGCCCGATTCCCCTGCACGGCGTGCAGACCAATTCCGTGTTCCACATCAAACGTGAAAGGAGCCTTGATTTCCTTAATGGCACTCCATAGAAAACCCAAGATCACTGTCTCAAGTCTAGAGGGATCCTGAGGTCACTGTAGCAGCACGAAAGGGCTCCGTGGACCCCAAATCAACTCGAGATGAGAGCTTAGTCCCTGGCTTCGACTCAAGAGGAATACCAACTTTCCACAAGCACCTCAAGAGGAGGCTTCTCTCAGCTAATGGTATGTCAGAGGGACCCTGAGTTTGTGGACTCAAGTGGAATGGACACCGAGATGCTCTGACTCGAAGTAAGGCCGGATATCCCTGCAGTGAATTGAATGCAGGCTCGTCTTGCATCTCCCAAGACGAAGGGATGTCTGAATCCGCTGTGGAGATCACAGAGAAAGACCAAGTCCTCCGCCTCATCGCGACCGGAGGCCTCACATCCTTTGAAAACACGAGACGTCCGCGGAGATCAATGTTTCCAAAGGAGACGATGCCTGACTCCTCTTGAAAATGGATAGGAGTCCCAGGATCCCTGTGGCACCTGGAGAGGGACACTGGGTCTCCTGCCTCACTTGGAGACGCGTCCAAATTGCCATGCCAAGACTCGAGGAGAATCCCGAGGTGTCCCTCGCACCTAGGCAGGAGTCCTGACGTTGCTGAACAAACCTGTGTCTGGAAGGGCCCTCTCCGTCGTTACTCGAGAATATACCCCAGGTTCCGGCCGCAACTCGAGAAAAACCATGAGACTTCCCCCTCGCCGCTGGATGAGGCCCGATTCCCCTGCACCTCGTGCAGACCAATTCCGTGTTCCACATCAAACGTGAAAGGAGCCTTGATTTCCTTAATGGCACTCCAGAGAAAACCCAAGATCACTGTCTCAAGTCTAGAGGGATCCTGAGGTCACTGTAGCAACACGAAAGGGCTCCGTGGACCCCAAATCAACTCGAGATGAGAGCTTAGTCCCTGGCTTAGACTCAAGAGGAATACCAACTTTCCACAAGCACCTCAGGAGGAGGCTTCTGTCAGCTACAGGTATGTGAGAGGAACCCTGAGTTTGTGGCCTCAAGTGCAATGGACACCGAGATGCTCTGACTCGAATTAAGGCCGGATATCCCTGCAGTGAATTGAAAGCAGGCTCGTCTTGCATCTCCCAAGACGAAGGGATGTCTGAATCCCCTGTGGAGACCACAGAGAAAGACCTAGTCCTCCGCCTAAACGTGACCGGAGGCCTCACATCCTTTGAAAACTCGAGAATTCTGCGGAGATCAATGCTTCCAAAGGAGACGATGCCTGACTCCTCTTGAAAATGGATAGGAGTCCCAGGATACCGTGGCAGGGGGAAAGGGACCCTGGGTCTCCCGCCTCACGTGGAGACGCGTCCCAATTGCCATGCCAAGACTCGAGGAGAATCCCGAGGTGTCCCTCGCACCTAGGCAGGAGTCCTCACGTCGCTGAACAAACCTGTGTCTGGAAGGGCCCTCCCCGTCGTAACTCGAGAATATACCCCAGGTTCCGGCCGCAACTCGAGAAAAACCATGAGACTTCCCCATCCCCGCGAGATGAGGCCCGATTCGCCTGCACTGCGTGCAGACCAATTCCGTGTTCCACATCAAACGTGAAAGGAGCCTTGATTTCCTTAATTGCACTCCAGAGAAAACCCAAGATCACTGTTTCAAGTCTAGAGGGATCCTGAGGTCACTGTAGCAACACGAAAGGGCTCCGTGGACCCCAAATCAACTCGAGATGAGAGCTTAGTCCCTGGCTTCGACTCAAGAGGAATACCAACTTTCCACAAGCATCTCAAGAGGAGGCTTCTCTCAGCTACAGGTATGTGAGAGAGACCCTGACTTAGTGGTCTCAAGTGGAATGGACACCGAGATGCTCTGACGCGAAGTAAGGCCGGATATCCCTGCAGTGAATTGAATGCAGGCTCGTCTTGCATCTCCGAAGACGAAGGGATGTCTGAATCCCCTGTGGAGACCACAGAGAAAGACCTAGTCCTCTGCCTCAACGTGACCGGAGGCCTCACATCCTTTGAAAACTCGAGAGGTCCGCGGAGATCAATGCTTCCAAAGGAGACGATGCCTGACTCCTCTTGAAAATGGATAGAGTCCCAGGATCACTGTGGCACGTGGAAAGGGACACTGGGGCTCCCGCCTCACGTGGAGACGCGTCCCAATTGCCATGCCAAGACTCGAGGATAATCCCGAGGTGTCCCTCGCACCTAGGCAGGAGTCCTGACGTCGCTGAACAAACAGGTGTCTGGAAGGGCCCTCCCCGTCATAACTCGAGAATATACCCCAGGTTCCGGCCGCAACTCGAGAAAAACCATGAAACTTCCCCCTCGCTGCTGGATCAGGCCCGATTCCCCTGCACTGCGTGCAGAGCAATTCCGTGTTCCACATCAAACGTGAAAGGAGCCTTGATTTCCTTGATGTCACTCCAGAGAAAACCCAAGATCACTGTCTCAAGTCTAGAGGGATCCTGAGGTCACTGGAGCAACACGAAAGGGCTCCGTGGACCCCAAATCAACTCGAGATGAGAGCGTAGTCCCTGGCTTCGACTCAAGGGGAATACCAACTTTCCACAAGCACCTCAAGAGGAGGCTTCTCTCAGCTACAGGTATGTGAGAGGGACCCTGAGTTTGTGGCCTCAAGTGGAATGGACACTGAGATGCTCTGACTCGAAGTAAGGCCGGATATCCCTGCAGTGAATTGAATGCAGGCTCGTCTTGCATCTCGCAAGACGAAGGGATGTCTGAATCCCCTGTGGAGACCACAGAGAAAGACCTAATTTTCCGCCTCATCGCGACCAGAGGCCTCACATCCTTTGAAAATTCGAGAGGTCCGCGGAGATCAATGCTTCCAAAGGAGACGATGCCTGACTCCTCTTGAAAATGGATAGGAGTCCCAGCATCCCTGTGGCACGTGGAAAGGGACCCTGGGTCTCCCGCCTCAGGTGGAGACGCGTCCCCATTGCCATGCCAAGTCTCGAGGAGAATCCCGAGGTGTCCCTCGCACCTAGGCAGGAGTCCTGACGTCGCTGAACAAACATGTGTCTGGAAGGGCCCTCCCCGTCGTAACTCGAGAATATACCCCAGGTTGCGGCCGCAACACGAGAAAAACCATGAGACTTCCCCATCGCCGCGAGATGAGGCCTGATT
Organism: Dama dama; assembly: GCF_033118175.1. Classification (NCBI taxonomy): domain Eukaryota; kingdom Metazoa; phylum Chordata; class Mammalia; order Artiodactyla; family Cervidae; genus Dama; species Dama dama. The sequence goes on along the minus strand of NC_083697.1, from coordinate 3,187,345 downwards.
CCCCTGCCCTGCGTGCAGAGTAATTCCGTATTCCACATCAAAAATGAAAGGAGCCTTGATTTCCTTGATGGCACTCCAGAGAAAACCCAAGATCACTGTCTCAAGTCTAGAGGGATCCTGAGGTCACTGGAGCAACACGAAAGGGCTCCGTGGACCCCAAATCAACTCGAGATGATATCTTAGTCCCTGCCTTCAAATCGAGAGGAATACCAACTTTCCACAAGCACCTCAAGAGGAGGCTACTCTCAGCTAATGGTATGTGAGAGGGACCCTGAGTTTGTGGCCTCAAGTGGAATGGACACCGAGATGCTCTGACTCGAAGTAAGGCCGGATATCCCTGCAGCGAATTGAATGCAGGCTCGTCTTGCATCTCCCAAGACGAAGGGATGTCTGAATCCCCTGTGGAGACCACAGAGAAAGACCTAGTCCTCCGCCTCATCGTGACCGGAGGCCTCACATCCTTTGAAAACTCGAGAAGTCTGCGGAGATCAATACTTCCGAAGGAGACTATGCCTGACGCCTCTTCAAAATGGATAGGAGTCCCAGGATCCCTGTGGCACGTGGAAAGTGACACTGGGTCTCCCGCCTCATGTGGAGACGCCTCCCAATTGCCATGCCAAGACTTGAGGAGAATCCCGAGGTGTCCCTCGCACCTAGGCAGGAGTCCTGACGTCGCTGAACAAACACGTGTCTTGAAGGGCCCTCCCCGTCGTAACTCGAGAATATACCCCAGGTTCCGGCCGCAACTCGAGAAAAACCATGAGACTTCCCCCTCGCCGCGAGATGATGCCCGATTCCCCTGCAATGCGTGCAGAGCAATTCCGTGTTCCACATCAAACGTGATAGGAGCCTTGATTTCCTTAATGGCACTCCATAGAAAACCCAAATCACTGGCTCAAGTCTAGAGGCATCCTGAGGTCACTGGAGCAACACGATAGGGCTCCGTGGACCCCAAATCAACTCGAGATGAGAGCTAAGTATCTGGCTTCGACTCAAGAGGAATACCAACTTTCCACAAGCACCTCAAGAGGAGGCTTCTCTCAGCTACAGGTATGTGAGAGGGACCCTGAGTTTGTGGCCTCAAGTGGAATGGACACCGAGATGCTCTGACTCGAAGTAAGGCCGGATATCCCTGCAGCGAATTGAATGCAGGCTCGTCTTGCATCTCCCAAGACGAAGGGATGTCTGAATCCCCTGTGGAGACGACAGAGAAAGACCTAATCCTCTGCCTCATCGCGACCGGACGCCTCACATCCTTTGAAAATTCGAGAGGTATGCGGAGATCAATGCTTCCAAAGGAGACGATGCCTGACTCCTCTTGAAAATGGATAGGAGTCCCAGGATCCCTGTGGCACGTGGAAAGGGACCCTGGGTCTCCCGCCTCACGTGGAGACGCGTCCCAATTGCCATGCCAAGACTCGAGGAGAATCCCGAGGTGTCCCTCGCACCTAGGCAGGAGTCCTGACGTCGCTGAACAAACACGTGTCTGGAAGGGCCCTCCCCGTCGTAACTCGAGAATATACCCCAGGATCCGGCCGCAACTCGAGAAAAACCATGAGACTTCCCCATCGCCGCGAGAAGAGGCCCGATTCCCCTGCCCTGCGTGCAGAGCAATTCCGTATTCCACATCAAAAATGAAAGGAGCCTTGATTTCCTTAATGGCACTCCAGAGAAAACCCAAGATCACTGTCTCAAGTCTAGAGGGATCCTGAGGTCATTGGAGCAACACGAAAGGGCTCCGTGGACCCCAAATCAACTCGAGATGAGAGCTTATTCCCTGGCTTCAAATCGAGAGGAATACCAACTTTCCACAAGCACCTCAAGAGGAGGCTACTCTCAGCTAATGGTATGTGAGAGGGACCCTGAGTTTGTCGCCTCAAGTGGAGTGGACACCGAGATGCTCTAACTCGAAGTAAGGCCAGATATCCCTGCAGTGATTTGAATGCAGGCTCGTCTTCCATCTCCCAAGACGAAGGGTTGTCTGAATCCCCTGTGGAGACCACAGAGAAAGACCTAGTCCTCCACCTCATCGAGACGGGAGGCATCACATCCTTTGAAAACTCGAGAGGTCTGCGGAGATCAATACTTCCGAAGGAGACGATGCCTGACGCCTCTTGAAAATGTATAGGAGTCCCAGAATCCCTGTGGCACGTGGAAAGGGACCCTGGTTCTCCCACCTCACGTGGAGAAGCGTCCTAATTGCCATGCCAAGACTCGAGGAGAATCCCGAGGCGTCCCTCGCACCTAGGCAAGAGTCCTCACGTCGATGAACAAACACGTGTCTTGAAGGGCCCTCCCCGTCGTAACTCGAGAATATACCCCAGGTTCCGGCCGCAACTCGAGAAAAACCATGAGACTTCCCCCTCGCCGCGAGATGAGGCCCGATTCCCCTGCAATGCGTGCAGAGCAATTCCGTGTTCCACATCAAACGTGATAGGAGCCTTGATTTCCTTGATGGCACTCCAGAGAAAACCCAAATCACTGGCTCAAGTCTAGAGGGATCCTGAGGTCACTATAGCAACACGAAAGGGCTCCGTGGACCCCAAATCAACTCGAGATGAGAGCTTAGTCCCTGGCTTCTACTCAAGAGGAATACCAACTTTCCACAAGCACCTCAAGAGGAGGCTTCTCTCAGCTACATGTATGTGAGAGGGACCCTGAGTTTGTGGCCTCAAGTGGAATGGACACCGAGATGCTCTGACTCGAAGTAAGGCCGGATATCCCTGCAGCAAATTGAATGCAGGCTCGTCTTGCATCTCCCAAGACGAAGGGATGTCTGAATCCCCTGTGGAGACCACAGAGAAAGACCTAATTTTCCGCCTCATCGCGACCGGTGGCCTCACATCCTTTGAAAATTCGAGAGGTCCGCGGAGATCAATGCTTCCAAAGGAGACGATGTCTGACTCCTCTTGAAAATGGATAGGAGTCCCAGGATCCCTGTGGCACGTGGAAAGGGACCCTGGGTCTCCCGCCTCACGTGGAGACGCGTCCCAATTGCCATGCCAAGACTCGAGGAGAATCCTGAGGTGTCCCTCGCACCTAGGCAGGAGTCCTGACATCGCTGAACAAACACGTGTCTGGAAGCGCCCTCCCCGTCGTAACTCGAGAATATACCCCAGGTTCCGGCCACAACTCGAGAAAAACCATGAGACTTCCCCCTCGCCGCGAGATGAGGCCCTATTCCCATGCACTGCGTGCAGAGCAATTCCGTGTTCCACATCATACGTGAAAGGAGCCTTGATTTCCTTGATGGCACTCCAGAGAAAACCCAAGATCACTGTCTCAAGTCTAGAGGGATCCTGAGGTCACCGGAGCAACACGAAAGGGCTCCGTGGACCCCAAATCAACTCGAGATGAGAGATTAGTCCCTGGCTTCAACTCAAGAGGAATACGAACTTTCCACAAGCCCCTCAAGAGGAGGCTTCTCTCAGCTACAGGTATGTGAGAGGGACCCTGAGTTTGTGGCATCAAGTGGAATGGACACCGAGATGCTCTGACTCGAAATAAGGCCGGATATCCCTGCAGTGAATTGAAAGCAGGCTCATCTTGCATCTCCCAAGACGAAGGGATGTCTGAATCCGCTGTGCAGAACACAGAGAAAGAACTAGTCCTCCGCCTCAACGCGACCGGAGGCCTCACATCCTTTGAAAACTCGAGAGGTCTGCAGAGATCAATGCTTCCAAAGGAGACGATGCCTGACTCCTCTTGAAAATGGATAGGAGTCCCAGGATCACTGTGGCAAGTGGAAAGGGACCCTGGGTCTCCCGCCTCACGTGGAGACGCCTCCCAATTGCCATGCCAAGGCTCGAAGAGAATCCCGAGGTGTCCCTCGCACCTAGGCAGGGTCCTGACGTCGCTGAAAAAACACGTGTCTGGAAGGGCCCTCCCCGTCGTAACTCGAGAATATACCCAAGGTTCCGGCCGCAACTCGAGAAAAACCATGAGATTTCCCCCTCGCCGCGAGTTGAGGCCCGATTCCCCTGCACTGCATGCAGAGCAATTCCGTGTTCCACATCAAACGTGAAAGGAGCCTTGATTTCCTTGATGGCTCTCCAGAGAAAACCCAAGATCACTGTCTCAAGTCTAGAGGGATCCTGAGGTCACTGGAACAACACGAAAGGGCTCCGTGGACCCCAAATCAACTCGAGATGAGAGCTTAGTCCCTGGATTAAAATCGAGAGGAATACCAACTATCCACAAGCACCTCAAGAGGAGGCTACTCTCAGCTAATGGTATGTGAGAGGGACCCTGTGTTTGTGGCCTCAAGTGGAATGGACACCGAGATGCTCTGACTCGAAGTAAGGCCGGATATCCCTGCAGTGAATTGAATGCAGGCTCGTCTTGCATCTCCCAAGACGAAGGGATGTCTGAATCCCCTGTGGAGACGACAGAGAAAGACCTAGTCCTCTGCCTCATCGCGACCGGAGGCCACACATCCTTTGAAAATTCGAGAGGTCCGCGGAGATCAATGCTTCCAAAGGAGACGATGTCTGACTCCTCTTGAAAATGGATAGGAGTCCCAGGATCCCTGTGGCACGTGGAAAGGGACCCTGGGTCTCCCGCCTCACGTGGAGACGCGTCCCAATTGCCATGCCAAGACTCGAGGAGAATCCTGAGGTGTCCCTCGCACCTAAGCAGGAGTCCTGACGTCGCTGAACAAACACGTGTCTGGAAGGGCCCTCCCCGTCGTAACTCGAGAATATACCCCAGGTTCCGGCCGCAACTCGAGAAAAACCATGAGACTTCCCCATCGCCGCGAGATGAGGCCCGATTCCCCTGCACTGCGTGCAGAGCAATTCCGTATTCCACATCAAAAACGAAAGGAGCCTTGATTTCCTTAATGGCACTCCAGAGAAAACCCAAGATCACTGTCTCAAGTCTAGAGGGATCCTGAGGTCACTGGAGCAACACGAAAGGGCTCCGTGGACCCCAAATCAACTCGAGATGAGAGCTTATTCCCTGGCTTCAAATCGAGAGGAATACCAACTTTCCACAAGCACCTCAAGAGGAGGCTACTCTCAGCTAATGGTATGTGAGAGGGACCCTGAGTTTGTCGCCTCAAGTGGAATGGACACCGAGATGCTCTAACTCGAAGTAAGGCCAGATATCCCTGCAGTGATTTGAATGCAGGCTCGTCTTCCATCTCCCAAGACGAAGGGTTGTCTGAATCCCCTGTGGAGACCACAGAGAAAGACCTAGTCCTCCACCTCATCGAGACGGGAGGCATCACATCCTTTGAAAACTCGAGAGGTCTGCGGAGATCAATACTTCCGAAGGAGACGATGCCTGACGCCTCTTGAAAATGGATAGGAGTCCCAGAATCCCTGTGGCACGTGGAAAGGGACCCTGGTTCTCCCACCTCACGTGGAGAAGCGTCCTAATTGCCATGCCAAGACTCGAGGAGAATCCCGAGGTGTCCCTCGCACCTAGGCAAGAGTCCTCACGTCGCTGAACAAACACGTGTCTTGAAGGGCCCTCCCCGTCGTAACTCGAGAATATACCCCAGGTTCCGGCCGCAACTCGAGAAAAACCATGAGACTTCCCCCTCGCCGCGAGATGAGGCCCGATTCCCCTGCAATGCGTGCAGAGCAATTCCGTGTTCCACATCAAACGTGATAGGAGCCTTGATTTCCTTGATGGCACTCCAGAGAAAACCCAAATCACTGGCTCAAGTCTAGAGGGATCCTGAGGTCACTATAGCAACACGAAAGGGCTCCGTGGACCCCAAATCAACTCGAGATGAGAGCTTAGTCCCTGGCTTCTACTCAAGAGGAATACCAACTTTCCACAAGCACCTCAAGAGGAGGCTTCTCTCAGCTACAGGTATGTGAGAGGGACCCTGAGTTTGTGGCGTCAAGTGCAATGGACACCGAGATGCTCTGACTCGAAGTAAGGCCGGATATCCCTGCAGTGAATTGAATGCAGGCTCGTCTTGCATCTCCCAAGACGAAGGGATGTCTGAATCCCCTGTGGAGACCACAGAGAAAGCCCTAGTCCTCCACCTCATCGTGACCGGAGGCCTCACATCGTTTGAAAACTCGAGAGGTCTGCGGAGATCAATGCTTCCAAAGGAGACGATGCCTGTCTCCTCTTGAAAATGGATAGGAGTCCCAGGATCCCTGTGGCACGTGGAAAGGGACACTGGGTCTCCCGCCTCACGTGGAGACGCATCCTAATTGCCATGCCAAGACTCGAGGAGAATCCCGAGGTGTCCCTCGCACCTAGGCAGGAGTCCTGACGTCGCTGAACAAACACGTGTCTGGAAGGGCCCTCCCCGTCGTAACTCGAGAATATACCCCAGGTTCCGGCCGCAACTCGAGAAAAACCATGAGACTTCCCCATCGCCGCGAGATGAGGCCCGATTCCCCTGCCCTGCGTGCAGAGCAATTCCGTATTCCACATCAAAAATGAAAGGATCCTTGATTTCCTTGATGGCACTCCAGAGAAAACCCAAGATCACTGTCTCAAGTCTAGAGGGATCCTGAGGTCACTGGAGCAAAACGAAAGGGCTCCGTGGACCCCAAATCAACTCGAGATGAGAGCTTAGTCCCTGGCTTCGACTCAAGAGGAATACCAACTTTCCACAAGCACCTCAAGTGGAGGCTTCTCTCAGCTACAGGTATGTGAGAGGGACCCTGAGTTTGTGGCCTCAAGTGGAATGGACACCGCGATGCTCTGACTCGAAGTAAGGCCGGATATCCCTGCAGTGAATTGAATGCAGGCTCGTCTTGCATCTCCCAAGACGAGGGTTGTCTGAATCCCCTGTGGAGACCACAGAGAAAGACCTAATTCTCCTCCTCCTCGCGACCGGAGGCCTCACATCCTTTGAAAACTCGAGAGGTCCGCGGAGATCAATGCTTCCAAAGGAGACGATGCCTGACTCCTCTTGAACATGGATAGGAGTCCCAGGATCCTTGTGGCACGTGGAAAGGGACACTTGGTCTCACGCCTCACGTGGAGACGCGTCCCCATTGCCATGCCAAGACTCGAGGAGAATCCCGAAGTGTCCCTCGCACCTAGGCAGGAGTCCTGATGTCGCTGAACAAACACGTGTCTGGAAGGGCCCTCCCCGTCGTAACTTGAGAATATACCCCAGGTTCCGGCCGCAACTCGAGAAAAACCATGAGACTTCCCCCTCGTCGCGACATGAGGCCCGATTCCCCTGCACTGCGTGCAGAGACATTCCGTGTTCCACTTCAAACGTGAAAGGAGACTTGATTTCCTTGATGGCACTCAGAGAAAACCCAAAATCACTGTCTCAAGTCTAGAGGGATCCTGAGGTCATTGGAGCAACACGAAAAGGCTCCGTGCACCCCAAATCAACTCGAGATGAGAGCTTAGTCCCTGGCTTCGAGTCAAGAGGAATACCAACTTTCCACAAGCACCTCAAGAGGAGGCTTCTCTCAGCTACAGGTATGTGTGAGGGACCCTGAGTTGCTGGCCTCAAGTGGAATGGACACCGAGATGGTCTGACTCGAAGTAAGGCCGGATATCCCTGCAGTGAATTGAATGCAGGCTCGTCTTGCATCTCCCAAGACGAAGGGATGTTTGAATCCCCTGTGGAGACCACAGAGAAAGACCTAATTCTCCGCCTCATCGCGACCGGAGGCCTCACATCCTTTGAAAATTCGAGAGGTCCACGGAGATCAATGCTTCCAAAGGAGACGATGCCTGACTCCTCTTGAAAATGGATAGGAGTCCCAGGATCCCTGTGGCACGTGGAAAGGGACACTTGGTCTCACGCCTCACGTGGAGACGCGTCCCCATTGCCATGCGAAGACTCGAGGAGAATCCCGAGGTGTCCCTCGCACCTAGGAAGGAGTCCTGACGACGCTGAACAAACACGTGTCTGGAAGGGCCCTCCCCGTCGTAACTCGAGAATATAACCCAGGTTCCGGCCGCAACTCGAGAAAAACCATGAGACTTCCCCCTCGCCGCAAGATGAGACCCAATTCCCCTGCACTGCGTGCAGAGCAATTCCGTGTTCCACATCAAACGTGATAGGAGCCTTGATTTCCTTGATGGCACTCCAGAGAAAACCCAAATCACTGGCTCAAGTCTAGAGGGATCCTGAGGTCACTATAGCAACACGAAAGGGCTCCGTGGACCCCAAATCAACTCGAGATGAGAGCTTAGTCCCTGGCTTCTACTCAAGAGGAATACCAACTTTCCACAAGCACCTCAAGAGGAGGCTTCTCTCAGCTACATGTATGTGAGAGGGACCCTGAGTTTGTGGCCTCAAGTGGAATGGACACCGAGATGCTCTGACTCGAAGTAAGGCCGGATATCCCTGCAGCAAATTGAATGCAGGCTCGTCTTGCATCTCCCAAGACTAAGGGATGTCTGAATCCCCTGTGGAGACCACAGAGAAAGACCTAATTTTCCGCCTCATCGCGACCGGTGGCCTCACATCCTTTGAAAATTCGAGAGGTCCGCGGAGATCAATGCTTCCAAAGGAGACGATGTCTGACTCCTCTTGAAAATGGATAGGAGTCCCAGGATCCCTGTGGCACGTGGAAAGGGACCCTGGGTCTCCCGCCTCACGTGGAGACGCGTCCCAATTGCCATGCCAAGACTCGAGGAGAATCCTGAGGTGTCTCTCGCACCTAGGCAGGAGTCCTGACATCGCTGAACAAACACGTGTCTGGAAGCGCCCTCCCCGTCGTAACTCGAGAATATACCCCAGGTTCCGGCCACAACTCGAGAAAAACCATGAGACTTCCCCCTCGCCGCGAGATGAGGCCCTATTCCCATGCACTGCGTGCAGAGCAATTCCGTGTTCCACATCATACGTGAAAGGAGCCTTGATTTCCTTGATGGCACTCCAGAGAAAACCCAAGATCACTGTCTCAAGTCTAGAGGGATCCTGAGGTCACCGGAGCAACACGAAAGGGCTCCGTGGACCCCAAATCAACTCGAGATGAGAGATTAGTCCCTGGCTTCAACTCAAGAGGAATACGAACTTTCCACAAGCCCCTCAAGAGGAGGCTTCTCTCAGCTACAGGTATGTGAGAGGGACCCTGAGTTTGTGGCCTCAAGTGGAATGGACACCGAGATGCTCTGACTCGAAATAAGGCCGGATATCCCTGCAGTGAATTGAAAGCAGGCTCATCTTGCATCTCCCAAGACGAAGGGATGTCTGAATCCGCTGTGCAGAACACAGAGAAAGAACTAGTCCTCCGCCTCAACGCGACCGGAGGCCTCACATCCTTTGAAAACTCGAGAGGTCTGCAGAGATCAATGCTTCCAAAGGAGACGATGCCTGACTCCTCTTGAAAATGGATAGGAGTCCCAGGATCACTGTGGCAAGTGGAAAGGGACCCTGGGTCTCCCGCCTCACGTGGAGACGCCTCCCAATTGCCATGCCAAGGCTCGAAGAGAATCCCGAGGTGTCCCTCGCACCTAGGCAGGGTCCTGACGTCGCTGAAAAAACACGTGTCTGGAAGGGCCCTCCCCGTCGTAACTCGAGAATATACCCAAGGTTCCGGCCGCAACTCGAGAAAAACCATGAGATTTCCCCCTCGCCGCGAGTTGAGGCCCGATTCCCCTGCACTGCATGCAGAGCAATTCCGTGTTCCACATCAAACGTGAAAGGAGCCTTGATTTCCTTGATGGCTCTCCAGAGAAAACCCAAGATCACTGTCTCAAGTCTAGAGGGATCCTGAGGTCACTGGAACAACACGAAAGGGCTCCGTGGACCCCAAATCAACTCGAGATGAGAGCTTAGTCCCTGGATTAAAATCGAGAGAAATACCAACTATCCACAAGCACCTCAAGAGGAGGCTACTCTCAGCTAATGGTATGTGAGAGGGACCCTGTGTTTGTGGCCTCAAGTGGAATGGACACCGAGATGCTCTGACTCGAAGTAAGGCCGGATATCCCTGCAGTGAATTGAATGCAGGCTCGTCTTGCATCTCCCAAGACGAAGGGATGTCTGAATCCCCTGTGGAGACGACAGAGAAAGACCTAGTCCTCTGCCTCATCGCGACCGGAGGCCACACATCCTTTGAAAATTCGAGAGGTCCGCGGAGATCAATGCTTCCAAAGGAGACGATGTCTGACTCCTCTTGAAAATGGATAGGAGTCCCAGGATCCCTGTGGCACGTGGAAAGGGACCCTGGGTCTCCCGCCTCACGTGGAGACGCGTCCCAATTGCCATGCCAAGACTCGAGGAGAATCCTGAGGTGTCCCTCGCACCTAAGCAGGAGTCCTGACGTCGCTGAACAAACACGTGTCTGGAAGGGCCCTCCCCGTCGTAACTCGAGAATATACCACAGGTTCCGGCCGCAACTCGAGAAAAACTATGAGACTTCCCCATCGCCGCGAGATGAGGCCCGATTCCCCTGCCCTGCGTGCAGAGCAATTCCGTATTCCACATCAAAAATGAAAGGAGCCTTGATTTCCTTAATGGCACTCCAGAGAAAACCCAAGATCACTGTCTCAAGTCTAGAGGGATCCTGAGGTCACTGGAGCAACACGAAAGGGCTCCGTGGACCCCAAATCAACTCGAGATGAGAGCTTATTCCCTGGCTTCAAATCGAGAGGAATACCAACTTTCCACAAGCACCTCAAGAGGAGGCTACTCTCAGCTAATGGTATGTGAGAGGGACCCTGAGTTTGTCGCCTCAAGTGGAATGGACACCGAGATGCTCTAACTCGAAGTAAGGCCAGATATCCCTGCAGTGATTTGAATGCAGGCTCGTCTTCCATCTCCCAAGACGAAGGGTTGTCTGAATCCCCTGTGGAGACCACAGAGAAATACCTAGTCCTCCACCTCATCGAGACGGGAGGAATCACATCCTTTGAAAACTCGAGAGGTCTGCGGAGATCAATACTTCCGAAGGAGACGATGCCTGACGCCCCTTGAAAATGGATAGGAGTCCCAGAATCCCTGTGGCACGTGGAAAGGGACCCTGGTTCTCCCACCTCACGTGGAGACGCGTCCTAATTGCCATGCTAAGACTCGAGGAGAATCCCGAAATGTCCCTCGCACCTAGGCAAGAGTCCTCACGTCGCTGAACAAACACGTGTCTGGAAGGGCCCTCCCCGTCGTAACTTGAGAATATACCCCAGGTTCCGGCCGCAACTCGAGAAAAACCATGAGACTTCCCCCTCGTCGCGACATGAGGCCCGATTCCCCTGCACTGCGTGCAGAGCAATTCCGTGTTCCACTTCAAACGTGAAAGGAGACTTGATTTCCTTGATGGCACTCAGAGAAAACCCAAAATCACTGTCTCAAGTCTAGAGGGATCCTGCGGTCACTGGAGCAACACGAAAAGGCTCCGTGCACCCCAAATCAACTCGAGATGAGAGCTTAGTCCCTGGCTTCGAGTCAAGAGGAATACCAACTTTCCACAAGCACCTCAAGAGGAGGCTTCTCTCAGCTACAGGTATGTGTGAGGGACCCTGAGTTGCTGGCCTCAAGTGGAATGGACACCGAGATGGTCTGACTCGAAGTAAGGCCGGATATCCCTGCAGTGAATTGAATGCAGGCTCGTCTTGCATCTCCCAAGACGAAGGGATGTCTGAATCCCCTGTGGAGACCACAGAGAAAGACCTAATTCTCCGCCTCATCGCGACCGGAGGCCTCACATCCTTTGAAAATTCGAGAGGTCCACGGAGATCAATGCTTCCAAAGGAGACGATGCCTGACTCCTCTTGAAAATGGATAGGAGTCCCAGGATCCCTGTGGCACGTGGAAAGGGACACTTGGTCTCACGCCTCACGTGGAGACGCGTCCCCATTGCCATGCGAAGACTCGAGGAGAATCCCGAGGTGTCCCTCGCACCTAGGAAGGAGTCCTGACGACGCTGAACAAACACGTGTCTGGAAGGGCCCTCCCCGTCGTAACTCGAGAATATAACCCAGGTTCCGGCCGCAACTCGAGAAAACCATGAGACTTCCCCCTCGCCGCAAGATGAGACCCAATTCCCCTGCACTGCGTGCAGAGCAATTCCGTGTTCCACATCAAACGTGAACGGAGCCTTGATTTCCTTGATGGCACTCCAGAGAAAACCCAAGATCACTGTCTCAAGTCTAGAGGGATCCTGAGGTCACTGGAGCAACACGAAAGGGCTCCGTGGACCCCAAATCAACTCGAGATGAGAGCTTAGTCCCTGGCTTCGACTCAAGAGGAATACCAACTTTTCTCAAGCACCTCAAGAGGAGGCTTCTCTCAGCTACAGGTATGTGAGAGGGCCCCTGAGTTTGTGGCCTCAAGTGGAATGGACACCGAGATGCTCTGACTCGAAGTAAGGCCGGATATCTCTGCAGTGAATTGAATGCACGCTGGTCTTGCATCTCCCAAGACGAAGGGATGTCTGAATCCCCTGTGCAGACCACAGAGAAAGCCCTAGTCCTCCGCCTCATCAAGACCGGAGGCCTCACATCCTTTGAAAACTCGAGAGGTCCGCGGAGATCAATGCTTCCAACGGAGACGATGCCTGACTCCTCTTGAAAATGGATAGGAGTCCCAGGATCCCTGTGGCACGTGGAAAGGGACCCTGCGGCTCCCGCCTCACGTGGAGACGCGTCCCAATTGCCATGCCAAGACTCGAGGAGAATCCCGAGGTGTCCTCGCACCTAGGCAGGAGTACTGACGTCGCTGAACAAACACGTGTCTGGAAGGGCCCTCCCCGTCGTAACTCGAGAATATACCCCAGGTTCCGGTGGCAACTCGAGAAAAATCATGAGACTTCCCCCTCGCCGCGAGATGAGGCCCGACTCCACTGCACTGCGTGCAGAGCAATTCCGTGTTACACATCAAACGTGAAAGGAGCCTTGATTTCCTGATGGCACTCCAGAGAAAACCCAAGATCACTGTCTCAAGTCTAGAGGGATCCTGAGGTCACTGGAGCAACACGAAAGGGCTGGGTGGACCCCAAATCAACTCGAGATGAGAGCTTAGTCCCTGGCTTCGACTTAAGAGGAATACCAACTTTCCATAAGCACCTCAAGTGGAGGCTTCTCTCAGCTACAGGTATGTGAGAGGGACCCTGAGTTTGTGGCCTCAAGTGGAATGGACACCGCGATGCTCTGACTCGAAGTAAGGCCGGATATCCCTGCAGTGAATTGAATGCAGGCTCGTCTTGCATCTTCCAAGACGAAGGGTTGTCTGAATCCCCTGTGGAGACCACAGAGAAAGACCTAATTCTCCTCCTCCTCGCGACCGGAGGCCTCACATCCTTTGAAAACTCGAGAGGTCCGCGGAGATCAATGCTTCCAAAGGAGACGATGCCTGACTCCTCTTGAACATGGATAGGAGTCCCAGGATCCCTGTGGCACGTGAAAAGGGACCCTGGGTCTCCCGCCTCACGTGGAGACGCATCCCAATTGCCATGCCAAGACTCGAGGAGAATCCCGAGGTGTCCCTCGCACCTAGGCAGGAGTCCTGACGTCGCTGAACAAACACGTGTCTGGAAGGGCCCTCCCCGTCGTAACTCGAGAATATACCCCAGGTTCCGGTCGCAACTCGAGAAAAATCATGAGACTTCCCCCTCGCCGCGAGATGAGGCCCGACTCCACTGCACTGCGTGCAGAGCAATTCCGTGTTACACATCAAACGTGAAAGGAGCCTTGATTTCCTTGATGGCACTCCAGAGAAAACCCAAGATCACTGTCTCAAGTCTAGAGGGATCCTGAGGTCACTGGAGCAACACGAAAGGCCTGGGTGGACCCCAAGTCAACTCGAGATGAGAGCTTAGTCCCTGGCTTCTACTCAAGAGGAATACCAACTTTCCACAAGCACCTCAAGTGGAGGCTTCTCTCAGCTACAGGTATGTGAGAGGGACCCTGAGTTTGTGGCCTCAAGTGGAATGGACACCGAGATGCTCTGACTCGAAGTAAGGCCGGATATCCCTGCAGTGAATTGAATGCAGGCTCGTCTTGCATCTCCCAAGACGAAGGGATGTCTGAATCCCCTGTGGAGACGACAGAGAAAGACCTAGTCCTCCGCCTCATCGAGACGGGAGGCATCACATCCTTTGAAAACTCGAGAGGTCTGCGGAGATCAATGCTTTCAAAGGAGACGATGCCTGACTCTTCTTGAAAAGGATAGGAGTCCCAGGATCACTGTGGCACGTGGAAAGGGACCCTGGGTCTCCCGCCTCACGTGGAGACGCATCCCCATTGCCATGCCAAGACTCGAGGAGAATACCGAGGTGTCCCTCGCACCTAGGCAGGAGTCCTGACGTCGCTGAACAAACACGTGTCTGGAAGGGCCCTCCTAGTCGTAACTCGAGAATACACCCCAGGTTCCGGCCGCAAATCGTGAAAAACCATGAGACTTCGCCCTCGCCGCGTGATGAGGCCTGATTCCCCTGCACTGCGTGCAGAGAAATTCCGTATTCCACATCAAACGTGAAAGGAGCCTTGATTTCCTTGATGGCACTCGAGAGAAAACCCAAGATCACTGTCTCAAGTCTAGAGGGATCTTGAGGTCACTGGAGCAACACGAAAGGGATCCGTGGAACACAAATCAACTCGAGATGAGAGCTGAGTCCCTGGCTTCGACTCAAGAGGAATACCAACTTTCCACAAGCAGCTCAAGAGGAGGCTTCTCTCAGCTACAGGTATGTGAGAGGGACCCTGAGTTTGTGGCCTCAAGTGGAATGGACACCGAGATGCTCTGACTCGAAGTAAGGCCGGATATCCCTGCAGTGAATTGAATGCAGGCTCGTATTCCATCTCCCAAGATGAAGGGATGTCTGAATCCCCTGTGGAGGCCACAGAGAAAGACTTAGTCCTCCGCCTCACCGCGACCGGAGGCGTCACATCCTTTGAAAACTCGAGAGGTCCGCGGAGATCAATGCTTCCAAAGGAGACGATGCCAGAATCCTCTTGAAAATGGATAGGAGTCCCAGGATCACTGTGGCACGTGGAAAGGGACCCTGGGTCTCCCGCATCACGTGGAGACTCGTCCTAATTGCCATGCCAAGACTCGAGGAGAATCCCGAGGTGTCCCTCGCACCTAGGCAGGAGTCCTGACGTCGCTTAAAGAACACGTGTCTGGAAAGGCCCTCCCCGTCGTAACTCGAGAATATACCCCAGGTTCCGGCCGCAACTCGAGAAAAACCATGAGACTTCCCCCTCGCCGAGAGATGAGGACCGATTCCCCTGCACTGAGTGCAGAGCAATTCCGTGTTCCACATCAAACGGGAAAGGAGCCTTGATTTCCTTGATGGCACTCCAGAGAAAACCCAAGATCACTGTCTCAAGTCTAGAGGGATCCTGAGGTCACTGTAGCAACACGAAAGGGCTCTGTGGAACCCCAGTCAACTCGAGATGAGAGCTTAGTCCATGGCTTCGACTCAAGAGGAATACCAACTTTCCACAAGCACCTCAAGAGGAGGCTTCTCTCAGCTACAGGTAGGTGAGAGGGACCCTGAGTTAGTGGCCTCAAGTGGAATGGACACCGAGATGCTCTGACTCGAAGTAAGGCCGGATATCTCTGCAGTGAATTGAGTGCAAGCTCGTCTTGCATCTCCCAAGACGAAGGGATGTCTGAATCCCCTGTGGAGACCACAGAGAAAGACCTAGTTCTCCGCCTCATCGCGACCGGAGACCTCA
Organism: Dama dama; assembly: GCF_033118175.1. Lineage (NCBI taxonomy): Eukaryota > Metazoa > Chordata > Mammalia > Artiodactyla > Cervidae > Dama > Dama dama. Next base: position 3,171,778 of record NC_083697.1, on the reverse strand, counting down.
CATCCTTTGAAAACTCGAGAGGTCCGCGGAGATCAATGCTTCCAAAGGAGACGATGCCTGACTCCTCTTGAAAATGGATAGAAGTCCCAGGATCTCTGTGGCACGTGGAAAGTGACCCTGGGTCTCCCGCCTCACATGGAGACGCGTCCCATTGCCATGCAAAGACTCGAGGAGAATCCCGAGGTGTCCCTCGCACCTAGGCAGGAGTCCTGACGTCGCTGAACAAACACGTGTCTGGAAGGGCCCTCCCTGTCGTAACTCGAGAATATACAACAGGTTCCGGGCGCAACTCGAGAAAAAGCATGAGACTTCGCCCTCGCCGCGAGATTAGGCCCGATTCCCCTGCACTGCATGCAGAGCAATTCCGTGTTCGACATCAAACATGATAGGAGCCTTGATTTCCTTGATGGCACTCCAGAGAAAACCCAAGATCACTGTCTCAAGTCTAGAGGGATCCTGAGGTCACTGGACCAAAAAGAAAGGTCTCGGTGTACCCCAAATCAACACGAGATGACAGCTTAGTCCCTGGCTTCGACTCAAGAGGAATACCAACTTTCCACAAGCACCTCAAGAGGAGCCTTCTGTCAGCTACAGGTATGTGAGAGGGACCCTCAGTTTGTGGCCTCGAGTGGAATAGACACCGAGATGCTCTGACTCGAAGTAAGGCCGGATATCCCTGCAGTGAAGTGAATGCAGGCTCGTCTTGCATCTCAAAAGACGAAGGGTTGTCTGAATCCCCTGTGGAGACCACAGAGAAAGACCTAGTCCTCCGCCTCAACGCGAACGGAGGCCTCACATCCTTTGAAAACTCGAGAGGTCCGCGTAGATCAATGCTTCCAAAGGAGACGATGCCTGACTCCTCTTGAAAATGGATAGGAGTCCCAGGATCCCTGTGGCACGTGGAAAGGGACCCTGGGTCTCGCGCATCACCTGGAGCCACGTCCCAATTGCCATGCCAAGACTCGAGGAGAATCCCGAGTTGTCCCTCGCACCTAGGCAGGAATCCTGACATCGCTGAACAAACACGTGTCTTGAAGGGCCCTCCCCATCGTAACTCGGGAATATACCCCAGGTTCCGGCCGCAACTCGAGAAAAACCATGAGACTTCCCCCTCGCCGCGAGATGAGGCCTGATTCCCCTGCACTGCGTGCAGAGCAATTCCGCGTTCCACATCAAACTTGAAAGGAGCCTCGATTTCCTTGATGGCACTCCAGAGAAAACCCAAGATCACTGTCTCAAGTCTAGAGGGATCCTGAGGTCACTGGAGCAACACGAAAGGGCTCCGTGGACCGCAAATAAACTCGAGATGAGAGCTTAGTCCCTGACTTCGACTCAAGAGGAATAGCAACTTTTCACAAGCACCTCAAGAGGAGGCTTCTCTCAGCTACAGGTATGTGAGAGGGACCCTGAATTTGTGGCCTCAAGTGGATTGGACACAGAGATGCTCTGACTTGAAGTAAGGCCGGATATCCCTGCAGTGTATTGAATGCAGGCTCGTCTTGCATCTCCCTAGACTAAGGGATCTCTGAATCCCCTGTGGAGACGACAGAGAAAGACCTAGTCCTCCACCTCATCGCGACCGCAGGCCTCACATCTTTGAAAACTCGAGAGGTCCGCGGAGATCAATGCTTCCAAAGGAGACGATGCCTGACTCCTCTTGAAAATGGATAGGAGTCCCAGGATCCCTGTGGCACGTGGAAAGGGACCCTGGGTCTCCCGCCTCACGTGGAGACGCGTCGCAATTGCCATGCCAAGACTCGAGGAGAATCACGAGGTGTCCCTAGCACCTAGGCAGGAGTCCAGACGTCGATGAACAAACACGTGTCTGGAAGGGCCCTCCCCGTCGTAACTCGAGAATATACCCCAGGTTCCGGCCGCAACTCGAGAAAAACCATTAGACTTACCCCTCGCCGCAAGATAAGACCCGATTCCCATGCACTGTGTGCAGAGGAATTCCATGTTCCACATCAAACGAGAAAGGAGACTTGATTTCCTTGATGGCACTCCAGAGAAAACCCAAAGTCACTGTCTCAAGTCTAGAGGGATCCTGAGGTCACTGGAGCAACACGAAAGGGCTCCGTGGACCACAAATCAACTCGAGATGAGAGCTTATTCCCTGGCTTCGACTCAAGAGGAATACCAACTTTCCACAAGCACCTCAAGAGGAGGCTTCTCTCAGCTACAGGTATGTGAGAGGGACCCTGAGTTTGTGGCTTCAAGTGGAATGGACACCGAGATGCTCTGACTCGAACTAAGGCCGGATATCCCTGCAGTGAATTGAATGCAGGCTCGTCTTGCATCTCCCAAGACGAAAGGATGTCTGAATCCCCTGTGGAGACCACAGAGAAAGACCTATTCCTCCGCCTCATTGCGACCGGAGGCCTCACATCCTTTGAAAACTCGAGAGGTCCGCTGAGATCAATGCTTCCAAAGGAGACGATGCCTGACTCCTCTTGAAAATGGATAGGAGTCCCAGGATCCCTGTAGCACGTGGAAAGGGAATCTGGGTCTCCCGCCTCACGTGGAGACGCGTCCCAATTGCCATGCCAAGACTCGAGGAGAATCCCGAGGTGTCCCTCGCACCTAGGCAGGAGTCCTGACGTCGCTGAACAAACACGTGTCTGGAAGGGCCCTCCCCGTCGTAACTAGAGAATATACCCCAGGTTCCGGCCGCAACTGGAGAAAAACCATGAGACTTCCCCCTCGCCGCGAGATGAGGCCCGTATTCCCCTGCACTGCATGCAGAGCAATTCCGTGTTCCACATCAAACGTGAGAGGATCCTCGATTTCCTTGATGGCACTCCAGAGAAAACCCAAGATCACTGTCTCAAGTCTAGAGGGATCCTGAGGTCACTGGAGCAACACGAAAGGGCTCCGTGGACCCAAATCAACTCGAGATGAGAGCTTAGTCCCTGGCTTCAACTCAAGAGGAATACCAACCTTCCACAAACACCTCAAGGGGAGGCTTCTCTCAGCTACATGTATGTGAGAGGGACCCTGATTTTGTGGCCTCAAGTGGTATGGACACCGAGATGCTCTGACTCAAAGTAAGGCTGGATATCCCTGCAGTGAATTGAATGCAGACTCGCCTTGCATCTCCCAAGACGAAGGGATGTCTGAATCCCCTGTGGAGACCACAGAGAAAGACCTAGTTCCCCGCCTCATCGCGACCGGAGGACTCAGATCCTTTGAAAACTCGAGAGGTCCGCGGAGTTCAATGCTTCCAAAGGAGACGATGCCTGACTCCTCTTGAAAATGGATAGGAGTCCCAGGATCCCTCTGGCACGTGGAAAGGGACCCTGGGTCTCCCGCCTCACGTGGAGACGCATCCCAATTGCCATGCCAAAACTCGAGGAGAATCCCGAGGTGTCCCTAAAACCTAGATAGGAGTCCTGACATCGGTGAACAAACACGTGTCTGGAAGGGCCCTTCCCCATCGGAACTCGAGAATATACCCCAGGTTCCGGCCGCAACTCGAGAAAACCATTAGACTTCCCCCTCGCCGCGAGATGAGGCCCGATTCCCCTGCATTGCGTGCTGAGCAATTCCGTGTTCCACATCAAACGTGAAAGGAGCCTTGATTTTCTTGATGGCACTCCAGAGAAAACCCGAGATCACTGTCTCAAGTCTAGAGGGATCCTGAAGTCACTGGAGCAACACGAAAGGGCTTCATGGACCCCAAATCAACTCGAGATGAGAGCTTAGTCCCTGGCTTCGACTCAAGAGGAATACCAACTTTCCACAAGCACCTCAAGAGGAGGCTTCTCTCAGCTACGGGTATGTGAGAGGGACTCTGAGTTTGTGGCCTCAAGTGGAATGGACACCGAGATGCTCTGACTCGAAGTAAGCCGGATATCCCTGCAGTGAAGTGAATGCAGGCTCGTCTTGCATCTCAAAAGACGAAGGGTTGTCTGAATCCCCTGTGGAGACCACAGAGAAAGACCTAGTCCTCCGCCTCAACGCGAACGGAGGCCTCACATCCTTTGAAAACTCGAGAGGTCGGCGTAGATCAATGCTTCCAAAGGAGACGATGCCTGACTTCTCTTGAAAATGGATAGCAGTCCCAGGATCCCTGTGGCACGTGGAAAGGGACCCTGGGTCTCGCGCATCACCTGGAGCCACGTCCCAATTGCCATGCCAAGACTCGAGGAGAATCCCGAGTTGTCCCTCGCACCTAGGCAGGAATCCTGACATCGCTGAACAAACACGTGTCTTGAAGGGCCCTCCCCATCGTAACTCGGGAATATACCCCAGGTTCCGGCCGCAACTCGAGAAAAACCATGAGACTTCCCCCTCGCCGCGAGATGAGGCCTGATTCCCCTGCACTGCGTGCAGAGCAATTCCGCGTTCCACATCAAACTTGAAAGGAGCCTCGATTTCCTTGATGGCACTCCAGAGAAAACCCAAGATCACTGTCTCAAGTCTAGAGGGATCCTGAGGTCACTGGAGCAACACGAAAGGGCTCCGTGGACCGCAAATAAACTCGAGATGAGAGCTTAGTCCCTGACTTCGACTCAAGAGGAATAGCAACTTTTCACAAGCACCTCAAGAGGAGGCTTCTCTCAGCTACAGGTATGTGAGAGGGACCCTGAATTTGTGGCCTCAAGTGGAATGGACACAGAGATGCTCTGACTTGAAGTAAGGCCGGATATCCCTGCAGTGTATTGAATGCAGGCTCGTCTTGCATCTCCCTAGACTAAGGGATCTCTGAATCCCCTGTGGAGACGACAGAGAAAGACCTAGTCCTCCACCTCATCGCGACCGCAGGCCTCACATCTTTGAAAACTCGAGAGGTCCGCGGAGATCAATGCTTCCAAAGGAGACGATGCCTGACTCCTCTTGAAAATGGATAGGAGTCCCAGGATCCCTGTGGCACGTGGAAAGGGACCCTGGGTCTCCCGCCTCACGTGGAGACGCGTCGCAATTGCCATGCCAAGACTCGAGGAGAATCACGAGGTGTCCCTAGCACCTAGGCAGGAGTCCAGACGTCGATGAACAAACACGTGACTGGAAGGGCCCTCCCCGTCGTAACTCGAGAATATACCCCAGGTTCCGGCCGCAACTCGAGAAAAACCATTAGACTTACCCCTCGCCGCAAGATAAGACCCGATTCCCATGCACTGTGTGCAGAGGAATTCCATGTTCCACATCAAACGAGAAAGGAGACTTGATTTCCTTGATGGCACTCCAGAGAAAACCCAAAGTCACTGTCTCAAGTCTAGAGGGATCCTGAGGTCACTGGAGCAACACGAAAGGGCTCCGTGGACCACAAATCAACTCGAGATGAGAGCTTATTCCCTGGCTTCGACTCAAGAGGAATACCAACTTTCCACAAGCACCTCAAGAGGAGGCTTCTCTCAGCTACAGGTATGTGAGAGGGACCCTGAGTTTGTGGCTTCAGATGGAATGGACACCGAGATGCTCTGACTCGAACTAAGGCCGGATATCCCTGCAGTGAATTGAATGCAGGCTCGTCTTGCATCTCCCAAGACGAAAGGATGTCTGAATCCCCTGTGGAGACCACAGAGAAAGACCTATTCCTCCGCCTCATTGCGACCGGAGGCCTCACATCCTTTGAAAACTCGAGAGGTCCGCTGAGATCAATGCTTCCAAAGGAGACGATGCCTGACTCCTCTTGAAAATGGATAGGAGTCCCAGGATCCCTGTAGCACGTGGAAAGGGAATCTGGGTCTCCCGCCTCACGTGGAGACGCGTCCCAATTGCCATGCCAAGACTCGAGGAGAATCCCGAGGTGTCCCTCGCACCTAGGCAGGAGTCCTGACGTCGCTGAACAAACACGTGTCTGGAAGGGCCCTCCCCGTCGTAACTAGAGAATATACCCCAGGTTCCGGCCGCAACTGGAGAAAAACCATGAGACTTCCCCCTCGCCGCGAGATGAGGCCCGTATTCCCCTGCACTGCATGCAGAGCAATTCCGTGTTCCACATCAAACGTGAGAGGATCCTCGATTTCCTTGATGGCACTCCAGAGAAAACCCAAGATCACTGTCTCAAGTCTAGAGGGATCCTGAGGTCACTGGAGCAACACGAAAGGGCTCCGTGGACCCAAATCAACTCGAGATGAGAGCTTAGTCCCTGGCTTCAACTCAAGAGGAATACCAACCTTCCACAAACACCTCAAGGGGAGGCTTCTCTCAGCTACATGTATGTGAGAGGGACCCTGATTTTGTGGCCTCAAGTGGTATGGACACCGAGATGCTCTGACTCAAAGTAAGGCCGGATATCCCTGCAGTGAATTGAATGCAGGCTCGCCTTGCATCTCCCAAGACGAAGGGATGTCTGAATCCCCTGTGGAGACCACAGAGAAAGACCTAGTGCCCCGCCTCATCGCGACCGGAGGACTCAGATCCTTTGAAAACTCGAGAGGTCCGCGGAGTTCAATGCTTCCAAAGGAGACGATGCCTGACTCCTCTTGAAAATGGATAGGAGTCCCAGGATCCCTCTGGCACGTGGAAAGGGACCCTGGGTCTCCCGCCTCACGTGGAGACGCATCCCAATTGCCATGCCAAAACTCGAGGAGAATCCCGAGGTGTCCCTAAAACCTAGATAGGAGTCCTGACATCGGTGAACAAACACGTGTCTGGAAGGGCCCTTCCCCATCGGAACTCGAGAATATACCCCAGGTTCCGGCCGCAACTCGAGAAAACCATTAGACTTCCCCCTCGCCGCGAGATGAGGCCCGATTCCCCTGCATTGCGTGCTGAGCAATTCCGTGTTCCACATCAAACGTGAAAGGAGCCTTGATTTTCTTGATGGCACTCCAGAGAAAACCCAAAGTCACTGTCTCAAGTCTAGAGGGATCCTGAGGCCACTGTAGCAACACGAAAGGGCTCCGTGGAACCCAAATCAACTCGAGATGAGAGCTTAGTCCCTGGCTTCGACTTAAGAGGAAAACCAACTTTCCACAAGCACCTCAAGAGGAGGCTTCTCTCAGCTACAGGTATGTGAGAGGGACCCTGAGTTTGCGGCCTTAAATTGAATGGACACCGAGATGCTCTGACTCGAAGTAAGGCCGGATATCCCTGCAGTGAATTGAATGCAGGCTTGTCTTGCATCTCCCAAGACGAAGGGATGTCTGAATCCCCTGTGGAGACCGCAGAGAAAGACCTAGTCCTCCGCCTCAACGAGACAGGAGGCCTCACATCCTGTGAAAACTCAAGGGGTCCGCGGAGATCAATGCTTCCAAAGGAGACGATGCCTGACTCCTCTTGAAAATGGATAGGAGTCCCAGGATCCCTGTGGCACGTGGAAAGGGAACCTGGGTCTACCGCCTCACGTGGAGACACGTCCCAATTGCCATGCCAAGACTCGAGGAGAATCCCGAGGTGTCCCTCGCACCTAGGCAGGAGTCCTGACGTCGCTGAACAAACACGATCTGGAAGGTCCCTCCCCGTCGTAACTCGAGAATATACCCCGGGTTGCGGCCGCAACTCGAGAAAAACCATAGGACTTCCGCCTCGCAGCGAGATGAGGCCCGATTCCCCTGCACTGCGTGCAGAGCAATTCCGTGTTCCACATCAAACGTGAAAGGAGCCTTGATTTCCTTGATGGCACTCCAGAGAAAACCCAAGATCACTGTCTCAAGTCTAGAGGGATCCTGAGGTCACTGGAGCAACACGAAAGGGCTCCGTGGACCCCAAATCAACTCGAGATGAGAGCTTAGTCCCTGGCTTCGACTCAAGAGGAATACCAACTTTCCACAAGCACCTCAAGAGGAGGCTTCTCTCAGCTACAGGTATGTGAGAGGGACCCTGAGTTTGTAGCCTCAAGTGAAATGGACACCGAGATGCTCTGACTCGAAGTAAGGCCGGATATCCCTGCAGTGAATTGAATGCAGGCTCGTCTTGCATCTCCCAAGACGAAGGGATGTCTGAATCCTCTGTGGAGACCACAGAGAAAGACCTAGTTCTCCGCCTAATCGCGACCAGAGGCCTCACATCGTTTGAAAACTCGAGAGGTCCGCGGAGATCAATGCTTCCAAAGAACACGATGCCTGACTCCTCTTGAAAATGGATAGGAGTCCCAGGATCCCTGTATCATGTGGAAAGGGACCCTGGGTCTCCCGCCTCACGTGGAGACGCGTCCCAATTGCCATGCCAAGACTCGAGGAGAATACCGAGGTGTCCCTCGCACCTAGGCAGGAGTCCTGACGTCGCTGAACAAACACGTGTCTGGAAGGGCCCTCCTAGTCGTAACTCGAGAATATACCCCAGGTTCCGGCCGCAAATCGAGAAAAACCATGAGACTTCGCCCTCGCCGCGAGATGAGGCCTGATTCCCCTGCACTGCGTGCAGAGAAATTCCGTATTCCACATCAAACGTGAAAGGAGCCTTGATTTCCTTGATGCTACTCCAGAGAAAACCCAAAGTCACTGTCTCAAGTCTAGAGGGATCCTGAGGTCACTGGAGCAACACGAAAGGGCTCCGTGGACCCCAAATCAACTCGAGATGAGAGCTTAGTCCCTGGCTTCGTCTCAAGAGGAATACCAACTTTCCACAAGCTCCTCAAGAGGAGGCTTCTCTCAGCTACATGTATGTGAGAGGTACCCTGAGTTTGTGGCCTCAAGTGGAATGGACACGGAGATGCTCTGACTCGAAGTAAGGCCGGATATCCCTGCAGTGAATTGAATGCAGGCTCGTCTTGCATCTCCCAAGACGAAGGGATGTCTGAATCCCCTGTGGAGACCACAGAGAAAGACCGAGTTCTCCGCCTCATCGCGACCGGAGGCCTCACATCCTTTGAAAACTCGAGAGGTCCGTGGAGATCAATGCTTCCAAAGGAGACGATGCCTGACTCCTCTTGAAAATGGATAGGAGTCCCAGGATCCCTGTGGCACGTGGAAAGGGACCCTGGGTCTCCCGCCTCACGTGGAAACGCCTCCCAAATGCCATGCCAAGACTCGAGGAGAATCCCGAGGTGTCCCTCGCACCTAGGCAGGTGTCCTCACGTCGCTGAAAAAACCTGTGTCTGGAAGGGCCCTCCCCGTCTTAACTCGAGAATATACCCCAGGTTCCGGCCGCAACTCTAGAAAAACCATGAGACTTCCCCATCCCCGAGAGATGAGGCCCGATTCCCCTGCACTGCGTGCAGACCAATTCCGTGTTCCACATCAAACGTGAAAGGAGCCTTGATTTCCTTAACGGCACTCCAGAGAAAACCCAAGATCACTGTTTCAAGTCTAGAGGGATCCTGAGGTCACTGTAGCAACACGAAAGGGCTCCGTGGACCCCAAGTCAACTCGAGATGAGAGCTTAGTCCCTGGCTTCGACTCACGAGGAATACCAACATTCCACAAGCACCTCAAGAGGAGGCTACTCTCAGCTACAGGTATGTGAGAGGAACCCTGAGTTTGTCGCCTCAAGTGGAATGGACACCGAGATGCTCGGACTCGAAGTAAGGCCAGATATCCCCGCAGTGATTTGAATGCAGGCTCGTCTTGCATCTCCCAAGACGAAGGGTTGTCTGAATCCCCTGTGCAGACAACAGAGAAAGACGTAGTCCTCCACCTCAACGAGACGGGAGGCATCACATCCTTTGAAAACTCGAGAGGTCTGCGGAGATCAATACTTCCGAAGGAGACGATGCCTGACGCCTCTTGAAAATGGATAGGAGTCCCAGGATCACTGTGGCACGTGGAAAGGGACCCTGAGTCTCCCGCCTCAACTGGAGACATATCCCAATTGCCATGGCAAGACTCGAGGAGAATCCCGAGGTGTCCCTCGCACCTAGGCAGGAGTCCTGACTTCGCTGAACGAACACGTGTCTGGAAGGGCCCTCCCCGTCTTAACTCGAGAATATACCCCAGGTTCCGGACGCAACTCTAGAAAAACCATGAGACTACCCCTCGCCGCTGGATGAGGCCCGATTCCCCTGCACTGCGTGCAGAGCAATTCCGTGTTCCACATCAAACGTTAAAGGAGCTTTGTTTTCCTTGATGGCACTCCAGAGAAAACCCAAGGTCACTGTCTCAAGTCTAGAGGGATCCTGAGGTCACTGGAGCAACATGAAAGTGCTCCGTGGACCCCAAATCAACTCGAGATGAGAGCTTAGTCCCTGGCTTCGACTCAAGAGGAATACCAAATTTCCACAAGCATCTCAGGAGGAGGCTTCTCTCAGCTACAGGTATGTGAGAGGGACCCTGAGTTTGTAGCCTCAAATGAAATGGACACCGAGATGCTCTGACTCGAAGTAAGGCCGGATATCCCTGCAGTGAATTGAATGCAGGCTCGTCTTGCATCTCCCAAGACGAAGGGATGTCTGAATCCTCTGTGGAGACCACAGAGAAAGACCTAGTTCTCCGCCTAATCGCGACCAGAGGCCTCACATCCTTTGAAAACTCGAGAGGTCCGCGGAGATCAATGCTTCCAAAGAACACAATGCCTGACTCCTCTTGAAAATGGATAGGAGTCCCAGGATCCCTGTGGCACGTGGAAAGGGACCCTGGGTCTCCTGCCTCACGTGGAGATGCATCCCAATTGCCATGGCAAGACTCGAGGAGAATCCCGAGGTGTCCCTTGCACCTAGGCAGGAGTCCTGACGTCGCTGAACAAACACGTGTCTGGAAGGGCCCTCCCCGTCGTAACTCGAGAATATACCCCAGGTTCGGTCAGCAACTCGAGAAAAACCATGAGACTTTCCCCTCGCCGCGAGATGAGGCCGATTCCCCTGCATTGAGTGAAGAGCAATTCCGTGTTCTACATCAAACGTGAAAGGAGCCTTGATTTCCTTGATGCCACTCCAGAGAAAACCCAAAGTCACTGTCTCAAGTCTAGAGGGATCCTGAGGCCACTGTAGCAACACGAAAGGGCTCCGTGGAACCCAAATCAACTCGAGATGAGAGCTTAGTCCCTGGCTTCGACTTAAGAGGAAAACCAACTTTCCACAAGCACCTCAAGAGGAGGCTTCTCTCAGCTACAGGTATGTGAGAGGGACCCTGAGTTTGCGGCCTCAAGTTGAATGGACACCGAGATGCTCTGACTCGAAGTAAGGCCGGATATCCCTGCAGTGAATTGAATGCAGGCTCGTCTTGCATCTCCCAAGACGAAGGGATGTCTGAATCCCCTGTGGAGACCGCAGAGAAAGACCTAGTCCTCCGCCTCAACGAGACAGGAGGCCTCACATCCTGTGAAAACTCAAGGGGTCCGCGGAGATCAATGCTTCCAAAGGAGACGATGCCTGACTCCTCTTGAAAATGGATAGGAGTCCCAGGATCCCTGTGGCACGTGGAAAGGGAACCTGGGTCTACCGCCTCACGTGGAGACACGTCCCAATTGCCATGCCAAGACTCGAGAAGAATCCCGAGGTGTCCCTCGCACCTAGGCAGGAGTCCTGACGTCGCTGAACAAACACGATCTGGAAGGTCCCTTCCCGTCGTAACTCGAGAATATACCCCGGGTTCCGGCCGCAACTCGAGAAAAACCATAGGACTTCCGCCTCGCAGCGAGATGAGGCCCGAATCCCCTGCACTGTGTGCAGAGCAATTCCGTGTTCCACATCAAACGTGAAAGGAGCCTTGATTTCCTTGATGGCACTCCAGAGAAAACCCAAGATCACTGTCTCAAGTCTAGAGGGATCCTGAGGTCACTGGAGCAACACGAAAGGGCTCCGTGGACCCCAAATCAACTCGAGATGAGAGCTTAGTCCCTGGCTTCGACTCAAGAGGAATACCAACTTTCCACAAGCACCTCAAGAGGAGGCTTCTCTCAGCTACAGGTATGTGAGAGGGACCCTGAGTTTGTAGCCTCAAGTGAAATGGACACCGAGATGCTCTGACTCGAAGTAAGGCCGGATATCCCTGCAGTGAATTGAATGCAGGCTCGTCTTGCATCTCCCAAGACGAAGGGATGTCTGAATCCCCTGTGGAGACCACAGAGAAAGACCTAGTTCTCCGCCTAATCGCGACCAGAGGCCTCACATCCTTTGAAAACTCGAGAGGTCCGCGGAGATCAATGCTTCCAAAGGAGACGATGCCTGACTCCTCTTGAAAATGGATAGGAGTCCCAGGATCCCTGTGGCACGTGGAAAGGGACCCTGGGCCTCCCGCCTCACGTGGAGATGCATCCCAATTGCCATGCCAAGACTCGAGGAGAATCCCGAGGTGTCCCTTGCACCTAGGCAGGAGTCCTGACGTCGCTGAACAAACACGTGTCTGGAAGGGCCCTCCCCGTCGTAACTCGAGAACATACCCCAGGTTCGGTCAGCAACTCGAGAAAAACCATGAGACTTCCCCCTCGCAGCGAGATGAGGCCCGATTCCGCTGCACTGCGTGCAGAGCAATTCCGTGTTCCACATCAAACGTGAAAGGATCCTTGATTTCCTTGATGGCACTCCAGAGAAAACCCAAGATCACTGTCTCAAGTCTAGAGGGATCCTGAGGACACTGTAGCATCACGAAAGGGCTCCGTGGACCCCAAATCAACTCGAGATGAGAGCTTAGTCCCTGGCTTCGACTCAAGAGAAATACCAACTTTCCACAAGCACCTCAGGAGGAGGCTTCTCTCAGCTACAGGTATCTGAGAGGGACCCTGAATTTGTGGCCTCAAGTGGAATGGACAGCGAGATGCTCTGACTCGAAGTAAGGCCGGATATCCCAACAGTGAATTGAATGCAGGCTCGTTTTGCATCTCCCAATACGAAGGGATGTCTGAATCCCCTTTAGAGACCACAGAGAAAGACCTAGTTCTCCTCTTCATCGCGACCAGTGGCCTCACATCCTTTGAAAACTCAAGAGGTCCGCGTAGGTCAATGCTTCCAAAGGAGACGATGCCTGACTCCTCTTGAAAATGGATAGGAGTCCCAGGATCCCTGTGGCACGTGGAAAGGAACACTGGGTCCCCCGCCTCACGTGGAGACGCGTCCCAATTGCCATGCCAAGACTCGAGGAGAATCCCGAGGTGTCCCTCGCACCTAGGCAGGAGTCCTGACGTCGCTGAACAAACACGTGCCTGGAAGGGCCCTCCGCATCGTAACTCGAGAATATACCCCAGGTTCCGCCCACACCTCGAGAAAAACCATGAGACTTCCCCCTCGCCGCGAGATGAGGCTCGATTTCCCTGCACTGCGTGCAGAGGAATTCCGTGTTCCACATCAAGCCTGAAAGGTGCCTTGATTTCCTTGATGGCACTCCAGAGAAAACCCAAGATCACTGTCTCAAGTCTAGAGGGATCCTGAGGTCACTGTAACAACATAAAAGGGCTCCGTGGACCCCAAATCAACTCGAGATGAGAGCTTAGTCCCTGGCTTAGAATCAAGAGGAATACCAACTTTCCACAAGCACCTCAAGAGGAGGCTTCTCTCAGCTATATGTATGTGAGAGGGACCCTGAATTTGTGGCCTCACGTGGAATGGACACCGAGATGTTCTGACTCGAAGTAAGGCCGGATATCCCTGCAGTGAATTGAATGCATGCTCGTCTTAAATCTCCGAAGATGAAGGGATGTCTGAATCCCCTGTGGAGACAACAGAGAAAGACCTAGTTCTCCGCCTCTTCGCGACAGGAGTCCTCACATCCTTTGAAAATTCGAGAGGTCCGCGGAGATCAATGCTTCCAAAGGAGACGATGCCTGACTCCTATTGAAAATGGATAGGAGTCCCAGGATCCCTGTGGCACGTGGAAATGGACCCTGGGTCTCCCACCTCACGTGGAGTCGCGTCCCAATTGCCATGCCAAGACTCGAGGAGAATCCCGAGGTGTCCCTCGCACCTAGGCAGGAGTCCTGACGTCGCTGAACAAACACGTGTCTGGAAGGGCCCTCCCCGTCGTAACTCGAGAATATACCCCAGGTTTCGGCCGCAACTCGAGAAAAACCATGAGACTTCCCCTTCGCCGCAAGATGAGGCCCGATTCCCCTGCACTGTGTGCGCAGAAATACCGTGTTACACATCAAGCCTGAAAGGAGCCTTGATTTCCTTGATGGCACTCCAGAGAAAACCCAAGATCACTGTCTCAAGTCTAGAGGGATCCTGAGGTCACTGGAGCAACATGAAAGGTCTCCGTGGACCCCAAATCAACTCGAGATGAGAGCTTAGTCCCTGGCTTCGACTCAAGAGGAATACCAACTTTCCACAAGCACTTCACGAGGAGGCTTCTCTCAGCTACAGGTATGTGAGAGGGACCCTGAGTTTGTGGCCTCAAGTGCAATGGACACCGAGATGCTCTGAATCGAAGTAAGGCCGGATATCCCTGCAGTGAATTGAATGCAGGCTCGTCTTGCATCTCCCAAGACGAAGGGATGTCTGAATCCCTTGTGGAGACAACAGAGAAAGACCTAGTCCTCCGCCTCATCGTGACCGGAGGCCTCACATCCTTTGAAAACTCGAGAGGTCTGCAGAGATCAATGCTTCCAAAGGAGACGATGCCTGACTCCTCTTGAAAATGGATAGGAGTCCCAGGATCCCTGTGGCACGTGGAAAGGGACCCTGGGTCTCCCGCCTCACTTGGAGACGCGTCCCAATTGCCATGCCAAGACTCGAGGAGAATCCCGAGGTGTTCCTCGCACCTAGGCAGGAGTCCTGACGTCGCTGAACAAACACGTGTCTGGAAGGGCCCTCCCCGTCGTAACTCGAGAATATACCCCAGGTTCCGGCCTCAACTCGAGAAAAACCATGAGACTTCCCCCTCCCGGCGAGATGAGGCCCGATTCCCCTGCACTGCGTGCAGACCAATTCCGTGTTCCACATCAAACGTGAAAGGAGCCTTGATTTCCTTAATGGCACTCCAGAGAAAACCCAAGATCACTGTTTCAAGTCTAGAGGGATCCTGAGGTCAATGTAGCAACAGGAAAGGGCTCCGTGGACCCCAAATCAACTCGAGATGAGAGATTAGTCCCTGGCTTAGACTCAAGAGGAATACCAACTTTACACAAGCCCCTCAAGTGGAGGCTACTCTCAGCTAATGGTATGTGAGAGGGACCCTGAGTTTGTCGCCTCAAGTGGAATGGACACCGAGATGCTCTGACTCGAAGTAAGGCCAGATATCACTGCAGTGATTTGAATGCAGGCTCGTCTTGCATCTCGCAAGACGAAGGGTTGTCTGAATCCCCTGTGGAGACCACAGAGAAAGACCTAGTCCTCCGCCTCAACGCAACCGGAGGCCTCATATCCTTTGAAAACTCGAGAGGACCGCGGAGATCAAGACTTCCGAAGGAGACCATGCCTGACGCCTCTTGAAAATGGATAGGAGTCCCAGGATCCCTGTGGCACGTGGAAAGGGACCCTGGGTCTCCCGCCTCCCGTGGAGACGTGTCCCAATTGCCATGACAAGACTCGAGCAGAATCCCGAGGTGTCCCTCGCACCTAGGCAGGAGTCCTGATGTCGCTGAACAAACACGTGTCTGGAAGGTCCTTCCCCGTCGTAACTCGAGAATATACCCCAGGTCCCGGCCGCAACTCGAGAAAAACCATGAGACTTCCCCCTCGCCGCTGGATGAGGCCCGATTCCCCTGCACTGCGTTCAGAGCAATTCCGTGTTCCACATCAAACGTGAAAGGAGCCTTGATTTCCTTGATGGCACTCCAGAGAAAACACAAGATCACTGTCTCAAGTCTAGAGGGATCCTGAGGTCACTGGAGCAACACGAAAGGGCTCCGTGGACACCAAATGAACTCGAGATGAGAGCTTAGTCCCTGGCTTCAGATCGAGAGGAATACCAACTTTCCACAAGCACCTCAAGAGGAGGCTACTCTCAGCTACAGGTATGTGAGAGGGACCCTGAGTTTGTCGCCTCAAGTGGAATGGACACCGAGATGCTCTGACTCAAAGTAAGGCCAGATATCCCTGCAGAGAATTGAATGCAGGCTCGTCTTGCATCTCCCAAGACGAAGGGATGTCTGAATCCCCTGTGGAGACCACAGAGAAAGACCTAGTCCTCTGCCTCATCGCGCCCGGAGGCCTCACATCCTTTGAAAACTCGAGAGGTCCGCGGAGATCAATGCTTACAAGGAAACGATGCCTGTCGCCTTTGAAAATGGATAGGAGTCCCAGGATCACTGTGGCACGTGGAAAGGGACCCTGGGTCTCCCGCCTCACGTGGAGACGCATCCCAATTGCCATGCCAAGACTTGAGGAGAATCCCAAGGTGTCCCTCGCACCTAGGCAGGAGTCTTGACGTCGCTGAACAAACACGTGTCTGGAAGGGCCCTCCCCGTCGTAACTCGAGAATATACCCCAGGTTCCGGCCGCAACTCGAGAAAAACCATGAGACTTCCCCCTCGCCGCGAGATGAGGCCCGATTCCCCTGCAATGAGTGCAGAGCTATTCCGTGTTCCAAATCAAACGTGAAAGGAGCCTTGATTTCCTTGATGGCACTCCAGAGAAAACCCAAGATCACTGTCTCAAGTCTAGAGGGATCCTGAGGTCACCGGAGCAACACGAAAGGGCTCCGTGGACCCCAAATCAACTCGAGATGAGAGCTTAGTCCCTGGCTTAGACTCAAGAGGAATACCACTTTCCACAAGCACCTCAAGAGGAGGCTTCTCTCAGCTACAGGTAAGTGAGAGGGACCCTGAGTTTGTGGCCTCAAGTGCAATGGAAACCGAGATGCTCTGACTCGAAGTAAGGCCGGATATCCCTGCAGTGAATTGAATGCAGGCTCGTCTTGCATCTCCCAAGACGAAGGGATGTCTGAATCCCCTGTGGAGACGACAGAGAAAGACCTAGTACTCTGCCTCATCGCGACCGGAGGCCTCACATCCTATGAGAACTTGACAGGTCTGCGGCGATCAATGCTTCCAAAGGAGACGATGCCTGACTCCTCTTGAAAATGGATAGGAGTCCCAGGATCCCTGTGGCATGTGGAAAGGGACCCTGGGTCTCCCGTCTCACGTGGAAACGCGTCCCAATTGCCATGCCAAAACTCGAGGAGAATCCCGAGGTGTCCCTCGCACCTAGGCAGGAGTCCTGACGTCGCTGAACAAACACGTGTCTGGAAGGGCCCTCCCCGTCGTAACTCGAGAATATACCCCAGGTTCCGGCCGCAACTCGAGAAAAACCATGAGACTTCCCCCTCGCCGCGAGATGAGGCCTGATTCCCCTGCACTGCGTGCAGAGCAATTACGTGTTCCACATCAAACGTGAAAGGAGCCTTGATTTCCTTGATGGCACTCCAGAGAAAACCCAAAGTCACTGTCTCATGTCTAGAGGGATCCTGAGGTCACTGTAGCAACAAGAAAGGGCTCCGTAGACCCCAAATTAACTCGAGATGAGAGCTTAGTCCCTGGCTTCGAGTCAAGAGGAATACCAACTTTCCACAAGCACCTCAAGAGGAGGCTTCTCTCAGCTACAGGTATGTGAGAGGGACCCTGAGTTTGTGGCCTCAAGCAGAATGGACACCGAGATGCTCTGACTCGAGGTAAGGCCGGATATCCCTGCAGTGAATTGAATGCAGGCTCGTCTTGCATCTCCCAAGACGAAGGGATGTCTGAATCCACTGTGGAGACCACAGAGAAAGACCTAGTCCTCCGCCTCATCGCGACCGGAGGCCTCACATCCTTTGAAAATTCGAGAGGTCCGCGGAGATCAATGCTTCCAAAGGAGACGATGCCTGACTCCTCTTGAAAATGGATAGGAGTCCCAGGATCCCTGTGGCACGTGGAAAGGGACCCTGGGTCTCTCGCCTCACGTGGATACGCGTCCCAATTGCCATGCCAAGACTCGAGGAGAATCCCGAGGTGTCCCTCGCACCTAGGCAGGAGTCCTGACGTCGCTGAACAAACACGTGTCTGGAAGGGCCCTCCCCATCGTAACTCGAGAATATACCCCAGGTTCCGGCCGCAACTCGAGAAAAACCATGAAACTTCCCCCTCCCCGCGAGATGAGGCCCGATTCCGCTGCACTGCGTGTAGAGCAATTCCGTGTTCCACATCAAACGTGAAAGGAGCCTTGATTTCCTTAATGACACTCCAGAGAAAACCCAAAATCACTGTTTCAAGTCTAGAGGGATCCTGAGGCCACTGTAGCAACACGAAAGGGCTCCGTGGACCCCGAATCAACTCGAGATGAGAGCTTAGTCCCTGGCTTCGACTCAAGGGGAATACCAACTTTTCACAAGCACCTCAAGAGGAGGCTTCTCTCAGCTACAGGTATGTGAGAGGGACCCTGAGTTTGTGGCCTCAAGTGGAATGGACACCGAGATGCTCTGACTCGAAGTAAGGCCGGATATCCCTGCAGTGAATTGAATGCAGGCTCGTGTTGCATCTCGAAAGACTAAGGGATGTCTGAATCCCCTGTGGAGACCACAGAGAAAGACCTAATTTTCCGCCTCATCGCGACCAGATGCCTCACATCCTTTGAAAATTCGAGATGTCCACGGAGATCAATGCTTCCAAAGGAGCCGATGCCTGAATCCTCTTGAAAATGGATAGGAGTCCCAGGAACCCTGTGGCACGTGGAAAGGGACCCTGGGTCTCCCGCCTCACGTGGAGACGCGTCCAAATTGCCATGCCAAGACTCGTGGAGAATCCCGAGGTGTCCCTCGCACCTAGGCAGGAGTCCTGACGGCGCTGAACAAACACGTGTCTGGAAGGGCCCTCCCCGTCGTAACTCGAGAATATACCGCAGGTTCCGGCCGCAACTCGAGAAAAACCATGAGATTTCCCCCTTGCCGTGAGTTTAGGCCCGATTCCCCTGCACTGAATGCAGAGCAATTCCGTGTTCCACATCAAACGTGAAAGGAGCCTTGATTTCCTTGACGGCACTCCAGAGAAAACCCAAGATCACTGTCTCAAGTCTAGAGGGATCCTGAAGTCACTGGACCAACAGGAAAGGGCTTCGTGGCCCCAAATCAACTCGAGATGAGAGCTTAGACCCTGGCTTAGACTCAAGAGGAATACCAACTTTCCACAAGCACCTCAAGAGGAGGTTTCTCTCAGCTACAGGTATATTCGAGGGACCCTGAGTTTGTGGCCTCAGGTGGAATGGACACTGAGATGCTCTGACTCGAAGTAAGGCCGGATATCCCAACAGTGAATTGAATGCAGGCTCGTCTTGCATCTCCCAAGACGAAGAGATGTCTGAAACCCCTGTGGAGACCACAGAGAAAGACCTAGTCCTCCGCCTCATCGCGACCGGAGGCCTACATCCTTTGAAAACTCGAGACGTCTGCGGAGATCAATGCTTCCAAAGGAGACGATGCCGGACTCTTCTTGAAAATGAATAGGAGTCCCAGGATCCCTGTGGCACGTGGAAAGGGACCCTGGGTCTCCCCCCTCACGTGGAGACGCGTCCCAATTGCCATGCCAAGACTCGAGGATTATCCCGAGGTGTCCCTCGCACCTAGGCAGGAGTCCTGACGTCGCTGAACAAACACGTGTCTGGAAGTTCCCTCCCCGTCGTAACTCGAAATTATACCCCAGGTTCCGGCCGCAACTCGAGAAAAACCATGAGACTTCCCCCTCGCCGCGAGATGAGGCCCGATTCCCCTGCACTGCGTGCAGAGCAATTCCGTATTCCACATCAAACGTGAAAGGAGCCTTGATTTCCTTGATGGCACTCCACAGAAAACCCAAGATCACTGTCTCAAGTCTAGAGGGATCCTGAGGTCACTGGAGCAACACGAAAGGGCTCCCTGGACCCCAAATCAACTGGAGATGAGAGCTTATTCCCTGGTTTTGACTCAAGAGGTCTACCAACTTTCCACAAGCACCTTAAGAGGAGGCTTCTCTCAGCTACAGGTATGTGAGAGGGACCCTGAATTTGTGGCCTCAAGTGGAATGGACACCGAGATGCTCTGACTCGAAGTAAGGCCGGATATCCCTGCAGTGAATTGAATGCAGGCTCATCGTGCATCTCCCAAGACGAGGGGATGTCTGAATCCCCTGTGGAGACCACAGAGAAAGTCCTAGTCCTCCGCCTCATCGCGACCGGAGGCCTCACATCCTTTGAAAACTCGAGAGGTCCGCGGATATCAATGCTTCCAAAGGAGACGATGCCTGACTCCTCTTGAAAATGGATAGGAGTCCCAGGATCACTGTGGCACGTGGAAAGGGACCCTGGGTCTCCCGCCTCACGTGGAGACGCGTCCCAATTGCCATGCCAAGACTCGAGGAGAATCCCGAGGTGTCCCTCGCACCTAGGCAGGAGTCCTGACGTCGCTGAACAAACACGTGTCTGGAAGGGCCCTCCCTGTCGTAACTCGAGAATATACCCAAGGTTCCGGCCGCAACTCGAGAAAAACCATGAGACTTCCCCCTCCCCGCGAGATGAGGCCCGATTCCCCTGCACTGCGTGTAGAGCAATTCCGTGTTCCACATCAAACGTGAAAGGAGCCTTGATTTCCTTAATGACACTCCAGAGAAAACCCAAAATCACTGTTTCAAGTCTAGAGGGATCCTGAGGCCACTGTAGCAACAAGAAAGGGCTCCGTGGACCCCGAATCAACTCGAGATGAGAGCTTAGTCCCTGGCTTCGACTCAAGGGGAATACCAACTTTTCACAAGCACCTCAAGAGGAGGCTTCTCTCCGCTACAGGTATGTGAGAGGGACCCTGAGTTTGTGGCCTCAAGTGGAATGGACACCGAGATGCTCTGACTCGAAGTAAAGCCGGATATCCCTGCAGTGAATTGAATGCAGGCTCGTGTTGCATCTCGAAAGACTAAGGGATGTCTGAATCCCCTGTGGAGACCACAGAGAAAGACCTAATTTTCCGCCTCATCGCGACCAGATGCCTCACATCCTTTGAATATTCGAGAGGTCCGCGGAGATCAATGCTTCCAAAGGAGCCGATGCCTGAATCCTCTTGAAAATGGATAGGAGTCCCAGGATCCCTGTGGCACGTGGAAAGGGACCCTGGGTCTCCCGCCTCACGTGGAGACGCGTCCAAATTGCCATGCCAAGACTCGAGGAGAATCCCGAGGTGTCCCTCGCACCTAGGCAGGAGTCGTGATATCGCTGAACAAACACGTGTCTGGAAGGGACCTCCCCGTCATAACTCGAGAATATACCCCAGTTTCCGGCCTCAACTCGAGAAAAACCATGAGACTTCCCCCTCGCCGCGAGATGAGGCCCGATGCCCCTGCACTGCATGCAAAGCAATTCTGTGTTCAACATCCAACGTGAAAGGAGCCTTGATTTCCTTGATGGCACTCCAGAGAAAACCCAAGATCACTGGCTCAAGTCTAGAGGGATCCTGAGGTCACTGGAGCAACATGAAAGGGCTCCGTGGAACCCAAATCAACTCGAGATGAGAGCTTAGTCCCTGGCTTCGACTCAAGAGGAATACCAACTTTCCACAAGCACCTCAAGAGAAGGCTTCCCTCAGCTACATGTATGTGAGAGCGACCCTGAGTTTGTGGCCTCAAGTTGAATGGACACCGACATGCTCTGACTCGAAGTAAGGCCGGATATCCCTGCAGTGAATTGAATGCAGGCTCGTCTTGCATCTCCCAAGACGAAGGGATGTCTGAATCCCCTGTGGAGACGACAGAGAAAGACCTAGTCCTCCGCCTCAATGCGACCGGAGGCCTCACATACTTTGAAAACTCGAGAGGTCCGCGGAGATCAATGCTTCCAAAGGAGACGATGCCTGACTCCTCTTGAAAATGGATAGGAGTCCCAGGATCCCTGTTGCACGTGGAAAGGGACCCTGGGTCTCCCGCCTCACGTGGAGACGCCTCCCAATTGCCATGCCAAGACTCGAGGGGAATCGCAAGGTGTCCCTCGCACCTAGCCAGGAGTCCTGACGTCGCAGAACAAACACGTGTATGGAAGGGCCCTCCCCGTCGTAACTCGAGAATATACCCCAGGTTTCGGCCGCAACTCGAGAAAAACCATGAGACTTCCCCCTCGCCGCGAGATGAGGCCCGATTCCCCTGCACTGCGTGCAGAGCAATTCCGTGTTCCACATCAAACGTGATAGGAGCCTTGATTTCCTTGATGGCACTCCAGAGAAAACCCAAGATCACTGTCTCAAGTCTAGAGGGATCCTGTAGTCACTGGAGCAAGAAGAAAGTGCTCAGTGGAGCCCAAATCACCTCGAGATGAGAGCTTAGTCCCTGGCTTCGACTCAAGAGGAAAACCAACTTTCCACAAGCACCTCATGAGAAGGCTTCTCTCAGCTACAGGTAACTGAGAGGGACCCTGAGTTTGTGGCCTCAAGTGGAATGGACACCGAGATGCTCTGACTCGAAGTAAAGCCGGATATCCCTGCAGTGAATTGAATGCAGGCTCGTCTTGCATCTCACAAGACGAACGGTTGTCTGAATACCCTGTGGAGTCCACAGAGAAAGACCTAGTCCTCCGCCTCAACGCGAACGGAGGCCTCACGTCCTTTGAAAATTCGAGAGGTCCGCGGAGATCAATGCTTCCAAAGAAGATGATGCCTCACTCCTCTTGCAAATGGATAGGAGTCCCAGGATCCCTGTGGCACGTGGAAAGGGACCCTGGGTCTCCCGCCTCACGTGGAGACGCGTCCCAATTGCCATGCCAAGACTCGAGGAGAATCCCGAGTTGTCCCTCGCACCTAGGAAGGAGTCCTGACGTCGCTGAACAAACACGTGTCTGGAAGGGCCTTCCCCGTCGTAACTCGAGAATATACCCCAGGTTCCGGCCGCAACTGGAGAAAAACCATGAGACTTCCCCCTCGCCGCGAGATGAGGCCCGATTCCCCTGCACTGCGTGCAGAGCAATTCCGTGTTCCACATCAAACGTGAACGGAGCCTTGATTTGCTTGATGGCACTCCAGAGAAAACCCAAGATCACTGTCTCAAGTCTAGAGGGATCCTGAGGTCACTGGAGCAACACGAAAGGGCTCCGTGGACCCCAAGTCAACTCGAGATGAGAGCTTAGTCCTTGGCCTCGACTCAAGAGGAACACCAACTTTCCACCAGCACCTCAAGAGGAGGCTTGTCTCAGCTACAGGTATGTGAGAGGGACCCTGAGTTTGTGGCAGAAGTGGAAAGGACACCGAGATGCTCTGACTCGAAGTAAGGCCGGATATCCCTGCAGTGAATTGAATGCAGGCTCGTCTTGCATCTCCCAAGACGAAGGGATGTCTGAATCCCCAGTGGAGACCACAGAGAATGTCCTAGTCCTCCGCCTCAACGCTACAGGAGGCCTCACATGCTTTGAAAACTCGAGATGTCTGCGGAGATCAATGCTTCCAAAGGAGACGATGCCTGACTCCTCTTGAAAATGGATAGGAGTCCCAGGATCCCTGTGGCACGTGGAAAGGGACTCTGGGTCTCCCGCCTCACGTGGAGACGTGTCCCAATTGCCGTGCAAAGACTCGAGGAGTATCCCGAGGTGTCCTTCGCACCTAGGCAGGAGTCCTGACTTCGCTGAACAAACACGAGTCTGGAAGGGCCCTCCCCGTCGGAACTTGAGAATATACACCAGGTTCCGACAGCAACTCGAGAAAAACCAGGAGACTTACCCCTCCCTGCGAGATGAGGCACGATTCCCCTGCCCTGCGTGCAGAGCCATTCCGTATTCCACATCAAAAATGAAAGGAGACTTGATTTCCTTGATGGCACTCCAGAGAAAACCCAAGATCACTGTCTCATGTCTAGAGGGATCCTGAGATCACTGGAGCAACACGAAAAGGCTCCGTGGACCCCAAATCCACTCGAGATGATAGCTTAGTCCCTGGCTTCGACTCAAGAGGAATACCAACTTTCCACAAGCACCTCAAGTGGAGGCTTCTCTCAGCTACAGGTATGTGAGAGGGTCCCTGAGTTTGTGGCCTCAAGTGGAATGGACACCGAGATGCTCTGACTCGAAGTAAGGCCAGATATCCCTGTAGTGAATTGAATGCAGGCTCGTCTTGCATGTCCCAAGACGAAGGGATGTCTGAATCCCCTGTGGAGGCCACAGAGAAAGTCCTAGTCCTCCGCCTCATCGCGACCGGAGGCCTCACATCCTTTGAAAACTCGAGAGGTCTGCGGAGATCAATGCTTCCAAAGGATACGATGCCTGACTCCTCTTGAAAACGGATAGGAGTCCCAGGATCCCTGTGGCACGTGGAAAGGGACCCTGGGTCTCCCGCCTCACGTGGAGACGCGACCCAATTGCCATGCCAAGACTCGAGGAGAATCCCGAGGTGTCCCTCGCACCTCGGCAGGAGTCCTGACGTCGCTGAACAAACACGTGTCTGGAAGGGCCCTCCCTGTCGTAACTCGAGAATATCCACCAGGATCCGGCCGCAACTCGAGAAAAACCATGAGACTTCCCCCTCGCCGCTTGATGAGGCCCGATTACCCTGCACTGCGTGCAGAGCAATTCCGTGATCCACATCAAACGTGAAAGGAGCCTTGATTTCCTTGATGGCACTCCAGGGAAAACCCAAGATCACTGTCTCAAGTCTAGAGGGATCCTGAGGTCACTGGAGAAACACAAAAGGGCTCCGTGGACCCCAAATCAACTCGAGATGAGAGCTTAGTCCCTGGATTCGACTCAAGAGAAATACCAACTTTCCACAAGCACTTCAAGAGGAGGCTTCTCTCAGCAACATGTATGTGAGAGGGACCCTGAGTTTGTGGCCTCAAGTGGAATGGACACCGAGATGCTCTGACTCGAAGTAAGGCCGGATATCCCTTCAGTGAATTGAATGCAGGCTCGTCTTGCATCTCCCAAGACGAAGGGATGTCTGAATCCCCTGTGGAGACCACAGAGAAAGTCCTAGTCCTCCGCCTCATCGTGACCGGAGGCCTCACATCCTTTGAAAACTCGAGAGGTCTGCAGAGATCAATGCTTCCAAAGGAGAAGATGCCTGACTCCTCTTGAAAATGGATAGGAGTCCCAGGATTCCTGTGGCACGTGGAAAGGGACCCTGGGTCTCCCCCCTCACGTGGAGACGCATCCCAATTGCCATGCCAAGACTCGAGGAGAATCCCGAGGTGTCCCTCGCACCTATGCAGGAGTCCTGACGTCGCTGAACAAACACGTGTCTGGAAGGGCCCTACCCGTCGTAACTCGAGAATATACCCCAGGTTCGGGCCGCAACTCGAGAAAAACCATGAGATTTCCCCCTCGCCGCGAGTTGAGGCTCGATTCCCCTGCACTGCATGCAGAGCAATTCCGTGTTCCACCTCAAACGTGAAAGGAGCCTTGATATCCTTGATGGCACTCCAGAGAAAACCCAAGATCACTGTCTCAAGTCTAGAGGGATCCTGAGGTCACTGGAGCAACACGAAAGGGCTCCGTGGACCCCAAATCAACTCGAGATGAGAGCTTAGTCCCTGGCTCCGACTCAAGAGGAATACCAACTTTCCACAAGCACCTCAAGAGGAGGCTTCTCTCAGCTACAGGTATGTGAGAGGGACCCTGAGTTTGTGGCCTCAAGTGGAATGGACAGCGAGATGCTCTGAATCGAAGTAAGGCCGGATATCCCTGCAGTGAATTGAATGCAGGCTCGTCTTGCATCTCCCAAGACGAAGGGATGTCTGAATCCTCTGTGGAGACCACAGAGAAAGACCTAGTTTTCCACCTCAACGCGACTGGAGGCCTCACATCCTTTGAAAACTCAAGAGGTCCGCGGAGATCAATGCTTCCAAATCAGACGATGCCTGACTCCTCTTGAAAATGGATAGGAGTCCCAGGATCCCTGTGGCACGTGGAAAGTGACCCTGGGTCTCCCGCCTCACGTGGAGACGCGTCCCAATTGCCATGCCAAGACTCGAGGAGAATCCCGAGGTGTCCCTTGCCCCTAGGCAGGAGTCCTGACGTCGCTGAACAAACACGTGTCTGGAAGGGCCCTCCCCGTCGGAACTCGAGAATATACCCCAGGTTCCGGCCGCAACTCGAGAAAAACCATGAGATTTCCACCTCGCCGCGAGTTGAGGCCCGATTCCCCTGCACTGCATGCAGAGCAATTCCGTGTTCCACATCAAACGTGAAAGGAGCCTTGATTTCCTTGATGGCACTCCAGAGAAAACCCAAGATCACTGTCTAAAGTCTAGAGGGATCCTGAGGTCACTGGAGCAACACGAAAGGGGTCCGTGGACCCCAAATCAACTCGAGATGAGAGCTTAGTCCCTGGCTTCTACTCAAGAGGAATACCAACTTTCCACAAGCACCTCAAGAGGAGGCTTCTCTCAGCTACAGGTATGTGAGAGGGACCCTGAGTTTGTGGCCTCAAGTGGAATGGACAGCGAGATGCTCTGAATCGAAGTAAGGGCGGATATCCCTGCAGTGAATTGAATGCAGGCTCGTCTTGCATCTCCCAAGACGAAGGTTTGTCTGAATCCACTGTGGAGGCCAGAGAGAAAGACCTAGTCCTCCGCCTCATCAAGATCGGAGGCCTCACATTCTTTGAAAACTCGAGATGTCCGCGGAGATCAATGCTTCCAAAGGAGACGATGCCTGACTCCTCTTGAAAATGGATAGGAGTCCCAGGATCCCTGTGGCACGTGGAAAGGGACCCTGGGTCTCCCGCCTCACGTGGAGATGCGTCCCAGTTGCCATGCCAAGACTCGAGGAGAATCCCGAGGTGTCCCTCGCACCTAGGCAGGAGTCCTGACGTCGCTGAACAAACACGTGTCTGGAAGGGCCCTCCCCGTCGTAACTCAAGAATATACCCCAGTTTCCGGCCGCAACTAGATAAAAACCATGAGACTTCCCCCTCGCCGCGAGATGAGGCCCGATTCCCCTGCACTGCGTGCAGAGCAATTCCGTGTTCCACATCAGACGTGAAAGGAGCCTTGATTTCCTTGATGCCACTCCAGAGAAAACCCAAAGTCACTGTCTCAAGTCTAGAGGGATCCTGAGGTCACTGGAGCAACACGAAAGGGCTCCGTGGACCCCAAATCAACTCGAGATGAGAGCTTAGTCCCTGGCTTCGCCTCAAGGGGAATACCAACTTTCCACAAGCACCTCAAGAGGAGGCTTCTCTCAGCTACAGGTATGTCAGAGGGACCCTGAGTTTGTGGCCTCAAGTGGAATGGACACCGAGATGCTCTGACTCGAAGTAAGGCCGGATATCCCTGCAGTGAATTGAATGCAGGCTCGTCTTGCATCTCCCAAGACGAAGGGATGTCTGAATCCCCTTTGGAGACCACAGAGAAAGACCTAGTTCTCCACCTATCGCGACCGGAGGCCTCACATCCTTTGAAAACTCGAGAGGTCCGCGGAGATCAATGCTTCCAAAGGAGCCGATGCCTGATTCCTCTTGAAAATGGATAGGAGTCCCAGGATTCCTGTGGCACGTGGAAAGGGACACTGGGTCTCCCGCCTCACGTGTAGACACGTCCCAATTGCCATGTCAAGACTCTAGGAGAATCCCGAGGTATCCCTCACGCCAAGGCAGGGGTCTTGACGTCGCTGAACAAACACGTGTATGGAAGGGCCTTTCCAATCGTAACTCTAGACTATACCCAAGGTTCCAGCCGCAACTCGAGAAGAACCATGAGACTTCCCCCTGGCCACGAGATGAGGCCCGATTCCCGTGCACTGCGTGCAGAGCATTTCCGTGTTCCACATCAAACGTTAAAGGAGCCTTGATTTCCCTGACGCCACTCCAGAGAAAACCAAAGATCACTGTCTCAAGTCTAGAGGGATCCTGAGGTCACTGTAGCAACACGAAAGGGCTCCGTGGAACCCAAATCAACTCGAGATGAGAGCTTAGTCCCTGGCTTCGACTCAAGAGGAATACCAACTTTCCACAAGCACCTCAAGAGGAGGCTTCTCTCAGCTACAGGTATGTGAGAGGGACCCTGAGTTTGTGGCCTCAAGTGGCATGGACACCGAGATGCTCTGACTCGAAGTAAGGCCGGATATCCCTGCAGTGAATTGAATGCAGACTCGTCTTGCATCTCCCAAGATGATGTTATGTCTGAACCCCTGTGGAGACCACATAGAAAGACCTAGTTCTCCACCTCATCGCGACTGGAGGCCTCACATCCTTTGAAAACTCGAGAGGTCTGCGGAGGTCAATGCTTCCAAAGGAGACGATGCCTGACTCCTCTTGAAAATGGATAGGAGTCCCAGGATCCCTGTGGCACGTGGAAAGGGACCCTGGGTCTCCCGCTTCACGTGGAGACGCGTCCCAATTGCCATGCCAAGACTCGAGGAGGATCCCGAGGTGTCCCTCGCACCTAGGCAGGAGTCCTGACGTCGCTGAACAAACACGTGTCCGGAAGGGCCCTCCCTGTCGTAACTCGAGAATATAACCCAGGTTCCGGCCGCAACTCAAGAAAAACGATGAGACTTCCCCCTCGCTGCGAGATGAGGCCCGATTCCCCTGCACTGCGTGCAGACCAATTCCGTGTTCCACATCAAACGTGAAAGGAGCCTTGATTTCCTTGATGGCACTCCAGAGAAAACCCAAAGTCACTGTCTCAATCTAGAGGAATCCTGAGGCCATGGTAGCAGCATGAAAGGGCTCCGTGGACCCCAAATCAACTCGAGATGAGAGCTTAGTCCCTGGGTTCGACTTAAGAGGAATACCAACTTTCCACAAGCACCTCAAAAGGAGGCTTCTCTCAGCTACAGGTATGTGAGAGGGACCCTGAGTTTGTGGCCTCAAGTGGAATGGACACCGAGATGCTCTGACTCGAAGTAATCCCGGATATCCCTGCAGTGAATTGAATGCAGGCTCGTCTTGCATCTCCCAAGACGAAGGGTTGTCTGAATCCGCTGTGGAGACCACAGAGAAAGACCTAGTCCTCCGCCTCAACACGAACGGAGGCCTCACATCCTTTGAAAACTCGAGAGGTCCGCGAAGATCAATGCTTCCAAAGGAGACGATGCCTGACTCCTCTTGAAAATGGAAAGGAGTCCCAGGATCCCTGTGGCACGTGGAAAGGGACCCTGGGTCTCCCGCCTCACGTGGAGACGGTTCCCCATTGCCATGCCAAGACTCGAGGAGAATCCCGAGGTGTCCCTCGCACCTAGGCAGGAGTCCTGACGTCACTGAACAAACACGTGTCTGGAAGGGCCCTCCCCGTCGTAACTCGAGAATATACCCCAGGTTCCGGCCGCAACTCGAGAAAAACCATGAGACTTCCCCCTCGCCGCGAGATGAGGCCCGATTCCCCTGCACTGAATGCAGAGCAATTCCGTGTTCCACATCAAACGTGAAAGGAGCCTTGATTTCCTTGATGGCACTCCAGAGAAAACCCAAGATCACTGTCTCAAGTCTAGAGGGATCCTGAGGTCACTGGAGCAACACGAAAGGGCTCCGTGGACCCCAAATCAATTCGAGATGAGAGCTTAGTCCCTGGCTTCGACTCAAGAGGAATACCAAATTTTCACAAGCAGCTCAAGAGGAGGCTTCTCTCAGCTACAGGTAAGTGAGAGGGAACCTGAGTTTGTGGCCGCAAGTGGAATGGACACCGAGATGCTCTGACTCGAAGTAAGGCCGGATATCCCTGCAGTGAATTGAATGCAGGCACGTCTTGCATCTCCCAAGACGAAGGGATGTCTGTATCCCCTGTGGAGACCACAGAGAAAGACCTAGTTCTCCGCCTCATCGCGACCGGAGGCCTCACATCCTTTGAAAACTCAAGAGGTCCGCGGAGATCAATGCTTCCAAATCAGACGATGCCTGACGCCTCTTGAAAATGGATAGGAGTCCCAGGATCCCTGTGGCACGTGGAAAGGGACCCTGGGTCTCCCGCCTCACGTGGAGACGCGTCCCAATTGCCATGCCAAGACTCGAGGAGAATCCCGAGGTGTCCCTTGCCCCTAGGCAGGAGTCCTGACGTCGCTGAACAAACACGTGTCTGGAAGGGCCCTCCCCGTCGGAACTCGAGAATATACCCCAGGTTCCGGCCGCAACTCGAGAAAAACCATGAGATTTCCCCCTCGCCGCGAGTTGAGGCCCGATTCCCATGCACTGCATGCAGAGCAATTCCGTGTTCCACATCAAACGTGAAAGGAGCCTTGATTTCCTTGATGGCACTCGAGAGAAAACCCAAGATCACTGTCTAAAGTCTAGAGGGATCCTGAGGTCACTGGAGCAACACGAAAGGGGTCCGTGGACCCCAAATCAACTCGAGATGAGAGCTTCGTCCCTGGCTTCTACTCAAGAGGAATACCAACTTTCCACAAGCACCTCAAGAGGAGGCTTCTCTCAGCTACAGGTATGTGAGAGGGACCCTGAGTTTGTGGCCTCAAGTGGAATGGACAGCGAGATGCTCTGACTCGAAGTAAGGCCGGATATCCCTGCAGTGAATTGAATGCAGGCTCGTCTTGCATCTCCCAAGACGAAGGTTTGTCTGAATCCACTGTGGAGGCCAGAGAGAAAGACCTAGTCCTCCGCCTCATCAAGATCGGAGGCCTCACATCCTTTGAAAACTCGAGATGTCCGCGGAGATCAATGCTTCCAAAGGAGACGATGCCTGACTCCTCTTGAAAATGGATAGGAGTCCCAGGATCCCTGTGGCACGTGGAAAGGGACCCTGGGTCTCCCGCCTCACGTGGAGATGCGTCCCAGTTGCCATGCCAATACTCGAGGAGAATCCCGAGATGTCCCTCGCACCTAGGCAGGAGTCCTGACGTCGCTGAACAAACACGTGTCTGGAAGGGCCCTCCCCGTCGTAACTCAAGAATATACCCCAGTTTCCGGCCGCAACTCGATAAAAACCATGAGACTTCCCCCTCGCCGCGAGATGAGGCCCGATTCCCCTGCACTGCGTGAAGAGCAATTCCGTGTTCCACATCAGACGTGAAAGGAGCCTTGATTTCCTTGATGCCACTCCAGAGAAAACCCAAAGTCACTGTCTCAAGTCTAGAGGGATCCTGAGGTCACTGGAGCAACACGAAAGGGCTCCGTGGACCCCAAATCAACTCGAGATGAGAGCTTAGTCCCTGGCTTCGCCTCAAGGGGAATACCAACTTTCCACAAGCACCTCAAGAGGAGGCTTCTCTCAGCTACAGGTATGTCAGAGGGACCCTGAGTTTGTGGCCTCAAGTGGAATGGACACCGAGATGCTCTGACTCGAAGTAAGGCCGGATATCCCTGCAGTGAATTGAATGCAGGCTCGTCTTGCATCTCCCAAGACGAAGGGATGTCTGAATCCCCTGTGGAGACCACAGAGAAAGACCTAGTTCTCCACCTATCGCGACCGGAGGCCTCACATCCTTTGAAAACTCGAGAGGTCCGCGGAGATCAATGCTTCCAAAGGAGCCGATGCCTGATTCCTCTTTAAAATGGAAAGGAGTCCCAGGATCCCTTTGGCAAGTGGAAAGGGACACTGGGTCTCCCGCCTCACGTGTAGACGCGTCCCAATTGCCATGTCAAGACTCTAGGAGAATCCCGAGGTATCCCTCACGCCAAGGCAGGGGTCTTGACGTCGCTGAACAAACACGTGTATGGAAGGGCCTTTCCAATCGTAACTCTAGACTATACCCAAGGTTCCGGCCGCAACTCGAGAAGAACCATGAGACTTCCCCCTCGCCACGAGATGAGGCCCGATTCCCGTGCACTGCGTGCAGAGCATTTCCGTGTTCCACATCAAACGTTAAAGGAGCCTTGATTTCCCTGACGCCACTCCAGAGAAAACCAAAGATCACTGTCTCAAGTCTAGAGGGATCCTGAGGTCACTGTAGCAACACGAAAGGGCTCCGTGGAACCCAAATCAACTCGAGATGAGAGCTTAGTCCCTGGCTTCGACTCAAGAGGAATACCAACTTTCCACAAGCACCTCAAGAGGAGGCTTCTCTCAGCTACAGGTATGTGAGAGGGACCCTGAGTTTGTGGCCTCAAGTGGCATGGACACCGAGATGCTCTGACTCGAAGTAAGGCCGGATATCCCTGCAGTGAATTGAATGCAGGCTCGTCTTGCATCTCCCAAGACGAAGGGATGTCTGAATCCCCAGTGGAGACCACAGAGAATGTCCTAGTCCTCCGCCTCAACGCTACAGGAGGCCTCACATGCTTTGAAAACTCGAGATGTCTGCGGAGATCAATGCTTCCAAAGGAGACGATGCCTGACTCCTCTTGAAAATGGATAGGAGTCCCAGGATCCCTGTGGCACGTGGAAAGGGACTCTGGGTCTCCCGCCTCACGTGGAGACGTGTCCCAATTGCCGTGCAAAGACTCGAGGAGTATCCCGAGGTGTCCTTCGCACCTAGGCAGGAGTCCTGACTTCGCTGAACAAACACGTGTCTGGAAGGGCCCTCCCCGTCGGAACTTGAGAATATACACCAGGTTCCGACAGCAACTCGAGAAAAACCAGGAGACTTACCCCTCCCTGCAAGATGAGGCACGATTCCCCTGCCCTGCGTGCAGAGCCATTCCGTATTCCACATCAAAAATGAAAGGAGACTTGATTTCCTTGATGGCACTCCAGAGAAAACCCAAGATCACTGTCTCATGTCTAGAGGGATCCTGAGATCACTGGAGCAACACGAAAAGGCTCCGTGGACCCCAAATCCACTCGAGATGATAGCTTAGTCCCTGGCTTCGACTCAAGAGGAATACCAACTTTCCACAAGCACCTCAAGTGGAGGCTTCTCTCAGCTACAGGTATGTGAGAGGGACCCTGAGTTTGTGGCCTCAAGTGGAATGGACACCGAGATGCTCTGACTCGAAGTAAGGCCGGATATCCCTGTAGTGAATTGAATGCAGGCTCGTCTTGCATGTCCCAAGACGAAGGGATGTCTGAATCCCCTGTGGAGGCCACAGAGAAAGTCCTAGTCCTCCGCCTCATCGCGACCGGAGGCCTCACATCCTTTGAAAACTCGAGAGTTCTGCGGAGATCAATGCTTCCAAAGGATACGATGCCTGACTCCTCTTGAAAATGGATAGGAGTCCCAGGATCCCTGTGGCACGTGGAAAGGGACCCTGGGTCTCCCGCCTCACGTGGAGACGCGACCCAATTGCCATGCCAAGACTCGAGGAGAATCCCGAGGTGTCCCTCGCACCTCGGCAGGAGTCCTGACGTCGCTGAACAAACACGTGTCTGGAAGGGCCCTCCCTGTCGTAACTCGAGAATATCCCCCAGGATCCGGCCGCAACTCGAGAAAAACCATGAGACTTCCCCCTCGCCGCTTGATGAGGCCCGATTACCCTGCACTGCGTGCAGAGCAATTCCGTGATCCACATCAAACGTGAAAGGAGCCTTGATTTCCTTGATGGCACTACAGGGAAAACCCAAGATCACTGTCTCAAGTCTAGAGGGATCCTGAGGTCACTGGAGAAACACAAAAGGGCTCCGTGGACCCCAAATCAACTCGAGATGAGAGCTTAGTCCCTGGATTCGACTCAAGAGAAATACCAACTTTCCACAAGCACTTCAAGAGGAGGCTTCTCTCAGCAACATGTATGTGAGAGGGACCCTGAGTTTGTGGCCTCAAGTGGAATGGACACCGAGATGCTCTGACTCGAAGTAAGGCCGGATATCCCTTCAGTGAATTGAATGCAGGCTCGTCTTGCATCTCCCAAGACGAAGGGATGTCTGAATCCCCTGTGGAGACCACAGAGAAAGTCCTAGTCCTCCGCCTCATCGTGACCGGAGGCCTCACATCCTTTGAAAACTCGAGAGGTCTGCAGAGATCAATGCTTCCAAAGGAGACGATGCCTGACTCCTCTTGAAAATGGATAGGAGTCCCAGGATTCCTGTGGCACGTGGAAAGGGACACTGGGTCTCCCCCCTCACGTGGAGACGCATCCCAATTGCCATGCCAAGACTCGAGGAGAATCCCGAGGTGTCCCTCGCACCTATGCAGGAGTCCTGACGTCGCTGAACAAACACGTGTCTGGAAGGGCCCTACCCGTCGTAACTCGAGAATATACCCCAGGTTCGGGCCGCAATTCGAGAAAAACCATGAGATTTCCCCCTCGCCGCGAGTTGAGGCTCGATTCCCCTGCACTGCATGCAGAGCAATTCCGTGTTCCACCTCAAACGTGAAAGGAGCCTTGATATCCTTGATGGCACTCCAGAGAAAACCCAAGATCACTGTCTCAAGTCTAGAGGGATCCTGAGTTCACTGGAGCAACACGAAAGGGCTCCGTGGACCCCAAATCAACTCGAGATGAGAGCTTAGTCCCTGGCTCCGACTCAAGAGGAATACCAAATTTCCACAAGCACCTCAAGAGGAGGCTTCTCTCAGCTACAGGTATGTGAGAGGGACCCTGAGTTTGTGGCCTCAAGTGGAATGGACAGCGAGATGCTCTGAATCGAAGTAAGGCCGGATATCCCTGCAGTGAATTGAATGCAGGCTCGTCTTGCATCTCCCAAGACGAAGGGATGTCTGAATCCCCTGTGGAGACCACAGAGAAAGACCTAGTTTTCCACCTCAACGCGACTGGAGGCCTCACATCCTTTGAAAACTCAAGAGGTCCGCGGAGATCAATGCTTCCAAATCAGACGATGCCTGACTCCTCTTGAAAATGGATAGGAGTCCCAGGATCCCTGTGGCACGTGGAAAGTGACCCTGGGTCTCCCGCCTCACGTGGAGACGCGTCCCAATTGCCATGCCAAGACTCGAGGAGAATCCCGAGGTGTCCCTTGCCCCTAGGCAGGAGTCCTGACGTCGCTGAACAAACACGTGTCTGGAAGGGCCCTCCCCGTCGGAACTCGAGAATATACCCCAGGTTCCGGCCGCAACTCGAGAAAAACCATGAGATTTCCACCTCGCCGCGAGTTGAGGCCCGATTCCCCTGCACTGCATGCAGAGCAATTCCGTGTTCCACATCAAACGTGAAAGGAGCCTTGATTTCCTTGATGGCACTCCAGAGAAAACCCAAGATCACTGTCTAAAGTCTAGAGGGATCCTGAGGTCACTGGAGCAACACGAAAGGGGTCCGTGGACCCCAAATCAACTCGAGATGAGAGCTTAGTCCCTGGCTTCGACTCAAGAGGAATACCAACTTTCCACAAGCACCTCAAGAGGAGGCTTCTCTCAGCTACAGGTATGTGAGAGGGACCCTGAGTTTGTGGCCTCAAGTGGAATGGACAGCGAGATGCTCTGAATCGAAGTAAGGCCGGATATCCCTGCAGTGAATTGAATGCAGGCTCGTCTTGCATCTCCCAAGACGAAGGTTTGTCTGAATCCACTTTGGAGGCCAGAGAGAAAGACCTAGTCCTCCGCCTCATCAAGATCGGAGGCCTCACATTCTTTGAAAACTCGAGATGTCCGCGGAGATCAATGCTTCCAAAGGAGACGATGCCTGACTCCTCTTGAAAATGGATAGGAGTCCCAGGATCCCTGTGGCACGTGGAAAGGGACCCTGGGTCTCCCGCCTCAGGTGGAGATGCGTCCCAGTTGCCATGCCAAGACTCGAGGAGAATCCCGAGGTGTCCCTCGCACCTAGGCAGGAGTCCTGACGTCGCTGAACAAACACGTGTCTGGAAGGGCCCTCCCCGTCGTAACTCAAGAATATACCCCAGTTTCCGGCCGCAACTAGATAAAAACCATGAGACTTCCCCCTCGCCGCGAGATGAGGCCCGATTCCCCTGCACTGCGTGCAGAGCAATTCCGTGTTCCACATCAGACGTGAAAGGAGCCTTGATTTCCTTGATGCCACTCCAGAGAAAACCCAAAGTCACTGTCTCAAGTCTAGAGGGATCCTGAGGTCACTGGAGCAACACGAAAGGGCTCCGTGGACCCCAAATCAACTCGAGATGAGAGCTTAGTCCCTGGCTTCGCCTCAAGGGGAATACCAACTTTCCACAAGCACCTCAAGAGGAGGCTTCTCTCAGCTACAGGTATGTCAGAGGGACCCTGAGTTTGTGGCCTCAAGTGGAATGGACACCGAGATGCTCTGACTCGAAGTAAGGCCGGATATCCCTGCAGTGAATTGAATGCAGGCTCGTCTTGCATCTCCCAAGACGAAGGGATGTCTGAATCCCCTGTGGAGACCACAGAGAAAGACCTAGTTCTCCACCTATCGCGACCGGAGGCCTCACATCCTTTGAAAACTCGAGAGGTCCGCGGAGATCAATGCTTCCAAAGGAGCCGATGCCTGATTCCTCTTGAAAATGGATAGGAGTCCCAGGATTCCTGTGGCACGTGGAAAGGGACACTGGGTCTCCCGCCTCACGTGTAGACACGTCCCAATTGCCATGTCAAGACTCTAGGAGAATCCCGAGGTATCCCTCACGCCAAGGCAGGGGTCTTGACGTCGCTGAACAAACACGTGTATGAAAGGGCCTTTCCAATCGTAACTCTAGACTATACCCAAGGTTCCAGCCGCAACTCGAGAAGAACCATGAGACTTCCCCCTCGCCACGAGATGAGGCCCGATTCCCGTGCACTGCGTGCAGAGCATTTCCGTGTTCCACATCAAACGTTAAAGGAGCCTTGATTTCCCTGACACCACTCCAGAGAAAACCAAAGATCACTGTCTCAAGTCTAGAGGGATCCTGAGGTCACTGTAGCAACACGAAAGGGCTCCGTGGAACCCAAATCAACTCGAGATGAGAGCTTAGTCCCTGGCTTCGACTCAAGAGGAATACCAACTTTCCACAAGCACCTCAAGAGGAGGCTTCTCTCAGCTACAGGTATGTGAGAGGGACCCTGAGTTTGTGGCCTCAAGTGGAATGGACACCGAGATGCTCTGACTCGAAGTAATCCCGGATATCCCTGCAGTGAATTGAATGCAGGCTCGTCTTGCATCTCCCAAGACGAAGGGTTGTCTGAATCCGCTGTGGAGACCACAGAGAAAGACCTAGTCCTCCGCCTCAACACGAACGGAGGCCTCACATCCTTTGAAAACTCGAGAGGTCCGCGAAGATCAATGCTTCCAAAGGAGACGATGCCTGACGCCTCTTGAAAATGGATAGGAGTCCCAGGATCCCTGTGGCACGTGGAAAGGGACCCTGGGTCTCCCGCCTCACGTGGAGACGCCTCCCAATTGCCATGCCAAGACTCGAGGAGAATCCCGAGGTGTCCCTTGCCCCTAGGCAGGAGTCCTGACGTCGCTGAACAAACACGTGTCTGGAAGGGCCCTCCCCGTCGGAACTCGAGAATATACCCCAGGTTCCGGCCGCAACTCGAGAAAAACCATGAGATTTCCCCCTCGCCGCGAGTTGAGGCCCGATTCCCCTGCACTGCATGCAGAGCAATTCCGTGTTCCACATCAAACGTGAAAGGAGCCTTGATTTCCTTGATGGCACTCCAGAGAAAACCCAAGATCACTGTCTAAAGTCTAGAGGGATCCTGAGGTCACTGGAGCAACACGAAAGGGGTCCGTGGACCCCAAATCAACTCGAGATGAGAGCTTCGTCCCTGGCTTCTACTCAAGAGGAATACCAACTTTCCACAAGCACCTCAAGAGGAGGCTTCTCTCAGCTACAGGTATGTGAGAGGGACCCTGAGTTTGTGGCCTCAAGTGGAATGGACAGCGAGATGCTCTGAATCGAAGTAAGGCCGGATATCCCTGCAGTGAATTGAATGCAGGCTCGTCTTGCATCTCCCAAGACGAAGGTTTGTCTGAATCCACTGTGGAGGCCAGAGAGAAAGACCTAGTCCTCCGCCTCATCAAGATCGGAGGCCTCACATCCTTTGAAAACTCGAGATGTCCGCGGAGATCAATGCTTCCAAAGGAGACGATGCCTGACTCCTCTTGAAAATGGATAGGAGTCCCAGGATCCCTGTGGCACGTGGAAAGGGACCCTGGGTCTCCCGCCTCACGTGGAGATGCGTCCCAGTTGCCATGCCAAGACTCGAGGAGAATCCCGAGGTGTCCCTCGCACCTAGGCAGGAGTCCTGACGTCGCTGAACAAACACGTGTCTGGAAGGGCCCTCCCCGTCGTAACTCAAGAATATACCCCAGTTTCCGGCCGCAACGCGATAAAAACCATGAGACTTCCCCCTCGCCGCGAGTTGAGGCCTGATTCCCCTGGACTGCGTGCAGAGCAATTCCGTGTTCCACATCAAACGTGAAAGGAGCCTTGATTTCCTTGATGGCACTCCAGAGAAAACCCAAGATCACTGTCTCAAGTCTAGAGGGATCCTGAAGTCACTGGACCAACAGGAAAGGGCTTCGTGGACCCCAAATCAACACGAGGTGAGAGCTTAGACCCTGGCTTAGACTCAAGAGTAATACCAACTCTCCACCAGGACCTCAAGAGGAGGTTTCTCTCAGCTACACGTATATTTGAGGGACCCTGATTTTGTGGCCTCAAGTGGAATGGACACCGAGATGCTCTGACTCTAAGTAAGGCCGGATATCCCTGCAGTGAATTGAATGCAGGCTCGTCTTGCATCTCCCAAGACGAAGGGATGTCTGAATCCCCTGTGGAAACCAAAGAGAAAGACCTAATTCTCCGCCTCATAGCGACCGGGGGCCTCACATCCTTTGAAAATTCGAGAGGTCCGCGGAGATCAATGCTTCCAAAGGAGACGATGCCTGACTCCTCTTGAAAATGGATAGGAGTCCCAGGATCCCTGTGGCACGTGGAAAGGGACACTGGGTCTCCCGCCTCACGTGGAGACGCTTCCCCATTGCCATGCCAAGACTCGAGGAGAATCCCGAGGTGTCCCTCGCACCTAGGCAGGAGTCCTGACGTCGCTGAACAAACACGTGTCTGGAAGGGCCCTCCCCGTCGTAACTCGAGAATATACCACAGGTTCCGGCCGCAACTCGAGAAAAACCATGAGACGTCCCCCTCGCCGCGAGATGAGGCCCGATTCCCCTGCACTGCATGCAGAGCAATTCCGTGTTCCACATCAAACGTGAAAGGAGCCTTGATTTCCTTGATGGCACTCCAGAGAAAACCCAAGATCACTGTCTCAAGTCTAGAGGGATCCTGACGTCACTGGAGCTACACGAAAGTGCTCCGTGGACCCCAAATCAACTCGAGATGAGAGCTTAGACCCTGGCTTCGACTCAAGAGGAATACCCACTTTTCACAAGCACCTCAAGACGAGGCTTCTCTCAGCTACAGGTATGTGAGAGGGACCCTGAGTTTGTGCCCTCAAGTGGAATGGACACCGAGATGCTCTGACTCGAAGTAAGGCCGGATATCCCTGCAGTGAATTGAATGCAGGCTCGTCTTGCATCTCCCAAGACGAAGGGATGTCTGAATCCCTGTGGAGACCTCAGAGAAAGACCGACTTCTCCGCCTCATCGCGACCGGAGGCCTCACATCCTTTGAAAACTAGAGAGGTCCGCGGAGATCAATGCTTCCAAAGGAGCCGATGCCTGAATCCTCTTGAAAATGGATAGGAGTCCCAGGATCCCTGTGGCACGTGGAAAGGGACCCTGGGTCTCCCGCCTCACGTGGAGACGCGTCCAAATTGCCATGCCAAGACTCGTGGAGAATCCCGAGGTGTCCCTCGCACCTAGGCAGGAGTCCTGACGGCGCTGAACAAACACGTGTCTGGAAGGGCCCTTCCCGTCGTAACTCGAGAATATACCCCAGGTTCCGGCCGCAACTCGAGAAAAACCATGAGATTTCCCCCTTGCCGCGAGTTGAGGCCCGATTCCCCTGCACTGAATGCAGAGCAATTCCGTGTTCCACATCAAACGTGAAAGGAGCCTTGATTTCCTTGATGGCACTCCAGAGAAAACCCAAGATCACTGTCTCAAGTCTAGAGGGATCCTGAAGTCACTGGACCAACAGGAAAGGGCTTCGTGGACCCCAAATCAACTCGAGATGAGAGCTTAGACCCTGGCTTAGACTCAAGAGGAATACCAACTTTCCACAAGGACCTCAAGAGGAGGTTTCTCTCAGCTACAGTTATATTTGAGGGACCCTGATTTTGTGGCCTCAAATGGAATGGACACCGAGATGCTCTGAGTCGAAGTAAGGCCGGATATCCCTGCAGTGAATTGAATGCAGGCTCGTCTTGCATCTCCCAAGACGAAGGGTTGTCTGAATCCCCTATGGAGACCACAGAGAAAGACCTAATTCTCCGCCTCATAGCGACCGGGGGCCTCACATCCTTTGAAAATTCGAGAGGTCCGCGGAGATCAATGCTTCCAAAGGAGACGATGCCTGACTCCTCTTGAAAATGGATAGGAGTCCCAGGATCACTGTGGCACGTGGAAAGGGACCCTGGGTCTCCCGCCTTAAGTGGAGACGCGTCCAAATTGCCATGCCAAGACTCATGGAGAATCACGAGTTGTCCCTCGCACCTAGGCAGGAGTCCTGACGTCGCTGAACAAACACGTGTCTGGAAGGGCCCTCCCCGTCGTAACTCGAGAATATACCCCAGGTTCCGGCCGCAACTCGAGAAAAACCATGAGATTTCCCCCTTGCCGCGAGTTGAGGCCCGATTCCCCTGCACTGAATGCAGAGCAATTCCGTGTTCCACATCAAACGTGAAAGGAGCCTTGATTTCCTTGATGGCACTCCAGAGAATTCCCAAGATCACTGTCTCAAGTCTAGAGGGATCCTGAGGTCACTGGAGCAACACGAAAGGGCTCCGTGGACCCCAAATCAACTCGAGATGAGAGCTTAGTCCCTGGCTTCGACTCAAGAGGAATACCAACTTTTCACAAGCACCTCAAGAGGAGGCTTCTCTCAGCTACAGGTATGTGAGAGGGACCCTGAGTTTGTGGCCTCAAGTGGAATGGACACCGAGATGCTCCGACTCGAAGTAAGGCCGGATATCCCAACAGTGAATTGAATGCAGGCTCGTCTTGCATCTCCTAAGACGAAGAGATGACTGAATCCCCTGTGGAGACCACAGAGAAAGACCTAGTCCTCCGCCTCATCGCGACCGGAGGCCTCACATGCTTTGAAAACTCGAGAGGTCTGCGGAGATCAATGCTTCCAAAGGAGACGATGCCGGAATCTTCTTGAAAATGGATAGGAGTCCCAGGATCCCTGTGGCACGTGGAAAGGGACCCTGGGTCTCCCGCCTCACGTGGAGACGCGTCCCAATTGCCATGCCAAGACTCGAGGAGAATCCCGAGGTGTCCCTCGCCCCTAGGTAGGAGTCCTGACGTCGATGAACAAACACGTGTCTGGAAGGGCCCTCCCCGTCGTAACTCGAGAATATACCCAAGGTTCCGGCCGCAACTCGAGAAAAACCATGAGATTTCCCCCTCGCCGCGAGTTGAGGCCCGATTCCCCTGCACTGAATGCAGAGCAATTCCGTGTTCCACATCAAACGTGAAAGGAGCCTTGATTTCCTTGATGGCACTCCAGAGAAAACCCAAGATCACTGTCTCAAGTCTAGAGAAATCCTGAAGTCACTGGACCAACAGGAAAGTGCTTCGTGAACCCCAAATCAACTCGAGATGAGAGCTTAGACCCTGGCTTAGACTCAAGAGGAATACCAACTTTCCACAAGGACCTCAAGAGGAGGTTTCTCTCAGCTACACGTATATTTGAGGGACCCTGATTTTGTGGCCTCAAGTGGAATGGACACCGAGATGCTCTGACTCGAAGTAAGGCCGGATATCTCTGCAGTGAATTGAATGCAGGCACGTCTTGCATCTCCCAAGACGAAGGGATGTCTGAATCCCCTTTGGAGACCACAGAGAAAGACCTAATTCTCCACCTCATAGCGACCGGGGGCCTCACATCCTTTGAAAATTCGAGAGGTCCGCGGAGATCAATGCTTCCAAAGGAGACGATGCCTGACTCCTCTTGAAAATGGATAGGAGTCCCAGGATCCCTGTGGCTCGTGGAAAGGGACCCTGGTTCTCCCGGCTCACGTGGAGATGCGTCCAAATTGCCATGCCAAGACTCGAGGAGAATCCCGAGGTGTCCCTCGCACCTAGGCAGGAGTCCTGACGTCGCTGAACAAACACGTGTCTGGAAGGGCCCTCCCCGTTGTAACTCGAGAATATACCCCAGGTTCCGGCCGCAACTCGAGAAAAACCATGAGACTTCCCCCTCGCCGCGAGATG
This sequence comes from Dama dama, assembly GCF_033118175.1. NCBI lineage: Eukaryota > Metazoa > Chordata > Mammalia > Artiodactyla > Cervidae > Dama > Dama dama. The sequence goes on along the minus strand of NC_083697.1, from coordinate 3,130,076 downwards.
AGGCCCGATTCCCCTGCACTGCGTGCAGAGCAATTCCGTGTTCCACATCAAACGTGAAAGGAGCCTTGATTTCCTTGATGGCACTCCAGAGAAAACCCAAGATCACTGTCTCAAGTCGAGAGGGATCCTGAGGTCACTGGAGCAACACGAAAGTGCTCCGTGGACCCAAAATCAACTCGAGATGAGAGCTTAGACCCTGGATTCGACTCAAGACGAATACCCACTTTTCACAAGCACCTCAAGACGAGGCTTCTCTCAGCTACAGGTATGTGAGAGGGACCCTGAGTTTGTGGCCTCAAGTGGAATGGACACCGAGATGCTCTGACTCGAAGTAAGGCCGGATATCACTGCAGTGAATTGAATGCAGGCTCGTCTTGCATCTCCCAAGCCGAAGGGATGTCTGAATCCCCTGTGGAGACCACAGAGAAAGACCGAGTTGTCCGCCTCAACGCGACCGGAGGCCTCACATCCTTTGAAAACTCGAGAGGTCCGCGGAGATCAATGCTTTCAAAGGAGACGATGCCTGACTCCTCTTGAAAATGGATAGGAGTCCCAGGATCCCTTTGGCACGTGGAAAGGGGCCCTGGGTTTCCCGCCTCACGTGGAGACGCGTCCCAATTGCCATGCAAAGACTCGAGGAGAATCCCGAGGTGTCCCTCACACCTAGGCAGGAGTCCTGACGTTGCTGAAAAAACACGTGTCTGGAAGGGCCCTCCCCGTCGTAACTCGAGAATATACCCCAGGTTCCTGCCGCAACTCGAGAAAAACCATGAGACTTCCCCCTCGCCGCGAGATGAGGCCCGATTCCCCTGCACTGCATGCACAGCAATTCCGTGTTCCACATAAAACGTGAAAGGAGCCTTGATTTCCTTGATGGCACTCCAGAGAAAACCCAAGATCACTGTCTCAAGTCTAGAGGGATCCTGAGGTCACTGGAGCAACACGAAAGTGCTCCGTGGACCCCAAATCAACTCGAGATGCGAGCTTAGTCCCTGGCTTCGACTCAAGAGGAATACCAACTTTTCACAAGCACCTCAAGAGGAGGCTTCTCTCAGCTACAGGTAAGTGAGAGGGACCCTGAGTTTGTGGCCTCAAGGGGAATGGACACCGAGATGCTCTGACTCGAAGTAAGGCCGGATATCCCTGCAGTGAATTGAATGCAGGCTCGTCTTGCATCTCCAAAGACGAAGGGATGTCTGAATCCCCTGTGGAGACCACAGAGAAAGACCTAGATCTCCGCCTCATCGCGAACGGAGGCCTCACATCCTTTGAAAACTCAAGAGGTTCGCGGAGATCAATGCTCCCAAATGAGACGATGCCTGACTCCTCTTGAAAATGGATAGGAGTCCCAGGATCCCTGTGGCACGTGCAAAGGGACCCTGGGTCTCCCACCTCATGTGGAGACGCGTCCCAATTGCCATGCCAAGACTCGAGGAGAATCCCGAGGTGTCCCTCGCCCCTAGGCAGGAGTCCTGACGTCGCTGAACAAACACGTGTCTGGAAGGGACCTCACCATCGTAACTCGAGAATATACCCCAGGTTCCGGCCGCAACTCGAGAAAAACCATGAGATTTCCCCCTCGCCGCTAGTTGAGGCCCGATTCCCCTGCACTGCATGCAGAGCAATTCCGTGTTCCACATCAAACGTGAAAGGAGCCTTGATTTCCTTGATGGCACTCCAGAGAAAACCCAAGATCACTGTCTCAAGTCTAGAGGGATCCTGACGTCACTGGAGCAACACGAAATTTCCCCTTGAACCCCAAATCTACTCGAGATGAGAGCTTAGTCCCTGGCTTCGACTCAAGATGAATACCAACTTTCCATAGCACCTCAAGAGGAGGCTTCTCTCAGCTACAGGTATGTGAGAGGGACCCTGAGTTTGTGGCCTCAAGTGGAATGGACACCGAGATGCTCTGACTCGAAGTAAGGCCGGATATCCCTGCAGTTAATTGAATGCAGGCTCGTCTTGCATCTCCCAAGACGAAGGGATGTCTGAATCCCCTGTGGAGACCTCAGAGAAAGACCGACTTCTCCGCCTCATCGCGACCGGAGGCCTCACATCCTTTGAAAACTCGAGAGGTCCGTGGAGATCAATGCTTCCAAAGGAGCCGATGCCTGAATCCTCTTGAAAATGGATAGCAGTCCCAGGATCCCTGTGGCACGTGGAAAGGGACCCTGGGTCTCCCGCCTCACGTGGAGACGCGTCCAAATTACCATGCCAAGACTCGAGGAGAATCCCGAGGTGTCCCTCGCACCTAGGCAGGAGTCCTGATGTCGCTGAACAAACACGTGTCTGGAAGGGCCCTCCCCGTCGTAACTCGAGAATATACCCCAGGTTCCGGCCGCAGCTCGAGAAAAACCATGAGATTTCCCCCTCGCCGCGAGTTGAGGCCCGATTCCCCTGCACTGAATGCAGAGCAATTCCGTGTTCCACATCAAACGTGAAAAGAGCCTTGATTTCCTTGATGGCACTCCAGAGAAAACCCAAGATCACTGTCTCAAGTGTAGAGGGATCCTGAAGTCAGTGGACCAACAGGAAAGGGCTTCGTGGACCCCAAATCAACTCGAGATGAGAGCTTAGACCCTGGCTTAGACTCAAGAGGAATACCAACTTTCCACAAGGACCTCAAGAGGAGGTTTCTCTCAGCTACAGGTATATTTGAGGGACCCTGATTTTGTGGCCGCAAGTGGAATGGACACCGAGATGCTCTGACTCGAAGTAAGGCCGGATATCCCTGCAGTGAATTGAATGCAGGCTCGTCTTGCATCTCCCAAGACGAAGGGATGTCTGAATCCCCTGTGGAGACCACAGAGAAAGACCTAATTCTCCGCCTCATAGCGACCGGGGGCCTCACATCCTTTGAAAATTCGAGAGGTCCGCGGAGATCAATGCTTCCAAAGGAGACGATGCCTGAATCCTCTTGAAAATGGATAGGAGTCCCAGGATCACTGTGGCACGTGGAAAGGGACCCTGGGTCTCCCGCCTTAAGTGGAGACGCGTCCAAATTGCCATGCCAAGACTCATGGAGAATCCCGAGTTGTCCCTCGCACCTAGGCAGGAGTCCTGACGTCGCTGAACAAACACGTGTCTGGAAGGGCCCTCCCCGTCGTAACTCGAGAATATACCCCAGGTTCCGGCCGCAACTCGAGAAAAACCATGAGATTTCCCCCTTGCCGCCAGTTGAGGCCCGATTCCCCTGCACTGAATGCAGAGCAATTCCGTGTTCCACATCAAACGTGAAAGGAGCCTTGATTTCCTTGATGGCACTCCAGAGAATTCCCAAGATCACTGTCTCAAGTCTAGAGGGATCCTGAGGTCACTGGAGCAACACGAAAGGGCTCCGTGGACCCCAAATCAACTCGAGATGAGAGCTTAGACCCTGCTTAGACTCAAGAGGAATACCAACTTTCCACAAGGACCTCAAGAGGAGGTTTCTCTCAGCTACACGTATATTTGAGGGACCCTGATTTTGTGGCATCAAGTGGAATGGACACCGAGATGCTCTGACTCGAAGTAAGGCCGGATATCCCTGCAGTGAATTGAATGCAGGCTCGTCTTGCATCTCCCAAGACGAAGGGATGTCTGAATCCCCTTTGGAGACCACAGAGAAAGACCTAATTCTCCGCCTCATAGCGACCGGGGGCCTCACATCCTTTGAAAATTCGAGAGGTCCGCGGAGATCAATGCTTCCAAAGGAGACGATGCCTGACTCCTCTTGAAAATGGATAGGAGTCCCAGGATCCCTGTGGCTCGTGGAAAGGGACCCTGGTTCTCCCGGCTCACGTGGAGATGCGTCCAAATTGCCATGCCAAGACTCGAGGAGAATCCCGAGGTGTCCCTCGCACCTAGGCAGGAGTCCTGACGTCGCTGAACAAACACGTGTCTGGAAGGGCCCTCCCCGTTGTAACTCGAGAATATACCCCAGGTTCCGGCCGCAACTCGAGAAAAACCATGAGACTTCCCCCTCGCCGCGAGATGAGGCCCGATTCCCCTGCACTGCGTGCAGAGCAATTCCGTGTTCCACATCAAACGTGAAAGGAGCCTTGATTTCCTTGATGGCACTCCAGAGAAAACCCAAGATCACTGTCTCAAGTCGAGAGGGATCCTGAGGTCACTGGAGCAACACGAAAGGGCTGCTTGGACCCCAAATCAACTGGAGATGAGAGCTTAGTCCCTGGCTTCGAATAAAGAGGACTACCAACTTTCCACAAGCACCTTAAGGGGAGGCTTCTCTCAGCTACAGGTATGTGAGAGGGACCCTGAATTTGTGGCCTCAAGTGGAATGGACACCGAGATGCTCTGACACGATGTAAGGCCGGATATCCCTGCAGTGATTTGAATGCAGGCTCGTCTTGCATCTCCCAAGACGACGGGATGTCTGAATCCCCTGTGGAGACCACAGAGAAAGTCCTAGTCCTCCGCCTCACCGCGACCGGAGGCCTCACATCCTTTGAAAACTCAAGAGGTCCGCGGAGATCAGTGCTTCCAAATGAGACGATGCCTGACTCCTCTTGAAAATGGATAGGAGTCCCAGGATCCCTGTGGCACGTGGAAAGGGACACTGGGTCTCCGGCCTCACGTGGAGACACGTCCCAATTGCCATGCCAAGACTCGAGGAGAATCCCGAGGTGTCCCTCGCCCCTAGGTAGGAGTCTAGACGTCGCTGAACAAACACGTGTCTGGAAGGGCCCTCCCCGTCGTAACTCGAGAATATACCCCAGGTTCCGTCCGCAACTCGAGAAAAACCATGAGATTTCCGCCTCGCCGCGAGTTGAGGCCCGATTCCCCTGGACTGCGTGCAGAGCAATTCCGTGTTCCACATCAAACGTGAAAGGAGCCTTGATTTCCTTGATGGCACTCCAGAGAAAACCCAAGATCACTGTCTCAAGTCTAGAGGGATCCTGAAGTCACTGGACCAACAGGAAAGGGCTTCGTGGACCCCAAATCAACACGAGGTGAGAGCTTAGACCCTGGCTTAGACTCAAGAGTAATACCAACTCTCCACCAGGACCTCAAGAGGAGGTTTCTCTCAGCTACACGTATATTTGAGGGACCCTGATTTTGTGGCCTCAAGTGGAATGGACACCGAGATGCTCTGACTCTAAGTAAGGCCGGATATCCCTGCAGTGAATTGAATGCAGGCTCGTCTTGCATCTCCCAAGACGAAGGGATGTCTGAATCCCCTGTGGAGACCACAGAGAAAGACCTAATTCTCCGCCTCATAGCGACCGGGGGCCTCACATCCTTTGAAAATTCGAGAGGTCCGCGGAGATCAATGCTTCCAAAGGAGACGATGCCTGACTCCTCTTGAAAATGGATAGGAGTCCCAGGATCCCTGTGGCACGTGGAAAGGGGCCCTGGGTTTCCCGCCTCACGTGGAGACGCGTCCCAATTGCCATGCCAAGACTCGAGGAGAATCCCGAGGTGTCCCTCACACCTAGGCAGGAGTCCTGACGTTGCTGAAAAAACACGTGTCTGGAAGGGCCCTCCCCGTCGTAACTCGAGAATATACCCCAGGTTCCTGCCGCAACTCGAGAAAAACCATGAGACTTCCCCCTCGCCGCGAGATGAGGCCCGATTCCCCTGCACTGCATGCACAGCAATTCCGTGTTCCACATCAAACGTGAAAGGAGCCTTGATTTCCTTGATGGCACTCCAGAGAAAACCCAAGATCACTGTCTCAAGTCTAAAGGGATCCTGAGGTCACTGGAGCAACACGAAAGTGCTCCGTGGACCCCAAATCAACTCGAGATGCGAGCTTAGTCCCTGGCTTCGACTCAAGAGGAATACCAACTTTTCACAAGCACCTCAAGAGGAGGCTTCTCTCAGCTACAGGTAAGTGAGAGGGACCCTCAGTTTGTGGCCTCAAGGGGAATGGACACCGAGATGCTCTGACTCGAAGTAAGGCCGGATATCCCTGCAGTGAATTGAATGCAGGCTCGTCTTGCATCTCCAAAGACGAAGGGATGTCTGAATCCCCTGTGGAGACCACAGAGAAAGACCTAGATCTCCGCCTCATCGCGAACGGAGGCCTCACATCCTTTGAAAACTCGAGAGGTTCGCGGAGATCAATGCTCCCAAATGAGACGATGCCTGACTCCTCTTGAAAATGGATAGGAGTCCCAGGATCCCTGTGGCACGTGCAAAGGGACCCTGGGTCTCCCACCTCATGTGGAGACGCGTCCCAATTGCCATGCCAAGACTCGAGGAGAATCCCGAGGTGTCCCTCGCCCCTAGGCAGGAGTCCTGACGTCGCTGAACAAACACGTGTCTGGAAGGGACCTCACCATCGTAACTCGAGAATATACCCCAGGTTCCGGCCGCAACTCGAGAAAAACCATGAGATTTCCCCCTCGCCGCTAGTTGAGGCCCGATTCCCCTGCACTGCATGCAGAGCAATTCCGTGTTCCACATCAAACGTGAAAGGAGCCTTGATTTCCTTGATGGCACTCCAGAGAAAACCCAAGATCACTGTCTCAAGTCTAGAGGGATCCTGACGTCACTGGAGCAACACGAAATTTCCCCTTGAACCCCAAATCTACTCGAGATGAGAGCTTAGTCCCTGGCTTCGACTCAAGAGGAATACCAACTTTCCATAGCACCTCAAGAGGAGGCTTCTCTCAGCTACAGGTATGTGAGAGGGACCCTGAGTTTGTGGCCTCAAGTGGAATGGACACCGAGATGCTCTGACTCGAAGTAAGGCCGGATATCCCTGCAGTTAATTGAATGCAGGCTCGTCTTGCATCTCCCAAGACGAAGGGATGTCTGAATCCCCTGTGGAGACCTCAGAGAAAGACCGACTTCTCCGCCTCATCGCGACCGGAGGCCTCACATCCTTTGAAAACTCGAGAGGTCCGTGGAGATCAATGCTTCCAAAGGAGCCGATGCCTGAATCCTCTTGAAAATGGATAGCAGTCCCAGGATCCCTGTGGCACGTGGAAAGGGACCCTGGGTCTCCCGCCTCACGTGGAGACGCGTCCAAATTACCATGCCAAGACTCGAGGAGAATCCCGAGGTGTCCCTCGCACCTAGTCAGGAGTCCTGACGTCGATGAACAAACACGTGTCTGGAAGGGCCCTCCCCGTCGTAACTCGAGAATATACCCCAGGTTCCGGCCGCAACTCGAGAAAAACCATGAGATTTCCCCCTCGCCGCGAGTTGAGGCCCGATTCCCCTGGACTGCGTGCAGAGCAATTCCGTGTTCCACATCAAACGTGAAAGGAGCCTTGATTTCTTTGATGGCACTCCAGAGAAAACCCAAGATCACTGTCTCAAGTCTAGAGAAATCCTGAAGTCACTGGACCAACAGGAAAGTGCTTCGTGGACCCCAAATCAACTCGAGATGAGAGCTTAGACCCTGGCTTAGACTCAAGAGGAATACCAACTTTCCACAAGGACCTCAAGAGGAGGTTTCTCTCAGCTACACGTATATTTGAGGGACCCTGATTTTGTGGCATCAAGTGGAATGGACACCGAGATGCTCTGACTCGAAGTAAGGCCGGATATCCCTGCAGTGAATTGAATGCAGGCTCGTCTTGCATCTCCCAAGACGAAGGGATGTCTGAATCCCCTTTGGAGACCACAGAGAAAGACCTAATTCTCCGCCTCATAGCGACCGGGGGCCTCACATCCTTTGAAAATTCGAGAGGTCCGCGGAGATCAATGCTTCCAAAGGAGACGATGCCTGACTCCTCTTGAAAATGGATAGGAGTCCCAGGATCCCTGTGGCTCGTGGAAAGGGACCCTGGTTCTCCCGGCTCACGTGGAGATGCGTCCAAATTGCCATGCCAAGACTCGAGGAGAATCCCGAGGTGTCCCTCGCACCTAGGCAGGAGTCCTGACGTCGCTGAACAAACACGTGTCTGGAAGGGCCCTCCCCGTTGTAACTCGAGAATATACCCCAGGTTCCGGCCGCAACTCGAGAAAAACCATGAGACTTCCCCCTCGCCGCGAGATGAGGCCCGATTCCCCTGCACTGCGTGCAGAGCAATTCCGTGTTCCACATCAAACGTGAAAGGAGCCTTGATTTCCTTGATGGCACTCCAGAGAAAACCCAAGATCACTGTCTCAAGTCGAGAGGGATCCTGAGGTCACTGGAGCAACACGAAAGGGCTGCTTGGACCCCAAATCAACTGGAGATGAGAGCTTAGTCCCTGGCTTCGAATAAAGAGGACTACCAACTTTCCACAAGCACCTTAAGGGGAGGCTTCTCTCAGCTACAGGTATGTGAGAGGGACCCTGAATTTGTGGCCTCAAGTGGAATGGACACCGAGATGCTCTGACACGATGTAAGGCCGGATATCCCTGCAGTGATTTGAATGCAGGCTCGTCTTGCATCTCCCAAGACGACGGGATGTCTGAATCCCCTGTGGAGACCACAGAGAAAGTCCTAGTCCTCCGCCTCACCGCGACCGGAGGCCTCACATCCTTTGAAAACTCAAGAGGTCCGCGGAGATCAGTGCTTCCAAATGAGACGATGCCTGACTCCTCTTGAAAATGGATAGGAGTCCCAGGATCCCTGTGGCACGTGGAAAGGGACACTGGGTCTCCGGCCTCACGTGGAGACACGTCCCAATTGCCATGCCAAGACTCGAGGAGAATCCCGAGGTGTCCCTCGCCCCTAGGTAGGAGTCTAGACGTCGCTGAACAAACACGTGTCTGGAAGGGCCCTCCCCGTCGTAACTCGAGAATATACCCCAGGTTCCGTCCGCAACTCGAGAAAAACCATGAGATTTCCGCCTCGCCGCGAGTTGAGGCCCGATTCCCCTGGACTGCGTGCAGAGCAATTCCGTGTTCCACATCAAACGTGAAAGGAGCCTTGATTTCCTTGATGGCACTCCAGAGAAAACCCAAGATCACTGTCTCAAGTCTAGAGGGATCCTGAAGTCACTGGACCAAGAGGAAAGGGCTTCGTGGACCCCAAATCAACACGAGGTGAGAGCTTAGACCCTGGCTTAGACTCAAGAGTAATACCAACTCTCCACCAGGACCTCAAGAGGAGGTTTCTCTCAGCTACACGTATATTTGAGGGACCCTGATTTTGTGGCCTCAAGTGGAATGGACACCGAGATGCTCTGACTCTAAGTAAGGCCGGATATCCCTGCAGTGAATTGAATGCAGGCTCGTCTTGCATCTCCCAAGACGAAGGGATGTCTGAATCCCCTGTGGAGACCACAGAGAAAGACCTAATTCTCCGCCTCATAGCGACCGGGGGCCTCACATCCTTTGAAAATTCGAGAGGTCCGCGGAGATCAATGCTTCCAAAGGAGACGATGCCTGACTCCTCTTGAAAATGGATAGGAGTCCCAGGATCCCTGTGGCACGTGGAAAGGGGCCCTGGGTTTTCCGCCTCACGTGGAGACGCGTCCCAATTGCCATGCCAAGACTCGAGGAGAATCCCGAGGTGTCCCTCACACCTAGGCAGGAGTCCTGACGTTGCTGAAAAAACACGTGTCTGGAAGGGCCCTCCCCGTCGTAACTCGAGAATATACCCCAGGTTCCTGCCGCAACTCGAGAAAAACCATGAGACTTCCCCCTCGCCGCGAGATGAGGCCCGATTCCCCTGCACTGCATGCACAGCAATTCCGTGTTCCACATCAAACGTGAAAGGAGCCTTGATTTCCTTGATGGCACTCCAGAGAAAACCCAAGATCACTGTCTCAAGTCTAAAGGGATCCTGAGGTCACTGGAGCAACACGAAAGTGCTCCGTGGACCCCAAATCAACTCGAGATGCGAGCTTAGTCCCTGGCTTCGACTCAAGAGGAATACCAACTTTTCACAAGCACCTCAAGAGGAGGCTTCTCTCAGCTACAGGTAAGTGAGAGGGACCCTCAGTTTGTGGCCTCAAGGGGAATGGACACCGAGATGCTCTGACTCGAAGTAAGGCCGGATATCCCTGCAGTGAATTGAATGCAGGCTCGTCTTGCATCTCCAAAGACGAAGGGATGTCTGAATCCCCTGTGGAGACCACAGAGAAAGACCTAGATCTCCGCCTCATCGCGAACGGAGGCCTCACATCCTTTGAAAACTCGAGAGGTTCGCGGAGATCAATGCTCCCAAATGAGACGATGCCTGACTCCTCTTGAAAATGGATAGGAGTCCCAGGATCCCTGTGGCACGTGCAAAGGGACCCTGGGTCTCCCACCTCATGTGGAGACGCGTCCCAATTGCCATGCCAAGACTCGAGGAGAATCCCGAGGTGTCCCTCGCCCCTAGGCAGGAGTCCTGACGTCGCTGAACAAACACGTGTCTGGAAGGGACCTCACCATCGTAACTCGAGAATATACCCCAGGTTCCGGCCGCAACTCGAGAAAAACCATGAGATTTCCCCCTCGCCGCTAGTTGAGGCCCGATTCCCCTGCACTGCATGCAGAGCAATTCCGTGTTCCACATCAAACGTGAAAGGAGCCTTGATTTCCTTGATGGCACTCCAGAGAAAACCCAAGATCACTGTCTCAAGTCTAGAGGGATCCTGACGTCACTGGAGCAACACGAAATTTCCCCTTGAACCCCAAATCTACTCGAGATGAGAGCTTAGTCCCTGGCTTCGACTCAAGAGGAATACCAACTTTCCATAGCACCTCAAGAGGAGGCTTCTCTCAGCTACAGGTATGTGAGAGGGACCCTGAGTTTGTGGCCTCAAGTGGAATGGACACCGAGATGCTCTGACTCGAAGTAAGGCCGGATATCCCTGCAGTTAATTGAATGCAGGCTCGTCTTGCATCTCCCAAGACGAAGGGATGTCTGAATCCCCTGTGGAGACCTCAGAGAAAGACCGACTTCTCCGCCTCATCGCGACCGGAGGCCTCACATCCTTTGAAAACTCGAGAGGTCCGTGGAGATCAATGCTTCCAAAGGAGCCGATGCCTGAATCCTCTTGAAAATGGATAGCAGTCCCAGGATCCCTGTGGCACGTGGAAAGGGACCCTGGGTCTCCCGCCTCACGTGGAGACGCGTCCAAATTACCATGCCAAGACTCGAGGAGAATCCCGAGGTGTCCCTCGCACCTAGTCAGGAGTCCTGACGTCGATGAACAAACACGTGTCTGGAAGGGCCCTCCCCGTCGTAACTCGAGAATATACCCCAGGTTCCGGCCGCAACTCGAGAAAAACCATGAGATTTCCCCCTCGCCGCGAGTTGAGGCCCGATTCCCCTGGACTGCGTGCAGAGCAATTCCGTGTTCCACATCAAACGTGAAAGGAGCCTTGATTTCTTTGATGGCACTCCAGAGAAAACCCAAGATCACTGTCTCAAGTCTAGAGAAATCCTGAAGTCACTGGACCAACAGGAAAGTGCTTCGTGGACCCCAAATCAACTCGAGATGAGAGCTTAGACCCTGGCTTAGACTCAAGAGGAATACCAACTTTCCACAAGGACCTCAAGAGGAGGTTTCTCTCAGCTACACGTATATTTGAGGGACCCTGATTTTGTGGCATCAAGTGGAATGGACACCGAGATGCTCTGACTCGAAGTAAGGCCGGATATCCCTGCAGTGAATTGAATGCAGGCTCGTCTTGCATCTCCCAAGACGAAGGGATGTCTGAATCCCCTTTGGAGACCACAGAGAAAGACCTAATTCTCCGCCTCATAGCGACCGGGGGCCTCACATCCTTTGAAAATTCGAGAGGTCCGCGGAGATCAATGCTTCCAAAGGAGACGATGCCTGACTCCTCTTGAAAATGGATAGGAGTCCCAGGATCCCTGTGGCTCGTGGAAAGGGACCCTGGTTCTCCCGGCTCACGTGGAGATGCGTCCAAATTGCCATGCCAAGACTCGAGGAGAATCCCGAGGTGTCCCTCGCACCTAGGCAGGAGTCCTGACGTCGCTGAACAAACACGTGTCTGGAAGGGCCCTCCCCGTTGTAACTCGAGAATATACCCCAGGTTCCGGCCGCAACTCGAGAAAAACCATGAGACTTCCCCCTCGCCGCGAGATGAGGCCCGATTCCCCTGCACTGCGTGCAGAGCAATTCCGTGTTCCACATCAAACGTGAAAGGAGCCTTGATTTCCTTGATGGCACTCCAGAGAAAACCCAAGATCACTGTCTCAAGTCGAGAGGGATCCTGAGGTCACTGGAGCAACACGAAAGGGCTGCTTGGACCCCAAATCAACTGGAGATGAGAGCTTAGTCCCTGGCTTCGAATAAAGAGGACTACCAACTTTCCACAAGCACCTTAAGGGGAGGCTTCTCTCAGCTACAGGTATGTGAGAGGGACCCTGAATTTGTGGCCTCAAGTGGAATGGACACCGAGATGCTCTGACACGATGTAAGGCCGGATATCCCTGCAGTGATTTGAATGCAGGCTCGTCTTGCATCTCCCAAGACGACGGGATGTCTGAATCCCCTGTGGAGACCACAGAGAAAGTCCTAGTCCTCCGCCTCACCGCGACCGGAGGCCTCACATCCTTTGAAAACTCAAGAGGTCCGCGGAGATCAGTGCTTCCAAATGAGACGATGCCTGACTCCTCTTGAAAATGGATAGGAGTCCCAGGATCCCTGTGGCACGTGGAAAGGGACACTGGGTCTCCGGCCTCACGTGGAGACACGTCCCAATTGCCATGCCAAGACTCGAGGAGAATCCCGAGGTGTCCCTCGCCCCTAGGTAGGAGTCTAGACGTCGCTGAACAAACACGTGTCTGGAAGGGCCCTCCCCGTCGTAACTCGAGAATATACCCCAGGTTCCGTCCGAAACTCGAGAAAAACCATGAGATTTCCGCCTCGCCGCGAGTTGAGGCCCGATTCCCCTGGACTGCGTGCAGAGCAATTCCGTGTTCCACATCAAACGTGAAAGGAGCCTTGATTTCCTTGATGGCACTCCAGAGAAAACCCAAGATCACTGTCTCAAGTCTAGAGGGATCCTGAAGTCACTGGACCAACAGGAAAGGGCTTCGTGGACCCCAAATCAACACGAGGTGAGAGCTTAGACCCTGGCTTAGACTCAAGAGTAATACCAACTCTCCACCAGGACCTCAAGAGGAGGTTTCTCTCAGCTACACGTATATTTGAGGGACCCTGATTTTGTGGCCTCAAGTGGAATGGACACCGAGATGCTCTGACTCTAAGTAAGGCCGGATATCCCTGCAGTGAATTGAATGCAGGCTCGTCTTGCATCTCCCAAGACGAAGGGATGTCTGAATCCCCTGTGGAGACCACAGAGAAAGACCTAATTCTCCGCCTCATAGCGACCGGGGGCCTCACATCCTTTGAAAATTCGAGAGGTCCGCGGAGATCAATGCTTCCAAAGGAGACGATGCCTGACTCCTCTTGAAAATGGATAGGAGTCCCAGGATCCCTGTGGCACGTGGAAAGGGACCCTGGGTCTCCCGCCTCACGTGGAGACGCTTCCCCATTGCCATGCCAAGACTCGAGGAGAATCCCGAGGTGTCCCTCGCACCTAGGCAGGAGTCCTGACGTCGCTGAACAAACACGTGTCTGGAAGGGCCCTCCCCGTCGTAACTCGAGAATATACCACAGGTTCCGGCCGCAACTCGAGAAAAACCATGAGACGTCCCCCTCGCCGCGAGATGAGGCCCGATTCCCCTGCACTGCATGCAGAGCAATTCCGTGTTCCACATCAAACGTGAAAGGAGCCTTGATTTCCTTGATGGCACTCCAGAGAAAACCCAAGATCACTGTCTCAAGTCTAGAGGGATCCTGACGTCACTGGAGCAACACGAAAGTGCTCCGTGGACCCCAAATCAACTCGAGATGAGAGCTTAGACCCTGGCTTCGACTCAAGAGGAATACCCAGTTTTCACAAGCACCTCAAGACGAGGCTTCTCTCAGCTACAGGTATGTGAGAGGGACCCTGAGTTTGTGCCCTCAAGTGGAATGGACACCGAGATGCTCTGACTCGAAGTAAGGCCGGATATCCCTGCAGTGAATTGAATGCAGGCTCGTCTTGCATCTCCCAAGACGAAGGGATGTCTGAATCCCTGTGGAGACCTCAGGGAAAGACCGACTTCTCCGCCTCATCGCGACCGGAGGCCTCACATCCTTTGAAAACTAGAGAGGTCCGCGGAGATCAATGCTTCCAAAGGAGCCGATGCCTGAATCCTCTTGAAAATGGATAGGAGTCCCAGGATCCCTGTGGCACGTGGAAAGGGACCCTGGGTCTCCCGCCTCACGTGGAGACGCGTCCAAATTGCCATGCCAAGACTCGTGGAGAATCCCGAGGTGTCCCTCGCACCTAGGCAGGAGTCCTGACGTCGCTGAACAAACACGTGTCTGGAAGGGCCCTCCCCGTCGTAACTCGAGAATATACCCCAGGTTCCGGCCGCAACTCGAGAAAAACCATGAGATTTCCCCCTTGCCGCGAGTTGAGGCCCGATTCCCCTGCACTGAATGCAGAGCAATTCCGTGTTCCACATCAAACGTGAAAGGAGCCTTGATTTCCTTGATGGCACTCCAGAGAAAACCCAAGATCACTGTCTCAAGTCTAGAGGGATCCTGAAGTCACTGGACCAACAGGAAAGGGCTTCGTGGACCCCAAATCAACTCGAGATGAGAGCTTAGACCCTGGCTTAGACTCAAGAGGAATACCAACTTTCCACAAGGACCTCAAGAAGAGGTTTCTCTCAGCTACAGTTATATTTGAGGGACCCTGATTTTGTGGCCTCAAATGGAATGGACACCGAGATGCTCTGAGTCGAAGTAAGGCCGGATATCCCTGCAGTGAATTGAATGCAGGCTCGTCTTGCATCTCCCAAGACGAAGGGATGTCTGAATCCCCTGTGGAGACCACAGAGAAAGACCTAATTCTCCGCCTCATAGCGACCGGGGGCCTCACATCCTTTGAAAATTCGAGAGGTCCGCGGAGATCAATGCTTCCAAAGGAGACGATGCCTGACTCCTCTTGAAAATGGATAGGAGTCCCAGGATCACTGTGGCACGTGGAAAGGGACCCTGGGTCTCCCGCCTTAAGTGGAGACGCGTCCAAATTGCCATGCCAAGACTCATGGAGAATCCCGAGTTGTCCCTCGCACCTAGGCAGGAGTCCTGACGTCGCTGAACAAACACGTGTCTGGAAGGGCCCTCCCCGTCGTAACTCGAGAATATACCCCAGGTTCCGGCCGCAACTCGAGAAAAACCATGAGATTTCCCCCTTGCCGCGAGTTGAGGCCCGATTCCCCTGCACTGAATGCAGAGCAATTCCGTGTTCCACATCAAACGTGAAAGGAGCCTTGATTTCCTTGATGGCACTCCAGAGAATTCCCAAGATCACTGTCTCAAGTCTAGAGGGATCCTGAGGTCACTGGAGCAACACGAAAGGGCTCCGTGGACCCCAAATCAACTCGAGATGAGAGCTTAGTCCCTGGCTTCGACTCAAGAGGAATACCAACTTTTCACAAGCACCTCAAGAGGAGGCTTCTCTCAGCTACAGGTATGTGAGAGGGACCCTGAGTTTGTGGCCTCAAGTGGAATGGACACCGAGATGCTCCGACTCGAAGTAAGGCCGGATATCCCAACAGTGAATTGAATGCAGGCTCGTCTTGCATCTCCTAAGACGAAGAGATGTCTGAATCCCCTGTGGAGACCACAGAGAAAGACCTAGTCCTCCGCCTCATCGCGACCGGAGGCCTCACATCCTTTGAAAACTCGAGAGGTCTGCGGAGATCAATGCTTCCAAAGGAGACGATGCCGGAATTTTCTTGAAAATGGATAGGAGTCCCAGGATCCCTGTGGCACGTGGAAAGGGACCCTGGGTCTCCCGCCTCACGTGGAGACGCGTCCCAATTGCCATGCCAAGACTCGAGGAGAATCCCGAGGTGTCCCTCGCCCCTAGGTAGGAGTCCTGACGTCGATGAACAAACACGTGTCTGGAAGGGCCCTCCCCGTCGTAACTCGAGAATATACACCAGGTTCCGGCCGCAACTCGAGAAAAACCATGAGATTTCCCCCTCGCCGCGAGTTGAGGCCCGATTCCCCTGGACTGCGTGCAGAGCAATTCCGTGTTCCACATCAAACGTGAAAGGAGCCTTGATTTCCTTGATGGCACTCCAGAGAAAACCCAAGATCACTGTCTCAAGTGTAGAGGGATCCTGAAGTCACTGGACCAACAGGAAAGTGCTTCGTGGACCCCAAATCAACTCGAGATGAGAGCTTAGACCCTGGCTTAGACTCAAGAGGAATACCAACTTTCCACAAGGACCTCAAGAGGAGGTTTCTCTCAGCTACACGTATATTTGAGGGACCCTGATTTTGTGGCATCAAGTGGAATGGACACCGAGATGCTCTGACTCGAAGTAAGGCCGGATATCCCTGCAGTGAATTGAATGCAGGCTCGTCTTGCATCTCCCAAGACGAAGGGATGTCTGAATCCCCTTTGGAGACCACAGAGAAAGACCTAATTCTCCGCCTCATAGCGACCGGGGGCCTCACATCCTTTGAAAATTCGAGAGGTCCGCGGAGATCAATGCTTCCAAAGGAGACGATGCCTGACTCCTCTTGAAAATGGATAGGAGTCCCAGGATCCCTGTGGCTCGTGGAAAGGGACCCTGGTTTTCCCGGCTCACGTGGAGATGCGTCCAAATTGCCATGCCAAGACTCGAGGAGAATCCCGAGGTGTCCCTCGCACCTAGGCAGGAGTCCTGACGTCGCTGAACAAACACGTGTCTGGAAGGGCCCTCCCCGTTGTAACTCGAGAATATACCCCAGGTTCCGGCCGCAACTCGAGAAAAACCATGAGACTTCCCCCTCGCCGCGAGATGAGGCCCGATTCCCCTGCACTGCGTGCAGAGCAATTCCGTGTTCCACATCAAACGTGAAAGGAGCCTTGATTTCCTTGATGGCACTCCAGAGAAAACCCAAGATCACTGTCTCAAGTCGAGAGGGATCCTGAGGTCACTGGAGCAACACGAAAGTGCTCCGTGGACCCAAAATCAACTCGAGATGAGAGCTTAGACCCTGGATTCGACTCAAGACGAATACCCACTTTTCACAAGCACCTCAAGACGAGGCTTCTCTCAGCTACAGGTATGTGAGAGGGACCCTGAGTTTGTGGCCTCAAGTGGAATGGACACCGAGATGCTCTGACTCGAAGTAAGGCCGGATATCACTGCAGTGAATTGAATGCAGGCTCGTCTTGCATCTCCCAAGCCGAAGGGATGTCTGAATCCCCTGTGGAGACCACAGAGAAAGACCGAGTTGTCCGCCTCAACGCGACCGGAGGCCTCACATCCTTTGAAAACTCGAGAGGTCCGCGGAGATCAATGCTTTCAAAGGAGACGATGCCTGACTCCTCTTGAAAATGGATAGGAGTCCCAGGATCCCTGTGGCACGTGGAAAGGGGCCCTGGGTTTCCCGCCTCACGTGGAGACGCGTCCCAATTGCCATGCCAAGACTCGAGGAGAATCCCGAGGTGTCCCTCACACCTAGGCAGGAGTCCTGACGTTGCTGAAAAAACACGTGTCTGGAAGGGCCCTCCCCGTCGTAACTCGAGAATATACCCCAGGTTCCGGCCGCAACTCGAGAAAAACCATGAGACTTCCCCCTCGCCGCGAGATGAGGCCCGATTCCCCTGCACTGCATGCAGAGCAATTCCGTGTTCCACATCAAACGTGAAAGGAGCCTTGATTTCCTTAATGGCACTCCAGAGAAAACCCAAGATCACTGTCTCAAGTCTAGAGGGATCCTGAGGTCACTGGAGCAACACGAAAGTGCTCCGTGGACCCCAAATCAACTCGAGATGCGAGCTTAGTCCCTGGCTTCGACTCAAGAGGAATACCAACTTTTCACAAGCACCTCAAGAGGAGGCTTCTCTCAGCTACAGGTAAGTGAGAGGGACCCTGAGTTTGTGGCCTCAAGGGGAATGGACACCGAGATGCTCTGACTCGAAGTAAGGCCGGATATCCCTGCAGTGAATTGAATGCAGGCTCGTCTTGCATCTCCCAAGACGAAGGGATGTCTGAATCCCCTGTGGAGACCACAGAGAAAGACCTAGATCTCCGCCTCATCGCGAACGGAGGCCTCACATCCTTTGAAAACTCAAGAGGTCCGCGGAGATCAATGCTTCCAAATGAGACGATGCCTGACTCCTCTTGAAAATGGATAGGAGTCCCAGGATCCCTGTGGCACGTGCAAAGGGACCCTGGGTCTCCCACCTCATGTGGAGACGCGTCCCAATTGCCATGCCAAGACTCGAGGAGAATCCCGAGGTGTCCCTCGCCCCTAGGCAGGAGTCCTGACGTCGCTTAAAAAACACGTGTCTGGAAGGGACCTCACCGTCGTAACTCGAGAATATACCCCAGGTTCCGGCCGCAACTCGAGAAAAACCATGAGATTTCCCCCTCGCCGCTAGTTGAGGCCCGATTCCCCTGCACTGCATGCAGAGCAATTCCGTGTTCCACATCAAACGTGAAAGGAGCCTTGATTTCCTTGATGGCACTCCAGAGAAAACCCAAGATCACTGTCTCAAGTCTAGAGGGATCCTGACGTCACTGGAGCAACACGAAAGGGCTCCGTGGACCCCAAATCTACTCGAGATGAGAGCTTAGTCCCTGGCTTCGACTCAAGAGGAATACCAACTTTTCACAAGCACCTCAAGAGGAGGCTTCTCTCAGCTACAGGTATGTGAGAGGGACCCTGAGTTTGTGGCCTCAAGTGGAATGGACACCGAGATGCTCCGACTCGAAGTAAGGCCGGATATCCCAACAGTGAATTGAATGCAGGCTCGTCTTGCATCTCCCAAGACGAAGAGATGTCTGAATCCCCTGTGGAGACCACAGAGAAAGACCTAGTCCTCCGCCTCATCGCGAACGGAGGCCTCACATCCTTTGAAAACTCAAGAGGTCCGCGGAGATCAATGCTTCCAAATGAGACGATGCCTGACTCCTCTTGAAAATGGATAGGAGTCCCAGGATCCCTGTGGCACGTGCAAAGGGACCCTGGGTCTCCCACCTCATGTGGAGACGCGTCCCAATTGCCATGCCAAGACTCGAGGAGAATCCCGAGGTGTCCCTCGCCCCTAGGCAGGAGTCCTGACGTCGCTGAACAAACACGTGTCTGGAAGGGCCCTCCCCGTCGTAACTCGAGAATATACCCCAGGTTCCGGCCGCAACTCGAGAAAAACCATGAGATTTCGCCCTCGCCGCGAGTTGAGGCCCGATTCCCCTGCACTGCTTGCAGAGCAATTCCGTGTTCCACATCAAACGTGAAAGGAGCCTTGATTTCCTTGATGGCACTCCAGAGAAAACCCAAGATCACTGTCTCAAGTCTATAGGGATCCTGAGGTCACTGGAGCAACACGAAATTTCCCCTTGGACCCCAAATCAACTCGAGATGAGAGGTTAGTCCCTGGCTTCGACTCAAGAGGAATACCAACTTTCCATAGCACCTCAAGAGGAGGCTTCTCTCAGCTACAGGTATGTGAGAGGGACCCTGAGTTTGTGGCCTCAAGTGGAATGGACACCGAGATGCTCTGACTCGAAGTAAGGCCGGATATCCCTGCAGTTAATTGAATGCAGGCTCGTCTTGCATCTCCCAAGACGAAGGGATGTCTGAATCCCCTGTGGAGACCTCAGAGAAAGACCGACTTCTCCGCCTAATCGCGACCGGAGGCCTCACATCCTTTGAAAACTCGAGAGGTCCGCGGAGATCAATGCTTCCAAAGGAGCCGATGCCTGAATCCTCTTGAAAATGGATAGGAGTCCCAGGATCCCTGTGGCACGGGGAAAGGGACCCTGGGTCTCCCGCCTCACGTGGAGACTTGTCCAAATTGCCATGCCAAGACTCGTGGAGAATCCCGAGGTGTCCCTCACACCTAGGCAGGAGTCCTGACGGCGCTGAACAAACACGTGTCTGGAAGGCCCTCCCTGTCGTAACTTGAGAATATACCCCAGGTTCCGGCCGCAACTCGAGAAAAACCATGAGATTTCCCCCTTGCCGCGAGTTGAGGCCCGATTCCCCTGCACTGCATGCAGAGCAATTCCGTGTTCCACATCAAACGTGAAAGGAGCCTTGATTTCCTTGATGGCACTCCAGAGAAAACCCAAGATCACTGTCTCAAGTCTACAGGGATCCTGAGGTCACTGGAGCAACAAGAAAGGGCTTCATGGACCCCAAATCAACTCGAGATGAGAGCTTAGACCCTGGCTTAGACTCAAGAGGAATACCAACTTTCCACAAGGACCTCAAGAGGAGGTTTCTCTCAGCTACAGGTATATTTGAGGGACCCTGATTTTGTGGCCTCAAGTGGAATGGACACCGAGATGCTCTGACTCGAAGTAAGGCCGGATATCCCTGCAGTGAATTGAATGCAGGCTCGTCTTGCATCTCCCAAGACGAAGGGATGTCTGAATCCCCTGTGGAGACCACAGAGAAAGACCGAGTTGTCCGCCTCAAGGCGACCGGACGCCTCACATCTTTTGAAAACTCGAGAGGTCCGCGGAGATCAATGCTTCCAAAGAAGCCGATGCCTGAATCCTCTTGAAAATGGATAGGAGTCCCAGGATCCCTGTGGCACGGGGAAAGGGACCCTGGGTCTCCCGCCTCACGTGGAGACGTGTCCAAATTGCCATGCCAAGACTCGTGGAGAATCCCGAGGTGTCCCTCACACCTAGGCAGGAGTCCTGACGGCGCTGAACAAACACGTGTCTGGAAGGCCCTCCCTGTCGTAACTCGAGAATATACCCCAGGTTCCGGCCGCAACTCGAGAAAAACCATGAGATTTCCCCCTTGCCGCGAGTTGAGGCCCGATTCCCCTGCACTGAATGGAGAGCAATTCCGTGTTCCACATCAAACGTGAAAGGAGCCTTGATTTCCTTGATGGCACTCCAGAGAAAACCCAAGATCACTGTCTCAAGTCTACAGGGATCCTGAGGTCACTGGAGCAACACGAAAGGGCTTCATGGACCCCAAATCAACTCGAGATGAGAGCTTAGACCCTGGCTTAGACTCAAGAGGAATACCAACTTTCCACAAGGACCTCAAGAGGAGGCTTCTCTCAGCTACAGGTATGTGAGAGGGACCCTGAGTTTGTGGCCTCAAGTGGAATGGACACCGAGATGCTCTGACTCGAAGTAAGGCCGGATATCCCTGCAGTGAATTGAATGCAGGCTCGTCTTGCATCTCCCAAGACGAAGGGATGTCTGAATCCCCTGTGGAGACCCCAGAGAAAGACCTAGTTCTCCGCCTCATAGCGACCGGGGGCCTCACATCCTTTGAAAATTCGAGAGGTCCGCGGAGATCAATGCTTCCAAAGGAGACGATGCCTGACTCCTCTTGAAAATGGATAGGAGTCCCCGGATCCCTGTGGCACGTGGAAAGGGACCCTGGGTCTCCCGCCTCACGTGGAGACGCGTCCCAATTGCCATGCCAAGACTCGAGGAGAATCCCGAGGTGTCCCTCGCCCCTAGGTAGGAGTCCTTACGTCGCTGAACAAACACGTGTCTGGAAGGGCCCTCCCCATCGTAACTCGAGAATATACCCCAGGTTCCGGCCGCAACTCGAGAAAAACCATGAGATTTCCCCCTCGCTGCGAGTTGAGGCCCGATTCCCCTGCACTGCGTGCAGAGCAATTCCGTGTTCCACATCAAACGTGAAAGGAGCCTTGATATCCTTGATGGCACTCCAGAGAAAACCCAAGATCACTGTCTCAAGTCTAGAGGGATCCTGAAGTCACTGGACCAACAGGAAAGGGCTTCGTGGACCCCAAATCAACTCGAGATGAGAGCTTAGACCCTGGCTTAGACTCAAGAGGAATACCAACTTTCCACAAGGACCTCAAGAGGAGGTTTCTCTCAGCTAAACGTATATTTGAAGGACCCTGATTTTGTGGCCTCAAGTGGAATGGACACCGAGATGCTCTGACTCGAAGTAAGGCCGGATATCTCTGCAGTGAATTGAATGCAGGCACGTCTTGCATCTCCCAAGACGAAGGGATGTCTGCATCCCCTTTGGAGACCACAGAGAAAGACCTAATTCTCCGCCTCATAGCGACCGGGGGCCTCACATCATTTGAAAATTCGAGAGGACCGCGGAGATCAATGCTTCCAAAGGAGACGATGCCTGACTCCTCTTGAAAATGGATAGGAGTCCCAGGATCCCTGTGGCACGTGGAAAGGGACCCTGGGTCTCCCGCCTCACGTGGAGACGCTTCCCCATTGCCATGCCAAGACTCGAGGAGAATCCCGAGGTGTCCCTCGCACCTAGGCAGGAGTCCTGACGTCGCTGAACAAACACGTGTCTGGAAGGGCCCTCCCCGTCGTAACTCGAGAATATACCCCAGGTTCCGGCCGCAACTCGAGAAAAACCATGAGACTTCCCCATCGCCGCGAGATGAGGCCCGATTCCCCTGCACTGCATGCAGAGCAATTCCGTGTTCCACATCAAACGTGAAAGGAGCCTTGATTTCCTTGATGGCACTCCAAAGAAAACCCAAGATCACTGTCTCAAGTCGAGAGGGATCCTGAGGTCACTGGAGCAACACGAAAGTGCTCCGTGGACCCCAAATCAACTCGAGATGAGAGCTTAGACCCTGGCTTTGACTCATGAGGAATACCCACTTTTCACAAGCACCTCAAGAGGAGGCTTCTCTCAGCTACAGGTATGTGAGAGGGACCCTGAGTTTGTGGCCTCAAGTGGAATGGACACCGAGATGCTCTGACTCGAAGTAAGGCCGGATATCCCTGCAGTGAATTGAATGCAGGCTCGTCTTGCATCTCCCAAGACGAAGGGATGTCTGAATCCCCTGTGGAGACCACAGAGAAAGACCGAGTTGTCCGCCTCAACGCGACCGGAGGCCTCACATCCTTTGAAAACTCGAGAGGTCCGCGGAGATCAATGCTTTCAAAGGAGACGATGCCTGACTCCTCTTGAAAATGGATAGGAGTCCCAGGATCCCTGTGGCACGTGGAAAGGGAGCCTGGGTTTCCCGCCTCACGTGGAGACGAGTCCCAATTGCCATGCCAAGACTCGAGGAGAATCCCGAGGTGTCCCTCACACCTAGGCAGGAGTCCTGACGTTGCTGAACAAACACGTGTCTGGAAGGGCCCTCCCCGTCGTAACTCGTGAATATACCCCAGGTTCCGGCCGCAACTCGAGAAAAACCATGAGACTTCCCCCTCGCCGCGAGATGAGGCCTGATTCCCCTGCACTGCATGCAGAGCAATTCCGTGTTCCACATCAAACGTGAAAGGAGCCTTGATTTCCTTGATGGCACTCCAGAGAAAACCCAAGATCACTGTCTCAAGTCTAGAGGGATCCTGAAGTCACTGGACCAACAGGAAAGGGCTTCGTGGACCCCAAATCAACTCGAGATGAGAACTTAGACCCTGGCTTAGACTCAAGAGGAATACCAACTTTCCACAAGGACCTCAAGAGGAGGTTTCTCTCAGCTACAGGTATATTTGAGGGACCCTGATTTTGTGGCCTCAAGTGGAATGGACACCGAGATGCTCTGACTCGAAGTAAGGCCGGATATCCCTGCAGTGAATTGACTGCAGGCTCGTCTTGCATCTCCCA
The DNA here is from genome assembly GCF_033118175.1 of Dama dama. Lineage (NCBI taxonomy): Eukaryota > Metazoa > Chordata > Mammalia > Artiodactyla > Cervidae > Dama > Dama dama. The sequence continues at coordinate 3,106,614 of NC_083697.1, read as the reverse complement.
AGACGAAGGGATGTCTGAATCCCCTGTGGAGACCACAGAGAAAGACCTAGTTCTCCGCCTCATAGCGACCGGGGGCCTCACATCCTTTGAAAATTCGAGAGGTCCGCGGAGATCAATGCTTCCAAAGGAGACGATGCCTGACTCCTCTTGAAAATGGATAGGAGTCCCCGGATCCCTGTGGCACGTGGAAAGGGACCCTGGGTCTCCCGCCTCACGTGGAGACGCGTCCAAATTGCCATGCCAAGACTCGTGGAGAATCCCGAGGTGTCCCTCGCACCTAGGCAGGAGTCCTGACGGCGCTGAACAAACACGTGTCTGGAAGGGCCCTCCCCGTCGTAACTCGAGAATATACCCCATGTTCCGGCCGCAACTCGAGAAAAACCATGAGATTTCCCCCTTGCCGCGAGTTGAGGCCCGATTCCCCTGCACTGAATGCAGAGCAATTCCGTGTTCCACATCAAACGTGAAAGGAGCCTTGATTTCCTTGATGGCACTCCAGAGAATTCCCAAGATCACTGTCTCAAGTCTAGAGGGATCCTGAGGTCACTGGATCAACACGAAAGGGCTCCGTGGACCACAAATCAACTCGAGATGAGAGCTTAGTCCCTGGCGTCGACTCAAGAGGAATACCAACTTTTCACAAGCACCTCAAGAGGAGGCTTCTCTCAGCTACAGGTATGTGAGAGGGACCCTGAGTTTGTGGCCTCAAGTGGAATGGACACCGAGATGCTCTGACTCGAAGTAAGGCCGGATATCCCAACAGTGAATTGAATGCAGGCTCGTCTTGCATCTCCCAAGAGGAAGAGATGTCTGAATCCCCTGTGGAGACCACAGAGAAAGACCTAGTCCTCCGCCTCATCGCGACCGGAGGCCTCACATCCTTTGAAAACTCGAGAGGTCTGCGGAGATCAATGCTTCCAAAGGAGACGATGCCAGAATCTTCTTGAAAATGGATAGGAGTCCCAGGATCCCTGTGGCACGTGGAAAGGGACCCTGGGTCTCCCGCCTCACGTGGAGACGCGTCCCAATTGCCATGCCAAGACTCGAGGAGAATCCCGAGGTGTCCCTCGCCCCTAGGTAGGAGTCCTTACGTCGCTGAACAAACACGTGTCTGGCAGGGCCCTCCCAATCGTAACTCGAGAATATACCCCAGGTTCCGGCCGCAACTCGAGAAAAACCATGAGATTTCCCCCTCGCCACGAGTTGAGGCCCGATTCCCCTGCACTGCGTGCAGAGCAATTCCGTGTTCCACATCAAACGTGAAAGGAGCCTTGATATCCTTGATGGCACTCCAGAGAAAACCCAAGATCACTGTCTCAAGTCTAGAGGGATCCTGAAGTCACTGGACCAACAGGAAAGGGCTTCGTGGACCCCAAATCAACTCGAGATGAGAGCTTAGACCCTGGCTTAGACTCAAGAGGAATACCAACTTTCCACAAGGCCCTCAAGAGGAGGTTTCTCTCAGCTACACGTATATTTGAGGGACCCTGATTTTGTGGCCTCAAGTGGAATGGACACCGAGATGCTCTGACTCGAAGTAAGGCCGGATATCCCTGCAGTGAATTGAATGCAGGCTCGTCTTGCATCTCCCAAGACGAAGGGATGTCTGAATCCCCTTTGGAGACCACAGAGAAAGACCTAATTCTCCGCCTCATAGCGACCGGGGGCCTCACATCCTTTGAAAATTCGAGAGGACCGCGGAGATCAATGCTTCCAAAGGAGACGATGCCTGACTCCTCTTGAAAATGGATAGGAGTCCCAGGATCCCTGTGGCACGTGGAAAGGGACCCTGGGTCTCCCGCCTCACGTGGAGACGCTTCCCCATTGCCATGCCAAGACTCGAGGAGAATCCCGAGGTGTCCCTCGCACCTAGGCAGGAGTCCTGACGTCGCTGAACAAACACGTGTCTGGAAGGGCCCTCCCCGTCGTAACTCGAGAATATACCGCAGGTTCCGGCCGCAACTCGAGAAAAACCATGAGACTTCCCCCTCGCCGCGAGATGAGGCCCGATTCCCCTGCACTGCATGCAGAGCAATTCCGTGTTCCACATCAAACGTGAAAGGAGCCTTGATTTCCTTGATGGCACTCCAAAGAAAACCCAAGATCACTGTCTCAAGTCGAGAGGGATCCTGAGGTCACTGGAGCAACACGAAAGTGCTCCGTGGACCCCAAATCAACTCGAGATGAGAGCTTAGACCCTGGCTTTGACTCAAGAGGAATACCCACTTTTCACAAGCACCTCAAGAGGAGGCTTCTCTCAGCTACAGGTAAGTGAGAGGGACCCTGAGTTTGTGGCCTCAAGTGGAATGGACACCGAGATGCTCTGACTCGAAGTAAGGCCGGATATCCCTGCAGTGAATTGAATGCAGGCTCGTCTTGCATCTCCCAAGACGAAGGGCTGTCTGAATCCCCTGTGGAGACCACAGAGAAAGACCGCGTTGTCCGCCTCAATGCGACCGGAGGCCTCACATCCTTTGAAAACTCGAGAGGTCCGCGGAGATCAATGCTTTCAAAGGAGACGATGCCTGACTCCTCTTGAAAATGGATAGGAGTCCCAGGATCCCTGTGGCACGTGGAAAGGGACCCTGGGTCTCCCGCCTCACGTGGAGACGCGTCCCAATTGCTATGCCAAGACTCGAGGAGAATCCCGAGGTGTCCCTCGCCCCTAGGTAGGAGTCCTGACGTCGCTGAACAAACACGTGTCTGGAAGGGCCCTCCCCATCGTAACTCGAGAATATACCCCAGGTTCCGGCCGCAACTCGAGAAAAACCATGAAATTTCCCCCTCGCCGCGAGTTGAGGCCCGATTCCCCTGGACTGCGTGCAGAGCAATTCCGTGTTCCACATCAAACGTGAAAGGAGCCTTGATTTCCTTGATGGCACTCCAGAGAAAACCCAAGATGACTGTCTCAAGTCTAGAGGGATCCTGAAGTCACTGGACCAACAGGAAAGGGCTTCGTGGACCCCAAATCAACTCGAGATGAGAGCTTAGACCCTGGCTTAGACTCAAGAGGAATACCAACTTTCCACAAGGCCCTCAAGAGGAGGTTTCTCTCAGCTACAGGTATATTTGAGGAACCCTGATTTTGTGGCCTCAAGTGGAATGGACACCGAGATGCTCTGACTCGAAGTAAGGCCGGATATCCCTGCAGTGAATTGAATGCAGGCTCGTCTTGCATCTCCCAAGACGAAGGGATGTCTGAATCCCCTTTGGAAACCACAGAGAAAGACCTAATTCTCCGCCTCATAGCGACCGGGGGCCTCACATCCTTTGAAAATTCGAGAGGACCGCGGAGATCAATGCTTCCAAAGGAGACGATGCCTGACTCCTCTTGAAAATGGATAGGAGTCCCAGGATCCCTGTGGCACGTGGAAAGGGACCCTGGGTCTCCCGCCTCACGTGGAGACGCTTCCCCATTGCCATGCCAAGACTCGAGGAGAATCCCGAGGTGTCCCTCGCACCTAGGCAGGAGTCCTGACGTCGCTGAACAAACACGTGTCTGGAAGGGCCCTCCCCGTCGTAACTGGAGAATATACACCAGGTCCGGCCGCAACTCGAGAAAAACCATGAGATTTCCCCCTTGCCGCGAGTTGAGGTCCGATTCCCCTGCACTGAATGCAGAGCAATTCCGTGTTCCACATCAAACGTGAAAGGAGCCTTGATTTCTTGATGGCACTCCAGAGAAAACCCAAGATCACTGTCTCAAGTCTAGAGGGATCCTGAGGTCACTGGAGCAACACGAAAGAGCTCCGTGGACCCCAAATCAACTCGAGATGAGAGCTTAGTCCCTGGCTTCGACTCAAGAGGAATACCAACTTTCCACAAGCACCTCAAGAGGAGGCTTCTCTCAGCAACAGGTATGTGAGAGGGACCCTGAGTTTTTGGCCTCAAGTGGAATGGACACCGAGATGCTCTGACTCAAAGTAAGGCCGGATATCCCTGCAGTGAATTGAATGCAGGCTCGTCTTGCATCTCCCAAGACGAAGGGATGTCTGAATCCCCTGTGGAGACCACAGAGAAAGACCTAGTCCTCCGCCTCAACGCGACCGGAGGCCTCACATCCTTTGAAAACTCGAGAGGTCTGGGGAGATCAATGCTTCCAAAGGAGACGATGCCTCACTCCTCTTGAAAATGGATAGGAGTCCCAGGATCCCTGTGGCACGTGGAAAGGGACACTGGGTCTCCCGCCTCACGTGGAGACGCGTCCCAATTGCCATGCCGAGACTCGAGGAGAATCCCGAGGTGTCCCTCGCATCTAGGCAGTAGTCCTGACGTCGCTGAACAAACACGTGTCTGGAAGGGACCTCCCCGTCGTAACTCGAGAATATACCCCAGGTTCCGTCCGCAACTCGAGAAAAACCATGAGACTTCCCCCTCGCCGCGAGATGAGGCCCGATTCCCCTGCACTGCGTCCAGAGCAATTCTGTGTTCCACATCAAACGTGAAAGGAGCCTTGATTTCCTTGATGACACTCCAGAGAAAACCCAAGAACACTGTCTCAAGTCTAGAGGGATAATCAGGTCACTGGAACAACACGAAAGGGCTCCGTGGACCCCAAATCAACTCGAGATGAGAGCTTAGTCCCTGGCTTTGACTCAAGAGGAATACCAACTTTCCACAAGCACCTGAAGAGGAGGCTTCTCTCAGCTATGGGTATGTGAGAGGGACACTGAGTTTGTGGCCTCAAGTGGAATGGACACCGAGATGCTCTGACTCGAAGTAAGGCCGGATATCCCTGCAGTGAATTGAATGCAGGCTCGTCTTGCATCTCCCAAGACGAAGGGATGTCTGAATCCCCTGTGGAGACCACAGAGAAAGACCTAGTCCTCCACCTCATCGTGACCGGAGGCCTCACATCCGTTGAAAACTCGAGAGGTCTGCAGAGATCAATGCTTCCAAATGTGACGATGCCTGACTCCACTTGAAAATGGATAGGAGTCCCAGGATCACTGTGGCACGTGGAAAGGGACACTAGGTCTCCCGCCTCACGTGGAGACGCGTCCCAATTGCCATGCCAAGACTCGAGGAGAATCCCGAGGTGTCCCTCGCACCTAGGCAGGAGTCCTGACGTCGCTGAACAAACACGTGTCTGGAAGGGCTCTCCCCGTCCTAACTCGAGAATATACCCCAGGTTCCGGCCGCAACTCAAGAAAAACCATGAGACTTCCCCATCGCCGCGAGATGAGGCCCGATTCCCCTGCCCTGCGTGCAGAGCAATTCCGTATTCCACATCAAAAATGAAAGGAGCCTTGATTTCCTTGATGGCACTCCAGAGAAAACCCAAGATCACTGTCTCAAGTCTAGAGGGATCCTGAGGTCACTGGAGCAACACGAAAGGGCTCCGTGGACCCCAAATCAACTCGAGATGAGAGCTTAGTCCCTTGCTTCAAATCGAGAGGAATACCAACTTTCCACAAGCACCTCAAGAGGAGGCTACTCTCAGCTAATGGTATGTGAGAGGGACCCTGAGATTGTCGCCTCAAGTGGAATGGACACCGAGATGCTCTGACTCGAAGTAAGGCCGGATATCCCTGCAGTGAATTGAATGCAGGCTCGTCTTGCATCTCCCAAGACGAAAGGATGTCTGAATCTCCTGTGCAGAACACAGAGAAAGACCTAGTCCTCCGCCTCTATGCGACCGGAGGCCTCACATCCTTGGAAAACTCGAGAGGTCCACGGAGATCAATGCTTCCAAAGGAGACGATGCCTGACTCCTCTTGAAAATGGATAGGAGTCCCAGGATCCCTGTGGCACGTGGAAAGGGACCCTGGGTCTCCCGCCTCACGTGGAGACGCGTCCCAATTGCCATGCCAAGACTCGAGGAGAATCCCGAGGTGTCCCTCGCACCTAGGCAGGAGTCCTGACGTCGCTGAACAAACACGTGTCTGGGAGGGCCCTCCCCGTCGTAACTCGAGAATATACCCCAGGTTCCGGCCGCAACTCGAGAAAAACCATGAGATTTCCCCCTTGCCGCGAGATGAGGCCCGATTCCCCTGCAGTGAATGCAGAGCAATTCCGTGTTCCACATCAAACGTGAAAGGAGCCTTGATTTCCTTGATGGCACTCCAGAGAATTCCCAAGATCACTGTCTAGAGTCTAGAGGGATCCTGAGGTCACTGGAGCAACACGAAAGGGCTCCGTGGACCCCAAATCAACTCGAGATGAGAGCTTAGTCCCTGGCTTCGACTCAAGAGGAATACCAACTTTTCACAAGCACCTCAAGAGGAGGCTTCTCTCAGCTACAGGTATGTGAGAGGGACCCTGAGTTTGTGGCCTCAAGTGGAATGTCAACCGAGATGCTCTGACTCGAAGTAAGGCCGGATATCCCAACAGTGAATTGAATGCAGACTCGTCTTGCATCTCCCAAGAGGAAGAGATGTCTGAATCCCCTGTGGAGACCACAGAGAAAGACCTAGTCCTCCGCCTCATCGCGACCGGAGGCCTCACATCCTTTGAAAACTCGAGAGGTCTGCGGAGATCAATGCTTCCAAAAGAGACGATGCCAGAATCTTCTTGAAAATGGATAGGAGTCCCAGGATCCCTGTGGCACGTGGAAAGGGACCCTGGGTCTCCCGCCTCACGTGGAGACGCGTCCCAATTGCTATGCCAAGACTCGAGGAGAATCCCGAGGTGTCCCTCGCACCTAGGTAGGAGTCCTGACGTCGCTGACCAAACACGTGTCTGGAAGGGCCCTCCCCATCGTAACTCGAGAATATACCCCAGGTTCCGGCCGCAACTCGAGAAAAACCATGAGATTTCCCCCTCGCCGCGAGTTGAGGCCCGATTCCCCTGGACTGCGTGCAGAGCAATTCCGTGTTCCACATCAAACGTGAAAGGAGCCTTGATTTCCTTGATGGCACTCCAGAGAAAACCCAAGATCACTGTCTCAAGTCTAGAGGGATCCTGAAGTCACTGGACCAACAGGAAAGGGCTTCGTGGACCCCAAATCAACTCGAGATGAGAGCTTAGACCCTGGCTTAGACTCAAGAGGAATACCAACTTTCCACAAGGCCCTCAAGAGGAGGTTTCTCTCAGCTACAGGTATATTTGAGGGACCCTGATTTTGTGGCCTCAAGTGGAATGGACACCGAGATGCTCTGAGTCGAAGTAAGGCCGGATATCCCTGCAGTGAATTGAATGCAGGCTCGTCTTGCATCTCCCAAGACGAAGGGATGTCTGAATCCCCTTTGGAGACCACAGAGAAAGACCTAATTCTCCGCCTCATAGCGACCGGGGGTCTCACATCCTTTGAAAATTCGAGAGGACCGCGGAGATCAATGCTTCCAAAGGAGACGATGCCTGACTCCTCTTGAAAATGGATAGGAGTCCCAGGATCCCTGTGGCACGTGGAAAGGGACCCTGGGTCTCCCGCCTCACGTGGAGACGCGTCCCCATTGCCATGCCAAGACTCGAGGAGAATCCCGAGGTGTCCCTCGCACCTAGGCAGGAGTCCTGACGTCGCTGAACAAACACGTGTCTGGAAGGGCCCTCCCCGTCGTAACTCGAGAATATACCCCAGGTTCCGGCCGCAACTCGAGAAAAACCATGAGACTTCCCCCTCGCCGCGAGATGAGGCCCGATTCCCCTGGGCTGCGTGCAGAGGAATTCCGTGTTCCACTTCAAACGTGAAAGGAGCCTTGATTTCCTTGATGGCACTCCAGAGAAAACCCAAGATCACTGTCTCAAGTCTAGAGGGATCCTGAGGTCACCGGAGCAACACAAAAGGGCTCCGTGGACCCCAAATCAACTCGAGATGAGAGATTAGTCCCTGGGTTCGACTCAAGAGGAATACGAACTTTCCACAAGCCCCTCAAGAGGAGGCTTCTCTCAGCTACAGGTATGTGAGAGGGACCCTGAGTTTGTGGCCTCAAGTGGAATGGACACCAAGATGCTCTGACTCGAATTAAGGCCGGATATCCCTGCAGTGAATTGAATGCCGGCTCGTCTTGCATCTCCCAAGACGAAGGGATGTCTGAATCCCCTGTGGAGACCACAGAGAAAGACCTAGTCCTCCGCCTCAACCCGACCGGAGGCCTCACATCCTTTGAAAACTCGAGAGGTCTGCAGAGATCAATGCTTCCAAAGGAGACGATGCCTGACTCCTCTTGAAAATGGATAGGAGTCCCAGGATCCCTGTGGCACGTGGAAAGGGACCCTGGGTCTCCCGCCTCACGTGGAGACGCGTCCCAATTGCCATGCCAAGACTCCAGGAGAATCCCGAGGTATCCCTCGCACCTAGGCAGCAGTCCGGATGTCGCTGAACAAACACGTGTCTGGAAGGGCCCTCCCCATCGTTACTCGAGAATATACCACAGGTTTCGGCCGCAATTCGAGAAAAACCATGAGATTTCCCCCTCGCCGCGAGTTGAGGCCCGATTCCCCTGCACTGCGTGCAGAGCAATTCCGTGTTCCACATCAAACGTGAAAGGAGCCTTGATTTCCTTGATGGCACTCCAGAGAAAACCCAAGATCACTGTCTCAAGTCTAGAGGGATCCTGAGCTCACTGGAGCAACATGAAAGGGCTCCGTATAACCCAAATCAACTCGAGATGAGAGCTTAGTCCCTGGCTTCGACTCAAGAGGAATACCAACTTTCCACAAGCACCTCAAGAGGAGGCTTCTCACAGCTACAGGTATGTGAGAGGGACTCTGAGTTTGTGGCCTCAAGTGCAATGGACACCGAGATGCTCTGACTCGAAGTAAGGCCGGATATCCCTGCAGTGAATTGAATGCAAGCTCGTCTTGCATCTCCCAAGACGAAGGGATGTCTGAATCCCCTGTGGAGACCACAGAGAAAGACCTAGTCCTCCGCTTCATCGTGACCGGAGGCCTCACATCCTTTGAAAACTCGAGAGGTCTGCAGAGATAAATGCTTCCAACGGAGACGATGCCTGACTCCTCTTGAAAATGGATAGGAGTCCCAGGATCACTGTGGCACGTGGAAAGGGACACTGGGTCTCCCGCCTCACGTGGAGACGCGTCCCAATTGCCATGCCAAGACTCCAGGAGAATCCCGAGGTGTTCCTCGCACCTAGGCAGGAGTCCTGATGTCGCTGAACAAACACGTGTCTGGAAGGGCCCTCCCCGTCGTAACTCGAGAATATACCCCAGGTTCCGGCCGCAACTCGAGAAAAACCATGAGACTTCCCCATCGCCGCGAGATGAGGCCCGATTCCCCTGCCCTGCGTGCAGAGCAATTCCGTATTCCCCATCAAAAATGAAAGGAGCCTTGATTTCCTTGATGGCACTCCATAGAAAACCCAAGATCACTGTCTCAAGTCTAGAGGGATCCTGAGGTCACTGGAGCAACACGAAAGGGCTCCGTGGACCCCAAATCAACTCGAGATGAGAGCTTAGTCCCTGGCTTCGACTCAAGAGGAATACCAACTTTCCACAAGCACCTCAAGAGGAGGCTTCTCTCAGCTACAGGTATGTGAGAGGGACCCTGAGTTTGTGGCCTCAAGTGGAATGGACACCGAGATGCTCTGACTCGAAGTAAGGCCGGATATCCCTGCAGTGAATTGAATGCAGGCTCGTCTTGCATCTCCCAAGACGAAGGGATGTCTGAATCCCGTGTGGAGACCGCAGAGAAAGACCGAGTTCTCCGCCTCATCGCGACCGGAGGCCTCACATCCTTTGAAAACTCGAGAGGTCCGCGGAGATCAATGGTTCCAAAGGAGACGATGCCTGACTCCTCTTGAAAATGGAAAGGAGTCCCAGGATCCCCGTGGCACGTGGAAAGGGACCTTGGGTCTCCCGCCTCACGTGGATACGCGTCCCAATTGCCATGCCAAGACTCGAGGAGAATCCCGCGGTGTCCCTCGCACCTAGGCAGGAGTCCTGACGTCGCTGAACAAACACGTGTCTGGAAGGGCCCTCCCCGTCGTAACTCGAGAATATACCCCTGGTTCCGGCCGCAACTCGAGAAAAACCATGAGACTTCCCCCTCGCCGCGAGATGAGGCCCGATTCCCCTGCACTGCGTGCAGAGTAATTCCGTGTTCCACATCAAACTTGAAAGGAGCCTTGATATCCTTGAAGGCACTCCAGAGAAAACCCAAGATCACTGTCTCAGGCCTAGAGGGATCCTGAGGGCACCGGAAGAACACGAAAGGGCTCCGTGGACCCCAAATCAACGCGAGATGAGAGCTTAGTCCCTGGCTTCGACTCAAGAGGAATACCAACTTTCCACAAGCACATCAAGAGGAGGCTTCTCTCAGCTACAGGTATGTCAGAGGGACCCTGAGTTTGTGGCCTCAAGTGGAATGGACACCGAGATGCTCTGACTCGAAGTAAGGCCGGATATCCCTGCAGTGAATTGAATGTAGGCTCGTCTTGCATCTCCCAAGACGAAGGGATGTCTGAATCCCCTGTGCAGAACACAGAGAAAGACCTAGTCCTCCGCCTCATCGCGACCGGAGGTCTCACATCCTTTGAAAACTCGAAAGGTCCGCGGAGATCAATACTTCCAAAGGAGAAGTTGCTGAATCTCTTGAAATTGGATAGGAGTCCGAGGATCCCTGTGGCAAGTGGAAAGGGAGCCGTGGTCTCCTGCCTCACGTGGAGACGGGTCCCAATTGCCATGCCAGGAGTGAAGGAGAATCCCGAGTTGTCCCCTGCACCTAGGGAAGAGTCCTGACGTCGCTGAACAAACACGTGTCTGGAAGGGCCCTCCCCGTCGTAACTCGAGAATATACGCCAGGTTCTGGCCGCAACTCGAGAAAAACCATGAGACTACCCCTCGCCGCGAAATGAGGCCCGATTCCCCTGCACTGCGTGCAGAGCAATTCCAGTTCCACATCAAACATGAAAGGAGCCTTGATTTCCTTGATTGTACTACAGAGGAAACCCAAGATCACTGTCTCAAGTCTAGAGGGATCCTGAGGTCACTGTAGTAACACGAAAGCGGTCCGTGGACCCCAAATCAACTCGAGATGAGAACTTAATCCCTGGCTTCGAATCAAGAGGAATACCAACTTTCCACAAGCACCTCAAGAGGAGGCTTCTCTCAGCTACTGGTATGTCAGAGGGACCCTGAGTTTGTGGCCTCAAGTGGAATGGACACCGAGATGCTCTGACTCGAAGTAAGGCCGGATATCCCTGCAGTGAATTGAATGCAGGCTCGTCTTGCATCTCCCAAGACGAAGGGTTGTCTGAATCCCCTGTGGAGACCACAGAGAAAGACCTAGTCCTCCGCCTCAAGGCGACCGGAGGCCTCACATCCTTTGAAAACTCGAGAGGTCCACGGAGATCAATGCTTCCAAAGGAGACGATGCCTGACTCCTCTTGAAAATGGATAGGAGTCCCAGGATCCCTGTGGCACGTGGAAAGGGACCCTGGGTCTCCCGCCTCACGTGGAGACGCCTCCAATTGCCATGCCAAGACTCGAGGAGAATACCGAGGTGTCCCTCGCACCTAGGCAGGAGTCCTGACGTCGCTGAACAAACACGTGTCTGGAAGGGCCCTCCCCGTCGTAACTCGAGAATATACCCCAGGTTCCGGCCGCAACTCGAGAAAAACCATGAGATTTCCCCCTCGCTGCGAGTTGAGGCCCGATTCCCCTGCACTTCGTGCAGAGCAATTCCGTGTTCCACATCAAACGTGAAAGGAGCCTTGATTTCCTTGATGGCACTCCAGAGAAAACCCAAGATCACTGTCTCAGGTCTAGAGGGATCCTGAGGTCACTGGAGCAACACGAAAGGGCTCCGTGGACCCCAAGTCAACTCGAGATGAGAGCTTAGTCCCTGGCTTAGACTCAAGAGGAATATCAACTTTCCACAAGCACCTCAAGAGGAGGCTTCTCTCAGCTACAGGTATGTGAGAGGGACCCTGAGTTTCTGGCCTCAAGTGCAATGGACACCGAGATGCTCTGACTCGAAGTAAGGCCGGATATCCCTGCAGTGAATTGAATGCAGGCTCGTCTTGCATCTCCCAAGACCAAGGGATGTCTGAATCCCCTGTGGAGACCACAGAGAAAGACCGAGTCCTCCGCCTCATCGAGACCGGAGGCATCACATCATTTGAAAACTCGAGAGGTCTGCGGAGATCAATGCTTCCAAAGGAGACGATGCCTGACTCTTCTTGAAAATGGATAGGAGTCCCAGGATCCCTGTGGCACGTGGAAAGGGACCCTGTGTCTCCCACCTCACGTTTAGACGCATCCCAATTGCCATGCCAAGACTCGAGGAGAATCCCGAGGTGTCCCTCGCACCTAGGCAGGAGTCCTGACGTCGCTGAACAAACACGTGTCTGGAAGGGCCCTCCCCGTCGTAACTCGAGAATATCCCCCAGGTTCCGGCCGCAACTCGAGAATAACCATGAGACTTCCCCCTCCCCGCGAGATGAGGCCCGATTCCCCTGCACGGCGTGCAGACCAATTCCGTGTTCCACATCAAACGTGAAAGGAGCCTTGATTTCCTTAATGGCACTCCATAGAAAACCCAAGATCACTGTCTCAAGTCTAGAGGGATCCTGAGGTCACTGTAGCAGCACGAAAGGGCTCCGTGGACCCCAAATCAACTCGAGATGAGAGCTTAGTCCCTGGCTTCGACTCAAGAGGAATACCAACTTTCCACAAGCACCTCAAGAGGAGGCTTCTCTCAGCTAATGGTATGTCAGAGGGACCCTGAGTTTGTGGCCTCAAGTGGAATGGACACCGAGATGCTCTGACTCGAAGTAAGGCCGGATATCCCTGCAGTGAATTGAATGCAGGCTCGTCTTGCATCTCCCAAGACGAAGAGATGTCTGAATCCGCTGTGGAGATCACAGAGAAAGACCAAGTCCTCCGCCTCATCGCGACCGGAGGCCTCACATCCTTTGAAAACACGAAACGTCCGCGGAGATCAATGTTTCCAAAGGAGACGATGCCTGACTCCTCTGGAAAATGGATAGGAGTCCCAGGATCCCTGTGGCACCTGGAGAGGGACACTGGGTCTCCTGCCTCACGTGGAGACGCGTCCAAATTGCCATGCCAAGACTCGAGGAGAATCCCGAGGTGTCCCTCGCACCTAGGCAGGAGTCCTGACGTTGCTGAACAAACCTGTGTCTGGAAGGGCCCTCTCCGTCGTTACTCGAGAATAAACCCCAGGTTCCGGCCGCAACTCGAGAAAAACCATGAGACTTCCCCCTCCCCGCAGGATGAGGCCCGATTCCCCTGCACCTCGTGCAGACCAATTCCGTGTTCCACATCAAACGTGAAAGGAGCCTTGATTTCCTTAATGGCACTCCAGAGAAAACCCAAGATCACTGTCTCAAGTCTAGAGGTATCCTGAGGTCACTGTAGCAACACGAAAGGGCTCCGTGGACCCCAAATCAACTCGAGATGAGAGCTTAGTCCCTGGCTTAGACTCAAGAGGAATACCAACTTTCCACAAGCACCTCAGGAGGAGGCTTCTGTCAGCTACAGGTATGTGAGCGGAACCCTGAGTTTGTGGCCTCAAGTGCAATGGACACCGAGATGCTCTGACTCGAATTAAGGCCGGATATCCCTGCAGTGAATTGAAAGCAGGCTCGTCTTGCATCTCCCAAGACGAAGGGATGTCTGAATCCCCTGTGGAGACCACAGAGAAAGACCTAGTCCTCCGCCTAAACGTGACCGGAGGCCTCACATCCTGTGAAAACTCGAGAATTCTGCGGAGATCAATGCTTCCAAAGGAGACGATGCCTGACTCCTCTTGAAAATGGATAGGAGTCCCAGGATACCGTGGCAGGGGGAAAGGGACCCTGGGTCTCCCGCCTCACGTGGAGACGCGTCCCAATTGCCATGCCAAGACTCGAGGAGAATCCCGAGGTGTCCCTCGCACCTAGGCAGGAGTCCTCACGTCGCTGAACAAACCTGTGTCTGGAAGGGCCCTCCCCGTCGTAACTCGAGAATATACCCCAGGTTCCGGCCGCAACTCGAGAAAAACCATGAGACTTCCCCATCCCCGCGAGATGAGGCCCGATTCGCCTGCACTGCGTGCAGACCAATTCCGTGTTCCACATCAAACGTGAAAGGAGCCTTGATTTCCTTAATTGCACTCCAGAGAAAACCCAAGATCACTGTTTCAAGTCTAGAGGGATCCTGAGGTCACTGTAGCAACACGAAAGGGCTCCGTGGACCCCAAATCAACTCGAGATGAGAGCTTAGTCCCTGGCTTCGACTCAAGAGGAATACCAACTTTCCACAAGCATCTCAAGAGGAGGCTTCTCTCAGCTACAGGTATGTGAGAGAGACCCTGACTTAGTGGCCTCAAGTGGAATGGACACCGAGATGCTCTGACTCGAAGTAAGGCCGGATATCCCTGCAGTGAATTGAATGCAGGCTCGTCTTGCATCTCCGAAGACGAAGGGATGTCTGAATCCCCTGTGGAGACCACAGAGAAAGACCTAGTCCTCTGCCTCAACGTGACCGGAGGCCTCACATCCTTTGAAAACTCGAGAGGTCCGCGGAGATCAATGCTTCCAAAGGAGACGATGCCTGACTCCTCTTGAAAATGGATAGGAGTCCCAGGATCACTGTGGCACGTGGAAAGGGACCCTGGGGCTCCTGCCTCACGTGGAGACGCGTCCCAATTGCCATGCCAAGACTCGAGGATAATCCCGAGGTGTCCCTCGCACCTAGGCAGGAGTCCTGACGTCGCTGAACAAACAGGTGTCTGGAAGGGCCCTCCCCGTCATAACTCGAGAATATACCCCAGGTTCCGGCCGCAACTCGAGAAAAACCATGAGACTTCCCCCTCGCTGCTGGATCAGGGCCGATTCCCCTGCACTGCGTGCAGAGCAATTCCGTGTTCCACATCAAACGTGAAAGGAGCCTTGATTTCCTTGATGTCACTCCAGAGAAAACCCAAGATCACTGTCTCAAGTCTAGAGGGATCCTGAGGTCACTGGAGCAACACGAAAGGGCTCCGTGGACCCCAAATCAACACGAGATGAGAGCGTAGTCCCTGGCTTCGACTCAAGGGGAATACCAACTTTCCACAAGCACCTCAAGAGGAGGCTTCTCTCAGCTACAGGTATGTGAGAGGGACCCTGAGTTTGTGGCCTCAAGTGGAATGGACACTGAGATGCTCTGACTCGAAGTAAGGCCGGATATCCCTGCAGTGAATTGAATGCAGGCTCGTCTTGCATCTCGCAAGACGAAGGGATGTCTGAATCCCCTGTGGAGACCACAGAGAAAGACCTAATTTTCCGCCTCATCGCGACCAGAGGCCTCACATCCTTTGAAAATTCGAGAGGTCCGCGGAGATCAATGCTTCCAAAGGAGATGATGCCTGACTCCTCTTGAAAATGGATAGGAGTCCCAGCATCCCTGTGGCACGTGGAAAGGGACCCTGGGTCTCCCGCCTCAGGTGGAGACGCGTCCCCATTGCCATGCCAAGTCTCGAGGAGAATCCCGAGGTGTCCCTCGCACCTAGGCAGGAGTCCTGACGTCGCTGAACAAACACGTGTCTGGAAGGGCCCTCCCCGTCGTAACTCGAGAATATACCCCAGGTTCCGGCCGCAACTCGAGAAAAACCATGAGACTTCCCCCTCGCCGCTGGATGAGGCCCGATTTCCCTGCACTGCGTGCAGAGTAATTCCGTGTTCCACATGAAACGTGAAAGGAGCCTTGATTTCCTTGATGGCACTCCAGAGAAAACCCAAGATCACTGTCTAGAGTCTAGAGGGATCCTGAGGTCACCGGAGCAACACGAAAGGGCTCCGTGGACCCCAAATCAACTCGAGATGATATCTTAGTCCCTGCCTTCAAATCGAGAGGAATACCAACTTTCCACAAGCACCTCAAGAGGAGGCTACTCTCAGCTAATGGTATGTGAGAGGGACCCTGAGTTTGTGGCCTCAAGTGGAATGGACACCGAGATGCTCTGACTCGAAGTAAGGCCGGATATCCCTGCAGCGAATTGAATGCAGGCTCGTCTTGCATCTCCCAAGACGAAGGGATGTCTGAATCCCCTGTGGAGACCACAGAGAAAGACCTAGTCCTCCGCCTCATCGTGACCGGAGGCCTCACATCCTTTGAAAACTCGAGAAGTCTGCGGAGATCAATACTTCCGAAGGAGACTATGCCTGACGCCTCTTCAAAATTGATAGGAGTCCCAGGATCCCTGTGGCACGTGGAAAGTGACACTGGGTCTCCCGCCTCATGTGGAGACGCCTCCCAATTGCCATGCCAAGACTTGAGGAGAATCCCGAGGTGTCCCTCGCACCTAGGCAGGAGTCCTGACGTCGCTGAACAAACACGTGTCTTGAAGGGCCCTCCCCGTCGTAACTCGAGAATATACCCCAGGTTCCGGCCGTAACTCGAGAAAAACCATGAGACTTCCCCCTCGCCGCGAGATGAGGCCCGATTCCCCTGCAATGCGTGCAGAGCAATTCCGTGTTCCACATCAAACGTGATAGGAGCCTTGATTTCCTTAATGGCACTCCATAGAAAACCCAAATCACTGGCTCAAGTCTAGAGGCATCCTGAGGTCACTGGAGCAACACGAAAGGGCTCCGTGGACCCCAAATCAACTCGAGATGAGAGCTAAGTATCTGGCTTCGACTCAAGAGGAATACCAACTTTCCACAAGCACCTCAAGAGGAGGCTTCTCTCAGCTACAGGTATGTGAGAGGGACCCTGAGTTTGTGGCCTCAAGTGGAATGGACACCGAGATGCTCTGACTCGAAGTAAGGCCGGATATCCCTGCAGCGAATTGAATGCAGGCTCGTCTTGCATCTCCCAAGACGAAGGGATGTCTGAATCCCCAGTGGAGACGACAGAGAAAGACCTAATCCTCTGCCTCATCGCGACCGGACGCCTCACATCCTTTGAAAATTCGAGAGGTATGCGGAGATCAATGCTTCCAAAGGAGACGATGCCTGACTCCTCTTGAAAATGGATAGGAGTCCCAGGATCCCTGTGGCACGTGGAAAGGGACCCTGGGTCTCCCGCCTCACGTGGAGACGCGTCCCAATTGCCATGCCAAGACTCGAGGAGAATCCCGAGGTGTCCCTCGCACCTAGGCAGGAGTCCTGACGTCGCTGAACAAACACGTGTCTGGAAGGGCCCTCCCCGTCGTAACTCGAGAATATACCCCAGGTTCCGGCCGCAACTCGAGAAAAACCATGAGACTTCCCCATCGCCGCGAGAAGAGGCCCGATTCCCCTGCCCTGCGTGCAGAGCAATTCCGTATTCCACATCAAAAATGAAAGGAGCCTTGATTTCCTTAATGGCACTCCAGAGAAAACCCAAGATCACTGTCTCAAGTCTAGAGGGATCCTGAGGTCACTGGAGCAACACGAAAGGGCTCCGTGGACCCCAAATCAACTCGAGATGAGAGCTTATTCCCTGGCTTCAAATCGAGAGGAATACCAACTTTCCACAAGCACCTCAAGAGGAGGCTACTCTCAGCTAATGGTATGTGAGAGGGACCCTGAGTTTGTCGCCTCAAGTGGAGTGGACACAGAGATGCTCTAACTCGAAGTAAGGCCAGATATCCCTGCAGTGATTTGAATGCAGGCTCGTCTTCCATCTCCCAAGACGAAGGGTTGTCTGAATGACCTGTGGAGACCACAGAGAAAGACCTAGTCCTCCACCTTATCGAGACGGGAGGCATCACATCCTTTGAAAACTTGAGAGGTCTGCGGAGATCAATACTTCCGAAGGAGACGATGCCTGACGCCTCTTGAAAATGGATAGGAGTCCCAGAATCCCTGTGGCACGTGGAAAGGGACCCTGGTTCTCCCACCTCACGTGGAGAAGCGTCCTAATTGCCATGCCAAGACTCGAGGAGAATCCCGAGGCGTCCCTCGCACCTAGGCAAGAGTCCTCACGTCGATGAACAAACACGTGTCTGGAAGGGCCCTCCCCGTCGTAACTCGAGAATATACCCCAGGTTCCGGCCGCAACTCGAGAAAAACCATGAGACTTCCCCCTCGCCGCGAGATGAGGCCCGATTCCCCTGCAATGCATGCAGAGCAATTCCGTGTTCCACATCAAACGTGATAGGAGCCTTGATTTCCTTGATGGCACTCCAGAGAAAACCCAAATCACTGGCTCAAGTCTAGAGGGATCCTGAGGTCACTATAGCAACACGAAAGGGCTCCGTGGACCCCAAATCAACTCGAGATGAGAGCTTAGTCCCTGGCTTCTACTCAAGAGGAATACCAACTTTCCACAAGCACCTCAAGAGGAGGCTTCTCTCAGCTACATGTATGTGAGAGGGACCCTGAGTTTGTGGCCTCAAGTGGAATGGACACCGAGATGCTCTGACTCGAAGTAAGGCCGGATATCCCTGCAGCAAATTGAATGCAGGCTCGTCTTGCATCTCCCAAGACGAAGGGATGTCTGAATCCCCTGTGGAGACCACAGAGAAAGACCTAATTTTCCGCCTCATCGCGACCGGTGGCCTCATATCCTTTGAAAATTCGAGAGGTCTGCGGAGATCAATGCTTCCAAAGGAGACGATGCCTGACTCCTCTTGAAAATGGACAGGAGTCCCAGGATCCCTGTGGCACGTGGAAAGGGACCCTGGGTCTCCCGCCTCACGTGGAGACGCGTCCAAATTGCCATGCCAAGACTCGAGGAGAATCCCGAGGTGTCCCTCGCACCTAGGCAGGAGTCCTGACGTCGCTGAACAAACCCGTGTCTGGAAGGGCCCTCCCCGTCGTAACTCGAGAATATACCCCAAGTTCCGGCCGCAACTCGAGAAAAACCATGAGACTTCCCCCTCCCCGCGAGATGAGCCCCGATTCCCCTGCACTGAGTGCAGACCAATTCCGTGTTCCACATCAAACGTGAATGGAGCCTTGATTTCCTTAATGGCACTCCAGAGAAAACCCAAGATCACTGTCTCAAGTCTAGAGGGATCCTGAGGTCACTGGAGCAACACGAAAGGGCTCCGTGGACCCCAAATCACCTCGACATGAGAGCTTAGTCCCTGGATTCGACTCAAGAGGAATACCAACTTTCCACAAGCACCTCAAGAGGAGGCTTCTCTCAGCTACTGGTATGTCAGAGGGACCCTGAGTTTGTGGCCTCAAGTGCAATGGACACCGAGATGCTCTGACTCGAAGTAAGGCCGGATATCCCTGCAGTGAATTGAATGCAGGCTCGTCTTGCATCTCCCAAGACGAAGGGATGTCTGAATCCCCTGTGGAGACCACAGAGAAAGACCTAGTCCTCTGCCTCATCGTGTCCGGAGGCCTCACATCCTTTGAAAACTTGAGAGGTCTGCAGAGATCAATGCTTCCAAAGGAGACGATGCCTGACTCCTCTTGAAAATGGATAGGAGTCCCAGGATCACTGTGGCACGTGGAAAGGGACCCTGGGTCTCCCGCCTCACGTGGAGACGCGTCCCAATTGCCATGCCAAGACTTGAGGAGAATCCCGAGGTGTCCCTCGCACCTAGGCAGGAGTCCTGACATCGCTGAACAAACACGTGTCTGGAAGCGCCCTCCCCGTCGTAACTCGAGAATATACCCCAGGTTCCGGCCGCGACTCGAGAAAAACCATGAGACTTCCCCCTCGCCGCGAGATGAGGCCCTATTCCCCTTCACTGCGTGCAGAGCAATTCCGTGTTCCACATCATACGTGAAAGGAGCCTTGATTTCCTTGATGGCACTCCAGAGAAAACCCAAGATCACTGTCTCAAGTCTAGAGGGATCCTGAGGTCACCGGAGCAACACGAAAGGGCTCCGTGGACCCCAAATCAACTCGAGATGAGAGATTAGTCCCTGGCTTCAACTCAAGAGGAATACGAACTTTCCACAAGCCCCTCAAGAGGAGGCTTCTCTCAGCTACAGGTATGTGAGAGGAACCCTGAGTTTGTGGCATCAAGTGGAATGGACACCGAGATGCTCTGACTCGAAGTAAGGCCGGATATCCCTGCAGTGAATTGAATGCAGGCTCGTCTTGCATCTCCCAAGACGAGGGTTGTCTGAATCCCCTGTGGAGACCACAGAGAAAGACCTAATTCTCCTCCTCCTCGCGACCGGAGGCCTCACATCCTTTGAAAACTCGAGAGGTCCGCGGAGATCAATGCTTCCAAAGGAGACGATGCCTGACTCCTCTTGAACATGGATAGGAGTCCCAGGATCCCTGTGGCACGTGGAAAGGGACACTTGGTCTCACGCCTCACGTGGAGACGCGTCCCCATTGCCATGCCAAGACTCGAGGAGAATCCCGAGGTGTCCCTCGCACCTAGGCAGGAGTCCTGATGTCGCTGAACAAACAAGTGTCTGGAAGGGCCCTCCCCGTCGTAACTTGAGAATATACCCCAGGTTCCGGCCGCAACTCGAGAAAAACCATGAGACTTCCCCCTCGTCGCGACATGAGGCCCGATTCCCCTGCACTGCGTGCAGAGCAATTCCGTGTTCCACTTCAAACGTGAAAGGAGACTTGATTTCCTTGATGGCACTCAGAGAAAACCCAAAATCACTGTCTCAAGTCTAGAGGGATCCTGAGGTCACTGGAGCAACACGAAAAGGCTCCGTGCACCCCAAATCAACTGGAGATGAGAGCTTAGTCCCTGGCTTCGAGTCAAGAGGAATACCAACTTTCCACAAGCACCTCAAGAGGAGGCTTCTCTCAGCTACAGGTATGTGTGAGGGACCCTGAGTTGCTGGCCTCAAGTGGAATGGACACCGAGATGGTCTGACTCGAAGTAAGGCCGGATATCCCTGCAGTGAATTGAATGCAGGCTCGTCTTGCATCTCCCAAGACGAAGGGATGTCTGAATCCCCTGTGGAGACCACAGAGAAAGACCTAATTCTCCGCCTCATCGCGACCGGAGGCCTCACATCCTTTGAAAATTCGAGAGGTCCACGGAGATCAATGCTTCCAAAGGAGACGATGCCTGACTCCTCTTGAAAATGGATAGGAGTCCCAGGATCCCTGTGGCACGTGGAAAGGGACACTTGGTCTCACGCCTCACGTGGAGACGCGTCCCCATTGCCATGCGAAGACTCGAGGAGAATCCCGAGGTGTCCCTCGCACCTAGGAAGGAGTCCTGACGACGCTGAACAAACACGTGTCTGGAAGGGCCCTCCCCGTCGTAACTCGATTATATACCCCAGGTTCCGGCCGCAACTCGAGAAAACCATGAGACTTCCCCCTCGTCGCGAGATGAGGCCCGATTCACCTGCACTGCGTGCAGAACAATTCTATGTTCCACTTCAAACGTGAAAGGAGACTTGATTTCCTTGATGGCGCTCCAGAGAAAACCCAAAATCACTGTCTCAAGTCTAGAGGGATCCTGAGGTCACTGGAGCAACACGAAAGGGCTCCGTGCACCCCAAATCAACTCGAGATGAGAGCTTAGTCCCTGGCTTCGAGTCAAGAGGAATACCAACTTTCCACAAGCACCTCAAGAGGAGGCTTCTCTCAGCTACAGGTATGTGAGAGGGACCCTGAGTTGCTGGCCTCAAGTGGAATGGACACCGAGATGGTCTGACTCGAAGTAAGGCCGGATATCCCTGCAGTGAATTGAATGCAGGCTCGTCTTGCATCTCCCAAGACGAAGGGATGTCTGAATCCCCTGTGGAGACCACAGAGAAAGACCTAGTCCTCCGCCTCATCGTGACCGGAGGCCTCACATCCTTTGAAAAGTCGAGAGGTCTGCAGAGATCAATGCTTCCAAAGGAGACGATGCCTGACTCCTCTTGAAAATGGATAGGAGTCCCAGGATCCCTGTGGCACGTGGAAAGGGACCCAGCGGCTCCCGCCTCACGTGGAGACGCGTCCCAATTGCCATGCCAAGACTCGAGGAGAATCCCGAGGTGTCCTCGCACCTAGGCAGGAGTCGTGACGTCGCTGAACAAACACGTGTCTGGAAGGGCCCTCCCCGTCGTAACTCGAGAATATACCCCAGGTTCCGGTCGCAACTCGAGAAAAATCATGAGACTTCCCCCTCGCCGCGAGATGAGGCCCGACTCCACTGCACTGCGTGCAGAGCAATTCCGTGTTACACATCAAACGTGAAAGGAGCCTTGATTTCCTTGATGGCACTCCAGAGAAAACCCAAGATCACTGTCTCAAGTCTAGAGGGATCCTGAGGTCACTGGAGCAACACGAAAGGGCTCCGTGGACCCCAAATCAACTCGAGATGAGAGCTTAGTCCCTGGCTTCGAGTCAAGAGGAATACCAACTTTCCACAAGCACCTCAAGTGGAGGCTTCTCTCAGCTACAGGTATGTGAGAGGGACCCTGAGTTTGTGGCCTCAAGTGGAATGGACACCGCGATGCTCTGACTCGAAGTAAGGCCGGATATCCCTGCAGTGAATTGAATGCAGGCTCGTCTTGCATCTCCCAAGACGAGGGTTGTCTGAATCCCCTGTGGAGACCACAGAGAAAGACCTAATTCTCCTCCTCCTCGCGACCGGAGGCCTCACATCCTTTGAAAACTCGAGAGGTCCGCGGAGATCAATGCTTCCAAAGGAGACGATGCCTGACTCCTCTTGAACATGGATAGGAGTCCCAGGATCCCTGTGGCACGTGGAAAGGGACCCTGGGTCTCCCACCTCACGTGGAGACGCGTCCCAATTGCCATGCCAAGACTCGAGGAGAATCCCGAGGTGTCCCTCGCACTTAGGCAGGAGTCCTGACGTCGCTGAACAAACACGTGTATGGAAGGGCCCTCCCCGTCGTAACTCGATTATATACCCCAGTTTCCGGACGCAACTCGAGAAAAACCATGAGACTTCCCCCTCGTCGCGAGATGAGGCCCGATTCACCTGCACTGCGTGCAGAGCATTCTATTTTCCACTTCAAACGTGAAAGGAGACTTGATTTCCGTGATGGCACTCCAGAGAAAACCCAAAATCACTGTCTCAAGTCTAGAGGGATCCTGAGGTCACTGGAGCAACACGAAAAGGCTCCGTGCACCCCAAATCAATCGAGATGAGAGCTTAGTCCCTGGCTTCGAGTCAAGAGGAATACCAACTTTCCACAAGCACCTCAAGAGGAGGCTTCTCTCAGCTACAGGTATGTGAGAGGGACCCTGAGATGCTGGCCTCAAGTGGAATGGACACCGAGATGGTCTGACTCGAAGTAAGGCCGGATATCCCTGCAGTGAATTGAATGCACGCTCGTCTTGCATCTCTCAAGAAGAAGGGATGTCTGAATCCCCTGTGGAGACCACAGAGAAAGACCTAATTCTCCGCCTCATCGTGACCGGAGGCCTCACATCCTTTGAAAATTCGAGAGGTCCACGGAGATCAATGCTTCCAAAGGAGACGTTGCCTGACTCCTCTTGAAAATGGATAGGAGTCCCAGGATCCCTGTGGCACGTGGAAAGGGACACTGGGTCTCACGCCTCACGTGGAGACGCGTCCCCATTGCCATGCCAAGACTCGAGGAGAATCCCGAGGTGTCCCTCGCACCTAGGAAGGAGTCCTGACGACGCTGAACAAACACGTGTCTGGAAGGGCCCTCCCCGTCGTAACTCGAGAATATACCCCAGGTTCCGGCCGCAACTCGAGAAAAACCATGAGACTTCCCCCTCGCCGCAAGATGAGGCCCGATTCCCCTGCACTGCGTGCAGAGCAATTCCGTGTTCCACATCAAACGTGAACGGAGCCTTGATTTCCTTGATGGCACTCCAGAGAAAACCCAAGATCACTGTCTCAAGTCTAGAGGGATCCTGAGGTCACTGGAGCAACACGAAAGGGCTGGGTGGACCCCAAATCAACTCGAGATGAGAGCTTAGTCCTTGGCTTCGACTCAAGAGGAATACCAACTTTTCACAAGCACCTCAAGAGGAGGCTTCTCTCAGCTACAGGTATGTGAGAGGGCCCCTGAGTTTGTGGCCTCAAGTGGAATGGACACCGAGATGCTCTGACTCGAAGTAAGGCCGGATATCTCTGCAGTGAATTGAATGCACGCTGGTCTTGCATCTCCCAAGACGAAGGGATGTCTGAATTCCCTGTGGAGACCACAGAGAAAGACGTAGTCCTCCGCCTCATCAAGACCGGAGGCCTCACATCCTTTGAAAACTCGAGAGGTCTGCGGAGATCAATGCTTCCAAAGGAGACGATGCCTGACTCCTCTTGAAAATGGATAGGAGTCCCAGGATCCCTGTGGCACGTGGAAAGGGACCCTGGGTCTCCCGACTCACGTGGAGACGCGTCCCAATTGCCATGCCAAGATTCGAGGAGAATCCCGAGGTGTCCTCGCACCTAGGCAGGAGTCCTGACGTCGCTGAACAAACACGTGTCTGGAAGGGCCCTCCCCGTCGTAACTCGAGAATACACCCCAGGTTCCGGTGGCAACTCGAGAAAAATCATGAGACTTCCCCCTCGCCGCGAGATGAGGCCCGACTCCACTGCACTGCGTGCAGAGCAATTCCGTGTTACACATCAAACGTGAAAGGAGCCTTGATTTCCGTGTTGGCACTCCAGAGAAAACCCAAGATCACTGTCTCAAGTCTAGAGGGATCCTGAGGTCACTGGAGCAACACGAAAGGGCTGGGTGGACCCCAAATCAACTCGAGATGAGAGCTTCGTCCCTGGCTTCGACTCAAGAGGAATACCAACTTTCCACAAGCACCTCAAGTGGAGGCTTCTCTCAGCTACAGGTATGTGAGAGGGACCCTGAGTTTGTGGCCTCAAGTGGAATGGACACCGCGATGCTCTGACTCGAAGTAAGGCCGGATATCCCTGCAGTGAATTGAATGCAGGCTCGTCTTGCATCTCCCAAGACGAAGGGTTGTCTGAATCCCCTGTGGAGACCACAGAGAAAGACCTAATTCTCCTCCTCCTCGCGACCGGAGGCCTCACATCCTTTGAAAACTCGAGAGGTCCGCGGAGATCAATGCTTCCAAAGGAGACGATGCCTGACTCCTCTTGCAAATGGATAGGAGTCCCAGGATCCCTGTGGCACGTGGAAAGGGACCCTGGGTCTCCCGCCTCACGTGGAGACACGTCCCAATTGCCATGCCAAGACTCGAGGAGAATCCCGAGGTGTCCCTCGCACCTAGGTAGGAGTCCTGACGTCGCTGAACAAACACGTGTCTGGAACGGCCCTCCCCGTCGTAAATCGAGAATATACCCCAGGTTCCGGCCGCAACTCGAGAAAAACCATGAGACTTACCCCTAGCCGCGAGATGAGGCCCGATTCCCCTGCACTGCATGCAGAGCAATTCTGTGTTCCACATCAAACGTGAAAGGAGCCTTGATTTCCTTGATGGCACTCCAGAGAAAACCCAAAATCACTGTCTCAAGTCTAGAGGGATCCTGAGGTCACTGGAGCAAGACGAAAGGGCTCCGTGGACCCCAAATCAACTCGAGATGAGAGCTTAGTCCCTGGCTTTGACTCAAGAGGAATACCAACTTTCCACAAGCACCTCAAGAGGAGGCTTCTCCCAGCTACATAGATGTGAGAGGTACCCTGAGTTTGTGGCCTCAAGTGGAATGGACACAGAGATGATCTGACTCGAAGTAAGGCCGGATATCCCTGCAGTGAATTGAATGCAGGCTCGTCTTGCATCTCCCAAGACGAAGGGATGTCTGAATCCCCTGTGGAGACCACAGAGAAAGACCTAGTTCTCCGCCGTATCGCGACCGGAGGCCTCACATCCATTGAAAACTCGAGAGTTTCGCAGAGATCAATGTTTCCAAAGGAGACGATGCCTGACTCCTCTTGAAAATGGATAGGAGTCGCAGGATCCCTGTGGCACGTGGAAAGGGACCCTGTGTCTCCCGCCTCATGTGGAGATGCCTTCCATTTGCCATGCCAAGACTCGAGGAGAATCCCGAGGTGTCCCTCGCACCTAGGCAGGAGTCCTGACGTCGCTGAACAAACACATGTCTGGAAGGGCCCTCCCCGTCGTAACTCGAGAATATACCCCAGGTTCCGGCCACAACTCGAGAAAAACCATGAGACTTCCCCCTCGCCGCGACATGAAGCCCGATTCCCCTATACTGCCTGCAGAGCAATTCCGTGTTCCACATCAAACGTGAAAGGAGACTTGATTTCCTTGATGGCACTCCAGAGAAAACAAAAAGTCACTGTCTCAAGTCTAGAGGGATCCTGAGGTCACTGGAGCAACACAAAAGGGCTCCGTGGACCCCAAATCAACTCGAGATGAGAGCTTAGTCCCTGGCTTTGACTCAAGAGGAATACCAACTTTCCACAAGCACCTCAAGAGGACGCTTCTCTCAGCTACAAGTATGTGAGAGGGACCCTGAGTTTGTGGCCTCAAGTGGAATGGACACCGAGATGCTCTGACTCGAAGTAAGGCCGGATATCCCTGCAGTGAATTGAATGCAGGCTCGTCTTGCATCTCCCAAGACGAAGGGATGTCTGAATCCCCTGTGGAGACCACAGAAAAAGACCTTGTCCTCCGTCTCATCGTGACCGGAGGCCTCACATCCTTTGAAAACTCGAGAGGTCTGCAGAGATCAATGCTTCCAAAGGAGACGATGCCTGACTCCTCTTGAAAATGGATAGGAGTCCCAGGATCACTGTGGCACGTGGAAAGGGACACTGGGTCTCCCGCCTCTCGTGGAGACGCGTCCCAATTGCCATGCCAAGACTCGAGGAGAATCCCGAGGTGTCCCTCGCACCTAGGCAGGAGCCCTGACGTCGCTGAACAAACAAGTGTCTGGAAGGGCCCTCCCCGTCGTAACTCGAGAATATACCCCAGGTTCCGGCCGCAACTCGAGAAAAACCATGAGACTTCCCCCTCGCCGCGAGATGAGGCCCGATTCCCCTGCCCTGCGTGCAGAGCAATTCCGTTTCCATATCAAAAATGAAAGGAGCCTTGATTTCCTTGATGACACTCCAGAGAAAACCCAAGATCACTGTCTCAAGTCTAGAGGGATCCTGAGGTCACTGGAGCAACACGAAAGGGCTCCGTGGAGCCCAAATCAACTCGAGATGAGAGCTTAGTCCCTGGATTCAAATCGAGAGGAATACCAACTTTCCAAAAGCACCTCAAGAGGAGGCTACTCTCAGCTAATGGTATGTGAGAGGGACCCTGAGTTTGTGGCCTCAAGTGGAATGGACACCGGGATGCTCTGACTCGAAGTAAGGCCAGATATCCCTGCAGTGAATTGAATGCAGGCTCGTCTTGCATCTCCCAAGACGGAGGGATGTCTGAATCCCCTGTGGAGACCACAGAGAAAGACCTAGTCCTCCGCCTCATCGAGACGGGAGGCATCACATCCTTTGAAAACTCGAGAGGTCTGCGGAGATCAATGCTTCCAAAGGAGAAGATGCCTGACTCTTCTTGAAAATGGATAGGAGTCCCAGGATCCCTGTGGCACGTGGAAAGGGACCCTGGGTCTCCCACCTCACGTGGAGACGCATCCCCATTGCCATGCCAAGACTCGAGGAGAATCCCAAGGTGTCCCTCGCACCTAGACAGGAGTCCTGACGTCGCTGAACAAACACGTGTCTGGAAGGGCCCTCCCAGTCGTAACTCGAGAATATACCCCAGGTTCTGGCCGCGACTCGAGAAAAACCATGAAACTTCCCCCTCGCCGCGAGATGAGGCCCGATTCCCCTGCACTGCGTGCAGAGCATTTCCGAGTTCCACATCAAACGTGAAAGGACCCTTGATTTCCTTGATGGCACTCCAGAGAAAACCCAAGATCTCTGTCTCAAGTCTAGAGGGATCCTGAGGTCACTGGAGCAACACGAAAGGGATCCGTATAACCCAAATCAACTCGAGATGAGAACTTAGTCCCTGGCTTCGACTCAAGAGGAATACCAACTTTACACAAGCCCCTCAAGTGGAGGCTACTCTCAGCTAATGGTATGTGAGAGGGACCCTGAGTTTGTCGCCTCAAGTGGAATGGAAACCGAGATGCTCTGACTCGAAGTAAGGCCAGATATCCCTGCAGTGATTTGAATGCAGGCTCGTCTTGCATCTCCCAATACGAAGGGATGTCTGAATGCCCTGTGGAGACCACAGAGAAAGACCTAGTCCTCCGAATCATCGCGACCGGAGGCCTCACATCCTTTGAAAACTGGAGAGGTCAGCGGAGATCAATGCTTCCAAAGGAGTCGATGCCTGACGCCTCGTGAAAATGGATAGGAGTCCCAGGATCCCTGTGGCACGTCGAAAGGGACCCTGGGTCTCCCGACTCACGTGGAGACGCGTCCCAATTGCCATGCCAAGACTTGAGGAGAATCCCGAGGTGTCCCTCGCACCTAGGCAGGAGTCCTCACGTCGCTGAACAAACACGTGTCTGGAAGGGCCCTCCCCGTCGTAACTAGAGAATATACCCCAGGTTCCGGCCGCAACTTGAGAAAAACCATGAGACTTCCACCTCGCCGCGAGATGAGGCCCGATTCCCCTGCACTGCGTGCAGAGCAATTCCGTGTTCAACATCAAACGTGAAAGGAGCCTTGATTTCCTTGATGGCACTCCAGAGAAAACCCAAGATCACTGGCTCAAGTCTAGAGGGATCCTGAGGTCACTGGAGCAACTCGAAAGGGCTCCGAGGAGCCCAAATCAACTCGAGATGAGAGCTTAGTCCCTGGCTGGGACTCAAGAGGAATACCGACTTTCCACAAGCACCTCAAGAGGAGGCTTCTCTCAGCTAAGGTATGTGAGAGGGACTCTGAGTTTGTGGCCTCAAGTGGAATGGACACCGAGATGCTCTGACTCGAAGTAAGCCCGGATATCCCAGTAGTGAATTGAATGCAGGCTCGTCTTGCATCTCCCAAGACGAAGGGATGTCTGAATCCGCTGTGGAGATGACAGAGAAAGAACTAGTCCTCAGCCTCATCGCGTCCGGAGGCCTCACATCCTTTGAAAACTCGAGAGGTCTGCACAGATCAATGCTTCCAAAGGAGACGATGCCTGACTCCTCCTGAAAATGGATAGGATTCCCAGGATGCCTGTGGCACGTGGAAAGGGACCCTGGGTCTCCCGCCTCACGTGGAGACGCGTCCCAATTGCCATGCCAAGACTCGAGGAGAATCCCGAGGTATTCCTCGCACCTAGGCAGGACTCCCGACGTCGCTGAACAAACACGTGTCTCGAAGGGCCCTCCCCGTGGTAACTCGAGAATATACCCCAGGTTCCGGCCGCATCTCGAATAAATCCATGAGACTTCCCCCTCGCAGAGAGATGAGGCCCGATTCCCCTACACTGCGTGCAGAGCAATTTCGTGTTCCACATCAAACGAGAAAGGAGCCTTGATTTCCTTGATGGCACTCTAGACAAAACCCAAGATCACTGTCTCAAGTCTGGAGGGATCCTGAGGTCACTGGAGCAACACCAAAGCGCTCTGTGGACCCCAAATCAACTCGAGATGAGAGCTTAGTCCCTGGCTTCGACTCAAGAGGAATACCAAATTTCCACAAGCACCTCAAGAGGAGGCTTCTCTCAGCTACAGGTATGTGAGAGGGACCCAGAGTTTGTGGCCTCAAGTGGAATGGACACCGAGATGCTCGGACTCGAAGTAAGCCCGGATATTCCTGCAGTGAATTGAATGCAGGCTCTTCTTGCATCTCCCAAGACGAAGGGATGTCTGAATCCCCTGTGGAGACGACAGAGAAAGACCAAGTCCTCCGCCTCATCGCGACCGGAGGAATCACATCCTTTGAAAACTCGAGAGGTCTGCAGAGATCAATGCTTCCAAAGGAGACGATGCCTGACTCCTCTTGAAAATGGATAGGAGTCTCAGGATCACTGTGGCACGTGGAAAGGGACACTGGGTCTCCCGCCTCACGTGGAGACGCGTCCCAATTGCCATGCCAAGACTCGAGGAGAATCGCGAGGTGTCCCTCGCACCTAGGCAGGAGTCCTGATGTCGCTGAACAGACACGTGTCTGGAAGGGCCCTCCCCGTCGTAACTC
Source organism: Dama dama (assembly GCF_033118175.1). Classification (NCBI taxonomy): domain Eukaryota; kingdom Metazoa; phylum Chordata; class Mammalia; order Artiodactyla; family Cervidae; genus Dama; species Dama dama. Next base: position 3,076,840 of record NC_083697.1, on the reverse strand, counting down.
GAGAATATACCCCAGGTTCCGGCCGCAACTCGAGAAAAAACATGAGACTTCCATCTCGCCGCGAGATGAGGCCAGATTCCAATGCACTGCGTGCAGAGCAATTCCGTGTTCCACATCAAACGTGAAAGGAGCCTTGATTTCCTTGAGGGCACTCCAGAGAAAACCCAAGATCACTGTCTCAAGTCTAGAGGGATCCTGAGGTCACTGGAGCAACACGAAATTTCTCCGTGGACCCCAAATCAACTCGAGATGAGAGCTTAGTCCCTGGCTTCGACTCAAGAGGAATACCAACTTTCCACAAGCACCTCAAGAGGAGGGTTCTCTCAGCTACAGGTATGTGAGAGGGACCCTGAGATTGTGGCCTCAAGTGGAATGGACACCGAGATGCTCTGACTCGAAGTAAGGCCGGATATCCCTGCAGTGAATTGAATGCAGGCTCGTCTTGCATCTCCCAAGACGAAGGGATATCTGAGTCCCCGGTGGAGACGACAGAGAAAGACCTAGTCGTCCCCCTCGTCGCGACCGGAGGCCTCACAACCTTTGAAAACTCGAGAGGTATGCGGAGATCAATGCTTCCAAAGGAGACGATGCCTGACTCCTCTTGAAAATTGAAAGGAGTCCCAGGATCCCTGTGGCCCGTGGAAAGGGACCATGGGTCTCCCGCCTCACGTGGAGACGCGTCCCCATTGGCATGCCAAGACTCCAGGAAAATCCCGAGGTGTCCCTCGCACCTAGGCAGGAGTCCTGACGTCGCTGAACAAACACGTGTCTGGAAGGGCCCTCCCCTTCGTAACTCGAGAATATACCCCAGGTTCCGGACGCAATTCGAGAAAAACCATGAGACTTCCCCATCCCCGCGAGATGAGGCCCGATTCGCCTGCACTGCATGCAGACCAATTCCGTGTTCCACATCAAACGTGAAAGGAGCCTTGATTTCCTTAATTGCACTCCAGAGAAAACCCAAGATCACTGTTTCAAGTCTAGAGGGATCCTGAGGTCACTGTAGCAACACGAAAGGGCTCCGTGGACCCCAAATCAACTCGAGATGAGAGCTTAGTCCCTGGCTTCGACTCAAGAGGAATACCAACTTTCCACAAGCATCTCAAGAGGAGGCTTCTCTCAGCTACAGGTATGTGAGAGAGACCCTGACTTAGTGGCCTCAAGTGGAATGGACACCGAGATGCTCTGACTCGAAGTAAGGCCGGATATCCCTGCAGTGAATTGAATGCAGGCTCGTCTTGCATCTCCGAAGGCGAAGGGATGTCTGAATCCCCTGTGGAGACCACAGAGAAAGACCTAGTCCTCTGCCTCAACGTGACCGGAGGCCTCACATCCTTTGAAAACTCGAGAGGTCAGCGGAGATCAATGCTTCCAAAGGAGACGATGCCTGACTCCTCTTGAAAATGGATAGGAGTCCCAGGATCACTGTGGCACGTGGAAAGGGACCCTGGGGCTCCTGCCTCACGTGGAGACGCGTCCCAATTGCCATGCCAAGACTCGAGGATAATCCTGAGGTGTCCCTCGCACCTAGGCAGGAGTCCTGACGTCGCTGAACAAACAGGTGTCTGGAAGGGCCCTCCCCGTCATAACTCGAGAATATACCCCAGGTTCCGGCCGCAACTCGTGAAAAACCATGAGACTTCCCCCTCGCTGCTGGATCAGGGCCGATTCCCCTGCACTGCGTGCAGAGCAATTCCGTGTTCCACATCAAACGTGAAAGGAGCCTTGATTTCCTTGATGTCACTCCAGAGAAAACCCAAGATCACTGTCTCAAGTCTAGAGGGATCCTGAGGTCACTGGAGCAACACGAAAGGGCTCCGTGGACCCCAAATCAACTCGAGATGAGAGCGTAGTCCCTGGCTTCGACTCAAGGGGAATACCAACTTTCCACAAGCACCTCAAGAGGAGGCTTCTCTCAGCTACAGGTATGTGAGAGGGACCCTGAGTTTGTGGCCTCAAGTGGAATGGACACTGAGATGCTCTGACTCGAAGTAAGGCCGGATATCCCTGCAGTGAATTGAATGCAGGCTCGTCTTGCATCTCGCAAGACGAAGGGATGTCTGAATCCCCTGTGGAGACCACAGAGAAAGACCTAATTTTCCGCCTCATCGCGACCAGAGGCCTCACATCCTTTGAAAATTCGAGAGGTCCGCGGAGATCAATGCTTCCAAAGGAGATGATGCCTGACTCCTCTTGAAAATGGATAGGAGTCCCAGCATCCCTGTGGCACGTGGAAAGGGACCCTGGGTCTCCCGCCTCAGGTGGAGACGCGTCCCCATTGCCATGCCAAGTCTCGAGGAGAATCCCGAGGTGTCCCTCGCACCTAGGCAAGAGTCCTCACGTCGATGAACAAACACGTGTCTTGAAGGGCCCTCCCCGTCGTAACTCGAGAATATACCCCAGGTTCCGGCCGCAACTCGAGAAAAACCATGAGACTTCCCCCTCCCCGCGAGATGAGCCCCGATTCCCCTGCACTGAGTGCAGACCAATTCCGTGTTCCACATCAAACGTGAATGGAGCCTTGATTTCCTTAATGGCACTCCAGAGAAAACCCAAGATCACTGTCTCAAGTCTAGAGGGATCCTGAGGTCACTGGAGCAACACGAAAGGGCTCCGTGGACCCCAAATCACCTCGACATGAGAGCTTAGTCCCTGGATTCGACTCAAGAGGAATACCAACTTTCCACAAGCACCTCAAGAGGAGGCTTCTCTCAGCTACTGGTATGTCAGAGGGACCCTGAGTTTGTGGCCTCAAGTGCAATGGACACCGAGATGCTCTGACTCGAAGTAAGGCCGGATATCCCTGCAGTGAATTGAATGCAGGCTCGTCTTGCATCTCCCAAGACGAAGGGATGTCTGAATCCCCTGTGGAGACCACAGAGAAAGACCTAGTCCTCCGCCTCATCGTGACCGGAGGCCTCACATCCTTTGAAAACTTGAGAGGTCAGCAGAGATCAATGCTTCCAAAGGAGACGATGCCTGACTCCTCTTGAAAATGGATAGGAGTCCCAGGATCACTGTGGCACGTGGAAAGGGACCCTGGGTCTCCCGCCTCACGTGGAGACGCGTCCCAATTGCCATGCCAAGACTTGAGGAGAATCCCGAGGTGTCCCTCGCACCTAGGCAGGAGTCCTGACATCGCTGAACAAACACGTGTCTGGAAGCGCCCTCCCCGTCGTAACTCGAGAATATACCCCAGGTTCCGGCCGCGACTCGAGAAAAACCATGAGACTTCCCCCTCGCCGCGAGATGAGGCCCTATTCCCCTGCACTGCGTGCAGAGCAATTCCGTGTTCCACATCATACGTGAAAGGAGCCTTGATTTCCTTGATGGCACTCCAGAGAAAACCCAAGATCACTGTCTCAAGTCTAGAGGGATCCTGAGGTCACCGGAGCAACACGAAAGGGCTCCGTGGACCCCAAATCAACTCGAGATGAGAGATTAGTCCCTGGCTTCAACTCAAGAGGAATACGAACTTTCCACAAGCCCCTCAAGAGGAGGCTTCTCTCAGCTACAGGTATGTGAGAGGGACCCTGAGTTTGTGGCATCAAGTGGAATGGACACCGAGATGCTCTGACTCGAAATAAGGCCGGATATCCCTGCAGTGAATTGAAAGCAGGCTCATCTTGCATCTCCCAAGACGAAGGGATGTCTGAATCCGCTGTGCAGAACACAGAGAAAGAACTAGTCCTCCGCCTCAACGCGACCGGAGGCCTCAGGTCCTTTGAAAACTCGAGAGGTCTGCAGAGATCAATGCTTCCAAAGGAGACGATGCCTGACTCCTCTTGAAAATGGATAGGAGTCCCAGGATCACTGTGGCAAGTGGAAAGGGACCCTGGGTCTCCCGCCTCACGTGGAGACGCCTCCCAATTGCCATGCCAAGGCTCGAGGAGAATCCCGAGGTGTCCCTCGAAACTAGGCAGGGTCCTGACGTCGCTGAAAAAACACGTGTCTGGAAGGGCCCTCCCCGTCGTAACTCGAGAATATACCCAAGGTTCCGGCCGCAACTCGAGAAAAACCATGAGATTTCCCCCTCGCCGCGAGTTGAGGCCCGATTCCCCTGCACTGCATGCAGAGCAATTCCGTGTTCCACATCAAACGTGAAAGGAGCCTTGATTTCCTTGATGGCTCTCCAGAGAAAACCCAAGATCACTGTCTCAAGTCTAGAGGGATCCTGAGGTCACTGGAGCAACACGAAAGGGCTCCGTGGACCCCAAATCAACTCGAGATGAGAGCTTAGTCCCTGGCTTCGAGTCAAGAGGAATACCAACTTTCCACAAGCACCTCAAGTGGAGGCTTCTCTCAGCTACAGGTATGTGAGAGGGACCCTGAGTTTGTGGCCTCAAGTGGAATGGACACCGCGATGCTCTGACTCGAAGTAAGGCCGGATATCCCTGCAGTGAATTGAATGCAGGCTCGTCTTGCATCTCCCAAGACGAGGGTTGTCTGAATCCCCTGTGGAGACCACAGAGAAAGACCTAATTCTCCTCCTCCTCGCGACCGGAGGCCTCACATCCTTTGAAAACTCGAGAGGTCCGCGGAGATCAATGCTTCCAAAGGAGACGATGCCTGACTCCTCTTGAACATGGATAGGAGTCCCAGGATCCCTGTGGCACGTGGAAAGGGACCCTGGGTCTCCCACCTCACGTGGAGACGCGTCCCAATTGCCATGCCAAGACTCGAGGAGAATCCCGAGGTGTCCCTCGCACTTAGGCAGGAGTCCTGACGTCGCTGAACAAACACGTCTATGGAAGGGCCCTCCCCGTCGTAACTCGATTATATACCCCAGTTTCCGGACGCAACTCGAGAAAAACCATGAGACTTCCCCCTCGTCGCGAGATGAGGCCCGATTCACCTGCACTGCGTGCAGAGCATTCTATTTTCCACTTCAAACGTGAAAGGAGACTTGATTTCCGTGATGGCACTCCAGAGAAAACCCGAAATCACTGTCTCAAGTCTAGAGGGATCCTGAGGTCACTGGAGCAACACGAAAAGGCTCCGTGCACCCCAAATCAATCGAGATGAGAGCTTAGTCCCTGGCTTCGAGTCAAGAGGAATACCAACTTTCCACAAGCACCTCAAGAGGAGGCTTCTCTCAGCTACAGGTATGTGAGAGGGACCCTGAGATGCTGGCCTCAAGTGGAATGGACACCGAGATGGTCTGACTCGAAGTAAGGCCGGATATCCCTGCAGTGAATTGAATGCACGCTCGTCTTGCATCTCTCAAGAAGAAGGGATGTCTGAATCCCCTGTGGAGACCACAGAGAAAGACCTAATTCTCCGCCTCATCGTGACCGGAGGCCTCACATCCTTTGAAAATTCGAGAGGTTCACGGAGATCATAGCTTCCAAAGGAGACGTTGCCTGACTCCTCTTGAAAATGGATAGGAGTCCCAGGATCCCTGTGGCACGTGGAAAGGGACACTGGGTCTCACGCCTCACGTGGAGACGCGTCCCCATGGCCATGCCAAGACTCGAGGAGAATCCCGAGGTGTCCCTCGCACCTAGGAAGGAGTCCTGACGACGCTGAACAAACACGTGTCTGGAAGGGCCCTCCCCGTCGTAACTCGAGAATATACCCCAGGTTCCGGCCGCAACTCGAGAAAAACCATGAGACTTCCCCCTCGCCGCAAGATGAGGCCCGATTCCCCTGCACTGCGTGCAGAGCAATTCCGTGTTCCACATCAAACGTGAACGGAGCCTTGATTTCCTTGATGGCACTCCAGAGAAAACCCAAGATCACTGTCTCAAGTCTAGAGGGATCCTGAGGTCACTGGAGCAACACGAAAGGGCTGGGTGGACCCCAAATCAACTCGAGATGAGAGCTTAGTCCTTGGCTTCGACTCAAGAGGAATACCAACTTTTCACAAGCACCTCAAGAGGAGGCTTCTCTCAGCTACAGGTATGTGAGAGGGCCCCTGAGTTTGTGGCCTCAAGTGGAATGGACACCGAGATGCTCTGACTCGAAGTAAGGCCGGATATCTCTGCAGTGAATTGAATGCACGCTGGTCTTGCATCTCCCAAGACGAAGGGATGTCTGAATTCCCTGTGGAGACCACAGAGAAAGACGTAGTCCTCCGCCTCATCAAGACCGGAGGCCTCACATCCTTTGAAAACTCGAGAGGTCTGCGGAGATCAATGCTTCCAAAGGAGACGATGCCTGACTCCTCTTGAAAATGGATAGGAGTCCCAGGATCCCTGTGGCACGTGGAAAGGGACCCTGCGGCTCCCGCCTCACGTGGAGACGCGTCCCAATTGCCATGCCAAGATTCGAGGAGAATCCCGAGGTGTCCTCGCACCTAGGCAGGAGTCCTGACGTCGCTGAACAAACACGTGTCTGGAAGGGCCCTCCCCGTCGTAACTCGAGAATACACCCCAGGTTCCGGTGGCAACTCGAGAAAAATCATGAGACTTCCCCCTCGCCGCGAGATGAGGCCCGACTCCACTGCACTGCGTGCAGAGCAATTCCGTGTTACACATCAAACGTGAAAGAGCCTTGATTTCCGTGTTGGCACTCCAGAGAAAACCCAAGATCACTGTCTCAAGTCTAGAGGGATCCTGAGGTCACTGGAGCAACACGAAAGGGCTGGGTGGACCCCAAATCAACTCGAGATGAGAGCTTAGTCCCTGGCTTCGACTCAAGAGGAATACCAACTTTCCACAAGCACCTCAAGTGGAGGCTTCTCTCAGCTACAGGTATGTGAGAGGGACCCTGAGTTTGTGGCCTCAAGTGGAATGGACACCGCGATGCTCTGACTCGAAGTAAGGCCGGATATCCCTGCAGTGAATTGAATGCAGGCTCGTCTTGCATCTCCCAAGACGGAGGGTTGTCTGAATCCCCTGTGGAGACCACAGAGAAAGACCTAATTCTCCTCCTCCTCGCGACCGGAGGCCTCACATCCTTTGAAAACTCGAGAGGTCCGCGGAGATCAATGCTTCCAAAGGAGACGATGCCTGACTCCTCTTGCAAATGGATAGGAGTCCCAGGATCCCTGTGGCACGTGGAAAGGGACCCTGGGTCTCCCGCCTCACGTGGAGACACGTCCCAATTGCCATGCCAAGACTCGAGGAGAATCCCGAGGTGTCCCTCGCACCTAGGTAGGAGTCCTGACGTCGCTGAACAAACACGTGTCTGGAACGGCCCTCCCCGTCGTAAATCGAGAATATACCCCAGGTTCCGGCCGCAACTCGAGAAAAACCATGAGACTTACCCCTAGCCGCGAGATGAGGCCCGATTCCCCTGCACTGCATGCAGAGCAATTCTGTGTTCCACATCAAACGTGAAAGGAGCCTTTATTTCCTTGATGGCACTCCAGAGAAAACCCAAAATCACTGTCTCAAGTCTAGAGGGATCCTGAGGTCACTGGAGCAAGACGAAAGGGCTCCGTGGACCCCAAATCAACTCGAGATGAGAGCTTAGTCCCTGGCTTTGACTCAAGAGGAATACCAACTTTCCACAAGCACCTCAAGAGGAGGCTTCTCCCAGCTACATAGATGTGAGAGGTACCCTGAGTTTGTGGCCTCAAGTGGAATGGACACAGAGATGCTCTGACTCGAAGTAAGGCCGGATATCCCTGCAGTGAATTGAATGCAGGCTCGTCTTGCATCTCCCAAGACGAAGGGATGTCTGAATCCCCTGTGGAGACCACAGAGAAAGACCTAATTCTCCGCCTCATAGCGACCGGGGGTCTCACATCCTTTGAAAATTCGAGAGGACCGCGGAGATCAATGCTTCCAAAGGAGACGATGCCTGACTCCTCTTGAAAATGGATCGGAGTCCCAGGATCCCTGTGGCACGTGGAAAGTGACCCTGGGTCTCCCGCCTCACGTGGAGACGCATCCCAATTGCCATGCCAAGACTCGAGGAGAATCCCGAGTTGTCCCTCGCACCTAGGCAGGAGTCCTGACGTCGCTGAACAAACACGTGTCTGGAAGGGCCCTCCCCTTCGTAACTCGAGAATATACCCCAGGTTCCGGCCGCATCTCGTGAAAAACCATGAGATTTCCCCCTCGCCGCGAGTTGAGGCCCGATTCCCCTGCACTGCATGCAGAGCAATTCCGTGTTCCACATCAAACGTGAAAGGAGCCTTGATTTCCTTGATGGCACTCCAGAGAAAATCCAAGATCACTGTCTCAAGCCTAGAGGGATCCTGAGGTCACTGGACCAACAGGAAAGGGCTCCGTGGACCCCAAATCAAATCGAGATGAGAGCTTAGTCCCTGGCTTCGACTCAAGAGGAATACCAACTTTCCACAAGCACCTCAAGAGGAGGCTTCTCTCAGATATAGGTGTATTTGAGGGACCCTGAGTTTGTGGCCTCAAGTGGAATCGACACCGAGATGCTCTGACTCGAAGTAAGGCCGGATATCCCTGCAGTGAATTGAATGCAGGCTCGTCTTGCATCTCTCAAGACGAAGGGTTGTCTGAATCCCCTGTGGAAACCACAGAGAAAGACCTATTCCTCCAGCTCTACGCAACCGGAGACCTCATATACTTTAAAAACTCGAGAGGTCTGCGGAGATCAATACTTCCGAAGTAGACGATGCCTGACTCCTCTTGAAAATGGATAGGAGTCCCAGGATACCTGTGGCACGTGGAAAGGGACCGTGGATCTCCCGCCTCACGTGGAGACGCGTCCCAATTGCCATGCCAAGACTCGAGGAGAATCCCGAGGTTTCCCTCGCACCTAGGCAGGAGTCCTGACGTCGGTGAACAAACACGTGTCTGGAAGGGCCCTCCCCGTCGTAACTCGAGAATATACCCCAGCTTCCGGCCGAAACTCGAGAAAAACCATGAGACTTCCCCCTCGCCACGAGATGAGGCCCGATTCCCCTATACTGCGTGCAGAGCAATTCCGTGTTCCACATCAAAAGTGAAAGGAGCCTAGATTTCCTAGATGGCACTAGAGAAAACCCAAGGTCACTGTCTCAAGTCTAGAGGGATCCTGAGGTCACTGGAGCAACACCAAAGGGCTCCGTGGACCCCAAATCAACTCGTGATGAGAGATAAATCCCTGGCTTCGACTCAAGAGGAATACCAACTTTCCACAAGCACCACAAGAGGAGGCTTCTCTCAGCTACAGGTATGTGAGAGGGCCCCTGAGTTTGTGGCCTCAAGTGGAATGGACACCGAGATGCTCTGACTCGAAGTAAGGCCGGATATCCCTGCAGTGAATTGAATGCAGGCTCGTCTTGCATCTCCCAAGACGAAGGGATGTCTGAATCCCCTGTGGAGACCACAGAGAAAGACCTAGTCCTCCGCCTCATCGCGACCGGAGGCCTCACATCCTTTGAAAACTCTAGAGGTCTGCGGAGATCAATGCTTCCAAAGGAGACGATGCCTGACTCCTCTTGAAAATGGATAGGAGTCCCAGGATCCCTGTGGCACGTGAAAAGGGACCCTGGGTCTCCCGCCTCACGTGGAGACGCGTCCCAATTGCTATGCCAAGACTAGAGGAGAATCCCGAGGTGTCCCTCGCCCCTAGGCAGGAGTCCTGACGTCGCTGAACAAACACGTGTCTGGAAGGGCCCTCCCCATCGTAACTCGAGAATATACCCCAGGTTCCGGCCGCAACTCGAGAAAAACCATGAAATTTCCCCCTCGCCGCGAGTTGAGGCCCGATTCCCCTGGACTGCGTGCAGAGCAATTCCGTGTTCCACATCAAACGTGAAAGGAGCCTTGATTTCCTTGATGGCACTCCAGAGAAAACCCAAGATCACTGTCTCAAGTCTAGAGGGATCCTGAAGTCACTGGACCAACAGGAAAGGGCTTCGTGGACCCCAAATCAACTCGAGATGAGAGCTTAGACCCTGGCTTAGACTCAAGAGGAATACCAACTTTCCACAAGGCCCTCAAGAGGAGGTTTCTCTCAGCTACACGTATATTTGAGGGACCCTGATTTTGTGGCCTCAAGTGGAATGGACACCGAGATGCTCTGACTCGAAGTAAGGCCGGATATCCCTGCAGTGAATTGAATGCAGGCTCGTCTTGCATCTCCCAAGAGGAAGGGATGTCTGAATCCCCTTTGGAGACCACAGAGAAAGACCTAATTCTCCGCCTCATAGCGACCGGGGGTCTCACATCCTTTGAAAATTCGAGAGGACCGCGGAGATCAATGCTTCCAAAGGAGACGATGCCTGACTCCTCTTGAAAATGGATAGGAGTCCCAGGATCCCTGTGGCACGTGGAAAGGGACCCTGGGTCTCCCGCCTCACGTGGAGACGCTTCCCCATTGCCATGCCAAGACTCGAGGAGAATCCCGAGGTGTCCCTCGCACCTAGGCAGGAGTCCTGACGTCGCTGAACAAACACGTGTCTGGAAGGGCCCTCCCCGTCGTAACTCGAGAATATACCCCAGGTTCCGCCCGCAACTCGAGAAAAACCATGAGATTTCCCCCTTGCCGCGAGTTGAGGTCCGATTCCCCTGCACTGAATGCAGAGCAATTCCGTGTTCCACATCAAACGTGAAAGGAGCCTTGATTTCTTGATGGCACTCCAGAGAAAACCCAAGATCACTGTCTCAAGTCTAGAGGGATCCTGAGGTCACTGGAGCAACATGAAAGAGCTCCCTGGACCCCAAATCAACTCGAGATGAGAGCTTAGTCCCTGGCTTCGACTCAAGAGGAATACCAACTTTCCACAAGCACCTCAAGAAGAGGCTTCTCTCAGCAACAGGTATGTGAGAGGGACCCTGAGTTTTTGGCCTCAAGTGGAATGGACACCGAGATGCTCTGACTCAAAGTAAGGCCGGATATCCCTGCAGTGAATTGAATGCAGGCTCGTCTTGCATCTCCCAAGACGAAGGGATGTCTGAATCCCCTGTGGAGACCACAGAGAAAGACCGAGTCCTCCGCCTCAACGCGACCGGAGGCCTCACATCCTTTGAAAACTCGAGAGGTCTGGGGAGATCAATGCTTCCAAAGGAGACGATGCCTCACTCCTCTTGAAAATGGATAGGAGTCCCAGGATCCCTGTGGCACGAGGAAAGGGAAACTGGGTCTCCCGCCTCACGTGGAGACGCGTCCCAATTGCCATGCCGAGACTCGAGGAGAATCCCGAGGTGTCCCTCGCATCTAGGCAGTAGTCCTGACGTCGCTGAACAAACACGTGTCTGGAAGGGCCCTCCCCGTCGTAACTCGAGAATATACCCCAGGTTCCGTCCGCAACTCGAGAAAAACCATGAGACTTCCCCCTCGCCGCGAGATGAGGCCCGATTCCCCTGCACTGCGTCCAGAGCAATTCTGTGTTCCACATCAAACGTGAAAGGAGCCTTGATTTCCTTGATGACCCTCCAGAGAAAACCCAAGAACACTGTCTCAAGTCTAGAGGGATAATCAGGTCACTGGAGCAACACGAAAGGGCTCCGTGGACCCCAAATCAACTCGAGATGAGAGCTTAGTCCCTGGCTTCGACTCAAGAGGAATACCAACTTTCCACAAGCACCTGAAGAGGAGGCTTCTCTCAGCTATGGGTATGTGAGAGGGACACTGAGTTTGTGGCCTCAAGTGGAATGGACACCGAGATGCTCTGACTCGAAGTAAGGCCGGATATCCCTGTAGTGAATTGAATGCAGGCTCGTCTTGCATCTCCCAAGACGAAGGGATGTCTGAATCCCCTGTGGAGACCACAGAGAAAGACCTAGTCCTCCGCCTCATCGCGACCGGAGGCCTCACATCCTTTGAAAACTCTAGAGGTCTGCGGAGATCAATGCTTCCAAAGGAGACGATGCCTGACTCCTCTTGAAAATGGATAGGAGTCCCAGGATCCCTGTGGCACGTGGAAAGGGACCCTGGGTCTCCCGCCTCACGTGGAGACGCGTCCCAATTGCCATGCCAAGACTCGAGGAGAATCCCGAGGTGTCCCTCGCACCTAGGCAGGAGTCCTGACGTCGCTGAACAAACACGTGTCTGAAAGGGCCCTCCCCGTCGTAACTCGAGAATATACCCCAGGTTTCGGCCGCAATCGAATAAAACCATGAGATTTCCCCCTCGCCGCGAGATGAGGCCCGATTCCCCTGCCCTGCGTGCAGAGCAATACCGTGTTCGACATCAAAATTGACAGGAGCCTTGATTTCCTTGATGGCACTCCAGAGAAAACCCAAGATTACTGTCTCAAGTCTAGAGGGATCCTGAGGTCACTGGAGCAACACGAAAGGGCTCCGTGGACCCCAAATCAACTCGAGATGAGAGCTTAGTCCCTGGCTTCGACTAAAGAGGAATACCAACTTTCCACAAGCACCTCAAGAGGAGGCTTCTCTCAGCTACATGTATGTGAGAGGGACCCTTAGTTTGTGGTCTCAAGTGGAATGGACACCGAGATGCTCTGACTCGAAGTAAGGTCGGATATCCCTGCAGTGAATTGAATGCAGGCTCGTCTTGCATCTCCCAAGATGAAGGGATGTCTGAATCCCCTGTGGAGACCACAGAGAAAGACTTAGTCCTCCGCCTCATCGCGACCAGAGGCCTCACATCCTTTGAAAACTCGAGAGGTCTGCAGAGATCAATGCTTCCAAAGGAGCCGATGCCCGACTCCTCTTGAAAATGGATAGGAGTCCCAGGATCCCTGTGGCACGTGGAAAGGGACCCTGGGTCTCCCGCATCACGTGGAGACGCGTCCCACTTGCCATGCCAAGACTCGAGGAGAATCCCGAGGTGTCCCTCGCACCTAGGCAGGAGTCCTGACGTCGCTGAACAAACACGTGTCTGGAAGGGCCCTCCCCGTCGTAACTAGAGAATATACCCCAGGTTGCGGCCGCAACTCGAGAAAAACCATGAGACTTCCCCCTCGCCGCGACATGAAGCCCCATTCCCCTGGACTGCGTGCAGAGCAATTCCGTGTTCCACATCAAACGTGAAAGGAGCCTTGATTTCCTTGATGGCACTCCAGAGAAAACCCAAGATCACTGTCTCAAGTCTAGAGGGATCCTAAGGTCACTGGAGCAAGACGAAAGGGCTCCATGGACCCCAAATCAACTCGAGATGAGAGCTTAGTCCCTGGCTTCGACTCAAGAGGAATATCAACTTTCCACAATCACCTCAAGAGGAGGCTTCTCTCAGCTACAGGTATGTGAGAGGGCCCCTGAGTTTGTGGCCTCAAGTGGAATGGACACCGAGATGCTCTGACTCGAAGTAAGGCCGGATATCCCTGCAGTGAATTGAATGCAGGCTCGTCTTGCATCTCCCAAGACGAAGGGAGGTCTGAATCCCCTGAGGAGATGACAGAGAAAGACCGAGTTCTCCGCCTCATCGCGACCGGAGGCCTCACATCCATTGAAAACTCGAGAGTTTCGCAGAGATCAATGTTTCCAAAGGAGACGATGCCTGACTCCTCTTGAAAATGGATAGGAGTCGCAGGATCCCTGTGGCACGTGGAAAGGGACCCTGTGTCTCCCGCCTCATGTGGAGATGCCTTCCATTTGCCATGCCAAGACTCGAGGAGAATCCCGAGGTGTCCCTCGCACCTAGGCAGGAGTCCTGACGTCGCTGAACAAACACGTGTCTGGAAGGGCCCTCCCCGTCGTAACTCGAGAATATACCCCAGGTTCCGGCCACAACTCGAGAAAAACCATGAGACTTCCCCCTCGCCGCGACATGAAGCCCGATTCCCCTATACTGCCTGCAGAGCCATTCCGTGTTCCACATCAAACGTGAAAGGAGACTTGATTTCCTTGATGGCACTCCAGAGAAAACCCAAGATCACTGTCTCAAGTCTAGAGGGATCCTGAGGTCACTGGAGCAACACAAAAGGGCTCCGTGGACCCCAAATCAACTCGAGATGAGAGCTTAGTCCCTGGCTTTGAATCAAGAAGAATGCCAACTTTCCACAAGCACCTCAAGAGGAGGCTTCTCTCAGCTACAGGTATGTGAGAGGGACCCTGAGTTTGTGGCCTCAAGTGGAATGGACACCGAGATGCTCTGACTCGAAGTAAGGCCGGATATCCCTGCAGTGAATTGAATGCAGGCTCGTCTTGCATCTCCCAAGACGAAGGGTTGTCTGAATCCCCTGTGGAGACCACAGAGAAAGACCTCGTTCTCCGCCTCATCGAGTCCAGAGGCCTCACATCCTTTGAAAACTCGAGAGGTCGGCGGAGATCAATGCTTCCAAAGGAGAAGATGCCTGACTCTTCTTGAAAATGTATAGGAGTCCCAGGATCCCTGTGATACGTGAAAAGGGACCCTGGGTCTCCCGCCTCACGTGGAGACGCGTCCCAATTGCCATGCCAAGACTCGAGGAGAATCCCGAGGTGTCCCTCGCACCTAGGCAGGAGTCCTGACGTCGCTGAACAAACTCGTGTCTGGAAGGGCCCTCCCCGTCGTAACTTGAGAATATACCCCAGGTTCCGGCCGCAACTCGAGAAAAACCATGAGACTTCCCCATCGCCTCGAGATGAGGCCCGATTCCCCTGCACTGCGTGCAGAGTAATTCCGTGTTCCACATCAAACGTGAAAGGAGCCTTGATTTCCTTGATGGCACTCCAGAGAAAACCCAAGATCACTGTCTCAAGTCTAGAGGGATCCTGAGGTCACTGGAGCAACAGGAAAGGGCTCCGTGGACCCCAAATCAACTCGAGATGAGAGCTTAGTCCCTGGCTTCAAATTGAGAGGAATACCAACTTTCCACAAGCACCTCAAGAGGAGGCTTCTCTCAGCTACAGGTATGTGAGAGGGAAACTGAGTTTCTGGCCTCAAGTGGAATGGACACCGAGATGCTCTGACTCGAAGTAAGGCCGGATATCCCTGCAGTGAATTGAATGCAGGCTCGTCTTGCATCTCCCAAGACGAAGGGTTGTCTGAATCCCCAGTGGAGAAAACTGAGAAAGACCAGGTCCTCCGCCTCAACGCGACCGGAGGGCTCACATCCTTTGAAAACTCGAGAGGTCCGCGAAGATCAACACTTCTGAAGGAGACGATGCCTGACTCCTCTTGAAAATGGATAGGAGTCCCAGGATACCTGTGGCACGGTGAAAGGGACCCTGGGTCTCCCGCCTCACGTGGAGACGCGTCCCAATTGCCATGCCAAGACTCGAGGAGAATCCCGAGGTGTCCCTCGCACCTAGGCAGGAATCCTGACGTCGCTGAACAAACACGTGTCTGAAAGGGCCCTCCCCGTCGTAACTCGAGAATATACCCCAGGTTCCGGCCGCAACTCGAGAAAAACCATGAGACTTCCCCATCGCCGCAAGATGAGGCCCGATTCCCCTGCCCTGCGTGCAGAACAATTCCGTATTCCACATCAAAAATGAAAGGAGCCTTGATTTCCTTGATGGCACTCCAGAGAAAACAAAAAGTCACTGTCTCAAGTCTAGAGGGATCCTGAGGTCACTGGAGCAACACAAAAGGGCTCCGTGGACCCCAAATCAACTCGAGATGAGAGCTTAGTCCCTGGCTTTGACTCAAGAGGAATACCAACTTTCCACAAGCACCTCAAGAGGACGCTTCTCTCAGCTACAAGTATGTGAGAGGGACCCTGAGTTTGTGACCTCAAGTGGAATGGACACCGAGATGCTCTGACTCGAAGTAAGGCCGGATATCCCTGCAGTGAATTGAATGCAGGCTCGTCTTGCATCTCCCAAGACGAAGGGATGTCTGAATCCCCTGTGGAGACCACAGAAAAAGACCTTGTCCTCCGTCTCATCGTGACCGGAGGCCTCACATCCTTTGAAAACTCGAGAGGTCTGCAGAGATCAATGCTTCCAAAGGAGACGATGCCTGACTCCTCTTGAAAATGGATAGGAGTCCCAGGATCACTGTGGCACGTGGAAAGGGACACTGGGTCTCCCGCCTCTCGTGGAGACGCGTCCCAATTGCCATGCCAAGACTCGAGGAGAATCCCGAGGTGTCCCTCGCACCTAGGCAGGAGCCCTGACGTCGCTGAACAAACAAGTGTCTGGAAGGGCCCTCCCCGTCGTAACTCGAGAATATACCCCAGGTTCCGGCCGCAACTCGAGAAAAACCATGAGACTTCCCCCTCGCCGCGAGATGAGGCCCGATTCCCCTGCCCTGCGTGCAGAGCAATTCCGTTTCCATATCAAAAATGAAAGGAGCCTTGATTTCCTTGATGACACTCCAGAGAAAACCCAAGATCACTGTCTCAAGTCTAGAGGGATCCTGAGGTCACTGGAGCAACACGAAAG
This sequence comes from Dama dama, assembly GCF_033118175.1. Classification (NCBI taxonomy): domain Eukaryota; kingdom Metazoa; phylum Chordata; class Mammalia; order Artiodactyla; family Cervidae; genus Dama; species Dama dama. The sequence goes on along the minus strand of NC_083697.1, from coordinate 3,060,710 downwards.
GGCTCCGTGGAGCCCAAATCAACTCGAGATGAGAGCTTAGTCCCTGGCTTCAAATCGAGAGGAATACCAACTTTCCAAAAGCACCTCAAGAGGAGGCTACTCTCAGCTAATGGTATGTGAGAGGGACCCTGAGTTTGTGGCCTCAAGTGGAATGGACACCGGGATGCTCTGACTCGAAGTAAGGCCAGATATCCCTGCAGTGAATTGAATGCAGGCTCGTCTTGCATCTCCCAAGACGGAGGGATGTCTGAATCCCCTGTGGAGACCACAGAGAAAGACCTAGTCCTCCGCCTCATCGAGACGGGAGGCATCACATCCTTTGAAAACTCGAGAGGTCTGCGGAGATCAATGCTTCCAAAGGAGAAGATGCCTGACTCTTCTTGAAAATGGATAGGAGTCCCAGGATCCCTGTGGCACGTGGAAAGGGACCCTGGGTCTCCCACCTCACGTGGAGACGCATCCCCATTGCCATGCCAAGACTCGAGGAGAATCCCAAGGTGTCCCTCGCACCTAGACAGGAGTCCTGACGTCGCTGAACAAACACGTGTCTGGAAGGGCCCTCCCAGTCGTAACTCGAGAATATACCCCAGGTTCTGGCCGCGACTCGAGAAAAACCATGAAACTTCCCCCTCACCGCGAGATGAGGCCCGATTCCCCTGCACTGCGTGCAGAGCATTTCCGAGTTCCACATCAAACGTGAAAGGACCCTTGATTTCCTTGATGGCACTCCAGAGAAAACCCAAGATCTCTGTCTCAAGTCTAGAGGGATCCTGAGGTCACTGGAGCAACACGAAAGGGATCCGTATAACCCAAATCAACTCGAGATGAGAACTTAGTCCCTGGCTTCGACTCAAGAGGAATACCAACTTTACACAAGCCCCTCAAGTGGAGGCTACTCTCAGCTAATGGTATGTGAGAGGGACCCTGAGTTTGTCGCCTCAAGTGGAATGGAAACCGAGATGCTCTGACTCGAAGTAAGGCCAGATATCCCTGCAGTGATTTGAATGCAGGCTCGTCTTGCATCTCCCAATACGAAGGGATGTCTGAATGCCCTGTGGAGACCACAGAGAAAGACCTAGTCCTCCGAATCATCGCGACCGGAGGCCTCACATCCTTTGAAAACTGGAGAGGTCCGCGGAGATCAATGCTTCCAAAGGAGTCGATGCCTGACGCCTCGTGAAAATGGATAGGAGTCCCAGGATCCCTGTGGCACGTCGAAAGGGACCCTGGGTCTCCCGACTCACGTGGAGACGCGTCCCAATTGCCATGCCAAGACTTGAGGAGAATCCCGAGGTGTCCCTCGCACCTAGGCAGGAGTCCTCACGTCGCTGAACAAACACGTGTCTGGAAGGGCCCTCCCCGTCGTAACTAGAGAATATACCCCAGGTTCCGGCCGCAACTTGAGAAAAACCATGAGACTTCCACCTCGCCGCGAGATGAGGCCCGATTCCCCTGCACTGCGTGCAGAGCAATTCCGTGTTCAACATCAAACGTGAAAGGAGCCTTGATTTCCTTGATGGCACTCCAGAGAAAACCCAAGATCACTGGCTCAAGTCTAGAGGGATCCTGAGGTCACTGGAGCAACACGAAAGGGCTCCGAGGAGCCCAAATCAACTCGAGATGAGAGCTTAGTCCCTGGCTGGGACTCAAGAGGAATACCGACTTTCCACAAGCACCTCAAGAGGAGGCTTCTCTCAGCTAAGGTATGTGAGAGGGACTCTGAGTTTGTGGCCTCAAGTGGAATGGACACCGAGATGCTCTGACTCGAAGTAAGCCCGGATATCCCAGTAGTGAATTGAATGCAGGCTCGTCTTGCATCTCCCAAGACGAAGGGATGTCTGAATCCGCTGTGGAGATGACAGAGAAAGAACTAGTCCTCAGCCTCATCGCGTCCGGAGGCCTCACATCCTTTGAAAACTCGAGAGGTCTGCACAGATCAATGCTTCCAAAGGAGACGATGCCTGACTCCTCCTGAAAATGGATAGGATTCCCAGGATGCCTGTGGCACGTGGAAAGGGACCCTGGGTCTCCCGCCTCACGTGGAGACGCGTCCCAATTGCCATGCCAAGACTCGAGGAGAATCCCGAGGTATTCCTCGCACCTAGGCAGGACTCCCGACGTCGCTGAACAAACACGTGTCTCGAAGGGCCCTCCCCGTGGTAACTCGAGAATATACCCCAGGTTCCGGCCGCATCTCGAATAAATCCATGAGACTTCCCCCTCGCAGAGAGATGAGGCCCGATTCCCCTACACTGCGTGCAGAGCAATTTCGTGTTCCACATCAAACGAGAAAGGAGCCTTGATTTCCTTGATGGCACTCTAGACAAAACCCAAGATCACTGTCTCAAGTCTGGAGGGATCCTGAGGTCACTGGAGCAACACCAAAGCGCTCTGTGGACCCCAAATCAACTCGAGATGAGAGCTTAGTCCCTGGCTTCGACTCAAGAGGAATACCAAATTTCCACAAGCACCTCAAGAGGAGGCTTCTCTCAGCTACAGGTATGTGAGAGGGACCCAGAGTTTGTGGCCTCAAGTGGAATGGACACCGAGATGCTCGGACTCGAAGTAAGCCCGGATATTCCTGCAGTGAATTGAATGCAGGCTCTTCTTGCATCTCCCAAGACGAAGGGATGTCTGAATCCCCTGTGGAGACGACAGAGAAAGACCAAGTCCTCCGCCTCATCGCGACCGGAGGAATCACATCCTTTGAAAACTCGAGAGGTCTGCAGAGATCAATGCTTCCAAAGGAGACGGTGCCTGACTCCTCTTGAAAATGGATAGGAGTCTCAGGATCACTGTGGCACGTGGAAAGGGACACTGGGTCTCCCGCCTCACGTGGAGACGCGTCCCAATTGCCATGCCAAGACTCGAGGAGAATCGCGAGGTGTCCCTCGCACCTAGGCAGGAGTCCTGACGTCGCTGAACAGACACGTGTCTGGAAGGGCCCTCCCCGTCGTAACTCGAGAATATACCCCAGGTTCCGGCCGCAACTCGAGAAAAAACATGAGTCTTCCATCTCGCCGCGAGATGAGGCCAGATTCCAATGCACTGCGTGCAGAGCAATTCCGTGTTCCACATCAAACGTGAAAGGAGCCTTGATTTCCTTGAGGGCACTCCAGAGAAAACCCAAGATCACTGTCTCAAGTCTAGAGGGATCCTGAGGTCACTGGAGCAACACGAAATTTCTCCGTGGACCCCAAATCAACTCGAGATGAGAGCTTAGTTCCTGGCTTCGACTCAAGAGGAATACCAACTTTCCACAAGCACCTCAAGAGGAGGGTTCTCTCAGCTACAGGTATGTGAGAGGGACCCTGAGATTGTGGCCTCAAGTGGAATGGACACCGAGATGCTCTGACTCGAAGTAAGGCCGGATATCCCTGCAGTGAATTGAATGCAGGCTCGTCTTGCATCTCCCAAGACGAAGGGATGTCTGAGTCCCCGGTGGAGACGACAGAGAAAGACCTAGTCGTCCCCCTCGTCGCGACCGGAGGCCTCACAACCTTTGAAAACTCGAGAGGTATGCGGAGATCAATGCTTCCAAAGGAGACGATGCCTGACTCCTCTTGAAAATTGAAAGGAGTCCCAGGATCCCTGTGGCCCGTGGAAAGGGACCATGGGTCTCCCGCCTCACGTGGAGACGCGTCCCCATTGGCATGCCAAGACTCCAGGAAAATCCCGAGGTGTCCCTCGCACCTAGGCAGGAGTCCTGACGTCGCTGAACAAACACGTGTCTGGAAGGGCCCTCCCCTTCGTAACTCGAGAATATACCCCAGGTTCCGGACGCAATTCGAGAAAAACATTGAGACTTCCCACTCGCCGTGAGATGAGGCCCGATTCCCCTGCACTGCTTGCAGAGCAATTCCGTGTTCCACATCAAACGTGAAAAGAGCCTTGATTTCCTTGATGGCACTCCAGAGAAAACCCAAGTTCACTGTCTCAAGTCTAGAGGGATCCTGAGGTCACTGGAGCAACATGAAAGGGCTCCGTGGACCCCAAATCAACTCGAGATGAGAGCTTAGTCCCTGGCTTGGACTCAAGAGGAATACCGACTTTCCACAAGCACCTCAAGAGGAGGCTTCTCTCAGCTAAGGTATGTGAGAGGGACTCTGAGTTTGTGGCTTCAAGTGGAATGGACACCTAGATGCTCTGACTCGAAGTAAGCCCGGATATTCCAATAGTGAATTGAATGCAGCCTGGTCTTGCATCTCCCAAGATGAAGGGATGTCTGAATCCCCTGTGGAGACCACAGAGAAAGACCTAGTCCTCCGTCTCATCGCGACCGGAGGCCTCACATCCTTTGAAAACTCGAGAGATCCGCTGAGATCAATGCTTCCAAAGGAGACGATGCCTGACTCCTCTTGAAAATGGTTAGGAGTCCCAGGATCCCTGTCCACATTGACGGGGACCCTGGGTCTCCCGCTTCACGTGGAGACGCGTCGCAATTGCCATGCCAAGACTCGAGGAGAATCCCGAGGTGTCCCTCGCACCTAGCCAGGAGTCCTGATGTCGCTGAACAAACACGTGTCTGGAAGGGCCCTCCCCATCGTAACTCGAGAATATAACCCAGGTTCCGGCCGCAACTCGAGAAAAACCATGAAACTTCCCCCTCGCCGCGAGATGAGGCCCGATTCACCTGCACTGCGTGCAGAGCAATTCCGTGTTCCACATCAAACGTGAAAGGAGCCTTGATTTCCTTGATGGCACTCCAGAGAAAACCCAAGATCACTGTCTCAAGTCTAGAGGCATCCTGAGGTCACTGGAGCAACACGAAAGGGCTCCGTGGACCCCAAATCAACTCGAGATGAGAGCTTAGTCCATGGCTTCGAATCAAGTGGAATACCAACTTTCCATAAGCACCTCAAGAGGAGTCTTCTCTCAGCTACAGGTATGTGAGAGGGACCCTGAGTTTTTGGCCTCAAGTGGAATGGACACCGAGATGCTCTGACTCGAAGTAAGGCCGGATATCCCTGCAGTGAATTGAATGCAGGCTCGTCTTGCATCTCCCAAGACGAAGGGATGTCTGAATCCCCTGTGGAGACCACAGAGAAAGACCTAGTTCTCTGCCTCATCGCGACCGGAGACCTCACATCCTTTGAAAACTCGAGAGGTCCGCGGAGATCAATGCTTCCAAAGGAGACGATGCCTGACTCCTCTTGAAAATGGATAGGAGTCCCAGGATCCCTGTGGCACGTGGAAAGGGACCCTGGGTCTCTCGCCTCACGTGGAGACGCGTCCCAATTGCCATGCCAAGACTCGTGGAGAATCCCGAAATGTCCCTCGCACCTAGGCAGGAGTCCTGAGGTCGCTGAACAAACACGTGTCTGGAAGGGCCCTCCCCGTCGTAACTCGAGAATATACACCAGGTTCCGGCCGCAATTATAGAAAAAACATGAGAATTCCACCTCGCTGCGAGATGAGGCTCGATTCCCCTGCACTGCGTGCAGAGCAACTCCGTGTTCCACATCAAACGTGAAAGGAGCCTTGATTTCCTTGATGGCACTCCAGAGAAAACCCAAGATCACTGTCTAGAGTCTAGAGGGATCCTGAGGTCACTGGAGCAACACGAAAGGGTTCCGTGGACCTCAAATCAACTCGAGATGAGAGCTTAGTCCCTGGCTTCGACTCAAGAGGAATACCAACTTTCCACAAGCACCTCAAGAGGAGGCTTCTCCCAGCTACAGGTATGAGAGAGGGACCCTGAGTTTGTGGCCTCAAGTGGAAAGGACAGCGAGATGCTCTGACTCGAAGTAAGGCCGGATATCCCTGCAGTGAATTGAATGCAGGCTCGTCTTGCATCTCGCAAGACTAAGGGATGTCTGAATCCCCTGTGGAGACCACAGAGAAAGACCTAATTTTCCGCCTCATCGCTACCAGAGGCCTCACATCCTTTGAAAATTCGAGAAGTCCGCGGAGATCAATGCTTCCAAAGGAGACGATGCCTGACTCCTCTTGAAAATGGATAGGAGTCCCAGCATCCCTGTGGCACTTGGAAAGGGACCCTGGGTTTCCCGCCTCCCGTGGAGACGCATCCCCATTGCCATGCCAAGACTCGAGGAGAATCCCGAGGTGTCCCTCACACCTAGGCAGGATTCCTGACGTCGCTGAAAAAACTCGTGTCTGGAAGGGCCCTCCCCGTCGTAACTCGAGAATATACTCCAGGTTCCGGCCGCAACTCGAGAAAAACCATGAGACTTCCCCCTCGCCGCTGGATGAGGCCCGATTCCCCTGCACTGCGTGCAGAGCAATTCCATGTTCCACATCAAACGTGAAAGGAGCCTTGATTTCCTTGATGGCACTCCAGAGAAAACCCAAGATCACTGTCTCAAGTCTAGAGGGATCCTGAGGTCACTGGAGCAACACGAAAGGGCTCCGTGGACCCCAAATCAACTCGAGATGAGAGCTTAGTCCCTGGCTTCGACTCAAGAGGAATACCAACTTTCCACAAGCACCTCAAGAGGAGGCTTCTCCCAGCTACAGGTATGTGAGAGGGACCCTGAGTTTGTGGCCTCAAGTGGAATGGACACGGAGATGCTCTGACTCGAAGTAAGGCCGGATATCCCTGCAGTGAATTGAATGCAGGCTCGTCTTGCATCTCCCAAGACGAAGGGATTTCTGAATCCCCTGTGGAGACCACAGAGAAAGACCGAGTTCTCCGCCTCATCGCGACCGGAGGCCTGACATCCTTTGAAAACTCGAGAGGTCCGCGGAGATCAATGCTTCCAAAGGAGACGATGCCTGACTCCTCTTGAAAATGGATAGGAGTCCCAGGATCCCTGTGGCACATGGAAAGGGACCCTGGGTCTCCCGACTCACGTGGAGACGCGTCCCAATTGCCATGCCAAGACTCGAGGAGAATCCCGAGGTGTCCCTCGCACCTAGGCAGGAGTCCAGACGTCGCTGAACAAACACGTGTCTGGAAGGGCCCTCCCCATCGTAACTCGAGAATATACCCCAGGTTCGGGCCGCAACTCGAGAAAAGCAATGAGATTTCCACTCGCCGCGAGTTCAGGCCCGATTCCCTGCACTGCATGCAGAGCAATTCCGTGTTCCACATCAAACGTGAAAGGAGCCTTGATTTCCTTGATGGCACTCCAGAGAAAACCCAAGATCACTGTCTCAAGTCTAGAGGGATCCTGAGGTCACTGGAGCAACACGACAGGGCTCCGTGGACCTCAAATCAACACGAGATGAGAGATAGTCCCTGGCTTCGACTCAAGAGGAATACCAACTTTCCACAAGCACCTCAAGACGAGGGTTCTCTCAGCTACAGGTATGTGAGAGCGCCCCTGAGTTTGTGGCCTCAAGTGGAATGGACACCGAGATGCTCTGACTCGAAGTAAGGCCGGATATCCCTGCAGTGAAGTGAATGCAGGCTCGTCTTGCATCTCCCAAGACGAAGGGATGTCTGAATCCCCTGTGGAGACCACAGAGAAAGACCTAATTCTCCGCCTCATCGCGAGCGGAGGCCTCACATCCTTTAAAAACTCGAGAGGTCCGCAGAGATCAATGGTTCCAAAGGAGACGATGCCTGACTCCTCTTGAAAATGGATAGGAGTCCCAGGATCCCTGTGGCACGTGGAAAGGGACCCTGGGTCTCCGGCCTCACGTGGATACGCGTCCCAATTGCCATGCCAAGACTCGAGGAGAATCCCGAGGTGTCTCTCGCACCTAGGCAGGAGTCCTCACGTCGCTGAACAAACACGTGTCTGGAAGGCCCTCCCCTTCGTAACTCGAGAATATACCCCAGGTTCCGGCCGCAACTCGAGAAAAACCATGAGACTTCCCCCTCGCCGCGAGATGAGGCCCGATTCCCCTGCCCTGCGTGCAGAGCAATTCCGCTTTCCACATCAAACGTGAATGGAGCCTTGATTTCCTTGATGGCAGTCCAGAGAAAACCCAAGTTCACTGTCTCAAGTCTAGAGGGATCCTGAGGTCACTGGAGCAACAGGAAAGGGCTCCGTGGACCCCAAATCAACTCGAGATGAGAGCTTAGTCCCTGGCTTTGACTCAAGAGGAATACCAACTTTCCACAAGCACCTCAAGAGGAGGCTTCTCTCAGCTACAGGTATGTGAGAGGGACCCTGAGTTTGTGGCCTCAAGTGGAATGGACACCGAGATGCTCTGACTCGAAGTAAGGCCGGAAAACCCTGCAGTGAATTGAATGCAGGCTCGTCTTGCATCTCCCAAGACGAAGGGTTGTCTGAATCCCCTGTGGAGACCACAGAGAAAGACCTAGTCCTCCACCTCAACGCAACCGGAGGCCTCATATCCTTTGAAAACTCGAGAGGTCCGCGGAGATCAATACTTCCGAAAGAGACGATGCCTGACTCCTACTGAAAATGGATAGGAGTCCCAGGATCCATGTGGCACGTGGAAAGGGACCCTGGGTCTGCCGCCTCACGTGGAGACGCGTCCCAATTGCCATGCCAAGACTCGAGGAGAATCCCGAGGTGTCCCTCGCACCTAGGCAGGAATCCGGACGTCGCTGAACAAACACGTGTCTAGAAGGGCCCTCCCCGTCGTAACTCGAGAATATACCCCAGGTTCCGGCTGCAACTCGAGAGAAACCATGAGACTTCCCCCTCGCCGAGAGATGAGGCCCGATACCCTAGCACTGCGTGCAGAGCAATTCCGTGTTCCACAACAAACGTGAAAGGAGCCTTGATTTCCTTGATGGCACTCCAGAGAAAACCCAAGATCACTGTCTCAAGTCTAGAGGGATCCTGAGGTCACTGGAACAACACGAAAGGGCTCCGTGGACCCCAAATCAACTCGAGATGAGAGCATAGTCCCTGGCTTCGACTCAAGAGGAAAACCATCTTTCCACAAGCACCTCAACAGGAGGCTTCTCTCAGCAACAGGTATGTGAGACGGACCCTGAGTTTGTGGCCTCAAGTGGAATGGACACCGAGATGCTCTGACTCGAAGTAAGGCCGGATATCCCTGCAGTGAATTGAATGCAGGCTCGTCTTGCATCTCCCAAGACGAAGGGATGTCTTAATCCCCTGTGGAGACCACAGAGAAAGAACTAATCCTCCGCCTCAAAGCGACCGGAGGCCTCACATCCTTTGAAAACTCGAGATGTGCGCGGAGATCAGTGCTTCCAAAGGAGACGATGCCTGACTCCTCTTGAAAATGGATAGGAGTCCCAGGATCCCTGTGGCACGTGGAAAGGGACCCTGGGTCTCCCACCTCACGTGGAGATGCGTCCCAATTGCCATGCCAAGACTCGAGGAGAATTCCGAGGTGTCCCTCGCACCTAGGCAGGAGTCCTGACGTCGCTGAACAAACACGTGTCTGGAAGGGCCCTCCCCGTCGTAACTCGAGAATATACCCAAGGTTCCGGCCGCAACTCGAGAAAAACCATGAGATTTCCCCCTCGCCGCGAGTTGAGGCCCGATTCCCCTGCACTGCATGCAGAGCAATTCCGTGTTCCACATCAAACGTGAAAGGAGCCTTGATTTCCTTGATGGCTCTCCAGAGAAAACCCAAGATCACTGTCTCAAGTCTAGAGGGATCCTGAGGTCACTGGAGCAACACGAAAGGGCTCCGTGGACCCCAAATCAACTCGAGATGAGAGCTTAGTCCCTGGCTTCGAGTCAAGAGGAATACCAACTTTCCACAAGCACCTCAAGTGGAGGCTTCTCTCAGCTACAGGTATGTGAGAGGGACCCTGAGTTTGTGGCCTCAAGTGGAATGGACACCGCGATGCTCTGACTCGAAGTAAGGCCGGATATCCCTGCAGTGAATTGAATGCAGGCTCGTCTTGCATCTCCCAAGACGAGGGTTGTCTGAATCCCCTGTGGAGACCACAGAGAAAGACCTAATTCTCCTCCTCCTCGCGACCGGAGGCCTCACATCCTTTGAAAACTCGAGAGGTCCGCGGAGATCAATGCTTCCAAAGGAGACGATGCCTGACTCCTCTTGAACATGGATAGGAGTCCCAGGATCCCTGTGGCACGTGGAAAGGGACCCTGGGTCTCCCACCTCACGTGGAGACGCGTCCCAATTGCCATGCCAAGACTCGAGGAGAATCCCGAGGTGTCCCTCGCACTTAGGCAGGAGTCCTGACGTCGCTGAACAAACACGTCTATGGAAGGGCCCTCCCCGTCGTAACTCGATTATATACCCCAGTTTCCGGACGCAACTCGAGAAAAACCATGAGACTTCCCCCTCGTCGCGAGATGAGGCCCGATTCACCTGCACTGCGTGCAGAGCATTCTATTTTCCACTTCAAACGTGAAAGGAGACTTGATTTCCGTGATGGCACTCCAGAGAAAACCCGAAATCACTGTCTCAAGTCTAGAGGGATCCTGAGGTCACTGGAGCAACACGAAAAGGCTCCGTGCACCCCAAATCAATCGAGATGAGAGCTTAGTCCCTGGCTTCGAGTCAAGAGGAATACCAACTTTCCACAAGCACCTCAAGAGGAGGCTTCTCTCAGCTACAGGTATGTGAGAGGGACCCTGAGATGCTGGCCTCAAGTGGAATGGACACCGAGATGGTCTGACTCGAAGTAAGGCCGGATATCCCTGCAGTGAATTGAATGCACGCTCGTCTTGCATCTCTCAAGAAGAAGGGATGTCTGAATCCCCTGTGGAGACCACAGAGAAAGACCTAATTCTCCGCCTCATCGTGACCGGAGGCCTCACATCCTTTGAAAATTCGAGAGGTTCACGGAGATCATAGCTTCCAAAGGAGACGTTGCCTGACTCCTCTTGAAAATGGATAGGAGTCCCAGGATCCCTGTGGCACGTGGAAAGGGACACTGGGTCTCACGCCTCACGTGGAGACGCGTCCCCATGGCCATGCCAAGACTCGAGGAGAATCCCGAGGTGTCCCTCGCACCTAGGAAGGAGTCCTGACGACGCTGAACAAACACGTGTCTGGAAGGGCCCTCCCCGTCGTAACTCGAGAATATACCCCAGGTTCCGGCCGCAACTCGAGAAAAACCATGAGACTTCCCCCTCGCCGCAAGATGAGGCCCGATTCCCCTGCACTGCGTGCAGAGCAATTCCGTGTTCCACATCAAACGTGAACGGAGCCTTGATTTCCTTGATGGCACTCCAGAGAAAACCCAAGATCACTGTCTCAAGTCTAGAGGGATCCTGAGGTCACTGGAGCAACACGAAAGGGCTGGGTGGACCCCAAATCAACTCGAGATGAGAGCTTAGTCCTTGGCTTCGACTCAAGAGGAATACCAACTTTTCACAAGCACCTCAAGAGGAGGCTTCTCTCAGCTACAGGTATGTGAGAGGGCCCCTGAGTTTGTGGCCTCAAGTGGAATGGACACCGAGATGCTCTGACTCGAAGTAAGGCCGGATATCTCTGCAGTGAATTGAATGCACGCTGGTCTTGCATCTCCCAAGACGAAGGGATGTCTGAATTCCCTGTGGAGACCACAGAGAAAGACGTAGTCCTCCGCCTCATCAAGACCGGAGGCCTCACATCCTTTGAAAACTCGAGAGGTCTGCGGAGATCAATGCTTCCAAAGGAGACGATGCCTGACTCCTCTTGAAAATGGATAGGAGTCCCAGGATCCCTGTGGCACGTGGAAAGGGACCCTGCGGCTCCCGCCTCACGTGGAGACGCGTCCCAATTGCCATGCCAAGATTCGAGGAGAATCCCGAGGTGTCCTCGCACCTAGGCAGGAGTCCTGACGTCGCTGAACAAACACGTGTCTGGAAGGGCCCTCCCCGTCGTAACTCGAGAATACACCCCAGGTTCCGGTGGCAACTCGAGAAAAATCATGAGACTTCCCCCTCGCCGCGAGATGAGGCCCGACTCCACTGCACTGCGTGCAGAGCAATTCCGTGTTACACATCAAACGTGAAAGAGCCTTGATTTCCGTGTTGGCACTCCAGAGAAAACCCAAGATCACTGTCTCAAGTCTAGAGGGATCCTGAGGTCACTGGAGCAACACGAAAGGGCTGGGTGGACCCCAAATCAACTCGAGATGAGAGCTTAGTCCCTGGCTTCGACTCAAGAGGAATACCAACTTTCCACAAGCACCTCAAGTGGAGGCTTCTCTCAGCTACAGGTATGTGAGAGGGACCCTGAGTTTGTGGCCTCAAGTGGAATGGACACCGCGATGCTCTGACTCGAAGTAAGGCCGGATATCCCTGCAGTGAATTGAATGCAGGCTCGTCTTGCATCTCCCAAGACGAAGGGTTGTCTGAATCCCCTGTGGAGACCACAGAGAAAGACCTAATTCTCCTCCTCCTCGCGACCGGAGGCCTCACATCCTTTGAAAACTCGAGAGGTCCGCGGAGATCAATGCTTCCAAAGGAGACGATGCCTGACTCCTCTTGCAAATGGATAGGAGTCCCAGGATCCCTGTGGCACGTGGAAAGGGACCCTGGGTCTCCCGCCTCACGTGGAGACACGTCCCAATTGCCATGCCAAGACTCGAGGAGAATCCCGAGGTGTCCCTCGCACCTAGGTAGGAGTCCTGACGTCGCTGAACAAACACGTGTCTGGAACGGCCCTCCCCGTCGTAAATCGAGAATATACCCCAGGTTCCGGCCGCAACTCGAGAAAAACCATGAGACTTACCCCTAGCCGCGAGATGAGGCCCGATTCCCCTGCACTGCATGCAGAGCAATTCTGTGTTCCACATCAAACGTGAAAGGAGCCTTTATTTCCTTGATGGCACTCCAGAGAAAACCCAAAATCACTGTCTCAAGTCTAGAGGGATCCTGAGGTCACTGGAGCAAGACGAAAGGGCTCCGTGGACCCCAAATCAACTCGAGATGAGAGCTTATTCCCTGGCTTTGACTCAAGAGGAATACCAACTTTCCACAAGCACCTCAAGAGGAGGCTTCTCCCAGCTACATAGATGTGAGAGGTACCCTGAGTTTGTGGCCTCAAGTGGAATGGACACAGAGATGCTCTGACTCGAAGTAAGGCCGGATATCCCTGCAGTGAATTGAATGCAGGCTCGTCTTGCATCTCCCAAGACGAAGGGATGTCTGAATCCCCTGTGGAGACCACAGAGAAAGACCTAATTCTCCGCCTCATAGCGACCGGGGGTCTCACATCCTTTGAAAATTCGAGAGGACCGCGGAGATCAATGCTTCCAAAGGAGACGATGCCTGACTCCTCTTGAAAATGGATCGGAGTCCCAGGATCCCTGTGGCACGTGGAAAGTGACCCTGGGTCTCCCGCCTCACGTGGAGACGCATCCCAATTGCCATGCCAAGACTCGAGGAGAATCCCGAGTTGTCCCTCGCACCTAGGCAGGAGTCCTGACGTCGCTGAACAAACACGTGTCTGGAAGGGCCCTCCCCTTCGTAACTCGAGAATATACCCCAGGTTCCGGCCGCATCTCGTGAAAAACCATGAGATTTCCCCCTCGCCGCGAGTTGAGGCCCGATTCCCCTGCACTGCATGCAGAGCAATTCCGTGTTCCACATCAAACGTGAAAGGAGCCTTGATTTCCTTGATGGCACTCCAGAGAAAATCCAAGATCACTGTCTCAAGCCTAGAGGGATCCTGAGGTCACTGGACCAACAGGAAAGGGCTCCGTGGACCCCAAATCAAATCGAGATGAGAGCTTAGTCCCTGGCTTCGACTCAAGAGGAATACCAACTTTCCACAAGCACCTCAAGAGGAGGCTTCTCTCAGATATAGGTGTATTTGAGGGACCCTGAGTTTGTGGCCTCAAGTGGAATCGACACCGAGATGCTCTGACTCGAAGTAAGGCCGGATATCCCTGCAGTGAATTGAATGCAGGCTCGTCTTGCATCTCTCAAGACGAAGGGTTGTCTGAATCCCCTGTGGAAACCACAGAGAAAGACCTATTCCTCCAGCTCTACGCAACCGGAGACCTCATATACTTTAAAAACTCGAGAGGTCTGCGGAGATCAATACTTCCGAAGTAGACGATGCCTGACTCCTCTTGAAAATGGATAGGAGTCCCAGGATACCTGTGGCACGTGGAAAGGGACCGTGGATCTCCCGCCTCACGTGGAGACGCGTCCCAATTGCCATGCCAAGACTCGAGGAGAATCCCGAGGTTTCCCTCGCACCTAGGCAGGAGTCCTGACGTCGGTGAACAAACACGTGTCTGGAAGGGCCCTCCCCGTCGTAACTCGAGAATATACCCCAGCTTCCGGCCGAAACTCGAGAAAAACCATGAGACTTCCCCCTCGCCACGAGATGAGGCCCGATTCCCCTATACTGCGTGCAGAGCAATTCCGTGTTCCACATCAAAAGTGAAAGGAGCCTAGATTTCCTAGATGGCACTAGAGAAAACCCAAGGTCACTGTCTCAAGTCTAGAGGGATCCTGAGGTCACTGGAGCAACACCAAAGGGCTCCGTGGACCCCAAATCAACTCGTGATGAGAGATAAATCCCTGGCTTCGACTCAAGAGGAATACCAACTTTCCACAAGCACCACAAGAGGAGGCTTCTCTCAGCTACAGGTATGTGAGAGGGCCCCTGAGTTTGTGGCCTCAAGTGGAATGGACACCGAGATGCTCTGACTCGAAGTAAGGCCGGATATCCCTGCAGTGAATTGAATGCAGGCTCGTCTTGCATCTCCCAAGACGAAGGGATGTCTGAATCCCCTGTGGAGACCACAGAGAAAGACCTAGTCCTCCGCCTCATCGCGACCGGAGGCCTCACATCCTTTGAAAACTCTAGAGGTCTGCGGAGATCAATGCTTCCAAAGGAGACGATGCCTGACTCCTCTTGAAAATGGATAGGAGTCCCAGGATCCCTGTGGCACGTGAAAAGGGACTCTGGGTCTCCCGCCTCACGTGGAGACGCGTCCCAATTGCTATGCCAAGACTAGAGGAGAATCCCGAGGTGTCCCTCGCCCCTAGGCAGGAGTCCTGACGTCGCTGAACAAACACGTGTCTGGAAGGGCCCTCCCCATCGTAACTCGAGAATATACCCCAGGTTCCGGCCGCAACTCGAGAAAAACCATGAAATTTCCCCCTCGCCGCGAGTTGAGGCCCGATTCCCCTGGACTGCGTGCAGAGCAATTCCGTGTTCCACATCAAACGTGAAAGGAGCCTTGATTTCCTTGATGGCACTCCAGAGAAAACCCAAGATCACTGTCTCAAGTCTAGAGGGATCCTGAAGTCACTGGACCAACAGGAAAGGGCTTCGTGGACCCCAAATCAACTCGAGATGAGAGCTTAGACCCTGGCTTAGACTCAAGAGGAATACCAACTTTCCACAAGGCCCTCAAGAGGAGGTTTCTCTCAGCTACACGTATATTTGAGGGACCCTGATTTTGTGGCCTCAAGTGGAATGGACACCGAGATGCTCTGACTCGAAGTAAGGCCGGATATCCCTGCAGTGAATTGAATGCAGGCTCGTCTTGCATCTCCCAAGAGGAAGGGATGTCTGAATCCCCTTTGGAGACCACAGAGAAAGACCTAATTCTCCGCCTCATAGCGACCGGGGGTCTCACATCCTTTGAAAATTCAAGAGGACCGCGGAGATCAATGCTTCCAAAGGAGACGATGCCTGACTCCTCTTGAAAATGGATAGGAGTTCCAGGATCCCTGTGGCACGTGGAAAGGGACCCTGGGTCTCCCGCCTCACGTGGAGACGCTTCCCCATTGCCATGCCAAGACTCGAGGAGAATCCCGAGGTGTCCCTCGCACCTAGGCAGGAGTCCTGACGTCGCTGAACAAACACGTGTCTGGAAGGGCCCTCCCCGTCGTAACTCGAGAATATACCCCAGGTTCCGCCCGCAACTCGAGAAAAACCATGAGATTTCCCCCTTGCCGCGAGTTGAGGTCCGATTCCCCTGCACTGAATGCAGAGCAATTCCGTGTTCCACATCAAACGTGAAAGGAGCCTTGATTTCTTGATGGCACTCCAGAGAAAACCCAAGATCACTGTCTCAAGTCTAGAGGGATCCTGAGGTCACTGGAGCAACATGAAAGAGCTCCGTGGACCCCAAATCAACTCGAGATGAGAGCTTAGTCCCTGGCTTCGACTCAAGAGGAATACCAACTTTCCACAAGCACCTCAAGAAGAGGCTTCTCTCAGCAACAGGTATGTGAGAGGGACCCTGAGTTTTTGGCCTCAAGTGGAATGGACACCGAGATGCTCTGACTCAAAGTAAGGCCGGATATCCCTGCAGTGAATTGAATGCAGGCTCGTCTTGCATCTCCCAAGACGAAGGGATGTCTGAATCCCCTGTGGAGACCACAGAGAAAGACCGAGTCCTCCGCCTCAACGCGACCGGAGGCCTCACATCCTTTGAAAACTCGAGAGGTCTGGGGAGATCAATGCTTCCAAAGGAGACGATGCCTCACTCCTCTTGAAAATGGATAGGAGTCCCAGGATCCCTGTGGCACGAGGAAAGGGAAACTGGGTCTCCCGCCTCACGTGGAGACGCGTCCCAATTGCCATGCCGAGACTCGAGGAGAATCCCGAGGTGTCCCTCGCATCTAGGCAGTAGTCCTGACGTCGCTGAACAAACACGTGTCTGGAAGGGCCCTCCCCGTCGTAACTCGAGAATATACCCCAGGTTCCGTCCGCAACTCGAGAAAAACCATGAGACTTCCCCCTCGCCGCGAGATGAGGCCCGATTCCCCTGCACTGCGTCCAGAGCAATTCTGTGTTCCACATCAAACGTGAAAGGAGCCTTGATTTCCTTGATGACCCTCCAGAGAAAACCCAAGAACACTGTCTCAAGTCTAGAGGGATAATCAGGTCACTGGAGCAACACGAAAGGGCTCCGTGGACCCCAAATCAACTCGAGATGAGAGCTTAGTCCCTGGCTTCGACTCAAGAGGAATACCAACTTTCCACAAGCACCTGAAGAGGAGGCTTCTCTCAGCTATGGGTATGTGAGAGGGACACTGAGTTTGTGGCCTCAAGTGGAATGGACACCGAGATGCTCTGACTCGAAGTAAGGCCGGATATCCCTGTAGTGAATTGAATGCAGGCTCGTCTTGCATCTCCCAAGACGAAGGGATGTCTGAATCCCCTGTGGAGACCACAGAGAAAGACCTAGTCCTCCGCCTCATCGCGACCGGAGGCCTCACATCCTTTGAAAACTCTAGAGGTCTGCGGAGATCAATGCTTCCAAAGGAGACGATGCCTGACTCCTCTTGAAAATGGATAGGAGTCCCAGGATCCCTGTGGCACGTGGAAAGGGACCCTGGGTCTCCCGCCTCACGTGGAGACGCGTCCCAATTGCCATGCCAAGACTCGAGGAGAATCCCGAGGTGTCCCTCGCACCTAGGCAGGAGTCCTGACGTCGCTGAACAAACACGTGTCTGAAAGGGCCCTCCCCGTCGTAACTCGAGAATATACCCCAGGTTTCGGCCGCAATCGAATAAAACCATGAGATTTCCCCCTCGCCGCGAGATGAGGCCCGATTCCCCTGCCCTGCGTGCAGAGCAATACCGTGTTCGACATCAAAATTGACAGGAGCCTTGATTTCCTTGATGGCACTCCAGAGAAAACCCAAGATTACTGTCTCAAGTCTAGAGGGATCCTGAGGTCACTGGAGCAACACGAAAGGGGTCCGTGGACCCCAAATCAACTCGAGATGAGAGCTTAGTCCCTGGCTTCGACTAAAGAGGAATACCAACTTTCCACAAGCACCTCAAGAGGAGGCTTCTCTCAGCTACATGTATGTGAGAGGGACCCTTAGTTTGTGGTCTCAAGTGGAATGGACACCGAGATGCTCTGACTCGAAGTAAGGTCGGATATCCCTGCAGTGAATTGAATGCAGGCTCGTCTTGCATCTCCCAAGATGAAGGGATGTCTGAATCCCCTGTGGAGACCACAGAGAAAGACTTAGTCCTCCGCCTCATCGCGACCAGAGGCCTCACATCCTTTGAAAACTCGAGAGGTCTGCAGAGATCAATGCTTCCAAAGGAGCCGATGCCCGACTCCTCTTGAAAATGGATAGGAGTCCCAGGATCCCTGTGGCACGTGGAAAGGGACCCTGGGTCTCCCGCGTCACGTGGAGACGCGTCCCACTTGCCATGCCAAGACTCGAGGAGAATCCCGAGGTGTCCCTCGCACCTAGGCAGGAGTCCTGACGTCGCTGAACAAACACGTGTCTGGAAGGGCCCTCCCCGTCGTAACTAGAGAATATACCCCAGGTTGCGGCCGCAACTCGAGAAAAACCATGAGACTTCCCCCTCGCCGCGACATGAAGCCCGATTCCCCTGGACTGCGTGCAGAGCAATTCCGTGTTCCACATCAAACGTGAAAGGAGCCTTGATTTCCTTGATGGCACTCCAGAGAAAACCCAAGATCACTGTCTCAAGTCTAGAGGGATCCTAAGGTCACTGGAGCAAGACGAAAGGGCTCCATGGACCCCAAATCAACTCGAGATGAGAGCTTAGTCCCTGGCTTCGACTCAAGAGGAATATCAACTTTCCACAATCACCTCAAGAGGAGGCTTCTCTCAGCTACAGGTATGTGAGAGGGCCCCTGAGTTTGTGGCCTCAAGTGGAATGGACACCGAGATGCTCTGACTCGAAGTAAGGCCGGATATCCCTGCAGTGAATTGAATGCAGGCTCGTCTTGCATCTCCCAAGACGAAGGGAGGTCTGAATCCCCTGAGGAGATGACAGAGAAAGACCGAGTTCTCCGCCTCATCGCGACCGGAGGCCTCACATCCATTGAAAACTCGAGAGTTTCGCAGAGATCAATGTTTCCAAAGGAGACGATGCCTGACTCCTCTTGAAAATGGATAGGAGTCGCAGGATCCCTGTGGCACGTGGAAAGGGACCCTGTGTCTCCCGCCTCATGTGGAGATGCCTTCCATTTGCCATGCCAAGACTCGAGGAGAATCCCGAGGTGTCCCTCGCACCTAGGCAGGAGTCCTGACGTCGCTGAACAAACACGTGTCTGGAAGGGCCCTCCCCGTCGTAACTCGAGAATATACCCCAGGTTCCGGCCACAACTCGAGAAAAACCATGAGACTTCCCCCTCGCCGCGACATGAAGCCCGATTCCCCTATACTGCCTGCAGAGCCATTCCGTGTTCCACATCAAACGTGAAAGGAGACTTGATTTCCTTGATGGCACTCCAGAGAAAACCCAAGATCACTGTCTCAAGTCTAGAGGGATCCTGAGGTCACTGGAGCAACACAAAAGGGCTCCGTGGACCCCAAATCAACTCGAGATGAGAGCTTAGTCCCTGGCTTTGAATCAAGAAGAATGCCAACTTTCCACAAGCACCTCAAGAGGAGGCTTCTCTCAGCTACAGGTATGTGAGAGGGACCCTGAGTTTGTGGCCTCAAGTGGAATGGACACCGAGATGCTCTGACTCGAAGTAAGGCCGGATATCCCTGCAGTGAATTGAATGCAGGCTCGTCTTGCATCTCCCAAGACGAAGGGTTGTCTTAATCCCCTGTGGAGACCACAGAGAAAGACCTCGTTCTCCGCCTCATCGAGTCCAGAGGCCTCACATCCTTTGAAAACTCGAGAGGTCGGCGGAGATCAATGCTTCCAAAGGAGAAGATGCCTGACTCTTCTTGAAAATGTATAGGAGTCCCAGGATCCCTGTGATACGTGAAAAGGGACCCTGGGTCTCCCGCCTCACGTGGAGACGCGTCCCAATTGCCATGCCAAGACTCGAGGAGAATCCCGAGGTGTCCCTCGCACCTAGGCAGGAGTCCTGACGTCGCTGAACAAACTCGTGTCTGGAAGGGCCCTCCCCGTCGTAACTTGAGAATATACCCCAGGTTCCGGCCGCAACTCGAGAAAAACCATGAGACTTCCCCATCGCCTCGAGATGAGACCCGATTCCCCTGCACTGCGTGCAGAGTAATTCCGTGTTCCACATCAAACGTGAAAGGAGCCTTGATTTCCTTGATGGCACTCCAGAGAAAACCCAAGATCACTGTCTCAAGTCTAGAGGGATCCTGAGGTCACTGGAGCAACAGGAAAGGGCTCCGTGGACCCCAAATCAACTCGAGATGAGAGCTTAGTCCCTGGCTTCAAATTGAGAGGAATACCAACTTTCCACAAGCACCTCAAGAGGAGGCTTCTCTCAGCTACAGGTATGTGAGAGGGAAACTGAGTTTCTGGCCTCAAGTGGAATGGACACCGAGATGCTCTGACTCGAAGTAAGGCCGGATATCCCTGCAGTGAATTGAATGCAGGCTCGTCTTGCATCTCTCAAGACGAAGGGTTGTCTGAATCCCCAGTGGAGAAAACAGAGAAAGACCAGGTCCTCCGCCTCAACGCGACCGGAGGGCTCACATCCTTTGAAAACTCGAGAGGTCCGCGAAGATCAACACTTCTGAAGGAGACGATGCCTGACTCCTCTTGAAAATGGATAGGAGTCCCAGGATACCTGTGGCACGGTGAAAGGGACCCTGGGTCTCCCGCCTCACGTGGAGACGCGTCCCAATTGCCATGCCAAGACTCGAGGAGAATCCCGAGGTGTCCCTCGCACCTAGGCAGGAATCCTGACGTCGCTGAACAAACACGTGTCTGAAAGGGCCCTCCCCGTCGTAACTCGAGAATATACCCCAGGTTCCGGCCGCAACTCGAGAAAAACCATGAGACTTCCCCATCGCCGCGAGATGAGGCCCGATTCCCCTGCCCTGCGTGCAGAACAATTCCGTATTCCACATCAAAAATGAAAGGAGCCTTGATTTCCTTGATGGCACTCCAGAGAAAACAAAAAGTCACTGTCTCAAGTCTAGAGGGATCCTGAGGTCACTGGAGCAACACAAAAGGGCTCCGTGGACCCCAAATCAACTCGAGATGAGAGCTTAGTCCCTGGCTTTGACTCAAGAGGAATACCAACTTTCCACAAGCACCTCAAGAGGACGCTTCTCTCAGCTACAAGTATGTGAGAGGGACCCTGAGTTTGTGACCTCAAGTGGAATGGACACCGAGATGCTCTGACTCGAAGTAAGGCCGGATATCCCTGCAGTGAATTGAATGCAGGCTCGTCTTGCATCTCCCAAGACGAAGGGATGTCTGAATCCCCTGTGGAGACCACAGAAAAAGACCTTGTCCTCCGTCTCATCGTGACCGGAGGCCTCACATCCTTTGAAAACTCGAGAGGTCTGCAGAGATCAATGCTTCCAAAGGAGACGATGCCTGACTCCTCTTGAAAATGGATAGGAGTCCCAGGATCACTGTGGCACGTGGAAAGGGACACTGGGTCTCCCGCCTCTCGTGGAGACGCGTCCCAATTGCCATGCCAAGACTCGAGGAGAATCCCGAGGTGTCCCTCGCACCTAGGCAGGAGCCCTGACGTCGCTGAACAAACAAGTGTCTGGAAGGGCCCTCCCCGTCGTAACTCGAGAATATACCCCAGGTTCCGGCCGCAACTCGAGAAAAACCATGAGACTTCCCCCTCGCCGCGAGATGAGGCCCGATTCCCCTGCCCTGCGTGCAGAGCAATTCCGTTTCCATATCAAAAATGAAAGGAGCCTTGATTTCCTTGATGACACTCCAGAGAAAACCCAAGATCACTGTCTCAAGTCTAGAGGGATCCTGAGGTCACTGGAGCAACACGAAAGGGCTCCGTGGAGCCCAAATCAACTCGAGATGAGAGCTTAGTCCCTGGCTTCAAATCGAGAGGAATACCAACTTTCCAAAAGCACCTCAAGAGGAGGCTACTCTCAGCTAATGGTATGTGAGAGGGACCCTGAGTTTGTGGCCTCAAGTGGAATGGACACCGGGATGCTCTGACTCGAAGTAAGGCCAGATATCCCTGCAGTGAATTGAATGCAGGCTCGTCTTGCATCTCCCAAGACGGAGGGATGTCTGAATCCCCTGTGGAGACCACAGAGAAAGACCTAGTCCTCCGCCTCATCGAGACGGGAGGCATCACATCCTTTGAAAACTCGAGAGGTCTGCGGAGATCAATGCTTCCAAAGGAGAAGATGCCTGACTCTTCTTGAAAATGGATAGGAGTCCCAGGATCCCTGTGGCACGTGGAAAGGGACCCTGGGTCTCCCACCTCACGTGGAGACGCATCCCCATTGCCATGCCAAGACTCGAGGAGAATCCCAAGGTGTCCCTCGCACCTAGACAGGAGTCCTGACGTCGCTGAACAAACACGTGTCTGGAAGGGCCCTCCCAGTCGTAACTCGAGAATATACCCCAGGTTCTGGCCGCGACTCGAGAAAAACCATGAAACTTCCCCCTCACCGCGAGATGAGGCCCGATTCCCCTGCACTGCGTGCAGAGCATTTCCGAGTTCCACATCAAACGTGAAAGGACCCTTGATTTCCTTGATGGCACTCCAGAGAAAACCCAAGATCTCTGTCTCAAGTCTAGAGGGATCCTGAGGTCACTGGAGCAACACGAAAGGGATCCGTATAACCCAAATCAACTCGAGATGAGAACTTAGTCCCTGGCTTCGACTCAAGAGGAATACCAACTTTACACAAGCCCCTCAAGTGGAGGCTACTCTCAGCTAATGGTATGTGAGAGGGACCCTGAGTTTGTCGCCTCAAGTGGAATGGAAACCGAGATGCTCTGACTCGAAGTAAGGCCAGATATCCCTGCAGTGATTTGAATGCAGGCTCGTCTTGCATCTCCCAATACGAAGGGATGTCTGAATGCCCTGTGGAGACCACAGAGAAAGACCTAGTCCTCCGAATCATCGCGACCGGAGGCCTCACATCCTTTGAAAACTGGAGAGGTCCGCGGAGATCAATGCTTCCAAAGGAGTCGATGCCTGACGCCTCGTGAAAATGGATAGGAGTCCCAGGATCCCTGTGGCACGTCGAAAGGGACCCTGGGTCTCCCGACTCACGTGGAGACGCGTCCCAATTGCCATGCCAAGACTTGAGGAGAATCCCGAGGTGTCCCTCGCACCTAGGCAGGAGTCCTCACGTCGCTGAACAAACACGTGTCTGGAAGGGCCCTCCCCGTCGTAACTAGAGAATATACCCCAGGTTCCGGCCGCAACTTGAGAAAAACCATGAGACTTCCACCTCGCCGCGAGATGAGGCCCGATTCCCCTGCACTGCGTGCAGAGCAATTCCGTGTTCAACATCAAACGTGAAAGGAGCCTTGATTTCCTTGATGGCACTCCAGAGAAAACCCAAGATCACTGGCTCAAGTCTAGAGGGATCCTGAGGTCACTGGAGCAACACGAAAGGGCTCCGAGGAGCCCAAATCAACTCGAGATGAGAGCTTAGTCCCTGGCTGGGACTCAAGAGGAATACGGACTTTCCACAAGCACCTCAAGAGGAGGCTTCTCTCAGCTAAGGTATGTGAGAGGGACTCTGAGTTTGTGGCCTCAAGTGGAATGGACACCGAGATGCTCTGACTCGAAGTAAGCCCGGATATCCCAGTAGTGAATTGAATGCAGGCTCGTCTTGCATCTCCCAAGACGAAGGGATGTCTGAATCCGCTGTGGAGATGACAGAGAAAGAACTAGTCCTCAGCCTCATCGCGTCCGGAGGCCTCACATCCTTTGAAAACTCGAGAGGTCTGCACAGATCAATGCTTCCAAAGGAGACGATGCCTGACTCCTCCTGAAAATGGATAGGATTCCCAGGATGCCTGTGGCACGTGGAAAGGGACCCTGGGTCTCCCGCCTCACGTGGAGACGCGTCCCAATTGCCATGCCAAGACTCGAGGAGAATCCCGAGGTATTCCTCGCACCTAGGCAGGACTCCCGACGTCGCTGAACAAACACGTGTCTCGAAGGGCCCTCCCCGTGGTAACTCGAGAATATACCCCAGGTTCCGGCCGCATCTCGAATAAATCCATGAGACTTCCCCCTCGCAGAGAGATGAGGCCCGATTCCCCTACACTGCGTGCAGAGCAATTTCGTGTTCCACATCAAACGAGAAAGGAGCCTTGATTTCCTTGATGGCACTCTAGACAAAACCCAAGATCACTGTCTCAAGTCTGGAGGGATCCTGAGGTCACTGGAGCAACACCAAAGCGCTCTGTGGACCCCAAATCAACTCGAGATGAGAGCTTAGTCCCTGGCTTCGACTCAAGAGGAATACCAAATTTCCACAAGCACCTCAAGAGGAGGCTTCTCTCAGCTACAGGTATGTGAGAGGGACCCAGAGTTTGTGGCCTCAAGTGGAATGGACACCGAGATGCTCGGACTCGAAGTAAGCCCGGATATTCCTGCAGTGAATTGAATGCAGGCTCTTCTTGCATCTCCCAAGACGAAGGGATGTCTGAATCCCCTGTGGAGACGACAGAGAAAGACCAAGTCCTCCGCCTCATCGCGACCGGAGGAATCACATCCTTTGAAAACTCGAGAGGTCTGCAGAGATCAATGCTTCCAAAGGAGACGATGCCTGACTCCTCTTGAAAATGGATAGGAGTCTCAGGATCACTGTGGCACGTGGAAAGGGACACTGGGTCTCCCGCCTCACGTGGAGACGCGTCCCAATTGCCATGCCAAGACTCGAGGAGAATCGCGAGGTGTCCCTCGCACCTAGGCAGGAGTCCTGACGTCGCTGAACAGACACGTGTCTGGAAGGGCCCTCCCCGTCGTAACTCGAGAATATACCCCAGGTTCCGGCCGCAACTCGAGAAAAAACATGAGTCTTCCATCTCGCCGCGAGATGAGGCCAGATTCCAATGCACTGCGTGCAGAGCAATTCCGTGTTCCACATCAAACGTGAAAGGAGCCTTGATTTCCTTGAGGGCACTCCAGAGAAAACCCAAGATCACTGTCTCAAGTCTAGAGGGATCCTGAGGTCACTGGAGCAACACGAAATTTCTCCGTGGACCCCAAATCAACTCGAGATGAGAGCTTAGTTCCTGGCTTCGACTCAAGAGGAATACCAACTTTCCACAAGCACCTCAAGAGGAGGGTTCTCTCAGCTACAGGTATGTGAGAGGGACCCTGAGATTGTGGCCTCAAGTGGAATGGACACCGAGATGCTCTGACTCGAAGTAAGGCCGGATATCCCTGCAGTGAATTGAATGCAGGCTCGTCTTGCATCTCCCAAGACGAAGGGATGTCTGAGTCCCCGGTGGAGACGACAGAGAAAGACCTAGTCGTCCCCCTCGTCGCGACCGGAGGCCTCACAACCTTTGAAAACTCGAGAGGTATGCGGAGATCAATGCTTCCAAAGGAGACGATGCCTGACTCCTCTTGAAAATTGAAAGGAGTCCCAGGATCCCTGTGGCCCGTGGAAAGGGACCATGGGTCTCCCGCCTCACGTGGAGACGCGTCCCCATTGGCATGCCAAGACTCCAGGAAAATCCCGAGGTGTCCCTCGCACCTAGGCAGGAGTCCTGACGTCGCTGAACAAACACGTGTCTGGAAGGGCCCTCCCCTTCGTAACTCGAGAATATACCCCAGGTTCCGGACGCAATTCGAGAAAAACATTGAGACTTCCCACTCGCCGTGAGATGAGGCCCGATTCCCCTGCACTGCTTGCAGAGCAATTCCGTGTTCCACATCAAACGTGAAAAGAGCCTTGATTTCCTTGATGGCACTCCAGAGAAAACCCAAGTTCACTGTCTCAAGTCTAGAGGGATCCTGAGGTCACTGGAGCAACATGAAAGGGCTCCGTGGACCCCAAATCAACTCGAGATGAGAGCTTAGTCCCTGGCTTGGACTCAAGAGGAATACCGACTTTCCACAAGCACCTCAAGAGGAGGCTTCTCTCAGCTAAGGTATGTGAGAGGGACTCTGAGTTTGTGGCTTCAAGTGGAATGGACACCTAGATGCTCTGACTCGAAGTAAGCCCGGATATTCCAATAGTGAATTGAATGCAGGCTGGTCTTGCATCTCCCAAGATGAAGGGATGTCTGAATCCCCTGTGGAGACCACAGAGAAAGACCTAGTCCTCCGTCTCATCGCGACCGGAGGCCTCACATCCTTTGAAAACTCGAGAGATCCGCTGAGATCAATGCTTCCAAAGGAGACGATGCCTGACTCCTCTTGAAAATGGTTAGGAGTCCCAGGATCCCTGTCCACATTGACGGGGACCCTGGGTCTCCCGCTTCACGTGGAGACGCGTCGCAATTGCCATGCCAAGACTCGAGGAGAATCCCGAGGTGTCCCTCGCACCTAGCCAGGAGTCCTGATGTCGCTGAACAAACACGTGTCTGGAAGGGCCCTGCCCATCGTAACTCGAGAATATAACCCAGGTTCCGGCCGCAACTCGAGAAAAACCATGAAACTTCCCCCTCGCCGCGAGATGAGGCCCGATTCACCTGCACTGCGTGCAGAGCAATTCCGTGTTCCACATCAAACGTGAAAGGAGCCTTGATTTCCTTGATGGCACTCCAGAGAAAACCCAAGATCACTGTCTCAAGTCTAGAGGCATCCTGAGGTCACTGGAGCAACACGAAAGGGCTCCGTGGACCCCAAATCAACTCGAGATGAGAGCTTAGTCCATGGCTTCGAATCAAGTGGAATACCAACTTTCCATAAGCACCTCAAGAGGAGTCTTCTCTCAGCTACAGGTATGTGAGAGGGACCCTGAGTTTTTGGCCTCAAGTGGAATGGACACCGAGATGCTCTGACTCGAAGTAAGGCCGGATATCCCTGCAGTGAATTGAATGCAGGCTCGTCTTGCATCTCCCAAGACGAAGGGATGTCTGAATCCCCTGTGGAGACCACAGAGAAAGACCTAGTTCTCTGCCTCATCGCGACCGGAGACCTCACATCCTTTGAAAACTCGAGAGGTCCGCGGAGATCAATGCTTCCAAAGGAGACGATGCCTGACTCCTCTTGAAAATGGATAGGAGTCCCAGGATCCCTGTGGCACGTGGAAAGGGACCCTGGGTCTCTCGCCTCACGTGGAGACGCGTCCCAATTGCCATGCCAAGACTCGTGGAGAATCCCGAAATGTCCCTCGCACCTAGGCAGGAGTCCTGAGGTCGCTGAACAAACACGTGTCTGGAAGGGCCCTCCCCGTCGTAACTCGAGAATATACACCAGGTTCCGGCCGCAATTATAGAAAAAACATGAGAATTCCACCTCGCTGCGAGATGAGGCTCGATTCCCCTGCACTGCGTGCAGAGCAACTCCGTGTTCCACATCAAACGTGAAAGGAGCCTTGATTTCCTTGATGGCACTCCAGAGAAAACCCAAGATCACTGTCTAGAGTCTAGAGGGATCCTGAGGTCACTGGAGCAACACGAAAGGGTTCCGTGGACCTCAAATCAACTCGAGATGAGAGCTTAGTCCCTGGCTTCGACTCAAGAGGAATACCAACTTTCCACAAGCACCTCAAGAGGAGGCTTCTCCCAGCTACAGGTATGAGAGAGGGACCCTGAGTTTGTGGCCTCAAGTGGAATGGACAGCGAGATGCTCTGACTCGAAGTAAGGCCGGATATCCCTGCAGTGAATTGAATGCAGGCTCGTCTTGCATCTCGCAAGACTAAGGGATGTCTGAATCCCCTGTGGAGACCACAGAGAAAGACCTAATTTTCCGCCTCATCGCTACCAGAGGCCTCACATCCTTTGAAAATTCGAGAAGTCCGCGGAGATCAATGCTTCCAAAGGAGACGATGCCTGACTCCTCTTGAAAATGGATAGGAGTCCCAGCATCCCTGTGGCACGTGGAAAGGGACCCTGGGTTTCCCGCCTCCCGTGGAGACGCATCCCCATTGCCATGCCAAGACTCGAGGAGAATCCCGAGGTGTCCCTCACACCTAGGCAGGATTCCTGACGTCGCTGAAAAAACTCGTGTCTGGAAGGGCCCTCCCCGTCGTAACTCGAGAATATACTCCAGGTTCCGGCCGCAACTCGAGAAAAACCATGAGACTTCCCCCTCGCCGCTGGATGAGGCCCGATTCCCCTGCACTGCGTGCAGAGCAATTCCATGTTCCACATCAAACGTGAAAGGAGCCTTGATTTCCTTGATGGCACTCCAGAGAAAACCCAAGATCACTGTCTCAAGTCTAGAGGGATCCTGAGGTCACTGGAGCAACACGAAAGGGCTCCGTGGACCCCAAATCAACTCGAGATGAGAGCTTAGTCCCTGGCTTCGACTCAAGAGGAATACCAACTTTCCACAAGCACCTCAAGAGGAGGCTTCTCCCAGCTACAGGTATGTGAGAGGGACCCTGAGTTTGTGGCCTCAAGTGGAATGGACACGGAGATGCTCTGACTCGAAGTAAGGCCGGATATCCCTGCAGTGAATTGAATGCAGGCTCGTCTTGCATCTCCCAAGACGAAGGGATTTCTGAATCCCCTGTGGAGACCACAGAGAAAGACCGAGTTCTCCGCCTCATCGCGACCGGAGGCCTGACATCCTTTGAAAACTCGAGAGGTCCGCGGAGATCAATGCTTCCAAAGGAGACGATGCCTGACTCCTCTTGAAAATGGATAGGAGTCCCAGGATCCCTGTGGCACATGGAAAGGGACCCTGGGTCTCCCGACTCACGTGGAGACGCGTCCCAATTGCCATGCCAAGACTCGAGGAGAATCCCGAGGTGTCCCTCGCACCTAGGCAGGAGTCCAGACGTCGCTGAACAAACACGTGTCTGGAAGGGCCCTCCCCATCGTAACTCGAGAATATACCCCAGGTTCGGGCCGCAACTCGAGAAAAGCAATGAGATTTCCCCCTCGCCGCGAGTTCAGGCCCGATTCCCTGCACTGCATGCAGAGCAATTCCGTGTTCCACATCAAACGTGAAAGGAGCCTTGATTTCCTTGATGGCACTCCAGAGAAAACCCAAGATCACTGTCTCAAGTCTAGAGGGATCCTGAGGTCACTGGAGCAACACGAAAGGGCTCCGTGGACCTCAAATCAACACGAGATGAGAGATAGTCCCTGGCTTCGACTCAAGAGGAATACCAACTTTCCACAAGCACCTCAAGACGAGGGTTCTCTCAGCTACAGGTATGTGAGAGCGCCCCTGAGTTTGTGGCCTCAAGTGGAATGGACACCGAGATGCTCTGACTCGAAGTAAGGCCGGATATCCCTGCAGTGAAGTGAATGCAGGCTCGTCTTGCATCTCCCAAGACGAAGGGATGTCTGAATCCCCTGTGGAGACCACAGAGAAAGACCTAATTCTCCGCCTCATCGCGAGCGGAGGCCTCACATCCTTTAAAAACTCGAGAGGTCCGCGGAGATCAATGGTTCCAAAGGAGACGATGCCTGACTCCTCTTGAAAATGGATAGGAGTCCCAGGATCCCTGTGGCACGTGGAAAGGGACCCTGGGTCTCCGGCCTCACGTGGATACGCGTCCCAATTGCCATGCCAAGACTCGAGGAGAATCCCGAGGTGTCCCTCGCACCTAGCCAGGAGTCCTGATGTCGCTGAACAAACACGTGTCTGGAGGCCCTCCCCTTCGTAACTCGAGAATATACCCCAGGTTCCGGCCGCAACTCGAGAAAAACCATGAGACTTCCCCCTCGCCGCGAGATGAGGCCCGATTCCCCTGCCCTGCGTGCAGAGCAATTCCGCTTTCCACATCAAACGTGAATGGAGCCTTGATTTCCTTGATGGCAGTCCAGAGAAAACCCAAGTTCACTGTCTCAAGTCTAGAGGGATCCTGAGGTCACTGGAGCAACAGGAAAGGGCTCCGTGGACCCCAAATCAACTCGAGATGAGAGCTTAGTCCCTGGCTTTGACTCAAGAGGAATACCAACTTTCCACAAGCACCTCAAGAGGAGGCTTCTCTCAGCTACAGGTATGTGAGAGGGACCCTGAGTTTGTGGCCTCAAGTGGAATGGACACCGAGATGCTCTGACTCGAAGTAAGGCCGGAAAACCCTGCAGTGAATTGAATGCAGGCTCGTCTTGCATCTCCCAAGACGAAGGGTTGTCTGAATCCCCTGTGGAGACCACAGAGAAAGACCTAGTCCTCCACCTCAACGCAACCGGAGGCCTCATATCCTTTGAAAACTCGAGAGGTCCGCGGAGATCAATACTTCCGAAAGAGACGATGCCTGACTCCTACTGAAAATGGATAGGAGTCCCAGGATCCATGTGGCACGTGGAAAGGGACCCTGGGTCTGCCGCCTCACGTGGAGACGCGTCCCAATTGCCATGCCAAGACTCGAGGAGAATCCCGAGGTGTCCCTCGCACCTAGGCAGGAATCCGGACGTCGCTGAACAAACACGTGTCTAGAAGGGCCCTCCCCGTCGTAACTCGAGAATATACCCCAGGTTCCGGCTGCAACTCGAGAGAAACCATGAGACTTCCCCCTCGCCGAGAGATGAGGCCCGATACCCTAGCACTGCGTGCAGAGCAATTCCGTGTTCCACAACAAACGTGAAAGGAGCCTTGATTTCCTTGATGGCACTCCAGAGAAAACCCAAGATCACTGTCTCAAGTCTAGAGGGATCCTGAGGTCACTGGAACAACACGAAAGGGCTCCGTGGACCCCAAATCAACTCGAGATGAGAGCATAGTCCCTGGCTTCGACTCAAGAGGAAAACCATCTTTCCACAAGCACCTCAACAGGAGGCTTCTCTCAGCAACAGGTATGTGAGACGGACCCTGAGTTTGTGGCCTCAAGTGGAATGGACACCGAGATGCTCTGACTCGAAGTAAGGCCGGATATCCCTGCAGTGAATTGAATGCAGGCTCGTCTTGCATCTCCCAAGACGAAGGGATGTCTGAATCCCCTGTGGAGACCACAGAGAAAGACCTAGTCCTCCGCCTCAACGCGACCGGAGGCCTCACATCCTTAGAAAACTCGAGAGGTCCGCGGAGATCAATGCTTCCAAAGGAGACGATGCCTGACTCCTCTTGAAAATGGATAGGAGTCCCAGGATCCCTGTGGCACCTGGAAAGGGACCCTGGGTCTGCCGCCTCACGTGGAGACGCGGTCCAATTGCCATGCCAAGACTCGAGGAGAATTCCGAGGTGTCCCTCGCACCTAGGCAGGAGTCCTGACGTCGCTGAACAAACACGTGTCTGGAAGGGCCCTCCCCGTCGTAGCTCGAGAATATACCCCAGGTTCCGGCCGCAACTCGAGAAAAACCATGAGACTTCCCCCTCGCCGCGAGCTGAGGGCCCATTCCCCTGCACTGCGTGCAGAGCAATTCCGTCTTCCACATCAAACGTGAAAGGAGCCTTGATTTCCTTGATGGCACTCCAGAGAAAACCCAAGATCACTGTCTCAAGTCTAGAGGGATCCTGAGGTCATTGGAACAACACGAAAGGGCTCCGTGGACCCCAAATCGACTCGAGATGAGAGCTTTGTCCCTGGCTTCGACTCAAGAGGAATACCAACTTTGCACAAGCACCTCAAGAGGAGGCTTCTCTCAGCTACAGGTGTGTGAGAGGGCCCCTTAGTTTGTTGCCTCAAGCAGAATGGACAATGAGATGCTCTGACTCGAAGTAAGGCCGGATATCCCTGCAGTGAAGTGAATGCAGGCTCGTCTTGCATCTCCCAAGAAGAACGGAT
The DNA here is from genome assembly GCF_033118175.1 of Dama dama. Lineage (NCBI taxonomy): Eukaryota > Metazoa > Chordata > Mammalia > Artiodactyla > Cervidae > Dama > Dama dama. Next base: position 3,029,445 of record NC_083697.1, on the reverse strand, counting down.
GTCTGAATCCCCTGTGGAGACCACAGAGAAAGACCTAGTCCTCCGCGTCATCGCGACCGGAGGCCTCACATCCTTTGAAAACTCAGGAGGTCTGCGGAGATCAATGCTTCCAAAGGAGACGATGCCTGACTCCTCTTTAAAATGGATAGAAGTCCCAGGATCACTGTGGCACGTGGAAAGGGACCCTGGGTCTCCCGCCTCACGTGGAGACGCATCCCAATTGCCATGCCAAGACTCGAGGAGAATCCCGAGGTGTCCCTCGCACCTAGGCTGGAGTCCTGACGTCGCTGAACAAACACGTGTATGGAAGGGCCCTCCCCGTCGTAACTTGAGAATATACCCTAGGTTCTGCACGCAACTCGAGAAAAACCATGAGACTTCCCCCTCGCCGTGAGATGAAGCCCGATTCCCCTGCACTGCGTGCAGAGCAACTCCGTGTTCCACTTCAAACGTGAAAGGAGCCTTGATTTCCTTGATGGCCCTCCAGAGAAAACCCAAGATCACTGTCTCAAGTCTAGACGGATCCTGAGGTCACTGTAACAACACGAAAGGGCTCTGTGGACCGCAAATCAACTCGAGATGAGAGCTTAGTCCCTGGCTTCGACTCGAGAAGAATACCAACTTTCCACAAGCACCTCAAGAGGAGGCTTCTCTCAGCTACAGGTATGTGAGAGGGACCCTGAGTTTGTGGCCTCAAGTGGAATGTCAACCGAGATGCTCTGACTCGAAGTAAGGCCAGATATCCCTGCAGTGAATTGAATGCAGGCTCGTCTTGCATCTCCCAAGACGAAGGGATGTCTGAATCCCCTGTGGAGACCACAGAGAAAGACCTAGTCCTCCGCCTCATCGCGACCGGAAGCCTCACATCCTTTCAAAACTCGAGAGGTCCACGGAGATCAATGCTTCCAAAGGAGACGATGCCTGACTCCACTTGAAAATGGATAGGAGTCCCAGGATCCCTGTGGCACGTGGAAAGGGACCCTGGGTCTCCCGCATCACGTGGAGACGCGTCCCAATTGCCATGCCAAGACTCGAGGAGAATCCCGAGGTGTCCCTCGCACCTAGGCAGGAGTCCTGACGGCGCTGAACAAACACGTGTCTGGAAGGGCCCTCCCCGTCGTAACTCGAGAATATACCCCAGGTTCCGGCCGCAACTCGAGAAAAACCATGAGACTTCCCCCTCGCCGTGAGATGAGGCCCCATTCCCCTGCACTGCAGGCAGAGCAATTCCGTGTTCCACATCAAACCTGAAAGGATCCTTGATTTCCTTTATGGCACTCCAGAGAAAACCCAAGATCACTGTCTCAAGTCTAGAGGGATCCTGAGGTCACTGGAGCAACACAAAAGGGCTCCGTGGACCCCAAATCAACTCGAGATGAGAGCTTAGTCCCTGGCTTCGACTCAAGAGGAATTCCAACTTTCCACAAGCACCTCAAGAGGAGGCTTCTCTCAGCTACAGGTATGTGAGATGGACCCTGAGTTTGTGGCCTCAAGTGGAATGGACACCGAGACGCTCTGACTCGAAGTAAGGCCGGATATCCCTGCAGTGAATTGAATCCAGCCTCGTCTTGTATCTCCCGAGACGAAGGGATGTCTGAATCCCCTGTGGAGACCACAGAGAAAGACCTAGTTCTCCGCCTCATCGCGAGCGGAGTCCTCACATCCTTTCAAAAGTCGAGAGGTCCGCGGAGATCAACGCTTCCAAAGGAGACGATGCCTGACTCTTCTTGAAAATGGATAGGAGGCCCAGGATCCCTGTGGCACGTGGAAAGGGTCCCTGGGTCTCCCGCCTCACGTGGAGAAGCGTCCCAATTGCCATGCCAAGACTCGAGGAGAATCCCGAGGTGTCCCTCGCACCTAGGCAGGAGTCCTGACGTCGCTGAACAAACACGTGTCTGGAAGGGCCCTCCCCGTCGTAACTCGAGAATATACCCCAGGTTCCGGCCGCAACTCGAGAAAAACCATGAGACTTCCCCCTCGCCGCGACATGAGGCGCGATTCTCCTGCACTGCTTGCAGAGCAATTCCGTGTTCCACATCAAACGTGAAAGGAGCCTTGATTTCCTTGATGGCACTCCAGAGAAAACCAAGATCACTGTCTCAAGTTTAGAGGGATCCTGACGTCACTGTAGAAACACGAAAGGGCTCTGTGGACCCCAAATCAACTCGAGATGAGAGCTTAGTCCCTGGCGTCGACTCAAGAGGAATACCAACTTCTCACAAGCACCTCAAGAGGAGGCTTCTCTCACCTACAGGTATGTGAGAGGGACCCTGAGTTTGTGGCCTCAAGTGGAATGGACACCGAGATGCTCTGACTCGAAGTAAGGCCGGATATCCATGCAGTGAATTGAATGCAGGCTCGTCTTGCATCTCCCAAGATGAAGGGATGTCTGAATCCCCTGTGGAGACCACAGAGAAAGACCTAGTTCTCCGCCTCATTGCGACCGGAGGCCTCACATCCGTTCAAAACTGGAGAGGTCCGCGGAGATCAATGCTTCCAAAGGAGACGATGCCTGACTCCTCTTGAAAATGGATAGAAGTCCCAGGATCCCTGTGGCACATGGAGAGGGACCCTGGGTCTCACGCCTCAGGTGGAGAAGCGTCCCAATTGCCATGCCAAGACTCGCGGAGAATCCAGAGTTTTCCCTCGCACCTAGGCAAGAGTCCTGACGTCGCTGAACAAACACGTGTCTGGAAGGGCCCTCCATGTAGTAACTAGAGAATATACCCCAGGTTCCGGCCGCAACACGAGAAAAACCATGAGACTTCCCCCTCGCCGCGATATGAGGTCCGATGCCCCTGCACTGCGTGCAGAGCAATTCCGTGTTCCACATCAAACGTGAAAGGAGCCTTGATTTCCTTGATGGCACTCCAGATAAAACCCAAGATCACTGTCTCAACTCTAGAGGGATCCTGAGGTCACTGGAGCAACAGGAAAGGGCTCCGTGGACCCCAATTCAACTCGAGATGAGAGCTTAGTCCCTGGCTTCGACTCAAGAGGAATACCAACTTTCCACAAGCACCTCAAGAGGAGGCTTCTCTCAGCTACAGGTATGTGAGATGGACCCTGAGTTTGTGGCCTCAAGGGGAATGGACACCGTGATGCTCTGACTCGAAGTTCGGCCGGATATCCCTGCAGTGAATTGAATGCAGGCTCGTCTTGCATCTCCCAAGACGAAGGGATGTCTGAATCCCCAGTGGAGACCACAGAAAAAGACCTAGTCCACCGCCTCAACGCAACCGGAGGCCTCATATCCTTTGAAAATTCGAGAGGTTCACGGAGATAAATACTTCCGATGGAGACGATGCCTGACTCCTCTTGAAAATGGATAGGAGTCCCAGGATCCCTGTGGCACGTGGAAAGGGACACTGGGTCTCCCGCCTCACGTGGAGACGCGTCCCTATTGCCATGCAAAGACTCGAGGAGAATCCCGAGGTGTCCCTCGCACCTAGGCAGGAGTCCTGACATCGCTGATCAAACACGTGTCTGGAAGGGCCCTCCCCGTCGTAACTCGAGAATATACCCCATGTTCCGGCCGCAACTTGAGAAAAATCATGAGACATCCCCCTTGCCGCAAGATGAGGACAATTCCCCTGAACTGCGTGCAGAGCAATTCCGTGTTCCACCTCAAACTTGAAAGGAGCCTTGATTTCCTTGATGGCACTCCAGAGAAAACCCAAGATCACTATCTCAAGTCTAGAGGGATCCTGAGGTCACTGGAGCAACACGAAAGGGCTCCGTGGACCCCAAATCAACTCGAGATGAGAGCTTAGTCCCTAGCTTCGACTCAAGAGGAATACCAACTTTCCACAAGCACCTCAAGAGGAGGCTTCTCTCAGCTACAGGTATGTGAGATGGACCCTGAGTTTGTGGCCTCGGGTGGAATGGACACCGAGATGCTTTGACTCGAAGTAAGGCCGGATATCCCTGCAGTGAATTGAATGCAGGCTCGTCTTGTATCTCCCAAGATGAAGGGATGTCTGAATCCCCTGTGGAGACCACAGAGAAAGACCTAGTTCTCAGCCTCAACGCGACCGGAGGCCTCACATCCTTTGAAAACTCGAGAGGTCCGCGGAGATCAATGCTTCCAAAGGAGACGATGCCTCACTCCTCTTGAAAATGGATAGGAGTCCCAGGTTCCCTGTGGCACGTCGAAAGGGACCGTGGGTCTCCCGCCTCACGTGGAGACGCGTCCCAATTGCCATGCCAAGACTCGAGGAGAATCCCGAGGTGTCCCTCGCACCTAGGCAGGAGTCCTGACGGCGCTGAACAAACACGTGTCTGGAAGGGCCCTCCCCGTCGTAACTCGAGAATATACCCCAGGTTCCAGCCGCAACTCGAGAAAAACCATGAGACTTCCCCCTCGCCGTGAGATGAGGCCCGATTCCCCTGCACTGCGTGCAGAGCAATTCCGTGTTCCACATCAAACGTGAAAGGAGCCTTGATTTCCTTGATGGCACTCCAGAGAAAACCCAAGATCACTGTCTCAAGTCTAGAGGGATCCTGAGGTCACTGTAGAAACACGAAAGGGCTCCGTGGACCCCAAATCAACTCGAGATGAGAGCTTAGTCCCTGGCTTCGACTCAAGAGGAATACCAACTTTTCACAAGCACCTCAAGAGGAGTCTTCTCTCAGCTACAGGTATGTGAGAGAGACCCTGAGTTTGTGGCCTCAAGTGGAATGGACACCGAGATGCTCTGACTCGAAGTAAGCCCGGATATCCCTGCAGTGAATTGAATGCAGGCTCGTCTTGCATCTCCCAAGACGAAGGGATGTCTGAATCCCCAGTGGAGACCACAGAAAAAGACCTAGTCCACCGCCTCAATGCAACCGGAGGCCTCATATCCTTTGAAAACTCGAGAGGTCCACGGAGATCAATACTTCCGATGGAGACGATGCCTGAGTCCTCTTGAAAATGGATAGGAGTCCCAGGATCCCTGTGGCACTTGGAAAGGGACCTTCGGTCTCCCGCCTCACGTGGAGACGCGTCCCTATTGTCATGCAAAGACTCGAGGAGAATCCCGAGGTGTCCCTCGTACCTAGGCAGGAGTCCTGACGTCGCTGAACAAACACGTGTCTGGAAGGGCCCTCCCCGTCGTAACTCGAGATTATAACCCAGGTTCCGGCCGCAACTTGAGAAAAATCATGAGACATCCCCCTTGCCGCAAGATGAGGCCCATTCCCCTGCACTGCGTGCAGAGCAATTCTGTCTTTCCAATCAAACGTGAAAGGAGCCTTGATTTCCTTGATGGCACTCTAGAGAAAACCCAAGATCACTGTCTCAAGTCTAGAGGGATCCTGAGGTCCCTGGAGCAACACGAAAGGGCTCCGTTGACCACAAATCAACTCGAGATGAGAGCTTAGTTCCTGGCTTCGACTCAAGAGGAATACCAACTTTCCACAAGCACCTCAAGAGGAGGCTTCTCTCAGCTACAGGTATGTGAGAGGGACCCTGATTTTGTGACCTCAAGTGGAATGGACACCGAGATGCTGTGACTCGAAGTAAGGCCGGATATCCCTGCAGTGAATTGAATGCAGGCTCGTCTTTAATCTCCCAAGATGAAGGGATGTCTGAATCCCCTGTGGAGACCACAGAGAAAGACCTAGTTCTCCGCCTCAACGCGACCGGAGTCCTCACATTCTTTGAAAACTCGAGAGGTCCGCGGAGATCAATGCTTCCAAAGGAGACGATGCCTGACTCCTCTTGAAAATGGATAGGAGTCCCAGGATCCCTGTGGCACGTGGAAAGGGACCCTGGGTCTCCCGCCTCACATGGAGACGCGTCCCAATTGCCATGCCAAGACTCGAGGAGAATCCCGAGGTGTCCCTCGCAACTAGGCAGGAGTCCTGACGGCGCTGAACAAACACGTGTCTGGAAGGGCCCTCCCCGTCGTAACTCGAGAATATACCCCAGGTTCCGGTCGCAACTCGAGAAAAACCATGAGACTTCCCCCTCGCCGTGAGATGAGGCCCGATTCCCCTGCACTGCGTGCAGAGCAATTCCGTGTTCCACATCAAACGTGAAAGGATCCTTGATTTCCTAGATGGCACTCCAGAGAAAACCCAAGATCACTGTCTCAAGTCTAGAGGGATCCTGAGGTCACTGGAGCAACACGAAAGGGCTCCGTGGACCCCAAATCAACTCGAGATGAGAGCTTAGTCCCTGGCTTCGACTCAAGAGGAATACCAACTTTCCACAAGCACCTCAAGAGGAGGCTTCTCTCAGCTACAGGAATGTGAGATGGACCCTGAGTTTGTGGCCTCAAGTGGAATGGACACCGTGATGCTCTGACTCGATGTAAGGCCAGATATCCCTGCAGTGAATTGAATGCAGGCTCGTCTTGCATCTCACAAGACGAAGGGATGTCTGAATCCCCTGTGGAGACCACAGAGAAAGACCTAATTCTCCGCCTCATCGCGAGGGGAGGCCTCACATCCTTTGAAAAGTCGAGAGGTCCGCGGAGATCAATGCTTCCAAAGAGACGATGCCTTACTCCTCTTGAAAATGGATAGGAGTCCCAGGATCCCTGTGGCACGTGGAAAGGGACCCTGGGTCTCCCGCCTCACGTGGAGACGCGTCCCAATTGCCATGCCAAGACTCGAGGAGAATCCCTAGGTGTCCCTCGCAACTAGGCAGGGGTCCTGACGTCGCTGAACAAACACGTGTCTGGAAGGGCCCTCCCCGTCGTAACTCGAGAATATACCCCAGGTTTCGGCCGGAACTCGAGAAAAACAATGAGACTTCCCCCTCGCCATGACATGAGGCCCGATTCCCCTGCACTGCATGCAGAGGAATTCCGTGTTCCACATCAAACGTGAAAGGAGGCTTGATTTCCTTGATGGCACTCCAGAGAAAACCCAAGATCACTGTCTCAAGTCTAGAGGGATCCTCAGGTCACTGGAGCAACACGAAAGGGCTCCGTGGACCCCAAATCAACTCGAGATGAGAGCTTAGTCCCTGGCTTTGACTCAAGAGGAATACCAACTTTCCACAAGCACCTCAAGAGGAGGCTTCTCTCAGCTACATGTATGTGAGAGGGACCCTGAGTTTTTGACCTCAAGTGGAATGGACACCGAGATGCTCTGACTCGAAGTAAGGCCGGATATCCCTGCAGTGAATTGAATGCAGGCTCGTCTTGCATCTCCCAAGATGAAGGGATGTCTGAATCCCCTGTGGAGACCACAGAGAAAGACCTAGTTCTCCGCCTCATTGCGACCGGAGGCCTCACATCCGTTCAAAACTGGAGAGGTCCGCGGAGATCAATGCTTCCAAAGGAGACGATGCCTGACTCCTCTTGAAAATGGATAGAAGTCCCAGGATCCCTGTGGCACATGGAGAGGGACCCTGGGTCTCACGCCTCAGGTGGAGAAGCGTCCCAATTGCCATGCCAAGACTCGCGGAGAATCCAGAGTTTTCCCTCGCACCTAGGCAAGAGTCCTGACGTCGCTGAACAAACACGTGTCTGGAAGGGCCCTCCATGTAGTAACTAGAGAATATACCCCAGGTTCCGGCCGCAACACGAGAAAAACCATGAGACTTCCCCCTCGCCGCGATATGAGGTCCGATGCCCCTGCACTGCGTGCAGAGCAATTCCGTGTTCCACATCAAACGTGAAAGGAGCCTTGATTTCCTTGATGGCACTCCAGATAAAACCCAAGATCACTGTCTCAACTCTAGAGGGATCCTGAGGTCACTGGAGCAACAGGAAAGGGCTCCGTGGACCCCAATTCAACTCGAGATGAGAGCTTAGTCCCTGGCTTCGACTCAAGAGGAATACCAACTTTCCACAAGCACCTCAAGAGGAGGCTTCTCTCAGCTACAGGTATGTGAGATGGACCCTGAGTTTGTGGCCTCAAGGGGAATGGACACCGTGATGCTCTGACTCGAAGTTCGGCCGGATATCCCTGCAGTGAATTGAATGCAGGCTCGTCTTGCATCTCCCAAGACGAAGGGATGTCTGAATCCCCAGTGGAGACCACAGAAAAAGACCTAGTCCACCGCCTCAACGCAACCGGAGGCCTCATATCCTTTGAAAATTCGAGAGGTTCACGGAGATAAATACTTCCGATGGAGACGATGCCTGACTCCTCTTGAAAATGGATAGGAGTCCCAGGATCCCTGTGGCACGTGGAAAGGGACACTGGGTCTCCCGCCTCACGTGGAGACGCGTCCCTATTGCCATGCAAAGACTCGAGGAGAATCCCGAGGTGTCCCTCGCACCTAGGCAGGAGTCCTGACATCGCTGAACAAACACGTGTCTGGAAGGGCCCTCCCCGTCGTAACTCGAGAATATACCCCAGGTTCCGGCCGCATCTTGAGAAAAATCATGAGACATCCCCCTTGCCGCAAGATGAGGACAATTCCCCTGCACTGCGTGCAGAGCAATTCCGTGTTCCACCTCAAACTTGAAAGGAGCCTTGATTTCCTTGATGGCACTCCAGAGAAAACCCAAGATCACTATCTCAAGTCTAGAGGGATCCTGAGGTCACTGGAGCAACACGAAAGGGCTCCGTGGACCCCAAATCAACTCGAGATGAGAGCTTAGTCCCTAGCTTCGACTCAAGAGGAATACCAACTTTCCACAAGCACCTCAAGAGGAGGCTTCTCTCAGCTACAGGTATGTGAGATGGACCCTGAGTTTGTGGCCTCAAGTGGAATGGACACCGAGATGCTTTGACTCGAAGTAAGGCCGGATATCCCTGCAGTGAATTGAATGCAGGCTCGTCTTGTATCTCCCAAGATGAAGGGATGTCTGAATCCCCTGTGGAGACCACAGAGAAAGACCTAGTTCTCAGCCTCAACGCGACCGGAGGCCTCACATCCTTTGAAAACTCGAGAGGTCCGCGGAGATCAATGCTTCCAAAGGAGACGATGCCTCACTCCTCTTGAAAATGGATAGGAGTCCCAGGTTCCCTGTGGCACGTCGAAAGGGACCCTGGGTCTCCCGCCTCACGTGGAGACGCGTCCCAATTGCCATGCCAAGACTCGAGGAGAATCCCGAGGTGTCCCTCGCACCTAGGCAGGAGTCCTGACGGCGCTGAACAAACACGTGTCTGGAAGGGCCCTCCCCGTCGTAACTCGAGAATATACCCCAGGTTCCAGCCGCAACTCGAGAAAAACCATGAGTCTTCCCCCTCGCCGTGAGATGAGGCCCGATTCCCCTGCACTGCGTGCAGAGCAATTCCGTGTTCCACATCAAACGTGAAAGGAGGCTTGATTTCCTTGATGGCACTCCAGAGAAAACCCAAGATCACTGTCTCAAGTCTAGAGGGATCCTGAGGTCACTGTAGAAACACGAAAGGGCTCCGTGGACCCCAAATCAACTCGAGATGAGAGCTTAGTCCCTGGCTTCGACTCAAGAGGAATACCAACTTTTCACAAGCACCTCAAGAGGAGTCTTCTCTCAGCTACAGGTATGTGAGAGAGACCCTGAGTTTGTGGCCTCAAGTGGAATGGACACCGAGATGCTCTGACTCGAAGTAAGCCCGGATATCCCTGCAGTGAATTGAATGCAGGCTCGTCTTGCATCTCCCAAGACGAAGGGATGTCTGAATCCCCAGTGGAGACCACAGAAAAAGACCTAGTCCACCGCCTCAATGCAACCGGAGGCCTCATATCCTTTGAAAACTCGAGAGGTCCACGGAGATCAATACTTCCGATGGAGACGATGCCTGAGTCCTCTTGAAAATGGATAGGAGTCCCAGGATCCCTGTGGCACTTGGAAAGGGACCGTCGGTCTCCCGCCTCACGTGGAGACGCGTCCCTATTGTCATGCAAAGACTCGAGGAGAATCCCGAGGTGTCCCTCGTACCTAGGCAGGAGTCCTGACGTCGCTGAACAAACACGTGTCTGGAAGGGCCCTCCCCGTCGTAACTCGAGATTATAACCCAGGTTCCGGCCGCAACTTGAGAAAAACCATGAGACATCCCCCTTGCCGCAAGATGAGGCCCATTCCCCTGCACTGCGTGCAGAGCAATTCTGTCTTTCCAATCAAACGTGAAAGGAGCCTTGATTTCCTTGATGGCACTCTAGAGAAAACCCAAGATCACTGTCTCAAGTCTAGAGGGATCCTGAGGTCCCTGGAGCAACACGAAAGGGCTCCGTGGACCACAAATCAACTCGAGATGAGAGCTTAGTTCCTGGCTTCGACTCAAGAGGAATACCAACTTTCCACAAGCACCTCAAGAGGAGGCTTCTCTCAGCTACAGGTATGTGAGAGGGACCCTGATTTTGTGACCTCAAGTGGAATGGACACCGAGATGCTGTGACTCGAAGTAAGGCCGGATATCCCTGCAGTGAATTGAATGCAGGCTCGTCTTTAATCTCCCAAGATGAAGGGATGTCTGAATCCCCTGTGGAGACCACAGAGAAAGACCTAGTTCTCCGCCTCAACGCGACCGGAGTCCTCACATCCTTTGAAAACTCGAGAGGTCCGCGGAGATCAATGCTTCCAAAGGAGACGATGCCTGACTCCTCTTGAAATTGGATAGGAGTCCCAGGATCCCTTTGGCACGTGGAAAGGGACCCTGGGTCTCCCGCCTCACATGGAGACGCGTCCCAATTGCCATGCCAAGACTCGAGGAGAATCCCGAGGTGTCCCTCGCACCTAGGCAGGAGTCCTGACGGCGCTGAACAAACACGTGTCTGGAAGGGCCCTCCCCGTCGTAACTCGAGAATATACCCCAGGTTCCGGCCGCAACTCGAGAAAAACCATGAGACTTCCCCCTCGCCGTGAGATGAGGCCCGATTCCCCTGCACTGCGTGCAGAGCAATTCCGTGTTCCACATCAAACGTGAAAGGATCCTTGATTTCCTAGATGGCACTCCAGAGAAAACCCAAGATCACTGTCTCAAGTCTAGAGGGATCCTGAGGTCACTGGAGCAACACGAAAGGGCTCCGTGGACCCCAAATCAACTCGAGATGAGAGCTTAGTCCCTGGCTTCGACTCAAGAGGAATACCAACTTTCCACAAGCACCTCAAGAGGAGGCTTCTCTCAGCTACAGGAATGTGAGATGGACCCTGAGTTTGTGGCCTCAAGTGGAATGGACACCGTGATGCTCTGACTCGATGTAAGGCCAGATATCCCTGCAGTGAATTGAATGCAGGCTCGTCTTGCATCTCACAAGACGAAGGGATGTCTGAATCCCCTGTGGAGACCACAGAGAAAGACCTAATTCTCCGCCTCATCGCGAGGGGAGGCCTCACATCCTTTGAAAAGTCGAGAGGTCCGCGGAGATCAATGCTTCCAAAGAGACGATGCCTTACTCCTCTTGAAAATGGATAGGAGTCCCAGGATCCCTGTGGCACGTGGAAAGGGACCCTGGGTCTCCCGCCTCACGTGGAGACGCGTCCCAATTGCCATGCCAAGACTCGAGGAGAATCCCTAGGTGTCCCTCGCAACTAGGCAGGGGTCCTGACGTCGCTGAACAAACACGTGTCTGGAAGGGCCCTCCCCGTCGTAACTCGAGAATATACCCCAGGTTTCGGCCGGAACTCGAGAAAAACAATGAGACTTCCCCCTCGCCATGACATGAGGCCCGATTCCCCTGCACTGCATGCAGAGGAATTCCGTGTTCCACATCAAACGTGAAAGGAGGCTTGATTTCCTTGATGGCACTCCAGAGAAAACCCAAGATCACTGTCTCAAGTCTAGAGGGATCCTGAGGTCACTGGAGCAACACGAAAGGGCTCCGTGGACCCCAAATCAACTCGAGATGAGAGCTTAGTCCCTGGCTTTGACTCAAGAGGAATACCAACTTTTCACAAGCACCTCAAGAGGAGGCTTCTCTCAGCTACAGGTATGTGAGAGGGACCCTGAGTTTGTGGCCACAAGTGGAATGGACACCGAGATGCTCTGACTCGAAGTAAGCCCGGATATCCCTGCAGTGAATTGAATGCAGGCTCGTCTTGCATCTCCCAAGACGAAGGGATGTCTGAATCCCCAGTGGAGACCACAGAAAAAGACCTAGTCCACCGCCTCAATGCAACCGGAGGCCTCATATCCTTTGAAAACTCGAGAGGTCCACGGAGATCAATACTTCCGATGGAGACGATGCCTGAGTCCTCTTGAAAATGGATAGGAGTCCCAGGATCCCTGTGGCACGTGGAAAGGGACCGTGGGTCTCCCGCCTCACGTGCAGACGCGTCCCTATTGCCATGCAAAGACTCGAGGAGATTCCCGAGGTGTCCCTCGCACCTAAGCAGGAGTCCTGACGTCGCTGAACAAACACGTGTCTGGAAGGGCCCTCCCCGTCGTAACTCGAGAATATACCCCAGGTTCCGGCCGCAACTTGAGAAAAACCATGAGACATCCCCCTTGCCGGAAGATGAGGCCCATTCCCCTGTACTGCGTGCAGAGCAATTCCGTGTTCCACATCAAACTTGAAAGGAGCCTTGATTTCCTTGACGGCACTCCAGAGAAAACCCAAGATCACTGTCTCAAGTCTAGAGGGATCCTGAGGTCACTGGTGCAACAAGAAAGGGCTCCGTGGACCCCAAATCAACTCGAGATGAGAGCTTAGTCCCTGGCTTCGACTCAAGAGGAATACCAACTTTCCAAAAGCACCTCAAGAGGTGGCTTCTCTCAGCCACAGGTGTTGAAAAGGACCCTGAGTTTGTGGCCTCAAGTGGAATGGACACCGAGATGCTCTGACTCGAAGTAAGGCCGGATATCCCTGCAGTGAATTGAATGCAGGCTCGTGTTGCATCTCCCAAGACGAAGGGATGTCTGAATCCCCTGTGGAGACCACAGAGAAAGACCTAGTTCTCCGCCTCCTCGCGACCAGAGGCCTCACAACCTTTGAAAACTCGAGAGGTCCGCGGAGATCAATGCTTCCAAAGCAGACGATGCCTGACTCCTCTTGAAAATGGATAGGAGTCCCAGGATCCCTGTGGCACGTGGAAAGGGACCCTGGGTCTCCCGCCTCACGTGGAGACGCGTCCCAATTGCCATGCCAAGACTCGAGGAGAATCCCAAGGTGTCCCTCGCACCTAGGCAGGAGTCCTGACGTCGCTGAACAAACACGTGTCTGGAAGGGCCCTCCCCGTCGTAACTCGAGAATATACCCCAGGTTCCGGCCGCGACTCGAGAAAAACCATGAGACTTCCCCCTCACCGCGAGATGAGGCCCGATTCCCCTGCACTGCGTGCAGAGCAATTCCGTGTTCCACATCAAACGTGAAAGGAGCCTTGATTTCCTTGATGGCACTCCAGAGAAAACCCAAGATCACTGTCTCAAGTCTAGAGGGATCCTGAGGTCACCGGAGCAACACGAAAGGGCTCCGTGGACCCCAAATCAACTCGAGATGAGAGATTAGTCCCTGGCTTCAACTCAAGAGGAATACAAACTTTCCACAAGCCCCTCAAGAGGAGGCTTCTCTCAGCTACAGGTATGTGAGAGGGACCTTGAGTTTGTGGCATCAAGTGGAATGGACACCGAGATGCTCTGACTCAAAATAATGCCGGATATCCCTGCAGTGAATTGAAAGCAGGCTCGTCTTGCATCTCCCAAGACGAAGTGATGTCTGAATCCCCTGTGCAGAACACAGAGAAAGACCTAGTCCTCCGCCTCAACGCGACCGGAGGCCTCACATCCTTTGAAAACTCGAGAGGTCTGCAAAGATCAATGCTTCCAAAGGAAACGATGCCTACTACTCTTGAAAATGGATAGGAGTCCCAGGATCACTGTGGCACGTGGAAAGGGACCCTGGGTCTCCCGCCTCACGTGGAGACGCGTCCCAATTGCCATGCCAAGACTCGAGGAGAATCCCGAGGTGTCCCTCGCACCTAGGCAGGGTCCTGACGTCGCTGAACAATCACGTGTCTGGAAGGGCCCTCCCCTTCGTAACTCGAAAATATACCCAAGGTTCTGGCTGCAACTCGAGAAAAACCATGAGATTTCCCCCTCGCCGCGAGTTGAAGCCCGATTCCCCTGCACTGCATGCAGAGCAATTCCGTGTTCCACATCAAACGTGAAAGGAGCCTTGATTTCCTTGATGGCACTCCAGAGAAAACCCAAGATCACTGTCTGAAGTCTAGAGGGATCCTGAGGTCACTGGAGCAACACGAAAGGGCTCCGTGGACCCCAAATCAACTCGAGATGAGAGCTTAGTCCCTGGATTAAACTCAAGAGGAATACCAACTTTCCACAAGCACCTCAAGAGGAGGCTTCTCTCAGCTACAGGTATGTGAGAGGAACCCTGAGTTTGTGGCCTCAAGTGGAATGGACACCGAGATGCTCTGACTCGAAGTAAGGCCGGATATCCCTGCAGTGAATTGAATGCAGGCTCGTCTTGCATCTCCCAAGACGAAGGGATGTCTGAATCCCCTGTGGAGACCACAGAGAAAGACCTAGCCCTCCGCCTCATCGTGACCGGACGCCTCACATCTTTTGAAAACTCGAGAGGTCTGCAGAGATCAATGCTTCCAAAGGAGACGATGCCTGACTCCTCTTGAAAATGGATAGGAGTCCCAGGATCACTGTGGCACGTGGAAAGGGACCCTGGGTCTCCCGCCTCACGTGGAGGCGCGTCCCAATTGCCATGCCAAGACTCGAGGAGAATCCCGAGGTGTCCCTCGCACCTAGGCAGGGTCCTGACGTCGCTGAACAAACACGTGTCTGGAAGGGCCCTCCCCGTCGTAACTCGAGAATATACCCAAGGTTCCGGCCGCAACTCGAGAAAAACCATGAAATTTCCCCCTCGCCGCGAGTTGAGGCCCGATTCCCCTGCACTGCATGCAGAGCAATTCCGTGTTCCACATCAAACGTGAAAGGAGCCTTGATTTCCTTGATGGCACTCCAGAGAAAACCCAAGATCACTGTCTCAAGTCTAGAGGGATCCTGAGGTCACTGGAGCAACACGAAAGGGCTCCGTATAACCCAAATCAAATCGAGATGAGAGCTTAGTCCCTGGCTTCGACTCAAGAGGAATACCAACTTTCCACAAGCACCTCACGAGGAGGCTTCTCTCAGCTACAGGTATGTGAGAGGGACCCTGAGTTTGTGGCCTCAAGTGGAATGGACACCGAGATGCTCTGACTCGAAGTAAGGCCGGATATCCCTGCAGCGAATTGAATGCAGGCTCGTCTTGCATCTCCCAAGACGAAGGGATGTCTGAATCCGCTGTGGAGACGACAGAGAAAGACCTAGTCCTCTGCCTCATCGCGACCGGAGGCCTCACATCCTTTGAAAATTCGAGAGGTATGCGGAGATCAATGCTTCCAAAGGAGACGATGCTTGACTCCTGTTGAAAATGGATAGGAGTCCCAGGATCCCTGTGGCACGTGGAAAGGGACACTGGGTCTCCCGCCTCACGTGGAGACGCGTCCCAATTGCCATGCCAAGACTCGAGGAGAATCCCGAGGTGTCCCTCGCACCTAGGCAGGAGTCCTGACGTCGCTGAACAAACACGTGTCTGGAAGGGCCCTCCCCGTTGTAATTCGAGAATATACCCCAGGTTTCAGCCGCAACTCGAGAAAAACCATGAGACTTCCCCCTCGCCACGAGATGAGGCCCGATTCCCCTGCACTGCGTGCAGACCAATTCCGTGTTCCACATCAAACGTGAAAGGAGCCTTGATTTCCTTGATGGCACTCTAGAGAAAACACAAGATCACTGTCTGAAGTCTAGAGGGATTCTGAGGTCACTGGAGCAACACGAAAGGGCTCCGTATAACCCAAATCAACTCGAGATGAGAGCTTAGTCCCTGGCTTCGACTCAAGAGGAATACCAACTTTCCACAAGCACCTCAAGAGGAGGCTTCTCTCAGCTACAGGTATGTGAGAGGGACCCTGAGTTTGTGGCCTCAAGTGCAATGGACACCGAGATGCTCTGACTCGAAGTAAGGTCGGATATCCCTGCAGTGAATTGAATGCAGGCTCGTCTTGCATCTCCCAAGACGAAGGGATGTCTGAATCCCCTGTGGAGACCACAGAGAAAGACCTAGTCCTCCGCCTCATCGTGACCGGAGGTCTCACATCCTTTGAAAACTCGAGAGGTCTCCAGAGATCAATGCTTCCAAAGGAGACGATGCCTGACTCCTCTTGAAAATGGATAGGAGTCCCAGGATCCCTGTGGCACGTGGAAAGGGACACTGGGTCTCCCGCCTCACGTGGAGACGCGTCCCAATTGCCATGCCAAGACTCGAGGAGAATCCCGAGGTGTCCCTCGCACCTAGGCAGGACTCCTCACGTCGCTGAACAAACACGTGTCTGGAAGGGCCCTCCCAGTCGTAACTCGAGAATATACCCCAGGTTCCGGCCGCAACTCGAGAAAAACCATGAGACTTCCCCCTCGCTGCGAGATGAGGCCCGATTCCCCTGCACAGCGTGCAGACCAATTCCGTGTTCCACATCAAACGTGAAAGGAGCCTTGATTTCCTTGATGGCACTCCAGAGAAAACCCAAGATCACTGTCTCAAGTCTAGAGGGATCCTGAGGTCACTGGAGCAACAGGAAAGGGCTCCGTGGACCCCAAATCAACTCGAGATGAGAGCTTAGTCCCTGGCTTCGACTCAAGAGGAATACCAACTTTCCCCAAGCACCTCAAGAGGAGGCTTCTCTCAGCTACAGGTATGTGAGAGGGACCCGGAGATTGTGGCCTCAAGTGGAATGGACACCGAGATGCTCTGACTCGAAGTAAGGCCGGATATCCCTGTAGTGAATTGAATGCAGGGTCGTCTTGCATCTCCCAAGACGAAGGGATGTCTGAATCCCCTGTGGAGACCACAGAGAAAGACCTAATTTTCCGCCTCATCGCGACCGGTGGCCTCACATCCTTTGAAAATTCGAGAGGTCCACGGAGATCAATGCTTCCAAAGGAGACGATGCCTGACTCCTCTTGAAAATGGATAGGAGTCCCAGGATCACTGTGGCACGTGGAAAGGGACCCTGGGTCTCCCGCCTCACGTGGAGACGCGTCCCAATTGCCATGCCAAGACTCGAGGAGAATCCCGAGGTGTCCCTCGCACCTAGGCAGGAGTCCTGACGTCGCTGAACAAACAGGTGTCTGGAAGGGCCCTCCCCATCGTAACTCGAGAATATACCCAAGGTTCCGGCCGCAACTCGAGAAAAACCATGAGATATCCCCCTCGCCGCGAGTTGAGGCCCGATTCCCCTGCACTGCGTGCAGTGCAATTCTGTGTTCCACTTCAAACGTGAAAGGAGCCTTGATTTCCTTGATGGCACTCCAGAGAAAACCCAAGATCACTGTCTCAAGTCTAGAGGGATCCTGAGGTCACTGGAGCAACACGAAAGGGCTCCGTGGACCCCAAATCAACTCGAGATGAGAGCTTATTCCCTGGCTTAGACTCAAGAGGAATACCACTTTCCACAAGCACCTCAAGAGGAGGCTTCTCTCAGCTACAGGTAAGTGAGAGGGACCCTGAGTTTGTGGCCTCAAGTGCAATGGACACCGAGATGCTCTGACTCGAAGTAAGGCCGGATATCCCTGCAGTGAATTGAATGCAGGCTCGTCTTGCATCTCCCAAGACGAAGGGATGTATGAATCCCCTGTGGAGACCACAGAGAAAGACCTAGTCCTCCGCCTCATCGTGACCCGAGGCCTCACATCCTTTGAAAACTCGAGAGGTCTGCAGAGATCAATGCTTCCAAAGGAGACGATGCCTGACTCCTCTGGAAAATGGATAGGAGTCCCAGGATCCCTGTGGCACGTGGAAAGGGACCCTGGGTCTCCCGCCTCACGTGGAGACGCGTCCCAATTGCCATGCCAAGACTCGAGGAGAATCCCGAGGTGTCCCTCGCACCTAGGCAGGAGTCCTGACGTCGCTGAACAAACACGTGTCTCGAAGGGCCCTCCCCATCGTAACTCGAGAATATACCCCAGGTTCCGGCCGCAACTCGAGAAAAACCATGAGATATCCCCCTCGCCGCGAGTTGAGGCCCGATTCCCCTGCACTGCATGCAGAGCAATTCTGTGTTCCACATCAAACGTGAAAGGAGCCTTGATTTCCTTGATGGCACTCCAGAGAAAACCCAAGATCACTGTCTCAAGTCTAGAGGGATCCTGAGGTCACTGGAGCAACACGAAAGGGCTCCGTGGACCCCAAATCAACTCGAGATGAGAGCTTAGTCCCTGGGTTCAACTCAAGAGGAATACCAACTTTCCACAAGCACCTCAAGAGGAGGCTTCTCTCAGCTACAGGTATGTCAGAGGGACCCTGAGTTTGTGGCCTCAAGTGGAATGGACACCGAGATGCTCTGACTCGAAGTAAGGCCGGATAACCCTGCATTGAATTGAATGCAGGCTCGTCTTGCATCTCCCAAGACGAAGGGTTGTCTGAATCCCCTGTGGAGCCCACAGAGAAAGACCTAGTCCTCCGCCTCAACGCGACCGGAGGCCTCACATCCTTTGAAAACTCGAGAGGTCCGCGGAGATCAATACTTCCGAAGGAGTTGATGCCTGACTCCTCTTGAAAATGGATAGGATTCCCAGGATCCCTGTGGCATGTGGAAAGGGACCCTGGGTCTCCCGCCTCACGTGGAGACGCGTCCCAATTGCCATGCCAAGACTCGAGGAGAATCCCGAGCTGTCCCTCGCACCTAGGCAGGAGTCCTGACGTCGCTGAACAAACACATGTCTGGAAGGGCCCTCCCCGTCGTAACTCGAGAATATAACCCAGGTTCCGGCCGCAACTCGAGAAAAACCATGAGACTTCCCCCTCGCCGTTAGATGAGGCCCGATTCCCCTGCACTGCGTGCAGAGCAATTCCGTTTTCCACATCAAACGTGAAAGGAGCCTTGATTTCCTTGATGGCACTCCAGAGAAAACCCAAGTTCACTGTCTCAAGTCTAGAGGGATCCTGAGGTCACTGGAGCAACACGAAAGGGCTCCGTGGACCCCAAATAAACTCGAGATGAGAGCTTAGTCCCTGGCTTCCACTCAAGAGGAATACCAACTTTCCACAAGCACCTCAAGAGGAGGCTTCTCTCAGCTACAGGTAAGTGAGAGCGAACCTGAGTTTGTGGCCTCAAGTGGAATGGACACCGAGATGCTCTGACTCGAAGTAAGGCCGGATATCCCTGCAGTGGATTGAATGCAGGCTGGTCTTGCATATCCCAAGACGAAGGGATGTCTGAATCCCCTGTGGAGACCACAGAGAAAGACCGAGTTCTCCGCCTCATCGAGACCGGAGACCTCACATCCTTTGAAAACTCGAGCGGTCCGTGGAGATCAATGCTTCCAAAGGAGACGATGCCTGACTCCTCTTGAAAATGGATAGGAGTCCCAGGATCCGTGTGGCATGTGGAAAGGGACACTGGGTCTCCCGCCTCACGTGGAGCCGGGTCCAAATTGCCATGCCAAGACTCGAGGAGAATCCCGAGCTGTCCCTCGCACCTAGGCAGGAGTCCTGACATCGCTGAACAAACACGTGTCTGGAAGGGCCCTCCCCGTCGTAACTCGAGAATATACCCCAGGTTCCGGCCGCAACTCGAGAAAAACCATGAGATTTCCCCCTCGCCGCGAGTTGAGGCCCGATTCCCCTGTACTGCGTGCAGAGCAATTCCGTGTTCCACATCAAACTTGAAAGGAGCCTTGATTTCCTTGATGGCACTCCAGAGAAAACCCAAGATCACTGTCTCAAGTCTAGAGGGATCCTAAGGTCACTGGAGCAACACGAAAGGGCTCCATGGACCCCAAATCAACTCGAGATGAGAGCTTAGTCCCTGGCTTAGACTCAAGAGGAATACCACTTTCCACAAGCACCTCAAGAGGAGGCTTCTCTCAGCTACAGGTAAGTGAGAGGGACCCTGAGTTTGTGGCCTCAAGTGAAATGGACACCGAGATGCTCTGACTCGAAGTAAGGCCGGATATCCCTGCAGTGAATTGAACGCAGGCTCGTCTTGCATCTCCCAAGACGAAGGGATGTCTGAATCCCCTGTGAAGACCACAGAGAAAGACCTAATTTTCCGCCTCATCGCGACCGGTGGCCTCACATCATTTGAAAATTCGAGAGGTCCGCGGAGATCAATGCTTCCAAAGGAGACGATGCCTGACTCCTCTTGAAAATGGATAGGAGTCCCAGGATCCCTGTGGCACGTGGAAAGGGACCCTGGGTCTCCCGCCTCACGTGGAGACGCGTCCAAATTGCCATGCCAAGACTCGAGGAGAATCCCGAGGTGTCCCTCGCACCTAGGCAGGAGTCCTGACGTCGCTGAACAACCACGTGTCTGGAAGGGCCCTCCCCGTTGTAATTCGAGAATATACCCCAGGTTTCAGCCGCAACTCGAGAAAAACCATGAGACTTCCCCCTCGCCACGAGATGAGGCCCGATTCCCCTGCACTGCGTGCAGACCAATTCCGTGTTCCACATCAAACGTGAAAGGAGCCTTGATTTCCTTGATGGCACTCTAGAGAAAACACAAGATCACTGTCTGAAGTCTAGAGGGATTCTGAGGTCACTGGAGCAACACGAAAGGGCTCCGTATAACCCAAATCAACTCGAGATGAGAGCTTAGTCCCTGGCTTCGACTCAAGAGGAATACCAACTTTCCACAAGCACCTCAAGAGGAGGCTTCTCTCAGCTACAGGTATGTGAGAGGGACCCTGAGTTTGTGGCCTCAAGTGCAATGGACACCGAGATGCTCTGACTCGAAGTAAGGTCGGATATCCCTGCAGTGAATTGAATGCAGGCTCGTCTTGCATCTCCCAAGACGAAGGGATGTCTGAATCCCCTGTGGAGACCACAGAGAAAGACCTAGTCCTCCGCCTCATCGTGACCGGAGGTCTCACATCCTTTGAAAACTCGAGAGGTCTCCAGAGATCAATGCTTCCAAAGGAGACGATGCCTGACTCCTCTTGAAAATGGATAGGAGTCCCAGGATCCCTGTGGCACGTGGAAAGGGACACTGGGTCTCCCGCCTCACGTGGAGACGTGTCCCAATTGCCATGCCAAGACTCGAGGAGAATCCCGAGGTGTCCCTCGCACCTAGGCAGGAGTCCTGACGTCGCTGAACAAACACGTGTCTGGAAGGGCCCTCCCCGTCGTAACTCGAGAATATACCCCAGGTTCCGGCCGCGACTCGAGAAAAACCATGAGACTTCCCCCTCACCGCGAGATGAGGCCCGATTCCCCTGCACTGCGTGCAGAGCAATTCCGTGTTCCACATCAAACGTGAAAGGAGCCTTGATTTCCTTGATGGCACTCCAGAGAAAACCCAAGATCACTGTCTCAAGTCTAGAGGGATCCTGAGGTCACCGGAGCAACACGAAAGGGCTCCGTGGACCCCAAATCAACTCGAGATGAGAGATTAGTCCCTGGCTTCAACTCAAGAGGAATACAAACTTTCCACAAGCCCCTCAAGAGGAGGCTTCTCTCAGCTACAGGTATGTGAGAGGGACCTTGAGTTTGTGGCATCAAGTGGAATGGACACCGAGATGCTCTGACTCAAAATAATGCCGGATATCCCTGCAGTGAATTGAAAGCAGGCTCGTCTTGCATCTCCCAAGACGAAGTGATGTCTGAATCCCCTGTGCAGAACAGAGAGAAAGACCTAGTCCTCCGCCTCAACGCGACCGGAGGCCTCACATCCTTTGAAAACTCGTGAGGTCTGCAGAGATCAATGCTTCCAAAGGAAACGATGCCTGACTACTCTTGAAAATGGATAGGAGTCCCAGGATCACTGTGGCACGTGGAAAGGGACCCTGGGTCTCCCGCCTCACGTGGAGACGCGTCCCAATTGCCATGCCAAGACTCGAGGAGAATCCCGAGGTGTCCCTCGCACCTAGGCAGGGGCCTGACGTCGCTGAACAATCACGTGTCTGGAAGGGCCCTCCCCTTCGTAACTCGAAAATATACCCAAGGTTCTGGCTGCAACTCGAGAAAAACCATGAGATTTCCCCCTCGCCGCGAGTTGAAGCCCGATTCCCCTGCACTGCATGCAGAGCAATTCCGTGTTCCACATCAAACGTGAAAGGAGCCTTGATTTCCTTGATGGCACTCCAGAGAAAACCCAAGATCACTGTCTGAAGTCTAGAGGGATCCTGAGGTCACTGGAGCAACACGAAAGGGCTCCGTGGACCCCAAATCAACTCGAGATGAGAGCTTAGTCCCTGGATTAAACTCAAGAGGAATACCAACTTTCCACAAGCACCTCAAGAGGAGGCTTCTCTCAGCTACAGGTATGTGAGAGGAACCCTGAGTTTGTGGCCTCAAGTGGAATGGACACCGAGATGCTCTGACTCGAAGTAAGGCCGGATATCCCTGCAGTGAATTGAATGCAGGCTCGTCTTGCATCTCCCAAGACGAAGGGATGTCTGAATCCCCTGTGGAGACCACAGAGAAAGACCTATCCCTCCGCCTCATCGTGACCGGACGCCTCACATCCTTTGAAAACTCGAGAGGTCTGCAGAGATCAATGCTTCCAAAGGAGACGATGCCTGACTCCTCTTGAAAATGGATAGGAGTCCCAGGATCACTGTGGCACGTGGAAAGGGACCCTGGGTCTCCCGCCTCACGTGGAGGCGCGTCCCAATTGCCATGCCAAGACTCGAGGAGAATCCCGAGGTGTCCCTCGCACCTAGGCAGGGTCCTGACGTCGCTGAACAAACACGTGTCTGGAAGGGCCCTCCCCGTCGTAACTCGAGAATATACCCAAGGTTCCGGCCGCAACTCGAGAAAAACCATGAAATTTCCCCCTCGCCGCGAGTTGAGGCCCGATTCCCCTGCACTGCATGCAGAGCAATTCCGTGTTCCACATCAAACGTGAAAGGAGCCTTGATTTCCTTGATGGCACTCCAGAGAAAACCCAAGATCACTGTCTCAAGTCTAGAGGGATCCTGAGGTCACTGGAGCAACACGAAAGGGCTCCGTATAACCCAAATCAAATCGAGATGAGAGCTTAGTCCCTGGCTTCGACTCAAGAGGAATACCAACTTTCCACAAGCACCTCACGAGGAGGCTTCTCTCAGCTACAGGTATGTGAGAGGGACCCTGAGTTTGTGGCCTCAAGTGGAATGGACACCGAGATGCTCTGACTCGAAGTAAGGCCGGATATCCCTGCAGCGAATTGAATGCAGGCTCGTCTTGCATCTCCCAAGACGAAGGGATGTCTGAATCCGCTGTGGAGACGACAGAGAAAGACCTAGTCCTCTGCCTCATCGCGACCGGAGGCCTCACATCCTTTGAAAATTCGAGAGGTATGCGGAGATCAATGCTTCCAAAGGAGACGATGCTTGACTCCTGTTGAAAATGGATAGGAGTCCCAGGATCCCTGTGGCACGTGGAAAGGGACACTGGGTCTCCCGCCTCACGTGGAGACGCGTCCCAATTGCCATGCCAAGACTCGAGGAGAATCCCGAGGTGTCCCTCGCACCTAGGCAGGAGTCCTGACGTCGCTGAACAAACACGTGTCTGGAAGGGCCCTCCCCGTTGTAATTCGAGAATATACCCCAGGTTTCAGCCGCAACTCGAGAAAAACCATGAGACTTCCCCCTCGCCACGAGATGAGGCCCGATTCCCCTGCACTGCGTGCAGACCAATTCCGTGTTCCACATCAAACGTGAAAGGAGCCTTGATTTCCTTGATGGCACTCTAGAGAAAACACAAGATCACTGTCTGAAGTCTAGAGGGATTCTGAGGTCACTGGAGCAACACGAAAGGGCTCCGTATAACCCAAATCAACTCGAGATGAGAGCTTAGTCCCTGGCTTCGACTCAAGAGGAATACCAACTTTCCACAAGCACCTCAAGAGGAGGCTTCTCTCAGCTACAGGTATGTGAGAGGGACCCTGAGTTTGTGGCCTCAAGTGCAATGGACACCGAGATGCTCTGACTCGAAGTAAGGTCGGATATCCCTGCAGTGAATTGAATGCAGGCTCGTCTTGCATCTCCCAAGACGAAGGGATGTCTGAATCCCCTGTGGAGACCACAGAGAAAGACCTAGTCCTCCGCCTCATCGTGACCGGAGGTCTCACATCCTTTGAAAACTCGAGAGGTCTCCAGAGATCAATGCTTCCAAAGGAGACGATGCCTGACTCCTCTTGAAAATGGATAGGAGTCCCAGGATCCCTGTGGCACGTGGAAAGGGACACTGGGTCTCCCGCCTCACGTGGAGACGCGTCCCAATTGCCATGCCAAGACTCGAGGAGAATCCCGAGTTGTCCCTCGCACCTAGGCAGGACTCCTCACGTCGCTGAACAAACACGTGTCTGGAAGGGCCCTCCCAGTCGTAACTCGAGAATATACCCCAGGTTCCGGCCGCAACTCGAGAAAAACCATGAGACTTCCCCCTCGCTGCGAGATGAGGCCCGATTCCCCTGCACTGCGTGCAGACCAATTCCGTGTTCCACATCAAACGTGAAAGGAGCCTTGATTTCCTTGATGGCACTCCAGAGAAAACCCAAGATCACTGTCTCAAGTCTAGAGGGATCCTGAGGTCACTGGAGCAACAGGAAAGGGCTCCGTGGACCCCAAATCAACTCGAGATGAGAGCTTAGTCCCTGGCTTCGACTCAAGAGGAATACCAACTTTCCCCAAGCACCTCAAGAGGAGGCTTCTCTCAGCTACAGGTATGTGAGAGGGACCCGGAGATTGTGGCCTCAAGTGGAATGGACACCGAGATGCTCTGACTCGAAGTAACGCCGGATATCCCTTCAGTGAATTGAATGCAGGGTCGTCTTGCATCTCCCAAGACGAAGGGATGTCTGAATCCCCTGTGGAGACCACAGAGAAAGACCTAATTTTCCGCCTCATCGCGACCGGTGGCCTCACATCCTTTGAAAATTCGAGAGGTCCACGGAGATCAATGCTTCCAAAGGAGACGATGCCTGACTCCTCTTGAAAATGGATAGGAGTCCCAGGATCACTGTGGCACGTGGAAAGGGACCCTGGGTCTCCCGCCTCACGTGGAGACGCGTCCCAATTGCCATGCCAAGACTCGAGGAGAATCCCGAGGTGTCCCTCGCACCTAGGCAGGAGTCCTGACGTCGCTGAACAAACACGTGTCTGGAAGGGCCCTCCCCATCGTAACTCGAGAATACACCCAAGGTTCCGGCC
The DNA here is from genome assembly GCF_033118175.1 of Dama dama. Classification (NCBI taxonomy): domain Eukaryota; kingdom Metazoa; phylum Chordata; class Mammalia; order Artiodactyla; family Cervidae; genus Dama; species Dama dama. Next base: position 3,004,431 of record NC_083697.1, on the reverse strand, counting down.
GCAACTCGAGAAAAACCATGAGATATCCCCCTCGCCGCGAGTTGAGGCCCGATTCCCCTGCACTGCGTGCAGAGCAATTCTGTGTTCCACTTCAAACGTGAAAGGAGCCTTGATTTCCTTGATGGCACTCCAGAGAAAACCCAAGATCACTGTCTCAAGTCTAGAGGGATCCTGAGGTCACTGGAGCAACACGAAAGGGTTCCGTGGACCCCAAATCAACTCGAGATGAGAGCTTAGTCCCTGGCTTAGACTCAAGAGGAATACCACTTTCCACAAGCACCTCAAGAGGAGGCTTCTCTCAGCTACAGGTAAGTGAGAGGGACCCTGAGTTTGTGGCCTCAAGTGCAATGGACACCGAGATGCTCTGACTCGAAGTAAGGCCGGATATCCCTGCAGTGAATTGAATGCAGGCTCGTCTTGCATCTCCCAAGACGAAGGGATGTATGAATCCCCTGTGGAGACCACAGAGAAAGACCTAGTCCTCCGCCTCATCGTGACCCGAGGCCTCACATCCTTTGAAAACTCGAGAGGTCTGCAGAGATCAATGCTTCCAAAGGAGACGATGCCTGACTCCTCTGGAAAATGGATAGGAGTCCCAGGATCCCTGTGGCACGTGGAAAGGGACTCTGGGTCTCCCGTCTCACGTGGAGACGCGTCCCAATTGCCATGCCAAGACTCGAGGAGAATCCCGAGGTGTCCCTCGCACCTAGGCAGGAGTCCTGACGTCGCTGAACAAACACGTGTCTCGAAGGGCCCTCCCCGTCGTAACTCGAGAATATACCCCAGGTTCCGGCCGCAACTCGAGAAAAACCATGAGATATCCCCCTCGCCGCGAGTTGAGGCCCGATTCCCCTGCACTGCATGCAGAGCAATTCTGTGTTCCACATCAAACGTGAAAGGAGCCTTGATTTCCTTGATGGCACTCCAGAGAAAACCCAAGATCACTGTCTCAAGTCTAGAGGGATCCTGAGGTCACTGGAGCAACACGAAAGGGCTCCGTGGACCCCAAATCAACTCGAGATGAGAGCTTAGTCCCTGGCTTCGACTCAAGAGGAATACCAACTTTCCACAAGCACCTCAAGAGGAGGCTTCTCTCAGCTACAGGTATGTGAGAGGGACCCTGAGTTTGTGGTCTCAAGTGCAATGGACACCGAGATGCTCTGACTCGAAGTAAGGTCGGATATCCCTGCAGTGAATTGAATGCAGGCTCGTCTTGCATCTCAAATCATGAAGGGATGTCTGAATCCCCTGTGGAGACCACAGAGAAAGACCTAGTCCTCCGCCTTATCGTGACCGGAGGTCTCACATCCTTTGAAAACTCGAGAGGTCTCCAGAGATCAATGCTTCCAAAGGAGACGATGGCTGACTCCTCTTGAAAATGGATAGGAGTCCCAGGATCCCTGTGGCACGTGGAAAGGGACCCTGGTTCTCCCGCCTCACGTGGTGACGCGTCCAAATTGCCATGCCAAGACTCGAGGAGAATCCCGAGCTGTCCCTCGCACCTAGGCAGGAGTCCTGACGTCGCTGAACAAACTCGTGTCTGGAAGGGCCCTCCCCGTCGTTACTCGAGAATATACCCCAGGTTCCGGCCGCAACTCGAGAAAAACCATGAGACTTCCCCCTCCCCGCGAGATGAGGCCCGATTCCCCTGCACTGAGTGCAGACAAATTCCGTGTTCCACATCCAACGTGAAAGGAGCCTTGATTTCCTTAATGGCACCCCAGAGAAAACACAAGATCACTGTCCCAAGTCTAGAGGGATCCTGAGGTCACTGTAGCAACACGAAAGGGCTCCGTGGACCCCAAATCAACTCGAGATGAGAGCTTAGTCCCTGGGTTCAACTCAAGAGGAATACCAACTTTCCACAAGCACCTCAAGAGGAGGCTTCTCTCAGCTACAGGTATGTCAGAGGGACCCTGAGTTTGTGGCCTCAAGTGGAATGGACACCGAGATGCTCTGACTCGAAGTAAGGCCGGATAACCCTGCATTGAATTGAATGCAGGCTCGTCTTGCATCTCCCAAGACGAAGGGTTGTCTGAATCCCCTGTGGAGCCCACAGAGAAAGACCTAGTCCTCCGCCTCAACGCGACCGGAGGCCTCACATCCTTTGAAAACTCGAGAGGTCCGCGGAGATCAATACTTCCGAAGGAGATGATGCCTGACTCCTCTTGAAAATGGATAGGATTCCCAGGATCCCTGTGGCATGTGGAAAGGGACCCTGGGTCTCCCGCCTCACGTGGAGACGCGTTCCAATTGCCATGCCAAGACTCGAGGAGAATCCCGAGCTGTCCCTCGCACCTAGGCAGGAGTCCTGACGTCGCTGAACAAACACATGTCTGGAAGGGCCCTCCCCGTCGTAACTCGAGAATATAACCCAGGTTCCGGCCGCAACTCGAGAAAAACCATGAGACTTCCCCCTCGCCGTTAGATGAGGCCCGATTCCCCTGCACTGCGTGCAGAGCAATTCCGTTTTCCACATCAAACGTGAAAGGAGCCTTGATTTCCTTGATGGCACTCCAGAGAAAACCCAAGTTCACTGTCTCAAGTCTAGAGGGATCCTGAGGTCACTGGAGCAACACGAAAGGGCTCCGTGGACCCCAAATAAACTCGAGATGAGAGCTTAGTCCCTGGCTTCCACTCAAGAGGAATACCAACTTTCCACAAGCACCTCAAGAGGAGGCTTCTCTCAGCTACAGGTAAGTGAGAGCGAACCTGAGTTTGTGGCCTCAAGTGGAATGGACACCGAGATGCTCTGACTCGAAGTAAGGCCGGATATCCCTGCAGTGGATTGAATGCAGGCTGGTCTTGTATATCCCAAGACGAAGGGATGTCTGAATCCCCTGTGGAGACCACAGAGAAAGACCGAGTTCTCCGCCTCATCGAGACCGGAGACCTCACATCCTTTGAAAACTCGAGCGGTCCGTGGAGATCAATGCTTCCAAAGGAGACGATGCCTGACTCCTCTTGAAAATGGATAGGAGTCCCAGGATCCGTGTGGCATGTGGAAAGGGACACTGGGTCTCCCGCCTCACGTGGAGCCGGGTCCAAATTGCCATGCCAAGACTCGAGGAGAATCCCGAGCTCTCCCTCGCACCTAGGCAGGAGTCCTGACATCGCTGAACAAACACGTGTCTGGAAGGGCCCTCCCCATCGTAACTCGAGAATATACCCCAGGTTCCGGCCGCAACTCGAGAAAAACCATGAGATTTCCCCCTCGCCGCGAGTTGAGGCCCGATTCCCCTGTACTGCGTGCAGAGCAATTCCGTGTTCCACATCAAACTTGAAAGGAGCCTTGATTTCCTTGATGGCACTCCAGAGAAAACCCAAGATCACTGTCTCAAGTCTAGAGGGATCCTAAGGTCACTGGAGCAACACGAAAGGGCTCCATGGACCCCAAATCAACTCGAGATGAGAGCTTAGTCCCTGGCTTAGACTCAAGAGGAATACCACTTTCCACAAGCACCTCAAGAGGAGGCTTCTCTCAGCTACAGGTAAGTGAGAGGGACCCTGAGTTTGTGGCCTCAAGTGAAATGGACACCGAGATGCTCTGACTCGAAGTAAGGCCGGATATCCCTGCAGTGAATTGAACGCAGGCTCGTCTTGCATCTCCCAAGACGAAGGGATGTCTGAATCCCCTGTGAAGACCACAGAGAAAGACCTAATTTTCCGCCTCATCGCGACCGGTGGCCTCACATCATTTGAAAATTCGAGAGGTCCGCGGAGATCAATGCTTCCAAAGGAGACGATGCCTGACTCCTCTTGAAAATGGATAGGAGTCCCAGGATCCCTGTGGCACGTGGAAAGGGACCCTGGGTCTCCCGCCTCACGTGGAGACGCGTCCAAATTGCCATGCCAAGACTCGAGGTGAATCCCGAGGTGTCCCTCGCACCTAGGCAGGAGTCCTCACATCGCTGAACAAACTCGTGTCTGGAAGGGCCCTCCCCGTCGTAACTCGAGAATATACCCCAGGTTCCGGCCGCAACTCGAGAACAACCATGAGACTTCCCCCTCCCCGCGAGATGAGGCCCGATTCCCCTGCACTGAGTGCAGACAAATTCCGTGTTCCACATCCAACGTGAAAGGAGCCTTGATTTCCTTGATGGCACTCCAGAGAAAACCCAAGATTACTGTCTCAAGTCTAGAGGGATCCTGAGGTCACTGGAGCAACACGAAAGGGCTCCGTGGACCACAAATCAACTCGAGATGAGAGCTTAGTCCCTGGCTTCGACTCAAGAGGAATACCAACTTTCCACAAGCACCTCAAGAGGAGGCTTCTCTCAGCTACAGGTATGTGAGAGGGACCCTGAGTTTGTGGCCTCAAGTGGAATGGACACCGAGATGCTCTGACTCGAAGTAAGGCCGGATATCCCTGCAGTGAATTGAATGCAGGCTCGTCTTGCATCTCAAATGATGAAGGGATGTCTGAATCCCCTGTGGAGCCCACAGAGAAAGACCTAGTCCTCCGCCTCAACGCGACCGGAGGCCTCACATCCTTAGAAAACTCGAGAGGTCCGCGGAGATCAATACTTCTGAAGGAGACGATGCCTGACTCATCTTGAAAATGGATAGGAGTCCCAGGATCACTGTGGCACGTGGAAAGGGACACTGGGTCTCCTGCCTCACGTGGAGACGCGTCCCAATTGCCATGCCAAGACTCGAGGAGAATCCCGAGGTGTCCCTCGCACCTAGGCAGGAGTCCTGAGGTCGCTGAACAAACACTTTTCTGGAAGGGCCCTCCCCGTCGTAACTCGAGAATATACCCCATGTTTCGGACGCAACTCGAGAAAAACCATGAGACTTCCCCCTCGCCGCGAGATGAGGCCCGATTTCCCTGCACTGCGAGCAGAGCAATTCCGTATTCCACATCAAAAATGAAAGGAGCCTTGATTTCCTTGATGGCACTCCAGAGAAAACCCAAGATCACTGTCTCAAGTCTAGAGGGATCCTGAGGTCACTGGAGCAACACGAAAGGGCTCCGTGGACCCCAAACCAACTCAAGATGAGAGCTTAGTCCCTGGCTTCGAGTCAAGAGGAATACCAACTTTCCACAAGCACCTCAAGAGGAGGCTTCTCTCAGCTACAGGTATGTGAGAGGGCCCCTGAGTTTGTGGCCTCAAGTGGAATGGACACCGAGATGCTCTGACTCGAAGTAAGGCCGGATATCCCTGCAGTGAATTGAATGCAGGCTCGTCTTGCATCTCCCAAGACGAAGGGATGTCTGAATCCCCTTTGGAGACCACAGAGAAAGACCTAATTATCCGCCTGATCGCGAGCGAAGGCTTCACATCCTTTGAAAACTCGAGAGGTCCGCGGAGATCAATGCTTCCAAAGGAGACGATGCCTGACTCCTCTTGAAAATGGATAGGAGTCCCAGGATCCCTGTGGCACGTGGAAAGGGACCCTGGGTCTCCCGCGTCACGTGGAGACGCGTCCCAATTGCCATGCCAAGATTCGAGGAGAATCCCGAGCTGTCCCTCGCACCTAGGCAGGAGTCCTGACGTCGCTGAACAAACACATGTCTGGAAGGGCCCTCCCCGTCGTAACTCGAGAATATAACCCAGGTTCCGGCCGCAACTCGAGAAAAACCATGAGACTTCCCCCTCGCCGTGAGATGAGGCCCGATTCCCCTACACTGCGTGCAGAGCAATTCCGTTTTCCACATCAAACGTGAAAGGAGGCTTGATTTCCTTGATGGCACTCCAGAGAAAACCCAAGTTCACTGTCTCAAGTCTAGAGGGATCCTGAGGTCACTGGAGCAACACGAAAGGGCTCCGTGGACCCCAAATAAACTCGAGATGAGAGCTTAGTCCCTGGCTTCCACTCAAGAGGAATACCAACTTTCCACAAGCACCTCAAGAGGAGGCTTCTCTCAGCTACAGGTATGTGAGAGGGACCCTGAGTTTGTGGCCTCAAGTGGAATGGACACCGAGATGCTCTGACTCGAAGTAAGGCTGGATATCCCTGCATTGAATTGAATGCAGGCTCGTCTTGCATATCCCAAGACGAAGGGTTGTCTGAATCCCCTGTGGAGACCACAGAGAAAGACCTAGTCCTCCGCCTCAACGCGACCGGAGGCCTCACATCCTTTGAAAACTCGAGAGGTCCGCGGAGATCAATACTTCCGAAGGAGACGATGCCTGACTCCTCTTGAAAATGGATAGGAGTCCCAGGATCCCTGTGGCACGTGGAAAGGGACCCTGGGTCTCCCGCGTCACGTGGAGACGCGTCCCAATTGCCATGCCAAGACTCGAGGAGAATCCCGAGGTGTCCCTCGCACCTAGGCAGGAGTCCTGACGTCGCTGAACAAACACGTGTCTGGAAGGGCCCTCCCCGTCGTAACTCGAGAATATACCCCAGGTTCCGGCCGCAACTCGAGAAGAACCATGAGACTTCCCCCTCGCTGCGAAATGAGGCCCGATTCCCCTGCACTGCGTGCAGAACAATTCCTTGTTCCACATCAAACGTGAAAGGAGCCTTGATTTCCTTGATGGCACTCCAGAGAAAACCCAAGATCACTGTCTCAAGTCTAGAGGATTCCCGAGGTCACTGTAGCAACACGAAAGGGCTCCGTGGACACCAAATCAACTCGAGATGAGAGCTTAGTCCCTGGCTTCGACTCAAGAGGAATACCAACTTTCCACAAGAACCTCAAGAGGAGGCTTCTCTCAGCTACAGGTATGTGAGAGGGACCCTGAGTTTGTGGCCTCAAGTGGAATGGACACCGAGATGCTCTGACTCGATGTAAGGCCAGATATCCCTGCAGTGAATTGAATGCAAGCTCGTCTTGGATCTCACAAGACGAAGGGATGTCTGAATCCCCTGTGGAGACCACAGAGAAAGACCTAGTTCTCCGCTTCATCGTGACCGGAGGCCTCACATCCTTTGAAAACTCGAGAGGTCCGTGGAGATCAATGCTTCCAAAGGAGAAGATGCCTGACTCCTCTTGAAAATGGATAGGAGTCCCAGGATTCCTGTGGCACGTGGAAAGGGACCCTGGGTCTCCCGCCTCACGTGGAGACGCGTCCCAATTGCCATGCCAAGACTCGAGGAGAATCCCGAGGTGTCCTTCGCACCTAGGCAGGAGTCCTGATGTCGCTGAACAAACACGTGTCTAGAAGGGACCTCCCCGTCGTTACTCGAGAATATACCCCAGGTTCCGGCCGCAACTCGAGAAAAACCATGAGATTTCCCCCTCGCCGTGAGTTGAGGCCCGATTCCCCTGCACTGCATGCAGAGCAATTCCGTGTTCCACATCAAACGTGAAGGAGCCTTGATTTCGTTGATGGCAGTCCAGAGAAAACCCAAGATCACTGTCTCAAGTCTAGAGGGATCCTGAGGTCACTGGAGCAACACGAAAGGGCTCCGTGGACCCCAAATCAACTCGAGAAGAGAGCTTAGTCCCTGGCTTTAATCGAGAGGAATACCAAATTTCCACAAGCACCTCAAGAGGAGGCTTCTCTCAGCTAATGGTATGTGAGAGGGACCCTGAATTTGTCGCCTCAAGTGGAATGTCCACCGAGATGCTCTGACTCAAAGTAAGGCCAGATATCCCTGCAGTGAATTGAATGCAGGCTCGTCTTGCATCTCCCAAGACGAAGGGATGTTTGAATCCCCTGTGGAGACCACAGAGAAAGACCGAGTTCTCCGCCTCATCGCGACCGGAGGCCTCACATCCTTTGAAAACTCGAGAGGTCCACGGAGATCAATGCTTCCAAAGGAGAAGATGCCTGACCCTTCTTGAAAATGGATAGGAGTCCCAGGATCCCTGTGGCACGTGGAAAGGGACCCTGGGTCTCCCGCGTCACGTGGAGACGCGTCCCAATTGCCATGCCAAGACTCGAGAAGAATCCCGAGCTGTCCCTCGCACCTAGGCAGGAGTCCTGACGTCGCTGAACAAACACATGTCTGGAAGGGCCCTCGCCGTCGTAACTCGAGAATATACCCCAGGTTCCGGCCGCAACTCGAGAAAAACCATGAGAATTCCCCCTCGCCGCGAGATGAGGCCCGATTCCCCTGCACTGCGTGCAGAGCAATTCCGTGTTCCACATCAAACGTGAAAGAAGCCTTGATTTCCTTGATGGCACTCCAGAGAAAACCCAAGATCACTGTCTCAAGTCTAGAGGGATCTTGCGGTCACTGGAGCAACACGAAAGGGCTCCGTGGACCCCAAATCAACTCGAGATGAGAGATTAGTCCCTGGCTTCAACTCAAGAGGAATACGAACTTTCCACAAGCCCCTCAAGAGGAGGCTTCTCTCAGCTACAGGTATGTGAGAGGGACCCTGAGTTTGTGGCCTCAAGTGGAATGGACACCGAGATGCTCTGACTCGAAGTAAGGCCGGATATCCCTGCAGTGAATTGAATGCAGGCTCGTCTTGCATCTCCCAAGACGAAGGGATGTCTGAATCCCCTGTGCAGAACACAGAGAAAGACCTAGTCCTCCGCCTCAACGCGACCAGAGGCGTCACATCCTTTGAAAATTCGAGAGGTATGAGGAGATCAATGCTTCCAAAGGAGACGATGCTTGACTCCTCTTGAAAATGGATAGGAGTCCCAGGATCCCTGTGGCACGTGGAAAGGGACCCTGGGTCTCCCGCCTCACGTGGAGACGCGTCCCAATTGCCATGCCAAGACTCGAGGAGAATCCCGAGGTGTCCCTCGCACCTAGGCAGGAGTCCTGACGTCGCTGAACAAACACGTGTCTGGAAGGGCCCTCCCCGTCGTAACTCGAGAATATACCCCAGGTTCCGGCCGCAACTCGAGAAAAACCATGAGACTTCCCCCTCGCCGCGAGATGAGGCCCGATTCCCCTGCACTGCGTGCAGAGCAATTCCGTGTTCCACATCAAACGTGAAAGGAGCCTTGATTTCCTTGATGGCACTCCAGAGAAAACCCAAGATCACTGTCTCAAGTCTAGAGGGATCCTGAGGTCACTGGAGCAACACGAAAGGGCTCCGTGGACCCCAAATCAACTCGAGATGAGAGCTTAGTCCCTGGCTTCGACTCAAGAGGAATACCAACTTTCCACAAGCACCTCAAGAGGAGGCTTCTCTCAGCTACAGGTATGTGAGAGGGACCCTGAGTTTGTCGCCTCAAGTGGAAAGGACACCGAGATGCTCTGACTCAAAGTAAGGCCAGATATCCCTGCAGTGATTTGAATGCAGGCTCGTCTTGCATCTCCCAAGACGAAGGGATGTCTGAATCCGCTGTGGAGAACACAGAGAAAGACCTAGTCCTCCGCCTCATCGCGACCGGAGGCCTCACATCCTTTGAAAACTCGAGAGGTCCGCGGAGATCAATGCTTCCAAAGGAGTCGATGCCTGACGCCTCTTGAAAATGGATAGGAGTCCCAGGATCCCTGTGGCACGTCGAAAGGGACCCTGGGTCTCCCGCCTCATGTGGAGACGCGTCCCAATTGCCATGCCAAGACTTCAGGAGAATCCCGAGGTGTCCCTCGCACCTAGGCAGGAGTCCTGACGTCGCTGAACAAACACGTGTCTGGAAGGGCCCTCCCCGTCGTAACTCGAGAATATACCCCAGGTTCCGGCCGCAACTCGAGAAAAACCATGAGACTTCCCCCTCGCCGCGAGATGAGGCCCGATTCCCCTGCAATGCGTGCAGAGCAATTCCGTTTTCCACATCAAACCTGAAAAAAGCCTTGATTTCCTTAATGGCACTCCAGAGAAAACCCAAGATCACTGTCTCAAGTCTAGAGGGATCCTGAGGTCACTGGAGCAACACGAAAGGGGTCCGTGGACCCCAAATCAACTCGAGATGAGAGATTAGTCCCTGGCTTCAACTCAAGAGGAATACGAACTTTCCACAAGCCCCTCAAGAGGAGGCTTCTCTCAGCTACAGGTATGTGAGAGGGACCCTGAGTTTGTGGCCTCAAGTGGAATGGACACCGAGATGCTCTGACTCGAAGTAAGGCCGGATATCCCTGCAGTGAATTGAATGCAGGCTCGTCTTGCATCTCCCAAGATGAAGGGATGTCTGAATCCCCTGTGCAGAACACAGAGAAAGACCTAGTCCTCCGCGTCAACGCGATCGGAGGCCTCACATCGTTTGAAAACTCGAGAGGTCCACGGAGATCAATGCTTCCAAAGGAGACGATGCCTGACTCCTCTTGAAAATGGATAGGAGTCCCAGGATCCCTGTGGCACGTGGAAAGGGACCGTGGGTCTCCCGCCTCACGTGGAGACGCGTCCCAATTGCCATGGCAAGACTCGAGGAGAATCCCGAGGTGTCCTTTGCACCTAGGCAGGAGTCCTGACGTCGCTGAACAAACACGTGTGTGGAAGGGCCCTCCCCGTCGTAACTCGAGAATATACCCCTGGTTCCAGCCGCAACTCGAGAAAAACCATGAGACTTCCCCCTCGCCGCGAGATGAGGCCCGATTCCCCTGCACTGCGTGCAGAGCAATTCCGTGTTCCACATCAAACGTGAAAGGAGCCTTGATTTCCTTGATGGCACTCCAGAGAAAACACAAGATCACTGTCTCAAGTCTAGAGGGATCCTGAGGTCACTGGAGCAACACGAAAGGGCTCCGTGGACCCCAAATCAACTCTAGATGAGAGCTTAGTCCCTGGCTTCGACTCAAGAGGAATACCAACTTTCCACAAGCACCTCAAGAGGAGGCTTCTCTCAGCTACAGGTATGTGAGAGGGACCCTGAGTTTGTGGCCTCAAATGCAATGGACACCGAGATGCTCTGACTCGAAGTAAGGCCGGATATCCCTGGAGTGAATTGAATGCAGGCTCGTCTTGCATCTCCCAAGACGAAGGGATGTCTGAATCCCCTGTGGAGACCACAGAGAAAGACCTAGTCCTCCGCCTCATCGTGACCGGAGGCCTCACATCCTTTGAAAATTCGAGAAGTCGGCGGAGATCAATGCTTCCAAAGGAGACGATGCCTGACTCCTCTTGAAAATGGATAGGAGTCCCAGCATCCCTGTGGCACGTGGAAAGGGACCCTGTGTCTCCCGCCTCACGTGGAGACGCGTCAGAATTGCCATGCCAAGACTCGAGGAGAACCCCGAGGTGTCCCTCGCACCTAGGCAGGAGTCCTGACGTCGCTGAACAAACACGTGTCTGGAAGGGCCCTCCCCGTCGTAAATCTAGAATATACCCCAGGTTCCGGCCGCAACTCGAGAAAAACCATGAGACTTTCCCCTTGCCACGAGGTGAGGCCCGATTCCCCTGCACTGCATGCAGAGCAATTCCGTGTTCCACATCAAACATGAAAGGAGCCTTGATTTCCTTGATGGCACTCCAGAGAAAACCCAAGATCACTGTCTAGAGTCTAGAGGGATCCTGAGGTCACTGGAGCAACACGAAAGGGCTCCGTGGACCTCAAATCAACTCGAGATGAGAGCTTAGTCCCTGGCTTCGACTCAAGGGGAATACCAACTTTCCACAAGCACCTCAAGAGGAGGCTTCTCTCAGCTACAGGTATGTGAGAGAGACCATGAGTTTGTGGCCTCAAGTGGAATGGACACGGAAATGCTCTGACTCGAAGTAAGGCCGGATATCCCTGCAGTGAATTGAATGCAGGCTTGTCTTGCATCTCCCAAGACGAAGGGATGTCTGAATCCCCTGTGGAGACCACAGAGAAAGACCTAGTCCTCCGCCTCAACATGACCGGAGGCCTCACATCCTTTGAAAACTCGAGAGGTCCGCGGAGATCAATGCTTCCAAAGGAGACGATGCCTGACTCCTCTTGAAAATGGATAGGAGTCCCAGGATCACTGTGGCACGTGGAAAGGGACCCTGGGTCTCCCGCCTCACGTGGAGACACGTCCCCATTGCCATGCCAAGACTCGAGGAGAATCCCGAGGTGTCCCTCGCACCTAGGCAGGAGTCCTGACGTCGCTGAACAAACACGTGTCTGGAAGGGCCCTCCCCGTCGTAACTGGAGAATATACGCCATTTTCCGGCCGCAACTCGAGAAAAACTATGAGACTTCCCCCTCGCCGCTGGATGAGGCACGATTCCCCTGCACTGCGTGCAGAACAATTCCGTGTTCCACATCAAACGTGAAAGGAGCCTTGATTTCCTTGATGGCACTCCAGAGAAAACCCACGATCACTGTCTCAAGTCTAGAGGGATGCTGAGGTCACTGGAGCAACACGAAAGGGCTCCGTGGACCCCTAATCAACTCGAGATGAGAGCTTAGTCCCTGGCTTCGACTCAAGGGGAATACCAACTTTCCACAAGCACCTCAAAAGGAGGCTTCTCTCAGCTACAGGTATGTGAGAGGGACCCTGAGTTTGTGGCCTCAAGTGGAATGGACACGGAGATGCTCTGACTCGAAGTAAGGCCGGATATCACTGCAGTGAATTGAATGCAGGCTCGTCTTGCATCTCCCAAGACTAAGGGATGTCTGAATCCCCTGTGTAGACCACAGAGAAAGACCTAATTTTCCGCCTCATCGCGACCAGAGGCCACACATCCTTTGAAAATTCGAGAAGTCCGCGGAGATCAATGCTTCCAAAGGAGACGATGCCTGACTCCTCTTGAAAATGGATAGGAGTCCCAGCATCCCTGTGGCACGTGGAAAGGGACTCTGGGTCTCCCGCCTCACGTGGAGACGCGTCCCCATTGCCATGACAAGACTCGAGGAGAATCCCGAGGTGTCCCTCGCACCTAGGCAGGAGTCCTGACGTCGCTGAACAAACATGTGTCTGGAAGGGCCCTCCCAGTCGTAACTCGAGAATATACCCCAGGTTTCGGCCGCAACTCGAGAAAAACCATGAGACTTCCCCCTCGCCCCTGGATGAGGCCCGATTCCCCTGCACTGCGTGCAGAGCAATTCCGTGTTCCACATCCAACGTGAAAGGAGCCTTGATTTCCTTGATGGCACTCCAGAGAAAACCCAAGATCACTGTCTCAAGTCTAGAGGGATCGTGAGGTCACTGGAGCAACACGAAAGGGCTCCGTGGACCCCAAATCAACTCGAGAAGAGAGCTTAGTCCCTGGCTTTAAATCGAGAGGAATACCAAATTTCCACAAGCACCTCAAGAGGAGGCTTCTCTCAGCTAATGGTATGTGAGAGGGACCCTGAGTTTGTCGCCTCAAGTGGAATGTCCACCGAGATGCTCTGACTCAAAGTAAGGCCAGATATCCCTGCATTGAATTGAATGCAGGCTCGTCTTGCATCTCCCAAGACGAAGGGATGTCTGAATCCCCTGTGGAGACCACAGAGAAAGACCGAGTTCTCCGCCTCATCGCGACCGGAGGTCTCACATCCTTTGAAAACTCGAGAGGTCCGCGGAGATCAATGCTTCCAAAGGAGAAGATGCCTGACCCTTCTTGAAAATGGATAGGAGTCCCAGGATCCCTGTGGCACGTGGAAAGGGACCCTGGGTCTCCCGCGTCACGTGGAGACGCGTCCCAATTGCCATGCCAAGACTCGAGGAGAATCCCGAGGTGTCCTTCGCACCTAGGCAGGAGTCCTGATGTCGCTGAACAAACACGTGTCTAGAAGGGACCTCCCCGTCGTTACTCGAGAATATACCCCAGGTTCCGGGCGCAACTCGAGAAAAACCATGAGATTTCCCCCTCGCCGTGAGTTGAGGCCCGATTCCCCTGCACTGCATGCAGAGCAATTCCGTGTTCCACATCAAACGTGAAAGGAGCCTTGATTTCGTTGATGGGAGTCCAGAGAAAACCCAAGATCACTGTCTCAAGTCTAGAGGGATCCTGAGGTCACTGGAGCAACACGAAAGGGCTCCGTGGACCCCAAATCAACTCGAGAAGAGAGCTTAGTCCCTGGCTTTAAATCGAGAGGAATACCAAATTTCCACAAGCACCTCAAGAGGAGGCTTCTCTCAGCTAATGGTATGTGAGAGGGACCCTGAGTTTGTCGCCTCAAGTGGAATGTCCACCGAGATGCTCTGACTCAAAGTAAGGCCAGATATCCCTGCAGTGAATTGAATGCAGGCTCGTCTTGCATCTCCCAAGACGAAGGGATGTCTGAATCCCCTGTGGAGACCACAGAGAAAGACCGAGTTCTCCGCCTCAGCGCGACCGGAGGCCTCACATCCTTTGAAAACTCGAGAGGTCCGCAGAGATCAATGCTTCCAAAGGAGACGATGCCTGACTCCTCTTGAAAATGGATAGGAGTCCCAGGATCCCTGTGGGACGTGGAAAGGGACCCTGGGTCTCCCGCCTCACGTGGAGACGCGTCAGAATTGCCATGCCAAGACTCGAGGAGAATCCCGAGGTGTCCCTCGCACCTAGGCAGGAGTCCTGACGTCGCTGAACAAACACGTGTCTGGAAGGGCCCTCCCCGTCGTAAATCTAGAATATACCCCAGGTTCCGGCCGCAACTCGAGAAAAACCATGAGACTTTCCCCTTGCCACGAGGTGAGGCCCGATTCCCCTGCACTGCATGCAGAGCAATTCCGTGTTCCACATCAAACATGAAAGGAGCCTTGATTTCCTTGATGGCACTCCAGAGAAAACCCAAGATCACTGTCTAGAGTCTAGAGGGATCCTGAGGTCACTGGAGCAACACGAAAGGGCTCCGTGGACCTCAAATCAACTCGAGATGAGAGCTTAGTCCCTGGCTTCGACTCAAGGGGAATACCAACTTTCCACAAGCACCTCAAGAGGAGGCTTCTCTCAGCTACAGGTATGTGAGAGAGACCATGAGTATGTGGCCTCAAGTGGAATGGACACGGAAATGCTCTGACTCGAAGTAAGGCCGGATATCCCTGCAGTGAATTGAATGCAGGCTCGTCTTGCATCTCCCAAGACGAAGCGATGTCTGAATCCCCTGTGGAGACCACAGACAAAGACCTAGTCCTCCGCCTCAACATGACCGGAGGCCTCACATCCTTTGAAAACTCGAGAGGTCCGCGGAGATCAATGCTTCCAAAGGAGACGATGCCTGACGCCTCTTGAAAATGGATAGGAGTCCCAGGATCACTGTGGCACGTGAAAGGGACCCTGGGTCTCCCGCCTCAAATGGAGACATATCCCAATTGCCATGGCAAGACTCGAGGAGAATCCCGAGGTGTCCCTCGCACCTAGGCAGGAGTCCTGACTTCGCTGAACAAACACGTGTCTGGAAGGGCCCTCCCCGTCGTAACTGGAGAATATACCCCAGGTTCCGGCCGCAACTCGAGAAAAACTATGAGACTTCCCCCTCGCCGCTGGATGAGGCCCGATTCCCCTGCACTGCGTGCAGAGCAATTCCGTGTTCCACATCAAACGTGAAAGGAGCCTTGATTTCCTTGATGGCACTCCAGAGAAACCCCAAGATCACTGTCTCAAGTCTAGAGGGATCCTGAGGTCACTGGAGCAACACGAAAGGGCTCCGTGGACCCCAAATCAACTCGAGATGAGAGCTTAGTACCTGGCTTCGACTCAAGGGGAATACCAACTTTCCACAAGCACCTCAAGAGGAGGCTTCTCTCAGCTACAGGTATGTGAGAGGGACCCTGAGTTTGTGGCCTCAAGTGGAATGGACACCGAGATGCTCTGACTCGAAGTAAGGCCGGATATCCCTGCAGTGAATTGAATGCAGGCTCGTCTTGCATCTCACAAGACTAAGGGATGTCTGAATCCCCTGTGGAGACCACAGAGAAAGACCTAATTTTCCGCCTCATCGCGACCAGAGGCCTCACAACCTTTGAAAATTTGAGAAGTCCGCGGAGATCAATGCTTCCAAAGGAGACGATGCCTGACTCCTCTTGAAAATGGATAGGAGTCCCAGGATCCCTGTGGCACGTGGAAAGGGACCCTGGGTCTCCCGCCTCACGTGGAGACGCGTCCCCATTGCCATGCCAAGACTCGAGGAGAATCCCGAGGTGTCCCTCGCACCTAGGCAGGAGTCCTGACGTCGCTGAACAAACATGTGTCTGGAAGGGCCCTCCCCGTCGTAACTCGAGAATATACCCCAGGTTCCGGCCGCAACTCGAGAAAAACCATGAGACTTCCCCCTCGCCGCTGGATGAGGCCCGATTCCCTTGCACTGCGTGCAGAGCAATTCCATGTTCCACATCAAACGTGAAAGGAGCCTTGATTTCCTTGATGGCACTCCAGAGAAAACCCAAGATCACTGTCTCAAGTCTAGAGGGATCCTGAGGTCACTGGAGCAACACGAAAGGGCTCCGTGGACCCCAAATCAACTCGAGATGAGAGCTTAGTCCCTGGCTTCGACTCAAGAGGAATACCAAATTTCCACAAGCACCTCAAGAGGAGGCTTCTCTCAGCTAGAAGTATGTGACAGGGACCCTGAGTTTGTGGCCTCAAGTGGAATGGACACGGAGATGCTCTGACTCGAAGTAAGGCCGGATATCCCTGCAGTGAATTGAATGCAGGCTCTCTTGCATCTCCCAAGACGAAGGGATGTCTGAATCCCCTGTGGAGACCACAGAGAAAGACCGAGTTCTCCGCCTCATCGCGACCGGAGGCCTCACATCCTTTGAAAAATCGAGAGGTCCGCAGAGATCAATGCTTCCAAAGGAGACGATGCCTGACTCCTCTTGAAAATGGATAGGAGTCCCAGGATCCCTGTGGCACGTGGAAAGGGACCCTGCGTCTCGCGCCTCATGTGGAGACACGTCCCAATTGCCATGCCAAGACTCGAGGAGAATCCCGAGGTGTTCCTCGCACCTAGGCAGGAGTCCTCACGTCGCTGAACAAACACGTGTCTGGAAGGGCCCTCCCCGTCGTAACTCGAGAATATACCCCAGGTTCCGGTCGCAACTCGAGAAAAACCATGAGACTTCCCCATCCCCGCGAGATGAGGCCCGATTCCCCTGCACTGCGTGCAGAGCAATTCCGTGTTCCACATCATACGTGAAAGGAGCCTTGATTTCCTTAATGGCACTCCAGAGAAAACCCAAGATCACTGTTTCAAGTCTAGAGGGATCCTGAGGTCACTGTAGCAACACGAAAGGGCTCCGTGAACCCCAAATCAACTCGAGATGAAAGCTTAGTCCTTGGCTTCGACTCAAGAGGAATACCAACTTTCCACAAGCACCTCAAGAGGAGGCTACTCTCAACTAATGGTATGTGAGAGGGACCCTGAGTTTGTCGCCTCAAGTGGAATGGACACCGAGATGCTCTGACTCGAAGAAAGGCCGGATATCCCTGCAGTGAATTGAATGCAGGCTCGTCTTGCATCTCCCAAGACGAAGGGTTGTCTGAATCTGCTGTGGAGCCCACAGAGAAAGACCTAGTCCTCCGCCTCAACGCGGCCGGAGGCCTCACATCCTTTGAAAACTCGAGAGGTCCACGGAGATCAATACTTCCGAAGGAGACGATGCCTGACTCCTCTTGAAAATGGATAGGAGTCCCAGGATCCCTGTGGCACGTGGAAAGGGACCCTGGGTCTCCCGCCTCACGTGGAGACGCGTCCCAATTGCCATGCCAAGACTCGAGGAGAATCCCGAGGTGTCCCTCGCACCTAGGCAGGAGTACTCACGTCGCTGAACAAACACGTGTCTGGAAGGGCCCTCCCCGTCGTAACTCGAGAATATACCCCAGGTTCCGGCCGCAACTCGAGAAAAACCATGAGAATACCTCCTCGCCGCGAGATGAAGCTCGATTCCCCTGCACTGCAGCAGAGCAACTCCGTGTTCCACATCAAACGTGAAAGGAGCCTTGATTTCCTTGATGGCACTCCAGAGAAAACCCAAGATCACTGTCTCAAGTCTAGAGGGATCCTGAGGTCACTGGAGCAACACAAAAGGCCTCCGTGGACCCCATATCAACTCGAGATGAGAGCTTAGTCCCTGGCTTCGACTCAAGAGAAATACCAAATTTCCACAAGCACCTCAGGTAGAGGCTTCTCTCAGCTACAGGTATCTGAGAGGGACCCTGAATTTGTGGCCTCAAGTGGAATGAACACCGAGATGCTCTGACTCGAAGTAAGGCCGGATATCCCAACAGTGAATTGAATGCAGGCTCGTCTTGCATCTCCCAATACGAAGGGATGTCTGAATCCCCTATAGAGACCACAGAGAAAGACCTAGTTCTCTGCTTCATCGCGAGCGGAGGCCTCACATCCTTTGAAAACTCGAGAGGTACGCAGAGATCAATGCTTCCAAAGCAGACGATGCCTGACTCCTCTTGAAAATGGATAGGAGTCCCAGGATCCCTGTGGCACTTGGAAAGGGACCCTGGGTCTCCCGCCTCACGTGGAGACCCGTCCCAATTGCCATGCCAAGACTCGAGGAGAATTCCGAGGTGTCCCTCCCACCTAGGCAGGAGTCCTGACGTCATTGAACAAACACGTGTCTGGAAGGGCCCTCCCCGTCGTAACTCGGGAATATACCCCAGGTTCCAGCCGCAACTCGAGAAAAACCATGAGACTTCCCCCTCGCCGCGAGATGAGGCCCGATTCCCCTGCACTGCGTGCAGAGCAGTTCCGAGTTCCACATCAAACGTGAAAGGAGCCTTGATTTCCTTGATGGCACTCCAGAGAAAACCCAAGATCACTGTTTCAAGTCTAGAGGGATCCTGAGGTCACTGTAGCAAGACGAAAGGGCTCCGTGGACCCCAAATCAACTCGAGATGAGAGCTTAGTCCCTGGCTTCGACTCAAGAGGAATACCAACTTTCCACAAGCACCTCAAGAGGAGGCTACTCTCAGCTAATGGTATGTGAGAGGGACCCTGAGTTTGTCGCCTGAATTGGAATGGACTGCGAGATGCTCTGACTCGAAGTAAGGCCAGATATCCCTGCAGTGATTTGAATGCAGGCTCGTCTTTAATCTCCCAAGATGAAGGGATGTCTGAATCCCCTGTGCAGACCACAGAGAAAGAGCTAGTTCTCTGCCTCATCGCGACCGGAGGCCTCACATCCTTTGAAAATTCGAGAGGTCCGCGGAGATCAATGCTTCCAAAGGAGACGATGCCTGACTCCTCTTGAAAATGGATAGGAGTCCCAGGATCACTGTGGCACGTGGAAAGGGACCCTGGGTCTCCCGACTCACATGGAGACGTGTCCCATTGCCATGCCAAGACTTGAGGAGAATCCCGAGGTGTCCCTTGCACCTAGGCAGGAGTCCTGACGTCGCTGAACAAACACGTGTCTGAAAGGGCCCTCCCCATCGTAACTCGAGAATATACCCCAGGTTCGGTCAGCAACTCGAGAAAAACCATGAGACTTCCCCCTCGCCGCGAGCTTAGGCCCCATTCCCATGCACTGCGTGCATAGCAATTCCGTGTTCCACATCAAACGTGAAAGGAGCCTTGATTTCCTTGATGGCACTCCAGAGAAAACCCAAGATCACTGTTTCAAGTCTAGAGGGATCCTGAGGTCACTGTAGCAAGACGAAAGGGCTCCGTGGACCCCAAATCAACTCGAGATGAGAGCTAAGTCCCTGACTTCGGCTCAAGAGGAATACCAAATTTCCACAAGCACCTCAAGAGGAGGCTTCTCTCAGCTACAGGTATGTGAGAGGGACCCTGAGTTTGTGGCCTCAAGGGGAATGGACACGGAGATGCTCTGACTCGAAGTAAGGCCGGATATCCCTGCAGTGAATTGAATGCAGGCTCGTCTTGCATCTCCCAAGACGAAGGGATGTCTGAATCCCCAGTGGAGACCACAGAGAAAGACCTAGTCCTCCGCCTCATCGCGACCGGAGGCCTCACATCCTTTGAAAATTCGAGAGGTCCGCCGAGATCAATGCTTCCAAAGGAGACGATGCCTGACTCCTCTAGAAAATGGATAGGAGTCCCAGGATCCCTGTGGCACGTGGAAAGGGACCCTGGGTCTCCCGCCTCACGTGGAGACGCGTCCCAATTGCCATGCCAAGACTCGAGGAGAATCCCGAGGTGTCTCTCGCACCTAGGCAGGAGTCCTGATGTCGCTGAACAAACACAGGTCTGGAAGGGCCCTCCCCGTCGTAACTCGAGAATATAACCCAGGTTCCGGCCGCAACTCGAGAAAAACCATGAGACTTCCCACTCACAGCGAGATGAGGCCCGATTCCCCTGCACTGCGTGCAGAGCAATTCCGTGTTCCACATCAAACGTGAAAGGAGCCTTGATTTCCTTGATGGCACTCCAGAGAAAACCCAAGATCACTGTCTCAAGTCTAGAGGGATCCTGAGGTCACTGGAGCAACACGAAAGGGCTCCGTGGACCCCAAATCAACTCGAGATCAGAGCTTAGTCCCTGGCTTCGACTCAAGAGGAATACGAACTTTCAGCAAGCTCCTCAAGAGGAGGCTTCTCTCAGCTACAGGTGTGTGAGAGGGACCCTGAGTTTGTGGCCTCAAGTGGAATGGACACCGAGATGCTCTGACTCGAAGTAAGGCCTGATATCCCTGCAGTGAATTGAATGCAGGCTCGTCTTGCATCTCCCAAGACGAAGGGATGTCTGAATCCCCTGTGGAGACCACAGAGAAAGACCTAGTCGTCCGCCTCATCGTGACCGGAGGCCTCACATCCTTTGAAAATTCGAGAGGTCCGCGGGGATCAATGCTTCCAAAGGAGACGATGCCTGACTCCTCTTGAAAATGGATAGGAGTCCCAGGATCCCTGTGGCACGTGGAAAGGGGCCCTGGGTCTCCCGCCTCACGTGGAGACGCGTCCCAATTGCCATGCCAAGACTCGAGGAGAATCCCGAGGTGTCCCTCGCACCTAGGCAGGAGTCCTGATGACGCTGAACAAACACGTGTCTGGAAGGGCCCTCTCCGTCATAACTCGAGAATATACCCCAGGTTCCAGCCGCAACTCGAGAAAAACCATGAGACTTCCCACTCACAGCGAGATGAGGCCCGATTCCCCTGCACTGCGTGCAGAGCTATTCCGTGTTCCACATCAAACGTGAAACGAGACTTGATTTCCTTGATGGCACTCCAGAGAAAACCCAAGATCACTGTCTCAAGTCTAGAGGGATCCTGAGGTCACTGGAGCAACAGGAAAGGGTTCCGTGGACCCCAAATCAACTCGAGATGAGAGCTTAGTCCCTGGCTTCGACTCAAGAGGAATACTAACTTTCAGCAAGCACCTCAAGAGGAGGCTTCTCTCAGCTACAGGTGTGTGAGAGGGACCCTGAGTTTGTGGCCTCAAGTGGAATGGACACGGAGATGCTCTGACTCGAAGTAAGGCCGGATATCCCTGCAGTGAATTGAATGCAGGCTCGTCTTGCATCTCCCAAGAAGAAGGGATGTCTGAATCCCCTGTGGAGGCCACAGAGAAAGACCTAGTCCTCCGCCTCAACGCGACCGGAGGCGTCACATCCTTTGAAAACTCGAGAGGTCCGCAGAGATCAATGCTTCCAAAGGAGACGATGCCTGACTCCTCTTGAAAATGGATAGGAGTCCCAGGATCCCTGTGGCACTTGGAAAGGGACCCTGGGTCTCCCGCCTCACATGGAGACCCGTCCCAATTGCCATGCCAAGACTCGAGGAGAATTCCGAGGTGTCCCTCGCACCTAGGCAGGAGTCCTGACGTCATTGAACAAACACGTGTCTGGAAGGGCCCTCCCCGTCGTAACTCGGGAATATACCCCAGGTTCCAGCCGCAACTCGAGAAAAACCATGAGACTTCCCCCTCGCCGCGAGATGAGGCCCGATTCCCCTGCACTGCGTGCAGAGCAGTTCCGAGTTCCACATCAAACGTGAAAGGAGCCTTGATTTCCTTGATGGCACTCCAGAGAAAACCCAAGATCACTGTTTCAAGTCTAGAGGGATCCTGAGGTCACTGTAGCAAGACGAAAGGGCTCCGTGGACCCCAAATCAACTCGAGATGAGAGCTTAGTCCCTGGCTTCGACTCAAGAGGAATACCAACTTTCCACAAGCACCTCAAGAGGAAGCTACTCTCAGCTAATGGTATGTGAGAGGGACCCTGAGTTTGTCGCCTGAATTGGAATGGACTGCGAGATGCTCTGACTCGAAGTAAGGCCAGATATCCCTGCAGTGATTTGAATGCAGGCTCGTCTTTAATCTCCCAAGATGAAGGGATGTCTGAATCCCCTGTGGAGACCACAGAGAAAGAGCTAGTTCTCTGCCTCATCGCGACCGGAGGCCTCACATCCTTTGAAAATTCGAGAGGTCCGCGGAGATCAATGCTTCCAAAGGAGACGATGCCTGACTCCTCTTGAAAATGGATAGGAGTCCCAGGATCACTGTGGCACGTGGAAAGGGACCCTGGGTCTCCCGACTCACATGGAGACGTGTCCCATTGCCATGCCAAGACTTGAGGAGAATCCCGAGGTGTCCCTTGCACCTAGGCAGGAGTCCTGACGTCGCTGAACAAACACGTGTCTGGAAGGGCCCTCCCCGTCGTAACTCTAGAATATACCCCAGGTTCGGTCAGCAACTCGAGAAAAACCATGAGACTTCCCCCTCGCCGCGAGCTTAGGCCCCATTCCCCTGCACTGCGTGCAGAGCAATTCCGTGTTCCACATCAAACGTGAAAGGAGCCTTGATTTCCTTGATGGCACTCCAGAGAAAACCCAAGATCACTGTTTCAAGTCTAGAGGGATCCTGAGGTCACTGTAGCAAGACGAAAGGGCTCCGTGGACCCCAAATCAACTCGAGATGAGAGCTAAGTCCCTGACTTCGGCTCAAGAGGAATAGCAAATTTCCACAAGCACCTCAAGAGGAGGCTTCTCTCAGCTACAGGTATGTGAGAGGGACCCTGAGTTTGTGGCCTCAAGGGGAATGGACACGGAGATGCTCTGACTCGAAGTAAGGCCGGATATCCCTGCAGTGAATTGAATGCAGGCTCGTCTTGCATCTCCCAAGACGAAGGGATGTCTGAATCCCCTGTGGAGACCACAGAGAAAGACCTAGTCCTCCGCCTCATCGCTACCGGAGGCCTCACATCCTTTGAAAATTCGAGAGGTCCGCCGAGATCAATGCTTCCAAAGGAGACGATGCCTGACTCCTCTAGAAAATGGATAGGAGTCCCAGGATCACTGTGGCACGTGGAAAGGGACCCTGGGTCTCCCGCCTCAGATGGAGACGCGTCCCAATTGCCATGCCAAGACTCGAGGAGAATCCCGATGTGTCCCTCGCACCAAGGCAGGTGTCTTGACGTCGCTGAACAAACACGTGTATGGAAGTACCTTTCCCATTGTAACTCTAGACTATACCCAAGCTTCCGGCCGCAACTCGAGAAGAACCTTGAGACTTCCCCCTCGCCGCGAGATGAGGCCCGATTCCCCTGCACTACATGCAGAGCAATTCCGTGTTCCACATCAAACATGAAAGGAGACTTGATTTCCTTGATGGCACTCCAGAGAAAACCCAAGATCACTGTCTCAAGTCTAGAGGGATCCTGAGGTCACTGGAGCAACACGAAAGGGCTCCGTGGACCCCAAATCAACTCGAGATGCGAGGTTAGTCCCTGGCTTCGACTCAAGAGGAATACCAGCTTTCCACAAGCACCTGAAGAGTAGGCTTCTCTCACCTACAGGTATGTGAGAGGGACCCTGAGTTTGTGGCCTCAAGTGGAATGGGCACCGAGAAGCTCTGACTCGAAGTAAGGCCGGATATCCCTGCAGTGAATTAAATGCACGCTCGTCTTGCATCTCCCAAGACGAAGGGAAGTCTGAATCCCCTGTGGAGGCCCCAGAGAAAAACCGAGTTCTCCGCCTCATTGCGACCTGAGGCCTCACTTCCTTTGAAAACTCGAGAGGTCCGCGGAGATCAATGCTTCCAAAGGAGACGATGCCTGACTCCTCTTGAAATGGATAGGAGTCCCAGGATCCCTTTGGCACGTGGAAAGGGATCCTGGGTCTCCCGCCTCACGTGGAGATGCGTCCCAATTGCCATGCCAAGACTCGAGGAGAATTCCGAGGTGTCCCTCGCACCTAGGCAGGAGTCCTGACGTCGCTGAACAAACACGTATCTGGAAGGGCCCTCCCCGTCTTAACTCGAGAATATACCCCAGGTTCCAGCCGCAACTCGAGAAAAACCATGAGACTTCCCCCTCGCAGCGAGATGAGGCCTGATTCCCCTGCACTGCGTGCAGAGCAATTCCATGTTCCACAACAAACGTGAAAGGAGACTTGATTTCCTTGATGGCACTACAGAGAAAACCCAAGATCACTGTCTCAAGTCTAGAGGGATCCTGACGTCACTGTAGCAACACGAAAGGGCTCCGTGGACCCCAAATCAACTCGAGATTAGAGCTTAGTTCCTCGCTTCGACTCAAGAGGAATACCAACTTTCCACAAGCACCTCAAGAGGAGGCTTCTCTCAGCTACAGGTATGTGAGAGGGACCCTGAGTTTGTGGGCTCAAGTGGAATGGACTCCGAGATGCTCTGACTCGAAGTAAGGCCGGATATCCCTGCAGTGAAATGAATGCAGGCTCGCCTTGCATCTCCCAAGACGAAGGGATGTCTGAATCCCCTGTAGAGACCACAGAGAAAGACCTAGTTCTCCGCCTCATCGCGACCGGAGGCCTCACATCCTTTGAAAACTCGAGAGGTCCGCGGAGATCAATGCTTCCAAAGGAGACGATGCCTGACTCCTCTTGAAAATGGATAGGAGTCCCAGGATCCCTGTGGCACGTGGAAAGGCACCCTGGGTCTCCCGCCTCACGTGGAGACGCGTCCCAATTGCCATGCCAAGACTCGAGGAGAATCGCGAGGTGTCCCTCGCACCTAGGCAGGAGTCCTGACGTCGCTGAACAAACACGTGTCTGGAAGGGCCTTCCCCGTCGTAACTCGAGAATATTCCCCAGGTTCCAGCCGCTTCTCGAGAAAAACCATGAGACTTCCCCCTCACCGCGAGATGAGGCCCGATTCCCCTGCATTGCGTGCAGAGCAATTCCATGTTCCACATCAGACGTTAAACTAGACTTGATTTCCTTGATGGCACTCCAAAGAAAACCCAAGATCACTGTCTCAAGTCTAGAGGGATCCTGAGGTCACTGTAGCAACACGAAAGGGCTCCGTGGACCCCAAATCAACTCGAGATGAGAGCTTCGTCCCTGGCTTCTACTCTAGAGGAGTACCAACTTTCCACAAGCACCTCAAGAGGAGGCTTATCTGAGATACAGGTATGTGAGAGAAACCCTGAGTTTGTGGCCTCAAGTGCAATGGACACTGTGATGCTCTGACTCGAAGTAAGGCCGGATATCCCTGCTGTGAATTGAATGCAGGCTCGTCTTGCATCTCCCAAGACGAAGGGATGTCTGAATCCACTGTGGAGACCACAGAGAAAACCTAGTTCTCCGCCTCATCGCGACCGGAGGCCTCTAATCCTTTGAAAACTCGAGAGGTCCGCGGAGATCAAGGCTTCCAAAGGAGATGATGCCTGACTCCTCTTGAAAATGGATAGAAGTCCCAGGATCCCTGTGGCACGTGGAAAGGGACCCTGGGTCTCCCGCCTCACGTGGAGACTTGTCCTAATTGCCATGCCAAGACTCGAGGAGAATGCCGAGGTGTCCCTCGCACCTAGGCAGGAATCCTGACGTCGCAGAACAAACACGTGTCTGGAAAGGCCCTCCCCGTCGTAACTCGAGAATATACCCCAGGTTCCGGCCGCAACTCGAGAAACATCATGAGACTTCCCCCTCGCCTTGAGATGAGGCCCGATTCCCCTGCACTGCGTGCAGACCAATTCCGTGTTCCACATCAAACGTGAAAAGATTCTAGATTTCCTTGATGGCACTCCAAAGAAAAGCCAAGATCACTGTCTCAAGTCTAGAGGGATCCTGAGGTCACTGTAGCAACAAGAAAGAGCTCCGTGGACCACAAATCAACTCGAGAGGAGAGCTTCGTCCCTGGCTTCGATTCAAGAGGAATACCAACTTTCCACAAGCACCTCAAGAGGAGGCCTCTCTCAGTTACAGGTATGTGAGAGGGACCTTGAGTTTGTGGCCTCAAGTGGAATGGACACCGAGATGCTCTGACTCGAAGTAAGGGCAGATATCCATGCAGAGAATTGAATGCAGGCTCGTCTTGAATCTCCGAAGACGAAGGGATGTCTGAATCCCCTGTGGAGACCACAGACAAAGACTTAGTTCTCCGCCTCATCGCGACCGGAGGCCTCACATCCTTTGAAAACTCGAGAGGTCCACGGAGATCAATGCTTCCAAAGGAGACGATGCCTGAATCCTTTTCAAAATGGATAGGAGTCCCAGGATCCCTGTGGCTCGTGGAAAGGGACACTGGGTCTCCCGCCTCAGGTGGAGACGCGTCCCAATTGCCATGCCAAGACTCGAGGAGAATCCCGAGGTGTCCCTCGCACCTAGGCAGGAGTCCTGACTTCGCTGAACAAACACGTGTCTGGAAGGGCCCTCCCCATAGTAACTCGAGAATATACCCCAGGTTCCGGCCGCAACTCGAGAAATTCCATGAGACCTACCCCTCGCGGCTAGATGAGGCCCGATTCCCCTGCACTGCGTGCAGAGCAATTCCGTGTTCCACATCAAACGTGAAAGGAGCCTTGATTTCCTTGATGGCACTCCAGAGAAAACCCAAGATCACTGTCTCAAGTCTAGAGGGATCCTGAGGTCACTGGAGCAACACGAAAGGGCGCCGTGGACCCCAAATCAACTCGAGATGAGAGCTTGTCCCTGGCTTCGACTCAAGAGGAATACCAACTTTCCACAAGCACCTCAAGAGGAGGCTTCTCTCAGCTACAGGTATGTGAGAGGGACCCTGAGTTTGTGGCCTCAAGTGGAATGGACACCGAGATGCTCTGACTCAAAGTAAGGCCGGATATGCCTGCAGTGAATTGAATGCAGGATCGTCTTGCATCTCCCAAGACGAAGGGATGTCTGAATCCCCTGTGGAGACCACAGAGAAAGACCTAGTTCTCGGCCTCAACGCGACCGGATGCCTCACACCCTTTGAAAACTCGAGAGGTCCACGCAGAACAAAGCTTCCAGAGGAGACGATGCCTGACTCCTCTTGAAAATGGATAGGAATCCCAGGATCCCTGTGGCACGTGGAAAGGGACCCTGGGTCTCCCGCCTCACGTGGAGACGCGTCCCAATTGCCATGCCAAGACTCGAGGAGAATCCCGAGGTGTCCCTCGCACCTAGGCAGGAATCCTGACGTCGCAGAACAAACACGTGTCTGGAAAGGCCCTCCCCGTCGTAACTCGAGAATATACCCCAGGTTCCGGCCGCAACTCGAGAAACATCATGAGACTTCCCCCTCGCCTTGAGATGAGGCCCGATTCCCCTGCACTGCGTGCAGACCAATTCCGTGTTCCACATCAAACGTGAAAAGATTCTAGATTTCCTTGATGGCACTCCAAAGAAAAGCCAAGATCACTGTCTCAAGTCTAGAGGGATCCTGAGGTCACTGTAGCAACAAGAAAGAGCTCCGTGGACCACAAATCAACTCGAGAGGAGAGCTTCGTCCCTGGCTTCGATTCAAGAGGAATACCAACTTTCCACAAGCACCTCAAGAGGAGGCCTCTCTCAGTTACAGGTATGTGAGAGGGACCTTGAGTTTGTGGCCTCAAGTGGAATGGACACCGAGATGCTCTGACTCGAAGTAAGGGCAGATATCCATGCAGAGAATTGAATGCAGGCTCGTCTTGAATCTCCGAAGACGAAGGGATGTCTGAATCCCCTGTGGAGACCACAGACAAAGACTTAGTTCTCCGCCTCATCGCGACCGGAGGCCTCACATCCTTTGAAAACTCGAGAGGTCCACGGAGATCAATGCTTCCAAAGGAGACGATGCCTGAATCCTTTTCAAAATGGATAGGAGTCCCAGGATCCCTGTGGCTCGTGGAAAGGGACACTGGGTCTCCCGCCTCAGGTGGAGACGCGTCCCAATTGCCATGCCAAGACTCGAGGAGAATCCCGAGGTGTCCCTCGCACCTAGGCAGGAGTCCTGACTTCGCTGAACAAACACGTGTCTGGAAGGGCCCTCCCCATAGTAACTCGAGAATATACCCCAGGTTCCGGCCGCAACTCGAGAAATTCCATGAGACCTACCCCTCGCGGCTAGATGAGGCCCGATTCCCCTGCACTGCGTGCAGAGCAATTCCGTGTTCCACATCAAACGTGAAAGGAGCCTTGATTTCCTTGATGGCACTCCAGAGAAAACCCAAGATCACTGTCTCAAGTCTAGAGGGATCCTGAGGTCACTGGAGCAACACGAAAGGGCGCCGTGGACCCCAAATCAACTCGAGATGAGAGCTTGTCCCTGGCTTCGACTCAAGAGGAATACCAACTTTCCACAAGCACCTCAAGAGGAGGCTTCTCTCAGCTACAGGTATGTGAGAGGGACCCTGAGTTTGTGGCCTCAAGTGGAATGGACACCGAGATGCTCTGACTCAAAGTAAGGCCGGATATGCCTGCAGTGAATTGAATGCAGGATCGTCTTGCATCTCGCAAGACGAAGGGATGTCTGAATCCCCTGTGGAGACCACAGAGAAAGACCTAGTTCTCGGCCTCAACGCGACCGGATGCCTCACACCCTTTGAAAACTCGAGAGGTCCACGCAGAACAAAGCTTCCAGAGGAGACGATGCCTGACTCCTCTTGAAAATGGATAGGAATCCCAGGATCCCTGTGGCACGTGGAAAGGGACCCTGGGTCTCCCGCCTCACGTGGAGACGCGTCCCAATTGCCATGCCAAGACTCGAGGAGAATCGCGAGGTGTCCCTCGCACCTAGGTAGCAGTCCTGACGTCGCTGAACAAACAAGTGTCTGGAAGGGCCCTCCCCGTCGTAACTCGAGAATATTCCCCAGGTTCCAGCCGCTTCTCGAGAAAAACCATGAGAATTCCCCCTCGCCGTGAGATGAGGACAGATTCCCCTGCACTGCGTGCAGAGCAATTCCGTGTTCCACATCAGACGTTAAAGGAGACTTGATTTCCTTGATGGCACTCCAAAGAAAACCCAAGATCACTGTCTCAAGTCTAGAGGGATCCTGAGGTCACTGGAGCTACACGAAAGGGCTCCGTGGACCACAAATCAACTCGGGATGAGAGCTTCGTCCGTGGCTTCTACTCTAGAGGAATACCAACTTTCCACAAGCACCTCAAGAGGAGGCATCTCTGAGATACAGGTATGTGAGAGAAACCCTGAGTTTGTGGCCTCAAGTGCAATGGACACTGTGATGCTCTGACTCGAAGTAAGGCCGTATATCCCTGCTGTGAATTGAATGCAGGCTCGTGTTGCATCTCCCAAGACGAAGGGATGTCTGAATCCACTGTGGAGACCACAGAGAAAACCTAGTTCTCCGCCTCATCGCGACCGGAGGCCTCTAATCCTTTGAAAACTCGAGAGGTCCACGGAGATCAATGCTTCCCGGAGACGATGCCTGACTCCTCTTGAAAATGGATAGAAGTCCCAGGATCCCTGTAGCACGTGGAAAGGGACCCTGGGTCTCCCGCCTCACGTGGAGACGGGTCCCAATTGCCATTCCAAGACTCGAGGAGAATCCCGAGGTGTCCCTCGCACCTAGGCAGGAGTCCTGACGTCGCTGAACAAACACGTGTCTGGAAGGGCCCTCCCCGTCGTAACTCCAGAATATACCCCAGGTTCCGGCCGCAACTCGAGTAAAACCATGAGACTTCCCCCTCGCGGCAAGATGAGGCCCGATTCCCCTGCACTGCGAGCAAAGCAATTCCGTGTTCCACATCAAACGTGAAAGGAGCCTTGATTACCTTGATGGCACTCCAGAGAAAACCCAAGATCACTGTCTCAAGTCTAGAGGGATCCTGAGGTCACTGTAGCAACACGAAAGGGCTTCGTGGGCCGCAAACAACTCGAGATGAGAGCTTCGTCCCTGCCTTCGACTCAAGAGGAATACCAACTTTCCACAAGCACCTCAAGAGGAGGCTTCTGTCACCTTCAGGTATGTGAGAGGGACCCTGAGCTGGTGGCCTCAAGTCGAATGGATAGCGTGATGCTCTGACTCGAAGTAAGGCCGGATATCCCTGCAGTGAATTGAATGCAGGCTCGTTTTGCATCTCCCAAGAGGAAGGGATGTCTGAATCCACTGTGGAGACCACAGAGAAAGACCTAGTTCTCCGCCTCATCGCGAATTGAGGCCTCATATCCTTTGAAACCTCGAGAGGTGTGCGGAGATCAATGCTTCCAAAGGAGACGATGCCTGACTCCTCTTGAAAATGGATAGGGGTCCCAGGATCCCTGTGGCACGTGGAAAGGGACCCTGGGTCTCCCGCCTCACGTGGAGACGCGTCCCAATTGCCATGCCAAGACTCGAGGAGAATCCCGAGTTGTGCCTCGCACCTAGGCAGGAGTCCTGACGTCGCTGAACAAACAGGTGTCTGGAAGGGCCCTCCCCGTCGTAACTCGAGAACATACCCCAGGTTCCGGCCGCAACTCGACAAAAACCATGAAAATTCCCCCTCGCCGCGAGAAGAGGCCCGATTCCCCTGCACTGCGTGCAGAGCAATTCCGTGTTCCACATCAAACGTGAAAGGAGCCTTGATTTCCTTGATGGCACTCCAGAGAAAAGCCAAGATCACTGTCTCAAGTCTAGAGGGATCCTGAGGTTACTGTAGCAACACGAAAGAGCTCCGTGGACCCCAAATCAACTCGAGATGAGAGCTTACTCCCTGGCTTCGACTCAAGAAGAATACCAACTGTCCACAAGCACCTCAAGATGAGGTTTCTCTCAGCTACATTTATGTGAGAGGGACCCTGAGTGTGTGGCCTCAAATGTAATGGACACCGAGATGCACTGATTCGAATAAAGGCCGGATATCCCTGCAGTGAATTGAATGCAGGCTCGTCTTGCATCTCCTAAGAAGAAGGGATGTATGAATCCCCTGTGGAGACCATAGAGAAAGACATTGTTCTCCGCCTCATCCCGACGTGAGTCCTCACATCCTTTGAGAACTCGAGAGGTCCGCGGAGATCAATGCTTCCAAAGGAGACGATGCCTGAATTCTCTTCAAAATGGATAGGAGTCCCAGGATCCCTGTGGCACATGGAAAGGGACCCTGGATCTCCCGCCCCACGTGGAGACGCGTCCCAATTGCCATGACAAGACTCGAGGAGAATCCCGAGGTGTCCCTCGCACCGACGTAGGAGTCCTGACGTCGCTGAACAAAGACGTGTCTGGAACGGACCTCCCCGTCGTAACTCGAGAATATACCCCAGGTTCCGGCCGCAACTCGAGAAAAACCATGAGACTTCCCCCTCGCCGCGAGATGAGGCCCGATTCCCCTGCACTGCGAGCAGAGCAATTCCGTGTTCCACATCAAACCTGAAAGGAGCCTTGATTTCCTTGATGGCACTCCAGAGAAAACCCGAGATCACTGTCTCAAGTCTAGAGGGATCCTGAGGTCACTGTAGCAACATGAAATGGGTCCATGGACCCCAAATCAACTCGTGATGAGAGCTTATTCATTGGCTTCGACTCTAGAGGAATAGCAACTTTCCACAAGCACCTCAAGAGGAGGCTTCTCTCAGATAAAGTTATGTGAGAGGGCCCTGAGTTGGGGATTCAAGTGGAATGGACACCGAGAAGCTCTGACTCGAAGGAAGGCTGGATATCCCTGCAGTGAATTGAATGCAGGCTCGTCTTGCATCTCCCAAGACGAAGGGATATCTGAATACCCTGTGGATACCACAGAGAAAGACGTAGTTCTACCTCTCATGGCGACCGGAGGCATCACATCTTTGAAAACTCGAGAGGTCCGCGGAGATCTATGCTTCCTAAGGAGACGATGCCTGACTCCTCTTGAAAATGGATAGGAGTCCAAGAAACCCTGTGGCACGTGGAACGGGAACCTGGGTCTCCCGCCTCACATGGAGACGCGTCCCAATTGCCATGCCAAGACTCGAGGATAATCCCGAGGTGTCCCTCACACCTAGGCAGGAGTCCTGACGTCACTGAACAAACACGTGTCTGGAAGGGCCCTCCCCGTCGTAACTCGAGAATATACCCCGGGTTCCTGCCGCAACTCGAGAAAAACCATGAGACTTCCCCCTCGCCACGAGATGAGGCCCGATTTAACTGCACTGCATGCAGAGCAATTCCGTGTTCCACATCAAACGTGAAAGGAGCCTTGATTTCCTTGATGGCACTCCAGAGAAAACCCAAGATCACTGTCTCAAGTCTAGAGGGATCCTGAGGTCACTGTAGCGACAAGAAAGGTCTCCGTGGACCCCAAATCAAGTCGAGATGAGAGCTTAGTCCCTGGCTTCGATTCAAGACGAATACCAACTTTCCACATGCACCTCAAGAGGCGGTTTCTGTCAGCTACAGGTATGTGCGAGGGACCCTGAGTTTGTGGCCTCAAGTAGAATGGACACCGAGATGCTCTGACTCGATGTAAGGCCGGATATCCCTGCAGTGAATTGAATGAAGTCTCGTCTTGCATCTCCCAAGACGAAGGGATGTCTGAATCCCCTGTGGAGACCACAGAGAAAAACCTAGTTCTCCCTCTCATGGCGACCGGAGGCATCACATCTTTGAAAACTCGAGAGGTCCGCGGAGATCAATGCTTCCTAAGGAGACGATGCCTGACTCCTCTTGAAAATGGATAGGAGTCCAAGAAACCGTGTGGCAAGTGGAACGGACACCTGGGTCTCCCGCCTCACATGGAGACTTGTCCTAATTGCCATGCCAAGACTCGAGGAGAATCCCGAGGTGTTCCTCGCACCTAGGCACGAGTCCTGACGTCGCTGAACAAACACTTGTCTGGAAGGGCCCTCCCCGTCGTAACTCAGGAATATACCCCAGGTTCCGGCCGCAACTCGAGAAAAACCATAAGACTTCCCCCTCGCCTTGAGATGTGGCCCGATTCTCCTGCACTGCGTGGAGACCAATTCCGTGTTCCACATCAAACGTGAAAGGATTCTTGATTTCCTTGATGGCACTCCAAAGAAAAGCCAAGATCACTGTCTCAAGTCTAGAGGGATCCTGAGGTCACTGTAGCAACCCGAAAGGGCTCCGTGCACCCCAAATCAACTCGAGATGAGAGCCTTGTCCCTGGCTTCGACTCAAGAGGAATACCAACTTTCCAAAAGCTCCTCAAGAGGAGGTTTCTCTCAGCTACAGGTATGTGAGAGGGACCCTGAGTTTGTGGCCTCAAGTGGAATGGAGACCGAGATGCTCTGACTCAATGTAAGGCCGGATATCCCTGCAGTGAATTGAATGCAGGCTCGCCTTGCATCTCCAAAGACGAAGCGATGTCTGAATCCCCTGTGGACACCACAGACAAAGACCTAGATCTCCGCCTCATCGCGACCATATGCCTCACATACTTTGAAAACTCGAGAGGTCCGCGGAGATCAATGCTTCCTAAGGAGACGATGCCTGACTCCTCTTGAAAATGGATAGGAGTCCCAGAATCCCTGTGGCACGTGGAAAGGGACCCTGGGTCTTGCGCCTCACTGGAGACGCGTCCCAATTGCCAGGCCAAGGCTCAAGGAGAATCCCGAGGTGTCCCTCGCACCTAGGCAGGAGTCCTGACGTCGCTGAACAAACACGTGTCTGGAAGGGCCCTCCCCATTGTAACTCGAGAATATACCCCAGGTTCTGACTGCAACTCGAGAAAAACCATGAGCCTTCCCAGTCGCCGCAAGATGAGGCCCGATTCCCCTGCACTGCGTGCAGAGCAATTCCGTGTTCCACATCAAACGTGAAAGGAGCCTTGATTTACTTGATGGCACTCCAGAGAAACCCCAAGATCACTGTCTCAAGTCGAGAGGGATCCTGAGGTCACTGTAGCAACACGAAAGGGGTCCGTGGACTCCAAATCAACTCGAGATGAGAGCTTCGTCCCTGGCTTCGACTCAAGAGGAATACCAACTTTCCACTAGCACCTCAAGAGGAGGCTTCTCTCAGCTAAAGGTATGTGAGAGGGAACCTGTGTTTGTGGCCTCAAGTAGAATGGACACCGAGATGCTCTGACTCGAAGTAAGGCCGGACATCCCTGCAGTGAATTGAATGCAGGCTCGTCTTGCATGTCGCAAGATGAAGGGATGTCTGAATCCACTGTGGAGACCACAGAGAAAGACCTAGTTCTCCGCCTCATCACGACCGGAGGCGTCACATCCTTGGAAAACTCGAGAGGTCCGCGGAGATCAATTCTTGTAAAGGAGACGATGCCTGACTCCTCTTGAAAATGGATAGGAGTCCAAGAATCCCTGTGGCACGTGGAACGGGACCCTGGGTCTCCCGCCTCACGTGGAGACTTGTCCTAATTGCCATGCCAAGACTCGAGGAGAATGCCGAGGTGTCCCTCGCACCTAGGCAGGAATCCTGACGTCGCAGAACAAACACGTGTCTGGAAAGGCCCTCCCCGTCGTAACTCGAGAATATACCCCAGGTTCCGGCCGCAACTCGAGAAACATCATGAGACTTCCCCCTCGCCTTGAGATGAGGCCCGATTCCCCTGCACTGCGTGCAGACCAATTCCGTGTTCCACATCAAACGTGAAAAGATTCTTGATTTCCTTGATGGCACTCCAAAGAAAAGCCAAGATCACTGTCTCAAGTCTAGAGGGATCCTGAGGTCAATGTAGCAACAAGAAAGAGCTCCGTGGACCACAAATCAACTCGAGAGGAGAGCTTCGTCCCTGGCTTCGAATCAAGAGGAATACCAACTTTCCACAAGCACCTCAAGAGGAGGCCTCTCTCAGTTACAGGTATGTGAGAGGGACCTTGAGTTTGTGGCCTCAAGTGGAATGGACACCGAGATGCTCTGACTCGAAGTAAGGGCAGATATCCATGCAGAGAATTGAATGCAGGCTCGTCTTGCATCTCCCAAGACGAAGGGATGACTGAATCCCCTGTGGAGACCACAGACAAAGACTTAGTTCTCCGCCTCATCGCGACCGGAGGCCTCACATCCTTTGAAAACTCGAGAGGTCCACGGAGATCAATGCTTCCAAAGGAGACGATGCCTGAATCCTCTTCAAAATGGATAGGAGTCCCAGGATCCATGTGGCACGTGGAAAGGGACACTGGGTCTCCCGCCTCACGTGGAGACGCGTCCCAATTGCCATGCCAAGACTCGAGGGGAATCCCGAGGTGTCCCTCGCACCTAGGCAGGAGTCCTGACTTCGCTGAACAAACACGTGTCTGGAAGGGCCCTCCCCGTCGTAACTCGAGAATATACCCCAGGTTCCGGCCGCAACTCCAGAAAAACCATGAGACATCTCCCTTGTCGCGAGATGAGGCCCGATTCCCCTGCACTGCGTGCAGAGCAATTCTGTGTCCACATCAGACGTGAAAGGAGCCTTGATTTCCTTGATGGCACTCCAGAGAAAACCCAAGATCACTGTCTCAAGTCTAGAGGGATCCTGAGGTCACTGGAGCAACACAAAAGGGCCCCATGGACCCCAAATCAACTCGAGATGAGAGGTTAGTCCCTGGCTTCGACTCAAGAGGAAGACGAACTTTCCACAAGCATCTCAACAGGAGGCTTCTCTCAGCTACAGGTATGTGAGAGGGACCCTGAGTTTGTGGCCTGAAGTGGAATGGACAACGAGATGCTCTGACTCGAAGAAAGGCTGGATATCCCTGCAGTGAATTGAATGCAGGCTCGTCTTGCATCTCCCAAGATGAAGGGATGTCTGAATCCCATGTGGAGACCACAGAGAAAGACCGAGTTCTCCGCTTCATCGCGAGTGGAGGCCTCACATCCTTTGAAAACTCGAGAGGTCGCGGAGATCAATGCTTCCAAAGGAGACGATGCCTGACTCCTCTTGAAAATGGATAGGAGTCCCAGGATCCCTGTGGCACGTGGGAAGGGACCCTGGGTCTCCCGCCTCACGTGGAGACGCGTCCCAATTGCCATGCCAAGGCTCGAAGAGAATCCCGAGGCGTCCCTCGCACTTAGGCAGGAGTCCTGACGTCGCTGGAAAAATACGTGTCTGGAAGGGCCCTCCCCATCGTAACTCGAGAATATACCACAGGTTCGGGCTACAAATCGAGAAAAACAATGAGCCTTCCCCCTCGCCGCAAGATGAGGCCTGATTCCCCTGCACTGCGTGCAGAGAATAAACGTGTTCCACATCAAACGTGAAAGGAGCCTTGATTTCCTTGATGGCACTCCAGAGAAACCCCAAGATAACTGTCTCAAGTCGAGAGGTATCCTGAGGTCACTGTAGCAAAACGAAAGGGCTCCGTGGACTCCAAATCAACTCGAGATGAGAGCTTCGTCCCTGGCTTCGACTCAAGAGGAATACCAACTTTCCACAAGCACCTCAAGAGGAGGCTTCTCTCAGCTACATGTATGTGAGAGGGTCCCTGAGTTTGTGGCCTCAAGCGGAATGGACACCGAGATGCTCTGACTCGAAGTATGGCCGGATATCCCAGCAGTAAATTGAATGAAGACTCGTCTTGCATCTCCCAAGACGAAGGGATGTCTGAATCCCCTGTGGAGACCACAGAGAAAGACCTAGTCCTTCGCCTCAACGCGAACGGAGGCCTCACATCCTTTGAAAACTCGAGAGGTCCGAGGAGATCAATGCTTCCAAAGGAGACGATGCCTGACTCCTCTTGAAAGTGGATAGGAGTCCCAGGATCCCTGTGGCACGTGGAAAGGGACCCTGGGTCTCCCGCCTCACGTGGAGACGCGTCCCAATTGCCATGCCAAGACTCGAGGAGAATCCCGAGGTGTCCCTCGCACCTAGGCAGGAGTCCTGACGTCGCTGAACAAACACGTGTCTGGAAGGGCCCTCCCCGTCGTAACACGAGAATATACCCCAGGTTCCGGCCGCAACTAGAGAAAAACCATGAGACTTCCCCCTCGCCGCGAGATGAGGCCCGATTCCCCTGCACTGCGTGCAGAGCAATTCCGTGTTCCACATCAAACGTGAAAGGAGCCTTGATTTCCTTGATGGCACTCCAGAGAAAACCCAAGATCACTGTCTCAAGTCTACAGGGATCCTGAGGTCACTGGAGCAACACGAAAGGGCTCCGTGGACCCCAAATCAACTCGAGATGAGAGCTTAGTCCCTGGCTTCGACTCAAGAGGAATATCAACTTTCCACAAGCACCTCAAGAGGAGGCTTCTCTCAGCTACAGGTATGTGAGAGGGACCCTGAGTTTGTGGCCTCAAGTGAAATGGACACCGAGATGCTCTGACTCGAAGTAAGGCCGGATATCCCTGCAGTGAATTGAATGCAGGCTCGTCTTGCATCTCCCAAGACGAAGGGTTGTCTGAATCCCCTGTGGAGACCACAGAGAAAGACCTAGTCCTACGCCTCAACGCGAACGGAGGCCTCACATCCTTTGAAAACTCGAGAGGTCCGCGGAGATCAATGCTTCCAAAGGAGACGATGCCTGACTCCTCTTGAAAATGGATAGGAGTCCCAGGATCCCTGTGGCACGTGGAAACGGGCCCTTGGTCTCCCGACTCACGTGGAGACGCGTCCCAATTGCCATGCCAAGACTCGAGGAGAATCCCGAGGTGTCCCTCGCACCTAGGCAGGAATCCTGACGTCGCTGAACAAACACGTGTCTGGAAGGGCCCTCCCCATCGTAACTCGAGAATATACCCCAGGTTCCGGCCGCAACTCGAGAAAAACCATGAGACTTCCCCCTCGCCGAGAGATGAGGCCCGAATCCCCTGCACTGCGTGCAGAGGAATTCCGGGTTCCACATCAAACGTGAAAGGAGCCTTGATTTCCTTAATGGCACTCCAGAGAAAACCCAAGATCACTGTTTCAAGTCTAGAGGGATCCTGAGGGCACTGGAGCAACAGGAAAGGGATCCGTGGACCCCAAATCAACTCGAGATGAGAGCTTAGTCCCTGGCTTCGACTCAAGAGGAATACCAACTTTCCACAAGCACCTCAAGAGGAGGCTTCTCTCAGCTACAGGTATGTGAGAGGGACCCTGAGTTTGTGGCCTCAAGTGGAATGGACACCGAGATGCTCTGACTCGAAGTAAGGCCGGATATCCCTGCAGTGAATTGAATGCAGGCTCGTCTTGCATCTCCCAAAACGAAGGGTTGTCTGAATCCCCTGTGGAGACCACAGAGAAAGACCTAATACTCTGCCTCCTCGCGACCGGAGGCCTCACATCCTTTGAAGACTCGAGAGGTCCGCGGAGATCAGTGCTTCCAAAGGAGACGATGCCTGACTCCTCTTGAAAATGGATCGGAGTCCCAGGATCCCTGTGGCACGTGGAAAGGGACACTGGGTCTCCCGCCTCACGTGGAGATGTGTCCCAATTGCCATGCCAAGACTCGAGGAGAATGCCGAGGTGTCCCTCGCACCTAGGCAGGAGTCCTGACGTCGCTGAACAAACACGTGTCTGGAAGGGCCCTCCCCGTCGTAACTCGAGAATATACCCCAGGTTCTGGCCGCAACTCGAGAAAAACCATGAGACTTCCCCCTCGCCGAGAGATGAGGCCCGAATCCCCTGCACTGCGTGCAGAGCAATTCCGTGTTTCACATCAAACGTGAAAGGAGCCTTGATTTCCTTGATGGCACTCCAGAGAAAACCCAAGATCACTGTCTCAAGTCTAGAGGGATCATGAGGTCACTGGAGCAAAAGGAAAGGGCTCCGTGGACCCCAAATCAACTTGAGATGAGAGCTTAGTCCCTGGCTTCGACTCAAGAGGAATACGAACTTTCCACAAGCCCCTCAAGAGGAGGCTTCCTTCAGCTACAAGTATGTGAGAGGGACCCTGAGTTTGTGGCCTCAAGTGGAATGGACACCGAGATGCTCTGACTCGAAGTAAGGCAGGATATCCCTGCAGTGAATTGAATGCAGGCTCGTCTTGCATCTCCCAAGATGCCGTGATGTCTGAATCCCCTGTGGAGACCATAGAGAAAGACCTAATTCTCCGCCTCATCACGACCGGAGGCCTCACACCCTTTGAAAACTCGAGAGGTCCACGGAGATCAATGCTTCCAAAGGAGTCGATGCCTGACTCCTCTTGAAAGTGGATAGGAGTCCCAGGATCCCTGTGGCACGTGGGAAGGGAGCCTGGGTCTCCCGCCTCACGTGGACTCGCGTCCCAATTGCCATGCCAAGACTCGAGGAGAATCCCGAGGTATCCCTCGCACCTAGGCAGGAGTCCTGACTTCGCTGAACAAACACGTGTCTGGAAGGGCCCTCATCGTCGTAACTCGAGAATATACCCCAGGTTCCGGCCGCAACTCGAGAAAAACCATGAGACTTCCCCCTCGCCGCGACATGAGGCCCGATTCCCCTGCACTGCGTGCAGAGCAATTCCGTGTTCCACATCAAACGTGAAAGGAGCCTTTATTTCCTTGATGGCACTCCAGAGAAAACCCAAGATCACTGTCTCAAGTCTAGAGGGATCCTGAGGTCACTGGAGATACAAGAAAGGGCTCCGTGTACCCCAAATCAACTCGAGATGAGAGCTTAGTCCCTGGCTTCGACTCAAGAGGAATACCAACTTTCCACAAGCACCTCAAGAGGAGGCTTCTCTCAACTACAGGTATGTGAGAGGACCCTGAGTTTGTGGCCTCAAGTGGAATGGACACCGAGATGCTCTGACTCGAAGTAAGGCCGGATATCCCTGCAGTGAATTGATTGAAGGCTCGTCTTGCATCTCCCAATATGAAGGGATGTCTGAATGCCCAGTGGAGACCACAGAGAAAGTCCTAGTTCTCCGATTCATCGCGACCGGAGGCCTCATATCCTTTGAAAACTCGAGAGGTCCGCGGAGATCAATGCTTCCAAAGGAGACGATGCCTGACTCTTCTTGAAAATGGATAGGAGTCCCAGGATCACTTTGGCACGTGGAAAGGGATCCTGGGTTTCCGCCTCACGTGGAGACGCGTCCCAAAGGCCATGCCAATACTCGAGGAGAATCCCGAGGTGTCCCTCGCACCTAGGCAGGAGTCCTGACATCGCTGAACAAACACGTGTCTGGAAGGGCCCTCCCCGTCGTAACTCGAGAATATACCCCAGGTTCCGGCCGCAACTCGAGAAAAACCATGAGACTTCCCCCTCGCCGCGACATGAGGCCCGATTCCCCTGCACTGCGTGCAGAGCAATTCCGTGTCCAACATCAAACGTGAAAGGAGACTTGATTTCCTTGATGGCACTCCAGAGAAAACCCAAGATCACTGTCTCAAGTCTAGAGGGATCCTGAGGTCACTGGAGCAACACGAAATGGCTCCGTGGACCCCAAGTCAACTCGAGATGAGAGCTTAGTCCTTGGCTTCGACTCAAGAGTAACACCAAATTTCCACAAGCACCTCAAGAGGAGGCTTCTCTCAGCTACAGGTATGTGAGAGGGCCCCTGAGTTTGTGGCCTCAAGTGGAATGGACACCGAGATGCTCTGACTCGAACTA
The DNA here is from genome assembly GCF_033118175.1 of Dama dama. Lineage (NCBI taxonomy): Eukaryota > Metazoa > Chordata > Mammalia > Artiodactyla > Cervidae > Dama > Dama dama. The sequence goes on along the minus strand of NC_083697.1, from coordinate 2,964,279 downwards.
AGGCTGGATATCCCTGCAGTGAACTGAATTCAGGTTCGTCTTGCATCTCCCAAGACGAAGGGATGTCTGAATCCCCTGTGGAGACCACAGAGAAAGACCTAGTCCTCCGCTTCATCGCGACCGGAGGCCTCACATTTTGAAAACTCGAGAGGTCCGCGGAGATCAATGCTTCCAGAGGAGGCGATGCCTGACTCCTCTTGAAATTGGATAGCAGTCCCAGGATCCCTGTGGCACGTGGAAAGGGACCCTGGGTCTCCCGCCTCACGTGGAGACGCGTCCCAATTGCCATGCCAAGACTCGAGGAGAATCCCGAGGTGTCCCCCGCACCTAGGCAGGAGTCCTGACGTCGTTGAACAAACACGTGTCTGGAAGGGCCCTCCCCGTCTTAACTCGAGAATATACCCCAGGATCCGGCCGCAACTCGAGAAAAACCATGAGAGTTCCCCCTCGCCGAGAAATGAGGCCCGAATCCCCTACACTGCGTGCAGAGCAATTCCGTGTTCCACATCAAACGTGAAAGGAGCCTTGATTTCCTTGATGGCACTCCAGAGAAAAACCAAGATCACTGGCTCAAGTCTAGAGGGATGCTGAGGTCACTGGAGCAACATGAAAGGGATCCGTGGACCCCAAATCAACTCGAGATGAGAGCTTAGTCCCTGGCTTCGACTCAAGGGGAATACCAACTTTCCACAAGCACCTCAAGAGGAGGCTTCTCTCAGCTACAGGTATGTGAGAGGGACCCTGAGTTTGTGGCCTCAAGTGGAATGGACACCGAGATGCTCTGACTCGAAGTAAGGCCGGATATCCCTGCAGTGAATTGAATGCAGGCTCGTCTTGCATCTCCCAAAACGAAGGGTTGTCTGAATCCCCTGTGGAGACCACAGAGAAAGACCTAATACTCTGCCTCCTCGCGACCGGAGGCCTCACATCCTTTGAAGACTCGAGAGGTCCGCGGAGATCAGTGCTTCCAAAGGTGACGATGCCTGACTCCTCTTGAAAATGGATCGGAGTCCCAGGATCCCTGTGGCACGTGGAAAGGGACACTGGGTCTCCCGCCTCACGTGGAGATGTGTCCCAATTGCCATGCCAAGACTCGAGGAGAATCCCGAGGTGTCCCTCGCACCTAGGCAGGAGTCCTGACGTCGCTGAACAAACACGTGTCTGGAAGGGCCCTCCCCGTCGTAACTCGAGAATATACCCCAGGTTCTGGCCGCAACTCGAGAAAAACCATGAGACTTCCCCCTCGCCGAGAGATGAGGCCCGAATCCCCTGCACTGCGTGCAGAGCAATTCCGTGTTCCACATCAAACGTGAAAGGAGCCTTGATTTCCTTGATGGCACTCCAGAGAAAACCCAAGATCACTGTCTCAAGTCTAGAGGGATCATGAGGTCACTGGAGCAAAAGGAAAGGGCTCCGTGGACCCCAAATCAACTTGAGATGAGAGCTTAGTTCCTGGCTTCGACTCAAGAGGAATACGAACTTTCCACAAGCCCCTCAAGAGGAGGCTTCCTTCAGCTACAAGTATGTGAGAGGGACCCTGAGTTTGTGGCCTCAAGTGGAATGGACACCGAGATGCTCTGACTCGAAGTAAGGCAGGATATCCCTGCAGTGAATTGAATGCAGGCTCGTCTTGCATCTCCCAAGAGGAAGGGATATCTGAATCCCCTGTGGAGACCATAGAGAAAGACCTAAATCTCCGCCTCATCGCGACCGGAGGCCTCACACCCTTTGAAAACTCGAGAGGTCCACGGAGATCAATGCTTCCAAAGGAGTCGATGCCTGACTCCTCTTGAAAGTGGATAGGAGTCCCAGGATCCCTGTGGCACGTGGGAAGGGAGCCTGGGTCTCCCGCCTCACGTGGACTCGCGTCCCAATTGCCATGCCAAGACTAGAGGAGAATCCCGAGGTATCCCTCGCACCTAGGCTGGAGTCCTGACTTCGCTGAACAAACACGTGTCTGGAAGGGCCCTCCCCGTCGTAACTCGAGAATATACCCCAGGTTCCGGCCGCAACTCGAGAAAAACCATGAGACTTCCCCCTCGCTGCGACATGAGGCCCGATTCCCCTGCACTGCGTGCAGAGCAATTCCGTGTTCCACATCAAACGTGAAAGGAGCCTTGATGTCCTTGATGGCACTCCAGAGAAAACCCAAGATCACTGTCTCAAGTCTAGAGGGATCCTGAGGTCACTGGAGATACAAGAAAGGGCTCCGTGTACCCCAAATCAACTCGAGATGAGAGCTTAGTCCCTGGCTTCGACTCAAGTGAATACCAACTTTCCACAAGCACCTCAAGAGGAGGCTTCTCTCAGCTACAGATATGTGAGAGGGACCCTGAGTTTGTGGCCTCAAGTGGAATGGACACCGAGATGCTCTGACTCGAAGTAAGGCCGGATATCCGAACAGTGAATTGAATGCAGGCTCGTCTTGCCTCTCCCAAGACGAAGGGATGTCTGAATCCCCTGTGGAGACCACAGAGAAAGACCTAGTTCTCCGGCTCATGGCGACCGGAGGCCTCACGTCCTTTGAAAACTCTAGCGGTCCACAGAGATCAATGCTTCCAAAGGAGACGATTCCTGACTCCTCTTGAAAATGGATAGGAGTCCCAGGATCCCTGTGGCACGTGGAAAGGGACCCTGGGTCTCCCGCCTCACGTGGAGACGCGTCCCAATTGCCATGCCATGATTCGAGTAGAATCCCGAGGTGTCCCTCGCACCTAGGCCCGAGTCCTGACGTCGCTGAAGAAACACGTGTCTGGAAGGGCCCTCCCCGTCGTAACTCGAGAATATACCCCAGGTTCCGGCCGCACCTCGAGAAAAACCATGAGACTTCCCCCTCGCCGCGAGATGAGGCCCGATTCCCCTACACTGCGTGCAGAGCAATTCCGTGTTCCACATCAAACGTGAAAGGAGCCTTGATTACCTTGATGGCACTCCAGAGAAAACCCAAGATCACTGTCTCAAGTCTAGAGGGATCCTGAGGTCACTGGAGCAACACGAAAGGGCTCCGAGGACCCCAAATCAACTCGAGATGAGAGCTTAGTCCCTGGCTTCACCTCAAGAGGAATACCAACTTTCCACAAGCACCTCAAGAGGAGGCTTCTCTCAGCTACAGGTATGTGAGAGGGACCCTGAGTTTGTGGCCTCAAGTGGAATGGACACCGAGATGCTCTGACTCGAAGTAAGACCAGATATCACTGCAGTGAATAGAATGCAGGCTCGTCTTGCGTCTCCCAAGACGAAGGGATGTCTGAATCCCCTGTGGAGACCACAGAGAAAGACCTAGTCCTCCGCCTCATCGCGACCGCAGACCTCACATCCTTTGAAAACTCGAGAGGTTGGGGAGATCAATGCTTCCAAAGGAGACGATTCCTGACTCCTCTTGAAAATGGATAGGAGTCCCAGGATCTCTGTGGCACGTGGGAAGGGACCCTGGATCTCCCGCCTCACGTGGAGACGCGTCCCAATTGCCATGCCAAGACTCGAGGAGAATCCCGAGGTGTCCCTCGCAACTAGGCAGGAGTCCTGACGTCGTTGAACAAACACGTTTCTGGAAGGGCCCTCCCCGTCGTAACTCGAGAATATACCACAGGTTCCGGCCGCAACTAGAGAAAAACCATGAGACTTCCCCCTCGCCGAGAGATGAGGCCCGAATCCCCTGCACTGCGTGCAGAGCAATTCCGTGTTCCACATCAAACGTGAAAGGAGCCTTGATTTCCTTGATGGCACTCCAGAGAAAACCCAAGATCACTGGCTCAAGTCTAGAGGGATCCTGTGGTCACTGGAGCAACACGAAAGGGCTACGTGGACCCCAAATCAACTCGAGATGAGAGCTTAGTCCCTGGCTTCGATTCAAGGGGAATAGCAACTTTCCACAAGCACCTCAAGAGGAGGCTTGTCTCAGCTACAGGTATGTGAGAGGGACCCTGAGTTTGTGGCCTCAAGTGGAATGGACACCGAGATGCTCTGACTCGAAGTAAGGCCGGATATCCCTGCAGTGAATTGAATGCAGGCTAGTCTTGCATCTCCCAAGACGAAGGGATGTCTGAATCCCCTGTGGAGACCACAGAGAAAGACCTAGTCCTCCGCCTCAACGCGAACGGAGGCCTCACATCCTTTGAAAACTCGAGAGGTCCGAGGAGATCAATGCTTCCAAAGGAGACGATGCCTGACTCCTCTTGAAAGTGGATAGGAGTCCCAGGATCCCTGTGGCACGTGGAAAGGGACCCTGGGTCTCCCGCCTCACGTGGAGACGCGTCCCAATTGCCATGCCAAGACTCGAGGAGAATCCCGAGGTGTCCCTCGCACCTAGGCAGGAGTCCTGACGTCGCTGAACAAACACGTGTCTGGAAGGGCCCTCCCCGTCGTAACTCGAGAATATACCCCAGGTTCCGGCCGCAACTCGAGGAAAACCATGAGACTTCCCCCTCGCCGCGAGATGAGGCCCGATTCCCCTGCACTGCGTGCAGAGCAATTCCGTGTTCCACATCAAACGTGAAAGGAGCCTTGATTTCCTTGATGGCACTCCAGAGAAAACCCAAGATCACTGTCTCAAGTCTAGAGGGATCCTGAGGTCACTGGAGCAACACAAAAGGGCTCCGTGGACCCCAAATCAACTCGAGATGAGAGCTTAGTCCCTGGCTTCGACTCAAGAGGAATATCAACTTTCCACAAGCACCTCAAGAGGAGGCTTCTCTCAGCTACAGGTATGTGAGAGGGACCCTGAGTTTGTGGCCTCAAGTGAAATGGACACCGAGATGCTCTGACTCGAAGTAAGGCCGGATATCCCTGCAGTGAATTGAATGCAGGCTCGTCTTGCATCTCCCAAGACGAAGGGTTGTCTGAATCCCCTGTGGAGACCCCAGAGAAAGACCTAGTCCTACGCCTCAACGCGAACGGAGGCCTCACATCCTTTGAAAACTCGAGAGGTCCGCGGAGATCAATGCTTCCAAAGGAGACGATGCCTGACTCCTCTTGAAAATGGATAGGAGTCCCAGGATCCCTGTGGTACGTGGAAAGGGGCCCTTGGTCTCCCGACTCACGTGGAGACGCGTCCCAATTGCCATGCCAAGACTCGAGGAGAATCCCGAGGTGTCCCTCGCACCTAGGAAGGAATCCTGACGTCGCTGAACAAACACGTGTCTGGAAGGGCCCTCCCCATCGTAACTCGAGAATATACCCCAGGTTCCGGCCGCAACTCGAGAAAAACCATGAGACTTCCCCCTCGCCGCGAGATGAGGCCCGAATCCCCTGCACTGCGTGCAGAGGAATTCCGTGTTCCACATCAAACGTGAAAGGAGCCTTGATTTCCTTAATGGCACTCCAGAGAAAACCCAAGATCACTGTTTCAAGTCTAGAGGGATCCTGAGGGCACTGGAGCAACAGGAAAGGGATCCGTGGACCCCAAATCAACTCGAGATGAGAGCTTAGTCCCTGGCTTCGACTCAAGAGGAATACCAACTTTCCACAAGCACCTCAAGAGGAGGCTTCTCTCAGCTACAGGTATGTGAGAGGGACCCTGAGTTTGTGGCCTCAAGTGGAATGGACACCGAGATGCTCTGACTCGAAGTAAGGCCGGATATCCCTGCAGTGAATTGAATGCAGGCTCGTCTTGCATCTCCCAAAACGAAGGGTTGTCTGAATCCCCTGTGGAGACCACAGAGAAAGACCTAATACTCTGCCTCCTCGCGACCGGAGGCCTCACATCCTTTGAAGACTCGAGAGGTCCGCGGAGATCACTGCTTCCAAAGGAGACGATGCCTGACTCCTCTTGAAAATGGATCGGAGTCCCAGGATCCCTGTGGCACGTGGAAAGGGACACTGGGTCTCCCGCCTCACGTGGAGATGTGTCCCAATTGCCATGCCAAGACTCGAGGAGAATGCCGAGGTGTCCCTCGCACCTAGGCAGGAGTCCTGACGTCGCTGAACAAACACGTGTCTGGAAGGGCCCTCCCCGTCGTAACTCGAGAATATACCCCAGGTTCTGGCCGCAACTCGAGAAAAACCATGAGACTTCCCCCTCGCCGAGAGATGAGGCCCGAATCCCCTGCACTGCGTGCAGAGCAATTCCGTGTTCCACATCAAACGTGAAAGGAGCCTTGATTTCCTTGATGGCACTCCAGAGAAAACCCAAGATCACTGTCTCAAGTCTAGAGGGATCATGAGGTCACTGGAGCAAAAGGAAAGGGCTCCGTGGACCCCAAATCAACTTGAGATGAGAGCTTAGTCCCTGGCTTCGACTCAAGAGGAATACGAACTTTCCACAAGCCCCTCAAGAGGAGGCTTCCTTCAGCTACAAGTATGTGAGAGGGACCCTGAGTTTGTGGCCTCAAGTGGAATGGACACCGAGATGCTCTGACTCGAAGTAAGGCAGGATATCCCTGCAGTGAATTGAATGCAGGCTCGTCTTGCATCTCCCAAGAGGAAGGGATATCTGAATCCCCTGTGGAGACCATAGAGAAAGACCTAATTCTCCGCCTCATCACGACCGGAGGCCTCACACCCTTTGAAAACTCGAGAGGTCCACGGAGATCAATGCTTCCAAAGGAGTCGATGCCTGACTCCTCTTGAAAGTGGATAGGAGTCCCAGGATCCCTGTGGCACGTGGGAAGGGAGCCTGGGTCTCCCGCCTCACGTGGACTCGCGTCCCAATTGCCATGCCAAGACTCGAGGAGAATCCCGAGGTATCCCTCGCACCTAGGCAGGAGTCCTGACTTCGCTGAACAAACACGTGTGTGGAAGGGCCCTCCCCGTCGTAACTCGAGAATATACCCCAGGTTCCGGCCGCAACTCGAGAAAAACCATGAGACTTCCCCCTCGCCGCGACATGAGGCCCGATTCCCCTGCACTGCGTGCAGAGCAATTCCGTGTTCCACATCAAACGTGAAAGGAGCCTTGATTTCCTTTATGGCACTCCAGAGAAAACCCAAGATCACTGTCTCAAGTCTAGAGGGATCCTGAGGTCACTGGAGATACAAGAAAGGGCTCCGTGTACCCCAAATCAACTCGAGATGAGAGCTTAGTCCCTGGCTTCGACTCAAGAGGAATACCAACTTTCCACAAGCACCTCAAGAGGAGGCTTCTCTCAACTACAGGTATGTGAGAGGACCCTGAGTTTGTGGCCTCAAGTGGAATGGACACCGAGATGCTCTGACTCGAAGTAAGGCCGGATATCCCTGCAGTGAATTGATTGAAGGCTCGTCTTGCATCTCCCAATATGAAGGGATGTCTGAATCCCCAGTGGAGACCACAGAGAAAGTCCTAGTTCTCCGATTCATCGCGACCGGAGGCCTCATATCCTTTGAAAACTCGAGAGGTCCGCGGAGATCAATGCTTCCAAAGGAGACGATGCCTGACTCTTCTTGAAAATGGATAGGAGTCCCAGGATCACTTTGGCACGTGGAAAGGGACCCTGGGTTTCCGCCTCACGTGGAGACGCGTCCCAAAGGCCATGCCAATACTCGAGGAGAATCCCGAGGTGTCCCTCGCACCTAGGCAGGAGTCCTGACATCGCTGAACAAACACGTGTCTGGAAGGGCCCTCCCCGTCGTAACTCGAGAATATACCCCAGGTTCCGGCCGCAACTCGAGAAAAACCATGAGCCTTCCCCCTCGCCGCGACATGAGGCCCGATTCCCCTGCACTGCGTGCAGAGCAATTCCGTGTCCCACATCAAACGTGAAAGGAGACTTGATTTCCTTGATGGCACTCCAGAGAAAACCCAAGATCACTGTCTCAAGTCTAGAGGGATCCTGAGGTCACTGGAGCAACACGAAATTGCTCCGTGGACCCCAAGTCAACTCGAGATGAGAGCTTAGTCCTTGGCTTCGACTCAAGAGTAACACCAAATTTCCACAAGCACCTCAAGAGGAGGCTTCTCTCAGCTACAGGTATGTGAGAGGGCCCCTGAGTTTGTGGCCTCAAGTGGAATGGACACCGAGATGCTCTGACTCGAACTACGGCTGGATATCCCTGCAGTGAACTGAATTCAGGTTCGTCTTGCATCTCCCAAGACGAAGGGATGTCTGAATCCCCTGTGGAGACCACAGAGAAAGACCTAGTCCTCCGCTTCATCGCGACCGGAGGCCTCACATCCTTTGAAAACTCGAGAGGTCCGCGGAGATCAATGCTTCCAGAGGAGGCGATGCCTGACTCCTCTTGAAATTGGATAGCAGTCCCAGGATCCCTGTGGCACGTGGAAAGGGACCCTGGGTCTCCCGCCTCACGTGGAGACGCGTCCCAATTGCCATGCCAAGACTCGAGGAGAATCCCGAGGTGTCCCTCGCACCTAGGCAGGAGTCCTGACGTCGTTGAACAAACACGTGTCTGGAAGGGCCCTCCCCGTCTTAACTCGAGAATATACCCCAGGATCCGGCCGCAACTCGAGAAAAACCATGAGAGTTCCCCCTCGCCGAGAAATGAGGCCCGAATCCCCTGCACTGCGTGCAGAGCAATTCCGTGTTCCACATCAAACGTGAAAGGAGCCTTGATTTCCTTGATGGCACTCCAGAGAAAAACCAAGATCACTGGCTCAAGTCTAGAGGGATGCTGAGGTCACTGGAGCAACATGAAAGGGATCCGTGGACCCCAAATCAACTCGAGATGAGAGCTTAGTCCCTGGCTTCGACTCAAGGGGAATACCAACTTTCCACAAGCACCTCAAGAGGAGGCTTCTCTCAGCTACAGGTATGTGAGAGGGACCCTGAGTTTGTGGCCTCAAGTGGAATGGACACCGAGATGCTCTGACTCGAAGTAAGGCCGGATATCCCTGCAGTGAATTGAATGCAGGCTCGTCTTGCATCTCCCAAAACGAAGGGTTGTCTGAATCCCCTGTGGAGACCACAGAGAAAGACCTAATACTCTGCCTCCTCGCGACCGGAGGCCTCACATCCTTTGAAGACTCGAGAGGTCCGCGGAGATCAGTGCTTCCAAAGGAGACGATGCCTGACTCCTCTTGAAAATGGATAGGAGTCCCAGGATCCCTGTGGCACGTGGGAAGGGACCCTGGGTCTCCCGCCTCACGTGGAGACGCGTCCCAATTGCCATGCCAAGGCTCGAAGAGAATCCCGAGGCGTCCCTCGCACTTAGGCAGGAGTCCTGACGTCGCTGGAAAAATACGTGTCTGGAAGGGCCCTCCCCATCGTAACTCGAGAATATACCACAGGTTCGGGCTACAAATCGAGAAAAACAATGAGCCTTCCCCCTCGCCGCAAGATGAGGCCTGATTCCCCTGCACTGCGTGCAGAGAATAAACGTGTTCCACATCAAACGTGAAAGGAGCCTTGATTTCCTTGATGGCACTCCAGAGAAACCCCAAGATAACTGTCTCAAGTCGAGAGGTATCCTGAGGTCACTGTAGCAAAACGAAAGGGCTCCGTGGACTCCAAATCAACTCGAGATGAGAGCTTCGTCCCTGGCTTCGACTCAAGAGGAATACCAACTTTCCACAAGCACCTCAAGAGGAGGCTTCTCTCAGCTACATGTATGTGAGAGGGTCCCTGAGTTTGTGGCCTCAAGCGGAATGGACACCGAGATGCTCTGACTCGAAGTATGGCCGGATATCCCAGCAGTAAATTGAATGAAGACTCGTCTTGCATCTCCCAAGACGAAGGGATGTCTGAATACCCTGTGGAGACCACAGAGAAAGACCTAGTCCTTCGCCTCAACGCGAACGGAGGCCTCACATCCTTTGAAAACTCGAGAGGTCCGAGGAGATCAATGCTTCCAAAGGAGACGATGCCTGACTCCTCTTGAAAGTGGATAGGAGTCCCAGGATCCCTGTGGCACGTGGAAAGGGACCCTGGGTCTCCCGCCTCACGTGGAGACGCGTCCCAATTGCCATGCCAAGACTCGAGGAGAATCCCGAGGTGTCCCTCGCACCTAGGCAGGAGTCCTGACGTCGCTGAACAAACACGTGTCTGGAAGGGCCCTCCCCGTCGTAACACGAGAATATACCCCAGGTTCCGGCCGCAACTAGAGAAAAACCATGAGACTTCCCCCTCGCCGCGAGATGAGGCCCGATTCCCCTGCACTGCGTGCAGAGCAATTCCGTGTTCCACATCAAACGTGAAAGGAGCCTTGATTTCCTTGATGGCACTCCAGAGAAAACCCAAGATCACTGTCTCAAGTCTACAGGGATCCTGAGGTCACTGGAGCAACACGAAAGGGCTCCGTGGACCCCAAATCAACTCGAGATGAGAGCTTAGTCCCTGGCTTCGACTCAAGAGGAATATCAACTTTCCACAAGCACCTCAAGAGGAGGCTTCTCTCAGCTACAGGTATGTGAGAGGGACCCTGAGTTTGTGGCCTCAAGTGAAATGGACACCGAGATGCTCTGACTCGAAGTAAGGCCGGATATCCCTGCAGTGAATTGAATGCAGGCTCGTCTTGCATCTCCCAAGACGAAGGGTTGTCTGAATCCCCTGTGGAGACCACAGAGAAAGACCTAGTCCTACGCCTCAACGCGAACGGAGGCCTCACATCCTTTGAAAACTCGAGAGGTCCGCGGAGATCAATGCTTCCAAAGGAGACGATGCCTGACTCCTCTTGAAAATGGATAGGAGTCCCAGGATCCCTGTGGCACGTGGAAACGGGCCCTTGGTCTCCCGACTCACGTGGAGACGCGTCCCAATTGCCATGCCAAGACTCGAGGAGAATCCCGAGGTGTCCCTCGCACCTAGGCAGGAATCCTGACGTCGCTGAACAAACACGTGTCTGGAAGGGCCCTCCCCATCGTAACTCGAGAATATACCCCAGGTTCCGGCCGCAACTCGAGAAAAACCATGAGACTTCCCCCTCGCCGAGAGATGAGGCCCGAATCCCCTGCACTGCGTGCAGAGGAATTCCGGGTTCCACATCAAACGTGAAAGGAGCCTTGATTTCCTTAATGGCACTCCAGAGAAAACCCAAGATCACTGTTTCAAGTCTAGAGGGATCCTGAGGGCACTGGAGCAACAGGAAAGGGATCCGTGGACCCCAAATCAACTCGAGATGAGAGCTTAGTCCCTGGCTTCGACTCAAGAGGAATACCAACTTTCCACAAGCACCTCAAGAGGAGGCTTCTCTCAGCTACAGGTATGTGAGAGGGACCCTGAGTTTGTGGCCTCAAGTGGAATGGACACCGAGATGCTCTGACTCGAAGTAAGGCCGGATATCCCTGCAGTGAATTGAATGCAGGCTCGTCTTGCATCTCCCAAAACGAAGGGTTGTCTGAATCCCCTGTGGAGACCACAGAGAAAGACCTAATACTCTGCCTCCTCGCGACCGGAGGCCTCACATCCTTTGAAGACTCGAGAGGTCCGCGGAGATCAGTGCTTCCAAAGGAGACGATGCCTGACTCCTCTTGAAAATGGATCGGAGTCCCAGGATCCCTGTGGCACGTGGAAAGGGACACTGGGTCTCCCGCCTCACGTGGAGATGTGTCCCAATTGCCATGCCAAGACTCGAGGAGAATGCCGAGGTGTCCCTCGCACCTAGGCAGGAGTCCTGACGTCGCTGAACAAACACGTGTCTGGAAGGGCCCTCCCCGTCGTAACTCGAGAATATACCCCAGGTTCTGGCCGCAACTCGAGAAAAACCATGAGACTTCCCCCTCGCCGAGAGATGAGGCCCGAATCCCCTGCACTGCGTGCAGAGCAATTCCGTGTTTCACATCAAACGTGAAAGGAGCCTTGATTTCCTTGATGGCACTCCAGAGAAAACCCAAGATCACTGTCTCAAGTCTAGAGGGATCATGAGGTCACTGGAGCAAAAGGAAAGGGCTCCGTGGACCCCAAATCAACTTGAGATGAGAGCTTAGTCCCTGGCTTCGACTCAAGAGGAATACGAACTTTCCACAAGCCCCTCAAGAGGAGGCTTCCTTCAGCTACAAGTATGTGAGAGGGACCCTGAGTTTGTGGCCTCAAGTGGAATGGACACCGAGATGCTCTGACTCGAAGTAAGGCAGGATATCCCTGCAGTGAATTGAATGCAGGCTCGTCTTGCATCTCCCAAGATGCCGTGATGTCTGAATCCCCTGTGGAGGCCATAGAGAAAGACCTAATTCTCCGCCTCATCACGACCGGAGGCCTCACACCCTTTGAAAACTCGAGAGGTCCACGGAGATCAATGCTTCCAAAGGAGTCGATGCCTGACTCCTCTTGAAAGTGGATAGGAGTCCCAGGATCCCTGTGGCACGTGGGAAGGGAGCCTGGGTCTCCCGCCTCACGTGGACTCGCGTCCCAATTGCCATGCCAAGACTCGAGGAGAATCCCGAGGTATCCCTCGCACCTAGGCAGGAGTCCTGACTTCGCTGAACAAACACGTGTCTGGAAGGGCCCTCATCGTCGTAACTCGAGAATATACCCCAGGTTCCGGCCGCAACTCGAGAAAAACCATGAGACTTCCCCCTCGCCGCGACATGAGGCCCGATTCCCCTGCACTGCGTGCAGAGCAATTCCGTGTTCCACATCAAACGTGAAAGGAGCCTTTATTTCCTTGATGGCACTCCAGAGAAAACCCAAGATCACTGTCTCAAGTCTAGAGGGATCCTGAGGTCACTGGAGATACAAGAAAGGGCTCCGTGTACCCCAAATCAACTCGAGATGAGAGCTTAGTCCCTGGCTTCGACTCAAGAGGAATACCAACTTTCCACAAGCACCTCAAGAGGAGGCTTCTCTCAACTACAGGTATGTGAGAGGACCCTGAGTTTGTGGCCTCAAGTGGAATGGACACCGAGATGCTCTGACTCGAAGTAAGGCCGGATATCCCTGCAGTGAATTGATTGAAGGCTCGTCTTGCATCTCCCAATATGAAGGGATGTCTGAATGCCCAGTGGAGACCACAGAGAAAGTCCTAGTTCTCCGATTCATCGCGACCGGAGGCCTCATATCCTTTGAAAACTCGAGAGGTCCGCGGAGATCAATGCTTCCAAAGGAGACGATGCCTGACTCTTCTTGAAAATGGATAGGAGTCCCAGGATCACTTTGGCACGTGGAAAGGGATCCTGGGTTTCCGCCTCACGTGGAGACGCGTCCCAAAGGCCATGCCAATACTCGAGGAGAATCCCGAGGTGTCCCTCGCACCTAGGCAGGAGTCCTGACATCGCTGAACAAACACGTGTCTGGAAGGGCCCTCCCCGTCGTAACTCGAGAATATACCCCAGGTTCCGGCCGCAACTCGAGAAAAACCATGAGACTTCCCCCTCGCCGCGACATGAGGCCCGATTCCCCTGCACTGCGTGCAGAGCAATTCCGTGTCCAACATCAAACGTGAAAGGAGACTTGATTTCCTTGATGGCACTCCAGAGAAAACCCAAGATCACTGTCTCAAGTCTAGAGGGATCCTGAGGTCACTGGAGCAACACGAAATGGCTCCGTGGACCCCAAGTCAACTCGAGATGAGAGCTTAGTCCTTGGCTTCGACTCAAGAGTAACACCAAATTTCCACAAGCACCTCAAGAGGAGGCTTCTCTCAGCTACAGGTATGTGAGAGGGCCCCTGAGTTTGTGGCCTCAAGTGGAATGGACACCGAGATGCTCTGACTCGAACTAAGGCTGGATATCCCTGCAGTGAACTGAATTCAGGTTCGTCTTGCATCTCCCAAGACGAAGGGATGTCTGAATCCCCTGTGGAGACCACAGAGAAAGACCTAGTCCTCCGCTTCATCGCGACCGGAGGCCTCACATTTTGAAAACTCGAGAGGTCCGCGGAGATCAATGCTTCCAGAGGAGGCGATGCCTGACTCCTCTTGAAATTGGATAGCAGTCCCAGGATCCCTGTGGCACGTGGAAAGGGACCCTGGGTCTCCCGCCTCACGTGGAGACGCGTCCCAATTGCCATGCCAAGACTCGAGGAGAATCCCGAGGTGTCCCCCGCACCTAGGCAGGAGTCCTGACGTCGTTGAACAAACACGTGTCTGGAAGGGCCCTCCCCGTCTTAACTCGAGAATATACCCCAGGATCCGGCCGCAACTCGAGAAAAACCATGAGAGTTCCCCCTCGCCGAGAAATGAGGCCCGAATCCCCTACACTGCGTGCAGAGCAATTCCGTGTTCCACATCAAACGTGAAAGGAGCCTTGATTTCCTTGATGGCACTCCAGAGAAAAACCAAGATCACTGGCTCAAGTCTAGAGGGATGCTGAGGTCACTGGAGCAACATGAAAGGGATCCGTGGACCCCAAATCAACTCGAGATGAGAGCTTAGTCCCTGGCTTCGACTCAAGGGGAATACCAACTTTCCACAAGCACCTCAAGAGGAGGCTTCTCTCAGCTACAGGTATGTGAGAGGGACCCTGAGTTTGTGGCCTCAAGTGGAATGGACACCGAGATGCTCTGACTCGAAGTAAGGCCGGATATCCCTGCAGTGAATTGAATGCAGGCTCGTCTTGCATCTCCCAAAACGAAGGGTTGTCTGAATCCCCTGTGGAGACCACAGAGAAAGACCTAATACTCTGCCTCCTCGCGACCGGAGGCCTCACATCCTTTGAAGACTCGAGAGGTCCGCGGAGATCAGTGCTTCCAAAGGTGACGATGCCTGACTCCTCTTGAAAATGGATCGGAGTCCCAGGATCCCTGTGGCACGTGGAAAGGGACACTGGGTCTCCCGCCTCACGTGGAGATGTGTCCCAATTGCCATGCCAAGACTCGAGGAGAATCCCGAGGTGTCCCTCGCACCTAGGCAGGAGTCCTGACGTCGCTGAACAAACACGTGTCTGGAAGGGCCCTCCCCGTCGTAACTCGAGAATATACCCCAGGTTCTGGCCGCAACTCGAGAAAAACCATGAGACTTCCCCCTCGCCGAGAGATGAGGCCCGAATCCCCTGCACTGCGTGCAGAGCAATTCCGTGTTCCACATCAAACGTGAAAGGAGCCTTGATTTCCTTGATGGCACTCCAGAGAAAACCCAAGATCACTGTCTCAAGTCTAGAGGGATCATGAGGTCACTGGAGCAAAAGGAAAGGGCTCCGTGGACCCCAAATCAACTTGAGATGAGAGCTTAGTTCCTGGCTTCGACTCAAGAGGAATACGAACTTTCCACAAGCCCCTCAAGAGGAGGCTTCCTTCAGCTACAAGTATGTGAGAGGGACCCTGAGTTTGTGGCCTCAAGTGGAATGGACACCGAGATGCTCTGACTCGAAGTAAGGCAGGATATCCCTGCAGTGAATTGAATGCAGGCTCGTCTTGCATCTCCCAAGAGGAAGGGATATCTGAATCCCCTGTGGAGACCATAGAGAAAGACCTAAATCTCCGCCTCATCGCGACCGGAGGCCTCACACCCTTTGAAAACTCGAGAGGTCCACGGAGATCAATGCTTCCAAAGGAGTCGATGCCTGACTCCTCTTGAAAGTGGATAGGAGTCCCAGGATCCCTGTGGCACGTGGGAAGGGAGCCTGGGTCTCCCGCCTCACGTGGACTCGCGTCCCAATTGCCATGCCAAGACTAGAGGAGAATCCCGAGGTATCCCTCGCACCTAGGCTGGAGTCCTGACTTCGCTGAACAAACACGTGTCTGGAAGGGCCCTCCCCGTCGTAACTCGAGAATATACCCCAGGTTCCGGCCGCAACTCGAGAAAAACCATGAGACTTCCCCCTCGCTGCGACATGAGGCCCGATTCCCCTGCACTGCGTGCAGAGCAATTCCGTGTTCCACATCAAACGTGAAAGGAGCCTTGATGTCCTTGATGGCACTCCAGAGAAAACCCAAGATCACTGTCTCAAGTCTAGAGGGATCCTGAGGTCACTGGAGATACAAGAAAGGGCTCCGTGTACCCCAAATCAACTCGAGATGAGAGCTTAGTCCCTGGCTTCGACTCAAGTGAATACCAACTTTCCACAAGCACCTCAAGAGGAGGCTTCTCTCAGCTACAGATATGTGAGAGGGACCCTGAGTTTGTGGCCTCAAGTGGAATGGACACCGAGATGCTCTGACTCGAAGTAAGGCCGGATATCCGAACAGTGAATTGAATGCAGGCTCGTCTTGCCTCTCCCAAGATGAAGGGATGTCTGAATCCCCTGTGGAGACCACAGAGAAAGACCTAGTTCTCCGGCTCATGGCGACCGGAGGCCTCACGTCCTTTGAAAACTCTAGCGGTCCACAGAGATCAATGCTTCCAAAGGAGACGATTCCTGACTCCTCTTGAAAATGGATAGGAGTCCCAGGATCCCTGTGGCACGTGGAAAGGGACCCTGGGTCTCCCGCCTCACGTGGAGACGCGTCCCAATTGCCATGCCATGATTCGAGTAGAATCCCGAGGTGTCCCTCGCACCTAGGCCCGAGTCCTGACGTCGCTGAAGAAACACGTGTCTGGAAGGGCCCTCCCCGTCGTAACTCGAGAATATACCCCAGGTTCCGGCCGCACCTCGAGAAAAACCATGAGACTTCCCCCTCGCCGCGAGATGAGGCCCGATTCCCCTACACTGCGTGCAGAGCAATTCCGTGTTCCACATCAAACGTGAAAGGAGCCTTGATTACCTTGATGGCACTCCAGAGAAAACCCAAGATCACTGTCTCAAGTCTAGAGGGATCCTGAGGTCACTGGAGCAACACGAAAGGGCTCCGAGGACCCCAAATCAACTCGAGATGAGAGCTTAGTCCCTGGCTTCACCTCAAGAGGAATACCAACTTTCCACAAGCACCTCAAGAGGAGGCTTCTCTCAGCTACAGGTATGTGAGAGGGACCCTGAGTTTGTGGCCTCAAGTGGAATGGACACCGAGATGCTCTGACTCGAAGTAAGACCAGATATCACTGCAGTGAATAGAATGCAGGCTCGTCTTGCGTCTCCCAAGACGAAGGGATGTCTGAATCCCCTGTGGAGACCACAGAGAAAGACCTAGTCCTCCGCCTCATCGCGACCGCAGACCTCACATCCTTTGAAAACTCGAGAGGTTGGGGAGATCAATGCTTCCAAAGGAGACGATTCCTGACTCCTCTTGAAAATGGATAGGAGTCCCAGGATCTCTGTGGCACGTGGGAAGGGACCCTGGATCTCCCGCCTCACGTGGAGACGCGTCCCAATTGCCATGCCAAGACTCGAGGAGAATCCCGAGGTGTCCCTCGCAACTAGGCAGGAGTCCTGACGTCGTTGAACAAACACGTTTCTGGAAGGGCCCTCCCCGTCGTAACTCGAGAATATACCACAGGTTCCGGCCGCAACTAGAGAAAAACCATGAGACTTCCCCCTCGCCGAGAGATGAGGCCCGAATCCCCTGCACTGCGTGCAGAGCAATTCCGTGTTCCACATCAAACGTGAAAGGAGCCTTGATTTCCTTGATGGCACTCCAGAGAAAACCCAAGATCACTGGCTCAAGTCTAGAGGGATCCTGTGGTCACTGGAGCAACACGAAAGGGCTCCGTGGACCCCAAATCAACTCGAGATGAGAGCTTAGTCCCTGGCTTCGATTCAAGGGGAATAGCAACTTTCCACAAGCACCTCAAGAGGAGGCTTGTCTCAGCTACAGGTATGTGAGAGGGACCCTGAGTTTGTGGCCTCAAGTGGAATGGACACCGAGATGCTCTGACTCGAAGTAAGGCCGGATATCCCTGCAGTGAATTGAATGCAGGCTAGTCTTGCATCTCCCAAGACGAAGGGATGTCTGAATCCCCTGTGGAGACCACAGAGAAAGACCTAGTCCTCCGCCTCAACGCGAACGGAGGCCTCACATCCTTTGAAAACTCGAGAGGTCCGAGGAGATCAATGCTTCCAAAGGAGACGATGCCTGACTCCTCTTGAAAGTGGATAGGAGTCCCAGGATCCCTGTGGCACGTGGAAAGGGACCCTGGGTCTCCCGCCTCACGTGGAGACGCGTCCCAATTGCCATGCCAAGACTCGAGGAGAATCCCGAGGTGTCCCTCGCACCTAGGCAGGAGTCCTGACGTCGCTGAACAAACACGTGTCTGGAAGGGCCCTCCCCGTCGTAACTCGAGAATATACCCCAGGTTCCGGCCGCAACTCGAGGAAAACCATGAGACTTCCCCCTCGCCGCGAGATGAGGCCCGATTCCCCTGCACTGCGTGCAGAGCAATTCCGTGTTCCACATCAAACGTGAAAGGAGCCTTGATTTCCTTGATGGCACTCCAGAGAAAACCCAAGATCACTGTCTCAAGTCTAGAGGGATCCTGAGGTCACTGGAGCAACACAAAAGGGCTCCGTGGACCCCAAATCAACTCGAGATGAGAGCTTAGTCCCTGGCTTCGACTCAAGAGGAATATCAACTTTCCACAAGCACCTCAAGAGGAGGCTTCTCTCAGCTACAGGTATGTGAGAGGGACCCTGAGTTTGTGGCCTCAAGTGAAATGGACACCGAGATGCTCTGACTCGAAGTAAGGCCGGATATCCCTGCAGTGAATTGAATGCAGGCTCGTCTTGCATCTCCCAAGACGAAGGGTTGTCTGAATCCCCTGTGGAGACCCCAGAGAAAGACCTAGTCCTACGCCTCAACGCGAACGGAGGCCTCACATCCTTTGAAAACTCGAGAGGTCCGCGGAGATCAATGCTTCCAAAGGAGACGATGCCTGACTCCTCTTGAAAATGGATAGGAGTCCCAGGATCCCTGTGGTACGTGGAAAGGGGCCCTTGGTCTCCCGACTCACGTGGAGACGCGTCCCAATTGCCATGCCAAGACTCGAGGAGAATCCCGAGGTGTCCCTCGCACCTAGGAAGGAATCCTGACGTCGCTGAACAAACACGTGTCTGGAAGGGCCCTCCCCATCGTAACTCGAGAATATACCCCAGGTTCCGGCCGCAACTCGAGAAAAACCATGAGACTTCCCCCTCGCCGCGAGATGAGGCCCGAATCCCCTGCACTGCGTGCAGAGGAATTCCGTGTTCCACATCAAACGTGAAAGGAGCCTTGATTTCCTTAATGGCACTCCAGAGAAAACCCAAGATCACTGTTTCAAGTCTAGAGGGATCCTGAGGGCACTGGAGCAACAGGAAAGGGATCCGTGGACCCCAAATCAACTCGAGATGAGAGCTTAGTCCCTGGCTTCGACTCAAGAGGAATACCAACTTTCCACAAGCACCTCAAGAGGAGGCTTCTCTCAGCTACAGGTATGTGAGAGGGACCCTGAGTTTGTGGCCTCAAGTGGAATGGACACCGAGATGCTCTGACTCGAAGTAAGGCCGGATATCCCTGCAGTGAATTGAATGCAGGCTCGTCTTGCATCTCCCAAAACGAAGGGTTGTCTGAATCCCCTGTGGAGACCACAGAGAAAGACCTAATACTCTGCCTCCTCGCGACCGGAGGCCTCACATCCTTTGAAGACTCGAGAGGTCCGCGGAGATCAGTGCTTCCAAAGGAGACGATGCCTGACTCCTCTTGAAAATGGATCGGAGTCCCAGGATCCCTGTGGCACGTGGAAAGGGACACTGGGTCTCCCGCCTCACGTGGAGATGTGTCCCAATTGCCATGCCAAGACTCGAGGAGAATGCCGAGGTGTCCCTCGCACCTAGGCAGGAGTCCTGACGTCGCTGAACAAACACGTGTCTGGAAGGGCCCTCCCCGTCGTAACTCGAGAATATACCCCAGGTTCTGGCCGCAACTCGAGAAAAACCATGAGACTTCCCCCTCGCCGAGAGATGAGGCCCGAATCCCCTGCACTGCGTGCAGAGCAATTCCGTGTTCCACATCAAACGTGAAAGGAGCCTTGATTTCCTTGATGGCACTCCAGAGAAAACCCAAGATCACTGTCTCAAGTCTAGAGGGATCATGAGGTCACTGGAGCAAAAGGAAAGGGCTCCGTGGACCCCAAATCAACTTGAGATGAGAGCTTAGTCCCTGGCTTCGACTCAAGAGGAATACGAACTTTCCACAAGCCCCTCAAGAGGAGGCTTCCTTCAGCTACAAGTATGTGAGAGGGACCCTGAGTTTGTGGCCTCAAGTGGAATGGACACCGAGATGCTCTGACTCGAAGTAAGGCAGGATATCCCTGCAGTGAATTGAATGCAGGCTCGTCTTGCATCTCCCAAGAGGAAGGGATATCTGAATCCCCTGTGGAGACCATAGAGAAAGACCTAATTCTCCGCCTCATCACGACCGGAGGCCTCACACCCTTTGAAAACTCGAGAGGTCCACGGAGATCAATGCTTCCAAAGGAGTCGATGCCTGACTCCTCTTGAAAGTGGATAGGAGTCCCAGGATCCCTGTGGCACGTGGGAAGGGAGCCTGGGTCTCCCGCCTCACGTGGACTCGCGTCCCAATTGCCATGCCAAGACTCGAGGAGAATCCCGAGGTATCCCTCGCACCTAGGCAGGAGTCCTGACTTCGCTGAACAAACACGTGTGTGGAAGGGCCCTCCCCGTCGTAACTCGAGAATATACCCCAGGTTCCGGCCGCAACTCGAGAAAAACCATGAGACTTCCCCCTCGCCGCGACATGAGGCCCGATTCCCCTGCACTGCGTGCAGAGCAATTCCGTGTTCCACATCAAACGTGAAAGGAGCCTTGATTTCCTTTATGGCACTCCAGAGAAAACCCAAGATCACTGTCTCAAGTCTAGAGGGATCCTGAGGTCACTGGAGATACAAGAAAGGGCTCCGTGTACCCCAAATCAACTCGAGATGAGAGCTTAGTCCCTGGCTTCGACTCAAGAGGAATACCAACTTTCCACAAGCACCTCAAGAGGAGGCTTCTCTCAACTACAGGTATGTGAGAGGACCCTGAGTTTGTGGCCTCAAGTGGAATGGACACCGAGATGCTCTGACTCGAAGTAAGGCCGGATATCCCTGCAGTGAATTGATTGAAGGCTCGTCTTGCATCTCCCAATATGAAGGGATGTCTGAATCCCCAGTGGAGACCACAGAGAAAGTCCTAGTTCTCCGATTCATCGCGACCGGAGGCCTCATATCCTTTGAAAACTCGAGAGGTCCGCGGAGATCAATGCTTCCAAAGGAGACGATGCCTGACTCTTCTTGAAAATGGATAGGAGTCCCAGGATCACTTTGGCACGTGGAAAGGGACCCTGGGTTTCCGCCTCACGTGGAGACGCGTCCCAAAGGCCATGCCAATACTCGAGGAGAATCCCGAGGTGTCCCTCGCACCTAGGCAGGAGTCCTGACATCGCTGAACAAACACGTGTCTGGAAGGGCCCTCCCCGTCGTAACTCGAGAATATACCCCAGGTTCCGGCCGCAACTCGAGAAAAACCATGAGCCTTCCCCCTCGCCGCGACATGAGGCCCGATTCCCCTGCACTGCGTGCAGAGCAATTCCGTGTCCCACATCAAACGTGAAAGGAGACTTGATTTCCTTGATGGCACTCCAGAGAAAACCCAAGATCACTGTCTCAAGTCTAGAGGGATCCTGAGGTCACTGGAGCAACACGAAATTGCTCCGTGGACCCCAAGTCAACTCGAGATGAGAGCTTAGTCCTTGGCTTCGACTCAAGAGTAACACCAAATTTCCACAAGCACCTCAAGAGGAGGCTTCTCTCAGCTACAGGTATGTGAGAGGGCCCCTGAGTTTGTGGCCTCAAGTGGAATGGACACCGAGATGCTCTGACTCGAACTACGGCTGGATATCCCTGCAGTGAACTGAATTCAGGTTCGTCTTGCATCTCCCAAGACGAAGGGATGTCTGAATCCCCTGTGGAGACCACAGAGAAAGACCTAGTCCTCCGCTTCATCGCGACCGGAGGCCTCACATCCTTTGAAAACTCGAGAGGTCCGCGGAGATCAATGCTTCCAGAGGAGGCGATGCCTGACTCCTCTTGAAATTGGATAGCAGTCCCAGGATCCCTGTGGCACGTGGAAAGGGACCCTGGGTCTCCCGCCTCACGTGGAGACGCGTCCCAATTGCCATGCCAAGACTCGAGGAGAATCCCGAGGTGTCCCTCGCACCTAGGCAGGAGTCCTGACGTCGTTGAACAAACACGTGTCTGGAAGGGCCCTCCCCGTCTTAACTCGAGAATATACCCCAGGATCCGGCCGCAACTCGAGAAAAACCATGAGAGTTCCCCCTCGCCGAGAAATGAGGCCCGAATCCCCTGCACTGCGTGCAGAGCAATTCCGTGTTCCACATCAAACGTGAAAGGAGCCTTGATTTCCTTGATGGCACTCCAGAGAAAAACCAAGATCACTGGCTCAAGTCTAGAGGGATGCTGAGGTCACTGGAGCAACATGAAAGGGATCCGTGGACCCCAAATCAACTCGAGATGAGAGCTTAGTCCCTGGCTTCGACTCAAGGGGAATACCAACTTTCCACAAGCACCTCAAGAGGAGGCTTCTCTCAGCTACAGGTATGTGAGAGGGACCCTGAGTTTGTGGCCTCAAGTGGAATGGACACCGAGATGCTCTGACTCGAAGTAAGGCCGGATATCCCTGCAGTGAATTGAATGCAGGCTCGTCTTGCATCTCCCAAAACGAAGGGTTGTCTGAATCCCCTGTGGAGACCACAGAGAAAGACCTAATACTCTGCCTCCTCGCGACCGGAGGCCTCACATCCTTTGAAGACTCGAGAGGTCCGCGGAGATCAGTGCTTCCAAAGGAGACGATGCCTGACTCCTCTTGAAAATGGATCGGAGTCCCAGGATCCCTGTGGCACGTGGAAAGGGACACTGGGTCTCCCGCCTCACGTGGAGATGTGTCCCAATTGCCATGCCAAGACTCGAGGAGAATGCCGAGGTGTCCCTCGCACCTAGGCAGGAGTCCTGACGTCGCTGAACAAACACGTGTCTGGAAGGGCCCTCCCCGTCGTAACTCGAGAATATACCCCAGGTTCTGGCCGCAACTCGAGAAAAACCATGAGACTTCCCCCTCGCCGAGAGATGAGGCCCCAATCCCCTGCACTGCGTGCAGAGCAATTCCGTGTTCCACATCAAACGTGAAAGGAGCCTTGATTTCCTTGATGGCACTCCAGAGAAAACCCAAGATCACTGTCTCAAGTCTAGAGGGATCATGAGGTCACTGGAGCAAAAGGAAAGGGCTCCGTGGACCCCAAATCAACTTGAGATGAGAGCTTAGTTCCTGGCTTCGACTCAAGAGGAATACGAACTTTCCACAAGCCCCTCAAGAGGAGGCTTCCTTCAGCTACAAGTATGTGAGAGGGACCCTGAGTTTGTGGCCTCAAGTGGAATGGACACCGAGATGCTCTGTCTCGAAGTAAGGCAGGATATCCCTGCAGTGAATTGAATGCAGGCTCGTCTTGCATCTCCCAAGAGGAAGGGATATCTGAATCCCCTGTGGAGACCATAGAGAAAGACCTAATTCTCCGCCTCATCGCGACCGGAGGCCTCACACCCTTTGAAAACTCGAGAGGTCCACGGAGATCAATGCTTCCAAAGGAGTCGATGCCTGACTCCTCTTGAAAGTGGATAGGAGTCCCAGGATCCCTGTGGCACGTGGGAAGGGAGCCTGGGTCTCCCGCCTCACGTGGACTCGCGTCCCAATTGCCATGCCAAGACTAGAGGAGAATCCCGAGGTATCCCTCGCACCTAGGCAGGAGTCCTGACTTCGCTGAACAAACACGTGTCTGGAAGGGCCCTCCCCGTCGTAACTCGAGAATATACCCCAGGTTCCGGCCGCAACTCGAGAAAAACCATGAGACTTCCCCCTCGCTGCGACATGAGGCCCGATTCCCCTGCACTGCGTGCAGAGCAATTCCGTGTTCCACATCAAACGTGAAAGGAGCCTTGATGTCCTTGATGGCACTCCAGAGAAAACCCAAGATCACTGTCTCAAGTCTAGAGGGATCCTGAGGTCACTGGAGATACAAGAAAGGGCTCCGTGTACCCCAAATCAACTCGAGATGAGAGCTTAGTCCCTGGCTTCGACTCAAGTGAATACCAACTTTCCACAAGCACCACAAGAGGAGGCTTCTCTCAGCTACAGGTATGTGAGAGGGACCCTGAGTTTGTGGCCTCAAGTGGAATGGACACCGAGATGCTCTGACTCGAAGTAAGGCCGGATATCCGAACAGTGAATTGAATGCAGGCTCGTCTTGCCTCTCCCAAGACGAAGGGATGTCTGAATCCCCTGTGGAGACCACAGAGAAAGACCTAGTTCTCCGGCGCATGGCGACCGGAGGCCTCACGTCCTTTGAAAACTCTAGCGGTCCACAGAGATGAATGCTTCCAAAGGAGACGATTCCTGACTCCTCTTGAAAATGGATAGGAGTCCCAGGATCCCTGTGGCACGTGGAAAGGGACCCTGGGTCTCCCGCCTCACGTGGAGACGCGTCCCAATTGCCATGCCATGATTCGAGTAGAATCCCGAGGTGTCCCTCGCACCTAGGCCCGAGTCCTGACGTCGCTGAAGAAACACGTGTCTGGAAGGGCCCTCACCGTCGTAACTCGAGAATATACCCCAGGTTCCGGCCGCAACTCGAGAAAAACCATGAGAATTCCCGCTCGCCGCGATATGAGGCCCGATTCCCCTGCACTGCGTGCAGAGCAATTCCGTGTTCCACATCAAACGTGAAAGGAGCCTTGATTTCCTTGATGGCACTCCAGAGAAAACCCAAGATCACTGTCTCAAGTCTAGAGGGATCCTGAGGTCACTGGAGCAACACGAAAGAGCTCTGTGGACCCCAAATCAACTCGAGATGAGAGCTTAGTCCCTGGCTTCGACTCAAGAGGAATACCAACTTTCCACAAGCACCTCACGAGGAGGCTTCTCTCAGCTACAGGTATGTGAGAGGGACCCTGAGTTTGTGGCCTCAAGTGGAATGGACACCGAGATGCTCTGACTCGAAGTAAGGCCGGATATCCCTGCAGTGAATTGAATGCAGGCTCGTCTTGCATCTCCCAAGACGAAGGGATGTCTCAATCCCCTGTGGAGACCACAGAGAAAGACCTAGTCCTCCGCCTCATCGCGAGCGGAGGCCTCACATCCTTTGAAAACTCGAGAGGTCCGCGGAGATCTATGCTTCCAAAGGAGACGACGCCTGCCTCCTCTTGAAAATGGATAGTAGTCCAAGGATCCCTGTGGTACGTGGAAAGGGACCCTTGGTCTCCCGCCTCACGTGGAGACGCGTCCCAATTGCCATGCCAAGACTCGAGGAGAATCCCGAGGTATCCCTCCCACCTAGGCAGGAGTCCTGACGTCGCTGAACAAACACGTGTCTGGAAGGGCCCTCCCCGTCGTAACTCGAGAATATAAATCAGGTTCCGGCCGCAACTCGAGAAAAAATATGAGACTTCCCACTAGCCGCGAGATGAGGCCCGATTCCCCTGCACTGCGTGCAGAGCAATTCCGTGTTCCACATCAAACGTGAAAGGAGACTTGATTTCCGTGATGGCACTCCAGGGAAAACCCAAGATCACTGTCTCAAGTCTAGAGGGATCCTGAGGTCACTGGAGCAACACGAAAGGGATCCGTGGACCCCCAAATCAACTCGAGATGAGAGCTTAGTCCCTCGCTTTGACTCAAGAGGAATATCAACTTTCCACAAGCACCTCAAGAGGAGGCTTCTCTCAGCTACAGGTATGTAAGAGGGACCCTGAATTTGTGGCCTCAAGTGGTATGGACACCGAGATGCTCTGACTCGAAGTAAGGCTGGATATCCCAACAGTGAAATGAATGCAGGCTCGTCTTGCATCTCCCAAGACGAAGGGATGTCTGAATCCCCTGTGGAGACAACAGAGAAAGACCCAGTTCTCCGCCTCATCGCGACCGGAGGCCTCACATCCTTTGAAAACTCGAGAGGTCCGCAGAGATCAATGCTTCCAAAGGAGACGATGCCTGACTCCTCTTGAAAATGGATAGGAGTACCAGGATCCCTGTGGCACGTGGAAAGGGAACCTGGGTCTCTCGCCTCACGTGGAGATGCGTCCCAATTGCCATGCCAAGATTGGAGGAGAATCCTGAGTTGTCCCTAGCACCTAGGCAGGAGTCCTCACGTCGCTGAACAAACACGTGTCTGGAAGGGCCCTCCCCGTCGTAACTCGAGAATATACCCCAGGTTCGGGCCGCAACTCGAGAAAAACCATGAGACTTCCCACTCGCAGCGAGATGAGGCCCGATTCCCCTGCACTGCGTGCAGAGCAAATCCGTGTTCCACATCAAACGTGAAAGGAGCCTTGATTTCCTTGATGGCACTCCAGAGGAAACTCAAGATCACTGTCTCAAGTCTAGAGGGATCCTGAGGTCACTGGAGCAAGACGAAAGGGCTCCGTTGACCCCAAATCAACTCGAGATGAGAGCTTAGTGTTTGGCTTCGACTCAAGAGGAATACCAACTTTCCACAAGCACCTCAAGAGGAGGCTTCTCTCAGCTACAGGTATGTGAGAGGGACCCTGAGTGTGTGGCCTCAAGTGGAATGGACACCGAGATGCTCTGACTCGAAGTAAGGCCGGATATCCCTGCAGTGAATTGAATGCAGGCTCGTCTTGCATCTCCCAAGACGAAGGGATGTCTGAATGCCCTGTGGAGACCACAGAGAAAGACCTAGTTCTCCGCCTCATCGCAACCGGAGGCCTCACATCCTTTGAAAACTCGAGAGGTCCGCGGAGTCAATGTTTCCAAAGGAAACGATGCCTGACTCCTCTTGAAAATGGATAGGAGTCCCAGGATCCCTGTGGACGTGGGAAGGGATCCTGGGTCTCCCGCCTCACGTGGAGACGCGTCCCAATTGCCATGCCAAGACTCGAGGAGAATCCCGATGTGTCCCTCGCACCAAGGCAGGTGTCTTGACGTCGCTGAACAAACACGTGTATGGAAGGGCCTTTCCCATTGTAACTCTAGACTATACCCAAGCTTCCGGCCGCAACTCGAGAAGAACCATGAGACTTCCCACTCGCCGCGAGATGAGGCCCGATTCCCCTGCACTACATGCAGAGCAATTCCGTGTTCCACATCAAACATGAAAGGAGACTTGATTTCCTTGATAGCACTCCAGAGAAAACCCAAGATCACTGTCTCAAGTCTAGAGGGATCCTGAGGTCACTGGAGCAACACGAAAGGGCTCCGTGGACCCCAAATCAACTCGAGATGCGAGGTTAGTCCCTGGCTTCGACTCAAGAGGAATACCAGCTTTCCACAAGCACCTGAAGAGTAGGCTTCTCTCAGTACAGGTATGTGAGAGGGACCCTGAGTTTGTGGCCTCAAGTGGAATGGGCACCGAGAAGCTCTGACTCGAAGTAAGGCCGGATATCCCTGCAGTGAATCAAATGCACGCTCGTCTTGCATCTCCCAAGACGAAGGGAAGTCTGAATCCCCTGTGGAGACCACAGAGAAAGACCGAGTTCTCCACCTCTTTGCGACCTGAGGCCTCACTTCCTTTGAAAACTCGAGAGGTCCGCAGAGATCAATGCTTCCAAAGGAGACGATGCCTGACTCCTCTTGAAAATGGATAGGAGTCCCAGGATCCCTGTGGCACGTGGAAAGGAACCCTGGGTCTCCTGCCTCACGTGGAGACGCGTCCCAATTGCCATGCCAAGACTCGAGGAGAATCCCGAGGTGTCCCTCGCACCTAGGCAGGAGTCCTGACGTCGCTGAACAAACACTTGTCTGGAAGGGCCCTCCCCGTTGTAACTCGAGAATATAACCCAGGTTCCGTCCGCAACTCGTGAAAAACCATGAGACTTCCCCTTCGGTGCGATATGAGGCCCGATTCCCCTGCACTGCGTGCAGAGCAATTCTGTGTTCACATCAAACGTGAAAGGAGCCTTGATTTCCTTGATGGCACTCCAGAGAAAACCCAAGATCACTTGCTCTAGTCTAGAGGGATCCTGAGGTCACTGTAGCAACACGAAAGGGCTCCGTGGACCCCAAATCAACTCGAGATGAGAGCTTAGTCCCTGGCTTCGACTCAAGAGGAATACCAAGTTTCCACAAGCACCTCAAGAGGAGGCTTCTCTCAGCTACATGTATGTGAGAGGGACCCTGAATGTGTGGCCTCAAGTGGAATGGACACCGAGATGCTCTGCCTCGAAGTAAGGCCGGATATCCCTGCAGTGAATTGAATGCCGGCTCGTCTTGAATCTCCCAAGACGAAGGGATGTCTGAATCCCCTGTTGAGACCACAGAGAAAGACCTAGTTCTCTGCCTCATCGCGACCGGAGGCCTCACATCCTTTGAAAATTCGAGAGGTCCGCGGAGATCAATGCTTCCAAAGCAGACGATGCCTGACTCCTCTTGAAAATGGATAGGAGTCCCAGCATCCCTGTGGCAAGTGGAAAGGGAGCCTGGGTCTCCCGCCTCACGTGGAGACGCGTCCCAATTGCCATGCCAAGACTAGTGGAGAATCGCGAAGTGTCCCTCGCACCTAGGCAGGAGTCCTGACGTCGCTGAACAAACACGTGTCTGGAAGGGCCCTCCCCGTCGTAACTCGAGAATATACCCCAGGTTCCGGCCGCAACTCGAGAAAAACCATGAGACTTCCTCCTCGCCGCGAGATGAGGCCCGATTCCCCTGCACTGCGTGCAGAGCAAATCCGTGTTCCACATCAAACGTGAAAGGAGCCTTGATTTCCTTGATGGCACTCCAGAGAAAACCCAAGATCACTGTCTCAAGTCTAGAGGGATCCTCAGGTCACTGGAACAACACGAAAGGGCTCCGTGGACCCCAAATCTACTCGAGATGAGAGCTTAGTCCCTGGCTTAGAGTCAAGAGGAATACCAACATTCCACAAGCACCTCAAGAGGAGGATTCTCTCAGCTACAGGTATGGGAGAGGAACCCTGAGTTTGTGGCCTCAAGTGGAATGGACACCGAGATGCTCTGACTCGAAGTAAGGCCGGATATCCCTGCAGTGAATTGAATGCAGGCTCGTCTTGCATCTCCCAAGACGAAGGGATGTCTGAATCCCCTGTGGAGACCACAGAGAAAGACCTAGTCCTCCGCCTCATCGCGACCGGAGGCCTCACATCCTTTGAAAACTCGAGAGGTCCGCGGAGATCAATGCTTCCAAAGGAGACGATGCTTGACTCCTCTTGAAAATGGATAGGAGTCCCAGGATCCCTGTGGCACGTTATAAGGGACCCTGGGTCTCCCGCCTCACGTGGAGACGCGGCCCAATTGCCATGTCAAGACTCGAGGAGAATCCCGAGGTGTCCCTCGCACCTAGGCAGGAGTCCTGACGTCGCTGAACAAACACGTGTCTGGAAGGGCCCTCCCCGTCGTAAGTCGAGAATATATCCCAGGTTCTGGCCGCAACTCGAGAAAAACCATGGGACTTCCCCCTCGCCGCGAGATGAGGCCCGATTCCCCTGAACTGCGTGCAGAGCAATTCCGTGTTCCACATCAAACGTGAAAGGAGCCTTGATTTCCTTGATGGCACTCCAGGGAAAACCCAAGATCACTGTCTCAAGTCTAGAGGGATCCTGAGGTCACTGGAGCAACACGAAAGGGCTCCGTGGACCCCAAGTCAACTCGAGATGAGAGCTTAGTCCTTGGCTTCGACTCAAGAGGAACACCAACTTTCCACAATCACCTCAAGAGGAGGCTTCTCTCAGCTACAGGTATGTGAGAGAGACCCTGAGTTTGTGGCATCAAGTGGAATGGACACCAAGATGCTCTGACTCGAAGTAAGGCCGGATATCCCTGCAGTGAATTGAATGCAGGCTCGTCTTGCATCTCCCAAGACGAAGGGATGTCTGAATCCCCTGTGGAGACCACAGAGAAAGACCTAGTCCTCCGCCTCATCGCGACAAGAGGCCTCACATCCTTTGAAAATTCGAAAGGTTTGCTGACATCAATGCTTCCAAAGGAGACGATGCCTGACTCCTCTTGAAAATGGATAGGAGTCCAAGGATCCCTGTGGCACGTGGAAAGGGACACAAGTTCCCCCGCCTCACGTGGAGACGCGTCCCAATTGCCATGCCAAGACTCGAGGAGAATCCCGAGGTGTCCCTCGCACCTAGGAAGGAGTCCTGACGTCGCTGAACAAACACGTGACTGGAAGGGCCCTACCCGTCGTAACTCGAGAATATTCCCCAGGTTCCGGCCGCAACTTGAGAAAAACCATGAGACTTCCCCTCACTGCGAGATGAGGCCCTTTTTCACTGCACTGTGTGCTGAGCAATTCCTTGTTCCACATCAAACGTGAAAGGAGCCTTGATTTCCTTCATGGCGCTCCAGAGAAAACCCAAGATCCCTGTCTCAAGTCTAGAGGGATCCTGAGGTCACTGGAGCAACACGAAAGGGCTCCGTGGAAACCAAATCAACTCGAGATGAGAGCTTAGTCCCTGGCTTCGACTCAAGAGGAATAACAACTTTCCACAAGCTCCTCAAGGGGAGGCTTCTCTCAGCTACAGGTATGTGAGAGGGACCCTGAGTTTGTGGCCTCAAGTGGAATGGACACCGAGATGCTCTGACTCGGAGTAAGGCCGGATATCCCTGCAGTGAATTGAATGCAGGCTCGTCTTGCATTTCCCAAGACGACGGGATGTCTGAATCCCCTGTGGAGACGACAGAGAAAGACCTAGTTCTCCGCCTCAACGCGACCGGAGGCCTCACATCCTTTCAAAACTGGAGAGGTCCGAGGAGATCAATGCTTCCAAAGGAAAAGATGTCTGACTCCTCTTGAAAATGGATAGGAGTCCCAGGACCCTGTGGCACGTGGAAAGGGACACTGGGTCTCCCGCGTCACCTGGAGACGCGTCCCAATTCCTATGCCAAGCCGCGGGGAGAATACCGAGGTGTCCATCAAACCTAGGCAGGAGTCCTGACGTCGCTGAACAAACACATGTCTGGAAGGGCCCTCCCCGTCGTAACTCGAGAATATACCCCAGGTTCCGGCCGCAACTCGAGAAAAAATATGAGACTTCCCCCTCGCCATGAGATGAGGCCCGATTCCCCTGCACTGCCTGCAGAGCAATTCCGTGTTCCACATCAAACATGAAAGGAGCCTTGATTTCCTTGATGGCACTCCAGAGAAACCCCAAGATCACTGTCTCAAGTCTAGAGGGATCCTGAGGTCACTGGAGCAACACGAAAGGGCTCCGTGGAAACCAAGTAAACTCGAGATGAGAGCTTAGTCCCTGGCTTCGATTCAAGAGGAATACCAACTTTCCACAAGCACCTCAAGAGGAGGCTTCTCTCAGCTACAGGTATGTGAGAGGGACCCTGAGTTTTTGGCCTCAAGTGGAATGGACACCGGGATGCTCGGACTCGAAGTAAGGCCGGATATCTCTGCAGTGAATTGAAAGCAGGCTCGTCTTTCATCTCCCAAGATGAAGGGATGTCTGAATCCCCTGTGGAGACCACAGATAAAGAACTATTTCTCCACCTCATCGCGACCAAAGGCCTCACATCCTTTGAAAATTCGAGAGGTCCGCGGAGATCAATGCTTCCAAAGGAGACGATGCCTGACTCCTCTTGAAAATGGATAGGAGTCCCAGGATCACTGTGGCACGTGGAAAGGGACCCTGGGTCTCCCGCCTCACGTGGAGACGCGTCCCAATTGCCATGCCAAGGCTCGAAGAGAATCCCGAGGTGTCCCTCGCACTTAGGCAGGAGTCCTGACGTCGCTGGAAAAACACGTGTCTGGAAGGACCCTCCCCATCGTAACTCGAGAATATACCACAGGTTCGGGCTACAAATCGAGAAAAACCATGAGCCTTCCCCCTCGCCGCAAGATGAGGCCTGATTCCCCTGCACTGCGTGCAGAGAATATCCGTGTTCCACATCAAACGTGAAAGGAGCCTTGATTTCCTTGATGGCACTCCAGAGAAACCCCAAGATCACTGTCTCAAGTCGAGAGGTATCCTGAGGTCACTGTAGCAAAATGAAAGGGCTCCGTGGACTCCAAATCAACTCGAGATGAGAGCTTCGTCCCTGGCTTCGACTCAAGAGGAATACCAACTTTCCACAAGCACTTCAAGAGGAGGCTTCTCTCAGCTACATGTATGTGAGAGGGTCCCTGAGTTTGTGGCCTCAAGCGGAATGGACACCGAGATGCTCTGACTCGAAGTATGGCCGGATATCCCTGCAGTAAATTGAATGAAGTCTCGTCTTGCATCTCCCAAGACGAAGGGATGTCTGAATCCCCTGTGGAGACCACAGAGAAAGACTTAGTTCTCCGCCTCATCCCGACCGGAGGCGTCACATCCATTGAAAACTCGAGTGGTCCGCGGAGATCAATGCTTCCAAAGGATACGATGACTGACTCCGCTTGAAAATAGATAGGAGTCCCAGGATCCCTGTGGCACGTGGAATGGAACCCTGGGTCTACCACCTCACGAGGAGACGTGTCCCAATTGCAATGCAAAGACTCGAGGAGAATCCCGAGGTGTCCCTCGCACCTAGGCAGGAGTCCTGACGTCGCTGAACAAACACGTTTCTGAAAGTGCCCTCCCCGTTGTAACTCGAGAATATACCCCAGGTTCTGACTGCAACTCGAGAAAAACCATGAGCCTTCCCAGTCGCCGCAAGATGAGGCCCGATTCCCCTGCACTGCGTGCAGAGCAATTCCGTGTTCCACATCAAACGTGAAAGGAGCCTTGATTTACTTGATGGCACTCCAGAGAAACCCCAAGACCACTGTCTCAAGTCGAGAGGGATCCTGAGGTCACTGTAGCAACACGAAAGGGGTCCGTGGACTCCAAATCAACTCGAGATGAGAGCTTCGTCCCTGGCTTCGACACAAGAGGAATACCAACTTTCCACGAGCACCTCAAGAGGAGGCTTCTCTCAGCTAAAGGTATGTGAGAGGGAACCTGTGTTTGTGGCCTCAAGTAGAATGGACACCGAGATGCCCTGACTCGAAGTAAGGCCGGACATCCCTGCAGTGAATTGAATGCAGGCTCGTCTTGCATCTCACAAGACGAAGGGATGTCTGAATCCACTGTGGAGACCACAGAGAAAGACCTAGTTCTCCGCCTCATCACGACCGGAGGCGTCACATCCTTTGAAAACTCGAGAGGTCCGCGGAGATCAATGCTTGTAAAGGAGACGATGCCTGACTCCTCTTGAAAATGGATAGGAGTCCAAGAATCCCTGTGGCACGTGGAACGGGACCCTGGGTCTCCCGCCTCACGTGGAGACTTGTTCTAATTGCCATGCCAAGACTCGAGGAGAATACCGAGGTGTCCCTCGCACCTAGGCAGTAATCCTGACGTCGCAGAACAAACACGTGTCTGGAAAGGCCCTCCCCGTCGTAACTCGAGAATATACCCCAGGTTCCGGCCGCAACTCGAGAAACATCATGAGACTTCCCCCTCGCCTTGAGATGAGGCCCGATTCCCCTGCACTGCGTGCAGACCAATTCCGTGTTCCACATCAAACGTGAAAAGATTCTTGATTTCCTTGATGGCACTCCAAAGAAAAGC
Organism: Dama dama; assembly: GCF_033118175.1. Taxonomy (NCBI): domain Eukaryota; kingdom Metazoa; phylum Chordata; class Mammalia; order Artiodactyla; family Cervidae; genus Dama; species Dama dama. Next base: position 2,931,104 of record NC_083697.1, on the reverse strand, counting down.
CAAGATCACTGTCTCAAGTCTAGAGGGATCCTGAGGTCACTGTAGCAACAGGAAAGAGCTCCGTGGACCACAAAACAACTCGAGAGGAGAGCTTCGTCCATGGCTTCGACTCAAGAGGAATACCAACTTTCCACAAGCACCTCAAGAGGAGGCTTCTCTCAGCTACAGGTATGTGAGAGGGACCCTGATTTTGTGGCCTCAAGTGGAATGGACACCGAGATGCTCCGACTCGAAGTAAGGCCGGATATCCCTGCAATGAATTGAATGCAGGCTCCTCTTGCATCTCCCAAGACGAAGGGTTGTCTGAATCCCCTGTGGAGACCACAGAGAAAGACCTAGTCCTCCGCCTTAACGCGAACGGAGGCCTCACATCCTTTGAAAACTCGAGAGGTCCGCGGAGATCAAAGCTTCCAAAGGAGACGATGCCTGACTCCTCTTGAAAATGGATAGGAGTACCAGGATCCCTGTGGCACGTGGAAAGGGACCCTGGGTCTCCCGCCTCATGTGGAGACGCGTCCCAATTGCCATGCCAAGACTCGAGGAGAATCCCGAGGTGTCCCTCGCACCTAGGCAGGAGTCCTGACGTCGCTGAACAAACACGTGTCTGGAAGGGCCCTCCCCTTCGTAACTCGAGAATATACCCCAGGTTCCGGCCGGAACTCAAGAAAAACCAAGAGACTTCCCCCTCGCCGCGAGATGCGGCCCGATTCCCCTGCACTGAGTGCAGATCAATTCCGTGTTCCACATCAAACGTGAAAGGAGCCTTGATTTCCTTGATGGCACTCCAGAGAAAACCCAAGATCACTGTCTCAAGTCTAGAGGGATCCTGAGGTCACTGGAGCAATACGAAAGGACTCCGTGGACCCCAAATCAACTCGAGATGAGAGCTTAGTCCCTGGCTTCGACTCAAGAGGAATACCAACTTTCCACAAGCACCTCAAGAGGAGGCTTCTCTCAGCTACAGGTATGTGAGAGGACCCTGAGTTTGTGGCCTCAAGTGGAATGGACACCGAGATGCTCTGACTCGAAGTAAGGCCGGATATCCCTGCAGTGAATTGAATGCAGGCCCGTCTTGCATCTCCCAAGATGAAGGGATGTCTGAATCCCCTGTGGAGACCACAGAGAAAGACGTAGTTCTCTGCCTCATCGCGACCGGAGGCCTCACATCCTTTGAAAACTCGAGAGGTACGCGCAGAACAATGCTTCCAAAGGAGACGATGCCTGACTCCTCTTGAGAGGTCCGCGCAGATCAATGCTTCCAAAGGAGACGAGGCCTGACTCCTCTTGCAAATGGATGGAAGTCCCAGGATCCCTGTGGCACGTAGAAAAGGACACTGGGTCTCGCGCCTCACGTGGAGCCGCGTCCCAATTGCCATGCCAAGACTAGAGGAGAATCCCGAGGTGTCCCTCACACCTAGGCAGGAGTCCTGACGTCGCTGAACAAACACGTGTCTGGAAGGGCCCTCCCCGTCGTAACTCGAGAATATACCCCAGGTTCCGGCCGCAACTCGAGAAAAACAATGAGAGTTCCAGCTCGCCGTGAGATGAGGCCCAATTCCCCTGCACTGCGTGCAGAGCAATTCCGTGTTCCACATCAAACGTGAAAGGAGCCTTGATTTCCTTGATGGCACTCCAGAGAAAACCCAATATCACTGTCTGAAGTCTAAAGGGATACTGAGGTCACTGGAGCAACACGAAAGGGCTCCGTGGACCCCAAATCAACTCGAGATGAGAGCTTAGTCCCTGGCTTCGACTCAAGACGAATACCAACTTTCCACAAGCACCTCAAGAGGAGGCTTCTCTCAGCTACAGGTATGTGAGAGGGACCCTGAGTTTGTGGCCTCAATTGGAATGGACACCGAGATGCTCTGACTCGAAGTAAGGCCGGACATCCCTGCAGTGAATTGAATGCAGGCTCGTCTTGCATCTCCCAAGACGAAGGGATGTCTGAATCCCCTGTGGAGACCACAGAGAAAGATCTAGTCCTCCGCTTCATCGCGACCGGAGGCCTCACATTTTGAAAACTCGAGAGGTCCGCGGAGATCAATGCTTCCAAAGGAGACGATGCTTGACTCCTCTTGAAAATGGATAGGAGTCGCAGGATCCCTGTGGCACGTGGAAAGGGACTCTGGGTCTCCCGCCTCACGTGGAGACGCGTCCCAATTGCCATGCCAAGACTCGAGGAGAATCCCGAGGTGTCCCTCGCACCTAGGCAGGAGTACTGACGTCGCTGAACAAACACGTGTCTGGAAGGGCCCTCCCCGTCGTAACTCGAGAATATACCCCAGGTTCCGGCCGCAACTCGAGAAAAACCATGAGACTTCCCCCTCGCCGCGGGATGAGGCCCGATTCCCCTGCACTGCGTGCAGGGCAATTCCGTGTTCCACATCAAACGTGAAAGGAGCCTTGATTTCCTTGATGGCACTCCAGAGAATACTCAAGATCACTGTCTCAAGTCTAGAAGGATCCTGAGGTCACTTTAGCAACACGAAAGGGCTCAGTGGACCCCAAATCAACTCGAGATGAGAGCTTAGTCCCTGGCTTCGACTCAAGAGGAATACCAGCTTTCCTCAAGCACCTCAAGAGGAGGCTTCTCTCAGCTACAGGTATGTGAGAGGGACCCTGAGTTTGTGGCCTCAAGTGCAATGGACACCGAGATGCTCTGACTCGAAGTAAGGCCGGATATCCCTGCAGTGAATTGAATGCAGGCTCGTCTTGCATCTCCCAAGATGAAGGGATGTCTGAATCCCCTGTGGAGACCACAGAGAAAGACCTAGTTCTCCGCCTCATCGCGACCGGAGGCCTCACATCCTTTGAAAACTCGAGAGATCCGCGGAGATCAATGCTTCCAAAGGCGACGATGCCTGACTCCTCACGAAAATGGATAGGAGTCCCAGGATCCCTGTGGCACGTGGAAAGGGACACTGGGTCTCCCGCCTCACGTGGAGAAGCGTCCCAATTGCCATGCCAAGTCTCGAGGAGAATCCGGAGGTGTCCTTCGCACCTAGGCAGGAATCCTAACGTCGCTGAACAAACACGTGTCTGGAAGGGCCCTCCCCGTCGTAACTCGAGAATATACCCCAGGTTCCGGCCACAACTCGAGAAAAACCATGAAACTTCCCCCTCGCCACGAGATGAGGCCCGATTCCCCTGCAATGCGTGCAGAGCAATTCCGTGTTCCACATCAAACCTGAAAGAAGCATTGATTTACTTGACGGCACTACAGAGAAAACCCAAGATCACTCTCTCAAGTCTAGAGGGATCCTGAGGTTACTGGACCAACACGAAAGGGCTCCATGGACCCGAAATCAACTCGAGATGAGAGCTTAGTCCCTGGCTTCGACTCAAGAGGAATACCAACTTTCCACAAGCACCTCAAGAGGAGGCTTCTCTCAGCTACAGGTATGTGAGAGGGACCCTGAGTTTGTGGTCTCAAGTGGAATGGACACCGAAATGCTCTGATTCAAAATAAGGCCGGATATCCCTGCAGTGAATTGAATGCAGGCTCGTCTTGCATCTCCCAAGACGAAGGGATGTCTGAATCCCCTGTGGAGACGACAGAGAAAGAACTAATCCTCCGCCTCATCGAGACCGGAGGACTCACATCCTTTGACAAATCGAGAGGTCTGCAGAGATCAATGCTTCCTAAGGAGGCGATGCCTGACTCCTCCTGAAATGGATAGGAGTCCCAGGATCCGTGTGGCACGTGGAAAGGGACCCTGGGTCTCCCGCCTCAAGTGGAGATGCGTCCCAATTCCCATGCCAAGACTCGAGGAGAATCCCGAGTTGTCCCTCGCACCGAGGCAGGAGTCCTGACGTCGCTGAACAAACACGTGTCTGGAAGGGCCCTCCCCGTCGTAACTCGAGAATATACCCCAGGTTCCGGCCGCAACTCGAGAAAAACCATGAGATTTCCCCTTCACCGCGAGATGAGGCCCGATTCCCCTGCACTGCGTGCAGAGCAATTCCGTGTTCCACATCAAACGTGAAAGGAGCCTTGATTTCCTTGATGGCACTCCAGAGAAAACCCAAGATCACTGTCTCAAGTCTAGAGGGATCCTGAGGTCACTGGAGCAACACGAAAGGGCTCCGTGGACCCCAAATCAACTCGAGATGAGAGCTTAGTCCGTGGCTTCGACTCAAGAGCAATACCAACTTTCCACAAGCACCTCAAGAGGAGGCTTCTCTCAGCTACAGGTATGTGAGAGGGACACTGAATTTGTGGCCTCAAGTGGAATTTACACCGAGATGCTCTGAATCGAAGTAAGGCCGGATATCCCTGCAGTGAATTTAATGCAGTCTCGTCTTGCAACTCCCAAGACGAAGGAATGTCTGAATCCCCTGTGGAGACCACAGAGAAAGACCGAGTTTTCCGCCTCATCGCGACCGGAGGCCTCACATCCTTTGAAAACTCGAGAGGTCCGCGGAGATCAATGCTTCCAAAGGAGACGATGCCTGACTCCTCTTGAAAATGGATAGGAGTCCCAGGATCCCTTTGGCACGTGGAAAGGGACCCTGGGTCTCCCGCCTCACGTGGAGACGCGTCCCAATTGCCATGCCAAGACTCGAGGAGAATCCCGAGGTGTCCCTCGCACCTAGGCAGGAATCCTGACGTCGCTGAACAAACACGTGTCTGGAAGGGCCCTCCCTGTCGTAACTCGAGAATATACCCCAGGTTCGGGCCGCAACTCGAGAAAAACCTTGAGATTTCCCCCTCGCCGCGAGTTGAGGCCCGATTCCCCTGCACTGCATGCAGAGCAATTCCGTGTTCCACATCAAACGTGAAAGGAGCCTTGATTTCCTTGATGGCACTCCAGAGAAAACCCAAGATCACTGTCTCAAGTCTATAGGGATCCTGAGGTCACTGGAGCAACACGAAAGGGCTCCGTGGACCCCAAATCAACTCGAGATGAGAGCTTAGTCCCTGGCTTCGACTCAAGAGGAATACCAACTTTCCACAAGCACCTCAAGAGGAGGCTTCTCTCAGCTACAGGTATATTTGAGGGACCCTGAGTTTGTGGCCTCAAGTGGAATGGACACCGAGATGCTCTGACTCGAAGTGAGGCCGGATATCCCTGCAGTGAATTGAATGCAGGCTCGTCTTGCATCTCCCAAGACGAAGGGTTGTCTGAATCCCCTGTGGAGACCACAGAGAAAGACCTAGTCCTCCACCTCAATGCAACCGGAGGCCTCATATCCTTTGAAAATTCGAGAGGTCCGCGGAGATCAATACTTCCAAAGGAGACGATGCCTGATTCTTCTTGAAAATGGATAGGAGTCCCAGGATCCCTGTGGCACGTGGAAAGGGACCCTGGGTCTCCCGCCTCACGTGGAGACGCATCCCAATTGCCATGCCTAGACTCGAGGAGAATCCCGAGGTGTCCCTCGCACCTAGGCAGGAGTCCTGACGTCGCTGAACAAACACGTGTCTGGAAGGGCCCTCCCCGTCATAACTCGAGAATATACACAAGTTTCGGGCCGCAACTCGAGAAAAACCATGAGATTTCCCCCTCGCCGCGTGTTGAGGCCCGATTCCCCTGCACTGCATGCAGAGCAATTCCGTGTTCCACATCAAACGTGAAAGGAGCCTTGATTTCCTTGATGGCACTCCAGAGAAAACCCAAGATCACTGTCACAAGTCTAGAGGGATCCTGAGGTCACTGGACCAACAGGAAAGGGCTCCGTGGACCCCAAATCAACTCGAGATGAGAGCTTAGTCCCTGGCTTCGACTCAAGAGGAATACGAACATTCCACAAGCATCTCAACAGGAGGCTTCTCTCAGCTACATGTATATTTGAGGGACCCTGAGTTTGTGGCCTCAAGTGGAATGCACACCGAGATGCTCTGACTCGAAGTGAGGCCGGATATCCCTGCAGTTAATTGAATGCAGGCTCGTCTTGCATATCCCAAGACTTAGGGTTGTCTGAATCCGCTGTGGAGATGACAGAGAAAGACCTCGTTCTCCGCCTCATCGAGAACGGAGGCCTCACATCCTTTGAAAACTGGAGAGGTCCGCGGAGATCAATGCTTCCAAAGGAGACGATGCCTGACTGCTCTTGAAAATGGATAGGAGTCCAAGGATCCCTGTGGCACGAGGAAAGGGAACCTGGGTCTCCCGCCTCACGTGGAGACGCGTCCAAATTGCCATGCCAAGACTCGAGGAGAATCCCGAGGTGTCCCTCGCACCTAGGCAGAGGTCCTGACGTCGCTGAACAAACACGTGTCTGGAAGGGCCCTCCCCGTCGTAACTCGAGAATATACCCCAGGTTCCAGCCGCAACTCGAGAAAAACCATGAGCCTTCCCCCACGCCGCGAGATGAGGCCCGATTCCCCTGCACTGCGTGCAGAGAATATCCGTGTTCCACATCAAACGTGAAAGGAGCCTTGATTTCCTTGATGGCACTCCAGAGAAACCCCAAGATCACTGTCTCAAGTCGAGAGGTATCCTGAGGTCACTGTAGCAAAACGAAAGGGCTCCGTGGACTCCAAATCAACTCGAGATGAGAGCTTCGTCCCTGGCTTCGACTCAAGAGGAATACCAACTTTCCACAAGCACTTCAAGAGGAGGCTTCTCTCAGCTACATGTATGTGAGAGGGTCCCTGAGTTTGTGGCCTCAAGCGGAATGGACACCGAGATGCTCTGACTCGAAGTATGGCCGGATATCCCTGCAGTAAATTGAATGAAGTCTCGTCTTGCATCTCCCAAGACGAAGGGATGTCTGAATCCCCTGTGGAGACCACAGAGAAAGACCTAGTTCTCCGCCTCATCCCGACCGGAGGCGTCACATCCATTGAAAACTGGAGTGGTCCGCGGAGATCAATGCTTCCAAAGGATACGATGACTGACTCCGCTTGAAAATGGATAGGAGTCCCAGGATCCCTGTGGCACGTGGAAAGGAACCCTGGGTCTCCCACCTCACGAGGAGACGCGTCCCAATTGCAATGCAAAGACTCGAGGAGAATCCCGAGGTGTCCCTCGCACCTAGGCACTAGTCCGGACGTCGCTGAACAAACACGTGTCTGAAAGGGCCCTCCCCGTCGTAACTCGAGAATATACCCCAGGTTCCGGCCGCAACTCCAGAAAAATCATGAGCCTTCCTCCTCGCCGCGAGATGAGGCCCAATTCCCCTGAACTGCGTGCAGAGCAATTCTGTGTTCCACATCAAACGTGAAAGGAGCCTTGATTTCCTTGATGGCACTCCAGAGAAACCCCAAGATCACTGTCTCAAGTCTAGAGGGATCCTGAGGTCACTGTAGCAACACGAAAGGGCTCCGTGGACCCCAAATCAACTCGAGATGAGAGCTTCGTCCCTGGCTTCGACTCAAGAGGAATAACAACTTTCCACAAGCACCTCAAGAGGAGGCTTCTCTCAGCTACAGGTATGTGAGAGGGACCCTGAGTTTGTGGCCTCAAGTGGAATGGACACCGAGATGCTCTAACTCGAATTAAGGCCGGATATCCCTGCAGTGAATTGAATGCAGGTTCGTCTTGCATCTCCCAAGACGAAGGGTTGTCTGAATCCCCTGTGGAGACCACAGAGAAAGACCTCGTTCTCCGCCTCATCGAGACCGGAGGCCTCACATCCTTTGCAAACTGGAGAGGTCCGCGGAGATCAATGCTTCCAAAGGAGACGATGCCTGACTCCTCTTGAAAATGGATAGGAGTCCCAGGATCCCTGTGGCACGTGGAAAGGGACCCTGGGTCTCCCGCCTCACGTGGAGACGCGTCCCAATTTCCATGCCAAGACTCGAGGAGAATCCCGAGGTGTCCCTCGCACCTAGGCAGGAGTCCTGACGTCGCTGAACAAACACGTGTCTGGAAGGGCCCTCCCCGTCATAACTCGAGAATATACACCAGTTTCGGGCCGCAACTCAGGAAAAACCATGAGATTTCCCCCTCGCCGCGTGTTGAGGCCTGATTCCCCTGCACTGCATGCAGAGCAATTCCGTGTTCCACATCAAACGTGAAAGGAGCCTTGATTTCCTTGATGGCACTCCAGAGAAAACCCAAGATCACTGTCTCAAGTCTAGAGGGATCCTGAGGTCACTGGACCAACAGGAAAGGGCTCCGTGGACCCCAAATCAACTCGAGATGAGAGCTTAGACCCTGGCTTCGACTCAAGAGGAATACGAACATTCCACAAGCATCTCAACAGGAGGCTTCTCTCAGCTACAGGTATATTTGAGGGACCCTGAGTTTGTGGCCTCAAGTGGAATGGAAACCGAGATGCTCTGACTCGAAGTGAGGCCGGATATCCCTGCAGTGAATTGAATGCAGGCTCGTCTTGCATATCCCAAGACTTAGGGTTGTCTGAATCCGCTGTGGAGATGACAGAGAAAGACCTCGTTCTCCGCCTCATCGAGAACGGAGGCCTCACATCCTTTGAAAACTGGAGAGGTCCGCGGAGATCAATACTTCCAAAGGAGACGATGCCTGACTGCTCTTGAAAATGGATAGGAGTCCAAGGATCCCTGTGGCACGAGGAAAGGGATCCTGGGTCTCCCGCCTCACGTGGAGACGCGTCCCAATTGCCATGCCAAGACTCGAGGGGAATCCCGAGGTGTCCCTCGCACCTAGGCAGGAGTCCTGACGTCGCTGAACAAACACGTGTCTGGAAGGGCCCTCCCCGTCGTAACTCGAGAATATACCCCAGGTTCAGGCCGCAACTCCAGAAAAACCATGAGACATCTCCCTTGTCGCGAGATGAGGCCCGATTCCCCTGCACTGCGTGCAGAGCAATTCCGTGTCCACACTAGACGTGAAAGGAGCCTTGATTTCCTTGATGGCACTCCAGAGAAAACCCAAGATCACTGTCTCAAGTCTAGAGGGATCCTGAGGTCACTGGAGCAACACAAAAGGGCCCCATGGACCCCAAATCAACTCGAGATGAGAGCTTAATCCCTGGCTTTGACTCAAGAGGAAGACGAACTTTCCACAAGCATCTCAACAGGAGGCTTCTCTCAGCTACAGGTATGTGAGAGGGACCCTGAGTTTGTGGCCTGAAGTGGAATGGACACCGAGATGCTCTGACTCGAAGTAAGGCTGGATATCCCTGCAGTGAATTGAATGCAGGCTCGTCTTGCATCTCCCAAGATGAAGGGATGTCTGAATCCCATGTGGAGACCACAGAGAAAGACCGAGTTCTCCGCCTCATCGCGACTGGAGGCCTCACATCCTTTGAAAACTCGAGAGGTCCGCGGAGATCAATGCTTCCAAAGGAGACGATGCCTGACTCCTCTTGAAAATGGATAGGAGTCCCAGGATCACTGTGGCACTTGGAAAGGGACCCTGGGTCTCCCGCCTCACGTGGAGACGCGTCCCAATTGCCATGGCAAGGCTCGAAGAGAATCCCGAGGTGTCCCTCGCACGTAGGCAGGAGTCCTGACGTCGCTGGAAAAACACGTGTCTGGAAGGGCCCTCCCCATCGTAACTCGAGAATATACCACAGGTTCGGGCTACAACTCGAGAAAAACCATGAGCCTTCCCCCTCGCCGCAAGATGAGGCCTGATTCCCCTGAACTGCGTGCAGAGAATATCCGTGTTCCACATCAAACATGAAAGGAGCCTTGATTTCCTTGATGGCACTCCAGAGAAAACCCAAGATCACTGTCTCAAGTCTAGAGGGATCCTGAGGTCACTGTAGCAAAACGAAAGGGCTCCGTGGACTCCAAATCAACTCGAGATGAGAGCTTCGTCCCTGGCTTCGACTCAAGAGGAATACCAACTTTCCACAAGCACTTCAAGAGGAGGCTTCTCTCAGCTACATGTATGTGAGAGGGTCCCTGAGTTTGTGGCCTCAAGCGGAATGGACACCGAGATTCTCTGACTCGAAGTATGGCCGGATATCCCTGCAGTAAATTGAATGAAGTCTCGTCTTGCATCTCCCAAGACGAAGGGATGTCTGAATCCCCTGTGGAGACCACAGAGAAAGACCTAGTTCTCCGCCTCATCCCGACCGGAGGCGTCACATCCATTGAAAACTCGAGTGGTCCGCGGAGATCAATGCTTCCAAAGGATACGATGACTGACTCCGCTTGAAAATGGATAGGAGTCCCAGGATCCCTGTGGCACGTGGAAAGGAACCCTGGGTCTCCCACCTCACGAGGAGACGCGTCCCAATTGCAATGCAAAGACTCGAGGAGAATCCCGAGGTGTCCCTCGCACCTAGGCACTAGTCCGGACGTCGCTGAACAAACACGTGTCTGAAAGGGCCCTCCCCGTCGTAACTCGAGAATATACCCCAGGTTCCGGCCGCAACTCCAGAAAAATCATGAGCCTTCCTCCTCACCGCGAGATGAGGCCCAATTCCCCTGAACTGCGTGCAGAGCAATTCTGTGTTCCACATCAAACGTGAAAGGAGCCTTGATTTCCTTGATGGCACTCCAGAGAAACCCCAAGATCACTGTCTCAAGTCTAGATGGATCCTGAGGTCACTGTAGCAACACGAAAGGGCTCCGTGGACCCCAAATCAACTCGAGATGAGAGCTTCGTCCCTGGCTTCGACTCAAGAGGAATAACAACTTTCCACAAGCACCTCAAGAGGAGGCTTCTCTCAGCTACAGGTATGTGAGAGGGACCCTGAGTTTGTGGCCTCAAGTGGAATGGACACCGAGATGCTCTAACTCGAATTAAGGCCGGATATCCCTGCAGTGAATTGAATGCAGGTTCGTCTTGCATCTCCCAAGACGAAGGGTTGTCTGAATCCCCTGTGGAGACCACCGAGAAAGACCTCGTTCTCCGCCTCATCGAGACCGGAGGCCTCACATCCTTTGCAAACTGGAGAGGTCCGCGGAGATCAATGCTTCCAAAGGAGACGATGCCTGACTCCTCTTGAAAATGGATAGGAGTCCCAGGATCCCTGTGGCACGTGGAAAGGGACCCTGGGTCTCCCGCCTCACGTGGAGACGCGTCCCAATTGCCATGCCAAGACTCGAGGAGAATCCCGAGGTGTCCCTCGCACCTTGGCAGGAGTCCTGACGTCGCTGAACAAACACGTGTCTGGAAGGGCCCTCCCCGTCATAACTCGAGAATATACACCAGTTTCGGGCCGCAACTCAGGAAAAACCATGAGATTTCCCCCTCGCCGCGTGTTGAGGCCCGATTCCCCTGCACTGCATGCAGAGCAATTCCGTGTTCCACATCAAACGTGAAAGGAGCCTTGATTTCCTTGATGGCACTCCAGAGAAAACCCAAGATCACTGTCTCAAGTCTAGAGGGATCCTGAGGTCACTGTAGCAACACGAAAGGGCTCCGTGGACCCCAAATCAACTCGAGATGAGAGCTTCGTCCCTGGCTTCGACTCAAGAGGAATAACAACTTTCCACAAGCACCTCAAGAGGAGGGTGCTCTCAGCTACAGGTATGTGAGAGGGACCCTGAGTTTGTGGCCTCAAGTGGAATGGACACCGAGATGCTCTGACTCGAAGTAAGGCCGGATATCCCTGCAGTGAATTGAATGCAGGCTCGTCTTGCATCTCCCAAGACGAAGGGATGACTGAATCCCCTGTGGAGACCACAGAGAAAGACCTAGTTCTCCACCTCATTGCGGCCAGAGGCCTCACATCCTTTGAAAACTCGAGAGGAATGCGGAGATCAATGCTTCGAAAGGAGACGATGCCTGACTCCTCTTGAAAATGGATAGGAGTAACAGGATCCCTGTGGCACGTGGAAAAATACTCTGCTTCTCCCTCCTCACGTGGAGACGTGTCCCAATTGCCATGCCAAGACTCGAGGAGAATCCCGAGTTGTCCCTCGCACCTAGGCAGGAGTCCTGACGTCACTGAACAAACACGTGTCTGGAAGGGCCCTCCCCGTCGTAACTCGAGAATATACCCCAGGTTCCTGCCGCAACTCCAGAAAAATCATGAGCCTTCCCCCTCGCCGCGAGATGAGGCCCGATTCCCCTGCACTGCGTGCAGAGGAATTCTGTGTTCCACATCAAAAGTGAAAGGAGCCTTGATTTCCTTGATGGCTCTCTAGAGAATCCCCAAGATCACTGTCTCAAGTCTAGAGGGATCCTGAGGTCACTGTAGCAACACGAAAGGGCTCTGTGGACCCCAAATCAACTCGAGATGAGAGCTTAGTCCCTGGCTTCGACTCAAGAGGAATACCAACTTTCCACAAGCACCTCAAGAGAAGGCTTCTTTCAGCAACAGGTATGTGAGAGGGTCCCTGAGTTCGTGGCCTCAGGCGGAATGGACACCGAGATGCTCTGACTCGAAGTAAGGCCGGATATCCCTGCAGTCAATTGAATGAAGTCTCGTCTTGCATCTCCCAAGACGAAGGGATGTCTGAATCCCCTGTGGAGACCACAGAGAAAGACCTAGTTCTCCCTCTCATGGCGAACGGAGGCATCATATCTTTGAAAACTCGAGAGGTCCGCGGAGATCAATGCTTCCTAAGGAGACGATGCCTGACTCCTCTTGAAAATGGACAGGAGTCCAAGAAACACTGTGGCACGTGGAACGGGACCCTGGGTCTCCCGCCTCACGTGGAGACTTGTCCTAATTGCCATGCCAAGACTCGAGGAGAATCCCGAGGTGTTCCTCGCACCTAGGCACTAGTCCTGACGTCGCTGAACAAACACTTGTCTGGAAGGGCCCTTCCCGTCGTAACTCAAGAATATACCCCAGGTTCCGGCCGCAACTCGAGAAAAACCATGAGACTTCCCCCTCGCCTTGAGATGTGGCCCGATTCTCCTGCACTGCGTGCAGACCAATTCCGTGTTCCACATCAAACGTGAAAGGATTCTTGATTTCCTTGATGGCACTCCAAAGAAAAGCCAAGATCACTGTCTCAAGTCTAGAGGGATCCTGAGGTCACTGTAGCAACACGAAAGCGCTACGTGGACCCCAAATCAACTCGAGATGAGAGCTTCGTCCCTGGCTTCGACTCAAGAGGAATATCAACTTTCCAAAAGCTCCTCAAGAGGAGGTTTCTCTCAGCTACAGGTATGTGAGAGGGACCCTGAGTTTGTGGCCTCAAGTGGAATGGACACCGAGATGCTCTGACTCAATGTAAGGCCGGATATCCCTGCAGTGAATTGAATGCAGGCTCGTCGTGGATCTGCCAAGATGAAGGGATGTCTGAATCCCCTGTGGAGACCACAGACAAAGACCTAGATCTCCGCCTCATCGCGACCATAGGCCTCACATACTTTGAAAACTCGAGAGGTCCGCGGAGATCAATGCTTCCTAAGGAGACGATGCCTGACTCCTCTTGAAAATGGATAGGAGTCCCAGAATCCCTGTGGCACGTGGAAAGGGACCCTGGGTCTTGCGCCTCACTGGAGACGCGTCCCAATTGCCATGCCAAGGCTCAAGGAGAATCCCGAGGTGTCCGTCGCAGCTAGGCAGGAGTCCTGACGTCGCTGAACAAACACGTGTCTGGAAGGGCCCTCCCCATCGTAACTCGAGAATATACCCCAGGTTCGGGCTGCAACTCGAGAAAAACCATGAGCCTTCCCAGTCGCCGCAAGATGAGGCCCGATTCCCCTGCACTGCGTGCAGAGAAATTCCGTGTTCCACATCAAACGTGAAAGGAGCCTTGATTTCCTTGATGGCACTCCGGAGAAACCCCAAGATCACTGTCTCAAGTCGAGAGGGATCCTGAGGTCACTGTAGCAACACGAAAGGAGTCCGTGGACTCCAAATCAACTCGAGATGAGAGCTTCGTCCCTGGCTTCGACTCAAGAGGAATACCAACTTTCCACGAGCACCTCAAGAGGAGGCTTCTCTCAGCTAAAGGTATGTGAGAGGGAACCTGTGTTTGTGGCCTCAAGTAGAATGGACACCGAGATGCTCTGACTCGAAGTAAGGCCGGACATCCCTGCAGTGAATTGAATGCAGGCTCGTCTTGCATCTCCCAAGACGAAGGGATGTCTGAATCCCCTGTGGAGACCACAGAGAAAGACCTAGTTCTCCGCCTCATCACGACCGGAGGCGTCACATCCTTTGAAAACTCGAGAGGTCCGCGGAGATCAATGCTTGTAAAGGAGACGATGCCTGACTCCTCTTGAAAATGGATAGGAGTCCAAGAATCCCTGTGGCACGTGGAACGGGACCCTGGGTCTCCCGCCTCACGTGGAGACTTGTCCTAATTGCCATGCCAAGACTCGCGGAGAATGTCGAGGTGTCCCTCGCACCTAGGCAGGAATCCTGACGTCGCAGAACAAACACGTGTCTGGAAAGGCCCTCCCCGTCGTAACTCGAGAATATACCCCAGGTTCCGGCCGCAACTCGAGAAACATCATGAGACTTCCCCCTCGCCTTGAGATGAGGCCCGATTCCCCTGCACTGCGTGCAGACCAATTCCGTGTTCCACATCAAACGTGAAAAGATTTTTGATTTCCTTGATGGCACTCCAAAGAAAAGCCAAGATCACTGTCTCAAGTCTAGAGGGATCCTGAGGTCACTGTAGCAACAAGAAAGAGCTCCGTGGACCACAAATCAACTCGAGAGGAGAGCTTCGTCCCTGGCTTCGACTCAAGAGGAATACCAACTTTCCACAAGCACCTCAAGAGGAGGCCTCTCTCAGTTACAGGTATGTGAGAGGGACCTTGATTTTGTGGCCTCAAGTGGAATGGACACCGAGATGCTCTGACTCGAAGTAAGGGCAGATATCCATGCAGAGAATTGAATGCAGGCTCGTCTTGCATCTCCCAAGACGAAGGGATGTCTGAATCCCCTGTGGAGACCACAGAGAAAGACCTAGTTCTCCGCCTCATCACGACCGGAGGCCTCAGATTCTTTGAAAACTCGAGAGGTGCGTGGAGATAAATGCTTCCAAAGGGGACGATGCCTGACTCCTCTTGAAAATGGATAGGAATCCAAGAATCCTTGTGGCACGTGGAACGGGACCCTGGGTCTCCCGCCTCACGTGGAGACTTGTCCTAATTGTCATGCCAAGACTCGAGGAGAATCCCGAGGTGTCCCTCGCACCTAGGCAGGAGTCCTGACCTCGCTGAACAAACACATGTCTGGAAAGGCCCTCCCCGTCGTAACTCGAGAATATACCCCAGGTTCCGGCCGCAACTCGAGAAACATCATGAGACTTCCCCCTCGCCGAGAGATGAGGCCCGATTTCCCTGCAATGCGTGCAGAGCAATTCTGTGTTCCACATCAAAAGTGAAAGGAGCCTTGATTTCCTTGATGGCACTCCAGAGAAAACCCAAGATCACTGTCACAAGTCTAGAGGGATCCTGAGGTCACTAGAGCAACACGAAAGGGCTCCGTGGACTCCAAATCAACTCGAGATGAGAGCTTTTCCTTGGCTTCGACTCAAGAGGAATACCAACTTTCCACATTCACCTCAAGAGGAGGCTTCTCTCAGCTACAGGTATGTGAGAAGGACCCTGAGTTTGTGGCCTCAAGTGGAATGGACACCGAGATGCTCTGACTCGAATTAAGGCCGGATATCACTGCAGTGAATTGAATGCAGGCTCGTCTTGCATCTCCCAAGACGAAGGGATGTCTGAATCCCCTGTGGAGACCACAGAGAAAGACCTAGTCCTCCGCCTCAACGCCAACGGAGGCCTCACATCCTTTGAAAACTCGAGAGGTCTGCGGAGATCAATGCTTGCAAAGGAGACGATGCCTGACTCCTCTTGAAAATGGATAGGATTCCCAGGATCCCTTTGGCACGTGGAAAGGGACCCTTGGTCTCCCGCCTCACGTGGAGACGCGTCCCAATGGCAATGCCAAGACTCGAGGAGAATCCCGAGGTGTCCCTTGCACCTAGGCAGGAGTCCTGACGTCGCTGAACAAACACGTGTCTCGAAGGGCCCTCCCCGTTGTAACTCGAGAATATACCCCAGGTTCCGGCCGCAACTCGAGAAAAACCATGAGACTTCCCCCTCGCCGAGAGATGAGGCCCGAATCCCCTGCACTGCGTCCAGAGCAATTCCGTGTTCCACATCAAACATGATAGGAGCCTTGATTTCCTTGATGGCACTCCAGAGAAAACCCAAGATCACTGTCTCAAGTCTAGAGGGATCCTGAGGTCACTGTAGCAAGACGAAAGGGCTCCGTGGACCACAAATTAACTCGAGACGAGAGCTTAGTCCCTGGCTTCGACTCAAGAGGAATACCAAATTTCCACAAGCACCTCAAGAGGAGGCTTCTCTCAGCTACAGGTATGTGAGAGGGACCCTGAGTTTGTGGCCTCAAGTGGAAGGGACACCGAGATGCTCTGACTCGAAGTAAGGCCGGATATCCCTGCAGTGAATTGAATGCAGGCTCGTCTTGCATCTCCCAAGACGAAGGGATGTCTGAATCCCCTGTGGAGACCACACAGAAAGACCTAGTACTACGCCTCAACGCGAACGGAGGCCTCACATGCTTTGAAAACTCGAGAGGTCCGCGGAGATCAATGCTTCCAAACGAGACGATGCCTGACTCGTCTTGAAAATGGATAGGAGTCCCAGGATCCCTGTGGCACGTGGAAAGGGACACTGGGTCTCGCGCCTCACGTGGAGACGCGTCCCAATTGCCATGCCAAGACTCGAGGAGAATCCCGAGGTGTCCCTCGCACCTAGACAGGAGTCCTGACGTCGCTGAACAAACACGTGTATGGAAGGTCCCTCCCCTTCGTAACTCGGGAATATACCCCAGGTTCCGGCCGCAACTCGAGAAAAACCATGAGACTTCCCCCTCGCTGCGAGATGAGGCCCGATTCCCCTGCACTGCGTTCAGAGCAATTCCGGGTTCCACATCAAACGTGAAAGAAGCCTGATTATCTTGATCGCACTCCAGAGAAAACCCAGGTTCACTCTCTCAAGTCTAGATGGATCCTGAGGTCACTGGAGCAACACGAAAGGGTTCCGTGGAACCCAAATCAACTCGAGATGAGAGCTTAGTCCCTGCCTCGACTCAAGAGGAATACCAACTTTCCACAAGCACATCAAGAGGAGGCTTCTCTCAGCTACAGGTATGTGAGAGGGACCCTGAGTTTGTGGCCTCAAGTGGAATGGACACCGAGATGCTCTGACTCGAAGTAAGGCCGGATATCCCTGCAGTGAATTGAATGCAGGCTCGTCTTGCATCTCCCAAGACGAAGGGATGTCTGAATCCCCTGTGGAGACCACAGAGAAAGACCTAGTCCTCCGCCTCAACGCCAACGGAGGCCTCACATCCTTTGAAAACTCGAGAGGTCCGAGGAGATCAATGCTTCCAAAGGAGACGATGCCTGACTCCTCTTGAAAGTGGATAGGAGTCCCAGGATCCCTGTGGCACGTTGAAAGGGACCCTGGGTCTCCCGCCTCACGTGGAGACGCGTCCCAATTGCCATGCCAAGACTCGAGGAGAATCCCGAGGTGTCCCTCGCACCTAGGCAGGAGTCCTGACGTCGCTGAACAAACACGTGTCTGGAAGTGCTCTCCCCGTCGTAACTCGAGAATATACCCCAGGTTCCGGCCGCAACTAGAGAAAAACCATGAGACTTCCCACTCGCCGCGAGATGAGGCCCGATTCCCCTGCACTGCGTGCAGAGGAATTCCGTATCCCACATCAAACGTGAAAGGAGCCTTGATTTCCTTGATGACACTCCAGACAAAACAAAAGATCACTGTCTCAAGTCTAGAGGGATCCTGAGGTCACTGGAGCAACACGAAAGGGCTCCGTGGACCCCAAATCTACTCGAGATGAGAACTTAGTCCCTGGCTTCGACTCAAGAGGAATTCCAACTTTCCACAAGCACCTCAAGAGGAGTCTTCTCTCAGCCACAGG
The DNA here is from genome assembly GCF_033118175.1 of Dama dama. Taxonomy (NCBI): domain Eukaryota; kingdom Metazoa; phylum Chordata; class Mammalia; order Artiodactyla; family Cervidae; genus Dama; species Dama dama. The sequence goes on along the minus strand of NC_083697.1, from coordinate 2,913,380 downwards.
TATGTGACAGGGACACTGAGTTTGTGGCCTCATGTGGAATGGACAACGAGATGCACTGATTCGAATAAAGGCCGGATATCCCTGCAGTGAATTGAATGCAGGCTAGTCTTGAATCTCCTAAGAAGAAGGGATGTATGAATCCCCTGTGGAGACCATAGAGAAAGACATTGTTCTCCGCCTCATCGCGACGTGAGTCCTCACATCCTTTGAGAACTCGAGAGGTCCGCGGAGATCAATGATTCCAAAGGAGACGATGCCTGACTCCTCTTGAAAATGGATAGGAGTCCCAGGATCCCTGTGGCACATGGAAAGGGACCCTGGATCTCCCGCCTCACGTGGAGACGCGTCCCAATTGCCATGCCAAGACTCGAGGAGAATCCCGAGGTGTCCCTCGCACCGACGCAGGAGTCCTGACGTCGCTGAACAAACACGTGTCTGGAACGGACCTCCCCGTCGTAACTCGAGAATATACCCCAGGTTCCGGCCGCAACTCGAGAAAAACCATGAGACTTCCCCCTCGCCGCGAGATGAGGCCCGATTCCCCTGCACTGCGTGCAGAGCAATTCCGTGTTCCACATCAAACGTGAAAGGAGCCTTGATTTCCTTGATGGCACTCCAGAGAAAACCCGAGATCACTGTCTCAAGTCTAGAGGGATCCTGAGGTCACTGTAGCAACACGAAATGGGTCCATGGACCCCAAATCAACTCGTGATGAGAGCTTAGTCACTGGCTTCGACTCTATAGGAATAGCAACTTTCCACAAGCACCTCAAGAGGAGGCTTCTCTCAGATACAGTTATGTGAGAGGGCCCTGAGTTGGGGATTCAAGTGGAATGGACACCGAGAAGCTCTGACTCGAAGTAAGGCTGGATATCCCTGCAGTGAATTGAATGCATGCTCGTCTTGCATCTCCCAAGACGAAGGGATGTCTGAATCCCCTGTGGAGACCACAGAGAGAGACCTAGTTCTCGGCCTCATCGCGACCGGATGCCTCACATCCTTTGAAAACTCGAGAGGTCCACGCAGAACAAAGCTTCCAAAGGAGACGATGCCTGACTCCTCTTGAAAATGGATAGGAATACCAGGATCCCTGTGGCACGTGGAAAGGGAACCTGGGTCTCCCGCCTCACGTGGAGACGCGTCCCAATTGCCATGCCAAGACTCGAGGAGAATACCGAGGTGTCCCTCGCACCTAGACAGGAGTCCTGACGTCGCTGAACAAACACGTGTCTGGAAGGGCCCTCCCCGTCGTAACTCGAAAATATAAATCAGGTTCCGGCCGCAACTCGAGAAAAAATATGAGACTTCCCCCTCGCCGCGAGATGAGGCCCGATTCCCCTGCATTGCGTGCAGAGCAATTCAGTGTTCCACATCAAACGTGAAAGGAGCCTTGATTTCCTTGATGGCACTCCAGACAAAACCCAAGATCACTGTCTCAAGTCTAGAGGGATCCTGAGGTCACTGGAGCAACACGAAAGGGCTCCGTGGACCCCAAATCAACTCGAGATGAGAGCTTAGCCCCTGGCTTCGACTCAAGAGGAATACCAACTTTCCACAAGCACCTGAAGAGGAGGCTTCTCTCAGCTACAGGTATGTGAGAGGGACCCTGAGTTTGTGGCCTCAAGTGGAATGGACACCGAGATGCTCTGACTCGAAGTAAGGCCGGATATCCCTGCAGTGAATTGAATGCAGGCTCGTCTTGCATCTCCCAAGACGAAAGGATGTCTGAATCCCCTGTGGAGACCACAGAGAAAGACCTAGTTCTCGGCCTCATCGCGACCGGATGCCTCACAACCTTTGAAAACTCGAGAGGTCCACGCAGAAAAAAGCTTCCAAAGGAGACGATGCCTGACTCCTCTTGAAAATGGATAGGAATCCCAGGATCCCTGTGGCACGTGGAAAGGGACCCTGGGTCTCCCGCCTCACGTGGAGACGCGTCCCAATTGCCATGCCAAGACTCGAGGAGAATACCGAGGTGTCCCTCGCACCTAGGCAGGAGTCCTGACGTCGCTGAACAAACACGTGTCTGGAAGGGCCCTCCCCGTCGTAACTTGAGAATATTCCCCAGGTTCCAGCCGCTTCTCGAGAAAAACCATGAGACTTCCCCCTCGCCGCGAGATGAGGCCCAATTCCCCTGCACTGCGTGCAGAGCAATTCCGTGTTCCACATCAGACGTTAAACTAGACTTGATTTCCTTGATGGCACTCCAAAGAAAACCCAAGATCACTGTCTCAAGTCTAGAGGGATCCTGAGGTCACTGTAGCAACACGAAAGGGCTCCGTGGACCCCAAATCAACTCGAGATGAGAGCTTCGTCCCTGGCTTCTACTCTAGAGGAATACCAACTTTCCACAAGCACCTCAAGAGGAGACTTCTCTGAGATACAGGTATGTGAGAGAAACCCTGAGTTTGTGGCCTCAAGTGCCATGGACACTGTGATGCTCTGACTCGAAGTAAGGCCGGATATCCCTGCTGTGAATTGATGCAGGCTCGTCTTGCATCTCCCAAGACGAAGGGATGTCTGAATCCACTGTGGAGACCACAGAGAAAACCTAGTTCTCCGCCTCATTGAGACCGGAGGCCTCTAATCCTTTGAAAACTCGAGAGGTCCGCGGAGATCAAGGCTTCCAAAGGAGACGATGCCTGACTCCTCTTGAAAATGGATAGGAGTCCCAGGATCCCTTTGGCACGTGGAAAGGGACCCTGGGTCTCCCGCCTCACGTGGAGACGCGTCCCAATTGCCATGCCAAGACTCGAGGAGAATCCCGAGTTGTCCCTCGCACCTAGGCAGTAGTCCTGACGTCGATGAACAAACACGTTTCTGGAAGGGTCCTCCCCGTCGCAACTCGAGAATATACCCCAGGTTCCGGCGCAACTCGAGAAAAACCATGAGCCTTCCCCCTCGCCGCGAGATGAGGACCGATTCCCCTGCACTGCGTGCAGAGCAATTCCGTGTTCCACATCAAACGTGAAAGGAGCCTTGATTTCCTTGATGGCACTCCAGAGAAAACCCAAGATCACTGTCTCAAGTCTAGAGGGATCCTGAGGTCACTGTAGCAAAACGAAAGGGCTCCGTGGACCCCAAATCAACTAGAGATGAGAGCTTCGTCCCTGGCTTCGACTCAAGAGGAATAGCACTTTTCCACAAGCACCTCAAGAGGAGGCTTCTCTCAGCTACAGGTATGTGAGAGGGACCCTGAGTTTGTGGCCTCAAGTGGAATGGACACCGAGATGCTCTGACACGAAGTAGGGCCGGATATCCGTGCAGTGAATTGAATGCAGGCTCGTCTTGCATCTCCCAAGACGAAGAGATGTCTGAATCCCCTGTGGAGACCACAGAGAAAGAACTAGTAGTCCGCCTCATCACGACCGGAGGCATCACATCCTTTGAAAACTCGAGAGGTCCGCGGAGGTCAATGCTTCCAAAGGAGACGATGCCTGACTCCTCATGAAAATGGATAGGAGTCCCAGGATCCCTGTGGCACGTGGAAAGGGACCCTGGGTCTCCCGCCTCACGTGGAGACGCGTCCCAATTGCCATGCCAAGATTCGAGGAGAATCCCGAGGTGTCCCTCGCACCTAGGCAGGAGTCCTGACGTCGCTGGACAAACACGTGTCTGGAAGGGCCCTCCCCGTCGTAACTCGAGAACATACCCCAGGTTCCGGCCGCAACACAAGAAAGACCATGAGACTTTCCCCTCGCCGCGAGATGAGTCCCGATTCCCCTGCACTGCATGCAGAGCAATTCCGTGTTCCACATCAAACGTGAAAGGAGCCTTGATTTCCTTGATGGCACTCCAGAGAAAACCCAAGATCACTATCTCAAGTCTAGAGGGATCCTGAGGTCACTGGAGCAACATGAAAGGGCTCCGTGAACCCCAAATCAACTCGAGATGAGAGCTTAGTCCCTGGCTTCCACTCAAGAGGAATACCAACTTTCCACAAGCACCTCAAGAGGAGGCTTCGCTCAGCTACAGGTATGTGAGAGGGACCCTGAGTTTGTGGCCTCAAGTGGAATGGACCCCGAGATGCTCTGACTCGAAGTAAGGCCGGATATCCCTGCAGTGAATTGAATGCAGGCTCGTCTTCCATCTCGCAAGACGAAGGGATGTCTGAATCCCCTGTGGAGATCACAGAGAAAGACCTAGTCCTCCGCCTCAACGCGACCGGAGGCCTCACATCCTTTGAAAACTCGAGAGGTCCGCGGAGATCAATGCTTCCAAAGGAGACGATGCCTGACTCCTCTTGAAAATGGATAGGAGTCCCAGGATCCCTGTGGCACGTGGAAAGGGAACCTGGGTCTCCCGCCTCACGTGGAGACGCGTCCCAATTGCCATGCCAAGACTCGAGGAGAATCCCGAGGTGTCCCTCGCACCTAGGCAGGAGTCCTGACGTCGCTGGACAAACACGCGTCTGGAAGGGCCCTCCCCGTCGTAACTCGAGAATATACCCCAGGTTCCGGCCGCAACTCGAGAAAAACCATGAGAATTCCCCCTCGCCGCTAGATGTGGCCCGATTCACCTGCACTGCGTACAGAGCAATTCCGTGTTCCACATCAAACGTGAAAGGAACCTTGATTTCCTTGATGGCACTCCAGAGAAAACCCAAGATCACTGTCTCAAGTCTAGAGGGATCCTGACGTCACTGGAGCAACAAGAAAGGGCTCCGTGGACCCCAAATCAACTCGAGATGAGAGCTTAGTCACTGGCTTCGACTCAAGAGGAATACCAATTTTCCACAAGCACCTCAAGAGGAGGCTTCTCTCAGCTACAGGTATGTGAGAGGGACCCAGAGTTTGTGGCCTCAAGTGGAATGGACACCGAGATGCTCTGACTCGAAGTAAGGCTGGATATCCCTGCAGTGAATTGAATGCAGGCTCGTCTTGCATCTCCCAAGACGAAGGGATGTCTGAATCCCCTGTGGAAACCACAGAGAAAGACATAGTCCTCCGCCTCATCGCGACCGAAGGCCTCACATCCTTTGAAAACTCGAGAGGTCCGCGGAGATCAGTGCTTCCAAAGGAGACCATGCCTGACTCCTCTTGAAAATGGATAGGAGTCCCAGGATCCCTGTGGCACGTGGAAAGGGACCCTGGGTCTCCCGCTCACGAGGAGATGCGTCTCAATTGTCATGCCAAGACTCGAGGAGAATCCCGAAATGTCCCTCGCACCTAGGCCGGAGTGCTGACGTCGCTGAACAAACATGTCTCTGGAAGGGCCCTCCCCGTCGTAACTCGAGCATATACCCTAGGATCCGGCCGCAACTCGAGAAAAACCATGAGACTTCTCCCTCGCCGCGAGATGAGGCCCGATTCCCCTGCACTGTGTGCAGAGCAATACCGCGTTCCACATCAAACGTGAAAGAAGCCTTGATTTCCTTGATGGCACTCCAGAGAAAACCCAAGATCACTGTCTCATGTCTAGAGGGATCCTGAGGTCACTGGAGCAAAACGAAAGGGCTCCGTGGAAACAAAATCAACTCGAGATGAGAGCTTATTCCCTGGCTTCGACTCAAGAGGAATACCAACTTTCCACAAGCACCTCAAGAGGAGGCTTCTCTCAGCCACAGGTATGTGAGAAGGACCCTGAGTTTGTGGCCTCAAGTGGAATGGACACCGAGATGCTCTGACTCGAAGTAAGGCCAGATATCCCTGCAGTGAAGTGAATGCAGGCTCGTCTTGCATCTCCCAAGAAGAAGGGATGTCTGAATCCCCTGTGGAGACCACAGAGAAAGACCTAGTCCTCCGCATCAGCGCGAACGGAGGCCTCACTTCCTTTTAAAAATTGAGAGGTCCGCGGAGATCAATGCTTCCAAAGGAGACGATGCCTGACTCCTCTTGAAAATGGATAGGAGTCCCAGGATCCCTGTGGCACGTGGAAAGGGACCCTGGGTCTCACGCCTCACGTGGAGACGCGTCCCAATTGCCATGCCAAGACTCGAGGAGAATCCCGAAGTGACCCTCGCACCTAGGCAGGAGTCCTGACGTCGCTGAACAAAAACGGGTCTGGAAGGGCCCTCCCCGTAGTAACTCGAGAATATACCCCAGGTTCCGGCCGCAACTCGAGAAAAACCATGAGACTTCCCCCTCGCTGCGAGATGAGGCCCGATTCCCCTGCACTGCGTGCAGAGCAATTCCGTGTTCCACATCAAACGTGAAAGGAGCCTTGATTTCCTTGATGCCACTCCAGAGAAAACCCAAAGTCACTATCTCAAGTCTAGAGGGATCCTGAGGTCACTGGAGCAACACAAAAGGGCTCCGTGGACCCCAAATCAACTCGAGATGAGAGCTTAGTCCCTGGATTCGACTCAAGAGGAATACCAACTTTCCACAAGCACCTCAAGAGGAGGCTTCTCTCAGCTACAGGTATGTGAGAGGGAAACTGAGTTTCTGGCCTCAAGTGGAATGGACACTGAGATGCTCTGACTCAAAGTAAAGGCGGATATCCCTGCAGTGAATTGAATGCAGGCTCGTCTTGCATCTCCCAAGACGAAGGGATGTCTGAATCCCCTGTGGAGACGACAGCGAAAGACCTAGTTCTCCGCCTCATCCCGAATTGAGGCCTCACATCCTTTGAAACCTCGAGAGGTGTGCGGAGATCAATGCTTCCAAAGGAGACGATGCCTGACTCCTCTTGAAAATGGAAAGGGGTCCCAGGATCCCTGTGGCACGTGGAAAGGGATCCTGGGTCTCCCGCCTCACGTGGAGACGCGTCCCAATTGCCATGCCAAGACTCGAGGAGAATCCCGAGTTGTGCCTCGCACCTAGGCAGGAGTCCTGACGTCGCTGAACAAACAGGTGTCTGGAAGGGCCCTCCCTGTCGTAACTCGAGAATATACCCCAGGTTCCGGCCGCAACTCGAGAAAAACCATGAGATTTCCCCCTTGCCGCGAGTTGAGGCCCGATTCCCCTGCACTGAATGCAGAGCAATTCCGTGTTCCACATCAAACGTGAAAGGAGCCTTGATTTCCTTGATGGCACTCTAGAGAAAACCCAAGATCACTGTCTCAAGTCTACAGGGATCCTGAGGTCACTGGAGCAAAACGAAAGGGCTTCATGGACCCCAAATCAACTCGAGATGAGAGCTTAGACCCTGGCTTAGACTCAAGAGGAATACCAACTTTCCACAAGGACCTCAAGAGGAGGCTTCTCTCAGCTACAGGTATGTGAGAGGGACCCTGAGTTTGTGGCCTCAAGTGGAATGGACACCGAGATGCTCTGACTCGAAGTAAGGCCGGATATCCCTGCAGTGAATTGACTGCAGGCTCGTCTTGCATCTCCCAAGACGAAGGGATGTCTGAATCCCCTGTGGAGACCACAGAGAAAGACCTAGTTCTCCGCCTCATAGCGACCGGGGGCCTCACATCCTTTGAAAATTCGAGAGGTACGCAGAGATCAATGCTTCCAAAGGAGACGATGCCTGACTCCTCTTGAAAATGGATAGGAGTCCCCGGATCCCTGTGGCACGTGGAAAGGGACCCTGGGTCTCCCGCCTCACGTGGAGACGCGTCCAAATTGCCATGCCAAGACTCGTGGAGAATCCCGAGGTGTCCCTCGCACCTAGGCAGGAGTCCTGACGGCGCTGAACAAACACGTGTCTGGAAGGGCCCTCCCCGTCGTAACTCGAGAATATACCCCAGGTTCCGGCCGCAACTCGAGAAAAACCATGAGATTTCCCCCTTGCCGCGAGTTGAGGCCCGATTCCCCTGCACTGAATGCAGAGCAATTCCGTGTTCCACATCAAACGTGAAAGGAGCCTTGATTTCCTTGATGGCACTCCAGAGAATTCCCAAGATCACTGTCTCAAGTCTAGAGGGATCCTGAGGTCACTGGAGCAAGACGAAAGGGCTCCGTGGACCCCAAATCAACTCGAGATGAGAGCTTAGTCCCTGGCTTCGACTCAAGAGGAATACCAACTTTTCACAAGCACCTCAAGAGGAGGCTTCTCTCAGCTACAGGTATGTGAGAGGGACCCTGAGTTTGTGGCCTCAAGTGGAATGGACACCGAGATGCTCTGACTCGAAGTAAGGCCGGATATCTCTGCAGTGAATTGAATGCAGGCACGTCTTGCATCTCCCAAGACGAAGGGATGTCTGCATCCCCTTTGGAGACCACAGAGAAAGACCTAATTCTCCGCCTCATAGCGACCGGGGGCCTCACATCCTTTGAAAATTCGAGAGGACCGCGGAGATCAATGCTTCCTAAGGAGACGATGCCTGACTCCTCTTGAAAATGGATAGGAGTCCCAGGATCCCTGTGGCACGTGGAAAGGGACCCTGGGTCTCCCGCCTCACGTGGAGACGCTTCCCCATTGCCATGCCAAGACTCGAGGAGAATCCCGAGGTGTCCCTCGCACCTAGGCAGGAGTCCTGACGTCGCTGAACAAACACGTGTCTGGAAGGGCCCTCCCCGTCGTAACTCGAGAATATACCCCAGGTTCCGGCCGCAACTCGAGAAAAACCATGAAACTTCCCCCTCGCCGCGAGATGAGGCCCGATTCCCCTGCACTGCATGCAGAGCAATTCCGTGTTCCACATCAAACGTGAAAGGAGCCTTGATTTCCTTGATGGCACTCCAAAGAAAACCCAAGATCACTGTCTCAAGTCGAGAGGGATCCTGAGGTCACTGGAGCAACACGAAAGTGCTCCGTGGACCCCAAATCAACTCGAGATGAGAGCTTAGACCCTGGCTTTGACTCATGAGGAATACCCACTTTTCACAAGCACCTCAAGAGGAGGCTTCTCTCAGCTACAGGTATGTGAGAGGGACCCTGAGTTTGTGGCCTCAAGTGGAATGGACACCGAGATGCTCTGACTCGAAGTAAGGCCGGATATCCCTGCAGTGAATTGAATGCAGGCTCGTCTTGCATCTCCCAAGACGAAGGGATGTCTGAATCCCCTGTGGAGACCACAGAGAAAGACCGAGTTGTCCGCCTCAACGCGACCGGAGGCCTCACATCCTTTGAAAACTCGAGAGGTCCGCGGAGATCAATGCTTTCAAAGGAGACGATGCCTGACTCCTCTTGAAAATGGATAGGAGTCCCCGGATCCCTGTGGCACGTGGAAAGGGACCCTGGGTCTCCGGCCTCACGTGGAGACGCGTCCAAATTGCCATGCCAAGACTCGTGGAGAATCCCGAGGTGTCCCTCGCACCTAGGCAGGAGTCCTGACGGCGCTGAACAAACACGTGTCTGGAAGGGCCCTCCCCGTCGTAACTCGAGAATATACCCCAGGTTCCGGCCGCAACTCGAGAAAAACCATGAGATTTCCCCCTTGCCGCGAGTTGAGGCCCAATTCCCCTGCACTGAATGCAGAGCAATTCCGTGTTCCACATCAAACGTGAAAGGAGCCTTGATTTCCTTGATGGCACTCCAGAGAATTCCCAAGATCACTGTCTCAAGTCTAGAGGGATCCTGAGGTCACTGGATCAACACGAAAGGGCTCCGTGGACCCCAAATCAACTCGAGATGAGAGCATAGTCCCTGGCGTCGACTCAAGAGGAATACCAACTTTTCACAAGCACCTCAAGAGGAGGCTTCTCTCAGCTACATGTATGTGAGAGGGACCCTGAGTTTGTGGCCTCAAGTGGAATGGACACCGAGATGCTCTGACTCGAAGTAAGGCCGGATATCCCAACAGTGAATTGAATGCAGGCTCGTCTTGCATCTCCCAAGAGGAAGAGATGTCTGAATCCCCTGTGGAGACCACAGAGAAAGACCTAGTGCTCCGCCTCATCGCGACCGGAGGCCTCACATCCTTTGAAAACTCGAGAGGTCTGCGGAGATCAATGCTTCCAAAGGAGACGATGCCAGAATCTTCTTGAAAATGGATAGGAGGCCCAGGATCCCTGTGGCACGTGGAAAGGGACCCTGGGTCTCCCGCCTCACGTGGAGACGCGTCCCAATTGCCATGCCAAGACTCGAGGAGAATCCCGAGGTGTCCCTCGCCCCTAGGTAGGAGTCCTTACGTCGCTGAACAAACACGTGTCTGGAAGGGCCCTCCCCATCGTAACTCGAGAATATACCCCAGGTTCCGGCCGCAACTCGAGAAAAAACAGGAGATTTCCCCCTCGCCGCGAGTTGAGGCCCGATTCCCCTGCACTGCGTGCAGAGCAATTCCGTGTTCCACATCAAACGTGAAAGGAGCCTTGATATCCTTGATGGCACTCCAGAGAAAACCCAAGATCACTGTCTCAAGTCTAGAGGGATCCTGAAGTCACTGGACCAACAGGAAAGGGCTTCGTGGACCCCAAATCAACTCGAGATGAGAGCTTAGATCCTGGCTTAGACTCAAGAGGAATACCAACTTTCCACAAGGACCTCAAGAGGAGGTTTCTCTCAGCTAAACGTATATTTGAAGGACCCTGATTTTGTGGCCTCAAGTGGAATGGACACCGAGATGCTCTGACTCGAAGTAAGGCCGGATATCTCTGCAGTGAATTGAATGCAGGCACGTCTTGCATCTCCCAAGACGAAGGGATGTCTGCATCCCCTTTGGAGACCACAGAGAAAGACCTAATTCTCCGCCTCATAGCGACCGGGGGCCTCACATCCTTTGAAAATTCGAGAGGACCGCGGAGATCAATGCTTCCTAAGGAGACGATGCCTGACTCCTCTTGAAAATGGATAGGAGTCCCAGGATCCCTGTGGCACGTGGAAAGGGATCCTGGGTCTCCCGCCTCACGTGGAGACGCTTCCCCATTGCCATGCCAAGACTCGAGGAGAATCCCGAGGTGTCCCTCGCACCTAGGCAGGAGTCCTGACGGCGCTGAACAAACACGTGTCTGGAAGGGCCCTCCCCGTCGTAACTCGAGAATATACCCCAGGTTCCGGCCGCAACTCGAGAAAAACCATGAGATTTCCCCCTTGCCGCGAGTTGAGGCCCGATTCCCCTGCACTGAATGCAGAGCAATTCCGTGTTCCACATCAAACGTGAAAGGAGCCTTGATTTCCTTGATGGCACTCCAGAGAATTCCCAAGATCACTGTCTCAAGTCTAGAGGGATCCTGAGGTCACTGGATCAACACGAAAGGGCTCCGTGGACCCCAAATCAACTCGAGATGAGAGCTTAGTCCCTGGCGTCGACTCAAGAGGAATACCAACTTTTCACAAGCACCTCAAGAGGAGGCTTCTCTCAGCTACAGGTATGTGAGAGGGACCCTGAGTTTGTGGCCTCAAGTGGAATGGACACCGAGATGCTCTGACTCGAAGTAAGGCCGGATATCCCAACAGTGAATTGAATGCAGGCTCGTCTTGCATCTCCCAAGAGGAAGAGATGTCTGAATCCCCTGTGGAGACCACAGAGAAAGACCTAGTGCTCCGCCTCATCGCGACCGGAGGCCTCACATCCTTTGAAAACTCGAGAGGTCTGCGGAGATCAATGCTTCCAAAGGAGACGATGCCAGAATCTTCTTGAAAATGGATAGGAGGCCCAGGATCCCTGTGGCACGTGGAAAGGGACCCTGGGTCTCCCGCCTCACGTGGAGACGCGTCCCAATTGCCATGCCAAGACTCGAGGAGAATCCCGAGGTGTCCCTCGCCCCTAGGTAGGAGTCCTTACGTCTCTGAACAAACACGTGTCTGGCAGGGCCCTCCCCATCGTAACTCGAGAATATACCCCAGGTTCCGGCCGCAACTCGAGAAAAAACAGGAGATTTCCCCCTCGCCACGAGTTGAGGCCCGATTCCCCTGCACTGCGTGCAGAGCAATTCCGTGTTCCACATCAAACGTGAAAGGAGCCTTGATATCCTTGATGGCACTCCAGAGAAAACCCAAGATCACTGTCTCAAGTCTAGAGGGATCCTGAAGTCACTGGACCAACAGGAAAGGGCTTCGTGGACCCCAAATCAACTCGAGATGAGAGCTTAGACCCTGGCTTAGACTGAAGAGGAATACCAACTTTCCACAAGGCCCTCAAGAGGAGGTTTCTCTCAGCTACACGTATATTTGAGGGACCCTGATTTTGTGGCCTCAAGTGGAATGGACACCGAGATGCTCTGACTCGAAGTAAGGCCGGATATCCCTGCAGTGAATTGAATGCAGGCTCGTCTTGCATCTCCCAAGACGAAGGGATGTCTGAATCCCCTTTGGAGACCACAGAGAAAGACCTAGTTCTCCGCCTCATAGCGACCGGGGGCCTCACATCCTTTGAAAATTCGAGAGGACCGCGGAGATCAATGCTTCCAAAGGAGACGATGCCTGACTCCTCTTGAAAATGGATAGGAGTCCCAGGATCCCTGTGGCACGTGGAAAGGGACACTGGGTCTCCCGCCTCACGTGGAGACGCTTCCCCATTGCCATGCCAAGACTCGAGGAGAATCCCGAGGTGTCCCTCGCACCTAGGCAGGAGTCCTGACGTCGCTGAACAAACACGTGTCTGGAAGGGCCCTCCCCGTCGTAACTCGAGAATATACCGCAGGTTCCGGCCGCAACACGAGAAAAACCATGAGACTTCCCCCTCGCCGCGAGATGAGGCCCGATTCCCCTGCACTGCATGCAGAGCAATTCCGTGTTCCACATCAAACGTGAAAGGAGCCTTGATTTCCTTGATGGCACTCCAAAGAAAACCCAAGATCACTGTCTCAAGTCGAGAGGGATCCTGAGGTCACTGGAGCAACACGAAAGTGCTCCGTGGACCCCAAATCAACTCGAGATGAGAGCTTAGACCCTGGCTTTGACTCAAGAGGAATACCCACTTTTCACAAGTACCTCAAGAGGAGGCTTCTCTCAGCTACAGGTATGTGAGAGGGACCCTGAGTTTGTGGCCTCAAGTGGAATGGACACCGAGATGCTCTGACTCGAAGTAAGGCCGGATATCCCTGCAGTGAATTGAATGCAGGCTCGTCTTGCATCTCCCAAGACGAAGGGTTGTCTGAATCCCCTGTGGAGACCACAGAGAAAGACCTAGTTCTCCGCCTCATAGCGACCGGGGGCCTCACATCCTTTGAAATTTCGAGAGGTCCGCGGAGATCAATGCTTCCAAAGGAGACGATGCCTGACTCCTCTTGAAAATGGATAGGAGTCCCCGGATCCCTGTGGCACGTGGAAAGGGACACTGGGTCTCCCGCCTCACGTCAAGACGCGTCCAAATTGCCATGCCAAGACTCGTGGAGAATCCCGAGGTGTCCCTCGCACCTAGGCAGGAGTCCTGACGTCGCTGAACAAACACGTGTCTGGGAGGGCCCTCCCCGTCGTAACTCGAGAATATACCCCAGGTTCCGGCCGCAACTCGAGAAAAACCATGAGATTTCCCCCTTGCCGCGAGTTGAGGCCCGATTCCCCTGCACTGAATGCAGAGCAATTCCGTGTTCCACATCAAACGTGAAAGGAGCCTTGATTTCCTTGATGGCACTCCAGAGAATTCCCAAGATCACTGTCTCAAGTCTAGAGGGATCCTGAGGTCACTGGAGCAACACGAAAGGGCTCCGTGGACCCCAAATCAACTCGAGATGAGAGCTTAGTCCCTGGCTTCGACTCAAGAGGAATACCAACTTTTCACAAGCACCTCAAGAGGAGGCTTCTCTCAGCTACAGGTATGTGAGAGGGACCCTGAGTTTGTGGCCTCAAGTGGAATGGACACCGAGATGCTCTGACTCGAAGTAAGGCCGGATATCCCAACAGTGAATTGAATGCAGACTCGTCTTGCATCTCCCAAGAGGAAGAGATGTCTGAATCCCCTGTGGAGACCACAGAGAAAGACCTAGTCCTCCGCCTCATCGCGACCGGAGGCCTCACATCCTTTGAAAACTCGAGAGGTCTGCGGAGATCAATGCTTCCAAAAGAGACGATGCCAGAATCTTCTTGAAAATGGATAGGAGTCCCAGGATCCCTGTGGCACGTGGAAAGGGACCCTGGGTCTCCCGCCTCACGTGGAGACGCGTCCCAATTGCTATGCCAAGACTCGAGGAGAATCCCGAGGTGTCCCTCGCCCCTAGGTAGGAGTCCTGACGTCGCTGAACAAACACGTGTCTGGAAGGGCCCTCCCCATCGTAACTCGAGAATATACCCCAGGTTCCGGCCGCAACTCGAGAAAAACCATGAAATTTCCCCCTCGCTGCGAGTTGAGGCCCGATTCCCCTGGACTGCATGCAGAGCAATTCCGTGTTCCACATCAAACGTGAAAGGAGCCTTGATTTCCTTGATGGCACTCCAGAGAAAACCCAAGATCACTGTCTCAAGTCTAGAGGGATCCTGAAGTCACTGGACCAACAGGAAAGGGCTTCGTGGACCCCAAATCAACTCGAGATGAGAGCTTAGACCCTGGCTTAGACTCAAGAGGAATACCAACTTTCCACAAGGCCCTCAAGAGGAGGTTTCTCTCAGCTACAGGTATATTTGAGGGACCCTGATTTTGTGGCCTCAAGTGGAATGGACACCGAGATGCTCTGACTCGAAGTAAGGCCGGATATCCCTGCAGTGAATTGAATGCAGGCTCGTCTTGCATCTCCCAAGACGAAGGGATGTCTGAATCCCCTTTGGAAACCACAGAGAAAGACCTAATTCTCCGCCTCATAGCGACCGGGGGCCTCACATCCTTTGAAAATTCGAGAGGACCGCGGAGATCAATGCTTCCAAAGGAGACGATGCCTGACTCCTCTTGAAAATGGATAGGAGTCCCAGGATCCCTGTGGCACGTGGAAAGGGACCCTGGGTCTCCCGCCTCACGTGGAGACGCTTCCCCATTGCCATGCCAAGACTCGAGGAGAATCCCGAGGTGTCCCTCGCACCTAGGCAGGAGTCCTGACGTCGCTGAACAAACACGTGTCTGGAAGGGCCCTCCCCGTCGTAACTCGAGAATATACACCAGGTCCGGCCGCAACTCGAGAAAAACCATGAGATTTCCCCCTTGCCGCGAGTTGAGGTCCGATTCCCCTGCACTGAATGCAGAGCAATTCCGTGTTCCACATCAAACGTGAAAGGAGCCTTGATTTCTTGATGGCACTCCAGAGAAAACCCAAGATCACTGTCTCAAGTCTAGAGGGATCCTGAGGTCACTGGAGCAACACGAAAGAGCTCCGTGGACCCCAAATCAACTCGAGATGAGAGCTTAGTCCCTGGCTTCGACTCAAGAGGAATACCAACTTTCCACAAGCACCTCAAGAGGAGGCTTCTCTCAGCAACAGGTATGTGAGAGGGACCCTGAGTTTTTGGCCTCAAGTGGAATGGACACCGAGATGCTCTGACTCAAAGTAAGGCCGGATATCCCTGCAGTGAATTGAATGCAGGCTCGTCTTGCATCTCCCAAGACGAAGGGATGTCTGAATCCCCTGTGGAGACCACAGAGAAAGACCTAGTCCTCTGCCTCAACGCGACCGGAGGCCTCACATCCTTTGAAAATTCGAGAGGTCTGGGGAGATCAATGCTTCCAAAGGAGACGATGCCTCACTCCTCTTGAAAATGGATAGGAGTCCCAGGATCCCTGTGGCACGTGGAAAGGGACACTGGGTCTCCCGCCTCACGTGGAGACGTGTCCCAATTGCCATGCCGAGACTCGAGGAGAATCCCGAGGTGTCCCTCGCATCTAGGCAGTAGTCCTGACGTCGCTGAACAAACACGTGTCTGGAAGGGCCCTCCCCGTCGTAACTCGAGAATATACCCCAGGTTCCGTCCGCAACTCGAGAAAAACCATGAGACTTCCCCCTCGCCGCGAGATGAGGCCCGATTCCCCTGCACTGCGTCCAGAGCAATTCTGTGTTCCACATCAAACGTGAAAGGAGCCTTGATTTCCTTGATGACACTCCAGAGAAAACCCAAGAACACTGTCTCAAGTCTAGAGGGATAATCAGGTCACTGGAACAACACGAAAGGGCTCCGTGGACCCCAAATCAACTCGAGATGAGAGCTTAGTCCCTGGCTTCGACTCAAGAGGAATACCAACTTTCCACAAGCACCTGAAGAGGAGGCTTCTCTCAGCTATGGGTATGTGAGAGGGACACTGAGTTTGTGGCCTCAAGTGGAATGGACACCGAGATGCTCTGACTCGAAGTAAGGCCGGATATCCCTGCAGTGAATTGAATGCAGGCTCGTCTTGCATCTCCCAAGACGAAGGGATGTCTGAATCCCCTGTGGAGACCACAGAGAAAGACCTAGTCCTCCGCCTCAACGCGACCGGAGGCGTCACATCCTTTGAAAACTCGAGAGGTCCACGGAGATCAATGCTTCCAAAGGAGACGATGCCTGACTCCTCTTGAAAATGGATAGGAGTCCCAGGATCCCTGTGGCACGTGGAAAGGGACCCTGGGTCTCCCGCCTCACGTGGAGACGCGTCCCAATTGCCATGCCAAGACTCGAGGAGAATCCCGAGGTGTCCCTTGCACCTAGGCAGGAGTCCTGACGTCGCTGAACAAACACGTGTCTGGAAGGGCCCTCCCCGTCGTAACTCGAGAATATACCCCAGGTTCCGGCCGCAACTCGAGAAAAACCATGAGACTTCCCCCTCGCCGCTGGATGAGGCCCGATTCCCCTGCACTGCGTGCAGAGCAATTCCGTGTTCCACATCAAACGTGAAAGGAGCCTTGATTTCCTTGATGGCACTCCAGAGAAAACCCAAGATCACTGTCTCAAGTCTAGAGGGATCCTGAGGTCACTGGAGCAACACGAAAGGGCTCCGTGGACACCAAATCAACTCGAGATGAGAGCTTAGTCCCTGGCTTCGTCTCAAGAGGAATACCAACTTTCCACAAGCACCTCAAGAGGAGGCTACTCTCAGCTAATGGTATGTGAGAGGGACCCTGAGTTTGTCGCCTCAAGTGGAATGGACACCGAGATGCTCTGACTCGAAGTAAGGCCAGATATCCCTGCAGTGATTTGAATGCAGGCTCGTCTTGCATCTCCCAAGACGAAGGGTTGTCTGAATCCCCTGTGGAGACCACAGAGAAAGACCTAGTCCTCCACCTCAACGCAACCGGAGGCCTCATATCCTTTGAAAACTCGAGAGGACCACGGAGATAAATACTTCCGAAGGAGACGATGCCTGAAGCCTCTTAAAAATGGATAGGAGTCCCAGGATTCCTGTGGCACGTGGAAAGGGACACTGGGTCTCCCGCCTCACGTGGAGACGCGTCCCCATTGCCATGCCAAGACTCGAGGAGCATCCCGAGGTGTCCCTAGCACCTAGGCAGGTTTCCTGACGTCGCTGAACAAACACGTGTCTGGAAGGGCCCTCCTCGTCGTAACTCGAGAATATACCCCAGGTTCCGGCCGCAACTCGAGAAAAACCATGAGACTTCCCCCTCGCCGCTGGATGAGGCCTGATTCCCCTGCACTGCGTGGAGAGCAATTCCGAGTTCCACATCAAACGTGAAAGGAGCCTTGATTTCCTTGATGGCACTCCAGAGAAAACCCAAGATCACTGTCTCAAGTCTAGAGGGATCCTGAGGTCATTGGAGGAACACGAAAGTTCTCCGTGGACCCCAAATCAACTCGAGATGAGAGCTTAGTCCCTGGCTTCGACTCAAGAGGAATATCAACTTTCCACAAGCACCTCAAGAGGAGGCTTCTCTCAGCTACAGGTATGTGAGAGGGACCCTGAGTTTGTGGCATCAAGTGAAATGGACACCGAAATGCTCTGACTCGAAGTAAGGCCGGATATCCCTGTAGTGAATTGAATGCAGTCTCGTCTTGCATCTCCAAAGACGAAGGGATGTCTGAATCCGCTATGGAGACCACAGAGAAAGACCTAGTCCTCCGCCTCATCGCGACCGGAGGCCTCACATCCTTTGAAAACTCGAGACGTCCGCGGAGATCAATGCTTCCAAAGGAGACGACTCCTGACTCCTCTTGAAAATGGATAGGAATCCCAGGATCCTTGTGGCACGTGGAAAGGGACACTGGGACTCCCGCCTCACGTGGGGACGCGTCCAAATTGCCATGCCAATACTCGAGGAGAATCCCGAGGTGTCCCTCGCACCTAGGCAGGAGTCCTCACGTCGCTGAACAAACCTGTGTCTGGAAGGGCCCTCCCCGTCCTAACTCGAGAATATACCCCAGGTTCCGGCTGCAACTCGAGAAAAACCATGAGACTTCCCCCTCGCCCCTGGATGAGGCCCGATTCCCCTGCACTGCGTGCAGAGCAATTCCGTGTTCCACATCAAACGTGAAAGGAGCCTTGATTTCCTTGATGGCACTCCAGAGAAAACCCAAGATCACTGTCTCAAGTCTAGAGGGATCCTGAGGTCACTGTAGCAACACGAAAGGGCTATGTGGACCCCAAATCAACTCGAGATGAGAGATTAGTCCCTGGCTTCAACTCAAGAGGAATACGAACTTTCCACACGCACCACAAGAGGAGGCTTCTCTCAGCTACAGGTATTTTAGAGGGACCCTGAGTTTGTGGCCTCAAGTGGAATGGACACCAAGATGCTCTGACTCGAAGTAAGGCCGGATATCCCTGCAGTGAATTGAATGCAGGCTCGTCTTGCATCTCCCAAGACGAAGGGATGTCTGAATCCCCTGTGGAGACCACAGAGAAAGACCTAGTCCTCCGCCTCATCGTGACCGGAGGCCTCACATCCGTTGAAAACTCGAGAGGTCTGCAGAGATCAATGCTTCCAAAGGTGACGATGCCTGACTCCACTTGAAAATGGATAGGAGTCCCAGGATCACTGTGGCACGTGGAAAGGGACACTAGGTCTCCCGCCTCACGTGGAGACGCGTCCCAATTGCCATGCCAAGACTCGAGGAGAATCCCGAGGTGTCCCTCGCACCTAGGCAGGAGTCCTGACGTCGCTGAACAAACACGTGTCTGGAAGGGCTCTCCCCGTCCTAACTCGAGAATATACCCCAGGTTCCGGCTGCAACTCGAGAAAAACCATGAGACTTCCCCCTCGCCCCTGGATGAGGCCCGATTCCCCTGCACTGCGTGCAGAGCAATTCCGTGTTCCACATCAAACGTGAAAGGAGCCTTGATTTCCTTGATGGCACTCCAGAGAAAACCCAAGATCACTGTCTCAAGTCTAGAGGGATCCTGAGGTCACTGGAGCAACACGAAAGGGCTCCGTGGACACCAAATCAACTCGAGATGAGAGCTTAGTCCCTGGCTTCGACTCAAGAGGAATACCAACTTTCCACAAGCACCTCAAGAGGAGGCTACTCTCAGCTAATGGTATGTGAGAGGGACCCTGAGTTTGTCGCCTCAAGTGGAATGGACACCGAGATGCTCTGACTCGAAGTAAGGCCAGATATCCCTGCAGTGATTTGAATGCAGGCTCGTCTTGCATCTCCCAAGACGAAGGGTTGTCTGAATCCCCTGTGGAGACCACAGAGAAAGACCTAGTCCTCCACCTCAACGCAACCGGAGGCCTCATATCCTTTGAAAACTCGAGAGGACCACGGAGATAAATACTTCCGAAGGAGACGATGCCTGAAGCCTCTTAAAAATGGATAGGAGTCCCAGGATCCCTGTGGCACGTGGAAAGGGATCCTGGGTCTCCCGCCTCACGTGGAGACGCGTCCCCATTGCCATGCCAAGACTCGAGGAGCATCCCGAGGTGTCCCTCGCACCTAGGCAGGTTTCCTGACGTCGCTGAACAAACACGTGTCTGGAAGGGCCCTCCTCGTTGTAACTCGAGAATATACCCCAGGTTCCGGCCGCAACTCGAGAAAAACCATGAGACTTCCCCCTCGCCGCTGGATGAGGCCTGATTCCCCTGCACTGCGTGGAGAGCAATTCCGAGTTCCACATCAAACGTGAAAGGAGCCTTGATTTCCTTGATGGCACTCCAGAGAAAACCCAAGATCACTGTCTCAAGTCTAGAGGGATCCTGAGGTCATTGGAGGAACACGAAAGTTCTCCGTGGACCCCAAATCAACTCGAGATGAGAGCTTAGTCCCTGGCTTCGACTCAAGAGGAATACCAACTTTCCACAAGCACCTCAAGAGGAGGCTTCTCTCAGCTACAGGTATGTGAGAGGGACCCTGAGTTTGTGGCATCAAGTGAAATGGACACCGAAATGCTCTGACTCGAAGTAAGGCCGGATATCCCTGTAGTGAATTGAATGCAGACTCGTCTTGCATCTCCAAAGACGAAGGGATGTCTGAATCCGCTATGGAGACCACAGAGAAAGACCTAGTCCTCCGCCTCATCGCGACCGGAGGCCTCACATCCTTTGAAAACTCGAGACGTCCGCGGAGATCAATGCTTCCAAAGGAGACGACTCCTGACTCCTCTTGAAAATGGATAGGAATCCCAGGATCCTTGTGGCACGTGGAAAGGGACACTGGGACTCCCGCCTCACGTGGGGACGCGTCCAAATTGCCATGCCAATACTCGAGGAGAATCCCGAGGTGTCCCTCGCACCTAGGCAGGAGTCCTCACGTCGCTGAACAAACCTGTGTCTGGAAGGGCCCTCCCCGTCCTAACTCGAGAATATACCCCAGGTTCCGGCCGCAACTCGAGAAAAACCATGAGACTTCCCCCTCGCCCCTGGTTGAGGCCCGATTCCCCTGCACTGCGTGCAGAGCAATTCCGTGTTCCACATCAAACGTGAAAGGAGCCTTGATTTCCTTGATGGCACTCCAGAGAAAACCCAAGATCACTGTCTCAAGTCTAGAGGGATCCTGAGGTCACTGTAGCAACACGAAAGGGCTATGTGGACCAAAAATCAACTCGAGATGAGAGATTAGTCCCTGGCTTCAACTCAAGAGGAATACGAACTTTCCACACGCACCACAAGAGGAGGCTTCTCTCAGCTACAGGTATTTTAGAGGGACCCTGAGTTTGTGGCCTCAAGTGGAATGGACACCAAGATGCTCTGACTCGAATTAAGGCCGGATATCCCTGCAGTGAATTGAATGCAGGCTCGTCTTGCATCTCCCAAGACGAAGGGATGTCTGAATCCCCTGTGGAGACCACAGAGAAAGACCTAGTCCTCCGCCTCATCGTGACCGGAGGCCTCACATCCGTTGAAAACTCGAGAGGTCTGCAGAGATCAATGCTTCCAAAGGTGACGATGCCTGACTCCACTTGAAAATGGATGGGAGTCCCAGGATCACTGTGGCACGTGGAAAGGGACACTAGGTCTCCCGCCTCACGTGGAGACGCGTCCCAATTGCCATGCCAAGACTCGAGGAGAATCCCGAGGTGTCCCTCGCACCTAGGCAGGAGTCCTGACGTCGCTGAACAAACACGTGTCTGGAAGGGCTCTCCCCGTCCTAACTCGAGAATATACCCCAGGTTCCGGCCGCAACTCGAGAAAAACCATGAGACTTCCCCATCGCCGCGAGATGAGGCCCGATTCCCCTGCCCTGCGTGCAGAGCAATTCCGTATTCCACATCAAAAATGAAAGGAGCCTTGATTTCCTTGATGGCACTCCAGAGAAAACCCAAGATCACTGTCTCAAGTCTAGAGGGATCCTGAGGTCACTGGAGCAACACGAAAGGGCTCCGTGGACCCCAAATCAACTCGAGATGAGAGCTTAGTCCCTTGCTTCAAATCGAGAGGAATACCAGCTTTCCACAAGCACCTCAAGAGGAGGCTACTCTCAGCTAATGGTATGTGAGAGGTACCCTGAGATTGTCGCCTCAAGTGGAATGGACACCGAGATGCTCTGACTCGAAGTAAGGCCGGATATCCCTGCAGTGAATTGAATGCAGGCTCGTCTTGCATCTCCGAAGACGAAAGGATGTCTGAATCTCCTGTGCAGAACACAGAGAAAGACCTAGTCCTCCGCCTCTATGCGACCGGAGGCCTCACATCCTTGGAAAACTCGAGAGGTCCACGGAGATCAATGCTTCCAAAGGAGACGATGCCTGACTCCTCTTGAAAATGGATAGGAGTCCCAGGATCCCTGTGGCACGTGGAAAGGGACCCTGGGTCTCCCGCCTCACGTGGAGACGCGTCCCAATTGCCATGCCAAGACTCGAGGAGAATCCCGAGGTGTCCCTCGCACCTAGGCAGGAGTCCTGACGTCGCTGAACAAACACGTGTCTGGAAGGGCCCTCCCCCTCGTAACTCGAGAATATACCCCAGGTTCCGGCCGCAACTCGAGAAAAACCATGAGACTTCCCCCTCGCCGCGAGATGAGGCCCGATTCCCCTGGGCTGCGTGCAGAGGAATTCCGTGTTCCACTTCAAACGTGAAAGGAGCCTTGATTTCCTTGATGGCACTCCAGAGAAAACCCAAGATCACTGTCTCAAGTCTAGAGGGATCCTGAGGTCACCGGAGCAACACGAAAGGGCTCCGTGGACCCCAAATCAACTCGAGATGAGAGATTAGTCCCTGGGTTCGACTCAAGAGGAATACGAACTTTCCACAAGCCCCTCAAGAGGAGGCTTCTCTCAGCTACAGGTATGTGAGAGGGACCCTGAGTTTGTGGCCTCAAGTGGAATGGACACCGAGATGCTCTGACTCAAAGTAATGCCGGATATCCCTGCAGTGAATTGAATGCAGGCTTCTCTTGCATCTCCCAAGGCGAAGGGATGTCTGAATCCCCTGTGCAGAACACAGAGAAAGACCTAGTCCTCCGCCTCAACGCGACCGGAGGCCTCACATCCTTTGAAAACTCGAGAGGTCTGCAGAGATCAATGCTTCCAAAGGAGACGATGCCTGACTCCTCTTGAAAATGGATAGGAGTCCCAGGATCACTGTGGCACGTGGAAAGTGACCCTGGGTCTCCCGCCTCACGTGGAGACGCGTCCCAATTGCCATGCCAAGACTCGAAGAGAATCCCGAGTTGTCCCTCGCACCTAGGCAGGAGTCCTCACGTCGCTGAACAAACACGTGTCTGGAAGGGCCCTCACTGTCGTAACTCGAGAATATACCCCAGGATCCGGCCACAACTCGACAAAAACCATGAGACTTCCCCCTCGCCGCGAGATGAAGCCCATGTCCCCTGCAATGCGTGCAGAGCAATTCCGTGTTCCACATCAAACGTGAAGGGAGCCTTGATTTCCTTGATGGCACTCCAGAGAAAACCCAGGATCACTGTCGCAAGTCTAGAGAGATCCTGAGGTCACTGTAGCAACATGAAAGGTCTCCGTGGACCCCAAATCAACTCGAGATGAGAGCTTAGTCACTGGCTTCGACTCAAGAGGAATACCAACTTTCCACAAGCACTTCACGAGGAGGCTTCTCTCAGCTACAGGTATGTGAGAGGGACCCTGAGTTTGTGGCCTCAAGCGGAATGGACACTGAGATGCTCTGACTCAAAGTAAGCCCGGATATCCCTGCAGTGAATTGAATGCAGGCTCGTCTTGCATCTCCCAAGACGAAGGGATGTCTGAATCCCCTGTGGAGACCACAGAGAAAGACCGAGTTTCCGCCTCTTTGCGACCGGAGGCCTCACATCCATTGAAAACTCGAGAGGTCCGCGGAGATCAATGCTTTCAAAGGAGACGATGCCTGACTCCTCTTGAAAATGGATAGGAGTCCCAGGATCCCTGTGGCACGTGGAAAGGGACCCTGGGTCTCCCGCCTCACGTGGAGACGCGTCCCAATTGCCATGCCAAGACTCGAGGAGAATCCCGAGGTGTCCCTTGCACCTAGGCAGGAGTCCTGACGTCGCTGAACAAACACGTGTCTGGAAGGGCCCTCCCCGTCGTAACTCGAGAATATACCCCAGGTTCCGGCCGCAACTCGAGAAAAACCATGAGACTTCCCCCTCGCCGCTGGATGAGGCCCGATTCCCCTGCACTGCGTGCAGAGCAATTCCGTGTTCCACATCAAACGTGAAAGGAGCCTTGATTTCCTTGATGGCACTCCAGAGAAAACCCAAGATCACTGTCTCAAGTCTAGAGGGATCCTGAGGTCACTGGAGCAACACGAAAGGGCTCCGTGGACACCAAATCAACTCGAGATGAGAGCTTAGTCCCTGGCTTCGACTCAAGAGGAATACCAACTTTCCACAAGCACCTCAAGAGGAGGCTACTCTCAGCTAATGGTATGTGAGAGGGACCCTGAGTTTGTCGCCTCAAGTGGAATGGACACCGAGATGCTCTGACTCGAAGTAAGGCCAGATATCCCTGCAGTGATTTGAATGCAGGCTCGTCTTGCATCTCCCAAGACGAAGGGTTGTCTGAATCCCCTGTGGAGACCACAGAGAAAGACCTAGTCCTCCGCGTCATCGTGACCGGAGGCCTCACATCCGTTGAAAACTCGAGAGGTCTGCAGAGATCAATGCTTCCAAAGGTGACGATGCCTGACTCCACTTGAAAATGGATAGGAGTCCCAGGATCACTGTGGCACGTGGAAAGGGACACTAGGTCTCCCGCCTCACGTGGAGACGCGTCCCAATTGCCATGCCAAGACTCGAGGAGAATCCCGAGGTGTCCCTCGCACCTAGGCAGGAGTCCTGACGTCGCTGAACAAACACGTGTCTGGAAGGGCTCTCCCCGTCGTAACTCGAGAATATACCCCAGGTTCCGGCCGCAACTCGAGAAAAACCATGAGACTTCCCCATCGCCGCGAGATGAGGCCCGATTCCCCTGCCCTGCGTGCAGAGCAATTCCGTATTCCACATCAAAAATGAAAGGAGCCTTGATTTCCTTGATGGCACTCCAGAGAAAACCCAAGATCACTGTCTCAAGTCTAGAGGGATCCTGAGGTCACTGGAGCAACACGAAAGGGCTCCGTGGACCCGAAATCAACTCGAGATGAGAGCTTAGTCCCTTGCTTCAAATCGAGAGGAATACCAACTTTCCACAAGCACCTCAAGAGGAGGCTACTCTCAGCTAATGGTATGTGAGAGGGACCCTGAGTTTGTCGCCTCAAGTGGAATGGACACCGAGATGCTCTGACTCGAAGTAAGGCCGGATATCCCTGCAGTGAATTGAATGCAGGCTCGTCTTGCATCTCCCAAGACGAAAGGATGTCTGAATCCCCTGTGGAGACCACAGAGAAAGACATAGTCCTCCGCCTCATCGCGACTGGAGGCCTCACATCCTTTGAAAACTCTAGAGGTCCGCAGAGATCAATGCTTACAAAGGAGACGATGCCTGACGCCTCTTGAAAATGGATAGGAGTCCCAGGATCCCTGTGGCACGTGGAAAGGGACCCTGGGTCTCCCGCCTCACGTGGAGACACGTCCCAATTGCCATGCCAAGACTCGAGGAGAATCCCGAGGTGTCCCTCGCACCTAGGCAGGAGTCCAGACGTCGCTGAACAAACACGTGTCTGGAAGGGCCCTCCCCCTCGTAACTCGAGAATATACCCCAGGTTCCGGCCGCAACTCGAGAAAAACCATGAGACTTCCCCCTCGCCGCGAGATGAGGCCCGATTCCCCTGGGCTGCGTGCAGAGGAATTCCGTGTTCCACTTCAAACGTGAAAGGAGCCTTGATTTCCTTGATGGCACTCCAGAGAAAACCCAAGATCACTGTCTCAAGTCTAGAGGGATCCTGAGGTCAACGGAGCAACACGAAAGGGCTCCGTGGACCCCAAATCAACTCGAGATGAGAGATTAGTCCCTGGGTTCGACTCAAGAGGAATACCAACTTTCCACAAGCCCCTCAAGAAGAGGCTTCTCTCAGCTACAGGTATGTGAGAGGGACCCTGAGTTTGTGGCCTCAATTGTAATGGACACCGAGATGCTCTGACATGAAGTAAGGCCGGATATCCCTGCAGTGAATTGAATGCAGGCTCATCTTCCGTCTCCCAAGACGAAGGGATGTCTGAATCCCCTGTGCAGAACACAGAGAAAGACCTAGTCCTCCGCCTCAACCCGACCGGAGGCCTCACATCCTTTGAAAACTCGAGAGGTCTGCAGAGATCAATGCTTCCAAAGGAGACGATGCCTGACTCCTCTTGAAAATGGATAGGAGTCCCAGCATCACTGTGGCACGTGGAAAGGGACCCTGGGTCTCCCGCCTCACGTGGAGACGCGTCCCAATTGCCATGCCAAAACTCCAGGAGAATCCCGAGGTATCCCTCGCACCTAGGCAGCAGTCCGGATGTCGCTGAACAAACACGTGTCTGGAAGGGCCCTCCCCATCGTTACTCGAGAATATACCCCAGGTTTCGGCCGCAATTCGAGAAAAACCATGAGATTTCCCCCTCGCCGCGAGTTGAGGCCCGATTCCCCTGCACTGCGTGCAGAGCAATTCCGTGTTCCACATCAAACGTGAAAGGAGCCTTGATTTCCTTGATGGCACTCCAGAGAAAACCCAAGATCACTGTCTCAAGTCTAGAGGGATCCTGAGCTCACTGGAGCAACATGAAAGGGCTCCGTATAACCCAAATCAACTCGAGATGAGAGCTTAGTCCCTGGCTTCGACTCAAGAGGAATACCAACTTTCCACAAGCACCTCAAGAGGAGGCTTCTCACAGCTACCGGTATGTGAGAGGGACTCTGAGTTTGTGGCCTCAAGTGCAATGGACACCGAGATGCTCTGACTCGAAGTAAGGCCGGATATCCCTGCAGTGAATTGAATGCAAGCTCGTCTTGCATCTCCCAAGACGAAGGGATGTCTGAATCCCCTGTGGAGACCACAGAGAAAGACCTAGTCCTCCGCCTCATCGTGACCGGAGGCCTCACATCCTTTGAAAACTCGAGAGGTCTGCAGAGATAAATGCTTCCAACGGAGACGATGCCTGACTCCTCTTGAAAATGGATAGGAGTCCCAGGATCACTGTGGCACGTGGAAAGGGACACTGGGTCTCCCGCCTCACCTGGAGACGCGTCCCAATTGCCATGCCAAGACTCCAGGAGAATCCCGAGGTGTTCCTCGCACCTAGGCAGGAGTCCTGATGTCGCTGAACAAACACGTGTCTGGAAGGGCCCTCCCCGTCGTAACTCGAGAATATACCCCAGGTTCCGGCCGCAACTCGAGAAAAACCATGAGACTTCCCCATCGCCGCGAGATGAGGCCCGATTCCCCTGCCCTGCGTGCAGAGCAATTCCGTATTCCCCATCAAAAATGAAAGGAGCCTTGATTTCCTTGATGGCACTCCAGAGAAAACCCAAGATCACTGTCTCAAGTCTAGAGGGATCCTGAGGTCACTGGAGCAACACGAAAGGGCTCCGTGGACCCCAAATCAACTCGAGATGAGAGCTTAGTCCCTGGCTTAGAATCAAGAGGAATACCAACTTTCCACAAGCACCTCAAGAGGAGGCTTCTCTCAGCTACAGGTATGTCAGAGGGACCCTGAGTTTGTGGCCTCAAGTGGAATGGACACCGAGATGCTCTGACTCGAAGTAAGGCCGGATATCCCTGCAGTGTATTGAATGCAGGCTCGTCTTGCATCTCCCAAGACGAAGGGTTGTCTGAATCCCCTGTGGAGACCACAGAGAAAGACCTAGTCCTCCGCCTCAACGCGACCGGAGGCCTCACATCCTTTGAAAACTCGAGAGGTCCGCGGAGATCAATACTTCCAAAGGAGACGATGCCTGACTCCTCTTGAAAATGGATAGGAGTCCCAGGATCCCTGTGGCACGTGGAAAGGGACCCTGGGTCTCCGGCCTCTCGTGGAAACGCGTCCCAATTGCCATGCCAAGACTCGAGGAGAATCCCGAGGTGTCCCTCGCACCTAGGCAGGAGTCCTGACATCGCTGAACAAACACGTGTCTGGAAGGGCCCTCCCCGTCGTAACTCGAGAATATACCCCAGGTTCCGGCCGCAATTCGAGAAAAACCATGAGATTTCCCCCTCGCCGCGAGTTGAGGCCCGATTCCCCTGCACTGCGTGCAGAGCAATTCCGTGTTCCACATCAAACGTGAAAGGAGCCTTGATTTCCTTGATGGCACTCCAGAGAAAACCCAAGATCACTGTCTCAAGTCTAGAGGGATCCTGAGCTCACTGGAGCAACATGAAAGGGCTCCGTATAACCCAAATCAACTCGAGATGAGAGCTTAGTCCCTGGCTTCGACTCAAGAGGAATACCAACTTTCCACAAGCACCTCAAGAGGAGGCTTCTCACAGCTACAGGTATGTGAGAGGGACTCTGAGTTTGTGGCCTCAAGTGCAATGGACACCGAGATGCTCTGACTCGAAGTCAGGCCGGATATCCCTGCAGTGAATTGAATGCAGGCTCGTCTTGCATCTCCCAAGACGAAGGGATGTCTGAATCCCCTGTGGAGACCACAGAGAAAGACCTAGTCCTCCGCCTCATCGTGACCGGAGGCCTCACATCCTTTGAAAACTCGAGAGGTCTGCAAAGATCAATGCTTCCAAAGGAGACGATGCCTGACTCCTCTTCAAAATGGATAGGAGTCCCAGGATCACTGTGGCACGTGGAAAGGGACACTGGGTCTCCCGCCTCACGTGGAGACGCGTCCCAATTGCCATGCCAAGACTCGAGGAGAATCCCGAGGTGTTCCTCGCACCTAGGCAGGAGTCCTGATGTCGCTGAACAAACACGTGTCTGGAAGGGCCCTCCCCGTCGTAACTCGAGAATATACCCCAGGTTCCGGCCGCAACTCGAGAAAAACCATGAGACTTCCCCATCGCCGCGAGATGAGGCCCGATTCCCCTGCCCTGCGTGCAGAGCAATTCCGTATTCCCCATCAAAAATGAAAGGAGCCTTGATTTCCTTGATGGCACTCCAGAGAAAACCCAAGATCACTGTCTCAAGTCTAGAGGGATCCTGAGGTCACTGGAGCAACACGAAAGGGCTCCGTGGACCCCAAATCAACTCGAGATGAGAGCTTAGTCCCTGGCTTAGAATCAAGAGGAATACCAACTTTCCACAAGCACCTCAAGAGGAGGCTTCTCTCAGCTACAGGTATGTCAGAGGGACCCTGAGTTTGTGGCCTCAAGTGGAATGGACACCGAGATGCTCTGACTCGAAGTAAGGCCGGATATCCCTGCAGTGAATTGAATGCAGGCTCGTCTTGCATCTCCCAAGACGAAGGGGTGTCTGAATCCCCTGTGGAGACCACAGAGAAAGACCTAGTCCTCCGCCTCATAGCGACCGGGGGCCTCACATCCTTTGAAAACTGGAGAGGTCTGCAGAGATCAATGCTTCCAAAGGAGACGATGCCTGACTCCTCTTGAAAATGGATAGGAGTCCCAGGATCACTGTGGCACGTGGAAAGGGACCCTGGGTCTCCGGCCTCTCGTGGAGACGCATCCCAATTGCCATGCCAAGACTCGAGGAGAATCCCGAGGTGTCCCTCGCACCTAGGCAGGAGTCCTGACATCGCTGAACAAACACGTGTCTGGAAGGGCCCTCCCCGTCGTAACTCGAGAATATACCCCAGGTTCCGGCCGCAATTCGAGAAAAACCATGAGATTTCTTCCTCGCCGCGAGTTGAGGCCCGATTCCCCTGCACTGCGTGCAGAGCAATTCCGTGTTCCACATCAAACGTGAAAGGAGCCTTGATTTCCTTGATGGCACTCCAGAGAAAACCCAAGATCACTGTCTCAAGTCTAGAGGGATCCTGAGGTCACTGGAGCAACATGAAAGGGCTCCGTATAACCCAAATCAACTCATGATGAGAGCTTAGTCCCTGGCTTCGACTCAAGAGTAACACCAACTTTCCACAAGCACCTCAAGAGGAGTCTTCTCTCAGCTACAGGTATGTGAGAGGGACCCTGAGTTTGTGGCCTCAAGTGCAATGGACTCCGAGATGCTCTGACTCGAAGTAAGGCCGGATATCCCTGCAGTGAATTGAATGCAGGCTCGTCTTGCATCTCCCAAGACGAAGGGATGTCTGAATCCCCTGTGCAGAACACAGAGAAAGACCTAGTCCTCCGCCTCAACGCGACCGGAGGCCTCACATCCTTTGAAAACTCGAGAGGTCTGCAGAGATCAATGCTTCCAAAGGAGACGATGCCTGACTCCTCTTGAAAATGGATAGGAGTCCCAGATCACTGTGGCACGTGGAAAGGGAACCTGGGTCTCCCCCCTCACGTGGAGACGCGTCCCAATTGCCATGCCAAGACTCGAGGAGAATCCCGAGGTGTCCCTCGCACCTAGGCAGGGTCCTGACGTCGCTGAACAAACACGTGTCTGAAAGGGACCTCCCCGTCGTAACTCGAGAATATACCCAAGGTTCCGGCCGCAACTCGAGAAAAACCATGAGATTTCCACCTCGCCGCGAGTTGAGGCCCGATTCCCCTGCACTGCGTGCAGAGCAATTCCGTGTTCCACATCAAACGTGAAAGGAGCCTTGATTTCCTTGATGGCACTCCAGAGAAAATCCAAGATCACTGTCTCAAGTCTAGAGGGATCCTGAGGTCACTGGAGCAACACGAAAGGGCTCCGTGGACCCCAAATCAACTCGAGATGAGAGCTTAGTCCCTCGCTTAGACTCAAGAGGAATACCAACTTTCCACAAGCACCTCAAGAGGAGGCTGCTCTCAGCTACAGGTATGTGAAAGGAACCCTGAGTTTGTGGCCTCAAGTGCAATGAACACCGAGATGCTCTGACTCGATGTAAGGCCGGATATCCCTGCAGTGAATTGAATGCAGGCTCGTCTTGCATCTCGCAAGACGAAGGGATGTCTGAATCCCCTGTGGAGACCACAGAGAAAGACCTAGTCCTCCGCCTCATCGTGACCGGAGGCCTCACATCCTTTGAAAACTTGAGAGGTCTGCAGAGATGAATGCTTCCAAAGGAGACGATGCCTGACTCCTCTTGAAAATGGATAGGAGTCCCAGGATCACTGTGGCACGTGGAAAGGGACACTTGGTCTCCCGCCTCACGTGGAGACGCGTCCCAATTGCCATGCCAAGACTCGAGGAGAATCCCGAGGTGTCCCTCGCACCTAGGCAGGAGTCCTGAGGTCGGTGAACAAACACGTGTCTGGAAGGGCCCTCTCCGTCGTAACTCGAGAATATAGCCCCGGTTCCGGCCGCAACTCGAGAAAAACCATGAGACTTCCCCCTCGCCGCGAGATGAGGCCCGATTCCACTGCACTGCGTGCAGAGCAATTCCATATTCCACATCAAAAATGAAAGGAGCCTTGATTTCCTTGATGGCACTCCAGAGAAAACCCAAGATCACTGTCTCAAGTCTAGAGGGATGCTGAGGTCACTGGAGCAACACGAAAGGGCTCCGTGGACCCCAAATCAACTCGAGAGGAGACCTTAGTCCCTGGCTTCCACTCAAGAGGAATACCAACTTTCCACAATCACCTCAAGAGGAGGCTTCTCTCAGCTACAGGTATGTGAGTGGGCCCCTGAGTTTGTGGCCTCAAGTGGAATGGACACCGAGATGCTCTGACTCGAAGTAAGTCCGGACATCCCTGCAGTGAATTGAATGCAGGCTCATCTTACATCTCCCAAGACGAAGGGATGTCTGAATCCCCTGTGCAGAACACAGAGAAAGACCTAGTCCTCCGCCTCAACGCGACCGGAGGCCTCACATCCTTTGAAAACTCGAGAGGTCTGCGGAGATCAATGCTTCCAAAGGAGACGATGCCTGACATCTCTTGAAAATGGATAGGAGTCCCAGGATCCCTGTGGCACGTGGAAAGGGACCCTGGGTCTCCCGCCTCACGTGGAGACGCGTCCCCATTGCCATGCCAAGACTCGAGGAGAATCCCGAGATGTCCCTCGCACCTAGGCAGGAGTCCTGACGTCGCTGAACAAACACGTGTCTGGAAGGGCCCTCCCCGTCGTAACTCGAGAATATACCCCAGGTTCCGGCCGCAACTCGAGAAAAACCATGAGACTTCCCCCTCGCCGCGAGATGAGGCCCGATTCCCCTGCAGTGCGTGCAGAGCAATTCCGTGTTCCACATCAAACGTGATAGGAGCCTTGATTTCCTTGAAGGCACTCCAGAGAAAACCCAAGATCACTGTCTCAAGTCTAGAGGGATCCTGAGGTCACTGGAGCAACACGAAAGGGCTCCGTGGACGCCAAAACAACTCGAAATGAGAGGTTAGAGCCTGGCTTCGACTCAAGAGGAATACCAACTTTCCACAAGCACCTCAAGAGGAGGCTTCTCTCAGCTACAGGTAGGTGAGAGGGACCCTGAGTTTGTGGCCTCAAGTGGAATGGACACCGAGATGCTCTGACTCGAAGTAAGGCCGGATATCCCTGCAGTGAATTGAATGCATGCTCGTCTTGCATCTCCCAAGACGAAGGGATGTCTGAATCCCCTGTGGAGACCACAGAGAAAGACCTAATTTTCCGCCTCATCGCGACCGGTGGCCTCACATCCTTTGAAAATTCGAGAGGTCCGCGGAGATCAATGCTTCCAAAGGAGACGATGCCTGACTCCTCTTGAAAATGGATAGGAGTCCCAGGATCCCTGTGGCACGTGGAAAGGGACCCTGGTTCTCCGACCTCACGTGGAGACGCGTCCCAAATGCCATGCCAAGACTCCAGGAGAATCCCGAGGTGTCCCTCGCACCTAGGCAGGCGTCCTCACGTCGCTGAACAAACCCGTGTCTGGACAGGTCCTCCCCGTCGTAACTCGAGAATATACCCCAGGTTCCGGCCGCAACTCGAGAAAAACCATGAGACTTCCCCCTCCCCGCGAGATGAGGCCAGATTCCCCTGCAC
Organism: Dama dama; assembly: GCF_033118175.1. Taxonomy (NCBI): domain Eukaryota; kingdom Metazoa; phylum Chordata; class Mammalia; order Artiodactyla; family Cervidae; genus Dama; species Dama dama. The sequence goes on along the minus strand of NC_083697.1, from coordinate 2,881,002 downwards.
TGAGTGCACACAAATTCCGTGTTCCACATCAAACGTGAAAGGAGCCTTGATTTCCTTGATGGCACTCCAGAGAAAACCCAAGATCACTGTCTCAAGTCTAGAGGGATCCTGAGGTCACTGGAGCAACACGAAAGGGCTCCGTGGACCCCAAATCAACTCGAGATGAGAGCTTAGTCCATGGCTTCAAATCGAGAGGAATACCAACTTTCCACAAGCACCTCAAGAGAAGGCTTCTCTCACCTAATGGTATGTGAGAGGGACCCTGAGTTTGTCGCCTCAAGTGGAATGGACACCGAGATGCTCTGACTCAACGTAAGGCCAGATATCCCTGCAGTGAATTGAATGCAGGCTCGTCTTGCATCTCCCAAGACGAAGGGTTGTCTGAATCCCCTGTGGAGACCACAGAGAAAGACCTAGTCCTCCGCCTCATAGCGACCGGGGGCCTCACATCCTTTGAAAACTGGAGAGGTCTGCAGTGATCAATGCTTCCAAAGGAGACGATGCCTGACTCCTCTTGAAAATGGATAGGAGTCCCAGGATCACTGTGGCACGTGGAAAGGGACCCTGGGTCTCCGGCCTCTCGTGGAGACGCATCCCAATTGCCATGCCAAGACTCGAGGAGAATCCCGAGGTGTCCCTCGCACCTAGGCAGGAGTCCTGACATCGCTGAACAAACACGTGTCTGGAAGGGCCCTCCCCGTCGTAACTCGAGAATATACCCCAGGTTCCGGCCGCAATTCGAGAAAAACCATGAGATTTCTTCCTCGCCGCGAGTTGAGGCCCGATTCCCCTGCACTGCGTGCAGAGCAATTCCGTGTTCCACATCAAACGTGAAAGGAGCCTTGATTTCCTTGATGGCACTCCAGAGAAAACCCAAGATCACTGTCTCAAGTCTAGAGGGATCCTGAGGTCACTGGAGCAACATGAAAGGGCTCCGTATAACCCAAATCAACTCATGATGAGAGCTTAGTCCCTGGCTTCGACTCAAGTGTAACACCAACTTTCCACAAGCACCTCAAGAGGAGTCTTCTCTCAGCTACAGGTATGTGAGAGGGACCCTGAGTTTGTGGCCTCAAGTGCAATGGACTCCGAGATGCTCTGACTCGAAGTAAGGCCGGATATCCCTGCAGTGAATTGAATGCAGGCTCGTCTTGCATCTCCCAAGACGAAGGGATGTCTGAATCCCCTGTGCAGAACACAGAGAAAGACCTAGTCCTCCGCCTCAATGCGACCGGAGGCCTCACATCCTTTGAAAACTCGAGAGGTCTGCAGAGATCAATGCTTCCAAAGGAGACGATGCCTGACTCCTCTTGAAAATGGATAGGAGTCCCAGGATCACTGTGGCACGTGGAAAGGGAACCTGGGTCTCCCCCCTCACGTGGAGACGCGTCCCAATTGCCATGCCAAGACTCGAGGAGAATCCCGAGGTGTCCCTCGCACCTAGGCAGGGTCCTGACGTCGCTGAACAAACACGTGTCTGAAAGGGACCTCCCCGTCGTAACAAGAGAATATACCCAAGGTTCCGGCCGCAACTCGAGAAAAACCATGAGATTTCCACCTCGCCGCGAGTTGAGGCCCGATTCCCCTGCACTGCGTGCAGAGCAATTCCGTGTTCCACATCAAACGTGAAAGGAGCCTTGATTTCCTTGATGGCACTCCAGAGAAAATCCAAGATCACTGTCTCAAGTCTAGAGGGATCCTGAGGTCACTGGAGCAACACGAAAGGGCTCCGTGGACCCCAAATCAACTCGAGATGAGAGCTTAGTCCCTCGCTTAGACTCAAGAGGAATACCAACTTTCCACAAGCACCTCAAGAGGAGGCTGCTCTCAGCTACAGGTATGTGAAAGGAACCCTGAGTTTGTGGCCTCAAGTGCAATGAACACCGAGATGCTCTGACTCGATGTAAGGCCGGATATCCCTGCAGTGAATGAATGCAGGCTCGTCTTGCATCTCGCAAGACGAAGGGATGTCTGAATCCCCTGTGGAGACCACAGAGAAAGACCTAGTCCTCCGCCTCATCGTGACCGGAGGCCTCACATCCTTTGAAAACTTGAGAGGTCTGCAGAGATGAATGCTTCCAAAGGAGACGATGCCTGACTCCTCTTGAAAATGGATAGGAGTCCCAGGATCACTGTGGCACGTGGAAAGGGACACTTGGTCTCCCGCCTCACGTGGAGACGCGTCCCAATTGCCATGCCAAGACTCGAGGAGAATCCCGAGGTGTCCCTCGCACCTAGGCAGGAGTCCTGAGGTCGGTGAACAAACACGTGTCTGGAAGGGCCCTCTCCGTCGTAACTCGAGAATATACCCCAGGTTCCGGCCGCAACTCGAGAAAAACCATGAGACTTCCCCCTCGCCGCGAGATGAGGCCCGATTCCACTGCACTGCGTGCAGAGCAATTCCGTATTCCACATCAAAAATGAAAGGAGCCTTGATTTCCTTGATGGCACTCCAGAGAAAACCCAAGATCACTGTTTCAAGTCTAGAGGGATCCTGAGGTCACTGGAGCAACACGAAAGGGCTCCGTGGACCCCAAATCAACTCGAGAGGAGAGCTTAGTCCCTGGCTTCCACTCAAGAGGAATACCAACTTTCCACAATCACCTCAAGAGGAGGCTTCTCTCAGCTACAGGTATGTGAGGGGGCCCCTGAGTTTGTGGCCTCAAGTGGAATGGACACCGAGATGCTCTGACTCGAAGTAAGGCCGGATATCCCTGCAGTGAATTGAATGCAGGCTCGTCTTGCATCTCCCAAGACGAAGGGATGTCTGAATCCCCTGTGGAGACCACAGAGAAAGACCGAGTTCTCCGCCTCATCGCGACCGGAGGCCTCACATCCTTTGAAAACTCGAGAGGTCCGTGGAGATCAATGCTTCCAAAGGAGACGATGCCTGACTCCTCTTGAAAATGGATAGGAGTCCCAGGATCCCTGTGGCACGTGGAACGGGACCCTGGGTCTCCCGCCTCACGTGGAGACGCGTCCAAATTGCCATGCCAAGACTCGAGGAGAATCCCGAGGTGTCCCTCGCACCTAGGCAGGAGTCCTCACGTCGCTGAACAAACCTGTGTCTGGAAGGGCCCTCCCCGTCGTAACTCGAGAATATACCCCAGGTTACGGCCGCAACTCGAGAAAAACCATGAGACTTCCCCCTCGCCGCTGGATGAGGCCCGATTCCCCTGCACTGCATGCAGACCAATTCCGTGTTCCACATCAAACGTGAAAGCAGCCTTGATTTCCTTAATGGCACTCCAGAGAAAACCCAAGATCACTGTTTCAAGTCTAGAGGGATCCTGAGGTCACTGTAGCAACAGGAAAGGGCTCCGTGGACCCCAAATCTACTCGAAATGAGAGCTTAGTCCCTGGATTCGACTCAAGAGGAATACCAACTATCCACAAGCACCTCAAGAGGATGCTTCTCTCAGCTACAGGTATGTCAGAGGGACCCTGAGTTTGTGGCCTCAAGTGGAATGGACACCAAGATGCTCTGACTCGAATTAAGGCCGGATATCCCTGCAGTGAATTGAATGCAGGCTCGTCTTGCATCTCCCAAGACGAAGGGTTGTCTGAATCCCCTGTGGAGCCCACAGAGAAAGACCTAGTCCTCCGCCTCAACGCAACCGGAGGCCTCACATCCTTTGAAAACTCGAGAGGTCCGCGGAGATCAATACTTCCGAAGGAGACGATGCCTGACTCCTCTTGAAAATGGATAGGAGTCCGAGGATCCCTGTGGCACGTGGAAAGGGACCGTGGGTCTCCCGCCTCACGTGGAGACGCGTCCCAATTGCCATGGCAAGACTCGAGGAGAATCCCGAGGTGTCCCTCGCACCTAGGCAGGAGTCCTGACGTCGCTGAACAAACCCGTGTCTGGAAGGGCCCTCCCCGTCGTAACTCGAGAATATACCCCAGGTTCCGGCCGCAACTCGAGAAAAACCATGAGACTTCCCCCTCGCCGCGAGATGAGGCCCGATTCCCCTGCACTGCGTGCAGAGCAATTCCGTATTCCACATCAAAAATGAAAGGACCCTTGATTTCCTTGATGGCACTCCAGAGAAAACCCAAGATCACTGTCTCAAGTCTAGAGGGATGCTGAGGTCACTGGAGCAACACGAAAGGGCTCCGTGGACCCCAAATCAACTCGAGATGAGAGCTTAGTCCCTGGCTTCCACTCAAGAGGAATACCAACTTTCCACAAGCACCTCAAGAGGAGGCTTCTCTCAGCTACAGGTATGTGAGTGGGCCCCTGAGTTTGTGGCCTCAAGTGGAATGGACACCGAGATGCTCTGACTCGAAGTAAGGCCGGATAACCCTGCAGTGAATTGAATGCAGGCTCGTCTTGCATCTCCCAAGACGAAGGGATGTCTGAATCCCCTGTGCAGAACACAGAGAAAGACCGAGTTCTCCGCCTCATAGCGACCGGAGGCCTCACATCCTTTGAAAACTCGAGAGGTCCGCGGAGATCAATGCTTCCAAAGGAGACGATGCCTGACTCATCTTGAAAATGGATAGGAGTCCCAGGATCCCTGTGGCACGTGGAAAGGGACCCTGGGTCTCCCGCCTCACGTGGAGACGCGTCCAAATTGCCATGCCAAGACTCGAGGAGAATCCCGAGGTGTCCCTCGCACCTAGGCAGGAGTCCTCACGTCGCTGAACAAAACTGTGTCTGGAAGGGCCCTCCCCGTCGTAACTCGAGAATATACCCCAGGTTCCGGCCGCAACTCGAGAAAAACCATGAGACTTCCCCCTCGCCGCTGGATGAGGCCGGATTCCCCTGCACTGCGTGCAGACCAATTCCGTGTTCCACATCAAACGTGAAAGGAGCCTTGATTTCCTTAATGGCACCCTAGAGAAAACCCAAGATCACTGTTTCAAGTCTACAGGGATCCTGAGGTCACTGTAGCAACAGGAAAGGGCTCCGTGGACCCCAAATCAACGCGAGATGAGAGCTTAGTCCCTGGCTTCGACTCAAGAGGTTTACCAACTTTACACAAGCCCCTCAAGAGGAGGCTACTCTCAGCTAATGGTATGTGAGAGGGACCCTGAGTTTGTCGCCTCAAGTGGAATGGACACCGAGATGCTCTGACTCGAAGTAAGGCCGGATATCCCTGCAGTGAATTGAATGCAGGCTCGTCTTGCATCTCCCAAGATGAAGGGATGTCAGAATCCCCTGTGGAGACGACAGAGAAAGACCTAGTCCTCCGCCTCATCGAGACGGGAGGCATCACATCCTTTGAAAACTCGAGAGGTCTGCGGAGATCAATGCTTCCAAAGGAGACGATGCCTGACTCTTCTTGAAAAGGATAGAAGTCCCAGGATCCCTGTGGCACGTGGAAAGGGACCCTGGGTCTCCCGCCTCACGTGGATACGCATCCCCATTGCCATGCCAAGACTCGAGGAGAATCCCGAGGTGTCCCTCGCACCTAGGCAGGAGTCCTGACGTCGCTGAACAAACACGTGTCTGGAAGGGCCCTCCCCGTCGTAACTCGAGAATATACCCAAGGTTCCGGCCGCACTCGAGAAAAACCATGACACTTCCCCATCGCCGCGAGATGAGGCCCGATTCCCCTGCCCTGCGTGCAGAGCAATTCCGTATTCCACATCAAAAATGAAAGGAGCCTTGATTTCCTTGATGGCACTCCAGAGAAAACCCAAGATCACTGTCTCAAGTCTAGAGGGATCCTGAGGTCACTGGAGCAACACGAAAGGGCTCCGTGGACCCCAAATCAACTCGAGATGAGAGCTTAGTCCCTGGCTTCAAATCGAGAGGAATACTAACTTTCCACAAGCACCTCAAGAGGAGGCTACTCTCAGCTAATGGTATGTGAGAGGGACCCTGAGTTTGTCGCCTCTAGTGGAATGGACACCGAGATGCTCTAACTCGAAGTAAGGCCAGATATCCCTGCAGTGAATTGAATGCAGGCTCGTCTTGCATCTCACAAGACGAAGGGATGTCTGAATCCCCTGTGGAGACCACAGAGAAAGACCTAGTCCTCCGCCTCATCGTGACCAGAGGCCTCACATCCTTTGAAAACTCGAGAGGTCTGCAGAGATCAATGCTTCCAAAGGAGACGATGCCTGACTCCGCTTGAAAATGGATAGGAGTCCCAGGATCCCTGTGGCACGTGGAAAGGGACACTGGGTCTCCCGCCTCACGTGGAGACGCGTCCTAATTGCCATGCCAAGACTCGAGGAGAATCCCGAGGTGTCCCTCGCACCTAGGCAGGAGTCCTGACGTCGCTGAACAAACACGTGTCTGGAAGGGCCCTCCCCGTCGTAACTCGAGAATATACCCCAGGTTCCGGCCGCAACTCGAGAAAAACCATGAGACTTCCCCCTCGCCGCGAGTTGAGGCCCGATTCCTCTGCACTGCGTGCAGAGCAATTCCGTGTTCCACTTCAAACGTGAAAGGAGCCTTGATTTACTTGATGGCACTCCAGAGAAAACCCAACATCACTGTCTCAAGTCTAGAGGGATCATGAGGTCACTGGAGCAACACGAAAGGGCTCCGTGGACCCCAAATCAACTCGAGATGAGAGCTTAGTTCCTGGCTTAGACTCAAGAGGAATACCAACTTTCCACAAGCACCTCAAGAGGAGGCTTCTCTCAGCTACAGGTAAGTGAGAGGGACCCTGAGTTTGTGGCCTCAAGTGGAATGGACACCGAGATGCTCTGACTCGAAGTAAGTCCGGACATCCCTGCAGTGAACTGAATGCAGGCTCATCTTACATCTCCCAAGACGAAGGGATGTCTGAATCCCCTGTGCAGAACACAGAGAAAGACCTAGTCCTCCGCCTCAACGCGACCGGAGGCCTCACATCCTTTGAAAACTCGAGAGGTCTGCGGAGATCAATGCTTCCAAAGGAGACGATGCCTGACATCTCTTGAAAATGGATAGGAGTCCCAGGATCCCTGTGGCACGTGGAAAGGGACCCTGGGTCTCCCGCCTCACGTGGAGACGCGTCCCCATTGCCATGCCAAGACTCGAGGAGAATCCCGAGATGTCCCTCGCACCTAGGCAGGAGTCCTGACGTCGCTGAACAAACACGTGTCTGGAAGGGCCCTCCCCGTCGTAACTCGAGAATATACCCCAGGTTCCGGCCGCAACTCGAGAAAAACCATGAGACTTCCCCCTCGCCGCGAGATGAGGCCCGATTCCCCTGCAGTGCGTGCAGAGCAATTCCGTGTTCCACATCAAACGTGATAGGAGCCTTGATTTCCTTGAAGGCACTCCAGAGAAAACCCAAGATCACTGTCTCAAGTCTAGAGGGATCCTGAGGTCACTGGAGCAACACGAAAGGGCTCCGTGGACGCCAAAACAACTCGAAATGAGAGGTTAGAGCCTGGCTTCGACTCAAGAGGAATACCAATTTTCCACAAGCACCTCAAGAGGAGGCTTCTCTCAGCTACAGGTAGGTGAGAGGGACCCTGAGTTTGTGGCCTCAAGTGGAATGGACACCGAGATGCTCTGACTCGAAGTAAGGCCGGATATCCCTGCAGTGAATTGAATGCATGCTCGTCTTGCATCTCCCAAGACGAAGGGATGTCTGAATCCCCTGTGGAGACCACAGAGAAAGACCTAATTTTCCGCCTCATCGCGACCGGTGGCCTCACATCCTTTGAAAATTCGAGAGGTCCGCGGAGATCAATGCTTCCAAAGGAGACGATGCCTGACTCCTCTTGAAAATGGATAGGAGTCCCAGGATCCCTGTGGCACGTGGAAAGGGACCCTGGTTCTCCGACCTCACGTGGAGACGCGTCCCAAATGCCATGCCAAGACTCCAGGAGAATCCCGAGGTGTCCCTCGCACCTAGGCAGGCGTCCTCACGTCGCTGAACAAACCCGTGTCTGGACAGGTCCTCCCCGTCGTAACTCGAGAATATACCCCAGGTTCCGGCCGCAACTCGAGAAAAACCATGAGACTTCCCCCTCCCCGCGAGATGAGGCCAGATTCCCCTGCACTGAGTGCACACAAATTCCGTGTTCCACATCAAACGTGAAAGGAGCCTTGATTTCCTTGATGGCACTCCAGAGAAAACCCAAGATCACTGTCTCAAGTCTAGAGGGATCCTGAGGTCACTGGAGCAACACGAAAGGGCTCCGTGGACCCCAAATCAACTCGAGATGAGAGCTTAGTCCATGGCTTCAAATCGAGAGGAATACCAACTTTCCACAAGCACCTCAAGAGAAGGCTTCTCTCACCTAATGGTATGTGAGAGGGACCCTGAGTTTGTCGCCTCAAGTGGAATGGACACCGAGATGCTCTGACTCAACGTAAGGCCAGATATCCCTGCAGTGAATTGAATGCAGGCTCGTCTTGCATCTCCCAAGACGAAGGGTTGTCTGAATCCCCTGTGGAGACCACAGAGAAAGACCTAGTCCTCCGCCTCATAGCGACCGGGGGCCTCACATCCTTTGAAAACTGGAGAGGTCTGCAGTGATCAATGCTTCCAAAGGAGACGATGCCTGACTCCTCTTGAAAATGGATAGGAGTCCCAGGATCACTGTGGCACGTGGAAAGGGACCCTGGGTCTCCGGCCTCTCGTGGAGACGCATCCCAATTGCCATGCCAAGACTCGAGGAGAATCCCGAGGTGTCCCTCGCACCTAGGCAGGAGTCCTGACATCGCTGAACAAACACGTGTCTGGAAGGGCCCTCCCCGTCGTAACTCGAGAATATACCCCAGGTTCCGGCCGCAATTCGAGAAAAACCATGAGATTTCTTCCTCGCCGCGAGTTGAGGCCCGATTCCCCTGCACTGCGTGCAGAGCAATTCCGTGTTCCACATCAAACGTGAAAGGAGCCTTGATTTCCTTGATGGCACTCCAGAGAAAACCCAAGATCACTGTCTCAAGTCTAGAGGGATCCTGAGGTCACTGGAGCAACATGAAAGGGCTCCGTATAACCCAAATCAACTCATGATGAGAGCTTAGTCCCTGGTTTCGACTCAAGTGTAACACCAACTTTCCACAAGCACCTCAAGAGGAGTCTTCTCTCAGCTACAGGTATGTGAGAGGGACCCTGAGTTTGTGGCCTCAAGTGCAAATGACTCCGAGATGCTCTGACTCGAAGTAAGGCCGGATATCCCTGCAGTGAATTGAATGCAGGCTCGTCTTGCATCTCCCAAGACGAAGGGATGTCTGAATCCCCTGTGCAGAACACAGAGAAAGACCTAGTCCTCCGCCTCAATGCGACCGGAGGCCTCACATCCTTTGAAAACTCGAGAGGTCTGCAGAGATCAATGCTTCCAAAGGAGACGATGCCTGACTCCTCTTGAAAATGGATAGGAGTCCCAGGATCACTGTGGCACGTGGAAAGGGAACCTGGGTCTCCCCCCTCACGTGGAGACGCGTCCCAATTGCCATGCCAAGACTCGAGGAGAATCCCGAGGTGTCCCTCGCACCTAGGCAGGGTCCTGACGTCGCTGAACAAACACGTGTCTGAAAGGGACCTCCCCGTCGTAACTCGAGAATATACCCAAGGTTCCGGCCGCAACTCGAGAAAAACCATGAGATTTCCACCTCGCCGCGAGTTGAGGCCCGATTCCCCTGCACTGCGTGCAGAGCAATTCCGTGTTCCACATCAAACGTGAAAGGAGCCTTGATTTCCTTGATGGCACTCCAGAGAAAATCCAAGATCACTGTCTCAAGTCTAGAGGGATCCTGAGGTCACTGGAGCAACACGAAAGGGCTCCGTGGACCCCAAATCAACTCGAGATGAGAGCTTAGTCCCTCGCTTAGACTCAAGAGGAATACCAACTTTCCACAAGCACCTCAAGAGGAGGCTGCTCTCAGCTACAGGTATGTGAAAGGAACCCTGAGTTTGTGGCCTCAAGTGCAATGAACACCGAGATGCTCTGACTCGATGTAAGGCCGGATATCCCTGCAGTGAATGAATGCAGGCTCGTCTTGCATCTCGCAAGACGAAGGGATGTCTGAATCCCCTGTGGAGACCACAGAGAAAGACCTAGTCCTCCGCCTCATCGTGACCGGAGGCCTCACATCCTTTGAAAACTTGAGAGGTCTGCAGAGATGAATGCTTCCAAAGGAGACGATGCCTGACTCCTCTTGAAAATGGATAGGAGTCCCAGGATCACTGTGGCACGTGGAAAGGGACACTTGGTCTCCCGCCTCACGTGGAGACGCGTCCCAATTGCCATGCCAAGACTCGAGGAGAATCCCGAGGTGTCCCTCGCACCTAGGCAGGAGTCCTGAGGTCGGTGAACAAACACGTGTCTGGAAGGGCCCTCTCCGTCGTAACTCGAGAATATACCCCAGGTTCCGGCCGCAACTCGAGAAAAACCATGAGACTTCCCCCTCGCCGCGAGATGAGGCCCGATTCCACTGCACTGCGTGCAGAGCAATTCCGTATTCCACATCAAAAATGAAAGGAGCCTTGATTTCCTTGATGGCACTCCAGAGAAAACCCAAGATCACTGTTTCAAGTCTAGAGGGATCCTGAGGTCACTGGAGCAACACGAAAGGGCTCCGTGGACCCCAAATCAACTCGAGAGGAGAGCTTAGTCCCTGGCTTCCACTCAAGAGGAATACCAACTTTCCACAATCACCTCAAGAGGAGGCTTCTCTCAGCTACAGGTATGTGAGGGGGCCCCTGAGTTTGTGGCCTCAAGTGGAATGGACACCGAGATGCTCTGACTCGAAGTAAGGCCGGATATCCCTGCAGTGAATTGAATGCAGGCTCGTCTTGCATCTCCCAAGACGAAGGGATGTCTGAATCCCCTGTGGAGACCACAGAGAAAAACCGAGTTCTCCGCCTCATCGCGACCGGAGGCCTCACATCCTTTGAAAACTCGAGAGGTCCGTGGAGATCAATGCTTCCAAAGGAGACGATGCCTGACTCCTCTTGAAAATGGATAGGAGTCCGAGGATCCCTGTGGCACGTGGAAAGGGACCGTGGGTCTCCCGCCTCACGTGGAGACGCGTCCCAATTGCCATGCCAAGACTCGAGGAGAATCCCGAGGTGTCCCTCGCACCTAGGCAGAAGTCCTGACGTCGCTGAACAAACCCGTGTCTGGAAGGGCCCTCCCCGTCGTAACTCGAGAATATACCCCAGGTTCCGGCCGCAACTCGAGAAAAACCATGAGACTTCCCCCTCGCCGCGAGATGAGGCCCGATTCCCCTGCACTGCGTGCAGAGCAATTCCGTATTCCACATCAAAAATGAAAGGACCCTTGATTTCCTTGATGGCACTCCAGAGAAAACCCAAGATCACTGGCTCAAGTCTAGAGGGATGCTGAGGTCACTGTAGCAACACGAAAGGGCTCCGTGGACCCCAAATCAACTCGAGATGAGAGCTTAGTCCCTGGCTTCCACTCAAGAGGAATACCAACTTTCCACAAGCACCTCAAGAGGAGGCTTCTCTCAGCTACAGGTATGTGAGTGGGCCCCTGAGTTTGTGGCGTCAAGTGGAATGGACACCGAGATGCTCTGACTCGAAGTAAGGCCGGATAACCCTGCAGTGAATTGAATGCAGGCTCGTCTTGCATCTCCCAAGACGAAGGGATGTCTGAATCCCCTGTGCAGAACACAGAGAAAGACCGAGTTCTCCGCCTCATAGCGACCGGAGGCCTCACATCCTTTGAAAACTCGAGAGGTCCGCGGAGATCAATGCTTCCAAAGGAGACGATGCCTGACTCATCTTGAAAATGGATAGGAGTCCCAGGATCCCTGTGGCACGTGGAAAGGGACCCTGGGTCTCCGGCCTCACGTGGAGACGCGTCCAAATTGCCATGCCAAGACTCGAGGAGAATCCCGAGGTGTCCCTCGCACCTAGGCAGGAGTCCTCACGTCGCTGAACAAAACTGTGTCTGGAAGGGCCCTCCCCGTTGTAACTCGAGAATATACCCCAGGTTCCGGCCGCAACTCGAGAAAAACCATGAGACTTCCCCCTCGCCGCTGGATGAGGCCCGATTCCCCTGCACTGCGTGCAGACCAATTCCGTGTTCCACATCAAACGTGAAAGGAGCCTTGATTTCCTTAATGGCACTCTAGAGAAAACCCAAGATCACTGTTTCAAGTCTACAGGGATCCTGAGGTCACTGTAGCAACAGGAAAGGGCTCCGTGGACCCCAAATCAACGCGAGATGAGAGCTTAGTCCCTGGCTTCGACTCAAGAGGAATACCAACTTTACACAAGCCCCTCAAGAGGAGGCTAATCTCAGCTAATGGTATGTGAGAGGGACCCTGAGTTTGTCGCCTCAAGTGGAATGGACACCGAGATGCTCTGACTCGAAGTAAGGCCGGATATCCCTGCAGTGAATTGAATGCAGGCTCGTCTTGCATCTCCCAAGATGAAGGGATGTCAGAATCCCCTGTGGAGACGACAGAGAAAGACCTAGTCCTCCGCCTCATCGAGACGGGAGGCATCACATCCTTTGAAAACTCGAGAGGTCTGCGGAGATCAATGCTTCCAAAGGAGACGATGCCTGACTCTTCTTGAAAAGGATAGAAGTCCCAGGATCCCTGTGGCACGTGGAAAGGGACCCTGGGTCTCCCGCCTCACGTGGATACGCATCCCCATTGCCATGCCAAGACTCGAGGAGAATCCCGAGGTGTCCCTCGCACCTAGGCAGGAGTCCTGACGTCGCTGAACAAACACGTGTCTGGAAGGGCCCTCCCCGTCGTAACTCGAGAATATACCCAAGGTTCCGGCCGCACTCGAGAAAAACCATGACACTTCCCCATCGCCGCGAGATGAGGCCCGATTCCCCTGCCCTGCGTGCAGAGCAATTCCGTATTCCACATCAAAAATGAAAGGAGCCTTGATTTCCTTGATGGCACTCCAGAGAAAACCCAAGATCACTGTCTCAAGTCTAGAGGGATCCTGAGGTCACTGGAGCAACACGAAAGGGCTCCGTGGACCCCAAATCAACTCGAGATGAGAGCTTAGTCCCTGGCTTCAAATCGAGAGGAATACTAACTTTCCACAAGCACCTCAAGAGGAGGCTACTCTCAGCTAATGGTATGTGAGAGGGACCCTGAGTTTGTCGCCTCTAGTGGAATGGACACCGAGATGCTCTAACTCGAAGTAAGGCCAGATATCCCTGCAGTGAATTGAATGCAGGCTCGTCTTGCATCTCACAAGACGAAGGGATGTCTGAATCCCCTGTGGAGACCACAGAGAAAGACCTAGTCCTCCGCCTCATCGTGACCAGAGGCCTCACATCCTTTGAAAACTCGAGAGGTCTGCAGAGATCAATGCTTCCAAAGGAGACGATGCCTGACTCCTTTTGAAAATGGATAGGAGTCCCAGGATCCCTGTGGCACGTGGAAAGGGACACTGGGTCTCCCGCCTCACGTGGAGACGCGTCCTAATTGCCATGCCAAGACTCGAGGAGAATCCCGAGGTGTCCCTCGCACCTAGTCAGGAGTCCTGACGTCGCTGAACAAACACGTGTCTGGAAGGGCCCTCCCCGTCGTAATTCGAGAATATACCCCAGGTTCCGGCCGCAACTCGAGAAAAACCATGAGACTTCCCCCTCGCCGCGAGTTGAGGCCCGATTCCTCTGCACTGCGTGCAGAGCAATTCCGTGTTCCACTTCAAACGTGAAAGGAGCCTTGATTTACTTGATGGCACTCCAGAGAAAACCCAACATCACTGTCTCAAGTCTAGAGGGATCATGAGGTCACTGGAGCAACACGAAAGGGCTCCGTGGACCCCAAATCAACTCGAGATGAGAGCTTAGTTCCTGGCTTAGACTCAAGAGGAATACCAACTTTCCACAAGCACCTCAAGAGGAGGCTTCTCTCAGCTACAGGTAAGTGAGAGGGACCCTGAGTTTGTGGCCTCAAGTGGAATGGACACCGAGATGCTCTGACTCGAAGTAAGGCCGGATATCCCTGCAGTGAATTGAATGCATGCTCGTCTTGCATCTCCCAAGACGAAGGGATGTCTGAATCCCCTGTGGAGACCACAGAGAAAGACCTAATTTTCCGCCTCATCGCGACCGGTGGCCTCACATCCTTTGAAAATTCGAGAGGTCCGCGGAGATCAATGCTTCCAAAGGAGACGATGCCTGACTCCTCTTGAAAATGGATAGGAGTCCCAGGATCCCTGTGGCACGTGGAAAGGGACCCTGGTTCTCCGACCTCACGTGGAGACGCGTCCCAATTGCCATGCCAAGACTCCAGGAGAATCCCGAGGTGTCCCTCGCACCTAGGCAGGCGTCCTCACGTCGCTGAACAAACCCGTGTCTGGACAGGTCCTCCCCGTCGTAACTCGAGAATATACCCCAGGTTCCGGCCGCAACTCGAGAAAAACCATGAGACTTCCCCCTCCCCGCGAGATGAGGCCAGATTCCCCTGCACTGAGTGCACACCAATTCCGTGTTCCACATCAAACGTGAAAGGAGCCTTGATTTCCTTGATGGCACTCCAGAGAAAACCCAAGATCACTGTCTCAAGTCTAGAGGGATCCTGAGGTCACTGGAGCAACACGAAAGGGCTCCGTGGACCCCAAATCAACTCGAGATGAGAGCTTAGTCCATGGCTTCAAATCGAGAGAAATACCAACTTTCCACAAGCACCTCAAGAGAAGGCTTCTCTCACCTAATGGTATGTGAGAGGGACCCTGAGTTTGTCGCCTCAAGTGGAATGGACACCGAGATGCTCTGACTCAACGTAAGGCCAGATATCCCTGCAGTGAATTGAATGCAGGCTCGTCTTGCATCTCCCAAGACGAAGGGTTGTCTGAATCCCCTGTGGAGCCCACAGAGAAAGACATAATTTTCCGCCTCATCGCGACCGGTGGCCTCACATCCTTTGAAAATTCGAGAGGTCCGCGGAGATCAATGCTTCCAAAGGAGACGATGCCTGACTCCTCTTGAAAATGGATAGGAGTCCCAGGATCCCTGTGGCTCTTGGAAAGGGACCCTGGTTCTCCCGGCTCACGTGGAGATGCGTCCAAATTGCCATGCCAAGACTCGAGGAGAATCCCGAGGTGTCCCTCGCACCTAGGCAAGAGTCCTCACGTCGCTGAACAAAACCGTGTCTGGAAGGGCCCTCCCCGTCGTAACTCGAGAATATACCCCAGGTTCCGGCCGCAACTCGAGAAAAACCATGAGACTTCCCCCTCCCCGCGAGATGAGGCCCGATTCCCCTGCACTGAGTGCAGACCAATTCCGTGTTCCACATCAAACGTGAAAGGAGCCTTGATTTCCTTAATGGCACTCCAGAGAAAACCCAAGATCACTGTCTCAAGTCTAGAGGGATCCTGAGGTCACTGTAGCAACACAAAAGGGCTCCGTGGACCCCAAATCAACTCGAGATGAGAGCTTAGTCCCTGGCTTCGACTCAAGTGGAATACCAACTTTCCACAAGCACCTCAAGAGGAGGCTTCTCTCAGCTAATGGTATGTGAGAGGGACCCTGAGTTTGTGGCCTCAAGTGCAATGGACACCGAGATGCTCTGACAAGAAGTAAGGCTGGATATCCCTGCAGTGAATTGAATGCAGGCTCGTCTTGCATCTCCCAAGACGAAGGGATTTCTGAATACCCTGTGGATACCACAGAGAAAGACCTAGTCCTCTGCCTCATCGTGACCGGAGGCCTCACATCCTTTGAAAACTCGAGAGGTCTGCAGAGATCAATGCTTCCAAAGGAGACGATGCCTGACTCCTCTTGAAAATGGATAGGAGTCCCAGGATCACTGTGGCACGTGGAAAGGGACACTGGGTCTCACGCCTCACGTGGAGACGCTTCCCAATTGCCATGCCAAGACTCGAGGAGAATCCCGAGGTGTCCCTCGCACCTAGGCAGGAGTCCTGACGTCCCTGAACAAACACGTGTCTGGAAGGGCCCTCCCCGTCCTAACTCGAGAATATACCCCAGGTTCCGGCCGCAACTCGAGAAAAACCATGAGACTTCCCCATCGCCGCGAGATGAGGACAGATTCCCCTGCCCTGCGTGCAGAGCAATTCCGTATTCCACATCAAAAATGAAAGGAGCCTTGATTTCCTTGATGGCACTCCAGAGAAAACCCAAGATCACTGTCTCAAGTCTAGAGGGATCCTTAGGTCACTGGAGCAACACTAAAGGGCTCCGTGGACCCCAAATTAACTCGAGATGAGAGCGTAGTCCCTGGCTTCAAATCGAGAGGAATACCAACTTTCCACAAGCACCTCAAGAGGAGGCTTCTCTCAGCTAATGGTATATGAGAGGGACCCTGAGTTTGTCACCTCAAGTGGAATGGACACCGAGATTCTCTGACTCAAAGTAAGGCCAGATATCCCTGCAGTGAATTGAATGCAGGCTCGTCTTGCATCTCCCAAGACGAAGGGATGTCTGAATCCCCTGTGGAGACCACAGAAAAAGACCTAGTCCTCCGTCTCATCGTGAACGGAGGCCTCACATCCTTTGAAAACTCGAGAGGTCTGCGGAGATCAATGCTTCCAAAGGAGACGACGCCTGACGCCTCTTGAAAATGGATAGGAGTCCCAGGATCCCTGTGGCACGTGGAAAGGGACCCTGGGTCTCTCGCCTCACGTGGAGACGCCTCCCAATTGCCATGCCAAGACTTGAGGAGAATCCCGAGGTGTCCCTCGCACCTAGGCAGGAGTCCTGACGTCGCTGAACAAACACGTGTCTGGAAGGGCCCTCCCCGTCGTAACTCGAGAATATACCCCAGGTTCCGGCCGCAACACGAGAAAAACCATGAGACTTCCCCCTCGCCGCGAGATGAGGCCCAATTCCCCTGCAATGCGTGCAGAACAATTCCGTGTTCCACATCAAACGAGAAAGGAGCCTTGATTTCCTTGATGGCACTCCAGAGAAAACCCAAGATCACTGTCTCAAGTCTAGAGGGATCCTGAGGTCACTGGAGCAACACGAAAGGGCTTCGTGGACCCCAAATCAACTCGAGATGAGAGATTAGTCCCTGGCTTCATCTCAATAGGAATACGAACTTTCCACAAGCCCCTCAAGAGAAGGCTTGTCTCAGCTACAGGTATGTGAGAGGGACCCTGAGTTTGTGGCCTCAAGTGGAATGGACACCGAGATGCTCTGACTCGAAGTAAGGCCGGATATCCCTGCAGTGAATTGAATGCAGGCTCATCTTGCATCTCCCAAGACGAAGGGATGTCTGAATCCCCTGTGCAGAACACAGAGAAAGACCTAGTCCTCAGCCTCAATGCGACCGGAGGCCTCACATCCTTTGAAAACTCGAGAGGTCCGCGGAGATCAATGCTTCCAAAGGAGACGATGCCTGACTCCTCTTGAAAATGGATAGGAGTCCCAGGATCCCAGTGGCACGTGGAAAGGGACCCTGGGTCTCCCGCCTCACGTGGAGACGCGTCCCAATTGCCATGGCAAGACTCGAGGAGAATCCCGAGGTGTCCCTCGCACCTAGGCAGGAGTCCTGACGTCGCTGAACAAACCCGTGTCTGGAAGGGCCCTCCCCGTCGTAACTCGAGAATATACCCCAGGTTCCGGCCGCAACTCGAGAAAAACCATGAGATTTCCCCCACGCCGCGAGTTGAGGCCCGATTCCCCTGCACTGCGTGCAGAGCAATTCCGTGTTCCACTTCAAACGTGAAAGGAGCCTTGATTTCCTTGATGGCACTCCAGAGAAAACCCAAGATCACTGTCTCAAGTCTAGAGGGATCCTGAGGTCACTGGAGCAACACGAAAGGGCTCCGTGGACCCCAAATCAACTCGAGATGAGAGCTTAGTCCCTGGCTTAGACTCAAGAGGAATACCAACTTTCCACAAGCAGCTCAAGAGGAGGCTTCTCTCAGCTACAGGTAAGTGAGAGGGACCCTGAGTTTGTGGCCTCAAGTGCAATGGACACCGAGATGCTCTGATTCGAAGTAAGGCTGGATATCTCTGCAGTGAATTGAATGCAGGCTCGTCTTGCATCTCCCAAGACGAAGGGATGTCTGAATCCCCTGTGGAGACCACAGAGAAAGACCTAGTCCTCCGCCTCATCGTGAACGGAGGCCTCACATCCTTTGAAAACTCGAGAGGTCTACAGAGATCAATGCTTCCAAAGGAGACGATGCCTGACTCCTCTTGAAAATGGATAGGAGTCCCAGGATCCCTGTGGCACGTGGAAAGGGACCGTGGGTCTCACGCCTCACGTGGAGACGCGTTCCAATTGCCATGCCAAGACTCGAGGAGAATCCCGAGGTGTCCCTCGCACCTAGGCAGGAGTCCTGACGTCCCTGAACAAACACGTGTCTGGAAGGGCCCTCCCCGTCGTAACTCGAGAATATACCCCAGGTTCCGGCCGCAACTCGAGAAAAACCATGAGACTTCCCCATCGCCGCGAGATGAGGACAGATTCCCCTGCCCTGCGTGCAGAGCAATTCCGTATTCCACATCAAAAATGAAAGGAGCCTTGATTTCCTTGATGGCACTCCAGAGAAAACCCAAGATCACTGTCTCAAGTCTAGAGGGATCCTTAGGTCACTGGAGCAACACGAAAGGGCTCCGTGGACCCCAAATTAACTCGAGATGAGAGCGTAGTCCCTGGCTTCAAATCGAGAGGAATACCAACTTTCCACAAGCACCTCAAGAGGAGGCTTCTCTCAGCTAATGGTATGTGAGAGGGACCCTGAGTTTGTCACCTCAAGTGGAATGGACACCGAGATTCTCTGACTCAAAGTAAGGCCAGATATCCCTGCAGTGAATTGAATGCAGGCTCGTCTTGCATCTCCCAAGACGAAGGGATGTCTGAATCCCCTGTGGAGACCACAGAAAAAGACCTAGTCCTCCGTCTCATCGCGACCGAAGGCCTCACATCCTTTGAAAACTCTAGAGGTCTGCGGAGAACAATGCTTCCAAAGGAGACGACGCCTGACGCCTCTTGAAAATGGATAGGAGTCCCAGGATCCCTGTGGCACGTGGAAAGGGACCCTGGGTCTCTCGCCTCACGTGGAGACGCCTCCCAATTGCCATGCTAAGACTTGAGGAGAATCCCGAGGTGTCCCTCGCACCTAGGCAGGAGTCCTGACGTCGCTGAACAAACACGTGTCTGGAAGGGCCCTCCCCGTCGTAACTCGAGAATATACCCCAGGTTCCGGCCGCAACACGAGAAAAACCATGAGACTTCCCCCTCGCCGCGAGATGAGGCCCGATTCCCCTGCAATGCGTGCAGAGCAATTCCGTGTTCCACATCAAACGAGAAAGGAGCCTTGATTTCCTTGATGGCACTCCAGAGAAAACCCAAGATCACTGTCTCAAGTCTAGAGGGATCTGAGGTCACTGGAGCAACACGAAAGGGCTCCGTGGACCCCAAATCAACTCGAGATGAGAGATTAGTCCCTGGCTTCAACTCAATAGGAATACGAACTTTCCACAAGCCCCTCAAGAGGAGGCTTGTCTCAGCTACAGGTATGTGAGAGGGACCCTGAGTTTGTGGCCTCAAGTGGAATGGACCCCGAGATGCTCTGACTCGAAGTAAGGCCGGATATCCCTGCAGTGAATTGAATGCAGGCTCATCTTGCATCTCCCAAGACGAAGGGATGTCTGAATCCCCTGTGCAGAACACAGAGAAAGACCTAGTCCTCCGCCTCAATGCGACCGGAGGTCTCACATCCTTTGAAAACTCGAGAGGTCCGCGGAGATCAATGCTTCCAAAGGAGACGATGCCTGACTCCTCTTGAAAATGGATAGGAGTCCCAGGATCCCAGTGGCACGTGGAAAGGGACCCTGGGTCTCCCGCCTCACGTGGAGACGCGTCCCAATTGCCATGGCAAGACTCGAGGAGAATCCCGAGGTGTCCCTCGCACCTAGGCAGGAGTCCTGACGTCGCTGAACAAACCCGTGTCTGGAAGGGCCCTCCCCGTCGTAACTCGAGAATATACCCCAGGTTCCGGCCGCAACTCGAGAAAAACCATGAGATTTCCCCCTCGCCGCGAGTTGAGGCCCGATTCCCCTGCACTGCGTGCAGAGCAATTCCGTGTTCCACTTCAAACGTGAAAGGAGACTTGATTTCCTTGATGGCACTCCAGAGAAAACCCAAGATCACTGTCTCAAGTCTAGAGGGATCCTGAGGTCACTGGAGCAACACGAAAGGGCTCCGTGGACCCCAAATCAACTCGAGATGAGAGCTTAGTCCCTGGCTTAGACTCAAGAGGAATACCAACTTTCCACAAGCACCTCAAGAGGAGGCTTCTCTCAGCTACAGGTAAGTGAGAGGGACCCTGAGTTTGTGGCCTCAAGTGCAATGGACACCGAGATGCTCTGACTCGAATTAAGGCCAGATATCTCTGCAGTGAATTGAATGCAGGCTCGTCTTGCATCTCCCAAGACGAAGGGATGTCTGAATCCCCTGTGGAGACCACAGAGAAAGACCTAGTCCTCCGCCTCATCGTGAACGGAGGCCTCACATCCTTTGAAAACTCGAGAGGTCTACAGAGATCAATGCTTCCAAAGGAGACGATGCCTGACTCCTCTTGAAAATGGATAGGAGTCCCAGGATCCCTGTGGCACGTGGAAAGGGACCGTGGGTCTCCCGCCTCACGTGGAGACGCGTCCCAATTGCCATGCCAAGACTTGAGGAGAATCCCGAGGTGTCGCTCGCACCTAGGCAGGAGTCCTGACGTCGCTGAACAAACCCGTGTCTGGAAGGGCCCTCCCCGTCGTAACTCGAGAATATACCCCAGGTTCCGGCCGCAACTCGAGAAAAACCATGAGACTTCCCCCTCGCAGCGACATGAGGCCCGATTCCCCTGCACTGCGTGCAGAGCAATTCCGTGTTCCACATCAAACGTGAAAGGAGCTTTGATTTCCTTAGTGGCACTACAGAGGAAACCCAAGATCACTGTCTCAAGTCTAGAGGGATCCTGAGGTCACTGTAGCAACACAAAAGGGCTCCGTGGACCCCAAATCAACTCGAGATGAGAGCTGAGTCCCTGGCTTCCACTCAAGAGGAATACCAACTTTCCACAAGCACCTCAAGAGGAGGCTTCTCTCAGCTACAGGTATGTGAGAGGGACCCTGAGTTTGTGGCCTCAAGTGGAATGGCCACCGAGATGCTCTGACTCGAAGTAAGGCCGGATATCCCTGCAGTGAATTGAATGCAGGCTCGTCTTGCATCTCCCAAGACGAAGGGTTGTCTGAATCCCCTGTGGAGCCCACAGAGAAAGACCTAGTCCTACGCCTCAACGCGACCGGAGGCCTCACATCCTTTGAAAACTCGAAAGGTCCGCGGAGATCAATACTTCCGAAGGAGACGATGCCTGACTCCTCTTGAAAATGGATAGGAGTCCCAGGATCCCTGTGGCACGTGGAAAGGGACACTGGGTCTCCCGCCTCACGTGGAGACGCGTCCCAATTGCCATGCCAAGACTCGAGGAGAATCCCGAGGTGTCCCTCGCACCTAGGCAGGAGTCCTGACGTCGCTGAACAAACACGTGTCTGGAAGGGCCCTCCCCGTTGTAACTCGAGAATATACCCCAGGTTCCGGCCGCAACTCGAGAAAAACCATGAGACTTCACTATCGCCGCGAGATGAGGCCCGATTCCCCTGCCCTGCGTGCAGAGCAATTCCGTATTCCACATCAAAAATAAAAGGAGCCTTGATTTCCTTGATGGCACTCCAGAGAAAACCCAAGATCACTGTCTCAAGTCTAGAGGGATCCTGAGGTCACTGGAGCAACACGAAAGGGCTCCGTGGACCCCAAATCAACTCGAGATGAGAGCTTAGTCCCTGGCTTCGACTCAAGAGGAATACCAACTTTCCACAAGCACCTCAAGAGGAGGCTTCTCTCAGCTAAAGGTATGTGAGAGGGACCCTGAGTTTGTGGCCTCAAGTGGAATGGACACCGAGATGCTCTGACTCGAAGTAAGGCTGGATATCCCTGCAGTGAATTGAATGCAGGCTCGTCTTGCATCTCCCAAGACGAAGGGATGTCTGAATACCCTGTGGATACCACAGAGAAAGACCTAGTCCTCTGCCTCATCGTGACCGGAGGCCTCACATCCTTGGAAAACTCGAGAGGTCCGCGGAGATCAATACTTCCGAAGGAGACGATGCCTGACTCCTCTTGAAAATGGATAGGAGTCCCAGGATCCCTGTGGCACGTGGAAAGGGACACTGGGTCTCCCGCCTCACGTGGAGACGCGTCCCAATTGCCATGTCAAGACTCGAGGAGAATCCCGAGGTGTCCCTCGCACCTAGGCAGGAGTCCTGACGTCGCTGAACAAACACGTGTCTGGAAGGGCCCTCCCCGTCGTAACTCGAGAATATACCCCAGGTTCCGGCCGCAACTCGAGAAAAACCATGAGATTTCCCCCTCGCCGCGAGTTGAGGCCCGATTCCCCTGCACTGCGTGCAGACCAATTCCGTGTTCCACATCAAACTTGAAAGGAGCCTTGATTTCCTTGATGGCACTCCAGACAAAACCCAAGATCACTGTCTCAAGTCTAGAGGGATCCTGAAGTCACCGGAGCAACAGGAAAGGGCTCCATATAACCCAAATCAACTCGAGATGAGAGCTTAGTCCCTGGCTTCAACTCAAGAGGAATACCAACTTTAAACAAGCACCTCAAGAGGAGGCTTCTCTCAGCTACAGGTATGTGAGAGGGAACCTGAGTTTGTCGCCTCAGGTGGAATGGACACCGAGATGCTCTGACTCAAAGTAAGGCCAGATATCCCTGCAGTGAATTGAATGCAGGCTCGTCTTGCATCTCCCAAGACGAAAGGATGTCTGAATCCCCTGTGGAGACCACAGAGAAAGACATAGTCCTCCGCCTCATCGCGACTGGAGGCCTCACATCCTTTGAAAAATCTAGAGGTCCGCAGAGATCAATGCTTACAAAGGAGACGATGCCTGACGCGTCTTGAAAATGGATAGGAGTCCCAGGATCCCTGTGGCACGTGGAAAGGGACCCTGGGTCTCCCGCCTCACGTGGAGACGCCTCCCAATTGCCATGCCAAGACTTGAGGAGAATCCCGAGGTGTCCCTCGCACCTAGGCAGGAGTCCTGACGTCGCTGAACAAACACGTGTCTGGAAGGGCCCTCCCCGTCTTAACTCGAGAATATACCCCAGGTTCCGGCCGCAACTCGAGGAAAACCATGAGACTTCCCCCTCGCCGCGAAATGAGCCCCGATTCATCTGCAATGCGTACAGAGCAATTCCGTGTTCCACATCAAACGTGAAAGGAGCCTTGATTTCCTTGATGGCACTCCAGAGAAAACCCAAGATCACTGTCTCAAGTCTAGAGGGATCCTGAGGTCACTGGAGCAAAACGAAAGGGCTCCGTGGACCCCAAATCAACTCGAGATGAGAGCTTAGTCCCTCGCTTCGACTCAAGAGGAATACAAAATTCCACAAGCACCTCAAGAGGAGGCTTCTCTCAGCTACAGGTATGTGAGAGGGACCCTGAGTTTGTGGCCTCAAGTGGAATGGACACCGAGATGCTCTGACTTGAAGTAAGGCCGGATATCCCTGCAGTGATTTGAATGCAGGCTCGTCTTGCATCTCCCAAGACAAAGGGTTGTCTGAATCCCCTGTGGAGCCCACAGAGAAAGACCTAGTCCTCCGTCTCATCGCGACCGAAGGCCTCACATCCTTTGAAAACTCGAGAGGTCTGCGGAGATCAATGCTTCCAAAGTAGACGACGCCTGACGCCTCTTGAAAATGGATAGGAGTCCCAGGATCCCTGTGGCACGTGGAAAGGGACCCTGGGTCTCTCGCCTCACGTGGAGACGCCTCCCAATTGCCATGCCAAGACTTGAGGAGAATCCCGAGGTGTCCCTCGCACCTAGGCAGGAGTCCTGACGTCGCTGAACAAGCACGTGTCTGGAAGGGCCCTCCCCGTCGTAACTCGAGAATATACCCCAGGTTCCGGCCGCAACTCGAGAAAAACCATGAGACTTCCCCCTCGCCGCGAGATGAGGCCCGATTCCCCTGCACCTCGTGCAGACCAATTCCGTGTTCCACATCAAACGAGAAAGGAGCCTTGATTTCCTTGATGGCACTCCAGAGAAAACCCAAGATCACTGTCTCAAGTCTAGAGGGATCCTGAGGTCACTGGAGCAACACGAAAGGGCTCCGTGGACCCCAAATCAACTCGAGATGAGAGATTAGTCCCTGGCTTCAACTCAATAGGAATACGAACTTTCCACAAGCCCCTCAAGAGGAGGCTTGTCTCAGCTACAGGTATGTGAGAGGGACCCTGAGTTTGTGGCCTCAAGTGGAATGGACACCGAGATGCTCTGACTCGAAGTAAGGCCGGATATCCCTGCAGTGAATTGAATGCAGGCTCATCTTGCATCTCCCAAGACGAAGGGATGTCTGAATCCCCTGTGCAAAACACAGAGAAAGACCTAGTCCTCCGCCTCAATGCGACCGGAGGCCTCACATCCTTTGAAAACTCGAGAGGTCCGCGGAGATCAATGCTTCCAAAGGAGACGATGCCTGACTCCTCTTGAAAATGGATAGGAGTCCCAGGATTCCAGTGGCACTTGGAAAGGGACCCTGGGTCTCCCGCCTCACGTGGAGACGCGTCCCAATAACCATGGCAAGACTCGAGGAGAATCCCGAGGTGTCCCTCGCACCTAGGCAGGAGTCCTGACGTCGCTGAACAAACCCGTGTCTGGAAGGGCCCTCCCCGTCGTAACTCGAGAATATACCCCAGGTTCCGGCCGCAACTCGAGAAAAACCATGAGATTTCCCCCTCGCCGCGAGTTGAGGCCCGATTCCCCTGCACTGCGTGCAGAGCAATTCCGTGTTCCACTTCAAACGTGAAAGGAGCCTTGATTTCCTTGATGGCACTCCAGAGAAAACCCAAGATCACTGTCTCAAGTCTAGAGGGATCCTGAGGTCACTGGAGCAACACGAAAGGGCTCCGTGGACCCCAAATCAACTCGAGATGAGAGCTTAGTCCCTGGCTTAGACTCAAGAGGAATACCAACTTTCCACAAGCACCTCAAGAGGAGGCTTCTCTCAGCTACAGGTAAGTGAGAGGGACCCTGAGTTTGTGGCCTCAAGTGCAATGGACACCGAGATGTTCTGACTCGAAGTAAGGCCGGATATCTCTGCAGTGAATTGAATGCAGGCTCGTCTTGCATCTCCCAAGACGAAGGGATGTCTGAATCCCCTGTGGAGACCACAGAGAAAGACCTAGTCCTCCGCCTCAGCGTGAACGGAGGCCTCACATCCTTTGAAAACTCGAAAGGTCCGCGGAGATCAATGCTTCCAAAGGAGATGATGCCTGACTCCTCTTGAAAATGGATAGGAGTCCCAGGATCCCTGTGGCACGTGGAAAGGGACACTGGGTCTCCCGCCTCACGTGGAGATGCGTCCAAATTGCCATGCCAAGACTCGAGGAGAATCTCGAGGTGTACCTCGCACCTAGGCAAGAGTCCTCACGTCTGTGAACAAACCCGTGTCTGGAAGGGCCCTCCCCGTCGTAACTCGAGAATATACCCCACGTTCCGGCCGCAAATCGAGAAAAACCATGAGACTTCCCCCTCCCCGCGAGATGAGCCCCGATTCCCCTGCACTGAGTGCAGACCAATTCCGTGTTCCACATCAAACGTGAAAGGAGCCTTGATTTCCTTAATGGCACTCCAGAGAAAACCCAAGATCACTGTCTCAAGTCTAGAGGGATCCTGAGGTCACTGTAGCAACACGAAAGGGCTCCGTGGACCCCAAATCAACTCGAGATGAGAGCTTAGTCCCTGGCTTCGACTCAAGGGGAATACCAACTTTCCACAAGCACCTCAAGAGGAGGCTTCTCTCAGCTAATGGTATGTGAGAGGGACCCTGAGATTGTGGCCTCAAGTGCAATGGACACCGAGATGCTCTGACTTGAAGTAAGGCCGGATATCCCTGCAGTGAATTGAATGCAGGCTCGTCTTGCATCTCCCAAGACGAAGGGTTGTGTGAATCCCCTGTGGAGCCCACAGAGAAAGACCTAGTCCTCCGCCTCAACGCGACCGGAGGCCTCACATCCTCTGAAAACTCGAGAGGTCCGCGGAGATCAATGCTTCCAAAGGAGACGATGCCTGACTCCTCTTGAAAATGGATAGGAGTCACAGGATCCCTGTGGCATGTGGAAAGGGACCCTGGGTCTCCCGCCTCACGTGGAGACGCGTCCCAATTGCCATGCCAAGACTCGAGGAGAATCCCGAGGTGTCCCTCGCACCTAGGCAGGAGTCCTGACGTCCCTGAACAAACACGTGTCTGGAAGGGCCCTCCCCGTCTTAACTCGAGAATATACCCCAGGTTCCGGCCGCAACTCGAGAAAAACCATGAGATTTCCCGCTCGCCGCGAGATGAGGCCCGATTCCCCTGCACTGCATGCAGAGCAATTCCGTGTTCCACTTCAAACGTGAAAGGAGCCTTGATTTCCTTGATGGCACCCCAGAGAAAACCCAAGATCACTGTCTCAAGTCTAGAGGGATCCTGAGGTCACTGGAGCAAGACGAAAGTGCTCCGTGGACTCCAAATCAACTCGAGGTGAGAGCTTAGTCCCTGGCTTCGACTCAAGAGGAATACCAACTTTCCACAAGCACCTCAAGAGGAGGCTTCTCTCAGCTACAGGTATGTGAGAGGGACCCTGAGTTTGTGGCCTCAAGTGGAATGGACACCGAGATGCTCTGACTCGAAGTAAGGCCGAATATCCCTGCAGTGAATTGAATGCAGGCTCGTCTTGCATCTCCCAAGACGAAGGGTTGTCTGAATCCCCTGTGGAGACCACAGAGAAAGACCTCGTTCTCCGCCTCATCGAGACCAGAGGCCTCACATCCTTTGAAAACTCGAGAGGTCGGCGGTGATCAATGCTTCCAAAGGAGAAGATGCCTGACTCTTCTTGAAAATGGATAGGGGTGCCAGGATCCCTGTGGCACGTGGAAAGGGACCCTGGGTCTCCCGCCTCACGTGGAGACGCATCCCAATTGCCATGCCAAGACTCGAGGAGAATCCCGAGTTGTCCCTCGCACCTAGGCAGGAGTCCTGACGTCGCTGAACAAACACGTGTCTGGAAGGGCCCTCCCCGTCATAACTCGAGAATATACCCCAGGTTCCGGCCGCAACTCGGGAAACACCATGAGACTTCCCCCTCGCCGCTGGATGAGGCCCGATTCCCCTGCACTGCGTGCAGAGCAATTCCGTGTTCCACATCAAACGTGAAAGGAGCCTTGATTTCCTTGATGGCACTCCAGAGAAAACCCAAGATCACTGTCTCAAGTCTAGAGGGATCCTGAGGTCACTGGAGCAACACGAAAGGGCTCCGTGGACCCCAAATCAACTCGAGATGAGAGCTTAGTCCCTGGCTTTGACTCAAGAGGAATACCAACTTTCCACAAGCACCTCAAGAGGAGGCTTCTCGCACCTACAGGTAGGTGAGAGGGACCCTGAGTTTGTGGCCTCAAGTCGAATGGACACCGAGATGCTCTGACTCGAAGTAAGGCCGGATATCCCTGCAGTGAAGTGAATGCAGGCTCCTCTTGCATCTCCCAAGATGAAGGGATGTCTGAATCCCCTGTGGAGGCCACAGAGAAAGACCTAGTCCTCCGCCTCATCGCGACCGGAGGCCTCACATCCTTTGAAAACTGAGAGGTCCGCGGAGATCAATGCTTCCAAAGGAGACGATGCCTGACTCCTCTTGAAAATGGATAGGAGTCCCAGGATCCCTGTGGCACGTGGAAAGGGACCCTGGGTCTCCCGCCTCATGTGGAGACGCATCCCCATTGCCATGCCAAGACTCGAGGAGAATCCCGAGGTGTCCCTCGCACCTAGGCAGGAGTCCTCACGTCGCTGAACAAACACGTGTCTGGAAGGGCCCTCCCCGTCGTAACTCGAGAATATACCCCAGGTTCCGGCCGCAACTCGAGAAAAACCATGAGAATTCCCCCTCACCGCGAGATGAGGCCTGATTCCCCTGCACTGCGTGCAGAGCAATTCCTGAGCAGCGCAGACGGAGAGAGCAGCGCCAGCCCCTCCCCGCAGCGCCAGCCCGTCCCCGCAGCACAAGCCCCTCCCCCCGGAGCGACGTAACTAGCTACCTGAATAAGAGTCCACCTCCGCCCGCCTGTGTCATGGCGGAAATGAGGCTCTGAAGAGACCGGCAAACAGAAGCCAAATAAACAAAGGGAACCGCTTCAGAAGGGACTGGTGCAACAGTTTAAAATCCCTCTAGGAAACATTGACTACACCGGAGGAGCCTGTAGGTATCGAGAAGCGTAAGCTGGAACGAGGAGCTATCTGAAACTGAGCCGAACCCACACTGACCGCAACAGCTCCAGAGAAACTCCTAGATATAATTTTACTTTTTTCTCTTTTTTTAATTTTTTTTCTTTTTTTCTTTTTTCTTTTTTATTTTTTCTCTTTTATTTTCCTTTAAAATCCCCTATTACTCCCCCATTACTCCTTAACTTTCATTTCCATAGACTTTTACGATTTTTTAATTAGGGGGAAAAAAAAGTTTTTTTTTTCCTTTTTTTTTTCTTTTTTTTCTTTTTTTTTCTTTTTCTTTCTTTTTTTTCCTTTTTTTCTTTCCTTTTTCTCTTCTATTTTCTATTTTTCTTTTTCTCTTATTTCTTTTAAATTCCTCTAGTACTCCTCTACTACTCCTTAATTTTCATTTTCAATGCACTATAACCTTACAAAAAAAAAAAAAAGAAGAGAAGCCCTATTTTTAAACTGAAGATTATTCTCTCCCAATCTTGACTCTCTGTTTTCTACCTCAGAACACCTCTATTTCCTCCTTTCCCCTTCTCTTCCCAATCCAATTCTGTGAATCTTTGTAGGTGACTGTGCTACGGAGAACACTCTGGGAACAGACAGCTGTGTAGATCTGTCTCTCTCCTCTTGAGTCCCCCTTTTTCTCCTCCTGTTCATCTCTATCTCCCTCCTCCCTCTCCTCTTCTTCATGTGACTCTGTGAACCTCTCTGGGTGTCCCTAACGGGGGAGAATCTTTTAGCCATTAACCTAGAAGTTTTCTTATCAGGGCTGCATAGTTGGAGAAGTCCTGAGACTACAGGAAGAATAAAACTGAAATCCAGAGGCAGGAGACTTAAGCCCAAAACCTGAGAACACCAGAAAACTCCTGACTACAAGGAACTTTAAGTGATAAGTGACTGTCCAAAAGCCTCCATACCTACACTGAAACCAACTACCACACAAGAGCCAATAAGTTTTAGAGCAAGACATACCACGCAAATTCTCCAGCAACGCAGGAACATAGCCCTGAACATCAACATACAGGCTGCCCAAGGTCACACCTAACACATAGACCCATCTCAAAACTCATTACTGGGCACTCCATTGCTTTCCAAAGAGAAGAAATCAAGTTCCACACACCAGAACACTGATGCAAGCTTCCCTAACCAGGAAACCTTGACAAGCCAATCGTCTAACCCCATCCACTGGGTTAATCCTCCACAACAAAAAGGAACCACAGACCTCCAGAATACAGAAAGCCCACTCCAGATACAGCAATCTAAACAAGATGAAAAGGCAAAGAAATACCCAACAGGTAAAGGAACATGAAAAATGCCCACCAAGTCAAACAAAAGAGGAGGAGATAGGGAATCTACCTGAAAAAGAATTTAGAATAATGATAATAAAAATGATCCAAAATCTTGAAAACAAAATGGAGTTACAGATAAATAGCCTGGAAACAAAGATTGAAAAGATTCAAGAACTGTTTAATAAAGACCTAGAAGAAATAAAAAAGAGTCAATTACAAATGAATAATGCAATGAATGAGATCAAAAACACTTTGGAGGGAACCAAGAGTAGAATAACGGAGGCAGAAGATAGGATAAGTGAGGTAGAAGATAAAATGGTGGAAATAAATGAAGCAGAGAGGAAAAAAGAAAAAAGGATCAAAAGAAATGAGGACAACCTCAGGGACCTCTGGGACACTGTGAAACGCCCCAACATTCGAATCATAGGAGTTCCAGAAGAAGAAGACAAAAAGAAGGGCCATGAGAAAATACTCGAGGAGATAATAGCTGAAAACTTCCCTAAAATGGGGAAGGAAATAGCCACCCAAATCCAAGAAACCCAGAGAGTCCCAAACAGGATAAACCCAAGGCGAAACACCCCAAGACACATATTAATCAAATTAACAAAGATCAAACACAAAGAACAAATATTAAAAGCAGCAAGGGAAAAACAACAAATAACACACAAAGGGATTCCCATAAGGATAACAGCTGATCTATCAATAGAAACCCTCCAGGCCAGAAGGGAATGGCAGGACGTACTGAAAGTAATGAAAGAGAATAACCTACAACCTAGATTACTGTATCCAGCAAGGATCTCATTCAGATATGAAGGAGAATTCAAAAGCTTTACAGATAAGCAAAAGCTGAGAGAATTCAGCACCACCAAACCAGCTCTTCAACAAATGCTAAAGGATCTTCTCTAGACAGGAAATGCAGAAAGGTTTTATAAATGTGAACCCAAAACAACAAAGTAAATGGCAACGGGAACACACCTATCAATAATTACCCTAAATGTAAATGGGTTGAATGCCCCAACCAAAAGACAAAGATTGGCTGAATGGATACAAAAACAAGACCCCTATATATGCTGTCTACAAGAGACCCACCTCAAAACAAGAGACACATACAGACTAAAAGTGAAGGGCTGGAAAAAAATATTTCATGCAAACGGAGACCAAAAGAAAGCAGGAGTCGCAATACTCATGTCAGATAAAATAGACTTTCAAATAAAGGAAGTGAAAAGAGACAAAGAAGGACACTACATAATGATCAAAGGATCAATCAAAAAAGAAGATATAACAATTATAAATATATATGCACCCAACATAGGAGCACCGCAATATGTACGGCAAACGCTAACAAGTATGAAAGAGGAAATTAATAGTAACACAATAATAGTGGGAGACTTTAATACCCCACTCACAACTATGGATAGATCAACTAAACAGAAAATTAACAAGGAAACACAAACCTTAAATGACACAATGGACCAGCTAGACCTAATTGATATCTATAGGACATTTCACCCCAAAACAATCAACTTCACCTTTTTCTCAAGTGCACACGGAACATTCTCCAGAATAGATCACATCCTGGGCCATAAATCTGGTCTTGGAAAATTCAAAAAAATTGAAATCATTCCAGTTATCTTTTCTGACCACAGTGCAGTAAGATTAGATCTCAATTACAGGGAAAAAATTGTTAAAACTTCAAACATATGGAGGCTAAATAACACGCTTCTGAATAACCAACAAATCATAGAAGAAATCAAAAAAGAAATCAAAATATGTATAGAAATGAATGAAAATGAAAACACAACAACCCAAAACCTATGGGACACTGTAAAAGCAGTGCTAAGGGGAAGGTTCATAGCATTACAGGCTTACATCAAGAAACAGGAAAAAAACCAATTAAATAACCTAACTCTACACCTAAAGCAATTAGAGAAGGAAGAAATGAAGAACCCCAGAGTTAGCAGAAGGAAAGAAATCTTAAAAATCAGGGCAGAAATAAATGCAAAAGAAACTAAAGAGACCATAGCAAAAATCAACAAAGCTAAAAGCTGGTTTTTTGAGAAAATAAACAAAATTGACAAACCATTAGCAAGACTCATTAAGAAACAAAGAGAGAAAAACCAAATTAACAAAATTAGAAATGAAAATGGAGAGATCACAACAGACAACACTGAAATACAAAGGATCATAAGAGACTACTACCAGCAGCTCTATGCCAATAAAATGGACAACTTGGATGAAATGGACAAATTCTTAGAAAAGTATAACTTTCCAAAACTGAACCAGGAAGAAATAGAAGATCTTAACAGACCCATCACAAGCAAGGAAATCGAAACTGTCATCAAAAATCTTCCAGCAAACAAAAGCCCAGGACCAGATGGCTTCACAGCTGAATTCTACCAAAAATTTAGAGAAGAGCTAACACCTATCTTACTCAAACTCTTCCAGAAAATTGCAGAAGAAGGTAAGCTTCCAAACTCATTCTATGAGGCCACCATCACCCTAATTCCAAAACCAGACAAAGATGCCACAAAAAAAGAAAACTACAGGCCAATATCACTGATGAACATAGATGCAAAAATCCTTAACAAAATTCTAGCAAACAGAATCCAACAACATATTAAAAAAATCATACACCATGACCAAGTGGGCTTTATCCCAGGAATGCAAGGATTCTTTAATATCCGCAAATCAATCAATGTAATACACCACATTAACAAATTGAAAGATAAAAACCATATGATTATCTCAATAGATGCAGAGAAAGCCTTTGACAAAATTCAACACTCATTTATGATTAAAACTCTCCAAAAAGCAGGAATAGAAGGAACATACCTCAACATAATAAAAGCTATATATGACAAACCCACAGCAAGCATCACCCTCAATGGTGAAATATTGAAGGCATTTCCCCTGAAATCAGGAACAAGACAAGGGTGCCCACTCTCACCACTACTATTCAACATAGTGTTGGAAGTGCTGGCCACAGCAATCAGAGCAGAAAAAGAAGTAAAAGGAATCCAGATAGGAAAAGAAGAAGTAAAACTCTCACTGTTTGCAGATGACATGATCCTCTACATAGAAAACCCTAAAGATTCTACCAGAAAATTACTAGAGCTAATCAATGAATATAGTAAAGTTGCAGGATATAAAATTAACACACAGAAATCCCTTGCATTCCTATATACTAACAATGAAAAAACAGACAGAGAAATTAAGGAAACAATACCATTCACCATTGCAACAAAAAGAATAAAATACTTAGGAGTATATCTACCTAAAGAAACAAAGGACCTATACATAGAAAACTATAAAACACTGATGAAAGAAATCAAAGAGGACACAAACAGATGGAGAAACATACCGTGTTCATGGATTGGAAGAATTAATATTGTCAAAATGGCTATTCTACCCAAAGCAGTCTATAGATTCAATGCAATCCCTATCAAGCTACCAACGGTATTTTTCACAGAACTAGACCAAAGAATTTCACAATTTGTATGGAAATACAAAAAACCTCGAATAGCCAAAGTAATCTTGAGAAAGAAGAATGGAACTGGAGGAATCAACCTGCCTGACTTCAGACTCTACTACAAAGCCACAGTCATCAAGACAGTATGGTACTGGCACAAAGACAGAAATATAGATCAATGGAACAGAATAGAAAGCCCAGAGATAAATCCACGAACCTATGGACACCTTATCTTTGACAAAGGAGGCAAGGATATACAATGGAAAAAAGACAACCTCTTTAACAAGTGGTGCTGGGAAAACTGGTCAACCACTTGTAAAAGAATGAAACTAGAACACTTTCTAACACCATACACAAAAATAAACTCAAAATGGATTAAAGATCTAAATGTAAGACCAGAAACTATAAAACTCCTAGAGGAGAACATAGGCAAAACACTCTCCGACATAAATCAAAGCAAGATCCTCTATGACCCACCTCCCAGAATATTGGAAATAAAAGCAAAACTAAACAAATGGGACCTAATGAAACTTAAAAGCTTTTGCACTACAAAGGAAACTATAAGTAAGATGAAAAGACAGCCCTCAGATTGGGAGAAAATAATAGCAAATGAAGAAACAGACAAAGGACTAATCTCAAAAATATACAAGCAACTCCTGCAGCTCAATTCCAGAAAAATAAATGACCCAATCAAAAAATGGGCCAAAGAACTAAACAGACATTTCTCCAAGGAAGACATACAGATGGCTAACAAACATATGAAAAGATGCTCAACATCACTCATTATTAGAGAAATGCAAATCAAAACCACAATGAGGTACCATTACACGCCAGTCAGGATGGCTGCTATCCAAAAGTCTACAAGCAATAAATGCTGGAGAGGGTGTGGAGAAAAGGGAACCCTCTTACACTGTTGGTGGGAATGCAAACTAGTACAGCCGCTATGGAAAACAGTGTGGAGATTTCTTAAAAAACTGGACATAGAACTGCCATATGACCCAGCAATCCCACTTCTGGGCATACACACTGAGGAAACCAGATCTGAAAGAGACACGTGCACCCCAATGTTCATTGCAGCACTGTTTATAATAGCCAGGACATGGAAGCAACCTAGATGCCCATCAGCAGATGAATGGATAAGGAAGCTGTGGTACATATATACCATGGAATATTACTCAGCCATTAAAAAGAATTCATTTGAACCAGTCCTAATGAGATGGATGAAGCTGGAGCCCCTTATACAGAGTGAAGTAAGCCAGAAAGATAAAGAACATTACAGCATACTGACACATGTATATGGAATTTAGAAAGGTGATAACGATAACCCTATATGCAGAACAGAAAAAGAGACACAGAAATACAGAACAGACTTTTGAACTTTGAGGGAGAATGTGAGGGTGGGATATTTCAAAAGAACAGCATGTATACTATCTATGGTGAAACAGATCACCAGCCCAGGTGGGATGCACGAGACAAGTGCTCCGGCCTGGTGCACTGGGAAGACCCAGAGGAATCGGGTGGAGAGGGAGGTTGGAGGGGGGATCGGGATTGGGAATACATGTAAATCCATGGCTGATTCATATCAATGTATGACAAAACCCACTGGA
Organism: Dama dama; assembly: GCF_033118175.1. Taxonomy (NCBI): domain Eukaryota; kingdom Metazoa; phylum Chordata; class Mammalia; order Artiodactyla; family Cervidae; genus Dama; species Dama dama. Next base: position 2,846,492 of record NC_083697.1, on the reverse strand, counting down.
AAAAAAAAATAATAATAATAAAAATTAAAAAAAATAATAATAAAAAAAAAAAAGAAAATGGATAGGAGTCCCAGGATCCCTGTGGCACGTGGAAAGGGACCCTGGATCTCCCACCTCACATGTAGACGCCTCCCAATTGCCATGCCAAGACTCGAGGAGAATCCCGAGGTGTCCCTCGCACCTAGGCATGGGTCCAGACGTCGCTGAACAAACACGTGTCTGGAAGGGCCCTCCCGGTCGTAACTCGAGAATATACCACAGGTTCCGGCCGCAACTCGAGAAAAACCATGAGATTTCCCCCTCGCCGCGAGATGAGGCCCGATTCCCCTGCACTGCGTGCAGAGCAATTCCGTGTTCCCCATCAAACTTGATAGGAGCCTTGATTTCCTTGATGGCACTCCAGAGAAAACCCAAGATCACTGTCTCAAGTCTAGAGGGATCCTGAGGTCACTGGAACAACACGAAAGGGCTCCGGGGACCCGAAATCAACTCGAGATGAGAGCTTATTCCCTGGCTTCGACTCAAGAGGAATACCAAGTTTCCACAAGCACCTCAAGAGGAGGCTTCTCTCAGCTACAGGTATGTGAGAGGGACTCTGAGATTGTGGCCTCAAGTGGAAAGGACACCGAGATGCTGTGACTCGAAGTAAGGCCGGATATCCCTGCAGTGAATTGAATGCAGGCTCGTCTTGCATCTCCCAAGACGAAGGGATGTCTGAATCCCCTGTGGAGACCTCAGAGAATGTCCTAGTCCTCTGCCTCAACGCGACAGGAGGCCTCACATCCTTTGAAAACTCGAGATGTCTGCGGAGATCAATGCTTCCAAAGGAGACGATGCCTGACTCCTCTTGAAAATGGATAGGAGTCCCAGGATCCCTGTGGCACGTGGAAAGGGACCCTGGGTCTCCCGCCTCACATGGAGACGTGTCCCAATTGCCATGCAAAGAATCGAGGAGTATCCCGAGGTGTCCCTCGCACCTAGGGAGAAGTCCTGACGTCGCTGAACAAACACGTGTCTGGAAGGGCCCTCCCCGTCGTAACTCGAGAATATACCCCAGGTTTCGTCCTCAACTTGAGAAAAACCATGAGACATCCCTCTTGCCGCGAGATGAGGCCCGATTCCCCTGCACTGCGTGCAGAGCAATTCCGTGTTCCACATCAAACTTGATAGGAGCCTTGATTTCCTTGATGGCACTCCAGAGAAAACCCAAGATCACTGTCTCAAGTCTAGAGGGATCCTGAGGTCACTGGAGCAACACGAAAGGGCTCCGTGGACCCCAAATCAACTCGAGATGAGAGCTTAGTCCCTGGCTTCGACTCAAGAGGAATACCAACTTTCCACAAGCACCTCAAGAGGAGGCTTCTCTCAGCTACAGGTATGTGAGAGGGACCCTGAGTTTGTGGCCTCAAGTGGAATGGACACCGAGATGCTCTGACTCGAAGTAAGGCCGGATATCCCTGCAGTGAATTGAATGCAGGCTCGTCTTGCATCTCCCAAGACGAAGGGATGTCTGAATCCCGTGTGGAGACCGCAGAGAAAGACCGAGTTCTCCGCCTCATCGCGACCGGAGGCCTCACATCCTTTGAAAACTCGAGAGGTCCGCGGAGATCAATGGTTCCAAAGGAGACGATGCCTGACTCCTCTTGAAAATGGAAAGGAGTCCCAGGATCCCCGTGGCACGTGGAAAGGGACCTTGGGTCTCCCGCCTCACGTGGAGACGCGTCCCAATTGCCATGCCAAGACTCGAGGAGAATCCCGAGGTGTCCCTCGCACCTAGGCAGGAGTCCTGACGTCGCTGAACAAACACGTGTCTGGAAGGGCCCTCCCCGTCGTAACTCGAGAATATACCCCAGGTTCCGGCCGCAACTCGAGAAAAACCATGAGACTTCCCCCTCGCCGCGAGATGAGGCCCGATTCCCCTGCACTGCGTGCAGAGTAATTCCGTGTTCCACATCAAACTTGAAAGGATCCTTGATATCCTTGAAGGCACTCCAGAGAAAACCCAAGATCACTGTCTCAAGCCTAGAGGGATCCTGAGGGCACCGGAAGAACACGAAAGGGCTCCGTGGACCCCAAATCAACGCGAGATGAGAGCTTAGTCCCTGGCTTCGACTCAAGAGGAATACCAACTTTCCACAATCACCTCAAGAGGAGGCTTCTCTCAGCTACAGGTATGTCAGAGGGACCCTGAGTTTGTGGCCTCAAGTGGAATGGACACCGAGATGCTCTGACTCGAAGTAAGGCCGGATATCCCTGCAGTGAATTGAATGCAGGCTCGTCTTGCATCTCCCAAGACGAAGGGATGTCTGAATCCCCTGTGTAGAACACAGAGAAAGACCTAGTCCTCCGCCTCATCGCGACCGGAGGTCTCACATCCTTTGAAAACTCGAAAGGTCCGCGGAGATCAATACTTCCAAAGGAGAAGTTGCTGAATCTCTTGAAATTGGATAGGAGTCCGAGGATCCCTGTGGCAAGTGGAAAGGGAGCCGTGGTCTCCTGCCTCACGTGGAGACGGGTCCCTATTGCCATGCCAGGAGTGAAGGAGAATCCCGAGTTGTCCCCTGCACCGAGGGAAGAGTCCTGACGTCGCTGAACAAACACGTGTCTGGAAGGGCCCTCCCCGTCGTAACTCGAGAATATACGCCAGGTTCTGGCCGCAACTCGAGAAAAACCATGAGACTACCCCTCGCCGCGAAATGAGGCCCGATTCCCCTGCACTGCGTGCAGAGCAATTCCAGTTCCACATCAAACATGAAAGGAGCCTTGATTTCCTTGATTGTACTACAGAGGAAACCCAAGATCACTGTCTCAAGTCTAGAGGGATCCTGAGGTCACTGTAGTAACACGAAAGCGGTCCGTGGACCCCAAATCAACTCGAGATGAGAACTTAATCCCTGGCTTCGAATCAAGAGGAATACCAACTTTCCACAAGCACCTCAAGAGGAGGCTTCTCTCAGCTACGGTATGTCAGAGGGACCCTGAGTTTGTGGCCTCAAGTGGAATGGACACCGAGATGCTCTGACTCGAAGTAAGGCCGGATATCCCTGCAGTGAATTGAATGCAGGCTCGTCTTGCATCTCCCAAGATGAAGGGTTGTCTGAATCCCCTGTGGAGACCACAGAGAAAGACCTAGTCCTCCGCCTCAAGGCGACCGGAGGCCTCACATCCTTTGAAAACTCGAGAGGTCCACGGAGATCAATACTTCCCAAGGAGACGATGCCTGACTCCTCTTGAAAATGGATAGGAGTCCCAGGATCCCTGTGGCACGTGGAAAGGGACCCTGGGTCTCCCGCCTCACGTGGAGACGCCTCCCAATTGCCATGCCAAGACTCGTGGAGAATACCGAGGTGTCCCTCGCACCTAGGCAGGAGTCCTGACGTCGCTGAACAAACACGTGTCTGGAAGGGCCCTCCCCGTCGTAACTCGAGAATATACCCCAGGTTCCGGCCGCAACTCGAGAAAAACCATGAGATTTCCCCCTCGCTGCGAGTTGAGGCCCGATTCCCCTGCACTGCGTGCAGACCAATTCCGTGTTCCACATCAAACTTGAAAGGAGCCTTGATTTCCTTGATGGCACTCCAGAGAAAACCCAAGATCACTGTCTCAGGTCTAGAGGGATCCTGAGGTCACTGGAGCAACACGAAAGGGCTCCGTGGACGCCAAATCAACTCGAGATGAGAGCTTAGTCCCTGGCTTAGACTCAAGAGGAATATCAACTTTCCACAAGCACCTCAAGAGGAGGCTTCTCTCAGCTACAGGTATGTGAGAGGGACCCTGAGTTTCTGGCCTCAAGTGCAATGGACACCGAGATGCTCTGACTCGAAGTAAGGCCGGATATCCCTGCAGTGAATTGAATGCAGGCTCGTCTTGCATCTCCCAAGACCAAGGGATGTCTGAATCCCCTGTGGAGACCACAGAGAAAGACCGAGTCCTCCGCCTCATCGAGACCGGAGGCATCACATCATTTGAAAACTCGAGAGGTCTGCGGAGATCAATGCTTCCAAAGGAGACGATGCCTGACTCTTCTTGAAAATGGATAGGAGTCCCAGGATCCCTGTGGCACGTGGAAAGGGACCCTGTGTCTCCCACCTCACGTTTAGACGCATCCCAATTGCCATGCCAAGACTCGAGGAGAATCCCGAGGTGTCCCTCGCACCTAGGCAGGAGTCCTGACGTCGCTGAACAAACACGTGTCTGGAAGGGCCCTCCCCGTCGTAACTCGAGAATATCCCCCAGGTTCCGGCCGCAACTCGAGAATAACCATGAGACTTCCCCCTCCCCGCGAGATGAGGCCCGATTCCCCTGCACGGCGTGCAGACCAATTCCGTGTTCCACATCAAACGTGAAAGGAGCCTTGATTTCCTTAATGGCACTCCATAGAAAACCCAAGATCACTGTCTCAAGTCTAGAGGGATCCTGAGGTCACTGTAGCAGCACGAAAGGGCTCTGTGGACCCCAAATCAACTCGAGATGAGAGCTTAGTCCCTGGCTTCGACTCAAGAGGAATACCAACTTTCCACAAGCACCTCAAGAGGAGGCTTCTCTCAGCTAATGGTATGTCAGAGGGACACTGAGTTTGTGGCCTCAAGTGGAATGGACACCGAGATGCTCTGACTCGAAGTAAGGCCGGATATCCCTGCAGTGAATTGAATGCAGGCTCGTCTTGCATCTCCCAAGACGAAGGGATGTCTGAATCTGCTGTGGAGATCACAGAGAAAGACCAAGTCCTCCGCCTCATCGCGACCGGAGGCCTCACATCCTTTGAAAACACGAGACGTCCGCGGAGATCAATGTTTCCAAAGGAGACGATGCCTGACTCCTCTTGAAAATGGATAGGAGTCCCAGGATCCCTGTGGCACCTGGAGAGGGACACTGGGTCTCCTGCCTCACGTGGAGACGCGTCCAAATTGCCATGCCAAGACTCGAGGAGAATCCCAAGGTGTCCCTCGCACCTAGGCAGGAGTCCTGACGTTGCTGAACAAACCTGTGTCTGGAAGGGCCCTCTCCGTCGTTACTCGAGAATATACCCCAGGTTCCGGCCGCAACTCGAGAAAAACCATGAGACTTCCCCCTCCCCGCAGGATGAGGCCCGATTCCCCTGCACCTCGTGCAGACCAATTCCGTGTTCCACATCAAACGTTAAAGGAGCCTTGATTTCCTTAATGGCACTCCAGAGAAAACCCAAGATCACTGTCTCAAGTCTAGAGGGATCCTGAGGTCACTGTAGCAACACGAAAGGGCTCCGTGGACCCCAAATCAACTCGAGATGAGAGCTTAGTCCCTGGCTTAGACTCAAGAGGAATACCAACTTTCCACAAGCACCTCAGGAGGAGGCTTCTGTCAGCTACAGGTATGTGAGAGGAACCCTGAGTTTGTGGCCTCAAGTGCAATGGACACCGAGATGCTCTGACTCGAATTAAGGCCGGATATCGCTGCAGTGAATTGAAAGCAGGCTCGTCTTGCATCTCCCAAGACGAAGGGATGTCTGAATCCCCTGTGGAGACCACAGAGAAAGACCTAGTCCTCCGCCTAAACGTGACCGGAGGCCTCACATCCTTTGAAAACTCGAGAATTCTGCGGAGATCAATGCTTCCAAAGGAGACGATGCCTGACTCCTCTTGAAAATGGATAGGAGTCCCAGGATACCGTGGCAGGGGGAAAGGGACCCTGGGTCTCCCGCCTCACGTGGAGACGCGTCCCAATTGCCATGCCAAGACTCGAGGAGAATCCCGAGGTGTCCCTCGCACCTAGGCAGGAGTCCTCACGTCGCTGAACAAACCTGTGTCTGGAAGGGCCCTCCCCGTCGTAACTCGAGAATATACCCCAGGTTCCGGCCGCAACTCGAGAAAAACCATGAGACTTCCCCATCCCCGCGAGATGAGGCCCGATTCGCCTGCACTGCGTGCAGACCAATTCCGTGTTCCACATCAAAAATGAAAGGAGCCTTGATTTCCTTAATTGCACTCCAGAGAACACCCAAGATCACTGTTTCAAGTCTAGAGGGATCCTGAGGTCACTGTAGCAACACGAAAGGGCTCCGTGGACCCCAAATCAACTCGAGATGAGAGCTTAGTCCCTGGCTTCGACTCAAGAGGAATACCAACTTTCCACAAGCATCTCAAGAGGAGGCTTCTCTCAGCTACAGGTATGTGAGAGAGACCCTGACTTAGTGGCCTCAAGTGGAATGGACACCGAGATGCTCTGACGCGAAGTAAGGCCGGATATCCCTGCAGTGAATTGAATGCAGGCTTGTCTTGCATCTCCGAAGACGAAGGGATGTCTGAATCCCCTGTGGAGACCACAGAGAAAGACCTAGTCCTCCGCCTCATCGTGACCGGAGGCCTCACATCCTTTGAAAACTCGAGAGGTCCGCGGAGATCAATACTTCCGAAGGAGACTATGCCTGACGCCTCTTCAAAATGGATAGGAGTCCCAGGATCCCTGTGGCACGTGGAAAGTGACACTGGGTCTCCCGCCTCATGTGGAGACGCCTCCCAATTGCCATGCCAAGACTTGAGGAGAATCCCGAGGTGTCCCTCGCACCTAGGCAGGAGTCCTGACGTCGCTGAACAAACACGTGTCTTGAAGGGCCCTCCCCGTCGTAACTCGAGAATATACCCCAGGTTCCGGCCGCAACTCGAGAAAAACCATGAGACTTCCCCCTCGCCGCGAGATGAGGCCCGATTCCCCTGCAATGCGTGCAGAGCAATTCCGTGTTCCACATCAAACGTGATAGGAGCCTTGATTTCCTTAATGGCACTCCATAGAAAACCCAAATCACTGGCTCAAGTCTAGAGGCATCCTGAGGTCACTGGAGCAACACGAAAGGGCTCCGTGGACCCCAAATCAACTCGAGATGAGAGCTAAGTATCTGGCTTCGACTCAAGAGGAATACCAACTTTCCACAAGCACCTCAAGAGGAGGCTTCTCTCAGCTACAGGTATGTGAGAGGGACCCTGAGTTTGTGGCCTCAAGTGGAATGGACACCGAGATGCTCTGACTCGAAGTAAGGCCGGATATCCCTGCAGCGAATTGAATGCAGGCTCGTCTTGCATCTCCCAAGACGAAGGGATGTCTGAATCCCCTGTGGAGACGACAGAGAAAGACCTAATCCTCTGCCTCATCGCGACCGGACGCCTCACATCCTTTGAAAATTCGAGAGGTATGCGGAGATCAATGCTTCCAAAGGAGACGATGCCTGACTCCTCTTGAAAATGGATAGGAGTCCCAGGATCCCTGTGGCACGTGGAAAGGGACCCTGGGTCTCCCGCCTCACGTGGAGACGCGTCCCAATTGCCATGCCAAGACTCGAGGAGAATCCCGAGGTGTCCCTCGCACCTAGGCAGGAGTCCTGACGTCGCTGAACAAACACGTGTCTGGAAGGGCCCTCCCCGTCGTAACTCGAGAATATACCCCAGGATCCGGCCGCAACTCGAGAAAAACCATGAGACTTCCCCATCGCCGCGAGAAGAGGCCCGATTCCCCTGCCCTGCGTGCAGAGCAATTCCGTATTCCACATCAAAAATGAAAGGAGCCTTGATTTCCTTAATGGCACTCCAGAGAAAACCCAAGATCACTGTCTCAAGTCTAGAGGGATCCTGAGGTCACTGGAGCAACACGAAAGGGCTCCGTGGACCCCAAATCAACTCGAGATGAGAGCATATTCCCTGGCTTCAAATCGAGAGGAATACCAACTTTCCACAAGCACCTCAAGAGGAGGCTACTCTCAGCTAATGGTATGTGAGAGGGACCCTGAGTTTGTCGCCTCAAGTGGAGTGGACACCGAGATGCTCTAACTCGAAGTAAGGCCAGATATCCCTGCAGTGATTTGAATGCAGGCTCGTCTTCCATCTCCCAAGACGAAGGGTTGTCTGAATCCCCTGTGGAGACCACAGAGAAAGACCTAGTCCTCCACCTCATCGAGACGGGAGGCATCACATCCTTTGAAAACTCGAGAGGTCTGCGGAGATCAATACTTCCGAAGGAGACGATGCCTGACGCCTCTTGAAAATGGATAGGAGTCCCAGAATACCTGTGGCACGTGGAAAGGGACCCTGGATCTCCCACCTCACGTGGAGAAGCGTCCTAATTGCCATGCCAAGACTCGAGGAGAATCCCGAGGCGTCCCTCGCACCTAGGCAAGAGTCCTCACGTTGCTGAACAAACAAGTGTCTTGAAGGGCCCTCCCCGTCGTAACTCGAGAATATACCCCAGGTTCCGGCCGCAACTCGAGAAAAACCATGAGACTTCCCCCTCGCCGCGAGATGAGGCCCGATTCCCCTGCAATGCGTGCAGAGCAATTCCGTGTTCCACATCAAACGTGATAGGAGCCTTGATTTCCTTGATGGCACTCCAGAGAAAACCCAAATCACTGGCTCAAGTCTATAGGGATCCTGAGGTCACTATAGCAACACGAAAGGGCTCCGTGGACCCCAAATCAACTCGAGATGAGAGCTTAGTCCCTGGCTTCTACTCAAGAGGAATACCAACTTTCCACAAGCACCTCAAGAGGAGGCTTCTCTCAGCTACATGTATGTGAGAGGGACCCTGAGTTTGTGGCCTCAAGTGGAATGGACACCGAGATGCTCTGACTAGAAGTAAGGCCGGATATCCCTGCAGCAAATTGAATGCAGGCTCGTCTTGCATCTCCCAAGACGAAGGGATGTCTGAATCCCCTGTGGAGACCACAGAGAAAGACCGAGTTCTCCGCCTCATCGCGACCGGTGGCCTCACATCCTTTGAAAATTCGAGAGGTCCGCGGAGATCAATGCTTCCAAAGGAGACGATGTCTGACTCCTCTTGAAAATGGATAGGAGTCCCAGGATCCCTGTGGCACGTGGAAAGGGACCCTGGGTCTCCCGCCTCACGTGGAGACGCGTCCCAATTGCCATGCCAAGACTCGAGGAGAATCCTGAGGTGTCCCTCGCACCTAGGCAGGAGTCCTGACATCGCTGAACAAACACGTGTCTGGAAGCGCCCTCCCCGTCGTAACTCGAGAATATACCCCAGGTTCCGGCCACAACTCGAGAAAAACCATGAGACTTCCCCCTCGCCGCGAGATGAGGCCCTATTCCCATGCACTGCGTGCAGAGCAATTCCGTGTTCCACATCATACGTGAAAGGAGCCTTGATTTCCTTGATGGCACTCCAGAGAAAACCCAAGATCACTGTCTCAAGTTTAGAGGGATCCTGAGGTCACCGGAGCAACACGAAAGGGCTCCGTGGACCCCAAATCAACTCGAGATGAGAGATTAGTCCCTGGCTTCAACTCAAGAGGAATACGAACTTTCCACAAGCCCCTCAAGAGGAGGCTTCTCTCAGCTACAGGTATGTGAGAGGGACCCTGAGTTTGTGGCATCAAGTGGAATGAACACCGAGATGCTCTGACTCGAAATAAGGCCGGATATCCCTGCAGTGAATTGAAAGCAGGCTCATCTTGCATCTCCCAAGACGAAGGGATGTCTGAATCCGCTGTGCAGAACACAGAGAAAGAACTAGTCCTCCGCCTCATCGCGACCGGAGGCCTCACATCCTTTGAAAACTCGAGAGGTCTGCAGAGATCAATGCTTCCAAAGGAGACGATGCCTGACTCCTCTTGAAAATGGATAGGAGTCCCAGGATCACTGTGGCAAGTGGAAAGGGACCCTGGGTCTCCCGCCTCACGTGGAGACGCCTCCCAATTGCCATGCCAAGGCTCGAAGAGAATCCCGAGGTGTCCCTCGCACCTAGGCAGGGTCCTGACGTCGCTGAAAAAACACGTGTCTGGAAGGGCCCTCCCCGTCGTAACTCGAGAATATACCCAAGGTTCCGGCCGCAACTCGAGAAAAACCATGAGATTTCCCCCTCGCCGCGAGTTGAGGCCCGATTCCCCTGCACTGCATGCAGAGCAATTCCGTGTTCCACATCAAACGTGAAAGGAGCCTTGATTTCCTTGATGGCTCTCCAGAGAAAACCCAAGATCACTGTCTCAAGTCTAGAGGGATTCTGAGGTCACTGGAAAAACACGAAAGGGCTCCGTGGACCCCAAATCAACTCGAGATGAGAGCTTAGTCCCAGGATTCAAATCGAGAGGAATACCAACTATCCACAAGCACCTCAAGAGGAGGCTACTCTCAGCTAATGGTATGTGAGAGGGACCCTGTGTTTGTGGCCTCAAGTGGAATGGACACCGAGATGCTCTGACTCGAAATAAGGCCGGATATCCCTGCAGTGAATTGAATGCAGGCTCGTCTTGCATCTCCCAAGACGAAGGGATGTCTGAATCCCCTGTGGAGACGACAGAGAAAGACCTAGTCCTCTGCCTCATGGCGACCGGAGGCCACACATCCTTTGAAAATTCGAGAGGTCCGCGGAGATCAATGCTTCCAAAGGAGACGATGTCTGACTCCTCTTGAAAATGGATAGGAGTCCCAGGATCCCTGTGGCACGTGGAAAGGGACCCTGGGTCTCCCGCCTCACGTGGAGACGCGTCCCAATTGCCATGCCAAGACTCGAGGAGAATCCTGAGGTGTCCCTCGCACCTAAGCAGGAGTCCTGACGTCGCTGAACAAACACGTGTCTGGAAGGGCCCTCCCCGTCGTAACTCGAGAATATACCCCAGGTTCCGGCCGCAACTCGAGAAAAACCATGAGACTTCCCCCTCGCCGCGAGATGAGGCCCGATTCCCCTGCCCTGCGTGCAGAGCAATTCCGTATTCCACATCAAGAATGAAAGGAGCCTTGATTTCCTTAATGGCACTCCAGAGAAAACCCAAGATCACTGTCTCAAGTCTAGAGGGATCCTGAGGTCACTGGAGCAACACGAAAGGGCTCCGTGGACCCCAAATCAACTCGAGATGAGAGCTTATTCCCTGGCTTCAAATCGAGAGGAATACCAACTTTCCACAAGCACCTCAAGAGGAGGCTACTCTCAGCTAATGGTATGTGAGAGGGACCCTGAGTTTGTCGCCTCAAGTGGAATGGACACCGAGATGCTCTAACTCGAAGTAAGGCCAGATATCCCTGCAGTGATTTGAATGCAGGCTCGTCTTCCATCTCCCAAGACGAAGGGTTGTCTGAATCCCCTGTGGAGACCACAGAGAAAGACCTAGTCCTCCACCTCATCGAGACGGGAGGCATCACATCCTTTGAAAACTCGAGAGGTCTGCGGAGATCAATACTTCCGAAGGAGACGATGCCTGACGCCTCTTGAAAATGGATAGGAGTCCCAGAATCCCTGTGGCACGTGGAAAGGGACCCTGGTTCTCCCACCTCACGTGGAGAAGCGTCCTAATTGCCATGCCAAGACTCGAGGAGAATCCCGAGGTGTCCCTCGCACCTAGGCAAGAGTCCTCACGTCGCTGAACAAACACGTGTCTTGAAGGGCCCTCCCCGTCGTAACTCGAGAATATACCCCAGGTTCCGGCCGCAACTCGAGAAAAACCATGAGACTTCCCCCTCGCCGCGAGATGAGGCCCGATTCCCCTGCAATGCGTGCAGAGCAATTCCGTGTTCCACATCAAACGTGATAGGAGCCTTGATTTCCTTGATGGCACTCCAGAGAAAACCCAAATCACTGGCTCAAGTCTAGAGGGATCCTGAGGTCACTATAGCAACACGAAAGGGCTCCGTGGACCCCAAATCAACTCGAGATGAGAGCTTAGTCCCTGGCTTCTACTCAAGAGGAAAACCAACTTTCCACAAGCACCTCAAGAGGAGGCTTCTCTCAGCTACAGGTATGTGAGAGGGACCCTGAGTTTGTGGTGTCAAGTGCAATGGACACCGAGATGCTCTGACTCGCAGTAAGGCCGGATATCCCTGCAGTGAATTGAATGCAGGCTCGTCTTGCATCTCCCAAGACGAAGGGATGTCTGAATCCCCTGTGGAGAACACAGAGAAAGCCCTAGTCCTCCACCTCATCGTGACCGGAGGCCTCACATCGTTTGAAAACTCGAGAGGTCTGCGGAGATCAATGCTTCCAAAGGAGACGATGCCTGACTCCTCTTGAAAATGGATAGGAGTCCCAGGATCACTGTGGCACGTGGAAAGGGACACTGGGTCTCCCGCCTCACGTGGAGACGCGTCCTAATTGCCATGCCAAGACTCGAGGAGAATCCCGAGGTGTCCCTCGCACCTAGGCAGGAGTCCTGACGTCGCTGAACAAAGACGTGTCTGGAAGGGCCCTCCCCGTCGTAACTCGAGAATATACCCCAGGTTCCGGCCGCAACTCGAGAAAAACCATGAGACTTCCCCATCGCCGCGAGATGAGGCCCGATTCCCCTGCCCTGCGTGCAGAGCAATTCCGTATTCCACATCAAAAATGAAAGGATCCTTGATTTCCTTGATGGCACTCCAGAGAAAACCCAAGATCACTGTCTCAAGTCTAGAGGGATCCTGAGGTCACTGGAGCAAAACGAAAGGGCTCCGTGGACCCCAAATCAACTCGAGATGAGAGCTTAGTCCCTGGCTTCGACTCAAGAGGAATACCAACTTTCCACAAGCACCTCAAGAGGAGGCTTCTCTCAGCTACAGGTATGTGAGAGGGACCCTGAGTTTGTGGCCTCAAGTGGAATGGACACCGCGATGCTCTGACTCGAAGTAAGGCCGGATATCCCTGCAGTGAATTGAATGCAGGCTCGTCTTGCATCTCCCAAGACGAGGGTTGTCTGAATCCCCTGTGGAGACCACAGAGAAAGACCTAATTCTCCTCCTCCTCGCGACCGGAGGCCTCACATCCTTTGAAAATTCGAGAGGTCCGCGGAGATCAATGCTTCCAAAGGAGACGATGCCTGACTCCTCTTGAACATGGATAGGAGTCCCAGGATCCCTGTGGCACGTGGAAAGGGACACTGGGTCTCACGCCTCACGTGGAGACGCGTCCCCATTGCCATGCCAAGACTCGAGGAGAATCCCGAAGTGTCCCTCTCACCTAGGCAGGAGTCCTGATGTCGCTGAACAAACACGTGTCTGGAAGGGCCCTCCCCGTCGTAACTTGAGAATATACCCCAGGTTCCGGCCGCAACTCGAGAAAAACCATGAGATTTCCCCCTCGTCGCGACATGAGGCCCGATTCCCCTGCACTGCGTGCAGAGCAATTCCGTGTTCCACTTCAAACGTGAAAGGAGACTTGATTTCCTTGATGGCACTCAGAGAAAACCCAAAATCACTGTCTCAGGTCTAGAGGGATCCTGAGGTCACTGGAGCAACACGAAAGGGCTCCGTGGACCCCAAGTCAACTCGAGATGAGAGCTTAGTCCCTGGCTTAGACTCAAGAGGAATATCAACTTTCCACAAGCACCTCAAGAGGAGGCTTCTCTCAGCTACAGGTATGTGAGAGGGACCCTGAGTTTCTGGCCTCAAGTGCAATGGACACCGAGATGCTCTGACTCGAAGTAAGGCCGGATATCCCTGCAGTGAATTGAATGCAGGCTCGTCTTGCATCTCCCAAGACCAAGGGATGTCTGAATCCCCTGTGGAGACCACAGAGAAAGACCGAGTCCTCCGCCTCATCGAGACCGGAGGCATCACATCATTTGAAAACTCGAGAGGTCTGCGGAGATCAATGCTTCCAAAGGAGACGATGCCTGACTCTTCTTGAAAATGGATAGGAGTCCCAGGATACCGTGGCAGGGGGAAAGGGACCCTGGGTCTCCCGCCTCACGTGGAGACGCGTCCCAATTGCCATGCCAAGACTCGAGGAGAATCCCGAGGTGTCCCTCGCACCTAGGCAGGAGTCCTCACGTCGCTGAACAAACCTGTGTCTGGAAGGGCCCTCCCCGTCGTAACTCGAGAATATACCCCAGGTTCCGGCCGCAACTCGAGAATAACCATGAGACTTCCCCCTCCCCGCGAGATGAGGCCCGATTCCCCTGCACGGCGTGCAGACCAATTCCGTGTTCCACATCAAACGTGAAAGTAGCCTTGATTTCCTTAATGGCACTCCATAGAAAACCCAAGATCACTGTCTCAAGTCTAGAGGGATCCTGAGGTCACTGTAGCAGCACGAAAGGGCTCCGTAGACCCCAAATCAACTCGAGATGAGAGCTTAGTCCCTGGCTTCGACTCAAGAGGAATACCAACTTTCCACAAGCACCTCAAGAGGAGGCTTCTCTCAGCTAATGGTATGTCAGAGGGACCCTGAGTTTGTGGCCTCAAGTGGAATGGACACCGAGATGCTCTGACTCGAAGTAAGGCCGGATATCCCTGCAGTGAATTGAATGCAGGCTCGTCTTGCATCTCCCAAGACGAAGGGATGTCTGAATCCGCTGTGGAGATCACAGAGAAAGACCAAGTCCTCCGCCTCATCGCGACCGGAGGCCTCACATCCTTTGAAAACACGAAACGTCCGCGGAGATCAATGTTTCCAAAGGAGACGATGCCTGACTCCTCTGGAAAATGGATAGGAGTCCCAGGATCCCTGTGGCACCTGGAGAGGGACACTGGGTCTCCTGCCTCACGTGGAGACGCGTCCAAATTGCCATGCCAAGACTCGAGGAGAATCCCGAGGTGTCCCTCGCACCTAGGCAGGAGTCCTGACGTTGCTGAACAAACCTGTGTCTGGAAGGGCCCTCTCCGTCGTTACTCGAGAATATACCCCAGGTTCCGGCCGCAACTCGAGAAAAACCATGAGACTTCCCCCTCCCCGCAGGATGAGGCCCGATTCCCCTGCACCTCGTGCAGACCAATTCCGTGTTCCACATCAAACGTGAAAGGAGCCTTGATTTCCTTAATGGCACTCCATAGAAAACCCAAATCACTGGCTCAAATCTAGAGGCATCCTGAGGTCACTGGAGCAACACGAAAGGGCTCCGTGGACCCCAAATCAACTCGAGATGAGAGCTAAGTATCTGGCTTCGACTCAAGAGGAATACCAACTTTCCACAAGCACCTCAAGAGGAGGCTTCTCTCAGCTACAGGTATGTGAGAGGGACCCTGAGTTTGTGGCCTCAAGTGGAATGGACACCGAGATGCTCTGACTCGAAGTAAGGCCGGATATCCCTGCAGCGAATTGAATGCAGGCTCGTCTTGCATCTCCCAAGACGAAGGGATGTCTGAATCCCCTGTGGAGACGACAGAGAAAGACCTAATCCTCTGCCTCATCGCGACCGGACGCCTCACATCCTTTGAAAATTCGAGAGGTATGCGGAGATCAATGCTTCCAAAGGAGACGATGCCTGACTCCTCTTGAAAATGGATAGGAGTCCCAGGATCCCTGTGGCACGTGGAAAGGGACCCTGGGTCTCCCGCCTCACGTTGAGACGCGTCCCAATTGCCATGCCAAGACTCGAGGAGAATCCCGAGGTGTCCCTCGCACCTAGGCAGGAGTCCTGACGTCGCTGAACAAACACGTGTCTGGAAGGGCCCTCCCCGTCGTAACTCGAGAATATACCCCAGGTTCCGGCCGCAACTCGAGAAAAACCATGAGACTTCCCCATCGCCGCGAGAAGAGGCCCGATTCCCCTGCCCTGCGTGCAGAGCAATTCCGTATTCCACATCAAAAATGAAAGGAGCCTTGATTTCCTTAATGGCACTCCAGAGAAAACCCAAGATCACTGTCTCAAGTCTAGAGGGATCCTGAGGTCACTGGAGCAACACGAAAGGGCTCCGTGGACCCCAAATCAACTCGAGATGAGAGCTTATTCCCTGGCTTCAAATCGAGAGGAATACCAACTTTCCACAAGCACCTCAAGAGGAGGCTACTCTCAGCTAATGGTATGTGAGAGGGACCCTGAGTTTGTCGCCTCAAGTGGAGTGGACACCGAGATGCTCTAACTCGAAGTAAGGCCAGATATCCCTGCAGTGATTTGAATGCAGGCTCGTCTTCCATCTCCCAAGACGAAGGGTTGTCTGAATCCCCTGTGGAGACCACAGAGAAAGACCTAGTCCTCCACCTTATCGAGACGGGAGGCATCACATCCTTTGAAAACTCGAGAGGTCTGCGGAGATCAATACTTCCGAAGGAGACGACGCCTGACGCCTCTTGAAAATGGATAGGAGTCCCAGAATCCCTGTGGCACGTGGAAAGGGACCCTGGTTCTCCCACCTCACGTGGAGAAGCGTCCTAATTGCCATGCCAAGACTCGAGGAGAATCCCGAGGCGTCCCTCGCACCTAGGCAAGAGTCCTCACGTCGATGAACAAACACGTGTCTTGAAGGGCCCTCCCCGTCGTAACTCGAGAATATACCCCAGGTTCCGGCCGCAACTCGAGAAAAACCATGAGACTTCCCCCTCGCCGCGAGATGAGGCCCGATTCCCCTGCAATGCATGCAGAGCAATTCCGTGTTCCACATCAAACGTGATAGGAGCCTTGATTTCCTTGATGGCACTCCAGAGAAAACCCAAATCACTGGCTCAAGTCTAGAGGGATCCTGAGGTCACTATAGCAACACGAAAGGGCTCCGTGGACCCCAAATCAACTCGAGATGAGAGCTTAGTCCCTGGCTTCTACTCAAGAGGAATACCAACTTTCCACAAGCACCTCAAGAGGAGGCTTCTCTCAGCTACATGTATGTGAGAGGGACCCTGAGTTTGTGGCCTCAAGTGGAATGGACACCGAGATGCTCTGACTCGAAGTAAAGCCGGATATCCCTGCAGCAAATTGAATGCAGGCTCGTCTTGCATCTCCCAAGACGAAGGGATGTCTGAATCCCCTGTGGAGACCACATAGAAAGACCTAATTTTCCGCCTCATCGCGACCGGTGGCCTCATATCCTTTGAAAATTCGAGAGGTCCGCGGAGATCAATGCTTCCAAAGGAGACGATGTCTGACTCCTCTTGAAAATGGATAGGAGTCCCAGGATCCCTGTGGCACGTGGAAAGGGACCCTGGGTCTCCCGCCTCACGTGGAGACGCGTCCCAATTGCCATGCCAAGACTCGAGGAGAATCCCAAGGTGTCCCTCGCACCTAGGCAGGAGTCCTCACGTCGCTGAACAAACCCGTGTCTGGAAGGGCCCTCCCCGTCGTAACTCGAGAATATACCCCAAGTTCCGGCCGCAACTCGAGAAAAACCATGAGACTTCCCCCTCCCCGCGAGATGAGCCCCGATTCCCCTGCACTGAGTGCAGACCAATTCCGTGTTCCACATCAAACGTGAATGGAGCCTTGATTTCCATAATGGCACTCCAGAGAAAACCCAAGATCACTGTCTCAAGTCTAGAGGGATCCTGAGGTCACTGGAGCAACACGAAAGGGCTCCGTGGACCCCAAATCACCTCGACATGAGAGCTTAGTCCCTGGATTCGACTCAAGAGGAATACCAACTTTCCACAAGCACCTCAAGAGGAGGCTTCTCTCAGCTACTGGTATGTCAGAGGGACCCTGAGTTTGTGGCCTCAAGTGCAATGGACACCGAGATGCTCTGACTCGAAGTAAGGCCGGATATCCCTGCAGTGAATTGAATGCAGGCTCGTCTTGCATCTCCCAAGACGAAGGGATGTCTGAATCCCCTGTGGAGACCACAGAGAAAGACCTAGTCCTCCGCCTCTTCGTGACCGGAGGCCTCATATCCTTTGAAAACTTGAGAGGTCTGCAGAGATCAATGCTTCCAAAGGAGACGATGCCTGACTCCTCTTGAAAATGGATAGGAGTCCCAGGATCACTGTGGCACGTGGAAAGGGACCCTGGGTCTCCCGCCTCACGTGGAGACGCGTCCCAATTGCCATGCCAAGACTTGAGGAGAATCCCGAGGTGTCCCTCGCACCTAGGCAGGAGTCCTGACATCGCTGAACAAACACGTGTCTGGAAGCGCCCTCCCCGTCGTAACTCGAGAATATACCCCAGGTTCCGGCCGCGACTCGAGAAAACCATGAGACTTCCCCCTCGCCGCGAGATGAGGCCCTATTCCCCTGCACTGCGTGCAGAGCAATTCCGTGTTCCACATCATACGTGAAAGGAGCCTTGATTTCCTTGATGGCACTCCAGAGAAAACCCAAGATCACTGTCTCAAGTCTAGAGGGATCCTGAGGTCACCGGAGCAACACGAAAGGGCTCCGTGGACCCCAAATCAACTCGAGATGAGAGATTAGTCCCTGGCTTCAACTCAAGAGGAATACGAACTTTCCACAAGCCCCTCAAGAGGAGGCTTCTCTCAGCTACAGGTATGTGAGAGGGACCCTGAGTTTGTGGCATCAAGTGGAATGGACACCGAGATGCTCTGACTCGAAATAAGGCCGGATATCCCTGCAGTGAATTGAAAGCAGGCTCATCTTGCATCTCCCAAGACGAAGGGATGTCTGAATCCGCTGTGCAGAACACAGAGAAAGAACTAGTCCTCCGCCTCAACGCGACCTGAGGCCTCACATCCTTTGAAAACTCGAGAGGTCTGCAGAGATCAATGCTTCCAAAGGAGACGATGCCTGACTCCTCTTGAAAATGGATAGGAGTCCCAGGATCACTGTGGCAAGTGGAAAGGGACCCTGGGTCTCCCGCCTCACGTGGAGACGCCTCCCAATTGCCATGCCAAGGCTCGAAGAGAATCCCGAGGTGTCCCTCGCACCTAGGCAGGGTCCTGACGTCGCTGAAAAAACACGTGTCTGGAAGGGCCCTCCCCGTCGTAACTCGAGAATATACCCAAGGTTCCGGCCGCAACTCGAGAAAAACCATGAGATTTCCCCCTCGCCGCGAGTTGAGGCCCGATTCCCCTGCAATGCGTGCAGAGCAATTCCGTGTTCCACATCAAACGTGATAGGAGCCTTGATTTCCTTGATGGCACTCCAGAGAAAACCCAAATCACTGGCTCAAGTCTAGAGGGATCCTGAGGTCACTATAGCAACACGAAAGGGCTCCGTGGACCCCAAATCAACTCGAGATGAGAGCTTAGTCCCTGGCTTCTACTCAAGAGGAATATCAACTTTCCACAAGCACCTCAAGAGGAGGCTTCTCTCAGCTACAGGTATGTGAGAGGGACCCTGAGTTTGTGGCGTCAAGTGCAATGGACACCGAGATGCTCTGACTCGAAGTAAGGCCGGATATCCCTGCAGTGAATTGAATGCAGGCTCGTCTTGCATCTCCCAAGACGAAGGGATGTCTGAATCCCCTGTGGAGACCACAGAGAAAGCCCTAGTCCTCCACCTCATCGTGACCGGAGGCCTCACATCGTTTGAAAACTCGAGAGGTCTGCGGAGATCAATGCTTCCAAAGGAGACGATGCCTGACTCCTCTTGAAAATGGATAGGAGTCCCAGGATCCCTGTGGCACGTGGAAAGGGACACTGGGTCTCCCGCCTCACGTGGAGACGTGTCCTAATTGCCATGCCAAGACTCGAGGAGAATCCCGAAGTGTCCCTCGCACCTAGGCAGGAGTCCTGACGTCGCTGAACAAACACGTGTCTGGAAGGGCCCTCCCCGTCGTAACTCGAGAATATACCCCAGGTTCCGGCCGCAACTCGAGAAAAACCATGAGACTTCCCCATCGCCGCGAGATGAGGCCCGATTCCCCTGCCCTGCGTGCAGAGCAATTCCGTATTCCACATCAAAAATGAAAGGATCCTTGATTTCCTTGATGGCACTCCAGAGAAAACCCAAGATCACTGTCTCAAGTCTAGAGGGATCCTGAGGTCACTGGAGCAAAACGAAAGGGCTCCGTGGACCCCAAATCAACTCGAGATGAGAGCTTAGTCCCTGGCTTCGACTCAAGAGGAATACCAACTTTCCACAAGCACCTCAAGAGGAGGCTTCTCTCAGCTACAGGTATGTGAGATGGACCCTGAGTTTGTGGCCTCAAGTGGAATGGACACCGCGATGCTCTGACTCGAAGTAAGGCCGGATATACCTGCAGTGAATTGAATGCAGGCTCGTCTTGCATCTCCCAAGACGAGGGTTGTCTGAATCCCCTGTGGAGACCACAGAGAAAGACCTAATTCTCCTCCTCCTCGCGACCGGAGGCCTCACATCCTTTGAAAACTCGAGAGGTCCGCGGAGATCAATGCTTCCAAAGGAGACGATGCCTGACTCCTCTTGAACATGGATAGGAGTCCCAGGATCCCTGTGGCACGTGGAAAGGGACACTTGGTCTCACGCCTCACGTGGAGACGCGTCCCCATTGCCATGCCAAGACTCGAGGAGAATCCCGAGGTGTCCCTCGCACCTAGGCAGGAGTCCTGATGTCGCTGAACAAACACGTGTCTGGAAGGGCCCTCCCCGTCGTAACTTGAGAATATACCCCAGGTTCCGGCCGCAACTCGAGAAAAACCATGAGACTTCCCCCTCGTCGCGACATGAGGCCCGATTCCCCTGCACTGCGTGCAGAGCAATTCCGTGTTCCACTTCAAACGTGAAAGGAGACTTGATTTCCTTGATGGCACTCAGAGAAAACCCAAAATCACTGTCTCAAGTCTAGAGGGATCCTGAGGTCACTGGAGCAACACGAAAAGGCTCCGTGCACCCCAAATCAACTGGAGATGAGAGCTTAGTCCCTGGCTTCGAGTCAAGAGGAATACCAACTTTCCACAAGCACCTCAAGAGGAGGCTTCTCTCAGCTACAGGTATGTGTGAGGGACCCTGAGTTGCTGGCCTCAAGTGGAATGGACACCGAGATGGTCTGACTCGAAGTAAGGCCGGATATCCCTGCAGTGAATTGAATGCAGGCTCGTCTTGCATCTCCCAAGACGAAGGGATGTCTGAATCCCCTGTGGAGACCACAGAGAAAGACCTAATTCTCCGCCTCATCTCGACCGGAGGCCTCACATCCTTTGAAAATTCGAGAGGTCCACGGAGATCAATGCTTCCAAAGGAGACAATGCCTGACTCCTCTTGAAAATGGATAGGAGTCCCAGGATCCCTGTGGCACGTGGAAAGGGACACTTGGTCTCACGCCTCACGTGGAGACGCGTCCCCATTGCCATGCGAAGACTCGAGGAGAATCCCGAGGTGTCCCTCGCACCTAGGAAGGAGTCCTGACGACGCTGAACAAACACGTGTCTGGAAGGGCCCTCCCCGTCGTAACTCGATTATATACCCCAGTTTCCGGACGCAACTCGAGAAAAACCATGAGACTTCCCCCTCGTCGCGAGATGAGGCCCGATTCCCCTGCACTGCATGCAGAGCAATTCCGTGTTCCACATCAAACGTGAACGGAGCCTTGATTTCCTTGATGGCACTCCAGAGAAAACCCAAGATCACTGTCTCAAGTCTAGAGGGATCCTGAGGTCACTGGAGCAACACGAAAGGCCTGGGTGGACCCCAAATCAACTCGAGATGAGAGCTTAGTCCTTGGCTTCGACTCAAGAGGAATACCAACTTTTCACAAGCACCTCAAGAGGAGGCTTCTCTCAGCTACAGGTATGTGAGAGGGCCCCTGAGTTTGTGGCCTCAAGTGGAATGGACACCGAGATGCTCTGACTCGAAGTAAGGCCGGATATCTCTGCAGTGAATTGAATGCACGCTGGTCTTGCATCTCCCAAGACGAAGGGATGTCTGAATCCCCTGTGGAGACCACAGAGAAAGACCTAGTCCTCCGCCTCATCAAGACCGGAGGCCTCACATCCTTTGAAAACTCGAGAGGTCTGCGGAGATCAATGCTTCCAAAGGAGACGATGCCTGACTCCTCTTGAAAATGGATAGGAGTCCCAGGATCCCTGTGGCACGTGGAAAGGGACCCTGCGGCTCCCGCCTCACGTGGAGACGCGTCCCAATTGCCATGCCAAGACTCGAGGAGAATCCCGAGGTGTCCTCGCACCTAGGCAGGAGTCCTGACGTCGCTGAACAAACACGTGTCTGGAAGGGCCCTCCCCGTCGTAACTCGAGAATATACCCCAGGTTCCGGTCGCAACTCCAGAAAAATCATGAGACTTCCCCCTCGCCGCGAGATGAGGCCCGACTCCACTGCACTGCGTGCAGAGCAATTCCGTGTTACACATCAAACGTGAAAGGAGCCTTGATTTCCTTGATGGCACTCCAGAGAAAACCCAAGATCACTGTCTCAAGTCTAGAGGGATCCTGAGGTCACTGGAGCAACACGAAAGGGCTCCGTGGACCCCAAATCAACTCGAGATGAGAGCTTAGTCCCTGGCTTCGAGTCAAGAGGAATACCAACTTTCCACAAGCACCTCAAGTGGAGGCTTCTCTCAGCTACAGGTATGTGAGAGGGACCCTGAGTTTGTGGCCTCAAGTGGAATGGACACCGCGATGCTCTGACTCGAAGTAAGGCCGGATATCCCTGCAGTGAATTGAATGCAGGCTCGTCTTGCATCTCCCAAGACGAGGGTTGTCTGAATCCCCTGTGGAGACCACAGAGAAAGACCTAATTCTCCTCCTCCTCGCGACCGGAGGCCTCACATCCTTTGAAAACTCGAGAGGTCCGCGGAGATCAATGCTTCCAAAGGAGACGATGCCTGACTCCTCTTGAACATGGATAGGAGTCCCAGGATCCCTGTGGCACGTGGAAAGGGACCCTGGGTCTCCCGCCTCACGTGGAGACACGTCCCAATTGCCATGCCAAGACTCGAGGAGAATCCCGAGGTGTCCCTCGCACCTAGGTAGGAGTCCTGACGTCGCTGAACAAACACGTGTCTGGAACGGCCCTCCCCGTCGTAAATCGAGAATATACCCCAGGTTCCGGCCGCAACTCGAGAAAAACCATGAGACTTACCCCTAGCCGCGAGATGAGGCCCGATTCCCCTGCACTGCATGCAGAGCAATTCTGTGTTCCACATCAAACGTGAAAGGAGCCTTGATTTCCTTGATGGCACTCCAGAGAAAACCCAAAATCACTGTCTCAAGTCTAGAGGGATCCTGAGGTCACTGGAGCAAGACGAAAGGGCTCCGTGGACCCCAAATCAACTCGAGATGAGAGCTTAGTCCCTGGCTTTGACTCAAGAGGAATACCAACTTTCCACAAGCACCTCAAGAGGAGGCTTCTCCCAGCTACATAGATGTGAGAGGTACCCTGAGTTTGTGGCCTCAAGTGGAATGGACACAGAGATGCTCTGACTCGAAGTAAGGCCGGATATCCCTGCAGTGAATTGAATGCAGGCTCGTCTTGCATCTCCCAAGACGAAGGGATGTCTGAATCCCCTGTGGAGACCACAGAGAAAGACCTAGTTCTCCGCCGTATCGCGACCGGAGGCCTCACATCCTTTGAAAACTCGAGACGTCCGCGCAGATCAATGCTTCCAAAGGAGACGATGCCTGACTCCTCTTGAAAATGGTTAGAAGTCCCAGGATCCCTGTCCACATGGACGGGGACCCTGGGTCTCCCGCTTCACGTGGAGACGCGTCCCAATTGCCATGCCAAGACTCGAGGAGAATCCCGAGGTGTCCCTCGCACCTAGGCAGGAGTCCTGACGTCGCTGAACAAACACGTGTCCGGAAGGGCCCTCCCCGTCGTAACTCGAGAATATACCCCAGGTCCCGGCCGCAACTCGAGAAAAACCATGAGACTTCCCCCTCGCCGCGAGATGAGGCCCGATTCCCCTGCACAGCGTGCAGAGCAATTCCGTGTTCCACATCAAAAGTGAAAGGAGCCTTGATTTCCTTGATGGCACTCCAGAGAAAACCCAAAGTCACTGTCTCAAGTCTAGAGGGATCCTGAGGTCACTGGAGCAACACGAAAGGGCTCTGTGGACCCCAAATCAACCCGAGATGAGAGCTTAGTCCCTGGCTTCGACTCAAGTGGAATACCAACTTTCCACAAGCACCTCAAGAGGAGGCTTCTCTCAGCTACAGGTATGTGAGAGGGACCCTGAGTTTGTGGCCTCAAGTGGAATGGACACCGAGATGCTCTGACTCGATGTAAGGCCGGATATCCCTGCAGTGAATTGAATGCAGGCTCGTCTTGCATCTCCCAAGACGAAGGGATGTCTGAATCCCCTGTGGAGACCACAGAGAAAGACCTAGTACTCCGCCTCATCGCGACCTGAGGCCTCACATCCTTTGAAACCTCGAGAGGTGTGCGGAGATCAATGCTTCCAAAGGAGACGATGCCTGACTCCTCTTGAAAATGGATAGGAGTCCCAGGATCCCTGTGGCACGTGGAAAGGGACTCTGGGTCTCCCGCTTCACGTGGAGACGCGTCCCAATTGCCATGCCAAGACTCGTGGAGAATCCCGAGGTGTCCCTCGCACCTAGGCAGGAGTCCTGACGTCGCTGAACAAACACGTGTCCGGAAGGGCCCTCCCTGTCGTAACTCGAGATATACCCCAGGTTCCGGCCGCAACTCAAGAAAAACGATGAGACTTCCCCCTCGCCGCGAGATGAGGCCCGATTCCCCTGCACTGCGTGCAGACCAATTCCGTGTTCCACATCAAACGTGAAAGGAGCCTTGATTTCCTTGATGGCACTCCAGAGAAAACCCAAGACCACTGTCTCAAGTCTGGAGGGATCCTGAGGTCACTGGAGCAACACCAAAGGGCTCCGTGGACCCGAAATTAACTCGAGATGAGAGCTTAGTCCCTGGTTTCGACTCAAGAGGAATACCAACTTTCCACAAGCACCTCAAGAGGAGGCTTCTCTCAGCTACAGGTATGTGAGAGGGACCCTGAGTTTGTGGCCTCAAGTGGAATGGACTCCGAGATGCTCTGATTCGAAGTAAGGCCGGATATCCCTGCAGTGAATTGAATGCAGGCTCGTCTTGCATCTTCCAAGACGAAGGGATGTCTGAATCCCCTGTGGAGACCACAGAGATAGACCTAGTTCTCCGCCTCATCGTGACCGGAGGCCTCACATCCTTAGAAAACTCGAGAGGTCCGCGGGGATCAATACTTCAAAATGAGACGATTCCTGACTCCTCTTGAAAATGGATCGGAGTCCCAGGATCCCTGTGGCACGTGGAAAGTGACCCTGGGTCTCCCGCCTCACGTGGAGACGCATCCCAATTGCCATGCCAAGACTCGAGGAGAATCCCGAGTTGTCCCTCGCACCTAGGCAGGAGTCCTGACGTCGCTGAACAAACACGTGTCTGGAAGGGCCCTCCCCTTCGTAACTCGAGAATATACCCCAGGTTCCGGCCGCATCTCGTGAAAAACCATGAGATTTCCCCCTCGCCGCGAGTTGAGGCCCGATTCCCCTGCACTGCATGCAGAGCAATTCCGTGTTCCACATCAAACGTGAAAGGAGCCTTGATTTCCTTGATGGCACTCCAGAGAAAATCCAAGATCACTGTCTCAAGCCTAGAGGGATCCTGAGGTCACTGGACCAACAGGAAAGGGCTCCGTGGACCCCAAATCAAATCGAGATGAGAGCTTAGTCCCTGGCTTCGACTCAAGAGGAATACCAACTTTCCACAAGCACCTCAAGAGGAGGCTTCTCTCAGATATAGGTGTATTTGAGGGACCCTGAGTTTGTGGCCTCAAGTGGAATCGACACCGAGATGCTCTGACTCGAAGTAAGGCCGGATATCCCTGCAGTGAATTGAATGCAGGCTCGTCTTGCATCTCTCAAGACGAAGGGTTGTCTGAATCCCCTGTGGAAACCACAGAGAAAGACCTATTCCTCCAGCTCTACGCAACCGGAGACCTCATATACTTTAAAAACTCGAGAGGTCTGCGGAGATCAATACTTCCGAAGTAGACGATGCCTGACTCCTCTTGAAAATGGATAGGAGTCCCAGGATACCTGTGGCACGTGGAAAGGGACCGTGGATCTCCCGCCTCACGTGGAGACGCGTCCCAATTGCCATGCCAAGACTCGAGGAGAATCCCGAGGTTTCCCTCGCACCTAGGCAGGAGTCCTGACGTCGGTGAACAAACACGTGTCTGGAAGGGCCCTCCCCGTCGTAACTCGAGAATATACCCCAGCTTCCGGCCGAAACTCGAGAAAAACCATGAGACTTCCCCCTCGCCACGAGATGAGGCCCGATTCCCCTATACTGCGTGCAGAGCAATTCCGTGTTCCACATCAAAAGTGAAAGGAGCCTAGATTTCCTAGATGGCACTAGAGAAAACCCAAGGTCACTGTCTCAAGTCTAGAGGGATCCTGAGGTCACTGGAGCAACACCAAAGGGCTCCGTGGACCCCAAATCAACTCGTGATGAGAGATAAATCCCTGGCTTCGACTCAAGAGGAATACCAACTTTCCACAAGCACCACAAGAGGAGGCTTCTCTCAGCTACAGGTATGTGAGAGGGCCCCTGAGTTTGTGGCCTCAAGTGGAATGGACACCGAGATGCTCTGACTCGAAGTAAGGCCGGATATCCCTGCAGTGAATTGAATGCAGGCTCGTCTTGCATCTCCCAAGACGAAGGGATGTCTGAATCCCCTGTGGAGACCACAGAGAAAGACCTAGTCCTCCGCCTCATCGCGACCGGAGGCCTCACATCCTTTGAAAACTCTAGAGGTCTGCGGAGATCAATGCTTCCAAAGGAGACGATGCCTGACTCCTCTTGAAAATGGATAGGAGTCCCAGGATCCCTGTGGCACGTGGAAAGGGACCCTGGGTCTCCCGCCTCACGTGGAGACGCGTCCCAATTGCCATGCCAAGACTCGAGGAGAATCCCGAGGTGTCCCTCGCACCTAGGCAGGAGTCCTGACGTCGCTGAACAAACACGTGTCTGAAAGGGCCCTCCCCGTCGTAACTCGAGAATATACCCCAGGTTTCGGCCGCAATCGAATAAAACCATGAGATTTCCCCCTCGCCGCGAGATGAGGCCCGATTCCCCTGCCCTGCGTGCAGAGCAATACCGTGTTCGACATCAAAATTGACAGGAGCCTTGATTTCCTTGATGGCACTCCAGAGAAAACCCAAGATTACTGTCTCAAGTCTAGAGGGATCCTGAGGTCACTGGAGCAACACGAAAGGGCTCCGTGGACCCCAAATCAACTCGAGATGAGAGCTTAGTCCCTGGCTTCGACTAAAGAGGAATACCAACTTTCCACAAGCACCTCAAGAGGAGGCTTCTCTCAGCTACATGTATGTGAGAGGGACCCTTAGTTTGTGGTCTCAAGTGGAATGGACACCGAGATGCTCTGACTCGAAGTAAGGCCGGATATCCCTGCAGTGAATTGAATGCAGGCTCGTCTTGCATCTCCCAAGATGAAGGGATGTCTGAATCCCCTGTGGAGACCACAGAGAAAGACTTAGTCCTCCGCCTCATCGCGACCAGAGGCCTCACATCCTTTGAAAACTCGAGAGGTCTGCAGAGATCAATGCTTCCAAAGGAGCCGATGCCCGACTCCTCTTGAAAATGGATAGGAGTCCCAGGATCCCTGTGGCTCGTGGAAAGGGACCCTGGGTCTCCCGCCTCACGTGGAGACGCCTCCCAATTGCCATGCCAAGACTCGAGGAGAATCCCGAGGTGTCCCTCGCACCTAGGCAGGAGTCCTGACGTCGCTGAACAAACACGTGTCTGGAAGGGCCCTCCCCGTCGTAACTCGAGAATATACCCCAGGTTGCGGCCGCAACTCGAGAAAAACCATGAGACTTCCCCCTCGCCGCGACATGAAGCCCGATTCCCCTGGACTGCGTGCAGAGCAATTCCATGTTCCACATCAAACGTGAAAGGAGCCTTGATTTCCTTGATGGCACTCCAGAGAAAACCCAAGATCACTGTCTCAAGTCTAGAGGGATCCTAAGGTCACTGGAGCAACACGAAAGGGCTCCATGGACCCCAAATCAACTCGAGATGAGAGCTTAGTCCCTGGCTTCGACTCAAGAGGAATATCAACTTTCCACAATCACCTCAAGAGGAGGCTTCTCTCAGCTACAGGTATGTGAGAGGGCCCCTGAGTTTGTGGCCTCAAGTGGAATGGACACCGAGATGCTCTGACTCGAAGTAAGGCCGGATATCCCTGCAGTGAATTGAATGCAGGCTCGTCTTGCATCTCCCAAGACGAAGGGAGGTCTGAATCCCCTGAGGAGATGACAGAGAAAGACCGAGTTCTCCGCCTCATCGCGACCGGAGGCCTCACATCCATTGAAAACTCGAGAGTTTCGCAGAGATCAATGTTTCCAAAGGAGACGATGCCTGACTCCTCTTGAAAATGGATAGGAGTCGCAGGATCCCTGTGGCACGTGGAAAGGGACCCTGTGTCTCCCGCCTCATGTGGAGATGCCTTCCATTTGCCATGCCAAGACTCGAGGAGAATCCCGAGGTGTCCCTCACACCTAGGCAGGAGTCCTGACGTCGCTGAACAAACACGTGTCTGGAAGGGCCCTCCCCGTCGTAACTCGAGAATATACCCCAGGTTCCGGCCGCAACTCGAGAAAAACCATGAGACTTCCCCCTCGCCGCGACATGAAGCCCGATTCCCCTATACTGCCTGCAGAGCAATTCCGTGTTCCACATCAAACGTGAAAGGAGACTTGATTTCCTTGATGGCACTCCAGAGAAAACCCAAGATCACTGTCTCAAGTCTAGAGGGATCCTGAGGTCACTGGAGCAACACAAAAGGGCTCCGTGGACCCCAAATCAACTCGAGATGAGAGCTTAGTCCCTGGCTTTGAATCAAGAAGAATGCCAACTTTCCACAAGCACCTCAAGAGGAGGCTTCTCTCAGCTACAGGTATGTGAGAGGGACCCTGAGTTTGTGGCCTCAAGTGGAATGGACACCGAGATGCTCTGACTCGAAGTAAGGCCGGATATCCCTGCAGTGAATTGAATGCAGGCTCGTCTTGCATCTCCCAAGACGAAGGGTTGTCTGAATCCCCTGTGGAGACCACAGAGAAAGACCTCGTTCTCCGCCTCATCGAGTCCAGAGGCCTCACATCCTTTGAAAACTCGAGAGGTCCGCGAAGATCAACACTTCTGAAGGAGACGATGCCTGACTCCTCTTGAAAATGGATAGGAGTCCCAGGATACCTGTGGCACGGTGAAAGGGACCCTGGGTCTCCCGCCTCACGTGGAGACGCGTCCCAATTGCCATGCCAAGACTCGAGGAGAATCCCGAGGTGTCGCTCGCACCTAGGCAGGAATCCTGACGTCGCTGAACAAACACGTGTCTGGAAGGGCCCTCCCCGTCGTAACTCGAGAATATACCCCAGGTTCCGGCCGCAACTCGAGAAAAACCATGAGACTTCCCCATCGCCGCGAGATGAGGCCCGATTCCCCTGCCCTGCGTGCAGAGCAATTCCGTGTTCAACATCAAACGTGAAAGGAGCCTTGATTTCCTTGATGGCACTCCAGAGAAAACCCAAGATCACTGGCTCAAGTCTAGAGGGATCCTGAGGTCACTGGAGCAACACGAAAGGGCTCCGAGGAGCCCAAATCAACTCGAGATGAGAGCTTAGTCCCTGGCTGGGACTCAAGAGGAATACCGACTTTCCACAAGCACCTCAAGAGGAGGCTTCTCTCAGCTAAGGTATGTGAGAGGGACTCTGAGTTTGTGGCCTCAAGTGGAATGGACACCGAGATGCTCTGACTCGAAGTAAGCCCGGATATCCCAGTAGTGAATTGAATGCAGGCTCGTCTTGCATCTCCCAAGACGAAGGGATGTCTGAATCCGCTGTGGAGATGACAGAGAAAGAACTAGTCCTCAGCCTCATCGCGTCCGGAGGCCTCACATCCTTTGAAAACTCGAGAGGTCTGCACAGATCAATGCTTCCAAAGGAGACGATGCCTGACTCCTCCTGAAAATGGATAGGATTCCCAGGATCCCTGTGGCACGTGGAAAGGGACCCTGGGTCTCCCGCCTCACGTGCAGACGCGTCCCAATTGCCATGCCAAGACTCGAGGAGAATCCCGAGGTATTCCTCGCACCTAGGCAGGACTCCCGACGTCGCTGAACAAACACGTGTCTCGAAGGGCCCTCCCCGTGGTAACTCGAGAATATACCCCAGGTTCCGGCCGCATCTCGAATAAATCCATGAGACTTCCCCCTCGCAGAGAGATGAGGCCCGATTCCCCTACACTGCGTGCAGAGCAATTTCGTGTTCCACATCAAACGAGAAAGGAGCCTTGATTTCCTTGATGGCACTCTAGACAAAACCCAAGATCACTGTCTCAAGTCTGGAGGGATCCTGAGGTCACTGGAGCAACACCAAAGCGCTCTGTGGACCCCAAATCAACTCGAGATGAGAGCTTAGTCCCTGGCTTCGACTCAAGAGGAATACCAAATTTCCACAAGCACCTCAAGAGGAGGCTTCTCTCAGCTACAGGTATGTGAGAGGGACCCAGAGTTTGTGGCCTCAAGTGGAATGGACACCGAGATGCTCGGACTCGAAGTAAGCCCGGATATTCCTGCAGTGAATTGAATGCAGGCTCTTCTTGCATCTCCCAAGACGAAGGGATGTCTGAATCCCCTGTGGAGACGACAGAGAAAGACCAAGTCCTCCGCCTCATCGCGACCGGAGGAATCACATCCTTTGAAAACTCGAGAGGTCTGCAGAGATCAATGCTTCCAAAGGAGACGATGCCTGACTCCTCTTGAAAATGGATAGGAGTCTCAGGATCACTGTGGCACGTGGAAAGGGACACTGGGTCTCCCGCCTCACGTGGAGACGTGTCCCAATTGCCATGCCAAGACTCGAGGAGAATCGCGAGGTGTCCCTCGCACCTAGGCAGGAGTCCTGACGTCGCTGAACAGACACGTGTCTGGAAGGGCCCTCCCCGTCGTAACTCGAGAATATACCCCAGGTTCCGGCCGCAACTCGAGAAAAAACATGAGACTTCCACCTCGCCGCGAGATGAGGCCAGATTCCAATGCACTGCGTGCAGAGCAATTCCGTGTTCCACATCAAACGTGAAAGGAGCCTTGATTTCCTTGAGGGCACTCCAGAGAAAACCCAAGATCACTGTCTCAAGTCTAGAGGGATCCTGAGGTCACTGGAGGAACACGAAATTTCTCCGTGGACCCCAAATCAACTCGAGATGAGAGCTTAGTCCCTGGCTTCGACTCAAGAGGAATACCAACTTTCCACAAGCACCTCAAGAGGAGGGTTCTCTCAGCTACAGGTATGTGAGAGGGACCCTGAGTTTGTGGCCTCAAGTGGAATGGACAGCGAGATGCTCTGACTCGAAGTAAGGCCGGATATCCCTGCAGTGAATTGAATGCAGGCTCGTCTTGCATCTCGCAAGACGAAGGGATGTCTGAATCCCCTGTGGAGACCACAGAGAAAGACCTAATTTTCCGCCTCATCATGACCGGAGGCCTCACATCCTTTGAAAATTCAAGAGGTCCGGGGAGATCAATGCTTCCAAAGGAGACTATGCCTGACTCCTCTTGAAAATGGATAGGAGTCCCAGGATCCCTGTGGCACGTGGAAAGGGACCCTGGGTCTCCCGCCTCACGTGGAGACGCGTCCCCATTGCCATGCCAAGACTCGAGGAGAATCCCGAGGTGTCCCTCGCACCTAGGCAGGAGTCCTGACGTCGCTGAACAAACACGTGTCTGGAAGGGCCCTCCCCATCGTAACTCGAGAATATACCCCAGGTTCCAGCCGCAACTCGAGAAAAACCATGAGACTTCCCCCTCGCCGCTGGATGAGGCCCGATTCCCCTGCACTGCGTGCAGAGCAATTCCGTGTTCCACATCAAACGTGAAAGGAGACTTGATTTCCTTGATGGCACTCCAGAGAAAACCCAAGATCACTGTCTCAAGTCTAGAGGGATCCTGAGGTCACTGGAGCAACACGAAAGTGCTCCGTGGACCCCAAATCAACTCGAGATGAGAGCTTAGTCCCTGGCTTCGATTCAAGAGGAATACCAAATTTCCACAAGCACCTCAGGAGGAGGCTTCTCTCAGCTACAGGTATGTGAGAGGGACCCTGAGTTTGTGGCCTCAAGTGGAATGAACACGGAGATGCTCTGACTCGAAGTAAGGCCGGATATCCCTGAAGTGAATTGAATGCAGGCTCGTCTTGCATCTCCCAAGACGAAGGGATGTCTGAATCCCCTGTGGAGACCACAGAGAAAGACCGAGTTCTCCGCCTCATCGCGACCGGAGGCCTCACATCCTTTGAAAACTCGAGAGGTCCGCGGAGATCAATGCTTCCAAAGGAGACGATGCCTGACTCCTGTTGAAAATGGATAGGAGTCCCAGGATCCCTGTGGCACGTCGAAAGGGACCCTGGGTCTCCCGCCTCACGTGGAGACGCGTCCCCATTGCCATGCCAAGACTCGAGGAGAATCCCGAGGTGTCCCTCGCACCTAGGCAGGAGTCCTGACGTCGCTGAACAAACACGTGTCTGGAAGGGCCCTCCCCGTCGTAACTCGAGAATATACCCCAGGTTCCGGCCGCAACTCGAGAAAAACCATGAGACTTCCCCCTTGCCACGAGGTGAGGCCCGATTCCCCTGCACTGCATGCAGAGCAATTCCGTGTTCCACATCAAACATGAAAGGAGCCTTGATTTCCTTGATGGCACTCCAGAGAAAACCCAAGATCACTGTCTAGAGTCTAGAGGGATCCTGAGGTCACTGGAGCAACACGAAAGGGCTCCGTGGACCTCAAATCAACTCGAGATGAGAGCTTAGTACCTGGCTTCGACTCAAGGGGAATACCAACTTTCCACAAGCACCTCAAGAGGAGGCTTCTCTCAGCTACAGGTATGTGAGATGGACCCTGAGTTTGTGGCCTCAAGTGGAATGCACACGGAGATGCTCTGACTCGAAGTAAGGCCGGATATCCCTGCAGTGAATTGAATGCAGGCTTGTCTTGCATCTCCCAAGACGAAGGGATGTCTGAATCCCCTGTGGAGACCACAGAGAAAGTCCTAGTCCTCCACCTCAACATGACCGGAGGCCTCACATCCTTTGAAAACTCGAGAGGTCCGCAGAGATCAATGCTTCCAAAGGAGACGATGCCTGACTCCTCTTGAAAATGGATAGGAGTCTTAGGATCACTGTGGCACGTGGAAAGGGACCCTGGGTCTCCCGCCTCACGTGGAGACGCGTCCCCATTGCCATGCCAAGACTCGAGGAGAATCCCGAGGTGTCCCTCGCACCTAGGCAGGAGTCCTGACGTCGCTGAACAAACATGTGTCTGGAAGGGCCCTCCCCGTCGTAACTCGAGAATATACCCCAGGTTCCGGCCGCAACTCGAGAAAAACCATGAGACGACCCCTCGCCGCTGGATGAGGCCCGATTCCCCTGCACTGCGTGCAGAGCAATTCCATGTTCCACATCAAACGTGAAAGGGGCCTTGATTTCGTTGATGGCACTCCAGAGAAAACCCAAGATCACTGTCTCAAGTCTAGAGGGATCCTGAGGTCACTGGAGCAACACGAAAGGGCTCCGTGGACCCCAAATCAACTCGAGATGAGAGCTTAGTCCCTGGCTTCGACTCAAGGGGAATACCAAATTTCCACAAGCACCTCAAGAGGAGGCTTCTCTCAGCTACAGGTATGTGACAGGGACCCTGAGTTTGTGGCCTCAAGTGGAATGGACACGGAGATGCTCTGACTCCAAGTAAGGCCGGATATCCCTGCAGTGAATTGAATGCAGGCTCGTCTTACATCTCCCAAGACGAAGGGATGTCTGAATCCCCTGTGGAGACCACAGAGAAAGACCGAGTTCTCCGCCTCATCGCGACCGGAGTCCTCACATCCTTTGAAAACTAGAGAGGTCCGCGGAGATCAATGCTTCCAAAGGAGACGATGCCTGACTCCTCTTGAAAATGGATAGGAGTCCCAGGATCCCTGTGGCACGTGGAAAGGGACCCTGGGTCTCCCGCCTCACGTGGAGACGCGTCCCAATTGCCATGCCAAGACTCGAGGAGAATCCCGAGGTGTCCCTCGCACCTAGGCAGGAGTCCTGACGTCGCTGAACAAACACGTGTCTGGAAGGGCCCTCCCCGTCGTAACTCGAGAATATACCCGAGGTTCCGGCCGCAACTCGAGAAAAACCATGAGACTTCCCCATCCCCGCGAGATGAGGCCCGATTCCCCTGCACTGCGTGCAGACCAATTCCGTGTTCCACATCAAACGTGAAAGGAGCCTTGATTTCCTTAATGGCACTCCAGAGAAAACCCAAGATCACTGTTTCAAGTCTAGAGGGATCCTGAGGTCACTGTAGCAACACGAAAGGGTTCCGTGGACCCCAAATCACCTCGAGATGAGAGCTTAGTCCCTGGCTTCGACTCAAGAGGAATACCAACTTTCCACAAGCACCTCAAGAGGAGGCTACTTTCAACT
This sequence comes from Dama dama, assembly GCF_033118175.1. Classification (NCBI taxonomy): domain Eukaryota; kingdom Metazoa; phylum Chordata; class Mammalia; order Artiodactyla; family Cervidae; genus Dama; species Dama dama. The sequence goes on along the minus strand of NC_083697.1, from coordinate 2,812,514 downwards.
AATGGTATGTGAGAGGGACCCTGAGTTTGTCGCCTCAAGTGGAATGGACACCGAGATGCTCTGACTCGAAGTAAGGCCAGATATCCCTGCAGTGATTTGAATGCAGGCTCGTCTTGCATGTCCCAAGACGAAGGGTTGTCTGAATCCCCTGTGGAGACCACAGAGAAAGACCTAGTCCTCCACCTCAACGAGACGGGAGGCATCACATCCTTTGAAAACTCGAGAGGTCTGCGGAGATCAATACTTCCGAAGGAGACGATGCTTGACGCCTCTTGAAAATGGATAGGAGTCCCAGGATCACTGTGGCACGTGGAAAGGGACCCTGGGTCTCCCGCCTCACGTGGAGAAGCGTCCCAATTGCCATGCCAAGACTCGAGGAAAATCGCGAGTTGTCCCTCGCACCTAGGCAGGAGTCTTCACGTCGCTGAACAAACACGTGTCTGGAAGGGCCCTCCCCGTCGTAACTCGAGAATATACCCCAGGTTCCGGCCGAAACTCGAGAAAAACCATGAGACTTCCCCCTTGCCACGAGGTGAGGCCCGATTCCCCTGCACTGCGTGCAGAGCAATTCCGTGTTCCACATCAAACGTGAAAGGAGACTTGATTTCCTTGATGGCACTCAAGAGAAAACCCAAGATCACTGTCTCAAGTCTAGAGGGATCCTGAGGTCACTGGAGCAACACGAAAGTGCTCCGTGGACCCCAAATCAACTCGAGATGAGAGCTTAGTCCCTGGCTTCGATTCAAGAGGAATACCAAATTTCCACAAGCACCTCAGGAGGAGGCTTCTCTCAGCTACAGGTATGTGAGAGGGACCCTGAGTTTGTGGCCTCAAGTGGAATGGACACGGAGATGCTCTGACTCGAAGTAAGGCCGGATATCCCTGAAGTGAATTGAATGCAGGCTCGTCTTGCATCTCCCAAGACGAAGGGATGTCTGAATCCCCTGTGGAGACCACAGAGAAAGATCTAGTCCTCAGCCTCATCGCGACCGGAGGCCTCACATCCTTTGAAAACTCGAGAGGTCCGCGGAGATCAATGCTTCCAAAGGAGACGATGCCTGACTCCTGTTGAAAATGGATAGGAGTCCCAGGATCCCTGTGGCACGTCGAAAGGGACCCTGGGTCTCCCGCCTCACGTGGAGACGCGTCCCCATTGCCATGCCAAGACTCGAGGAGAATCCCGAGGTGTCCCTCGCACCTAGGCAGGAGTCCTGACGTCGCTGAACAAACACGTGTCTGGAAGGGCCCTCCCCGTCGTAACTCGAGAATATACCCCAGGTCCCGGCCGCCACTCGAGAAAAACCATGAGACTTCCCCCTTGCCACGAGGTGAGGCCCGATTCCCCTGCACTGCATGCAGAGCAATTCCGTGTTCCACATCAAACATGAAAGGAGCCTTGATTTCCTTGATGGCACTCCAGAGAAAACCCAAGATCACTGTCTAGAGTCTAGAGGGATCCTGAGGTCACTGGAGCAACACAAAAGGGCTCCGTGAACCTCAAATCAACTCGAGATGAGAGCTTAGTCCCTGGCTTCGACTCAAGGGGAATACCAACTTTCCACAAGCACCTCAAGAGGAGGCTTCTCTCAGCTACAGGTATGTGAGAGAGACCCTGAGTTTGTGGCCTCAAGTGGAATGCACACGGAGATGCTCTGACTCGAAGTAAGGCCGGATATCCCTGCAGTGAATTGAATGCAGGCTTGTCTTGCATCTCCCAAGACGAAGGGATGTCTGAATCCCCTGTGGAGACCACAGAGAAAGTCCTAGTCCTCCACCTCAACATGACCGGAGGCCTCACATCCTTTGAAAACTCGAGAGGTCCGCAGAGATCAATGCTTCCAAAGGAGACGATGCCTGACTCCTCTTGAAAATGGATAGGAGTCTTAGGATCACTGTGGCACGTGGAAAGGGACCCTGGGTCTCCCGCCTCACGTGGAGACGCGTCCCCATTGCCATGCCAAGACTCGAGGAGAATCCCGAGGTGTCCCTCGCACCTAGGCAGGAGTCCTGACGTCGCTGAACAAACATGTGTCTGGAAGGGCCCTCCCCGTCGTAACTCGAGAATATACCCCAGGTTCCGGCCGCAACTCGAGAAAAACCATGAGACGTCCCCCTCGCCGCTGGATGAGGCCCGATTCCCCTGCACTGCGTGCAGAGCAATTCCATGTTCCACATCAAACGTGAAAGGAGCCTTGATTTCGTTGATGGCACTCCAGAGAAAACCCAAGATCACTGTCTCAAGTCTAGAGGGATCCTGAGGTCACTGGAGCAACACGAAAGGGCTCCGTGGACCCCAAATCAACTCGAGATGAGAGCTTAGTCCCTGGCTTCGACTCAAGGGGAATACCAAATTTCCACAAGCACCTCAAGAGGAGGCTTCTCTCAGCTACAGGTATGTGACAGGGACCCTGAGTTTGTGGCCTCAAGTGGAATGGACACGGAGATGCTCTGACTCCAAGTAAGGCCGGATATCCCTGCAGTGAATTGAATGCAGGCTCGTCTTACATCTCCCAAGACGAAGGGATGTCTGAATCCCCTGTGGAGACCACAGAGAAAGACCGAGTTCTCCGCCTCATCGCGACCGGAGTCCTCACATCCTTTGAAAACTAGAGAGGTCCGCGGAGATCAATGCTTCCAAAGGAGACGATGCCTGACTCCTCTTGAAAATGGATAGGAGTCCCAGGATCCCTGTGGCACGTGGAAAGGGACCCTGGGTCTCCCGCCTCACGTGGAGAAGCGTCCCAATTGCCATGCCAAGACTCGAGGAGAATCCCGAGGTGTCCCTCGCACCTAGGCAGGAGTCCTGACGTCGCTGAACAAACACGTGTCTGGAAGGGCCCTCCCCGTCGTAACTCGAGAATATACCCGAGGTTCCGGCCGCAACTCGAGAAAAACCATGAGACTTCCCCATCCCCGCGAGATGAGGCCCGATTCCCCTGCACTGCGTGCAGACCAATTCCGTGTTCCACATCAAACGTGAAAGGAGCCTTGATTTCCTTAATGGCACTCCAGAGAAAACCCAAGATCACTGTTTCAAGTCTAGAGGGATCCTGAGGTCACTGTAGCAACACGAAAGGGTTCCGTGGACCCCAAATCACCTCGAGATGAGAGCTTAGTCCCTGGCTTCGACTCAAGAGGAATACCAACTTTCCACAAGCACCTCAAGAGGAGGCTACTTTCAACTAATGGTATGTGAGAGGGACCCTGAGTTTGTCGCCTCAAGTGGAATGGACACCGAGATGCTCTGACTCGAAGTAAGGCCAGATATCCCTGCAGTGATTTGAATGCAGGCTCGTCTTGCATGTCCCAAGACGAAGGGTTGTCTGAATCCCCTGTGGAGACCACAGAGAAAGACCTAGTCCTCCACCTCAACGAGACGGGAGGCATCACATCCTTTGAAAACTCGAGAGGTCTGCGGAGATCAATACTTCCGAAGGAGACGATGCTTGACGCCTCTTGAAAATGGATAGGAGTACCAGGATCACTGTGGCACGTGGAAAGGGACCCTGGGTCTCCCGCCTCACGTGGAGAAGCGTCCCAATTGCCATGCCAAGACTCGAGGAAAATCGCGAGTTGTCCCTCGCACCTAGGCAGGAGTCTTCACGTCGCTGAACAAACACGTGTCTGGAAGGGCCCTCCCCGTCGTAACTCGAGAATATACCCCAGGTTCCGGCCGAAACTCGAGAAAAACCATGAGACTTCCCCCTTGCCACGAGGTGAGGCCGGATTCCCCTGCACTGCATGCAGAGCCATTCCGTGTTCCACATCAAACATGAAAGGAGCCTTGATTTCCTTGATGGCACTCCAGAGAAAACCCAAGATCACTGTCTAGAGTCTAGAGGGATCCTGAGGTCACTGGAGCTACACGAAAGGGCTCCGTGGACCTCAAATCAACTCGAGATGAGAGCTTAGTCCCTGGCTTCGACTCAAGGGGAATACCAACTTTCCACAAGCACCTCAAGAGGAGGCTTCTCACAGCTACAGGTATGTGAGAGAGACCCTGAGTTTGTGGCCTCAAGTGGAATGGACACGGAGATGCTCTGACACGAAGTAAGGCCGGATATCCCTGCAGTGAATTGAATGCAGGCTTGTCTTGCATCTCGCAAGACTAAGGGATGTCTGAATACCCTGTGGAGACCACAGAGAAAGACCTAATTTTCCGCCTCATCGCGACCAGAGGCCACACATCCTTTGAAAATTCGAGAAGTCCGCGGAGATCAATGCTTCCAAAGGAGACGATGCCTGACTCCTCTTGAAAATGGATCGGAGTCCCAGCATCCCTGTGGCACGTGGAAAGGGACCCTGGGTCTCCCGCCTCACGTGGAGAAGCTTCCCAATTGCCATGCCAAGACTCGAGGAGAATCCCGAGGTGTCCCTCGCACCTAGGCAGGAGTCCTCACGTCGCTGAACAAACACGTGTCTGGAAGGGCCCTCCCTGTCGTAACTCGAGAATATACCCCAGGTTCCGGCCGCAACTCGAGAAAAACCATGAGACTTCCCCATCCCCGCGAGATGAGGCCCGATTCCCCTGCACTGCGTGCAGACCAATTCCGTGTTCCACATCAAACGTGAAAGGAGCCTTGATTTCCTTAATGGCACTCCAGAGAAAACCCAAGATCACTGTTTCAAGTCTAGAGGGATCCTGAGGTCACTGTAGCAACACGAAAGGGCTCCGTGGACCCCAAATCAACTGGAGATGAGAGCTTAGTCCCTGGCTTCGACTCAAGAGGAATACCAACTTTCCACAAGCACCTCAAGAGGAGGCTACTCTCAACTAATGGTATGTGAGAGGGACCCTGAGTTTGTCGCCTCAAGTGGAATGGACACCGAGATGCTCTGACTCGAAGTAAGGCCAGATATCCCTGCAGTGATTTGAATGCAGGCTCGTCTTGCATCTCACAAGACGAAGGGTTGTCTGAATCCCCTGTGGAGACAACAGAGAAAGACCTAGTCCTCCACCTCAACGAGACGGGAGGCATCACATCCTTTGAAAACTCGAGAGGTCTGCGGAGATCAATACTTCCGAAGGACACGATGCCTGACGCCTCTTGAAAATGGATAGGAGTCCCAGGATCACTGTGGCACGTGGAAAGGGACCCTGGGGCTCCCGCCTCAACTGGAGACATATCCCATTTGCCATGCCAAGACTCGAGGAGAATCCCGAGGTGTCCCTCGCACCTAGGCAGGAGTCCTGACTTCACTGAACAAACACTTGTCTGGAAGGGCCCTCCCCGTCGTAACTCGAGAATATACCCCAGGTTCCGGCCGCAACTCGAGAAAAACCATGAGATTTCCCCCTCGCAGCGAGTTGAGGCCCGATTCCCCTGCACTGCGTGCAGAGCAATTCCGTGTTCCACATCAAACGTGAAAGAAGCCTTGATTTCCTTGATGGCACTCCAGAGAAAACCCAAGATCACTGTCTCAAGTCTAGAGGAATCCTGAGGTCACTGGAGCAACATGAAAGGGCTCCGGATAACCCAAATCAACTCGAGATGAGAGCTTAGTCCCTGGCTTCGACTCAAGAGGAATACCAACTTTCCACAAGCACCTCAAGAGGAGGCTTCTCTCAGATACAGGTATGTGAGAGGGACCCTGAATTTGTGGCCTCAAGTGGAATGGACACGGAGATGCTCTGACTCGAAGTAAGGCCGGATATTCCTGCAGTGAATTGAATGCAGGCTCGTCTTGCATCTCCCAAGACGAAGGGATGTCTGAATCCCCTGTGGAGACCACAGAGAAAGACCTAGTCCTCCGCCTCATCGTGACCGGAGGCCTCACATCATTTGAAAACTCGAGAGGTCTGCAGAGATCAATGCTTCCAAAGGAGCCGATGCCCGACTCCTCTTGAAAATGGATAGGAGTCCCAGGATCACTGTGGCACGTGGAAAGGGACACTGTGTCTCCCGCCTCACGTGGAGACGCATCCCAATTGCCATGCCAAGACTCGAGGAGAATCCCGAGGTGTCCCTAGCACCTAGCCAGGAGTCCTGACGTCGCTGAACAAACAAGTGTCTCGAAGGGCCCTCCCCGTCGTAACTCATGAATATACCCCATGTTCCGGCCGCAACTCGAGAAAAACCATGAGACTTCCCCATCGCCGCAAGATGAGGCCCAATTCCCCTGCACTGCGTGCAGAGCAATTCCGTATTCCACATCAAAAATGAAAGGAGCCTTGATTTCCTTGATGGCACTCCAGAGAAAACCCAAGATCACTGTCTCAAGTCTAGAGGGATCCTGAGGTCACTGGAGCAACACGAAAGGGCTCCGTGGACCCCAAATCAACTCCAGATGAGAGCTTAGTCCCTGGCTTCAAATCGAGAGGAATACCAACTTTCCACAAGCACCTCAAAAGGAGGCTTCTCTCATCTACAGGTATGTGAGAGGGACCCTGAGTTTGTGGCCTCAAGTGGAATGGACACGGAGATGCTCTGACTCAAAGTAAGGCCAGATAACCCTGCAGTGAATTGAATGCAGGCTCCTCTTGCATCTCCCAAGACGAAGGGTTGTCTGAATCCCCTGTGGAGACCACAGAGAAAAACCTAGTCCTCCGCCTCATCGCGACCAGAGGCCTCACATCCTTTGAAAATTCGAGAGGTCCGCGGAGATCAATGCTTCCAACGGAGACGATGCCTGACGCCTCTTGAAAATGGATAGGAGTCCCAGGATCCCTGTGGCATGTGGAAAGGGACCCTGGGTCTCCCGCCTCACGTGGAGACGCGTCCCAATTGCCATGCCAAGACTTGAGGAGAATCCCGAGGTGTCCCTCGCACCCAGGCAGGAGTCCTGACGTCGCTGAACAAACACGTGTCTGGAAGGGCCCTCCCCGTCGTAACTCGAGAATATACCCCAGGTTCCGGCCGCAATTCGAGAAAAACCATGAGACTTCCCCCTCGCCGCGAGATGAGGCCCGATTCCCCTGCACTGAGTGCAGAGCAATTCCGTGTTCCACATCAAACGTGAAAGGAGCCTTGATTTCCTTGATGGCACACCAGAGAAAACCCAAGATCACTGTCTCAAGTTTAGAGGGATCCTGAGGTCACTGGAGCAACACGAAAGGGCTCCGTGGACCCCAAATCAACTCGAGATGAGAGATTAGTCCATGGCTTCAACTCAAGAGGAATACGAACTTTCCACAAGCCCCTCAAGAGGAGGCTTCTCTCAACTACAGGTATGTGAGAGGGACCCTGAGTTTGTGGCCTCAAGTGGAATGGACACCGAGATGCTCTGACTCGAAGTAAGGCCGGATATCCCTGCAGTGAATTGAATGCAGGCTCATCTTGCATCTCCCAAGACGAAGGGATGTCTGAATCCCCTGTGCAGAACACAGAGAAAGACCTAGTCCTCCGCCTCAACGCGACCGGAGGCCTCACATCCTTTGAAAAATCGAGAGGTCCGCGGAGATCAATGCTTCCAACGGAGACGATGCCTGACTCCTCTTGAAAATGGATAGGAGTCCCAGCATCCCTGTGGCACGTGGAAAGGGAACCTGGGTCTCCCGCCTCACGTGGAGACGCGTCCCAATTGCCATGCCAAGACTCGAGGAGAATCCCGAGGTGTCCCTCGCACCTAGGCAGGAGTCCTGACGTCGCTGAACAAACCCGTGTCTGGAAGGGCCCTCCCCGTCGTAACTCGAGAATATACCCCAGGTTCCGGCCGCAACTCGAGGAAAACCATGAGACTTCCCACTCTCCGCGAGATGAGGCCCGATTCCCCTGGGCTGCGTGCAGAGGAATTCCGTGTTCCACATCAAACGTGATAGGAGCCTTGATTTCCTTGATGGCACTCCAGAGAAAACCCAAGATCACTGTCTCAAGTCTAGAGGGATCCTGAGGTCACTGGAGCAACACGAAAGGGCTCCGTGGACACCAAATCAACTCGAGATGAGAGCTTAGTCCCTGGCTTCGACTCAAGAGGAATACCAACTTTCCACAAGCACCTCAAGAGGAGGCTTCTCTCAGCTACAGGTATGTGAGAGCGCCCCTGATTTTGTGGCCTCAAGTGGAATGGACACCGAGATGCTCTGACTTGAAGTAAGGCCGGATATCCCTGCTGTGAAGTGAATCCAGGCTCGTCTTGCATCTCCCAAGAAGAAGGGATGTCTGAATCCCCTGTGGAGACCACAGAGAAAGACCTAATTCTCCGCCTCATCGCGAGCGGAGGCCTCACATCCTTTGAAAACTCGAGAGGTCCGCGGAGATCAATGCTTCCAAAGGAGACGATGCCTGACTCCTCTTGAAAATGGATAGGAGTCCCAGGATCCCTGTGGCACGTGGAAAGGGACCCTGGGTCTCCGGCCTCACGTGGAGACGCGTCCCAATTGCCATGCCAAGACTCGAGGAGAATCCCGAGGTGTCTCTCGCACCTAGGCAGGAGTCCTGACGTCGCTGAACAAACACGTGTCTGGAAGGGCCCTCCCCGTCGTAACTCGAGAATATACCCCAGGTTCCGGCCGCAACTCGAGAAAAACCATGAGACTTCCCCCTCGCCGCGAGATGAGGCCCGATTCCCCTGCACTGCGTGCAGAGCAATTCCGTGTTCCACATCAAACGTGAAAGGAGCCTTGATTTCCTTGATGGCACTCCAGAGAAAACCCAAGATCACTGTTTCAAGTCTAGAGGGATCCTGAGGTCACTGTAGCAACACGAAAGGGCTCCGTGGACCCCAAATCAACTCGAGATGAGAGCTTAGTCCCTGGCTTCGACTCAAGAGGAATACCAACTTTCCACAAGCACCTCAAGAGGAGGCTTCTCTCAGCTACAGGTATGTGAGAGGGACCCTGATTTTGTGGCCTCAAGTGGAATGGACACCGAGATGCTCTGACTCGAAGTAAGGCCGGATATCCCTGCAGTGAAGTGAATGCAGGCTCGTCTTGCATCTCCCAAGACGAAGGGTTGTCTGAATCCCCTGTGGAGACCACAGAGAAAGACCTAGTCCTCCACCTCAAAGCAACCGGAGGCCTCATATCCTTTGAAAACTCGAGAGGTCCGCGGAGATCAATACTTCCGAAAGAGACGATGCCTGACTCCTCGTGAAAATGGATACGAGTCCCAGGATCCCTGTGGCACGTGGAAAGGGATCCTGGGTCTCCCACCTCACGTGGAGACGCGTCCCAATTGCCATGCCAAGACTCGAGGAGAATCCCGAGGTGTCCCTCGCACCTAGGCAGGAGTCCTGACGTCGCTGAACAAACACGTGTCTGGAAGGGCCCTCTCCGTCGTAACTCGAGAATATACCCCAGGTTCCGGCCGCAACTCGAGAAAAACCATGAGACTTCCCCCTCGCCGCGAGATGAGGCCCGATTCCCCTGCACTGCGTGCAGAGCAATTCAATTTTCCACATCAAACGTGAAAGGAGCCTTGATTTCCTTGATGGCACTCCAGAGAAAACCCAAGATCACTGTCTCAAGTCAAGAGGGATCCTGAGGTCACTGGAGCAACACGAAAGGGCTGTGTGGACCCCAAATCAACTCGAGATGAGAGCTTAGTCCCTGGCTTCGACTCAAGAGGAATACCAACTTTCCACAAGCACCTCAAGAGGAGGCTTCTCTCAGCTACAGGTAAGTGAGAGGGACCCTGAGATTGTGGCCTCAAGTGGAATGGACACCGAGATGCTCTGACTCGAAGTAAGGCCGGATATCCCTGCAATGGATTGAATGCAGGCTCGTCTTGCATCTCCCAAGACGAAGGGATGTCTGAATCCCCTGTGGAGACCACAGAGAAAGACCGAGTTCTCCGCCTCAACGCGACCGGAGGCCTCACATCTTTTGAAAACTCGAGCGGTCCGCGGAGATCAATGCTTCCAAAGGAGACGATGCCTGACTCCTCATGAAAATGGATAGGAGTCCCAGGATCCCTGTGGCACATGGAAAGGGACCCTGGGTCTCCCGACTCACGTGGAGACGCGTCCCAATTGCCATGCCAAGACTCGAGGAGAATCCCGAGGTGTCCCTCGCACCTAGGCAGGAGTCCAGACGTCGCTGAACAAACACGTGTCTGGAAGGGCCCTCCCCATCGTAACTCGAGAATATACCCCAGGTTCGGGCCGCAACTCGAGAAAAGCAATGAGATTTCCCACTCGCCGCGAGTTCAGGCCCGATTCCCTGCACTGCATGCAGAGCAATTCCGTGTTCCACATCAAACGTGAAAGGAGCCTTGATTTCCTTGATGGCACTCCAGAGAAAACCCAAGATCACTGTCTCAAGTCTAGAGGGATCCTGAGGTCACTGGAGCAAAACGAAAGGGCTCCGTGGACCTCAAATCAACACGAGATGAGAGCTTAGTCCCTGGCTTCGACTCAAGAGGAATACCAACTTTCCACAAGCACCTCAAGACGAGGGTTCTCTCAGCTACAGGTATGTGAGAGCGCCCCTGAGTTTGTGGCCTCAAGTGGAATGGACACCGAGATGCTCTGACTCGAAGTAAGGCCGGATATCCCTGCAGTGAAGTGAATGCAGGCTCGTCTTGCATCTCCCAAGACGAAGGGATGTCTGAATCCCCTGTGGAGACCACAGAGAAAGACGTAATTCTCCGCCTCATCGCGAGCGGAGGCCTCACATCCTTTGAAAACTCGAGAGGTCCGCGGAGATCAATGGTTCCAAAGGAGACGATGCCTGACTCCTCTTGAAAATGGATAGGAGTCCCAGGATCCCTGTGGCACGTGGAAAGGGACACTGGGTCTCCGGCCTCACGTGGATACGCGTCCCAATTGCCATGCCAAGGCTCGAGGAGAATCCCGAGGTGTCTCTCGCACCTAGGCAGGAGTCCTCACGTCGCTGAACAAACACGTGTCTGGAAGGCCCTCCCCTTCGTAACTCGAGAATATACCCCAGGTTCCGGCCGCAACTCGAGTAAAACCATGAGACTTCCCCCTCGCCGCGAGATGAGGCCCGATTCCCCTGCCCTGCGTGCAGAGCAATTCCGCTTTCCACATCAAACGTGAATGGAGCCTTGATTTCCTTGATGGCAGTCCAGAGAAAACCCAAGATCACTGTCTCAAGTCTAGAGGGATCCTGAGGTCACTGGAGCAACACGAAAGGGCTCCGTGGACCCCAAATCAACTCGAGATGAGAGCTTAGTCCCTGGCTTCGACTCAAGAGGAATACCAACTTTCCACAAGCACCTCAAGAGGAGGCTGCTCTCAGCTACAGGTATGTGAGAGGGACCCTGAGTTTGTGGCCTCAAGTGGAATGGACACCGAGATGCTCTGACTCGAAGTAAGGCCGGAAAACCCTGCAGTGAATTGAATGCAGGCTCGTCTTGCATCTCCCAAGACGAAGGGTTGTCTGAATCCCCTGTGGAGACCACAGAGAAAGACCTAGTCCTCCACCTCAACGCAACCGGAGGCCTCATATCCTTTGAAAACTCGAGAGGTCCGCGGAGATCAATACTTCCGAAAGAGACGATGCCTGACTACTACTGAAAATGGATAGGAGTCCCAGGATCCATGTGGCACGTGGAAAGGGACCCTGGGTCTGCCGCCTCACGTGGAGACGCGTCCCAATTGCCATGCCAAGACTCGAGGAGAATCCCGAGGTGTCCCTCGCACCTAGGCAGGAATCCGGACGTCGCTGAACAAACACGTGTCTAGAAGGGCCCTCCCCGTCGTAACTCAAGAATATACCCCAGGTTCCGGCTGCAACTCGAGAGAAACCATGAGACTTCCCCCTCGCCGAGAGATGAGGCCCGATACCCTAGCACTGCGTGCAGAGCAATTCCGTGTTCCACAACAAACGTGAAAGGAGCCTTGATTTCCTTGATGGCACTCCAGAGAAAACCCAAGATCACTGTCTCAAGTCTAGAGGGATCCTGAGGTCACTGGAACAACACGAAAGGGCTCCGTGGACCCCAAATCAACTCGAGATGAGAGCATAGTCCCTGGCTTCGACTCAAGAGGAAAACCATCTTTCCACAAGCACCTCAACAGGAGGCTTCTCTCAGCAACAGGTATGTGAGACGGACCCTGAGTTTGTGGCCTCAAGTGGAATGGACACCGAGATGCTCTGACTCGAAGTAAGGCCGGATATCCCTGCAGTGAATTGAATGCAGGCCTGTCTTGCATCTCCCAAGACGAAGGGATGTCTTAATCCCCTGTGGAGACCACAGAGAAAGAACTAATCCTCCGCCTCAAAGCGACCGGAGGCCTCACATCCTTTGAAAACTCGAGATGTGCGCGGAGATCAGTGCTTCCAAAGGAGACGATGCCTGACTCCTCTTGAAAATGGATAGGAGTCCCAGGATCCCTGTGGCACGTGGAAAGGGACCCTGGGTCTCCCACCTCACGTGGAGATGCGTCCCAATTGCCATGCCAAGACTCGAGGAGAATTCCGAGGTGTCCCTCGCACCTAGGCAGGAGTCCTGACGTCGCTGAACAAACACGTGTCTGGAAGGGCCCTCCCCGTCGTAACTCGAGAATATACCCCAGGTTCCGGCCGCAACTCGAGAAAAACCATGAGAATTCCCCCTCGCCGCGAGCTGAGGCCCCATTCCCCTGCACTGCGTGCAGAGCAATTCCGTGTTCCACATCAAACGTGAAAGGAGCCTTGATTTCCTTGATGGCACTCCAGAGATAACCCAAGATCACTGTCTCAAGTCTAGAGGGATCCTGAGGTCACTGGAGCAACACGAAAGGGCTCTGTGGACTCCAAATGAACTCGAGATGAGAGCTTTGTCCCTGGCTTCGACTCAAGAGGAATACCAACTTTCCACAAGCACCTCAAGAGGAGGCTTCTCTCAGCTACAGGTATGTGAGAGGGACCCTGAGTTTGTGGCCTCAAGAGGAATGGACACCGAGATGCTCTGACTCGAAGTAAGGCCGGATATCCCTGCAGTGAATTGAATGCAGGCTCGTCTTGCATCTCCCAAGAAGAAGGGATGTCTGAATCCCCTGTGGAGACCACAGAGAAAGACCTAGTCCTCCGCCTCAACGCGACCGGAGGCCTCACATCCTTAGAAAACTCGAGAGGTCCGCGGAGATCAATGCTTCCAAAGGAGACGATGCCTGACTCCTCTTGAAAATGGATACGAGTCCCAGGATCCCTGTGGCACCTGGAAAGGGACCCTGGGTCTGCCGCCTCACGTGGAGACGCGGTCCAATTGCCATGCCAAGACTCGAGGAGAATTCCGAGGTGTCCCTCGCACCTAGGCAGGAGTCCTGACGTCGCTGAACAAACACGTGTCTGGAAGGGCCCTCCCCGTCGTAGCTCGAGAATATACCCCAGGTTCCGGCCGCAACTCGAGAAAAACCATGAGACTTCCCCCTCGCCGCGAGCTGAGGGCCCATTCCCCTGCACTGCGTGCAGAGCAATTCCGTCTTCCACATCAAACGTGAAAGGAGCCTTGATTTCCTTGATGGCACTCCAGAGAAAACCCAAGATCACTGTCTCAAGTCTAGAGGGATCCTGAGGTCATTGGAACAACACGAAAGGGCTCCGTGGACCCCAAATCGACTCGAGATGAGAGCTTTGTCCCTGGCTTCGACTCAAGAGGAATACCAACTTTGCACAAGCACCTCAAGAGGAGGCTTCTCTCAGCTACAGGTGTGTGAGAGGGCCCCTTAGTTTGTTGCCTCAAGCAGAATGGACAATGAGATGCTCTGACTCGAAGTAAGGCCGGATATCCCTGCAGTGAAGTGAATGCAGGCTCGTCTTGCATCTCCCAAGAAGAACGGATGTCTGAATCCCCTGTGGAGACCACAGAGAAAGACCTAGTCCTCCGCGTCATCGCGACCGGAGGCCTCACATCCTTTGAAAACTCAGGAGGTCTGCGGAGATCAATGCTTCCAAAGGAGACGATGCCTGACTCCTCTTGAAAATGGATAGGAGTCCCAGGATCACTGTGCCACGTGGAAAGGGACACTGGGTCTCATGCCTCACGTGGAGACACGTCCCAATTACCATGCCAAGACTCGAGGAGAATCCTGAGGTGTCCCTCACACTTAGGCAGGAGTCCTGAGGTCGCTGAACAAACACGTGTCTGGAAGGGGCCTCCCCGTCGTAACTCGAGAATATACTCCAGGTTCCGGCCGCAACTCGAGGAAAACCATGAGACTTCCCCCTCGCCGCCTGATGAGGCCCGATTCCCCTGCACTGCGTGCAGAGCAATTCCGTATTCCACATCAAAAATGAAAGGAGCCTTGATTTCCTTGATGGCACTCCAGAGAAAACCCAAGATCACCGTCTCAAGTCTAGAGGGATCCTGAGGTCACTGGAGCAACACAAAAGGGCTCCGTGGACCCCAAATCAACTCGAGATGAGAGCTTAGTCCCTGGCTTCGACTCAAGAGGAATACCAACTTTCCACAAGCACCTCAAGAGGAGGCTTCTCTCAGCTACAGGTATGTCAGAGGGACCCTGAATTTGTGGCCTCAAGTGGAATGGACACCGAGATTCTCTGACTCGAAGTAAGGCCGGATATCCCTGCAGTGAATTGAATGCAGGCTCATCTTGCATCTCCCAAGACGAAGCGATGTCTGAATCCCCTGTGGAAACGACAGAGAAAGACCTAGTCCTCCGCCTCATCGCGACCTGAGGCCTCACATCCTTTGAAAACTCGAGAGGTCTGCGGAGATCAATGCTTCCAAAGGAGACGATTCCTGACTCCTCTTTAAAATGGATAGAAGTCCCAGGATCACTGTGGCACGTGGAAAGGGACCCTGGGTCTCCCGCCTCACGTGGAGACGCATCCCAATTGCCATGCCAAGACTCGAGGAGAATCCCGAGGTGTCCCTCGCACCTAGGCTGGAGTCCTGACGTCGCTGAACAAACACGTGTATGGAAGGGCCCTCCCCGTCGTAACTTGAGAATATACCCTAGGTTCTGCACGCAACTCGAGAAAAACCATGAGACTTCCCCCTCGCCGTGAGATGAAGCCCGATTCCCCTGCACTGCGTGCAGAGCAACTCCGTGTTCCACTTCAAACGTGAAAGGAGCCTTGATTTCCTTGATGGCCCTCCAGAGAAAACCCAAGATCACTGTCTCAAGTCTAGACGGATCCTGAGGTCACTGTAACAACACGAAAGGGCTCTGTGGACCGCAAATCAACTCGAGATGAGAGCTTAGTCCCTGGCTTCGACTCGAGAAGAATACCAACTTTCCACAAGCACCTCAAGAGGAGGCTTCTCTCAGCTACAGGTATGTGAGAGGGACCCTGAGTTTGTGGCCTCAAGTGGAATGTCAACCGAGATGCTCTGACTCGAAGTAAGGCCAGATATCCCTGCAGTGAATTGAATGCAGGCTCGTCTTGCATCTCCCAAGAAGAAGGGATGTCTGAATCCCCTGTGGAGACCACAGAGAAAGACCTAGTCCTCCGCTTCATCGCGACCGGAAGCCTCACATCCTTTCAAAACTCGAGAGGTCCACGGAGATCAATGCTTCCAAAGGAGACGATGCCTGACTCCACTTGAAAATGGATAGGAGTCCCAGGATCCCTGTGGCACGTGGAAAGGGACCCTGGGTCTCCCGCATCACGTGGAGACGCGTCCCAATTGCCATGTCAAGACTCGAGGAGAATCCCGAGGTGTCCCTCGCACCTAGGCAGGAGTCCTGACGGCGCTGAACAAACACGTGTCTGGAAGGGCCCTCCCCGTCGTAACTCGAGAATATACCCCAGGTTCCGGCCGCAACTCGAGAAAAACCATGAGACTTCCCCCTCGCCGCGACATGAGGCGCGATTCTCCTGCACTGCTTGCAGAGCAATTCCGTGTTCCACATCAAACGTGAAAGGAGCCTTGATTTCCTTGATGGCACTCCAGAGAAAACCCAAGATCACTGTCTCAAGTTTAGAGGGATCCTGACGTCACTGTAGAAACACGAAAGGGCTCTGTGGACCCCAAATCAACTCGAGATGAGAGCTTAGTCCCTGGCGTCGACTCAAGAGGAATACCAACTTCTCACAAGCACCTCAAGAGGAGGCTTCTCTCACCTACAGGTATGTGAGAGGGACCCTGAGTTTGTGGCCTCAAGTGGAATGGACACCGAGATGCTCTGACTCGAAGTAAGGCCGGATATCCATGCAGTGAATTGAATGCAGGCTTGTCTTGCATCTCCCAAGACGAAGGGATGTCTGAATCCCCAGTGGAGACCACAGAAAAAGACCTAGTCCACCGCCTCAACACAACCGGAGGCCTCATATCCTTTGAAAACTCGAGAGGTCCACGGAGATCAATACTTCCGATGGAGACGATGCCTGACTCCTCTTGAAAATGGATAGGAGTCCCAGGATCCCTGTGGCACGTGGAAAGGGACCGTGGGTCTCCCGCCTCACGTGGAGACGCGTCCCAATTTCCATGCAAAGACTCGAGGAGAATCCCGATGTGTCCCTCGGACCTAGGCAGGAGTCCTGTCGTCACTGAGCAAACACGTGTCTGGAAGGGCCCTCCCCGTCGTAACTCGAGAAAATACCCCAGGTTCCGGCCGCAACTTGAGAAAAACCATGAGACATCCCCCTCGTCGCGAGTTGAGGCCCATTCCCCTGCACTGCGTGCAGAGCAATTCCGTGTTCCACATCAAACTTGAAAGGAGGCTTGATTTCCTTGACGGCACTCCAGAGAAAACCCAAGATCACTGTCTCAAGTCTAGAGGGATCCTGAGGTCACTGGAGCAACACGAAAGGGCTCCGTGGACCCCAAATCAACTCGAGATGAGAGCTTAGTCCCTGGCTTCGACTCAAGAGGAATACCAACTTTCCAAAAGCACCTCAAGAGGAGGCTTCTCTCAGCCACAGGTATTGAAAAGGACCCTGAGTTTGTGGCCTCAAGTGGAATGGACACCGAGATGCTCTGACTCGAAGTAAGGCCGGATATCCGTGCAGTGAATTGAATCCTGGCTCGTCTTGCATCTCCCAAGACGAAGGGATGTCTGAATCCCCTGTGGAGACCACAGGGAAAGACCTAGTTCTCCGCCTCCTCGCGACCAGAGGCCTCACATCCTTTGAAAACTTGAGAGGTTCGCGGAGATCAATGCTTCCAAAGGAGACGATGCCTGACTCCTCTTGAAAATGGATAGGAGTCCCAGGATCCCTGTGGCACGTGGAAAGGGACCCTGGGTCTCCCGCCTCACGTGGAGACGCGTCCCAATTGCCATGCCAAGACTCGAGGAGAATCCCGAGGTGTCCCTCGCACCTAGGCAGGAGTCCTGACGTCGCTGAACAAACACGTGTCTGGAAGGGCCCTCCCCGTCGGAACTCGAGAATATACCCCAGGTTCCGGCCGGAACTCGAGAAAAACCATGAGACTTCCCCCTCGTCGCGACATGAGGCCCGATTTCCCTGCACTGCGTGCAGAGCAATTCCGTGTTCCACATCAAACGTGAAAGGAGCCTTGATTTCTTGATGGCACTCCAGAGAAAACCCACGATCACTGTCTCAAGTCTAGAGGGATCCTGAGGTCACTGGAGCAACACGAATGGGCTCCATGGACCCCAAATCAACTCGAGATGAGAGCTTAGTCCCTGGCTTCGACTCAAGAGGAATACCAACTTTCCACAAGCACCTCAAGAGGAGGCTTCTCTCAGCTACATGTATGTGAGAGGGACCCTGAGTTTGTGACCTCAAGTGGAATGGACACCGAGATGCTCTGACTCGAAGTAAGGCCGGATATCCCTGCAGTGAATTGAATGCAGGCTCGTCTTGCATCTCCCAAGATGAAGGGATGTCTGAATCCCCTGTGGAGACCACAGAGAAAGACCTAGTTCTCCGCCTCATTGCGACCGGAGGCCTCACATCCGTTCAAAACTGGAGAGGTCCGCGGAGATCAATGCTTCCAAAGGAGACGATGCCTGACTCCTCTTGAAAATGGATAGAAGTCCCAGGATCCCTGTGGCACATGGAGAGGGACCCTGGGTCTCACGCCTCAGGTGGAGAAGCGTCCCAATTGCCATGCCAAGACTCGCGGAGAATCCAGAGTTTTCCCTCGCACCTAGGCAAGAGTCCTGACGTCGCTGAACAAACACGTGTCTGGAAGGGCCCTCCAGTAGTAACTAGAGAATATACCCCAGGTTCCGGCCGCAACACGAGAAAAACCATGAGACTTCCCCCTCGCCGCGATATGAGGTCCGATGCCCCTGCACTGCGTGCAGAGCAATTCCGTGTTCCACATCAAACGTGAAAGGAGCCTTGATTTCCTTGATGGCACTCCAGATAAAACCCAAGATCACTGTCTCAACTCTAGAGGGATCCTGAGGTCACTGGAGCAACAGGAAAGGGCTCCGTGGACCCCAATTCAACTCGAGATGAGAGCTTAGTCCCTGGCTTCGACTCAAGAGGAATACCAACTTTCCACAAGCACCTCAAGAGGAGGCTTCTCTCAGCTACAGGTATGTGAGATGGACCCTGAGTTTGTGGCCTCAAGGGGAATGGACACCGTGATGCTCTGACTCGAAGTTCGGCCGGATATCCCTGCAGTGAATTGAATGCAGGCTCGTCTTGCATCTCCCAAGACGAAGGGATGTCTGAATCCCCAGTGGAGACCACAGAAAAAGACCTAGTCCACCGCCTCAACGCAACCGGAGGCCTCATATCCTTTGAAAATTCGAGAGGTTCACGGAGATAAATACTTCCGATGGAGACGATGCCTGACTCCTCTTGAAAATGGATAGGAGTCCCAGGATCCCTGTGGCACGTGGAAAGGGACACTGGGTCTCCCGCCTCACGTGGAGACGCGTCCCTATTGCCATGCAAAGACTCGAGAAGAATCCCGAGGTGTCCCTCGCACCTAGGCAGGAGTCCTGACATCGCTGAACAAACACGTGTCTGGAAGGGCCCTCCCCGTCGTAACTCGAGAATATACCCCAGGTTCCGGCCGCAACTTGAGAAAAATCATGAGACATCCCCCTTGCCGCAAGATGAGGACAATTCCCCTGCACTGCGTGCAGAGCAATTCCGTGTTCCACCTCAAACTTGAAAGGAGCCTTGATTTCCTTGATGGCACTCCAGAGAAAACCCAAGATCACTATCTCAAGTCTAGAGGGATCCTGAGGTCACTGGAGCAACACGAAAGGGCTCCGTGGACCCCAAATCAACTCGAGATGAGAGCTTAGTCCCTAGCTTCGACTCAAGAGGAATACCAACTTTCCACAAGCACCTCAAGAGGAGGCTTCTCTCAGCTACAGGTATGTGAGATGGACCCTGAGTTTGTGGCCTCAAGTGGAATGGACACCGAGATGCTTTGACTCGAAGTAAGGCCGGATATCCCTGCAGTGAATTGAATGCAGGCTCGTCTTGTATCTCCCAAGATGAAGGGATGTCTGAATCCCCTGTGGAGACCACAGAGAAAGACCTAGTTCTCAGCCTCAACGCGACCGGAGGCCTCACATCCTTTGAAAACTCGAGAGGTCCGCGGAGATCAATGCTTCCAAAGGAGACGATGCCTCACTCCTCTTGAAAATGGATAGGAGTCCCAGGTTCCCTGTGGCACGTCGAAAGGGACCCTGGGTCTCCCGCCTCACGTGGAGACGCGTCCCAATTGCCATGCCAAGACTCGAGGAGAATCCCGAGGTGTCCCTCGCACCTAGGCAGGAGTCCTGACGGCGCTGAACAAACACGTGTCTGGAAGGGCCCTCCCCGTCGTAACTCGAGAATATACCCCAGGTTCCAGCCGCAACTCGAGAAAAACCATGAGACTTCCCCCTCGCCGTGAGATGAGGCCCGATTCCCCTGCACTGCGTGCAGAGCAATTCCGTGTTCCACATCAAACGTGAAAGGAGGCTTGATTTCCTTGATGGCACTCCAGAGAAAACCCAAGATCACTGTCTCAAGTCTAGAGGGATCCTGAGGTCACTGTAGAAACACGAAAGGGCTCCGTGGACCCCAAATCAACTCGAGATGAGAGCTTAGTCCCTGGCTTCGACTCAAGAGGAATACCAACTTTTCACAAGCACCTCAAGAGGAGTCTTCTCTCAGCTACAGGTATGTGAGAGAGACCCTGAGTTTGTGGCCTCAAGTGGAATGGACACCGAGATGCTCTGACTCGAAGTAAGCCCGGATATCCCTGCAGTGAATTGAATGCAGGCTCGTCTTGCATCTCCCAAGACGAAGGGATGTCTGAATCCCCAGTGGAGACCACAGAAAAAGACCTAGTCCACCGCCTCAATGCAACCGGAGGCCTCATATCCTTTGAAAACTCGAGAGGTCCACGGAGATCAATACTTCCGATGGAGACGATGCCTGAGTCCTCTTGAAAATGGATAGGAGTCCCAGGATCCCTGTGGCACTTGGAAAGGGACCGTCGGTCTCCCGCCTCACGTGGAGACGCGTCCCTATTGTCATGCAAAGACTCGAGGAGAATCCCGAGGTGTCCCTCGTACCTAGGCAGGAGTCCTGACGTCGCTGAACAAACACGTGTCTGGAAGGGCCCTCCCCGTCGTAACTCGAGATTATAACCCAGGTTCCGGCCGCAACTTGAGAAAAACCATGAGACATCCCCCTTGCCGCAAGATGAGGCCCATTCCCCTGCACTGCGTGCAGAGCAATTCTGTCTTTCCAATCAAACGTGAAAGGAGCCTTGATTTCCTTGATGGCACTCTAGAGAAAACCCAAGATCACTGTCTCAAGTCTAGAGGGATCCTGAGGTCACTGGAGCAACACGAAAGGGCTCCGTGGACCCCAAATCAACTCGAGATGAGAGCTTAGTCCCTGGATTCGACTCAAGAGAAATACCAACTTTCCACAAGCACTTCAAGAGGAGGCTTCTCTCAGCAACATGTATGTGAGAGGGACCTTGAGTTTGTGGCCTCAAGTGGAATGGACACCGAGATGCTCTGACTCGAAGTAAGGCCGGATATCCCTGCAGTGAATTGAATGCAGGCTCGTCTTGCATCTCCCAAGACGAAGGGTTGTCTGAATCCGCTGTGGAGACCACAGAGAAAGACCTAGTCCTCCGCCTCAACACGAACGGAGGCCTCACATCCTTTGAAAACTCGAGAGGTCCGCGGAGATCAATGCTTCCAAAGGAGACGATGCCTGACTCCTCTTGAAAATGGAAAGGAGTCCCAGGATCCCTGTGGCACGTGGAAAGGGACCCTGGGTCTCCCGCCTCACGTGGAGACGCTTCCCCATTGCCATGCCAAGACTCGAGGAGAATCCCGAGGTGTCCCTCGCACCTAGGCAGGAGTCCTGACGTCACTGAACAAACACGTGTCTGGAAGGGCCCTCCCCGTCGTAACTCGAGAATATACCCCAGGTTCCGGCCGCAACTCGAGAAAAACCATGAGACTTCCCCCTCGCCACGAGATGAGGCCCGATTCCCCTGCACTGAATGCAGAGCAATTCCGTGTTCCACATCAAACGTGAAAGGAGCCTTGATTTCCTTGATGGCACTCCAGAGAAAACCCAAGATCACTGTCTCAAGTCTAGAGGGATCCTGAGGTCACTGGAGCAACACGAAAGGGCTCCGTGGACCCCAAATCAACTCGAGATGAGAGCTTAGTCCCTGGCTTCGACCCAAGAGGAATACCAACTTTTCACAAGCAGCTCAAGAGGAGGCTTCTCTCAGCTACAGGTAAGTGAGAGGGAACCTGAGTTTGTGGCCGCAAGTGGAATGGACACCGAGATGCTCTGACTCGAAGTAAGGCCGGATATCCCTGCAGTGAATTGAATGCAGGCACGTCTTGCATCTCCCAAGACGAAGGGATGTCTGTATCCCCTGTGGAGACCACAGAGAAAGACCTAGTTCTCCGCCTCATCGCGACCGGAGGCCTCACATCCTTTGAAAACTCAAGAGATCCGCGGAGATCAATGCTTCCAAATCAGACGATGCCTGACGCCTCTTGAAAATGGATAGGAGTCCCAGGATCCCTGTGGCACGTGGAAAGGGACCCTGGGTCTCCCGCCTCACGTGGAGACGCGTCCCAATTGCCATGCCAAGACTCGAGGAGAATCCCGAGGTGTCCCTTGCCCCTAGGCAGGAGTCCTGACGTCGCTGAACAAACACGTGTCTGGAAGGGCCCTCCCCGTCGGAACTCGAGAATATACCCCAGGTTCCGGCCGCAACTCGAGAAAAACCATGAGATTTCCCCCTCGCCGCGAGTTGAGGCCCGATTCCCCTGCACTGCATGCAGAGCAATTCCGTGTTCCACATCAAACGTGAAAGGAGCCTTGATTTCCTTGATGGCACTCCAGAGAAAACCCAAGATCACTGTCTAAAGTCTAGAGGGATCCTGAGGTCACTGGAGCAACACGAAAGGGGTCCGTGGACCCCAAATCAACTCGAGATGAGAGCTTAGTCCCTGGCTTCTACTCAAGAGGAATACCAACTTTCCACAAGCACCTCAAGAGGAGGCTTCTCTCAGCTACAGGTATGTGAGAGGGACCCTGATTTTGTGGCCTCAAGTGGAATGGACAGTGAGATGCTCTGAATCGAAGTAAGGCCGGATATCCCTGCAGTGAATTGAATGCAGGCTCGTCTTGCATCTCCCAAGACGAAGGTTTGTCTGAATCCACTGTGGAGGCCAGAGAGAAAGACCTAGTCCTCCGCCTCATCAAGATCGGAGGCCTCACATCCTTTGAAAACTCGAGATGTCCGCGGAGATCAATGCTTCCAAAGGAGACGATGCCTGACTCCTCTTGAAAATGGATAGGAGTCCCAGGATCCCTGTGGCACGTGGAAAGGGACCCTGGGTCTCCCGCCTCACGTGGAGATGCGTCCCAGTTGCCATGCCAAGACTCGAGGAGAATCCCGAGGTGTCCCTCGCACCTAGGCAGGAGTCCTGACGTCGCTGAACAAACACGTGTCTGGAAGGGCCCTCCCCGTCGTAACTCAAGAATATACCCCAGTTTCCGGCCGCAACTCGATAAAAACCATGAGACTTCCCCCTCGCCGCGAGATGAGGCCCGATTCCCCTGCACTGCGTGCAGAGCAATTCCGTGTTCCACATCAGACGTGAAAGGAGCCTTGATTTCCTTGATGCCACTCCAGAGAAAACCCAAAGTCACTGTCTCAAGTCTAGAGGGATCCTGAGGTCACTGGAGCAACACGAAAGGGCTCCGTGGACCCCAAATCAACTCGAGATGAGAGCTTAGTCCCTGGCTTCGCCTCAAGGGGAATACCAACTTTCCACAAGCACCTCAAGAGGAGGCTTCTCTCAGCTACAGGTATGTCAGAGGGACCCTGAGTTTGTGGCCTCAAGTGGAATGGACACCGAGATGCTCTGACTCGAAGTAAGGCCGGATATCCCTGCAGTGAATTGAATGCAGGCTCGTCTTGCATCTCCCAAGACGAAGGGATGTCTGAATCCCCTGTGGAGACCACAGAGAAAGAACTAGTTCTCCACCTATCGCGACCGGAGGCCTCACATCCTTTGAAAACTCGAGAGGTCCGCGGAGATCAATGCTTCCAAAGGAGCCGATGCCTGATTCCTCTTGAAAATGGAAAGGAGTCCCAGGATCCCTTTGGCAAGTGGAAAGGGACACTGGGTCTCCCGCCTCACGTGTAGACGCGTCCCAATTGCCATGTCAAGACTCTAGGAGAATCCCGAGGTATCCCTCACGCCAAGGCAGGGGTCTTGACGTCGCTGAACAAACACGTGTATGGAAGGGCCTTTCCAATCGTAACTCTAGACTATACCCAAGGTTCCGGCCGCAACTCGAGAAGAACCATGAGACTTCCCCCTCGCCACGAGATGAGGCCCGATTCCCGTGCACTGCGTGCAGAGCATTTCCGTGTTCCACATCAAACGTTAAAGGAGCCTTGATTTCCCTGACGCCACTCCAGAGAAAACCAAAGATCACTGTCTCAAGTCTAGAGGGATCCTGAGGTCACTGTAGCAACACGAAAGGGCTCCGTGGAACCCAAATCAACTCGAGATGAGAGCTTAGTCCCTGGCTTCGACTCAAGAGGATTACCAACTTTCCACAAGCACCTCAAGAGGAGGCTTCTCTCAGCTACAGGTATGTGAGAGGGACCCTGAGTTTGTGGCCTCAAGTGGCATGGACACCGAGATGCTCTGACTCGAAGTAAGGCCGGATATCCCTGCAGTGAATTGAATGCAGACTCGTCTTGCATCTCCCAAGATGATGTTATGTCTGAACCCCTGTGGAGACCACATAGAAAGACCTAGTTCTCCACCTCATCGCGACTGGAGGCCTCACATCCTTTGAAAACTCGAGAGGTCTGCGGAGGTCAATGCTTCCAAAGGAGACGATGCCTGACTCCTCTTGAAAATGGATAGGAGTCCCAGGATCCCTGTGGCACGTGGAAAGGGACCCTGGGTCTCCCGCTTCACGTGGAGACGCATCCCAATTGCCATGCCAAGACTCGAGGAGGATCCCGAGGTGTCCCTCGCACCTAGGCAGGAGTCCTGACGTCGCTGAACAAACACGTGTCCGGAAGGGCCCTCCCTGTCGTAACTCGAGAATATAACCCAGGTTCCGGCCGCAACTCAAGAAAAACGATGAGACTTCCCCCTCGCTGCGAGATGAGGCCCGATTCCCCTGCACTGCGTGCAGACCAATTCCGTGTTCCACATCAAACGTGAAAGGAGCCTTGATTTCCTTGATGGCACTCCAGAGAAAACCCAAAGTCACTGTCTCAATCTAGAGGAATCCTGAGGCCACGGTAGCAGCATGAAAGGGCTCCGTGGACCCCAAATCAACTCGAGATGAGAGCTTAGTCCCTGGGTTCGACTTAAGAGGAATACCAACTTTCCACAAGCACCTCAAAAGGAGGCTTCTCTCAGCTACAGGTATGTGAGAGGGACCCTGAGTTTGTGGCCTCAATTGGAATGGACACCGAGATGCTCTGACTCGAAGTAATCCCGGATATCCCTGCAGTGAATTGAATGCAGGCTCGTCTTGCATCTCCCAAGACGAAGGGTTGTCTGAATCCGCTGTGGAGACCACAGAGAAAGACCTAGTCCTCCGCCTCAACACGAACGGAGGCCTCACATCCTTTGAAAACTCGAGAGGTCCGCGGAGATCAATGCTTCCAAAGGAGACGATGCCTGACTCCTCTTGAAAATGGAAAGGAGTCCCAGGATCCCTGTGGCACGTGGAAAGGGACCCTGGGTCTCCCGCCTCACGTGGAGACGCTTCCCCATTGCCATGCCAAGACTCGAGGAGAATCCCGAGGTGTCCCTCGCACCTAGGCAGGAGTCCTGACGTCACTGAACAAACACGTGTCTGGAAGGGCCCTCCCCGTCGTAACTCGAGAATATACCCCAGGTTCCGGCCGCAACTCGAGAAAAACCATGAGACTTCCCCCTCGCCGCGAGATGAGGCCCGATTCCCCTGCACTGAATGCAGAGCAATTCCGTGTTCCACATCAAACGTGAAAGGAGCCTTGATTTCCTTGATGGCACTCCAGAGAAAACCCAAGATCATTGTCTCAAGTCTAGAGGGATCCTGAGGTCACTGGAGCAACACGAAAGGGCTCCGTGGACCCCAAATCAACTCGAGATGAGAGCTTAGTCCCTGGCTTCGACTCAAGAGGAATACCAACTTTTCACAAGCAGCTCAAGAGGAGGCTTCTCTCAGCTACAGGTAAGTGAGAGGGAACCTGAGTTTGTGGCCGCAAGTGGAATGGACACCGAGATGCTCTGACTCAAAGTAAGGCCGGATATCCCTGCAGTGAATTGAATGCAGGCACGTCTTGCATCTCCCAAGACGAAGGGATGTCTGTATCCCCTGTGGAGACCACAGAGAAAGACCTAGTTCTCCGCCTCATCGCGACCGGAGGCCTCACATCCTTTGAAAACTCAAGAGGTCTGCGGAGATCAATGCTTCCAAATCAGACGATGCCTGACGCCTCTTGAAAATGGATAGGAGTCCCAGGATCCCTGTGGCACGTGGAAAGGGACCCTGGGTCTCCCGCCTCACGTGGAGACGCGTCCCAATTGCCATGCCAAGACTCGAGGAGAATCCCGAGGTGTCCCTTGCCCCTAGGCAGGAGTCCTGACGTCGCTGAACAAACACGTGTCTGGAAGGGCCCTCCCCGTCGGAACTCGAGAATATACCCCAGGTTCCGGCCGCAACTCGAGAAAAACCATGAGATTTCCCCCTCGCCGCGAGTTGAGGCCCGATTCCCCTGCACTGCATGCAGAGCAATTCCGTGTTCCACATCAAACGTGAAAGGAGCCTTGATTTCCTTGATGGCACTCCAGAGAAAACCCAAGATCACTGTCTAAAGTCTAGAGGGATCCTGAGGTCACTGGAGCAACACGAAAGGGGTCCGTGGACCCCAAATCAACTCGAGATGAGAGCTTAGTCCCTGGCTTCTACTCAAGAGGAATACCAACTTTCCACAAGCACCTCAAGAGGAGGCTTCTCTCAGCTACAGGTATGTGAGAGGGACCCTGAGTTTGTGGCCTCAAGTGGAATGGACAGCGAGATGCTCTGAATCGAAGTAAGGCCGAATATCCCTGCAGTGAATTGAATGCAGGCTCGTCTTGCATCTCCCAAGACGAAGGTTTGTCTGAATCCACTGTGGAGGCCAGAGAGAAAGACCTAGTCCTCCGCCTCATCAAGTTCGGAGGCCTCACATCCTTTGAAAACTCGAGATGTCCGCGGAGATCAATGCTTCCAAAGGAGACGATGCCTGACTCCTCTTGAAAATGGATAGGAGTCCCAGGATCCCTGTGGCACGTGGAAAGGGACCCTGGGTCTCCCGCCTCACGTGGAGATGCGTCCCAGTTGCCATGCCAAGACTCGAGGAGAATCCCGAGGTGTCCCTCGCACCTAGGCAGGAGTCCTGACGTCGCTGAACAAACACGTGTCTGGAAGGGCCCTCCCCGTCGTAACTCAAGAATATACCCCAGTTTCCGGCCGCAACTCGATAAAAACCATGAGACTTCCCCCTCGCCGCGAGATGAGGCCCGATTCCCCTGCACTGCGTGCAGAGCAATTCCGTGTTCCACATCAGACGTGAAAGGAGCCTTGATTTCCTTGATGCCACTGCAGAGAAAACCCAAAGTCACTGTCTCAAGTCTAGAGGGATCCTGAGGTCACTGGAGCAACACGAAAGGGCTCCGTGGACCCCAAATCAACTCGAGATGAGAGCTTAGTCCCTGGCTTCGCCTCAAGGGGAATACCAACTTTCCACAAGCACCTCAAGAGGAGGCTTCTCTCAGCTACAGGTATGTCAGAGGGACCCTGAGTTTGTGGCCTCAAGTGGAATGGACACCGAGATGCTCTGACTCGAAGTAAGGCCGGATATCCCTGCAGTGAATTGAATGCAGGCTCGTCTTGCATCTCCCAAGACGAAGGGATGTCTGAATCCCCTGTGGAGACCACAGAGAAAGAACTAGTTCTCCACCTATCGCGACCGGAGGCCTCACATCCTTTGAAAACTCGAGAGGTCCGCGGAGATCAATGCTTCCAAAGGAGCCGATGCCTGATTCCTCTTGAAAATGGAAAGGAGTCCCAGGATCCCTTTGGCAAGTGGAAAGGGACACTGGGTCTCCCGCCTCACGTGTAGACGCGTCCCAATTGCCATGTCAAGACTCTAGGAGAATCCCGAGGTATCCCTCACGCCAAGGCAGGGGTCTTGACGTCGCTGAACAAACACGTGTATGGAAGGGCCTTTCCAATCGTAACTCTAGACTATACCCAAGGTTCCGGCCGCAACTCGAGAAGAACCATGAGACTTCCCCCTCGCCACGAGATGAGGCCCGATTCCCGTGCACTGCGTGCAGAGCATTTCCGTGTTCCACATCAAACGTTAAAGGAGCCTTGATTTCCCTGACGCCACTCCAGAGAAAACCAAAGATCACTGTCTCAAGTCTAGAGGGATCCTGAGGTCACTGTAGCAACACGAAAGGGCTCCGTGGAACCCAAATCAACTCGAGATGAGAGCTTAGTCCCTGGCTTCGACTCAAGAGGAATACCAACTTTCCACAAGCACCTCAAGAGGAGGCTTCTCTCAGCTACAGGTATGTGAGAGGGACCCTGAGTTTGTGGCCTCAAGTGGCATGGACACCGAGATGCTCTGACTCGAAGTAAGGCCGGATATCCCTGCAGTGAATTGAATGCAGACTCGTCTTGCCTCTCCCAAGATGATGTTATGTCTGAACCCCTGTGGAGACCACATAGAAAGACCTAGTTCTCCACCTCATCGCGACTGGAGGCCTCACATCCTTTGAAAACTCGAGAGGTCTGCGGAGGTCAATGCTTCCAAAGGAGACGATGCCTGACTCCTCTTGAAAATGGATAGGAGTCCCAGGATCCCTGTGGCACGTGGAAAGGGACCCTGGGTCTCCCGACTCACGTGGAGACGCGTCCCAATTGCCATGCCAAGACTCGAGGAGGATCCCGAGGTGTCCCTCGCACCTAGGCAGGAGTCCTGACGTCGCTGAACAAACACGTGTCCGGAAGGGCCCTCCCTGTCGTAACTCGAGAATATAACCCAGGTTCCGGCCGCAACTCAAGAAAAACGATGAGACTTCCCCCTCGCTGCGAGATGAGGCCCGATTCCCCTGCACTGCGTGCAGACCAATTCCGTGTTCCACATCAAACGTGAAAGGAGCCTTGATTTCCTTGATGGCACTCCAGAGAAAACCCAAAGTCACTGTCTCAATCTAGAGGAATCCTGAGGCCACGGTAGCAGCATGAAAGGGCTCCGTGGACCCCAAATCAACTCGAGATGAGAGCTTAGTCCCTGGGTTCGACTTAAGAGGAATACCAACTTTCCACAAGCACCTCAAAAGGAGGCTTCTCTCAGCTACAGGTATGTGAGAGGGACCCTGAGTTTGTGGCCTCAAGTGGAATGGACACCGAGATGCTCTGACTCGAAGTAATCCCGGATATCCCTGCAGTGAATTGAATGCAGGCTCGTCTTGCATCTCCCAAGACGAAGGGTTGTCTGAATCCGCTGTGGAGACCACAGAGAAAGACCTAGTCCTCCGCCTCAACACGAACGGAGGCCTCACATCCTTTGAAAACTCGAGAGGTCCGCGGAGATCAATGCTTCCAAAGGAGACGATGCCTGACTCCTCTTGAAAATGGAAAGGAGTCCCAGGATCCCTGTGGCACCTGGAAAGGGACCCTGGGTCTCCCGCCTCACGTGGAGACGCTTCCCCATTGCCATGCCAAGACTCGAGGAGAATCCCGAGGTGTCCCTCGCACCTAGGCAGGAGTCCTGACGTCACTGAACAAACACGTGTCTGGAAGGGCCCTCCCCGTCGTAACTCGAGAATATACCCCAGGTTCCGGCCGCAACTCGAGAAAAACCATGAGACTTCCCCCTCGCCGCGAGATGAGGCCCGATTCCCCTGCACTGAATGCAGAGCAATTCCGTGTTCCACATCAAACGTGAA
This sequence comes from Dama dama, assembly GCF_033118175.1. NCBI lineage: Eukaryota > Metazoa > Chordata > Mammalia > Artiodactyla > Cervidae > Dama > Dama dama. Next base: position 2,783,279 of record NC_083697.1, on the reverse strand, counting down.
AGGAGCCTTGATTTCCTTGATGGCACTCCAGAGAAAACCCAAGATCACTGTCTCAAGTCTAGAGGGATCCTGAGGTCACTGGAGCAACACGAAAGGGCTCCGTGGACCCCAAATCAACTCGAGATGAGAGCTTAGTCCCTGGCTTCGACTCAAGAGGAATACCAACTTTTCACAAGCAGCTCAAGAGGAGGCTTCTCTCAGCTACAGGTAAGTGAGAGGAAACCTGAGTTTGTGGCCGCAAGTGGAATGGACACCGAGATGCTCTGACTCGAAGTAAGGCTGGATATCCCTGCAGTGAATTGAATGCAGGCACGTCTTGCATCTGCCAAGACGAAGGGATGTCTGTATCCCCTGTGGAGACCACAAAGAAAGACCTAGTTCTCCGGCTCATCGCGACCGGAGGCCTCACATCCTTTGAAAACTCAAGAGGTCCGCGGAGATCAATGCTTCCAAATCAGACGATGCCTGACGCCTCTTGAAAATGGATAGGAGTCCCAGGATCCCTGTGGCACGTGGAAAGGGACCCTGGGTCTCCCGCCTCACGTGGAGACGCGTCCCAATTGCCATGCCAAGACTCGAGGAGAATCCCGAGGTGTCCCTTGCCCCTAGGCAGGAGTCCTGACGTCGCTGAACAAACACGTGTCTGGAAGGGCCCTCCCCGTCGGAACTCGAGAATATACCCCAGGTTCCGGCCGCAACTCGAGAAAAACCATGAGATTTCCCCCTCGCCACGAGTTGAGGCCCGATTCCCCTGCACTGCATGCAGAGCAATTCCGTGTTCCACATCAAACGTGAAAGGAGCCTTGATTTCCTTGATGGCACTCCAGAGAAAACCCAAGATCACTGTCTAAAGTCTAGAGGGATCCTGAGGTCACTGGAGCAACACGAAAGGGGTCCGTGGACCCCAAATCAACTCGAGATGAGAGCTTAGTCCCTGGCTTCTACTCAAGAGGAATACCAACTTTCCACAAGCACCTCAAGAGGAGGCTTCTCTCAGCTACAGGTATGTGAGAGGGACCCTGAGTTTGTGGCCTCAAGTGGAATGGACAGCGAGATGCTCTGACTCGAAGTAAGGCCGGATATCCGTGCAGTGAAATGAATGCAGACTCGTCTTGCATCTCCCAAGATGATGTTATGTCTGAACCCCTGTGGAGACCACATAGAAAGACCTAGTTCTCCACCTCATCGCGACTGGAGGCCTCACATCCTTTGAAAACTCGAGAGGTCTGCGGAGGTCAATGCTTCCAAAGGAGACGATGCCTGACTCCTCTTGAAAATGGATAGGAGTCCCAGGATCCCTGTGGCACGTGGAAAGGGACCCTGGGTCTCCCGACTCACGTGGAGACGCGTCCCAATTGCCATGCCAAGACTCGAGGAGGATCCCGAGGTGTCCCTCGCACCTAGGCAGGAGTCCTGACGTCGCTGAACAAACACGTGTCCGAAAGGGCCCTCCCTGTCGTAACTCGAGAATATAACCCAGGTTCCGGCCGCAACTCAAGAAAAACGATGAGACTTCCCCCTCGCTGCGAGATGAGGCCCGATTCCCCTGCACTGCGTGCAGACCAATTCCGTGTTCCACATCAAACGTGAAAGGAGCCTTGATTTCCTTGATGGCACTCCAGAGAAAACCCAAAGTCACTGTCTCAAGTCTAGAGGGATCCTGAGGTCACTGGAGTAACAAGAAAGGGCTCCGTGGACCCCAAATCAACCCGAGATGAGAGCTTAGTCCCTGGCTTCGACTCAAGTGGAATACCAACTTTCCACAAGCACCTCAAGAGGAGGCTTCTATCAGCTACAGGTATCTGAGAGGGACCCTGAATTTGTGGCCTCAAGTGGAATGGACACCGAGATGCTCTGACTCGAAGTAAGGCCGGATATCCCAACAGTGAATTGAATGCAGGCTCGTCTTGTATCTCCCAAGAAGAAGGGATGTCTGAATCCCCTGTGGAAACCACAGAGAAAGACCTAGTTTTCTGCTTCATCACGAGCAGAGGCCTCACATCCTTTGAAAACTCGAGAGGTCCGAGGAGATCAATGCTTCCAAAGGAGACGATGCCTGACTCCTCTTGAAAATGGATAGGAGTCCCAGGATCCCTGTGGCACGTGGAAAGGGACCCTGGGTCTCCCGCCTCATGTGGAGACGAGTCCCAATTGCCATGCCAAGACTCGAGGGGAATCCCGAGTTGTCCCTCGCACCTAGGCCCGAGTCCTGAGGTCGCTGAACAAACACGTGTCTGGAAGGGCCCTCCCCATCGTAACTCGAGAATATACACCAGGTTCCGGCCGCAACTCGAGAAAAACCATGAGACTTCCCCCTCGCTGCGAGATGAGGCCCGATTCTCCTGCACTGCGTGCAGACCAATTCCGTGTTCCACATCAAACGTGAAAGGAGCCTTGATTTCCTTCATGTCACTGCAGAGAAAACCGAAGATCACTGTCTCAAGTCTAGAGGGATCTTGAGGTTACTGGAGCAGGACGAAAGGGCTCCATGGACCCCAAATCAACTCGAGATGAGATCTTCGTCGCTCGCTTCGACTCAAGAGGAATACCAACTTTCCACAAGCACCTCAAGAGGAGGCTTCTCTCAGCTACAGGTATGTGAGAGGGACCCTGAGTCTGTGGCCTCAAGTGGAATGGACACCGAGATGCTCTGACTCGAAGTAAGGCCGGATATCCCTGCAGTGAATTGAAAGCAGGCTCGTCTTTCATCTCCCAAGACGAAGGGATGTTTGAATCCCCCGTGGAGACCACAGAGAAAGAACTAGTTCTCCGCCTCATTGCGACCGGAGGCCTCACATCCTTTGAAAACTCGAGAGGTCCGCGGAGATCAATGCTTCCAAAGGAGACGATGCCTGACTCCTCTTGAAAATGAATAGGAGTCCCAGGATCCCTGTGGCACGTGGAAAGGGACCCTGGGTCTCCCGCCTCCCGTGGAGACGCGTCCCAATTGCCATGCCAAGACTCGAGGAGAATCCCGAGGTGTCCCTCGCACCTAGGCCCGAGTCCTGGCGTCGCTGAACAAACACGTGTCTGGAAGGGGCCTCCCCGTCGTAACTCGAGAATATACCCCAGGGTCCGTCCGCAACTCGAGAAAAAACATGAGACTTCCCCCTCGCCCCGAGATGAGGCCCGATTCCGTACACTGCGTGCAGGGTAATTCCGTGTTCCACATCAAACTTGAAAGGAGCATTGATTTCCTTGATGGCACTCCAGAGAGTATCCAAGACCACTGTCTCAAGTCTAGAGGGATCCTGAGGTCACTGGAGCAACACGAAAGGGCTCCGTGGACCCCTAATCAACTCGAGATGAGAGCTTAGTCCCTGGCTTCGACTCAAGAGGAACACCAACTTTCCACAAGCACCTCAAGAGGAGGCTTCTCTCAGCTACAGGTATGTGAGAGGGACCCTGAGTTTGTGGCATCAAGTGGAATGGACACCGAGATGCTCTGACTCGAAGTAAGGCCGGATATCCCTGCAGTGAATTGAATGCAGGCTCGTCTTGCATCTCCCAAGACGAAAGGATGTCTGAATTCCCTGTGGAGACCACAGAGAAAGACCTAGTCCTCCGCCTCATCGCGACCGGAGGCCTCACATCCTTTCAAAACTCGAGAGGTCCAAGGAGATCAATGCTTCCAAAGGAGACGAGGCCTGACTCCTCTTGAAAATGGATAGGAGTCCCAGGATCCCTGTGGCACGTGGAAAGGGACCCTGGGTCTCCCGCGTCACGTGGAGACGCGTCACAATTGACATGCCAAGACTCGAGGAGAATCCCAAGGTGTCCCTCGCACCAAGCAGGAGTCCGACGTCGCTGAACAAACACGTGTCTGGAAGGGCCCTCCCCGTCGTAACTCGAGAATATACCCCAGGTTCCTGCCGCAACTCGAGAAAAACCATGAGACTTCCCCCTCGCCGCGAGATGAGGTCCGATTCCCCAGCACTGCGTGCAGAGCAATTCCGTGTTCCACATCAAAGGTGAAAGGAGCATTGATTTCCTTGATGGCACTCCAGAGAAAACCCAAGATCACTTTCTCAAGTCTAGAGGGATCCTGAGGTCATTGGAGCAACACGAAAGGGCTCCGTTTACCCCAAATCAACTCGAGATGAGAGCTTAGTCCCTGGCTTCGACTCAAGAGGAATACGAACTTTCCACAAGCACCTCAAGAGGAGGCTTCTCTCAGCTACAGGTATGTGAGAGGGACCCTGAGTTTGTGGCCTCAAGTGGAATGGACACCGAGATGCTCTGACTCGAAGTAAGGCCGGATATCCCTGCAGTGAATTGAAAGCAGGCTCGTCTTGCATCTCCCAAGATGAAGGGATGTCTGAATCCCCTGTGGAGACCACAGAGAAAGACCTAGTCCTCCGCTTCATCGCGACCGGAGGCCTCACATCCTTTGAAAACTCGAGAGGTCTGCGGAGATCAATGCTTCCAAAGGAGACGATGCCTGACACCTCTTGAAAATGGATAGGAGTCCCAGGATCCCTGTGGCTCGTCGAAAGGGACCCTGGGTCTCCCGCCTCACGTGGAGACGCGTCCCAATTGCCATGCCAAGACTCGAGGAGAATCCCGACGTGTCCCTCGCACCTAGGCACGAGTCCTGACGTCGCTGAACCAACACGTGTCTGGAAGGGCCCTCCCAATCGTAACTCGAGAATATACCCCAGGTTCCGGCCGCAACTCGAGAAAAACCATGAGATTTCCCCCTTGCCGCGAGTTGAGGCCCGATTCCCCTGGACTGCGTGCAGAGCAATTCCGTGTTCCACATCAAACGTGAAAGGAGCCTTGATTTCCTTGATGGCACTCCAGAGAATTCCCAAGATCACTGTCTCAAGTCTAGAGGGATCCTGAGGTCACTGGAGCAACACAAAAGGGCTCCGAGGACCCCAAATCAACTCGAGATGAGAGCTTAGTCCCTGGCTTCGACTCAAGAGGAATACCAACTTTCCACAAGCACCTCAAGAGGAGGCTTCTCTCAGCTAGAGGTATGTGAGAGGGACCCTGATTTTGTGGCCTCAAGTGGAATGGACACCGAGATGCTCTGACTCGAAGTAAGGCCAGACATCCCAACAGTGAATTGAATGCAGGCTCGTCTTGCATCTCCTAAGACAAAGAGATGTCTGAATCCCCTGTGGAGACCACAGAGAAAGTCCTAGTCCTCCGCCTCATCGCGACCGGAGGCCCCACTTCCTTTGAAAACTCAAGAGGTCCGCGGAGATCAATGCTTCCAAAGGAGACGATGCCGGACTCCTCTTGAAAATGGATAGGAGTCCCAGGATCCCTGTGGCACGTGGAAAGGGACCCTGGGTCTCCGGCCTCACGTGGAGACGCGTCCCAATTGCCATGCCAAGACTCGAGGAGAATCCCGAGGTGTCCCTCGCCCCTAGGCAGGAGTCCAGAAGTCGCTGAACAAACATGTGTCTGGAAGGGCCCTCCCCATCGTTACTCGAGAATATACCCCAGGTTCCGGCCGCAACTCGAGGAAAACCATGAGATTTCCCCCTCGCCGCGAGTTGAGGCCCGATTCCCCTGGACTGCGTGCAGAGCAATTCCGTGTTCCACATCAAACGTGAAAGGAGCCTTGATTTCCTTGATGGCACTCCAGAGAAAACCCAAGATCACTGTGTCAAGTTTAGAGGGATGCTGAGGTCACTGGAGCAACACGAAATTTCCCCTTGGACCCCAAATCAACTCGAGATGAGAGCTTAGTCCCGGGCTTCGACTCAAGAGGAATACCGACTTTCCATAAGCCCCTCAAGAGGAGGCTTCTCTCAGCTACAGGTATGTGAGAGGGTCCCTGAGTTTGTGGCCTCAAGTGGAATGGACACCGAGATGCTCTGACTCGAAGTAAGGCCGGATATCCCTGCAGTGAATTGAATGCAGGCTCGTCTTGCATCTCCCAAGACGAAGGGATGTCTGAATCCCCTGTGGAGACCTCAGAGAAAGACCGACTTCTCCGCCTCATCGCGACCGGAGGCCTCACATCCTTTGAAAATTCGAGAGGTCCGCGGAGATCAATTCTTCCAAAGGAGACGATGCCTGACTCCTCTTGAAAATGGATAGGAGTCCCAGGATCCCTGTGGCACGTGGAAAGGGACCCTGGGTCTCCCGCCTCACGTGGAGACGCTTCCCCATTGCCATGCCAAGACTCGTGGAGAATCCCGAGGTGTCCCTCGCACCTAGGCAGGAGTCCTGACGTCGCTGAACAAACACATGTCTGGAAGGGCCCTCCCCCTCGTAACTCGAGAATATACCCCAGGTTCCGGCCGCAACTCGAGGAAAACCATGAGACTTCCCCCTCGCCGCGAGATGAGGCCCGATTCCCCTGCACTGCGTGCAGAGCAATTCCGAGTTCCACATCAAACGTGAAAGGAGCCTTAATTTCCTTGATGGCACTCCAGAGAAAACCCAAGATCACTGTCTCAAGTCTAGAGGGATCCTGAGGTCACTGGAGCAACACGAAAGTGCTCCGTGGACCCCAAATCAACTCGAGATGAGAGCTTAGACCCTGGCTTCGACTCAAGAGGAATACCCACTTTTCACAAGCACCTCAAGACGAGGCTTCTCTCAGCTACAGGTATGTGAGAGGGACCCTGAGTTTGTGGCCTCAAGTGGAATGGACACCGAGATGCTCTGACTCGAAGTAAGGCCGGATATCCCTGCAGTGAATTGAATGCAGGCTCGTCTTGCATCTCCCAAGACGAAGGGATGTCTGAATCCCCTGTGGAGACCACAGAGAAAGACCTAGTCCTCTGCCTCAACGCGACTGGAGGTGTCACATCCTTTGAAAACTCGAGAGGTCCACGGAGATCAATGCTTCCAAAGGAGACGATGCCTGACTCCTCTTGAAAATGGATAGGAGTCCCAGGATCCCTGTGGCAAGTGGAAAGGTGCCCTGGGTTTCCCGCCTCACGTGGAGACGCGTCCCAATTGCCATGCCAAGACTCGAGGAGAATCCCGAGGTGTCCCTCACACCTAGGCAGGAGTCCTGACGTCGCTGAACAAACACGTGTCTGGAAGGGCCCTCCCCGTCGTAACTCGAGAATATACCCCAGGTTCCTGCCGCAACTCGAGAAAAACCATGAGACTTCCCCCTCCCCGCGAGATGAGGCCCAATTCCCCTGCACTGCATGCAGAGAAATTCCGTGTTCCACATCAAACGTGAAAGGAGCCTTGATTTCCTTGATGGCACTCCAGAGAAAACCCAAGATCACTGTCTCAAGTCTACAGGGATCCTGAGGTCACTGGAGCAACACGAAAGGGCTCCGTGGACCCCAAATCAACTCGAGATGAGAGCTTAGTCCCTGGCTTCGACTCAAGAGGTATACCAACTTTTCACAAGCACCCCAAGAGGAGGCTTCTCTCAGCTACAGGTAAGTGAGAGGGACACTGAGTTTGTGGCCTCAAGTGGAATGGACACCGAGATGCTCTGACTCGAAGTAAGGCCGGACATCCCTGCAGTGAATTGAATGCAGGCTCGTCTTGCATCTCCCAAGACGAAGGGATGTCTGAATCCCCTGTGGAGACCACAGAGAAAGACCTAGATCTCCGCCTCATCGCGAACGGAGGCCTCACATCCTTTGAAAACTCAAGAGGTCCGCGGAGATCAATGCTTCCAAATGAGACGATGCCTGACTCCTCTTGAAAATGGATAGGAGTCCCAGGATCCCTGTGGCACGTGGAAAGGGACACGGGGTCTCCCGCCTCACGTGGAGACGCGTCCAAATTGCCATGCCAAGACTCGTGGAGAATCCCGAGGTGTCCCTTTCACCTAGGCAGGAGTCCTGACGGCGCTGAACAAACACGTGTCTGGAAGGGCCCTCCCCGTCGTAACTCGAGAATATACCCCAAGTTCCGACCGCAACTCGAGAAAAACCATGAGATTTCCCCCTTGCCGCTAGTTGAGTCCCGATTCCCCTGCACCGAATGCAGAGCAATTCCGTGTTCCACATCAAACGTGAAAGGAGCCTTGATTTCCTTGATGCCACTCCAGAGAATTCCCAAGATCACTGTCTCAAGTCTAGAGGGATCCTGAAGCCACCGGAGCAACATGAAAGGGCTCCGTGGACCCCAAATCAACTCGAGATGAGAGCTTAGTCCCTGGCTTCGACTCAAGAGGAATACCAACTTTTCACAAGCACCTCAAGAGAGGGCTTCTCTCAGCTACAGGTATGTGAGAGGGACCCTGAGTTTGTGGCCTCAAGTGGAATGGACACCGAGATGCTCTGACTCGAAGTAAGGCCGGATATCCCAACAGTGAATTGAATGCAGGCTCGTCTTGCATCTCCCAAGACGAAGAGATGTCTGAATCCCCTGTGGAGACCACAGAGAAAAACCTAGTCCTCCGCCTCATCGCGACCGGAGGCCTCACATCCTTTGAAAACTCGAGAGGTCTGCGGAGATCAATGCTTCCAAAGGAGACGATTCCGGAATCTTCTTGAAAATGGATAGTAGTCCCAGGATCCCTGTGGCACGTGGAAAGGGACCCTGGGTCTCCCGCCTCACGTGGAGACGCGTCCCAATTGCCATGCCAAGACTCGAGGAGAATCCCGAGGTGTCCCTCGCACCTAGGCAGGAGTCCTGACGTCGCTGAACAAACACGTGTCTGGAAGGGCCCTCCCCGTCGTAACTCGAGAATATACCCCAGGTTCCGGCCGCAACTCGAGAAAAACCATGAGACTTCCCCCTCTTCGCGAGATGAGGCCCGATTCCACTGCACTGCGTGCAGAGCAATTCCGTGTTCCACATCAAACGTGAAAGGAGCCTTGATTTCCTTGATGGCACTCCAGAGAAAACCCAAGATCACTGTCTCAAGTCTAGAAGGATCCTGAGGTCACTGGAGCAACACGAAAGGGCTCCTTGGACCCCAAATCAACTGGAGATGAGAGCTTAGTCCCTGGCTTCGAATAAAGAGGACTACCAACTTTCCACAAGCACCTTAAGGGGAGGCTTCTCTCAGCTACAGGTATGTGAGAGGGACCCTGAATTTGTGACCTCAAGTGGAATGGACACCGAGATGCTCTGACTCGAAGTAAGGCCGGATATCCCTGCAGTGATTTGAATGCAGGCTCGTCTTGCATCTCCCAAGACGACGGGATGTCTGAATACCCTGTGGAGACCACAGAGAAAGTCCTAGTCCTCCGCCTCACCGCGCCCGGAGTTCTCACATCCTTTGAAAACTCAAGAGGTCCGCGGAGATCAATGCTTGCAAATGGGACGATGCCTGACTCCTCTTGAAAATGGATAGGAGTCCCAGGATCCCTGTGGCACGTGGAAAGGGACACTGGGTCTCCGGCCTCACGTGGAGACACGTCCCAATTGCCATGCCAAGACTCGAGGAGAATCCCGAGGTGTCCCTCGCCCCTAGGTAGGAGTCTAGACGTCGCTGAACAAACACGTGTCTGGAAGGGCCCTCCCCGTCCTAACTCGAGAATATACCCCAGGTTCCGGCCGCAACTCGAGAAAAACCATGAGACTTCCCCCTCTTCGCGAGATGAGGCCCGATTCCACGGCACTGCGTGCAGAGCAATTCCGTGTTCCACATCAAACGTGAAAGGAGCCTTGATTTCCTTGATGGCACTCCAGAGAAAACCCAAGATCACTGTCTCAAGTCTAGAGGGATCCTGAGGTCACTGGAGCAACAGGAAAGGGCTGCTTGGACCCCAAATCAACTGGAGATGAGAGCTTAGTCCCTGGCTTCGAATAAAGAGGACTACCAACTTTCCAAAAGCACCTTAAGGGGAGGCTTCTCTCAGCTACAGGTATGTGAGAGGGACCCTGAATTTGTGGCCTCAAGTGGAATGGACACCGAGATGCTCTGACACGATGTAAGGCCGGATATCCCTGCAGTGATTTGAATGCAGGCTCGTCTTGCATCTCCCAAGACGACGGGATGTCTGAATCCCCTGTGGAGACCACAGAGAAAGTCCTAGTCCTCCGCCTCACCGCGACCGGAGGCCTCACATCCTTTGAAAACTCAAGAGGTCCGCGGAGATCAGTGCTTCCAAATGAGACGATGCCTGACTCCTCTTGAAAATGGATAGGAGTCCCAGGATCCCTGTGGCACGTGGAAAGGGACACTGGGTCTCCGGCCTCACGTGGAGACACGTCCCAATTGCCATGCCAAGACTCGAGGAGAATCCCGAGGTGTCCCTCGCCCCTAGGTAGGAGTCTAGACGTCGCTGATCAAACACGTGTCTGGAAGGGCCCTCCCCGTCATAACTCGAGAATATACCCCAGGGTCCGTCCGCAACTCGAGAAAAACCATGAGATTTCCCCCTCGCCGCGAGTTGAGGCCCGATTCCCCTGGACTGCGTGCAGAGCAATTCCGTGTTCCACATCAAACGTGAAAGGAGCCTTGATTTCCTTGATGGCACTCCAGAGAAAACCCAAGATCACTGTCTCAAGTCTAGAGGGATCCTGAAGTCACTGGACCAACAGGAAAGGGCTTCGTGGACCCCAAATCAACACGAGGTGAGAGCTTAGACCCTGGCTTAGACTCAAGAGTAATACCAACTCTCCACCAGGACCTCAAGAGGAGGTTTCTCTCAGCTACAAGTATATTTGAGGGACCCTGATTTTGTGGCCTCAAGTGGAATGGACACCGAGATGCTCTGACTCTAAGTAAGGCCGGATATCCCTGCAGTGAATTGAATGCAGGCTCGTCTTGCATCTCCCAAGACGAAGGGATGTCTGAATCCCCTGTGGAGACCAAAGAGAAAGACCTAATTCTCCGCCTCATAGCGACCGGGGGCCTCACATCCTTTGAAAATTCGAGAGGTCCGCGGAGATCAATGCTTCCAAAGGAGACGATGCCTGACTCCTCTTGAAAATGGATAGGAGTCCCAGGATCCCTGTGGCACGTGGAAAGGGACCCTGGGTCTCCCGCCTCACGTGGAGACGCTTCCCCATTGCCATGCCAAGACTCGAGGAGAATCCCGAGGTGTCCCTCGCACCTAGGCAGGAGTCCTGACGTCGCTGAACAAACACGTGTCTGGAAGGGCCCTCCCCGTCGTAACTCGAGAATATACCACAGGTTCCGGCCGCAACTCGAGAAAAACCATGAGACGTCCCCCTCGCCGCGAGATGAGGCCCGATTCCCCTGCACTGCATGCAGAGCAATTCCGTGTTCCACATCAAACGTGAAAGGAGCCTTGATTTCCTTGATGGCACTCCAGAGAAAACCCAAGATCACTGTCTCAAGTCTAGAGGGATCCTGACGTCACTGGAGCAACACGAAAGTGCTCCGTGGACCCCAAATCAACTCGAGATGAGAGCTTAGACCCTGGCTTCGACTCAAGAGGAATACTCACTTTTCACAAGCACCTCAAGACGAGGCTTCTCTCAGCTACAGGTATGTGAGAGGGACCCTGAGTTTGTGCCCTCAAGTGGAATGGACACCGAGATGCTCTGACTCGAAGTAAGGCCGGATATCCCTGCAGTGAATTGAATGCAGGCTCGTCTTGCATCTCCCAAGACGAAGGGATGTCTGAATCCCTGTGGAGACCTCAGAGAAAGACCGACTTCTCCGCCTCATCGCGACCGGAGGCCTCACATCCTTTGAAAACTAGAGAGGTCCGCGGAGATCAATGCTTCCAAAGGAGCCGATGCCTGAATCCTCTTGAAAATGGATAGGAGTCCCAGGATCCCTGTGGCACGTGGAAAGGGACCCTGGGTCTCCCGCCTCACGTGGAAACGCGTCCAAATTGCCATGCCAAGACTCGTGGAGAATCCCGAGGTGTCCCTCGCACCTAGGCAGGAGTCCTGACGGCGCTGAACAAACACGTGTCTGGAAGGGCCCTCCCCGTCGTAACTCGAGAATATACCCCAGGTTCCGGCCGCAACTCGAGAAAAACCATGAGATTTCCCCCTTGCTGCGAGTTGAGGCCCGATTCCCCTGCACTGAATGCAGAGCAATTCCGTGTTCCACATCAAACGTGAAAGGAGCCTTGATTTCCTTGATGGCACTCCAGAGAAAACCCAAGATCACTGTCTCAAGTCTAGAGGGATCCTGAAGTCACTGGACCAACAGGAAAGGGCTTCGTGGACCCCAAATCAACTCGAGATGAGAGCTTAGACCCTGGCTTAGACTCAAGAGGAATACCAACTTTCCACAAGGACCTCAAGAGGAGGTTTCTCTCAGCTACAGTTATATTTGAGGGACCCTGATTTTGTGGCCTCAAATGGAATGGACACCGAGATGCTCTGAGTCGAAGTAAGGCCGGATATCCCTGCAGTGAATTGAATGCAGGCTCGTCTTGCATCTCCCAAGACGAAGGGATGTCTGAATCCCCTGTGGAGACCACAGAGAAAGACCTAATTCTCCGCCTCATAGCGACCGGGGGCCTCACATCTTTGAAAATTCGAGAGGTCTGCGGAGATCAATGCTTCCAAAGGAGACGATGCCTGACTCCTCTTGAAAATGGATAGGAGTCCCAGGATCCCTGTGGCACGTGGAAAGGGACCCTGGTTCTCCCGGCTCACGTGGAGACGCGTCCAAATTGCCATGCCAAGACTCGAGGAGAATCCCGAGGTGTCCCTCGCACCTAGGCAGGAGTCCTGACGTCGCTGAACAAACACGTGTCTGGAAGGGCCCTCCCCGTTGTAACTCGAGAATATACCCCAGGTTCCGGCCGCAACTCGAGAAAAACCATGAGACTTCCCCCTCGCCGCGAGATGAGGCCCGATTCCCCTGCACTGCGTGCAGAGCAATTCCGTGTTCCACATCAAACGTGAAAGGAGCCTTGATTTCCTTGATGGCACTCCAGAGAAAACCCAAGATCACTGTCTCAAGTCGAGAGGGATCCTGAGGTCACTGGAGCAACACGAAAGTGCTCCGTGGACCCAAAATCAACTCGAGATGAGAGCTTAGACCCTGGATTCGATTCAAGACGAATACCCACTTTTGACAAGCACCTCAAGACGAGGCTTCTCTCAGCTACAGGTATGTGAGAGGGACCCTGAGTTTGTGGCCTCAAGTGGAATGGACACCGAGATGCTCTGACTCGAAGTAAGGCCGGATATCACTGCAGTGAATTGAATGCAGGCTCGTCTTGCATCTCCCAAGCCGAAGGGATGTCTGAATCCCCTGTGGAGACCACAGAGAAAGACCGAGTTGTCCGCCTCAACGCGACCGGAGGCCTCACATCCTTTGAAAACTCGAGAGGTCCGCGGAGATCAATGCTTTCAAAGGAGACGATGCCTGACTCCTCTTGAAAATGGATAGGAGTCCCAGGATCCCTGTGGCACGTGGAAAGGGGCCCTGGGTTTCCCGCCTCACGTGGAGACGCGTCCCAATTGCCATGCCAAGACTCGAGGAGAATCCCGAGGTGTCCCTCACACCTAGGCAGGAGTCCTGACGTTGCTGAAAAAACACGTGTCTGGAAGGGCCCTCCCCGTCGTAACTCGAGAATATACCCAAGGTTCCGGCCGCAACTCGAGAAAAACCATGAGACTTCCCCCTCGCCGCGAGATGAGGCCCGATTCCCCTGCACTGCATGCAGAGCAATTCCGTGTTCCACATCAAACGTGAAAGGAGCCTTGATTTCCTTGATGGCACTCCAGAGAAAACCCAAGATCACTGTCTCAAGTCTAGAGGGATCCTGAGGTCACTGGAGCAACACGAAAGGGCTCCGTTTACCCCAAATCAACTCGAGATGCGAGCTTAGTCCCTGGCTTCGACTCAAGAGGAATACCAACTTTTCACAAGCACCTCAAGAGGAGGCTTCTCTCAGCTACAGGTATGTGAGAGGGACCCTGAGTTTCTGGCCTCAAGTGCAATGGACACCGAGATGCTCTGACTCGAAGTAAGGCCGGATATCCCTGCAGTGAATTGAATGCAGGCTCGTCTTGCATCTCCCAAGACGAAGGGATGTCTGAATCCCCTGTGGAGACCACAGAGAAAGACCTAGATCTCCGCCTCATCGCGAACGGAGGCCTCACACCCTTTGAAAACTCAAGAGGTCCGCGGAGATCAATGCTTCCAAATGAGACGATGCCTGACTCCTCTTGAAAATGGATAGGAGTCCCAGGATCCCTGTGGCAAGTGCAAAGGGACCCTGGGTCTCCCACCTCATGTGGAGACGCGTCCCAATTGCCATGCCAAGACTCGAGGAGAATCCCGAGGTGTCCCTCGCCCCTAGGCAGGAGTCCTGACGTCGCTGAACAAACACGTGTCTGGAAGGGACCTCACCGTCGTAACTCGAGAATATACCCCAGGTTCCGGCCGCAACTCGAGAAAAACCATGAGATTTCCCCCTCGCCGCTAGTTGAGGCCCGATTCCCCTGCACTGCATGCAGAGCAATTCCGTGTTCCACATCAAACGTGAAAGGAGCCTTGATTTCCTTGATGGCACTCCAGAGAAAACCCAAGATCACTGTCTCAAGTCTAGAGGGATCCTGACGTCACTGGAGCAACACGAAATTTCCCCTTGAACCCCAAATCTACTCGAGATGAGAGCTTAGTCCCTGGCTTCGACTCAAGAGGAATACCAACTTTCCATAGCACCTCAAGAGGAGGCTTCTCTCAGCTACAGGTATGTGAGAGGGACCCTGAGTTTGTGGCCTCAAGTGGAATGGACACCGAGATGCTCTGACTCGAAGTAAGGCCGGATATCCCTGCAGTTAATTGAATGCAGGCTCGTCTTGCATCTCCCAAGACGAAGGGATGTCTGAATCCCCTGTGGAGACCTCAGAGAAAGACCGACTTCTCCGCCTCATCGCGACCGGAGGCCTCACATCCTTTGAAAACTCGAGAGGTCCGTGGAGATCAATGCTTCCAAAGGAGCCGATGCCTGAATCCTCTTGAAAATGGATAGCAGTCCCAGGATCCCTGTGGCACGTGGAAAGGGACCCTGGGTCTCCCGCCTCACGTGGAGACGCGTCCAAATTACCATGCCAAGACTCGAGGAGAATCCCGAGGTGTCCCTCGCACCTAGGCAGGAGTCCTGATGTCGCTGAACAAACACGTGTCTGGAAGGGCCCTCCCCGTCGTAACTCGAGAATATACCCCAGGTTCCGGCCGCAACTCGAGAAAAACCATGAGATTTCCCCCTCGCCGCGAGTTGAGGCCCGATTCCCCTGCACTGAATGCAGAGCAATTCCGTGTTCCACATCAAACGTGAAAAGAGCCTTGATTTCCTTGATGGCACTCCAGAGAAAACCCAAGATCACTGTCTCAAGTGTAGAGGGATCCTGAAGTCACTGGACCAACAGGAAAGGGCTTCGTGGACCCCAAATCAACTCGAGATGAGAGCTTAGACCCTGGCTTAGACTCAAGAGGAATACCAACTTTCCACAAGGACCTCAAGAGGAGGTTTCTCACAGCTACAGGTATATTTGAGGGACCCTGATTTTGTGGCCGCAAGTGGAATGGACACCGAGATGCTCTGACTCGAAGTAAGGCCGGATATCCCTGCAGTGAATTGAATGCAGGCTCGTCTTGCATCTCCCAAGACGAAGGGATGTCTGAATCCCCTGTGGAGACCACAGAGAAAGACCTAATTCTCCGCCTAATCGCGACCGGAGGCCTCACATCCTTTGAAAACTCGAGAGGTCCGCGGAGATCAATGCTTCCAAAGGAGCCGATGCCTGAATCCTCTTGAAAATGGAGAGGAGTCCCAGGATCCCTGTGGCACGGGGAAAGGGACCCTGGGTCTCCCGCCTCACGTGGAGACGTGTCCAAATTGCCATGCCAAGACTCGTGGAGAATCCCGAGGTGTCCCTCACACCTAGGCAGGAGTCCTGACGGCGCTGAACAAACACGTGTCTGGAAGGCCCTCCCCGTCGTAACTCGAGAATATACCCCAGGTTCCGGCCGCAACTCGAGAAAAACCATGAGATTTCCCCCTTGCCGCGAGTTGAGGCCCGATTCCCCTGCACTGAATGCAGAGCAATTCCGTGTTCCACATCAAACGTGAAAGGAGCCTTGATTTCCTTGATGGCACTCCAGAGAAAACCCAAGATCACTGTCTCAAGTCTACAGGGATCCTGAGGTCACTGGAGCAACACGAAAGTGCTTCATGGACCCCAAATCAACTCGAGATGAGAGCTTAGACCCTGGCTTAGACTCAAGAGGAATACCAACTTTCCACAAGGACCTCAAGAGGAGGTTTCTCTCAGCTACTGGTATATTTGAGGGACCCTGATTTTGTGGCCTCAAGTGGAATGGACACCGAGATGCTCTGACTCGAAGTAAGGCCGGATATCCCTGCAGTGAATTGAATGCAGGCTCGTCTTGCATCTCCCAAGACGAAGGGATGTCTGAATCCCCTGTGGAGACCACAGAGAAAGACCGAGTTGTCCGCCTCAAGGCGACCGGACGCCGCACATCTTTTGAAAACTCGAGAGGTCCGCGGAGATCAATGCTTCCAAAGGAGCCGATGCCTGAATCCTCTTGAAAATGGATAGGAGTCCCAGGATCCCTGTGGCACGGGGAAAGGGACCCTGGGTCTCCCGCCTCACGTGGAGACGTGTCCAAATTGCCATGCCAAGACTCGTGGAGAATCCCGAGGTGTCCCTCACACCTAGGCAGGAGTCCTGACGGCGCTGAACAAACACGTGTCTGGAAGGCCCTCCCTGTCGTAACTCGAGAATATACCCCAGGTTCCGGCCGCAACTCGAGAAAAACCATGAGATTTCCCCCTTGCCGCGAGTTGAGGCCCGATTCCCCTGCACTGAATGCAGAGCAATTCCGTGTTCCACATCAAACGTGAAAGGAGCCTTGATTTCCTTGATGGCACTCCAGAGAAAACCCAAGATCACTGTCTCAAGTCTACAGGGATCCTGAGGTCACTGGAGCAACACGAAAGGGCTTCATGGACCCCAAATCAACTCGAGATGAGAGCTTAGACCCTGGCTTAGACTCAAGAGGAATACCAACTTTCCACAAGGACCTCAAGAGGAGGCTTCTCTCAGCTACAGGTATGTGAGAGGGACCCTGAGTTTGTGGCCTCAAGTGGAATGGACACCGAGATGCTCTGACTCGAAGTAAGGCCGGATATTCCTGCAGTGAATTGACTGCAGGCTCGTCTTGCATCTCCCAAGACGAAGGGATGTCTGAATCCCCTGTGGAGACCACAGAGAAAGACCTAGTTCTCCGCCTCATAGCGACCGGGGGCCTCACATCCTTTGAAAATTCGAGAGGTCCGCGGAGATCAATGCTTCCAAAGGAGACGATGCCTGACTCCTCTTGAAAATGGATAGGAGTCCCCGGATCCCTGTGGCACGTGGAAAGGGACCCTGGGTCTCCCGCCTCACGTGGAGACGCGTCCAAATTGCCATGCCAAGACTCGTGGAGAATCCCGAGGTGTCCCTCGCACCTAGGCAGGAGTCCTGACGGCGCTGAACAAACACGTGTCTGGAAGGGCCCTCCCCGTCGTAACTCGAGAATATACCCCAGGTTCCGGCCGCAACTCGAGAAAAACCATGAGATTTCCCCCTTGCCGCGAGTTGAGGCCCGATTCCCCTGCACTGAATGCAGAGCAATTCCGTGTTCCACATCAAACGTGAAAGGAGCCTTGATTTCCTTGATGGCACTCCAGAGAATTCCCAAGATCACTGTCTCAAGTCTAGAGGGATCCTGAGGTCACTGGAGCAACACGAAAGGGCTCCGTGGACCCCAAATCAACTCGAGATGAGAGCTTAGTCCCTGGCTTCGACTCAAGAGGAATACCAACTTTCCACAAGGACCTCAAGAGGAGGCTTCTCTCAGCTACAGGTATGTGAGAGGGACCCTGAGTTTGTGGCCTCAAGTGGAATGGACACCGAGATGCTCCGACTTGAAGTAAGGCCGGATATCCCAACAGTGAATTGAATGCAGGCTCGTCTTGCATCTCCCAAGACGAAGAGATGTCTGAATCCCCTGTGGAGACCACAGAGAAAGACCTAGTCCTCCGCCTCATCGCGACCGGAGGCCTCACATCCTTTGAAAACTCGAGAGGTCTGCGGAGATCAATGCTTCCAAAGGAGACGATGCCAGAATCTTCTTGAAAATGGATAGGAGTCCCAGGATCCCTGTGGCACGTGGAAAGGGACCCTGGGTCTCCCGCCTCACGTGGAGACGCGTCCCAATTGCCATGCCAAGACTCGAGGAGAATCCCGAGGTGTCCCTCGCCCCTAGGTAGGAGTCCTTACGTCGCTGAACAAACACGTGTCTGGAAGGGCCCTCCCCATCGTAACTCGAGAATATACCCCAGGTTCCGGCCGCAACTCGAGAAAAACCATGAGATTTCCCCCTCGCCGCGAGTTGAGGCCCGATTCCCCTGCACTGCGTGCAGAGCAATTCCGTGTTCCACATCAAACGTGAAAGGAGTCTTGATATCCTTGATGGCACTCCAGAGAAAACCCAAGATCACTGTCTCAAGTCTAGAGGGATCCTGAAGTCACTGGACCAACAGGAAAGGGCTTCGTGGACCCCAAATCAACTCGAGATGAGAGCTTAGACCCTGGCTTAGACTCAAGAGGAATACCAACTTTCCACAAGGACCTCAAGAGGAGGTTTCTCTCAGCTAAACGTATATTTGAAGGACCCTGATTTTGTGGCCTCAAGTGGAATGGATACCGAGATGCTCTGACTCGAAGTAAGGCCGGATATCTCTGCAGTGAATTGAATGCAGGCACGTCTTGCATCTCCCAAGACGACGGGATGTCTGCATCCCCTTTGGAGACCACAGAGAAAGACCTAATTCTCCGCCTCATAGCGACCGGGGGCCTCACATCCTTTGAAAATTCGAGAGGACCGCGGAGATCAATGCTTCCAAAGGAGACGATGCCTGAATCCTCTTGAAAATGGATAGGAGTCCCAGGATCCCTGTGGCACGTGGAAAGGGAGCCTGGGTCTCCCGCCTCACGTGGAGACGCGTCCCAATTGCCATGCCAAGACTCGAGGAGAATCCCGAGGTGTCCCTTGCACCTAGGCAGGAGTCCTGACGTCGCTGAACAAACACGTGTCTGGAAGGGCCCTCCCCGTCGTAACTCGTGAATATACCCCAGGTTCCGGCCGCAACTCGAGAAAAACCATGAGACTTCCCCCTCGCCGCGAGATGAGGCCTGATTCCCCTGCACTGCATGCAGAGCAATTCCGTGTTCCACATCAAACGTGAAAGGAGCCTTGATTTCCTTGATGGCACTCCAGAGAAAACCCAAGATCTCTGTCTCAAGTCTAGAGGGATCCTGAAGTCACTGGACCAACAGGAAAGGGCTTCGTGGACCCCAAATCAACTCGAGATGAGAGCTTAGACCCTGGCTTAGACTCAAGAGGAATACCAACTTTCCACAAGGACCTCAAGAGGAGGTTTCTCTCAGCTACAGGTATATTTGAGGGACCCTGATTTTGTGGCCTCAAGTGGAATGGACACCGAGATGCTCTGACTCGAAGTAAGGCCGGATATCCCTGCAGTGAATTGACTGCAGGCTCGTCTTGCATCTCCCAAGACGAAGGGATGTCTGAATCCCCTGTGGAGACCACAGAGAAAGACCTAGTTCTCCGCCTCATAGCGACCGGGGGCCTCACATCC
This sequence comes from Dama dama, assembly GCF_033118175.1. Taxonomy (NCBI): domain Eukaryota; kingdom Metazoa; phylum Chordata; class Mammalia; order Artiodactyla; family Cervidae; genus Dama; species Dama dama. The sequence goes on along the minus strand of NC_083697.1, from coordinate 2,763,771 downwards.
TTGGAAAATTCGAGAGGTCCGCGGAGATCAATGCTTCCAAAGGAGACGATGCCTGACTCCTCTTGAAAATGGATAGGAGTCCCCGGATCCCTGTGCCACGTGGAAAGGGACCCTGGGTCTCCCGCCTCACGTGGAGACGCGTCCAAATTGCCATGCCAAGACTCGTGGAGAATCCCGAGGTGTCCCTCGCACCTAGGCAGGAGTCCTGACGGCGCTGAACAAACACGTGTCTGGAAGGGCCCTCCCCGTCGTAACTCGAGAATATACCCCATGTTCCGGCCGCAACTCGAGAAAAACCATGAGATTTCCCCCTTGCCGCGAGTTGAGGCCCGATTCCCCTGCACTGAATGCAGAGCAATTCCGTGTTCCACATCAAACGTGAAAGGAGCCTTGATTTCCTTGATGGCACTCCAGAGAATTCCCAAGATCACTGTCTCAAGTCTAGAGGGATCCTGAGGTCACTGGATCAACACGAAAGGGCTCCGTGGACCCCAAATCAACTCGAGATGAGAGCTTAGTCCCTGGCGTCGACTCAAGAGGAATACCAACTTTTCACAAGCACCTCAAGAGGAGGCTTCTCTCAGCTACAGGTATGTGAGAGGGACCCTGAGTTTGTGGCCTCAAGTGGAATGGACACCGAGATGCTCTGACTCGAAGTAAGGCCGGATATCCCAACAGTGAATTGAATGCAGGCTCGTCTTGCATCTCCCAAGAGGAAGAGATGTCTGAATCCCCTGTGGAGACCACAGAGAAAGACCTAGTCCTCCGCCTCATCGCGACCGGAGGCCTCACATCCTTTGAAAACTCGAGAGGTCTGCGGAGATCAATGCTTCCAAAGGAGACGATGCCAGAATCTTCTTGAAAATGGATAGGAGTCCCAGGATCCCTGTGGCACATGGAAAGGGACCCTGGGTCTCCCGCCTCACGTGGAGACGCGTCCCAATTGCCATGCCAAGACTCGAGGAGAATCCCGAGGTGTACCTCGCCCCTAGGTAGGAGTCCTTACGTCGCTGAACAAACACGTGTCTGGCAGGGCCCTCCCCATCGTAACTCGAGAATATACCCCAGGTTCCGGGCGCAACTCGAGAAAAACCATGAGATTTCCCCCTCGCCACGAGTTGAGGCCCGATTCCCCTGCACTGCGTGCAGAGCAATTCCGTGTTCCACATCAAACGTGAAAGGAGCCTTGATATCCTTGATGGCACTCCAGAGAAAACCCAAGATCACTGTCTCAAGTCTAGAGGGATCCTGAAGTCACTGGACCAACAGGAAAGGGCTTCGTGGACCCCAAATCAACTCGAGATGAGAGCTTAGACCCTGGCTTAGACTCAAGAGGAATACCAACTTTCCACAAGGCCCTCAAGAGGAGGTTTCTCTCAGCTACACGTATATTTGAGGGACCCTGATTTTGTGGCCTCAAGTGGAATGGACACCGAGATGCTCTGACTCGAAGTAAGGCCGGATATCCCTGCAGTGAATTGAATGCAGGCTCGTCTTGCATCTCCCAAGACGAAGGGATGTCTGAATCCCCTTTGGAGACCACAGAGAAAGACCTAATTCTCCGCCTCATAGCGACCGGGGGCCTCACATCCTTTGAAAATTCGAGAGGACCGCGGAGATCAATGCTTCCAAAGGAGACGATGCCTGAATCCTCTTGAAAATGGATAGGAGTCCCAGGATCCCTGTGGCACGTGGAAAGGGACCCTGGGTCTCCCGCCTCACGTGGAGACGCTTCCCCATTGCCATGCCAAGACTCGAGGAGAATCCCGAGGTGTCCCTCGCACCTAGGCAGGAGTCCTGACGTCGCTGAACAAACACGTGTCTGGAAGGGCCCTCCCCGTCGTAACTCGAGAATATACCGCAGGTTCCGGCCGCAACTCGAGAAAAACCATGAGACTTCCCCCTCGCCGCGAGATGAGGCCCGATTCCCCTGCACTGCATGCAGAGCAATTCCGTGTTCCACATCAAACGTGAAAGGAGCCTTGATTTCCTTGATGGCACTCCAAAGAAAACCCAAGATCACTGTCTCAAGTCGAGAGGGATCCTGAGGTCACTGGAGCAACACGAAAGTGCTCCGTGGACCCCAAAGCAACTCGAGATGAGAGCTTAGACCCTGGCTTTGACTCAAGAGGAATACCCACTTTTCACAAGCACCTCAAGAGGAGGCTTCTCTCAGCTACAGGTAAGTGAGAGGGACCCTGAGTTTGTGGCCTCAAGTGGAATGGACACCGAGATGCTCTGACTCGAAGTAAGGCCGGATATCCCTGCAGTGAATTGAATGCAGGCTCGTCTTGCATCTCCCAAGACGAAGGGCTGTCTGAATCCCGTGTGGAGACCACAGAGAAAGACCGCGTTGTCCGCCTCAACGCGACCGGAGGCCTCACATCCTTTGAAAACTCGAGAGGTCCGCGGAGATCAATGCTTTCAAAGGAGACGATGCCTGACTCCTCTTGAAAATGGATAGGAGTCCCAGGATCCCTGTGGCACGTGGAAAGGGTGCCTGGGTTTCCCGCCTCACGTGGAGACGCGTCCCAATTGCCATGCCAAGACTCGAGGAGAATCCCGAGGTGTCCCTCACACCTAGGCAGGAGTCCTGACGTTGCTGAACAAACACGTGTCTGGAAGGGCCCTCCCCGTCGTAACTCGAGAATATACCCCAGGTTCCAGCCGCAACTCGAGAAAAACCATGAGACTTCCCCCTCGCCGCGAGATGAGGCCTGATTCCCCTGCACTGCATGCAGAGCAATTCCGTGTTCCACATCAAACGTGAAAGGAGCCTTGATTTCCTTGATGGCACTCCAGAGAAAACCCAAGATCACTGTCTCAAGTCTAGAGGAATCCTGAGGTCACTGGAGCAACACAAAAGGGCTCCGTGGACCCCAAATCAACTCGAGATGAGAGCTTAGTCCCTGGCTTCGACTCAAGAGGAATACCAACTTTTCACAAGCACCTCAAGAGGAGGCTTCTCTCAGCTACAGGTAAGTGAGAGGGACCCTGAGTTTGTGGCCTCAAGTGGAATGGACACCGAGATGCTCTGACTCGAAGTAAGGCCGGATATCCCTGCAGTGAATTGAATGCAGGCTCGTCTTGCATCTCCCAAGACGAAGGGATGTCTGAATCCCCTGTGGAGACCACAGAGAAAGACCTAGATCTCCGCTTCATTGCGAACGGAGGCCTCACATCCTTTGAAAACTCAAGAGGTCCGCAGAGATCAATGCTTCCAATGGAGACGATGCCTGAATCCTCTTGAAAATGGATAGGAGTCCCAGGATCCCTGTGGCACGTGGAAAGGGACCCTGGGTCTCCCGCCTCACGTGGAGACGCGTCCAAATTGCCATGGCAAGACTCGTGGAGAATCCCGAGGTGTCCCTCACACCTAGGGAGGAGTCCTGACGGCGCTGAACAAACACGTGTCTGGAAGGGCCCTCCCCGTCGTAACTCAAGAGTATACACCAGGTTCCGGACGCAACTCGAGAAAAACCATGAGATGTCCCCCTTGCCGCGAGTTGAGGCCCGATTCCCCTGCACTGAATGCAAAACAATTCCGTGTTCCACATCAGACGTGAAAGGAGCCTTGATTTCCTTCATTGCACTCCAGAGAAAACCCAAGATCACTGTCTCAAGTCTAGAGGGATCCTGAAGTCACTGGACCAACAGGAAAGGGCTTCGTGGACCCCAAATCAACTCGAGATGAGAGCTTAAACCCTGGCTTAGACTCAAGAGGAATACCAACTTTCCACAAGGACCTCAAGAGGAGGTTTCTCTCAGCTACAGGTATATTTGAGGGACCCTGATTTTGTGGCCTCAAGTGGAATGGACACCGAGATGCTCTGACTCGAAGTAAGGCCGGATATCCCTGCAGTGAATTGAATGCAGGCTCGTCTTGCATCTCCCAAGACGAAGGGTTGTCTGAATCCCCTGTGGAGACCACAGAGAAAGACCTAGTTCTCCGCCTCATAGCGACCGGGGGCCTCACATCCTTTGAAATTTCGAGAGGTCCGCGGAGATCAATGCTTCCAAAGGAGACGATGCCTGACTCCTCTTGAAAATGGATAGGAGTCCCCGGATCCCTGTGGCACGTGGAAAGGGACACTGGGTCTCCCGCCTCACGTGGAGACGCGTCCAAATTGCCATGCCAAGACTCGTGGAGAATCCCGAGGTGTCCCTCGCACCTAGGCAGGAGTCCTGACGTCGCTGAACAAACACGTGTCTGGGAGGGCCCTCCCCGTCGTAACTCGAGAATATACCCCAGGTTCCGGCCGCAACTCGAGAAAAACCATGAGATTTCCCCCTTGCCGCGAGTTGAGGCCCGATTCCCCTGCACTGAATGCAGAGCAATTCCGTGTTCCACATCAAACGTGAAAGGAGCCTTGATTTCCTTGATGGCACTCCAGAGAATTCCCAAGATCACTGTCTCAAGTCTAGAGGGATCCTGAGGTCACTGGAGCAACACGAAAGGGCTCCGTGGACCCCAAATCAACTCGAGATGAGAGCTTAGTCCCTGGCTTCGACTCAAGAGGAATACCAACTTTTCACAAGCACCTCAAGAGGAGGCTTCTCTCAGCTACAGGTATGTGAGAGGGACCCTGAGTTTGTGGCCTCAAGTGGAATGGACACCGAGATGCTCTGACTCGAAGTAAGGCCGGATATCCCAACAGTGAATTGAATGCAGACTCGTCTTGCATCTCCCAAGAGGAAGAGATGTCTGAATCCCCTGTGGAGACCACAGAGAAAGACCTAGTACTCCGCCTCATCGCGACCGGAGGCCTCACATCCTTTGAAAACTCGAGAGGTCTGCGGAGATCAATGCTTCCAAAAGAGACGATGCCAGAATCTTCTTGAAAATGGATAGGAGTCCCAGGATCCCTGTGGCACGTGGAAAGGGACCCTGGGTCTCCCGCCTCACGTGGAGACGCGTCCCAATTGCTATGCCAAGACTAGAGGAGAATCCCGAGGTGTCCCTCGCCCCTAGGCAGGAGTCCTGACGTCGCTGAACAAACACGTGTCTGGAAGGGCCCTCCCCATCGTAACTCGAGAATACACCCCAGGTTCCGGCCGCAACTCGAGAAAAACCATGAAATTTCCCCCTCGCCGCGAGTTGAGGCCCGATTCCCCTGGACTGCGTGCAGAGCAATTCCGTGTTCCACATCAAACGTGAAAGGAGCCTTGATTTCCTTGATGGCACTCCAGAGAAAACCCAAGATCACTGTCTCAAGTCTAGAGGGATCCTGAAGTCACTGGACCAACAGGAAAGGGCTTCGTGGACCCCAAATCAACTCGAGATGAGAGCTTAGACCCTGGCTTAGACTCAAGAGGAATACCAACTTTCCACAAGGCCCTCAAGAGGAGGTTTCTCTCAGCTACACGTATATTTGAGGGACCCTGATTTTGTGGCCTCAAGTGGAATGGACACCGAGATGCTCTGACTCGAAGTAAGGCCGGATATCCCTGCAGTGAATTGAATGCAGGCTCGTCTTGCATCTCCCAAGACGAAGGGATGTCTGAATCCCCTTTGGAGACCACAGAGAAAGACCTAATTCTCCGCCTCATAGCGACCGGGGGTCTCACATCCTTTGAAAATTCGAGAGGACCGCGGAGATCAATGCTTCCAAAGGAGACGATGCCTGACTCCTCTTGAAAATGGATAGGAGTCCCAGGATCCCTGTGGCACGTGGAAAGGGACCCTGGGTCTCACGCCTCACGTGGAGACGCTTCCCCATTGCCATGCCAAGACTCGAGGAGAATCCCGAGGTGTCCCTCGCACCTAGGCAGGAGTCCTGACGTCGCTGAACAAACACGTGTCTGGAAGGGCCCTCCCCGTCGTAACTCGAGAATATACCCCAGGTTCCGTCCGCAACTCGAGAAAAACCATGAGATTTCCCCCTTGCCGCGAGTTGAGGTCCGATTCCCCTGCACTGAATGCAGAGCAATTCCGTGTTCCACATCAAACGTGAAAGGAGCCTTGATTTCTTGATGGCACTCCAGAGAAAACCCAAGATCACTGTCTCAAGTCTAGAGGGATCCTGAGGTCACTGGAGCAACATGAAAGAGCTCCGTGGACCCCAAATCAACTCGAGATGAGAGCTTAGTCCCTGGCTTCGACTCAAGAGGAATACCAACTTTCCACAAGCACCTCAAGAAGAGGCTTCTCTCAGCAACAGGTATGTGAGAGGGACCCTGAGTTTTTGGCCTCAAGTGGAATGGACACCGAGATGCTCTGACTCAAAGTAAGGCCGGATATCCCTGCAGTGAATTGAATGCAGGCTCGTCTTGCATCTCCCAAGACGAAGGGATGTCTGAATCCCCTGTGGAGACCACAGAGAAAGACCGAGTCCTCCGCCTCAACGCGACCGGAGGCCTCACATCCTTTGAAAACTCGAGAGGTCTGGGGAGATCAATGCTTCCAAAGGAGACGATGCCTCACTCCTCTTGAAAATGGATAGGAGTCCCAGGATCCCTGTGGCACGTGGAAAGGGACACTGGGTCTCCCCCCTCACGTGGAGACGCGTCCCAATTGCCATGCCGAGACTCGAGGAGAATCCCGAGGTGTCCCTCGCATCTAGGCAGGAGTCCTGACATCGCTGAACAAACACGTGTCTGGAAGGGCCCACCCCGTCGTAACTCGAGAATATACCCCAGGTTCCGTCCGCAACTCGAGAAAAACCATGAGACTTCCCCCTCGCCGCGAGATGAGGCCCGATTCCCCTGCACTGCGTCCAGAGCAATTCTGTGTTCCACATCAAACGTGAAAGGAGCCTTGATTTCCTTGATGACACTCCAGAGAAAACCCAAGAACACTGTCTCAAGTCTAGAGGGATAATCAGGTCACTGGAGCAACACGAAAGGGCTCCGTGGACCCCAAATCAACTCGAGATGAGAGCTTAGTCCCTGGCTTCGACTCAAGAGGAATACCAACTTTCCACAAGCACCTGAAGAGGAGGCTTCTCTCAGCTATGGGTATGTGAGAGGGACACTGAGTTTGTGGCCTCAAGTGGAATGGACACCGAGATGCTCTGACTCGAAGTAAGGCCGGATATCCCTGTAGTGAATTGAATGCAGGCTCGTCTTGCATCTCCCAAGACGAAGGGATGTCTGAATCCCCTGTGGAGACCACAGAGAAAGACCTAGTCCTCCGCCTCAACGCGACCGGAGGCGTCACATCCTTTGAAAACTCGAGAGGTCCACGGAGATCAATGCTTCCAAAGGAGACGATGCCTGACTCCTCTTGAAAATGGATAGGAGTCCCAGGATCCCTGTGGCACGTGGAAAGGGACCCTGGGTCTCCCGCCTCACGTGGAGACGCGTCCCAATTGCCATGCCAAGACTCGAGGAGAATCCCGAGGTGTCCCTTGCACCTAGGCAGGAGTCCTTACGTCGCTGAACAAACACGTGTCTGGAAGGGCCCTCCCCGTCGTAACTCGAGAATATACCCCAGGTTCCGGCCGCAACTCGAGAAAAACCATGAGACTTCCCCCTCGCCGCTGGATGAGGCCCGATTCCCCTGCACTGCGTGCAGAGCAATTCCGTGTTCCACTTCAAACGTGAAAGGAGCCTTGATTTCCTTGATGGCACTCCAGAGAAAACCCAAGATCACTGTCTCAAGTCTAGAGGGATCCTGAGGTCACTGGAGCAACACGAAAGGGCTCCGTGGACACCAAATCAACTCGAGATGAGAGCTTAGTCCCTGGCTTCGACTCAAGAGGAATACCAACTTTCCACAAGCAACTGAAGAGGAGGCTTCTCTCAGCTATGGGTATGTGAGAGGGACACTGAGTTTGTGGCCTCAAGTGGAATGGACACCGAGATGCTCTGACTCGAAGTAAGGCCGGATATCCTTGTAGTGAATTGAATGCAGGCTCGTCTTGCATCTCCCAAGACGAAGGGATGTCTGAATCCCCTGTGGAGACCACAGAGAAAGACCTAGTCCTCCGCCTCAACGCGACCGGAGGCGTCACATCCTTTGAAAACTCGAGAGGTCCACGGAGATCAATGCTTCCAAAGGAGACGATGCCTGACTCCTCTTGAAAATGGATAGGAGTCCCAGGATCCCTGTGGCACGTGGAAAGGGACCCTGGGTCTCCCGCCTCACGTGGAGACGCGTCCCAATTGCCATGCCAAGACTCGAGGAGAATCCCGAGGTGTCCCTTGCACCTAGGCAGGAGTCCTGACGTCGCTGAACAAACACGTGTCTGGAAGGGCCCTCCCCGTCGTAACTCGAGAATATACCCCAGGTTCCGGCCGCAACTCGAGAAAAACCATGAGACTTCCCCCTCGCCGCTGGATGAGGCCCGATTCCCCTGCACTGCGTGCAGAGCAATTCCGTGTTCCACTTCAAACGTGAAAGGAGCCTTGATTTCCTTGATGGCACTCCAGAGAAAACCCAAGATCACTGTCTCAAGTCTAGAGGGATCCTGAGGTCACTGGAGCAACACGAAAGGGCTCCGTGGACACCAAATCAACTCGAGATGAGAGCTTAGTCCCTGGCTTCGACTCAAGAGGAATACCAACTTTCCACAAGCACCTCAAGAGGAGGCTACTCTCAGCTAATGGTATGTGAGAGGGACCCTGAGTTTGTCGCCTCAAGTGGAATGGACACCGAGATGCTCTGACTCGAAGTAAGGCCAGATATCCCTGCAGTGATTTGAATGCAGGCTCGTCTTGCATCTCCCAAGACGAAGGGATGTCTGAATCCGCTATGGAGACCACAGAGAAAGACCTAGTCCTCCCCCTCATCGCGACCGGAGGCCTCACATCCTTTGAAAACTCGAGACGTCCGCGGAGATCAATGCTTCCAAAGGAGACGACTCCTGACTCCTCTTGAAAATGGATAGGATTCCCAGGATCCTTGTGGCACGTGGAAAGGGACACTGGGTCTCCCGCCTCACGAGGGGACGCGTCCAAATTGCCATGCCAATACTCGAGGAGAATCCCGAGGTGTCCCTCGCACCTAGGCAGGAGTCCTCACGTCGCTGAACAAACCTGTGTCTGGAAGGGCCCTCCCCGTCCTAACTCGAGAATATACCCCAGGATCCGGCCGCAACTCGAGAAAAACCATGAGACTTCCCCCTCGCCCCTGGATGAGGCCCGATTCCCCTGCACTGCGTGCAGAGCAATTCCGTGTTCCACATCAAACGTGAAAGGAGCCTTGATTTCCTTGATGGCACTCCAGAGAAAACCCAAGATCACTGTCTCAAGTCTAGAGGGATCCTGAGGTCACTGTAGCAACACGAAAGGGCTATGTGGACCCCAAATCAACTCGAGATGAGAGATTAGTCCCTGGCTTCAACTCAAGAGGAATACGAACTTTCCACACGCACCACAAGAGGAGGCTTCTCTCAGCTACAGGTATGTGAGAGGGACCCTGAGTTTGTGGCCTCAAGTGGAATGGACACCAAGATGCTCTGACTCGAATTAAGGCCGGATATCCCTGCAGTGAATTGAATGCCGGCTCGTCTTGCATCTCCCAAGACGAAGGGATGTCTGAATCCCCTGTGGAGACCACAGAGAAAGACCTAGTCCTCCGCGTCATCGTGACCGGAGGCCTCACATCCGTTGAAAACTCGAGAGGTCTGCAGAGATCAATGCTTCCAAAGGTGACGATGCCTGACTCCACTTGAAAATGGATAGGAGTCCCAGGATCACTGTGGCACGTGGAAAGGGACACTAGGTCTCCCGCCTCACGTGGAGACGCGTCCCAATTGCCATGCCAAGACTCGAGGAGAATCCCGAGGTGTCCCTCGCACCTAGGCAGGAGTCCTGACGTCGCTGAACAAACACGTGTCTGGAAGGGCTCTCCCCGTCGTAACTCGAGAATATACCCCAGGTTCCGGCCGCAACTCGAGAAAAACCATGAGACTTCCCCATCGCCGCGAGATGAGGCCCGATTCCCCTGCCCTGCGTGCAGAGCAATTCCGTATTCCACATCAAAAATGAAAGGAGCCTTGATTTCCTTGATGGCACTCCAGAGAAAACCCAAGATCACTGTCTCAAGTCTAGAGGGATCCTGAGGTCACTGGAGCAACACGAAAGGGCTCCGTGGACCCCAAATCAACTCGAGATGAGAGCTTAGTCCCTTGCTTCAAATCGAGAGGAATACCAACTTTCCACAAGCACCTCAAGAGGAGGCTACTCTCAGCTAATGGTATGTGAGAGGAACCCTGAGTTTGTCGCCTCAAGTGGAATGGACACCGAGATGCTCTGACTCGAAGTAAGGCCGGATATCCCTGCAGTGAATTGAATGCAGGCTCGTCTTGCATCTCCCAAGACGAAAGGATGTCTGAATCTCCTGTGCAGAACACAGAGAAAGACCTAGTCCTCCGCCTCAATGCGACCGGAGGCCTCACATCCTTGGAAAACTCGAGAGGTCCACGGAGATCAATGCTTCCAAAGGAGACGATGCCTGACTCCTCTTGAAAATGGATAGGAGTCCCAGGATCCCTGTGGCACGTGGAAAGGGACCCTGGGTCTCCCGCCTCACGTGGAGACACGTCCCAATTGCCATGCCAAGACTCGAGGAGAATCCCGAGGTGTCCCTCGCACCTAGGCAGGAGTCCTGACGTCGCTGAACAAACACGTGTCTGGAAGGGCCCTCCCCCTGGTAACTCGAGAATATACCCCAGGTTCCGGCCGCAACTCGAGAAAAACCATGAGACTTCCCCCTCGCCGCGAGATGAGGCCCGATTCCCCTGGGCTGCGTGCAGAGGAATTCCGTGTTCCACTTCAAACGTGAAAGGAGCCTTGATTTCCTTGATGGCACTCCAGAGAAAACCCAAGATCACTGTCTCAAGTCTAGAGGGATCCTGAGGTCACCGGAGCAACACGAAAGGGCTCCGTGGACCCCAAATCAACTCGAGATGAGAGATTAGTCCCTGGGTTCGACTCAAGAGGAATACCAACTTTCCACAAGCCCCTCAAGAAGAGGCTTCTCTCAGCTACAGGTATGTGAGAGGGACCCTGAGTTTGTGGCCTCAAGTGTAATGGACACCGAGATGCTCTGACTCGAAGTAAGGCCGGATATCCCTGCAGTGAATTGAATGCAGGCTCATCTTGCATCTCCCAAGACGAAGGGATGTCTGAATCCCCTGTGCAGAACACAGAGAAAGACCTAGTCCTCCGCCTCAACCCGACCGGAGGCCTCACATCCTTTGAAAACTCGAGAGGTCTGCAGAGATCAATGCTTCCAAAGGAGACGATGCCTGACTCCTCTTGAAAATGGATAGGAGTCCCAGGATCACTGTGGCACGTGGAAAGGGACCCTGGGTCTCCCGCCTCACGTGGAGACGCGTCCCAATTGCCATGCCAAGACTCCAGGAGAATCCCGAGGTATCCCTCGCACCTAGGCAGCAGTCCGGATGTCGCTGAACAAACACGTGTCTGGAAGGGCCCTCCCCATCGTTACTCGAGAATATACCCCAGGTTTCGGCCGCAATTCGAGAAAAACCATGAGATTTCCCCCTCGCCGCGAGTTGAGGCCCGATTCCCCTGCACTGCGTGCAGAGCAATTCCGTGTTCCACATCAAACGTGAAAGGAGCCTTGATTTCCTTGATGGCACTCCAGAGAAAACCCAAGATCACTGTCTCAAGTCTAGAGGGATCCTGAGCTCACTGGAGCAACATGAAAGGGCTCCGTATAACCCAAATCAACTCGAGATGAGAGCTTAGTCCCTGGCTTCGACTCAAGAGGAATACCAACTTTCCACAAGCACCTCAAGAGGAGGCTTCTCACAGCTACAGGTATGTGAGAGGGACTCTGAGTTTGTGGCCTCAAGTGCAATGGACACCGAGATGCTCTGACTCGAAGTAAGGCCGGATATCCCTGCAGTGAATTGAATGCAAGCTCGTCTTGCATCTCCCAAGACGAAGGGATGTCTGAATCCCCTGTGGAGACCACAGAGAAAGACCTAGTCTTCCGCCTCATCGTGACCGGAGGCCTCACATCCTTTGAAAACTCGAGAGGTCTGCAGAGATAAATGCTTCCAACGGAGACGATGCCTGACTCCTCTTGAAAATGGATAGGAGTCCCAGGATCACTGTGGCACGTGGAAAGGGACACTGGGTCTCCCGCCTCACGTGGAGACGCGTCCCAATTGCCATGCCAAGACTCCAGGAGAATCCCGAGGTGTTCCTCGCACCTAGGCAGGAGTCCTGATGTCGCTGAACAAACACGTGTCTGGAAGGGCCCTCCCCATCGTAACTCGAGAATATACCCCAGGTTCCGGCCGCAACTCGAGAAAAACCATGAGACTTCCCCATCGCCGCGAGATGAGGCCCGATTCCCCTGCCCTGCGTGCAGAGCAATTCCGTATTCCCCATCAAAAATGAAAGGAGCCTTGATTTCCTTGATGGCACTCCAGAGAAAACCCAAGATCACTGTCTCAAGTCTAGAGGGATCCTGAGGTCACTGGAGCAACACGAAAGGGCTCCGTGGACCCCAAATCAACTCGAGATGAGAGCTTAGTCCCTGGCTTAGAATCAAGAGGAATACCAACTTTCCACAAGCACCTCAAGAGGAGGCTTCTCTTAGCTACAGGTATGTCAGAGGGACCCTGAGTTTGTGGCCTCAAGTGGAATGGACACCGAGATGCTCTGACTCGAAGTAAGGCCGGATATCCCTGCAGTGTATTGAATGCAGGCTCGTCTTGCATCTCCCAAGACGAAGGGTTGTCTGAATCCCCTGTGGAGACCACAGAGAAAGACCTAGTCCTCCGCCTCAACGCGACCGGAGGCCTCACATCCTTTGAAAACTCGAGAGGTCCGCGGAGATCAAGACTTCCAAAGGAGACGATGCCTGACTCCTCTTGAAAATGGATAGGAGTCCCAGGATCCCTGTGGCACGTGGAAAGGGACCCTGGGTCTCCGGCGTCTCGTGGAAACGCGTCCCAATTGCCATGCCAAGACTCGAGGAGAATCCCGAGGTGTCCCTCGCACTTAGGCAGGAGTCCTGACATCGCTGAACAAACACGTGTCTGGAAGGGCCCTCCCCGTCGTAACTCGAGAATATACCCCAGGTTCCGGCCGCAATTCGAGAAAAACCATGAGATTTCCCCCTCGCCGCGAGTTGAGGCCCGATTCCCCTGCACTGCGTGCAGAGCAATTCCGTGTTCCACATCAAACGTGAAAGGAGCCTTGATTTCCTTGATGGCACTCCAGAGAAAACCCAAGATCACTGTCTCAAGTCTAGAGGGATCCTGAGCTCACTGGAGCAACATGAAAGGGCTCCGTATAACCCAAATCAACTCGAGATGAGAGCTTAGTCCCTGGCTCGACTCAAGAGGAATACCAACTTTCCACAAGCACCTCAAGAGGAGGCTTCTCACAGCTACAGGTATGTGAGAGGGACTCTGAGTTTGTGGCCTCAAGTGCAATGGACACCGAGATGCTCTGACTCGAAGTAAGGCCGGATATCCCTGCAGTGAATTGAATGCAGGCTCGTCTTGCATCTCCCAAGACGAAGGGATGTCTGAATCCCCTGTGGAGACCACAGAGAAAGACCTAGTCCTCCGCCTCATCGTGACCGGAGGCCTCACATCCTTTGAAAACTCGAGAGGTCTGCAAAGATCAATGCTTCCAAAGGAGACGATGCCTGACTCCTCTTGAAAATGGATAGGAGTCCCAGGATCACTGTGGCACGTGGAAAGGGACACTCGGTCTCCCGCCTCACGTGGAGACGCGTCCCAATTGCCATGCCAAGACTCGAGGAGAATCCCGAGGTGTTCCTCGCACCTAGGCAGGAGTCCTGATGTCGCTGAACAAACCCGTGTCTGGAAGGGCCCTCCCCGTCGTAACTCGAGAATATACCTCAGGTTCCGGCCGCAACTCGAGAAAAACCATGAGACTTCCCCATCGCCGCGAGATGAGGCCCGATTCCCCTGCCCTGCGTGCAGAGCAATTCCGTATTCCCCATCAAAAATGAAAGGAGCCTTGATTTCCTTGATGGCACTCCAGAGAAAACCCAAGATCACTGTCTCAAGTCTAGAGGGATCCTGAGGTCACTGGAGCAACACGAAAGGGCTCCGTGGACCCCAAATCAACTCGAGATGAGAGCTTAGTCCCTGGCTTAGAATCAAGAGGAATACCAACTTTCCACAAGCACCTCAAGAGGAGGCTTCTCTCAGCTACAGGTATGTCAGAGGGACCCTGAGTTTGTGGCCTCAAGTGGAATGGACACCGAGATGCTCTGACTCGAAGTAAGGCCGGATATCCCTGCAGTGAATTGAATGCAGGCTCGTCTTGCATCTCCCAAGACGAAGGGTTGTCTGAATCCCCTGTGGAGACCACAGAGAAAGACCTAATTCTCCGCCTCATAGCGACCGGGGGCCTCACATCCTTTGAAAACTGGAGAGGTCTGCAGAGATCAATGCTTCCAAAGGAGACGATGCCTGACTCCTCTTGAAAATGGATAGGAGTCCCAGGATCACTGTGGCACGTGGAAAGGGACCCTGGGTCTCCGGCCTCTCGTGGAGACGCATCCCAATTGCCATGCCAAGACTCGAGGAGAATCCCGAGGTGTCCCTCGCACCTAGGCAGGAGTCCTGACATCGCTGAACAAACACGTGTCTGGAAGGGCCCTCCCCGTCGTAACTCGAGAATATACCCCAGGTTCCGGCCGCAACTCGAGAAAAACCATGATATTTCCCCCTCGCCGCGAGTTGAGGCCCGATTCCCCTGCACTGATGCAGAGCAATTCCGTGTTCCACTTCAAACGTGAAAGGGGCCTTGATTTATTGATGGCACTCCAGAGAAAACCCAAGATCACTGTCTCAAGTCTAGAGCGATCCTGAGGTCACTGGAGCAACAGGAAAGGGCTCCGTGGACCCCAAATCAACGCGAGATGAGAGCTTAGTCCCTGGCTTCGACTCAAGAGGAATACCAACTTTCCACAAGGACCTCAAGAGGAGGCTTCTCTCAGCTACAGGTAAGTGAGAGGGACCCTGAGTTTGTGGCCTCAAGTGCAATGGACACTGCGATGCTCTGACTCGAAATAAGGCCGGATATCCCTGCAGTGAATTGAAAGCAGGCTCATCTTGCATCTCCCAAGACGAAGGGATGTCTGAATCCCCTGTGCAGAACACAGAGAAAGACCTAGTCCTCCGCCTCAACGCGACCGGAGGCCTCACATCCTTTGAAAACTCGAGAGGTCTGCAGAGATCAATGCTTCCAAAGGAGACGATGCCTGACTCCTCTTGAAAATGGATAGGAGTCCCAGGATCACTGTGGCACGTGGAAAGGGAACCTGGGTCTCCCCCCTCACGTGGAGACGCGTCCCAATTGCCATGCCAAGACTCGAGGAGAATCCCGAGGTGTCCCTCGCACCTAGGCAGGGTCCTGACGTCGCTGAACAAACACGTGTCTGAAAGGGACCTCCCCGTCGTAACTCGAGAATATACCCAAGGTTCGGGCCGCAACTCGAGAAAAACCATGAGATTTCCACCTCGCCGCGAGTTGAGGCCCGATTCCCCTGCACTGCGTGCAGAGCAATTCCGTGTTCCACATCAAACGTGAAAGGAGCCTTGATTTCCTTGATGGCACTCCAGAGAAAACCCAAGATCACTGTCTCAAGTCTAGAGGGATCCTGAGGTCACTGGAGCAACACGAAAGGGCTCCGTGGACCCCAAATCAACTCGAGATGAGAGCTTAGTCCCTCGCTTAGACTCAAGAGGAATACCAACTTTCCACAAGCACCTCAAGAGGAGGCTGCTCTCAGCTACAGGTATGTGAAAGGAACCCTGAGTTTGTGGCCTCAAGTGCAATGAACACCGAGATGCTCTGACTCGATGTAAGGCCGGATATCCCTGCAGTGAATTGAATGCAGGCTCGTCTTGCATCTCGCAAGACGAAGGGATGTCTGAATCCCCTGTGGAGACGACAGAGAAAGACCTAGTCCTCCGCCTCATCGTGACCGGAGGCCTCACATCCTTTGAAAACTCGAGAGGTCCGCGGAGATCAATACTTCCGAAGGAGACGATGCCTGACTCCTCTTGAAAATGGATAGGAGTCCCAGGATCCCTGTGGCACGTGGAACGGGACCCTGGGTCTCCCGCCTCACGTGGAGACGCGTCCAAATTGCCATGCCAAGACTCGAGGAGAATCCCGAGGTGTCCCTCGCACCTAGGCAGGAGTCCTCACGTCACTGAACAAACCTGTGTCTGGAAGGGCCCTCCCCGTCGTAACTCGAGAATATACCCCAGGTTCCGGCCGCAACTCGAGAAAAACCATGAGACTTCCCCCTCGCCGCTGGATGAGGCCCGATTCCCCTGCACTGCGTGCAGAGCAATTCCGTGTTCCACATCAAACGTGAAAGCAGCCTTGATTTCCTTAATGGCACTCCAGAGAAAACCCAAGATCACTGTTTCAAGTCTAGAGGCATCCTGAGGTCACTGTAGCAACAGGAAAGGGCTCCGTGGACCCCAAATCTACTCGAAATGAGAGCTTAGTCCCTGGATTCGACTCAAGAGGAATACCAACTTTCCACAAGCACCTCAAGAGGATGCTTCTCTCAGCTACAGGTATGTCAGAGGGACCCTGAGTTTGTGGCCTCAAGTGGAATGGACACCAAGATGCTCTGACTCGAATTAAGGCCGGATATCCCTGCAGTGAATTGAATGCAGGCTCGTCTTGCATCTCCCAAGACGAAGGGTTGTCTGAATCCCCTGTGGAGCCCACAGAGAAAGACCTAGTCCTCCGCCTCAACGCAACCGGAGGCCTCACATCCTTTGAAAACTCGAGAGGTCCGCGGTGATCAATACTTCCGAAGGAGACGATGCCTGACTCCTCTTGAAAATGGATAGGAGTCCGAGGATCCCTGTGGCACGTGGAAAGGGACCGTGGGTCTCCCGCCTCACGTGGAGACGCGTCCCAATTGCCATGCCAAGACTCGAGGAGAATCCCGAGGTGTCCCTCGCACCTAGGCAGGAGTCCTGACGTCGCTGAACAAACCCGTGTCTGGAAGGGCCCTCCCCGTCGTAACTCGAGAATATAACCCAGGTTCCGGCCGCAACTCGAGAAAAACCATGAGACTTCCCCCTCGCCGCGAGATGAGGCCCGATTCCCCTGCACTGCGTGCAGAGCAATTCCGTATTCCACATCAAAAATGAAAGGACCCTTGATTTCCTTGATGGCACTCCAGAGAAAACCCAAGATCACTGTCTCAAGTCTAGAGGGATGCTGAGGTCACTGGAGCAACACGAAAGGGCTCCGTGGACCCCAAATCAACTCGAGATGAGAGCTTAGTCCCTGGCTTCCACTCAAGAGGAATACCAACTTTCCACAAGCACTTCAAGAGGAGGCTTCTCTCAGCTACAGGTATGTGAGTGGGCCCCTGAGTTTGTGGCCTCAAGTGGAATGGACACCGAGATGCTCTGACTCGAAGTAAGGCCGGATAACCCTGCAGTGAATTGAATGCAGTCTCGTCTTGCATCTCCGAAGACGAAGGGATGTCTGAATCCCCTGTGCAGAACACAGAGAAAGACCGAGTTCTCCGCCTCATAGCGACCGGAGGCCTCACATCCTTTGAAAACTCGAGAGGTCCGCGGAGATCAATGCTTCCAAAGGAGACGATGCCTGACTCATCTTGAAAATGGATAGGAGTCCCAGGATCCCTGTGGCACGTGGAAAGGGACCCTGGGTCTCCCGCCTCACGTGGAGACGCGTCCAAATTGCCATGCCAAGACTCGAGGAGAATCCCGAGGTGTCCCTCGCACCTAGGCAGGAGTCCTCACGTCGCTGAACAAAACTGTGTCTGGAAGGGCCCTCCCCGTCGTAACTCGAGAATATACCCCAGGTTCCGGCCGCAACTCGAGAAAAACCATGAGACTTCCCCCTCGCCGCTGGATGAGGCCCGATTCCCCTGCACTGCGTGCAGACCAATTCCGTGTTCCACATCAAACGTGAAAGGAGCCTTGATTTCCTTAATGGCACTCTAGAGAAAACCCAAGATCACTGTTTCAAGTCTACAGGGATCCTGAGGTCACTGTAGCAACAGGAAAGGGCTCCGTGGACCCCAAATCAACGCGAGATGAGAGCTTAGTCCCTGGCTTCGACTCAAGAGGAATACCAACTTTACACAAGCCCCTCAAGAGGAGGCTACTCTCAGCTAATGGTATGTGAGAGGGACCCTGAGTTTGTCGCCTCAAGTGGAATGGACACCGAGATGCTCTGACTCGAAGTAAGGCCGGATATCCCTGCAGTGAATTGAATGCAGGCTCGTCTTGCATCTCCCAAGATGAAGGGATGTCAGAATCCCCTGTGGAGACGACAGAGAAAGACCTAGTCCTCCGCCTCATCGAGACGGGAGGCATCACATCCTTTGAAAACTCGAGAGGTCTGCGGAGATCAATGCTTCCAAAGGAGACGATGCCTGACTCTTCTTGAAAAGGATAGAAGTCCCAGGATCCCTGTGGCACGTGGAAAGGGACCCTGGGTCTCCCGCCTCACGTGGATACGCATCCCCATTGCCATGCCAAGACTCGAGGAGAATCCCGAGGTGTCCCTCGCACCTAGGCAGGAGTCCTGACGTCGCTGAACAAACACGTGTCTGGAAGGGCCCTCCCCGTCGTAACTCGAGAATATACCCAAGGTTCCGGCCGCACTCGAGAAAAACCATGACACTTCCCCATCGCCGCGAGATGAGGCCCGATTCCCCTGCCCTGCGTGCAGAGCAATTCCGTATTCCACATCAAAAATGAAAGGAGCCTTGATTTCCTTGATGGCACTCCAGAGAAAACCCAAGATCACTGTCTCAAGTCTAGAGGGATCCTTAGGTCACTGGAGCAACACGAAAGGGCTCCGTGGACCCCAAATCAACTCGAGATGAGAGCTTAGTCCCTGGCTTCAAATCGAGAGGAATACCAACTTTCCACAAGCACCTCAAGAGGAGGCTACTCTCAGCTAATGGTATGTGAGAGGGACCCTGAGTTTGTCGCCTCTAGTGGAATGGACACCGAGATGCTCTAACTCGAAGTAAGGCCAGATATCCCTGCAGTGAATTGAATGCAGGCTCGTCTTGCATCTCCCAAGACGAAGGGATGTCTGAATCCCCTGTGGAGACCACAGAGAAAGACCGAGTTCTCCGCCTCATCGCGACCGGAGGCCTCACATCCTTTGAAAACTCGAGAGGTCCGTGGAGATCAATGCTTCCAAAGGAGACGATGCCTGACTCCTCTTGAAAATGGATAGGAGTCCCAGGATCCCTGTGGCACGTGGAACGGGACCCTGGGTCTCCCGCCTCACGTGGAGACGCGTCCAAATTGCCATGCCAAGACTCGAGGAGAATCCCGAGGTGTCCCTCGCACCTAGGCAGGAGTCCTCACGTCGCTGAACAAACCTGTGTCTGGAAGGGCCCTCCCCGTCGTAACTCGAGAATATACCCCAGGTTCCGGCCGCAACTCGAGAAAAACCATGAGACTTCCCCCTCGCCGCTGGATGAGGCCCGATTCCCCTGCACTGCGTGCAGAGCAATTCCGTGTTCCACATCAAACGTGAAAGCAGCCTTGATTTCCTTAATGGCACTCCAGAGAAAACCCAAGATCACTGTTTCAAGTCTAGAGGCATCCTGAGGTCACTGTAGCAACAGGAAAGGGCTCCGTGGACCCCAAATCTACTCGAAATGAGAGCTTAGTCCCTGGATTCGACTCAAGAGGAATACCAACTTTCCACAAGCACCTCAAGAGGATGCTTCTCTCAGCTACAGGTATGTCAGAGGGACCCTGAGTTTGTGGCCTCAAGTGGAATGGACACCAAGATGCTCTGACTCGAATTAAGGCCGGATATCCCTGCAGTGAATTGAATGCAGGCTCGTCTTGCATCTCCCAAGACGAAGGGATGTCTGAATCCCCTGTGGAGCCCACAGAGAAAGACCTAGTCCTCCGCCTCAACGCAACCGGAGGCCTCACATCCTTTGAAAACTCGAGAGGTCCGCGGAGATCAATACTTCCGAAGGAGACGATGCCTGACTCCTCTTGAAAATGGATAGGAGTCCGAGGATCCCTGTGGCACGTGGAAAGGGACCGTGGGTCTCCCGCCTCACGTGGAGACGCGTCCCAATTGCCATGCCAAGACTCGAGGAGAATCCCGAGGTGTCCCTCGCACCTAGGCAGGAGACCTGACGTCGCTGAACAAACCCGTGTCTGGAAGGGCCCTCCCCGTCGTAACTCGAGAATATAACCCAGGTTCCGGCCGCAACTCGAGAAAAACCATGAGACTTCCCCCTCGCCGCGAGATGAGGCCCGATTCCCCTGCACTGCGTGCAGAGCAATTCCGTATTCCACATCAAAAATGAAAGGACCCTTGATTTCCTTGATGGCACTCCAGAGAAAACCCAAGATCACTGTCTCAAGTCTAGAGGGATGCTGAGGTCACTGGAGCAACACGAAAGGGCTCCGTGGACCCCAAATCAACTCGAGATGAGAGCTTAGTCCCTGGCTTCCACTCAAGAGGAATACCAACTTTCCACAAGCACTTCAAGAGGAGGCTTCTCTCAGCTACAGGTATGTGAGTGGGCCCCTGAGTTTGTGGCCTCAAGTGGAATGGACACCGAGATGCTCTGACTCGAAGTAAGGCCGGATAACCCTGCAGTGAATTGAATGCAGGCTCGTCTTGCATCTCCGAAGACGAAGGGATGTCTGAATCCCCTGTGCAGAACACAGAGAAAGACCGAGTTCTCCGCCTCATAGCGACCGGAGGCCTCACATCCTTTGAAAACTCGAGAGGTCCGCGGAGATCAATGCTTCCAAAGGAGACGATGCCTGACTCATCTTGAAAATGGATAGGAGTCCCAGGATCCCTGTGGCACGTGGAAAGGGACCCTGGGTCTCCCGCCTCACGTGGAGACGCGTCCAAATTGCCATGCCAAGACTCGAGGAGAATCCCGAGGTGTCCCGCGCACCTAGGCAGGAGTCCTCACGTCGCTGAACAAAACTGTGTCTGGAAGGGCCCTCCCCGTCGTAACTCGAGAATATACCCCAGGTTCCGGCCGCAACTCGAGAAAAACCATGAGACTTCCCCCTCCCCGCGAGATGAGGCCCGATTCCCCTGCACTGCGTGCAGACCAATTCCGTGTTCCACATCAAACGTGAAAGGAGCCTTGATTTCCTTAATGGCACTCTAGAGAAAACCCAAGATCACTGTTTCAAGTCTACAGGGATCCTGAGGTCACTGTAGCAACAGGAAAGGGCTCCGTGGACCCCAAATCAACGCGAGATGAGAGCTTAGTCCCTGGCTTCGACTCAAGAGGAATACCAACTTTACACAAGCCCCTCAAGAGGAGGCTACTCTCAGCTAATGGTATGTGAGAGGGACCCTGAGTTTGTCGCCTCAAGTGGAATGGACACCGAGATGCTCTGACTCGAAGTAAGGCCGGATATCCCTGCAGTGAATTGAATGCAGGCTCGTCTTGCATCTCCCAAGATGAAGGGATGTCAGAATCCCCTGTGGAGACGACAGAGAAAGACCTAGTCCTCCGCCTCATCGAGACGGGAGGCATCACATCCTTTGAAAACTCGAGAGGTCTGCGGAGATCAATGCTTCCAAAGGAGACGATGCCTGACTCTTCTTGAAAAGGATAGAAGTCCCAGGATCCCTGTGGCACGTGGAAAGGGACCCTGGGTCTCCCGCCTCACGTGGATACGCATCCCCATTGCCATGCCAAGACTCGAGGAGAATCCCGAGGTGTCCCTCGCACCTAGGCAGGAGTCCTGACGTCGCTGAACAAACACGTGTCTGGAAGGGCCCTCCCCGTCGTAACTCGAGAATATACCCAAGGTTCCGGCCGCACTCGAGAAAAACCATGACACTTCCCCATCGCCGCGAGATGAGGCCCGATTCCCCTGCCCTGCGTGCAGAGCAATTCCGTAATCCACATCAAAAATGAAAGGAGCCTTGATTTCCTTGATGGCACTCCAGAGAAAACCCAAGATCACTGTCTCAAGTCTAGAGGGATCCTGAGGTCACTGGAGCAACACGAAAGGGCTCCGTGGACCCCAAATCAACTCGAGATGAGAGCTTAGTCCCTGGCTTCAAATCGAGAGGAATACCAACTTTCCACAAGCACCTCAAGAGGAGGCTACTCTCAGCTAATGGTATGTGAGAGGGACCCTGAGTTTGTCGCCTCTAGTGGAATGGACACCGAGATGCTCTAACTCGAAGTAAGGCCAGATATCCCTGCAGTGAATTGAATGCAGGCTCGTCTTGCATCTCCCAAGACGAAGGGATGTCTGAATCCCCTGTGGAGACCACAGAGAAAGACCTAGTCCTCCGCCTCATCGCGACCGGTGGCCTCACATCCTTTGAATATTCGAGAGGTCCGCGGAGATCAATGCTTCCAAAGGAGACGATGCCTGACTCCTCTTGAAAATGGATAGGAGTCCCAGGATCCCTGTGGCACGTGGAAATGGACCCTGGTTCTCCGACCTCACGTGGAGACGCGTCCCAATTGCCTTGCCAAGACTCCAGGAGAATCCCGAGGTGTCCCTCGCACCTAGGCAGGCGTCCTCACGTCGCTGAACAAACCCGTGTCTGGACAGGTCCTCGCCGTCGTAACTCGAGAATATACCCCAGGTTCCGGCCGCAACTCGAGAAAAACCATGAGACTTCCCCCTCCCCGCGAGATGAGGCCAGATTCCCCTGCACTGAGTGCACACCAATTCCGTGTTCCACATCAAACGTGAAAGGAGCCTTGATTTCCTTGATGGCACTCCAGAGAAAACCCAAGATCACTGTCTCAAGTCTAGAGGGATCCTGAGGTCACTGGAGCAACACGAAAGGGCTCCGTGGACCCCAAATCAACTCGAGATGAGAGCTTAGTCCATGGCTTCAAATCGAGAGGAATACCAACTTTCGACAAGCACCTCAAGAGAAGGCTTCTCTCACCTAATGGTATGTGAGAGGGACCCTGAGTTTGTCGCCTCAAGTGGAATGGACACCGAGATGCTCTGACTCAACGTAAGGCCAGATATCCCTGCAGTGAATTGAATGGAGGCTCGTCTTGCATCTCCCAAGACGAAGGGTTGTCTGAATCCCCTGTGGAGCCCACAGAGAAAGACATAATTTTCCGCCTCATCGCGACCGGTGGCCTCACATCCTTTGAAAATTCGAGAGGTCCGCGGAGATCAATGCTTCCAAAGGAGACGATGCCTGATTCCTCTTGAAAATGGATAGGAGTCCCAGGATCCCTGTGGCTCGTGGAAAGGGACCCTGGTTCTCCCGGCTCACGTGGAGATGCGTCCAAATTGCCATGCCAAGACTCGAGGAGAATCCCGAGGTGTCCCTCGCACCTAGGCAAGAGTCCTCACGTCGCTGAACAAAACCGTGTCTGGAAGGGCCCTCCCCGTCGTAACTCGAGAATATACCCCAGGTTCCGGCCGAAACTCGAGAAAAACCATGAGACTTCCCCCTCCCCGCGAGATGAGGCCCGATTCCCCTGCACTGCGTGCAGACCAATTCCGTGTTCCACATCAAACGTGAAAGGAGCCTTGATTTCCTTAATGGCACTCCAGAGAAAACCCAAGATCACTGTCTCAAGTCTAGAGGGATCCTGAGGTCACTGTAGCAACACAAAAGGGCTCCGTGGACCCCAAATCAACTCGAGATGAGAGCTTAGTCCCTGGCTTCGACTCAAGAGGAATACCAACTTTCCACAAGCACCTCAAGAGGAGGCTTCTCTCAGCTAATGGTATGTGAGAGGGACCCTGAGTTTGTGGCCTCAAGTGCAATGGACACCGAGATGCTCTGACAAGAAGTAAGGCTGGATATCCCTGCAGTGAATTGAATGCAGGCTCGTCTTGCATCTCCCAAGACGAAGGGATGTCTGAATACCCTGTGGATACCACAGAGAAAGACCTAGTCCTCTGCCTCATCGTGACCGGAGGCCTCACATCCTTTGAAAACTCGAGAGGTCTGCAGAGATCAATGCTTCCAAAGGAGACGATGCCTGACTCCTCTTGAAAATGGATAGGAGTCCCAGGATCACTGTGGCATGTGGAAAGGGACACTGGGTCTCACGCCTCACGTGGAGACGCGTCCCAATTGCCATGCCAAGACTCGAGGAGAATCCCGAGGTGTCCCTCGCACCTAGGCAGGAGTCCTGACGTCCCTGAACAAACACGTGTCTGGAAGGGCCCTCCCCGTCGTAACTCGAGAATATACCCCAGGTTCCGGCCGCAACTCGAGAAAAACCATGAGATTTCCCCATCGCCGCGAGATGAGGACAGATTCCCCTGCCCTGCGTGCAGAGCAATTCCGTATTCCACATCAAAAATGAAAGGAGCCTTGATTTCCTTGATGGCACTCCAGAGAAAACCCAAGATCACTGTCTCAAGTCTAGAGGGATCCTTAGGTCACTGGAGCAACACGAAAGGGCTCCGTGGACCCCAAATTAACTCGAGATGAGAGCGTAGTCCCTGGCTTCAAATCGAGAGGAATACCAACTTTCCACAAGCACCTCAAGAGGAGGCTTCTCTCAGCTCATGGTATGTGAGAGGGACCCTGAGTTTGTCACCTCAAGTGGAATGGACACCGAGATTCTCTGACTCAAAGTAAGGCCAGATATCCCTGCAGTGAATTGAATGCAGGCTCGTCTTGCATCTCCCAAGACGAAGGGATTTCTGAATCCCCTGTGGAGACCACAGAAAAAGACCTAGTCCTCCGTCTCATCGTGAACGGAGGCCTCACATCCTTTGAAAACTCGAGAGGTCTGCGGAGATCAATGCTTCCAAAGGAGACGACGCCTGACGCCTCTTGAAAATGGATAGGAGTCCCAGGATCCCTGTGGCACGTGGAAAGGGACCCTGGGTCTCTCGCCTCACGTGGAGACGCCTCCCAATTGCCATGCCAAGACTTGAGGAGAATCCCGAGGTGTCCCTCGCACCTAGGCAGGAGTCCTGACGTCGCTGAACAAACACGTGTCTGGAAGGGCCCTCCCCGTCGTAACTCGAGAATATACCCCAGGTTCCGGCCGCAACACGAGAAAAACCATGAGACTTCCCCCTCGCCGTGAGATGAGGCCCGATTCCCCTGCAATGCGTGCAGAACAATTCCGTGTTCCACATCAAACGAGAAAGGAGCCTTGATTTCCTTGATGGCACTCCAGAGAAAACCCAAGATCACTGTCTCAAGTCTAGAGGGATCCTGAGGTCACTGGAGCAACACGAAAGGGCTCCGTGGACCCCAAATCAACTCGAGATGAGAGATTAGTCCCTGGCTTCAACTCAATAGGAATACGAACTTTCCACAAGCCCCTCAAGAGGAGGCTTGTCTCAGCTACAGGTATGTGAGAGGGACCCTGAGTTTGTGGCCTCAAGTGGAATGGACACCGAGATGCTCTGACTCGAAGTAAGGCCGGATATCCCTGCAGTGAATTGAATGCAGGCTCATCTTGCATCTCCCAAGACGAAGGGATGTCTGAATCCCCTGTGCAGAACACAGAGAAAGACCTAGTCCTCCGCCTCAATGCGACCGGAGGCCTCACATCCTTTGAAAACTCGAGAGGTCCGCGGAGATCAATGCTTCCAAAGGAGACGATGCCTGACTCCTCTTGAAAATGGATAGGAGTCCCAGGATCCCAGTGGCACGTGGAAAGGGACCCTGGGTCTCCCGCCTCACGTGGAGACGCGTCCCAATTGCCATGGCAAGACTCGATGAGAATCCCGAGGTGTCCCTCGCACCTAGGCAGGAGTCCTGACGTCGCTGAACAAACCCGTGTCTGGAAGGGCCCTCCCCGTCGTAACTCGAGAATATACCCCAGGTTCCGGCCGCAACTCGAGAAAAACCATGAGATTTCCCCATCGCCGCGAGTTGAGGCCCGATTCCCCTGCACTGCGTGCAGAGCAATTCCGTGTTCCACTTCAAACGTGAAAGGAGCCTTGATTTCCTTGATGGCACTCCAGAGAAAACCCAAGATCACTGTCTCAAGTCTAGAGGGATCCTGAGGTCACTGGAGCAACACGAAAGGGCTCCGTGGACCCCAAATCAACTCGAGATGAGAGCTTAGTCCATGGCTTCAAATCGAGAGGAATACCAACTTTCCACAAGCACCTCAAGAGGAGGCTTCTCTCAGCTAATGGTATGTGAGAGGGACCCTGAGTTTGTGGCCTCAAGTGCAATGGACACCGAGATGCTCTGACAAGAAGTAAGGCTGGATATCCCTGCAGTGAATTGAATGCAGGCTCGTCTTGCATCTCCCAAGACGAAGGGATGTCTGAATACCCTGTGGATACCACAGAGAAAGACCTAGTCCTCTGCCTCATCGTGACCGGAGGCCTCACATCCTTTGAAAACTCGAGAGGTCTGCAGAGATCAATGCTTCCAAAGGAGACGATGCCTGACTCCTCTTGAAAATGGATAGGAGTCCCAGGATCACTGTGGCATGTGGAAAGGGACACTGGGTCTCACGCCTCACGTGGAGACGCGTCCCAATTGCCATGCCAAGACTCGAGGAGAATCCCGAGGTGTCCCTCGCACCTAGGCAGGAGTCCTGACGTCCCTGAACAAACACGTGTCTGGAAGGGCCCTCCCCGTCGTAACTCGAGAATATACCCCAGGTTCCGGCCGCAACTCGAGAAAAACCATGAGATTTCCCCATCGCCGCGAGATGAGGACAGATTCCCCTGCCCTGCGTGCAGAGCAATTCCGTATTCCACATCAAAAATGAAAGGAGCCTTGATTTCCTTGATGGCACTCCAGAGAAAACCCAAGATCACTGTCTCAAGTCTAGAGGGATCCTTAGGTCACTGGAGCAACACGAAAGGGCTCCGTGGACCCCAAATTAACTCGAGATGAGAGCGTAGTCCCTGGCTTCAAATCGAGAGGAATACCAACTTTCCACAAGCACCTCAAGAGGAGGCTTCTCTCAGCTCATGGTATGTGAGAGGGACCCTGAGTTTGTCACCTCAAGTGGAATGGACACCGAGATTCTCTGACTCAAAGTAAGGCCAGATATCCCTGCAGTGAATTGAATGCAGGCTCGTCTTGCATCTCCCAAGACGAAGGGATTTCTGAATCCCCTGTGGAGACCACAGAAAAAGACCTAGTCCTCCGTCTCATCGTGAACGGAGGCCTCACATCCTTTGAAAACTCGAGAGGTCTGCGGAGATCAATGCTTCCAAAGGAGACGACGCCTGACGCCTCTTGAAAATGGATAGGAGTCCCAGGATCCCTGTGGCACGTGGAAAGGGACCCTGGGTCTCTCGCCTCACGTGGAGACGCCTCCCAATTGCCATGCCAAGACTTGAGGAGAATCCCGAGGTGTCCCTCGCACCTAGGCAGGAGTCCTGACGTCGCTGAACAAACACGTGTCTGGAAGGGCCCTCCCCGTCGTAACTCGAGAATATACCCCAGGTTCCGGCCGCAACACGAGAAAAACCATGAGACTTCCCCCTCGCCGTGAGATGAGGCCCGATTCCCCTGCAATGCGTGCAGAACAATTCCGTGTTCCACATCAAACGAGAAAGGAGCCTTGATTTCCTTGATGGCACTCCAGAGAAAACCCAAGATCACTGTCTCAAGTCTAGAGGGATCCTGAGGTCACTGGAGCAACACGAAAGGGCTCCGTGGACCCCAAATCAACTCGAGATGAGAGATTAGTCCCTGGCTTCAACTCAATAGGAATACGAACTTTCCACAAGCCCCTCAAGAGGAGGCTTGTCTCAGCTACAGGTATGTGAGAGGGACCCTGAGTTTGTGGCCTCAAGTGGAATGGACACCGAGATGCTCTGACTCGAAGTAAGGCCGGATATCCCTGCAGTGAATTGAATGCAGGCTCATCTTGCATCTCCCAAGACGAAGGGATGTCTGAATCCCCTGTGCAGAACACAGAGAAAGACCTAGTCCTCCGCCTCAATGCGACCGGAGGCCTCACATCCTTTGAAAACTCGAGAGGTCCGCGGAGATCAATGCTTCCAAAGGAGACGATGCCTGACTCCTCTTGAAAATGGATAGGAGTCCCAGGATCCCAGTGGCACGTGGAAAGGGACCCTGGGTCTCCCGCCTCACGTGGAGACGCGTCCCAATTGCCATGGCAAGACTCGATGAGAATCCCGAGGTGTCCCTCGCACCTAGGCAGGAGTCCTGACGTCGCTGAACAAACCCGTGTCTGGAAGGGCCCTCCCCGTCGTAACTCGAGAATATACCCCAGGTTCCGGCCGCAACTCGAGAAAAACCATGAGATTTCCCCATCGCCGCGAGTTGAGGCCCGATTCCCCTGCACTGCGTGCAGAGCAATTCCGTGTTCCACTTCAAACGTGAAAGGAGCCTTGATTTCCTTGATGGCACTCCAGAGAAAACCCAAGATCACTGTCTCAAGTCTAGAGGGATCCTGAGGTCACTGGAGCAACACGAAAGGGCTCCGTGGACCCCAAATCAACTCGAGATGAGAGCTTAGTCCATGGCTTCAAATCGAGAGGAATACCAACTTTCCACAAGCACCTCAAGAGGAGGCTTGTCTCAGCTACAGGTATGTGAGAGGGACCCTGAGTTTGTGGCCTCAAGTGCAATGGACACCGAGATGCTCTGACAAGAAGTAAGGCTGGATATCCCTGCAGTGAATTGAATGCAGGCTCGTCTTGCATCTCCCAAGACGAAGGGATGTCTGAATACCCTGTGGATACCACAGAGAAAGACCTAGTCCTCTGCCTCATCGTGACCGGAGGCCTCACATCCTTTGAAAACTCGAGAGGTCTGCAGAGATCAATGCTTCCAAAGGAGACGATGCCTGACTCCTCTTGAAAATGGATAGGAGTCCCAGGATCACTGTGGCATGTGGAAAGGGACACTGGGTCTCACGCCTCACGTGGAGACGCGTCCCAATTGCCATGCCAAGACTCGAGGAGAATCCCGAGGTGTCCCTCGCACCTAGGCAGGAGTCCTGACGTCCCTGAACAAACACGTGTCTGGAAGGGCCCTCCCCGTCGTAACTCGAGAATATACCCCAGGTTCCGGCCGCAACTCGAGAAAAACCATGAGATTTCCCCATCGCCGCGAGATGAGGACAGATTCCCCTGCCCTGCGTGCAGAGCAATTCCGTATTCCACATCAAAAATGAAAGGAGCCTTGATTTCCTTAATGGCACTCCAGAGGAAACCCAAGATCACTGTCTCAAGTCTAGAGGGATCCTGAGGTCACTGTAGCAACACGAAAGGGCTCCGTGGACCCCAAATCAACTCGAGATGAGAGCTTAGTCCCTGGCTTCCACTCAAGAGGAATACCAACTTTCCACAAGCACCTCAAGAGGAGGCTTCTCTCAGCTACAGGTATGTGAGAGGGACCCTGAGTTTGTGGCCTCAAGTGGAATGGCCACCGAGATGCTCTGACTCGAAGTAAGGCCGGATATCCCTGCAGTGAATTGAATGCAGGCTCGTCTTGCATCTCCCAAGACGAAGGGTTGTCTGAATCCCCTGTGGAGCCCACAGAGAAAGACCTAGTCCTACGCCTCAACGCGACCGGAGGCCTCACATCCTTTGAAAACTCGAAAGGTCCACGGAGATCAATACTTCCGAAGGAGACGATGCATGACTCCTCTTGAAAATGGATAGGAGTCCCAGGATCCCTGTGGCACGTGGAAAGGGACCCTGGGGCTCCCGCCTCACGTGGAGACGCGTCCCAATTGCCATGCCAAGACTCGAGGAGAATCCCGAGGTGTCCCTCGCACCTAGGCAGGAGTCCTGACGTCGCTGAACAAACACGTGTCTGGAAGGGCCCTCCCCGTCGTAACTCGAGAATATACCCCAGGTTCCGTCTGCAACTCGAGAAAAACCATGAGACTTCACTATCGCCGCGAGATGAGGCCCGATTCCCCTGCCCTGCGTGCAGAGCAATTCCGTATTCCACATCAAAATAAAAGGAGCCTTGATTTCCTTGATGGCACTCCAGAGAAAACCCAAGATCACTGTCTCAAGTCTAGAGGGATCCTGAGGTCACTGGAGCAACACGAAAGGGCTCCGTGGACCCCAAATCAACTCGAGATGAGAGCTTAGTCCATGGCTTCAAATCGAGAGGAATACCAACTTTCCACAAGCACCTCAAGAGAAGGCTTCTCTCAGCTAATGGTATGTGAGAGGGACCCTGAGTTTGTCGCCTCAAGTGGAATGGACACCGAGATGCTCTGACTCAACGTAAGGCCAGATATCCCTGCAGTGAATTGAATGCAGTCTCGTCTTGCATCTCCCAAGCCGAAGGGTTGTCTGAATCCCCTGTGGAGACCACAGAGAAAGACATAATTTTCCGCCTCATCGCGACCGGTGGCCTCACATCCTTTGAAAATTCGAGAGGTCCGCGGAGATCAATGCTTCCAAAGGAGAAGATGCCTGACTCCTCTTGAAAATAGATAGGAGTCCCAGGATCCCTGTGGCTCGTGGAAAGGGACCCTGGTTCTCCCGGCTCACGTGGAAATGCGTCCAAATTGCCATGCCAAGACTCGAGGAGAATCCCGAGGTGTCCCTCGCACCTAGGCAGGAGTCCTGACGTCGCTGAACAAACGCTTGTCTCGAAGGGCCCTCCCCGTCGTAACTCGAGAATATACCCCAGGTTCCGGGAGCAACTCGAGAAAAACCATGAGATTTCCCCCTCGCCGCGAGTTGAGGCCCGATTCCCCTGCACTGCGTGCAGACCAATTCCGTGTTCCACATCAAACTTGAAAGGAGCCTTGATTTCCT
Organism: Dama dama; assembly: GCF_033118175.1. NCBI lineage: Eukaryota > Metazoa > Chordata > Mammalia > Artiodactyla > Cervidae > Dama > Dama dama. The sequence goes on along the minus strand of NC_083697.1, from coordinate 2,733,133 downwards.
TGATGGCACTCCAGAGAAAACCCAAGATCACTGTCTCAAGTCTAGAGGGATCCTGAGGTCACTGGAGCAACACGAAAGGGCTCCGTATAACCCAAATCAACTCGAGATGAGAGCTTAGCCCCTGGCTTCAACTCAAGAGGAATACCAACTTTAAACAAGCACATCAAGAGGAGGCTTCTCTCAGCTACAGGTATGTGAGAGGGACCCTGAGTTTGTGGCCTCAAGTGGAATGGACACCGAGATGCTCTGTCTCAAAGTAAGGCCGGATATCCCTGCAGTGATTTGAATGCAGGCTCGTCTTGCATCTCCCAAGACAAAGGGTTGTCTGAATCCCCTGTGGAGCCCACAGAGAAAGACCTAGTCCTCCGTTTCATCGCGACCGAAGGCCTCACATCCTTTGAAAACTCGAGAGGTCTGCGGAGATCAATGCTTCCAAAGTAGACGACGCCTGACGCCTCTTGAAAATGGATAGGAGTCCCAGGATCCCTGTGGCACGTGGAAAGGGACCCTGGGTCTCTCGCCTCACGTGGAGACGCCTCCCAATTGCCATGCCAAGACTTGAGGAGAATCCCGAGGTGTCCCTCGCACCTAGGCAGGAGTCCTGACGTCGCTGAACAAGCACGTGTCTGGAAGGGCCCTCCCCGTCGTAACTCGAGAATATACCCCAGGTTCCGGCCGCAACTCGAGAAAAACCATGAGATTTCCCCCTCCCCGCGAGATGAGCCCCGATTCCCCTGCACTGCGTGCAGAGCAATTCCGTGTTCCACTTCAAACGTGAAAGGAGCCTTGATTTCCTTGATGGCACTCCAGAGAAAACCCAAGATCACTGTCTCAAGTCTAGAGGGATCCTGAGGTCACTGGAGCAACACGAAAGGGCTCCGTGGACCCCAAATCAACTCGAGATGAGAGCTTAGTCCCTGGCTTAGACTCAAGAGGAATACCAACTTTCCACAAGCACCTCAAGAGGAGGCTTCTCTCAGCTACAGGTAAGTGAGAGGGACCCTGAGTTTGTGGCCTCAAGTGCAATGGACACCGAGATGTTCTGACTCGAAGTAAGGCCGGATATCTCTGCAGTGAATTGAATGCAGGCTCGTCTTGCATCTCCCAAGACGAAGGGATGTCTGAATCCCCTGTGGAGACCACAGAGAAAGACCTAGTCCTCCGCCTCATCGTGAACGGAGGCCTCACATCCTTTGAAAACTCGAAAGGTCCGCGGAGATCAATGCTTCCAAAGGAGATGATGCCTGACTCCTCTTGAAAATGGATAGGAGTCCCAGGATCCCTGTGGCACGTGGAAAGGGACCCTGGTTCTCCCGCCTCACGTGGAGATGCGTCCAAATTGCCATGCCAAGACTCGAGGAGAATCCCGAGGTGTACCTCGCACCTAGGCAAGAGTCCTCACGTCGCTGAACAAACCCGTGTCTGGAAGGGCCCTCCCCGTCGTAACTCGAGAATATACCCCACGTTCCGGCCGCAAATCGAGAAAAACCATGAGACTTCCCCCTCCCCGCGAGATGAGCCCCGATTCCCCTGCACTGAGTGCAGACCAATTCCGTGTTCCACATCAAACGTGAAAGGAGCCTTGATTTCCTTAATGGCACTCCAGAGAAAACCCAAGATCACTGTCTCAAGTCTAGAGGGATCCTGAGGTCACTGTAGCAACACGAAAAGGCTCCGTGGACCCCAAATCAACTCGAGATGAGAGCTTAGTCCCTGGCTTCGACTCAAGGGGAATACCAACTTTCCACAAGCACCTCAAGAGGAGGCTTCTCTCAGCTAATGGTATGTGAGAGGGACCCTGAGATTGTGGCCTCAAGTGGAATGGACACCGAGATGCTCTGACTCGAAGTAAGGCTGGATATCCCTGCAGTGAATTGAATGCAGGCTCGTCTTGCATCTCCCAAGACGAAGGGATGTCTGAATCCCCTGTGGATACCACAGAGAAAGACCTAGTCCTCCGCCTTATCGTGACCGGAGGCCTCACATCCTTTGAAAACTCGAGAGGTCTGCAGAGATCAATGCTTCCAAAGGAGACGATGCCTGACTCCTCTTGAGAATGGATAGGAGTCCCAGGATCCCTGTGGCACGTGGAAAGGGACACTGGGTTTCACGCCTCACGTAGACACGCGTCCCAATTGCCATGCCAAGACTCGAGGAGAATCCCGAGGTGTCCCTCGCACCTAGGCAGGAGTCCTCACGTCGCTGAACAAACACGTGTCTGGAAGGGACCTCCCCGTCGTAACTCGAGAATATACCCCAGGTTCCGGCCGCATTTCGAGAAAAACCATGAGACTTCCCCCTCCCCGCGAAATGAGGCCCGATTCCCCTGCACTGAGTGCAGACCAATTCCGTGTTCCACATCAAACGTGAAAGGAGCCATGATTTCCTTAATGGCACTCCAGAGAAAACCCAAGATCACTGTCTCAAGTCTAGAGGGATCCTGAGGTCACTGGAGCAACACGAAAGGGCTCCGTGGACCCCAAATCAACTCGAGATGAGAGCTTAGTCCCTGGCTTCGACTCAACAGGAATACAAACTTTCCACAAGCACCTCAAGAGGAGGCTTCTCTCAGCTACAGGTATGTCAGAGGGACCCTGAGTTTGTGGCCTCAAGTGGAATGGACACCGAGATGCTCTGACTTGAAGTAAGGCCGGATATCCCTGCAGTGAATTGAATGCAGGCTCGTCTTGCATCTCCCAAGACGAAGGGTTGTGTGAATCCCCTGTGGAGCCCACAGAGAAAGACCTAGTCCTCCGCCTCATCGCGACCGGAGGCCTCACATCCTCTGAAAACTCGAGAGGTCCGCGGAGATCAATGCTTCCAAAGGAGACGATGCCTGACTCCTCTTGAAAATGGATAGGAGTCCCAGGATCCCTGTGGCATGTGGAAAGGGACCCTGGGTCTCCCGCCTCACGTGGAGACGCGTCCCAATTGCCATGCCAAGACTCGAGGAGAATCCCGAGGTGTCCCTCGCACCTAGGCAGGAGTCCTGACGTCCCTGAACAAACACGTGTCTGGAAGGTCCCTCCCCGTCGTAACTCGAGAATATACCCCAGGTTCCGGCCGCAACTCGAGAAAAACCATGAGATTTCCCGCTCGCCGCGAGATGAGGCCCGATTCCCCTGCACTGCGTGCAGAGCAATTCCGTGTTCCACTTCAAACGTGAAAGGAGCCTTGATTTCCTTGATGGCACCCCAGAGAAAACCCAAGATCACTGTCTCAAGTCTAGAGGGATCCTGAGGTCACTGGAGCAAGACGAAAGTGCTCCGTGGACTCCAAATCAACTCGAGGTGAGAGCTTAGTCCCTGGCTTCGACTCAAGAGGAATACCAACTTTCCACAAGCACCTCAAGAGGAGGCTTCTCTCAGCTACAGGTATGTGAGAGGGACCCTGAGTTTGTGGCCTCAAGTGGAATGGACACCGAGATGCTCTGACTCGAAGTAAGGCCGGATATCCCTGCAGTGAATTGAATGCAGGCTCGTCTTGCATCTCCCAAGACGAAGGGTTGTCTGAATCCCCTGTGGAGACCACAGAGAAAGACCTCGTTCTCCGCCTCATCGAGACCAGAGGCCTCACATCCTTTGAAAACTCGAGAGGTCGGCGGAGATCAATGCTTCCAAAGGAGAAGATGCCTGACTCTTCTTGAAAATGGATAGGAGTCCCAGGATCCCTGTGGCACGTGGAAAGGGACCCTGGGTCTCCCGCCTCACGTGGAGACGCGTCCCAATTGCCATGCCAAGACTCGAGGAGAATCCCGAGTTGTCCCTCGCACCTAGGCAGGAGTCCTGACGTCGCTGAACAAACACTTGTCTGGAAGGGCCCTCCCCGTCATAACTCGAGAATATACCCCAGGTTCCGGCCGCAACTCCGGAAACACCATGAGACTTCCCCCTCGCCGCTGGATGAGGCCCGATTCCCCTGCACTGCGTGCAGAGCAATTCCGTGTTCCACATCAAACGTGAAAGGAGCCTTGATTTCCTTGATGGCACTCCAGAGAAAACCCAAGATCACTGTCTCAAGTCTAGAGGGATCCTGAGGTCACTGGAGCAACACGAAAGGGCTCCGTGGACCCCAAATCAACTCGAGATGAGAGCTTAGTCCCTGGCTTTGACTCAAGAGGAATACCAACTTTCCACAAGCACCTCAAGAGGAGGCTTCTCGCACCTACAGGTAGGTGAGAGGGACCCTGAGTTTGTGGCCTCAAGTCGAATGGACACCGAGATGCTCTGACTCGAAGTAAGGCCGGATATCCCTGCAGTGAAGTGAATGCAGGCTCCTCTTGCATCTCCCAAGATGAAGGGATGTCTGAATCCCCTGTGGAGGCCACAGAGAAAGACCTAGTCCTCCGCCTCATCGCGACCGGAGGCCTCACATCCTTTGAAAACTGAGAGGTCCGCGGAGATCAATGCTTCCAAAGGAGACGATGCCTGACTCCTCTTGAAAATGGATAGGAGTCCCAGGATCCCTGTGGCACGTGGAAAGGGACCCTGGGTCTCCCGCCTCATGTGGAGACGCATCCCCATTGCCATGCCAAGACTCGAGGAGAATCCCGAGGTGTCCCTCGCACCTAGGCAGGAGTCCTCACGTCGCTGAACAAACACGTGTCTGGAAGGGCCCTCCCCGTCGTAACTCGAGAATATAGCCCAGGTTCCGGCCGCAATTCGAGAAAAACCATGAGAATTCCCCCTCACCGCGAGATGAGGCCTGATTCCCCTGCACTGCGTGCAGAGCAATTCCTGAGCAGCGCAGACGGAGAGAGCAGCGCCAGCCCCTCCCCGCAGCGCCAGCCCGTCCCCGCAGCACAAGCCCCTCCCCCCGGAGCGACGTAACTAGCTACCTGAATAAGAGTCCACCTCCGCCCGCCTGTGTCATGGCGGAAATGAGGCTCTGAAGAGACCGGCAAACAGAAGCCAAATAAACAAAGGGAACCGCTTCAGAAGGGACTGGTGCAACAGATTAAAATCCCTCTAGGAAACATTGACTACACCGGAGGAGCCTGTAGGTATCGAGAAGCGTAAGCTGGAACGAGGAGCTATCTGAAACTGAGCCGAACCCACACTGACCGCAACAGCTCCAGAGAAACTCCTAGATATAATTTTACTTTTTTCTCTTTTTTTAATTTTTTTTCTTTTTTTCTTTTTTCTTTTTTATTTTTTCTCTTTTATTTTCCTTTAAAATCCCCTATTACTCCCCCATTACTCCTTAACTTTCATTTCCATAGACTTTTACGATTTTTTAATTAGGGGGAAAAAAAAGTTTTTTTTTTCCTTTTTTTTTTCTTTTTTTTCTTTTTTTTTTCTTTTTCTTTCTTTTTTTTCCTTTTTTTCTTTCCTTTTTCTCTTCTATTTTCTATTTTTCTTTTTCTCTTATTTCTTTTAAATTCCTCTAGTACTCCTCTACTACTCCTTAATTTTCATTTTCAATGCACTATAACCTTACAAAAAAAAAAAAAAGAAGAGAAGCCCTATTTTTAAACTGAAGATTATTCTCTCCCAATCTTGACTCTCTGTTTTCTACCTCAGAACACCTCTATTTCCTCCTTTCCCCTTCTCTTCCCAATCCAATTCTGTGAATCTTTGTAGGTGACTGTGCTACGGAGAACACTCTGGGAACAGACAGCTGTGTAGATCTGTCTCTCTCCTCTTGAGTCCCCCTTTTTCTCCTCCTGTTCATCTCTATCTCCCTCCTCCCTCTCCTCTTCTTCATGTGACTCTGTGAACCTCTCTGGGTGTCCCTAACGGGGGAGAATCTTTTAGCCATTAACCTAGAAGTTTTCTTATCAGGGCTGCATAGTTGGAGAAGTCCTGAGACTACAGGAAGAATAAAACTGAAATCCAGAGGCAGGAGACTTAAGCCCAAAACCTGAGAACACCAGAAAACTCCTGACTACAAGGAACTTTAAGTGATAAGTGACTGTCCAAAAGCCTCCATACCTACACTGAAACCAACTACCACACAAGAGCCAATAAGTTTTAGAGCAAGACATACCACGCAAATTCTCCAGCAACGCAGGAACATAGCCCTGAACATCAACATACAGGCTGCCCAAGGTCACACCTAACACATAGACCCATCTCAAAACTCATTACTGGGCACTCCATTGCTTTCCAAAGAGAAGAAATCAAGTTCCACACACCAGAACACTGATGCAAGCTTCCCTAACCAGGAAACCTTGACAAGCCAATCGTCTAACCCCATCCACTGGGTTAATCCTCCACAACAAAAAGGAACCACAGACCTCCAGAATACAGAAAGCCCACTCCAGATACAGCAATCTAAACAAGATGAAAAGGCAAAGAAATACCCAACAGGTAAAGGAACATGAAAAATGCCCACCAAGTCAAACAAAAGAGGAGGAGATAGGGAATCTACCTGAAAAAGAATTTAGAATAATGATAATAAAAATGATCCAAAATCTTGAAAACAAAATGGAGTTACAGATAAATAGCCTGGAAACAAAGATTGAAAAGATTCAAGAACTGTTTAATAAAGACCTAGAAGAAATAAAAAAGAGTCAATTACAAATGAATAATGCAATGAATGAGATCAAAAACACTTTGGAGGGAACCAAGAGTAGAATAACGGAGGCAGAAGATAGGATAAGTGAGGTAGAAGATAAAATGGTGGAAATAAATGAAGCAGAGAGGAAAAAAGAAAAAAGGATCAAAAGAAATGAGGACAACCTCAGGGACCTCTGGGACACTGTGAAATGCCCCAACATTCGAATCATAGGAGTTCCAGAAGAAGAAGACAAAAAGAAGGGCCATGAGAAAATACTCGAGGAGATAATAGCTGAAAACTTCCCTAAAATGGGGAAGGAAATAGCCACCCAAATCCAAGAAACCCAGAGAGTCCCAAACAGGATAAACCCAAGGCGAAACACCCCAAGACACATATTAATCAAATTAACAAAGATCAAACACAAAGAACAAATATTAAAAGCAGCAAGGGAAAAACAACAAATAACACACAAAGGGATTCCCATAAGGATAACAGCTGATCTATCAATAGAAACCCTCCAGGCCAGAAGGGAATGGCAGGACGTACTGAAAGTAATGAAAGAGAATAACCTACAACCTAGATTACTGTATCCAGCAAGGATCTCATTCAGATATGAAGGAGAATTCAAAAGCTTTACAGATAAGCAAAAGCTGAGAGAATTCAGCACCACCAAACCAGCTCTTCAACAAATGCTAAAGGATCTTCTCTAGACAGGAAATGCAGAAAGGTTTTATAAATGTGAACCCAAAACAACAAAGTAAATGGCAACGGGAACACACCTATCAATAATTACCCTAAATGTAAATGGGTTGAATGCCCCAACCAAAAGACAAAGATTGGCTGAATGGATACAAAAACAAGACCCCTATATATGCTGTCTACAAGAGACCCACCTCAAAACAAGAGACACATACAGACTAAAAGTGAAGGGCTGGAAAAAAATATTTCATGCAAACGGAGACCAAAAGAAAGCAGGAGTCGCAATACTCATGTCAGATAAAATAGACTTTCAAATAAAGGAAGTGAAAAGAGACAAAGAAGGACACTACATAATGATCAAAGGATCAATCAAAAAAGAAGATATAACAATTATAAATATATATGCACCCAACATAGGAGCACCGCAATATGTACGGCAAATGCTAACAAGTATGAAAGAGGAAATTAATAGTAACACAATAATAGTGGGAGACTTTAATACCCCACTCACAACTATGGATAGATCAACTAAACAGAAAATTAACAAGGAAACACAAACCTTAAATGACACAATGGACCAGCTAGACCTAATTGATATCTATAGGACATTTCACCCCAAAACAATCAACTTCACCTTTTTCTCAAGTGCACACGGAACATTCTCCAGAATAGATCACATCCTGGGCCATAAATCTGGTCTTGGAAAATTCAAAAAAATTGAAATCATTCCAGTTATCTTTTCTGACCACAGTGCAGTAAGATTAGATCTCAATTACAGGGAAAAAATTGTTAAAACTTCAAACATATGGAGGCTAAATAACACGCTTCTGAATAACCAACAAATCATAGAAGAAATCAAAAAAGAAATCAAAATATGTATAGAAATGAATGAAAATGAAAACACAACAACCCAAAACCTATGGGACACTGTAAAAGCAGTGCTAAGGGGAAGGTTCATAGCATTACAGGCTTACATCAAGAAACAGGAAAAAAACCAATTAAATAACCTAACTCTACACCTAAAGCAATTAGAGAAGGAAGAAATGAAGAACCCCAGAGTTAGCAGAAGGAAAGAAATCTTAAAAATCAGGGCAGAAATAAATGCAAAAGAAACTAAAGAGACCATAGCAAAAATCAACAAAGCTAAAAGCTGGTTTTTTGAAAAAATAAACAAAATTGACAAACCATTAGCAAGACTCATTAAGAAACAAAGAGAGAAAAACCAAATTAACAAAATTAGAAATGAAAATGGAGAGATCACAACAGACAACACTGAAATACAAAGGATCATAAGAGACTACTACCAGCAGCTCTATGCCAATAAAATGGACAACTTGGATGAAATGGACAAATTCTTAGAAAAGTATAACTTTCCAAAACTGAACCAGGAAGAAATAGAAGATCTTAACAGACCCATCACAAGCAAGGAAATCGAAACTGTCATCAAAAATCTTCCAGCAAACAAAAGCCCAGGACCAGATGGCTTCACAGCTGAATTCTACCAAAAATTTAGAGAAGAGCTAACACCTATCTTACTCAAACTCTTCCAGAAAATTGCAGAAGAAGGTAAGCTTCCAAACTCATTCTATGAGGCCACCATCACCCTAATTCCAAAACCAGACAAAGATGCCACAAAAAAAGAAAACTACAGGCCAATATCACTGATGAACATAGATGCAAAAATCCTTAACAAAATTCTAGCAAACAGAATCCAACAACATATTAAAAAAATCATACACCATGACCAAGTGGGCTTTATCCCAGGAATGCAAGGATTCTTTAATATCCGCAAATCAATCAATGTAATACACCACATTAACAAATTGAAAGATAAAAACCATATGATTATCTCAATAGATGCAGAGAAAGCCTTTGACAAAATTCAACACTCATTTATGATTAAAACTCTCCAAAAAGCAGGAATAGAAGGAACATACCTCAACATAATAAAAGCTATATATGACAAACCCACAGCAAGCATCACCCTCAATGGTGAAATATTGAAGGCATTTCCCCTGAAATCAGGAACAAGACAAGGGTGCCCACTCTCACCACTACTATTCAACATAGTGTTGGAAGTGCTGGCCACAGCAATCAGAGCAGAAAAAGAAGTAAAAGGAATCCAGATAGGAAAAGAAGAAGTAAAACTCTCACTGTTTGCAGATGACATGATCCTCTACATAGAAAACCCTAAAGATTCTACCAGAAAATTACTAGAGCTAATCAATGAATATAGTAAAGTTGCAGGATATAAAATTAACACACAGAAATCCCTTGCATTCCTATATACTAACAATGAAAAAACAGACAGAGAAATTAAGGAAACAATACCATTCACCATTGCAACAAAAAGAATAAAATACTTAGGAGTATATCTACCTAAAGAAACAAAGGACCTATACATAGAAAACTATAAAACACTGATGAAAGAAATCAAAGAGGACACAAACAGATGGAGAAACATACCGTGTTCATGGATTGGAAGAATTAATATTGTCAAAATGGCTATTCTACCCAAAGCAGTCTATAGATTCAATGCAATCCCTATCAAGCTACCAACGGTATTTTTCACAGAACTAGACCAAAGAATTTCACAATTTGTATGGAAATACAAAAAACCTCGAATAGCCAAAGTAATCTTGAGAAAGAAGAATGGAACTGGAGGAATCAACCTGCCTGACTTCAGACTCTACTACAAAGCCACAGTCATCAAGACAGTATGGTACTGGCACAAAGACAGAAATATAGATCAATGGAACAGAATAGAAAGCCCAGAGATAAATCCACGAACCTATGGACACCTTATCTTTGACAAAGGAGGCAAGGATATACAATGGAAAAAAGACAACCTCTTTAACAAGTGGTGCTGGGAAAACTGGTCAACCACTTGTAAAAGAATGAAACTAGAACACTTTCTAACACCATACACAAAAATAAACTCAAAATGGATTAAAGATCTAAATGTAAGACCAGAAACTATAAAACTCCTAGAGGAGAACATAGGCAAAACACTCTCCGACATAAATCAAAGCAAGATCCTCTATGACCCACCTCCCAGAATATTGGAAATAAAAGCAAAACTAAACAAATGGGACCTAATGAAACTTAAAAGCTTTTGCACTACAAAGGAAACTATAAGTAAGATGAAAAGACAGCCCTCAGATTGGGAGAAAATAATAGCAAATGAAGAAACAGACAAAGGACTAATCTCAAAAATATACAAGCAACTCCTGCAGCTCAATTCCAGAAAAATAAATGACCCAATCAAAAAATGGGCCAAAGAACTAAACAGACATTTCTCCAAGGAAGACATACAGATGGCTAACAAACATATGAAAAGATGCTCAACATCACTCATTATTAGAGAAATGCAAATCAAAACCACAATGAGGTACCATTACACGCCAGTCAGGATGGCTGCTATCCAAAAGTCTACAAGCAATAAATGCTGGAGAGGGTGTGGAGAAAAGGGAACCCTCTTACACTGTTGGTGGGAATGCAAACTAGTACAGCCGCTATGGAAAACAGTGTGGAGATTTCTTAAAAAACTGGACATAGAACTGCCATATGACCCAGCAATCCCACTTCTGGGCATACACACTGAGGAAACCAGATCTGAAAGAGACACGTGCACCCCAATGTTCATTGCAGCACTGTTTATAATAGCCAGGACATGGAAGCAACCTAGATGCCCATCAGCAGATGAATGGATAAGGAAGCTGTGGTACATATATACCATGGAATATTACTCAGCCATTAAAAAGAATTCATTTGAACCAGTCCTAATGAGATGGATGAAGCTGGAGCCCCTTATACAGAGTGAAGTAAGCCAGAAAGATAAAGAACATTACAGCATACTGACACATGTATATGGAATTTAGAAAGGTGATAACGATAACCCTATATGCAGAACAGAAAAAGAGACACAGAAATACAGAACAGACTTTTGAACTTTGAGGGAGAATGTGAGGGTGGGATATTTCAAAAGAACAGCATGTATACTATCTATGGTGAAACAGATCACCAGCCCAGGTGGGATGCACGAGACAAGTGCTCCGGCCTGGTGCACTGGGAAGACCCAGAGGAATCGGGTGGAGAGGGAGGTTGGAGGGGGGATCGGGATTGGGAATACATGTAAATCCATGGCTGATTCATATCAATGTATGACAAAACCCACTGGAAAAAAAAATAATAATAATAAAAATTAAAAAAAATAATAAAAAAAAAAAAAAAGAAAATGGATAGGAGTCCCAGGATCCCTGTGGCACGTGGAAAGGGACCCTGGATCTCCCACCTCACATGTAGACGCCTCCCAATTGCCATGCCAAGACTCGAGGAGAATCCCGAGGTGTCCCTCGCACCTAGGCATGGGTCCAGACGTCGCTGAACAAACACGTGTCTGGAAGGGCCCTCCCCGTCGTAACTCGAGAATATACCCCAGGTTCCGGCCGCAACTCGAGAAAAACCATGAGATTTCCCCCTCGCCGCGAGATGAGGCCCGATTCCCCTGCACTGCGTGCAGAGCAATTCCGTGTTCCCCATCAAACTTGATAGGAGCCTTGATTTCCTTGATGGCACTCCAGAGAAAACCCAAGATCACTGTCTCAAGTCTAGAGGGATCCTGAGGTCACTGGAACAACACGAAAGGGCTCCGGGGACCCGAAATCAACTCGAGATGAGAGCTTATTCCCTGGCTTCGACCCAAGAGGAATACCAAGTTTCCACAAGCACCTCAAGAGGAGGCTTCTCTCAGCTACAGGTATGTGAGAGGGACTCTGAGATTGTGGCCTCAAGTGGAAAGGACACCGAGATGCTGTGACTCGAAGTAAGGCCGGATATCCCTGCAGTGAATTGAATGCAGGCTCGTCTTGCATCTCCCAAGACGAAGGGATGTCTGAATCCCCTGTGGAGACCTCAGAGAATGTCCTAGTCCTCTGCCTCAACGCGACAGGAGGCCTCACATGCTTTGAAAACTCGAGATGTCTGCGGAGATCAATGCTTCCAAAGGAGACGATGCCTGACTCCTCTTGAAAATGGATAGGAGTCCCAGGATCCCTGTGGCACGTGGAAAGGGACCCTGGGTCTCCCGCCTCACATGGAGACGTGTCCCAATTGCCATGCAAAGAATCGAGGAGTATCCCGAGGTGTCCCTCGCACCTAGGCAGAAGTCCTGACGACGCTGAACAAACACGTGTCTGGAAGGGCCCTCCCCGTCGTAACTCGAGAATATACCCCAGGTTTCGTCCTCAACTTGAGAAAAACCATGAGACATCCCTCTTGCCGCGAGATGAGACCCGATTCCCCTGCACTGCGTGCAGAGCAATTCCGTGTTCCACATCAAACTTGAAAGGAGCCTTGATTTCCTTGATGGCACTCCAGAGAAAACCCAAGATCACTGTCTCAAGTCTAGAGGGATCCTGAGGTCACTGGAGCAACACGAAAGGGCTCCGTGGACCCCAAATCAACTCGAGATGAGAGCTTAGTCCCTGGCTTCGACTCAAGAGGAATACCAACTTTCCACAAGCACCTCAAGAGGAGGCTTCTCTCAGCTACAGGTATGTGAGAGGGACCCTGAGTTTGTGGCCTCAAGTGGAATGGACACCGAGATGCTCTGACTCGAAGTAAGGCCGGATATCCCTGCAGTGAATTGAATGCAGGCTCGTCTTGCATCTCCCAAGACGAAGGGATGTCTGAATCCCGTATGGAGACCGCAGAGAAAGATCGAGTTCTCCGCCTCATCGCGACCGGAGGCCTCACATCCTTTGAAAACTCGAGAGGTCCGCGGAGATCAATGGTTCCAAAGGAGACGATGCCTGACTCCTCTTGAAAATGGAAAGGAGTCCCAGGATCCCCGTGGCACGTGGAAAGGGACCTTGGGTCTCCCGCCTCACGTGGAGACGCGTCCCAATTGCCATGCCAAGACTCGAGGAGAATCCCGAGGTGTCCCTCGCACCTAGGCAGGAGTCCTGACGTCGCTGAACAAACACGTGTCTGGAAGGGCCCTCCCCGTCGTAACTCGGGAATATACCCCAGGTTCCGGCCGCAACTCGAGAAAAACCATGAGACTTCCCCCTCGCCGCGAGATGAGGCCCGATTCCCCTGCACTGCGTGCAGAGTAATTCCGTGTTCCACATCAAACTTGAAAGGAGCCTTGATATCCTTGAAGGCACTCCAGAGAAAACCCAAGATCACTGTCTCAAGCCTAGAGGGATCCTGAGGGCACCGGAAGAACACGAAAGGGCTCCGTGGACCCCAAATCAACGCGAGATGAGAGCTTAGTCCCTGGCTTCGACTCAAGAGGAATACCAAATTTCCACAAGCACCTCAAGAGGAGGCTTCTCTCAGCTACAGGTATGTCAGAGGGACCCTGAGTTTGTGGCCTCAAGTGGAATGGACACCGAGATGCTCTGACTCGAAGTAAGGCCGGATATCCCTGCAGTGAATTGAATGCAGGCTCGTCTTGCATCTCCCAAGACGAAGGGATGTCATTAATCCCCTGTGCAGAACACAGAGAAAGACCTAGTCCTCCGCCTCATCGCGACCGGAGGTCTCACATCCTTTGAAAACTCGAAAGGTCCGCGGAGATCAATACTTCCAAAGGAGAAGTTGCTGAATCTCTTGAAATTGGATAGGAGTCCGAGGATCCCTGTGGCAAGTGGAAAGGGAGCCGTGGTCTCCTGCCTCACGTGGAGACGGGTCCCAATTGCCATGCCAGGAGTGAAGGAGAATCCCGAGTTGTCCCCTGCACCTAGGGAAGAGTCCTGACGTCGCTGAACAAACACGTGTCTGGAAGGGCCCTCCCCGTCGTAACTCGAGAATATACGCCAGGTTATGGCCGCAACTCGAGAAAAACCATGAGACTACACCTCGCCGCGAAATGAGGCCCGATTCCCCTGCACTGCGTGCAGAGCAATTCCAGTTCCACATCAAACATGAAAGGAGCCTTGATTTCTTTGATTGTACTACAGAGGAAACCCAAGATCACTGTCTCAAGTCTAGAGGGATCCTGAGGTCACTGTAGCAGCACGAAAGGGCTCCGTGGACCCCAAATCAACTCGAGATGAGAGCTTAGTCCCTGGCTTCGACTCAAGAGGAATACCAACTTTCCACAAGCACCTCAAGAGGAGGCTTCTCTCAGCTAATGGTATGTCAGAGGGACCCTGAGTTTGTGGCCTCAAGTGGAATGGACACCGAGATGCTCTGACTCGAAGTAAGGCCGGATATCCCTGCAGTGAATTGAATGCAGGCTCGTCTTGCATCTCCCAAGACGAAGGGATGTCTGAATCCGCTGTGGAGATCACAGAGAAAGACCAAGTCCTCCGCCTCATCGCGACCGGAGGCCTCACATCCTTTGAAAACACGAGACGTCCGCGGAGATCAATGTTTCCAAAGGAGACGATGCCTGACTCCTCTTGAAAATGGATAGGAGTCCCAGGATCCCTGTGGCACCTGGAGAGGGACACTGGGTCTCCTGCCTCACGTGGAGACGCGTCCAAATTGCCATGCCAAGACTCGAGGAGAATCCCGAGGTGTCCCTCGCACCTAGGCAGGAGTCCTGACGTTGCTGAACAAACCTGTGTCTGGAAGGGCCCTCTCCGTCGTTACTCGAGAATATACCCCAGGTTCCGGCCGCAACTCGAGAAAAACCATGAGACTTCCCCCTCCCCGCAGGATGAGGCCCGATTCCCCTGCACCTCGTGCAGACCAATTCCGTGTTCCACATCAAACGTGAAAGGAGCCTTGATTTCCTTAATGGCACTCCAGAGAAAACCCAAGATCACTGTCTCAAGTCTAGAGGGATCCTGAGGTCACTGTAGCAACACGAAAGGGCTCCGTGGACCCCAAATCAACTCGAGATGAGAGCTTAGTCCCTGGCTTAGACTCAAGAGGAATACCAACTTTCCACAAGCACCTCAGGAGGAGGCTTCTGTCAGCTACAGGTATGTGAGAGGAACCCTGAGTTTGTGGCCTCAAGTGCAATGGACACCGAGATGCTCTGACTCGAATTAAGGCCGGATATCCCTGCAGTGAATTGAAAGCAGGCTCGTCTTGCATCTCCCAAGACGAAGGGATGTCTGAATCCCCTGTGGAGACCACAGAGAAAGACCTAGTCCTCCGCCTAAACGTGACCGGAGGCCTCACATCCTTTGAAAACTCGAGAATTCTGCGGAGATCAATGCTTCCAAAGGAGACGATGCCTGACTCCTCTTGAAAATGGATAGGAGTCCCAGGATACCGTGGCAGGGGGAAAGGGACCCTGGGTCTCCCGCCTCACGTGGAGACGCGTCCCAATTGCCATGCCAAGACTCGAGGAGAATCCCGAGGTGTCCCTCGCACCTAGGCAGGAGTCCTCACGTCGCTGAACAAATCTGTGTCTGGAAGGGCCCTCCCCGTCGTAACTCGAGAATATACCCCAGGTTCCGGCCGCAACTCGAGAAAAACCATGAGACTTCCCCATCCCCGCGAGATGAGGCCCGATTCGCCTGCACTGCGTGCAGACCAATTCCGTGTTCCACATCAAACGTGAAAGGAGCCTTGATTTCCTTAATTGCACTCCAGAGAAAACCCAAGATCACTGTTTCAAGTCTAGAGGGATCCTGAGGTCACTGTAGCAACACGAAAGGGCTCCGTGGACCCCAAATCAACTCGAGATGAGAGCTTAGTCCCTGGCTTCGACTCAAGAGGAATACCAACTTTCCACAAGCATCTCAAGAGGAGGCTTCTCTCAGCTACAGGTATGTGAGA
This sequence comes from Dama dama, assembly GCF_033118175.1. Classification (NCBI taxonomy): domain Eukaryota; kingdom Metazoa; phylum Chordata; class Mammalia; order Artiodactyla; family Cervidae; genus Dama; species Dama dama. Next base: position 2,717,188 of record NC_083697.1, on the reverse strand, counting down.
GAGACCCTGACTTAGTGGCCTCAAGTGGAATGGACACAGAGATGCTCTGACTCGAAGTAAGGCCGGATATCCCTGCAGTGAATTGAATGCAGGCTCGTCTTGCATCTCCGAAGACGAAGGGATGTCTGAATCCCCTGTGGAGACCACAGAGAAAGACCTAGTCCTCTGCCTCAACGTGACCGGAGGCCTCACATCCTTTGAAAACTCGAGAGGTCCGCGGAGATCAATGCTTCCAAAGGAGACGATGCCTGACTCCTCTTGAAAATGGATAGGAGTCCCAGGATCACTGTGGCACGTGGAAAGGGACCCTGGGGCTCCCGCCTCACGTGGAGACGCGTCCCAATTGCCATGCCAAGACTCGAGGATAATCCCGAGGTGTCCCTCGCACCTAGGCAGGAGTCCTGACGTCGCTGAACAAACAGGTGTCTGGAAGGGCCCTCCCCGTCATAACTCGAGAATATACCCCAGGTTCCGGCCGCAACTCGAGAAAAACCATGAGACTTCCCCCTCGCTGCTGGATCAGGCCCGATTCCCCTGCACTGCGTGCAGAGCAATTCCGTGTTCCACATCAAACGTGAAAGGAGCCTTGATTTCCTTGATGTCACTCCAGAGAAAACCCAAGATCACTGTCTCAAGTCTAGAGGGATCCTGAGGTCACTGGAGCAACACGAAAGGGCTCCGTGGACCCCAAATCAACTCGACATGAGAGCGTAGTCCCTGGCTTCGATTCAAGGGGAATACCAACTTTCCACAAGCACCTCAAGAGGAGGCTTCTCTCAGCTACAGGTATGTGAGAGGGACCCTGAGTTTGTGGCCTCAAGTGGAATGGACACTGAGATGCTCTGACTCGAAGTAAGGCCGGATATCCCTGCAGTGAATTGAATGCAGGCTCGTCTTGCATCTCGCAAGACGAAGGGATGTCTGAATCCCCTGTGGAGACCACAGAGAAAGACCTAATTTTCCGCCTCATCGCGACCAGAGGCCTCACATCCTTTGAAAATTCGAGAGGTCCGCGGAGATCAATGCTTCCAAAGGAGACGATGCCTGACTCCTCTTGAAAATGGATAGGAGTCCCAGCATCCCTGTGGCACGTGGAAAGGGACCCTGGGTCTCCCGCCTCAGGTGGAGACGCGTCCCCATTGCCATGCCAAGTCTCGAGGAGAATCCCGAGGTGTCCCTCGCACCTAGGCAGGAGTCCTGACGTCGCTGAACAAACACGTGTCTGGAAGGGCCCTCCCCGTCGTAACTCGAGAATATACCCCAGGTTCCGGCCGCAACTCGAGAAAAACCATGAGACTTCCCCCTCGCCGCTGGATGAGGCCCGATTCCCCTGCACTGCGTGCAGAGTAATTCCGTGTTCCACATGAAACGTGAAAGGAGCCTTGATTTCCTTGATGGCACTCCAGAGAAAACCCAAGATCACTGTCTAGAGTCTAGAGGGATCCTGAGGTCACTGGAGCAACAGGAAAGGGCTCCGTGGAGCCCAAATCAACTCGAGATGAGAGCTTAGTCCCTGGCTTCGACTCAAGAGGAATACCAACTTTCCACAAGCACCTCAAGAGGAGGCTTCTCTCAACTACAGGTATGTTAGAGGGACCCTGAGTTTGTGGCCTCAAGTGGAATGGACACCGAGATGCTCTGACTCAAAGTAAGGCCGGATATCCCTGCAGTGAATTGAATGCAGGCTCGTCTTGCATCTCCCAAGACGAACGGATGTCTGAATCCCCTGTGGAGACCACAGAGAAGACCTAGTTCTCCGCCTCATCGCGACCGGAGGCCTCACATCCTTTGAAAACTCGACAGGTCCGCGGAGATCAATGCTTCCAAAGGAGACGATGCCTGACTCCTCTTGGAAATGGATAGGAGTCCCAGGATCCATGTGGCATGTGGAAAGGGACCCTGGGTCTCCCGCCTCACGTGGAGACGCGTCCCAATTGCCATGCCAAGACTCGAGGAGAATCCCGAGGTGTCCCTCGCACCTAGGCAGGAGTCCTGACGTTGCTGAACAAATAAATATCTGGAATTGCCCTCCCCGTCGTAACTCGAGAATATACACCAGGTTCCGGCCGCAACTCGAGAAAAACCATGAGACTTCCAGCTCGCCGCGAGATGAGGCCCGATTCCCCTGCACTGCGTGCAGAGCAATTCCGTGTTCCACATCAAACGTGAAAGGAGCCTTGATTTCCTTGATGGCACTCCAGAGAAAACCCAACATCACTGTCTCAAGTCTAGAGGGATCCTGAGGTCACTGGAGCAACACGAAAGGGCTCCGTGGACCCCAAATCAACTCGAGATGCGAGGTTAGTCCCTGGCTTCGACTCAAGAGGAATACCAGCTTTCCACAAGCACCTGAAGAGTAGGCTTCTCTCAGCTACAGGTATGTGAGTGGGACCCTGAGTTTGTGGCCTCAAGTGGAATGGGCACCGAGATGCTCTGACTCGAAGTAAGGCCGGATATCCCTACAGTGAATTGAATGCACGCTCGTCTTGCATCCCCCAAGACGAAGGGATGTCTGAATCCCCTGTGGAGACCACAGAGAAAGACCGAGTTCTCCGCCTCATCGCGACCTGAGGCCTCACTTCCTTTGAAAACTCGAGAGGTCCGCGGAGATCAATGCTTCCAAAGGAGACGATGCCTGACTCCTCTTGAAAATGGATAGGAGTCCCAGCATCCCTGTGGCACGGGGAAGGGACCCTGGGTCTCCTGCCTCACGTGGAGTCGCGTCCCAATTGCCATGCCAAGACTCGAGGAGAATCCCGAGGTGTCCCTCGCACCTAGCCAGGAGTCCTGACGTCGATGAACAAACACTTGTCTGGAAGGGCCCTCCGCGTTGTTACTCGAGAATATACCCCAGGTTCCGGCCGCAACTCGAGAAAAACCATGAGACTTCCCCTTCGGTGCGATATGAGGCCCGATTCCCCTGCACTGCGTGCAGAGCAATTCCGTGTTCCACATCAAACGTGAAAGGAGCCTTGATTTCCTTGATGGCACTCCAGAGAAAACCCAAGATCACTGTCTCAAGTCTAGAGGGATCCTGAGGTAACTGGAGCAACACAAAAGGGCTCCGTGGACCCCAAATCAACTCGAGATGAGAGCTTAGTCCCTGGCTTCGACTCAAGAGGAATACCAAGTTTCCACAAGCACCTCAAGAGGAGGCTTCTCTCAGCTACATGTATGTGAGAGGGACCCTGAATGTGTGGCCTCAAGTGGAATGGACACCGAGATGCTCTGACTCGAAGTAAGGCCGGATATCCCTTCAGTGAATTGAATGCCGGCTCGTCTTGAATCTCCCAAGAAGAAGGGATGTCTGAATCCCCTGTGGAGACCACAGAGAAAGACCGAGTTCTCCGCCTCATCGCGACCTGAGGCCTCACTTCCTTTGAAAACTCGAGAGGTCCGCGGAGATCAATGCTTCCAAAGGAGACGATGCCTGACTCCTCTTGAAAATGGATAGGAGTCCCAGCATCCCTGTGGCACGGGGAAAGGGACCCTGGGTCTCCTGCCTCACGTGGAGACGCGTCCCAATTGAGATGCCAAGACTCGAGGAGAATCACGAGTTGTCCCTCGCACCTAGCCAGGAGTCCTGACGTCGCTGAAAAAACACTTGCCTGGAAGGGCCCTCCCCGTCGTAAGTCGAGAATATACCCCAGGTTCCGGCCGCAACTCGAGAAAAATCATGAGACTTCCCCCTCGCTGCGAGATGAGGCCTGATTCCCCTGCACAGCGTGCAGAGCAATTCCGTGTTCCACATCAAACGTGAAAGGAGCCTTGATTTCCTTGATGGCACTCCAGAGAAAACCCAAGATCACTGTCTCACTTCTAGAGGAATCCTTAGGTCACTGGAGCAACAGGAAAGGGCTCCGTGGACCCCAAATCAACTCGAGATGAGAGCTTAGTCCCTGCCTTCGACTCAAGAGTCATACCAACTTTCCACAAGCACCTCAAGAGGAGGCTTCTCTCAGCTACAAGTATGTGAGAGGGACCCTGAGTTTGTGGCCTCAAGTGGAATGGACACGGAGATGCTCTGACTCGAAGTAAGGCCGGATATGCCTGCAGTGAATTGAATGCAGGCTCGCCTTGCATCTCCGAAGACGAAGGGTTGTCTGAATCCCCTGTGGAGACCACAGAGAAATACCTAGTTCTCCGCCTCATCGCGACCGGAGGCCTCACATCCTTTGAAAACTCGAGAGGTCCGCGGAGATCAATGCTTCCAAAGGAGACGATGCCTGACTCCTCTTGAAAATGGATAGGAGTCCCAGGATCCATGTGGCATGTGGAAAGGGACCCTGGGTCTCCCGCCTCACGTGGAGACGCGTCCCAATTGCCATGCCAAGACTTGACGAGTATCCCGAGGTGTCCCTCGCACCTAGGCAGGAGTCCTGACATTGCTGAACAAATAAATATCTGGAATTGCCCTCCCCGTCGTAACTCGAGAATATACACCAGGTTCCGTCCGCAACTCGAGAAAAACCATGAGACTTCCCCCTCGCCACGAGATGAGGCCCGATTCCCCTGCACTGTGTGCAGAGCAATTCCGTGTTCCACATCAAACGTGAAAGGAGCCTTGATTTTCTTGATGGCTCTCCAGAGAAAACCCAAGATCACTGTCTTAAGTCTAGAGGGATCCTGAGGTCACTGGAGCTACACGAAAGGGCTCCGTGCACCCCAAATCAACTCGAGATGAGAGCTTAGTCCCTGGCTTCAACTCAAGAGGAATAACAACTTTCCACAAGCACCTCAAGAGGAGGCTTCTCTCAGCTACAGGTATGTGAGAGGGACCCTGAGTTTGTGACCTCAAGTGGAATGGACACCGAGATGCTCTGACTCGAAGTAAGGCCGGATATCCCTGCAGTGAATTGAATGCAGGCTCGTCTTGCATCTCCCAAGACGAAGAGATGTCTGAATCCGCTGTGGAGACCACAGAGAAAGACCTAGTTCTCCGCCTCATCGCGACCGAAGGCCTCACATCCTTTGAAAACTCGAGAGGTCTGTGGAGATCAATGCTTCCAAAGGAGACGATGCCTGTCTCTTCTTGAAAATGGATAGGAGTCTCAGGATCCCTTTGGCACGTGGAAAGAGACACTGGGTCTTCCGCCTCACGTGGAGACCCGTCCCAATTGCCATGCCAAGACTCGACGAGTATCCCGAGGTGTCCCTCACACCTAGGCAGGAGTCCTGACTTCGCTGAACAAACACGTGTCTGGAAGGGCCCTCCCCGTAGTAACTTTAGAATGTACCTCAAGTTCCGGCCGCAACTCGAGAAAAACCATGAGACTTCCCCCTCGCCGCGAGATGAGGCCCGATTCCCCTGCACAGCGTGCAGAGCAATTCCGTGTTCCACATCAAACGTGAAAGGAGCCTTGATTTCCTTGATGGCACTCAGGAGAAACCCCAAGATCACTGTCTCAAGTCTAGAGGGATCCTGAGGTCACTGTAGCAACACGAAAGGGCTCTGTGGACCCCAAATCAACTCGAGATGAGTGCTTCGTCCCTGGCTTCGACTCAAGAGGAATACCAACTTTCCACAAGCTCTTCAAGACGTGGCTTCTCTCAGCTACATGTATGTGAGAGGGTCCCTGAGTTTGTGGCCTCAAGCGGAATGGACACCGAGATGCTCTGACTCGAAGTATGGCCGGATATCCCTGCAGTAAATTGAATGAAGTCTCGTCTTGCATCTCCCAAGACGAAGGGATGTCTGAATCCCCTGTGGAGACCACAGAGAAAGACCTAGTTCTCCCTCTCATGGCGACCGGAGGCATCACATCCTTTGAAAACTCGAGAGGTTCGCGGAGATCAATGCTTCCTAAGGAGACGATGCCTGACTCCTCTTGAAAATGGATAGGAGTCCCAGAATCACTGTGGCACGTGGAAAGGGACCCTGGGTCTTCCGCCTCACTGGAGACGCGTCCCAATTGCCATGCCAAGGCTCAAGGAGAATCCCGAGGTGTCCCACGCACCTAGGCAGGAGTCCTGACGTCGCTGAACAAACACGTGTCTGGAAGGGCCCTCCCCATCGTAACTCGAGAATATACCCCAGGTTCCGGCCGCAACTCGAGCAAAACCATGAGACTTCCCCCTCGCCGCGACATGAGGCCCGATTCACCTGCACTGCGTGCAGAGCAATTCCGTGTTCCACATCAAACGTGAAAGGAGCCTTGATTTCCTTGATGGCACTCCAGAGAAAAGCCAAGATCACTGTCTCAAGTCTAGAGGGTTCCTGAGGTCACTGTAGCAACACGAAAGGGCTCCGTGGTCCCCAAATCAACTCGAGATGAGAGCTTAGTCCCTGGCTTCGACTCAAGAGGAATACCAACTTTCCACAAGCACCTCAAGAGAAGGCTTCTTTCAGCAACAGGTATGTGAGAGGGTCCCTGAGTTTGTGGCCTCAGGCGGAATGGACACCGAGATGCTCTGACTCGAAGTAAGGCCGGATATCCCTGCAGTGAATTGAATGCAGGCTCGTCGTGGATCTCCCAAGACGAAGGGATGTCTGAATCCCCTGTGGAGACCACAGACAAAGACCTAGATCTCCGCCTCATCGCGACCATAGGCCTCACATACTTTGAAAACTCGAGAGGTCCGCGGAGATCAATGCTTCCTAAGGAGACGATGCCTGACTCCTCTTGAAAATGGATAGGAGTCCCAGAATCCCTGTGGCACGTGGAAAGGGACCCTGGGTCTTCCGCCTCACTGGAGATGCGTCCCAATTGCCATGCCAAGGCTCAAGGAGAATCCCGAGGTGCCCGTTGCAGCTAGGCAGGAGTCCTGACGTCGCTGAACAAACACGTGTCTGGAAGGGCCCTCCCCATCGTAACTCGAGAATATACCCCAGGTTCGGGCTGCAACTCGAGAAAAACCATGAGCCTTCCCAGTCGCCGCAAGATGAGGCCCGATTCCCCTGCACTGCGTGCAGAGAAATTCCGTGTTCCACATCAAACGTGAAAGGAGCCTTGATTTCCTTGATGGCACTCCAGAGAAAACCCAAGATCACTGTCTCAAATCTAGAGGGATCCTGAGGTCACTGGAGAAACACGAAAGGGATTCGTGGACCCCAAATCAACTCGAGATGAGAGCTTAGTCCCTGGCTTCGACTCAAGACGAATACCAAGTTTCCACAAGCACCTCAAGAGGAGGCTTCTCTCAGCTACAGGTATGTGAGAGGGACCCTGAGTTTGCGGCCTCAAGTCGAATGGACACCGAGATGCTCTGACTCGAAGTAAGGCCGGATATCCCTGCAGTGAATTGAATGCAGGCTCGTCTTTCGTCTCCCAAGACGAAGGGATGTCTGAATCCCCTGTGTAGACCACAGAGAAAGACCTAGTCCTCCGCCTCATCGCGACCGGAGACCTCACATCCTTTGAAAACTCGAGAGGTTGGGGAGTTCAATGCTTAGAAAGGAGACGATGCCTGACTCCTCTTGAAAATGGATAGGAGTCCCAGGATCTCTCTGGCACGTGGGAAGGGACCCTGGGTCTCCCGCCTCACGTGGAGACGCGTTCCAATTGCCATGCCAAGACTCGAGGAGAATCCCGAGGTGTCCCTCGCACCTAGGCAGGAGTCCTGACGTCGTTGAACAAACACGTGTCTGGAAGGGCCCTCCCCGTCGTAACTCGAGAATATACCCCAGGTTCCGGCCGCAACTCGAGAAAAACCATGAGACTTCCACCTCGCCGAGAGATGAGGCCCGAATCCCCTGCACTGCGTGCAGAGCAATTCTGTGTTCCACATCAAACGTGAAAGGAGCCTTGATTTCCGTGATGGCACTCCAGAGAAAACCCAAGATCACTGGCTCAAGTCTAGAGGGATCCTGAGGTCACTGGAGCAACACGAAAGGGCTCCGTGGACCCCAAGTCAACTCGAGATGAGAGCTTAGTCCTTCTCTTCAACTCAAGAGGAACACCACCTTTCCACAAGCACCTCAAGAGGAGGCTTCTCTCAGCTACAGGTATGTGAGAGGGACCATGAGTTTGTGGCCTCAAGTGGAATGGACACCGAGATGCTCTGACTCGAAGTAAGGCCGGATATCCCTGCAGTGAATTGAATGCAGGCTCGTCTTGTATCTGCCAAGACGAAGGGATGTCTGAATCCCCTGTGGAGACGACAGAGAAAGACCTAGTCCTCGGCCTCATCGCGACCGGAGGCCTCACATCCTTTGAAACCTCGAGTGGTCTGCGGAGATCAATGCTTCCAAAGGAGATGATGCCTGACTCCTCTTGAAAATGGATAGGAGTCCCAGGATCCCTATGGCAAGTGGAAAGGTACCCTAGGTCTCCCGCCTCACGTGGAGACGCGTCCCAATTGCCATGCCAAGACTCGAGAAGAATCCCGAGGTGTCCCTCGCACCTTGGCAGGAGTCCTGACGTCGCTGAACAAACACGTGTCTGGAAGGGCCCTCCCCGTCGTAACTCGCGAATATACCCCAGGTTCCGGCCGCAACTCGAGAAAAACCATGAGATTTCCCCCTCGCAGCGAGATGAGGCCCGATTCCCCTGCATTGCGTGCAGAGCAATACCGTGTTCCACATCAAACGTGAAAGGAGCCTTGATTTCCTTGATGGCACTGCAGAGAAAACCCAAGATCACTGGCTCAAGTCTAGAGGGATCCTGAGGTCACTATAGCAACACGAAACGGCTCCTGGACCCCAAATCAACTCGAGATGAGAGCTTAGTCGCTGGCTTCGACTCAAGAGGAATACCAACTTTCCACAAGCACCTCAAGAGGAGGCTTCTCTCAGATACAGTTATGTGAGTGGGACCCTGAATTTGTGGCCTCAAGTGGAATGGACACCGAGATGCTCTGACTCGAAGTAAGGCCGAATATCCCTGCAGTGAATTGAATGCAGGCCCCTCTTGCATCTCCCAAGACGAAGGGATGTCTGAATCTCCTGTGGAGACCACTGAGAAAGACCTAGTTCTCCTCCTCATCGCGACCGGAGGCCTCACATCCTTTGAAAACTCAAGAGGTCCGCGGAGATCAATGCTTCCAAGGGAGACAATGCCTGACTCCTCTTGAAAATGGATAGGAGTCCCAGGATCCCTGTGCCACGTGGAAAGGGACACTGGGTCTCCCGCCTCACGTGGAGACACGTGCCAATTGCCATGGCAAGACTCGAGGAGAATCCAGAGGTGCCCCTCGCACCTAGGCAGGAGTCCTGACGTCGCTGAAAAACACGTGTCTGGAAGGGCCCTCCCCGACGTAACTCGAGAATATACCCCAGGTTCCGGCCGCAACTCAAGAAAAACCATGAGACTTCCCCCTCGCCGTGAGATGAGTCCCGATTCCCCTGCACTGCGTGCAGAGCAATTCCGTATCCCTCATCAAACGTGAAAGGAGCCTTGATTTCCTTGATGCCCCTCCAGAGAAAACCCAAGATAAATTTCTCAAGTCTAGAGGGATCCTGAGGTCACTGTAGCAACACAAAAGGGCTCCGTGGACCCCAAATCAACTCGAGATGAGAGCTTAGTCCCTGGCTTCGACTCAAGAGGAATACCAACTTTCCACAAGCACCTCAAGAGGAGGCTTCTCTCAGCTAATGGTATGTGAGAGGGACCCTGAGTTTGTGGCCTCAAGTGCAATGGACACCGAGATGCTCTGACAAGAAGTAAGGCTGGATATCCCTGCAGTGAATTGAATGCAGGCTCGTCTTGCATCTCCCAAGACGAAGGGATGTCTGAATACCCTGTGGATACCACAGAGAAAGACCTAGTCCTCTGCCTCATCGTGACCGGAGGCCTCACATCCTTTGAAAACTCGAGAGGTCTGCAGAGATCAATGCTTCCAAAGGAGACGATGCCTGACTCCTCTTGAAAATGGATAGGAGTCCCAGGATCACTGTGGCATGTGGAAAGGGACACTGGGTCTCACGCCTCACGTGGAGACGCGTCCCAATTGCCATGCCAAGACTCGAGGAGAATCCCGAGGTGTCCCTCGCACCTAGGCAGGAGTCCTGACGTCCCTGAACAAACACGTGTCTGGAAGGGCCCTCCCCGTCGTAACTCGAGAATATACCCCAGGTTCCGGCCGCAACTCGAGAAAAACCATGAGATTTCCCCATCGCCGCGAGATGAGGACAGATTCCCCTGCCCTGCGTGCAGAGCAATTCCGTATTCCACATCAAAAATGAAAGGAGCCTTGATTTCCTTGATGGCACTCCAGAGAAAACCCAAGATCACTGTCTCAAGTCTAGAGGGATCCTTAGGTCACTGGAGCAACACGAAAGGGCTCCGTGGACCCCAAATTAACTCGAGATGAGAGCGTAGTCCCTGGCTTCAAATCGAGAGGAATACCAACTTTCCACAAGCACCTCAAGAGGAGGCTTCTCTCAGCTCATGGTATGTGAGAGGGACCCTGAGTTTGTCACCTCAAGTGGAATGGACACCGAGATTCTCTGACTCAAAGTAAGGCCAGATATCCCTGCAGTGAATTGAATGCAGGCTCGTCTTGCATCTCCCAAGACGAAGGGATTTCTGAATCCCCTGTGGAGACCACAGAAAAAGACCTAGTCCTCCGTCTCATCGTGAACGGAGGCCTCACATCCTTTGAAAACTCGAGAGGTCTGCGGAGATCAATGCTTCCAAAGGAGACGACGCCTGACGCCTCTTGAAAATGGATAGGAGTCCCAGGATCCCTGTGGCACGTGGAAAGGGACCCTGGGTCTCTCGCCTCACGTGGAGACGCCTCCCAATTGCCATGCCAAGACTTGAGGAGAATCCCGAGGTGTCCCTCGCACCTAGGCAGGAGTCCTGACGTCGCTGAACAAACACGTGTCTGGAAGGGCCCTCCCCGTCGTAACTCGAGAATATACCCCAGGTTCCGGCCGCAACACGAGAAAAACCATGAGACTTCCCCCTCGCCGTGAGATGAGGCCCGATTCCCCTGCAATGCGTGCAGAACAATTCCGTGTTCCACATCAAACGAGAAAGGAGCCTTGATTTCCTTGATGGCACTCCAGAGAAAACCCAAGATCACTGTCTCAAGTCTAGAGGGATCCTGAGGTCACTGGAGCAACACGAAAGGGCTCCGTGGACCCCAAATCAACTCGAGATGAGAGATTAGTCCCTGGCTTCAACTCAATAGGAATACGAACTTTCCACAAGCCCCTCAAGAGGAGGCTTGTCTCAGCTACAGGTATGTGAGAGGGACCCTGAGTTTGTGGCCTCAAGTGGAATGGACACCGAGATGCTCTGACTCGAAGTAAGGCCGGATATCCCTGCAGTGAATTGAATGCAGGCTCATCTTGCATCTCCCAAGACGAAGGGATGTCTGAATCCCCTGTGCAGAACACAGAGAAAGACCTAGTCCTCCGCCTCAATGCGACCGGAGGCCTCACATCCTTTGAAAACTCGAGAGGTCCGCGGAGATCAATGCTTCCAAAGGAGACGATGCCTGACTCCTCTTGAAAATGGATAGGAGTCCCAGGATCCCAGTGGCACGTGGAAAGGGACCCTGGGTCTCCCGCCTCACGTGGAGACGCGTCCCAATTGCCATGGCAAGTCTCGAGGAGAATCCCGAGGTGTCCCTCGCACCTAGGCAGGAGTCCTGACGTCGCTGAACAAACCCGTGTCTGGAAGGGCCCTCCCCGTCGTAACTCGAGAATATACCCCAGGTTCCGGCCGCAACTCGAGAAAAACCATGAGATTTCCCCATCGCCGCGAGTTGAGGCTCGATTCCCCTGCACTGCGTGCAGAGCAATTCCGTGTTCCACTTCAAACGTGAAAGGAGCCTTGATTTCCTTGATGGCACTCCAGAGAAAACCCAAGATCACTGTCTCAAGTCTAGAGGGATCCTGAGGTCACTGGAGCAACACGAAAGGGCTCCGTGGACCCCAAATCAACTCGAGATGAGAGCTTAGTCCATGGCTTCAAATCGAGAGGAATACCAACTTTCGACAAGCACCTCAAGAGAAGGCTTCTCTCAGCTACAGGTAAGTGAGAGGGACCCTGAGTTTGTGGCCTCAAGTGCAATGGACACCGAGATGCTCTGATTCGAAGTAAGGCTGGATATCTCTGCAGTGAATTGATTGCAGGCTCGTCTTGCATCTCCCAAGACGAAGGGATGTCTGAATCCCCTGTGGAGACCACAGAGAAAGACCTAGTCCTCCGCCTCATCGTGAACGGAGGCCTCACATCCTTTGAAAACTCGAGAGGTCTACAGAGATCAATGCTTCCAAAGGAGACGATGCCTGACTCCTCTTGAAAATGGATAGGAGTCCCAGGATCCCTGTGGCACGTGGAAAGGGACCGTGGGTCTCCCGCCTCACGTGGAGACGCGTCCCAATTGCCATGCCAAGACTTGAGGAGAATCCCGAGGTGTCCCTCGCACCTAGGCAGGAGTCCTGACGTCGCTGAACAAACCCGTGTCTGGAAGGGCCCTCCCCGTCGTAACTCGAGAATATACCCCAGGTTCCGGCCGCAATTCGAGAAAAACCATGAGACTTCCCCCTCGCAGCGACATGAGGCCCGATTCCCCTGCACTGCGTGCAGAGCAATTCCGTGTTCCACATCAAACGTGAAAGGAGCTTTGATTTCCTTAATGGCACTCCAGAGGAAACCCAAGATCACTGTCTCAAGTCTAGAGGGATCCTGAGGTCACTGTAGCAACACGAAAGGGCTCCGTGGACCCCAAATCAACTCGAGATGAGAGCTTAGTCCCTGGCTTCCACTCAAGAGGAATACCAACTTTCCACAAGCACCTCAAGAGGAGGCTTCTCTCAGCTACAGGTATGTGAGAGGGACCCTGAGTTTGTGGCCTCAAGTGGAATGGCCACCGAGATGCTCTGACTCGAAGTAAGGCCGGATATCCCTGCAGTGAATTGAATGCAGGCTCGTCTTGCATCTCCCAAGACGAAGGGTTGTCTGAATCCCCTGTGGAGCCCACAGAGAAAGACCTAGTCCTACGCCTCAACGCGACCGGAGGCCTCACATCCTTTGAAAACTCGAAAGGTCCGCGGAGATCAATACTTCCGAAGGAGACGATGCCTGACTCCTCTTGAAAATGGATAGGAGTCCCAGGATCCCTGTGGCACGTGGAAAGGGACACTGGGTCTCCCGCCTCACGTGGAGACGCGTCCCAATTGCCATGCCAAGACTCGAGGAGAATCCCGAGGTGTCCCTCGCACCTAGGCAGGAGTCCTGACGTCGCTGAACAAACACGTGTCTGGAAGGGCCCTCCCCGTCGTAACTCGAGAATATACCCCAGGTTCCGTCTGCAACTCGAGAAAAACCATGAGACTTCACTATCGCCGCGAGATGAGGCCCGATTCCCCTGCCCTGCGTGCAGAGCAATTCCGTATTCCACATCAAAATAAAAGGAGCCTTGATTTCCTTGATGGCACTCCAGAGAAAACCCAAGATCACTGTCTCAAGTCTAGAGGGATCCTGAGGTCACTGGAGCAACACGAAAGGGCTCCGTGGACCCCAAATCAACTCGAGATGAGAGCTTAGTCCATGGCTTCAAATCGAGAGGAATACCAACTTTCCACAAGCACCTCAAGAGAAGGCTTCTCTCAGCTAATGGTATGTGAGAGGGACCCTGAGTTTGTCGCCTCAAGTGGAATGGACACCGAGATGCTCTGACTCAACGTAAGGCCAGATATCCCTGCAGTGAATTGAATGCAGTCTCGTCTTGCATCTCCCAAGCCGAAGGGTTGTCTGAATCCCCTGTGGAGACCACAGAGAAAGACATAATTTTCCGCCTCATCGCGACCGGTGGCCTCACATCCTTTGAAAATTCGAGAGGTCCGCGGAGATCAATGCTTCCAAAGGAGACGATGCCTGACTCCTCTTGAAAATAGATAGGAGTCCCAGGATCCCTGTGGCTCGTGGAAAGGGACCCTGGTTCTCCCGGCTCACGTGGAGATGCGTCCAAATTGCCATGCCAAGACTCGAGGAGAATCCCGAGGTGTCCCTCGCACCTAGGCAGGAGTCCTGACGTCGCTGAACAAACGCTTGTCTCGAAGGGCCCTCCCCGTCGTAACTCGAGAATATACCCCAGGTTCCGGCCGCATTTCGAGAAAAACCATGAGACTTCCCCCTCCCCGCGAAATGAGGCCCGATTCCCCTGCACTGAGTGCAGACCAATTCCGTGTTCCACATCAAACGTGAAAGGAGCCATGATTTCCTTAATGGCACTCCAGAGAAAACCCAAGATCACTGTCTCAAGTCTAGAGGGATCCTGAGGTCACTGGAGCAACACGAAAGGGCTCCGTGGACCCCAAATCAACTCGAGATGAGAGCTTAGTCCCTGGCTTCGACTCAACAGGAATACAAACTTTCCACAAGCACCTCAAGAGGAGGCTTCTCTCAGCTACAGGTATGTCAGAGGGACCCTGAGTTTGTGGCCTCAAGTGGAATGGACACCGAGATGCTCTGACTTGAAGTAAGGCCGGATATCCCTGCAGTGAATTGAATGCAGGCTCGTCTTGCATCTCCCAAGACGAAGGGTTGTGTGAATCCCCTGTGGAGCCCACAGAGAAAGACCTAGTCCTCCGCCTCATCGCGACCGGAGGCCTCACATCCTCTGAAAACTCGAGAGGTCCGCGGAGATCAATGCTTCCAAAGGAGACGATGCCTGACTCCTCTTGAAAATGGATAGGAGTCCCAGGATCCCTGTGGCATGTGGAAAGGGACCCTGGGTCTCCCGCCTCACGTGGAGACGCGTCCCAATTGCCATGCCAAGACTCGAGGAGAATCCCGAGGTGTCCCTCGCACCTAGGCAGGAGTCCTGACGTCCCTGAACAAACACGTGTCTGGAAGGTCCCTCCCCGTCGTAACTCGAGAATATACCCCAGGTTCCGGCCGCAACTCGAGAAAAACCATGAGATTTCCCGCTCGCCGCGAGATGAGGCCCGATTCCCCTGCACTGCGTGCAGAGCAATTCCGTGTTCCACTTCAAACGTGAAAGGAGCCTTGATTTCCTTGATGGCACCCCAGAGAAAACCCAAGATCACTGTCTCAAGTCTAGAGGGATCCTGAGGTCACTGGAGCAAGACGAAAGTGCTCCGTGGACTCCAAATCAACTCGAGGTGAGAGCTTAGTCCCTGGCTTCGACTCAAGAGGAATACCAACTTTCCACAAGCACCTCAAGAGGAGGCTTCTCTCAGCTACAGGTATGTGAGAGGGACCCTGAGTTTGTGGCCTCAAGTGGAATGGACACCGAGATGCTCTGACTCGAAGTAAGGCCGGATATCCCTGCAGTGAATTGAATGCAGGCTCGTCTTGCATCTCCCAAGACGAAGGGTTGTCTGAATCCCCTGTGGAGACCACAGAGAAAGACCTCGTTCTCCGCCTCATCGAGACCAGAGGCCTCACATCCTTTGAAAACTCGAGAGGTCGGCGGAGATCAATGCTTCCAAAGGAGAAGATGCCTGACACTTCTTGAAAATGGATAGGAGTCCCAGGATCCCTGTGGCACGTGGAAAGGGACCCTGGGTCTCCCGCCTCACGTGGAGACGCGTCCCAATTGCCATGCCAAGACTCGAGGAGAATCCCGAGTTGTCCCTCGCACCTAGGCAGGAGTCCTGACGTCGCTGAACAAACACGTGTCTGGAAGGGCCCTCCCCGTCATAACTCGAGAATATACCCCAGGTTCCGGCCGCAACTCCGGAAACACCATGAGACTTCCCCCTCGCCGCTGGATGAGGCCCGATTCCCCTGCACTGCGTGCAGAGCAATTCCGTGTTCCACATCAAACGTGAAAGGAGCCTTGATTTCCTTGATGGCACTCCAGAGAAAACCCAAGATCACTGTCTCAAGTCTAGAGGGATCCTGAGGTCACTGGAGCAACACGAAAGGGCTCCGTGGACCCCAAATCAACTCGAGATGAGAGCTTAGTCCCTGGCTTTGACTCAAGAGGAATACCAACTTTCCACAAGCACCTCAAGAGGAGGCTTCTCGCACCTACAGGTAGGTGAGAGGGACCCTGAGTTTGTGGCCTCAAGTCGAATGGACACGGAGATGCTCTGACTCGAAGTAAGGCCGGATATCCCTGCAGTGAAGTGAATGCAGGCTCCTCTTGCATCTCCCAAGATGAAGGGATGTCTGAATCCCCTGTGGAGGCCACAGAGAAAGACCTAGTCCTCCGCCTCATCGCGACCGGAGGCCTCACATCCTTTGAAAACTGAGAGGTCCGCGGAGATCAATGCTTCCAAAGGAGACGATGCCTGACTCCTCTTGAAAATGGATAGGAGTCCCAGGATCCCTGTGGCACGTGGAAAGGGACCCTGGGTCTCCCGCCTCATGTGGAGACGCATCCCCATTGCCATGCCAAGACTCGAGGAGAATCCCGAGGTGTCCCTCGCACCTAGGCAGGAGTCCTCACGTCGCTGAACAAACACGTGTCTGGAAGGGCCCTCCCCGTCGTAACTCGAGAATATACCCCAGGTTCCGGCCGCAATTCGAGAAAAACCATGAGAATTCCCCCTCACCGCGAGATGCGGCCTGATTCCCCTGCACTGCGTGCAGAGCAATTCCTGAGCAGCGCAGACGGAGAGAGCAGCGCCAGCCCCTCCCCGCAGCGCCAGCCCGTCCCCGCAGCACAAGCCCCTCCCCCCGGAGCGACGTAACTAGCTACCTGAATAAGAGTCCACCTCCGCCCGCCTGTGTCATGGCGGAAATGAGGCTCTGAAGAGACCGGCAAACAGAAGCCAAATAAACAAAGGGAACCGCTTCAGAAGGGACTGGTGCAACAGTTTAAAATCCCTCTAGGAAACATTGACTACACCGGAGGAGCCTGTAGGTATCGAGAAGCGTAAGCTGGAACGAGGAGCTATCTGAAACTGAGCCGAACCCACACTGACCGCAACAGCTCCAGAGAAACTCCTAGATATAATTTTACTTTTTTCTCTTTTTTTAATTTTTTTTCTTTTTTTCTTTTTTCTTTTTTATTTTTTCTCTTTTATTTTCCTTTAAAATCCCCTATTACTCCCCCATTACTCCTTAACTTTCATTTCCATAGACTTTTACGATTTTTTAATTAGGGGGAAAAAAAAGTTTTTTTTTTCCTTTTTTTTTTCTTTTTTTTCTTTTTTTTTTCTTTTTCTTTCTTTTTTTTCCTTTTTTTCTTTCCTTTTTCTCTTCTATTTTCTATTTTTCTTTTTCTCTTATTTCTTTTAAATTCCTCTAGTACTCCTCTACTACTCCTTAATTTTCATTTTCAATGCACTATAACCTTACAAAAAAAAAAAAAAAGAAGAGAAGCCCTATTTTTAAACTGAAGATTATTCTCTCCCAATCTTGACTCTCTGTTTTCTACCTCAGAACACCTCTATTTCCTCCTTTCCCCTTCTCTTCCCAATCCAATTCTGTGAATCTTTGTAGGTGACTGTGCTACGGAGAACACTCTGGGAACAGACAGCTGTGTAGATCTGTCTCTCTCCTCTTGAGTCCCCCTTTTTCTCCTCCTGTTCATCTCTATCTCCCTCCTCCCTCTCCTCTTCTTCATGTGACTCTGTGAACCTCTCTGGGTGTCCCTAACGGGGGAGAATCTTTTAGCCATTAACCTAGAAGTTTTCTTATCAGGGCTGCATAGTTGGAGAAGTCCTGAGACTACAGGAAGAATAAAACTGAAATCCAGAGGCAGGAGACTTAAGCCCAAAACCTGAGAACACCAGAAAACTCCTGACTACAAGGAACTTTAAGTGATAAGTGACTGTCCAAAAGCCTCCATACCTACACTGAAACCAACTACCACACAAGAGCCAATAAGTTTTAGAGCAAGACATACCACGCAAATTCTCCAGCAACGCAGGAACATAGCCCTGAACATCAACATACAGGCTGCCCAAGGTCACACCTAACACATAGACCCATCTCAAAACTCATTACTGGGCACTCCATTGCTTTCCAAAGAGAAGAAATCAAGTTCCACACACCAGAACACTGATGCAAGCTTCCCTAACCAGGAAACCTTGACAAGCCAATCGTCTAACCCCATCCACTGGGTTAATCCTCCACAACAAAAAGGAACCACAGACCTCCAGAATACAGAAAGCCCACTCCAGATACAGCAATCTAAACAAGATGAAAAGGCAAAGAAATACCCAACAGGTAAAGGAACATGAAAAATGCCCACCAAGTCAAACAAAAGAGGAGGAGATAGGGAATCTACCTGAAAAAGAATTTAGAATAATGATAATAAAAATGATCCAAAATCTTGAAAACAAAATGGAGTTACAGATAAATAGCCTGGAAACAAAGATTGAAAAGATTCAAGAACTGTTTAATAAAGACCTAGAAGAAATAAAAAAGAGTCAATTACAAATGAATAATGCAATGAATGAGATCAAAAACACTTTGGAGGGAACCAAGAGTAGAATAACGGAGGCAGAAGATAGGATAAGTGAGGTAGAAGATAAAATGGTGGAAATAAATGAAGCAGAGAGGAAAAAAGAAAAAAGGATCAAAAGAAATGAGGACAACCTCAGGGACCTCTGGGACACTGTGAAATGCCCCAACATTCGAATCATAGGAGTTCCAGAAGAAGAAGACAAAAAGAAGGGCCATGAGAAAATACTCGAGGAGATAATAGCTGAAAACTTCCCTAAAATGGGGAAGGAAATAGCCACCCAAATCCAAGAAACCCAGAGAGTCCCAAACAGGATAAACCCAAGGCGAAACACCCCAAGACACATATTAATCAAATTAACAAAGATCAAACACAAAGAACAAATATTAAAAGCAGCAAGGGAAAAACAACAAATAACACACAAAGGGATTCCCATAAGGATAACAGCTGATCTATCAATAGAAACCCTCCAGGCCAGAAGGGAATGGCAGGACGTACTGAAAGTAATGAAAGAGAATAACCTACAACCTAGATTACTGTATCCAGCAAGGATCTCATTCAGATATGAAGGAGAATTCAAAAGCTTTACAGATAAGCAAAAGCTGAGAGAATTCAGCACCACCAAACCAGCTCTTCAACAAATGCTAAAGGATCTTCTCTAGACAGGAAATGCAGAAAGGTTTTATAAATGTGAACCCAAAACAACAAAGTAAATGGCAACGGGAACACACCTATCAATAATTACCCTAAATGTAAATGGGTTGAATGCCCCAACCAAAAGACAAAGATTGGCTGAATGGATACAAAAACAAGACCCCTATATATGCTGTCTACAAGAGACCCACCTCAAAACAAGAGACACATACAGACTAAAAGTGAAGGGCTGGAAAAAAATATTTCATGCAAACGGAGACCAAAAGAAAGCAGGAGTCGCAATACTCATGTCAGATAAAATAGACTTTCAAATAAAGGAAGTGAAAAGAGACAAAGAAGGACACTACATAATGATCAAAGGATCAATCAAAAAAGAAGATATAACAATTATAAATATATATGCACCCAACATAGGAGCACCGCAATATGTACGGCAAATGCTAACAAGTATGAAAGAGGAAATTAATAGTAACACAATAATAGTGGGAGACTTTAATACCCCACTCACAACTATGGATAGATCAACTAAACAGAAAATTAACAAGGAAACACAAACCTTAAATGACACAATGGACCAGCTAGACCTAATTGATATCTATAGGACATTTCACCCCAAAACAATCAACTTCACCTTTTTCTCAAGTGCACACGGAACATTCTCCAGAATAGATCACATCCTGGGCCATAAATCTGGTCTTGGAAAATTCAAAAAAATTGAAATCATTCCAGTTATCTTTTCTGACCACAGTGCAGTAAGATTAGATCTCAATTACAGGGAAAAAATTGTTAAAACTTCAAACATATGGAGGCTAAATAACACGCTTCTGAATAACCAACAAATCATAGAAGAAATCAAAAAAGAAATCAAAATATGTATAGAAATGAATGAAAATGAAAACACAACAACCCAAAACCTATGGGACACTGTAAAAGCAGTGCTAAGGGGAAGGTTCATAGCATTACAGGCTTACATCAAGAAACAGGAAAAAAACCAATTAAATAACCTAACTCTACACCTAAAGCAATTAGAGAAGGAAGAAATGAAGAACCCCAGAGTTAGCAGAAGGAAAGAAATCTTAAAAATCAGGGCAGAAATAAATGCAAAAGAAACTAAAGAGACCATAGCAAAAATCAACAAAGCTAAAAGCTGGTTTTTTGAAAAAATAAACAAAATTGACAAACCATTAGCAAGACTCATTAAGAAACAAAGAGAGAAAAACCAAATTAACAAAATTAGAAATGAAAATGGAGAGATCACAACAGACAACACTGAAATACAAAGGATCATAAGAGACTACTACCAGCAGCTCTATGCCAATAAAATGGACAACTTGGATGAAATGGACAAATTCTTAGAAAAGTATAACTTTCCAAAACTGAACCAGGAAGAAATAGAAGATCTTAACAGACCCATCACAAGCAAGGAAATCGAAACTGTCATCAAAAATCTTCCAGCAAACAAAAGCCCAGGACCAGATGGCTTCACAGCTGAATTCTACCAAAAATTTAGAGAAGAGCTAACACCTATCTTACTCAAACTCTTCCAGAAAATTGCAGAAGAAGGTAAGCTTCCAAACTCATTCTATGAGGCCACCATCACCCTAATTCCAAAACCAGACAAAGATGCCACAAAAAAAGAAAACTACAGGCCAATATCACTGATGAACATAGATGCAAAAATCCTTAACAAAATTCTAGCAAACAGAATCCAACAACATATTAAAAAAATCATACACCATGACCAAGTGGGCTTTATCCCAGGAATGCAAGGATTCTTTAATATCCGCAAATCAATCAATGTAATACACCACATTAACAAATTGAAAGATAAAAACCATATGATTATCTCAATAGATGCAGAGAAAGCCTTTGACAAAATTCAACACTCATTTATGATTAAAACTCTCCAAAAAGCAGGAATAGAAGGAACATACCTCAACATAATAAAAGCTATATATGACAAACCCACAGCAAGCATCACCCTCAATGGTGAAATATTGAAGGCATTTCCCCTGAAATCAGGAACAAGACAAGGGTGCCCACTCTCACCACTACTATTCAACATAGTGTTGGAAGTGCTGGCCACAGCAATCAGAGCAGAAAAAGAAGTAAAAGGAATCCAGATAGGAAAAGAAGAAGTAAAACTCTCACTGTTTGCAGATGACATGATCCTCTACATAGAAAACCCTAAAGATTCTACCAGAAAATTACTAGAGCTAATCAATGAATATAGTAAAGTTGCAGGATATAAAATTAACACACAGAAATCCCTTGCATTCCTATATACTAACAATGAAAAAACAGACAGAGAAATTAAGGAAACAATACCATTCACCATTGCAACAAAAAGAATAAAATACTTAGGAGTATATCTACCTAAAGAAACAAAGGACCTATACATAGAAAACTATAAAACACTGATGAAAGAAATCAAAGAGGACACAAACAGATGGAGAAACATACCGTGTTCATGGATTGGAAGAATTAATATTGTCAAAATGGCTATTCTACCCAAAGCAGTCTATAGATTCAATGCAATCCCTATCAAGCTACCAACGGTATTTTTCACAGAACTAGACCAAAGAATTTCACAATTTGTATGGAAATACAAAAAACCTCGAATAGCCAAAGTAATCTTGAGAAAGAAGAATGGAACTGGAGGAATCAACCTGCCTGACTTCAGACTCTACTACAAAGCCACAGTCATCAAGACAGTATGGTACTGGCACAAAGACAGAAATATAGATCAATGGAACAGAATAGAAAGCCCAGAGATAAATCCACGAACCTATGGACACCTTATCTTTGACAAAGGAGGCAAGGATATACAATGGAAAAAAGACAACCTCTTTAACAAGTGGTGCTGGGAAAACTGGTCAACCACTTGTAAAAGAATGAAACTAGAACACTTTCTAACACCATACACAAAAATAAACTCAAAATGGATTAAAGATCTAAATGTAAGACCAGAAACTATAAAACTCCTAGAGGAGAACATAGGCAAAACACTCTCCGACATAAATCAAAGCAAGATCCTCTATGACCCACCTCCCAGAATATTGGAAATAAAAGCAAAACTAAACAAATGGGACCTAATGAAACTTAAAAGCTTTTGCACTACAAAGGAAACTATAAGTAAGATGAAAAGACAGCCCTCAGATTGGGAGAAAATAATAGCAAATGAAGAAACAGACAAAGGACTAATCTCAAAAATATACAAGCAACTCCTGCAGCTCAATTCCAGAAAAATAAATGACCCAATCAAAAAATGGGCCAAAGAACTAAACAGACATTTCTCCAAGGAAGACATACAGATGGCTAACAAACATATGAAAAGATGCTCAACATCACTCATTATTAGAGAAATGCAAATCAAAACCACAATGAGGTACCATTACACGCCAGTCAGGATGGCTGCTATCCAAAAGTCTACAAGCAATAAATGCTGGAGAGGGTGTGGAGAAAAGGGAACCCTCTTACACTGTTGGTGGGAATGCAAACTAGTACAGCCGCTATGGAAAACAGTGTGGAGATTTCTTAAAAAACTGGACATAGAACTGCCATATGACCCAGCAATCCCACTTCTGGGCATACACACTGAGGAAACCAGATCTGAAAGAGACACGTGCACCCCAATGTTCATTGCAGCACTGTTTATAATAGCCAGGACATGGAAGCAACCTAGATGCCCATCAGCAGATGAATGGATAAGGAAGCTGTGGTACATATATACCATGGAATATTACTCAGCCATTAAAAAGAATTCATTTGAACCAGTCCTAATGAGATGGATGAAGCTGGAGCCCCTTATACAGAGTGAAGTAAGCCAGAAAGATAAAGAACATTACAGCATACTGACACATGTATATGGAATTTAGAAAGGTGATAACGATAACCCTATATGCAGAACAGAAAAAGAGACACAGAAATACAGAACAGACTTTTGAACTTTGAGGGAGAATGTGAGGGTGGGATATTTCAAAAGAACAGCATGTATACTATCTATGGTGAAACAGATCACCAGCCCAGGTGGGATGCACGAGACAAGTGCTCCGGCCTGGTGCACTGGGAAGACCCAGAGGAATCGGGTGGAGAGGGAGGTTGGAGGGGGGATCGGGATTGGGAATACATGTAAATCCATGGCTGATTCATATCAATGTATGACAAAACCCACTGGAAAAAAAAATAATAATAATAAAAATTAAAAAAAATAATAAAAAAAAAAAAAAAGAAAATGGATAGGAGTCCCAGGATCCCTGTGGCACGTGGAAAGGGACCCTGGATCTCCCACCTCACATGTAGACGCCTCCCAATTGCCATGCCAAGACTCGAGGAGAATCCCGAGGTGTCCCTCGCACCTAGGCATGGGTCCAGACGTCGCTGAACAAACACGTGTCTGGAAGGGCCCTCCCCGTCGTAACTCGAGAATATACCCCAGGTTCCGGCCGCAACTCGAGAAAAACCATGAGATTTCCCCCTCGCCGCGAGATGAGGCCCGATTCCCCTGCACTGCGTGCAGAGCAATTCCGTGTTCCCCATCAAACTTGATAGGAGCCTTGATTTCCTTGATGGCACTCCAGAGAAAACCCAAGATCACTGTCTCAAGTCTAGAGGGATCCTGAGGTCACTGGAACAACACGAAAGGGCTCCGGGGACCCGAAATCAACTCGAGATGAGAGCTTATTCCCTGGCTTCGACTCAAGAGGAATACCAAGTTTCCACAAGCACCTCAAGAGGAGGCTTCTCTCAGCTACAGGTATGTGAGAGGGACTCTGAGATTGTGGCCTCAAGTGGAAAGGACACCGAGATGCTGTGACTCGAAGTAAGGCCGGATATCCCTGCAGTGAATTGAATGCAGGCTCGTCTTGCATCTCCCAAGACGAAGGGATGTCTGAATCCCCTGTGGAGACCTCAGAGAATGTCCTAGTCCTCTGCCTCAACGCGACAGGAGGCCTCACATGCTTTGAAAACTCGAGATGTCTGCGGAGATCAATGCTTCCAAAGGAGACGATGCCTGACTCCTCTTGAAAATGGATAGGAGTCCCAGGATCCCTGTGGCACGTGGAAAGGGACCCTGGGTCTCCCGCCTCACATGGAGACGTGTCCCAATTGCCATGCAAAGAATCGAGGAGTATCCCGAGGTGTCCCTCGCACCTAGGCAGAAGTCCTGACGACGCTGAACAAACACGTGTCTGGAAGGGCCCTCCCCGTCGTAACTCGAGAATATACCCCAGGTTTCGTCCTCAACTTGAGAAAAACCATGAGACATCCCTCTTGCCGCGAGATGAGACCCGATTCCCCTGCACTGCGTGCAGAGCAATTCCGTGTTCCACATCAAACTTGAAAGGAGCCTTGATTTCCTTGATGGCACTCCAGAGAAAACCCAAGATCACTGTCTCAAGTCTAGAGGGATCCTGAGGTCACTGGAGCAACACGAAAGGGCTCCGTGGACCCCAAATCAACTCGAGATGAGAGCTTAGTCCCTGGCTTCGACTCAAGAGGAATACCAACTTTCCACAAGCACCTCAAGAGGAGGCTTCTCTCAGCTACAGGTATGTGAGAGGGACCCTGAGTTTGTGGCCTCAAGTGGAATGGACACCGAGATGCTCTGACTCGAAGTAAGGCCGGATATCCCTGCAGTGAATTGAATGCAGGCTCGTCTTGCATCTCCCAAGACGAAGGGATGTCTGAATCCCCTGTGGAGACCTCAGAGAATGTCCTAGTCCTCTGCCTCAACGCGACAGGAGGCCTCACATGCTTTGAAAACTCGAGATGTCTGCGGAGATCAATGCTTCCAAAGGAGACGATGCCTGACTCCTCTTGAAAATGGATAGGAGTCCCAGGATCCCTGTGGCACGTGGAAAGGGACCCTGGGTCTCCCGCCTCACATGGAGACGTGTCCCAATTGCCATGCAAAGAATCGAGGAGTATCCCGAGGTGTCCCTCGCACCTAGGCAGAAGTCCTGACGACGCTGAACAAACACGTGTCTGGAAGGGCCCTCCCCGTCGTAACTCGAGAATATACCCCAGGTTTCGTCCTCAACTTGAGAAAAACCATGAGACATCCCTCTTGCCGCGAGATGAGACCCGATTCCCCTGCACTGCGTGCAGAGCAATTCCGTGTTCCACATCAAACTTGAAAGGAGCCTTGATTTCCTTGATGGCACTCCAGAGAAAACCCAAGATCACTGTCTCAAGTCTAGAGGGATCCTGAGGTCACTGGAGCAACACGAAAGGGCTCCGTGGACCCCAAATCAACTCGAGATGAGAGCTTAGTCCCTGGCTTCGACTCAAGAGGAATACCAACTTTCCACAAGCACCTCAAGAGGAGGCTTCTCTCAGCTACAGGTATGTGAGAGGGACCCTGAGTTTGTGGCCTCAAGTGGAATGGACACCGAGATGCTCTGACTCGAAGTAAGGCCGGATATCCCTGCAGTGAATTGAATGCAGGCTCGTCTTGCATCTCCCAAGACGAAGGGATGTCTGAATCCCGTATGGAGACCGCAGAGAAAGATCGAGTTCTCCGCCTCATCGCGACCGGAGGCCTCACATCCTTTGAAAACTCGAGAGGTCCGCGGAGATCAATGGTTCCAAAGGAGACGATGCCTGACTCCTCTTGAAAATGGAAAGGAGTCCCAGGATCCCCGTGGCACGTGGAAAGGGACCTTGGGTCTCCCGCCTCACGTGGAGACGCGTCCCAATTGCCATGCCAAGACTCGAGGAGAATCCCGAGGTGTCCCTCGCACCTAGGCAGGAGTCCTGACGTCGCTGAACAAACACGTGTTTGGAAGGGCCCTCCCCGTCGTAACTCGGGAATATACCCCAGGTTCCGGCCGCAACTCGAGAAAAACCATGAGACTTCCCCCTCGCCGCGAGATGAGGCCCGATTCCCCTGCACTGCGTGCAGAGTAATTCCGTGTTCCACATCAAACTTGAAAGGAGCCTTGATATCCTTGAAGGCACTCCAGAGAAAACCCAAGATCACTGTCTCAAGCCTAGAGGGATCCTGAGGGCACCGGAAGAACACGAAAGGGCTCCGTGGACCCCAAATCAACGCGAGATGAGAGCTTAGTCCCTGGCTTCGACTCAAGAGGAATACCAACTTTCCACAAGCACCTCAAGAGGAGGCTTCTCTCAGCTACAGGTATGTCAGAGGGACCCTGAGTTTGTGGCCTCAAGTGGAATGGACACCGAGATGCTCTGACTCGAAGTAAGGCCGGATATCCCTGCAGTGAATTGAATGCAGGCTCGTCTTGCATCTCCCAAGACGAAGGGATGTCATTAATCCCCTGTGCAGAACACAGAGAAAGACCTAGTCCTCCGCCTCATCGCGACCGGAGGTCTCACATCCTTTGAAAACTCGAAAGGTCCGCGGAGATCAATACTTCCAAAGGAGAAGTTGCTGAATCTCTTGAAATTGGATAGGAGTCCGAGGATCCCTGTGGCAAGTGGAAAGGGAGCCGTGGTCTCCTGCCTCACGTGGAGACGGGTCCCAATTGCCATGCCAGGAGTGAAGGAGAATCCCGAGTTGTCCCCTGCACCTAGGGAAGAGTCCTGACGTCGCTGAACAAACACGTGTCTGGAAGGGCCCTCCCCGTCGTAACTCGAGAATATACGCCAGGTTCTGGCCGCAACTCGAGAAAAACCATGAGACTACACCTCGCCGCGAAATGAGGCCCGATTCCCCTGCACTGCGTGCAGAGCAATTCCAGTTCCACATCAAACATGAAAGGAGCCTTGATTTCTTTGATTGTACTACAGAGGAAACCCAAGATCACTGTCTCAAGTCTAGAGGGATCCTGAGGTCACTGTAGTAACACGAAAGCGGTCCGTGGACCCCAAATCAACTCGAGATGAGAACTTAATCCCTGGCTTCGAATCAAGAGGAATACCAACTTTCCACAAGCACCTCAAGAGGAGGCTTCTCTCAGCTACTGGTATGTCAGAGGGACCCTGAGTTTGTGGCCTCAAGTGGAATGGACACCGAGATGCTCTGACTCGAAGTAAGGCCGGATATCCCTGCAGTGAATTGAATGCAGTCTCGTCTTGCATCTCCCAAGACGAAGGGTTGTCTGAATCCCCTGTGGAGACCACAGAGAAAGACCTAGTCCTCCGCCTCAATGCGACCGGAGGCCTCACATCCTTTGAAAACTCGAGAGGTCCACGGAGATCAATACTTCCCAAGGAGACGATGCCTGACTCCTCTTGAAAATGGATAGGAGTCCCAGGATCCCTGTGGCACGTGGAAAGGGACCCTGGGTCTCCCGCCTCACGTGGAGAAGCCTCCCAATTGCCATGACAAGACTCGAGGAGAATACCGAGGTGTCCCTCGCACCTAGGCAGGAGTCCTGACGTCGCTGAACAAACACGTGTCTGGAAGGGCCCTCCACGTCGTAACTCGAGAATATACCCCAGGTTCCGGCCGCAACTCGAGAAAAACCATGAGATTTCCCCCTCGCTGCGAGTTGAGGCCCGATTCCCCTGCACTGCGTGCAGAGCAATTCCGTGTTCCACATCAAACGTGAAAGGAGCCTTGATTTCCTTGATGGCACTCCAGAGAAAACCCAAGATCACTGTCTCAGGTCTAGAGGGATCCTGAGGTCACTGGAGCAACACGAAAGGGCTCCGTGGACCCCAAATCAACTCGAGATGAGAGCTTAGTCCCTGGCTTAGACTCAAGAGGAATATCAACTTTCCACAAGCACCTCAAGAGGAGGCTTCTCTCAGCTACAGGTATGTGAGAGGGACCCTGAGTTTCTGGCCTCAAGTGCAATGGACACCGAGATGCTCTGACTCGAAGTAAGGCCGGATATCCCTGCAGTGAATTGAATGCAGGCTCGTCTTGCATCTCCCAAGACCAAGGGATGTCTGAATCCCCTGTGGAGACCACAGAGAAAGACCGAGTCCTCCGCCTCATCGAGACCGGAGGCATCACATCATTTGAAAACTCGAGAGGTCTGCGGAGATCAATGCTTCCAAAGGAGACGATGCCTGACTCTTCTTGAAAATGGATAGGAGTCCCAGGATCACTGTGGCACGTGGAAAGGGACCCTGTGTCTCCCACCTCACGTTTAGACGCATCCCAATTGCCATGCCAAGACTCGAGGAGAATCCCGAGGTGTCCCTCGCACCTAGGCAGGAGTCCTGACGTCGCTGAACAAACACGTGTCTGGAAGGGCCCTCCCCGTCGTAACTCGAGAATATCCCCCAGGTTCCGGCCGCAACTCGAGAATAACCATGAGACTTCCCCCTCCCCGCGAGATGAGGCCCGATTCCCCTGCACGGCGTGCAGACCAATTCCGTGTTCCACATCAAACGTGAAAGGAGCCTTGATTTCCTTAATGGCACTCCATAGAAAACCCAAGATCACTGTCTCAAGTCTAGAGGGATCCTGAGGTCACTGTAGCAGCACGAAAGGGCTCCGTGGACCCCAAATCAACTCGAGATGAGAGCTTAGTCCCTGGCTTCGACTCAAGAGGAATACCAACTTTCCACAAGCACCTCAAGAGGAGGCTTCTCTCAGCTAATGGTATGTCAGAGGGACCCTGAGTTTGTGGCCTCAAGTGGAATGGACACCGAGATGCTCTGACTCGAAGTAAGGCCGGATATCCCTGCAGTGAATTGAATGCAGGCTCGTCTTGCATCTCCCAAGACGAAGGGATGTCTGAATCCGCTGTGGAGATCACAGAGAAAGACCAAGTCCTCCGCCTCATCGCGACCGGAGGCCTCACATCCTTTGAAAACACGAGACGTCCGCGGAGATCAATGTTTCCAAAGGAGACGATGCCTGACTCCTCTTGAAAATGGATAGGAGTCCCAGGATCCCTGTGGCACCTGGAGAGGGACACTGGGTCTCCTGCCTCACGTGGAGACGCGTCCAAATTGCCATGCAAAGACTCGAGGAGAATCCCGAGGTGTCCCTCGCACCTAGGCAGGAGTCCTGACGTTGCTGAACAAACCTGTGTCTGGAAGGGCCCTCTCCGTCGTTACTCGAGAATATACCCCAGGTTCCGGCCGCAACTCGAGAAAAACCATGAGACTTCCCCCTCCCCGCAGGATGAGGCCCGATTCCCCTGCACCTCGTGCAGACCAATTCCGTGTTCCACATCAAACGTGAAAGGAGCCTTGATTTCCTTAATGGCACTCCAGAGAAAACCCAAGATCACTGTCTCAAGTCTAGAGGGATCCTGAGGTCACTGTAGCAACACGAAAGGGCTCCGTGGACCCCAAATCAACTCGAGATGAGAGCTTAGTCCCTGGCTTAGACTCAAGAGGAATACCAACTTTCCACAAGCACCTCAGGAGGAGGCTTCTGTCAGCTACAGGTATGTGAGAGGAACCCTGAGTTTGTGGCCTCAAGTGCAATGGACACCGAGATGCTCTGACTCGAATTAAGGCCGGATATCCCTGCAGTGAATTGAAAGCAGGCTCGTCTTGCATCTCCCAAGACGAAGGGATGTCTGAATCCCCTGTGGAGACCACAGAGAAAGACCTAGTCCTCCGCCTAAACGTGACCGGAGGCCTCACATCCTTTGAAAACTCGAGAATTCTGCGGAGATCAATGCTTCCAAAGGAGACGATGCCTGACTCCTCTTGAAAATGGATAGGAGTCCCAGGATACCGTGGCAGGGGGAAAGGGACCCTGGGTCTCCCGCCTCACGTGGAGACGCGTCCCAATTGCCATGCCAAGACTCGAGGAGAATCCCGAGGTGTCCCTCGCACCTAGGCAGGAGTCCTCACGTCGCTGAACAAATCTGTGTCTGGAAGGGCCCTCCCCGTCGTAACTCGAGAATATACCCCAGGTTCCGGCCGCAACTCGAGAAAAACCATGAGACTTCCCCATCCCCGCGAGATGAGGCCCGATTCGCCTGCACTGCGTGCAGACCAATTCCGTGTTCCACATCAAACGTGAAAGGAGCCTTGATTTCCTTAATTGCACTCCAGAGAAAACCCAAGATCACTGTTTCAAGTCTAGAGGGATCCTGAGGTCACTGTAGCAACACGAAAGGGCTCCGTGGACCCCAAATCAACTCGAGATGAGAGCTTAGTCCCTGGCTTCGACTCAAGAGGAATACCAACTTTCCACAAGCATCTCAAGAGGAGGCTTCTCTCAGCTACAGGTATGTGAGAGAGACCCTGACTTAGTGGCCTCAAGTGGAATGGACACAGAGATGCTCTGACTCGAAGTAAGGCCGGATATCCCTGCAGTGAATTGAATGCAGGCTCGTCTTGCATCTCCGAAGACGAAGGGATGTCTGAATCCCCTGTGGAGACCACAGAGAAAGACCTAGTCCTCTGCCTCAACGTGACCGGAGGCCTCACATCCTTTGAAAACTCGAGAGGTCCGCGGAGATCAATGCTTCCAAAGGAGACGATGCCTGACTCCTCTTGAAAATGGATAGGAGTCCCAGGATCACTGTGGCACGTGGAAAGGGACCCTGGGGCTCCCGCCTCACGTGGAGACGCGTCCCAATTGCCATGCCAAGACTCGAGGATAATCCCGAGGTGTCCCTCGCACCTAGGCAGGAGTCCTGACGTCGCTGAACAAACAGGTGTCTGGAAGGGCCCTCCCCGTCATAACTCGAGATTATACCCCAGGTTCCGGCCGCAACTCGAGAAAAACCATGAGACTTCCCCCTCGCTGCTGGATCAGGCCCGATTCCCCTGCACTGCGTGCAGAGCAATTCCGTGTTCCACATCAAACGTGAAAGGAGCCTTGATTTCCTTGATGTCACTCCAGAGAAAACCCAAGATCACTGTCTCAAGTCTAGAGGGATCCTGAGGTCACTGGAGCAACACGAAAGGGCTCCGTGGACCCCAAATCAACTCGACATGAGAGCGTAGTCCCTGGCTTCGACTCAAGGGGAATACCAACTTTCCACAAGCACCTCAAGAGGAGGCTTCTCTCAGCTACAGGTATGTGAGAGGGACCCTGAGTTTGTGGCCTCAAGTGGAATGGACACTGAGATGCTCTGACTCGAAGTAAGGCCGGATATCCCTGCAGTGAATTGAATGCAGGCTCGTCTTGCATCTCGCAAGACGAAGGGATGTCTGAATCCCCTGTGGAGACCACAGAGAAAGACCTAATTTTCCGCCTCATCGCGACCAGAGGCCTCACATCCTTTGAAAATTCGAGAGGTCCGCGGAGATCAATGCTTCCAAAGGAGACGATGCCTGACTCCTCTTGAAAATGGATAGGAGTCCCAGCATCCCTGTGGCACGTGGAAAGGGACCCTGGGTCTCCCGCCTCAGGTGGAGACGCGTCCCCATTGCCATGCCAAGTCTCGAGGAGAATCCCGAGGTGTCCCTCGCACCTAGGCAGGAGTCCTGACGTCGCTGAACAAACACGTGTCTGGAAGGGCCCTCCCCGTCGTAACTCGAGAATATACCCCAGGTTCCGGCCGCAACTCGAGAAAAACCATGAGACTTCCCCCTCGCCGCTGGATGAGGCCCGATTCCCCTGCACTGCGTGCAGAGTAATTCCGTGTTCCACATGAAACGTGAAAGGAGCCTTGATTTCCTTGATGGCACTCCAGAGAAAACCCAAGATCACTGTCTAGAGTCTAGAGGGATCCTGAGGTCACTGGAGCAACACGAAAGGGCTCCGTGGACCCCAAATCAACTCGAGATGAGAGCTTAGTCCCTGGCTTCCACTCAAGAGGAATATCAACTTTCCACAAGCACCTCAAGAGGAGGCTTCTCTCAGCTACAGGTATGTGAGTGGGCCCCTGAGTTTGTGGCCTCAAGTGGAATGGACACCGAGATGCTCTGACTCGAAGTAAGGCCGGATATCACTGCAGTGAATTGAATGCAGGCTCGTCTTGCATCTCGCAAGACGAAGGGATGTCTGAATCCCCTGTGGAGACCACAGAGAAAGACCGAGTTCTCCGCCTGATCGCGACCGGAGGCCTCACATCCTTTGAAAACTCGAGAGGTCCGCGGAGATCAATGCTTCCAAAGGAGACGATGCCTGACTCCTCTTGAAAATGGAGAGGAGTCCCAGGATCCCTGTGGCACGTGGAAAGGGACCCTGGGTCTCCCGCCTCACGTGGAGACGCGTCCCAATTGCCATGCCAAGACTCGAGGAGAATCCCGAGTTGTCCCTCGCACCTAGGCAGGAGTCCTGACGTCGCTGAACAAACATGTGTCTGGAAGGGCCCTCCCCGTCGTAACTCGAGAATATACCCCAGGTTGCGGCCGCAACACGAGAAAAACCATGAGACTTCCCCATCGCCGCGAGATGAGGCCTGATTCCCCTGCCCTGCGTGCAGAGTAATTCCGTATTCCACATCAAAAATGAAAGGAGCCTTGATTTCCTTGATGGCACTCCAGAGAAAACCCAAGATCACTGTCTCAAGTCTAGAGGGATCCTGAGGTCACTGGAGCAACACGAAAGGGCTCCGTGGACCCCAAATCAACTCGAGATGATATCTTAGTCCCTGCCTTCAAATCGAGAGGAATACCAACTTTCCACAAGCACCTCAAGAGGAGGCTACTCTCAGCTAATGGTATGTGAGAGGGACCCTGAGTTTGTGGCCTCAAGTGGAATGGACACCGAGATGCTCTGACTCGAAGTAAGGCCAGGTATCCCTGCAGCGAATTGAATGCAGGCTCGTCTTGCATCTCCCAAGACGAAGGGATGTCTGAATCCCCTGTGGAGACCACAGAGAAAGACCTAGTCCTCCGCCTCATCGTGACCGGAGGCCTCACATCCTTTGAAAACTCGAGAAGTCTGCGGAGATCAATACTTCCGAAGGAGACTATGCCTGACGCCTCTTCAAAATGGATAGGAGTCCCAGGATCCCTGTGGCACGTGGAAAGTGACCCTGGGTCTCCCGCCTCAGGTGGAGACGCGTCCCCATTGCCATGCCAAGTCTCGAGGAGAATCCCGAGGTGTCCCTCGCACCTAGGCAGGAGTCCTGACGTCGCTGAACAAACACGTGTCTGGAAGGGCCCTCCCCGTCGTAACTCGAGAATATACCCCAGGTTCCGGCCGCAACTCGAGAAAAACCATGAGACTTCCCCCTCGCCGCGAGATGAGGCCCGATTCCCCTGCAATGCGTGCAGAGCTATTCCGTGTTCCACATCAAACGTGATAGGAGCCTTGATTTCCTTAATGGCACTCCATAGAAAACCCAAATCACTGGCTCAAGTCTAGAGGCATCCTGAGGTCACTGGAGCAACACGAAAGGGCTCCGTGGACCCCAAATCAACTCGAGATGAGAGCTAAGTATCTGGCTTCGACTCAAGAGGAATACCAACTTTCCACAAGCACCTCAAGAGGAGGCTTCTCTCAGCTACAGGTATGTGAGAGGGACCCTGAGTTTGTGGCCTCAAGTGGAATGGACACCGAGATGCTCTGACTCGAAGTAAGGCCGGATATCCCTGCAGCGAATTGAATGCAGGCTCGTCTTGCATCTCCCAAGACGAAGGGATGTCTGAATCCCCTGTGGAGACGACAGAGAAAGACCTAATCCTCTGCCTCATCGCGACCGGACGCCTCACATCCTTTGAAAATTCGAGAGGTATGCGGAGATCAATGCTTCCAAAGGAGACGATGCCTGACTCCTCTTGAAAATGGATAGGAGTCCCAGGATCCCTGTGGCACGTGGAAAGGGACCCTGGGTCTCCCGCCTCACGTGGAGACGCGTCCCAATTGCCATGCCAAGACTCGAGGAGAATCCCGAGGTGTCCCTCGCACCTAGGCAGGAGTCCTGACGTCGCTGAACAAACACGTGTCTGGAAGGGCCCTCCCCGTCGTAACTCGAGAATATACCCCAGGTTCCGGCCGCAACTCGAGAAAAACCATGAGACTTCCCCATCGCCGCGAGAAGAGGCCCGATTCCCCTGCCCTGCGTGCAGAGCAATTCCGTATTCCACATCAAAAGTGAAAGGAGCCTTGATTTCCTTGATGGCACTCCAGAGAAAACCCAAAGTCACTGTCTCAAGTCTAGAGGGATCCTGAGGTCACTGGAGCAACACGAAAGGGCTCTGTGGACCCCAAATCAACCCGAGATGAGAGCTTAGTCCCTGGCTTCGACTCAAGTGGAATACCAACTTTCCACAAGCACCTCAAGAGGAGGCTTCTCTCAGCTACAGGTATGTGAGAGGGACCCTGAGTTTGTGGCCTCAAGTGGAATGGACACCGAGATGCTCTGACTCGATGTAAGGCCGGATATCCCTGCAGTGAATTGAATGCAGGCTCGTCTTGCATCTCCCAAGACGAAGGGATGTCTGAATCCCCTGTGGAGACCACAGAGAAAGACCTAGTACTCCGCCTCATCGCGACCTGAGGCCTCACATCCTTTGAAACTCGAGAGGTCCACGGAGATCAATGCTTCCAAAGGAGACGATGCCTGACTCCTCTTGAAAATGGATAGGAGTCCCAGGATCCCTGTGGCACGTGGAAAGGGACTCTGGGTCTCCCGCTTCACGTGGAGACGCGTCCCAATTGCCATGCCAAGACTCGTGGAGAATCCCGAGGTGTCCCTCGCACCTAGGCAGGAGTCCTGACGTCGCTGAACAAACACGTGTCCGGAAGGGCCCTCCCTGTCGTAACTCGAGATATACCCCAGGTTCCGGCCGCAACTCAAGAAAAACGATGAGACTTCCCCCTCGCCGCGAGATGAGGCCCGATTCCCCTGCACTGCGTGCAGACCAATTCCGTGTTCCACATCAAACGTGAAAGGAGCCTTGATTTCCTTGATGGCACTCCAGAGAAAACCCAAGACCACTGTCTCAAGTCTGGAGGGATCCTGAGGTCACTGGAGCAACACCAAAGGGCTCCGTGGACCCGAAATTAACTCGAGATGAGAGCTTAGTCCCTGGCTTCGACTCAAGAGGAATACCAACTTTCCACAAGCACCTCAAGAGGAGGCTTCTCTCAGCTACAGGTATGTGAGAGGGACCCTGAGTTTGTGGCCTCAAGTGGAATGGACTCCGAGATGCTCTGATTCGAAGTAAGGCCGGATATCCCTGCAGTGAATTGAATGCAGGCTCGTCTTGCATCTTCCAAGACGAAGGGATGTCTGAATCCCCTGTGGAGACCACAGAGATAGACCTAGTTCTCCGCCTCATCGTGACCGGAGGCCTCACATCCTTAGAAAACTCGAGAGGTCCGCGGGGATCAATGCTTCAAAATGAGACGATTCCTGACTCCTCTTGAAAATGGATCGGAGTCCCAGGATCCCTGTGGCACGTGGAAAGTGACCCTGGGTCTCCCGCCTCACGTGGAGACGCATCCCAATTGCCATGCCAAGACTCGAGGAGAATCCCGAGTTGTCCCTCGCACCTAGGCAGGAGTCCTGACGTCGCTGAACAAACACGTGTCTGGAAGGGCCCTCCCCTTCGTAACTCGAGAATATACCCCAGGTTCCGGCCGCATCTCGTGAAAAACCATGAGATTTCCCCCTCGCCGCGAGTTGAGGCCCGATTCCCCTGCACTGCATGCAGAGCAATTCCGTGTTCCACATCAAACGTGAAAGGAGCCTTGATTTCCTTGATGGCACTCCAGAGAAAATCCAAGATCACTGTCTCAAGCCTAGAGGGATCCTGAGGTCACTGGACCAACAGGAAAGGGCTCCGTGGACCCCAAATCAAATCGAGATGAGAGCTTAGTCCCTGGCTTCGACTCAAGAGGAATACCAACTTTCCACAAGCACCTCAGGAGGAGGCTTCTCTCAGATATAGGTGTATTTGAGGGACTCTGAGTTTGTGGCCTCAAGTGGAATCGACACCGAGATGCTCTGACTCGAAGTAAGGCCGGATATCCCTGCAGTGAATTGAATGCAGGCTCGTCTTGCATCTCTCAAGACGAAGGGTTGTCTGAATCCCCTGTGGAAACCACAGAGAAAGACCTATTCCTCCAGCTCTACGCAACCGGAGACCTCATATACTTTAAAAACTCGAGAGGTCTGCGGAGATCAATACTTCCGAAGTAGACGATGCCTGACTCCTCTTGAAAATGGATAGGAGTCCCAGGATACCTGTGGCACGTGGAAAGGGACCGTGGATCTCCCGCCTCACGTGGAGACGCGTCCCAATTGCCATGCCAAGACTCGAGGAGAATCCCGAGGTTTCCCTCGCACCTAGGCAGGAGTCCTGACGTCGCTGAACAAACACGTGTCTGGAAGGGCCCTCCCTGTCGTAACTCGAGAATATACCCCAGCTTCCGGCCGAAACTCGAGAAAAACCATGAGACTTCCCCCTCGCCACGAGATGAGGCCCGATTCCCCTATACTGCGTGCAGAGCAATTCCTTGTTCCACATCAAAAGTGAAAGGAGCCTAGATTTCCTAGATGGCACTAGAGAAAACCCAAGGTCACTGTCTCAAGTCTAGAGGGATCCTGAGGTCACTGGAGCAACACCAAAGGGCTCCGTGGACCCCAAATCAACTCGTGATGAGAGATAAATCCCTGGCTTCGACTCAAGAGGAATACCAACTTTCCACAAGCACCACAAGAGGAGGCTTCTCTCAGCTACAGGTATGTGAGAGGGCCCCTGAGTTTGTGGCCTCAAGTGGAATGGACACCGAGATGCTCTGACTCGAAGTAAGGCCGGATATCCCTGCAGTGAATTGAATGCAGGCTCGTCTTGCATCTCCCAAGACGAAGGGATGTCTGAATCCCCTGTGGAGACCACAGAGAAAGACCTAGTCCTCCGCCTCATCGTGACCGGAGGCCTCACATCCTTTGAAAACTCGAGAAGTCTGCGGAGATCAATACTTCCGAAGGAGACTATGCCTGACGCCTCTTCAAAATGGATAGGAGTCCCAGGATCCCTGTGGCACGTGGAAAGTGACCCTGGGTCTCCCGCCTCAGGTGGAGACGCGTCCCCATTGCCATGCCAAGTCTCGAGGAGAATCCCGAGGTGTCCCTCGCACCTAGGCAGGAGTCCTCACGTCGCTGAACAAACACGTGTCTGGAAGGGCCCTCCCCGTCGTAACTCGAGAATATACCCCAGGTTCCGGCCGCAACTCGAGAAAAACCATGAGACTTCCCCCTCGCCGCGAGATGAGGCCCGATTCCCCTGCAATGCGTGCAGAGCAATTCCGTGTTCCACATCAAACGTGATAGGAGCCTTGATTTCCTTAATGGCACTCCATAGAAAACCCAAATCACTGGCTCAAGTCTAGAGGCATCCTGAGGTCACTGGAGCAACACGAAAGGGCTCCGTGGACCCCAAATCAACTCGAGATGAGAGCTAAGTATCTGGCTTCGACTCAAGAGGAATACCAACTTTCCACAAGCACCTCAAGAGGAGGCTTCTCTCAGCTACAGGTATGTGAGAGGGACCCTGAGTTTGTGGCCTCAAGTGGAATGGACACCGAGATGCTCTGACTCGAAGTAAGGCCGGATATCCCTGCAGCGAATTGAATGCAGGCTCGTCTTGCATCTCCCAAGACGAAGGGATGTCTGAATCCCCTGTGGAGACGACAGAGAAAGACCTAATCCTCTGCCTCATCGCGACCGGACGCCTCACATCCTTTGAAAATTCGAGAGGTATGCGGAGATCAATGCTTCCAAAGGAGACGATGCCTGACTCCTCTTGAAA
Organism: Dama dama; assembly: GCF_033118175.1. NCBI lineage: Eukaryota > Metazoa > Chordata > Mammalia > Artiodactyla > Cervidae > Dama > Dama dama. The sequence goes on along the minus strand of NC_083697.1, from coordinate 2,679,700 downwards.
ATGGATAGGAGTCCCAGGATCCCTGTGGCACGTGGAAAGGGACCCTGGGTCTCCCGCCTCACGTGGAGACGCGTCCCAATTGCCATGCCAAGACTCGAGGAGAATCCCGAGGTGTCCCTCGCACCTAGGCAGGAGTCCTGACGTCGCTGAACAAACACGTGTCTGGAAGGGCCCTCCCCGTCGTAACTCGAGAATATACCCCAGGTTCCGGCCGCAACTCGAGAAAAACCATGAGACTTCCCCATCGCCGCGAGAAGAGGCCCGATTCCCCTGCCCTGCGTGCAGAGCAATTCCGTATTCCACATCAAAAGTGAAAGGAGCCTTGATTTCCTTGATGGCACTCCAGAGAAAACCCAAAGTCACTGTCTCAAGTCTAGAGGGATCCTGAGGTCACTGGAGCAACACGAAAGGGCTCTGTGGACCCCAAATCAACCCGAGATGAGAGCTTAGTCCCTGGCTTCGACTCAAGTGGAATACCAACTTTCCACAAGCACCTCAAGAGGAGGCTTCTCTCAGCTACAGGTATGTGAGAGGGACCCTGAGTTTGTGGCCTCAAGTGGAATGGACACCGAGATGCTCTGACTCGATGTAAGGCCGGATATCCCTGCAGTGGATTGAATGCAGGCTCGTCTTGCATCTCCCAAGACGAAGGGTTGTCTGAATCCCCTGTGGAGACCACAGAGAAAGACCTAATTTTCCGCCTCATCGCGACCGGTGGCCTCACATCCTTTGAAAACTCGAGAGGTCTGCAGATATCAATGCTTCCAAAGGAGACGATGCCTGACTCCTCTTGAAAATGGATAGGAGTCCCAGGATCCCTGTGGCACGAGGAAAGGGACCCTGGGTCTCCCGCCTCACGTGGAGACGCGTCCCAATTGCCATGCCAAGACTCGAGGAGAATCCCGAGGTGTCCCTCGCACCTAGGCAGGAGTCCTGACGTCGCTGAACAAACTCGTGTCTGGAAGGGCCCTCCCCGTCGTAACTTGAGAATATACCCCAGGTTCCGGCCGCAACTCGAGAAAAACCATGAGACTTCCCCATCGCCTCGAGATGAGGCCCGATTCCCCTGCACTGCGTGCAGAGTAATTCCGTGTTCCACATCAAACGTGAAAGGAGCCTTGATTTCCTTGATGGCACTCCAGAGAAAACCCAAGATCACTGTCTCAAGTCTAGAGGGATCCTGAGGTCACTGGAGCAACAGGAAAGGGCTCCGTGGACCCCAAATCAACTCGAGATGAGAGCTTAGTCCCTGACTTCAAATTGAGAGAAATACCAAGTTTCCACAAGCACCTCAAGAGGAGGCTTCTCTCAGCTACAGGTATGTGAGAGGGAAACTGAGTTTCTGGCCTCAAGTGGAATGGACACCGAGATGCTCTGACTCGAAGTAAGGCCGGATATCCCTGCAGTGAATTGAATGCAGGCTCGTCTTGCATCTCCCAAGACGAAGGGTTGTCTGAATCCCCTGTGGAGACCACAGAGAAAGACCTAGTCCTCCGAATCATCGCGACCGGAGGCCTCACATCCTTTGAAAACTGGAGAGGTCCGCGGAGATCAATGCTTCCAAAGGAGTCGATGCCTGACGCCTCTTGAAAATGGATAGGAGTCCCAGGATCCCAGTGGCACGTGGAAAGGGACCCTGGGTCTCCCGCCTCACGTGGAGACGCGTCCCAATTGCCATGGCAAGACTCGAGGAGAATCCCGAGGTGTCCCTCGCACCTAGGCAGGAGTCCTGACGTCGCTGAACAAACCCGTGTCTGGAAGGGCCCTCCCCGTCGTAACTCGAGAATATACCCCAGGTTCCGGCCGCAACTCGAGAAAAACCATGAGATTTCCCCCACGCCGCGAGTTGAGGCCCGATTCCCCTGCACTGCGTGCAGAGCAATTCCGTGTTCCACTTCAAACGTGAAAGGAGCCTTGATTTCCTTGATGGCACTCCAGAGAAAACCCAAGATCACTGTCTCAAGTCTAGAGGGATCCTGAGGTCACTGGAGCAACACGAAAGGGCTCCGTGGACCCCAAATCAACTCGAGATGAGAGCTTAGTCCCTGGCTTCCACTCAAGAGGAATACCAACTTTCCACAAGCACCTCAAGAGGAGGCTTCTCTCAGCTACAGGTATGTGAGAGGGACCCTGAGTTTGTGGCCTCAAGTGGAATGGCCACCGAGATGCTCTGACTCGAAGTAAGGCCGGATATCCCTGCAGTGAATTGAATGCAGGCTCGTCTTGCATCTCCCAAGACGAAGGGTTGTCTGAATCCCCTGTGGAGCCCACAGAGAAAGACCTAGTCCTACGCCTCAACGCAACCGGAGGCCTCACATCCTTTGAAAACTCGAAAGGTCCGCGGAGATCAATACTTCCGAAGGAGACGATGCCTGACTCCTCTTGAAAATGGATAGGAGTCCCAGGATCCCTGTGGCACGTGGAAAGGGACACTGGGTCTCCCGCCTCACGTGGAGACGCGTCCCAATTGCCATGCCAAGACTCGAGGAGAATCCCGAGGTGTCCCTCGCACCTAGGCAGGAGTCCTGACGTCGCTGAACAAACACGTGTCTGGAAGGGCCCTCCCCGTCGTAACTCGAGAATATACCCCAGGTTCCGGCTGCAACTCGAGAAAAACCATGAGACTTCACTATCGCCGCGAGATGAGGCCCGATTCCCCTGACCTGCGTGCAGAGCAATTCCGTATTCCACATCAAAAATAAAAGGAGCCTTGATTTCCTTGATGGCACTCCAGAGAAAACCCAAGATCACTGTCTCAAGTCTAGAGGGATCCTGAGGTCACTGGAGCAACACGAAAGGGCTCCGTGGACCCCAAATCCACTCGAGATGAGAGCTTAGTCCATGGCTTCAAATCGAGAGGAATACCAACTTTCCACAAGCACCTCAAGAGAAGGCTTCTCTCAGCTAATGGTATGTGAGAGGGACCCTGAGTTTGTCGCCTCAAGTGGAATGGACACCGAGATGCTCTGACTCAACGTAAGGCCAGATATCCCTGCAGTGAATTGAATGCAGTCTCGTCTTGCATCTCCCAAGCCGAAGGGTTGTCTGAATCCCCTGTGGAGACCACAGAGAAAGACATAATTTTCCGCCTCATCGCGACCGGTGTCCTCACATCCTTTGAAAATTCGAGAGGTCCGCGGAGATCAATGCTTCCAAAGGAGACGATGCCTGACTCCTCTTGAAAATGGATAGGAGTCCCAGGATCCCTGTGGCTCGTGGAAAGGGACCCTGGTTCTCCCGGCTCACGTGGAGATGCGTCCAAATTGCCATGCCAAGACTCGAGGAGAATCCCGAGGTGTCCCTCGCACCTAGGCAAGAGTCCTCACGTCGCTGAACAAAACCGTGTCTGGAAGGGCCCTCCCCGTCGTAACTCGAGAATATACCCCAGGTTCCGGCCGCAACTCGAGAAAAACCATGAGACTTCCCCCTCCCCGCGAGATGAGGCCCGATTCCCCTGCACTGAGTGCAGACCAATTCCGTGTTCCACATCAAACGTGAAAGGAGCCTTGATTTCCTTGATGGCACTCCAGAGAAAACCCAAGACCACTGTCTCAAGTCTGGAGGGATCCTGAGGTCACTGGAGCAACACAAAAGGGCTCCGTGGACCCGAAATTAACTCGAGATGAGAGCTTAGTCCCTGGCTTCGACTCAAGAGGAATACCAACTTTCCACAAGCACCTCAAGAGGAGGCTTCTCTCAGCTAATGGTATGTGAGAGGGACCCTGAGTTTGTGGCCTCAAGTGCAATGGACACCGAGATGCTCTGACAAGAAGTAAGGCTGGATATCCCTGCAGTGAATTGAATGCAGGCTCGTCTTGCATCTCCCAAGACGAAGGGATGTCTGAATACCCTGTGGATACCACAGAGAAAGACCTAGTCCTCTGCCTCATCATGACCGGAGGCCTCACATCCTTTGAAAACTCGAGAGGTCTGCAGAGATCAATGCTTCCAAAGGAGACGATGCCTGACTCCTCTTGAAAATGGTTAGGAGTCCCAGGATCCCTGTGGCACGTGGAAAGGGACACTGGGTCTCACGCCTCACGTGGAGACGCGTCCCAATTGCCATGCCAAGACTCGAGGAGAATCCCGAGGTGTCCCTCGCACCTAGGCAGGAGTCCTGACGTCCCTGAACAAACACGTGTCTGGAAGGGCCCTCCCCGTCGTAACTCGAGAATATACCCCAGGTTCCGGCCGCAACTCGAGAAAAACCATGAGACTTCCCCATCGCCGCGAGATGAGGACAGATTCCCCTGCCCTGCGTGCAGAGCAATTCCGTATTCCACATCAAAAATGAAAGGAGCCTTGATTTCCTTGATGGCACTCCAGAGAAAACCCAAGATCACTGTCTCAAGTCTAGAGGGATCCTTAGGTCACTGGAGCAACACGAAAGGGCTCCGTGGACCCCAAATTAACTCGAGATGAGAGCGTAGTCCCTGGCTTCAAATCGAGAGGAATACCAACTTTCCACAAGCACCTCAAGAGGAGGCTTCTCTCAGCTAATGGTATGTGAGAGGGACCCTGAGTTTGTCACCTCAAGTGGAATGGACACCGAGATTCTCTGACTCAAAGTAAGGCCAGATATCCCTGCAGTGAATTGAATGCAGGCTCGTCTTGCATCTCCCAAGACGAAGGGATGTCTGAATCCCCTGTGGAGACCACAGAAAAAGACCTAGTCCTCCGTCTCATCGCGACCGAAGGCCTCACATCCTTTGAAAACTCTAGAGGTCTGCGGAGATCAATGCTTCCAAACGAGACGACGCCTGACGCCTCTTGAAAATGGATAGGAGTCCCAGGATCCCTGTGGCACGTGGAAAGGGACCCTGGGTCTCTCGCCTCACGTGGAGACGCCTCCCAATTGCCATGCTAAGACTTGAGGAGAATCCCGAGGTGTCCCTCGCACCTAGGCAGGAGTCCTGACGTCGCTGAACAAACACGTGTCTGGAAGGGCCCTCCCCGTCGTAACTCGAGAATATACCCCAGGTTCCGGCCGCAACACGAGAAAAACCATGAGACTTCCCCCTCGCCGCGAGATGAGGCCCGATTCCCCTGCAATGCGTGCAGAGCAATTCCGTGTTCCACATCAAACGAGAAAGGAGCCTTGATTTCCTTGATGGCACTCCAGAGAAAACCCAAGATCACTGTCTCAAGTCTAGAGGGATCTGAGGTCACTGGAGCAACACGAAAGGGCTCCGTGGACCCCAAATCAACTCGAGATGAGAGATTAGTCCCTGGCTTCAACTCAATAGGAATACGAACTTTCCACAAGCCCCTCAAGAGGAGGCTTGTCTCAGCTACAGGTATGTGAGAGGGACCCTGAGTTTGTGGCCTCAAGTGGAATGGACCCCGAGATGCTCTGACTCGAAGTAAGGCCGGATATCCCTGCAGTGAATTGAATGCAGGCTCATCTTGCATCTCCCAAGACGAAGGGATGTCTGAATCCCCTGTGCAGAACACAGAGAAAGACCTAGTCCTCCGCCTCAATGCGACCGGAGGCCACACATCCTTTGAAAACTCGAGAGGTCCGCGGAGATCAATGCTTCCAAAGGAGACGATGCCTGACTCCTCTTGAAAATGGATAGGAGTCGCAGGATCCCTGTGGCACGTGGAAAGGGACCCTGGGTCTCCCGCCTCACGTGGAGACGCGTCCCAATTGCCATGGCAAGACTCGAGGAGAATCCCGAGGTGTCCCTCGCACCTGGGCAGGAGTCCTGACGTCGCTGAACAAACCCGTGTCTGGAAGGGCCCTCCCCGTCGTAACTCGAGAATATACCCCAGGTTCCGGCCGCAACTCGAGAAAAACCATGAGATTTCCCCCTCGCCGCGAGTTGAGGCCCGATTCCCCTGCACTGCGTGCAGAGCAATTCCGTGTTCCACTTCAAACGTGAAAGGAGACTTGATTTCCTTGATGGCACTCCAGAGAAAACCCAAGATCACTGTCTCAAGTCTAGAGGGATCCTGAGGTCACTGGAGCAACACGAAAGGGCTCCGTGGACCCCAAATCAACTCGAGATGAGAGCTTAGTCCCTGGCTTAGACTCAAGAGGAATACCAACTTTCCACAAGCACCTCAAGAGGAGGCTTCTCTCAGCTACAGGTAAGTGAGAGGGACCCTGAGTTTGTGGCCTCAAGTGCAATGGACACCGAGATGCTCTGACTCGAAGTAAGGCCAGATATCTCTGCAGTGAATTGAATGCAGGCTCGTCTTGCATCTCCCAAGACGAAGGGATGTCTGAATCCCCTGTGGAGACCACAGAGAAAGACCTAGTCCTCCGCCTCATCGTGAACGGAGGCCTCACATCCTTTGAAAACTCGAGAGGTCTACAGAGATCAATGCTTCCAAAGGAGACGATGCCTGACTCCTCTTGAAAATGGATAGGAGTCCCAGGATCCCTGTGGCACGTGGAAAGGGACCGTGGGTCTCCCGCCTCACGTGGAGACGCGTCCCAATTGCCATGCCAAGACTTGAGGAGAATCCCGAGTTGTCCATCGCACCTAGGCAGGAGTCCTGACGTCGCTGAACGAACCCGTGTCTGGAAGGGCCCTCCCCGTCGTAACTCGAGAATATACCCCAGGTTCCGGCCGCAACTCGAGAAAAACCATGAGACTTCCCCCTCGCAGCGACATGAGGCCCGATTCCCCTGCACTGTGTGCAGAGCAATTCCGTGTTCCACATCAAACGTGAAAGGAGCTTTGATTTCCTTAATGGCACTCCAGAGGAAACCCAAGATCACTGTCTCAAGTCTAGAGGGATCCTGAGGTCACTGTAGCAACACGAAAGGGCTCCGTGGACCCCAAATCAACTCGAGATGAGAGCTTAGTCCCTGGCTTCGACTCAAGGGGAATACCAACTTTCCACAAGCACCTCAAGAGGAGGCTTCTCTCAGCTAATGGTATGTGAGAGGGACCCTGAGATTGTGGCCTCAAGTGCAATGGACACCGAGATGCTCTGACTCGAAGTAAGGCTGGATATCCCTGCAGTGAATTGAATGCAGGCTCGTCTTGCATCTCCCAAGACGAAGGGATGTCTGAATCCCCTGTGGATACCACAGAGAAAGACCTAGTCCTCCGCCTTATCGTGACCGGAGGCCTCACATCCTTTGAAAACTCGAGAGGTCTGCAGAGATCAATGCTTCCAAAGGAGACGATGCCTGACTCCTCTTGAGAATGGATAGGAGTCCCAGGATCCCTGTGGCACGTGGAAAGGGACACTGGGTTTCACGCCTCACGTAGACACGCGTCCCAATTGCCATGCCAAGACTCGAGGAGAATCCCGAGGTGTCCCTCGCACCTAGGCAGGAGTCCTGACGTCCCTGAACAAACACGTGTCTGGAAGGGCCCTCCCCGTCGTAACTCGAGAATATACCCCAGGTTCCGGCCGCAACTCGAGAAAAACCATGAGATTTCCCGCTCGCCACGAGATGAGGCCCGATTCCCCTGCACTGCTTGCAGAGCAATTCCGTGTTCCACTTCAAACGTGAAAGGAGCCTTGATTTCCTTGATGGCACCCCGGAGAAAACCCAAGATCACTGTCTCAAGTCTAGAGGGATCCTGAGGTCACTGGAGCAAGACGAAAGTGCTCCGTGGACTCCAAATCAACTCGAGGTGAGAGCTTAGTCCCTGGCTTCGACTCAAGAGGAATACCAACTTTCCACAAGCACCTCAAGAGGAGGCTTCTCTCAGCTACAGGTATGTGAGAGGGACCCTGAGTTTGTGGCCTCAAGTGGAATGGACACCGAGATGCTCTGACTCGAAGTAAGGCCGGATATCCCTGCAGTGAATTGAATGCAGGCTCGTCTTGCATCTCCCAAGACGAAGGGTTGTCTGAATCCCCTGTGGAGACCACAGAGAAAGACCTCGTTCTCCGCCTCATCGAGACCAGAGGCCTCACATCCTTTGAAAACTCGAGAGGTCGGCGGAGATCAATGCTTCCAAAGGAGAAGATGCCTGACTCTTCTTGAAAATGGATAGGAGTCCCAGGATCCCTGTGGCACGTGGAAAGGGACCCTGGGTCTCCCGCCTCACGTGGAGACGCGTCCCAATTGCCATGCCAAGACTCGAGGAGAATCCCGCGTTGTCCCTCGCACCTAGGCAGGAGTCCTGACGTCGCTGAACAAACACGTGTCTGGAAGGGCCCTCCCCGTCATAACTCGAGAATATACCCCAGGTTCCGGCCGCAACTCGGGAAACACCATGAGACTTCCCCCTCGCCGCTGGATGAGGCCCGATTCCCCTGCAATGCGTGCAGAGCAATTCCGTGTTCCACATCAAACGTGAAAGGAGCCTTGATTTCCTTGATGGCACTCCAGAGAAAACCCAAGATCACTGTCTCAAGTCTAGAGGGATCCTGAGGTCACTGGAGCAACACGAAAGGGCTCCGTGGACCCCAAATCAACTCGAGATGAGAGCTTAGTCCCTGGCTTTGACTCAAGAGGAATACCAACTTTCCACAAGCACCTCAAGAGGAGGCTTCTCGCACCTACAGGTAGGTGAGAGGGACCCTGAGTTTGTGGCCTCAAGTCGAATGGACACCGAGATGCTCTGACTCGAAGTAAGGCCGGATATCCCTGCAGTGAAGTGAATGCAGGCTCCTCTTGCATCTCCCAAGATGAAGGGATGTCTGAATCCCCTGTGGAGGCCACAGAGAAAGACCTAGTCCTCCGCCTCATCGCGACCGGAGGCCTCACATCCTTTGAAAACTGAGAGGTCCGCGGAGATCAATGCTTCCAAAGGAGACGATGCCTGACTCCTCTTGAAAATGGATAGGAGTCCCAGGATCCCTGTGGCACGTGGAAAGGGACCCTGGGTCTCCCGCCTCATGTGGAGACGCATCCCCATTGCCATGCCAAGACTCGAGGAGAATCCCGAGGTGTCCCTCGCACCTAGGCAGGAGTCCTCACGTCGCTGAACAAACACGTGTCTGGAAGGGCCCTCCCCGTCGTAACTCGAGAATATAGCCCAGGTTCCGGCCGCAATTCGAGAAAAACCATGAGAATTCCCCCTCACCGCGAGATGAGGCCTGATTCCCCTGCACTGCGTGCAGAGCAATTCCTGAGCAGCGCAGACGGAGAGAGCAGCGCCAGCCCCTCCCCGCAGCGCCAGCCCGTCCCCGCAGCACAAGCCCCTCCCCCCGGAGCGACGTAACTAGCTACCTGAATAAGAGTCCACCTCCGCCCGCCTGTGTCATGGCGGAAATGAGGCTCTGAAGAGACCGGCAAACAGAAGCCAAATAAACAAAGGGAACCGCTTCAGAAGGGACTGGTGCAACAGATTAAAATCCCTCTAGGAAACATTGACTACACCGGAGGAGCCTGTAGGTATCGAGAAGCGTAAGCTGGAACGAGGAGCTATCTGAAACTGAGCCGAACCCACACTGACCGCAACAGCTCCAGAGAAACTCCTAGATATAATTTTACTTTTTTCTCTTTTTTTAATTTTTTTTCTTTTTTTCTTTTTTCTTTTTTATTTTTTCTCTTTTATTTTCCTTTAAAATCCCCTATTACTCCCCCATTACTCCTTAACTTTCATTTCCATAGACTTTTACGATTTTTTAATTAGGGGGAAAAAAAAGTTTTTTTTTTCCTTTTTTTTTTCTTTTTTTTCTTTTTTTTTTCTTTTTCTTTCTTTTTTTTCCTTTTTTTCTTTCCTTTTTCTCTTCTATTTTCTATTTTTCTTTTTCTCTTATTTCTTTTAAATTCCTCTAGTACTCCTCTACTACTCCTTAATTTTCATTTTCAATGCACTATAACCTTACAAAAAAAAAAAAAAGAAGAGAAGCCCTATTTTTAAACTGAAGATTATTCTCTCCCAATCTTGACTCTCTGTTTTCTACCTCAGAACACCTCTATTTCCTCCTTTCCCCTTCTCTTCCCAATCCAATTCTGTGAATCTTTGTAGGTGACTGTGCTACGGAGAACACTCTGGGAACAGACAGCTGTGTAGATCTGTCTCTCTCCTCTTGAGTCCCCCTTTTTCTCCTCCTGTTCATCTCTATCTCCCTCCTCCCTCTCCTCTTCTTCATGTGACTCTGTGAACCTCTCTGGGTGTCCCTAACGGGGGAGAATCTTTTAGCCATTAACCTAGAAGTTTTCTTATCAGGGCTGCATAGTTGGAGAAGTCCTGAGACTACAGGAAGAATAAAACTGAAATCCAGAGGCAGGAGACTTAAGCCCAAAACCTGAGAACACCAGAAAACTCCTGACTACAAGGAACTTTAAGTGATAAGTGACTGTCCAAAAGCCTCCATACCTACACTGAAACCAACTACCACACAAGAGCCAATAAGTTTTAGAGCAAGACATACCACGCAAATTCTCCAGCAACGCAGGAACATAGCCCTGAACATCAACATACAGGCTGCCCAAGGTCACACCTAACACATAGACCCATCTCAAAACTCATTACTGGGCACTCCATTGCTTTCCAAAGAGAAGAAATCAAGTTCCACACACCAGAACACTGATGCAAGCTTCCCTAACCAGGAAACCTTGACAAGCCAATCGTCTAACCCCATCCACTGGGTTAATCCTCCACAACAAAAAGGAACCACAGACCTCCAGAATACAGAAAGCCCACTCCAGATACAGCAATCTAAACAAGATGAAAAGGCAAAGAAATACCCAACAGGTAAAGGAACATGAAAAATGCCCACCAAGTCAAACAAAAGAGGAGGAGATAGGGAATCTACCTGAAAAAGAATTTAGAATAATGATAATAAAAATGATCCAAAATCTTGAAAACAAAATGGAGTTACAGATAAATAGCCTGGAAACAAAGATTGAAAAGATTCAAGAACTGTTTAATAAAGACCTAGAAGAAATAAAAAAGAGTCAATTACAAATGAATAATGCAATGAATGAGATCAAAAACACTTTGGAGGGAACCAAGAGTAGAATAACGGAGGCAGAAGATAGGATAAGTGAGGTAGAAGATAAAATGGTGGAAATAAATGAAGCAGAGAGGAAAAAAGAAAAAAGGATCAAAAGAAATGAGGACAACCTCAGGGACCTCTGGGACACTGTGAAACGCCCCAACATTCGAATCATAGGAGTTCCAGAAGAAGAAGACAAAAAGAAGGGCCATGAGAAAATACTCGAGGAGATAATAGCTGAAAACTTCCCTAAAATGGGGAAGGAAATAGCCACCCAAATCCAAGAAACCCAGAGAGTCCCAAACAGGATAAACCCAAGGCGAAACACCCCAAGACACATATTAATCAAATTAACAAAGATCAAACACAAAGAACAAATATTAAAAGCAGCAAGGGAAAAACAACAAATAACACACAAAGGGATTCCCATAAGGATAACAGCTGATCTATCAATAGAAACCCTCCAGGCCAGAAGGGAATGGCAGGACGTACTGAAAGTAATGAAAGAGAATAACCTACAACCTAGATTACTGTATCCAGCAAGGATCTCATTCAGATATGAAGGAGAATTCAAAAGCTTTACAGATAAGCAAAAGCTGAGAGAATTCAGCACCACCAAACCAGCTCTTCAACAAATGCTAAAGGATCTTCTCTAGACAGGAAATGCAGAAAGGTTTTATAAATGTGAACCCAAAACAACAAAGTAAATGGCAACGGGAACACACCTATCAATAATTACCCTAAATGTAAATGGGTTGAATGCCCCAACCAAAAGACAAAGATTGGCTGAATGGATACAAAAACAAGACCCCTATATATGCTGTCTACAAGAGACCCACCTCAAAACAAGAGACACATACAGACTAAAAGTGAAGGGCTGGAAAAAAATATTTCATGCAAACGGAGACCAAAAGAAAGCAGGAGTCGTAATACTCATGTCAGATAAAATAGACTTTCAAATAAAGGAAGTGAAAAGAGACAAAGAAGGACACTACATAATGATCAAAGGATCAATCAAAAAAGAAGATATAACAATTATAAATATATATGCACCCAACATAGGAGCACCGCAATATGTACGGCAAACGCTAACAAGTATGAAAGAGGAAATTAATAGTAACACAATAATAGTGGGAGACTTTAATACCCCACTCACAACTATGGATAGATCAACTAAACAGAAAATTAACAAGGAAACACAAACCTTAAATGACACAATGGACCAGCTAGACCTAATTGATATCTATAGGACATTTCACCCCAAAACAATCAACTTCACCTTTTTCTCAAGTGCACACGGAACATTCTCCAGAATAGATCACATCCTGGGCCATAAATCTGGTCTTGGAAAATTCAAAAAAATTGAAATCATTCCAGTTATCTTTTCTGACCACAGTGCAGTAAGATTAGATCTCAATTACAGGGAAAAAATTGTTAAAACTTCAAACATATGGAGGCTAAATAACACGCTTCTGAATAACCAACAAATCATAGAAGAAATCAAAAAAGAAATCAAAATATGTATAGAAATGAATGAAAATGAAAACACAACAACCCAAAACCTATGGGACACTGTAAAAGCAGTGCTAAGGGGAAGGTTCATAGCATTACAGGCTTACATCAAGAAACAGGAAAAAAACCAATTAAATAACCTAACTCTACACCTAAAGCAATTAGAGAAGGAAGAAATGAAGAACCCCAGAGTTAGCAGAAGGAAAGAAATCTTAAAAATCAGGGCAGAAATAAATGCAAAAGAAACTAAAGAGACCATAGCAAAAATCAACAAAGCTAAAAGCTGGTTTTTTGAAAAAATAAACAAAATTGACAAACCATTAGCAAGACTCATTAAGAAACAAAGAGAGAAAAACCAAATTAACAAAATTAGAAATGAAAATGGAGAGATCACAACAGACAACACTGAAATACAAAGGATCATAAGAGACTACTACCAGCAGCTCTATGCCAATAAAATGGACAACTTGGATGAAATGGACAAATTCTTAGAAAAGTATAACTTTCCAAAACTGAACCAGGAAGAAATAGAAGATCTTAACAGACCCATCACAAGCAAGGAAATCGAAACTGTCATCAAAAATCTTCCAGCAAACAAAAGCCCAGGACCAGATGGCTTCACAGCTGAATTCTACCAAAAATTTAGAGAAGAGCTAACACCTATCTTACTCAAACTCTTCCAGAAAATTGCAGAAGAAGGTAAGCTTCCAAACTCATTCTATGAGGCCACCATCACCCTAATTCCAAAACCAGACAAAGATGCCACAAAAAAAGAAAACTACAGGCCAATATCACTGATGAACATAGATGCAAAAATCCTTAACAAAATTCTAGCAAACAGAATCCAACAACATATTAAAAAAATCATACACCATGACCAAGTGGGCTTTATCCCAGGAATGCAAGGATTCTTTAATATCCGCAAATCAATCAATGTAATACACCACATTAACAAATTGAAAGATAAAAACCATATGATTATCTCAATAGATGCAGAGAAAGCCTTTGACAAAATTCAACACTCATTTATGATTAAAACTCTCCAAAAAGCAGGAATAGAAGGAACATACCTCAACATAATAAAAGCTATATATGACAAACCCACAGCAAGCATCACCCTCAATGGTGAAATATTGAAGGCATTTCCCCTGAAATCAGGAACAAGACAAGGGTGCCCACTCTCACCACTACTATTCAACATAGTGTTGGAAGTGCTGGCCACAGCAATCAGAGCAGAAAAAGAAGTAAAAGGAATCCAGATAGGAAAAGAAGAAGTAAAACTCTCACTGTTTGCAGATGACATGATCCTCTACATAGAAAACCCTAAAGATTCTACCAGAAAATTACTAGAGCTAATCAATGAATATAGTAAAGTTGCAGGATATAAAATTAACACACAGAAATCCCTTGCATTCCTATATACTAACAATGAAAAAACAGACAGAGAAATTAAGGAAACAATACCATTCACCATTGCAACAAAAAGAATAAAATACTTAGGAGTATATCTACCTAAAGAAACAAAGGACCTATACATAGAAAACTATAAAACACTGATGAAAGAAATCAAAGAGGACACAAACAGATGGAGAAACATACCGTGTTCATGGATTGGAAGAATTAATATTGTCAAAATGGCTATTCTACCCAAAGCAGTCTATAGATTCAATGCAATCCCTATCAAGCTACCAACGGTATTTTTCACAGAACTAGACCAAAGAATTTCACAATTTGTATGGAAATACAAAAAACCTCGAATAGCCAAAGTAATCTTGAGAAAGAAGAATGGAACTGGAGGAATCAACCTGCCTGACTTCAGACTCTACTACAAAGCCACAGTCATCAAGACAGTATGGTACTGGCACAAAGACAGAAATATAGATCAATGGAACAGAATAGAAAGCCCAGAGATAAATCCACGAACCTATGGACACCTTATCTTTGACAAAGGAGGCAAAGATATACAATGGAAAAAAGACAACCTCTTTAACAAGTGGTGCTGGGAAAACTGGTCAACCACTTGTAAAAGAATGAAACTAGAACACTTTCTAACACCATACACAAAAATAAACTCAAAATGGATTAAAGATCTAAATGTAAGACCAGAAACTATAAAACTCCTAGAGGAGAACATAGGCAAAACACTCTCCGACATAAATCAAAGCAAGATCCTCTATGACCCACCTCCCAGAATATTGGAAATAAAAGCAAAACTAAACAAATGGGACCTAATGAAACTTAAAAGCTTTTGCACTACAAAGGAAACTATAAGTAAGATGAAAAGACAGCCCTCAGATTGGGAGAAAATAATAGCAAATGAAGAAACAGACAAAGGACTAATCTCAAAAATATACAAGCAACTCCTGCAGCTCAATTCCAGAAAAATAAATGACCCAATCAAAAAATGGGCCAAAGAACTAAACAGACATTTCTCCAAGGAAGACATACAGATGGCTAACAAACATATGAAAAGATGCTCAACATCACTCATTATTAGAGAAATGCAAATCAAAACCACAATGAGGTACCATTACACGCCAGTCAGGATGGCTGCTATCCAAAAGTCTACAAGCAATAAATGCTGGAGAGGGTGTGGAGAAAAGGGAACCCTCTTACACTGTTGGTGGGAATGCAAACTAGTACAGCCGCTATGGAAAACAGTGTGGAGATTTCTTAAAAAACTGGACATAGAACTGCCATATGACCCAGCAATCCCACTTCTGGGCATACACACTGAGGAAACCAGATCTGAAAGAGACACGTGCACCCCAATGTTCATTGCAGCACTGTTTATAATAGCCAGGACATGGAAGCAACCTAGATGCCCATCAGCAGATGAATGGATAAGGAAGCTGTGGTACATATATACCATGGAATATTACTCAGCCATTAAAAAGAATTCATTTGAACCAGTCCTAATGAGATGGATGAAGCTGGAGCCCCTTATACAGAGTGAAGTAAGCCAGAAAGATAAAGAACATTACAGCATACTGACACATGTATATGGAATTTAGAAAGGTGATAACGATAACCCTATATGCAGAACAGAAAAAGAGACACAGAAATACAGAACAGACTTTTGAACTTTGAGGGAGAATGTGAGGGTGGGATATTTCAAAAGAACAGCATGTATACTATCTATGGTGAAACAGATCACCAGCCCAGGTGGGATGCACGAGACAAGTGCTCCGGCCTGGTGCACTGGGAAGACCCAGAGGAATCGGGTGGAGAGGGAGGTTGGAGGGGGGATCGGGATTGGGAATACATGTAAATCCATGGCTGATTCATATCAATGTATGACAAAACCCACTGGAAAAAAAAATAATAATAATAAAAATTAAAAAAAATAATAAAAAAAAAAAAAGAAAATGGATAGGAGTCCCAGGATCCCTGTGGCACGTGGAAAGGGACCCTGGATCTCCCACCTCACATGTAGACGCCTCCCAATTGCCATGCCAAGACTCGAGGAGAATCCCGAGGTGTCCCTCGCACCTAGGCATGGGTCCAGACGTCGCTGAACAAACACGTGTCTGGAAGGGCCCTCCCCGTCGTAACTCGAGAATATACCCCAGGTTCCGGCCGCAACTCGAGAAAAACCATGAGATTTCCCCCTCGCCGCGAGATGAGGCCCGATTCCCCTGCACTGCGTGCAGAGCAATTCCGTGTTCCCCATCAAACTTGATAGGAGCCTTGATTTCCTTGATGGCACTCCAGAGAAAACCCAAGATCACTGTCTCAAGTCTAGAGGGATCCTGAGGTCACTGGAACAACACGAAAGGGCTCCGGGGACCCGAAATCAACTCGAGATGAGAGCTTATTCCCTGGCTTCGACTCAAGAGGAATACCAAGTTTCCACAAGCACCTCAAGAGGAGGCTTCTCTCAGCTACAGGTATGTGAGAGGGACTCTGAGATTGTGGCCTCAAGTGGAAAGGACACCGAGATGCTGTGACTCGAAGTAAGGCCGGATATCCCTGCAGTGAATTGAATGCAGGCTCGTCTTGCATCTCCCAAGACGAAGGGATGTCTGAATCCCCTGTGGAGACCTCAGAGAATGTCCTAGTCCTCTGCCTCAACGCGACAGGAGGCCTCACATGCTTTGAAAACTCGAGATGTCTGCGGAGATCAATGCTTCCAAAGGAGACGATGCCTGACTCCTCTTGAAAATGGATAGGAGTCCCAGGATCCCTGTGGCACGTGGAAAGGGACCCTGGGTCTCCCGCCTCACATGGAGACGTGTCCCAATTGCCATGCAAAGAATCGAGGAGTATCCCGAGGTGTCCCTCGCACCTAGGGAGAAGTCCTGACGTCGCTGAACAAACACGTGTCTGGAAGGGCCCTCCCCGTCGTAACTCGAGAATATACCCCAGGTTTCGTCCTCAACTTGAGAAAAACCATGAGACATCCCTCTTGCCGCGAGATGAGGCCCGATTCCCCTGCACTGTGTGCAGAGCAATTCCGTGTTCCACATCAAACTTGAAAGGAGCCTTGATTTCCTTGATGGCACTCCAGAGAAAACCCAAGATCACTGTCTCAAGTCTAGAGGGATCCTGAGGTCACTGGAGCAACACGAAAGGGCTCCGTGGACCCCAAATCAACTCGAGATGAGAGCTTAGTCCCTGGCTTCGACTCAAGAGGAATACCAACTTTCCACAAGCACCTCAAGAGGAGGCTTCTCTCAGCTACAGGTATGTGAGAGGGACCCTGAGTTTGTGGCCTCAAGTGGAATGGACACCGAGATGCTCTGACTCGAAGTAAGGCCGGATATCCCTGCAGTGAATTGAATGCAGGCTCGTCTTGCATCTCCCAAGACGAAGGGATGTCTGAATCCCGTGTGGAGACCGCAGAGAAAGACCGAGTCCTCCGCCTCATCGCGACCGGAGGCCTCACATCCTTTGAAAACTCGAGAGGTCCGCGGAGATCAATGGTTCCAAAGGAGACGATGCCTGACTCCTCTTGAAAATGGAAAGGAGTCCCAGGATCCCCGTGGCACGTGGAAAGGGACCTTGGGTCTCCGGCCTCACGTGGAGACGCGTCCCAATTGCCATGCCAAGACTCGAGGAGAATCCCGAGGTATCCCTCGCACCTAGGCAGGAGTCCTGACGTCGCTGAACAAACACGTGTCTGGAAGGGCCCTCCCCGTCGTAACTCGAGAATATACCCCAGGTTCCGGCCGCAACTCGTGAAAAACCATGAGACTTCCCCCTCGCCGCGAGATGAGGCCCGATTCCCCTGCACTGCGTGCAGAGTAATTCCGTGTTCCACATCAAACTTGAAAGGAGCCTTGATATCCTTGAAGGCACTCCAGAGAAAACCCAAGATCACTGTCTCAAGCCTAGAGGGATCCTGAGGGCACCGGAAGAACACGAAAGGGCTCCGTGGACCCCAAATCAACGCGAGATGAGAGCTTAGTCCCTGGCTTCGACTCAAGAGGAATACCAACTTTCCACAAGCACCTCAAGAGGAGGCTTCTCTCAGCTACAGGTATGTCAGAGGGACCCTGAGTTTGTGTCCTCAAGTGGAATGGACACCGAGATGCTCTGACTCGAAGTAAGGCCGGATATCCCAGCAGTGAATTGAATGCAGGCTCGTCTTGCATCTCCCAAGACGAAGGGATGTCTGAATCCCCTGTGCAGAACACAGAGAAAGACCTAGTCCTCCGCCTCATCGCGACCGGAGGTCTCACATCCTTTGAAAACTCGAAAGGTCCGCGGAGATCAATACTTCCAAAGGAGAAGTTGCTGAATCTCTTGAAATTGGATAGGAGTCCGAGGATCCCTGTGGCAAGTGGAAAGGGAGCCGTGGTCTCCTGCCTCACGTGGAGACGGGTCCCAATTGCCATGCCAGGAGTGAAGGAGAATCCCGAGTTGTCCCCTGCACCGAGGGAAGAGTCCTGACGTCGCTGAACAAACACGTGTCTGGAAGGGCCCTCCCCGTCGTAACTCGAGAATATACCCCAGGTTCCGGCCGCAACTCGAGAAAAACCATTAGACTTACCCCTCGCCGCAAGATAAGACCCGATTCCCATGCACTGTGTGCAGAGGAATTCCATGTTCCACATCAAACGAGAAAGGAGACTTGATTTCCTTGATGGCACTCCAGAGAAAACCCAAAGTCACTGTCTCAAGTCTAGAGGGATCCTGAGGTCACTGGAGCAACACGAAAGGGCTCCGTGGACCACAAATCAACTCGAGATGAGAGCTTATTCCCTGGCTTCGACTCAAGAGGAATACCAACTTTCCACAAGCACCTCAAGAGGAGGCTTCTCTCAGCTACAGGTATGTGAGAGGGACCCTGAGTTTGTGGCTTCAAGTGGAATGGACACCGAGATGCTCTGACTCGAACTAAGGCCGGATATCCCTGCAGTGAATTGAATGCAGGCTCGTCTTGCATCTCCCAAGACGAAAGGATGTCTGAATCCCCTGTGGAGACCACAGAGAAAGACCTATTCCTCCGCCTCATTGCGACCGGAGGCCTCACATCCTTTGAAAACTCGAGAGGTCCGCTGAGATCAATGCTTCCAAAGGAGACGATGCCTGACTCCTCTTGAAAATGGATAGGAGTCCCAGGATCCCTGTAGCACGTGGAAAGGGAATCTGGGTCTCCCGCCTCACGTGGAGACGCGTCCCAATTGCCATGCCAAGACTCGAGGAGAATCCCGAGGTGTCCCTCGCACCTAGGCAGGAGTCCTGACGTCGCTGAACAAACACGTGTCTGGAAGGGCCCTCCCCGTCGTAACTAGAGAATATACCCCAGGTTCCGGCCGCAACTGGAGAAAAACCATGAGACTTCCCCCTCGCCGCGAGATGAGGCCCGTATTCCCCTGCACTGCATGCAGAGCAATTCCGTGTTCCACATCAAACGTGAGAGGATCCTCGATTTCCTTGATGGCACTCCAGAGAAAACCCAAGATCACTGTCTCAAGTCTAGAGGGATCCTGAGGTCACTGGAGCAACACGAAAGGGCTCCGTGGACCCAAATCAACTCGAGATGAGAGCTTAGTCCCTGGCTTCAACTCAAGAGGAATACCAACCTTCCACAAACACCTCAAGGGGAGGCTTCTCTCAGCTACATGTATGTGAGAGGGACCCTGATTTTGTGGCCTCAAGTGGTATGGACACCGAGATGCTCTGACTCAAAGTAAGGCTGGATATCCCTGCAGTGAATTGAATGCAGGCTCGCCTTGCATCTC
Organism: Dama dama; assembly: GCF_033118175.1. Taxonomy (NCBI): domain Eukaryota; kingdom Metazoa; phylum Chordata; class Mammalia; order Artiodactyla; family Cervidae; genus Dama; species Dama dama. Next base: position 2,660,132 of record NC_083697.1, on the reverse strand, counting down.
CCAAGACGAAGGGATGTCTGAATCCCCTGTGGAGACCACAGAGAAAGACCTAGTTCCCCGCCTCATCGCGACCGGAGGACTCAGATCCTTTGAAAACTCGAGAGGTCCGCGGAGTTCAATGCTTCCAAAGGAGACGATGCCTGACTCCTCTTGAAAATGGATAGGAGTCCCAGGATCCCTCTGGCACGTGGAAAGGGACCCTGGGTCTCCCGCCTCACGTGGAGACGCGTCCCAATTGCCATGCCAAAACTCGAGGAGAATCCCGAGGTGTCCCTAAAACCTAGATAGGAGTCCTGACTTCGCTGAACGAACACGTGTCTGGAAGGGCCCTCCCCGTCTTAACTCGAGAATATACCCCAGGTTCCGGACGCAACTCTAGAAAAACCATGAGACTACCCCTCGCCGCTGGATGAGGCCCAATTCCCCTGCACTGCGTGCAGAGCAATTCCGTGTTCCACATCAAACGTTAAAGGAGCTTTGTTTTCCTTGATGGCACTCCAGAGAAAACCCAAGGTCACTGTCTCAAGTCTAGAGGGATCCTGAGGTCACTGGAGCAACATGAAAGTGCTCCGTGGACCCCAAATCAACTCGAGATGAGAGCTTAGTCCCTGGCTTCGACTCAAGAGGAATACCAAATTTCCACAAGCATCTCAGGAGGAGGCTTCTCTCAGCTACAGGTATGTGAGAGGGACCCTGAGTTTGTAGCCTCAAATGAAATGGACACCGAGATGCTCTGACTCGAAGTAAGGCCGGATATCCCTGCAGTGAATTGAATGCAGGCTCGTCTTGCATCTCCCAAGACGAAGGGATGTCTGAATCCTCTGTGGAGACCACAGAGAAAGACCTAGTTCTCCGCCTAATCGCGACCAGAGGCCTCACATCCTTTGAAAACTCGAGAGGTCCGCGGAGATCAATGCTTCCAAAGAACACGATGCCTGACTCCTCTTGAAAATGGATAGGAGTCCCAGGATCCCTGTGGCACGTGGAAAGGGACCCTGGGTCTCCTGCCTCACGTGGAGATGCATCCCAATTGCCATGGCAAGACTCGAGGAGAATCCCGAGGTGTCCCTTGCACCTAGGCAGGAGTCCTGACGTCGCTGAACAAACACGTGTCTGGAAGGGCCCTCCCCGTCGTAACTCGAGAATATACCCCAGGTTCGGTCAGCAACTCGAGAAAAACCATGAGACTTTCCCCTCGCCGCGAGATGAGGCCGATTCCCCTGCATTGAGTGAAGAGCAATTCCGTGTTCTACATCAAACGTGAAAGGAGCCTTGATTTCCTTGATGCCACTCCAGAGAAAACCCAAAGTCACTGTCTCAAGTCTAGAGGGATCCTGAGGCCACTGTAGCAACACGAAAGGGCTCCGTGGAACCCAAATCAACTCGAGATGAGAGCTTAGTCCCTGGCTTCGACTTAAGAGGAAAACCAACTTTCCACAAGCACCTCAAGAGGAGGCTTCTCTCAGCTACAGGTATGTGAGAGGGACCCTGAGTTTGCGGCCTCAAGTTGAATGGACACCGAGATGCTCTGACTCGAAGTAAGGCCGGATATCCCTGCAGTGAATTGAATGCAGGCTCGTCTTGCATCTCCCAAGACGAAGGGATGTCTGAATCCCCTGTGGAGACCGCAGAGAAAGACCTAGTCCTCCGCCTCAACGAGACAGGAGGCCTCACATCCTGTGAAAACTCAAGGGGTCCGCGGAGATCAATGCTTCCAAAGGAGACGATGCCTGACTCCTCTTGAAAATGGATAGGAGTCCCAGGATCCCTGTGGCACGTGGAAAGGGAACCTGGGTCTACCGCCTCACGTGGAGACATGTCCCAATTGCCATGCCAAGACTCGAGAAGAATCCCGAGGTGTCCCTCGCACCTAGGCAGGAGTCCTGACGTCGCTGAACAAACACGATCTGGAAGGTCCCTCCCCGTCGTAACTCGAGAATATACCCCGGGTTCCGGCCGCAACTCGAGAAAAACCATAGGACTTCCGCCTCGCAGCGAGATGAGGCCCGAATCCCCTGCACTGTGTGCAGAGCAATTCCGTGTTCCACATCAAACGTGAAAGGAGCCTTGATTTCCTTGATGGCACTCCAGAGAAAACCCAAGATCACTGTCTCAAGTCTAGAGGGATCCTGAGGTCACTGGAGCAACACGAAAGGGCTCCGTGGACCCCAAATCAACTCGAGATGAGAGCTTAGTCCCTGGCTTCGACTCAAGAGGAATACCAACTTTCCACAAGCACCTCAAGAGGAGGCTTCTCTCAGCTACAGGTATGTGAGAGGGACCCTGAGTTTGTAGCCTCAAGTGAAATGGACACCGAGATGCTCTGACTCGAAGTAAGGCCGGATATCCCTGCAGTGAATTGAATGCAGGCTCGTCTTGCATCTCCCAAGACGAAGGGATGTCTGAATCCCCTGTGGAGACCACAGAGAAAGACCTAGTTCTCCGCCTAATCGCGACCAGAGGCCTCACATCCTTTGAAAACTCGAGAGGTCCGCGGAGATCAATGCTTCCAAAGGAGACGATGCCTGACTCCTCTTGAAAATGGATAGGAGTCCCAGGATCCCTGTGGCACGTGGAAAGGGACCCTGGGTCTCCCGCCTCACGTGGAGATGCATCCCAATTGCCATGCCAAGACTCGAGGAGAATCCCGAGGTGTCCCTTGCACCTAGGCAGGAGTCCTGACGTCGCTGAACAAACACGTGTCTGGAAGGGCCCTCCCCGTCGTAACTCGAGAACATACCCCAGGTTCGGTCAGCAACTCGAGAAAAACCATGAGACTTCCCCCTCGCAGCGAGATGAGGCCCGATTCCGCTGCACTGCGTGCAGAGCAATTCCGTGTTCCACATCAAACGTGAAAGGATCCTTGATTTCCTTGATGGCACTCCAGAGAAAACCCAAGATCACTGTCTCAAGTCTAGAGGGATCCTGAGGACACTGTAGCATCACGAAAGGGCTCCGTGGACCCCAAATCAACTCGAGATGAGAGCTTAGTCCCTGGCTTCGACTCAAGAGAAATACCAACTTTCCACAAGCACCTCAGGAGGAGGCTTCTCTCAGCTACAGGTATCTGAGAGGGACCCTGAATTTGTGGCCTCAAGTGGAATGGACAGCGAGATGCTCTGACTCGAAGTAAGGCCGGATATCCCAACAGTGAATTGAATGCAGGCTCGTTTTGCATCTCCCAATACGAAGGGATGTCTGAATCCCCTATAGAGACCACAGAGAAAGACCTAGTTCTCCTCTTCATCGCGACCAGTGGCCTCACATCCTTTGAAAACTCAAGAGGTCCGCGTAGGTCAATGCTTCCAAAGGAGACGATGCCTGACTCCTCTTGAAAATGGATAGGAGTCCCAGGATCCCTGTGGCACGTGGAAAGGAACACTGGGTCCCCCGCCTCACGTGGAGACGCGTCCCAATTGCCATGCCAAGACTCGAGGAGAATCCCGAGGTGTCCCTCGCACCTAGGCAGGAGTCCTGACGTCGCTGAACAAACACGTGCCTGGAAGGGCCCTCCGCATCGTAACTCGAGAATATACCCCAGGTTCCGCCCACACCTCGAGAAAAACCATGAGACTTCCCCCTCGCCGCGAGATGAGGCTCGATTTCCCTGCACTGCGTGCAGAGGAATTCCGTGTTCCACATCAAGCCTGAAAGGTGCCTTGATTTCCTTGATGGCACTCCAGAGAAAACCCAAGATCACTGTCTCAAGTCTAGAGGGATCCTGAGGTCACTGTAACAACATAAAAGGGCTCCGTGGACCCCAAATCAACTCGAGATGAGAGCTTAGTCCCTGGCTTAGAATCAAGAGGAATACCAACTTTCCACAAGCACCTCAAGAGGAGGCTTCTCTCAGCTATATGTATGTGAGAGGGACCCTGAATTTGTGGCCTCACGTGGAATGGACACCGAGATGTTCTGACTCGAAGTAAGGCCGGATATCCCTGCAGTGAATTGAATGCATGCTCGTCTTAAATCTCCGAAGATGAAGGGATGTCTGAATCCCCTGTGGAGACAACAGAGAAAGACCTAGTTCTCCGCCTCTTCGCGACCGGAGTCCTCACATCCTTTGAAAATTCGAGAGGTCCGCGGAGATCAATGCTTCCAAAGGAGACGATGCCTGACTCCTATTGAAAATGGATAGGAGTCCCAGGATCCCTGTGGCACGTGGAAATGGACCCTGGGTCTCCCACCTCACGTGGAGTCGCGTCCCAATTGCCATGCCAAGACTCGAGGAGAATCCCGAGGTGTCCCTCGCACCTAGGCAGGAGTCCTGACGTCGCTGAACAAACACGTGTCTGGAAGGGCCCTCCCCGTCGTAACTCGAGAATATACCCCAGGTTTCGGCCGCAACTCGAGAAAAACCATGAGACTTCCCCTTCGCCGCAAGATGAGGCCCGATTCCCCTGCACTGTGTGCGCAGAAATACCGTGTTCCACATCAAGCCTGAAAGGAGCCTTGATTTCCTTGATGGCACTCCAGAGAAAACCCAAGATCACTGTCTCAAGTCTAGAGGGATCCTGAGGTCACTGGAGCAACATGAAAGGTCTCCGTGGACCCCAAATCAACTCGAGATGAGAGCTTAGTCCCTGGCTTCGACTCAAGAGGAATACCAACTTTCCACAAGCACTTCACGAGGAGGCTTCTCTCAGCTACAGGTATGTGAGAGGGACCCTGAGTTTGTGGCCTCAAGTGCAATGGACACCGAGATGCTCTGAATCGAAGTAAGGCCGGATATCCCTGCAGTGAATTGAATGCAGGCTCGTCTTGCATCTCCCAAGACGAAGGGATGTCTGAATCCCTTGTGGAGACAACAGAGAAAGACCTAGTCCTCCGCCTCATCGTGACCGGAGGCCTCACATCCTTTGAAAACTCGAGAGGTCTGCAGAGATCAATGCTTCCAAAGGAGACGATGCCTGACTCCTCTTGAAAATGGATAGGAGTCCCAGGATCCCTGTGGCACGTGGAAAGGGACCCTGGGTCTCCCGCCTCACTTGGAGACGCGTCCCAATTGCCATGCCAAGACTCGAGGAGAATCCCGAGGTGTTCCTCGCACCTAGGCAGGAGTCCTGACGTCGCTGAACAAACACGTGTCTGGAAGGGCCCTCCCCGTCGTAACTCGAGAATATACCCCAGGTTCCGGCCTCAACTCGAGAAAAACCATGAGACTTCCCCCTCCCGGCGAGATGAGGCCCGATTCCCCTGCACTGCGTGCAGACCAATTCCGTGTTCCACATCAAACGTGAAAGGAGCCTTGATTTCCTTAATGGCACTCCAGAGAAAACCCAAGATCACTGTTTCAAGTCTAGAGGGATCCTGAGGTCAATGTAGCAACAGGAAAGGGCTCCGTGGACCCCAAATCAACTCGAGATGAGAGATTAGTCCCTGGCTTAGACTCAAGAGGAATACCAACTTTACACAAGCCCCTCAAGTGGAGGCTACTCTCAGCTAATGGTATGTGAGAGGGACCCTGAGTTTGTCGCCTCAAGTGGAATGGACACCAAGATGCTCTGACTCGAAGTAAGGCCAGATATCACTGCAGTGATTTGAATGCAGGCTCGTCTTGCATCTCGCAAGACGAAGGGTTGTCTGAATCCCCTGTGGAGACCACAGAGAAAGACCTAGTCCTCCGCCTCAACGCAACCGGAGGCCTCATATCCTTTGAAAACTCGAGAGGACCGCGGAGATCAAGACTTCCGAAGGAGACCATGCCTGACGCCTCTTGAAAATGGATAGGAGTCCCAGGATCCCTGTGGCACGTGGAAAGGGACCCTGGGTCTCCCGCCTCCCATGGAGACGTGTCCCAATTGCCATGACAAGACTCGAGCAGAATCCCGAGGTGTCCCTCGCACCTAGGCAGGAGTCCTGATGTCGCTGAACAAACACGTGTCTGGAAGGTCCTTCCCCGTCGTAACTCGAGAATATACCCCAGGTCCCGGCCGCAACTCGAGAAAAACCATGAGACTTCCCCCTCGCCGCTGGATGAGGCCCGATTCCCCTGCACTGCGTTCAGAGCAATTCCGTGTTCCACATCAAACGTGAAAGGAGCCTTGATTTCCTTGATGGCACTCCAGAGAAAACACAAGATCACTGTCTCAAGTCTAGAGGGATCCTGAGGTCACTGGAGCAACACGAAAGGGCTCCGTGGACACCAAATGAACTCGAGATGAGAGCTTAGTCCCTGGCTTCAGATCGAGAGGAATACCAACTTTCCACAAGCACCTCAAGAGGAGGCTACTCTCAGCTACAGGTATGTGAGAGGGACCCTGAGTTTGTCGCCTCAAGTGGAATGGACACCGAGATGCTCTGACTCAAAGTAAGGCCAGATATCCCTGCAGAGAATTGAATGCAGGCTCGTCTTGCATCTCCCAAGACGAAGGGATGTCTGAATCCCCTGTGGAGACCACAGAGAAAGACCTAGTCCTCTGCCTCATCGCGCCCGGAGGCCTCACATCCTTTGAAAACTCGAGAGGTCCGCGGAGATCAATGCTTACAAGGAAACAATGCCTGTCGCCTTTGAAAATGGATAGGAGTCCCAGGATCACTGTGGCACGTGGAAAGGGACCCTGGGTCTCCCGCCTCACGTGGAGACGCATCCCAATTGCCATGCCAAGACTTGAGGAGAATCCCAAGGTGTCCCTCGCACCTAGGCAGGAGTCTTGACGTCGCTGAACAAACACGTGTCTGGAAGGGCCCTCCCCGTCGTAACTCGAGAATATACCCCAGGTTCCGGCCGCAACTCGAGAAAAACCATGAGACTTCCCCCTCGCCGCGAGATGAGGCCCGATTCCCCTGCAATGAGTGCAGAGCTATTCCGTGTTCCAAATCAAACGTGAAAGGAGCCTTGATTTCCTTGATGGCACTCCAGAGAAAACCCAAGATCACTGTCTCAAGTCTAGAGGGATCCTGAGGTCACCGGAGCAACACGAAAGGGCTCCGTGGACCCCAAATCAACTCGAGATGAGAGCTTAGTCCCTGGCTTAGACTCAAGAGGAATACCACTTTCCACAAGCACCTCAAGAGGAGGCTTCTCTCAGCTACAGGTAAGTGAGAGGGACCCTGAGTTTGTGGCCTCAAGTGCAATGGAAACCGAGATGCTCTGACTCGAAGTAAGGCCGGATATCCCTGCAGTGAATTGAATGCAGGCTCGTCTTGCATCTCCCAAGACGAAGGGATGTCTGAATCCCCTGTGGAGACGACAGAGAAAGACCTAGTACTCTGCCTCATCGCGACCGGAGGCCTCACATCCTATGAGAACTTGACAGGTCTGCGGCGATCAATGCTTCCAAAGGAGACGATGCCTGACTCCTCTTGAAAATGGATAGGAGTCCCAGGATCCCTGTGGCATGTGGAAAGGGACCCTGGGTCTCCCGTCTCACGTGGAAACGCGTCCCAATTGCCATGCCAAAACTCGAGGAGAATCCCGAGGTGTCCCTCGCACCTAGGCAGGAGTCCTGACGTCGCTGAACAAACACGTGTCTGGAAGGGCCCTCCCCGTCGTAACTCGAGAATATACCCCAGGTTCCGGCCGCAACTCGAGAAAAACCATGAGACTTCCCCCTCGCCGCGAGATGAGGCCTGATTCCCCTGCACTGCGTGCAGAGCAATTACGTGTTCCACATCAAACGTGAAAGGAGCCTTGATTTCCTTGATGGCACTCCAGAGAAAACCCAAAGTCACTGTCTCATGTCTAGAGGGATCCTGAGGTCACTGTAGCAACAAGAAAGGGCTCCGTAGACCCCAAATTAACTCGAGATGAGAGCTTAGTCCCTGGCTTCGAGTCAAGAGGAATACCAACTTTCCACAAGCACCTCAAGAGGAGGCTTCTCTCAGCTACAGGTATGTGAGAGGGACCCTGAGTTTGTGGCCTCAAGCAGAATGGACACCGAGATGCTCTGACTCGAGGTAAGGCCGGATATCCCTGCAGTGAATTGAATGCAGGCTCGTCTTGCATCTCCTAAGACGAAGGGATGTCTGAATCCACTGTGGAGACCACAGAGAAAGACCTAGTCCTCCGCCTCACCGCGACCGGAGGCCTCACATCCTTTGAAAATTCGAGAGGTCCGCGGAGATCAATGCTTCCAAAGGAGACGATGCCTGACTCCTCTTGAAAATGGATAGGAGTCCCAGGATCCCTGTGGCACGTGGAAAGGGACCCTGGGTCTCTCGCCTCACGTGGATACGCGTCCCAATTGCCATGCCAAGACTCGAGGAGAATCCCGAGGTGTCCCTCGCACCTAGGCAGGAGTCCTGACGTCGCTGAACAAACACGTGTCTGGAAGGGCCCTCCCCATCGTAACTCGAGAATATACCCCAGGTTCCGGCCGCAACTCGAGAAAAACCATGAAACTTCCCCCTCCCCGCGAGATGAGGCCCGATTCCGCTGCACTGCGTGTAGAGCAATTCCGTGTTCCACATCAAACGTGAAAGGAGCCTTGATTTCCTTAATGACACTCCAGAGAAAACCCAAAATCACTGTTTCAAGTCTAGAGGGATCCTGAGGCCACTGTAGCAACACGAAAGGGCTCCGTGGACCCCGAATCAACTCGAGATGAGAGCTTAGTCCCTGGCTTCGACTCAAGGGGAATACCAACTTTTCACAAGCACCTCAAGAGGAGGCTTCTCTCAGCTACAGGTATGTGAGAGGGACCCTGAGTTTGTGGCCTCAAGTGGAATGGACACCGAGATGCTCTGACTCGAAGTAAGGCCGGATATCCCTGCAGTGAATTGAATGCAGGCTCGTGTTGCATCTCGAAAGACTAAGGGATGTCTGAATCCCCTGTGGAGACCACAGAGAAAGACCTAATTTTCCGCCTCATCGCGACCAGATGCCTCACATCCTTTGAAAATTCGAGATGTCCACGGAGATCAATGCTTCCAAAGGAGCCGATGCCTGAATCCTCTTGAAAATGGATAGGAGTCCCAGGAACCCTGTGGCACGTGGAAAGGGACCCTGGGTCTCCCGCCTCACGTGGAGACGCGTCCAAATTGCCATGCCAAGACTCGTGGAGAATCCCGAGGTGTCCCTCGCACCTAGGCAGGAGTCCTGACGGCGCTGAACAAACACGTGTCTGGAAGGGCCCTCCCCGTCGTAACTCGAGAATATACCGCAGGTTCCGGCCGCAACTCGAGAAAAACCATGAGATTTCCCCCTTGCCGTGAGTTTAGGCCCGATTCCCCTGCACTGAATGCAGAGCAATTCCGTGTTCCACATCAAACGTGAAAGGAGCCTTGATTTCCTTGACGGCACTCCAGAGAAAACCCAAGATCACTGTCTCAAGTCTAGAGGGATCCTGAAGTCACTGGACCAACAGGAAAGGGCTTCGTGGCCCCAAATCAACTCGAGATGAGAGCTTAGACCCTGGCTTAGACTCAAGAGGAATACCAACTTTCCACAAGCACCTCAAGAGGAGGTTTCTCTCAGCTACAGGTATATTCGAGGGACCCTGAGTTTGTGGCCTCAGGTGGAATGGACACTGAGATGCTCTGACTCGAAGTAAGGCCGGATATCCCAACAGTGAATTGAATGCAGGCTCGTCTTGCATCTCCCAAGACGAAGAGATGTCTGAAACCCCTGTGGAGACCACAGAGAAAGACCTAGTCCTCCGCCTCATCGCGACCGGAGGCCTACATCCTTTGAAAACTCGAGACGTCTGCGGAGATCAATGCTTCCAAAGGAGACGATGCCGGACTCTTCTTGAAAATGGATAGGAGTCCCAGGATCCCTGTGGCACGTGGAAAGGGACCCTGGGTCTCCCCCCTCACGTGGAGACGCGTCCCAATTGCCATGCCAAGACTCGAGGATTATCCCGAGGTGTCCCTCGCACCTAGGCAGGAGTCCTGACGTCGCTGAACAAACACGTGTCTGGAAGTTCCCTCCCCGTCGTAACTCGAAATTATACCCCAGGTTCCGGCCGCAACTCGAGAAAAACCATGAGACTTCCCCCTCGCCGCGAGATGAGGCCCGATTCCCCTGCACTGCGTGCAGAGCAATTCCGTATTCCACATCAAACGTGAAAGGAGCCTTGATTTCCTTGATGGCACTCCACAGAAAACCCAAGATCACTGTCTCAAGTCTAGAGGGATCCTGAGGTCACTGGAGCAACACGAAAGGGCTCCCTGGACCCCAAATCAACTGGAGATGAGAGCTTATTCCCTGGTTTTGACTCAAGAGGTCTACCAACTTTCCACAAGCACCTTAAGAGGAGGCTTCTCTCAGCTACAGGTATGTGAGAGGGACCCTGAATTTGTGGCCTCAAGTGGAATGGACACCGAGATGCTCTGACTCGAAGTAAGGCCGGATATCCCTGCAGTGAATTGAATGCAGGCTCATCGTGCATCTCCCAAGACGAGGGGATGTCTGAATCCCCTGTGGAGACCACAGAGAAAGTCCTAGTCCTCCGCCTCATCGCGACCGGAGGCCTCACATCCTTTGAAAACTCGAGAGGTCCGCGGATATCAATGCTTCCAAAGGAGACGATGCCTGACTCCTCTTGAAAATGGATAGGAGTCCCAGGATCACTGTGGCACGTGGAAAGGGACCCTGGGTCTCCCGCCTCACGTGGAGACGCGTCCCAATTGCCATGCCAAGACTCGAGGAGAATCCCGAGGTGTCCCTCGCACCTAGGCAGGAGTCCTGACGTCGCTGAACAAACACGTGTCTGGAAGGGCCCTCCCTGTCGTAACTCGAGAATATACCCAAGGTTCCGGCCGCAACTCGAGAAAAACCATGAGACTTCCCCCTCCCCGCGAGATGAGGCCCGATTCCCCTGCACTGCGTGTAGAGCAATTCCGTGTTCCACATCAAACGTGAAAGGAGCCTTGATTTCCTTAATGACACTCCAGAGAAAACCCAAAATCACTGTTTCAAGTCTAGAGGGATCCTGAGGCCACTGTAGCAACAAGAAAGGGCTCCGTGGACCCCGAATCAACTCGAGATGAGAGCTTAGTCCCTGGCTTCGACTCAAGGGGAATACCAACTTTTCACAAGCACCTCAAGAGGAGGCTTCTCTCCGCTACAGGTATGTGAGAGGGACCCTGAGTTTGTGGCCTCAAGTGGAATGGACACCGAGATGCTCTGACTCGAAGTAAAGCCGGATATCCCTGCAGTGAATTGAATGCAGGCTCGTGTTGCATCTCGAAAGACTAAGGGATGTCTGAATCCCCTGTGGAGACCACAGAGAAAGACCTAATTTTCCGCCTCATCGCGACCAGATGCCTCACATCCTTTGAATATTCGAGAGGTCCGCGGAGATCAATGCTTCCAAAGGAGCCGATGCCTGAATCCTCTTGAAAATGGATAGGAGTCCCAGGATCCCTGTGGCACGTGGAAAGGGACCCTGGGTCTCCCGCCTCACGTGGAGACGCGTCCAAATTGCCATGCCAAGACTCGAGGAGAATCCCGAGGTGTCCCTCGCACCTAGGCAGGAGTCGTGATATCGCTGAACAAACACGTGTCTGGAAGGGACCTCCCCGTCATAACTCGAGAATATACCCCAGTTTCCGGCCTCAACTCGAGAAAAACCATGAGACTTCCCCCTCGCCGCGAGATGAGGCCCGATGCCCCTGCACTGCATGCAAAGCAATTCTGTGTTCAACATCCAACGTGAAAGGAGCCTTGATTTCCTTGATGGCACTCCAGAGAAAACCCAAGATCACTGGCTCAAGTCTAGAGGGATCCTGAGGTCACTGGAGCAACATGAAAGGGCTCCGTGGAACCCAAATCAACTCGAGATGAGAGCTTAGTCCCTGGCTTCGACTCAAGAGGAATACCAACTTTCCACAAGCACCTCAAGAGAAGGCTTCCCTCAGCTACATGTATGTGAGAGCGACCCTGAGTTTGTGGCCTCAAGTTGAATGGACACCGACATGCTCTGACTCGAAGTAAGGCCGGATATCCCTGCAGTGAATTGAATGCAGGCTCGTCTTGCATCTCCCAAGACGAAGGGATGTCTGAATCCCCTGTGGAGACGACAGAGAAAGACCTAGTCCTCCGCCTCAATGCGACCGGAGGCCTCACATACTTTGAAAACTCGAGAGGTCCGCGGAGATCAATGCTTCCAAAGGAGACGATGCCTGACTCCTCTTGAAAATGGATAGGAGTCCCAGGATCCCTGTGGCACGTGGAAAGGGACCCTGGGTCTCCCGCCTCACGTGGAGACGCCTCCCAATTGCCATGCCAAGACTCGAGGGGAATCGCAAGGTGTCCCTCGCACCTAGCCAGGAGTCCTGACGTCGCAGAACAAACACGTGTATGGAAGGGCCCTCCCCGTCGTAACTCGAGAATATACCCCAGGTTTCGGCCGCAACTCGAGAAAAACCATGAGACTTCCCCCTCGCCGCGAGATGAGGCCCGATTCCCCTGCACTGCGTGCAGAGCAATTCCGTGTTCCACATCAAACGTGATAGGAGCCTTGATTTCCTTGATGGCACTCCAGAGAAAACCCAAGATCACTGTCTCAAGTCTAGAGGGATCCTGTAATCACTGGAGCAAGAAGAAAGTGCTCAGTGGAGCCCAAATCACCTCGAGATGAGAGCTTAGTCCCTGGCTTCGACTCAAGAGGAAAACCAACTTTCCACAAGCACCTCATGAGAAGGCTTCTCTCAGCTACAGGTAACTGAGAGGGACCCTGACTTTGTGGCCTCAAGTGGAATGGACACCGAGATGCTCTGACTCGAAGTAAAGCCGGATATCCCTGCAGTGAATTGAATGAAGGCTCGTCTTGCATCTCACAAGACGAACGGTTGTCTGAATACCCTGTGGAGTCCACAGAGAAAGACCTAGTCCTCCGCCTCAACGCGAACGGAGGCCTCACGTCCTTTGAAAATTCGAGAGGTCCGCGGAGATCAATGCTTCCAAAGAAGATGATGCCTCACTCCTCTTGCAAATGGATAGGAGTCCCAGGATCCCTGTGGCACGTGGAAAGGGACCCTGGGTCTCCCGCCTCACGTGGAGACGCGTCCCAATTGCCATGCCAAGACTCGAGGAGAATCCCGAGTTGTCCCTCGCACCTAGGAAGGAGTCCTGACGTCGCTGAACAAACACGTGTCTGGAAGGGCCTTCCCCGTCGTAACTCGAGAATATACCCCAGGTTCCGGCCGCAACTGGAGAAAAACCATGAGACTTCCCCCTCGCCGCGAGATGAGGCCCGATTCCCCTGCACTGCGTGCAGAGCAATTCCGTGTTCCACATCAAACGTGAACGGAGCCTTGATTTGCTTGATGGCACTCCAGAGAAAACCCAAGATCACTGTCTCAAGTCTAGAGGGATCCTGAGGTCACTGGAGCAACACGAAAGGGCTCCGTGGACCCCAAGTCAACTCGAGATGAGAGCTTAGTCCTTGGCCTCGACTCAAGAGGAACACCAACTTTCCACCAGCACCTCAAGAGGAGGCTTCTCTCAGCTACAGGTATGTGAGAGGGACCCTGAGTTTGTGGCAGAAGTGGAAAGGACACCGAGATGCTCTGACTCGAAGTAAGGCCGGATATCCCTGCAGTGAATTGAATGCAGGCTCGTCTTGCATCTCCCAAGACGAAGGGATGTCTGAATCCCCAGTGGAGACCACAGAGAATGTCCTAGTCCTCCGCCTCAACGCTACAGGAGGCCTCACATGCTTTGAAAACTCGAGATGTCTGCGGAGATCAATGCTTCCAAAGGAGACGATGCCTGACTCCTCTTGAAAATGGATAGGAGTCCCAGGATCCCTGTGGCACGTGGAAAGGGACTCTGGGTCTCCCGCCTCACGTGGAGACGTGTCCCAATTGCCGTGCAAAGACTCGAGGAGTATCCCGAGGTGTCCTTCGCACCTAGGCAGGAGTCCTGACTTCGCTGAACAAACACGAGTCTGGAAGGGCCCTCCCCGTCGGAACTTGAGAATATACACCAGGTTCCGACAGCAACTCGAGAAAAACCAGGAGACTTACCCCTCCCTGCGAGATGAGGCACGATTCCCCTGCCCTGCGTGCAGAGCCATTCCGTATTCCACATCAAAAATGGAAGGAGACTTGATTTCCTTGATGGCACTCCAGAGAAAACCCAAGATCACTGTCTCATGTCTAGAGGGATCCTGAGATCACTGGAGCAACACGAAAAGGCTCCGTGGACCCCAAATCCACTCGAGATGATAGCTTAGTCCCTGGCTTCGACTCAAGAGGAATACCAACTTTCCACAAGCACCTCAAGTGGAGGCTTCTCTCAGCTACAGGTATGTGAGAGGGTCCCTGAGTTTGTGGCCTCAAGTGGAATGGACACCGAGATGCTCTGACTCGAAGTAAGGCCAGATATCCCTGTAGTGAATTGAATGCAGGCTCGTCTTGCATGTCCCAAGACGAAGGGATGTCTGAATCCCCTGTGGAGGCCACAGAGAAAGTCCTAGTCCTCCGCCTCATCGCGACCGGAGGCCTCACATCCTTTGAAAACTCGAGAGGTCTGCGGAGATCAATGCTTCCAAAGGATACGATGCCTGACTCCTCTTGAAAATGGATAGGAGTCCCAGGATCCCTGTGGCACGTGGAAAGGGACCCTGGGTCTCCCGCCTCACGTGGAGACGCGACCCAATTGCCATGCCAAGACTCGAGGAGAATCCCGAGGTGTCCCTCGCACCTCGGCAGGAGTCCTGACGTCGCTGAACAAACACGTGTCTGGAAGGGCCCTCCCTGTCGTAACTCGAGAATATCCCCCAGGATCCGGCCGCAACTCGAGAAAAACCATGAGACTTCCCCCTCGCCGCTTGATGAGGCCCGATTACCCTGCACTGCGTGCAGAGGAATTCCGTGATCCACATCAAACGTGAAAGGAGCCTTGATTTCCTTGATGGCACTCCAGGGAAAACCCAAGATCACTGTCTCAAGTCTAGAGGGATCCTGAGGTCACTGGAGAAACACAAAAGGGCTCCGTGGACCCCAAATCAACTCGAGATGAGAGCTTAGTCCCTGGATTCGACTCAAGAGAAATACCAACTTTCCACAAGCACTTCAAGAGGAGGCTTCTCTCAGCAACATGTATGTGAGAGGGACCCTGAGTTTGTGGCCTCAAGTGGAATGGACACCGAGATGCTCTGACTCGAAGTAAGGCCGGATATCCCTTCAGTGAATTGAATGCAGGCTCGTCTTGCATCTCCCAAGACGAAGGGATGTCTGAATCCCCTGTGGAGACCACAGAGAAAGTCCTAGTCCTCCGCCTCATCGTGACCGGAGGCCTCACATCCTTTGAAAACTCGAGAGGTCTGCAGAGATCAATGCTTCCAAAGGAGACGATGCCTGACTCCTCTTGAAAATGGATAGGAGTCCCAGGATTCCTGTGGCACGTGGAAAGGGACCCTGGGTCTCCCCCCTCACGTGGAGACGCATCCCAATTGCCATGCCAAGACTCGAGGAGAATCCCGAGGTGTCCCTCGCACCTATGCAGGAGTCCTGACGTCGCTGAACAAACACGTGTCTGGAAGGGCCCTACCCGTCGTAACTCGAGAATATACCCCAGGTTCGGGCCGCAATTCGAGAAAAACCATGAGATTTCCCCCTCGCCGCGAGTTGAGGCTCGATTCCCCTGCACTGCATGCAGAGCAATTCCGTGTTCCACCTCAAACGTGAAAGGAGCCTTGATATCCTTGATGGCACTCCAGAGAAAACCCAAGATCACTGTCTCAAGTCTAGAGGGATCCTGAGGTCACTGGAGCAACACGAAAGGGCTCCGTGGACCCCAAATCAACTCGAGATGAGAGCTTAGTCCCTGGCTCCGACTCAAGAGGAATACCAACTTTCCACAAGCACCTCAAGAGGAGGCTTCTCTCAGCTACAGGTATGTGAGAGGGACCCTGAGTTTGTGGCCTCAAGTGGAATGGACAGCGAGATGCTCTGAATCGAAGTAAGGCCGGATATCCCTGCAGTGAATTGAATGCAGGCTCGTCTTGCATCTCCCAAGACGAAGGGATGTCTGAATCCTCTGTGGAGACCACAGAGAAAGACCTAGTTTTCCACCTCAACGCGACTGGAGGCCTCACATCCTTTGAAAACTCAAGAGGTCCGCGGAGATCAATGCTTCCAAATCAGACGATGCCTGACTCCTCTTGAAAATGGATAGGAGTCCCAGGATCCCTGTGGCACGTGGAAAGTGACCCTGGGTCTCCCGCCTCACGTGGAGACGCGTCCCAATTGCCATGCCAAGACTCGAGGAGAATCCCGAGGTGTCCCTTGCCCCTAGGCAGGAGTCCTGACGTCGCTGAACAAACACGTGTCTGGAAGGGCCCTCCCCGTCGGAACTCGAGAATATACCCCAGGTTCCGGCCGCAACTCGAGAAAAACCATGAGATTTCCACCTCGCCGCGAGTTGAGGCCCGATTCCCCTGCACTGCATGCAGAGCAATTCCGTGTTCCACATCAAACGTGAAAGGAGCCTTGATTTCCTTGATGGCACTCCAGAGAAAACCCAAGATCACTGTCTAAAGTCTAGAGGGATCCTGAGGTCACTGGAGCAACACGAAAGGGGTCCGTGGACCCCAAATCAACTCGAGATGAGAGCTTAGTCCCTGGCTTCTACTCAAGAGGAATACCAACTTTCCACAAGCACCTCAAGAGGAGGCTTCTCTCAGCTACAGGTATGTGAGAGGGACCCTGAGTTTGTGGCCTCAAGTGGAATGGACAGCGAGATGCTCTGAATCGAAGTAAGGGCGGATATCCCTGCAGTGAATTGAATGCAGGCTCGTCTTGCATCTCCCAAGACGAAGGTTTGTCTGAATCCACTGTGGAGGCCAGAGAGAAAGACCTAGTCCTCCGCCTCATCAAGATCGGAGGCCTCACATTCTTTGAAAACTCGAGATGTCCGCGGAGATCAATGCTTCCAAAGGAGACGATGCCTGACTCCTCTTGAAAATGGATAGGAGTCCCAGGATCCCTGTGGCACGTGGAAAGGGACCCTGGGTCTCCCGCCTCACGTGGAGATGCGTCCCAGTTGCCATGCCAAGACTCGAGGAGAATCCCGAGGTGTCCCTCGCACCTAGGCAGGAGTCCTGACGTCGCTGAACAAACACGTGTCTGGAAGGGCCCTCCCCGTCGTAACTCAAGAATATACCCCAGTTTCCGGCCGCAACTAGATAAAAACCATGAGACTTCCCCCTCGCCGCGAGATGAGGCCCGATTCCCCTGCACTGCGTGCAGAGCAATTCCGTGTTCCACATCAGACGTGAAAGGAGCCTTGATTTCCTTGATGCCACTCCAGAGAAAACCCAAAGTCACTGTCTCAAGTCTAGAGGGATCCTGAGGTCACTGGAGCAACACGAAAGGGCTCCGTGGACCCCAAATCAACTCGAGATGAGAGCTTAGTCCCTGGCTTCGCCTCAAGGGGAATACCAACTTTCCACAAGCACCTCAAGAGGAGGCTTCTCTCAGCTACAGGTATGTCAGAGGGACCCTGAGTTTGTGGCCTCAAGTGGAATGGACACCGAGATGCTCTGACTCGAAGTAAGGCCGGATATCCCTGCAGTGAATTGAATGCAGGCTCGTCTTGCATCTCCCAAGACGAAGGGATGTCTGAATCCCCTGTGGAGACCACAGAGAAAGACCTAGTTCTCCACCTATCGCGACCGGAGGCCTCACATCCTTTGAAAACTCGAGAGGTCCGCGGAGATCAATGCTTCCAAAGGAGCCGATGCCTGATTCCTCTTGAAAATGGATAGGAGTCCCAGGATTCCTGTGGCACGTGGAAAGGGACACTGGGTCTCCCGCCTCACGTGTAGACACGTCCCAATTGCCATGTCAAGACTCTAGGAGAATCCCGAGGTATCCCTCACGCCAAGGCAGGGGTCTTGACGTCGCTGAACAAACACGTGTATGGAAGGGCCTTTCCAATCGTAACTCTAGACTATACCCAAGGTTCCAGCCGCAACTCGAGAAGAACCATGAGACTTCCCCCTCGCCACGAGATGAGGCCCGATTCCCGTGCACTGCGTGCAGAGCATTTCCGTGTTCCACATCAAACGTTAAAGGAGCCTTGATTTCCCTGACGCCACTCCAGAGAAAACCAAAGATCACTGTCTCAAGTCTAGAGGGATCCTGAGGTCACTGTAGCAACACGAAAGGGCTCCGTGGAACCCAAATCAACTCGAGATGAGAGCTTAGTCCCTGGCTTCGACTCAAGAGGAATACCAACTTTCCACAAGCACCTCAAGAGGAGGCTTCTCTCAGCTACAGGTATGTGAGAGGGACCCTGAGTTTGTGGCCTCAAGTGGTATGGACACCGAGATGCTCTGACTCGAAGTAAGGCCGGATATCCCTGCAGTGAATTGAATGCAGACTCGTCTTGCATCTCCCAAGATGATGTTATGTCTGAACCCCTGTGGAGACCACATAGAAAGACCTAGTTCTCCACCTCATCGCGACTGGAGGCCTCACATCCTTTGAAAACTCGAGAGGTCTGCGGAGGTCAATGCTTCCAAAGGAGACGATGCCTGACTCCTCTTGAAAATGGATAGGAGTCCCAGGATCCCTGTGGCACGTGGAAAGGGACCCTGGGTCTCCCGCTTCACGTGGAGACGCGTCCCAATTGCCATGCCAAGACTCGAGGAGGATCCCGAGGTGTCCCTCGCACCTAGGCAGGAGTCCTGACGTCGCTGAACAAACACGTGTCCGGAAGGGCCCTCCCTGTCGTAACTCGAGAATATAACCCAGGTTCCGGCCGCAACTCAAGAAAAACGATGAGACTTCCCCCTCGCTGCGAGATGAGGCCCGATTCCCCTGCACTGCGTGCAGACCAATTCCGTGTTCCACATCAAACGTGAAAGGAGCCTTGATTTCCTTGATGGCACTCCAGAGAAAACCCAAAGTCACTGTCTCAATCTAGAGGAATCCTGAGGCCATGGTAGCAGCATGAAAGGGCTCCGTGGACCCCAAATCAACTCGAGATGAGAGCTTAGTCCCTGGGTTCGACTTAAGAGGAATACCAACTTTCCACAAGCACCTCAAAAGGAGGCTTCTCTCAGCTACAGGTATGTGAGAGGGACCCTGAGTTTGTGGCCTCAAGTGGAATGGACACCGAGATGCTCTGACTCGAAGTAATCCCGGATATCCCTGCAGTGAATTGAATGCAGGCTCGTCTTGCATCTCCCAAGACGAAGGGTTGTCTGAATCCCCTGTGGAGACCACAGAGAAAGACCTAGTCCTCCGCCTCAACACGAACGGAGGCCTCACATCCTTTGAAAACTCGAGAGGTCCGCGAAGATCAATGCTTCCAAAGGAGACGATGCCTGACTCCTCTTGAAAATGGAAAGGAGTCCCAGGATCCCTGTGGCACGTGGAAAGGGACCCTGGGTCTCCCGCCTCACGTGGAGACGCTTCCCCATTGCCATGCCAAGACTCGAGGAGAATCCCGAGGTGTCCCTCGCACCTAGGCAGGAGTCCTGACGTCACTGAACAAACACGTGTCTGGAAGGGCCCTCCCCGTCGTAACTCGAGAATATACCCCAGGTTCCGGCCGCAACTCGAGAAAAACCATGAGACTTCCCCCTCGCCGCGAGATGAGGCCCGATTCCCCTGCACTGAATGCAGAGCAATTCCGTGTTCCACATCAAACGTGAAAGGAGCCTTGATTTCCTTGATGGCACTCCAGAGAAAACCCAAGATCACTGTCTCAAGTCTAGAGGGATCCTGAGGTCACTGGAGCAACACGAAAGGGCTCCGTGGACCCCAAATCAATTCGAGATGAGAGCTTAGTCCCTGGCTTCGACTCAAGAGGAATACCAAATTTTCACAAGCAGCTCAAGAGGAGGCTTCTCTCAGCTACAGGTAAGTGAGAGGGAACCTGAGTTTGTGGCCGCAAGTGGAATGGACACCGAGATGCTCTGACTCGAAGTAAGGCCGGATATCCCTGCAGTGAATTGAATGCAGGCACGTCTTGCATCTCCCAAGACGAAGGGATGTCTGTATCCCCTGTGGAGACCACAGAGAAAGACCTAGTTCTCCGCCTCATCGCGACCGGAGGCCTCACATCCTTTGAAAACTCAAGAGGTCCGCGGAGATCAATGCTTCCAAATCAGACGATGCCTGACGCCTCTTGAAAATGGATAGGAGTCCCAGGATCCCTGTGGCACGTGGAAAGGGACCCTGGGTCTCCCGCCTCACGTGGAGACGCGTCCCAATTGCCATGCCAAGACTCGAGGAGAATCCCGAGGTGTCCCTTGCCCCTAGGCAGGAGTCCTGACGTCGCTGAACAAACACGTGTCTGGAAGGGCCCTCCCCGTCGGAACTCGAGAATATACCCCAGGTTCCGGCCGCAACTCGAGAAAAACCATGAGATTTCCCCCTCGCCGCGAGTTGAGGCCCGATTCCCCTGCACTGCATGCAGAGCAATTCCGTGTTCCACATCAAACGTGAAAGGAGCCTTGATTTCCTTGATGGCACTCCAGAGAAAACCCAAGATCACTGTCTAAAGTCTAGAGGGATCCTGAGGTCACTGGAGCAACACGAAAGGGGTCCGTGGACCCCAAATCAACTCGAGATGAGAGCTTCGTCCCTGGCTTCTACTCAAGAGGAATACCAACTTTCCACAAGCACCTCAAGAGGAGGCTTCTCTCAGCTACAGGTATGTGAGAGGGACCCTGAGTTTGTGGCCTCAAGTGGAATGGACAGCGAGATGCTCTGAATCGAAGTAAGGCCGGATATCCCTGCAGTGAATTGAATGCAGGCTCGTCTTGCATCTCCCAAGACGAAGGTTTGTCTGAATCCACTGTGGAGGCCAGAGAGAAAGACCTAGTCCTCCGCCTCATCAAGATCGGAGGCCTCACATCCTTTGAAAACTCGAGATGTCCGCGGAGATCAATGCTTCCAAAGGAGACGATGCCTGACTCCTCTTGAAAATGGATAGGAGTCCCAGGATCCCTGTGGCACGTGGAAAGGGACCCTGGGTCTCCCGCCTCACGTGGAGATGCGTCCCAGTTGCCATGCCAATACTCGAGGAGAATCCCGAGATGTCCCTCGCACCTAGGCAGGAGTCCTGACGTCGCTGAACAAACACGTGTCTGGAAGGGCCCTCCCCGTCGTAACTCAAGAATATACCCCAGTTTCCGGCCGCAACTCGATAAAAACCATGAGACTTCCCCCTCGCCGCGAGATGAGGCCCGATTCCCCTGCACTGCGTGCAGAGCAATTCCGTGTTCCACATCAGACGTGAAAGGAGCCTTGATTTCCTTGATGCGACTCCAGAGAAAACCCAAAGTCACTGTCTCAAGTCTAGAGGGATCCTGAGGTCACTGGAGCAACACGAAAGGGCTCCGTGGACCCCAAATCAACTCGAGATGAGAGCTTAGTCCCTGGCTTCGCCTCAAGGGGAATACCAACTTTCCACAAGCACCTCAAGAGGAGGCTTCTCTCAGCTACAGGTATGTCAGAGGGACCCTGAGTTTGTGGCCTCAAGTGGAATGGACACCGAGATGCTCTGACTCGAAGTAAGGCCGGATATCCCTGCAGTGAATTGAATGCAGGCTCGTCTTGCATCTCCCAAGACGAAGGGATGTCTGAATCCCCTGTGGAGACCACAGAGAAAGACCTAGTTCTCCACCTATCGCGACCGGAGGCCTCACATCCTTTGAAAACTCGAGAGGTCCGCGGAGATCAATGCTTCCAAAGGAGCCGATGCCTGATTCCTCTTTAAAATGGAAAGGAGTCCCAGGATCCCTTTGGCAAGTGGAAAGGGACACTGGGTCTCCCGCCTCACGTGTAGACGCGTCCCAATTGCCATGTCAAGACTCTAGGAGAATCCCGAGGTATCCCTCACGCCAAGGCAGGGGTCTTGACGTCGCTGAACAAACACGTGTATGGAAGGGCCTTTCCAATCGTAACTCTAGACTATACCCAAGGTTCCGGCCGCAACTCGAGAAGAACCATGAGACTTCCCCCTCGCCACGAGATGAGGCCCGATTCCCGTGCACTGCGTGCAGAGCATTTCCGTGTTCCACATCAAACGTTAAAGGAGCCTTGATTTCCCTGACGCCACTCCAGAGAAAACCAAAGATCACTGTCTCAAGTCTAGAGGGATCCTGAGGTCACTGTAGCAACACGAAAGGGCTCCGTGGAACCCAAATCAACTCGAGATGAGAGCTTAGTCCCTGGCTTCGACTCAAGAGGAATACCAACTTTCCACAAGCACCTCAAGAGGAGGCTTCTCTCAGCTACAGGTATGTGAGAGGGACCCTGAGTTTGTGGCCTCAAGTGGCATGGACACCGAGATGCTCTGACTCGAAGTAAGGCCGGATATCCCTGCAGTGAATTGAATGCAGACTCGTCTTGCCTCTCCCAAGATGATGTTATGTCTGAACCCCTGTGGAGACCACATAGAAAGACCTAGTTCTCGACCTCATCGCGACTGGAGGCCTCACATCCTTTGAAAACTCGAGAGGTCTGCGGAGGTCAATGCTTCCAAAGGAGACGATGCCTGACTCCTCTTGAAAATGGATAGGAGTCCCAGGATCCCTGTGGCACGTGGAAAGGGACCCTGGGTCTCCCGCTTCACGTGGAGACGCGTCCCAATTGCCATGCCAAGACTCGAGGAGGATCCCGAGGTGTCCCTCGCACCTAGGCAGGAGTCCTGACGTCGCTGAACAAACACGTGTCCGGAAGGGCCCTCCCTGTCGTAACTCGAGAATATAACCCAGGTTCCGGCCGCAACTCAAGAAAAACGATGAGACTTCCCCCTCGCTGCGAGATGAGGCCCGATTCCCCTGCACTGCGTGCAGACCAATTCCGTGTTCCACATCAAACGTGAAAGGAGCCTTGATTTCCTTGATGGCACTCCAGAGAAAACCCAAAGTCACTGTCTCAATCTAGAGGAATCCTGAGGCCACGGTAGCAGCATGAAAGGGCTCCGTGGACCCCAAATCAACTCGAGATGAGAGCTTAGTCCCTGGGTTCGACTTAAGAGGAATACCAACTTTCCACAAGCACCTCAAAAGGAGGCTTCTCTCAGCTACAGGTATGTGAGAGGGACCCTGAGTTTGTGGCCTCAAGTGGAATGGACACCGAGATGCTCTGACTCGAAGTAATCCCAGATATCCCTGCAGTGAATTGAATGCAGGCTCGTCTTGCATCTCCCAAGACGAAGGGTTGTCTGAATCCGCTGTGGAGACCACAGAGAAAGACCTAGTCCTCCGCCTCAACACGAACGGAGGCCTCACATCCTTTGAAAACTCGAGAGGTCCGCGGAGATCAATGCTTCCAAAGGAGACGATGCCTGACTCCTCTTGAAAATGGAAAGGAGTCCCAGGATCCCTGTGGCACGTGGAAAGGGACCCTGGGTCTCCCGCCTCACGTGGAGACGCTTCCCCATTGCCATGCCAAGACTCGAGGAGAATCCCGAGGTGTCCCTCGCACCTAGGCAGGAGTCCTGACGTCACTGAACAAACACGTGTCTGGAAGGGCCCTCCCCGTCGTAACTCGAGAATATACCCCAGGTTCCGGCCGCAACTCGAGAAAAACCATGAGACTTCCCCCTCGCCGCGAGATGAGGCCCGATTCCCCTGCACTGAATGCAGACCAATTCCGTGTTCCACATCAAACGTGAAAGGAGCCTTGATTTCCTTGATGGCACTCCAGAGAAAACCCAAGATCACTGTCTCAAGTCTAGAGGGATCCTGAGGTCACTGGAGCAACACGAAAGGGCTCCGTGGACCCCAAATCAACTCGAGATGAGAGCTTAGTCCCTGGGTTCGACTCAAGAGGAACACCAACTTTCCACCAGCACCTCAAGAGGAGGCTTCTCTCAGCTACAGGTATGTGAGAGGGACCCTGAGTTTGTGGCAGAAGTGGAAAGGACACCGAGATGCTCTGACTCGAAGTAAGGCCGGATATCCCTGCAGTGAATTGAATGCAGGCTCGTCTTGCATCTCCCAAGACGAAGGGATGTCTGAATCCCCAGTGGAGACCACAGAGAATGTCCTAGTCCTCCGCCTCAACGCTACAGGAGGCCTCACATGCTTTGAAAACTCGAGATGTCCGCGGAGATCAATGCTTCCAAAGGAGACGATGCCTGACTCCTCTTGAAAATGGATAGGAGTCCCAGGATCCCTGTGGCACGTGGAAAGGGACCCTGGGTCTCCCGCCTCAGGTGGAGATGCGTCCCAGTTGCCATGCCAAGACTCGAGGAGAATCCCGAGGTGTCCCTCGCACCTAGGCAGGAGTCCTGACGTCGCTGAACAAACACGTGTCTGGAAGGGCCCTCCCCGTCGTAACTCAAGAATATACCCCAGTTTCCGGCCGCAACTAGATAAAAACCATGAGACTTCCCCCTCGCCGCGAGATGAGGCCCGATTCCCCTGCACTGCGTGCAGAGCAATTCCGTGTTCCACATCAGACGTGAAAGGAGCCTTGATTTCCTTGATGCCACTCCAGAGAAAACCCAAAGTCACTGTCTCAAGTCTAGAGGGATCCTGAGGTCACTGGAGCAACACGAAAGGGCTCCGTGGACCCCAAATCAACTCGAGATGAGAGCTTAGTCCCTGGCTTCGCCTCAAGGGGAATACCAACTTTCCACAAGCACCTCAAGAGGAGGCTTCTCTCAGCTACAGGTATGTGAGAGGGACCCTGAGTTTGTGGCCTCAAGTGGAATGGACACCGAGATGCTCTGACTCGAAGTAAGGCCGGATATCCCTGCAGTGAATTGAATGCAGGCTCGTCTTGCATCTCCCAAGACGAAGGGATGTCTGAATCCCCTGTGGAGACCACAGAGAAAGACCTAGTTCTCCACCTATCGCGACCGGAGGCCTCACATCCTTTGAAAACTCGAGAGGTCCGCGGAGATCAATGCTTCCAAAGGAGCCGATGCCTGATTCCTCTTGAAAATGGATAGGAGTCCCAGGATTCCTGTGGCACGTGGAAAGGGACACTGGGTCTCCCGCCTCACGTGTAGACACGTCCCAATTGCCATGTCAAGACTCTAGGAGAATCCCGAGGTATCCCTCACGCCAAGGCAGGGGTCTTGACGTCGCTGAACAAACACGTGTATGAAAGGGCCTTTCCAATCGTAACTCTAGACTATACCCAAGGTTCCAGCCGCAACTCGAGAAGAACCATGAGACTTCCCCCTCGCCACGAGATGAGGCCCGATTCCCGTGCACTGCGTGCAGAGCATTTCCGTGTTCCACATCAAACGTTAAAGGAGCCTTGATTTCCCTGACACCACTCCAGAGAAAACCAAAGATCACTGTCTCAAGTCTAGAGGGATCCTGAGGTCACTGTAGCAACACGAAAGGGCTCCGTGGAACCCAAATCAACTCGAGATGAGAGCTTAGTCCCTGGCTTCGACTCAAGAGGAATACCAACTTTCCACAAGCACCTCAAGAGGAGGCTTCTCTCAGCTACAGGTATGTGAGAGGGACCCTGAGTTTGTGGCCTCAAGTGGAATGGACACCGAGATGCTCTGACTCGAAGTAATCCCGGATATCCCTGCAGTGAATTGAATGCAGGCTCGTCTTGCATCTCCCAAGACGAAGGGTTGTCTGAATCCGCTGTGGAGACCACAGAGAAAGACCTAGTCCTCCGCCTCAACACGAACGGAGGCCTCACATCCTTTGAAAACTCGAGAGGTCCGCGAAGATCAATGCTTCCAAAGGAGACGATGCCTGACGCCTCTTGAAAATGGATAGGAGTCCCAGGATCCCTGTGGCACGTGGAAAGGGACCCTGGGTCTCCCGCCTCACGTGGAGACGCGTCCCAATTGCCATGCCAAGACTCGAGGA
Organism: Dama dama; assembly: GCF_033118175.1. Classification (NCBI taxonomy): domain Eukaryota; kingdom Metazoa; phylum Chordata; class Mammalia; order Artiodactyla; family Cervidae; genus Dama; species Dama dama. Next base: position 2,634,420 of record NC_083697.1, on the reverse strand, counting down.
GAATCCCGAGGTGTCCCTTGCCCCTAGGCAGGAGTCCTGACGTCGCTGAACAAACACGTGTCTGGAAGGGCCCTCCCCGTCGGAACTCGAGAATATACCCCAGGTTCCGGCCGCAACTCGAGAAAAACCATGAGATTTCCCCCTCGCCGCGAGTTGAGGCCCGATTCCCCTGCACTGCATGCAGAGCAATTCCGTGTTCCACATCAAACGTGAAAGGAGCCTTGATTTCCTTGATGGCACTCCAGAGAAAACCCAAGATCACTGTCTAAAGTCTAGAGGGATCCTGAGGTCACTGGAGCAACACGAAAGGGTTCCGTGGACCCCAGATCAACTCGAGATGAGAGCTTCGTCCCTGGCTTCTACTCAAGAGGAATACCAACTTTCCACAAGCACCTCAAGAGGAGGCTTCTCTCAGCTACAGGTATGTGAGAGGGACCCTGAGTTTGTGGCCTCAAGTGGAATGGACAGCGAGATGCTCTGAATCGAAGTAAGGCCGGATATCCCTGCAGTGAATTGAATGCAGGCTCGTCTTGCATCTCCCAAGACGAAGGTTTGTCTGAATCCACTGTGGAGGCCAGAGAGAAAGACCTAGTCCTCCGCCTCATCAAGATCGGAGGCCTCACATCCTTTGAAAACTCGAGATGTCCGCGGAGATCAATGCTTCCAAAGGAGACGATGCCTGACTCCTCTTGAAAATGGATAGGAGTCCCAGGATCCCTGTGGCACGTGGAAAGGGACCCTGGGTCTCCCGCCTCACGTGGAGATGCGTCCCAGTTGCCATGCCAAGACTCGAGGAGAATCCCGAGGTGTCCCTCGCACCTAGGCAGGAGTCCTGACGTCGCTGAACAAACACGTGTCTGGAAGGGCCCTCCCCGTCGTAACTCAAGAATATACCCCAGTTTCCGGCCGCAACTCGATAAAAACCATGAGACTTCCCCCTCGCCGCGAGATGAGGCCCGATTCCCCTGCACTGCGTGCAGAGCAATTCCGTGTTCCACATCAGACGTGAAAGGAGCCTTGATTTCCTTGATGCCACTCCAGAGAAAACCCAAAGTCACTGTCTCAAGTCTAGAGGGATCCTGAGGTCACTGGAGCAACACGAAAGGGCTCCGTGGACCCCAAATCAACTCGAGATGAGAGCTTAGTCCCTGGCTTCGCCTCAAGGGGAATACCAACTTTCCACAAGCACCTCAAGAGGAGGCTTCTCTCAGCTACAGGTATGTCAGAGGGACCCTGAGTTTGTGGCCTCAAGTGGAATGGACACCGAGATGCTCTGACTCGAAGTAAGGCCGGATATCCCTGCAGTGAATTGAATGCAGGCTCGTCTTGCATCTCCCAAGACGAAGGGATGTCTGAATCCCCTGTGGAGACCACAGAGAAAGACCTAGTTCTCCACCTATCGCGACCGGAGGCCTCACATCCTTTGAAAACTCGAGAGGTCTGCGGAGGTCAATGCTTCCAAAGGAGACGATGCCTGATTCCTCTTTAAAATGGAAAGGAGTCCCAGGATCCCTTTGGCAAGTGGAAAGGGACACTGGGTCTCCCGCCTCACGTGTAGACGCGTCCCAATTGCCATGTCAAGACTCTAGGAGAATCCCGAGGTATCCCTCACGCCAAGGCAGGGGTCTGACGTCGCTGAACAAACACGTGTATGGAAGGGCCTTTCCAATCGTAACTCTAGACTATACCCAAGGTTCCGGCCGCAACTCGAGAAGAACCATGAGACTTCCCCCTCGCCACGAGATGAGGCCCGATTCCCGTGCACTGCGTGCAGAGCATTTCCGTGTTCCACATCAAACGTTAAAGGAGCCTTGATTTCCCTGACGCCACTCCAGAGAAAACCAAAGATCACTGTCTCAAGTCTAGAGGGATCCTGAGGTCACTGTAGCAACACGAAAGGGCTCCTTTGAACCCAAATCAACTCGAGATGAGAGCTTAGTCCCTGGCTTCGACTCAAGAGGTATACCAACTTTCCACAAGCACCTCAAGAGGAGGCTTCTCTCAGCTACAGGTATGTGAGAGGGACCCTGAGTTTGTGGCCTCAAGTGGCATGGACACCGAGATGCTCTGACTCGAAGTAAGGCCGGATATCCCTGCAGTGAATTGAATGCAGACTCGTCTTGCCTCTCCCAAGATGATGTTATGTCTGAACCCCTGTGGAGACCACATAGAAAGACCTAGTTCTCGACCTCATCGCGACTGGAGGCCTCACATCCTTTGAAAACTCGAGAGGTCTGCGGAGGTCAATGCTTCCAAAGGAGACGATGCCTGACTCCTCTTGAAAATGGATAGGAGTCCCAGGATCCCTGTGGCACGTGGAAAGGGACACTGGGTCTCCCGCTTCACGTGGAGACGCGTCCCAATTGCCATGCCAAGACTCGAGGAGGATCCCGAGGTGTCCCTCGCACCTAGGCAGGAGTCCTGACGTCGCTGAACAAACACGTGTCCGGAAGGGCCCTCCCTGTCGTAACTCGAGAATATAACCCAGGTTCCGGCCGCAACTCAAGAAAAACGATGAGACTTCCCCCTCGCTGCGAGATGAGGCCCGATTCCCCTGCACTGCGTGCAGACCAATTCCGTGTTCCACATCAAACGTGAAAGGAGCCTTGATTTCCTTGATGGCACTCCAGAGAAAACCCAAAGTCACTGTCTCAATCTAGAGGAATCCTGAGGCCACGGTAGCAGCATGAAAGAGCTCCGTGGACCCCAAATCAACTCGAGATGAGAGCTTAGTCCCTGGGTTCGACTTAAGAGGAATACCAACTTTCCACAAGCACCTCAAAAGGAGGCTTCTCTCAGCTACAGGTATGTGAGAGGGACCCTGAGTTTGTGGCCTCAAGTGGAATGGACACCGAGATGCTCTGACTCGAAGTAATCCCGGATATCCCTGCAGTGAATTGAATGCAGGCTCGTCTTGCATCTCCCAAGACGAAGGGTTGTCTGAATCCGCTGTGGAGACCACAGAGAAAGACCTAGTCCTCCGCCTCAACACGAACGGAGGCCTCACATCCTTTGAAAACTCGAGAGGTCCGCGGAGATCAATGCTTCCAAAGGAGACGATGCCTGACTCCTCTTGAAAATGGAAAGGAGTCCCAGGATCCCTGTGGCACGTGGAATGGGACCCTGGGTCTCCCGCCTCACGTGGAGACGCTTCCCCATTGCCATGCCAAGACTCGAGGAGAATCCCGAGGTGTCCCTCGCACCTAGGCAGGAGTCCTGACGTCACTGAACAAACACGTGTCTGGAAGGGCCCTCCCCGTCGTAACTCGAGAATATACCCCAGGTTCCGTCCGCAACTCGAGAAAAACCATGAGATTTCCCCCTCGCCGCGAGTTGAGGCCTGATTCCCCTGGACTGCGTGCAGAGCAATTCCGTGTTCCACATCAAACGTGAAAGGAGCCTTGATTTCCTTGATGGCACTCCAGAGAAAACCCAAGATCACTGTCTCAAGTCTAGAGGGATCCTGAAGTCACTGGACCAACAGGAAAGGGCTTCGTGGACCCCAAATCAACACGAGGTGAGAGCTTAGACCCTGGCTTAGACTCAAGAGTAATACCAACTCTCCACCAGGACCTCAAGAGGAGGTTTCTCTCAGCTACACGTATATTTGAGGGACCCTGATTTTGTGGCCTCAAGTGGAATGGACACCGAGATGCTCTGACTCTAAGTAAGGCCGGATATCCCTGCAGTGAATTGAATGCAGGCTCGTCTTGCATCTCCCAAGACGAAGGGATGTCTGAATCCCCTGTGGAAACCAAAGAGAAAGACCTAATTCTCCGCCTCATAGCGACCGGGGGCCTCACATCCTTTGAAAATTCGAGAGGTCCGCGGAGATCAATGCTTCCAAAGGAGACGATGCCTGACTCCTCTTGAAAATGGATAGGAGTCCCAGGATCCCTGTGGCACGTGGAAAGGGACACTGGGTCTCCCGCCTCACGTGGAGACGCTTCCCCATTGCCATGCCAAGACTCGAGGAGAATCCCGAGGTGTCCCTCGCACCTAGGCAGGAGTCCTGACGTCGCTGAACAAACACGTGTCTGGAAGGGCCCTCCCCGTCGTAACTCGAGAATATACCACAGGTTCCGGCCGCAACTCGAGAAAAACCATGAGACGTCCCCCTCGCCGCGAGATGAGGCCCGATTCCCCTGCACTGCATGCAGAGCAATTCCGTGTTCCACATCAAACGTGAAAGGAGCCTTGATTTCCTTGATGGCACTCCAGAGAAATCCCAAGATCACTGTCTCAAGTCTAGAGGGATCCTGACGTCACTGGAGCTACACGAAAGTGCTCCGTGGACCCCAAATCAACTCGAGATGAGAGCTTAGACCCTGGCTTCGACTCAAGAGGAATACCCACTTTTCACAAGCACCTCAAGACGAGGCTTCTCTCAGCTACAGGTATGTGAGAGGGACCCTGAGTTTGTGCCCTCAAGTGGAATGGACACCGAGATGCTCTGACTCGAAGTAAGGCCGGATATCCCTGCAGTGAATTGAATGCAGGCTCGTCTTGCATCTCCCAAGACGAAGGGATGTCTGAATCCCTGTGGAGACCTCAGAGAAAGACCGACTTCTCCGCCTCATCGCGACCGGAGGCCTCACATCCTTTGAAAACTAGAGAGGTCCGCGGAGATCAATGCTTCCAAAGGAGCCGATGCCTGAATCCTCTTGAAAATGGATAGGAGTCCCAGGATCCCTGTGGCACGTGGAAAGGGACCCTGGGTCTCCCGCCTCACGTGGAGACGCGTCCAAATTGCCATGCCAAGACTCGTGGAGAATCCCGAGGTGTCCCTCGCACCTAGGCAGGAGTCCTGACGGCGCTGAACAAACACGTGTCTGGAAGGGCCCTTCCCGTCGTAACTCGAGAATATACCCCAGGTTCCGGCCGCAACTCGAGAAAAACCATGAGATTTCCCCCTTGCCGCGAGTTGAGGCCCGATTCCCCTGCACTGAATGCAGAGCAATTCCGTGTTCCACATCAAACGTGAAAGGAGCCTTGATTTCCTTGATGGCACTCCAGAGAAAACCCAAGATCACTGTCTCAAGTCTAGAGGGATCCTGAAGTCACTGGACCAACAGGAAAGGGCTTCGTGGACCCCAAATCAACTCGAGATGAGAGCTTAGACCCTGGCTTAGACTCAAGAGGAATACCAACTTTCCACAAGGACCTCAAGAGGAGGTTTCTCTCAGCTACAGTTATATTTGAGGGACCCTGATTTTGTGGCCTCAAATGGAATGGACACCGAGATGCTCTGAGTCGAAGTAAGGCCGGATATCCCTGCAGTGAATTGAATGCAGGCTCGTCTTGCATCTCCCAAGATGAAGGGTTGTCTGAATCCCCTATGGAGACCACAGAGAAAGACCTAATTCTCCGCCTCATAGCGACCGGGGGCCTCACATCCTTTGAAAATTCGAGAGGTCCGCGGAGATCAATGCTTCCAAAGGAGACGATGCCTGACTCCTCTTGAAAATGGATAGGAGTCCCAGGATCACTGTGGCACGTGGAAAGGGACCCTGGGTCTCCCGCCTTAAGTGGAGACGCGTCCAAATTGCCATGCCAAGACTCATGGAGAATCACGAGTTGTCCCTCGCACCTAGGCAGGAGTCCTGACGTCGCTGAACAAACACGTGTCTGGAAGGGCCCTCCCCGTCGTAACTCGAGAATATACCCCAGGTTCCGGCCGCAACTCGAGAAAAACCATGAGATTTCCCCCTTGCCGCGAGTTGAGGCCCGATTCCCCTGCACTGAATGCAGAGCAATTCCGTGTTCCACATCAAACGTGAAAGGAGCCTTGATTTCCTTGATGGCACTCCAGAGAATTCCCAAGATCACTGTCTCAAGTCTAGAGGGATCCTGAGGTCACTGGAGCAACACGAAAGGGCTCCGTGGACCCCAAATCAACTCGAGATGAGAGCTTAGTCCCTGGCTTCGACTCAAGAGGAATACCAACTTTTCACAAGCACCTCAAGAGGAGGCTTCTCTCAGCTACAGGTATGTGAGAGGGACCCTGAGTTTGTGGCCTCAAGTGGAATGGACACCGAGATGCTCCGACTCGAAGTAAGGCCGGATATCCCAACAGTGAATTGAATGCAGGCTCGTCTTGCATCTCCTAAGACGAAGAGATGTCTGAATCCCCTGTGGAGACCACAGAGAAAGACCTAGTCCTCCGCCTCATCGCGACCGGAGGCCTCACATGCTTTGAAAACTCGAGAGGTCTGCGGAGATCAATGCTTCCAAAGGAGACGATGCCGGAATCTTCTTGAAAATGGATAGGAGTCCCAGGATCCCTGTGATACGTGAAAAGGGACCCTGGGTCTCCCGCCTCACGTGGAGACGCGTCCCAATTGCCATGCCAAGACTCGAGGAGAATCCCGAGGTGTCCCTCGCCCCTAGGTAGGAGTCCTGACGTCGATGAACAAACACGTGTCTGGAAGGGCCCTCCCCGTCGTAACTCGAGAATATACCCAAGGTTCCGGCCGCAACTCGAGAAAAACCATGAGATTTCCCCCTCGCCGCGAGTTGAGGCCCGATTCCCCTGCACTGAATGCAGAGCAATTCCGTGTTCCACATCAAACGTGAAAGGAGCCTTGATTTCCTTGATGGCACTCCAGAGAAAACCCAAGATCACTGTCTCAAGTCTAGAGAAATCCTGAAGTCACTGGACCAACAGGAAAGTGCTTCGTGAACCCCAAATCAACTCGAGATGAGAGCTTAGACCCTGGCTTAGACTCAAGAGGAATACCAACTTTCCACAAGGACCTCAAGAGGAGGTTTCTCTCAGCTACACGTATATTTGAGGGACCCTGATTTTGTGGCCTCAAGTGGAATGGACACCGAGATGCTCTGACTCGAAGTAAGGCCGGATATCTCTGCAGTGAATTGAATGCAGGCACGTCTTGCATCTCCCAAGACGAAGGGATGTCTGAATCCCCTTTGGAGACCACAGAGAAAGACCTAATTCTCCACCTCATAGCGATCGGGGGCCTCACATCCTTTGAAAATTCGAGAGGTCCGCGGAGATCAATGCTTCCAAAGGAGACGATGCCTGACTCCTCTTGAAAATGGATAGGAGTCCCAGGATCCCTGTGGCTCGTGGAAAGGGACCCTGGTTCTCCCGGCTCACGTGGAGATGCGTCCAAATTGCCATGCCAAGACTCGAGGAGAATCCCGAGGTGTCCCTCGCACCTAGGCAGGAGTCCTGACGTCGCTGAACAAACACGTGTCTGGAAGGGCGCTCCCCGTTGTAACTCGAGAATATACCCCAGGTTCCGGCCGCAACTCGAGAAAAACCATGAGACTTCCCCCTCGCCGCGAGATGAGGCCCGATTCCCCTGCACTGCGTGCAGAGCAATTCCGTGTTCCACATCAAACGTGAAAGGAGCCTTGATTTCCTTGATGGCACTCCAGAGAAAACCCAAGATCACTGTCTCAAGTCGAGAGGGATCCTGAGGTCACTGGAGCAACACGAAAGTGCTCCGTGGACCCAAAATCAACTCGAGATGAGAGCTTAGACCCTGGATTCGACTCAAGACGAATACCCACTTTTCACAAGCACCTCAAGACGAGGCTTCTCTCAGCTACAGGTATGTGAGAGGGACCCTGAGTTTGTGGCCTCAAGTGGAATGGACACCGAGATGCTCTGACTCGAATTAAGGCCGGATATCACTGCAGTGAATTGAATGCAGGCTCGTCTTGCATCTCCCAAGCCGAAGGGATGTCTGAATCCCCTGTGGAGACCACAGAGAAAGACCGAGTTGTCCGCCTCAACGCGACCGGAGGCCTCACATCCTTTGAAAACTCGAGAGGTCCGCGGAGATCAATGCTTTCAAAGGAGACGATGCCTGACTCCTCTTGAAAATGGATAGGAGTCCCAGGATCCCTTTTGCACGTGGAAAGGGGCCCTGGGTTTCCCGCCTCACGTGGAGACGCGTCCCAATTGCCATGCCAAGACTTGAGGAGAATCCCGAGGTGTCCCTCACACCTAGGCAGGAGTCCTGACGTTGCTGAAAAAACACGTGTCTGGAAGGGCCCTCCCCGTCGTAACTCGAGAATATACCCCAGGTTCCTGCCGCAACTCGAGAAAAACCATGAGACTTCCCCCTCGCCGCGAGATGAGGCCCGATTCCCCTGCACTGCATGCACAGCAATTCCGTGTTCCACATCAAACGTGAAAGGAGCCTTGATTTCCTTGATGGCACTCCAGAGAAAACCCAAGATCACTGTCTCAAGTCTAGAGGGATCCTGAGGTCACTGGAGCAACACGAAAGTGCTCCGTGGACCCCAAATCAACTCGAGATGCGAGCTTAGTCCCTGGCTTCGACTCAAGAGGAATACCAACTTTTCACAAGCACCTCAAGAGGAGGCTTCTCTCAGCTACAGGTAAGTGAGAGGGACCCTGAGTTTGTGGCCTCAAGGGGAATGGACACCGAGATGCTCTGACTCGAAGTAAGGCCGGATATCCCTGCAGTGAATTGAATGCAGGCTCGTCTTGCATCTCCAAAGACGAAGGGATGTCTGAATCCCCTGTGGAGACCACAGAGAAAGACCTAGATCTCCGCCTCATCGCGAACGGAGGCCTCACATCCTTTGAAAACTCAAGAGGTTCGCGGAGATCAATGCTCCCAAATGAGACGATGCCTGACTCCTCTTGAAAATGGATAGGAGTCCCAGGATCCCTGTGCCACGTGCAAAGGGACCCTGGGTCTCCCACCTCATGTGGAGACGCGTCCCAATTGCCATGCCAAGACTCGAGGAGAATCCCGAGGTGTCCCTCGCCCCTAGGCAGGAGTCCTGACGTCGCTGAACAAACACGTGTCTGGAAGGGACCTCACCATCGTAACTCGAGAATATACCCCAGGTTCCGGCCGCAACTCGAGAAAAACCATGAGATTTCCCCCTCGCCGCTAGTTGAGGCCCGATTCCCCTGCACTGCATGCAGAGCAATTCCGTGTTCCACATCAAACGTGAAAGGAGCCTTGATTTCCTTGATGGCACTCCAGAGAAAACCCAAGATCACTGTCTCAAGTCTAGAGGGATCCTGACGTCACTGGAGCAACACGAAATTTCCCCTTGAACCCCAAATCTACTCGAGATGAGAGCTTAGTCCCTGGCTTCGACTCAAGAGGAATACCAACTTTCCATAGCACCTCAAGAGGAGGCTTCTCTCAGCTACAGGTATGTGAGAGGGACCCTGAGTTTGTGGCCTCAAGTGGAATGGACACCGAGATGCTCTGACTCGAAGTAAGGCCGGATATCCCTGCAGTTAATTGAATGCAGGCTCGTCTTGCATCTCCCAAGACGAAGGGATGTCTGAATCCCCTGTGGAGACCTCAGAGAAAGACCGACTTCTCCGCCTCATCGCGACCGGAGGCCTCACATCCTTTGAAAACTCGAGAGGTCCGTGGAGATCAATGCTTCCAAAGGAGCCGATGCCTGAATCCTCTTGAAAATGGATAGCAGTCCCAGGATCCCTGTGGCACGTGGAAAGGGACCCTGGGTCTCCCGCCTCACGTGGAGACGCGTCCAAATTACCATGCCAAGACTCGAGGAGAATCCCGAGGTGTCCCTCGCACCTAGGCAGGAGTCCTGATGTCGCTGAACAAACACGTGTCTGGAAGGGCCCTCCCCGTCGTAACTCGAGAATATACCCCAGGTTCCGGCCGCAGCTCGAGAAAAACCATGAGATTTCCCCCTCGCCGCGAGTTGAGGCCCGATTCCCCTGCACTGAATGCAGAGCAATTCCGTGTTCCACATCAAACGTGAAAAGAGCCTTGATTTCCTTGATGGCACTCCAGAGAAAACCCAAGATCACTGTCTCAAGTGTAGAGGGATCCTGAAGTCACTGGACCAACAGGAAAGGGCTTCGTGGACCCCAAATCAACTCGAGATGAGAGCTTAGACCCTGGCTTAGACTCAAGAGGAATACCAACTTTCCACAAGGACCTCAAGAGGAGGTTTCTCTCAGCTACAGGTATATTTGAGGGACCCTGATTTTGTGGCCGCAAGTGGAATGGACACCGAGATGCTCTGACTCGAAGTAAGGCCGGATATCCCTGCAGTGAATTGAATGCAGGCTCGTCTTGCATCTCCCAAGACGAAGGGATGTCTGAATCCCCTGTGGAGACCACAGAGAAAGACCTAATTCTCCGCCTCATAGCGACCGGGGGCCTCACATCCTTTGAAAATTCGAGAGGTCCGCGGAGATCAATGCTTCCAAAGGAGACGATGCCTGAATCCTCTTGAAAATGGATAGGAGTCCCAGGATCACTGTGGCACGTGGAAAGGGACCCTGGGTCTCCCGCCTTAAGTGGAGACGCGTCCAAATTGCCATGCCAAGACTCATGGAGAATCCCGAGTTGTCCCTCGCACCTAGGCAGGAGTCCTGACGTCGCTGAACAAACACGTGTCTGGAAGGGCCCTCCCCGTCGTAACTCGAGAATATACCCCAGGTTCCGGCCGCAACTCGAGAAAAACCATGAGATTTCCCCCTTGCCGCCAGTTGAGGCCCGATTCCCCTGCACTGAATGCAGAGCAATTCCGTGTTCCACATCAAACGTGAAAGGAGCCTTGATTTCCTTGATGGCACTCCAGAGAATTCCCAAGATCACTGTCTCAAGTCTAGAGGGATCCTGAGGTCACTGGAGCAACACGAAAGGGCTCCGTGGACCCCAAATCAACTCGAGATGAGAGCTTAGTCCCTGGCTTCGACTCAAGAGGAATACCAACTTTTCACAAGCACCTCAAGAGGAGGCTTCTCTCAGCTACAGGTATGTGAGAGGGACCCTGAGTTTGTGGCCTCAAGTGGAATGGACACCGAGATGCTCCGACTCGAAGTAAGGCCGGATATCCCAACAGTGAATTGAATGCAGGCTCGTCTTGCATCTCCTAAGACGAAGAGATGTCTGAATCCCCTGTGGAGACCACAGAGAAAGACCTAGTCCTCCGCCTCATCGCGACCGGAGGCCTCACATCCTTTGAAAACTCGAGAGGTCTGCGGAGATCAATGCTTCCAAAGGAGACGATGCCGGAATCTTCTTGAAAATGGATAGGAGTCCCAGGATCCCTGTGGCACGTGGAAAGGGACCCTGGGTCTCCCGCCTCACGTGGAGACGCGTCCCAATTGCCATGCCAAGACTCGAGGAGAATCCCGAGGTGTCCCTCGCCCCTAGGTAGGAGTCCTGACGTTGATGAACAAACACGTGTCTGGAAGGGCCCTCCCCGTCGTAACTCGAGAATATACCCCAGGTTCCGGCCGCAACTCGAGAAAAACCATGAGATTTCCCCCTCGCCGCGAGTTGAGGCCCGATTCCCCTGGACTGCGTGCAGAGCAATTCCGTGTTCCACATCAAACGTGAAAGGAGCCTTGATTTCCTTGATGGCACTCCAGAGAAAACCCAAGATCACTGTCTCAAGTCTAGAGAAATCCTGAAGTCACTGGACCAACAGGAAAGTGCTTCGTGGACCCCAAATCAACTCGAGATGAGAGCTTAGACCCTGGCTTAGACTCAAGAGGAATACCAACTTTCCACAAGGACCTCAAGAGGAGGTTTCTCTCAGCTACACGTATATTTGAGGGACCCTGATTTTGTGGCATCAAATGGAATGGACACCGAGATGCTCTGACTCGAAGTAAGGCCGGATATCCCTGCAGTGAATTGAATGCAGGCTCGTCTTGCATCTCCCAAGACGAAGGGATGTCTGAATCCCCTTTGGAGACCACAGAGAAAGACCTAATTCTCCGCCTCATAGCGACCGGGGGCCTCACATCCTTTGAAAATTCGAGAGGTCCGCGGAGATCAATGCTTCCAAAGGAGACGATGCCTGAATCCTCTTGAAAATGGATAGGAGTCCCAGGATCACTGTGGCACGTGGAAAGGGACCCTGGGTCTCCCGCCTTAAGTGGAGACGCGTCCAAATTGCCATGCCAAGACTCATGGAGAATCCCGAGTTGTCCCTCGCACCTAGGCAGGAGTCCTGACGTCGCTGAACAAACACGTGTCTGGAAGGGCCCTCCCCGTCGTAACTCGAGAATATACCCCAGGTTCCGGCCGCAACTCGAGAAAAACCATGAGATTTCCCCCTTGCCGCCAGTTGAGGCCCGATTCCCCTGCACTGAATGCAGAGCAATTCCGTGTTCCACATCAAACGTGAAAGGAGCCTTGATTTCCTTGATGGCACTCCAGAGAATTCCCAAGATCACTGTCTCAAGTCTAGAGGGATCCTGAGGTCACTGGAGCAACACGAAAGGGCTCCGTGGACCCCAAATCAACTCGAGATGAGAGCTTAGTCCCTGGCTTCGACTCAAGAGGAATACCAACTTTTCACAAGCACCTCAAGAGGAGGCTTCTCTCAGCTACAGGTATGTGAGAGGGACCCTGAGTTTGTGGCCTCAAGTGGAATGGACACCGAGATGCTCTGACTCGAAGTAAGGCCGGATATCCCTGCAGTGAATTGAATGCAGGCTCGTCTTGCATCTCCCAAGACGAAGGGATGTCTGAATCCCCTTTGGAGACCACAGAGAAAGACCTAATTCTCCGCCTCATAGCGACCGGGGGCCTCACATCCTTTGAAAATTCGAGAGGTCCGCGGAGATCAATGCTTCCAAAGGAGACGATGCCTGACTCCTCTTGAAAATGGATAGGAGTCCCAGGATCCCTGTGGCTCGTGGAAAGGGACCCTGGTTCTCCCGGCTCACGTGGAGATGCGTCCAAATTGCCATGCCAAGACTCGAGGAGAATCCCGAGGTGTCCCTCGCACCTAGGCAGGAGTCCTGACGTCGCTGAACAAACACGTGTCTGGAAGGGCCCTCCCCGTTGTAACTCGAGAATATACCCCAGGTTCCGGCCGCAACTCGAGAAAAACCATGAGACTTCCCCCTCGCCGCGAGATGAGGCCCGATTCCCCTGCACTGCGTGCAGAGCAATTCCGTGTTCCACATCAAACGTGAAAGGAGCCTTGATTTCCTTGATGGCACTCCAGAGAAAACCCAAGATCACTGTCTCAAGTCGAGAGGGATCCTGAGGTCACTGGAGCAACACGAAAGGGCTGCTTGGACCCCAAATCAACTGGAGATGAGAGCTTAGTCCCTGGCTTCGAATAAAGAGGACTACCAACTTTCCACAAGCACCTTAAGGGGAGGCTTCTCTCAGCTACAGGTATGTGAGAGGGACCCTGAATTTGTGGCCTCAAGTGGAATGGACACCGAGATGCTCTGACACGATGTAAGGCCGGATATCCCTGCAGTGATTTGAATGCAGGCTCGTCTTGCATCTCCCAAGACGACGGGATGTCTGAATCCCCTGTGGAGACCACAGAGAAAGTCCTAGTCCTCCGCCTCACCGCGACCGGAGGCCTCACATCCTTTGAAAACTCAAGAGGTCCGCGGAGATCAGTGCTTCCAAATGAGACGATGCCTGACTCCTCTTGAAAATGGATAGGAGTCCCAGGATCCCTGTGGCACGTGGAAAGGGACACTGGGTCTCCGGCCTCACGTGGAGACACGTCCCAATTGCCATGCCAAGACTCGAGGAGAATCCCGAGGTGTCCCTCGCCCCTAGGTAGGAGTCTAGACGTCGCTGAACAAACACGTGTCTGGAAGGGCCCTCCCCGTCGTAACTCGAGAATATACCCCAGGTTCCGTCCGCAACTCGAGAAAAACCATGAGATTTCCGCCTCGCCGCGAGTTGAGGCCCGATTCCCCTGGACTGCGTGCAGAGCAATTCCGTGTTCCACATCAAACGTGAAAGGAGCCTTGATTTCCTTGATGGCACTCCAGAGAAAACCCAAGATCACTGTCTCAAGTCTAGAGGGATCCTGAAGTCACTGGACCAACAGGAAAGGGCTTCGTGGACCCCAAATCAACACGAGGTGAGAGCTTAGACCCTGGCTTAGACTCAAGAGTAATACCAACTCTCCACCAGGACCTCAAGAGGAGGTTTCTCTCAGCTACACGTATATTTGAGGGACCATGATTTTGTGGCCTCAAGTGGAATGGACACCGAGATGCTCTGACTCTAAGTAAGGCCGGATATCCCTGCAGTGAATTGAATGCAGGCTCGTCTTGCATCTCCCAAGACGAAGGGATGTCTGAATCCCCTGTGGAGACCACAGAGAAAGACCTAATTCTCCGCCTCATAGCGACCGGGGGCCTCACATCCTTTGAAAATTCGAGAGGTCCGCGGAGATCAATGCTTCCAAAGGAGACGATGCCTGACTCCTCTTGAAAATGGATAGGAGTCCCAGGATCCCTGTGGCACGTGGAAAGGGGCCCTGGGTTTCCCGCCTCACGTGGAGACGCGTCCCAATTGCCATGCCAAGACTCGAGGAGAATCCCGAGGTGTCCCTCACACCTAGGCAGGAGTCCTGACGTTGCTGAAAAAACACGTGTCTGGAAGGGCCCTCCCCGTCGTAACTCGAGAATATACCCCAGGTTCCTGCCGCAACTCGAGAAAAACCATGAGACTTCCCCCTCGCCGCGAGATGAGGCCCGATTCCCCTGCACTGCATGCACAGCAATTCCGTGTTCCACATCAAACGTGAAAGGAGCCTTGATTTCCTTGATGGCACTCCAGAGAAAACCCAAGATCACTGTCTCAAGTCTAAAGGGATCCTGAGGTCACTGGAGCAACACGAAAGTGCTCCGTGGACCCCAAATCAACTCGAGATGCGAGCTTAGTCCCTGGCTTCGACTCAAGAGGAATACCAACTTTTCACAAGCACCTCAAGAGGAGGCTTCTCTCAGCTACAGGTAAGTGAGAGGGACCCTGAGTTTGTGGCCTCAAGGGGAATGGACACCGAGATGCTCTGACTCGAAGTAAGGCCGGATATCCCTGCAGTGAATTGAATGCAGGCTCGTCTTGCATCTCCAAAGACGAAGGGATGTCTGAATCCCCTGTGGAGACCACAGAGAAAGACCTAGATCTCCGCCTCATCGCGAACGGAGGCCTCACATCCTTTGAAAACTCAAGAGGTTCGCGGAGATCAATGCTCCCAAATGAGACGATGCCTGACTCCTCTTGAAAATGGATAGGAGTCCCAGGATCCCTGTGGCACGTGCAAAGGGACCCTGGGTCTCCCACCTCATGTGGAGACGCGTCCCAATTGCCATGCCAAGACTCGAGGAGAATCCCGAGGTGTCCCTCGCCCCTAGGCAGGAGTCCTGACGTCGCTGAACAAACACGTGTCTGGAAGGGACCTCACCATCGTAACTCGAGAATATACCCCAGGTTCCGGCCGCAACTCGAGAAAAACCATGAGATTTCCCCCTCGCCGCTAGTTGAGGCCCGATTCCCCTGCACTGCATGCAGAGCAATTCCGTGTTCCACATCAAACGTGAAAGGAGCCTTGATTTCCTTGATGGCACTCCAGAGAAAACCCAAGATCACTGTCTCAAGTCTAGAGGGATCCTGACGTCACTGGAGCAACACGAAATTTCCCCTTGAACCCCAAATCTACTCGAGATGAGAGCTTAGTCCCTGGCTTCGACTCAAGAGGAATACCAACTTTCCATAGCACCTCAAGAGGAGGCTTCTCTCAGCTACAGGTATGTGAGAGGGACCCTGAGTTTGTGGCCTCAAGTGGAATGGACACCGAGATGCTCTGACTCGAAGTAAGGCCGGATATCCCTGCAGTTAATTGAATGCAGGCTCGTCTTGCATCTCCCAAGACGAAGGGATGTCTGAATCCCCTGTGGAGACCTCAGAGAAAGACCGACTTCTCCGCCTCATCGCGACCGGAGGCCTCACATCCTTTGAAAACTCGAGAGGTCCGTGGAGATCAATGCTTCCAAAGGAGCCGATGCCTGAATCCTCTTGAAAATGGATAGCAGTCCCAGGATCCCTGTGGCACGTGGAAAGGGACCCTGGGTCTCCCGCCTCACGTGGAGACGCGTCCAAATTACCATGCCAAGACTCGAGGAGAATCCCGAGGTGTCCCTCGCACCTAGGCAGGAGTCCTGATGTCGCTGAACAAACACGTGTCTGGAAGGGCCCTCCCCGTCGTAACTCGAGAATATACCCCAGGTTCCGGCCGCAACTCGAGAAAAACCATGAGATTTCCCCCTCGCCGCGAGTTGAGGCCCGATTCCCCTGCACTGAATGCAGAGCAATTCCGTGTTCCACATCAAACGTGAAAAGAGCCTTGATTTCCTTGATGGCACTCCAGAGAAAACCCAAGATCACTGTCTCAAGTGTAGAGGGATCCTGAAGTCACTGGACCAACAGGAAAGGGCTTCGTGGACCCCAAATCAACTCGAGATGAGGGCTTAGACCCTGGCTTAGACTCAAGAGGAATACCAACTTTCCACAAGGACCTCAAGAGGAGGTTTCTCTCAGCTACAGGTATATTTGAGGGACCCTGATTTTGTGGCCGCAAGTGGAATGGACACCGAGATGCTCTGACTCGAAGTAAGGCCGGATATCCCTGCAGTGAATTGAATGCAGGCTCGTCTTGCATCTCCCAAGACGAAGGGATGTCTGAATCCCCTGTGGAGACCACAGAGAAAGACCTAATTCTCCGCCTCATAGCGACCGGGGGCCTCACATCCTTTGAAAATTCGAGAGGTCCGCGGAGATCAATGCTTCCAAAGGAGACGATGCCTGAATCCTCTTGAAAATGGATAGGAGTCCCAGGATCACTGTGGCACGTGGAAAGGGACCCTGGGTCTCCCGCCTTAAGTGGAGACGCGTCCAAATTGCCATGCCAAGACTCATGGAGAATCCCGAGTTGTCCCTCGCACCTAGGCAGGAGTCCTGACGTCGCTGAACAAACACGTGTCTGGAAGGGCCCTCCCCGTCGTAACTCGAGAATATACCCCAGGTTCCGGCCGCAACTCGAGAAAAACCATGAGATTTCCCCCTTGCCGCCAGTTGAGGCCCGATTCCCCTGCACTGAATGCAGAGCAATTCCGTGTTCCACATCAAACGTGAAAGGAGCCTTGATTTCCTTGATGGCACTCCAGAGAATTCCCAAGATCACTGTCTCAAGTCTAGAGGGATCCTGAGGTCACTGGAGCAACACGAAAGGGCTCCGTGGACCCCAAATCAACTCGAGATGAGAGCTTAGTCCCTGGCTTCGACTCAAGAGGAATACCAACTTTTCACAAGCACCTCAAGAGGAGGCTTCTCTCAGCTACAGGTATGTGAGAGGGACCCTGAGTTTGTGGCCTCAAGTGGAATGGACACCGAGATGCTCTGACTCGAAGTAAGGCCGGATATCCCTGCAGTGAATTGAATGCAGGCTCGTCTTGCATCTCCCAAGACGAAGGGATGTCTGAATCCCCTTTGGAGACCACAGAGAAAGACCTAATTCTCCGCCTCATAGCGACCGGGGGCCTCACATCCTTTGAAAATTCGAGAGGTCCGCGGAGATCAATGCTTCCAAAGGAGACGATGCCTGACTCCTCTTGAAAATGGATAGGAGTCCCAGGATCCCTGTGGCTCGTGGAAAGGGACCCTGGTTCTCCCGGCTCACGTGGAGATGCGTCCAAATTGCCATGCCAAGACTCGAGGAGAATCCCGAGGTGTCCCTCGCACCTAGGCAGGAGTCCTGACGTCGCTGAACAAACACGTGTCTGGAAGGGCCCTCCCCGTTGTAACTCGAGAATATACCCCAGGTTCCGGCCGCAACTCGAGAAAAACCATGAGACTTCCCCCTCGCCGCGAGATGAGGCCCGATTCCCCTGCACTGCGTGCAGAGCAATTCCGTGTTCCACATCAAACGTGAAAGGAGCCTTGATTTCCTTGATGGCACTCCAGAGAAAACCCAAGATCACTGTCTCAAGTCGAGAGGGATCCTGAGGTCACTGGAGCAACACGAAAGGGCTGCTTGGACCCCAAATCAACTGGAGATGAGAGCTTAGTCCCTGGCTTCGAATAAAGAGGACTACCAACTTTCCACAAGCACCTTAAGGGGAGGCTTCTCTCAGCTACAGGTATGTGAGAGGGACCCTGAATTTGTGGCCTCAAGTGGAATGGACACCGAGATGCTCTGACACGATGTAAGGCCGGATATCCCTGCAGTGATTTGAATGCAGGCTCGTCTTGCATCTCCCAAGACGACGGGATGTCTGAATCCCCTGTGGAGACCACAGAGAAAGTCCTAGTCCTCCGCCTCACCGCGACCGGAGGCCTCACATCCTTTGAAAACTCAAGAGGTCCGCGGAGATCAGTGCTTCCAAATGAGACGATGCCTGACTCCTCTTGAAAATGGATAGGAGTCCCAGGATCCCTGTGGCACGTGGAAAGGGACACTGGGTCTCCGGCCTCACGTGGAGACACGTCCCAATTGCCATGCCAAGACTCGAGGAGAATCCCGAGGTGTCCCTCGCCCCTAGGTAGGAGTCTAGACGTCGCTGAACAAACACGTGTCTGGAAGGGCCCTCCCCGTCGTAACTCGAGAATATACCCCAGGTTCCGTCCGAAACTCGAGAAAAACCATGAGATTTCCGCCTCGCCGCGAGTTGAGGCCCGATTCCCCTGGACTGCGTGCAGAGCAATTCCGTGTTCCACATCAAACGTGAAAGGAGCCTTGATTTCCTTGATGGCACTCCAGAGAAAACCCAAGATCACTGTCTCAAGTCTAGAGGGATCCTGAAGTCACTGGACCAACAGGAAAGGGCTTCGTGGACCCCAAATCAACACGAGGTGAGAGCTTAGACCCTGGCTTAGACTCAAGAGTAATACCAACTCTCCACCAGGACCTCAAGAGGAGGTTTCTCTCAGCTACACGTATATTTGAGGGACCCTGATTTTGTGGCCTCAAGTGGAATGGACACCGAGATGCTCTGACTCTAAGTAAGGCCGGATATCCCTGCAGTGAATTGAATGCAGGCTCGTCTTGCATCTCCCAAGACGAAGGGATGTCTGAATCCCCTGTGGAGACCACAGAGAAAGACCTAATTCTCCGCCTCATAGCGACCGGGGGCCTCACATCCTTTGAAAATTCGAGAGGTCCGCGGAGATCAATGCTTCCAAAGGAGACGATGCCTGACTCCTCTTGAAAATGGATAGGAGTCCCAGGATCCCTGTGGCACGTGGAAAGGGACCCTGGGTCTCCCGCCTCACGTGGAGACGCTTCCCCATTGCCATGCCAAGACTCGAGGAGAATCCCGAGGTGTCCCTCGCACCTAGGCAGGAGTCCTGACGTCGCTGAACAAACACGTGTCTGGAAGGGCCCTCCCCGTCGTAACTCGAGAATATACCACAGGTTCCGGCCGCAACTCGAGAAAAACCATGAGACGTCCCCCTCGCCGCGAGATGAGGCCCGATTCCCCTGCACTGCATGCAGAGCAATTCCGTGTTCCACATCAAACGTGAAAGGAGCCTTGATTTCCTTGATGGCACTCCAGAGAAAACCCAAGATCACTGTCTCAAGTCTAGAGGGATCCTGAGGTCACTGGAGCAACACGAAAGTGCTCCGTGGACCCCAAATCAACTCGAGATGAGAGCTTAGACCCTGGCTTCGACTCAAGAGGAATACCCAGTTTTCACAAGCACCTCAAGACGAGGCTTCTCTCAGCTACAGGTATGTGAGAGGGACCCTGAGTTTGTGCCCTCAAGTGGAATGGACACCGAGATGCTCTGACTCGAAGTAAGGCCGGATATCCCTGCAGTGAATTGAATGCAGGCTCGTCTTGCATCTCCCAAGACGAAGGGATGTCTGAATCCCTGTGGAGACCTCAGAGAAAGACCGACTTCTCCGCCTCATCGCGACCGGAGGCCTCACATCCTTTGAAAACTAGAGAGGTCCGCGGAGATCAATGCTTCCAAAGGAGACGATGCCTGACTCCTCTTGAAAATGGATAGGAGTCCCAGGATCACTGTGGCACGTGGAAAGGGACCCTGGGTCTCCCGCCTTAAGTGGAGACGCGTCCAAATTGCCATGCCAAGACTCATGGAGAATCCCGAGTTGTCCCTCGCACCTAGGCAGGAGTCCTGACGTCGCTGAACAAACACGTGTCTGGAAGGGCCCTCCCCGTCGTAACTCGAGAATATACCCCAGGTTCCGGCCGCAACTCGAGAAAAACCATGAGATTTCCCCCTTGCCGCGAGTTGAGGCCCGATTCCCCTGCACTGAATGCAGAGCAATTCCGTGTTCCACATCAAACGTGAAAGGAGCCTTGATTTCCTTGATGGCACTCCAGAGAATTCCCAAGATCACTGTCTCAAGTCTAGAGGGATCCTGAGGTCACTGGAGCAACACGAAAGGGCTCCGTGGACCCCAAATCAACTCGAGATGAGAGCTTAGTCCCTGGCTTCGACTCAAGAGGAATACCAACTTTTCACAAGCACCTCAAGAGGAGGCTTCTCTCAGCTACAGGTATGTGAGAGGGACCCTGAGTTTGTGGCCTCAAGTGGAATGGACACCGAGATGCTCCGACTCGAAGTAAGGCCGGATATCCCAACAGTGAATTGAATGCAGGCTCGTCTTGCATCTCCTAAGACGAAGAGATGTCTGAATCCCCTGTGGAGACCACAGAGAAAGACCTAGTCCTCCGCCTCATCGCGACCGGAGGCCTCACATCCTTTGAAAACTCGAGAGGTCTGCGGAGATCAATGCTTCCAAAGGAGACGATGCCTGAATTCTCTTCAAAATGGATAGGAGTCCCAGGATCCCTGTGGCACGTGGAAAGGGACCATGGGTCTCCCGCCTCACGTGGAGACGCGTCCCAATTGCCATGCCAAGACTCGAGGAGAATCCCGAGGTGTCCCTCGCCCCTAGGTAGGAGTCCTGACGTCGATGAACAAACACGTGTCTGGAAGGGCCCTCCCCGTCGTAACTCGAGAATATACACCAGGTTCCGGCCGCAACTCGAGAAAAACCATGAGATTTCCCCCTCGTCGCGAGTTGAGGCCCGATTCCCCTGGACTGCGTGCAGAGCAATTCCGTGTTCCACATCAAACGTGAAAGGAGCCTTGATTTCCTTGATGGCACTCCAGAGAAAACCCAAGATCACTGTCTCAAGTGTAGAGGGATCCTGAAGTCACTGGACCAACAGGAAAGTGCTTCGTGGACCCCAAATCAACTCGAGATGAGAGCTTAGACCCTGGCTTAGACTCAAGAGGAATACCAACTTTCCACAAGGACCTCAAGAGGAGGTTTCTCTCAGCTACACGTATATTTGAGGGACCCTGATTTTGTGGCATCAAGTGGAATGGACACCGAGATGCTCTGACTCGAAGTAAGGCCGGATATCCCTGCAGTGAATTGAATGCAGGCTCGTCTTGCATCTCCCAAGACGAAGGGATGTCTGAATCCCCTTTGGAGACCACAGAGAAAGACCTAATTCTCCGCCTCATAGCGACCGGGGGCCTCACATCCTTTGAAAATTCGAGAGGTCCGCGGAGATCAATGCTTCCAAAGGAGACGATGCCTGACTCCTCTTGAAAATGGATAGGAGTCCCAGGATCCCTGTGGCTCGTGGAAAGGGACCCTGGTTTTCCCGGCTCACGTGGAGATGCGTCCAAATTGCCATGCCAAGACTCGAGGAGAATCCCGAGGTGTCCCTCGCACCTAGGCAGGAGTCCTGACGTCGCTGAACAAACACGTGTCTGGAAGGGCCCTCCCCGTTGTAACTCGAGAATATACCCCAGGTTCCGGCCGAAACTCGAGAAAAACCATGAGACTTCCCCCTCGCCGCGAGATGAGGCCCGATTCCCCTGCACTGCGTGCAGAGCAATTCCGTGTTCCACATCAAACGTGAAAGGAGCCTTGATTTCCTTGATGGCACTCCAGAGAAAACCCAAGATCACTGTCTCAAGTCGAGAGGGATCCTGAGGTCACTGGAGCAACACGAAAGTGCTCCGTGGACCCAAAATCAACTCGAGATGAGAGCTTAGACCCTGGATTCGACTCAAGACGAATACCCACTTTTCACAAGCACCTCAAGACGAGGCTTCTCTCAGCTACAGGTATGTGAGAGGGACCCTGAGTTTGTGGCCTCAAGTGGAATGGACACCGAGATGCTCTGACTCGAAGTAAGGCCGGATATCACTGCAGTGAATTGAATGCAGGCTCGTCTTGCATCTCCCAAGCCGAAGGGATGTCTGAATCCCCTGTGGAGACCACAGAGAAAGACCGAGTTGTCCGCCTCAACGCGACCGGAGGCCTCACATCCTTTGAAAACTCGAGAGGTCCGCGGAGATCAATGCTTTCAAAGGAGACGATGCCTGACTCCTCTTGAAAATGGATAGGAGTCCCAGGATCCCTGTGGCACGTGGAAAGGGGCCCTGGGTTTCCCGCCTCACGTGGAGACGCGTCCCAATTGCCATGCCAAGACTCGAGGAGAATCCCGAGGTGTCCCTCACACCTAGGCAGGAGTCCTGACGTTGCTGAAAAAACACGTGTCTGGAAGGGCCCTCCCCGTCGTAACTCGAGAATATACCCCAGGTTCCGGCCGCAACTCGAGAAAAACCATGAGACTTCCCCCTCGCCGCGAGATGAGGCCCGATTCCCCTGCACTGCATGCAGAGCAATTCCGTGTTCCACATCAAACGTGAAAGGAGCCTTGATTTCCTTAATGGCACTCCAGAGAAAACCCAAGATCACTGTCTCAAGTCTAGAGGGATCCTGAGGTCACTGGAGCAACACGAAAGTGCTCCGTGGACCCCAAATCAACTCGAGATGCGAGCTTAGTCCCTGGCTTCGACTCAAGAGGAATACCAACTTTTCACAAGCACCTCAAGAGGAGGCTTCTCTCAGCTACAGGTAAGTGAGAGGGACCCTGAGTTTGTGGCCTCAAGGGGAATGGACACCGAGATGCTCTGACTCGAAGTAAGGCCGGATATCCCTGCAGTGAATTGAATGCAGGCTCGTCTTGCATCTCCCAAGACGAAGGGATGTCTGAATCCCCTGTGGAGACCACAGAGAAAGACCTAGATCTCCGCCTCATCGCGAACGGAGGCCTCACATCCTTTGAAAACTCAAGAGGTCCGCGGAGATCAATGCTTCCAAATGAGACGATGCCTGACTCCTCTTGAAAATGGATAGGAGTCCCAGGATCCCTGTGGCACGTGCAAAGGGACCCTGGGTCTCCCACCTCATGTGGAGACGCGTCCCAATTGCCATGCCAAGACTCGAGGAGAATCCCGAGGTGTCCCTCGCCCCTAGGCAGGAGTCCTGACGTCGCTTAACAAACACGTGTCTGGAAGGGACCTCACCGTCGTAACTCGAGAATATACCCCAGGTTCCGGCCGCAACTCGAGAAAAACCATGAGATTTCCCCCTCGCCGCTAGTTGAGGCCCGATTCCCCTGCACTGCATGCAGAGCAATTCCGTGTTCCACATCAAACGTGAAAGGAGCCTTGATTTCCTTGATGGCACTCCAGAGAAAACCCAAGATCACTGTCTCAAGTCTAGAGGGATCCTGACGTCACTGGAGCAACACGAAAGGGCTCCGTGGACCCCAAATCTACTCGAGATGAGAGCTTAGTCCCTGGCTTCGACTCAAGAGGAATACCAACTTTTCACAAGCACCTCAAGAGGAGGCTTCTCTCAGCTACAGGTATGTGAGAGGGACCCTGAGTTTGTGGCCTCAAGTGGAATGGACACCGAGATGCTCCGACTCGAAGTAAGGCCGGATATCCCAACAGTGAATTGAATGCAGGCTCGTCTTGCATCTCCCAAGACGAAGAGATGTCTGAATCCCCTGTGGAGACCACAGAGAAAGACCTAGTCCTCCGCCTCATCGCGAACGGAGGCCTCACATCCTTTGAAAACTCAAGAGGTCCGCGGAGATCAATGCTTCCAAATGAGACGATGCCTGACTCCTCTTGAAAATGGATAGGAGTCCCAGGATCCCTGTGGCACGTGCAAAGGGACCCTGGGTCTCCCACCTCATGTGGAGACGCGTCCCAATTGCCATGCCAAGACTCGAGGAGAATCCCGAGGTGTCCCTCGCCCCTAGGCAGGAGTCCTGACGTCGCTGGACAAACACGTGTCTGGAAGGGCCCTCCCCGTCGTAACTCGAGAATATACCCCAGGTTCCGGCCGCAACTCGAGAAAAACCATGAGATTTCGCCCTCGCCGCGAGTTGAGGCCCGATTCCCCTGCACTGCTTGCAGAGCAATTCCGTGTTCCACATCAAACGTGAAAGGAGCCTTGATTTCCTTGATGGCACTCCAGAGAAAACCCAAGATCACTGTCTCAAGTCTATAGGGATCCTGAGGTCACTGGAGCAACACGAAATTTCCCCTTGGACCCCAAATCAACTCGAGATGAGAGGTTAGTCCCTGGCTTCGACTCAAGAGGAATACCAACTTTCCATAGCACCTCAAGAGGAGGCTTCTCTCAGCTACAGGTATGTGAGAGGGACCCTGAGTTTGTGGCCTCAAGTGGAATGGACACCGAGATGCTCTGACTCGAAGTAAGGCCGGATATCCCTGCAGTTAATTGAATGCAGGCTCGTCTTGCATCTCCCAAGACGAAGGGATGTCTGAATCCCCTGTGGAGACCTCAGAGAAAGACCGACTTCTCCGCCTAATCGCGACCGGAGGCCTCACATCCTTTGAAAACTCGAGAGGTCCGCGGAGATCAATGCTTCCAAAGGAGCCGATGCCTGAATCCTCTTGAAAATGGATAGGAGTCCCAGGATCCCTGTGGCACGGGGAAAGGGACCCTGGGTCTCCCGCCTCACGTGGAGACTTGTCCAAATTGCCATGCCAAGACTCGTGGAGAATCCCGAGGTGTCCCTCACACCTAGGCAGGAGTCCTGACGGCGCTGAACAAACACGTGTCTGGAAGGCCCTCCCTGTCGTAACTTGAAAATATACCCCAGGTTCCGGCCGCAACTCGAGAAAAACCATGAGATTTCCCCCTTGCCGCGAGTTGAGGCCCGATTCCCCTGCACTGCATGCAGAGCAATTCCGTGTTCCACATCAAACGTGAAAGGAGCCTTGATTTCCTTGATGGCACTCCAGAGAAAACCCAAGATCACTGTCTCAAGTCTACAGGGATCCTGAGGTCACTGGAGCAACACGAAAGGGCTTCATGGACCCCAAATCAACTCGAGATGAGAGCTTAGACCCTGGCTTAGACTCAAGAGGAATACCAACTTTCCACAAGGACCTCAAGAGGAGGTTTCTCTCAGCTACAGGTATATTTGAGGGACCCTGATTTTGTGGCCTCAAGTGGAATGGACACCGAGATGCTCTGACTCGAAGTAAGGCCGGATATCCCTGCAGTGAATTGAATGCAGGCTCGTCTTGCATCTCCCAAGACGAAGGGATGTCTGAATCCCCTGTGGAGACCACAGAGAAAGACCGAGTTGTCCGCCTCAAGGCGACCGGACGCCTCACATCTTTTGAAAACTCGAGAGGTCCGCGGAGATCAATGCTTCCAAAGGAGCCGATGCCTGAATCCTCTTGAAAATGGATAGGAGTCCCAGGATCCCTGTGGCACGGGGAAAGGGACCCTGGGTCTCCCGCCTCACGTGGAGACGTGTCCAAATTGCCATGCCAAGACTCGTGGAGAATCCCGAGGTGTCCCTCACACCTAGGCAGGAGTCCTGACGGCGCTGAACAAACACGTGTCTGGAAGGCCCTCCCTGTCGTAACTCGAGAATATACCCCAGGTTCCGGCCGCAACTCGAGAAAAACCATGAGATTTCCCCCTTGCCGCGAGTTGAGGCCCGATTCCCCTGCACTGAATGGAGAGCAATTCCGTGTTCCACATCAAACGTGAAAGGAGCCTTGATTTCCTTGATGGCACTCCAGAGAAAACCCAAGATCACTGTCTCAAGTCTACAGGGATCCTGAGGTCACTGGAGCAACACGAAAGGGCTTCATGGACCCCAAATCAACTCGAGATGAGAGCTTAGACCCTGGCTTAGACTCAAGAGGAATACCAACTTTCCACAAGGACCTCAAGAGGAGGCTTCTCTCAGCTACAGGTATGTGAGAGGGACCCTGAGTTTGTGGCCTCAAGTGGAATGGACACCGAGATGCTCTGACTCGAAGTAAGGCCGGATATCCCTGCAGTGAATTGAATGCAGGCTCGTCTTGCATCTCCCAAGACGAAGGGATGTCTGAATCCCCTGTGGAGACCCCAGAGAAAGACCTAGTTCTCCGCCTCATAGCGACCGGGGGCCTCACATCCTTTGAAAATTCGAGAGGTCCGCGGAGATCAATGCTTCCAAAGGAGACGATGCCTGACTCCTCTTGAAAATGGATAGGAGTCCCCGGATCCCTGTGGCACGTGGAAAGGGACCCTGGGTCTCCCGCCTCACGTGGAGACGCGTCCCAATTGCCATGCCAAGACTCGAGGAGAATCCCGAGGTGTCCCTCGCCCCTAGGTAGGAGTCCTTACGTCGCTGAACAAACACGTGTCTGGAAGGGCCCTCCCCATCGTAACTCGAGAATATACCCCAGGTTCCGGCCGCAACTCGAGAAAAACCATGAGATTTCCCCCTCGCTGCGAGTTGAGGCCCGATTCCCCTGCACTGCGTGCAGAGCAATTCCGTGTTCCACATCAAACGTGAAAGGAGCCTTGATATCCTTGATGGCACTCCAGAGAAAACCCAAGATCACTGTCTCAAGTCTAGAGGGATCCTGAAGTCACTGGACCAACAGGAAAGGGCTTCGTGGACCCCAAATCAACTCGAGATGAGAGCTTAGACCCTGGCTTAGACTCAAGAGGAATACCAACTTTCCACAAGGACCTCAAGAGGAGGTTTCTCTCAGCTAAACGTATATTTGAAGGACCCTGATTTTGTGGCCTCAAGTGGAATGGACACCGAGATGCTCTGACTCGAAGTAAGGCCGGATATCTCTGCAGTGAATTGAATGCAGGCACGTCTTGCATCTCCCAAGACGAAGGGATGTCTGCATCCCCTTTGGAGACCACAGAGAAAGACCTAATTCTCCGCCTCATAGCGAGCGGGGGCCTCACATCATTTGAAAATTCGAGAGGACCGCGGAGATCAATGCTTCCAAAGGAGACGATGCCTGACTCCTCTTGAAAATGGATAGGAGTCCCAGGATCCCTGTGGCACGTGGAAAGGGACCCTGGGTCTCCCGCCTCACGTGGAGACGCTTCCCCATTGCCATGCCAAGACTCGAGGAGAATCCCGAGGTGTCCCTCGCACCTAGGCAGGAGTCCTGACGTCGCTGAACAAACACGTGTCTGGAAGGGCCCTCCCCGTCGTAACTCGAGAATATACCCCAGGTTCCGGCCGCAACTCGAGAAAAACCATGAGATTTCCCCCTCGCCGCGAGATGAGGCCCGATTCCCCTGCACTGCATGCAGAGCAATTCCGTGTTCCACATCAAACGTGAAAGGAGCCTTGATTTCCTTGATGGCACTCCAAAGAAAACCCAAGATCACTGTCTCAAGTCGAGAGGGATCCTGAGGTCACTGGAGCAACACGAAAGTGCTCCGTGGACCCCAAATCAACTCGAGATGAGAGCTTAGACCCTGGCTTTGACTCATGAGGAATACCCACTTTTCACAAGCACCTCAAGAGGAGGCTTCTCTCAGCTACAGGTATGTGAGAGGGACCCTGAGTTTGTGGCCTCAAGTGGAATGGACACCGAGATGCTCTGACTCGAAGTAAGGCCGGATTTCCCTGCAGTGAATTGAATGCAGGCTCGTCTTGCATCTCCCAAGACGAAGGGATGTCTGAATCCCCTGTGGAGACCACAGAGAAAGACCGAGTTGTCCGCCTCAACGCGACCGGAGGCCTCACATCCTTTGAAAACTCGAGAGGTCCGCGGAGATCAATGCTTTCAAAGGAGACGATGCCTGACTCCTCTTGAAAATGGATAGGAGTCCCAGGATCCCTGTGGCACGTGGAAAGGGAGCCTGGGTTTCCCGCCTCACGTGGAGACGAGTCCCAATTGCCATGCCAAGACTCGAGGAGAATCCCGAGGTGTCCCTCACACCTAGGCAGGAGTCCTGACGTTGCTGAACAAACACGTGTCTGGAAGGGCCCTCCCCGTCGTAACTCGTGAATATACCCCAGGTTCCGGCCGCAACTCGAGAAAAACCATGAGACTTCCCCCTCGCCGCGAGATGAGGCCTGATTCCCCTGCACTGCATGCAGAGCAATTCCGTGTTCCACATCAAACGTGAAAGGAGCCTTGATTTCCTTGATGGCACTCCAGAGAAAACCCAAGATCACTGTCTCAAGTCTAGAGGGATCCTGAAGTCACTGGACCAACAGGAAAGGGCTTCGTGGACCCCAAATCAACTCGAGATGAGAGCTTAGTCCCTGGCGTCGACTCAAGAGGAATACCAACTTTTCACAAGCACCTCAAGAGGAGGCTTCTCTCAGCTACAGGTATGTGAGAGGGACCCTGAGTTTGTGGCCTCAAGTGGAATGGACACCGAGATGCTCTGACTCGAAGTAAGGCCGGATATCCCAACAGTGAATTGAATGCAGGCTCGTCTTGCATCTCCCAAGAGGAAGAGATGTCTGAATCCCCTGTGGAGACCACAGAGAAAGACCTAGTCCTCCGCCTCATCGCGACCGGAGGCCTCACATCCTTTGAAAACTCGAGAGGTCTGCGGAGATCAATGCTTCCAAAGGAGACGATGCCAGAATCTTCTTGAAAATGGATAGGAGTCCCAGGATCCCTGTGGCACGTGGAAAGGGACCCTGGGTCTCCCGCCTCACGTGGAGACGCGTCCCAATTGCCATGCCAAGACTCGAGGAGAATCCCGAGGTGTCCCTCGCCCCTAGGTAGGAGTCCTTACGTCGCTGAACAAACACGTGTCTGGGAGGGCCCTCCCAATCGTAACTCGAGAATATACCCCAGGTTCCGGCCGCAACTCGAGAAAAACCATGAGATTTCCCCCTCGCCACGAGTTGAGGCCCGATTCCCCTGCACTGCGTGCAGAGCAATTCCGTGTTCCACATCAAACGTGAAAGGAGCCTTGATATCCTTGATGGCACTCCAGAGAAAACCCAAGATCACTGTCTCAAGTCTAGAGGGATCCTGAAGTCACTGGACCAACAGGAAAGGGCTTCGTGGACCCCAAATCAACTCGAGATGAGAGCTTAGTCCCTGGCTTCGACTCAAGAGGAATACCAACTTTTCACAAGCACCTCAAGAGGAGGCTTCTCTCAGCTACAGGTATGTGAGAGGGACCCTGAGTTTGTGGCCTCAAGTGGAATGGACACCGAGATGCTCTGACTCGAAGTAAGGCCGGATATCCCAACAGTGAATTGAATGCAGGCTCGTCTTGCATCTCCCAAGAGGAAGAGATGTCTGAATCCCCTGTGGAGACCACAGAGAAAGACCTAGTCCTCCGCCTCATCGCGACCGGAGGCCTCACATCCTTTGAAAACTCGAGAGGTCTGCGGAGATCAATGCTTCCAAAGGAGACGATGCCAGAATCTTCTTGAAAATGGATAGGAGTCCCAGGATCCCTGTGGCACGTGGAAAGGGACCCTGGGTCTCCCGCCTCACGTGGAGACGCGTCCCAATTGCCATGCCAAGACTCGAGGAGAATCCCGAGGTGTCCCTCGCCCCTAGGTAGGAGTCCTTACGTCGCTGAACAAACACGTGTCTGGGAGGGCCCTCCCAATCGTAACTCGAGAATATACCCCAGGTTCCGGCCGCAACTCGAGAAAAACCATGAGATTTCCCCCTCGCCACGAGTTGAGGCCCGATTCCCCTGCACTGCGTGCAGAGCAATTCCGTGTTCCACATCAAACGTGAAAGGAGCCTTGATATCCTTGATGGCACTCCAGAGAAAACCCAAGATCACTGTCTCAAGTCTAGAGGGATCCTGAAGTCACTGGACCAACAGGAAAGGGCTTCGTGGACCCCAAATCAACTCGAGATGAGAGCTTAGACCCTGGCTTAGACTCAAGAGGAATACCAACTTTCCACAAGGCCCTCAAGAGGAGGTTTCTCTCAGCTACACGTATATTTGAGGGACCCTGATTTTGTGGCCTCAAGTGGAATGGACACCGAGATGCTCTGACTCGAAGTAAGGCCGGATATCCCTGCAGTGAATTGAATGCAGGCTCGTCTTGCATCTCCCAAGACGAAGGGATGTCTGAATCCCCTTTGGAGACCACAGAGAAAGACCTAATTCTCCGCCTCATAGCGACCGGGGGCCTCACATCCTTTGAAAATTCGAGAGGACCGCGGAGATCAATGCTTCCAAAGGAGACGATGCCTGACTCCTCTTGAAAATGGATAGGAGTCCCAGGATCCCTGTGGCACGTGGAAAGGGACCCTGGGTCTCCCGCCTCACGTGGAGACGCTTCCCCATTGCCATGCCAAGACTCGAGGAGAATCCCGAGGTGTCCCTCGCACCTAGGCAGGAGTCCTGACGTCGCTGAACAAACACGTGTCTGGAAGGGCCCTCCCCGTCGTAACTCGAGAATATACCGCAGGTTCCGGCCGCAACTCGAGAAAAACCATGAGACTTCCCCCTCGCCGCGAGATGAGGCCCGATTCCCCTGCACTGCATGCAGAGCAATTCCGTGTTCCACATCAAACGTGAAAGGAGCCTTGATTTCCTTGATGGCACTCCAAAGAAAACCCAAGATCACTGTCTCAAGTCGAGAGGGATCCTGAGGTCACTGGAGCAACACGAAAGTGCTCCGTGGACCCCAAATCAACTCGAGATGAGAGCTTAGACCCTGGCTTTGACTCAAGAGGAATACCCACTTTTCACAAGCACCTCAAGAGGAGGCTTCTCTCAGCTACAGGTAAGTGAGAGGGACCCTGAGTTTGTGGCCTCAAGTGGAATGGACACCGAGATGCTCTGACTCGAAGTAAGGCCGGATATCCCTGCAGTGAATTGAATGCAGGCTCGTCTTGCATCTCCCAAGACGAAGGGCTGTCTGAATCCCCTGTGGAGACCACAGAGAAAGACCGCGTTGTCCGCCTCAACGCGACCGGAGGCCTCACATCCTTTGAAAACTCGAGAGGTCCGCGGAGATCAATGCTTTCAAAGGAGACGATGCCTGACTCCTCTTGAAAATGGATAGGAGTCCCAGGATCCCTGTGGCACGTGGAAAGGGACCCTGGGTCTCCCGCCTCACGTGGAGACGCGTCCCAATTGCTATGCCAAGACTCGAGGAGAATCCCGAGGTGTCCCTCGCCCCTAGGTAGGAGTCCTGACGTCGCTGAACAAACACGTGTCTGGAAGGGCCCTCCCCATCGTAACTCGAGAATATACCCCAGGTTCCGGCCGCAACTCGAGAAAAACCATGAAATTTCCCCCTCGCCGCGAGTTGAGGCCCGATTCCCCTGGACTGCGTGCAGAGCAATTCCGTGTTCCACATCAAACGTGAAAGGAGCCTTGATTTCCTTGATGGCACTCCAGAGAAAACCCAAGATCACTGTCTCAAGTCTAGAGGGATCCTGAAGTCACTGGACCAACAGGAAAGGGCTTCGTGGACCCCAAATCAACTCGAGATGAGAGCTTAGACCCTGGCTTAGACTCAAGAGGAATACCAACTTTCCACAAGGCCCTCAAGAGGAGGTTTCTCTCAGCTACAGGTATATTTGAGGAACCCTGATTTTGTGGCCTCAAGTGGAATGGACACCGAGATGCTCTGAGTCGAAGTAAGGCCGGATATCCCTGCAGTGAATTGAATGCAGGCTCGTCTTGCATCTCCCAAGACGAAGGGATGTCTGAATCCCCTTTGGAAACCACAGAGAAAGACCTAATTCTCCGCCTCATAGCGACCGGGGGCCTCACATCCTTTGAAAATTCGAGAGGACCGCGGAGATCAATGCTTCCAAAGGAGACGATGCCTGACTCCTCTTGAAAATGGATAGGAGTCCCAGGATCCCTGTGGCACGTGGAAAGGGACCCTGGGTCTCCCGCCTCACGTGGAGACGCTTCCCCATTGCCATGCCAAGACTCGAGGAGAATCCCGAGGTGTCCCTCGCACCTAGGCAGGAGTCCTGACGTCGCTGAACAAACACGGGTCTGGAAGGGCCCTCCGCGTCGTAACTGGAGAATATACACCAGGTCCGGCCGCAACTCGAGAAAAACCATGAGATTTCCCCCTTGCCGCGAGTTGAGGTCCGATTCCCCTGCACTGAATGCAGAGCAATTCCGTGTTCCACATCAAACGTGAAAGGAGCCTTGATTTCTTGATGGCACTCCAGAGAAAACCCAAGATCACTGTCTCAAGTCTAGAGGGATCCTGAGGTCACTGGAGCAACACGAAAGAGCTCCGTGGACCCCAAATCAACTCGAGATGAGAGCTTAGTCCCTGGCTTCGACTCAAGAGGAATACCAACTTTCCACAAGCACCTCAAGAGGAGGCTTCTCTCAGCAACAGGTATGTGAGAGGGACCCTGAGTTTTTGGCCTCAAGTGGAATGGACACCGAGATGCTCTGACTCAAAGTAAGGCCGGATATCCCTGCAGTGAATTGAATGCAGGCTCGTCTTGCATCTCCCAAGACGAAGGGATGTCTGAATCCCCTGTGGAGACCACAGAGAAAGACCTAGTCCTCCGCCTCAACGCGACCGGAGGCCTCACATCCTTTGAAAACTCGAGAGGTCTGGGGAGATCAATGCTTCCAAAGGAGACGATGCCTCACTCCTCTTGAAAATGGATAGGAGTCCCAGGATCCCTGTGGCACGTGGAAAGGGACACTGGGTCTCCCGCCTCACGTGGAGACGCGTCCCAATTGCCATGCCGAGACTCGAGGAGAATCCCGAGGTGTCCCTCGCATCTAGGCAGTAGTCCTGACGTCGCTGAACAAACACGTGTCTGGAAGGGACCTCCCCGTCGTAACTCGAGAATATACCCCAGGTTCCGTCCGCAACTCGAGAAAAACCATGAGACTTCCCCCTCGCCGCGAGATGAGGCCCGATTCCCCTGCACTGCGTCCAGAGCAATTCTGTGTTCCACATCAAACGTGAAAGGAGCCTTGATTTCCTTGATGACACTCCAGAGAAAACCCAAGAACACTGTCTCAAGTCTAGAGGGATAATCAGGTCACTGGAACAACACGAAAGGGCTCCGTGGACCCCAAATCAACTCGAGATGAGAGCTTAGTCCCTGGCTTTGACTCAAGAGGAATACCAACTTTCCACAAGCACCTGAAGAGGAGGCTTCTCTCAGCTATGGGTATGTGAGAGGGACACTGAGTTTGTGGCCTCAAGTGGAATGGACACCGAGATGCTCTGACTCGAAGTAAGGCCGGATATCCCTGCAGTGAATTGAATGCAGGCTCGTCTTGCATCTCCCAAGACGAGGGGATGTCTGAATCCCCTGTGGAGACCACAGAGAAAGACCTAGTCCTCCACCTCATCGTGACCGGAGGCCTCACATCCGTTGAAAACTCGAGAGGTCTGCAGAGATCAATGCTTCCAAAGGTGACGATGCCTGACTCCACTTGAAAATGGATAGGAGTCCCAGGATCACTGTGGCACGTGGAAAGGGACACTAGGTCTCCCGCCTCACGTGGAGACGCGTCCCAATTGCCATGCCAAGACTCGAGGAGAATCCCGAGGTGTCCCTCGTACCTAGGCAGGAGTCCTGACGTCGCTGAACAAACACGTGTCTGGAAGGGCTCTCCCCGTCCTAACTCGAGAATATACCCCAGGTTCCGGCCGCAACTCAAGAAAAACCATGAGACTTCCCCATCGCCGCGAGATGAGGCCCGATTCCCCTGCCCTGCGTGCAGAGCAATTCCGTATTCCACATCAAAAATGAAAGGAGCCTTGATTTCCTTGATGGCACTCCAGAGAAAACCCAAGATCACTGTCTCAAGTCTAGAGGGATCCTGAGGTCACTGGAGCAACACGAAAGGGCTCCGTGGACCCCAAATCAACTCGAGATGAGAGCTTAGTCCCTTGCTTCAAATCGAGAGGAATACCAACTTTCCACAAGCACCTCAAGAGGAGGCTACTCTCAGCTAATGGTATGTGAGAGGGACCCTGAGATTGTCGCCTCAAGTGGAATGGACACCGAGATGCTCTGACTCGAAGTAAGGCCGGATATCCCTGCAGTGAATTGAATGCAGGCTCGTCTTGCATCTCCCAAGACGAAAGGATGTCTGAATCTCCTGTGCAGAACACAGAGAAAGACCTAGTCCTCCGCCTCTATGCGACCGGAGGCCTCACATCCTTGGAAAACTCGAGAGGTCCACGGAGATCAATGCTTCCAAAGGAGACGATGCCTGACTCCTCTTGAAAATGGATAGGAGTCCCAGGATCCCTGTGGCACGTGGAAAGGGACCCTGGGTCTCCCGCCTCACGTGGAGACGCGTCCCAATTGCCATGCCAAGACTCGAGGAGAATCCCGAGGTGTCCCTCGCACCTAGGCAGGAGTCCTGACGTCGCTGAACAAACACGTGTCTGGGAGGGCCCTCCCCGTCGTAACTCGAGAATATACCCCAGGTTCCGGCCGCAACTCGAGAAAAACCATGAGATTTCCCCCTTGCCGCGAGATGAGGCCCGATTCCCCTGCAGTGAATGCAGAGCAATTCCGTGTTCCACATCAAACGTGAAAGGAGCCTTGATTTCCTTGATGGCACTCCAGAGAATTCCCAAGATCACTGTCTAGAGTCTAGAGGGATCCTGAGGTCACTGGAGCAACACGAAAGGGCTCCGTGGACCCCAAATCAACTCGAGATGAGAGCTTAGTCCCTGGCTTCGACTCAAGAGGAATACCAACTTTTCACAAGCACCTCAAGAGGAGGCTTCTCTCAGCTACAGGTATGTGAGAGGGACCCTGAGTTTGTGGCCTCAAGTGGAATGGACACCGAGATGCTCTGACTCGAAGTAAGGCCGGATATCCCAACAGTGAATTGAATGCAGACTCGTCTTGCATCTCCCAAGAGGAAGAGATGTCTGAATCCCCTGTGGAGACCACAGAGAAAGACCTAGTCCTCCGCATCATCGCGACCGGAGGCCTCACATCCTTTGAAAACTCGAGAGGTCTGCGGAGATCAATGCTTCCAAAAGAGACGATGCCAGAATCTTCTTGAAAATGGATAGGAGTCCCAGGATCCCTGTGGCACGTGGAAAGGGACCCTGGGTCTCCCGCCTCACGTGGAGACGCGTCCCAATTGCTATGCCAAGACTCGAGGAGAATCCCGAGGTGTCCCTCGCCCCTAGGTAGGAGTCCTGACGTCGCTGACCAAACACGTGTCTGGAAGGGCCCTCCCCATCGTAACTCGAGAATATACCCCAGGTTCCGGCCGCAACTCGAGAAAAACCATGAGATTTCCCCCTCGCCGCGAGTTGAGGCCCGATTCCCCTGGACTGCGTGCAGAGCAATTCCGTGTTCCACATCAAACGTGAAAGGAGCCTTGATTTCCTTGATGGCACTCCAGAGAAAACCCAAGATCACTGTCTCAAGTCTAGAGGGATCCTGAAGTCACTGGACCAACAGGAAAGGGCTTCGTGGACCCCAAATCAACTCGAGATGAGAGCTTAGACCCTGGCTTAGACTCAAGAGGAATACCAACTTTCCACAAGGCCCTCAAGAGGAGGTTTCTCTCAGCTACAGGTATATTTGAGGGACCCTGATTTTGTGGCCTCAAGTGGAATGGACACCGAGATGCTCTGAGTCGAAGTAAGGCCGGATATCCCTGCAGTGAATTGAATGCAGGCTCGTCTTGCATCTCCCAAGACGAAGGGATGTCTGAATCCCCTTTGGAGACCACAGAGAAAGACCTAATTCTCCGCCTCATAGCGACCGGGGGTCTCACATCCTTTGAAAATTCGAGAGGACCGCGGAGATCAATGCTTCCAAAGGAGACGATGCCTGACTCCTCTTGAAAATGGATAGGAGTCCCAGGATCCCTGTGGCACGTGGAAAGGGACCCTGGGTCTCCCGCCTCACGTGGAGACGCGTCCCCATTGCCATGCCAAGACTCGAGGAGAATCCCGAGGTGTCCCTCGCACCTAGGCAGGAGTCCTGACGTCGCTGAACAAACACGTGTCTGGAAGGGCCCTCCCCGTCGTAACTCGAGAATATACCCCAGGTTCCGGCCGCAACTCGAGAAAAACCATGAGACTTCCCCCTCGCCGCGAGATGAGGCCCGATTCCCCTGGGCTGCGTGCAGAGGAATTCCGTGTTCCACTTCAAACGTGAAAGGAGCCTTGATTTCCTTGATGGCACTCCAGAGAAAACCCAAGATCACTGTCTCAAGTCTAGAGGGATCCTGAGGTCACCGGAGCAACACAAAAGGGCTCCGTGGACCCCAAATCAACTCGAGATGAGAGATTAGTCCCTGGGTTCGACTCAAGAGGAATACGAACTTTCCACAAGCCCCTCAAGAGGAGGCTTCTCTCAGCTACAGGTATGTGAGAGGGACCCTGAGTTTGTGGCCTCAAGTGGAATGGACACCAAGATGCTCTGACTCGAATTAAGGCCGGATATCCCTGCAGTGAATTGAATGCCGGCTCGTCTTGCATCTCCCAAGACGAAGGGATGTCTGAATCCCCTGTGGAGACCACAGAGAAAGACCTAGTCCTCCGCCTCAACCCGACCGGAGGCCTCACATCCTTTGAAAACTCGAGAGGTCTGCAGAGATCAATGCTTCCAAAGGAGACGATGCCTGACTCCTCTTGAAAATGGATAGGAGTCCCAGGATCCCTGTGGCACGTGGAAAGGGACCCTGGGTCTCCCGCCTCACGTGGAGACGCGTCCCAATTGCCATGCCAAGACTCCAGGAGAATCCCGAGGTATCCCTCGCACCTAGGCAGCAGTCCGGATGTCGCTGAACAAACACGTGTCTGGAAGGGCCCTCCCCATCGTTACTCGAGAATATACCACAGGTTTCGGCCGCAATTCGAGAAAAACCATGAGATTTCCCCCTCGCCGCGAGTTGAGGCCCGATTCCCCTGCACTGCGTGCAGAGCAATTCCGTGTTCCACATCAAACGTGAAAGGAGCCTTGATTTCCTTGATGGCACTCCAGAGAAAACCCAAGATCACTGTCTCAAGTCTAGAGGGATCCTGAGCTCACTGGAGCAACATGAAAGGGCTCCGTATAACCCAAATCAACTCGAGATGAGAGCTTAGTCCCTGGCTTCGACTCAAGAGGAATACCAACTTTCCACAAGCACCTCAAGAGGAGGCTTCTCACAGCTACAGGTATGTGAGAGGGACTCTGAGTTTGTGGCCTCAAGTGCAATGGACACCGAGATGCTCTGACTCGAAGTAAGGCCGGATATCCCTGCAGTGAATTGAATGCAAGCTCGTCTTGCATCTCCCAAGACGAAGGGATGTCTGAATCCCCTGTGGAGACCACAGAGAAAGACCTAGTCCTCCGCCTCATCGTGACCGGAGGCCTCACATCCTTTGAAAACTCGAGAGGTCTGCAGAGATAAATGCTTCCAACGGAGACGATGCCTGACTCCTCTTGAAAATGGATAGGAGTCCCAGGATCACTGTGGCACGTGGAAAGGGACACTGGGTCTCCCGCCTCACGTGGAGACGCGTCCCAATTGCCATGCCAAGACTCCAGGAGAATCCCGAGGTGTTCCTCGCACCTAGGCAGGAGTCCTGATGTCGCTGAACAAACACGTGTCTGGAAGGGCCCTCCCCGTCGTAACTCGAGAATATACCCCAGGTTCCGGCCGCAACTCGAGAAAAACCATGAGACTTCCCCATCGCCGCGAGATGAGGCCCGATTCCCCTGCCCTGCGTGCAGAGCAATTCCGTATTCCCCATCAAAAATGAAAGGAGCCTTGATTTCCTTGATGGCACTCCAGAGAAAACCCAAGATCACTGTCTCAAGTCTAGAGGGATCCTGAGGTCACTGGAGCAACACGAAAGGGCTCCGTGGACCCCAAATCAACTCGAGATGAGAGCTTAGTCCCTGGCTTAGAATCAAGAGGAATACCAACTTTCCACAAGCACCTCAAGAGGAGGCTTCTCTCAGCTACAGGTATGTCAGAGGGACCCTGAGTTTGTGGCCTCAAGTGGAATGGACACCGAGATGCTCTGACTCGAAGTAAGGCCGGATATCCCTGCAGTGTATTGAATGCAGGCTCGTCTTGCATCTCCCAAGACGAAGGGTTGTCTGAATCCCCTGTGGAGACCACAGAGAAAGACCTAGTCCTCCGCCTCAACGCGACCGGAGGCCTCACATCCTTTGAAAACTCGAGAGGTCCGCGGAGATCAATACTTCCAAAGGAGACGATGCCTGACTCCTCTTGAAAATGGATAGGAGTCCCAGGATCCCTGTGGCACGTGGAAAGGGACCCTGGGTCTCCGGCCTCTCGTGGAAACGCGTCCCAATTGCCATGCCAAGACTCGAGGAGAATCCCGAGGTGTCCCTCGCACCTAGGCAGGAGTCCTGACATCGCTGAACAAACACGTGTCTGGAAGGGCCCTCCCCGTCGTAACTCGAGAATATACCCCAGGTTCCGGCCGCATTCGAGAAAAACCATGAGATTTCCCCCTCGCCGCGAGTTGAGGCCCGATTCCCCTGCACTGCGTGCAGAGCAATTCCGTGTTCCACATCAAACGTGAAAGGAGCCTTGATTTCCTTGATGGCACTCCAGAGAAAACCCAAGATCACTGTCTCAAGTCTAGAGGGATCCTGAGCTCACTGGAGCAACATGAAAGGGCTCCGTATAACCCAAATCAACTCGAGATGAGAGCTTAGTCCCTGGCTTCGACTCAAGAGGAATACCAACTTTCCACAAGCACCTCAAGAGGAGGCTTCTCACAGCTACAGGTATGTGAGAGGGACTCTGAGTTTGTGGCCTCAAGTGCAATGGACACCGAGATGCTCTGACTCGAAGTAAGGCCGGATATCCCTGCAGTGAATTGAATGCAGGCTCGTCTTGCATCTCCCAAGACGAAGGGATGTCTGAATCCCCTGTGGAGACCACAGAGAAAGACCTAGTCCTCCGCCTCATCGTGACCGGAGGCCTCACATCCTTTGAAAACTCGAGAGGTCTGCAAAGATCAATGCTTCCAAAGGAGACGATGCCTGACTCCTCTTGAAAATGGATAGGAGTCCCAGGATCACTGTGGCACGTGGAAAGGGACACTGGGTCTCCCGCCTCACGTGGAGACGCGTCCCAATTGCCATGCCAAGACTCGAGGAGAATCCCGAGGTGTTCCTCGCACCTAGGCAGGAGTCCTGATGTCGCTGAACAAACACGTGTCTGGAAGGGCCCTCCCCGTCGTAACTCGAGAATATACCCCAGGTTCCGGCCGCAACTCGAGAAAAACCATGAGACTTCCCCATCGCCGCGAGATGAGGCCCGATTCCCCTGCCCTGCGTGCAGAGCAATTCCGTATTCCCCATCAAAAATGAAAGGAGCCTTGATTTCCTTGATGGCACTCCAGAGAAAACCCAAGATCACTGTCTCAAGTCTAGAGGGATCCTGAGGTCACTGGAGCAACACGAAAGGGCTCCGTGGACCCCAAATCAACTCGAGATGAGAGCTTAGTCCCTGGCTTAGAATCAAGAGGAATACCAACTTTCCACAAGCACCACAAGAGGAGGCTTCTCTCAGCTACAGGTATGTCAGAGGGACCCTGAGTTTGTGGCCTCAAGTGGAATGGACACCGAGATGCTCTGACTCGAAGTAAGGCCGGATATCCCTGCAGTGAATTGAATGCAGGCTCGTCTTGCATCTCCCAAGACGAAGGGTTGTCTGAATCCCCTGTGGAGACCACAGAGAAAGACCTAATTCTCCGCCTCATAGCGACCGGGGGCCTCACATCCTTTGAAAACTGGAGAGGTCTGCAGAGATCAATGCTTCCAAAGGAGACGATGCCTGACTCCTCTTGAAAATGGATAGGAGTTCCAGGATCACTGTGGCACGTGGA
This sequence comes from Dama dama, assembly GCF_033118175.1. NCBI lineage: Eukaryota > Metazoa > Chordata > Mammalia > Artiodactyla > Cervidae > Dama > Dama dama. Next base: position 2,594,699 of record NC_083697.1, on the reverse strand, counting down.
AAGGGAGCCTGGGTCTCCGGCCTCTCGTGGAGACGCATCCCAATTGCCATGCCAAGACTCGAGGAGAATCCCGAGGTGTCCCTCGCACCTAGGTAGGAGTCCTGACATCGCTGAACAAACACGTGTCTGGAAGGGCCCTCCCCGTCGTAACTCGAGAATATACCCCAGGTTCCGGCCGCAATTCGAGAAAAACCATGAGATTTCTTCCTCGCCGCGAGTTGAGGCCCGATTCCCCTGCACTGCGTGCAGAGCAATTCCGTGTTCCACATCAAACGTGAAAGGAGCCTTGATTTCCTTGATGGCACTCCAGAGAAAACCCAAGATCACTGTCTCAAGTCTAGAGGGATCCTGAGGTCACTGGAGCAACATGAAAGGGCTCCGTATAACCCAAATCAACTCATGATGAGAGCTTAGTCCCTGGCTTCGACTCAAGAGTAACACCAACTTTCCACAAGCACCTCAAGAGGAGTCTTCTCTCAGCTACAGGTATGTGAGAGGGACCCTGAGTTTGTGGCCTCAAGTGCAATGGACTCCGAGATGCTCTGACTCGAAGTAAGGCCGGATATCCCTGCAGTGAATTGAATGCAGGCTCGTCTTGCATCTCCCAAGACGAAGGGATGTCTGAATCCCCTGTGGAGTCCACAGAGAAAGAACTAGTCCTCCGCCTCATCGCGACCGGAGGCCTCACATCCTTTGAAAACTGGAGACGTCTGCAGAGATCAATGCTTCCAAAGGAGACGATGCCTGACTCCTCTTGAAAATGGATAGGAGTCCCAGGATCACTGTGGCACGTGGAAAGGGACACTGGGTCTCCCGCCTCACGTGGAGACGCGTCCCAATTGCCATGCCAAGACTCGAGGAGAATCCCGAGGTGTCCCTCGCACCTAGGCAGGAGTCCTGACGTCGCTGAACAAACACGTGTCTGGAAGGGCCCTCCCCGTCGTAACTCGAGAATATACCCCAGGTTCCGGCCGCAACTCGAGAAAAACCATGAGACTTCCCCCTCACCGCGAGATGAGGCCCGATTCCCATGCAATGTGTGCAGAGCAATTCCGTGTTCCACATGAAACATGATAGGAGCCTTGATTTCCTTAATGGCACTCCAGAGAAAACGCAAGATCACTGTCTCAAGTCTAGAGGGATCCTGAGGTCACTGGAGCAACACGAAAGGGCTCCGTGGACCCCAAATCAACTCGAGATGAGAGCTTAGTCCCTGGCTTCGACTCAAGAGGAATACCAACTTTCCACAAGCACCTCAAGAGGAGGCTTCTCTCAGCTACAGGTATGTCAGAGGGACCCTGAGTTTGTGGCCTCAAGTGGAATGGACACCGAGATGCTCTGACTCGAAGTAAGGCCGGATATCCCTGCAGTGAATTGAATGCAGGCTCGTCTTGCATCTCCCAAGACGAAGGGTTGTCTGAATCCCCTGTGGAGACCACAGAGAAAGACCTAATTCTCCGCCTCATAGCGACCGGGGGCCTCACATCCTTTGAAAACTGGAGAGGTCTGCAGAGATCAATGCTTCCAAAGGAGACGATGCCTGACTCCTCTTGAAAATGGATAGGAGTTCCAGGATCACTGTGGCACGTGGAAAGGGAGCCTGGGTCTCCGGCCTCTCGTGGAGACGCATCCCAATTGCCATGCCAAGACTCGAGGAGAATCCCGAGGTGTCCCTCGCACCTAGGTAGGAGTCCTGACATCGCTGAACAAACACGTGTCTGGAAGGGCCCTCCCCGTCGTAACTCGAGAATATACCCCAGGTTCCGGCCGCAATTCGAGAAAAACCATGAGATTTCTTCCTCGCCGCGAGTTGAGGCCCGATTCCCCTGCACTGCGTGCAGAGCAATTCCGTGTTCCACATCAAACGTGAAAGGAGCCTTGATTTCCTTGATGGCACTCCAGAGAAAACCCAAGATCACTGTCTCAAGTCTAGAGGGATCCTGAGGTCACTGGAGCAACATGAAAGGGCTCCGTATAACCCAAATCAACTCATGATGAGAGCTTAGTCCCTGGCTTCGACTCAAGAGTAACACCAACTTTCCACAAGCACCTCAAGAGGAGTCTTCTCTCAGCTACAGGTATGTGAGAGGGACCCTGAGTTTGTGGCCTCAAGTGCAATGGACTCCGAGATGCTCTGACTCGAAGTAAGGCCGGATATCCCTGCAGTGAATTGAATGCAGGCTCGTCTTGCATCTCCCAAGACGAAGGGATGTCTGAATCCCCTGTGGAGTCCACAGAGAAAGAACTAGTCCTCCGCCTCATCGCGACCGGAGGCCTCACATCCTTTGAAAACTGGAGACGTCTGCAGAGATCAATGCTTCCAAAGGAGACGATGCCTGACTCCTCTTGAAAATGGATAGGAGTCCCAGGATCACTGTGGCACGTGGAAAGGGACACTGGGTCTCCCGCCTCACGTGGAGACGCGTCCCAATTGCCATGCCAAGACTCGAGGAGAATCCCGAGGTGTCCCTCGCACCTAGGCAGGAGTCCTGACGTCGCTGAACAAACACGTGTCTGGAAGGGCCCTCCCCGTCGTAACTCGAGAATATACCCCAGGTTCCGGCCGCAACTCGAGAAAAACCATGAGACTTCCCCCTCACCGCGAGATGAGGCCCGATTCCCATGCAATGTGTGCAGAGCAATTCCGTGTTCCACATGAAACATGATAGGAGCCTTGATTTCCTTAATGGCACTCCAGAGAAAACGCAAGATCACTGTCTCAAGTCTAGAGGGATCCTGAGGTCACTGGAGCAACACGAAAGGGCTCCGTGGACCCCAAATCAACTCGAGATGAGAGCTTAGTCCCTGGCTTCGACTCAAGAGGAATACCAACTTTCCACAAGCACCTCAAGAGGAGGCTTCTCTCAGCTACAGGTATGTCAGAGGGACCCTGAGTTTGTGGCCTCAAGTGGAATGGACACCAAGATGCTCTGACTCGAAGTAAGGCCGGATATCCCTGCAGTGAATTGAATGCAGGCTCGTCTTGCATCTCCCAAGACGAAGGGTTGTCTGAATCCCCTGTGGAGCGCACAGAGAAAGATCTACTGCTCCGCCTCAACGCGACCGGAGGCCTCACATCCTTTGAAAACTCGAGAGGTCTGCGGAGATCAATACTTCCGAAGGAGACGATGCCTGACTTCTCTTGAAAATGGATAGGAGTCCCAGGATCCCTGTGGCACGTGGAAAGGGACCCTGGGTCTCCCGCCTCATGTGGAGACGCGTCCCAATTGCCATGCCAAGACTCGAGGAGAATCCCGAGGTGTCCCTCCCACCTAGGCAGGAGTCCTGACGTCGCTGAACAAACACGTGTCTGGAAGGGCCCTCCCCGTCGTAACTCGAGAATATACCCCAGGTTCCGGCCGCAACTCGAGAAAAACCATGATATTTCCCCCTCGCCGCGAGTTGAGGCCCGATTCCCCTGCACTGATGCAGAGCAATTCCGTGTTCCACTTCAAACGTGAAAGGGGCCTTGATTTATTGATGGCACTCCAGAGACAACCCAAGATCACTGTCTCAAGTCTAGAGCGATCCTGAGGTCACTGGAGCAACAGGAAAAGGCTCCGTGGACCCCAAATCAACGCGAGATGAGAGCTTAGTCCCTGGCTTCGACTCAAGAGGAATACCAACTTTCCACAAGGACCTCAAGAGGAGGCTTCTCTCAGCTACAGGTAAGTGAGAGGGACCCTGAGTTTGTGGCCTCAAGTGCAATGGACACTGCGATGCTCTGACTCGAAATAAGGCCGGATATCCCTGCAGTGAATTGAAAGCAGGCTCATCTTGCATCTCCCAAGACGAAGGGATGTCTGAATCCCCTGTGCAGAACACAGAGAAAGACCTAGTCCTCCGCCTCAACGCGACCGGAGGCCTCACATCCTTTGAAAACTCGAGAGGTCTGCAGAGATCAATGCTTCCAAAGGAGACGATGCCTGACTCCTCTTGAAAATGGATAGGAGTCCCAGGATCACTGTGGCACGTGGAAAGGGAACCTGGGTCTCCCCCCTCACGTGGAGACGCGTCCCAATTGCCATGCCAAGACTCGAGGAGAATCCCGAGGTGTCCCTCGCACCTAGGCAGGGTCCTGACGTCGCTGAACAAACACGTGTCTGAAAGGGACCTCCCCGTCGTAACTCGAGAATATACCCAAGGTTCCGGCCGCAACTCGAGAAAAACCATGAGATTTCCACCTCGCCGCGAGTTGAGGCCCGATTCCCCTGCACTGCGTGCAGAGCAATTCCGTGTTCCACATCAAACGTGAAAGGAGCCTTGATTTCCTTGATGGCACTCCAGAGAAAACCCAAGATCACTGTCTCAAGTCTAGAGGGATCCTGAAGTCACTGGACCAACAGGAAAGGGCTTCGTGGACCCCAAATCAACTCGAGATGAGAGCTTAGACCCTGGCTTAGACTGAAGAGGAATACCAACTTTCCACAAGGCCCTCAAGAGGAGGTTTCTCTCAGCTACACGTATATTTGAGGGACCCTGATTTTGTGGCCTCAAGTGGAATGGACACCGAGATGCTCTGACTCGAAGTAAGGCCGGATATCCCTGCAGTGAATTGAATGCAGGCTCGTCTTGCATCTCCCAAGACGAAGGGATGTCTGAATCCCCTTTGGAGACCACAGAGAAAGACCTAGTTCTCCGCCTCATAGCGACCGGGGGCCTCACATCCTTTGAAAATTCGAGAGGACCGCGGAGATCAATGCTTCCAAAGGAGACGATGCCTGACTCCTCTTGAAAATGGATAGGAGTCCCAGGATCCCTGTGGCACGTGGAAAGGGACCCTGGGTCTCCCGCCTCACGTGGAGACGCTTCCCCATTGCCATGCCAAGACTCGAGGAGAATCCCGAGGTGTCCCTCGCACCTAGGCAGGAGTCCTGACGTCACTGAACAAACACGTGTCTGGAAGGGCCCTCCCCGTCGTAACTCGAGAATATACCGCAGGTTCCGGCCGCAACTCGAGAAAAACCATGAGACTTCCCCCTCGCCGCGAGATGAGGCCCGATTCCCCTGCACTGCATGCAGAGCAATTCCGTGTTCCACATCAAACGTGAAAGGAGCCTTGATTTCCTTGATGGCACTCCAAAGAAAACCCAAGATCACTGTCTCAAGTCGAGAGGGATCCTGAGGTCACTGGAGCAACACGAAAGTGCTCCGTGGACCCCAAATCAACTCGAGATGAGAGCTTAGACCCTGGCTTTGACTCAAGAGGAATACCCACTTTTCACAAGTACCTCAAGAGGAGGCTTCTCTCAGCTACAGGTATGTGAGAGGGACCCTGAGTTTGTGGCCTCAAGTGGAATGGACACCGAGATGATCTGACTCGAAGTAAGGCCGGATATCCCTGCAGTGAATTGAATGCAGGCTCGTCTTGCATCTCCCAAGACGAAGGGTTGTCTGAATCCCCTGTGGAGACCACAGAGAAAGACCTAGTTCTCCGCCTCATAGCGACCGGGGGCCTCACATCCTTTGAAATTTCGAGAGGTCCGCGGAGATCAATGCTTCCAAAGGAGACGATGCCTGACTCCTCTTGAAAATGGATAGGAGTCCCCGGATCCCTGTGGCACGTGGAAAGGGACACTGGGTCTCCCGCCTCACGTCAAGACGCGTCCAAATTGCCATGCCAAGACTCGTGGAGAATCCCGAGGTGTCCCTCGCACCTAGGCAGGAGTCCTGACGTCGCTGAACAAACACGTGTCTGGGAGGGCCCTCCCCGTCGTAACTCGAGAATATACCCCAGGTTCCGGCCGCAACTCGAGAAAAACCATGAGATTTCCCCCTTGCCGCGAGTTGAGGCCCGATTCCCCTGCACTGAATGCAGAGCAATTCCGTGTTCCACATCAAACGTGAAAGGAGCCTTGATTTCCTTGATGGCACTCCAGAGAATTCCCAAGATCACTGTCTCAAGTCTAGAGGGATCCTGAGGTCACTGGAGCAACACGAAAGGGCTCCGTGGACCCCAAATCAACTCGAGATGAGAGCTTAGTCCCTGGCTTCGACTCAAGAGGAATACCAACTTTTCACAAGCACCTCAAGAGGAGGCTTCTCTCAGCTACAGGTATGTGAGAGGGACCCTGAGTTTGTGGCCTCAAGTGGAATGGACACCGAGATGCTCTGACTCGAAGTAAGGCCGGATATCCCAACAGTGAATTGAATGCAGACTCGTCTTGCATCTCCCAAGAGGAAGAGATGTCTGAATCCCCTGTGGAGACCACAGAGAAAGACCTAGTCCTCCGCCTCATCGCGACCGGAGGCCTCACATCCTTTGAAAACTCGAGAGGTCTGCGGAGATCAATGCTTCCAAAAGAGACGATGCCAGAATCTTCTTGAAAATGGATAGGAGTCCCAGGATCCCTGTGGCACGTGGAAAGGGACCCTGGGTCTCCCGCCTCACGTGGAGACGCGTCCCAATTGCTATGCCAAGACTCGAGGAGAATCCCGAGGTGTCCCTCGCCCCTAGGTAGGAGTCCTGACGTCGCTGAACAAACACGTGTCTGGAAGGGCCCTCCCCATCGTAACTCGAGAATATACCCCAGGTTCCGGCCGCAACTCGAGAAAAACCATGAAATTTCCCCCTCGCCGCGAGTTGAGGCCCGATTCCCCTGGACTGCATGCAGAGCAATTCCGTGTTCCACATCAAACGTGAAAGGAGCCTTGATTTCCTTGATGGCACTCCAGAGAAAACCCAAGATCACTGTCTCAAGTCTAGAGGGATCCTGAAGTCACTGGACCAACAGGAAAGGGCTTCGTGGACCCCAAATCAACTCGAGATGAGAGCTTAGACCCTGGCTTAGACTCAAGAGGAATACCAACTTTCCACAAGGCCCTCAAGAGGAGGTTTCTCTCAGCTACAGGTATATTTGAGGGACCCTGATTTTGTGGCCTCAAGTGGAATGGACACCGAGATGCTCTGACTCGAAGTAAGGCCGGATATCCCTGCAATGGATTGAATGCAGGCTCGTCTTGCATCTCCCAAGACGAAGGGATGTCTGAATCCCCTGTGAAGACCACAGAGAAAGACCGAGTTCTCCGCCTCAACGCGACCGGAGGCCTCACATCTTTTGAAAACTCGAGCAGTCCGCGGAGATCAATGCTTCCAAAGGAGACGATGCCTGACTCCTCATGAAAATGGATAGGAGTCCCAGGATCCCTGTGGCACATGGAAAGGGACCCTGGGTCTCCCGACTCACGTGGAGACGCGTCCCAATTGCCATGCCAAGACTCGAGGAGAATCCCGAGGTGTCCCTCGCACCTAGGCAGGAGTCCAGACGTCGCTGAACAAACACGTGTCTGGAAGGGCCCTCCCCATCGTAACTCGAGAATATACCCCAGGTTCGGGCCGCAACTCGAGAAAAGCAATGAGATTTCCCCCTCGCCGCGAGTTCAGGCCCGATTCCCTGCACTGCATGCAGAGCAATTCCGTGTTCCACATCAAACGTGAAAGGAGCCTTGATTTCCTTGATGGCACTCCAGAGAAAACCCAAGATCACTGTCTCAAGTCTAGAGGGATCCTGAGGTCACTGGAGCAACACGAAAGGGCTCCGTGGACTTCAAATCAACACGAGATGAGAGCTTAGTCCCTGGCTTCGACTCAAGAGGAATACCAACTTTCCACAAGCACCTCAAGAGGAGGCTTCTCTCAGCTACAGGTATGTGAGAGGGACCCTGAGTTTGTGACCTCAAGTGGAATGGACACCGAGATGCTCTGACTCGAAGTAAGGCCGGATATCCCTGCAGTGAAGTGAATGCAGGCTCGTCTTGCATCTCCCAAGACGAAGGGATGTCTGAATCCCCTGTGGAGACCACAGAGAAAGACCTAATTCTCCGCCTCATCGCGAGCGGAGGCCTCACATCCTTTGAAAACTCGAGAGGTCCGCGGAGATCAATGGTTCCAAAGGAGACGATGCCTGACTCCTCTTGAAAATGGATAGGAGTCCCAGGATCCCTGTGGCACGTGGAAAGGGACCCTGGGTCTCCGGCCTCACGTGGATACGCGTCCCAATTGCCATGCCAAGACTCGAGGAGAATCCCGAGGTGTCTCTCGCACCTAGGCAGGAGTCCTCACGTCGCTGAACAAACACGTGTCTGGAAGGCCCTCCCCTTCGTAACTCGAGAATATACCCCAGGTTCCGGCCGCAACTCGAGAAAAACCATGAGACTTCCCCCTCGCCGCGAGATGAGGCCCGATTCCCCTGCCCTGCGTGCAGAGCAATTCCGCTTTCCACATCAAACGTGAATGGAGCCTTGATTTCCTTGATGGCACTACAGAGAAAACCCAAGATCACTGTCTCAAGTCTAGAGGGATCCTGACGTCACTGTAGCAACACGAAAGGGCTCTGTGGACCCCATTCAACTCGAGATTAGAGCTTAGTTCCTGGCTTCGACTCAAGAGGAATACCAACTTTCCACAAGCACCTCAAGAGGAGGCTTCTCTCAGCTACAGGTATGTGAGAGGGACCCTGAGTTTGTGGGCTCAAGTGGAATGGACTCCGAGATGCTCTGACTCGAAGTAAGGCCGGATATCCCTGCAGTGAATTGAATGCAGGCTCGTCTTGCATCTCCCAAGAGGAAGGGATATCTGAATCCCCTGTGGAGACCACAGAGAAAGACCTAGATCTCCGCCTCATCGCGACCGGAGGCCTCACATCCTTTGAAAACTCGAGAGGTCCGCGGAGATCAATGCTTCTAAAGGAGACGATGCCTGAGTACTCTTGAAAATGGATAGGAGTCCCAGGATCCCTGTGGCACGTCGAAAGGGACCCTGTGTCTCCCGCCTCACATGAAGACGCGTCCCAATTGCCATGCCAAGTCTCGAGGAGAATCCCGAGGTGTCCCTCGCACCTAGGCAGGAGTCCTGACGTCGCTGAACAAACACGTGTCTGGAAGGGCCCTCCCCGTCGTAACTCGAGAATATACCCCAGGTTCCAGCCGCAACTCGAGAAAACCATGAGAGATCCCCCTCGCCGCGAGATGAGGCCCGATTCCCCTGCACTGCGCGCAGAGCAATTCCGTGTTCCACATCAAACGTGAAAGGAGCCTTGATTTCCTTGATAGCACTCCAGAGAATACCCAAGATCACTGTCTCAAGTCTAGACGGATCCTGAGGTCACTGGAGCAACACGAAAGGGCTCCGTGGACCCCAAATCAACTCGAGATGAGAGCTTCGTCCCTGGCTTCTACTCTAGAGGAATACCAACTTTCCACAAGCACCTCAAGAGGAGGCTTCTCTGAGATACAGGTATGTGAGAGAAACCCTGAGTTTGTGGCCTCAAGTGCAATGGACACTGTGATGCTCTGACTCGAAGTAAGGCCAGATATCCCTGCTGTCAATTGAATGCAGGCTCGTCTTGCATCTCCCAAGACGAAGGGATGTCTGAATCCCCTGTGGAGACCATAGAGAAAGACATTGTTCTCCGCCTCATCGCGACGTGAGTCCTCACAACCTTTGAGAACTCGAGAGGTCCGCGGAGATCAATGCTTCCAAAGGAGACGATGCCTGACTCCTCTTGAAAATGGATAGGAGTCCCAGGATCCCTGTGGCACGTGGAAAGGGACCCTGGGTCTTGCGCCTCACTGGAGACGCGTCCCACTTGCCAGGCCAAGGCTCAAGGAGAATCCCGAGGTGTCCCTCGCACCTAGGCAGGAGTCCTGACGTCGCTGAACAAACACGTGTCTGGAAGGGCCCTCCCCATCGTAACTCGAGAATATACCCCAGGTTCTGACTGCAACTCGAGAAAAACCATGAGCCTTCCCAGTCGCCCCAAGATGAGGCCCGATTCCCCTGCACTGCGTGCAGAGCAATTCCGTGTTCCACATCAAACGTGAAAGGAGCCTTGATTTACTTGATGGCACTCCAGAGAAACCCCAAGATCACTGTCTCAAGTCGAGAGGGATCCTGAGGTCACTGTAGCAACACGAAAGGGGTCCGTGGACTCCAAATCAACTCGAGATGAGAGCTTCGTCCCTGGCTTCGACTCAAGAGGAATACCAACTTTCCACGAGCACCTCAAGAGGAGGCTTCTCTCAGCTAAAGGTATGTGAGAGGGAACCTGTGTTTGTGGCCTCAAGTAGAATGGACACCGAGATGCTCTGACTCGAAGTAAGGCCGGACATCCCTGCAGTGAATTGAATGCAGGCTCGTCTTGCATCTCGCAAGACGAAGGGATGTCTGAATCCACTGTGGAGACCACAGAGAAAGACCTAGTTCTCCGCCTCATCACGACCGGAGGCGTCACATCCTTTGAAAACTCGAGAGGTCCGCGGAGATCAATGCTTGTAAAGGAGACGATGCCTGACTCCTCTTGAAAATGGATAGGAGTCCAAGAATCCCTGTGGCACGTGGAACGGGACCCTGGGTCTCCTGCCTCACGTGGAGACTTGTCCTAATTGCCATGCCAAGACTCGAGGAGAATGCCGAGGTGTCCCTCGCACCTAGGCAGGAATCCTGACGTCGCAGAACAAACACGTGTCTGGAAAGGCTCTCCCCGTCGTAACTCGAGAATATATCCCAGGTTCCGGCCGCAACTCGAGAAACATCATGAGACTTCCCCCTCGCCTTGAGATGAGGCCCGATTCCTCTGCACTGCGTGCAGACCAATTCTGTGTTCCACATCAAACGTGAAAAGATTCTTGATTTCCTTGATCGCACTCCAAAGAAAAGCCAAGATCACTGTCTCAAGTCTAGAGGGATCCTGAGGTCACTGTAGCAACAAGAAAGAGCTCCGTGGACGACAAATCAACTCGAGAGGAGAGCTTCGTCCCTGGCTTCGACTCAAGAGGAATACCAACTTTCCACAAGCACCTCAAGAGGAGGCCTCTCTCAGTTACAGGTATGTGAGAGGGACCTTGAGTTTGTGGCCTCAAGTGGAATGGACACCGAGATGCTCTGACTCGAATTAAGGGCAGATATCCATGCAGAGAATTGAATGCAGGCTCGTCTTGCATCTCCCAAGACGAAGGGATGTCTGAATCCCCTGTGGAGACCACAGACAAAGACTTAGTTCTCCGCCTCATCGCGACCGGAGGCCTCACATCCTTTGAAAACTCGAGAGGTCCACGGAGATCAATGCTTCCAAAGGAGACGATGCCTGAATTCTCTTCAAAATGGATAGGAGTCCCAGGATCCCTGTGGCACGTGGAAAGGGACACTGGGTCTCCCGCCTCAGGTGGAGACGCGTCCCAATTGCCATGCCAAGACTCGAGGAGAATCCCGAGGTGTCCCTCGCACCTAGGCAGGAGTCCTGACTTCGCTGAACAAACACGTGTCTGGAAGGGCCCTCCCCATAGTAACTCGAGAATATACCCCAGGTTCCGGCCGCAACTCGAGAAATTCCATGAGACCTACCCCTCGCGGCTAGATGAGGCCCGATTCCCCTGCACTGCGTGCAGAGCAATTCTGTGTTCCACATCAAACGTGAAAGGAGCCTTGATTTCCTTGATGGCACTCCAGAGAAAACCCAAGATCACTGTCTCAAGTCTAGAGGGATCCTGAGGTCACTGGAGCAACATGAAAGGGCTCCGTGGACCCCAAATCAACTCGAGATGAGAGCTTAGTCCCTGGCTTCGACTCAAGAGGAATACCAACTTTCCACAAGCACCTCAAGAGGAGGCTTCTCTCAGCTACAGGTATGTGAGAGGATCCCTGAGTTTGTGGCCTCAAGTGGAATGGACACCGAGATGCTCTGACTCGAAGTAAGGCATGATATCCCAGCAGTGAATTAAATGCAGGCTCGTCTTGCATCTCCCAAGACGAAGGGTTGTCTGAATCCCCTGTGGAGACCACAGAGAACCACCGAGTTCTCCGCCTCATTGCGACCGGAGGCCTCACATCCTTTGAAAACTCAAGAGGTCCGCGGAGATCAATGCTTCCAAAGGAGACGATGATTGACTCCTCTTGAAAATGGATAGGAGTCCCAGGATCCCTGTGGCACGTGGAAAGGGACCCTGGGTCTCCCGCCTCACGTGGAGACGCGTCCCAATTGCCATGCCAAGACTCGAGGGGAATCCCGAGGTGTCCCTCGCACCTAGGCAGGAGTCCTGACGTCGCTGAACAAACATGTGTCTGGAAGGGCCCTCCCCGTCGTAACTCGAGAATATACCCCTGGTTCCGGCCGCAACTCCAGAAAAACCATGAGACATCTCCCTTGTCGCGAGATGAGGCCCGATTCCCCTGCACTGCGTGCAGAGCAATTCCGTGTCCACATCAGACGTGAAAGGAGCCTTGATTTCCTCGATGGCACTCCAGAGAAAACCCAAGATCACTGTCTCAAGTCTAGAGGGATCCTGAGGTCACTGGAGCAACACAAAAGGGCCCCATGGACCCCAAATCAACTCGAGATGAGAGCTTAGTCCCTGGCTTCGACTCAAGAGGAAGACGAACTTTCCACAAGCATCTCAACAGGAGGCTTCTCTCAGCTACAGGTATGTGAGAGGGACCCTGAGTTTGTGGCCTGAAGTGGAATGGACACCGAGATGCTCTGACTCGAAGAAAGGCCGGATATCCCTGCAGTGAATTGAATGCAGGCTCGTCTTGCATCTCCCAAGATGAAGGGATGTCTGAATCCCATGTGGAGACCACAGAGAAAGACCGAGTTCTCCGCCTCATCGCGACTGGAGGCCTCACATCCTTTGAAAACTAGAGAGGTCGCGGAGATCAATGCTTCCAAAGGAGACGATGCCTGACTCCTCTTGAAAATGGATAGGAGTCCCAGGATCACTGTGGCACGTGGAAAGGGACCCTGGGTCTCCCGCCTCACGTGGAGACGCGTCCCAATTGCCATGCCAAGGCTCGAAGAGAATCCCGAGGTGTCCCTCGCACTTAGGCAGGAGTCCTGACGTCGCTGGAAAAACACGTGTCTGGAAGGACCCTCCCCATCGTAACTCGAGAATATACCACAGGTTCGGGCTACAAATCGAGAAAAACCATGAGCCTTCCCCCTCGCCGCAAGATGAGGCCTGATTCCCCTGCACTGCGTGCAGAGAATATCCGTGTTCCACATCAAACGTGAAAGGAGCCTTGATTTCCTTGATGGCACTCCAGAGAAACCCCAAGATCACTGTCTCAAGTCGAGAGGTATCCTGAGGTCACTGTAGCAAAATGAAAGGGCTCCGTGGACTCCAAATCAACTCGAGATGAGAGCTTCGTCCCTGGCTTCGACTCAAGAGGAATACCAACTTTCCACAAGCACTTCAAGAGGAGGCTTCTCTCAGCTACATGTATGTGAGAGGGTCCCTGAGTTTGTGGCCTCAAGCGGAATGGACACCGAGATGCTCTGACTCGAAGTATGGCCGGATATCCCTGCAGTAAATTGAATGAAGTCTCGTCTTGCATCTCCCAAGACGAAGGGATGTCTGAATCCCCTGTGGAGACCACAGAGAAAGACTTAGTTCTCCGCCTCATCCCGACCGGAGGCGTCACATCCATTGAAAACTCGAGTGGTCCGCGGAGATCAATGCTTCCAAAGGATACGATGACTGACTCCGCTTGAAAATAGATAGGAGTCCCAGGATCCCTGTGGCACGTGGAATGGAACCCTGGGTCTACCACCTCACGAGGAGACGTGTCCCAATTGCAATGCAAAGACTCGAGGAGAATCCCGAAGTGTCCCTCGCACCTAGGCAGGAGTCCTGACGTCGCTGAACAAACACGTTTCTGAAAGTGCCCTCCCCGTTGTAACTCGAGAATATACCCCAGGTTCTGACTGCAACTCGAGAAAAACCATGAGCCTTCCCAGTCGCCGCAAGATGAGGCCCGATTCCCCTGCACTGCGTGCAGAGCAATTCCGTGTTCCACATCAAACGTGAAAGGAGCCTTGATTTACTTGATGGCACTCCAGAGAAACCCCAAGACCACTGTCTCAAGTCGAGAGGGATCCTGAGGTCACTGTAGCAACACGAAAGGGGTCCGTGGACTCCAAATCAACTCGAGATGAGAGCTTCGTCCCTGGCTTCGACACAAGAGGAATACCAACTTTCCACGAGCACCTCAAGAGGAGGCTTCTCTCAGCTAAAGGTATGTGAGAGGGAACCTGTGTTTGTGGCCTCAAGTAGAATGGACACCGAGATGCCCTGACTCGAAGTAAGGCCGGACATCCCTGCAGTGAATTGAATGCAGGCTCGTCTTGCATCTCACAAGACGAAGGGATGTCTGAATCCACTGTGGAGACCACAGAGAAAGACCTAGTTCTCCGCCTCATCACGACCGGAGGCGTCACATCCTTTGAAAACTCGAGAGGTCCGCGGAGATCAATGCTTGTAAAGGAGACGATGCCTGACTCCTCTTGAAAATGGATAGGAGTCCAAGAATCCCTGTGGCACGTGGAACGGGACCCTGGGTCTCCCGCCTCACGTGGAGACTTGTTCTAATTGCCATGCCAAGACTCGAGGAGAATACCGAGGTGTCCCTCGCACCTAGGCAGTAATCCTGACGTCGCAGAACAAACACGTGTCTGGAAAGGCCCTCCCCGTCGTAACTCGAGAATATACCCCAGGTTCCGGCCGCAACTCGAGAAACATCATGAGACTTCCCCCTCGCCTTGAGATGAGGCCCGATTCCCCTGCACTGCGTGCAGACCAATTCCGTGTTCCACATCAAACGTGAAAAGATTCTTGATTTCCTTGATGGCACTCCAAAGAAAAGCCAAGATCACTGTCTCAAGTCTAGAGGGATCCTGAGGTCACTGTAGCAACAGGAAAGAGCTCCGTGGACCACAAAACAACTCGAGAGGAGAGCTTCGTCCATGGCTTCGACTCAAGAGGAATACCAACTTTCCACAAGCACCTCAAGAGGAGGCCTCTCTCAGTTACAGGTATGTGAGAGGGACCTTGAGTTTGTGGCCTCAAGTGGAATGGACACCGAGATGCTCTGACTCGAAGTAAGGGCAGATATCCATGCAGAGAATTGAATGCAGGCTCGTCTTGCATCTCCCAAGACGAAGGGATGTCTGAATCCCCTGTGGAGACCACAGACAAAGACTTAGTTCTCCGCCTCATCGCGATCGGAGGCCTCACATCCTTTGAAACTCGAGAGGTCCACGGAGATCAATGCTTCCAAAGGAGACGATGCCTGAATCCTCTTCAAAATGGATAGAAGTCCCAGGATCCCTGTGGCACGTGGAAAGGGACCCTGGGTCTCCCGCCTCAGGTGGAGACGCGTCCCAATTGCCATGCCAAGACTCGAGGAGAATCCCGAGGTGTCCCTCGCACCTAGGCAGGAGTCCTGACGTCGCTGAACAAACACGTGTCTGGAAGGGCCCTCCCCGTCGTAACTCGAGAATATACCCCAGGTTCCGGCCGCAACTCGAGAAAATCCATGAGACTTCCCCCTCGCCGCGAGATGAGGCTCGATTCCCCTGCACTGCTTGCAGAGCAATCCGTGTTCCACATCAAACGTGAAAGGAGCCTTGATTTCCTTGATGGCACTCCAGAGAAAACCCAAGATCACTGTCTCAAGTCTAGAGGGATCCTGAGGTCACTGGAGCAACACGAAAGGGCTCCGTGGACCCCAAATCAACTCGAGATGAGAGCTTAGTCCCTGGCTTCGACTCAAGTGGAACACCAACTTTCCACGAGCACCTCAAGAGGAGGCTTCTCTCAGCTACAGGTATGTGAGAGGGACCCTGATTTTGTGGCCTCAAGTGGAATGGACACCGAGATGCTCCGACTCGAAGTAAGGCCGGATATCCCTGCAATGAATTGAATGCAGGCTCCTCTTGCATCTCCCAAGACGAAGGGTTGTCTGAATCCCCTGTGGAGACCACAGAGAAAGACCTAGTCCTCCGCCTTAACGCGAACGGAGGCCTCACATCCTTTGAAAACTCGAGAGGTCCGCGGAGATCAAAGCTTCCAAAGGAGACGATGCCTGACTCCTCTTGAAAATGGATAGGAGTACCAGGATCCCTGTGGCACGTGGAAAGGGACCCTGGGTCTCCCGCCTCATGTGGAGACGCGTCCCAATTGCCATGCCAAGACTCGAGGAGAATCCCGAGGTGTCCCTCGCACCTAGGCAGGAGTCCTGACGTCGCTGAACAAACACGTGTCTGGAAGGGCCCTCCCCGTCGTAACTCGAGAATATACCCCAGGTTCCGGCCGGAACTCAAGAAAAACCAAGAGACTTCCCCCTCGCCGCGAGATGCGGCCCGATTCCCCTGCACTGAGTGCAGATCAATTCCGTGTTCCACATCAAACGTGAAAGGAGCCTTGATTTCCTTGATGGCACTCCAGAGAAAACCCAAGATCACTGTCTCAAGTCTAGAGGGATCCTGAGGTCACTGGAGCAATACGAAAGGACTCCGTGGACCCCAAATCAACTCGAGATGAGAGCTTAGTCCCTGGCTTCGACTCAAGAGGAATACCAACTTTCCACAAGCACCTCAAGAGGAGGCTTCTCTCAGCTACAGGTATGTGAGAGGACCCTGAGTTTGTGGCCTCAAGTGGAATGGACACCGAGATGCTCTGACTCGAAGTAAGGCCGGATATCCCTGCAGTGAATTGAATGCAGGCCCGTCTTGCATCTCCCAAGATGAAGGGATGTCTGAATCCCCTGTGGAGACCACAGAGAAAGACGTAGTTCTCTGCCTCATCGCGACCGGAGGCCTCACATCCTTTGAAAACTCGAGAGGTACGCGCAGAACAATGCTTCCAAAGGAGACGATGCCTGACTCCTCTTGAGAGGTCCGCGCAGATCAATGCTTCCAAAGGAGACGAGGCCTGACTCCTCTTGCAAATGGATGGAAGTCCCAGGATCCCTGTGGCACGTAGAAAAGGACACTGGGTCTCGCGCCTCACGTGGAGCCGCGTCCCAATTGCCATGCCAAGACTAGAGGAGAATCCCGAGGTGTCCCTCACACCTAGGCAGGAGTCCTGACGTCGCTGAACAAACACGTGTCTGGAAGGGCCCTCCCCGTCGTAACTCGAGAATATACCCCAGGTTCCGGCCGCAACTCGAGAAAAACAATGAGAGTTCCAGCTCGCCGTGAGATGAGGCCCAATTCCCCTGCACTGCGTGCAGAGCAATTCCGTGTTCCACATCAAACGTGAAAGGAGCCTTGATTTCCTTGATGGCACTCCAGAGAAAACCCAATATCACTGTCTGAAGTCTAAAGGGATACTGAGGTCACTGGAGCAACACGAAAGGGCTCCGTGGACCCCAAATCAACTCGAGATGAGAGCTTAGTCCCTGGCTTCGACTCAAGACGAATACCAACTTTCCACAAGCACCTCAAGAGGAGGCTTCTCTCAGCTACAGGTATGTGAGAGGGACCCTGATTTTGTGGCCTCAATTGGAATGGACACCGAGATGCTCTGACTCGAAGTAAGGCCGGACATCCCTGCAGTGAATTGAATGCAGGCTCGTCTTGCATCTCCCAAGACGAAGGGATGTCTGAATCCCCTGTGGAGAACACAGAGAAAGATCTAGTCCTCCGCTTCATCGCGACCGGAGGCCTCACATTTTGAAAACTCGAGAGGTCCGCGGAGATCAATGCTTCCAAAGGAGACGATGCTTGACTCCTCTTGAAAATGGATAGGAGTCGCAGGATCCCTGTGGCACGTGGAAAGGGACTCTGGGTCTCCCGCCTCACGTGGAGACGCGTCCCAATTGCCATGCCAAGACTCGAGGAGAATCCCGAGGTGTCCCTCGCACCTAGGCAGGAGTACTGACGTCGCTGAACAAACACGTGTCTGGAAGGGCCCTCCCCGTCGTAACTCGAGAATATACCCCAGGTTCCGGCCGCAACTCGAGAAAAACCATGAGACTTCCCCCTCGCCGCGGGATGAGGCCCGATTCCCCTGCACTGCGTGCAGGGCAATTCCGTGTTCCACATCAAACGTGAAAGGAGCCTTGATTTCCTTGATGGCACTCCAGAGAATACTCAAGATCACTGTCTCAAGTCTAGAAGGATCCTGAGGTCACTTTAGCAACACGAAAGGGCTCAGTGGACCCCAAATCAACTCGAGATGAGAGCTTAGTCCCTGGCTTCGACTCAAGAGGAATACCAGCTTTCCTCAAGCACCTCAAGAGGAGGCTTCTCTCAGCTACAGGTATGTGAGAGGGACCCTGAGTTTGTGGCCTCAAGTGCAATGGACACCGAGATGCTCTGACTCGAAGTAAGGCCGGATATCCCTGCAGTGAATTGAATGCAGGCTCGTCTTGCATCTCCCAAGATGAAGGGATGTCTGAATCCCCTGTGGAGACCACAGAGAAAGACCTAGTTCTCCGCCTCATCGCGACCGGAGGCCTCACATCCTTTGAAAACTCGAGAGATCCGCGGAGATCAATGCTTCCAAAGGCGACGATGACTGACTCCTCACGAAAATGGATAGGAGTCCCAGGATCCCTGTGGCACGTGGAAAGGGACACTGGGTCTCCCGCCTCACGTGGAGAAGCGTCCCAATTGCCATGCCAAGACTCGAGGAGAATCCGGAGGTGTCCTTCGCACCTAGGCAGGAATCCTAACGTCGCTGAACAAACACGTGTCTGGAAGGGCCCTCCCCGTCGTAACTCGAGAATATACCCCAGGTTCCGGCCACAACTCGAGAAAAACCATGAAACTTCCCCCTCGCCACGAGATGAGGCCCGATTCCCCTGCAATGCGTGCAGAGCAATTCCGTGTTCCACATCAAACCTGAAAGAAGCATTGATTTACTTGACGGCACTACAGAGAAAACCCAAGATCACTCTCTCAAGTCTAGAGGGATCCTGAGGTTACTGGACCAACACGAAAGGGCTCCATGGACCCGAAATCAACTCGAGATGAGAGCTTAGTCCCTGGCTTCGACTCAAGAGGAATACCAACTTTCCACAAGCACCTCAAGAGGAGGCTTCTCTCAGCTACAGGTATGTGAGAGGGACCCTGAGTTTGTGGTCTCAAGTGGAATGGACACCGAAATGCTCTGATTCAAAATAAGGCCGGATATCCCTGCAGTGAATTGAATGCAGGCTCGTCTTGCATCTCCCAAGACGAAGGGATGTCTGAATCCCCTGTGGAGACGACAGAGAAAGAACTAATCCTCCGCCTCATCGAGACCGGAGGACTCACATCCTTTGACAAATCGAGAGGTCTGCAGAGATCAATGCTTCCTAAGGAGGCGATGCCTGACTCCTCCTGAAATGGATAGGAGTCCCAGGATCCGTGTGGCACGTGGAAAGGGACCCTGGGTCTCCCGCCTCAAGTGGAGATGCGTCCCAATTCCCATGCCAAGACTCGAGGAGAATCCCGAGTTGTCCCTCGCACCGAGGCAGGAGTCCTGACGTCGCTGAACAAACACGTGTCTGGAAGGGCCCTCCCCGTCGTAACTCGAGAATATACCCCAGGTTCCGGCCGCAACTCGAGAAAAACCATGAGATTTCCCCTTCACCGCGAGATGAGGCCCGATTCCCCTGCACTGCGTGCAGAGCAATTCCGTGTTCCACATCAAACGTGAAAGGAGCCTTGATTTCCTTGATGGCACTCCAGAGAAAACCCAAGATCACTGTCTCAAGTCTAGAGGGATCCTGAGGTCACTGGAGCAACACGAAAGGGCTCCGTGGACCCCAAATCAACTCGAGATGAGAGCTTAGTCCGTGGCTTCGACTCAAGAGCAATACCAACTTTCCACAAGCACCTCAAGAGGAGGCTTCTCTCAGCTACAGGTATGTGAGAGGGACACTGAATTTGTGGCCTCAAGTGGAATTTACACCGAGATGCTCTGAATCGAAGTAAGGCCGGATATCCCTGCAGTGAATTTAATGCAGTCTCGTCTTGCAACTCCCAAGACGAAGGAATGTCTGAATCCCCTGTGGAGACCACAGAGAAAGACCGAGTTTTCCGCCTCATCGCGACCGGAGGCCTCACATCCTTTGAAAACTCGAGAGGTCCGCGGAGATCAATGCTTCCAAAGGAGACGATGCCTGACTCCTCTTGAAAATGGATAGGAGTCCCAGGATCCCTTTGGCACGTGGAAAGGGACCCTGGGTCTCCCGCCTCACGTGGAGACGCGTCCCAATTGCCATGCCAAGACTCGAGGAGAATCCCGAGGTGTCCCTCGCACCTAGGCAGGAATCCTGACGTCGCTGAACAAACACGTGTCTGGAAGGGCCCTCCCTGTCGTAACTCGAGAATATACCCCAGGTTCGGGCCGCAACTCGAGAAAAACCTTGAGATTTCCCCCTCGCCGCGAGTTGAGGCCCGATTCCCCTGCACTGCATGCAGAGCAATTCCGTGTTCCACATCAAACGTGAAAGGAGCCTTGATTTCCTTGATGGCACTCCAGAGAAAACCCAAGATCACTGTCTCAAGTCTATAGGGATCCTGAGGTCACTGGAGCAACACGAAAGGGCTCCGTGGACCCCAAATCAACTCGAGATGAGAGCTTAGTCCCTGGCTTCGACTCAAGAGGAATACCAACTTTCCACAAGCACCTCAAGAGGAGGCTTCTCTCAGCTACAGGTATATTTGAGGGACCCTGAGTTTGTGGCCTCAAGTGGAATGGACACCGAGATGCTCTGACTCGAAGTGAGGCCGGATATCCCTGCAGTGAATTGAATGCAGGCTCGTCTTGCATCTCCCAAGACGAAGGGTTGTCTGAATCCCCTGTGGAGACCACAGAGAAAGACCTAGTCCTCCACCTCAATGCAACCGGAGGCCTCATATCCTTTGAAAATTCGAGAGGTCCTTAGATCAATACTTCCAAAGGAGACGATGCCTGATTCTTCTTGAAAATGGATAGGAGTCCCAGGATCCCTGTGGCACGTGGAAAGGGACCCTGGGTCTCCCGCCTCACGTGGAGACGCATCCCAATTGCCATGCCTAGACTCGAGGAGAATCCCGAGGTGTCCCTCGCACCTAGGCAGGAGTCCTGACGTCGCTGAACAAACACGTGTCTGGAAGGGCCCTCCCCGTCATAACTCGAGAATATACACAAGTTTCGGGCCGCAACTCGAGAAAAACCATGAGATTTCCCCCTCGCCGCGTGTTGAGGCCCGATTCCCCTGCACTGCATGCAGAGCAATTCCGTGTTCCACATCAAACGTGAAAGGAGCCTTGATTTCCTTGATGGCACTCCAGAGAAAACCCAAGATCACTGTCACAAGTCTAGAGGGATCCTGAGGTCACTGGACCAACAGGAAAGGGCTCCGTGGACCCCAAATCAACTCGAGATGAGAGCTTAGTCCCTGGCTTCGACTCAAGAGGAATACGAACATTCCACAAGCATCTCAACAGGAGGCTTCTCTCAGCTACATGTATATTTGAGGGACCCTGAGTTTGTGGCCTCAAGTGGAATGCACACCGAGATGCTCTGACTCGAAGTGAGGCCGGATATCCCTGCAGTTAATTGAATGCAGGCTCGTCTTGCATATCCCAAGACTTAGGGTTGTCTGAATCCGCTGTGGAGATGACAGAGAAAGACCTCGTTCTCCGCCTCATCGAGAACGGAGGCCTCACATCCTTTGAAAACTGGAGAGGTCCGCGGAGATCAATGCTTCCAAAGGAGACGATGCCTGACTGCTCTTGAAAATGGATAGGAGTCCAAGGATCCCTGTGGCACGAGGAAAGGGAACCTGGGTCTCCCGCCTCACGTGGAGACGCGTCCAAATTGCCATGCCAAGACTCGAGGAGAATCCCGAGGTGTCCCTCGCACCTAGGCAGAGGTCCTGACGTCGCTGAACAAACACGTGTCTGGAAGGGCCCTCCCCGTCGTAACTCGAGAATATACCCCAGGTTCCAGCCGCAACTCGAGAAAAACCATGAGCCTTCCCCCACGCCGCGAGATGAGGCCCGATTCCCCTGCACTGCGTGCAGAGAATATCCGTGTTCCACATCAAACGTGAAAGGAGCCTTGATTTCCTTGATGGCACTCCAGAGAAACCCCAAGATCACTGTCTCAAGTCGAGAGGTATCCTGAGGTCACTGTAGCAAAACGAAAGGGCTCCGTGGACTCCAAATCAACTCGAGATGAGAGCTTCGTCCCTGGCTTCGACTCAAGAGGAATACCAACTTTCCACAAGCACTTCAAGAGGAGGCTTCTCTCAGCTACATGTATGTGAGAGGGTCCCTGAGTTTGTGGCCTCAAGCGGAATGGACACCGAGATGCTCTGACTCGAAGTATGGCCGGATATCCCTGCAGTAAATTGAATGAAGTCTCGTCTTGCATCTCCCAAGACGAAGGGATGTCTGAATCCCCTGTGGAGACCACAGAGAAAGACCTAGTTCTCCGCCTCATCCCGACCGGAGGCGTCACATCCATTGAAAACTGGAGTGGTCCGCGGAGATCAATGCTTCCAAAGGATACGATGACTGACTCCGCTTGAAAATGGATAGGAGTCCCAGGATCCCTGTGGCACGTGGAAAGGAACCCTGGGTCTCCCACCTCACGAGGAGACGCGTCCCAATTGCAATGCAAAGACTCGAGGAGAATCCCGAGGTGTCCCTCGCACCTAGGCACTAGTCCGGACGTCGCTGAACAAACACGTGTCTGAAAGGGCCCTCCCCGTCGTAACTCGAGAATATACCCCAGGTTCCGGCCGCAACTCCAGAAAAATCATGAGCCTTCCTCCTCGCCGCGAGATGAGGCCCAATTCCCCTGAACTGCGTGCAGAGCAATTCTGTGTTCCACATCAAACGTGAAAGGAGCCTTGATTTCCTTGATGGCACTCCAGAGAAACCCCAAGATCACTGTCTCAAGTCTAGAGGGATCCTGAGGTCACTGTAGCAACACGAAAGGGCTCCGTGGACCCCAAATCAACTCGAGATGAGAGCTTCGTCCCTGGCTTCGACTCAAGAGGAATAACAACTTTCCACAAGCACCTCAAGAGGAGGCTTCTCTCAGCTACAGGTATGTGAGAGGGTCCCTGAGTTTGTGGCCTCAAGCGGAATGGACACCGAGATGCTCTGACTCGAAGTATGGCCGGATATCCCTGCAGTAAATTGAATGAAGTCTCGTCTTGCATCTCCCAAGACGAAGGGATGTCTGAATCCCCTGTGGAGACCACAGAGAAAGACTTAGTTCTCCGCCTCATCCCGACCGGAGGCGTCACATCCATTGAAAACTCGAGTGGTCCGCGGAGATCAATGCTTCCAAAGGATACGATGACTGACTCCGCTTGAAAATAGATAGGAGTCCCAGGATCCCTGTGGCACGTGGAATGGAACCCTGGGTCTACCACCTCACGAGGAGACGTGTCCCAATTGCAATGCAAAGACTCGAGGAGAATCCCGAGGTGTCCCTCGCACCTAGGCAGGAGTCCTGACGTCGCTGAACAAACATGTTTCTGAAAGTGCCCTCCCCGTTGTAACTCGAGAATATACCCCAGGTTCTGACTGCAACTCGAGAAAAACCATGAGCCTTCCCAGTCGCCGCAAGATGAGGCCCGATTCCCCTGCACTGCGTGCAGAGCAATTCCGTGTTCCACATCAAACGTGAAAGGAGCCTTGATTTACTTGATGGCACTCCAGAGAAACCCCAAGACCACTGTCTCAAGTCGAGAGGGATCCTGAGGTCACTGTAGCAACACGAAAGGGGTCCGTGGACTCCAAATCAACTCGAGATGAGAGCTTCGTCCCTGGCTTCGACACAAGAGGAATACCAACTTTCCACGAGCACCTCAAGAGGAGGCTTCTCTCAGCTAAAGGTATGTGAGAGGGAACCTGTGTTTGTGGCCTCAAGTAGAATGGACACCGAGATGCCCTGACTCGAAGTAAGGCCGGACATCCCTGCAGTGAATTGAATGCAGGCTCGTCTTGCATCTCACAAGACGAAGGGATGTCTGAATCCACTGTGGAGACCACAGAGAAAGACCTAGTTCTCCGCCTCATCACGACCGGAGGCGTCACATCCTTTGAAAACTCGAGAGGTCCGCGGAGATCAATGCTTGTAAAGGAGACGATGCCTGACTCCTCTTGAAAATGGATAGGAGTCCAAGAATCCCTGTGGCACGTGGAACGGGACCCTGGGTCTCCCGCCTCACGTGGAGACTTGTTCTAATTGCCATGCCAAGACTCGAGGAGAATACCGAGGTGTCCCTCGCACCTAGGCAGTAATCCTGACGTCGCAGAACAAACACGTGTCTGGAAAGGCCCTCCCCGTCGTAACTCGAGAATATACCCCAGGTTCCGGCCGCAACTCGAGAAACATCATGAGACTTCCCCCTCGCCTTGAGATGAGGCCCGATTCCCCTGCACTGCGTGCAGACCAATTCCGTGTTCCACATCAAACGTGAAAAGATTCTTGATTTCCTTGATGGCACTCCAAAGAAAAGCCAAGATCACTGTCTCAAGTCTAGAGGGATCCTGAGGTCACTGTAGCAACAGGAAAGAGCTCCGTGGACCACAAAACAACTCGAGAGGAGAGCTTCGTCCATGGCTTCGACTCAAGAGGAATACCAACTTTCCACAAGCACCTCAAGAGGAGGCCTCTCTCAGTTACAGGTATGTGAGAGGGACCTTGAGTTTGTGGCCTCAAGTGGAATGGACACCGAGATGCTCTGACTCGAAGTAAGGGCAGATATCCATGCAGAGAATTGAATGCAGGCTCGTCTTGCATCTCCCAAGACGAAGGGATGTCTGAATCCCCTGTGGAGACCACAGACAAAGACTTAGTTCTCCGCCTCATCGCGATCGGAGGCCTCACATCCTTTGAAACTCGAGAGGTCCACGGAGATCAATGCTTCCAAAGGAGACGATGCCTGAATCCTCTTCAAAATGGATAGAAGTCCCAGGATCCCTGTGGCACGTGGAAAGGGACCCTGGGTCTCCCGCCTCAGGTGGAGACGCGTCCCAATTGCCATGCCAAGACTCGAGGAGAATCCCGAGGTGTCCCTCGCACCTAGGCAGGAGTCCTGACGTCGCTGAACAAACACGTGTCTGGAAGGGCCCTCCCCGTCGTAACTCGAGAATATACCCCAGGTTCCGGCCGCAACTCGAGAAAATCCATGAGACTTCCCCCTCGCCGCGAGATGAGGCTCGATTCCCCTGCACTGCTTGCAGAGCAATCCGTGTTCCACATCAAACGTGAAAGGAGCCTTGATTTCCTTGATGGCACTCCAGAGAAAACCCAAGATCACTGTCTCAAGTCTAGAGGGATCCTGAGGTCACTGGAGCAACACGAAAGGGCTCCGTGGACCCCAAATCAACTCGAGATGAGAGCTTAGTCCCTGGCTTCGACTCAAGTGGAACACCAACTTTCCACGAGCACCTCAAGAGGAGGCTTCTCTCAGCTACAGGTATGTGAGAGGGACCCTGATTTTGTGGCCTCAAGTGGAATGGACACCGAGATGCTCCGACTCGAAGTAAGGCCGGATATCCCTGCAATGAATTGAATGCAGGCTCCTCTTGCATCTCCCAAGACGAAGGGTTGTCTGAATCCCCTGTGGAGACCACAGAGAAAGACCTAGTCCTCCGCCTTAACGCGAACGGAGGCCTCACATCCTTTGAAAACTCGAGAGGTCCGCGGAGATCAAAGCTTCCAAAGGAGACGATGCCTGACTCCTCTTGAAAATGGATAGGAGTACCAGGATCCCTGTGGCACGTGGAAAGGGACCCTGGGTCTCCCGCCTCATGTGGAGACGCGTCCCAATTGCCATGCCAAGACTCGAGGAGAATCCCGAGGTGTCCCTCGCACCTAGGCAGGAGTCCTGACGTCGCTGAACAAACACGTGTCTGGAAGGGCCCTCCCCGTCGTAACTCGAGAATATACCCCAGGTTCCGGCCGGAACTCAAGAAAAACCAAGAGACTTCCCCCTCGCCGCGAGATGCGGCCCGATTCCCCTGCACTGAGTGCAGATCAATTCCGTGTTCCACATCAAACGTGAAAGGAGCCTTGATTTCCTTGATGGCACTCCAGAGAAAACCCAAGATCACTGTCTCAAGTCTAGAGGGATCCTGAGGTCACTGGAGCAATACGAAAGGACTCCGTGGACCCCAAATCAACTCGAGATGAGAGCTTAGTCCCTGGCTTCGACTCAAGAGGAATACCAACTTTCCACAAGCACCTCAAGAGGAGGCTTCTCTCAGCTACAGGTATGTGAGAGGACCCTGAGTTTGTGGCCTCAAGTGGAATGGACACCGAGATGCTCTGACTCGAAGTAAGGCCGGATATCCCTGCAGTGAATTGAATGCAGGCCCGTCTTGCATCTCCCAAGATGAAGGGATGTCTGAATCCCCTGTGGAGACCACAGAGAAAGACGTAGTTCTCTGCCTCATCGCGACCGGAGGCCTCACATCCTTTGAAAACTCGAGAGGTACGCGCAGAACAATGCTTCCAAAGGAGACGATGCCTGACTCCTCTTGAGAGGTCCGCGCAGATCAATGCTTCCAAAGGAGACGAGGCCTGACTCCTCTTGCAAATGGATGGAAGTCCCAGGATCCCTGTGGCACGTAGAAAAGGACACTGGGTCTCGCGCCTCACGTGGAGCCGCGTCCCAATTGCCATGCCAAGACTAGAGGAGAATCCCGAGGTGTCCCTCACACCTAGGCAGGAGTCCTGACGTCGCTGAACAAACACGTGTCTGGAAGGGCCCTCCCCGTCGTAACTCGAGAATATACCCCAGGTTCCGGCCGCAACTCGAGAAAAACAATGAGAGTTCCAGCTCGCCGTGAGATGAGGCCCAATTCCCCTGCACTGCGTGCAGAGCACTTCCGTGTTCCACATCAAACGTGAAAGGAGCCTTGATTTCCTTGATGGCACTCCAGAGAAAACCCAATATCACTGTCTGAAGTCTAAAGGGATACTGAGGTCACTGGAGCAACACGAAAGGGCTCCGTGGACCCCAAATCAACTCGAGATGAGAGCTTAGTCCCTGGCTTCGACTCAAGACGAATACCAACTTTCCACAAGCACCTCAAGAGGAGGCTTCTCTCAGCTACAGGTATGTGAGAGGGACCCTGAGTTTGTGGCCTCAATTGGAATGGACACCGAGATGCTCTGACTCGAAGTAAGGCCGGACATCCCTGCAGTGAATTGAATGCAGGCTCGTCTTGCATCTCCCAAGACGAAGGGATGTCTGAATCCCCTGTGGAGACCACAGAGAAAGATCTAGTCCTCCGCTTCATCGCGACCGGAGGCCTCACATTTTGAAAACTCGAGAGGTCCGCGGAGATCAATGCTTCCAAAGGAGAAGATGCCTGACTCTTCTTGAAAATGTATAGGAGTCCCAGGATCCCTGTGATACGTGGAAAGGGACCCTGGGTCTCCCGCCTCACGTGGAGACGCATCCCAAGTGCCATGCGAAGACTCCAGGAGAATCCCGAGGTTTCCCTCGCACCTAGGCAGGAGTCCTGACGTCGCTGAACAAACACGTGTCTGGAAGGGCACTCCCCGTCGTAACTCGAGAATATACCCCAGGTTCCGGCCGCAACTCGAGAAAAACCATGAGACTTCCCCCTCGCCGCTGGATGAGGCCCGATTCCCCTGCACTGCGTGCAGAGCAATTCCGTGTTCCACATCAAACGTGAAAGGAGCCTTGATTTCCTTGATGGCACTGCAGAGAAAACCCAAGATCACTGTCTCAAGTCTAGAGGGATCCTGAGGTTACTGGAGCAACACGAAAGGGCTCTGTGGACCCCAAATCAACTCGAAATGAGAGCATAGTCCCTGGCTTCCACTCAAGAGGAATACCAACTTTCCACAAGCACCTCAAGAGGAGGCTTCTCTCAGCTACAGGTATGTGAGAGGGACCCTGAGTTTGTGGCCTCAAGTGGAATGGACACCGAGATGCTCTGCCTCGAAGTAAGGCCGGATATCCCTGCAGTGGATTGAATGCAGGCTCGTCTTGCATCTCCCAAGACGAAGGGTTGTCTGAATCCCCTGTGGAGACCACAGAGAAAGACCTAATTTTCCGCCTCATCGCGACCGGTGGCCTCACATCCTTTGAAAACTCGAGAGGTCTGCAGATATCAATGCTTCCAAAGGAGACGATGCCTGACTCCTCTTGAAAATGGATAGGAGTCCCAGGATCCCTGTGGCACGAGGAAAGGGACCCTGGGTCTCCCGCCTCACGTGGAGACGCGTCCCAATTGCCATGCCAAGACTCGAGGAGAATCCCGAGGTGTCCCTCGCACCTAGGCAGGAGTCCTGACGTCGCTGAACAAACACGTGTCTGGAAGGGCCCTCCCCGTCGTAACTTGAGAATATACCCCAGGTTCCGGCCGCAACTCGAAAAAAACCATGAGACTTCCCAATCGCCTCGAGATGAGGCCCGATTCCCCTGCACTGCGTGCAGAGTAATTCCGTTTTCCACATCAAACGTGAAAGGAGCCTTGATTTCCTTGATGGCACTCCAGAGAAAACCCAAGATCACTGTCTCAAGTCTAGAGGGATCCTGAGGTCACTGGAGCAACAGGAAAGGGCTCCGTGGACCCCAAATCAACTCGAGATGAGAGCTTAGTCCCTGACTTCAAATTGAGAGAAATACCAACTTTCCACAAGCACCTCAAGAGGAGGCTTCTCTCAGCTACAGGTATGTGAGAGGGAAACTGAGTTTCTGGCCTCAAGTGGAATGGACACCGAGATGCTCTGACTCGAAGTAAGGCCGGATATCCCTGCAGTGAATTGAATGCAGGCTCGTCTTGCATCTCCCAAGACGAAGGGTTGTCTGAATCCCCTGTGGAGACAACAGAGAAAGACCAGGTCCTCCGCCTCAACGCGACCGGAGGCCTCACATCCTTTGAAAACTCGAGAGGTCCGCGAAGATCAACACTTCTGAAGGAGACGATGCCTGACTCCTCTTGAAAATGGATAGGAGTCCCAGGATACCTGTGGCACGTGGAAAGGGACCCTGGGTCTCCCGCCTCACGTGGAGACGCGTCCCAATTGCCATGCCAAGACTCGAGGAGAATCCCGAGGTGTCCCTCGCACCTAGGCAGGAATCCTGACGTCGCTGATCAAACACGTGTCTGGAAGGGCCCTCCCCGTCGTAACTCGAGAATATACCCCAGGTTCCGGCCGCAACTCGAGAAAAACCATGAGACTTCCCCATCGCCGCGAGATGAGGCCCGATTCCCCTGCCCTGCGTGCAGAACAATTCCGTATTCCACATCAAAAATGAAAGGAGCCTTGATTTCCTTGATGGCACTCCAGAGAAAACCCAAGATCACTGTCTCAAGTCTAGAGGGATCCTGAGGTCACTGGAGCAACACAAAAGGGCTCCGTGGACCCCAAATCAACTCGAGATGAGAGCTTAGTCCCTGGCTTTGACTCAAGAGGAATACCAACTTTCCACAAGCACCTCAAGAGGACGCTTCTCTCAGCTACAAGTATGTGAGAGGGACCCTGAGTTTGTGGCCTCAAGTGGAATGGACACCGAGATGCTCTGACTCGAAGTAAGGCCGGATATCCCTGCAGTGAATTGAATGCAGGCTCGTCTTGCATCTCCCAAGACGAAGGGATGTCTGAATCCCCTGTGGAGACCACAGAAAAAGACCTTGTCCTCCGTCTCATCGTGACCGGAGGCCTCACATCCTTTGAAAACTCGAGAGGTCTGCAGAGATCAATGCTTCCAAAGGAGACGATGCCTGACTCCTCTTGAAAATGGATAGGAGTCCCAGGATCACTGTGGCACGTGGAAAGGGACACTGGGTCTCCCGCCTCTCGTGGAGACGCGTCCCAATTGCCATGCCAAGACTCGAGGAGAATCCCGAGGTGTCCCTCGCACCTAGGCAGGAGCCCTGACGTCGCTGAACAAACAAGTGTCTGGAAGGGCCCTCCCCGTCGTAACTCGAGAATATATCCCAGGTTCCGGCCGCAACTCGAGAAAAACCATGAGACTTCCCCCTCGCCGCGAGATGAGGCCCGATTCCCCTGCCCTGCGTGCAGAGCAATTCCGTTTCCATATCAAAAATGAAAGAAGCCTTGATTTCCTTGATGACACTCCAGAGAAAACCCAAGATCACTGTCTCAAGTCTAGAGGGATCCTGAGGTCACTGGAGCAACACGAAAGGGCTCCGTGGAGCCCAAATCAACTCGAGATGAGAGCTTAGTCCCTGGCTTCAAATCGAGAGGAATACCAACTTTCCAAAAGCACCTCAAGAGGAGGCTACTCTCAGCTAATGGTATGTGAGAGGGACCCTGAGTTTGTGGCCTCAAGTGGAATGGACACCGGGATGCTCTGACTCGAAGTAAGGCCAGATATCCCTGCAGTGAATTGAATGCAGGCTCGTCTTGCATCTCCCAAGACGGAGGGATGTCTGAATCCCCTGTGGAGACCACAGAGAAAGACCTAGTCCTCCGCCTCATCGAGACGGGAGGCATCACATCCTTTGAAAACTCGAGAGGTCTGCGGAGATCAATGCTTCCAAAGGAGAAGATGCCT
Source organism: Dama dama (assembly GCF_033118175.1). Classification (NCBI taxonomy): domain Eukaryota; kingdom Metazoa; phylum Chordata; class Mammalia; order Artiodactyla; family Cervidae; genus Dama; species Dama dama. Next base: position 2,564,419 of record NC_083697.1, on the reverse strand, counting down.
GACTCTTCTTGAAAATGGATAGGAGTCCCAGGATCCCTGTGGCACGTGGAAAGGGACCCTGGGTCTCCCACCTCACGTGGAGACGCATCCCCATTGCCATGCCAAGACTCGAGGAGAATCCCAAGGTGTCCCTCGCACCTAGACAGGAGTCCTGACGTCGCTGAACAAACACGTGTCTGGAAGGGCCCTCCCAGTCGTAACTCGAGAATATACCCCAGGTTCTGGCCGCGACTCGAGAAAAACCATGAAACTTCCCCCTCGCCGCGAGATGAGGCCCGATTCCCCTGCACTGCGTGCAGAGCATTTCCGAGTTCCACATCAAACGTGAAAGGACCCTTGATTTCCTTGATGGCACTCCAGAGAAAACCCAAGATCTCTGTCTCAAGTCTAGAGGGATCCTGAGGTCACTGGAGCAACAAGAAAGGGATCCGTATAACCCAAATCAACTCGAGATGAGAACTTAGTCCCTGGCTTCGACTCAAGAGGAATACCAACTTTACACAAGCCCCTCAAGTGGAGGCTGCTCTCAGCTAATGGTATGTGAGAGGGACCCTGAGTTTGTCGCCTCAAGTGGAATGGAAACCGAGATGCTCTGACTCGAAGTAAGGCCAGATATCCCTGCAGTGATTTGAATGCAGGCTCGTCTTGCATCTCCCAATACGAAGGGATGTCTGAATGCCCTGTGGAGACCACAGAGAAAGACCTAGTCCTCCGAATCATCGCGACCGGAGGCCTCACATCCTTTGAAAACTGGAGAGGTCCGCGGAGATCAATGCTTCCAAAGGAGTCGATGCCTGACACCTCTTGAAAATGGATAGGAGTCCCAGGATCCCTGTGGCACGTCGAAAGGGACCCTGGGTCTCCCGCCTCACGTGGAGACGCGTCCCAATTGCCATGCCAAGACTTGAGGAGAATCCCGAGGTGTCCCTCGCACCTAGGCAGGAGTCCTCACGTCGCTGAACAAACACGTGTCTGGAAGGGCCCTCCCCGTCGTAACTAGAGAATATACCCCAGGTTCCGGCCGCAACTTGAGAAAAACCATGAGACTTCCCCCTCGCCGCGAGATGAGGCCCGATTCCCCTGCACTGCGTGCAGAGCAATTCCGTGTTCAACATCAAACGTGAAAGGAGCCTTGATTTCCTTGATGGCACTCCAGAGAAAACCCAAGATCACTGGCTCAAGTCTAGAGGGATCCTGAGGTCACTGGAGCAACACGAAAGGGCTCCGAGGAGCCCAAATCAACTCGAGATGAGAGCTTAGTCCCTGGCTGGGACTCAAGAGGAATACCGACTTTCCACAAGCACCTCAAGAGGAGGCTTCTCTCAGCTAAGGTATGTGAGAGGGACTCTGAGTTTGTGGCCTCAAGTGGAATGGACACCGAGATGCTCTGACTCGAAGTAAGCCCGGATATACCAGTAGTGAATTGAATGCAGGCTCGTCTTGCATCTCCCAAGACGAAGGGATGTCTGAATCCGCTGTGGAGATGACAGAGAAAGAACTAGTCCTCAGCCTCATCGCGTCCGGAGGCCTCACATCCTTTGAAAACTCGAGAGGTCTGCACAGATCAATGCTTCCAAAGGAGACGATGCCTGACTCCTCCTGAAAATGGATAGGATTCCCAGGATCCCTGTGGCACGTGGAAAGGGACCCTGGGTCTCCCGCCTCACGTGGAGACGCGTCCCAATTGCCATGCCAAGACTCGAGGAGAATCCCGAGGTATTCCTCGCACCTAGGCAGGACTCCCGACGTCGCTGAACAAACACGTGTCTCGAAGGGCCCTCCCCGTGGTAACTCGAGAATATACCCCAAGTTCCGGCCGCATCTCGAATAAATCCATGAGACTTCCCCCTCGCAGAGAGATGAGGCCCGATTCCCCTACACTGCGTGCAGAGCAATTTCGTGTTCCACATCAAACGAGAAAGGAGCCTTGATTTCCTTGATGGCACTCTAGACAAAACCCAAGATCACTGTCTCAAGTCTGGAGGGATCCTGAGGTCACTGGAGCAACACCAAAGCGCTCTGTGGACCCCAAATCAACTCGAGATGAGAGCTTAGTCCCTGGCTTCGACTCAAGAGGAATACCAAATTTCCACAAGCACCTCAAGGGGAGGCTTCTCTCAGCTACAGGTATGTGAGAGGGACCCAGAGATTGTGGCCTCAAGTGGAATGGACACCGAGATGCTCGGACTCGAAGTAAGCCCGGATATTCCTGCAGTGAATTGAATGCAGGCTCTTCTTGCATCTCCCAAGATGAAGGGATGTCTGAATCCCCTGTGGAGACGACAGAGAAAGACCTAGTCCTCCGCCTCATCGCGACCGGAGGAATCACATCCTTTGAAAACTCGAGAGGTCTGCAGAGATCAATGCTTCCAAAGGAGACGATGCCTGACTCCTCTTGAAAATGGATAGGAGTCTCAGGATCACTGTGGCACGTGGAAAGGGACACTGGGTCTCCCGCCTCACGTGGAGACGCGTCCCAATTGCCATGCCAAGACTCGAGGAGAATCGCGAGGTGTCCCTCGCACCTAGGCAGGAGTCCTGACGTCGCTGAACAGACACGTGTCTGGAAGGGCCCTCCCCGTCGTAACTCGAGAATATACCCCAGGTTCCGGCCGCAACTCGAGAAAAAACATGAGACTTCCACCTCGCCGCGAGATGAGGCCAGATTCCAATGCACTGCGTGCAGAGCAATTCCGTGTTCCACATCAAACGTGAAAGGAGCCTTGATTTCCTTGAGGGCACTCCAGAGAAAACCCAAGATCACTGTCTCAAGTCTAGAGGGATCCTGAGGTCACTGGAGCAACACGAAATTTCTCCGTGGACCCCAAATCAACTCGAGATGAGAGCTTAGTTCCTGGCTTCGACTCAAGAGGAATACCAACTTTCCACAAGCACCTCAAGAGGAGGGTTCTCTCAGCTACAGGTATGTGAGAGGGACCCTGAGATTGTGGCCTCAAGTGGAATGGACACCGAGATGCTCTGACTCGAAGTAAGGCCGGATATCCCTGCAGTGAATTGAATGCAGGCTCGTCTTGCATCTCCCAAGACGAAGGGATGTCTGAGTCCCCGGTGGAGACGACAGAGAAAGACCTAGTCGTCCCCCTCGTCGCGACCGGAGGCCTCACAACCTTTGAAAACTCGAGAGGTATGCGGAGATCAATGCTTCCAAAGGAGACGATGCCTGACTCCTCTTGAAAATTGAAAGGAGTCCCAGGATCCCTGTGGCCCGTGGAAAGGGACCATGGGTCTCCCGCCTCACGTGGAGACGCGTCCCCATTGGCATGCCAAGACTCCAGGAAAATCCCGAGGTGTCCCTCGCACCTAGGCAGGAGTCCTGACGTCGCTGAACAAACACGTGTCTGGAAGGGCCCTCCCCTTCGTAACTCGAGAATATACCCCAGGTTCCGGACGCAATTCGAGAAAAACATTGAGACTTCCCACTCGCCGTGAGATGAGGCCCGATTCCCCTGCACTGCGTGCAGAGCAATTCCGTGTTCCACATCAAACGTGACAAGAGCCTTGATTTCCTTGATGGCACTCCAGAGAAAACCCAAGTTCACTGTCTCAAGTCTAGAGGGATCCTGAGGTCACTGGAGCAACATGAAAGGGCTCCGTGGACCCCAAATCAACTCGAGATGAGAGCTTAGTCCCTGGCTTGGACTCAAGAGGAATACCGACTTTCCACAAGCACCTCAAGAGGAGGCTTCTCTCAGCTAAGGTATGTGAGAGGGACTCTGAGTTTGTGGCTTCAAGTGGAATGGACACCTAGATGCTCTGACTCGAAGTAAGCCCGGATATCCCAATAGTGAATTGAATGCAGGCTGCTCTTGCATCTCCCAAGATGAAGGGATGTCTGAATCCCCTGTGGAGACCACAGAGAAAGACCTAGTCCTCCGTCTCATCGCGACCGGAGGCCTCACATCCTTTGAAAACTCGAGAGATCCGCTGAGATCAATGCTTCCAAAGGAGACGATGCCTGACTCCTCTTGAAAATGGTTAGGAGTCCCAGGATCCCTGTCCACATTGACGGGGACTCTGGGTCTCCCGCTTCACGTGGAGACGCGTCGCAATTGCCATGCCAAGACTCGAGGAGAATCCCGAGGTGTCCCTCGCACCTAGCCAGGAGTCCTGATGTCGCTGAACAAACACGTGTCTGGAAGGGCCCTCCCCATCGTAACTCGAGAATATAACCCAGGTTCCGGCCGCAACTCGAGAAAAACCATGAGACTTCCCCCTCGCCGCGAGATGAGGCCCGATTCACCTGCACTGCGTGCAGAGCAATTCCGTGTTCCACATCAAACGTGAAAGGAGCCTTGATTTCCTTGATGGCACTCCAGAGAAAACCCAAGATCACTGTCTCAAGTCTAGAGGCATCCTGAGGTCACTGGAGCAACACGAAAGGGCTCCGTGGACCCCAAATCAACTCGAGATGAGAGCTTAGTCCATGGCTTCGAATCAAGTGGAATACCAACTTTCCATAAGCACCTCAAGAGGAGTCTTCTCTCAGATACAGGTATGTGAGAGGGACCCTGAGTTTGTGGCCTCAAGTGGAATGGACACCGAGATGCTCTGACTCGAAGTAAGGCCGGATATCCCTGCAGTGAATTGAATGCAGGCTCGTCTTGCATCTCCCAAGACGAAGGGATGTCTGAATCCCCTGTGGAGACCACAGAGAAAGACCTAGTTCTCTGCCTCATCGCGACCGGAGACCTCACATCCTTTGAAAACTCGAGAGGTCCGCGGAGATCAATGCTTCCAAAGGAGACGATGCCTGACTCCTCTTGAAAATGGATAGGAGTCCCAGGATCCCTGTGGCACGTGGAAAGGGACCCTGGGTCTCTCGCCTCACGTGGAGACGCGTCCCAATTGCCATGCCAAGACTCGTGGAGAATCCCGAAATGTCCCTCGCACCTAGGCAGGATTCCTGACGTCGCTGAAAAAACTCGTGTCTGGAAGGGCCCTCCCCGTCGTAACTCGAGAATATACTCCAGGTTCCGGCCGCAACTCGAGAAAAACCATGAGACTTCCCCCTCGCCGCTGGATGAGGCCCGATTCCCCTGCACTGCGTGCAGAGCAATTCCATGTTCCACATCAAACGTGAAAGGAGCCTTGATTTCCTTGATGGCACTCCAGAGAAAACCCAAGATCACTGTCTCAAGTCTAGAGGGATCCTGAGGTCACTGGAGCAACACGAAAGGGCTCCGTGGACCCCAAATCAACTCGAGATGAGAGCTTAGTCCCTGGCTTCGACTCAAGAGGAATACCAACTTTCCACAAGCACCTCAAGAGGAGGCTTCTCCCAGCTACAGGTATGTGAGAGGGACCCTGAGTTTGTGGCCTCAAGTGGAATGGACACGGAGATGCTCTGACTCGAAGTAAGGCCGGATATCCCTGCAGTGAATTGAATGCAGGCTCGTCTTACATCTCCCAAGACGAAGGGTTGTCTGAATCCCCTGTGGAGACAACAGAGAAAGACATAGTCCTCCACCTCAACGAGACGGGAGGCATCACATCCTTTGAAAACTCGAGAGGTCTGCGGAGATCAATACTTCCGAAGGACACGATGCCTGACGCCTCTTGAAAATGGATAGGAGTCCCAGGATCACTGTGGCACGTGGAAAGGGACCCTGGGGCTCCCGCCTCAACTGGAGACATATCCCATTTGCCATGCCAAGACTCGAGGAGAATCCCGAGGTGTCCCTCGCACCTAGGCAGGAGTCCTGACTTCGCTGAACAAACACGTGTCTGGAAGGGCCCTCCCCGTCGTAACTCGAGAATATACCCCAGGTTCCGGCCGCAACTCGAGAAAAACCATGAGATTTCCCCCTCGCAGGGAGTTGAGGCCCGATTCCCCTGCACTGCGTTCAGAGCAATTCCGTGTTCCACATCAAACGTGAAAGAAGCCTTGATTTCCTTGATGGCACTCCAGAGAAAACCCAAGATCACTGTCTCAAGTCTAGAGGAATCCTGAGGTCACTGGAGCAACATGAAAGGGCTCCGGATAACCCAAATCAACTCGAGATGAGAGCTTAGTCCCTGGCTTCGACTCAAGAGGAATACCAACTTTCCACAAGCACCTCAAGAGGAGGCTTCTCTCAGATACAGGTATGTGAGAGGGACCCTGAATTTGTGGCCTCAAGTGGAATGGACACGGAGATGCTCTGACTCGAAGTAAGGCCGGATATTCCTGCAGTGAATTGAATGCAGGCTCGTCTTGCATCTCCCAAGACGAAGGGATGTCTGAATCCCCTGTGGAGACCACAGAGAAAGACCTAGTCCTCCGCCTCATCGTGACCGGAGGCCTCACATCATTTGAAAACTCGAGAGGTCTGCAGAGATCAATGCTTCCAAAGGAGCCGATGCCCGACTCCTCTTGAAAATGGATAGGAGTCCCAGGATCACTGTGGCACGTGGAAAGGGACACTGTGTCTCCCGCCTCACGTGGAGACGCATCCCAATTGCCATGCCAAGACTCGAGGAGAATCCCGAGGTGTCCCTAGCACCTAGCCAGGAGTCCTGACGTCGCTGAACAAACAAGTGTCTCGAAGGGCCCTCCCCGTCGTAACTCATGAATATACCCCATGTTCCGGCCGCAACTCGAGAAAAACCATGAGTCTTCCCCATCGCCGCAAGATGAGGCCCGATTCCCCTGCAATGCGTGCAGAGCAATTCCGTATTCCACATCAAAAATGAAAGGAGCCTTGATTTCCTTGATGGCACTCCAGAGAAAACCCAAGATCACTGTCTCAAGTCTAGAGGGATCCTGAGGTCACTGGAGCAACACGAAAGGGCTCCGTGGACCCCAAATCAACTCCAGATGAGAGCTTAGTCCCTGGCTTCAAATCGAGAGGAATACCAACTTTCCACAAGCACCTCAAAAGGAGGCTTCTCTCATCTACAGGTATGTGAGAGGGACCCTGAGTTTGTGGCCTCAAGTGGAATGGACACGGAGATGCTCTGACTCAAAGTAAGGCCAGATAACCCTGCAGTGAATTGAATGCAGGCTCGTCTTGCATCTCCCAAGACGAAGGGTTGTCTGAATCCCCTGTGGAGACCACAGAGAAAGACCGAGTTCTCCGCCTCATCGCGACCAGAGGCCTCACATCCTTTGAAAATTCGAGAGGTCCGCGGAGATCAATGCTTCCAACGGAGACGATGCCTGACGCCTCTTGAAAATGGATAGGAGTCCCAGGATCCCTGTGGCATGTGGAAAGGGACCCTGGGTCTCCCGCCTCACGTGGAGACGCGTCCCAATTGCCATGCCAAGACTCGAGGAGAATCCCGAGGTGTCCCTCGCACCTAGGCAGGAGTCCTGACGTTGCTGAACAAACACGTGTCTGGAAGGGCCCTCCCCGTCGTAACTCGAGAATATACCCCAGGTTCCGGCCGCAACTCGAGAAAAACCATGAGACTTCCCAATCCCCGCGATATGAGGCCCGATTCCCCTGCACTGAGTGCAGAGCAATTCCGTGTTCCACATCAAACGTGAAAGGAGCCTTGATTTCCTTGATGGCACTCCAGAGAAAACCCAAGATCACTGTCTCAAGTTTAGAGGGATCCTGAGGTCACTGGAGCAACACGAAAGGGCTCCGTGGACCCCAAATCAACTCGAGATGAGAGATTAGTCCATGGCTTCGACTCAAGAGGAATACCAACTTTCCACAAGCCCCTCAAGAGGAGGCTTCTCTCAACTACAGGTATGTGAGAGGGACCCTGAGTTTGTGGCCTCAAGTGGAATGGACACCGAGATGCTCTGACTCGAAGTAAGGCCGGATATCCCTGCAGTGAATTGAATGCAGGCTCATCTTGCATCTCCCAAGACGAAGGGATGTCTGAATCCCCTGTGCAGAACACAGAGAAAGACCTAGTCCTCCGCCTCAACGCGACCGGAGGCCTCACATCCTTTGAAAACTCGAGAGGTCCCTGGAGATCAATGCTTCCAACGGAGACGATGCCTGACTCCTCTTGAAAATGGATAGGAGTCCCAGCATCCCTGTGGCACGTGGAAAGGGAACCTGGGTCTCCCGCCTCACGTGGAGACGCGTCCCAATTGCCATGCCAAGACTCGAAGAGAATCCCGAGGTGTCCCTCGCACCTAGGCAGGAGTCCTGACGTCGCTGAACAAACCCGTGTCTGGAAGGGCCCTCCCCGTCGTAACTCGAGAATATACCCCAGGTTCCGGCCGCAACTCGAGGAAAACCATGAGACTTCCCACTCTCCGCGAGATTAGGCCCGATTCCCCTGGGCTGCGTGCAGAGGAATTCCGTGTTCCACATCAAACGTGATAGGAGCCTTGATTTCCTTGATGGCACTCCAGAGAAAACCCAAGATCACTGTCTCAAGTCTAGAGGGATCCTGAGGTCACTGTAGCAACACGAAAGGGCTCCGTGGACCCCAAATCAACTCGAGATGAGAGCTTAGTCCCTGGCTTCGACTCAAGAGGAATACCAACTTTCCACAAGCACCTCAAGAGGAGGCTTCTCTCAGCTACAGGTATGTGAGAGGGACCCTGATTTTGTGGCCTCAAGTGGAATGGACACCGAGATGCTCTGACTCGAAGTAAGGCCGGATATCCCTGCAGTGAATTGAATGCAGGCTCGTCTTGCATCTCCCAAGACGAAGGGTTGTCTGAATCCCCTGTGTAGACCACAGAGAAAGACCTAGTCCTCCACCTCAAAGCAACCGGAGGCCTCATATCCTTTGAAAACTCGAGAGGTCCGCGGAGATCAATACTTCCGAAAGAGACGATGCCTGACTCCTCGTGAAAATGGATACGAGTCCCAGGATCCCTGTGGCACGTGGAAAGGGACCCTGGGTCTCCCACCTCACGTGGAGACGCGTCCCAATTGCCATGCTAAGACTCGAGGAGAATCCCGAGGTGTCCCTCGCACCTAGGCAGGAGTCCTGACGTCGCTGAACAAACACGTGTCTGGAAGGGCCCTCTCCGTCGTAACTCGAGAATATACCCCAGGTTCCGGCCGCAACTCGAGAAAAACCATGAGACTTCCCCCGCGCCGCGAGATGAGGCCCGATTCCCCTGCACTGCGTGCAGAGCAATTCAATTTTCCACATCAAACGTGAAAGGAGCCTTGATTTCCTTGATGGCACTCCAGAGAAAACCCAAGATCACTGTCTCAAGTCAAGAGGGATCCTGAGGTCACTGGAGCAACACGAAAAGGCTGTGTGGACCCCAAATCAACTCGAGATGAGAGCTTAGTCCCTGGCTTCGACTCAAGAGGAATACCAACTTTCCACAAGCACCTCAAGAGGAGGCTTCTCTCAGCTACAGGTAAGTGAGAGGGACCCTGAGATTGTGGCCTCAAGTGGAATGGACACCGAGATGCTCTGACTCGAAGTAAGGCCGGATATCCCTGCAATGGATTGAATGCAGGCTCGTCTTGCATCTCCCAAGACGAAGGGATGTCTGAATCCCCTGTGGAGACCACAGAGAAAGACCGAGTTCTCCGCCTCAACGCGACCGGAGGCCTCACATCTTTTGAAAACTCGAGCGGTCCGCGGAGATCAATGCTTCCAAAGGAGACGATGCCTGACTCCTCATGAAAATGGATAGGAGTCCCAGGATCCCTGTGGCACATGGAAAGGGACCCTGGGTCTCCCGACTCACGTGGAGACGCGTCCCAATTACCATGCCAAGACTCGAGGAGAATCCCGAGGTGTCCCTCGCACCTAGGCAGGAGTCCAGACGTCGCTGAACAAACACGTGTCTGGAAGGGCCCTCCCCATCGTAACTCGAGAATATACCCCAGGTTCGGGCCGCAACTCGAGAAAAGCAATGAGATTTCCCCCTCGCCGCGAGTTCAGGCCCGATTCCCTGCACTGCATGCAGAGCAATTCCGTGTTCCACATCAAACCTGAAAGGAGCCTTGATTTCCTTGATGGCACTCCAGAGAAAACCCAAGATCACTGTCTCAAGTCTAGAGGGATCCTGAGGTCACTGGAGCAACACGAAAGGGCTCCGTGGACCTCAAATCAACACGAGATGAGAGCTTAGTCCCTGGCTTCGACTCAAGAGGAATACCAACTTTCCACAAGCACCTCAAGAGGAGGGTTCTCTCAGCTACAGGTATGTGAGAGCGCCCCTGAGTTTGTGGCCTCAAGTGGAATGGACACCGAGATGCTCTGACTCGAAGTAAGGCCGGATATCCCTGCAGTGAAGTGAATGCAGGCTCGTCTTGCATCTCCAAAGACGAAGGGATGTCTGAATCCCCTGTGGAGACCACAGAGAAAGACCTAATTCTCCGCCTCATCGCGAGCGGAGGCCTCACATCATTTGAAAACTCGAGAGGTCCGCGGAGATCAATGGTTCCAAAGGAGACGATGCCTGACTCCTCTTGAAAATGGATAGGAGTCCCAGGATCCCTGTGGCACGTGGAAAGGGACCCTGGGTCTCCGGCCTCACGTGGATACGCGTCCCAATTGCCATGCCAAGACTCGAGGAGAATCCCGAGGTGTCTCTCGCACCTAGGCAGGAGTCCTCACGTCGCTGAACAAACACGTGTCTGGAAGGCCCTCCCCTTCGTAACTCGAGAATATACCCCAGGTTCCGGCCGCAACTCGAGAAAAACCATGAGACTTCCCCCTCGCCGCGAGATGAGGCCCGATTCCCCTGCCCTGCGTGCAGAGCAATTCCGCTTTCCACATCAAACGTGAATGGAGCCTTGATTTCCTTGATGGCAGTCCAGAGAAAACCCAAGTTCACTGTCTCAAGTCTAGAGGGATCCTGAGGTCACTGGAGCAACACGAAAGGCCTCCGTGGACCCCAAATCAACTCGAGATGAGAGCTTAGTCCCTGGCTTCGACTCAAGAGGAATACCAACTTTCCACAAGCACCTCAAGAGGAGGCTTCTCTCAGCTACAGGTATGTGAGAGGGACCCTGAGTTTGTGGCCTCAAGTGGAATGGACACCGAGATGCTCTGACTCGAAGTAAGGCCGGAAAACCCTGCAGTGAAGTGAATGCAGGCTCGTCTTGCATCTCCCAAGATGAAGGGATGTCTGAATCCCCTGTGGAGACCACAGAGAAAGACCTAGTTCTCCGCCTCATTGCGACCGGAGGCCTCACATCCGTTCAAAACTGGAGAGGTCCGCGGAGATCAATGCTTCCAAAGGAGACGATGCCTGACTCCTCTTGAAAATGGATAGAAGTCCCAGGATCCCTGTGGCACATGGAGAGGGACCCTGGGTCTCACGCCTCAGGTGGAGAAGCGTCCCAATTGCCATGCCAAGACTCGCGGAGAATCCAGAGTTTTCCCTCGCACCTAGGCAAGAGTCCTGACGTCGCTGAACAAACACGTGTCTGGAAGGGCCCTCCATGTAGTAACTAGAGAATATACCCCAGGTTCCGGCCGCAACACGAGAAAAACCATGAGACTTCCCCCTCGCCGCGATATGAGGTCCGATGCCCCTGCACTGCGTGCAGAGCAATTCCGTGTTCCACATCAAACGTGAAAGGAGCCTTGATTTCCTTGATGGCACTCCAGATAAAACCCAAGATCACTGTCTCAAGTCTAGAGGGATCCTGAGGTCACTGGAGCAACAGGAAAGGGCTCCGTGGACCCCAATTCAACTCGAGATGAGAGCTTAGTCCCTGGCTTCGACTCAAGAGGAATACCAACTTTCCACAAGCACCTCAAGAGGAGGCTTCTCTCAGCTACAGGTATGTGAGATGGACCCTGAGTTTGTGGCCTCAAGGGGAATGGACACCGTGATGCTCTGACTCGAAGTTCGGCCGGATATCCCTGCAGTGAATTGAATGCAGGCTCGTCTTGCATCTCCCAAGACGAAGGGATGTCTGAATCCCCAGTGGAGACCACAGAAAAAGACCTAGTCCACCGCCTCAACGCAACCGGAGGCCTCATATCCTTTGAAAATTCGAGAGGTTCACGGAGATAAATACTTCCGATGGAGACGATGCCTGACTCCTCTTGAAAATGGATAGGAGTCCCAGGATCCCTGTGGCACGTGGAAAGGGACACTGGGTCTCCCGCCTCACGTGGAGACGCGTCCCTATTGCCATGCAAAGACTCGAGGAGAATCCCGAGGTGTCCCTCGCACCTAGGCAGGAGTCCTGACATCGCTGAACAAACACGTGTCTGGAAGGGCCCTCCCCGTCGTAACTCGAGAATATACCCCAGGTTCTGGCCGCAACTTGAGAAAAATCATGAGACATCCCCCTTGCCGCAAGATGAGGACAATTCCCCTGCACTGCGTGCAGAGCAATTCCGTGTTCCACCTCAAACTTGAAAGGAGCCTTGATTTCCTTGATGGCACTCCAGAGAAAACCCAAGATCACTATCTCAAGTCTAGAGGGATCCTGAGGTCACTGGAGCAACACGAAAGGGCTCCGTGGACCCCAAATCAACTCGAGATGAGAGCTTAGTCCCTAGCTTCGACTCAAGAGGAATACCAATTTTCCACAAGCACCTCAAGAGGAGGCTTCTCTCAGCTACAGGTATGTGAGATGGACCCTGAGTTTGTGGCCTCAAGTGGAATGGACACCGAGATGCTTTGACTCGAAGTAAGGCCGGATATCCCTGCAGTGAATTGAATGCAGGCTCGTCTTGTATCTCCCAAGATGAAGGGATGTCTGAATCCCCTGTGGAGACCACAGAGAAAGACCTAGTTCTCAGCCTCAACGCGACCGGAGGCCTCACATCCTTTGAAAACTCGAGAGGTCCGCGGAGATCAATGCTTCCAAAGGAGACGATGCCTCACTCCTCTTGAAAATGGATAGGAGTCCCAGGTTCCCTGTGGCACGTCGAAAGGGACCCTGGGTCTCCCGCCTCACGTGGAGACGCGTCCCAATTGCCATGCCAAGACTCGAGGAGAATCCCGAGGTGTCCCTCGCACCTAGGCAGGAGTCCTGACGGCGCTGAACAAACACGTGTCTGGAAGGGCCCTCCCCGTCGTAACTCGAGAATATACCCCAGGTTCCAGCCGCAACTCGAGAAAAACCATGAGACTTCCCCCTCGCCGTGAGATGAGGCCCGATTCCCCTGCACTGCGTGCAGAGCAATTCCGTGTTCCACATCAAACGTGAAAGGAGCCTTGATTTCCTTGATGGCACTCCAGAGAAAACCCAAGATCACTGTCTCAAGTCTAGAGGGATCCTGAGGTCACTGTAGAAACACGAAAGGGCTCCGTGGACCCCAAATCAACTCGAGATGAGAGCTTAGTCCCTGGCTTCGACTCAAGAGGAATACCAACTTTTCACAAGCACCTCAAGAGGAGTCTTCTCTCAGCTACAGGTATGTGAGAGAGACCCTGAGTTTGTGGCCTCAAGTGGAATGGACACCGAGATGCTCTGACTCGAAGTAAGCCCGGATATCCCTGCAGTGAATTGAATGCAGGCTCGTCTTGCATCTCCCAAGACGAAGGGATGTCTGAATCCCCTGTGGAGACCACAGAAAAAGACCTAGTCCACCGCCTCAATGCAACCGGAGGCCTCATATCCTTTGAAAACTCGAGAGGTCCACGGAGATCAATACTTCCGATGGAGACGATGCCTGAGTCCTCTTGAAAATGGATAGGAGTCCCAGGATCCCTGTGGCACTTGGAAAGGGACCGTCGGTCTCCCGCCTCACGTGGAGACGCGTCCCTATTGCCATGCAAAGACTCGAGGAGAATCCCGAGGTGTCCCTCGTACCTAGGCAGGAGTCCTGACGTCGCTGAACAAACACGTGTCTGGAAGGGCCCTCCCCGTCGTAACTCGAGATTATAACCCAGGTTCCGGCCGCAACTTGAGAAAAACCATGAGACATCCCCCTTGCCGCAAGATGAGGCCCATTCCCCTGCACTGCGTGCAGAGCAATTCTGTCTTTCCAATCAAACGTGAAAGGAGCCTTGATTTCCTTGATGGCACTCTAGAGAAAACCCAAGATCACTGTCTCAAGTCTAGAGGGATCCTGAGGTCCCTGGAGCAACACGAAAGGGCTCCGTGGACCACAAATCAACTCGAGATGAGAGCTTAGTTCCTGGCTTCGACTCAAGAGGAATACCAACTTTCCACAAGCACCTCAAGAGGAGGCTTCTCTCAGCTACAGGTATGTGAGAGGGACCCTGATTTTGTGACCTCAAGTGGAATGGACACCGAGATGCTGTGACTCGAAGTAAGGCCGGATATCCCTGCAGTGAATTGAATGCAGGCTCGTCTTGTATCTCCCAAGATGAAGGGATGTCTGAATCCCCTGTGGAGACCACAGAGAAAGACCTAGTTCTCCGCCTCAACGCGACCGGAGTCCTCACATCCTTTGAAAACTCGAGAGGTCCGCGGAGATCAATGCTTCCAAAGGAGACGATGCCTGACTCCTCTTGAAAATGGATAGGAGTCCCAGGATCCCTGTGGCACGTGGAAAGGGACACTGGGTCTCCCGCCTCACATGGAGACGCGTCCCAATTGCCATGCCAAGACTCGAGGAGAATCCCGAGGTGTCCCTCGCACCTAGGCAGGAGTCCTGACGGCGCTGAACAAACACGTGTCTGGAAGGGCCCTCCCCGTCGTAACTCGAGAATATACCCCAGGTTCCGGCCGCAACTCGAGAAAAACCATGAGACTTCCCCCTCGCCGTGAGATGAGGCCCGATTCCCCTGCTCTGCGTGAAGAGCAATTCCGTGTTCCACATCAAACGTGAAAGGATCCTTGATTTCCTAGATGGCACTCCAGAGAAAACCCAAGATCACTGTCTCAAGTCTAGAGGGATCCTGAGGTCACTGGAGCAACACGAAAGGGCTCCGTGGACCCCAAATCAACTCGAGATGAGAGCTTAGTCCCTGGCTTCGACTCAAGAGGAATACCAACTTTCCACAAGCACCTCAAGAGGAGGCTTCTCTCAGCTACAGGAATGTGAGATGGACCCTGAGTTTGTGGCCTCAAGTGGAATGGACACCGTGATGCTCTGACTCGATGTAAGGCCAGATATCCCTGCAGTGAATTGAATGCAGGCTCGTCTTGCATCTCACAAGACGAAGGGATGTCTGAATCCCCTGTGGAGACCACAGAGAAAGACCTAATTCTCCGCCTCATCGCGAGGGGAGGCCTCACATCCTTTGAAAAGTCGAGAGGTCCGCGGAGATCAATGCTTCCAAAGAGACGATGCCTTACTCCTCTTGAAAATGGATAGGAGTCCCAGGATCCCTGTGGCACGTGGAAAGGGACCCTGGGTCTCCCGCCTCACGTGGAGACGCCTCCCAATTGCCATGCCAAGACTCGAGGAGAATCCCTAGGTGTCCCTCGCAACTAGGCAGGGGTCCTGACGTCGCTGAACAAACACGTGTCTGGAAGGGCCCTCCCCGTCGTAACTCGAGAATATACCCCAGGTTTCGGCCGGAACTCGAGAAAAACAATGAGACTTCCCCCTCGCCATGACATGAGGCCCGATTCCCCTGCACTGCATGCAGAGGAATTCCGTGTTCCACATCAAACGTGAAAGGAGGCTTGATTTCCTTGATGGCACTCCAGAGAAAACCCAAGATCACTGTCTCAAGTCTAGAGGGATCCTGAGGTCACTGGAGCAACACGAAAGGGCTCCGTGGACCCCAAATCAACTCGAGATGAGAGCTTAGTCCCTGGCTTTGACTCAAGAGGAATACCAACTTTTCACAAGCACCTCAAGAGGAGGTTTCTCTCAGCTACAGGTATGTGAGAGGGACCCTGAGTTTGTGGCCACAAGTGGAATGGACACCGAGATGCTCTGACTCGAAGTAAGCCCGGATATCCCTGCAGTGAATTGAATGCAGGCTCGTCTTGCATCTCCCAAGACGAAGGGATGTCTGAATCCCCAGTGGAGACCACAGAAAAAGACCTAGTCCACCGCCTCAATGCAACCGGAGGCCTCATATCCTTTGAAAACTCGAGAGGTCCACGGAGATCAATACTTCCGATGGAGACGATGCCTGAGTCCTCTTGAAAATGGATAGGAGTCCCAGGATCCCTGTGGCACGTGGAAAGGGACCGTGGGTCTCCCGCCTCACGTGCAGACGCGTCCCTATTGCCATGCAAAGACTCGAGGAGATTCCCGAGGTGTCGCTCGCACCTAAGCAGGAGTCCTGACGTCGCTGAACAAACACGTGTCTGGAAGGGCCCTCCCCGTCGTAACTCGAGAATATACCCCAGGTTCCGGCCGCGACTCGAGAAAAACCATGAGACTTCCCCCTCACTGCGAGATGAGGCCCGATTCCCCTGCACTGCGTGCAGAGCAATTCCGTGTTCCACATCAAACGTGAAAGGAGCCTTGATTTCCTTGATGGCACTCCAGAGAAAACCCAAGATCACTGTCTCAAGTCTAGAGGGATCCTGAGGTCACCGGAGCAACACGAAAGGGCTCCGTGGACCCCAAATCAACTCGAGATGAGAGATTAGTCCCTGGCTTCAACTCAAGAGGAATACAAACTTTCCACAAGCCCCTCAAGAGGAGGCTTCTCTCAGCTACAGGTATGTGAGAGGGACCTTGAGTTTGTGGCATCAAGTGGAATGGACACCGAGATGCTCTGACTCAAAATAATGCCGGATATCCCTGCAGTGAATTGAAAGCAGGCTCGTCTTGCATCTCCCAAGACGAAGTGATGTCTGAATCCCCTGTGCAGAACACAGAGAAAGACCTAGTCCTCCGCCTCAACGCGACCGGAGGCCTCACATCCTTTGAAAACTCGAGAGGTCTGCAGAGATCAATGCTTCCAAAGGAAACGATGCCTGACTACTCTTGAAAATGGATAGGAGTCCCAGGATCACTGTGGCACGTTGAAAGGGACCCTGGTTCTCCCGCCTCACGTGGAGACGCGTCCCAATTGCCATGCCAAGACTCGAGGAGAATCCCGAGGTGTCCCTCGCACCTAGGCAGGGTCCTGACGTCGCTGAACAATCACGTGTCTGGAAGGGCCCTCCCCTTCGTAACTCGAAAATATACCCAAGGTTCTGGCTGCAACTCGAGAAAAACCATGAGATTTCCCCCTCGCCGCGAGTTGAAGCCCGATTCCCCTGCACTGCATGCAGAGCAATTCCGTGTTCCACATCAAACGTGAAAGGAGCCTTGATTTCCTTGATGGCACTCCAGAGAAAACCCAAGATCACTGTCTCAAGTCTAGAGGGATCCTGAGGTCACTGGAGCAACACGAAAGGGCTCCGTATAACCCAAATCAAATCGAGATGAGAGCTTAGTCCCTGGCTTCGACGCAAGAGGAATACCAACTTTCCACAAGCACCTCACGAGGAGGCTTCTCTCAGCTACAGGTATGTGAGAGGGACCCTGAGTTTGTGGCCTCAAGTGGAATGGACACCGAGATGCTCTGACTCGAAGTAAGGCCGGATATCCCTGCAGCGAATTGAATGCAGGCTCGTCTTGCATCTCCCAAGACGAAGGGATGTCTGAATCCGCTGTGGAGACGACAGAGAAAGACCTAGTCCTCTGCCTCATCGCGACCGGAGGCCTTACATCCTTTGAAAATTCGAGAGGTATGCGGAGATCAATGCTTCCAAAGGAGACGATGCTTGACTCCTGTTGAAAATGGATAGGAGTCCCAGGATCCCTGTGGCACGTGGAAAGGGACACTGGGTCTCCCGCCTCACGTGGAGACGCGTCCCAATTGCCATGCCAAGACTCGAGGAGAATCCCGAGGTGTCCCTCGCACCTAGGCAGGAGTCCTGACGTCGCTGAACAAACACGTGTCTGGAAGGGCCCTCCCCGTTGTAATTCGAGAATATACCCCAGGTTTCAGCCGCAACTCGAGAAAAACCATGAGACTTCCCCCTCGCCACGAGATGAGGCCCGATTCCCCTGCACTGCGTGCAGACCAATTCCGTGTTCCACATCAAACGTGAAAGGAGCCTTGATTTCCTTGATGGCACTCTAGAGAAAACACAAGATCACTGTCTGAAGTCTAGAGGGATCCTGAGGTCACTGGAGCAACACGAAAGGGCTCCGTATAACCCAAATCAACTCGAGATGAGAGCTTAGTCCCTGGCTTCGACTCAAGAGGAATACCAACTTTCCACAAGCACCTCAAGAGGAGGCTTCTCTCAGCTACAGGTATGTGAGAGGGACCCTGAGTTTGTGGCCTCAAGTGCAATGGACACCGAGATGCTCTGACTCGAAGTAAGGTCGGATATCCCTGCAGTGAATTGAATGCAGGCTCGTCTTGCATCTCCCAAGACGAAGGGATGTCTGAATCCCCTGTGGAGACCACAGAGAAAGACCTAGTCCTCCGCCTCATCGAGACCGGAAGTCTCACATCCTTTGAAAACTCGAGCGGTCCGTGGAGATCAATGCTTCCAAAGGAGACGATGCCTGACTCCTCTTGAAAATGGATAGGAGTCCCAGGATCCGTGTGGCATGTGGAAAGGGACACTGGGTCTCCCGCCTCACGTGGAGCCGGGTCCAAATTGCCATGCCAAGAATCGAGGAGAATCCCGAGCTGTCCCTCGCACCTAGGCAGGAGTCCTGACATCGCTGAACAAACACGTGTCTGGAAGGGCCCTCCCCGTCGTAACTCGAGAATATACCCCAGGTTCCGGCCGCAACTCGAGAAAAACCATGAGATTTCCCCCTCGCCGCGAGTTGAGGCCCGATTCCCCTGTACTGCATGCAGAGCAATTCCGTGTTCCACATCAAACTTGAAAGGAGCCTTGATTTCCTTGATGGCACTCCAGAGAAAACCCAAGATCACTGTCTCAAGTCTAGAGGGATCCTGAGGTCACTGGAGCAACACGAAAGGGTTCCGTGGACCCCAAATCAACACGAGATGAGAGCTTAGTCCCTGGCTTAGACTCAAGAGGAATACCACTTTCCACAAGCACCTCAAGAGGAGGCTTCTCTCAGCTACAGGTAAGTGAGAGGGACCCTGAGTTTGTGGCCTCAAGTGCAATGGACACCGAGATGCTCTGACTCGAAGTAAGGCCGGATATCCCTGCAGTGAATTGAACGCAGGCTCGTCTTGCATCTCCCAAGACGAAGGGATGTCTGAATCCCCTGTGAAGACCACAGAGAAAGACCTAATTTTCCGCCTCATCGCGACCGGGGGCCTCACATCATTTGAAAATTCGAGAGGTCCACGGAGATCAATGCTTCCAAAGGAGACGATGCCTGACTCCTCTTGAAAATGGATAGGAGTCCCAGGATCCGTGTGGCATGTGGAAAGGGACACTGGGTCTCCCGCCTCACGTGGAGCCGGGTCCAAATTGCCATGCCAAGACTCGAGGTGAATCCCGAGGTGTCCCTCGCACCTAGGCAGGAGTCCTCACATCGCTGAACAAACTCGTGTCTGGAAGGGCCCTCCCTGTCGTAACTCGAGAATATACCCCAGGTTCCGGCCGCAACTCGAGAACAACCATGAGACTTCCCCCTCCCCGCGAGATGAGGCCCGATTCCCCTGCACTGAGTGCAGACAAATTCCGTGTTCCACATCCAACGTGAAAGGAGCCTTGATTTCCTTGATGGCACTCCAGAGAAAACCCAAGATCACTGTCTCAAGTCTAGAGGGATCCTGAGGTCACTGGAGCAACACGAAAGGGCTCCGTGGACCACAAATCAACTCGAGATGAGAGCTTAGTCCCTGGCATCGACTCAAGAGGAATACCAACTTTCCACAAGCACCTCAAGAGGAGGCTTCTCTCAGCAACAGGTATGTGAGAGGGACCCTGAGTTTGTGGCCTCAAGTGGAATGGACACCGAGATGCTCTGACTCGAAGTAAGGCCGGATATCCCTGCAGTGAATTGAATGCAGGCTCGTCTTGCATCTCAAATGATGAAGGGATGTCTGAATCCCCTGTGGAGCCCACAGAGAAAGACCTAGTCCTCCGCCTCAACGCGACCGGAGGCCTCACATCCTTAGAAAACTCGAGAGGTCCGCGGAGATCAATACTTCTGAAGGAGACGATGCCTGACTCATCTTGAAAATGGATAGGAGTCCCAGGATCACTGTGGCACGTGGAAAGGGACACTGGGTCTCCTGCCTCACGTGGAGACGCGTCCCAATTGCCATGCCAAGACTCGAGGAGAATCCCGAGGTGTCCCTCGCACCTAGGCAGGAGTCCTGAGGTCGCTGAACAAACACTTTTCTGGAAGGGCCCTCCCCATCGTAACTCGAGAATATACCCCATGTTTCGGACGCAACTCGAGAAAAACCATGAGACTTCCCCCTCGCCGCGAGATGAGGCCCGATTTCCCTGCACTGCGAGCAGAGCAATTCCGTATTCCACATCAAAAATGAAAGGAGCCTTGATTTCCTTGATGGCACTCCAGAGAAAACCCAAGATCACTGTCTCAAGTCTAGAGGGATCCTGAGGTCACTGGAGCAACACGAAAGGGCTCCGTGGACCCCAAACCAACTCGAGATGAGAGCTTAGTCCCTGGCTTCGACCCAAGAGGAATACCAACTTTCCACAAGCACCTCAAGAGGAGGCTTCTCTCAGCTACAGGTATGTGAGAGGGACCCTGAGTTTGTGGCCTCAAGTGGAATGGACACCGAGATGCTCTGACTCGAAGTAAGGCCAGATATCCCTGCAGTGAATTGAATGCAGGCTCGTCTTGCATCTCCCAAGACGAAGGGATGTCTGAATCCCCTGTGGAGACCACAGAGAAAGACCGAGTTCTCCGCCTCATCGCGACCGGAGGCCTCACATCCTTTGAAAACTCGAGAGGTCCACGGAGATCAATGCTTCCAAAGGAGAAGATGCCTGACCCTTCTTGAAAATGGATAGGAGTCCCAGGATCCCTGTGGCACGTGGAAAGGGACCCTGGGTCTCCCGCGTCACGTGGAGACGCGTCCCAATTGCCATGCCAAGACTCGAGAAGAATCCCGAGCTGTCCCTCGCACCTAGGCAGGAGTCCTGACGTCGCTAAACAAACACATGTCTGGAAGGGCCCTCGCCGTTGTAACTCGAGAATAATCCCCAGGTTCCGGCCGCAAATCGAGAAAAACCATGAGAATTCCCCCTCGCCGCGAGATGAGGCCCGATTCCCCTGCACTGCGTGCAGAGCAATTCCGTGTTCCACATCAAACGTGAAAGAAGCCTTGATTTCCTTGATGGCACTCCAGAGAAAACCCAAGATCACTGTCTCAAGTCTAGAGGGATCTTGCGGTCACTGGAGCAACACGAAAGGGCTCCGTGGACCCCAAATCAACTCGAGATGAGAGACTAGTCCCTGGCTTCAACTCAAGAGGAATACGAACTTTCCACAAGCCCCTCAAGAGGAGGCTTCTCTCAGCTACAGGTATGTGAGAGGGACCCTGAGTTTGTGGCCTCAAGTGGAATGGACACCGAGATGCTCTGACTCGAAGTAAGGCCGGATATCCCTGCAGTGAATTGAATGCAGGCTCGTCTTGCATCTCCCAAGACGAAGGGATGTCTGAATCCCCTGTGCAGAACACAGAGAAAGACCTAGTCCTCCGCCTCAACGCGACCGGAGGCCTTACATCGTTTGAAAACTCGAGAGGTCCGCGGAGATCAATGCTTCCAAAGGAGACGATGCCTGACTCCTCTTGAAAATGGATAGGAGTCCCAGGATCCCTGTGGCACGTGGAAAGGGACCTTGGGTCTCCCACCTCACGTGGAGACGCGTCCCAATTGCCATGCCAAGACTCGAGGAGAATCCCGAGGTGTCCCTCGCACCTAGGCAGGAGTCCTGACGTCGCTGAACAAACACGTGTCTGGAAGGGCCCTCCCCGTCGTAACTCGAGAATATACCCCAGGTTCCGGCCGCAACTCGAGAAAAACCATGAGAATTCCCCCTCGCCGCGAGATGAGGCCCGATTCCCCTGCACTGCGTGCAGAGCAATTCCGTGTTCCACATCAAACGTGAAAGGAGCCTTGATTTCCTTGATGGCACTCCAGAGAAAACCCAAGATCACTGTCTCAAGTCTAGAGGGATCCTGAGGTCACTGGAGCAACAGGAAAGGGCTCCGTGGACCCCAAATCAACTCGAGATGAGAGCTTAGTCCCTGGCTTCGACTCAAGAGGAATACCAACTTTCCACAAGCACCTCAAGAGGAGGCTTCTCTCAGCTACAGGTATGTGAGAGGGACCCTGAGTTTGTCGCCTCAAGTGGAAAGGACACCGAGATGCTCTGACTCAAAGTAAGGCCAGATATCCCTGCAGTGATTTGAATGCAGGCTCGTCTTGCATCTCCCAAGACGAAGGGATGTCTGAATCCGCTGTGGAGACCACAGAGAAAGACCTAGTCCTCCGCCTCATCGCGACCGGAGGCCTCACATCCTTTGAAAACTCGAGAGGTCCGCGGAGATCAATGCTTCCAAAGGAGTCGATGCCTGACGCCTCTTGAAAATGGATAGGAGTCCCAGGATCCCTGTGGCACGTCGAAAGGGACCCTGGGTCTCCCGCCTCATTTGGAGACGCGTCCCAATTGCCATGCCAAGACTTCAGGAGAATCCCGAGGTGTCCCTCGCACCTAGGCAGGAGTCCTGACGTCGCTGAACAAACACGTGTCTGGAAGGGCCCTCCCCGTCGTAACTCGAGAATATACCCCAGGTTCCGGCCGCGACTCGAGAAAAACCATGAGACTTCCCCCTCACTGCGAGATGAGGCCCGATTCCCCTGCACTGCGTGCAGAGCAATTCCGTGTTCCACATCAAACGTGAAAGGAGCCTTGATTTCCTTGATGGCACTCCAGAGAAAACCCAAGATCACTGTCTCAAGTCTAGAGGGATCCTGAGGTCACCGGAGCAACACGAAAGGGCTCCGTGGACCCCAAATCAACTCGAGATGAGAGATTAGTCCCTGGCTTCAACTCAAGAGGAATACAAACTTTCCACAAGCCCCTCAAGAGGAGGCTTCTCTCAGCTACAGGTATGTGAGAGGGACCTTGAGTTTGTGGCATCAAGTGGAATGGACACCGAGATGCTCTGACTCAAAATAATGCCGGATATCCCTGCAGTGAATTGAAAGCAGGCTCGTCTTGCATCTCCCAAGACGAAGTGATGTCTGAATCCCCTGTGCAGAACACAGAGAAAGACCTAGTCCTCCGCCTCAACGCGACCGGAGGCCTCACATCCTTTGAAAACTCGAGAGGTCTGCAGAGATCAATGCTTCCAAAGGAAACGATGCCTGACTACTCTTGAAAATGGATAGGAGTCCCAGGATCACTGTGGCACGTTGAAAGGGACCCTGGTTCTCCCGCCTCACGTGGAGACGCGTCCCAATTGCCATGCCAAGACTCGAGGAGAATCCCGAGGTGTCCCTCGCACCTAGGCAGGGTCCTGACGTCGCTGAACAATCACGTGTCTGGAAGGGCCCTCCCCTTCGTAACTCGAAAATATACCCAAGGTTCTGGCTGCAACTCGAGAAAAACCATGAGATTTCCCCCTCGCCGCGAGTTGAAGCCCGATTCCCCTGCACTGCATGCAGAGCAATTCCGTGTTCCACATCAAACGTGAAAGGAGCCTTGATTTCCTTGATGGCACTCCAGAGAAAACCCAAGATCACTGTCTCAAGTCTAGAGGGATCCTGAGGTCACTGGAGCAACACGAAAGGGCTCCGTATAACCCAAATCAAATCGAGATGAGAGCTTAGTCCCTGGCTTCGACGCAAGAGGAATACCAACTTTCCACAAGCACCTCACGAGGAGGCTTCTCTCAGCTACAGGTATGTGAGAGGGACCCTGAGTTTGTGGCCTCAAGTGGAATGGACACCGAGATGCTCTGACTCGAAGTAAGGCCGGATATCCCTGCAGCGAATTGAATGCAGGCTCGTCTTGCATCTCCCAAGACGAAGGGATGTCTGAATCCGCTGTGGAGACGACAGAGAAAGACCTAGTCCTCTGCCTCATCGCGACCGGAGGCCTTACATCCTTTGAAAATTCGAGAGGTATGCGGAGATCAATGCTTCCAAAGGAGACGATGCTTGACTCCTGTTGAAAATGGATAGGAGTCCCAGGATCCCTGTGGCACGTGGAAAGGGACACTGGGTCTCCCGCCTCACGTGGAGACGCGTCCCAATTGCCATGCCAAGACTCGAGGAGAATCCCGAGGTGTCCCTCGCACCTAGGCAGGAGTCCTGACGTCGCTGAACAAACACGTGTCTGGAAGGGCCCTCCCCGTTGTAATTCGAGAATATACCCCAGGTTTCAGCCGCAACTCGAGAAAAACCATGAGACTTCCCCCTCGCCACGAGATGAGGCCCGATTCCCCTGCACTGCGTGCAGACCAATTCCGTGTTCCACATCAAACGTGAAAGGAGCCTTGATTTCCTTGATGGCACTCTAGAGAAAACACAAGATCACTGTCTGAAGTCTAGAGGGATCCTGAGGTCACTGGAGCAACACGAAAGGGCTCCGTATAACCCAAATCAACTCGAGATGAGAGCTTAGTCCCTGGCTTCGACTCAAGAGGAATACCAACTTTCCACAAGCACCTCAAGAGGAGGCTTCTCTCAGCTACAGGTATGTGAGAGGGACCCTGAGTTTGTGGCCTCAAGTGCAATGGACACCGAGATGCTCTGACTCGAAGTAAGGTCGGATATCCCTGCAGTGAATTGAATGCAGGCTCGTCTTGCATCTCCCAAGACGAAGGGATGTCTGAATCCCCTGTGGAGACCACAGAGAAAGACCTAGTCCTCCGCCTCATCGAGACCGGAAGTCTCACATCCTTTGAAAACTCGAGCGGTCCGTGGAGATCAATGCTTCCCAAGGAGACGATGCCTGACTCCTCTTGAAAATGGATAGGAGTCCCAGGATCCGTGTGGCATGTGGAAAGGGACACTGGGTCTCCCGCCTCACGTGGAGCCGGGTCCAAATTGCCATGCCAAGAATCGAGGAGAATCCCGAGCTGTCCCTCGCACCTAGGCAGGAGTCCTGACATCGCTGAACAAACACGTGTCTGGAAGGGCCCTCCCCGTCGTAACTCGAGAATATACCCCAGGTTCCGGCCGCAACTCGAGAAAAACCATGAGATTTCCCCCTCGCCGCGAGTTGAGGCCCGATTCCCCTGTACTGCATGCAGAGCAATTCCGTGTTCCACATCAAACTTGAAAGGAGCCTTGATTTCCTTGATGGCACTCCAGAGAAAACCCAAGATCACTGTCTCAAGTCTAGAGGGATCCTGAGGTCACTGGAGCAACACGAAAGGGTTCCGTGGACCCCAAATCAACACGAGATGAGAGCTTAGTCCCTGGCTTAGACTCAAGAGGAATACCACTTTCCACAAGCACCTCAAGAGGAGGCTTCTCTCAGCTACAGGTAAGTGAGAGGGACCCTGAGTTTGTGGCCTCAAGTGCAATGGACACCGAGATGCTCTGACTCGAAGTAAGGCCGGATATCCCTGCAGTGAATTGAACGCAGGCTCGTCTTGCATCTCCCAAGACGAAGGGATGTCTGAATCCCCTGTCAAGACCACAGAGAAAGACCTAATTTTCCGCCTCATCGCGACCGGGGGCCTCACATCATTTGAAAATTCGAGAGGTCCACGGAGATCAATGCTTCCAAAGGAGACGATGCCTGACTCCTCTTGAAAATGGATAGGAGTCCCAGGATCCGTGTGGCATGTGGAAAGGGACACTGGGTCTCCCGCCTCACGTGGAGCCGGGTCCAAATTGCCATGCCAAGACTCGAGGTGAATCCCGAGGTGTCCCTCGCACCTAGGCAGGAGTCCTCACATCGCTGAACAAACTCGTGTCTGGAAGGGCCCTCCCTGTCGTAACTCGAGAATATACCCCAGGTTCCGGCCGCAACTCGAGAACAACCATGAGACTTCCCCCTCCCCGCGAGATGAAGCCCGATTCCCCTGCACTGAGTGCAGACAAATTCCGTGTTCCACATCCAACGTGAAAGGAGCCTTGATTTCCTTGATGGCACTCCAGAGAAAACCCAAGATCACTGTCTCAAGTCTAGAGGGATCCTGAGGTCACTGGAGCAACACGAAAGGGCTCCGTGGACCACAAATCAACTCGAGATGAGAGCTTAGTCCCTGGCATCGACTCAAGAGGAATACCAACTTTCCACAAGCACCTCAAGAGGAGGCTTCTCTCAGCAACAGGTATGTGAGAGGGACCCTGAGTTTGTGGCCTCAAGTGGAATGGACACCGAGATGCTCTGACTCGAAGTAAGGCCGGATATCCCTGCAGTGAATTGAATGCAGGCTCGTCTTGCATCTCAAATGATGAAGGGATGTCTGAATCCCCTGTGGAGCCCACAGAGAAAGACCTAGTCCTCCGCCTCAACGCGACCGGAGGCCTCACATCCTTAGAAAACTCGAGAGGTCCGCGGAGATCAATACTTCTGAAGGAGACGATGCCTGACTCATCTTGAAAATGGATAGGAGTCCCAGGATCACTGTGGCACGTGGAAAGGGACACTGGGTCTCCTGCCTCACGTGGAGACGCGTCCCAATTGCCATGCCAAGACTCGAGGAGAATCCCGAGGTGTCCCTCGCACCTAGGCAGGAGTCCTGAGGTCGCTGAACAAACACTTTTCTGGAAGGGCCCTCCCCATCGTAACTCGAGAATATACCCCATGTTTCGGACGCAACTCGAGAAAAACCATGAGACTTCCCCCTCGCCGCGAGATGAGGCCCGATTTCCCTGCACTGCGAGCAGAGCAATTCCGTATTCCACATCAAAAATGAAAGGAGCCTTGATTTCCTTGATGGCACTCCAGAGAAAACCCAAGATCACTGTCTCAAGTCTAGAGGGATCCTGAGGTCACTGGAGCAACACGAAAGGGCTCCGTGGACCCCAAACCAACTCGAGATGAGAGCTTAGTCCCTGGCTTCGACCCAAGAGGAATACCAACTTTCCACAAGCACCTCAAGAGGAGGCTTCTCTCAGCTACAGGTATGTGAGAGGGACCCTGAGTTTGTGGCCTCAAGTGGAATGGACACCGAGATGCTCTGACTCGAAGTAAGGCCAGATATCCCTGCAGTGAATTGAATGCAGGCTCGTCTTGCATCTCCCAAGACGAAGGGATGTCTGAATCCCCTGTGGAGACCACAGAGAAAGACCGAGTTCTCCGCCTCATCGCGACCGGAGGCCTCACATCCTTTGAAAACTCGAGAGGTCCACGGAGATCAATGCTTCCAAAGGAGAAGATGCCTGACCCTTCTTGAAAATGGATAGGAGTCCCAGGATCCCTGTGGCACGTGGAAAGGGACCCTGGGTCTCCCGCGTCACGTGGAGACGCGTCCCAATTGCCATGCCAAGACTCGAGAAGAATCCCGAGCTGTCCCTCGCACCTAGGCAGGAGTCCTGACGTCGCTAAACAAACACATGTCTGGAAGGGCCCTCGCCGTTGTAACTCGAGAATAATCCCCAGGTTCCGGCCGCAAATCGAGAAAAACCATGAGAATTCCCCCTCGCCGCGAGATGAGGCCCGATTCCCCTGCACTGCGTGCAGAGCAATTCCGTGTTCCACATCAAACGTGAAAGAAGCCTTGATTTCCTTGATGGCACTCCAGAGAAAACCCAAGATCACTGTCTCAAGTCTAGAGGGATCTTGCGGTCACTGGAGCAACACGAAAGGGCTCCGTGGACCCCAAATCAACTCGAGATGAGAGACTAGTCCCTGGCTTCAACTCAAGAGGAATACGAACTTTCCACAAGCCCCTCAAGAGGAGGCTTCTCTCAGCTACAGGTATGTGAGAGGGACCCTGAGTTTGTGGCCTCAAGTGGAATGGACACCGAGATGCTCTGACTCGAAGTAAGGCCGGATATCCCTGCAGTGAATTGAATGCAGGCTCGTCTTGCATCTCCCAAGACGAAGGGATGTCTGAATCCCCTGTGCAGAACACAGAGAAAGACCTAGTCCTCCGCCTCAACGCGACCGGAGGCCTTACATCGTTTGAAAACTCGAGAGGTCCGCGGAGATCAATGCTTCCAAAGGAGACGATGCCTGACTCCTCTTGAAAATGGATAGGAGTCCCAGGATCCCTGTGGCACGTGGAAAGGGACCTTGGGTCTCCCACCTCACGTGGAGACGCGTCCCAATTGCCATGCCAAGACTCGAGGAGAATCCCGAGGTGTCCCTCGCACCTAGGCAGGAGTCCTGACGTCGCTGAACAAACACGTGTCTGGAAGGGCCCTCCCCGTCGTAACTCGAGAATATACCCCAGGTTCCGGCCGCAACTCGAGAAAAACCATGAGAATTCCCCCTCGCCGCGAGATGAGGCCCGATTCCCCTGCACTGCGTGCAGAGCAATTCCGTGTTCCACATCAAACGTGAAAGGAGCCTTGATTTCCTTGATGGCACTCCAGAGAAAACCCAAGATCACTGTCTCAAGTCTAGAGGGATCCTGAGGTCACTGGAGCAACAGGAAAGGGCTCCGTGGACCCCAAATCAACTCGAGATGAGAGCTTAGTCCCTGGCTTCGACTCAAGAGGAATACCAACTTTCCACAAGCACCTCAAGAGGAGGCTTCTCTCAGCTACAGGTATGTGAGAGGGACCCTGAGTTTGTCGCCTCAAGTGGAAAGGACACCGAGATGCTCTGACTCAAAGTAAGGCCAGATATCCCTGCAGTGATTTGAATGCAGGCTCGTCTTGCATCTCCCAAGACGAAGGGATGTCTGAATCCGCTGTGGAGACCACAGAGAAAGACCTAGTCCTCCGCCTCATCGCGACCGGAGGCCTCACATCCTTTGAAAACTCGAGAGGTCCGCGGAGATCAATGCTTCCAAAGGAGTCGATGCCTGACGCCTCTTGAAAATGGATAGGAGTCCCAGGATCCCTGTGGCACGTCGAAAGGGACCCTGGGTCTCCCGCCTCATTTGGAGACGCGTCCCAATTGCCATGCCAAGACTTCAGGAGAATCCCGAGGTGTCCCTCGCACCTAGGCAGGAGTCCTGACGTCGCTGAACAAACACGTGTGTGGAAGGGCCCTCCCCGTCGTAACTCGAGAATATACCCCAGGTTCCAGCCGCAACTCGAGAAAAACCATGAGACTTCCCCCTCGCCGCGAGATGAGGCCCGATTCCCCTGCACTGCGTGCAGAGCAATTCCGTGTTCCACATCAAACGTGAAAGGAGCCTTGATTTCCTTGATGGCACTCCAGAGAAAACACAAGATCACTGTCTCAAGTCTAGAGGGATCCTGAGGTCACTGGAGCAACACGAAAGAGCTCCGTGGACCCCAAATCAACTCTAGATGAGAGCTTAGTCCCTGGCTTCGACTCAAGAGGAATACCAACTTTCCACAAGCACCTCAAGAGGAGGCTTCTCTCAGCTACAGGTATGTGAGAGGGACCCTGAGTTTGTGGCCTCAAGTGCAATGGACACCGAGATGCTCTGACTCGAAGTGAGGCCGGATATCCCTGCAGTGAATTGAATGCAGGCTCGTCTTGCATCTCCCAAGACGAAGGGATGTCTGAATCCCCTGTGGAGACCACAGAGAAAGACCTAGTCCTCCGCCTCATCGTGACCGGAGGCCTCACATCCTTTGAAAATTCGAGAAGTCGGCGGAGATCAATGCTTCCAAAGGAGACGATGCCTGACTCCTCTTGAAAATGGATAGGAGTCCCAGCATCCCGGTGGCACGTGGAAAGGGACCCTGTGTCTCCCGCCTCACGTGGAGACGCGTCAGAATTGCCATGCCAAGACTCGAGGAGAATCCCGAGGTGTCCCTCGCACCTAGGCAGGAGTCCTGACGTCGCTGAACAAACACGTGTCTGGAAGGGCCCTCCCCGTCGTAAATCTAGAATATACCCCAGGTTCCGGCCGCAACTCGAGAAAAACCATGAGACTTTCCCCTTGCCACGAGGTGAGGCCCGATTCCCCTGCACTGCATGCAGAGCAATTCCGTGTTTCACATCAAACATGAAAGGAGCCTTGATTTCCTTGATGGCACTCCAGAGAAAACCCAAGATCACTGTCTCAAGTCTAGAGGGATCCTGAGGTCACTGGAGCAACACGAAAGGGCTCCGTGGACCTCAAATCAACTCGAGATGAGAGCTTAGTCCCTGGCTTCGACTCAAGGGGAATACCAACTTTCCACAAGCACCTCAAGAGGAGGCTTCTCTCAGCTACAGGTATGTGAGAGAGACCATGAGTTTGTGGCCTCAAGTGGAATGGACACGGAAATGCTCTGACTCGAAGTAAGGCCGGATATCCCTGCAGTGAATTGAATGCAGGCTTGTCTTGCATCTCCCAAGACGAAGGGATGTCTGAATCCCCTGTGGAGACCACAGAGAAAGACCTAGTCCTCCGCCTCAACATGACCGGAGGCCTCACATCCTTTGAAAACTCGAGAGGTCTGCGGAGATCAATGCTTCCAAAGGAGACGATGCCTGACTCCTCTTGAAAATGGATAGGAGTCCCAGAATCCCTGTGGCACGTGGAAAGGGACCCTGGGTCTCCCGCCTCATGTGGAGACGCGTCCCAATTGCCATGCCAAGACTCGAGGAGAATCCCGAGGTGTCCCTCGCACCTAGGCAGGAGTCCTGACGTCGCTGAACAAACACGTGTCTGGAAGGGCCCTCCCCGTCGTAACTCGAGAATATACCCCAGGTTCCGGCCGCAACTCGAGAAAAACCATGATATTTCCCCCTCGCCGCGAGTTGAGGCCCGATTCCCCTGCACTGATGCAGAGCAATTCCGTGTTCCACTTCAAACGTGAAAGGGGCCTTGATTTATTGATGGCACTCCAGAGAAAACCCAAGATCACTGTCTCAAGTCTAGAGCGATCCTGAGGTCACTGGAGCAACAGGAAAGGGCTCCGTGGACCCCAAATCAACGCGAGATGAGAGCTTAGTCCCTGGCTTCGACTCAAGAGGAATACCAACTTTCCACAAGGACCTCAAGAGGAGGCTTCTCTCAGCTACAGGTAAGTGAGAGGGACCCTGAGTTTGTGGCCTCAAGTGCAATGGACACTGCGATGCTCTGACTCGAAATAAGGCCGGATATCCCTGCAGTGAATTGAAAGCAGGCTCATCTTGCATCTCCCAAGACGAAGGGATGTCTGAATCCCCTGTGCAGAACACAGAGAAAGACCTAGTCCTCCGCCTCAACGCGACCGGAGGCCTCACATCCTTTGAAAACTCGAGAGGTCTGCAGAGATCAATGCTTCCAAAGGAGACGATGCCTGACTCCTCTTGAAAATGGATAGGAGTCCCAGGATCACTGTGGCACGTGGAAAGGGAACCTCGGTCTCCCCCCTCACGTGGAGACGCGTCCCAATTGCCATGCCAAGACTCGAGGAGAATCCCGAGGTGTCCCTCGCACCTAGGCAGGGTCCTGACGTCGCTGAACAAACACGTGTCTGAAAGGGACCTCCCCGTCGTAACTCGAGAATATACCCAAGGTTCCGGCCGCAACTCGAGAAAAACCATGAGATTTCCACCTCGCCGCGAGTTGAGGCCCGATTCCCCTGCACTGCGTGCAGAGCAATTCCGTGTTCCACATCAAACGTGAAAGGAGCCTTGATTTCCTTGATGGCACTCCAGAGAAAACCCAAGATCACTGTCTCAAGTCTAGAGGGATCCTGAGGTCACTGGAGCAACACGAAAGGGCTCCGTGGACCCCAAATCAACTCGAGATGAGAGCTTAGTCCCTGTCTTAGACTCAAGAGGAATACCAACTTTCCACAAGCACCTCAAGAGGAGGCTGCTCTCAGCTACAGGTATGTGAAAGGAACCCTGAGTTTGTGGCCTCAAGTGCAATGAACACCGAGATGCTCTGACTCGATGTAAGGCCGGATATCCCTGCAGTGAATTGAATGCAGGCTCGTCTTGCATCTCGCAAGACGAAGGGATGTCTGAATCCCCTGTGGAGACCACAGAGAAAGACCTAGTCCTCCGCCTCATCGTGACCGGAGGCCTCACATCCTTTGAAAACTTGAGAGGTCTGCAGAGATGAATGCTTCCAAAGGAGAAGATGCCTGACTCCTCTTGAAAATGGATAGGAGTCCCAGGATCACTGTGGCACGTGGAAAGGGACACTTGGTCTCCCGCCTCACGTGGAGACGCGTCCCAATTGCCATGCCAAGACTCGAGGAGAATCCCGAGGTGTCCCTCGCACCTAGGCAGGAGTCCTGAGGTCGGTGAACAAACACGTGTCTGGAAGGGCCCTCTCCGTCGTAACTCGAGAATATACCCCAGGTTCCGGCCGCAACTCGAGAAAAACCATGAAACTTCCCCCTCGCCGCGAGATGAGGCCCGATTCCACTGCACTGCGTGCAGAGCAATTCCGTATTCCACATCAAAAATGAAAGGAGCCTTGATTTCCTTGATGGCACTCCAGAGAAAACCCAAGATCACTGTTTCAAGTCTAGAGGGATCCTGAGGTCACTGGAGCAACACGAAAGGGCTCCGTGGACCCCAAATCAACTCGAGAGGAGAGCTTAGTCCCTGGCTTCCACTCAAGAGGAATACCAACTTTCCACAATCACCTCAAGAGGAGGCTTCTCTCAGCTACAGGTATGTGAGTGGGCCCCTGAGTTTGTGGCCTCAAGTGGAATGGACACCGAGATGCTCTGACTCGAAGTAAGGCCGGATATCCCTGCAGTGAATTGAATGCAGGATCGTCTTGCATCTCCCAAGACGAAGGGATGTCTGAATCCCCTGTGGAGACCACAGAGAAAGACCGAGTTCTCCGCCTCATCGCGACCGGAGGCCTCACATCCTTTGAAAACTCGAGAGGTCCGTGGAGATCAATGCTTCCAAAGGAGACGATGCCTGACTCCTCTTGAAAATGGATAGGAGTCCCAGGATCCCTGTGGCACGTGGAACGGGACCCTGGGTCTCCCGCCTCACGTGGAGACGCGTCCAAATTGCCATGCCAAGACTCGAGGAGAATCCCGAGGTGTCCCTCGCACCTAGGCACGAGTCCTGACGTCGCTGAACAAACACGTGTCTGGAAGGGCCCTCCCCGTCGTAACTCGAGAATATACCCCAGGTTCCGGCTGCAACTCGAGAAAAACCATGAGAATTCACTATCGCCGCGAGATGAGGCCCGATTCCCCTGCCCTGCGTGCAGAGCAATTCCGTATTCCACATCAAAAATAAAAGGAGCCTTGATTTCCTTGATGGCACTCCAGAGAAAACCCAAGATCACTGTCTCAAGTCTAGAGGGATCCTGAGGTCACTGGAGCAACACGAAAGGGCTCCGTGGACCCCAAATCAACTCGAGATGAGAGCTTAGTCCATGGCTTCAAATCGAGAGGAATACCAACTTTCCACAAGCACCTCAAGAGAAGGCTTCTCTCAGCTAATGGTATGTGAGAGGGACCCTGAGTTTGTCGCCTCAAGTGGAATGGACACCGAGATGCTCTGACTCAACGGAAGGCCAGATATCCCTGCAGTGAATTGAATGCAGTCTCGTCTTGCATCTCCCAAGCCGAAGGGTTGTCTGAATCCCCTGTGGAGACCACAGAGAAAGACATAATTTTCCGCCTCATCGCGACCGGTGGCCTCACATCCTTTGAAAATTCGAGAGGTCCGCGGAGATCAATGCTTCCAAAGGAGACGATGCCTGACTCCTCTTGAAAATAGATAGGAGTCCCAGGATCCCTGTGGCTCGTGGAAAGGGACCCTGGTTCTCCCGGCTCACGTGGAGATGCGTCCAAATTGCCATGCCAAGACTCGAGGAGAATCCCGAGGTGTCCCTCGCACCTAGGCAAGAGTCCTCACGTCGCTGAACAAAACCGTGTCTGGAAGGGCCCTCCCCGTCGTAACTCGAGAATATACCCCAGGTTCCGGCCGCAACTCGAGAAAAACCATGAGACTTCCCCCTCCCCGCGAGATGAGGCCCGATTCCCCTGCACTGAGTGCAGACCAATTCCGTGTTCCACATCAAACGTGAAAGGAGCCTTGATTTCCTTAATGGCACTCCAGAGAAAACCCAAGATCACTGTCTCAAGTCTAGAGGGATCCTGAGGTCACTGTAGCAACACAAAAGGGCTCCGTGGACCCCAAATCAACTCGAGATGAGAGCTTAGTCCCTGGCTTCGACTCAAGAGGAATACCAACTTTCCACAAGCACCTCAAGAGGAGGCTTCTCTCAGCTAATGGTATGTGAGAGGGACCCTGAGTTTGTGGCCTCAAGTGCAATGGACACCGAGATGCTCTGACAAGAAGTAAGGCTGGATATCCCTGCAGTGAATTGAATGCAGGCTCGTCTTGCATCTCCCAAGACGAAGGGATGTCTGAATACCCTGTGGATACCACAGAGAAAGACCTAGTCCTCTGCCTCATCGTGACCGGAGGCCTCACATCCTTTGAAAACTCGAGAGGTCTGCAGAGATCAATGCTTCCAAAGGAGATGATGCCTGACTCCTCTTGAAAATGGTTAGGAGTCCCAGGATCACTGTGGCACGTGGAAAGGGACACTGGGTCTCACGCCTCACGTGGAGACGCGTCCCAATTGCCATGCCAAGACTCGAGGAGAATCCCGAGGTGTCCCTCGCACCTAGGCAGGAGTCCTGACGTCCCTGAACAAACCCGTGTCTGGAAGGGCCCTCCCCGTCGTAACTCGAGAATATACCCCAGGTTCCGGCCGCAACTCGAGAAAAACCATGAGACTTCCCCATCGCCGCGAGATGAGGACAGATTCCCCAGCCCTGCGTGCAGAGCAATTCCGTATTCCACATCAAAAATGAAAGGAGCCTTGATTTCCTTGATGGCACTCCAGAGAAAACCCAAGATCACTGTCTCAAGTCTAGAGGGATCCTTAGGTCACTGGAGCAACACGAAAGGGCTCCGTGGACCCCAAATTAACTCGAGATGAGAGCGTAGTCCCTGGCTTCAAATCGAGAGGAATATCAACTTTCCACAAGCACCTCAAGAGGAGGCTTCTCTCAGCTAATGGTATGTGACAGGGACCCTGAGTTTGTCACCTCAAGTGGAATGGACACCGAGATTCTCTGACTCAAAGTAAGGCCAGATATCCCTGCAGTGAATTGAATGCAGGCTCGTCTTGCATCTCCCAAGACGAAGGGATGTCTGAATCCCCTGTGGAGACCACAGAAAAAGACCTAGTCCTCCGTCTCATCGCGACCGAAGGCCTCACATCCTTTGAAAACTCTAGAGGTCTGCGGAGATCAATGCTTCCAAAGGAGACGACGCCTGACGCCTCTTGAAAATGGATAGGAGTCCCAGGATCCCTGTGGCACGTGGAAAGGGACCCTGGGTCTCTCGCCTCACGTGGAGACGCCTCCCAATTGCCATGCTAAGACTTGAGGAGAATCCCGAGGTGTCCCTCGCACCTAGGCAGGAGTCCTGACGTCGCTGAACAAACACGTGTCTGGAAGGGCCCTCCCCGTCGTAACTCGAGAATATACCCCAGGTTCCGGCCGCAACACGAGAAAAACCATGAGACTTCCCCCTCGCCGCGAGATGAGGCCCGATTCCCCTGCAATGCGTGCAGAGCAATTCCGTGTTCCACATCAAACGAGAAAGGAGCCTTGATTTCCTTGATGGCACTCCAGAGAAAACCCAAGATCACTGTCTCAAGTCTAGAGGGATCTGAGGTCACTGGAGCAACACGAAAGGGCTCCGTGGACCCCAAATCAACTCGAGATGAGAGATTAGTCCCTGGCTTCAACTCAATAGGAATACGAACTTTCCACAAGCCCCTCAAGAGGAGGCTTGTCTCAGCTACAGGTATGTGAGAGGGACCCTGAGTTTGTGGCCTCAAGTGGAATGGACCCCGAGATGCTCTGACTCGAAGTAAGGCCGGATATCCCTGCAGTGAATTGAATGCAGGCTCATCTTGCATCTCCCAAGACGAAGGGATGTCTGAATCCCCTGTGCAGAACACAGAGAAAGACCTAGTCCTCCGCCTCAATGCGACCGGAGGCCTCACATCCTTTGAAAACTCGAGAGGTCCGCGGAGATCAATGCTTCCAAAGGAGACGATGCCTGACTCCTCTTGAAAATGGATAGGAGTCCCAGGATCCCAGTGGCACGTGGAAGGGGACCCTGGGTCTCCCGCCTCACGTGGAGACGCGTCCCAATTGCCATGGCAAGACTCGAGGAGAATCCCGAGTTGTCCCTCGCACCTAGGCAGGAGTCCTGACGTCGCTGAACAAACCCGTGTCTGGAAGGGCCCTCCCCGTCGTAACTCGAGAATATACCCCAGGTTCCGGCCGCAACTCGAGAAAAACCATGAGATTTCCCCCTCGCCGCGAGTTGAGGCCCGATTCCCCTGCACTGCGTGCAGAGCAATTCCGTGTTCCACTTCAAACGTGAAAGGAGACTTGATTTCCTTGATGGCACTCCAGAGAAAACCCAAGATCACTGTCTCAAGTCTAGAGGGATCCTGAGGTCACTGGAGCAACACGAAAGTGCTCCGTGGACCACAAATCAACTCGAGATGAGAGCTTAGTCCCTGGCTTAGACTCAAGAGGAATACCAACTTTCCACAAGCACCTCAAGAGGAGGCTTCTCTCAGCTACAGGTAAGTGAGAGGGACCCTGAGTTTGTGGCCTCAAGTGCAATGGACACCGAGATGCTCTGACTCGAAGTAAGGCCAGATATCTCTGCAGTGAATTGAATGCAGGCTCGTCTTGCATCTCCCAAGACGAAGGGATGTCTGAATCCCCTGTGGAGACCACAGAGAAAGGCCTAGTCCTCCGCCTCATCGTGAACGGAGGCCTCACATCCTTTGAAAACTCGAGAGGTCTACAGAGATCAATGCTTCCAAAGGAGACGATGCCTGACTCCTCTTGAAAATGGATAGGAGTCCCAGGATCCCTGTGGCACGTGGAAAGGGACCGTGGGTCTCCCGCCTCACGTGGAGACGCGTCCCAATTGCCATGCCAAGACTTGAGGAGAATCCCGAGGTGTCCCTCGCACCTAGGCAGGAGTCCTGACGTCGCTGAACAAACCCGTGTCTGGAAGGGCCCTCCCCGTCGTAACTCGAGAATATACCCCAGGTTCTAGCCGCAACTCGAGAAAAACCATGAGACTTCCCCCTCGCAGCGACATGAGGCCCGATTCCCCTGCACTGCGTGCAGAGCAATTCCGTGTTCCACATCAAACGTGAAAGGAGCTTTGATTTCCTTAATGGCACTCCAGAGGAAACCCAAGATCACTGTCTCAAGTCTAGAGGGATCCTGAGGTCACTGTAGCAACACGAAAGGGCTCCGTGGACCCCAAATCAACTCGAGATGAGAGCTTAGTCCCTGGCTTCCACTCAAGAGGAATACCAACTTTCCACAAACACCTCAAGAGGAGGCTTCTCTCAGCTACAGGTATGTGAGAGGGACCCTGAGTTTGTGGCCTCAAGTGGAATGGCCACCGAGATGCTCTGACTCGAAGTAAGGCCGGATATCCCTGCAGTGAATTGAATGCAGGCTCGTCTTGCATCTCCCAAGACGAAGGGTTGTCTGAATCCCCTGTGGAGCCCACAGAGAAAGACCTAGTCCTACGCCTCAACGCGGCCGGAGGCCTCACATCCTTTGAAAACTCGAAAGGTCCGCGGAGATCAATACTTCCGAAGGAGACGATGCCTGACTCCTCTTGAAAATGGATAGGAGTCCCAGGATCCCTGTGGCACGTGGAAAGGGACACTGGGTCTCCCGCCTCACGTGGAGACGCGTCCCAATTGCCATGCCAAGACTCGAGGAGAATCCCGAGGTGTCCCTCGCACCTAGGCAGGAGTCCTGACGTCGCTGAACAAACACGTGTCTGGAAGGGCCCTCCCCGTCGTAACTCGAGAATATACCCCAGGTTCCGGCCGCAACTCGAGAAAAACCATGAGACTTCACTATCGCCGCGAGATGAGGCCCGATTCCCCTGCCCTGCGTGCAGAGCAATTCCGTATTCCACATCAAAAATAAAAGGAGCCTTGATTTCCTTGATGGCACTCCAGAGAAAACCCAAGATCACTGTCTCAAGTCTAGAGGGATCCTGAGGTCACTGGAGCAACACGAAAGGGCTCCGTGGACCCCAAATCAACTCGAGATGAGAGCTTAGTCCATGACTTCAAATCGAGAGGAATATCAACTTTCCACAAGCACCTCAAGAGAAGGCTTCTCTCAGCTAATGGTATGTGAGAGGGACCCTGAGTTTGTCGCCTCAAGTGGAATGGACACCGAGATGCTCTGACTCAACGTAAGGCCAGATATCCCTGCAGTGAATTGAATGCAGGCTCGTCTTGCATCTCCCAAGACGAAGGGATGTCTGAATCCCCTGTGGAGACCACAGAGAAAGACATAATTTTCCACCTCATCGCGACCCGTGGCCTCACATCCTTTGAAAATTCGAGAGGTCCGCGGAGATCAATGCTTCCAAAGGAGACGATGCCTGACTCTTCTTGAAAATGGATAGGAGTCCCAGGATCCCTGTGGCACGTGGAAAGGGACCCTGGGTCTCCCGCCTCACGTGGAGACGCCTCCCAATTGCCATGCCAAGACTTGAGGAGAATCCCGAGGTGTCCCTCGCACCTAGGCAGGAGTCCTGACGTCGCTGAACAAACACGTGTCTGGAAGGGCCCTCCCCGTCGTAACTCGAGAATATACCCCAGGTTCCGGCCGCAACTCGAGGAAAACCATGAGACGTCCCCCTCGCCGGGAAATGAGCCCCGATTCATCTGCAATGCGTGCAGAGCAATTCCGTGTTCCACATCAAACGTGAAAGGAGCCTTGATTTCCTTGATGGCACTCCAGAGAAAACCCAAGATCACTGTCTCAAGTCTAGAGGGATCCTGAGGTCACTGGAGCAACACGAAAGGGCTCCGTGGACCCCAAATCAACTCTAGATGAGAGATTAGTCCCTGGCTTCAACTCAAGAGGAATACGAACTTTCCACAAGCCCCTCAAGAGGAGGCTTCTCTCAGCTACAGGTATGTGAGAGGGACCCTGAGTTTGTGGCCTCAAGTGGAATGGACACCGAGATGCTCTGACTCGAAGTAAGGCCGGATATCCCTGCAGTGAATTGAATGCAGGCTCGTCTTGCATCTCCCAAGACGAAGGGATGTCTGAATCCCCTGTGGAGACCACAGAGAAAGACCTAATTTTCCGCCTCATCGCGACCGGAGGCCTCACATCCTTTGAAAACTCGAGAGGTCTGAGGAGATCAATGCTTCCAAAGGAGAAGATGCCTGACTCCTCTTGAAAATGGATAGGAGTCCCAGGATCCCTGTGGCACGTGGAAAGGGACCCTGGTTCTCCCGCCTCACGTGGAGACGCGTCCAAATTGCCATGCCAAGACTCGAGGAGAATCCCGAGGTGTCCCTCGCACCTAGGCAGGAGTCCTCACGTCGCTGAACAAACACGTGTCTGGAAGGGCCCTCCCCGTCGTAACTCGAGAATATACCCCAGGTTCCGGCCGCAACTCGACAAAAACCATGAGACTTCCCCCTCCCCGCGAGATGAGGCCCGATTCCCCTGCACTGCCTGCAGAGGAATTCCGTGTTCCACATCAAACGTGAAAGGAGCCTTGATTTCCTTAATGCCACTCCAGAGAAAACCCAAGATCACTGTCTCAAGTCTAGAGGGATCCTGAGGTCACTGGAGCAAAACGAAAGGGCTCCGTGGACCCCAAATCAACTCGAGATGAGAGCTTAGTCCCTCGCTTCGACTCAAGAGGAATACAAAATTCCACAAGCACCTCAAGAGGAGGCTTCTCTCAGCTACAGGTATGTGAGAGGGACCCTGAGTTTGTGGCCTCAAGTGGAATGGACACCGAGATGCTCTGACTTGAAGTAAGGCCGGATATCCCTGCAGTGATTTGAATGCAGGCTCGTCTTGCATCTCCCAAGACAAAGGGTTGTCTGAATCCCCTGTGGAGCCCACAGAGAAAGATCTAGTCCTCCGTCTCATCGCGACCGAAGGCCTCACATCCTTTGAAAACTCGAGAGGTCTGCGGAGATCAATGCTTCCAAAGTAGACGACGCCTGACGCCTCTTGAAAATGGATAGGAGTCCCAGGATCCCTGTGGCACGTGGAAAGGGACACTGGGTCTCTCGCCTCACGTGGAGACGCCTCCCAATTGCCATGCCAAGACTTGAGGAGAATCCCGAGGTGTCCCTCGCACCTAGGCAGGAGTCCTGACGTCGCTGAACAAGCACGTGTCTGGAAGGGCCCACCCCGTCGTAACTCGAGAATATACCCCAGTTCCGGCCGCAACTCGAGAAAAACCATGAGACTTCCCCCTCGCCGCGAGATGAGGCCCGATTCCCCTGCAATGCGTGCAGAGCAATTCCGTGTTCCACATCAAACGAGAAAGGAGCCTTGATTTCCTTGATGGCACTCCAGAGAAAACCCAAGATCACTGTCTCAAGTCTAGAGGGATCCTGAGGTCACTGGAGCAACACGAAAGGGCTCCGTGGACCCCAAATCAACTCGAGATGAGAGATTAGTCCCTGGCTTCAACTCAATAGGAATACGAACTTTCCACAAGCCCCTCAAGAGGAGGCTTGTCTCAGCTACAGGTATGTGAGAGGGACCCTGAGTTTGTGGCCTCAAGTGGAATGGACACCGAGATGCTCTGACTCGAAGTAAGGCCGGATATCCCTGCAGTGAATTGAATGCAGGCTCATCTTGCATCTCCCAAGACGAAGGGATGTCTGAATCCCCTGTGCAAAACACAGAGAAAGACCTAGTCCTCCGCCTCAATGCGACCGGAGGCCTCACATCCTTTGAAAACTCGAGAGGTCCGCGGAGATCAATGCTTCCAAAGGAGACGATGCCTGACTCCTCTTGAAAATGGATAGGAGTCCCAGGATTCCAGTGGCACGTGGAAAGGGACCCTGGGTCTCCCGCCTCACGTGGAGACGCGTCCCAATTGCCATGGCAAGACTCGAGGAGAATCCCGAGGTGTCCCTCGCACCTAGGCAGGAGTCCTGACGTTGCTGAACAAACCCGTGTCTGGAAGGGCCCTCCCCGTCGTAACTCGAGAATATACCCCAGGTTCCGGCCGCAACTCGAGAAAAACCATGAGATTTCCCCCTCCCCGCGAGATGAGCCCCGATTCCCCTGCACTGCGTGCAGAGCAATTCCGTGTTCCACTTCAAACGTGAAAGGAGCCTTGATTTCCTTGATGGCACTCCAGAGAAAACCCAAGATCACTGTCTCAAGTCTAGAGGGATCCTGAGGTCACTGGAGCAACACGAAAGGGCTCCGTGGACCCCAAATCAACTCGAGATGAGAGCTTAGTCCCTGGCTTAGACTCAAGAGGAATACCAACTTTCCACAAGCACCTCAAGAGGAGGCTTCTCTCAGCTACAGGTAAGTGAGAGGGACCCTGAGTTTGTGGCCTCAAGTGCAATGGACACCGAGATGTTCTGACTCGAAGTAAGGCCGGATATCTCTGCAGTGAATTGAATGCAGGCTCGTCTTGCATCTCCCAAGACGAAGGGATGTCTGAATCCCCTGTGGAGACCACAGAGAAAGACCTAGTCCTCCGCCTCATCGTGAACGGAGGCCTCACATCCTTTGAAAACTCGAAAGGTCCGCGGAGATCAATGCTTCCAAAGGAGATGATGCCTGACTCCTCTTGAAAATGGATAGGAGTCCCAGGATCCCTGTGGCACGTGGAAAGGGACCCTGGTTCTCCCGCCTCACATGGAGATGCGTCCAAATTGCCATGCCAAGACTCGAGGAGAATCCCGAGGTGTACCTCGCACCTAGGCAAGAGTCCTCACGTCGCTGAACAAACCCGTGTCTGGAAGGGCCCTCCCCGTCGTAACTCGAGAATATACCCCACGTTCCGGCCGCAAATCGAGAAAAACCATGAGACTTCCCCCTCCCCGCGAGATGAGCCCCGATTCCCCTGCACTGAGTGCAGACCAATTCCGTGTTCCACATCAAACGTGAAAGGAGCCTTGATTTCCTTAATGGCACTCCAGAGAAAACCCAAGATCACTGTCTCAAGTCTAGAGGGATCCTGAGGTCACTGTAGCAACACGAAAGGGCTCCGTGGACCCCAAATCAACTCGAGATGAGAGCTTAGTCCCTGGCTTCGACTCAAGGGGAATACCAACTTTCCACAAGCACCTCAAGAGGAGGCTTCTCTCAGCTAATGGTATGTGAGAGGGACCCTGAGATTGTGGCCTCAAGTGCAATGGACACCGAGATGCTCTGACTCGAAGTAAGGCTGGATATCCCTGCAGTGAATTGAATGCAGGCTCGTCTTGCATCTCCCAAGACGAAGGGATGTCTGAATCCCCTGTGGATACCACAGAGAAAGACCTAGTCCTCCGCCTTATCGTGACCGGAGGCCTCACATCCTTTGAAAACTCGAGAGGTTTGCAGAGATCAATGCTTCCAAAGGAGACGATGCCTGACTCCTCTTGAGAATGGATAGGAGTCCCAGGATCCCTGTGGCACGTGGAAAGGGACACTGGGTTTCACGCCTCACGTAGACACGCGTCCCAATTGCCATGCCAAGACTCGAGGAGAATCCCGAGTTGTCCCTCGCACCTAGGCAGGAGTCCTGACGTCCCTGAACAAACACGTGTCTGGAAGAGCCCTCCCCGTCGTAACTCGAGAATATACCCCAGGTTCCGGCCGCAACTCGAGAAAAACCATGAGACTTCCCCATCGCCGCGAGATGAGGCCCGATTCCCCTGCCCTGCGTCCAGAGAAATTCCGTATTCCACATCAAAAAAGAAAGGAGCCTTGATTTCCTTGTTGGCACTCCAGAGAAAACCCAAGATCACTGTCTCAAGTCTAG
The DNA here is from genome assembly GCF_033118175.1 of Dama dama. NCBI lineage: Eukaryota > Metazoa > Chordata > Mammalia > Artiodactyla > Cervidae > Dama > Dama dama. Next base: position 2,521,858 of record NC_083697.1, on the reverse strand, counting down.
AGGGATCCTTAGGTCACTGGAGCAACAGGAAAGGGCTCCGTGGACCCCAAATCAACTCGAGATGAGAGCTTAGTCCCTGGCTTCAAATCGAGAGGAATACCAACTTTCCACAAGCACCTCAAGAGGAGGCTTCTCTCAGCTACAGGTATGTGAGAGGGCCCCTGAGTTTGTGGCCTCAAGTGGAATGGACACCGAGATGCTCTGACTCGAAGTAAGGCCGGATATCCCTGCAGTGAATGGAATGCAGGCTCATCTTGCATCTCCCAAGACGAAGGGATGTCTGAATCCCCTGTGGAGACCCCAGAGAAAGACCTAATTTTCCGCCTCATCGCGACCGGTGGCCTCACATCCTTTGAAAATTCCAGAGGTCCACGGAGATCAATGCTTCCAAAGGAGACGATGCCTGACTCCTCTTGAAAATGGATAGGAGTCCCAGGATCCCTGTGGCACGTGGAAAGGGACCCTGGTTCTCCGGCCTCACGTGGAGATGCGTCCAAATTGCCATGCCAAGACTCGAGGAGAATCCCGAGGTGTCCCTCGCACCTAGGCAGGAGTCCTCACGTCGCTGAACAAACACGTGTCTGGAAGGGACCTCCCCGTCGTAACTCGAGAATATACCCCAGGTTCCGGCCGCATTTCGAGAAAAACCATGAGACTTCCCCCTCCCCGCGAAATGAGGCCCGATTCCCCTGCACTGAGTGCAGACCAATTCCGTGTTCCACATCAAACGTGAAAGGAGCCATGATTTCCTTAATGGCACTCCAGAGAAAACCCAAGATCACTGTCTCAAGTCTAGAGGGATCCTGAGGTCACTGGAGCAACACGAAAGGGCTCCGTGGACCCCAAATCAACTCGAGATGAGAGCTTAGTCCCTGGCTTCGACTCAAGAGGAATACAAACTTTCCACAAGCACCTCAAGAGGAGGCTTCTCTCAGCTACAGGTATGTCAGAGGGACCCTGAGTTTGTGGCCTCAAGTGGAATGGACACCGAGATGCTCTGACTTGAAGTAAGGTCGGATATCCCTGCAGTGAATTGAATGCAGGCTCGTCTTGCATCTCCCAAGACGAAGGGTTGTGTGAATCCCCTGTGAAGCCCACAGAGAAAGACCTAGTCCTCAGCCTCAACGCGACCGGAGGCCTCACATCCTCTGAAAACTCGAGAGGTCCGCGGAGATCAATGCTTCCAAAGGAGACGATGCCTGACTCCTCTTGAAAATGGATAGGAGTCCCAGGATCCCTGTGGCATGTGGAAAGGGACCCTGGGTCTCCCGCCTCACGTGGAGACGCGTCCCAATTGCCATGCCAAGACTCGCGGAGAATCCCGAGGTGTCCCTCGCACCTAGGCAGGAGTCCTGACGTCCCTGAACAAACACGTGTCTGGAAGGTCCCTCCCCGTCGTAACTCGAGAATATACCCCAGGTTCCGGCCGCAACTCGAGAAAAACCATGAGATTTCCCGCTCGCCGCGAGATGAGGCCCGATTCCCCTGCACTGCGTGCAGAGCAATTCTGTGTTCCACTTCAAACGTGAAAGGAGCCTTGATTTCCTTGATGGCACCCCAGAGAAAACCCAAGATCACTGTCTCAAGTCTAGAGGGATCCTGAGGTCACTGGAGCAAGACGAAAGTGCTCCGTGGACTCCAAATCAACTCGAGGTGAGAGCTTAGTCCCTGGCTTCGACTCAAGAGGAATACCGACTTTCCACAAGCACCTCAAGAGGAGGCTTCTCTCAGCTACAGGTATGTGAGAGGGACCCTGAGTTTGTGGCCTCAAGTGGAATGGACACCGAGATGCTCTGACTCGAAGTAAGGCCGGATATCCCTGCAGTGAATTGAATGCAGGCTCGTCTTGCATCTCCCAAGACGAAGGGTTGTCTGAATCCCCTGTGGAGACCACAGAGAAAGACCTCGTTCTCCGCCTCATCGAGACCAGAGGCCTCACATCCTTTGAAAACTCGAGAGGTCGGCGGAGATCAATGCTTCCAAAGGAGAAGATGCCTGACTCTTCTTGAAAATGGATAGGAGTCCCAGGATCCCTGTGGCACGTGGAAAGGGACCCTGGGTCTCCCGCCTCACGTGGAGACGCGTCCCAATTGCCATGCCAAGACTCGAGGAGAATCCCGAGTTGTCCCTCGCACCTAGGCAGGAGTCCTGACGTCGCTGAACAAACACGTGTCTGGAAGGGCCCTCCCCGTCATAACTCGAGAATATACCCCAGGTTCCGGCCGCAACTCGGGAAACACCATGAGACTTCCCCCTCGCCGCTGGATGAGGCCCGATTCCCCTGCACTGCGTGCAGAGCAATTCCGTGTTCCACATCAAACGTGAAAGGAGCCTTGATTTCCTTGATGGCACTCCAGAGAAAACCCAAGATCACTGTCTCAAGTCTAGAGGGATCCTGAGGTCACTGGAGCAACACGAAAGGGCTCCGTGGACCCCAAATCAACTCGAGATGAGAGCTTAGTCCCTGGCTTTGACTCAAGAGGAATACCAACTTTCCACAAGCACCTCAAGAGGAGGCTTCTCGCACCTACAGGTAGGTGAGAGGGACCCTGAGTTTGTGGCCTCAAGTCGAATGGACACCGAGATGCTCTGACTCGAAGTAAGGCCGGATATCCCTGCAGTGAAGTGAATGCAGGCTCCTCTTGCATCTCCCAAGATGAAGGGATGTCTGAATCCCCTGTGGAGGCCACAGAGAAAGACCTAGTCCTCCGCCTCATCGCGACCGGAGGCCTCACATCCTTTGAAAACTGAGAGGTCCGCGGAGATCAATGCTTCCAAAGGAGACGATGCCTGACTCCTCTTGAAAATGGATAGGAGTCCCAGGATCCCTGTGGCACGTGGAAAGGGACCCTGGGTCTCCCGCCTCATGTGGAGACGCATCCCCATTGCCATGCCAAGACTCGAGGAGAATCCCGAGGTGTCCCTCGCACCTAGGCAGGAGTCCTCACGTCGCTGAACAAACACGTGTCTGGAAGGGCCCTCCCCGTCGTAACTCGAGAATATACCCCAGGTTCCGGCCGCAACTCGAGAAAAACCATGAGAATTCCCCCTCACCGCGAGATGAGGCCTGATTCCCCTGCACTGCGTGCAGAGCAATTCCTGAGCAGCGCAGACGGAGAGAGCAGCGCCAGCCCCTCCCCGCAGCGCCAGCCCGTCCCCGCAGCACAAGCCCCTCCCCCCGGAGCGACGTAACTAGCTACCTGAATAAGAGTCCACCTCCGCCCGCCTGTGTCATGGCGGAAATGAGGCTCTGAAGAGACCGGCAAACAGAAGCCAAATAAACAAAGGGAACCGCTTCAGAAGGGACTGGTGCAACAGATTAAAATCCCTCTAGGAAACATTGACTACACCGGAGGAGCCTGTAGGTATCGAGAAGCGTAAGCTGGAACGAGGAGCTATCTGAAACTGAGCCGAACCCACACTGACCGCAACAGCTCCAGAGAAACTCCTAGATATAATTTTACTTTTTTCTCTTTTTTTAATTTTTTTTCTTTTTTTCTTTTTTCTTTTTTATTTTTTCTCTTTTATTTTCCTTTAAAATCCCCTATTACTCCCCCATTACTCCTTAACTTTCATTTCCATAGACTTTTACGATTTTTTAATTAGGGGGAAAAAAAAGTTTTTTTTTTCCTTTTTTTTTTCTTTTTTTTCTTTTTTTTTCTTTTTCTTTCTTTTTTTTCCTTTTTTTCTTTCCTTTTTCTCTTCTATTTTCTATTTTTCTTTTTCTCTTATTTCTTTTAAATTCCTCTAGTACTCCTCTACTACTCCTTAATTTTCATTTTCAATGCACTATAACCTTACAAAAAAAAAAAAAAAGAAGAGAAGCCCTATTTTTAAACTGAAGATTATTCTCTCCCAATCTTGACTCTCTGTTTTCTACCTCAGAACACCTCTATTTCCTCCTTTCCCCTTCTCTTCCCAATCCAATTCTGTGAATCTTTGTAGGTGACTGTGCTACGGAGAACACTCTGGGAACAGACAGCTGTGTAGATCTGTCTCTCTCCTCTTGAGTCCCCCTTTTTCTCCTCCTGTTCATCTCTATCTCCCTCCTCCCTCTCCTCTTCTTCATGTGACTCTGTGAACCTCTCTGGGTGTCCCTAACGGGGGAGAATCTTTTAGCCATTAACCTAGAAGTTTTCTTATCAGGGCTGCATAGTTGGAGAAGTCCTGAGACTACAGGAAGAATAAAACTGAAATCCAGAGGCAGGAGACTTAAGCCCAAAACCTGAGAACACCAGAAAACTCCTGACTACAAGGAACTTTAAGTGATAAGTGACTGTCCAAAAGCCTCCATACCTACACTGAAACCAACTACCACACAAGAGCCAATAAGTTTTAGAGCAAGACATACCACGCAAATTCTCCAGCAACGCAGGAACATAGCCCTGAACATCAACATACAGGTTGCCCAAGGTCACACCTAACACATAGACCCATCTCAAAACTCATTACTGGGCACTCCATTGCTTTCCAAAGAGAAGAAATCAAGTTCCACACACCAGAACACTGATGCAAGCTTCCCTAACCAGGAAACCTTGACAAGCCAATCGTCTAACCCCATCCACTGGGTTAATCCTCCACAACAAAAAGGAACCACAGACCTCCAGAATACAGAAAGCCCACTCCAGATACAGCAATCTAAACAAGATGAAAAGGCAAAGAAATACCCAACAGGTAAAGGAACATGAAAAATGCCCACCAAGTCAAACAAAAGAGGAGGAGATAGGGAATCTACCTGAAAAAGAATTTAGAATAATGATAATAAAAATGATCCAAAATCTTGAAAACAAAATGGAGTTACAGATAAATAGCCTGGAAACAAAGATTGAAAAGATTCAAGAACTGTTTAATAAAGACCTAGAAGAAATAAAAAAGAGTCAATTACAAATGAATAATGCAATGAATGAGATCAAAAACACTTTGGAGGGAACCAAGAGTAGAATAACGGAGGCAGAAGATAGGATAAGTGAGGTAGAAGATAAAATGGTGGAAATAAATGAAGCAGAGAGGAAAAAAGAAAAAAGGATCAAAAGAAATGAGGACAACCTCAGGGACCTCTGGGACACTGTGAAACGCCCCAACATTCGAATCATAGGAGTTCCAGAAGAAGAAGACAAAAAGAAGGGCCATGAGAAAATACTCGAGGAGATAATAGCTGAAAACTTCCCTAAAATGGGGAAGGAAATAGCCACCCAAATCCAAGAAACCCAGAGAGTCCCAAACAGGATAAACCCAAGGCGAAACACCCCAAGACACATATTAATCAAATTAACAAAGATCAAACACAAAGAACAAATATTAAAAGCAGCAAGGGAAAAACAACAAATAACACACAAAGGGATTCCCATAAGGATAACAGCTGATCTATCAATAGAAACCCTCCAGGCCAGAAGGGAATGGCAGGACGTACTGAAAGTAATGAAAGAGAATAACCTACAACCTAGATTACTGTATCCAGCAAGGATCTCATTCAGATATGAAGGAGAATTCAAAAGCTTTACAGATAAGCAAAAGCTGAGAGAATTCAGCACCACCAAACCAGCTCTTCAACAAATGCTAAAGGATCTTCTCTAGACAGGAAATGCAGAAAGGTTTTATAAATGTGAACCCAAAACAACAAAGTAAATGGCAACGGGAACACACCTATCAATAATTACCCTAAATGTAAATGGGTTGAATGCCCCAACCAAAAGACAAAGATTGGCTGAATGGATACAAAAACAAGACCCCTATATATGCTGTCTACAAGAGACCCACCTCAAAACAAGAGACACATACAGACTAAAAGTGAAGGGCTGGAAAAAAATATTTCATGCAAACGGAGACCAAAAGAAAGCAGGAGTCGCAATACTCATGTCAGATAAAATAGACTTTCAAATAAAGGAAGTGAAAAGAGACAAAGAAGGACACTACATAATGATCAAAGGATCAATCAAAAAAGAAGATATAACAATTATAAATATATATGCACCCAACATAGGAGCACCGCAATATGTACGGCAAATGCTAACAAGTATGAAAGAGGAAATTAATAGTAACACAATAATAGTGGGAGACTTTAATACCCCACTCACAACTATGGATAGATCAACTAAACAGAAAATTAACAAGGAAACACAAACCTTAAATGACACAATGGACCAGCTAGACCTAATTGATATCTATAGGACATTTCACCCCAAAACAATCAACTTCACCTTTTTCTCAAGTGCACACGGAACATTCTCCAGAATAGATCACATCCTGGGCCATAAATCTGGTCTTGGAAAATTCAAAAAAATTGAAATCATTCCAGTTATCTTTTCTGACCACAGTGCAGTAAGATTAGATCTCAATTACAGGGAAAAAATTGTTAAAACTTCAAACATATGGAGGCTAAATAACACGCTTCTGAATAACCAACAAATCATAGAAGAAATCAAAAAAGAAATCAAAATATGTATAGAAATGAATGAAAATGAAAACACAACAACCCAAAACCTATGGGACACTGTAAAAGCAGTGCTAAGGGGAAGGTTCATAGCATTACAGGCTTACATCAAGAAACAGGAAAAAAACCAATTAAATAACCTAACTCTACACCTAAAGCAATTAGAGAAGGAAGAAATGAAGAACCCCAGAGTTAGCAGAAGGAAAGAAATCTTAAAAATCAGGGCAGAAATAAATGCAAAAGAAACTAAAAAGACCATAGCAAAAATCAACAAAGCTAAAAGCTGGTTTTTTGAAAAAATAAACAAAATTGACAAACCATTAGCAAGACTCATTAAGAAACAAAGAGAGAAAAACCAAATTAACAAAATTAGAAATGAAAATGGAGAGATCACAACAGACAACACTGAAATACAAAGGATCATAAGAGACTACTACCAGCAGCTCTATGCCAATAAAATGGACAACTTGGATGAAATGGACAAATTCTTAGAAAAGTATAACTTTCCAAAACTGAACCAGGAAGAAATAGAAGATCTTAACAGACCCATCACAAGCAAGGAAATCGAAACTGTCATCAAAAATCTTCCAGCAAACAAAAGCCCAGGACCAGATGGCTTCACAGCTGAATTCTACCAAAAATTTAGAGAAGAGCTAACACCTATCTTACTCAAACTCTTCCAGAAAATTGCAGAAGAAGGTAAGCTTCCAAACTCATTCTATGAGGCCACCATCACCCTAATTCCAAAACCAGACAAAGATGCCACAAAAAAAGAAAACTACAGGCCAATATCACTGATGAACATAGATGCAAAAATCCTTAACAAAATTCTAGCAAACAGAATCCAACAACATATTAAAAAAATCATACACCATGACCAAGTGGGCTTTATCCCAGGAATGCAAGGATTCTTTAATATCCGCAAATCAATCAATGTAATACACCACATTAACAAATTGAAAGATAAAAACCATATGATTATCTCAATAGATGCAGAGAAAGCCTTTGACAAAATTCAACACTCATTTATGATTAAAACTCTCCAAAAAGCAGGAATAGAAGGAACATACCTCAACATAATAAAAGCTATATATGACAAACCCACAGCAAGCATCACCCTCAATGGTGAAATATTGAAGGCATTTCCCCTGAAATCAGGAACAAGACAAGGGTGCCCACTCTCACCACTACTATTCAACATAGTGTTGGAAGTGCTGGCCACAGCAATCAGAGCAGAAAAAGAAGTAAAAGGAATCCAGATAGGAAAAGAAGAAGTAAAACTCTCACTGTTTGCAGATGACATGATCCTCTACATAGAAAACCCTAAAGATTCTACCAGAAAATTACTAGAGCTAATCAATGAATATAGTAAAGTTGCAGGATATAAAATTAACACACAGAAATCCCTTGCATTCCTATATACTAACAATGAAAAAACAGACAGAGAAATTAAGGAAACAATACCATTCACCATTGCAACAAAAAGAATAAAATACTTAGGAGTATATCTACCTAAAGAAACAAAGGACCTATACATAGAAAACTATAAAACACTGATGAAAGAAATCAAAGAGGACACAAACAGATGGAGAAACATACCGTGTTCATGGATTGGAAGAATTAATATTGTCAAAATGGCTATTCTACCCAAAGCAGTCTATAGATTCAATGCAATCCCTATCAAGCTACCAACGGTATTTTTCACAGAACTAGACCAAAGAATTTCACAATTTGTATGGAAATACAAAAAACCTCGAATAGCCAAAGTAATCTTGAGAAAGAAGAATGGAACTGGAGGAATCAACCTGCCTGACTTCAGACTCTACTACAAAGCCACAGTCATCAAGACAGTATGGTACTGGCACAAAGACAGAAATATAGATCAATGGAACAGAATAGAAAGCCCAGAGATAAATCCACGAACCTATGGACACCTTATCTTTGACAAAGGAGGCAAGGATATACAATGGAAAAAAGACAACCTCTTTAACAAGTGGTGCTGGGAAAACTGGTCAACCACTTGTAAAAGAATGAAACTAGAACACTTTCTAACACCATACACAAAAATAAACTCAAAATGGATTAAAGATCTAAATGTAAGACCAGAAACTATAAAACTCCTAGAGGAGAACATAGGCAAAACACTCTCCGACATAAATCAAAGCAAGATCCTCTATGACCCACCTCCCAGAATATTGGAAATAAAAGCAAAACTAAACAAATGGGACCTAATGAAACTTAAAAGCTTTTGCACTACAAAGGAAACTATAAGTAAGATGAAAAGACAGCCCTCAGATTGGGAGAAAATAATAGCAAATGAAGAAACAGACAAAGGACTAATCTCAAAAATATACAAGCAACTCCTGCAGCTCAATTCCAGAAAAATAAATGACCCAATCAAAAAATGGGCCAAAGAACTAAACAGACATTTCTCCAAGGAAGACATACAGATGGCTAACAAACATATGAAAAGATGCTCAACATCACTCATTATTAGAGAAATGCAAATCAAAACCACAATGAGGTACCATTACACGCCAGTCAGGATGGCTGCTATCCAAAAGTCTACAAGCAATAAATGCTGGAGAGGGTGTGGAGAAAAGGGAACCCTCTTACACTGTTGGTGGGAATGCAAACTAGTACAGCCGCTATGGAAAACAGTGTGGAGATTTCTTAAAAAACTGGACATAGAACTGCCATATGACCCAGCAATCCCACTTCTGGGCATACACACTGAGGAAACCAGATCTGAAAGAGACACGTGCACCCCAATGTTCATTGCAGCACTGTTTATAATAGCCAGGACATGGAAGCAACCTAGATGCCCATCAGCAGATGAATGGATAAGGAAGCTGTGGTACATATATACCATGGAATATTACTCAGCCATTAAAAAGAATTCATTTGAACCAGTCCTAATGAGATGGATGAAGCTGGAGCCCCTTATACAGAGTGAAGTAAGCCAGAAAGATAAAGAACATTACAGCATACTGACACATGTATATGGAATTTAGAAAGGTGATAACGATAACCCTATATGCAGAACAGAAAAAGAGACACAGAAATACAGAACAGACTTTTGAACTTTGAGGGAGAATGTGAGGGTGGGATATTTCAAAAGAACATCATGTATACTATCTATGGTGAAACAGATCACCAGCCCAGGTGGGATGCACGAGACAAGTGCTCCGGCCTGGTGCACTGGGAAGACCCAGAGGAATCGGGTGGAGAGGGAGGTTGGAGGGGGGATCGGGATTGGGAATACATGTAAATCCATGGCTGATTCATATCAATGTATGACAAAACCCACTGGAAAAAAAAATAATAATAATAAAAATTAAAAAAAATAATAAAAAAAAAAAAAAGAAAATGGATAGGAGTCCCAGGATCCCTGTGGCACGTGGAAAGGGACCCTGGATCTCCCACCTCACATGTAGACGCCTCCCAATTGCCATGCCAAGACTCGAGGAGAATCCCGAGGTGTCCCTCGCACCTAGGCATGGGTCCAGACGTCGCTGAACAAACACGTGTCTGGAAGGGCCCTCCCCGTCGTAACTCGAGAATATACCCCAGGTTCCGGCCGCAACTCGAGAAAAACCATGAGATTTCCCCCTCGCCGCGAGATGAGGCCCGATTCCCCTGCACTGCGTGCAGAGCAATTCCGTGTTCCCCATCAAACTTGATAGGAGCCTTGATTTCCTTGATGGCACTCCAGAGAAAACCCAATATCACTGTCTCAAGTCTAGAGGGATCCTGAGGTCACTGGAACAACACGAAAGGGCTCCGGGGACCCGAAATCAACTCGAGATGAGAGCTTATTCCCTGGCTTCGACTCAAGAGGAATACCAAGTTTCCACAAGCACCTCAAGAGGAGGCTTCTCTCAGCTACAGGTATGTGAGAGGGACTCTGAGATTGTGGCCTCAAGTGGAAAGGACACCGAGATGCTGTGACTCGAAGTAAGGCCGGATATCCCTGCAGTGAATTGAATGCAGGCTCGTCTTGCATCTCCCAAGACGAAGGGATGTCTGAATCCCCTGTGGAGACCTCAGAGAATGTCCTAGTCCTCTGCCTCAACGCGACAGGAGGCCTCACATGCTTTGAAAACTCGAGATGTCTGCGGAGATCAATGCTTCCAAAGGAGACGATGCCTGACTCCTCTTGAAAATGGATAGGAGTCCCAGGATCCCTGTGGCACGTGGAAAGGGACCCTGGGTCTCCCGCCTCACGTGGAGACGCGTCCCAATTGCCATGCCAAGACTCGAGGAGAATCCTGAGGTGTCCCTCGCACCTAGGCAGGAGTCCTGACATCGCTGAACAAACACGTGTCTGGAAGCGCCCTCCCCGTCGTAACTCGAGAATATACCCCAGGTTCCGGCCACAACTCGAGAAAAACCATGAGACTTCCCCCTCGCCGCGAGATGAGGCCCTATTCCCATGCACTGCGTGCAGAGCAATTCCGTGTTCCACATCATACGTGAAAGGAGCCTTGATTTCCTTGATGGCACTCCAGAGAAAACCCAAGATCACTGTCTCAAGTCTAGAGGGATCCTGAGGTCACCGGAGCAACACGAAAGGGCTCCGTGGACCCCAAATCAACTCGAGATGAGAGATTAGTCCCTGGCTTCAACTCAAGAGGAATACGAACTTTCCACAAGCCTCTCAAGAGGAGGCTTCTCTCAGCTACAGGTATGTGAGAGGGACCCTGAGTTGGTGGCATCAAGTGGAATGGACACCGAGATGCTCTGACTCGAAATAAGGCCGGATATCCCTGCAGTGAATTGAAAGCAGGCTCATCTTGCATCTCCCAAGACGAAGGGATGTCTGAATCCGCTGTGCAGAACACAGAGAAAGAACTAGTCCTCCGCCTCAACGCGACCTGAGGCCTCACATCCTTTGAAAACTCGAGAGGTCTGCAGAGATCAATGCTTCCAAAGGAGACGATGCCTGACTCCTCTTGAAAATGGATAGGAGTCCCAGGATCACTGTGGCAAGTGGAAAGGGACCCTGGGTCTCCCGCCTCACGTGGAGACGCCTCCCAATTGCCATGCCAAGGCTCGAAGAGAATCCCGAGGTGTCCCTCGCACCTAGGCAGGGTCCTGACGTCGCTGAAAAAACACGTGTCTGGAAGGGCCCTCCCCGTCGTAACTCGAGAATATACCCCAGGTTCCGGCTGCAACTCGAGAAAAACCATGAGAATTCACTATCGCCGCGAGATGAGGCCCGATTCCCCTGCCCTGCGTGCAGAGCAATTCCGTATTCCACATCAAAAATAAAAGGAGCCTTGATTTCCTTGATGGCACTCCAGAGAAAACCCAAGATCACTGTCTCAAGTCTAGAGGGATCCTGAGGTCACTGGAGCAACACGAAAGGGCTCCGTGGACCCCAAATCAACTCGAGATGAGAGCTTAGTCCATGGCTTCAAATCGAGAGGAATACCAACTTTCCACAAGCACCTCAAGAGAAGGCTTCTCTCAGCTAATGGTATGTGAGAGGGACCCTGAGTTTGTCGCCTCAAGTGGAATGGACACCGAGATGCTCTGACTCAACGGAAGGCCAGATATCCCTGCAGTGAATTGAATGCAGTCTCGTCTTGCATCTCCCAAGCCGAAGGGTTGTCTGAATCCCCTGTGGAGACCACAGAGAAAGACATAATTTTCCGCCTCATCGCGACCGGTGGCCTCACATCCTTTGAAAATTCGAGAGGTCCGCGGAGATCAATGCTTCCAAAGGAGACGATGCCTGACTCCTCTTGAAAATAGATAGGAGTCCCAGGATCCCTGTGGCTCGTGGAAAGGGACCCTGGTTCTCCCGGCTCACGTGGAGATGCGTCCAAATTGCCATGCCAAGACTCGAGGAGAATCCCGAGGTGTCCCTCGCACCTAGGCAAGAGTCCTCACGTCGCTGAACAAAACCGTGTCTGGAAGGGCCCTCCCCGTCGTAACTCGAGAATATACCCCAGGTTCCGGCCGCAACTCGAGAAAAACCATGAGACTTCCCCCTCCCCGCGAGATGAGGCCCGATTCCCCTGCACTGAGTGCAGACCAATTCCGTGTTCCACATCAAACGTGAAAGGAGCCTTGATTTCCTTAATGGCACTCCAGAGAAAACCCAAGATCACTGTCTCAAGTCTAGAGGGATCCTGAGGTCACTGTAGCAACACAAAAGGGCTCCGTGGACCCCAAATCAACTCGAGATGAGAGCTTAGTCCCTGGCTTCGACTCAAGAGGAATACCAACTTTCCACAAGCACCTCAAGAGGAGGCTTCTCTCAGCTAATGGTATGTGAGAGGGACCCTGAGTTTGTGGCCTCAAGTGCAATAGACACCGAGATGCTCTGACAAGAAGTAAGGCTGGATATCCCTGCAGTGAATTGAATGCAGGCTCGTCTTGCATCTCCCAAGACGATGGGATGTCTGAATACCCTGTGGATACCACAGAGAAAGACCTAGTCCTCTGCCTCATCGTGACCGGAGGCCTCACATCCTTTGAAAACTCGAGAGGTCTGCAGAGATCAATGCTTCCAAAGGAGATGATGCCTGACTCCTCTTGAAAATGGTTAGGAGTCCCAGGATCACTGTGGCACGTGGAAAGGGACACTGGGTCTCACGCCTCACGTGGAGACGCGTCCCAATTGCCATGCCAAGACTCGAGGAGAATCCCGAGGTGTCCCTCGCACCTAGGCAGGAGTCCTGACGTCCCTGAACAAACACGTGTCTGGAAGGGCCCTCCCCGTCGTAACTCGAGAATATACCCCAGGTTCCGGCCGCAACTCGAGAAAAACCATGAGACTTCCCCATCGCCGCGAGATGAGGACAGATTCCCCAGCCCTGCGTGCAGAGCAATTCCGTATTCCACATCAAAAATGAAAGGAGCCTTGATTTCCTTGATGGCACTCCAGAGAAAACCCAAGATCACTGTCTCAAGTCTAGAGGGATCCTTAGGTCACTGGAGCAACACGAAAGGGCTCCGTGGACCCCAAATTAACTCGAGATGAGAGCGTAGTCCCTGGCTTCAAATCGAGAGGAATATCAACTTTCCACAAGCACCTCAAGAGGAGGCTTCTCTCAGCTAATGGTATGTGAGAAGGACCCTGAGTTTGTCACCTCAAGTGGAATGGACACCGAGATTCTCTGACTCAAAGTAAGGCCAGATATCCCTGCAGTGAATTGAATGCAGGCTCGTCTTGCATCTCCCAAGACGAAGGGATGTCTGAATCCCCTGTGGAGACCACAGAAAAAGACCTAGTCCTCCGTCTCATCGCGACCGAAGGCCTCACATCCTTTGAAAACTCTAGAGGTCTGCGGAGATCAATGCTTCCAAAGGAGACGACGCCTGACGCCTCTTGAAAATGGATAGGAGTCCCAGGATCCCTGTGGCACGTGGAAAGGGACCCTGGGTCTCTCGCCTCACGTGGAGACGCCTCCCAATTGCCATGCTAAGACTTGAGGAGAATCCCGAGGTGTCCCTCGCACCTAGGCAGGAGTCCTGACGTCGCTGAACAAACACGTGTCTGGAAGGGCCCTCCCCGTCGTAACTCGAGAATATACCCCAGGTTCCGGCCGCAACACGAGAAAAACCATGAGACTTCCCCCTCGCCGCGAGATGAGGCCCGATTCCCCTGCAATGCGTGCAGAGCAATTCCGTGTTCCACATCAAACGAGAAAGGAGCCTTGATTTCCTTGATGGCACTCCAGAGAAAACCCAAGATCACTGTCTCAAGTCTAGAGGGATCTGAGGTCACTGGAGCAACACGAAAGGGCTCCGTGGACCCCAAATCAACTCGAGATGAGAGATTAGTCCCTGGCTTCAACTCAATAGGAATACGAACTTTCCACAAGCCCCTCAAGAGGAGGCTTGTCTCAGCTACAGGTATGTGAGAGGGACCCTGAGTTTGTGGCCTCAAGTGGAATGGACCCCGAGATGCTCTGACTCGAAGTAAGGCCGGATATCCCTGCAGTGAATTGAATGCAGGCTCATCTTGCATCTCCCAAGACGAAGGGATGTCTGAATCCCCTGTGCAGAACACAGAGAAAGACCTAGTCCTCCGCCTCAATGCGACCGGAGGCCTCACATCCTTTGAAAACTCGAGAGGTCCGCGGAGATCAATGCTTCCAAAGGAGACGATGCCTGACTCCTCTTGAAAATGGATAGGAGTCCCAGGATCCCAGTGGCACGTGGAAGGGGACCCTGGGTCTCCCGCCTCACGTGGAGACGCGTCCCAATTGCCATGGCAAGACTCGAGGAGAATCCCGAGTTGTCCCTCGCACCTAGGCAGGAGTCCTGACGTCGCTGAACAAACCCGTGTCTGGAAGGGCCCTCCCCGTCGTAACTCGAGAATATACCCCAGGTTCCGGCCGCAACTCGAGAAAAACCATGAGATTTCCCCCTCGCCGCGAGTTGAGGCCCGATTCCCCTGCACTGCGTGCACAGCAATTCCGTGTTCCACTTCAAACGTGAAAGGAGACTTGATTTCCTTGATGGCACTCCAGAGAAAACCCAAGATCACTGTCTCAAGTCTAGAGGGATCCTGAGGTCACTGGAGCAACACGAAAGTGCTCCGTGGACCACAAATCAACTCGAGATGAGAGCTTAGTCCCTGGCTTAGACTCAAGAGGAATACCAACTTTCCACAAGCACCTCAAGAGGAGGCTTCTCTCAGCTACAGGTAAGTGAGAGGGACCCTGAGTTTGTGGCCTCAAGTGCAATGGACACCGAGATGCTCTGACTCGAAGTAAGGCCAGATATCTCTGCAGTGAATTGAATGCAGGCTCGTCTTGCATCTCCCAAGACGAAGGGATGTCTGAATCCCCTGTGGAGACCACAGAGAAAGACCTAGTCCTCCGCCTCATCGTGAACGGAGGCCTCACATCCTTTGAAAACTCGAGAGGTCTACAGAGATCAATGCTTCCAAAGGAGACGATGCCTGACTCCTCTTGAAAATGGATAGGAGTCCCAGGATCCCTGTGGCACGTGGAAAGGGACCGTGGGTCTCCCGCCTCACGTGGAGACGCGTCCCAATTGCCATGCCAAGACTTGAGGAGAATCCCGAGGTGTCCCTCGCACCTAGGCAGGAGTCCTGACGTCGCTGAACAAACCCGTGTCTGGAAGGGCCCTCCCCGTCGTAACTCGAGAATATACCCCAGGTTCTAGCCGCAACTCGAGAAAAACCATGAGACTTCCCCCTCGCATCGACATGAGGCCCGATTCCCCTGCACTGCGTGCAGAGCAATTCCGTGTTCCACATCAAACGTGAAAGGAGCTTTGATTTCCTTAATGGCACTCCAGAGGAAACCCAAGATCACTGTCTCAAGTCTAGAGGGATCCTGAGGTCACTGTAGCAACACGAAAGGGCTCCGTGGACCCCAAATCAACTCGAGATGAGAGCTTAGTCCCTGGCTTCCACTCAAGAGGAATACCAACTTTCCACAAACACCTCAAGAGGAGGCTTCTCTCAGCTACAGGTATGTGAGAGGGACCCTGAGTTTGTGGCCTCAAGTGGAATGGCCACCGAGATGCTCTGACTCGAAGTAAGGCCGGATATCCCTGCAGTGAATTGAATGCAGGCTCGTCTTGCATCTCCCAAGACGAAGGGTTGTCTGAATCCCCTGTGGAGCCCACAGAGAAAGACCTAGTCCTACGCCTCAACGCGGCCGGAGGCCTCACATCCTTTGAAAACTCGAAAGGTCCGCGGAGATCAATACTTCCGAAGGAGACGATGCCTGACTCCTCTTGAAAATGGATAGGAGTCCCAGGATCCCTGTGGCACGTGGAAAGGGACACTGGGTCTCCCGCCTCACGTGGAGACGCGTCCCAATTGCCATGCCAAGACTCGAGGAGAATCCCGAGGTGTCCCTCGCACCTAGGCAGGAGTCCTGACGTCGCTGAACAAACACGTGTCTGGAAGGGCCCTCCCCGTCGTAACTCGAGAATATACCCCAGGTTCCGGCCGCAACTCGAGAAAAACCATGAGACTTCACTATCGCCGCGAGATGAGGCCCGATTCCCCTGCCCTGCGTGCAGAGCAATTCCGTATTCCACATCAAAAATAAAAGGAGCCTTGATTTCCTTGATGACACTCCAGAGAAAACCCAAGATCACTGTCTCAAGTCTAGAGGGATCCTGAGGTCACTGGAGCAACACGAAAGGGCTCCGTGGACCCCAAATCAACTCGAGATGAGAGCTTAGTCCATGACTTCAAATCGAGAGGAATATCAACTTTCCACAAGCACCTCAAGAGAAGGCTTCTCTCAGCTAATGGTATGTGAGAGGGACCCTGAGTTTGTCGCCTCAAGTGGAATGGACACCGAGATGCTCTGACTCAACGTAAGGCCAGATATCCCTGCAGTGAATTGAATGCAGGCTCGTCTTGCATCTCCCAAGACGAAGGGATGTCTGAATCCCCTGTGGAGACCACAGAGAAAGACATAATTTTCCACCTCATCGCGACCCGTGGCCTCACATCCTTTGAAAATTCGAGAGGTCCGCGGAGATCAATGCTTCCAAAGGAGACGATGCCTGACTCTTCTTGAAAATGGATAGGAGTCCCAGGATCCCTGTGGCACGTGGAAAGGGACCCTGGGTCTCCCGCCTCACGTGGAGACGCCTCCCAATTGCCATGCCAAGACTTGAGGAGAATCCCGAGGTGTCCCTCGCACCTAGGCAGGAGTCCTGACGTTGCTGAACAAACACGTGTCTGGAAGGGCCCTCCCCGTCGTAACTCGAGAATATACCCCAGGTTCCGGCCGCAACTCGAGGAAAACCATGAGACGTCCCCCTCGCCGGGAAATGAGCCCCGATTCATCTGCAATGCGTGCAGAGCAATTCCGTGTTCCACATCAAACGTGAAAGGAGCCTTGATTTCCTTGATGGCACTCCAGAGAAAACCCAAGATCACTGTCTCAAGTCTAGAGGGATCCTGAGGTCACTGGAGCAACACGAAAGGGCTCCGTGGACCCCAAATCAACTCTAGATGAGAGATTAGTCCCTGGCTTCAACTCAAGAGGAATACGAACTTTCCACAAGCCCCTCAAGAGGAGGCTTCTCTCAGCTACAGGTATGTGAGAGGGACCCTGAGTTTGTGGCCTCAAGTGGAATGGACACCGAGATGCTCTGACTCGAAGTAAGGCCGGATATCCCTGCAGTGAATTGAATGCAGGCTCGTCTTGCATCTCCCAAGACGAAGGGATGTCTGAATCCCCTGTGGAGACCACAGAGAAAGACCTAATTTTCCGCCTCATCGCGACCGGAGGCCTCACATCCTTTGAAAACTCGAGAGGTCTGAGGAGATCAATGCTTCCAAAGGAGAAGATGCCTGACTCCTCTTGAAAATGGATAGGAGTCCCAGGATCCCTGTGGCACGTGGAAAGGGACCCTGGTTCTCCCGCCTCACGTGGAGACGCGTCCAAATTGCCATGCCAAGACTCGAGGAGAATCCCGAGGTGTCCCTCGCACCTAGGCAGGAGTCCTCACGTCGCTGAACAAACACGTGTCTGGAAGGGCCCTCCCCGTCGTAACTCGAGAATATACCCCAGGTTCCGGCCGCAACTCGACAAAAACCATGAGACTTCCCCCTCCCCGCGAGATGAGGCCCGATTCCCCTGCACTGCCTGCAGAGGAATTCCGTGTTCCACATCAAACGTGAAAGGAGCCTTGATTTCCTTAATGCCACTCCAGAGAAAACCCAAGATCACTGTCTCAAGTCTAGAGGGATCCTGAGGTCACTGGAGCAAAACGAAAGGGCTCCGTGGACCCCAAATCAACTCGAGATGAGAGCTTAGTCCCTCGCTTCGACTCAAGAGGAATACAAAATTCCACAAGCACCTCAAGAGGAGGCTTCTCTCAGCTACAGGTATGTGAGAGGGACCCTGAGTTTGTGGCCTCAAGTGGAATGGACACCGAGATGCTCTGACTTGAAGTAAGGCCGGATATCCCTGCAGTGATTTGAATGCAGGCTCGTCTTGCATCTCCCAAGACAAAGGGTTGTCTGAATCCCCTGTGGAGCCCACAGAGAAAGACCTAGTCCTCCGTCTCATCGCGACCGAAGGCCTCACATCCTTTGAAAACTCGAGAGGTCTGCGGAGATCAATGCTTCCAAAGTAGACGACGCCTGACGCCTCTTGAAAATGGATAGGAGTCCCAGGATCCCTGTGGCACGTGGAAAGGGACACTGGGTCTCTCGCCTCACGTGGAGACGCCTCCCAATTGCCATGCCAAGACTTGAGGAGAATCCCGAGGTGTCCCTCGCACCTAGGCAGGAGTCCTGACGTCGCTGAACAAGCACGTGTCTGGAAGGGCCCACCCCGTCGTAACTCGAGAATATACCCCAGGTTCCGGCCGCAACTCGAGAAAAACCATGAGACTTCCCCCTCGCCGCGAGATGAGGCCCGATTCCCCTGCAATGCGTGCAGAGCAATTCCGTGTTCCACATCAAACGAGAAAGGAGCCTTGATTTCCTTGATGGCACTCCAGAGAAAACCCAAGATCACTGTCTCAAGTCTAGAGGGATCCTGAGGTCACTGTAGCAACACGAAAGGGCTCCGTGGACCCCAAATCAACTCGAGATGAGAGATTAGTCCCTGGCTTCAACTCAATAGGAATACGAACTTTCCACAAGCCCCTCAAGAGGAGGCTTGTCTCAGCTACAGGTATGTGAGAGGGACCCTGAGTTTGTGGCCTCAAGTGGAATGGACACCGAGATGCTCTGACTCGAAGTAAGGCCGGATATCCCTGCAGTGAATTGAATGCAGGCTCATCTTGCATCTCCCAAGACGAAGGGATGTCTGAATCCCCTGTGCAAAACACAGAGAAAGACCTAGTCCTCCGCCTCAATGCGACCGGAGGCCTCACATCCTTTGAAAACTCGAGAGGTCCGCGGAGATCAATGCTTCCAAAGGAGACGATGCCTGACTCCTCTTGAAAATGGATAGGAGTCCCAGGATTCCAGTGGCACGTGGAAAGGGAACCTGGGTCTCCCGCCTCACGTGGAGACGCGTCCCAATTGCCATGGCAAGACTCGAGGAGAATCCCGAGGTGTCCCTCGCACCTAGGCAGGAGTCCTGACGTTGCTGAACAAACCCGTGTCTGGAAGGGCCCTCCCCGTCGTAACTCGAGAATATACCCCAGGTTCCGGCCGCAACTCGAGAAAAACCATGAGATTTCCCCCTCCCCGCGAGATGAGCCCCGATTCCCCTGCACTGCGTGCAGAGCAATTCCGTGTTCCACTTCAAACGTGAAAGGAGCGTTGATTTCCTTGATGGCACTCCAGAGAAAACCCAAGATCACTGTCTCAAGTCTAGAGGGATCCTGAGGTCACTGGAGCAACACGAAAGGGCTCCGTGGACCCCAAATCAACTCGAGATGAGAGCTTAGTCCCTGGCTTAGACTCAAGAGGAATACCAACTTTCCACAAGCACCTCAAGAGGAGGCTTCTCTCAGCTACAGGTAAGTGAGAGGGACCCTGAGTTTGTGGCCTCAAGTGCAATGGACACCGAGATGTTCTGACTCGAAGTAAGGCCGGATATCTCTGCAGTGAATTGAATGCAGGCTCGTCTTGCATCTCCCAAGACGAAGGGATGTCTGAATCCCCTGTGGAGACCACAGAGAAAGACCTAGTCCTCCGCCTCATCGTGAACGGAGGCCTCACATCCTTTGAAAACTCGAAAGGTCCGCGGAGATCAATGCTTCCAAAGGAGATGATGCCTGACTCCTCTTGAAAATGGATAGGAGTCCCAGGATCCCTGTGGCACGTGGAAAGGGACCCTGGTTCTCCCGCCTCACATGGAGATGCGTCCAAATTGCCATGCCAAGACTCGAGGAGAATCCCGAGGTGTACCTCGCACCTAGGCAAGAGTCCTCACGTCGCTGAACAAACCCGTGTCTGGAAGGGCCCTCCCCGTCGTAACTCGAGAATATACCCCACGTTCCGGCCGCAAATCGAGAAAAACCATGAGACTTCCCCCTCCCCGCGAGATGAGCCCCGATTCCCCTGCACTGAGTGCAGACCAATTCCGTGTTCCACATCAAACGTGAAAGGAGCCTTGATTTCCTTAATGGCACTCCAGAGAAAACCCAAGATCACTGTCTCAAGTCTAGAGGGATCCTGAGGTCACTGTAGCAACACGAAAGGGCTCCGTGGACCCCAAATCAACTCGAGATGAGAGCTTAGTCCCTGGCTTCGACTCAAGGGGAATACCAACTTTCCACAAGCACCTCAAGAGGAGGCTTCTCTCAGCTAATGGTATGTGAGAGGGACCCTGAGATTGTGGCCTCAAGTGCAATGGACACCGAGATGCTCTGACTCGAAGTAAGGCTGGATATCCCTGCAGTGAATTGAATGCAGGCTCGTCTTGCATCTCCCAAGACGAAGGGATGTCTGAATCCCCTGTGGATACCACAGAGAAAGACCTAGTCCTCCGCCTTATCGTGACCGGAGGCCTCACATCCTTTGAAAACTCGAGAGGTCTGCAGAGATCAATGCTTCCAAAGGAGACGATGCCTGACTCCTCTTGAGAATGGATAGGAGTCCCAGGATCCCTGTGGCACGTGGAAAGGGACACTGGGTTTCACGCCTCACGTAGACACGCGTCCCAATTGCCATGCCAAGACTCGAGGAGAATCCCGAGTTGTCCCTCGCACCTAGGCAGGAGTCCTGACGTCCCTGAACAAACACGTGTCTGGAAGAGCCCTCCCCGTCGTAACTCGAGAATATACCCCAGGTTCCGGCCGCAACTCGAGAAAAACCATGAGACTTCCCCATCGCCGCGAGATGAGGCCCGATTCCCCTGCCCTGCGTCCAGAGAAATTCCGTATTCCACATCAAAAAAGAAAGGAGCCTTGATTTCCTTGTTGGCACTCCAGAGAAAACCCAAGATCACTGTCTCAAGTCTAGAGGGATCCTTAGGTCACTGGAGCAACAGGAAAGGGCTCCGTGGACCCCAAATCAACTCGAGATGAGAGCTTAGTCCCTGGCTTCAAATCGAGAGGAATACCAACTTTCCACAAGCACCTCAAGAGGAGGCTTCTCTCAGCTACAGGTATGTGAGAGGGCCCCTGAGTTTGTGGCCTCAAGTGGAATGGACACCGAGATGCTCTGACTCGAAGTAAGGCCGGATATCCCTGCAGTGAATGGAATGCAGGCTCATCTTGCATCTCCCAAGACGAAGGGATGTCTGAATCCCCTGTGGAGACCCCAGAGAAAGACCTAATTTTCCGCCTCATCGCGACCGGTGGCCTCACATCCTTTGAAAATTCCAGAGGTCCACGGAGATCAATGCTTCCAAAGGAGACGATGCCTGACTCCTCTTGAAAATGGATAGGAGTCCCAGGATCCCTGTGGCACGTGGAAAGGGACCCTGGTTCTCCGGCCTCACGTGGAGATGCGTCCAAATTGCCATGCCAAGACTCGAGGAGAATCCCGAGGTGTCCCTCGCACCTAGGCAGGAGTCCTCACGTCGCTGAACAAACACGTGTCTGGAAGGGACCTCCCCGTCGTAACTCGAGAATATACCCCAGGTTCCGGCCGCATTTCGAGAAAAACCATGAGACTTCCCCCTCCCCGCGAAATGAGGCCCGATTCCCCTGCACTGAGTGCAGACCAATTCCGTGTTCCACATCAAACGTGAAAGGAGCCATGATTTCCTTAATGGCACTCCAGAGAAAACCCAAGATCACTGTCTCAAGTCTAGAGGGATCCTGAGGTCACTGGAGCAACACGAAAGGGCTCCGTGGACCCCAAATCAACTCGAGATGAGAGCTTAGTCCCTGGCTTCGACTCAAGAGGAATACAAACTTTCCACAAGCACCTCAAGAGGAGGCTTCTCTCAGCTACAGGTATGTCAGAGGGACCCTGAGTTTGTGGCCTCAAGTGGAATGGACACCGAGATGCTCTGACTTGAAGTAAGGTCGGATATCCCTGCAGTGAATTGAATGCAGGCTCGTCTTGCATCTCCCAAGACGAAGGGTTGTGTGAATCCCCTGTGAAGCCCACAGAGAAAGACCTAGTCCTCAGCCTCAACGCGACCGGAGGCCTCACATCCTCTGAAAACTCGAGAGGTCCGCGGAGATCAATGCTTCCAAAGGAGACGATGCCTGACTCCTCTTGAAAATGGATAGGAGTCCCAGGATCCCTGTGGCATGTGGAAAGGGACCCTGGGTCTCCCGCCTCACGTGGAGACGCGTCCCAATTGCCATGCCAAGACTCGAGGAGAATCCCGAGGTGTCCCTCGCACCTAGGCAGGAGTCCTGACGTCCCTGAACAAACACGTGTCTGGAAGGTCCCTCCCCGTCGTAACTCGAGAATATACCCCAGGTTCCGGCCGCAACTCGAGAAAAACCATGAGATTTCCCGCTCGCCGCGAGATGAGGCCCGATTCCCCTGCACTGCGTGCAGAGCAATTCTGTGTTCCACTTCAAACGTGAAAGGAGCCTTGATTTCCTTGATGGCACCCCAGAGAAAACCCAAGATCACTGTCTCAAGTCTAGAGGGATCCTGAGGTCACTGGAGCAAGACGAAAGTGCTCCGTGGACTCCAAATCAACTCGAGGTGAGAGCTTAGTCCCTGGCTTCGACTCAAGAGGAATACCGACTTTCCACAAGCACCTCAAGAGGAGGCTTCTCTCAGCTACAGGTATGTGAGAGGGACCCTGAGTTTGTGGCCTCAAGTGGAATGGACACCGAGATGCTCTGACTCGAAGTAAGGCCGGATATCCCTGCAGTGAATTGAATGCAGGCTCGTCTTGCATCTCCCAAGACGAAGGGTTGTCTGAATCCCCTGTGGAGACCACAGAGAAAGACCTCGTTCTCCGCCTCATCGAGACCAGAGGCCTCACATCCTTTGAAAACTCGAGAGGTCGGCGGAGATCAATGCTTCCAAAGGAGAAGATGCCTGACTCTTCTTGAAAATGGATAGGAGTCCCAGGATCCCTGTGGCACGTGGAAAGGGACCCTGGGTCTCCCGCCTCACGTGGAGACGCGTCCCAATTGCCATGCCAAGACTCGAGGAGAATCCCGAGTTGTCCCTCGCACCTAGGCAGGAGTCCTGACGTCGCTGAACAAACACGTGTCTGGAAGGGCCCTCCCCGTCATAACTCGAGAATATACCCCAGGTTCCGGCCGCAACTCGGGAAACACCATGAGACTTCCCCCTCGCCGCTGGATGAGGCCCAATTCCCCTGCACTGCGTGCAGAGCAATTCCGTGTTCCACATCAAACGTGAAAGGAGCCTTGATTTCCTTGATGGCACTCCAGAGAAAACCCAAGATCACTGTCTCAAGTCTAGAGGGATCCTGAGGTCACTGGAGCAACACGAAAGGGCTCCGTGGACCCCAAATCAACTCGAGATGAGAGCTTAGTCCCTGGCTTTGACTCAAGAGGAATACCAACTTTCCACAAGCACCTCAAGAGGAGGCTTCTCGCACCTACAGGTAGGTGAGAGGGACCCTGAGTTTGTGGCCTCAAGTCGAATGGACACCGAGATGCTCTGACTCGAAGTAAGGCCGGATATCCCTGCAGTGAAGTGAATGCAGGCTCCTCTTGCATCTCCCAAGATGAAGGGATGTCTGAATCCCCTGTGGAGGCCACAGAGAAAGACCTAGTCCTCCGCCTCATCGCGACCGGAGGCCTCACATCCTTTGAAAACTGAGAGGTCCGCGGAGATCAATGCTTCCAAAGGAGACGATGCCTGACTCCTCTTGAAAATGGATAGGAGTCCCAGGATCCCTGTGGCACGTGGAAAGGGACCCTGGGTCTCCCGCCTCATGTGGAGACGCATCCCCATTGCCATGCCAAGACTCGAGGAGAATCCCGAGGTGTCCCTCGCACCTAGGCAGGAGTCCTCACGTCGCTGAACAAACACGTGTCTGGAAGGGCCCTCCCCGTCGTAACTCGAGAATATACCCCAGGTTCCGGCCGCAACTCGAGAAAAACCATGAGAATTCCCCCTCACCGCGAGATGAGGCCTGATTCCCCTGCACTGCGTGCAGAGCAATTCCTGAGCAGCGCAGACGGAGAGAGCAGCGCCAGCCCCTCCCCGCAGCGCCAGCCCGTCCCCGCAGCACAAGCCCCTCCCCCCGGAGCGACGTAACTAGCTACCTGAATAAGAGTCCACCTCCGCCCGCCTGTGTCATGGCGGAAATGAGGCTCTGAAGAGACCGGCAAACAGAAGCCAAATAAACAAAGGGAACCGCTTCAGAAGGGACTGGTGCAACAGATTAAAATCCCTCTAGGAAACATTGACTACACCGGAGGAGCCTGTAGGTATCGAGAAGCGTAAGCTGGAACGAGGAGCTATCTGAAACTGAGCCGAACCCACACTGACCGCAACAGCTCCAGAGAAACTCCTAGATATAATTTTACTTTTTTCTCTTTTTTTAATTTTTTTTCTTTTTTTCTTTTTTCTTTTTTATTTTTTCTCTTTTATTTTCCTTTAAAATCCCCTATTACTCCCCCATTACTCCTTAACTTTCATTTCCATAGACTTTTACGATTTTTTAATTAGGGGGAAAAAAAGTTTTTTTTTTCCTTTTTTTTTTCTTTTTTTTCTTTTTTTTTTCTTTTTCTTTCTTTTTTTTCCTTTTTTTCTTTCCTTTTTCTCTTCTATTTTCTATTTTTCTTTTTCTCTTATTTCTTTTAAATTCCTCTAGTACTCCTCTACTACTCCTTAATTTTCATTTTCAATGCACTATAACCTTACAAAAAAAAAAAAAAGAAGAGAAGCCCTATTTTTAAACTGAAGATTATTCTCTCCCAATCTTGACTCTCTGTTTTCTACCTCAGAACACCTCTATTTCCTCCTTTCCCCTTCTCTTCCCAATCCAATTCTGTGAATCTTTGTAGGTGACTGTGCTACGGAGAACACTCTGGGAACAGACAGCTGTGTAGATCTGTCTCTCTCCTCTTGAGTCCCCCTTTTTCTCCTCCTGTTCATCTCTATCTCCCTCCTCCCTCTCCTCTTCTTCATGTGACTCTGTGAACCTCTCTGGGTGTCCCTAACGGGGGAGAATCTTTTAGCCATTAACCTAGAAGTTTTCTTATCAGGGCTGCATAGTTGGAGAAGTCCTGAGACTACAGGAAGAATAAAACTGAAATCCAGAGGCAGGAGACTTAAGCCCAAAACCTGAGAACACCAGAAAACTCCTGACTACAAGGAACTTTAAGTGATAAGTGACTGTCCAAAAGCCTCCATACCTACACTGAAACCAACTACCACACAAGAGCCAATAAGTTTTAGAGCAAGACATACCACGCAAATTCTCCAGCAACGCAGGAACATAGCCCTGAACATCAACATACAGGTTGCCCAAGGTCACACCTAACACATAGACCCATCTCAAAACTCATTACTGGGCACTCCATTGCTTTCCAAAGAGAAGAAATCAAGTTCCACACACCAGAACACTGATGCAAGCTTCCCTAACCAGGAAACCTTGACAAGCCAATCGTCTAACCCCATCCACTGGGTTAATCCTCCACAACAAAAAGGAACCACAGACCTCCAGAATACAGAAAGCCCACTCCAGATACAGCAATCTAAACAAGATGAAAAGGCAAAGAAATACCCAACAGGTAAAGGAACATGAAAAATGCCCACCAAGTCAAACAAAAGAGGAGGAGATAGGGAATCTACCTGAAAAAGAATTTAGAATAATGATAATAAAAATGATCCAAAATCTTGAAAACAAAATGGAGTTACAGATAAATAGCCTGGAAACAAAGATTGAAAAGATTCAAGAACTGTTTAATAAAGACCTAGAAGAAATAAAAAAGAGTCAATTACAAATGAATAATGCAATGAATGAGATCAAAAACACTTTGGAGGGAACCAAGAGTAGAATAACGGAGGCAGAAGATAGGATAAGTGAGGTAGAAGATAAAATGGTGGAAATAAATGAAGCAGAGAGGAAAAAAGAAAAAAGGATCAAAAGAAATGAGGACAACCTCAGGGACCTCTGGGACACTGTGAAACGCCCCAACATTCGAATCATAGGAGTTCCAGAAGAAGAAGACAAAAAGAAGGGCCATGAGAAAATACTCGAGGAGATAATAGCTGAAAACTTCCCTAAAATGGGGAAGGAAATAGCCACCCAAATCCAAGAAACCCAGAGAGTCCCAAACAGGATAAACCCAAGGCGAAACACCCCAAGACACATATTAATCAAATTAACAAAGATCAAACACAAAGAACAAATATTAAAAGCAGCAAGGGAAAAACAACAAATAACACACAAAGGGATTCCCATAAGGATAACAGCTGATCTATCAATAGAAACCCTCCAGGCCAGAAGGGAATGGCAGGACGTACTGAAAGTAATGAAAGAGAATAACCTACAACCTAGATTACTGTATCCAGCAAGGATCTCATTCAGATATGAAGGAGAATTCAAAAGCTTTACAGATAAGCAAAAGCTGAGAGAATTCAGCACCACCAAACCAGCTCTTCAACAAATGCTAAAGGATCTTCTCTAGACAGGAAATGCAGAAAGGTTTTATAAATGTGAACCCAAAACAACAAAGTAAATGGCAACGGGAACACACCTATCAATAATTACCCTAAATGTAAATGGGTTGAATGCCCCAACCAAAAGACAAAGATTGGCTGAATGGATACAAAAACAAGACCCCTATATATGCTGTCTACAAGAGACCCACCTCAAAACAAGAGACACATACAGACTAAAAGTGAAGGGCTGGAAAAAAATATTTCATGCAAACGGAGACCAAAAGAAAGCAGGAGTCGCAATACTCATGTCAGATAAAATAGACTTTCAAATAAAGGAAGTGAAAAGAGACAAAGAAGGACACTACATAATGATCAAAGGATCAATCAAAAAAGAAGATATAACAATTATAAATATATATGCACCCAACATAGGAGCACCGCAATATGTACGGCAAACGCTAACAAGTATGAAAGAGGAAATTAATAGTAACACAATAATAGTGGGAGACTTTAATACCCCACTCACAACTATGGATAGATCAACTAAACAGAAAATTAACAAGGAAACACAAACCTTAAATGACACAATGGACCAGCTAGACCTAATTGATATCTATAGGACATTTCACCCCAAAACAATCAACTTCACCTTTTTCTCAAGTGCACACGGAACATTCTCCAGAATAGATCACATCCTGGGCCATAAATCTGGTCTTGGAAAATTCAAAAAAATTGAAATCATTCCAGTTATCTTTTCTGACCACAGTGCAGTAAGATTAGATCTCAATTACAGGGAAAAAATTGTTAAAACTTCAAACATATGGAGGCTAAATAACACGCTTCTGAATAACCAACAAATCATAGAAGAAATCAAAAAAGAAATCAAAATATGTATAGAAATGAATGAAAATGAAAACACAACAACCCAAAACCTATGGGACACTGTAAAAGCAGTGCTAAGGGGAAGGTTCATAGCATTACAGGCTTACATCAAGAAACAGGAAAAAAACCAATTAAATAACCTAACTCTACACCTAAAGCAATTAGAGAAGGAAGAAATGAAGAACCCCAGAGTTAGCAGAAGGAAAGAAATCTTAAAAATCAGGGCAGAAATAAATGCAAAAGAAACTAAAAAGACCATAGCAAAAATCAACAAAGCTAAAAGCTGGTTTTTTGAAAAAATAAACAAAATTGACAAACCATTAGCAAGACTCATTAAGAAACAAAGAGAGAAAAACCAAATTAACAAAATTAGAAATGAAAATGGAGAGATCACAACAGACAACACTGAAATACAAAGGATCATAAGAGACTACTACCAGCAGCTCTATGCCAATAAAATGGACAACTTGGATGAAATGGACAAATTCTTAGAAAAGTATAACTTTCCAAAACTGAACCAGGAAGAAATAGAAGATCTTAACAGACCCATCACAAGCAAGGAAATCGAAACTGTCATCAAAAATCTTCCAGCAAACAAAAGCCCAGGACCAGATGGCTTCACAGCTGAATTCTACCAAAAATTTAGAGAAGAGCTAACACCTATCTTACTCAAACTCTTCCAGAAAATTGCAGAAGAAGGTAAGCTTCCAAACTCATTCTATGAGGCCACCATCACCCTAATTCCAAAACCAGACAAAGATGCCACAAAAAAAGAAAACTACAGGCCAATATCACTGATGAACATAGATGCAAAAATCCTTAACAAAATTCTAGCAAACAGAATCCAACAACATATTAAAAAAATCATACACCATGACCAAGTGGGCTTTATCCCAGGAATGCAAGGATTCTTTAATATCCGCAAATCAATCAATGTAATACACCACATTAACAAATTGAAAGATAAAAACCATATGATTATCTCAATAGATGCAGAGAAAGCCTTTGACAAAATTCAACACTCATTTATGATTAAAACTCTCCAAAAAGCAGGAATAGAAGGAACATACCTCAACATAATAAAAGCTATATATGACAAACCCACAGCAAGCATCACCCTCAATGGTGAAATATTGAAGGCATTTCCCCTGAAATCAGGAACAAGACAAGGGTGCCCACTCTCACCACTACTATTCAACATAGTGTTGGAAGTGCTGGCCACAGCAATCAGAGCAGAAAAAGAAGTAAAAGGAATCCAGATAGGAAAAGAAGAAGTAAAACTCTCACTGTTTGCAGATGACATGATCCTCTACATAGAAAACCCTAAAGATTCTACCAGAAAATTACTAGAGCTAATCAATGAATATAGTAAAGTTGCAGGATATAAAATTAACACACAGAAATCCCTTGCATTCCTATATACTAACAATGAAAAAACAGACAGAGAAATTAAGGAAACAATACCATTCACCATTGCAACAAAAAGAATAAAATACTTAGGAGTATATCTACCTAAAGAAACAAAGGACCTATACATAGAAAACTATAAAACACTGATGAAAGAAATCAAAGAGGACACAAACAGATGGAGAAACATACCGTGTTCATGGATTGGAAGAATTAATATTGTCAAAATGGCTATTCTACCCAAAGCAGTCTATAGATTCAATGCAATCCCTATCAAGCTACCAACGGTATTTTTCACAGAACTAGACCAAAGAATTTCACAATTTGTATGGAAATACAAAAAACCTCGAATAGCCAAAGTAATCTTGAGAAAGAAGAATGGAACTGGAGGAATCAACCTGCCTGACTTCAGACTCTACTACAAAGCCACAGTCATCAAGACAGTATGGTACTGGCACAAAGACAGAAATATAGATCAATGGAACAGAATAGAAAGCCCAGAGATAAATCCACGAACCTATGGACACCTTATCTTTGACAAAGGAGGCAAGGATATACAATGGAAAAAAGACAACCTCTTTAACAAGTGGTGCTGGGAAAACTGGTCAACCACTTGTAAAAGAATGAAACTAGAACACTTTCTAACACCATACACAAAAATAAACTCAAAATGGATTAAAGATCTAAATGTAAGACCAGAAACTATAAAACTCCTAGAGGAGAACATAGGCAAAACACTCTCCGACATAAATCAAAGCAAGATCCTCTATGACCCACCTCCCAGAATATTGGAAATAAAAGCAAAACTAAACAAATGGGACCTAATGAAACTTAAAAGCTTTTGCACTACAAAGGAAACTATAAGTAAGATGAAAAGACAGCCCTCAGATTGGGAGAAAATAATAGCAAATGAAGAAACAGACAAAGGACTAATCTCAAAAATATACAAGCAACTCCTGCAGCTCAATTCCAGAAAAATAAATGACCCAATCAAAAAATGGGCCAAAGAACTAAACAGACATTTCTCCAAGGAAGACATACAGATGGCTAACAAACATATGAAAAGATGCTCAACATCACTCATTATTAGAGAAATGCAAATCAAAACCACAATGAGGTACCATTACACGCCAGTCAGGATGGCTGCTATCCAAAAGTCTACAAGCAATAAATGCTGGAGAGGGTGTGGAGAAAAGGGAACCCTCTTACACTGTTGGTGGGAATGCAAACTAGTACAGCCGCTATGGAAAACAGTGTGGAGATTTCTTAAAAAACTGGACATAGAACTGCCATATGACCCAGCAATCCCACTTCTGGGCATACACACTGAGGAAACCAGATCTGAAAGAGACACGTGCACCCCAATGTTCATTGCAGCACTGTTTATAATAGCCAGGACATGGAAGCAACCTAGATGCCCATCAGCAGATGAATGGATAAGGAAGCTGTGGTACATATATACCATGGAATATTACTCAGCCATTAAAAAGAATTCATTTGAACCAGTCCTAATGAGATGGATGAAGCTGGAGCCCCTTATACAGAGTGAAGTAAGCCAGAAAGATAAAGAACATTACAGCATACTGACACATGTATATGGAATTTAGAAAGGTGATAACGATAACCCTATATGCAGAACAGAAAAAGAGACACAGAAATACAGAACAGACTTTTGAACTTTGAGGGAGAATGTGAGGGTGGGATATTTCAAAAGAACAGCATGTATACTATCTATGGTGAAACAGATCACCAGCCCAGGTGGGATGCACGAGACAAGTGCTCCGGCCTGGTGCACTGGGAAGACCCAGAGGAATCGGGTGGAGAGGGAGGTTGGAGGGGGGATCGGGATTGGGAATACATGTAAATCCATGGCTGATTCATATCAATGTATGACAAAACCCACTGGAAAAAAAAATAATAATAATAAAAATTAAAAAAAATAATAAAAAAAAAAAAAAAAGAAAATGGATAGGAGTCCCAGGATCCCTGTGGCACGTGGAAAGGGACCCTGGATCTCCCACCTCACATGTAGACGCCTCCCAATTGCCATGCCAAGACTCGAGGAGAATCCCGAGGTGTCCCTCGCACCTAGGCATGGGTCCAGACGTCGCTGAACAAACACGTGTCTGGAAGGGCCCTCCCCGTCGTAACTCGAGAATATACCCCAGGTTCCGGCCGCAACTCGAGAAAAACCATGAGATTTCCCCCTCGCCGCGAGATGAGGCCCGATTCCCCTGCACTGCGTGCAGAGCAATTCCGTGTTCCCCATCAAACTTGATAGGAGACTTGATTTCCTTGATGGCACTCCAGAGAAAACCCAAGATCACTGTCTCAAGTCTAGAGGGATCCTGAGGTCACTGGAACAACACGAAAGGGCTCCGGGGACCCGAAATCAACTCGAGATGAGAGCTTATTCCCTGGCTTCGACTCAAGAGGAATACCAAGTTTCCACAAGCACCTCAAGAGGAGGCTTCTCTCAGCTACAGGTATGTGAGAGGGACTCTGAGATTGTGGCCTCAAGTGGAAAGGACACCGAGATGCTGTGACTCGAAGTAAGGCCGGATATCCCTGCAGTGAATTGAATGCAGGCTCGTCTTGCATCTCCCAAGACGAAGGGATGTCTGAATCCCCTGTGGAGACCTCAGAGAATGTCCTAGTCCTCTGCCTCAACGCGACAGGAGGCCTCACATGCTTTGAAAACTCGAGATGTCTGCGGAGATCAATGCTTCCAAAGGAGACGATGCCTGACTCCTCTTGAAAATGGATAGGAGTCCCAGGATCCCTGTGGCACGTGGAAAGGGACCCTGGGTCTCCCGCCTCACATGGAGACGTGTCCCAATTGCCATGCAAAGAATCGAGGAGTATCCCGAGGTGTCCCTCGCACCTAGGCAGAAGTCCTGACGACGCTGAACAAACACGTGTCTGGAAGGGCCCTCCCCGTCGTAACTCGAGAATATACCCCAGGTTTCGTCCTCAACTTGAGAAAAACCATGAGACATCCCTCTTGCCGCGAGATGAGGCCCGATTCCCCTGCACTGCGTGCAGAGCAATTCCGTGTTCCACATCAAACTTGAAAGGAGCCTTGATTTCCTTGATGGCACTCCAGAGAAAACCCAAGATCACTGTCTCAAGTCTAGAGGGATCCTGAGGTCACTGGAGCAACACGAAAGGGCTCCGTGGACCCCAAATCAACTCGAGATGAGCGCTTAGTCCCTGGCTTCGACTCAAGAGGAATACCAACTTTCCACAAGCACCTCAAGAGGAGGCTTCTCTCAGCTACAGGTATGTGAGAGGGACCCTGAGTTTGTGGCCTCAAGTGGAATGGACACCGAGATGCTCTGACTCGAAGTAAGGCCGGATATCCCTGCAGTGAATTGAATGCAGGCTCGTCTTGCATCTCCCAAGACGAAGGGATGTCTGAATCCCGTATGGAGACCGCAGAGAAAGATCGAGTTCTCCGCCTCATCGCGACCGGAGGCCTCACATCCTTTGAAAACTCGAGAGGTCCGCGGAGATCAATGGTTCCAAAGGAGACGATGCCTGACTCCTCTTGAAAATGGAAAGGAGTCCCAGGATCCCCGTGGCACGTGGAAAGGGACCTTGGGTCTCCCGCCTCACGTGGAGACGCGTCCCAATTGCCATGCCAAGACTCGAGGAGAATCCCGAGGTGTCCCTCGCACCTAGGCAGGAGTCCTGACGTCGCTGAACAAACACGTGTCTGGAAGGGCCCTCCCCGTCGTAACTCGAGAATATACCCCAGGTTCCGGCCGCAACTCGAGAAAAACCATGAGACTTCCCCCTCGCCGGGAGATGAGGCCCGATTCCCCTGCACTGCGTGCAGAGTAATTCCGTGTTCCACATCAAACTTGAAAGGAGCCTTGATATCCTTGAAGGCACTCCAGAGAAAACCCAAGATCACTGTCTCAAGCCTAGAGGGATCCTGAGGGCACCGGAAGAACACGAAAGGGCTCCGTGGACCACAAATCAACGCGAGATGAGAGCTTAGTCCCTGGCTTCGACTCAAGAGGAATACCAACTTTCCACAAGCACCTCAAGAGGAGGCTTCTCTCAGCTACAGGTATGTCAGAGGGACCCTGAGTTTGTGGCCTCAAGTGGAATGGACACCGAGATGCTCTGACTCGAAGTAAGGCCGGATATCCCTGCAGTGAATTGAATGCAGGCTCGTCTTGCATCTCCCAAGACGAAGGGATGTCTGAATCCCCTGTGCAGAACACAGAGAAAGACCTAGTCCTCCGCCTCATCGCGACCGGAGGTCTCACATCCTTTGAAAACTCGAAAGGTCCGCGGAGATCAATACTTCCAAAGGAGAAGTTGCTGAATCTCTTGAAATTGGATAGGAGTCCGAGGATCCCTGTGGCAAGTGGAAAGGGAGCCGTGGTCTCCTGCCTCACGTGGAGACGGGTCCCAATTGCCATGCCAGGAGTGAAGGAGAATCCCGAGTTGTCCCCTGCACCTAGGGAAGAGTCCTGACGTCGCTGAACAAACACGTGTCTGGAAGGGCCCTCCCCGTCGTAACTCGAGAATATACGCCAGGTTCTGGCCGCAACTCGAGAAAAACCATGAGACTACCCCTCGCCGCGAAATGAGGCCCGATTCCCCTGCACTGCGTGCAGAGCAATTCCAGTTCCACATCAAACATGAAAGGAGCCTTGATTTCCTTGATTGTACTACAGAGGAAACCCAAGATCACTGTCTCAAGTCTAGAGGGATCCTGAGGTCACTGTAGTAACACGAAAGCGGTCCGTGGACCCCAAATCAACTCGAGATGAGAACTTAATCCCTGGCTTCGAATCAAGAGGAATACCAACTTTCCACAAGCACCTCAAGAGGAGGCTTCTCTCAGCTACTGGTATGTCAGAGGGACCCTGAGTTTGTGGCCTCAAGTGGAATGGACACCGAGATGCTCTGACTCGAAGTAAGGCCGGATATCCCTGCAGTGAATTGAATGCAGACTCGTCTTGCATCTCCCAAGACGAAGGGTTGTCTGAATCCCCTGTGGAGACCACAGAGAAAGACCTAGTCCTCCGCCTCAAGGCGACCGGAGGCCTCACATCCTTTGAAAACTCGAGAGGTCCACGGAGATCAATACTTCCCAAGGAGACGATGCCTGACTCCTCTTGAAAATGGATAGGAGTCCCAGGATCCCTGTGGCACGTGGAAAGGGACCCTGGGTCTCCCGCCTCACGTGGAGACGCCTCCCAATTGCCATGCCAAGACTCGAGGAGAATCCCGAGGTGTCCCTCGCACCTAGGCAGGAGTCCTGACGTCGCTGAACAAACACGTGTCTGGAAGGGCCCTCCCCGTCGTAACTCGAGAATATACCCCAGGTTCCGGCCGCAACTCGAGAATAACCATGAGACTTCCCCCTCCCCGCGAGATGAGGCCCGATTCCCCTGCACGGCGTGCAGACCAATTCCGTGTTCCACATCAAACGTGAAAGGAGCCTTGATTTCCTTAATGGCACTCCATAGAAAACCCAAGATCACTGTCTCAAGTCTAGAGGGATCCTGAGGTCACTGTAGCAGCACGAAAGGGCTCCGTGGACCCCAAATCAACTCGAGATGAGAGCTTAGTCCCTGGCTTCGACTCAAGAGGAATACCAACTTTCCACAAGCACCTCAAGAGGAGGCTTCTCTCAGCTAATGGTATGTCAGAGGGACCCTGAGTTTGTGGCCTCAAGTGAAATGGACACCGAGATGCTCTGACTCGAAGTAAGGCCGGATATCCCTGCAGTGAATTGAATGCAGGCTCGTCTTGCATCTCCCAAGACGAAGGGATGTCTGAATCCGCTGTGGAGATCACAGAGAAAGACCAAGTCCTCCGCCTCATCGCGACCGGAGGCCTCACATCCTTTGAAAACACGAGACGTCCGCGGAGATCAATGTTTCCAAAGGAGACGATGCCTGACTCCTCTTGAAAATGGATAGGAGTCCCAGGATCCCTGTGGCACCTGGAGAGGGACACTGGGTCTCCTGCCTCACGTGGAGACGCGTCCAAATTGCCATGCCAAGACTCGAGGAGAATCCCGAGGTGTCCCTCGCACCTAGGCAGGAGTCCTGACGTTGCTGAACAAACCTGTGTCTGGAAGGGCCCTCTCCGTCGTTACTCGAGAATATACCCCAGGTTCCGGCCGCAACTCGAGAAAAACCATGAGACTTCCCCCTCCCCGCAGGATGAGGCCCGATTCCCCTGCACCTCGTGCAGACCAATTCCGTGTTCCACATCAAACGTGAAAGGAGCCTTGATTTCCTTGATGGCACTCCAGAGAAAACCCAAGATCACTGTCTCAAGTCTAGAGGGATCCTGAGGTCACTGTAGCAACATGAAAGGGCTCCGTGGACCCCAAATCAACTCGAGATGAGAGCTTAGTCCCTGGCTTAGACTCAAGAGGAATACCAACTTTCCACAAGCACCTCAGGAGGAGGCTTCTGTCAGCTACAGGTATGTGAGAGGAACCCTGAGTTTGTGGCCTCAAGTGCAATGGACACCGAGATGCTCTGACTCGAATTAAGGCCGGATATCCCTGCAGTGAATTGAAAGCAGGCTCGTCTTGCATCTCCCAAGACGAAGGGATGTCTGAATCCCCTGTGGAGACCACAGAGAAAGACCGAGTCCTCCGCCTAAACGTGACCGGAGGCCTCACATCCTTTGAAAACTCGAGAATTCTGCGGAGATCAATGCTTCCAAAGGAGACGATGCCTGACTCCTCTTGAAAATGGATAGGAGTCCCAGGATACCGTGGCAGGGGGAAAGGGACCCTGGGTCTCCTGCCTCACGTGGAGACGCGTCCCAATTGCCATGCCAAGACTCGAGGAGAATCCCGAGGTGTCCCTCGCACCTAGGCAGGAGTCCTCACGTCGCTGAACAAATCTGTGTCTGGAAGGGCCCTCCCCGTCGTAACTCGAGAATATACCCCAGGTTCCGGCCGCAACTCGAGAAAAACCATGAGACTTCCCCATCCCCGCGAGATGAGGCCCGATTCGCCTGCACTGCGTGCAGACCAATTCCGTGTTCCACATCAAACGTGGAAGGAGCCTTGATTTCCTTAATTGCACTCCAGAGAAACCCAAGATCACTGTTTCAAGTCTAGAGGGATCCTGAGGTCACTGTAGCAACACGAAAGGGCTCCGTGGACCCCAAATCAACTCGAGATGAGAGCTTAGTCCATGGCTTCGACTCAAGAGGAATACCAACTTTCCACAAGCATCTCAAGAGGAGGCTTCTCTCAGCTACAGGTATGTGAGAGAGACCCTGACTTAGTGGCCTCAAGTGGAATGGACACCGAGATGCTCTGACTCGAAGTAAGGCCGGATATCCCTGCAGTGAATTGAATGCAGGCTCGTCTTGCATCTCCGAAGACGAAGGGATGTCTGAATCCCCTGTGGAGACCACAGAGAAAGACCTAGTCCTCTGCCTCAACGTGACCGGAGGCCTCACATCCTTTGAAAACTCGAGAGGTCCGCGGAGATCAATGCTTCCAAAGGAGACGATGCCTGACTCCTCTTGAAAATGGATAGGAGTCCCAGGATCACTGTGGCACGTGGAAAGGGACCCTGGGGCTCCCGCCTCACGTGGAGACGCGTCCCAATTGCCATGCCAAGACTCGAGGAGAATCCCGAGGTGTCCCTCGCACCTAGGCAGGAGTCCTGACGTCGCTGAACAAACAGGTGTCTGGAAGGGCCCTCCCCGTCATAACTCGAGAATATACCCCAGGTTCCGGCCGCAACTCGAGAAAAACCATGAGACTTCCCCCTCGCTGCTGGATCAGGCCCGATTCCCCTGCACTGCGTGCAGAGCAATTCCGTGTTCCACATCAAACATGAAAGGAGCCTTGATTTCCTTGATGTCACTCCAGAGAAAACCCAAGATCACTGTCTCAAGTCTAGAGGGATCCTGAGGTCACTGGAGCAACACGAAAGGGCTCCGTGGACCCCAAATCAACTCGACATGAGAGCGTAGTCCCTGGCTTCGACTCAAGGGGAATACCAACTTTCCACAAGCACCTCAAGAGGAGGCTTCTCTCAGCTACAGGTATGTGAGAGGGACCCTGAGTTTGTGGCCTCAAGTGGAATGGACACTGAGATGCTCTTACTCGAAGTAAGGCCGGATATCCCTGCAGTGAATTGAATGCAGGCTCGTCTTGCATCTCGCAAGACGAAGGGATGTCTGAATCCCCTGTGGAGACCACAGAGAAAGACCTAATTTTCCGCCTCATCGCGACCAGAGGCCTCACATCCTTTGAAAATTCGAGAGGTCCGCGGAGATCAATGCTTCCAAAGGAGACGATGCCTGACTCCTCTTGAAAATGGATAGGAGTCCCAGCATTCCTGTGGCACGTGGAAAGGGACCCTGGGTCTCCCGCCTCAGGTGGAGACGCGTCCCCATTGCCATGCCAAGTCTCGAGGAGAATCCCGAGGTGTCCCTCGCACCTAGGCAGGAGTCCTGACGTCGCTGAACAAACACGTGTCTGAAAGGGCCCTCCCCGTCGTAACTCGAGAATATACCCCAGGTTTCGGCCGCAATCGAATAAAACCATGAGATTTCCCCCTCGCCGCGAGATGAGGCCCGATTCCCCTGCCCTGCGTGCAGAGCAATACCGTGTTCGACATCAAAATTGACAGGAGCCTTGATTTCCTTGATGGCACCCCAGAGAAAACCCAAGATTACTGTCTCAAGTCTAGAGGGATCCTGAGGTCACTGGAGCAACACGAAAGTGCTCCGTGGACCCCAAATCAACTCGAAATGAGAGCTTAGTCCCTGGCTTCGACTAAAGAGGAATACCAACTTTCCACAAGCACCTCAAGAGGAGGCTTCTCTCATCTACATGTATGTGAGAGGGACCCTTAGTTTGTGGTCTCAAGTGGAATGGACACCGAGATGCTCTGACTCGAAGTAAGGCCGGATATCCCTGCAGTGAATTGAATGCAGGCTCGTCTTGCATCTCCCAAGATGAAGGGATGTCTGAATCCCCTGTGGAGACCACAGAGAAAGACTTAGTCCTCCGCCTCATCGCGACCAGAGGCCTCACATCCTTTGAAAACTCGAGAGGTCTGCAGAGATCAATGCTTCCAAAGGAGCCGATGCCCGACTCCTCTTGAAAATGGATAGGAGTCCCAGGATCCCGGTGGCACGTGGAACGGGACCCTGGGTCTCCCGCCTCACGTGGAGACGCGTCCAAATTGCCATGCCAAGACTCGAGGAGAATCCCGAGGTGTCCCTAGCACCTAGGCAGGAGTCCTCACGTCGCTGAACAAACCTGTGTCTGGAAGGGCCCTCCCCGTCGTAACTCGAGAATATACCCCAGGTTCCGGCCGCAACTCGAGAAAAACCATGAGACTTCCCCCTCGCCACGAGATGAGGCCCGATTTAACTGCACTGCATGCAGAGCAATTCCGTGTTCCACATCAAACGTGAAAGGAGCCTTGATTTCCTTGATGGCACTCCAGAGAAAACCCAAGATCACTGTCTCAAGTCTAGAGGGATCCTGAGGTCACTGTAGCGACAAGAAAGGTCTCCGTGGACCCCAAATCAAGTCGAAATGAGAGCTTAGTCCCTGGCTTCGATTCAAGACGAATACCAACTTTCCACATGCACCTCAAGAGGCGGTTTCTGTCAGCTACAGGTATGTGCGAGGGACCCTGAGTTTGTGGCCTCAAGTAGAATGGACACCGAGATGCTCTGACTCGATGTAAGGCCGGATATCCCTGCAGTGAATTGAATGAAGTCTCGTCTTGCATCTCCCAAGACGAAGGGATGTCTGAATCCCCTGTGGAGACCACAGAGAAAGACCTAGTTCTCCCTCTCATGGCGACCGGAGGCATCACATCTTTGAAAACTCGAGAGGTCCGCGGAGATCAATGCTTCCTAAGGAGACGATGCCTGACTCCTCTTGAAAATGGATAGGAGTCCAAGAAACCGTGTGGCAAGTGGAACGGACACCTGGGTCTCCCGCCTCACATGGAGACTTGTCCTAATTGCCATGCCAAGACTCGAGGAGAATCCCGAGGTGTTCCTCGCACCTAGGCACGAGTCCTGACGTCGCTGAACAAACACTTGTCTGGAAGGGCCCTCCCCGTCGTAACTCAGGAATATACCCCAGGTTCCGGCCGCAACTCGAGAAAAACCATAAGACTTCCCCCTCGCCTTGAGATGTGGCCCGATTCTCCTGCACTGCGTGGAGACCAATTCCGTGTTCCACATCAAACGTGAAAGGATTCTTGATTTCCTTGATGGCACTCCAAAGAAAAGCCAAGATCACTGTCTCAAGTCTAGAGGGATCCTGAGGTCACTGTAGCAACCCGAAAGGGCTCCGTGCACCCCAAATCAACTCGAGATGAGAGCCTTGTCCCTGGCTTCGACTCAAGAGGAATACCAACTTTCCAAAAGCTCCTCAAGAGGAGGTTTCTCTCAGCTACAGGTATGTGAGAGGGACCCTGAGTTTGTGGCCTCAAGTGGAATGGAGACCGAGATGCTCTGACTCAATGTAAGGCCGGATATCCCTGCAGTGAATTGAATGCAGGCTCGCCTTGCATCTCCAAAGACGAAGGGATGTCTGAATCCCCTGTGGACACCACAGACAAAGACCTAGATCTCCGCCTCATCGCGACCATAGGCCTCACATACTTTGAAAACTCGAGAGGTCCGCGGAGATCAATGCTTCCTAAGGAGACGATGCCTGACTCCTCTTGAAAATGGATAGGAGTCCCAGAATCCCTGTGGCACGTGGAAAGGGACCCTGGGTCTTGCGCCTCACTGGAGACGCGTCCCAATTGCCAGGCCAAGGCTCAAGGAGAATCCCGAGGTGTCCCTCGCACCTAGGCAGGAGTCCTGACGTCGCTGAACAAACACGTGTCTGGAAGGGCCCTCCCCATCGTAACTCGAGAATATACCCCAGGTTCTGACTGCAACTCGAGAAAAACCATGAGCCTTCCCAGTCGCCGCAAGATGAGGCCCGATTCCCCTGCACTGCGTGCAGAGCAATTCCGTGTTCCACATCAAACGTGAAAGGAGCCTTGATTTACTTGATGGCACTCCAGAGAAACCCCAAGATCACTGTCTCAAGTCGAGAGGGATCCTGAGGTCACTGTAGCAACACGAAAGGGGTCCGTGGACTCCAAATCAACTCGAGATGAGAGCTTCGTCCCTGGCTTCGACTCAAGAGGAATACCAACTTTCCACTAGCACCTCAAGAGGAGGCTTCTCTCAGCTAAAGGTATGTGAGAGGGAACCTGTGTTTGTGGCCTCAAGTAGAATGGACACCGAGATGCTCTGACTCGAAGTAAGGCCGGACATCCCTGCAGTGAATTGAATGCAGGCTCGTCTTGCATGTCGCAAGATGAAGGGATGTCTGAATCCACTGTGGAGACCACAGA
This sequence comes from Dama dama, assembly GCF_033118175.1. Taxonomy (NCBI): domain Eukaryota; kingdom Metazoa; phylum Chordata; class Mammalia; order Artiodactyla; family Cervidae; genus Dama; species Dama dama. The sequence goes on along the minus strand of NC_083697.1, from coordinate 2,481,312 downwards.
GAAAGACCTAGTTCTCCGCCTCATCACGACCGGAGGCGTCACATCCTTGGAAAACTCGAGAGGTCCGCGGAGATCAATTCTTGTAAAGGAGACGATGCCTGACTCCTCTTGAAAATGGATAGGAGTCCAAGAATCCCTGTGGCACGTGGAACGGGACCCTGGGTCTCCCGCCTCACGTGGAGACTTGTCCTAATTGCCATGCCAAGACTCGAGGAGAATGCCGAGGTGTCCCTCGCACCTAGGCAGGAATCCTGACGTCGCAGAACAAACACGTGTCTGGAAAGGCCCTCCCCGTCGTAACTCGAGAATATACCCCAGGTTCCGGCCGCAACTCGAGAAACATCATGAGACTTCCCCCTCGCCTTGAGATGAGGCCCGATTCCCCTGCACTGCGTGCAGACCAATTCCGTGTTCCACATCAAACGTGAAAAGATTCTTGATTTCCTTGATGGCACTCCAAAGAAAAGCCAAGATCACTGTCTCAAGTCTAGAGGGATCCTGAGGTCAATGTAGCAACAAGAAAGAGCTCCGTGGACCACAAATCAACTCGAGAGGAGAGCTTCGTCCCTGGCTTCGAATCAAGAGGAATACCAACTTTCCACAAGCACCTCAAGAGGAGGCCTCTCTCAGTTACAGGTATGTGAGAGGGACCTTGAGTTTGTGGCCTCAAGTGGAATGGACACCGAGATGCTCTGACTCGAAGTAAGGGCAGATATCCATGCAGAGAATTGAATGCAGGCTCGTCTTGCATCTCCCAAGACGAAGGGATGACTGAATCCCCTGTGGAGACCACAGACAAAGACTTAGTTCTCCGCCTCATCGCGACCGGAGGCCTCACATCCTTTGAAAACTCGAGAGGTCCACGGAGATCAATGCTTCCAAAGGAGACGATGCCTGAATCCTCTTCAAAATGGATAGGAGTCCCAGGATCCATGTGGCACGTGGAAAGGGACACTGGGTCTCCCGCCTCACGTGGAGACGCGTCCCAATTGCCATGCCAAGACTCGAGGGGAATCCCGAGGTGTCCCTCGCACCTAGGCAGGAGTCCTGACTTCGCTGAACAAACACGTGTCTGGAAGGGCCCTCCCCGTCGTAACTCGAGAATATACCCCAGGTTCCGGCCGCAACTCCAGAAAAACCATGAGACATCTCCCTTGTCGCGAGATGAGGCCCGATTCCCCTGCACTGCGTGCAGAGCAATTCTGTGTCCACATCAGACGTGAAAGGAGCCTTGATTTCCTTGATGGCACTCCAGAGAAAACCCAAGATCACTGTCTCAAGTCTAGAGGGATCCTGAGGTCACTGGAGCAACACAAAAGGGCCCCATGGACCCCAAATCAACTCGAGATGAGAGGTTAGTCCCTGGCTTCGACTCAAGAGGAAGACGAACTTTCCACAAGCATCTCAACAGGAGGCTTCTCTCAGCTACAGGTATGTGAGAGGGACCCTGAGTTTGTGGCCTGAAGTGGAATGGACAACGAGATGCTCTGACTCGAAGAAAGGCTGGATATCCCTGCAGTGAATTGAATGCAGGCTCGTCTTGCATCTCCCAAGATGAAGGGATGTCTGAATCCCATGTGGAGACCACAGAGAAAGACCGAGTTCTCCGCTTCATCGCGAGTGGAGGCCTCACATCCTTTGAAAACTCGAGAGGTCGCGGAGATCAATGCTTCCAAAGGAGACGATGCCTGACTCCTCTTGAAAATGGATAGGAGTCCCAGGATCCCTGTGGCACGTGGGAAGGGACCCTGGGTCTCCCGCCTCACGTGGAGACGCGTCCCAATTGCCATGCCAAGGCTCGAAGAGAATCCAGAGGCGTCCCTCGCACTTAGGCAGGAGTCCTGACGTCGCTGGAAAAATACGTGTCTGGAAGGGCCCTCCCCATCGTAACTCGAGAATATACCACAGGTTCGGGCTACAAATCGAGAAAAACAATGAGTCTTCCCCCTCGCCGCAAGATGAGGCCTGATTCCCCTGCACTGCGTGCAGAGAATAAACGTGTTCCACATCAAACGTGAAAGGAGCCTTGATTTCCTTGATGGCACTCCAGAGAAACCCCAAGATAACTGTCTCAAGTCGAGAGGTATCCTGAGGTCACTGTAGCAAAACGAAAGGGCTCCGTGGACTCCAAATCAACTCGAGATGAGAGCTTCGTCCCTGGCTTCGACTCAAGAGGAATACCAACTTTCCACAAGCACTTCAAGAGGAGGCTTCTCTCAGCTACATGTATGTGAGAGGGTCCCTGAGTTTGTGGCCTCAAGCGGAATGGACATCGAGATGCTCTGACTCGAAGTATGGCCGGATATCCCAGCAGTAAATTGAATGAAGTCTCGTCTTGCATCTCCCAAGACGAAGGGATGTCTGAATCCCCTGTGGAGACCACAGAGAAAGACCTAGTCCTTCGCCTCAACGCGAACGGAGGCCTCACATCCTTTGAAAACTCGAGAGGTCCGAGGAGATCAATGCTTCCAAAGGAGACGATGCCTGACTCCTCTTGAAAGTGGATAGGAGTCCCAGGATCCCTGTGGCACGTGGAAAGGGACCCTGGGTCTCCCGCCTCACGTGGAGACGCGTCCCAATTGCCATGCCAAGACTCGAGGAGAATCCCGAGGTGTCCCTCGCACCTAGGCAGGAGTCCTGACGTCGCTGAACAAACACGTGTCTGGAAGGGCCCTCCCCGTCGTAACACGAGAATATACCCCAGGTTCCGGCCGCAACTAGAGAAAAACCATGAGACTTCCCCCTCGCCGAGAGATGAGGCCCGAATCCCCTGCACTGCGTGCAGATCAATTCCGTGTTCCACATCAAACGTGAAAGGAGCCTTGATTTCCTTGATGGCACTCCAGAGAAAACCCAAGATCACTGGCTCAAGTCTAGAGGGATCCTGTGGTCACTGGAGCAACACGAAAGGGCTACGTGGACCCCAAATCAACTCGAGATGAGAGCTTAGTCCCTGGCTTCGATTCAAGGGGAATAGCAACTTTCCACAAGCACCTCAAGAGGAGGCTTGTCTCAGCTACAGGTATGTGAGAGGGACCCTGAGTTTGTGGCCTCAAGTGGAATGGACACCGAGATGCTCTGACTCGAAGTAAGGCCGGATATCCCTGCAGTGAATTGAATGCAGGCTAGTCTTGCATCTCCCAAGACGAAGGGATGTCTGAATCCCCTGTGGAGACCACAGAGAAAGACCTAGTCCTCCGCCTCAACGCGAACGGAGGCCTCACATCCTTTGAAAACTCGAGAGGTCCGAGGAGATCAATGCTTCCAAAGGAGACGATGCCTGACTCCTCTTGAAAGTGGATAGGAGTCCCAGGATCCCTGTGGCACGTGGAAAGGGACCCTGGGTCTCCCGCCTCACGTGGAGACGCGTCCCAATTGCCATGCCAAGACTCGAGGAGAATCCCGAGGTGTCCCTCGCACCTAGGCAGGAATCCTGACGTCGCTGAACAAACACGTGTCTGGAACGGCCCTCCCCATCGTAACTCGAGAATATACCCCAGGTTCCGGCCGCAACTCGAGAAAAACCATGAGACTTCCCCCTCGCCGCGAGATGAGGCCCGATTCCCCTGCACTGCGTGCAGAGCAATTCCGTGTTCCACATCAAACGTGAAAGGAGCCTTGATTTCCTTGATGGCACTCCAGAGAAAACCCAAGATCACTGTCTCAAGTCTAGAGGGATCCTGAGGTCACTGGAGCAACACGAAAGGGCTCCGTGGACCCCAAATCAACTCGAGATGAGAGCTTAGTCCCTGGCTTCGCCTCAAGAGGAATACCAACTTTCCACAAGCACCTCAAGAGGAGGCTTCTCTCAGCTACAGGTATGTGAGAGGGACCCTGAGTTTGTGGCCTCAAGTGAAATGGACACCGAGATGCTCTGACTCGAAGTAAGACCAGATATCCCTGCAGTGAATTGAATGCAGGCTCGTCTTGCGTCTCCCAAGACGAAGGGATGTCTGAATCCCCTGTGGAGACCACAGAGAAAGACCTAGTCCTCCGCCTCATCGCGACCGCAGACCTCACATCCTTTGAAAACTCGAGAGGTTGGGGAGATCAATGCTTCCAAAGGAGACGATTCCTGACTCCTCTTGAAAATGGATAGGAGTCCCAGGATCTCTGTGGCACGTGGGAAGGGACCCTGGGTCTCCCGCCTCACGTGGAGACGCGTCCCAATTGCCATGCCAAGACTCGAGGAGAATCCCGAGGTGTCCCTCGCACCTAGGCAGGAGTCCTAACGTCGCTGAACAAACACGTGTCTGGAAGGGCCCTCCCCATCGTAACTCGAGAATATACCCCAGGTTCCGGCCGCAACTCGAGAAAAACCATGAGACTTCCCCCTCGCCGAGAGATGAGGCCCGAATCCCCTGCACTGCGTGCAGAGGAATTCCGGGTTCCACATCAAACGTGAAAGGAGCCTTGATTTCCTTAATGGCACTCCAGAGAAAACCCAAGATCACTGTTTCAAGTCTAGAGGGATCCTGAGGGCACTGGAGCAACAGGAAAGGGATCCGTGGACCCCAAATCAACTCGAGATGAGAGCTTAGTCCCTGGCTTCGACTCAAGAGGAATACCAACTTTCCACAAGCACCTCAAGAGGAGGCTTCTCTCAGCTACAGGTATGTGAGAGGGACCCTGAGTTTGTGGCCTCAAGTGGAATGGACACCGAGATGCTCTGACTCGAAGTAAGGCCGGATATCCCTGCAGTGAATTGAATGCAGGCTCGTCTTGCATCTCCCAAAACGAAGGGTTGTCTGAATCCCCTGTGGAGACCACAGATAAAGACCTAATACTCTGCCTCCTCGCGACCGGAGGCCTCACATCCTTTGAAGACTCGAGAGGTCCGCGGAGATCAGTGCTTCCAAAGGAGACGATGCCTGACTCCTCTTGAAAATGGATCGGAGTCCCAGGATCCCTGTGGCACGTGGAAAGGGACACTGGGTCTCCCGCCTCACGTGGAGATGTGTCCCAATTGCCATGCCAAGACTCGAGGAGAATCCCGAGGTGTCCCTCGCACCTAGGCAGGAGTCCTGACGTCGCTGAACAAACACGTGTCTGGAAGGGCCCTCCCCGTCGTAACTCGAGAATATACCCCAGGTTCTGGCCGCAACTCGAGAAAAACCATGAGACTTCCCCCTCGCCGAGAGATGAGGCCCGAATCCCCTGCACTGCGTGCAGAGCAATTCCGTGTTTCACATCAAACGTGAAAGGAGCCTTGATTTCCTTGATGGCACTCCAGAGAAAACCCAAGATCACTGTCTCAAGTCTAGAGGGATCATGAGGTCACTGGAGCAAAAGGAAAGGGCTCCGTGGACCCCAAATCAACTTGAGATGAGAGCTTAGTCCCTGGCTTCGACTCAAGAGGAATACGAACTTTCCACAAGCCCCTCAAGAGGAGGCTTCCTTCAGCTACAAGTATGTGAGAGGGACCCTGAGTTTGTGGCCTCAAGTGGAATGGACACCGAGATGCTCTGACTCGAAGTAAGGCAGGATATCCCTGCAGTGAATTGAATGCAGGCTCGTCTTGCATCTCCCAAGATGCCGTGATGTCTGAATCCCCTGTGGAGACCATAGAGAAAGACCTAATTCTCCGCCTCATCACGACCGGAGGCCTCACACCCTTTGAAAACTCGAGAGGTCCACGGAGATCAATGCTTCCAAAGGAGTCGATGCCTGACTCCTCTTGAAAGTGGATAGGAGTCCCAGGATCCCTGTGGCACGTGGGAAGGGAGCCTGGGTCTCCCGCCTCACGTGGACTCGCGTCCCAATTGCCATGCCAAGACTCGAGGAGAATCCCGAGGTATCCCTCGCACCTAGGCAGGAGTCCTGACTTCGCTGAACAAACACGTGTCTGGAAGGGCCCTCATCGTCGTAACTCGAGAATATACCGCAGGTTCCGGCCGCAACTCGAGAAAAACCATGAGACTTCCCCCTCGCCGCGACATGAGGCCCGATTCCCCTGCACTGCGTGCAGAGCAATTCCGTGTCCAACATCAAACGTGAAAGGAGACTTGATTTCCTTGATGGCACTCCAGAGAAAACCCAAGATCACTGTCTCAAGTCTAGAGGGATCCTGAGGTCACTGGAGCAACACGAAATGGCTCCGTGGACCCCAAGTCAACTCGAGATGAGAGCTTAGTCCTTGGCTTCGACTCAAGAGTAACACCAAATTTCCACAAGCACCTCAAGAGGAGGCTTCTCTCAGCTACAGGTATGTGAGAGGGCCCCTGAGTTTGTGGCCTCAAGTGGAATGGACACCGAGATGCTCTGACTCGAAGTAAGGCTGGATATCCCTGCAGTGAACTGAATTCAGGTTCGTCTTGCATCTCCCAAGACGAAGGGATGTCTGAATCCCCTGTGGAGACCACAGAGAAAGACCTAGTCCTCCGCTTCATCGCGACCGGAGGCCTCACATTTTGAAAACTCGAGAGGTCCGCGGAGATCAATGCTTCCAGAGGAGGCGATGCCTGACTCCTCTTGAAATTGGATAGCAGTCCCAGGATCCCTGTGGCACGTGGAAAGGGACCCTGGGTCTCCCGCCTCACGTGGAGACGCGTCCCAATTGCCATGCCAAGACTCGAGGAGAATCCCGAGGTGTCCCTCGCACCTAGGCAGGAGTCCTGACGTCGTTGAACAAACACGTGTCTGGAAGGGCCCTCCCCGTCTTAACTCGAGAATATACCCCAGGATCCGGCCGCAACTCGAGAAAAACCATGAGAGTTCCCCCTCGCCGAGAAATGAGGCCCGAATCCCCTGCACTGCGTGCAGAGCAATTCCGTGTTCCACATCAAACGTGAAAGGAGCCTTGATTTCCTTGATGGCACTCCAGAGAAAAACCAAGATCACTGGCTCAAGTCTAGAGGGATGCTGAGGTCACTGGAGCAACATGAAAGGGATCCGTGGACCCCAAATCAACTCGAGATGAGAGCTTAGTCCCTGGCTTCGACTCAAGGGGAATACCAACTTTCCACAAGCACCTCAAGAGGAGGCTTCTCTCAGCTACAGGTATGTGAGAGGGACCCTGAGTTTGTGGCCTCAAGTGGAATGGACACCGAGATGCTCTGACTCGAAGTAAGGCCGGATATCCCTGCAGTGAATTGAATGCAGGCTCGTCTTGCATCTCCCAAAACGAAGGGTTGTCTGAATCCCCTGTGGAGACCACAGAGAAAGACCTAATACTCTGCCTCCTCGCGACCGGAGGCCTCACATCCTTTGAAGACTCGAGAGGTCCGCGGAGATCAGTGCTTCCAAAGGAGACGATGCCTGACTCCTCTTGAAAATGGATCGGAGTCCCAGGATCCCTGTGGCACGTGGAAAGGGACACTGGGTCTCCCGCCTCACGTGGAGATGTGTCCCAATTGCCATGCCAAGACTCGAGGAGAATCCCGAGGTGTCCCTCGCACCTAGGCAGGAGTCCTGACGTCGCTGAACAAACACGTGTCTGGAAGGGCCCTCCCCGTCGTAACTCGAGAATATACCCCAGGTTCTGGCCGCAACTCGAGAAAAACCATGAGACTTCCCCCTCGCCGAGAGATGAGGCCCGAATCCCCTGCACTGCGTGCAGAGCAATTCCGTGTTCCACATCAAACGTGAAAGGAGCCTTGATTTCCTTGATGGCACTCCAGAGAAAACCCAAGATCACTGTCTCAAGTCTAGAGGGATCATGAGGTCACTGGAGCAAAAGGAAAGGGCTCCGTGGACCCCAAATCAACTTGAGATGAGAGCTTAGTTCCTGGCTTCGACTCAAGAGGAATACGAACTTTCCACAAGCCCCTCAAGAGGAGGCTTCCTTCAGCTACAAGTATGTGAGAGGGACCCTGAGTTTGTGGCCTCAAGTGGAATGGACACCGAGATGTTCTGACTCGAAGTAAGGCAGGATATCCCTGCAGTGAATTGAATGCAGGCTCGTCTTGCATCTCCCAAGAGGAAGGGATATCTGAATCCCCTGTGGAGACCATAGAGAAAGACCTAAATCTCCGCCTCATCGCGACCGGAGGCCTCACACCCTTTGAAAACTCGAGAGGTCCACGGAGATCAATGCTTCCAAAGGAGTCGATGCCTGACTCCTCTTGAAAGTGGATAGGAGTCCCAGGATCCCTGTGGCACGTGGGAAGGGAGCCTGGGTCTCCCGCCTCACGTGGACTCGCGTCCCAATTGCCATGCCAAGACTAGAGGAGAATCCCGAGGTATCCCTCGCACCTAGGCAGGAGTCCTGACTTCGCTGAACAAACACGTGTCTGGAAGGGCCCTCCCCGTCGTAACTCGAGAATATACCCCAGGTTCCGGCCGCAACTCGAGAAAAACCATGAGACTTCCCCCTCGCTGCGACATGAGGCCCGATTCCCCTGCACTGCGTGCAGAGCAATTCCGTGTTCCACATCAAACGTGAAAGGAGCCTTGATGTCCTTGATGGCACTCCAGAGAAAACCCAAGATCACTGTCTCAAGTCTAGAGGGATCCTGAGGTCACTGGAGATACAAGAAAGGGCTCCGTGTACCCCAAATCAACTCGAGATGAGAGCTTAGTCCCTGGCTTCGACTCAAGTGAATACCAACTTTCCACAAGCACCTCAAGAGGAGGCTTCTCTCAGCTACAGATATGTGAGAGGGACCCTGAGTTTGTGGCCTCAAGTGGAATGGACACCGAGATGCTCTGACTCGAAGTAAGGCCGGATATCCGAACAGTGAATTGAATGCAGGCTCGTCTTGCCTCTCCCAAGACGAAGGGATGTCTGAATCCCCTGTGGAGACCACAGAGAAAGACCTAGTTCTCCGGCTCATGGCGACCGGAGGCCTCACGTCCTTTGAAAACTCTAGCGGTCCACAGAGATCAATGCTTCCAAAGGACACGATTCCTGACTCCTCTTGAAAATGGATAGGAGTCCCAGGATCCCTGTGGCACGTGGAAAGGGACCCTGGGTCTCCCGCCTCACGTGGAGACGCGTCCCAATTGCCATGCCATGATTCGAGTAGAATCCCGAGGTGTCCCTCGCACCTAGGCCCGAGTCCTGACGTCGCTGAAGAAACACGTGTCTGGAAGGGCCCTCCCCGTCGTAACTCGAGAATATACCCCAGGTTCCGGCCGCACCTCGAGAAAAACCATGAGACTTCCCCCTCGCCGCGAGATGAGGCCCGATTCCCCTACACTGCGTGCAGAGCAATTCCGTGTTCCACATCAAACGTGAAAGGAGCCTTGATTACCTTGATGGCACTCCAGAGAAAACCCAAGATCACTGTCTCAAGTCTAGAGGGATCCTGAAGTCACTGGAGCAAAACGAAAGGGCTCCGTGGACCCCAAATCAACTCGAGATGAGAGCTTAGTCCCTGGCTTCGCCTCAAGAGGAATACCAACTTTCCACAAGCACCTCAAGAGGAGGCTTCTCTCAGCTACAGGTATGTGAGAGGGACCCTGAGTTTGTGGCCTCAAGTGGAATGGACACCGAGATGCTCTGACTCGAAGTAAGACCAGATATCACTGCAGTGAATTGAATGCAGGCTCGTCTTGCGTCTCCCAAGACGAAGGGTTGTCTGAATCCCCTGTGGAGACCACAGAGAAAGACCTAGTCCTCCGCCTCATCGCGACCGCAGACCTCACATCCTTTGAAAACTCGAGAGGTTGGGGAGATCAATGCTTCCAAAGGAGACGATTCCTGACTCCTCTTGAAAATGGATAGGAGTCCCAGGATCTCTGTGGCACGTGGGAAGGGACCCTGGGTCTCCCGCCTCACGTGGAGACGCGTCCCAATTGCCATGCCAAGACTCGAGGAGAATCCCGAGGTGTCCCTCGCAACTAGGCAGGAGTCCTGACGTCGTTGAACAAACACGTTTCTGGAAGGGCCCTCCCCGTCGTAACTCGAGAATATACCACAGGTTCCGGCCGCAACTAGAGAAAAACCATGAGACTTCCCCCTCGCCGAGAGATGAGGCCCGAATCCCCTGCACTGCGTGCAGAGCAATTCCGTGTTCCACATCAAACGTGAAAGGAGCCTTGATTTCCTTGATGGCACTCCAGAGAAAACCCAAGATCACTGGCTCAAGTCTAGAGGGATCCTGTGGTCACTGGAGCAACACGAAAGGGCTACGTGGACCCCAAATCAACTCGAGATGAGAGCTTAGTCCCTGGCTTCGATTCAAGGGGAATAGCAACTTTCCACAAGCACCTCAAGAGGAGGCTTGTCTCAGCTACAGGTATGTGAGAGGGACCCTGAGTTTGTGGCCTCAAGTGGAATGGACACCGAGATGCTCTGACTCGAAGTAAGGCCGGATATCCCTGCAGTGAATTGAATGCAGGCTAGTCTTGCATCTCCCAAGACGAAGGGATGTCTGAATCCCCTGTGGAGACCACAGAGAAAGACCTAGTCCTCCGCCTCAACGCGAACGGAGGCCTCACATCCTTTGAAAACTCGAGAGGTCCGAGGAGATCAATGCTTCCAAAGGAGACGATGCCTGACTCCTCTTGAAAGTGGATAGGAGTCCCAGGATCCCTGTGGCACGTGGAAAGGGACCCTGGGTCTCCCGCCTCACGTGGAGACGCGTCCCAATTGCCATGCCAAGACTCGAGGAGAATCCCGAGGTGTCCCTCGCACCTAGGCAGGAGTCCTGACGTCGCTGAACAAACACGTGTCTGGAAGGGCCCTCCCCGTCGTAACTCGAGAATATACCCCAGGTTCCGGCCGCAACTCGAGGAAAACCATGAGACTTCCCCCTCGCCGCGAGATGAGGCCCGATTCCCCTGCACTGCGTGCAGAGAAATTCCGTGTTCCACATCAAACGTGAAAGGAGCCTTGATTTCCTTGATGGCACTCCAGAGAAAACCCAAGATCACTGTCTCAAGTCTAGAGGGATCCTGAGGTCACTGGAGCAACACGAAAGGGCTCCGTGGACCCCAAATCAACTCGAGATGAGAGCTTAGTCCCTGGCTTCGACTCAAGAGGAATATCAACTTTCCACAAGCACCTCAAGAGGAGGCTTCTCTCAGCTACAGGTATGTGAGAGGGACCCTGAGTTTGTGGCCTCAAGTGAAATGGACACCGAGATGCTCTGACTCGAAGTAAGGCCGGATATCCCTGCAGTGAATTGAATGCAGGCTCGTCTTGCATCTCCCAAGACGAAGGGTTGTCTGAATCCCCTGTGGAGACCCCAGAGAAAGACCTAGTCCTACGCCTCAACGCGAACGGAGGCCTCACATCCTTTGAAAACTCGAGAGGTCCGCGGAGATCAATGCTTCCAAAGGAGACGATGCCTGACTCCTCTTGAAAATGGATAGGAGTCCCAGGATCCCTGTGGTACGTGGAAAGGGGCCCTTGGTCTCCCGACTCACGTGGAGACGCGTCCCAATTGCCATGCCAAGACTCGAGGAGAATCCCGAGGTGTCCCTCGCACCTAGGCAGGAATCCTGACGTCGCTGAACAAACACGTGTCTGGAAGGGCCCTCCCCATCGTAACTCGAGAATATACCCCAGGTTCCGGCCGCAACTCGAGAAAAACCATGAGACTTCCCCCTCGCCGCGAGATGAGGCCCGAATCCCCTGCACTGCGTGCAGAGGAATTCCGTGTTCCACATCAAACGTGAAAGGAGCCTTGATTTCCTTAATGGCACTCCAGAGAAAACCCAAGATCACTGTTTCAAGTCTAGAGGGATCCTGAGGGCACTGGAGCAACAGGAAAGGGATCCGTGGACCCCAAATCAACTCGAGATGAGAGCTTAGTCCCTGGCTTCGACTCAAGAGGAATACCAACTTTCCACAAGCACCTCAAGAGGAGGCTTCTCTCAGCTACAGGTATGTGAGAGGGACCCTGAGTTTGTGGCCTCAAGTGGAATGGACACCGAGATGCTCTGACTCGAAGTAAGGCCGGATATCCCTGCAGTGAATTGAATGCAGGCTCGTCTTGCATCTCCCAAAACGAAGGGTTGTCTGAATCCCCTGTGGAGACCACAGAGAAAGACCTAATACTCTGCCTCCTCGCGACCGGAGGCCTCACATCCTTTGAAGACTCGAGAGGTCCGCGGAGATCAGTGCTTCCAAAGGAGACGATGCCTGACTCCTCTTGAAAATGGATCGGAGTCCCAGGATCCCTGTGGCACGTGGAAAGGGACACTGGGTCTCCCGCCTCACGTGGAGATGTGTCCCAATTGCCATGCCAAGACTCGAGGAGAATGCCGAGGTGTCCCTCGCACCTAGGCAGGAGTCCTGACGTCGCTGAACAAACACGTGTCTGGAAGGGCCCTCCCCGTCGTAACTCGAGAATATACCCCAGGTTCTGGCCGCAACTCGAGAAAAACCATGAGACTTCCCCCTCGCCGAGAGATGAGGCCCGAATCCCCTGCACTGCGTGCAGAGCAATTCCGTGTTCCACATCAAACGTGAAAGGAGCCTTGATTTCCTTGATGGCACTCCAGAGAAAACCCAAGATCACTGTCTCAAGTCTAGAGGGATCATGAGGTCACTGGAGCAAAAGGAAAGGGCTCCGTGGACCCCAAATCAACTTGAGATGAGAGCTTAGTCCCTGGCTTCGACTCAAGAGGAATACGAACTTTCCACAAGCCCCTCAAGAGGAGGCTTCCTTCAGCTACAAGTATGTGAGAGGGACCCTGAGTTTGTGGCCTCAAGTGGAATGGACACCGAGATGCTCTGACTCGAAGTAAGGCAGGATATCCCTGCAGTGAATTGAATGCAGGCTCGTCTTGCATCTCCCAAGAGGAAGGGATATCTGAATCCCCTGTGGAGACCATAGAGAAAGACCTAATTCTCCGCCTCATCACGACCGGAGGCCTCACACCCTTTGAAAACTCGAGAGGTCCACGGAGATCAATGCTTCCAAAGGAGTCGATGCCTGACTCCTCTTGAAAGTGGATAGGAGTCCCAGGATCCCTGTGGCACGTGGGAAGGGAGCCTGGGTCTCCCGCCTCACGTGGACTCGCGTCCCAATTGCCATGCCAAGACTCGAGGAGAATCCCGAGGTATCCCTCGCACCTAGGCAGGAGTCCTGACTTCGCTGAACAAACACGTGTGTGGAAGGGCCCTCCCCGTCGTAACTCGAGAATATACCCCAGGTTCCGGCCGCAACTCGAGAAAAACCATGAGACTTCCCCCTCGCCGCGACATGAGGCCCGATTCCCCTGCACTGCGTGCAGAGCAATTCCGTGTTCCACATCAAACGTGAAAGGAGCCTTGATTTCCTTTATGGCACTCCAGAGAAAACCCAAGATCACTGTCTCAAGTCTAGAGGGATCCTGAGGTCACTGGAGATACAAGAAAGGGCTCCGTATACCCCAAATCAACTCGAGATGAGAGCTTAGTCCCTGGCTTCGACTCAAGAGGAATACCAACTTTCCACAAGCACCTCAAGAGGAGGCTTCTCTCAACTACAGGTATGTGAGAGGACCCTGAGTTTGTGGCCTCAAGTGGAATGGACACCGAGATGCTCTGACTCGAAGTAAGGCCGGATATCCCTGCAGTGAATTGATTGAAGGCTCGTCTTGCATCTCCCAATATGAAGGGATGTCTGAATCCCCAGTGGAGACCACAGAGAAAGTCCTAGTTCTCCGATTCATCGCGACCGGAGGCCTCATATCCTTTGAAAACTCGAGAGGTCCGCGGAGATCAATGCTTCCAAAGGAGACGATGCCTGACTCTTCTTGAAAATGGATAGGAGTCCCAGGATCACTTTGGCACGTGGAAAGGGACCCTGGGTTTCCGCCTCACGTGGAGACGCGTCCCAAAGGCCATGCCAATACTCGAGGAGAATCCCGAGGTGTCCCTCGCACCTAGGCAGGAGTCCTGACATCGCTGAACAAACACGTGTCTGGAAGGGCCCTCCCCGTCGTAACTCGAGAATATACCCCAGGTTCCGGCCGCAAGTCGAGAAAAACCATGAGCCTTCCCCCTCGCCGCGACATGAGGCCCGATTCCCCTGCACTGCGTGCAGAGCAATTCCGTGTCCCACATCAAACGTGAAAGGAGACTTGATTTCCTTGATGGCACTCCAGAGAAAACCCAAGATCACTGTCTCAAGTCTAGAGGGATCCTGAGGTCACTGGAGCAACACGAAATTGCTCCGTGGACCCCAAGTCAACTCGAGATGAGAGCTTAGTCCCTGGCTTCGACTCAAGAGGAATACCAACTTTCCACAAGCACCTCAAGAGGAGGCTTCTCTCAGCTACAGGTATGTGAGAGGGCCCCTGAGTTTGTGGCCTCAAGTGGAATGGACACCGAGATGCTCTGACTCGAACTACGGCTGGATATCCCTGCAGTGAACTGAATTCAGGTTCGTCTTGCATCTCCCAAGACGAAGGGATGTCTGAATCCCCTGTGGAGACCACAGAGAAAGACCTAGTCCTCCGCTTCATCGCGACCGGAGGCCTCACATCCTTTGAAAACTCGAGAGGTCCGCGGAGATCAATGCTTCCAGAGGAGGCGATGCCTGACTCCTCTTGAAATTGGATAGCAGTCCCAGGATCCCTGTGGCACGTGGAAAGGGACACTGGGTCTCCCGCCTCACGTGGAGACGCGTCCCAATTGCCATGCCAAGACTCGAGGAGAATCCCGAGGTGTCCCTCGCACCTAGGCAGGAGTCCTGACGTCGTTGAACAAACACGTGTCTGGAAGGGCCCTCCCCGTCTTAACTCGAGAATATACCCCAGGATCCGGCCGCAACTCGAGAAAAACCATGAGAGTTCCCCCTCGCCGAGAAATGAGGCCCGAATCCCCTGCACTGCGTGCAGAGCAATTCCGTGTTCCACATCAAACGTGAAAGGAGCCTTGATTTCCTTGATGGCACTCCAGAGAAAAACCAAGATCACTGGCTCAAGTCTAGAGGGATGCTGAGGTCACTGGAGCAACATGAAAGGGATCCGTGGACCCCAAATCAACTCGAGATGAGAGCTTAGTCCCTGGCTTCGACTCAAGGGGAATACCAACTTTCCACAAGCACCTCAAGAGGAGGCTTCTCTCAGCTACAGGTATGTGAGAGGGACCCTGAGTTTGTGGCCTCAAGTGGAATGGACACCGAGATGCTCTGACTCGAAGTAAGGCCGGATATCCCTGCAGTGAATTGAATGCAGGCTCGTCTTGCATCTCCCAAAACGAAGGGTTGTCTGAATCCCCTGTGGAGACCACAGAGAAAGACCTAATACTCTGCCTCCTCGCGACCGGAGGCCTCACATCCTTTGAAGACTCGAGAGGTCCGCGGAGATCAGTGCTTCCAAAGGAGACGATGCCTGACTCCTCTTGAAAATGGATCGGAGTCCCAGGATCCCTGTGGCACGTGGAAAGGGACACTGGGTCTCCCGCCTCACGTGGAGATGTGTCCCAATTGCCATGCCAAGACTCGAGGAGAATGCCGAGGTGTCCCTCGCACCTAGGCAGGAGTCCTGACGTCGCTGAACAAACACGTGTCTGGAAGGGCCCTCCCCGTCGTAACTCGAGAATATACCCCAGGTTCTGGCCGCAACTCGAGAAAAACCATGAGACTTCCCCCTCGCCGAGAGATGAGGCCCGAATCCCCTGCACTGCGTGCAGAGCAATTCCGTGTTCCACATCAAACGTGAAAGGAGCCTTGATTTCCTTGATGGCACTCCAGAGAAAACCCAAGATCACTGTCTCAAGTCTAGAGGGATCATGAGGTCACTGGAGCAAAAGGAAAGGGCTCCGTGGACCCCAAATCAACTTGAGATGAGAGCTTAGTTCCTGGCTTCGACTCAAGAGGAATACGAACTTTCCACAAGCCCCTCAAGAGGAGGCTTCCTTCAGCTACAAGTATGTGAGAGGGACCCTGAGTTTGTGGCCTCAAGTGGAATGGACACCGAGATGCTCTGTCTCGAAGTAAGGCAGGATATCCCTGCAGTGAATTGAATGCAGGCTCGTCTTGCATCTCCCAAGAGGAAGGGATATCTGAATCCCCTGTGGAGACCATAGAGAAAGACCTAAATCTCCGCCTCATCGCGACCGGAGGCCTCACACCCTTTGAAAACTCGAGAGGTCCACGGAGATCAATGCTTCCAAAGGAGTCGATGCCTGACTCCTCTTGAAAGTGGATAGGAGTCCCAGGATCCCTGTGGCACGTGGGAAGGGAGCCTGGGTCTCCCGCCTCACGTGGACTCGCGTCCCAATTGCCATGCCAAGACTAGAGGAGAATCCCGAGGTATCCCTCGCACCTAGGCAGGAGTCCTGACTTCGCTGAACAAACACGTGTCTGGAAGGGCCCTCCCCGTCGTAACTCGAGAATATACCCCAGGTTCCGGCCGCAACTCGAGAAAAACCATGAGACTTCCCCCTCGCTGCGACATGAGGCCCGATTCCCCTGCACTGCGTGCAGAGCAATTCCGTGTTCCACATCAAACGTGAAAGGAGCCTTGATGTCCTTGATGGCACTCCAGAGAAAACCCAAGATCACTGTCTCAAGTCTAGAGGGATCCTGAGGTCACTGGAGATACAAGAAAGGGCTCCGTGTACCCCAAATCAACTCGAGATGAGAGCTTAGTCCCTGGCTTCGACTCAAGTGAATACCAACTTTCCACAAGCACCTCAAGAGGAGGCTTCTCTCAGCTACAGGTATGTGAGAGGGACCCTGAGTTTGTGGCCTCAAGTGGAATGGACACCGAGATGCTCTGACTCGAAGTAAGGCCGGATATCCGAACAGTGAATTGAATGCAGGCTCGTCTTGCCTCTCCCAAGACGAAGGGATGTCTGAATCCCCTGTGGAGACCACAGAGAAAGACCTAGTTCTCCGGCGCATGGCGACCGGAGGCCTCACGTCCTTTGAAAACTCTAGCGGTCCACAGAGATCAATGCTTCCAAAGGAGACGATTCCTGACTCCTCTTGAAAATGGATAGGAGTCCCAGGATCCCTGTGGCACGTGGAAAGGGACCCTGGGTCTCCCGCCTCACGTGGAGACGCGTCCCAATTGCCATGCCATGATTCGAGTAGAATCCCGAGGTGTCCCTCGCACCTAGGCCCGAGTCCTGACGTCGCTGAAGAAACACGTGTCTGGAAGGGCCCTCACCGTCGTAACTCGAGAATATAGCCCAGGTTCCGGCCGCAACTCGAGAAAAACCATGAGAATTCCCGCTCGCCGCGAGATGAGGCCCGATTCCCCTGCACTGCGTGCAGAGCAATTCCGTGTTCCACATCAAACGTGAAAGGAGCCTTGATTTCCTTGATGGCACTCCAGAGAAAACCCAAGATCACTGTCTCAAGTCTAGAGGGATCCTGAGGTCACTGGAGCAACACGAAAGAGCTCTGTGGACCCCAAATCAACTCGAGATGAGAGCTTAGTCCCTGGCTTCGACTCAAGAGGAATACCAACTTTCCACAAGCACCTCACGAGGAGGCTTCTCTCAGCTACAGGTATGTGAGAGGGACCCTGAGTTTGTGGCCTCAAGTGGAATGGACACCGAGATGCTCTGACTCGAAGTAAGGCCGGATATCCCTGCAGTGAATTGAATGCAGGCTCGTCTTGCATCTCCCAAGACGAAGGGATGTCTCAATCCCCTGTGGAGACCACAGAGAAAGACCTAGTCCTCCGCCTCATCGCGAGCGGAGGCCTCACATCCTTTGAAAACTCGAGAGGTCCGCGGAGATCAATGCTTCCAAAGGAGACGACGCCTGCCTCCTCTTGAAAATGGATAGTAGTCCAAGGATCCCTGTGGTACGTGGAAAGGGACCCTTGGTCTCCCGCCTCACGTGGAGACGCGTCCCAATTGCCATGCCAAGACTCGAGGAGAATCCCGAGGTGTCCCTCCCACCTAGGCAGGAGTCCTGACGTCGCTGAACAAACACGTGTCTGGAAGGGCCCTCCCCGTCGTAACTCGAGAATATAAATCAGGTTCCGGCCGCAACTCGAGAAAAAATATGAGACTTCCCACTAGCCGCGAGATGAGGCCCGATTCCCCTGCACTGCGTGCAGAGCAATTCCGTGTTCCACATCAAACGTGAAAGGAGACTTGATTTCCGTGATGGCACTCCAGGGAAAACCCAAGATCACTGTCTCAAGTCTAGAGGGATCCTGAGGTCACTGGAGCAACACGAAAGGGATCCGTGGACCCCCAAATCAACTCGAGATGAGAGCTTAGTCCCTCGCTTTGACTCAAGAGGAATATCAACTTTCCACAAGCACCTCAAGAGGAGGCTTCTCTCAGCTACAGGTATGTAAGAGGGACCCTGAATTTGTGGCCTCAAGTGGTATGGACACCGAGATGCTCTGACTCGAAGTAAGGCTGGATATCCCAACAGTGAAATGAATGCAGGCTCATCTTGCATCTCCCAAGACGAAGGGATGTCTGAATCCCCTGTGGAGACAACAGAGAAAGACCCAGTTCTCCGCCTCATCGCGACCGGAGGCCTCACATCCTTTGAAAACTCGAGAGGTCCGCAGAGATCAATGCTTCCAAAGGAGACGATGCCTGACTCCTCTTGAAAATGGATAGGAGTACCAGGATCCCTGTGGCACGTGGAAAGGGAACCTGGGTCTCTCGCCTCACGTGGAGATGCGTCCCAATTGCCATGCCAAGATTGGAGGAGAATCCTGAGTTGTCCCTAGCACCTAGGCAGGAGTCCTCACGTCGCTGAACAAACACGTGTCTGGAAGGGCCCTCCCCGTCGTAACTCGAGAATATACCCCAGGTTCGGGCCGCAACTCGAGAAAAACCATGAGACTTCCCACTCGCAGCGAGATGAGGCCCGATTCCCCTGCACTGCGTGCAGAGCAAATCCGTGTTCCACATCAAACGTGAAAGGAGCCTTGATTTCCTTGATGGCACTCCAGAGGAAACTCAAGATCACTGTCTCAAGTCTAGAGGGATCCTGAGGTCACTGGAGCAAGACGAAAGGGCTCCGTTGACCCCAAATCAACTCGAGATGAGAGCTTAGTGTTTGGCTTCGACTCAAGAGGAATACCAACTTTCCACAAGCACCTCAAGAGGAGGCTTCTCTCAGCTACAGGTATGTGAGAGGGACCCTGAGTGTGTGGCCTCAAGTGGAATGGACACCGAGATGCTCTGACTCGAAGTAAGGCCGGATATCCCTGCAGTGAATTGAATGCAGGCTCGTCTTGCATCTCCCAAGACGAAGGGATGTCTGAATGCCCTGTGGAGACCACAGAGAAAGACCTAGTTCTCCGCCTCATCGCAACCGGAGGCCTCACATCCTTTGAAAACTCGAGAGGTCCGCGGAGATCAATGTTTCCAAAGGAAACGATGCCTGACTCCTCTTGAAAATGGATAGGAGTCCCAGGATCCCTGTGGACGTGGGAAGGGATCCTGGGTCTCCCGCCTCACGTGGAGACGCGTCCCAATTGCCATGCCAAGATTCGAGGAGAATCCCGATGTGTCCCTCGCACCAAGGCAGGTGTCTTGACGTCGCTGAACAAACACGTGTATGGAAGGGCCTTTCCCATTGTAACTCTAGACTATACCCAAGCTTCCGGCCGCAACTCGAGAAGAACCATGAGACTTCCCCCTCGCCGCGAGATGAGGCCCGATTCCCCTGCACTACATGCAGAGCAATTCCGTGTTCCACATCAAACATGAAAGGAGACTTGATTTCCTTGATGGCACTCCAGAGAAAACCCAAGATCACTGTCTCAAGTCTAGAGGGATCCTGAGGTCACTGGAGCAACACGAAAGGGCTATGTGGACCCCAAATCAACTCGAGATGCGAGGTTAGTCCCTGGCTTCGACTCAAGAGGAATACCAGCTTTCCACAAGCACCTGAAGAGTAGGCTTCTCTCAGTACAGGTATGTGAGAGGGACCCTGAGTTTGTGGCCTCAAGTGGAATGGGCACCGAGAAGCTCTGACTCGAAGTAAGGCCGGATATCCCTGCAGTGAATCAAATGCACGCTCGTCTTGCATCTCCCAAGACGAAGGGAAGTCTGAATCCCCTGTGGAGACCACAGAGAAAGACCGAGTTCTCCACCTCTTTGCGACCTGAGGCCTCACTTCCTTTGAAAACTCGAGAGGTCCGCAGAGATCAATGCTTCCAAAGGAGACGATGCCTGACTCCTCTTGAAAATGGATAGGAGTCCCAGGATCCCTGTGGCACGTGGAAAGGAACCCTGGGTCTCCTGCCTCACGTGGAGACGCGTCCCAATTGCCATGCCAAGACTCGAGGAGAATCCCGAGGTGTCCCTCGCACCTAGGCAGGAGTCCTGACGTCGCTGAACAAACACTAGTCTGGAAGGGCCCTCCCCGTTGTAACTCGAGAATATAACCCAGGTTCCGTCCGCAACTCGTGAAAAACCATGAGACTTCCCCTTCGGTGCGATATGAGGCCCGATTCCCCTGCACTGCGTGCAGAGCAATTCTGTGTTCACATCAAACGTGAAAGGAGCCTTGATTTCCTTGATGGCACTCCAGAGAAAACCCAAGATCACTTGCTCTAGTCTAGAGGGATCCTGAGGTCACTGTAGCAACACGAAAGGGCTCCGTGGACCCCAAATCAACTCGAGATGAGAGCTTAGTCCCTGGCTTCGACTCAAGAGGAATACCAAGTTTCCACAAGCACCTCAAGAGGAGGCTTCTCTCAGCTACATGTATGTGAGAGGGACCCTGAATGTGTGGCCTCAAGTGGAATGGACACCGAGATGCTCTGCCTCGAAGTAAGGCCGGATATCCCTGCAGTGAATTGAATGCCGGCTCGTCTTGAATCTCCCAAGACGAAGGGATGTCTGAATCCCCTGTTGAGACCACAGAGAAAGACCTAGTTCTCTGCCTCATCGCGACCGGAGGCCTCACATCCTTTGAAAATTCGAGAGGTCCGCGGAGATCAATGCTTCCAAAGCAGACGATGCCTGACTCCTCTTGAAAATGGATAGGAGTCCCAGCATCCCTGTGGCAAGTGGAAAGGGAGCCTGGGTCTCCCGCCTCACGTGGAGACGCGTCCCAATTGCCATGCCAAGACTAGTGGAGAATCGCGAAGTGTCCCTCGCACCTAGGCAGGAGTCCTGACGTCGCTGAACAAACACGTGTCTGGAAGGGCCCTCCCCGTCGTAACTCGAGAATATACCCCAGGTTCCGGCCGCAACTCGAGAAAAACCATGAGACTTCCTCCTCGCCGCGAGATGAGGCCCGATTCCCCTGCACTGCGTGCAGAGCAAATCCGTGTTCCACATCAAACGTGAAAGGAGCCTTGATTTCCTTGATGGCACTCCAGAGAAAACCCAAGATCACTGTCTCAAGTCTAGAGGGATCCTCAGGTCACTGGAACAACACGAAAGGGCTCCGTGGACCCCAAATCTACTCGAGATGAGAGCTTAGTCCCTGGCTTAGAGTCAAGAGGAATACCAACATTCCACAAGCACCTCAAGAGGAGGATTCTCTCAGCTACAGGTATGGGAGAGGAACCCTGAGTTTGTGGCCTCAAGTGGAATGGACACCGAGATGCTCTGACTCGAAGTAAGGCCGGATATCCCTGCAGTGAATTGAATGCAGGCTCGTCTTGCATCTCCCAAGACGAAGGGATGTCTGAATCCCCTGTGGAGACCACAGAGAAAGACCTAGTCCTCCGCCTCATCGCGACCGGAGGCCTCACATCCTTTGAAAACTCGAGAGGTCCGCGGAGATCAATGCTTCCAAAGGAGACGATGCTTGACTCCTCTTGAAAATGGATAGGAGTCCCAGGATCCCTGTGGCACGTTATAAGGGACCCTGGGTCTCCCGCCTCACGTGGAGACGCGGCCCAATTGCCATGTCAAGACTCGAGGAGAATCCCGAGGTGTCCCTCGCACCTAGGCAGGAGTCCTGACGTCGCTGAACAAACACGTCTCTGGAAGGGCCCTCCCCGACGTAACTCGAGAATATACCGCAGGTTCCGGCCGCAACTCGAGAAAAACCATGAGACTTCCCCCTCGCCGCGAGATGTGGCCCGATTCCCCTGCACTGCGTGCAGAGCAATTCCGTGTTCCACATCAAACGTGAAAGGAGCCTTGATTTCCTTGATGGCACTCCAGGGAAAACCCAAGATCACTGTCTCAAGTCTAGAGGGATCCTGAGGTCACTGGAGCAACCCGAAAGGGCTCCGTGGACCCCAAGTCAACTCGAGATGAGAGCTTAGTCCTTGGCTTCGACTCAAGAGGAACACCAACTTTCCACAAGCACCTCAAAAGGAGGCTTCTCTCAGCTACAGGTATGTGACAGGGACCCTGAGTTTGTGGCCTCAAGTGGAATGGACACCGAGATGCTCTGACTTGAAGTAAGGCCGGATATTCCTGCAGTGAATTGAATGCAGGCTCGTCTTGCATCTCCCAAGACGAAGGGATGTCTGAATCCCCTGTGGAGACCACAGAGAAAGACCTAGTCTTCCGCCTCAACGCGACCGGAGGCCTCACATCCTTTGAAAACTCGAGAGGTCTGCGGAGATCAATGCTTCCAAAGGAGACAATGCCTGACTCCTCTTGAAAATGGATAGGAGTCCTAGGATCCCTGTGGGACGTGGAAAGGGACCCTGGGACTCCCGCCTCACGTGGAGACGCGTCCCAAATGCCATGCCAAGACTCGAGGAGAATCCCGAGGTGTCCCTCGCACCTAGGCAGGAGTCCTGACGTCGCTGAACAAACACGTGTCTGGAAGGGCCCTCCCCGTCGTAAGTCGAGAATATATCCCAGGTTCTGGCCGCAACTCGAGAAAAACCATGGGACTTCCCCCTCGCCGCGAGATGAGGCCCGATTCCCCTGAACTGCGTGCAGAGCAATTCCGTGTTCCACATCAAACGTGAAAGGAGCCTTGATTTCCTTGATGGCACTCCAGGGAAAACCCAAGATCACTGTCTCAAGTCTAGAGGGATCCTGAGGTCACTGGAGCAACACGAAAGGGCTCCGTGGACCCCAAGTCAACTCGAGATGAGAGCTTAGTCCTTGGCTTCGACTCAAGAGGAACACCAACTTTCCACAATCACCTCAAGAGGAGGCTTCTCTCAGCTACAGGTATGTGAGAGAGACCCTGAGTTTGTGGCATCAAGTGGAATGGACACCAAGATGCTCTGACTCGAAGTAAGGCCGGATATCCCTGCAGTGAATTGAATGCAGGCTCGTCTTGCATCTCCCAAGACGAAGGGATGTCTGAATCCCCTGTGGAGACCACAGAGAAAGACCTAGTCCTCCGCCTCATCGCGACAAGAGGCCTCACATCCTTTGAAAATTCGAAAGGTTTGCTGACATCAATGCTTCCAAAGGAGACGATGCCTGACTCCTCTTGAAAATGGATAGGAGTCCAAGGATCCCTGTGGCACGTGGAAAGGGACACAAGTTCCCCCGCCTCACGTGGAGACGCGTCCCAATTGCCATGCCAAGACTCGAGGAGAATCCCGAGGTGTCCCTCGCACCTAGGCAGGAGTCCTGACGTCGCTGAACAAACACGTGACTGGAAGGGCCCTACCCGTCGTAACTCGAGAATATTCCCCAGGTTCCGGCCGCAACTCGAGAAAAACCATGAGACTTCCCAATCCCCGCGATATGAGGCCCGATTCCCCTGCACTGCGTGCAGAGCAATTCCGTGTTCCACATCAAACGTGAAAGGAGCCTTGATTTCCTTGATGGCACTCCAGAGAAAACCCAAGATCACTGTCTCAAGTCTAGAGGGATCCTGAGGTCACTGGAGCAACAAGAAAGGGCTCCGTGGACCTCAAATCAACTCGAGATGAGAGCTTAGTCCCTGGCTTCGACTCAAGAGGAATACCAACTTTCCACAAGCACCTCAAGAGGAGGCTTCTCTCAGCTACAGGTATGTGAGAGGGACCCTGAGTTTGTGGCCTCAAGTGGAATGGACAGCGAGATGCTCTGACTCGTAAGGCCGGATATCCCTGCAGTGAATTGAATGCAGGCTCGTCTTGCATCTCGCAAGACGAAGGGATGTCTGAATCCCCTGTGGAGACCACAGAGAAAGACCTAATTTTCCGCCTCATCATGACCGGAGGCCTCACATCCTTTGAAAATTCAAGAGGTCCGGGGAGATCAATGCTTCCAAAGGAGACGATGCCTGACTCCTCTTGAAAATGGATAGGAGTCCCAGGATCCCTGTGGCACGTGGAAAGGGACCCTGGGTCTCCCGCCTCACGTGGAGACGCGTCCCCATTGCCATGCCAAGACTCGAGGAGAATCCCGAGGTGTCCCTCGCACCTAGGCAGGAGTCCTGACGTCGCTGAACAAACACGTGTCTGGAAGGGCCCTCCCCATCGTAACTCAAGAATATACCCCAGGTTCCAGCCGCAACTCGAGAAAAACCATGAGACTTCCCCCTCGCCGCTGGATGAGGCCCGATTCCCCTGCACTGCGTGCAGAGCAATTCCGTGTTCCACATCAAACGTGAAAGGAGACTTGATTTCCTTGATGGCACTCCAGAGAAAACCCAAGATCACTGTCTCAAGGCTAGAGGGATCCTGAGGTCACTGGAGCAACACGAAAGTGCTCCGTGGACCCCAAATCAACTCGAGATGAGAGCTTAGTCCCTGGCTTCGATTCAAGAGGAATACCAAATTTCCACAAGCACCTCAGGAGGAGGCTTCTCTCAGCTACAGGTATGTGAGAGGGACCCTGAGTTTGTGGCCTCAAGTGGAATGGACACGGAGATGCTCTGACTCGAAGTAAGGCCGGATATCCCTGAAGTGAATTGAATGCAGGCTCGTCTTGCATCTCCCAAGACGAAGGGATGTCTGAATCCCCTGTGGAGACCACAGAGAAAGACCGAGTTCTCCGCCTCATCGCGACCGGAGGCCTCACATCCTTTGAAAACTCGAGAGGTCCGCGGAGATCAATGCTTCCAAAGGAGACGATGCCTGACTCCTCTTGAAAATGGATAGGAGTCCCAGCATCCCTGTGGCACGTGGAAAGGGACCCTGGGTCTCCCGCCTCACGTGGAGAAGCTTCCCAATTGCCATGCCAAGACTCGAGGAGAATCCCGAGGTGTCCCTCGCACCTAGGCAGGAGTCCTCACGTCGCTGAACAAACACGTGTCTGGAAGGGCCCTCCCTGTCGTAACTCGAGAATATACCCCAGGTTCCGGCCGCAACTCGAGAAAAACCATGAGACTTCCCCATCCCCGCGAGATGAGGCCCGATTCCCCTGCACTGCGTGCAGACCAATTCCGTGTTCCACATCAAACGTGAAAGGAGCCTTGATTTCCTTAATGGCACTCCAGAGAAAACCCAAGATCACTGTTTCAAGTCTAGAGGGATCCTGAGGTCACTGTAGCAACACGAAAGGGCTCCGTGGACCCCAAATCAACTCGAGATGAGAGCTTAGTCCCTGGCTTCGACTCAAGAGGAATACCAACTTTCCACAAGCACCTCAAGAGGAGGCTACTCTCAACTAATGGTATGTGAGAGGGACCCTGAGTTTGTCGCCTCAAGTGGAATGGACACCGAGATGCTCTGACACGAAGTAAGGCCAGATATCCCTGCAGTGATTTGAATGCAGGCTCGTCTTGCATCTCCCAAGACGAAGGGTTGTCTGAATCCCCTGTGGAGACAACAGAGAAAGACATAGTCCTCCACCTCAACGAGACGGGAGGCATCACATCCTTTGAAAACTCGAGAGGTCTGCGGAGATCAATACTTCCGAAGGACACGATGCCTGACGCCTCTTGAAAATGGATAGGAGTCCCAGGATCACTGTGGCACGTGGAAAGGGACCCTGGGGCTCCCGCCTCAACTGGAGACATATCCCATTTGCCATGCCAAGACTCGAGGAGAATCCCGAGGTGTCCCTCGCACCTAGGCAGGAGTCCTGACTTCGCTGAACAAACACGTGTCTGGAAGGGCCCTCCCCGTCGTAACTCGAGAATATACCCAAGGTTCCGGCCGCAACTCGAGAAAAACCATGAGATTTCCCCCTCGCAGCGAGTTGAGGCCCGATTCCACTGCACTGCGTGCAGAGCAATTCCGTGTTCCACATCAAACGTGAAAGAAGCCTTGATTTCCTTGATGGCACTCCAGAGAAAACCCAAGATCACTGTCTCAAGTCTAGAGGAATCCTGAGGTCACTGGAGCAACATGAAAGGGCTCCGGATAACCCAAATCAACTCGAGATGAGAGCTTAGTCCCTGGCTTCGACTCAAGAGGAATACCAACTTTCCACAAGCACCTCAAGAGGAGGCTTCTCTCAGATACAGGTATGTGAGAGGGACCCTGAATTTGTGGCCTCAAGTGGAATGGACACAGAGATGCTCTGACTCGAAGTAAGGCCGGATATTCCTGCAGTGAATTGAATGCAGGCTCGTCTTGCATCTCCCAAGACGAAGGGATGTCTGAATCCCCTGTGGAGACCACAGAGAAAGACCTAGTCCTCCGCCTCATCGTGACCGGAGGCCTCACATCATTTGAAAACTCGAGAGGTCTGCAGAGATCAATGCTTCCAAAGGAGCCGATGCCCGACTCCTCTTGAAAATGGATAGGAGTCCCAGGATCACTGTGGCACGTGGAAAGGGACACTGTGTCTCCCGCCTCACGTGGAGACGCATCCCAATTGCCATGCCAAGACTCGAGGAGAATCCCGAGGTGTCCCTAGCACCTAGCCAGGAGTCCTGACGTCGCTGAACAAACAAGTGTCTCGAAGGGCCCTCCCCGTCGTAACTCATGAATATACCCCATGTTCCGGCCGCAACTCGAGAAAAACCATGAGTCTTCCCCATCGCCGCAAGATGAGGCCCGATTCCCCTGCACTGCGTGCAGAGCAATTCCGTATTCCACATCAAAAATGAAAGGAGCCTTGATTTCCTTGATGGCACTCCAGAGAAAACCCAAGATCACTGTCTCAAGTCTAGAGGGATCCTGAGGTCACTGGAGCAACACGAAAGGGCTCCGTGGACCCCAAATCAACTCCAGATGAGAGCTTAGTCCCTGGCTTCAAATCGAGAGGAATACCAACTTTCCACAAGCACCTCAAAAGGAGGCTTCTCTCATCTACAGGTATGTGAGAGGGACCCTGAGTTTGTGGCCTCAAGTGGAATGGACACGGAGATGCTCTGACTCAAAGTAAGGCCAGATAACCCTGCAGTGAATTGAATGCAGGCTCGTCTTGCATCTCCCAAGACGAAGGGTTGTCTGAATCCCCTGTGGAGACCACAGAGAAAAACCTAGTCCTCCGCCTCATCGCGACCAGAGGCCTCACATCCTTTGAAAATTCGAGAGGTCCGCGGAGATCAATGCTTCCAACGGAGACGATGCCTGACGCCTCTTGAAAATGGATAGGAGTCCCAGGATCCCTGTGGCATGTGGAAAGGGACCCTGGGTCTCCCGCCTCACGTGGAGACGCGTCCCAATTGTCATGCCAAGACTTGAGGAGAATCCCGAGATGTCCCTCGCACCCAGGCAGGAGTCCTGACGTCGCTGAACAAACACGTGTCTGGAAGGGCCCTCCCCGTCGTAACTCGAGAATATACCCCAGGTTCCGGCCGCAACTCGACAAAAACCATGAGACTTCCCCCTCGCCGCGAGATGAGGCCCGATTCCCCTGCACTGAGTGCAGAGCAATTCCGTGTTCCACATCAAACGTGAAAGGAGCCTTGATTTCCTTGATGGCACTCCAGAGAAAACCCAAGATCACTGTCTCAAGTTTAGAGGGATCCTGAGGTCACTGGAGCAACACGAAAGGGCTCCGTGGACCCCAAATCAACTCGAGATGAGAGATTAGTCCATGGCTTCAACTCAAGAGGAATACGAACTTTCCACAAGCCCCTCAAGAGGAGGCTTCTCTCAACTACAGGTATGTGAGAGGGACCCTGAGTTTGTGGCCTCAAGTGGAATGGACACCGAGATGCTCTGACTCGAAGTAAGGCCGGATATCCCTGCAGTGAATTGAATGCAGGCTCATCTTGCATCTCCCAAGACGAAGGGATGTCTGAATCCCCTGTGCAGAACACAGAGAAAGACCTAGTCCTCCGCCTCAACGCGACCGGAGGCCTCACATCCTTTGAAAACTCGAGAGGTCCGCGGAGATCAATGCTTCCAACTGAGACGATGCCTGACTCCTCTTGAAAATGGATAGGAGTCCCAGCATCCCTGTGGCACGTGGAAAGGGAACCTGGGTCTCCCGCCTCACGTGGAGACGCGTCCCAATTGCCATGCCAAGACTCGAGGAGAATCCCGAGGTGTCCCTCGCACCTAGGCAGGAGTCCTGACGTCGCTGAACAAACCCGTGTCTGGAAGGGCCCTCCCCGTCGTAACTCGAGAATATACCCCAGGTTCCGGCCGCAACTCGAGGAAAACCATGAGACTTCCCACTCTCCGCGAGATTAGGCCCGATTCCCCTGGGCTGCGTGCAGAGGAATTCCGTGTTCCACATCAAACGTGAAAGGAGCCTTGATTTCCTTGATGGCACTCCAGAGAAAACCCAAGATCACTGTCTCAAGTCTAGAGGGATCCTGAGGTCACTGGAGCAACACGAAAGGGCTCCGTGGACACCAAATCAACTCGAGATGAGAGCTTAGTCCCTGGCTTCGACTCAAGAGGAATACCAACTTTCCACAAGCACCTCAAGAGGAGGCTTCTCTCAGCTACAGGTATGTGAGAGCGCCCCTGAGTTTGTGGCCTCAAGTGGAATGGACACCGAGATGCTCTGACTTGAAGTAAGGCCGGATATCCCTGCTGTGAAGTGAATCCAGGCTCGTCTTGCATCTCCCAAGACGAAGGGATGTCTGAATCCCCTGTGGAGACCACAGAGAAAGACCTAATTCTCCGCCTCATCGCGAGCGGAGGCCTCACATCCTTTGAAAACTCGAGAGGTCCGCGGAGATCAATGCTTCCAAAGGAGACGATGCCTGACTCCTCTTGAAAATGGATAGGAGTCCCAGGATCCCTGTGGCACGTGGAAAGGGACCCTGGGTCTCCGGCCTCACGGGGAGACGCGTCCCAATTGCCATGCCAAGACTCGAGGAGAATCCCGAGGTGTCTCTCGCACCTAGGCAGGAGTCCTGACGTCGCTGAACAAACACGTGTCTGGAAGAGCCCTCCCCGTCGTAACTCGAGAATATACCCCAGGTTCCGGCCGCAACTCGAGAAAAACCATGAGACTTCCCCCTCGCCGCGAGATGAGGCCCGATTCCCCTGCACTGCGTGCAGAGCAATTCCGTGTTCCACATCAAACGTGAAAGGAGCCTTGATTTCCTTGATGGCACTCCAGAGAAAACCCAAGATCACTGTTTCAAGTCTAGAGGGATCCTGAGGTCACTGTAGCAACACGAAAGGGCTCCGTGGACCCCAAATCAACTCGAGATGAGAGCTTAGTCCCTGGCTTCGACTCAAGAGGAATACCAACTTTCCACAAGCACCTCAAGAGGAGGCTTCTCTCAGCTACAGGTATGTGAGAGGGACCCTGATTTTGTGGCCTCAAGTGGAATGGACACCGAGATGCTCTGACTCGAAGTAAGGCCGGATATCCCTGCAGTGAATTGAATGCAGGCTCGTCTTGCATCTCCCAAGACGAAGGGTTGTCTGAATCCCGTGTGTAGACCACAGAGAAAGACCTAGTCCTCCACCTCAAAGCAACCGGAGGCCTCATATCCTTTGAAAACTCGAGAGGTCCGCGGAGATCAATACTTCCGAAAGAGACGATGACTGACTCCTCGTGAAAATGGATACGAGTCCCAGGATCCCTGTGGCACGTGGAAAGGGACCCTGGGTCTCCCACCTCACGTGGAGACGCGTCCCAATTCCCATGCCAAGACTCGAGGAGAATCCCGAGGTGTCCCTCGCACCTAGGCAGGAGTCCTGACGTCGCTGAACAAACACGTGTCTGGAAGGGCCCTCTCCGTCGTAACTCGAGAATATACCCCAGGTTCCGGCCGCAACTCGAGAAAAACCATGAGACTTCCCCCTCGCCGCGAGATGAGGCCCGATTCCCCTGCACTGCGTGCAGAGCAATTCCGTGTTCCACATCAAACGTGAAAGGAGCCTTGATTTCCTTGATGGCACTCCAGAGAAAACCCGAGATCACTGTCTCAAGTCTACAGGGATAATGAGGTCACTGGAGCAACACGAAAGGGCTCCAAGGACCCCAAATCTACTCGAGATGAGAGCTTAGTCCCTGGCTTCAACTCAAGAGGAATACCAACTTTACACAAGCACCTCAAGAGGAGGCTTCTCTCAGCTGCAGGTATGTGAGAGGGACCCTGAGTTTGTGGCCTCAAATGGAATGGACCCCGAGATGCTCTGACTCGACGTAAGGCCGGATATCCCTGCATTGAATTGAATGCAGGCTCGTCTTCCATCTCGCAAGACGAAGGGATGTCTGAATCCCCTGTGGAGATCACAGAGAAAGACCTAGTCCTCCGCCTCAACGCGACCGGAGGCCTCACATCCTTTGAAAACTCGAGAGGTCCGCGGAGATCAATGCTTCCAAAGGAGACGATGCCTGACTCCTCTTGAAAATGGATAGGAGTCCCAGGATCCCTGTGGCACGTGGAAAGGGAAACTGTGTCTCCCGCCTCACGTGGAGACGCGTCCCAATTGCCATGCCAAGACTCGAGGAGAATCCCGAGGTGTCCCTCGCACCTAGGCAGGAGTCCTGACGTCGCTGAACAAACACGCGTCTGGAAGGGCCCTCCCCGTCGTAACTCGAGAATATACCCCAGGTTCCGCCCGCAACTGGAGAAAAACCATGAGACTTCCCCCTCGCCGCTAGATGAGGCCCGATTCACCTGCACTGCGTGCAGAGCAATTCCGTGTTCCACATCAAACGTGAAAGGAACCTTGATTACCTTGATGGCACTCCAGAGAAAACCCAAGATCACTGTCTCAAGTCTAGAGGGATCCTGTCGTCACTGGAGCAACAAGAAAGGGCTCCGTGGACCCCAAATCAACTCGAGATGAGAGCTTAGTCACTGGCTTCGACTCAAGAGGAATACCAATTTTCCACAAGCACCTCAAGAGGAGGCTTCTCTCAGCTACAGGTATGTGAGAGGGACCCTGAGTTTGTGGCCTCAAGTGGAATGGACACCGAGATGCTCTGACTCGAAGTAAGGCTGGATATCCCTGCAGTGAATTGAATGCAGGCTCGTCTTGCATCTCCCAAGACGAAGGGATGTCTGAATCCCCTGTGGAAACCACAGAGAAAGACATAGTCCACCGCCTCATCGCGACCGAAGGCCTCACATCCTTTGAAAACTCGAGAGGTCCGCGGAGATCAATGCTTCCAAAGGAGACGATGCGTGACTCCTCTTGAAAATGGATAGGAGTCCCAGGATCCCTGTGGCACGTGGAAAGGGACCCTGGGTCTCCCGCCTCACGAGGAGACGCGTCTCAATTGTCATGCCAAGAGTCGAGGAGAATCCCGAAATGTCCCTCGCACCTATGCCGGAGTCCTGTCGTCGCTGAACAAACATGTCTCTGGAAGGGCCCTTCCGTCGTAACTCGAGAATATACCCCAGGATTCGGCCGCAACTCGAGAAAAACCATGAGACTTCTCCCTCGCCGCGAGATGAGGCCCGATTCCCCTGCACTGTGTGCAGAGCAATACCGCGTTCCACATCAAACGTGAAAGGAGCCTTGATTTCCTTGATGGCACTCCAGAGAAAACCCAAGATCACTGTCTCATGTCTAGAGGGATCCTGAGGTCACTGGAGCAAAACGAAAGGGCTCCGTGGAAACCAAATCAACTCGAGATGAGAGCTTATTCCCTGGCTTCGACTCAAGAGGAATACCAACTTTCCACAAGCACCTCAAGAGGAGGCTTCTCTCAGCTACAGGTATGTGAGAGGGACCCTGAGTTTGTGGCCTCAGGTGGGATGGACACCGAGATGCTCTGACTCGAAGTAAGGCAGGATATCCCTGCAGTGAATTGAAAGCAGGTTCGTCTTGAATCTCCCAAGACGAAGGGATGTCTGAATCCCCTGTGGAGTCCACAGAGAAAGACCTAGTTCTCCGCCTCATCGCGACCGGAGGCCTCACATCGTTTGAAAACTCGAGAGGTCCGCGGAGATCAATGCTTCCAAAGGAGACGATGCCTGACTCCTCTTGCAAATGGATCGGAGTCCCAGGATCCCTGTGGCACGTGGAAAGGGACCCTGGGGCTCCCGCCTCACGTGGAGACGCGTCCCAATTGCCATGCCAAGACTCGAGGAGAATCCCGAGGTGTCCCTCGCACCTAGGCAGGAGTCCTGACGTCGCTGAACAAACACGTGTCTGGAAGGGCCCTCCCCGACGTAACTCGAGAATATACCCCAGGTTCCGGCCGCAACTAGAGAAAAACCGTGAGACTTCCCCCTCGCCAGGAGATGAGTCCCGATTCCGCTACACTGCGTGCAGAGCAATTCCGTATCCCACATCAAACGTGAAAAGAGCCTTGATTTCCTTGATGGCACTCCAGAGAAAACCCAAGATCACTGTCTCAAGTCTAGAGGGATACTGAGGTCACTGGAGCAACACGAAAGGGCTGTGCAGACCCAAATCACATCGAGATGAGAGGTTAGTCCCTGGCTTCGACTCAAGAGGAATACCAACTTTCCACAAGCACCTCAGGGGAGGCTTCTCTCAGCTACAGGTATGTGAGAGGGACCCTGAGTTTGTGGCCTCAAGTGGAATGGACACCGAGATGCTCTGACTCGAAGTAAGGCCGGATATCCCTGCAGTGATTTGAATGCAGGCTCGTCTTGCATCTCCCAAGACAAAGGGATGTCTGCATCCCCTGTCGAGACCAGAGAGAAAGACCTAGTTCTCCGCCTCATCGCGACCGGAGGCCTCACATCCTTTGAAAATTCGAGAGGTCCGCGGAGATCAATGCTTCCAAAGGAGACGATGCCTGACTCCTCTTGAAAATGGATAGGAGTCCCAGGATCCATGTGGCATGTGGAAAGGGACGCTGGGTCTCCCGCCTCACGTGGAGACGCGTCCCAATTGCCATGCCAAGACTCGAGGAGAATCCCGAGGTGTCCCTCGCACCTAGGCAGGTGTCCTGACGTTGCTGAACAAATAAATATCTGGAATTGCCCTCCCAGTCGTAACTCGAGAATATACCCCAGGTTCCGGCCGCAAATCGAGAAAAACCATGAGACTTCCCCCTCACGGCGAGATGAGGCCCGATTCCCCTGCAATGTGTGCAGAGCAATTCCGTGTTCCACATCAAACGAGAAAGGAGCCTTGATTTCCTTGATGGCACTCCAGAGAAAACCCAAGATCACTATCTCAAGGCTAGAGGGATCCTGAGGTCACTGGAGCAACACGAAAGGGCTCCGGGCACCCCAAATCAACTCGAGATGAGAGCTTAGTCCCTGGCTTCGACTCAAGAGGAATACCAACTTTCCACAAGCACCTCAAGAGGAGTCTTCGCTCAGCTACAGGTATGTGAGAGGGACCCTGAGTTTGTGGCCTCAAGTGGAATGGACCCCGAGATGCTCTGACTCGAAGTAAGGCCGGATATCCCTGCAGTGAATTGAATGCAGGCTCGTCTTGCATCTCGCAAGACTAAGGGATGTCTGAATCCCCTGTGGAGATCACAGAGAAAGACCTAGTCCTCCGCCTCAACGCGACCGGAGGCCTCACATCCTTTGAAAACTCGAGAGGTCCGCGGAGATCAATGCTTCCAAAGAAGACGATGCCTGACTCCTCTTGAAAATGGATAGGAGTCCCAGGATCTCTGTGGCACGTGGAAAGGGAACCTGGGTCTCACGCCTCACGTGGAGACGCGTCCCAATTGCCATGCCAAGACTCGAGGAGAATCCCGAGGCGTCCCTCGCACCTTGGCAGGAGTCCTGACGTCGCTGGACAAACACGTGTCTGGAAGGGCCCTCCCCGTCGTAACTCGAGAATATAACCCAGGTTCCGGCCGCAACACGAGAAATACCATGAGACTTCCCCCTCGCCGCCAGATGAGTCCCGATTTCCCTGCACTGCATGCAGAGCAATTCCGTGTTCCACATCAAACGTGAAAGGAGCCTTGATTTCCTTGATGGCACTCCAGAGAAAACCCAAGATCACTATCTCAAGACTAGAGGGATCCTGAGGTCACTGGAGCAACATGAAAGGGCTCCGTGGACCCCAAATCAACTCGAGATGAGAGCTTAGTCCCTGGCTTCGAATCAAGAGGAATACCAACTTTCCAGAAGCACCTCAAGAGGAAGCTTCTCTCAGCTACAGGTATGTGAGAGGGACCCTGAGTTTGTGGCCTCAAGTGGAATGGACACCGAGATGCTCTGACTCGAAGTAAGGCCGGATATCCCTGCAGTGAATTGAATGCAGGCTCGTCTTGCATCTCCCAAGACGAAGGGGTGTCTGAATCACCTGTGGTGACCACAGAGAAAGACCTAGTTGTCCGCCTCATCGCGACCGGAGGCCTCACATCCTTTGAAAACTCGAGAGGTCCGCGGAGATCAATGCTTCCAAAGGAGACGATGCCTGACTCCTTTTGAAAATGGATAGGAGTCCCAGGATCCCTGTGGCACGTGGAAAGGGAACCTGGGTCTCCCGCCTCACGTGGAGACGCGTCCCAATTGCCATGCCAACACTCGAGGAGAATCACGAGTTGACCCTCGCACCAAGGCAGGTGTCTTGATGTCGCTGAACAAACACGTGTATGGAAGGGCCTTTCCCATTGTAACTCTAGACTATACCCAAGCTTCCGGCCGCAACTCGAGAAGAACCATGAGACTTCCCCCTCGCCGTGAGATGAGGCCCGATTCCCCTGCACTACATGCAGAGCAATTCCGTGTTCCACATCAAACATGAAAGGAGACTTGATTTCCTTGCTGGCACTCCAGAGAAAACCCAAGATCACTGTCTCAAGTCTGGAGGGATCCTGAGGTCACTGGAGCAACACGAAAGGGCTCCGTGGACCCCAAATCAACTCGAGATGCGAGGTTAGTCCCTGGCTTCGACTCAAGAGGAATACCAGCTTTCCACAAGCACCTGAAGAGTAGGCTTCTCTCAGCTACAGGTATGTGAGAGGGACCCTGAGTTTGTGGCCTCAAGTGGAATGGGCACCGAGATGCTCTGACTCGAAGTAAGGCCGGATATCCCTGCAGTGAATTAAATGCACGCTCGTCTTGCATCTCCCAAGACGAAGGGATGTCTGAATCCCCTGTGGAGACCACAGAGAAAGACCGAGATCTCCGCCTCATTGCGACCTGAGGCCTCACTTCCTTTGAAAACTCGAGAGGTCCGCGGAGATCAATGCTTCCAAAGGAGACGATGCCTGACTCCTCTTGAAAATGGATAGGAGTCCCAGCATCCCTGTGGCACGTGGAAAGGGACCCTGGGTCTCCTGCCTCACGTGGAGACGCGTCCCAATTGCCATGCCAAGACTTGTGGAGAATCGCGAAGTGTCCCTCGCACCTAGGCAGGAGTCCTGACGTCGCTGAACAAACACGTGTCGGGAAGGGCCCTCCCCGTCGTAACTCGAGAATATACCCCAGGTTCCGGCCGCAACTCGAGAAAAACCATGAGACTTCCCCTTCGGTGCGATATGAGGCCCGATTCCCCTGCACTGCGTGCAGAGCAATTCTGTGTTCCACATCAAACTTGAAAGGAGCCTTGATTTCCTTGATGGCACTCCAGAGAAAACCCAAGATCACTGTCTCAAGTCTAGAGGGATCCTGAGGTCACTGTAGCAACACGAAAGGGCTCCGTGGACCCCAAATCAACTCGAGATGAGAGCTTAGTCCTTGGCTTCGACTCAAGAGGAACACCAACTTTCCACAAGCACCTCAAGAGGAGGCTTCTCTCAGCTACAGGTATGTGACAGGGACCCTGAGTTTGTGGCCTCAAGTGGAATGGACACCGAGATGCTCTGACTTGAAGTAAGGCCGGATATCCCTGCAGTGAATTGAATGCAGGCTCGTCTTGCATCTCCCAAGAAGAAGGGATGTCTGAATCCCCTGTGGAGATCACAGAGAAAGACCTAGTCCTCCACCTCAACGCGACCGGAGGCCTCACATCCTTTGAAAACTCGAAAGGTCTGCTGAGATCAATGCTTCCAAAGGAGACGATGCCTGACTCCTCTTGAAAATGGATAGGAGTCCCAGGATCCCTGTGGCACGTGGAATGGGACACAAGTTCCCCCGCCTCACGTGGAGACGCGTCCCAATTGCCATGCCAAGACTCGAGGAGAATCCCGAGGTGTCTCTCGCACCTAGGCAGGAGTCCTGACGTCGCTCAACAAACACGTGTCTGGAAGGGCCCTCCCCGTCGTAACTCGAGAATATTCCCCAGGTTCCTGCCGCAACTTGAGAAAAACCATGAGACTTCCACTCACCGCGAGATGAGGCCCGATTCCCCTGCACTGCGTGCAGAGCAATTCCGTGTTCCACATCAAACGTGAAAGGAGCCTTGATTTCCTTGATGGCACTCCAGAGAAAACCCAAGATCACTGTCTCAAGTCTAGAGGGATCCTGAGGTCATTGGAGCAACACGAAAGGGCTCCGTGGACCCCAAATCAACTCGAGATGAGAGCTTAGCCCCTGGCTTCGACTCAAGAGGAATACCAACTTTCCACAAGCACCTTAAGAGGAGGCTTCTCTCAGCTACAGGTATGTGAGAGGGACCATTAGTTTGTGGCCTCAAGTGGAATGGACACCGAGATGCTCTGACTTGAAGTAAGGCCAGATATCCCTGCAGTGAATTGAATGCAGGCTCGTCTTGCATCTCCCAAAATGAAGGGATATCTGAATCCCCTGTGGAGATCACAGAGAAAGACCTAGTCCTCCGCCTCAACGCGACCGGAGGCCTCACATCCTTTGAAAACTCGAGAGGTCCGCGGAGATCAATGCTTCCAAAGGAGACGATGCCTGACTCCTCTTGAAAATGGATAGGAGTCCCAGGATCCCTGTGGCACGTGGAAAGGGAACCTGGGTCTCACGCCTCACGTGGAGACGCGTCCCAATTGCCATGCCAAGACTCGAGGAGAATCCCGAGGTGTCCCTCGCACCTTGGCAGGAGTCCTGACGTCGCTGGACAAACACGTGTCTGGAAGGGCCCTCCCCGTCGTAACTCGAGAATATAACCCAGGTTCCGGCCGCAACACGAGAAATACCATGAGACTTCCCCCTCGCCGCGAGATGAGTCCCGATTCCCCTGCACTGCATGCAGAGCAATTCCGTGTTCCACATCAAACGTGAAAGGAGCCTTGATTTCCTTGATGGCACTCCAGAGAAAACCCAAGATCACTATCTCAAGACTAGAGGGATCCTGAGGTCACTGGAGCAACATGAAAGGGCTCCGTGGACCCCAAATCAACTCGAGATGAGAGCTTAGTCCCTGGCTTCGAATCAAGAGGAATACCAACTTTCCACAAGCACCACAAGAGGAAGCTTCTCTCAGCTACAGGTATGTGAGAGGGACCCTGAGTTTGTGGCCTCAAGTGGAATGGACACCGAGATGCTCTGACTCGAAGTAAGGCCGGATATCCCTGCAGTGAATTGAATGCAGGCTCGTCTTGCATCTCCCAAGACGAAGGGGTGTCTGAATCACCTGTGGTGACCACAGAGAAAGACCAGTTGTCCGCCTCATCGCGACCGGAGGCCTCACATCCTTTGAAAACTCGAGAGGTCCGCGGAGATCAATGCTTCCAAAGGAGACGATGCCTGACTCCTCTTGAAAATGGATAGGAGTCCCAGGATCCCTGTGGCACGTGGAAAGGGAACCTGGGTCTCCCGCCTCACGTGGAGACGCGTCCCAATTGCCATGCCAACACTCGAGGAGAATCCCGAGTTGTCCCTCGCACCAAGGCAGGTGTCTTGACGTCGCTGAACAAACACGTGTATGGAAGGGCCTTTCCCATTGTAACTCTAGACTATACCCAAGCTTCCGGCCGCAACTCGAGAAGAACCATGAGACTTCCCCCTCGCCGTGAGATGAGGCCCGATTCCCCTGCACTACATGCAGAGCAATTCCGTGTTCCACATCAAACATGAAAGGAGACTTGATTTCCTTGCTGGCACTCCAGAGAAAACCCAAGATCACTGTCTCAAGTCTAGAGGGATCCTGAGGTCACTGGAGCAACACGAAAGGGCTCCGTGGACCCCAAATCAACTCGAGATGAGAGCTTAGCCCCTGGCTTCGACTCAAGAGGAATACCAACTTTCCACAAGCACCTTAAGAGGAGGCTTCTCTCAGCTACAGGTATGTGAGAGGGACCATTAGTTTGTGGCCTCAAGTGGAATGGACACCGAGATGCTCTGACTTGAAGTAAGGCCAGATATCCCTGCAGTGAATTGAATGCAGGCTCGTCTTGCATCTCCCAAAATGAAGGGATATCTGAATCCCCTGTGGAGATCACAGAGAAAGACCTAGTCCTCCGCCTCAACGCGACCGGAGGCCTCACATCATTTGAAAACTCGAGAGGTCCGCGGAGATCAATGCTTCCAAAGGAGACGATGCCTGACTCCTCTTGAAAATGGATAGGAGTCCCAGGATCCCTGTGGCACGTGGAAAGGGAACCTGGGTCTCACGCCTCACGTGGAGACGCGTCCCAATTGCCATGCCAAGACTCGAGGAGAATCCCGAGGTGTCCCTCGCACCTTGGCAGGAGTCCTGACGTCGCTGGACAAACACGTGTCTGGAAGGGCCCTCCCCGTCGTAACTCGAGAATATAACCCAGGTTCCGGCCGCAACACGAGAAATACCATGAGACTTCCCCCTCGCCGCGAGATGAGTCCCGATTCCCCTGCACTGCATGCAGAGCAATTCCGTGTTCCACATCAAACGTGAAAGGAGCCTTGATTTCCTTGATGGCACTCCAGAGAAAACCCAAGATCACTATCTCAAGACTAGAGGGATCCTGAGGTCACTGGAGCAACATGAAAGGGCTCCGTGGACCCCAAATCAACTCGAGATGAGAGCTTAGTCCCTGGCTTCGAATCAAGAGGAATACCAACTTTCCACAAGCACCTCAAGAGGAAGCTTCTCTCAGCTACAGGTATGTGAGAGGGACCCTGAGTTTGTGGCCTCAAGTGGAATGGACACCGAGATGCTCTGACTCGAAGTAAGGCCGGATATCCCTGCAGTGAATTGAATGCAGGCTCGTCTTGCATCTCCCAAGACGAAGGGGTGTCTGAATCACCTGTGGTGACCACAGAGAAAGACCAGTTGTCCGCCTCATCGCGACCGGAGGCCTCACATCCTTTGAAAACTCGAGAGGTCCGCGGAGATCAATGCTTCCAAAGGAGACGATGCCTGACTCCTCTTGAAAATGGATAGGAGTCCCAGGATCCCTGTGGCACGTGGAAAGGGAACCTGGGTCTCCCGCCTCACGTGGAGACGCGTCCCAATTGCCATGCCAACACTCGAGGAGAATCCCGAGGTGTCCCTGGCACCTAGGCAGGCGTCCTGACGTCGCTGAACAAACACGTGTCTGGAAGGGCCCTCCCCGTAGTAACTTGAGAATGTACCCCAGGTTCCGGCCGCAACTCGAGAAAAATCATGAGACTTCCCACTCGCCGCGAGATGAGGCCCGATTCCCCTGCACTGCGTGCAGAGCAATTCCGTGTTCCACATCAAACGTGAAAGGAGCCTTGATTTCCTTGATGGCACTCCAGAGAAAACCCAAAATCACTGTCTCAAGTCTAGAGAGATCCTGAGGTCACTGTAGCAACACGAAAGGGCTCCATGGACCCTAAATCAACTCGAGATGAGAGCTTAGTCCCTGGCTTCGACTCAAGGGGAATACCAACTTTCCACAAGCACCTCAAGAGGAGGCTTCTCTCAGCTACAGGTATGTGAGAGGGACCCTGAGTTTGTGGCCTCAAGTAGAATGGACACCGAGATGCTCTGACTCGAAGTAAGGCCGGATATCCCTGCAGTGAATTGAATGCAGGCTCGTCTTGCATCTCCCAAGACGAAGGGGTGTCTGAATCCCTTGTGGAGACCACAGAGAAAGACCTAGTTCTCCGCCTCATCGCGACCGGAGGCCTCACATCCTTTGAAAACTCGAGAGGTCCGGGGAGATCAATGCTTCAAAAGGAGACGATGCCTGACTCTTCTTGAAAATGGATAGGAGTCTCAGGATCCCTTTGGCACGTGGAAAGAGACACTGGGTCTTCCGCCTCAGGTGGAGACCCGTCCCAATTGCCATGCCAAGACTCGACGAGTATCCCGAGGTGTCCCTCGCACCTAGGCAGGAGTCCTGACTTCGATGAACAAACACGTGTCTGAAAGGGCCCTCCCCGTAGTAACTTTAGAATGTACACCAGGTTCCGGCCGCAACTCGAGAAAAACTATGAGACTACCCCCTCGCCGCGAGATGTGGTCCGGTTCCCCTGCACAGCGTGCAGAGCAATTCCGTGTTCCACATCAAACGTGAAAGGAGCCTTGATTTCCTTGATGGCACTCCAGAGAAAACCCAAGATCACTGTCTCAAGTCTAGAGGGATCCTGAGGTCACTGGAGCAACAGGAAAGGGCTCCGTGGATCCTAAATCAACTCGAGATGAGAGCTTAGTCCCTGGCTTCGACTCAAGGGTCATACCAACTTTCCACAAGCACCTCAAGAGGAGGCTTCTCTCAGCTACAAGTATGTGAAAGGGACCCTGAGTTTGTGGCCTCAAGTGGAATTGACACGGAGATGCTCTGACTCGAAGTAAGGCCGGATATCCCTGCAGTGAATTGAATGCAGGCTCGCCTTGCATCTCCCAAGACGAAGGGATGACTGAATCCCCTGTGGAGACTACAGAGAAAGACCTAGTTCTCCACTTCATCGCGACCGGAGGCCTCACATCCTTTGAAAACCCGAGAGGTCCGCGGAGATCAATGCTTCCAAAGGAGACGATGCCTGACTCCTCTTGAAAATGGATAGGAGTCCCAGGATCCCTGTGGCACGTGGAAAGGGACCCTGAGTCTCCTGCCTCACGTGGAGACGCCTCCCAATTGCCATGCCAAGACTCGAGGAGAATCCCGAGGTGTCCATCCCACCTAGGCAGGAGTGCTGACGTCACTGAACAAACACGTGTCTGGAAGGGCCCTCCCCGTAGTAACTCGAGAATATACCCCAGGTTCCGGCCGCAACTCGAGAAAAACCATGAGAATTCCCCCTCGCCGCGAGATGAGGCCCGATTCCCCTGCACAGCGTGCAGAGCAATTCCGTGTTCCACATCAAACGTGAAAGGAGCCTTGATTTCCTTGATGGCACTCCAGAGAAAACCCAAGATCACTGTCTCAAGTCTACAGGGATCCTGAGGTCACTGGAGCAACACGAAAGGGCTCCGTGGACCCCAAATCAACTCGAGATGAGAGCTTAGTCCCTGGCTTCGACTCAAGAGGAATACCAACTTTCCACAAGCACCTCAAGAGGAGGCTTCTCTCAGCTACAGGTATGTGAGAGGGACCCTGAGTTTGTGGCCTCAAGTGGAATGGACACCGAGATGCTCTGACTCGAAGTAAGGCCGGATATCCCTGCAGTGAATTGAATGCAGGCTCGTCTTGCATCTTCCAAGACGAAGGGATGTCTGAATCCCCTGTGGAGATAACAGAGAAGGAACTAGTTCTCTGCCTCATCGCGACCGGAGGCCTCACATCCTTTGAAAACTCGAGAGGTCCGCGGAGATCAATACTTCCAAAGGAGACGATGCCTGACTCCTCTTGAAAATGAATAGGAATCCCAGGATCCTGTGGCACGTGGAAAGGGACATGGGTCTACCGCCTCATGTGGAGACGCGTCCCAATTGCCATGCCAAGCCTCGGGGAGAATACCGAGTTGTCCATCGAACCTAGGCCTGGGTTTTGACGTCGATGAGCAAAGGCGTGTCTGGAAGGGCACCCCAGTCGTAACTCGAGCATATACCCCAGATTCCGGCCGCAACTCGAGAAAAACCATGAGACTTCCCCCTCGCCGTGAGATGAGGCCCGATTCCCCTGCACTGCGTGCAGAGCAATTCCGTGTTCCACATCAAACGTGAAAGGAGCCTTAATTTCCTTGATGGCAATCCAGAGAAAACCCAAGATCACTGTCTCACGTCTAGAGGGATCCTTGCGTCACTGTAGCAACACAAAAGGGCTCCCTGGAGCCCAAGTCAACTCGAGATGAGAGTTTAGTCCCTGGCTTCGTCTCAAGAGGAATACCAACTTTCCACAAGCACCTCAAGGGGAGGCTTCTCCCAGCTACAGGTATCTGAGAGGGACCCTGAGTTTGTGGCCTCAAGTGGAATGGACACCGAGATGCTCTGTCTCGAAGTAAGGCCAGATATCCCTGCAGTGAATTGAATGCAGGCTCGTCTTGCATCTCCCAAGACGAAGGGATGTCTGAATCCCCTGTGGAGACTACAGAGAAAGAACTAGTTCTCCGCCTCATTGCGACCAGAGGCGTCACATCCTTTGAAAGCTCCAGAGGTCGGCGGAGATCAATGCTTCCCAAGGAGACGATGCCTGACTCCTCTTGAAAATGGATAGGAGTCCCAGGATTCCAGTGGCACGTGGAAAGGGAAACTGTGTCTCCCGCCTCACGTGGAGACGCGTCCCAATTGCCATGCCAAGACTCGAGGAGAATCCCGAGGTGTCCCTCGCACCTAGGCAGGAGTCCTGACGTCGCTGAACAAACACGCGTCTGGAAGGGCCCTCCCCGTCGTAACTCGGGAATATACCCCAGGTTCCGGCCGCAACACGAGAAATACCATGAGACTTCCCCCTCGCCGCGAGATGAGTCCCGATTCCCCTGCACTGCATGCAGAGCAATTCCATGTTCCACATCAAACGAGAAAGGAGCCTTGATTTCCTTGATGGCACTCCAGAGAAAACCCAAGATCACTATCTCAAGTCTAGAGGGATCCTGAGGTCACTGGAGCAACACGAAAGGGCTCCGGGGACCCCAAATCAACTCGAGATGAGAGCTTAGTCCCTGGCTTCGACTCAAGAGGAATACCAACTTTCCACAAGCACCTCAAGAGGAGGCTTCGCTCAGCTACAGGTATGTGAGAGGGACCCTGAGTTTGTGGCCTCAAGTGGAATGGACCCCGAGATGCTCTGACTCGAAGTAAGGCCGGATATCCCTGCAGTGAATTGAATGCAAGCTCGTCTTGCATCTCGCAAGACTAAGGGATGTCTGAATCCCCTGTGCAGATCACAGAGAAAGACCTAGTCCTCCGCCTCAACGCGACCGGAGGCCTCACATCCTTTGAAAACTCGAGAGGTCCGCGGAGATCAATGCTTCCAAAGGAGACGATGCCTGACTCCTCTTGAAAATGGATAGGAGTCCCAGGATCCCTGTGGCACGTGGAAAGGGAACCTGGGTCTCCCGCCTCACGTGGAGACGCGTCCCAATTGCCATGCCAAGACTCGGGGAGAATCCCGAGGTGTCCCTCGCACCTTGGCAGGAGTCCTGACGTCGCTGGACAAACACGTGTCTGGAAGGGCCCTCCCCGTCGTAACTCGAGAATATAACCCAGGTTCCGGCCGCAACACGAGAAATACCATGAGACTTCCCCCTCGCCGCGAGATGAGTCCCGATTCCCCTGCACTGCATGCAGAGCAATTCCGTGTTCCACATCAAACGTGAAAGGAGCCTTGATTTCCTTGATGGCACTCCAGAGAAAACCCAAGATCACTATATCAAGTCTAGAGGGATCCTGAGGTCACTGGAGCAACATGAAAGGGCTCCGTGGACCCCAAATCAACTCGAGATGAGAGCTTAATCCCTGGCTTCGACTCAAGAGGAATACCAACTTTCCACAAGCACCTCAAGAGGAGGCTTCGCTCAGCTACAGGTATGTGAGAGGGACCCTGAGTTTGTGGCCTCAAATGGAATGGACCCCGAGATGCTCTGACTCGACGTAAGGCCGGATATCCCTGCAGTGAATTGAATGCAGGCTCGTCTTACATCTCGCAAGACGAAGGGATGTCTGAATCCCCTGTGGAGATCACAGAGAAAGAACTAGTCCTCCGCCTCAACGCGACCGGAGGCCTCACATCCTTTGAAAACTCGAGAGGTCCGCGGAGATCAATGCTTCCAAAGGAGACGATGCCTGACTCCTCTTGAAAATGGATAGGAGTCCCAGGATCCCTGTGGCACGTGGAAAGGGAAACTGTGTCTCCCGCCTCACGTGGAGACGCGTCCCAATTGCCATGCCAAGACTCGAGGAGAATTCCGAGGTGTCCCTCGCACCTAGGCAGGAGTCCTGACGTCGCTGAACAAACACGCGTCTGGAAGGGCCCTCCCCGTCGTAACTCGAGAATATACCCCAGGTTCCGCCCGCAACTGGAGAAAAACCATGAGACTTCCCCCTCGCCGCTAGATGAGGCCCGATTCACCTGCACTGCGTGCAGAGCAATTCCGTGTTCCACATCAAACGTGAAAGGAACCTTGATTTCCTTGATGGCACTCCAGAGAAAACCCAAGATCACTGTCTCAAGTCTAGAGGGATCCTGACGTCACTGGAGCAACAAGAAAGGGCTCCGTGGACCCCAA
Source organism: Dama dama (assembly GCF_033118175.1). Lineage (NCBI taxonomy): Eukaryota > Metazoa > Chordata > Mammalia > Artiodactyla > Cervidae > Dama > Dama dama. The sequence goes on along the minus strand of NC_083697.1, from coordinate 2,437,015 downwards.
ATCAACTCGAGATGAGAGCTTAGTCACTGGCTTCGACTCAAGAGGAATACCAATTTTCCACAAGCACCTCAAGAGGAGGCTTCTCTCAGCTACAGGTATGTGAGAGGGACCCTGAGTTTGTGGCCTCAAGTGGAATGGACACCGAGATGCTCTGACTCGAAGTAAGGCTGGATATCCCTGCAGTGAATTGAATGCAGGCTCGTCTTGCATCTCCCAAGACGAAGGGATGTCTGAATCCCCTGTGGAAACCACAGTGAAAGACATAGTCCTCCGCCTCATCGCGACCGAAGGCATCACATCCTTTGAAAACTCGAGAGGTCCGCGGAGATCAATGCTTCCAAAGGAGACGATGCCTGACTCCTCTTGAAAATGGATAGGAGTCCCAGGATCCCTGTGCACGTGGAAAGGGACCCTGGGTCTCCCGCCTCACGAGGAGACGCGTCTCAATTGTCATGCCAATAGTCGAGGAGAATCCCGAAATGTCCCTCGCACCTATGCCGGAGTCCTGACGTCGCTGAACAAACATGTCTCTGGAAGCGCCCTTCCCGTCGTAACTCGAGAATATACCCCAGGATCCGGCCGCAACTCGAGAAAAACCATGAGACTTCTCCCTCGCCGCGAGATGAGGCCCGATTCCCCTGCACTGTGTGCAGAGCAATACCGAGTTCCACATCAAACGTGAAAGGCGCCTTGATTTCCTTGATGGCACTCCAGAGAAAACCCAAGATCACTGTCTCATGTCTAGAGGGATCCTGAGGTCACTGGAGCAAAACGAAAGGGCTCCGTGGAAACCAAATCAACTCGAGATGAGAGCTTATTCCCTGGCTTCGACTCAAGAGGAATACCAACTTTCCACAAGCACCTCAAGAGGAGGCTTCTCTCAGCTACAGGTATGTGAGAAGGACCCTGAGTTTGTGGCCTCAAGTGGAATGGACACCGAGATGCTCTGACTCGAAGTAAGGCCAGATATCCCTGCACTGAAGTGAATGCAGGCTCGTCTTGCATCTCCCAAGAAGAAGGGATGTCTGAATCCCCTGTGTAGACCACAGAGAAAGACCTAGTCCTCCGCCTCAACGCGACCGGAGGCCTCACATCCTTTTAAAAATCGAGAGGTCCGCGGAGATCAATGCTTCCAAAGGAGACGATGCCTGACTCCTCTTGAAATGGATAGGAGTCCCAGGATCCCTGTGGCACGTGGAAAGGGACCCTGGGTCTCCCGCCTCACGTGGAGACGCGTCCCAATTGCCATGCCAAGACTCGAGGAGAATCCCTAGGTGTCCCTCACACCTAGGCCCGAGTCCTGACGTCGCTGAACAAACACGTGTCTGGAAGGAACCTCCCCGTCGTAACTCGAGAATATACCCCAGGTTCCGGCCGCAACTCGAGAAAAACGATGAGACTTCCCCCTCGCCGCAAGATGAGGCCCGATTCCCCTGCACTGCGTGCAGAGCAATTCCGTGTTCCACATCAAATGTGAAAGGAGCCTTGATTTCCTTGATGGCACTCCAGAGAAAACCCGAGATCACTGTCTCAAGTCTACAGGGATAATGAGGTCACTGGAGCAACACGAAAGGGCTCCAAGGACCCCAAATCAACTAGAGATGAGAGCTTAGTCCCTGGCTTCAACTCAAGAGGAATACCAACTTTACACAAGCACCTCAAGAGGAGGCTTCTCTCAGCTGCAGGTATGTGAGAGGGACCCTGAGTTTGTGGCCTCAAGTGGAATGGACACCGAGATGCTCTGACTCGAAGTACGGCCGGATATCCCTGCAGTGAATTGAATGCAGGCTCGTCTTGCATCTCCCAAGACGAAGTGATGTCTGAATCCCCTGTGGAGACCACAGAGAAAGACCTAGTTCTCCGCCTCATCGCGACCGAAGGCCTCACATACTTTGAAAACTCGAGAGGTCCGTCGAGATCAATGCTTCCAAAGGAGACGATGCCTGTCTCTTCTTGAAAATGGATAGGAGTCTCAGGATCCCTTTGGCACGTGGAAAGATACACTGGGTCTTCCGCCTCACGTGGAGACCCGTCCCAATTGCCATGCCAAGACTCGACGAGTATCCCGAGGTGTCCCTCGCACCTAGGCAGGAGTCCTGACTTCGCTGAACAAACACGGGTCTGGAAGGGCCCTCCCCGTAGTAACTTTAGAATGTACCCCAGGTTCCGGCCGCAACTCGAGAAAAACCATGAGACTTCCCCCTCGCCGCGACATGAGGCCCGATTCCCCTGCACAGCGTGCAGAGCAATTCCGTGTTCCACATCAAACGTGAAAGGAGCCTTGATTTCCATGATGGCACTCCAGAGAAACCCAAGATCACTGTCTCAATTCTAGAGGGATCCTGAGGTCACTGGAGCAACAGGAAAGGGCTCCATGGACCCTAAATCAACTCGAGATGAGAGCTTAGTCCCTGGCTTCGACTAAAGGGGAATATCAACTTTCCACAAGCACCTCAAGAGGAGGCTTCTCTCAGCTACAGGTATGTGAGAGGGACCCTGAGTTTGTGGCCTCAAGTGGAATGAACACCGAGATGCTCTGACGCGAAGTAAGGCCGGATATCCCTGCAGTGAATTGAATGCAGGCTCGTCTTGAATCTCCCAAGACGAAGGGATGTCTGAATCCCATGTAGAGACAGCAGAGAAATAGCTAGTTCTCTGCCTCATGGCGACCGGAGGCCTCACATCCTTTGAAAACTCGAGAGGTCCGCGGAGATCAATGCTTCCAAAGGAGACGATGCCTGACTCCTCTTGAAAATGGATAGGAGTCCCATGATCCCTGTGGCACGTGCAAAGGGGCCCTGGGTCTCCCGCCTCACGTGGAGACGCGTCCCAATTGCCATGCCAAGACTCGAGGAGAATCCCGAGGTGTCCCTCGCACCTTGGCAGGAGTCCTGACGTCGCTTAACAAACACGTGTCTGGAAGGGCCATCCCCGTCGTAACTCGAGAATATAACCCAGGTTCCGGCCGCAACACGAGAAATACCATGAGACTTCCCCCTCGCCGCGACATGAGTCCCGATTCCCCTGCACTGCATGCAGAGCAATTCCGTGTTCCACATCAAACGTGAAAGGAGCCTTGATTTCCTTGATGGCACTCCAGAGAAAACCCAAGATCACTATCTCAAGTCTAGAGGGATCCTGAGGTCACTGGAGCAACATGAAAGGGCTCCGTGGACCCCAAATCAACTCGAGATGAGAGCTTAGTCCCTGGCTTCGACTCAAGAGGAATACCAACTTTCCACAAGCACCTCAACAGGAGGCTTCGCTCAGCTACAGGTATGTGAGAGGGACCCTGAGTTTGTGGCCTCAAATGGAATGGACCCAGAGATGCTCTGACTCGACGTAAGGCCGGATATCCCTGCAGTGAATTGAATGCAGGCTCGTCTTCCATCTCGCAAAACGAAGGGATGTCTGAATCCCCTGTGGAGATCACAGAGAAAGACCTAGTTCTCCGCCTCATCGCGAACGGAGGCATCACATCCTTTGAAAACTCGAGAGGTCCGCTGAGATCTAGGCTTCCAAAGGAGACGATGCCTGACTCCTCTTGAAAATGGATAGGAGTCCCAGGATCCCTGTGGAACGTGGAAAGGGACCCTGGGTCTCCTGCCTCACGTGGAGACGCGGCCCAATTGCCATGACAAGACTCTAGGAAAATCCCGAGGTGTCCCTCGCACCTAAGCAGGAGTCCTGACGTCGCTGAACAAACACATGTCTGGAAGGGCCCTCCCCGTCGTAACTCCAGAATATACCCCAGGTTCCGGCCGCACCTCGAGAAAAACCATGAGACTTCCCCCTCGCCGCGATATGAGGCCTGATTCCCCTGCACTGCGTGCAGAGCAATTCCGTGTTCCACATCAAACGTGAAAGGAGACTTGATTTCCTTGATGGCACTCCAGAGAAAACCCAAGATCACTGTCTCAAGTCTAGAGGGATCCTGAGGTCACTGGAGCAACACGAATGGGCTCAGTGGACCCCAAATCAACTCGAGATGAGAGCTTAGTCCCTGGCATCGACTCAAGAGGAATACCAACTTTCCACAAGCACCTCAAGACGAGGCTTCTCTCAGCTACAGGTATGGGAGAGGGACCCTGAGTTTGTGGCCTCAAGTGGAATGGACACCGAGATACTCTGACTCGAAGTAAGGCCGGATATCCCTGCAGTGAATTGAATGCAGGCTCGTCTTGCATCTCCCAAGACGAAGGGATGTCTGAATCCCCTGTGGATACTACAGAGAAAGACCTAGTTCTCCGACTCATCGCGGCCGGAGGCCTCACATCCTTTGAAAACTCTAGAGGTCCGCGGAGATCAATGCTTCCAAAGGAGACGATGCCTGACTCCTCTTGAAAATGGATAGGAGTTCCAGGACTCCTGTGGAACTTGGAAAGGGACACTTGGTCTCCCGCCTCACGTGGAGACGCGTCCCAATTGCCATGCCAAGACTCGAAGAGAATACCGATGTGCCCCTAGCACCTAGGCAGGAGTCCTGACGTCGCTGAACAAACACGTGTCTGGAAGGGCCCTTCCCTTCTAACTCGAGTATATACCCCAGGGTCCGTCCGCAACTCAAGAAAAACCATGAGACTTCCCATTCGCCCCGAGATGAGGCCCGATTCCCTAGCACTGGGTGCAGAGCAATACCGTGTTCCACATCAAATGTGAACGGAGCCTTGATTTCCTTGATGGCACTCCAGAGAAAACCCAAGATCACTGTCTCAAGTCTAGAGCGATCCTGAGGTAACTGGAGCAGTACAAAAATGCTCCGTGGACCCTAAATCAACTCGAGATGAGAGCTTAGTCCCTGGCTTCAACCCAGGAAGAATACCAACTTTCCACAAGCACCTCAAGAGGAGGCTTCTCTCAGCTACAGGTATGTGAGAGGGACCCTGAGTTTGTCGCCTCAAGTGGAATGCACCCCGAGATACTTTGACTTGAAGTAAGGCCGGATATCCATGCAGTGAATTGAATGCAGGCTTGTCTTCCATCTCCCAAGACGAAGGGATGTCTGAATCCCCTGTGGTGACCATAGAGAAAGACCTAGTCCTCCGCCTCAACGCGACCGGAGGCCTCACATCCTTTGAAAACTCGAGAGGTCCTCGGAGATCAATGCTTCCAAAGGAGACGATGCCTGACTCCTCTTGCAAATGGATAGGAGTCCCAGGATCCCTTTGGCACGTGGAAAGGGACCCTGGGTCTTCCGCCTCACGTGGAGACGCGTCCCAATTGCCATGCCAAGACTCGAGGAGAATCCCGAGGTGTCCCTCGCACCTAGGCAGGAGTCCTGACGTCGCTGAACAAACACGTGTCTGGAAGGGCCCTACCCGTCGTAACTCGAGAATATATCCCAGGTTCCGGCCGCAACTCGAGAAAAACCATGAGACTTCCCCCTCGCCGCGAGATGAGGCCCGATTCCACTGCACTGCTTGCAGAGCAATTCCGTGTTCCACATCAAACGTGAAAGGAGCCTTGATTTCCTTGATGACACTCCAGAGAAAACCCAAGATCACTGTCTCAAGTCTAGAGGGATCCTGAGGTCACTGGAGCAACACGAAAGGGCTCCGTGGACCCCAAATCCTCTAGAGATGAGAGCTTAGTTCCTGGCTTCGACTCAAGAGGAATACCAACTTTCCACAAGCACCTCAAGAGGAGGCTTCTCTCAGCTACAGGTATGTGAGAGGGACCCTGAGTTTGTGGCCTCAAGTGGAATGGACACCGAGATGCTCTGACTCGAAGTAAGGCCGAATATCCCTGCAGTGAATTGAATGCAGGCTCGTCTTGCATCTCCCAGGTCGAAGGTATGTCTGCATCCCCTGTGGAGACCACAGAGAAAGACCTAGTTCTCCGCCTCATCGCGACCGGAGGCCTCACATCCTTTGAAAACTCGAGAGGTCCGCGGAGATCAATGCTTCCAAAGGAGACGATGCCTGACTCCTCTTGAAAATGGACAGGAGTCCCAGGATCCCTGTGGCACGTGGAAAGGGACCCTGAGTCTCCCGCCTCACGTGGAGACGCGTCCCAATTGCCATGCCAAGACTCGAGGAGAATCCCGAGGTGTCCCTCGCACCTAGGCAGGAGTCCTGACGTTGCTGAACAAATAAATATCTGGAATTGCCCTCCCCGTCGTAACTCGAGAATATACTCCAGGTTCCGGCCGCAACTCGAGAAAAACCATGAGACTTCCCCCTCGCCGCGAGATGAGGCCCGATTCCCCTACACTGCGTGCAGAGCAATTCCGTGTTCCACATCAAACGTGAAAGGAGCCTTGATTTCCTTGATGGCACTCCAGAGAAAACCCAAGATCACTGTCTCAAGTCTAGGGGGATCCTGAGGTCACTGGAGCAACACAAAAGGGCTCCGTGGACCTCAAATCACCTCGAGATGAGAGCTTAGTCCCTGGCTTCGACTCAAGAGGAATACCAACTTTCCACAAGCACCTCAAGAGGAGGCTTCTCTCAGCTACAGGTATGTGAGAGGGACCCTGAGTTTGTGGCCTCAAGTGGAATGGACACCGAGATGCTCTGACTCGAAGTACGGCCGGATATCCCTGCAGTGAATTGAATGCAGGCTCGTCTTGCATCTCCCAAGACAAACGGATGTCTGAATCCGCTGTGGAGACCACAGAGAAGACTTAGTTCTCCGCCTCAAAGCGATCGGAGGCCTCACATCCTTTGAAAACTCGAGAGGTCCGCGGAGATCAATGCTTCCAAAGGAGACGATGCCTGACTCCTCTTGAAAATGGATAGGAGTCCCAGGATCCATGTGGCATGTGGAAAGGGACCCTGGGTCTCCCGCCTCACGTGGAGACCCGTCCCAATTGCCATGTAAAGACTCGAGGAGAATCCCGAGTTCTCCCTCGCACCTAGGCAGGAGTCCTGACGTCGCTTAACAAACACGTGTCTGGAAGGGCCCTCCCCGTCATAACTCGAGAATATACCCCAGGTTCCGGCCGCAACTCGAGAAAAATCATGAGAATTCCCCTCGCCGCGAGATGAGGCCCGATTCCCCAGCACAGCATGCAGAGCAATTCCGTGTTCCACATCAAACGTGAAAGGAGCCTTGATTTCCTTGATGGCACTCCAGAGAAAACCCTAGATCACTGTCTCAATTCTAGAGGGATCCTGAGGTCACTGGAGCAACAGGAAAGGGCTCCATGGACCCTAAATCAACTCGAGATGAGAGCTTAGTCCCTGGCTTCGACTCAAGTGGAATACCAACTTTCCACAAGCACCTCAAGAGGAGGCTTCTCTCAGCTACAGGTATGTGAGAGGGACCCTGAGTTTGTGGCCTCAAGTGGAATGGACACCGAGATGCTCTGACTCGAAGTAAGGCCGGATATCCCTGCAGTGAATTGAATGCAGGCTCGCCTTGCATCTCTCACGACGAAGGGTTGTCTGAATCCCCTGTGGAGACCACAGAGAAAGACCTAGTTCTCCGCCTCATCGCGACCGGAGGCCTCACATCCTTTGAAAACTCGAGAGGTCCACGGAGATCAATGCTTAGAAAGGAGACGATGCCTGACTCCTCTTGAAAATGGATAGGAGTCCGAGGATCCATGTGGCACGTGGAAAGGGACACTGGGTCTTCCGCCTCACGTGGAGATGCGTCCCAATTTCCATGCCAAGACTCGAGGAGAATCCCGAGGTGTCCCTCTCACCTAGGCAGGAGTCCTGACGTCGCTGAACAAATACGTGTCTGGAAGGGCCCTCCCCGTCATAACTCGAGAATATACCCCAGGTTCCGGCCACAACTCGAGAGAAACCATGAGACTTAGCCCTCGCCGCGAGATGAGGCCCGATTCCCCTGCACTGCGTGCAGCACAATTCCGTGATCGAGATCAAACGTGAAAGGAGCCTTGATTTTATTGATGGCACTCCTGAGAAAACCCAAGAACACTGTCTCAAGTCTAGAGGGATCCTGAGGACACTGTAGCCACAGGAAAGGGCTCCAAGGACCCCAAATCAACTCGAGATGAGAGCTTAGTCCCTGGCTTCGACTCAAGAGGAATACCAATTTTCCACAAGCACCTCAAGAGGAGGCTTCTCTCAGCTACAGGTATGTGAGAGGGACCCTGAGTTTGTGGCCTCAAGTGGAATGGACACCGAGATGCTCTGTCTCGAAGTAAGGCCGGATATCCCTGCAGTGAATTGAATGCAGGCTCGTCTTGCATTTCCCAAGACGAAGGGATGTCTGCATCCCCTGTGGAGACCACAGAGAAAGACCTAGTTCTCCGCCTCATCGCGACCGGAGGCCTCACATCCTTTGAAAACTCGAGAGGTCCGCAGAGATCAATGCTTCCAAAGGAGACGATGCCTGACTCCTCTTGAAAATGGATAGAAGTCCCAGGATCCCTGTGGCACGTGGAAAGGGACCCTGGGTCTCCCACCTCACGTGGAGACGCGTCCCAATTGCAATGCCGGGACTCGATGAGAATCCCGAGGTGTCCCTCGCACCTAGGCAGGAGTCCTGACATCGCTGAACAAACACGTGACTGGAAGGGCCCTCCCCGTTGTAACTCGAGAATATACCCCTGTTCCCGGCCGCAACTCGAGAAAAACAATGAGACTTCCCCCTCGCCGCGCGATGAGGCCCGATTCCCCTGCACTGCGTGCAGAGCAGTTCCCTGTTCCACATCAAACGTGAAAGGAGCCTTGATTTCCTTGATGGCACTCCAGAGAAAACCCAAGATCAGTGGCTCAAGTCTAGAGGGATCCTGAGGTCACTGGAGCAACACGAAAGGGCTCCGTGTACACCAAATCAACTCGAGATGAGAGCTTAGTCCCTGGCTTCGACTCAAGAGGAATACCAACTTTCCACAAGCACCTCAAGAGGAGGCTTCTCTCAGCTACAGGTATGTGAGAGGGACCCTGAGTTTGTGGCCTCAAGTGGAATGAACACCGAGATGCTCTGACTCGAAATAAGGCTGGATATCCCTACAGTGAATTGAATGCAGGCTCGTCTTGCATCTCCCAAGACGATGGAATGTCTGCATCCCCTGTGGAGACCACAGAGAAAGGCCTAGTTCTCCGCCTCATCGCGACCGGAGGCCTCACATCCCTTGAAAACTCGAGAGGTGCGTGGAGATCAATGCTTCCAAAGGAGACGATGCCTGACTCCTCTTGAAAATGGATAGGAGTCCCAGGTTCCCTGTGGCAGGTGGAAAGGGACCCTGGGTCTCCCGCCTCACGTGGACGCGTCCAATTGCCATGCCAAGACTCGAGGAGAATCCCGAGGTGTCCCTCGCACCTAACACGTGTCTGGAAGGGTACTCCTTGTCGTAACTCGAGAATATACTCCAGGTTCCCGCCGCAACTCGAGAAAAACCATGAGACTTCCCACTCGCCGCGAGATAAGGCCCGATTCCCCTGCACTGCGTGCAGAGCAATTCCGTATCCCACATCAAACGTGAAAGGAGCCTTGATTTCCTTGATGGCACTCCAGACAAAACAAAAGATCACTTTCTCAAGTCTAGAGGGATCCTGAGGTCACTGGAGCAACACGAAAGGACTCCGTGGACCCCAAATCTACTCGAGATGAGAACTTAGTCCCTGGCTTCGACTCAAGAAGAATTCCAACTTTCCACAAGCTCCTCAAGAGGAGTCTTCTCTCAGCTACAGGTATGTGAGAGGGACCCTGAGTTTGTGGCCTCAACTGGAATGGACACCGAGATGCTCTGACTCGAAGTACGGCCGGATATCCCTGCAGTGAATTGAATGCAGGCTCGTCTTGCATCTCCCAAGACAAACGGATGTCTGAATCCGCTGTGGATACCACAGAGAAGACTTAGTTCTCCGCCTCAAAGCGATCGGAGGCCTCACATCCTTTGAAAACTCGAGAGGTCCGCGGAGATCAATGCTTCCAAAGGAGACGATGCCTGATTCCTCTTGAAAATGGATAGGAGTCCCAGGATCCATGTGGCATGTGGAAAGGGACCCTGGGTCTCCCGCCTCACGTGGAGACGCGTCCCAATTGCCATGCCAAGACTCGACGAGTATCCCGAGGTGTCCCTCGCACCTAGGCAGGAGTCCTGACGTTGCTGAACAAATAAATATCTGGAATTGCCCTCCCCGTCGTAACTCGAGAATATACACCAGGTTCCGGCCGCAACTCGAGAAAAACCATGAGACTTCCCCCTCGCCACGAGATGAGGCCCGATTCCCCTGCACTGTGTGCAGAGCAATTCCGTGTTCCACATCAAACGTGAAAGGAGCCTTGATTTTCTTGATGGCACTCCAGAGAAAACCCAAGATCACTGTCTTAAGTCTAGAGGGATCCTGAGGTCACTGGAGCAACACGAAAGGGCTCCGTGCACCCCAAATCAACTCGAGATGAGAGCTTAGTCCGTGGCTTCAACTCAAGAGGAATAACAACTTTCCACAAGCACCTCAAGAGGAGGCTTCTCTCAGCTACAGGTATGTGAGAGGGACCCTGAGTTTGTGGCCTCAAGTGGAATGGACACCGAGATGCTCTGACTCGAAGTACGGCCGGATATCCCTGCAGTGAATTGAATGCAGGCTCGTCTTGCATCTCCCAAGACGAAGAGACGTCTGAATCCGCTGTGGAGACCACAGAGAAAGACCTAGTTCTCCGCCTCATCGCGACCGAAGGCCTCACATCCTTTGGAAACTCGAGAGGTCCGCAGAGATCAATGCTTAGAAAGGAGACGATGCCTGACTCCTCTTGAAAATGGATAGGAGTCCCAGGATCCCTGTGGCACGTGGAATGGGACCCTGGGTCTCCCGCCTCACGGGGAGACGCGTCCCAATTGCCATGCCAAGGCTCGAGGAAAATCCCGAGGTTTCCCTCGCACCTAGGCAGGAGTCCTGACGTCGCTGAACAAACCCGTTTCTGGAAGGGCCCTCCCCATCTTAACTCGAGAATATACCCCAGGTTCCGGCCGCAACTCGAGAAAAACCATGAGACTTCCCCCTCCCCACGAGATGAGGCCCGATTCCCCTGCACTGCGTGCAGAGCAATTCCATGTTCCACATCAAACGTGAAAGGAGCCTTGATTTCCTTAATGGCACTCCAGAGAAACCCCACGATCACTGTCTCAAGTCTAGAGGGATCCTGAGGTCACTGGAGCATCACGAAAGGGCTCCGTGGACCTCAAATCAACTAGAGATGAGAGCTTAGTCCCTGGCTTCGTCTCAAGAGGAATACCAACTTTCCACAAGCACCTCAAGAGGAGGCTTCTCTCAGCTACAGGTATGTGAGAGGGACCCTGAGTTTGTGGCCTCAAGTGGAATGGACACCGAGATGCTCTGACTCGAAGTAAGGCCGGATATCCCTGCAGTGAATTGAATGCAGGCTCGCCTTGCATCTCTCACGACGAAGGGTTGTCTGAATCCCCTGTGGAGACCACAGAGAAAGACCTAGTTCTCTGCCTCATCGCGACCGGAGGCCTCACATCCTTTGAAAACTCGAGAAGTCCACGGAGATCAATGCTTAGAAAGGAGACGATGCCTGACTCCTCTTGAAAATGGATAGGAGTCCGAGGATCCCTGTGGCACGTGGAAAGGGACACTGGGTCTTCCGCCTCACGTGGAGATGCGTCCCAATTTCCATGCCAAGACTCGAGGAGAATCCCGAGGTGTCCCTCTCACCTAGGCAGGAGTCCTGACGTCGCTGAACAAATACGTGTCTGGAAGGGCCCTCCCCGTCATAACTCGAGAATATACCCCAGGTTCCGGCCACAACTCGAGAGAAACCATGAGACTTAGCCCTCGCCGCGAGATGAGGCCCGATTCCCCTGCACTGCGTGCAGCACAATTCCGTGATCGAGATCAAACGTGAAAGGAGCCTTGATTTTATTGATGGCACTCCTGAGAAAACCCAAGAACACTGTCTCAAGTCTAGAGGGATCCTGAGGACACTGTAGCAACAGGAAAGGGCTCCAAGGACCCCAAATCAACTCGAGATGAGAGCTTAGTCCCTGGCTTCGACTCAAGAGGAATACCAACTTTCCACAAGCACCTCAAGAGGAGGCTTCTCTCAGCTACAGGTATGTGAGAGGGACCCTGAGTTTGTGGCCTCAAGTGGAATGGACACCGAGATGCTCTGTCTCGAAGTAAGGCCGGATATCCCTGCAGTGAATTGAATGCAGGCTCGTCTTGCATTTCCCAAGACGAAGGGATGTCTGCATCCCCTGTGGAGACCACAGAGAAAGACCTAGTTCTCCGCCTCATCGCGACCGGAGGCCTCACATCCTTTGAAAACTCGAGAGGTCCGCAGAGATCAATGCTTCCAAAGGAGACGAGGCCTGACTCCTCTTGAAAATGGATAGGAGTCCCAGGATCCCTGTGGCACGTGGAAAGGGACACTGGGTCTCCCGCCTCACGTGGAGACGCGTCCCAATTGCAATGCCGGGACTCGAAGAGAATCCCGAGGTGTCCCTCGCACCTAGGCAGGAGTCCTGACATCGCTGAACAAACACGTGACTGGAAGGGCCCTCCCCGTTGTAACTCGAGAATATACCCCTGGTCCTGGCCGCAACTCGAGAAAAACAATGAGACTTCCCCCTCGCCGCGCGATGAGGCCCGATTCCCCTGCACTGCGTGCAGAGCAGTTCCCTGTTCCACATCAAACGTGAAAGGAGCCTTGATTTCCTTGATGGCACTCCAGAGAAAACCCAAGATCACTGTCTCAAGTCTAGAGGGATCCTGAGGGCACTGGACCAAGACGAAAGGGCTCCGTGGACCACCAATCAACTCGAGATGAGAGCTTAGTCCCTGGCTTCGACTCAAGAGGAATACCAACTTACCACAAGCACCTCAAGAGGAGGCTTCTCTCAGCTACAGGTATGTGAGAGGGACCCTGAGTTTGTGGCCTCAAATGGAATGGACACCGAGATTCTCTGACTCGGAGTAAGGCCGGATATCCCTGCAGTGAATTGAATGCAGGCTCGTCTTGCATTACCCAAGACGAAGGGATGTCTGAATCCCCTGTGGAGACCAAAGAGAAAGACCTAGTTCTCCGCTTCATCGCGACCTGAGGCCTCACATCCTTTGAAAATTCGAGAGGTCCGGGGAGATCAATGCTTCCAAAGGAGACGATGCCTGACTCCTCTTGAAAATGGATAGGAGTCCCAGGATCCCTTTGGCACGTGGAAAGGGACCTTGGGTCTCCCGCCTCAGTGGAGACGCGTCCCAATTGCCATGCCAAGACTCGAGGAGAATCCGGAGGTGTCCCTCGCACCTAGGCCCGAGTCCAGACGTCGCTGAACAAACACGTGTCTGGAAGGGCCCTCCCCGTCGTAACTCGAGAATATACCCCAGGTTCCGGCCGCAATTCGAGAAAAACCATGAGACTTCCCCCTCGCCACGAGATGAGGCCCGATTCGCCTGCACTGCGTGCAGAGCAATTCCGTGTTCCACCTCAAACGTGAAAGGAGCCTTGATTTCCTTGATGGCACTCCAGAGAAAACCCAAGATCACTGTCTCAAGTCTAGAGGGATCCTGAGGTCACTGGAGCAACACGAAAGAGCTGCGTGGACCCCAAATCAACTCGAGATGAGAGCTTAGTCCCTGGCTTCGACTCAAGAGGAATACCAATTTCCACAAGCACCTCAAGAGGAGGCTTCTCTCAGCTACAGGTATGTGAGAGGGACCCTGAGTTTATGGCCTCAAGTGGAATGGACACCGAGATGCTCTGACTCGAAGTAAGGCCGGATATCCCTGCAGTGTATTGAATGCAGGCTCGTCTTGCATCTCCCAAGATGAATGGATGTCTGAATCCCCTGTGGAGAACACAGAGAAAGACCTAGTTCTCCGCCTCATCGCGACCGGAGGCCTCACATCCTTTGAAAACTTGAGAGGACTGCGGAGATCAATGCTTCCGAAGGAGACGATGCCTGTCTCCTCTTGAAAATGCATAGGAGTCCCAGGATCCCTGTGGCACGTGGAAAGGGACGCTGGGTCTCCCGCCTCACGTGGAGATGCGTCCCAATTGCCATGCCAAGACTCGAGGAGAATCCCGAGGTGTCCCTCGCCCCTAGGCAGGAGTCATGACGTCGCTGAACAAACACGTGTCTGGAAGGGCCCTCCCCGTCGTAATTCGAGAATATACCCCAGGTTCCGGCCGCAACTCGAGAAAAATCATGAGACTTCCCCCTCGGCGCAACATGAGGCCCGATTCCCCTGCACTGCGTGCAGAGCAATTCCGTGTTCCACATCAAACGTGAAAGGAGACTTGATTTCCTTGATGGCACTCCAGACAAAACCCAAGATCACTGTCTCAAGTCTAGAGGGATACTGAGGTCACTGCAGCAACAAGAAAGGGCTCCGTGGACCACAAATTAACTCGAGATGAGAGCTTAGTCCCTTGCTTCGACTAAAGAGGAATACCAACTTTCCACAAGCCCCTCAAGAGGAGGCTTCTCTCAGCTACAGGTATCTGAGAGGGACCCTGAATTTGTGGCCTCAAGTGGAATGGACACTGACATGCTCTGACTCAAAGTAAGGCCGGATATCCCAACAGTGAATTGAATGCAGGCTCGTCTTGGATCTCCCAAGACGAAGGGATGTCTGAATCCCCTGTGGAGACCACAGAGAAAGACCTAGTTCTCTGCTTCATCACGAGCAGAGGTCTCACATCCTTTGAAAACTCGAGAGGTCCGCGGAGATCACTGCTTCCAAAGGAGCCGATGCCTGACTCCTCTTGAAAATGGATAGGAGTCCCAGGATCCCTGTGGCACGTGGAAAGGGACCCTGGGTCTCCCGCCACACGTGGAGACGAGTCCCAATTGTCATGCCAAGACTCGAGGAGAATCCCGAGTTGTCCCTCGCACCTAGGCAGGAGTCATGACGTCGCTGAACAAACACGTGTCTGGAAGGGCCCTCCCCGTCGTAACTCGAGAATATACCCCAGGTTCCGGCCGCAACTCGAGAATAACCATGAGACTTCCCCTCGCCGCGAGATGAGGCCCGATTCCCCTGCACTGCGTGCAGAGCAATTCCGTGTTCCACATCAAACCTGAAAGGAGCCTTGATTTCCTTGATGGCACTCCAGAGGAAACCCAAGATCACTGGCTCTAGTCTAGAGGGATCCTGAGGTCACTGTAGCAACACGAAAGGGCTCCGTGGACCCCAAATCAACTCGAGATGAGAGCTTAGTCCCTGGCTTCGACTCAAGAGGAATACCAACTTTCCACAAGCACCTCAAGAGGAGGCTTCTCTCAGCTACAGGTAGGTGAGAGGGTCCCTGAGTTTGTGGCCTCAAGTGGAATGGACACCGAGATGCTCTGTCTCAAAGTAAGGCCGGATATCCCTGCAGTGAATTGAATGCAGGCTCGTCTTCCATCCCCCAAGACGAAGGGTTGTCTGAATCCCCTGTGGAGACCACAGAGAAAGACCTAGTCCTCCGCCTCAACGCGACCGGAGGCCTGACATCCTTTGAAAACTCGAGAGGTCCGCGGAGATCAATGCTTCCAAAGGAGACAATGCCTGGCGCCTCTTGAAAATAGATAGGAGTCCCAGGATCCCTGTGGCACGTGGAAAGGTACCCTGTTTCTCACGCCTCACGTGGAGCGGCGTCCCAATTGCCATGCCAAGACTCGAGGAGAATCCCGAGGTTTCCCTCCCACCTAGGCAGGAGTCCTGACGTCGCTGAACAAACACGTGTCTGGAAGGGCTCTCCCCGTCGTAACTCGAGAATATACCCCAGGTTCCGGCCGCAACTCGAAAAAAACCATGAGACTTCCCCGTCGCCGCGAGATGTGGCCCGATTCCCCTGCACAGCGTGTAGAGCAATTCCGTGTTCCACATCAAACGTGAAAGGAGCCTTGATTTCCTTGATGGCACTCCAGAGAAAACCCAAGATCACTGTCTCAATTCTAGAGGGATGCTGAGGTCACTGGAGCAACACGAAAAGGCTCCGTGGACCCCAAATCAACTCGAGATGAGAGCTTAGTCCCTGGCTTCGACTCAAGAGTCATACCAACTTTCCACAAGCACCTCAAGAGGAGGCTTCTCTCAGCTACAAGTATGTGAGAGGGACCCTGAGTTTGTGGCCTCAAGTGGAATGGACACGGAGATGCTCTGACTCGAAGTAAGGCCGGATATCCCTGCAGTGAATTGAATGCTGGCTCGCCTTGCATCTCCCAAGACGAAGGGATGTCTGAATCTGCTGTGGAGACCACAGAGAAAGACCTATTTCTCCGCCTCATCGCGACCGGAGGCCTCATATCCTTTGAAAACTCGAGAGGTCCGCGGAGATCAATGCTTCCAAAGGAGACGATGCCTGACTCCTCTTGAAAATGGATAGGAGTCCCAGGATCCCTGTGGCACGTGGAAAGGGACACTGGGTCTTCCGCCTCACGTGAAGTTGCGTCCCAATTGCCATGCCAAGACTCGAGGAGAATCCCGAGGTGTCCCTCGCACCTAGGCAGGAGTCCTGACGTCGCTGAACAAACACGTGTCTGGAAGGGCCCTCCCCGTCGTAACTCGAGAATATACCCCAGGTTCCGGCCGCAACGAGAGAAAAACCATGAGACTGGCCCCTCGCCCCGAGATGAGGCCCGATTCCCCTGCACTGCATGCAGAGCAATTCCGTGTTCCACATCAAACGTGAAAGGAGCCTTGATTTCCTTGGTGGCACTCCAGAGAAAACCCAAGATCACTGTCTCAAGTCTAGAGGGATCCTGAGATCACTGGAGCAACACCAAAGGTCTGGGTGGACCCCAAATCAACTCGAGATGAGAGCTTACTCCCTGGCTTCGACTCAAGAGGAATACCAACTTTCCACAAGCACCTCAAGAGGAGGCTTCTCTCAGCTACAGGTATGTGAGAGGGACCCTGAATGTGTGGCCTCAAGTGGAATGGACACCGAGATGCTCTGACTCGAAGTTAGGCCGGATATCCCTTCAGTGAATTGAATGCCGGCTGGTCTTGAATCTCCCAAGTCGAAGGGATGTCTGAATCCCCTGTGGAGACCACAGAGAAAGACCTAGTTCTCCGCCTCATCGCGAACGGAGGCCTCACATCCTTTGAAAACTCAAGAGGTCCGCGGAGATCAATGCTTCCAAAGGAGACGATGCCTGACTCCTCTTGAAAATGGTTAGGAGTCCCAGGATCTGTGTGGCACGTGGAAAGGGACACTGGGTCTCCCGACTCACGTGGAGAGGCGTCCCAATTGCCATGCCAAGACTCGAGGAGAATCCCGAAGTGTCCCTCGCACCTAGGCAGGAGTCCTGACATCGCTGAACAAACACGTGTCTGGAAGGGCCCTCCCTATCGTAACTCGAGAATATACCTCAGGTTCCGGCCGCAACTCGAGAAAAACCATGAGACTTCCCACTCGCCGTGAGATGAGGCCCGATTCCCCTGCACTGCGTGCAGAGCAATTCCGTGTTCCACATCAAACGTGAAAGGAGCCTTGATTTCCTTGATGGCACTCCAGAGAAAACCCAAGATCACTGTCTCAAGTCTAGAGGGATCCTGAGGTCACTGGAGCAACACGAAAGGGCTATGTGGACCCCAAATCAACTCGAGATGAGAGCTTAGTCCCTGGCTTCGACTCAAGAGGAATACCAACTTTCCACAAGCACCTCAAGAGGAGGCTTCTCTCAGCTACCGGTATGTGAGAGGGACCCTAAGTGTGTGGCCTCAAGTGGAATGGACACCGAGATGCTCTGACTCGAACTAAGGCTGGATATCCTTGCAGTGAATTGAATGCAGGCTCGTCTTGCATCTCCCAAGACGAAGCGATGTCTGAATCCCCTGTGGAGACCACAGAGAAAGACCTAGTCCTCCGCTTCATCGCGACCGGAGGCCTCACATCCTTTGAAAACTCGAGAGGTCCGCGGAGATCAATGCTTCCAAAGGAGACGATGCCTGACTCCTCTTGAAAATGGATAGGAGTCCCAGGATCGCTGTGCCACGTGGAAAGGGACCCTGGGCCTCCCGCCTCACGTGGAGACGCGTCCCAATTGCCATGCCAAGACTCGAGGAGAATACCGAGGTGTCCCTCGCACCTAGGCAGGAGTCCTGACGTCGCTGAACAAACACGTGTCTGGAAGGGCCCTCCGCGTCGTAACTCGAGAATATACCCCAGGTTCCGGCCGCAACGAGAGAAAAACCATGAGACTTCCCACTCGCCGCGAGATGAGGCCCGATTCCCGTGCACTGCGTGCAGAGCAATTCCGTATCCCACATGAAACGTGAAAGGAGCCTTGATTTCCTTGATGGCACTCCAGACAAAACAAAAGATCACTGTCTCAAGTCTAGAGGGATCCTGAGGTCACTGTAGAAATACGAAAGTGCTCCGTGGACCCCAAATCAACTCGAGATGAGAACTTAGTCCCTGGCTTCGACTCAAGAGGAATACCAACTTTCCACAAGCACCTCAAGAGAAGGCTTCTCTCAGCTACAGGTATGTGAGAGGGACCCTGAGTTTGTGGCCTCAAGTGGAATGGACACCGAGATTCTCTGACTCGAAGTAAGCCCG
The DNA here is from genome assembly GCF_033118175.1 of Dama dama. Lineage (NCBI taxonomy): Eukaryota > Metazoa > Chordata > Mammalia > Artiodactyla > Cervidae > Dama > Dama dama. Next base: position 2,418,577 of record NC_083697.1, on the reverse strand, counting down.
GATATCCCTGCAGTGAATTGAATGCAGGCTCGTCTTGCATCTCCCAAGACGATGGGATGTCTGAATCCCCTGTGGAGACCACAGAGAAAGACCTAGTCCTCCGCCTCATCGAGACCGGAGGCCTGACATCCTTTGAAAACTCGAGAGCTCTGTGGAGATCAATGCTTTCAAAGGAGACGATGCCTGACTCCTCTTGAAAATGGATAGGAGTCCCAGGAACCCTGTGGCACGTGGAAAGGGACCCTGGGTCTCCCGCCTCACGTGGAGACGCGTCCCAATTGCCATGCCAAGACTCGAGGAGAATCCCAAGGTGTCCCTCGCACCTAGGCAGGAGTCCTGACGTCGCTGAACAAACACGTGTCTGGAAGGGCCCTACCCGACGTAACTCGAGAATATACCTCAGGTTCCGGCCGCAACTCGAGAAAACCGTGAGACTTCCCCCTCGCCAGGAGATGAGTCCCGATTCCGCTACACTGCATGCAGAGCAATTCCGTATCCCAGATCAAACGTGAAAAGAGCCTTGATTTCCTTGATGGCACTCCAGAGAAAACCCAAGATCACAGACTCAAGTCTAGCGGGATCCTGAGGTCACTGTAGCAACACGAAAGGGCTCTGCAGACCCAAATCAACTCGAGATGTGAGGTTAGTCCCTGGCTTCGACTCAAGAGGAATACCAATTTTCCACAAGCACCTCAGGGGAGGCTTCTCTCAGCTACAGGTATGTGAGAGGGACCCTGATATTGTGGCCTCAAGTGGAATGAACACCGAGATGCTCTGACTCAAAGTAAGGACGGATATCCCTGCAGTGAATTGAATGCAGGCTCGTCTTGCATCTCCAAGACGAAGGGATGTCTGCATCCCCTCTGGAGACCAGAGAGAAAGACCTAGTTCTCCGCCTCATCGCTGACGGAGGCCTCACATCCTTTGAAAACTCGAGAGGTCCGCGGAGATCAATGCTTCCAAAGGAGACGATGCCTGACTCCTCTTGAAAATGGATAGGAGTCCCAGGATCCATGTGGCACGTGGAAAGGGACCCTGGGTCTCCCGCCTCACGTGGAGACGCGTCCCAATTGCCATGCCAAGACTCGAGGAGAATACCGAGGTGTCCCTCGCACCTAGGCAGGAGTCCTGACGTCGCTGAACAAACACGTGTCTGGAAGGGCCCTCCCCGTCGTAACTCGAGAATATACCGCAGGTTCCGGCCGCAACTCGAGAAAAACCATGCGCCTTCCCCCTCGCCGCGAGATGAGGCCCGATTTCCCTGCGCTGCATGCATAGCATTTCCGTGTTCCACATCAAACGTGAAAGGAGCCTTGATTTCCTTGATGGCACTCCAGAGAAAACCCAAGATCACTGTCTCGAGTCTAGAGGGATCCTGAGGTCACTGGAGCAACACGAAAGGGCTCCGTGGACCCCAAATCAACTCGAGATGAGAGCTTAGTCCCTGGCTTCGACTCAAGAGGAATACCAACTTTCCACAAGCACCTCAAGAGGAGGCTTCTGTCAGCTACAGGTATGTGAGAGGGACCCTGAGTTTGTGGCCTCAAGTGGAATGGACACCGAGATGCTGTGACTCGAAGGAAGGCCGGATATCCTTGCCGTGAATTGAATGCAGGCTCGTCTTGCATCTCCCAAAACAAGGGATGTCTGAATGCCCTGTGGAGACCACAGAGAAAGACCTAATTTTCCGCCTCATTGCGACCGGAGGCCTCACATCCTTTGAAAACTCGAGAGGATCGCGGAGATCAGTGCTTCCAAAGGAGTCGATGCCTGACTCCTCTTGAAAATGGATAGGAATCCCAGGATCCCTGTGGCACGTGGAAAGGGACACTGGGTCTCCAGCCTCACGTGGAGACGCGTCCCAATTGCCATGCCAAGACTCGAGGAGAATCCCGAGGTGTCCCTCGCACCTAGGCAGGAATCCTGACGTTGCAGAACAAATAAATATCTGGAATTGCCCTCCCCGTCGTAACTCGAGAATATACCCCAGGTTCCGGCCGCAACTCGAGAAAAACCATGAGACTTCCCCCTCGCCACGAGATGAGGCCCGATTCCCCTGCACTGTGTGCAGAGCAATTCCGTGTTCCACATCAAACGTGAAAGGAGCCTTGATTTCCTTGATGGCACTCCAGAGAAAACTGATCACTGTCTCAAGTCTAGAGGGATCCTGAGGTCACTGTAGCAACAAGAAAGGGCTCCGTGGACGCCAAATCAACTCGAGATGAGAGCTTAGTCCCTGGCTTCGACTCAAGAGGAATACCAACTTTCCACAAGCACCTCAAGAGGAGGTTTCTCTCAGCTACAGGTATGTCAGAGGGCCCCTGAGTTTGTGGCCTCAAGTGGAATGGACACCGAGATGCTCTGACTCGAAGTAAGGTCGGATATCCCTGCAGTGAATTGAATGCAGGCTCGTCCCCCATCTCCCAAGACGAAGGGTTGTAGGAATCCCCTGTGGAGACCACAGAGAAAGACCTAGTCCTCCGCCTCCTCGCGACCGGAGGCCTCATATCCTTTGAAAACTCGAGAGGTCCGTTGAGATCAATACTTCCGAAGGAGACGATGCCTGACTCCTCTTGAAAATGGATAGGAGTCCCAGGATATCTGTGCCACGTGGAAAGGGACCCTGGGTCTCCCGCCTCACGTGGAGACGCGTCCCAATTGCAATCCAAGAATCGAGGAGAATCCCGAGTTGTCCCTCGCACCTAGGCAGGAGTCCTGACATCGCTGAACAAACACGTGTCTGGAAGGGCCCTCCCTATCGTAACTCGAGAATATACCTCAGGTTCCGGCCGCAACTCGAGAAAAACCATGAGACTTCCCACTCGCCGTGAGATGAGGCCCGATTCCCCTGCACTGCGTGCAGAGCAATTCCGTGTTCCACATCAAACGTGAAAGGAGCCTTGATTTCCTTGATGGCACTCCAGAGAAAACCCAAGATCACTGTCTCAAGTCTAGAGGGATCCTGAGGTCACTGGAGCAACACGAAAGGGCTATGTGGACCCCAAATCAACTCGAGATGAGAGCTTAGTCCCTGGCTTCGACTCAAGAGGAATACCAACTTTCCACAAGCACCTCAAGAGGAGGCTTCTCTCAGCTACCGGTATGTGAGAGGGACCCTAAGTGTGTGGCCTCAAGTGGAATGGACACCGAGATGCTCTGACTCGAACTAAGGCTGGATATCCTTGCAGTGAATTGAATGCAGGCTCGTCTTGCATCTCCCAAGACGAAGTGATGTCTGAATCCCCTGTGGAGACCACAGAGAAAGACCTAGTCCTCCGCTTCATCGCGACCGGAGGCCTCACATCCTTTGAAAACTCGAGAGGTCCGCGGAGATCAATGCTTCCAAAGGAGACGATGCCTGACTCCTCTTGAAAATGGATAGGAGTCCCAGGATCCCTGTGCCACGTGGAAAGGGACCCTGGGCCTCCCGCCTCACGTGGAGACGCGTCCCAATTGCCATGCCAAGACTCGAGGAGAATACCGAGGTGTCCCTCGCACCTAGGCAGGAGTCCTGACGTCGCTGAACAAACACGTGTCTGGAAGGGCCCTCCCCGTCGTAACTCGAGAATATACCCCAGGTTCCGGCCGCAACGAGAGAAAAACCATGAGATTTCCCACTCGCCGCGAGATGAGGCCCGATTCCCCTGCACTGCGTGCAGAGCAATTCCGTATCCCACATGAAACGTGAAAGGAGCCTTGATTTCCTTGATGGCACTCCAGAGGAAACCCAAGATCACTGGCTCTAGTCTAGAGGGATCCTGAGGTCACTGTAGAAATACGAAAGTGCTCCGTGGACCCCAAATCAACTCGAGATGAGAACTTAGTCCCTGGCTTCGACTCAAGAGGAATACCAACTTTCCACAAGCACCTCAAGAGAAGGCTTCTCTCAGCTACAGGTATGTGAGAGGGACCCTGAGTTTGTGGCCTCAAGTGGAATGGACACCGAGATGCTCTGACTCGAAGTAAGCCCGGATATCCCTGCAGTGAATTGAATGCAGGCTCGTCTTGCATCTCCCAAGACGATGGGATGTCTGAATCCCCTGTGGAGACCACAGAGAAAGACCTAGTCCTCCGCCTCATCGAGACCGGAGGCCTGACATCCTTTGAAAACTCGAGAGCTCTGTGGAGATCAATGCTTTCAAAGGAGACGATGCCTGACTCCTCTTGAAAATGGATAGGAGTCCCAGGAACCCTGTGGCACGTGGAAAGGGACCCTGGGTCTCCCGCCTCACGTGGAGACGCGTCCCAATTGCCATGCCAAGACTCGAGGAGAATCCCAAGGTGTCCCTCGCACCTAGGCAGGAGTCCTGACGTCGCTGAACAAACACGTGTCTGGAAGGGCCCTACCCGACGTAACTCGAGAATATACCTCAGGTTCCGGCCGCAACTCGAGAAAAACCGTGAGACTTCCCCCTCGCCAGGAGATGAGTCCCGATTCCGCTACACTGCATGCAGAGCAATTCCGTATCCCAGATCAAACGTGAAAAGAGCCTTGATTTCCTTGATGGCACTCCAGAGAAAACCCAAGATCACAGACTCAAGTCTAGCGGGATCCTGAGGTCACTGTAGCAACACGAAAGGGCTCTGCAGACCCAAATCAACTCGAGATGTGAGGTTAGTCCCTGGCTTCGACTCAAGAGGAATACCAATTTTCCACAAGCACCTCAGGGGAGGCTTCTCTCAGCTACAGGTATGTGAGAGGGACCCTGATATTGTGGCCTCAAGTGGAATGAACACCGAGATGCTCTGACTCAAAGTAAGGACGGATATCCCTGCAGTGAATTGAATGCAGGCTCGTCTTGCATCTCCAAGACGAAGGGATGTCTGCATCCCCTGTGGAGACCAGAGAGAAAGACCTAGTTCTCCGCCTCATCGCTGACGGAGGCCTCACATCCTTTGAAAACTCGAGAGGTCCGCGGAGATCAATGCTTCCAAAGGAGACGATGCCTGACTCCTCTTGAAAATGGATAGGAGTCCCAGGATCCATGTGGCACGTGGAAAGGGACCCTGGGTCTCCCGCCTCACGTGGAGACGCGTCCCAATTGCCATGCCAAGACTCGAGGAGAATACCGAGGTGTCCCTCGCACCTAGGCAGGAGTCCTGACGTCGCTGAACAAACACGTGTCTGGAAGGGCCCTCCCCGTCGTAACTCGAGAATATACCGCAGGTTCCGGCCGCAACTCGAGAAAAACCATGCGACTTCCCCCTCGCCGCGAGATGAGGCCCGATTTCCCTGCGCTGCATGCAGAGCAATTCCGTGTTCCACATCAAACGTGAAAGGAGCCTTGATTTCCTTGATGGCACTCCAGAGAAAACCCAAGATCACTGTCTCGAGTCTAGAGGGATCCTGAGGTCACTGGAGCAACACGAAAGGGCTCCGTGGACCACAAATCAACTCGAGATGAGAGCTTAGTCCCTGGCTTCGACTCAAGAGGAATACCAACTCTCCAAAAGCACCTCAAGAGGAGGCTTCTCTCAGCTACAGGTATGTGAGAGGCACCCTGAGCTTGTGGCTGCAAGTGAAATGGACACCGACATGCTCTGACTCGAAGTAAGGCCGGATATCCCTGCAGTGAATTGAATGCATGCTCGTCTTGCATCTCCCAAGACGAAGGGATGTCTGAATCCCCTGTGGAGACCACAGAGAAAGACCTAGTCCTCCGCCTCATCGCGACCGGAGGCCTCACATCCTTTGAAAACTCGAGAGGTCCGCGGAGATCAATGCTTCCAAAGGAGACGATGCTTGACTCCTCTTGAAAATGGATAGGAGTCCCAGGATCCCTGTGGCACGTTATAAGGGACCCTGGGTCTCCCGCCTCACGTGGAGACGCGGAACAATTGCCATGTCAAGACTCGAGGAGAATCCCGAGGTGTCCCTCGCACCTAGGTAGGAGTCCTGACGTCGCTGAACAAACACGTGTCTGGAAGGGCCCTCCCCGTTGTAACTCGAGAATATACCCCAGGTTCCGGCCGCAACTCGAGAAAAACCAGAGACTTCCCCCTCGCCGCGAGATGAGGCCCGATTCACCTGCACTGCATGCAGAGCAATTCCGTGTTCCACATCAAACGTGAAAGGAGCCTTGATTTCCTTGATGGCACTCCAGAGTAAACCCAAAATCACTGTCTCAAGTCTAGAGGGATCCTGAGGTCACTGGAGCAACAGGAAAGGTCTCCGTGGACCCCAAATCAACTCAAGATGAGAGCTTAGTCCCTGGCTTCGATTCAAGAGGAATACCAACTTTCCACAAGCACCTCAAGAGGAGGCTTCTGTCAGCTACAGGTATGTGAGAGGGACCCTGAGTTTGTGGCCTCAAGTGGAATGGACACCGAGATGCTGTGACTCGAAGGAAGGCCGGATATCCTTGCCGTGAGTTGAATGCAGGCTCGTCTTGCATCTCCCAAAACAAGGGATGTCTGAATGCCCTGTGGAGACCACAGAGAAAGACCTAATTTTCCGCCTCATTGCGACCGGAGGCCTCACATCCTTTGAAAACTCGAGAGGATCGCGGAGATCAGTGCTTCCAAAGGAGTCGATGCCTGACTCCTCTTGAAAATGGATAGGAATCCCAGGATCCCTGTGGCACGTGGAAAGGGACACTGGGTCTCCAGCCTCACGTGGAGACGCGTCCCAATTGCCATGCCAAGACTCGAGGAGAATCCCGAGGTGTCCCTCGCACCTAGGCAGGAATCCTGACGTTGTTGAACAAATAAATATCTGGAATTGCCCTCCCCGTCGTAACTCGAGAATATACCCCAGGTTCCGGCCGCAACTCGAGAAAAACCATGAGACTTCCCCCTCGCCACGAGATGAGGCCCGATTCCCCTGCACTGTGTGCAGAGCAATTCCGTGTTCCACATCAAACGTGAAAGGAGCCTTGATTTCCTTGATGGCACTCCAGAGAAAACTGATCACTGTCTCAAGTCTAGAGGGATCCTGAGGTCACTGTAGCAACAAGAAAGGGCTCCGTGGACGCCAAATCAACTCGAGATGAGAGCTTAGTCCCTGGCTTCGACTCAAGAGGAATACCAACTTTCCACAAGCACCTCAAGAGGAGGCTTCTCTCAGCTACAGGTATGTCAGAGGGCCCCTGAGTTTGTGGCCTCAAGTGGAATGGACACCGAGATGCTCTGACTCGAAGTAAGGTCGGATATCCCAGCTGTGAATTGAATGCAGGCTCGTCCCCCATCTCCCAAGACGAAGGGTTGTAGGAATCCCCTGTGGAGACCACAGAGAAAGACCTAGTCCTCCGCCTCCTCGCGACCGGAGGCCTCATATCCTTTGAAAACTCGAGAGGTCCGTTGAGATCAATACTTCCGAAGGAGACGATGCCTGACTCCTCTTGAAAATGGATAGGAGTCCCAGGATATCTGTGCCACGTGGAAAGGGACCCTGGGTCTCCCGCCTCACGTGGAGACGCGTCCCAATTGCAATCCAAGAATCGAGGAGAATCCCGAGTTGTCCCTCGCACCTAGGCAGGAGTCCTGACATCGCTGAACAAACACGTGTCTGGAAGGGCCCTCCCTATCGTAACTCGAGAATATACCTCAGGTTCCGGCCGCAACTCGAGAAAAACCATGAGACTTCCCACTCGCCGTGAGATGAGGCCCGATTCCCCTGCACTGCGTGCAGAGCAATTCCGTGTTCCACATCAAACGTGAAAGGAGCCTTGATTTCCTTGATGGCACTCCAGAGAAAACCCAAGATCACTGTCTCAAGTCTAGAGGGATCCTGAGGTCACTGGAGCAACACGAAAGGGCTATGTGGACCCCAAATCAACTCGAGATGAGAGCTTAGTCCCTGGCTTCGACTCAAGAGGAATACCAACTTTCCACAAGCACCTCAAGAGGAGGCTTCTCTCAGCTACCGGTATGTGAGAGGGACCCTAAGTGTGTGGCCTCAAGTGGAATGGACACCGAGATGCTCTGACTCGAACTAAGGCTGGATATCCTTGCAGTGAATTGAATGCAGGCTCGTCTTGCATCTCCCAAGACGAAGCGATGTCTGAATCCCCTGTGGAGACCACAGAGAAAGACCTAGTCCTCCGCTTCATCGCGACCGGAGGCCTCACATCCTTTGAAAACTCGAGAGGTCCGCGGAGATCAATGCTTCCAAAGGAGACGATGCCTGACTCCTCTTGAAAATGGATAGGAGTCCCAGGATCCCTGTGCCACGTGGAAAGGGACCCTGGGCCTCCCGCCTCACGTGGAGACGCGTCCCAATTGCCATGCCAAGACTCGAGGAGAATACTGAGGTGTCCCTCGCACCTAGGCAGGAGTCCTGACGTCGCTGAACAAACACGTGTCTGGAAGGGCCCTCCCCGTCGTAACTCGAGAATATACCCCAGGTTCCGGCCGCAACGAGAGAAAAACCATGAGATTTCCCACTCGCCGCGAGATGAGGCCCGATTCCCCTGCACTGCGTGCAGAGCAATTCCGTATCCCACATGAAACGTGAAAGGAGCCTTGATTTCCTTGATGGCACTCCAGAGGAAACCCAAGATCACTGGCTCTAGTCTAGAGGGATCCTGAGGTCACTGTAGAAATACGAAAGTGCTCCGTGGACCCCAAATCAACTCGAGATGAGAACTTAGTCCCTGGCTTCGACTCAAGAGGAATACCAACTTTCCACAAGCACCTCAAGAGAAGGCTTCTCTCAGCTACAGGTATGTGAGAGGGACCCTGAGTTTGTGGCCTCAAGTGGAATGGACACCGAGATGCTCTGACTCGAAGTAAGCCCGGATATCCCTGCAGTGAATTGAATGCAGGCTCGTCTTGCATCTCCCAAGACGATGGGATGTCTGAATGCCCTGTGGAGACCACAGAGAAAGACCTAGTCCTCCGCCTCATCGAGACCGGAGGCCTGACATCCTTTGAAAACTCGAGAGCTCTGTGGAGATCAATGCTTTCAAAGGAGACGATGCCTGACTCCTCTTGAAAATGGATAGGAGTCCCAGGAACCCTGTGGCACGTGGAAAGGGACCCTGGGTCTCCCGCCTCACGTGGAGACGCGTCCCAATTGCCATGCCAAGACTCGAGGAGAATCCCAAGGTGTCCCTCGCACCTAGGCAGGAGTCCTGACGTCGCTGAACAAACACGTGTCTGGAAGGGCCCTACCCGACGTAACTCGAGAATATACCTCAGGTTCCGGCCGCAACTCGAGAAAAACCGTAAGACTTCCCCCTCGCCAGGAGATGAGTCCCGATTCCGCTACACTGCATGCAGAGCAATTCCGTATCCCAGATCAAACGTGAAAAGAGCCTTGATTTCCTTGATGGCACTCCAGAGAAAACCCAAGATCACAGACTCAAGTCTAGCGGGATCCTGAGGTCACTGTAGCAACACGAAAGGGCTCTGCAGACCCAAATCAACTCGAGATGTGAGGTTAGTCCCTGGCTTCGACTCAAGAGGAATACCAATTTTCCACAAGCACCTCAGGGGAGGCTTCTCTCAGCTACAGGTATGTGAGAGGGACCCTGATATTGTGGCCTCAAGTGGAATGAACACCGAGATGCTCTGACTCAAAGTAAGGACGGATATCCCTGCAGTGAATTGAATGCAGGCTCGTCTTGCATCTCCAAGACGAAGGGATGTCTGCATCCCCTGTGGAGACCAGAGAGAAAGACCTAGTTCTCCGCCTCATCGCTGACGGAGGCCTCACATCCTTTGAAAACTCGAGAGGTCCGCGGAGATCAATGCTTCCAAAGGAGACGATGCCTGACTCCTCTTGAAAATGGATAGGAGTCCCAGGATCCATGTGGCACGTGGAAAGGGACCCTGGGTCTCCCGCCTCACGTGGAGACGCGTCCCAATTGCCATGCCAAGACTCGAGGAGAATACCGAGGTGTCCCTCGCACCTAGGCAGGAGTCCTGACGTCGCTGAACAAACACGTGTCTGGAAGGGCCCTCCCCGTCGTAACTCGAGAATATACCGCAGGTTCCGGCCGCAACTCGAGAAAAACCATGCGACTTCCCCCTCGCCGCGAGATGAGGCCCGATTTCCCTGCGCTGCATGCAGAGCATTTCCGTGTTCCACATCAAACGTGAAAGGAGCCTTGATTTCCTTGATGGCACTCCAGAGAAAACCCAAGATCACTGTCTCGAGTCTAGAGGGATCCTGAGGTCACTGGAGCAACACGAAAGGGCTCCGTGGACCCCAAATCAACTCGAGATGAGAGCTTAGTCCCTGGCTTCGACTCAAGAGGAATACCAACTCTCCAAAAGCACCTCAAGAGGAGGCTTCTCTCAGCTACAGGTATGTGAGAGGCACCCTGAGCTTGTGGCTGCAAGTGAAATGGACACCGAGATGCTCTGACTCGAAGTAAGGCCGGATATCCCTGCAGTGAATTGAATGCATGCTCGTCTTGCATCTCCCAAGACGAAGGGATGTCTGAATCCCCTGTGGAGACCACAGAGAAAGACCTAGTCCTCCGCCTCATCGCGACCGGAGGCCTCACATCCTTTGAAAACTCGAGAGGTCCGCGGAGATCAATGCTTCCAAAGGAGACGATGCTTGACTCCTCTTGAAAATGGATAGGAGTCCCAGGATCCCTGTGGCACGTTATAAGGGACACTGGGTCTCCCGCCTCACGTGGAGACGCGGAACAATTGCCATGTCAAGACTCGAGGAGAATCCCGAGGTGTCCCTCGCACCTAGGCAGGAGTCCTGACGTCGCTGAACAAACACGTGTCTGGAAGGGCCCTCCCCGTTGTAACTCGAGAATATACCCCAGATTCCGGCCGCAACTCGAGAAAAACCAGAGACTTCCCCCTCGCCCCGAGATGAGGCCCGATTCACCTGCACTGCATGCAGAGCAATTCCGTGTTCCACATCAAACGTGAAAGGAGCCTTGATTTCCTTGATGGCACTCCAGAGTAAACCCAAAATCACTGTCTCAAGTCTAGAGGGATCCTGAGGTCACTGGAGCAACAGGAAAGGTCTCCGTGGACCCCAAATCAACTCAAGATGAGAGCTTAGTCCCTGGCTTCGATTCAAGAGGAATACCAACTTTCCACAAGCACCTCAAGAGGAGGCTTCTGTCAGCTACAGGTATGTGAGAGGGACCCTGAGTTTGTGGCCTCAAGTGGAATGGACACCGAGATGCTGTGACTCGAAGGAAGGCCAGATATCCTTGCCGTGAATTGAATGCAGGCTCGTCTTGCATCTCCCAAAACAAGGGATGTCTGAATGCCCTGTGGAGACCACAGAGAAAGACCTAATTTTCCGCCTCATTGCGACCGGAGGCCTCACATCCTTTGAAAACTCGAGAGGATCGCGGAGATCAGTGCTTCCAAAGGAGTCGATGCCTGACTCCTCTTGAAAATGGATAGGAATCCCAGGATCCCTGTGGCACGTGGAAAGGGACACTGGGTCTCCAGCCTCACGTGGAGACGCGTCCCAATTGCCATGCCAAGACTCGAGGAGAATCCCGAGGTGTCCCTCGCACCTAGGCAGGAATCCTGACGTTGCTGAACAAATAAATATCTGGAATTGCCCTCCCCGTCGTAACTCGAGAATATACCCCAGGTTCCGGCCGCAACTCGAGAAAAACCATGAGACTTCCCCCTCGCCACGAGATGAGGCCCGATTCCCCTGCACTGTGTGCAGAGCAATTCCGTGTTCCCCATCAAACGTGAAAGGAGCCTTGATTTCCTTGATGGCACTCCAGAGAAAACTGATCACTGTCTCAAGTCTAGAGGGATCCTGAGGTCACTGTAGCAACAAGAAAGGGCTCCGTGGACGCCAAATCAACTCGAGATGAGAGCTTAGTCCCTGGCTTCGACTCAAGAGGAATACCAACTTTCCACAAGCACCTCAAGAGGAGGCTTCTCTCAGCTACAGGTATGTCAGAGGGCCCCTGAGTTTGTGGCCTCAAGTGGAATGGACACCGAGATGCTCTGACTCGAAGTAAGGTCGGATATCCCTGCAGTGAATTGAATGCAGGCTCGTCCCCCATCTCCCAAGACGAAGGGTTGTAGGAATCCCCTGTGGAGACCACAGAGAAAGACCTAGTCCTCCGCCTCCTCGCGACCGGAGGCCTCATATCCTTTGAAAACTCGAGAGGTCCGTTGAGATCAATACTTCCGAAGGAGACGATGCCTGACTCCTCTTGAAAATGGATAGGAGTCCCAGGATATCTGTGCCACGTGGAAAGGGACCCTGGGTCTCCCGCCTCACGTGGAGACGCGTCCCAATTGCAATCCAAGACTCGAGGAGAATCCCGAGTTGTCCCTCGCACCTAGGCAGGAGTCCTGACGTCGCTGAACAAACACGTGTCTGGAAGGGTCCTCCCCGTCCTAACTCGAGAATATACCCCAGGTTCCGGCCGCAACTCGAGAAAAACCATGAGACTTCCCCCTCGCCGCGAGATGAGGCCCTATTCCACTGCACTGCGTGCAGAGCAATACCGTGTTCCACATCAACCGTGAAAGGAGCCTTGATTTCCTTGATGGCACTCCAGAGAAAACCCAAGATCACTGTCTCAAGTCTAGAGGGATCCTGAGGTCACTGGAGCAACACGAAAGGGCTCCGTGGACCCCAAATCAACTCGAGATGAGAACTTAGTCCCTGGCTTCGACTCAAGAGGAATACCAACTTTTCACAAGCACCTCAAGAGGAGGCTTCTCTCAGCTACAGGTAAGTGAGAGGGACCCTGAGTTTGTATCCTCAAGTGGAATGGACACTGAGATGCTCTAACTCGAAGTAAGGCCAGATATCCCTGCAGTGAATTGAATGCATCCTCGTCTTGCATCTCCCAAGACGAAGGGATGTCTGAATCCGCTGTGGAGACCACAGAATAAGACCTAGTCCTCCGCCTCATCGCGACCGGAGGCCTCACATCCTTTGAAAACTCGAGAGGTCCGCGGAGATCAATGCTTCCAAAGGAGACGATGCCTGACTCTTCTTGAAAATGGATTGGAGTCCCAGGATCCCTGTGGCACGTGGAAAGGGACCCTGGGTCTCCCGCCTCACGTGGAGACGCATCCCAATTGCCATGCCAAGACTCGAGGAGAATCCCGAGGTGTCCCTCGCACCTAGGCAGGAGTCCTGACGTCGCTGAGCAAACACGTGTCTGGAAGGGCCCTCCCCATCGTAACTCGAGAATATACCCCAAGTTCCGGCCGCAACTCGAGAAAAACCATGAGACTTCCCCCTCGCCGCGAGATGAGGCCCGATTACCCTGCACTGTGTGCAGAGCAATTCCGTGTTCCACATCAAACGTGAAAGGAGCCTTGATTTCCTTGATGGCACTCCAGAGAAAACCCAAGATCACTGTCTCAAGTCTAGAGGGATCCTGAGGTCACTGGAGCAACACGAAAGGGCTCCGTGGACCCCAAATCAACTCGAGATGAGAGCTTAGTCCCTGGCTTCGACTCAAGAGGAATACCAACTTTCCACAAGCACCTCAAGAGGAGGCTTCTCTCAGCTACAGGTATGTGAGAGGGACCCTGAATTTGTGGCCTCAAGTGGAATGGACACCGAGATGCTCTGACTCGAAGTAAGGCCGGATATCCCTGCAGTGAATTGAATGCAGGCTCGCCTTGCATCTCCCAAGACGAAGGGTTGTCTGAATCCCCTGTGGAGACCACAGAGAAAGACCTAGTTCTCCGCCTCATCGCGACCGGAGGCCTCACATCCTTTGAAAACTCGAGAGGTCCGCGGAGATCAATGCTTCCAAAGGAGACGATGCCTGACTCCTCTTAAAAATGGATAGGAGTCCCAGGATCCCTGCGGCACCTGGAAAGGGACACTGGGTCTCCCGCCTCACGTGGAGACGCGTTCCAATTGCCATGCCAAGACTCGAGGAGAATCCCGAGTTGTCCCTCGCACCTAGGCAGGAGTGCTGACGTCGCTGAACAAACACGTGTCTGGAAAGGCCCGCCCCGTCGTAACTCGAGAATATACCCCAGGTTCTGGCCGCAAAACGAGAAAAACCATGAGACTTCCCCCTCGCCGTGATATGAGGCCCGATTCCCCTGCACTGCGTGCAGAGCAATTCCGTGTTCCACATCAAACGTGAAAGGAAACTTGATTTCCTTGATGGCACTCCAGAGAAACCCCAAGATCACTGTCTCAAGTCTAGAGGGATCCTGAGGTCACTGTAGCAACATGAAAGGGCTCTGCAGACCAAATCAACTCGAGATGAGAGGTTAGTCCCTGGCTTCGACTCAAGAGGAATACCAACTTTCCACAAGAACCTCAGGGGAGGCTTCTCTCAGCTACAGGTATGTGAGAGGGACCCTGAGTTTGTGGCCTCAAGTGGAATGAACACCGAGATGCTCTGACTCAAAGTAAGGACGGATATCCCTGCAGTGAATTGAATGCAGGCTCGTCTTGCATCTCCAAGACGAAGGGATGTCTGCATCCCCTGTGGAGACCAGAGAGAAAGACCTAGTTCTCCGCCTCATCGCTGACGGAGGCCTCACATCCTTTGAAAACTCGAGAGGTCCGCGGAGATCAATGCTTCCAAAGGAGAAGATGCCTGACTCCTCTTGCAAATGGATAGGAGTCCCAGGATCCCTGTGGCACGTGGAAAGGGACCCTGGGTTTCCCGCCTCACGTGGAGACGCGTCCCAATTGCCATGAAAAGACTCGAGGAGAATCCCGAGGTGTCCCTCGCACCTAGGAAGGAGTCCTGACGTCGCTGAACAAACACGTGTCTGGAAGGGCCCTCCCCGTCGTAACTCGAGAATATACCCCAGGTTCCGGCGGCAACTCGAGAAAAACCATGCGACTTCCCCCTCGCCGCCAGATGAGGCCCGATTTCCCTGCGCTGCATGCAGAGCAATTCCGTGTTCCACATCAAACGTGAAAGGAGCCTTGATTTCCTTGATGGCACTCCAGAGAAAACCCAAGATCACTGTCTCAAGTCTAGAGGGATCCTGAGGTCACTGTAGCAAGACGATAGGGCTCCGTGGACCCCAAATCAACTCGAGATGAGAGCTTAGTCCCTGGCTGCGACTCAAGAGGAATACCAACTTTCCACAAGCACCTCAAGACGAGGCTTGACTCAGCTACAGGAATGTGAGAGTGACCCTGAGTTTTTGGCCTCAAGTGGAATGGACATCGAGAAGCTCTGACTCGAAGTAAGGCCGGATATCCCTGCAGTGAATTGAATGCAGGCTCCTCTTGCATCTGCAAAGACGAAGGGATGTCTGAATCCCCAGTGGAGACCCCAGAGAAAGACCTAGATCTCTGCCTCATCGCGACCGGAGGCCTCACATCCTTTCAAAACTCGAGAGGTCCTTGGAGATCAATGCTTCCAAAGGAGACGATTCTTGAGCCCTTTGGAAATGGATAGGATTCCCCGGATCCCTGTGGCAAGTGCAAAGGGACCCTGGGTCTCCCGCCTCATGTGGAGACGCGACCCAAATGCCATTCCAAGACTCGAGGAGAATCCCGAGTTGTCCCTCGCACAAAGGCAGGAGTCCTGACGTCGCTGAACAAACACGTGTCTGGAAGGGCCCTCCCCGTCGTAACTCGCGAATATACCCCAGGTTCCGGCCGCAACTCGAGAAAAACCATGAGACTTCCCCCTCGCCACGAGATGAGGCCCGATTCCCCTGAACTGCATGCAGAGCAATTCCGTGTTCCACATCAAACGAGAAAGGAGCCTTGATTTCCTTGATGCCACTCCAGAGAAAACCCAAGATCACTGTCTCAAGTCTAGAGGGATCCTGAGGTCACTGGAGCAACAAAGAAGGGCTCCGTGGACCCCAAATCAACTCGAGATGAGAGCTTAGTCCCTGGCTTCGACTCAAGAGGAATACCAACTTTCCACAAGCACCTCAAGAGGAGGCTTCTCTCAGCTACAGGTATGTGAGAGGGACCCTGAGTAAGTGGCCTCAAGTGGAATGGACACCGAGATGTTCTGACTCGACATAAGGCCAGATATCCCTGCAGTGAATTGAATACCGGCTCGTCTTGCATCTCCCAAGACGAAGGGATGTCTAAATCCCCTGTGGAGACCACAGAGAAAGACCTAGTTCTCCGACTCATCGCGACCGGAGGCCTCACATCCTTTGAAAACTCGAGAGGTCCGCGGAGATCAATGCTTCCAAAGGAGACATTGCCTGACTCCTCTTGAAAATGGATAGGAGTCCCAGGATCCCTGTGGCACGTGGAAAGGGAACATGGGTCTCCCGCCTCACGTGGAGACGCGTCCCAATTGCCATGCCAAGACTCGAGGAGAATCCCGAGGTGTCCCTCGCACCTAGGCAGGAGTCCTGACTTCGCTGAACGAACACGTGTCTGGAAGGGCCCTCCCCGTCGTAACTCGAGAATATACCCCAGGTTCCGGCCGCAACTCGAGAAAAACCATGAGACTGCCCCCTCGCCGCGAGATGAGGCCCTATTTTCCTGCACTGCGTGCAGAGCAACTCCGTGTTCCACATCAAACGTGAAAGGAGCCTTGATTTCCTTGATGGCACTCTAGAGAAAACCCAAGATCACTGTCTCAAGTCTAGAGGGATCATGAGGTCACTGTAGCAATACGAAAGGGCTCCGTGGACCCCAAATCAACTCGAGATGAGAACTTAGTCCCTGGCTTCGACTCAAGAGGAAGACCAACTTTCCACAAGCACCTCAAGAGAAGGCTTCTCTCAGCTACAGGTATGTGAGAGGGACCCTGAGTTTGTGGCCTCAAGTGGAATGGACACCGAGATGCTCTGACTCGAAGTAAGCCCGGATATCCCTGCAGTGAATTGAATGCAGGCTCGTCTTGCATCTCCCAAGACGAAGGGATGTCTGAATCCCCTGTGGAGACCACAGAGAAAGACCTAGTCCTCCGCCTCATCGAGACCGGAGGCCTCACATCCTTTGAAAACTCGAGAGCTCTGTGGAGATCAATGCTTTCAAAGGAGACGATGCCTGACTCCTCTTGAAAATGGATAGGAGTCCCAGGAACCCTGTGGCACGTGGAAAGGGACCCTGGGTCTCCCGACTCACGTGGAGACGCGTCCCAATTGCCATGCCAAGACTCGAGGAGAATCCCAAGGTGTCCCTCGCACCTAGGCAGGAGTCCTGACGTCGCTGAACAAACACGTGTCTGGAAGGGCCCTACCCGACGTAACTCGAGAATATACCTCAGGTTCCGGCCGCAACTCGAGAAAAACCGTGAGATTTCCCCCTCGCCAGGAGATGAGTCCCGATTCCGCTACACTGCATGCAGAGCAATTCCGTATCCCAGATCAAACGTGAAAAGAGCCTTGATTTCCTTGATGGCATTCTAGAGAAAACCCAAGATCACAGACTCAAGTCTAGAGGGATCCTGAGGTCACTGTAGCAACACGAAAGTGCTCTGCAGACCCATATCAACTCGAGATGTGAGGTTAGTCCCTGGCTTCGACTCAAGAGGAACACCAACTTTCCACAAGCACCTCAGGGGAGGCTTCTCTCAGCTACAGGTATGTGAGAGGGACCCTGAGATTGTGGCCTCAAGTGGAATGAACACCGAGATGCTCTGACTCAAAGTAAGGACGGATATCCCTGCAGTGAATTGAATGCAGGCTCGTCTTGCATCTCCAAGACGAAGGGATGTCTGCATCCACTGTGGAGACCACAGAGAAAGACCTAGTTCTCCGCCTCATCGCGACCGGAGGCCTCACATCCTTTGAAAACTCGAGAGGTCCGCGGAGATCAATGCTTCCAAAGGAGACGATGCCTGACTCCTCTTGAAAATGGATAGGAGTCCCAGGATCCCTGTGGCACGTGGAAAGGGACACTGGGTCTCCCGCCTCACGTGGAGACGCGTCCCAATTGCCATGCCAAGACTCGAGGAGAATCCCGAGGTGTCCCTCGCATCTAGACAGGAGTCCTGACGTCGCTGAACAAACACGTGTCTGGAAGGGCCCTCCCCGTCGTAACTCGAGAATATACCCCAGGTTCCGGCCGCAACTCGAGAAAAAACAGGAGACTTCCCCCTTGCCGCGAGATGAAGCCCGATTCCCCTGCACTGCGTGCAGAGCAATTCCGTGTTCCACATCAAACGTGAAAGGAGCCTTGATTTCCTTGATGGCACTCCAGAGAAAACCCAAGATCACTGTCTCAAGTCTAGAGGGATCCTGAGGTCACTGGAGCAACACGAAAGGGCTCCGTGGACCCCAAATCAACTCGAGATGAGAACTTAGTCCCTGGCTTCGACTCAAGAGGAATACCAACTCTCCAAAAGCACCTCAAGAGGAGGCTTCTCTCAGCTGCAGGTATGTGAGAGGCACCCTGAGCTTGTGGCTGCAACTGAAATGGACACCGAGATGCTCTGACTCGAAGTAAGGCCGGATATCCCTGCAGTGAATTGAATGCAGGCTCGTCTTGCATCTCCCAAGACGAAGGGATGTCTGAATCCCCTGTCGAGACCACAGAGAAAGACCTAGTCCTCCGGCTCATCGCGACCGGAGGCCTCACATCCTTTGAAAACTCGAGAGGTCAGCGGAGATCAATGCTTCCAAAGGAGACGATGCCTGACTCCTCTTGAAAATGGATAGGAGTCCCAGGATCCCTGTGACACTTTATAAGGGACCCTGGGTCTCCCGCCTCACGTGGAGACGCGGCCCAATTGCCATGTCAAGACTCGAGGAGAATCCCGAGGTGTCCCTCGCACCTAGGCAGGAGTCCTGACGTCGCTGAACAAACACGTCTCTGGAATGGCCCTCCCCGTCGTAACTCGAGAATATACCACAGGTTCCGGCCGCAACTCGAGAAAAACCATTAGACTTCCCACTCGCCGCGAGATGAGGCCCGATTCCCCTGCACTGCGTGCAGAGCAATTCCGTGTTCCACATCAAACGAGAAAAAAGCCTTGATTTCCTTGATGGCACTCCAGAGAAAACCCAAGATCACTGTCTCAAGTCTAGAGGGATCCTGAAGTCACTGTAGCAACACGAAAGGGCTCTGTGTACCCCAAATCAACTCCAGATGAGAGCTTAGTCGCTGGCTTCGACTCAAGAGGAATACCAACTTTCCACAAGCACCTCAAGAGGAGGCTTCTCTCAGCTACAGGTATGTGAGAGGGACCTTGAGTTTGTGGCCTCAAGTGGAATGGACACCGAGAAGCTCTGACTCGAAGTTAGGCCGGATATCCCTGCAGTGAATTGAATGCAGGCTCGTCTTGCATCTCCCAAGATGAAGGGATGTCTGAATCCCATGTGGAGACCACAGAGAAAGACCTAGTTCTCCGCCTCATCGCGACCGGAAGTCTCACATCCTTTGAAAACTCGAGAGGTCCGGGGAGATCAATGCTTCCAAAGGAGACGATGCCTGACTCCTCTTGAAAATGGATAGAAGTCCCAGGATCCGTGTGGGACGTGGAAAGGGACCCTGGGTCTCCCGCCTCACGTGGAGACGCGTCCCAATTGCCATGCCAAGACTCGAGGAGAATCCCGAGGTGTCCCTCGCACCTAGGCAGGAGTCCTGACATCGCTGAAGAAACACGTGTTTGGAAGGGACCTCCCCATCGTAACTCGAGAATATACCCCAGGTTCCGGTCGCAACTCGAGAAAAACCATGAGACTTCCCCCTCGCCGCGAGATGAGGCCCGATTCCCCTGCACTGCGTGCAGAGCAATTCCATGTTCCACATCAAACGTGAAAGGAGCCTTGATTTCCTTGATGGCACTCCAGAGAAAACCCAAGATCACTGTCTCAAGTCTAGAGGGATCGTGAGGTCACTGTAGCAAAACAAAAGGGCTCCGTGGACCCCAATTCAACTCGAGATGAGAGCTTAGTCCCTGGCTTCGACTCAAGAGGAATACCAACTTTCCACAAGCAACTCAAGAGGAGGCTTCTCTCAGCTACAGGTATGTGAGAGAGACACTGAGTTTGTGGCCTCAAGTGGAATGGACACCGAGATGCTCTGACTCGAAGTAAGGCAGGATATCCCTGCAGTGAATTGAATGCCGGCTCGTCTTGCATCTCCCAAGTCGAAGGGATGTCTGCATCCCCTGTGGAGACCACAGAGAAAGACCTAGTTCTCCGCCTCATCGCTGACGGAGGCCTCACATCCTTTGAAAACTCGAGAGGTCCCTGGAGATCAATGCTTACAAAGGAGACGATGCCTCACTCCTCTTGAAAATGGATAGGAGTCCCAGGATCCCTGTGGCACGTGGAAAGGGACCCTGGGTCTCCCGCCTCACGTGGAGACGCGTCCCAATTGCCATGCCAAGACTCGAGGAGAATCCCGAGGTGTCCCTCGCACCTAGGCAGGAGTCCTGACTCTGCTGAGCAAACACGTGTCTGGAAGGGGCCTCCCCGTCGTAACTTGAGAATATACCCCAGGTTCCGGCCGCAACTTGAGAAAAACCATGAGACATCCCTCTTGCCACGAGATCAAGGCCGATTCCCCTGCACTGCGTGCAGAGCAATTCCGTGTTCCAAATCAAACGAGAAAAAAGCCTTGATTTCCTTGATGGCACTCCAGAGAAATCCCAAGATCACTGTCTCAAGTCTAGAGGGATCCTGAGGTCACTGTAGCAACACGAAAGGGCTCCGTGGACCCCAAATCAACTCGAGATGAGAGCTTAGTCCCTGGCTTCGACTCAAGAGGAATACCAACTTTCCACAAGCACCTCAAGAGGAGGCTTCTCTCAGCTACAGTTATGTGAGAGGGACCCTGATTTTGTGGCCTCAAGTGGAATGGACACCGAGATGCTCTGACTCGTGGTAAGGCCGAATATCCCTGCAGTGAATTGAATGCAGGCTCGTCTTGCATCTCCCAAGACGAAGGGATGTCTGAATCCCCTGTGGAGACCACAGAGAAAGACCTAGTTTTCCACCTCATCGCGACCGGAGGCCTCAAATCCTTTGAAAACTCGAGAGGTCCGCGGAGATCAATGCTTCCAAAGGAGAAGATGCCTGACTCCTCTTGAAAATGGATAGGAGTCCCAGGATCCGTGTGGCACGTGGAAAGGGACCCTGGGTCTCCCGCCTCACGTGGAGACGCGTCCCAATGTCAATGCCAAGATTCGAGGAGAATCCCGAGGTGTCCCTGGCACCTAGGCAGGCGTCCTGACGTCGCTGAACAAACACGTGTCTGGAAGGGCCCTCCCCGTAGTAACTTGAGAATGTACCCCAGGTTCCGGCCGCAACTCGAGAAAAATCATGAGACTTCCCCCTCGCCGCGAGATGAGGCCCGATTCCCCTGCACTGCGTGCAGAGCAATTCCGTGTTCCACATCAAACGTGAAAGGAGCCTTGATTTCCTTGATGGCACTCCAGAGAAAACCCAAGATCACTGTCTCAAGTCTAGAGAGATCCTGAGGTCACTGGAGCAACAGGAAAGGGCTCCATGGACCCTAAATCAACTAGAGATGAGAGCTTAGTCCCTGGCTTCGACTCAAGGGGAATACCAACTTTCCACAAGCACCTCAAGAGGAGGCTTGTCTCAGCTACAGGTATGTGAGAGGGACCCTGAGTTTGTGGCCTCAAGTGGAATGGACACCGAAATGCTCTGACTCGAAGTAAGGCCGGATATCCCTGCAGTGAATTGAATGCAGGCTCGTCTTGCATCTCCCAAGACGAAGGGGTGTCTGAATCCCTTGTGGAGACCACAGAGAAAGACCTAGTTCTCCGCCTCATCGCGACCGGAGGCCTCACATCCTTTGAAAACTCGAGAGGTCCGGGGAGATCAATGCTTCAAAAGGAGACGATGCCTGACTCTTCTTGAAAATGGATAGGAGTCTCAGGATCCCTTTGGCTCGTGGAAAGAGACACTGGGTCTCCCGCCTCACGTGGAGACCCGTCCCAATTGCCATGCCAAGACTCGACGAGTATCCCGAGGTGTCCCTCGCACCTAGGCAGGAGTCCTGACTTCGCTGAACAAACACGTGTCTGGAAGGGCCCTCCCCGTAGTAACTTTAGAATGTACACCAGGTTCCGGCCGCAACTCGAGAAAAACCATGAGACATCCCCCTCGCCGCGAGATGTGGTCCGGTTCCCCTGCACAGCGTGCAGAGCAATTCCGTGTTCCACATCAAACGTGAAAGGAGCCTTGATTTCCTTGATGGCACTCCAGAGAAAACCCAAGATCACTGTCTCAAGTCTAGAGGGATCCTGAGGTCACTGGAGCAACACGAAAGGGCTCCGTGGACCCTAAATCAACTCGAGATGAGAGCTTAGTCCCTGGCTTCAACTCAAGGGTCATACCAACTTTCCACAAGCACCTCAAGAGGAGGCTTCTCTCAGCTACAAGTATGTGAGAGGGACCCTGAGTTTGTGGCCTCAAGTGGAATTGACACGGAGATGCTCTGACTCGAAGTAAGGCCAGATATCCCTGCAGTGAATTGAATGCCGGCTCGTCTTGCATCTCCCAAGACGAAGGGATGTCTGAATCCCCTGTGGAGACAACAGAGAAGGAACTAGTTCTCTGCCTCATCGCGACCGGAGGCCTCACATCCTTTGAAAACTCGAGAGGTCCGCGGAGATCAATACTTCCAAAGGAGACGATGCCTGACTCCTCTTGAAAATGAATAGGAATCCCAGGATCCTGTGGCACGTGGAAAGAGACACTGGGTCTACCGCCTCATGTGGAGACGCGTCCCAATTGCCATGCCAAGCCTCGGGGAGAATACCGAGTTGTCCATCGAACCTAGGCCTGGGTTTTGACGTCGATGAGAAAAGGCGTGTCTGGAAGGGCACCCCAGTCGTAACTCGAGCATATACCCCAGATTCCGGCCGCAACTCGAGAAAAACCATGAGACTTCCCCCTCGCCCCGAGATGAGGCCCGATTCCGTGCACTGCGTGCAGAGCAATTCCGTGTCCACATCAAATGTGAACGGAGCCTTGATTTCCTTGATGGCACTCCAGAGAAAACAAAAGATCACTGTCTCAAGTCTAGAGGGATCCTGAGGTCACTGGAGCAACACGACAGGGCTCCGTGGACCCCAAATCTACTCGAGATGAGAGCTTAGTCCCTGGCTTCGACTCAAGAGGAATACCAACTCTCCAAAAGCACCTCAAGAGGAGTCTTCTCTCAGCCACAGGTATGTGACAGGGACCCTGAGTTTGTGCCCTCATGTGGAATGGACAACGAGATGCACTGATTCGAAGTAAGGCCGGAGATCCCAGCAGTGAATTGAATGCAGGCTCGTCTTGCATCTCCCAAGACGAAGGGATGTCTGAATCCCCTGTGGAGACCACAGAGAAAGACCTAGTTCTCCGCCTCATCGGGACCGGAGGCCTCACATCCTTTGAAAACTCGAGAGGTCCGCAGAGATCAATGCTTCCAAAGGAGACGATGCCTGACTCCTCTTGAAAATGGATAGGAGTCCCAGGATCCCTGTGGCACGTGGAAAGGGACCCTGGGTCTCCCGCCTCACGTGGAGACGCGTCCCAATTGCCATGCCAAGACTCGAGGAGGATACCGAGGTGTCCCTCGCACCTAGGCAGGAGTCCTGACGTCGCTGAACAAACACGTGTCTGGAAGGGCCCTCCCCGTCGTAACTCGAGAATATACCGCAGGTTCCGGCCGCAACTCGAGAAAAACCATGAGACGTCCCCCTCGGCGCGAAATGAGGCCCGATTCCCCTGCACTGCATGCAGAGCAATTCCGTGTTCCACATCAAACGTGAAAGGAGCCTTGATTTCCTTGATGGCACTCCAGAGAAAACCCAAGATCCCTGTCTCAAATCTAGAGGGATCCTGAGGTCACTGGAGCAACAGGAAAGGGCTCCGTGGACCCCAAATCAACTCGAGATAAGAGCTTAGTCCCTGGCTTCGACTCAAGTGGAATACCAACTTTCCACAAGCACCTCAAGAGGAGGCTTCTCTCAGCTACAGGTATGTGAGAGGGACCCTGAGTTTGTGGCCTCAAGTCGAATGGACACCGAGATGCTCTGACTCGAAGTAAGGCCAGATATCCCTGCAGTGAATTAAATGCAGGCTCGTCTTCCATCTCCCAAGACGAAGGGATGTCTGAATCACTTGTGGAGACCACAGAGAAAGACCTAGTTCTCCGCCTCATCGAGACCGGAGGCCTCACATACTTTGAAAACTCGAGAGGTCCGTGGAGATCAATGCTTCCAAAGAGACGATGCCTGACTCCCCTCGAAAATGGATAGGAGTCCCAGGATCACTGTGGCACGTGAAAAGGGAACCTGGGTCTCCCGCCTCATGAAAGACGCATCCCAAATGCCATGCAAAGACTTTATTTTAATCCGAAGGTGTCCCTCGCACCTATCACGTGTCTGGAAGGGTCCTCCATGTCGTAACTCGAGAATATACTCCAGGTTTCCGCCGCAACTCGAGAAAAACCATGAGACTTCCCCCTCTTCGCGAGATGAGACCCGATTCCCCTGCACTGCGTGCAGAGCAATTCCGTGTTCCACATCAAACGTGAAAGGAGCCTTAATTTCCTTGATGGCACTCCAGAGAAAACCCAAGATCACTGTCTCAAGTCTAGAGGGATCCTGAGGTCATTGGAGCAACACGAAAGGGCTCCGTGGACCCCAAATCAACCCGAGATGAGAGCTTAGTCCCTGGCTTCGACTCAAGAGGAATACCAACTTTCCACAAGCACCTTAAGAGGAGGCTTCTCTCAGCTACAGGTATGTGAGAGGGACCATGGGTTTGTGGCCTCAAGTGGAATGGACACCGAGATGCTCTGACTTGAAGTAAGGGCAGATATCCCTACAGTGAATTGAATGCAGGCTCGTCTTGCATCTCCCAAGATGAAGGGATGTCTGAATCCCCTGTGGAGACAAAAGAGGAAGACCTAGTCCTCCGCCTCATCGCGACAAGAGGCCTCACATCCTTTGAAAATTCGAGAGGTCTGCGGAGATCAATGCTTCCAAAGGAGACGATGCCTGACTCCTCTTGAAAATGGATAGGAGTCCAAGGATCCCTGTCGCACGTGGAAAGGGACCCTGGGTCCCCGCCTCACATGGAGACGGGTCCCATTTGCCATGCCAAGACTCGAGGAGAATCCAGAGGTTCCCTCGCACCTAGACACGAGTCCTGACGTCGCTGAATAAACACGTGTATGGAAGGGCCCTCCCCGTCGTAACTCGAGAATATACCCCAGGTTCCGGCCGCAACTCGAGAAAAACCATGAGACTTCCCCCTCGCCGCGAGATGAGGCCCTTTTTCACTGCACTGTGTGCAGAGCAATTCCGTATCCCATATCAAACTTGAAATGAGGCTTGATTTCCTTGATGGCACTCCAGAGAAAAAGCAAGATCACTGTCTCAAGTCTAGAGGGATCCTGAGGTCACTGTAGCAAGACGAAAGGGCTCCGTGGACCCCAAATCAACTCGAGATGAGAGCTTAGTCCCTGGCTTCGACTCAAGAGGAACACCAACTTTCCACAAGCACCTCAAGAGGAGGCTTCTCTCAGCTACAGGTATGTGAGTGGGACCCTGAGTTTGTGGCCTCAAGTGGAATGAACACCGAGATGCTCAGACTCGAAGTAAGGCCGGATATCCCTGCAGTGAATTGAATGCAGGCTCGTCATGCATCTCCAAGAAGAAGGGATGTCTGCATCCCCTGTGGAGACCAGAGAGAAAGACCTAGTTCTCCGCCTCATCGCGACTGGAGGCCTCACATCCTTTGAAAACTCGAGAGGTCCGCGGAGATCAATGCTTCCAAAGGAGACGATGCCTGACTCCTCTTGAAAATGGATAGGAGTCCCAGGATCCCTGTGGCACGTGGAAAGGGACACTGGGTCTCCCGCCTCACGTGGAGACGCGTCCCAATTGCCATGCCAAGACTCGAGGAGAATCCCGAGGTGTCCCTCGCACCTAGACAGGAGTCCTGACGTCGCTGAACAAACACGTGTCTGGAAGTGCCCTCCCCGTCGTAACTCGAGAATATACCCCAGGTTCCGGCCGCAACTCGAGAAAAAACAGGAGACTTCCCCCTTGCCGCGAGATGAAGCCCGATTCCCCTGCACTGCGTGCAGAGCAATTCCGTGTTCCACATCAAACGTGAAAGGAGCCTTGATTTCCTTGATGGCACTCCAGAGAAAACCCAAGATCACTGTCTCAAGTCTAGAGGGATCCTGAGGTCACTGGAGCAACACGAAAGGGCTCCTAGGACCCCAAATCAACTCGAGATGAGAGCTTAGTCCCTGGCTTCGACTCAAGAGGAATACCAACTCTCCAAAAGCACCTCAAGAGGAGGCTTCTCTCAGCTACAGGTATGTGAGAGGCACCCTGAGCTTGTGGCTGCAAGTGAAATGGACACCGAGATGCTCTGACTCGAAGTAAGGCCGGATATCCCTGCAGTTAATTGAGTGCAGGCTCGTCTTGCATCTCCCAAGACGAAGGTATGTCTGAATCCCCTGGGGAGACCACAGAGATGGACCTAGTTCTCCGCCTCATCGCGACCGGAGGCCTCACATCGTTTGAAAACTCGAGAGGTCCGCGGAGATCAATGTTTCCAAATTAGACGATGCCTGACTCCTCTTGAAAATGGATAGGAGTCCCAGGATGCCTGTGGCACGTGGAAAGGGACCCTGGGTCTCCCGCCTCACGTGTAGACGGGTCCCAATTGCCATGCCAAGACTCGAGGAGAACCCAGAGTTGTCCCTCGCACCTAGGCAGGAGTCCTGACGTCGCTGAACAAACACGTGTCTGGAAGGGCCATCCTCGATGTAACTCGAGAATATACCCCAGGTTCCGGCCGTAACTCGAGAAAAACCATGAGACTTCCCCCTCGCCAGGAGATGAGTCCCGATTCTGCTGCATTGCGTGCAGAGCAATTCCGTATCCCACATCAAACGTGAAAAGAGCCTTGATTTCCTTGATGGCACTCCAGAGAAAACCCAAGATCACTGTCTCAAGTCTAGAGGGATCCTGAGGTCACTGTAGCAACACGAAAGGGCTCTGTAGACACCAAATCAACTCGAGATGAGAGCTTAGTCCCTGGCTTCGACTCAAGAGGAATACCAACTTTCCACAAGCACCTCAAGAGGAGGCTTCTCTCAGCTACAGGTATGTGAGAGGGACCCTGAGTTTGTGGCCTCAAGTGGAATGGACACCGAGATGCTCTGACTCGAAGTAAGGCCGGATATCCCTGCAGTGAATTGAATGCAGGCTCATCTTGCATCTCCTAAGACGAAGGGATGTCTGAATCCCCTGTGGAGATGACAGAGATAGACCTAGTTCTCCGCCTCATCGCTACCAGAGGCCTCACATCCTTTGAAAACTCGAGAGGTCCGCGGAGATCAATGTTTCCAAATTAGACGATGCCTGACTACTCTTGAAAATGGATAGGAGTCCCAGGATCCCTGTGTCACGTGGAAAGGGACCCTGGGTCTCCCGCCTCACGTGGAGACGCGTCCCAATTGCCATGCCGAGACTCGACGAGAATCCCGAGGTGTCCCTCGCACCTAGGCAGGAGTCCTGACATCGCTGAACAAACACGTGTCTGGAATGGCCCTCCCTGTTATAACTTGAGAATATACCCCAGGTCCCGGCCGCAACTCGAGAAAAACCATGAGACTTCCCCCTTGCCGCCAGATGAAGCCCGATTCCCCTGCACTGCGTGCAGAGCAATTCCGTGTTCCACATCAAACGTGAAAGGAGCCTTGATTTCCTTGATGGCACTCCAGAGAAAACCCAAGATTACTCTCTCAAGTCTAGAGGGATCCTGAGGTCACTATAGCAACACGAAACGGCTCCTGGACCCCAAATCAACTCGAGATGAGAGCTTAATCCCTGGCTTCGACTCAAGAGGCATACCAACTTTCCACAAGCACCTCAAGAGGAGGTTTCTCTCAGCTACAGGTATGTGAGTGGGACCCTGAATTTTTGGCCTCAAGTGGAATGGACACCGAGATGCTCTGACTCGAAGTAAGGCCGAATATCTCTGCAGTGAATTGAATGCAGGCTCGTCTTCCATCTCCCAAGACGAAGGGATGTCTGAATCTCCTGTGGAGACCACTGAGAAAGACCTAGTTCTCCTCTTCATCGCGACCGGAGGCCTCACATCCTTTGAAAACTCAAGAGGTCCGCGGAGATCAATGCTTCCAAAGGAGACGATGCCTGACTCCTCTTGAAAATGGATAGGAGTCCCAGGATCCCTATGGCACGTGGAAAGGGACCCTGGGTCTCCCGCCTCACGTGGAGACACGTGCCAATTGCCATGGCAAGACTCGAGGAGAATCCAGAGGTGCCCCTCGCAGCTAGGCATTAGTCCTGACGTCGCTGAAAAACACGTGTCTGGAAGGGCCCTTTCCGTCTTAACTCGAGAATATACCCTAGGTTCTGGCCGCAACTCAAGAAAAACCATGAGACTTCCCCCTCGCCGCGAGATGAGTCCCGATTCCCCTGCACTGCGTGCAGAGCAATTCCGTATCCCACATCAAACGTGAAAGGAGCCTTGATATCTTTGATGCCCCTCCAGAGAAAACCCAAGATAACTTTCTCAAGTCTAGAGGGATCCTGAGGTCACTGTAGCAACACGAAAGGGCTCCGTGGACCCCAAACAACTCGAGATGAGAGCTTAGTCCCTGGTTTCGACTCAAGAGGAATACCAACTTTCCACAAGCACCTCAAGATGAGGCTTCTCACAGCTACAGGTATGTGAGAGGGACCCTGAGTTTTTGGCCTCAAGTGGAATGGACACCGAGATGCTCTGACTCGAAGTAAGGCCGGATATCCCTGCAGTGAATTGAATGCAGGCTCATCTTGCATCTCCCAAGACGAAGGGATGTCTGCATCCCCTGTGGAGACCACAGAGAAAGACCTAGTTCTCCGCCTCATCGCGACCGAAGGCCTCACATCCTTTGAAAACTCGAGAGGTCCGCGGAGATCAATGCTTCCAAAGGAGACGATGCCTGACTACTCTTGAAAATGGATAGGAGTCCCAGGATCCGTGTGGCACGTGGAAAGGGACCCTGGGTCTCCCGCCTGACGTGGAGACGCATCCCAATTGCCATGTCAAGACTCGAGGAAAATCCAGAGGTGTCCCTCGCACCTAGGCAGGAGTCCTGACATCGCTCAACAAACACTTGACTGGAAGGGCTCTCCCCATCGTAAGTCGAGAATATACCCCAGGTTCCGGCCGCAACTCGAGAAAAACCATGCGACTTCCCCCTCGCCGAGAGATGAGGCCTGATTCCCCTGCACTGCGTGCAGAGCAATTCCGTGTTCCACATCAAACGTGAAAGGAACCTTGATTTCCATGATGGCACTCCAGAGAAAACCCAAGATCACTGTCTCAAGTCTAGAGGGATCCTGAGGTCACTGTAGCAACACGAAAGGGCTCCGTGGACCCCAAATCAACTCGAGATGAGAGCTTAGTCCCTGTCTTCGACTCAAGAGGAATACCAAGTTTCCACAAGCACCTCAAGAAGAGGCTTCTCTCAGCTACATGGATGTGAGAGGTACCCTGATTTTGTGGCCTCAAGTGGAATGGACACCGAGATGGTCTGACTCGAAGTAAGGCCGGATATCCCTGCAGTGAATTGAATGCAGGCTCGTCTTGCATCTCCCAAGACGAAGGGATGTCTGAATGCCCTGTGGAGACCACAGAGAAAGACCTAGTCCTCCGCCTCAACGCGACCGGAGGCCTCACATCCTTTGAAAACTCGAGAGGTCCACGGAGATCAATGCTTCCAAAGGAGACGATGCCTGACTCCTCTTGAAAATGGATAGGAGTCCCAGGATCCCTGTGGCACGTGGAAAGGGACCCTGGGTCTCCCGCTTCACGTGGAGACGCGTCCCAATTGCCATGACAAGATTCGAGGAGAATCCCTAGGTGTCCCTCGCACCTAGGCAGTAGTCCTGACGTCGCTGAACAAACACGTGTCTGGAAGGGCCCTCCCCGTCGTAACTCGAGAATATACCCCAGGTTCCGGCCGCAACTTGAGGAAAACCATGAGACATCCCCCTTGCCGCGAGATGAGGCCCGATTCCCCTGCACTGCGTGCAGTACAATTCCGTGTTCCACATCAAACGTGAAAGGAGCCATGATTTCCTTGATGGCACTTCAGAGAAAACCCAAGATCACTGTCTCAAGTCTAGAGGGATCCTGAGGTCACTGGAGCAACACGAAATTTCCCCTAAGACCCCAAATCAACTCTAGATGAGAGCTTAGTCCCCGGCTTCGACTCAAGAGGAATTCCAACTTTCCACAAGCACCTCAAGAGGAGGCTTCTCTCAGCTACAGTTATGTGAGAGGGACCCTGATTTTGTGGCCTCAAGTGGAATGGACACCGAGATGCTCTGACTCGAGGTAAGGCCGAATATCCCTGCAGTGAATTGAATGCAGGCTCGGCTTGCATCTCCCAAGACGAAGGGATGTCTGAATCCCCTGTGGAG
Source organism: Dama dama (assembly GCF_033118175.1). Lineage (NCBI taxonomy): Eukaryota > Metazoa > Chordata > Mammalia > Artiodactyla > Cervidae > Dama > Dama dama. The sequence goes on along the minus strand of NC_083697.1, from coordinate 2,388,326 downwards.
ACCACAGAGAAAGACCTAGTTCTCCACCTCATCGCGACCGGAGGCCTCACATCCTTTGAAAACTCGAGAGGTCCGCGGAGATCAATGCTTCCAAAGGAGATCATGCCTGACTCCTCTTGAAAATGGATAGGAGTCCCAGGATCTGTGTGGCACGTGGAAAGGGACCCTGGGTCTCGCGCCTCACGTGGAGACGCGTCCCAATGGCAATGCCAAGACTCGAGGAGAATCCCGAGGTGTCCCTGGCACCTAGGCAGGAGTCCTGACATCGCTGAACAAACACGTGTCTGGAAGGGCCCTCCCCGTCTTAACTCGAGAATATACCCCAGGTTCCGGCCGCAACTCGAGAAAAACCATGAGACTTCACACTCGCTGTGAGGTGAGGCCCGATTCCCCTGCACTGCGTGCACAGCAATTCCGTGTTCCACATCAAACGAGAAAAAAGCCTTGATTTCCTTGATGGCACTCCAGAGAAAACCCAAGATCACTGTCTCAAGTCTAGAGGGATCCTGAAGTCACTGTAGCAACACGAAAGGGCTCTGTGTACCCCAAATGAACTCCAGATGAGAGCTTAGTCCCTGGCTTCGACTCAAGAGGAATACCAACTTTCCACAAGTACCTCAAGAGGAGGCTTCTCTCAGCTACAGGTATGTGAGAGGGACCTTGAGTTTGTGGACACAAGTGGAATGGACACCGATAAGCTCTGACTCGAAGTTAGGCCGGATATCCCTGCAGTGAATTGAATGCAGGCTCGTCTTGCATCTCCCAAGACGAAGGGATGTCTGAATGCCATGTGGAGACCACAGAGAAAGACCTAGTTCTCCGCCTCATCGCGACCGGAAGTCTCACATCCTTTGAAAACTCGAGAGGTCCGGGGAGATCAATGCTTCCAAAGGAGACGATGCCTGACTCCTCTTGAAAATGGATAGAAGTTCCAGGATCCGTGTGGGACGTGGAAAGGGACCCTGGGTCTCCCGCCTCACGTGGAGACGCGTCCAATTGCCATGCCAAGACTCGAGGAGAATCCCGAGGTTTCCCTCGCACCTAGGCAGGAGTCCTGACGTCGCTGAAGAAACACGTGTTTGGAAGGGACCTCCCCATCGTAACTCGAGAATATACCGCAGGTTCTGGTCGCAACTCGAGAAAAACCATGAGACTTCCCCCTCGCCGCGAGATGAGGCCCGATTCCCCTGCACTGCGTGCAGAGCAATTCCATGTTCCACATCAAACGTGAAAGGAGCCTTGATTTCCTTGATGGCACTCCAGAGAAAACCCAAGATCACTGTCTCAAGTCTAGAGGGATCGTGAGGTCACTGTAGCAAAACAAAAGGGCTCCGTGGACCCCAATTCAACTCGAGATGAGAGCTTAGTCCCTGGCTTCGACTCAAGAGGATTACCAACTTTCCACAAGCACCTCAAGAGGAGGCTTCTCTCAGCTACAGGTATGTGAGAGGAACCCTGAGTTTGTGGCCTAAAGTGGAATGGACACCGAGATGCTCTGACTCGAAGTAAGGGAGGATATCCCTGCAGTGAATTGAATGCCGGCTCGTCTTGCATCTCCCAAGACGAAGGGATGTCTGCATCCCCTGTGGAGACCACAGAGAAAGACCTACTTCTCCGCCTCATCTCGACCGGAGGCCTCACATCCTTTGAAAACTCGAGAGGTCCCTGGAGATCAATGCTTACAAAGGAGACGATGCCTCACTCCTCTTGAAAATGGATAGGAGTCCCAGGATCCCTGTGGCACGTGGAAAGGGACCCTGGGTCTCCCGCCTCACGTGGAGACGCGTCCCAATTGCCATGCCAAGACTCGAGGAGAATCCCGAGGTGTCCCTCGCACCTAGGCAGGAGTCCTGACTTCGCTGAGCAAACACGTGTCTGGAAGGGCCCTCCCCGTCCTAACTCGAGAATATACCCCAGGTTCCGGCCGCAACTTGAGAAAAACCATGAAACATCCCTCTTGCCGCGAGATCAAGCCCGATTCCCCTGCACTGCGTGCAGAGCAATTCCGTGTTCCAAATCAAACGAGAAAAAAGCCTTGATTTCCTTGATGGCACTCCAGAGAAATCCCAAGATCACTGTCTCAAGTCTAGAGGGATCCTGAGGTCACTGGAGCAACACGAATGGGCTCAGTGGACCCCAAATCAACTCGAGATGAGAGCTTAGTCCCTGGCTTCGACTCAAGAGGAATACCAACTTTCCACAAGCACCTCAAGACGAGGCTTCTCTCAGCTACAAGTATGGGAGAGGGACCCTTAGTTTGTGGCCTCAAGTGGAATGGACACCGAGATACTCTGACTCGAAGTAAGGGCGGATATCCCTGCAGTGAATTGAATGCAGGCTCGTCTTGCATCTCCCAAGACGAAGGGATGTCTGAATCCCCTTTTGAGACTACAGAGAAAGACCTAGTTCTCCGCCTCATCGCGGCCAGAGGCCTCACATCCTTTGAAAACTCTAGAGGTCCGCGGAGATCAATGCTTCAAAAGGAGACGATGCCTGTCTCTTCTTGAAAATGGATAGGAGTCTCAGGATCCCTTTGGCACGTGGAAAGAGACACTGGGTCTTCCGCCTCACGTGGAGACCCGTCCCAATTGCCATGCCAAGACTCGACGAGTATCCCGAGGTGTTCCTCGCACCTAGGCAGGAGTCCTGACTTCGCTGAACAAACACGTGTCTGGAAGGGCCCTCCCCGTTGTAACTCGAGATTATACCCCAGGTCCCCGCCGCAACTCGAGAAAAACCATGAGACATCCCCCTCGCCGCGAGATGTGGTCCGGTTCCCCTGCACAGCGTGCAGAGCAATTCCGTGTTCCACATCAAACGTGAAAGGAGCCTTGATTTCCTTGATGGCACTCCAGAGAAAACCCAAGATCACTGTCTCAAGTCTAGAGGGATCCTGAGGTCACTGGAGCAACAGGAAAGGGCTCCGTGGACCCTAAATCAACTCGAGATGAGAGCTTAGTCCCTGGCTTCGACTCAAGTGTCATACCAACTTCCAACAAGCACCTCAAGAGGAGTCTTCTCTCAGCTACAAGTATGTGAGAGGGACCCTGAGTTTGTGGCCTCAAGTGGAATTGACACGGAGATGCTCTGACTCGAAGTTAGGCCAGATATCCCTGCAGTGAATTGAATGCAGGCTCGCCTTGCATCTCGCAAGACGAAGGGATGTCTGAATCCCCTGTGGAGACTACAGAGAAAGACCTAGTTCTCCGCCTCATCGCGACCGGAGGCCTCACATCCTTTGAAAACCCGAGAGGTCCGCGGAGATCAATGCTTCCAAAGGAGACGATGCCTGACTCCTCTTGAAAATGGATAGGAGTCCCAGGATCCCTGTGGCACGTGGAAAGGGACCCTGAGTCTCCTGCCTCACGTGGAGACGCCTCCCAATTGCCATGCCAAGACTCGAGGAGAATCCCGAGGTGTCCATCCCACCTAGGCAGGAGTGCTGACGTCGCTGAACAAACACGTGTCTGGAAGGGCCCTCCCCGTAGTAACTCGAGAATATACCCCAGGTTCCGGCCGCAACTCGAGAAAAACCATGAGAATTCCCCCTCGCCGCGAGATGAGGCCCGATTCCCCTGCACAGCGTGCAGAGCAATTCCGTGTTCCACATCAAACGTGAAAGGAGCCTTGATTTCCTTGATGGCACTCCAGAGAAAACCCAAGATCACTGTCTCAAGTCTAGAGGGATCCTGAGGTCACTGGAGCAACACGAAAGGGCTCCGTGGACCCCAAATCAACTCGAGATTAGAGCTTAGTCCCTGGCTTTGACACAAGAGGAATACCAACTTTCCACAAGCACCTCAAGAGGAGGCTTCTCTCAGCTACAGGTATGTGAGAGGGACCCTGAGTTTGTGGCCTCAAGTGGAATGGACACCGAGATGCTCTGACTCGAAGTAAGGCCGGATATCCCTGCAGTGAATTGAATGCAGGCACGTCTTGCATCTCCCAAGACGAAGGGATGTCTGAATCCCCTGTGGAGACAACAGAGAAGGAACTAGTTCTCTGCCTCATCGCGACCGGAGGCCTCACATCCTTTGAAAACTCGAGAGGTCCGCGGAGATCAATACTTCCAAAGGAGACGATGCCTGACTCCTCTTGAAAATGAATAGGAATCCCAGGATCCTGTTTCACGTGGAAAGAGACACTGGGTCTACCGCCTCATGTGGAGACGCGTCCCAATTGCCATGCCAAGCGTCGGGGAGAATACCGAGTTGTCCATCGAACCTAGGCCTGGGTTTTGACGTCGATGAGCAAAGGCGTGTCTCGAAGGGCACCCCAGTCGTAACTCGAGCATATACCCCAGATTCCGGCCGCAACTCGAGAAAAACCATGAGACTTCCCCCTCGCCCCGAGATGAGGCCCGATTCTGTGCACTGCGTGCAGAGCAATTCCGTGTCCACATCAAATGTGAACGGAGCCTTGATTTCCTTGATGGCACTCCAGAGAAACCCCAAGATCACTGTCTCAAGTCTAGAGGGATCCTGAGGTCACTGGAGCAACACGAAAGGGCTCCGTGGAAACCAAGTAAACTCGAGATGAGAGCTTAGTCCCTGGCTTCGATTCAAGAGGAATACCAACTTTCCACAAGCACCTCAAGAGGAGGTTTCTCTCAGCTACAGGTATGTGAGAGGGACCCTGAGTTTTTGGCCTCAAGTGGAATGGACACCGGGATGCTCGGACTCGAAGTAAGGCCGGATATCTCTGCAGTGAATTGAAAGCAGGCTCGTCTTGCATCTCCCAAGACGAAGGGATGTCTGAATCCCCTGTGGAGACCACAGAGAAAGACCTAGTTCTCCACCTCATCGCGACCGGAGGCCTCACATCCTTTGAAAACTGGAGAGGTCCGCGGAGATCAATGCTTCCAAAGGAGAAGATGCCTGACTCTTCTTGAAAATGGATAGGAGTCCCAGGATCCCTGTGGCACGTGGAAAGGGACACTGGGTCTCCCGCCTCACGTGGAGACGCGTCCCAATGGCAATGCCAAGACTCGAGGAGAATCCCGAGGTGTCCCTGGCACCTAGGCAGGCGTCCTGACGTCGCTGAACAAACACGTGTCTGGAAGGGCCCTCCCCGTAGTAACTTGAGAATGTACCCCAGTTTCCGGCCGCAACTCGAGAAAAATCATGAGACTTCCCCCTCGCCGCGAGATGAGGCCCGATTCCCCTGCACTGCGTGCAGAGCAATTCCGTGTTCCACATCAAACGTGAAAGGAGCCTTGATTTCCTTGATGGCACTCCAGAGAAAACCCAAGATCACTGTCTCAAGTCTAGAGAGATCCTGAGGTCACTGGAGCAACAGGAAAGGGCTCCATGGACCCTAAATCAACTCGAGATGAGAGCTTAGTCCCTGGCTTCGACTCAAGGGGAATACCAACTTTCCACAAGCACCTCAAGAGGAGGCTTGTCTCGGCTACAGGTATGTGAGAGGGACCCTGAGTTTGTGGCCTCAAGTAGAATGGACACCGAAATGCTCTGACTCGAAGTAAGGCCGGATATCCCTGCAGTGAATAGAATGCAGGCTCGTCTTGCATCTCCCAAGACGAAGGGGTGTCTGAATCCCTTGTGGAGACCACAGAGAAAGACCTAGTTCTCCGCCTCATCGCGACCGGAGGCCTCACATCCTTTGAAAACTCGAGAGGTCCGGGGAGATCAATGCTTCAAAAGGAGACGATGCCTGACTCTTCTTGAAAATGGATAGGAGTCTCAGGATCCATTTGGCACGTGGAAAGAGACACTGGGTCTTCCGCCTCACGGGGAGACCCGTCCCAATTGCCATGCCAAGACTCGACGAGTATCCCGAGGTGTCCCTCGCACCTAGGCAGGAGTCCTGACTTCGCTGAACAAACACGTGTCTGGAAGGGCCCTCCCCGTAGTAACTTTAGAATGTACACCAGGTTCCGGCCGCAACTCGAGAAAAACCATGAGACATCCCCCTCGCCGCGAGATGTGGTCCAGTTCCCCTGCATAGCGTGCAGAGCAATTCCGTGTTCCACATCAAACGTGAAAGGAGCCTTGATTTCCTTGATGGCACTCCAGAGAAAACCCAAGATCACTGTCTCAAGTCTAGAGGGATCCTGAGGTCACTGGACCAACAGCAAAGGGCTCCGTGGACCCCAAATCAACTCGAGATGAGAGCTTAGTCCCTGGCTTCGACTCAAGGGTCATACCAACTTTCCACAAGCACCTCAAGAGGAGGCTTCTCTCAGCTACAAGTATGTGAGAGGGACCCTGAGTTTGTGGCCTCAAGTGGAATTGACACGGAGATGCTCTGACTCGAAGTAAGGCCAGATATCCCTGCAGTGAATTGAATGCCGGCTCGTCTTGCATCTCCCAAGACGAAGGGATGTCTGAATCCCCTGTGGAGACAACAGAGAAGGAACTAGTTCTCTGCCTCATCGCGACCGGAGGCCTCACATCCTTTGAAAACTCGAGAGGTCCGCGGAGATCAATACTTCCAAAGGAGACGATGCCTGACTCCTCTTGAAAATGAATAGGAATCCCAGGATCCTGTGGCACGTGGAAAGAGACACTGGGTCTACCGCCTCATGTGGAGACGCGTCCCAATTGCCATGCCAAGCGTCGGGGAGAATACCGAGTTGTCCATCGAACCTAGGCTTGGGTTTTGACGTCGATGAGCAAAGGCGTGTGTGGAAGGGCACCCCAGTCGTAACTCGAGCATATACCCCAGATTCCGGCCGCAACTCGAGAAAAACCATGAGACTTCCCCCTCGCCCCGAGATGAGGCCCGATTCCGTGCACTGCGTGCAGAGCAATTCCGTGTCCACATCAAATGTGAACGGAGCCTTGATTTCCTTGATGGCACTCCAGAGAAAACCCAAGATCACTGTCTCAAGTCTAGAGGGATCCTGAGGTCACTGGAGCAACACGAAAATGCTCCGTGGACCCCAAATCAACTCGAGATGAGAGCTTAGTCCCTGGCTTCGACTCAAGAAGAATACCAACTTTCCACAAGCACCTCAAGAGGAGGCTTCTCTCAGCTACAGGTATGTGAGAGGGACCCTGAGTTTGTGGCCTCAAGTGGAATGGACACAGAGATTCTCTGACTCGAAGTAAGGCCGGATATCCCTGCAGTGAATTGAATGCAGGCTTGTCTTGCATCTCCCAAGACGTAGGGATGTCTGAATCCCCTGTGGAGACCACAGAGAAAGACCTAGTTCTCCGCCTCATCGTGACCGGAGTCCTCACATCCTTTCAAAACTGGAGAGGGCCGAGGAGATCAATGCTTCCAAAGGAAACGATGCCTGACTCCTCTTGAAAATGGATAGGAGTCCCAGGACCCTGTGGCACGTGGAAAGGGACACTGGGTCTCCCGCCTCACCTGGAGACGCGTCCCAATTCCTATGCCAAGCCGCGGGGAGAATACCGAGGTGTCCATCAAACCTAGGCAGGAGTCCTGACGTCGCTGAAGAAACACATCTCTGGAAGGGCCCTCCCCGTCGTAACTCGAGAATATACCCCAGGTTCCGGCCGCAACTCGAGAAAAAATTTGAGACTTCCCCCTCGCCACGAGATGAGGCCCGATTCCCCTGCACTGCGTGCAGAGCAATTCCGTGTTCCACATCAAACATGAAAGGAGCCTTGATTTCCTTGATGGCACTTCAGAGAAACCCCAAGATCACTGTCTCAAGTCTAGAGGGATCCTAAGGTCACTGGAGCAACACGAAAGGGCTCCGTGGAAACCAAGTAAACTCGAGATGAGATCTTAGTCCCTGGCTTCGATTCAAGAGGAATACCAACTTTCCACAAGCACCTCAAGAGGAGGCTTCTCTCAGCTACAGGTATGTGAGTGGGACCCTGAGTTTTTGGCCTCAAGTGGAATGGACACCGGGATGCTCGGACTCGAAGTAAGGCCGGATATCTCTGCAGTGAATTGAAAGCATGCTCGTCTTTCATCTCCCAAGATGAAGGGATGTCTGAATCCCCTGTGGAGACCACAGAGAAAGAACTATTTCTCCACCTCATCGCGACCAAAGGCCTCACATCCTTTGAAAATTCGAGAGGTCCGCGGAGATCAATGCTTCCAAAGGAGAAGATGCCTGACTCCTCTTGAAAATAGATAGGAGTCCCAGGATCCCTGTGGCACGTGGAAAGGGACCCTAGGTCTCCCGCCTCACGTGGAGACGCGTCCCAATTGCCATGCCAAGCCTTGGGGAGATACCGAGGTGTCCATCGAACGTAGGCATTGGTTCTGACGTCGCTGAACAAACACGTGTCTGGAAGGGCCCTCCCCGTCGTAACTCGAGAATATACCCCAGGTTCCGGCCGCAACTCGAGAAAAACCATGAGACTGCCCCCTCGCTGCGAGATGAGTCCCGATTCCCCTACACTGCGTGCAGAGCAATTCCGTGTTCCACATCAAATGTGAACGGAGCCTTGATTTCCTTGATGGCACTCCAGAGAAAACCCAAGATCACTGTCTCAAGTCTAGAGGGATCCTGAGGTCACTGGAGCAACACGAAAGGGCTCCGTGGACCCCAAATCAACTCGAGATGAGAGCTTAGTCCCTGGCTTCAACTAAAGAGGAATACCAACTTTCCACCAGCACCTCAAGAGGAGGCTTCTCTCAGCTACAGGTATCTGAGAGAAACCCTGAGTTTGTGGCCTCAAGTGGAATGGACACTGAGATGCTCTGACGCGAAGTAAGGCCTGATATCCCAACAGTGAATTGAATGCAGGCTCGTCTTGCATCTCCCAAGACGAAGGGATGTCTGAATCCCCTGTGGAGACCACAGAGAAAGACCTAGTTCTCCGCCTCATCGCGACCGCAGTCCTCACATCCTTTGAAACCTCGAGAGATCCACGGATATCAATGCTTCCAAAGGAGACGATGCCTGACTCCTCTTGAAAATGGATAGGAGTCCCTAGATCCCTGTGGCACGTGGAAAGGGACCCTGGGTCTCCCGCCTCATGTGGAGACGCGTCCCAATTGCCATGCCAAGACTCGAGGAGAATCCCGAGGTGTCCCTCGCACCTAGGCAGGAGTCCTGACGTCGCTGAACAAACACGTGTCTGGAAGGGCCCTCCCGGTCGTAACTCGAGAATATACCCCAGGTTCCGGCCGCAACTCGAGAAAAACCATGAGACATCCCCCTCGCCGCGAGATGTGGTCCGGTTCCCCTGCACAGCGTGCAGAGCAATTCTGTGTTCCACATCAAACGTGAAAGGAGCCTTGATTTCCTTGATGGCACTCCAGAGAAAACCCAAGATCACTGTCTCAAGTCTAGAGGGATCCTGAGGTCACTGGAGCAACAGGAAAGGGCTCCGTGGACCCTAAATCAACTCGAGATGAGAACTTAGTCCCTGGCTTCGACTCAAGGTTCATACCAACTTTCCACAAGCACCTCAAGAGGAGGCTTCTCTCAGCTACAAGTATGTGAGAGGGACCCTGAGTTTGTGGCCTCAAGTGGAATTGACACGGAGATGCTCTGACTCGAAGTAAGGCCAGATATCCCTGCAGTGAATTGAATGCAGGCTCGCCTTGCATCTCGCAAGACGAAGGGATGTCTGAATCCCCTGTGGAGACTACAGAGAAAGACCTAGTTCTCCGCCTCATCGCGACCGGAGGCCTCACATCCTTTGAAAACCCGAGAGGTCCGCGGAGATCAATGCTTCCAAAGGAGACGATGCCTGACTCCTCTTGAAAATGGATAGGAGTCCCAGGATCCCTGTGGCACGTGGAAAGGGACCCTGAGTCTCCTGCCTCACGTGGAGACGCCTCTCAATTGCCATGCCAAGACTCGAGGAGAATCCCGAGGTGTCCATCCCACCTAGGCAGGAATGCTGACGTCGCTGAACAAACACGTGTCTGGAAGGGCCCTCCCCGTAGTAACTCGAGAATATACCCCAGGTTCCGGCCGCAACTCGAGAAAAACCATGAGAATTCCCCCTCGCCGCGAGATGAGGCCGGATTCCCCTGCACAGTGTGCAGAGCAATTCCGTGTTCCACATCAAACGTGAAAGGAGCCTTGATTTCCTTGATGGCACTCCAGAGAAACCCCAAGATCACTGTCTCAAGTCTAGAGGGATCCTGAGGTCACTGGAGCAACAGGAAATGGCTCCGTGGACCCCAAATCAACTCGAGATGAGAGGTTAGTCCCTGGCTTCGACTCAAGAGGAATACCAACTTTCCACAAGCACCTCAAGAGGAGGCTTCTCTCAGCTACAGGTATGTGAGAGGGACCCTGAGTTTGTGGCGTCAAGTGGAATGGACACCGAGATGCTCTGACTCGAATTAAGGCCGGATATCCCTGCAGTGAATTGAATGCAGGCTCGTCTTGCATCTCCCAAGACGAAGGGATGTCTGAATCCCCTGTGGAGACAACAGAGAAGTAACTAGTTCTCCGCCTCATCGCGGCCAGAGGCCTCACATTCTTTGAAAAGTCTAGAGGTCCGCGGAGACCAATGCTTCCAAAGGAGACGATGCCTGACTCCTCTTGAAAATGGATAGGAGTTCCAGGACTCCTGTGGAACTTGGAAAGGGACCCTTGGTCTCCCGCCTCACGTGGAGACGCGTCCCAATTGCCATGCCAAGACTCAAAGAGAATACCGATGTGCCCCTAGAACCTAGTCAGGAGTCCTGACGTCGCTGAACAAACACGTGTCTGGAAGGGCCCTTCCCTTATAACTCGAGAATATATCCCAGGGTCCGTCCACAACTCAAGAAAAACCATGAGACTTCCCCCTCGCCCCGAGATGAGGCCCGATTCCGTGCACTGCGTGCAGAGCAATACTGTGTTCCACATCAAATGTGAACGGAGCCTTGATTTCCTTGATGGCACTCCAGAGAAAACCCAAGATCACTGTCTCAAGTCTAGAGCGATCCTGAGGTAACTGGAGCAATAAGAAAATGCTCCGTGGACCCCAAATCAACTCGAGATGAGAGCTTAGTCCCTGGCTTCGACTCAAGAGGAATACCAACTTTCCACAAGCACCTCAAGAGGAGGCTTCTCTCAGCTACAGGTATGTGAGAGGGAAACTGAGGTTCTGGCCTCAAGTGGAATGGACACCGAGATGCTCTGACTCAAAGTAAGGCCGGATATCCCTGCAGTGAATTGAATGCAGGCTCGTCTTGCATCTCCCAAGACGAAGGGATGTCTGAATCCCCTGTGGAGACGACAGCAAAAGACCTAGTCCTCCGCCTCATCGCGACCGGAGGCCTCACATCCTTTGAAAACTCGAGCGGTCCGCGCAGATCAATGCTTCCAAAGGAGACGATGCCTGACACCTCTTGAAATGGATAGGAGTCCCAGGATCCCAGTGGCACGTGGAGGGATCCTGGGACTCCCGCCTCACGTGGAGACGCGTCCCAATTGCCATGCCAAGACTCGAGGAGAATCCCGAGTTGTCCCTCGCACCTAGGCAGGAGTCCTCACGTGGCTGAACAAACACGTGTCTGGAAGGGTCCTCCCCGTCGCAACTCGAGAATATACCCCAGGTTCCAGCGCAACTCGAGAAAAACCTTGAGCCTTCCCCCTCGCCGTGAGATGAGGCCCGATTCCCCTGCACTGCGTGCAGAGCAGTTCCGTGTTCCACATCAAACGTGAAAGGAGCCTTGATTTCCTTGATGGCACTCCAGAGAAAACCCAAGATCACTGTCTCAAGTCTAGAGGGATCCTGAGGTCACTGTAGCAACACGAAAGGGCTCCGTGGACCCCAAATCAACTAGAGATGAGAGCTTCGTCCCTGGCTTCGACTCAAGAGGAATAGCACCTTTCCACAAGCACCTCAAGAGGAGGCTTCTCTCAGCTACAGGTATGTGAGAGGGACCCTGAGTTTGTGGCCTCAAGTGGAATGGACACCGAGATGCTCTGACTCGAAGTAAGGCCGGATATCCCTGCAGTGAAGTGAATGCAGGCTCGTCTTGCGTCTCCCAAGACGAAGGGATGTCTGAATCCCCTGTGGAGACCACAGAGAAAGACCTAGTAGTCCGCCTCATCACGACCGGAGGCATCACATCCTTTGAAAACTCGAGAGGTCCGCGGAGATCAATGCTTCCAAAGGAGACGATGCCTGACTCCTCTTGAAAATGGATAGGGGTCCCAGGATCCCTGTGGCACGTGGAAAGGGACCCTGGGTCTCCCGCCTCACGTGGAGAGGCGTCCCAATTGCCATGCCAAGACTCGAGGAGATTCCCGAGTTGTGCCTCGCACCTAGGCAGGAGTCCTGACGTCGCTGAACAAACACGTGTCTGGAAGGGCCCTCCCCGTCGTAACTCGAGAACATACCCCAGGTTCCGGCCGCAACTCGACAAAAACCATGAGAATTCCCCCTCGCCGCGAGATGAGGCCCGATTCCCCTGCACTGCGTGCAGAGCAATTCCGTGTTCCACATCAAACGTGAAAGGAGCCTTGATTTCCGTGATGGCACTCCAGAGAAAAGCCAAGATCACTGTCTCAAGTCTAGAGGGATCCTGAGGTCACTGTAGCAACACGAAAGAGCTCCGTGGACCCCAAATCAACTCGAGATGAGAGCTTACTCCCTGGCTTCGACTCAAGAGGAATACCAACTTTCCACAAGCACCTCAAGATGAGGTTTCTCTCAGCTACATTTATGTGAGAGGGACCCTGAGTGTGTGGCCTCAAATGTAATGGACACCGAGATGCACTGATTCGAATATAGGCCGGATATCCCTGCAGTGAATTGAATGCAGGCTCGTCTTGCATCTCCTAAGAAGAAGGGATGTATGAATCCCCTGTGGAGACCATAGAGAAAGACATTGTTCTCCGCCTCATCGCGACGTGAGTCCTCACATCCTTTGAGAACTCGAGAGGTCCGCGGAGATCAATGCTTCCAAAGGAGACGATCCCTGACTCTCTTGAAAATGGATAGGAGTCCCAGGATCCCTGTGGCACGTGGAAAGGGACCCTGGGTCTCCCGCTTCACGTGGAGACGCGTCCCAATTGCCATGCCAAGACTCGAGGAGAATCCCGAGGTGTCCCTCACACCTAGGCAGGAGTCCTGACGTCGCTGAACAAACACGTGTCTGGAACGGACCTCCCCGTCGTAACTCGAGAATATACCCCAGGTTCCGGCCGCAACTCGAGAAAAACCATGAGACTTCCCCCTCGCCGCGAGATGAGGCCCGATTCCCCTGCACTGCGTGCAGAGAAATTCCGTGTTCCACATCAAACGTGAAAGGAGCCTTGATTTCCTTGATGGCACTCCAGAGAAAAAACGAGATCACTGTCTCAAGTCTAGAGGGATCCTGAGGTCACTGTAGCAACACGAAATGGGTCCATGGACCCCAAATCAACTCGTGATGAGAGCTTAGTCACTGGCTTCGACTCTAGAGGAATAGCAACTTTCCACAAGCACCTCAAGAGGAGGCTTCTCTCAGATAAAGTTATGTGAGAGGGCCCTGAGTTGGGGATTCAAATGGAATTGACACCGAGAAGCTCTGACTCGAAGTAAGGCTGGATATCCCTGCAGTGAATTGAATGCAGGCTCATCTTGCATCTCCCAAGATGAAGGGATGTCTGAATGCCCTGTGGAGACCACAGAGAAAGACCTAGATCTCCGCCTCATCGCGACAGGAGGCCTCACATCCTTTGAAAACTTGAGAGGTCCGCGGAGGTCAATGCTTCCAAAGGAGACTATGCCTGACTCCTCTTGAAAATGGATAGGAGTCCCAGGATCCGCGTGGCACCTGGAAAGGGACCCTGGGTCTCCCGCCTCACGTGGAGACGCGTCCCAATTGCCATGCCAAGACTCGAGGATAATCCCGAGTTGTCCCTCACACCTAGGCAGGAGTCCTGACGTCGCCGAGCAAACACGTGTCTGGAAGGGCCCTCCCCGTCGTAACTCGAGAATATACCCCGCGTTCCTGCCGCAACTCGAGAAAAACCATGAGACTTCCCCCTCGCCACGAGATGAGGCCCGATTTACCTGCACTGCATGCAGAGCAATTCTGTGTTCCACATCAAACGTGAAAGGAGCCTTGATTTCCTTGATGGCACTCCAGAGAAAAGCCAAGATCACTGTCTCAAGTCTAGAGGGATCCTGAGGTCACTGTAGCAACAAGAAATGTCTCCGTGGACCCCAAATCAACTCGAGATGAGAGCTTAGTCCCTGGCTTCGATTCAAGAGGAATACCAACTTTCCAAATGCACCTCAAAAAGCGGTTTCTGTCAGCTACAGGTATGTGCGAGGGACCCTGAGTTTGTGGCCTCAAGTAGAATGGACACCGAGATGCTCTGACTCGAAGTAAGGCCGGATATCCCTGCAGTGAATTGAATGCAGGCTCGTCTTGCATCTCCCAAGACGAAGGGTTGCCTGAATCCCCTGTGGAGACCACAGAGAAAGACCTAGCCCTCCGCCTCCTCGCGACCGGAGGCCTCATATCCTTTGAAAACTCGAGAGGTCCGCTGAGATCAATTCTTCCGAAGGAGACGATGCCTGACTCCTCTTGACAATGGATAGGAGTCCCAGGATATCTATGACACGTGGAAAGGGACCCTGGGTCTCCCGCCTCACGTGGAGACGCGTCCCAATTGCCATGCCAAGACTCGAGGAGAATCCCGAGGTGTCCCTCGCCCCTAGGCAGGAGTCCTGAAGTCGCTGAACAACACGTGTCTGGAAGGGCCCTCCCCATCGTAACTCGAGAATATACCTCAGGTTCCGGCCGCAACTCGAGAAAAACCATGAGACTTCCCCCTCGCCGCAAGATGAGGCCCGATTCCCCTGCACTGCGTGGAGAGCAATTCCGTGTTCCACATCAAACGTGAAAGGAGCCTTGATTTCCTTGATGGCACTCCAGAGAAAACCCAAGATCAATGTCTCAAGTCTAGAGGGATCCTGAGGTCACTGGAGCAACACGAAAGTGCTCCGTGGACCCCAAATCTACTCGAGATAAGAGCTTAGTCCCTGGCTTCGACTCAAGAGGAATACCAACTTTCCACAAGCACCTCAAGAGGAGGCTTCTCTCAGCTACAGGTATGTGAGAGAGACCCTGAGTTTGTGGCCTCAAGTGGAATGGACACCGAGATGCTCTGACTCGAAGTCAGGCCGGATATCGCTGCAGTGAGTTGAATGCAGGCTCGTCTTGCATCTCCCAAGACGAAGGGATGTCTGAATCCCCTGTGGAGACCACAGAGAAAGACCTAGTCCTCCGCCTCATCGCGACCGGAGGCCTCACATCCTTTGAAAACTCGAGCGGTCCGCGCAGATCAATGCTTCCAAAGGAGACGATGCCTGACACCTCTTGAAATGGATAGGAGTCCCAGGATCCCTGTGGCACGTGGAGGCATCCTGGGTCTCCCGCCTCACGTGGAGACGCGTCCCAATTGCCATGCCAAGACTCGAGGAGAATCCCGAGTTGTCCCTCGCACCTAGGCAGGAGTCCTCACGTGGCTGAACAAACACGTGTCTGGAAGGGTCCTCCCCGTCGCAACTAGAGAATATACCGCAGGTTCCAGCGCAACTCGAGAAAAACCTTGAGCCTTCCCCCTCGCCGCGAGATGAGGCCCGATTCCCCTGCACTGGGTGCAGAGCAGTTCCCTGTTCCACATCAAACGTGAAAGGAGCCTTGATTTTCTTGATGGCACTCCAGAGAAAACCCAAGATCACTGTCTCAAGTCTAGAGGGATCCTGAGGTCACTGTAGCAACACGAAAGCGCTCCGTGGACCCCAAATCAACTAGAGATGAGAGCTTCGTCCCTGGCTTCGACTCAAAAGGAATAGCACTTTTCCACAAGCACCTCAAGAGGAGGCTTCTCTCAGCTACAGGTATGTGAGAGGGACCCTGAGTTTGTGGCCTCAAGTGGAATGGACACCGAGATGCTCTGACTCGAAGTAAGGCCGGATATCCCTGCAGTGAATTGAATGCAGGCTCGTCTTGCATCTCCCAAGACGAAGGGATGTCTGAATCCCCTGTGGAGACCACAGAGAAAGACCTAGTAGTCCGCCTCATCACGACCGGAGGCATCACATCCTTTGAAAACTCGAGTGGTCCACGGAGATCAATGCTTCCAAAGGAGACGATGCCTGACTCCTCTTGAAAATGGATAGTAGTCCCAGGATCCCTGTGGCACGTGGAAAGGGACCCTGGGTCTCCCTCCTCATGTGGAGACGCCTCCCAATTGCCATGCCAAGATTCGAGGAGAATCCCGAGTTGTGCCTCACACCTATGCAGGAGTCCTGACTTCGCTGAACAAACACGTGTCTGGAAGGGCCCTCCCCGTCGTAACTCGAGAACATAACCCAGGGTCCGGCCGCAACTCGAGAAAAACCATGAGACTTCCCCCTCCCCCCGAGATGAGGCCCGATTCCCCTGCACTGCATGCAGAGCAATTCCGTGTTCCACGTCAAACGTGAAAGGAGCCTTGATTTCCTTGATGGCACTCCAGAGAAAACCCAAGATGGCTTTCTGAAGTCTAGAGGGATCCTGAGGTCACTGTAGCAACAGGAAAGGGCTCCGTGGACCCAAAATCAACTCGAGATGAGAGCGTAGTCCCTGGCTTCGACTCAAGAGGAATACCAACTTTCCAGAAGCACCTCAAGAGGAGGCTTCTCTCAGCTACAGGTATGTGAGAGGGTCCCTGAGTTTGTGGCCTCAAGTGGAATGGACACGGAGATGCTCTGACTCGAAGTAAGGCCAGATATCCCAGCAGTGAATTGAATGCAGGCTCGTCCTGCATCTCCCATGACGAAGGGATGTCTGAATCCCCTGTGGAGACCACAGAGAAAGACCTCGTTCTCCGCCTCATCTCGACCAGGACGCCTCACATCCTTTGAAAACTCGAGAGTTCCGCGGAGATCAATGCTTCCAAAGGAGAATGCCTGACTCCTCTTGAAAATGGATAGGAGTCCCAGTATCCTTGTGGCACGTGGAAAGGGACCCTGGGTCCCCCGCCTCACGTGGAGACGAGTCCCAATTGCCATGCCAAGACTCGAGGAGAATCGCGAGGTGTCCCTCGCACCTAGGCAGGAGTCCTGACGTCGCTGAACAAACACGTGTCTGGAAGGCCCCTCCCCGTCGTAACTCGAGAATATACCCCAGGTTTCGGCCACAACTCGAGAGAAACCATGAGACTTCCCCCTCGCCGTGAGATGAGGCCAGATTCCCCTGCACTGCGTGCAGAGCAATTCCGTGTTCCACATCAGACGTTAAAGGAGACTTGATTTCCTTGATGGCACTCCAAAGAAAACCCAAGATCACTGTTTGAAGTCTAGAGGGATCCTGAGGTCACTGGAGCAACCCGAAAGGGCTCCGTGGACCCCAAATCAACTCGAGATGAGAGCTTCGTCCCTGGCTTCTACTCTAGAGGAATACCAACTTTCCACAAGCACCTCAAGAGGAGGCTTCTCTCAGCTACAGGTATGTGAGAGGGACCCTGAGTTTGTGGCCTCAAGTGGAATGGACACCGAGATGCTCTGACTCGAATTAAGGCCGGATATCCCTGCAGTGAATTGAATCCTGGGTCGTCTTGCATCTCCCAAGACGAAGGGATGTCTGAATCCCCTGTGGAGACCACAGAGAAAGACCTGGTCCTCCGCCTCATCGCGACCGGAGGCCTCACATCCTTTGAAAGGTATGTGGAGATCAATGCTTCCAAAGGAGACGATGCCTGACTCCTCTTGAAAATGGATAGGAGTCCCACGATCCCTGTGTCACGTGGAAAGGGACCCTGGGTCTCCCGCCTCACGTGGAGACGCGTCCCAATTGCCATGCCAAGACTCGAGGAGAATCCCGAGGTGTCCCTCGCACCTACGCAGAGGTCCTGACGTCGCTGAACAAACACGTGTATGGAAGGGCCCTCCCCGTTGTAACTCGAGAATATACCCCAGGTTCCGGCCACAACTCGAGAAAAACCATGAGACTTCCCCCTCGCCGCGAGATGAGGCCCGATTCCCCTGCACTGCGTGCAGAGCAATTCCGTGTTCCACATCAAACGTGAAAGGAGCCTTGATTTACTTGATGGCACTCCAGAGAAAACCCAAGATCACTGTCTCAAGTCTAGAGGGATCCTGAGGTCACTGGAGCAACACGAAAGGGCTCCGTGGACCCCAAATCAACTCGAGATGAGAGCTTAGTCCCTGGCTTCGACTCAAGAGGAATACCAACTTTCCACAAGCACCTCAAGAGGAGGCTTCTCTCAGCTACAGGTATGTGAGAGGGACCCTGAGTTTGTGGCCTCAAGTGGAATGGACACCGAAATGCTCTGACTCTAAGTAAGGCGGGATATCCCTGCAGTGAATTGAATGCAGGCTCATCTTGCATCTCCCAAGACGAAGGGATGTCTGAATCCCCTGTGGAGACCCCAGAGAAAGATCTAGTCCTCCGCTTCATCGCGACCGGAGGCCTCACATCCTTTGAAAACTCGAGAGGTCCGCGGAGATCAATGCTTCCAAAGGAGACGATTCCTGACTCCTCTTGAAAATGGATAGGAGCCCCAGGATCCCTGTGGCACGTGGAAAGGGATCCTGGGTCTCCCGCCTCACGTGGAGACGTGTCCCAATTGCCATGCCAAGACTCGAGGAGAATCCCGAGGTGTCCCTCGCACCTAGGCAGGAGTCCTGACGTCGCTGAACAAACACGTGTCTGGAAGGGCCCTCCCCGTCGTAACTCGAGAATATACCCCTGGTTCCGGCCGCAAGTCGAGAAAAAATATGAGACTTCCCCCTCGCCGCGAGATGAGGCCCGATTCCCCTGCACTGCATGCAGAGCAATTCCGTGTTCCACATCAAACGTGAAAGGAGCCTTGATTTCCTTGATGGCACTCCAGAGAAAACCCAAGATCACTGTCTAAAGTCTAGAGGGATCCTGACGTCACTGGAGCAACACGAAAGGGATCCGTGGACCCCAAATCAACTCGAGATGCGATCTTAGTCCCTGGCTTCGACTCAAGAGGAATACCAACTTTCCACAAGCACCTCAATAGGAGGCTTGTCTCAGCTACAGGTATGTGAGAGGGACCATGAGTTTGTGGCCTCAAGTGGAATGGACACCGTGATGCTCTGACTAGAAGTAAGGCCGGATATCCCTGCAGTGAATTGAATGCAGGCTCATCTTGCATCTCCCAAGATGAAGTGATATCTGAATCCCCTGTGGAAACCACAGAGAAAGACCTAGTCCTCCGCCACATAGCGACCGGAGGCCTCACACCCTTTGAATACTCGAGAGGTCCGCGGAGATCAATGCTTCCAAAGGAGACGATGCCTGACTCCTCTTACAAATGGATAGGAGTCCCAGGATCCCTGTGGCACGTGGAAAGGGACCCTGGGTCTCCCGCCTCACGTGGAGACGCGTCCCAATTGCCATGCCAAGACTCGAGGAGAATCCCGAGGTGTCCCTCGCACCTAGGCAGGAGTCCTGACGTCGCTGAACAAACACGTGTCTGGAAGGGCCCTCCCCGTCGTAACTCGAGAATATACCCCAGGTTCCGGCCGCAACTCGAGAAAAACCATGAGACTTCACCCTCGCCGAGAGATGAGGCCCGATTCCCCTGCACTGCGTGCAGAGCAATGGCGTGTTCCACATCAAACCTGAAAGGAGCATTGATTTCCTTGATGGCACTCCAGAGAAAACCCAAGATCTCTGTCTCAAGTCTAGAGGGATCCTGAGGTCACTGTAGCAAGAAGAAAGGGCTCCGTGGACCCCAAATCAACTCGAGGTGAGAGCTTAGTCCCTGGCTTCGACTCAAGAGGAATACCAACTTTCCACAAGCACATCAAGAGGAGGCTTCTCTCAGCTACAGGTATGTGAGAGGGACCCTGAGTTTGTGGCCTCAAGTGGAATGGACACCGAGATGCTCTGACTCGAAGTAAGGCCGGATATCCCTGCAGTGAATTGAATGCAGGCTCGTCTTGCATCTCCCAAGACGAAGGGTTGCCTGAATCCCCTGTGGAGACCACAGAGAAAGACCTAGCCCTCCGTTTCCTCGCGACCGGAGGCCTCACATCCTTTGAAAAGAATGTGGAGATCAATGCTTCCAAAGGAGACGATGCCTGACTCCTCTTGAAAATGGATAGGAGTCCCACGATCCCTGTGTCACGTGGAAAGGGACCCTGGGTCTCCCGCCTCACGTGGAGACGCGTCCCAATTGCCATGCCAAGACTCGAGGAGAATCCCGAGGTGTCCGTCGCACCTAGACAGGAGTCCTGACGTCGCTGAACAAACACGTGTATGGAAGGGCCCTCCCCGTTGTAACTCGGGAATATACCCCATTTTCCGGCCGCAACTCGAGAAAAACCATGAGACTTCCCCCTCGCCGCGAGATGAGGCCCGATTCCCCTGCACTGCGTGCAGAGCAATTCCGTGTTCCACATCAAACGTGAAAGGAGCCTTGATTTCCTTGATGGCACTCCAGAGAAAACCCAAGATCACTGTCTCAAGTCTAGAGGGATCCTGAGGTCACTGGAGCAACAGGAAAGGGCTCTGTGGACCCCATTCTACTCGAGATGAGAGCTTAGTCCCTGGCTTCGAATCAAGAGGAATATCAACTTTTCACAAGCAACTCAAGAGGAGGCTTCTCTCAGCTACAGGTATGTGAGAGGGACCCTGATTATGTGGCCTCAAGTGGAATGGACACCGAGATGCTCTGACTCGATGTAAGGCCGGATATCCCTGCAGTGAATTGAATGCAGGATCGTCTTGCATCTCCCAAGACGAAGGGATTTCTGAATCCCCTGTGGAGACCACAGAGAAAGTACTAGTCCTCCGCCTCATCGCGACCGGAGGCCTCACATCCTTTGAAAACTCGAGAGGTCTGCAGAGATCAATGCTTCCAAAGGAGACGATGCCTGACTCCTCTTGAAAATGGATAGGAGTCCCAGGATCCCTGTGGCACGTGGAAAGGGAACCTGGGTCTCCCGCTTCACGTGGAGACGCGGCCCAAATGCCATGCCAAGACTCGAGGAGAATCCCGAGGTGTCCCTCACACCTAGGCAGGAGTCCTGACGTTGCTGAACAAACACGTGTCTGGAAGGGCCCTCCCCGTCGTAACTCGAGAATATACCCCAGGTTCCGGCCGCAACTCGAGAAAAACCATGAGACTTCCCCCTCGCCGCGAGATGAGGCCCGATTCCCCTGCACTGCCTGCAGAGCAATTCCGTGTTCCACCTCAAGCGTGAAAGGAGCCTTGATTTCCTTGATGGCACTCCAGAGAAAACCCAAGATTACTGTCTCAAGTCTAGAGAGATTCTGAGGTCACTGGAGCAACAAGTAAGGGCTCCGTGGACCCCAAATAAACTCTAGATGAGAGCTTAGTCCCTGGCTTCGACTCAAGAGGAACACCAACTTTTCACAAGCACCTCAAGAGGAGGCTTCTCTCAGCTACAGGTATGTGAGAGGGACCCTGAGTTTGTGGCCTCAAGTGGAATGGACACCGAGATGCTCTGACTCGAAGTAAGGCCGGATATCCCTGCAGTGAATTGAATGCAGGCTCGTCTTGCATCTCCCAAGACTAAGGGATGATTTATTCCCCTGTGGAGACCACAGAGAAAGACCTAGTCGTCCAACTCAACGCGACAGGAGGCCTCACATCCTTTGAAAACGCGAGAGGTCCGCGGAGATAAATGCTTCCAAAGGAGACGATGCCTGCCTCCTCTTGAAAATGGATAGGAGTCCCAGGATCCCTGTGGCACGTGGAAAGGGAACCTGGGTCTCCCGCCTCACGTGGAGACGCGTCCCAATTGCCATGCCAAGACTCGAGGAGAATCCCGAGGTGTCCCTCGCACCTAGGCAGGAGTCCGGACGTCGCTGAACAAACACGTGTCTGGAAGGGCCCTCCCCATCGTAACTCGAGAATATACCACAGGTTCCGGCCGCAACTCGAGAAAAACCATGAGACTGCCCCCTCACCGCGAGATGAGGCCTGATTCCCCAGCATTGAATGCAGAGCAATTCCGTGTTTCACATCAAACGTGAAAGGATCCTTGATTTCCTTGATGGCACTCCAGAGAAAACCCAAGATCACTGTCTCAAATCTAGAGGGATCCTGAGGTCACTGGAGCAACACGAAAGGGCTCCTTGGACCCCAAATCAACTTGAGATGAGAGCTTTTCCCTGGCTTCGACTCAAGAGGAATACCAACTTTCCACAAGCACCTCAAGAAGAGGCTTCTCTCAGCTACAGGTATGTGAGAGGGACCCTGAGTTTGTGGCCTCAAGTGGAATGGACACCGAGATGCTCTGACTCGAAGTCAGGCCGGATATCTGTGCAGTGAGTTGAATGCAGGCTCGTCTTGCATCTCCCAAGACGAAGGGATGTCTGAATCCCCTGTGGAGACCACAGAGAAAGACCTAGTCCTCTGCCTCAACGCGACCGGAGGCCTCACATCCTTTGAAAACTCGAGAGGTGTGCGGAGATCAATGCTTCCAAAGGAGACGATGCCTGAGTCCTCTAGAATATAGATAGGAGTCCCAGGATCCCTGTGGCACGTTCAAAGGGACTCTGGGTCTCCCGCCTCACGTGGAGACGCGTCCCTATTGCCATGCCAAGACTCGAGGAGAATCCCGAGGTGTCCCTCGCACCTAGGCAGGAGTCCTGACGTCCCTGAGCAAACACGTGTCTGGAAGGGCCCTCCCCGTCGTAAGTCGAGAATATACCCCAGGTTCCGGCCGCAACTCGAGAAAAATAATGAGACTTCCCCCTCGCCGCGGGAAGAGGCCCGATTGCCCTACACTGCATGCAGAGCAATTCCGTGTTCCACATCAAACGAGAAAGGATCCTTGATTTCCTTGATTGCACTCCAGAGAAAACCCAAGATCACTGTCTCATGCCTAGAGGGATCCTGAGGTCACTGGAGCAACACGAAAGGGCTCCGTGGACCCCAAATCAACTCGAGATGAGAGCTTAGTCCCTGGCTTCGACTCAAGAGGAATACCAACTTTCCACAAGCACCTCAAGAGGAGGCTTCTCTCAGCTACAAGTATGTGAGAGGGACCCTGAGTTTGTGGCCTCAATTGGAATGGACACCGAGATGCTCTGACTCGACGTAAGGCCGGATATCCCTGCAGTGAATTGAATGCAGGCTCGTCTTGCATCTCCCAAGATGAAGGGATGTCTGAATCAACATTGAAGACGACAGAGAAAGACCAAGTTCTCCCCCTCATCGCGAACTGAGGCCTCACATCCTTTGAAAACTCAAGAGGTCCGCGGAGATCAATGCTTCCAAAGGAGACGATGCCTGACTCCTCTTGAAAATGGATAGGAGTCCCAGTATCCCTGTGGCACGTGGAAAGGGACCCTGGGTCTCCCGCCTCACGTGGAGACGCGTCCCAATTGCCATGCCAAGACTCGAGGAGAATCCCGAGGTGTCCCTCGCACCTAGGCAGGAGTCCTGACGTCGCTGAACAAACACGTGTCTGGAAGGGCCCTCCCCGTCATAACTCGAGAATATACCCCAGGTTCCGGCCGCAACTCGAGAAAATCCATGAGACTTCCCCCTCGCCGTGAGATGAGGCCCGATTCCCCTGCACTGCGTGCAGAGTAATTCCGTGTTCCACATCAAACGTGAAAGGAGCCTTGACTTCCTTGATGGCACTCCAGAGAGTATCCAAGATCACTGTCTCAAGTCTAGGGGGATCCTGAGGTCACTGGAGCAACATGAAAGGGCTCCGTGGACCCCAAATCAACTCGAGATGAGAGCTTAGTCCCTGGCTTCGAATCAAGAGGAATACCAACTTTCCACAAGCACCTCAAGAGGAGGCTTCTCTCAGCTACAGGTATGTGAGAGGGACCCTGAGTTTGTGGCCTCAAGTGGAATGGACACCGAGATGCTCTGACTCGAAGTAAGGCCGGATATCCCTGCAGTGAATTGAATGCAGGCTCGTATTGCATCTCCCAAGACGAAGGGATGTCTGAATCCCATGTGGAGACCACAGAGAAAGACGGAGTTCTCCGCCTCATCGCGACCGGAGGCCTCACATCCTTTGAAAACCGCGAAGATCAATGCTTCCAAAGGAGACGATGCCTGACTACTTTTGAAAATGGATAGGAGTCTCAGGATCCCTTTGGCACGTGGAAAGAGACACTGGGTCTTCCGCCTCACGTGGAGACCCGTCCCAATTGCCATGCCAAGACTCGACGAATATCCCGAGGTGTCCCTCGCACCTAGGCAGGAGTCCTGACTTCGCTGAACAAACACGTGTCTTGAAGGGCCCTCCCCGTAGTAACTTTAGTGTGTACCCCAGGTTCCGGCAGCAACTCGAGAAAAACCATGAGACTTCCCCCTCGCTGCGAGATGAGGCCCGATTCCCCTGCACAGCGTGCAGAGCAATTCCGTGTTCCACATCAAACGTGAAAGGAGCCTTGATTTCCTTGATGGCACTCCAGAGAAAACCCAAGATCACTGTCTCAATTCTAGAGGGATCCTGAGGTCACTGTAGCAACACGAAAGGGCTCCGTGGACCCCAAATCAACTCGAGATGAGAGCTTAGTCCCTGGCTTCGACTCAAGAGGAACACCAACTTTCCACAAGCACTTCAAGAGGAGGCTTCTCTCAGCTACAGGTATGTGAGTGGGACCCTGAGTTTGTGGCCTTAAGTGGAATGGACACCGAGATGCTCAGTCTCGAAGTAAGGCCGGATATCCCTGCAGTGAATTGAGTGCAGGCTCGTCTTGCATCTCCAAGACGAAGGGATGTTTCCATCCCCTGTGGAGATCAGAGAGAAAGACCTAGTTCTCCGCCTCATCGCGACCGGAGGCCGCACATCCTTTGAAAACTCGAGAGGTCCGCGGAGATCAATGCTTCCAAAGGAGACGATGCCTGACTCCTCTTGCAAATGGATAGGAGTCCCAGGATCCCTGTGGCACGTGGAAAGGGACCCTGGGTCTCCCGCCTCACGTGGAGACGTGTCCCAATTGCCATGCCAAGACTCGAGGAGAATCACTAGGTGTCCCTCGCACCTAGACAGGAGTCCTGACGTCGCTGAACAAACACGTGTCTGGAAGGGCCCTCCCCGTCGTAACTCGAGAATATACCCCAGGTTCCGGCCGCAACTCGAGAAAAACCAGGAGACTTCCCCCTTGCCGCGAGATGAAGCCCGATTCCCCTGCACTGCGTGCAGAGCAATTCCGTGTTCCACATCAAACGTGAAAGGAGCCTTGATTTCCTTGATGGCACTCCAGAGAAAACCCAAGATCACTGTCTCAAGTCTAGAGGGATCCTGAGGTCACTGGAGCAACACGAAAGGGCTCCGTGGACCCCAAATCAACTCGAGATGAGAGCTTAGTCCCTGGCTTCGACTCAAGAGGAATACCAACTTTCCAAAAGCACCTCAAGAGGAGGCTTCTCTCAGCTACAGGTATGTGAGAGGCACCCTGAGCTTGTGGCTGCAAGTGAAATGGACACCGAGATGCTCTGACTCGAAGTAAGGCCGGATATCCCTGCAGTTAATTGAGTGCAGGCTCGTCTTGCATCTCCGAAGACGAAGGGATGTCTGAATCCCCTGTGGAGACCACAGAGATAGACCTAGTTCTCCGCCTCATCGCGACCGGAGGCCTCACATCCTTTGAAAACTCGAGAGGTCCGCGGAGATCAATGCTTCCAAAGAAGACGATGCCTGACTCCTCTTGAAAATGGATAGGAGTCCCAGGATCCCTGTGGCACGTGGAAAGGGACCCTGGGTCTCCCGCCTCACGTGGAGACGCGTCCCAATTGCCATGCCAAGACTCGAGGAGAATCCCGAGGTGTCCCTCGCACCTAGGCAGGAGTCCTGACGTCGCTGAACAAACACGTGTCTGGAAGGGCCCTCCCCGTCATAACTCGAGAATATACCCCAGGTTCCGGCCGCAACTCGAGAAAATCCATGAGACTTCCCCCTCGCCGTGAGATGAGGCCCGATTCCCCTGCACTGCGTGCAGAGCAATTCCGTGTTCCACATCAAACGTGAAAGGAGCCTTGACTTCCTTGATGGCACTCCAGAGAATATCCAAGATCACTGTCTCAAGCCTAGGGGGATCCTGAGGTCACTGGAGCAACATGAAAGGGCTCCGTGGACCCCAAATCAACTCGAGATGAGAGCTTAGTCCCTGGCTTCGAATCAAGAGGAATACCAACTTTCCACAAGCACCTCAAGAGGAGGCTTCTCTCAGCTACAGGTATGTGAGAGGGACCCTGAGTTTGTGGCCTCAAGTGGAATGGACACCGAGATGCTCTGACTCGAAGTAAGGCCGGATATCCCTGCAGTGAATTGAATGCAGGCTCGTATTGCATCTCCCAAGACGAAGGGATGTCTGAATCCCATGTGGAGACCACAGAGAAAGACGGAGTTCTCCGCCTCATCGCGACCGGAGGCCTCACATCCTTTGAAAACCGCGAAGATCAATGCTTCCAAAGGAGACGATGCCTGACTACTTTTGAAAATGGATAGGAGTCTCAGGATCCCTTTGGGATGTGGAAAGAGACACTGGGTCTTCCGCCTCACGTGGAGACCCGTCCCAATTGCCATGCCAAGACTCGACGAATATCCCGAGGTGTCCCTCGCACCTAGGCAGGAGTCCTGACTTCGCTGAACAAACACGTGTCTTGAAGGGCCCTCCCCGTAGTAACTTTAGTGTGTACCCCAGGTTCCGGCAGCAACTCGAGAAAAACCATGAGACTTCCCCCTCGCTGCGAGATGAGGCCCGATTCCCCTGCACAGCGTGCAGAGCAATTCCGTGTTCCACATCAAACGTGAAAGGAGCCTTGATTTCCTTGATGGCACTCCAGAGAAAACCCAAGATCACTGTCTCAATTCTAGAGGGATCCTGAGGTCACTGTAGCAACACGAAAGGGCTCCGTGGACCCCAAAACAACTCGAGATGAGAGCTTAGTCCCTGGCTTCGACTCAAGAGGAACACCAACTTTCCACAAGCACTTCAAGAGGAGGCTTCTCTCAGCTACAGGTATGTGAGTGGGACCCTGAGTTTGTGGCCTTAAGTGGAATGAACACCGAGATGCTCAGTCTCGAAGTAAGGCCGGATATCCCTGCAGTGAATTGAGTGCAGGCTCGTCTTGCATCTCCAAGACGAAGGGATGTTTCCATCCCCTGTGGAGATCAGAGAGAAAGACCTAGTTCTCCGCCTCATCGCGACCGGAGGCCTCACATCCTTTGAAAACTCGAGAGGTCCGCGGAGATCAATGCTTCCAAAGGAGACGATGCCTGACTCCTCTTGCAAATGGATAGGAGTCCCAGGATCCCTGTGGCACGTGGAAAGGGACCCTGGGTCTCCCGCCTCACGTGGAGACGTGTCCCAATTGCCATGCCAAGACTCGAGGAGAATCCCTAGGTGTCCCTCGCACCTAGACAGGAGTCCTGACGTCGCTGAACAAACACGTGTCTGGAAGGGCCCTCCCCGTCGTAACTCGAGAATATACCCCAGGTTCCGGCCGCAACTCGAGAAAAACCAGGAGACTTCCCCCTTGCCGCGAGATGAAGCCCGATTCCCCTGCACTGCGTGCAGAGCAATTCCGTGTTCCACATCAAACGTGAAAGGAGCCTTGATTTCCTTGATGGCACTCCAGAGAAAACCCAAGATCACTGTCTCAAGTCTAGAGGGATCCTGAGGTCACTGGAGCAACACGAAAGGGCTCCGGGGACCCCAAATCAACTCGAGATGAGAGCTTAGTCCCTGGCTTCGACTCAAGAGGAATACCAACTTTCCAAAAGCACCTCAAGAGGAGGCTTCTCTCAGCTACAGGTATGTGAGAGGCACCCTGAGCTTGTGGCTGCAAGTGAAATGGACACCGAGATGCTCTGACTCGAAGTAAGGCCGGATATCCCTGCAGTTAATTGAGTGCAGGCTCGTCTTGCATCTCCGAAGACGAAGGGATGTCTGAATCCCCTGTGGAGACCACAGAGATAGACCTAGTTCTCCGCCTCATCGCGACCGGAGGCCTCACATCCTTTGAAAACTCGAGAGGTCCGCGGAGATCAATGCTTCCAAAGAAGACGATGCCTGACTCCTCTTGAAAATGGATAGGAGTCCCAGGATCCCTGTGGCACGTGGAAAGGGACCCTGGGTCTCCCGCCTCACGTGGAGACGCGTCCCAATTGCCATGCCAAGACTCGAGGAGAATCCCGAGGTGTCCCTCGCACCTAGGCAGGAGTCCTGACGTCGCTGAACAAACACGTGTCTGGAAGGGCCCTCCCCGTCATAACTCGAGAATATACCCCAGGTTCCGGCCGCAACTCGAGAAAATCCATGAGACTTCCCCCTCGCCGTGAGATGAGGCCCGATTCCCCTGCACTGCGTGCAGAGCAATTCCGTGTTCCACATCAAACGTGAAAGGAGCCTTGACTTCCTTGATGGCACTCCAGAGAGTATCCAAGATCACTGTCTCAAGTCTAGGGGGATCCTGAGGTCACTGGAGCAACATGAAAGGGCTCCGTGGACCCCAAATCAACTCGAGATGAGAGCTTAGTCCCTGGCTTCGAATCAAGAGGAATACCAACTTTCCACAAGCACCTCAAGAGGAGGCTTCTCTCAGCTACAGGTATGTGAGAGGGACCCTGAGTTTGTGGCCTCAAGTGGAATGGACACCGAGATGCTCTGACTCGAAGTAAGGCCGGATATCCCTGCAGTGAATTGAATGCAGGCTCGTATTGCATCTCCCAAGACGAAGGGATGTCTGAATCCCATGTGGAGACCACAGAGAAAGACGGAGTTCTCCGCCTCATCGCGACCGGAGGCCTCACATCCTTTGAAAACCGCGAAGATCAATGCTTCCAAAGGAGACGATGCCTGACTACTTTTGAAAATGGATAGGAGTCTCAGGATCCCTTTGGCACGTGGAAAGAGACACTGGGTCTTCCGCCTCACGTGGAGACCCGTCCCAATTGCCATGCCAAGACTCGACGAATATCCCGAGGTGTCCCTCGCACCTAGGCAGGAGTCCTGACTTCGCTGAACAAACACGTGTCTTGAAGGGCCCTCCCCGTAGTAACTTTAGTGTGTACCCCAGGTTCCGGCAGCAACTCGAGAAAAACCATGAGACTTCCCCCTCGCTGCGAGATGAGGCCCGATTCCCCTGCACAGCGTGCAGAGCAATTCCGTGTTCCACATCAAACGTGAAAGGAGCCTTGATTTCCTTGATGGCACTCCAGAGAAAACCCAAGATCACTGTCTCAATTCTAGAGGGATCCTGAGGTCACTGTAGCAACACAAAAGGGCTCCGTGGACCCCAAATCAACTCGAGATGAGAGCTTAGTCCCTGGCTTCGACTCAAGAGGAACACCAACTTTCCACAAGCACTTCAAGAGGAGGCTTCTCTCAGCTACAGGTATGTGAGTGGGACCCTGAGTTTGTGGCCTTAAGTGGAATGGACACCGAGATGCTCAGTCTCGAAGTAAGGCCGGATATCCCTGCAGTGAATTGAGTGCAGGCTCGTCTTGCATCTCCAAGACGAAGGGATGTTTCCATCCCCTGTGGAGATCAGAGAGAAAGACCTAGTTCTCCGCCTCATCGCGACCGGAGGCCGCACATCCTTTGAAAACTCGAGAGGTCCGCGGAGATCAATGCTTCCAAAGGAGACGATGCCTGACTCCTCTTGCAAATGGATAGGAGTCCCAGGATCCCTGTGGCACGTGGAAAGGGACCCTGGGTCTCCCGCCTCACGTGGAGACGTGTCCCAATTGCCATGCCAAGACTCGAGGAGAATCACTAGGTGTCCCTCGCACCTAGACAGGAGTCCTGACGTCGCTGAACAAACACGTGTCTGGAAGGGCCCTCCCCGTCGTAACTCGAGAATATACCCCAGGTTCCGGCCGCAACTCGAGAAAAACCAGGAGACTTCCCCCTTGCCGCGAGATGAAGCCCGATTCCCCTGCACTGCGTGCAGAGCAATTCCGTGTTCCACATCAAACGTGAAAGGAGCCTTGATTTCCTTGATGGCACTCCAGAGAAAACCCAAGATCACTGTCTCAAGTCTAGAGGGATCCTGAGGTCACTGGAGCAACACGAAAGGGCTCCGTGGACCCCAAATCAACTCGAGATGAGAGCTTAGTCCCTGGCTTCGACTCAAGAGGAATACCAACTTTCCAAAAGCACCTCAAGAGGAGGCTTCTCTCAGCTACAGGTATGTGAGAGGCACCCTGAGCTTGTGGCTGCAAGTGAAATGGACACCGAGATGCTCTGACTCGAAGTAAGGCCGGATATCCCTGCAGTTAATTGAGTGCAGGCTCGTCTTGCATCTCCGAAGACGAAGGGATGTCTGAATCCCCTGTGGAGACCACAGAGATAGACCTAGTTCTCCGCCTCATCGCGACCGGAGGCCTCACATCCTTTGAAAACTCGAGAGGTCCGCGGAGATCAATGCTTCCAAAGAAGACGATGCCTGACTCCTCTTGAAAATGGATAGGAGTCCCAGGATCCCTGTGGCACGTGGAAAGGGACCCTGGGTCTCCCGCCTCACGTGGAGACGCGTCCCAATTGCCATGCCAAGACTCGAGGAGAATCCCGAGGTGTCCCTCGCACCTAGGCAGGAGTCCTGACGTCGCTGAACAAACACGTGTCTGGAAGGGCCCTCCCCGTCATAACTCGAGAATATACCCCAGGTTCCGGCCGCAACTCGAGAAAATCCATGAGACTTCCCCCTCGCCGTGAGATGAGGCCCGATTCCCCTGCACTGCGTGCAGAGCAATTCCGTGTTCCACATCAAACGTGAAAGGAGCCTTGACTTCCTTGATGGCACTCCAGAGAATATCCAAGATCACTGTCTCAAGCCTAGGGGGATCCTGAGGTCACTGGAGCAACATGAAAGGGCTCCGTGGACCCCAAATCAACTCGAGATGAGAGCTTAGTCCCTGGCTTCGAATCAAGAGGAATACCAACTTTCCACAAGCACCTCAAGAGGAGGCTTCTCTCAGCTACAGGTATGTGAGAGGGACCCTGAGTTTGTGGCCTCAAGTGGAATGGACACCGAGATGCTCTGACTCGAAGTAAGGCCGGATATCCCTGCAGTGAATTGAATGCAGGCTCGTATTGCATCTCCCAAGACGAAGGGATGTCTGAATCCCATGTGGAGACCACAGAGAAAGACGGAGTTCTCCGCCTCATCGCGACCGGAGGCCTCACATCCTTTGAAAACCGCGAAGATCAATGCTTCCAAAGGAGACGATGCCTGACTACTTTTGAAAATGGATAGGAGTCTCAGGATCCCTTTGGGATGTGGAAAGAGACACTGGGTCTTCCGCCTCACGTGGAGACCCGTCCCAATTGCCATGCCAAGACTCGACGAATATCCCGAGGTGTCCCTCGCACCTAGGCAGGAGTCCTGACTTCGCTGAACAAACACGTGTCTTGAAGGGCCCTCCCCGTAGTAACTTTAGTGTGTACCCCAGGTTCCGGCAGCAACTCGAGAAAAACCATGAGACTTCCCCCTCGCTGCGAGATGAGGCCCGATTCCCCTGCACAGCGTGCAGAGCAATTCCGTGTTCCACATCAAACGTGAAAGGAGCCTTGATTTCCTTGATGGCACTCCAGAGAAAACCCAAGATCACTGTCTCAATTCTAGAGGGATCCTGAGGTCACTGTAGCAACACGAAAGGGCTCCGTGGACCCCAAATCAACTCGAGATGAGAGCTTAGTCCCTGGCTTCGACTCAAGAGGAACACCAACTTTCCACAAGCACTTCAAGAGGAGGCTTCTCTCAGCTACAGGTATGTGAGTGGGACCCTGAGTTTGTGGCCTTAAGTGGAATGAACACCGAGATGCTCAGTCTCGAAGTAAGGCCGGATATCCCTGCAGTGAATTGAGTGCAGGCTCGTCTTGCATCTCCAAGACGAAGGGATGTTTCCATCCCCTGTGGAGATCAGAGAGAAAGACCTAGTTCTCCGCCTCATCGCGACCGGAGGCCTCACATCCTTTGAAAACTCGAGAGGTCCGCGGAGATCAATGCTTCCAAAGGAGACGATGCCTGACTCCTCTTGCAAATGGATAGGAGTCCCAGGATCCCTGTGGCACGTGGAAAGGGACCCTGGGTCTCCCGCCTCACGTGGAGACGCGTCCCAATTGCCATGCCAAGACTCGAGGAGAATCCCGAGGTGTCCCTCGCACCTAGGCAGGAGTCCTGACGTCGCTGAACAAACACGTGTCTGGAAGGGCCCTCCCCGTCATAACTCGAGAATATACCCCAGGTTCCGGCCGCAACTCGAGAAAATCCATGAGACTTCCCCCTCGCCGTGAGATGAGGCCCGATTCCCCTGCACTGCGTGCAGAGCAATTCCGTGTTCCACATCAAACGTGAAAGGAGCCTTGACTTCCTTGATGGCACTCCAGAGAATATCCAAGATCACTGTCTCAAGTCTAGGGGGATCCTGAGGTCACTGGAGCAACATGAAAGGGCTCCGTGGACCCCAAATCAACTCGAGATGAGAGCTTAGTCCCTGGCTTCGAATCTAGAGGAATACCAACTTTCCACAAGCACCTCAAGAGGAGGCTTCTCTCAGCTACAGGTATGTGAGAGGGACCCTGAGTTTGTGGCCTCAAGTGGAATGGACACCGAGATGCTCTGACTCGAAGTAAGGCCGGATATCCCTGCAGTGAATTGAATGCAGGCTCGTATTGCATCTCCCAAGACGAAGGGATGTCTGAATCCCATGTGGAGACCACAGAGAAAGACGGAGTTCTCCGCCTCATCGCGACCGGAGGCCTCACATCCTTTGAAAACCGCGAAGATCAATGCTTCCAAAGGAGACGATGCCTGACTACTTTTGAAAATGGATAGGAGTCTCAGGATCCCTTTGGCACGTGGAAAGAGACACTGGGTCTTCCGCCTCACGTGGAGACCCGTCCCAATTGCCATGCCAAGACTCGACGAATATCCCGAGGTGTCCCTCGCACCTAGGCAGGAGTCCTGACTTCGCTGAACAAACACGTGTCTTGAAGGGCCCTCCCCGTAGTAACTTTAGTGTGTACCCCAGGTTCCGGCAGCAACTCGAGAAAAACCATGAGACTTCCCCCTCGCTGCGAGATGAGGCCCGATTCCCCTGCACAGCGTGGAGAGCAATTCCGTGTTCCACATCAAACGTGAAAGGAGCCTTGATTTCCTTGATGGCACTCCAGAGAAAACCCAAGATCACTGTCTCAATTCTAGAGGGATCCTGAGGTCACTGTAGCAACACGAAAGGGCTCCGTGGACCCCAAATCAACTCGAGATGAGAGCTTAGTCCCTGGCTTCGACTCAAGAGGAACACCAACTTTCCACAAGCACTTCAAGAGGAGGCTTCTCTCAGCTACAGGTATGTGAGTGGGACCCTGAGTTTGTGGCCTTAAGTGGAATGAACACCGAGATGCTCAGTCTCGAAGTAAGGCCGGATATCCCTGCAGTGAATTGAGTGCAGGCTCGTCTTGCATCTCCAAGACGAAGGGATGTTTCCATCCCCTGTGGAGATCAGAGAGAAAGACCTAGTTCTCCGCCTCATCGCGACCGGAGGCCGCACATCCTTTGAAAACTCGAGAGGTCCGCGGAGATCAATGCTTCCAAAGGAGACGATGCCTGACTCCTCTTGCAAATGGATAGGAGTCCCAGGATCCCTGTGGCATGTGGAAAGGGACCCTGGGTCTCCCGCCTCACGTGGAGACGTGTCCCAATTGCCATGCCAAGACTCGAGGAGAATCCCGAGGTGTCCCTCGCACCTAGACAGGAGTCCTGACGTCGCTGAACAAACACGTGTCTGGAAGGGCCCTCCCCGTCGTAACTCGAGAATATACCCCAGGTTCCGGCCGCAACTCGAGAAAAACCAGGAGACTTCCCCCTTGCCGCGAGATGAAGCCCGATTCCCCTGCACTGCGTGCAGAGCAATTCCGTGTTCCACATCAAACGTGAAAGGAGCCTTGATTTCCTTGATGGCACTCCAGAGAAAACCCAAGATCACTGTCTCAAGTCTAGAGGGATCCTGAGGTCACTGGAGCAACACGAAAGGGCTCCGTGGACCCCAAATCAACTCGAGATGAGAGCTTAGTCCCTGGCTTCGACTCAAGAGGAATACCAACTTTCCAAAAGCACCTCAAGAGGAGGCTTCTCTCAGCTACAGGTATGTGAGAGGCACCCTGAGCTTGTGGCTGCAAGTGAAATGGACACCGAGATTCTCTGACTCGAAGTAAGGCCGGATATCCCTGCAGTTAATTGAGTGCAGGCTCGTCTTGCATCTCCGAAGACGAAAGGATGTCTGAATCCCCTGTGGAGACCACAGAGATAGACCTAGTTCTCCGCCTCATCGCGACCGGAGGCCTCACATCCTTTGAAAACTCGAGAGGTCCGCGGAGATCAATGCTTCCAAAGGAGACGATGCCTGACTCCTCTTGCAAATGGATAGGAGTCCCAGGATCCCTGTGGCACGTGGAAAGGGACCCTGGGTCTCCCGCCTCACGTGGAGACGCGTCCCAATTGCCATGCCAATACTCGAGGAGAATCCCGAGGTGTCCCTCGCACCTAGGCAGGAGTCCTGACGTTGAGGAACAAACACGTGTCCGGAAGGGCCCTCCCCGTCGTAACTCGAGAATATACCCCAGGTTCCGGCCGCAACTCGAGAAAAAATATGAGACTTCCCCCGTCGCCGCGAGATGAGGCCCGATTCCCCTGCACTGCGTGCAGAGCAATTCCGTGTTCCACATCAAACGTGAAAGGAGCCTTGATTTCCTTGATGGCACTCCAGAGAAAACCCAAGATCACTGTCTGAAGTCTAAAGGGATACTGAGGTCACTGGAGCAATACGAAAGGGCTCCGTGGACCCCAAATCAACTCGAGATGAGAGCTTAGTCCCTGGCTTCGACTCAAGACGAATACCAACTTTCCACAAGCACCTCAAGAGGAGGCTTCTCTCAGCTACAGGTATGTGAGAGGGACCCTGAGTTTGTGGCCTCAATTGGAATGGACACCGAGATGCTCTGACTCGAAGTAAGGCCGGATATCCCTACAGTGAATTGAATGCAGGCTCGTCTTGCATCTCCCAAGACGAAGGGATGTCTGAATCCCCTGTGGAGACCACAGAGAAAGATCTAGTCCTCCGCTTCATCGCGACCGGAGGCCTCACATTTTGAAAACTCGAGAGGTCCGCGGAGATCAATGCTTCCAAAGGAGACGATGCCTGACTCCTCTTGAAAATGGATAGGAGTGGCAGGATCCCTGTGGCACGTGGAAAGGGACTCTGGGTCTCCCGCCTCACGTGGAGACGCGTCCCAATTGCCATGCCAAGACTCGAGGAGAATCCCGAGGTGTCCCTCGCACCTAGGCAGGAGTACTGACGTCGCTGAACAAACACGTGTCTGGAAGGGCCCTCCCCGTCGTAACTCGAGAATATACCCCAGGTTCCGGCCGCAACTCGAGAAAAACCATGAGACTTCCCCCTCGCCGCGGGATGAGGCCCGCTTCCCCTGCACTGCGTGCAGGGCAATTCCGTGTTCCACATCAAACGTGAAAGGAGCCTTGATTTCCTTGATGGCACTCCAGAGAAAACTCAAGATCACTGTCTCAAGTCTAGAAGGATCCTGAGGTCACTTTAGCAACACGAAAGGGCTCAGTGGACCCCAAATCAACTCGAGATGAGAGCTTAGTCCCTGGCTTCGACTCAAGAGGAATACCAACTTTCCACAAGCACCTCAAGAGGAGGCTTCTCTCAGCTACAGGTATATTTGAGGGACCCTGAGTTTGTGGCCTCAAGTGGAATGGACACCGAGATGCTCTGACTCGAAGTGAGGCCGGATATCCCTGCAGTGAATTGAATGCAGGCTCGTCTTGCATCTCCCAAGACGAAGGGTTGTCTGAATCCCCTGTGGAGACCACAGAGAAAGACCTAGTCCTCCACCTCAATGCAACCGGAGGCCTCATATCCTTTGAAAATTCGAGAGGTCCGCGGAGATCAATACTTCCAAAGGAGACGATGCCTGATTCTTCTTGAAAATGGATAGGAGTCCCAGTATCCCTGTGGCACGTGGAAAGGGACCCTGGGTCTCCCGCCTCACGTGGAGACGCATCCCAATTGCCATGCCTAGACTCGAGGAGAATCCCGAGGTGTCCCTCGCACCTAGGCAGGAGTCCTGACGTCGCTGAACAAACACGTGTCTGGAAGGGCCCTCCCCGTCATAACTCGAGAATATACACCAGTTTCGGGCCGCAACTCGAGAAAAACCATGAGATTTCCCCCTCGCCGCGTGTTGAGGCCTGATTCCCCTGCACTGCATGCAGAGCAATTCCGTGTTCCACATCAAACGTGAAAGGAGCCTTGATTTCCTTGATGGCACTCCAGAGAAAACCCAAGATCACTGTCACAAGTCTAGAGGGATCCTGAGGTCACTGGACCAACAGGAAAGGGCTCCGTGGACCCCAAATCAACTCGAGATGAGAGCTTAGTCCCTGGCTTCGACTCAAGAGGAATACGAACATTCCACAAGCATCTCAACAGGAGGCTTCTCTCAGCTACATGTATATTTGAGGGACCCTGAGTTTGTGGCCTCAAGTGGAATGCACACCGAGATGCTCTGACTCGAAGTGAGGCCGGATATCCCTGCAGTGAATTGAATGCAGGCTCGTCTTGCATATCCCAAGACTTAGGGTTGTCTGAATCCGCTGTGGAGATGACAGAGAAAGACCTCGTTCTCCGCCTCATCGAGAACGGAGGCCTCACATCCTTTGAAAACTGGAGAGGTCCGCGGAGATCAATGCTTCCAAAGGAGACGATGCCTGACTGCTCTTGAAAATGGATAGGAGTCCAAGGATCCCTGTGGCACGAGGAAAGGGACCCTGGGTCTCCCGCCTCACGTGGAGACGCGTCCAAATTGCCATGCCAAGACTCGAGGAGAATCCCGCGGTGTCCCTCGCACCTAGGCAGAGGTCCTGACGTCGCTGAACAAACACGTGTCTGGAAGGGCCCTCCCCGTCGTAACTCGAGAATATACCCCAGGTTCGGGCTACAACTCGAGAAAAACCATGAGCCTTCCCCCTCGCCGCAAGATGAGGCCTGATTCCCCTGAACTGCGTGCAGAGAATATCCGTGTTCCACATCAAACGTGAAAGGAGCCTTGATTTCCTTGATGGCTCTCTAGAGAATCCCCAAGATCACTGTCTCAAGTCTAGAGGGATCCTGAGGTCACTGTAGCAACACGAAAGGGCTCTGTGGACCCCAAATCAACTCGAGATGAGAGCTTAGTCCCTGGCTTCGACTCAAGAGGAATACCAACTTTCCACAAGCACCTCAAGAGAAGGCTTCTTTCAGCAACAGGTATGTGAGAGGGTCCCTGAGTTCGTGGCCTCAGGCGGAATGGACACCGTGATGCTCTGACTCGAAGTAAGGCCGGATATCCCTGCAGTGAATTGAATGAAGTCTCGTCTTGCATCTCCCAAGACGAAGGGATGTCTGAATCCCCTGTGGAGACCACAGAGAAAGACCTAGTTCTCCCTCTCATGGCGAACGGAGGCATCATATCTTTGAAAACTCGAGAGGTCCGCGGAGATCAATGCTTCCTAAGGAGACGATGCCTGACTCCTCTTGAAAATGGACAGGAGTCCAAGAAACACTGTGGCACGTGGAACGGGACCCTGGGTCTCCCGCCTCACGTGGAGACTTGTCCTAATTGCCATGCCAAGACTCGAGGAGAATCCCGAGGTGTTCCTCGCACCTAGGCACTAGTCCTGACGTCGCTGAACAAACACTTGTCTGGAAGGGCCCTTCCCGTCGTAACTCAAGAATATACCCCAGGTTCCGGCCGCAACTCGAGAAAAACCATGAGACTTCCCCCTCGCCTTGAGATGTGGCCCGATTCTCCTGCACTGCGTGCAGACCAATTTCGTGTTCCACATCAAACGTGAAAGGATTCTTGATTTCCTTGATGGCACTCCAAAGAAAAGCCAAGATCACTGTCTCAAGTCTAGAGGGATCCTGAGGTCACTGTAGCAACACGAAAGGGCTCCGTGGACCCCAAATCAACTCGAGATGAGAGCTTCGTCCCTGGCTCGACTCAAGAGGAATATCAACTTTCCAAAAGCTCCTCAAGAGGAGGTTTCTCTCAGCTACAGGTATGTGAGAGGGACCCTGAGTTTGTGGCCTCAATTGGAATGGACACCGAGATGCTCTGACTCAATGTAAGGCCGGATATCCCTGCAGTGAATTGAATGCAGGCTCGTCGTGGATCTCCCAAGATGAAGGGATGTCTGAATCCCCTGTGGAGACCACAGACAAAGACCTAGATCTCCGCCTCATCGCGACCATAGGCCTCACATACTTTGAAAACTCGAGAGGTCCGCGGAGATCAATGCTTCCTAAGGAGACGATGCCTGACTCCTCTTGAAAATGGATAGGAGTCCCAGAATCCCTGTGGCACGTGGAAAGGGACCCTGGGTCTTGCGCCTCACTGGAGACGCGTCCCAATTGCCATGCCAAGGCTCAAGAAGAATCCCGAGGTGTCCGTCGCAGCTAGGCAGGAGTCCTGACGTCGCTGAACAAACACGTGTCTGGAAGGGCCCTCCCCATCGTAACTCGAGAATATACCCCAGGTTCGGGCTGCAACTCGAGAAAAACCATGAGCCTTCCCAGTCGCCGCAAGATGAGGCCCGATTCCCCTGCACTGCGTGCAGAGAAATTCCGTGTTCCACATCAAACGTGAAAGGAGCCTTGATTTCCTTGATGGCACTCCGGAGAAACCCCAAGATCACTGTCTCAAGTCGAGAGGGACCCTGAGGTCACTGTAGCAACACGAAAGTGGTCCGTGGACTCCAAATCAACTCGAGATGAGAGCTTCGTCCATGGCTTCGACTCAAGAGGAATACCAAATTTCCACGAGCACCTCCAGAGGAGGCTTCTCTCAGCTAAAGGTATGTGAGAGGGAACCTGTGTTTGTGGCCTCAAGTAGAATGGACACCGAGATGCTCTGACTCGAAGTAAGGCCGGACATCCCTGCAGTGAATTGAATGCAGGCTCGTCTTGCATCTCCCAAGACGAAGGGATGTCTGAATCCCCTGTGGAGACCACAGAGAAAGACCTAGTTCTCCGCCTCATCACGACCGGAGGCGTCACATCCTTTGAAAACTCGAGAGGTCCGCGGAGATCAATGCTTGTAAAGGAGACGATGCCTGACTCCTCTTGAAAATGGATAGGAGTCCAAGAATCCCTGTGGCACGTGGAACGGGACCCTGGGTCTCCCGCCTCACGTGGAGACTTGTCCTAATTGCCATGCCAAGACTCGCGGAGAATGTCGAGGTGTCCCTCGCACCTAGGCAGGAATCCTGACGTCGCAGAACAAACACGTGTCTGGAAAGGCCCTCCCCGTCGTAACTCGAGAATATACCCCAGGTTCCGGCCGCAACTCGAGAAACATCATGAGACTTCCCCCTCGCCTTGAGATGAGGTCCGATTCCCCTGCACTGCGTGCAGACCAATTCCGTGTTCCACATCAAACGTGAAAAGATTTTTGATTTCCTTGATGGCACTCCAAAGAAAAGCCAAGATCACTGTCTCAAGTCTAGAGGGATCCTGAGGTCACTGTAGCAACAAGAAAGAGCTCTGTGGACCACAAATCAACTCGAGAGGAGAGCTTCGTCCCTGGCTTCGACTCAAGAGGAATACCAACTTTCCACAAGCACCTCAAGAGGAGGCCTCTCTCAGTTACAGGTATGTGAGAGGGACCTTGATTTTGTGGCCTCAAGTGGAATGGACACCGAGATGCTCTGACTCGAAGTAAGGGCAGATATCCATGCAGAGAATTGAATGCAGGCTCGTCTTGCATCTCCCAAGACGAAGGGATGTCTGAATCCCCTGTGGAGACCACAGACAAAGACTTAGTTCTCCGCCTCATCGCGACCGGAGGCCTCACATCCTTTGAAAACTCGAGAGGTCCACGGAGATCAATGCTTCCAAAGGAGACGATGCCTGACTCCTCTTCAAAATGGATAGGAGTCCCAGGATCCCTGTGGCACGTGGAAAGGGACCCTGGGTCTCCCGCCTCACGTGGAGACGCGTCCCAATTGCCATGCCAAGACTCGAGGAGAATCCCGAGGTGTCCCTCGCACCTAGGCAGGAGTCCTGACTTCGCTGAACAAACACGTGTCTGGAAGGTCCCTCCCCATCGTAACTCGAGAATATAAACCAGGTTCCGGCCGCAACTCGAGAAATTCCATGAGACCTACCCCTCGCGGCTAGATGAGGCCCGATTACCCTGCACTGCGTGCAGAGCAATTCCGTGTTCCACATCAAACGTGAAAGGAGCCTTGATTTCCTTGATGGCACTCCAGAGAAAACCCAAGATCATTGTCTCAAGTCTAGAGGGATCCTGAGGTCACTGGAGCAACACGAAAGGGCTCCGTGGACCCAAAATCAACTCGAGATGAGAGCTTAGTCCCTGGCTTCGACTCAAGAGGAATACCAAATTTCCACAAGCACCTCAAGAGGAGGCTTCTCTCAGCTGCATGTATATGAGTGGGACCCTGAGTTTGTGGCCTCAAGTGGAATGGACACCGAGATGCTCTGACTCGAAGTAAAGCCGGATATGCCTGCAGTGAATTGAATGCAGGCTCGTCTTGCATCTCCAAAGACGAAAAGATGTCTGAATCCCCTGTGGAGACCACAGAGAAAGACCTAGTTCTCCACCTCATCACGACCGGAGGCCTCAGATTCTTTGAAAACTCGAGAGGTGCGTGGAGATAAATGCTTCCAAAGGGGACGATGCCTGACTCCTCTTGAAAATGGATAGGAATCCAAGAATCCTTGTGGCACGTGGAACGGGACCCTGGGTCTCCCGCCTCACGTGGAGACTTGTCCTAATTGTCATGCCAAGACTCGAGGAGAATCCCGAGGTGTCCCTCGCACCTAGGCAGGAGTCCTGACCTCGCTGAACAAACACATGTCTGGAAAGGCCCTCCCCGTCGTAACTCGAGAATATACCCCAGGTTCCGGCCGCAACTCGAGAAACATCATGAGACTTCCCCCTCGCCGAGAGATGAGGCCCGATTACCCTGCACTGCGTGCAGAGCAATTCTGTGTTCCACATCAAAAGTGAAAGGAGCCTTGATTTCCTTGATGGCACTCCAGAGAAAACCCAAGATCACTGTCACAAGTCTAGAGGGATCCTGAGGTCACTAGAGCAACACGAAAGGGCTCCGTGGACCCCAAATCAACTCGAGATGAGAGCTTTTCCTTGGCTTCGACTCAAGAGGAATACCAACTTTCCACAAGCACCTCAAGAGGAGGCTTCTCTCAGCTACAGGTATGTGAGAAGGACCCTGAGTTTGTGGCCTCAAGTGGAATGGACACCGAGATGCTCTGACTCGAATTAAGGCCGGATATCACTGCAGTGAATTGAATGCAGGCTCGTCTTGCATCTCCCAAGACGAAGGGATGTCTGAATCCCCTGTGGAGACCACAGAGAAAGACCTAGTCCTCCGCCTCAACGCCAACGGAGGCCTCACATCCTTTGAAAACTCGAGAGGTCTGCGGAGATCAATGCTTCCAAAGGAGACGATGCCTGACTCCTCTTGAAAATGGATAGGATTCCCAGGATCCCTTTGGCACGTGGAAAGGGACCCTTGGTCTCCCGCCTCACGTGGAGACGCGTCCCAATGGCAATGCCAAGACTCGAGGAGAATCCCGAGGTGTCCCTTGCACCTAGGCAGGAGTCCTGACGTCGCTGAACAAACACGTGTCTCGAAGGGCCCTCCCCGATGTAACTCGAGAATATACCCCAGGTTCCGGCCGCAACTCGAGAAAAACCATGAGACTTCCCCCTCGCCGAGAGATGAGGCCCGATTCCCCTGCACTGCGTGCAGAGCAATTCCGTGTTCCACATCAAACATGATAGGAG
The DNA here is from genome assembly GCF_033118175.1 of Dama dama. Taxonomy (NCBI): domain Eukaryota; kingdom Metazoa; phylum Chordata; class Mammalia; order Artiodactyla; family Cervidae; genus Dama; species Dama dama. The sequence continues at coordinate 2,346,596 of NC_083697.1, read as the reverse complement.
CCTTGATTTCCTTGATGGCACTCCAGAGAAAACCCAAGATCACTGTCTCAAGTCTAGAGGGATCCTGAGGTCACTGTAGCAAGACGAAAGGGCTCCGTGGACCACAAATTAACTCGAGATGAGAGCTTAGTCCCTGGCTTCGACTCAAGAGGAATACCAAATTTCCACAAGCAACTCAAGAGGAGGCTTCTCTCAGCTACAGGTATGTGAGAGGGACCCTGAGTTTGTGGCCTCAAGTGGAAGGGACACCGAGATGCTCTGACTCGAAGTAAGGCCGGATATCCCTGCAGTGAATTGAATGCAGGCTCGTCTTGCATCTCCCAAGACGAGGGATGTCTGAATCCCCTGTGGAGACCACACAGAAAGACCTAGTACTACGCCTCAACGCGAACGGAGACCTCACATGCTTTAAAAACTCGAGAGGTCCGCGGAGATCAATGCTTCCAAACGAGACGATGCCTGACTCGTCTTGAAAATGGATAGGAGTCCCAGGATCCCTTTGGCACGTGGAAAGGGACACTGGGTCTCGCGCCTCACGTGGAGACGCGTCCCAATTGCCATGCCAAGACTCGAGGAGAATCCCGAGGTGTCCCTCGCACCTAGACAGGAGTCCTGACGTCGCTGAACAAACACGTGTATGGAAGGTCCCTCCCCTTCGTAACTCGGGAATATACCCCAGGTTCCGGCCGCAACTCGAGAAAAACCATGAGACTTCCCCCTCGCTGCGAGATGAGGCCCGATTCCCCTGCACTGCGTTCAGAGCAATTCCGGCTTCCACATCAAACGTGAAAGGAGCCTGATTATCTTGATCGCACTCCAGAGAAAACCCAGGTTCACTCTCTCAAGTCTAGAGGGATCCTGAGGTCACTGGAGCAACACGAAAGGGCTCCGTGGAACCCAAATCAACTCGAGATGAGAGCTTAGTCCCTGCCTCGACTCAAGAGGAATACCAAATTTCAACAAGCACATCAAGAGGAGGCTTCTCTCAGCTACAGGTATGTGAGAGGGACCCTGAGTTTGTGGCCTCAAGTGGAATGGACACCGAGATGCTCTGACTCGAAGTAAGGCCGGATATCCCTGCAGTGAATTGAATGCAGGCTCGTCTTGCATCTCCCAAGACGAAGGGATGTCTGAATCCCCTGTGGAGACCACAGAGAAAGACCTAGTCCTCCGCCTCAACGCCAACGGAGGCCTCACATCCTTTGAAAACTCGAGAGGTCCGAGGAGATCAATGCTTCCAAAGGAGACGATGCCTGACTCCTCTTGAAAGTGGATAGGAGTCCCAGGATCCCTGTGGCACGTTGAAAGGGACCCTGGGTCTCCCGCCTCACGTGGAGACGCGTCCCAATTGCCATGCCAAGACTCGAGGAGAATCCCGAGGTGTCCCTCGCACCTAGGCAGGAGTCCTGACGTCGCTGAACAAACACGTGTCTGGAAGTGCCCTCCCCGTCGTAACTCGAGAATATACCCCAGGTTCCGGCCGCAACTCGAGAAAAACCATGAGACTTCCCCCTCGCCGCGAGTTGAGGCCCGATTCCCCTGCACTGCGTGCAGAGCAATTCAGTGTTCCACATCAAACGTGAAAGGAGCCTTGATTTCCTTGATGGCACTCCAGAGAAAGCCCAAGATCACTGTCTCAAGTCTAGAGGGATCCTGAGGTCACTGTAGCAACAAGAAAGAGCTCCGTGGACCACAAATCAACTCGAGAGGAGAGCTTCGTCCCTGGCTTCGACTCAAGAGGAATACCAACTTTCCACAAGCACCTCAAGAGGAGGCCTCTCTCAGTTACAGGTATGTGAGAGGGACCTTGAGTTTGTGGCCTCAAGTGGAATGGACACCGAGATGCTCTGAATCGAAGTAAGGGCAGATATCCATGCAGAGAATTGAATGCAGGCTCGTCTTGCATCTCCCAAGACGAAGGGATGTCTGAATCCCCTGTGGAGACCACAGACAAAGACTTAGTACTCCGCCTCATCGCGACCGGAGGCCTCACATCCTTTGAAAACTCGAGAGGTCCACGGAGATCAATGCTTCCAAAGGAGACGATGCCTGACTCCTCTTCAAAATGGATAGGAGTCCCAGGATCCCTGTGGCACGTGGAAAGGGACCCTGGGTCTCCCGCCTCACGTGGAGACGCGTCCCAATTGCCATGCCAAGACTCGAGGAGAATCCCGAGGTGTCCCTCGCACCTAGGCAGGAGTCCTGACGTCGCTGAACAAACACGTGTCTGGAAGGGCCCTCCCCATCGTAACTAGAGAATATAAACCAGGTTCCGGCCGCAACTCGAGAAATTCCATGAGACCTACCCCTCGCGGCTAGATGAGGCCCGATTACCCTGCACTGCGTGCAGAGCAATTCCGTGTTCCACATCAAACGTGAAAGGAGCCTTGATTTCCTTGATGGCACTCCAGAGAAAACCCAAGATCACTGTCTCAAGTCTAGAGGGATCCTGAGGTCACTGGAGCAACACGAAAGGGCTCCGTGGACCCCAAATCAACTCGAGATGAGAGCTTAGTCCCTGGCTTCGACTCAAGAGGAATACCAAATTTCCACAAGCACCTCAAGAGGAGGCTTCTCTCAGCTGCATGTATATGAGTGGGACCCTGAGTTTGTGGCCTCAAGTGTAATGGAAACCGAGATGCTCTGACTCGAAGTAAAGCCGGATATGCCTGCAGTGAATTGAATGCAGGCTCGTCTTGCATCTCCAAAGAGGAAAAGATGTCTGAATCCCCTGTGGAGACCACAGAGAAAGACCTAGTTCTCCACCTCATCACGACCGGAGGCCTCAGATCCTTTGAAAACTCGAGAGGTGCGTGGAGATAAATGCTTCCAAAGGGGACGATGCCTGACTCCTCTTGAAAATGGATAGGAATCCAAGAATCCTTGTGGCACGTGGAACGGGACCCTGGGTCTCCCGCCTCACGTGGAGACTTGTCCTAATTGTCATGCCAAGACTCGAGGAGAATCCCGAGGTGTCCCTCGCACCTAGGCAGGAGTCCTGACCTCGCTGAACAAACACGTGTCTGGAAAGGCCCTCCCCGTCGTAACTCGAGAATATACCCCAGGTTCCGGCCGCAACTCGAGAAACATCATGAGACTTCCCCCTCGCCGAGAGATGAGGCCCGATTCCCCTGCACTGCGTGCAGAGCAATTCTGTGTTCCACATCAAAAGTGAAAGGAGCCTTGATTTCCTTGATGGCACTCCAGAGAAAACCCAAGATCACTGTCACAAGTCTAGAGGGATCCTGAGGTCACTAGAGCAACACGAAAGGGCTCCGTGGACCCCAAATCAACTCGAGATGAGAGCTTTTCCTTGGCTTCGACTCAAGAGGAATACCAACTTTCCACAAGCACCTCAAGAGTAGGCTTCTCTCAGCTACAGGTATGTGAGAAGGACCCTGAGTTTGTGGCCTCAAGTGGAATGGACACCGAGATGCTCTGACTCGAATTAAGGCCGGATATCACTGCAGTGAATTGAATGCAGGCTCGTCTTGCATCTCCCAAGACGAAGGGATGTCTGAATCCCCTGTGGAGACCACAGAGAAAGACCTAGTCCTCCGCCTCAACGCCACCGGAGGCCTCACATCCTTTGAAAACTCGAGAGGTCTGCGGAGATCAATGCTTCCAAAGGAGACGATGCCTGACTCCTCTTGAAAATGGATAGGATTCCCAGGATCCCTGTGGCACGTGGAAAGGGACCCTTGGTCTCCCGCCTCACGTGGAGACGCGTCCCAATGGCAATGCCAAGACTCGAGGAGAATCCCGAGGTGTCCCTTGCACCTAGGCAGGAGTCCTGACGTCGCTGAACAAACACGTGTCTCGAAGGGCCCTCCCCGTTGTAACTCGAGAATATACCCCAGGTTCCGGCCGCAACTCGAGAAAAACCATGAGACTTCCCCCTCGCCGAGAGATGAGGCCCGATTCCCCTGCACTGCGTGCAGAGCAATTCCGTGTTCCACATCAAACATGATAGGAGCCTTGATTTCCTTGATGGCACTCCAGAGAAAACCCAAGATCACTGTCTCAAGTCTAGAGGGATCCTGAGGTCACTGTAGCAACACGAAAGTGCTCCGTGGACCCGAAATCAACTGGAGATGAGATCTTAGTCTCTGGCTTCGACTCAAGAGGAATACCAACTTTCCACAAGCACCTCAAGAGTAGGCTTCTCTCAGCTACAGGTATGTGAGAGGGACCCTGAGTTTGTGGCCTCAAGTGGAAGGGACACCGAGATGCTCTGACTCGAAGTAAGGCCGGATATCCCTGCAGTGAATTGAATGCAGGCTCGTCTTGCATCTCCCAAGACGAAGGGATGTCTGAATCCCCTGTGGAGACCACACAGAAAGCCCTAGTACTACGCCTCAACGCGAACGGAGGCCTCACATGCTTTGAAAACTCGAGAGGTCCGCGGAGATCAATGCTTCCAAACGAGACGATGCCTGACTCGTCTTGAAAATGGATAGGAGTCCCAGGATCCCTGTGGCACGTGGAAAGGGACACTGGGTCTCGCGCCTCACGTGGAGACGCGTCCCAATTGCCATGCCAAGACTCGAGGAGAATCCCGAGGTGTCCCTCGCACCTAGACAGGAGTCCTGACGTCGCTGAACAAACACGTGTATGGAAGGTCCCTCCCCTTCGTAACTCGGGAATATACCCCAGGTTCCGGCCGCAACTCGAGAAAAACCATGAGACTTCCCCCTCGCTGCGAGATGAGGCCCGATTCCCCTGCACTGCGTTCAGAGCAATTCCGGCTTCCACATCAAACGTGAAAGAAGCCTGATTATCTTGATCGCACTCCAGAGAAAACCCAGGTTCACTCTCTCAAGTCTAGAGGGATCCTGAGGTCACTGGAGCAACACGAAAGGGCTCCGTGGAACCCAAATCAACTCGAGATGAGAGCTTAGTCCCTGCCTCGACTCAAGAGGAATACCAACTTTCCACAAGCACATCAAGAGGAGGCTTCTCTCAGCTACAGGTATGTGAGAGGGACCCTGAGTTTGTGGCCTCAAGTGGAATGGACACCGAGATGCTCTGACTCGAAGTAAGGCCGGATATCCCTGCAGTGAATTGAATGCAGGCTCGTCTTGCATCTCCCAAGACGAAGGGATGTCTGAATCCCCTGTGGAGACCACAGAGAAAGACCTAGTCCTCCGCCTCAACGCCAACGGAGGCCTCACATCCTTTGAAAACTCGAGAGGTCTGCGGAGATCAATGCTTCCAAAGGAGACGATGCCTGACTCCTCTTGAAAGTGGATAGGAGTCCCAGGATCACTGTGGCACGTTGAAAGGGACCCTGGGTCTCCCGCCTCACGTGGAGACGCGTCCCAATTGCCATGCCAAGACTCGAGGAGAATCCCGAGGTGTCCCTCGCACCTAGGCAGGAGTCCTGACGTCGCTGAACAAACACGTGTCTGGAAGTGCCCTCCCCGTCGTAACTCGAGAATATACCCCAGGTTCCGGCCGCAACTAGAGAAAAACCATGAGACTTCCCACTCGCCGCGAGATGAGGCCCGATTCCCCTGCACTGCGTGCAGAGGAATTCCGTATCCCACATCAAACGTGAAAGGAGCCTTGATTTCCTTGATGGCACTCCAGACAAAACAAAAGATCACTGTCTCAAGTCTAGAGGGATCCTGAGGTCACTGGAGCGACACGAAAGGGCTCTGTGGACCCCAAATCTACTCGAGATGAGAACTTAGTCCCTGGCTTCGACTCAAGAGGAATTCCAACTTTCCACAAGCACCTCAAGAGGAGTCTTCTCTCAGCCACAGGTATGTGACAGGGACACTGAGTTTGTGGCCTCATGTGGAATGGACAACGAGATGCACTGATTCGAATAAAGGCCGGATATCCCTGCAGTGAATTGAATGCAGGCTCGTCTTGAATCTCCTAAGAAGAAGGGATGTATGAATCCCCTGTGGAGACCATAGAGAAAGACATTGTTCTCCGCCTCATCGCGACGTGAGTCCTCACATCCTTTGAGAACTCGAGAGGTCCGCGGAGATCAATGATTCCAAAGGAGACGATGCCTGACTCCTCTTGAAAATGGATAGGAGTCCCAGGATCCCTGTGGCACATGGAAAGGGACCCTGGATCTCCCGCCTCACGTGGAGACGCATCCCAATTGCCATGCCAAGACTCGAGGAGAATCCCGAGGTGTCCCTCGCACCGACGCAGGAGTCCTGACGTCGCTGAACAAACACGTGTCCGGAACGGACCTCCCCGTCGTAACTCGAGAATATACCCCAGGTTCCGGCCGCAACTCGAGAAAAACCATGAAACTTCCCCCTCGCCGCGAGATGAGGCCCGATTCCCCTGCACTGCGTGCAGAGCAATTCCGTGTTCCACATCAAACGTGAAAGGAGCCTTGATTTCCTTGATGGCACTCCAGAGAAAACCCGAGATCACTGTCTCAAGTCTAGAGGGATCCTGAGGTCACTGTAGCAACACGAAATGGGTCCATGGACCCCAAATCAACTCATGATGAGAGCTTAGTCACTGGCTTCGACTCTATAGGAATAGCAACTTTCCACAAGCACCTCAAGAGGAGGCTTCTCTCAGATAAAGTTATGTGAGAGGGCCCTGAGTTGGGGATTCAAGTGGAATGGACACCGAGAAGCTCTGACTCGAAGTAAGGCTGGATATTCCTGCAGTGAATTGAATGCAGGCTCGTCTTGCATCTCAGAAGACGAAGGGATGTCTGAATGCCCTGTGGAGACCACAGAGAAAGACCTAGATCTCCGCCTCATCGCGACCGGAGGCCTCACATCCTTTGAAAACTTGAGAGGTCCGCGGAGGTCAATGCTTCCAAAGGAGACTATACCTGACTCCTCTTGAAAATGGATAGGAGTCCCAGGATCCGCGTGGCACGTGGAAAGGGACCCTGGGTCTCCCGCCTCACGTGGAGACGCGTCCCAATTGCCATGCCAAGACTCGAGGAGAATCCCGAGGTGTCCCTCACACCTAGGCAGGAGTCCTGACGTCACTGAACAAACACGTGTCTGGAAGGGCCCTCCCCGTCGTAACTCGAGAATATACCCCGGGTTCCTGCCGCAACTTGAGAAAAACCATGAGACTTCCCCCTCACCGCGAGATGAGGCCCGATTCCCCTGCACTGCGTGCAGAGCAATTCCGTGTTCCACATCAAACGTGAAAGGAGCCTTAATTTCCTTGATGGCACTCCAGAGAAAACCCAAGATCACTGTCTCAAGTCTAGAGGGATCCTGAGGTCACTGGAGCAACACGAAAGGGCTCCGTGGACCCCAAATCAACTCTAGATGAGAGCTTTTCCCTGGCTTCGACTCAAGAGGAATACCAACTTTCCACAAGCACCTCAAGAGGAGGCTTCTCTCAGCTACAGGTATGTGAGAGGGACCCTGAGTTTGTGGCCTCAAGTGGAATGGACACCGAGATGCTCTGACTCAAAGTAAGGCCGGATATCCCTGCAGTGAATTGAATGCAGGCTCGTCTTGCATCTCCCAAGACGAAGGGATGTCTGAATCCCCTGTGGAGACCACAGAGCGAGACCTAGTTCTCGGCCTCATCGCGACCGGATGCCTCACATCCTTTGAAAACTCGAGAGGTCCACGCAGAACAAAGCTTCCAAAGGAGACGATGCCTGACTCCTCTTGAAAATGGATAGGAGTTCCAGGACTCCTGTGGAACTTGGAAAGGGACCCTTGGTCTCCCGCCTCACGTGGAGACGCGTCCCAATTGCCATGCCAAGACTCAAAGAGAATACCGATGTGCCCCTAGAACCTAGTCAGGAGTCCTGACGTCGCTGAACAAACACGTGTCTGGAAGGGCCCTCCCCATCGTAACTTGAGAATATTCCCCATGTTCCAGCCGCTTCTCGAGAAAAACCATGAGACTTCCCCCTCGCCGCGAGATGAGGCCCAATTCCCCTGCACTGCGTGCAGAGCAATTCCGTGTTGCACATCAGACGTTAAACTATACTTGATTTCCTTGATGGCACTCCAAAGAAAACCCAAGATCACTGTCTCAAGTCTAGAGGGATCCTGAGGTCACTGTAGCAACATGAAAGGGCTCCGTGGACCCCAAATCAACTCGAGATGAGAGCTTCGTCCCTGGCTTCTACTCTAGAGGAATACCAACTTTCCACAAGCACCACAAGAGGAGACTTCTCTGAGATACAGGTATGTGAGAGAAACCCTGAGTTTGTGGCCTCAAGTGCCATGGACACTGTGATGCTCTGACTCGAAGTAAGGCCGGATATCCCTGCTGTGAATTGAATGCAGGCTCGTCTTGCATCTCCCAAGACGAAGGGATGTCTGAATCCACTGTGGAGACCACAGAGAAAACCTAGTTCTCCGCCTCATTGAGACCGGAGGCCTCTAATCCTTTGAAAACTCGAGAGGTCCGCGGAGATCAAGGCTTCCAAAGGAGACGATGCCTGACTCCTCTTGAAAATGGATAGGAGTCCCAGGATCCATTTGGCACGTGGAAAGGGACCCTGGGTCTCCCACCTCACGTGGAGACGCGTCCCAATTGCCATGCCAAGACTCGAGGAGCATCCCGAGTTGTCCCTCGCACCTAGGCAGTAGTCCTGACGTCGATGAACAAACACGTTTCTGGAAGGGTCCTCCCCGTCGCAACTCGAGAATATACCCCAGGTTCCGGCGCAACTCGAGAAAAACCATGAGCCTTCCCCCTCGCCGCGAGATGAGGACCGATTCCCCTGCACTGCGTGCAGAGCAATTCCGTGTTCCACATCAAACGTGAAAGGAGCCTTGATTTCCTTGATGGCACTCCAGAGAAAACCCAAGATCACTGTCTCAAGTCTAGAGGGATCCTGAGGTCACTGTAGCAACACGAAAGGGCTCCGTGGACCCCAAATCAACTCTAGATGAGAGCTTTTCCCTGGCTTCGACTCAAGAGGAATACCAACTTTCCACAAGCACCTCAAGAGGAGGCTTCTCTCAGCTACAGGTATGTGAGAGGGACCCTGAGTTTGTGGCCTCAAGTGGAATGGACACCGAGATGCTCTGACTCAAAGTAAGGCCGGATATCCCTGCAGTGAATTGAATGCATGCTCGTCTTGCATCTCCCAAGACGAAGGGATGTCTGAATCCCCTGTGGAGACCACAGAGAGAGACCTAGTTCTCGGCCTCATCGCGACCGGATGCCTCACATCCTTTGAAAACTCGAGAGGTCCACGCAGAACAAAGCTTCCAAAGGAGATGATGCCTGACTCCTCTTGAAAATGGATAGGAGTTCCAGGACTCCTGTGGAACTTGGAAAGGGACCCTTGGTCTCCCGCCTCACGTGGAGACGCGTACCAATTGCCATGCCAAGACTCAAAGAGAATACCGATGTGCCCCTAGAACCTAGTCAGGAGTCCTGACGTCGCTGAACAAACACGTGTCTGGAAGGGCCCTCCCCGTCGTAACTTGAGAATATTCCCCAGGTTCCAGCCGCTTCTCGAGAAAAACCATGAGACTTCCCCCTCGCCGCGAGATGAGGCCCAATTCCCCTGCACTGCGTGCAGAGCAATTCCGTGTTCCACATCAGACGTTAAACTATACTTGATTTCCTTGATGGCACTCCAAAGAAAACCCAAGATCACTGTCTCAAGTCTAGAGGGATCCTGAGGTCACTGTAGCAACATGAAAGGGCTCCGTGGACCCCAAATCAACTCGAGATGAGAGCTTCGTCCCTGGCTTCTACTCTAGAGGAATACCAACTTTCCACAAGCACCACAAGAGGAGACTTCTCTGAGATACAGGTATGTGAGAGAAACCCTGAGTTTGTGGCCTCAAGTGCCATGGACACTGTGATGCTCTGACTCGAAGTAAGGCCGGATATCCCTGCTGTGAATTGAATGCAGGCTCGTCTTGCATCTCCCAAGACGAAGGGATGTCTGAATCCACTGTGGAGACCACAGAGAAAACCTAGTTCTCCGCCTCATTGAGACCGGAGGCCTCTAATCCTTTGAAAACTCGAGAGGTCCGCGGAGATCAAGGCTTCCAAAGGAGACGATGCCTGACTCCTCTTGAAAATGGATAGGAGTCCCAGGATCACTTTGGCACGTGGAAAGGGACCCTGGGTCTCCCACCTCACGTGGAGACGCGTCCCAATTGCCATGCCAAGACTCGAGGAGAATCCCGAGTTGTCCCTCGCACCTAGGCAGTAGTCCTGACGTCGATGAACAAACACGTTTCTGGAAGGGTCCTCCCCGTCGCAACTCGAGAATATACCCCAGGTTCCGGCGCAACTCGAGAAAAACCATGAGCCTTCCCCCTCGCCGTGAGATGAGGACCGATTCCCCTGCACTGCGTGCAGAGCAATTCCGTGTTCCACATCAAACGTGAAAGGAGCCTTGATTTCCTTGATGGCACTCCAGAGAAAACCCAAGATCACTGTCTCAAGTCTAGAGGGATCCTGAGGTCACTGTAGCAAAACGAAAGGGCTCCGTGGACCCCAAATCAACTAGAGATGAGAGCTTCGTCCCTGGCTTCGACTCAAGAGGAATAGCACCTTTCCACAAGCACCTCAAGAGGAGGCTTCTCTCAGCTACAGGTATGTGAGAGGGACCCTGAGTTTGTGGCCTCAAGTGGAATGGACACCGAGATGCTCTGACTCGAAGTAGGGCCGGATATCCATGCAGTGAATTGAATGCAGGCTCGTCTTGCATCTCCCAAGACGAAGAGATGTCTGAATCCCCTGTGGAGACCACAGAGAAAGAACTAGTAGTCCGCCTCATCACGACCGGAGGCATCACATCCTTTGAAAACTCGAGAGGTCCGCGGAGGTCAATGCTTCCAAAGGAGACGATGCCTGACTCCTCATGAAAATGGATAGGAGTCCCAGGATCCCTGTGGCACGTGGAAAGGGACCCTGGGTCTCCCGCCTCACGTGGAGACGCGTCCCAATTGCCATGCCAAGATTCGAGGAGAATCCCGAGTTGTGCCTCACACCTAGGCAGGAGTCCTGACTTCGCTGAACAAACACGTGTCTGGAAGGGTCCTCCCCTTCGTAACTCGAGAACATACCCCAGGTTCCGGCCGCAACTAGAGAAAAACCATGAGACTTCCCCCTCGCCACGAGATGAGGCCCGATTCCCCTGCACTGCATGCAGAGCAATTCCGTGTTCCACGTCAAACGTGAAAGGAGCCTTGATTTCCTTGATGGCACTCCAGAGAAAACCCAAGATCGCTGTCTGAAGTCTAGAGGGATCCTGACGTCACTGTAGCAACAGGAAAGGGCTCCGTGGACCCCAAATCAACTCGAGATTAGAGCGTAGTCCCTGGCTTCGACTCAAGAGGAATACCAACTTTCCAGAAGCACCTCAAGAGGAGGCTTCTCTCAGCTACAGGTATGTGAGAGGGACCCTGAGTTTGTGGCCTCAAGTGGAATGGACACGGAGATGCTCTGACTCGAAGTAAGGCCAGATATCCCTGCAGTGAATTGAATGCAGGCTCGTCTTGCATCTCCCAAGACGAAGGGATGTCTGAATCCCCTGTGGAGACCACAGAGAAAGACCTCGTTCTCCGCCTCATCGCGACCAGGACGCCTCACATCCTTTGAAAACTCGAGAGTTCCGCGGAGATCAATGCTTCCAAAGGAGAATGCCTGACTCCTCTTGAAAATGGATAGGTGTCCCAGGATCCTTGTGGCACGTGGAAAGGGACCCTGGGTCTCCCGCCTCACGTGGAGACGGGTCCCAATTGCCATTCCAAGACTCGAGGAGAATCCCGAGTTGTCCCTCGCACCTAGGCAGGAGTCCTGACGTCGCTGAACAAACACGTGTCTGGAAGGGCCCTCCCCGTCGTAACTCCAGAATATACCCCAGGTTCCGGCCGCATCTCGAGAAAAACCATGAGACTTCCCCCTCGCGGCAAGATGAGGCCCGATTCCCCTGCACTGCGAGCAAAGCAATTGCGTGTTCCACATCAAACATGAAAGGAGCCTTGATTAACTTGATGGCACTCCAGAGAAAACCCAAATCACTGTCTCAATTCTAGAGGGATCCTGAGGTCACTGTAGCAACACGAAAGGGCTTCGTGTGCCGCAAACAACTCGAGATGAGAGCTTCGTCCCTGCCTTCGACTCAAGAGGAATACCAACTTTCCACAAGCACCTCAAGAGGAGGCTTCTGTCACCTTCAGGTATGTGAGAGGGACCCTGAGCTGGTGGCCTCAAGTCGAATGGATAGCGTGATGCTCTGACTCGAAGTAAGGCCGGATATCCCTGCAGTGAATTGAATGCAGGCTCGTTTTGCATCTCCCAAGAGGAAGGGATGTCTGAATCCACTGTGGAGACCACAGAGAAAGACCTAGTTCTCCGCCTCATCCCGAATTGAGGCCTCACATCCTTTGAAACCTCGAGAGGTGTGCGGAGATCAATGCTTCCAAAGGAGACGATGCCTGACTCCTCTTGAAAATGGAAAGGGGTCCCAGGATCCCTGTGGCACGTGGAAAGGGACCCTGGGTCTCCCGCCTCACGTGGAGACGCGTCCCAATTGCCATGCCAAGACTCGAGGAGAATCCCGAGTTGTGCCTCGCACCTAGGCAGGAGTCCTGACGTCGCTGAACAAACAGGTGTCTGGAAGGGCCCTCCCCGTCGTAACTCGAGAACATACCCCAGGTTCCGGCCGCAACTCGACAAAAACCATGAGAATTCCCCCTCGCCGCGAGATGAGGACCGATTCCGCTGCACTGCGTGCAGAGCAATTGCGTGTTCCACATCAAACGTGAAAGGAGCCTTGATTTCCTTGATGGCACTCCAGAGAAAACCCAAGATCACTGTCTCAAGTCTAGAGGGATCCTGAGGTCACTGTAGCAACACGAAAGGGCTCCGTGGACCCCAAATCAACTCGAGATGAGAGCTTACTCCCTGGCTTCGACTCAAGAGGAATACCAACTTTCCACAAGCACCTCAAGATGAGGTTTCTCTCAGCTACATTTATGTGAGAGGGACCCTGAGTGTGTGGCCTCAAATGTAATGGACACCGAGATGCACTGATTCGAATAAAGGCCGGATATCCCTGCAGTGAATTGAATGCAGGCTCGTCTTGCATCTCCTAAGAAGAAGGGATGTATGAATCCCCTGTGGAGACCACAGAGAAAGACCTAGATCTCCGCCTCATCGCGACCGGAGGCCTCACATCCTTTGAAAACTTGAGAGGTCCGCGGAGTTCAATGCTTCCAAAGGAGACTATGCCTGACTCGTCTTGAAAATGGATAGGAGTCCCAGGATCCGCGTGGCACGTGGAAAGGGACCCTGGGTCTCCCGCCTCACGTGGAGACGCGTCCCAATTGCCATGCCAAGACTCGAGGATAATCCCGAGGTGTCCCTCACACCTAGGCAGGAGTCCTGATGTCACTGAATAAACACGTGTCTGGAAGGGCCCTCCCCTTCGTAACTCGAGAATATACCCCGGGTTCCTGCCGCAACTCGAGAAAAACCATGAGACTTCCCCCTCGCCACGAGATGAGGCCCGATTTACCTGCACTGCATGCAGAGCAATTCCGTGTTCCACATCAAACGTGAAAGGAGCCTTGATTTCCTTGATGGCACTCCAGAGAAAACCCAAGATCACTGTCACAAGTCTAGAGGGATCCTGAGGTCACTGTAGCAACAAGAAAGGTCTCCGTGGACCCCAAATCAAGTCGAGATGAGAGCTTAGTCCCTGGCTTCGATTCAAGACGAATACCAACTTTCCACATGCACCTCAAGAGGCGGTTTCTGTCAGCTACAGGTATGTGCGAGGGACCCTGAGTTTGTGATCTCAAGTAGAATGGACACCGAGATGCTCTGACTCGAAGTAAGGCCGGATATCCCTGCAGTGAATTGAATGCAGGCTCGTCTTGCATCTCCCAAGAAGAAGGAATGTCTGAATCCCCTGTGGAGACCACAGAGAAAGACCTAGTTCTCCGCCTCATCGCGAACGGAGGCATCACATCCTTTGAAAACTCGAGAGGTCTGCTGAGATCTAGGCTTCCAAAGGAGACGATGCCTGACTCCTCTTGAAAATGGATAGGAGTCCCAGGATCCCTGTGGCACGTGGAAAGGGATACTGGGTCTCGCACCTCACGTGGAGCCGCGTCCCAATTGCCATGCCAAGACTCGAGGAGAATCCCGAGGTGTCCCTCGCACCTAGGCAGGAGTCCTGACATCGCTGAACAAACACGTGTCTGGAAGTGCCCTCCCCGTCGTAACTCGAGAATATACCCCAGGTTCCGGCCGCAACTCGAGAAAAACCATGAGACTTCCCCCTCACCGCGAGATGAGGCCCGATTCCCCTGCACTGCGTGCAGACCAATTCCGTGTTCCACATCAAACGTGAAAGGAGCCTTAATTTCCTTGATGGCACTCCATAGAAAACCCAAGATCACTGTCTCAAGTCTAGAGGGATCCTGAGGTCACTGGAGCAACACGAAAGGGCTCCGTGGACCCCAAATCAACACGAGATGAGAGCTTTTCCCTGGCTTCGACTCAAGAGGAATACCAACTTTCCACAAGCACCTCAAGAGGAGGCTTCTCTCAGCTACAGGTATGTGAGAGGGACCCTGAGTTTGTGGCCTCAAGTGGAATGGACATCGAGATGCTCTGACTCAAAGTAAGGCCGGATATCCCTGCAGTGAATTGAATGCATGCTCGTCTTGCATCTCCCAAGACGAAGGGATGTCTGAATCCCCTGTGGAGACCACAGAGAAAGACCTAGTTCTCGGCCTCATCGCGACCGGATGCCTCACATCCTTTGAAAACTCGAGAGGTCCACGCAGAACAAAGCTTCCAAAGGAGACGATGCCTGACTCCTCTTGAAAATGGATAGGAATACCAGGATCACTGTGGCACGTGGAAAGGGACCCTGGGTCTCCCGCCTCACGTGGATACGCGTCCCAATTGCCATGCCAAGACTCGAGGAGAATACCGAGGTGTCCCTCGCACCTAGACAGGAGTCCTGACGTCGCTGAACAAACACGTGTCTGGAAGGGCCCTCCCCGTCGTAACTCGAAAGTATAAATCAGGTTCCGGCCGCAACTCGAGAAAAAATATGAGACTTCCCCCTCGCCGCGAGATGAGGCCCGATTCCCCTGCATTGCGTCCAGAGCAATTCCGTGTTCCACATCAAACGTGAAAGGAGCCTTGATTTCCTTGATGGCACTCCAGACAAAACCCAAGATCACTGTCTCAAGTCTAGAGGGATCCTGAGGTCACTGGAGCAACACGAAAGGGCTCCGTGGACCCCAAATCAACTCGAGATGAGAGCTTAGCCCCTGGCTTCGACTCAAGAGGAATACCAACTTTCCACAAGCACCTCAAGAGGAGGCTTCTCTCAGCTACAGGTATGTGAGAGGGACCCTGAGTTTGTGGCCTCAAGTGGAATGGACACCGAGATGCTCTGACTCGAAGTAAGGCCGGATATCCCTGCAGTGAATTGAATGCAGGCTCGTCTTGCATCTCCCAAGACGAAGGGATGTCTGAATGCCCTGTGGAGATCACAGAGAAAGACCTAGTCCTCCGCCTCAACGCGACCGGAGGCCTCACATCCTTTGAAAACTCGAGAGGTCCGCGGAGATCAATGCTTCCAAAGGAGACGATGCCTGACTCCTCTTGAAAATGGATAGGAGTCCCAGGATCCCTGTGGCACGTGGAAAGGGAACCTGGGTCTCCCGCCTCACGTGGAGACGCGTCCCAATTGCCATGCCAAGACTCGAGGAGAATCCCGAGGTGTCCCTCGCACCTTGGCAGGAGTCCTGACGTCGCTGGACAAACACGTGTCTGGAAGGGCCCTCCCCGTCGTAACTCGAGAATATAACCCAGGTTCCGGCCGCAACACAAGAAAGACCATGAGACTTTCCCCTCCCCGCGAGATGAGTCCCGATTCCCCTGCACTGCATGCAGAGCAATTCCGTGTTCCACATCAAACGTGAAAGGAGCCTTGATTTCCTTGATGGCACTCCAGAGAAAACCCAAGATCACTGTCTCATGTCTAGAGGGATCCTGAGGTCACTGGAGCAACATGAAAGGGCTCCGTGGACCTCAAATCAACTCGAGATGAGAGCTTAGTCCCTGGCTTCGACTCAAGAGGAATACCAACTTTCCACAAGCACCTCAAGAGGAGGCTTCGCTCAGCTACAGGTATGTGAGAAAGACCCTGAGTTTGTGGCCTCAAGTGGAATGGACACCGAGATGCTCTGACTCGAAGTAAGGCCAGATATCCCTGCAGTGAAGTGAATGCAGGCTCGTCTTGCATCTCCCAAGAAGAAGGGATGTCTAAATCCCCTGTGGAGACCACAGAGAAAGACCTAGTCCTCCGCATCAACGCGAACGGAGGCCTCACTTCCTTTTAAAAATTGAGAGGTCCGCGGAGATCAATGCTTCCAAAGGAGACGATGCCTGACTCCTCTTGAAAATGGATAGGAGTCCCAGGATCCCTGTGGCACGTGGAAAGGGACCCTGGGTCTCACGCCTCACGTGGAGACGCGTCCCAATTGCCATGCCAAGACTCGAGGAGAATCCCGAAGTGACCCTCGCACCTAGGCAGGAGTCCTGACGTCGCTGAACAAAAACGTGTCTGGAAGGGCCCTCCCCGTAGTAACTCGAGAATATACCCCAGGTTCCGGCCGCAACTCGAGAAAAACCATGAGACTTCCCCCTCGCTGCGAGATGAGGCCCGATTCCCCTGCACTGCGTGCAGAGCAATTCCGTGTTCCACATCAAACGTGAAAGGAGCCTTGATTTCCTTGATGCCACTCCAGAGAAAACCCAAAGTCACTATCTCAAGTCTAGAGGGATCCTGAGGTCACTGGAGCAACACAAAAGGGCTCCGTGGACCCCAAATCAACTCGAGATGAGAGCTTAGTCCCTGGATTCGACTCAAGAGGAATACCAACTTTCCACAAGCACCTCAAGAGGAGGCTTCTCTCAGCTACATGTATGTGAGAGGGAAACTGAGTTTCTGGCCTCAAGTGGAATGGACACCGAGATGCTCTGACTCAAAGTAAAGGCGGATATCCCTGCAGTGAATTGAATGCAGGCTCGTCTTGCATCTCCCAAGACGAAGGGATGTCTGAATCCCCTGTGGAGACGACAGCGAAAGACCTAGTTCTCCGCCTCATCCCGAATTGAGGCCTCACATCCTTTGAAACCTCGAGAGGTGTGCGGAGATCAATGCTTCCAAAGGAGACGATGCCTGACTCCTCTTGAAAATGGAAAGGGGTCCCAGGATCCCTGTGGCACGTGGAAAGGGACCCTGGGTCTCCCGCCTCACGTGGAGACGCGTCCCAATTGCCATGCCAAGACTCGAGGAGAATCCCGAGTTGTGCCTCGCACCTAGGCAGGAGTCCTGACGTCGCTGAACAAACAGGTGTCTGGAAGGGCCCTCCCCGTCGTAACTCGAGAACATACCCCAGGTTCCGGCCGCAACTCGACAAAAACCATGAAAATTCCCCCTCGCCGCGAGATGAGGCCCGATTCCGCTGCACTGCGTGCAGAGCAATTGCGTGTTCCACATCAAACGTGAAAGGAGCCTTGATTTCCTTGATGGCACTCCAGAGAAAATCCAAGATCACTGTCTCAAGTCTAGAGGGATCCTGAGGTCACTGTAGCAACAAGAAAGAGCTCCGTGGACCCCAAATCAACTCGAGATGAGAGCTTACTCCCTGGCTTCGACTCAAGAGGAATACCAACTTTCCACAAGCACCTCAAGATGAGGTTTCTCTCAGCTACATTTATGTGAGAGGGACCCTGAGTGTGTGGCCTCAAATGTAATGGACACCGAGATGCACTGATTCGAATAAAGGCCGGATATCCCTGCAGTGAATTGAAGGCAGGCTCGTCTTGAATCTCCTAAGAAGAAGGGATGTATGAATCCCCTGTGGAGACCATAGAGAAAGACATTGTTCTCCGCCTCATCGCGACGTGAGTCCTCACATCCTTTGAGAACTCGAGAGGTCCGCGGAGATCAATGATTCCAAAGGAGACGATGCCTGACTCCTCTTGAAAATGGATAGGAGTCACAGGATCCCTGTGGCACATGGAAAGGGACCCTGGATCTCCCGCCTCACGTGGAGACGCGTCCCAATTGCCATGCCAAGACTCGAGGAGAATCCCGAGGTGTCCCTCGCACCAAGGCAGGAGTCCTGACGTCGCTGAACAAACACGTGTCTGGAACGGACCTCCCCGTCACAACTCGAGAATATACCCCAGGTTCCGGCCGCAACTCGAGAAAAACCATGAGACTTCCCCCTCGCCGCGAGATGAGGCACGATTCCCCTGCACTGCGTGCAGAGCAATTCCGTGTTCCACATCAAACGTGAAAGGAGCCTTGATTTCCTTGATGGCACTCCAGAGAAAACCCGAGATCACTGTCTCAAGTCTAGAGGGATCCTGAGGTCACTGTAGCAAACGAAATGGGTCCATGGACCCCAAATCAACTCGTGATGAGAGCTTAGTCACTGGCTTCGACTCTATAGGAATAGCAACTTTCCACAAGCACCTCAAGAGGAGGCTTCTCTCAGATAAAGTTATGTGAGAGGGCCCTGAGTTGGGGATTCAAGTGGAATGGACACCGAGAAGCTCTGACTCGAAGTAAGGCTGGATATCCCTGCAGTGAATTGAATGCAGGCTCGTCTTGCATCTCAGAAGACGAAGGGATGTCTGAATGCCCTGTGGAGACCACAGAGAAAGACCTAGATCACCGCCTCATCGCGACCGGAGGCCTCACATCCTTTGAAAACTTGAGAGGTCCGCGGAGGTCAATGCTTCCAAAGGAGACTATACCTGACTCCTCTTGAAAATGGATAGGAGTTCCAGGATCCGCGTGGCACGTGGAAAGGGACGCTGGGTCTCCCGCCTCACGTGGAGACGCGTCCCAATTGCCATGCCAAGACTCGAGGATAATCCCGAGGTGTCCCTCACACCTAGGCAGGAGTCCTGACGTCACTGACCAAACACGTGTCTGGAAGGGCCCTCCCCGTCGTAACTCGAGAATAAACCCCGGGTTCCTGCCGCAACTCGAGAAAAACCATGAGACTTCCCCCTCGCCACGAGATGAGGCCCGAATTACCTGCACTGCATGCAGAGCAATTCCGTGTTCCACATCAAACGTGAAAGGAGCCTTGATTTCCTTGATGGCACTCCAGAGAAAACCCAAGATCACTGTCTCAAGTCTAGAGGGATCCTGAGGTCACTGTAGCAACAAGAAAGGTCTCCGTGGAACCCAAAGCAAGTCGAGATGAGAGGTTAGTCCCTGGCTTCGATTCAAGACGAATACCAACTTTCCACATGCACCTCAAGAGGCGGTTTCTGTCAGCTACAGGTATGTGCGAGGGACCCTGAGTTTGTGGCCTCAAGTAGAATGGACACCGAGATGCTCTGACTCGAAGTAAGGCCGGATATCCCTGCAGTGAATTGAATGCAGGCTCGTCTTGCATCTCCCAAGAAGAAGGAATGTCTGAATCCTTTGTGGAGACCACAGAGAAAGACCTAGTTCTCCGCCTCATCGCGAACGGAGGCATCACATCCTTTGAAAACTCGAGAGGTCCGCTGAGATCTAGGCTTCCAAAGGAGACGATGCCTGACTCCTCTTGAAAATGGATAGGAGTCCCAGGATCCCTGTGGCACGTGGAAAGGGACACTGGGTCTCGCACCTCACGTGGAGCCGCGTCCCAATTGCCATGCCAAGACTCGAGGAGAATCCCGAGGTGTCCCTCGCACCTAGGCAGGAGTCCTGACATCGCTGAACAAACACGTGTCTGGAAGTGCCCTCCCCATCGTAACTCGAGAATATACCCCAGGTTCCGGCCGCAACTCGAGAAAAACCATGAGACTTCCCCCTCACCGCGAGATGAGGCCCGATTCCCCTGCACTGCGTGGAGAGCAATTCCGTGTTCCACATCAAACGTGAAAGGAGCCTTAATTTCCTTGATGGCACTCCAGAGAAAACCCAAAATCACTGTCTCAAGTCTAGAGGGATCCTGAGGTCACTGTAGCAACACAAAAGGGCTCCGTGGACCCCAAATCAACTCGAGATGAGAGCTTTTCCCTGGCTTCGATTCAAGAGGAATACCAACTTTCCACAAGCACCTCAAGAGGAGGCTTCTCTCAGCTACAGGTATGTGAGAGGGACCCTGAGTTTGTGGCCTCAAGTGGAATGGACACCGAGATGCTCTGACTCAAAGTAAGGCCGGATATCCCTGCAGTGAATTGAATGCATGCTCGTCTTGCATCTCCCAAGACGAAGGGATGTCTGAATCCCCTGTGGAGACCACAGAGAGAGACCTAGTTCTCGGCCTCATCGTGACCGGATGCCTCACATCCTTTGAAAACTCGAGAGGTCCACGCAGAACAAAGCTTCCAAAGGAGACGATGCCTGACTCCTCTTGAAAATGTATAGGAATACCAGGATCCCTGTGGCACGTGGAATGGGACCCTGGGTCTCCCGCCTCACGTGGAGACGCGTCCCAATTGCCATGCCAAGACTCGAGGAGAATACCGAGGTGTCCCTCGCACCTAGACAGGAGTCCTGACGTCGCTGAACAAACACGTGTCTGGAAGGGCCCTCCCCGTCGTAACTCGAAAATATAAATCAGGTTCCGGCCGCAACTCGAGAAAAAATATGAGACTTCCCCCTCGCCGCGAGATGAGGCCCGATTCCCCTGCATTGCGTGCAAAGCAATTCCGTGTTCCACATCAAACGTGAAAGGAGCCTTGATTTCCTTGATGGCACTCCAGACAAAACCCAAGATCACTGTCTCAAGTCTAGAGGGATCCTGAGGTCACTGGAGCAACACGAAAGGGCTCCGTGGACCCCAAATCAACTCGAGATGAGAGCTTAGCCCCTGGCTTCGACTCAAGAGGAATACCAACTTTCCACAATCACCTGAAGAGGAGGCTTCTCTCAGCTACAGGTATGTGAGAGGGACCCTGAGTTTGTGGCCTCAAGTGGAATGGACACCGAGATGCTCTGACTCGAAGTAAGGCCGGATATCCCTGCAGTGAATTGAATGCAGGCTCGTCTTGCATCTCCCAAGACGAAGGGATGTCTGAATCCCCTGTGGAGACCACAGAGAAAGACCTAGTTCTCGGCCTCATCGCGACCGGATGCCTCACATCCTTTGAAAACTCGAGAGGTCCACGCAGAAAAAAGCTTCCAAAGGAGACGATGCCTGACTCCTCTTGAAAATGGATAGGAATCCCAGGATCCCTGTGGCACGTGGAAAGGGACCCTGGGTCTCCCGCCTCACGTGGAGACGCGTCCCAATTGCCATGCCAAGACTCGAGGAGAATACCGAGGTGTCCCTCGCACCTAGGCAGGAGTCCTGACGTCGCTGAACAAACACGTGTCTGGAAGGGCCCTCCCCGTCGTAACTTGAGAATATTCCCCAGGTTCCAGCCGCTTCTCGAGAAAAACCATGAGATTACCCCTCGCCGCGAGATGAGGCCCGATTCCCCTGCACTGCGTGCAGAGCAATTCCGTGTTCCACATCAGACGTTAAACTAGACTTGATTTCCTTGATGTCACTCCAAAGAAAACCCAAGATCACTGTCTCAAGTCTAGAGGGATCCTGAGGTCACTGGAGCAACACGAAAGGGCTCCGTGAACCCCAAATCAACTCGAGATGAGAGCTTCGTCCCTGGCTTCTACTCTAGAGGAATACCAACTTTCCACAAGCACCTCAAGAGGAGACTTCTCTGAGATACAGGTATGTGAGAGAAACCCTGAGTTTGTGGCCTCAAGTGCAATGGTCACTGTGATGCTCTGACTCGAAGTAAGGCCGGATATCCCTGCTGTGAATTGAATGCAGGCTCGTCTTGCATCTCCCAAGACGAAGGGATGTCTGAATCCACTGTGGAGACCACAGAGAAAACCTAGTTCTCCGCCTCATCGCGACCGGAGGCCTCTAATCCTTTGAAAACTCGAGAGGTCCGCGGAGATCAAGGCTTCCAAAGGAGACGATGCCTGACTCCTCTTGAAAATGGATAGGAGTCCCAGGATCCCTGTGGCACGTGGAAAGGGACCCTGGGACTCCCGCCTCACGTGGAGCCGCGTCCCAATTGCCATGCCAAGACTCGAGGAGAATCCCGAGGTGTCCCTCGCACCTAGGCAGGAGTCCTGACATCGCTGAACAAACACGTGTCTGGAAGTGCCCTCCCCGTCGTAACTCGAGAATATACCCCAGGTTCCGGATGCAACTCGAGAAAAACCATGAGACTTCCCCCTCACCGCGAGATGAGGCCCGATTCCCCTGCACTGCCTGCAGAGCAATTCCGTGTTCCACATCAAACGTGAAAGGAGCCTTAATTTCCTTGATGGCACTCCATAAAAAACCCAAGATCACTGTCTCAAGTCTAGAGGGATCCTGAGGTCACTGGAGCAACACGAAAGGGCTCCGTGGACCCCAAATCAACTCGAGATGAGAGCTTTTCCCTGGCTTCGACTCAAGAGGAATACCAACTTTCCACAAGCACCTCAAGAGGAGGCTTCTCTCAGCTACAGGTATGTGAGAGGGACCCTGAGTTTGTGGCCTCAAGTGGAATGGACACCGAGATGCTCTGACTCAAAGTAAGGCCGGATATCTCTGCAGTGAATTGAATGCATGCTCGTCTTGCATCTCCCAAGACGAAGGGATGTCTGAATCCCCTGTGGAGACCACAGAGAAAGACCTACTTCTCGGCCTCATCGCGACCGGATGCCTAACATCCTTTGAAAACTCGAGAGGTCCACGCAGAACAAAGCTTCCAAAGGAGACGATGCCTGACTCCTCTTGAAAATGGATAGGAATACCAGGATCACTGTGGCACGTGGAAAGGGACCCTGGGTCTCCCGGCTCACGTGGAGACGCGTCCCAATTGCCATGCCAAGACTTGAGGAGAATACCGAGGTGTCCCTCGCACCAAGGCAGGTGTCTTGACGTCGCTGAACAAACACGTGTATGGAAGGGCCCTCCCCGTCGTAACTCGAAACTATAAATCAGGTTCCGGCCGCAACTCGAGAAAAAATATGAGACTTCCCCCTCGCCGCGAGATGAGGGCCGATTCCCCTGCATTGCGTGCAGAGCAATTCCGTGTTCCACATCAAACGTGAAAGGAGCCTTGATTTCCTTGATGGCACTCCAGAGAAAACCCCAGATCACTCTCTCAAGTCTAGAGGGATCCTGAGGTCACTATACCAACACGAAAGGGTTCCGTGGACCCCAAATCAACTCGAGATGAGAGCTTAGTGTTTGGCTTCGACTCAAGAGGAATATCAACTTTCCACAAGCACCTCAAGAGGAGGCTTCTCACAGCTACAGGTATGTGAGAGGGACCCTGAGTGTGTGGCCTCAAGTGGAATGGACACCGAGATGCTCTGACTCGAAGTAAGGCCGGATATCCCTGCAGTGAATTGAATGCAGGCTCGTCTTGCATCTCCCAAGACGAAGGTATGTCTGAATGCCCTGTGGAGACCACAGAGAAAGACCTAGTTCTCCGCCTCATCGCGACCGGAGGCCTCACATCCTTTGAAAACTCGAGAGGTCCGCGGAGATCAATGTTTCCAAAGGAGACGATGCCTGACTCCTCTTGAAAATGGATAGGAGTCCCAGGATCCCTGTGGACGTGGGAAGGGACCCTGGGTCTCCCGCCTCACGTGGAGACGCGTCCCACTTGCCATGCCAAGACTCGAGGAGAATCCCGATGTGTCCCTCGCACCAAGGCAGGTGTCTTGACGTCGCTGAACAAACACGTGTATGGAAGGACCTTTCCCATTGTAACTCTAGACTATACCCAAGCTTCCGGCCGCAACTCGAGAAGAACCATGAGACTTCCCCCTCGCCGCGAGATGAGGCCCGATTCCCCTGCACTACATGCAGAGCAATTCCGTGTTCCACATCAAACATGAAAGGAGACTTGATTTCCTTGATGGCACTCCAGAGAAAACCCAAGATCACTGTCTCAAGTCTAGAGGGATCCTGAGGTCACTGGAGCAACACGAAAGGGCTCCGTGGACCCCAAATCAACTCGAGATGCGAGGTTAGTCCCTGGCTTCGACTCAAGAGGAATACCAGCTTTCCACAAGCACCTGAAGAGTAGGCTTCTCTCAGCTACAGGTATGTGAGAGGGACCCTGAGTTTGTGGCCTCAAGTGGAATGGGCACCGAGAAGCTCTGACTCAAAGTAAGGCCGGATATCCCTGCAGTGAATTAAATGCACGCTCGTCTTGCATCTCCCAAGACGAAGGGAAGTCTGAATCCCCTGTGGAGGCCACAGAGAAAAACCGAGTTCTCCGCCTCATTGCGACCTGAGGCCTCACTTCCTTTGAAAACTCGAGAGGTCCGCGGAGATCAATGCTTCCTAAGGAGACGATGCCTGACTCCTCTTGAAAATGGATAGGAGTCCCAGGATCCCTGTGGCACGTGGAAAGGGACCCTGGGTCTCCTGCCTCACGTGGAGACGCGTCCCAATTGCCATGCCAAGACTCGAGGAGAATCCCGAGGTGTCCCTCGCACCTAGGCAGGAGTCCTGACGTCGCTGAACAAACACTTGTCTGGAAGGGCCCTCCCCGTTGTAACTCGAGAATATAACCCAGGTTCCGTCCGCAACTCGAGAAAAACCATGAGACTTCCCCTTCGGTGCGATATGAGGCCCGATTCCCCTGCACTGCGTGCAGAGCAATTCTGTGTTCCACATCAAACGTGAAAGGAGCCTTGATTTCCTTAATGGCACTCCAGAGAAAACCCAAGATCACTGGCTCTAGTCTAGAGGGATCCTGAGGTCACTGTAGCAACACGAAAGGGCTCCGTGGACCCCAAATCAACTCGAGATGAGAGCTTAGTCCCTGGCTTCGACTCAAGAGGAATACCAAGTTTCCACAAGCACCTCAAGAGGAGGCTTCTCTCAGCTACATGTATGTGAGAGGGACCCTGAATGTGTGGCCTCAAGTGGAATGGACACCGAGATGCTCTGACTCGAAGTAAGGCCGGATATCCCTGCAGTGAATTGAATGCCGGCTCGTCTTGAATCTCCCAAGACGAAGGGATGTCTTAATCCCCTGTTGAGACCACAGAGAAAGACCTAGTTCTCTGCCTCATCGCGACCGGAGGCCTCACATCCTTTGAAAATTCGAGAGGTCCGCGGAGATCAATGCTTCCAAAGGAGACGTTGCCTGACTCCTCTTGAAAATGGATAGGAGTCCCAGCATCCCTGTGGCAAGTGGAAAGGGACCCTGGGTCTCCCGCCTCACGTGGAGACGCGTCCCAATTGCCATGCCAAGACTAGTGGAGAATCGCGAAGTGTCCCACGCACCTAGGCAGGAGTCCTGACGTCGCTGAACAAACACGTGTCTGGAAGGGCCCTCCCCGTCGTAACTCGAGAATATACCCCAGGTTCCGCCCGCAACTCGAGAAAAACCATGAGACTTCCTCCTCGCCGCGAGATGAGGCCCGATTCCCCTGCACTGCGTGCAGAGCAAATCCCTGTTCCACATCAAACGTGAAAGGAGACTTGATTTCCTTGATGGCACTCCAGAGAAAACCCAAGATCACTGTCTCAAGTCTAGAGGGATCCTCAGGTCACTGGAACAACACGAAAGGGCTCCGTGGACCCCAAATCTACTCGAGATGAGAGCTTATTCCTTGGCTTCGAGTCAAGAGGAATACCAACATTCCACAAGCACCTCAAGAGGAGGATTCTCTCAGCTACAGGTATGGGAGAGGAACCCTGAGTTTGTGGCCTCAAGTGGAATGGACACCGAGATGCTCTCACTCGAAGTAAGGCCGGATATCCCTGCAGTGAATTGAATGCAGGCTCGTCTTGCATCTCCCAAGACGAAGGGATGTCTGAATCCCCTCTGGAGACCACAGAGAAAGACCTAGTCCTCCGCCTCATCGCGACCGGAGGCCTCACATCCTTTGAAAACTCGAGAGGTCCGCGGAGATCAATGCTTCCAAAGGAGACGATGCTTGACTCCTCTTGAAAATGGATAGGAGTCCCAGGATCCCTCTGGCACGTTATAAGGGACCCTGGGTCTCCCGCCTCACGTGGAGACGCGGCCCAATTGCCATGTCAAGACTCGAGGAGAATCCCGAGGTGTCCCTCGCACCTAGGCAGGAGTCCTGACGTCGCTGAACAAACACGTCTCTGGAAGGGCCCTCCCCGTCGTAACTCGAGAATATACCACAGGTTCCGGCCGCAACTCGAGAAAAACCTTGAGACTTCCCCCTCGCCGCGAGATGAGGCCCGATTCCCCTGCGCTGCGTGCAGAGCAATTCCGTGTTGCACATCAAACGTGAAAGGAGCCTTGATTTCCTTGATGGCACTCCAGAGAAAACCCAAGATCACTGTCTCAAGTCTAGAGGGATCCTGAGGTCACTGGAGCAACACGAAAGGGCTCCATGGAAACCAAATCAACTCGAGATGAGAGCTTAGTCCCTGGCTTCGACACAAGAGGAATACCAACTTTCCACAAGCTCCTCAAGGAGAGGCTTCTCTCAGCTACAGGTATGTGAGAGGGACCCTGAGTTTGTGGCCTCAAGTGGAATGGACACCGAGATGCTCTGACTCGGAGTAAGGCCGGATATCCCTGCAGTGAATTGAATGCAAGTTCGTCTTGCATTTCCCAAGACGAAGGGATGTCTGAATCCCCTGTGGAGACCACAGAGAAAGACCTAGTCCTCCGCCTCAACGCGACCGGAGGCCTCACATCCTTTGAAAACTCGAGAGATCTGCGGATATCAATGCTTCCCAAGGAGACGATGCCTGACTCCTCTTGAAAATGGATAGGAGTCCCAGGATCCCTGTGGCAAGTGGAAAGGGACCCTGGGTCTCCCGCCTCACGTGGAGACGCGTCCCAATTGCCATGCCAAGACTCGAGGAGAATCCCGAGGTGTCCCTTGCACCTAGACAGGAGTCCTGACGTCGCTGAACAAACACGTGTCTGGAAGGGCCCTCCCCGTCGTAACTCGAGAATATACCCCAGGTTCCGGCCGCAACTCTAGAAAAACCATGAGACTTCCCCCTCGCCGCGAGATGAGGCCCGATTCCCCTGCACTGCGTGCAGAGCAATTCCGTGTTCCACATCAAACGTGAAAGGAGCCTTGATTTCCTTGATGGCACTCCAGAGAAACCCCAAGATCACTGTCTCAAGTCTAGAGGGATCCTGAGGTCACTGGAGCAACACGAAAGGGCTCCGTGGACCCCAAATCGACTCGAGATGAGAGCTTAGTCCCTGGCTTCGACTCAAGAGGAACACCAACTTTCCACAAGCACCTCAAGAGGAGGCTTCTCTAAGCTACAGGTATGTGAGAGAGACCCTGAGTTTGTGGCCTCAAGTGGAATGGACACCGAGATGCTCTGACTCGACGTCAGGCCGGATATCGCTGCAGTGAATTGAATGCAGGCTCGTCTTGCATCTCCCAAGAAGAAGGGATGTCTGAATCCCCTGTGGAGACCACAGAGAAAGACCTAGTCCTCCGCCTCATCGCGACCGGAGGCCTCACATCCTTTGAAAACTCGAGCGGTCCGCGCAGATCAATGCTTCCAAAGGAGACGATGCCTGACTCCTCTTGAAATGGATAGGAGTCCCAGGATCCCTGTGGCACGTGGAAAGGGACCCTGGGTCTCCCGCCTCACGTGGAGACGCGTCCCAATTGCCATGCCAAGACTCGAGGAGAATCTCTAGTTGTCCCTCGCACCTAGGCCCGAGTCCTGACGTCGCTGAACAAACACGTGTCTGGAAGGAACCTCCCCGTCGTAACTCGAGAATATACCCCAGGTTCCGGCCGCAACTCTTGAAAAACCATGAGACTTCCCCCTCGCCGCAAGATGAGGCCCGATTCCCCTGCACTGCGTGGAGAGCAATTCCGTGTTCCACATCAAACGTGAAAGGAGCCTTGATTTCCTTGATGGCACTCCAGAGAAAACCCAAGATCACTGTCTCAAGTCTAGAGGGATCCTGAGGTCACTGGAGCAACACGAAAGGGCTCCGTGGACCCCAAATCGACTCGAGATGAGAGCTTAGTCCCTGGCTTCGACTCAAGAGGAATACCAACTTTCCACAAGCACCTCAAGAGGAGGCTTCTCTCAGCTACAGGTATGTGAGAGAGACCCTGAGTTTGTGGCCTCAAGTGGAATGGACACCGAGATGCTCTGACTCGAAGTCAGGCCGGATATCTGTGCAGTGAGTTGAATGCAGGCTCGTCTTGCATCTCCCAAGACGAAGGGATATCTGAATCCCCTGTGGAGACCACAGAGAAAGACCTAGTCCTCCGCCTCATCGCGACCGGAGGCCTCACATCCTTTGAAAACTCGAGCGGTCCGCGCAGATCAATGCTTCCAAAGGAGACGATGCCTGACACCTCTTGAAATGGATAGGAGTCCCAGGATCCCTTTGGCACGTGGAAAGGGATCCTGGGTCTCCCGCCTCACGTGGAGATGCGTCCCAATTGCCATGCCAAGACTCGAGGAGAATTCCGAGGTGTCCCTCGCACCTAGGCAGGAGTCCTGACGTCGCTGAACAAACACGTATCTGGAAGGGCCCTCCCCGTCTTAACTCGAGAATATACCCCAGGTTCCAGCCGAAACTCGAGAAAAACCATGAGACTTCCCCCTCGCAGCGAGATGAGGCCCGATTCCCCTGCACTGCGTGCAGAGCAATTCCATGTTCCACAACAAACGTGAAAGGAGACTTGATTTCCTTGATGGCACTACAGAGAAAACCCAAGATCACTGTCTCAAGTCTAGAGGGATCCTGACGTCACTGTAGCAACACGAAAGGGCTCCGTGGACCCCAAATCAACTCGAGATTAGAGCTTAGTTCCTCGCTTCGACTCAAGAGGAATACCAACTTTCCACAAGCACCTCAAGAGGAGGCTTCTCTCAGCTACAGGTATGTGAGAGGGACCCTGAGTTTGTGGGCTCAAGTGGAATGGACTCCGAGATGCTCTGACTCGAAGTAAGGCCGGATATCCCTGCAGTGAAATGAATGCAGGCTCGCCTTGCATCTCCCAAGAAGAAGGGATGTCTGAATCCCCTGTAGAGACCACAGAGAAAGACCTAGTTCTCCGCCTCATCGCGACCGGAGGCCTCACATCCTTTGAAAACTCGAGAGGTCCGCGGAGATCAATGCTTCCAAAGGAGACGATGCCTGACTCCTCTTGAAAATGGATAGGAGTCCCAGGATCCCTGTGGCACGTGGAAAGGCACCCTGGGTCTCCCGCCTCACGTGGAGACGCGTCCCAATTGCCATGCCAAGACTCGAGGAGAATCGCGAGGTGTCCCTCGCACCTAGGCAGGAGTCCTGACGTCGCTGAACAAACACGTGTCTGGAAGGGCCCTCCCCGTCGTAACTCGAGAATATTCCCCAGGTTCCAGCCGCTTCTCGAGAAAAACCATGAGACTTCCCCCTCACCGCGAGATGAGGCCCGATTCCCCTGCATTGCGTGCAGAGAAATTCCGTGTTCCACATCAGACGTTAAACTAGACTTGATTTCCTTGATGGCACTCCAAAGAAAACCCAAGATCACTGTCTCAAGTCTAGAGGGATCCTGAGGTCACTGTAGCAACAGGAAAGGGCTCCGTGGACCCCAAATCAACTCGAGATGAGAGCTTCGTCCCTGGCTTCTACTCTAGAGGAGTACCAACTTTCCACAAGCACCTCAAGAGGAGGCTTCTCTGAGATACAGGTATGTGAGAGAAACCCTGAGTTTGTGGCCTCAAGTGCAATGGACACTGTGA
Source organism: Dama dama (assembly GCF_033118175.1). Lineage (NCBI taxonomy): Eukaryota > Metazoa > Chordata > Mammalia > Artiodactyla > Cervidae > Dama > Dama dama. Next base: position 2,316,918 of record NC_083697.1, on the reverse strand, counting down.
TGCTCTGACTCGAAGTAAGGCCGGATATCCCTGCTGTGAATTGAATGCAGGCTCGTCTTGCATCTCCCAAGACGAAGGGATGTCTGAATCCACTGTGGAGACCACAGAGAAAACCTAGTTCTCCGCCTCATCGCGCCCGGAGGCCTCTAATCCTTTGAAAACTCGAGAGGTCCGCGGAGATCAAGGCTTCCAAAGGAGATGATGCCTGACTCCTCTTGAAAATGGATAGAAGTCCCAGGATCCCTGTGGCACGTGGAAAGGGACCCTGGGTCTCCCGCCTCACGTGGAGACTTGTCCTAATTGCCATGCCAAGACTCGAGGAGAATGCCGAGGTGTCCCTCGCACCGAGGCAGGAATCCTGACGTCGCAGAACAAACACGTGTCTGGAAAGGCCCTCCCAGTCGTAACTCGAGAATATACCCCAGGTTCCGGCCGCAACTCGAGAAACATCATGAGACTTCCCCCTCGCCTTGAGATGAGGCCCGATTCCCCTGCACTGCGTGCAGACCAATTCCGTGTTCCACATCAAACGTGAAAAGATTCTAGATTTCCTTGATGGCACTCCAAAGAAAAGCCAAGATCACTGTCTCAAGTCTAGAGGGATCCTGAGGTCACTGTAGCAACAAGAAAGAGCTCCGTGGACCACAAATCAACTCGAGAGGAGAGCTTCGTCCCTGGCTTCGACTCAAGAGGAATACCAACTTTCCACAAGCACCTCAAAAGGAGGCCTCTCTCAGTTACAGGTATGTGAGAGGGACCTTGAGTTTGTGGCCTCAAGTGGAATGGACACCGAGATGCTCTGACTCGAAGTAAGGGCAGATATCCATGCAGAGAATTGAATGCAGGCTCGTCTTGAATCTCCCAAGACGAAGGGATGTCTGAATCCCCTGTGGAGACCACAGACAAAGACTTAGTTCTCCGCCTCATCGCGACCGGAGGCCTCACATCCTTTGAAAACTCGAGAGGTCCACGGAGATCAATGCTTCCAAAGGAGACGATGCCTGAATCCTTTTCAAAATGGATAGGAGTCCCAGGATCCCTGTGGCTCGTGGAAAGGGACACTGGGTCTCCCGCCTCAGGTGGAGACGCGTCCCAATTGCCATGCCAAGACTCGAGGAGAATCCCGAGGTGTCCCTCGCACCTAGGCAGGAGTCCTGACTTCGCTGAACAAACACGTGTCTGGAAGGGCCCTCCCCATAGTAACTCGAGAATATACCCCAGGTTCCGGCCGCAACTCGAGAAATTCCATGAGACCTACCCCTCGCGGCTAGATGAGGCCCGATTCCCCTGCACTGCGTGCAGAGCAATTCCGTGTTCCACATCAAACGTGAAAGGAGCCTTGATTTCCTTGATGGCACTCCAGAGAAAACCCAAGATCACTGTCTCAAGTCTAGAGGGATCCTGAGGTCACTGGAGCAACACGAAAGGGCTCCGTGAACCCCAAATCAACTCGAGATGAGAGCTTGTCCCTGGCTTCGACTCAAGAGGAATACCAACTTTCCACAAGCACCTCAAGAGGAGGCTTCTCTCAGCTACAGGTATGTGAGAGGGACCCTGAGTTTGTGGCCTCAAGTGGAATGGACACCGAGATGCTCTGACTCAAAGTAAGGCCGGATATGCCTGCAGTGAATTGAATGCAGGCTCGTCTTGCATCTCCCAAGACGAAGGGATGTCTGAATCCCCTATGGAGACCACAGAGAAAGACCTAGTTCTCGGCCTCAACGCGACCGGATGCCTAACACCCTTTGAAAACTCGAGAGGTCCACGCAGAACAAAGCTTCCAGAGGAGACGATGCCTGACTCCTCTTGAAAATGGATAGGAATCCCAGGATCCCTGTGGCACGTGGAAAGGGACACTGGGTCTCCCGCCTCACGTGGAGACGCGTCCCAATTGCCATGCCAAGACTCGAGGAGAATCGCGAGGTGTCCCTCGCACCTAGGCAGCAGTCCTGACGTCGCTGAACAAACACGTGTCTGGAAGGGCCCTCCCCGTCGTAACTCGAGAATATTCCCCAGGTTCCAGCCGCTTCTCGAGAAAAACCATGAGAATTCCCCCTCGCCGTGAGATGAGGACAGATTCCCCTGCACTGCGTGCAGAGCAATTCCGTGTTCCACATCAGACGTTAAAGGAGACTTGATTTCCTTGATGGCACTCCAAAGAAAACCCAAGATCACTGTCTCAAGTCTAGAGGGATCCTGAGGTCACTGGAGCTACACGAAAGGGCTCCGTGGACCACAAATCAACTCGAGATGAGAGCTTCGTCCGTGGCTTCTACTCTAGAGGAATACCAACTTTCCACAAGCACCTCAAGAGGAGGCTTCTCTGAGATACAGGTATGTGAGAGAAACCCTGAGTTTGTGGCCTCAAGTGCAATGGACACTGTGATGCTCTGACTCGAAGTAAGGCCGTATATCCCTGCTGTGAATTGAATGCAGGCTCGTGTTGCATCTCCCAAGACGAAGGGATGTCTGAATCCACTGTGGAGACCACAGAGAAAACCTAGTTCTCCGCCTCATCGCGACCGGAGGCCTCTAATCCTTTGAAAACTCGAGAGGTCCACGGAGATCAATGCTTCCCGGAGACGATGCCTGACTCCTCTTGAAAATGGATAGGAGTCCCAGGATCCCTGTAGCACGTGGAAAGGGACCCTGGGTCTCCCGCCTCACGTGGAGACGGGTCCCAATTGCCATTCCAAGACTCGAGGAGAATCCCGAGGTGTCCCTCGCACCTAGGCAGGAGTCCTGACGTCGCTGAACAAACACGTGTCTGGAAGGGCCCTCCCCGTCGTAACTCCAGAATATACCCCAGGTTCCGGCCGCAACTCGAGTAAAACCATGAGACTTCCCCCTCGCGGCAAGATGAGGCCCGATTCCCCTGCACTGCGAGCAAAGCAATTCCGTGTTCCACATCAAACGTGAAAGGAGCCTTGATTACCTTGATGGCACTCCAGAGAAAACCCAAGATCACTGTCTCAATTCTAGAGGGATCCTGAGGTCACTGTAGCAACACGAAAGGGCTTCGTGGGCCGCAAACAACTCGAGATGAGAGCTTCGTCCCTGCCTTCGACTCAAGAGGAATACCAACTTTCCACAAGCACCTCAAGAGGAGGCTTCTGTCACCTTCAGGTATGTGAGAGGGAACCTGAGCTGGTGGCCTCAAGTCGAATGGATAGCGTGATGCTCTGACTCGAAGTAAGGCCGGATATCCCTGCAGTGAATTGAATGCCGCTCGTTTTGCATCTCCCAAGAGGAAGGGATGTCTGAATCCACTGTGGAGACCACAGAGAAAGACCTAGTTCTCCGCCTCATCGCGAATTGAGGCCTCACATCCTTTGAAACCTCGAGAGGTGTGCGGAAATCAATGCTTCCAAAGGAGACGATGCCTGACTCCTCTTGAAAATGGATAGGGGTCCCAGGATCCCTGTGGCACGTGGAAAGGGACCCTGGGTCTCCCGCCTCACGTGGAGACGCGTCCCAATTGCCATGCCAAGACTCGAGGAGAATCCCGAGTTGTGCCTCGCACCTAGGCAGGAGTCCTGACGTCGCTGAACAAACAGGTGTCTGGAAGGGCCCTCCCCGTCGTAACTCGAGAACATACCCCAGGTTCCGGCCGCAACTCGACAAAAACCATGAAAATTCCCCCTCGCCGCGAGAAGAGGCCCGATTCCCCTGCACTGCGTGCAGAGCAATTCCGTGTTCCACATCAAACGTGAAAGGAGCCTTGATTTCCTTGATGGCACTCCAGAGAAAAGCCAAGATCACTGTCTCAAGTCTAGAGGGATCCTGAGGTTACTGTAGCAACACGAAAGAGCTCCGTGGACCCCAAATCAACTCGAGATGAGAGCTTACTCCCTGGCTTCGACTCAAGAAGAATACCAACTTTCCACAAGCACCTCAAGATGAGGTTTCTCTCAGCTACATTTATGTGAGAGGGACCCTGAGTCTGTGGCCTCAAATGTAATGGACACCGAGATGCACTGATTCGAATAAAGGCCGGATATCCCTGCAGTGAATTGAATGCAGGCTCGTCTTGCATCTCCTAAGAAGAAGGGATGTATGAATCCCCTGTGGAGACCATAGAGAAAGACATTGTTCTCCGCCTCATCGCGACGTGAGTCCTCACATCCTTTGAGAACTCGAGAGGTCCGCGGAGATCAATGCTTCCAAAGGAGACGATGCCTGACTCCTCTTGAAAATGGATAGGAGTCCCAGGATCCCTGTGGCACATGGAAAGGGACCCTGGATCTCCCGCCCCACGTGGAGACGCGTCCCAATAGCCATGACAAGACTCGAGGAGAATCCCGAGGTGTCCCTCGCACCGACGCAGGAGTCCTGACGTCGCTGAACAAAGACGTGTCTGGAACGGACCTCCCCGTCGTAACTCGAGAATATACCCCAGGTTCCGGCCGCAACTCGAGAAAAACCATGAGACTTCCCCCTCGCCGCGAGATGAGGCCCGATTCCCCTGCACTGCGAGCAGAGCAATTCCGTGTTCCACATCAAACCTGAAAGGAGCCTTGATTTCCTTGATGGCACTCCAGAGAAAACCCGAGATCACTGTCTCAAGTCTAGAGGGATCCTGAGGTCACTGTAGCAACATGAAATGGGTCCATGGACCCCAAATCAACTCGTGATGAGAGCTTATTCATTGGCTTCGACTCTAGAGGAATAGCAACTTTCCACAAGCACCTCAAGAGGAGGCTTCTCTCAGATAAAGTTATGTGAGAGGGCCCTGAGTTGGGGATTCAAGTGGAATGGACACCGAGAAGCTCTGACTCGAAGTAAGGCTGGATATCCCTGCAGTGAATTGAATGCAGGCTCGTCTTGCATCTCCCAAGACGAAGGGATATCTGAATACCCTGTGGATACCACAGAGAAAGACGTAGTTCTCCCTCTCATGGCGACCGGAGGCATCACATCTTTGAAAACTCGAGAGGTCCGCGGAGATCTATGCTTCCTAAGGAGACGATGCCTGACTCCTCTTGAAAATGGATAGGAGTCCAAGAAACCCTGTGGCACGTGGAACGGGAACCTGGGTCTCCCGCCTCACATGGAGACGCGTCCCAATTGCCATGCCAAGACTCGAGGATAATCCCGAGGTGTCCCTCACACCTAGGCAGGAGTCCTGAAGTCACTGAACAAACACGTGTCTGGAAGGGCCCTCCCCGTCGTAACTCGAGAATATACCCCGGGTTCCTGCCGCAACTCGAGAAAAACCATGAGACTTCCCCCTCGCCACGAGATGAGGCCCGATTTAACTGCACTGCATGCAGAGCAATTCCGTGTTCCACATCAAACGTGAAAGGAGCCTTGATTTCCTTGATGGCACTCCAGAGAAAACCCAAGATCACTGTCTCAAGTCTAGAGGGATCCTGAGGTCACTGTAGCGACAAGAAAGGTCTCCGTGGACCCCAAATCAAGTCGAGATGAGAGCTTAGTCCCTGGCTTCGATTCAAGACGAATACCAACTTTCCACATGCACCTCAAGAGGCGGTTTCTGTCAGCTACAGGTATGTGCGAGGGACCCTGAGTTTGTGGCCTCAAGTAGAATGGACACCGAGATGCTCTGACTCGATGTAAGGCCGGATATCCCTGCAGTGAATTGAATGAAGTCTCGTCTTGCATCTCCCAAGACGAAGGGATGTCTGAATCCCCTGTGGAGACCACAGAGAAAGACCTAGTTCTCCCTCTCATGGCGACCGGAGGCATCACATCTTTGAAAACTCGAGAGGTCCGCGGAGATCAATGCTTCCTAAGGAGACGATGCCTGACTCCTCTTGAAAATGGATAGGAGTCCAAGAAACCGTGTGGCAAGTGGAACGGACACCTGGGTCTCCCGCCTCACATGGAGACTTGTCCTAATTGCCATGCCAAGACTCGAGGAGAATCCCGAGGTGTTCCTCGCACCTAGGCACGAGTCCTGACGTCGCTGAACAAACACTTGTCTGGAAGGGCCCTCCCCGTCGTAACTCAGGAATATACCCCAGGTTCCGGCCGCAACTCGAGAAAAACCATAAGACTTCCCCCTCGCCTTGAGATGTGGCCCGATTCTCCTGCACTGCGTGGAGACCAATTCCGTGTTCCACATCAAACGTGAAAGGATTCTTGATTTCCTTGATGGCACTCCAAAGAAAAGCCAAGATCACTGTCTCAAGTCTAGAGGGATCCTGAGGTCACTGTAGCAACCCGAAAGGGCTCCGTGCACCCCAAATCAACTCGAGATGAGAGCCTTGTCCCTGGCTTCGACTCAAGAGGAATACCAACTTTCCAAAAGCTCCTCAAGAGGAGGTTTCTCTCAGCTACAGGTATGTGAGAGGGACCCTGAGTTTGTGGCCTCAAGTGGAATGGAGACCGAGATGCTCTGACTCAATGTAAGGCCGGATATCCCTGCAGTGAATTGAATGCAGGCTCGCCTTGCATCTCCAAAGACGAAGGGATGTCTGAATCCCCTGTGGACACCACAGACAAAGACCTAGATCTCCGCCTCATCGCGACCATAGGCCTCACATACTTTGAAAACTCGAGAGGTCCGCGGAGATCAATGCTTCCTAAGGAGACGATGCCTGACTCCTCTTGAAAATGGAAAGGGGTCCCAGAATCCCTGTGGCACGTGGAAAGGGACCCTGGGTCTTGCGCCTCACTGGAGACGCGTCCCAATTGCCAGGCCAAGGCTCAAGGAGAATCCCGAGGTGTCCCTCGCACCTAGGCAGGAGTCCTGACGTCGCTGAACAAACACGTGTCTGGAAGGGCCCTCCCCATCGTAACTCGAGAATATACCCCAGGTTCTGACTGCAACTCGAGAAAAACCATGAGCCTTCCCCCTCGCCGAGAGATGAGGCCCGAATCCCCTGCACTGCGTGCAGAGCAATTCCGTGTTCCACATCAAACGTGAAAGGAGCCTTGATTTCCTTGATGGCACTCCAGAGAAAACCCAAGATCACTGGCTCAAGTCTAGAGGGATCCTGTGGTCACTGGAGCAACACGAAAGGGCTACGTGGACCCCAAATCAACTCGAGATGAGAGCTTAGTCCCTGGCTTCGATTCAAGGGGAATAGCAACTTTCCACAAGCACCTCAAGAGGAGGCTTGTCTCAGCTACAGGTATGTGAGAGGGACCCTGAGTTTGTGGCCTCAAGTGGAATGGACACCGAGATGCTCTGACTCGAAGTAAGGCCGGATATCCCTGCAGTGAATTGAATGCAGGCTAGTCTTGCATCTCCCAAGACGAAGGGATGTCTGAATCCCCTGTGGAGACCACAGAGAAAGACCTAGTCCTCCGCCTCAACGCGAACGGAGGCCTCACATCCTTTGAAAACTCGAGAGGTCCGAGGAGATCAATGCTTCCAAAGGAGACGATGCCTGACTCCTCTTGAAAGTGGATAGGAGTCCCAGGATCCCTGTGGCACGTGGAAAGGGACCCTGGGTCTCCCGCCTCACGTGGAGACGCGTCCCAATTGCCATGCCAAGACTCGAGGAGAATCCCGAGGTGTCCCTCGCACCTAGGCAGGAGTCCTGACGTCGCTGAACAAACACGTGTCTGGAAGGGCCCTCCCCGTCGTAACTCGAGAATATACCCCAGGTTCCGGCCGCAACTCGAGGAAAACCATGAGACTTCCCCCTCGCCGCGAGATGAGGCCCGATTCCCCTGCACTGCGTGCAGAGCAATTCCGTGTTCCACATCAAACGTGAAAGGAGCCTTGATTTCCTTGATGGCACTCCAGAGAAAACCCAAGATCACTGTCTCAAGTCTAGAGGGATCCTGAGGTCACTGGAGCAACACGAAAGGGCTCCGTGGACCCCAAATCAACTCGAGATGAGAGCTTAGTCCCTGGCTTCGACTCAAGAGGAATATCAACTTTCCACAAGCACCTCAAGAGGAGGCTTCTCTCAGCTACAGGTATGTGAGAGGGACCCTGAGTTTGTGGCCTCAAGTGAAATGGACACCGAGATGCTCTGACTCGAAGTAAGGCCGGATATCCCTGCAGTGAATTGAATGCAGGCTCGTCTTGCATCTCCCAAGACGAAGGGTTGTCTGAATCCCCTGTGGAGACCACAGAGAAAGACCTAGTCCTACGCCTCAACGCGAACGGAGGCCTCACATCCTTTGAAAACTCGAGAGGTCCGCGGAGATCAATGCTTCCAAAGGAGACGATGCCTGACTCCTCTTGAAAATGGATAGGAGTCCCAGGATCCCTGTGGCACGTGGATAGGGCCCCTTGGTCTCCCGACTCACGTGGAGACGCGTCCCAATTGCCATGCCAAGACTCGAGGAGAATCCCGAGGTGTCCCTCGCACCTAGGCAGGAATCCTGACGTCGCTGAACAAACACGTGTCTGGAAGGGCCCTCCCCATCGTAACTCGAGAATATACCCCAGGTTCCGGCCGCAACTCGAGAAAAACCATGAGACTTCCCCCTCGCCGAGAGATGAGGCCCGAATCCCCTGCACTGCGTGCAGAGGAATTCCGTGTTCCACATCAAACGTGAAAGGAGCCTTGATTTCCTTAATGGCACTCCAGAGAAAACCCAAGATCACTGTTTCAAGTCTAGAGGGATCCTGAGGGCACTGGAGCAACAGGAAAGGGATCCGTGGACCCCAAATCAACTCGAGATGAGAGCTTAGTCCCTGGCTTCGACTCAAGAGGAATACCAACTTTCCACAAGCACCTCAAGAGGAGGCTTCTCTCAGCTACAGGTATGTGAGAGGGACCCTGAGTTTGTGGCCTCAAGTGGAATGGACACCGAGATGCTCTGACTCGAAGTAAGGCCGGATATCCCTGCAGTGAATTGAATGCAGGCTCGTCTTGCATCTCCCAAAACGAAGGGTTGTCTGAATCCCCTGTGGAGACCACAGAGAAAGACCTAATACTCTGCCTCCTCGCGACCGGAGGCCTCACATCCTTTGAAGACTCGAGAGGTCCGCGGAGATCAGTGCTTCCAAAGGAGACGATGCCTGACTCCTCTTGAAAATGGATCGGAGTCCCAGGATCCCTGTGGCACGTGGAAAGGGACACTGGGTCTCCCGCCTCACGTGGAGATGTGTCCCAATTGCCATGCCAAGACTCGAGGAGAATGCCGAGGTGTCCCTCGCACCTAGGCAGGAGTCCTGACGTCGCTGAACAAACACGTGTCTGGAAGGGCCCTCCCCGTCGTAACTCGAGAATATACCCCAGGTTCTGGCCGCAACTCGAGAAAAACCATGAGACTTCCCCCTCGCCGAGAGATGAGGCCCGAATCCCCTGCACTGCGTGCAGAGCAATTCCGTGTTTCACATCAAACGTGAAAGGAGCCTTGATTTCCTTGATGGCACTCCAGAGAAAACCCAAGATCACTGTCTCAAGTCTAGAGGGATCATGAGGTCACTGGAGCAAAAGGAAAGGGCTCCGTGAACCCCAAATCAACTTGAGATGAGAGCTTAGTCCCTGGCTTCAACTCAAGAGGAATACGAACTTTCCACAAGCCCCTCAAGAGGAGGCTTCCTTCAGCTACAAGTATGTGAGAGGGACCCTGAGTTTGTGGCTTCAAGTGGAATGGACACCGAGATGCTCTGACTCGAAGTAAGGCAGGATATCCCTGCAGTGAATTGAATGCAAGCTCGTCTTGCATCTCCCAAGATGCCGTGATGTCTGAATCCCCTGTGGAGACCATAGAGAAAGACCTAATTCTCCGCCTCATCACGACCGGAGGCCTCACACCCTTTGAAAACTCGAGAGGTCCACGGAGATCAATGCTTCCAAAGGAGTCGATGCCTGACTCCTCTTGAAAGTGGATAGGAGTCCCAGGATCCCTGTGGCACGTGGGAAGGGAGCCTGGGTCTCCCGCCTCACGTGGACTCGCGTCCCAATTGCCATGCCAAGACTCGAGGAGAATCCCGAGGTATCCCTCGCACCTAGGCAGGAGTCCTGACTTCGCTGAACAAACACGTGTCTGGAAGGGCCCTCCCCGTCGTAACTCGAGAATATACCCCAGGTTCCGGCCGCAACTCGAGAAAAACCATGAGACTTCCCCCTCGCCGCGACATGAGGCCCGATTCCCCTGCACTGCGTGCAGAGCAATTCCGTGTTCCACATCAAACGTGAAAGGAGCCTTTATTTCCTTGATGGCACTCCAGAGAAAACCCAAGATCACTGTCTCAAGTCTAGAGGGATCCTGAGGTCACTGGAGATACAAGAAAGGGCTCCGTGTACCCCAAATCAACTCGAGATGAGAGCTTAGTCCCTGGCTTCGACTCAAGAGGAATACCAACTTTCCACAAGCACCTCAAGGGGAGGCTTCTCTCAACTACAGGTATGTGAGAGGACCCTGAGTTTGTGGCCTCAAGTGGAATGGACACCGAGATGCTCTGACTCGAAGTAAGGCCGGATATCCCTGCAGTGAATTGATTGAAGGCTCGTCTTGCATCTCCCAATATGAAGGGATGTCTGAATCCCCAGTGGAGACCACAGAGAAAGTCCTAGTTCTCCGATTCATCGCGACCGGAGGCCTCATATCCTTTGAAAACTCGAGAGGTCCGCGGAGATCAATGCTTCCAAAGGAGACGATGCCTGACTCTTCTTGAAAATGGATAGGAGTCCCAGGATCACTTTGGCACGTGGAAAGGGACCCTGGGTTTCCGCCTCACGTGGAGACGCGTCCCAAAGGCCATGCCAATACTCGAGGAGAATCCCGAGGTGTCCCTCGCACCTAGGCAGGAGTCCTGACATCGCTGAACAAACACGTGTCTGGAAGGGCCCTCCCCGTCGTAACTCGAGAATATACCCCAGGTTCCGGCCGCAACTCGAGAAAAACCATGAGACTTCCCCCTCGCCGCGACATGAGGCCCGATTCCCCTGCACTGCGTGCAGAGCAATTCCGTGTCCCACATCAAACGTGAAAGGAGACTTGATTTCCTTGATGGCACTCCAGAGAAAACCCAAGATCACTGTCTCAAGTCTAGAGGGATCCTGAGGTCACTGGAGGAACACGAAATGGCTCCGTGGACCCCAAGTCAACTCGAGATGAGAGCTTAGTCCTTGGCTTCGACTCAAGAGTAACACCAAATTTCCACAAGCACCTCAAGAGGAGGCTTCTCTCAGCTACAGGTATGTGAGAGGGCCCCTGAGTTTGTGGCCTCAAGTGGAATGGACACCGAGATGCTCTGACTCGAACTAAGGCTGGATATCCCTGCAGTGAACTGAATTCAGGTTCGTCTTGCATCTCCCAAGACGAAGGGATGTCTGAATCCCCTGTGGAGACCACAGAGAAAGACCTAGTCCTCCGCTTCATCGCGACCGGAGGCCTCACATCCTTTGAAAACTCGAGAGGTCCGCGGAGATCAATGCTTCCAGAGGAGGCGATGCCTGACTCCTCTTGAAATTGGATAGCAGTCCCAGGATCCCTGTGGCACGTGGAAAGGGACCCTGGGTCTCCCGCCTCACGTGGAGACGCGTCCCAATTGCCATGCCAAGACTCGAGGAGAATCCCGAGGTGTCCCTCGCACCTAGGCAGGAGTCCTGACGTCGTTGAACAAACACGTGTCTGGAAGGGCCCTCCCCGTCTTAACTCGAGAATATACCCCAGGATCCGGCCGCAACTCGAGAAAAACCATGAGAGTTCCCCCTCGCCGAGAAATGAGGCCCGAATCCCCTGCACTGCGTGCAGAGCAATTCCGTGTTCCACATCAAACGTGAAAGGAGCCTTGATTTCCTTGATGGCACTCCAGAGAAAAACCAAGATCACTGGCTCAAGTCTAGAGGGATGCTGAGGTCACTGGAGCAACATGAAAGGGATCCGTGGACCCCAAATCAACTCGAGATGAGAGCTTAGTCCCTGGCTTCGACTCAAGGGGAATACCAACTTTCCACAAGCACCTCAAGAGGAGGCTTCTCTCAGCTACAGGTATGTGAGAGGGACCCTGAGTTTGTGGCCTCAAGTGGAATGGACACCGAGATGCTCTGACTCGAAGTAAGGCCGGATATTCCTGCAGTGAATTGAATGCAGGCTCGTCTTGCATCTCGCAAAACGAAGGGTTGTCTGAATCCCCTGTGGAGACCACAGAGAAAGACCTAATACTCTGCCTCCTCGCGACCGGAGGCCTCACATCCTTTGAAGACTCGAGAGGTCCGCGGAGATCAGTGCTTCCAAAGGAGACGATGCCTGACTCCTCTTGAAAATGGATCGGAGTCCCAGGATCCCTGTGGCACGTGGAAAGGGACACTGGGTCTCCCGCCTCACGTGGAGATGTGTCCCAATTGCCATGCCAAGACTCGAGGAGAATCCCGAGGTGTCCCTCGCACCTAGGCAGGAGTCCTGACGTCGCTGAACAAACACGTGTCTGGAAGGGCCCTCCCCGTCGTAACTCGAGAATATACCCCAGGTTCTGGCCGCAACTCGAGAAAAACCATGAGACTTCCCCCTCGCCGAGAGATGAGGCCCGAATCCCCTGCACTGCGTGCAGAGCAATTCCGTGTTCCACATCAAACGTGAAAGGAGCCTTGATTTCCTTGATGGCACTCCAGAGAAAACCCAAGATCACTGTCTCAAGTCTAGAGGGATCATGAGGTCACTGGAGCAAAAGGAAAGGGCTCCGTGGACCACAAATCAACTTGAGATGAGAGCTTAGTTCCTGGCTTCGACTCAAGAGGAATACGAACTTTCCACAAGCCCCTCAAGAGGAGGCTTCCTTCAGCTACAAGTATGTGAGAGGGACCCTGAGTTTGTGGCCTCAAGTGGAATGGACACCGAGATGCTCTGACTCGAAGTAAGGCAGGATATCCCTGCAGTGAATTGAATGCAGGCTCGTCTTGCATCTCCCAAGAGGAAGGGATATCTGAATCCCCTGTGGAGACCATAGAGAAAGACCTAATTCTCCGCCTCATCGCGACCGGAGGCCTCACACCCTTTGAAAACTCGAGAGGTCCACGGAGATCAATGCTTCCAAAGGAGTCGATGCCTGACTCCTCTTGAAAGTGGATAGGAGTCCCAGGATCCCTGTGGCACGTGGGAAGGGAGCCTGGGTCTCCCGCCTCACGTGGACTCGCGTCCCAATTGCCATGCCAAGACTAGAGGAGAATCCCGAGGTATCCCTCGCACCTAGGCAGGAGTCCTGACTTCGCTGAACAAACACGTGTCTGGAAGGGCCCTCCCCGTCGTAACTCGAGAATATACCCCAGGTTCCGGCCGCAACTCGAGAAAAACCATGAGACTTCCCCCTCGCTGCGACATGAGGCCCGATTCCCCTGCACTGCGTGCAGAGCAATTCCGTGTTCCACATCAAACGTGAAAGGAGCCTTGATGTCCTTGATGGCACTCCAGAGAAAACCCAAGATCACTGTCTCAAGTCTAGAGGGATCCTGAGGTCACTGGAGATACAAGAAAGGGCTCCGTGTACCCCAAATCAACTCGAGATGAGAGCTTAGTCCCTGGCTTCGACTCAAGTGAATACCAACTTTCCACAAGCACCTCAAGAGGAGGCTTCTCTCAGCTAAAGATATGTGAGAGGGACCCTGAGTTTGTGGCCTCAAGTGGAATGGACACCGAGATGCTCTGACTCGAAGTAAGGCCGGATATCCGAACAGTGAATTGAATGCAGGCTCGTCTTGCCTCTCCCAAGACGAAGGGATGTCTGAATCCCCTGTGGAGACCACAGAGAAAGACCTAGTTCTCCGGCTCATGGCGACCGGAGGCCTCACGTCCTTTGAAAACTCTAGCGGTCCACAGAGATCAATGCTTCCAAAGGAGACGATTCCTGACTCCTCTTGAAAATGGATAGGAGTCCCAGGATCCCTGTGGCACGTGGAAAGGGACCCTGGGTCTCCCGCCTCACGTGGAGACGCGTCCCAATTGCCATGCCATGATTCGAGTAGAATCCCGAGGTGTCCCTCGCACCTAGGCCCGAGTCCTGACGTCGCTGAAGAAACACGTGTCTGGAAGGGCCCTCCCCGTCGTAACTCGAGAATATACCCCAGGTTCCGGCCGCACCTCGAGAAAAACCATGAGACTTCCCCCTCGCCGTGAGATGAGGCCCGATTCCCCTACACTGCGTGCAGAGCAATTCCGTGTTCCACATCAAACGTGAAAGGAGCCTTGATTACCTTGATGGCACTCCAGAGAAAACCCAAGATCACTGTCTCAAGTCTAGAGGGATCCTGAGGTCACTGGAGCAACACGAAAGGGCTCCGTGGACCCCAAATCAACTCGAGATGAGAGCTTAGTCCCTGGCTTCGCCTCAAGAGGAATACCAACTTTCCACAAGCACCTCAAGAGGAGGCTTCTCTCAGCTACAGGTATGTGAGAGGGACCCTGAGTTTGTGGCCTCAAGGGGAATGGACACCGAGATGCTCTGACTCGAAGTAAGACCAGATATCACTGCAGTGAATTGAATGCAGGCTCGTCTTGCGTCTCCCAAGACGAAGGGATATCTGAATCCCCTGTGGAGACCACAGAGAAAGACCTAGTCCTCCGCCTCATCGCGACCGCAGACCTCACATCCTTTGAAAACTCGAGAGGTTGGGGAGATCAATGCTTCCAAAGGAGACGATTCCTGACTCCTCTTGAAAATGGATAGGAGTCCCAGGATCTCTGTGGCACGTGGGAAGGGACCCTGGGTCTCCCGCCTCACGTGGAGACGCGTCCCAATTGCCATGCCAAGACTCGAGGAGAATCCCGAGGTGTCCCTCGCAACTAGGCAGGAGTCCTGACGTCGTTGAACAAACACGTTTCTGGAAGGGCCCTCCCCGTCGTAACTCGAGAATATACCACAGGTTCCGGCCGCAACTAGAGAAAAACCATGAGACTTCCCCCTCGCCGAGAGATGAGGCCCGAATCCCCTGCACTGCGTGCAGAGCAATTCCGTGTTCCACATCAAACGTGAAAGGAGCCTTGATTTCCTTGATGGCACTCCAGAGAAAACCCAAGATCACTGGCTCAAGTCTAGAGGGATCCTGTGGTCACTGGAGCAACACGAAAGGGCTACGTGGACCCCAAATCAACTCGAGATGAGAGCTTAGTCCCTGGCTTCGATTCAAGGGGAATAGCAACTTTCCACAAGCACCTCAAGAGGAGGCTTGTCTCAGCTACAGGTATGTGAGAGGGACCCTGAGTTTGTGGCCTCAAGTGGAATGGACACCGAGATGCTCTGACTCGAAGTAAGGCCGGATATCCCTGCAGTGAATTGAATGCAGGCTAGTCTTGCATCTCCCAAGACGAAGGGATGTCTGAATCCCCTGTGGAGACCACAGAGAAAGACCTAGTCCTCCGCCTCAACGCGAACGGAGGCCTCACATCCTTTGAAAACTCGAGAGGTCCGAGGAGATCAATGCTTCCAAAGGAGACGATGCCTGACTCCTCTTGAAAGTGGATAGGAGTCCCAGGATCCCTGTGGCACGTGGAAAGGGACCCTGGGTCTCCCGCCTCACGTGGAGACGCGTCCCAATTGCCATGCCAAGACTCGAGGAGAATCCCGAGGTGTCCCTCGCACCTAGGCAGGAGTCCTGACGTCGCTGAACAAACACGTGTCTGGAAGGGCCCTCCCCGTCTTAACTCGAGAATATACCCCAGGTTCTGGCCGCAACTCGAGGAAAACCATGAGACTTCCCCCTCGCCGCGAGATGAGGCCCGATTCCCCTGCACTGCGTGCAGAGCAATTCCGTGTTCCACATCAAACGTGAAAGGAGCCTTGATTTCCTTGATGGCACTCCAGAGAAAACCCAAGATCACTGTCTCAAGTCTAGAGGGATCCTGAGGTCACTGGAGCAACACGAAAGGGCTCCGTGGACCCCAAATCAACTCGAGATGAGAGCTTAGTCCCTGGCTTCGACTCAAGAGGAATACCAACTTCCCACAAGCACCTCAAGAGGAGGCTTCTCTCAGCTACAGGTACGTGAGAGGGACCCTGAGTTTGTGGCCTCAAGTGGAATGGACACCGAGATGCTCTGACTCGAAGTAAGGCCGTATATCCCTGCAGTGAATTGAATGCAGGCTCGTCTTGAATCTCCCAAGACGAAGGGATGTCTCAATCACCTGTGGAGACCACAGAGAAAGACCTAGTTCTCCGCCTCTTCGAGACCGGAGGCCTCACATCCTTTGAAAACTCGAGAGGTCCGCGGAGATCAATGCATCCAAAGTAGACGATGCCTGACTCCTCTTGCAAATGGATAGGAGTCCCAGGATCCCTGTGGCACGTGGAAAGGGACTCTGGGTCTCCCGCCTCACGTGGAGACGCGTCCCAATTGCCATGCCAAGACTCGTGGAGAATCCCGAGGCGTCCCTCGCACCTAGACAGGAGTCCTGACGTCGCTGAACAAACACGTGTCTGGAAGGGCCCTCCCCGACGTAACTCGAGAATATACCCCAGGTTCCGGCCGCAACTCGAGAAAAAACAGGAGACTTCCCCCTTGCCGCGAGATGAAGCCCGATTCCCCTGCACTGCGTGCAGAGCAGTTCCGTATTCCACATCAAACGTGAAAGGATCCTTGATTTCCTTGATGGCACTCCAGAGAAAACCCAAGATCACTGTCTCAAGTCTAGAGGGATCCTGAGGTCACTGGAGCAACACGAAAGGGCTCCGTGGACCCCAAATCAACTCGAGATGAGAGCTTAGTCCCTGGCTTCGACTCAAGAGGAATATCAACTTTCCACAAGCACCTCAAGAGGAGGCTTCTCTCAGCTACAGGTATGAGAGAGGGACCCTGAATTTGTGGCCTCAAGTGGAATGAACAACGAGATGCTCTGACTCGAAGTAAGGCCGCATATTCCTGCAGTGAATTGAATGCAGGATCGTCTTGCATCTCCAAGACGAAGGGATGTCTGAATCCCCTGTTGAGACCAGAGAGAAAGACCTAGTTCTCCGCCTCATCGCGACTGGAGGCCTCACATCCTTTGAAAACTCGAGAGGTCCGCGGAGATCAATGCTTCCAAAGGAGACGATGCCTGACTCCTCTTGCAAATGGATCGGAGTCCCAGG
Source organism: Dama dama (assembly GCF_033118175.1). Lineage (NCBI taxonomy): Eukaryota > Metazoa > Chordata > Mammalia > Artiodactyla > Cervidae > Dama > Dama dama. The sequence continues at coordinate 2,299,979 of NC_083697.1, read as the reverse complement.
ATCCCTGTGGCACGTGGAAAGGGACCCTGGGTCTCCCGCCTCACGTGGAGACGCGTCCCAATTGCCATGCCAAGACTCGAGGAGAATCCCGAGGTGTCCCTCGCACGTAGACAGGAGTCCTGACGTCGCTGAACAAACACGTGTCTGGAAGGGCCCTCCCGGTCGTAACTCGAGAATGTACCCCAGGTTCCGGCCACAAGTCGAGAAAAACCAGGAGACTTCCCCCTTTCCGCGAGATGAAGCCCGATTCCCCTGCACTGCGTGCAGAGCAATTCCGTGTTCCACATCAAACGTGAAAGGAGCCTTGATTTCCTTGATGGCACTCCAGAGAAAACCCAAGATTACCCTCTCAAGTCTAGAGGGATCCTGAGGTCACTATAGCAACACGAAACGGCTCCTGGACCCCAAATCAACTCGAGATGAGAGCTTAGTCCCTGGCTTCGACTCAAGAGGCATACCAACTTTCCTCAAGCACCTCAAGAGGAGGCTTCTCTCAGCTACAGGTATGTGAGTGGGACCCTGAATTTGTGGCCTCAAGTGGAATGGACACCGAGATGCTCTGACTCGAAGTAAGGCCGAATATCTCTGCAGTGAATTGAATGCAGGCTCGTCTTCCATATCCCAAGACGAAGGGATGTCTGAATCTCCTGTGGAGACCACTGAGAAAGACCTAGTTCTCTGCCTCATCGCGACCGGAGGCCTCACATCCTTTGAAAACTCGAGAGGTGTGCGGAGATCAATGCTTCCAAAGGAGTCGATGACTGACTCCTCTTGAAAATGGATAGGAGGCTCAGGATCCCTGTGGCACGTGGAAAGGGACGCTGGGTCTCCCGCCTCACGTGGAGACGCGTCCCAATTGCCATGCCAAGACTCGAGGATAATCCCGAGGTGTCCCTCACACCTAGGCAGGAGTCCTGACGTCACTGAACAAACACGTGTCTGGAAGGGCCCTCCCCGTCGTAACTCGAGAATATACCCCGGGTTCCTGCCGCAACTCGAGAAAAACCATGAGACTTCCCCCTCGCCACGAGATGAGGCCCGAATTACCTGCACTGCATGCAGAGCAATTCCGTGTTCCACATCAAACGTGAAAGGAGCCTTGATTTCCTTGATGGCACTCCAGAGAAAACCCAAGATCACTGTCTCAAGTCTAGAGGGATCCTGAGGTCACTGTAGCAACAAGGAAGGTCTCCGTGGAACCCAAAGCAAGTCGAGATGAGAGCTTAGTCCCTGGCTTCGATTCAAGACGAATACCAACTTTCCACATGCACCTCAAGAGGCGGTTTCTGTCAGCTACAAGTATGTGCGAGGGACCCTGAGTTTGTGGCCTCAAGTAGAATGGACACCGAGATGCTCTGACTCGAAGTAAGGCCGGATATCCCTGCAGTGAATTGAATGCAGGCTCGTCTTGCATCTCCCAAGAAGAAGGAATGTCTGAATCCCTTGTGGAGACAACAGAGAAAGACCTAGTTCTCCGCCTCATCGCGAACGGAGGCATCACATCCTTTGAAAACTCGAGAGGTCCGCTGAGATCTAGGCTTCCAAAGGAGACGATGCCTGACTCCTCTTGAAAATGGATAGGAGTCCCAGGATCCCTGTGGCACGTGGAAAGGGACACTGGGTCTCGCACCTCACGTGGAGCCGCGTCCCAATTGCCATGCCAAGACTCGAGGAGAATCCCGAGGTGTCCCAAGCACCTAGGCAGGAGTCCTGACATCGCTGAACAAACACGTGTCTGGAAGTGCCCTCCCCATCGTAACTCGAGAATATACCCCAGGTTCCGGCCGCAACTCGAGAAAAACCATGAGACTTCCCCCTCACCGCGAGATGAGGCCCGATTCCCCTGCACTGCGTGCAGAGCAATTCCGTGTTCCACATCAAACGTGAAAGGAGCCTTAATTTCCTTGATGGCACTCCAGAGAAAACCCAAGATCACTGTCTCAAGTCTAGAGGGATCCTGAGGTCACTGTAGCAACACGAAAGGGCTCCGTGGACCCCAAATCAACTCGAGATGAGAGCTTTTCCCTGGCTTCGATTCAAGAGGAATACCAACTTTCCACAAGCACCTCAAGAGGAGGCTTCTCTCAGCTACAGGTATGTGAGAGGGACCCTGAGTTTGTGGCCTCAAGTGGAATGGACACCGAGATGCTCTGACTCAAAGTAAGGCCGGATATCCCTAGTGAATTGAATGCATGCTCGTCTTGCATCTCCCAAGACGAAGGGATGTCTGAATCCCCTGTGGAGACCACAGAGAGAGACCTAGTTCTCGGCCTCATCGTGACCGGATGCCTCACATCCTTTGAAAACTCGAGAGGTCCACGCAGAACAAAGCTTCCAAAGGAGACGATGCCTGACTCCTCTTGAAAATGTATAGGAATACCAGGATCCCTGTGGCACGTGGAAAGGGACCCTGGGTATCCCGCCTCACGTGGAGACGCGTCCCAATTGCCATGCCAAGACTCGAGGAGAATACCGAGGTGTCCCTCGCACCTAGACAGGAGTCCTGACGTCGCTGAACAAACACGTGTCTGGAAGGGCCCTCCCCGTCGTAACTCGAAAATATAAATCAGGTTCCGGCGCAACTCGAGAAAAACCATGAGCCTTCCCCCTCGCCGCGACATGAGGACCGATTCCCCTGCACTGCGTGCAGAGCAATTCCGTGTTCCACATCAAACGTGAAAGGAGCCTTGATTTCCTTGATGGCACTCCAGAGAAAACCCAAGATCACTGTCTCAAGTCTAGAGGGATCCTGAGGTCACTGTAGCAAAACGAAAGGGCTCCGTGGACCCCAAATCAACTCGAGATGAGAGCTTAGTCCCTGGCTTCGAGTCAAGAGGAATACCAACTTTCCACAAGGACCTCAAGAGGAGGTTTCTCTCAGCTACAGGTATATTTGAGGGACCCTGATTTTGTGGCCTCAAGTGGAATGGACACCGAGATGCTCTGACTCGAAGTAAGGCCGGATATCCCTGCAGTGAATTGAATGCAGGCTCGTCTTGCATCTCCCAAGACGAAGGGATGTCTGAATCCCCTGTGGAGACCACAGAGAAAGACCAAGTTGTCCGCCTCAAGGCGACCGGACGCCTCACATATTTTGAAAACTCGAGAGGTCCGCGGAGATCAATGCTTCCAAAGGAGCCGATGCCTGAATCCTCTTGAAAATGGATAGGAGTCCCAGGATCCCTGTGGCACGGGGAAAGGGACCCTGGGTCTCCCGCCTCACGTGGAGACGTGTCCAAATTGCCATGCCAAGACTCGTGGAGAATCCCGAGGTGTCCCTCACACCTATGCAGGAGTCCTGACGGCGCTGAACAAACACGTGTCTGGAAGGCCCTCCCTGTCGTAACTCGAGAATATACCCCAGGTTCCGGCCGCAACTCGAGAAAAACCATGAGATTTCCCCCTTGCCGCGAGTTGAGGCCCGATTCCCCTGCACTGAATGCAGAGCAATTCCGTGTTCCACATCAAACGTGAAAGGAGCCTTGATTTCCTTGATGGCACTCTAGAGAAAACCCAAGATCACTGTCTCAAGTCTACAGGGATCCTGAGGTCACTGGAGCAACACGAAAGGGCTTCATGGACCCCAAATCAACTCGAGATGAGAGCTTAGACCCTGGCTTAGACTCAAGAGGAATACCAACTTTCCACAAGGACCTCAAGAGGAGGCTTCTCTCAGCTACAGGTATGTGAGAGGGACCCTGAGTTTGTGGCCTCAAGTGGAATGGACACCGAGATGCTCTGACTCGAAGTAAGGCCGTATATCCCCGCAGTGAATTGACTGCAGGCTCGTCTTGCATCTCCCAAGACGAAGGGATGTCTGAATCCCCTGTGGAGACCACAGAGAAAGACCTAGTTCTCCGCCTCATAGCGACCGGGGGCCTCACATCCTTTGAAAATTCGAGAGGTACGCAGAGATCAATGCTTCCAAAGGAGACGATGCCTGACTCCTCTTGAAAATGGATAGGAGTCCCCGGATCCCTGTGGCACGTGGAAAGGGACCCTGGGTCTCCCGCCTCACGTGGAGACGCGTCCAAATTGCCATGCCAAGACTCGTGGAGAATCCCGAGGTGTCCCTCGCACCTAGGCAGGAGTCCTGACGGCGCTGAACAAACACGTGTCTGGAAGGGCCCTCCCCGTCGTAACTCGAGAATATACCCCAGGTTCCGGCCGCAACTAGAGAAAAACCATGAGATTTCCCCCTTGCCGCGAGTTGAGGCCCGATTCCCCTGCACTGAATGCAGAGCAATTCCGTGTTCCACATCAAACGTGAAAGGAGCCTTGATTTCCTTGATGGCACTCCAGAGAATTCCCAAGATCACTGTCTCAAGTCTAGAGGGATCCTGAGGTCACTGGAGCAACACGAAAGGGCTCCGTGGACCCCAAATCAACTCGAGATGAGAGCTTAGTCCCTGGCTTCGACTCAAGAGGAATACCAACTTTTCACAAGCACCTCAAGAGGAGGCTTCTCTCAGCTACAGGTATGTGAGAGGGACCCTGAGTTTGTGGCCTCAAGTGGAATGGACACCGAGATGCTCTGACTCGAAGTAAGGCCGGATATCCCAACAGTGAATTGAATGCAGGCTCGTCTTGCATCTCCCAAGAGGAAGAGATGTCTGAATCCCCTGTGGAGACCACAGAGAAAGACCTAGTCCTCCGCCTCATCGCGACCGGAGGCCTCACATCCTTTGAAAACTCGAGAGGTCTGCGGAGATCAATGCTTCCAAAGGAGACGATGCCAGAATCTTCTTGAAAATGGATAGGAGTCCCAGGATCCCTGTGGCACGTGGAAAGGGACCCTGGGTCTCCCGCCTCACGTGGAGACGCGTCCCAATTGCCATGCCAAGACTCGAGGAGAATCCCGAGGTGTCCCTCGCCCCTAGTTAGGAGTCCTTACGTCGCTAAACAAACACGTGTCTGGAAGGGCCCTCCCCATCGTAACTCGAGAATATACCCCAGGTTCCGGCCGCAACTCGAGAAAAACCATGAGATTTCCCCCTCGCCGCGAGTTGAGGCCCGATTCCCCTGCACTGCGTGCAGAGCAATTCCGTGTTCCACATCAAACGTGAAAGGAGCCTTGATATCCTTGATGGCACTCCAGAGAAAACCCAAGATCACTGTCTCAAGTCTAGAGGGATCCTGAAGTCACTGGACCAACAGGAAAGGGCTTCGTGGACACCAAATCAACTCGAGATGAGAGCTTAGATCCTGGCTTAGACTCAAGAGGAATACCAACTTTCCACAAGGACCTCAAGAGGAGGTTTCTCTCAGCTAAACGTATATTTGAAGGACCCTGATTTTGTGGCCTCAAGTGGAATGGACACCGAGATGCTCTGACTCGAAGTAAGGCCGGATATCTCTGCAGTGAATTGAATGCAGGCACGTCTTGCATCTCCCAAGACGAAGGGATGTCTGCATCCCCTTTGGAGACCACAGAGAAAGACCTAATTCTCCGCCTCATAGCGACCGGGGGCCTCACATCCTTTGAAAATTCGAGAGGACCGCGGAGATCAATGCTTCCTAAGGAGACGATGCCTGACTCCTCTTGAAAATGGATAGGAGTCCCAGGATCCCTGTGGCACGTGGAAAGGGACCCTGGGTCTCCCGCCTCACGTGGAGACGCTTCCCCATTGCCATGCCAAGACTCGAGGAGAATCCCGAGGTGTCCCTCGCACCTAGGCAGGAGTCCTGACGTCGCTGAACAAACACGTGTCTGGAAGGGCCCTCCCCGTCGTAACTCGAGAATATACCCCAGGTTCCGGCCGCAAATCGAGAAAAACCATGAGACTTCCCCCTCGCCGCGAGATGAGGCCCGATTCCCCTGCACTGCATGCAGAGCAATTCCGTGTTCCACATCAAACGTGAAAGGAGCCTTGATTTCCTTGATGGCACTCCAAAGAAAACCCAAGATCACTGTCTCAAGTCGAGAGGGATCCTGAGGTCACTGGAGCAACACGAAAGTGCTCCGTGGACCCCAAATCAACTCGAGATGAGAGCTTAGACCCTGGCTTTGACTCATGAGGAATACCCACTTTTCACAAGCACCTCAAGAGGAGGCTTCTCTCAGCTACAGGTATGTGAGAGGGACCCTGAGTTTGTGGCCTCAAGTGGAATGGACACCGAGATGCTCTGACTCGAAGTAAGGCCGGATATCCCTGCAGTGAATTGAATGCAGGCTCGTCTTGCATCTCCCAAGACGAAGGGATGTCTGAATCCCCTGTGGAGACCACAGAGAAAGACCGAGTTGTCCGCCTCAACGCGACCGGAGGCCTCACATCCTTTGAAAACTCGAGAGGTCCGCGGAGATCAATGCTTTCAAAGGAGACGATGCCTGACTCCTCTTGAAAATGGATAGGAGTCCCCGGATCCCTGTGGCACGTGGAAAGGGACCCTGGGTCTCCCGCCTCACGTGGAGACGCGTCCAAATTGCCATGCCAAGACTCGTGGAGAATCCCGAGGTGTCCCTCGCACCTAGGCAGGAGTCCTGACGGCGCTGAACAAACACGTGTCTGGAAGGGCCCTCCCCGTCGTAACTCGAGAATATACCCCAGGTTCCGGCCGCAACTCGAGAAAAACCATGAGATTTCCCCCTTGCCGCGAGTTGAGGCCCGATTCCCCTGCACTGAATGCAGAGCAATTCCGTGTTCCACATCAAACGTGAAAGGAGCCTTGATTTCCTTGATGGCACTCCAGAGAATTCCCAAGATCACTGTCTCAAGTCTAGAGGGATCCTGAGGTCACTGGATCAACACGAAAGGGCTCCGTGGACCCCAAATCAACTCGAGATGAGAGCTTAGTCCCTGGCGTCGACTCAAGAGGAATACCAACTTTTCACAAGCACCTCAAGAGGAGGCTTCTCTCAGCTACAGGTATGTGAGAGGGACCCTGAGTTTGTGGCCTCAAGTGGAATGGACACCGAGATGCTCTGACTCGAAGTAAGGCCGGATATCCCAACAGTGAATTGAATGCAGGCTCGTCTTGCATCTCCCAAGAGGAAGAGATGTCTGAATCCCCTGTGGAGACCACAGAGAAAGACCTAGTGCTCCGCCTCATCGCGACCGGAGGCCTCACATCCTTTGAAAACTCGAGAGGTCTGCGGAGATCAATGCTTCCAAAGGAGACGATGCCAGAATCTTCTTGAAAATGGATAGGAGGCCCAGGATCCCTGTGGCACGTGGAAAGGGACCCTGGGTCTCCCGCCTCACGTGGAGACGCGTCCCAATTGCCATGCCAAGACTCGAGGAGAATCCCGAGGTGTCCCTCGCACCTAGGTAGGAGTCCTTACGTCGCTGAACAAACACGTGTCTGGCAGGGCCCTCCCCATCGTAACTCGAGAATATACCCCAGGTTCCGGCCGCAACTCGAGAAAAAACAGGAGATTTCCCCCTCGCCGCGAGTTGAGGCCCGATTCCCCTGCACTGCGTGCAGAGCAATTCCGTGTTCCACATCAAACGTGAAAGGAGCCTTGATATCCTTGATGGCACTCCAGAGAAAACCCAAGATCACTGTCTCAAGTCTAGAGGGATCCTGAAGTCACTGGACCAACAGGAAAGGGCTTCGTGGACCCCAAATCAACTCGAGATGAGAGCTTAGATCCTGGCTTAGACTCAAGAGGAATACCAACTTTCCACAAGGACCTCAAGAGGAGGTTTCTCTCAGCTAAACGTATATTTGAAGGACCCTGATTTTGTGGCCTCAAGTGGAATGGACACCGAGATGCTCTGACTCGAAGTAAGGCCGGATATCTCTGCAGTGAATTGAATGCAGGCACGTCTTGCATCTCCCAAGACGAAGGGATGTCTGCATCCCCTTTGGAGACCACAGAGAAAGACCTAATTCTCCGCCTCATAGCGACCGGGGGCCTCACATCTTTTGAAAATTCGAGAGGACCGCGGAGATCAATGCTTCCTAAGGAGACGATGCCTGACTCCTCTTGAAAATGGATAGGAGTCCCAGGATCCCTGTGGCACGTGGAAAGGGACCCTGGGTCTCCCGCCTCACGTGGAGACGCTTCCCCATTGCCATGCCAAGACTCGAGAAGAATCCCGAGGTGTCCCTCGCACCTAGGCAGGAGTCCTGACGTCGCTGAACAAACACGTGTCTGGAAGGGCCCTCCCCGTCGTAACTCGAGAATATACCCCAGGTTCCGGCCGCAACTCGAGAAAAACCATGAGACTTCCCCCTCGCCGCGAGATGAGGCCCGATTCCCCTGCACTGCATGCAGAGCAATTCCGTGTTCCACATCAAACGTGAAAGGAGCCTTGATTTCCTTGATGGCACTCCAAAGAAAACCCAAGATCACTGTCTCAAGTCTAGAGGGATCCTGAGGTCACTGTAGCAAAACGAAAGGGCTCCGTGGACCCCAAATCAACTCGAGATGAGAGCTTAGTCCCTGGCTTCGAGTCAAGAGGAATACCAACTTTCCACAAGGACCTCAAGAGGAGGTTTCTCTCAGCTACAGGTATATTTGAGGGACCCTGATTTTGTGGCCTCAAGTGGAATGGACACCGAGATGCTCTGACTCGAAGTAAGGCCGGATATCCCTGCAGTGAATTGAATGCAGGCTCGTCTTGCATCTCCCAAGACGAAGGGATGTCTGAATCCCCTGTGGAGACCACAGAGAAAGACCAAGTTGTCCGCCTCAAGGCGACCGGACGCCTCACATCTTTTGAAAACTCGAGAGGTCCGCGGAGATCAATGCTTCCAAAGGAGCCGATGCCTGACTCCTCTTGCAAATGGATAGGAGTCCCAGGATCCCTGTGGCACGGGGAAAGGGACCCTGGGTCTCCCGCCTCACGTGGAGACGTGTCCAAATTGCCATGCCAAGACTCGTGGAGAATCCCGAGGTGTCCCTCACACCTATGCAGGAGTCCTGACGGCGCTGAACAAACACGTGTCTGGAAGGCCCTCCCTGTCGTAACTCGAGAATATACCCCAGGTTCCGGCCGCAACTCGAGAAAAACCATGAGATTTCCCCCTTGCCGCGAGTTGAGGCCCGATTCCCCTGCACTGAATGCAGAGCAATTCCGTGTTCCACATCAAACGTGAAAGGAGCCTTGATTTCCTTGATGGCACTCTAGAGAAAACCCAAGATCACTGTCTCAAGTCTACAGGGATCCTGAGGTCACTGGAGCAACACGAAAGGGCTTCATGGACCCCAAATCAACTCGAGATGAGAGCTTAGACCCTGGCTTAGACTCAAGAGGAATACCAACTTTCCACAAGGACCTCAAGAGGAGGCTTCTCTCAGCTACAGGTATGTGAGAGGGACCCTGAGTTTGTGGCCTCAAGTGGAATGGACACCGAGATGCTCTGAATCGAAGTAAGGCCGGATATCCCTGCAGTGAATTGACTGCAGGCTCGTCTTGCATCTCCCAAGACGAAGGGATGTCTGAATCCCCTGTGGAGACCACAGAGAAAGACCTAGTTCTCCGCCTCATAGCGACCGGGGGCCTCACATCCTTTGAAAATTCGAGAGGTACGCAGAGATCAATGCTTCCAAAGGAGACGATGCCTGACTCCTCTTGAAAATGGATAGGAGTCCCCGGATCCCTGTGGCACGTGGAAAGGGACCCTGGGTCTCCCGCCTCACGTGGAGACGCGTCCAAATTGCCATGCCAAGACTCGTGGAGAATCCCGAGGTGTCCCTCGCACCTAGGCAGGAGTCCTGACGGCGCTGAACAAACACGTGTCTGGAAGGGCCCTCCCCGTCGTAACTCGAGAATATACCCCAGGTTCCGGCCGCAACTAGAGAAAAACCATGAGATTTCCCCCTTGCCGCGAGTTGAGGCCCGATTCCCCTGCACTGAATGCAGAGCAATTCCGTGTTCCACATCAAACGTGAAAGGAGCCTTGATTTCCTTGATGGCACTCCAGAGAATTCCCAAGATCACTGTCTCAAGTCTAGAGGGATCCTGAGGTCACTGGAGCAACACGAAAGGGCTCCGTGGACCCCAAATCAACTCGAGATGAGAGCTTAGTCCCTGGCTTCGACTCAAGAGGAATACCAACTTTTCACAAGCACCTCAAGAGGAGGCTTCTCTCAGCTACAGGTATGTGAGAGGGACCCTGAGTTTGTGGCCTCAAGTGGAATGGACACCGAGATGCTCTGACTCGAAGTAAGGCCGGATATCCCAACAGTGAATTGAATGCAGGCTCGTCTTGCATCTCCCAAGAGGAAGAGATGTCTGAATCCCCTGTGGAGACCACAGAGAAAGACCTAGTCCTCCGCCTCATCGCGACCGGAGGCCTCACATCCTTTGAAAACTCGAGAGGTCTGCGGAGATCAATGCTTCCAAAGGAGACGATGCCAGAATCTTCTTGAAAATGGATAGGAGTCCCAGGATCCCTGTGGCACGTGGAAAGGGACCCTGGGTCTCCCGCCTCACGTGGAGACGCGTCCCAATTGCCATGCCAAGACTCGAGGAGAATCCCGAGGTGTCCCTCGCCCCTAGGTAGGAGTCCTTACGTCGCTAAACAAACACGTGTCTGGAAGGGCCCTCCCCATCGTAACTCGAGAATATACCCCAGGTTCCGGCCGCAACTCGAGAAAAACCATGAGATTTCCCCCTCGCCGCGAGTTGAGGCCCGATTCCCCTGCACTGCGTGCAGAGCAATTCCGTGTTCCACATCAAACGTGAAAGGAGCCTTGATATCCTTGATGGCACTCCAGAGAAAACCCAAGATCACTGTCTCAAGTCTAGAGGGATCCTGAAGTCACTGGACCAACAGGAAAGGGCTTCGTGGACACCAAATCAACTCGAGATGAGAGCTTAGATCCTGGCTTAGACTCAAGAGGAATACCAACTTTCCACAAGGACCTCAAGAGGAGGTTTCTCTCAGCTAAACGTATATTTGAAGGACCCTGATTTTGTGGCCTCAAGTGGAATGGACACCGAGATGCTCTGACTCGAAGTAAGGCCGGATATCTCTGCAGTGAATTGAATACAGGCACGTCTTGCATCTCCCAAGACGAAGGGATGTCTGCATCCCCTTTGGAGACCACAGAGAAAGACCTAATTCTCCGCCTCATAGCGACCGGGGGCCTCACATCCTTTGAAAATTCGAGAGGACCGCGGAGATCAATGCTTCCTAAGGAGACGATGCCTGACTCCTCTTGAAAATGGATAGGAGTCCCAGGATCCCTGTGGCACGTGGAAAGGGACCCTGGGTCTCCCGCCTCACGTGGAGACGCTTCCCCATTGCCATGCCAAGACTCGAGGAGAATCCCGAGGTGTGCCTCGCACCTAGGCAGGAGTCCTGACGTCGCTGAACAAACACGTGTCTGGAAGGGCCCTCCCCGTCGTAACTCGAGAATATACCCCAGGTTCCGGCCGCAACTCGAGAAAAACCATGAGACTTCCCCCTCGCCGCGAGATGAGGCCCGATTCCCCTGCACTGCATGCAGAGCAATTCCGTGTTCCACATCAAACGTGAAAGGAGCCTTGATTTCCTTGATGGCACTCCAAAGAAAACCCAAGATCACTGTCTCAAGTCGAGAGGGATCCTGAGGTCACTGGAGCAACACGAAAGTGCTCCGTGGACCCCAAATCAACTCGAGATGAGAGCTTAGACCCTGGCTTTGACTCATGAGGAATACCCACTTTTCACAAGCACCTCAAGAGGAGGCTTCTCTCAGCTACAGGTATGTGAGAGGGACCCTGAGTTTGTGGCCTCAAGTGGAATGGACACCGAGATGCTCTGACTCGAAGTAAGGCCGGATATCCCTGCAGTGAATTGAATGCAGGCTCGTCTTGCATCTCCCAAGACGAAGGGATGTCTGAATCCCCTGTGGAGACCAGAGAAAGACCGAGTTGTCCGCCTCAACGCGACCGGAGGCCTCACATCCTTTGAAAACTCGAGAGGTCCGCGGAGATCAATGCTTTCAAAGGAGACGATGCCTGACTCCTCTTGAAAATGGATAGGAGTCCCCGGATCCCTGTGGCACGTGGAAAGGGACCCTGGGTCTCCCGCCTCACGTGGAGACGCGTCCAAATTGCCATGCCAAGACTCGTGGAGAATCCCGAGGTGTCCCTCGCACCTAGGCAGGAGTCCTGACGGCGCTGAACAAACACGTGTCTGGAAGGGCCCTCCCCGTCGTAACTCGAGAATATACCCCAGGTTCCGGCCGCAACTCGAGAAAAACCATGAGATTTCCCCCTTGCCGCGAGTTGAGGCCCGATTCCCCTGCACTGAATGCAGAGCAATTCCGTGTTCCACATCAAACGTGAAAGGAGCCTTGATTTCCTTGATGGCACTCCAGAGAATTCCCAAGATCACTGTCTCAAGTCTAGAGGGATCCTGAGGTCACTGGATCAACACGAAAGGGCTCCGTGGACCCCAAATCAACTCGACATGAGAGCTTAGTCCCTGGCGTCGACTCAAGAGGAATACCAACTTTTCACAAGCACCTCAAGAGGAGGCTTCTCTCAGCTACAGGTATGTGAGAGGGACCCTGAGTTTGTGGCCTCAAGTGGAATGGACACCGAGATGCTCTGACTCGAAGTAAGGCCGGATATCCCAACAGTGAATTGAATGCAGGCTCGTCTTGCATCTCCCAAGAGGAAGAGATGTCTGAATCCCCTGTGGAGACCACAGAGAAAGACCTAGTGCTCCGCCTCATCGCGACCGGAGGCCTCACATCCTTTGAAAACTCGAGAGGTCTGCGGAGATCAATGCTTCCAAAGGAGACGATGCCAGAATCTTCTTGAAAATGGATAGGAGGCCCAGGATCCCTGTGGCACGTGGAAAGGGACCCTGGGTCTCCCGCCTCACGTGGAGACGCGTCCCAATTGCCATGCCAAGACTCGAGGAGAATCCCGAGGTGTCCCTCGCCCCTAGGTAGGAGTCCTTACGTCGCTGAACAAACACGTGTCTGGCAGGGCCCTCCCCATCGTAACTCGAGAATATACCCCAGGTTCCGGCCGCAACTCGAGAAAAAACAGGAGATTTCCCCCTCGCCGCGAGTTGAGGCCCGATTCCCCTGCACTGCGTGCAGAGCAATTCCGTGTTCCACATCAAACGTGAAAGGAGCCTTGATATCCTTGATGGCACTCCAGAGAAAACCCAAGATCACTGTCTCAAGTCTAGAGGGATCCTGAAGTCACTGGACCAACAGGAAAGGGCTTCGTGGACCCCAAATCAACTCGAGATGAGAGCTTAGATCCTGGCTTAGACTCAAGAGGAATACCAACTTTCCACAAGGACCTCAAGAGGAGGTTTCTCTCAGCTAAACGTATATTTGAAGGACCCTGATTTTGTGGCCTCAAGTGGAATGGACACCGAGATGCTCTGACTCGAAGTAAGGCCGGATATCTCTGCAGTGAATTGAATGCAGGCACGTCTTGCATCTCCCAAGACGAAGGGATGTCTGCATCCCCTTTGGAGACCACAGAGAAAGACCTAATTCTCCGCCTCATAGCGACCGGGGGCCTCACATCCTTTGAAAATTCGAGAGGACCGCGGAGATCAATGCTTCCTAAGGAGACGATGCCTGACTCCTCTTGAAAATGGATAGGAGTCCCAGGATCCCTGTGGCACGTGGAAAGGGACCCTGGGTCTCCCGCCTCACGTGGAGACGCTTCCCCATTGCCATGCCAAGACTCGAGAAGAATCCCGAGGTGTCCCTCGCACCTAGGCAGGAGTCCTGACGTCGCTGAACAAACACGTGTCTGGAAGGGCCCTCCCCGTCGTAACTCGAGAATATACCCCAGGTTCCGGCCGCAACTCGAGAAAAACCATGAGACTTCCCCCTCGCCGCGAGATGAGGCCCGATTCCCCTGCACTGCATGCAGAGCAATTCCGTGTTCCACATCAAACGTGAAAGGAGCCTTGATTTCCTTGATGGCACTCCAAAGAAAACCCAAGATCACTGTCTCAAGTCTAGAGGGATCCTGAGGTCACTGTAGCAAAACGAAAGGGCTCCGTGGACCCCAAATCAACTCGAGATGAGAGCTTAGTCCCTGGCTTCGAGTCAAGAGGAATACCAACTTTCCACAAGGACCTCAAGAGGAGGTTTCTCTCAGCTACAGGTATATTTGAGGGACCCTGATTTTGTGGCCTCAAGTGGAATGGACACCGAGATGCTCTGACTCGAAGTAAGGCCGGATATCCCTGCAGTGAATTGAATGCAGGCTCGTCTTGCATCTCCCAAGACGAAGGGATGTCTGAATCCCCTGTGGAGACCACAGAGAAAGACCAAGTTGTCCGCCTCAAGGCGACCGGACGCCTCACATCTTTTGAAAACTCGAGAGGTCCGCGGAGATCAATGCTTCCAAAGGAGCCGATGCCTGAATCCTCTTGAAAATGGATAGGAGTCCCAGGATCCCTGTGGCACGGGGAAAGGGACCCTGGGTCTCCCGCCTCACGTGGAGACGTGTCCAAATTGCCATGCCAAGACTCGTGGAGAATCCCGAGGTGTCCCTCACACCTATGCAGGAGTCCTGACGGCGCTGAACAAACACGTGTCTGGAAGGCCCTCCCTGTCGTAACTCGAGAATATACCCCAGGTTCCGGCCGCAACTCGAGAAAAACCATGAGATTTCCCCCTTGCCGCGAGTTGAGGCCCGATTCCCCTGCACTGAATGCAGAGCAATTCCGTGTTCCACATCAAACGTGAAAGGAGCCTTGATTTCCTTGATGGCACTCTAGAGAAAACCCAAGATCACTGTCTCAAGTCTACAGGGATCCTGAGGTCACTGGAGCAACACGAAAGGGCTTCATGGACCCCAAATCAACTCGAGATGAGAGCTTAGACCCTGGCTTAGACTCAAGAGGAATACCAACTTTCCACAAGGACCTCAAGAGGAGGCTTCTCTCAGCTACAGGTATGTGAGAGGGACCCTGAGTTTGTGGCCTCAAGTGGAATGGACACCGAGATGCTCTGACTCGAAGTAAGGCCGTATATCCCCGCAGTGAATTGACTGCAGGCTCGTCTTGCATCTCCCAAGACGAAGGGATGTCTGAATCCCCTGTGGAGACCACAGAGAAAGACCTAGTTCTCCGCCTCATAGCGACCGGGGGCCTCACATCCTTTGAAAATTCGAGAGGTACGCAGAGATCAATGCTTCCAAAGGAGACGATGCCTGACTCCTCTTGAAAATGGATAGGAGTCCCCGGATCCCTGTGGCACGTGGAAAGGGACCCTGGGTCTCCCGCCTCACGTGGAGACGCGTCCAAATTGCCATGCCAAGACTCGTGGAGAATCCCGAGGTGTCCCTCGCACCTAGGCAGGAGTCCTGACGGCGCTGAACAAACACGTGTCTGGAAGGGCCCTCCCCGTCGTAACTCGAGAATATACCCCAGGTTCCGGCCGCAACTAGAGAAAAACCATGAGATTTCCCCCTTGCCGCGAGTTGAGGCCCGATTCCCCTGCACTGAATGCAGAGCAATTCCGTGTTCCACATCAAACGTGAAAGGAGCCTTGATTTCCTTGATGGCACTCCAGAGAATTCCCAAGATCACTGTCTCAAGTCTAGAGGGATCCTGAGGTCACTGGAGCAACACGAAAGGGCTCCGTGGACCCCAAATCAACTCGAGATGAGAGCTTAGTCCCTGGCTTCGACTCAAGAGGAATACCAACTTTTCACAAGCACCTCAAGAGGAGGCTTCTCTCAGCTACAGGTATGTGAGAGGGACCCTGAGTTTGTGGCCTCAAGTGGAATGGACACCGAGATGCTCTGACTCGAAGTAAGGCCGGATATCCCAACAGTGAATTGAATGCAGGCTCGTCTTGCATCTCCCAAGAGGAAGAGATGTCTGAATCCCCTGTGGAGACCACAGAGAAAGACCTAGTCCTCCGCCTCATCGCGACCGGAGGCCTCACATCCTTTGAAAACTCGAGAGGTCTGCGGAGATCAATGCTTCCAAAGGAGACGATGCCAGAATCTTCTTGAAAATGGATAGGAGTCCCAGGATCCCTGTGGCACGTGGAAAGGGACCCTGGGTCTCCCGCCTCACGTGGAGACGCGTCCCAATTGCCATGCCAAGACTCGAGGAGAATCCCGAGGTGTCCCTCGCCCCTAGGTAGGAGTCCTTACGTCGCTAAACAAACACGTGTCTGGAAGGGCCCTCCCCATCGTAACTCGAGAATATACCCCAGGTTCCGGCCGCAACTCGAGAAAAACCATGAGATTTCCCCCTCGCCGCGAGTTGAGGCCCGATTCCCCTGCACTGCGTGCAGAGCAATTCCGTGTTCCACATCAAACGTGAAAGGAGCCTTGATATCCTTGATGGCACTCCAGAGAAAACCCAAGATCACTGTCTCAAGTCTAGAGGGATCCTGAAGTCACTGGACCAACAGGAAAGGGCTTCGTGGACACCAAATCAACTCGAGATGAGAGCTTAGATCCTGGCTTAGACTCAAGAGGAATACCAACTTTCCACAAGGACCTCAAGAGGAGGTTTCTCTCAGCTAAACGTATATTTGAAGGACCCTGATTTTGTGGCCTCAAGTGGAATGGACACCGAGATGCTCTGACTCGAAGTAAGGCCGGATATCTCTGCAGTGAATTGAATGCAGGCACGTCTTGCATCTCCCAAGACGAAGGGATGTCTGCATCCCCTTTGGAGACCACAGAGAAAGACCTAATTCTCCGCCTCATAGCGACCGGGGGCCTCACATCCTTTGAAAATTCGAGAGGACCGCGGAGATCAATGCTTCCTAAGGAGACGATGCCTGACTCCTCTTGAAAATGGATAGGAGTCCCAGGATCCCTGTGGCACGTGGAAAGGGACCCTGGGTCTCCCGCCTCACGTGGAGACGCTTCCCCATTGCCATGCCAAGACTCGAGGAGAATCCCGAGGTGTCCCTCGCACCTAGGCAGGAGTCCTGACGTCGCTGAACAAACACGTGTCTGGAAGGGCCCTCCCCGTCGTAACTCGAGAATATACCCCAGGTTCCGGCCGCAACTCGAGAAAAACCATGAGACTTCCCCCTCGCCGCGAGATGAGGCCCGATTCCCCTGCACTGCATGCAGAGCAATTCCGTGTTCCACATCAAACGTGAAAGGAGCCTTGATTTCCTTGATGGCACTCCAAAGAAAACCCAAGATCACTGTCTCAAGTCGAGAGGGATCCTGAGGTCACTGGAGCAACACGAAAGTGCTCCGTGGACCCCAAATCAACTCGAGATGAGAGCTTAGACCCTGGCTTTGACTCATGAGGAATACCCACTTTTCACAAGCACCTCAAGAGGAGGCTTCTCTCAGCTACAGGTATGTGAGAGGGACCCTGAGTTTGTGGCCTCAAGTGGAATGGACACCGAGATGCTCTGACTCGAAGTAAGGCCGGATATCCCTGCAGTGAATTGAATGCAGGCTCGTCTTGCATCTCCCAAGACGAAGGGATGTCTGAATCCCCTGTGGAGACCACAGAGAAAGACCGAGTTGTCCGCCTCAACGCGACCGGAGGCCTCACATCCTTTGAAAACTCGAGAGGTCCGCGGAGATCAATGCTTTCAAAGGAGACGATGCCTGACTCCTCTTGAAAATGGATAGGAGTCCCCGGATCCCTGTGGCACGTGGAAAGGGACCCTGGGTCTCCCGCCTCACGTGGAGACGCGTCCAAATTGCCATGCCAAGACTCGTGGAGAATCCCGAGGTGTCCCTCGCACCTAGGCAGGAGTCCTGACGGCGCTGAACAAACACGTGTCTGGAAGGGCCCTCCCCGTCGTAACTCGAGAATATACCCCAGGTTCCGGCCGCAACTCGAGAAAAACCATGAGATTTCCCCCTTGCCGCGAGTTGAGGCCCGATTCCCCTGCACTGAATGCAGAGCAATTCCGTGTTCCACATCAAACGTGAAAGGAGCCTTGATTTCCTTGATGGCACTCCAGAGAATTCCCAAGATCACTGTCTCAAGTCTAGAGGGATCCTGAGGTCACTGGATCAACACGAAAGGGCTCCGTGGACCCCAAATCAACTCGAGATGAGAGCTTAGTCCCTGGCGTCGACTCAAGAGGAATACCAACTTTTCACAAGCACCTCAAGAGGAGGCTTCTCTCAGCTACAGGTATGTGAGAGGGACCCTGAGTTTGTGGCCTCAAGTGGAATGGACACCGAGATGCTCTGACTCGAAGTAAGGCCGGATATCCCAACAGTGAATTGAATGCAGGCTCGTCTTGCATCTCCCAAGAGGAAGAGATGTCTGAATCCCCTGTGGAGACCACAGAGAAAGACCTAGTGCTCCGCCTCATCGCGACCGGAGGCCTCACATCCTTTGAAAACTCGAGAGGTCTGCGGAGATCAATGCTTCCAAAGGAGACGATGCCAGAATCTTCTTGAAAATGGATAGGAGGCCCAGGATCCCTGTGGCACGTGGAAAGGGACCCTGGGTCTCCCGCCTCACGTGGAGACGCGTCCCAATTGCCATGCCAAGACTCGAGGAGAATCCCGAGGTGTCCCTCGCCCCTAGGTAGGAGTCCTTACGTCGCTGAACAAACACGTGTCTGGCAGGGCCCTCCCCATCGTAACTCGAGAATATACCCCAGGTTCCGGCCGCAACTCGAGAAAAAACAGGAGATTTCCCCCTCGCCGCGAGTTGAGGCCCGATTCCCCTGCACTGCGTGCAGAGCAATTCCGTGTTCCACATCAAACGTGAAAGGAGCCTTGATATCCTTGATGGCACTCCAGAGAAAACCCAAGATCACTGTCTCAAGTCTAGAGGGATCCTGAAGTCACTGGACCAACAGGAAAGGGCTTCGTGGACCCCAAATCAACTCGAGATGAGAGCTTAGATCCTGGCTTAGACTCAAGAGGAATACCAACTTTCCACAAGGACCTCAAGAGGAGGTTTCTCTCAGCTACACGTATATTTGAAGGACCCTGATTTTGTGGCCTCAAGTGGAATGGACACCGAGAGGCTCTGACTCGAAGTAAGGCCGGATATCTCTGCAGTGAATTGAATGCAGGCACGTCTTGCATCTCCCAAGACGAAGGGATGTCTGCATCCCCTTTGGAGACCACAGAGAAAGACCTAATTCTCCGCCTCATAGCGACCGGGGGCCTCACATCCTTTGAAAATTCGAGAGGACCGCGGAGATCAATGCTTCCTAAGGAGACGATGCCTGACTCCTCTTGAAAATGGATAGGAGTCCCAGGATCCCTGTGGCACGTGGAAAGGGACCCTGGGTCTCCCGCCTCACGTGGAGACGCTTCCCCATTGCCATGCCAAGACTCGAGAAGAATCCCGAGGTGTCCCTCGCACCTAGGCAGGAGTCCTGACGTCGCTGAACAAACACGTGTCTGGAAGGGCCCTCCCCGTCGTAACTCGAGAATATACCCCAGGTTCCGGCCGCAACTCGAGAAAAACCATGAGACTTCCCCCTCGCCGCGAGATGAGGCCCGATTCCCCTGCACTGCATGCAGAGCAATTCCGTGTTCCACATCAAACGTGAAAGGAGCCTTGATTTCCTTGATGGCACTCCAAAGAAAACCCAAGATCACTGTCTCAAGTCGAGAGGGATCCTGAGGTCACTGGAGCAACACGAAAGTGCTCCGTGGACCCCAAATCAACTCGAGATGAGAGCTTAGACCCTGGCTTTGACTCATGAGGAATACCCACTTTTCACAAGCACCTCAAGAGGAGGCTTCTCTCAGCTACAGGTATGTGAGAGGGACCCTGAGTTTGTGGCCTCAAGTGGAATGGACACCGAGATGCTCTGACTCGAAGTAAGGCCGGATATCCCTGCAGTGAATTGAATGCAGGCTCGTCTTGCATCTCCCAAGACGAAGGGATGTCTGAATCCCCTGTGGAGACCACAGAGAAAGACCGAGTTGTCCGCCTCAACGCGACCGGAGGCCTCACATCCTTTGAAAACTCGAGAGGTCCGCGGAGATCAATGCTTTCAAAGGAGACGATGCCTGACTCCTCTTGAAAATGGATAGGAGTCCCCGGATCCCTGTGGCACGTGGAAAGGGACCCTGGGTCTCCCGCCTCACGTGGAGACGCGTCCAAATTGCCATGCCAAGACTCGTGGAGAATCCCGAGGTGTCCCTCGCACCTAGGCAGGAGTCCTGACGGCGCTGAACAAACACGTGTCTGGAAGGGCCCTCCCCGTCGTAACTCGAGAATATACCCCAGGTTCCGGCCGCAACTCGAGAAAAACCATGAGATTTCCCCCTTGCCGCGAGTTGAGGCCCGATTCCCCTGCACTGAATGCAGAGCAATTCCGTGTTCCACATCAAACGTGAAAGGAGCCTTGATTTCCTTGATGGCACTCCAGAGAATTCCCAAGATCACTGTCTCAAGTCTAGAGGGATCCTGAGGTCACTGGATCAACACGAAAGGGCTCCGTGGACCCCAAATCAACTCGAGATGAGAGCTTAGTCCCTGGCGTCGACTCAAGAGGAATACCAACTTTTCACAAGCACCTCAAGAGGAGGCTTCTCTCAGCTACAGGTATGTGAGAGGGACCCTGAGTTTGTGGCCTCAAGTGGAATGGACACCGAGATGCTCTGACTCGAAGTAAGGCCGGATATCCCAACAGTGAATTGAATGCAGGCTCGTCTTGCATCTCCCAAGAGGAAGAGATGTCTGAATCCCCTGTGGAGACCACAGAGAAAGACCTAGTGCTCCGCCTCATCGCGACCGGAGGCCTCACATCCTTTGAAAACTCGAGAGGTCTGCGGAGATCAATGCTTCCAAAGGAGACGATGCCAGAATCTTCTTGAAAATGGATAGGAGGCCCAGGATCCCTGTGGCACGTGGAAAGGGACCCTGGGTCTCCCGCCTCACGTGGAGACGCGTCCCAATTGCCATGCCAAGACTCGAGGAGAATCCCGAGGTGTCCCTCGCCCCTAGGTAGGAGTCCTTACGTCGCTGAACAAACACGTGTCTGGCAGGGCCCTCCCCATCGTAACTCGAGAATATACCCCAGGTTCCGGCCGCAACTCGAGAAAAAACAGGAGATTTCCCCCTCGCCACGAGTTGAGGCCCGATTCCCCTGCACTGCGTGCAGAGCAATTCCGTGTTCCACATCAAACGTGAAAGGAGCCTTGATATCCTTGATGGCACTCCAGAGAAAACCCAAGATCACTGTCTCAAGTCTAGAGGGATCCTGAAGTCACTGGACCAACAGGAAAGGGCTTCGTGGACCCCAAATCAACTCGAGATGAGAGTTTAGACCCTGGCTTAGACTGAAGAGGAATACCAACTTTCCACAAGGCCCTCAAGAGGAGGTTTCTCTCAGCTACACGTATATTTGAGGGACCCTGATTTTGTGGCCTCAAGTGGAATGGACACCGAGATGCTCTGACTCGAAGTAAGGCCGGATATCCCTGCAGTGAATTGAATGCAGGCTCGTCTTGCATCTCCCAAGACGAAGGGATGTCTGAATCCCCTTTGGAGACCACAGAGAAAGACCTAATTCTCCGCCTCATAGCGACCGGGGGCCTCACATCCTTTGAAAATTCGAGAGGACCGCGGAGATCAATGCTTCCAAAGGAGACGATGCCTGACTCCTCTTGAAAATGGATAGGAGTCCCAGGATCCCTGTGGCACGTGGAAAGGGACCCTGGGTCTCCCGCCTCACGTGGAGACGCTTCCCCATTGCCATGCCAAGACTCGAGGAGAATCCCGAGGTGTCCCTCGCACCTAGGCAGGAGTCCTGACGTCGCTGAACAAACACGTGTCTGGAAGGGCCCTCCCCGTCGTAACTCGAGAATATACCGCAGGTTCCGGCCGCAACTCGAGAAAAACCATGAGACTTCCCCCTCGCCGCGAGATGAGGCCCGATTCCCCTGCACTGCATGCAGAGCAATTCCGTGTTCCACATCAAACGTGAAAGGAGCCTTGATTTCCTTGATGGCACTCCAAAGAAAACCCAAGATCACTGTCTCAAGTCGAGAGGGATCCTGAGGTCACTGGAGCAACACGAAAGTGCTCCGTGGACCCCAAATCAACTCGAGATGAGAGCTTAGACCCTGGCTTTGACTCAAGAGGAATACCCACTTTTCACAAGTACCTCAAGAGGAGGCTTCTCTCAGCTACAGGTAAGTGAGAGGGACCCTGAGTTTGTGGCCTCAAGTGGAATGGACACCGAGATGCTCTGACTCGAAGTAAGGCCGGATATCCCTGCAGTGAATTGAATGCAGGCTCGTCTTGCATCTCCCAAGACGAAGGGTTGTCTGAATCCCCTGTGGAGACCACAGAGAAAGACCTAGTTCTCCGCCTCATAGCGACCGGGGGCCTCACATCCTTTGAAATTTCGAGAGGTCCGCGGAGATCAATGCTTCCAAAGGAGACGATGCCTGACTCCTCTTGAAAATGGATAGGAGTCCCCGGATCCCTGTGGCACGTGGAAAGGGACACTGGGTCTCCCGCCTCACGTGGAGACGCGTCCAAATTGCCATGCCAAGACTCGTGGAGAATCCCGAGGTGTCCCTCGCACCTAGGCAGGAGTCCTGACGTCGCTGAACAAACACGTGTCTGGGAGGGCCCTCCCCGTCGTAACTCGAGAATATACCCCAGGTTCCGGCCGCAACTCGAGAAAAACCATGAGATTTCCCCCTTGCCGCGAGTTGATGCCCGATTCCCCTGCACTGAATGCAGAGCAATTCCGTGTTCCACATCAAACGTGAAAGGAGCCTTGATTTCCTTGATGGCACTCCAGAGAATTCCCAAGATCACTGTCTCAAGTCTAGAGGGATCCTGAGGTCACTGGAGCAACACGAAAGGGCTCCGTGGACCCCAAATCAACTCGAGATGAGAGCTTAGTCCCTGGCTTCGACTCAAGAGGAATACCAACTTTTCACAAGCACCTCAAGAGGAGGCTTCTCTCAGCTACAGGTATGTGAGAGGGACCCTGAGTTTGTGGCCTCAAGTGGAATGGACACCGAGATGCTCTGACTCGAAGTAAGGCCGGATATCCCTGCAGTGAATTGAATGCAGGCTCGTCTTGCATCTCCCAAGACGAAGGGATGTCTGAATCCCCTTTGGAAACCACAGAGAAAGACCTAATTCTCCGCCTCATAGCGACCGGGGGCCTCACATCCTTTGAAAATTCGAGAGGACCGCGGAGATCAATGCTTCCAAAGGAGACGATGCCTGACTCCTCTTGAAAATGGATAGGAGTCCCAGGATCCCTGTGGCACGTGGAAAGGGACCCTGGGTCTCCCGCCTCACGTGGAGACGCTTCCCCATTGCCATGCCAAGACTCGAGGAGAATCCCGAGGTGTCCCTCGCACCTAGGCAGGAGTCCTGACGTCGCTGAACAAACACGTGTCTGGAAGGGCCCTCCCCGTCGTAACTCGAGAATATACACCAGGTCCGGCCGCAACTCGAGAAAAACCATGAGATTTCCCCCTTGCCGCGAGTTGAGGTCCGATTCCCCTGCACTGAATGCAGAGCAATTCCGTGTTCCACATCAAACGTGAAAGGAGCCTTAATTTCTTGATGGCACTCCAGAGAAAACCCAAGATCACTGTCTCAAGTCTAGAGGGATCCTGAGGTCACTGGAGCAACACGAAAGAGCTCCGTGGACCCCAAATCAACTCGAGATGAGAGCTTAGTCCCTGGCTTCGACTCAAGAGGAATACCAACTTTCCACAAGCACCTCAAGAGGAGGCTTCTCTCAGCAACAGGTATGTGAGAGGGACCCTGAGTTTTTGGCCTCAAGTGGAATGGACACCGAGATGCTCTGACTCAAAGTAAGGCCGGATATCCCTGTAGTGAATTGAATGCAGGCTCGTCTTGCATCTCCCAAGACGAAGGGATGTCTGAATCCCCTGTGGAGACCACAGAGAAAGACCGAGTTGTCCGCCTCAACGCGACCGGAGGCCTCACATCCTTTGAAAACTCGAGAGGTCTGGGGAGATCAATGCTTCCAAAGGAGACGATGCCTCACTCCTCTTGAAAATGGATAGGAGTCCCAGGATCCCTGTGGCACGTGGAAAGGGACACTGGGTCTCCCGCCTCACGTGGAGACGCGTCCCAATTGCCATGCCGAGACTCGAGGAGAATCCCGAGGTGTCCCTCGCATCTAGGCAGTAGTCCTGACGTCGCTGAACAAACACGTGTCTGGAAGGGCCCTCCCCGTCGTAACTCGAGAATATACCCCAGGTTCCGTCCGCAACTCGAGAAAAACCATGAGACTTCCCCCTCGCCGCGAGATGAGGCCCGATTCCCCTGCACTGCGTCCAGAGCAATTCTGTGTTCCACATCAAACGTGAAAGGAGCCTTGATTTCCTTGATGACACTCCAGAGAAAACCCAAGAACACTGTCTCAAGTCTAGAGGGATAATCAGGTCACTGCAACAACACGAAAGGGCTCCGTGGACCCCAAATCAACTCGAGATGAGAGCTTAGTCCCTGGCTTCGACTCAAGAGGAATACCAACTTTCCACAAGCACCTGAAGAGGAGGCTTCTCTCAGCTATGGGTATGTGAGAGGGACACTGAGTTTGTGGCCTCAAGTGGAATGGACACCGAGATGCTCTGACTCGAAGTAAGGCCGGATATCCCTGCAGTGAATTGAATGCAGGCTCGTCTTGCATCTCCCAAGACGAAGGGATGTCTGAATCCCCTGTGGAGACCACAGAGAAAGACCTAGTCCTCCGCCTCAACGCGACCGGAGGCGTCACATCCTTTGAAAACTCGAGAGGTCCACGGAGATCAATGCTTCCAAAGGAGACGATGCCTGACTCCTCTTGAAAATGGATAGGAGTCCCAGGATCCCTGTGGCACGTGGAAAGGGACCGTGGGTCTCCCGCCTCACGTGGAGACGCGTCCCAATTGCCATGCCAAGACTCGAGGAGAATCCCGAGGTGTCCCTTGCACCTAGGCAGGAGTCCTGACGTCGCTGAACAAACTCGTGTCTGGAAGGGCCCTCCCCGTCGTAACTCGAGAATATACCCCAGGTTCCGGCCGCAACTCGAGAAAAACCATGAGACTTCCCCCTCGCCGCTGGATGAGGCCCGATTCCCCTGCACTGCGTGCAGAGCAATTCCGTGTTCCACATCAAACGTGAAAGGAGCCTTGATTTCCTTGATGGCACTCCAGAGAAAACCCAAGATCACTGTCTCAAGTCTAGAGGGATCCTGAGGTCACTGGAGCAACACGAAAGGGCTCCGTGGACCCCAAATCTACTCGAGATGAGAGCTTAGTCCCTGGCTTCGACTCAAGAGGAATACCAACTTTCCACAAGCACCTCAAGAGGAGGCTACTCTCAGCTAATGGTATGTGAGAGGGACCCTGAGTTTGTCGCCTCAAGTGGAATGGACACCGAGATGCTCTGACTCGAAGTAAGGCCAGATATCCCTGCAGTGATTTGAATGCAGGCTCGTCTTGCATCTCCCAAGACGAAGGGTTGTCTGAATCCCCTGTGGAGACCACAGAGAAAGACCTAGTCCTCCACCTCAACGCAACCGGAGGCCTCATATCCTTTGAAAACTCGAGAGGACCACGGAGATAAATACTTCCGAAGGAGACGATGCCTGAAGCCTCTTAAAAATGGATAGGAGTCCCAGGATTCCTGTGGCACGTGGAAAGGGACCCTGGGTCTCCCGCCTCACGTGGAGACGCGTCCCCATTGCCATGCCAAGACTCGAGGAGCATCCCGAGGTGTCCCTAGCACCTAGGCAGGTTTCCTGACGTCGCTGAACAAACACGTGTCTGGAAGGGCCCTCCTCGTCGTAACTCGAGAATATACCCCAGGTTCCGGCCGCAACTCGAGAAAAACCATGAGACTTCCCCCTCGCCGCTGGATGAGGCCTGATTCCCCTGCACTGCGTGGAGAGCAATTCCGAGTTCCACATCAAACGTGAAAGGAGCCTTGATTTCCTTGATGGCACTCCAGAGAAAACCCAAGATCACTGTCTCAAGTCTAGAGGGATCCTGAGGTCATTGGAGGAACACGAAAGTTCTCCGTGGACCCCAAATCAACTCGAGATGAGAGCTTAGTCCCTGGCTTCGACTCAAGAGGAATATAAACTTTCCACAAGCACCTCAAGAGGAGGCTTCTCTCAGCTACAGGTATGTGAGAGGGACCCTGAGTTTGTGGCATCAAGTGAAATGGACACCGAAATGCTCTGACTCGAAGTAAGGCCGGATATCCCTGTAGTGAATTGAATGCAGTCTCGTCTTGCATCTCCAAAGACGAAGGGATGTCTGAATCCGCTATGGAGACCACAGAGAAAGACCTAGTCCTCCGCCTCATCGCGACCGGAGGCCTCACATCCTTTGAAAACTCGAGACGTCCGCGGAGATCAATGCTTCCAAAGGAGACGACTCCTGACTCCTCTTGAAAATGGATAGGAATCCCAGGATCCTTGTGGCACGTGGAAAGGGACACTGGGACTCCCGCCTCACGTGGGGACGCGTCCAAATTGCCATGCCAATACTCGAGGAGAATCCCGAGGTGTCCCTCGCACCTAGGCAGGAGTCCTCACGTCGCTGAACAAACCTGTGTCTGGAAGGGCCCTCCCCGTCCTAACTCGAGAATATACCCCGGGTTCCGGCTGCAACTCGAGAAAAACCATGAGACTTCCCCCTCGCCCCTGGATGAGGCCCGATTCCCCTGCACTGCGTGCAGAGCAATTCCGTGTTCCACATCAAACGTGAAAGGAGCCTTGATTTCCTTGATGGCACTCCAGAGAAAACCCAAGATCACTGTCTCAAGTCTAGAGGGATCCTGAGGTCACTGTAGCAACACGAAAGGGCTATGTGGACCCCAAATCAACTCGAGATGAGAGATTAGTCCCTGGCTTCAACTCAAGAGGAATACGAACTTTCCACACGCACCACAAGAGGAGGCTTCTCTCAGCTACAGGTATTTTAGAGGGACCCTGAGTTTGTGGCCTCAAGTGGAATGGACACCAAGATGCTCTGACTCGAATTAAGGCCGGATATCCCTGCAGTGAATTGAATGCAGGCTCGTCTTGCATCTCCCAAGACGAAGGGATGTCTGAATCCCCTGTGGAGACCACAGAGAAAGACCTAGTCCTCCGCCTCATCGTGACCGGAGGCCTCACATCCGTTGAAAACTCGAGAGGTCTGCAGAGATCAATGCTTCCAAAGGTGACGATGCCTGACTCCACTTGAAAATGGATAGGAGTCCCAGGATCACTGTGGCACGTGGAAAGGGACACTAGGTCTCCCGCCTCACGTGGAGACGCGTCCCAATTGCCATGCCAAGACTCGAGGAGAATCCCGAGGTGTCCCTCGCACCTAGGCAGGAGTCCTGACGTCGCTGAACAAACACGTGTCTGGAAGGGCTCTCCCCGTCCTAACTCGAGAATATACCCCAGGTTCCGGCCGCAACTCAAGAAAAACCATGAGACTTCCCCATCGCCGCGAAATGAGGCCCGATTCCCCTGCCCTGCGTGCAGAGCAATTCCGTATTCCACATCAAAAATGAAAGGAGCCTTGATTTCCTTGATGGCACTCCAGACAAAACCCAAGATCACTGTCTCAAGTCTAGAGGGATCCTGAGGTCACCGGAGCAACACGAAAGGGCCGTGGACCCCAAATCAACTCGAGATGAGAGATTAGTCCCTGGGTTCGACTCAAGAGGAATACCAACTTTCCACAAGCCCCTCAAGAGGAGGCTTCTCTCAGCTACAGGTATGTGAGAGGGACCCTGAGTTTGTGGCCTCAAGTGGAATGGACACCGAGATGCTCTGACTCAAAGTAAGGCCGGATATCCCTGCAGTGAATTGAATGCAGGCTCATCTTGCATCTCCCAAGGCGAAGGGATGTCTGAATCCCCTGTGCAGAACACAGAGAAAGACCTAGTCCTCCGCCTCAACGCGACCGGAGGCCTCACATCCTTTGAAAACTCGAGAGGTCTGCAGAGATCAATGCTTCCAAAGGAGACGATGCCTGACTCCTCTTGAAAATGGATAGGAGTCCCAGGATCACTGTGGCACGTGGAAAGGGACCCTGGGTCTCCCGCCTCACGTGGAGACGCGTCCCAATTGCCATGCCAAGACTCGAAGAGAATCCCGAGTTGTCCCTCGCACCTAGGCAGGAGTCCTCACGTCGCTGAACAAACACGTGTCTGGAAGGGCCCTCCCTGTCGTAACTCGAGAATATACCCCAGGATCAGGCCACAACTCGACAAAAACCATGAGACTTCCCCCTCGCCGCGAGATGAAGCCCATGTCCCCTGCAATGCGTGCAGAGCAATTCCGTGTTCCACATCAAACGAGAAGGGAGCCTTGATTTCCTTGATGGCACTCCAGAGAAAACCCAGGATCACTGTCGCAAGTCTAGAGAGATCCTGAGGTCACTGTAGCAACATGAAAGGTCTCCGTGGACCCCAAATCAACTCGAGATGAGAGCTTAGTCACTGGCTTCGACTCAAGAGGAATACCAACTTTCCACAAGCACTTCACGAGGAGGCTTCTCTCAGCTACAGGTATGTGAGAGGGACCCTGAGTTTGTGGCCTCAAGCGGAATGGACACTGAGATGCTCTGACTCAAAGTAAGCCCGGATATCCCAACAGTGAATTGAATGCAGGCTCGTCTTGCATCTCCCAAGACGAAGGGATGTCTGAATCCCCTGTGGAGACCACAGAGAAAGACCTAGTTTCCGCCTCTTTGCGACCGGAGGCCTCACATCCATTGAAAACTCGAGAGGTCCGCGGAGATCAATGCTTTCAAAGGAGACGATGCCTGACTCCTCTTGAAAATGGATAGGAGTCCCAGGATCCCTGTGGCACGTGGAAAGGGACCCTGGGTCTCCCGCCTCACGTGGAGACGCGTCCCAATTGCCATGCCAAGACTCGAGGAGAATCCCGAGGTGTCCCTTGCACCTAGGCAGGAGTCCTGACGTCGCTGAACAAACACGTGTCTGGAAGTGCCCTCCCCGTCGTAACTCGAGAATATACCCCAGGTTCCGGCCGCAACTCGAGAAAAACCATGAGACTTCCCCCTCGCCGCTGGATGAGGCCCGATTCCCCTGCACTGCGTGCAGAGCAATTCCGTGTTCCACATCAAACGTGAAAGGAGCCTTGATTTCCTTGATGGCACTCCAGAGAAAACCCAAGATCACTGTCTCAAGTCTAGAGGGATCCTGAGGTCACTGGAGCAACACGAAAGGGCTCCGTGGACACCAAATCAACTCGAGATGAGAGCTTAGTCCCTGGCTTCGACTCAAGAGGAATACCAACTTTCCACAAGCACCTCAAGAGGAGGCTACTCTCAGCTAATGGTATGTGAGAGGGACCCTGAGTTTGTCGCCTCAAGTGGAATGGACACCGAGATGCTCTGACTCGAAGTAAGGCCAGATATCCCTGCAGTGATTTGAATGCAGGCTCGTCTTGCATCTCCCAAGACGAAGGGTTGTCTGAATCCCCTGTGGAGACCACAGAGAAAGACCTAGTCCTCCGCGTCATCGTGACCGGAGGCCTCACATCCGTTGAAAACTCGAGAGGTCTGCAGAGATCA
Source organism: Dama dama (assembly GCF_033118175.1). Lineage (NCBI taxonomy): Eukaryota > Metazoa > Chordata > Mammalia > Artiodactyla > Cervidae > Dama > Dama dama. The sequence continues at coordinate 2,270,598 of NC_083697.1, read as the reverse complement.
ATGCTTCCAAAGGTGACGATGCCTGACTCCACTTGAAAATGGATAGGAGTCCCAGGATCACTGTGGCACGTGGAAAGGGACACTAGGTCTCCCGCCTCACGTGGAGACGCGTCCCAATTGCCATGCCAAGACTCGAGGAGAATCCCGAGGTGTCCCTCGCACCTAGGCAGGAGTCCTGACGTCGCTGAACAAACACGTGTCTGGAAGGGCTCTCCCCGTCGTAACTCGAGAATATACCCCAGGTTCCGGCCGCAACTCGAGAAAAACCATGAGACTTCCCCATCGCCGCGAGATGAGGCCCGATTCCCCTGCCCTGCGTGCAGAGCAATTCCGTATTCCACATCAAAAATGAAAGGAGCCTTGATTTCCTTGATGGCACTCCAGAGAAAACCCAAGATCACTGTCTCAAGTCTAGAGGGATCCTGAGGTCACTGGAGCAACACGAAAGGGCTCCGTGGACCCCAAATCAACTCGAGATGAGAGCTTAGTCCCTTGCTTCAAATCGAGAGGAATACCAACTTTCCACAAGCACCTCAAGAGGAGGCTACTCTCAGCTAATGGTATGTGAGAGGGACCCTGAGTTTGTCGCCTCAAGTGGAATGGACACCGAGATGCTCTGACTCGAAGTAAGGCCGGATATCCCTGCAGTGAATTGAATGCAGGCTCGTCTTGCATCTCCCAAGACGAAAGGATGTCTGAATCTCCTGTTCAGAACACAGAGAAAGACCTAGTCCTCCTCCTCAATGCGACCGGAGGCCTCACATCCTTGGAAAACTCGAGAGGTCCACGGAGATCAATGCTTCCAAAGGAGACGATGCCTGACTCCTCTTGAAAATGGATAGGAGTCCCAGGATCCCTGTGGCACGTGGAAAGGGACCCTGGGTCTCCCGCCTCACGTGGAGACACGTCCCAATTGCCATGCCAAGACTCGAGGAGAATCCCGAGGTGTCCCTCGCACCTAGGCAGGAGTCCTGACGTCGCTGAACAAGCACGTGTCTGGAAGGGCCCTCCCCCTCTTAACTCGAGAATATACCCCAGGTTCCGGCCGCAACTCGAGAAAAACCATGAGACTTCCCCCTCGCCGCGAGATGAGGCCCGATTCCCCTGGGCTGCGTGCAGAGGAATTCCGTGTTCCACTTCAAACGTGAAAGGAGCCTTGATTTCCTTGATGGCACTCCAGAGAAAACCCAAGATCACTGTCTCAAGTCTAGAGGGATCCTGAGGTCAACAGAGCAACACGAAAGGGCTCCGTGGACCCCAAATCAACTCGAGATGAGAGATTAGTCCCTGGGTTCGACTCAAGAGGAATACCAACTTTCCACAAGCCCCTCAAGAGGAGGCTTCTCTCAGCTACAGGTATGTGAGAGGGACCCTGAGTTTGTGGCCTCAATTGTAATGGACACCGAGATGCTCTGACTCGAAGTAAGGCCGGATATCCCTGCAGTGAATTGAATGCAGGCTCATCTTGCATCTCCCAAGACGAAGGGATGTCTGAATCCCCTGTGCAGAACACAGAGAAAGACCTAGTCCTCCGCCTCAACCCGACCGGAGGCCTCACATCCTTTGAAAACTCGAGAGGTCTGCAGAGATCAATGCTTCCAAAGGAGACGATGCCTGACTCCTCTTGAAAATGGATAGGAGTCCCAGCATCACTGTGGCACGTGGAAAGGGACCCTGGGTCTCCCGCCTCACGTGGAGACGCGTCCCAATTGCCATGCCAAGACTCCAGGAGAATCCCGAGGTATCCCTCGCACCTAGGCAGCAGTCCGGATGTCGCTGAACAAACACGTGTCTGGAAGGGCCCTCCCCATCGTTACTCGAGAATATACCCCAGGTTTCGGCCGCAATTCGAGAAAAACCATGAGATTTCCCCCTCGCCGCGAGTTGAGGCCCGATTCCCCTGCACTGCGTGCAGAGCAATTCCGTGTTCCACATCAAACGTGAAAGGAGCCTTGATTTCCTTGATGGCACTCCAGAGAAAACCCAAGATCACTGTCTCAAGTCTAGAGGGATCCTGAGCTCACTGGAGCAACATGAAAGGGCTCCGTATAACCCAAATCAACTCGAGATGAGAGCTTAGTCCCTGGCTTCGACTCAAGAGGAATACCAACTTTCCACAAGCACCTCAAGAGGAGGCTTCTCACAGCTACCGGTATGTGAGAGGGACTCTGAGTTTGTGGCCTCAAGTGCAATGGACACCGAGATGCTCTGACTCGAAGTAAGGCCGGATATCCCTGCAGTGAATTGAATGCAAGCTCGTCTTGCATCTCCCAAGACGAAGGGATGTCTGAATCCCCTGTGGAGACCACAGAGAAAGACCTAGTCCTCCGCCTCATCGTGACCGGAGGCCTCACATCCTTTGAAAACTCGAGAGGTCTGCAGAGATAAATGCTTCCAACGGAGACGATGCCTGACTCCTCTTGAAAATGGATAGGAGTCCCAGGATCACTGTGGCACGTGGAAAGGGACACTGGGTCTCCCGCCTCACGTGGAGACGCGTCCCAATTGCCATGCCAAGACTCGAGGAGAATCCCGAGGTGTTCCTCGCACCTAGTCAAGAGTCCTGATGTCGCTGAACAAACACGTGTCTGGAAGGGCCCTCCCCGTCGTAACTCGAGAATATACCCCAGGTTCCGGCCGCAACTCGAGAAAAACCATGAGACTTCCCCATCGCCGCGAGATGAGGCCCGATTCCCCTGCCCTGCGTGCAGAGCAATTCCGTATTCCCCATCAAAAATGAAAGGAGCCTTGATTTCCTTGATGGCACTCCAGAGAAAACCCAAGATCACTGTCTCAAGTCTAGAGGGATCCTGAGGTCACTGGAGCAACACGAAAGGGCTCCGTGGACCCCAAATCAACTCGAGATGAGAGCTTAGTCCCTGGCTTAGAATCAAGAGGAATACCAACTTTCCACAAGCACCTCAAGAGGAGGCTTCTCTCAGCTACAGGTATGTCAGAGGGACCCTGAGTTTGTGGCCTCAAGTGGAATGGACACCGAGATGCTCTGACTCGAAGTAAGGCCGGATATCCCTGCAGTGTATTGAATGCAGGCTCGTCTTGCATCTCCCAAGACGAAGGGTTGTCTGAATCCCCTGTGGAGACCACAGAGAAAGACCTAGTCCTCCGCCTCAACGCGACCGGAGGCCTCACATCCTTTGAAAACTCGAGAGGTCCGCGGAGATCAATACTTCCAAAGGAGACGATGCCTGACTCCTCTTGAAAATGGATAGGAGTCCCAGGATCCCTGTGGCACGTGGAAAGGGACCCTGGGTCTCCGGCCTCTCGTGGAAACGCGTCCCAATTGCCATGCCAAGACTCGAGGAGAATCCCGAGGTGTCCCTCGCACCTAGGCAGGAGTCCTGACATCGCTGAACAAACACGTGTCTGGAAGGGCCCTCCCCGTCGTAACTCGAGAATATACCCCAGGTTCCGGCCGCAATTCGAGAAAAACCATGAGATTTCCCCCTCGCCGCGAGTTGAGGCCCGATTCCCCTGCACTGCGTGCAGAGCAATTCCGTGTTCCACATCAAACGTGAAAGGAGCCTTGATTTCCTTGATGGCACTCCAGAGAAAACCCAAGATCACTGTCTCAAGTCTAGAGGGATCCTGAGCTCACTGGAGCAACATGAAAGGGCTCCGTATAACCCAAATCAACTCGAGATGAGAGCTTAGTCCCTGGTTTCGACTCAAGAGGAATACCAACTTTCCACAAGCACCTCAAGAGGAGGCTACTCTCAGCTAATGGTATGTGAGAGGGACTCTGAGTTTGTGGCCTCAAGTGCAATGGACACCGAGATGCTCTGACTCGAAGTAAGGCCGGATATCCCTGCAGTGAATTGAATGCAGGCTCGTCTTGCATCTCCCAAGACGAAGGGTTGTCTGAATCCCCTGTGGAGACCACAGAGAAAGACCTAGTCCTCCGCCTCATAGCGACCGGGGGCCTCACATCCTTTGAAAACTGGAGAGGTCTGCAGAGATCAATGCTTCCAAAGGAGACGATGCCTGACTCCTCTTGAAAATGGATAGGAGTCCCAGGATCACTGTGGCACGTGGAAAGGGACCCTGGGTCTCCGGCCTCTCGTGGAGACGCATCCCAATTGCCATGCCAAGACTCGAGGAGAATCCCGAGGTGTCCCTCGCACCTAGGCAGGAGTCCTGACATCGCTGAACAAACACGTGTCTGGAAGGGCCCTCCCCGTCGTAACTCGAGAATATACCCCAGGTTCCGGCCGCAATTCGAGAAAAACCATGAGATTTCTTCCCTGCCGCGAGTTGAGGCCCGATTCCCCTGCACTGCGTGCAGAGCAATTCCGTGTTCCACATCAAACGTGAAAGGAGCCTTGATTTCCTTGATGGCACTCCAGAGAAAACCCAAGATCACTGTCTCAAGTCTAGAGGGATCCTGAGGTCACTGGAGCAACATGAAAGGGCTCCGTATAACCCAAATCAACTCATGATGAGAGCTTAGTCCCTGGCTTCGACTCAAGAGTAACACCAACTTTCCACAAGCACCTCAAGAGGAGTCTTCTCTCAGCTACAGGTATGTGAGAGGGACCCTGAGTTTGTGGCCTCAAGTGCAATGGACTCCGAGATGCTCTGACTCGAAGTAAGGCCGGATATCCCTGCAGTGAATTGAATGCAGGCTCGTCTTGCATCTCCCAAGACGAAGGGATGTCTGAATCCCCTGTGCAGAACACAGAGAAAGACCTAGTCCTCCGCCTCAACGCGACCGGAGGCCTCACATCCTTTGAAAACTCGAGAGGTCTGCAGAGATCAATGCTTCCAAAGGAGACGATGCCTGACTCCTCTTGAAAATGGATAGGAGTCCCAGGATCACTGTGGCACGTGGAAAGGGAACCTGGGTCTCCCCCCTCACGTGGAGACGCGTCCCAATTGCCATGCCAAGACTCGAGGAGAATCCCGAGGTGTCCCTCGCACCTAGGCAGGGTCCTGACGTCGCTGAACAAACACGTGTCTGAAAGGGACCTCCCCGTCGTGACTCGAGAATATACCCATGGTTCCGGCCGCAACTCGAGAAAAACCATGAGATTTCCACCTCGCCGCGAGTTGAGGCCCGATTCCCCTGCACTGCGTGCAGAGCAATTCCGTGTTCCACATCAAACGTGAAAGGAGCCTTGATTTCCTTGATGGCACTCCAGAGAAAATCCAAGATCACTGTCTCAAGTCTAGAGGGATCCTGAGGTCACTGGAGCAACACGAAAGGGCTCCGTGGACCCCAAATCAACTCGAGATGAGAGCTTAGTCCCTCGCTTAGACTCAAGAGGAATACCAACTTTCCACAAGCACCTCAAGAGGAGGCTGCTCTCACCTACAGGTATGTGAAAGGAACCCTGAGTTTGTGGCCTCAAGTGCAATGAACACCGAGATGCTCTGACTCGATGTAAGGCCGGATATCCCTGCAGTGAATTGAATGCAGGCTCGTCTTGCATCTCGCAAGACGAAGGGATGTCTGAATCCCCTGTGGAGACCACAGAGAAAGACCTAGTCCTCCGCCTCATCGTGACCGGAGGCCTCACATCCTTTGAAAACTTGAGAGGTCTGCAGAGATGAATGCTTCCAAAGGAGACGATGCCTGACTCCTCTTGAAAATGGATAGGAGTCCCAGGATCACTGTGGCACGTGGAAAGGGACACTTGGTCTCCCGCCTCACGTGGAGACGCGTCCCAATTGCCATGCCAAGACTCGAGGAGAATCCCGAGGTGTCCCTCGCACCTAGGCAGGAGTCCTGAGGTCGGTGAACAAACACGTGTCTGGAAGGGCCCTCTCCGTCGTAACTCGAGAATATACCCCAGGTTCCGGCCGCAACTCGAGAAAAACCATGAGACTTCCCCCTCTCCGCGAGATGAGGCCCGATTCCCCTGCACTGCGTGCAGAGCAATTCCGTGTTCCACATCAAACGTGAAAGGAGCCTTAATTTCCTTGATGGCACTCCAGAGAAAACCCAAGATAACTGTCTCAAGTCTAGAGGGATCCTGATGTCACTGGAGCAACACGAAAGGGCTCCGTGGACCCCAAATCAACTCGAGAGGAGAGCTTAGTCCCTGGCTTCCACTCAAGAGGAATACCAACTTTCCACAATCACCTCAAGAGGAGGCTTCTCTCAGCTACAGGTATGTGAGTGGGCCCCTGAGTTTGTGGCCTCAAGTGGAATGGACACCGAGATGCTCTGACTCGAAGTAAGGCCGGATATCCCTGCAGTGAATTGAATGCAGGCTCGTCTTGCATCTCCCAAGACGAAGGGATGTCTGAATCCCCTGTGGAGACCACAGAGAAAGAACGAGTTCTCCGCCTCATCGCGACCGGAGGCCTCACATCCTTTGAAAACTCGAGAGGTCCGTGGAGATCAATGCTTCCAAAGGAGACGATGCCTGACTCCTCTTGAAAATGGATAGGAGTCCCAGGATCCCTGTGGCACGTGGAACGGGACCCTGGGTCTCCCGCCTCACGTGGAGACGCGTCCAAATTGCCATGCCAAGACTCGAGGAGAATCCCGAGGTGTCCCTCGCACCTAGGCAGGAGTCCTCACGTCGCTGAACAAACCTGTGTCTGGAAGGGCCCTCCCCGTCGTAACTCGAGAATATACCCCAGGTTCCGGCCGCAACTCGAGAAAAACCATGAGACTTCCCCCTCGCCGCTGGATGAGGCCCGATTCCCCTGCACTGCGTGCAGACCAATTCCGTGTTCCACATCAAACGTGAAAGCAGCCTTGATTTCCTTAATGGCACTCCAGAGAAAACCCAAGATCACTGTTTCAAGTCTAGAGGGATCCTGAGGTCACTGTAGCAACAGGAAAGGGCTCCGTGGACCCCAAATCTACTCGAAATGAGAGCTTAGTCCCTGGATTCGACTCAAGAGGAATACCAACTATCCACAAGCACCTCAAGAGGATGCTTCTCTCAGCTACAGGTATGTCAGAGGGACCCTGAGTTTGTGGCCTCAAGTGGAATGGACACCAAGATGCTCTGACTCGAATTAAGGCCGGATATCCCTGCAGTGAATTGAATGCAGGCTCGTCTTGCATCTCCCAAGACGAAGGGTTGTCTGAATCCCCTGTGGAGCCCACAGAGAAAGACCTAGTCCTCCGCCTCAACGCAACCGGAGGCCTCACATCCTTTGAAAACTCGAGAGGTCCGCGGAGATCAATACTTCCGAAGGAGACGATGCCTGACTCCTCTTGAAAATGGATAGGAGTCCGAGGATCCCTGTGGCACGTGGAAAGGGACCGTGGGTCTCCCGCCTCACGTGGAGACGCGTCCCAATTGCCATGGCAAGACTCGAGGAGAATCCCGAGGTGTCCCTCGCACCTAGGCAGGAGTCCTGACGTCGCTGAACAAACCCGTGTCTGGAGGGCCCTCCCCGTCGTAACTCGAGAATATACCCCAGGTTCCGGCCGCAACTCGAGAAAAACCATGAGACTTCCCCCTCGCCGCGAGATGAGGCCCGATTCCCCTGCACTGCGTGCAGAGCAATTCCGTATTCCACATCAAAAATGAAAGGACCCTTGATTTCCTTGATGGCACTCCAGAGAAAACCCAAGATCACTGTCTCAAGTCTAGAGGGATGCTGAGGTCACTGGAGCAACACGAAAGGGCTCCGTGGACCCCAAATCAACTCGAGATGAGAGCTTAGTCCCTGGCTTCCACTCAAGAGGAATACCAACTTTCCACAAGCACCTCAAGAGGAGGCTTCTCTCAGCTACAGGTATGTGAGTGGGCCCCTGAGTTTGTGGCCTCAAGTGGAATGGACACCGAGATGCTCTGACTCGAAGTAAGGCCGGATAACCCTGCAGTGAATTGAATGCAGGCTCGTCTTGCATCTCCCAAGACGAAGGGATGTCAGAATCCCCTGTGGAGACGACAGAGAAAGACCTAGTCCTCCGCCTCATCGAGACTGGAGGCATCACATCCTTTGAAAACTCGAGAGGTCTGCGGAGATCAATGCTTCCAAAGGAGACGATGCCTGACTCTTCTTGAAAAGGATAGAAGTCCCAGGATCCCTGTGGCACGTGGAAAGGGACCCTGGGTCTCCCGCCTCACGTGGATACGCATCCCCATTGCCATGCCAAGACTCGAGGAGAATCCCGAGGTGTCCCTCGCACCTAGGCAGGAGTCCTGACGTCGCTGAACAAACACGTGTCTGGAAGGGCCCTCCCCGTCGTAACTCGAGAATATACCCAAGGTTCCGGCCGCACTCGAGAAAAACCATGACACTTCCCCATCGCCGCGAGATGAGGCCCGATTCCCCTGCCCTGCGTGCAGAGCAATTCCGTATTCCACATCAAAAATGAAAGGAGCCTTGATTTCCTTGATGGCACTCCAGAGAAAACCCAAGATCACTGTCTCAAGTCTAGAGGGATCCTGAGGTCACTGGAGCAACACGAAAGGGCTCCGTGGACCCCAAATCCACTCGAGATGAGAGCTTAGTCCCTGGCTTCAAATCGAGAGGAATACTAACTTTCCACAAGCACCTCAAGAGGAGGCTACTCTCAGCTAATGGTATGTGAGAGGGACCCTGAGTTTGTCGCCTCTAGTGGAATGGACAGCGAGATGCTCTAACTCGAAGTAAGGCCAGATATCCCTGCAGTGAATTGAATGCAGGCTCGTCTTGCATCTCACAAGACGAAGGGATGTCTGAATCCCCTGTGGAGACCACAGAGAAAGACCTAGTCCTCCGCCTCATCGTGACCAGAGGCCTCACATCCTTTGAAAACTCGAGAGGTCTGCAGAGATCAATGCTTCCAAAGGAGACGATGCCTGACTCCTCTTGAAAATGGATAGGAGTCCCAGGATCCCTGTGGCACGTGGAAAGGGACACTGGGTCTCCCGCCTCACGTGGAGACGCGTCCTAATTGCCATGCCAAGACTCGAGGAGAATCCCGAGTTGTCCCTCGCACCTAGGCAGGAGTCCTGACGTCGCTGAACAAACACGTGTCTGGAAGGGCCCTCCCCGTCGTAACTCGAGAATATACCCCAGGTTCCGGCCGCAACTCGAGACAAACCATGAGACTTCCCCCTCGCCGCGAGTTGAGGCCCGATTCCTCTGCACTGCGTGCAGAGCAATTCCGTGTTCCACTTCAAACGTGAAAGGAGCCTTGATTTACTTGATGGCACTCCAGAGAAAACCCAACATCACTGTCTCAAGTCTAGAGGGATCATGAGGTCACTGGAGCAACACGAAAGGGCTCCGTGGACCCCAAATCAACTCGAGATGAGAGCTTAGTTCCTGGCTTAGACTCAAGAGGAATACCAACTTTCCACAAGCACCTCAAGAGGAGGCTTCTCTCAGCTACAGGTAAGTGAGAGGGACCCTGAGTTTGTGGCCTCAAGTGGAATGGACACCGAGATGCTCTGACTCGAAGTAAGTCCGGACATCCCTGCAGTGAATTGAATGCAGGCTCATCTTACATCTCCCAAGACGAAGGGATGTCTGAATCCCCTGTGCAGAACACAGAGAAAGACCTAGTCCTCCGCCTCAACGCGACCGGAGGCCTCACATCCTTTGAAAACTCGAGAGGTCTGCGCAGATCAATGCTTCCAAAGGAGACGATGCCTGACACCTCTTGAAAATGGATAGGAGTCCCAGGATCCCTGTGGCACGTGGAAAGGGACCCTGGGTCTCCCGCCTCACGTGGAGACGCGTCCCCATTGCCATGCCAAGACTCGAGGAGAATCCCGAGGTGTCCCTCGCACCTAGGCAGGAGTCCTGACGTCGCTGAACAAACACGTGTCTGGAAGGGCCCTCCCCGTCGTAACTCGAGAATATACCCCAGGTTCCGGCCGCAACTCGAGAAAAACCATGAGACTTCCCCCTCGCCGCGAGATGAGGCCCGATTCCACTGCACTGCGTGCAGAGCAATTCCGTATTCCACATCAAAAATGAAAGGAGCCTTGATTTCCTTGATGGCACTCCAGAGAAAACCCAAGATCACTGTTTCAAGTCTAGAGGGATCCTGAGGTCACTGGAGCAACACGAAAGGGCTCCGTGGACCCCAAATCAACTCGAGAGGAGAGCTTAGTCCCTGGCTTCCACTCAAGAGGAATACCAACTTTCCACAATCACCTCAAGAGGAGGCTTCTCTCAGCTACAGGTATGTGAGTGGGCCCCTGAGTTTGTGGCCTCAAGTGGAATGGACACCGAGATGCTCTGACTCGAAGTAAGGCCGGATATCCCTGCAGTGAATTGAATGCAGGCTCGTCTTGCATCTCCCAAGACGAAGGGATGTCTGAATCCCCTGTGGAGACCACAGAGAAAGACCGAGTTCTCCGCCTCATCGCGACCGGAGGCCTCACATCCTTTGAAAACTCGAGAGGTCCGTGGAGATCAATGCTTCCAAAGGAGACGATGCCTGACTCCTCTTGAAAATGGATAGGAGTCCCAGGATCCCTGTGGCACGTGGAACGGGACCCTGGGTCTCCCGCCTCACGTGGAGACGCGTCCAAATTGCCATGCCAAGACTCGAGGAGAATCCCGAGGTGTCCCTCGCACCTAGGCAGGAGTCCTCACGTCGCTGAACAAACCTGTGTCTGGAAGGGCCCTCCCCGTCGTAACTCGAGAATATACCCCAGGTTCCGGCCGCAACTCGAGAAAAACCATGAGACTTCCCCCTCGCCGCTGGATGAGGCCCGATTCCCCTGCACTGCGTGCAGACCAATTCCGTGTTCCACATCAAACGTGAAAGCAGCCTTGATTTCCTTAATGGCACTCCAGAGAAAACCCAAGATCACTGTTTCAAGTCTAGAGGGATCCTGAGGTCACTGTAGCAACAGGAAAGGGCTCCGTGGACCCCAAATCTACTCGAAATGAGAGCTTAGTCCCTGGATTCGACTCAAGAGGAATACCAACTATCCACAAGCACCTCAAGAGGATGCTTCTCTCAGCTACAGGTATGTCAGAGGGACCCTGAGTTTGTGGCCTCAAGTGGAATGGACACCAAGATGCTCTGACTCGAATTAAGGCCGGATATCCCTGCAGTGAATTGAATGCAGGCTCGTCTTGCATCTCCCAAGACGAAGGGTTGTCTGAATCCCCTGTGGAGCCCACAGAGAAAGACCTAGTCCTCCGCCTCAACGCAACCGGAGGCCTCACATCCTTTGAAAACTCGAGAGGTCCGCGGAGATCAATACTTCCGAAGGAGACGATGCCTGACTCCTCTTGAAAATGGATAGGAGTCCGAGGATCCCTGTGGCACGTGGAAAGGGACCGTGGGTCTCCCGCCTCACGTGGAGACGCGTCCCAATTGCCATGCCAAGACTCGAGGAGAATCCCGAGGTGTCCCTCGCACCTAGGCAGAAGTCCTGACGTCGCTGAACAAACCCGTGTCTGGAAGGGCCCTCCCCGTCGTAACTCGAGAATATACCCCAGGTTCCGGCCGCAACTCGAGAAAAACCATGAGACTTCCCCCTCGCAGCGAAATGAGGCCCGATTCCCCTGCACTGCGTGCAGAGCAATTCCGTATTCCACATCAAAAATGAAAGGACCCTTGATTTCCTTGATGGCACTCCAGAGAAAACCCAAGATCACTGTCTCAAGTCTAGAGGGATGCTGAGGTCACTGGAGCAACACGAAAGGGCTCCGTGGACCCCACATCAACTCGAGATGAGAGCTTAGTCCCTGGCTTCCACTCAAGAGGAATACCAACTTTCCACAAGCACCTCAAGAGGAGGCTTCTCTCAGCTACAGGTATGTGAGTGGGCCCCTGAGTTTGTGGCCTCAAGTGGAATGGACACCGAGATGCTCTGACTCGAAGTAAGGCCGGATAACCCTGCAGTGAATTGAATGCAGGCTCGTCTTGCATCTCCCAAGACGAAGGGATGTCTGAATCCCCTGTGCAGAACACAGAGAAAGACCGAGTTCTCCGCCTCATAGCGACCGGAGGCCTCACATCCTTTGAAAACTCGAGAGGTCCGCGGAGATCAATGCTTCCAAAGGAGACGATGCCTGACTCATCTTGAAAATGGATAGGAGTCCCAGGATCCCTGTGGCACGTTGAAAGGGACCCTGGGTCTCCCGCCTCACGTGGAGACGCGTCCAAATTGCCATGCCAAGACTCGAGGAGAATCCCGAGGTGTCCCTCGCACCTAGGCAGGAGTCCTCACGTCGCTGAACAAAACTGTGTCTGGAAGGGCCCTCCCCGTCGTAACTCGAGAATATACCCAAGGTTCCGGCCGCACTCGAGAAAAACCATGACACTTCCCCATCGCCGCGAGATGAGGCCCGATTCCCCTGCCCTGCGTGCAGAGCAATTCCGTATTCCACATCAAAAATGAAAGGAGCCTTGATTTCCTTGATGGCACTCCAGAGAAAACCCAAGATCACTGTCTCAAGTCTAGAGGGATCCTGAGGTCACTGGAGCAACACGAAAGGGCTCCGTGGACCCCAAATCCACTCGAGATGAGAGCTTAGTCCCTGGCTTCAAATCGAGAGGAATACTAACTTTCCACAAGCACCTCAAGAGGAGGCTACTCTCAGCTAATGGTATGTGAGAGGGACCCTGAGTTTGTCGCCTCTAGTGGAATGGACACCGAGATGCTCTAACTCGAAGTAAGGCCAGATATCCCTGCAGTGAATTGAATGCAGGCTCGTCTTGCATCTCACAAGACGAAGGGATGTCTGAATCCCCTGTGGAGACCACAGAGAAAGACCTAGTCCTCCGCCTCATCGTGACCAGAGGCCTCACATCCTTTGAAAACTCGAGAGGTCTGCAGAGATCAATGCTTCCAAAGGAGACGATGCCTGACTCCTCTTGAAAATGGATAGGAGTCCCGGGATCCCTGTGGCACGTGGAAAGGGACACTGGGTCTCCCGCCTCACGTGGAGACGCGTCCTAATTGCCATGCCAAGACTCGAGGAGAATCCCGAGTTGTCCCTCGCACCTAGGCAGGAGTCCTGACGTCGCTGAACAAACACGTGTCTGGAAGGGCCCTCCCCGTCGTAACTCGAGAATATACCCCAGGTTCCGGCCGCAACTCGAGACAAACCATGAGACTTCCCCCTCGCCGCGAGTTGAGGCCCGATTCCTCTGCACTGCGTGCAGAGCAATTCCGTGTTCCACTTCAAACGTGAAAGGAGCCTTGATATACTTGATGGCACTCCAGAGAAAACCCTACATCACTGTCTCAAGTCTAGAGGGATCATGAGGTCACTGGAGCAACACGAAAGGGCTCCGTGGACCCCAAATCAACTCGAGATGAGAGCTTAGTTCCTGGCTTAGACTCAAGAGGAATACCAACTTTCCACAAGCACCTCAAGAGGAGGCTTCTCTCAGCTACAGGTAAGTGAGAGGGACCCTGAGTTTGTGGCCTCAAGTGGAATGGACACCGAGATGCTCTGACTCGAAGTAAGTCCGGACATCCCTGCAGTGAATTGAATGCAGGCTCATCTTACATCTCCCAAGACGAAGGGATGTCTGAATCCCCTGTGCAGAACACAGAGAAAGACCTAGTCCTCCGCCTCAACGCGACCGGAGGCCTCACATCCTTTGAAAACTCGAGAGGTCTGCGCAGATCAATGCTTCCAAAGGAGACGATGCCTGACACCTCTTGAAAATGGATAGGAGTCCCAGGATCCCTGTGGCACGTGGAAAGGGACCCTGGGTCTCCCGCCTCACGTGGAGACGCGTCCCCATTGCCATGCCAAGACTCGAGGAGAATCCCGAGGTGTCCCTCGCACCTAGGCAGGAGTCCTGACGTCGCTGAACAAACACGTGTCTGGAAGGGCCCTCCCCGTCGTAACTCGAGAATATACCCCAGGTTCCGGCCGCAACTCGAGAAAAACCATGAGACTTCCCCCTCGCCGCGAGATGAGGCCCGATTCCCCTGCAGTGCGTGCAGAGCAATTCCGTGTTCCACATCAAACGTGATAGGAGCCTTGATTTCCTTGAAGGCACTCCAGAGAAAACCCAAGATCACTGTCTCAAGTCTAGAGGGATCCTGAGGTCACTGGAGCAACACGAAAGGGCTCCGTGGACGCCAAAACAACTCGAAATGAGAGGTTAGAGCCTGGCTTCGACTCAAGAGGAATACCAACTTTCCACAAGCACCTCAAGAGGAGGCTTCTCTCAGCTACAGGTAGGTGAGAGGGACCCTGAGTTTGTGGCCTCAAGTGGAATGGACACCGAGATGCTCTGACTCGAAGTAAGGCCGGATATCCCTGCAGTGAATTGAATGCATGCTGGTCTTGCATCTCCCAAGACGAAGGGATGTCTGAATCCCCTGTGGAGACCACAGAGAAAGACCTAATTTTCCGCCTCATCGCGACCGGTGGCCTCACATCCTTTGTAAATTCGAGAGGTCCGCGGAGATCAATGCTTCCAAAGGAGACGATGCCTGACTCCTCTTGAAAATGGATAGGAGTCCCAGGATCCCTGTGGCACGTGGAAAGGGACCCTGGTTCTCCGACCTCACGTGGAGACGCGTCCCAAATGCCATGCCAAGACTCCAGGAGAATCCCGAGGTGTCCCTCACACCTAGGCAGGCGTCCTCACGTCGCTGAACAAACCCGTGTCTGGACAGGTCCTCCCCGTCGTAACTCGAGAATATACCCCAGGTTCCGGCCGCAACTCGAGAAAAACCATGAGACTTCCCCCTCCCCGCGAGATGAGGCCAGATTCCCCTGCACTGAGTGCACACCAATTCCGTGTTCCACATCAAACGTGAAAGGAGCCTTGATTTCCTTGATGGCACTCCAGAGAAAACCCAAGATCACTGTCTCAAGTCTAGAGGGATCCTGAGGTCACTGGAGCAACACGAAAGGGCTCCGTGGACCCCAAATCAACTCGAGATGAGAGCTTAGTCCATGGCTTCAAATCGAGAGGAATACCAACTTTCCACAAGCACCTCAAGAGAAGGCTTCTCTCACCTAATGGTATGTGAGAGGGACCCTGAGTTTGTCGCCTCAAGTGGAATGGACACCGAGATGCTCTGACTCAACGTAAGGCCAGATATCCCTGCAGTGAATTGAATGCAGGCTCGTCTTGCATCTCCCAAGACGAAGGGTTGTCTGAATCCCCTGTGGAGACCACAGAGAAAGACCTAGTCCTCCGCCTCATAGCGACCGGGGGCCTCACATCCTTTGAAAACTGGAGAGGTCTGCAGAGATCAATGCTTCCAAAGGAGACGATGCCTGACTCCTCTTGAAAATGGATAGGAGTCCCAGGATCACTGTTGCACGTGGAAAGGGACCCTGGGTCTCCGGCCTCTCGTGGAGACGCATCCCAATTGCCATGCCAAGACTCGAGGAGAATCCCGATGTGTCCCTCGCACCTAGGCAGGAGTCCTGACATCGCTGAACAAACACGTGTCTGGAAGGGCCCTCCCCGTCGTAACTCGAGAATATACCCCAGGTTCCGGCCGCAATTCGAGAAAAACCATGAGATTTCTTCCTCGCCGCGAGTTGAGGCCCGATTCCCCTGCACTGCGTGCAGAGCAATTCCGTGTTCCACATCAAACGTGAAAGGAGCCTTGATTTCCTTGATGGCACTCCAGAGAAAACCCAAGATCACTGTCTAAAGTCTAGAGGGATCCTGAGGTCACTGGAGCAACATGAAAGGGCTCCGTATAACCCAAATCAACTCATGATGAGAGCTTAGTCCCTGGCTTCGACTCAAGAGTAACACCAACTTTCCACAAGCACCTCAAGAGGAGTCTTCTCTCAGCTACAGGTATGTGAGAGGGACCCTGAGTTTGTGGCCTCAAGTGCAATGGACTCCGAGATGCTCTGACTCGAAGTAAGGCCGGATATCCCTGCAGTGAATTGAATGCAGGCTCGTCTTGCATCTCCCAAGACGAAGGGATGTCTGAATCCCCTGTGCAGAACACAGAGAAAGACCTAGTCCTCCGCCTCAACGCGACCGGAGGCCTCACATCCTTTGAAAACTCGAGAGGTCTGCAGAGATCAATGCTTCCAAAGGAGACGATGCCTGACTCCTCTTGAAAATGGATAGGAGTCCCAGGATCACTGTGGCACGTGGAAAGGGACACTTGGTCTCCCGCCTCACGTGGAGACGCGTCCCAATTGCCATGCCAAGACTCGAGGAGAATCCCGAGGTGTCCCTCGCACCTAGGCAGGAGTCCTGAGGTCGGTGAACAAACACGTGTCTGGAAGGGCCCTCTCCGTCGTAACTCGAGAATATACCCCAGGTTCCGGCCGCAACTCGAGAAAAACCATGAGACTTCCCCCTCGCCGCGAGATGAGGCCCGATTCCACTGCACTGCGTGCAGAGCAATTCCGTATTCCACATCAAAAATGAAAGGAGCCTTGATTTCCTTGATGGCACTCCAGAGAAAACCCAAGATCACTGTTTCAAGTCTAGAGGGATCCTGAGGTCACTGGAGCAACACGAAAGGGCTCCGTGGACCCCAAATCAACTCGAGAGGAGAGCTTAGTCCCTGGCTTCCACTCAAGAGGAATACCAACTTTCCACAATCACCTCAAGAGGAGGCTTCTCTCAGCTACAGGTATGTGAGTGGGCCCCTGAGTTTGTGGCCTCAAGTGGAATGGACACCGAGATGCTCTGACTCGAAGTAAGGCCGGATATCCCTGCAGTGAATTGAATGCAGGCTCGTCTTGCATCTCCCAAGACGAAGGGATGTCTGAATCCCCTGTGGAGACCACAGAGAAAGACCGAGTTCTCCGCCTCATCGCGACCGGAGGCCTCACATCCTTTGAAAACTCGAGAGGTCCGTGGAGATCAATGCTTCCAAAGGAGACGATGCCTGACTCCTCTTGAAAATGGATAGGAGTCCCAGGATCCCTGTGGCACGTGGAACGGGACCCTGGGTCTCCCGCCTCACGTGGAGACGCGTCCAAATTGCCATGCCAAGACTCGAGGAGAATCCCGAGGTGTCCCTCGCACCTAGGCAGGAGTCCTCACGTCGCTGAACAAACCTGTGTCTGGAAGGGCCCTCCCCGTCGTAACTCGAGAATATACCCCAGGTTCCGGCCGCAACTCGAGAAAAACCATGAGACTTCCCCCTCGCCGCTGGATGAGGCCCGATTCCCCTGCACTGCGTGCAGACCAATTCCGTGTTCCACATCAAACGTGAAAGCAGCCTTGATTTCCTTAATGGCACTCCAGAGAAAACCCAAGATCACTGTTTCAAGTCTAGAGGGATCCTGAGGTCACTGTAGCAACAGGAAAGGGCTCCGTGGACCCCAAATCTACTCGAAATGAGAGCTTAGTCCCTGGATTCGACTCAAGAGGAATACCAACTATCCACAAGCACCTCAAGAGGATGCTTCTCTCAGCTACAGGTATGTCAGAGGGACCCTGAGTTTGTGGCCTCAAGTGGAATGGACACCAAGATGCTCTGACTCGAATTAAGGCCGGATATCCCTGCAGTGAATTGAATGCAGGCTCGTCTTGCATCTCCCAAGACGAAGGGTTGTCTGAATCCCCTGTGGAGCCCACAGAGAAAGACCTAGTCCTCCGCCTCAACGCAACCGGAGGCCTCACATCCTTTGAAAACTCGAGAGGTCCGCGGAGATCAATACTTCCGAAGGAGACGATGCCTGACTCCTCTTGAAAATGGATAGGAGTCCGAGGATCCCTGTGGCACGTGGAAAGGGACCGTGGGTCTCCCGCCTCACGTGGAGACGCGTCCCAATTGCCATGCCAAGACTCGAGGAGAATCCCGAGGTGTCCCTCGCACCTAGGCAGAAGTCCTGACGTCGCTGAACAAACCCGTGTCTGGAAGGGCCCTCCCCGTCGTAACTCGAGAATATACCCCAGGTTCCGGCCGCAACTCGAGAAAAACCATGAGACTTCCCCCTCGCAGCGAAATGAGGCCCGATTCCCCTGCACTGCGTGCAGAGCAATTCCGTATTCCACATCAAAAATGAAAGGACCCTTGATTTCCTTGATGGCACTCCAGAGAAAACCCAAGATCACTGTCTCAAGTCTAGAGGGATGCTGAGGTCACTGGAGCAACACGAAAGGGCTCCGTGGACCCCACATCAACTCGAGATGAGAGCTTAGTCCCTGGCTTCCACTCAAGAGGAATACCAACTTTCCACAAGCACCTCAAGAGGAGGCTTCTCTCAGCTACAGGTATGTGAGTGGGCCCCTGAGTTTGTGGCCTCAAGTGGAATGGACACCGAGATGCTCTGACTCGAAGTAAGGCCGGATAACCCTGCAGTGAATTGAATGCAGGCTCGTCTTGCATCTCCCAAGACGAAGGGATGTCTGAATCCCCTGTGCAGAACACAGAGAAAGACCGAGTTCTCCGCCTCATAGCGACCGGAGGCCTCACATCCTTTGAAAACTCGAGAGGTCCGCGGAGATCAATGCTTCCAAAGGAGACGATGCCTGACTCATCTTGAAAATGGATAGGAGTCCCAGGATCCCTGTGGCACGTGGAAAGGGACCCTGGGTCTCCCGCCTCACGTGGAGACGCGTCCAAATTGCCATGCCAAGACTCGAGGAGAATCCCGAGGTGTCCCTCGCACCTAGGCAGGAGTCCTCACGTCGCTGAACAAAACTGTGTCTGGAAGGGCCCTCCCCGTCGTAACTCGAGAATATACCCAAGGTTCCGGCCGCACTCGAGAAAAACCATGACACTTCCCCATCGCCGCGAGATGAGGCCCGATTCCCCTGCCCTGCGTGCAGAGCAATTCCGTATTCCACATCAAAAATGAAAGGAGCCTTGATTTCCTTGATGGCACTCCAGAGAAAACCCAAGATCACTGTCTCAAGTCTAGAGGGATCCTGAGGTCACTGGAGCAACACGAAAGGGCTCCGTGGACCCCAAATCAACTCGAGATGAGAGCTTAGTCCCTGGCTTCAAATCGAGAGGAATACTAACTTTCCACAAGCACCTCAAGAGGAGGCTACTCTCAGCTAATGGTATGTGAGAGGGACCCTGAGTTTGTCGCCTCTAGTGGAATGGACACCGAGATGCTCTAACTCGAAGTAAGGCCAGATATCCCTGCAGTGAATTGAATGCAGGCTCGTCTTGCATCTCACAAGACGAAGGGATGTCTGAATCCCCTGTGGAGACCACAGAGAAAGACCTAGTCCTCCGCCTCATCGTGACCAGAGGCCTCACATCCTTTGAAAACTCGAGAGGTCTGCAGAGATCAATGCTTCCAAAGGAGACGATGCCTGACTCCTCTTGAAAATGGATAGGAGTCCCAGGATCCCTGTGGCACGTGGAAAGGGACACTGGGTCTCCCGCCTCACGTGGAGACGCGTCCTAATTGCCATGCCAAGACTCGAGGAGAATCCCGAGGTGTCCCTCGCACCTAGGCAGGAGTCCTGACGTCGCTGAACAAACACGTGTCTGGAAGGGCCCTCCCCGTCGTAACTCGAGAATATACCCCAGGTTCCGGCCGCAACTCGAGAAAAACCATGAGACTTCCCCCTCGCCGCGAGTTGAGGCCCGATTCCTCTGCACTGCGTGCAGAGCAATTCCGTGTTCCACTTCAAACGTGAAAGGAGCCTTGATTTACTTGATGGCACTCCAGAGAAAACCCAACATCACTGTCTCAAGTCTAGAGGGATCATGAGGTCACTGGAGCAACACGAAAGTGCTCCGTGGACCCCAAATCAACTCGAGATGAGAGCTTAGTTCCTGGCTTAGACTCAAGAGGAATACCAACTTTCCACAAGCACCTCAAGAGGAGGCTTCTCTCAGCTACATGTAAGTGAGAGGGACCCTGAGTTTGTGGCCTCAAGTGGAATGGACACCGAGATGCTCTGACTCGAAGTAAGTCCGGACATCCCTGCAGTGAATTGAATGCAGGCTCATCTTACATCTCCCAAGACGAAGGGATGTCTGAATCCCCTGTGCAGAACACAGAGAAAGACCTAGTCCTCCGCCTCAACGCGACCGGAGGCCTCACATCCTTTGAAAACTCGAGAGGTCTGCGCAGATCAATGCTTCCAAAGGAGACGATGCCTGACACCTCTTGAAAATGGATAGGAGTCCCAGGATCCCTGTGGCACGTGGAAAGGGACCCTGGGTCTCCCGCCTCACGTGGAGACGCGTCCCCATTGCCATGCCAAGACTCGAGGAGAATCCCGAGGTGTCCCTCGCACCTAGGCAGGAGTCCTGACGTCGCTGAACAAACACGTGTCTGGAAGGGCCCTCCCCGTCGTAACTCGAGAATATACCCCAGGTTCCGGCCGCAACTCGAGAAAAACCATGAGACTTCCCCCTCGCCGCGAGATGAGGCCCGATTCCCCTGCAGTGCGTGCAGAGCAATTCCGTGTTCCACATCAAACGTGATAGGAGCCTTGATTTCCTTGAAGGCACTCCAGAGAAAACCCAAGATCACTGTCTCAAGTCTAGAGGGATCCTGAGGTCACTGGAGCAACACGAAAGGGCTCCGTGGACGCCAAAACAACTCGAAATGAGAGGTTAGAGCCTGGCTTCGACTCAAGAGGAATACCAACTTTCCACAAGCACCTCAAGAGGAGGCTTCTCTCAGCTACAGGTAGGTGAGAGGGACCCTGAGTTTGTGGCCTCAAGTGGAATGGACACCGAGATGCTCTGACTCGAAGTAAGGCCGGATATCCCTGCAGTGAATTGAATGCATGCTCGTCTTGCATCTCCCAAGACGAAGGGATGTCTGAATCCCCTGTGGAGACCACAGAGAAAGACCTAATTTTCCGCCTCATCGCGACCGGTGGCCTCACATCCTTTGAAAATTCGAGAGGTCCGCGGAGATCAATGCTTCCAAAGGAGACGATGCCTGACTCCTCTTGAAAATGGATAGGAGTCCCAGGATCCCTGTGGCACGTGGAAAGGGACCCTGGTTCTCCGACCTCACGTGGAGACGCGTCCCAAATGCCATGCCAAGACTCCAGGAGAATCCCGAGGTGTCCCTCGCACCTAGGCAGGCGTCCTCACGTCGCTGAACAAACCCGTGTCTGGACAGGTCCTCCCCGTCGTAACTCGAGAATATACCCCAGGTTCCGGCCGCAACTCGAGAAAAACCATGAGACTTCCCCCTCCCCGCGAGATGAGGCCAGATTCCCCTGCACTGAGTGCACACCAATTCCGTGTTCCACATCAAACGTGAAAGGAGCCTTGATTTCCTTGATGGCACTCCAGAGAAAACCCAAGATCACTGTCTCAAGTCTAGAGGGATCCTGAGGTCACTGGAGCAACACGAAAGGGCTCCGTGGACCCCAAATCAACTCGAGATGAGAGCTTAGTCCATGGCTTCAAATCGAGAGGAATACCAACTTTCCACAAGCACCTCAAGAGAAGGCTTCTCTCACCTAATGGTATGTGAGAGGGACCCTGAGTTTGTCGCCTCAAGTGGAATGGACACCGAGATGCTCTGACTCAACGTAAGGCCAGATATCCCTGCAGTGAATTGAATGCAGGCTCGTCTTGCATCTCCCAAGACGAAGGGTTGTCTGAATCCCCTGTGGAGACCACAGAGAAAGACCTAGTCCTCCGCCTCATAGCGACCGGGGGCCTCACATCCTTTGAAAACTGGAGAGGTCTGCAGAGATCAATGCTTCCAAAGGAGACGATGCCTGACTCCTCTTGAAAATGGATAGGAGTCCCAGGATCACTGTTGCACGTGGAAAGGGACCCTGGGTCTCCGGCCTCTCGTGGAGACGCATCCCAATTGCCATGCCAAGACTCGAGGAGAATCCCGAGGTGTCCCTCGCACCTAGGCAGGAGTCCTGACATCGCTGAACAAACACGTGTCTGGAAGGGCCCTCCCCGTCGTAACTCGAGAATATACCCCAGGTTCCGGCCGCAATTCGAGAAAAACCATGAGATTTCTTCCTCGCCGCGAGTTGAGGCCCGATTCCCCTGCACTGCGTGCAGAGCAATTCCGTGTTCCACATCAAACGTGAAAGGAGCCTTGATTTCCTTGATGGCACTCCAGAGAAAACCCAAGATCACTGTCTAAAGTCTAGAGGGATCCTGAGGTCACTGGAGCAACATGAAAGGGCTCCGTATAACCCAAATCAACTCATGATGAGAGCTTAGTCCCTGGCTTCGACTCAAGAGTAACACCAACTTTCCACAAGCACCTCAAGAGGAGTCTTCTCTCAGCTACAGGTATGTGAGAGGGACCCTGAGTTTGTGGCCTCAAGTGCAATGGACTCCGAGATGCTCTGACTCGAAGTAAGGCCGGATATCCCTGCAGTGAATTGAATGCAGGCTCGTCTTGCATCTCCCAAGACGAAGGGATGTCTGAATCCCCTGTGCAGAACACAGAGAAAGACCTAGTCCTCCGCCTCAACGCGACCGGAGGCCTCACATCCTTTGAAAACTCGAGAGGTCTGCAGAGATCAATGCTTCCAAAGGAGAGGATGCCTGACTCCTCTTGAAAATGGATAGGAGTCCCAGGATCACTGTGGCACGTGGAAAGGGAACCTGGGTCTCCCCCTTCACGTGGAGACGCGTCCCAATTGAGATGCCAAGACTCGAGGAGAATCCCGAGGTGTCCCTCGCACCTAGGCAGGGTCCTGACGTCGCTGAACAAACACGTGTCTGAAAGGGACCTCCCCGTCGTAACTCGAGAATATACCCAAGGTTCCGGCCGCAACTCGAGAAAAACCATGAGATTTCCACCTCGCCGCGAGTTGAGGCCCGATTCCCCTGCACTGCGTGCAGAGCAATTCCGTGTTCCACATCAAACGTGAAAGGAGCCTTGATTTCCTTGATGGCACTCCAGAGAAAATCCAAGATCACTGTCTCAAGTCTAGAGGGATCCTGAGGTCACTGGAGCAACACGAAAGGGCTCCGTGGACCCCAAATCAACTCGAGATGAGAGCTTAGTCCCTCGCTTAGACTCAAGAGGAATACCAACTTTCCACAAGCACCTCAAGAGGAGGCTGCTCTCAGCTACAGGTATGTGAAAGGAACCCTGAGTTTGTGGCCTCAAGTGCAATGAACACCGAGATGCTCTGACTCGATGTAAGGCCGGATATCCCTGCAGTGAATGAATGCAGGCTCGTCTTGCATCTCGCAAGACGAAGGGATGTCTGAATCCCCTGTGGAGACCACAGAGAAAGACCTAGTCCTCCGCCTCATCGTGACCGGAGGCCTCACATCCTTTGAAAACTTGAGAGGTCTGCAGAGATGAATGCTTCCAAAGGAGACGATGCCTGACTCCTCTTGAAAATGGATAGGAGTCCCAGGATCACTGTGGCACGTGGAAAGGGACACTTGGTCTCCCGCCTCACGTGGAGACGCGTCCCAATTGCCATGCCAAGACTCGAGGAGAATCCCGAGGTGTCCCTCGCACCTAGGCAGGAGTCCTGAGGTCGGTGAACAAACACGTGTCTGGAAGGGCCCTCTCCGTCGTAACTCGAGAATATACCCCAGGTTCCGGCCGCAACTCGAGAAAAACCATGAGACTTCCCCCTCGCCGCGAGATGAGGCCCGATTCCACTGCACTGCGTGCAGAGCAATTCCGTATTCCACATCAAAAATGAAAGGAGCCTTGATTTCCTTGATGGCACTCCAGAGAAAACCCAAGATCACTGTTTCAAGTCTAGAGGGATCCTGAGGTCACTGGAGCAACACGAAAGGGCTCCGTGGACCCCAAATCAACTCGAGAGGAGAGCTTAGTCCCTGGCTTCCACTCAAGAGGAATACCAACTTTCCACAATCACCTCAAGAGGAGGCTTCTCTCAGCTACAGGTATGTCAGAGGGACCCTGAGTTTGTGGCCTCAAGTGGAATGGACACCAAGATGCTCTGACTCGAATTAAGGCCGGATATCCCTGCAGTGAATTGAATGCAGGCTCGTCTTGCATCTCCCAAGACGAAGGGTTGTCTGAATCCCCTGTGGAGCCCACAGAGAAAGACATAATTTTCCGCCTCATCGCGACCGGTGGCCTCACATCCTTTGAAAATTCGAGAGGTCCGCGGAGATCAATGCTTCCAAAGGAGACGATGCCTGACTCCTCTTGAAAATGGATAGGAGTCCCAGGATCCCTGTGGCTCTTGGAAAGGGACCCTGGTTCTCCCGGCTCACGTGGAGATGCGTCCAAATTGCCATGCCAAGACTCGAGGAGAATCCCGAGGTGTCCCTCGCACCTAGGCAAGAGTCCTCACGTCGCTGAACAAAACCGTGTCTGGAAGGGCCCTCCCCGTCGTAACTCGAGAATATACCCCAGGTTCCGGCCGCAACTCGAGAAAAACCATGAGACTTCCCCCTCCCCGCGAGATGAGGCCCGATTCCCCTGCACTGAGTGCAGACCAATTCCGTGTTCCACATCAAACGTGAAAGGAGCCTTGATTTCCTTAATGGCACTCCAGAGAAAACCCAAGATCACTGTCTCAACTCTAGAGGGATCCTGAGGTCACTGTAGCAACACAAAAGGGCTCCGTGGACCCCAAATCAACTCGAGATGAGAGCTTAGTCCCTGGCTTCGACTCAAGTGGAATACCAACTTTCCACAAGCACCTCAAGAGGAGGCTTCTCTCAGCTAATGGTATGTGAGAGGGACCCTGAGTTTGTGGCCTCAAGTGCAATGGACACCGAGATGCTCTGACAAGAAGTAAGGCTGGATATCCCTGCAGTGAATTGAATGCAGGCTCGTCTTGCATCTCCCAAGACGAAGGGATGTCTGAATACCCTGTGGATACCACAGAGAAAGACCTAGTCCTCTGCCTCATCGTGACCGGAGGCCTCACATCCTTTGAAAACTCGAGAGGTCTGCAGAGATCAATGCTTCCAAAGGAGACGATGCCTGACTCCTCTTGAAAATGGATAGGAGTCCCAGGATCACTGTGGCACGTGGAAAGGGACCCTGGGTCTCTCGCCTCACGTGGAGACGCGTCCCAATTGCCATGCCAAGACTTGAGGAGAATCCCGAGGTGTCCCTCGCACCTAGGCAGGAGTCCTGACGTCGCTGAACAAACACGTGTCTGGAAGGGCCCTCCCCGTCGTAACTCGAGAATATACCCCAGGTTCCGGCCGCAACACGAGAAAAACCATGAGACTTCCCCCTCGCCGCGAGATGAGGCCCGATTCCCCTGCAATGCGTGCAGAACAATTCCGTGTTCCACATCAAACGAGAAAGGAGCCTTGATTTCCTTGATGGCACTCCAGAGAAAACCCAAGATCACTGTCTCAAGTCTAGAGGGATCCTGAGGTCACTGGAGCAACACGAAAGGGCTCCGTGGACCCCAAATCAACTCGAGATGAGAGATTAGTCCCTGGCTTCAACTCAATAGGAATACGAACTTTCCACAAGCCCCTCAAGAGAAGGCTTGTCTCAGCTACAGGTATGTGAGAGGGACCCTGAGTTTGTGGCCTCAAGTGGAATGGACACCGAGATGCTCTGACTCGAAGTAAGGCCGGATATCCCTGCAGTGAATTGAATGCAGGCTCATCTTGCATCTCCCAAGACGAAGGGATGTCTGAATCCCCTGTGCAGAACACAGAGAAAGACCTAGTCCTCAGCCTCAATGCGACCGGAGGCCTCACATCCTTTGAAAACTCGAGAGGTCCGCGGAGATCAATGCTTCCAAAGGAGACGATGCCTGACTCCTCTTGAAAATGGATAGGAGTCCCAGGATCCCAGTGGCACGTGGAAAGGGACCCTGGGTCTCCCGCCTCACGTGGAGACGCGTCCCAATTGCCATGGCAAGACTCGAGGAGAATCCCGAGGTGTCCCTCGCACCTAGGCAGGAGTCCTGACGTCGCTGAACAAACCCGTGTCTGGAAGGGCCCTCCCCGTCGTAACTCGAGAATATACCCCAGGTTCCGGCCGCAACTCGAGAAAAACCATGAGATTTCCCCCACGCCGCGAGTTGAGGCCCGATTCCCCTGCACTGCGTGCAGAGCAATTCCGTGTTCCACTTCAAACGTGAAAGGAGCCTTGATTTCCTTGATGGCACTCCAGAGAAAACCCAAGATCACTGTCTCAAGTCTAGAGGGATCCTGAGGTCACTGGAGCAACACGAAAGGGCTCCGTGGACCCCAAATCAACTCGAGATGAGAGCTTAGTCCCTGGCTTAGACTCAAGAGGAATACCAACTTTCCACAAGCAGCTCAAGAGGAGGCTTCTCTCAGCTACAGGTAAGTGAGAGGGACCCTGAGTTTGTGGCCTCAAGTGCAATGGACACCGAGATGCTCTGATTCGAAGTAAGGCTGGATATCTCTGCAGTGAATTGAATGCAGGCTCGTCTTGCATCTCCCAAGACGAAGGGATGTCTGAATCCCCTGTGGAGACCACAGAGAAAGACCTAGTCCTCCGCCTCATCGTGAACGGAGGCCTCACATCCTTTGAAAACTCGAGAGGTCTACAGAGATCAATGCTTCCAAAGGAGACGATGCCTGACTCCTCTTGAAAATGGATAGGAGTCCCAGGATCCCTGTGGCACGTGGAAAGGGACCCTGGGTCTCACGCCTCACGTGGAGACGCGTCCCAATTGCCATGCCAAGACTCGAGGAGAATCCCGAGGTGTCCCTCGCACCTAGGCAGGAGTCCTGACGTCCCTGAACAAACACGTGTCTGGAAGGGCCCTCCCCGTCGTAACTCGAGAATATACCCCAGGTTCCAGCCGCAACTCGAGAAAAACCATGAGACTTCCCCATCGCCGCGAGATGAGGACAGATTCCCCTGCCCTGCGTGCAGAGCAATTCCGTATTCCACATCAAAAATGAAAGGAGCCTTGATTTCCTTGATGGCACTCCAGAGAAAACCCAAGATCACTGTCTCAAGTCTAGAGGGATCCTTAGGTCACTGGAGCAACACGAAAGGGCTCCGTGGACCCCAAATTAACTCGAGATGAGAGCGTAGTCCCTGGCTTCAAATCGAGAGGAATACCAACTTTCCACAAGCACCTCAAGAGGAGGCTTCTCTCAGCTAATGGTATGTGAGAGGGACCCTGAGTTTGTCACCTCAAGTGGAATGGACACCGAGATTCTCTGACTCAAAGTAAGGCCAGATATCCCTGCAGTGAATTGAATGCAGGCTCGTCTTGCATCTCCCAAGACGAAGGGATGTCTGAATACCCTGTGGATACCACAGAGAAAGACCTAGTCCTCTGCCTCATCGTGACCGGAGGCCTCACATCCTTGGAAAACTCGAGAGGTCCGCGGAGATCAATACTTCCGAAGGAGACGATGCCTGACTCCTCTTGAAAATGGATAGAAGTCCCAGGATCCCTGTGGCACGTGGAAAGGGACACTGGGTCTCCCGCCTCACGTGGAGACGCGTCCCAATTGCCATGTCAAGACTCGAGGAGAATCCCGAGGTGTCCCTCGCACCTAGGCAGGAGTCCTGACGTCGCTGAACAAACACGTGTCTGGAAGGGCCCTCCCCGTCGTAACTCGAGAATATACCCCAGGTTCCGGCCGCAACTCGAGAAAAACCATGAGATTTCCCCCTCGCCGCGAGTTGAGGCCCGATTCCCCTGCACTGCGTGCAGACCAATTCCGTGTTCCACATCAAACTTGAAAGGAGCCTTGATTTCCTTGATGGCACTCCAGAGAAAACCCAAGATCACTGTCTCAAGTCTAGAGGGATCCTGAGGTCACTGGAGCAACAGGAAAGGGCTCCATATAACCCAAATCAACTCGAGATGAGAGCTTAGTCCCTGGCTTCAACTCAAGTGGAATACCAACTTTAAACAAGCACCTCAAGAGGAGGCTTCTCTCAGCTACAGGTATGTGAGAGGGAACCTGAGTTTGTCGCCTCAGGTGGAATGGACACCGAGATGCTCTGACTCAAAGTAAGGCCAGATATCCCTGCAGTGAATTGAATGCAGGCTCGTCTTGCATCTCCCAAGACGAACGGATGTCTGAATCCCCTGTGGAGACCACAGAGAAAGACATAGTCCTCCGCCTCATCGCGACTGGAGGCCTCACATCCTTTGAAAACTCTAGAGGTCCGCAGAGATCAATGCTTACAAAGGAGACGATGCCTGACGCCTCTTGAAAATGGATAGGAGTCCCAGGATCCCTGTGGCACGTGGAATGGGACCCTGGGTCTCGCGCCTCACGTGGAGACGCCTCCCAATTGCCATGCCAAGACTTGAGGAGAATCCCGAGGTGTCCCTCGCACCTAGGCAGGAGTCCTGACGTCGCTGAACAAACACGTGTCTGGAAGGGCCCTCCCCGTCTTAACTCGAGAATATACCCCAGGTTCCGGCCGCAACTCGAGGAAAACCATGAGACTTCCCCCTCGCCGCGAAATGAGCCCCGATTCATCTGCAATGCGTACAGAGCAATTCCGTGTTCCACATCAAACGTGAAAGGAGCCTTGATTTCCTTGATGGCACTCCAGAGAAAACCCAAGATCACTGTCTCAAGTCTAGAGGGATCCTGAGGTCACTGGAGCAACACGAAAGGGCTCCGTGGACCCCAAATCAACTCTAGATGAGAGATTAGTCCCTGGCTTCAACTCAAGAGGAATACGAACTTTCCACAAGAACCTCAAGAGGAGGCTTCTCTCAGCTACAGGTATGTGAGAGGGACCCTGAGTTGTGGCCTCAAGTGGAATGGACACCGAGATGCTCTGACTCGAAGTAAGGCCGGATATCCCTGCAGTGAATTGAATGCAGGCTCGTCTTGCATCTCCCAAGACGAAGGGATGTCTGAATCCCCTGTGGAGACCACAGAGAAAGACCTAATTTTCCGCCTCATCGCGACCGGTGGCCTCACATTCTTTGAAAATTCGAGAGGTCCAGGGAGATCAATGCTTCCAAAGGAGACGATGCCTGACTCCTCTTGAAAATGGATAGGAGTCCCAGGATCCCTGTGGCACGTGGAAAGGGACCCTGGTTCTCCCGCCTCACGTGGAGACGCGTCCAAATTGCCATGCCAAGACTCGAGGAGAATCCCGAGGTGTCCCTCGCACCTAGGCAGGAGTCCTCACGTCGCTGAACAAACACGTGTCTGGAAGGGCCCTCCCCGTCGTAACTCGAGAATATACCCCAGGTTCCGGCCGCAACTCGACAAAAACCATGAGACTTCCCCCTCCCCGCGAGATGAGGCCCGATTCCCCTGCACTGCCTGCAGAGGAATTCCGTGTTCCACATCAAACGTGAAAGGAGCCTTGATTTCCTTAATGGCACTCCAGAGAAAACCCAAGATCACTGTCTCAAGTCTAGAGGGATCCTGAGGTCACTGGAGCAAAACGAAAGGGCTCCGTGGACCCCAAATCAACTCGAGATGAGAGCTTAGTCCCTCGCTTCGACTCAAGAGGAATACAAAATTCCACAAGCACCTCAAGAGGAGGCTTCTCTCAGCTACAGGTATGTCAGAGGGACCCTGAGTTTGTGGCCTCAAGTGGAATGGACACCGAGATGCTCTGACTTGAAGTAAGGCCGGATATCCCTGCAGTGATTTGAATGCAGGCTCGTCTTGCATCTCCCAAGACAAAGGGTTGTCTGAATCCCCTGTGGAGCCCACAGAGAAAGACCTAGTCCTCCGCCTCAACGCGACCGGAGGCCTCACATCCTCTGAAAACTCGAGAGGTCCGCGGAGATCAATGCTTCCAAAGGAGACGATGCCTGACTCCTCTTGAAAATGGATAGGAGTCCCAGGATCCCTGTGGCATGTGGAAAGGGACCCTGGGTCTCCCGCCTCACGTGGAGACGCGTCCCAATTGCCATGCCAAGACTCGAGGAGAATCCCGAGGTGTCCCTCGCACCTAGGCAGGAGTCCTGACGTCCCTGAACAAACACGTGTCTGGAAGGGCCCTCCCCGTCGTAACTCGAGAATATACCCCAGGTTCCGGCCGCAACTCGAGAAAAACCATGAGATTTCCCGCTCGCCGCGAGATGAGGCCCGATTCCCCTGCACTGCATGCAGAGCAATTCCGTGTTCCACTTCAAACGTGAAAGGAGCCTTGATTTCCTTGATGGCACCCCAGAGAAAACCCAAGATCACTGTCTCAAGTCTAGAGGGATCCTGAGGTCACTGGAGCAAGACGAAAGTGCTCCGTGGACTCCAAATCAACTCGAGGTGAGAGCTTAGTCCCTGGCTTCGACTCAAGAGGAATACCAACTTTCCACAAGCACCTCAAGAGGAGGCTTCTCTCAGCTACAGGTATGTGAGAGGGACCCTGAGTTTGTGGCCTCAAGTGGAATGGACACCGAGATGCTCTGACTCGAAGTAAGGCCGAATATCCCTGCAGTGAATTGAATGCAGGCTCGTCTTGCATCTCCCAAGACGAAGGGTTGTCTGAATCCCCTGTGGAGACCACAGAGAAAGACCTCGTTCTCCGCCTCATCGAGACCAGAGGCCTCACATCCTTTGAAAACTCGAGAGGTCGGCGGTGATCAATGCTTCCAAAGGAGAAGATGCCTGACTCTTCTTGAAAATGGATAGGGGTCCCAGGATCCCTGTGGCACGTGGAAAGGGACCCTGGGTCTCCCGCCTCACGTGGAGACGCGTCCCAATTGCCATGCCAAGACTCGAGGAGAATCCCGAGTTGTCCCTCGCACCTAGGCAGGAGTCCTGACGTCGCTGAACAAACACGTGTCTGGAAGGGCCCTCCCCGTCATAACTCGAGAATATACCCCAGGTTACGGCCGCAACTCGGGAAACACCATGAGACTTCCCCCTCGCCGCTGGATGAGGCCCGATTCCCCTGCACTGCGTGCAGAGCAATTCCGTGTTCCACATCAAACGTGAAAGGATCCTTGATTTCCTTGATGGCACTCCAGAGAAAACCCAAGATCACTGTCTCAAGTCTAGAGGGATCCTGAGGTCACTGGAGCAACACGAAAGGGCTCCGTGGACCCCAAATCAACTCGAGATGAGAGCTTAGTCCCTGGCTTTGACTCAAGAGGAATACCAACTTTCCACAAGCACCTCAAGAGGAGGCTTCTCGCACCTACAGGTAGGTGAGAGGGACCCTGAGTTTGTGGCCTCAAGTGGAATGGACACCGAGATGCTCTGACTCGAAGTAAGGCCGGATATCCCTGCAGTGAAGTGAATGCAGGCTCCTCTTGCATCTCCCAAGATGAAGGGATGTCTGAATCCCCTGTGGAGGCCACAGAGAAAGACCTAGTCCTCCGCCTCATCGCGACCGGAGGCCTCACATCCTTTGAAAACTGAGAGGTCCGCGGAGATCAATGCTTCCAAAGGAGACGATGCCTGACTCCTCTTGAAAATGGATAGGAGTCCCAGGATCCCTGTGGCACGTGGAAAGGGACCCTGGGTCTCCCGCCTCATGTGGAGACGCATCCCCATTGCCATGCCAAGACTCGAGGAGAATCCCGAGGTGTCCCTCGCACCTAGGCAGGAGTCCTCACGTCGCTGAACAAACACGTGTCTGGAAGGGCCCTCCCCGTCGTAACTCGAGAATATACCCCAGGTTCCGGCCGCAACTCGAGAAAAACCATGAGAATTCCCCCTCACCGCGAGATGAGGCCTGATTCCCCTGCACTGCGTGCAGAGCAATTCCTGAGCAGCGCAGACGGAGAGAGCAGCGCCAGCCCCTCCCCACAGCGCCAGCCCGTCCCCGCAGCACAAGCCCCTCCCCCCGGAGCGACGTAACTAGCTACCTGAATAAGAGTCCACCTCCGCCCGCCTGTGTCATGGCGGAAATGAGGCTCTGAAGAGACCGGCAAACAGAAGCCAAATAAACAAAGGGAACCGCTTCAGAAGGGACTGGTGCAACAGTTTAAAATCCCTCTAGGAAACATTGACTACACCGGAGGAGCCTGTAGGTATCGAGAAGCGTAAGCTGGAACGAGGAGCTATCTGAAACTGAGCCGAACCCACACTGACCGCAACAGCTCCAGAGAAACTCCTAGATATAATTTTACTTTTTTCTCTTTTTTTAATTTTTTTTCTTTTTTTCTTTTTTCTTTTTTATTTTTTCTCTTTTATTTTCCTTTAAAATCCCCTATTACTCCCCCATTACTCCTTAACTTTCATTTCCATAGACTTTTACGATTTTTTAATTAGGGGGAAAAAAAAGTTTTTTTTTTCCTTTTTTTTTTCTTTTTTTTCTTTTTTTTTTCTTTTTCTTTCTTTTTTTTCCTTTTTTTCTTTCCTTTTTCTCTTCTATTTTCTATTTTTCTTTTTCTCTTATTTCTTTTAAATTCCTCTAGTACTCCTCTACTACTCCTTAATTTTCATTTTCAATGCACTATAACCTTACAAAAAAAAAAAAAAAAGAAGAGAAGCCCTATTTTTAAACTGAAGATTATTCTCTCCCAATCTTGACTCTCTGTTTTCTACCTCAGAACACCTCTATTTCCTCCTTTCCCCTTCTCTTCCCAATCCAATTCTGTGAATCTTTGTAGGTGACTGTGCTACGGAGAACACTCTGGGAACAGACAGCTGTGTAGATCTGTCTCTCTCCTCTTGAGTCCCCCTTTTTCTCCTCCTGTTCATCTCTATCTCCCTCCTCCCTCTCCTCTTCTTCATGTGACTCTGTGAACCTCTCTGGGTGTCCCTAACGGGGGAGAATCTTTTAGCCATTAACCTAGAAGTTTTCTTATCAGGGCTGCATAGTTGGAGAAGTCCTGAGACTACAGGAAGAATAAAACTGAAATCCAGAGGCAGGAGACTTAAGCCCAAAACCTGAGAACACCAGAAAACTCCTGACTACAAGGAACTTTAAGTGATAAGTGACTGTCCAAAAGCCTCCATACCTACACTGAAACCAACTACCACACAAGAGCCAATAAGTTTTAGAGCAAGACATACCACGCAAATTCTCCAGCAACGCAGGAACATAGCCCTGAACATCAACATACAGGCTGCCCAAGGTCACACCTAACACATAGACCCATCTCAAAACTCATTACTGGGCACTCCATTGCTTTCCAAAGAGAAGAAATCAAGTTCCACACACCAGAACACTGATGCAAGCTTCCCTAACCAGGAAACCTTGACAAGCCAATCGTCTAACCCCATCCACTGGGTTAATCCTCCACAACAAAAAGGAACCACAGACCTCCAGAATACAGAAAGCCCACTCCAGATACAGCAATCTAAACAAGATGAAAAGGCAAAGAAATACCCAACAGGTAAAGGAACATGAAAAATGCCCACCAAGTCAAACAAAAGAGGAGGAGATAGGGAATCTACCTGAAAAAGAATTTAGAATAATGATAATAAAAATGATCCAAAATCTTGAAAACAAAATGGAGTTACAGATAAATAGCCTGGAAACAAAGATTGAAAAGATTCAAGAACTGTTTAATAAAGACCTAGAAGAAATAAAAAAGAGTCAATTACAAATGAATAATGCAATGAATGAGATAAAAAACACTTTGGAGGGAACCAAGAGTAGAATAACGGAGGCAGAAGATAGGATAAGTGAGGTAGAAGATAAAATGGTGGAAATAAATGAAGCAGAGAGGAAAAAAGAAAAAAGGATCAAAAGAAATGAGGACAACCTCAGGGACCTCTGGGACACTGTGAAACGCCCCAACATTCGAATCATAGGAGTTCCAGAAGAAGAAGACAAAAAGAAGGGCCATGAGAAAATACTCGAGGAGATAATAGCTGAAAACTTCCCTAAAATGGGGAAGGAAATAGCCACCCAAATCCAAGAAACCCAGAGAGTCCCAAACAGGATAAACCCAAGGCGAAACACCCCAAGACACATATTAATCAAATTAACAAAGATCAAACACAAAGAACAAATATTAAAAGCAGCAAGGGAAAAACAACAAATAACACACAAAGGGATTCCCATAAGGATAACAGCTGATCTATCAATAGAAACCCTCCAGGCCAGAAGGGAATGGCAGGACGTACTGAAAGTAATGAAAGAGAATAACCTACAACCTAGATTACTGTATCCAGCAAGGATCTCATTCAGATATGAAGGAGAATTCAAAAGCTTTACAGATAAGCAAAAGCTGAGAGAATTCAGCACCACCAAACCAGCTCTTCAACAAATGCTAAAGGATCTTCTCTAGACAGGAAATGCAGAAAGGTTTTATAAATGTGAACCCAAAACAACAAAGTAAATGGCAACGGGAACACACCTATCAATAATTACCCTAAATGTAAATGGGTTGAATGCCCCAACCAAAAGACAAAGATTGGCTGAATGGATACAAAAACAAGACCCCTATATATGCTGTCTACAAGAGACCCACCTCAAAACAAGAGACACATACAGACTAAAAGTGAAGGGCTGGAAAAAAATATTTCATGCAAACGGAGACCAAAAGAAAGCAGGAGTCGCAATACTCATGTCAGATAAAATAGACTTTCAAATAAAGGAAGTGAAAAGAGACAAAGAAGGACACTACATAATGATCAAAGGATCAATCAAAAAAGAAGATATAACAATTATAAATATATATGCACCCAACATAGGAGCACCGCAATATGTACGGCAAACGCTAACAAGTATGAAAGAGGAAATTAATAGTAACACAATAATAGTGGGAGACTTTAATACCCCACTCACAACTATGGATAGATCAACTAAACAGAAAATTAACAAGGAAACACAAACCTTAAATGACACAATGGACCAGCTAGACCTAATTGATATCTATAGGACATTTCACCCCAAAACAATCAACTTCACCTTTTTCTCAAGTGCACACGGAACATTCTCCAGAATAGATCACATCCTGGGCCATAAATCTGGTCTTGGAAAATTCAAAAAAATTGAAATCATTCCAGTTATCTTTTCTGACCACAGTGCAGTAAGATTAGATCTCAATTACAGGGAAAAAATTGTTAAAACTTCAAACATATGGAGGCTAAATAACACGCTTCTGAATAACCAACAAATCATAGAAGAAATCAAAAAAGAAATCAAAATATGTATAGAAATGAATGAAAATGAAAACACAACAACCCAAAACCTATGGGACACTGTAAAAGCAGTGCTAAGGGGAAGGTTCATAGCATTACAGGCTTACATCAAGAAACAGGAAAAAAACCAATTAAATAACCTAACTCTACACCTAAAGCAATTAGAGAAGGAAGAAATGAAGAACCCCAGAGTTAGCAGAAGGAAAGAAATCTTAAAAATCAGGGCAGAAATAAATGCAAAAGAAACTAAAGAGACCATAGCAAAAATCAACAAAGCTAAAAGCTGGTTTTTTGAGAAAATAAACAAAATTGACAAACCATTAGCAAGACTCATTAAGAAACAAAGAGAGAAAAACCAAATTAACAAAATTAGAAATGAAAATGGAGAGATCACAACAGACAACACTGAAATACAAAGGATCATAAGAGACTACTACCAGCAGCTCTATGCCAATAAAATGGACAACTTGGATGAAATGGACAAATTCTTAGAAAAGTATAACTTTCCAAAACTGAACCAGGAAGAAATAGAAGATCTTAACAGACCCATCACAAGCAAGGAAATCGAAACTGTCATCAAAAATCTTCCAGCAAACAAAAGCCCAGGACCAGATGGCTTCACAGCTGAATTCTACCAAAAATTTAGAGAAGAGCTAACACCTATCTTACTCAAACTCTTCCAGAAAATTGCAGAAGAAGGTAAGCTTCCAAACTCATTCTATGAGGCCACCATCACCCTAATTCCAAAACCAGACAAAGATGCCACAAAAAAAGAAAACTACAGGCCAATATCACTGATGAACATAGATGCAAAAATCCTTAACAAAATTCTAGCAAACAGAATCCAACAACATATTAAAAAAATCATACACCATGACCAAGTGGGCTTTATCCCAGGAATGCAAGGATTCTTTAATATCCGCAAATCAATCAATGTAATACACCACATTAACAAATTGAAAGATAAAAACCATATGATTATCTCAATAGATGCAGAGAAAGCCTTTGACAAAATTCAACACTCATTTATGATTAAAACTCTCCAAAAAGCAGGAATAGAAGGAACATACCTCAACATAATAAAAGCTATATATGACAAACCCACAGCAAGCATCACCCTCAATGGTGAAATATTGAAGGCATTTCCCCTGAAATCAGGAACAAGACAAGGGTGCCCACTCTCACCACTACTATTCAACATAGTGTTGGAAGTGCTGGCCACAGCAATCAGAGCAGAAAAAGAAGTAAAAGGAATCCAGATAGGAAAAGAAGAAGTAAAACTCTCACTGTTTGCAGATGACATGATCCTCTACATAGAAAACCCTAAAGATTCTACCAGAAAATTACTAGAGCTAATCAATGAATATAGTAAAGTTGCAGGATATAAAATTAACACACAGAAATCCCTTGCATTCCTATATACTAACAATGAAAAAACAGACAGAGAAATTAAGGAAACAATACCATTCACCATTGCAACAAAAAGAATAAAATACTTAGGAGTATATCTACCTAAAGAAACAAAGGACCTATACATAGAAAACTATAAAACACTGATGAAAGAAATCAAAGAGGACACAAACAGATGGAGAAACATACCGTGTTCATGGATTGGAAGAATTAATATTGTCAAAATGGCTATTCTACCCAAAGCAGTCTATAGATTCAATGCAATCCCTATCAAGCTACCAACGGTATTTTTCACAGAACTAGACCAAAGAATTTCACAATTTGTATGGAAATACAAAAAACCTCGAATAGCCAAAGTAATCTTGAGAAAGAAGAATGGAACTGGAGGAATCAACCTGCCTGACTTCAGACTCTACTACAAAGCCACAGTCATCAAGACAGTATGGTACTGGCACAAAGACAGAAATATAGATCAATGGAACAGAATAGAAAGCCCAGAGATAAATCCATGAACCTATGGACACCTTATCTTTGACAAAGGAGGCAAGGATATACAATGGAAAAAAGACAACCTCTTTAACAAGTGGTGCTGGGAAAACTGGTCAACCACTTGTAAAAGAATGAAACTAGAACACTTTCTAACACCATACACAAAAATAAACTCAAAATGGATTAAAGATCTAAATGTAAGACCAGAAACTATAAAACTCCTAGAGGAGAACATAGGCAAAACACTCTCCGACATAAATCAAAGCAAGATCCTCTATGACCCACCTCCCAGAATATTGGAAATAAAAGCAAAACTAAACAAATGGGACCTAATGAAACTTAAAAGCTTTTGCACTACAAAGGAAACTATAAGTAAGATGAAAAGACAGCCCTCAGATTGGGAGAAAATAATAGCAAATGAAGAAACAGACAAAGGACTAATCTCAAAAATATACAAGCAACTCCTGCAGCTCAATTCCAGAAAAATAAATGACCCAATCAAAAAATGGGCCAAAGAACTAAACAGACATTTCTCCAAGGAAGACATACAGATGGCTAACAAACATATGAAAAGATGCTCAACATCACTCATTATTAGAGAAATGCAAATCAAAACCACAATGAGGTACCATTACACGCCAGTCAGGATGGCTGCTATCCAAAAGTCTACAAGCAATAAATGCTGGAGAGGGTGTGGAGAAAAGGGAACCCTCTTACACTGTTGGTGGGAATGCAAACTAGTACAGCCGCTATGGAAAACAGTGTGGAGATTTCTTAAAAAACTGGACATAGAACTGCCATATGACCCAGCAATCCCACTTCTGGGCATACACACTGAGGAAACCAGATCTGAAAGAGACACGTGCACCCCAATGTTCATTGCAGCACTGTTTATAATAGCCAGGACATGGAAGCAACCTAGATGCCCATCAGCAGATGAATGGATAAGGAAGCTGTGGTACATATATACCATGGAATATTACTCAGCCATTAAAAAGAATTCATTTGAACCAGTCCTAATGAGATGGATGAAGCTGGAGCCCCTTATACAGAGTGAAGTAAGCCAGAAAGATAAAGAACATTACAGCATACTGACACATGTATATGGAATTTAGAAAGGTGATAACGATAACCCTATATGCAGAACAGAAAAAGAGACACAGAAATACAGAACAGACTTTTGAACTTTGAGGGAGAATGTGAGGGTGGGATATTTCAAAAGAACAGCATGTATACTATCTATGGTGAAACAGATCACCAGCCCAGGTGGGATGCACGAGACAAGTGCTCCGGCCTGGTGCACTGGGAAGACC
This sequence comes from Dama dama, assembly GCF_033118175.1. NCBI lineage: Eukaryota > Metazoa > Chordata > Mammalia > Artiodactyla > Cervidae > Dama > Dama dama. Next base: position 2,232,689 of record NC_083697.1, on the reverse strand, counting down.
CAGAGGAATCGGGTGGAGAGGGAGGTTGGAGGGGGGATCGGGATTGGGAATACATGTAAATCCATGGCTGATTCATATCAATGTATGACAAAACCCACTGGAAAAAAAAATAATAATAATAAAAATTAAAAAAAATAATAAAAAAAAAAAAAAAGAAAATGGATAGGAGTCCCAGGATCCCTGTGGCACGTGGAAAGGGACCCTGGATCTCCCACCTCACATGTAGACGCCTCCCAATTGCCATGCCAAGACTCGAGGAGAATCCCGAGGTGTCCCTCGCACCTAGGCATGGGTCCAGACGTCGCTGAACAAACACGTGTCTGGAAGGGCCCTCCCGGTCGTAACTCGAGAATATACCCCAGGTTCCGGCCGCAACTCGAGAAAAACCATGAGATTTCCCCCTCGCCGCGAGATGAGGCCCGATTCCCCTGCACTGCGTGCAGAGCAATTCCGTGTTCCCCATCAAACTTGATAGGAGCCTTGATTTCCTTGATGGCACTCCAGAGAAAACCCAAGATCACTGTCTCAAGTCTAGAGGGATCCTGAGGTCACTGGAACAACACGAAAGGGCTCCGGGGACCCGAAATCAACTCGAGATGAGAGCTTATTCCCTGGCTTCGACTCAAGAGGAATACCAAGTTTCCACAAGCACCTCAAGAGGAGGCTTCTCTCAGCTACAGGTATGTGAGAGGGACTCTGAGATTGTGGCCTCAAGTGGAAAGGACACCGAGATGCTGTGACTCGAAGTAAGGCCGGATATCCCTGCAGTGAATTGAATGCAGGCTCGTCTTGCATCTCCCAAGACGAAGGGATGTCTGAATCCCCTGTGGAGACCTCAGAGAATGTCCTAGTCCTCTGCCTCAACGCGACAGGAGGCCTCACATCCTTTGAAAACTCGAGATGTCTGCGGAGATCAATGCTTCCAAAGGAGACGATGCCTGACTCCTCTTGAAAATGGATAGGAGTCCCAGGATCCCTGTGGCACGTGGAAAGGGACCCTGGGTCTCCCGCCTCACATGGAGACGTGTCCCAATTGCCATGCAAAGAATCGAGGAGTATCCCGAGGTGTCCCTCGCACCTAGGGAGAAGTCCTGACGTCGCTGAACAAACACGTGTCTGGAAGGGCCCTCCCCGTCGTAACTCGAGAATATACCCCAGGTTTCGTCCTCAACTTGAGAAAAACCATGAGACATCCCTCTTGCCGCGAGATGAGGCCCGATTCCCCTGCACTGCGTGCAGAGCAATTCCGTGTTCCACATCAAACTTGATAGGAGCCTTGATTTCCTTGATGGCACTCCAGAGAAAACCCAAGATCACTGTCTCAAGTCTAGAGGGATCCTGAGGTCACTGGAGCAACACGAAAGGGCTCCGTGGACCCCAAATCAACTCGAGATGAGAGCTTAGTCCCTGGCTTCGACTCAAGAGGAATACCAACTTTCCACAAGCACCTCAAGAGGAGGCTTCTCTCAGCTACAGGTATGTGAGAGGGACCCTGAGTTTGTGGCCTCAAGTGGAATGGACACCGAGATGCTCTGACTCGAAGTAAGGCCGGATATCCCTGCAGTGAATTGAATGCAGGCTCGTCTTGCATCTCCCAAGACGAAGGGATGTCTGAATCCCGTGTGGAGACCGCAGAGAAAGACCGAGTTCTCCGCCTCATCGCGACCGGAGGCCTCACATCCTTTGAAAACTCGAGAGGTCCGCGGAGATCAATGGTTCCAAAGGAGACGATGCCTGACTCCTCTTGAAAATGGAAAGGAGTCCCAGGATCCCCGTGGCACGTGGAAAGGGACCTTGGGTCTCCCGCCTCACGTGGAGACGCGTCCCAATTGCCATGCCAAGACTCGAGGAGAATCCCGAGGTGTCCCTCGCACCTAGGCAGGAGTCCTGACGTCGCTGAACAAACACGTGTCTGGAAGGGCCCTCCCCGTCGTAACTCGAGAATATACCCCAGGTTCCGGCCGCAACTCGAGAAAAACCATGAGACTTCCCCCTCGCCGCGAGATGAGGCCCGATTCCCCTGCACTGCGTGCAGAGTAATTCCGTGTTCCACATCAAACTTGAAAGGAGCCTTGATATCCTTGAAGGCACTCCAGAGAAAACCCAAGATCACTGTCTCAAGCCTAGAGGGATCCTGAGGGCACCGGAAGAACACGAAAGGGCTCCGTGGACCCCAAATCAACGCGAGATGAGAGCTTAGTCCCTGGCTTCGACTCAAGAGGAATACCAACTTTCCACAAGCACCTCAAGAGGAGGCTTCTCTCAGCTACAGGTATGTCAGAGGGACCCTGAGTTTGTGGCCTCAAGTGGAATGGACACCGAGATGCTCTGACTCGAAGTAAGGCCGGATATCCCTGCAGTGAATTGAATGCAGGCTCGTCTTGCATCTCCCAAGACGAAGGGATGTCTGAATCCCCTGTGCAGAACACAGAGAAAGACCTAGTCCTCCGCCTCATCGCGACCGGAGGTCTCACATCCTTTGAAAACTCGAAAGGTCCGCGGAGATCAATACTTCCAAAGGAGAAGTTGCTGAATCTCTTGAAATTGGATAGGAGTCCGAGGATCCCTGTGGCAAGTGGAAAGGGAGCCGTGGTCTCCTGCCTCATGTGGAGACGGGTCCCAATTGCCATGCCAGGAGTGAAGGAGAATCCCGAGTTGTCCCCTGCACCGAGGGAAGAGTCCTGACGTCGCTGAACAAACACGTGTCTGGAAGGGCCCTCCCCGTCGTAACTCGAGAATATACGCCAGGTTCTGGCCGCAACTCGAGAAAAACCATGAGACTACCCCTCGCCGCGAAATGAGGCCCGATTCCCCTGCACTGCGTGCAGAGCAATTCCAGTTCCACATCAAACATGAAAGGAGCCTTGATTTCCTTGATTGTACTACAGAGGAAACCCAAGATCACTGTCTCAAGTCTAGAGGGATCCTGAGGTCACTGCAGTAACACGAAAGCGGTCCGTGGACCCCAAATCAACTCGAGATGAGAACTTAATCCCTGGCTTCGAATCAAGAGGAATACCAACTTTCCACAAGCACCTCAAGAGGAGGCTTCTCTCAGCTACTGGTATGTCAGAGGGACCCTGAGTTTGTGGCCTCAAGTGGAATGGACACCGAGATGCTCTGACTCGAAGTAAGGCCGGATATCCCTGCAGTGAATTGAATGCAGGCTCGTCTTGCATCTCCCAAGACGAAGGGTTGTCTGAATCCCCTGTGGAGACCACAGAGAAAGACCTAGTCCTCCGCCTCAAGGCGACCGGAGGCCTCACATCCTTTGAAAACTCGAGAGGTCCACGGAGATCAATACTTCCCAAGGAGACGATGCCTGACTCCTCTTGAAAATGGATAGGAGTCCCAGGATCCCTGTGGCACGTGGAAAGGGACCCTGGGTCTCCCGCCTCACGTGGAGACGCCTCCCAATTGCCATGCCAAGACTCGAGGAGAATACCGAGGTGTCCCTCGCACCTAGGCAGGAGTCCTGACGTCGCTGAACAAACACGTGTCTGGAAGGGCCCTCCCCGTCGTAACTCGAGAATATACCCCAGGTTCCGGCCGCAACTCGAGAAAAACCATGAGATTTCCCCCTCGCTGCGTGTTGAGGCCCGATTCCCCTGCACTGCGTGCAGACCAATTCCGTGTTCCACATCAAACTTGAAAGGACCCTTGATTTCCTTGATGGCACTCCAGAGAAAACCCAAGATCACTGTCTCAGGTCTAGAGGGATCCTGAGGTCACTGGAGCAACACGAAAGGGCTCCGTGGACCCCAAATCAACTCGAGATGAGAGCTTAGTCCCTGGCTTAGACTCAAGAGGAATACCAACTTTCCACAAGCACCTCAAGAGGAGGCTTCTCTCAGCTACAGGTATGTGAGAGGGACCCTGAGTTTCTGGCCTCAAGTGCAATGGACACCGAGATGCTCTGACTCGAAGTAAGGCCGGATATCCCTGCAGTGAATTGAATGCAGGCTCGTCTTGCATCTCCCAAGACCAAGGGATGTCTGAATCCCCTGTGGAGACCACAGAGAAAGACCGAGTCCTCCGCCTCATCGAGACCGGAGGCATCACATCATTTGAAAACTCGAGAGGTCTGCGGAGATCAATGCTTCCAAAGGAGACGATGCCTGACTCTTCTTGAAAATGGATAGGAGTCCCAGGATCCCTGTGGCACGTGGAAAGGGACACTGTGTCTCCCACCTCACGTTTAGACGCATCCCAATTGCCATGCCAAGACTCGAGGAGAATCCCGAGGTGTCCCTCGCACCTAGGCAGGAGTCCTGACGTCGCTGAACAAACACGTGTCTGGAAGAGCCCTCCCCGTCGTAACTCGAGAATATCCCCCAGGTTCCGGCCGCAACTCGAGAATAACCATGAGACTTCCCCCTCCCCGCGAGATGAGGCCCGATTCCCCTGCACGGCGTGCAGACCAATTCCGTGTTCCACATCAAACGTGAAAGGAGCCTTGATTTCCTTAATGGCACTCCATAGAAAACCCAAGATCACTGTCTCAAGTCTAGAGGGATCCTGAGGTCACTGTAGCAGCACGAAAGGGCTCCGTGGACCCCAAATCAACTCGAGATGAGAGCTTAGTCCCTGGCTTCGACTCAAGAGGAATACCAACTTTCCACAAGCACCTCAAGAGGAGGCTTCTCTCAGCTAATGGTATGTCAGAGGGACCCTGAGTTTGTGACCTCAAGTGGAATGGACACCGAGATGCTCTGACTCGAAGTAAGGCCGGATATCCCTGCAGTGAATTGAATGCAGGCTCGTCTTGCATCTCCCAAGACGAAGGGATGTCTGAATCTGCTGTGGAGATCACAGAGAAAGACCAAGTCCTCCGCCTCATCGCGACCGGAGGCCTCACATCCTTTGAAAACACGAGACGTCCGCGGAGATCAATGTTTCCAAAGGAGACGATGCCTGACTCCTCTTGAAAATGGATAGGAGTCCCAGGATCCCTGTGGCACCTGGAGAGGGACACTGGGTCTCCTGCCTCACGTGGAGACGCGTCCAAATTGCCATGCCAAGACTCGAGGAGAATCCCGAGGTGTCCCTCGCACCTAGGCAGGAGTCCTGACGTTGCTGAACAAACCTGTGTCTGGAAGGGCCCTCTCCGTCGTTACTCGAGAATATACCCCAGGTTCCGGCCGCAACTCGAGAAAAACCATGAGACTTCCCCCTCCCCGCAGGATGAGGCCCGATTCCCCTGCACCTCGTGCAGACCAATTCCGTGTTCCACATCAAACGTGAAAGGAGCCTTGATTTCCTTAATGGCACTCCAGAGAAAACCCAAGATCACTGTCTCAAGTCTAGAGGGATCCTGAGGTCACTGTAGCAACACGAAAGGGCTCCGTGGACCCCAAATCAACTCGAGATGAGAGCTTAGTCCCTGGCTTAGACTCAAGAGGAATACCAACTTTCCACAAGCACCTCAGGAGGAGGCTTCTGTCAGCTACAGGTATGTGAGAGGAACCCTGAGTTTGTGGCCTCAAGTGCAATGGACACCGAGATGCTCTGACTCGAATTAAGGCTGGATATCCCTGCAGTGAATTGAAAGCAGGCTCGTCTTGCATCTCCCAAGACGAAGGGATGTCTGAATCCCCTGTGGAGACCACAGAGAAAGACCTAGTCCTCCGCCTAAACGTGACCGGAGGCCTCACATCCTTTGAAAACTCGAGAATTCTGCGGAGATCAATGCTTCCAAAGGAGACGATGTCTGACTCCTCTTGAAAATGGATAGGAGTCCCAGGATACCGTGGCAGGGGGAAAGGGACCCTGGGTCTCCCGCCTCACGTGGAGACGCGTCCCAATTGCCATGCCAAGACTCGAGGAGAATCCCGAGGTGTCCCTCGCACCTAGGCAGGAGTCCTCACGTCGCTGAACAAACCTGTGTCTGGAAGGGCCCTCCCCGTCGTAACTCGAGAATATACCCCAGGTTCCGGCCGCAACTCGAGAAAAACCATGAGACTTCCCCATCCCCGCGAGATGAGGCCCGATTCGCCTGCACTGCGTGCAGACCAATTCCGTGTTCCACATCAAACGTGAAAGGAGCCTTGATTTCCTTAATTGCACTAAAGAGAACACCCAAGATCACTGTTTCAAGTCTAGAGGGATCCTGAGGTCACTGTAGCAACACGAAAGGCTCCGTGGACCCCAAATCAACTCGAGATGAGAGCTTAGTCCCTGGCTTCGACTCAAGAGGAATACCAACTTTCCACAAGCATCTCAAGAGGAGGCTTCTCTCAGCTACAGGTATGTGAGAGAGACCCTGACTTAGTGGCCTCAAGTGGAATGGACACCGAGATGCTCTGACGCGAAGTAAGGCCGGATATCCCTGCAGTGAATTGAATGCAGGCTCGTCTTGCATCTCCGAAGACGAAGGGATGTCTGAATCCCCTGTGGAGACCACAGAGAAAGACCTAGTCCTCTGCCTCAACGTGACCGGAGGCCTCACATCCTTTGAAAACTCGAGAGGTCCGCGGAGATCAATGCTTCCAAAGGAGACGATGCCTGACTCCTCTTGAAAATGGATAGGAGTCCCAGGATCACTGTGGCACGTGGAAAGGGACCCTGGGGCTCCCGCCTCACGTGGAGACGCGTCCCAATTGCCATGCCAAGACTCGAGGATAATCCCGAGGTGTCCCTCGCACCTAGGCAGGAGTCCTGACGTCGCTGAACAAACAGGTGTCTGGAAGGGCCCTCCCCGTCATAACTCGAGAATATACCCCATGTTCCGGCCGCAACTCGAGAAAAACCATGAGACTTCCCCCTCGCTGCTGGATCAGGCCCGATTCCCCTGCACTGCGTGCAGAGCAATTCCGTGTTCCACATCAAACGTGAAAGGAGCCTTGATTTCCTTGATGTCACTCCAGAGAAAACCCAAGATCACTGTCTCAAGTCTAGAGGGATCCTGAGGTCACTGGAGCAACACGAAAGGGCTCCGTGGACCCCAAATCAACTCGAGATGAGAGCGTAGTCCCTGGCTTCGACTCAAGGGGAATACCAACTTTCCACAAGCACCTCAAGAGGAGGCTTCTCTCAGCTACAGGTATGTGAGAGGGACCCTGAGTTTGTGGCCTCAAGTGGAATGGACACTGAGATGCTCTGACTCGAAGTAAGGCCGGATATCCCTGCAGTGAATTGAATGCAGGCTCGTCTTGCATCTCGCAAGACGAAGGGATGTCTGAATCCCCTGTGGAGACCACAGAGAAAGACCTAATTTTCCGCCTCATCGCGACCAGAGGCCTCACATCCTTTGAAAATTCGAGAGGTCCGCGGAGATCAATGCTTCCAAAGGAGACGATGCCTGACTCCTCTTGAAAATGGATAGGAGTCCCAGCATCCCTGTGGCACGTGGAAAGGTACCCTGGGTCTCCCGCCTCAGGTGGAGACGCGTCCCCATTGCCATGCCAAGTCTCGAGGAGAATCCCGAGGTGTCCCTCGCACCTAGGCAGGAGTCCTGACGTCGCTGAACAAACACGTGTCTGGAAGGGCCCTCCCCGTCGTTACTCGAGAATATACCCCAGGTTCCGGCCGCAACTCGAGAAAAACCATGAGACTTCCCCCTCGCCGCTGGATGAGGCCCGATTCCCCTGCACTGCGTGCAGAGTAATTCCGTGTTCCACATGAAACGTGAAAGGAGCCTTGATTTCCTTGATGGCACTCCAGAGAAAACCCAAGATCACTGTCTAGAGTCTAGAGGGATCCTGAGGTCACTGGAGCAACACGAAAGGGCTCCGTGGACCCCAAATCAACTCGAGATGAGATCTTAGTCCCTGGCTTCCACTCAAGAGGAATATCAACTTTCCACAAGCACCTCAAGAGGAGGCTTCTCTCAGCTACAGGTATGTGAGTGGGCCCCTGAGTTTGTGGCCTCAAGTGGAATGGACACCGAGATGCTCTGACTCGAAGTAAGGCCGGATATCCCTGATGTGAATTGAATGCAGGCTCGTCTTGCATCTCGCAAGACGAAGGGATGTCTGAATCCCATGTGGAGACCACAGAGAAAGACCGAGTTCTCCGCCTGATCGCGACCGGAGGCCTCACATCCTTTGAAAACTCGAGAGGTCCGCGGAGATCAATGCTTCCAAAGGAGACGATGCCTGACTCCTCTTGAAAATGGATAGGAGTCCCAGGATCCCTGTGGCACGTGGAAAGGGACCCTGGGTCTCCCGCCTCACGTGGAGACGCGTCCCAATTGCCATGCCAAGACTCGAGAGAATCCCGAGTTGTCCCTCGCACCTAGGCAGGAGTCCTGACGTCGCTGAACAAACATGTGTCTGGAAGGGCCCTCCCCGTCGTAACTCGAGAATATACCCCAGGTTGCGGCCGCAACACGAGAAAAACCATGAGACTTCCCCATCGCCGCGAGATGAGGCCTGATTCCCCTGCCCTGCGTGCAGAGTAATTCCGTATTCCACATCAAAAATGAAAGGAGCCTTGATTTCCTTGATGGCACTCCAGAGAAAACCCAAGATCACTGTCTCAAGTCTAGAGGGATCCTGAGGTCACTGGAGCAACACGAAAGGGCTCCGTGGACCCCAAATCAACTCGAGATGATATCTTAGTCCCTGCCTTCAAATCGAGAGGAATACCAACTTTCCACAAGCACCTCAAGAGGAGGCTACTCTCAGCTAATGGTATGTGAGAGGGACCCTGAGTTTGTGGCCTCAAGTGGAATGGACACCGAGATGCTCTGACTCGAAGTAAGGCCGGATATCCCTGCAGCGAATTGAATGCAGGCTCGTCTTGCATCTCCCAAGACGAAGGGATGTCTGAATCCCCTGTGGAGACCACAGAGAAAGACCTAGTCCTCCGCCTCATCGTGACCGGAGGCCTCACATCCTTTGAAAACTCGAGAAGTCTGCGGAGATCAATACTTCCGAAGGAGACTATGCCTGACGCCTCTTCAAAATGGATAGGAGTCCCAGGATCCCTGTGGCACGTGGAAAGTGACACTGGGTCTCCCGCCTCATGTGGAGACGCCTCCCAATTGCCATGCCAAGACTTGAGGAGAATCCCGAGGTGTCCCTCGCACCTAGGCAGGAGTCCTGACGTCGCTGAACAAACACGTGTCTGGAAGGGCCCTCCCCGTCGTAACTCGAGAATATACCCCAGGTTCCGGCCGCAACTCGAGAAAAACCATGAGACTTCCCCCTCGCCGCGAGATGAGGCCCGATTCCCCTGCAATGCGTGCAGAGCAATTCCGTGTTCCACATCAAACGTGATAGGAGCCTTGATTTCCTTAATGGCACTCCATAGAAAACCCAAATCACTGGCTCAAGTCTAGAGGCATCCTGAGGTCACTGGAGCAACACGAAAGGGCTCCGTGGACCCCAAATCAACTCGAGATGAGAGCTAAGTATCTGGCTTCGACTCAAGAGGAATACCAACTTTCCACAAGCACCTCAAGAGGAGGCTTCTCTCAGCTACAGGTATGTGAGAGGGACCCTGAGTTTGTGGCCTCAAGTGGAATGGACACCGAGATGCTCTGACTCGAAGTAAGGCCGGATATCCCTGCAGCGAATTGAATGCAGGCTCGTCTTGCATCTCCCAAGACGAAGGGATGTCTGAATCCCCTGTGGAGACGACAGAGAAAGACCTAATCCTCTGCCTCATCGCGACCGGACGCCTCACATCCTTTGAAAATTCGAGAGGTATGCGGAGATCAATGCTTCCAAAGGAGACGATGCCTGACTCCTCTTGAAAATGGATAGGAGTCCCAGGATCCCTGTGGCACGTGGAAAGGGACCCTGGGTCTCCCGCCTCACGTGGAGACGCGTCCCAATTGCCATGCCAAGACTCGAGAAGAATCCCGAGGTGTCCCTCGCACCTAGGCAGGAGTCCTGACGTCGCTGAACAAACACGTGTCTGGAAGGGCCCTCCCCGTCGTAACTCGAGAATATACCCCAGGATCCGGCCGCAACTCGAGAAAAACCATGAGACTTCCCCATCGCCACGAGAAGAGGCCCAATTCCCCTGCCCTGCGTGCAGAGCAATTCCGTATTCCACATCAAAAATGAAAGGAGCCTTGATTTCCTTAATGGCACTCCAGAGAAAACCCAAGATCACTGTCTCAAGTCTAGAGGGATCCTGAGGTCACTGGAGCAACACGAAAGGGCTCCGTGGACCCCAAATCAACTCGAGATGAGAGCATATTCCCTGGCTTCAAATGAGAGGAATACCAACTTTCCACAAGCACCTCAAGAGGAGGCTACTCTCAGCTAATGGTATGTGAGAGGGACCCTGAGTTTGTCGCCTCAAGTGGAGTGGACACCGAGATGCTCTAACTCGAAGTAAGGCCAGATATCCCTGCAGTGATTTGAATGCAGGCTCGTCTTCCATCTCCCAAGACGAAGGGATGTCTGAATCCCCTGTGGAGACCACAGAGAAAGACCTAGTCCTCCACCTCATCGAGACGGGAGGCATCACATCCTTTGAAAACTCGAGAGGTCTGCGGAGATCAATACTTCCGAAGGAGACGATGCCTGACGCCTCTTGAAAATGGATAGGAGTCCCAGAATCCCTGTGGCACGTGGAAAGGGACCCTGGATCTCCCACCTCACGTGGAGAAGCGTCCTAATTGCCATGCCAAGACTCGAGGAGAATCCCGAGGCGTCCCTCGCACCTAGGCAAGAGTCCTCACGTCGCTGAACAAACACGTGTCTTGAAGGGCCCTCCCCGTCGTAACTCGAGAATATACCCCAGGTTCCGGCCGCAACTCGAGAAAAACCATGAGACTTCCCCCTCGCCGCGAGATGAGGCCCGATTCCCCTGCAATGCGTGCAGAGCAATTCCGTGTTCCACATCAAACGTGATAGGAGCCTTGATTTCCTTGATGGCACTCCAGAGAAAACCCAAATCACTGGCTCAAGTCTAGAGGGATCCTGAGGTCACTATAGCAACACGAAAGGGCTCCGTGGACCCCAAATCAACTCGAGATGAGAGCTTAGTCCCTGGCTTCTACTCAAGAGGAATACCAACTTTCCACAAGCACCTCAAGAGGAGGCTTCTCTCAGCTACATGTATGTGAGAGGGACCCTGAGTTTGTGGCCTCAAGTGGAATGGACACCGAGATGCTCTGACTCGAAGTAAGGCCGGATATCCCTGCAGTGAATTGAATGCAGGCTCGTCTTGCATCTCCCAAGACGAAGGGATGTCTGAATCCCCTGTGGAGACCACAGAGAAAGACCTAATTTTCCGCCTCATCGCGACCGGTGGCCTCACATCCTTTGAAAATTCGAGAGGTCCGCGGAGATCAATGCTTCCAAAGGAGACGATGTCTGACTCCTCTTGAAAATGGATAGGAGTCCCAGGATCCCTGTGGCACGTGGAAAGGGACCCTGGGTCTCCCGCCTCACGTGGAGACGCGTCCCAATTGCCATGCCAAGACTCGAGGAGAATCCTGAGGTGTCCCTCGCACCTAGGCAGGAGTCCTGACATCGCTGAACAAACACGTGTCTGGAAGCGCCCTCCCCGTCGTAACTCGAGAATATACCCCAGGTTCCGGCCACAACTCGAGAAAAACCATGACACTTCCCCCTCGCCGCGAGATGAGGCCCTATTCCCATGCACTGCGTGCAGAGCAATTCCGTGTTCCACATCATACGTGAAAGGAGCCTTGATTTCCTTGATGGCACTCCAGAGAAAACCCAAGATCACTGTCTCAAGTCTAGAGGGATCCTGAGGTCACCGGAGCAACACGAAAGGGCTCCGTGGACCCCAAATCAACTCGAGATGAGAGATTAGTCCCTGGCTTCAACTCAAGAGGAATACGAACTTTCCACAAGCCCCTCAAGAGGAGGCTTCTCTCAGCTACAGGTATGTGAGAGGGACCCTGAGTTTGTGGCATCAAGTGGAATGAACACCGAGATGCTCTGACTCGAAATAAGGCCGGATATCCCTGCAGTGAATTGAAAGCAGGCTCATCTTGCATCTCCCAAGACGAAGGGATGTCTGAATCCGCTGTGCAGAACACAGAGAAAGAACTAGTCCTCCGCCTCAACGCGACCGGAGGCCTCACATCCTTTGAAAACTCGAGAGGTCTGCAGAGATCAATGCTTCCAAAGGAGACGATGCCTGACTCCTCTTGAAAATGGATAGGAGTCCCAGGATCACTGTGGCAAGTGGAAAGGGACCCTGGGTCTCCCGCCTCACGTGGAGACGCCTCCCAATTGCCATGCCAAGGCTCGAAGAGAATCCCGAGGTGTCCCTCGCACCTAGGCAGGGTCCTGACGTCGCTGAAAAAACACGTGTCTGGAAGGGCCCTCCCCGTCGTAACTCGAGAATATACCCAAGGTTCCGGCCGCAACTCGAGAAAAACCATGAGATTTCCCCCTCGCCGCGAGTTGAGGCCCGATTCCCCTGCACTGCATGCAGAGCAATTCCGTGTTCCACATCAAACGTGAAAGGAGCCTTGATTTCCTTGATGGCTCTCCAGAGAAAACCCAAGATCACTGTCTCAAGTCTAGAGGGATCCTGAGGTCACTGGAAAAACACGAAAGGGCTCCGTGGACCCCAAATCAACTCGAGATGAGAGCTTAGTCCCTGGATTCAAATCGAGAGGAATACCAACTATCCACAAGCACCTCAAGAGGAGGCTACTCTCTGCTAATGGTATGTGAGAGGGACCCTGTGTTTGTGGCCTCAAGTGGAATGGACACCGAGATGCTCTGACTCGAAATAAGGCCGGATATCCCTGCAGTGAATTGAATGCAGGCTCGTCTTGCATCTCCCAAGACGAAGGGATGTCTGAATCCCCTGTGGAGACGACAGAGAAAGACCTAGTCCTCTGCCTCATCGCGACCGGAGGCCACACATCCTTTGAAAATTCGAGAGGTCCGCGGAGATCAATGCTTCCAAAGGAGACGATGTCTGACTCCTCTTGAAAATGGATAGGAGTCCCAGGATCCCTGTGGCACGTGGAAAGGGACCCTGGGTCTCCCGCCTCACGTGGAGACGCGTCCCAATTGCCATGCCAAGACTCGAGGAGAATCCTGAGGTGTCCCTCGCACCTAAGCAGGAGTCCTGACGTCGCTGAACAAACACGTGTCTGGAAGGGCCCTCCCCGTCGTAACTCGAGAATATACCCCAGGTTCCGGCCGCAACTCTAGAAAAACCATGAGACTTCCCCCTCGCCGCGATATGAGGCCCGATTCCCCTGCCCTGCGTGCAGAGCAATTCCGTATTCCACATCAAAAATGAAAGGAGCCTTGATTTCCTTAATGGCACTCCAGAGAAAACCCAAGATCACTGTCTCAAGTCTAGAGGGATCCTGAGGTCACTGGAGCAACACGAAAGGGCTCCGTGGACCCCAAATCAACTCGAGATGAGAGCTTATTCCCTGGCTTCAAATCGAGAGGAATACCAACTTTCCACAAGCACCTCAAGAGGAGGCTACTCTCAGCTAATGGTATGTGAGAGGGACCCTGAGTTTGTCGCCTCAAGTGGAATGGACACCGAGATGCTCTAACTCGAAGTAAGGCCAGATATCCCTGCAGTGATTTGAATGCAGGCTCGTCTTCCATCTCCCAAGACGAAGGGTTGTCTGAATCCCCTGTGGAGACCACAGAGAAAGACCTAGTCCTCCACCTCATCGAGACGGGAGGCATCACATCCTTTGAAAACTCGAGAGGTCTGCGGAGATCAATACTTCCGAAGGAGACGATGCCTGACGCCTCTTGAAAATGGATAGGAGTCCCAGAATCCCTGTGGCACGTGGAAAGGGACCCTGGTTCTCCCACCTCACGTGGAGAAGCGTCCTAATTGCCATGCCAAGACTCGAGGAGAATCCCGAGGTGTCCCTCGCACCTAGGCAAGAGTCCTCACGTCACTGAACAAACACGTGTCTTGAAGGGCCCTCACCGTCGTAACTCGAGAATATACCCCAGGTTCCGGCCGCAACTCGAGAAAAACCATGAGACTTCCCCCTCGCCGCGAGATGAGGCCCAATTCCCCTGCAATGCGTGCAGAGCAATTCCGTGTTCCACATCAAACGTGATAGGAGCCTTGATTTCCTTGATGGCACTCCAGAGAAAACCCAAATCACTGGCTCAAGTCTAGAGGGATCCTGAGGTCACTATAGCAACACGAAAGGGCTCCGTGGACCCCAAATCAACTCGAGATGAGAGCTTAGTCCCTGGCTTCTACTCAAGAGGAATACCAACTTTCCACAAGCACCTCAAGAGGAGGCTTCTCTCAGCTACAGGTATGTGAGAGGGACCCTGAGTTTGTGGTGTCAAGTGCAATGGACACCGAGATGCTCTGACTCGAAGTAAGGCCGGATATCCCTGCAGTGAATTGAATGCAGGCTCGTCTTGCATCTCCCAAGACGAAGGGATGTCTGAATCCCCTGTGGAGACCACAGAGAAAGCCCTAGTCCTCCACCTCATCGTGACCGGAGGCCTCACATCGTTTGAAAACTCGAGAGGTCTGCGGAGATCAATGCTTCCAAAGGAGACGATGCCTGACTCCTCTTGAAAATGGATAGGAGTCCCAGGATCCCTGTGGCACGTGGAAAGGGACACTGGGTCTCCCGCCTCACGTGGAGACGCGTCCTAATTGCCATGCCAAGACTCGAGGAGAATCCCGAGGTGTCCCTCGCACCTAGGCAGGAGTCCTGACGTCGCTGAACAAACACGTGTCTGGAAGGGCCCTCCCCGTCGTAACTCGAGAATATACCCCAGGTTCCGGCCGCAACTCGAGAAAAACCATGAGACTTCCCCATCGCCGCGAGATGAGGCCCAATTCCCCTGCCCTGCGTGCAGAGCAATTCCGTATTCCACATCAAAAATGAAAGGATCCTTGATTTCCTTGATGGCACTCCAGAGAAAACCCAAGATCACTGTCTCAAGTCTAGAGGGATCCTGAGGTCACTGGAGCAAAACGAAAGGGCTCCGTGGACCCCAAATCAACTCGAGATGAGAGCTTAGTCCCTGGCTTCGACTCAAGAGGAATACCAACTTTCCACAAGCACCTCAAGAGGAGGCTTCTCTCAGCTACAGGTATGTGAGAGGGACCCTGAGTTTGTGGCCTCAAGTGGAATGGACACCGCGATGCTCTGACTCGAAGTAAGGCCGGATATCCCTGCAGTGAATTGAATGCAGGCTCGTCTTGCATCTCCCAAGACGAGGGTTGTCTGAATCCCCTGTGGAGACCACAGAGAAAGACCTAGTTCTCCGCCTAATCGCGACCAGAGGCCTCACATCCT
Source organism: Dama dama (assembly GCF_033118175.1). Taxonomy (NCBI): domain Eukaryota; kingdom Metazoa; phylum Chordata; class Mammalia; order Artiodactyla; family Cervidae; genus Dama; species Dama dama. The sequence goes on along the minus strand of NC_083697.1, from coordinate 2,217,487 downwards.
TTGAAAACTCGAGAGGTCCGCGGAGATCAATGCTTCCAAAGAACACGATGCCTGACTCCTCTTGAAAATGGATAGGAGTCCCAGGATCCCTGTGGCACGTGGAAAGGGACCCTGGGTCTCCTGCCTCACGTGGAGATGCATCCCAATTGCCATGCCAAGACTCGAGGAGAATCCCGAGGTGTCCCTCGCACCTAGGCAGGAGTCCTGACGTCGCTGAACAAACACGTGTCTGGAAGGGCCCTCCCCGTCGTAACTCGAGAATATACCCCAGGTTCCGTCAGCAACTCGAGAAAAACCATGAGACCTTCCCCTCGCCGCGAGATGAGGCCGATTCCCCTGCATTGAGTGAAGAGCAATTCCGTGTTCTACATCAAACGTGAAAGGAGCCTTGATTTCCTTGATGCCACTCCAGAGAAAACCCAAAGTCACTGTCTCAAGTCTAGAGGGATCCTGAGGCCACTGTAGCAACACGAAAGGGCTCCGTGGAACCCAAATCAACTCGAGATGAGAGCTTAGTCCCTGGCTTCGACTTAAGAGGAAAACCAACTTTCCACAAGCACCTCAAGAGGAGGCTTCTCTCAGCTACAGGTATGTGAGAGGGACCCTGAGTTTGCGGCCTCAAGTTGAATGGACACCGAGATGCTCTGACTCGAAGTAAGGCCGGATATCCCTGCAGTGAATTGAATGCAGGCTCGTCTTGCATCTCCCAAGACGAAGGGATGTCTGAATCCCCTGTGGAGACCGCAGAGAAAGACCTAGTCCTCCGCCTCAACGAGACAGGAGGCCTCACATCCTGTGAAAACTCAAGGGGTCCGCGGAGATCAATGCTTCCAAAGGAGACGATGCCTGACTCCTCTTGAAAATGGATAGGAGTCCCAGGATCCCTGTGGCACGTGGAAAGGGAACCTGGGTCTACCGCCTCACGTGGAGACACGTCCCAATTGCCATGCCAAGACTCGAGGAGAATCCCGAGGTGTCCCTCGCACCTAGGCAGGAGTCCTGACGTCGCTGAACAAACACGATCTGGAAGGTCCCTCCCCGTCGTAACTCGAGAATATACCCCGGGTTCCGGCCGCAACTCGAGAAAAACCATAGGACTTCCTCCTCGCAGCGAGATGAGGCCCGAATCCCCTGCACTGCGTGCAGAGCAATTCCGTGTTCCACATCAAACGTGAAAGGAGCCTTGATTTCCTTGATGGCACTCCAGAGAAAACCCAAGATCACTGTCTCAAGTCTAGAGGGATCCTGAGGTCACTGGAGCAACACGAAAGGGCTCCGTGGACCCCAAATCAACTCGAGATGAGAGCTTAGTCCCTGGCTTCGACTCAAGAGGAATACCAACTTTCCACAAGCACCTCAAGAGGAGGCTTCTCTCAGCTACAGGGATGTGAGAGGGACCCTGAGTTTGTAGCCTCAAGTGAAATGGACACCGAGATGCTCTGACTCGAAGTAAGGCCGGATATCCCTGCAGTGAATTGAATGCAGGCTCGTCTTGCATCTCCCAAGACGAAGGGATGTCTGAATCCCCTGTGGAGACCACAGAGAAAGACCTAGTTCTCCGCCTAATCGCGACCAGAGGCCTCACATCCTTTGAAAACTCGAGAGGTCCGCGGAGATCAATGCTTCCAAAGGAGACGATGCCTGACTCCTCTTGAAAATGGATAGGAGTCCCAGGATCCCTGTGGCACGTGGAAAGGGACACTGGGTCTCCCGCCTCACGTGGAGATGCATCCCAATTGCCATGCCAAGACTCGAGGAGAATCCCGAGGTATCCCTTGCACCTAGGCAGGAGTCCTGACGTCGCTGAACAAACACGTGTCTGGAAGGGCCCTCCCCGTCGTAACTCGAGAACATACCCCAGTTTCGGTCAGCAACTCGAGAAAAACCATGAGACTTCCCCCTCGCAGCGAGATGAGGCCCGATTCCGCTGCACTGCGTGCAGAGCAATTCCGTGTTCCACATCAAACGTGAAAGGATCCTTGATTTCCTTGATGGCACTCCAGAGAAAACCCAAGATCACTGTCTCAAGTCTAGAGGGATCCTGAGGACACTGTAGCATCACGAAAGGGCTCCGTGGACCCCAAATCAACTCGAGATGAGAGCTTAGTCCCTGGCTTCGACTCAAGAGAAATACCAACTTTCCACAAGCACCTCAGGAGGAGGCTTCTCTCAGCTACAGGTATCTGAGAGGGACCCTGAATTTGTGGCCTCAAGTGGAATGGACAGCGAGATGCTCTGACTCGAAGTAAGGCCGGATATCCCAACAGTGAATTGAATGCAGGCTCGTTTTGCATCTCCCAATACGAAGGGATGTCTGAATCCCCTATAGAGACCACAGAGAAAGACCTAGTTCTCCTCTTCATCGCGACCGGAGGCCTCACATCCTTTGAAAACTCAAGAGGTCCGCGTAGGTCAATGCTTCCAAAGGAGACGATGCCTGACTCCTCTTGAAAATGGATAGGAGTCCCAGGATCCCTGTGGCACGTGGAAAGGAACACTGGGTCCCCCGCCTCACGTGGAGACGCGTCCCAATTGCCATGCCAAGACTCGAGGAGAATCCCGAGGTGTCCCTCGCACCTAGGCAGGAGTCCTGACGTCGCTGAACAAACACGTGCCTGGAAGGGCCCTCCGCATCGTAACTCGAGAATATACCCCAGGTTCCGCCCACACCTCGAGAAAAACCATGAGACTTCCCCCTCGCCGCGAGATGAGGCTCGATTTCCCTGCACTGCGTGCAGAGGAATTCCGTGTTCCACATCAAGCCTGAAAGGTGCCTTGATTTCCTTGATGGCACTCCAGAGAAAACCCAAGATCACTGTCTCAAGAGTAGAGGGATCCTGAGGTCACTGTAACAACATAAAAGGGCTCCGTGGACCCCAAATCAACTCGAGATGAGAGCTTAGTCCCTGGCTTAGAATCAAGAGGAATACCAACTTTCCACAAGCACCTCAAGAGGAGGCTTCTCTCAGCTATATGTATGTGAGAGGGACCCTGAATTTGTGGCCTCACGTGGAATGGACACCGAGATGTTCTGACTCGAAGTAAGGCCGGATATCCCTGCAGTGAATTGAATGCATGCTCGTCTTAAATCTCCGAAGATGAAGGGATGTCTGAATCCCCTGTGGAGACAACAGAGAAAGACCTAGTTCTCCGCCTCTTCGCGACCGGAGTCCTCACATCCTTTGAAAATTCGAGAGGTCCGCGGAGATCAATGCTTCCAAAGGAGACGATGCCTGACTCCTATTGAAAATGGATAGGAGTCCCAGGATCCCTGTGGCACGTGGAAAGGGACCCTGGGTCTCCCACCTCACGTGGAGTCGCGTCCCAATTGCCATGCCAAGACTCGAGGAGAATCCCGAGGTGTCCCTCGCACCTAGGCAGGAGTCCTGACGTCACTGAACAAACACGTGTCTGGAAGGGCCCTCCCTGTCGTAACTCGAGAATATACCCCAGGTTCCGGCCGCAACTCGAGAAAAACCATGAGACTTCCCCTTCGCCGCGAGATGAGGCCCGATTACCCTGCACTGTGTGCGCAGAAATTCCGTGTTCCACATCAAGCCTGAAAGGAGCCTTGATTTCCTTGATGGCACTCCAGAGAAAACCCAAGATCACTGTCTCAAGTCTAGAGGGATCCTGAGGTCACTGGAGCAACATGAAAGGTCTCCGTTGACCCCAAATCAACTCGAGATGAGAGCTTAGTCCCTGGCTTCGACTCAAGAGGAATACCAACTTTCCACAAGCACCTCAAGAGGAGGCTTCTCTCAGCTACGGGTATGTGAGAGGGACCCTGAGTTTGTGGCCTCAAGTGGAATGGACACCGAGATGCTCTGACTGGAAGTAAGGCCGGATATCCCTGCAGTGAATGGAATGCAGGCTCGTTTTGCATCTCCCAAGACGAAGGGATGTCTGAATCCCCTGTGGAGACCACAGAGAAAGTCCTAGTCCTCCGCCTCATCGCGACCGGAGGCCTCACATCCTTTGAAAACTCGAGAGGTCTGCGGAGATCAATGCTTCCAAAGGAGAGGATGCCTGACTCCTCTTGAAAATGGATAGGAGTCCCAGGATCCCTGTGGCACGTGGGAAGGGACCCTGGGTCTCCCGCCTCACGTGGAGACGGGTCCCAATTGCCATGCCAAGACTCGAGGAGAATCCCGAGGTGTCCCTCGCACCTAGGCAGGAGTCCTGACGTCGCTGAACAAACACGTGTCTGGAAGGGCCCTCCCCGTCGTAACTCGAGAATATACCCCAGGTTCCGGCCGCAACTTGAGAAAAACCATGAGACATCCCCCTTGCCGCGAGATGAGGCCCGATTCCCCTGCACTGCGTGCAGAGCAATTCCGTGTTCCACATCAAACGTGAAAGGAGCCTTGATTTCCTTGATGGCACTCCAGAGAAAACCCAAAGTCACTGTCTCAAGTCTAGAGGGATCCTGAGGCCACTGTAGCAACACGAAAGGGCTCCGTGGAACCCAAATCAACTCGAGATGAGAGCTTAGTCCCTGGCTTCGACTTAAGAGGAAAACCAACTTTCCACAAGCACCTCAAGAGGAGGCTTCTCTCAGCTACAGGTATGTGAGAGGGACCCTGAGTTTGCGGCCTCAAGTTGAATGGACACCGAGATGCTCTGACTCGAAGTAAGGCCGGATATCCCTGCAGTGAATTGAATGCAGGCTTGTCTTGCATCTCCCAAGACGAAGGGATGTCTGAATCCCATGTGGAGACCGCAGAGAAAGACCTAGTCCTCCGCCTCAACGAGACAGGAGGCCTCACATCCTGTGAAAACTCAAGGGGTCCGCGGAGATCAATGCTTCCAAAGGAGACGATGCCTGACTCCTCTTGAAAATGGATAGGAGTCCCAGGATCCCTGTGGCACGTGGAAAGGGAACCTGGGTCTACCGCCTCACGTGGAGACACGTCCCAATTGCCATGCCAAGACTCGAGGAGAATCCCGAGGTGTCCCTCGCACCTAGGCAGGAGTCCTGACGTCGCTGAACAAACACGATCTGGAAGGTTCCTCCCCGTCGTAACTCGAGAATATACCCCGGGTTGCGGCCGCAACTCGAGAAAAACCATAGGACTTCCGCCTCGCAGCGAGATGAGGCCCGATTCCCCTGCACTGCGTGCAGAGCAATTCCGTGTTCCACATCAAACGTGAAAGGAGCCTTGATTTCCTTGATGGCACTCCAGAGAAAACCCAAGATCACTGTCTCAAGTCTAGAGGGATCCTGAGGTCACTGGAGCAACACGAAAGGGCTCCGTGGACCCCAAATCAACTCGAGATGAGAGCTTAGTCCCTGGCTTCGACTCAAGAGGAATACCAACTTTCCACAAGCACCTCAAGAGGAGGCTTCTCTCAGCTACAGGGATGTGAGAGGGACCCTGAGTTTGTAGCCTCAAGTGAAATGGACACCGAGATGCTCTGACTCGAAGTAAGGCCGGATATCCCTGCAGTGAATTGAATGCAGGCTCGTCTTGCATCTCCCAAGACGAAGGGATGTCTGAATCCTTTTTGGAGACCACAGAGAAAGACCTAGTTCTCCGCCTAATCGCGACCAGAGGCCTCACATCCTTTGAAAACTCGAGAGGTCCGCGGAGATCAATGCTTCCAAAGGAGACGATGCCTGACTCCTCTTGAAAATGGATAGGAGTCCCAGGATCCCTGTGGCACGTGGAAAGGGACACTGGGTCTCCCGCCTCACGTGGAGATGCATCCCAATTGCCATGCCAAGACTCGAGGAGAATCCCGAGGTATCCCTTGCACCTAGGCAGGAGTCCTGACGTCGCTGAACAAACACGTGTCTGGAAGGGCCCTCCCCGTCGTAACTCGAGAACATACCCCAGTTTCGGTCAGCAACTCGAGAAAAACCATGAGACTTCCCCCTCGCAGCGAGATGAGGCCCGATTCCGCTGCACTGCGTGCAGAGCAATTCCGTGTTCCACATCAAACGTGAAAGGATCCTTGATTTCCTTGATGGCACTCCAGAGAAAACCAAAGATCACTGTCTCAAGTCTAGAGGGATCCTGAGGACACTGTAGCATCACGAAAGGGCTCCGTGGACCCCAAATCAACTCGAGATGAGAGCTTAGTCCCTGGCTTCGACTCAAGAGAAATACCAAGTTTCCACAAGCACCTCAGGAGGAGGCTTCTCTCAGCTACAGGTATCTGAGAGGGACCCTGAATTTGTGGCCTCAAGTGGAATGGACAGCGAGATGCTCTGACTCGAAGTAAGGCCGGATATCCCAACAGTGAATTGAATGCAGGCTCGTTTTGCATCTCCCAATACGAAGGGATGTCTGAATCCCCTATAGAGACCACAGAGAAAGACCTAGTTCTCCTCTTCATCGCGACCGGAGGCCTCACATCCTTTGAAAACTCAAGAGGTCCGCGTAGGTCAATGCTTCCAAAGGAGACGATGCCTGACTCCTCTTGAAAATGGATAGGAGTCCCAGGATCCCTGTGGCACGTGGAAAGGAACACTGGGTCCCCCGCCTCACGTGGAGACGCGTCCCAATTGCCATGCCAAGACTCGAGGAGAATCCCGAGGTGTCCCTCGCACCTAGGCAGGAGTCCTGACGTCGCTGAACAAACACGTGCCTGGAAGGGCCCTCCCCGTCGTAACTCGAGAATATACCCCAGGTTTCGGCCGCAACTCGAGAAAAACCATGAGACTTCCCCCTCGCCGCGAGATGAGGCCCGATTCCCCTGCACTGCGTGCAGAGCAATTCCGTGTTCCACATCAAACGTGAAAGGAGCCTTGATTTCCTTGAAGGCACTCGAGAGAAAACCCAAGATCACTGTCTCAAGTCTAGAGGGATCCTGAGGTCACCGGAGCAACACGAAAGTGCTCCGTGGACCCCAAATCAACTCGAGATGAGAGATTAGTCCCTGGCTTCAACTCAAGAGGCATATGAACTTTCCCCAAGCCCCTCAAGAGGAGGCTTCTCTCAGCTACAGCTATGTGAGAGGGACTCTGAGTTTGTGGCATCAAGTGGAATGGACACCGAGATGCTCTGACTCGAAGTAAGGCCGGATATCCCTGCAGTGAATTGAATGCAGGCTCATCTTGCATCTCCCAAGACGAAGGGATGTCTGAATCCCCTGTGCAGAACACAGAGAAAGACCTAGTCCTCCTCCTCATCGCGACCGGAGGCCTCACATCCTTTGAGAACTCGAGAGGTCTGCAGAGATCAATGCTTCCAAAGGATACGATGCCTGACTCCTCTGGAAAATGGATAGGAATCCCAGGATCAATGTGGCACGTGGAAAGGGACCCTGGGTCTCCCGCCTCACGTGGAGACGCGTCCCAATTGCCATGCCAAGACTCGAGGAGAATCCCGAGGTGCCCCTCGCACCTAGGCAGGAGTCCTGACGTCGCTGAACAAACACGTGTCTGGAAGGGCCCTCCCCGTCGTAACTCGAGAATACACCCCAGGTTCCGGCCGCAAATCGAGAAAAACCATGAGACTTCGCCCTCGCCGCGAGATGAGGCCTGATTCCCCTGCACTGCGTGCAGAGAAATTTCGTATTCCACATCAAACGTGAAAGGAGCCTTGATTTCCTTGATGCCACTCCAGAGAAAACCCAAAGTCACTGTCTCAAGTCTAGAGGGATCCTGAGGTCACTGGAGCAACACGAAAGGGCTCCGTGGACCCCAAATCAACTCGAGATGAGAGCTTAGTCCCTGGCTTCGTCTCAAGAGGAATACCAACTTTCCACAAGCTCCTCAAGAGGAGGCTTCTCTCAGCTACATGTATGTGAGAGGTACCGTGAGTTTGTGGCCTCAAGTGGAATGGACACGGAGATGCTCTGACTCGAAGTAAGGCCGGATATCCCTGCAGTGAATTGAATGCAGGCTCGTCTTGCATCTCCCAAGACGAAGGGATGTCTGAATCCCCTGTGGAGACCACAGAGAAAGACCGAGTTCTCCGCCTCATCGCGACCGGAGGCCTCACATCCTTTGAAAACTCGAGAGGTCCGTGGAGATCAATGCTTCCAAAGGAGACGATGCCTGACTCCTCTTGAAAATGGATAGGAGTCCCAGGATCCCTGTGGCACGTGGAAAGGGACCCTGGGTCTCCCGCCTCACGTGGAGACGCCTCCCAAATGCCATGCCAAGACTCGAGGAGAATCCCGAAGTGTCCCTCGCACCTAGGCAGGTGTCCTCACGTCGCTGAAAAAACCTGTGTCTGGAAGGGCCCTCCCCGTCTTAACTCGAGAATATACCCCAGGTTCCGGCCGCAACTCTAGAAAAACCATGAGACTTCCCCATCCCCGAGAGATGAGGCCCGATTCCCCTGCACTGCGTGCAGACCAATTCCGTGTTCCACATCAAACGTGAAAGGAGCCTTGATTTCCTTAACGGCACTCCAGAGAAAACCCAAGATCACTGTTTCAAGTCTAGAGGGATCCTGAGGTCACTGTAGCAACACGAAAGGGCTCCGTGGACCCCAAATCAACTCGAGATGAGAGCTTAGTCCCTGGCTTCGACTCACGAGGAATACCAACATTCCACAAGCACCTCAAGAGGAGGCTACTCTCAGCTACAGGTATGTGAGAGGAACCCTGAGTTTGTCGCCTCAAGTGGAATGGACACCGAGATGCTCTGACTCGAAGTAAGGCCAGATATCTCTGCAGTGATTTGAATGCAGGCTCGTCTTGCATCTCCCAAGACGAAGGGTTGTCTGAATCCCCTGTGGAGACAACAGAGAAAGACGTAGTCCTCCACCTCAACCAGACGGGAGGCATCACATCCTTTGAAAACTCGAGAGGTCTGCGGAGATCAATACTTCCGAAGGAGACGATGCCTGACGCCTCTTGAAAATGGATAGGAGTCCCAGGATCACTGTGGCACGTGGAAAGGGACCCTGAGTCTCCCGCCTCAACTGGAGACATATCCCAATTGCCATGGCAAGACTCGAGGAGAATCCCGAGGTGTCCCTCGCACCTAGGCAGGAGTCCTGACTTCGCTGAACGAACACGTGTCTGGAAGGGCCCTCCCCGTCTTAACTCGAGAATATACCCCAGGTTCCGGCCGCAACTCTAGAAAAACCATGAGACTTCCCCCTCGCCGCTGGATGAGGCCCGATTCCCCTGCACTGCGTGCAGAGCAATTCCGTGTTCCACATCAAACGTTAAAGGAGCTTTGTTTTCCTTGATGGCACTCCAGAGAAAACCCAAGATCACTGTCTCAAGTCTAGAGGGATCCTGAGGTCACTGGAGCAACATGAAAGTGCTCCGTGGACCCCAAATCAACTCGAGATGAGAGCTTAGTCCCTGGCTTCGACTCAAGAGGAATACCAAATTTCCACAAGCACCTCAGGAGGAGGCTTCTCTCAGTTACAGGTATGTGAGAGGGACCCTGAGTTTGCGGCCTCAAGTTGAATGGACACCGAGATGCTCTGACTCGAAGTAAGGCCGGATATCCCTGCAGTGAATTGAATGCAGGCTCGTCTTGCATCTCCCAAGACGAAGGGATGTCTGAATCCCCTGTGGAGACCGCAGAGAAAGACCTAGTCCTCCGCCTCAACGAGACAGGAGGCCTCACATCCTGTGAAAACTCAAGGGGTCCGCGGAGATCAATGCTTCCAAAGGAGACGATGCCTGACTCCTCTTGAAAATGGATAGGAGTCCCAGGATCCCTGTGGCACGTGGAAAGGGAACCTGGGTCTACCGCCTCACGTGGAGACACGTCCCAATTGCCATGCCAAGACTCGAGGAGAATCCCGAGGTGTCCCTCGCACCTAGGCAGGAGTCCTGACGTCGCTGAACAAACACGATCTGGAAGGTCCCTCCCCGTCGTAACTCGAGAATATACCCCGGGTTCCGGCCGCAACTCGAGAAAAACCACGGGACTTCCGCCTCGCAGCAAGATGAGGCCCGAATCCCCTGCACTGCGTGCAGAGCAATTCCGTGTTCCACATCAAACGTGAAAGGAGCCTTGATTTCCTTGATGGCACTCCAGAGAAAACCCAAGATCACTGTCTCAAGTCTAGAGGGATTCTGAGGTCACTGGAGCAACACGAAAGGGCTCCGTGGACCCCAAATCAACTCGAGATGAGAGCTTAGTCCCTGGCTTCGACTCAAGAGGAATACCAACTTTCCACAAGCACCTCAAGAGGAGGCTTCTCTCAGCTACAGGTATGTGAGAGGGACCCTGAGTTTGTAGCCTCAAGTGAAATGGACACCGAGATGCTCTGACTCGAAGTAAGGCCGGATATCCCTGCAGTGAATTGAACGCAGGCTCGTCTTGCATATCCCAAGACGAAGGGATGTCTGAATCCCCTGTGGAGACCACCGAGAAAGACCTAGTTCTCCGCCTAATCGCGACCAGAGGCCTCACATCCTTTGAAAACTCGAGAGGTCCGCGGAGATCAATGCTTCCAAAGGAGACGATGCCTGACTCCTCTTGAAAATGGATAGGAGTCCCAGGATCCCTGTGGCACGTGGAAAGGGACCCTGGGTCTCCCGCCTCACGTGGAGATGCATCCCAATTGCCATGCCAAGACTCGAGGAGAATCCCGAGGTGTCCCTTGCACCTAGGCAGGAGTCCTGACGTCGCTGAACAAACACGTGTCTGGAAGGGCCCTCCCCGTCGTAACTCGAGAACATACCCCAGGTTCGGTCAGCAACTCGAGAAAAACCATGAGACTTCCCCCTCGCAGCGAGATGAGGCCCGATTCCGCTGCACTGCGTGCAGAGCAATTCCGTGTTCCACATCAAACGTGAAAGGATCCTTGATTTCCTTGATGGCACTCCAGAGAAAACCCAAGATCACTGTCTCAAGTCTAGAGGGATCCTGAGGACACTGTAGCATCACGAAAGGGCTCCGTGGACCCCAAATCAACTCGAGATGAGAGCTTAGTCCCTGGCTTCGACTCAAGAGAAATACCAAGTTTCCACAAGCACCTCAGGAGGAGGCTTCTCTCAGCTACAGGTATCTGAGAGGGACCCTGAATTTGTGGCCTCAAGTGGAATGGACAGCGAGATGCTCTGACTCGAAGTAAGGCCGGATATCCCAACAGTGAATTGAATGCAGGCTCGTTTTGCATCTCCCAATACGAAGGGATGTCTGAATCCCCTATAGAGACCACAGAGAAAGACCTAGTTCTCCTCTTCATCGCGACCGGAGGCCTCACATCCTTTGAAAACTCAAGAGGTCCGCGTAGGTCAATGCTTCCAAAGGAGACGATGCCTGACTCCTCTTGAAAATGGATAGGAGTCCCAGGATCCCTGTGGCACGTGGAAAGGAACACTGGGTCCCCCGCCTCACGTGGAGACGCGTCCCAATTGCCATGCCAAGACTCGAGGAGAATCCCGAGGTGTCCCTCGCACCTAGGCAGGAGTCCTGACGTCGCTGAACAAACACGTGCCTGGAAGGGCCCTCCGCATCGTAACTCGAGAATATACCCCAGGTTCCGCCCACACCTCGAGAAAAACCATGAGACTTCCCCCTCGCCGCGAGATGAGGCTCGATTTCCCTGCACTGCGTGCAGAGGAATTCCGTGTTCCACATCAAGCCTGAAAGGTGCCTTGATTTCCTTGATGGCACTCCAGAGAAAACCCAAGATCACTGTCTCAAGAGTAGAGGGATCCTGAGGTCACTGTAACAACATAAAAGGGCTCCGTGGACCCCAAATCAACTCGAGATGAGAGCTTAGTCCCTGGCTTAGAATCAAGAGGAATACCAACTTTCCACAAGCACCTCAAGAGGAGGCTTCTCTCAGCTATATGTATGTGAGAGGGACCCTGAATTTGTGGCCTCACGTGGAATGGACACCGAGATGTTCTGACTCGAAGTAAGGCCGGATATCCCTGCAGTGAATTGAATGCATGCTCGTCTTAAATCTCCGAAGATGAAGGGATGTCTGAATCCCCTGTGGAGACAACAGAGAAAGACCTAGTTCTCCGCCTCTTCGCGACTGGAGTCCTCACATCCTTTGAAAATTCGAGAGGTCCGCGGAGATCAATGCTTCCAAAGGAGACGATGCCTGACTCCTATTGAAAATGGATAGGAGTCCCAGGATCCCTGTGGCACGTGGAAAGGGACCCTGGGTCTCCCACCTCACGTGGAGTCGCGTCCCAATTGCCATGCCAAGACTCGAGGAGAATCCCGAGGTGTCCCTCGCACCTAGGCAGGAGTCCTGACGTCACTGAACAAACACGTGTCTGGAAGGGCCCTCCCTGTCGTAACTCGAGAATATACCCCAGGTTCCGGCCGCAACTCGAGAAAAACCATGAGACTTCCCCTTCGCCGCAAGATGAGGCACGATTCCCCTGCACTGTGTGCGCAGAAATTCCGTGTTCCACATCAAGCCTGAAAGGAGCCTTGATTTCCTTGATGGCACTCCAGAGAAAACCCAAGATCACTGTCTCAAGTCTAGAGGGATCCTGAGGTCACTGGAGCAACATGAAAGGTCTCCGTGGACTCCAAATCAACTCGAGATGAGAGCTTAGTCCCTGGCTTCGACTCAAGAGGAATACCAACTTTCCACAAGCACTTCACGAGGAGGCTTCTCTCAGCTACAGGTATGTGAGAGGGACCCTGAGTTTGTGGCCTCAAGTGGAATGGATACCGAGATGCTCTGACTCGAAGTAAGGCCGGATATCCCTGGAATGGTATGAATGCAGGCTCGTCTTGCATCTCCCAAGACGAAGGGATGTCTGAATCCCCTGTGGAGACCACAGAGAAAGACCTAGTCCTCCGCCTCATTGCGACCGGAGGCCTCACATCCTTTGAAAATTCGAGAGGTCTGCAGAGATCAATGCTTCCAAAGGAGACGATGCCTGACTCCTCTTGAAAATGGATAGGAGTCCCAGGATCACTGTGGCACGTGGAAAGGGACACTGGGTCTCCCGCCTCACGTGGAGACGCGTCCCAATTGCCATGCCAAGACTCGAGGAGAATCCCGAGGTGTCCCTCGCACCTAGGCAGGATTCCTGACGTCGCTGAACAAACACGTGTCTGGAAGGGCCCTCCCCGTCGTAACTCGAGTATATACCCCAGGTTCCGGGCGCAACTCGAGAAAAACCATGAGACTTCCCCCTCCCCGCGAGATGAGGCCCGATTCCCCTGCACAGCGTGCAGACCAATTCCGTGTTCCACATCAAACGTGAAAGGAGCCTTGATTTCCTTAATGGCACTCCAGAGAAAACACAAGATCACTGTTTCAAGTCTAGAGGGATCCTGAGGTCACTGTAGCAACACGAAAGGGCTCCGTGGACCCCAAATCAACTCGAGATGAGAGCTTAGTCCCTGGCTTCGACTCAAGAGGAATACCAACTTTCCACAAGCCCCTCAAGTGGAGGTTACTCTCAGCTAATGGTATGTGAGAGGGACCCTGAGTTTGTGGCCTCAAGTGGAATGGACACCGAGATGCTCTGACTCGAAGTAAGGCCAGATATCCCTGCAGTGATTTGAATGCAGGCTCGTCTTGCATCTCCCAAGAAGAAGGGTTGTCTGAATCCACTGTGGAGACCACAGAGAAAGACCTAGTCCTCCGCCTCAACGCAACCGGAGGCCTCATATCCTTTGAAAACTCGAGAGGACCGCGGAGATCAATACTTCCGAAGGAGACCATGCCTGACGCCTCTTGAAAATGGATAGGAGTCCCAGGATCCCTGTGGCACGTGGAAAGGGATCCTTGGTCTCCCGCCTCCCATGGAGACGCTTCCCAATTGCCATGCCAAGACTCGAGGAGAATCCCGAGGTGTCCCTCGCACCTAGGCAGGAGTCCTGACGTCGCTGAACAAACACGTGTCTGGAAGGGCCCTCCCCGTCGTAACTCGAGAATATACCCCAGGTTCCGGCCGCAACTCGAGAAAAACCAAGAGACTTCCCCCTCGCCGCTGGATGAGGCCCGATTCCCCTGCACTGCGTGCAGAGCAATTCCTTCTTCCAAATCAAACGTGAAAGGAGCCTTGATTTCCTTGATGGCACTCCAGAGAAAACCCAAGATCACTGTCTCAAGTCTAGAGGGATCCTGAGGTCACTGGAGCAACACGAAAGGGCTCCGTGGACCCCAAATCAACTCGAGATGAGAGCTTAGTCCCTGGCTTCGACTCAAGAGGAATACCAACTTTCCACAAGCACCTGAAGAGGAGGCTTCTCGCAGCCACAGGTATGTGAGAGGGACCCTGAGTTTGTGGCCTCAAGTGGAATGGACACGGAGATGCTCTGACTCGAAGTAAGGCCGGATATCCCTGCAGTGAATTGAATGCAGGCTCGTCTTGCATCTCCCAAGACGAAGGGATGTCTGAATCCCCTGTGGAGACCACAGAGAAAGACCGAGTTCTCCGCCTCATCGCGACCGGAGGCCTCACATCCTTTGAAAACTCGAGAGGTCCGTGGAGATCAATGCTTCCAAAGGAGACGATGCCTGACTCCTCTTGAAAATGGATAGGAGTCCCAGGATCCCTGTGGCACGTGGAAAGGGACCCTGGGTCTCCCGCCTCACGTGGAGACGCCTCCCAAATGCCATGCCAAGACTCGAGGAGAATCCCGAAGTGTCCCTCGCACCTAGGCAGGTGTCCTCACGTCGCTGAAAAAACCTGTGTCTGGAAGGGCCCTCCCCGTCTTAACTCGAGAATATACCCCAGGTTCCGGCCGCAACTCTAGAAAAACCATGAGACTTCCCCATCCCCGAGAGATGAGGCCCGATTCCCCTGCACTGCGTGCAGACCAATTCCGTGTTCCACATCAAACGTGAAAGGAGCCTTGATTTCCTTAACGGCACTCCAGAGAAAACCCAAGATCACTGTTTCAAGTCTAGAGGGATCCTGAGGTCACTGTAGCAACACGAAAGGGCTCCGTGGACCCCAAATCAACTCGAGATGAGAGCTTAGTCCCTGGCTTCGACTCACGAGGAATACCAACATTCCACAAGCACCTCAAGAGGAGGCTACTCTCAGCTACAGGTATGTGAGAGGAACCCTGAGTTTGTCGCCTCAAGTGGAATGGACACCGAGATGCTCTGACTCGAAGTAAGGCCAGATATCTCTGCAGTGATTTGAATGCAGGCTCGTCTTGCATCTCCCAAGACGAAGGGTTGTCTGAATCCCCTGTGGAGACAACAGAGAAAGACGTAGTCCTCCACCTCAACCAGACGGGAGGCATCACATCCTTTGAAAACTCGAGAGGTCTGCGGAGATCAATACTTCCGAAGGAGACGATGCCTGACGCCTCTTGAAAATGGATAGGAGTCCCAGGATCACTGTGGCACGTGGAAAGGGACCCTGAGTCTCCCGCCTCAACTGGAGACATATCCCAATTGCCATGGCAAGACTCGAGGAGAATCCCGAGGTGTCCCTCGCACCTAGGCAGGAGTCCTGACTTCGCTGAACGAACACGTGTCTGGAAGGGCCCTCCCCGTCTTAACTCGAGAATATACCCCAGGTTCCGGCCGCAACTCTAGAAAAACCATGAGACTTCCCCCTCGCCGCTGGATGAGGCCCGATTCCCCTGCACTGCGTGCAGAGCAATTCCGTGTTCCACATCAAACGTTAAAGGAGCTTTGTTTTCCTTGATGGCACTCCAGAGAAAACCCAAGATCACTGTCTCAAGTCTAGAGGGATCCTGAGGTCACTGGAGCAACATGAAAGTGCTCCGTGGACCCCAAATCAACTCGAGATGAGAGCTTAGTCCCTGGCTTCGACTCAAGAGGAATACCAAATTTCCACAAGCACCTCAGGAGGAGGCTTCTCTCAGTTACAGGTATGTGAGAGGGACCCTGAGTTTGCGGCCTCAAGTTGAATGGACACCGAGATGCTCTGACTCGAAGTAAGGCCGGATATCCCTGCAGTGAATTGAATGCAGGCTCGTCTTGCATCTCCCAAGACGAAGGGATGTCTGAATCCCCTGTGGAGACCGCAGAGAAAGACCTAGTCCTCCGCCTCAACGAGACAGGAGGCCTCACATCCTGTGAAAACTCAAGGGGTCCGCGGAGATCAATGCTTCCAAAGGAGACGATGCCTGACTCCTCTTGAAAATGGATAGGAGTCCCAGGATCCCTGTGGCACGTGGAAAGGGAACCTGGGTCTACCGCCTCACGTGGAGACACGTCCCAATTGCCATGCCAAGACTCGAGGAGAATCCCGAGGTGTCCCTCGCACCTAGGCAGGAGTCCTGACGTCGCTGAACAAACACGATCTGGAAGGTCCCTCCCCGTCGTAACTCGAGAATATACCCCGGGTTCCGGCCGCAACTCGAGAAAAACCACGGGACTTCCGCCTCGCAGCAAGATGAGGCCCGAATCCCCTGCACTGCGTGCAGAGCAATTCCGTGTTCCACATCAAACGTGAAAGGAGCCTTGATTTCCTTGATGGCACTCCAGAGAAAACCCAAGATCACTGTCTCAAGTCTAGAGGGATCCTGAGGTCACTGGAGCAACACGAAAGGGCTCCGTGGACCCCAAATCAACTCGAGATGAGAGCTTAGTCCCTGGCTTCGACTCAAGAGGAATACCAACTTTCCACAAGCACCTCAAGAGGAGGCTTCTCTCAGCTACAGGTATGTGAGAGGGACCCTGAGTTTGTAGCCTCAAGTGAAATGGACACCGAGATGCTCTGACTCGAAGTAAGGCCGGATATCCCTGCAGTGAATTGAACGCAGGCTCGTCTTGCATATCCCAAGACGAAGGGATGTCTGAATCCCCTGTGGAGACCACCGAGAAAGACCTAGTTCTCCGCCTAATCGCGACCAGAGGCCTCACATCCTTTGAAAACTCGAGAGGTCCGCGGAGATCAATGCTTCCAAAGGAGACGATGCCTGACTCCTCTTGAAAATGGATAGGAGTCCCAGGATCCCTGTGGCACGTGGAAAGGGACCCTGGGTCTCCCGCCTCACGTGGAGATGCATCCCAATTGCCATGCCAAGACTCGAGGAGAATCCCGAGGTGTCCCTTGCACCTAGGCAGGAGTCCTGACGTCGCTGAACAAACACGTGTCTGGAAGGGCCCTCCCCGTCGTAACTCGAGAACATACCCCAGGTTCGGTCAGCAACTCGAGAAAAACCATGAGACTTCCCCCTCGCAGCGAGATGAGGCCCGATTCCGCTGCACTGCGTGCAGAGCAATTCCGTGTTCCACATCAAACGTGAAAGGATCCTTGATTTCCTTGATGGCACTCCAGAGAAAACCCAAGATCACTGTCTCAAGTCTAGAGGGATCCTGAGGACACTGTAGCATCACGAAAGGGCTCCGTGGACCCCAAATCAACTCGAGATGAGAGCTTAGTCCCTGGCTTCGACTCAAGAGAAATACCAAGTTTCCACAAGCACCTCAGGAGGAGGCTTCTCTCAGCTACAGGTATCTGAGAGGGACCCTGAATTTGTGGCCTCAAGTGGAATGGACAGCGAGATGCTCTGACTCGAAGTAAGGCCGGATATCCCAACAGTGAATTGAATGCAGGCTCGTTTTGCATCTCCCAATACGAAGGGATGTCTGAATCCCCTATAGAGACCACAGAGAAAGACCTAGTTCTCCTCTTCATCGCGACCGGAGGCCTCACATCCTTTGAAAACTCAAGAGGTCCGCGTAGGTCAATGCTTCCAAAGGAGACGATGCCTGACTCCTCTTGAAAATGGATAGGAGTCCCAGGATCCCTGTGGCACGTGGAAAGGAACACTGGGTCCCCCGCCTCACGTGGAGACGCGTCCCAATTGCCATGCCAAGACTCGAGGAGAATCCCGAGGTGTCCCTCGCACCTAGGCAGGAGTCCTGACGTCGCTGAACAAACACGTGCCTGGAAGGGCCCTCCGCATCGTAACTCGAGAATATACCCCAGGTTCCGCCCACACCTCGAGAAAAACCATGAGACTTCCCCCTCGCCGCGAGATGAGGCTCGATTTCCCTGCACTGCGTGCAGAGGAATTCCGTGTTCCACATCAAGCCTGAAAGGTGCCTTGATTTCCTTGATGGCACTCCAGAGAAAACCCAAGATCACTGTCTCAAGAGTAGAGGGATCCTGAGGTCACTGTAACAACATAAAAGGGCTCCGTGGACCCCAAATCAACTCGAGATGAGAGCTTAGTCCCTGGCTTAGAATCAAGAGGAATACCAACTTTCCACAAGCACCTCAAGAGGAGGCTTCTCTCAGCTATATGTATGTGAGAGGGACCCTGAATTTGTGGCCTCACGTGGAATGGACACCGAGATGTTCTGACTCGAAGTAAGGCCGGATATCCCTGCAGTGAATTGAATGCATGCTCGTCTTAAATCTCCGAAGATGAAGGGATGTCTGAATCCCCTGTGGAGACAACAGAGAAAGACCTAGTTCTCCGCCTCTTCGCGACTGGAGTCCTCACATCCTTTGAAAATTCGAGAGGTCCGCGGAGATCAATGCTTCCAAAGGAGACGATGCCTGACTCCTATTGAAAATGGATAGGAGTCCCAGGATCCCTGTGGCACGTGGAAAGGGACCCTGGGTCTCCCACCTCACGTGGAGTCGCGTCCCAATTGCCATGCCAAGACTCGAGGAGAATCCCGAGGTGTCCCTCGCACCTAGGCAGGAGTCCTGACGTCACTGAACAAACACGTGTCTGGAAGGGCCCTCCCTGTCGTAACTCGAGAATATACCCCAGGTTCCGGCCGCAACTCGAGAAAAACCATGAGACTTCCCCTTCGCCGCAAGATGAGGCACGATTCCCCTGCACTGTGTGCGCAGAAATTCCGTGTTCCACATCAAGCCTGAAAGGAGCCTTGATTTCCTTGATGGCACTCCAGAGAAAACCCAAGATCACTGTCTCAAGTCTAGAGGGATCCTGAGGTCACTGGAGCAACATGAAAGGTCTCCGTGGACTCCAAATCAACTCGAGATGAGAGCTTAGTCCCTGGCTTCGACTCAAGAGGAATACCAACTTTCCACAAGCACTTCACGAGGAGGCTTCTCTCAGCTACAGGTATGTGAGAGGGACCCTGAGTTTGTGGCCTCAAGTGGAATGGATACCGAGATGCTCTGACTCGAAGTAAGGCCGGATATCCCTGGAATGGTATGAATGCAGGCTCGTCTTGCATCTCCCAAGACGAAGGGATGTCTGAATCCCCTGTGGAGACCACAGAGAAAGACCTAGTCCTCCGCCTCATTGCGACCGGAGGCCTCACATCCTTTGAAAATTCGAGAGGTCTGCAGAGATCAATGCTTCCAAAGGAGACGATGCCTGACTCCTCTTGAAAATGGATAGGAGTCCCAGGATCACTGTGGCACGTGGAAAGGGACACTGGGTCTCCCGCCTCACGTGGAGACGCGTCCCAATTGCCATGCCAAGACTCGAGGAGAATCCCGAGGTGTCCCTCGCACCTAGGCAGGATTCCTGACGTCGCTGAACAAACACGTGTCTGGAAGGGCCCTCCCCGTCGTAACTCGAGTATATACCCCAGGTTCCGGGCGCAACTCGAGAAAAACCATGAGACTTCCCCCTCCCCGCGAGATGAGGCCCGATTCCCCTGCACAGCGTGCAGACCAATTCCGTGTTCCACATCAAACGTGAAAGGAGCCTTGATTTCCTTAATGGCACTCCAGAGAAAACACAAGATCACTGTTTCAAGTCTAGAGGGATCCTGAGGTCACTGTAGCAACACGAAAGGGCTCCGTGGACCCCAAATCAACTCGAGATGAGAGCTTAGTCCCTGGCTTCGACTCAAGAGGAATACCAACTTTCCACAAGCCCCTCAAGTGGAGGTTACTCTCAGCTAATGGTATGTGAGAGGGACCCTGAGTTTGTGGCCTCAAGTGGAATGGACACCGAGATGCTCTGACTCGAAGTAAGGCCAGATATCCCTGCAGTGATTTGAATGCAGGCTCGTCTTGCATCTCCCAAGAAGAAGGGTTGTCTGAATCCACTGTGGAGACCACAGAGAAAGACCTAGTCCTCCGCCTCAACGCAACCGGAGGCCTCATATCCTTTGAAAACTCGAGAGGACCGCGGAGATCAATACTTCCGAAGGAGACCATGCCTGACGCCTCTTGAAAATGGATAGGAGTCCCAGGATCCCTGTGGCACGTGGAAAGGGATCCTTGGTCTCCCGCCTCCCATGGAGACGCTTCCCAATTGCCATGCCAAGACTCGAGGAGAATCCCGAGGTGTCCCTCGCACCTAGGCAGGAGTCCTGACGTCGCTGAACAAACACGTGTCTGGAAGGGCCCTCCCCGTCGTAACTCGAGAATATACCCCAGGTTCCGGCCGCAACTCGAGAAAAACCAAGAGACTTCCCCCTCGCCGCTGGATGAGGCCCGATTCCCCTGCACTGCGTGCAGAGCAATTCCTTCTTCCAAATCAAACGTGAAAGGAGCCTTGATTTCCTTGATGGCACTCCAGAGAAAACCCAAGATCACTGTCTCAAGTCTAGAGGGATCCTGAGGTCACTGGAGCAACACGAAAGGGCTCCGTGGACCCCAAATCAACTCGAGATGAGAGCTTAGTCCCTGGCTTCGACTCAAGAGGAATACCAACTTTCCACAAGCACCTGAAGAGGAGGCTTCTCGCAGCCACAGGTATGTGAGAGGGACCCTAGGTTTGTGGCCTCAAGTGGAATGGACACCGAGATGCTCTGACTCGAAGTAAGGCCGGATATCCCTGCAGTGAATTGAATGCAGGCTCGTCTTGCATCTCCCAAGACGAAGGGATGTCTGAATCCCCTGTGGAGACCACAGAGAAAGACCTAGTCCTCCGCCTCATCGAGACGGGAGGCATCACATCCTTTGAAAACTCGAGAGGTCTGCAGAGATCAATGCTTCCAAAGGAGACGATGCCTGACTCTTCTTGAAAATGGATAGGAGTCCCAGGATCCCTGTGGCACGTCGAAAGGGACCCTGGGTCTCCCGCCTCACGTGGAGACGCATCCCAATTGCCATGCCAAGACTCGAGGAGAATCCCGAGGTGTCCCTCGCACCTAGGCAGGAGTCCTGACGTCGCTGAACAGACACGTGTCTGGAAGGGCCCTCCCCGTCGTAACTCCAGAATATACCCCAGGTTCTGGCCGCAACTCGAGAAAAACCATGAAACTTCCCCCTCGCCGCGAGATGAGGCCCGATTCCCCTGCACTGCGTGCAGAGCAATTCCGAGTTCCACATCAAAAGTGAAAGGACACTTGATTTCCTTGATGGCACTCCAGAGAAAACCCAAGATCACTGTTTCAAGTCTAGAGGGATCCTGAGGTCACTGGAGCAACACGAAAGTTCTCCATGGACCCCAAATAAACTCGAGATGAGAGCTTAGTCCCTGGCTTTGACTCAAGAGGAATACCAACTTTCCACAAGCACCTCAAGAGGAGGCTTCTCTCAGCTACAGGTATGTGAGAGGGACCCTGAGTTTGTGGCCTCAAGTGCAATGGACACCGAGATGCTCTGACTCGAAGTAAGGCCGGATATCCCTGCAGTGAATTGAATGCAAGCTCGTCTTGCATCTCCCAAGACGAAGGGATGTCTGAATCCCCTGTGGAGACCACAGAGAAAGACTTGGTTCTCCGCCTCATTGCGAGCGGAGGCCTCACATCCTTTGAAAACTCGAGAAGCCGCGGAGATCAATGCTTCCAAAGGAGACGATGCCTGACTCCTCTTGAAAATGGATAGGTGTCCCAGCATCCCTATGGCACGTGGAAAGGGACCCTGGGTCTCCCGCCTCACGTGGAGACGGGTCCAAATTGCCATGCCAAGACTCGTGGAGAATCCCGAGGTGTCCCTCACACCTAGGCAGGAGTCCTGACGTCGCTAAACAAACACGTGTCTGGAAGGGCCCTCCCCGTTGTAACTCGAGAATATACCCCAGGACCCGGCCGCAACTCGTGAAAAACCAAGAGATTTCCCCCTCGCCGCGAGTTGAGGCCCGATTCCCCTGCACTGCATGCAGAGCAATTCCGTGTTCCACATTAAACGTGAAAGTAGCCTTGATTTCCTTGATGGCACTCCAGAAAAAACCCAAGATCACTGTCTCAAGTCTAGAGGGATCCTGAGGTCACTGGAGCAACACGAAAGGGCTCCGTGGACCCGAAATCAACTCGAGATGAGAGCTTAGTCCCTAGCTTCGACTCAAGAGGAATACCAACTTGCCAAAAGCACCTCAAGAGGAGGCTTCTCTCAGCTACAGGTATGTGAGAGGGACCCTGAGTTTGTGGCCTTAAGTGGAATGGACACCGAGATGCTCTGACTCGAAGTAAGGCCGGATATCCCTGCAGTGAATTGAATGCAGGCTCGTCTTGCATCTCCCAAGACGAAGGGATGTCTGAATCCACTGTGGAGACAACAGAGAAAGACCTAGTCCTCCGCCTCATCGCGACCGGAGGCCTCACATCCTTTGAAAACTCGAGAGGTCCGCGGAGATCAATGCTTCCAAAGGAGACGATGCCTGACTCCTCTTGAAAATGGATAGGAGTCCCAGGATCCCTGTGGCACGTGGAAAGGGACCCTGGGTCTCCCGCCTCACGTGGATACGCGTCCCAATTGCCATGCCAAGACTCGAGGAGAATCCCGAGGTGTCCCTCGCACCTAGGCAGGAGTCCTGACGTCGCTGAACAAACACGTGTCTGGAAGGGCCCTCCCTGTCGTAACTCGAGAATATACCCCAGGTTCCGGCCGCAACTCGAGAAAAACCATGAGACTTCCCCCTCCCCGCGAGATGAGGCCCGATTCCCCTGAACTGCGTGTAGAGCAATTCCGTGTTCCACATCAAACGTGAAAGGAGCCTTGATTTCCTTAATGACACTCCAGAGAAAACCCAAAATCACTGTTTCAAGTCTAGAGGGATCCTGAGGCCACTGTAGCAACAAGAAAGTGCTCCGTGGACCCCGAATCAACTCGAGATGAGAGCTTAGTCCCTGGCTTCGACTCAAGGGGAATACCAACTTTTCACAAGCACCTCAAGAGGAGGCTTCTCTCCGCTACAGGTATGTGAGAGGGACCCTGAGTTTGTGGCCTCAAGTGGAATGGACACCGAGATGCTCTGACTCGAAGTAAAGCCGGATATCCCTGCAGTGAATTGAATGCAGGCTCGTGTTGCATCTCGAAAGACTAAGGGATGTCTGAATCCCCTGTGGAGACCACAGAGAAAGACCTAATTTTCCGCCTCATCGCGACCAGATGCCTCACATCCTTTGAAAATTCGAGAGGTCCGCGGAGATCAATGCTTCCAAAGGAGCCGATGCCTGAATCCTCTTGAAAATGGATAGGAGTCCCAGGATCCCTGTGGCACGTGGAAAGGGACCCTGGGTCTCCCGCCTCACGTGGAGACGCGTCCAAATTGCCATGCCAAGACTCGAGGAGAATCCCGAGGTGTCCCTCGCACCTAGGCAGGAGTCGTGACATCGCTGAACAAACACGGGTCTGGAAGGGACCTCCCCGTCATAACTCGAGAATATACCCCAGTTTCCGGCCTCAACTCGAGAAAAACCATGAGACTTCCCCCTCGCCGCGAGATGAGGCCCGATGCCCCTGCACTGCATGCAAAGCAATTCTGTGTTCAATATCCAACGTGAAAGGAGCCTTGATTTCCTTGATGGCACTCCAGAGAAAACCCAAGATCACTGGCTCAAGTCTAGAGGGATCCTGAGGTCACTGGAGCAACATGAAAGGGCTCCGTGGAACCCAAATCAACTCGAGATGAGAGCTTAGTCCCTGGCTTCGACTCAAGAGGAATACCAACTTTCCACAAGCACATCAAGAGAAGGCTTCCCTCAGCTACATGTATGTGAGAGCGACCCTGAGTTTGTGGCCTCAAGTTGAATGGACACCGACATGCTCTGACTCGAAGTAAGGCCGGATATCCCTGCAGTGAATTGAATGCAGGCTCGTCTTGCATCTCCCAAGACGAAGGGATGTCTGAATCCCCTGTGGAGACGACAGAGAAAGACCTAGTCCTCCGCCTCAATGCGACCGGAGGCCTCACATACTTTGAAAACTCGAGAGGTCCGCGGAGATCAATGCTTCCAAAGGAGACGATGCCTGACTCCTCTTGAAAATGGATAGGAGTCCCAGGATCCCTGTGGCACGTGGAAAGGGACCCTGGGTCTCCCGCCTCACGTGGAGACGCCTCCCAATTGCCATGCCAAGACTCGAGGGGAATCGCGAGGTGTCCCTCGCACCTAGCCAGGAGTCCTGACGTCGCAGAACAAACACGTGTATGGAAGGGCCCTCCCCGTCGTAACTCGAGAATATACCCCAGGTTTCGGCCGCAACTCGAGAAAAACCATGAGACTTCCCCCTCGCCGCGAGATGAGGCCCGATTCCCCTGCACTGCGTGCAGAGCAATTCCGTGTTCCACATCAAACGTGATAGGAGCCTTGATTTCCTTGATGGCACTCCAGAGAAAACCCAAGATCACTGTCTCAAGTCTAGAGGGATCCTGTAGTCACTGGAGCAAGAAGAAAGTGCTCAGTGGAGCCCAAATCACCTCGAGATGAGAGCTTAGTCCCTGGCTTCGACTCAAGAGGAAAACCAACTTTCCACAAGCACCTCATGAGAAGGCTTCTCTCAGCTACAGGTAACTGAGAGGGACCCTGAGTTTGTGGCCTCAAGTGGAATGGACACCGAGATGCTCTGACTCGAAGTAAAGCCGGATATCCCTGCAGTGAATTGAATGCAGGCTCGTCTTGCATCTCACAAGACGAACGGTTGTCTGAATACCCTGTGGAGTCCACAGAGAAAGACCTAGTCCTCCGCCTCAACGCGAACGGAGGCCTCACGTCCTTTGAAAATTCGAGAGGTCCGCGGAGATCAATGCTTCCAAAGGTGACGATGACTTGAAAATGGATAGGAGTCCCAGGATCCCTGTGGCATGTGGAAAGGGACCCTGGGTCTCCCGCCTCACGTGGAGACGCGTCCCAATTGCCATGCCAAGACTCGTGGAGAATCCACAAGTGTCCCTCACACCTAGGCAGGAATCTTGACGTCGCTGAAAAAACACGAGTCTGGAAGGGTCCTCCCCGTCGTAACTCGAGAATATACCCCAGGTTCCGGCCGCAACTCGAGAAAAACCATGAGAATTCCCCCTCGCCGCGAGAGGAGGCCCGATTCCCCTGCACTGCGTGCAGAGCAATTCCGTGTTCCACATCAAACGTGAAAGGAGCCTTGATTTCCTTGATGGCACTCCAGAGAAAACCCAAGATCACTGTCTCAAGTCTAGAGGGATCCTGAGGTCACTGGAGCAACAAGAAAGGGCTCAGTGGACCCCAAATCAACACGAGATGAGAACTTAGTCCCTGGCTTCGACTCAAGAGGAATACCAACATTCCACAAGCACCTCAAGATGAGGCTTCTCTCAGCTACAGGTATGTGAGAGGGCCCCTGAGTTTGTGGCCTCAAATGGAATGGACACCGAGATGCTCTGACTCGAAATAAAGCCGGATATCCCTGCAGTTAATTGAATGCAGGCTCGTCTTGCATCTCGCAAGACGAAGGGTTGTCTGAATACCCTGTGGAGTCCACAGAGAAAGACCTAGCCCTCCGCCTCAATGCGAACGGAGGCCTCACATTCTTTGAAAATTCGAGAGGTCCGCGGAGATCAATGCTTCCAAAGGTGACGATGACTTGTAAATGGATAGGAGTCCCAGGATCCCTCTGGCACGTGGAAAGGGACCCTGGGTCTCCCGCCTCACGTGGAGACACGTCCCAATTTCCATGCCAAGAATCGAGGAGAATACTGAAGGGTCCCTCGCACCTAGGCACGAATCCTGACGTCGCTGAACAAACACGATTCCGGAAGGGTCCTCCCCGTCGTAACTCGAGAATATACCCCAGGTTCCGACCGCAACTCGAGAAAAACCATGAGACTTCCACCTCGCCGAGAGATGAGGCCTATTTCCCGGAACTGCGTGCAGAGCAATTCCGTGGTCCACATCCAACGTGAAAGGAGCCTTGATTTCCTTGATGGCACTCCAGAGAAAACCCAAGATCACTGGCTCAAGTCTAGAGGAATCCTGAGGTCACTGGAGCAACACGAAAGGGATCCGTGGACCCCAAATCAACTCGAGATTAGAGCTTAGTCCCTGGCTTCGACTCAAAAGGAATACCAACTTTCCACAAGCACCTCAAGAGGAGGCTTCTCTCAGCTACAGGTACTTGAGAGGGACCCTGATTTTGTGGCCTCAAGTGGAACGGACACCGAGATGCTCTGACTAGAAGTAAGGCCGCATATCCCTGCAGTGAATTGAATGCAGGCTCGTCTTGCATGTCCCAAGACGAAGGGATGTCTGAATCCCCTGTGGAGACCACAGAGAAAGACCTAGTCCTCCGCCTCATCGCGACCGGAGGCCTCACATCCTTTGAAAACTCGAGAGGTCCGCGGAGATCAATGCTTCCAAAGGAGACGATGCATGACTCCTCTTGAAAATGGATAGGAGTCCCAGGATCCCTGTGGCACGTTGGAAGGGACCCTGGGTTTCCCGCCTCACGTGGAGACGCGTCCCAATTGCCATGCCAAGACTCGAGGAGAATCCTGAGGTGTGCCTCACACCTAGGTAGGAGTCCTGACGTCGCTGAACTAACACGTGTCTGGAAGGGCCCTCCCCGTCGTAACTCGAGAATATACCCCAGGTTCCGGCCGCAACTCGAGAAAAACCATGAGACTTCCCCCTCGCCGCGACATGAGGCCCGATTCCCCTGCACTGAATGCAGAGCAATTCCGTGTTCCACATCAAACGTGAAAGGAGCCTTGATTTCCTTGATGGCACTCCAGAGAAAACCCAAGATCACTGTCTCAAGTCTAGAGGGATCCTGAGGTCACTGGAGCAACACGAAAGGGCTCCGTGGACCCCAGATAAACTCGAGATGAGAGCTTAGTCCCTGGCTTCGAGTCAAGAGGAATACCAACTTCCCACAAGCACCTCAAGCGGAGGGTTCTCTCAGCTACAGGTATGTGAGAGGGACCCTGAGTTTGTGGCCTCAAGTGGAATGCACACCGAGATGCTCTGACTCGAAGTAAGGCCGGATATCCCTGCAGTGAATTGAATGCAGGCTCGTCTTGCATCTCCCAAGATGAAGGGATGTCTGAATCCCCTGTGGAGACCACAGAGAAAGATCTAGTCCTCAGCCTCATCGCGACCGGAGGCCTCACATCCTTTGAAAACTAGAGATGTCCGCGGAGATCAATGCTTCCAAAGGAGACGATGCCTGACTCCTCTTGAAAATGGATAGGAGTCCCAGGATCCCTGTGGCACGTGGAAAGGGACCCTGGGTCTCCCGCCTCACGTGGAGACGCGTCCCAAATGCCATGCCAATACTCGAGGAGAATCCCGAGGTGTCCCTCGCACCTAGGCAGGGGTCCTGATGTGGCTGAACAAACACGTGTCTGGAAGGACCCTCCCCATCGTAACTCGAGAATATACCCCAGTTTCCGGCCTCAACTCGAGAAAAACCATGAGACTTCCCCCTCGCCGCGAGATGAGGCCCGATGCCCCTGCACTGCGTGCAAAGCAATTCTGTGTTCAACATCCAACGTGAAAGGAGCCTTGATTTCCTTGATGGCACTCCAGAGAAAACCCAAGATCACTGTCTCAAGTCTAGAGGGATCCTGAAGTCACTGGAACAAGAAGAAAGTGCTCAGTGGAGCCCAAATCAACTCGAGATGAGAGCTTAGTCCCTGGCTTCGACTCAAGAGGAATACCAACTTTCCACAAGCACCTCATGAGAAGGCTTCTCTCAGCTACAGGTAAGTGAGAGGGACCCTGAGTTTGTGGCCTCAAGTGGAATGGACACCGAGATGCTCTGACTCGAAGTAAAGCCGGATATCCCTGCAGTGAATTGAATGCAGGCTCGTCTTGCATCTCCCAAGACGAACGGTTTTCTGAATACCCTGTGGAGTCCACAGAGAAAGACCTAGTCCTCCGCCTCAACCCGAACGGAGTCCTCACGTCCTTTGAAAATTCGAGAGGTCCGCGGAGATCAATGCTTCCAAAGGTGACGATGACTTTAAAATGGATAGGAGTCCCAGGATCCCTGTGGCATGTGGAAAGGGACCCTGGGTCTCCCGCCTCACGTGGAGACGCGTCCCAATTGCCATGCCAAGACTCGTGGAGAATCCTCAAGTGTCCCTCACACCTAGGCAGGAATCTTGACGTCGCTGAACAAACACGAGTCTGGAAGGGTCCTCCCCGTCATAACTCGAGAATATACCCCAGGTTCCGGGCGCAACTCGAGAAAAACCATGAGAATTCCCCCTCGCCGCGAGAGGAGGCCCGATTCCCCTGCACTGCGTGCAGAGCAATTCCGTGTTCCACATCAAACGTGAAAGGAGCCTTGATTTCCTTGATGGCACTCCAGAGAAAACCCAAGATCACTGTTTCAAGTCTAGAGGGATCCTGAGGTCACTGGAGCAACACTAAAGGGCTCCATGGACCCCAAATCAACTCAAGATGAGAGCTTACTCCCTGGCTTCGACTCAAGAGGAATACCAACTTTCCACAAGCACCTCAAGAGGAGGCTTCTCTCAGCTAAAGGTATGTGAGAGGGACCCTGAGTTTGTGGCCTCAAGTGGAATGGACACCGAGATGCTCTGACTCGAGGTAAGGCCGGATATCACTGCAGTGAATTGAATGCAGGCTCGTCTTGCATCTCCCAAGACGAAGGGATGTCTGAATCCCCTGTGGAGACCACAGAGAAAGACCTAGTCCTCTGCCTCATCGCGACCGGAGGCCTCACATCCTTTGAAAACTCGAGAGGTCTGCGGAGATCAATGCTTCCAAAGGAGACGATGCCTGACTCCTCTTGAAAATGGATAGGAGTCCCAGGATCCCTGTGGCACGTGGAAAGGGACCCTGGGTCTCCCGCCTCACGTGGAGACGCCTCCCAATTGCCATGCGAAGACTCGAGGGGAATCCCGAGGTGTCCCTCGCACCTAGGCAGGAGTCCTGACGTCGCTGAACAAACACGTGTATGAAAGGGCCCTCCCCGTCGTAACTCGAGAATATACCCCAAGTTTCAGCCGAAACTCAAGAAAAACCATGAGACTTTCCTCTCGCCGCGAGATGAGGCCCGATTCCCCTGCACTGCGTGCAGAGCAATTCCGTGTTCCACATCAAACGTGAAAGGAGCCTTGATTTCCTTGATGGCACTCCAGAGAAAACCCAAGATCACTGTCTCAAGTCTAGAGGGATCCTGATGTCACTGGACCAACAAGAAAGGGCCCAGTGGACCCCAAATCAACTCGAGATGGGAGCTTAGTCCCTGGCTTCGACTCCAGAGGAATACCAACTTTCCACAAGCACCTCATGAGAAGGCTTCTCTCAGCTACAGGTATGTGAGAGGGACCCTGAGTTTGTGGCCTCAAGTGGAATGGACACCGAGATGCTCTGACTCGAAGTAAAGCCGGATATCCCTGCAGTGAATTGAATGCAGGCTCGTCTTACATCTCCCAAGACGAAGGGTTGTCTGAATACCCTGTGGAGTCCACAGAGAAAGACCTAGTCCTCCGCCTCAACGCGAACGGAGGCCTCACGTCCATTGAAAATTCGAGACGTCCGCGGAGATCAATGCTTCCAAAGGTGACGATGACTTGAAAATGGATAGGAGTCCCAGGATCCCTGTGGCACGTGGAAAGGGACCCTGAGTCTCCCGCCTCACGTGGAGACACGTCCCAATTGCCATGCCAAGACTAGAGGAGAATCCCGATGGTGTCCCTCGCACCTAGGCAGGAGTGCTGACGTCGCTGAACAAACACGTGTCTGGAAGGGCCCTCCCCATCGTAACTCGAGAATATACCCCAGGTTCCGGCCGCAACTCGAGAAAAACCATGAGACTTCCCCCTCACAGCGACATGAGGCCCGATTCCCCTGCACTGCGTGCAGAGCAATTCCGTGTTCCACATCAAACGTGAAAGGAACCTTGGTTTCCTTGATGGCACTCCAGAGAAAACCCAAGATCACTGTCTCAAGTCTAGAGGTATCCTGAGGTCACTGGACCAACAAGAAAGGGCTCAGTGGACCCCAAATCAACTCGAAATGAGAGCTTAGTCCCTGGCTTCGACTCAAGAGGAATACCAACTTTCCACAAGCACCTCAAGAGGAGGCTTCTCTCAGCTACAGGTATGTGAGAGGGACCCTGAGTTTGTGGCCTCAAGTGGAATGGACCCCGAGATGCTCTGACTCGAAGTAAGGCCGGATATCCCTGCAGTGATTTGAATGCAGGCTCGTCTTGTAACTTCCAAGACGAAGGGATGTCTGAATCCCCTTTGGAGACTACATAGAAAGACCTAATTTTCCGCCTCATCGAGAGCAGAGGCCTCACATCGTTTGAAAACTTGAGAGGTCCGCGGAGATCAATGCTTCCAAAGGAGACGATGCATGACTCCTTTTGAAAATGGATAGGAGTCCCAGGATCCCTGTGGCACGAGGAAAGGGACCCTGGGTCTCCCGCCTCACGTGGAGACGCGTCCCAATTGCCATGCCAAGACTCGAGGAGAATCCCGAGGTGTCCCTCGCACCTAGGCAGGAGTCCTGACGTCGCTGAACAAACACGTGTCTGAAAGGGCCCTCCCCGTCGTAACTCGAGAATATACCCCAGGTTTCGGCCGCAATCGAATAAAACCATGAGATTTCCCCCTCGCCGCGAGATGAGGCCCGATTCCCCTGCCCTGCGTGCAGAGCAATTCCGTTTTCCACATCAAACCTGAAAAAAGCCTTGATTTCCTTGATGGCACTCCAGAGAAAACCCAAGATCACTGTCTCAAGTCTAGAGGGATCGTGAGGTCACTGGAGCAACACGAAAGGGCTCCGTGGACCCCAAATCAACTCGAGAAGAGAGCTTAGTCCCTGGCTTTAAATCGAGAGGAATACCAAATTTCCACAAGCACCTCAAGAGGAGGCTTCTCTCAGCTAATGGTATGTGAGAGGGACCCTGAGTTTGTCGCCTCAAATGGAATGTCCACCGAGATGCATTGACTCAAAGTAAGGCCAGATATCCCTGCAGTGAATTGAATGCAGGCTCGTCTTGCATCTCCCAAGACGAAGGGATGTCTGAATCCCCTGTGGAGACCACAGAGAAAGACCGAGTTCTCCGCCTCATCGCGACCGGAGGCCTCACATCCTTTGAAAACTCGAGAGGTCCGCGGAGATCAATGCTTCCAAAGGAGAAGATGCCTGACCCTTCTTGAAAATGGATAGGAGTCCCAGGATCCCTGTGGCACGTGGAAAGGGACCCTGGGTCTCCCGCGTCACGTGGAGACGCGTCCCAATTGCCATGCCAAGACTTCAGGAGAATCCCGAGGTGTCCCTCGCACCTAGGCAGGGTCCTGACGTCGCTGAACAAACACGTGTCTGAAAGGGACCTCCCCGTCGTAACTCGAGAATATACCCAAGGTTCCGGCCGCAACTCGAGAAAAACCATGAGATTTCCACCTCGCCGCGAGTTGAGGCCCGATTCCCCTGCACTGCGTGCAGAGCAATTCCGTGTTCCACATCAAACGTGAAAGGAGCCTTGATTTCCTTGATGGCACTCCAGAGAAAACCCAAGATCACTGTCTCAAGTCTAGAGGGATCCTGAAGTCACTGGACCAACAGGAAAGGGCTTCGTGGACCCCAAATCAACTCGAGATGAGAGCTTAGACCCTGGCTTAGACTGAAGAGGAATACCAACTTTCCACAAGGCCCTCAAGAGGAGGTTTCTCTCAGCTACACGTATATTTGAGGGACCCTGATTTTGTGGCCTCAAGTGGAATGGACACCGAGATGCTCTGACTCGAAGTAAGGCCGGATATCCCTGCAGTGAATTGAATGCAGGCTCGTCTTGCATCTCCCAAGACGAAGGGATGTCTGAATCCCCTTTGGAGACCACAGAGAAAGACCTAGTTCTCCGCCTCATAGCGACCGGGGGCCTCACATCCTTTGAAAATTCGAGAGGACCGCGGAGATCAATGCTTCCAAAGGAGACGATGCCTGACTCCTCTTGAAAATGGATAGGAGTCCCAGGATCCCTGTGGCACGTGGAAAGGGACCCTGGGTCTCCCGCCTCACGTGGAGACGCTTCCCCATTGCCATGCCAAGACTCGAGGAGAATCCCGAGGTGTCCCTCGCACCTAGGCAGGAGTCCTGACGTCACTGAACAAACACGTGTCTGGAAGGGCCCTCCCCGTCGTAACTCGAGAATATACCGCAGGTTCCGGCCGCAACTCGAGAAAAACCATGAGACTTCCCCCTCGCCGCGAGATGAGGCCCGATTCCCCTGCACTGCATGCAGAGCAATTCCGTGTTCCACATCAAACGTGAAAGGAGCCTTGATTTCCTTGATGGCACTCCAAAGAAAACCCAAGATCACTGTCTCAAGTCGAGAGGGATCCTGAGGTCACTGGAGCAACACGAAAGTGCTCCGTGGACCCCAAATCAACTCGAGATGAGAGCTTAGACCCTGGCTTTGACTCAAGAGGAATACCCACTTTTCACAAGTACCTCAAGAGGAGGCTTCTCTCAGCTACAGGTATGTGAGAGGGACCCTGAGTTTGTGGCCTCAAGTGGAATGGACACCGAGATGCTCTGACTCGAAGTAAGGCCGGATATCCCTGCAGTGAATTGAATGCAGGCTCGTCTTGCATCTCCCAAGACGAAGGGTTGTCTGAATCCCCTGTGGAGACCACAGAGAAAGACCTAGTTCTCCGCCTCATAGCGACCGGGGGCCTCACATCCTTTGAAATTTCGAGAGGTCCGCGGAGATCAATGCTTCCAAAGGAGACGATGCCTGACTCCTCTTGAAAATGGATAGGAGTCCCCGGATCCCTGTGGCACGTGGAAAGGGACACTGGGTCTCCCGCCTCACGTCAAGACGCGTCCAAATTGCCATGCCAAGACTCGTGGAGAATCCCGAGGTGTCCCTCGCACCTAGGCAGGAGTCCTGACGTCGCTGAACAAACACGTGTCTGGGAGGGCCCTCCCCGTCGTAACTCGAGAATATACCCCAGGTTCCGGCCGCAACTCGAGAAAAACCATGAGATTTCCCCCTTGCCGCGAGTTGAGGCCCGATTCCCCTGCACTGAATGCAGAGCAATTCCGTGTTCCACATCAAACGTGAAAGGAGCCTTGATTTCCTTGATGGCACTCCAGAGAATTCCCAAGATCACTGTCTCAAGTCTAGAGGGATCCTGAGGTCACTGGAGCAACACGAAAGGGCTCCGTGGACCCCAAATCAACTCGAGATGAGAGCTTAGTCCCTGGCTTCGACTCAAGAGGAATACCAACTTTTCACAAGCACCTCAAGAGGAGGCTTCTCTCAGCTACAGGTATGTGAGAGGGACCCTGAGTTTGTGGCCTCAAGTGGAATGGACACCGAGATGCTCTGACTCGAAGTAAGGCCGGATATCCCAACAGTGAATTGAATGCAGACTCGTCTTGCATCTCCCAAGAGGAAGAGATGTCTGAATCCCCTGTGGAGACCACAGAGAAAGACCTAGTCCTCCGCCTCATCGCTACCGGAGGCCTCACATCCTTTGAAAACTCGAGAGGTCTGCGGAGATCAATGCTTCCAAAAGAGACGATGCCAGAATCTTCTTGAAAATGGATAGGAGTCCCAGGATCCCTGTGGCACGTGGAAAGGGACCCTGGGTCTCCCGCCTCACGTGGAGACGCGTCCCAATTGCTATGCCAAGACTCGAGGAGAATCCCGAGGTGTCCCTCGCCCCTAGGTAGGAGTCCTGACGTCGCTGAACAAACACGTGTCTGGAAGGGCCCTCCCCATCGTAACTCGAGAATATACCCCAGGTTCCGGCCGCAACTCGAGAAAAACCATGAAATTTCCCCCTCGCCGCGAGTTGAGGCCCGATTCCCCTGGACTGCATGCAGAGCAATTCCGTGTTCCACATCAAACGTGAAAGGAGCCTTGATTTCCTTGATGGCACTCCAGAGAAAACCCAAGATCACTGTCTCAAGTCTAGAGGGATCCTGAAGTCACTGGACCAACAGGAAAGGGCTTCGTGGACCCCAAATCAACTCGAGATGAGAGCTTAGACCCTGGCTTAGACTCAAGAGGAATACCAACTTTCCACAAGGCCCTCAAGAGGAGGTTTCTCTCAGCTACAGGTATATTTGAGGGACCCTGATTTTGTGGCCTCAAGTGGAATGGACACCGAGATGCTCTGACTCGAAGTAAGGCCGGATATCCCTGCAATGGATTGAATGCAGGCTCGTCTTGCATCTCCCAAGACGAAGGGATGTCTGAATCCCCTGTGGAGACCACAGAGAAAGACCGAGTTCTCCGCCTCAACGCGACCGGAGGCCTCACATCTTTTGAAAACTCGAGCAGTCCGCGGAGATCAATGCTTCCAAAGGAGACGATGCCTGACTCCTCATGAAAATGGATAGGAGTCCCAGGATCCCTGTGGCACATGGAAAGGGACCCTGGGTCTCCCGACTCACGTGGAGACGCGTCCCAATTGCCATGCCAAGACTCGAGGAGAATCCCGAGGTGTCCCTCGCACCTAGGCAGGAGTCCAGACGTCGCTGAACAAACACGTGTCTGGAAGGGCCCTCCCCATCGTAACTCGAGAATATACCCCAGGTTCGGGCCGCAACTCGAGAAAAGCAATGAGATTTCCCCCTCGCCGCGAGTTCAGGCCCGATTCCCTGCACTGCATGCAGAGCAATTCCGTGTTCCACATCAAACGTGAAAGGAGCCTTGATTTCCTTGATGGCACTCCAGAGAAAACCCAAGATCACTGTCTCAAGTCTAGAGGGATCCTGAGGTCACTGGAGCAACACGAAAGGGCTCCGTGGACTTCAAATCAACACGAGATGAGAGCTTAGTCCCTGGCTTCGACTCAAGAGGAATACCAACTTTCCACAAGCACCTCAAGAGGAGGCTTCTCTCAGCTACAGGTATGTGAGAGGGACCCTGAGTTTGTGACCTCAAGTGGAATGGACACCGAGATGCTCTGACTCGAAGTAAGGCCGGATATCCCTGCAGTGAAGTGAATGCAGGCTCGTCTTGCATCTCCCAAGACGAAGGGATGTCTGAATCCCCTGTGGAGACCACAGAGAAAGACCTAATTCTCCGCCTCATCGCGAGCGGAGGCCTCACATCCTTTGAAAACTCGAGAGGTCCGCGGAGATCAATGGTTCCAAAGGAGACGATGCCTGACTCCTCTTGAAAATGGATAGGAGTCCCAGGATCCCTGTGGCACGTGGAAAGGGACCCTGGGTCTCCGGCCTCACGTGGATACGCGTCCCAATTGCCATGCCAAGACTCGAGGAGAATCCCGAGGTGTCTCTCGCACCTAGGCAGGAGTCCTCACGTCGCTGAACAAACACGTGTCTGGAAGGCCCTCCCCTTCGTAACTCGAGAATATACCCCAGGTTCCGGCCGCAACTCGAGAAAAACCATGAGACTTCCCCCTCGCCGCGAGATGAGGCCCGATTCCCCTGCCCTGCGTGCAGAGCAATTCCGCTTTCCACATCAAACGTGAATGGAGCCTTGATTTCCTTGATGGCACTACAGAGAAAACCCAAGATCACTGTCTCAAGTCTAGAGGGATCCTGACGTCACTGTAGCAACACGAAAGGGCTCTGTGGACCCCATTCAACTCGAGATTAGAGCTTAGTTCCTGGCTTCGACTCAAGAGGAATACCAACTTTCCACAAGCACCTCAAGAGGAGGCTTCTCTCAGCTACAGGTATGTGAGAGGGACCCTGAGTTTGTGGGCTCAAGTGGAATGGACTCCGAGATGCTCTGACTCGAAGTAAGGCCGGATATCCCTGCAGTGAATTGAATGCAGGCTCGTCTTGCATCTCCCAAGAGGAAGGAATATCTGAATCCCCTGTGGAGACCACAGAGAAAGACCTAGATCTCCGCCTCATCGCGACCGGAGGCCTCACATCCTTTGAAAACTCGAGAGGTCCGCGGAGATCAATGCTTCTAAAGGAGACGATGCCTGAGTACTCTTGAAAATGGATAGGAGTCCCAGGATCCCTGTGGCACGTCGAAAGGGACCCTGTGTCTCCCGCCTCACATGAAGACGCGTCCCAATTGCCATGCCAAGTCTCGAGGAGAATCCCGAGGTGTCCCTCGCACCTAGGCAGGAGTCCTGACGTCGCTGAACAAACACGTGTCTGGAAGGGCCCTCCCCGTCGTAACTCGAGAATATACCCCAGGTTCCAGCCGCAACTCGAGAAAACCATGAGAGATCCCCCTCGCCGCGAGATGAGGCCCGATTCCCCTGCACTGCGCGCAGAGCAATTCCGTGTTCCACATCAAACGTGAAAGGAGCCTTGATTTCCTTGATAGCACTCCAGAGAATACCCAAGATCACTGTCTCAAGTCTAGACGGATCCTGAGGTCACTGGAGCAACACGAAAGGGCTCCGTGGACCCCAAATCAACTCGAGATGAGAGCTTCGTCCCTGGCTTCTACTCTAGAGGAATACCAACTTTCCACAAGCACCTCAAGAGGAGGCTTCTCTGAGATACAGGTATGTGAGAGAAACCCTGAGTTTGTGGCCTCAAGTGCAATGGACACTGTGATGCTCTGACTCGAAGTAAGGCCAGATATCCCTGCTGTCAATTGAATGCAGGCTCGTCTTGCATCTCCCAAGACGAAGGGATGTCTGAATCCCCTGTGGAGACCATAGAGAAAGACATTGTTCTCCGCCTCATCGCGACGTGAGTCCTCACAACCTTTGAGAACTCGAGAGGTCCGCGGAGATCAATGCTTCCAAAGGAGACGATGCCTGACTCCTCTTGAAAATGGATAGGAGTCCCAGGATCCCTGTGGCACGTGGAAAGGGACCCTGGGTCTTGCGCCTCACTGGAGACGCGTCCCACTTGCCAGGCCAAGGCTCAAGGAGAATCCCGAGGTGTCCCTCGCACCTAGGCAGGAGTCCTGACGTCGCTGAACAAACACGTGTCTGGAAGGGCCCTCCCCATCGTAACTCGAGAATATACCCCAGGTTCTGACTGCAACTCGAGAAAAACCATGAGCCTTCCCAGTCGCCCCAAGATGAGGCCCGATTCCCCTGCACTGCGTGCAGAGCAATTCCGTGTTCCACATCAAACGTGAAAGGAGCCTTGATTTACTTGATGGCACTCCAGAGAAACCCCAAAATCACTGTCTCAA
Organism: Dama dama; assembly: GCF_033118175.1. Taxonomy (NCBI): domain Eukaryota; kingdom Metazoa; phylum Chordata; class Mammalia; order Artiodactyla; family Cervidae; genus Dama; species Dama dama. The sequence continues at coordinate 2,180,482 of NC_083697.1, read as the reverse complement.
GTCGAGAGGGATCCTGAGGTCACTGTAGCAACACGAAAGGGGTCCGTGGACTCCAAATCAACTCGAGATGAGAGCTTCGTCCCTGGCTTCGACTCAAGAGGAATACCAACTTTCCACGAGCACCTCAAGAGGAGGCTTCTCTCAGCTAAAGGTATGTGAGAGGGAACCTGTGTTTGTGGCCTCAAGTAGAATGGACACCGAGATGCTCTGACTCGAAGTAAGGCCGGACATCCCTGCAGTGAATTGAATGCAGGCTCGTCTTGCATCTCGCAAGACGAAGGGATGTCTGAATCCACTGTGGAGACCACAGAGAAAGACCTAGTTCTCCGCCTCATCACGACCGGAGGCGTCACATCCTTTGAAAACTCGAGAGGTCCGCGGAGATCAATGCTTGTAAAGGAGACGATGCCTGACTCCTCTTGAAAATGGATAGGAGTCCAAGAATCCCTGTGGCACGTGGAACGGGACCCTGGGTCTCCTGCCTCACGTGGAGACTTGTCCTAATTGCCATGCCAAGACTCGAGGAGAATGCCGAGGTGTCCCTCGCACCTAGGCAGGAATCCTGACGTCGCAGAACAAACACGTGTCTGGAAAGGCTCTCCCCGTCGTAACTCGAGAATATATCCCAGGTTCCGGCCGCAACTCGAGAAACATCATGAGACTTCCCCCTCGCCTTGAGATGAGGCCCGATTCCTCTGCACTGCGTGCAGACCAATTCTGTGTTCCACATCAAACGTGAAAAGATTCTTGATTTCCTTGATCGCACTCCAAAGAAAAGCAAAGATCACTGTCTCAAGTCTAGAGGGATCCTGAGGTCACTGTAGCAACAAGAAAGAGCTCCGTGGACGACAAATCAACTCGAGAGGAGAGCTTCGTCCCTGGCTTCGACTCAAGAGGAATACCAACTTTCCACAAGCACCTCAAGAGGAGGCCTCTCTCAGTTACAGGTATGTGAGAGGGACCTTGAGTTTGTGGCCTCAAGTGGAATGGACACCGAGATGCTCTGACTCGAATTAAGGGCAGATATCCATGCAGAGAATTGAATGCAGGCTCGTCTTGCATCTCCCAAGACGAAGGGATGTCTGAATCCCCTGTGGAGACCACAGACAAAGACTTAGTTCTCCGCCTCATCGCGACCGGAGGCCTCACATCCTTTGAAAACTCGAGAGGTCCACGGAGATCAATGCTTCCAAAGGAGACGATGCCTGAATTCTCTTCAAAATGGATAGGAGTCCCAGGATCCCTGTGGCACGTGGAAAGGGACCCTGGGTCTCCCGCCTCAGGTGGAGACGCGTCCCAATTGCCATGCCAAGACTCGAGGAGAATCCCGAGGTGTCCCTCGCACCTAGGCAGGAGTCCTGACTTCGCTGAACAAACACGTGTCTGGAAGGGCCCTCCCCATAGTAACTCGAGAATATACCCCAGGTTCCGGCCGCAACTCGAGAAATTCCATGAGACCTACCCCTCGCGGCTAGATGAGGCCCGATTCCCCTGCACTGCGTGCAGAGCAATTCTGTGTTCCACATCAAACGTGAAAGGAGCCTTGATTTCCTTGATGGCACTCCAGAGAAAACCCAAGATCACTGTCTCAAGTCTAGAGGGATCCTGAGGTCACTGGAGCAACATGAAAGGGCTCCGTGGACCCCAAATCAACTCGAGATGAGAGCTTAGTCCCTGGCTTCGACTCAAGAGGAATACCAACTTTCAACAAGCACCTCAAGAGGAGGCTTCTCTCAGCTACAGGTATGTGAGAGGATCCCTGAGTTTGTGGCCTCAAGTGGAATGGACACCGAGATGCTCTGACTCGAAGTAAGGCATGATATCCCAGCAGTGAATTAAATGCAGGCTCGTCTTGCATCTCCCAAGACGAAGGGTTGTCTGAATCCCCTGTGGAGACCACAGAGAACCACCGAGTTCTCCGCCTCATTGCGACCGGAGGCCTCACATCCTTTGAAAACTCAAGAGGTCCGCGGAGATCAATGCTTCCAAAGGAGACGATGATTGACTCCTCTTGAAAATGGATAGGAGTCCCAGGATCCCTGTGGCACGTGGAAAGGGACCCTGGGTCTCCCGCCTCACGTGGAGACGCGTCCCAATTGCCATGCCAAGACTCGAGGGGAATCCCGAGGTGTCCCTCGCACCTAGGCAGGAGTCCTGACGTCGCTGAACAAACATGTGTCTGGAAGGGCCCTCCCCGTCGTAACTCGAGAATATACCCCTGGTTCCGGCCGCAACTCCAGAAAAACCATGAGACATCTCCCTTGTCGCGAGATGAGGCCCGATTCCCCTGCACTGCGTGCAGAGCAATTCCGTGTCCACATCAGACGTGAAAGGAGCCTTGATTTCCTCGATGGCACTCCAGAGAAAACCCAAGATCACTGTCTCAAGTCTAGAGGGATCCTGAGGTCACTGGAGCAACACAAAAGGGCCCCATGGACCCCAAATCAACTCGAGATGAGAGCTTAGTCCCTGGCTTCGACTCAAGAGGAAGACGAACTTTCCACAAGCATCTCAACAGGAGGCTTCTCTCAGCTACAGGTATGTGAGAGGGACCCTGAGTTTGTGGCCTGAAGTGGAATGGACACCGAGATGCTCTGACTCGAAGAAAGGCCGGATATCCCTGCAGTGAATTGAATGCAGGCTCGTCTTGCATCTCCCAAGATGAAGGGATGTCTGAATCCCATGTGGAGACCACAGAGAAAGACCGAGTTCTCCGCCTCATCGCGACTGGAGGCCTCACATCCTTTGAAAACTAGAGAGGTCGCGGAGATCAATGCTTCCAAAGGAGACGATGCCTGACTCCTCTTGAAAATGGATAGGAGTCCCAGGATCACTGTGGCACGTGGAAAGGGACCCTGGGTCTCCCGCCTCACGTGGAGACGCGTCCCAATTGCCATGCCAAGGCTCGAAGAGAATCCCGAGGTGTCCCTCGCACTTAGGCAGGAGTCCTGACGTCGCTGGAAAAACACGTGTCTGGAAGGACCCTCCCCATCGTAACTCGAGAATATACCACAGGTTCGGGCTACAAATCGAGAAAAACCATGAGCCTTCCCCCTCGCCGCAAGATGAGGCCTGATTCCCCTGCACTGCGTGCAGAGAATATCCGTGTTCCACATCAAACGTGAAAGGAGCCTTGATTTCCTTGATGGCACTCCAGAGAAACCCCAAGATCACTGTCTCAAGTCGAGAGGTATCCTGAGGTCACTGTAGCAAAATGAAAGGGCTCCGTGGACTCCAAATCAACTCGAGATGAGAGCTTCGTCCCTGGCTTCGACTCAAGAGGAATACCAACTTTCCACAAGCACTTCAAGAGGAGGCTTCTCTCAGCTACATGTATGTGAGAGGGTCCCTGAGTTTGTGGCCTCAAGCGGAATGGACACCGAGATGCTCTGACTCGAAGTATGGCCGGATATCCCTGCAGTAAATTGAATGAAGTCTCGTCTTGCATCTCCCAAGACGAAGGGATGTCTGAATCCCCTGTGGAGACCACAGAGAAAGACTTAGTTCTCCGCCTCATCCCGACCGGAGGCGTCACATCCATTGAAAACTCGAGTGGTCCGCGGAGATCAATGCTTCCAAAGGATACGATGACTGACTCCGCTTGAAAATAGATAGGAGTCCCAGGATCCCTGTGGCACGTGGAATGGAACCCTGGGTCTACCACCTCACGAGGAGACGTGTCCCAATTGCAATGCAAAGACTCGAGGAGAATCCCGAAGTGTCCCTCGCACCTAGGCAGGAGTCCTGACGTCGCTGAACAAACACGTTTCTGAAAGTGCCCTCCCCGTTGTAACTCGAGAATATACCCCAGGTTCTGACTGCAACTCGAGAAAAACCATGAGCCTTCCCAGTCGCCGCAAGATGAGGCCCGATTCCCCTGCACTGCGTGCAGAGCAATTCCGTGTTCCACATCAAACGTGAAAGGAGCCTTGATTTACTTGATGTCACTCCAGAGAAACCCCAAGACCACTGTCTCAAGTCGAGAGGGATCCTGAGGTCACTGTAGCAACACGAAAGGGGTCCGTGGACTCCAAATCAACTCGAGATGAGAGCTTCGTCCCTGGCTTCGACACAAGAGGAATACCAACTTTCCACGAGCACCTCAAGAGGAGGCTTCTCTCAGCTAAAGGTATGTGAGAGGGAACCTGTGTTTGTGGCCTCAAGTAGAATGGACACCGAGATGCCCTGACTCGAAGTAAGGCCGGACATCCCTGCAGTGAATTGAATGCAGGCTCGTCTTGCATCTCACAAGACGAAGGGATGTCTGAATCCACTGTGGAGACCACAGAGAAAGACCTAGTTCTCCGCCTCATCACGACCGGAGGCGTCACATCCTTTGAAAACTCGAGAGGTCCGCGGAGATCAATGCTTGTAAAGGAGACGATGCCTGACTCCTCTTGAAAATGGATAGGAGTCCAAGAATCCCTGTGGCACGTGGAACGGGACCCTGGGTCTCCCGCCTCACGTGGAGACTTGTTCTAATTGCCATGCCAAGACTCGAGGAGAATACCGAGGTGTCCCTCGCACCTAGGCAGTAATCCTGACGTCGCAGAACAAACACGTGTCTGGAAAGGCCCTCCCCGTCGTAACTCGAGAATATACCCCAGGTTCCGGCCGCAACTCGAGAAACATCATGAGACTTCCCCCTCGCCTTGAGATGAGGCCCGATTCCCCTGCACTGCGTGCAGACCAATTCCGTGTTCCACATCAAACGTGAAAAGATTCTTGATTTCCTTGATGGCACTCCAAAGAAAAGCCAAGATCACTGTCTCAAGTCTAGAGGGATCCTGAGGTCACTGTAGCAACAGGAAAGAGCTCCGTGGACCACAAAACAACTCGAGAGGAGAGCTTCGTCCATGGCTTCGACTCAAGAGGAATACCAACTTTCCACAAGCACCTCAAGAGGAGGCCTCTCTCAGTTACAGGTATGTGAGAGGGACCTTGAGTTTGTGGCCTCAAGTGGAATGGACACCGAGATGCTCTGACTCGAAGTAAGGGCAGATATCCATGCAGAGAATTGAATGCAGGCTCGTCTTGCATCTCCCAAGACGAAGGGATGTCTGAATCCCCTGTGGAGACCACAGACAAAGACTTAGTTCTCCGCCTCATCGCGATCGGAGGCCTCACATCCTTTGAAACTCGAGAGGTCCACGGAGATCAATGCTTCCAAAGGAGACGATGCCTGAATCCTCTTCAAAATGGATAGAAGTCCCAGGATCCCTGTGGCACGTGGAAAGGGACCCTGGGTCTCCCGCCTCAGGTGGAGACGCGTCCCAATTGCCATGCCAAGACTCGAGGAGAATCCCGAGGTGTCCCTCGCACCTAGGCAGGAGTCCTGACGTCGCTGAACAAACACGTGTCTGGAAGGGCCCTCCCCGTCGTAACTCGAGAATATACCCCAGGTTCCGGCCGCAACTCGAGAAAATCCATGAGACTTCCCCCTCGCCGCGAGATGAGGCTCGATTCCCCTGCACTGCTTGCAGAGCAATCCGTGTTCCACATCAAACGTGAAAGGAGCCTTGATTTCCTTGATGGCACTCCAGAGAAAACCCAAGATCACTGTCTCAAGTCTAGAGGGATCCTGAGGTCACTGGAGCAACACGAAAGGGCTCCGTGGACCCCAAATCAACTCGAGATGAGAGCTTAGTCCCTGGCTTCGACTCAAGTGGAACACCAACTTTCCACGAGCACCTCAAGAGGAGGCTTCTCTCAGCTACAGGTATGTGAGAGGGACCCTGATTTTGTGGCCTCAAGTGGAATGGACACCGAGATGCTCCGACTCGAAGTAAGGCCGGATATCCCTGCAATGAATTGAATGCAGGCTCCTCTTGCATCTCCCAAGACGAAGGGTTGTCTGAATCCCCTGTGGAGACCACAGAGAAAGACCTAGTCCTCCGCCTTAACGCGAACGGAGGCCTCACATCCTTTGAAAACTCGAGAGGTCCGCGGAGATCAAAGCTTCCAAAGGAGACGATGCCTGACTCCTCTTGAAAATGGATAGGAGTACCAGGATCCCTGTGGCACGTGGAAAGGGACCCTGGGTCTCCCGCCTCATGTGGAGACGCGTCCCAATTGCCATGCCAAGACTCGAGGAGAATCCCGAGGTGTCCCTCGCACCTAGGCAGGAGTCCTGACGTCGCTGAACAAACACGTGTCTGGAAGGGCCCTCCCCGTCGTAACTCGAGAATATACCCCAGGTTCCGGCCGGAACTCAAGAAAAACCAAGAGACTTCCCCCTCGCCGCGAGATGCGGCCCGATTCCCCTGCACTGAGTGCAGATCAATTCCGTGTTCCACATCAAACGTGAAAGGAGCCTTGATTTCCTTGATGGCACTCCAGAGAAAACCCAAGATCACTGTCTCAAGTCTAGAGGGATCCTGAGGTCACTGGAGCAATACGAAAGGACTCCGTGGACCCCAAATCAACTCGAGATGAGAGCTTAGTCCCTGGCTTCGACTCAAGAGGAATACCAACTTTCCACAAGCACCTCAAGAGGAGGCTTCTCTCAGCTACAGGTATGTGAGAGGACCCTGAGTTTGTGGCCTCAAGTGGAATGGACACCGAGATGCTCTGACTCGAAGTAAGGCCGGATATCCCTGCAGTGAATTGAATGCAGGCCCGTCTTGCATCTCCCAAGATGAAGGGATGTCTGAATCCCCTGTGGAGACCACAGAGAAAGACGTAGTTCTCTGCCTCATCGCGACCGGAGGCCTCACATCCTTTGAAAACTCGAGAGGTACGCGCAGAACAATGCTTCCAAAGGAGACGATGCCTGACTCCTCTTGAGAGGTCCGCGCAGATCAATGCTTCCAAAGGAGACGAGGCCTGACTCCTCTTGCAAATGGATGGAAGTCCCAGGATCCCTGTGGCACGTAGAAAAGGACACTGGGTCTCGCGCCTCACGTGGAGCCGCGTCCCAATTGCCATGCCAAGACTAGAGGAGAATCCCGAGGTGTCCCTCACACCTAGGCAGGAGTCCTGACGTCGCTGAACAAACACGTGTCTGGAAGGGCCCTCCCCGTCGTAACTCGAGAATATACCCCAGGTTCCGGCCGCAACTCGAGAAAAACAATGAGAGTTCCAGCTCGCCGTGAGATGAGGCCCAATTCCCCTGCACTGCGTGCAGAGCACTTCCGTGTTCCACATCAAACGTGAAAGGAGCCTTGATTTCCTTGATGGCACTCCAGAGAAAACCCAATATCACTGTCTGAAGTCTAAAGGGATACTGAGGTCACTGGAGCAACACGAAAGGGCTCCGTGGACCCCAAATCAACTCGAGATGAGAGCTTAGTCCCTGGCTTCGACTCAAGACGAATACCAACTTTCCACAAGCACCTCAAGAGGAGGCTTCTCTCAGCTACAGGTATGTGAGAGGGACCCTGAGTTTGTGGCCTCAATTGGAATGGACACCGAGATGCTCTGACTCGAAGTAAGGCCGGACATCCCTGCAGTGAATTGAATGCAGGCTCGTCTTGCATCTCCCAAGACGAAGGGATGTCTGAATCCCCTGTGGAGACCACAGAGAAAGATCTAGTCCTCCGCTTCATCGCGACCGGAGGCCTCACATTTTGAAAACTCGAGAGGTCCGCGGAGATCAATGCTTCCAAAGGAGAAGATGCCTGACTCTTCTTGAAAATGTATAGGAGTCCCAGGATCCCTGTGATACGTGGAAAGGGACCCTGGGTCTCCCGCCTCACGTGGAGACGCATCCCAAGTGCCATGCGAAGACTCCAGGAGAATCCCGAGGTTTCCCTCGCACCTAGGCAGGAGTCCTGACGTCGCTGAACAAACACGTGTCTGGAAGGGCACTCCCCGTCGTAACTCGAGAATATACCCCAGGTTCCGGCCGCAACTCGAGAAAAACCATGAGACTTCCCCCTCGCCGCTGGATGAGGCCCGATTCCCCTGCACTGCGTGCAGAGCAATTCCGTGTTCCACATCAAACGTGAAAGGAGCCTTGATTTCCTTGATGGCACTGCAGAGAAAACCCAAGATCACTGTCTCAAGTCTAGAGGGATCCTGAGGTTACTGGAGCAACACGAAAGGGCTCTGTGGACCCCAAATCAACTCGAAATGAGAGCATAGTCCCTGGCTTCCACTCAAGAGGAATACCAACTTTCCACAAGCACCTCAAGAGGAGGCTTCTCTCAGCTACAGGTATGTGAGAGGGACCCTGAGTTTGTGGCCTCAAGTGGAATGGACACCGAGATGCTCTGCCTCGAAGTAAGGCCGGATATCCCTGCAGTGGATTGAATGCAGGCTCGTCTTGCATCTCCCAAGACGAAGGGTTGTCTGAATCCCCTGTGGAGACCACAGAGAAAGACCTAATTTTCCGCCTCATCGCGACCGGTGGCCTCACATCCTTTGAAAACTCGAGAGGTCTGCAGATATCAATGCTTCCAAAGGAGACGATGCCTGACTCCTCTTGAAAATGGATAGGAGTCCCAGGATCCCTGTGGCACGAGGAAAGGGACCCTGGGTCTCCCGCCTCACGTGGAGACGCGTCCCAATTGCCATGCCAAGACTCGAGGAGAATCCCGAGGTGTCCCTCGCACCTAGGCAGGAGTCCTGACGTCGCTGAACAAACTCGTGTCTGGAAGGGCCCTCCCCGTCGTAACTTGAGAATATACCCCAGGTTCCGGCCGCAACTCGAAAAAAACCATGAGACTTCCCAATCGCCTCGAGATGAGGCCCGATTCCCCTGCACTGCGTGCAGAGTAATTCCGTTTTCCACATCAAACGTGAAAGGAGCCTTGATTTCCTTGATGGCACTCCAGAGAAAACCCAAGATCACTGTCTCAAGTCTAGAGGGATCCTGAGGTCACTGGAGCAACAGGAAAGGGCTCCGTGGACCCCAAATCAACTCGAGATGAGAGCTTAGTCCCTGACTTCAAATTGAGAGAAATACCAACTTTCCACAAGCACCTCAAGAGGAGGCTTCTCTCAGCTACAGGTATGTGAGAGGGAAACTGAGTTTCTGGCCTCAAGTGGAATGGACACCGAGATGCTCTGACTCGAAGTAAGGCCGGATATCCCTGCAGTGAATTGAATGCAGGCTCGTCTTGCATCTCCCAAGACGAAGGGTTGTCTGAATCCCCTGTGGAGACAACAGAGAAAGACCAGGTCCTCCGCCTCAACGCGACCGGAGGCCTCACATCCTTTGAAAACTCGAGAGGTCCGCGAAGATCAACACTTCTGAAGGAGACGATGCCTGACTCCTCTTGAAAATGGATAGGAGTCCCAGGATACCTGTGGCACGTGGAAAGGGACCCTGGGTCTCCCGCCTCACGTGGAGACGCGTCCCAATTGCCATGCCAAGACTCGAGGAGAATCCCGAGGTGTCCCTCGCACCTAGGCAGGAATCCTGACGTCGCTGATCAAACACGTGTCTGGAAGGGCCCTCCCCGTCGTAACTCGAGAATATACCCCAGGTTCCGGCCGCAACTCGAGAAAAACCATGAGACTTCCCCATCGCCGCGAGATGAGGCCCGATTCCCCTGCCCTGCGTGCAGAACAATTCCGTATTCCACATCAAAAATGAAAGGAGCCTTGATTTCCTTGATGGCACTCCAGAGAAAACCCAAGATCACTGTCTCAAGTCTAGAGGGATCCTGAGGTCACTGGAGCAACACAAAAGGGCTCCGTGGACCCCAAATCAACTCGAGATGAGAGCTTAGTCCCTGGCTTTGACTCAAGAGGAATACCAACTTTCCACAAGCACCTCAAGAGGACGCTTCTCTCAGCTACAAGTATGTGAGAGGGACCCTGAGTTTGTGGCCTCAAGTGGAATGGACACCGAGATGCTCTGACTCGAAGTAAGGCCGGATATCCCTGCAGTGAATTGAATGCAGGCTCGTCTTGCATCTCCCAAGACGAAGGGATGTCTGAATCCCCTGTGGAGACCACAGAAAAAGACCTTGTCCTCCGTCTCATCGTGACCGGAGGCCTCACATCCTTTGAAAACTCGAGAGGTCTGCAGAGATCAATGCTTCCAAAGGAGACGATGCCTGACTCCTCTTGAAAATGGATAGGAGTCCCAGGATCACTGTGGCACGTGGAAAGGGACACTGGGTCTCCCGCCTCTCGTGGAGACGCGTCCCAATTGCCATGCCAAGACTCGAGGAGAATCCCGAGGTGTCCCTCGCACCTAGGCAGGAGCCCTGACGTCGCTGAACAAACAAGTGTCTGGAAGGGCCCTCCCCGTCGTAACTCGAGAATATATCCCAGGTTCCGGCCGCAACTCGAGAAAAACCATGAGACTTCCCCCTCGCCGCGAGATGAGGCCCGATTCCCCTGCCCTGCGTGCAGAGCAATTCCGTTTCCATATCAAAAATGAAAGAAGCCTTGATTTCCTTGATGACACTCCAGAGAAAACCCAAGATCACTGTCTCAAGTCTAGAGGGATCCTGAGGTCACTGGAGCAACACGAAAGGGCTCCGTGGAGCCCAAATCAACTCGAGATGAGAGCTTAGTCCCTGGCTTCAAATCGAGAGGAATACCAACTTTCCAAAAGCACCTCAAGAGGAGGCTACTCTCAGCTAATGGTATGTGAGAGGGACCCTGAGTTTGTGGCCTCAAGTGGAATGGACACCGGGATGCTCTGACTCGAAGTAAGGCCAGATATCCCTGCAGTGAATTGAATGCAGGCTCGTCTTGCATCTCCCAAGACGGAGGGATGTCTGAATCCCCTGTGGAGACCACAGAGAAAGACCTAGTCCTCCGCCTCATCGAGACGGGAGGCATCACATCCTTTGAAAACTCGAGAGGTCTGCGGAGATCAATGCTTCCAAAGGAGAAGATGCCTGACTCTTCTTGAAAATGGATAGGAGTCCCAGGATCCCTGTGGCACGTGGAAAGGGACCCTGGGTCTCCCACCTCACGTGGAGACGCATCCCCATTGCCATGCCAAGACTCGAGGAGAATCCCAAGGTGTCCCTCGCACCTAGACAGGAGTCCTGACGTCGCTGAACAAACACGTGTCTGGAAGGGCCCTCCCAGTCGTAACTCGAGAATATACCCCAGGTTCTGGCCGCGACTCGAGAAAAACCATGAAACTTCCCCCTCGCCGCGAGATGAGGCCCGATTCCCCTGCACTGCGTGCAGAGCATTTCCGAGTTCCACATCAAACGTGAAAGGACCCTTGATTTCCTTGATGGCACTCCAGAGAAAACCCAAGATCTCTGTCTCAAGTCTAGAGGGATCCTGAGGTCACTGGAGCAACAAGAAAGGGATCCGTATAACCCAAATCAACTCGAGATGAGAACTTAGTCCCTGGCTTCGACTCAAGAGGAATACCAACTTTACACAAGCCCCTCAAGTGGAGGCTGCTCTCAGCTAATGGTATGTGAGAGGGACCCTGAGTTTGTCGCCTCAAGTGGAATGGAAACCGAGATGCTCTGACTCGAAGTAAGGCCAGATATCCCTGCAGTGATTTGAATGCAGGCTCGTCTTGCATCTCCCAATACGAAGGGATGTCTGAATGCCCTGTGGAGACCACAGAGAAAGACCTAGTCCTCCGAATCATCGCGACCGGAGGCCTCACATCCTTTGAAAACTGGAGAGGTCCGCGGAGATCAATGCTTCCAAAGGAGTCGATGCCTGACACCTCTTGAAAATGGATAGGAGTCCCAGGATCCCTGTGGCACGTCGAAAGGGACCCTGGGTCTCCCGCCTCACGTGGAGACGCGTCCCAATTGCCATGCCAAGACTTGAGGAGAATCCCGAGGTGTCCCTCGCACCTAGGCAGGAGTCCTCACGTCGCTGAACAAACACGTGTCTGGAAGGGCCCTCCCCGTCGTAACTAGAGAATATACCCCAGGTTCCGGCCGCAACTTGAGAAAAACCATGAGACTTCCCCCTCGCCGCGAGATGAGGCCCGATTCCCCTGCACTGCGTGCAGAGCAATTCCGTGTTCAACATCAAACGTGAAAGGAGCCTTGATTTCCTTGATGGCACTCCAGAGAAAACCCAAGATCACTGGCTCAAGTCTAGAGGGATCCTGAGGTCACTGGAGCAACACGAAAGGGCTCCGAGGAGCCCAAATCAACTCGAGATGAGAGCTTAGTCCCTGGCTGGGACTCAAGAGGAATACCGACTTTCCACAAGCACCTCAAGAGGAGGCTTCTCTCAGCTAAGGTATGTGAGAGGGACTCTGAGTTTGTGGCCTCAAGTGGAATGGACACCGAGATGCTCTGACTCGAAGTAAGCCCGGATATCCCAGTAGTGAATTGAATGCAGGCTCGTCTTGCATCTCCCAAGACGAAGGGATGTCTGAATCCGCTGTGGAGATGACAGAGAAAGAACTAGTCCTCAGCCTCATCGCGTCCGGAGGCCTCACATCCTTTGAAAACTCGAGAGGTCTGCACAGATCAATGCTTCCAAAGGAGACGATGCCTGACTCCTCCTGAAAATGGATAGGATTCCCAGGATCCCTGTGGCACGTGGAAAGGGACCCTGGGTCTCCCGCCTCACGTGGAGACGCGTCCCAATTGCCATGCCAAGACTCGAGGAGAATCCCGAGGTATTCCTCGCACCTAGGCAGGACTCCCGACGTCGCTGAACAAACACGTGTCTCGAAGGGCCCTCCCCGTGGTAACTCGAGAATATACCCCAAGTTCCGGCCGCATCTCGAATAAATCCATGAGACTTCCCCCTCGCAGAGAGATGAGGCCCGATTCCCCTACACTGCGTGCAGAGCAATTTCGTGTTCCACATCAAACGAGAAAGGAGCCTTGATTTCCTTGATGGCACTCTAGACAAAACCCAAGATCACTGTCTCAAGTCTGGAGGGATCCTGAGGTCACTGGAGCAACACCAAAGCGCTCTGTGGACCCCAAATCAACTCGAGATGAGAGCTTAGTCCCTGGCTTCGACTCAAGAGGAATACCAAATTTCCACAAGCACCTCAAGGGGAGGCTTCTCTCAGCTACAGGTATGTGAGAGGGACCCAGAGATTGTGGCCTCAAGTGGAATGGACACCGAGATGCTCGGACTCGAAGTAAGCCCGGATATTCCTGCAGTGAATTGAATGCAGGCTCTTCTTGCATCTCCCAAGATGAAGGGATGTCTGAATCCCCTGTGGAGACGACAGAGAAAGACCTAGTCCTCCGCCTCATCGCGACCGGAGGAATCACATCCTTTGAAAACTCGAGAGGTCTGCAGAGATCAATGCTTCCAAAGGAGACGATGCCTGACTCCTCTTGAAAATGGATAGGAGTCTCAGGATCACTGTGGCACGTGGAAAGGGACACTGGGTCTCCCGCCTCACGTGGAGACGCGTCCCAATTGCCATGCCAAGACTCGAGGAGAATCGCGAGGTGTCCCTCGCACCTAGGCAGGAGTCCTGACGTCGCTGAACAGACACGTGTCTGGAAGGGCCCTCCCCGTCGTAACTCGAGAATATACCCCAGGTTCCGGCCGCAACTCGAGAAAAAACATGAGACTTCCACCTCGCCGCGAGATGAGGCCAGATTCCAATGCACTGCGTGCAGAGCAATTCCGTGTTCCACATCAAACGTGAAAGGAGCCTTGATTTCCTTGAGGGCACTCCAGAGAAAACCCAAGATCACTGTCTCAAGTCTAGAGGGATCCTGAGGTCACTGGAGCAACACGAAATTTCTCCGTGGACCCCAAATCAACTCGAGATGAGAGCTTAGTTCCTGGCTTCGACTCAAGAGGAATACCAACTTTCCACAAGCACCTCAAGAGGAGGGTTCTCTCAGCTACAGGTATGTGAGAGGGACCCTGAGATTGTGGCCTCAAGTGGAATGGACACCGAGATGCTCTGACTCGAAGTAAGGCCGGATATCCCTGCAGTGAATTGAATGCAGGCTCGTCTTGCATCTCCCAAGACGAAGGGATGTCTGAGTCCCCGGTGGAGACGACAGAGAAAGACCTAGTCGTCCCCCTCGTCGCGACCGGAGGCCTCACAACCTTTGAAAACTCGAGAGGTATGCGGAGATCAATGCTTCCAAAGGAGACGATGCCTGACTCCTCTTGAAAATTGAAAGGAGTCCCAGGATCCCTGTGGCCCGTGGAAAGGGACCATGGGTCTCCCGCCTCACGTGGAGACGCGTCCCCATTGGCATGCCAAGACTCCAGGAAAATCCCGAGGTGTCCCTCGCACCTAGGCAGGAGTCCTGACGTCGCTGAACAAACACGTGTCTGGAAGGGCCCTCCCCTTCGTAACTCGAGAATATACCCCAGGTTCCGGACGCAATTCGAGAAAAACATTGAGACTTCCCACTCGCCGTGAGATGAGGCCCGATTCCCCTGCACTGCGTGCAGAGCAATTCCGTGTTCCACATCAAACGTGACAAGAGCCTTGATTTCCTTGATGGCACTCCAGAGAAAACCCAAGTTCACTGTCTCAAGTCTAGAGGGATCCTGAGGTCACTGGAGCAACATGAAAGGGCTCCGTGGACCCCAAATCAACTCGAGATGAGAGCTTAGTCCCTGGCTTGGACTCAAGAGGAATACCGACTTTCCACAAGCACCTCAAGAGGAGGCTTCTCTCAGCTAAGGTATGTGAGAGGGACTCTGAGTTTGTGGCTTCAAGTGGAATGGACACCTAGATGCTCTGACTCGAAGTAAGCCCGGATATCCCAATAGTGAATTGAATGCAGGCTGCTCTTGCATCTCCCAAGATGAAGGGATGTCTGAATCCCCTGTGGAGACCACAGAGAAAGACCTAGTCCTCCGTCTCATCGCGACCGGAGGCCTCACATCCTTTGAAAACTCGAGAGATCCGCTGAGATCAATGCTTCCAAAGGAGACGATGCCTGACTCCTCTTGAAAATGGTTAGGAGTCCCAGGATCCCTGTCCACATTGACGGGGACTCTGGGTCTCCCGCTTCACGTGGAGACGCGTCGCAATTGCCATGCCAAGACTCGAGGAGAATCCCGAGGTGTCCCTCGCACCTAGCCAGGAGTCCTGATGTCGCTGAACAAACACGTGTCTGGAAGGGCCCTCCCCATCGTAACTCGAGAATATAACCCAGGTTCCGGCCGCAACTCGAGAAAAACCATGAGACTTCCCCCTCGCCGCGAGATGAGGCCCGATTCACCTGCACTGCGTGCAGAGCAATTCCGTGTTCCACATCAAACGTGAAAGGAGCCTTGATTTCCTTGATGGCACTCCAGAGAAAACCCAAGATCACTGTCTCAAGTCTAGAGGCATCCTGAGGTCACTGGAGCAACACGAAAGGGCTCCGTGGACCCCAAATCAACTCGAGATGAGAGCTTAGTCCATGGCTTCGAATCAAGTGGAATACCAACTTTCCATAAGCACCTCAAGAGGAGTCTTCTCTCAGATACAGGTATGTGAGAGGGACCCTGAGTTTGTGGCCTCAAGTGGAATGGACACCGAGATGCTCTGACTCGAAGTAAGGCCGGATATCCCTGCAGTGAATTGAATGCAGGCTCGTCTTGCATCTCCCAAGACGAAGGGATGTCTGAATCCCCTGTGGAGACCACAGAGAAAGACCTAGTTCTCTGCCTCATCGCGACCGGAGACCTCACATCCTTTGAAAACTCGAGAGGTCCGCGGAGATCAATGCTTCCAAAGGAGACGATGCCTGACTCCTCTTGAAAATGGATAGGAGTCCCAGGATCCCTGTGGCACGTGGAAAGGGACCCTGGGTCTCTCGCCTCACGTGGAGACGCGTCCCAATTGCCATGCCAAGACTCGTGGAGAATCCCGAAATGTCCCTCGCACCTAGGCAGGATTCCTGACGTCGCTGAAAAAACTCGTGTCTGGAAGGGCCCTCCCCGTCGTAACTCGAGAATATACTCCAGGTTCCGGCCGCAACTCGAGAAAAACCATGAGACTTCCCCCTCGCCGCTGGATGAGGCCCGATTCCCCTGCACTGCGTGCAGAGCAATTCCATGTTCCACATCAAACGTGAAAGGAGCCTTGATTTCCTTGATGGCACTCCAGAGAAAACCCAAGATCACTGTCTCAAGTCTAGAGGGATCCTGAGGTCACTGGAGCAACACGAAAGGGCTCCGTGGACCCCAAATCAACTCGAGATGAGAACTTAGTCCCTGGCTTCGACTCAAGACGAATACCAACTTTCCACAAGCACCTCAAGAGGAGGCTTCTCTCAGCTACAGGTATGTGAGAGGGACCCTGAGTTTGTGGCCTCAATTGGAATGGACACCGAGATGCTCTGACTCGAAGTAAGGCCGGACATCCCTGCAGTGAATTGAATGCAGGCTCGTCTTGCATCTCCCAAGACGAAGGGATGTCTGAATCCCCTGTGGAGACCACAGAGAAAGATCTAGTCCTCCGCTTCATCGCGACCGGAGGCCTCACATTTTGAAAACTCGAGAGGTCCGCGGAGATCAATGCTTCCAAAGGAGAAGATGCCTGACTCTTCTTGAAAATGTATAGGAGTCCCAGGATCCCTGTGATACGTGGAAAGGGACCCTGGGTCTCCCGCCTCACGTGGAGACGCATCCCAAGTGCCATGCGAAGACTCCAGGAGAATCCCGAGGTTTCCCTCGCACCTAGGCAGGAGTCCTGACGTCGCTGAACAAACACGTGTCTGGAAGGGCACTCCCCGTCGTAACTCGAGAATATACCCCAGGTTCCGGCCGCAACTCGAGAAAAACCATGAGACTTCCCCCTCGCCGCTGGATGAGGCCCGATTCCCCTGCACTGCGTGCAGAGCAATTCCGTGTTCCACATCAAACGTGAAAGGAGCCTTGATTTCCTTGATGGCACTGCAGAGAAAACCCAAGATCACTGTCTCAAGTCTAGAGGGATCCTGAGGTTACTGGAGCAACACGAAAGGGCTCTGTGGACCCCAAATCAACTCGAAATGAGAGCATAGTCCCTGGCTTCCACTCAAGAGGAATACCAACTTTCCACAAGCACCTCAAGAGGAGGCTTCTCTCAGCTACAGGTATGTGAGAGGGACCCTGAGTTTGTGGCCTCAAGTGGAATGGACACCGAGATGCTCTGCCTCGAAGTAAGGCCGGATATCCCTGCAGTGGATTGAATGCAGGCTCGTCTTGCATCTCCCAAGACGAAGGGTTGTCTGAATCCCCTGTGGAGACCACAGAGAAAGACCTAATTTTCCGCCTCATCGCGACCGGTGGCCTCACATCCTTTGAAAACTCGAGAGGTCTGCAGATATCAATGCTTCCAAAGGAGACGATGCCTGACTCCTCTTGAAAATGGATAGGAGTCCCAGGATCCCTGTGGCACGAGGAAAGGGACCCTGGGTCTCCCGCCTCACGTGGAGACGCGTCCCAATTGCCATGCCAAGACTCGAGGAGAATCCCGAGGTGTCCCTCGCACCTAGGCAGGAGTCCTGACGTCGCTGAACAAACTCGTGTCTGGAAGGGCCCTCCCCGTCGTAACTTGAGAATATACCCCAGGTTCCGGCCGCAACTCGAGAAAAACCATGAGACTTCCCAATCGCCTCGAGATGAGGCCCGATTCCCCTGCACTGCGTGCAGAGTAATTCCGTTTTCCACATCAAACGTGAAAGGAGCCTTGATTTCCTTGATGGCACTCCAGAGAAAACCCAAGATCACTGTCTCAAGTCTAGAGGGATCCTGAGGTCACTGGAGCAACAGGAAAGGGCTCCGTGGACCCCAAATCAACTCGAGATGAGAGCTTAGTCCCTGACTTCAAATTGAGAGAAATACCAACTTTCCACAAGCACCTCAAGAGGAGGCTTCTCTCAGCTACAGGTATGTGAGAGGGAAACTGAGTTTCTGGCCTCAAGTGGAATGGACACCGAGATGCTCTGACTCGAAGTAAGGCCGGATATCCCTGCAGTGAATTGAATGCAGGCTCGTCTTGCATCTCCCAAGACGAAGGGTTGTCTGAATCCCCTGTGGAGACAACAGAGAAAGACCAGGTCCTCCGCCTCAACGCGACCGGAGGCCTCACATCCTTTGAAAACTCGAGAGGTCCGCGAAGATCAACACTTCTGAAGGAGACGATGCCTGACTCCTCTTGAAAATGGATAGGAGTCCCAGGATACCTGTGGCACGTGGAAAGGGACCCTGGGTCTCCCGCCTCACGTGGAGACGCGTCCCAATTGCCATGCCAAGACTCGAGGAGAATCCCGAGGTGTCCCTCGCACCTAGGCAGGAATCCTGACGTCGCTGATCAAACACGTGTCTGGAAGGGCCCTCCCCGTCGTAACTCGAGAATATACCCCAGGTTCCGGCCGCAACTCGAGAAAAACCATGAGACTTCCCCATCGCCGCGAGATGAGGCCCGATTCCCCTGCCCTGCGTGCAGAACAATTCCGTATTCCACATCAAAAATGAAAGGAGCCTTGATTTCCTTGATGGCACTCCAGAGAAAACCCAAGATCACTGTCTCAAGTCTAGAGGGATCCTGAGGTCACTGGAGCAACACAAAAGGGCTCCGTGGACCCCAAATCAACTCGAGATGAGAGCTTAGTCCCTGGCTTTGACTCAAGAGGAATACCAACTTTCCACAAGCACCTCAAGAGGACGCTTCTCTCAGCTACAAGTATGTGAGAGGGACCCTGAGTTTGTGGCCTCAAGTGGAATGGACACCGAGATGCTCTGACTCGAAGTAAGGCCGGATATCCCTGCAGTGAATTGAATGCAGGCTCGTCTTGCATCTCCCAAGACGAAGGGATGTCTGAATCCCCTGTGGAGACCACAGAAAAAGACCTTGTCCTCCGTCTCATCGTGACCGGAGGCCTCACATCCTTTGAAAACTCGAGAGGTCTGCAGAGATCAATGCTTCCAAAGGAGACGATGCCTGACTCCTCTTGAAAATGGATAGGAGTCCCAGGATCACTGTGGCACGCGGAAAGGGACACTGGGTCTCCCGCCTCTCGTGGAGACGCGTCCCAATTGCCATGCCAAGACTCGAGGAGAATCCCGAGGTGTCCCTCGCACCTAGGCAGGAGCCCTGACGTCGCTGAACTAACAAGTGTCTGGAAGGGCCCTCCCCGTCGTAACTCGAGAATATATCCCAGGTTCCGGCCGCAACTCGAGAAAAACCATGAGACTTCCCCCTCGCCGCGAGATGAGGCCCGATTCCCCTGCCCTGCGTGCAGAGCAATTCCGTTTCCATATCAAAAATGAAAGAAGCCTTGATTTCCTTGATGACACTCCAGAGAAAACCCAAGATCACTGTCTCAAGTCTAGAGGGATCCTGAGGTCACTGGAGCAACACGAAAGGGCTCCGTGGAGCCCAAATCAACTCGAGATGAGAGCTTAGTCCCTGGCTTCAAATCGAGAGGAATACCAACTTTCCAAAAGCACCTCAAGAGGAGGCTACTCTCAGCTAATGGTATGTGAGAGGGACCCTGAGTTTGTGGCCTCAAGTGGAATGGACACCGGGATGCTCTGACTCGAAGTAAGGCCAGATATCCCTGCAGTGAATTGAATGCAGGCTCGTCTTGCATCTCCCAAGACGGAGGGATGTCTGAATCCCCTGTGGAGACCACAGAGAAAGACCTAGTCCTCCGCCTCATCGAGACGGGAGGCATCACATCCTTTGAAAACTCGAGAGGTCTGCGGAGATCAATGCTTCCAAAGGAGAAGATGCCTGACTCTTCTTGAAAATGGATAGGAGTCCCAGGATCCCTGTGGCACGTGGAAAGGGACCCTGGGTCTCCCACCTCACGTGGAGACGCATCCCCATTGCCATGCCAAGACTCGAGGAGAATCCCAAGGTGTCCCTCGCACCTAGACAGGAGTCCTGACGTCGCTGAACAAACACGTGTCTGGAAGGGCCCTCCCAGTCGTAACTCGAGAATATACCCCAGGTTCTGGCCGCGACTCGAGAAAAACCATGAAACTTCCCCCTCGCCGCGAGATGAGGCCCGATTCCCCTGCACTGCGTGCAGAGCATTTCCGAGTTCCACATCAAACGTGAAAGGACCCTTGATTTCCTTGATGGCACTCCAGAGAAAACCCAAGATCTCTGTCTCAAGTCTAGAGGGATCCTGAGGTCACTGGAGCAACAAGAAAGGGATCCATATAACCCAAATCAACTCGAGATGAGAACTTAGTCCCTGGCTTCGACTCAAGAGGAATACCAACTTTACACAAGCCCCTCAAGTGGAGGCTGCTCTCAGCTAATGGTATGTGAGAGGGACCCTGAGTTTGTCGCCTCAAGTGGAATGGAAACCGAGATGCTCTGACTCGAAGTAAGGCCAGATATCCCTGCAGTGATTTGAATGCAGGCTCGTCTTGCATCTCCCAATACGAAGGGATGTCTGAATGCCCTGTGGAGACCACAGAGAAAGACCTAGTCCTCCGAATCATCGCGACCGGAGGCCTCACATCCTTTGAAAACTGGAGAGGTCCGCGGAGATCAATGCTTCCAAAGGAGTCGATGCCTGACACCTCTTGAAAATGGATAGGAGTCCCAGGATCCCTGTGGCACGTCGAAAGGGACCCTGGGTCTCCCGCCTCACGTGGAGACGCGTCCCAATTGCCATGCCAAGACTTGAGGAGAATCCCGAGGTGTCCCTCGCACCTAGGCAGGAGTCCTCACGTCGCTGAACAAACACGTGTCTGGAAGGGCCCTCCCCGTCGTAACTAGAGAATATACCCCAGGTTCCGGCCGCAACTTGAGAAAAACCATGAGACTTCCCCCTCGCCGCGAGATGAGGCCCGATTCCCCTGCACTGCGTGCAGAGCAATTCCGTGTTCAACATCAAACGTGAAAGGAGCCTTGATTTCCTTGATGGCACTCCAGAGAAAACCCAAGATCACTGGCTCAAGTCTAGAGGGATCCTGAGGTCACTGGAGCAACACGAAAGGGCTCCGAGGAGCCCAAATCAACTCGAGATGAGAGCTTAGTCCCTGGCTGGGACTCAAGAGGAATACCGACTTTCCACAAGCACCTCAAGAGGAGGCTTCTCTCAGCTAAGGTATGTGAGAGGGACTCTGAGTTTGTGGCCTCAAGTGGAATGGACACCGAGATGCTCTGACTCGAAGTAAGCCCGGATATCCCAGTAGTGAATTGAATGCAGGCTCGTCTTGCATCTCCCAAGACGAAGGGATGTCTGAATCCGCTGTGGAGATGACAGAGAAAGAACTAGTCCTCAGCCTCATCGCGTCCGGAGGCCTCACATCCTTTGAAAACTCGAGAGGTCTGCACAGATCAATGCTTCCAAAGGAGACGATGCCTGACTCCTCCTGAAAATGGATATAATTCCCAGGATCCCTGTGGCACGTGGAAAGGGACCCTGGGTCTCCCGCCTCACGTGGAGACGCGTCCCAATTGCCATGCCAAGACTCGAGGAGAATCCCGAGGTATTCCTCGCACCTAGGCAGGACTCCCGACGTCGCTGAACAAACACGTGTCTCGAAGGGCCCTCCCCGTGGTAACTCGAGAATATACCCCAAGTTCCGGCCGCATCTCGAATAAATCCATGAGACTTCCCCCTCGCAGAGAGATGAGGCCCGATTCCCCTACACTGCGTGCAGAGCAATTTCGTGTTCCACATCAAACGAGAAAGGAGCCTTGATTTCCTTGATGGCACTCTAGACAAAACCCAAGATCACTGTCTCAAGTCTGGAGGGATCCTGAGGTCACTGGAGCAACACCAAAGCGCTCTGTGGACCCCAAATCAACTCGAGATGAGAGCTTAGTCCCTGGCTTCGACTCAAGAGGAATACCAAATTTCCACAAGCACCTCAAGGGGAGGCTTCTCTCAGCTACAGGTATGTGAGAGGGACCCAGAGATTGTGGCCTCAAGTGGAATGGACACCGAGATGCTCGGACTCGAAGTAAGCCCGGATATTCCTGCAGTGAATTGAATGCAGGCTCTTCTTGCATCTCCCAAGATGAAGGGATGTCTGAATCCCCTGTGGAGACGACAGAGAAAGACCTAGTCCTCCGCCTCATCGCGACCGGAGGAATCACATCCTTTGAAAACTCGAGAGGTCTGCAGAGATCAATGCTTCCAAAGGAGACGATGCCTGACTCCTCTTGAAAATGGATAGGAGTCTCAGGATCACTGTGGCACGTGGAAAGGGACACTGGGTCTCCCGCCTCACGTGGAGACGCGTCCCAATTGCCATGCCAAGACTCGAGGAGAATCGCGAGGTGTCCCTCGCACCTAGGCAGGAGTCCTGACGTCGCTGAACAGACACGTGTCTGGAAGGGCCCTCCCCGTCGTAACTCGAGAATATACCCCAGGTTCCGGCCGCAACTCGAGAAAAAACATGAGACTTCCACCTCGCCGCGAGATGAGGCCAGATTCCAATGCACTGCGTGCAGAGCAATTCCGTGTTCCACATCAAACGTGAAAGGAGCCTTGATTTCCTTGAGGGCACTCCAGAGAAAACCCAAGATCACTGTCTCAAGTCTAGAGGGATCCTGAGGTCACTGGAGCAACACGAAATTTCTCCGTGGACCCCAAATCAACTCGAGATGAGAGCTTAGTTCCTGGCTTCGACTCAAGAGGAATACCAACTTTCCACAAGCACCTCAAGAGGAGGGTTCTCTCAGCTACAGGTATGTGAGAGGGACCCTGAGATTGTGGCCTCAAGTGGAATGGACACCGAGATGCTCTGACTCGAAGTAAGGCCGGATATCCCTGCAGTGAATTGAATGCAGGCTCGTCTTGCATCTCCCAAGACGAAGGGATGTCTGAGTCCCCGGTGGAGACGACAGAGAAAGACCTAGTCGTCCCCCTCGTCGCGACCGGAGGCCTCACAACCTTTGAAAACTCGAGAGGTATGCGGAGATCAATGCTTCCAAAGGAGACGATGCCTGACTCCTCTTGAAAATTGAAAGGAGTCCCAGGATCCCTGTGGCCCGTGGAAAGGGACCATGGGTCTCCCGCCTCACGTGGAGACGCGTCCCCATTGGCATGCCAAGACTCCAGGAAAATCCCGAGGTGTCCCTCGCACCTAGGCAGGAGTCCTGACGTCGCTGAACAAACACGTGTCTGGAAGGGCCCTCCCCTTCGTAACTCGAGAATATACCCCAGGTTCCGGACGCAATTCGAGAAAAACATTGAGACTTCCCACTCGCCGTGAGATGAGGCCCGATTCCCCTGCACTGCGTGCAGAGCAATTCCGTGTTCCACATCAAACGTGACAAGAGCCTTGATTTCCTTGATGGCACTCCAGAGAAAACCCAAGTTCACTGTCTCAAGTCTAGAGGGATCCTGAGGTCACTGGAGCAACATGAAAGGGCTCCGTGGACCCCAAATCAACTCGAGATGAGAGCTTAGTCCCTGGCTTGGACTCAAGAGGAATACCGACTTTCCACAAGCACCTCAAGAGGAGGCTTCTCTCAGCTAAGGTATGTGAGAGGGACTCTGAGTTTGTGGCTTCAAGTGGAATGGACACCTAGATGCTCTGACTCGAAGTAAGCCCGGATATCCCAATAGTGAATTGAATGCAGGCTGCTCTTGCATCTCCCAAGATGAAGGGATGTCTGAATCCCCTGTGGAGACCACAGAGAAAGACCTAGTCCTCCGTCTCATCGCGACCGGAGGCCTCACATCCTTTGAAAACTCGAGAGATCCGCTGAGATCAATGCTTCCAAAGGAGACGATGCCTGACTCCTCTTGAAAATGGTTAGGAGTCCCAGGATCCCTGTCCACATTGACGGGGACTCTGGGTCTCCCGCTTCACGTGGAGACGCGTCGCAATTGCCATGCCAAGACTCGAGGAGAATCCCGAGGTGTCCCTCGCACCTAGCCAGGAGTCCTGATGTCGCTGAACAAACACGTGTCTGGAAGGGCCCTCCCCATCGTAACTCGAGAATATAACCCAGGTTCCGGCCGCAACTCGAGAAAAACCATGAGACTTCCCCCTCGCCGCGAGATGAGGCCCGATTCACCTGCACTGCGTGCAGAGCAATTCCGTGTTCCACATCAAACGTGAAAGGAGCCTTGATTTCCTTGATGGCACTCCAGAGAAAACCCAAGATCACTGTCTCAAGTCTAGAGGCATCCTGAGGTCACTGGAGCAACACGAAAGGGCTCCGTGGACCCCAAATCAACTCGAGATGAGAGCTTAGTCCATGGCTTCGAATCAAGTGGAATACCAACTTTCCATAAGCACCTCAAGAGGAGTCTTCTCTCAGATACAGGTATGTGAGAGGGACCCTGAGTTTGTGGCCTCAAGTGGAATGGACACCGAGATGCTCTGACTCGAAGTAAGGCCGGATATCCCTGCAGTGAATTGAATGCAGGCTCGTCTTGCATCTCCCAAGACGAAGGGATGTCTGAATCCCCTGTGGAGACCACAGAGAAAGACCTAGTTCTCTGCCTCATCGCGACCGGAGACCTCACATCCTTTGAAAACTCGAGAGGTCCGCGGAGATCAATGCTTCCAAAGGAGACGATGCCTGACTCCTCTTGAAAATGGATAGGAGTCCCAGGATCCCTGTGGCACGTGGAAAGGGACCCTGGGTCTCTCGCCTCACGTGGAGACGCGTCCCAATTGCCATGCCAAGACTCGTGGAGAATCCCGAAATGTCCCTCGCACCTA
The DNA here is from genome assembly GCF_033118175.1 of Dama dama. Lineage (NCBI taxonomy): Eukaryota > Metazoa > Chordata > Mammalia > Artiodactyla > Cervidae > Dama > Dama dama. The sequence continues at coordinate 2,156,014 of NC_083697.1, read as the reverse complement.
GGCAGGATTCCTGACGTCGCTGAAAAAACTCGTGTCTGGAAGGGCCCTCCCCGTCGTAACTCGAGAATATACTCCAGGTTCCGGCCGCAACTCGAGAAAAACCATGAGACTTCCCCCTCGCCGCTGGATGAGGCCCGATTCCCCTGCACTGCGTGCAGAGCAATTCCATGTTCCACATCAAACGTGAAAGGAGCCTTGATTTCCTTGATGGCACTCCAGAGAAAACCCAAGATCACTGTCTCAAGTCTAGAGGGATCCTGAGGTCACTGGAGCAACACGAAAGGGCTCCGTGGACCCCAAATCAACTCGAGATGAGAGCTTAGTCCCTGGCTTCGACTCAAGAGGAATACCAACTTTCCACAAGCACCTCAAGAGGAGGCTTCTCCCAGCTACAGGTATGTGAGAGGGACCCTGAGTTTGTGGCCTCAAGTGGAATGGACACGGAGATGCTCTGACTCGAAGTAAGGCCGGATATCCCTGCAGTGAATTGAATGCAGGCTCGTCTTACATCTCCCAAGACGAAGGGTTGTCTGAATCCCCTGTGGAGACAACAGAGAAAGACATAGTCCTCCACCTCAACGAGACGGGAGGCATCACATCCTTTGAAAACTCGAGAGGTCTGCGGAGATCAATACTTCCGAAGGACACGATGCCTGACGCCTCTTGAAAATGGATAGGAGTCCCAGGATCACTGTGGCACGTGGAAAGGGACCCTGGGGCTCCCGCCTCAACTGGAGACATATCCCATTTGCCATGCCAAGACTCGAGGAGAATCCCGAGGTGTCCCTCGCACCTAGGCAGGAGTCCTGACTTCGCTGAACAAACACGTGTCTGGAAGGGCCCTCCCCGTCGTAACTCGAGAATATACCCCAGGTTCCGGCCGCAACTCGAGAAAAACCATGAGATTTCCCCCTCGCAGGGAGTTGAGGCCCGATTCCCCTGCACTGCGTTCAGAGCAATTCCGTGTTCCACATCAAACGTGAAAGAAGCCTTGATTTCCTTGATGGCACTCCAGAGAAAACCCAAGATCACTGTCTCAAGTCTAGAGGAATCCTGAGGTCACTGGAGCAACATGAAAGGGCTCCGGATAACCCAAATCAACTCGAGATGAGAGCTTAGTCCCTGGCTTCGACTCAAGAGGAATACCAACTTTCCACAAGCACCTCAAGAGGAGGCTTCTCTCAGATACAGGTATGTGAGAGGGACCCTGAATTTGTGGCCTCAAGTGGAATGGACACGGAGATGCTCTGACTCGAAGTAAGGCCGGATATTCCTGCAGTGAATTGAATGCAGGCTCGTCTTGCATCTCCCAAGACGAAGGGATGTCTGAATCCCCTGTGGAGACCACAGAGAAAGACCTAGTCCTCCGCCTCATCGTGACCGGAGGCCTCACATCATTTGAAAACTCGAGAGGTCTGCAGAGATCAATGCTTCCAAAGGAGCCGATGCCCGACTCCTCTTGAAAATGGATAGGAGTCCCAGGATCACTGTGGCACGTGGAAAGGGACACTGTGTCTCCCGCCTCACGTGGAGACGCATCCCAATTGCCATGCCAAGACTCGAGGAGAATCCCGAGGTGTCCCTAGCACCTAGCCAGGAGTCCTGACGTCGCTGAACAAACAAGTGTCTCGAAGGGCCCTCCCCGTCGTAACTCATGAATATACCCCATGTTCCGGCCGCAACTCGAGAAAAACCATGAGTCTTCCCCATCGCCGCAAGATGAGGCCCGATTCCCCTGCACTGCGTGCAGAGCAATTCCGTATTCCACATCAAAAATGAAAGGAGCCTTGATTTCCTTGATGGCACTCCAGAGAAAACCCAAGATCACTGTCTCAAGTCTAGAGGGATCCTGAGGTCACTGGAGCAACACGAAAGGGCTCCGTGGACCCCAAATCAACTCCAGATGAGAGCTTAGTCCCTGGCTTCAAATCGAGAGGAATACCAACTTTCCACAAGCACCTCAAAAGGAGGCTTCTCTCATCTACAGGTATGTGAGAGGGACCCTGAGTTTGTGGCCTCAAGTGGAATGGACACGGAGATGCTCTGACTCAAAGTAAGGCCAGATAACCCTGCAGTGAATTGAATGCAGGCTCGTCTTGCATCTCCCAAGACGAAGGGTTGTCTGAATCCCCTGTGGAGACCACAGAGAAAGACCGAGTTCTCCGCCTCATCGCGACCAGAGGCCTCACATCCTTTGAAAATTCGAGAGGTCCGCGGAGATCAATGCTTCCAACGGAGACGATGCCTGACGCCTCTTGAAAATGGATAGGAGTCCCAGGATCCCTGTGGCATGTGGAAAGGGACCCTGGGTCTCCCGCCTCACGTGGAGACGCGTCCCAATTGCCATGCCAAGACTCGAGGAGAATCCCGAGGTGTCCCTCGCACCTAGGCAGGAGTCCTGACGTTGCTGAACAAACACGTGTCTGGAAGGGCCCTCCCCGTCGTAACTCGAGAATATACCCCAGGTTCCGGCCGCAACTCGAGAAAAACCATGAGACTTCCCAATCCCCGCGATATGAGGCCCGATTCCCCTGCACTGAGTGCAGAGCAATTCCGTGTTCCACATCAAACGTGAAAGGAGCCTTGATTTCCTTGATGGCACTCCAGAGAAAACCCAAGATCACTGTCTCAAGTTTAGAGGGATCCTGAGGTCACTGGAGCAACACGAAAGGGCTCCGTGGACCCCAAATCAACTCGAGATGAGAGATTAGTCCATGGCTTCGACTCAAGAGGAATACCAACTTTCCACAAGCCCCTCAAGAGGAGGCTTCTCTCAACTACAGGTATGTGAGAGGGACCCTGAGTTTGTGGCCTCAAGTGGAATGGACACCGAGATGCTCTGACTCGAAGTAAGGCCGGATATCCCTGCAGTGAATTGAATGCAGGCTCATCTTGCATCTCCCAAGACGAAGGGATGTCTGAATCCCCTGTGCAGAACACAGAGAAAGACCTAGTCCTCCGCCTCAACGCGACCGGAGGCCTCACATCCTTTGAAAACTCGAGAGGTCCCTGGAGATCAATGCTTCCAACGGAGACGATGCCTGACTCCTCTTGAAAATGGATAGGAGTCCCAGCATCCCTGTGGCACGTGGAAAGGGAACCTGGGTCTCCCGCCTCACGTGGAGACGCGTCCCAATTGCCATGCCAAGACTCGAGGAGAATCCCGAGGTGTCCCTCGCACCTAGGCAGGAGTCCTGACGTCGCTGAACAAACCCGTGTCTGGAAGGGCCCTCCCCGTCGTAACTCGAGAATATACCCCAGGTTCCGGCCGCAACTCGAGGAAAACCATGAGACTTCCCACTCTCCGCGAGATTAGGCCCGATTCCCCTGGGCTGCGTGCAGAGGAATTCCGTGTTCCACATCAAACGTGATAGGAGCCTTGATTTCCTTGATGGCACTCCAGAGAAAACCCAAGATCACTGTCTCAAGTCTAGAGGGATCCTGAGGTCACTGTAGCAACACGAAAGGGCTCCGTGGACCCCAAATCAACTCGAGATGAGAGCTTAGTCCCTGGCTTCGACTCAAGAGGAATACCAACTTTCCACAAGCACCTCAAGAGGAGGCTTCTCTCAGCTACAGGTATGTGAGAGGGACCCTGATTTTGTGGCCTCAAGTGGAATGGACACCGAGATGCTCTGACTCGAAGTAAGGCCGGATATCCCTGCAGTGAATTGAATGCAGGCTCGTCTTGCATCTCCCAAGACGAAGGGTTGTCTGAATCCCCTGTGTAGACCACAGAGAAAGACCTAGTCCTCCACCTCAAAGCAACCGGAGGCCTCATATCCTTTGAAAACTCGAGAGGTCCGCGGAGATCAATGCTTCCGAAAGAGACGATGCCTGACTCCTCGTGAAAATGGATACGAGTCCCAGGATCCCTGTGGCACGTGGAAAGGGACCCTGGGTCTCCCACCTCACGTGGAGACGCGTCCCAATTGCCATGCTAAGACTCGAGGAGAATCCCGAGGTGTCCCTCGCACCTAGGCAGGAGTCCTGACGTCGCTGAACAAACACGTGTCTGGAAGGGCCCTCTCCGTCGTAACTCGAGAATATACCCCAGGTTCCGGCCGCAACTCGAGAAAAACCATGAGACTTCCCCCTCGCCGCGAGATGAGGCCCGATTCCCCTGCACTGCGTGCAGAGCAATTCAATTTTCCACATCAAACGTGAAAGGAGCCTTGATTTCCTTGATGGCACTCCAGAGAAAACCCAAGATCACTGTCTCAAGTCAAGAGGGATCCTGAGGTCACTGGAGCAACACGAAAGGGCTGTGTGGACCCCAAATCAACTCGAGATGAGAGCTTAGTCCCTGGCTTCGACTCAAGAGGAATACCAACTTTCCACAAGCACCTCAAGAGGAGGCTTCTCTCAGCTACAGGTAAGTGAGAGGGACCCTGAGATTGTGGCCTCAAGTGGAATGGACACCGAGATGCTCTGACTCGAAGTAAGGCCGGATATCCCTGCAATGGATTGAATGCAGGCTCGTCTTGCATCTCCCAAGACGAAGGGATGTCTGAATCCCCTGTGGAGACCACAGAGAAAGACCGAGTTCTCCGCCTCAACGCGACCGGAGGCCTCACATCTTTTGAAAACTCGAGCGGTCCGCGGAGATCAATGCTTCCAAAGGAGACGATGCCTGACTCCTCATGAAAATGGATAGGAGTCCCAGGATCCCTGTGGCACATGGAAAGGGACCCTGGGTCTCCCGACTCACGTGGAGACGCGTCCCAATTACCATGCCAAGACTCGAGGAGAATCCCGAGGTGTCCCTCGCACCTAGGCAGGAGTCCAGACGTCGCTGAACAAACACGTGTCTGGAAGGGCCCTCCCCATCGTAACTCGAGAATATACCCCAGGTTCGGGCCGCAACTCGAGAAAAGCAATGAGATTTCCCCCTCGCCGCGAGTTCAGGCCCGATTCCCTGCACTGCATGCAGAGCAATTCCGTGTTCCACATCAAACCTGAAAGGAGCCTTGATTTCCTTGATGGCACTCCAGAGAAAACCCAAGATCACTGTCTCAAGTCTAGAGGGATCCTGAGGTCACTGGAGCAACACGAAAGGGCTCCGTGGACCTCAAATCAACACGAGATGAGAGCTTAGTCCCTGGCTTCGACTCAAGAGGAATACCAACTTTCCACAAGCACCTCAAGAGGAGGGTTCTCTCAGCTACAGGTATGTGAGAGCGCCCCTGAGTTTGTGGCCTCAAGTGGAATGGACACCGAGATGCTCTGACTCGAAGTAAGGCCGGATATCCCTGCAGTGAAGTGAATGCAGGCTCGTCTTGCATCTCCCAAGACGAAGGGATGTCTGAATCCCCTGTGGAGACCACAGAGAAAGACCTAATTCTCCGCCTCATCGCGAGCGGAGGCCTCACATCATTTGAAAACTCGAGAGGTCCGCGGAGATCAATGGTTCCAAAGGAGACGATGCCTGACTCCTCTTGAAAATGGATAGGAGTCCCAGGATCCCTGTGGCACGTGGAAAGGGACCCTGGGTCTCCGGCCTCACGTGGATACGCGTCCCAATTGCCATGCCAAGACTCGAGGAGAATCCCGAGGTGTCTCTCGCACCTAGGCAGGAGTCCTCACGTCGCTGAACAAACACGTGTCTGGAAGGCCCTCCCCTTCGTAACTCGAGAATATACCCCAGGTTCCGGCCGCAACTCGAGAAAAACCATGAGACTTCCCCCTCGCCGCGAGATGAGGCCCGATTCCCCTGCCCTGCGTGCAGAGCAATTCCGCTTTCCACATCAAACGTGAATGGAGCCTTGATTTCCTTGATGGCAGTCCAGAGAAAACCCAAGTTCACTGTCTCAAGTCTAGAGGGATCCTGAGGTCACTGGAGCAACACGAAAGGCCTCCGTGGACCCCAAATCAACTCGAGATGAGAGCTTAGTCCCTGGCTTCGACTCAAGAGGAATACCAACTTTCCACAAGCACCTCAAGAGGAGGCTTCTCTCAGCTACAGGTATGTGAGAGGGACCCTGAGTTTGTGGCCTCAAGTGGAATGGACACCGAGATGCTCTGACTCGAAGTAAGGCCGGAAAACCCTGCAGTGAAGTGAATGCAGGCTCGTCTTGCATCTCCCAAGATGAAGGGATGTCTGAATCCCCTGTGGAGACCACAGAGAAAGACCTAGTTCTCCGCCTCATTGCGACCGGAGGCCTCACATCCGTTCAAAACTGGAGAGGTCCGCGGAGATCAATGCTTCCAAAGGAGACGATGCCTGACTCCTCTTGAAAATGGATAGAAGTCCCAGGATCCCTGTGGCACATGGAGAGGGACCCTGGGTCTCACGCCTCAGGTGGAGAAGCGTCCCAATTGCCATGCCAAGACTCGCGGAGAATCCAGAGTTTTCCCTCGCACCTAGGCAAGAGTCCTGACGTCGCTGAACAAACACGTGTCTGGAAGGGCCCTCCATGTAGTAACTAGAGAATATACCCCAGGTTCCGGCCGCAACACGAGAAAAACCATGAGACTTCCCCCTCGCCGCGATATGAGGTCCGATGCCCCTGCACTGCGTGCAGAGCAATTCCGTGTTCCACATCAAACGTGAAAGGAGCCTTGATTTCCTTGATGGCACTCCAGATAAAACCCAAGATCACTGTCTCAAGTCTAGAGGGATCCTGAGGTCACTGGAGCAACAGGAAAGGGCTCCGTGGACCCCAATTCAACTCGAGATGAGAGCTTAGTCCCTGGCTTCGACTCAAGAGGAATACCAACTTTCCACAAGCACCTCAAGAGGAGGCTTCTCTCAGCTACAGGTATGTGAGATGGACCCTGAGTTTGTGGCCTCAAGGGGAATGGACACCGTGATGCTCTGACTCGAAGTTCGGCCGGATATCCCTGCAGTGAATTGAATGCAGGCTCGTCTTGCATCTCCCAAGACGAAGGGATGTCTGAATCCCCAGTGGAGACCACAGAAAAAGACCTAGTCCACCGCCTCAACGCAACCGGAGGCCTCATATCCTTTGAAAATTCGAGAGGTTCACGGAGATAAATACTTCCGATGGAGACGATGCCTGACTCCTCTTGAAAATGGATAGGAGTCCCAGGATCCCTGTGGCACGTGGAAAGGGACACTGGGTCTCCCGCCTCACGTGGAGACGCGTCCCTATTGCCATGCAAAGACTCGAGGAGAATCCCGAGGTGTCCCTCGCACCTAGGCAGGAGTCCTGACATCGCTGAACAAACACGTGTCTGGAAGGGCCCTCCCCGTCGTAACTCGAGAATATACCCCAGGTTCTGGCCGCAACTTGAGAAAAATCATGAGACATCCCCCTTGCCGCAAGATGAGGACAATTCCCCTGCACTGCGTGCAGAGCAATTCCGTGTTCCACCTCAAACTTGAAAGGAGCCTTGATTTCCTTGATGGCACTCCAGAGAAAACCCAAGATCACTATCTCAAGTCTAGAGGGATCCTGAGGTCACTGGAGCAACACGAAAGGGCTCCGTGGACCCCAAATCAACTCGAGATGAGAGCTTAGTCCCTAGCTTCGACTCAAGAGGAATACCAATTTTCCACAAGCACCTCAAGAGGAGGCTTCTCTCAGCTACAGGTATGTGAGATGGACCCTGAGTTTGTGGCCTCAAGTGGAATGGACACCGAGATGCTTTGACTCGAAGTAAGGCCGGATATCCCTGCAGTGAATTGAATGCAGGCTCGTCTTGTATCTCCCAAGATGAAGGGATGTCTGAATCCCCTGTGGAGACCACAGAGAAAGACCTAGTTCTCAGCCTCAACGCGACCGGAGGCCTCACATCCTTTGAAAACTCGAGAGGTCCGCGGAGATCAATGCTTCCAAAGGAGACGATGCCTCACTCCTCTTGAAAATGGATAGGAGTCCCAGGTTCCCTGTGGCACGTCGAAAGGGACCCTGGGTCTCCCGCCTCACGTGGAGACGCGTCCCAATTGCCATGCCAAGACTCGAGGAGAATCCCGAGGTGTCCCTCGCACCTAGGCAGGAGTCCTGACGGCGCTGAACAAACACGTGTCTGGAAGGGCCCTCCCCGTCGTAACTCGAGAATATACCCCAGGTTCCAGCCGCAACTCGAGAAAAACCATGAGACGTCCCCCTCGCCGTGAGATGAGGCCCGATTCCCCTGCACTGCGTGCAGAGCAATTCCGTGTTCCACATCAAACGTGAAAGGAGCCTTGATTTCCTTGATGGCACTCCAGAGAAAACCCAAGATCACTGTCTCAAGTCTAGAGGGATCCTGAGGTCACTGTAGAAACACGAAAGGGCTCCGTGGACCCCAAATCAACTCGAGATGAGAGCTTAGTCCCTGGCTTCGACTCAAGAGGAATACCAACTTTTCACAAGCACCTCAAGAGGAGTCTTCTCTCAGCTACAGGTATGTGAGAGAGACCCTGAGTTTGTGGCCTCAAGTGGAATGGACACCGAGATGCTCTGACTCGAAGTAAGCCCGGATATCCCTGCAGTGAATTGAATGCAGGCTCGTCTTGCATCTCCCAAGACGAAGGGATGTCTGAATCCCCTGTGGAGACCACAGAAAAAGACCTAGTCCACCGCCTCAATGCAACCGGAGGCCTCATATCCTTTGAAAACTCGAGAGGTCCACGGAGATCAATACTTCCGATGGAGACGATGCCTGAGTCCTCTTGAAAATGGATAGGAGTCCCAGGATCCCTGTGGCACTTGGAAAGGGACCGTCGGTCTCCCGCCTCACGTGGAGACGCGTCCCTATTGCCATGCAAAGACTCGAGGAGAATCCCGAGGTGTCCCTCGTACCTAGGCAGGAGTCCTGACGTCGCTGAACAAACACGTGTCTGGAAGGGCCCTCCCCGTCGTAACTCGAGATTATAACCCAGGTTCCGGCCGCAACTTGAGAAAAACCATGAGACATCCCCCTTGCCGCAAGATGAGGCCCATTCCCCTGCACTGCGTGCAGAGCAATTCTGTCTTTCCAATCAAACGTGAAAGGAGCCTTGATTTCCTTGATGGCACTCTAGAGAAAACCCAAGATCACTGTCTCAAGTCTAGAGGGATCCTGAGGTCCCTGGAGCAACACGAAAGGGCTCCGTGGACCACAAATCAACTCGAGATGAGAGCTTAGTTCCTGGCTTCGACTCAAGAGGAATACCAACTTTCCACAAGCACCTCAAGAGGAGGCTTCTCTCAGCTACAGGTATGTGAGAGGGACCCTGATTTTGTGACCTCAAGTGGAATGGACACCGAGATGCTGTGACTCGAAGTAAGGCCGGATATCCCTGCAGTGAATTGAATGCAGGCTCGTCTTGTATCTCCCAAGATGAAGGGATGTCTGAATCCCCTGTGGAGACCACAGAGAAAGACCTAGTTCTCCGCCTCAACGCGACCGGAGTCCTCACATCCTTTGAAAACTCGAGAGGTCCGCGGAGATCAATGCTTCCAAAGGAGACGATGCCTGACTCCTCTTGAAAATGGATAGGAGTCCCAGGATCCCTGTGGCACGTGGAAAGGGACACTGGGTCTCCCGCCTCACATGGAGACGCGTCCCAATTGCCATGCCAAGACTCGAGGAGAATCCCGAGGTGTCCCTCGCACCTAGGCAGGAGTCCTGACGGCGCTGAACAAACACGTGTCTGGAAGGGCCCTCCCCGTCGTAACTCGAGAATATACCCCAGGTTCCGGCCGCAACTCGAGAAAAACCATGAGACTTCCCCCTCGCCGTGAGATGAGGCCCGATTCCCCTGCTCTGCGTGAAGAGCAATTCCGTGTTCCACATCAAACGTGAAAGGATCCTTGATTTCCTAGATGGCACTCCAGAGAAAACCCAAGATCACTGTCTCAAGTCTAGAGGGATCCTGAGGTCACTGGAGCAACACGAAAGGGCTCCGTGGACCCCAAATCAACTCGAGATGAGAGCTTAGTCCCTGGCTTCGACTCAAGAGGAATACCAACTTTCCACAAGCACCTCAAGAGGAGGCTTCTCTCAGCTACAGGAATGTGAGATGGACCCTGAGTTTGTGGCCTCAAGTGGAATGGACACCGTGATGCTCTGACTCGATGTAAGGCCAGATATCCCTGCAGTGAATTGAATGCAGGCTCGTCTTGCATCTCACAAGACGAAGGGATGTCTGAATCCCCTGTGGAGACCACAGAGAAAGACCTAATTCTCCGCCTCATCGCGAGGGGAGGCCTCACATCCTTTGAAAAGTCGAGAGGTCCGCGGAGATCAATGCTTCCAAAGAGACGATGCCTTACTCCTCTTGAAAATGGATAGGAGTCCCAGGATCCCTGTGGCACGTGGAAAGGGACCCTGGGTCTCCCGCCTCACGTGGAGACGCCTCCCAATTGCCATGCCAAGACTCGAGGAGAATCCCTAGGTGTCCCTCGCAACTAGGCAGGGGTCCTGACGTCGCTGAACAAACACGTGTCTGGAAGGGCCCTCCCCGTCGTAACTCGAGAATATACCCCAGGTTTCGGCCGGAACTCGAGAAAAACCATGAGACTTCCCCCTCGCCATGACATGAGGCCCGATTCCCCTGCACTGCATGCAGAGGAATTCCGTGTTCCACATCAAACGTGAAAGGAGGCTTGATTTCCTTGATGGCACTCCAGAGAAAACCCAAGATCACTGTCTCAAGTCTAGAGGGATCCTGAGGTCACTGGAGCAACACGAAAGGGCTCCGTGGACCCCAAATCAACTCGAGATGAGAGCTTAGTCCCTGGCTTTGACTCAAGAGGAATACCAACTTTTCACAAGCACCTCAAGAGGAGGCTTCTCTCAGCTACAGGTATGTGAGAGGGACCCTGAGTTTGTGGCCACAAGTGGAATGGACACCGAGATGCTCTGACTCGAAGTAAGCCCGGATATCCCTGCAGTGAATTGAATGCAGGCTCGTCTTGCATCTCCCAAGACGAAGGGATGTCTGAATCCCCAGTGGAGACCACAGAAAAAGACCTAGTCCACCGCCTCAATGCAACCGGAGGCCTCATATCCTTTGAAAACTCGAGAGGTCCACGGAGATCAATACTTCCGATGGAGACGATGCCTGAGTCCTCTTGAAAATGGATAGGAGTCCCAGGATCCCTGTGGCACGTGGAAAGGGACCGTGGGTCTCCCGCCTCACGTGCAGACGCGTCCCTATTGCCATGCAAAGACTCGAGGAGATTCCCGAGGTGTCCCTCGCACCTAAGCAGGAGTCCTGACGTCGCTGAACAAACACGTGTCTGGAAGGGCCCTCCCCGTCGTAACTCGAGAATATACCCCAGGTTCCGGCCGCGACTCGAGAAAAACCATGAGACTTCCCCCTCACTGCGAGATGAGGCCCGATTCCCCTGCACTGCGTGCAGAGCAATTCCGTGTTCCACATCAAACGTGAAAGGAGCCTTGATTTCCTTGATGGCACTCCAGAGAAAACCCAAGATCACTGTCTCAAGTCTAGAGGGATCCTGAGGTCACCGGAGCAACACGAAAGGGCTCCGTGGACCCCAAATCAACTCGAGATGAGAGATTAGTCCCTGGCTTCAACTCAAGAGGAATACAAACTTTCCACAAGCCCCTCAAGAGGAGGCTTCTCTCAGCTACAGGTATGTGAGAGGGACCTTGAGTTTGTGGCATCAAGTGGAATGGACACCGAGATGCTCTGACTCAAAATAATGCCGGATATCCCTGCAGTGAATTGAAAGCAGGCTCGTCTTGCATCTCCCAAGACGAAGTGATGTCTGAATCCCCTGTGCAGAACACAGAGAAAGACCTAGTCCTCCGCCTCAACGCGACCGGAGGCCTCACATCCTTTGAAAACTCGAGAGGTCTGCAGAGATCAATGCTTCCAAAGGAAACGATGCCTGACTACTCTTGAAAATGGATAGGAGTCCCAGGATCACTGTGGCACGTTGAAAGGGACCCTGGTTCTCCCGCCTCACGTGGAGACGCGTCCCAATTGCCATGCCAAGACTCGAGGAGAATCCCGAGGTGTCCCTCGCACCTAGGCAGGGTCCTGACGTCGCTGAACAATCACGTGTCTGGAAGGGCCCTCCCCTTCGTAACTCGAAAATATACCCAAGGTTCTGGCTGCAACTCGAGAAAAACCATGAGATTTCCCCCTCGCCGCGAGTTGAAGCCCGATTCCCCTGCACTGCATGCAGAGCAATTCCGTGTTCCACATCAAACGTGAAAGGAGCCTTGATTTCCTTGATGGCACTCCAGAGAAAACCCAAGATCACTGTCTCAAGTCTAGAGGGATCCTGAGGTCACTGGAGCAACACGAAAGGGCTCCGTATAACCCAAATCAAATCGAGATGAGAGCTTAGTCCCTGGCTTCGACTCAAGAGGAATACCAACTTTCCACAAGCACCTCACGAGGAGGCTTCTCTCAGCTACAGGTATGTGAGAGGGACCCTGAGTTTGTGGCCTCAAGTGGAATGGACACCGAGATGCTCTGACTCGAAGTAAGGCCGGATATCCCTGCAGCGAATTGAATGCAGGCTCGTCTTGCATCTCCCAAGACGAAGGGATGTCTGAATCCGCTGTGGAGACGACAGAGAAAGACCTAGTCCTCTGCCTCATCGCGACCGGAGGCCTCACATCCTTTGAAAATTCGAGAGGTATGCGGAGATCAATGCTTCCAAAGGAGACGATGCTTGACTCCTGTTGAAAATGGATAGGAGTCCCAGGATCCCTGTGGCACGTGGAAAGGGACACTGGGTCTCCCGCCTCACGTGGAGACGCGTCCCAATTGCCATGCCAAGACTCGAGGAGAATCCCGAGGTGTCCCTCGCACCTAGGCAGGAGTCCTGACGTCGCTGAACAAACACGTGTCTGGAAGGGCCCTCCCCGTTGTAATTCGAGAATATACCCCAGGTTTCAGCCGCAACTCGAGAAAAACCATGAGACTTCCCCCTCGCCACGAGATGAGGCCCGATTCCCCTGCACTGCGTGCAGACCAATTCCGTGTTCCACATCAAACGTGAAAGGAGCCTTGATTTCCTTGATGGCACTCTAGAGAAAACACAAGATCACTGTCTGAAGTCTAGAGGGATCCTGAGGTCACTGGAGCAACACGAAAGGGCTCCGTATAACCCAAATCAACTCGAGATGAGAGCTTAGTCCCTGGCTTCGACTCAAGAGGAATACCAACTTTCCACAAGCACCTCAAGAGGAGGCTTCTCTCAGCTACAGGTATGTGAGAGGGACCCTGAGTTTGTGGCCTCAAGTGCAATGGACACCGAGATGCTCTGACTCGAAGTAAGGTCGGATATCCCTGCAGTGAATTGAATGCAGGCTCGTCTTGCATCTCCCAAGACGAAGGGATGTCTGAATCCCCTGTGGAGACCACAGAGAAAGACCTAGTCCTCCGCCTCATCGAGACCGGAAGTCTCACATCCTTTGAAAACTCGAGCGGTCCGTGGAGATCAATGCTTCCAAAGGAGACGATGCCTGACTCCTCTTGAAAATGGATAGGAGTCCCAGGATCCGTGTGGCATGTGGAAAGGGACACTGGGTCTCCCGCCTCACGTGGAGCCGGGTCCAAATTGCCATGCCAAGAATCGAGGAGAATCCCGAGCTGTCCCTCGCACCTAGGCAGGAGTCCTGACATCGCTGAACAAACACGTGTCTGGAAGGGCCCTCCCCGTCGTAACTCGAGAATATACCCCAGGTTCCGGCCGCAACTCGAGAAAAACCATGAGATTTCCCCCTCGCCGCGAGTTGAGGCCCGATTCCCCTGTACTGCATGCAGAGCAATTCCGTGTTCCACATCAAACTTGAAAGGAGCCTTGATTTCCTTGATGGCACTCCAGAGAAAACCCAAGATCACTGTCTCAAGTCTAGAGGGATCCTGAGGTCACTGGAGCAACACGAAAGGGTTCCGTGGACCCCAAATCAACACGAGATGAGAGCTTAGTCCCTGGCTTAGACTCAAGAGGAATACCACTTTCCACAAGCACCTCAAGAGGAGGCTTCTCTCAGCTACAGGTAAGTGAGAGGGACCCTGAGTTTGTGGCCTCAAGTGCAATGGACACCGAGATGCTCTGACTCGAAGTAAGGCCGGATATCCCTGCAGTGAATTGAACGCAGGCTCGTCTTGCATCTCCCAAGACGAAGGGATGTCTGAATCCCCTGTGAAGACCACAGAGAAAGACCTAATTTTCCGCCTCATCGCGACCGGGGGCCTCACATCATTTGAAAATTCGAGAGGTCCACGGAGATCAATGCTTCCAAAGGAGACGATGCCTGACTCCTCTTGAAAATGGATAGGAGTCCCAGGATCCGTGTGGCATGTGGAAAGGGACACTGGGTCTCCCGCCTCACGTGGAGCCGGGTCCAAATTGCCATGCCAAGACTCGAGGTGAATCCCGAGGTGTCCCTCGCACCTAGGCAGGAGTCCTCACATCGCTGAACAAACTCGTGTCTGGAAGGGCCCTCCCTGTCGTAACTCGAGAATATACCCCAGGTTCCGGCCGCAACTCGAGAACAACCATGAGACTTCCCCCTCCCCGCGAGATGAGGCCCGATTCCCCTGCACTGAGTGCAGACAAATTCCGTGTTCCACATCCAACGTGAAAGGAGCCTTGATTTCCTTGATGGCACTCCAGAGAAAACCCAAGATCACTGTCTCAAGTCTAGAGGGATCCTGAGGTCACTGGAGCAACACGAAAGGGCTCCGTGGACCACAAATCAACTCGAGATGAGAGCTTAGTCCCTGGCATCGACTCAAGAGGAATACCAACTTTCCACAAGCACCTCAAGAGGAGGCTTCTCTCAGCAACAGGTATGTGAGAGGGACCCTGAGTTTGTGGCCTCAAGTGGAATGGACACCGAGATGCTCTGACTCGAAGTAAGGCCGGATATCCCTGCAGTGAATTGAATGCAGGCTCGTCTTGCATCTCAAATGATGAAGGGATGTCTGAATCCCCTGTGGAGCCCACAGAGAAAGACCTAGTCCTCCGCCTCAACGCGACCGGAGGCCTCACATCCTTAGAAAACTCGAGAGGTCCGCGGAGATCAATACTTCTGAAGGAGACGATGCCTGACTCATCTTGAAAATGGATAGGAGTCCCAGGATCACTGTGGCACGTGGAAAGGGACACTGGGTCTCCTGCCTCACGTGGAGACGCGTCCCAATTGCCATGCCAAGACTCGAGGAGAATCCCGAGGTGTCCCTCGCACCTAGGCAGGAGTCCTGAGGTCGCTGAACAAACACTTTTCTGGAAGGGCCCTCCCCATCGTAACTCGAGAATATACCCCATGTTTCGGACGCAACTCGAGAAAAACCATGAGACTTCCCCCTCGCCGCGAGATGAGGCCCGATTTCCCTGCACTGCGAGCAGAGCAATTCCGTATTCCACATCAAAAATGAAAGGAGCCTTGATTTCCTTGATGGCACTCCAGAGAAAACCCAAGATCACTGTCTCAAGTCTAGAGGGATCCTGAGGTCACTGGAGCAACACGAAAGGGCTCCGTGGACCCCAAACCAACTCGAGATGAGAGCTTAGTCCCTGGCTTCGACCCAAGAGGAATACCAACTTTCCACAAGCACCTCAAGAGGAGGCTTCTCTCAGCTACAGGTATGTGAGAGGGACCCTGAGTTTGTGGCCTCAAGTGGAATGGACACCGAGATGCTCTGACTCGAAGTAAGGCCAGATATCCCTGCAGTGAATTGAATGCAGGCTCGTCTTGCATCTCCCAAGACGAAGGGATGTCTGAATCCCCTGTGGAGACCACAGAGAAAGACCGAGTTCTCCGCCTCATCGCGACCGGAGGCCTCACATCCTTTGAAAACTCGAGAGGTCCACGGAGATCAATGCTTCCAAAGGAGAAGATGCCTGACCCTTCTTGAAAATGGATAGGAGTCCCAGGATCCCTGTGGCACGTGGAAAGGGACCCTGGGTCTCCCGCGTCACGTGGAGACGCGTCCCAATTGCCATGCCAAGACTCGAGAAGAATCCCGAGCTGTCCCTCGCACCTAGGCAGGAGTCCTGACGTCGCTAAACAAACACATGTCTGGAAGGGCCCTCGCCGTTGTAACTCGAGAATAATCCCCAGGTTCCGGCCGCAAATCGAGAAAAACCATGAGAATTCCCCCTCGCCGCGAGATGAGGCCCGATTCCCCTGCACTGCGTGCAGAGCAATTCCGTGTTCCACATCAAACGTGAAAGAAGCCTTGATTTCCTTGATGGCACTCCAGAGAAAACCCAAGATCACTGTCTCAAGTCTAGAGGGATCTTGCGGTCACTGGAGCAACACGAAAGGGCTCCGTGGACCCCAAATCAACTCGAGATGAGAGACTAGTCCCTGGCTTCAACTCAAGAGGAATACGAACTTTCCACAAGCCCCTCAAGAGGAGGCTTCTCTCAGCTACAGGTATGTGAGAGGGACCCTGAGTTTGTGGCCTCAAGTGGAATGGACACCGAGATGCTCTGACTCGAAGTAAGGCCGGATATCCCTGCAGTGAATTGAATGCAGGCTCGTCTTGCATCTCCCAAGACGAAGGGATGTCTGAATCCCCTGTGCAGAACACAGAGAAAGACCTAGTCCTCCGCCTCAACGCGACCGGAGGCCTTACATCGTTTGAAAACTCGAGAGGTCCGCGGAGATCAATGCTTCCAAAGGAGACGATGCCTGACTCCTCTTGAAAATGGATAGGAGTCCCAGGATCCCTGTGGCACGTGGAAAGGGACCTTGGGTCTCCCACCTCACGTGGAGACGCGTCCCAATTGCCATGCCAAGACTCGAGGAGAATCCCGAGGTGTCCCTCGCACCTAGGCAGGAGTCCTGACGTCGCTGAACAAACACGTGTCTGGAAGGGCCCTCCCCGTCGTAACTCGAGAATATACCCCAGGTTCCGGCCGCAACTCGAGAAAAACCATGAGAATTCCCCCTCGCCGCGAGATGAGGCCCGATTCCCCTGCACTGCGTGCAGAGCAATTCCGTGTTCCACATCAAACGTGAAAGGAGCCTTGATTTCCTTGATGGCACTCCAGAGAAAACCCAAGATCACTGTCTCAAGTCTAGAGGGATCCTGAGGTCACTGGAGCAACAGGAAAGGGCTCCGTGGACCCCAAATCAACTCGAGATGAGAGCTTAGTCCCTGGCTTCGACTCAAGAGGAATACCAACTTTCCACAAGCACCTCAAGAGGAGGCTTCTCTCAGCTACAGGTATGTGAGAGGGACCCTGAGTTTGTCGCCTCAAGTGGAAAGGACACCGAGATGCTCTGACTCAAAGTAAGGCCAGATATCCCTGCAGTGATTTGAATGCAGGCTCGTCTTGCATCTCCCAAGACGAAGGGATGTCTGAATCCGCTGTGGAGACCACAGAGAAAGACCTAGTCCTCCGCCTCATCGCGACCGGAGGCCTCACATCCTTTGAAAACTCGAGAGGTCCGCGGAGATCAATGCTTCCAAAGGAGTCGATGCCTGACGCCTCTTGAAAATGGATAGGAGTCCCAGGATCCCTGTGGCACGTCGAAAGGGACCCTGGGTCTCCCGCCTCATTTGGAGACGCGTCCCAATTGCCATGCCAAGACTTCAGGAGAATCCCGAGGTGTCCCTCGCACCTAGGCAGGAGTCCTGACGTCGCTGAACAAACACGTGTGTGGAAGGGCCCTCCCCGTCGTAACTCGAGAATATACCCCAGGTTCCAGCCGCAACTCGAGAAAAACCATGAGACTTCCCCCTCGCCGCGAGATGAGGCCCGATTCCCCTGCACTGCGTGCAGAGCAATTCCGTGTTCCACATCAAACGTGAAAGGAGCCTTGATTTCCTTGATGGCACTCCAGAGAAAACACAAGATCACTGTCTCAAGTCTAGAGGGATCCTGAGGTCACTGGAGCAACACGAAAGAGCTCCGTGGACCCCAAATCAACTCGAGATGAGAGCTTAGTCCCTGGCTTCGACTCAAGAGGAATACCAACTTTCCACAAGCACCTCAAGAGGAGGCTTCTCTCAGCTACAGGTATGTGAGAGGGACCCTGAGTTTGTGGCCTCAAGTGCAATGGACACCGAGATGCTCTGACTCGAAGTGAGGCCGGATATCCCTGCAGTGAATTGAATGCAGGCTCGTCTTGCATCTCCCAAGACGAAGGGATGTCTGAATCCCCTGTGGAGACCACAGAGAAAGACCTAGTCCTCCGCCTCATCGTGACCGGAGGCCTCACATCCTTTGAAAATTCGAGAAGTCGGCGGAGATCAATGCTTCCAAAGGAGACGATGCCTGACTCCTCTTGAAAATGGATAGGAGTCCCAGCATCCCGGTGGCACGTGGAAAGGGACCCTGTGTCTCCCGCCTCACGTGGAGACGCGTCAGAATTGCCATGCCAAGACTCGAGGAGAATCCCGAGGTGTCCCTCGCACCTAGGCAGGAGTCCTGACGTCGCTGAACAAACACGTGTCTGGAAGGGCCCTCCCCGTCGTAAATCTAGAATATACCCCAGGTTCCGGCCGCAACTCGAGAAAAACCATGAGACTTTCCCCTTGCCACGAGGTGAGGCCCGATTCCCCTGCACTGCATGCAGAGCAATTCCGTGTTTCACATCAAACATGAAAGGAGCCTTGATTTCCTTGATGGCACTCCAGAGAAAACCCAAGATCACTGTCTCAAGTCTAGAGGGATCCTGAGGTCACTGGAGCAACACGAAAGGGCTCCGTGGACCTCAAATCAACTCGAGATGAGAGCTTAGTCCCTGGCTTCGACTCAAGGGGAATACCAACTTTCCACAAGCACCTCAAGAGGAGGCTTCTCTCAGCTACAGGTATGTGAGAGAGACCATGAGTTTGTGGCCTCAAGTGGAATGGACACGGAAATGCTCTGACTCGAAGTAAGGCCGGATATCCCTGCAGTGAATTGAATGCAGGCTTGTCTTGCATCTCCCAAGACGAAGGGATGTCTGAATCCCCTGTGGAGACCACAGAGAAAGACCTAGTCCTCCGCCTCAACATGACCGGAGGCCTCACATCCTTTGAAAACTCGAGAGGTCTGCGGAGATCAATGCTTCCAAAGGAGACGATGCCTGACTCCTCTTGAAAATGGATAGGAGTCCCAGAATCCCTGTGGCACGTGGAAAGGGACCCTGGGTCTCCCGCCTCATGTGGAGACGCGTCCCAATTGCCATGCCAAGACTCGAGGAGAATCCCGAGGTGTCCCTCGCACCTAGGCAGGAGTCCTGACGTCGCTGAACAAACACGTGTCTGGAAGGGCCCTCCCCGTCGTAACTCGAGAATATACCCCAGGTTCCGGCCGCAACTCGAGAAAAACCATGATATTTCCCCCTCGCCGCGAGTTGAGGCCCGATTCCCCTGCACTGATGCAGAGCAATTCCGTGTTCCACTTCAAACGTGAAAGGGGCCTTGATTTATTGATGGCACTCCAGAGAAAACCCAAGATCACTGTCTCAAGTCTAGAGCGATCCTGAGGTCACTGGAGCAACAGGAAAGGGCTCCGTGGACCCCAAATCAACGCGAGATGAGAGCTTAGTCCCTGGCTTCGACTCAAGAGGAATACCAACTTTCCACAAGGACCTCAAGAGGAGGCTTCTCTCAGCTACAGGTAAGTGAGAGGGACCCTGAGTTTGTGGCCTCAAGTGCAATGGACACTGCGATGCTCTGACTCGAAATAAGGCCGGATATCCCTGCAGTGAATTGAAAGCAGGCTCATCTTGCATCTCCCAAGACGAAGGGATGTCTGAATCCCCTGTGCAGAACACAGAGAAAGACCTAGTCCTCCGCCTCAACGCGACCGGAGGCCTCACATCCTTTGAAAACTCGAGAGGTCTGCAGAGATCAATGCTTCCAAAGGAGACGATGCCTGACTCCTCTTGAAAATGGATAGGAGTCCCAGGATCACTGTGGCACGTGGAAAGGGAACCTCGGTCTCCCCCTTCACGTGGAGACGCGTCCCAATTGCCATGCCAAGACTCGAGGAGAATCCCGAGGTGTCCCTCGCACCTAGGCAGGGTCCTGACGTCGCTGAACAAACACGTGTCTGAAAGGGACCTCCCCGTCGTAACTCGAGAATATACCCAAGGTTCCGGCCGCAACTCGAGAAAAACCATGAGATTTCCACCTCGCCGCGAGTTGAGGCCCGATTCCCCTGCACTGCGTGCAGAGCAATTCCGTGTTCCACATCAAACGTGAAAGGAGCCTTGATTTCCTTGATGGCACTCCAGAGAAAACCCAAGATCACTGTCTCAAGTCTAGAGGGATCCTGAGGTCACTGGAGCAACACGAAAGGGCTCCGTGGACCCCAAATCAACTCGAGATGAGAGCTTAGTCCCTGTCTTAGACTCAAGAGGAATACCAACTTTCCACAAGCACCTCAAGAGGAGGCTGCTCTCAGCTACAGGTATGTGAAAGGAACCCTGAGTTTGTGGCCTCAAGTGCAATGAACACCGAGATGCTCTGACTCGATGTAAGGCCGGATATCCCTGCAGTGAATTGAATGCAGGCTCGTCTTGCATCTCGCAAGACGAAGGGATGTCTGAATCCCCTGTGGAGACCACAGAGAAAGACCTAGTCCTCCGCCTCATCGTGACCGGAGGCCTCACATCCTTTGAAAACTTGAGAGGTCTGCAGAGATGAATGCTTCCAAAGGAGAAGATGCCTGACTCCTCTTGAAAATGGATAGGAGTCCCAGGATCACTGTGGCACGTGGAAAGGGACACTTGGTCTCCCGCCTCACGTGGAGACGCGTCCCAATTGCCATGCCAAGACTCGAGGAGAATCCCGAGGTGTCCCTCGCACCTAGGCAGGAGTCCTGAGGTCGGTGAACAAACACGTGTCTGGAAGGGCCCTCTCCGTCGTAACTCGAGAATATACCCCAGGTTCCGGCCGCAACTCGAGAAAAACCATGAAACTTCCCCCTCGCCGCGAGATGAGGCCCGATTCCACTGCACTGCGTGCAGAGCAATTCCGTATTCCACATCAAAAATGAAAGGAGCCTTGATTTCCTTGATGGCACTCCAGAGAAAACCCAAGATCACTGTTTCAAGTCTAGAGGGATCCTGAGGTCACTGGAGCAACACGAAAGGGCTCCGTGGACCCCAAATCAACTCGAGAGGAGAGCTTAGTCCCTGGCTTCCACTCAAGAGGAATACCAACTTTCCACAATCACCTCAAGAGGAGGCTTCTCTCAGCTACAGGTATGTGAGTGGGCCCCTGAGTTTGTGGCCTCAAGTGGAATGGACACCGAGATGCTCTGACTCGAAGTAAGGCCGGATATCCCTGCAGTGAATTGAATGCAGGCTCGTCTTGCATCTCCCAAGACGAAGGGATGTCTGAATCCCCTGTGGAGACCACAGAGAAAGACCGAGTTCTCCGCCTCATCGCGACCGGAGGCCTCACATCCTTTGAAAACTCGAGAGGTCCGTGGAGATCAATGCTTCCAAAGGAGACGATGCCTGACTCCTCTTGAAAATGGATAGGAGTCCCAGGATCCCTGTGGCACGTGGAACGGGACCCTGGGTCTCCCGCCTCACGTGGAGACGCGTCCAAATTGCCATGCCAAGACTCGAGGAGAATCCCGAGGTGTCCCTCGCACCTAGGCACGAGTCCTGACGTCGCTGAACAAACACGTGTCTGGAAGGGCCCTCCCCGTCGTAACTCGAGAATATACCCCAGGTTCCGGCTGCAACTCGAGAAAAACCATGAGAATTCACTATCGCCGCGAGATGAGGCCCGATTCCCCTGCCCTGCGTGCAGAGCAATTCCGTATTCCACATCAAAAATAAAAGGAGCCTTGATTTCCTTGATGGCACTCCAGAGAAAACCCAAGATCACTGTCTCAAGTCTAGAGGGATCCTGAGGTCACTGGAGCAACACGAAAGGGCTCCGTGGACCCCAAATCAACTCGAGATGAGAGCTTAGTCCATGGCTTCAAATCGAGAGGAATACCAACTTTCCACAAGCACCTCAAGAGAAGGCTTCTCTCAGCTAATGGTATGTGAGAGGGACCCTGAGTTTGTCGCCTCAAGTGGAATGGACACCGAGATGCTCTGACTCAACGGAAGGCCAGATATCCCTGCAGTGAATTGAATGCAGTCTCGTCTTGCATCTCCCAAGCCGAAGGGTTGTCTGAATCCCCTGTGGAGACCACAGAGAAAGACATAATTTTCCGCCTCATCGCGACCGGTGGCCTCACATCCTTTGAAAATTCGAGAGGTCCGCGGAGATCAATGCTTCCAAAGGAGACGATGCCTGACTCCTCTTGAAAATAGATAGGAGTCCCAGGATCCCTGTGGCTCGTGGAAAGGGACCCTGGTTCTCCCGGCTCACGTGGAGATGCGTCCAAATTGCCATGCCAAGACTCGAGGAGAATCCCGAGGTGTCCCTCGCACCTAGGCAAGAGTCCTCACGTCGCTGAACAAAACCGTGTCTGGAAGGGCCCTCCCCGTCGTAACTCGAGAATATACCCCAGGTTCCGGCCGCAACTCGAGAAAAACCATGAGACTTCCCCCTCCCCGCGAGATGAGGCCCGATTCCCCTGCACTGAGTGCAGACCAATTCCGTGTTCCACATCAAACGTGAAAGGAGCCTTGATTTCCTTAATGGCACTCCAGAGAAAACCCAAGATCACTGTCTCAAGTCTAGAGGGATCCTGAGGTCACTGTAGCAACACAAAAGGGCTCCGTGGACCCCAAATCAACTCGAGATGAGAGCTTAGTCCCTGGCTTCGACTCAAGAGGAATACCAACTTTCCACAAGCACCTCAAGAGGAGGCTTCTCTCAGCTAATGGTATGTGAGAGGGACCCTGAGTTTGTGGCCTCAAGTGCAATGGACACCGAGATGCTCTGACAAGAAGTAAGGCTGGATATCCCTGCAGTGAATTGAATGCAGGCTCGTCTTGCATCTCCCAAGACGAAGGGATGTCTGAATACCCTGTGGATACCACAGAGAAAGACCTAGTCCTCTGCCTCATCGTGACCGGAGGCCTCACATCCTTTGAAAACTCGAGAGGTCTGCAGAGATCAATGCTTCCAAAGGAGATGATGCCTGACTCCTCTTGAAAATGGTTAGGAGTCCCAGGATCACTGTGGCACGTGGAAAGGGACACTGGGTCTCACGCCTCACGTGGAGACGCGTCCCAATTGCCATGCCAAGACTCGAGGAGAATCCCGAGGTGTCCCTCGCACCTAGGCAGGAGTCCTGACGTCCCTGAACAAACCCGTGTCTGGAAGGGCCCTCCCCGTCGTAACTCGAGAATATACCCCAGGTTCCGGCCGCAACTCGAGAAAAACCATGAGACTTCCCCATCGCCGCGAGATGAGGACAGATTCCCCAGCCCTGCGTGCAGAGCAATTCCGTATTCCACATCAAAAATGAAAGGAGCCTTGATTTCCTTGATGGCACTCCAGAGAAAATCCAAGATCACTGTCTCAAGTCTAGAGGGATCCTTAGGTCACTGGAGCAACACGAAAGGGCTCCGTGGACCCCAAATTAACTCGAGATGAGAGCGTAGTCCCTGGCTTCAAATCGAGAGGAATATCAACTTTCCACAAGCACCTCAAGAGGAGGCTTCTCTCAGCTAATGGTATGTGACAGGGACCCTGAGTTTGTCACCTCAAGTGGAATGGACACCGAGATTCTCTGACTCAAAGTAAGGCCAGATATCCCTGCAGTGAATTGAATGCAGGCTCGTCTTGCATCTCCCAAGACGAAGGGATGTCTGAATCCCCTGTGGAGACCACAGAAAAAGACCTAGTCCTCCGTCTCATGGCGACCGAAGGCCTCACATCCTTTGAAAACTCTAGAGGTCTGCGGAGATCAATGCTTCCAAAGGAGACGACGCCTGACGCCTCTTGAAAATGGATAGGAGTCCCAGGATCCCTGTGGCACGTGGAAAGGGACCCTGGGTCTCTCGCCTCACGTGGAGACGCCTCCCAATTGCCATGCTAAGACTTGAGGAGAATCCCGAGGTGTCCCTCGCACCTAGGCAGGAGTCCTGACGTCGCTGAACAAACACGTGTCTGGAAGGGCCCTCCCCGTCGTAACTCGAGAATATACCCCAGGTTCCGGCCGCAACACGAGAAAAACCATGAGACTTCCCCCTCGCCGCGAGATGAGGCCCGATTCCCCTGCAATGCGTGCAGAGCAATTCCGTGTTCCACATCAAACGAGAAAGGAGCCTTGATTTCCTTGATGGCACTCCAGAGAAAACCCAAGATCACTGTCTCAAGTCTAGAGGGATCTGAGGTCACTGGAGCAACACGAAAGGGCTCCGTGGACCCCAAATCAACTCGAGATGAGAGATTAGTCCCTGGCTTCAACTCAATAGGAATACGAACTTTCCACAAGCCCCTCAAGAGGAGGCTTGTCTCAGCTACAGGTATGTGAGAGGGACCCTGAGTTTGTGGCCTCAAGTGGAATGGACCCCGAGATGCTCTGACTCGAAGTAAGGCCGGATATCCCTGCAGTGAATTGAATGCAGGCTCATCTTGCATCTCCCAAGACGAAGGGATGTCTGAATCCCCTGTGCAGAACACAGAGAAAGACCTAGTCCTCCGCCTCAATGCGACCGGAGGCCTCACATCCTTTGAAAACTCGAGAGGTCCGCGGAGATCAATGCTTCCAAAGGAGACGATGCCTGACTCCTCTTGAAAATGGATAGGAGTCCCAGGATCCCAGTGGCACGTGGAAGGGGACCCTGGGTCTCCCGCCTCACGTGGAGACGCGTCCCAATTGCCATGGCAAGACTCGAGGAGAATCCCGAGTTGTCCCTCGCACCTAGGCAGGAGTCCTGACGTCGCTGAACAAACCCGTGTCTGGAAGGGCCCTCCCCGTCGTAACTCGAGAATATACCCCAGGTTCCGGCCGCAACTCGAGAAAAACCATGAGATTTCCCCCTCGCCGCGAGTTGAGGCCCGATTCCCCTGCACTGCGTGCAGAGCAATTCCGTGTTCCACTTCAAACGTGAAAGGAGACTTGATTTCCTTGATGGCACTCCAGAGAAAACCCAAGATCACTGTCTCAAGTCTAGAGGGATCCTGAGGTCACTGGAGCAACACGAAAGTGCTCCGTGGACCACAAATCAACTCGAGATGAGAGCTTAGTCCCTGGCTTAGACTCAAGAGGAATACCAACTTTCCACAAGCACCTCAAGAGGAGGCTTCTCTCAGCTACAGGTAAGTGAGAGGGACCCTGAGTTTGTGGCCTCAAGTGCAATGGACACCGAGATGCTCTGACTCGAAGTAAGGCCAGATATCTCTGCAGTGAATTGAATGCAGGCTCGTCTTGCATCTCCCAAGACGAAGGGATGTCTGAATCCCCTGTGGAGACCACAGAGAAAGATCTAGTCCTCCGTCTCATCGCGACCGAAGGCCTCACATCCTTTGAAAACTCGAGAGGTCTGCGGAGATCAATGCTTCCAAAGTAGACGACGCCTGACGCCTCTTGAAAATGGATAGGAGTCCCAGGATCCCTGTGGCACGTGGAAAGGGACACTGGGTCTCTCGCCTCACGTGGAGACGCCTCCCAATTGCCATGCCAAGACTTGAGGAGAATCCCGAGGTGTCCCTCGCACCTAGGCAGGAGTCCTGACGTCGCTGAACAAGCACGTGTCTGGAAGGGCCCACCCCGTCGTAACTCGAGAATATACCCCAGTTCCGGCCGCAACTCGAGAAAAACCATGAGACTTCCCCCTCGCCGCGAGATGAGGCCCGATTCCCCTGCAATGCGTGCAGAGCAATTCCGTGTTCCACATCAAACGAGAAAGGAGCCTTGATTTCCTTGATGGCACTCCAGAGAAAACCCAAGATCACTGTCTCAAGTCTAGAGGGATCCTGAGGTCACTGGAGCAACACGAAAGGGCTCCGTGGACCCCAAATCAACTCGAGATGAGAGATTAGTCCCTGGCTTCAACTCAATAGGAATACGAACTTTCCACAAGCCCCTCAAGAGGAGGCTTGTCTCAGCTACAGGTATGTGAGAGGGACCCTGAGTTTGTGGCCTCAAGTGGAATGGACACCGAGATGCTCTGACTCGAAGTAAGGCCGGATATCCCTGCAGTGAATTGAATGCAGGCTCATCTTGCATCTCCCAAGACGAAGGGATGTCTGAATCCCCTGTGCAAAACACAGAGAAAGACCTAGTCCTCCGCCTCAATGCGACCGGAGGCCTCACATCCTTTGAAAACTCGAGAGGTCCGCGGAGATCAATGCTTCCAAAGGAGACGATGCCTGACTCCTCTTGAAAATGGATAGGAGTCCCAGGATTCCAGTGGCACGTGGAAAGGGACCCTGGGTCTCCCGCCTCACGTGGAGACGCGTCCCAATTGCCATGGCAAGACTCGAGGAGAATCCCGAGGTGTCCCTCGCACCTAGGCAGGAGTCCTGACGTTGCTGAACAAACCCGTGTCTGGAAGGGCCCTCCCCGTCGTAACTCGAGAATATACCCCAGGTTCCGGCCGCAACTCGAGAAAAACCATGAGATTTCCCCCTCCCCGCGAGATGAGCCCCGATTCCCCTGCACTGCGTGCAGAGCAATTCCGTGTTCCACTTCAAACGTGAAAGGAGCCTTGATTTCCTTGATGGCACTCCAGAGAAAACCCAAGATCACTGTCTCAAGTCTAGAGGGATCCTGAGGTCACTGGAGCAACACGAAAGGGCTCCGTGGACCCCAAATCAACTCGAGATGAGAGCTTAGTCCCTGGCTTAGACTCAAGAGGAATACCAACTTTCCACAAGCACCTCAAGAGGAGGCTTCTCTCAGCTACAGGTAAGTGAGAGGGACCCTGAGTTTGTGGCCTCAAGTGCAATGGACACCGAGATGTTCTGACTCGAAGTAAGGCCGGATATCTCTGCAGTGAATTGAATGCAGGCTCGTCTTGCATCTCCCAAGACGAAGGGATGTCTGAATCCCCTGTGGAGACCACAGAGAAAGACCTAGTCCTCCGCCTCATCGTGAACGGAGGCCTCACATCCTTTGAAAACTCGAAAGGTCCGCGGAGATCAATGCTTCCAAAGGAGATGATGCCTGACTCCTCTTGAAAATGGATAGGAGTCCCAGGATCCCTGTGGCACGTGGAAAGGGACCCTGGTTCTCCCGCCTCACATGGAGATGCGTCCAAATTGCCATGCCAAGACTCGAGGAGAATCCCGAGGTGTACCTCGCACCTAGGCAAGAGTCCTCACGTCGCTGAACAAACCCGTGTCTGGAAGGGCCCTCCCCGTCGTAACTCGAGAATATACCCCACGTTCCGGCCGCAAATCGAGAAAAACCATGAGACTTCCCCCTCCCCGCGAGATGAGCCCCGATTCCCCTGCACTGAGTGCAGACCAATTCCGTGTTCCACATCAAACGTGAAAGGAGCCTTGATTTCCTTAATGGCACTCCAGAGAAAACCCAAGATCACTGTCTCAAGTCTAGAGGGATCCTGAGGTCACTGTAGCAACACGAAAGGGCTCCGTGGACCCCAAATCAACTCGAGATGAGAGCTTAGTCCCTGGCTTCGACTCAAGGGGAATACCAACTTTCCACAAGCACCTCAAGAGGAGGCTTCTCTCAGCTAATGGTATGTGAGAGGGACCCTGAGATTGTGGCCTCAAGTGCAATGGACACCGAGATGCTCTGACTCGAAGTAAGGCTGGATATCCCTGCAGTGAATTGAATGCAGGCTCGTCTTGCATCTCCCAAGACGAAGGGATGTCTGAATCCCCTGTGGATACCACAGAGAAAGACCTAGTCCTCCGCCTTATCGTGACCGGAGGCCTCACATCCTTTGAAAACTCGAGAGGTTTGCAGAGATCAATGCTTCCAAAGGAGACGATGCCTGACTCCTCTTGAGAATGGATAGGAGTCCCAGGATCCCTGTGGCACGTGGAAAGGGACACTGGGTTTCACGCCTCACGTAGACACGCGTCCCAATTGCCATGCCAAGACTCGAGGAGAATCCCGAGTTGTCCCTCGCACCTAGGCAGGAGTCCTGACGTCCCTGAACAAACACGTGTCTGGAAGAGCCCTCCCCGTCGTAACTCGAGAATATACCCCAGGTTCCGGCCGCAACTCGAGAAAAACCATGAGACTTCCCCATCGCCGCGAGATGAGGCCCGATTCCCCTGCCCTGCGTCCAGAGAAATTCCGTATTCCACATCAAAAAAGAAAGGAGCCTTGATTTCCTTGTTGGCACTCCAGAGAAAACCCAAGATCACTGTCTCAAGTCTAGAGGGATCCTTAGGTCACTGGAGCAACAGGAAAGGGCTCCGTGGACCCCAAATCAACTCGAGATGAGAGCTTAGTCCCTGGCTTCAAATCGAGAGGAATACCAACTTTCCACAAGCACCTCAAGAGGAGGCTTCTCTCAGCTACAGGTATGTGAGAGGGCCCCTGAGTTTGTGGCCTCAAGTGGAATGGACACCGAGATGCTCTGACTCGAAGTAAGGCCGGATATCCCTGCAGTGAATGGAATGCAGGCTCATCTTGCATCTCCCAAGACGAAGGGATGTCTGAATCCCCTGTGGAGACCCCAGAGAAAGACCTAATTTTCCGCCTCATCGCGACCGGTGGCCTCACATCCTTTGAAAATTCCAGAGGTCCACGGAGATCAATGCTTCCAAAGGAGACGATGCCTGACTCCTCTTGAAAATGGATAGGAGTCCCAGGATCCCTGTGGCACGTGGAAAGGGACCCTGGTTCTCCGGCCTCACGTGGAGATGCGTCCAAATTGCCATGCCAAGACTCGAGGAGAATCCCGAGGTGTCCCTCGCACCTAGGCAGGAGTCCTCACGTCGCTGAACAAACACGTGTCTGGAAGGGACCTCCCCGTCGTAACTCGAGAATATACCCCAGGTTCCGGCCGCATTTCGAGAAAAACCATGAGACTTCCCCCTCCCCGCGAAATGAGGCCCGATTCCCCTGCACTGAGTGCAGACCAATTCCGTGTTCCACATCAAACGTGAAAGGAGCCATGATTTCCTTAATGGCACTCCAGAGAAAACCCAAGATCACTGTCTCAAGTCTAGAGGGATCCTGAGGTCACTGGAGCAACACGAAAGGGCTCCGTGGACCCCAAATCAACTCGAGATGAGAGCTTAGTCCCTGGCTTCGACTCAAGAGGAATACAAACTTTCCACAAGCACCTCAAGAGGAGGCTTCTCTCAGCTACAGGTATGTCAGAGGGACCCTGAGTTTGTGGCCTCAAGTGGAATGGACACCGAGATGCTCTGACTTGAAGTAAGGTCGGATATCCCTGCAGTGAATTGAATGCAGGCTCGTCTTGCATCTCCCAAGACGAAGGGTTGTGTGAATCCCCTGTGAAGCCCACAGAGAAAGACCTAGTCCTCAGCCTCAACGCGACCGGAGGCCTCACATCCTCTGAAAACTCGAGAGGTCCGCGGAGATCAATGCTTCCAAAGGAGACGATGCCTGACTCCTCTTGAAAATGGATAGGAGTCCCAGGATCCCTGTGGCATGTGGAAAGGGACCCTGGGTCTCCCGCCTCACGTGGAGACGCGTCCCAATTGCCATGCCAAGACTCGCGGAGAATCCCGAGGTGTCCCTCGCACCTAGGCAGGAGTCCTGACGTCCCTGAACAAACACGTGTCTGGAAGGTCCCTCCCCGTCGTAACTCGAGAATATACCCCAGGTTCCGGCCGCAACTCGAGAAAAACCATGAGATTTCCCGCTCGCCGCGAGATGAGGCCCGATTCCCCTGCACTGCGTGCAGAGCAATTCTGTGTTCCACTTCAAACGTGAAAGGAGCCTTGATTTCCTTGATGGCACCCCAGAGAAAACCCAAGATCACTGTCTCAAGTCTAGAGGGATCCTGAGGTCACTGGAGCAAGACGAAAGTGCTCCGTGGACTCCAAATCAACTCGAGGTGAGAGCTTAGTCCCTGGCTTCGACTCAAGAGGAATACCGACTTTCCACAAGCACCTCAAGAGGAGGCTTCTCTCAGCTACAGGTATGTGAGAGGGACCCTGAGTTTGTGGCCTCAAGTGGAATGGACACCGAGATGCTCTGACTCGAAGTAAGGCCGGATATCCCTGCAGTGAATTGAATGCAGGCTCGTCTTGCATCTCCCAAGACGAAGGGTTGTCTGAATCCCCTGTGGAGACCACAGAGAAAGACCTCGTTCTCCGCCTCATCGAGACCAGAGGCCTCACATCCTTTGAAAACTCGAGAGGTCGGCGGAGATCAATGCTTCCAAAGGAGAAGATGCCTGACTCTTCTTGAAAATGGATAGGAGTCCCAGGATCCCTGTGGCACGTGGAAAGGGACCCTGGGTCTCCCGCCTCACGTGGAGACGCGTCCCAATTGCCATGCCAAGACTCGAGGAGAATCCCGAGTTGTCCCTCGCACCTAGGCAGGAGTCCTGACGTCGCTGAACAAACACGTGTCTGGAAGGGCCCTCCCCGTCATAACTCGAGAATATACCCCAGGTTCCGGCCGCAACTCGGGAAACACCATGAGACTTCCCCCTCGCCGCTGGATGAGGCCCGATTCCCCTGCACTGCGTGCAGAGCAATTCCGTGTTCCACATCAAACGTGAAAGGAGCCTTGATTTCCTTGATGGCACTCCAGAGAAAACCCAAGATCACTGTCTCAAGTCTAGAGGGATCCTGAGGTCACTGGAGCAACACGAAAGGGCTCCGTGGACCCCAAATCAACTCGAGATGAGAGCTTAGTCCCTGGCTTTGACTCAAGAGGAATACCAACTTTCCACAAGCACCTCAAGAGGAGGCTTCTCGCACCTACAGGTAGGTGAGAGGGACCCTGAGTTTGTGGCCTCAAGTCGAATGGACACCGAGATGCTCTGACTCGAAGTAAGGCCGGATATCCCTGCAGTGAAGTGAATGCAGGCTCCTCTTGCATCTCCCAAGATGAAGGGATGTCTGAATCCCCTGTGGAGGCCACAGAGAAAGACCTAGTCCTCCGCCTCATCGCGACCGGAGGCCTCACATCCTTTGAAAACTGAGAGGTCCGCGGAGATCAATGCTTCCAAAGGAGACGATGCCTGACTCCTCTTGAAAATGGATAGGAGTCCCAGGATCCCTGTGGCACGTGGAAAGGGACCCTGGGTCTCCCGCCTCATGTGGAGACGCATCCCCATTGCCATGCCAAGACTCGAGGAGAATCCCGAGGTGTCCCTCGCACCTAGGCAGGAGTCCTCACGTCGCTGAACAAACACGTGTCTGGAAGGGCCCTCCCCGTCGTAACTCGAGAATATACCCCAGGTTCCGGCCGCAACTCGAGAAAAACCATGAGAATTCCCCCTCACCGCGAGATGAGGCCTGATTCCCCTGCACTGCGTGCAGAGCAATTCCTGAGCAGCGCAGACGGAGAGAGCAGCGCCAGCCCCTCCCCGCAGCGCCAGCCCGTCCCCGCAGCACAAGCCCCTCCCCCCGGAGCGACGTAACTAGCTACCTGAATAAGAGTCCACCTCCGCCCGCCTGTGTCATGGCGGAAATGAGGCTCTGAAGAGACCGGCAAACAGAAGCCAAATAAACAAAGGGAACCGCTTCAGAAGGGACTGGTGCAACAGATTAAAATCCCTCTAGGAAACATTGACTACACCGGAGGAGCCTGTAGGTATCGAGAAGCGTAAGCTGGAACGAGGAGCTATCTGAAACTGAGCCGAACCCACACTGACCGCAACAGCTCCAGAGAAACTCCTAGATATAATTTTACTTTTTTCTCTTTTTTTAATTTTTTTTCTTTTTTTCTTTTTTCTTTTTTATTTTTTCTCTTTTATTTTCCTTTAAAATCCCCTATTACTCCCCCATTACTCCTTAACTTTCATTTCCATAGACTTTTACGATTTTTTAATTAGGGGGAAAAAAAAGTTTTTTTTTTCCTTTTTTTTTTCTTTTTTTTCTTTTTTTTTCTTTTTCTTTCTTTTTTTTCCTTTTTTTCTTTCCTTTTTCTCTTCTATTTTCTATTTTTCTTTTTCTCTTATTTCTTTTAAATTCCTCTAGTACTCCTCTACTACTCCTTAATTTTCATTTTCAATGCACTATAACCTTACAAAAAAAAAAAAAAAGAAGAGAAGCCCTATTTTTAAACTGAAGATTATTCTCTCCCAATCTTGACTCTCTGTTTTCTACCTCAGAACACCTCTATTTCCTCCTTTCCCCTTCTCTTCCCAATCCAATTCTGTGAATCTTTGTAGGTGACTGTGCTACGGAGAACACTCTGGGAACAGACAGCTGTGTAGATCTGTCTCTCTCCTCTTGAGTCCCCCTTTTTCTCCTCCTGTTCATCTCTATCTCCCTCCTCCCTCTCCTCTTCTTCATGTGACTCTGTGAACCTCTCTGGGTGTCCCTAACGGGGGAGAATCTTTTAGCCATTAACCTAGAAGTTTTCTTATCAGGGCTGCATAGTTGGAGAAGTCCTGAGACTACAGGAAGAATAAAACTGAAATCCAGAGGCAGGAGACTTAAGCCCAAAACCTGAGAACACCAGAAAACTCCTGACTACAAGGAACTTTAAGTGATAAGTGACTGTCCAAAAGCCTCCATACCTACACTGAAACCAACTACCACACAAGAGCCAATAAGTTTTAGAGCAAGACATACCACGCAAATTCTCCAGCAACGCAGGAACATAGCCCTGAACATCAACATACAGGTTGCCCAAGGTCACACCTAACACATAGACCCATCTCAAAACTCATTACTGGGCACTCCATTGCTTTCCAAAGAGAAGAAATCAAGTTCCACACACCAGAACACTGATGCAAGCTTCCCTAACCAGGAAACCTTGACAAGCCAATCGTCTAACCCCATCCACTGGGTTAATCCTCCACAACAAAAAGGAACCACAGACCTCCAGAATACAGAAAGCCCACTCCAGATACAGCAATCTAAACAAGATGAAAAGGCAAAGAAATACCCAACAGGTAAAGGAACATGAAAAATGCCCACCAAGTCAAACAAAAGAGGAGGAGATAGGGAATCTACCTGAAAAAGAATTTAGAATAATGATAATAAAAATGATCCAAAATCTTGAAAACAAAATGGAGTTACAGATAAATAGCCTGGAAACAAAGATTGAAAAGATTCAAGAACTGTTTAATAAAGACCTAGAAGAAATAAAAAAGAGTCAATTACAAATGAATAATGCAATGAATGAGATCAAAAACACTTTGGAGGGAACCAAGAGTAGAATAACGGAGGCAGAAGATAGGATAAGTGAGGTAGAAGATAAAATGGTGGAAATAAATGAAGCAGAGAGGAAAAAAGAAAAAAGGATCAAAAGAAATGAGGACAACCTCAGGGACCTCTGGGACACTGTGAAACGCCCCAACATTCGAATCATAGGAGTTCCAGAAGAAGAAGACAAAAAGAAGGGCCATGAGAAAATACTCGAGGAGATAATAGCTGAAAACTTCCCTAAAATGGGGAAGGAAATAGCCACCCAAATCCAAGAAACCCAGAGAGTCCCAAACAGGATAAACCCAAGGCGAAACACCCCAAGACACATATTAATCAAATTAACAAAGATCAAACACAAAGAACAAATATTAAAAGCAGCAAGGGAAAAACAACAAATAACACACAAAGGGATTCCCATAAGGATAACAGCTGATCTATCAATAGAAACCCTCCAGGCCAGAAGGGAATGGCAGGACGTACTGAAAGTAATGAAAGAGAATAACCTACAACCTAGATTACTGTATCCAGCAAGGATCTCATTCAGATATGAAGGAGAATTCAAAAGCTTTACAGATAAGCAAAAGCTGAGAGAATTCAGCACCACCAAACCAGCTCTTCAACAAATGCTAAAGGATCTTCTCTAGACAGGAAATGCAGAAAGGTTTTATAAATGTGAACCCAAAACAACAAAGTAAATGGCAACGGGAACACACCTATCAATAATTACCCTAAATGTAAATGGGTTGAATGCCCCAACCAAAAGACAAAGATTGGCTGAATGGATACAAAAACAAGACCCCTATATATGCTGTCTACAAGAGACCCACCTCAAAACAAGAGACACATACAGACTAAAAGTGAAGGGCTGGAAAAAAATATTTCATGCAAACGGAGACCAAAAGAAAGCAGGAGTCGCAATACTCATGTCAGATAAAATAGACTTTCAAATAAAGGAAGTGAAAAGAGACAAAGAAGGACACTACATAATGATCAAAGGATCAATCAAAAAAGAAGATATAACAATTATAAATATATATGCACCCAACATAGGAGCACCGCAATATGTACGGCAAATGCTAACAAGTATGAAAGAGGAAATTAATAGTAACACAATAATAGTGGGAGACTTTAATACCCCACTCACAACTATGGATAGATCAACTAAACAGAAAATTAACAAGGAAACACAAACCTTAAATGACACAATGGACCAGCTAGACCTAATTGATATCTATAGGACATTTCACCCCAAAACAATCAACTTCACCTTTTTCTCAAGTGCACACGGAACATTCTCCAGAATAGATCACATCCTGGGCCATAAATCTGGTCTTGGAAAATTCAAAAAAATTGAAATCATTCCAGTTATCTTTTCTGACCACAGTGCAGTAAGATTAGATCTCAATTACAGGGAAAAAATTGTTAAAACTTCAAACATATGGAGGCTAAATAACACGCTTCTGAATAACCAACAAATCATAGAAGAAATCAAAAAAGAAATCAAAATATGTATAGAAATGAATGAAAATGAAAACACAACAACCCAAAACCTATGGGACACTGTAAAAGCAGTGCTAAGGGGAAGGTTCATAGCATTACAGGCTTACATCAAGAAACAGGAAAAAAACCAATTAAATAACCTAACTCTACACCTAAAGCAATTAGAGAAGGAAGAAATGAAGAACCCCAGAGTTAGCAGAAGGAAAGAAATCTTAAAAATCAGGGCAGAAATAAATGCAAAAGAAACTAAAAAGACCATAGCAAAAATCAACAAAGCTAAAAGCTGGTTTTTTGAAAAAATAAACAAAATTGACAAACCATTAGCAAGACTCATTAAGAAACAAAGAGAGAAAAACCAAATTAACAAAATTAGAAATGAAAATGGAGAGATCACAACAGACAACACTGAAATACAAAGGATCATAAGAGACTACTACCAGCAGCTCTATGCCAATAAAATGGACAACTTGGATGAAATGGACAAATTCTTAGAAAAGTATAACTTTCCAAAACTGAACCAGGAAGAAATAGAAGATCTTAACAGACCCATCACAAGCAAGGAAATCGAAACTGTCATCAAAAATCTTCCAGCAAACAAAAGCCCAGGACCAGATGGCTTCACAGCTGAATTCTACCAAAAATTTAGAGAAGAGCTAACACCTATCTTACTCAAACTCTTCCAGAAAATTGCAGAAGAAGGTAAGCTTCCAAACTCATTCTATGAGGCCACCATCACCCTAATTCCAAAACCAGACAAAGATGCCACAAAAAAAGAAAACTACAGGCCAATATCACTGATGAACATAGATGCAAAAATCCTTAACAAAATTCTAGCAAACAGAATCCAACAACATATTAAAAAAATCATACACCATGACCAAGTGGGCTTTATCCCAGGAATGCAAGGATTCTTTAATATCCGCAAATCAATCAATGTAATACACCACATTAACAAATTGAAAGATAAAAACCATATGATTATCTCAATAGATGCAGAGAAAGCCTTTGACAAAATTCAACACTCATTTATGATTAAAACTCTCCAAAAAGCAGGAATAGAAGGAACATACCTCAACATAATAAAAGCTATATATGACAAACCCACAGCAAGCATCACCCTCAATGGTGAAATATTGAAGGCATTTCCCCTGAAATCAGGAACAAGACAAGGGTGCCCACTCTCACCACTACTATTCAACATAGTGTTGGAAGTGCTGGCCACAGCAATCAGAGCAGAAAAAGAAGTAAAAGGAATCCAGATAGGAAAAGAAGAAGTAAAACTCTCACTGTTTGCAGATGACATGATCCTCTACATAGAAAACCCTAAAGATTCTACCAGAAAATTACTAGAGCTAATCAATGAATATAGTAAAGTTGCAGGATATAAAATTAACACACAGAAATCCCTTGCATTCCTATATACTAACAATGAAAAAACAGACAGAGAAATTAAGGAAACAATACCATTCACCATTGCAACAAAAAGAATAAAATACTTAGGAGTATATCTACCTAAAGAAACAAAGGACCTATACATAGAAAACTATAAAACACTGATGAAAGAAATCAAAGAGGACACAAACAGATGGAGAAACATACCGTGTTCATGGATTGGAAGAATTAATATTGTCAAAATGGCTATTCTACCCAAAGCAGTCTATAGATTCAATGCAATCCCTATCAAGCTACCAACGGTATTTTTCACAGAACTAGACCAAAGAATTTCACAATTTGTATGGAAATACAAAAAACCTCGAATAGCCAAAGTAATCTTGAGAAAGAAGAATGGAACTGGAGGAATCAACCTGCCTGACTTCAGACTCTACTACAAAGCCACAGTCATCAAGACAGTATGGTACTGGCACAAAGACAGAAATATAGATCAATGGAACAGAATAGAAAGCCCAGAGATAAATCCACGAACCTATGGACACCTTATCTTTGACAAAGGAGGCAAGGATATACAATGGAAAAAAGACAACCTCTTTAACAAGTGGTGCTGGGAAAACTGGTCAACCACTTGTAAAAGAATGAAACTAGAACACTTTCTAACACCATACACAAAAATAAACTCAAAATGGATTAAAGATCTAAATGTAAGACCAGAAACTATAAAACTCCTAGAGGAGAACATAGGCAAAACACTCTCCGACATAAATCAAAGCAAGATCCTCTATGACCCACCTCCCAGAATATTGGAAATAAAAGCAAAACTAAACAAATGGGACCTAATGAAACTTAAAAGCTTTTGCACTACAAAGGAAACTATAAGTAAGATGAAAAGACAGCCCTCAGATTGGGAGAAAATAATAGCAAATGAAGAAACAGACAAAGGACTAATCTCAAAAATATACAAGCAACTCCTGCAGCTCAATTCCAGAAAAATAAATGACCCAATCAAAAAATGGGCCAAAGAACTAAACAGACATTTCTCCAAGGAAGACATACAGATGGCTAACAAACATATGAAAAGATGCTCAACATCACTCATTATTAGAGAAATGCAAATCAAAACCACAATGAGGTACCATTACACGCCAGTCAGGATGGCTGCTATCCAAAAGTCTACAAGCAATAAATGCTGGAGAGGGTGTGGAGAAAAGGGAACCCTCTTACACTGTTGGTGGGAATGCAAACTAGTACAGCCGCTATGGAAAACAGTGTGGAGATTTCTTAAAAAACTGGACATAGAACTGCCATATGACCCAGCAATCCCACTTCTGGGCATACACACTGAGGAAACCAGATCTGAAAGAGACACGTGCACCCCAATGTTCATTGCAGCACTGTTTATAATAGCCAGGACATGGAAGCAACCTAGATGCCCATCAGCAGATGAATGGATAAGGAAGCTGTGGTACATATATACCATGGAATATTACTCAGCCATTAAAAAGAATTCATTTGAACCAGTCCTAATGAGATGGATGAAGCTGGAGCCCCTTATACAGAGTGAAGTAAGCCAGAAAGATAAAGAACATTACAGCATACTGACACATGTATATGGAATTTAGAAAGGTGATAACGATAACCCTATATGCAGAACAGAAAAAGAGACACAGAAATACAGAACAGACTTTTGAACTTTGAGGGAGAATGTGAGGGTGGGATATTTCAAAAGAACATCATGTATACTATCTATGGTGAAACAGATCACCAGCCCAGGTGGGATGCACGAGACAAGTGCTCCGGCCTGGTGCACTGGGAAGACCCAGAGGAATCGGGTGGAGAGGGAGGTTGGAGGGGGGATCGGGATTGGGAATACATGTAAATCCATGGCTGATTCATATCAATGTATGACAAAACCCACTGGAAAAAAAAATAATAATAATAAAAATTAAAAAAAATAATAAAAAAAAAAAAAAAAGAAAATGGATAGGAGTCCCAGGATCCCTGTGGCACGTGGAAAGGGACCCTGGATCTCCCACCTCACATGTAGACGCCTCCCAATTGCCATGCCAAGACTCGAGGAGAATCCCGAGGTGTCCCTCGCACCTAGGCATGGGTCCAGACGTCGCTGAACAAACACGTGTCTGGAAGGGCCCTCCCCGTCGTAACTCGAGAATATACCCCAGGTTCCGGCCGCAACTCGAGAAAAACCATGAGATTTCCCCCTCGCCGCGAGATGAGGCCCGATTCCCCTGCACTGCGTGCAGAGCAATTCCGTGTTCCCCATCAAACTTGATAGGAGCCTTGATTTCCTTGATGGCACTCCAGAGAAAACCCAATATCACTGTCTCAAGTCTAGAGGGATCCTGAGGTCACTGGAACAACACGAAAGGGCTCCGGGGACCCGAAATCAACTCGAGATGAGAGCTTATTCCCTGGCTTCGACTCAAGAGGAATACCAAGTTTCCACAAGCACCTCAAGAGGAGGCTTCTCTCAGCTACAGGTATGTGAGAGGGACTCTGAGATTGTGGCCTCAAGTGGAAAGGACACCGAGATGCTGTGACTCGAAGTAAGGCCGGATATCCCTGCAGTGAATTGAATGCAGGCTCGTCTTGCATCTCCCAAGACGAAGGGATGTCTGAATCCCCTGTGGAGACCTCAGAGAATGTCCTAGTCCTCTGCCTCAACGCGACAGGAGGCCTCACATGCTTTGAAAACTCGAGATGTCTGCGGAGATCAATGCTTCCAAAGGAGACGATGCCTGACTCCTCTTGAAAATGGATAGGAGTCCCAGGATCCCTGTGGCACGTGGAAAGGGACCCTGGGTCTCCCGCCTCACGTGGAGACGCGTCCCAATTGCCATGCCAAGACTCGAGGAGAATCCTGAGGTGTCCCTCGCACCTAGGCAGGAGTCCTGACATCGCTGAACAAACACGTGTCTGGAAGCGCCCTCCCCGTCGTAACTCGAGAATATACCCCAGGTTCCGGCCACAACTCGAGAAAAACCATGAGACTTCCCCCTCGCCGCGAGATGAGGCCCTATTCCCATGCACTGCGTGCAGAGCAATTCCGTGTTCCACATCATACGTGAAAGGAGCCTTGATTTCCTTGATGGCACTCCAGAGAAAACCCAAGATCACTGTCTCAAGTCTAGAGGGATCCTGAGGTCACCGGAGCAACACGAAAGGGCTCCGTGGACCCCAAATCAACACGAGATGAGAGATTAGTCCCTGGCTTCAACTCAAGAGGAATACGAACTTTCCACAAGCCTCTCAAGAGGAGGCTTCTCTCAGCTACAGGTATGTGAGAGGGACCCTGAGTTGGTGGCATCAAGTGGAATGGACACCGAGATGCTCTGACTCGAAATAAGGCCGGATATCCCTGCAGTGAATTGAAAGCAGGCTCATCTTGCATCTCCCAAGACGAAGGGATGTCTGAATCCGCTGTGCAGAACACAGAGAAAGAACTAGTCCTCCGCCTCAACGCGACCTGAGGCCTCACATCCTTTGAAAACTCGAGAGGTCTGCAGAGATCAATGCTTCCAAAGGAGACGATGCCTGACTCCTCTTGAAAATGGATAGGAGTCCCAGGATCACTGTGGCAAGTGGAAAGGGACCCTGGGTCTCCCGCCTCACGTGGAGACGCCTCCCAATTGCCATGCCAAGGCTCGAAGAGAATCCCGAGGTGTCCCTCGCACCTAGGCAGGGTCCTGACGTCGCTGAAAAAACACGTGTCTGGAAGGGTCCTCCCCGTCGTAACTCGAGAATATACCCCAGGTTCCGGCTGCAACTCGAGAAAAACCATGAGAATTCACTATCGCCGCGAGATGAGGCCCGATTCCCCTGCCCTGCGTGCAGAGCAATTCCGTATTCCACATCAAAAATAAAAGGAGCCTTGATTTCCTTGATGGCACTCCAGAGAAAACCCAAGATCACTGTCTCAAGTCTAGAGGGATCCTGAGGTCACTGGAGCAACACGAAAGGGCTCCGTGGACCCCAAATCAACTCGAGATGAGAGCTTAGTCCATGGCTTCAAATCGAGAGGAATACCAACTTTCCACAAGCACCTCAAGAGAAGGCTTCTCTCAGCTAATGGTATGTGAGAGGGACCCTGAGTTTGTCGCCTCAAGTGGAATGGACACCGAGATGCTCTGACTCAACGGAAGGCCAGATATCCCTGCAGTGAATTGAATGCAGTCTCGTCTTGCATCTCCCAAGCCGAAGGGTTGTCTGAATCCCCTGTGGAGACCACAGAGAAAGACATAATTTTCCGCCTCATCGCGACCGGTGGCCTCACATCCTTTGAAAATTCGAGAGGTCCGCGGAGATCAATGCTTCCAAAGGAGACGATGCCTGACTCCTCTTGAAAATAGATAGGAGTCCCAGGATCCCTGTGGCTCGTGGAAAGGGACCCTGGTTCTCCCGGCTCACGTGGAGATGCGTCCAAATTGCCATGCCAAGACTCGAGGAGAATCCCGAGGTGTCCCTCGCACCTAGGCAAGAGTCCTCACGTCGCTGAACAAAACCGTGTCTGGAAGGGCCCTCCCCGTCGTAACTCGAGAATATACCCCAGGTTCCGGCCGCAACTCGAGAAAAACCATGAGACTTCCCCCTCCCCGCGAGATGAGGCCCGATTCCCCTGCACTGAGTGCAGACCAATTCCGTGTTCCACATCAAACGTGAAAGGAGCCTTGATTTCCTTAATGGCACTCCAGAGAAAACCCAAGATCACTGTCTCAAGTCTAGAGGGATCCTGAGGTCACTGTAGCAACACAAAAGGGCTCCGTGGACCCCAAATCAACTCGAGATGAGAGCTTAGTCCCTGGCTTCGACTCAAGAGGAATACCAACTTTCCACAAGCACCTCAAGAGGAGGCTTCTCTCAGCTAATGGTATGTGAGAGGGACCCTGAGTTTGTGGCCTCAAGTGCAATGGACACCGAGATGCTCTGACAAGAAGTAAGGCTGGATATCCCTGCAGTGAATTGAATGCAGGCTCGTCTTGCATCTCCCAAGACGATGGGATGTCTGAATACCCTGTGGATACCACAGAGAAAGACCTAGTCCTCTGCCTCATCGTGACCGGAGGCCTCACATCCTTTGAAAACTCGAGAGGTCTGCAGAGATCAATGCTTCCAAAGGAGATGATGCCTGACTCCTCTTGAAAATGGTTAGGAGTCCCAGGATCACTGTGGCACGTGGAAAGGGACACTGGGTCTCACGCCTCACGTGGAGACGCGTCCC
The DNA here is from genome assembly GCF_033118175.1 of Dama dama. Lineage (NCBI taxonomy): Eukaryota > Metazoa > Chordata > Mammalia > Artiodactyla > Cervidae > Dama > Dama dama. The sequence goes on along the minus strand of NC_083697.1, from coordinate 2,114,855 downwards.
AATTGCCATGCCAAGACTCGAGGAGAATCCCGAGGTGTCCCTCGCACCTAGGCAGGAGTCCTGACGTCCCTGAACAAACCCGTGTCTGGAAGGGCCCTCCCCGTCGTAACTCGAGAATATACCCCAGGTTCCGGCCGCAACTCGAGAAAAACCATGAGACTTCCCCATCGCCGCGAGATGAGGACAGATTCCCCAGCCCTGCGTGCAGAGCAATTCCGTATTCCACATCAAAAATGAAAGGAGCCTTGATTTCCTTGATGGCACTCCAGAGAAAACCCAAGATCACTGTCTCAAGTCTAGAGGGATCCTTAGGTCACTGGAGCAACACGAAAGGGCTCCGTGGACCCCAAATTAACTCGAGATGAGAGCGTAGTCCCTGGCTTCAAATCGAGAGGAATATCAACTTTCCACAAGCACCTCAAGAGGAGGCTTCTCTCAGCTAATGGTATGTGAGAAGGACCCTGAGTTTGTCACCTCAAGTGGAATGGACACCGAGATTCTCTGACTCAAAGTAAGGCCAGATATCCCTGCAGTGAATTGAATGCAGGCTCGTCTTGCATCTCCCAAGACGAAGGGATGTCTGAATCCCCTGTGGAGACCACAGAAAAAGACCTAGTCCTCCGTCTCATCGCGACCGAAGGCCTCACATCCTTTGAAAACTCTAGAGGTCTGCGGAGATCAATGCTTCCAAAGGAGACGACGCCTGACGCCTCTTGAAAATGGATAGGAGTCCCAGGATCCCTGTGGCACGTGGAAAGGGACCCTGGGTCTCTCGCCTCACGTGGAGACGCCTCCCAATTGCCATGCTAAGACTTGAGGAGAATCCCGAGGTGTCCCTCGCACCTAGGCAGGAGTCCTGACGTCGCTGAACAAACACGTGTCTGGAAGGGCCCTCCCCGTCGTAACTCGAGAATATACCCCAGGTTCCGGCCGCAACACGAGAAAAACCATGAGACTTCCCCCTCGCCGCGAGATGAGGCCCGATTCCCCTGCAATGCGTGCAGAGCAATTCCGTGTTCCACATCAAACGAGAAAGGAGCCTTGATTTCCTTGATGGCACTCCAGAGAAAACCCAAGATCACTGTCTCAAGTCTAGAGGGATCTGAGGTCACTGGAGCAACACGAAAGGGCTCCGTGGACCCCAAATCAACTCGAGATGAGAGATTAGTCCCTGGCTTCAACTCAATAGGAATACGAACTTTCCACAAGCCCCTCAAGAGGAGGCTTGTCTCAGCTACAGGTATGTGAGAGGGACCCTGAGTTTGTGGCCTCAAGTGGAATGGACCCCGAGATGCTCTGACTCGAAGTAAGGCCGGATATCCCTGCAGTGAATTGAATGCAGGCTCATCTTGCATCTCCCAAGACGAAGGGATGTCTGAATCCCCTGTGCAGAACACAGAGAAAGACCTAGTCCTCCGCCTCAATGCGACCGGAGGCCTCACATCCTTTGAAAACTCGAGAGGTCCGCGGAGATCAATGCTTCCAAAGGAGACGATGCCTGACTCCTCTTGAAAATGGATAGGAGTCCCAGGATCCCAGTGGCACGTGGAAGGGGACCCTGGGTCTCCCGCCTCACGTGGAGACGCGTCCCAATTGCCATGGCAAGACTCGAGGAGAATCCCGAGTTGTCCCTCGCACCTAGGCAGGAGTCCTGACGTCGCTGAACAAACCCGTGTCTGGAAGGGCCCTCCCCGTCGTAACTCGAGAATATACCCCAGGTTCCGGCCGCAACTCGAGAAAAACCATGAGATTTCCCCCTCGCCGCGAGTTGAGGCCCGATTCCCCTGCACTGCGTGCACAGCAATTCCGTGTTCCACTTCAAACGTGAAAGGAGACTTGATTTCCTTGATGGCACTCCAGAGAAAACCCAAGATCACTGTCTCAAGTCTAGAGGGATCCTGAGGTCACTGGAGCAACACGAAAGTGCTCCGTGGACCACAAATCAACTCGAGATGAGAGCTTAGTCCCTGGCTTAGACTCAAGAGGAATACCAACTTTCCACAAGCACCTCAAGAGGAGGCTTCTCTCAGCTACAGGTAAGTGAGAGGGACCCTGAGTTTGTGGCCTCAAGTGCAATGGACACCGAGATGCTCTGACTCGAAGTAAGGCCAGATATCTCTGCAGTGAATTGAATGCAGGCTCGTCTTGCATCTCCCAAGACGAAGGGATGTCTGAATCCCCTGTGGAGACCACAGAGAAAGACCTAGTCCTCCGCCTCATCGTGAACGGAGGCCTCACATCCTTTGAAAACTCGAGAGGTCTACAGAGATCAATGCTTCCAAAGGAGACGATGCCTGACTCCTCTTGAAAATGGATAGGAGTCCCAGGATCCCTGTGGCACGTGGAAAGGGACCGTGGGTCTCCCGCCTCACGTGGAGACGCGTCCCAATTGCCATGCCAAGACTTGAGGAGAATCCCGAGGTGTCCCTCGCACCTAGGCAGGAGTCCTGACGTCGCTGAACAAACCCGTGTCTGGAAGGGCCCTCCCCGTCGTAACTCGAGAATATACCCCAGGTTCTAGCCGCAACTCGAGAAAAACCATGAGACTTCCCCCTCGCAGCGACATGAGGCCCGATTCCCCTGCACTGCGTGCAGAGCAATTCCGTGTTCCACATCAAACGTGAAAGGAGCTTTGATTTCCTTAATGGCACTCCAGAGGAAACCCAAGATCACTGTCTCAAGTCTAGAGGGATCCTGAGGTCACTGTAGCAACACGAAAGGGCTCCGTGGACCCCAAATCAACTCGAGATGAGAGCTTAGTCCCTGGCTTCCACTCAAGAGGAATACCAACTTTCCACAAACACCTCAAGAGGAGGCTTCTCTCAGCTACAGGTATGTGAGAGGGACCCTGAGTTTGTGGCCTCAAGTGGAATGGCCACCGAGATGCTCTGACTCGAAGTAAGGCCGGATATCCCTGCAGTGAATTGAATGCAGGCTCGTCTTGCATCTCCCAAGACGAAGGGTTGTCTGAATCCCCTGTGGAGCCCACAGAGAAAGACCTAGTCCTACGCCTCAACGCGGCCGGAGGCCTCACATCCTTTGAAAACTCGAAAGGTCCGCGGAGATCAATACTTCCGAAGGAGACGATGCCTGACTCCTCTTGAAAATGGATAGGAGTCCCAGGATCCCTGTGGCACGTGGAAAGGGACACTGGGTCTCCCGCCTCACGTGGAGACGCGTCCCAATTGCCATGCCAAGACTCGAGGAGAATCCCGAGGTGTCCCTCGCACCTAGGCAGGAGTCCTGACGTCGCTGAACAAACACGTGTCTGGAAGGGCCCTCCCCGTCGTAACTCGAGAATATACCCCAGGTTCCGGCCGCAACTCGAGAAAAACCATGAGACTTCACTATCGCCGCGAGATGAGGCCCGATTCCCCTGCCCTGCGTGCAGAGCAATTCCGTATTCCACATCAAAAATAAAAGGAGCCTTGATTTCCTTGATGACACTCCAGAGAAAACCCAAGATCACTGTCTCAAGTCTAGAGGGATCCTGAGGTCACTGGAGCAACACGAAAGGGCTCCGTGGACCCCAAATCAACTCGAGATGAGAGCTTAGTCCATGACTTCAAATCGAGAGGAATATCAACTTTCCACAAGCACCTCAAGAGAAGGCTTCTCTCAGCTAATGGTATGTGAGAGGGACCCTGAGTTTGTCGCCTCAAGTGGAATGGACACCGAGATGCTCTGACTCAACGTAAGGCCAGATATCCCTGCAGTGAATTGAATGCAGGCTCGTCTTGCATCTCCCAAGACGAAGGGATGTCTGAATCCCCTGTGGAGACCACAGAGAAAGACATAATTTTCCACCTCATCGCGACCCGTGGCCTCACATCCTTTGAAAATTCGAGAGGTCCGCGGAGATCAATGCTTCCAAAGGAGACGATGCCTGACTCTTCTTGAAAATGGATAGGAGTCCCAGGATCCCTGTGGCACGTGGAAAGGGACCCTGGGTCTCCCGCCTCACGTGGAGACGCCTCCCAATTGCCATGCCAAGACTTGAGGAGAATCCCGAGGTGTCCCTCGCACCTAGGCAGGAGTCCTGACGTTGCTGAACAAACACGTGTCTGGAAGGGCCCTCCCCGTCGTAACTCGAGAATATACCCCAGGTTCCGGCCGCAACTCGAGGAAAACCATGAGACGTCCCCCTCGCCGGGAAATGAGCCCCGATTCATCTGCAATGCGTGCAGAGCAATTCCGTGTTCCACATCAAACGTGAAAGGAGCCTTGATTTCCTTGATGGCACTCCAGAGAAAACCCAAGATCACTGTCTCAAGTCTAGAGGGATCCTGAGGTCACTGGAGCAACACGAAAGGGCTCCGTGGACCCCAAATCAACTCTAGATGAGAGATTAGTCCCTGGCTTCAACTCAAGAGGAATACGAACTTTCCACAAGCCCCTCAAGAGGAGGCTTCTCTCAGCTACAGGTATGTGAGAGGGACCCTGAGTTTGTGGCCTCAAGTGGAATGGACACCGAGATGCTCTGACTCGAAGTAAGGCCGGATATCCCTGCAGTGAATTGAATGCAGGCTCGTCTTGCATCTCCCAAGACGAAGGGATGTCTGAATCCCCTGTGGAGACCACAGAGAAAGACCTAATTTTCCGCCTCATCGCGACCGGAGGCCTCACATCCTTTGAAAACTCGAGAGGTCTGAGGAGATCAATGCTTCCAAAGGAGAAGATGCCTGACTCCTCTTGAAAATGGATAGGAGTCCCAGGATCCCTGTGGCACGTGGAAAGGGACCCTGGTTCTCCCGCCTCACGTGGAGACGCGTCCAAATTGCCATGCCAAGACTCGAGGAGAATCCCGAGGTGTCCCTCGCACCTAGGCAGGAGTCCTCACGTCGCTGAACAAACACGTGTCTGGAAGGGCCCTCCCCGTCGTAACTCGAGAATATACCCCAGGTTCCGGCCGCAACTCGACAAAAACCATGAGACTTCCCCCTCCCCGCGAGATGAGGCCCGATTCCCCTGCACTGCCTGCAGAGGAATTCCGTGTTCCACATCAAACGTGAAAGGAGCCTTGATTTCCTTAATGCCACTCCAGAGAAAACCCAAGATCACTGTCTCAAGTCTAGAGGGATCCTGAGGTCACTGGAGCAAAACGAAAGGGCTCCGTGGACCCCAAATCAACTCGAGATGAGAGCTTAGTCCCTCGCTTCGACTCAAGAGGAATACAAAATTCCACAAGCACCTCAAGAGGAGGCTTCTCTCAGCTACAGGTATGTGAGAGGGACCCTGAGTTTGTGGCCTCAAGTGGAATGGACACCGAGATGCTCTGACTTGAAGTAAGGCCGGATATCCCTGCAGTGATTTGAATGCAGGCTCGTCTTGCATCTCCCAAGACAAAGGGTTGTCTGAATCCCCTGTGGAGCCCACAGAGAAAGACCTAGTCCTCCGTCTCATCGCGACCGAAGGCCTCACATCCTTTGAAAACTCGAGAGGTCTGCGGAGATCAATGCTTCCAAAGTAGACGACGCCTGACGCCTCTTGAAAATGGATAGGAGTCCCAGGATCCCTGTGGCACGTGGAAAGGGACACTGGGTCTCTCGCCTCACGTGGAGACGCCTCCCAATTGCCATGCCAAGACTTGAGGAGAATCCCGAGGTGTCCCTCGCACCTAGGCAGGAGTCCTGACGTCGCTGAACAAGCACGTGTCTGGAAGGGCCCACCCCGTCGTAACTCGAGAATATACCCCAGGTTCCGGCCGCAACTCGAGAAAAACCATGAGACTTCCCCCTCGCCGCGAGATGAGGCCCGATTCCCCTGCAATGCGTGCAGAGCAATTCCGTGTTCCACATCAAACGAGAAAGGAGCCTTGATTTCCTTGATGGCACTCCAGAGAAAACCCAAGATCACTGTCTCAAGTCTAGAGGGATCCTGAGGTCACTGTAGCAACACGAAAGGGCTCCGTGGACCCCAAATCAACTCGAGATGAGAGATTAGTCCCTGGCTTCAACTCAATAGGAATACGAACTTTCCACAAGCCCCTCAAGAGGAGGCTTGTCTCAGCTACAGGTATGTGAGAGGGACCCTGAGTTTGTGGCCTCAAGTGGAATGGACACCGAGATGCTCTGACTCGAAGTAAGGCCGGATATCCCTGCAGTGAATTGAATGCAGGCTCATCTTGCATCTCCCAAGACGAAGGGATGTCTGAATCCCCTGTGCAAAACACAGAGAAAGACCTAGTCCTCCGCCTCAATGCGACCGGAGGCCTCACATCCTTTGAAAACTCGAGAGGTCCGCGGAGATCAATGCTTCCAAAGGAGACGATGCCTGACTCCTCTTGAAAATGGATAGGAGTCCCAGGATTCCAGTCGCACGTGGAAAGGGACCCTGGGTCTCCCGCCTCACGTGGAGACGCGTCCCAATTGCCATGGCAAGACTCGAGGAGAATCCCGAGGTGTCCCTCGCACCTAGGCAGGAGTCCTGACGTTGCTGAACAAACCCGTGTCTGGAAGGGCCCTCCCCGTCGTAACTCGAGAATATACCCCAGGTTCCGGCCGCAACTCGAGAAAAACCATGAGATTTCCCCCTCCCCGCGAGATGAGCCCCGATTCCCCTGCACTGCGTGCAGAGCAATTCCGTGTTCCACTTCAAACGTGAAAGGAGCGTTGATTTCCTTGATGGCACTCCAGAGAAAACCCAAGATCACTGTCTCAAGTCTAGAGGGATCCTGAGGTCACTGGAGCAACACGAAAGGGCTCCGTGGACCCCAAATCAACTCGAGATGAGAGCTTAGTCCCTGGCTTAGACTCAAGAGGAATACCAACTTTCCACAAGCACCTCAAGAGGAGGCTTCTCTCAGCTACAGGTAAGTGAGAGGGACCCTGAGTTTGTGGCCTCAAGTGCAATGGACACCGAGATGTTCTGACTCGAAGTAAGGCCGGATATCTCTGCAGTGAATTGAATGCAGGCTCGTCTTGCATCTCCCAAGACGAAGGGATGTCTGAATCCCCTGTGGAGACCACAGAGAAAGACCTAGTCCTCCGCCTCATCGTGAACGGAGGCCTCACATCCTTTGAAAACTCGAAAGGTCCGCGGAGATCAATGCTTCCAAAGGAGATGATGCCTGACTCCTCTTGAAAATGGATAGGAGTCCCAGGATCCCTGTGGCACGTGGAAAGGGACCCTGGTTCTCCCGCCTCACATGGAGATGCGTCCAAATTGCCATGCCAAGACTCGAGGAGAATCCCGAGGTGTACCTCGCACCTAGGCAAGAGTCCTCACGTCGCTGAACAAACCCGTGTCTGGAAGGGCCCTCCCCGTCGTAACTCGAGAATATACCCCACGTTCCGGCCGCAAATCGAGAAAAACCATGAGACTTCCCCCTCCCCGCGAGATGAGCCCCGATTCCCCTGCACTGAGTGCAGACCAATTCCGTGTTCCACATCAAACGTGAAAGGAGCCTTGATTTCCTTAATGGCACTCCAGAGAAAACCCAAGATCACTGTCTCAAGTCTAGAGGGATCCTGAGGTCACTGTAGCAACACGAAAGGGCTCCGTGGACCCCAAATCAACTCGAGATGAGAGCTTAGTCCCTGGCTTCGACTCAAGGGGAATACCAACTTTCCACAAGCACCTCAAGAGGAGGCTTCTCTCAGCTAATGGTATGTGAGAGGGACCCTGAGATTGTGGCCTCAAGTGCAATGGACACCGAGATGCTCTGACTCGAAGTAAGGCTGGATATCCCTGCAGTGAATTGAATGCAGGCTCGTCTTGCATCTCCCAAGACGAAGGGATGTCTGAATCCCCTGTGGATACCACAGAGAAAGACCTAGTCCTCCGCCTTATCGTGACCGGAGGCCTCACATCCTTTGAAAACTCGAGAGGTCTGCAGAGATCAATGCTTCCAAAGGAGACGATGCCTGACTCCTCTTGAGAATGGATAGGAGTCCCAGGATCCCTGTGGCACGTGGAAAGGGACACTGGGTTTCACGCCTCACGTAGACACGCGTCCCAATTGCCATGCCAAGACTCGAGGAGAATCCCGAGTTGTCCCTCGCACCTAGGCAGGAGTCCTGACGTCCCTGAACAAACACGTGTCTGGAAGAGCCCTCCCCGTCGTAACTCGAGAATATACCCCAGGTTCCGGCCGCAACTCGAGAAAAACCATGAGACTTCCCCATCGCCGCGAGATGAGGCCCGATTCCCCTGCCCTGCGTCCAGAGAAATTCCGTATTCCACATCAAAAAAGAAAGGAGCCTTGATTTCCTTGTTGGCACTCCAGAGAAAACCCAAGATCACTGTCTCAAGTCTAGAGGGATCCTTAGGTCACTGGAGCAACAGGAAAGGGCTCCGTGGACCCCAAATCACCTCGAGATGAGAGCTTAGTCCCTGGCTTCAAATCGAGAGGAATACCAACTTTCCACAAGCACCTCAAGAGGAGGCTTCTCTCAGCTACAGGTATGTGAGAGGGCCCCTGAGTTTGTGGCCTCAAGTGGAATGGACACCGAGATGCTCTGACTCGAAGTAAGGCCGGATATCCCTGCAGTGAATGGAATGCAGGCTCATCTTGCATCTCCCAAGACGAAGGGATGTCTGAATCCCCTGTGGAGACCCCAGAGAAAGACCTAATTTTCCGCCTCATCGCGACCGGTGGCCTCACATCCTTTGAAAATTCCAGAGGTCCACGGAGATCAATGCTTCCAAAGGAGACGATGCCTGACTCCTCTTGAAAATGGATAGGAGTCCCAGGATCCCTGTGGCACGTGGAAAGGGACCCTGGTTCTCCCGCCTCACGTGGAGATGCGTCCAAATTGCCATGCCAAGACTCGAGGAGAATCCCGAGGTGTCCCTCGCACCTAGGCAGGAGTCCTCACGTCGCTGAACAAACACGTGTCTGGAAGGGACCTCCCCGTCGTAACTCGAGAATATACCCCAGGTTCCGGCCGCATTTCGAGAAAAACCATGAGACTTCCCCCTCCCCGCGAAATGAGGCCCGATTCCCCTGCACTGAGTGCAGACCAATTCCGTGTTCCACATCAAACGTGAAAGGAGCCATGATTTCCTTAATGGCACTCCAGAGAAAACCCAAGATCACTGTCTCAAGTCTAGAGGGATCCTGAGGTCACTGGAGCAACACGAAAGGGCTCCGTGGACCCCAAATCAACTCGAGATGAGAGCTTAGTCCCTGGCTTCGACTCAAGAGGAATACAAACTTTCCACAAGCACCTCAAGAGGAGGCTTCTCTCAGCTACAGGTATGTCAGAGGGACCCTGAGTTTGTGGCCTCAAGTGGAATGGACACCGAGATGCTCTGACTTGAAGTAAGGTCGGATATCCCTGCAGTGAATTGAATGCAGGCTCGTCTTGCATCTCCCAAGACGAAGGGTTGTGTGAATCCCCTGTGAAGCCCACAGAGAAAGACCTAGTCCTCAGCCTCAACGCGACCGGAGGCCTCACATCCTCTGAAAACTCGAGAGGTCCGCGGAGATCAATGCTTCCAAAGGAGACGATGCCTGACTCCTCTTGAAAATGGAAAGGAGTCCCAGGATCCCTGTGGCATGTGGAAAGGGACCCTGGGTCTCCCGCCTCACGTGGAGACGCGTCCCAATTGCCATGCCAAGACTCGAGGAGAATCCCGAGGTGTCCCTCGCACCTAGGCAGGAGTCCTGACGTCCCTGAACAAACACGTGTCTGGAAGGTCCCTCCCCGTCGTAACTCGAGAATATACCCCAGGTTCCGGCCGCAACTCGAGAAAAACCATGAGATTTCCCGCTCGCCGCGAGATGAGGCCCGATTCCCCTGCACTGCGTGCAGAGCAATTCTGTGTTCCACTTCAAACGTGAAAGGAGCCTTGATTTCCTTGATGGCACCCCAGAGAAAACCCAAGATCACTGTCTCAAGTCTAGAGGGATCCTGAGGTCACTGGAGCAAGACGAAAGTGCTCCGTGGACTCCAAATCAACTCGAGGTGAGAGCTTAGTCCCTGGCTTCGACTCAAGAGGAATACCGACTTTCCACAAGCACCTCAAGAGGAGGCTTCTCTCAGCTACAGGTATGTGAGAGGGACCCTGAGTTTGTGGCCTCAAGTGGAATGGACACCGAGATGCTCTGACTCGAAGTAAGGCCGGATATCCCTGCAGTGAATTGAATGCAGGCTCGTCTTGCATCTCCCAAGACGAAGGGTTGTCTGAATCCCCTGTGGAGACCACAGAGAAAGACCTCGTTCTCCGCCTCATCGAGACCAGAGGCCTCACATCCTTTGAAAACTCGAGAGGTCGGCGGAGATCAATGCTTCCAAAGGAGAAGATGCCTGACTCTTCTTGAAAATGGATAGGAGTCCCAGGATCCCTGTGGCACGTGGAAAGGGACCCTGGGTCTCCCGCCTCACGTGGAGACGCGTCCCAATTGCCATGCCAAGACTCGAGGAGAATCCCGAGTTGTCCCTCGCACCTAGGCAGGAGTCCTGACGTCGCTGAACAAACACGTGTCTGGAAGGGCCCTCCCCGTCATAACTCGAGAATATACCCCAGGTTCCGGCCGCAACTCGGGAAACACCATGAGACTTCCCCCTCGCCGCTGGATGAGGCCCAATTCCCCTGCACTGCGTGCAGAGCAATTCCGTGTTCCACATCAAACGTGAAAGGAGCCTTGATTTCCTTGATGGCACTCCAGAGAAAACCCAAGATCACTGTCTCAAGTCTAGAGGGATCCTGAGGTCACTGGAGCAACACGAAAGGGCTCCGTGGACCCCAAATCAACTCGAGATGAGAGCTTAGTCCCTGGCTTTGACTCAAGAGGAATACCAACTTTCCACAAGCACCTCAAGAGGAGGCTTCTCGCACCTACAGGTAGGTGAGAGGGACCCTGAGTTTGTGGCCTCAAGTCGAATGGACACCGAGATGCTCTGACTCGAAGTAAGGCCGGATATCCCTGCAGTGAAGTGAATGCAGGCTCCTCTTGCATCTCCCAAGATGAAGGGATGTCTGAATCCCCTGTGGAGGCCACAGAGAAAGACCTAGTCCTCCGCCTCATCGCGACCGGAGGCCTCACATCCTTTGAAAACTGAGAGGTCCGCGGAGATCAATGCTTCCAAAGGAGACGATGCCTGACTCCTCTTGAAAATGGATAGGAGTCCCAGGATCCCTGTGGCACGTGGAAAGGGACCCTGGGTCTCCCGCCTCATGTGGAGACGCATCCCCATTGCCATGCCAAGACTCGAGGAGAATCCCGAGGTGTCCCTCGCACCTAGGCAGGAGTCCTCACGTCGCTGAACAAACACGTGTCTGGAAGGGCCCTCCCCGTCGTAACTCGAGAATATACCCCAGGTTCCGGCCGCAACTCGAGAAAAACCATGAGAATTCCCCCTCACCGCGAGATGAGGCCTGATTCCCCTGCACTGCGTGCAGAGCAATTCCTGAGCAGCGCAGACGGAGAGAGCAGCGCCAGCCCCTCCCCGCAGCGCCAGCCCGTCCCCGCAGCACAAGCCCCTCCCCCCGGAGCGACGTAACTAGCTACCTGAATAAGAGTCCACCTCCGCCCGCCTGTGTCATGGCGGAAATGAGGCTCTGAAGAGACCGGCAAACAGAAGCCAAATAAACAAAGGGAACCGCTTCAGAAGGGACTGGTGCAACAGATTAAAATCCCTCTAGGAAACATTGACTACACCGGAGGAGCCTGTAGGTATCGAGAAGCGTAAGCTGGAACGAGGAGCTATCTGAAACTGAGCCGAACCCACACTGACCGCAACAGCTCCAGAGAAACTCCTAGATATAATTTTACTTTTTTCTCTTTTTTTAATTTTTTTTCTTTTTTTCTTTTTTCTTTTTTATTTTTTCTCTTTTATTTTCCTTTAAAATCCCCTATTACTCCCCCATTACTCCTTAACTTTCATTTCCATAGACTTTTACGATTTTTTAATTAGGGGGAAAAAAAGTTTTTTTTTTCCTTTTTTTTTTCTTTTTTTTCTTTTTTTTTTCTTTTTCTTTCTTTTTTTTCCTTTTTTTCTTTCCTTTTTCTCTTCTATTTTCTATTTTTCTTTTTCTCTTATTTCTTTTAAATTCCTCTAGTACTCCTCTACTACTCCTTAATTTTCATTTTCAATGCACTATAACCTTACAAAAAAAAAAAAAAGAAGAGAAGCCCTATTTTTAAACTGAAGATTATTCTCTCCCAATCTTGACTCTCTGTTTTCTACCTCAGAACACCTCTATTTCCTCCTTTCCCCTTCTCTTCCCAATCCAATTCTGTGAATCTTTGTAGGTGACTGTGCTACGGAGAACACTCTGGGAACAGACAGCTGTGTAGATCTGTCTCTCTCCTCTTGAGTCCCCCTTTTTCTCCTCCTGTTCATCTCTATCTCCCTCCTCCCTCTCCTCTTCTTCATGTGACTCTGTGAACCTCTCTGGGTGTCCCTAACGGGGGAGAATCTTTTAGCCATTAACCTAGAAGTTTTCTTATCAGGGCTGCATAGTTGGAGAAGTCCTGAGACTACAGGAAGAATAAAACTGAAATCCAGAGGCAGGAGACTTAAGCCCAAAACCTGAGAACACCAGAAAACTCCTGACTACAAGGAACTTTAAGTGATAAGTGACTGTCCAAAAGCCTCCATACCTACACTGAAACCAACTACCACACAAGAGCCAATAAGTTTTAGAGCAAGACATACCACGCAAATTCTCCAGCAACGCAGGAACATAGCCCTGAACATCAACATACAGGTTGCCCAAGGTCACACCTAACACATAGACCCATCTCAAAACTCATTACTGGGCACTCCATTGCTTTCCAAAGAGAAGAAATCAAGTTCCACACACCAGAACACTGATGCAAGCTTCCCTAACCAGGAAACCTTGACAAGCCAATCGTCTAACCCCATCCACTGGGTTAATCCTCCACAACAAAAAGGAACCACAGACCTCCAGAATACAGAAAGCCCACTCCAGATACAGCAATCTAAACAAGATGAAAAGGCAAAGAAATACCCAACAGGTAAAGGAACATGAAAAATGCCCACCAAGTCAAACAAAAGAGGAGGAGATAGGGAATCTACCTGAAAAAGAATTTAGAATAATGATAATAAAAATGATCCAAAATCTTGAAAACAAAATGGAGTTACAGATAAATAGCCTGGAAACAAAGATTGAAAAGATTCAAGAACTGTTTAATAAAGACCTAGAAGAAATAAAAAAGAGTCAATTACAAATGAATAATGCAATGAATGAGATCAAAAACACTTTGGAGGGAACCAAGAGTAGAATAACGGAGGCAGAAGATAGGATAAGTGAGGTAGAAGATAAAATGGTGGAAATAAATGAAGCAGAGAGGAAAAAAGAAAAAAGGATCAAAAGAAATGAGGACAACCTCAGGGACCTCTGGGACACTGTGAAACGCCCCAACATTCGAATCATAGGAGTTCCAGAAGAAGAAGACAAAAAGAAGGGCCATGAGAAAATACTCGAGGAGATAATAGCTGAAAACTTCCCTAAAATGGGGAAGGAAATAGCCACCCAAATCCAAGAAACCCAGAGAGTCCCAAACAGGATAAACCCAAGGCGAAACACCCCAAGACACATATTAATCAAATTAACAAAGATCAAACACAAAGAACAAATATTAAAAGCAGCAAGGGAAAAACAACAAATAACACACAAAGGGATTCCCATAAGGATAACAGCTGATCTATCAATAGAAACCCTCCAGGCCAGAAGGGAATGGCAGGACGTACTGAAAGTAATGAAAGAGAATAACCTACAACCTAGATTACTGTATCCAGCAAGGATCTCATTCAGATATGAAGGAGAATTCAAAAGCTTTACAGATAAGCAAAAGCTGAGAGAATTCAGCACCACCAAACCAGCTCTTCAACAAATGCTAAAGGATCTTCTCTAGACAGGAAATGCAGAAAGGTTTTATAAATGTGAACCCAAAACAACAAAGTAAATGGCAACGGGAACACACCTATCAATAATTACCCTAAATGTAAATGGGTTGAATGCCCCAACCAAAAGACAAAGATTGGCTGAATGGATACAAAAACAAGACCCCTATATATGCTGTCTACAAGAGACCCACCTCAAAACAAGAGACACATACAGACTAAAAGTGAAGGGCTGGAAAAAAATATTTCATGCAAACGGAGACCAAAAGAAAGCAGGAGTCGCAATACTCATGTCAGATAAAATAGACTTTCAAATAAAGGAAGTGAAAAGAGACAAAGAAGGACACTACATAATGATCAAAGGATCAATCAAAAAAGAAGATATAACAATTATAAATATATATGCACCCAACATAGGAGCACCGCAATATGTACGGCAAACGCTAACAAGTATGAAAGAGGAAATTAATAGTAACACAATAATAGTGGGAGACTTTAATACCCCACTCACAACTATGGATAGATCAACTAAACAGAAAATTAACAAGGAAACACAAACCTTAAATGACACAATGGACCAGCTAGACCTAATTGATATCTATAGGACATTTCACCCCAAAACAATCAACTTCACCTTTTTCTCAAGTGCACACGGAACATTCTCCAGAATAGATCACATCCTGGGCCATAAATCTGGTCTTGGAAAATTCAAAAAAATTGAAATCATTCCAGTTATCTTTTCTGACCACAGTGCAGTAAGATTAGATCTCAATTACAGGGAAAAAATTGTTAAAACTTCAAACATATGGAGGCTAAATAACACGCTTCTGAATAACCAACAAATCATAGAAGAAATCAAAAAAGAAATCAAAATATGTATAGAAATGAATGAAAATGAAAACACAACAACCCAAAACCTATGGGACACTGTAAAAGCAGTGCTAAGGGGAAGGTTCATAGCATTACAGGCTTACATCAAGAAACAGGAAAAAAACCAATTAAATAACCTAACTCTACACCTAAAGCAATTAGAGAAGGAAGAAATGAAGAACCCCAGAGTTAGCAGAAGGAAAGAAATCTTAAAAATCAGGGCAGAAATAAATGCAAAAGAAACTAAAAAGACCATAGCAAAAATCAACAAAGCTAAAAGCTGGTTTTTTGAAAAAATAAACAAAATTGACAAACCATTAGCAAGACTCATTAAGAAACAAAGAGAGAAAAACCAAATTAACAAAATTAGAAATGAAAATGGAGAGATCACAACAGACAACACTGAAATACAAAGGATCATAAGAGACTACTACCAGCAGCTCTATGCCAATAAAATGGACAACTTGGATGAAATGGACAAATTCTTAGAAAAGTATAACTTTCCAAAACTGAACCAGGAAGAAATAGAAGATCTTAACAGACCCATCACAAGCAAGGAAATCGAAACTGTCATCAAAAATCTTCCAGCAAACAAAAGCCCAGGACCAGATGGCTTCACAGCTGAATTCTACCAAAAATTTAGAGAAGAGCTAACACCTATCTTACTCAAACTCTTCCAGAAAATTGCAGAAGAAGGTAAGCTTCCAAACTCATTCTATGAGGCCACCATCACCCTAATTCCAAAACCAGACAAAGATGCCACAAAAAAAGAAAACTACAGGCCAATATCACTGATGAACATAGATGCAAAAATCCTTAACAAAATTCTAGCAAACAGAATCCAACAACATATTAAAAAAATCATACACCATGACCAAGTGGGCTTTATCCCAGGAATGCAAGGATTCTTTAATATCCGCAAATCAATCAATGTAATACACCACATTAACAAATTGAAAGATAAAAACCATATGATTATCTCAATAGATGCAGAGAAAGCCTTTGACAAAATTCAACACTCATTTATGATTAAAACTCTCCAAAAAGCAGGAATAGAAGGAACATACCTCAACATAATAAAAGCTATATATGACAAACCCACAGCAAGCATCACCCTCAATGGTGAAATATTGAAGGCATTTCCCCTGAAATCAGGAACAAGACAAGGGTGCCCACTCTCACCACTACTATTCAACATAGTGTTGGAAGTGCTGGCCACAGCAATCAGAGCAGAAAAAGAAGTAAAAGGAATCCAGATAGGAAAAGAAGAAGTAAAACTCTCACTGTTTGCAGATGACATGATCCTCTACATAGAAAACCCTAAAGATTCTACCAGAAAATTACTAGAGCTAATCAATGAATATAGTAAAGTTGCAGGATATAAAATTAACACACAGAAATCCCTTGCATTCCTATATACTAACAATGAAAAAACAGACAGAGAAATTAAGGAAACAATACCATTCACCATTGCAACAAAAAGAATAAAATACTTAGGAGTATATCTACCTAAAGAAACAAAGGACCTATACATAGAAAACTATAAAACACTGATGAAAGAAATCAAAGAGGACACAAACAGATGGAGAAACATACCGTGTTCATGGATTGGAAGAATTAATATTGTCAAAATGGCTATTCTACCCAAAGCAGTCTATAGATTCAATGCAATCCCTATCAAGCTACCAACGGTATTTTTCACAGAACTAGACCAAAGAATTTCACAATTTGTATGGAAATACAAAAAACCTCGAATAGCCAAAGTAATCTTGAGAAAGAAGAATGGAACTGGAGGAATCAACCTGCCTGACTTCAGACTCTACTACAAAGCCACAGTCATCAAGACAGTATGGTACTGGCACAAAGACAGAAATATAGATCAATGGAACAGAATAGAAAGCCCAGAGATAAATCCACGAACCTATGGACACCTTATCTTTGACAAAGGAGGCAAGGATATACAATGGAAAAAAGACAACCTCTTTAACAAGTGGTGCTGGGAAAACTGGTCAACCACTTGTAAAAGAATGAAACTAGAACACTTTCTAACACCATACACAAAAATAAACTCAAAATGGATTAAAGATCTAAATGTAAGACCAGAAACTATAAAACTCCTAGAGGAGAACATAGGCAAAACACTCTCCGACATAAATCAAAGCAAGATCCTCTATGACCCACCTCCCAGAATATTGGAAATAAAAGCAAAACTAAACAAATGGGACCTAATGAAACTTAAAAGCTTTTGCACTACAAAGGAAACTATAAGTAAGATGAAAAGACAGCCCTCAGATTGGGAGAAAATAATAGCAAATGAAGAAACAGACAAAGGACTAATCTCAAAAATATACAAGCAACTCCTGCAGCTCAATTCCAGAAAAATAAATGACCCAATCAAAAAATGGGCCAAAGAACTAAACAGACATTTCTCCAAGGAAGACATACAGATGGCTAACAAACATATGAAAAGATGCTCAACATCACTCATTATTAGAGAAATGCAAATCAAAACCACAATGAGGTACCATTACACGCCAGTCAGGATGGCTGCTATCCAAAAGTCTACAAGCAATAAATGCTGGAGAGGGTGTGGAGAAAAGGGAACCCTCTTACACTGTTGGTGGGAATGCAAACTAGTACAGCCGCTATGGAAAACAGTGTGGAGATTTCTTAAAAAACTGGACATAGAACTGCCATATGACCCAGCAATCCCACTTCTGGGCATACACACTGAGGAAACCAGATCTGAAAGAGACACGTGCACCCCAATGTTCATTGCAGCACTGTTTATAATAGCCAGGACATGGAAGCAACCTAGATGCCCATCAGCAGATGAATGGATAAGGAAGCTGTGGTACATATATACCATGGAATATTACTCAGCCATTAAAAAGAATTCATTTGAACCAGTCCTAATGAGATGGATGAAGCTGGAGCCCCTTATACAGAGTGAAGTAAGCCAGAAAGATAAAGAACATTACAGCATACTGACACATGTATATGGAATTTAGAAAGGTGATAACGATAACCCTATATGCAGAACAGAAAAAGAGACACAGAAATACAGAACAGACTTTTGAACTTTGAGGGAGAATGTGAGGGTGGGATATTTCAAAAGAACAGCATGTATACTATCTATGGTGAAACAGATCACCAGCCCAGGTGGGATGCACGAGACAAGTGCTCCGGCCTGGTGCACTGGGAAGACCCAGAGGAATCGGGTGGAGAGGGAGGTTGGAGGGGGGATCGGGATTGGGAATACATGTAAATCCATGGCTGATTCATATCAATGTATGACAAAACCCACTGGAAAAAAAAATAATAATAATAAAAATTAAAAAAAATAATAAAAAAAAAAAAAAAAGAAAATGGATAGGAGTCCCAGGATCCCTGTGGCACGTGGAAAGGGACCCTGGATCTCCCACCTCACATGTAGACGCCTCCCAATTGCCATGCCAAGACTCGAGGAGAATCCCGAGGTGTCCCTCGCACCTAGGCATGGGTCCAGACGTCGCTGAACAAACACGTGTCTGGAAGGGCCCTCCCCGTCGTAACTCGAGAATATACCCCAGGTTCCGGCCGCAACTCGAGAAAAACCATGAGATTTCCCCCTCGCCGCGAGATGAGGCCCGATTCCCCTGCACTGCGTGCAGAGCAATTCCGTGTTCCCCATCAAACTTGATAGGAGACTTGATTTCCTTGATGGCACTCCAGAGAAAACCCAAGATCACTGTCTCAAGTCTAGAGGGATCCTGAGGTCACTGGAACAACACGAAAGGGCTCCGGGGACCCGAAATCAACTCGAGATGAGAGCTTATTCCCTGGCTTCGACTCAAGAGGAATACCAAGTTTCCACAAGCACCTCAAGAGGAGGCTTCTCTCAGCTACAGGTATGTGAGAGGGACTCTGAGATTGTGGCCTCAAGTGGAAAGGACACCGAGATGCTGTGACTCGAAGTAAGGCCGGATATCCCTGCAGTGAATTGAATGCAGGCTCGTCTTGCATCTCCCAAGACGAAGGGATGTCTGAATCCCCTGTGGAGACCTCAGAGAATGTCCTAGTCCTCTGCCTCAACGCGACAGGAGGCCTCACATGCTTTGAAAACTCGAGATGTCTGCGGAGATCAATGCTTCCAAAGGAGAAGATGCCTGACTCCTCTTGAAAATGGATAGGAGTCCCAGGATCCCTGTGGCACGTGGAAAGGGACCCTGGGTCTCCCGCCTCACATGGAGACGTGTCCCAATTGCCATGCAAAGAATCGAGGAGTATCCCGAGGTGTCCCTCGCACCTAGGCAGAAGTCCTGACGACGCTGAACAAACACGTGTCTGGAAGGGCCCTCCCCGTCGTAACTCGAGAATATACCCCAGGTTTCGTCCTCAACTTGAGAAAAACCATGAGACATCCCTCTTGCCGCGAGATGAGGCCCGATTCCCCTGCACTGCGTGCAGAGCAATTCCGTGTTCCACATCAAACTTGAAAGGAGCCTTGATTTCCTTGATGGCACTCCAGAGAAAACCCAAGATCACTGTCTCAAGTCTAGAGGGATCCTGAGGTCACTGGAGCAACACGAAAGGGCTCCGTGGACCCCAAATCAACTCGAGATGAGCGCTTAGTCCCTGGCTTCGACTCAAGAGGAATACCAACTTTCCACAAGCACCTCAAGAGGAGGCTTCTCTCAGCTACAGGTATGTGAGAGGGACCCTGAGTTTGTGGCCTCAAGTGGAATGGACACCGAGATGCTCTGACTCGAAGTAAGGCCGGATATCCCTGCAGTGAATTGAATGCAGGCTCGTCTTGCATCTCCCAAGACGAAGGGATGTCTGAATCCCGTATGGAGACCGCAGAGAAAGATCGAGTTCTCCGCCTCATCGCGACCGGAGGCCTCACATCCTTTGAAAACTCGAGAGGTCCGCGGAGATCAATGGTTCCAAAGGAGACGATGCCTGACTCCTCTTGAAAATGGAAAGGAGTCCCAGGATCCCCGTGGCACGTGGAAAGGGACCTTGGGTCTCCCGCCTCACGTGGAGACGCGTCCCAATTGCCATGCCAAGACTCGAGGAGAATCCCGAGGTGTCCCTCGCACCTAGGCAGGAGTCCTGACGTCGCTGAACAAACACGTGTCTGGAAGGGCCCTCCCCGTCGTAACTCGAGAATATACCCCAGGTTCCGGCCGCAACTCGAGAAAAACCATGAGACTTCCCCCTCGCCGGGAGATGAGGCCCGATTCCCCTGCACTGCGTGCAGAGTAATTCCGTGTTCCACATCAAACTTGAAAGGAGCCTTGATATCCTTGAAGGCACTCCAGAGAAAACCCAAGATCACTGTCTCAAGCCTAGAGGGATCCTGAGGGCACCGGAAGAACACGAAAGGGCTCCGTGGACCCCAAATCAACGCGAGATGAGAGCTTAGTCCCTGGCTTCGACTCAAGAGGAATACCAACTTTCCACAAGCACCTCAAGAGGAGGCTTCTCTCAGCTACAGGTATGTCAGAGGGACCCTGAGTTTGTGGCCTCAAGTGGAATGGACACCGAGATGCTCTGACTCGAAGTAAGGCCGGATATCCCTGCAGTGAATTGAATGCAGGCTCGTCTTGCATCTCCCAAGACGAAGGGATGTCTGAATCCCCTGTGCAGAACACAGAGAAAGACCTAGTCCTCCGCCTCATCGCGACCGGAGGTCTCACATCCTTTGAAAACTCGAAAGGTCCGCGGAGATCAATACTTCCAAAGGAGAAGTTGCTGAATCTCTTGAAATTGGATAGGAGTCCGAGGATCCCTGTGGCAACTGGAAAGGGAGCCGTGGTCTCCTGCCTCACGTGGAGACGGGTCCCAATTGCCATGCCAGGAGTGAAGGAGAATCCCGAGTTGTCCCCTGCACCTAGGGAAGAGTCCTGACGTCGCTGAACAAACACGTGTCTGGAAGGGCCCTCCCCGTCGTAACTCGAGAATATACGCCAGGTTCTGGCCGCAACTCGAGAAAAACCATGAGACTACCCCTCGCCGCGAAATGAGGCCCGATTCCCCTGCACTGCGTGCAGAGCAATTCCAGTTCCACATCAAACATGAAAGGAGCCTTGATTTCCTTGATTGTACTACAGAGGAAACCCAAGATCACTGTCTCAAGTCTAGAGGGATCCTGAGGTCACTGTAGTAACACGAAAGCGGTCCGTGGACCCCAAATCAACTCGAGATGAGAACTTAATCCCTGGCTTCGAATCAAGAGGAATACCAACTTTCCACAAGCACCTCAAGAGGAGGCTTCTCTCAGCTACTGGTATGTCAGAGGGACCCTGAGTTTGTGGCCTCAAGTGGAATGGACACCGAGATGCTCTGACTCGAAGTAAGGCCGGATATCCCTGCAGTGAATTGAATGCAGACTCGTCTTGCATCTCCCAAGACGAAGGGTTGTCTGAATCCCCTGTGGAGACCACAGAGAAAGACCTAGTCCTCCGCCTCAAGGCGACCGGAGGCCTCACATCCTTTGAAAACTCGAGAGGTCCACGGAGATCAATACTTCCCAAGGAGACGATGCCTGACTCCTCTTGAAAATGGATAGGAGTCCCAGGATCCCTGTGGCACGTGGAAAGGGACCCTGGGTCTCCCGCCTCACGTGGAGACGCCTCCCAATTGCCATGCCAAGACTCGAGGAGAATCCCGAGGTGTCCCTCGCACCTAGGCAGGAGTCCTGACGTCGCTGAACAAACACGTGTCTGGAAGGGCCCTCCCCGTCGTAACTCGAGAATATACCCCAGGTTCCGGCCGCAACTCGAGAATAACCATGAGACTTCCCCCTCCCCGCGAGATGAGGCCCGATTCCCCTGCACGGCGTGCAGACCAATTCCGTGTTCCACATCAAACGTGAAAGGAGCCTTGATTTCCTTAATGGCACTCCATAGAAAACCCAAGATCACTGTCTCAAGTCTAGAGGGATCCTGAGGTCACTGTAGCAGCACGAAAGGGCTCCGTGGACCCCAAATCAACTCGAGATGAGAGCTTAGTCCCTGGCTTCGACTCAAGAGGAATACCAACTTTCCACAAGCACCTCAAGAGGAGGCTTCTCTCAGCTAATGGTATGTCAGAGGGACCCTGAGTTTGTGGCCTCAAGTGAAATGGACACCGAGATGCTCTGACTCGAAGTAAGGCCGGATATCCCTGCAGTGAATTGAATGCAGGCTCGTCTTGCATCTCCCAAGACGAAGGGATGTCTGAATCCGCTGTGGAGATCACAGAGAAAGACCAAGTCCTCCGCCTCATCGCGACCGGAGGCCTCACATCCTTTGAAAACACGAGACGTCCGCGGAGATCAATGTTTCCAAAGGAGACGATGCCTGACTCCTCTTGAAAATGGATAGGAGTCCCAGGATCCCTGTGGCACCTGGAGAGGGACACTGGGTCTCCTGCCTCACGTGGAGACGCGTCCAAATTGCCATGCCAAGACTCGAGGAGAATCCCGAGGTGTCCCTCGCACCTAGGCAGGAGTCCTGAAGTTGCTGAACAAACCTGTGTCTGGAAGGGCCCTCTCCGTCGTTACTCGAGAATATACCCCAGGTTCCGGCCGCAACTCGAGAAAAACCATGAGACTTCCCCCTCCCCGCAGGATGAGGCCCGATTCCCCTGCACCTCGTGCAGACCAATTCCGTGTTCCACATCAAACGTGAAAGGAGCCTTGATTTCCTTGATGGCACTCCAGAGAAAACCCAAGATCACTGTCTCAAGTCTAGAGGGATCCTGAGGTCACTGTAGCAACATGAAAGGGCTCCGTGGACCCCAAATCAACTCGAGATGAGAGCTTAGTCCCTGGCTTAGACTCAAGAGGAATACCAACTTTCCACAAGCACCTCAGGAGGAGGCTTCTGTCAGCTACAGGTATGTGAGAGGAACCCTGAGTTTGTGGCCTCAAGTGCAATGGACACCGAGATGCTCTGACTCGAATTAAGGCCGGATATCCCTGCAGTGAATTGAAAGCAGGCTCGTCTTGCATCTCCCAAGACGAAGGGATGTCTGAATCCCCTGTGGAGACCACAGAGAAAGACCGAGTCCTCCGCCTAAACGTGACCGGAGGCCTCACATCCTTTGAAAACTCGAGAATTCTGCGGAGATCAATGCTTCCAAAGGAGACGATGCCTGACTCCTCTTGAAAATGGATAGGAGTCCCAGGATACCGTGGCAGGGGGAAAGGGACCCTGGGTCTCCTGCCTCACGTGGAGACGCGTCCCAATTGCCATGCCAAGACTCGAGGAGAATCCCGAGGTGTCCCTCGCACCTAGGCAGGAGTCCTCACGTCGCTGAACAAATCTGTGTCTGGAAGGGCCCTCCCCGTCGTAACTCGAGAATATACCCCAGGTTCCGGCCGCAACTCGAGAAAAACCATGAGACTTCCCCATCCCCGCGAGATGAGGCCCGATTCGCCTGCACTGCGTGCAGACCAATTCCGTGTTCCACATCAAACGTGAAAGGAGCCTTGATTTCCTTAATTGCACTCCAGAGAAACCCAAGATCACTGTTTCAAGTCTAGAGGGATCCTGAGGTCACTGTAGCAACACGAAAGGGCTCCGTGGACCCCAAATCAACTCGAGATGAGAGCTTAGTCCATGGCTTCGACTCAAGAGGAATACCAACTTTCCACAATCATCTCAAGAGGAGGCTTCTCTCAGCTACAGGTATGTGAGAGAGACCCTGACTTAGTGGCCTCAAGTGGAATGGACACCGAGATGCTCTGACTCGAAGTAAGGCCGGATATCCCTGCAGTGAATTGAATGCAGGCTCGTCTTGCATCTCCGAAGACGAAGGGATGTCTGAATCCCCTGTGGAGACCACAGAGAAAGACCTAGTCCTCTGCCTCAACGTGACCGGAGGCCTCACATCCTTTGAAAACTCGAGAGGTCCGCGGAGATCAATGCTTCCAAAGGAGACGATGCCTGACTCCTCTTGAAAATGGATAGGAGTCCCAGGATCACTGTGGCACGTGGAAAGGGACCCTGGGGCTCCCGCCTCACGTGGAGACGCGTCCCAATTGCCATGCCAAGACTCGAGGAGAATCCCGAGGTGTCCCTCGCACCTAGGCAGGAGTCCTGACGTCGCTGAACAAACAGGTGTCTGGAAGGGCCCTCCCCGTCATAACTCGAGAATATACCCCAGGTTCCGGCCGCAACTCGAGAAAAACCATGAGACTTCCCCCTCGCTGCTGGATCAGGCCCGATTCCCCTGCCCTGCGTGCAGAGCAATTCCGTGTTCCACATCAAACGTGAAAGGAGCCTTGATTTCCTTGATGTCACTCCAGAGAAAACCCAAGATCACTGTCTCAAGTCTAGAGGGATCCTGAGGTCACTGGAGCAACACGAAAGGGCTCCGTGGACCCCAAATCAACTCGACATGAGAGCGTAGTCCCTGGCTTCGACTCAAGGGGAATACCAACTTTCCACAAGCACCTCAAGAGGAGGCTTCTCTCAGCTACAGGTATGTGAGAGGGACCCTGAGTTTGTGGCCTCAAGTGGAATGGACACTGAGATGCTCTTACTCGAAGTAAGGCCGGATATCCCTGCAGTGAATTGAATGCAGGCTCGTCTTGCATCTCGCAAGACGAAGGGATGTCTGAATCCCCTGTGGAGACCACAGAGAAAGACCTAATTTTCCGCCTCATCGCGACCAGAGGCCTCACATCCTTTGAAAATTCGAGAGGTCCGCGGAGATCAATGCTTCCAAAGGAGACGATGCCTGACTCCTCTTGAAAATGGATAGGAGTCCCAGCATTCCTGTGGCACGTGGAAAGGGACCCTGGGTCTCCCGCCTCAGGTGGAGACGCGTCCCCATTGCCATGCCAAGTCTCGAGGAGAATCCCGAGGTGTCCCTCGCACCTAGGCAGGAGTCCTGACGTCGCTGAACAAACACGTGTCTGAAAGGGCCCTCCCCGTCGTAACTCGAGAATATACCTCAGGTTTCGGCCGCAATCGAATAAAACCATGAGATTTCCCCCTCGCCGCGAGATGAGGCCCGATTCCCCTGCCCTGCGTGCAGAGCAATACCGTGTTCGACATCAAAATTGACAGGAGCCTTGATTTCCTTGATGGCACCCCAGAGAAAACCCAAGATTACTGTCTCAAGTCTAGAGGGATCCTGAGGTCACTGGAGCAACACGAAAGTGCTCCGTGGACCCCAAATCAACTCGAGATGAGAGCTTAGTCCCTGGCTTCGACTAAAGAGGAATACCAACTTTCCACAAGCACCTCAAGAGGAGGCTTCTCTCATCTACATGTATGTGAGAGGGACCCTTAGTTTGTGGTCTCAAGTGGAATGGACACCGAGATGCTCTGACTCGAAGTAAGGCCGGATATCCCTGCAGTGAATTGAATGCAGGCTCGTCTTGCATCTCCCAAGATGAAGGGATGTCTGAATCCCCTGTGGAGACCACAGAGAAAGACTTAGTCCTCCGCCTCATCGCGACCAGAGGCCTCACATCCTTTGAAAACTCGAGAGGTCTGCAGAGATCAATGCTTCCAAAGGAGCCGATGCCCGACTCCTCTTGAAAATGGATAGGAGTCCCAGGATCCCGGTGGCACGTGGAACGGGACCCTGGGTCTCCCGCCTCACGTGGAGACGCATCCAAATTGCCATGCCAAGACTCGAGGAGAATCCCGAGGTGTCCCTAGCACCTAGGCAGGAGTCCTCACGTCGCTGAACAAACCTGTGTCTGGAAGGGCCCTCCCCGTCGTAACTCGAGAATATACCCCAGGTTCCGGCCGCAACTCGAGAAAAACCATGAGACTTCCCCCTCGCCACGAGATGAGGCCCGATTTAACTGCACTGCATGCAGAGCAATTCCGTGTTCCACATCAAACGTGAAAGGAGCCTTGATTTCCTTGATGGCACTCCAGAGAAAACCCAAGATCACTGTCTCAAGTCTAGAGGGATCCTGAGGTCACTGTAGCGACAAGAAAGGTCTCCGTGGACCCCAAATCAAGTCGAGATGAGAGCTTAGTCCCTGGCTTCGATTCAAGACGAATACCAACTTTCCACATGCACCTCAAGAGGCGGTTTCTGTCAGCTACAGGTATGTGCGAGGGACCCTGAGTTTGTGGCCTCAAGTAGAATGGACACCGAGATGCTCTGACTCGATGTAAGGCCGGATATCCCTGCAGTGAATTGAATGAAGTCTCGTCTTGCATCTCCCAAGACGAAGGGATGTCTGAATCCCCTGTGGAGACCACAGAGAAAGACCTAGTTCTCCCTCTCATGGCGACCGGAGGCATCACATCTTTGAAAACTCGAGAGGTCCGCGGAGATCAATGCTTCCTAAGGAGACGATGCCTGACTCCTCTTGAAAATGGATAGGAGTCCAAGAAACCGTGTGGCAAGTGGAACGGACACCTGGGTCTCCCGCCTCACATGGAGACTTGTCCTAATTGCCATGCCAAGACTCGAGGAGAATCCCGAGGTGTTCCTCGCACCTAGGCACGAGTCCTGACGTCGCTGAACAAACACTTGTCTGGAAGGGCCCTCCCCGTCGTAACTCAGGAATATACCCCAGGTTCCGGCCGCAACTCGAGAAAAACCATAAGACTTCCCCCTCGCCTTGAGATGTGGCCCGATTCTCCTGCACTGCGTGGAGACCAATTCCGTGTTCCACATCAAACGTGAAAGGATTCTTGATTTCCTTGATGGCACTCCAAAGAAAAGCCAAGATCACTGTCTCAAGTCTAGAGGGATCCTGAGGTCACTGTAGCAACCCGAAAGGGCTCCGTGCACCCCAAATCAACTCGAGATGAGAGCCTTGTCCCTGGCTTCGACTCAAGAGGAATACCAACTTTCCAAAAGCTCCTCAAGAGGAGGTTTCTCTCAGCTACAGGTATGTGAGAGGGACCCTGAGTTTGTGGCCTCAAGTGGAATGGAGACCGAGATGCTCTGACTCAATGTAAGGCCGGATATCCCTGCAGTGAATTGAATGCAGGCTCGCCTTGCATCTCCAAAGACGAAGGGATGTCTGAATCCCCTGTGGACACCACAGACAAAGACCTAGATCTCCGCCTCATCGCGACCATAGGCCTCACATACTTTGAAAACTCGAGAGGTCCGCGGAGATCAATGCTTCCTAAGGAGACGATGCCTGACTCCTCTTGAAAATGGATAGGAGTCCCAGAATCCCTGTGGCACGTGGAAAGGGACCCTGGGTCTTGCGCCTCACTGGAGACGCGTCCCAATTGCCAGGCCAAGGCTCAAGGAGAATCCCGAGGTGTCCCTCGCACCTAGGCAGGAGTCCTGACGTCGCTGAACAAACACGTGTCTGGAAGGGCCCTCCCCATCGTAACTCGAGAATATACCCCAGGTTCTGACTGCAACTCGAGAAAAACCATGAGCCTTCCCAGTCGCCGCAAGATGAGGCCCGATTCCCCTGCACTGCGTGCAGAGCAATTCCGTGTTCCACATCAAACGTGAAAGGAGCCTTGATTTACTTGATGGCACTCCAGAGAAACCCCAAGATCACTGTCTCAAGTCGAGAGGGATCCTGAGGTCACTGTAGCAACACGAAAGGGGTCCGTGGACTCCAAATCAACTCGAGATGAGAGCTTCGTCCCTGGCTTCGACTCAAGAGGAATACCAACTTTCCACTAGCACCTCAAGAGGAGGCTTCTCTCAGCTAAAGGTATGTGAGAGGGAACCTGTGTTTGTGGCCTCAAGTAGAATGGACACCGAGATGCTCTGACTCGAAGTAAGGCCGGACATCCCTGCAGTGAATTGAATGCAGGCTCGTCTTGCATGTCGCAAGATGAAGGGATGTCTGAATCCACTGTGGAGACCACAGAGAAAGACCTAGTTCTCCGCCTCATCACGACCGGAGGCGTCACATCCTTGGAAAACTCGAGAGGTCCGCGGAGATCAATTCTTGTAAAGGAGACGATGCCTGACTCCTCTTGAAAATGGATAGGAGTCCAAGAATCCCTGTGGCACGTGGAACGGGACCCTGGGTCTCCCGCCTCACGTGGAGACTTGTCCTAATTGCCATGCCAAGACTCGAGGAGAATGCCGAGGTGTCCCTCGCACCTAGGCAGGAATCCTGACGTCGCAGAACAAACACGTGTCTGGAAAGGCCCTCCCCGTCGTAACTCGAGAATATACCCCAGGTTCCGGCCGCAACTCGAGAAACATCATGAGACTTCCCCCTCGCCTTGAGATGAGGCCCGATTCCCCTGCACTGCGTGCAGACCAATTCCGTGTTCCACATCAAACGTGAAAAGATTCTTGATTTCCTTGATGGCACTCCAAAGAAAAGCCAAGATCACTGTCTCAAGTCTAGAGGGATCCTGAGGTCAATGTAGCAACAAGAAAGAGCTCCGTGGACCACAAATCAACTCGAGAGGAGAGCTTCGTCCCTGGCTTCGAATCAAGAGGAATACCAACTTTCCACAAGCACCTCAAGAGGAGGCCTCTCTCAGTTACAGGTATGTGAGAGGGACCTTGAGTTTGTGGCCTCAAGTGGAATGGACACCGAGATGCTCTGACTCGAAGTAAGGGCAGATATCCATGCAGAGAATTGAATGCAGGCTCGTCTTGCATCTCCCAAGACGAAGGGATGACTGAATCCCCTGTGGAGACCACAGACAAAGACTTAGTTCTCCGCCTCATCGCGACCGGAGGCCTCACATCCTTTGAAAACTCGAGAGGTCCACGGAGATCAATGCTTCCAAAGGAGACGATGCCTGAATCCTCTTCAAAATGGATAGGAGTCCCAGGATCCATGTGGCACGTGGAAAGGGACACTGGGTCTCCCGCCTCACGTGGAGACGCGTCCCAATTGCCATGCCAAGACTCGAGGGGAATCCCGAGGTGTCCCTCGCACCTAGGCAGGAGTCCTGACTTCGCTGAACAAACACGTGTCTGGAAGGGCCCTCCCCGTCGTAACTCGAGAATATACCCCAGGTTCCGGCCGCAACTCCAGAAAAACCATGAGACATCTCCCTTGTCGCGAGATGAGGCCCGATTCCCCTGCACTGCGTGCAGAGCAATTCTGTGTCCACATCAGACGTGAAAGGAGCCTTGATTTCCTTGATGGCACTCCAGAGAAAACCCAAGATCACTGTCTCAAGTCTAGAGGGATCCTGAGGTCACTGGAGCAACACAAAAGGGCCCCATGGACCCCAAATCAACTCGAGATGAGAGGTTAGTCCCTGGCTTCGACTCAAGAGGAAGACGAACTTTCCACAAGCATCTCAACAGGAGGCTTCTCTCAGCTACAGGTATGTGAGAGGGACCCTGAGTTTGTGGCCTGAAGTGGAATGGACAACGAGATGCTCTGACTCGAAGAAAGGCTGGATATCCCTGCAGTGAATTGAATGCAGGCTCGTCTTGCATCTCCCAAGATGAAGGGATGTCTGAATCCCATGTGGAGACCACAGAGAAAGACCGAGTTCTCCGCTTCATCGCGAGTGGAGGCCTCACATCCTTTGAAAACTCGAGAGGTCGCGGAGATCAATGCTTCCAAAGGAGACGATGCCTGACTCCTCTTGAAAATGGATAGGAGTCCCAGGATCCCTGTGGCACGTGGGAAGGGACCCTGGGTCTCCCGCCTCACGTGGAGACGCGTCCCAATTGCCATGCCAAGGCTCGAAGAGAATCCAGAGGCGTCCCTCGCACTTAGGCAGGAGTCCTGACGTCGCTGGAAAAATACGTGTCTGGAAGGGCCCTCCCCATCGTAACTCGAGAATATACCACAGGTTCGGGCTACAAATCGAGAAAAACAATGAGTCTTCCCCCTCGCCGCAAGATGAGGCCTGATTCCCCTGCACTGCGTGCAGAGAATAAACGTGTTCCACATCAAACGTGAAAGGAGCCTTGATTTCCTTGATGGCACTCCAGAGAAACCCCAAGATAACTGTCTCAAGTCGAGAGGTATCCTGAGGTCACTGTAGCAAAACGAAAGGGCTCCGTGGACTCCAAATCAACTCGAGATGAGAGCTTCGTCCCTGGCTTCGACTCAAGAGGAATACCAACTTTCCACAAGCACTTCAAGAGGAGGCTTCTCTCAGCTACATGTATGTGAGAGGGTCCCTGAGTTTGTGGCCTCAAGCGGAATGGACATCGAGATGCTCTGACTCGAAGTATGGCCGGATATCCCAGCAGTAAATTGAATGAAGTCTCGTCTTGCATCTCCCAAGACGAAGGGATGTCTGAATCCCCTGTGGAGACCACAGAGAAAGACCTAGTCCTTCGCCTCAACGCGAACGGAGGCCTCACATCCTTTGAAAACTCGAGAGGTCCGAGGAGATCAATGCTTCCAAAGGAGACGATGCCTGACTCCTCTTGAAAGTGGATAGGAGTCCCAGGATCCCTGTGGCACGTGGAAAGGGACCCTGGGTCTCCCGCCTCACGTGGAGACGCGTCCCAATTGCCATGCCAAGACTCGAGGAGAATCCCGAGGTGTCCCTCGCACCTAGGCAGGAGTCCTGACGTCGCTGAACAAACACGTGTCTGGAAGGGCCCTCCCCGTCGTAACACGAGAATATACCCCAGGTTCCGGCCGCAACTAGAGAAAAACCATGAGACTTCCCCCTCGCCGAGAGATGAGGCCCGAATCCCCTGCACTGCGTGCAGATCAATTCCGTGTTCCACATCAAACGTGAAAGGAGCCTTGATTTCCTTGATGGCACTCCAGAGAAAACCCAAGATCACTGGCTCAAGTCTAGAGGGATCCTGTGGTCACTGGAGCAACACGAAAGGGCTACGTGGACCCCAAATCAACTCGAGATGAGAGCTTAGTCCCTGGCTTCGATTCAAGGGGAATAGCAACTTTCCACAAGCACCTCAAGAGGAGGCTTGTCTCAGCTACAGGTATGTGAGAGGGACCCTGAGTTTGTGGCCTCAAGTGGAATGGACACCGAGATGCTCTGACTCGAAGTAAGGCCGGATATCCCTGCAGTGAATTGAATGCAGGCTAGTCTTGCATCTCCCAAGACGAAGGGATGTCTGAATCCCCTGTGGAGACCACAGAGAAAGACCTAGTCCTCCGCCTCAACGCGAACGGAGGCCTCACATCCTTTGAAAACTCGAGAGGTCCGAGGAGATCAATGCTTCCAAAGGAGACGATGCCTGACTCCTCTTGAAAGTGGATAGGAGTCCCAGGATCCCTGTGGCACGTGGAAAGGGACCCTGGGTCTCCCGCCTCACGTGGAGACGCGTCCCAATTGCCATGCCAAGACTCGAGGAGAATCCCGAGGTGTCCCTCGCACCTAGGCAGGAATCCTGACGTCGCTGAACAAACACGTGTCTGGAACGGCCCTCCCCATCGTAACTCGAGAATATACCCCAGGTTCCGGCCGCAACTCGAGAAAAACCATGAGACTTCCCCCTCGCCGCGAGATGAGGCCCGATTCCCCTGCACTGCGTGCAGAGCAATTCCGTGTTCCACATCAAACGTGAAAGGAGCCTTGATTTCCTTGATGGCACTCCAGAGAAAACCCAAGATCACTGTCTCAAGTCTAGAGGGATCCTGAGGTCACTGGAGCAACACGAAAGGGCTCCGTGGACCCCAAATCAACTCGAGATGAGAGCTTAGTCCCTGGCTTCGCCTCAAGAGGAATACCAACTTTCCACAAGCACCTCAAGAGGAGGCTTCTCTCAGCTACAGGTATGTGAGAGGGACCCTGAGTTTGTGGCCTCAAGTGAAATGGACACCGAGATGCTCTGACTCGAAGTAAGACCAGATATCCCTGCAGTGAATTGAATGCAGGCTCGTCTTGCGTCTCCCAAGACGAAGGGATGTCTGAATCCCCTGTGGAGACCACAGAGAAAGACCTAGTCCTCCGCCTCATCGCGACCGCAGACCTCACATCCTTTGAAAACTCGAGAGGTTGGGGAGATCAATGCTTCCAAAGGAGACGATTCCTGACTCCTCTTGAAAATGGATAGGAGTCCCAGGATCTCTGTGGCACGTGGGAAGGGACCCTGGGTCTCCCGCCTCACGTGGAGACGCGTCCCAATTGCCATGCCAAGACTCGAGGAGAATCCCGAGGTGTCCCTCGCACCTAGGCAGGAGTCCTAACGTCGCTGAACAAACACGTGTCTGGAAGGGCCCTCCCCATCGTAACTCGAGAATATACCCCAGGTTCCGGCCGCAACTCGAGAAAAACCATGAGACTTCCCCCTCGCCGAGAGATGAGGCCCGAATCCCCTGCACTGCGTGCAGAGGAATTCCGGGTTCCACATCAAACGTGAAAGGAGCCTTGATTTCCTTAATGGCACTCCAGAGAAAACCCAAGATCACTGTTTCAAGTCTAGAGGGATCCTGAGGGCACTGGAGCAACAGGAAAGGGATCCGTGGACCCCAAATCAACTCGAGATGAGAGCTTAGTCCCTGGCTTCGACTCAAGAGGAATACCAACTTTCCACAAGCACCTCAAGAGGAGGCTTCTCTCAGCTACAGGTATGTGAGAGGGACCCTGAGTTTGTGGCCTCAAGTGGAATGGACACCGAGATGCTCTGACTCGAAGTAAGGCCGGATATCCCTGCAGTGAATTGAATGCAGGCTCGTCTTGCATCTCCCAAAACGAAGGGTTGTCTGAATCCCCTGTGGAGACCACAGATAAAGACCTAATACTCTGCCTCCTCGCGACCGGAGGCCTCACATCCTTTGAAGACTCGAGAGGTCCGCGGAGATCAGTGCTTCCAAAGGAGACGATGCCTGACTCCTCTTGAAAATGGATCGGAGTCCCAGGATCCCTGTGGCACGTGGAAAGGGACACTGGGTCTCCCGCCTCACGTGGAGATGTGTCCCAATTGCCATGCCAAGACTCGAGGAGAATCCCGAGGTGTCCCTCGCACCTAGGCAGGAGTCCTGACGTCGCTGAACAAACACGTGTCTGGAAGGGCCCTCCCCGTCGTAACTCGAGAATATACCCCAGGTTCTGGCCGCAACTCGAGAAAAACCATGAGACTTCCCCCTCGCCGAGAGATGAGGCCCGAATCCCCTGCACTGCGTGCAGAGCAATTCCGTGTTTCACATCAAACGTGAAAGGAGCCTTGATTTCCTTGATGGCACTCCAGAGAAAACCCAAGATCACTGTCTCAAGTCTAGAGGGATCATGAGGTCACTGGAGCAAAAGGAAAGGGCTCCGTGGACCCCAAATCAACTTGAGATGAGAGCTTAGTCCCTGGCTTCGACTCAAGAGGAATACGAACTTTCCACAAGCCCCTCAAGAGGAGGCTTCCTTCAGCTACAAGTATGTGAGAGGGACCCTGAGTTTGTGGCCTCAAGTGGAATGGACACCGAGATGCTCTGACTCGAAGTAAGGCAGGATATCCCTGCAGTGAATTGAATGCAGGCTCGTCTTGCATCTCCCAAGATGCCGTGATGTCTGAATCCCCTGTGGAGACCATAGAGAAAGACCTAATTCTCCGCCTCATCACGACCGGAGGCCTCACACCCTTTGAAAACTCGAGAGGTCCACGGAGATCAATGCTTCCAAAGGAGTCGATGCCTGACTCCTCTTGAAAGTGGATAGGAGTCCCAGGATCCCTGTGGCACGTGGGAAGGGAGCCTGGGTCTCCCGCCTCACGTGGACTCGCGTCCCAATTGCCATGCCAAGACTCGAGGAGAATCCCGAGGTATCCCTCGCACCTAGGCAGGAGTCCTGACTTCGCTGAACAAACACGTGTCTGGAAGGGCCCTCATCGTCGTAACTCGAGAATATACCGCAGGTTCCGGCCGCAACTCGAGAAAAACCATGAGACTTCCCCCTCGCCGCGACATGAGGCCCGATTCCCCTGCACTGCGTGCAGAGCAATTCCGTGTCCAACATCAAACGTGAAAGGAGACTTGATTTCCTTGATGGCACTCCAGAGAAAACCCAAGATCACTGTCTCAAGTCTAGAGGGATCCTGAGGTCACTGGAGCAACACGAAATGGCTCCGTGGACCCCAAGTCAACTCGAGATGAGAGCTTAGTCCTTGGCTTCGACTCAAGAGTAACACCAAATTTCCACAAGCACCTCAAGAGGAGGCTTCTCTCAGCTACAGGTATGTGAGAGGGCCCCTGAGTTTGTGGCCTCAAGTGGAATGGACACCGAGATGCTCTGACTCGAAGTAAGGCTGGATATCCCTGCAGTGAACTGAATTCAGGTTCGTCTTGCATCTCCCAAGACGAAGGGATGTCTGAATCCCCTGTGGAGACCACAGAGAAAGACCTAGTCCTCCGCTTCATCGCGACCGGAGGCCTCACATTTTGAAAACTCGAGAGGTCCGCGGAGATCAATGCTTCCAGAGGAGGCGATGCCTGACTCCTCTTGAAATTGGATAGCAGTCCCAGGATCCCTGTGGCACGTGGAAAGGGACCCTGGGTCTCCCGCCTCACGTGGAGACGCGTCCCAATTGCCATGCCAAGACTCGAGGAGAATCCCGAGGTGTCCCTCGCACCTAGGCAGGAGTCCTGACGTCGTTGAACAAACACGTGTCTGGAAGGGCCCTCCCCGTCTTAACTCGAGAATATACCCCAGGATCCGGCCGCAACTCGAGAAAAACCATGAGAGTTCCCCCTCGCCGAGAAATGAGGCCCGAATCCCCTGCACTGCGTGCAAAGCAATTCCGTGTTCCACATCAAACGTGAAAGGAGCCTTGATTTCCTTGATGGCACTCCAGAGAAAAACCAAGATCACTGGCTCAAGTCTAGAGGGATGCTGAGGTCACTGGAGCAACATGAAAGGGATCCGTGGACCCCAAATCAACTCGAGATGAGAGCTTAGTCCCTGGCTTCGACTCAAGGGGAATACCAACTTTCCACAAGCACCTCAAGAGGAGGCTTCTCTCAGCTACAGGTATGTGAGAGGGACCCTGAGTTTGTGGCCTCAAGTGGAATGGACACCGAGATGCTCTGACTCGAAGTAAGGCCGGATATCCCTGCAGTGAATTGAATGCAGGCTCGTCTTGCATCTCCCAAAACGAAGGGTTGTCTGAATCCCCTGTGGAGACCACAGAGAAAGACCTAATACTCTGCCTCCTCGCGACCGGAGGCCTCACATCCTTTGAAGACTCGAGAGGTCCGCGGAGATCAGTGCTTCCAAAGGAGACGATGCCTGACTCCTCTTGAAAATGGATCGGAGTCCCAGGATCCCTGTGGCACGTGGAAAGGGACACTGGGTCTCCCGCCTCACGTGGAGATGTGTCCCAATTGCCATGCCAAGACTCGAGGAGAATCCCGAGGTGTCCCTCGCACCTAGGCAGGAGTCCTGACGTCGCTGAACAAACACGTGTCTGGAAGGGCCCTCCCCGTCGTAACTCGAGAATATACCCCAGGTTCTGGCCGCAACTCGAGAAAAACCATGAGACTTCCCCCTCGCCGAGAGATGAGGCCCGAATCCCCTGCACTGCGTGCAGAGCAATTCCGTGTTCCACATCAAACGTGAAAGGAGCCTTGATTTCCTTGATGGCACTCCAGAGAAAACCCAAGATCACTGTCTCAAGTCTAGAGGGATCATGAGGTCACTGGAGCAAAAGGAAAGGGCTCCGTGGACCCCAAATCAACTTGAGATGAGAGCTTAGTTCCTGGCTTCGACTCAAGAGGAATACGAACTTTCCACAAGCCCCTCAAGAGGAGGCTTCCTTCAGCTACAAGTATGTGAGAGGGACCCTGAGTTTGTGGCCTCAAGTGGAATGGACACCGAGATGCTCTGACTCGAAGTAAGGCAGGATATCCCTGCAGTGAATTGAATGCAGGCTCGTCTTGCATCTCCCAAGAGGAAGGGATATCTGAATCCCCTGTGGAGACCATAGAGAAAGACCTAAATCTCCGCCTCATCGCGACCGGAGGCCTCACACCCTTTGAAAACTCGAGAGGTCCACGGAGATCAATGCTTCCAAAGGAGTCGATGCCTGACTCCTCTTGAAAGTGGATAGGAGTCCCAGGATCCCTGTGGCACGTGGGAAGGGAGCCTGGGTCTCCCGCCTCACGTGGACTCGCGTCCCAATTGCCATGCCAAGACTAGAGGAGAATCCCGAGGTATCCCTCGCACCTAGGCAGGAGTCCTGACTTCGCTGAACAAACACGTGTCTGGAAGGGCCCTCCCCGTCGTAACTCGAGAATATACCCCAGGTTCCGGCCGCAACTCGAGAAAAACCATGAGACTTCCCCCTCGCTGCGACATGAGGCCCGATTCCCCTGCACTGCGTGCAGAGCAATTCCGTGTTCCACATCAAACGTGAAAGGAGCCTTGATGTCCTTGATGGCACTCCAGAGAAAACCCAAGATCACTGTCTCAAGTCTAGAGGGATCCTGAGGTCACTGGAGATACAAGAAAGGGCTCCGTGTACCCCAAATCAACTCGAGATGAGAGCTTAGTCCCTGGCTTCGACTCAAGTGAATACCAACTTTCCACAAGCACCTCAAGAGGAGGCTTCTCTCAGCTACAGATATGTGAGAGGGACCCTGAGTTTGTGGCCTCAAGTGGAATGGACACCGAGATGCTCTGACTCGAAGTAAGGCCGGATATCCGAACAGTGAATTGAATGCAGGCTCGTCTTGCCTCTCCCAAGACGAAGGGATGTCTGAATCCCCTGTGGAGACCACAGAGAAAGACCTAGTTCTCCGGCTCATGGCGACCGGAGGCCTCACGTCCTTTGAAAACTCTAGCGGTCCACAGAGATCAATGCTTCCAAAGGACACGATTCCTGACTCCTCTTGAAAATGGATAGGAGTCCCAGGATCCCTGTGGCACGTGGAAAGGGACCCTGGGTCTCCCGCCTCACGTGGAGACGCGTCCCAATTGCCATGCCATGATTCGAGTAGAATCCCGAGGTGTCCCTCGCACCTAGGCCCGAGTCCTGACGTCGCTGAAGAAACACGTGTCTGGAAGGGCCCTCCCCGTCGTAACTCGAGAATATACCCCAGGTTCCGGCCGCACCTCGAGAAAAACCATGAGACTTCCCCCTCGCCGCGAGATGAGGCCCGATTCCCCTACACTGCGTGCAGAGCAATTCCGTGTTCCACATCAAACGTGAAAGGAGCCTTGATTACCTTGATGGCACTCCAGAGAAAACCCAAGATCACTGTCTCAAGTCTAGAGGGATCCTGAAGTCACTGGAGCAAAACGAAAGGGCTCCGTGGACCCCAAATCAACTCGAGATGAGAGCTTAGTCCCTGGCTTCGCCTCAAGAGGAATACCAACTTTCCACAAGCACCTCAAGAGGAGGCTTCTCTCAGCTACAGGTATGTGAGAGGGACCCTGAGTTTGTGGCCTCAAGTGGAATGGACACCGAGATGCTCTGACTCGAAGTAAGACCAGATATCACTGCAGTGAATTGAATGCAGGCTCGTCTTGCGTCTCCCAAGACGAAGGGTTGTCTGAATCCCCTGTGGAGACCACAGAGAAAGACCTAGTCCTCCGCCTCATCGCGACCGCAGACCTCACATCCTTTGAAAACTCGAGAGGTTGGGGAGATCAATGCTTCCAAAGGAGACGATTCCTGACTCCTCTTGAAAATGGATAGGAGTCCCAGGATCTCTGTGGCACGTGGGAAGGGACCCTGGGTCTCCCGCCTCACGTGGAGACGCGTCCCAATTGCCATGCCAAGACTCGAGGAGAATCCCGAGGTGTCCCTCGCAACTAGGCAGGAGTCCTGACGTCGTTGAACAAACACGTTTCTGGAAGGGCCCTCCCCGTCGTAACTCGAGAATATACCACAGGTTCCGGCCGCAACTAGAGAAAAACCATGAGACTTCCCCCTCGCCGAGAGATGAGGCCCGAATCCCCTGCACTGCGTGCAGAGCAATTCCGTGTTCCACATCAAACGTGAAAGGAGCCTTGATTTCCTTGATGGCACTCCAGAGAAAACCCAAGATCACTGGCTCAAGTCTAGAGGGATCCTGTGGTCACTGGAGCAACACGAAAGGGCTACGTGGACCCCAAATCAACTCGAGATGAGAGCTTAGTCCCTGGCTTCGATTCAAGGGGAATAGCAACTTTCCACAAGCACCTCAAGAGGAGGCTTGTCTCAGCTACAGGTATGTGAGAGGGACCCTGAGTTTGTGGCCTCAAGTGGAATGGACACCGAGATGCTCTGACTCGAAGTAAGGCCGGATATCCCTGCAGTGAATTGAATGCAGGCTAGTCTTGCATCTCCCAAGACGAAGGGATGTCTGAATCCCCTGTGGAGACCACAGAGAAAGACCTAGTCCTCCGCCTCAACGCGAACGGAGGCCTCACATCCTTTGAAAACTCGAGAGGTCCGAGGAGATCAATGCTTCCAAAGGAGACGATGCCTGACTCCTCTTGAGAGTGGATAGGAGTCCCAGGATCCCTGTGGCACGTGGAAAGGGACCCTGGGTCTCCCGCCTCACGTGGAGACGCGTCCCAATTGCCATGCCAAGACTCGAGGAGAATCCCGAGGTGTCCCTCGCACCTAGGCAGGAGTCCTGACGTCGCTGAACAAACACGTGTCTGGAAGGGCCCTCCCCGTCGTAACTCGAGAATATACCCCAGGTTCCGGCCGCAACTCGAGGAAAACCATGAGACTTCCCCCTCGCCGCGAGATGAGGCCCGATTCCCCTGCACTGCGTGCAGAGAAATTCCGTGTTCCACATCAAACGTGAAAGGAGCCTTGATTTCCTTGATGGCACTCCAGAGAAAACCCAAGATCACTGTCTCAAGTCTAGAGGGATCCTGAGGTCACTGGAGCAACACGAAAGGGCTCCGTGGACCCCAAATCAACTCGAGATGAGAGCTTAGTCCCTGGCTTCGACTCAAGAGGAATATCAACTTTCCACAAGCACCTCAAGAGGAGGCTTCTCTCAGCTACAGGTATGTGAGAGGGACCCTGAGTTTGTGGCCTCAAGTGAAATGGACACCGAGATGCTCTGACTCGAAGTAAGGCCGGATATCCCTGCAGTGAATTGAATGCAGGCTCGTCTTGCATCTCCCAAGACGAAGGGTTGTCTGAATCCCCTGTGGAGACCCCAGAGAAAGACCTAGTCCTACGCCTCAACGCGAACGGAGGCCTCACATCCTTTGAAAACTCGAGAGGTCCGCGGAGATCAATGCTTCCAAAGGAGACGATGCCTGACTCCTCTTGAAAATGGATAGGAGTCCCAGGATCCCTGTGGTACGTGGAAAGGGGCCCTTGGTCTCCCGACTCACGTGGAGACGCGTCCCAATTGCCATGCCAAGACTCGAGGAGAATCCCGAGGTGTCCCTCGCACCTAGGCAGGAATCCTGACGTC
The DNA here is from genome assembly GCF_033118175.1 of Dama dama. Classification (NCBI taxonomy): domain Eukaryota; kingdom Metazoa; phylum Chordata; class Mammalia; order Artiodactyla; family Cervidae; genus Dama; species Dama dama. The sequence continues at coordinate 2,075,972 of NC_083697.1, read as the reverse complement.
GCTGAACAAACACGTGTCTGGAAGGGCCCTCCCCATCGTAACTCGAGAATATACCCCAGGTTCCGGCCGCAACTCGAGAAAAACCATGAGACTTCCCCCTCGCCGCGAGATGAGGCCCGAATCCCCTGCACTGCGTGCAGAGGAATTCCGTGTTCCACATCAAACGTGAAAGGAGCCTTGATTTCCTTAATGGCACTCCAGAGAAAACCCAAGATCACTGTTTCAAGTCTAGAGGGATCCTGAGGGCACTGGAGCAACAGGAAAGGGATCCGTGGACCCCAAATCAACTCGAGATGAGAGCTTAGTCCCTGGCTTCGACTCAAGAGGAATACCAACTTTCCACAAGCACCTCAAGAGGAGGCTTCTCTCAGCTACAGGTATGTGAGAGGGACCCTGAGTTTGTGGCCTCAAGTGGAATGGACACCGAGATGCTCTGACTCGAAGTAAGGCCGGATATCCCTGCAGTGAATTGAATGCAGGCTCGTCTTGCATCTCCCAAAACGAAGGGTTGTCTGAATCCCCTGTGGAGACCACAGAGAAAGACCTAATACTCTGCCTCCTCGCGACCGGAGGCCTCACATCCTTTGAAGACTCGAGAGGTCCGCGGAGATCAGTGCTTCCAAAGGAGACGATGCCTGACTCCTCTTGAAAATGGATCGGAGTCCCAGGATCCCTGTGGCACGTGGAAAGGGACACTGGGTCTCCCGCCTCACGTGGAGATGTGTCCCAATTGCCATGCCAAGACTCGAGGAGAATGCCGAGGTGTCCCTCGCACCTAGGCAGGAGTCCTGACGTCGCTGAACAAACACGTGTCTGGAAGGGCCCTCCCCGTCGTAACTCGAGAATATACCCCAGGTTCTGGCCGCAACTCGAGAAAAACCATGAGACTTCCCCCTCGCCGAGAGATGAGGCCCGAATCCCCTGCACTGCGTGCAGAGCAATTCCGTGTTCCACATCAAACGTGAAAGGAGCCTTGATTTCCTTGATGGCACTCCAGAGAAAACCCAAGATCACTGTCTCAAGTCTAGAGGGATCATGAGGTCACTGGAGCAAAAGGAAAGGGCTCCGTGGACCCCAAATCAACTTGAGATGAGAGCTTAGTCCCTGGCTTCGACTCAAGAGGAATACGAACTTTCCACAAGCCCCTCAAGAGGAGGCTTCCTTCAGCTACAAGTATGTGAGAGGGACCCTGAGTTTGTGGCCTCAAGTGGAATGGACACCGAGATGCTCTGACTCGAAGTAAGGCAGGATATCCCTGCAGTGAATTGAATGCAGGCTCGTCTTGCATCTCCCAAGAGGAAGGGATATCTGAATCCCCTGTGGAGACCATAGAGAAAGACCTAATTCTCCGCCTCATCACGACCGGAGGCCTCACACCCTTTGAAAACTCGAGAGGTCCACGGAGATCAATGCTTCCAAAGGAGTCGATGCCTGACTCCTCTTGAAAGTGGATAGGAGTCCCAGGATCCCTGTGGCACGTGGGAAGGGAGCCTGGGTCTCCCGCCTCACGTGGACTCGCGTCCCAATTGCCATGCCAAGACTCGAGGAGAATCCCGAGGTATCCCTCGCACCTAGGCAGGAGTCCTGACTTCGCTGAACAAACACGTGTGTGGAAGGGCCCTCCCCGTCGTAACTCGAGAATATACCCCAGGTTCCGGCCGCAACTCGAGAAAAACCATGAGACTTCCCCCTCGCCGCGACATGAGGCCCGATTCCCCTGCACTGCGTGCAGAGCAATTCCGTGTTCCACATCAAACGTGAAAGGAGCCTTGATTTCCTTTATGGCACTCCAGAGAAAACCCAAGATCACTGTCTCAAGTCTAGAGGGATCCTGAGGTCACTGGAGATACAAGAAAGGGCTCCGTATACCCCAAATCAACTCGAGATGAGAGCTTAGTCCCTGGCTTCGACTCAAGAGGAATACCAACTTTCCACAAGCACCTCAAGAGGAGGCTTCTCTCAACTACAGGTATGTGAGAGGACCCTGAGTTTGTGGCCTCAAGTGGAATGGACACCGAGATGCTCTGACTCGAAGTAAGGCCGGATATCCCTGCAGTGAATTGATTGAAGGCTCGTCTTGCATCTCCCAATATGAAGGGATGTCTGAATCCCCAGTGGAGACCACAGAGAAAGTCCTAGTTCTCCGATTCATCGCGACCGGAGGCCTCATATCCTTTGAAAACTCGAGAGGTCCGCGGAGATCAATGCTTCCAAAGGAGACGATGCCTGACTCTTCTTGAAAATGGATAGGAGTCCCAGGATCACTTTGGCACGTGGAAAGGGACCCTGGGTTTCCGCCTCACGTGGAGACGCGTCCCAAAGGCCATGCCAATACTCGAGGAGAATCCCGAGGTGTCCCTCGCACCTAGGCAGGAGTCCTGACATCGCTGAACAAACACGTGTCTGGAAGGGCCCTCCCCGTCGTAACTCGAGAATATACCCCAGGTTCCGGCCGCAAGTCGAGAAAAACCATGAGCCTTCCCCCTCGCCGCGACATGAGGCCCGATTCCCCTGCACTGCGTGCAGAGCAATTCCGTGTCCCACATCAAACGTGAAAGGAGACTTGATTTCCTTGATGGCACTCCAGAGAAAACCCAAGATCACTGTCTCAAGTCTAGAGGGATCCTGAGGTCACTGGAGCAACACGAAATTGCTCCGTGGACCCCAAGTCAACTCGAGATGAGAGCTTAGTCCCTGGCTTCGACTCAAGAGGAATACCAACTTTCCACAAGCACCTCAAGAGGAGGCTTCTCTCAGCTACAGGTATGTGAGAGGGCCCCTGAGTTTGTGGCCTCAAGTGGAATGGACACCGAGATGCTCTGACTCGAACTACGGCTGGATATCCCTGCAGTGAACTGAATTCAGGTTCGTCTTGCATCTCCCAAGACGAAGGGATGTCTGAATCCCCTGTGGAGACCACAGAGAAAGACCTAGTCCTCCGCTTCATCGCGACCGGAGGCCTCACATCCTTTGAAAACTCGAGAGGTCCGCGGAGATCAATGCTTCCAGAGGAGGCGATGCCTGACTCCTCTTGAAATTGGATAGCAGTCCCAGGATCCCTGTGGCACGTGGAAAGGGACCCTGGGTCTCCCGCCTCACGTGGAGACGCGTCCCAATTGCCATGCCAAGACTCGAGGAGAATCCCGAGGTGTCCCTCGCACCTAGGCAGGAGTCCTGACGTCGTTGAACAAACACGTGTCTGGAAGGGCCCTCCCCGTCTTAACTCGAGAATATACCCCAGGATCCGGCCGCAACTCGAGAAAAACCATGAGAGTTCCCCCTCGCCGAGAAATGAGGCCCGAATCCCCTGCACTGCGTGCAGAGCAATTCCGTGTTCCACATCAAACGTGAAAGGAGCCTTGATTTCCTTGATGGCACTCCAGAGAAAAACCAAGATCACTGGCTCAAGTCTAGAGGGATGCTGAGGTCACTGGAGCAACATGAAAGGGATCCGTGGACCCCAAATCAACTCGAGATGAGAGCTTAGTCCCTGGCTTCGACTCAAGGGGAATACCAACTTTCCACAAGCACCTCAAGAGGAGGCTTCTCTCAGCTACAGGTATGTGAGAGGGACCCTGAGTTTGTGGCCTCAAGTGGAATGGACACCGAGATGCTCTGACTCGAAGTAAGGCCGGATATCCCTGCAGTGAATTGAATGCAGGCTCGTCTTGCATCTCCCAAAACGAAGGGTTGTCTGAATCCCCTGTGGAGACCACAGAGAAAGACCTAATACTCTGCCTCCTCGCGACTGGAGGCCTCACATCCTTTGAAGACTCGAGAGGTCCGCGGAGATCAGTGCTTCCAAAGGAGACGATGCCTGACTCCTCTTGAAAATGGATCGGAGTCCCAGGATCCCTGTGGCACGTGGAAAGGGACACTGGGTCTCCCGCCTCACGTGGAGATGTGTCCCAATTGCCATGCCAAGACTCGAGGAGAATGCCGAGGTGTCCCTCGCACCTAGGCAGGAGTCCTGACGTCGCTGAACAAACACGTGTCTGGAAGGGCCCTCCCCGTCGTAACTCGAGAATATACCCCAGGTTCTGGCCGCAACTCGAGAAAAACCATGAGACTTCCCCCTCGCCGAGAGATGAGGCCCGAATCCCCTGCACTGCGTGCAGAGCAATTCCGTGTTCCACATCAAACGTGAAAGGAGCCTTGATTTCCTTGATGGCACTCCAGAGAAAACCCAAGATCACTGTCTCAAGTCTAGAGGGATCATGAGGTCACTGGAGCAAAAGGAAAGGGCTCCGTGGACCCCAAATCAACTTGAGATGAGAGCTTAGTTCCTGGCTTCGACTCAAGAGGAATACGAACTTTCCACAAGCCCCTCAAGAGGAGGCTTCCTTCAGCTACAAGTATGTGAGAGGGACCCTGAGTTTGTGGCCTCAAGTGGAATGGACACCGAGATGCTCTGTCTCGAAGTAAGGCAGGATATCCCTGCAGTGAATTGAATGCAGGCTCGTCTTGCATCTCCCAAGAGGAAGGGATATCTGAATCCCCTGTGGAGACCATAGAGAAAGACCTAATTCTCCGCCTCATCGCGACCGGAGGCCTCACACCCTTTGAAAACTCGAGAGGTCCACGGAGATCAATGCTTCCAAAGGAGTCGATGCCTGACTCCTCTTGAAAGTGGATAGGAGTCCCAGGATCCCTGTGGCACGTGGGAAGGGAGCCTGGGTCTCCCGCCTCACGTGGACTCGCGTCCCAATTGCCATGCCAAGACTAGAGGAGAATCCCGAGGTATCCCTCGCACCTAGGCAGGAGTCCTGACTTCGCTGAACAAACACGTGTCTGGAAGGGCCCTCCCCGTCGTAACTCGAGAATATACCCCAGGTTCCGGCCGCAACTCAAGAAAAACCATGAGACTTCCCCCTCGCTGCGACATGAGGCCCGATTCCCCTGCACTGCGTGCAGAGCAATTCCGTGTTCCACATCAAACGTGAAAGGAGCCTTGATGTCCTTGATGGCACTCCAGAGAAAACCCAAGATCACTGTCTCAAGTCTAGAGGGATCCTGAGGTCACTGGAGATACAAGAAAGGGCTCCGTGTACCCCAAATCAACTCGAGATGAGAGCTTAGTCCCTGGCTTCGACTCAAGTGAATACCAACTTTCCACAAGCACCTCAAGAGGAGGCTTCTCTCAGCTACAGGTATGTGAGAGGGACCCTGAGTTTGTGGCCTCAAGTGGAATGGACACCGAGATGCTCTGACTCGAAGTAAGGCCGGATATCCGAACAGTGAATTGAATGCAGGCTCGTCTTGCCTCTCCCAAGACGAAGGGATGTCTGAATCCCCTGTGGAGACCACAGAGAAAGACCTAGTTCTCCGGCGCATGGCGACCGGAGGCCTCACGTCCTTTGAAAACTCTAGCGGTCCACGGAGATCAATGCTTCCAAAGGAGACGATTCCTGACTCCTCTTGAAAATGGATAGGAGTCCCAGGATCCCTGTGGCACGTGGAAAGGGACCCTGGGTCTCCCGCCTCACGTGGAGACGCGTCCCAATTGCCATGCCATGATTCGAGTAGAATCCCGAGGTGTCCCTCGCACCTAGGCCCGAGTCCTGACGTCGCTGAAGAAACACGTGTCTGGAAGGGCCCTCACCGTCGTAACTCGAGAATATACCCCAGGTTCCGGCCGCAACTCGAGAAAAACCATGAGAATTCCCGCTCGCCGCGAGATGAGGCCCGATTCCCCTGCACTGCGTGCAGAGCAATTCCGTGTTCCACATCAAACGTGAAAGGAGCCTTGATTTCCTTGATGGCACTCCAGAGAAAACCCAAGATCACTGTCTCAAGTCTAGAGGGATCCTGAGGTCACTGGAGCAACACGAAAGAGCTCTGTGGACCCCAAATCAACTCGAGATGAGAGCTTAGTCCCTGGCTTCGACTCAAGAGGAATACCAACTTTCCACAAGCACCTCACGAGGAGGCTTCTCTCAGCTACAGGTATGTGAGAGGGACCCTGAGTTTGTGGCCTCAAGTGGAATGGACACCGAGATGCTCTGACTCGAAGTAAGGCCGGATATCCCTGCAGTGAATTGAATGCAGGCTCGTCTTGCATCTCCCAAGACGAAGGGATGTCTCAATCCCCTGTGGAGACCACAGAGAAAGACCTAGTCCTCCGCCTCATCGCGAGCGGAGGCCTCACATCCTTTGAAAACTCGAGAGGTCCGCGGAGATCAATGCTTCCAAAGGAGACGACGCCTGCCTCCTCTTGAAAATGGATAGTAGTCCAAGGATCCCTGTGGTACGTGGAAAGGGACCCTTGGTCTCCCGCCTCACGTGGAGACGCGTCCCAATTGCCATGCCAAGACTCGAGGAGAATCCCGAGGTGTCCCTCCCACCTAGGCAGGAGTCCTGACGTCGCTGAACAAACACGTGTCTGGAAGGGCCCTCCCCGTCGTAACTCGAGAATATAAATCAGGTTCCGGCCGCAACTCGAGAAAAAATATGAGACTTCCCACTAGCCGCGAGATGAGGCCCGATTCCCCTGCACTGCGTGCAGAGCAATTCCGTGTTCCACATCAAACGTGAAAGGAGACTTGATTTCCGTGATGGCACTCCAGGGAAAACCCAAGATCACTGTCTCAAGTCTAGAGGGATCCTGAGGTCACTGGAGCAACACGAAAGGGATCCGTGGACCCCCAAATCAACTCGAGATGAGAGCTTAGTCCCTCGCTTTGACTCAAGAGGAATATCAACTTTCCACAAGCACCTCAAGAGGAGGCTTCTCTCAGCTACAGGTATGTAAGAGGGACCCTGAATTTGTGGCCTCAAGTGGTATGGACACCGAGATGCTCTGACTCGAAGTAAGGCTGGATATCCCAACAGTGAAATGAATGCAGGCTCATCTTGCATCTCCCAAGACGAAGGGATGTCTGAATCCCCTGTGGAGACAACAGAGAAAGACCCAGTTCTCCGCCTCATCGCGACCGGAGGCCTCACATCCTTTGAAAACTCGAGAGGTCCGCAGAGATCAATGCTTCCAAAGGAGACGATGCCTGACTCCTCTTGAAAATGGATAGGAGTACCAGGATCCCTGTGGCACGTGGAAAGGGAACCTGGGTCTCTCGCCTCACGTGGAGATGCGTCCCAATTGCCATGCCAAGATTGGAGGAGAATCCTGAGTTGTCCCTAGCACCTAGGCAGGAGTCCTCACGTCGCTGAACAAACACGTGTCTGGAAGGGCCCTCCCCGTCGTAACTCGAGAATATACCCCAGGTTCGGGCCGCAACTCGAGAAAAACCATGAGACTTCCCACTCGCAGCGAGATGAGGCCCGATTCCCCTGCACTGCGTGCAGAGCAAATCCGTGTTCCACATCAAACGTGAAAGGAGCCTTGATTTCCTTGATGGCACTCCAGAGGAAACTCAAGATCACTGTCTCAAGTCTAGAGGGATCCTGAGGTCACTGGAGCAAGACGAAAGGGCTCCGTTGACCCCAAATCAACTCGAGATGAGAGCTTAGTGTTTGGCTTCGACTCAAGAGGAATACCAACTTTCCACAAGCACCTCAAGAGGAGGCTTCTCTCAGCTACAGGTATGTGAGAGGGACCCTGAGTGTGTGGCCTCAAGTGGAATGGACACCGAGATGCTCTGACTCGAAGTAAGGCCGGATATCCCTGCAGTGAATTGAATGCAGGCTCGTCTTGCATCTCCCAAGACGAAGGGATGTCTGAATGCCCTGTGGAGACCACAGAGAAAGACCTAGTTCTCCGCCTCATCGCAACCGGAGGCCTCACATCCTTTGAAAACTCGAGAGGTCCGCGGAGATCAATGTTTCCAAAGGAAACGATGCCTGACTCCTCTTGAAAATGGATAGGAGTCCCAGGATCCCTGTGGACGTGGGAAGGGATCCTGGGTCTCCCGCCTCACGTGGAGACGCGTCCCAATTGCCATGCCAAGATTCGAGGAGAATCCCGATGTGTCCCTCGCACCAAGGCAGGTGTCTTGACGTCGCTGAACAAACACGTGTATGGAAGGGCCTTTCCCATTGTAACTCTAGACTATACCCAAGCTTCCGGCCGCAACTCGAGAAGAACCATGAGACTTCCCCCTCGCCGCGAGATGAGGCCCGATTCCCCTGCACTACATGCAGAGCAATTCCGTGTTCCACATCAAACATGAAAGGAGACTTGATTTCCTTGATGGCACTCCAGAGAAAACCCAAGATCACTGTCTCAAGTCTAGAGGGATCCTGAGGTCACTGGAGCAACACGAAAGGGCTCCGTGGACCCCAAATCAACTCGAGATGCGAGGTTAGTCCCTGGCTTCGACTCAAGAGGAATACCAGCTTTCCACAAGCACCTGAAGAGTAGGCTTCTCTCAGTACAGGTATGTGAGAGGGACCCTGAGTTTGTGGCCTCAAGTGGAATGGGCACCGAGAAGCTCTGACTCGAAGTAAGGCCGGATATCCCTGCAGTGAATCAAATGCACGCTCGTCTTGCATCTCCCAAGACGAAGGGAAGTCTGAATCCCCTGTGGAGACCACAGAGAAAGACCGAGTTCTCCACCTCTTTGCGACCTGAGGCCTCACTTCCTTTGAAAACTCGAGAGGTCCGCAGAGATCAATGCTTCCAAAGGAGACGATGCCTGACTCCTCTTGAAAATGGATAGGAGTCCCAGGATCCCTGTGGCACGTGGAAAGGAACCCTGGGTCTCCTGCCTCACGTGGAGACGCGTCCCAATTGCCATGCCAAGACTCGAGGAGAATCCCGAGGTGTCCCTCGCACCTAGGCAGGAGTCCTGACGTCGCTGAACAAACACTAGTCTGGAAGGGCCCTCCCCGTTGTAACTCGAGAATATAACCCAGGTTCCGTCCGCAACTCGTGAAAAACCATGAGACTTCCCCTTCGGTGCGATATGAGGCCCGATTCCCCTGCACTGCGTGCAGAGCAATTCTGTGTTCACATCAAACGTGAAAGGAGCCTTGATTTCCTTGATGGCACTCCAGAGAAAACCCAAGATCACTTGCTCTAGTCTAGAGGGATCCTGAGGTCACTGTAGCAACACGAAAGGGCTCCGTGGACCCCAAATCAACTCGAGATGAGAGCTTAGTCCCTGGCTTCGACTCAAGAGGAATACCAAGTTTCCACAAGCACCTCAAGAGGAGGCTTCTCTCAGCTACATGTATGTGAGAGGGACCCTGAATGTGTGGCCTCAAGTGGAATGGACACCGAGATGCTCTGCCTCGAAGTAAGGCCGGATATCCCTGCAGTGAATTGAATGCCGGCTCGTCTTGAATCTCCCAAGACGAAGGGATGTCTGAATCCCCTGTTGAGACCACAGAGAAAGACCTAGTTCTCTGCCTCATCGCGACCGGAGGCCTCACATCCTTTGAAAATTCGAGAGGTCCGCGGAGATCAATGCTTCCAAAGCAGACGATGCCTGACTCCTCTTGAAAATGGATAGGAGTCCCAGCATCCCTGTGGCAAGTGGAAAGGGAGCCTGGGTCTCCCGCCTCACGTGGAGACGCGTCCCAATTGCCATGCCAAGACTAGTGGAGAATCGCGAAGTGTCCCTCGCACCTAGGCAGGAGTCCTGACGTCGCTGAACAAACACGTGTCTGGAAGGGCCCTCCCCGTCGTAACTCGAGAATATACCCCAGGTTCCGGCCGCAACTCGAGAAAAACCATGAGACTTCCTCCTCGCCGCGAGATGAGGCCCGATTCCCCTGCACTGCGTGCAGAGCAAATCCGTGTTCCACATCAAACGTGAAAGGAGCCTTGATTTCCTTGATGGCACTCCAGAGAAAACCCAAGATCACTGTCTCAAGTCTAGAGGGATCCTCAGGTCACTGGAACAACACGAAAGGGCTCCGTGGACCCCAAATCTACTCGAGATGAGAGCTTAGTCCCTGGCTTAGAGTCAAGAGGAATACCAACATTCCACAAGCACCTCAAGAGGAGGATTCTCTCAGCTACAGGTATGGGAGAGGAACCCTGAGTTTGTGGCCTCAAGTGGAATGGACACCGAGATGCTCTGACTCGAAGTAAGGCCGGATATCCCTGCAGTGAATTGAATGCAGGCTCGTCTTGCATCTCCCAAGACGAAGGGATGTCTGAATCCCCTGTGGAGACCACAGAGAAAGACCTAGTCCTCCGCCTCATCGCGACCGGAGGCCTCACATCCTTTGAAAACTCGAGAGGTCCGCGGAGATCAATGCTTCCAAAGGAGACGATGCTTGACTCCTCTTGAAAATGGATAGGAGTCCCAGGATCCCTGTGGCACGTTATAAGGGACCCTGGGTCTCCCGCCTCACGTGGAGACGCGGCCCAATTGCCATGTCAAGACTCGAGGAGAATCCCGAGGTGTCCCTCGCACCTAGGCAGGAGTCCTGACGTCGCTGAACAAACACGTCTCTGGAAGGGCCCTCCCCGACGTAACTCGAGAATATACCGCAGGTTCCGGCCGCAACTCGAGAAAAACCATGAGACTTCCCCCTCGCCGCGAGATGTGGCCCGATTCCCCTGCACTGCGTGCAGAGCAATTCCGTGTTCCACATCAAACGTGAAAGGAGCCTTGATTTCCTTGATGGCACTCCAGGGAAAACCCAAGATCACTGTCTCAAGTCTAGAGGGATCCTGAGGTCACTGGAGCAACCCGAAAGGGCTCCGTGGACCCCAAGTCAACTCGAGATGAGAGCTTAGTCCTTGGCTTCGACTCAAGAGGAACACCAACTTTCCACAAGCACCTCAAAAGGAGGCTTCTCTCAGCTACAGGTATGTGACAGGGACCCTGAGTTTGTGGCCTCAAGTGCAATGAACACCGAGATGCTCTGACTTGAAGTAAGGCCGGATATTCCTGCAGTGAATTGAATGCAGGCTCGTCTTGCATCTCCCAAGACGAAGGGATGTCTGAATCCCCTGTGGAGACCACAGAGAAAGACCTAGTCTTCCGCCTCAACGCGACCGGAGGCCTCACATCCTTTGAAAACTCGAGAGGTCTGCGGAGATCAATGCTTCCAAAGGAGACAATGCCTGACTCCTCTTGAAAATGGATAGGAGTCCTAGGATCCCTGTGGGACGTGGAAAGGGACCCTGGGACTCCCGCCTCACGTGGAGACGCGTCCCAAATGCCATGCCAAGACTCGAGGAGAATCCCGAGGTGTCCCTCGCACCTAGGCAGGAGTCCTGACGTCGCTGAACAAACACGTGTCTGGAAGGGCCCTCCCCGTCGTAAGTCGAGAATATATCCCAGGTTCTGGCCGCAACTCGAGAAAAACCATGGGACTTCCCCCTCGCCGCGAGATGAGGCCCGATTCCCCTGAACTGCGTGCAGAGCAATTCCGTGTTCCACATCAAACGTGAAAGGAGCCTTGATTTCCTTGATGGCACTCCAGGGAAAACCCAAGATCACTGTCTCAAGTCTAGAGGGATCCTGAGGTCACTGGAGCAACACGAAAGGGCTCCGTGGACCCCAAGTCAACTCGAGATGAGAGCTTAGTCCTTGGCTTCGACTCAAGAGGAACACCAACTTTCCACAATCACCTCAAGAGGAGGCTTCTCTCAGCTACAGGTATGTGAGAGAGACCCTGAGTTTGTGGCATCAAGTGGAATGGACACCAAGATGCTCTGACTCGAAGTAAGGCCGGATATCCCTGCAGTGAATTGAATGCAGGCTCGTCTTGCATCTCCCAAGACGAAGGGATGTCTGAATCCCCTGTGGAGACCACAGAGAAAGACCTAGTCCTCCGCCTCATCGCGACAAGAGGCCTCACATCCTTTGAAAATTCGAAAGGTTTGCTGACATCAATGCTTCCAAAGGAGACGATGCCTGACTCCTCTTGAAAATGGATAGGAGTCCAAGGATCCCTGTGGCACGTGGAAAGGGACACAAGTTCCCCCGCCTCACGTGGAGACGCGTCCCAATTGCCATGCCAAGACTCGAGGAGAATCCCGAGGTGTCCCTCGCACCTAGGCAGGAGTCCTGACGTCGCTGAACAAACACGTGACTGGAAGGGCCCTACCCGTCGTAACTCGAGAATATTCCCCAGGTTCCGGCCGCAACTCGAGAAAAACCATGAGACTTCCCAATCCCCGCGATATGAGGCCCGATTCCCCTGCACTGCGTGCAGAGCAATTCCGTGTTCCACATCAAACGTGAAAGGAGCCTTGATTTCCTTGATGGCACTCCAGAGAAAACCCAAGATCACTGTCTCAAGTCTAGAGGGATCCTGAGGTCACTGGAGCAACAAGAAAGGGCTCCGTGGACCTCAAATCAACTCGAGATGAGAGCTTAGTCCCTGGCTTCGACTCAAGAGGAATACCAACTTTCCACAAGCACCTCAAGAGGAGGCTTCTCTCAGCTACAGGTATGTGAGAGGGACCCTGAGTTTGTGGCCTCAAGTGGAATGGACAGCGAGATGCTCTGACTCGTAAGGCCGGATATCCCTGCAGTGAATTGAATGCAGGCTCGTCTTGCATCTCGCAAGACGAAGGGATGTCTGAATCCCCTGTGGAGACCACAGAGAAAGACCTAATTTTCCGCCTCATCATGACCGGAGGCCTCACATCCTTTGAAAATTCAAGAGGTCCGGGGAGATCAATGCTTCCAAAGGAGACGATGCCTGACTCCTCTTGAAAATGGATAGGAGTCCCAGGATCCCTGTGGCACGTGGAAAGGGACCCTGGGTCTCCCGCCTCACGTGGAGACGCGTCCCCATTGCCATGCCAAGACTCGAGGAGAATCCCGAGGTGTCCCTCGCACCTAGGCAGGAGTCCTGACGTCGCTGAACAAACACGTGTCTGGAAGGGCCCTCCCCATCGTAACTCAAGAATATACCCCAGGTTCCAGCCGCAACTCGAGAAAAACCATGAGACTTCCCCCTCGCCGCTGGATGAGGCCCGATTCCCCTGCACTGCGTGCAGAGCAATTCCGTGTTCCACATCAAACGTGAAAGGAGACTTGATTTCCTTGATGGCACTCCAGAGAAAACCCAAGATCACTGTCTCAAGGCTAGAGGGATCCTGAGGTCACTGGAGCAACACGAAAGTGCTCCGTGGACCCCAAATCAACTCGAGATGAGAGCTTAGTCCCTGGCTTCGATTCAAGAGGAATACCAAATTTCCACAAGCACCTCAGGAGGAGGCTTCTCTCAGCTACAGGTATGTGAGAGGGACCCTGAGTTTGTGGCCTCAAGTGGAATGGACACGGAGATGCTCTGACTCGAAGTAAGGCCGGATATCCCTGAAGTGAATTGAATGCAGGCTCGTCTTGCATCTCCCAAGACGAAGGGATGTCTGAATCCCCTGTGGAGACCACAGAGAAAGACCGAGTTCTCCGCCTCATCGCGACCGGAGGCCTCACATCCTTTGAAAACTCGAGAGGTCCGCGGAGATCAATGCTTCCAAAGGAGACGATGCCTGACTCCTCTTGAAAATGGATAGGAGTCCCAGCATCCCTGTGGCACGTGGAAAGGGACCCTGGGTCTCCCGCCTCACGTGGAGAAGCTTCCCAATTGCCATGCCAAGACTCGAGGAGAATCCCGAGGTGTCCCTCGCACCTAGGCAGGAGTCCTCACGTCGCTGAACAAACACGTGTCTGGAAGGGCCCTCCCTGTCGTAACTCGAGAATATACCCCAGGTTCCGGCCGCAACTCGAGAAAAACCATGAGACTTCCCCATCCCCGCGAGATGAGGCCCGATTCCCCTGCACTGCGTGCAGACCAATTCCGTGTTCCACATCAAACGTGAAAGGAGCCTTGATTTCCTTAATGGCACTCCAGAGAAAACCCAAGATCACTGTTTCAAGTCTAGAGGGATCCTGAGGTCACTGTAGCAACACGAAAGGGCTCCGTGGACCCCAAATCAACTCGAGATGAGAGCTTAGTCCCTGGCTTCGACTCAAGAGGAATACCAACTTTCCACAAGCACCTCAAGAGGAGGCTACTCTCAACTAATGGTATGTGAGAGGGACCCTGAGTTTGTCGCCTCAAGTGGAATGGACACCGAGATGCTCTGACACGAAGTAAGGCCAGATATCCCTGCAGTGATTTGAATGCAGGCTCGTCTTGCATCTCCCAAGACGAAGGGTTGTCTGAATCCCCTGTGGAGACAACAGAGAAAGACATAGTCCTCCACCTCAACGAGACGGGAGGCATCACATCCTTTGAAAACTCGAGAGGTCTGCGGAGATCAATACTTCCGAAGGACACGATGCCTGACGCCTCTTGAAAATGGATAGGAGTCCCAGGATCACTGTGGCACGTGGAAAGGGACCCTGGGGCTCCCGCCTCAACTGGAGACATATCCCATTTGCCATGCCAAGACTCGAGGAGAATCCCGAGGTGTCCCTCGCACCTAGGCAGGAGTCCTGACTTCGCTGAACAAACACGTGTCTGGAAGGGCCCTCCCCGTCGTAACTCGAGAATATACCCCAGGTTCCGGCCGCAACTCGAGAAAAACCATGAGATTTCCCCCTCGCAGCGAGTTGAGGCCCGATTCCACTGCACTGCGTGCAGAGCAATTCCGTGTTCCACATCAAACGTGAAAGAAGCCTTGATTTCCTTGATGGCACTCCAGAGAAAACCCAAGATCACTGTCTCAAGTCTAGAGGAATCCTGAGGTCACTGGAGCAACATGAAAGGGCTCCGGATAACCCAAATCAACTCGAGATGAGAGCTTAGTCCCTGGCTTCGACTCAAGAGGAATACCAACTTTCCACAAGCACCTCAAGAGGAGGCTTCTCTCAGATACAGGTATGTGAGAGGGACCCTGAATTTGTGGCCTCAAGTGGAATGGACACAGAGATGCTCTGACTCGAAGTAAGGCCGGATATTCCTGCAGTGAATTGAATGCAGGCTCGTCTTGCATCTCCCAAGACGAAGGGATGTCTGAATCCCCTGTGGAGACCACAGAGAAAGACCTAGTCCTCCGCCTCATCGTGACCGGAGGCCTCACATCATTTGAAAACTCGAGAGGTCTGCAGAGATCAATGCTTCCAAAGGAGCCGATGCCCGACTCCTCTTGAAAATGGATAGGAGTCCCAGGATCACTGTGGCACGTGGAAAGGGACACTGTGTCTCCCGCCTCACGTGGAGACGCATCCCAATTGCCATGCCAAGACTCGAGGAGAATCCCGAGGTGTCCCTAGCACCTAGCCAGGAGTCCTGACGTCGCTGAACAAACAAGTGTCTCGAAGGGCCCTCCCCGTCGTAACTCATGAATATACCCCATGTTCCGGCCGCAACTCGAGAAAAACCATGAGTCTTCCCCATCGCCGCAAGATGAGGCCCGATTCCCCTGCACTGCGTGCAGAGCAATTCCGTATTCCACATCAAAAATGAAAGGAGCCTTGATTTCCTTGATGGCACTCCAGAGAAAACCCAAGATCACTGTCTCAAGTCTAGAGGGATCCTGAGGTCACTGGAGCAACACGAAAGGGCTCCGTGGACCCCAAATCAACTCCAGATGAGAGCTTAGTCCCTGGCTTCAAATCGAGAGGAATACCAACTTTCCACAAGCACCTCAAAAGGAGGCTTCTCTCATCTACAGGTATGTGAGAGGGACCCTGAGTTTGTGGCCTCAAGTGGAATGGACACGGAGATGCTCTGACTCAAAGTAAGGCCAGATAACCCTGCAGTGAATTGAATGCAGGCTCGTCTTGCATCTCCCAAGACGAAGGGTTGTCTGAATCCCCTGTGGAGACCACAGAGAAAAACCTAGTCCTCCGCCTCATCGCGACCAGAGGCCTCACATCCTTTGAAAATTCGAGAGGTCCGCGGAGATCAATGCTTCCAACGGAGACGATGCCTGACGCCTCTTGAAAATGGATAGGAGTCCCAGGATCCCTGTGGCATGTGGAAAGGGACCCTGGGTCTCCCGCCTCACGTGGAGACGCGTCCCAATTGTCATGCCAAGACTTGAGGAGAATCCCGAGATGTCCCTCGCACCCAGGCAGGAGTCCTGACGTCGCTGAACAAACACGTGTCTGGAAGGGCCCTCCCCGTCGTAACTCGAGAATATACCCCAGGTTCCGGCCGCAACTCGACAAAAACCATGAGACTTCCCCCTCGCCGCGAGATGAGGCCCGATTCCCCTGCACTGAGTGCAGAGCAATTCCGTGTTCCACATCAAACGTGAAAGGAGCCTTGATTTCCTTGATGGCACTCCAGAGAAAACCCAAGATCACTGTCTCAAGTTTAGAGGGATCCTGAGGTCACTGGAGCAACACGAAAGGGCTCCGTGGACCCCAAATCAACTCGAGATGAGAGATTAGTCCATGGCTTCAACTCAAGAGGAATACGAACTTTCCACAAGCCCCTCAAGAGGAGGCTTCTCTCAACTACAGGTATGTGAGAGGGACCCTGAGTTTGTGGCCTCAAGTGGAATGGACACCGAGATGCTCTGACTCGAAGTAAGGCCGGATATCCCTGCAGTGAATTGAATGCAGGCTCATCTTGCATCTCCCAAGACGAAGGGATGTCTGAATCCCCTGTGCAGAACACAGAGAAAGACCTAGTCCTCCGCCTCAACGCGACCGGAGGCCTCACATCCTTTGAAAACTCGAGAGGTCCGCGGAGATCAATGCTTCCAAAGGAGACGATGCCTGACTCCTCTTGAAAATGGATAGGAGTCCCAGCATCCCTGTGGCACGTGGAAAGGGAACCTGGGTCTCCCGCCTCACGTGGAGACGCGTCCCAATTGCCATGCCAAGACTCGAGGAGAATCCCGAGGTGTCCCTCGCACCTAGGCAGGAGTCCTGACGTCGCTGAACAAACCCGTGTCTGGAAGGGCCCTCCCCGTCGTAACTCGAGAATATACCCCAGGTTCCGGCCGCAACTCGAGGAAAACCATGAGACTTCCCACTCTCCGCGAGATTAGGCCCGATTCCCCTGGGCTGCGTGCAGAGGAATTCCGTGTTCCACATCAAACGTGAAAGGAGCCTTGATTTCCTTGATGGCACTCCAGAGAAAACCCAAGATCACTGTCTCAAGTCTAGAGGGATCCTGAGGTCACTGGAGCAACACGAAAGGGCTCCGTGGACACCAAATCAACTCGAGATGAGAGCTTAGTCCCTGGCTTCGACTCAAGAGGAATACCAACTTTCCACAAGCACCTCAAGAGGAGGCTTCTCTCAGCTACAGGTATGTGAGAGCGCCCCTGAGTTTGTGGCCTCAAGTGGAATGGACACCGAGATGCTCTGACTTGAAGTAAGGCCGGATATCCCTGCTGTGAAGTGAATCCAGGCTCGTCTTGCATCTCCCAAGACGAAGGGATGTCTGAATCCCCTGTGGAGACCACAGAGAAAGACCTAATTCTCCGCCTCATCGCGAGCGGAGGCCTCACATCCTTTGAAAACTCGAGAGGTCCGCGGAGATCAATGCTTCCAAAGGAGACGATGCCTGACTCCTCTTGAAAATGGATAGGAGTCCCAGGATCCCTGTGGCACGTGGAAAGGGACCCTGGGTCTCCGGCCTCACGGGGAGACGCGTCCCAATTGCCATGCCAAGACTCGAGGAGAATCCCGAGGTGTCTCTCGCACCTAGGCAGGAGTCCTGACGTCGCTGAACAAACACGTGTCTGGAAGAGCCCTCCCCGTCGTAACTCGAGAATATACCCCAGGTTCCGGCCGCAACTCGAGAAAAACCATGAGACTTCCCCCTCGCCGCGAGATGAGGCCCGATTCCCCTGCACTGCGTGCAGAGCAATTCCGTGTTCCACATCAAACGTGAAAGGAGCCTTGATTTCCTTGATGGCACTCCAGAGAAAACCCAAGATCACTGTTTCAAGTCTAGAGGGATCCTGAGGTCACTGTAGCAACACGAAAGGGCTCCGTGGACCCCAAATCAACTCGAGATGAGAGCTTAGTCCCTGGCTTCGACTCAAGAGGAATACCAACTTTCCACAAGCACCTCAAGAGGAGGCTTCTCTCAGCTACAGGTATGTGAGAGGGACCCTGATTTTGTGGCCTCAAGTGGAATGGACACCGAGATGCTCTGACTCGAAGTAAGGCCGGATATCCCTGCAGTGAATTGAATGCAGGCTCGTCTTGCATCTCCCAAGACGAAGGGTTGTCTGAATCCCGTGTGTAGACCACAGAGAAAGACCTAGTCCTCCACCTCAAAGCAACCGGAGGCCTCATATCCTTTGAAAACTCGAGAGGTCCGCGGAGATCAATACTTCCGAAAGAGACGATGACTGACTCCTCGTGAAAATGGATACGAGTCCCAGGATCCCTGTGGCACGTGGAAAGGGACCCTGGGTCTCCCACCTCACGTGGAGACGCGTCCCAATTCCCATGCCAAGACTCGAGGAGAATCCCGAGGTGTCCCTCGCACCTAGGCAGGAGTCCTGACGTCGCTGAACAAACACGTGTCTGGAAGGGCCCTCTCCGTCGTAACTCGAGAATATACCCCAGGTTCCGGCCGCAACTCGAGAAAAACCATGAGACTTCCCCCTCGCCGCGAGATGAGGCCCGATTCCCCTGCACTGCGTGCAGAGCAATTCCGTGTTCCACATCAAACGTGAAAGGAGCCTTGATTTCCTTGATGGCACTCCAGAGAAAACCCGAGATCACTGTCTCAAGTCTACAGGGATAATGAGGTCACTGGAGCAACACGAAAGGGCTCCAAGGACCCCAAATCTACTCGAGATGAGAGCTTAGTCCCTGGCTTCAACTCAAGAGGAATACCAACTTTACACAAGCACCTCAAGAGGAGGCTTCTCTCAGCTGCAGGTATGTGAGAGGGACCCTGAGTTTGTGGCCTCAAATGGAATGGACCCCGAGATGCTCTGACTCGACGTAAGGCCGGATATCCCTGCATTGAATTGAATGCAGGCTCGTCTTCCATCTCGCAAGACGAAGGGATGTCTGAATCCCCTGTGGAGATCACAGAGAAAGACCTAGTCCTCCGCCTCAACGCGACCGGAGGCCTCACATCCTTTGAAAACTCGAGAGGTCCGCGGAGATCAATGCTTCCAAAGGAGACGATGCCTGACTCCTCTTGAAAATGGATAGGAGTCCCAGGATCCCTGTGGCACGTGGAAAGGGAAACTGTGTCTCCCGCCTCACGTGGAGACGCGTCCCAATTGCCATGCCAAGACTCGAGGAGAATCCCGAGGTGTCCCTCGCACCTAGGCAGGAGTCCTGACGTCGCTGAACAAACACGCGTCTGGAAGGGCCCTCCCCGTCGTAACTCGAGAATATACCCCAGGTTCCGCCCGCAACTGGAGAAAAACCATGAGACTTCCCCCTCGCCGCTAGATGAGGCCCGATTCACCTGCACTGCGTGCAGAGCAATTCCGTGTTCCACATCAAACGTGAAAGGAACCTTGATTACCTTGATGGCACTCCAGAGAAAACCCAAGATCACTGTCTCAAGTCTAGAGGGATCCTGTCGTCACTGGAGCAACAAGAAAGGGCTCCGTGGACCCCAAATCAACTCGAGATGAGAGCTTAGTCACTGGCTTCGACTCAAGAGGAATACCAATTTTCCACAAGCACCTCAAGAGGAGGCTTCTCTCAGCTACAGGTATGTGAGAGGGACCCTGAGTTTGTGGCCTCAAGTGGAATGGACACCGAGATGCTCTGACTCGAAGTAAGGCTGGATATCCCTGCAGTGAATTGAATGCAGGCTCGTCTTGCATCTCCCAAGACGAAGGGATGTCTGAATCCCCTGTGGAAACCACAGAGAAAGACATAGTCCACCGCCTCATCGCGACCGAAGGCCTCACATCCTTTGAAAACTCGAGAGGTCCGCGGAGATCAATGCTTCCAAAGGAGACGATGCGTGACTCCTCTTGAAAATGGATAGGAGTCCCAGGATCCCTGTGGCACGTGGAAAGGGACCCTGGGTCTCCCGCCTCACGAGGAGACGCGTCTCAATTGTCATGCCAAGAGTCGAGGAGAATCCCGAAATGTCCCTCGCACCTATGCCGGAGTCCTGTCGTCGCTGAACAAACATGTCTCTGGAAGGGCCCTTCCGTCGTAACTCGAGAATATACCCCAGGATTCGGCCGCAACTCGAGAAAAACCATGAGACTTCTCCCTCGCCGCGAGATGAGGCCCGATTCCCCTGCACTGTGTGCAGAGCAATACCGCGTTCCACATCAAACGTGAAAGGAGCCTTGATTTCCTTGATGGCACTCCAGAGAAAACCCAAGATCACTGTCTCATGTCTAGAGGGATCCTGAGGTCACTGGAGCAAAACGAAAGGGCTCCGTGGAAACCAAATCAACTCGAGATGAGAGCTTATTCCCTGGCTTCGACTCAAGAGGAATACCAACTTTCCACAAGCACCTCAAGAGGAGGCTTCTCTCAGCTACAGGTATGTGAGAGGGACCCTGAGTTTGTGGCCTCAGGTGGGATGGACACCGAGATGCTCTGACTCGAAGTAAGGCAGGATATCCCTGCAGTGAATTGAAAGCAGGTTCGTCTTGAATCTCCCAAGACGAAGGGATGTCTGAATCCCCTGTGGAGTCCACAGAGAAAGACCTAGTTCTCCGCCTCATCGCGACCGGAGGCCTCACATCGTTTGAAAACTCGAGAGGTCCGCGGAGATCAATGCTTCCAAAGGAGACGATGACTGACTCCTCTTGCAAATGGATCGGAGTCCCAGGATCCCTGTGGCACGTGGAAAGGGACCCTGGGGCTCCCGCCTCACGTGGAGACGCGTCCCAATTGCCATGCCAAGACTCGAGGAGAATCCCGAGGTGTCCCTCGCACCTAGGCAGGAGTCCTGACGTCGCTGAACAAACACGTGTCTGGAAGGGCCCTCCCCGACGTAACTCGAGAATATACCCCAGGTTCCGGCCGCAACTAGAGAAAAACCGTGAGACTTCCCCCTCGCCAGGAGATGAGTCCCGATTCCGCTACACTGCGTGCAGAGCAATTCCGTATCCCACATCAAACGTGAAAAGAGCCTTGATTTCCTTGATGGCACTCCAGAGAAAACCCAAGATCACTGTCTCAAGTCTAGAGGGATACTGAGGTCACTGGAGCAACACGAAAGGGCTGTGCAGACCCAAATCACATCGAGATGAGAGGTTAGTCCCTGGCTTCGACTCAAGAGGAATACCAACTTTCCACAAGCACCTCAGGGGAGGCTTCTCTCAGCTACAGGTATGTGAGAGGGACCCTGAGTTTGTGGCCTCAAGTGGAATGGACACCGAGATGCTCTGACTCGAAGTAAGGCCGGATATCCCTGCAGTGATTTGAATGCAGGCTCGTCTTGCATCTCCCAAGACAAAGGGATGTCTGCATCCCCTGTCGAGACCAGAGAGAAAGACCTAGTTCTCCGCCTCATCGCGACCGGAGGCCTCACATCCTTTGAAAATTCGAGAGGTCCGCGGAGATCAATGCTTCCAAAGGAGACGATGCCTGACTCCTCTTGAAAATGGATAGGAGTCCCAGGATCCATGTGGCATGTGGAAAGGGACGCTGGGTCTCCCGCCTCACGTGGAGACGCGTCCCAATTGCCATGCCAAGACTCGAGGAGAATCCCGAGGTGTCCCTCGCACCTAGGCAGGTGTCCTGACGTTGCTGAACAAATAAATATCTGGAATTGCCCTCCCAGTCGTAACTCGAGAATATACCCCAGGTTCCGGCCGCAAATCGAGAAAAACCATGAGACTTCCCCCTCACGGCGAGATGAGGCCCGATTCCCCTGCAATGTGTGCAGAGCAATTCCGTGTTCCACATCAAACGAGAAAGGAGCCTTGATTTCCTTGATGGCACTCCAGAGAAAACCCAAGATCACTATCTCAAGGCTAGAGGGATCCTGAGGTCACTGGAGCAACACGAAAGGGCTCCGGGCACCCCAAATCAACTCGAGATGAGAGCTTAGTCCCTGGCTTCGACTCAAGAGGAATACCAACTTTCCACAAGCACCTCAAGAGGAGTCTTCGCTCAGCTACAGGTATGTGAGAGGGACCCTGAGTTTGTGGCCTCAAGTGGAATGGACCCCGAGATGCTCTGACTCGAAGTAAGGCCGGATATCCCTGCAGTGAATTGAATGCAGGCTCGTCTTGCATCTCGCAAGACTAAGGGATGTCTGAATCCCCTGTGGAGATCACAGAGAAAGACCTAGTCCTCCGCCTCAACGCGACCGGAGGCCTCACATCCTTTGAAAACTCGAGAGGTCCGCGGAGATCAATGCTTCCAAAGAAGACGATGCCTGACTCCTCTTGAAAATGGATAGGAGTCCCAGGATCTCTGTGGCACGTGGAAAGGGAACCTGGGTCTCACGCCTCACGTGGAGACGCGTCCCAATTGCC
The DNA here is from genome assembly GCF_033118175.1 of Dama dama. Taxonomy (NCBI): domain Eukaryota; kingdom Metazoa; phylum Chordata; class Mammalia; order Artiodactyla; family Cervidae; genus Dama; species Dama dama. The sequence continues at coordinate 2,053,756 of NC_083697.1, read as the reverse complement.
ATGCCAAGACTCGAGGAGAATCCCGAGGCGTCCCTCGCACCTTGGCAGGAGTCCTGACGTCGCTGGACAAACACGTGTCTGGAAGGGCCCTCCCCGTCGTAACTCGAGAATATAACCCAGGTTCCGGCCGCAACACGAGAAATACCATGAGACTTCCCCCTCGCCGCCAGATGAGTCCCGATTTCCCTGCACTGCATGCAGAGCAATTCCGTGTTCCACATCAAACGTGAAAGGAGCCTTGATTTCCTTGATGGCACTCCAGAGAAAACCCAAGATCACTATCTCAAGACTAGAGGGATCCTGAGGTCACTGGAGCAACATGAAAGGGCTCCGTGGACCCCAAATCAACTCGAGATGAGAGCTTAGTCCCTGGCTTCGAATCAAGAGGAATACCAACTTTCCAGAAGCACCTCAAGAGGAAGCTTCTCTCAGCTACAGGTATGTGAGAGGGACCCTGAGTTTGTGGCCTCAAGTGGAATGGACACCGAGATGCTCTGACTCGAAGTAAGGCCGGATATCCCTGCAGTGAATTGAATGCAGGCTCGTCTTGCATCTCCCAAGACGAAGGGGTGTCTGAATCACCTGTGGTGACCACAGAGAAAGACCTAGTTGTCCGCCTCATCGCGACCGGAGGCCTCACATCCTTTGAAAACTCGAGAGGTCCGCGGAGATCAATGCTTCCAAAGGAGACGATGCCTGACTCCTTTTGAAAATGGATAGGAGTCCCAGGATCCCTGTGGCACGTGGAAAGGGAACCTGGGTCTCCCGCCTCACGTGGAGACGCGTCCCAATTGCCATGCCAACACTCGAGGAGAATCACGAGTTGACCCTCGCACCAAGGCAGGTGTCTTGATGTCGCTGAACAAACACGTGTATGGAAGGGCCTTTCCCATTGTAACTCTAGACTATACCCAAGCTTCCGGCCGCAACTCGAGAAGAACCATGAGACTTCCCCCTCGCCGTGAGATGAGGCCCGATTCCCCTGCACTACATGCAGAGCAATTCCGTGTTCCACATCAAACATGAAAGGAGACTTGATTTCCTTGCTGGCACTCCAGAGAAAACCCAAGATCACTGTCTCAAGTCTGGAGGGATCCTGAGGTCACTGGAGCAACACGAAAGGGCTCCGTGGACCCCAAATCAACTCGAGATGCGAGGTTAGTCCCTGGCTTCGACTCAAGAGGAATACCAGCTTTCCACAAGCACCTGAAGAGTAGGCTTCTCTCAGCTACAGGTATGTGAGAGGGACCCTGAGTTTGTGGCCTCAAGTGGAATGGGCACCGAGATGCTCTGACTCGAAGTAAGGCCGGATATCCCTGCAGTGAATTAAATGCACGCTCGTCTTGCATCTCCCAAGACGAAGGGATGTCTGAATCCCCTGTGGAGACCACAGAGAAAGACCGAGATCTCCGCCTCATTGCGACCTGAGGCCTCACTTCCTTTGAAAACTCGAGAGGTCCGCGGAGATCAATGCTTCCAAAGGAGACGATGCCTGACTCCTCTTGAAAATGGATAGGAGTCCCAGCATCCCTGTGGCACGTGGAAAGGGACCCTGGGTCTCCTGCCTCACGTGGAGACGCGTCCCAATTGCCATGCCAAGACTTGTGGAGAATCGCGAAGTGTCCCTCGCACCTAGGCAGGAGTCCTGACGTCGCTGAACAAACACGTGTCGGGAAGGGCCCTCCCCGTCGTAACTCGAGAATATACCCCAGGTTCCGGCCGCAACTCGAGAAAAACCATGAGACTTCCCCTTCGGTGCGATATGAGGCCCGATTCCCCTGCACTGCGTGCAGAGCAATTCTGTGTTCCACATCAAACTTGAAAGGAGCCTTGATTTCCTTGATGGCACTCCAGAGAAAACCCAAGATCACTGTCTCAAGTCTAGAGGGATCCTGAGGTCACTGTAGCAACACGAAAGGGCTCCGTGGACCCCAAATCAACTCGAGATGAGAGCTTAGTCCTTGGCTTCGACTCAAGAGGAACACCAACTTTCCACAAGCACCTCAAGAGGAGGCTTCTCTCAGCTACAGGTATGTGACAGGGACCCTGAGTTTGTGGCCTCAAGTGGAATGGACACCGAGATGCTCTGACTTGAAGTAAGGCCGGATATCCCTGCAGTGAATTGAATGCAGGCTCGTCTTGCATCTCCCAAGAAGAAGGGATGTCTGAATCCCCTGTGGAGATCACAGAGAAAGACCTAGTCCTCCACCTCAACGCGACCGGAGGCCTCACATCCTTTGAAAACTCGAAAGGTCTGCTGAGATCAATGCTTCCAAAGGAGACGATGCCTGACTCCTCTTGAAAATGGATAGGAGTCCCAGGATCCCTGTGGCACGTGGAATGGGACACAAGTTCCCCCGCCTCACGTGGAGACGCGTCCCAATTGCCATGCCAAGACTCGAGGAGAATCCCGAGGTGTCTCTCGCACCTAGGCAGGAGTCCTGACGTCGCTCAACAAACACGTGTCTGGAAGGGCCCTCCCCGTCGTAACTCGAGAATATTCCCCAGGTTCCTGCCGCAACTTGAGAAAAACCATGAGACTTCCACTCACCGCGAGATGAGGCCCGATTCCCCTGCACTGCGTGCAGAGCAATTCCGTGTTCCACATCAAACGTGAAAGGAGCCTTGATTTCCTTGATGGCACTCCAGAGAAAACCCAAGATCACTGTCTCAAGTCTAGAGGGATCCTGAGGTCATTGGAGCAACACGAAAGGGCTCCGTGGACCCCAAATCAACTCGAGATGAGAGCTTAGCCCCTGGCTTCGACTCAAGAGGAATACCAACTTTCCACAAGCACCTTAAGAGGAGGCTTCTCTCAGCTACAGGTATGTGAGAGGGACCATTAGTTTGTGGCCTCAAGTGGAATGGACACCGAGATGCTCTGACTTGAAGTAAGGCCAGATATCCCTGCAGTGAATTGAATGCAGGCTCGTCTTGCATCTCCCAAAATGAAGGGATATCTGAATCCCCTGTGGAGATCACAGAGAAAGACCTAGTCCTCCGCCTCAACGCGACCGGAGGCCTCACATCCTTTGAAAACTCGAGAGGTCCGCGGAGATCAATGCTTCCAAAGGAGACGATGCCTGACTCCTCTTGAAAATGGATAGGAGTCCCAGGATCCCTGTGGCACGTGGAAAGGGAACCTGGGTCTCACGCCTCACGTGGAGACGCGTCCCAATTGCCATGCCAAGACTCGAGGAGAATCCCGAGGTGTCCCTCGCACCTTGGCAGGAGTCCTGACGTCGCTGGACAAACACGTGTCTGGAAGGGCCCTCCCCGTCGTAACTCGAGAATATAACCCAGGTTCCGGCCGCAACACGAGAAATACCATGAGACTTCCCCCTCGCCGCGAGATGAGTCCCGATTCCCCTGCACTGCATGCAGAGCAATTCCGTGTTCCACATCAAACGTGAAAGGAGCCTTGATTTCCTTGATGGCACTCCAGAGAAAACCCAAGATCACTATCTCAAGACTAGAGGGATCCTGAGGTCACTGGAGCAACATGAAAGGGCTCCGTGGACCCCAAATCAACTCGAGATGAGAGCTTAGTCCCTGGCTTCGAATCAAGAGGAATACCAACTTTCCACAAGCACCACAAGAGGAAGCTTCTCTCAGCTACAGGTATGTGAGAGGGACCCTGAGTTTGTGGCCTCAAGTGGAATGGACACCGAGATGCTCTGACTCGAAGTAAGGCCGGATATCCCTGCAGTGAATTGAATGCAGGCTCGTCTTGCATCTCCCAAGACGAAGGGGTGTCTGAATCACCTGTGGTGACCACAGAGAAAGACCAGTTGTCCGCCTCATCGCGACCGGAGGCCTCACATCCTTTGAAAACTCGAGAGGTCCGCGGAGATCAATGCTTCCAAAGGAGACGATGCCTGACTCCTCTTGAAAATGGATAGGAGTCCCAGGATCCCTGTGGCACGTGGAAAGGGAACCTGGGTCTCCCGCCTCACGTGGAGACGCGTCCCAATTGCCATGCCAACACTCGAGGAGAATCCCGAGTTGTCCCTCGCACCAAGGCAGGTGTCTTGACGTCGCTGAACAAACACGTGTATGGAAGGGCCTTTCCCATTGTAACTCTAGACTATACCCAAGCTTCCGGCCGCAACTCGAGAAGAACCATGAGACTTCCCCCTCGCCGTGAGATGAGGCCCGATTCCCCTGCACTACATGCAGAGCAATTCCGTGTTCCACATCAAACATGAAAGGAGACTTGATTTCCTTGCTGGCACTCCAGAGAAAACCCAAGATCACTGTCTCAAGTCTAGAGGGATCCTGAGGTCACTGGAGCAACACGAAAGGGCTCCGTGGACCCCAAATCAACTCGAGATGAGAGCTTAGCCCCTGGCTTCGACTCAAGAGGAATACCAACTTTCCACAAGCACCTTAAGAGGAGGCTTCTCTCAGCTACAGGTATGTGAGAGGGACCATTAGTTTGTGGCCTCAAGTGGAATGGACACCGAGATGCTCTGACTTGAAGTAAGGCCAGATATCCCTGCAGTGAATTGAATGCAGGCTCGTCTTGCATCTCCCAAAATGAAGGGATATCTGAATCCCCTGTGGAGATCACAGAGAAAGACCTAGTCCTCCGCCTCAACGCGACCGGAGGCCTCACATCCTTTGAAAACTCGAGAGGTCCGCGGAGATCAATGCTTCCAAAGGAGACGATGCCTGACTCCTCTTGAAAATGGATAGGAGTCCCAGGATCCCTGTGGCACGTGGAAAGGGAACCTGGGTCTCACGCCTCACGTGGAGACGCGTCCCAATTGCCATGCCAAGACTCGAGGAGAATCCCGAGGTGTCCCTCGCACCTTGGCAGGAGTCCTGACGTCGCTGGACAAACACGTGTCTGGAAGGGCCCTCCCCGTCGTAACTCGAGAATATAACCCAGGTTCCGGCCGCAACACGAGAAATACCATGAGACTTCCCCCTCGCCGCGAGATGAGTCCCGATTCCCCTGCACTGCATGCAGAGCAATTCCGTGTTCCACATCAAACGTGAAAGGAGCCTTGATTTCCTTGATGGCACTCCAGAGAAAACCCAAGATCACTATCTCAAGACTAGAGGGATCCTGAGGTCACTGGAGCAACATGAAAGGGCTCCGTGGACCCCAAATCAACTCGAGATGAGAGCTTAGTCCCTGGCTTCGAATCAAGAGGAATACCAACTTTCCACAAGCACCTCAAGAGGAAGCTTCTCTCAGCTACAGGTATGTGAGAGGGACCCTGAGTTTGTGGCCTCAAGTGGAATGGACACCGAGATGCTCTGACTCGAAGTAAGGCCGGATATCCCTGCAGTGAATTGAATGCAGGCTCGTCTTGCATCTCCCAAGACGAAGGGGTGTCTGAATCACCTGTGGTGACCACAGAGAAAGACCAGTTGTCCGCCTCATCGCGACCGGAGGCCTCACATCCTTTGAAAACTCGAGAGGTCCGCGGAGATCAATGCTTCCAAAGGAGACGATGCCTGACTCCTCTTGAAAATGGATAGGAGTCCCAGGATCCCTGTGGCACGTGGAAAGGGAACCTGGGTCTCCCGCCTCACGTGGAGACGCGTCCCAATTGCCATGCCAACACTCGAGGAGAATCCCGAGGTGTCCCTGGCACCTAGGCAGGCGTCCTGACGTCGCTGAACAAACACGTGTCTGGAAGGGCCCTCCCCGTAGTAACTTGAGAATGTACCCCAGGTTCCGGCCGCAACTCGAGAAAAATCATGAGACTTCCCACCCGCCGCGAGATGAGGCCCGATTCCCCTGCACTGCGTGCAGAGCAATTCCGTGTTCCACATCAAACGTGAAAGGAGCCTTGATTTCCTTGATGGCACTCCAGAGAAAACCCAAAATCACTGTCTCAAGTCTAGAGAGATCCTGAGGTCACTGTAGCAACACGAAAGGGCTCCATGGACCCTAAATCAACTCGAGATGAGAGCTTAGTCCCTGGCTTCGACTCAAGGGGAATACCAACTTTCCACAAGCACCTCAAGAGGAGGCTTCTCTCAGCTACAGGTATGTGAGAGGGACCCTGAGTTTGTGGCCTCAAGTAGAATGGACACCGAGATGCTCTGACTCGAAGTAAGGCCGGATATCCCTGCAGTGAATTGAATGCAGGCTCGTCTTGCATCTCCCAAGACGAAGGGGTGTCTGAATCCCTTGTGGAGACCACAGAGAAAGACCTAGTTCTCCGCCTCATCGCGACCGGAGGCCTCACATCCTTTGAAAACTCGAGAGGTCCGGGGAGATCAATGCTTCAAAAGGAGACGATGCCTGACTCTTCTTGAAAATGGATAGGAGTCTCAGGATCCCTTTGGCACGTGGAAAGAGACACTGGGTCTTCCGCCTCAGGTGGAGACCCGTCCCAATTGCCATGCCAAGACTCGACGAGTATCCCGAGGTGTCCCTCGCACCTAGGCAGGAGTCCTGACTTCGATGAACAAACACGTGTCTGAAAGGGCCCTCCCCGTAGTAACTTTAGAATGTACACCAGGTTCCGGCCGCAACTCGAGAAAAACTATGAGACTACCCCCTCGCCGCGAGATGTGGTCCGGTTCCCCTGCACAGCGTGCAGAGCAATTCCGTGTTCCACATCAAACGTGAAAGGAGCCTTGATTTCCTTGATGGCACTCCAGAGAAAACCCAAGATCACTGTCTCAAGTCTAGAGGGATCCTGAGGTCACTGGAGCAACAGGAAAGGGCTCCGTGGATCCTAAATCAACTCGAGATGAGAGCTTAGTCCCTGGCTTCGACTCAAGGGTCATACCAACTTTCCACAAGCACCTCAAGAGGAGGCTTCTCTCAGCTACAAGTATGTGAAAGGGACCCTGAGTTTGTGGCCTCAAGTGGAATTGACACGGAGATGCTCTGACTCGAAGTAAGGCCGGATATCCCTGCAGTGAATTGAATGCAGGCTCGCCTTGCATCTCCCAAGACGAAGGGATGACTGAATCCCCTGTGGAGACTACAGAGAAAGACCTAGTTCTCCACTTCATCGCGACCGGAGGCCTCACATCCTTTGAAAACCCGAGAGGTCCGCGGAGATCAATGCTTCCAAAGGAGACGATGCCTGACTCCTCTTGAAAATGGATAGGAGTCCCAGGATCCCTGTGGCACGTGGAAAGGGACCCTGAGTCTCCTGCCTCACGTGGAGACGCCTCCCAATTGCCATGCCAAGACTCGAGGAGAATCCCGAGGTGTCCATCCCATCTAGGCAGGAGTGCTGACGTCACTGAACAAACACGTGTCTGGAAGGGCCCTCCCCGTAGTAACTCGAGAATATACCCCAGGTTCCGGCCGCAACTCGAGAAAAACCATGAGAATTCCCCCTCGCCGCGAGATGAGGCCCGATTCCCCTGCACAGCGTGCAGAGCAATTCCGTGTTCCACATCAAACGTGAAAGGAGCCTTGATTTCCTTGATGGCACTCCAGAGAAAACCCAAGATCACTGTCTCAAGTCTACAGGGATCCTGAGGTCACTGGAGCAACACGAAAGGGCTCCGTGGACCCCAAATCAACTCGAGATGAGAGCTTAGTCCCTGGCTTCGACTCAAGAGGAATACCAACTTTCCACAAGCACCTCAAGAGGAGGCTTCTCTCAGCTACAGGTATGTGAGAGGGACCCTGAGTTTGTGGCCTCAAGTGGAATGGACACCGAGATGCTCTGACTCGAAGTAAGGCCGGATATCCCTGCAGTGAATTGAATGCAGGCTCGTCTTGCATCTTCCAAGACGAAGGGATGTCTGAATCCCCTGTGGAGACAACAGAGAAGGAACTAGTTCTCTGCCTCATCGCGACCGGAGGCCTCACATCCTTTGAAAACTCGAGAGGTCCGCGGAGATCAATACTTCCAAAGGAGACGATGCCTGACTCCTCTTGAAAATGAATAGGAATCCCAGGATCCTGTGGCACGTGGAAAGGGACATGGGTCTACCGCCTCATGTGGAGACGCGTCCCAATTGCCATGCCAAGCCTCGGGGAGAATACCGAGTTGTCCATCGAACCTAGGCCTGGGTTTTGACGTCGATGAGCAAAGGCGTGTCTGGAAGGGCACCCCAGTCGTAACTCGAGCATATACCCCAGATTCCGGCCGCAACTCGAGAAAAACCATGAGACTTCCCCCTCGCCGTGAGATGAGGCCCGATTCCCCTGCACTGCGTGCAGAGCAATTCCGTGTTCCACATCAAACGTGAAAGGAGCCTTAATTTCCTTGATGGCAATCCAGAGAAAACCCAAGATCACTGTCTCACGTCTAGAGGGATCCTTGCGTCACTGTAGCAACACAAAAGGGCTCCCTGGAGCCCAAGTCAACTCGAGATGAGAGTTTAGTCCCTGGCTTCGTCTCAAGAGGAATACCAACTTTCCACAAGCACCTCAAGGGGAGGCTTCTCCCAGCTACAGGTATCTGAGAGGGACCCTGAGTTTGTGGCCTCAAGTGGAATGGACACCGAGATGCTCTGTCTCGAAGTAAGGCCAGATATCCCTGCAGTGAATTGAATGCAGGCTCGTCTTGCATCTCCCAAGACGAAGGGATGTCTGAATCCCCTGTGGAGACTACAGAGAAAGAACTAGTTCTCCGCCTCATTGCGACCAGAGGCGTCACATCCTTTGAAAGCTCCAGAGGTCGGCGGAGATCAATGCTTCCCAAGGAGACGATGCCTGACTCCTCTTGAAAATGGATAGGAGTCCCAGGATCCCAGTGGCACGTGGAAAGGGAAACTGTGTCTCCCGCCTCACGTGGAGACGCGTCCCAATTGCCATGCCAAGACTCGAGGAGAATCCCGAGGTGTCCCTCGCACCTAGGCAGGAGTCCTGACGTCGCTGAACAAACACGCGTCTGGAAGGGCCCTCCCCGTCGTAACTCGGGAATATACCCCAGGTTCCGGCCGCAACACGAGAAATACCATGAGACTTCCCCCTCGCCGCGAGATGAGTCCCGATTCCCCTGCACTGCATGCAGAGCAATTCCATGTTCCACATCAAACGAGAAAGGAGCCTTGATTTCCTTGATGGCACTCCAGAGAAAACCCAAGATCACTATCTCAAGTCTAGAGGGATCCTGAGGTCACTGGAGCAACACGAAAGGGCTCCGGGGACCCCAAATCAACTCGAGATGAGAGCTTAGTCCCTGGCTTCGACTCAAGAGGAATACCAACTTTCCACAAGCACCTCAAGAGGAGGCTTCGCTCAGCTACAGGTATGTGAGAGGGACCCTGAGTTTGTGGCCTCAAGTGGAATGGACCCCGAGATGCTCTGACTCGAAGTAAGGCCGGATATCCCTGCAGTGAATTGAATGCAAGCTCGTCTTGCATCTCGCAAGACTAAGGGATGTCTGAATCCCCTGTGCAGATCACAGAGAAAGACCTAGTCCTCCGCCTCAACGCGACCGGAGGCCTCACATCCTTTGAAAACTCGAGAGGTCCGCGGAGATCAATGCTTCCAAAGGAGACGATGCCTGACTCCTCTTGAAAATGGATAGGAGTCCCAGGATCCCTGTGGCACGTGGAAAGGGAACCTGGGTCTCCCGCCTCACGTGGAGACGCGTCCCAATTGCCATGCCAAGACTCGGGGAGAATCCCGAGGTGTCCCTCGCACCTTGGCAGGAGTCCTGACGTCGCTGGACAAACACGTGTCTGGAAGGGCCCTCCCCGTCGTAACTCGAGAATATAACCCAGGTTCCGGCCGCAACACGAGAAATACCATGAGACTTCCCCCTCGCCGCGAGATGAGTCCCGATTCCCCTGCACTGCATGCAGAGCAATTCCGTGTTCCACATCAAACGTGAAAGGAGCCTTGATTTCCTTGATGGCACTCCAGAGAAAACCCAAGATCACTATATCAAGTCTAGAGGGATCCTGAGGTCACTGGAGCAACATGAAAGGGCTCCGTGGACCCCAAATCAACTCGAGATGAGAGCTTAATCCCTGGCTTCGACTCAAGAGGAATACCAACTTTCCACAAGCACCTCAAGAGGAGGCTTCGCTCAGCTACAGGTATGTGAGAGGGACCCTGAGTTTGTGGCCTCAAATGGAATGGACCCCGAGATGCTCTGACTCGACGTAAGGCCGGATATCCCTGCAGTGAATTGAATGCAGGCTCGTCTTCCATCTCGCAAGACGAAGGGATGTCTGAATCCCCTGTGGAGATCACAGAGAAAGACCTAGTCCTCCGCCTCAACGCGACCGGAGGCCTCACATCCTTTGAAAACTCGAGAGGTCCGCGGAGATCAATGCTTCCAAAGGAGACGATGCCTGACTCCTCTTGAAAATGGATAGGAGTCCCAGGATCCCTGTGGCACGTGGAAAGGGAAACTGTGTCTCCCGCCTCACGTGGAGACGCGTCCCAATTGCCATGCCAAGACTCGAGGAGAATTCCGAGGTGTCCCTCGCACCTAGGCAGGAGTCCTGACGTCGCTGAACAAACACGCGTCTGGAAGGGCCCTCCCCGTCGTAACTCGAGAATATACCCCAGGTTCCGCCCGCAACTGGAGAAAAACCATGAGACTTCCCCCTCGCCGCTAGATGAGGCCCGATTCACCTGCACTGCGTGCAGAGCAATTCCGTGTTCCACATCAAACGTGAAAGGAACCTTGATTTCCTTGATGGCACTCCAGAGAAAACCCAAGATCACTGTCTCAAGTCTAGAGGGATCCTGACGTCACTGGAGCAACAAGAAAGGGCTCCGTGGACCCCAAATCAACTCGAGATGAGAGCTTAGTCACTGGCTTCGACTCAAGAGGAATACCAATTTTCCACAAGCACCTCAAGAGGAGGCTTCTCTCAGCTACAGGTATGTGAGAGGGACCCTGAGTTTGTGGCCTCAAGTGGAATGGACACCGAGATGCTCTGACTCGAAGTAAGGCTGGATATCCCTGCAGTGAATTGAATGCAGGCTCGTCTTGCATCTCCCAAGACGAAGGGATGTCTGAATCCCCTGTGGAAACCACAGTGAAAGACATAGTCCTCCGCCTCATCGCGACCGAAGGCATCACATCCTTTGAAAACTCGAGAGGTCCGCGGAGATCAATGCTTCCAAAGGAGACGATGCCTGACTCCTCTTGAAAATGGATAGGAGTCCCAGGATCCCTGTGCACGTGGAAAGGGACCCTGGGTCTCCCGCCTCACGAGGAGACGCGTCTCAATTGTCATGCCAATAGTCGAGGAGAATCCCGAAATGTCCCTCGCACCTATGCCGGAGTCCTGACGTCGCTGAACAAACATGTCTCTGGAAGCGCCCTTCCCGTCGTAACTCGAGAATATACCCCAGGATCCGGCCGCAACTCGAGAAAAACCATGAGACTTCTCCCTCGCCGCGAGATGAGGCCCGATTCCCCTGCACTGTGTGCAGAGCAATACCGAGTTCCACATCAAACGTGAAAGGCGCCTTGATTTCCTTGATGGCACTCCAGAGAAAACCCAAGATCACTGTCTCATGTCTAGAGGGATCCTGAGGTCACTGGAGCAACACGAAAGGGCTCCGTGGACCCCAAATCAACTCGAGATGCGAGGTTAGTCCCTGGCTTCGACTCAAGAGGAATACCAGCTTTCCACAAGCACCTGAAGAGTAGGCTTCTCTCAGCTACAGGTATGTGAGAGGGACCCTGAGTTTGTGGCCTCAAGTGGAATGGGCACCGAGATGCTCTGACTCGAAGTAAGGCCGGATATCCCTGCAGTGAATTAAATGCACGCTCGTCTTGCATCTCCCAAGACGAAGGGATGTCTGAATCCCCTGTGGAGACCACAGAGAAAGACCGAGATCTCCGCCTCATTGCGACCTGAGGCCTCACTTCCTTTGAAAACTCGAGAGGTCCGCGGAGATCAATGCTTCCAAAGGAGACGATGCCTGACTCCTCTTGAAAATGGATAGGAGTCCCAGCATCCCTGTGGCACGTGGAAAGGGACCCTGGGTCTCCTGCCTCACGTGGAGACGCGTCCCAATTGCCATGCCAAGACTTGTGGAGAATCGCGAAGTGTCCCTCGCACCTAGGCAGGAGTCCTGACGTCGCTGAACAAACACGTGTCGGGAAGGGCCCTCCCCGTCGTAACTCGAGAATATACCCCAGGTTCCGGCCGCAACTCGAGAAAAACCATGAGACTTCCCCTTCGGTGCGATATGAGGCCCGATTCCCCTGCACTGCGTGCAGAGCAATTCTGTGTTCCACATCAAACTTGAAAGGAGCCTTGATTTCCTTGATGGCACTCCAGAGAAAACCCAAGATCACTGTCTCAAGTCTAGAGGGATCCTGAGGTCACTGTAGCAACACGAAAGGGCTCCGTGGACCCCAAATCAACTCGAGATGAGAGCTTAGTCCTTGGCTTCGACTCAAGAGGAACACCAACTTTCCACAAGCACCTCAAGAGGAGGCTTCTCTCAGCTACAGGTATGTGACAGGGACCCTGAGTTTGTGGCCTCAAGTGGAATGGACACCGAGATGCTCTGACTTGAAGTAAGGCCGGATATCCCTGCAGTGAATTGAATGCAGGCTCGTCTTGCATCTCCCAAGAAGAAGGGATGTCTGAATCCCCTGTGGAGATCACAGAGAAAGACCTAGTCCTCCACCTCAACGCGACCGGAGGCCTCACATCCTTTGAAAACTCGAAAGGTCTGCTGAGATCAATGCTTCCAAAGGAGACGATGCCTGACTCCTCTTGAAAATGGATAGGAGTCCCAGGATCCCTGTGGCACGTGGAATGGGACACAAGTTCCCCCGCCTCACGTGGAGACGCGTCCCAATTGCCATGCCAAGACTCGAGGAGAATCCCGAGGTGTCTCTCGCACCTAGGCAGGAGTCCTGACGTCGCTCAACAAACACGTGTCTGGAAGGGCCCTCCCCGTCGTAACTCGAGAATATTCCCCAGGTTCCTGCCGCAACTTGAGAAAAACCATGAGACTTCCACTCACCGCGAGATGAGGCCCGATTCCCCTGCACTGCGTGCAGAGCAATTCCGTGTTCCACATCAAACGTGAAAGGAGCCTTGATTTCCTTGATGGCACTCCAGAGAAAACCCAAGATCACTGTCTCAAGTCTAGAGGGATCCTGAGGTCATTGGAGCAACACGAAAGGGCTCCGTGGACCCCAAATCAACTCGAGATGAGAGCTTAGCCCCTGGCTTCGACTCAAGAGGAATACCAACTTTCCACAAGCACCTTAAGAGGAGGCTTCTCTCAGCTACAGGTATGTGAGAGGGACCATTAGTTTGTGGCCTCAAGTGGAATGGACACCGAGATGCTCTGACTTGAAGTAAGGCCAGATATCCCTGCAGTGAATTGAATGCAGGCTCGTCTTGCATCTCCCAAAATGAAGGGATATCTGAATCCCCTGTGGAGATCACAGAGAAAGACCTAGTCCTCCGCCTCAACGCGACCGGAGGCCTCACATCCTTTGAAAACTCGAGAGGTCCGCGGAGATCAATGCTTCCAAAGGAGACGATGCCTGACTCCTCTTGAAAATGGATAGGAGTCCCAGGATCCCTGTGGCACGTGGAAAGGGAACCTGGGTCTCACGCCTCACGTGGAGACGCGTCCCAATTGCCATGCCAAGACTCGAGGAGAATCCCGAGGTGTCCCTCGCACCTTGGCAGGAGTCCTGACGTCGCTGGACAAACACGTGTCTGGAAGGGCCCTCCCCGTCGTAACTCGAGAATATAACCCAGGTTCCGGCCGCAACACGAGAAATACCATGAGACTTCCCCCTCGCCGCGAGATGAGTCCCGATTCCCCTGCACTGCATGCAGAGCAATTCCGTGTTCCACATCAAACGTGAAAGGAGCCTTGATTTCCTTGATGGCACTCCAGAGAAAACCCAAGATCACTATCTCAAGACTAGAGGGATCCTGAGGTCACTGGAGCAACATGAAAGGGCTCCGTGGACCCCAAATCAACTCGAGATGAGAGCTTAGTCCCTGGCTTCGAATCAAGAGGAATACCAACTTTCCACAAGCACCACAAGAGGAAGCTTCTCTCAGCTACAGGTATGTGAGAGGGACCCTGAGTTTGTGGCCTCAAGTGGAATGGACACCGAGATGCTCTGACTCGAAGTAAGGCCGGATATCCCTGCAGTGAATTGAATGCAGGCTCGTCTTGCATCTCCCAAGACGAAGGGGTGTCTGAATCACCTGTGGTGACCACAGAGAAAGACCAGTTGTCCGCCTCATCGCGACCGGAGGCCTCACATCCTTTGAAAACTCGAGAGGTCCGCGGAGATCAATGCTTCCAAAGGAGACGATGCCTGACTCCTCTTGAAAATGGATAGGAGTCCCAGGATCCCTGTGGCACGTGGAAAGGGAACCTGGGTCTCCCGCCTCACGTGGAGACGCGTCCCAATTGCCATGCCAACACTCGAGGAGAATCCCGAGTTGTCCCTCGCACCAAGGCAGGTGTCTTGACGTCGCTGAACAAACACGTGTATGGAAGGGCCTTTCCCATTGTAACTCTAGACTATACCCAAGCTTCCGGCCGCAACTCGAGAAGAACCATGAGACTTCCCCCTCGCCGTGAGATGAGGCCCGATTCCCCTGCACTACATGCAGAGCAATTCCGTGTTCCACATCAAACATGAAAGGAGACTTGATTTCCTTGCTGGCACTCCAGAGAAAACCCAAGATCACTGTCTCAAGTCTAGAGGGATCCTGAGGTCACTGGAGCAACACGAAAGGGCTCCGTGGACCCCAAATCAACTCGAGATGAGAGCTTAGCCCCTGGCTTCGACTCAAGAGGAATACCAACTTTCCACAAGCACCTTAAGAGGAGGCTTCTCTCAGCTACAGGTATGTGAGAGGGACCATTAGTTTGTGGCCTCAAGTGGAATGGACACCGAGATGCTCTGACTTGAAGTAAGGCCAGATATCCCTGCAGTGAATTGAATGCAGGCTCGTCTTGCATCTCCCAAAATGAAGGGATATCTGAATCCCCTGTGGAGATCACAGAGAAAGACCTAGTCCTCCGCCTCAACGCGACCGGAGGCCTCACATCCTTTGAAAACTCGAGAGGTCCGCGGAGATCAATGCTTCCAAAGGAGACGATGCCTGACTCCTCTTGAAAATGGATAGGAGTCCCAGGATCCCTGTGGCACGTGGAAAGGGAACCTGGGTCTCACGCCTCACGTGGAGACGCGTCCCAATTGCCATGCCAAGACTCGAGGAGAATCCCGAGGTGTCCCTCGCACCTTGGCAGGAGTCCTGACGTCGCTGGACAAACACGTGTCTGGAAGGGCCCTCCCCGTCGTAACTCGAGAATATAACCCAGGTTCCGGCCGCAACACGAGAAATACCATGAGACTTCCCCCTCGCCGCGAGATGAGTCCCGATTCCCCTGCACTGCATGCAGAGCAATTCCGTGTTCCACATCAAACGTGAAAGGAGCCTTGATTTCCTTGATGGCACTCCAGAGAAAACCCAAGATCACTATCTCAAGACTAGAGGGATCCTGAGGTCACTGGAGCAACATGAAAGGGCTCCGTGGACCCCAAATCAACTCGAGATGAGAGCTTAGTCCCTGGCTTCGAATCAAGAGGAATACCAACTTTCCACAAGCACCTCAAGAGGAAGCTTCTCTCAGCTACAGGTATGTGAGAGGGACCCTGAGTTTGTGGCCTCAAGTGGAATGGACACCGAGATGCTCTGACTCGAAGTAAGGCCGGATATCCCTGCAGTGAATTGAATGCAGGCTCGTCTTGCATCTCCCAAGACGAAGGGGTGTCTGAATCACCTGTGGTGACCACAGAGAAAGACCAGTTGTCCGCCTCATCGCGACCGGAGGCCTCACATCCTTTGAAAACTCGAGAGGTCCGCGGAGATCAATGCTTCCAAAGGAGACGATGCCTGACTCCTCTTGAAAATGGATAGGAGTCCCAGGATCCCTGTGGCACGTGGAAAGGGAACCTGGGTCTCCCGCCTCACGTGGAGACGCGTCCCAATTGCCATGCCAACACTCGAGGAGAATCCCGAGGTGTCCCTGGCACCTAGGCAGGCGTCCTGACGTCGCTGAACAAACACGTGTCTGGAAGGGCCCTCCCCGTAGTAACTTGAGAATGTACCCCAGGTTCCGGCCGCAACTCGAGAAAAATCATGAGACTTCCCACTCGCCGCGAGATGAGGCCCGATTCCCCTGCACTGCGTGCAGAGCAATTCCGTGTTCCACATCAAACGTGAAAGGAGCCTTGATTTCCTTGATGGCACTCCAGAGAAAACCCAAAATCACTGTCTCAAGTCTAGAGAGATCCTGAGGTCACTGTAGCAACACGAAAGGGCTCCATGGACCCTAAATCAACTCGAGATGAGAGCTTAGTCCCTGGCTTCGACTCAAGGGGAATACCAACTTTCCACAAGCACCTCAAGAGGAGGCTTCTCTCAGCTACAGGTATGTGAGAGGGACCCTGAGTTTGTGGCCTCAAGTAGAATGGACACCGAGATGCTCTGACTCGAAGTAAGGCCGGATATCCCTGCAGTGAATTGAATGCAGGCTCGTCTTGCATCTCCCAAGACGAAGGGGTGTCTGAATCCCTTGTGGAGACCACAGAGAAAGACCTAGTTCTCCGCCTCATCGCGACCGGAGGCCTCACATCCTTTGAAAACTCGAGAGGTCCGGGGAGATCAATGCTTCAAAAGGAGACGATGCCTGACTCTTCTTGAAAATGGATAGGAGTCTCAGGATCCCTTTGGCACGTGGAAAGAGACACTGGGTCTTCCGCCTCAGGTGGAGACCCGTCCCAATTGCCATGCCAAGACTCGACGAGTATCCCGAGGTGTCCCTCGCACCTAGGCAGGAGTCCTGACTTCGATGAACAAACACGTGTCTGAAAGGGCCCTCCCCGTAGTAACTTTAGAATGTACACCAGGTTCCGGCCGCAACTCGAGAAAAACTATGAGACTACCCCCTCGCCGCGAGATGTGGTCCGGTTCCCCTGCACAGCGTGCAGAGCAATTCCGTGTTCCACATCAAACGTGAAAGGAGCCTTGATTTCCTTGATGGCACTCCAGAGAAAACCCAAGATCACTGTCTCAAGTCTAGAGGGATCCTGAGGTCACTGGAGCAACAGGAAAGGGCTCCGTGGATCCTAAATCAACTCGAGATGAGAGCTTAGTCCCTGGCTTCGACTCAAGGGTCATACCAACTTTCCACAAGCACCTCAAGAGGAGGCTTCTCTCAGCTACAAGTATGTGAAAGGGACCCTGAGTTTGTGGCCTCAAGTGGAATTGACACGGAGATGCTCTGACTCGAAGTAAGGCCGGATATCCCTGCAGTGAATTGAATGCAGGCTCGCCTTGCATCTCCCAAGACGAAGGGATGACTGAATCCCCTGTGGAGACTACAGAGAAAGACCTAGTTCTCCACTTCATCGCGACCGGAGGCCTCACATCCTTTGAAAACCCGAGAGGTCCGCGGAGATCAATGCTTCCAAAGGAGACGATGCCTGACTCCTCTTGAAAATGGATAGGAGTCCCAGGATCCCTGTGGCACGTGGAAAGGGACCCTGAGTCTCCTGCCTCACGTGGAGACGCCTCCCAATTGCCATGCCAAGACTCGAGGAGAATCCCGAGGTGTCCATCCCACCTAGGCAGGAGTGCTGACGTCACTGAACAAACACGTGTCTGGAAGGGCCCTCCCCGTAGTAACTCGAGAATATACCCCAGGTTCCGGCCGCAACTCGAGAAAAACCATGAGAATTCCCCCTCGCCGCGAGATGAGGCCCGATTCCCCTGCACAGCGTGCAGAGCAATTCCGTGTTCCACATCAAACGTGAAAGGAGCCTTGATTTCCTTGATGGCACTCCAGAGAAAACCCAAGATCACTGTCTCAAGTCTACAGGGATCCTGAGGTCACTGGAGCAACACGAAAGGGCTCCGTGGACCCCAAATCAACTCGAGATGAGAGCTTAGTCCCTGGCTTCGACTCAAGAGGAATACCAACTTTCCACAAGCACCTCAAGAGGAGGCTTCTCTCAGCTACAGGTATGTGAGAGGGACCCTGAGTTTGTGGCCTCAAGTGGAATGGACACCGAGATGCTCTGACTCGAAGTAAGGCCGGATATCCCTGCAGTGAATTGAATGCAGGCTCGTCTTGCATCTTCCAAGACGAAGGGATGTCTGAATCCCCTGTGGAGACAACAGAGAAGGAACTAGTTCTCTGCCTCATCGCGACCGGAGGCCTCACATCCTTTGAAAACTCGAGAGGTCCGCGGAGATCAATACTTCCAAAGGAGACGATGCCTGACTCCTCTTGAAAATGAATAGGAATCCCAGGATCCTGTGGCACGTGGAAAGGGACATGGGTCTACCGCCTCATGTGGAGACGCGTCCCAATTGCCATGCCAAGCCTCGGGGAGAATACCGAGTTGTCCATCGAACCTAGGCCTGGGTTTTGACGTCGATGAGCAAAGGCGTGTCTGGAAGGGCACCCCAGTCGTAACTCGAGCATATACCCCAGATTCCGGCCGCAACTCGAGAAAAACCATGAGACTTCCCCCTCGCCGTGAGATGAGGCCCGATTCCCCTGCACTGCGTGCAGAGCAATTCCGTGTTCCACATCAAACGTGAAAGGAGCCTTAATTTCCTTGATGGCAATCCAGAGAAAACCCAAGATCACTGTCTCACGTCTAGAGGGATCCTTGCGTCACTGTAGCAACACAAAAGGGCTCCCTGGAGCCCAAGTCAACTCGAGATGAGAGTTTAGTCCCTGGCTTCGTCTCAAGAGGAATACCAACTTTCCACAAGCACCTCAAGGGGAGGCTTCTCCCAGCTACAGGTATCTGAGAGGGACCCTGAGTTTGTGGCCTCAAGTGGAATGGACACCGAGATGCTCTGTCTCGAAGTAAGGCCAGATATCCCTGCAGTGAATTGAATGCAGGCTCGTCTTGCATCTCCCAAGACGAAGGGATGTCTGAATCCCCTGTGGAGACTACAGAGAAAGAACTAGTTCTCCGCCTCATTGCGACCAGAGGCGTCACATCCTTTGAAAGCTCCAGAGGTCGGCGGAGATCAATGCTTCCCAAGGAGACGATGCCTGACTCCTCTTGAAAATGGATAGGAGTCCCAGGATCCCAGTGGCACGTGGAAAGGGAAACTGTGTCTCCCGCCTCACGTGGAGACGCGTCCCAATTGCCATGCCAAGACTCGAGGAGAATCCCGAGGTGTCCCTCGCACCTAGGCAGGAGTCCTGACGTCGCTGAACAAACACGCGTCTGGAAGGGCCCTCCCCGTCGTAACTCGGGAATATACCCCAGGTTCCGGCCGCAACACGAGAAATACCATGAGACTTCCCCCTCGCCGCGAGATGAGTCCCGATTCCCCTGCACTGCATGCAGAGCAATTCCATGTTCCACATCAAACGAGAAAGGAGCCTTGATTTCCTTGATGGCACTCCAGAGAAAACCCAAGATCACTATCTCAAGTCTAGAGGGATCCTGAGGTCACTGGAGCAACACGAAAGGGCTCCGGGGACCCCAAATCAACTCGAGATGAGAGCTTAGTCCCTGGCTTCGACTCAAGAGGAATACCAACTTTCCACAAGCACCTCAAGAGGAGGCTTCGCTCAGCTACAGGTATGTGAGAGGGACCCTGAGTTTGTGGCCTCAAGTGGAATGGACCCCGAGATGCTCTGACTCGAAGTAAGGCCGGATATCCCTGCAGTGAATTGAATGCAAGCTCGTCTTGCATCTCGCAAGACTAAGGGATGTCTGAATCCCCTGTGCAGATCACAGAGAAAGACCTAGTCCTCCGCCTCAACGCGACCGGAGGCCTCACATCCTTTGAAAACTCGAGAGGTCCGCGGAGATCAATGCTTCCAAAGGAGACGATGCCTGACTCCTCTTGAAAATGGATAGGAGTCCCAGGATCCCTGTGGCACGTGGAAAGGGAACCTGGGTCTCCCGCCTCACGTGGAGACGCGTCCCAATTGCCATGCCAAGACTCGGGGAGAATCCCGAGGTGTCCCTCGCACCTTGGCAGGAGTCCTGACGTCGCTGGACAAACACGTGTCTGGAAGGGCCCTCCCCGTCGTAACTCGAGAATATAACCCAGGTTCCGGCCGCAACACGAGAAATACCATGAGACTTCCCCCTCGCCGCGAGATGAGTCCCGATTCCCCTGCACTGCATGCAGAGCAATTCCGTGTTCCACATCAAACGTGAAAGGAGCCTTGATTTCCTTGATGGCACTCCAGAGAAAACCCAAGATCACTATATCAAGTCTAGAGGGATCCTGAGGTCACTGGAGCAACATGAAAGGGCTCCGTGGACCCCAAATCAACTCGAGATGAGAGCTTAATCCCTGGCTTCGACTCAAGAGGAATACCAACTTTCCACAAGCACCTCAAGAGGAGGCTTCGCTCAGCTACAGGTATGTGAGAGGGACCCTGAGTTTGTGGCCTCAAATGGAATGGACCCCGAGATGCTCTGACTCGACGTAAGGCCGGATATCCCTGCAGTGAATTGAATGCAGGCTCGTCTTCCATCTCGCAAGACGAAGGGATGTCTGAATCCCCTGTGGAGATCACAGAGAAAGACCTAGTCCTCCGCCTCAACGCGACCGGAGGCCTCACATCCTTTGAAAACTCGAGAGGTCCGCGGAGATCAATGCTTCCAAAGGAGACGATGCCTGACTCCTCTTGAAAATGGATAGGAGTCCCAGGATCCCTGTGGCACGTGGAAAGGGAAACTGTGTCTCCCGCCTCACGTGGAGACGCGTCCCAATTGCCATGCCAAGACTCGAGGAGAATTCCGAGGTGTCCCTCGCACCTAGGCAGGAGTCCTGACGTCGCTGAACAAACACGCGTCTGGAAGGGCCCTCCCCGTCGTAACTCGAGAATATACCCCAGGTTCCGCCCGCAACTGGAGAAAAACCATGAGACTTCCCCCTCGCCGCTAGATGAGGCCCGATTCACCTGCACTGCGTGCAGAGCAATTCCGTGTTCCACATCAAACGTGAAAGGAACCTTGATTTCCTTGATGGCACTCCAGAGAAAACCCAAGATCACTGTCTCAAGTCTAGAGGGATCCTGACGTCACTGGAGCAACAAGAAAGGGCTCCGTGGACCCCAAATCAACTCGAGATGAGAGCTTAGTCACTGGCTTCGACTCAAGAGGAATACCAATTTTCCACAAGCACCTCAAGAGGAGGCTTCTCTCAGCTACAGGTATGTGAGAGGGACCCTGAGTTTGTGGCCTCAAGTGGAATGGACACCGAGATGCTCTGACTCGAAGTAAGGCTGGATATCCCTGCAGTGAATTGAATGCAGGCTCGTCTTGCATCTCCCAAGACGAAGGGATGTCTGAATCCCCTGTGGAAACCACAGTGAAAGACATAGTCCTCCGCCTCATCGCGACCGAAGGCATCACATCCTTTGAAAACTCGAGAGGTCCGCGGAGATCAATGCTTCCAAAGGAGACGATGCCTGACTCCTCTTGAAAATGGATAGGAGTCCCAGGATCCCTGTGCACGTGGAAAGGGACCCTGGGTCTCCCGCCTCACGAGGAGACGCGTCTCAATTGTCATGCCAATAGTCGAGGAGAATCCCGAAATGTCCCTCGCACCTATGCCGGAGTCCTGACGTCGCTGAACAAACATGTCTCTGGAAGCGCCCTTCCCGTCGTAACTCGAGAATATACCCCAGGATCCGGCCGCAACTCGAGAAAAACCATGAGACTTCTCCCTCGCCGCGAGATGAGGCCCGATTCCCCTGCACTGTGTGCAGAGCAATACCGAGTTCCACATCAAACGTGAAAGGCGCCTTGATTTCCTTGATGGCACTCCAGAGAAAACCCAAGATCACTGTCTCATGTCTAGAGGGATCCTGAGGTCACTGGAGCAAAACGAAAGGGCTCCGTGGAAACCAAATCAACTCGAGATGAGAGCTTATTCCCTGGCTTCGACTCAAGAGGAATACCAACTTTCCACAAGCACCTCAAGAGGAGGCTTCTCTCAGCTACAGGTATGTGAGAAGGACCCTGAGTTTGTGGCCTCAAGTGGAATGGACACCGAGATGCTCTGACTCGAAGTAAGGCCAGATATCCCTGCACTGAAGTGAATGCAGGCTCGTCTTGCATCTCCCAAGAAGAAGGGATGTCTGAATCCCCTGTGTAGACCACAGAGAAAGACCTAGTCCTCCGCCTCAACGCGACCGGAGGCCTCACATCCTTTTAAAAATCGAGAGGTCCGCGGAGATCAATGCTTCCAAAGGAGACGATGCCTGACTCCTCTTGAAATGGATAGGAGTCCCAGGATCCCTGTGGCACGTGGAAAGGGACCCTGGGTCTCCCGCCTCACGTGGAGACGCGTCCCAATTGCCATGCCAAGACTCGAGGAGAATCCCTAGGTGTCCCTCACACCTAGGCCCGAGTCCTGACGTCGCTGAACAAACACGTGTCTGGAAGGAACCTCCCCGTCGTAACTCGAGAATATACCCCAGGTTCCGGCCGCAACTCGAGAAAAACGATGAGACTTCCCCCTCGCCGCAAGATGAGGCCCGATTCCCCTGCACTGCGTGCAGAGCAATTCCGTGTTCCACATCAAATGTGAAAGGAGCCTTGATTTCCTTGATGGCACTCCAGAGAAAACCCGAGATCACTGTCTCAAGTCTACAGGGATAATGAGGTCACTGGAGCAACACGAAAGGGCTCCAAGGACCCCAAATCAACTAGAGATGAGAGCTTAGTCCCTGGCTTCAACTCAAGAGGAATACCAACTTTACACAAGCACCTCAAGAGGAGGCTTCTCTCAGCTGCAGGTATGTGAGAGGGACCCTGAGTTTGTGGCCTCAAGTGGAATGGACACCGAGATGCTCTGACTCGAAGTACGGCCGGATATCCCTGCAGTGAATTGAATGCAGGCTCGTCTTGCATCTCCCAAGACGAAGTGATGTCTGAATCCCCTGTGGAGACCACAGAGAAAGACCTAGTTCTCCGCCTCATCGCGACCGAAGGCCTCACATACTTTGAAAACTCGAGAGGTCCGTCGAGATCAATGCTTCCAAAGGAGACGATGCCTGTCTCTTCTTGAAAATGGATAGGAGTCTCAGGATCCCTTTGGCACGTGGAAAGATACACTGGGTCTTCCGCCTCACGTGGAGACCCGTCCCAATTGCCATGCCAAGACTCGACGAGTATCCCGAGGTGTCCCTCGCACCTAGGCAGGAGTCCTGACTTCGCTGAACAAACACGGGTCTGGAAGGGCCCTCCCCGTAGTAACTTTAGAATGTACCCCAGGTTCCGGCCGCAACTCGAGAAAAACCATGAGACTTCCCCCTCGCCGCGACATGAGGCCCGATTCCCCTGCACAGCGTGCAGAGCAATTCCGTGTTCCACATCAAACGTGAAAGGAGCCTTGATTTCCATGATGGCACTCCAGAGAAACCCAAGATCACTGTCTCAATTCTAGAGGGATCCTGAGGTCACTGGAGCAACAGGAAAGGGCTCCATGGACCCTAAATCAACTCGAGATGAGAGCTTAGTCCCTGGCTTCGACTAAAGGGGAATATCAACTTTCCACAAGCACCTCAAGAGGAGGCTTCTCTCAGCTACAGGTATGTGAGAGGGACCCTGAGTTTGTGGCCTCAAGTGGAATGAACACCGAGATGCTCTGACGCGAAGTAAGGCCGGATATCCCTGCAGTGAATTGAATGCAGGCTCGTCTTGAATCTCCCAAGACGAAGGGATGTCTGAATCCCATGTAGAGACAGCAGAGAAATAGCTAGTTCTCTGCCTCATGGCGACCGGAGGCCTCACATCCTTTGAAAACTCGAGAGGTCCGCGGAGATCAATGCTTCCAAAGGAGACGATGCCTGACTCCTCTTGAAAATGGATAGGAGTCCCATGATCCCTGTGGCACGTGCAAAGGGGCCCTGGGTCTCCCGCCTCACGTGGAGACGCGTCCCAATTGCCATGCCAAGACTCGAGGAGAATCCCGAGGTGTCCCTCGCACGTTGGCAGGAGTCCTGACGTCGCTTAACAAACACGTGTCTGGAAGGGCCATCCCCGTCGTAACTCGAGAATATAACCCAGGTTCCGGCCGCAACACGAGAAATACCATGAGACTTCCCCCTCGCCGCGACATGAGTCCCGATTCCCCTGCACTGCATGCAGAGCAATTCCGTGTTCCACATCAAACGTGAAAGGAGCCTTGATTTCCTTGATGGCACTCCAGAGAAAACCCAAGATCACTATCTCAAGTCTAGAGGGATCCTGAGGTCACTGGAGCAACATGAAAGGGCTCCGTGGACCCCAAATCAACTCGAGATGAGAGCTTAGTCCCTGGCTTCGACTCAAGAGGAATACCAACTTTCCACAAGCACCTCAACAGGAGGCTTCGCTCAGCTACAGGTATGTGAGAGGGACCCTGAGTTTGTGGCCTCAAATGGAATGGACCCAGAGATGCTCTGACTCGACGTAAGGCCGGATATCCCTGCAGTGAATTGAATGCAGGCTCGTCTTCCATCTCGCAAGACGAAGGGATGTCTGAATCCCCTGTGGAGATCACAGAGAAAGACCTAGTTCTCCGCCTCATCGCGAACGGAGGCATCACATCCTTTGAAAACTCGAGAGGTCCGCTGAGATCTAGGCTTCCAAAGGAGACGATGCCTGACTCCTCTTGAAAATGGATAGGAGTCCCAGGATCCCTGTGGAACGTGGAAAGGGACCCTGGGTCTCCTGCCTCACGTGGAGACGCGGCCCAATTGCCATGACAAGACTCTAGGAAAATCCCGAGGTGTCCCTCGCACCTAAGCAGGAGTCCTGACGTCGCTGAACAAACACATGTCTGGAAGGGCCCTCCCCGTCGTAACTCCAGAATATACCCCAGGTTCCGGCCGCACCTCGAGAAAAACCATGAGACTTCCCCCTCGCCGCGATATGAGGCCTGATTCCCCTGCACTGCGTGCAGAGCAATTCCGTGTTCCACATCAAACGTGAAAGGAGACTTGATTTCCTTGATGGCACTCCAGAGAAAACCCAAGATCACTGTCTCAAGTCTAGAGGGATCCTGAGGTCACTGGAGCAACACGAATGGGCTCAGTGGACCCCAAATCAACTCGAGATGAGAGCTTAGTCCCTGGCATCGACTCAAGAGGAATACCAACTTTCCACAAGCACCTCAAGACGAGGCTTCTCTCAGCTACAGGTATGGGAGAGGGACCCTGAGTTTGTGGCCTCAAGTGGAATGGACACCGAGATACTCTGACTCGAAGTAAGGCCGGATATCCCTGCAGTGAATTGAATGCAGGCTCGTCTTGCATCTCCCAAGACGAAGGGATGTCTGAATCCCCTGTGGATACTACAGAGAAAGACCTAGTTCTCCGACTCATCGCGGCCGGAGGCCTCACATCCTTTGAAAACTCTAGAGGTCCGCGGAGATCAATGCTTCCAAAGGAGACGATGCCTGACTCCTCTTGAAAATGGATAGGAGTTCCAGGACTCCTGTGGAACTTGGAAAGGGACACTTGGTCTCCCGCCTCACGTGGAGACGCGTCCCAATTGCCATGCCAAGACTCGAAGAGAATACCGATGTGCCCCTAGCACCTAGGCAGGAGTCCTGACGTCGCTGAACAAACACGTGTCTGGAAGGGCCCTTCCCTTCTAACTCGAGTATATACCCCAGGGTCCGTCCGCAACTCAAGAAAAACCATGAGACTTCCCATTCGCCCCGAGATGAGGCCCGATTCCCTAGCACTGGGTGCAGAGCAATACCGTGTTCCACATCAAATGTGAACGGAGCCTTGATTTCCTTGATGGCACTCCAGAGAAAACCCAAGATCACTGTCTCAAGTCTAGAGCGATCCTGAGGTAACTGGAGCAGTACAAAAATGCTCCGTGGACCCTAAATCAACTCGAGATGAGAGCTTAGTCCCTGGCTTCAACCCAGGAAGAATACCAACTTTCCACAAGCACCTCAAGAGGAGGCTTCTCTCAGCTACAGGTATGTGAGAGGGACCCTGAGTTTGTCGCCTCAAGTGGAATGCACCCCGAGATACTTTGACTTGAAGTAAGGCCGGATATCCATGCAGTGAATTGAATGCAGGCTTGTCTTCCATCTCCCAAGACGAAGGGATGTCTGAATCCCCTGTGGTGACCATAGAGAAAGACCTAGTCCTCCGCCTCAACGCGACCGGAGGCCTCACATCCTTTGAAAACTCGAGAGGTCCTCGGAGATCAATGCTTCCAAAGGAGACGATGCCTGACTCCTCTTGCAAATGGATAGGAGTCCCAGGATCCCTTTGGCACGTGGAAAGGGACCCTGGGTCTTCCGCCTCACGTGGAGACGCGTCCCAATTGCCATGCCAAGACTCGAGGAGAATCCCGAGGTGTCCCTCGCACCTAGGCAGGAGTCCTGACGTCGCTGAACAAACACGTGTCTGGAAGGGCCCTACCCGTCGTAACTCGAGAATATATCCCAGGTTCCGGCCGCAACTCGAGAAAAACCATGAGACTTCCCCCTCGCCGCGAGATGAGGCCCGATTCCACTGCACTGCTTGCAGAGCAATTCCGTGTTCCACATCAAACGTGAAAGGAGCCTTGATTTCCTTGATGACACTCCAGAGAAAACCCAAGATCACTGTCTCAAGTCTAGAGGGATCCTGAGGTCACTGGAGCAACACGAAAGGGCTCCGTGGACCCCAAATCCTCTAGAGATGAGAGCTTAGTTCCTGGCTTCGACTCAAGAGGAATACCAACTTTCCACAAGCACCTCAAGAGGAGGCTTCTCTCAGCTACAGGTATGTGAGAGGGACCCTGAGTTTGTGGCCTCAAGTGGAATGGACACCGAGATGCTCTGACTCGAAGTAAGGCCGAATATCCCTGCAGTGAATTGAATGCAGGCTCGTCTTGCATCTCCCAGGTCGAAGGTATGTCTGCATCCCCTGTGGAGACCACAGAGAAAGACCTAGTTCTCCGCCTCATCGCGACCGGAGGCCTCACATCCTTTGAAAACTCGAGAGGTCCGCGGAGATCAATGCTTCCAAAGGAGACGATGCCTGACTCCTCTTGAAAATGGACAGGAGTCCCAGGATCCCTGTGGCACGTGGAAAGGGACCCTGAGTCTCCCGCCTCACGTGGAGACGCGTCCCAATTGCCATGCCAAGACTCGAGGAGAATCCCGAGGTGTCCCTCGCACCTAGGCAGGAGTCCTGACGTTGCTGAACAAATAAATATCTGGAATTGCCCTCCCCGTCGTAACTCGAGAATATACTCCAGGTTCCGGCCGCAACTCGAGAAAAACCATGAGACTTCCCCCTCGCCGCGAGATGAGGCCCGATTCCCCTACACTGCGTGCAGAGCAATTCCGTGTTCCACATCAAACGTGAAAGGAGCCTTGATTTCCTTGATGGCACTCCAGAGAAAACCCAAGATCACTGTCTCAAGTCTAGGGGGATCCTGAGGTCACTGGAGCAACACAAAAGGGCTCCGTGGACCTCAAATCACCTCGAGATGAGAGCTTAGTCCCTGGCTTCGACTCAAGAGGAATACCAACTTTCCACAAGCACCTCAAGAGGAGGCTTCTCTCAGCTACAGGTATGTGAGAGGGACCCTGAGTTTGTGGCCTCAAGTGGAATGGACACCGAGATGCTCTGACTCGAAGTACGGCCGGATATCCCTGCAGTGAATTGAATGCAGGCTCGTCTTGCATCTCCCAAGACAAACGGATGTCTGAATCCGCTGTGGAGACCACAGAGAAGACTTAGTTCTCCGCCTCAAAGCGATCGGAGGCCTCACATCCTTTGAAAACTCGAGAGGTCCGCGGAGATCAATGCTTCCAAAGGAGACGATGCCTGACTCCTCTTGAAAATGGATAGGAGTCCCAGGATCCATGTGGCATGTGGAAAGGGACCCTGGGTCTCCCGCCTCACGTGGAGACCCGTCCCAATTGCCATGTAAAGACTCGAGGAGAATCCCGAGTTCTCCCTCGCACCTAGGCAGGAGTCCTGACGTCGCTTAACAAACACGTGTCTGGAAGGGCCCTCCCCGTCATAACTCGAGAATATACCCCAGGTTCCGGCCGCAACTCGAGAAAAATCATGAGAATTCCCCTCGCCGCGAGATGAGGCCCGATTCCCCAGCACAGCATGCAGAGCAATTCCGTGTTCCACATCAAACGTGAAAGGAGCCTTGATTTCCTTGATGGCACTCCAGAGAAAACCCTAGATCACTGTCTCAATTCTAGAGGGATCCTGAGGTCACTGGAGCAACAGGAAAGGGCTCCATGGACCCTAAATCAACTCGAGATGAGAGCTTAGTCCCTGGCTTCGACTCAAGTGGAATACCAACTTTCCACAAGCACCTCAAGAGGAGGCTTCTCTCAGCTACAGGTATGTGAGAGGGACCCTGAGTTTGTGGCCTCAAGTGGAATGGACACCGAGATGCTCTGACTCGAAGTAAGGCCGGATATCCCTGCAGTGAATTGAATGCAGGCTCGCCTTGCATCTCTCACGACGAAGGGTTGTCTGAATCCCCTGTGGAGACCACAGAGAAAGACCTAGTTCTCCGCCTCATCGCGACCGGAGGCCTCACATCCTTTGAAAACTCGAGAGGTCCACGGAGATCAATGCTTAGAAAGGAGACGATGCCTGACTCCTCTTGAAAATGGATAGGAGTCCGAGGATCCATGTGGCACGTGGAAAGGGACACTGGGTCTTCCGCCTCACGTGGAGATGCGTCCCAATTTCCATGCCAAGACTCGAGGAGAATCCCGAGGTGTCCCTCTCACCTAGGCAGGAGTCCTGACGTCGCTGAACAAATACGTGTCTGGAAGGGCCCTCCCCGTCATAACTCGAGAATATACCCCAGGTTCCGGCCACAACTCGAGAGAAACCATGAGACTTAGCCCTCGCCGCGAGATGAGGCCCGATTCCCCTGCACTGCGTGCAGCACAATTCCGTGATCGAGATCAAACGTGAAAGGAGCCTTGATTTTATTGATGGCACTCCTGAGAAAACCCAAGAACACTGTCTCAAGTCTAGAGGGATCCTGAGGACACTGTAGCCACAGGAAAGGGCTCCAAGGACCCCAAATCAACTCGAGATGAGAGCTTAGTCCCTGGCTTCGACTCAAGAGGAATACCAATTTTCCACAAGCACCTCAAGAGGAGGCTTCTCTCAGCTACAGGTATGTGAGAGGGACCCTGAGTTTGTGGCCTCAAGTGGAATGGACACCGAGATGCTCTGTCTCGAAGTAAGGCCGGATATCCCTGCAGTGAATTGAATGCAGGCTCGTCTTGCATTTCCCAAGACGAAGGGATGTCTGCATCCCCTGTGGAGACCACAGAGAAAGACCTAGTTCTCCGCCTCATCGCGACCGGAGGCCTCACATCCTTTGAAAACTCGAGAGGTCCGCAGAGATCAATGCTTCCAAAGGAGACGATGCCTGACTCCTCTTGAAAATGGATAGAAGTCCCAGGATCCCTGTGGCACGTGGAAAGGGACCCTGGGTCTCCCACCTCACGTGGAGACGCGTCCCAATTGCAATGCCGGGACTCGATGAGAATCCCGAGGTGTCCCTCGCACCTAGGCAGGAGTCCTGACATCGCTGAACAAACACGTGACTGGAAGGGCCCTCCCCGTTGTAACTCGAGAATATACCCCTGGTCCCGGCCGCAACTCGAGAAAAACAATGAGACTTCCCCCTCGCCGCGCGATGAGGCCCGATTCCCCTGCACTGCGTGCAGAGCAGTTCCCTGTTCCACATCAAACGTGAAAGGAGCCTTGATTTCCTTGATGGCACTCCAGAGAAAACCCAAGATCAGTGGCTCAAGTCTAGAGGGATCCTGAGGTCACTGGAGCAACACGAAAGGGCTCCGTGTACACCAAATCAACTCGAGATGAGAGCTTAGTCCCTGGCTTCGACTCAAGAGGAATACCAACTTTCCACAAGCACCTCAAGAGGAGGCTTCTCTCAGCTACAGGTATGTGAGAGGGACCCTGAGTTTGTGGCCTCAAGTGGAATGAACACCGAGATGCTCTGACTCGAAATAAGGCTGGATATCCCTACAGTGAATTGAATGCAGGCTCATCTTGCATCTCCCAAGACGATGGAATGTCTGCATCCCCTGTGGAGACCACAGAGAAAGGCCTAGTTCTCCGCCTCATCGCGACCGGAGGCCTCACATCCCTTGAAAACTCGAGAATTGCGTGGAGATCAATGCTTCCAAAGGAGACGATGCCTGACTCCTCTTGAAAATGGATAGGAGTCCCAGGTTCCCTGTGGCAGGTGGAAAGGGACCCTGGGTCTCCCGCCTCACGTGGACGCGTCCAATTGCCATGCCAAGACTCGAGGAGAATCCCGAGGTGTCCCTCGCACCTAACACGTGTCTGGAAGGGTACTCCTTGTCGTAACTCGAGAATATACTCCAGGTTCCCGCCGCAACTCGAGAAAAACCATGAGACTTCCCACTCGCCGCGAGATAAGGCCCGATTCCCCTGCACTGCGTGCAGAGCAATTCCGTATCCCACATCAAACGTGAAAGGAGCCTTGATTTCCTTGATGGCACTCCAGACAAAACAAAAGATCACTTTCTCAAGTCTAGAGGGATCCTGAGGTCACTGGAGCAACACGAAAGGACTCCGTGGACCCCAAATCTACTCGAGATGAGAACTTAGTCCCTGGCTTCGACTCAAGAAGAATTCCAACTTTCCACAAGCTCCTCAAGAGGAGTCTTCTCTCAGCTACAGGTATGTGAGAGGGACCCTGAGTTTGTGGCCTCAACTGGAATGGACACCGAGATGCTCTGACTCGAAGTACGGCCGGATATCCCTGCAGTGAATTGAATGCAGGCTCGTCTTGCATCTCCCAAGACAAACGGATGTCTGAATCCGCTGTGGATACCACAGAGAAGACTTAGTTCTCCGCCTCAAAGCGATCGGAGGCCTCACATCCTTTGAAAACTCGAGAGGTCCGCGGAGATCAATGCTTCCAAAGGAGACGATGCCTGATTCCTCTTGAAAATGGATAGGAGTCCCAGGATCCATGTGGCATGTGGAAAGGGACCCTGGGTCTCCCGCCTCACGTGGAGACGCGTCCCAATTGCCATGCCAAGACTCGACGAGTATCCCGAGGTG
Organism: Dama dama; assembly: GCF_033118175.1. Classification (NCBI taxonomy): domain Eukaryota; kingdom Metazoa; phylum Chordata; class Mammalia; order Artiodactyla; family Cervidae; genus Dama; species Dama dama. The sequence goes on along the minus strand of NC_083697.1, from coordinate 2,022,732 downwards.
TCCCTCGCACCTAGGCAGGAGTCCTGACGTTGCTGAACAAATAAATATCTGGAATTGCCCTCCCCGTCGTAACTCGAGAATATACACCAGGTTCCGGCCGCAACTCGAGAAAAACCATGAGACTTCCCCCTCGCCACGAGATGAGGCCCGATTCCCCTGCACTGTGTGCAGAGCAATTCCGTGTTCCACATCAAACGTGAAAGGAGCCTTGATTTTCTTGATGGCACTCCAGAGAAAACCCAAGATCACTGTCTTAAGTCTAGAGGGATCCTGAGGTCACTGGAGCAACACGAAAGGGCTCCGTGCACCCCAAATCAACTCGAGATGAGAGCTTAGTCCCTGGCTTCAACTCAAGAGGAATAACAACTTTCCACAAGCACCTCAAGAGGAGGCTTCTCTCAGCTACAGGTATGTGAGAGGGACCCTGAGTTTGTGGCCTCAAGTGGAATGGACACCGAGATGCTCTGACTCGAAGTACGGCCGGATATCCCTGCAGTGAATTGAATGCAGGCTCGTCTTGCATCTCCCAAGACGAAGAGACGTCTGAATCCGCTGTGGAGACCACAGAGAAAGACCTAGTTCTCCGCCTCATCGCGACCGAAGGCCTCACATCCTTTGGAAACTCGAGAGGTCCGCAGAGATCAATGCTTAGAAAGGAGACGATGCCTGACTCCTCTTGAAAATGGATAGGAGTCCCAGGATCCCTGTGGCACGTGGAAAGGGACCCTGGGTCTCCCGCCTCACGGGGAGACGCGTCCCAATTGCCATGCCAAGGCTCGAGGAAAATCCCGAGGTTTCCCTCGCACCTAGGCAGGAGTCCTGACGTCGCTGAACAAACCCGTTTCTGGAAGGGCCCTCCCCATCTTAACTCGAGAATATACCCCAGGTTCCGGCCGCAACTCGAGAAAAACCATGAGACTTCCCCCTCCCCACGAGATGAGGCCCGATTCCCCTGCACTGCGTGCAGAGCAATTCCATGTTCCACATCAAACGTGAAAGGAGCCTTGATTTCCTTAATGGCACTCCAGAGAAACCCCACGATCACTGTCTCAAGTCTAGAGGGATCCTGAGGTCACTGGAGCATCACGAAAGGGCTCCGTGGACCTCAAATCAACTAGAGATGAGAGCTTAGTCCCTGGCTTCGTCTCAAGAGGAATACCAACTTTCCACAAGCACCTCAAGAGGAGGCTTCTCTCAGCTACAGGTATGTGAGAGGGACCCTGAGTTTGTGGCCTCAAGTGGAATGGACACCGAGATGCTCTGACTCGAAGTAAGGCCGGATATCCCTGCAGTGAATTGAATGCAGGCTCGCCTTGCATCTCTCACGACGAAGGGTTGTCTGAATCCCCTGTGGAGACCACAGAGAAAGACCTAGTTCTCTGCCTCATCGCGACCGGAGGCCTCACATCCTTTGAAAACTCGAGAAGTCCACGGAGATCAATGCTTAGAAAGGAGACGATGCCTGACTCCTCTTGAAAATGGATAGGAGTCCGAGGATCCCTGTGGCACGTGGAAAGGGACACTGGGTCTTCCGCCTCACGTGGAGATGCGTCCCAATTTCCATGCCAAGACTCGAGGAGAATCCCGAGGTGTCCCTCTCACCTAGGCAGGAGTCCTGACGTCGCTGAACAAATACGTGTCTGGAAGGGCCCTCCCCGTCATAACTCGAGAATATACCCCAGGTTCCGGCCACAACTCGAGAGAAACCATGAGACTTAGCCCTCGCCGCGAGATGAGGCCCGATTCCCCTGCACTGCGTGCAGCACAATTCCGTGATCGAGATCAAACGTGAAAGGAGCCTTGATTTTATTGATGGCACTCCTGAGAAAACCCAAGAACACTGTCTCAAGTCTAGAGGGATCCTGAGGACACTGTAGCAACAGGAAAGGGCTCCAAGGACCCCAAATCAACTCGAGATGAGAGCTTAGTCCCTGGCTTCGACTCAAGAGGAATACCAACTTTCCACAAGCACCTCAAGAGGAGGCTTCTCTCAGCTACAGGTATGTGAGAGGGACCCTGAGTTTGTGGCCTCAAGTGGAATGGACACCGAGATGCTCTGTCTCGAAGTAAGGCCGGATATCCCTGCAGTGAATTGAATGCAGGCTCGTCTTGCATTTCCCAAGACGAAGGGATGTCTGCATCCCCTGTGGAGACCACAGAGAAAGACCTAGTTCTCCGCCTCATCGCGACCGGAGGCCTCACATCCTTTGAAAACTCGAGAGGTCCGCAGAGATCAATGCTTCCAAAGGAGACGAGGCCTGACTCCTCTTGAAAATGGATAGGAGTCCCAGGATCCCTGTGGCACGTGGAAAGGGACACTGGGTCTCCCGCCTCACGTGGAGACGCGTCCCAATTGCAATGCCGGGACTCGAAGAGAATCCCGAGGTGTCCCTCGCACCTAGGCAGGAGTCCTGACATCGCTGAACAAACACGTGACTGGAAGGGCCCTCCCCGTTGTAACTCGAGAATATACCCCTGGTCCTGGCCGCAACTCGAGAAAAACAATGAGACTTCCCCCTCGCCGCGCGATGAGGCCCGATTCCCCTGCACTGCGTGCAGAGCAGTTCCCTGTTCCACATCAAACGTGAAAGGAGCCTTGATTTCCTTGATGGCACTCCAGAGAAAACCCAAGATCAGTGGCTCAAGTCTAGAGGGATCCTGAGGTCACTGGAGCAACACGAAAGGGCTCCGTGTACCCCAAATCAACTCGAGATGAGAGCTTAGTCCCTGGCTTCGACTCAAGAGGAATACCAACTTTCCACAAGCACCTCAAGAGGAGGCTTCTCTCAGCTACAGGTATGTGAGAGGGACCCTGAGTTTGTGGCCTCAAGTGGAATGAACACCGAGATGCTCTGACTCGAAATAAGGCTGGATATCCCTGCAGGGAATTGAATGCAGGCTCATCTTGCATCTCCCAAGACGATGGAATGTCTGCATCCCCTGTGGAGACCACAGAGAAAGGCCTAGTTCTCCGCCTCATCGCGACCGGAGGCCTCACATCCCTTGAAAACTCGAGAGGTGCGTGGAGATCAATGCTTCCAAAGGAGACGATGGCTGACTCCTCTTGAAAATGGATAGGAGTCCCAGGATCCCTGTGGCAGGTGGAAAGGGACCCTGGGTTTCCCGCCTCACGTGGACGCGTCCAATTGCCATGCCAAGACTCGAGGAGAATCCAGAGGTGTCCCTCGCACCTAGGCAGGAGTCCTGACGTCGCTGAACAAACACGTGTCTGGAAGGGCCCAACCCGTCGTAACTCGAGAATATACCCCAGGTTCCGGCCGCAACTCGAGAAAAACCATGCGACTTCCCCATCGCCGCGAGATGAGGCCCGATTTCCCTGCGCTGCATGCAGAGCAATTCCGTGTTCCACATCAAACGTGAAAGGAGCCTTGATTTCCTTGATGGCACTCCAGGGAAAACCCAAGATAACTTTCTCAAGTCTAGAGGGATCCTGAGGTCTATGTAGCAATAGGAAATGGCTCCGTGGACCCCAAATCAACTCGAGATGAGAGCTTAGTCCCTGGATTCGACTCAAGAGGAATACCTACTTTCCACAAGCACCTCAAGAGGAGGCTTCTCTCAGCTACAGGTATGTGAGAGGGACCCTGAGTTTGTGGCCTCAAGTGGAATGGACACCGAGATGCTCTGACTCGAAGTAAGGCCGGATATCCCTGCAGTGAATTGAATGCAGGCTCGTCTTGCATCTCCAAGACGAAGGGATGTCTGAATCCCCTGTGGAGACCACAGAGAAAGACCTAGTTCTCCGCCTCATCGCGACCGGAGGCCTCACATCCTTTGAAAACTCGAGAGGTCCGCGGAGATCAATGCTTCCAAAGGAGACGATGCCTGACTCCTCTTGCAAATGGATCGGAGTCCCAGGATCCCTGTGGCACGTGGAAAGGGACCCTGGGTCTCCCGCCTCACGTGGAGACACGTCCCAATTGCCATGCCAAGACTCGAGGAGAATCCCGAGGTGTCCCTCGCACCTATCACGTGTCTGGAAGGGTACTCCTTGTCGTAACTCGAGAATATACTCCAGGTTCCCGCCGCAACTCGAGAAAAACCATGAGACTTCCCACTCGCCGCGAGATGAGGCCCGATTCCCCTGCACTGCGTGCAGAGCAATTCCGTATCCCACATCAAACGTGAAAGGAGCCTTGATTTCCTTGATGGCACTCCAGACAAAACAAAAGATCACTTTCTCAAGTCTAAAGGGATCCTGAGGTCACTGGAGCAACACGAAAGGGCTCCGTGGACCCCAAATCTACTCGAGATGAGAACTTAGTCCCTGGCTTCGACTCAAGAAGAATTCCAACTTTCCACAAGCTCCTCAAGAGGAGTCTTCTCTCAGCCACAGGTATGTGACAGGGACACTGAGTTTGTGGCCTCATGTGGAATGGACAACGAGATGCACTGATTCGAAGTAAGGCCGGATATCCCTGTAGTGAATTGAATGCAGGCTCGTCTTGCATCTCCCAAGACGAAGGGATGTCTGAATCCCCTGTGGAGACCACAGAGAAAGACCTAGTTCTCCGCCTCATCGCGACCGGAGGCTCACATCCTTTGAAAACTCGAGAGGTCCGCGGAGATCAATGCTTCCAAAGGAGACGATGCCTGACACCTCTTGAAAATGGATAGGAGTCCCAGGATCCCTGTGGCACGTAGAAAGGGACCCTGGGTCTCCCGCCTCACGTGGAGACGCGTCCCAATTGCCATGCCAAGACTCGAGGAGAATCCCGAGGTGTCCCTCACACCTAGGCCGGAGTCCTGACGTCGCTGAACTAACACGTTCTGGAAGGGCCCTCCCCGTCGTAACTCGAGAATATATCCCAGGTTCCGGTCGCAACTCGAGAAAAACCATGAGACTTCCCCCTCGCCGCCAGATGAGGCCCGATTCCCCTGCACTGCGTGCAAAGCATTTCCGTGTTCCACATCAAACGTGAAAGGAGCCTTTATTTCCTTGATGGCACTCCAGAGAAAACCCAAGATCACTGTCTCAAGTCTAGAGGGATCCTGAGGGCACTGGACCAAGACGAAAGGGCTCCGTGGACCACCAATCAACTCGAGATGAGAGCTTAGTCCCTGGCTTCGACTCAAGAGGAATACCAACTTACCACAAGCACCTCAAGAGGAGGCTTCTCTCAGCTACAGGTATGTGAGAGGGACCCTGAGTTTGTGGCCTCAAATGGAATGGACACCGAGATTCTCTGACTCGGAGTAAGGCCGGATATCCCTGCAGTGAATTGAATGCAGGCTCGTCTTGCATTACCCAAGACGAAGGGATGTCTGAATCCCCTGTGGAGACCAAAGAGAAAGACCTAGTTCTCCGCTTCATCGCGACCTGAGGCCTCACATCCTTTGAAAATTCGAGAGGTCCGGGGAGATCAATGCTTCCAAAGGAGACGATGCCTGACTCCTCTTGAAAATGGATAGGAGTCCCAGGATCCCTTTGGCACGTGGAAAGGGACCTTGGGTCTCCCGCCTCAGTGGAGACGCGTCCCAATTGCCATGCCAAGACTCGAGGAGAATCCGGAGGTGTCCCTCGCACCTAGGCCCGAGTCCAGACGTCGCTGAACAAACACGTGTCTGGAAGGGCCCTCCCCGTCGTAACTCGAGAATATACCCCAGGTTCCGGCCGCAATTCGAGAAAAACCATGAGACTTCCCCCTCGCCACGAGATGAGGCCCGATTCGCCTGCACTGCGTGCAGAGCAATTCCGTGTTCCACCTCAAACGTGAAAGGAGCCTTGATTTCCTTGATGGCACTCCAGAGAAAACCCAAGATCACTGTCTCAAGTCTAGAGGGATCCTGAGGTCACTGGAGCAACACGAAAGAGCTGCGTGGACCCCAAATCAACTCGAGATGAGAGCTTAGTCCCTGGCTTCGACTCAAGAGGAATACCAATTTCCACAAGCACCTCAAGAGGAGGCTTCTCTCAGCTACAGGTATGTGAGAGGGACCCTGAGTTTATGGCCTCAAGTGGAATGGACACCGAGATGCTCTGACTCGAAGTAAGGCCGGATATCCCTGCAGTGTATTGAATGCAGGCTCGTCTTGCATCTCCCAAGATGAATGGATGTCTGAATCCCCTGTGGAGAACACAGAGAAAGACCTAGTTCTCCGCCTCATCGCGACCGGAGGCCTCACATCCTTTGAAAACTTGAGAGGACTGCGGAGATCAATGCTTCCGAAGGAGACGATGCCTGTCTCCTCTTGAAAATGCATAGGAGTCCCAGGATCCCTGTGGCACGTGGAAAGGGACGCTGGGTCTCCCGCCTCACGTGGAGATGCGTCCCAATTGCCATGCCAAGACTCGAGGAGAATCCCGAGGTGTCCCTCGCCCCTAGGCAGGAGTCATGACGTCGCTGAACAAACACGTGTCTGGAAGGGCCCTCCCCGTCGTAATTCGAGAATATACCCCAGGTTCCGGCCGCAACTCGAGAAAAATCATGAGACTTCCCCCTCGGCGCAACATGAGGCCCGATTCCCCTGCACTGCGTGCAGAGCAATTCCGTGTTCCACATCAAACGTGAAAGGAGACTTGATTTCCTTGATGGCACTCCAGACAAAACCCAAGATCACTGTCTCAAGTCTAGAGGGATACTGAGGTCACTGCAGCAACAAGAAAGGGCTCCGTGGACCACAAATTAACTCGAGATGAGAGCTTAGTCCCTTGCTTCGACTAAAGAGGAATACCAACTTTCCACAAGCCCCTCAAGAGGAGGCTTCTCTCAGCTACAGGTATCTGAGAGGGACCCTGAATTTGTGGCCTCAAGTGGAATGGACACTGACATGCTCTGACTCAAAGTAAGGCCGGATATCCCAACAGTGAATTGAATGCAGGCTCGTCTTGGATCTCCCAAGACGAAGGGATGTCTGAATCCCCTGTGGAGACCACAGAGAAAGACCTAGTTCTCTGCTTCATCACGAGCAGAGGTCTCACATCCTTTGAAAACTCGAGAGGTCCGCGGAGATCACTGCTTCCAAAGGAGAATGCCTGACTCCTCTTGAAAATGGATAGGAGTCCCAGGATCCCTGTGGCACGTGGAAAGGGACCCTGGGTCTCCCGCCACACGTGGAGACGAGTCCCAATTGTCATGCCAAGACTCGAGGAGAATCCCGAGTTGTCCCTCGCACCTAGGCAGGAGTCATGACGTCGCTGAACAAACACGTGTCTGGAAGGGCCCTCCCCGTCGTAACTCGAGAATATACCCCAGGTTCCGGCCGCAACTCGAGAATAACCATGAGACTTCCCCTCGCCGCGAGATGAGGCCCGATTCCCCTGCACTGCGTGCAGAGCAATTCCGTGTTCCACATCAAACCTGAAAGGAGCCTTGATTTCCTTGATGGCACTCCAGAGGAAACCCAAGATCACTGGCTCTAGTCTAGAGGGATCCTGAGGTCACTGTAGCAACACGAAAGGGCTCCGTGGACCCCAAATCAACTCGAGATGAGAGCTTAGTCCCTGGCTTCGACTCAAGAGGAATACCAACTTTCCACAAGCACCTCAAGAGGAGGCTTCTCTCAGCTACAGGTAGGTGAGAGGGTCCCTGAGTTTGTGGCCTCAAGTGGAATGGACACCGAGATGCTCTGTCTCAAAGTAAGGCCGGATATCCCTGCAGTGAATTGAATGCAGGCTCGTCTTCCATCTCCCAAGACGAAGGGTTGTCTGAATCCCCTGTGGAGACCACAGAGAAAGACCTAGTCCTCCGCCTCAACGCGACCGGAGGCCTGACATCCTTTGAAAACTCGAGAGGTCCGCGGAGATCAATGCTTCCAAAGGAGACAATGCCTGGCGCCTCTTGAAAATAGATAGGAGTCCCAGGATCCCTGTGGCACGTGGAAAGGTACCCTGTTTCTCACGCCTCACGTGGAGCGGCGTCCCAATTGCCATGCCAAGACTCGAGGAGAATCCCGAGGTTTCCCTCCCACCTAGGCAGGAGTCCTGACGTCGCTGAACAAACACGTGTCTGGAAGGGCTCTCCCCGTCGTAACTCGAGAATATACCCCAGGTTCCGGCCGCAACTCGAAAAAAACCATGAGACTTCCCCGTCGCCGCGAGATGTGGCCCGATTCCCCTGCACAGCGTGTAGAGCAATTCCGTGTTCCACATCAAACGTGAAAGGAGCCTTGATTTCCTTGATGGCACTCCAGAGAAAACCCAAGATCACTGTCTCAATTCTAGAGGGATGCTGAGGTCACTGGAGCAACACGAAAAGGCTCCGTGGACCCCAAATCAACTCGAGATGAGAGCTTAGTCCCTGGCTTCGACTCAAGAGTCATACCAACTTTCCACAAGCACCTCAAGAGGAGGCTTCTCTCAGCTACAAGTATGTGAGAGGGACCCTGAGTTTGTGGCCTCAAGTGGAATGGACACGGAGATGCTCTGACTCGAAGTAAGGCCGGATATCCCTGCAGTGAATTGAATGCTGGCTCGCCTTGCATCTCCCAAGACGAAGGGATGTCTGAATCTGCTGTGGAGACCACAGAGAAAGACCTATTTCTCCGCCTCATCGCGACCGGAGGCCTCATATCCTTTGAAAACTCGAGAGGTCCGCGGAGATCAATGCTTCCAAAGGAGACGATGCCTGACTCCTCTTGAAAATGGATAGGAGTCCCAGGATCCCTGTGGCACGTGGAAAGGGACACTGGGTCTTCCGCCTCACGTGAAGTTGCGTCCCAATTGCCATGCCAAGACTCGAGGAGAATCCCGAGGTGTCCCTCGCACCTAGGCAGGAGTCCTGACGTCGCTGAACAAACACGTGTCTGGAAGGGCCCTCCCCGTCGTAACTCGAGAATATACCCCAGGTTCCGGCCGCAACGAGAGAAAAACCATGAGACTGGCCCCTCGCCCCGAGATGAGGCCCGATTCCCCTGCACTGCATGCAGAGCAATTCCGTGTTCCACATCAAACGTGAAAGGAGCCTTGATTTCCTTGGTGGCACTCCAGAGAAAACCCAAGATCACTGTCTCAAGTCTAGAGGGATCCTGAGATCACTGGAGCAACACCAAAGGTCTGGGTGGACCCCAAATCAACTCGAGATGAGAGCTTACTCCCTGGCTTCGACTCAAGAGGAATACCAACTTTCCACAAGCACCTCAAGAGGAGGCTTCTCTCAGCTACAGGTATGTGAGAGGGACCCTGAATGTGTGGCCTCAAGTGGAATGGACACCGAGATGCTCTGACTCGAAGTTAGGCCGGATATCCCTTCAGTGAATTGAATGCCGGCTGGTCTTGAATCTCCCAAGTCGAAGGGATGTCTGAATCCCCTGTGGAGACCACAGAGAAAGACCTAGTTCTCCGCCTCATCGCGAACGGAGGCCTCACATCCTTTGAAAACTCAAGAGGTCCGCGGAGATCAATGCTTCCAAAGGAGACGATGCCTGACTCCTCTTGAAAATGGTTAGGAGTCCCAGGATCTGTGTGGCACGTGGAAAGGGACACTGGGTCTCCCGACTCACGTGGAGAGGCGTCCCAATTGCCATGCCAAGACTCGAGGAGAATCCCGAAGTGTCCCTCGCACCTAGGCAGGAGTCCTGACATCGCTGAACAAACACGTGTCTGGAAGGGCCCTCCCTATCGTAACTCGAGAATATACCTCAGGTTCCGGCCGCAACTCGAGAAAAACCATGAGACTTCCCACTCGCCGTGAGATGAGGCCCGATTCCCCTGCACTGCGTGCAGAGCAATTCCGTGTTCCACATCAAACGTGAAAGGAGCCTTGATTTCCTTGATGGCACTCCAGAGAAAACCCAAGATCACTGTCTCAAGTCTAGAGGGATCCTGAGGTCACTGGAGCAACACGAAAGGGCTATGTGGACCCCAAATCAACTCGAGATGAGAGCTTAGTCCCTGGCTTCGACTCAAGAGGAATACCAACTTTCCACAAGCACCTCAAGAGGAGGCTTCTCTCAGCTACCGGTATGTGAGAGGGACCCTAAGTGTGTGGCCTCAAGTGGAATGGACACCGAGATGCTCTGACTCGAACTAAGGCTGGATATCCTTGCAGTGAATTGAATGCAGGCTCGTCTTGCATCTCCCAAGACGAAGCGATGTCTGAATCCCCTGTGGAGACCACAGAGAAAGACCTAGTCCTCCGCTTCATCGCGACCGGAGGCCTCACATCCTTTGAAAACTCGAGAGGTCCGCGGAGATCAATGCTTCCAAAGGAGACGATGCCTGACTCCTCTTGAAAATGGATAGGAGTCCCAGGATCGCTGTGCCACGTGGAAAGGGACCCTGGGCCTCCCGCCTCACGTGGAGACGCGTCCCAATTGCCATGCCAAGACTCGAGGAGAATACCGAGGTGTCCCTCGCACCTAGGCAGGAGTCCTGACGTCGCTGAACAAACACGTGTCTGGAAGGGCCCTCCGCGTCGTAACTCGAGAATATACCCCAGGTTCCGGCCGCAACGAGAGAAAAACCATGAGACTTCCCACTCGCCGCGAGATGAGGCCCGATTCCCGTGCACTGCGTGCAGAGCAATTCCGTATCCCACATGAAACGTGAAAGGAGCCTTGATTTCCTTGATGGCACTCCAGACAAAACAAAAGATCACTGTCTCAAGTCTAGAGGGATCCTGAGGTCACTGTAGAAATACGAAAGTGCTCCGTGGACCCCAAATCAACTCGAGATGAGAACTTAGTCCCTGGCTTCGACTCAAGAGGAATACCAACTTTCCACAAGCACCTCAAGAGAAGGCTTCTCTCAGCTACAGGTATGTGAGAGGGACCCTGAGTTTGTGGCCTCAAGTGGAATGGACACCGAGATTCTCTGACTCGAAGTAAGCCCGGATATCCCTGCAGTGAATTGAATGCAGGCTCGTCTTGCATCTCCCAAGACGATGGGATGTCTGAATCCCCTGTGGAGACCACAGAGAAAGACCTAGTCCTCCGCCTCATCGAGACCGGAGGCCTGACATCCTTTGAAAACTCGAGAGCTCTGTGGAGATCAATGCTTTCAAAGGAGACGATGCCTGACTCCTCTTGAAAATGGATAGGAGTCCCAGGAACCCTGTGGCACGTGGAAAGGGACCCTGGGTCTCCCGCCTCACGTGGAGACGCGTCCCAATTGCCATGCCAAGACTCGAGGAGAATCCCAAGGTGTCCCTCGCACCTAGGCAGGAGTCCTGACGTCGCTGAACAAACACGTGTCTGGAAGGGCCCTACCCGACGTAACTCGAGAATATACCTCAGGTTCCGGCCGCAACTCGAGAAAACCGTGAGACTTCCCCCTCGCCAGGAGATGAGTCCCGATTCCGCTACACTGCATGCAGAGCAATTCCGTATCCCAGATCAAACGTGAAAAGAGCCTTGATTTCCTTGATGGCACTCCAGAGAAAACCCAAGATCACAGACTCAAGTCTAGCGGGATCCTGAGGTCACTGTAGCAACACGAAAGGGCTCTGCAGACCCAAATCAACTCGAGATGTGAGGTTAGTCCCTGGCTTCGACTCAAGAGGAATACCAATTTTCCACAAGCACCTCAGGGGAGGCTTCTCTCAGCTACAGGTATGTGAGAGGGACCCTGATATTGTGGCCTCAAGTGGAATGAACACCGAGATGCTCTGACTCAAAGTAAGGACGGATATCCCTGCAGTGAATTGAATGCAGGCTCGTCTTGCATCTCCAAGACGAAGGGATGTCTGCATCCCCTCTGGAGACCAGAGAGAAAGACCTAGTTCTCCGCCTCATCGCTGACGGAGGCCTCACATCCTTTGAAAACTCGAGAGGTCCGCGGAGATCAATGCTTCCAAAGGAGACGATGCCTGACTCCTCTTGAAAATGGATAGGAGTCCCAGGATCCATGTGGCACGTGGAAAGGGACCCTGGGTCTCCCGCCTCACGTGGAGACGCGTCCCAATTGCCATGCCAAGACTCGAGGAGAATACCGAGGTGTCCCTCGCACCTAGGCAGGAGTCCTGACGTCGCTGAACAAACACGTGTCTGGAAGGGCCCTCCCCGTCGTAACTCGAGAATATACCGCAGGTTCCGGCCGCAACTCGAGAAAAACCATGCGACTTCCCCCTCGCCGCGAGATGAGGCCCGATTTCCCTGCGCTGCATGCATAGCATTTCCGTGTTCCACATCAAACGTGAAAGGAGCCTTGATTTCCTTGATGGCACTCCAGAGAAAACCCAAGATCACTGTCTCGAGTCTAGAGGGATCCTGAGGTCACTGGAGCAACACGAAAGGGCTCCGTGGACCCCAAATCAACTCGAGATGAGAGCTTAGTCCCTGGCTTCGACTCAAGAGGAATACCAACTTTCCACAAGCACCTCAAGAGGAGGCTTCTGTCAGCTACAGGTATGTGAGAGGGACCCTGAGTTTGTGGCCTCAAGTGGAATGGACACCGAGATGCTGTGACTCGAAGGAAGGCCGGATATCCTTGCCGTGAATTGAATGCAGGCTCGTCTTGCATCTCCCAAAACAAGGGATGTCTGAATGCCCTGTGGAGACCACAGAGAAAGACCTAATTTTCCGCCTCATTGCGACCGGAGGCCTCACATCCTTTGAAAACTCGAGAGGATCGCGGAGATCAGTGCTTCCAAAGGAGTCGATGCCTGACTCCTCTTGAAAATGGATAGGAATCCCAGGATCCCTGTGGCACGTGGAAAGGGACACTGGGTCTCCAGCCTCACGTGGAGACGCGTCCCAATTGCCATGCCAAGACTCGAGGAGAATCCCGAGGTGTCCCTCGCACCTAGGCAGGAATCCTGACGTTGCAGAACAAATAAATATCTGGAATTGCCCTCCCCGTCGTAACTCGAGAATATACCCCAGGTTCCGGCCGCAACTCGAGAAAAACCATGAGACTTCCCCCTCGCCACGAGATGAGGCCCGATTCCCCTGCACTGTGTGCAGAGCAATTCCGTGTTCCACATCAAACGTGAAAGGAGCCTTGATTTCCTTGATGGCACTCCAGAGAAAACTGATCACTGTCTCAAGTCTAGAGGGATCCTGAGGTCACTGTAGCAACAAGAAAGGGCTCCGTGGACGCCAAATCAACTCGAGATGAGAGCTTAGTCCCTGGCTTCGACTCAAGAGGAATACCAACTTTCCACAAGCACCTCAAGAGGAGGTTTCTCTCAGCTACAGGTATGTCAGAGGGCCCCTGAGTTTGTGGCCTCAAGTGGAATGGACACCGAGATGCTCTGACTCGAAGTAAGGTCGGATTTCCCTGCAGTGAATTGAATGCAGGCTCGTCCCCCATCTCCCAAGACGAAGGGTTGTAGGAATCCCCTGTGGAGACCACAGAGAAAGACCTAGTCCTCCGCCTCCTCGCGACCGGAGGCCTCATATCCTTTGAAAACTCGAGAGGTCCGTTGAGATCAATACTTCCGAAGGAGACGATGCCTGACTCCTCTTGAAAATGGATAGGAGTCCCAGGATATCTGTGCCACGTGGAAAGGGACCCTGGGTCTCCCGCCTCACGTGGAGACGCGTCCCAATTGCAATCCAAGAATCGAGGAGAATCCCGAGTTGTCCCTCGCACCTAGGCAGGAGTCCTGACATCGCTGAACAAACACGTGTCTGGAAGGGCCCTCCCTATCGTAACTCGAGAATATACCTCAGGTTCCGGCCGCAACTCGAGAAAAACCATGAGACTTCCCACTCGCCGTGAGATGAGGCCCGATTCCCCTGCACTGCGTGCAGAGCAATTCCGTGTTCCACATCAAACGTGAAAGGAGCCTTGATTTCCTTGATGGCACTCCAGAGAAAACCCAAGATCACTGTCTCAAGTCTAGAGGGATCCTGAGGTCACTGGAGCAACACGAAAGGGCTATGTGGACCCCAAATCAACTCGAGATGAGAGCTTAGTCCCTGGCTTCGACTCAAGAGGAATACCAACTTTCCACAAGCACCTCAAGAGGAGGCTTCTCTCAGCTACCGGTATGTGAGAGGGACCCTAAGTGTGTGGCCTCAAGTGGAATGGACACCGAGATGCTCTGACTCGAACTAAGGCTGGATATCCTTGCAGTGAATTGAATGCAGGCTCGTCTTGCATCTCCCAAGACGAAGTGATGTCTGAATCCCCTGTGGAGACCACAGAGAAAGACCTAGTCCTCCGCTTCATCGCGACCGGAGGCCTCACATCCTTTGAAAACTCGAGAGGTCCGCGGAGATCAATGCTTCCAAAGGAGACGATGCCTGACTCCTCTTGAAAATGGATAGGAGTCCCAGGATCCCTGTGCCACGTGGAAAGGGACCCTGGGCCTCCCGCCTCACGTGGAGACGCGTCCCAATTGCCATGCCAAGACTCGAGGAGAATACCGAGGTGTCCCTCGCACCTAGGCAGGAGTCCTGACGTCGCTGAACAAACACGTGTCTGGAAGGGCCCTCCCCGTCGTAACTCGAGAATATACCCCAGGTTCCGGCCGCAACGAGAGAAAAACCATGAGATTTCCCACTCGCCGCGAGATGAGGCCCTATTCCCCTGCACTGCGTGCAGAGCAATTCCGTATCCCACATGAAACGTGAAAGGAGCCTTGATTTCCTTGATGGCACTCCAGAGGAAACCCAAGATCACTGGCTCTAGTCTAGAGGGATCCTGAGGTCACTGTAGAAATACGAAAGTGCTCCGTGGACCCCAAATCAACTCGAGATGAGAACTTAGTCCCTGGCTTCGACTCAAGAGGAATACCAACTTTCCACAAGCACCTCAAGAGAAGGCTTCTCTCAGCTACAGGTATGTGAGAGGGACCCTGAGTTTGTGGCCTCAAGTGGAATGGACACCGAGATGCTCTGACTCGAAGTAAGCCCGGATATCCCTGCAGTGAATTGAATGCAGGCTCGTCTTGCATCTCCCAAGACGATGGGATGTCTGAATCCCCTGTGGAGACCACAGAGAAAGACCTAGTCCTCCGCCTCATCGAGACCGGAGGCCTGACATCCTTTGAAAACTCGAGAGCTCTGTGGAGATCAATGCTTTCAAAGGAGACGATGCCTGACTCCTCTTGAAAATGGATAGGAGTCCCAGGAACCCTGTGGCACGTGGAAAGGGACCCTGGGTCTCCCGCCTCACGTGGAGACGCGTCCCAATTGCCATGCCAAGACTCGAGGAGAATCCCAAGGTGTCCCTCGCACCTAGGCAGGAGTCCTGACGTCGCTGAACAAACACGTGTCTGGAAGGGCCCTACCCGACGTAACTCGAGAATATACCTCAGGTTCCGGCCGCAACTCGAGAAAAACCGTGAGACTTCCCCCTCGCCAGGAGATGAGTCCCGATTCCGCTACACTGCATGCAGAGCAATTCCGTATCCCAGATCAAACGTGAAAAGAGCCTTGATTTCCTTGATGGCACTCCAGAGAAAACCCAAGATCACAGACTCAAGTCTAGCGGGATCCTGAGGTCACTGTAGCAACACGAAAGGGCTCTGCAGACCCAAATCAACTCGAGATGTGAGGTTAGTCCCTGGCTTCGACTCAAGAGGAATACCAATTTTCCACAAGCACCTCAGGGGAGGCTTCTCTCAGCTACAGGTATGTGAGAGGGACCCTGATATTGTGGCCTCAAGTGGAATGAACACCGAGATGCTCTGACTCAAAGTAAGGACGGATATCCCTGCAGTGAATTGAATGCAGGCTCGTCTTGCATCTCCAAGACGAAGGGATGTCTGCATCCCCTGTGGAGACCAGAGAGAAAGACCTAGTTCTCCGCCTCATCGCTGACGGAGGCCTCACATCCTTTGAAAACTCGAGAGGTCCGCGGAGATCAATGCTTCCAAAGGAGACGATGCCTGACTCCTCTTGAAAATGGATAGGAGTCCCAGGATCCATGTGGCACGTGGAAAGGGACCCTGGGTCTCCCGCCTCACGTGGAGACGCGTCCCAATTGCCATGCCAAGACTCGAGGAGAATACCGAGGTGTCCCTCGCACCTAGGCAGGAGTCCTGACGTCGCTGAACAAACACGTGTCTGGAAGGGCCCTCCCCGTCGTAACTCGAGAATATACCGCAGGTTCCGGCCGCAACTCGAGAAAAACCATGCGACTTCCCCCTCGCCGCGAGATGAGGCCCGATTTCCCTGCGCTGCATGCAGAGCAATTCCGTGTTCCACATCAAACGTGAAAGGAGCCTTGATTTCCTTGATGGCACTCCAGAGAAAACCCAAGATCACTGTCTCGAGTCTAGAGGGATCCTGAGGTCACTGGAGCAACACGAAAGGGCTCCGTGGACCACAAATCAACTCGAGATGAGAGCTTAGTCCCTGGCTTCGACTCAAGAGGAATACCAACTCTCCAAAAGCACCTCAAGAGGAGGCTTCTCTCAGCTACAGGTATGTGAGAGGCACCCTGAGCTTGTGGCTGCAAGTGAAATGGACACCGACATGCTCTGACTCGAAGTAAGGCCGGATATCCCTGCAGTGAATTGAATGCATGCTCGTCTTGCATCTCCCAAGACGAAGGGATGTCTGAATCCCCTGTGGAGACCACAGAGAAAGACCTAGTCCTCCGCCTCATCGCGACCGGAGGCCTCACATCCTTTGAAAACTCGAGAGGTCCGCGGAGATCAATGCTTCCAAAGGAGACGATGCTTGACTCCTCTTGAAAATGGATAGGAGTCCCAGGATCCCTGTGGCACGTTATAAGGGACCCTGGGTCTCCCGCCTCACGTGGAGACGCGGAACAATTGCCATGTCAAGACTCGAGGAGAATCCCGAGGTGTCCCTCGCACCTAGGTAGGAGTCCTGACGTCGCTGAACAAACACGTGTCTGGAAGGGCCCTCCCCGTTGTAACTCGAGAATATACCCCAGGTTCCGGCCGCAACTCGAGAAAAACCAGAGACTTCCCCCTCGCCGCGAGATGAGGCCCGATTCACCTGCACTGCATGCAGAGCAATTCCGTGTTCCACATCAAACGTGAAAGGAGCCTTGATTTCCTTGATGGCACTCCAGAGTAAACCCAAAATCACTGTCTCAAGTCTAGAGGGATCCTGAGGTCACTGGAGCAACAGGAAAGGTCTCCGTGGACCCCAAATCAACTCAAGATGAGAGCTTAGTCCCTGGCTTCGATTCAAGAGGAATACCAACTTTCCACAAGCACCTCAAGAGGAGGCTTCTGTCAGCTACAGGTATGTGAGAGGGACCCTGAGTTTGTGGCCTCAAGTGGAATGGACACCGAGATGCTGTGACTCGAAGGAAGGCCGGATATCCTTGCCGTGAGTTGAATGCAGGCTCGTCTTGCATCTCCCAAAACAAGGGATGTCTGAATGCCCTGTGGAGACCACAGAGAAAGACCTAATTTTCCGCCTCATTGCGACCGGAGGCCTCACATCCTTTGAAAACTCGAGAGGATCGCGGAGATCAGTGCTTCCAAAGGAGTCGATGCCTGACTCCTCTTGAAAATGGATAGGAATCCCAGGATCCCTGTGGCACGTGGAAAGGGACACTGGGTCTCCAGCCTCACGTGGAGACGCGTCCCAATTGCCATGCCAAGACTCGAGGAGAATCCCGAGGTGTCCCTCGCACCTAGGCAGGAATCCTGACGTTGTTGAACAAATAAATATCTGGAATTGCCCTCCCCGTCGTAACTCGAGAATATACCCCAGGTTCCGGCCGCAACTCGAGAAAAACCATGAGACTTCCCCCTCGCCACGAGATGAGGCCCGATTCCCCTGCACTGTGTGCAGAGCAATTCCGTGTTCCACATCAAACGTGAAAGGAGCCTTGATTTCCTTGATGGCACTCCAGAGAAAACTGATCACTGTCTCAAGTCTAGAGGGATCCTGAGGTCACTGTAGCAACAAGAAAGGGCTCCGTGGACGCCAAATCAACTCGAGATGAGAGCTTAGTCCCTGGCTTCGACTCAAGAGGAATACCAACTTTCCACAAGCACCTCAAGAGGAGGCTTCTCTCAGCTACAGGTATGTCAGAGGGCCCCTGAGTTTGTGGCCTCAAGTGGAATGGACACCGAGATGCTCTGACTCGAAGTAAGGTCGGATATCCCAGCTGTGAATTGAATGCAGGCTCGTCCCCCATCTCCCAAGACGAAGGGTTGTAGGAATCCCCTGTGGAGACCACAGAGAAAGACCTAGTCCTCCGCCTCCTCGCGACCGGAGGCCTCATATCCTTTGAAAACTCGAGAGGTCCGTTGAGATCAATACTTCCGAAGGAGACGATGCCTGACTCCTCTTGAAAATGGATAGGAGTCCCAGGATATCTGTGCCACGTGGAAAGGGACCCTGGGTCTCCCGCCTCACGTGGAGACGCGTCCCAATTGCAATCCAAGAATCGAGGAGAATCCCGAGTTGTCCCTCGCACCTAGGCAGGAGTCCTGACATCGCTGAACAAACACGTGTCTGGAAGGGCCCTCCCTATCGTAACTCGAGAATATACCTCAGGTTCCGGCCGCAACTCGAGAAAAACCATGAGACTTCCCACTCGCCGTGAGATGAGGCCCGATTCCCCTGCACTGCGTGCAGAGCAATTCCGTGTTCCACATCAAACGTGAAAGGAGCCTTGATTTCCTTGATGGCACTCCAGAGAAAACCCAAGATCACTGTCTCAAGTCTAGAGGGATCCTGAGGTCACTGGAGCAACACGAAAGGGCTATGTGGACCCCAAATCAACTCGAGATGAGAGCTTAGTCCCTGGCTTCGACTCAAGAGGAATACCAACTTTCCACAAGCACCTCAAGAGGAGGCTTCTCTCAGCTACCGGTATGTGAGAGGGACCCTAAGTGTGTGGCCTCAAGTGGAATGGACACCGAGATGCTCTGACTCGAACTAAGGCTGGATATCCTTGCAGTGAATTGAATGCAGGCTCGTCTTGCATCTCCCAAGACGAAGCGATGTCTGAATCCCCTGTGGAGACCACAGAGAAAGACCTAGTCCTCCGCTTCATCGCGACCGGAGGCCTCACATCCTTTGAAAACTCGAGAGGTCCGCGGAGATCAATGCTTCCAAAGGAGACGATGCCTGACTCCTCTTGAAAATGGATAGGAGTCCCAGGATCCCTGTGCCACGTGGAAAGGGACCCTGGGCCTCCCGCCTCACGTGGAGACGCGTCCCAATTGCCATGCCAAGACTCGAGGAGAATACTGAGGTGTCCCTCGCACCTAGGCAGGAGTCCTGACGTCGCTGAACAAACACGTGTCTGGAAGGGCCCTCCCCGTCGTAACTCGAGAATATACCCCAGGTTCCGGCCGCAACGAGAGAAAAACCATGAGATTTCCCACTCGCCGCGAGATGAGGCCCGATTCCCCTGCACTGCGTGCAGAGCAATTCCGTATCCCACATGAAACGTGAAAGGAGCCTTGATTTCCTTGATGGCACTCCAGAGGAAACCCAAGATCACTGGCTCTAGTCTAGAGGGATCCTGAGGTCACTGTAGAAATACGAAAGTGCTCCGTGGACCCCAAATCAACTCGAGATGAGAACTTAGTCCCTGGCTTCGACTCAAGAGGAATACCAACTTTCCACAAGCACCTCAAGAGAAGGCTTCTCTCAGCTACAGGTATGTGAGAGGGACCCTGAGTTTGTGGCCTCAAGTGGAATGGACACCGAGATGCTCTGACTCGAAGTAAGCCCGGATATCCCTGCAGTGAATTGAATGCAGGCTCGTCTTGCATCTCCCAAGACGATGGGATGTCTGAATGCCCTGTGGAGACCACAGAGAAAGACCTAGTCCTCCGCCTCATCGAGACCGGAGGCCTGACATCCTTTGAAAACTCGAGAGCTCTGTGGAGATCAATGCTTTCAAAGGAGACGATGCCTGACTCCTCTTGAAAATGGATAGGAGTCCCAGGAACCCTGTGGCACGTGGAAAGGGACCCTGGGTCTCCCGCCTCACGTGGAGACGCGTCCCAATTGCCATGCCAAGACTCGAGGAGAATCCCAAGGTGTCCCTCGCACCTAGGCAGGAGTCCTGACGTCGCTGAACAAACACGTGTCTGGAAGGGCCCTACCCGACGTAACTCGAGAATATACCTCAGGTTCCGGCCGCAACTCGAGAAAAACCGTAAGACTTCCCCCTCGCCAGGAGATGAGTCCCGATTCCGCTACACTGCATGCAGAGCAATTCCGTATCCCAGATCAAACGTGAAAAGAGCCTTGATTTCCTTGATGGCACTCCAGAGAAAACCCAAGATCACAGACTCAAGTCTAGCGGGATCCTGAGGTCACTGTAGCAACACGAAAGGGCTCTGCAGACCCAAATCAACTCGAGATGTGAGGTTAGTCCCTGGCTTCGACTCAAGAGGAATACCAATTTTCCACAAGCACCTCAGGGGAGGCTTCTCTCAGCTACAGGTATGTGAGAGGGACCCTGATATTGTGGCCTCAAGTGGAATGAACACCGAGATGCTCTGACTCAAAGTAAGGACGGATATCCCTGCAGTGAATTGAATGCAGGCTCGTCTTGCATCTCCAAGACGAAGGGATGTCTGCATCCCCTGTGGAGACCAGAGAGAAAGACCTAGTTCTCCGCCTCATCGCTGACGGAGGCCTCACATCCTTTGAAAACTCGAGAGGTCCGCGGAGATCAATGCTTCCAAAGGAGACGATGCCTGACTCCTCTTGAAAATGGATAGGAGTCCCAGGATCCATGTGGCACGTGGAAAGGGACCCTGGGTCTCCCGCCTCACGTGGAGACGCGTCCCAATTGCCATGCCAAGACTCGAGGAGAATACCGAGGTGTCCCTCGCACCTAGGCAGGAGTCCTGACGTCGCTGAACAAACACGTGTCTGGAAGGGCCCTCCCCGTCGTAACTCGAGAATATACCGCAGGTTCCGGCCGCAACTCGAGAAAAACCATGCGACTTCCCCCTCGCCGCGAGATGAGGCCCGATTTCCCTGCGCTGCATGCAGAGCATTTCCGTGTTCCACATCAAACGTGAAAGGAGCCTTGATTTCCTTGATGGCACTCCAGAGAAAACCCAAGATCACTGTCTCGAGTCTAGAGGGATCCTGAGGTCACTGGAGCAACACGAAAGGGCTCCGTGGACCCCAAATCAACTCGAGATGAGAGCTTAGTCCCTGGCTTCGACTCAAGAGGAATACCAACTCTCCAAAAGCACCTCAAGAGGAGGCTTCTCTCAGCTACAGGTATGTGAGAGGCACCCTGAGCTTGTGGCTGCAAGTGAAATGGACACCGAGATGCTCTGACTCGAAGTAAGGCCGGATATCCCTGCAGTGAATTGAATGCATGCTCGTCTTGCATCTCCCAAGACGAAGGGATGTCTGAATCCCCTGTGGAGACCACAGAGAAAGACCTAGTCCTCCGCCTCATCGCGACCGGAGGCCTCACATCCTTTGAAAACTCGAGAGGTCCGCGGAGATCAATGCTTCCAAAGGAGACGATGCTTGACTCCTCTTGAAAATGGATAGGAGTCCCAGGATCCCTGTGGCACGTTATAAGGGACACTGGGTCTCCCGCCTCACGTGGAGACGCGGAACAATTGCCATGTCAAGACTCGAGGAGAATCCCGAGGTGTCCCTCGCACCTAGGCAGGAGTCCTGACGTCGCTGAACAAACACGTGTCTGGAAGGGCCCTCCCCGTTGTAACTCGAGAATATACCCCAGGTTCCGGCCGCAACTCGAGAAAAACCAGAGACTTCCCCCTCGCCCCGAGATGAGGCCCGATTCACCTGCACTGCATGCAGAGCAATTCCGTGTTCCACATCAAACGTGAAAGGAGCCTTGATTTCCTTGATGGCACTCCAGAGTAAACCCAAAATCACTGTCTCAAGTCTAGAGGGATCCTGAGGTCACTGGAGCAACAGGAAAGGTCTCCGTGGACCCCAAATCAACTCAAGATGAGAGCTTAGTCCCTGGCTTCGATTCAAGAGGAATACCAACTTTCCACAAGCACCTCAAGAGGAGGCTTCTGTCAGCTACAGGTATGTGAGAGGGACCCTGAGTTTGTGGCCTCAAGTGGAATGGACACCGAGATGCTGTGACTCGAAGGAAGGCCAGATATCCTTGCCGTGAATTGAATGCAGGCTCGTCTTGCATCTCCCAAAACAAGGGATGTCTGAATGCCCTGTGGAGACCACAGAGAAAGACCTAATTTTCCGCCTCATTGCGACCGGAGGCCTCACATCCTTTGAAAACTCGAGAGGATCGCGGAGATCAGTGCTTCCAAAGGAGTCGATGCCTGACTCCTCTTGAAAATGGATAGGAATCCCAGGATCCCTGTGGCACGTGGAAAGGGACACTGGGTCTCCAGCCTCACGTGGAGACGCGTCCCAATTGCCATGCCAAGACTCGAGGAGAATCCCGAGGTGTCCCTCGCACCTAGGCAGGAATCCTGACGTTGCTGAACAAATAAATATCTGGAATTGCCCTCCCCGTCGTAACTCGAGAATATACCCCAGGTTCCGGCCGCAACTCGAGAAAAACCATGAGACTTCCCCCTCGCCACGAGATGAGGCCCGATTCCCCTGCACTGTGTGCAGAGCAATTCCGTGTTCCCCATCAAACGTGAAAGGAGCCTTGATTTCCTTGATGGCACTCCAGAGAAAACTGATCACTGTCTCAAGTCTAGAGGGATCCTGAGGTCACTGTAGCAACAAGAAAGGGCTCCGTGGACGCCAAATCAACTCGAGATGAGAGCTTAGTCCCTGGCTTCGACTCAAGAGGAATACCAACTTTCCACAAGCACCTCAAGAGGAGGCTTCTCTCAGCTACAGGTATGTCAGAGGGCCCCTGAGTTTGTGGCCTCAAGTGGAATGGACACCGAGATGCTCTGACTCGAAGTAAGGTCGGATATCCCTGCAGTGAATTGAATGCAGGCTCGTCCCCCATCTCCCAAGACGAAGGGTTGTAGGAATCCCCTGTGGAGACCACAGAGAAAGACCTAGTCCTCCGCCTCCTCGCGACCGGAGGCCTCATATCCTTTGAAAACTCGAGAGGTCCGTTGAGATCAATACTTCCGAAGGAGACGATGCCTGACTCCTCTTGAAAATGGATAGGAGTCCCAGGATATCTGTGCCACGTGGAAAGGGACCCTGGGTCTCCCGCCTCACGTGGAGACGCGTCCCAATTGCAATCCAAGACTCGAGGAGAATCCCGAGTTGTCCCTCGCACCTAGGCAGGAGTCCTGACGTCGCTGAACAAACACGTGTCTGGAAGGGTCCTCCCCGTCCTAACTCGAGAATATACCCCAGGTTCCGGCCGCAACTCGAGAAAAACCATGAGACTTCCCCCTCGCCGCGAGATGAGGCCCTATTCCACTGCACTGCGTGCAGAGCAATACCGTGTTCCACATCAACCGTGAAAGGAGCCTTGATTTCCTTGATGGCACTCCAGAGAAAACCCAAGATCACTGTCTCAAGTCTAGAGGGATCCTGAGGTCACTGGAGCAACACGAAAGGGCTCCGTGGACCCCAAATCAACTCGAGATGAGAACTTAGTCCCTGGCTTCGACTCAAGAGGAATACCAACTTTTCACAAGCACCTCAAGAGGAGGCTTCTCTCAGCTACAGGTAAGTGAGAGGGACCCTGAGTTTGTATCCTCAAGTGGAATGGACACTGAGATGCTCTGACTCGAAGTAAGGCCAGATATCCCTGCAGTGAATTGAATGCATCCTCGTCTTGCATCTCCCAAGACGAAGGGATGTCTGAATCCGCTGTGGAGACCACAGAATAAGACCTAGTCCTCCGCCTCATCGCGACCGGAGGCCTCACATCCTTTGAAAACTCGAGAGGTCCGCGGAGATCAATGCTTCCAAAGGAGACGATGCCTGACTCTTCTTGAAAATGGATTGGAGTCCCAGGATCCCTGTGGCACGTGGAAAGGGACCCTGGGTCTCCCGCCTCACGTGGAGACGCATCCCAATTGCCATGCCAAGACTCGAGGAGAATCCCGAGGTGTCCCTCGCACCTAGGCAGGAGTCCTGACGTCGCTGAGCAAACACGTGTCTGGAAGGGCCCTCCCCATCGTAACTCGAGAATATACCCCAAGTTCCGGCCGCAACTCGAGAAAAACCATGAGACTTCCCCCTCGCCGCGAGATGAGGCCCGATTACCCTGCACTGTGTGCAGAGCAATTCCGTGTTCCACATCAAACGTGAAAGGAGCCTTGATTTCCTTGATGGCACTCCAGAGAAAACCCAAGATCACTGTCTCAAGTCTAGAGGGATCCTGAGGTCACTGGAGCAACACGAAAGGGCTCCGTGGACCCCAAATCAACTCGAGATGAGAGCTTAGTCCCTGGCTTCGACTCAAGAGGAATACCAACTTTCCACAAGCACCTCAAGAGGAGGCTTCTCTCAGCTACAGGTATGTGAGAGGGACCCTGAATTTGTGGCCTCAAGTGGAATGGACACCGAGATGCTCTGACTCGAAGTAAGGCCGGATATCCCTGCAGTGAATTGAATGCAGGCTCGCCTTGCATCTCCCAAGACGAAGGGTTGTCTGAATCCCCTGTGGAGACCACAGAGAAAGACCTAGTTCTCCGCCTCATCGCGACCGGAGGCCTCACATCCTTTGAAAACTCGAGAGGTCCGCGGAGATCAATGCTTCCAAAGGAGACGATGCCTGACTCCTCTTAAAAATGGATAGGAGTCCCAGGATCCCTGCGGCACCTGGAAAGGGACACTGGGTCTCCCGCCTCACGTGGAGACGCGTTCCAATTGCCATGCCAAGACTCGAGGAGAATCCCGAGTTGTCCCTCGCACCTAGGCAGGAGTGCTGACGTCGCTGAACAAACACGTGTCTGGAAAGGCCCGCCCCGTCGTAACTCGAGAATATACCCCAGGTTCTGGCCGCAAAACGAGAAAAACCATGAGACTTCCCCCTCGCCGTGATATGAGGCCCGATTCCCCTGCACTGCGTGCAGAGCAATTCCGTGTTCCACATCAAACGTGAAAGGAAACTTGATTTCCTTGATGGCACTCCAGAGAAACCCCAAGATCACTGTCTCAAGTCTAGAGGGATCCTGAGGTCACTGTAGCAACACGAAAGGGCTCTGCAGACCAAATCAACTCGAGATGAGAGGTTAGTCCCTGGCTTCGACTCAAGAGGAATACCAACTTTCCACAAGAACCTCAGGGGAGGCTTCTCTCAGCTACAGGTATGTGAGAGGGACCCTGAGTTTGTGGCCTCAAGTGGAATGAACACCGAGATGCTCTGACTCAAAGTAAGGCCGGATATCCCTGCAGTGAATTGAATGCAGGCTCGTCTTGCATCTCCCAAGACGAAGGGATGTCTGCATCCCCTGTGGAGACCAGAGAGAAAGACCTAGTTCTCCGCCTCATCGCTGACGGAGGCCTCACATCCTTTGAAAACTCGAGAGGTCCGCGGAGATCAATGCTTCCAAAGGAGAAGATGCCTGACTCCTCTTGCAAATGGATAGGAGTCCCAGGATCCCTGTGGCACGTGGAAAGGGACCCTGGGTTTCCCGCCTCACGTGGAGACGCGTCCCAATTGCCATGAAAAGACTCGAGGAGAATCCCGAGGTGTCCCTCGCACCTAGGAAGGAGTCCTGACGTCGCTGAACAAACACGTGTCTGGAAGGGCCCTCCCCGTCGTAACTCGAGAATATACCCCAGGTTCCGGCGGCAACTCGAGAAAAACCATGCGACTTCCCCCTCGCCGCCAGATGAGGCCCGATTTCCCTGCGCTGCATGCAGAGCAATTCCGTGTTCCACATCAAACGTGAAAGGAGCCTTGATTTCCTTGATGGCACTCCAGAGAAAACCCAAGATCACTGTCTCAAGTCTAGAGGGATCCTGAGGTCACTGTAGCAAGACGATAGGGCTCCGTGGACCCCAAATCAACTCGAGATGAGAGCTTAGTCCCTGGCTGCGACTCAAGAGGAATACCAACTTTCCACAAGCACCTCAAGACGAGGCTTGACTCAGCTACAGGAATGTGAGAGTGACCCTGAGTTTTTGGCCTCAAGTGGAATGGACATCGAGAAGCTCTGACTCGAAGTAAGGCCGGATATCCCTGCAGTGAATTGAATGCAGGCTCCTCTTGCATCTGCAAAGACGAAGGGATGTCTGAATCCCCAGTGGAGACCCCAGAGAAAGACCTAGATCTCTGCCTCATCGCGACCGGAGGCCTCACATCCTTTCAAAACTCGAGAGGTCCTTGGAGATCAATGCTTCCAAAGGAGACGATTCTTGAGCCCTTTGGAAATGGATAGGATTCCCCGGATCCCTGTGGCAAGTGCAAAGGGACCCTGGGTCTCCCGCCTCATGTGGAGACGCGACCCAAATGCCATTCCAAGACTCGAGGAGAATCCCGAGTTGTCCCTCGCACAAAGGCAGGAGTCCTGACGTCGCTGAACAAACACGTGTCTGGAAGGGCCCTCCCCGTCGTAACTCGCGAATATACCCCAGGTTCCGGCCGCAACTCGAGAAAAACCATGAGACTTCCCCCTCGCCACGAGATGAGGCCCGATTCCCCTGAACTGCATGCAGAGCAATTCCGTGTTCCACATCAAACGAGAAAGGAGCCTTGATTTCCTTGATGCCACTCCAGAGAAAACCCAAGATCACTGTCTCAAGTCTAGAGGGATCCTGAGGTCACTGGAGCAACAAAGAAGGGCTCCGTGGACCCCAAATCAACTCGAGATGAGAGCTTAGTCCCTGGCTTCGACTCAAGAGGAA
Source organism: Dama dama (assembly GCF_033118175.1). Lineage (NCBI taxonomy): Eukaryota > Metazoa > Chordata > Mammalia > Artiodactyla > Cervidae > Dama > Dama dama. Next base: position 1,996,173 of record NC_083697.1, on the reverse strand, counting down.
TACCAACTTTCCACAAGCACCTCAAGAGGAGGCTTCTCTCAGCTACAGGTATGTGAGAGGGACCCTGAGTAAGTGGCCTCAAGTGGAATGGACACCGAGATGTTCTGACTCGACATAAGGCCAGATATCCCTGCAGTGAATTGAATACCGGCTCGTCTTGCATCTCCCAAGACGAAGGGATGTCTAAATCCCCTGTGGAGACCACAGAGAAAGACCTAGTTCTCCGACTCATCGCGACCGGAGGCCTCACATCCTTTGAAAACTCGAGAGGTCCGCGGAGATCAATGCTTCCAAAGGAGACATTGCCTGACTCCTCTTGAAAATGGATAGGAGTCCCAGGATCCCTGTGGCACGTGGAAAGGGAACATGGGTCTCCCGCCTCACGTGGAGACGCGTCCCAATTGCCATGCCAAGACTCGAGGAGAATCCCGAGGTGTCCCTCGCACCTAGGCAGGAGTCCTGACTTCGCTGAACGAACACGTGTCTGGAAGGGCCCTCCCCGTCGTAACTCGAGAATATACCCCAGGTTCCGGCCGCAACTCGAGAAAAACCATGAGACTGCCCCCTCGCCGCGAGATGAGGCCCTATTTTCCTGCACTGCGTGCAGAGCAACTCCGTGTTCCACATCAAACGTGAAAGGAGCCTTGATTTCCTTGATGGCACTCTAGAGAAAACCCAAGATCACTGTCTCAAGTCTAGAGGGATCATGAGGTCACTGTAGCAATACGAAAGGGCTCCGTGGACCCCAAATCAACTCGAGATGAGAACTTAGTCCCTGGCTTCGACTCAAGAGGAAGACCAACTTTCCACAAGCACCTCAAGAGAAGGCTTCTCTCAGCTACAGGTATGTGAGAGGGACCCTGAGTTTGTGGCCTCAAGTGGAATGGACACCGAGATGCTCTGACTCGAAGTAAGCCCGGATATCCCTGCAGTGAATTGAATGCAGGCTCGTCTTGCATCTCCCAAGACGAAGGGATGTCTGAATCCCCTGTGGAGACCACAGAGAAAGACCTAGTCCTCCGCCTCATCGAGACCGGAGGCCTCACATCCTTTGAAAACTCGAGAGCTCTGTGGAGATCAATGCTTTCAAAGGAGACGATGCCTGACTCCTCTTGAAAATGGATAGGAGTCCCAGGAACCCTGTGGCACGTGGAAAGGGACCCTGGGTCTCCCGACTCACGTGGAGACGCGTCCCAATTGCCATGCCAAGACTCGAGGAGAATCCCAAGGTGTCCCTCGCACCTAGGCAGGAGTCCTGACGTCGCTGAACAAACACGTGTCTGGAAGGGCCCTACCCGACGTAACTCGAGAATATACCTCAGGTTCCGGCCGCAACTCGAGAAAAACCGTGAGATTTCCCCCTCGCCAGGAGATGAGTCCCGATTCCGCTACACTGCATGCAGAGCAATTCCGTATCCCAGATCAAACGTGAAAAGAGCCTTGATTTCCTTGATGGCATTCTAGAGAAAACCCAAGATCACAGACTCAAGTCTAGAGGGATCCTGAGGTCACTGTAGCAACACGAAAGGGCTCTGCAGACCCATATCAACTCGAGATGTGAGGTTAGTCCCTGGCTTCGACTCAAGAGGAACACCAACTTTCCACAAGCACCTCAGGGGAGGCTTCTCTCAGCTACAGGTATGTGAGAGGGACCCTGAGATTGTGGCCTCAAGTGGAATGAACACCGAGATGCTCTGACTCAAAGTAAGGACGGATATCCCTGCAGTGAATTGAATGCAGGCTCGTCTTGCATCTCCAAGACGAAGGGATGTCTGCATCCACTGTGGAGACCACAGAGAAAGACCTAGTTCTCCGCCTCATCGCGACCGGAGGCCTCACATCCTTTGAAAACTCGAGAGGTCCGCGGAGATCAATGCTTCCAAAGGAGACGATGCCTGACTCCTCTTGAAAATGGATAGGAGTCCCAGGATCCCTGTGGCACGTGGAAAGGGACACTGGGTCTCCCGCCTCACGTGGAGACGCGTCCCAATTGCCATGCCAAGACTCGAGGAGAATCCCGAGGTGTCCCTCGCATCTAGACAGGAGTCCTGACGTCGCTGAACAAACACGTGTCTGGAAGGGCCCTCCCCGTCGTAACTCGAGAATATACCCCAGGTTCCGGCCGCAACTCGAGAAAAAACAGGAGACTTCCCCCTTGCCGCGAGATGAAGCCCGATTCCCCTGCACTGCGTGCAGAGCAATTCCGTGTTCCACATCAAACGTGAAAAGAGCCTTGATTTCCTTGATGGCACTCCAGAGAAAACCCAAGATCACTGTCTCAAGTCTAGAGGGATCCTGAGGTCACTGGAGCAACACGAAAGGGCTCCGTGGACCCCAAATCAACTCGAGATGAGAGCTTAGTCCCTGGCTTCGACTCAAGAGGAATACCAACTCTCCAAAAGCACCTCAAGAGGAGGCTTCTCTCAGCTGCAGGTATGTGAGAGGCACCCTGAGCTTGTGGCTGCAACTGAAATGGACACCGAGATGCTCTGACTCGAAGTAAGGCCGGATATCCCTGCAGTGAATTGAATGCAGGCTCGTCTTGCATCTCCCAAGACGAAGGGATGTCTGAATCCCCTGTCGAGACCACAGAGAAAGACCTAGTCCTCCGGCTCATCGCGACCGGAGGCCTCACATCCTTTGAAAACTCGAGAGGTCAGCGGAGATCAATGCTTCCAAAGGAGACGATGCCTGACTCCTCTTGAAAATGGATAGGAGTCCCAGGATCCCTGTGACACTTTATAAGGGACCCTGGGTCTCCCGCCTCACGTGGAGACGCGGCCCAATTGCCATGTCAAGACTCGAGGAGAATCCCGAGGTGTCCCTCGCACCTAGGCAGGAGTCCTGACGTCGCTGAACAAACACGTCTCTGGAATGGCCCTCCCCGTCGTAACTCGAGAATATACCACAGGTTCCGGCCGCAACTCGAGAAAAACCATTAGACTTCCCACTCGCCGCGAGATGAGGCCCGATTCCCCTGCACTGCGTGCAGAGCAATTCCGTGTTCCACATCAAACGAGAAAAAAGCCTTGATTTCCTTGATGGCACTCCAGAGAAAACCCAAGATCACTGTCTCAAGTCTAGAGGGATCCTGAAGTCACTGTAGCAACACGAAAGGGCTCTGTGTACCCCAAATCAACTCCAGATGAGAGCTTAGTCGCTGGCTTCGACTCAAGAGGAATACCAACTTTCCACAAGCACCTCAAGAGGAGGCTTCTCTCAGCTACAGGTATGTGAGAGGGACCTTGAGTTTGTGGCCTCAAGTGGAATGGACACCGAGAAGCTCTGACTCGAAGTTAGGCCGGATATCCCTGCAGTGAATTGAATGCAGGCTCGTCTTGCATCTCCCAAGATGAAGGGATGTCTGAATCCCATGTGGAGACCACAGAGAAAGACCTAGTTCTCCGCCTCATCGCGACCGGAAGTCTCACATCCTTTGAAAACTCGAGAGGTCCGGGGAGATCAATGCTTCCAAAGGAGACGATGCCTGACTCCTCTTGAAAATGGATAGAAGTCCCAGGATCCGTGTGGGACGTGGAAAGGGACCCTGGGTCTCCCGCCTCACGTGGAGACGCGTCCCAATTGCCATGCCAAGACTCGAGGAGAATCCCGAGGTGTCCCTCGCACCTAGGCAGGAGTCCTGACATCGCTGAAGAAACACGTGTTTGGAAGGGACCTCCCCATCGTAACTCGAGAATATACCCCAGGTTCCGGTCGCAACTCGAGAAAAACCATGAGACTTCCCCCTCGCCGCGAGATGAGGCCCGATTCCCCTGCACTGCGTGCAGAGCAATTCCATGTTCCACATCAAACGTGAAAGGAGCCTTGATTTCCTTGATGGCACTCCAGAGAAAACCCAAGATCACTGTCTCAAGTCTAGAGGGATCGTGAGGTCACTGTAGCAAAACAAAAGGGCTCCGTGGACCCCAATTCAACTCGAGATGAGAGCTTAGTCCCTGGCTTCGACTCAAGAGGAATACCAACTTTCCACAAGCAACTCAAGAGGAGGCTTCTCTCAGCTACAGGTATGTGAGAGAGACACTGAGTTTGTGGCCTCAAGTGGAATGGACACCGAGATGCTCTGACTCGAAGTAAGGCAGGATATCCCTGCAGTGAATTGAATGCCGGCTCGTCTTGCATCTCCCAAGTCGAAGGGATGTCTGCATCCCCTGTGGAGACCACAGAGAAAGACCTAGTTCTCCGCCTCATCGCTGACGGAGGCCTCACATCCTTTGAAAACTCGAGAGGTCCCTGGAGATCAATGCTTACAAAGGAGACGATGCCTCACTCCTCTTGAAAATGGATAGGAGTCCCAGGATCCCTGTGGCACGTGGAAAGGGACCCTGGGTCTCCCGCCTCACGTGGAGACGCGTCCCAATTGCCATGCCAAGACTCGAGGAGAATCCCGAGGTGTCCCTCGCACCTAGGCAGGAGTCCTGACTCTGCTGAGCAAACACGTGTCTGGAAGGGGCCTCCCCGTCGTAACTTGAGAATATACCCCAGGTTCCGGCCGCAACTTGAGAAAAACCATGAGACATCCCTCTTGCCGCGAGATCAAGGCCGATTCCCCTGCACTGCGTGCAGAGCAATTCCGTGTTCCAAATCAAACGAGAAAAAAGCCTTGATTTCCTTGATGGCACTCCAGAGAAATCCCAAGATCACTGTCTCAAGTCTAGAGGGATCCTGAGGTCACTGTAGCAACACGAAAGGGCTCCGTGGACCCCAAATCAACTCGAGATGAGAGCTTAGTCCCTGGCTTCGACTCAAGAGGAATACCAACTTTCCACAAGCACCTCAAGAGGAGGCTTCTCTCAGCTACAGTTATGTGAGAGGGACCCTGATTTTGTGGCCTCAAGTGGAATGGACACCGAGATGCTCTGACTCGTGGTAAGGCCGAATATCCCTGCAGTGAATTGAATGCAGGCTCGTCTTGCATCTCCCAAGACGAAGGGATGTCTGAATCCCCTGTGGAGACCACAGAGAAAGACCTAGTTTTCCACCTCATCGCGACCGGAGGCCTCAAATCCTTTGAAAACTCGAGAGGTCCGCGGAGATCAATGCTTCCAAAGGAGAAGATGCCTGACTCCTCTTGAAAATGGATAGGAGTCCCAGGATCCGTGTGGCACGTGGAAAGGGACCCTGGGTCTCCCGCCTCACGTGGAGACGCGTCCCAATGTCAATGCCAAGATTCGAGGAGAATCCCGAGGTGTCCCTGGCACCTAGGCAGGCGTCCTGACGTCGCTGAACAAACACGTGTCTGGAAGGGCCCTCCCCGTAGTAACTTGAGAATGTACCCCAGGTTCCGGCCGCAACTCGAGAAAAATCATGAGACTTCCCCCTCGCCGCGAGATGAGGCCCGATTCCCCTGCACTGCGTGCAGAGCAATTCCGTGTTCCACATCAAACGTGAAAGGAGCCTTGATTTCCTTGATGGCACTCCAGAGAAAACCCAAGATCACTGTCTCAAGTCTAGAGAGATCCTGAGGTCACTGGAGCAACAGGAAAGGGCTCCATGGACCCTAAATCAACTAGAGATGAGAGCTTAGTCCCTGGCTTCGACTCAAGGGGAATACCAACTTTCCACAAGCACCTCAAGAGGAGGCTTGTCTCAGCTACAGGTATGTGAGAGGGACCCTGAGTTTGTGGCCTCAAGTGGAATGGACACCGAAATGCTCTGACTCGAAGTAAGGCCGGATATCCCTGCAGTGAATTGAATGCAGGCTCGTCTTGCATCTCCCAAGACGAAGGGGTGTCTGAATCCCTTGTGGAGACCACAGAGAAAGACCTAGTTCTCCGCCTCATCGCGACCGGAGGCCTCACATCCTTTGAAAACTCGAGAGGTCCGGGGAGATCAATGCTTCAAAAGGAGACGATGCCTGACTCTTCTTGAAAATGGATAGGAGTCTCAGGATCCCTTTGGCTCGTGGAAAGAGACACTGGGTCTCCCGCCTCACGTGGAGACCCGTCCCAATTGCCATGCCAAGACTCGACGAGTATCCCGAGGTGTCCCTCGCACCTAGGCAGGAGTCCTGACTTCGCTGAACAAACACGTGTCTGGAAGGGCCCTCCCCGTAGTAACTTTAGAATGTACACCAGGTTCCGGCCGCAACTCGAGAAAAACCATGAGACATCCCCCTCGCCGCGAGATGTGGTCCGGTTCCCCTGCACAGCGTGCAGAGCAATTCCGTGTTCCACATCAAACGTGAAAGGAGCCTTGATTTCCTTGATGGCACTCCAGAGAAAACCCAAGATCACTGTCTCAAGTCTAGAGGGATCCTGAGGTCACTGGAGCAACACGAAAGGGCTCCGTGGACCCTAAATCAACTCGAGATGAGAGCTTAGTCCCTGGCTTCAACTCAAGGGTCATACCAACTTTCCACAAGCACCTCAAGAGGAGGCTTCTCTCAGCTACAAGTATGTGAGAGGGACCCTGAGTTTGTGGCCTCAAGTGGAATTGACACGGAGATGCTCTGACTCGAAGTAAGGCCAGATATCCCTGCAGTGAATTGAATGCCGGCTCGTCTTGCATCTCCCAAGACGAAGGGATGTCTGAATCCCCTGTGGAGACAACAGAGAAGGAACTAGTTCTCTGCCTCATCGCGACCGGAGGCCTCACATCCTTTGAAAACTCGAGAGGTCCGCGGAGATCAATACTTCCAAAGGAGACGATGCCTGACTCCTCTTGAAAATGAATAGGAATCCCAGGATCCTGTGGCACGTGGAAAGAGACACTGGGTCTACCGCCTCATGTGGAGACGCGTCCCAATTGCCATGCCAAGCCTCGGGGAGAATACCGAGTTGTCCATCGAACCTAGGCCTGGGTTTTGACGTCGATGAGAAAAGGCGTGTCTGGAAGGGCACCCCAGTCGTAACTCGAGCATATACCCCAGATTCCGGCCGCAACTCGAGAAAAACCATGAGACTTCCCCCTCGCCCCGAGATGAGGCCCGATTCCGTGCACTGCGTGCAGAGCAATTCCGTGTCCACATCAAATGTGAACGGAGCCTTGATTTCCTTGATGGCACTCCAGAGAAAACAAAAGATCACTGTCTCAAGTCTAGAGGGATCCTGAGGTCACTGGAGCAACACGACAGGGCTCCGTGGACCCCAAATCTACTCGAGATGAGAGCTTAGTCCCTGGCTTCGACTCAAGAGGAATACCAACTCTCCAAAAGCACCTCAAGAGGAGTCTTCTCTCAGCCACAGGTATGTGACAGGGACCCTGAGTTTGTGCCCTCATGTGGAATGGACAACGAGATGCACTGATTCGAAGTAAGGCCGGAGATCCCAGCAGTGAATTGAATGCAGGCTCGTCTTGCATCTCCCAAGACGAAGGGATGTCTGAATCCCCTGTGGAGACCACAGAGAAAGACCTAGTTCTCCGCCTCATCGGGACCGGAGGCCTCACATCCTTTGAAAACTCGAGAGGTCCGCAGAGATCAATGCTTCCAAAGGAGACGATGCCTGACTCCTCTTGAAAATGGATAGGAGTCCCAGGATCCCTGTGGCACGTGGAAAGGGACCCTGGGTCTCCCGCCTCACGTGGAGACGCGTCCCAATTGCCATGCCAAGACTCGAGGAGGATACCGAGGTGTCCCTCGCACCTAGGCAGGAGTCCTGACGTCGCTGAACAAACACGTGTCTGGAAGGGCCCTCCCCGTCGTAACTCGAGAATATACCGCAGGTTCCGGCCGCAACTCGAGAAAAACCATGAGACGTCCCCCTCGGCGCGAAATGAGGCCCGATTCCCCTGCACTGCATGCAGAGCAATTCCGTGTTCCACATCAAACGTGAAAGGAGCCTTGATTTCCTTGATGGCACTCCAGAGAAAACCCAAGATCCCTGTCTCAAATCTAGAGGGATCCTGAGGTCACTGGAGCAACAGGAAAGGGCTCCGTGGACCCCAAATCAACTCGAGATAAGAGCTTAGTCCCTGGCTTCGACTCAAGTGGAATACCAACTTTCCACAAGCACCTCAAGAGGAGGCTTCTCTCAGCTACAGGTATGTGAGAGGGACCCTGAGTTTGTGGCCTCAAGTCGAATGGACACCGAGATGCTCTGACTCGAAGTAAGGCCAGATATCCCTGCAGTGAATTAAATGCAGGCTCGTCTTCCATCTCCCAAGACGAAGGGATGTCTGAATCACTTGTGGAGACCACAGAGAAAGACCTAGTTCTCCGCCTCATCGAGACCGGAGGCCTCACATACTTTGAAAACTCGAGAGGTCCGTGGAGATCAATGCTTCCAAAGAGACGATGCCTGACTCCCCTCGAAAATGGATAGGAGTCCCAGGATCACTGTGGCACGTGAAAAGGGAACCTGGGTCTCCCGCCTCATGAAAGACGCATCCCAAATGCCATGCAAAGACTTTATTTTAATCCGAAGGTGTCCCTCGCACCTATCACGTGTCTGGAAGGGTCCTCCATGTCGTAACTCGAGAATATACTCCAGGTTTCCGCCGCAACTCGAGAAAAACCATGAGACTTCCCCCTCTTCGCGAGATGAGACCCGATTCCCCTGCACTGCGTGCAGAGCAATTCCGTGTTCCACATCAAACGTGAAAGGAGCCTTAATTTCCTTGATGGCACTCCAGAGAAAACCCAAGATCACTGTCTCAAGTCTAGAGGGATCCTGAGGTCATTGGAGCAACACGAAAGGGCTCCGTGGACCCCAAATCAACCCGAGATGAGAGCTTAGTCCCTGGCTTCGACTCAAGAGGAATACCAACTTTCCACAAGCACCTTAAGAGGAGGCTTCTCTCAGCTACAGGTATGTGAGAGGGACCATGGGTTTGTGGCCTCAAGTGGAATGGACACCGAGATGCTCTGACTTGAAGTAAGGGCAGATATCCCTACAGTGAATTGAATGCAGGCTCGTCTTGCATCTCCCAAGATGAAGGGATGTCTGAATCCCCTGTGGAGACAAAAGAGGAAGACCTAGTCCTCCGCCTCATCGCGACAAGAGGCCTCACATCCTTTGAAAATTCGAGAGGTCTGCGGAGATCAATGCTTCCAAAGGAGACGATGCCTGACTCCTCTTGAAAATGGATAGGAGTCCAAGGATCCCTGTCGCACGTGGAAAGGGACCCTGGGTCCCCGCCTCACATGGAGACGCGTCCCATTTGCCATGCCAAGACTCGAGGAGAATCCAGAGGTTCCCTCGCACCTAGACACGAGTCCTGACGTCGCTGAATAAACACGTGTATGGAAGGGCCCTCCCCGTCGTAACTCGAGAATATACCCCAGGTTCCGGCCGCAACTCGAGAAAAACCATGAGACTTCCCCCTCGCCGCGAGATGAGGCCCTTTTTCACTGCACTGTGTGCAGAGCAATTCCGTATCCCATATCAAACTTGAAATGAGGCTTGATTTCCTTGATGGCACTCCAGAGAAAAAGCAAGATCACTGTCTCAAGTCTAGAGGGATCCTGAGGTCACTGTAGCAAGACGAAAGGGCTCCGTGGACCCCAAATCAACTCGAGATGAGAGCTTAGTCCCTGGCTTCGACTCAAGAGGAACACCAACTTTCCACAAGCACCTCAAGAGGAGGCTTCTCTCAGCTACAGGTATGTGAGTGGGACCCTGAGTTTGTGGCCTCAAGTGGAATGAACACCGAGATGCTCAGACTCGAAGTAAGGCCGGATATCCCTGCAGTGAATTGAATGCAGGCTCGTCATGCATCTCCAAGAAGAAGGGATGTCTGCATCCCCTGTGGAGACCAGAGAGAAAGACCTAGTTCTCCGCCTCATCGCGACTGGAGGCCTCACATCCTTTGAAAACTCGAGAGGTCCGCGGAGATCAATGCTTCCAAAGGAGACGATGCCTGACTCCTCTTGAAAATGGATAGGAGTCCCAGGATCCCTGTGGCACGTGGAAAGGGACACTGGGTCTCCCGCCTCACGTGGAGACGCGTCCCAATTGCCATGCCAAGACTCGAGGAGAATCCCGAGGTGTCCCTCGCACCTAGACAGGAGTCCTGACGTCGCTGAACAAACACGTGTCTGGAAGTGCCCTCCCCGTCGTAACTCGAGAATATACCCCAGGTTCCGGCCGCAACTCGAGAAAAAACAGGAGACTTCCCCCTTGCCGCGAGATGAAGCCCGATTCCCCTGCACTGCGTGCAGAGCAATTCCGTGTTCCACATCAAACGTGAAAGGAGCCTTGATTTCCTTGATGGCACTCCAGAGAAAACCCAAGATCACTGTCTCAAGTCTAGAGGGATCCTGAGGTCACTGGAGCAACACGAAAGGGCTCCTAGGACCCCAAATCAACTCGAGATGAGAGCTTAGTCCCTGGCTTCGACTCAAGAGGAATACCAACTCTCCAAAAGCACCTCAAGAGGAGGCTTCTCTCAGCTACAGGTATGTGAGAGGCACCCTGAGCTTGTGGCTGCAAGTGAAATGGACACCGAGATGCTCTGACTCGAAGTAAGGCCGGATATCCCTGCAGTTAATTGAGTGCAGGCTCGTCTTGCATCTCCCAAGACGAAGGTATGTCTGAATCCCCTGGGGAGACCACAGAGATGGACCTAGTTCTCCGCCTCATCGCGACCGGAGGCCTCACATCGTTTGAAAACTCGAGAGGTCCGCGGAGATCAATGTTTCCAAATTAGACGATGCCTGACTCCTCTTGAAAATGGATAGGAGTCCCAGGATGCCTGTGGCACGTGGAAAGGGACCCTGGGTCTCCCGCCTCACGTGTAGACGGGTCCCAATTGCCATGCCAAGACTCGAGGAGAACCCAGAGTTGTCCCTCGCACCTAGGCAGGAGTCCTGACGTCGCTGAACAAACACGTGTCTGGAAGGGCCATCCTCGATGTAACTCGAGAATATACCCCAGGTTCCGGCCGTAACTCGAGAAAAACCATGAGACTTCCCCCTCGCCAGGAGATGAGTCCCGATTCTGCTGCATTGCGTGCAGAGCAATTCCGTATCCCACATCAAACGTGAAAAGAGCCTTGATTTCCTTGATGGCACTCCAGAGAAAACCCAAGATCACTGTCTCAAGTCTAGAGGGATCCTGAGGTCACTGTAGCAACACGAAAGGGCTCTGTAGACACCAAATCAACTCGAGATGAGAGCTTAGTCCCTGGCTTCGACTCAAGAGGAATACCAACTTTCCACAAGCACCTCAAGAGGAGGCTTCTCTCAGCTACAGGTATGTGAGAGGGACCCTGAGTTTGTGGCCTCAAGTGGAATGGACACCGAGATGCTCTGACTCGAAGTAAGGCCGGATATCCCTGCAGTGAATTGAATGCAGGCTCATCTTGCATCTCCTAAGACGAAGGGATGTCTGAATCCCCTGTGGAGATGACAGAGATAGACCTAGTTCTCCGCCTCATCGCTACCAGAGGCCTCACATCCTTTGAAAACTCGAGAGGTCCGCGGAGATCAATGTTTCCAAATTAGACGATGCCTGACTACTCTTGAAAATGGATAGGAGTCCCAGGATCCCTGTGTCACGTGGAAAGGGACCCTGGGTCTCCCGCCTCACGTGGAGACGCGTCCCAATTGCCATGCCGAGACTCGACGAGAATCCCGAGGTGTCCCTCGCACCTAGGCAGGAGTCCTGACATCGCTGAACAAACACGTGTCTGGAATGGCCCTCCCTGTTATAACTTGAGAATATACCCCAGGTCCCGGCCGCAACTCGAGAAAAACCATGAGACTTCCCCCTTGCCGCCAGATGAAGCCCGATTCCCCTGCACTGCGTGCAGAGCAATTCCGTGTTCCACATCAAACGTGAAAGGAGCCTTGATTTCCTTGATGGCACTCCAGAGAAAACCCAAGATTACTCTCTCAAGTCTAGAGGGATCCTGAGGTCACTATAGCAACACGAAACGGCTCCTGGACCCCAAATCAACTCGAGATGAGAGCTTAATCCCTGGCTTCGACTCAAGAGGCATACCAACTTTCCACAAGCACCTCAAGAGGAGGTTTCTCTCAGCTACAGGTATGTGAGTGGGACCCTGAATTTTTGGCCTCAAGTGGAATGGACACCGAGATGCTCTGACTCGAAGTAAGGCCGAATATCTCTGCAGTGAATTGAATGCAGGCTCGTCTTCCATCTCCCAAGACGAAGGGATGTCTGAATCTCCTGTGGAGACCACTGAGAAAGACCTAGTTCTCCTCTTCATCGCGACCGGAGGCCTCACATCCTTTGAAAACTCAAGAGGTCCGCGGAGATCAATGCTTCCAAAGGAGACGATGCCTGACTCCTCTTGAAAATGGATAGGAGTCCCAGGATCCCTATGGCACGTGGAAAGGGACCCTGGGTCTCCCGCCTCACGTGGAGACACGTGCCAATTGCCATGGCAAGACTCGAGGAGAATCCAGAGGTGCCCCTCGCAGCTAGGCATTAGTCCTGACGTCGCTGAAAAACACGTGTCTGGAAGGGCCCTTTCCGTCTTAACTCGAGAATATACCCTAGGTTCTGGCCGCAACTCAAGAAAAACCATGAGACTTCCCCCTCGCCGCGAGATGAGTCCCGATTCCCCTGCACTGCGTGCAGAGCAATTCCGTATCCCACATCAAACGTGAAAGGAGCCTTGATATCTTTGATGCCCCTCCAGAGAAAACCCAAGATAACTTTCTCAAGTCTAGAGGGATCCTGAGGTCACTGTAGCAACACGAAAGGGCTCCGTGGACCCCAAACAACTCGAGATGAGAGCTTAGTCCCTGGTTTCGACTCAAGAGGAATACCAACTTTCCACAAGCACCTCAAGATGAGGCTTCTCACAGCTACAGGTATGTGAGAGGGACCCTGAGTTTTTGGCCTCAAGTGGAATGGACACCGAGATGCTCTGACTCGAAGTAAGGCCGGATATCCCTGCAGTGAATTGAATGCAGGCTCATCTTGCATCTCCCAAGACGAAGGGATGTCTGCATCCCCTGTGGAGACCACAGAGAAAGACCTAGTTCTCCGCCTCATCGCGACCGAAGGCCTCACATCCTTTGAAAACTCGAGAGGTCCGCGGAGATCAATGCTTCCAAAGGAGACGATGCCTGACTACTCTTGAAAATGGATAGGAGTCCCAGGATCCGTGTGGCACGTGGAAAGGGACCCTGGGTCTCCCGCCTGACGTGGAGACGCATCCCAATTGCCATGTCAAGACTCGAGGAAAATCCAGAGGTGTCCCTCGCACCTAGGCAGGAGTCCTGACATCGCTCAACAAACACTTGACTGGAAGGGCTCTCCCCATCGTAAGTCGAGAATATACCCCAGGTTCCGGCCGCAACTCGAGAAAAACCATGCGACTTCCCCCTCGCCGAGAGATGAGGCCTGATTCCCCTGCACTGCGTGCAGAGCAATTCCGTGTTCCACATCAAACGTGAAAGGAACCTTGATTTCCATGATGGCACTCCAGAGAAAACCCAAGATCACTGTCTCAAGTCTAGAGGGATCCTGAGGTCACTGTAGCAACACGAAAGGGCTCCGTGGACCCCAAATCAACTCGAGATGAGAGCTTAGTCCCTGTCTTCGACTCAAGAGGAATACCAAGTTTCCACAAGCACCTCAAGAAGAGGCTTCTCTCAGCTACATGGATGTGAGAGGTACCCTGATTTTGTGGCCTCAAGTGGAATGGACACCGAGATGGTCTGACTCGAAGTAAGGCCGGATATCCCTGCAGTGAATTGAATGCAGGCTCGTCTTGCATCTCCCAAGACGAAGGGATGTCTGAATGCCCTGTGGAGACCACAGAGAAAGACCTAGTCCTCCGCCTCAACGCGACCGGAGGCCTCACATCCTTTGAAAACTCGAGAGGTCCACGGAGATCAATGCTTCCAAAGGAGACGATGCCTGACTCCTCTTGAAAATGGATAGGAGTCCCAGGATCCCTGTGGCACGTGGAAAGGGACCCTGGGTCTCCCGCTTCACGTGGAGACGCGTCCCAATTGCCATGACAAGATTCGAGGAGAATCCCTAGGTGTCCCTCGCACCTAGGCAGTAGTCCTGACGTCGCTGAACAAACACGTGTCTGGAAGGGCCCTCCCCGTCGTAACTCGAGAATATACCCCAGGTTCCGGCCGCAACTTGAGGAAAACCATGAGACATCCCCCTTGCCGCGAGATGAGGCCCGATTCCCCTGCACTGCGTGCAGTACAATTCCGTGTTCCACATCAAACGTGAAAGGAGCCATGATTTCCTTGATGGCACTTCAGAGAAAACCCAAGATCACTGTCTCAAGTCTAGAGGGATCCTGAGGTCACTGGAGCAACACGAAATTTCCCCTAAGACCCCAAATCAACTCTAGATGAGAGCTTAGTCCCCGGCTTCGACTCAAGAGGAATTCCAACTTTCCACAAGCACCTCAAGAGGAGGCTTCTCTCAGCTACAGTTATGTGAGAGGGACCCTGATTTTGTGGCCTCAAGTGGAATGGACACCGAGATGCTCTGACTCGAGGTAAGGCCGAATATCCCTGCAGTGAATTGAATGCAGGCTCGGCTTGCATCTCCCAAGACGAAGGGATGTCTGAATCCCCTGTGGAGACCACAGAGAAAGACCTAGTTCTCCACCTCATCGCGACCGGAGGCCTCACATCCTTTGAAAACTCGAGAGGTCCGCGGAGATCAATGCTTCCAAAGGAGATCATGCCTGACTCCTCTTGAAAATGGATAGGAGTCCCAGGATCTGTGTGGCACGTGGAAAGGGACCCTGGGTCTCGCGCCTCACGTGGAGACGCGTCCCAATGGCAATGCCAAGACTCGAGGAGAATCCCGAGGTGTCCCTGGCACCTAGGCAGGAGTCCTGACATCGCTGAACAAACACGTGTCTGGAAGGGCCCTCCCCGTCTTAACTCGAGAATATACCCCAGGTTCCGGCCGCAACTCGAGAAAAACCATGAGACTTCACACTCGCTGTGAGGTGAGGCCCGATTCCCCTGCACTGCGTGCACAGCAATTCCGTGTTCCACATCAAACGAGAAAAAAGCCTTGATTTCCTTGATGGCACTCCAGAGAAAACCCAAGATCACTGTCTCAAGTCTAGAGGGATCCTGAAGTCACTGTAGCAACACGAAAGGGCTCTGTGTACCCCAAATGAACTCCAGATGAGAGCTTAGTCCCTGGCTTCGACTCAAGAGGAATACCAACTTTCCACAAGTACCTCAAGAGGAGGCTTCTCTCAGCTACAGGTATGTGAGAGGGACCTTGAGTTTGTGGACACAAGTGGAATGGACACCGATTAGCTCTGACTCGAAGTTAGGCCGGATATCCCTGCAGTGAATTGAATGCAGGCTCGTCTTGCATCTCCCAAGACGAAGGGATGTCTGAATCCCATGTGGAGACCACAGAGAAAGACCTAGTTCTCCGCCTCATCGCGACCGGAAGTCTCACATCCTTTGAAAACTCGAGAGGTCCGGGGAGATCAATGCTTCCAAAGGAGACGATGCCTGACTCCTCTTGAAAATGGATAGAAGTCCCAGGATCCGTGTGGGACGTGGAAAGGGACCCTGGGTCTCCCGCCTCACGTGGAGACGCGTCCAATTGCCATGCCAAGACTCGAGGAGAATCCCGAGGTTTCCCTCGCACCTAGGCAGGAGTCCTGACGTCGCTGAAGAAACACGTGTTTGGAAGGGACCTCCCCATCGTAACTCGAGAATATACCGCAGGTTCTGGTCGCAACTCGAGAAAAACCATGAGACTTCCCCCTCGCCGCGAGATGAGGCCCGATTCCCCTGCACTGCGTGCAGAGCAATTCCATGTTCCACATCAAACGTGAAAGGAGCCTTGATTTCCTTGATGGCACTCCAGAGAAAACCCAAGATCACTGTCTCAAGTCTAGAGGGATCGTGAGGTCACTGTAGCAAAACAAAAGGGCTCCGTGGACCCCAATTCAACTCGAGATGAGAGCTTAGTCCCTGGCTTCGACTCAAGAGGATTACCAACTTTCCACAAGCACCTCAAGAGGAGGCTTCTCTCAGCTACAGGTATGTGAGAGGAACCCTGAGTTTGTGGCCTAAAGTGGAATGGACACCGAGATGCTCTGACTCGAAGTAAGGGAGGATATCTCTGCAGTGAATTGAATGCCGGCTCGTCTTGCATCTCCCAAGACGAAGGGATGTCTGCATCCCCTGTGGAGACCACAGAGAAAGACCTACTTCTCCGCCTCATCTCGACCGGAGGCCTCACATCCTTTGAAAACTCGAGAGGTCCCTGGAGATCAATGCTTACAAAGGAGACGATGCCTCACTCCTCTTGAAAATGGATAGGAGTCCCAGGATCCCTGTGGCACGTGGAAAGGGACCCTGGGTCTCCCGCCTCACGTGGAGACGCGTCCCAATTGCCATGCCAAGACTCGAGGAGAATCCCGAGGTGTCCCTCGCACCTAGGCAGGAGTCCTGACTTCGCTGAGCAAACACGTGTCTGGAAGGGCCCTCCCCGTCCTAACTCGAGAATATACCCCAGGTTCCGGCCGCAACTTGAGAAAAACCATGAAACATCCCTCTTGCCGCGAGATCAAGCCCGATTCCCCTGCACTGCGTGCAGAGCAATTCCGTGTTCCAAATCAAACGAGAAAAAAGCCTTGATTTCCTTGATGGCACTCCAGAGAAATCCCAAGATCACTGTCTCAAGTCTAGAGGGATCCTGAGGTCACTGGAGCAACACGAATGGGCTCAGTGGACCCCAAATCAACTCGAGATGAGAGCTTAGTCCCTGGCTTCGACTCAAGAGGAATACCAACTTTCAACAAGCACCTCAAGACGAGGCTTCTCTCAGCTACAAGTATGGGAGAGGGACCCTTAGTTTGTGGCCTCAAGTGGAATGGACACCGAGATACTCTGACTCGAAGTAAGGGCGGATATCCCTGCAGTGAATTGAATGCAGGCTCGTCTTGCATCTCCCAAGACGAAGGGATGTCTGAATCCCCTTTTGAGACTACAGAGAAAGACCTAGTTCTCCGCCTCATCGCGGCCAGAGGCCTCACATCCTTTGAAAACTCTAGAGGTCCGCGGAGATCAATGCTTCAAAAGGAGACGATGCCTGTCTCTTCTTGAAAATGGATAGGAGTCTCAGGATCCCTTTGGCACGTGGAAAGAGACACTGGGTCTTCCGCCTCACGTGGAGACCCGTCCCAATTGCCATGCCAAGACTCGACGAGTATCCCGAGGTGTTCCTCGCACCTAGGCAGGAGTCCTGACTTCGCTGAACAAACACGTGTCTGGAAGGGCCCTCCCCGTTGTAACTCGAGATTATACCCCAGGTCCCCGCCGCAACTCGAGAAAAACCATGAGACATCCCCCTCGCCGCGAGATGTGGTCCGGTTCCCCTGCACAGCGTGCAGAGCAATTCCGTGTTCCACATCAAACGTGAAAGGAGCCTTGATTTCCTTGATGGCACTCCAGAGAAAACCCAAGATCACTGTCTCAAGTCTAGAGGGATCCTGAGGTCACTGGAGCAACAGGAAAGGGCTCCGTGGACCCTAAATCAACTCGAGATGAGAGCTTAGTCCCTGGCTTCGACTCAAGTGTCATACCAACTTCCAACAAGCACCTCAAGAGGAGTCTTCTCTCAGCTACAAGTATGTGAGAGGGACCCTGAGTTTGTGGCCTCAAGTGGAATTGACACGGAGATGCTCTGACTCGAAGTTAGGCCAGATATCCCTGCAGTGAATTGAATGCAGGCTCGCCTTGCATCTCGCAAGACGAAGGGATGTCTGAATCCCCTGTGGAGACTACAGAGAAAGACCTAGTTCTCCGCCTCATCGCGACCGGAGGCCTCACATCCTTTGAAAACCCGAGAGGTCCGCGGAGATCAATGCTTCCAAAGGAGACGATGCCTGACTCCTCTTGAAAATGGATAGGAGTCCCAGGATCCCTGTGGCACGTGGAAAGGGACCCTGAGTCTCCTGCCTCACGTGGAGACGCCTCCCAATTGCCATGCCAAGACTCGAGGAGAATCCCGAGGTGTCCATCCCACCTAGGCAGGAGTGCTGACGTCGCTGAACAAACACGTGTCTGGAAGGGCCCTCCCCGTAGTAACTCGAGAATATACCCCAGGTTCCGGCCGCAACTCGAGAAAAACCATGAGAATTCCCCCTCGCCGCGAGATGAGGCCCGATTCCCCTGCACAGCGTGCAGAGCAATTCCGTGTTCCACATCAAACGTGAAAGGAGCCTTGATTTCCTTGATGGCACTCCAGAGAAAACCCAAGATCACTGTCTCAAGTCTAGAGGGATCCTGAGGTCACTGGAGCAACAGGAAAGGGCTCCGTGGACCCCAAATCAACTCGAGATTAGAGCTTAGTCCCTGGCTTTGACACAAGAGGAATACCAACTTTCCACAAGCACCTCAAGAGGAGGCTTCTCTCAGCTACAGGTATGTGAGAGGGACCCTGAGTTTGTGGCCTCAAGTGGAATGGACACCGAGATGCTCTGACTCGAAGTAAGGCCGGATATCCCTGCAGTGAATTGAATGCAGGCACGTCTTGCATCTCCCAAGACGAAGGGATGTCTGAATCCCCTGTGGAGACAACAGAGAAGGAACTAGTTCTCTGCCTCATCGCGACCGGAGGCCTCACATCCTTTGAAAACTCGAGAGGTCCGCGGAGATCAATACTTCCAAAGGAGACGATGCCTGACTCCTCTTGAAAATGAATAGGAATCCCAGGATCCTGTTTCACGTGGAAAGAGACACTGGGTCTACCGCCTCATGTGGAGACGCGTCCCAATTGCCATGCCAAGCGTCGGGGAGAATACCGAGTTGTCCATCGAACCTAGGCCTGGGTTTTGACGTCGATGAGCAAAGGCGTGTCTCGAAGGGCACCCCAGTCGTAACTCGAGCATATACCCCAGATTCCGGCCGCAACTCGAGAAAAACCATGAGACTTCCCCCTCGCCCCGAGATGAGGCCCGATTCCGTGCACTGCGTGCAGAGCAATTCCGTGTCCACATCAAATGTGAACGGAGCCTTGATTTCCTTGATGGCACTCCAGAGAAACCCCAAGATCACTGTCTCAAGTCTAGAGGGATCCTGAGGTCACTGGAGCAACACGAAAGGGCTCCGTGGAAACCAAGTAAACTCGAGATGAGAGCTTAGTCCCTGGCTTCGATTCAAGAGGAATACCAACTTTCCACAAGCACCTCAAGAGGAGGTTTCTCTCAGCTACAGGTATGTGAGAGGGACCCTGAGTTTTTGGCCTCAAGTGGAATGGACACCGGGATGCTCGGACTCGAAGTAAGGCCGGATATCTCTGCAGTGAATTGAAAGCAGGCTCGTCTTGCATCTCCCAAGACGAAGGGATGTCTGAATCCCCTGTGGAGACCACAGAGAAAGACCTAGTTCTCCACCTCATCGCGACCGGAGGCCTCACATCCTTTGAAAACTGGAGAGGTCCGCGGAGAT
The DNA here is from genome assembly GCF_033118175.1 of Dama dama. NCBI lineage: Eukaryota > Metazoa > Chordata > Mammalia > Artiodactyla > Cervidae > Dama > Dama dama. The sequence goes on along the minus strand of NC_083697.1, from coordinate 1,976,834 downwards.
CAATGCTTCCAAAGGAGAAGATGCCTGACTCTTCTTGAAAATGGATAGGAGTCCCAGGATCCCTGTGGCACGTGGAAAGGGACACTGGGTCTCCCGCCTCACGTGGAGACGCGTCCCAATGGCAATGCCAAGACTCGAGGAGAATCCCGAGGTGTCCCTGGCACCTAGGCAGGCGTCCTGACGTCGCTGAACAAACACGTGTCTGGAAGGGCCCTCCCCGTAGTAACTTGAGAATGTACCCCAGTTTCCGGCCGCAACTCGAGAAAAATCATGAGACTTCCCCCTCGCCGCGAGATGAGGCCCGATTCCCCTGCACTGCGTGCAGAGCAATTCCGTGTTCCACATCAAACGTGAAAGGAGCCTTGATTTCCTTGATGGCACTCCAGAGAAAACCCAAGATCACTGTCTCAAGTCTAGAGAGATCCTGAGGTCACTGGAGCAACAGGAAAGGGCTCCATGGACCCTAAATCAACTCGAGATGAGAGCTTAGTCCCTGGCTTCGACTCAAGGGGAATACCAACTTTCCACAAGCACCTCAAGAGGAGGCTTGTCTCGGCTACAGGTATGTGAGAGGGACCCTGAGTTTGTGGCCTCAAGTAGAATGGACACCGAAATGCTCTGACTCGAAGTAAGGCCGGATATCCCTGCAGTGAATAGAATGCAGGCTCGTCTTGCATCTCCCAAGACGAAGGGGTGTCTGAATCCCTTGTGGAGACCACAGAGAAAGACCTAGTTCTCCGCCTCATCGCGACCGGAGGCCTCACATCCTTTGAAAACTCGAGAGGTCCGGGGAGATCAATGCTTCAAAAGGAGACGATGCCTGACTCTTCTTGAAAATGGATAGGAGTCTCAGGATCCATTTGGCACGTGGAAAGAGACACTGGGTCTTCCGCCTCACGGGGAGACCCGTCCCAATTGCCATGCCAAGACTCGACGAGTATCCCGAGGTGTCCCTCGCACCTAGGCAGGAGTCCTGACTTCGCTGAACAAACACGTGTCTGGAAGGGCCCTCCCCGTAGTAACTTTAGAATGTACACCAGGTTCCGGCCGCAACTCGAGAAAAACCATGAGACATCCCCCTCGCCGCGAGATGTGGTCCAGTTCCCCTGCATAGCGTGCAGAGCAATTCCGTGTTCCACATCAAACGTGAAAGGAGCCTTGATTTCCTTGATGGCACTCCAGAGAAAACCCAAGATCACTGTCTCAAGTCTAGAGGGATCCTGAGGTCACTGGACCAACAGGAAAGGGCTCCGTGGACCCCAAATCAACTCGAGATGAGAGCTTAGTCCCTGGCTTCGACTCAAGGGTCATACCAACTTTCCACAAGCACCTCAAGAGGAGGCTTCTCTCAGCTACAAGTATGTGAGAGGGACCCTGAGTTTGTGGCCTCAAGTGGAATTGACACGGAGATGCTCTGACTCGAAGTAAGGCCAGATATCCCTGCAGTGAATTGAATGCCGGCTCGTCTTGCATCTCCCAAGACGAAGGGATGTCTGAATCCCCTGTGGAGACAACAGAGAAGGAACTAGTTCTCTGCCTCATCGCGACCGGAGGCCTCACATCCTTTGAAAACTCGAGAGGTCCGCGGAGATCAATACTTCCAAAGGAGACGATGCCTGACTCCTCTTGAAAATGAATAGGAATCCCAGGATCCTGTGGCACGTGGAAAGAGACACTGGGTCTACCGCCTCATGTGGAGACGCGTCCCAATTGCCATGCCAAGCGTCGGGGAGAATACCGAGTTGTCCATCGAACCTAGGCTTGGGTTTTGACGTCGATGAGCAAAGGCGTGTGTGGAAGGGCACCCCAGTCGTAACTCGAGCATATACCCCAGATTCCGGCCGCAACTCGAGAAAAACCATGAGACTTCCCCCTCGCCCCGAGATGAGGCCCGATTCCGTGCACTGCGTGCAGAGCAATTCCGTGTCCACATCAAATGTGAACGGAGCCTTGATTTCCTTGATGGCACTCCAGAGAAAACCCAAGATCACTGTCTCAAGTCTAGAGGGATCCTGAGGTCACTGGAGCAACACGAAAATGCTCCGTGGACCCCAAATCAACTCGAGATGAGAGCTTAGTCCCTGGCTTCGACTCAAGAAGAATACCAACTTTCCACAAGCACCTCAAGAGGAGGCTTCTCTCAGCTACAGGTATGTGAGAGGGACCCTGAGTTTGTGGCCTCAAGTGGAATGGACACAGAGATTCTCTGACTCGAAGTAAGGCCGGATATCCCTGCAGTGAATTGAATGCAGGCTTGTCTTGCATCTCCCAAGACGTAGGGATGTCTGAATCCCCTGTGGAGACCACAGAGAAAGACCTAGTTCTCCGCCTCATCGTGACCGGAGTCCTCACATCCTTTCAAAACTGGAGAGGGCCGAGGAGATCAATGCTTCCAAAGGAAACGATGCCTGACTCCTCTTGAAAATGGATAGGAGTCCCAGGACCCTGTGGCACGTGGAAAGGGACACTGGGTCTCCCGCCTCACCTGGAGACGCGTCCCAATTCCTATGCCAAGCCGCGGGGAGAATACCGAGGTGTCCATCAAACCTAGGCAGGAGTCCTGACGTCGCTGAAGAAACACATCTCTGGAAGGGCCCTCCCCGTCGTAACTCGAGAATATACCCCAGGTTCCGGCCGCAACTCGAGAAAAAATTTGAGACTTCCCCCTCGCCACGAGATGAGGCCCGATTCCCCTGCACTGCGTGCAGAGCAATTCCGTGTTCCACATCAAACATGAAAGGAGCCTTGATTTCCTTGATGGCACTTCAGAGAAACCCCAAGATCACTGTCTCAAGTCTAGAGGGATCCTGAGGTCACTGGAGCAACACGAAAGGGCTCCGTGGAAACCAAGTAAACTCGAGATGAGATCTTAGTCCCTGGCTTCGATTCAAGAGGAATACCAACTTTCCACAAGCACCTCAAGAGGAGGCTTCTCTCAGCTACAGGTATGTGAGTGGGACCCTGAGTTTTTGGCCTCAAGTGGAATGGACACCGGGATGCTCGGACTCGAAGTAAGGCCGGATATCTCTGCAGTGAATTGAAAGCATGCTCGTCTTTCATCTCCCAAGATGAAGGGATGTCTGAATCCCCTGTGGAGACCACAGAGAAAGAACTATTTCTCCACCTCATCGCGACCAAAGGCCTCACATCCTTTGAAAATTCGAGAGGTCCGCGGAGATCAATGCTTCCAAAGGAGAAGATGCCTGACTCCTCTTGAAAATAGATAGGAGTCCCAGGATCCCTGTGGCACGTGGAAAGGGACCCTAGGTCTCCCGCCTCACGTGGAGACGCGTCCCAATTGCCATGCCAAGCCTTGGGGAGATACCGAGGTGTCCATCGAACGTAAGCATTGGTTCTGACGTCGCTGAACAAACACGTGTCTGGAAGGGCCCTCCCCGTCGTAACTCGAGAATATACCCCAGGTTCCGGCCGCAACTCGAGAAAAACCATGAGACTGCCCCCTCGCTGCGAGATGAGTCCCGATTCCCCTACACTGCGTGCAGAGCAATTCCGTGTTCCACATCAAATGTGAACGGAGCCTTGATTTCCTTGATGGCACTCCAGAGAAAACCCAAGATCACTGTCTCAAGTCTAGAGGGATCCTGAGGTCACTGGAGCAACACGAAAGGGCTCCGTGGACCCCAAATCAACTCGAGATGAGAGCTTAGTCCCTGGCTTCAACTAAAGAGGAATACCAACTTTCCACCAGCACCTCAAGAGGAGGCTTCTCTCAGCTACAGGTATCTGAGAGAAACCCTGAGTTTGTGGCCTCAAGTGGAATGGACACTGAGATGCTCTGACGCGAAGTAAGGCCTGATATCCCAACAGTGAATTGAATGCAGGCTCGTCTTGCATCTCCCAAGACGAAGGGATGTCTGAATCCCCTGTGGAGACCACAGAGAAAGACCTAGTTCTCCGCCTCATCGCGACCGCAGTCCTCACATCCTTTGAAACCTCGAGAGATCCACGGATATCAATGCTTCCAAAGGAGACGATGCCTGACTCCTCTTGAAAATGGATAGGAGTCCCTAGATCCCTGTGGCACGTGGAAAGGGACCCTGGGTCTCCCGCCTCATGTGGAGACGCGTCCCAATTGCCATGCCAAGACTCGAGGAGAATCCCGAGGTGTCCCTCGCACCTAGGCAGGAGTCCTGACGTCGCTGAACAAACACGTGTCTGGAAGGGCCCTCCCGGTCGTAACTTGAGAATATACCCCAGGTTCCGGCCGCAACTCGAGAAAAACCATGAGACATCCCCCTCGCCGCGAGATGTGGTCCGGTTCCCCTGCACAGCGTGCAGAGCAATTCTGTGTTCCACATCAAACGTGAAAGGAGCCTTGATTTCCTTGATGGCACTCCAGAGAAAACCCAAGATCACTGTCTCAAGTCTAGAGGGATCCTGAGGTCACTGGAGCAACAGGAAAGGGCTCCGTGGACCCTAAATCAACTCGAGATGAGAACTTAGTCCCTGGCTTCGACTCAAGGTTCATACCAACTTTCCACAAGCACCTCAAGAGGAGGCTTCTCTCAGCTACAAGTATGTGAGAGGGACCCTGAGTTTGTGGCCTCAAGTGGAATTGACACGGAGATGCTCTGACTCGAAGTAAGGCCAGATATCCCTGCAGTGAATTGAATGCAGGCTCGCCTTGCATCTCGCAAGACGAAGGGATGTCTGAATCCCCTGTGGAGACTACAGAGAAAGACCTAGTTCTCCGCCTCATCGCGACCGGAGGCCTCACATCCTTTGAAAACCCGAGAGGTCCGCGGAGATCAATGCTTCCAAAGGAGACGATGCCTGACTCCTCTTGAAAATGGATAGGAGTCCCAGGATCCCTGTGGCACGTGGAAAGGGACCCTGAGTCTCCTGCCTCACGTGGAGACGCCTCTCAATTGCCATGCCAAGACTCGAGGAGAATCCCGAGGTGTCCATCCCACCTAGGCAGGAATGCTGACGTCGCTGAACAAACACGTGTCTGGAAGGGCCCTCCCCGTAGTAACTCGAGAATATACCCCAGGTTCCGGCCGCAACTCGAGAAAAACCATGAGAATTCCCCCTCGCCGCGAGATGAGGCCGGATTCCCCTGCACAGTGTGCAGAGCAATTCCGTGTTCCACATCAAACGTGAAAGGAGCCTTGATTTCCTTGATGGCACTCCAGAGAAACCCCAAGATCACTGTCTCAAGTCTAGAGGGATCCTGAGGTCACTGGAGCAACAGGAAATGGCTCCGTGGACCCCAAATCAACTCGAGATGAGAGGTTAGTCCCTGGCTTCGACTCAAGAGGAATACCAACTTTCCACAAGCACCTCAAGAGGAGGCTTCTCTCAGCTACAGGTATGTGAGAGGGACCCTGAGTTTGTGGCGTCAAGTGGAATGGACACCGAGATGCTCTGACTCGAATTAAGGCCGGATATCCCTGCAGTGAATTGAATGCAGGCTCGTCTTGCATCTCCCAAGACGAAGGGATGTCTGAATCCCCTGTGGAGACAACAGAGAAGTAACTAGTTCTCCGCCTCATCGCGGCCAGAGGCCTCACATTCTTTGAAAAGTCTAGAGGTCCGCGGAGATCAATGCTTCCAAAGGAGACGATGCCTGACTCCTCTTGAAAATGGATAGGAGTTCCAGGACTCCTGTGGAACTTGGAAAGGGACCCTTGGTCTCCCGCCTCACGTGGAGACGCGTCCCAATTGCCATGCCAAGACTCAAAGAGAATACCGATGTGCCCCTAGAACCTAGTCAGGAGTCCTGACGTCGCTGAACAAACACGTGTCTGGAAGGGCCCTTCCCTTATAACTCGAGAATATATCCCAGGGTCCGTCCACAACTCAAGAAAAACCATGAGACTTCCCCCTCGCCCCGAGATGAGGCCCGATTCCGTGCACTGCGTGCAGAGCAATACTGTGTTCCACATCAAATGTGAACGGAGCCTTGATTTCCTTGATGGCACTCCAGAGAAAACCCAAGATCACTGTCTCAAGTCTAGAGCGATCCTGAGGTAACTGGAGCAATAAGAAAATGCTCCGTGGACCCCAAATCAACTCGAGATGAGAGCTTAGTCCCTGGCTTCGACTCAAGAGGAATACCAACTTTCCACAAGCACCTCAAGAGGAGGCTTCTCTCAGCTACAGGTATGTGAGAGGGAAACTGAGGTTCTGGCCTCAAGTGGAATGGACACCGAGATGCTCTGACTCAAAGTAAGGCCGGATATCCCTGCAGTGAATTGAATGCAGGCTCGTCTTGCATCTCCCAAGACGAAGGGATGTCTGAATCCCCTGTGGAGACGACAGCAAAAGACCTAGTCCTCCGCCTCATCGCGACCGGAGGCCTCACATCCTTTGAAAACTCGAGCGGTCCGCGCAGATCAATGCTTCCAAAGGAGACGATGCCTGACACCTCTTGAAATGGATAGGAGTCCCAGGATCCCAGTGGCACGTGGAGGGATCCTGGGACTCCCGCCTCACGTGGAGACGCGTCCCAATTGCCATGCCAAGACTCGAGGAGAATCCCGAGTTGTCCCTCGCACCTAGGCAGGAGTCCTCACGTGGCTGAACAAACACGTGTCTGGAAGGGTCCTCCCCGTCGCAACTCGAGAATATACCCCAGGTTCCAGCGCAACTCGAGAAAAACCTTGAGCCTTCCCCCTCGCCGTGAGATGAGGCCCGATTCCCCTGCACTGCGTGCAGAGCAGTTCCGTGTTCCACATCAAACGTGAAAGGAGCCTTGATTTCCTTGATGGCACTCCAGAGAAAACCCAAGATCACTGTCTCAAGTCTAGAGGGATCCTGAGGTCACTGTAGCAACACGAAAGGGCTCCGTGGACCCCAAATCAACTAGAGATGAGAGCTTCGTCCCTGGCTTCGACTCAAGAGGAATAGCACCTTTCCACAAGCACCTCAAGAGGAGGCTTCTCTCACCTACAGGTATGTGAGAGGGACCCTGAGTTTGTGGCCTCAAGTGGAATGGACACCGAGATGCTCTGACTCGAAGTAAGGCCGGATATCCCTGCAGTGAAGTGAATGCAGGCTCGTCTTGCGTCTCCCAAGACGAAGGGATGTCTGAATCCCCTGTGGAGACCACAGAGAAAGACCTAGTAGTCCGCCTCATCACGACCGGAGGCATCACATCCTTTGAAAACTCGAGAGGTCCGCGGAGATCAATGCTTCCAAAGGAGACGATGCCTGACTCCTCTTGAAAATGGATAGGGGTCCCAGGATCCCTGTGGCACGTGGAAAGGGACCCTGGGTCTCCCGCCTCACGTGGAGAGGCGTCCCAATTGCCATGCCAAGACTCGAGGAGATTCCCGAGTTGTGCCTCGCACCTAGGCAGGAGTCCTGACGTCGCTGAACAAACACGTGTCTGGAAGGGCCCTCCCCGTCGTAACTCGAGAACATACCCCAGGTTCCGGCCGCAACTCGACAAAAACCATGAGAATTCCCCCTCGCCGCGAGATGAGGCCCGATTCCCCTGCACTGCGTGCAGAGCAATTCCGTGTTCCACATCAAACGTGAAAGGAGCCTTGATTTCCGTGATGGCACTCCAGAGAAAAGCCAAGATCACTGTCTCAAGTCTAGAGGGATCCTGAGGTCACTGTAGCAACACGAAAGAGCTCCGTGGACCCCAAATCAACTCGAGATGAGAGCTTACTCCCTGGCTTCGACTCAAGAGGAATACCAACTTTCCACAAGCACCTCAAGATGAGGTTTCTCTCAGCTACATTTATGTGAGAGGGACCCTGAGTGTGTGGCCTCAAATGTAATGGACACCGAGATGCACTGATTCGAATATAGGCCGGATATCCCTGCAGTGAATTGAATGCAGGCTCGTCTTGCATCTCCTAAGAAGAAGGGATGTATGAATCCCCTGTGGAGACCATAGAGAAAGACATTGTTCTCCGCCTCATCGCGACGTGAGTCCTCACATCCTTTGAGAACTCGAGAGGTCCGCGGAGATCAATGCTTCCAAAGGAGACGATCCCTGACTCTCTTGAAAATGGATAGGAGTCCCAGGATCCCTGTGGCACGTGGAAAGGGACCCTGGGTCTCCCGCTTCACGTGGAGACGCGTCCCAATTGCCATGCCAAGACTCGAGGAGAATCCCGAGGTGTCCCTCACACCTAGGCAGGAGTCCTGACGTCGCTGAACAAACACGTGTCTGGAACGGACCTCCCCGTCGTAACTCGAGAATATACCCCAGGTTCCGGCCGCAACTCGAGAAAAACCATGAGACTTCCCCCTCGCCGCGAGATGAGGCCCGATTCCCCTGCACTGCGTGCAGAGAAATTCCGTGTTCCACATCAAACGTGAAAGGAGCCTTGATTTCCTTGATGGCACTCCAGAGAAAAAACGAGATCACTGTCTCAAGTCTAGAGGGATCCTGAGGTCACTGTAGCAACACGAAATGGGTCCATGGACCCCAAATCAACTCGTGATGAGAGCTTAGTCACTGGCTTCGACTCTAGAGGAATAGCAACTTTCCACAAGCACCTCAAGAGGAGGCTTCTCTCAGATAAAGTTATGTGAGAGGGCCCTGAGTTGGGGATTCAAATGGAATTGACACCGAGAAGCTCTGACTCGAAGTAAGGCTGGATATCCCTGCAGTGAATTGAATGCAGGCTCATCTTGCATCTCCCAAGACGAAGGGATGTCTGAATGCCCTGTGGAGACCACAGAGAAAGACCTAGATCTCCGCCTCATCGCGACAGGAGGCCTCACATCCTTTGAAAACTTGAGAGGTCCGCGGAGGTCAATGCTTCCAAAGGAGACTATGCCTGACTCCTCTTGAAAATGGATAGGAGTCCCAGGATCCGCGTGGCACCTGGAAAGGGACCCTGGGTCTCCCGCCTCACGTGGAGACGCGTCCCAATTGCCATGCCAAGACTCGAGGATAATCCCGAGTTGTCCCTCACACCTAGGCAGGAGTCCTGACGTCGCCGAGCAAACACGTGTCTGGAAGGGCCCTCCCCGTCGTAACTCGAGAATATACCCCGCGTTCCTGCCGCAACTCGAGAAAAACCATGAGACTTCCCCCTCGCCACGAGATGAGGCCCGATTTACCTGCACTGCATGCAGAGCAATTCTGTGTTCCACATCAAACGTGAAAGGAGCCTTGATTTCCTTGATGGCACTCCAGAGAAAAGCCAAGATCACTGTCTCAAGTCTAGAGGGATCCTGAGGTCACTGTAGCAACAAGAAATGTCTCCGTGGACCCCAAATCAACTCGAGATGAGAGCTTAGTCCCTGGCTTCGATTCAAGAGGAATACCAACTTTCCAAATGCACCTCAAAAAGCGGTTTCTGTCAGCTACAGGTATGTGCGAGGGACCCTGAGTTTGTGGCCTCAAGTAGAATGGACACCGAGATGCTCTGACTCGAAGTAAGGCCGGATATCCCTGCAGTGAATTGAATGCAGGCTCGTCTTGCATCTCCCAAGACGAAGGGTTGCCTGAATCCCCTGTGGAGACCACAGAGAAAGACCTAGCCCTCCGCCTCCTCGCGACCGGAGGCCTCATATCCTTTGAAAACTCGAGAGGTCCGCTGAGATCAATTCTTCCGAAGGAGACGATGCCTGACTCCTCTTGACAATGGATAGGAGTCCCAGGATATCTATGACACGTGGAAAGGGACCCTGGGTCTCCCGCCTCACGTGGAGACGCGTCCCAATTGCCATGCCAAGACTCGAGGAGAATCCCGAGGTGTCCCTCGCCCCTAGGCAGGAGTCCTGAAGTCGCTGAACAACACGTGTCTGGAAGGGCCCTCCCCATCGTAACTCGAGAATATACCTCAGGTTCCGGCCGCAACTCGAGAAAAACCATGAGACTTCCCCCTCGCCGCAAGATGAGGCCCGATTCCCCTGCACTGCGTGGAGAGCAATTCCGTGTTCCACATCAAACGTGAAAGGAGCCTTGATTTCCTTGATGGCACTCCAGAGAAAACCCAAGATCAATGTCTCAAGTCTAGAGGGATCCTGAGGTCACTGGAGCAACACGAAAGTGCTCCGTGGACCCCAAATCTACTCGAGATAAGAGCTTAGTCCCTGGCTTCGACTCAAGAGGAATACCAACTTTCCACAAGCACCTCAAGAGGAGGCTTCTCTCAGCTACAGGTATGTGAGAGAGACCCTGAGTTTGTGGCCTCAAGTGGAATGGACACCGAGATGCTCTGACTCGAAGTCAGGCCGGATATCGCTGCAGTGAGTTGAATGCAGGCTCGTCTTGCATCTCCCAAGACGAAGGGATGTCTGAATCCCCTGTGGAGACCACAGAGAAAGACCTAGTCCTCCGCCTCATCGCGACCGGAGGCCTCACATCCTTTGAAAACTCGAGCGGTCCGCGCAGATCAATGCTTCCAAAGGAGACGATGCCTGACACCTCTTGAAATGGATAGGAGTCCCAGGATCCCTGTGGCACGTGGAGGCATCCTGGGTCTCCCGCCTCACGTGGAGACGCGTCCCAATTGCCATGCCAAGACTCGAGGAGAATCCCGAGTTGTCCCTCGCACCTAGGCAGGAGTCCTCACGTGGCTGAACAAACACGTGTCTGGAAGGGTCCTCCCCGTCGCAACTAGAGAATATACCGCAGGTTCCAGCGCAACTCGAGAAAAACCTTGAGCCTTCCCCCTCGCCGCGAGATGAGGCCCGATTCCCCTGCACTGGGTGCAGAGCAGTTCCCTGTTCCACATCAAACGTGAAAGGAGCCTTGATTTTCTTGATGGCACTCCAGAGAAAACCCAAGATCACTGTCTCAAGTCTAGAGGGATCCTGAGGTCACTGTAGCAACACGAAAGCGCTCCGTGGACCCCAAATCAACTAGAGATGAGAGCTTCGTCCCTGGCTTCGACTCAAAAGGAATAGCACTTTTCCACAAGCACCTCAAGAGGAGGCTTCTCTCAGCTACAGGTATGTGAGAGGGACCCTGAGTTTGTGGCCTCAAGTGGAATGGACACCGAGATGCTCTGACTCGAAGTAAGGCCGGATATCCCTGCAGTGAATTGAATGCAGGCTCGTCTTGCATCTCCCAAGACGAAGGGATGTCTGAATCCCCTGTGGAGACCACAGAGAAAGACCTAGTAGTCCGCCTCATCACGACCGGAGGCATCACATCCTTTGAAAACTCGAGTGGTCCACGGAGATCAATGCTTCCAAAGGAGACGATGCCTGACTCCTCTTGAAAATGGATAGTAGTCCCAGGATCCCTGTGGCACGTGGAAAGGGAACCTGGGTCTCCCTCCTCATGTGGAGACGCGTCCCAATTGCCATGCCAAGATTCGAGGAGAATCCCGAGTTGTGCCTCACACCTATGCAGGAGTCCTGACTTCGCTGAACAAACACGTGTCTGGAAGGGCCCTCCCCGTCGTAACTCGAGAACATAACCCAGGGTCCGGCCGCAACTCGAGAAAAACCATGAGACTTCCCCCTCCCCCCGAGATGAGGCCCGATTCCCCTGCACTGCATGCAGAGCAATTCCGTGTTCCACGTCAAACGTGAAAGGAGCCTTGATTTCCTTGATGGCACTCCAGAGAAAACCCAAGATGGCTTTCTGAAGTCTAGAGGGATCCTGAGGTCACTGTAGCAACAGGAAAGGGCTCCGTGGACCCAAAATCAACTCGAGATGAGAGCGTAGTCCCTGGCTTCGACTCAAGAGGAATACCAACTTTCCAGAAGCACCTCAAGAGGAGGCTTCTCTCAGCTACAGGTATGTGAGAGGGTCCCTGAGTTTGTGGCCTCAAGTGGAATGGACACGGAGATGCTCTGACTCGAAGTAAGGCCAGATATCCCAGCAGTGAATTGAATGCAGGCTCGTCCTGCATCTCCCATGACGAAGGGATGTCTGAATCCCCTGTGGAGACCACAGAGAAAGACCTCGTTCTCCGCCTCATCTCGACCAGGACGCCTCACATCCTTTGAAAACTCGAGAGTTCCGCGGAGATCAATGCTTCCAAAGGAGAATGCCTGACTCCTCTTGAAAATGGATAGGAGTCCCAGTATCCTTGTGGCACGTGGAAAGGGACCCTGGGTCCCCCGCCTCACGTGGAGACGAGTCCCAATTGCCATGCCAAGACTCGAGGAGAATCGCGAGGTGTCCCTCGCACCTAGGCAGGAGTCCTGACGTCGCTGAACAAACACGTGTCTGGAAGGCCCCTCCCCGTCGTAACTCGAGAATATACCCCAGGTTTCGGCCACAACTCGAGAGAAACCATGAGACTTCCCCCTCGCCGTGAGATGAGGCCAGATTCCCCTGCACTGCGTGCAGAGCAATTCCGTGTTCCACATCAGACGTTAAAGGAGACTTGATTTCCTTGATGGCACTCCAAAGAAAACCCAAGATCACTGTTTGAAGTCTAGAGGGATCCTGAGGTCACTGGAGCAACCCGAAAGGGCTCCGTGGACCCCAAATCAACTCGAGATGAGAGCTTCGTCCCTGGCTTCTACTCTAGAGGAATACCAACTTTCCACAAGCACCTCAAGAGGAGGCTTCTCTCAGCTACAGGTATGTGAGAGGGACCCTGAGTTTGTGGCCTCAAGTGGAATGGACACCGAGATGCTCTGACTCGAATTAAGGCCGGATATCCCTGCAGTGAATTGAATCCTGGGTCGTCTTGCATCTCCCAAGACGAAGGGATGTCTGAATCCCCTGTGGAGACCACAGAGAAAGACCTGGTCCTCCGCCTCATCGCGACCGGAGGCCTCACATCCTTTGAAAGGTATGTGGAGATCAATGCTTCCAAAGGAGACGATGCCTGACTCCTCTTGAAAATGGATAGGAGTCCCACGATCCCTGTGTCACGTGGAAAGGGACCCTGGGTCTCCCGCCTCACGTGGAGACGCGTCCCAATTGCCATGCCAAGACTCGAGGAGAATCCCGAGGTGTCCCTCGCACCTACGCAGAGGTCCTGACGTCGCTGAACAAACACGTGTATGGAAGGGCCCTCCCCGTTGTAACTCGAGAATATACCCCAGGTTCCGGCCGCAACTCGAGAAAAACCATGAGACTTCCCCCTCGCCGCGAGATGAGGCCCGATTCCCCTGCACTGCGTGCAGAGCAATTCCGTGTTCCACATCAAACGTGAAAGGAGCCTTGATTTACTTGATGGCACTCCAGAGAAAACCCAAGATCACTGTCTCAAGTCTAGAGGGATCCTGAGGTCACTGGAGCAACACGAAAGGGCTCCGTGGACCCCAAATCAACTCGAGATGAGAGCTTAGTCCCTGGCTTCGACTCAAGAGGAATACCAACTTTCCACAAGCACCTCAAGAGGAGGCTTCTCTCAGCTACAGGTATGTGAGAGGGACCCTGAGTTTGTGGCCTCAAGTGGAATGGACACCGAAATGCTCTGACTCTAAGTAAGGCCGGATATCCCTGCAGTGAATTGAATGCAGGCTCATCTTGCATCTCCCAAGACGAAGGGATGTCTGAATCCCCTGTGGAGACCACAGAGAAAGATCTAGTCCTCCGCTTCATCGCGACCGGAGGCCTCACATCCTTTGAAAACTCGAGAGGTCCGCGGAGATCAATGCTTCCAAAGGAGACGATGCCTGACTCCTCTTGAAAATGGATAGGAGCCCCAGGATCCCTGTGGCACGTGGAAAGGGATCCTGGGTCTCCCGCCTCACGTGGAGACGTGTCCCAATTGCCATGCCAAGACTCGAGGAGAATCCCGAGGTGTCCCTCGCACCTAGGCAGGAGTCCTGACGTCGCTGAACAAACACGTGTCTGGAAGGGCCCTCCCCGTCGTAACTCGAGAATATACCCCTGGTTCCGGCCGCAAGTCGAGAAAAAATATGAGACTTCCCCCTCGCCGCGAGATGAGGCCCGATTCCCCTGCACTGCATGCAGAGCAATTCCGTGTTCCACATCAAACGTGAAAGGAGCCTTGATTTCCTTGATGGCACTCCAGAGAAAACCCAAGATCACTGTCTAAAGTCTAGAGGGATCCTGACGTCACTGGAGCAACACGAAAGGGATCCGTGGACCCCAAATCAACTCGAGATGCGATCTTAGTCCCTGGCTTCGACTCAAGAGGAATACCAACTTTCCACAAGCACCTCAATAGGAGGCTTGTCTCAGCTACAGGTATGTGAGAGGGACCATGAGTTTGTGGCCTCAAGTGGAATGGACACCGTGATGCTCTGACTAGAAGTAAGGCCGGATATCCCTGCAGTGAATTGAATGCAGGCTCATCTTGCATCTCCCAAGATGAAGTGATATCTGAATCCCCTGTGGAAACCACAGAGAAAGACCTAGTCCTCCGCCACATAGCGACGGGAGGCCTCACACCCTTTGAATACTCGAGAGGTCCGCGGAGATCAATGCTTCCAAAGGAGACGATGCCTGACTCCTCTTACAAATGGATAGGAGTCCCAGGATCCCTGTGGCACGTGGAAAGGGACCCTGGGTCTCCCGCCTCACGTGGAGACGCGTCCCAATTGCCATGCCAAGACTCGAGGAGAATCCCGAGGTGTCCCTCGCACCTAGGCAGGAGTCCTGACGTCGCTGAACAAACACGTGTCTGGAAGGGCCCTCCCCGTCGTAACTCGAGAATATACCCCAGGTTCCGGCCGCAACTCGAGAAAAACCATGAGACTTCACCCTCGCCGAGAGATGAGGCCCGATTCCCCTGCACTGCGTGCAGAGCAATGGCGTGTTCCACATCAAACCTGAAAGGAGCATTGATTTCCTTGATGGCACTCCAGAGAAAACCCAAGATCTCTGTCTCAAGTCTAGAGGGATCCTGAGGTCACTGTAGCAAGAAGAAAGGGCTCCGTGGACCCCAAATCAACTCGAGGTGAGAGCTTAGTCCCTGGCTTCGACTCAAGAGGAATACCAACTTTCCACAAGCACATCAAGAGGAGGCTTCTCTCAGCTACAGGTATGTGAGAGGGACCCTGAGTTTGTGGCCTCAAGTGGAATGGACACCGAGATGCTCTGACTCGAAGTAAGGCCGGATATCCCTGCAGTGAATTGAATGCAGGCTCGTCTTGCATCTCCCAAGACGAAGGGTTGCCTGAATCCCCTGTGGAGACCACAGAGAAAGACCTAGCCCTCCGTTTCCTCGCGACCGGAGGCCTCACATCCTTTGAAAAGAATGTGGAGATCAATGCTTCCAAAGGAGACGATGCCTGACTCCTCTTGAAAATGGATAGGAGTCCCACGATCCCTGTGTCACGTGGAAAGGGACCCTGGGTCTCCCGCCTCACGTGGAGACGCGTCCCAATTGCCATGCCAAGACTCGAGGAGAATCCCGAGGTGTCCGTCGCACCTAGACAGGAGTCCTGACGTCGCTGAACAAACACGTGTATGGAAGGGCCCTCCCCGTTGTAACTCGGGAATATACCCCATTTTCCGGCCGCAACTCGAGAAAAACCATGAGACTTCCCCCTCGCCGCGAGATGAGGCCCGATTCCCCTGCACTGCGTGCAGAGCAATTCCGTGTTCCACATCAAACGTGAAAGGAGCCTTGATTTCCTTGATGGCACTCCAGAGAAAACCCAAGATCACTGTCTCAAGTCTAGAGGGATCCTGAGGTCACTGGAGCAACAGGAAAGGGCTCTGTGGACCCCATTCTACTCGAGATGAGAGCTTAGTCCCTGGCTTCGAATCAAGAGGAATATCAACTTTTCACAAGCAACTCAAGAGGAGGCTTCTCTCAGCTACAGGTATGTGAGAGGGACCCTGATTATGTGGCCTCAAGTGGAATGGACACCGAGATGCTCTGACTCGATGTAAGGCCGGATATCCCTGCAGTGAATTGAATGCAGGATCGTCTTGCATCTCCCAAGACGAAGGGATTTCTGAATCCCCTGTGGAGACCACAGAGAAAGTACTAGTCCTCCGCCTCATCGCGACCGGAGGCCTCACATCCTTTGAAAACTCGAGAGGTCTGCAGAGATCAATGCTTCCAAAGGAGACGATGCCTGACTCCTCTTGAAAATGGATAGGAGTCCCAGGATCCCTGTGGCACGTGGAAAGGGAACCTGGGTCTCCCGCTTCACGTGGAGACGCGGCCCAAATGCCATGCCAAGACTCGAGGAGAATCCCGAGGTGTCCCTCACACCTAGGCAGGAGTCCTGACGTTGCTGAACAAACACGTGTCTGGAAGGGCCCTCCCCGTCGTAACTCGAGAATATACCCCAGGTTCCGGCCGCAACTCGAGAAAAACCATGAGACTTCCCCCTCGCCGCGAGATGAGGCCCGATTCCCCTGCACTGCCTGCAGAGCAATTCCGTGTTCCACCTCAAGCGTGAAAGGAGCCTTGATTTCCTTGATGGCACTCCAGAGAAAACCCAAGATTACTGTCTCAAGTCTAGAGAGATTCTGAGGTCACTGGAGCAACAAGTAAGGGCTCCGTGGACCCCAAATAAACTCTAGATGAGAGCTTAGTCCCTGGCTTCGACTCAAGAGGAACACCAACTTTTCACAAGCACCTCAAGAGGAGGCTTCTCTCAGCTACAGGTATGTGAGAGGGACCCTGAGTTTGTGGCCTCAAGTGGAATGGACACCGAGATGCTCTGACTCGAAGTAAGGCCGGATATCCCTGCAGTGAATTGAATGCAGGCTCGTCTTGCATCTCCCAAGACTAAGGGATGATTTATTCCCCTGTGGAGACCACAGAGAAAGACCTAGTCGTCCAACTCAACGCGACAGGAGGCCTCACATCCTTTGAAAACGCGAGAGGTCCGCGGAGATAAATGCTTCCAAAGGAGACGATGCCTGCCTCCTCTTGAAAATGGATAGGAGTCCCAGGATCCCTGTGGCACGTGGAAAGGGAACCTGGGTCTCCCGCCTCACGTGGAGACGCGTCCCAATTGCCATGCCAAGACTCGAGGAGAATCCCGAGGTGTCCCTCGCACCTAGGCAGGAGTCCGGACGTCGCTGAACAAACACGTGTCTGGAAGGGCCCTCCCCATCGTAACTCGAGAATATACCACAGGTTCCGGCCGCAACTCGAGAAAAACCATGAGACTGCCCCCTCGCCGCGAGATGAGGCCTGATTCCCCAGCATTGCATGCAGAGCAATTCCGTGTTTCACATCAAACGTGAAAGGATCCTTGATTTCCTTGATGGCACTCCAGAGAAAACCCAAGATCACTGTCTCAAATCTAGAGGGATCCTGAGGTCACTGGAGCAACACGAAAGGGCTCCTTGGACCCCAAATCAACTTGAGATGAGAGCTTTTCCCTGGCTTCGACTCAAGAGGAATACCAACTTTCCACAAGCACCTCAAGAAGAGGCTTCTCTCAGCTACAGGTATGTGAGAGGGACCCTGAGTTTGTGGCCTCAAGTGGAATGGACACCGAGATGCTCTGACTCGAAGTCAGGCCGGATATCTGTGCAGTGAGTTGAATGCAGGCTCGTCTTGCATCTCCCAAGACGAAGGGATGTCTGAATCCCCTGTGGAGACCACAGAGAAAGACCTAGTCCTCTGCCTCAACGCGACCGGAGGCCTCACATCCTTTGAAAACTCGAGAGGTGTGCGGAGATCAATGCTTCCAAAGGAGACGATGCCTGAGTCCTCTAGAATATAGATAGGAGTCCCAGGATCCCTGTGGCACGTTCAAAGGGACTCTGGGTCTCCCGCCTCACGTGGAGACGCGTCCCTATTGCCATGCCAAGACTCGAGGAGAATCCCGAGGTGTCCCTCGCACCTAGGCAGGAGTCCTGACGTCCCTGAGCAAACACGTGTCTGGAAGGGCCCTCCCCGTCGTAAGTCGAGAATATACCCCAGGTTCCGGCCGCAACTCGAGAAAAATAATGAGACTTCCCCCTCGCCGCGGGAAGAGGCCCGATTGCCCTACACTGCATGCAGAGCAATTCCGTGTTCCACATCAAACGAGAAAGGATCCTTGATTTCCTTGATTGCACTCCAGAGAAAACCCAAGATCACTGTCTCATGCCTAGAGGGATCCTGAGGTCACTGGAGCAACACGAAAGGGCTCCGTGGACCCCAAATCAACTCGAGATGAGAGCTTAGTCCCTGGCTTCGACTCAAGAGGAATACCAACTTTCCACAAGCACCTCAAGAGGAGGCTTCTCTCAGCTACAAGTATGTGAGAGGGACCCTGAGTTTGTGGCCTCAATTGGAATGGACACCGAGATGCTCTGACTCGACGTAAGGCCGGATATCCCTGCAGTGAATTGAATGCAGGCTCGTCTTGCATCTCCCAAGATGAAGGGATGTCTGAATCAACATTGAAGACGACAGAGAAAGACCAAGTTCTCCCCCTCATCGCGAACTGAGGCCTCACATCCTTTGAAAACTCAAGAGGTCCGCGGAGATCAATGCTTCCAAAGGAGACGATGCCTGACTCCTCTTGAAAATGGATAGGAGTCCCAGTATCCCTGTGGCACGTGGAAAGGGACCCTGGGTCTCCCGCCTCACGTGGAGACGCGTCCCAATTGCCATGCCAAGACTCGAGGAGAATCCCGAGGTGTCCCTCGCACCTAGGCAGGAGTCCTGACGTCGCTGAACAAACACGTGTCTGGAAGGGCCCTCCCCGTCATAACTCGAGAATATACCCCAGGTTCCGGCCGCAACTCGAGAAAATCCATGAGACTTCCCCCTCGCCGTGAGATGAGGCCCGATTCCCCTGCACTGCGTGCAGAGTAATTCCGTGTTCCACATCAAACGTGAAAGGAGCCTTGACTTCCTTGATGGCACTCCAGAGAGTATCCAAGATCACTGTCTCAAGTCTAGGGGGATCCTGAGGTCACTGGAGCAACATGAAAGGGCTCCGTGGACCCCAAATCAACTCGAGATGAGAGCTTAGTCCCTGGCTTCGAATCAAGAGGAATACCAACTTTCCACAAGCACCTCAAGAGGAGGCTTCTCTCAGCTACAGGTATGTGAGAGGGACCCTGAGTTTGTGGCCTCAAGTGGAATGGACACCGAGATGCTCTGACTCGAAGTAAGGCCGGATATCCCTGCAGTGAATTGAATGCAGGCTCGTATTGCATCTCCCAAGACGAAGGGATGTCTGAATCCCATGTGGAGACCACAGAGAAAGACGGAGTTCTCCGCCTCATCGCGACCGGAGGCCTCACATCCTTTGAAAACCGCGAAGATCAATGCTTCCAAAGGAGACGATGCCTGACTACTTTTGAAAATGGATAGGAGTCTCAGGATCCCTTTGGCACGTGGAAAGAGACACTGGGTCTTCCGCCTCACGTGGAGACCCGTCCCAATTGCCATGCCAAGACTCGACGAATATCCCGAGGTGTCCCTCGCACCTAGGCAGGAGTCCTGACTTCGCTGAACAAACACGTGTCTTGAAGGGCCCTCCCCGTAGTAACTTTAGTGTGTACCCCAGGTTCCGGCAGCAACTCGAGAAAAACCATGAGACTTCCCCCTCGCTGCGAGATGAGGCCCGATTCCCCTGCACAGCGTGCAGAGCAATTCCGTGTTCCACATCAAACGTGAAAGGAGCCTTGATTTCCTTGATGGCACTCCAGAGAAAACCCAAGATCACTGTCTCAATTCTAGAGGGATCCTGAGGTCACTGTAGCAACACGAAAGGGCTCCGTGGACCCCAAATCAACTCGAGATGAGAGCTTAGTCCCTGGCTTCGACTCAAGAGGAACACCAACTTTCCACAAGCACTTCAAGAGGAGGCTTCTCTCAGCTACAGGTATGTGAGTGGGACCCTGAGTTTGTGGCCTTAAGTGGAATGGACACCGAGATGCTCAGTCTCGAAGTAAGGCCGGATATCCCTGCAGTGAATTGAGTGCAGGCTCGTCTTGCATCTCCAAGACGAAGGGATGTTTCCATCCCCTGTGGAGATCAGAGAGAAAGACCTAGTTCTCCGCCTCATCGCGACCGGAGGCCGCACATCCTTTGAAAACTCGAGAGGTCCGCGGAGATCAATGCTTCCAAAGGAGACGATGCCTGACTCCTCTTGCAAATGGATAGGAGTCCCAGGATCCCTGTGGCACGTGGAAAGGGACCCTGGGTCTCCCGCCTCACGTGGAGACGTGTCCCAATTGCCATGCCAAGACTCGAGGAGAATCACTAGGTGTCCCTCGCACCTAGACAGGAGTCCTGACGTCGCTGAACAAACACGTGTCTGGAAGGGCCCTCCCCGTCGTAACTCGAGAATATACCCCAGGTTTCGGCCGCAACTCGAGAAAAACCAGGAGACTTCCCCCTTGCCGCGAGATGAAGCCCGATTCCCCTGCACTGCGTGCAGAGCAATTCCGTGTTCCACATCAAACGTGAAAGGAGCCTTGATTTCCTTGATGGCACTCCAGAGAAAACCCAAGATCACTGTCTCAAGTCTAGAGGGATCCTGAGGTCACTGGAGCAACACGAAAAGGCTCCGTGGACCCCAAATCAACTCGAGATGAGAGCTTAGTCCCTGGCTTCGACTCAAGAGGAATACCAACTTTCCAAAAGCACCTCAAGAGGAGGCTTCTCTCAGCTACAGGTATGTGAGAGGCACCCTGAGCTTGTGGCTGCAAGTGAAATGGACACCGAGATGCTCTGACTCGAAGTAAGGCCGGATATCCCTGCAGTTAATTGAGTGCAGGCTCGTCTTGCATCTCCGAAGACGAAGGGATGTCTGAATCCCCTGTGGAGACCACAGAGATAGACCTAGTTCTCCGCCTCATCGCGACCGGAGGCCTCACATCCTTTGAAAACTCGAGAGGTCCGCGGAGATCAATGCTTCCAAAGAAGACGATGCCTGACTCCTCTTGAAAATGGATAGGAGTCCCAGGATCCCTGTGGCACGTGGAAAGGGACCCTGGGTCTCCCGCCTCACGTGGAGACGCGTCCCAATTGCCATGCCAAGACTCGAGGAGAATCCCGAGGTGTCCCTCGCACCTAGGCAGGAGTCCTGACGTCGCTGAACAAACACGTGTCTGGAAGGGCCCTCCCCGTCATAACTCGAGAATATACCCCAGGTTCCGGCCGCAACTCGAGAAAATCCATGAGACTTCCCCCTCGCCGTGAGATGAGGCCCGATTCCCCTGCACTGCGTGCAGAGCAATTCCGTGTTCCACATCAAACGTGAAAGGAGCCTTGACTTCCTTGATGGCACTCCAGAGAATATCCAAGATCACTGTCTCAAGCCTAGGGGGATCCTGAGGTCACTGGAGCAACATGAAAGGGCTCCGTGGACCCCAAATCAACTCGAGATGAGAGCTTAGTCCCTGGCTTCGAATCAAGAGGAATACCAACTTTCCACAAGCACCTCAAGAGGAGGCTTCTCTCAGCTACAGGTATGTGAGAGGGACCCTGAGTTTGTGGCCTCAAGTGGAATGGACACCGAGATGCTCTGACTCGAAGTAAGGCCGGATATCCCTGCAGTGAATTGAATGCAGGCTCGTATTGCATCTCCCAAGACGAAGGGATGTCTGAATCCCATGTGGAGACCACAGAGAAAGACGGAGTTCTCCGCCTCATCGCGACCGGAGGCCTCACATCCTTTGAAAACCGCGAAGATCAATGCTTCCAAAGGAGACGATGCCTGACTACTTTTGA
The DNA here is from genome assembly GCF_033118175.1 of Dama dama. Lineage (NCBI taxonomy): Eukaryota > Metazoa > Chordata > Mammalia > Artiodactyla > Cervidae > Dama > Dama dama. The sequence goes on along the minus strand of NC_083697.1, from coordinate 1,955,364 downwards.
AAATGGATAGGAGTCTCAGGATCCCTTTGGGATGTGGAAAGAGACACTGGGTCTTCCGCCTCACGTGGAGACCCGTCCCAATTGCCATGCCAAGACTCGACGAATATCCCGAGGTGTCCCTCGCACCTAGGCAGGAGTCCTGACTTCGCTGAACAAACACGTGTCTTGAAGGGCCCTCCCCGTAGTAACTTTAGTGTGTACCCCAGGTTCCGGCAGCAACTCGAGAAAAACCATGAGACTTCCCCCTCGCTGCGAGATGAGGCCCGATTCCCCTGCACAGCGTGCAGAGCAATTCCGTGTTCCACATCAAACGTGAAAGGAGCCTTGATTTCCTTGATGGCACTCCAGAGAAAACCCAAGATCACTGTCTCAATTCTAGAGGGATCCTGAGGTCACTGTAGCAACACGAAAGGGCTCCGTGGACCCCAAATCAACTCGAGATGAGAGCTTAGTCCCTGGCTTCGACTCAAGAGGAACACCAACTTTCCACAAGCACTTCAAGAGGAGGCTTCTCTCAGCTACAGGTATGTGAGTGGGACCCTGAGTTTGTGGCCTTAAGTGGAATGAACACCGAGATGCTCAGTCTCGAAGTAAGGCCGGATATCCCTGCAGTGAATTGAGTGCAGGCTCGTCTTGCATCTCCAAGACGAAGGGATGTTTCCATCCCCTGTGGAGATCAGAGAGAAAGACCTAGTTCTCCGCCTCATCGCGACCGGAGGCCTCACATCCTTTGAAAACTCGAGAGGTCCGCGGAGATCAATGCTTCCAAAGGAGACGATGCCTGACTCCTCTTGCAAATGGATAGGAGTCCCAGGATCCCTGTGGCACGTGGAAAGGGACCCTGGGTCTCCCGCCTCACGTGGAGACGTGTCCCAATTGCCATGCCAAGACTCGAGGAGAATCCCTAGGTGTCCCTCGCACCTAGACAGGAGTCCTGACGTCGCTGAACAAACACGTGTCTGGAAGGGCCCTCCCCGTCGTAACTCGAGAATATACCCCAGGTTCCGGCCGCAACTCGAGAAAAACCAGGAGACTTCCCCCTTGCCGCGAGATGAAGCCCGATTCCCCTGCACTGCGTGCAGAGCAATTCCGTGTTCCACATCAAACGTGAAAGGAGCCTTGATTTCCTTGATGGCACTCCAGAGAAAACCCAAGATCACTGTCTCAAGTCTAGAGGGATCCTGAGGTCACTGGAGCAACACGAAAGGGCTCCGTGGACCCCAAATCAACTCGAGATGAGAGCTTAGTCCCTGGCTTCGACTCAAGAGGAATACCAACTTTCCAAAAGCACCTCAAGAGGAGGCTTCTCTCAGCTACAGGTATGTGAGAGGCACCCTGAGCTTGTGGCTGCAAGTGAAATGGACACCGAGATGCTCTGACTCGAAGTAAGGCCGGATATCCCTGCAGTTAATTGAGTGCAGGCTCGTCTTGCATCTCCGAAGACGAAGGGATGTCTGAATCCCCTGTGGAGACCACAGAGATAGACCTAGTTCTCCGCCTCATCGCGACCGGAGGCCTCACATCCTTTGAAAACTCGAGAGGTCCGCGGAGATCAATGCTTCCAAAGAAGACGATGCCTGACTCCTCTTGAAAATGGATAGGAGTCCCAGGATCCCTGTGGCACGTGGAAAGGGACCCTGGGTCTCCCGCCTCACGTGGAGACGCGTCCCAATTGCCATGCCAAGACTCGAGGAGAATCCCGAGGTGTCCCTCGCACCTAGGCAGGAGTCCTGACGTCGCTGAACAAACACGTGTCTGGAAGGGCCCTCCCCGTCATAACTCGAGAATATACCCCAGGTTCCGGCCGCAACTCGAGAAAATCCATGAGACTTCCCCCTCGCCGTGAGATGAGGCCCGATTCCCCTGCACTGCGTGCAGAGTAATTCCGTGTTCCACATCAAACGTGAAAGGAGCCTTGACTTCCTTGATGGCACTCCAGAGAGTATCCAAGATCACTGTCTCAAGTCTAGGGGGATCCTGAGGTCACTGGAGCAACATGAAAGGGCTCCGTGGACCCCAAATCAACTCGAGATGAGAGCTTAGTCCCTGGCTTCGAATCAAGAGGAATACCAACTTTCCACAAGCACCTCAAGAGGAGGCTTCTCTCAGCTACAGGTATGTGAGAGGGACCCTGAGTTTGTGGCCTCAAGTGGAATGGACACCGAGATGCTCTGACTCGAAGTAAGGCCGGATATCCCTGCAGTGAATTGAATGCAGGCTCGTATTGCATCTCCCAAGACGAAGGGATGTCTGAATCCCATGTGGAGACCACAGAGAAAGACGGAGTTCTCCGCCTCATCGCGACCGGAGGCCTCACATCCTTTGAAAACCGCGAAGATCAATGCTTCCAAAGGAGACGATGCCTGACTACTTTTGAAAATGGATAGGAGTCTCAGGATCCCTTTGGCACGTGGAAAGAGACACTGGGTCTTCCGCCTCACGTGGAGACCCGTCCCAATTGCCATGCCAAGACTCGACGAATATCCCGAGGTGTCCCTCGCACCTAGGCAGGAGTCCTGACTTCGCTGAACAAACACGTGTCTTGAAGGGCCCTCCCCGTAGTAACTTTAGTGTGTACCCCAGGTTCCGGCAGCAACTCGAGAAAAACCATGAGACTTCCCCCTCGCTGCGAGATGAGGCCCGATTCCCCTGCACAGCGTGCAGAGCAATTCCGTGTTCCACATCAAACGTGAAAGGAGCCTTGATTTCCTTGATGGCACTCCAGAGAAAACCCAAGATCACTGTCTCAATTCTAGAGGGATCCTGAGGTCACTGTAGCAACACAAAAGGGCTCCGTGGACCCCAAATCAACTCGAGATGAGAGCTTAGTCCCTGGCTTCGACTCAAGAGGAACACCAACTTTCCACAAGCACTTCAAGAGGAGGCTTCTCTCAGCTACAGGTATGTGAGTGGGACCCTGAGTTTGTGGCCTTAAGTGGAATGGACACCGAGATGCTCAGTCTCGAAGTAAGGCCGGATATCCCTGCAGTGAATTGAGTGCAGGCTCGTCTTGCATCTCCAAGACGAAGGGATGTTTCCATCCCCTGTGGAGATCAGAGAGAAAGACCTAGTTCTCCGCCTCATCGCGACCGGAGGCCGCACATCCTTTGAAAACTCGAGAGGTCCGCGGAGATCAATGCTTCCAAAGGAGACGATGCCTGACTCCTCTTGCAAATGGATAGGAGTCCCAGGATCCCTGTGGCACGTGGAAAGGGACCCTGGGTCTCCCGCCTCACGTGGAGACGTGTCCCAATTGCCATGCCAAGACTCGAGGAGAATCACTAGGTGTCCCTCGCACCTAGACAGGAGTCCTGACGTCGCTGAACAAACACGTGTCTGGAAGGGCCCTCCCCGTCGTAACTCGAGAATATACCCCAGGTTCCGGCCGCAACTCGAGAAAAACCAGGAGACTTCCCCCTTGCCGCGAGATGAAGCCCGATTCCCCTGCACTGCGTGCAGAGCAATTCCGTGTTCCACATCAAACGTGAAAGGAGCCTTGATTTCCTTGATGGCACTCCAGAGAAAACCCAAGATCACTGTCTCAAGTCTAGAGGGATCCTGAGGTCACTGGAGCAACACGAAAGGGCTCCGTGGACCCCAAATCAACTCGAGATGAGAGCTTAGTCCCTGGCTTCGACTCAAGAGGAATACCAACTTTCCAAAAGCACCTCAAGAGGAGGCTTCTCTCAGCTACAGGTATGTGAGAGGCACCCTGAGCTTGTGGCTGCAAGTGAAATGGACACCGAGATGCTCTGACTCGAAGTAAGGCCGGATATCCCTGCAGTTAATTGAGTGCAGGCTCGTCTTGCATCTCCGAAGACGAAGGGATGTCTGAATCCCCTGTGGAGACCACAGAGATAGACCTAGTTCTCCGCCTCATCGCGACCGGAGGCCTCACATCCTTTGAAAACTCGAGAGGTCCGCGGAGATCAATGCTTCCAAAGAAGACGATGCCTGACTCCTCTTGAAAATGGATAGGAGTCCCAGGATCCCTGTGGCACGTGGAAAGGGACCCTGGGTCTCCCGCCTCACGTGGAGACGCGTCCCAATTGCCATGCCAAGACTCGAGGAGAATCCCGAGGTGTCCCTCGCACCTAGGCAGGAGTCCTGACGTCGCTGAACAAACACGTGTCTGGAAGGGCCCTCCCCGTCATAACTCGAGAATATACCCCAGGTTCCGGCCGCAACTCGAGAAAATCCATGAGACTTCCCCCTCGCCGTGAGATGAGGCCCGATTCCCCTGCACTGCGTGCAGAGCAATTCCGTGTTCCACATCAAACGTGAAAGGAGCCTTGACTTCCTTGATGGCACTCCAGAGAATATCCAAGATCACTGTCTCAAGCCTAGGGGGATCCTGAGGTCACTGGAGCAACATGAAAGGGCTCCGTGGACCCCAAATCAACTCGAGATGAGAGCTTAGTCCCTGGCTTCGAATCAAGAGGAATACCAACTTTCCACAAGCACCTCAAGAGGAGGCTTCTCTCAGCTACAGGTATGTGAGAGGGACCCTGAGTTTGTGGCCTCAAGTGGAATGGACACCGAGATGCTCTGACTCGAAGTAAGGCTGGATATCCCTGCAGTGAATTGAATGCAGGCTCGTATTGCATCTCCCAAGACGAAGGGATGTCTGAATCCCATGTGGAGACCACAGAGAAAGACGGAGTTCTCCGCCTCATCGCGACCGGAGGCCTCACATCCTTTGAAAACCGCGAAGATCAATGCTTCCAAAGGAGACGATGCCTGACTACTTTTGAAAATGGATAGGAGTCTCAGGATCCCTTTGGGATGTGGAAAGAGACACTGGGTCTTCCGCCTCACGTGGAGACCCGTCCCAATTGCCATGCCAAGACTCGACGAATATCCCGAGGTGTCCCTCGCACCTAGGCAGGAGTCCTGACTTCGCTGAACAAACACGTGTCTTGAAGGGCCCTCCCCGTAGTAACTTTAGTGTGTACCCCAGGTTCCGGCAGCAACTCGAGAAAAACCATGAGACTTCCCCCTCGCTGCGAGATGAGGCCCGATTCCCCTGCACAGCGTGCAGAGCAATTCCGTGTTCCACATCAAACGTGAAAGGAGCCTTGATTTCCTTGATGGCACTCCAGAGAAAACCCAAGATCACTGTCTCAATTCTAGAGGGATCCTGAGGTCACTGTAGCAACACGAAAGGGCTCCGTGGACCCCAAATCAACTCGAGATGAGAGCTTAGTCCCTGGCTTCGACTCAAGAGGAACACCAACTTTCCACAAGCACTTCAAGAGGAGGCTTCTCTCAGCTACAGGTATGTGAGTGGGACCCTGAGTTTGTGGCCTTAAGTGGAATGAACACCGAGATGCTCAGTCTCGAAGTAAGGCCGGATATCCCTGCAGTGAATTGAGTGCAGGCTCGTCTTGCATCTCCAAGACGAAGGGATGTTTCCATCCCCTGTGGAGATCAGAGAGAAAGACCTAGTTCTCCGCCTCATCGCGACCGGAGGCCTCACATCCTTTGAAAACTCGAGAGGTCCGCGGAGATCAATGCTTCCAAAGGAGACGATGCCTGACTCCTCTTGCAAATGGATAGGAGTCCCAGGATCCCTGTGGCACGTGGAAAGGGACCCTGGGTCTCCCGCCTCACGTGGAGACGCGTCCCAATTGCCATGCCAAGACTCGAGGAGAATCCCGAGGTGTCCCTCGCACCTAGGCAGGAGTCCTGACGTCGCTGAACAAACACGTGTCTGGAAGGGCCCTCCCCGTCATAACTCGAGAATATACCCCAGGTTCCGGCCGCAACTCGAGAAAATCCATGAGACTTCCCCCTCGCCGTGAGATGAGGCCCGATTCCCCTGCACTGCGTGCAGAGCAATTCCGTGTTCCACATCAAACGTGAAAGGAGCCTTGACTTCCTTGATGGCACTCCAGAGAATATCCAAGATCACTGTCTCAAGTCTAGGGGGATCCTGAGGTCACTGGAGCAACATGAAAGGGCTCCGTGGACCCCAAATCAACTCGAGATGAGAGCTTAGTCCCTGGCTTCGAATCTAGAGGAATACCAACTTTCCACAAGCACCTCAAGAGGAGGCTTCTCTCAGCTACAGGTATGTGAGAGGGACCCTGAGTTTGTGGCCTCAAGTGGAATGGACACCGAGATGCTCTGACTCGAAGTAAGGCCGGATATCCCTGCAGTGAATTGAATGCAGGCTCGTATTGCATCTCCCAAGACGAAGGGATGTCTGAATCCCATGTGGAGACCACAGAGAAAGACGGAGTTCTCCGCCTCATCGCGACCGGAGGCCTCACATCCTTTGAAAACCGCGAAGATCAATGCTTCCAAAGGAGACGATGCCTGACTACTTTTGAAAATGGATAGGAGTCTCAGGATCCCTTTGGCACGTGGAAAGAGACACTGGGTCTTCCGCCTCACGTGGAGACCCGTCCCAATTGCCATGCCAAGACTCGACGAATATCCCGAGGTGTCCCTCGCACCTAGGCAGGAGTCCTGACTTCGCTGAACAAACACGTGTCTTGAAGGGCCCTCCCCGTAGTAACTTTAGTGTGTACCCCAGGTTCCGGCAGCAACTCGAGAAAAACCATGAGACTTCCCCCTCGCTGCGAGATGAGGCCCGATTCCCCTGCACAGCGTGGAGAGCAATTCCGTGTTCCACATCAAACGTGAAAGGAGCCTTGATTTCCTTGATGGCACTCCAGAGAAAACCCAAGATCACTGTCTCAATTCTAGAGGGATCCTGAGGTCACTGTAGCAACACGAAAGGGCTCCGTGGACCCCAAATCAACTCGAGATGAGAGCTTAGTCCCTGGATTCGACTCAAGAGGAACACCAACTTTCCACAAGCACTTCAAGAGGAGGCTTCTCTCAGCTACAGGTATGTGAGTGGGACCCTGAGTTTGTGGCCTTAAGTGGAATGAACACCGAGATGCTCAGTCTCGAAGTAAGGCCGGATATCCCTGCAGTGAATTGAGTGCAGGCTCGTCTTGCATCTCCAAGACGAAGGGATGTTTCCATCCCCTGTGGAGATCAGAGAGAAAGACCTAGTTCTCCGCCTCATCGCGACCGGAGGCCGCACATCCTTTGAAAACTCGAGAGGTCCGCGGAGATCAATGCTTCCAAAGGAGACGATGCCTGACTCCTCTTGCAAATGGATAGGAGTCCCAGGATCCCTGTGGCATGTGGAAAGGGACCCTGGGTCTCCCGCCTCACGTGGAGACGTGTCCCAATTGCCATGCCAAGACTCGAGGAGAATCCCGAGGTGTCCCTCGCACCTAGACAGGAGTCCTGACGTCGCTGAACAAACACGTGTCTGGAAGGGCCCTCCCCGTCGTAACTCGAGAATATACCCCAGGTTCCGGCCGCAACTCGAGAAAAACCAGGAGACTTCCCCCTTGCCGCGAGATGAAGCCCGATTCCCCTGCACTGCGTGCAGAGCAATTCCGTGTTCCACATCAAACGTGAAAGGAGCCTTGATTTCCTTGATGGCACTCCAGAGAAAACCCAAGATCACTGTCTCAAGTCTAGAGGGATCCTGAGGTCACTGGAGCAACACGAAAGGGCTCCGTGGACCCCAAATCAACTCGAGATGAGAGCTTAGTCCCTGGCTTCGACTCAAGAGGAATACCAACTTTCCAAAAGCACCTCAAGAGGAGGCTTCTCTCAGCTACAGGTATGTGAGAGGCACCCTGAGCTTGTGGCTGCAAGTGAAATGGACACCGAGATTCTCTGACTCGAAGTAAGGCCGGATATCCCTGCAGTTAATTGAGTGCAGGCTCGTCTTGCATCTCCGAAGACGAAAGGATGTCTGAATCCCCTGTGGAGACCACAGAGATAGACCTAGTTCTCCGCCTCATCGCGACCGGAGGCCTCACATCCTTTGAAAACTCGAGAGGTCCGCGGAGATCAATGCTTCCAAAGGAGACGATGCCTGACTCCTCTTGCAAATGGATAGGAGTCCCAGGATCCCTGTGGCACGTGGAAAGGGACCCTGGGTCTCCCGCCTCACGTGGAGACGCGTCCCAATTGCCATGCCAATACTCGAGGAGAATCCCGAGGTGTCCCTCGCACCTAGGCAGGAGTCCTGACGTTGAGGAACAAACACGTGTCCGGAAGGGCCCTCCCCGTCGTAACTCGAGAATATACCCCAGGTTCCGGCCGCAACTCGAGAAAAAATATGAGACTTCCCCCGTCGCCGCGAGATGAGGCCCGATTCCCCTGCACTGCGTGCAGAGCAATTCCGTGTTCCACATCAAACGTGAAAGGAGCCTTGATTTCCTTGATGGCACTCCAGAGAAAACCCAAGATCACTGTCTCAAGTCTAAAGGGATACTGAGGTCACTGGAGCAATACGAAAGGGCTCCGTGGACCCCAAATCAACTCGAGATGAGAGCTTAGTCCCTGGCTTCGACTCAAGACGAATACCAACTTTCCACAAGCACCTCAAGAGGAGGCTTCTCTCAGCTACAGGTATGTGAGAGGGACCCTGAGTTTGTGGCCTCAATTGGAATGGACACCGAGATGCTCTGACTCGAAGTAAGGCCGGATATCCCTACAGTGAATTGAATGCAGGCTCGTCTTGCATCTCCCAAGACGAAGGGATGTCTGAATCCCCTGTGGAGACCACAGAGAAAGATCTAGTCCTCCGCTTCATCGCGACCGGAGGCCTCACATTTTGAAAACTCGAGAGGTCCGCGGAGATCAATGCTTCCAAAGGAGACGATGCCTGACTCCTCTTGAAAATGGATAGGAGTGGCAGGATCCCTGTGGCACGTGGAAAGGGACTCTGGGTCTCCCGCCTCACGTGGAGACGCGTCCCAATTGCCATGCCAAGACTCGAGGAGAATCCCGAGGTGTCCCTCGCACCTAGGCAGGAGTACTGACGTCGCTGAACAAACACGTGTCTGGAAGGGCCCTCCCCGTCGTAACTCGAGAATATACCCCAGGTTCCGGCCGCAACTCGAGAAAAACCATGAGACTTCCCCCTCGCCGCGGGATGAGGCCCGCTTCCCCTGCACTGCGTGCAGGGCAATTCCGTGTTCCACATCAAACGTGAAAGGAGCCTTGATTTCCTTGATGGCACTCCAGAGAAAACTCAAGATCACTGTCTCAAGTCTAGAAGGATCCTGAGGTCACTTTAGCAACACGAAAGGGCTCAGTGGACCCCAAATCAACTCGAGATGAGAGCTTAGTCCCTGGCTTCGACTCAAGAGGAATACCAACTTTCCACAAGCACCTCAAGAGGAGGCTTCTCTCAGCTACAGGTATATTTGAGGGACCCTGAGTTTGTGGCCTCAAGTGGAATGGACACCGAGATGCTCTGACTCGAAGTGAGGCCGGATATCCCTGCAGTGAATTGAATGCAGGCTCGTCTTGCATCTCCCAAGACGAAGGGTTGTCTGAATCCCCTGTGGAGACCACAGAGAAAGACCTAGTCCTCCACCTCAATGCAACCGGAGGCCTCATATCCTTTGAAAATTCGAGAGGTCCGCGGAGATCAATACTTCCAAAGGAGACGATGCCTGATTCTTCTTGAAAATGGATAGGAGTCCCAGTATCCCTGTGGCACGTGGAAAGGGACCCTGGGTCTCCCGCCTCACGTGGAGACGCATCCCAATTGCCATGCCTAGACTCGAGGAGAATCCCGAGGTGTCCCTCGCACCTAGGCAGGAGTCCTGACGTCGCTGAACAAACACGTGTCTGGAAGGGCCCTCCCCGTCATAACTCGAGAATATACACCAGTTTCGGGCCGCAACTCGAGAAAAACCATGAGATTTCCCCCTCGCCGCGTGTTGAGGCCTGATTCCCCTGCACTGCATGCAGAGCAATTCCGTGTTCCACATCAAACGTGAAAGGAGCCTTGATTTCCTTGATGGCACTCCAGAGAAAACCCAAGATCACTGTCACAAGTCTAGAGGGATCCTGAGGTCACTGGACCAACAGGAAAGGGCTCCGTGGACCCCAAATCAACTCGAGATGAGAGCTTAGTCCCTGGCTTCGACTCAAGAGGAATACGAACATTCCACAAGCATCTCAACAGGAGGCTTCTCTCAGCTACATGTATATTTGAGGGACCCTGAGTTTGTGGCCTCAAGTGGAATGCACACCGAGATGCTCTGACTCGAAGTGAGGCCGGATATCCCTGCAGTGAATTGAATGCAGGCTCGTCTTGCATATCCCAAGACTTAGGGTTGTCTGAATCCGCTGTGGAGATGACAGAGAAAGACCTCGTTCTCCGCCTCATCGAGAACGGAGGCCTCACATCCTTTGAAAACTGGAGAGGTCCGCGGAGATCAATGCTTCCAAAGGAGACGATGCCTGACTGCTCTTGAAAATGGATAGGAGTCCAAGGATCCCTGTGGCACGAGGAAAGGGACCCTGGGTCTCCCGCCTCACGTGGAGACGCGTCCAAATTGCCATGCCAAGACTCGAGGAGAATCCCGCGGTGTCCCTCGCACCTAGGCAGAGGTCCTGACGTCGCTGAACAAACACGTGTCTGGAAGGGCCCTCCCCGTCGTAACTCGAGAATATACCCCAGGTTCGGGCTACAACTCGAGAAAAACCATGAGCCTTCCCCCTCGCCGCAAGATGAGGCCTGATTCCCCTGAACTGCGTGCAGAGAATATCCGTGTTCCACATCAAACGTGAAAGGAGCCTTGATTTCCTTGATGGCTCTCTAGAGAATCCCCAAGATCACTGTCTCAAGTCTAGAGGGATCCTGAGGTCACTGGAGCAACACGAAAGGGCTCTGTGGACCCCAAATCAACTCGAGATGAGAGCTTAGTCCCTGGCTTCGACTCAAGAGGAATACCAACTTTCCACAAGCACCTCAAGAGAAGGCTTCTTTCAGCAACAGGTATGTGAGAGGGTCCCTGAGTTCGTGGCCTCAGGCGGAATGGACACCGTGATGCTCTGACTCGAAGTAAGGCCGGATATCCCTGCAGTGAATTGAATGAAGTCTCGTCTTGCATCTCCCAAGACGAAGGGATGTCTGAATCCCCTGTGGAGACCACAGAGAAAGACCTAGTTCTCCCTCTCATGGCGAACGGAGGCATCATATCTTTGAAAACTCGAGAGGTCCGCGGAGATCAATGCTTCCTAAGGAGACGATGCCTGACTCCTCTTGAAAATGGACAGGAGTCCAAGAAACACTGTGGCACGTGGAACGGGACCCTGGGTCTCCCGCCTCACGTGGAGACTTGTCCTAATTGCCATGCCAAGACTCGAGGAGAATCCCGAGGTGTTCCTCGCACCTAGGCACTAGTCCTGACGTCGCTGAACAAACACTTGTCTGGAAGGGCCCTTCCCGTCGTAACTCAAGAATATACCCCAGGTTCCGGCCGCAACTCGAGAAAAACCATGAGACTTCCCCCTCGCCTTGAGATGTGGCCCGATTCTCCTGCACTGCGTGCAGACCAATTTCGTGTTCCACATCAAACGTGAAAGGATTCTTGATTTCCTTGATGGCACTCCAAAGAAAAGCCAAGATCACTGTCTCAAGTCTAGAGGGATCCTGAGGTCACTGTAGCAACACGAAAGGGCTCCGTGGACCCCAAATCAACTCGAGATGAGAGCTTCGTCCCTGGCTCGACTCAAGAGGAATATCAACTTTCCAAAAGCTCCTCAAGAGGAGGTTTCTCTCAGCTACAGGTATGTGAGAGGGACCCTGAGTTTGTGGCCTCAATTGGAATGGACACCGAGATGCTCTGACTCAATGTAAGGCCGGATATCCCTGCAGTGAATTGAATGCAGGCTCGTCGTGGATCTCCCAAGATGAAGGGATGTCTGAATCCCCTGTGGAGACCACAGACAAAGACCTAGATCTCCGCCTCATCGCGACCATAGGCCTCACATACTTTGAAAACTCGAGAGGTCCGCGGAGATCAATGCTTCCTAAGGAGACGATGCCTGACTCCTCTTGAAAATGGATAGGAGTCCCAGAATCCCTGTGGCACGTGGAAAGGGACCCTGGGTCTTGCGCCTCACTGGAGACGCGTCCCAATTGCCATGCCAAGGCTCAAGAAGAATCCCGAGGTGTCCGTCGCAGCTAGGCAGGAGTCCTGACGTCGCTGAACAAACACGTGTCTGGAAGGGCCCTCCCCATCGTAACTCGAGAATATACCCCAGGTTCGGGCTGCAACTCGAGAAAAACCATGAGCCTTCCCAGTCGCCGCAAGATGAGGCCCGATTCCCCTGCACTGCGTGCAGAGAAATTCCGTGTTCCACATCAAACGTGAAAGGAGCCTTGATTTCCTTGATGGCACTCCGGAGAAACCCCAAGATCACTGTCTCAAGTCGAGAGGGACCCTGAGGTCACTGTAGCAACACGAAAGTGGTCCGTGGACTCCAAATCAACTCGAGATGAGAGCTTCGTCCATGGCTTCGACTCAAGAGGAATACCAAATTTCCACGAGCACCTCCAGAGGAGGCTTCTCTCAGCTAAAGGTATGTGAGAGGGAACCTGTGTTTGTGGCCTCAAGTAGAATGGACACCGAGATGCTCTGACTCGAAGTAAGGCCGGACATCCCTGCAGTGAATTGAATGCAGGCTCGTCTTGCATCTCCCAAGACGAAGGGATGTCTGAATCCCCTGTGGAGACCACAGAGAAAGACCTAGTTCTCCGCCTCATCACGACCGGAGGCGTCACATCCTTTGAAAACTCGAGAGGTCCGCGGAGATCAATGCTTGTAAAGGAGACGATGCCTGACTCCTCTTGAAAATGGATAGGAGTCCAAGAATCCCTGTGGCACGTGGAACGGGACCCTGGGTCTCCCGCCTCACGTGGAGACTTGTCCTAATTGCCATGCCAAGACTCGCGGAGAATGTCGAGGTGTCCCTCGCACCTAGGCAGGAATCCTGACGTCGCAGAACAAACACGTGTCTGGAAAGGCCCTCCCCGTCGTAACTCGAGAATATACCCCAGGTTCCGGCCGCAACTCGAGAAACATCATGAGACTTCCCCCTCGCCTTGAGATGAGGTCCGATTCCCCTGCACTGCGTGCAGACCAATTCCGTGTTCCACATCAAACGTGAAAAGATTTTTGATTTCCTTGATGGCACTCCAAAGAAAAGCCAAGATCACTGTCTCAAGTCTAGAGGGATCCTGAGGTCACTGTAGCAACAAGAAAGAGCTCTGTGGACCACAAATCAACTCGAGAGGAGAGCTTCGTCCCTGGCTTCGACTCAAGAGGAATACCAACTTTCCACAAGCACCTCAAGAGGAGGCCTCTCTCAGTTACAGGTATGTGAGAGGGACCTTGATTTTGTGGCCTCAAGTGGAATGGACACCGAGATGCTCTGACTCGAAGTAAGGGCAGATATCCATGCAGAGAATTGAATGCAGGCTCGTCTTGCATCTCCCAAGACGAAGGGATGTCTGAATCCCCTGTGGAGACCACAGACAAAGACTTAGTTCTCCGCCTCATCGCGACCGGAGGCCTCACATCCTTTGAAAACTCGAGAGGTCCACGGAGATCAATGCTTCCAAAGGAGACGATGCCTGACTCCTCTTCAAAATGGATAGGAGTCCCAGGATCCCTGTGGCACGTGGAAAGGGACCCTGGGTCTCCCGCCTCACGTGGAGACGCGTCCCAATTGCCATGCCAAGACTCGAGGAGAATCCCGAGGTGTCCCTCGCACCTAGGCAGGAGTCCTGACTTCGCTGAACAAACACGTGTCTGGAAGGTCCCTCCCCATCGTAACTCGAGAATATAAACCAGGTTCCGGCCGCAACTCGAGAAATTCCATGAGACCTACCCCTCGCGGCTAGATGAGGCCCGATTACCCTGCACTGCGTGCAGAGCAATTCCGTGTTCCACATCAAACGTGAAAGGAGCCTTGATTTCCTTGATGGCACTCCAGAGAAAACCCAAGATCATTGTCTCAAGTCTAGAGGGATCCTGAGGTCACTGGAGCAACACGAAAGGGCTCCGTGGACCCCAAATCAACTCGAGATGAGAGCTTAGTCCCTGGCTTCGACTCAAGAGGAATACCAAATTTCCACAAGCACCTCAAGAGGAGGCTTCTCTCAGCTGCATGTATATGAGTGGGACCCTGAGTTTGTGGCCTCAAGTGGAATGGACACCGAGATGCTCTGACTCGAAGTAAAGCCGGATATGCCTGCAGTGAATTGAATGCAGGCTCGTCTTGCATCTCCAAAGACGAAAAGATGTCTGAATCCCCTGTGGAGACCACAGAGAAAGACCTAGTTCTCCACCTCATCACGACCGGAGGCCTCAGATTCTTTGAAAACTCGAGAGGTGCGTGGAGATAAATGCTTCCAAAGGGGACGATGCCTGACTCCTCTTGAAAATGGATAGGAATCCAAGAATCCTTGTGGCACGTGGAACGGGACCCTGGGTCTCCCGCCTCACGTGGAGACTTGTCCTAATTGTCATGCCAAGACTCGAGGAGAATCCCGAGGTGTCCCTCGCACCTAGGCAGGAGTCCTGACCTCGCTGAACAAACACATGTCTGGAAAGGCCCTCCCCGTCGTAACTCGAGAATATACCCCAGGTTCCGGCCGCAACTCGAGAAACATCATGAGACTTCCCCCTCGCCGAGAGATGAGGCCCGATTACCCTGCACTGCGTGCAGAGCAATTCTGTGTTCCACATCAAAAGTGAAAGGAGCCTTGATTTCCTTGATGGCACTCCAGAGAAAACCCAAGATCACTGTCACAAGTCTAGAGGGATCCTGAGGTCACTAGAGCAACACGAAAGGGCTCCGTGGACCCCAAATCAACTCGAGATGAGAGCTTTTCCTTGGCTTCGACTCAAGAGGAATACCAACTTTCCACAAGCACCTCAAGAGGAGGCTTCTCTCAGCTACAGGTATGTGAGAAGGACCCTGAGTTTGTGGCCTCAAGTGGAATGGACACCGAGATGCTCTGACTCGAATTAAGGCCGGATATCACTGCAGTGAATTGAATGCAGGCTCGTCTTGCATCTCCCAAGACGAAGGGATGTCTGAATCCCCTGTGGAGACCACAGAGAAAGACCTAGTCCTCCGCCTCAACGCCAACGGAGGCCTCACATCCTTTGAAAACTCGAGAGGTCTGCGGAGATCAATGCTTCCAAAGGAGACGATGCCTGACTCCTCTTGAAAATGGATAGGATTCCCAGGATCCCTTTGGCACGTGGAAAGGGACCCTTGGTCTCCCGCCTCACGTGGAGACGCGTCCCAATGGCAATGCCAAGACTCGAGGAGAATCCCGAGGTGTCCCTTGCACCTAGGCAGGAGTCCTGACGTCGCTGAACAAACACGTGTCTCGAAGGGCCCTCCCCGATGTAACTCGAGAATATACCCCAGGTTCCGGCCGCAACTCGAGAAAAACCATGAGACTTCCCCCTCGCCGAGAGATGAGGCCCGATTCCCCTGCACTGCGTGCAGAGCAATTCCGTGTTCCACATCAAACATGATAGGAGCCTTGATTTCCTTGATGGCACTCCAGAGAAAACCCAAGATCACTGTCTCAAGTCTAGAGGGATCCTGAGGTCACTGTAGCAAGACGAAAGGGCTCCGTGGACCACAAATTAACTCGAGATGAGAGCTTAGTCCCTGGCTTCGACTCAAGAGGAATACCAAATTTCCACAAGCAACTCAAGAGGAGGCTTCTCTCAGCTACAGGTATGTGAGAGGGACCCTGAGTTTGTGGCCTCAAGTGGAAGGGACACCGAGATGCTCTGACTCGAAGTAAGGCCGGATATCCCTGCAGTGAATTGAATGCAGGCTCGTCTTGCATCTCCCAAGACGAGGGATGTCTGAATCCCCTGTGGAGACCACACAGAAAGACCTAGTACTACGCCTCAACGCGAACGGAGACCTCACATGCTTTAAAAACTCGAGAGGTCCGCGGAGATCAATGCTTCCAAACGAGACGATGCCTGACTCGTCTTGAAAATGGATAGGAGTCCCAGGATCCCTTTGGCACGTGGAAAGGGACACTGGGTCTCGCGCCTCACGTGGAGACGCGTCCCAATTGCCATGCCAAGACTCGAGGAGAATCCCGAGGTGTCCCTCGCACCTAGACAGGAGTCCTGACGTCGCTGAACAAACACGTGTATGGAAGGTCCCTCCCCTTCGTAACTCGGGAATATACCCCAGGTTCCGGCCGCAACTCGAGAAAAACCATGAGACTTCCCCCTCGCTGCGAGATGAGGCCCGATTCCCCTGCACTGCGTTCAGAGCAATTCCGGCTTCCACATCAAACGTGAAAGGAGCCTGATTATCTTGATCGCACTCCAGAGAAAACCCAGGTTCACTCTCTCAAGTCTAGAGGGATCCTGAGGTCACTGGAGCAACACGAAAGGGCTCCGTGGAACCCAAATCAACTCGAGATGAGAGCTTAGTCCCTGCCTCGACTCAAGAGGAATACCAAATTTCAACAAGCACATCAAGAGGAGGCTTCTCTCAGCTACAGGTATGTGAGAGGGACCCTGAGTTTGTGGCCTCAAGTGGAATGGACACCGAGATGCTCTGACTCGAAGTAAGGCCGGATATCCCTGCAGTGAATTGAATGCAGGCTCGTCTTGCATCTCCCAAGACGAAGGGATGTCTGAATCCCCTGTGGAGACCACAGAGAAAGACCTAGTCCTCCGCCTCAACGCCAACGGAGGCCTCACATCCTTTGAAAACTCGAGAGGTCCGAGGAGATCAATGCTTCCAAAGGAGACGATGCCTGACTCCTCTTGAAAGTGGATAGGAGTCCCAGGATCCCTGTGGCACGTTGAAAGGGACCCTGGGTCTCCCGCCTCACGTGGAGACGCGTCCCAATTGCCATGCCAAGACTCGAGGAGAATCCCGAGGTGTCCCTCGCACCTAGGCAGGAGTCCTGACGTCGCTGAACAAACACGTGTCTGGAAGTGCCCTCCCCGTCGTAACTCGAGAATATACCCCAGGTTCCGGCCGCAACTCGAGAAAAACCATGAGACTTCCCCCTCGCCGCGAGTTGAGGCCCGATTCCCCTGCACTGCGTGCAGAGCAATTCAGTGTTCCACATCAAACGTGAAAGGAGCCTTGATTTCCTTGATGGCACTCCAGAGAAAACCCAAGATCACTGTCTCAAGTCTAGAGGGATCCTGAGGTCACTGTAGCAACAAGAAAGAGCTCCGTGGACCACAAATCAACTCGAGAGGAGAGCTTCGTCCCTGGCTTCGACTCAAGAGGAATACCAACTTTCCACAAGCACCTCAAGAGGAGGCCTCTCTCAGTTACAGGTATGTGAGAGGGACCTTGAGTTTGTGGCCTCAAGTGGAATGGACACCGAGATGCTCTGAATCGAAGTAAGGGCAGATATCCATGCAGAGAATTGAATGCAGGCTCGTCTTGCATCTCCCAAGACGAAGGGATGTCTGAATCCCCTGTGGAGACCACAGACAAAGACTTAGTACTCCGCCTCATCGCGACCGGAGGCCTCACATCCTTTGAAAACTCGAGAGGTCCACGGAGATCAATGCTTCCAAAGGAGACGATGCCTGACTCCTCTTCAAAATGGATAGGAGTCCCAGGATCCCTGTGGCACGTGGAAAGGGACCCTGGGTCTCCCGCCTCACGTGGAGACGCGTCCCAATTGCCATGCCAAGACTCGAGGAGAATCCCGAGGTGTCCCTCGCACCTAGGCAGGAGTCCTGACGTCGCTGAACAAACACGTGTCTGGAAGGGCCCTCCCCATCGTAACTAGAGAATATAAACCAGGTTCCGGCCGCAACTCGAGAAATTCCATGAGACCTACCCCTCGCGGCTAGATGAGGCCCGATTACCCTGCACTGCGTGCAGAGCAATTCCGTGTTCCACATCAAACGTGAAAGGAGCCTTGATTTCCTTGATGGCACTCCAGAGAAAACCCAAGATCACTGTCTCAAGTCTAGAGGGATCCTGAGGTCACTGGAGCAACACGAAAGGGCTCCGTGGACCCCAAATCAACTCGAGATGAGAGCTTAGTCCCTGGCTTCGACTCAAGAGGAATACCAAATTTCCACAAGCACCTCAAGAGGAGGCTTCTCTCAGCTGCATGTATATGAGTGGGACCCTGAGTTTGTGGCCTCAAGTGTAATGGAAACCGAGATGCTCTGACTCGAAGTAAAGCCGGATATGCCTGCAGTGAATTGAATGCAGGCTCGTCTTGCATCTCCAAAGAGGAAAAGATGTCTGAATCCCCTGTGGAGACCACAGAGAAAGACCTAGTTCTCCACCTCATCACGACCGGAGGCCTCAGATCCTTTGAAAACTCGAGAGGTGCGTGGAGATAAATGCTTCCAAAGGGGACGATGCCTGACTCCTCTTGAAAATGGATAGGAATCCAAGAATCCTTGTGGCACGTGGAACGGGACCCTGGGTCTCCCGCCTCACGTGGAGACTTGTCCTAATTGTCATGCCAAGACTCGAGGAGAATCCCGAGGTGTCCCTCGCACCTAGGCAGGAGTCCTGACCTCGCTGAACAAACACGTGTCTGGAAAGGCCCTCCCCGTCGTAACTCGAGAATATACCCCAGGTTCCGGCCGCAACTCGAGAAACATCATGAGACTTCCCCCTCGCCGAGAGATGAGGCCCGATTCCCCTGCACTGCGTGCAGAGCAATTCTGTGTTCCACATCAAAAGTGAAAGGAGCCTTGATTTCCTTGATGGCACTCCAGAGAAAACCCAAGATCACTGTCACAAGTCTAGAGGGATCCTGAGGTCACTAGAGCAACACGAAAGGGCTCCGTGGACCCCAAATCAACTCGAGATGAGAGCTTTTCCTTGGCTTCGACTCAAGAGGAATACCAACTTTCCACAAGCACCTCAAGAGTAGGCTTCTCTCAGCTACAGGTATGTGAGAAGGACCCTGAGTTTGTGGCCTCAAGTGGAATGGACACCGAGATGCTCTGACTCGAATTAAGGCCGGATATCACTGCAGTGAATTGAATGCAGGCTCGTCTTGCATCTCCCAAGACGAAGGGATGTCTGAATCCCCTGTGGAGACCACAGAGAAAGACCTAGTCCTCCGCCTCAACGCCAACGGAGGCCTCACATCCTTTGAAAACTCGAGAGGTCTGCGGAGATCAATGCTTCCAAAGGAGACGATGCCTGACTCCTCTTGAAAATGGATAGGATTCCCAGGATCCCTGTGGCACGTGGAAAGGGACCCTTGGTCTCCCGCCTCACGTGGAGACGCGTCCCAATGGCAATGCCAAGACTCGAGGAGAATCCCGAGGTGTCCCTTGCACCTAGGCAGGAGTCCTGACGTCGCTGAACAAACACGTGTCTCGAAGGGCCCTCCCCGTTGTAACTCGAGAATATACCCCAGGTTCCGGCCGCAACTCGAGAAAAACCATGAGACTTCCCCCTCGCCGAGAGATGAGGCCCGATTCCCCTGCACTGCGTGCAGAGCAATTCCGTGTTCCACATCAAACATGATAGGAGCCTTGATTTCCTTGATGGCACTCCAGAGAAAACCCAAGATCACTGTCTCAAGTCTAGAGGGATCCTGAGGTCACTGTAGCAACACGAAAGTGCTCCGTGGACCCGAAATCAACTGGAGATGAGATCTTAGTCTCTGGCTTCGACTCAAGAGGAATACCAACTTTCCACAAGCACCTCAAGAGTAGGCTTCTCTCAGCTACAGGTATGTGAGAGGGACCCTGAGTTTGTGGCCTCAAGTGGAAGGGACACCGAGATGCTCTGACTCGAAGTAAGGCCGGATATCCCTGCAGTGAATTGAATGCAGGCTCGTCTTGCATCTCCCAAGACGAAGGGATGTCTGAATCCCCTGTGGAGACCACACAGAAAGCCCTAGTACTACGCCTCAACGCGAACGGAGGCCTCACATGCTTTGAAAACTCGAGAGGTCCGCGGAGATCAATGCTTCCAAACGAGACGATGCCTGACTCGTCTTGAAAATGGATAGGAGTCCCAGGATCCCTGTGGCACGTGGAAAGGGACACTGGGTCTCGCGCCTCACGTGGAGACGCGTCCCAATTGCCATGCCAAGACTCGAGGAGAATCCCGAGGTGTCCCTCGCACCTAGACAGGAGTCCTGACGTCGCTGAACAAACACGTGTATGGAAGGTCCCTCCCCTTCGTAACTCGGGAATATACCCCAGGTTCCGGCCGCAACTCGAGAAAAACCATGAGACTTCCCCCTCGCTGCGAGATGAGGCCCGATTCCCCTGCACTGCGTTCAGAGCAATTCCGGCTTCCACATCAAACGTGAAAGAAGCCTGATTATCTTGATCGCACTCCAGAGAAAACCCAGGTTCACTCTCTCAAGTCTAGAGGGATCCTGAGGTCACTGGAGCAACACGAAAGGGCTCCGTGGAACCCAAATCAACTCGAGATGAGAGCTTAGTCCCTGCCTCGACTCAAGAGGAATACCAACTTTCCACAAGCACATCAAGAGGAGGCTTCTCTCAGCTACAGGTATGTGAGAGGGACCCTGAGTTTGTGGCCTCAAGTGGAATGGACACCGAGATGCTCTGACTCGAAGTAAGGCCGGATATCCCTGCAGTGAATTGAATGCAGGCTCGTCTTGCATCTCCCAAGACGAAGGGATGTCTGAATCCCCTGTGGAGACCACAGAGAAAGACCTAGTCCTCCGCCTCAACGCCAACGGAGGCCTCACATCCTTTGAAAACTCGAGAGGTCTGCGGAGATCAATGCTTCCAAAGGAGACGATGCCTGACTCCTCTTGAAAGTGGATAGGAGTCCCAGGATCACTGTGGCACGTTGAAAGGGACCCTGGGTCTCCCGCCTCACGTGGAGACGCGTCCCAATTGCCATGCCAAGACTCGAGGAGAATCCCGAGGTGTCCCTCGCACCTAGGCAGGAGTCCTGACGTCGCTGAACAAACACGTGTCTGGAAGTGCCCTCCCCGTCGTAACTCGAGAATATACCCCAGGTTCCGGCCGCAACTAGAGAAAAACCATGAGACTTCCCACTCGCCGCGAGATGAGGCCCGATTCCCCTGCACTGCGTGCAGAGGAATTCCGTATCCCACATCAAACGTGAAAGGAGCCTTGATTTCCTTGATGGCACTCCAGACAAAACAAAAGATCACTGTCTCAAGTCTAGAGGGATCCTGAGGTCACTGGAGCGACACGAAAGGGCTCCGTGGACCCCAAATCTACTCGAGATGAGAACTTAGTCCCTGGCTTCGACTCAAGAGGAATTCCAACTTTCCACAAGCACCTCAAGAGGAGTCTTCTCTCAGCCACAGGTATGTGACAGGGACACTGAGTTTGTGGCCTCATGTGGAATGGACAACGAGATGCACTGATTCGAATAAAGGCCGGATATCCCTGCAGTGAATTGAATGCAGGCTCGTCTTGAATCTCCTAAGAAGAAGGGATGTATGAATCCCCTGTGGAGACCATAGAGAAAGACATTGTTCTCCGCCTCATCGCGACGTGAGTCCTCACATCCTTTGAGAACTCGAGAGGTCCGCGGAGATCAATGATTCCAAAGGAGACGATGCCTGACTCCTCTTGAAAATGGATAGGAGTCCCAGGATCCCTGTGGCACATGGAAAGGGACCCTGGATCTCCCGCCTCACGTGGAGACGCATCCCAATTGCCATGCCAAGACTCGAGGAGAATCCCGAGGTGTCCCTCGCACCGACGCAGGAGTCCTGACGTCGCTGAACAAACACGTGTCCGGAACGGACCTCCCCGTCGTAACTCGAGAATATACCCCAGGTTCCGGCCGCAACTCGAGAAAAACCATGAAACTTCCCCCTCGCCGCGAGATGAGGCCCGATTCCCCTGCACTGCGTGCAGAGCAATTCCGTGTTCCACATCAAACGTGAAAGGAGCCTTGATTTCCTTGATGGCACTCCAGAGAAAACCCGAGATCACTGTCTCAAGTCTAGAGGGATCCTGAGGTCACTGTAGCAACACGAAATGGGTCCATGGACCCCAAATCAACTCATGATGAGAGCTTAGTCACTGGCTTCGACTCTATAGGAATAGCAACTTTCCACAAGCACCTCAAGAGGAGGCTTCTCTCAGATAAAGTTATGTGAGAGGGCCCTGAGTTGGGGATTCAAGTGGAATGGACACCGAGAAGCTCTGACTCGAAGTAAGGCTGGATATTCCTGCAGTGAATTGAATGCAGGCTCGTCTTGCATCTCAGAAGACGAAGGGATGTCTGAATGCCCTGTGGAGACCACAGAGAAAGACCTAGATCTCCGCCTCATCGCGACCGGAGGCCTCACATCCTTTGAAAACTTGAGAGGTCCGCGGAGGTCAATGCTTCCAAAGGAGACTATACCTGACTCCTCTTGAAAATGGATAGGAGTCCCAGGATCCGCGTGGCACGTGGAAAGGGACCCTGGGTCTCCCGCCTCACGTGGAGACGCGTCCCAATTGCCATGCCAAGACTCGAGGAGAATCCCGAGGTGTCCCTCACACCTAGGCAGGAGTCCTGACGTCACTGAACAAACACGTGTCTGGAAGGGCCCTCCCCGTCGTAACTCGAGAATATACCCCGGGTTCCTGCCGCAACTTGAGAAAAACCATGAGACTTCCCCCTCACCGCGAGATGAGGCCCGATTCCCCTGCACTGCGTGCAGAGCAATTCCGTGTTCCACATCAAACGTGAAAGGAGCCTTAATTTCCTTGATGGCACTCCAGAGAAAACCCAAGATCACTGTCTCAAGTCTAGAGGGATCCTGAGGTCACTGGAGCAACACGAAAGGGCTCCGTGGACCCCAAATCAACTCTAGATGAGAGCTTTTCCCTGGCTTCGACTCAAGAGGAATACCAACTTTCCACAAGCACCTCAAGAGGAGGCTTCTCTCAGCTACAGGTATGTGAGAGGGACCCTGAGTTTGTGGCCTCAAGTGGAATGGACACCGAGATGCTCTGACTCAAAGTAAGGCCGGATATCCCTGCAGTGAATTGAATGCAGGCTCGTCTTGCATCTCCCAAGACGAAGGGATGTCTGAATCCCCTGTGGAGACCACAGAGCGAGACCTAGTTCTCGGCCTCATCGCGACCGGATGCCTCACATCCTTTGAAAACTCGAGAGGTCCACGCAGAACAAAGCTTCCAAAGGAGACGATGCCTGACTCCTCTTGAAAATGGATAGGAGTTCCAGGACTCCTGTGGAACTTGGAAAGGGACCCTTGGTCTCCCGCCTCACGTGGAGACGCGTCCCAATTGCCATGCCAAGACTCAAAGAGAATACCGATGTGCCCCTAGAACCTAGTCAGGAGTCCTGACGTCGCTGAACAAACACGTGTCTGGAAGGGCCCTCCCCATCGTAACTTGAGAATATTCCCCATGTTCCAGCCGCTTCTCGAGAAAAACCATGAGACTTCCCCCTCGCCGCGAGATGAGGCCCAATTCCCCTGCACTGCGTGCAGAGCAATTCCGTGTTCCACATCAGACGTTAAACTATACTTGATTTCCTTGATGGCACTCCAAAGAAAACCCAAGATCACTGTCTCAAGTCTAGAGGGATCCTGAGGTCACTGTAGCAACATGAAAGGGCTCCGTGGACCCCAAATCAACTCGAGATGAGAGCTTCGTCCCTGGCTTCTACTCTAGAGGAATACCAACTTTCCACAAGCACCACAAGAGGAGACTTCTCTGAGATACAGGTATGTGAGAGAAACCCTGAGTTTGTGGCCTCAAGTGCCATGGACACTGTGATGCTCTGACTCGAAGTAAGGCCGGATATCCCTGCTGTGAATTGAATGCAGGCTCGTCTTGCATCTCCCAAGACGAAGGGATGTCTGAATCCACTGTGGAGACCACAGAGAAAACCTAGTTCTCCGCCTCATTGAGACCGGAGGCCTCTAATCCTTTGAAAACTCGAGAGGTCCGCGGAGATCAAGGCTTCCAAAGGAGACGATGCCTGACTCCTCTTGAAAATGGATAGGAGTCCCAGGATCCATTTGGCACGTGGAAAGGGACCCTGGGTCTCCCACCTCACGTGGAGACGCGTCCCAATTGCCATGCCAAGACTCGAGGAGCATCCCGAGTTGTCCCTCGCACCTAGGCAGTAGTCCTGACGTCGATGAACAAACACGTTTCTGGAAGGGTCCTCCCCGTCGCAACTCGAGAATATACCCCAGGTTCCGGCGCAACTCGAGAAAAACCATGAGCCTTCCCCCTCGCCGCGAGATGAGGACCGATTCCCCTGCACTGCGTGCAGAGCAATTCCGTGTTCCACATCAAACGTGAAAGGAGCCTTGATTTCCTTGATGGCACTCCAGAGAAAACCCAAGATCACTGTCTCAAGTCTAGAGGGATCCTGAGGTCACTGTAGCAACACGAAAGGGCTCCGTGGACCCCAAATCAACTCTAGATGAGAGCTTTTCCCTGGCTTCGACTCAAGAGGAATACCAACTTTCCACAAGCACCTCAAGAGGAGGCTTCTCTCAGCTACAGGTATGTGAGAGGGACCCTGAGTTTGTGGCCTCAAGTGGAATGGACACCGAGATGCTCTGACTCAAAGTAAGGCCGGATATCCCTGCAGTGAATTGAATGCATGCTCGTCTTGCATCTCCCAAGACGAAGGGATGTCTGAATCCCCTGTGGAGACCACAGAGAGAGACCTAGTTCTCGGCCTCATCGCGACCGGATGCCTCACATCCTTTGAAAACTCGAGAGGTCCACGCAGAACAAAGCTTCCAAAGGAGATGATGCCTGACTCCTCTTGAAAATGGATAGGAGTTCCAGGACTCCTGTGGAACTTGGAAAGGGACCCTTGGTCTCCCGCCTCACGTGGAGACGCGTCCCAATTGCCATGCCAAGACTCAAAGAGAATACCGATGTGCCCCTAGAACCTAGTCAGGAGTCCTGACGTCGCTGAACAAACACGTGTCTGGAAGGGCCCTCCCCGTCGTAACTTGAGAATATTCCCCAGGTTCCAGCCGCTTCTCGAGAAAAACCATGAGACTTCCCCCTCGCCGCGAGATGAGGCCCAATTCCCCTGCACTGCGTGCAGAGCAATTCCGTGTTCCACATCAGACGTTAAACTATACTTGATTTCCTTGATGGCACTCCAAAGAAAACCCAAGATCACTGTCTCAAGTCTAGAGGGATCCTGAGGTCACTGTAGCAACATGAAAGGGCTCCGTGGACCCCAAATCAACTCGAGATGAGAGCTTCGTCCCTGGCTTCTACTCTAGAGGAATACCAACTTTCCACAAGCACCACAAGAGGAGACTTCTCTGAGATACAGGTATGTGAGAGAAACCCTGAGTTTGTGGCCTCAAGTGCCATGGACACTGTGATGCTCTGACTCGAAGTAAGGCCGGATATCCCTGCTGTGAATTGAATGCAGGCTCGTCTTGCATCTCCCAAGACGAAGGGATGTCTGAATCCACTGTGGAGACCACAGAGAAAGACCTCGTTCTCCGCCTCATTGAGACCGGAGGCCTCTAATCCTTTGAAAACTCGAGAGGTCCGCGGAGATCAAGGCTTCCAAAGGAGACGATGCCTGACTCCTCTTGAAAATGGATAGGAGTCCCAGGATCACTTTGGCACGTGGAAAGGGACCCTGGGTCTCCCACCTCACGTGGAGACGCGTCCCAATTGCCATGCCAAGACTCGAGGAGAATCCCGAGTTGTCCCTCGCACCTAGGCAGTAGTCCTGACGTCGATGAACAAACACGTTTCTGGAAGGGTCCTCCCCGTCGCAACTCGAGAATATACCCCAGGTTCCGGCGCAACTCGAGAAAAACCATGAGCCTTCCCCCTCGCCGTGAGATGAGGACCGATTCCCCTGCACTGCGTGCAGAGCAATTCCGTGTTCCACATCAAACGTGAAAGGAGCCTTGATTTCCTTGATGGCACTCCAGAGAAAACCCAAGATCACTGTCTCAAGTCTAGAGGGATCCTGAGGTCACTGTAGCAAAACGAAAGGGCTCCGTGGACCCCAAATCAACTAGAGATGAGAGCTTCGTCCCTGGCTTCGACTCAAGAGGAATAGCACCTTTCCACAAGCACCTCAAGAGGAGGCTTCTCTCAGCTACAGGTATGTGAGAGGGACCCTGAGTTTGTGGCCTCAAGTGGAATGGACACCGAGATGCTCTGACTCGAAGTAGGGCCGGATATCCATGCAGTGAATTGAATGCAGGCTCGTCTTGCATCTCCCAAGACGAAGAGATGTCTGAATCCCCTGTGGAGACCACAGAGAAAGAACTAGTAGTCCGCCTCATCACGACCGGAGGCATCACATCCTTTGAAAACTCGAGAGGTCCGCGGAGGTCAATGCTTTCAAAGGAGACGATGCCTGACTCCTCATGAAAATGGATAGGAGTCCCAGGATCCCTGTGGCACGTGGAAAGGGACCCTGGGTCTCCCGCCTCACGTGGAGACGCGTCCCAATTGCCATGCCAAGATTCGAGGAGAATCCCGAGTTGTGCCTCACACCTAGGCAGGAGTCCTGACTTCGCTGAACAAACACGTGTCTGGAAGGGTCCTCCCCTTCGTAACTCGAGAACATACCCCAGGTTCCGGCCGCAACTAGAGAAAAACCATGAGACTTCCCCCTCGCCACGAGATGAGGCCCGATTCCCCTGCACTGCATGCAGAGCAATTCCGTGTTCCACGTCAAACGTGAAAGGAGCCTTGATTTCCTTGATGGCACTCCAGAGAAAACCCAAGATCGCTGTCTGAAGTCTAGAGGGATCCTGACGTCACTGTAGCAACAGGAAAGGGCTCCGTGGACCCCAAATCAACTCGAGATTAGAGCGTAGTCCCTGGCTTCGACTCAAGAGGAATACCAACTTTCCAGAAGCACCTCAAGAGGAGGCTTCTCTCAGCTACAGGTATGTGAGAGGGACCCTGAGTTTGTGGCCTCAAGTGGAATGGACACGGAGATGCTCTGACTCGATGTAAGGCCAGATATCCCTGCAGTGAATTGAATGCAGGCTCGTCTTGCATCTCCCAAGACGAAGGGATGTCTGAATCCCCTGTGGAGACCACAGAGAAAGACCTCGTTCTCCGCCTCATCGCGACCAGGACGCCTCACATCCTTTGAAAACTCGAGAGTTCCGCGGAGATCAATGCTTCCAAAGGAGAATGCCTGACTCCTCTTGAAAATGGATAGGTGTCCCAGGATCCTTGTGGCACGTGGAAAGGGACCCTGGGTCTCCCGCCTCACGTGGAGACGGGTCCCAATTGCCATTCCAAGACTCGAGGAGAATCCCGAGTTGTCCCTCGCACCTAGGCAGGAGTCCTGACGTCGCTGAACAAACACGTGTCTGGAAGGGCCCTCCCCGTCGTAACTCCAGAATATACCCCAGGTTCCGGCCGCATCTCGAGAAAAACCATGAGACTTCCCCCTCGCGGCAAGATGAGGCCCGATTCCCCTGCACTGCGAGCAAAGCAATTGCGTGTTCCACATCAAACATGAAAGGAGCCTTGATTAACTTGATGGCACTCCAGAGAAAACCCAAATCACTGTCTCAATTCTAGAGGGATCCTGAGGTCACTGTAGCAACACGAAAGGGCTTCGTGTGCCGCAAACAACTCGAGATGAGAGCTTCGTCCCTGCCTTCGACTCAAGAGGAATACCAACTTTCCACAAGCACCTCAAGAGGAGGCTTCTGTCACCTTCAGGTATGTGAGAGGGACCCTGAGCTGGTGGCCTCAAGTCGAATGGATAGCGTGATGCTCTGACTCGAAGTAAGGCCGGATATCCCTGCAGTGAATTGAATGCAGGCTCGTTTTGCATCTCCCAAGAGGAAGGGATGTCTGAATCCACTGTGGAGACCACAGAGAAAGACCTAGTTCTCCGCCTCATCCCGAATTGAGGCCTCACATCCTTTGAAACCTCGAGAGGTGTGCGGAGATCAATGCTTCCAAAGGAGACGATGCCTGACTCCTCTTGAAAATGGAAAGGGGTCCCAGGATCCCTGTGGCACGTGGAAAGGGACCCTGGGTCTCCCGCCTCACGTGGAGACGCGTCCCAATTGCCATGCCAAGACTCGAGGAGAATCCCGAGTTGTGCCTCGCACCTAGGCAGGAGTCCTGACGTCGCTGAACAAACAGGTGTCTGGAAGGGCCCTCCCCGTCGTAACTCGAGAACATACCCCAGGTTCCGGCCGCAACTCGACAAAAACCATGAGAATTCCCCCTCGCCGCGAGATGAGGACCGATTCCGCTGCACTGCGTGCAGAGCAATTGCGTGTTCCACATCAAACGTGAAAGGAGCCTTGATTTCCTTGATGGCACTCCAGAGAAAACCCAAGATCACTGTCTCAAGTCTAGAGGGATCCTGAGGTCACTGTAGCAACACGAAAGGGCTCCGTGGACCCCAAATCAACTCGAGATGAGAGCTTACTCCCTGGCTTCGACTCAAGAGGAATACCAACTTTCCACAAGCACCTCAAGATGAGGTTTCTCTCAGCTACATTTATGTGAGAGGGACCCTGAGTGTGTGGCCTCAAATGTAATGGACACCGAGATGCACTGATTCGAATAAAGGCCGGATATCCCTGCAGTGAATTGAATGCAGGCTCGTCTTGCATCTCCTAAGAAGAAGGGATGTATGAATCCCCTGTGGAGACCACAGAGAAAGACCTAGATCTCCGCCTCATCGCGACCGGAGGCCTCACATCCTTTGAAAACTTGAGAGGTCCGCGGAGTTCAATGCTTCCAAAGGAGACTATGCCTGACTCGTCTTGAAAATGGATAGGAGTCCCAGGATCCGCGTGGCACGTGGAAAGGGACCCTGGGTCTCCCGCCTCACGTGGAGACGCGTCCCAATTGCCATGCCAAGACTCGAGGATAATCCCGAGGTGTCCCTCACACCTAGGCAGGAGTCCTGATGTCACTGAATAAACACGTGTCTGGAAGGGCCCTCCCCTTCGTAACTCGAGAATATACCCCGGGTTCCTGCCGCAACTCGAGAAAAACCATGAGACTTCCCCCTCGCCACGAGATGAGGCCCGATTTACCTGCACTGCATGCAGAGCAATTCCGTGTTCCACATCAAACGTGAAAGGAGCCTTGATTTCCTTGATGGCACTCCAGAGAAAACCCAAGATCACTGTCACAAGTCTAGAGGGATCCTGAGGTCACTGTAGCAACAAGAAAGGTCTCCGTGGACCCCAAATCAAGTCGAGATGAGAGCTTAGTCCCTGGCTTCGATTCAAGACGAATACCAACTTTCCACATGCACCTCAAGAGGCGGTTTCTGTCAGCTACAGGTATGTGCGAGGGACCCTGAGTTTGTGATCTCAAGTAGAATGGACACCGAGATGCTCTGACTCGAAGTAAGGCCGGATATCCCTGCAGTGAATTGAATGCAGGCTCGTCTTGCATCTCCCAAGAAGAAGGAATGTCTGAATCCCCTGTGGAGACCACAGAGAAAGACCTAGTTCTCCGCCTCATCGCGAACGGAGGCATCACATCCTTTGAAAACTCGAGAGGTCTGCTGAGATCTAGGCTTCCAAAGGAGACGATGCCTGACTCCTCTTGAAAATGGATAGGAGTCCCAGGATCCCTGTGGCACGTGGAAAGGGATACTGGGTCTCGCACCTCACGTGGAGCCGCGTCCCAATTGCCATGCCAAGACTCGAGGAGAATCCCGAGGTGTCCCTCGCACCTAGGCAGGAGTCCTGACATCGCTGAACAAACACGTGTCTGGAAGTGCCCTCCCCGTCGTAACTCGAGAATATACCCCAGGTTCCGGCCGCAACTCGAGAAAAACCATGAGACTTCCCCCTCACCGCGAGATGAG
Source organism: Dama dama (assembly GCF_033118175.1). Taxonomy (NCBI): domain Eukaryota; kingdom Metazoa; phylum Chordata; class Mammalia; order Artiodactyla; family Cervidae; genus Dama; species Dama dama. The sequence goes on along the minus strand of NC_083697.1, from coordinate 1,925,706 downwards.
GCCCGATTCCCCTGCACTGCGTGCAGACCAATTCCGTGTTCCACATCAAACGTGAAAGGAGCCTTAATTTCCTTGATGGCACTCCATAGAAAACCCAAGATCACTGTCTCAAGTCTAGAGGGATCCTGAGGTCACTGGAGCAACACGAAAGGGCTCCGTGGACCCCAAATCAACACGAGATGAGAGCTTTTCCCTGGCTTCGACTCAAGAGGAATACCAACTTTCCACAAGCACCTCAAGAGGAGGCTTCTCTCAGCTACAGGTATGTGAGAGGGACCCTGAGTTTGTGGCCTCAAGTGGAATGGACATCGAGATGCTCTGACTCAAAGTAAGGCCGGATATCCCTGCAGTGAATTGAATGCATGCTCGTCTTGCATCTCCCAAGACGAAGGGATGTCTGAATCCCCTGTGGAGACCACAGAGAAAGACCTAGTTCTCGGCCTCATCGCGACCGGATGCCTCACATCCTTTGAAAACTCGAGAGGTCCACGCAGAACAAAGCTTCCAAAGGAGACGATGCCTGACTCCTCTTGAAAATGGATAGGAATACCAGGATCACTGTGGCACGTGGAAAGGGACCCTGGGTCTCCCGCCTCACGTGGATACGCGTCCCAATTGCCATGCCAAGACTCGAGGAGAATACCGAGGTGTCCCTCGCACCTAGACAGGAGTCCTGACGTCGCTGAACAAACACGTGTCTGGAAGGGCCCTCCCCGTCGTAACTCGAAAGTATAAATCAGGTTCCGGCCGCAACTCGAGAAAAAATATGAGACTTCCCCCTCGCCGCGAGATGAGGCCCGATTCCCCTGCATTGCGTCCAGAGCAATTCCGTGTTCCACATCAAACGTGAAAGGAGCCTTGATTTCCTTGATGGCACTCCAGACAAAACCCAAGATCACTGTCTCAAGTCTAGAGGGATCCTGAGGTCACTGGAGCAACACGAAAGGGCTCCGTGGACCCCAAATCAACTCGAGATGAGAGCTTAGCCCCTGGCTTCGACTCAAGAGGAATACCAACTTTCCACAAGCACCTCAAGAGGAGGCTTCTCTCAGCTACAGGTATGTGAGAGGGACCCTGAGTTTGTGGCCTCAAGTGGAATGGACACCGAGATGCTCTGACTCGAAGTAAGGCCGGATATCCCTGCAGTGAATTGAATGCAGGCTCGTCTTGCATCTCCCAAGACGAAGGGATGTCTGAATGCCCTGTGGAGATCACAGAGAAAGACCTAGTCCTCCGCCTCAACGCGACCGGAGGCCTCACATCCTTTGAAAACTCGAGAGGTCCGCGGAGATCAATGCTTCCAAAGGAGACGATGCCTGACTCCTCTTGAAAATGGATAGGAGTCCCAGGATCCCTGTGGCACGTGGAAAGGGAACCTGGGTCTCCCGCCTCACGTGGAGACGCGTCCCAATTGCCATGCCAAGACTCGAGGAGAATCCCGAGGTGTCCCTCGCACCTTGGCAGGAGTCCTGACGTCGCTGGACAAACACGTGTCTGGAAGGGCCCTCCCCGTCGTAACTCGAGAATATAACCCAGGTTCCGGCCGCAACACAAGAAAGACCATGAGACTTTCCCCTCCCCGCGAGATGAGTCCCGATTCCCCTGCACTGCATGCAGAGCAATTCCGTGTTCCACATCAAACGTGAAAGGAGCCTTGATTTCCTTGATGGCACTCCAGAGAAAACCCAAGATCACTGTCTCATGTCTAGAGGGATCCTGAGGTCACTGGAGCAACATGAAAGGGCTCCGTGGACCTCAAATCAACTCGAGATGAGAGCTTAGTCCCTGGCTTCGACTCAAGAGGAATACCAACTTTCCACAAGCACCTCAAGAGGAGGCTTCGCTCAGCTACAGGTATGTGAGAAAGACCCTGAGTTTGTGGCCTCAAGTGGAATGGACACCGAGATGCTCTGACTCGAAGTAAGGCCAGATATCCCTGCAGTGAAGTGAATGCAGGCTCGTCTTGCATCTCCCAAGAAGAAGGGATGTCTAAATCCCCTGTGGAGACCACAGAGAAAGACCTAGTCCTCCGCATCAACGCGAACGGAGGCCTCACTTCCTTTTAAAAATTGAGAGGTCCGCGGAGATCAATGCTTCCAAAGGAGACGATGCCTGACTCCTCTTGAAAATGGATAGGAGTCCCAGGATCCCTGTGGCACGTGGAAAGGGACCCTGGGTCTCACGCCTCACGTGGAGACGCGTCCCAATTGCCATGCCAAGACTCGAGGAGAATCCCGAAGTGACCCTCGCACCTAGGCAGGAGTCCTGACGTCGCTGAACAAAAACGTGTCTGGAAGGGCCCTCCCCGTAGTAACTCGAGAATATACCCCAGGTTCCGGCCGCAACTCGAGAAAAACCATGAGACTTCCCCCTCGCTGCGAGATGAGGCCCGATTCCCCTGCACTGCGTGCAGAGCAATTCCGTGTTCCACATCAAACGTGAAAGGAGCCTTGATTTCCTTGATGCCACTCCAGAGAAAACCCAAAGTCACTATCTCAAGTCTAGAGGGATCCTGAGGTCACTGGAGCAACACAAAAGGGCTCCGTGGACCCCAAATCAACTCGAGATGAGAGCTTAGTCCCTGGATTCGACTCAAGAGGAATACCAACTTTCCACAAGCACCTCAAGAGGAGGCTTCTCTCAGCTACATGTATGTGAGAGGGAAACTGAGTTTCTGGCCTCAAGTGGAATGGACACCGAGATGCTCTGACTCAAAGTAAAGGCGGATATCCCTGCAGTGAATTGAATGCAGGCTCGTCTTGCATCTCCCAAGACGAAGGGATGTCTGAATCCCCTGTGGAGACGACAGCGAAAGACCTAGTTCTCCGCCTCATCCCGAATTGAGGCCTCACATCCTTTGAAACCTCGAGAGGTGTGCGGAGATCAATGCTTCCAAAGGAGACGATGCCTGACTCCTCTTGAAAATGGAAAGGGGTCCCAGGATCCCTGTGGCACGTGGAAAGGGACCCTGGGTCTCCCGCCTCACGTGGAGACGCGTCCCAATTGCCATGCCAAGACTCGAGGAGAATCCCGAGTTGTGCCTCGCACCTAGGCAGGAGTCCTGACGTCGCTGAACAAACAGGTGTCTGGAAGGGCCCTCCCCGTCGTAACTCGAGAACATACCCCAGGTTCCGGCCGCAACTCGACAAAAACCATGAAAATTCCCCCTCGCCGCGAGATGAGGCCCGATTCCGCTGCACTGCGTGCAGAGCAATTGCGTGTTCCACATCAAACGTGAAAGGAGCCTTGATTTCCTTGATGGCACTCCAGAGAAAATCCAAGATCACTGTCTCAAGTCTAGAGGGATCCTGAGGTCACTGTAGCAACAAGAAAGAGCTCCGTGGACCCCAAATCAACTCGAGATGAGAGCTTACTCCCTGGCTTCGACTCAAGAGGAATACCAACTTTCCACAAGCACCTCAAGATGAGGTTTCTCTCAGCTACATTTATGTGAGAGGGACCCTGAGTGTGTGGCCTCAAATGTAATGGACACCGAGATGCACTGATTCGAATAAAGGCCGGATATCCCTGCAGTGAATTGAAGGCAGGCTCGTCTTGAATCTCCTAAGAAGAAGGGATGTATGAATCCCCTGTGGAGACCATAGAGAAAGACATTGTTCTCCGCCTCATCGCGACGTGAGTCCTCACATCCTTTGAGAACTCGAGAGGTCCGCGGAGATCAATGATTCCAAAGGAGACGATGCCTGACTCCTCTTGAAAATGGATAGGAGTCACAGGATCCCTGTGGCACATGGAAAGGGACCCTGGATCTCCCGCCTCACGTGGAGACGCGTCCCAATTGCCATGCCAAGACTCGAGGAGAATCCCGAGGTGTCCCTCGCACCAAGGCAGGAGTCCTGACGTCGCTGAACAAACACGTGTCTGGAACGGACCTCCCCGTCGTAACTCGAGAATATACCCCAGGTTCCGGCCGCAACTCGAGAAAAACCATGAGACTTCCCCCTCGCCGCGAGATGAGGCACGATTCCCCTGCACTGCGTGCAGAGCAATTCCGTGTTCCACATCAAACGTGAAAGGAGCCTTGATTTCCTTGATGGCACTCCAGAGAAAACCCGAGATCACTGTCTCAAGTCTAGAGGGATCCTGAGGTCACTGTAGCAAACGAAATGGGTCCATGGACCCCAAATCAACTCGTGATGAGAGCTTAGTCACTGGCTTCGACTCTATAGGAATAGCAACTTTCCACAAGCACCTCAAGAGGAGGCTTCTCTCAGATAAAGTTATGTGAGAGGGCCCTGAGTTGGGGATTCAAGTGGAATGGACACCGAGAAGCTCTGACTCGAAGTAAGGCTGGATATCCCTGCAGTGAATTGAATGCAGGCTCGTCTTGCATCTCAGAAGACGAAGGGATGTCTGAATGCCCTGTGGAGACCACAGAGAAAGACCTAGATCACCGCCTCATCGCGACCGGAGGCCTCACATCCTTTGAAAACTTGAGAGGTCCGCGGAGGTCAATGCTTCCAAAGGAGACTATACCTGACTCCTCTTGAAAATGGATAGGAGTTCCAGGATCCGCGTGGCACGTGGAAAGGGACGCTGGGTCTCCCGCCTCACGTGGAGACGCGTCCCAATTGCCATGCCAAGACTCGAGGATAATCCCGAGGTGTCCCTCACACCTAGGCAGGAGTCCTGACGTCACTGACCAAACACGTGTCTGGAAGGGCCCTCCCCGTCGTAACTCGAGAATAAACCCCGGGTTCCTGCCGCAACTCGAGAAAAACCATGAGACTTCCCCCTCGCCACGAGATGAGGCCCGAATTACCTGCACTGCATGCAGAGCAATTCCGTGTTCCACATCAAACGTGAAAGGAGCCTTGATTTCCTTGATGGCACTCCAGAGAAAACCCAAGATCACTGTCTCAAGTCTAGAGGGATCCTGAGGTCACTGTAGCAACAAGAAAGGTCTCCGTGGAACCCAAAGCAAGTCGAGATGAGAGGTTAGTCCCTGGCTTCGATTCAAGACGAATACCAACTTTCCACATGCACCTCAAGAGGCGGTTTCTGTCAGCTACAGGTATGTGCGAGGGACCCTGAGTTTGTGGCCTCAAGTAGAATGGACACCGAGATGCTCTGACTCGAAGTAAGGCCGGATATCCCTGCAGTGAATTGAATGCAGGCTCGTCTTGCATCTCCCAAGAAGAAGGAATGTCTGAATCCTTTGTGGAGACCACAGAGAAAGACCTAGTTCTCCGCCTCATCGCGAACGGAGGCATCACATCCTTTGAAAACTCGAGAGGTCCGCTGAGATCTAGGCTTCCAAAGGAGACGATGCCTGACTCCTCTTGAAAATGGATAGGAGTCCCAGGATCCCTGTGGCACGTGGAAAGGGACACTGGGTCTCGCACCTCACGTGGAGCCGCGTCCCAATTGCCATGCCAAGACTCGAGGAGAATCCCGAGGTGTCCCTCGCACCTAGGCAGGAGTCCTGACATCGCTGAACAAACACGTGTCTGGAAGTGCCCTCCCCATCGTAACTCGAGAATATACCCCAGGTTCCGGCCGCAACTCGAGAAAAACCATGAGACTTCCCCCTCACCGCGAGATGAGGCCCGATTCCCCTGCACTGCGTGGAGAGCAATTCCGTGTTCCACATCAAACGTGAAAGGAGCCTTAATTTCCTTGATGGCACTCCAGAGAAAACCCAAAATCACTGTCTCAAGTCTAGAGGGATCCTGAGGTCACTGTAGCAACACAAAAGGGCTCCGTGGACCCCAAATCAACTCGAGATGAGAGCTTTTCCCTGGCTTCGATTCAAGAGGAATACCAACTTTCCACAAGCACCTCAAGAGGAGGCTTCTCTCAGCTACAGGTATGTGAGAGGGACCCTGAGTTTGTGGCCTCAAGTGGAATGGACACCGAGATGCTCTGACTCAAAGTAAGGCCGGATATCCCTGCAGTGAATTGAATGCATGCTCGTCTTGCATCTCCCAAGACGAAGGGATGTCTGAATCCCCTGTGGAGACCACAGAGAGAGACCTAGTTCTCGGCCTCATCGTGACCGGATGCCTCACATCCTTTGAAAACTCGAGAGGTCCACGCAGAACAAAGCTTCCAAAGGAGACGATGCCTGACTCCTCTTGAAAATGTATAGGAATACCAGGATCCCTGTGGCACGTGGAATGGGACCCTGGGTCTCCCGCCTCACGTGGAGACGCGTCCCAATTGCCATGCCAAGACTCGAGGAGAATACCGAGGTGTCCCTCGCACCTAGACAGGAGTCCTGACGTCGCTGAACAAACACGTGTCTGGAAGGGCCCTCCCCGTCGTAACTCGAAAATATAAATCAGGTTCCGGCCGCAACTCGAGAAAAAATATGAGACTTCCCCCTCGCCGCGAGATGAGGCCCGATTCCCCTGCATTGCGTGCAAAGCAATTCCGTGTTCCACATCAAACGTGAAAGGAGCCTTGATTTCCTTGATGGCACTCCAGACAAAACCCAAGATCACTGTCTCAAGTCTAGAGGGATCCTGAGGTCACTGGAGCAACACGAAAGGGCTCCGTGGACCCCAAATCAACTCGAGATGAGAGCTTAGCCCCTGGCTTCGACTCAAGAGGAATACCAACTTTCCACAATCACCTGAAGAGGAGGCTTCTCTCAGCTACAGGTATGTGAGAGGGACCCTGAGTTTGTGGCCTCAAGTGGAATGGACACCGAGATGCTCTGACTCGAAGTAAGGCCGGATATCCCTGCAGTGAATTGAATGCAGGCTCGTCTTGCATCTCCCAAGACGAAGGGATGTCTGAATCCCCTGTGGAGACCACAGAGAAAGACCTAGTTCTCGGCCTCATCGCGACCGGATGCCTCACATCCTTTGAAAACTCGAGAGGTCCACGCAGAAAAAAGCTTCCAAAGGAGACGATGCCTGACTCCTCTTGAAAATGGATAGGAATCCCAGGATCCCTGTGGCACGTGGAAAGGGACCCTGGGTCTCCCGCCTCACGTGGAGACGCGTCCCAATTGCCATGCCAAGACTCGAGGAGAATACCGAGGTGTCCCTCGCACCTAGGCAGGAGTCCTGACGTCGCTGAACAAACACGTGTCTGGAAGGGCCCTCCCCGTCGTAACTTGAGAATATTCCCCAGGTTCCAGCCGCTTCTCGAGAAAAACCATGAGATTACCCCTCGCCGCGAGATGAGGCCCGATTCCCCTGCACTGCGTGCAGAGCAATTCCGTGTTCCACATCAGACGTTAAACTAGACTTGATTTCCTTGATGTCACTCCAAAGAAAACCCAAGATCACTGTCTCAAGTCTAGAGGGATCCTGAGGTCACTGGAGCAACACGAAAGGGCTCCGTGAACCCCAAATCAACTCGAGATGAGAGCTTCGTCCCTGGCTTCTACTCTAGAGGAATACCAACTTTCCACAAGCACCTCAAGAGGAGACTTCTCTGAGATACAGGTATGTGAGAGAAACCCTGAGTTTGTGGCCTCAAGTGCAATGGTCACTGTGATGCTCTGACTCGAAGTAAGGCCGGATATCCCTGCTGTGAATTGAATGCAGGCTCGTCTTGCATCTCCCAAGACGAAGGGATGTCTGAATCCACTGTGGAGACCACAGAGAAAACCTAGTTCTCCGCCTCATCGCGACCGGAGGCCTCTAATCCTTTGAAAACTCGAGAGGTCCGCGGAGATCAAGGCTTCCAAAGGAGACGATGCCTGACTCCTCTTGAAAATGGATAGGAGTCCCAGGATCCCTGTGGCACGTGGAAAGGGACCCTGGGACTCCCGCCTCACGTGGAGCCGCGTCCCAATTGCCATGCCAAGACTCGAGGAGAATCCCGAGGTGTCCCTCGCACCTAGGCAGGAGTCCTGACATCGCTGAACAAACACGTGTCTGGAAGTGCCCTCCCCGTCGTAACTCGAGAATATACCCCAGGTTCCGGATGCAACTCGAGAAAAACCATGAGACTTCCCCCTCACCGCGAGATGAGGCCCGATTCCCCTGCACTGCGTGCAGAGCAATTCCGTGTTCCACATCAAACGTGAAAGGAGCCTTAATTTCCTTGATGGCACTCCATAGAAAACCCAAGATCACTGTCTCAAGTCTAGAGGGATCCTGAGGTCACTGGAGCAACACGAAAGGGCTCCGTGGACCCCAAATCAACTCGAGATGAGAGCTTTTCCCTGGCTTCGACTCAAGAGGAATACCAACTTTCCACAAGCACCTCAAGAGGAGGCTTCTCTCAGCTACAGGTATGTGAGAGGGACCCTGAGTTTGTGGCCTCAAGTGGAATGGACACCGAGATGCTCTGACTCAAAGTAAGGCCGGATATCTCTGCAGTGAATTGAATGCATGCTCGTCTTGCATCTCCCAAGACGAAGGGATGTCTGAATCCCCTGTGGAGACCACAGAGAAAGACCTACTTCTCGGCCTCATCGCGACCGGATGCCTAACATCCTTTGAAAACTCGAGAGGTCCACGCAGAACAAAGCTTCCAAAGGAGACGATGCCTGACTCCTCTTGAAAATGGATAGGAATACCAGGATCACTGTGGCACGTGGAAAGGGACCCTGGGTCTCCCGGCTCACGTGGAGACGCGTCCCAATTGCCATGCCAAGACTTGAGGAGAATACCGAGGTGTCCCTCGCACCAAGGCAGGTGTCTTGACGTCGCTGAACAAACACGTGTATGGAAGGGCCCTCCCCGTCGTAACTCGAAACTATAAATCAGGTTCCGGCCGCAACTCGAGAAAAAATATGAGACTTCCCCCTCGCCGCGAGATGAGGCCCGATTCCCCTGCATTGCGTGCAGAGCAATTCCGTGTTCCACATCAAACGTGAAAGGAGCCTTGATTTCCTTGATGGCACTCCAGAGAAAACCCCAGATCACTCTCTCAAGTCTAGAGGGATCCTGAGGTCACTATACCAACACGAAAGGGTTCCGTGGACCCCAAATCAACTCGAGATGAGAGCTTAGTGTTTGGCTTCGACTCAAGAGGAATATCAACTTTCCACAAGCACCTCAAGAGGAGGCTTCTCACAGCTACAGGTATGTGAGAGGGACCCTGAGTGTGTGGCCTCAAGTGGAATGGACACCGAGATGCTCTGACTCGAAGTAAGGCCGGATATCCCTGCAGTGAATTGAATGCAGGCTCGTCTTGCATCTCCCAAGACGAAGGTATGTCTGAATGCCCTGTGGAGACCACAGAGAAAGACCTAGTTCTCCGCCTCATCGCGACCGGAGGCCTCACATCCTTTGAAAACTCGAGAGGTCCGCGGAGATCAATGTTTCCAAAGGAGACGATGCCTGACTCCTCTTGAAAATGGATAGGAGTCCCAGGATCCCTGTGGACGTGGGAAGGGACCCTGGGTCTCCCGCCTCACGTGGAGACGCGTCCCACTTGCCATGCCAAGACTCGAGGAGAATCCCGATGTGTCCCTCGCACCAAGGCAGGTGTCTTGACGTCGCTGAACAAACACGTGTATGGAAGGACCTTTCCCATTGTAACTCAAGACTATACCCAAGCTTCCGGCCGCAACTCGAGAAGAACCATGAGACTTCCCCCTCGCCGCGAGATGAGGCCCGATTCCCCTGCACTACATGCAGAGCAATTCCGTGTTCCACATCAAACATGAAAGGAGACTTGATTTCCTTGATGGCACTCCAGAGAAAACCCAAGATCACTGTCTCAAGTCTAGAGGGATCCTGAGGTCACTGGAGCAACACGAAAGGGCTCCGTGGACCCCAAATCAACTCGAGATGCGAGGTTAGTCCCTGGCTTCGACTCAAGAGGAATACCAGCTTTCCACAAGCACCTGAAGAGTAGGCTTCTCTCAGCTACAGGTATGTGAGAGGGACCCTGAGTTTGTGGCCTCAAGTGGAATGGGCACCGAGAAGCTCTGACTCAAAGTAAGGCCGGATATCCCTGCAGTGAATTAAATGCACGCTCGTCTTGCATCTCCCAAGACGAAGGGAAGTCTGAATCCCCTGTGGAGGCCACAGAGAAAAACCGAGTTCTCCGCCTCATTGCGACCTGAGGCCTCACTTCCTTTGAAAACTCGAGAGGTCCGCGGAGATCAATGCTTCCTAAGGAGACGATGCCTGACTCCTCTTGAAAATGGATAGGAGTCCCAGGATCCCTGTGGCACGTGGAAAGGGACCCTGGGTCTCCTGCCTCACGTGGAGACGCGTCCCAATTGCCATGCCAAGACTCGAGGAGAATCCCGAGGTGTCCCTCGCACCTAGGCAGGAGTCCTGACGTCGCTGAACAAACACTTGTCTGGAAGGGCCCTCCCCGTTGTAACTCGAGAATATAACCCAGGTTCCGTCCGCAACTCGAGAAAAACCATGAGACTTCCCCTTCGGTGCGATATGAGGCCCGATTCCCCTGCACTGCGTGCAGAGCAATTCTGTGTTCCACATCAAACGTGAAAGGAGCCTTGATTTCCTTAATGGCACTCCAGAGAAAACCCAAGATCACTGGCTCTAGTCTAGAGGGATCCTGAGGTCACTGTAGCAACACGAAAGGGCTCCGTGGACCCCAAATCAACTCGAGATGAGAGCTTAGTCCCTGGCTTCGACTCAAGAGGAATACCAAGTTTCCACAAGCACCTCAAGAGGAGGCTTCTCTCAGCTACATGTATGTGAGAGGGACCCTGAATGTGTGGCCTCAAGTGGAATGGACACCGAGATGCTCTGACTCGAAGTAAGGCCGGATATCCCTGCAGTGAATTGAATGCCGGCTCGTCTTGAATCTCCCAAGACGAAGGGATGTCTTAATCCCCTGTTGAGACCACAGAGAAAGACCTAGTTCTCTGCCTCATCGCGACCGGAGGCCTCACATCCTTTGAAAATTCGAGAGGTCCGCGGAGATCAATGCTTCCAAAGGAGACGTTGCCTGACTCCTCTTGAAAATGGATAGGAGTCCCAGCATCCCTGTGGCAAGTGGAAAGGGACCCTGGGTCTCCCGCCTCACGTGGAGACGCGTCCCAATTGCCATGCCAAGACTAGTGGAGAATCGCGAAGTGTCCCACGCACCTAGGCAGGAGTCCTGACGTCGCTGAACAAACACGTGTCTGGAAGGGCCCTCCCCGTCGTAACTCGAGAATATACCCCAGGTTCCGCCCGCAACTCGAGAAAAACCATGAGACTTCCTCCTCGCCGCGAGATGAGGCCCGATTCCCCTGCACTGCGTGCAGAGCAAATCCCTGTTCCACATCAAACGTGAAAGGAGACTTGATTTCCTTGATGGCACTCCAGAGAAAACCCAAGATCACTGTCTCAAGTCTAGAGGGATCCTCAGGTCACTGGAACAACACGAAAGGGCTCCGTGGACCCCAAATCTACTCGAGATGAGAGCTTATTCCTTGGCTTCGAGTCAAGAGGAATACCAACATTCCACAAGCACCTCAAGAGGAGGATTCTCTCAGCTACAGGTATGGGAGAGGAACCCTGAGTTTGTGGCCTCAAGTGGAATGGACACCGAGATGCTCTCACTCGAAGTAAGGCCGGATATCCCTGCAGTGAATTGAATGCAGGCTCGTCTTGCATCTCCCAAGACGAAGGGATGTCTGAATCCCCTCTGGAGACCACAGAGAAAGACCTAGTCCTCCGCCTCATCGCGACCGGAGGCCTCACATCCTTTGAAAACTCGAGAGGTCCGCGGAGATCAATGCTTCCAAAGGAGACGATGCTTGACTCCTCTTGAAAATGGATAGGAGTCCCAGGATCCCTCTGGCACGTTATAAGGGACCCTGGGTCTCCCGCCTCACGTGGAGACGCGGCCCAATTGCCATGTCAAGACTCGAGGAGAATCCCGAGGTGTCCCTCGCACCTAGGCAGGAGTCCTGACGTCGCTGAACAAACACGTCTCTGGAAGGGCCCTCCCCGTCGTAACTCGAGAATATACCACAGGTTCCGGCCGCAACTCGAGAAAAACCTTGAGACTTCCCCCTCGCCGCGAGATGAGGCCCGATTCCCCTGCGCTGCGTGCAGAGCAATTCCGTGTTGCACATCAAACGTGAAAGGAGCCTTGATTTCCTTGATGGCACTCCAGAGAAAACCCAAGATCACTGTCTCAAGTCTAGAGGGATCCTGAGGTCACTGGAGCAACACGAAAGGGCTCCATGGAAACCAAATCAACTCGAGATGAGAGCTTAGTCCCTGGCTTCGACACAAGAGGAATACCAACTTTCCACAAGCTCCTCAAGGAGAGGCTTCTCTCAGCTACAGGTATGTGAGAGGGACCCTGAGTTTGTGGCCTCAAGTGGAATGGACACCGAGATGCTCTGACTCGGAGTAAGGCCGGATATCCCTGCAGTGAATTGAATGCAAGTTCGTCTTGCATTTCCCAAGACGAAGGGATGTCTGAATCCCCTGTGGAGACCACAGAGAAAGACCTAGTCCTCCGCCTCAACGCGACCGGAGGCCTCACATCCTTTGAAAACTCGAGAGATCTGCGGATATCAATGCTTCCCAAGGAGACGATGCCTGACTCCTCTTGAAAATGGATAGGAGTCCCAGGATCCCTGTGGCAAGTGGAAAGGGACCCTGGGTCTCCCGCCTCACGTGGAGACGCGTCCCAATTGCCATGCCAAGACTCGAGGAGAATCCCGAGGTGTCCCTTGCACCTAGACAGGAGTCCTGACGTCGCTGAACAAACACGTGTCTGGAAGGGCCCTCCCCGTCGTAACTCGAGAATATACCCCAGGTTCCGGCCGCAACTCTAGAAAAACCATGAGACTTCCCCCTCGCCGCGAGATGAGGCCCGATTCCCCTGCACTGCGTGCAGAGCAATTCCGTGTTCCACATCAAACGTGAAAGGAGCCTTGATTTCCTTGATGGCACTCCAGAGAAACCCCAAGATCACTGTCTCAAGTCTAGAGGGATCCTGAGGTCACTGGAGCAACACGAAAGGGCTCCGTGGACCCCAAATCGACTCGAGATGAGAGCTTAGTCCCTGGCTTCGACTCAAGAGGAACACCAACTTTCCACAAGCACCTCAAGAGGAGGCTTCTCTAAGCTACAGGTATGTGAGAGAGACCCTGAGTTTGTGGCCTCAAGTGGAATGGACACCGAGATGCTCTGACTCGACGTCAGGCCGGATATCGCTGCAGTGAATTGAATGCAGGCTCGTCTTGCATCTCCCAAGAAGAAGGGATGTCTGAATCCCCTGTGGAGACCACAGAGAAAGACCTAGTCCTCCGCCTCATCGCGACCGGAGGCCTCACATCCTTTGAAAACTCGAGCGGTCCGCGCAGATCAATGCTTCCAAAGGAGACGATGCCTGACTCCTCTTGAAATGGATAGGAGTCCCAGGATCCCTGTGGCACGTGGAAAGGGACCCTGGGTCTCCCGCCTCACGTGGAGACGCGTCCCAATTGCCATGCCAAGACTCGAGGAGAATCTCTAGTTGTCCCTCGCACCTAGGCCCGAGTCCTGACGTCGCTGAACAAACACGTGTCTGGAAGGAACCTCCCCGTCGTAACTCGAGAATATACCCCAGGTTCCGGCCGCAACTCTTGAAAAACCATGAGACTTCCCCCTCGCCGCAAGATGAGGCCCGATTCCCCTGCACTGCGTGGAGAGCAATTCCGTGTTCCACATCAAACGTGAAAGGAGCCTTGATTTCCTTGATGGCACTCCAGAGAAAACCCAAGATCACTGTCTCAAGTCTAGAGGGATCCTGAGGTCACTGGAGCAACACGAAAGGGCTCCGTGGACCCCAAATCGACTCGAGATGAGAGCTTAGTCCCTGGCTTCGACTCAAGAGGAATACCAACTTTCCACAAGCACCTCAAGAGGAGGCTTCTCTCAGCTACAGGTATGTGAGAGAGACCCTGAGTTTGTGGCCTCAAGTGGAATGGACACCGAGATGCTCTGACTCGAAGTCAGGCCGGATATCTGTGCAGTGAGTTGAATGCAGGCTCGTCTTGCATCTCCCAAGACGAAGGGATGTCTGAATCCCCTGTGGAGACCACAGAGAAAGACCTAGTCCTCCGCCTCATCGCGACCGGAGGCCTCACATCCTTTGAAAACTCGAGCGGTCCGCGCAGATCAATGCTTCCAAAGGAGACGATGCCTGACACCTCTTGAAATGGATAGGAGTCCCAGGATCCCTTTGGCACGTGGAAAGGGATCCTGGGTCTCCCGCCTCACGTGGAGATGCGTCCCAATTGCCATGCCAAGACTCGAGGAGAATTCCGAGGTGTCCCTCGCACCTAGGCAGGAGTCCTGACGTCGCTGAACAAACACGTATCTGGAAGGGCCCTCCCCGTCTTAACTCGAGAATATACCCCAGGTTCCAGCCGCAACTCGAGAAAAACCATGAGACTTCCCCCTCGCAGCGAGATGAGGCCCGATTCCCCTGCACTGCGTGCAGAGCAATTCCATGTTCCACAACAAACGTGAAAGGAGACTTGATTTCCTTGATGGCACTACAGAGAAAACCCAAGATCACTGTCTCAAGTCTAGAGGGATCCTGACGTCACTGTAGCAACACGAAAGGGCTCCGTGGACCCCAAATCAACTCGAGATTAGAGCTTAGTTCCTCGCTTCGACTCAAGAGGAATACCAACTTTCCACAAGCACCTCAAGAGGAGGCTTCTCTCAGCTACAGGTATGTGAGAGGGACCCTGAGTTTGTGGGCTCAAGTGGAATGGACTCCGAGATGCTCTGACTCGAAGTAAGGCCGGATATCCCTGCAGTGAAATGAATGCAGGCTCGCCTTGCATCTCCCAAGAAGAAGGGATGTCTGAATCCCCTGTAGAGACCACAGAGAAAGACCTAGTTCTCCGCCTCATCGCGACCGGAGGCCTCACATCCTTTGAAAACTCGAGAGGTCCGCGGAGATCAATGCTTCCAAAGGAGACGATGCCTGACTCCTCTTGAAAATGGATAGGAGTCCCAGGATCCCTGTGGCACGTGGAAAGGCACCCTGGGTCTCCCGCCTCACGTGGAGACGCGTCCCAATTGCCATGCCAAGACTCGAGGAGAATCGCGAGGTGTCCCTCGCACCTAGGCAGGAGTCCTGACGTCGCTGAACAAACACGTGTCTGGAAGGGCCCTCCCCGTCGTAACTCGAGAATATTCCCCAGGTTCCAGCCGCTTCTCGAGAAAAACCATGAGACTTCCCCCTCACCGCGAGATGAGGCCCGATTCCCCTGCATTGCGTGCAGAGAAATTCCGTGTTCCACATCAGACGTTAAACTAGACTTGATTTCCTTGATGGCACTCCAAAGAAAACCCAAGATCACTGTCTCAAGTCTAGAGGGATCCTGAGGTCACTGTAGCAACAGGAAAGGGCTCCGTGGACCCCAAATCAACTCGAGATGAGAGCTTCGTCCCTGGCTTCTACTCTAGAGGAGTACCAACTTTCCACAAGCACCTCAAGAGGAGGCTTCTCTGAGATACAGGTATGTGAGAGAAACCCTGAGTTTGTGGCCTCAAGTGCAATGGACACTGTGATGCTCTGACTCGAAGTAAGGCCGGATATCCCTGCTGTGAATTGAATGCAGGCTCGTCTTGCATCTCCCAAGACGAAGGGATGTCTGAATCCACTGTGGAGACCACAGAGAAAACCTAGTTCTCCGCCTCATCGCGACCGGAGGCCTCTAATCCTTTGAAAACTCGAGAGGTCCGCGGAGATCAAGGCTTCCAAAGGAGATGATGCTTGACTCCTCTTGAAAATGGATAGAAGTCCCAGGATCCCTGTGGCACGTGGAAAGGGACCCTGGGTCTCCCGCCTCACGTGGAGACTTGTCCTAATTGCCATGCCAAGACTCGAGGAGAATGCCGAGGTGTCCCTCGCACCGAGGCAGGAATCCTGACGTCGCAGAACAAACACGTGTCTGGAAAGGCCCTCCCAGTCGTAACTCGAGAATATACCCCAGGTTCCGGCCGCAACTCGAGAAACATCATGAGACTTCCCCCTCGCCTTGAGATGAGGCCCGATTCCCCTGCACTGCGTGCAGACCAATTCCGTGTTCCACATCAAACGTGAAAAGATTCTAGATTTCCTTGATGGCACTCCAAAGAAAAGCCAAGATCACTGTCTCAAGTCTAGAGGGATCCTGAGGTCACTGTAGCAACAAGAAAGAGCTCCGTGGACCACAAATCAACTCGAGAGGAGAGCTTCGTCCCTGGCTTCGACTCAAGAGGAATACCAACTTTCCACAAGCACCTCAAGAGGAGGCCTCTCTCAGTTACAGGTATGTGAGAGGGACCTTGAGTTTGTGGCCTCAAGTGGAATGGACACCGAGATGCTCTGACTCGAAGTAAGGGCAGATATCCATGCAGAGAATTGAATGCAGGCTCGTCTTGAATCTCCCAAGACGAAGGGATGTCTGAATCCCCTGTGGAGACCACAGACAAAGACTTAGTTCTCCGCCTCATCGCGACCGGAGGCCTCACATCCTTTGAAAACTCGAGAGGTCCACGGAGATCAATGCTTCCAAAGGAGACGATGCCTGAATCCTTTTCAAAATGGATAGGAGTCCCAGGATCCCTGTGGCTCGTGGAAAGGGACACTGGGTCTCCCGCCTCAGGTGGAGACGCGTCCCAATTGCCATGCCAAGACTCGAGGAGAATCCCGAGGTGTCCCTCGCACCTAGGCAGGAGTCCTGACTTCGCTGAACAAACACGTGTCTGGAAGGGCCCTCCCCATAGTAACTCGAGAATATACCCCAGGTTCCGGCCGCAACTCGAGAAATTCCATGAGACCTACCCCTCGCGGCTAGATGAGGCCCGATTCCCCTGCACTGCGTGCAGAGCAATTCCGTGTTCCACATCAAACGTGAAAGGAGCCTTGATTTCCTTGATGGCACTCCAGAGAAAACCCAAGATCACTGTCTCAAGTCTAGAGGGATCCTGAGGTCACTGGAGCAACACGAAAGGGCTCCGTGAACCCCAAATCAACTCGAGATGAGAGCTTGTCCCTGGCTTCGACTCAAGAGGAATACCAACTTTCCACAAGCACCTCAAGAGGAGGCTTCTCTCAGCTACAGGTATGTGAGAGGGACCCTGAGTTTGTGGCCTCAAGTGGAATGGACACCGAGATGCTCTGACTCAAAGTAAGGCCGGATATGCCTGCAGTGAATTGAATGCAGGCTCGTCTTGCATCTCCCAAGACGAAGGGATGTCTGAATCCCCTATGGAGACCACAGAGAAAGACCTAGTTCTCGGCCTCAACGCGACCGGATGCCTCACACCCTTTGAAAACTCGAGAGGTCCACGCAGAACAAAGCTTCCAGAGGAGACGATGCCTGACTCCTCTTGAAAATGGATAGGAATCCCAGGATCCCTGTGGCACGTGGAAAGGGACACTGGGTCTCCCGCCTCACGTGGAGACGCGTCCCAATTGCCATGCCAAGACTCGAGGAGAATCGCGAGGTGTCCCTCGCACCTAGGCAGCAGTCCTGACGTCGCTGAACAAACACGTGTCTGGAAGGGCCCTCCCCGTCGTAACTCGAGAATATTCCCCAGGTTCCAGCCGCTTCTCGAGAAAAACCATGAGAATTCCCCCTCGCCGTGAGATGAGGACAGATTCCCCTGCACTGCGTGCAGAGCAATTCCGTGTTCCACATCAGACGTTAAAGGAGACTTGATTTCCTTGATGGCACTCCAAAGAAAACCCAAGATCACTGTCTCAAGTCTAGAGGGATCCTGAGGTCACTGGAGCTACACGAAAGGGCTCCGTGGACCACAAATCAACTCGAGATGAGAGCTTCGTCCGTGGCTTCTACTCTAGAGGAATACCAACTTTCCACAAGCACCTCAAGAGGAGGCTTCTCTGAGATACAGGTATGTGAGAGAAACCCTGAGTTTGTGGCCTCAAGTGCAATGGACACTGTGATGCTCTGACTCGAAGTAAGGCCGTATATCCCTGCTGTGAATTGAATGCAGGCTCGTGTTGCATCTCCCAAGACGAAGGGATGTCTGAATCCACTGTGGAGACCACAGAGAAAACCTAGTTCTCCGCCTCATCGCGACCGGAGGCCTCTAATCCTTTGAAAACTCGAGAGGTCCACGGAGATCAATGCTTCCCGGAGACGATGCCTGACTCCTCTTGAAAATGGATAGGAGTCCCAGGATCCCTGTAGCACGTGGAAAGGGACCCTGGGTCTCCCGCCTCACGTGGAGACGGGTCCCAATTGCCATTCCAAGACTCGAGGAGAATCCCGAGGTGTCCCTCGCACCTAGGCAGGAGTCCTGACGTCGCTGAACAAACACGTGTCTGGAAGGGCCCTCCCCGTCGTAACTCCGGAATATACCCCAGGTTCCGGCCGCAACTCGAGTAAAACCATGAGACTTCCCCCTCGCGGCAAGATGAGGCCCGATTCCCCTGCACTGCGAGCAAAGCAATTCCGTGTTCCACATCAAACGTGAAAGGAGCCTTGATTACCTTGATGGCACTCCAGAGAAAACCCAAGATCACTGTCTCAATTCTAGAGGGATCCTGAGGTCACTGTAGCAACACGAAAGGGCTTCGTGGGCCGCAAACAACTCGAGATGAGAGCTTCGTCCCTGCCTTCGACTCAAGAGGAATACCAACTTTCCACAAGCACCTCAAGAGGAGGCTTCTGTCACCTTCAGGTATGTGAGAGGGAACCTGAGCTGGTGGCCTCAAGTCGAATGGATAGCGTGATGCTCTGACTCGAAGTAAGGCCGGATATCCCTGCAGTGAATTGAATGCCGCTCGTTTTGCATCTCCCAAGAGGAAGGGATGTCTGAATCCACTGTGGAGACCACAGAGAAAGACCTAGTTCTCCGCCTCATCGCGAATTGAGGCCTCACATCCTTTGAAACCTCGAGAGGTGTGCGGAAATCAATGCTTCCAAAGGAGACGATGCCTGACTCCTCTTGAAAATGGATAGGGGTCCCAGGATCCCTGTGGCACGTGGAAAGGGACCCTGGGTCTCCCGCCTCACGTGGAGACGCGTCCCAATTGCCATGCCAAGACTCGAGGAGAATCCCGAGTTGTGCCTCGCACCTAGGCAGGAGTCCTGACGTCGCTGAACAAACAGGTGTCTGGAAGGGCCCTCCCCGTAGTAACTCGAGAACATACCCCAGGTTCCGGCCGCAACTCGACAAAAACCATGAAAATTCCCCCTCGCCGCGAGAAGAGGCCCGATTCCCCTGCACTGCGTGCAGAGCAATTCCGTGTTCCACATCAAACGTGAAAGGAGCCTTGATTTCCTTGATGGCACTCCAGAGAAAAGCCAAGATCACTGTCTCAAGTCTAGAGGGATCCTGAGGTTACTGTAGCAACACGAAAGAGCTCCGTGGACCCCAAATCAACTCGAGATGAGAGCTTACTCCCTGGCTTCGACTCAAGAAGAATACCAACTTTCCACAAGCACCTCAAGATGAGGTTTCTCTCAGCTACATTTATGTGAGAGGGACCCTGAGTCTGTGGCCTCAAATGTAATGGACACCGAGATGCACTGATTCGAATAAAGGCCGGATATCCCTGCAGTGAATTGAATGCAGGCTCGTCTTGCATCTCCTAAGAAGAAGGGATGTATGAATCCCCTGTGGAGACCATAGAGAAAGACATTGTTCTCCGCCTCATCGCGACGTGAGTCCTCACATCCTTTGAGAACTCGAGAGGTCCGCGGAGATCAATGCTTCCAAAGGAGACGATGCCTGACTCCTCTTGAAAATGGATAGGAGTCCCAGGATCCCTGTGGCACATGGAAAGGGACCCTGGATCTCCCGCCCCACGTGGAGACGCGTCCCAATAGCCATGACAAGACTCGAGGAGAATCCCGAGGTGTCCCTCGCACCGACGCAGGAGTCCTGACGTCGCTGAACAAAGACGTGTCTGGAACGGACCTCCCCGTCGTAACTCGAGAATATACCCCAGGTTCCGGCCGCAACTCGAGAAAAACCATGAGACTTCCCCCTCGCCGCGAGATGAGGCCCGATTCCCCTGCACTGCGAGCAGAGCAATTCCGTGTTCCACATCAAACCTGAAAGGAGCCTTGATTTCCTTGATGGCACTCCAGAGAAAACCCGAGATCACTGTCTCAAGTCTAGAGGGATCCTGAGGTCACTGTAGCAACATGAAATGGGTCCATGGACCCCAAATCAACTCGTGATGAGAGCTTATTCATTGGCTTCGACTCTAGAGGAATAGCAACTTTCCACAAGCACCTCAAGAGGAGGCTTCTCTCAGATAAAGTTATGTGAGAGGGCCCTGAGTTGGGGATTCAAGTGGAATGGACACCGAGAAGCTCTGACTCGAAGTAAGGCTGGATATCCCTGCAGTGAATTGAATGCAGGCTCGTCTTGCATCTCCCAAGACGAAGGGATATCTGAATACCCTGTGGATACCACAGAGAAAGACGTAGTTCTCCCTCTCATGGCGACCGGAGGCATCACATCTTTGAAAACTCGAGAGGTCCGCGGAGATCTATGCTTCCTAAGGAGACGATGCCTGACTCCTCTTGAAAATGGATAGGAGTCCAAGAAACCCTGTGGCACGTGGAACGGGAACCTGGGTCTCCCGCCTCACATGGAGACGCGTCCCAATTGCCATGCCAAGACTCGAGGATAATCCCGAGGTGTCCCTCACACCTAGGCAGGAGTCCTGAAGTCACTGAACAAACACGTGTCTGGAAGGGCCCTCCCCGTCGTAACTCGAGAATATACCCCGGGTTCCTGCCGCAACTCGAGAAAAACCATGAGACTTCCCCCTCGCCACGAGATGAGGCCCGATTTAACTGCACTGCATGCAGAGCAATTCCGTGTTCCACATCAAACGTGAAAGGAGCCTTGATTTCCTTGATGGCACTCCAGAGAAAACCCAAGATCACTGTCTCAAGTCTAGAGGGATCCTGAGGTCACTGTAGCGACAAGAAAGGTCTCCGTGGACCCCAAATCAAGTCGAGATGAGAGCTTAGTCCCTGGCTTCGATTCAAGACGAATACCAACTTTCCACATGCACCTCAAGAGGCGGTTTCTGTCAGCTACAGGTATGTGCGAGGGACCCTGAGTTTGTGGCCTCAAGTAGAATGGACACCGAGATGCTCTGACTCGATGTAAGGCCGGATATCCCTGCAGTGAATTGAATGAAGTCTCGTCTTGCATCTCCCAAGACGAAGGGATGTCTGAATCCCCTGTGGAGACCACAGAGAAAGACCTAGTTCTCCCTCTCATGGCGACCGGAGGCATCACATCTTTGAAAACTCGAGAGGTCCGCGGAGATCAATGCTTCCTAAGGAGACGATGCCTGACTCCTCTTGAAAATGGATAGGAGTCCAAGAAACCGTGTGGCAAGTGGAACGGACACCTGGGTCTCCCGCCTCACATGGAGACTTGTCCTAATTGCCATGCCAAGACTCGAGGAGAATCCCGAGGTGTTCCTCGCACCTAGGCACGAGTCCTGACGTCGCTGAACAAACACTTGTCTGGAAGGGCCCTCCCCGTCGTAACTCAGGAATATACCCCAGGTTCCGGCCGCAACTCGAGAAAAACCATAAGACTTCCCCCTCGCCTTGAGATGTGGCCCGATTCTCCTGCACTGCGTGGAGACCAATTCCGTGTTCCACATCAAACGTGAAAGGATTCTTGATTTCCTTGATGGCACTCCAAAGAAAAGCCAAGATCACTGTCTCAAGTCTAGAGGGATCCTGAGGTCACTGTAGCAACCCGAAAGGGCTCCGTGCACCCCAAATCAACTCGAGATGAGAGCCTTGTCCCTGGCTTCGACTCAAGAGGAATACCAACTTTCCAAAAGCTCCTCAAGAGGAGGTTTCTCTCAGCTACAGGTATGTGAGAGGGACCCTGAGTTTGTGGCCTCAAGTGGAATGGAGACCGAGATGCTCTGACTCAATGTAAGGCCGGATATCCCTGCAGTGAATTGAATGCAGGCTCGCCTTGCATCTCCAAAGACGAAGGGATGTCTGAATCCCCTGTGGACACCACAGACAAAGACCTAGATCTCCGCCTCATCGCGACCATAGGCCTCACATACTTTGAAAACTCGAGAGGTCCGCGGAGATCAATGCTTCCTAAGGAGACGATGCCTGACTCCTCTTGAAAATGGAAAGGGGTCCCAGAATCCCTGTGGCACGTGGAAAGGGACCCTGGGTCTTGCGCCTCACTGGAGACGCGTCCCAATTGCCAGGCCAAGGCTCAAGGAGAATCCCGAGGTGTCCCTCGCACCTAGGCAGGAGTCCTGACGTCGCTGAACAAACACGTGTCTGGAAGGGCCCTCCCCATCGTAACTCGAGAATATACCCCAGGTTCTGACTGCAACTCGAGAAAAACCATGAGCCTTCCCCCTCGCCGAGAGATGAGGCCCGAATCCCCTGCACTGCGTGCAGAGCAATTCCGTGTTCCACATCAAACGTGAAAGGAGCCTTGATTTCCTTGATGGCACTCCAGAGAAAACCCAAGATCACTGGCTCAAGTCTAGAGGGATCCTGTGGTCACTGGAGCAACACGAAAGGGCTACGTGGACCCCAAATCAACTCGAGATGAGAGCTTAGTCCCTGGCTTCGATTCAAGGGGAATAGCAACTTTCCACAAGCACCTCAAGAGGAGGCTTGTCTCAGCTACAGGTATGTGAGAGGGACCCTGAGTTTGTGGCCTCAAGTGGAATGGACACCGAGATGCTCTGACTCGAAGTAAGGCCGGATATCCCTGCAGTGAATTGAATGCAGGCTAGTCTTGCATCTCCCAAGACGAAGGGATGTCTGAATCCCCTGTGGAGACCACAGAGAAAGACCTAGTCCTCCCCCTCAACGCGAACGGAGGCCTCACATCCTTTGAAAACTCGAGAGGTCCGAGGAGATCAATGCTTCCAAAGGAGACGATGCCTGACTCCTCTTGAAAGTGGATAGGAGTCCCAGGATCCCTGTGGCACGTGGAAAGGGACCCTGGGTCTCCCGCCTCACGTGGAGACGCGTCCCAATTGCCATGCCAAGACTCGAGGAGAATCCCGAGGTGTCCCTCGCACCTAGGCAGGAGTCCTGACGTCGCTGAACAAACACGTGTCTGGAAGGGCCCTCCCCGTCGTAACTCGAGAATATACCCCAGGTTCCGGCCGCAACTCGAGGAAAACCATGAGACTTCCCCCTCGCCGCGAGATGAGGCCCGATTCCCCTGCACTGCGTGCAGAGCAATTCCGTGTTCCACATCAAACGTGAAAGGAGCCTTGATTTCCTTGATGGCACTCCAGAGAAAACCCAAGATCACTGTCTCAAGTCTAGAGGGATCCTGAGGTCACTGGAGCAACACGAAAGGGCTCCGTGGACCCCAAATCAACTCGAGATGAGAGCTTAGTCCCTGGCTTCGACTCAAGAGGAATATCAACTTTCCACAAGCACCTCAAGAGGAGGCTTCTCTCAGCTACAGGTATGTGAGAGGGACCCTGAGTTTGTGGCCTCAAGTGAAATGGACACCGAGATGCTCTGACTCGAAGTAAGGCCGGATATCCCTGCAGTGAATTGAATGCAGGCTCGTCTTGCATCTCCCAAGACGAAGGGTTGTCTGAATCCCCTGTGGAGACCACAGAGAAAGACCTAGTCCTACGCCTCAACGCGAACGGAGGCCTCACATCCTTTGAAAACTCGAGAGGTCCGCGGAGATCAATGCTTCCAAAGGAGACGATGCCTGACTCCTCTTGAAAATGGATAGGAGTCCCAGGATCCCTGTGGCACGTGGATAGGGCCCCTTGGTCTCCCGACTCACGTGGAGACGCGTCCCAATTGCCATGCCAAGACTCGAGGAGAATCCCGAGGTGTCCCTCGCACCTAGGCAGGAATCCTGACGTCGCTGAACAAACACGTGTCTGGAAGGGCCCTCCCCATCGTAACTCGAGAATATACCCCAGGTTCCGGCCGCAACTCGAGAAAAACCATGAGACTTCCCCCTCGCCGAGAGATGAGGCCCGAATCCCCTGCACTGCGTGCAGAGGAATTCCGTGTTCCACATCAAACGTGAAAGGAGCCTTGATTTCCTTAATGGCACTCCAGAGAAAACCCAAGATCACTGTTTCAAGTCTAGAGGGATCCTGAGGGCACTGGAGCAACAGGAAAGGGATCCGTGGACCCCAAATCAACTCGAGATGAGAGCTTAGTCCCTGGCTTCGACTCAAGAGGAATACCAACTTTCCACAAGCACCTCAAGAGGAGGCTTCTCTCAGCTACAGTTATGTGAGAGGGACCCTGAGTTTGTGGCCTCAAGTGGAATGGACACCGAGATGCTCTGACTCGAAGTAAGGCCGGATATCCCTGCAGTGAATTGAATGCAGGCTCGTCTTGCATCTCCCAAAACGAAGGGTTGTCTGAATCCCCTGTGGAGACCACAGAGAAAGACCTAATACTCTGCCTCCTCGCGACCGGAGGCCTCACATCCTTTGAAGACTCGAGAGGTCCGCGGAGATCAGTGCTTCCAAAGGAGACGATGCCTGACTCCTCTTGAAAATGGATCGGAGTCCCAGGATCCCTGTGGCACGTGGAAAGGGACACTGGGTCTCCCGCCTCACGTGGAGATGTGTCCCAATTGCCATGCCAAGACTCGAGGAGAATGCCGAGGTGTCCCTCGCACCTAGGCAGGAGTCCTGACGTCGCTGAACAAACACGTGTCTGGAAGGGCCCTCCCCGTCGTAACTCGAGAATATACCCCAGGTTCTGGCCGCAACTCGAGAAAAACCATGAGACTTCCCCCTCGCCGAGAGATGAGGCCCGAATCCCCTGCACTGCGTGCAGAGCAATTCCGTGTTTCACATCAAACGTGAAAGGAGCCTTGATTTCCTTGATGGCACTCCAGAGAAAACCCAAGATCACTGTCTCAAGTCTAGAGGGATCATGAGGTCACTGGAGCAAAAGGAAAGGGCTCCGTGAACCCCAAATCAACTTGAGATGAGAGCTTAGTCCCTGGCTTCGACTCAAGAGGAATACGAACTTTCCACAAGCCCCTCAAGAGGAGGCTTCCTTCAGCTACAAGTATGTGAGAGGGACCCTGAGTTTGTGGCTTCAAGTGGAATGGACACCGAGATGCTCTGACTCGAAGTAAGGCAGGATATCCCTGCAGTGAATTGAATGCAAGCTCGTCTTGCATCTCCCAAGATGCCGTGATGTCTGAATCCCCTGTGGAGACCATAGAGAAAGACCTAATTCTCCGCCTCATCACGACCGGAGGCCTCACACCCTTTGAAAACTCGAGAGGTCCACGGAGATCAATGCTTCCAAAGGAGTCGATGCCTGACTCCTCTTGAAAGTGGATAGGAGTCCCAGGATCCCTGTGGCACGTGGGAAGGGAGCCTGGGTCTCCCGCCTCACGTGGACTCGCGTCCCAATTGCCATGCCAAGACTCGAGGAGAATCCCGAGGTATCCCTCGCACCTAGGCAGGAGTCCTGACTTCGCTGAACAAACACGTGTCTGGAAGGGCCCTCCCCGTCGTAACTCGAGAATATACCCCAGGTTCCGGCCGCAACTCGAGAAAAACCATGAGACTTCCCCCTCGCCGCGACATGAGGCCCGATTCCCCTGCACTGCGTGCAGAGCAATTCCGTGTTCCACATCAAACGTGAAAGGAGCCTTTATTTCCTTGATGGCACTCCAGAGAAAACCCAAGATCACTGTCTCAAGTCTAGAGGGATCCTGAGGTCACTGGAGATACAAGAAAGGGCTCCGTGTACCCCAAATCAACTCGAGATGAGAGCTTAGTCCCTGGCTTCGACTCAAGAGGAATACCAACTTTCCACAAGCACCTCAAGAGGAGGCTTCTCTCAACTACAGGTATGTGAGAGGACCCTGAGTTTGTGGCCTCAAGTGGAATGGACACCGAGATGCTCTGACTCGAAGTAAGGCCGGATATCCCTGCAGTGAATTGATTGAAGGCTCGTCTTGCATCTCCCAATATGAAGGGATGTCTGAATCCCCAGTGGAGACCACAGAGAAAGTCCTAGTTCTCCGATTCATCGCGACCGGAGGCCTCATATCCTTTGAAAACTCGAGAGGTCCGCGGAGATCAATGCTTCCAAAGGAGACGATGCCTGACTCTTCTTGAAAATGGATAGGAGTCCCAGGATCACTTTGGCACGTGGAAAGGGACCCTGGGTTTCCGCCTCACGTGGAGACGCGTCCCAAAGGCCATGCCAATACTCGAGGAGAATCCCGAGGTGTCCCTCGCACCTAGGCAGGAGTCCTGACATCGCTGAACAAACACGTGTCTGGAAGGGCCCTCCCCGTCGTAACTCGAGAATATACCCCAGGTTCCGGCCGCAACTCGAGAAAAACCATGAGACTTCCCCCTCGCCGCGACATGAGGCCCGATTCCCCTGCACTGCGTGCAGAGCAATTCCGTGTCCCACATCAAACGTGAAAGGAGACTTGATTTCCTTGATGGCACTCCAGAGAAAACCCAAGATCACTGTCTCAAGTCTAGAGGGATCCTGAGGTCACTGGAGGAACACGAAATGGCTCCGTGGACCCCAAGTCAACTCGAGATGAGAGCTTAGTCCTTGGCTTCGACTCAAGAGTAACACCAAATTTCCACAAGCACCTCAAGAGGAGGCTTCTCTCAGCTACAGGTATGTGAGAGGGCCCCTGAGTTTGTGGCCTCAAGTGGAATGGACACCGAGATGCTCTGACTCGAACTAAGGCTGGATATCCCTGCAGTGAACTGAATTCAGGTTCGTCTTGCATCTCCCAAGACGAAGGGATGTCTGAATCCCCTGTGGAGACCACAGAGAAAGACCTAGTCCTCCGCTTCATCGCGACCGGAGGCCTCACATCCTTTGAAAACTCGAGAGGTCCGCGGAGATCAATGCTTCCAGAGGAGGCGATGCCTGACTCCTCTTGAAATTGGATAGCAGTCCCAGGATCCCTGTGGCACGTGGAAAGGGACCCTGGGTCTCCCGCCTCACGTGGAGACGCGTCCCAATTGCCATGCCAAGACTCGAGGAGAATCCCGAGGTGTCCCTCGCACCTAGGCAGGAGTCCTGACGTCGTTGAACAAACACGTGTCTGGAAGGGCCCTCCCCGTCTTAACTCGAGAATATACCCCAGGATCCGGCCGCAACTCGAGAAAAACCATGAGAGTTCCCCCTCGCCGAGAAATGAGGCCCGAATCCCCTGCACTGCGTGCAGAGCAATTCCGTGTTCCACATCAAACGTGAAAGGAGCCTTGATTTCCTTGATGGCACTCCAGAGAAAAACCAAGATCACTGGCTCAAGTCTAGAGGGATGCTGAGGTCACTGGAGCAACATGAAAGGGATCCGTGGACCCCAAATCAACTCGAGATGAGAGCTTAGTCCCTGGCTTCGACTCAAGGGGAATACCAACTTTCCACAAGCACCTCAAGAGGAGGCTTCTCTCAGCTACAGGTATGTGAGAGGGACCCTGAGTTTGTGGCCTCAAGTGGAATGGACACCGAGATGCTCTGACTCGAAGTAAGGCCGGATATTCCTGCAGTGAATTGAATGCAGGCTCGTCTTGCATCTCGCAAAACGAAGGGTTGTCTGAATCCCCTGTGGAGACCACAGAGAAAGACCTAATACTCTGCCTCCTCGCGACCGGAGGCCTCACATCCTTTGAAGACTCGAGAGGTCCGCGGAGATCAGTGCTTCCAAAGGAGACGATGCCTGACTCCTCTTGAAAATGGATCGGAGTCCCAGGATCCCTGTGGCACGTGGAAAGGGACACTGGGTCTCCCGCCTCACGTGGAGATGTGTCCCAATTGCCATGCCAAGACTCGAGGAGAATCCCGAGGTGTCCCTCGCACCTAGGCAGGAGTCCTGACGTCGCTGAACAAACACGTGTCTGGAAGGGCCCTCCCCGTCGTAACTCGAGAATATACCCCAGGTTCTGGCCGCAACTCGAGAAAAACCATGAGACTTCCCCCTCGCCGAGAGATGAGGCCCGAATCCCCTGCACTGCGTGCAGAGCAATTCCGTGTTCCACATCAAACGTGAAAGGAGCCTTGATTTCCTTGATGGCACTCCAGAGAAAACCCAAGATCACTGTCTCAAGTCTAGAGGGATCATGAGGTCACTGGAGCAAAAGG
The DNA here is from genome assembly GCF_033118175.1 of Dama dama. NCBI lineage: Eukaryota > Metazoa > Chordata > Mammalia > Artiodactyla > Cervidae > Dama > Dama dama. Next base: position 1,897,724 of record NC_083697.1, on the reverse strand, counting down.
AAAGGGCTCCGTGGACCACAAATCAACTTGAGATGAGAGCTTAGTTCCTGGCTTCGACTCAAGAGGAATACGAACTTTCCACAAGCCCCTCAAGAGGAGGCTTCCTTCAGCTACAAGTATGTGAGAGGGACCCTGAGTTTGTGGCCTCAAGTGGAATGGACACCGAGATGCTCTGACTCGAAGTAAGGCAGGATATCCCTGCAGTGAATTGAATGCAGGCTCGTCTTGCATCTCCCAAGAGGAAGGGATATCTGAATCCCCTGTGGAGACCATAGAGAAAGACCTAATTCTCCGCCTCATCGCGACCGGAGGCCTCACACCCTTTGAAAACTCGAGAGGTCCACGGAGATCAATGCTTCCAAAGGAGTCGATGCCTGACTCCTCTTGAAAGTGGATAGGAGTCCCAGGATCCCTGTGGCACGTGGGAAGGGAGCCTGGGTCTCCCGCCTCACGTGGACTCGCGTCCCAATTGCCATGCCAAGACTAGAGGAGAATCCCGAGGTATCCCTCGCACCTAGGCAGGAGTCCTGACTTCGCTGAACAAACACGTGTCTGGAAGGGCCCTCCCCGTCGTAACTCGAGAATATACCCCAGGTTCCGGCCGCAACTCGAGAAAAACCATGAGACTTCCCCCTCGCTGCGACATGAGGCCCGATTCCCCTGCACTGCGTGCAGAGCAATTCCGTGTTCCACATCAAACGTGAAAGGAGCCTTGATGTCCTTGATGGCACTCCAGAGAAAACCCAAGATCACTGTCTCAAGTCTAGAGGGATCCTGAGGTCACTGGAGATACAAGAAAGGGCTCCGTGTACCCCAAATCAACTCGAGATGAGAGCTTAGTCCCTGGCTTCGACTCAAGTGAATACCAACTTTCCACAAGCACCTCAAGAGGAGGCTTCTCTCAGCTACAGATATGTGAGAGGGACCCTGAGTTTGTGGCCTCAAGTGGAATGGACACCGAGATGCTCTGACTCGAAGTAAGGCCGGATATCCGAACAGTGAATTGAATGCAGGCTCGTCTTGCCTCTCCCAAGACGAAGGGATGTCTGAATCCCCTGTGGAGACCACAGAGAAAGACCTAGTTCTCCGGCTCATGGCGACCGGAGGCCTCACGTCCTTTGAAAACTCTAGCGGTCCACAGAGATCAATGCTTCCAAAGGAGACGATTCCTGACTCCTCTTGAAAATGGATAGGAGTCCCAGGATCCCTGTGGCACGTGGAAAGGGACCCTGGGTCTCCCGCCTCACGTGGAGACGCGTCCCAATTGCCATGCCATGATTCGAGTAGAATCCCGAGGTGTCCCTCGCACCTAGGCCCGAGTCCTGACGTCGCTGAAGAAACACGTGTCTGGAAGGGCCCTCCCCGTCGTAACTCGAGAATATACCCCAGGTTCCGGCCGCACCTCGAGAAAAACCATGAGACTTCCCCCTCGCCGCGAGATGAGGCCCGATTCCCCTACACTGCGTGCAGAGCAATTCCGTGTTCCACATCAAACGTGAAAGGAGCCTTGATTACCTTGATGGCACTCCAGAGAAAACCCAAGATCACTGTCTCAAGTCTAGAGGGATCCTGAGGTCACTGGAGCAACACGAAAGGGCTCCGTGGACCCCAAATCAACTCGAGATGAGAGCTTAGTCCCTGGCTTCGCCTCAAGAGGAATACCAACTTTCCACAAGCACCTCAAGAGGAGGCTTCTCTCAGCTACAGGTATGTGAGAGGGACCCTGAGTTTGTGGCCTCAAGGGGAATGGACACCGAGATGCTCTGACTCGAAGTAAGACCAGATATCACTGCAGTGAATTGAATGCAGGCTCGTCTTGCGTCTCCCAAGACGAAGGGATATCTGAATCCCCTGTGGAGACCACAGAGAAAGACCTAGTCCTCCGCCTCATCGCGACCGCAGACCTCACATCCTTTGAAAACTCGAGAGGTTGGGGAGATCAATGCTTCCAAAGGAGACGATTCCTGACTCCTCTTGAAAATGGATAGGAGTCCCAGGATCTCTGTGGCACGTGGGAAGGGACCCTGGGTCTCCCGCCTCACGTGGAGACGCGTCCCAATTGCCATGCCAAGACTCGAGGAGAATCCCGAGGTGTCCCTCGCAACTAGGCAGGAGTCCTGACGTCGTTGAACAAACACGTTTCTGGAAGGGCCCTCCCCGTCGTAACTCGAGAATATACCACAGGTTCCGGCCGCAACTAGAGAAAAACCATGAGACTTCCCCCTCGCCGAGAGATGAGGCCCGAATCCCCTGCACTGCGTGCAGAGCAATTCCGTGTTCCACATCAAACGTGAAAGGAGCCTTGATTTCCTTGATGGCACTCCAGAGAAAACCCAAGATCACTGGCTCAAGTCTAGAGGGATCCTGTGGTCACTGGAGCAACACGAAAGGGCTACGTGGACCCCAAATCAACTCGAGATGAGAGCTTAGTCCCTGGCTTCGATTCAAGGGGAATAGCAACTTTCCACAAGCACCTCAAGAGGAGGCTTGTCTCAGCTACAGGTATGTGAGAGGGACCCTGAGTTTGTGGCCTCAAGTGGAATGGACACCGAGATGCTCTGACTCGAAGTAAGGCCGGATATCCCTGCAGTGAATTGAATGCAGGCTAGTCTTGCATCTCCCAAGACGAAGGGATGTCTGAATCCCCTGTGGAGACCACAGAGAAAGACCTAGTCCTCCGCCTCAACGCGAACGGAGGCCTCACATCCTTTGAAAACTCGAGAGGTCCGAGGAGATCAATGCTTCCAAAGGAGACGATGCCTGACTCCTCTTGAAAGTGGATAGGAGTCCCAGGATCCCTGTGGCACGTGGAAAGGGACCCTGGGTCTCCCGCCTCACGTGGAGACGCGTCCCAATTGCCATGCCAAGACTCGAGGAGAATCCCGAGGTGTCCCTCGCACCTAGGCAGGAGTCCTGACGTCGCTGAACAAACACGTGTCTGGAAGGGCCCTCCCCGTCTTAACTCGAGAATATACCCCAGGTTCTGGCCGCAACTCGAGGAAAACCATGAGACTTCCCCCTCGCCGCGAGATGAGGCCCGATTCCGCTGCACTGCGTGCAGAGCAATTCCGTGTTCCACATCAAACGTGAAAGGAGCCTTGATTTCCTTGATGGCACTCCAGAGAAAACCCAAGATCACTGTCTCAAGTCTAGAGGGATCCTGAGGTCACTGGAGCAACACGAAAGGGCTCCGTGGACCCCAAATCAACTCGAGATGAGAGCTTAGTCCCTGGCTTCGACTCAAGAGGAATACCAACTTCCCACAAGCACCTCAAGAGGAGGCTTCTCTCAGCTACAGGTACGTGAGAGGGACCCTGAGTTTGTGGCCTCAAGTGGAATGGACACCGAGATGCTCTGACTCGAAGTAAGGCCGTATATCCCTGCAGTGAATTGAATGCAGGCTCGTCTTGAATCTCCCAAGACGAAGGGATGTCTCAATCACCTGTGGAGACCACAGAGAAAGACCTAGTTCTCCGCCTCTTCGAGACCGGAGGCCTCACATCCTTTGAAAACTCGAGAGGTCCGCGGAGATCAATGCATCCAAAGTAGACGATGCCTGACTCCTCTTGCAAATGGATAGGAGTCCCAGGATCCCTGTGGCACGTGGAAAGGGACTCTGGGTCTCCCGCCTCACGTGGAGACGCGTCCCAATTGCCATGCCAAGACTCGTGGAGAATCCCGAGGCGTCCCTCGCACCTAGACAGGAGTCCTGACGTCGCTGAACAAACACGTGTCTGGAAGGGCCCTCCCCGACGTAACTCGAGAATATACCCCAGGTTCCGGCCGCAACTCGAGAAAAAACAGGAGACTTCCCCCTTGCCGCGAGATGAAGCCCGATTCCCCTGCACTGCGTGCAGAGCAGTTCCGTATTCCACATCAAACGTGAAAGGATCCTTGATTTCCTTGATGGCACTCCAGAGAAAACCCAAGATCACTGTCTCAAGTCTAGAGGGATCCTGAGGTCACTGGAGCAACACGAAAGGGCTCCGTGGACCCCAAATCAACTCGAGATGAGAGCTTAGTCCCTGGCTTCGACTCAAGAGGAATATCAACTTTCCACAAGCACCTCAAGAGGAGGCTTCTCTCAGCTACAGGTATGAGAGAGGGACCCTGAATTTGTGGCCTCAAGTGGAATGAACAACGAGATGCTCTGACTCGAAGTAAGGCCGCATATTCCTGCAGTGAATTGAATGCAGGATCGTCTTGCATCTCCAAGACGAAGGGATGTCTGAATCCCCTGTTGAGACCAGAGAGAAAGACCTAGTTCTCCGCCTCATCGCGACTGGAGGCCTCACATCCTTTGAAAACTCGAGAGGTCCGCGGAGATCAATGCTTCCAAAGGAGACGATGCCTGACTCCTCTTGCAAATGGATCGGAGTCCCAGGATCCCTGTGGCACGTGGAAAGGGACCCTGGGTCTCCCGCCTCACGTGGAGACGCGTCCCAATTGCCATGCCAAGACTCGAGGAGAATCCCGAGGTGTCCCTCGCACGTAGACAGGAGTCCTGACGTCGCTGAACAAACACGTGTCTGGAAGGGCCCTCCCGGTCGTAACTCGAGAATGTACCCCAGGTTCCGGCCACAAGTCGAGAAAAACCAGGAGACTTCCCCCTTTCCGCGAGATGAAGCCCGATTCCCCTGCACTGCGTGCAGAGCAATTCCGTGTTCCACATCAAACGTGAAAGGAGCCTTGATTTCCTTGATGGCACTCCAGAGAAAACCCAAGATTACCCTCTCAAGTCTAGAGGGATCCTGAGGTCACTATAGCAACACGAAACGGCTCCTGGACCCCAAATCAACTCGAGATGAGAGCTTAGTCCCTGGCTTCGACTCAAGAGGCATACCAACTTTCCTCAAGCACCTCAAGAGGAGGCTTCTCTCAGCTACAGGTATGTGAGTGGGACCCTGAATTTGTGGCCTCAAGTGGAATGGACACCGAGATGCTCTGACTCGAAGTAAGGCCGAATATCTCTGCAGTGAATTGAATGCAGGCTCGTCTTCCATATCCCAAGACGAAGGGATGTCTGAATCTCCTGTGGAGACCACTGAGAAAGACCTAGTTCTCTGCCTCATCGCGACCGGAGGCCTCACATCCTTTGAAAACTCGAGAGGTGTGCGGAGATCAATGCTTCCAAAGGAGTCGATGACTGACTCCTCTTGAAAATGGATAGGAGGCTCAGGATCCCTGTGGCACGTGGAAAGGGACGCTGGGTCTCCCGCCTCACGTGGAGACGCGTCCCAATTGCCATGCCAAGACTCGAGGATAATCCCGAGGTGTCCCTCACACCTAGGCAGGAGTCCTGACGTCACTGAACAAACACGTGTCTGGAAGGGCCCTCCCCGTCGTAACTCGAGAATATACCCCGGGTTCCTGCCGCAACTCGAGAAAAACCATGAGACTTCCCCCTCGCCACGAGATGAGGCCCGAATTACCTGCACTGCATGCAGAGCAATTCCGTGTTCCACATCAAACGTGAAAGGAGCCTTGATTTCCTTGATGGCACTCCAGAGAAAACCCAAGATCACTGTCTCAAGTCTAGAGGGATCCTGAGGTCACTGTAGCAACAAGGAAGGTCTCCGTGGAACCCAAAGCAAGTCGAGATGAGAGCTTAGTCCCTGGCTTCGATTCAAGACGAATACCAACTTTCCACATGCACCTCAAGAGGCGGTTTCTGTCAGCTACAAGTATGTGCGAGGGACCCTGAGTTTGTGGGCTCAAGTAGAATGGACACCGAGATGCTCTGACTCGAAGTAAGGCCGGATATCCCTGCAGTGAATTGAATGCAGGCTCGTCTTGCATCTCCCAAGAAGAAGGAATGTCTGAATCCCTTGTGGAGACAACAGAGAAAGACCTAGTTCTCCGCCTCATCGCGAACGGAGGCATCACATCCTTTGAAAACTCGAGAGGTCCGCTGAGATCTAGGCTTCCAAAGGAGACGATGCCTGACTCCTCTTGAAAATGGATAGGAGTCCCAGGATCCCTGTGGCACGTGGAAAGGGACACTGGGTCTCGCACCTCACGTGGAGCCGCGTCCCAATTGCCATGCCAAGACTCGAGGAGAATCCCGAGGTGTCCCAAGCACCTAGGCAGGAGTCCTGACATCGCTGAACAAACACGTGTCTGGAAGTGCCCTCCCCATCGTAACTCGAGAATATACCCCAGGTTCCGGCCGCAACTCGAGAAAAACCATGAGACTTCCCCCTCACCGCGAGATGAGGCCCGATTCCCCTGCACTGCGTGCAGAGCAATTCCGTGTTCCACATCAAACGTGAAAGGAGCCTTAATTTCCTTGATGGCACTCCAGAGAAAACCCAAGATCACTGTCTCAAGTCTAGAGGGATCCTGAGGTCACTGTAGCAACACGAAAGGGCTCCGTGGACCCCAAATCAACTCGAGATGAGAGCTTTTCCCTGGCTTCGATTCAAGAGGAATACCAACTTTCCACAAGCACCTCAAGAGGAGGCTTCTCTCAGCTACAGGTATGTGAGAGGGACCCTGAGTTTGTGGCCTCAAGTGGAATGGACACCGAGATGCTCTGACTCAAAGTAAGGCCGGATATCCCTAGTGAATTGAATGCATGCTCGTCTTGCATCTCCCAAGACGAAGGGATGTCTGAATCCCCTGTGGAGACCACAGAGAGAGACCTAGTTCTCGGCCTCATCGTGACCGGATGCCTCACATCCTTTGAAAACTCGAGAGGTCCACGCAGAACAAAGCTTCCAAAGGAGACGATGCCTGACTCCTCTTGAAAATGTATAGGAATACCAGGATCCCTGTGGCACGTGGAAAGGGACCCTGGGTATCCCGCCTCACGTGGAGACGCGTCCCAATTGCCATGCCAAGACTCGAGGAGAATACCGAGGTGTCCCTCGCACCTAGACAGGAGTCCTGACGTCGCTGAACAAACACGTGTCTGGAAGGGCCCTCCCCGTCGTAACTCGAAAATATAAATCAGGTTCCGGCGCAACTCGAGAAAAACCATGAGCCTTCCCCCTCGCCGCGACATGAGGACCGATTCCCCTGCACTGCGTGCAGAGCAATTCCGTGTTCCACATCAAACGTGAAAGGAGCCTTGATTTCCTTGATGGCACTCCAGAGAAAACCCAAGATCACTGTCTCAAGTCTAGAGGGATCCTGAGGTCACTGTAGCAAAACGAAAGGGCTCCGTGGACCCCAAATCAACTCGAGATGAGAGCTTAGTCCCTGGCTTCGAGTCAAGAGGAATACCAACTTTCCACAAGGACCTCAAGAGGAGGTTTCTCTCAGCTACAGGTATATTTGAGGGACCCTGATTTTGTGGCCTCAAGTGGAATGGACACCGAGATGCTCTGACTCGAAGTAAGGCCGGATATCCCTGCAGTGAATTGAATGCAGGCTCGTCTTGCATCTCCCAAGACGAAGGGATGTCTGAATCCCCTGTGGAGACCACAGAGAAAGACCAAGTTGTCCGCCTCAAGGCGACCGGACGCCTCACATCTTTTGAAAACTCGAGAGGTCCGCGGAGATCAATGCTTCCAAAGGAGCCGATGCCTGAATCCTCTTGAAAATGGATAGGAGTCCCAGGATCCCTGTGGCACGGGGAAAGGGACCCTGGGTCTCCCGCCTCACGTGGAGACGTGTCCAAATTGCCATGCCAAGACTCGTGGAGAATCCCGAGGTGTCCCTCACACCTATGCAGGAGTCCTGACGGCGCTGAACAAACACGTGTCTGGAAGGCCCTCCCTGTCGTAACTCGAGAATATACCCCAGGTTCCGGCCGCAACTCGAGAAAAACCATGAGATTTCCCCCTTGCCGCGAGTTGAGGCCCGATTCCCCTGCACTGAATGCAGAGCAATTCCGTGTTCCACATCAAACGTGAAAGGAGCCTTGATTTCCTTGATGGCACTCTAGAGAAAACCCAAGATCACTGTCTCAAGTCTACAGGGATCCTGAGGTCACTGGAGCAACACGAAAGGGCTTCATGGACCCCAAATCAACTCGAGATGAGAGCTTAGACCCTGGCTTAGACTCAAGAGGAATACCAACTTTCCACAAGGACCTCAAGAGGAGGCTTCTCTCAGCTACAGGTATGTGAGAGGGACCCTGAGTTTGTGGCCTCAAGTGGAATGGACACCGAGATGCTCTGACTCGAAGTAAGGCCGTATATCCCCGCAGTGAATTGACTGCAGGCTCGTCTTGCATCTCCCAAGACGAAGGGATGTCTGAATCCCCTGTGGAGACCACAGAGAAAGACCTAGTTCTCCGCCTCATAGCGACCGGGGGCCTCACATCCTTTGAAAATTCGAGAGGTACGCAGAGATCAATGCTTCCAAAGGAGACGATGCCTGACTCCTCTTGAAAATGGATAGGAGTCCCCGGATCCCTGTGGCACGTGGAAAGGGACCCTGGGTCTCCCGCCTCACGTGGAGACGCGTCCAAATTGCCATGCCAAGACTCGTGGAGAATCCCGAGGTGTCCCTCGCACCTAGGCAGGAGTCCTGACGGCGCTGAACAAACACGTGTCTGGAAGGGCCCTCCCCGTCGTAACTCGAGAATATACCCCAGGTTCCGGCCGCAACTAGAGAAAAACCATGAGATTTCCCCCTTGCCGCGAGTTGAGGCCCGATTCCCCTGCACTGAATGCAGAGCAATTCCGTGTTCCACATCAAACGTGAAAGGAGCCTTGATTTCCTTGATGGCACTCCAGAGAATTCCCAAGATCACTGTCTCAAGTCTAGAGGGATCCTGAGGTCACTGGAGCAACACGAAAGGGCTCCGTGGACCCCAAATCAACTCGAGATGAGAGCTTAGTCCCTGGCTTCGACTCAAGAGGAATACCAACTTTTCACAAGCACCTCAAGAGGAGGCTTCTCTCAGCTACAGGTATGTGAGAGGGACCCTGAGTTTGTGGCCTCAAGTGGAATGGACACCGAGATGCTCTGACTCGAAGTAAGGCCGGATATCCCAACAGTGAATTGAATGCAGGCTCGTCTTGCATCTCCCAAGAGGAAGAGATGTCTGAATCCCCTGTGGAGACCACAGAGAAAGACCTAGTCCTCCGCCTCATCGCGACCGGAGGCCTCACATCCTTTGAAAACTCGAGAGGTCTGCGGAGATCAATGCTTCCAAAGGAGACGATGCCAGAATCTTCTTGAAAATGGATAGGAGTCCCAGGATCCCTGTGGCACGTGGAAAGGGACCCTGGGTCTCCCGCCTCACGTGGAGACGCGTCCCAATTGCCATGCCAAGACTCGAGGAGAATCCCGAGGTGTCCCTCGCCCCTAGTTAGGAGTCCTTACGTCGCTAAACAAACACGTGTCTGGAAGGGCCCTCCCCATCGTAACTCGAGAATATACCCCAGGTTCCGGCCGCAACTCGAGAAAAACCATGAGATTTCCCCCTCGCCGCGAGTTGAGGCCCGATTCCCCTGCACTGCGTGCAGAGCAATTCCGTGTTCCACATCAAACGTGAAAGGAGCCTTGATATCCTTGATGGCACTCCAGAGAAAACCCAAGATCACTGTCTCAAGTCTAGAGGGATCCTGAAGTCACTGGACCAACAGGAAAGGGCTTCGTGGACACCAAATCAACTCGAGATGAGAGCTTAGATCCTGGCTTAGACTCAAGAGGAATACCAACTTTCCACAAGGACCTCAAGAGGAGGTTTCTCTCAGCTAAACGTATATTTGAAGGACCCTGATTTTGTGGCCTCAAGTGGAATGGACACCGAGATGCTCTGACTCGAAGTAAGGCCGGATATCTCTGCAGTGAATTGAATGCAGGCACGTCTTGCATCTCCCAAGACGAAGGGATGTCTGCATCCCCTTTGGAGACCACAGAGAAAGACCTAATTCTCCGCCTCATAGCGACCGGGGGCCTCACATCCTTTGAAAATTCGAGAGGACCGCGGAGATCAATGCTTCCTAAGGAGACGATGCCTGACTCCTCTTGAAAATGGATAGGAGTCCCAGGATCCCTGTGGCACGTGGAAAGGGACCCTGGGTCTCCCGCCTCACGTGGAGACGCTTCCCCATTGCCATGCCAAGACTCGAGGAGAATCCCGAGGTGTCCCTCGCACCTAGGCAGGAGTCCTGACGTCGCTGAACAAACACGTGTCTGGAAGGGCCCTCCCCGTCGTAACTCGAGAATATACCCCAGGTTCCGGCCGCAACTCGAGAAAAACCATGAGACTTCCCCCTCGCCGCGAGATGAGGCCCGATTCCCCTGCACTGCATGCAGAGCAATTCCGTGTTCCACATCAAACGTGAAAGGAGCCTTGATTTCCTTGATGGCACTCCAAAGAAAACCCAAGATCACTGTCTCAAGTCGAGAGGGATCCTGAGGTCACTGGAGCAACACGAAAGTGCTCCGTGGACCCCAAATCAACTCGAGATGAGAGCTTAGACCCTGGCTTTGACTCATGAGGAATACCCACTTTTCACAAGCACCTCAAGAGGAGGCTTCTCTCAGCTACAGGTATGTGAGAGGGACCCTGAGTTTGTGGCCTCAAGTGGAATGGACACCGAGATGCTCTGACTCGAAGTAAGGCCGGATATCCCTGCAGTGAATTGAATGCAGGCTCGTCTTGCATCTCCCAAGACGAAGGGATGTCTGAATCCCCTGTGGAGACCACAGAGAAAGACCGAGTTGTCCGCCTCAACGCGACCGGAGGCCTCACATCCTTTGAAAACTCGAGAGGTCCGCGGAGATCAATGCTTTCAAAGGAGACGATGCCTGACTCCTCTTGAAAATGGATAGGAGTCCCCGGATCCCTGTGGCACGTGGAAAGGGACCCTGGGTCTCCCGCCTCACGTGGAGACGCGTCCAAATTGCCATGCCAAGACTCGTGGAGAATCCCGAGGTGTCCCTCGCACCTAGGCAGGAGTCCTGACGGCGCTGAACAAACACGTGTCTGGAAGGGCCCTCCCCGTCGTAACTCGAGAATATACCCCAGGTTCCGGCCGCAACTCGAGAAAAACCATGAGATTTCCCCCTTGCCGCGAGTTGAGGCCCGATTCCCCTGCACTGAATGCAGAGCAATTCCGTGTTCCACATCAAACGTGAAAGGAGCCTTGATTTCCTTGATGGCACTCCAGAGAATTCCCAAGATCACTGTCTCAAGTCTAGAGGGATCCTGAGGTCACTGGATCAACACGAAAGGGCTCCGTGGACCCCAAATCAACTCGAGATGAGAGCTTAGTCCCTGGCGTCGACTCAAGAGGAATACCAACTTTTCACAAGCACCTCAAGAGGAGGCTTCTCTCAGCTACAGGTATGTGAGAGGGACCCTGAGTTTGTGGCCTCAAGTGGAATGGACACCGAGATGCTCTGACTCGAAGTAAGGCCGGATATCCCAACAGTGAATTGAATGCAGGCTCGTCTTGCATCTCCCAAGAGGAAGAGATGTCTGAATCCCCTGTGGAGACCACAGAGAAAGACCTAGTGCTCCGCCTCATCGCGACCGGAGGCCTCACATCCTTTGAAAACTCGAGAGGTCTGCGGAGATCAATGCTTCCAAAGGAGACGATGCCAGAATCTTCTTGAAAATGGATAGGAGGCCCAGGATCCCTGTGGCACGTGGAAAGGGACCCTGGGTCTCCCGCCTCACGTGGAGACGCGTCCCAATTGCCATGCCAAGACTCGAGGAGAATCCCGAGGTGTCCCTCGCACCTAGGTAGGAGTCCTTACGTCGCTGAACAAACACGTGTCTGGCAGGGCCCTCCCCATCGTAACTCGAGAATATACCCCAGGTTCCGGCCGCAACTCGAGAAAAAACAGGAGATTTCCCCCTCGCCGCGAGTTGAGGCCCGATTCCCCTGCACTGCGTGCAGAGCAATTCCGTGTTCCACATCAAACGTGAAAGGAGCCTTGATATCCTTGATGGCACTCCAGAGAAAACCCAAGATCACTGTCTCAAGTCTAGAGGGATCCTGAAGTCACTGGACCAACAGGAAAGGGCTTCGTGGACCCCAAATCAACTCGAGATGAGAGCTTAGATCCTGGCTTAGACTCAAGAGGAATACCAACTTTCCACAAGGACCTCAAGAGGAGGTTTCTCTCAGCTAAACGTATATTTGAAGGACCCTGATTTTGTGGCCTCAAGTGGAATGGACACCGAGATGCTCTGACTCGAAGTAAGGCCGGATATCTCTGCAGTGAATTGAATGCAGGCACGTCTTGCATCTCCCAAGACGAAGGGATGTCTGCATCCCCTTTGGAGACCACAGAGAAAGACCTAATTCTCCGCCTCATAGCGACCGGGGGCCTCACATCTTTTGAAAATTCGAGAGGACCGCGGAGATCAATGCTTCCTAAGGAGACGATGCCTGACTCCTCTTGAAAATGGATAGGAGTCCCAGGATCCCTGTGGCACGTGGAAAGGGACCCTGGGTCTCCCGCCTCACGTGGAGACGCTTCCCCATTGCCATGCCAAGACTCGAGAAGAATCCCGAGGTGTCCCTCGCACCTAGGCAGGAGTCCTGACGTCGCTGAACAAACACGTGTCTGGAAGGGCCCTCCCCGTCGTAACTCGAGAATATACCCCAGGTTCCGGCCGCAACTCGAGAAAAACCATGAGACTTCCCCCTCGCCGCGAGATGAGGCCCGATTCCCCTGCACTGCATGCAGAGCAATTCCGTGTTCCACATCAAACGTGAAAGGAGCCTTGATTTCCTTGATGGCACTCCAAAGAAAACCCAAGATCACTGTCTCAAGTCTAGAGGGATCCTGAGGTCACTGTAGCAAAACGAAAGGGCTCCGTGGACCCCAAATCAACTCGAGATGAGAGCTTAGTCCCTGGCTTCGAGTCAAGAGGAATACCAACTTTCCACAAGGACCTCAAGAGGAGGTTTCTCTCAGCTACAGGTATATTTGAGGGACCCTGATTTTGTGGCCTCAAGTGGAATGGACACCGAGATGCTCTGACTCGAAGTAAGGCCGGATATCCCTGCAGTGAATTGAATGCAGGCTCGTCTTGCATCTCCCAAGACGAAGGGATGTCTGAATCCCCTGTGGAGACCACAGAGAAAGACCAAGTTGTCCGCCTCAAGGCGACCGGACGCCTCACATCTTTTGAAAACTCGAGAGGTCCGCGGAGATCAATGCTTCCAAAGGAGCCGATGCCTGACTCCTCTTGCAAATGGATAGGAGTCCCAGGATCCCTGTGGCACGGGGAAAGGGACCCTGGGTCTCCCGCCTCACGTGGAGACGTGTCCAAATTGCCATGCCAAGACTCGTGGAGAATCCCGAGGTGTCCCTCACACCTATGCAGGAGTCCTGACGGCGCTGAACAAACACGTGTCTGGAAGGCCCTCCCTGTCGTAACTCGAGAATATACCCCAGGTTCCGGCCGCAACTCGAGAAAAACCATGAGATTTCCCCCTTGCCGCGAGTTGAGGCCCGATTCCCCTGCACTGAATGCAGAGCAATTCCGTGTTCCACATCAAACGTGAAAGGAGCCTTGATTTCCTTGATGGCACTCTAGAGAAAACCCAAGATCACTGTCTCAAGTCTACAGGGATCCTGAGGTCACTGGAGCAACACGAAAGGGCTTCATGGACCCCAAATCAACTCGAGATGAGAGCTTAGACCCTGGCTTAGACTCAAGAGGAATACCAACTTTCCACAAGGACCTCAAGAGGAGGCTTCTCTCAGCTACAGGTATGTGAGAGGGACCCTGAGTTTGTGGCCTCAAGTGGAATGGACACCGAGATGCTCTGAATCGAAGTAAGGCCGGATATCCCTGCAGTGAATTGACTGCAGGCTCGTCTTGCATCTCCCAAGACGAAGGGATGTCTGAATCCCCTGTGGAGACCACAGAGAAAGACCTAGTTCTCCGCCTCATAGCGACCGGGGGCCTCACATCCTTTGAAAATTCGAGAGGTACGCAGAGATCAATGCTTCCAAAGGAGACGATGCCTGACTCCTCTTGAAAATGGATAGGAGTCCCCGGATCCCTGTGGCACGTGGAAAGGGACCCTGGGTCTCCCGCCTCACGTGGAGACGCGTCCAAATTGCCATGCCAAGACTCGTGGAGAATCCCGAGGTGTCCCTCGCACCTAGGCAGGAGTCCTGACGGCGCTGAACAAACACGTGTCTGGAAGGGCCCTCCCCGTCGTAACTCGAGAATATACCCCAGGTTCCGGCCGCAACTAGAGAAAAACCATGAGATTTCCCCCTTGCCGCGAGTTGAGGCCCGATTCCCCTGCACTGAATGCAGAGCAATTCCGTGTTCCACATCAAACGTGAAAGGAGCCTTGATTTCCTTGATGGCACTCCAGAGAATTCCCAAGATCACTGTCTCAAGTCTAGAGGGATCCTGAGGTCACTGGAGCAACACGAAAGGGCTCCGTGGACCCCAAATCAACTCGAGATGAGAGCTTAGTCCCTGGCTTCGACTCAAGAGGAATACCAACTTTTCACAAGCACCTCAAGAGGAGGCTTCTCTCAGCTACAGGTATGTGAGAGGGACCCTGAGTTTGTGGCCTCAAGTGGAATGGACACCGAGATGCTCTGACTCGAAGTAAGGCCGGATATCCCAACAGTGAATTGAATGCAGGCTCGTCTTGCATCTCCCAAGAGGAAGAGATGTCTGAATCCCCTGTGGAGACCACAGAGAAAGACCTAGTCCTCCGCCTCATCGCGACCGGAGGCCTCACATCCTTTGAAAACTCGAGAGGTCTGCGGAGATCAATGCTTCCAAAGGAGACGATGCCAGAATCTTCTTGAAAATGGATAGGAGTCCCAGGATCCCTGTGGCACGTGGAAAGGGACCCTGGGTCTCTCGCCTCACGTGGAGACGCGTCCCAATTGCCATGCCAAGACTCGAGGAGAATCCCGAGGTGTCCCTCGCCCCTAGGTAGGAGTCCTTACGTCGCTAAACAAACACGTGTCTGGAAGGGCCCTCCCCATCGTAACTCGAGAATATACCCCAGGTTCCGGCCGCAACTCGAGAAAAACCATGAGATTTCCCCCTCGCCGCGAGTTGAGGCCCGATTCCCCTGCACTGCGTGCAGAGCAATTCCGTGTTCCACATCAAACGTGAAAGGAGCCTTGATATCCTTGATGGCACTCCAGAGAAAACCCAAGATCACTGTCTCAAGTCTAGAGGGATCCTGAAGTCACTGGACCAACAGGAAAGGGCTTCGTGGACACCAAATCAACTCGAGATGAGAGCTTAGATCCTGGCTTAGACTCAAGAGGAATACCAACTTTCCACAAGGACCTCAAGAGGAGGTTTCTCTCAGCTAAACGTATATTTGAAGGACCCTGATTTTGTGGCCTCAAGTGGAATGGACACCGAGATGCTCTGACTCGAAGTAAGGCCGGATATCTCTGCAGTGAATTGAATGCAGGCACGTCTTGCATCTCCCAAGACGAAGGGATGTCTGCATCCCCTTTGGAGACCACAGAGAAAGACCTAATTCTCCGCCTCATAGCGACCGGGGGCCTCACATCCTTTGAAAATTCGAGAGGACCGCGGAGATCAATGCTTCCTAAGGAGACGATGCCTGACTCCTCTTCAAAATGGATAGGAGTCCCAGGATCCCTGTGGCACGTGGAAAGGGACCCTGGGTCTCCCGCCTCACGTGGAGACGCTTCCCCATTGCCATGCCAAGACTCGAGGAGAATCCCGAGGTGTGCCTCGCACCTAGGCAGGAGTCCTGACGTCGCTGAACAAACACGTGTCTGGAAGGGCCCTCCCCGTCGTAACTCGAGAATATACCCCAGGTTCCGGCCGCAACTCGAGAAAAACCATGAGACTTCCCCCTCGCCGCGAGATGAGGCCCGATTCCCCTGAACTGCATGCAGAGCAATTCCGTGTTCCACATCAAACGTGAAAGGAGCCTTGATTTCCTTGATGGCACTCCAAAGAAAACCCAAGATCACTGTCTCAAGTCGAGAGGGATCCTGAGGTCACTGGAGCAACACGAAAGTGCTCCGTGGACCCCAAATCAACTCGAGATGAGAGCTTAGACCCTGGCTTTGACTCATGAGGAATACCCACTTTTCACAAGCACCTCAAGAGGAGGCTTCTCTCAGCTACAGGTATGTGAGAGGGACCCTGAGTTTGTGGCCTCAAGTGGAATGGACACCGAGATGCTCTGACTCGAAGTAAGGCCGGATATCCCTGCAGTGAATTGAATGCAGGCTCGTCTTGCATCTCCCAAGACGAAGGGATGTCTGAATCCCCTGTGGAGACCAGAGAAAGACCGAGTTGTCCGCCTCAACGCGACCGGAGGCCTCACATCCTTTGAAAACTCGAGAGGTCCGCGGAGATCAATGCTTTCAAAGGAGACGATGCCTGACTCCTCTTGAAAATGGATAGGAGTCCCCGGATCCCTGTGGCACGTGGAAAGGGACCCTGGGTCTCCCGCCTCACGTGGAGACGCGTCCAAATTGCCATGCCAAGACTCGTGGAGAATCCCGAGGTGTCCCTCGCACCTAGGCAGGAGTCCTGACGTCGCTGAACAAACACGTGTCTGGAAGGGCCCTCCCCGTCGTAACTCGAGAATATACCCCAGGTTCCGGCCGCAACTCGAGAAAAACCATGAGATTTCCCCCTTGCCGCGAGTTGAGGCCCGATTCCCCTGCACTGAATGCAGAGCAATTCCGTGTTCCACATCAAACGTGAAAGGAGCCTTGATTTCCTTGATGGCACTCCAGAGAATTCCCAAGATCACTGTCTCAAGTCTAGAGGGATCCTGAGGTCACTGGATCAACACGAAAGGGCTCCGTGGACCCCAAATCAACTCGAGATGAGAGCTTAGTCCCTGGCGTCGACTCAAGAGGAATACCAACTTTTCACAAGCACCTCAAGAGGAGGCTTCTCTCAGCTACAGGTATGTGAGAGGGACCCTGAGTTTGTGGCCTCAAGTGGAATGGACACCGAGATGCTCTGACTCGAAGTAAGGCCGGATATCCCAACAGTGAATTGAATGCAGGCTCGTCTTGCATCTCCCAAGAGGAAGAGATGTCTGAATCCCCTGTGGAGACCACAGAGAAAGACCTAGTGCTCCGCCTCATCGCGACCGGAGGCCTCACATCCTTTGAAAACTCGAGAGGTCTGCGGAGATCAATGCTTCCAAAGGAGACGATGCCAGAATCTTCTTGAAAATGGATAGGAGGCCCAGGATCCCTGTGGCACGTGGAAAGGGACCCTGGGTCTCCCGCCTCACGTGGAGACGCGTCCCAATTGCCATGCCAAGACTCGAGGAGAATCCCGAGGTGTCCCTCGCCCCTAGGTAGGAGTCCTTACGTCGCTGAACAAACACGTGTCTGGCAGGGCCCTCCCCATCGTAACTCGAGAATATACCCCAGGTTCCGGCCGCAACTCGAGAAAAAACAGGAGATTTCCCCCTCGCCGCGAGTTGAGGCCCGATTCCCCTGCACTGCGTGCAGAGCAATTCCGTGTTCCACATCAAACGTGAAAGGAGCCTTGATATCCTTGATGGCACTCCAGAGAAAACCCAAGATCACTGTCTCAAGTCTAGAGGGATCCTGAAGTCACTGGACCAACAGGAAAGGGCTTCGTGGACCCCAAATCAACTCGAGATGAGAGCTTAGATCCTGGCTTAGACTCAAGAGGAATACCAACTTTCCACAAGGACCTCAAGAGGAGGTTTCTCTCAGCTAAACGTATATTTGAAGGACCCTGATTTTGTGGCCTCAAGTGGAATGGACACCGAGATGCTCTGACTCGAAGTAAGGCCGGATATCTCTGCAGTGAATTGAATGCAGGCACGTCTTGCATCTCCCAAGACGAAGGGATGTCTGCATCCCCTTTGGAGACCACAGAGAAAGACCTAATTCTCCGCCTCATAGCGACCGGGGGCCTCACATCCTTTGAAAATTCGAGAGGACCGCGGAGATCAATGCTTCCTAAGGAGACGATGCCTGACTCCTCTTGAAAATGGATAGGAGTCCCAGGATCCCTGTGGCACGTGGAAAGGGACCCTGGGTCTCCCGCCTCACGTGGAGACGCTTCCCCATTGCCATGCCAAGACTCGAGAAGAATCCCGAGGTGTCCCTCGCACCTAGGCAGGAGTCCTGACGTCGCTGAACAAACACGTGTCTGGAAGGGCCCTCCCCGTCGTAACTCGAGAATATACCCCAGGTTCCGGCCGCAACTCGAGAAAAACCATGAGACTTCCCCCTCGCCGCGAGATGAGGCCCGATTCCCCTGCACTGCATGCAGAGCAATTCCGTGTTCCACATCAAACGTGAAAGGAGCCTTGATTTCCTTGATGGCACTCCAAAGAAAACCCAAGATCACTGTCTCAAGTCTAGAGGGATCCTGAGGTCACTGTAGCAAAACGAAAGGGCTCCGTGGACCCCAAATCAACTCGAGATGAGAGCTTAGTCCCTGGCTTCGAGTCAAGAGGAATACCAACTTTCCACAAGGACCTCAAGAGGAGGTTTCTCTCAGCTACAGGTATATTTGAGGGACCCTGTTTTTGTGGCCTCAAGTGGAATGGACACCGAGATGCTCTGACTCGAAGTAAGGCCGGATATCCCTGCAGTGAATTGAATGCAGGCTCGTCTTGCATCTCCCAAGACGAAGGGATGTCTGAATCCCCTGTGGAGACCACAGAGAAAGACCAAGTTGTCCGCCTCAAGGCGACCGGACGCCTCACATCTTTTGAAAACTCGAGAGGTCCGCGGAGATCAATGCTTCCAAAGGAGCCGATGCCTGAATCCTCTTGAAAATGGATAGGAGTCCCAGGATCCCTGTGGCACGGGGAAAGGGACCCTGGGTCTCCCGCCTCACGTGGAGACGTGTCCAAATTGCCATGCCAAGACTCGTGGAGAATCCCGAGGTGTCCCTCACACCTATGCAGGAGTCCTGACGGCGCTGAACAAACACGTGTCTGGAAGGCCCTCCCTGTCGTAACTCGAGAATATACCCCAGGTTCCGGCCGCAACTCGAGAAAAACCATGAGATTTCCCCCTTGCCGCGAGTTGAGGCCCGATTCCCCTGCACTGAATGCAGAGCAATTCCGTGTTCCACATCAAACGTGAAAGGAGCCTTGATTTCCTTGATGGCACTCTAGAGAAAACCCAAGATCACTGTCTCAAGTCTACAGGGATCCTGAGGTCACTGGAGCAACACGAAAGGGCTTCATGGACCCCAAATCAACTCGAGATGAGAGCTTAGACCCTGGCTTAGACTCAAGAGGAATACCAACTTTCCACAAGGACCTCAAGAGGAGGCTTCTCTCAGCTACAGGTATGTGAGAGGGACCCTGAGTTTGTGGCCTCAAGTGGAATGGACACCGAGATGCTCTGACTCGAAGTAAGGCCGGATATCCCTGCAGTGAATTGACTGCAGGCTCGTCTTGCATCTCCCAAGACGAAGGGATGTCTGAATCCCCTGTGGAGACCACAGAGAAAGACCTAGTTCTCCGCCTCATAGCGACCGGGGGCCTCACATCCTTTGAAAATTCGAGAGGTACGCAGAGATCAATGCTTCCAAAGGAGACGATGCCTGACTCCTCTTGAAAATGGATAGGAGTCCCCGGATCCCTGTGGCACGTGGAAAGGGACCCTGGGTCTCCCGCCTCACGTGGAGACGCGTCCAAATTGCCATGCCAAGACTCGTGGAGAATCCCGAGGTGTCCCTCGCACCTAGGCAGGAGTCCTGACGGCGCTGAACAAACACGTGTCTGGAAGGGCCCTCCCCGTCGTAACTCGAGAATATACCCCAGGTTCCGGCCGCAACTAGAGAAAAACCATGAGATTTCCCCCTTGCCGCGAGTTGAGGCCCGATTCCCCTGCACTGAATGCAGAGCAATTCCGTGTTCCACATCAAACGTGAAAGGAGCCTTGATTTCCTTGATGGCACTCCAGAGAATTCCCAAGATCACTGTCTCAAGTCTAGAGGGATCCTGAGGTCACTGGAGCAACACGAAAGGGCTCCGTGGACCCCAAATCAACTCGAGATGAGAGCTTAGTCCCTGGCTTCGACTCAAGAGGAATACCAACTTTTCACAAGCACCTCAAGAGGAGGCTTCTCTCAGCTACAGGTATGTGAGAGGGACCCTGAGTTTGTGGCCTCAAGTGGAATGGACACCGAGATGCTCTGACTCGAAGTAAGGCCGGATATCCCAACAGTGAATTGAATGCAGGCTCGTCTTGCATCTCCCAAGAGGAAGAGATGTCTGAATCCCCTGTGGAGACCACAGAGAAAGACCTAGTCCTCCGCCTCATCGCGACCGGAGGCCTCACATCCTTTGAAAACTCGAGAGGTCTGCGGAGATCAATGCTTCCAAAGGAGACGATGCCAGAATCTTCTTGAAAATGGATAGGAGTCCCAGGATCCCTGTGGCACGTGGAAAGGGACCCTGGGTCTCCCGCCTCACGTGGAGACGCGTCCCAATTGCCATGCCAAGACTCGAGGAGAATCCCGAGGTGTCCCTCGCCCCTAGGTAGGAGTCCTTACGTCGCTAAACAAACACGTGTCTGGAAGGGCCCTCCCCATCGTAACTCGAGAATATACCCCAGGTTCCGGCCGCAACTCGAGAAAAACCATGAGATTTCCCCCTCGCCGCGAGTTGAGGCCCGATTCCCCTGCACTGCGTGCAGAGCAATTCCGTGTTCCACATCAAACGTGAAAGGAGCCTTGATATCCTTGATGGCACTCCAGAGAAAACCCAAGATCACTGTCTCAAGTCTAGAGGGATCCTGAAGTCACTGGACCAACAGGAAAGGGCTTCGTGGACACCAAATCAACTCGAGATGAGAGCTTAGATCCTGGCTTAGACTCAAGAGGAATACCAACTTTCCACAAGGACCTCAAGAGGAGGTTTCTCTCAGCTAAACGTATATTTGAAGGACCCTGATTTTGTGGCCTCAAGTGGAATGGACACCGAGATGCTCTGACTCGAAGTAAGGCCGGATATCTCTGCAGTGAATTGAATGCAGGCACGTCTTGCATCTCCCAAGACGAAGGGATGTCTGCATCCCCTTTGGAGACCACAGAGAAAGACCTAATTCTCCGCCTCATAGCGACCGGGGGCCTCACATCCTTTGAAAATTCGAGAGGACCGCGGAGATCAATGCTTCCTAAGGAGACGATGCCTGACTCCTCTTGAAAATGGATAGGAGTCCCAGGATCCCTGTGGCACGTGGAAAGGGACCCTGGGTCTCCCGCCTCACGTGGAGACGCTTCCCCATTGCCATGCCAAGACTCGAGGAGAATCCCGAGGTGTCCCTCGCACCTAGGCAGGAGTCCTGACGTCGCTGAACAAACACGTGTCTGGAAGGGCCCTCCCCGTCGTAACTCGAGAATATACCCCAGGTTCCGGCCGCAACTCGAGAAAAACCATGAGACTTCCCCCTCGCCGCGAGATGAGGCCCGATTCCCCTGCACTGCATGCAGAGCAATTCCGTGTTCCACATCAAACGTGAAAGGAGCCTTGATTTCCTTGATGGCACTCCAAAGAAAACCCAAGATCACTGTCTCAAGTCGAGAGGGATCCTGAGGTCACTGGAGCAACACGAAAGTGCTCCGTGGACCCCAAATCAACTCGAGATGAGAGCTTAGACCCTGGCTTTGACTCATGAGGAATACCCACTTTTCACAAGCACCTCAAGAGGAGGCTTCTCTCAGCTACAGGTATGTGAGAGGGACCCTGAGTTTGTGGCCTCAAGTGGAATGGACACCGAGATGCTCTGACTCGAAGTAAGGCCGGATATCCCTGCAGTGAATTGAATGCAGGCTCGTCTTGCATCTCCCAAGACGAAGGGATGTCTGAATCCCCTGTGGAGACCACAGAGAAAGACCGAGTTGTCCGCCTCAACGCGACCGGAGGCCTCACATCCTTTGAAAACTCGAGAGGTCCGCGGAGATCAATGCTTTCAAAGGAGACGATGCCTGACTCCGCTTGAAAATGGATAGGAGTCCCCGGATCCCTGTGGCACGTGGAAAGGGACCCTGGGTCTCCCGCCTCACGTGGAGACGCGTCCAAATTGCCATGCCAAGACTCGTGGAGAATCCCGAGGTGTCCCTCGCACCTAGGCAGGAGTCCTGACGGCGCTGAACAAACACGTGTCTGGAAGGGCCCTCCCCGTCGTAACTCGAGAATATACCCCAGGTTCCGGCCGCAACTCGAGAAAAACCATGAGATTTCCCCCTTGCCGCGAGTTGAGGCCCGATTCCCCTGCACTGAATGCAGAGCAATTCCGTGTTCCACATCAAACGTGAAAGGAGCCTTGATTTCCTTGATGGCACTCCAGAGAATTCCCAAGATCACTGTCTCAAGTCTAGAGGGATCCTGAGGTCACTGGATCAACACGAAAGGGCTCCGTGGACCCCAAATCAACTCGAGATGAGAGCTTAGTCCCTGGCGTCGACTCAAGAGGAATACCAACTTTTCACAAGCACCTCAAGAGGAGGCTTCTCTCAGCTACAGGTATGTGAGAGGGACCCTGAGTTTGTGGCCTCAAGTGGAATGGACACCGAGATGCTCTGACTCGAAGTAAGGCCGGATATCCCAACAGTGAATTGAATGCAGGCTCGTCTTGCATCTCCCAAGAGGAAGAGATGTCTGAATCCCCTGTGGAGACCACAGAGAAAGACCTAGTGCTCCGCCTCATCGCGACCGGAGGCCTCACATCCTTTGAAAACTCGAGAGGTCTGCGGAGATCAATGCTTCCAAAGGAGACGATGCCAGAATCTTCTTGAAAATGGATAGGAGGCCCAGGATCCCTGTGGCACGTGGAAAGGGACCCTGGGTCTCCCGCCTCACGTGGAGACGCGTCCCAATTGCCATGCCAAGACTCGAGGAGAATCCCGAGGTGTCCCTCGCCCCTAGGTAGGAGTCCTTACGTCGCTGAACAAACACGTGTCTGGCAGGGCCCTCCCCATCGTAACTCGAGAATATACCCCAGGTTCCGGCCGCAACTCGAGAAAAAACAGGAGATTTCCCCCTCGCCGCGAGTTGAGGCCCGATTCCCCTGCACTGCGTGCAGAGCAATTCCGTGTTCCACATCAAACGTGAAAGGAGCCTTGATATCCTTGATGGCACTCCAGAGAAAACCCAAGATCACTGTCTCAAGTCTAGAGGGATCCTGAAGTCACTGGACCAACAGGAAAGGGCTTCGTGGACCCCAAATCAACTCGAGATGAGAGCTTAGATCCTGGCTTAGACTCAAGAGGAATACCAACTTTCCACAAGGACCTCAAGAGGAGGTTTCTCTCAGCTAAACGTATATTTGAAGGACCCTGATTTTGTGGCCTCAAGTGGAATGGACACCGAGAGGCTCTGACTCGAAGTAAGGCCGGATATCTCTGCAGTGAATTGAATGCAGGCACGTCTTGCATCTCCCAAGACGAAGGGATGTCTGCATCCCCTTTGGAGACCACAGAGAAAGACCTAATTCTCCGCCTCATAGCGACCGGGGGCCTCACATCCTTTGAAAATTCGAGAGGACCGCGGAGATCAATGCTTCCTAAGGAGACGATGCCTGACTCCTCTTGAAAATGGATAGGAGTCCCAGGATCCCTGTGGCACGTGGAAAGGGACCCTGGGTCTCCCGCCTCACGTGGAGACGCTTCCCCATTGCCATGCCAAGACTCGAGAAGAATCCCGAGGTGTCCCTCGCACCTAGGCAGGAGTCCTGACGTCGCTGAACAAACACGTGTCTGGAAGGGCCCTCCCCGTCGTAACTCGAGAATATACCCCAGGTTCCGGCCGCAACTCGAGAAAAACCATGAGACTTCCCACTCGCCGCGAGATGAGGCCCGATTCCCCTGCACTGCATGCAGAGCAATTCCGTGTTCCACATCAAACGTGAAAGGAGCCTTGATTTCCTTGATGGCACTCCAAAGAAAACCCAAGATCACTGTCTCAAGTCGAGAGGGATCCTGAGGTCACTGGAGCAACACGAAAGTGCTCCGTGGACCCCAAATCAACTCGAGATGAGAGCTTAGACCCTGGCTTTGACTCATGAGGAATACCCACTTTTCACAAGCACCTCAAGAGGAGGCTTCTCTCAGCTACAGGTATGTGAGAGGGACCCTGAGTTTGTGGCCTCAAGTGGAATGGACACCGAGATGCTCTGACTCGAAGTAAGGCCGGATATCCCTGCAGTGAATTGAATGCAGGCTCGTCTTGCATCTCCCAAGACGAAGGGATGTCTGAATCCCCTGTGGAGACCACAGAGAAAGACCGAGTTGTCCGCCTCAACGCGACCGGAGGCCTCACATCCTTTGAAAACTCGAGAGGTCCGCGGAGATCAATGCTTTCAAAGGAGACGATGCCTGACTCCTCTTGAAAATGGATAGGAGTCCCCGGATCCCTGTGGCACGTGGAAAGGGACCCTGGGTCTCCCGCCTCACGTGGAGACGCGTCCAAATTGCCATGCCAAGACTCGTGGAGAATCCCGAGGTGTCCCTCGCACCTAGGCAGGAGTCCTGACGGCGCTGAACAAACACGTGTCTGGAAGGGCCCTCCCCGTCGTAACTCGAGAATATACCCCAGGTTCCGGCCGCAACTCGAGAAAAACCATGAGATTTCCCCCTTGCCGCGAGTTGAGGCCCGATTCCCCTGCACTGAATGCAGAGCAATTCCGTGTTCCACATCAAACGTGAAAGGAGCCTTGATTTCCTTGATGGCACTCCAGAGAATTCCCAAGATCACTGTCTCAAGTCTAGAGGGATCCTGAGGTCACTGGATCAACACGAAAGGGCTCCGTGGACCCCAAATCAACTCGAGATGAGAGCTTAGTCCCTGGCGTCGACTCAAGAGGAATACCAACTTTTCACAAGCACCTCAAGAGGAGGCTTCTCTCAGCTACAGGTATGTGAGAGGGACCCTGAGTTTGTGGCCTCAAGTGGAATGGACACCGAGATGCTCTGACTCGAAGTAAGGCCGGATATCCCAACAGTGAATTGAATGCAGGCTCGTCTTGCATCTCCCAAGAGGAAGAGATGTCTGAATCCCCTGTGGAGACCACAGAGAAAGACCTAGTGCTCCGCCTCATCGCGACCGGAGGCCTCACATCCTTTGAAAACTCGAGAGGTCTGCGGAGATCAATGCTTCCAAAGGAGACGATGCCAGAATCTTCTTGAAAATGGATAGGAGGCCCAGGATCCCTGTGGCACGTGGAAAGGGACCCTGGGTCTCCCGCCTCACGTGGAGACGCGTCCCAATTGCCATGCCAAGACTCGAGGAGAATCCCGAGGTGTCCCTCGCCCCTAGGTAGGAGTCCTTACGTCGCTGAACAAACACGTGTCTGGCAGGGCCCTCCCCATCGTAACTCGAGAATATACCCCAGGTTCCGGCCGCAACTCGAGAAAAAACAGGAGATTTCCCCCTCGCCACGAGTTGAGGCCCGATTCCCCTGCACTGCGTGCAGAGCAATTCCGTGTTCCACATCAAACGTGAAAGGAGCCTTGATATCCTTGATGGCACTCCAGAGAAAACCCAAGATCACTGTCTCAAGTCTAGAGGGATCCTGAAGTCACTGGACCAACAGGAAAGGGCTTCGTGGACCCCAAATCAACTCGAGATGAGAGTTTAGACCCTGGCTTAGACTGAAGAGGAATACCAACTTTCCACAAGGCCCTCAAGAGGAGGTTTCTCTCAGCTACACGTATATTTGAGGGACCCTGATTTTGTGGCCTCAAGTGGAATGGACACCGAGATGCTCTGACTCGAAGTAAGGCCGGATATCCCTGCAGTGAATTGAATGCAGGCTCGTCTTGCATCTCCCAAGACGAAGGGATGTCTGAATCCCCTTTGGAGACCACAGAGAAAGACCTAATTCTCCGCCTCATAGCGACCGGGGGCCTCACATCCTTTGAAAATTCGAGAGGACCGCGGAGATCAATGCTTCCAAAGGAGACGATGCCTGACTCCTCTTGAAAATGGATAGGAGTCCCAGGATCCCTGTGGCACGTGGAAAGGGACCCTGGGTCTCCCGCCTCACGTGGAGACGCTTCCCCATTGCCATGCCAAGACTCGAGGAGAATCCCGAGGTGTCCCTCGCACCTAGGCAGGAGTCCTGACGTCGCTGAACAAACACGTGTCTGGAAGGGCCCTCCCCGTCGTAACTCGAGAATATACCGCAGGTTCCGGCCGCAACTCGAGAAAAACCATGAGACTTCCCCCTCGCCGCGAGATGAGGCCCGATTCCCCTGCACTGCATGCAGAGCAATTCCGTGTTCCACATCAAACGTGAAAGGAGCCTTGATTTCCTTGATGGCACTCCAAAGAAAACCCAAGATCACTGTCTCAAGTCGAGAGGGATCCTGAGGTCACTGGAGCAACACGAAAGTGCTCCGTGGACCCCAAATCAACTCGAGATGAGAGCTTAGACCCTGGCTTTGACTCAAGAGGAATACCCACTTTTCACAAGTACCTCAAGAGGAGGCTTCTCTCAGCTACAGGTAAGTGAGAGGGACCCTGAGTTTGTGGCCTCAAGTGGAATGGACACCGAGATGCTCTGACTCGAAGTAAGGCCGGATATCCCTGCAGTGAATTGAATGCAGGCTCGTCTTGCATCTCCCAAGACGAAGGGTTGTCTGAATCCCCTGTGGAGACCACAGAGAAAGACCTAGTTCTCCGCCTCATAGCGACCGGGGGCCTCACATCCTTTGAAATTTCGAGAGGTCCGCGGAGATCAATGCTTCCAAAGGAGACGATGCCTGACTCCTCTTGAAAATGGATAGGAGTCCCCGGATCCCTGTGGCACGTGGAAAGGGACACTGGGTCTCCCGCCTCACGTGGAGACGCGTCCAAATTGCCATGCCAAGACTCGTGGAGAATCCCGAGGTGTCCCTCGCACCTAGGCAGGAGTCCTGACGTCGCTGAACAAACACGTGTCTGGGAGGGCCCTCCCCGTCGTAACTCGAGAATATACCCCAGGTTCCGGCCGCAACTCGAGAAAAACCATGAGATTTCCCCCTTGCCGCGAGTTGAGGCCCGATTCCCCTGCACTGAATGCAGAGCAATTCCGTGTTCCACATCAAACGTGAAAGGAGCCTTGATTTCCTTGATGGCACTCCAGAGAATTCCCAAGATCACTGTCTCAAGTCTAGAGGGATCCTGAGGTCACTGGAGCAACACGAAAGGGCTCCGTGGACCCCAAATCAACTCGAGATGAGAGCTTAGTCCCTGGCTTCGACTCAAGAGGAATACCAACTTTTCACAAGCACCTCAAGAGGAGGCTTCTCTCAGCTACAGGTATGTGAGAGGGACCCTGAGTTTGTGGCCTCAAGTGGAATGGACACCGAGATGCTCTGACTCGAAGTAAGGCCGGATATCCCTGCAGTGAATTGAATGCAGGCTCGTCTTGCATCTCCCAAGACGAAGGGATGTCTGAATCCCCTTTGGAAACCACAGAGAAAGACCTAATTCTCCGCCTCATAGCGACCGGGGGCCTCACATCCTTTGAAAATTCGAGAGGACCGCGGAGATCAATGCTTCCAAAGGAGACGATGCCTGACTCCTCTTGAAAATGGATAGGAGTCCCAGGATCCCTGTGGCACGTGGAAAGGGACCCTGGGTCTCCCGCCTCACGTGGAGACGCTTCCCCATTGCCATGCCAAGACTCGAGGAGAATCCCGAGGTGTCCCTCGCACCTAGGCAGGAGTCCTGACGTCGCTGAACAAACACGTGTCTGGAAGGGCCCTCCCCGTCGTAACTCGAGAATATACACCAGGTCCGGCCGCAACTCGAGAAAAACCATGAGATTTCCCCCTTGCCGCGAGTTGAGGTCCGATTCCCCTGCACTGAATGCAGAGCAATTCCGTGTTCCACATCAAACGTGAAAGGAGCCTTGATTTCTTGATGGCACTCCAGAGAAAACCCAAGATCACTGTCTCAAGTCTAGAGGGATCCTGAGGTCACTGGAGCAACACGAAAGAGCTCCGTGGACCCCAAATCAACTCGAGATGAGAGCTTAGTCCCTGGCTTCGACTCAAGAGGAATACCAACTTTCCACAAGCACCTCAAGAGGAGGCTTCTCTCAGCAACAGGTATGTGAGAGGGACCCTGAGTTTTTGGCCTCAAGTGGAATGGACACCGAGATGCTCTGACTCAAAGTAAGGCCGGATATCCCTGCAGTGAATTGAATGCAGGCTCGTCTTGCATCTCCCAAGACGAAGGGATGTCTGAATCCCCTGTGGAGACCACAGAGAAAGACCGAGTTGTCCGCCTCAACGCGACCGGAGGCCTCACATCCTTTGAAAACTCGAGAGGTCTGGGGAGATCAATGCTTCCAAAGGAGACGATGCCTCACTCCTCTTGAAAATGGATAGGAGTCCCAGGATCCCTGTGGCACGTGGAAAGGGACACTGGGTCTCCCGCCTCACGTGGAGACGCGTCCCAATTGCCATGCCGAGACTCGAGGAGAATCCCGAGGTGTCCCTCGCATCTAGGCAGTAGTCCTGACGTCGCTGAACAAACACGTGTCTGGAAGGGCCCTCCCCGTCGTAACTCGAGAATATACCCCAGGTTCCGTCCGCAACTCGAGAAAAACCATGAGACTTCCCCCTCGCCGCGAGATGAGGCCCGATTCCCCTGCACTGCGTCCAGAGCAATTCTGTGTTCCACATCAAACGTGAAAGGAGCCTTGATTTCCTTGATGACACTCCAGAGAAAACCCAAGAACACTGTCTCAAGTCTAGAGGGATAATCAGGTCACTGCAACAACACGAAAGGGCTCCGTGGACCCCAAATCAACTCGAGATGAGAGCTTAGTCCCTGGCTTCGACTCAAGAGGAATACCAACTTTCCACAAGCACCTGAAGAGGAGGCTTCTCTCAGCTATGGGTATGTGAGAGGGACACTGAGTTTGTGGCCTCAAGTGGAATGGACACCGAGATGCTCTGACTCGAAGTAAGGCCGGATATCCCTGCAGTGAATTGAATGCAGGCTCGTCTTGCATCTCCCAAGACGAAGGGATGTCTGAATCCCCTGTGGAGACCACAGAGAAAGACCTAGTCCTCCGCCTCAACGCGACCGGAGGCGTCACATCCTTTGAAAACTCGAGAGGTCCACGGAGATCAATGCTTCCAAAGGAGACGATGCCTGACTCCTCTTGAAAATGGATAGGAGTCCCAGGATCCCTGTGGCACGTGGAAAGGGACCGTGGGTCTCCCGCCTCACGTGGAGACGCGTCCCAATTGCCATGCCAAGACTCGAGGAGAATCCCGAGGTGTCCCTTGCACCTAGGCAGGAGTCCTGACGTCGCTGAACAAACTCGTGTCTGGAAGGGCCCTCCCCGTCGTAACTCGAGAATATACCCCAGGTTCCGGCCGCAACTCGAGAAAAACCATGAGACTTCCCCCTCGCCGCTGGATGAGGCCCGATTCCCCTGCACTGCGTGCAGAGCAATTCCGTGTTCCACATCAAACGTGAAAGGAGCCTTGATTTCCTTGATGGCACTCCAGAGAAAACCCAAGATCACTGTCTCAAGTCTAGAGGGATCCTGAGGTCACTGGAGCAACACGAAAGGGCTCCGTGGACCCCAAATCTACTCGAGATGAGAGCTTAGTCCCTGGCTTCGACTCAAGAGGAATACCAACTTTCCACAAGCACCTCAAGAGGAGGCTACTCTCAGCTAATGGTATGTGAGAGGGACCCTGAGTTTGTCGCCTCAAGTGGAATGGACACCGAGATGCTCTGACTCGAAGTAAGGCCAGATATCCCTGCAGTGATTTGAATGCAGGCTCGTCTTGCATCTCCCAAGACGAAGGGTTGTCTGAATCCCCTGTGGAGACCACAGAGAAAGACCTAGTCCTCCACCTCAACGCAACCGGAGGCCTCATATCCTTTGAAAACTCGAGAGGACCACGGAGATAAATACTTCCGAAGGAGACGATGCCTGAAGCCTCTTAAAAATGGATAGGAGTCCCAGGATTCCTGTGGCACGTGGAAAGGGACCCTGGGTCTCCCGCCTCACGTGGAGACGCGTCCCCATTGCCATGCCAAGACTCGAGGAGCATCCCGAGGTGTCCCTAGCACCTAGGCAGGTTTCCTGACGTCGCTGAACAAACACGTGTCTGGAAGGGCCCTCCTCGTCGTAACTCGAGAATATACCCCAGGTTCCGGCCGCAACTCGAGAAAAACCATGAGACTTCCCCCTCGCCGCTGGATGAGGCCTGATTCCCCTGCACTGCGTGGAGAGCAATTCCGAGTTCCACATCAAACGTGAAAGGAGCCTTGATTTCCTTGATGGCACTCCAGAGAAAACCCAAGATCACTGTCTCAAGTCTAGAGGGATCCTGAGGTCATTGGAGGAACACGAAAGTTCTCCGTGGACCCCAAATCAACTCG
Source organism: Dama dama (assembly GCF_033118175.1). Taxonomy (NCBI): domain Eukaryota; kingdom Metazoa; phylum Chordata; class Mammalia; order Artiodactyla; family Cervidae; genus Dama; species Dama dama. The sequence continues at coordinate 1,867,461 of NC_083697.1, read as the reverse complement.
AGATGAGAGCTTAGTCCCTGGCTTCGACTCAAGAGGAATATCAACTTTCCACAAGCACCTCAAGAGGAGGCTTCTCTCAGCTACAGGTATGTGAGAGGGACCCTGAGTTTGTGGCATCAAGTGAAATGGACACCGAAATGCTCTGACTCGAAGTAAGGCCGGATATCCCTGTAGTGAATTGAATGCAGTCTCGTCTTGCATCTCCAAAGACGAAGGGATGTCTGAATCCGCTATGGAGACCACAGAGAAAGACCTAGTCCTCCGCCTCATCGCGACCGGAGGCCTCACATCCTTTGAAAACTCGAGACGTCCGCGGAGATCAATGCTTCCAAAGGAGACGACTCCTGACTCCTCTTGAAAATGGATAGGAATCCCAGGATCCTTGTGGCACGTGGAAAGGGACACTGGGACTCCCGCCTCACGTGGGGACGCGTCCAAATTGCCATGCCAATACTCGAGGAGAATCCCGAGGTGTCCCTCGCACCTAGGCAGGAGTCCTCACGTCGCTGAACAAACCTGTGTCTGGAAGGGCCCTCCCCGTCCTAACTCGAGAATATACCCCGGGTTCCGGCTGCAACTCGAGAAAAACCATGAGACTTCCCCCTCGCCCCTGGATGAGGCCCGATTCCCCTGCACTGCGTGCAGAGCAATTCCGTGTTCCACATCAAACGTGAAAGGAGCCTTGATTTCCTTGATGGCACTCCAGAGAAAACCCAAGATCACTGTCTCAAGTCTAGAGGGATCCTGAGGTCACTGTAGCAACACGAAAGGGCTATGTGGACCCCAAATCAACTCGAGATGAGAGATTAGTCCCTGGCTTCAACTCAAGAGGAATACGAACTTTCCACACGCACCACAAGAGGAGGCTTCTCTCAGCTACAGGTATTTTAGAGGGACCCTGAGTTTGTGGCCTCAAGTGGAATGGACACCAAGATGCTCTGACTCGAATTAAGGCCGGATATCCCTGCAGTGAATTGAATGCAGGCTCGTCTTGCATCTCCCAAGACGAAGGGATGTCTGAATCCCCTGTGGAGACCACAGAGAAAGACCTAGTCCTCCGCCTCATCGTGACCGGAGGCCTCACATCCGTTGAAAACTCGAGAGGTCTGCAGAGATCAATGCTTCCAAAGGTGACGATGCCTGACTCCACTTGAAAATGGATAGGAGTCCCAGGATCACTGTGGCACGTGGAAAGGGACACTAGGTCTCCCGCCTCACGTGGAGACGCGTCCCAATTGCCATGCCAAGACTCGAGGAGAATCCCGAGGTGTCCCTCGCACCTAGGCAGGAGTCCTGACGTCGCTGAACAAACACGTGTCTGGAAGGGCTCTCCCCGTCCTAACTCGAGAATATACCCCAGGTTCCGGCCGCAACTCAAGAAAAACCATGAGACTTCCCCATCGCCGCGAAATGAGGCCCGATTCCCCTGCCCTGCGTGCAGAGCAATTCCGTATTCCACATCAAAAATGAAAGGAGCCTTGATTTCCTTGATGGCACTCCAGACAAAACCCAAGATCACTGTCTCAAGTCTAGAGGGATCCTGAGGTCACCGGAGCAACACGAAAGGGCCGTGGACCCCAAATCAACTCGAGATGAGAGATTAGTCCCTGGGTTCGACTCAAGAGGAATACCAACTTTCCACAAGCCCCTCAAGAGGAGGCTTCTCTCAGCTACAGGTATGTGAGAGGGACCCTGAGTTTGTGGCCTCAAGTGGAATGGACACCGAGATGCTCTGACTCAAAGTAAGGCCGGATATCCCTGCAGTGAATTGAATGCAGGCTCATCTTGCATCTCCCAAGGCGAAGGGATGTCTGAATCCCCTGTGCAGAACACAGAGAAAGACCTAGTCCTCCGCCTCAACGCGACCGGAGGCCTCACATCCTTTGAAAACTCGAGAGGTCTGCAGAGATCAATGCTTCCAAAGGAGACGATGCCTGACTCCTCTTGAAAATGGATAGGAGTCCCAGGATCACTGTGGCACGTGAAAAGGGACCCTGGGTCTCCCGCCTCACGTGGAGACGCGTCCCAATTGCCATGCCAAGACTCGAAGAGAATCCCGAGTTGTCCCTCGCACCTAGGCAGGAGTCCTCACGTCGCTGAACAAACACGTGTCTGGAAGGGCCCTCCCTGTCGTAACTCGAGAATATACCCCAGGATCAAGCCACAACTCGACAAAAACCATGAGACTTCCCCCTCGCCGCGAGATGAAGCCCATGTCCCCTGCAATGCGTGCAGAGCAATTCCGTGTTCCACATCAAACGAGAAGGGAGCCTTGATTTCCTTGATGGCACTCCAGAGAAAACCCAGGATCACTGTCGCAAGTCTAGAGAGATCCTGAGGTCACTGTAGCAACATGAAAGGTCTCCGTGGACCCCAAATCAACTCGAGATGAGAGCTTAGTCACTGGCTTCGACTCAAGAGGAATACCAACTTTCCACAAGCACTTCACGAGGAGGCTTCTCTCAGCTACAGGTATGTGAGAGGGACCCTGAGTTTGTGGCCTCAAGCGGAATGGACACTGAGATGCTCTGACTCAAAGTAAGCCCGGATATCCCAACAGTGAATTGAATGCAGGCTCGTCTTGCATCTCCCAAGACGAAGGGATGTCTGAATCCCCTGTGGAGACCACAGAGAAAGACCTAGTTTCCGCCTCTTTGCGACCGGAGGCCTCACATCCATTGAAAACTCGAGAGGTCCGCGGAGATCAATGCTTTCAAAGGAGACGATGCCTGACTCCTCTTGAAAATGGATAGGAGTCCCAGGATCCCTGTGGCACGTGGAAAGGGACCCTGGGTCTCCCGCCTCACGTGGAGACGCGTCCCAATTGCCATGCCAAGACTCGAGGAGAATCCCGAGGTGTCCCTTGCACCTAGGCAGGAGTCCTGACGTCGCTGAACAAACACGTGTCTGGAAGTGCCCTCCCCGTCGTAACTCGAGAATATACCCCAGGTTCCGGCCGCAACTCGAGAAAAACCATGAGACTTCCCCCTCGCCGCTGGATGAGGCCCGATTCCCCTGCACTGCGTGCAGAGCAATTCCGTGTTCCACATCAAACGTGAAAGGAGCCTTGATTTCCTTGATGGCACTCCAGAGAAAACCCAAGATCACTGTCTCAAGTCTAGAGGGATCCTGAGGTCACTGGAGCAACACGAAAGGGCTCCGTGGACACCAAATCAACTCGAGATGAGAGCTTAGTCCCTGGCTTCGACTCAAGAGGAATACCAACTTTCCACAAGCACCTCAAGAGGAGGCTACTCTCAGCTAATGGTATGTGAGAGGGACCCTGAGTTTGTCGCCTCAAGTGGAATGGACACCGAGATGCTCTGACTCGAAGTAAGGCCAGATATCCCTGCAGTGATTTGAATGCAGGCTCGTCTTGCATCTCCCAAGACGAAGGGTTGTCTGAATCCCCTGTGGAGACCACAGAGAAAGACCTAGTCCTCCGCGTCATCGTGACCGGAGGCCTCACATCCGTTGAAAACTCGAGAGGTCTGCAGAGATCAATGCTTCCAAAGGTGACGATGCCTGACTCCACTTGAAAATGGATAGGAGTCCCAGGATCCCTGTGGCACGTGGAAAGGGACCCTGGGTCTCCCGCCTCACGTGGAGACACGTCCCAATTGCCATGCCAAGACTCGAGGAGAATCCCGAGGTGTCCCTCGCACCTAGGCAGGAGTCCTGACGTCGCTGAACAAGCACGTGTCTGGAAGGGCCCTCCCCCTCTTAACTCGAGAATATACCCCAGGTTCCGGCCGCAACTCGAGAAAAACCATGAGACTTCCCCCTCGCCGCGAGATGAGGCCCGATTCCCCTGGGCTGCGTGCAGAGGAATTCCGTGTTCCACTTCAAACGTGAAAGGAGCCTTGATTTCCTTGATGGCACTCCAGAGAAAACCCAAGATCACTGTCTCAAGTCTAGAGGGATCCTGAGGTCAACAGAGCAACACGAAAGGGCTCCGTGGACCCCAAATCAACTCGAGATGAGAGATTAGTCCCTGGGTTCGACTCAAGAGGAATACCAACTTTCCACAAGCCCCTCAAGAGGAGGCTTCTCTCAGCTACAGGTATGTGAGAGGGACCCTGAGTTTGTGGCCTCAATTGTAATGGACACCGAGATGCTCTGACTCGAAGTAAGGCCGGATATCCCTGCAGTGAATTGAATGCAGGCTCATCTTGCATCTCCCAAGACGAAGGGATGTCTGAATCCCCTGTGCAGAACACAGAGAAAGACCTAGTCCTCCGCCTCAACCCGACCGGAGGCCTCACATCCTTTGAAAACTCGAGAGGTCTGCAGAGATCAATGCTTCCAAAGGAGACGATGCCTGACTCCTCTTGAAAATGGATAGGAGTCCCAGCATCACTGTGGCACGTGGAAAGGGACCCTGGGTCTCCCGCCTCACGTGGAGACGCGTCCCAATTGCCATGCCAAGACTCCAGGAGAATCCCGAGGTATCCCTCGCACCTAGGCAGCAGTCCGGATGTCGCTGAACAAACACGTGTCTGGAAGGGCCCTCCCCATCGTTACTCGAGAATATACCCCAGGTTTCGGCCGCAATTCGAGAAAAACCATGAGATTTCCCCCTCGCCGCGAGTTGAGGCCCGATTCCCCTGCACTGCGTGCAGAGCAATTCCGTGTTCCACATCAAACGTGAAAGGAGCCTTGATTTCCTTGATGGCACTCCAGAGAAAACCCAAGATCACTGTCTCAAGTCTAGAGGGATCCTGAGCTCACTGGAGCAACATGAAAGGGCTCCGTATAACCCAAATCAACTCGAGATGAGAGCTTAGTCCCTGGCTTCGACTCAAGAGGAATACCAACTTTCCACAAGCACCTCAAGAGGAGGCTTCTCACAGCTACCGGTATGTGAGAGGGACTCTGAGTTTGTGGCCTCAAGTGCAATGGACACCGAGATGCTCTGACTCGAAGTAAGGCCGGATATCCCTGCAGTGAATTGAATGCAAGCTCGTCTTGCATCTCCCAAGACGAAGGGATGTCTGAATCCCCTGTGGAGACCACAGAGAAAGACCTAGTCCTCCGCCTCATCGTGACCGGAGGCCTCACATCCTTTGAAAACTCGAGAGGTCTGCAGAGATAAATGCTTCCAACGGAGACGATGCCTGACTCCTCTTGAAAATGGATAGGAGTCCCAGGATCACTGTGGCACGTGGAAAGGGACACTGGGTCTCCCGCCTCACGTGGAGACGCGTCCCAATTGCCATGCCAAGACTCGAGGAGAATCCCGAGGTGTTCCTCGCACCTAGTCAAGAGTCCTGATGTCGCTGAACAAACACGTGTCTGGAAGGGCCCTCCCCGTCGTAACTCGAGAATATACCCCAGGTTCCGGCCGCAACTCGAGAAAAACCATGAGACTTCCCCATCGCCGCGAGATGAGGCCCGATTCCCCTGCCCTGCGTGCAGAGCAATTCCGTATTCCCCATCAAAAATGAAAGGAGCCTTGATTTCCTTGATGGCACTCCAGAGAAAACCCAAGATCACTGTCTCAAGTCTAGAGGGATCCTGAGGTCACTGGAGCAACACGAAAGGGCTCCGTGGACCCCAAATCAACTCGAGATGAGAGCTTAGTCCCTGGCTTAGAATCAAGAGGAATACCAACTTTCCACAAGCACCTCAAGAGGAGGCTTCTCTCAGCTACAGGTATGTCAGAGGGACCCTGAGTTTGTGGCCTCAAGTGGAATGGACACCGAGATGCTCTGACTCGAAGTAAGGCCGGATATCCCTGCAGTGTATTGAATGCAGGCTCGTCTTGCATCTCCCAAGACGAAGGGTTGTCTGAATCCCCTGTGGAGACCACAGAGAAAGACCTAGTCCTCCGCCTCAACGCGACCGGAGGCCTCACATCCTTTGAAAACTCGAGAGGTCCGCGGAGATCAATACTTCCAAAGGAGACGATGCCTGACTCCTCTTGAAAATGGATAGGAGTCCCAGGATCCCTGTGGCACGTGGAAAGGGACCCTGGGTCTCCGGCCTCTCGTGGAAACGCGTCCCAATTGCCATGCCAAGACTCGAGGAGAATCCCGAGGTGTCCCTCGCACCTAGGCAGGAGTCCTGACATCGCTGAACAAACACGTGTCTGGAAGGGCCCTCCCCGTCGTAACTCGAGAATATACCCCAGGTTCCGGCCGCAATTCGAGAAAAACCATGAGATTTCCCCCTCGCCGCGAGTTGAGGCCCGATTCCCCTGCACTGCGTGCAGAGCAATTCCGTGTTCCACATCAAACGTGAAAGGAGCCTTGATTTCCTTGATGGCACTCCAGAGAAAACCCAAGATCACTGTCTCAAGTCTAGAGGGATCCTGAGCTCACTGGAGCAACATGAAAGGGCTCCGTATAACCCAAATCAACTCGAGATGAGAGCTTAGTCCCTGGCTTCGACTCAAGAGGAATACCAACTTTCCACAAGCACCTCAAGAGGAGGCTACTCTCAGCTAATGGTATGTGAGAGGGACTCTGAGTTTGTGGCCTCAAGTGCAATGGACACCGAGATGCTCTGACTCGAAGTAAGGCCGGATATCCCTGCAGTGAATTGAATGCAGGCTCGTCTTGCATCTCCCAAGACGAAGGGTTGTCTGAATCCCCTGTGGAGACCACAGAGAAAGACCTAGTCCTCCGCCTCATAGCGACCGGGGGCCTCACATCCTTTGAAAACTGGAGAGGTCTGCAGAGATCAATGCTTCCAAAGGAGACGATGCCTGACTCCTCTTGAAAATGGATAGGAGTCCCAGGATCACTGTGGCACGTGGAAAGGGACCCTGGGTCTCCGGCCTCTCGTGGAGACGCATCCCAATTGCCATGCCAAGACTCGAGGAGAATCCCGAGGTGTCCCTCGCACCTAGGCAGGAGTCCTGACATCGCTGAACAAACACGTGTCTGGAAGGGCCCTCCCCGTCGTAACTCGAGAATATACCCCAGGTTCCGGCCGCAATTCGAGAAAAACCATGAGATTTCTTCCCTGCCGCGAGTTGAGGCCCGATTCCCCTGCACTGCGTGCAGAGCAATTCCGTGTTCCACATCAAACGTGAAAGGAGCCTTGATTTCCTTGATGGCACTCCAGAGAAAACCCAAGATCACTGTCTCAAGTCTAGAGGGATCCTGAGGTCACTGGAGCAACATGAAAGGGCTCCGTATAACCCAAATCAACTCATGATGAGAGCTTAGTCCCTGGCTTCGACTCAAGAGTAACACCAACTTTCCACAAGCACCTCAAGAGGAGTCTTCTCTCAGCTACAGGTATGTGAGAGGGACCCTGAGTTTGTGGCCTCAAGTGGAATGGCCACCGAGATGCTCTGACTCGAAGTAAGGCCGGATATCCCTGCAGTGAATTGAATGCAGGCTCGTCTTGCATCTCCCAAGACGAAGGGATGTCTGAATCCCCTGTGCAGAACACAGAGAAAGACCTAGTCCTCCGCCTCAACGCGACCGGAGGCCTCACATCCTTTGAAAACTCGAGAGGTCTGCAGAGATCAATGCTTCCAAAGGAGACGATGCCTGACTCCTCTTGAAAATGGATAGGAGTCCCAGGATCACTGTGGCACGTGGAAAGGGAACCTGGGTCTCCCCCCTCACGTGGAGACGCGTCCCAATTGCCATGCCAAGACTCGAGGAGAATCCCGAGGTGTCCCTCGCACCTAGGCAGGGTCCTGACGTCGCTGAACAAACACGTGTCTGAAAGGGACCTCCCCGTCGTGACTCGAGAATATACCCATGGTTCCGGCCGCAACTCGAGAAAAACCATGAGATTTCCACCTCGCCGCGAGTTGAGGCCCGATTCCCCTGCACTGCGTGCAGAGCAATTCCGTGTTCCACATCAAACGTGAAAGGAGCCTTGATTTCCTTGATGGCACTCCAGAGAAAATCCAAGATCACTGTCTCAAGTCTAGAGGGATCCTGAGGTCACTGGAGCAACACGAAAGGGCTCCGTGGACCCCAAATCAACTCGAGATGAGAGCTTAGTCCCTCGCTTAGACTCAAGAGGAATACCAACTTTCCACAAGCACCTCAAGAGGAGGCTGCTCTCACCTACAGGTATGTGAAAGGAACCCTGAGTTTGTGGCCTCAAGTGCAATGAACACCGAGATGCTCTGACTCGATGTAAGGCCGGACATCCCTGCAGTGAATTGAATGCAGGCTCGTCTTGCATCTCGCAAGACGAAGGGATGTCTGAATCCCCTGTGGAGACCACAGAGAAAGACCTAGTCCTCCGCCTCATCGTGACCGGAGGCCTCACATCCTTTGAAAACTTGAGAGGTCTGCAGAGATGAATGCTTCCAAAGGAGACGATGCCTGACTCCTCTTGAAAATGGATAGGAGTCCCAGGATCACTGTGGCACGTGGAAAGGGACACTTGGTCTCCCGCCTCACGTGGAGACGCGTCCCAATTGCCATGCCAAGACTCGAGGAGAATCCCGAGGTGTCCCTCGCACCTAGGCAGGAGTCCTGAGGTCGGTGAACAAACACGTGTCTGGAAGGGCCCTCTCCGTCGTAACTCGAGAATATACCCCAGGTTCCGGCCGCAACTCGAGAAAAACCATGAGACTTCCCCCTCTCCGCGAGATGAGGCCCGATTCCCCTGCACTGCGTGCAGAGCAATTCCGTGTTCCACATCAAACGTGAAAGGAGCCTTAATTTCCTTGATGGCACTCCAGAGAAAACCCAAGATAACTGTCTCAAGTCTAGAGGGATCCTGATGTCACTGGAGCAACACGAAAGGGCTCCGTGGACCCCAAATCAACTCGAGAGGAGAGCTTAGTCCCTGGCTTCCACTCAAGAGGAATACCAACTTTCCACAATCACCTCAAGAGGAGGCTTCTCTCAGCTACAGGTATGTGAGTGGGCCCCTGAGTTTGTGGCCTCAAGTGGAATGGACACCGAGATGCTCTGACTCGAAGTAAGGCCGGATATCCCTGCAGTGAATTGAATGCAGGCTCGTCTTGCATCTCCCAAGACGAAGGGATGTCTGAATCCCCTGTGGAGACCACAGAGAAAGAACGAGTTCTCCGCCTCATCGCGACCGGAGGCCTCACATCCTTTGAAAACTCGAGAGGTCCGTGGAGATCAATGCTTCCAAAGGAGACGATGCCTGACTCCTCTTGAAAATGGATAGGAGTCCCAGGATCCCTGTGGCACGTGGAACGGGACCCTGGGTCTCCCGCCTCACGTGGAGACGCGTCCAAATTGCCATGCCAAGACTCGAGGAGAATCCCGAGGTGTCCCTCGCACCTAGGCAGGAGTCCTCACGTCGCTGAACAAACCTGTGTCTGGAAGGGCCCTCCCCGTCGTAACTCGAGAATATACCCCAGGTTCCGGCCGCAACTCGAGAAAAACCATGAGACTTCCCCCTCGCCGCTGGATGAGGCCCGATTCCCCTGCACTGCGTGCAGACCAATTCCGTGTTCCACATCAAACGTGAAAGCAGCCTTGATTTCCTTAATGGCACTCCAGAGAAAACCCAAGATCACTGTTTCAAGTCTAGAGGGATCCTGAGGTCACTGTAGCAACAGGAAAGGGCTCCGTGGACCCCAAATCTACTCGAAATGAGAGCTTAGTCCCTGGATTCGACTCAAGAGGAATACCAACTATCCACAAGCACCTCAAGAGGATGCTTCTCTCAGCTACAGGTATGTCAGAGGGACCCTGAGTTTGTGGCCTCAAGTGGAATGGACACCAAGATGCTCTGACTCGAATTAAGGCCGGATATCCCTGCAGTGAATTGAATGCAGGCTCGTCTTGCATCTCCCAAGACGAAGGGTTGTCTGAATCCCCTGTGGAGCCCACAGAGAAAGACCTAGTCCTCCGCCTCAACGCAACCGGAGGCCTCACATCCTTTGAAAACTCGAGAGGTCCGCGGAGATCAATACTTCCGAAGGAGACGATGCCTGACTCCTCTTGAAAATGGATAGGAGTCCGAGGATCCCTGTGGCACGTGGAAAGGGACCGTGGGTCTCCCGCCTCACGTGGAGACGCGTCCCAATTGCCATGGCAAGACTCGAGGAGAATCCCGAGGTGTCCCTCGCACCTAGGCAGGAGTCCTGACGTCGCTGAACAAACCCGTGTCTGGAGGGCCCTCCCCGTCGTAACTCGAGAATATACCCCAGGTTCCGGCCGCAACTCGAGAAAAACCATGAGACTTCCCCCTCGCCGCGAGATGAGGCCCGATTCCCCTGCACTGCGTGCAGAGCAATTCCGTATTCCACATCAAAAATGAAAGGACCCTTGATTTCCTTGATGGCACTCCAGAGAAAACCCAAGATCACTGTCTCAAGTCTAGAGGGATGCTGAGGTCACTGGAGCAACACGAAAGGGCTCCGTGGACCCCAAATCAACTCGAGATGAGAGCTTAGTCCCTGGCTTCCACTCAAGAGGAATACCAACTTTCCACAAGCACCTCAAGAGGAGGCTTCTCTCAGCTACAGGTATGTGAGTGGGCCCCTGAGTTTGTGGCCTCAAGTGGAATGGACACCGAGATGCTCTGACTCGAAGTAAGGCCGGATAACCCTGCAGTGAATTGAATGCAGGCTCGTCTTGCATCTCCCAAGACGAAGGGATGTCAGAATCCCCTGTGGAGACGACAGAGAAAGACCTAGTCCTCCGCCTCATCGAGACTGGAGGCATCACATCCTTTGAAAACTCGAGAGGTCTGCGGAGATCAATGCTTCCAAAGGAGACGATGCCTGACTCTTCTTGAAAAGGATAGAAGTTCCAGGATCCCTGTGGCACGTGGAAAGGGACCCTGGGTCTCCCGCCTCACGTGGATACGCATCCCCATTGCCATGCCAAGACTCGAGGAGAATCCCGAGGTGTCCCTCGCACCTAGGCAGGAGTCCTGACGTCGCTGAACAAACACGTGTCTGGAAGGGCCCTCCCCGTCGTAACTCGAGAATATACCCAAGGTTCCGGCCGCACTCGAGAAAAACCATGACACTTCCCCATCGCCGCGAGATGAGGCCCGATTCCCCTGCCCTGCGTGCAGAGCAATTCCGTATTCCACATCAAAAATGAAAGGAGCCTTGATTTCCTTGATGGCACTCCAGAGAAAACCCAAGATCACTGTCTCAAGTCTAGAGGGATCCTGAGGTCACTGGAGCAACACGAAAGGGCTCCGTGGACCCCAAATCCACTCGAGATGAGAGCTTAGTCCCTGGCTTCAAATCGAGAGGAATACTAACTTTCCACAAGCACCTCAAGAGGAGGCTACTCTCAGCTAATGGTATGTGAGAGGGACCCTGAGTTTGTCGCCTCTAGTGGAATGGACACCGAGATGCTCTAACTCGAAGTAAGGCCAGATATCCCTGCAGTGAATTGAATGCAGGCTCGTCTTGCATCTCACAAGACGAAGGGATGTCTGAATCCCCTGTGGAGACCACAGAGAAAGACCTAGTCCTCCGCCTCATCGTGACCAGAGGCCTCACATCCTTTGAAAACTCGAGAGGTCTGCAGAGATCAATGCTTCCAAAGGAGACGATGCCTGACTCCTCTTGAAAATGGATAGGAGTCCCAGGATCCCTGTGGCACGTGGAAAGGGACACTGGGTCTCCCGCCTCACGTGGAGACGCGTCCTAATTGCCATGCCAAGACTCGAGGAGAATCCCGAGTTGTCCCTCGCACCTAGGCAGGAGTCCTGACGTCGCTGAACAAACACGTGTCTGGAAGGGCCCTCCCCGTCGTAACTCGAGAATATACCCCAGGTTCCGGCCGCAACTCGAGACAAACCATGAGACTTCCCCCTCGCCGCGAGTTGAGGCCCGATTCCTCTGCACTGCGTGCAGAGCAATTCCGTGTTCCACTTCAAACGTGAAAGGAGCCTTGATTTACTTGATGGCACTCCAGAGAAAACCCAACATCACTGTCTCAAGTCTAGAGGGATCATGAGGTCACTGGAGCAACACGAAAGGGCTCCGTGGACCCCAAATCAACTCGAGATGAGAGCTTAGTTCCTGGCTTAGACTCAAGAGGAATACCAACTTTCCACAAGCACCTCAAGAGGAGGCTTCTCTCAGCTACAGGTAAGTGAGAGGGACCCTGAGTTTGTGGCCTCAAGTGGAATGGACACCGAGATGCTCTGACTCGAAGTAAGTCCGGACATCCCTGCAGTGAATTGAATGCAGGCTCATCTTACATCTCCCAAGACGAAGGGATGTCTGAATCCCCTGTGCAGAACACAGAGAAAGACCTAGTCCTCCGCCTCAACGCGACCGGAGGCCTCACATCCTTTGAAAACTCGAGAGGTCTGCGCAGATCAATGCTTCCAAAGGAGACGATGCCTGACACCTCTTGAAAATGGATAGGAGTCCCAGGATCCCTGTGGCACGTGGAAAGGGACCCTGGGTCTCCCGCCTCACGTGGAGACGCGTCCCCATTGCCATGCCAAGACTCGAGGAGAATCCCGAGGTGTCCCTCGCACCTAGGCAGGAGTCCTGACGTCGCTGAACAAACACGTGTCTGGAAGGGCCCTCCCCGTCGTAACTCGAGAATATACCCCAGGTTCCGGCCGCAACTCGAGAAAAACCATGAGACTTCCCCCTCGCCGCGAGATGAGGCCCGATTCCACTGCACTGCGTGCAGAGCAATTCCGTATTCCACATCAAAAATGAAAGGAGCCTTGATTTCCTTGATGGCACTCCAGAGAAAACCCAAGATCACTGTTTCAAGTCTAGAGGGATCCTGAGGTCACTGGAGCAACACGAAAGGGCTCCGTGGACCCCAAATCAACTCGAGAGGAGAGCTTAGTCCCTGGCTTCCACTCAAGAGGAATACCAACTTTCCACAATCACCTCAAGAGGAGGCTTCTCTCAGCTACAGGTATGTGAGTGGGCCCCTGAGTTTGTGGCCTCAAGTGGAATGGACACCGAGATGCTCTGACTCGAAGTAAGGCCGGATATCCCTGCAGTGAATTGAATGCAGGCTCGTCTTGCATCTCCCAAGACGAAGGGATGTCTGAATCCCCTGTGGAGACCACAGAGAAAGACCGAGTTCTCCGCCTCATCGCGACCGGAGGCCTCACATCCTTTGAAAACTCGAGAGGTCCGTGGAGATCAATGCTTCCAAAGGAGACGATGCCTGACTCCTCTTGAAAATGGATAGGAGTCCCAGGATCCCTGTGGCACGTGGAACGGGACCCTGGGTCTCCCGCCTCACGTGGAGACGCGTCCAAATTGCCATGCCAAGACTCGAGGAGAATCCCGAGGTGTCCCTCGCACCTAGGCAGGAGTCCTCACGTCGCTGAACAAACCTGTGTCTGGAAGGGCCCTCCCCGTCGTAACTCGAGAATATACCCCAGGTTCCGGCCGCAACTCGAGAAAAACCATGAGACTTCCCCCTCGCCGCTGGATGAGGCCCGATTCCCCTGCACTGCGTGCAGACCAATTCCGTGTTCCACATCAAACGTGAAAGCAGCCTTGATTTCCTTAATGGCACTCCAGAGAAAACCCAAGATCACTGTTTCAAGTCTAGAGGGATCCTGAGGTCACTGTAGCAACAGGAAAGGGCTCCGTGGACCCCAAATCTACTCGAAATGAGAGCTTAGTCCCTGGATTCGACTCAAGAGGAATACCAACTATCCACAAGCACCTCAAGAGGATGCTTCTCTCAGCTACAGGTATGTCAGAGGGACCCTGAGTTTGTGGCCTCAAGTGGAATGGACACCAAGATGCTCTGACTCGAATTAAGGCCGGATATCCCTGCAGTGAATTGAATGCAGGCTCGTCTTGCATCTCCCAAGACGAAGGGTTGTCTGAATCCCCTGTGGAGCCCACAGAGAAAGACCTAGTCCTCCGCCTCAACGCAACCGGAGGCCTCACATCCTTTGAAAACTCGAGAGGTCCGCGGAGATCAATACTTCCGAAGGAGACGATGCCTGACTCCTCTTGAAAATGGATAGGAGTCCGAGGATCCCTGTGGCACGTGGAAAGGGACCGTGGGTCTCCCGCCTCACGTGGAGACGCGTCCCAATTGCCATGCCAAGACTCGAGGAGAATCCCGAGGTGTCCCTCGCACCTAGGCAGAAGTCCTGACGTCGCTGAACAAACCCGTGTCTGGAAGGGCCCTCCCCGTCGTAACTCGAGAATATACCCCAGGTTCCGGCCGCAACTCGAGAAAAACCATGAGACTTCCCCCTCGCAGCGAAATGAGGCCCGATTCCCCTGCACTGCGTGCAGAGCAATTCCGTATTCCACATCAAAAATGAAAGGACCCTTGATTTCCTTGATGGCACTCCAGAGAAAACCCAAGATCACTGTCTCAAGTCTAGAGGGATGCTGAGGTCACTGGAGCAACACGAAAGGGCTCCGTGGACCCCACATCAACTCGAGATGAGAGCTTAGTCCCTGGCTTCCACTCAAGAGGAATACCAACTTTCCACAAGCACCTCAAGAGGAGGCTTCTCTCAGCTACAGGTATGTGAGTGGGCCCCTGAGTTTGTGGCCTCAAGTGGAATGGACACCGAGATGCTCTGACTCGAAGTAAGGCCGGATAACCCTGCAGTGAATTGAATGCAGGCTCGTCTTGCATCTCCCAAGACGAAGGGATGTCTGAATCCCCTGTGCAGAACACAGAGAAAGACCGAGTTCTCCGCCTCATAGCGACCGGAGGCCTCACATCCTTTGAAAACTCGAGAGGTCCGCGGAGATCAATGCTTCCAAAGGAGACGATGCCTGACTCATCTTGAAAATGGATAGGAGTCCCAGGATCCCTGTGGCACGTTGAAAGGGACCCTGGGTCTCCCGCCTCACGTGGAGACGCGTCCAAATTGCCATGCCAAGACTCGAGGAGAATCCCGAGGTGTCCCTCGCACCTAGGCAGGAGTCCTCACGTCGCTGAACAAAACTGTGTCTGGAAGGGCCCTCCCCGTCGTAACTCGAGAATATACCCAAGGTTCCGGCCGCACTCGAGAAAAACCATGACACTTCCCCATCGCCGCGAGATGAGGCCCGATTCCCCTGCCCTGCGTGCAGAGCAATTCCGTATTCCACATCAAAAATGAAAGGAGCCTTGATTTCCTTGATGGCACTCCAGAGAAAACCCAAGATCACTGTCTCAAGTCTAGAGGGATCCTGAGGTCACTGGAGCAACACGAAAGGGCTCCGTGGACCCCAAATCCACTCGAGATGAGAGCTTAGTCCCTGGCTTCAAATCGAGAGGAATACTAACTTTCCACAAGCACCTCAAGAGGAGGCTACTCTCAGCTAATGGTATGTGAGAGGGACCCTGAGTTTGTCGCCTCTAGTGGAATGGACACCGAGATGCTCTAACTCGAAGTAAGGCCAGATATCCCTGCAGTGAATTGAATGCAGGCTCGTCTTGCATCTCACAAGACGAAGGGATGTCTGAATCCCCTGTGGAGACCACAGAGAAAGACCTAGTCCTCCGCCTCATCGTGACCAGAGGCCTCACATCCTTTGAAAACTCGAGAGGTCTGCAGAGATCAATGCTTCCAAAGGAGACGATGCCTGACTCCTCTTGAAAATGGATAGGAGTCCCGGGATCCCTGTGGCACGTGGAAAGGGACACTGGGTCTCCCGCCTCACGTGGAGACGCGTCCTAATTGCCATGCCAAGACTCGAGGAGAATCCCGAGTTGTCCCTCGCACCTAGGCAGGAGTCCTGACGTCGCTGAACAAACACGTGTCTGGAAGGGCCCTCCCCGTCGTAACTCGAGAATATACCCCAGGTTCCGGCCGCAACTCGAGACAAACCATGAGACTTCCCCCTCGCCGCGAGTTGAGGCCCGATTCCTCTGCACTGCGTGCAGAGCAATTCCGTGTTCCACTTCAAACGTGAAAGGAGCCTTGATATACTTGATGGCACTCCAGAGAAAACCCTACATCACTGTCTCAAGTCTAGAGGGATCATGAGGTCACTGGAGCAACACGAAAGGGCTCCGTGGACCCCAAATCAACTCGAGATGAGAGCTTAGTTCCTGGCTTAGACTCAAGAGGAATACCAACTTTCCACAAGCACCTCAAGAGGAGGCTTCTCTCAGCTACAGGTAAGTGAGAGGGACCCTGAGTTTGTGGCCTCAAGTGGAATGGACACCGAGATGCTCTGACTCGAAGTAAGTCCGGACATCCCTGCAGTGAATTGAATGCAGGCTCATCTTACATCTCCCAAGACGAAGGGATGTCTGAATCCCCTGTGCAGAACACAGAGAAAGACCTAGTCCTCCGCCTCAACGCGACCGGAGGCCTCACATCCTTTGAAAACTCGAGAGGTCTGCGCAGATCAATGCTTCCAAAGGAGACGATGCCTGACACCTCTTGAAAATGGATAGGAGTCCCAGGATCCCTGTGGCACGTGGAAAGGGACCCTGGGTCTCCCGCCTCACGTGGAGACGCGTCCCCATTGCCATGCCAAGACTCGAGGAGAATCCCGAGGTGTCCCTCGCACCTAGGCAGGAGTCCTGACGTCGCTGAACAAACACGTGTCTGGAAGGGCCCTCCCCGTCGTAACTCGAGAATATACCCCAGGTTCCGGCCGCAACTCGAGAAAAACCATGAGACTTCCCCCTCGCCGCGAGATGAGGCCCGATTCCCCTGCAGTGCGTGCAGAGCAATTCCGTGTTCCACATCAAACGTGATAGGAGCCTTGATTTCCTTGAAGGCACTCCAGAGAAAACCCAAGATCACTGTCTCAAGTCTAGAGGGATCCTGAGGTCACTGGAGCAACACGAAAGGGCTCCGTGGACGCCAAAACAACTCGAAATGAGAGGTTAGAGCCTGGCTTCGACTCAAGAGGAATACCAACTTTCCACAAGCACCTCAAGAGGAGGCTTCTCTCAGCTACAGGTAGGTGAGAGGGACCCTGAGTTTGTGGCCTCAAGTGGAATGGACACCGAGATGCTCTGACTCGAAGTAAGGCCGGATATCCCTGCAGTGAATTGAATGCATGCTGGTCTTGCATCTCCCAAGACGAAGGGATGTCTGAATCCCCTGTGGAGACCACAGAGAAAGACCTAATTTTCCGCCTCATCGCGACCGGTGGCCTCACATCCTTTGAAAATTCGAGAGGTCCGCGGAGATCAATGCTTCCAAAGGAGACGATGCCTGACTCCTCTTGAAAATGGATAGGAGTCCCAGGATCCCTGTGGCACGTGGAAAGGGACCCTGGTTCTCCGACCTCACGTGGAGACGCGTCCCAAATGCCATGCCAAGACTCCAGGAGAATCCCGAGGTGTCCCTCACACCTAGGCAGGCGTCCTCACGTCGCTGAACAAACCCGTGTCTGGACAGGTCCTCCCCGTCGTAACTCGAGAATATACCCCAGGTTCCGGCCGCAACTCGAGAAAAACCATGAGACTTCCCCCTCCCCGCGAGATGAGGCCAGATTCCCCTGCACTGAGTGCACACCAATTCCGTGTTCCACATCAAACGTGAAAGGAGCCTTGATTTCCTTGATGGCACTCCAGAGAAAACCCAAGATCACTGTCTCAAGTCTAGAGGGATCCTGAGGTCACTGGAGCAACACGAAAGGGCTCCGTGGACCCCAAATCAACTCGAGATGAGAGCTTAGTCCATGGCTTCAAATCGAGAGGAATACCAACTTTCCACAAGCACCTCAAGAGAAGGCTTCTCTCACCTAATGGTATGTGAGAGGGACCCTGAGTTTGTCGCCTCAAGTGGAATGGACACCGAGATGCTCTGACTCAACGTAAGGCCAGATATCCCTGCAGTGAATTGAATGCAGGCTCGTCTTGCATCTCCCAAGACGAAGGGTTGTCTGAATCCCCTGTGGAGACCACAGAGAAAGACCTAGTCCTCCGCCTCATAGCGACCGGGGGCCTCACATCCTTTGAAAACTGGAGAGGTCTGCAGAGATCAATGCTTCCAAAGGAGACGATGCCTGACTCCTCTTGAAAATGGATAGGAGTCCCAGGATCACTGTTGCACGTGGAAAGGGACCCTGGGTCTCCGGCCTCTCGTGGAGACGCATCCCAATTGCCATGCCAAGACTCGAGGAGAATCCCGATGTGTCCCTCGCACCTAGGCAGGAGTCCTGACATCGCTGAACAAACACGTGTCTGGAAGGGCCCTCCCCGTCGTAACTCGAGAATATACCCCAGGTTCCGGCCGCAATTCGAGAAAAACCATGAGATTTCTTCCTCGCCGCGAGTTGAGGCCCGATTCCCCTGCACTGCGTGCAGAGCAATTCCGTGTTCCACATCAAACGTGAAAGGAGCCTTGATTTCCTTGATGGCACTCCAGAGAAAACCCAAGATCACTGTCTAAAGTCTAGAGGGATCCTGAGGTCACTGGAGCAACATGAAAGGGCTCCGTATAACCCAAATCAACTCATGATGAGAGCTTAGTCCCTGGCTTCGACTCAAGAGTAACACCAACTTTCCACAAGCACCTCAAGAGGAGTCTTCTCTCAGCTACAGGTATGTGAGAGGGACCCTGAGTTTGTGGCCTCAAGTGCAATGGACTCCGAGATGCTCTGACTCGAAGTAAGGCCGGATTACCCTGCAGTGAATTGAATGCAGGCTCGTCTTGCATCTCCCAAGACGAAGGGATGTCTGAATCCCCTGTGCAGAACACAGAGAAAGACCTAGTCCTCCGCCTCAACGCGACCGGAGGCCTCACATCCTTTGAAAACTCGAGAGGTCTGCAGAGATCAATGCTTCCAAAGGAGACGATGCCTGACTCCTCTTGAAAATGGATAGGAGTCCCAGGATCACTGTGGCACGTGGAAAGGGACACTTGGTCTCCCGCCTCACGTGGAGACGCGTCCCAATTGCCATGCCAAGACTCGAGGAGAATCCCGAGGTGTCCCTCGCACCTAGGCAGGAGTCCTGAGGTCGGTGAACAAACACGTGTCTGGAAGGGCCCTCTCCGTCGTAACTCGAGAATATACCCCAGGTTCCGGCCGCAACTCGAGAAAAACCATGAGACTTCCCCCTCGCCGCGAGATGAGGCCCGATTCCACTGCACTGCGTGCAGAGCAATTCCGTATTCCACATCAAAAATGAAAGGAGCCTTGATTTCCTTGATGGCACTCCAGAGAAAACCCAAGATCACTGTTTCAAGTCTAGAGGGATCCTGAGGTCACTGGAGCAACACGAAAGGGCTCCGTGGACCCCAAATCAACTCGAGAGGAGAGCTTAGTCCCTGGCTTCCACTCAAGAGGAATACCAACTTTCCACAATCACCTCAAGAGGAGGCTTCTCTCAGCTACAGGTATGTGAGTGGGCCCCTGAGTTTGTGGCCTCAAGTGGAATGGACACCGAGATGCTCTGACTCGAAGTAAGGCCGGATATCCCTGCAGTGAATTGAATGCAGGCTCGTCTTGCATCTCCCAAGACGAAGGGATGTCTGAATCCCCTGTGGAGACCACAGAGAAAGACCGAGTTCTCCGCCTCATCGCGACCGGAGGCCTCACATCCTTTGAAAACTCGAGAGGTCCGTGGAGATCAATGCTTCCAAAGGAGACGATGCCTGACTCCTCTTGAAAATGGATAGGAGTCCCAGGATCCCTGTGGCACGTGGAACGGGACCCTGGGTCTCCCGCCTCACGTGGAGACGCGTCCAAATTGCCATGCCAAGACTCGAGGAGAATCCCGAGGTGTCCCTCGCACCTAGGCAGGAGTCCTCACGTCGCTGAACAAACCTGTGTCTGGAAGGGCCCTCCCCGTCGTAACTCGAGAATATACCCCAGGTTCCGGCCGCAACTCGAGAAAAACCATGAGACTTCCCCCTCGCCGCTGGATGAGGCCCGATTCCCCTGCACTGCGTGCAGACCAATTCCGTGTTCCACATCAAACGTGAAAGCAGCCTTGATTTCCTTAATGGCACTCCAGAGAAAACCCAAGATCACTGTTTCAAGTCTAGAGGGATCCTGAGGTCACTGTAGCAACAGGAAAGGGCTCCGTGGACCCCAAATCTACTCGAAATGAGAGCTTAGTCCCTGGATTCGACTCAAGAGGAATACCAACTATCCACAAGCACCTCAAGAGGATGCTTCTCTCAGCTACAGGTATGTCAGAGGGACCCTGAGTTTGTGGCCTCAAGTGGAATGGACACCAAGATGCTCTGACTCGAATTAAGGCCGGATATCCCTGCAGTGAATTGAATGCAGGCTCGTCTTGCATCTCCCAAGACGAAGGGTTGTCTGAATCCCCTGTGGAGCCCACAGAGAAAGACCTAGTCCTCCGCCTCAACGCAACCGGAGGCCTCACATCCTTTGAAAACTCGAGAGGTCCGCGGAGATCAATACTTCCGAAGGAGAGGATGCCTGACTCCTCTTGAAAATGGATAGGAGTCCGAGGATCCCTGTGGCACGTGGAAAGGGACCGTGGGTCTCCCGCCTCACGTGGAGACGCGTCCCAATTGCCATGCCAAGACTCGAGGAGAATCCCGAGGTGTCCCTCGCACCTAGGCAGAAGTCCTGACGTCGCTGAACAAACCCGTGTCTGGAAGGGCCCTCCCCGTCGTAACTCGAGAATATACCCCAGGTTCCGGCCGCAACTCGAGAAAAACCATGAGACTTCCCCCTCGCAGCGAAATGAGGCCCGATTCCCCTGCACTGCGTGCAGAGCAATTCCGTATTCCACATCAAAAATGAAAGGACCCTTGATTTCCTTGATGGCACTCCAGAGAAAACCCAAGATCACTGTCTCAAGTCTAGAGGGATGCTGAGGTCACTGGAGCAACACGAAAGGGCTCCGTGGACCCCACATCAACTCGAGATGAGAGCTTAGTCCCTGGCTTCCACTCAAGAGGAATACCAACTTTCCACAAGCACCTCAAGAGGAGGCTTCTCTCAGCTACAGGTATGTGAGTGGGCCCCTGAGTTTGTGGCCTCAAGTGGAATGGACACCGAGATGCTCTGACTCGAAGTAAGGCCGGATAACCCTGCAGTGAATTGAATGCAGGCTCGTCTTGCATCTCCCAAGACGAAGGGATGTCTGAATCCCCTGTGCAGAACACAGAGAAAGACCGAGTTCTCCGCCTCATAGCGACCGGAGGCCTCACATCCTTTGAAAACTCGAGAGGTCCGCGGAGATCAATGCTTCCAAAGGAGACGATGCCTGACTCATCTTGAAAATGGATAGGAGTCCCAGGATCCCTGTGGCACGTGGAAAGGGACCCTGGGTCTCCCGCCTCACGTGGAGACGCGTCCAAATTGCCATGCCAAGACTCGAGGAGAATCCCGAGGTGTCCCTCGCACCTAGGCAGGAGTCCTCACGTCGCTGAACAAAACTGTGTCTGGAAGGGCCCTCCCCGTCGTAACTCGAGAATATACCCAAGGTTCCGGCCGCACTCGAGAAAAACCATGACACTTCCCCATCGCCGCGAGATGAGGCCCGATTCCCCTGCCCTGCGTGCAGAGCAATTCCGTATTCCACATCAAAAATGAAAGGAGCCTTGATTTCCTTGATGGCACTCCAGAGAAAACCCAAGATCACTGTCTCAAGTCTAGAGGGATCCTGAGGTCACTGGAGCAACACGAAAGGGCTCCGTGGACCCCAAATCAACTCGAGATGAGAGCTTAGTCCCTGGCTTCAAATCGAGAGGAATACTAACTTTCCACAAGCACCTCAAGAGGAGGCTACTCTCAGCTAATGGTATGTGAGAGGGACCCTGAGTTTGTCGCCTCTAGTGGAATGGACACCGAGATGCTCTAACTCGAAGTAAGGCCAGATATCCCTGCAGTGAATTGAATGCAGGCTCGTCTTGCATCTCACAAGACGAAGGGATGTCTGAATCCCCTGTGGAGACCACAGAGAAAGACCTAGTCCTCCGCCTCATCGTGACCAGAGGCCTCACATCCTTTGAAAACTCGAGAGGTCTGCAGAGATCAATGCTTCCAAAGGAGACGATGCCTGACTCCTCTTGAAAATGGATAGGAGTCCCAGGATCCCTGTGGCACGTGGAAAGGGACCCTGGTTCTCCGACCTCACGTGGAGACGCGTCCCAAATGCCATGCCAAGACTCCAGGAGAATCCCGAGGTGTCCCTCGCACCTAGGCAGGCGTCCTCACGTCGCTGAACAAACCCGTGTCTGGACAGGTCCTCCCCGTCGTAACTCGAGAATATACCCCAGGTTCCGGCCGCAACTCGAGAAAAACCATGAGACTTCCCCCTCCCCGCGAGATGAGGCCAGATTCCCCTGCACTGAGTGCACACCAATTCCGTGTTCCACATCAAACGTGAAAGGAGCCTTGATTTCCTTGATGGCACTCCAGAGAAAACCCAACATCACTGTCTCAAGTCTAGAGGGATCCTGAGGTCACTGGAGCAACACGAAAGGGCTCCGTGGACCCCAAATCAACTCGAGATGAGAGCTTAGTCCATGGCTTCAAATCGAGAGGAATACCAACTTTCCACAAGCACCTCAAGAGAAGGCTTCTCTCACCTAATGGTATGTGAGAGGGACCCTGAGTTTGTCGCCTCAAGTGGAATGGACACCGAGATGCTCTGACTCAACGTAAGGCCAGATATCCCTGCAGTGAATTGAATGCAGGCTCGTCTTGCATCTCCCAAGACGAAGGGTTGTCTGAATCCCCTGTGGAGACCACAGAGAAAGACCTAGTCCTCCGCCTCATAGCGACCGGGGGCCTCACATCCTTTGAAAACTGGAGAGGTCTGCAGAGATCAATGCTTCCAAAGGAGACGATGCCTGACTCCTCTTGAAAATGGATAGGAGTCCCAGGATCACTGTTGCACGTGGAAAGGGACCCTGGGTCTCCGGCCTCTCGTGGAGACGCATCCCAATTGCCATGCCAAGACTCGAGGAGAATCCCGAGGTGTCCCTCGCACCTAGGCAGGAGTCCTGACATCGCTGAACAAACACGTGTCTGGAAGGGCCCTCCCCGTCGTAACTCGAGAATATACCCCAGGTTCCGGCCGCAATTCGAGAAAAACCATGAGATTTCTTCCTCGCCGCGAGTTGAGGCCCGATTCCCCTGCACTGCGTGCAGAGCAATTCCGTGTTCCACATCAAACGTGAAAGGAGCCTTGATTTCCTTGATGGCACTCCAGAGAAAACCCAAGATCACTGTCTAAAGTCTAGAGGGATCCTGAGGTCACTGGAGCAACATGAAAGGGCTCCGTATAACCCAAATCAACTCATGATGAGAGCTTAGTCCCTGGCTTCGACTCAAGAGTAACACCAACTTTCCACAAGCACCTCAAGAGGAGTCTTCTCTCAGCTACAGGTATGTGAGAGGGACCCTGAGTTTGTGGCCTCAAGTGCAATGGACTCCGAGATGCTCTGACTCGAAGTAAGGCCGGATATCCCTGCAGTGAATTGAATGCAGGCTCGTCTTGCATCTCCCAAGACGAAGGGATGTCTGAATCCCCTGTGCAGAACACAGAGAAAGACCTAGTCCTCCGCCTCAACGCGACCGGAGGCCTCACATCCTTTGAAAACTCGAGAGGTCTGCAGAGATCAATGCTTCCAAAGGAGAGGATGCCTGACTCCTCTTGAAAATGGATAGGAGTCCCAGGATCACTGTGGCACGTGGAAAGGGAACCTGGGTCTCCCCCTTCACGTGGAGACGCGTCCCAATTGAGATGCCAAGACTCGAGGAGAATCCCGAGGTGTCCCTCGCACCTAGGCAGGGTCCTGACGTCGCTGAACAAACACGTGTCTGAAAGGGACCTCCCCGTCGTAACTCGAGAATATACCCAAGGTTCCGGCCGCAACTCGAGAAAAACCATGAGATTTCCACCTCGCCGCGAGTTGAGGCCCGATTCCCCTGCACTGCGTGCAGAGCAATTCCGTGTTCCACATCAAACGTGAAAGGAGCCTTGATTTCCTTGATGGCACTCCAGAGAAAATCCAAGATCACTGTCTCAAGTCTAGAGGGATCCTGAGGTCACTGGAGCAACACGAAAGGGCTCCGTGGACCCCAAATCAACTCGAGATGAGAGCTTAGTCCCTCGCTTAGACTCAAGAGGAATACCAACTTTCCACAAGCACCTCAAGAGGAGGCTGCTCTCAGCTACAGGTATGTGAAAGGAACCCTGAGTTTGTGGCCTCAAGTGCAATGAACACCGAGATGCTCTGACTCGATGTAAGGCCGGATATCCCTGCAGTGAATGAATGCAGGCTCGTCTTGCATCTCGCAAGACGAAGGGATGTCTGAATCCCCTGTGGAGACCACAGAGAAAGACCTAGTCCTCCGCCTCATCGTGACCGGAGGCCTCACATCCTTTGAAAACTTGAGAGGTCTGCAGAGATGAATGCTTCCAAAGGAGACGATGCCTGACTCCTCTTGAAAATGGATAGGAGTCCCAGGATCACTGTGGCACGTGGAAAGGGACACTTGGTCTCCCGCCTCACGTGGAGACGCGTCCCAATTGCCATGCCAAGACTCGAGGAGAATCCCGAGGTGTCCCTCGCACCTAGGCAGGAGTCCTGAGGTCGGTGAACAAACACGTGTCTGGAAGGGCCCTCTCCGTCGTAACTCGAGAATATACCCCAGGTTCCGGCCGCAACTCGAGAAAAACCATGAGACTTCCCCCTCGCCGCGAGATGAGGCCCGATTCCACTGCACTGCGTGCAGAGCAATTCCGTATTCCACATCAAAAATGAAAGGAGCCTTGATTTCCTTGATGGCACTCCAGAGAAAACCCAAGATCACTGTTTCAAGTCTAGAGGGATCCTGAGGTCACTGGAGCAACACGAAAGGGCTCCGTGGACCCCAAATCAACTCGAGAGGAGAGCTTAGTCCCTGGCTTCCACTCAAGAGGAATACCAACTTTCCACAATCACCTCAAGAGGAGGCTTCTCTCAGCTACAGGTATGTCAGAGGGACCCTGAGTTTGTGGCCTCAAGTGGAATGGACACCAAGATGCTCTGACTCGAATTAAGGCCGGATATCCCTGCAGTGAATTGAATGCAGGCTCGTCTTGCATCTCCCAAGACGAAGGGTTGTCTGAATCCCCTGTGGAGCCCACAGAGAAAGACATAATTTTCCGCCTCATCGCGACCGGTGGCCTCACATCCTTTGAAAATTCGAGAGGTCCGCGGAGATCAATGCTTCCAAAGGAGACGATGCCTGACTCCTCTTGAAAATGGATAGGAGTCCCAGGATCCCTGTGGCTCTTGGAAAGGGACCCTGGTTCTCCCGGCTCACGTGGAGATGCGTCCAAATTGCCATGCCAAGACTCGAGGAGAATCCCGAGGTGTCCCTCGCACCTAGGCAAGAGTCCTCACGTCGCTGAACAAAACCGTGTCTGGAAGGGCCCTCCCCGTCGTAACTCGAGAATATACCCCAGGTTCCGGCCGCAACTCGAGAAAAACCATGAGACTTCCCCCTCCCCGCGAGATGAGGCCCGATTCCCCTGCACTGAGTGCAGACCAATTCCGTGTTCCACATCAAACGTGAAAGGAGCCTTGATTTCCTTAATGGCACTCCAGAGAAAACCCAAGATCACTGTCTCAACTCTAGAGGGATCCTGAGGTCACTGTAGCAACACAAAAGGGCTCCGTGGACCCCAAATCAACTCGAGATGAGAGCTTAGTCCCTGGCTTCGACTCAAGTGGAATACCAACTTTCCACAAGCACCTCAAGAGGAGGCTTCTCTCAGCTAATGGTATGTGAGAGGGACCCTGAGTTTGTGGCCTCAAGTGCAATGGACACCGAGATGCTCTGACAAGAAGTAAGGCTGGATATCCCTGCAGTGAATTGAATGCAGGCTCGTCTTGCATCTCCCAAGACGAAGGGATGTCTGAATACCCTGTGGATACCACAGAGAAAGACCTAGTCCTCTGCCTCATCGTGACCGGAGGCCTCACATCCTTTGAAAACTCGAGAGGTCTGCAGAGATCAATGCTTCCAAAGGAGACGATGCCTGACTCCTCTTGAAAATGGATAGGAGTCCCAGGATCACTGTGGCACGTGGAAAGGGACCCTGGGTCTCTCGCCTCACGTGGAGACGCGTCCCAATTGCCATGCCAAGACTTGAGGAGAATCCCGAGGTGTCCCTCGCACCTAGGCAGGAGTCCTGACGTCGCTGAACAAACACGTGTCTGGAAGGGCCCTCCCCGTCGTAACTCGAGAATATACCCCAGGTTCCGGCCGCAACACGAGAAAAACCATGAGACTTCCCCCTCGCCGCGAGATGAGGCCCGATTCCCCTGCAATGCGTGCAGAACAATTCCGTGTTCCACATCAAACGAGAAAGGAGCCTTGATTTCCTTGATGGCACTCCAGAGAAAACCCAAGATCACTGTCTCAAGTCTAGAGGGATCCTGAGGTCACTGGAGCAACACGAAAGGGCTCCGTGGACCCCAAATCAACTCGAGATGAGAGATTAGTCCCTGGCTTCAACTCAATAGGAATACGAACTTTCCACAAGCCCCTCAAGAGAAGGCTTGTCTCAGCTACAGGTATGTGAGAGGGACCCTGAGTTTGTGGCCTCAAGTGGAATGGACACCGAGATGCTCTGACTCGAAGTAAGGCCGGATATCCCTGCAGTGAATTGAATGCAGGCTCATCTTGCATCTCCCAAGACGAAGGGATGTCTGAATCCCCTGTGCAGAACACAGAGAAAGACCTAGTCCTCAGCCTCAATGCGACCGGAGGCCTCACATCCTTTGAAAACTCGAGAGGTCCGCGGAGATCAATGCTTCCAAAGGAGACGATGCCTGACTCCTCTTGAAAATGGATAGGAGTCCCAGGATCCCAGTGGCAAGTGGAAAGGGACCCTGGGTCTCCCGCCTCACGTGGAGACGCGTCCCAATTGCCATGGCAAGACTCGAGGAGAATCCCGAGGTGTCCCTCGCACCTAGGCAGGAGTCCTGACGTCGCTGAACAAACCCGTGTCTGGAAGGGCCCTCCCCGTCGTAACTCGAGAATATACCCCAGGTTCCGGCCGCAACTCGAGAAAAACCATGAGATTTCCCCCACGCCGCGAGTTGAGGCCCGATTCCCCTGCACTGCGTGCAGAGCAATTCCGTGTTCCACTTCAAACGTGAAAGGAGCCTTGATTTCCTTGATGGCACTCCAGAGAAAACCCAAGATCACTGTCTCAAGTCTAGAGGGATCCTGAGGTCACTGGAGCAACACGAAAGGGCTCCGTGGACCCCAAATCAACTCGAGATGAGAGCTTAGTCCCTGGCTTAGACTCAAGAGGAATACCAACTTTCCACAAGCAGCTCAAGAGGAGGCTTCTCTCAGCTACAGGTAAGTGAGAGGGACCCTGAGTTTGTGGCCTCAAGTGCAATGGACACCGAGATGCTCTGATTCGAAGTAAGGCTGGATATCTCTGCAGTGAATTGAATGCAGGCTCGTCTTGCATCTCCCAAGACGAAGGGATGTCTGAATCCCCTGTGGAGACCACAGAGAAAGACCTAGTCCTCCGCCTCATCGTGAACGGAGGCCTCACATCCTTTGAAAACTCGAGAGGTCTACAGAGATCAATGCTTCCAAAGGAGACGATGCCTGACTCCTCTTGAAAATGGATAGGAGTCCCAGGATCCCTGTGGCACGTGGAAAGGGACCCTGGGTCTCACGCCTCACGTGGAGACGCGTCCCAATTGCCATGCCAAGACTCGAGGAGAATCCCGAGGTGTCCCTCGCACCTAGGCAGGAGTCCTGACGTCCCTGAACAAACACGTGTCTGGAAGGGCCCTCCCCGTCGTAACTCGAGAATATACCCCAGGTTCCGGCCGCAACTCGAGAAAAACCATGAGACTTCCCCATCGCCGCGAGATGAGGACAGATTCCCCTGCCCTGCGTGCAGAGCAATTCCGTATTCCACATCAAAAATGAAAGGAGCCTTGATTTCCTTGATGGCACTCCAGAGAAAACCCAAGATCACTGTCTCAAGTCTAGAGGGATCCTTAGGTCACTGGAGCAACACGAAAGGGCTCCGTGGACCCCAAATTAACTCGAGATGAGAGCGTAGTCCCTGGCTTCAAATCGAGAGGAATACCAACTTTCCACAAGCACCTCAAGAGGAGGCTTCTCTCAGCTAATGGTATGTGAGAGGGACCCTGAGTTTGTCACCTCAAGTGGAATGGACACCGAGATTCTCTGACTCAAAGTAAGGCCAGATATCCCTGCAGTGAATTGAATGCAGGCTCGTCTTGCATCTCCCAAGACGAAGGGATGTCTGAATACCCTGTGGATACCACAGAGAAAGACCTAGTCCTCTGCCTCATCGTGACCGGAGGCCTCACATCCTTGGAAAACTCGAGAGGTCCGCGGAGATCAATACTTCCGAAGGAGACGATGCCTGACTCCTCTTGAAAATGGATAGAAGTCCCAGGATCCCTGTGGCACGTGGAAAGGGACACTGGGTCTCCCGCCTCACGTGGAGACGCGTCCCAATTGCCATGTCAAGACTCGAGGAGAATCCCGAGGTGTCCCTCGCACCTAGGCAGGAGTCCTGACGTCGCTGAACAAACACGTGTCTGGAAGGGCCCTCCCCGTCGTAACTCGAGAATATACCCCAGGTTCCGGCCGCAACTCGAGAAAAACCATGAGATTTCCCCCTCGCCGCGAGTTGAGGCCCGATTCCCCTGCACTGCGTGCAGACCAATTCCGTGTTCCACATCAAACTTGAAAGGAGCCTTGATTTCCTTGATGGCACTCCAGAGAAAACCCAAGATCACTGTCTCAAGTCTAGAGGGATCCTGAGGTCACTGGAGCAACAGGAAAGGGCTCCATATAACCCAAATCAACTCGAGATGAGAGCTTAGTCCCTGGCTTCAACTCAAGTGGAATACCAACTTTAAACAAGCACCTCAAGAGGAGGCTTCTCTCAGCTACAGGTATGTGAGAGGGAACCTGAGTTTGTCGCCTCAGGTGGAATGGACACCGAGATGCTCTGACTCAAAGTAAGGCCAGATATCCCTGCAGTGAATTGAATGCAGGCTCGTCTTGCATCTCCCAAGACGAACGGATGTCTGAATCCCCTGTGGAGACCACAGAGAAAGACATAGTCCTCCGCCTCATCGCGACTGGAGGCCTCACATCCTTTGAAAACTCTAGAGGTCCGCAGAGATCAATGCTTACAAAGGAGACGATGCCTGACGCCTCTTGAAAATGGATAGGAGTCCCAGGATCCCTGTGGCACGTGGAATGGGACCCTGGGTCTCGCGCCTCACGTGGAGACGCCTCCCAATTGCCATGCCAAGACTTGAGGAGAATCCCGAGGTGTCCCTCGCACCTAGGCAGGAGTCCTGACGTCGCTGAACAAACACGTGTCTGGAAGGGCCCTCCCCGTCTTAACTCGAGAATATACCCCAGGTTCCGGCCGCAACTCGAGGAAAACCATGAGACTTCCCCCTCGCCGCGAAATGAGCCCCGATTCATCTGCAATGCGTACAGAGCAATTCCGTGTTCCACATCAAACGTGAAAGGAGCCTTGATTTCCTTGATGGCACTCCAGAGAAAACCCAAGATCACTGTCTCAAGTCTAGAGGGATCCTGAGGTCACTGGAGCAACACGAAAGGGCTCCGTGGACCCCAAATCAACTCTAGATGAGAGATTAGTCCCTGGCTTCAACTCAAGAGGAATACGAACTTTCCACAAGAACCTCAAGAGGAGGCTTCTCTCAGCTACAGGTATGTGAGAGGGACCCTGAGTTGTGGCCTCAAGTGGAATGGACACCGAGATGCTCTGACTCGAAGTAAGGCCGGATATCCCTGCAGTGAATTGAATGCAGGCTCGTCTTGCATCTCCCAAGACGAAGGGATGTCTGAATCCCCTGTGGAGACCACAGAGAAAGACCTAATTTTCCGCCTCATCGCGACCGGTGGCCTCACATTCTTTGAAAATTCGAGAGGTCCAGGGAGATCAATGCTTCCAAAGGAGACGATGCCTGACTCCTCTTGAAAATGGATAGGAGTCCCAGGATCCCTGTGGCACGTGGAAAGGGACCCTGGTTCTCCCGCCTCACGTGGAGACGCGTCCAAATTGCCATGCCAAGACTCGAGGAGAATCCCGAGGTGTCCCTCGCACCTAGGCAGGAGTCCTCACGTCGCTGAACAAACACGTGTCTGGAAGGGCCCTCCCCGTCGTAACTCGAGAATATACCCCAGGTTCCGGCCGCAACTCGACAAAAACCATGAGACTTCCCCCTCCCCGCGAGATGAGGCCCGATTCCCCTGCACTGCCTGCAGAGGAATTCCGTGTTCCACATCAAACGTGAAAGGAGCCTTGATTTCCTTAATGGCACTCCAGAGAAAACCCAAGATCACTGTCTCAAGTCTAGAGGGATCCTGAGGTCACTGGAGCAAAACGAAAGGGCTCCGTGGACCCCAAATCAACTCGAGATGAGAGCTTAGTCCCTCGCTTCGACTCAAGAGGAATACAAAATTCCACAAGCACCTCAAGAGGAGGCTTCTCTCAGCTACAGGTATGTCAGAGGGACCCTGAGTTTGTGGCCTCAAGTGGAATGGACACCGAGATGCTCTGACTTGAAGTAAGGCCGGATATCCCTGCAGTGATTTGAATGCAGGCTCGTCTTGCATCTCCCAAGACAAAGGGTTGTCTGAATCCCCTGTGGAGCCCACAGAGAAAGACCTAGTCCTCCGCCTCAACGCGACCGGAGGCCTCACATCCTCTGAAAACTCGAGAGGTCCGCGGAGATCAATGCTTCCAAAGGAGACGATGCCTGACTCCTCTTGAAAATGGATAGGAGTCCCAGGATCCCTGTGGCATGTGGAAAGGGACCCTGGGTCTCCCGCCTCACGTGGAGACGCGTCCCAATTGCCATGCCAAGACTCGAGGAGAATCCCGAGGTGTCCCTCGCACCTAGGCAGGAGTCCTGACGTCCCTGAACAAACACGTGTCTGGAAGGGCCCTCCCCGTCGTAACTCGAGAATATACCCCAGGTTCCGGCCGCAACTCGAGAAAAACCATGAGATTTCCCGCTCGCCGCGAGATGAGGCCCGATTCCCCTGCACTGCATGCAGAGCAATTCCGTGTTCCACTTCAAACGTGAAAGGAGCCTTGATTTCCTTGATGGCACCCCAGAGAAAACCCAAGATCACTGTCTCAAGTCTAGAGGGATCCTGAGGTCACTGGAGCAAGACGAAAGTGCTCCGTGGACTCCAAATCAACTCGAGGTGAGAGCTTAGTCCCTGGCTTCGACTCAAGAGGAATACCAACTTTCCACAAGCACCTCAAGAGGAGGCTTCTCTCAGCTACAGGTATGTGAGAGGGACCCTGAGTTTGTGGCCTCAAGTGGAATGGACACCGAGATGCTCTGACTCGAAGTAAGGCCGAATATCCCTGCAGTGAATTGAATGCAGGCTCGTCTTGCATCTCCCAAGACGAAGGGTTGTCTGAATCCCCTGTGGAGACCACAGAGAAAGACCTCGTTCTCCGCCTCATCGAGACCAGAGGCCTCACATCCTTTGAAAACTCGAGAGGTCGGCGGTGATCAATGCTTCCAAAGGAGAAGATGCCTGACTCTTCTTGAAAATGGATAGGGGTCCCAGGATCCCTGTGGCACGTGGAAAGGGACCCTGTGTCTCCCGCCTCACGTGGAGACGCGTCCCAATTGCCATGCCAAGACTCGAGGAGAATCCCGAGTTGTCCCTCGCACCTAGGCAGGAGTCCTGACGTCGCTGAACAAACACGTGTCTGGAAGGGCCCTCCCCGTCATAACTCGAGAATATACCCCAGGTTACGGCCGCAACTCGGGAAACACCATGAGACTTCCCCCTCGCCGCTGGATGAGGCCCGATTCCCCTGCACTGCGTGCAGAGCAATTCCGTGTTCCACATCAAACGTGAAAGGATCCTTGATTTCCTTGATGGCACTCCAGAGAAAACCCAAGATCACTGTCTCAAGTCTAGAGGGATCCTGAGGTCACTGGAGCAACACGAAAGGGCTCCGTGGACCCCAAATCAACTCGAGATGAGAGCTTAGTCCCTGGCTTTGACTCAAGAGGAATACCAACTTTCCACAAGCACCTCAAGAGGAGGCTTCTCGCACCTACAGGTAGGTGAGAGGGACCCTGAGTTTGTGGCCTCAAGTGGAATGGACACCGAGATGCTCTGACTCGAAGTAAGGCCGGATATCCCTGCAGTGAAGTGAATGCAGGCTCCTCTTGCATCTCCCAAGATGAAGGGATGTCTGAATCCCCTGTGGAGGCCACAGAGAAAGACCTAGTCCTCCGCCTCATCGCGACCGGAGGCCTCACATCCTTTGAAAACTGAGAGGTCCGCGGAGATCAATGCTTCCAAAGGAGACGATGCCTGACTCCTCTTGAAAATGGATAGGAGTCCCAGGATCCCTGTGGCACGTGGAAAGGGACCCTGGGTCTCCCGCCTCATGTGGAGACGCATCCCCATTGCCATGCCAAGACTCGAGGAGAATCCCGAGGTGTCCCTCGCACCTAGGCAGGAGTCCTCACGTCGCTGAACAAACACGTGTCTGGAAGGGCCCTCCCCGTCGTAACTCGAGAATATACCCCAGGTTCCGGCCGCAACTCGAGAAAAACCATGAGAATTCCCCCTCACCGCGAGATGAGGCCTGATTCCCCTGCACTGCGTGCAGAGCAATTCCTGAGCAGCGCAGACGGAGAGAGCAGCGCCAGCCCCTCCCCACAGCGCCAGCCCGTCCCCGCAGCACAAGCCCCTCCCCCCGGAGCGACGTAACTAGCTACCTGAATAAGAGTCCACCTCCGCCCGCCTGTGTCATGGCGGAAATGAGGCTCTGAAGAGACCGGCAAACAGAAGCCAAATAAACAAAGGGAACCGCTTCAGAAGGGACTGGTGCAACAGTTTAAAATCCCTCTAGGAAACATTGACTACACCGGAGGAGCCTGTAGGTATCGAGAAGCGTAAGCTGGAACGAGGAGCTATCTGAAACTGAGCCGAACCCACACTGACCGCAACAGCTCCAGAGAAACTCCTAGATATAATTTTACTTTTTTCTCTTTTTTTAATTTTTTTTCTTTTTTTCTTTTTTCTTTTTTATTTTTTCTCTTTTATTTTCCTTTAAAATCCCCTATTACTCCCCCATTACTCCTTAACTTTCATTTCCATAGACTTTTACGATTTTTTAATTAGGGGGAAAAAAAAGTTTTTTTTTTCCTTTTTTTTTTCTTTTTTTTCTTTTTTTTTTCTTTTTCTTTCTTTTTTTTCCTTTTTTTCTTTCCTTTTTCTCTTCTATTTTCTATTTTTCTTTTTCTCTTATTTCTTTTAAATTCCTCTAGTACTCCTCTACTACTCCTTAATTTTCATTTTCAATGCACTATAACCTTACAAAAAAAAAAAAAAAAGAAGAGAAGCCCTATTTTTAAACTGAAGATTATTCTCTCCCAATCTTGACTCTCTGTTTTCTACCTCAGAACACCTCTATTTCCTCCTTTCCCCTTCTCTTCCCAATCCAATTCTGTGAATCTTTGTAGGTGACTGTGCTACGGAGAACACTCTGGGAACAGACAGCTGTGTAGATCTGTCTCTCTCCTCTTGAGTCCCCCTTTTTCTCCTCCTGTTCATCTCTATCTCCCTCCTCCCTCTCCTCTTCTTCATGTGACTCTGTGAACCTCTCTGGGTGTCCCTAACGGGGGAGAATCTTTTAGCCATTAACCTAGAAGTTTTCTTATCAGGGCTGCATAGTTGGAGAAGTCCTGAGACTACAGGAAGAATAAAACTGAAATCCAGAGGCAGGAGACTTAAGCCCAAAACCTGAGAACACCAGAAAACTCCTGACTACAAGGAACTTTAAGTGATAAGTGACTGTCCAAAAGCCTCCATACCTACACTGAAACCAACTACCACACAAGAGCCAATAAGTTTTAGAGCAAGACATACCACGCAAATTCTCCAGCAACGCAGGAACATAGCCCTGAACATCAACATACAGGCTGCCCAAGGTCACACCTAACACATAGACCCATCTCAAAACTCATTACTGGGCACTCCATTGCTTTCCAAAGAGAAGAAATCAAGTTCCACACACCAGAACACTGATGCAAGCTTCCCTAACCAGGAAACCTTGACAAGCCAATCGTCTAACCCCATCCACTGGGTTAATCCTCCACAACAAAAAGGAACCACAGACCTCCAGAATACAGAAAGCCCACTCCAGATACAGCAATCTAAACAAGATGAAAAGGCAAAGAAATACCCAACAGGTAAAGGAACATGAAAAATGCCCACCAAGTCAAACAAAAGAGGAGGAGATAGGGAATCTACCTGAAAAAGAATTTAGAATAATGATAATAAAAATGATCCAAAATCTTGAAAACAAAATGGAGTTACAGATAAATAGCCTGGAAACAAAGATTGAAAAGATTCAAGAACTGTTTAATAAAGACCTAGAAGAAATAAAAAAGAGTCAATTACAAATGAATAATGCAATGAATGAGATAAAAAACACTTTGGAGGGAACCAAGAGTAGAATAACGGAGGCAGAAGATAGGATAAGTGAGGTAGAAGATAAAATGGTGGAAATAAATGAAGCAGAGAGGAAAAAAGAAAAAAGGATCAAAAGAAATGAGGACAACCTCAGGGACCTCTGGGACACTGTGAAACGCCCCAACATTCGAATCATAGGAGTTCCAGAAGAAGAAGACAAAAAGAAGGGCCATGAGAAAATACTCGAGGAGATAATAGCTGAAAACTTCCCTAAAATGGGGAAGGAAATAGCCACCCAAATCCAAGAAACCCAGAGAGTCCCAAACAGGATAAACCCAAGGCGAAACACCCCAAGACACATATTAATCAAATTAACAAAGATCAAACACAAAGAACAAATATTAAAAGCAGCAAGGGAAAAACAACAAATAACACACAAAGGGATTCCCATAAGGATAACAGCTGATCTATCAATAGAAACCCTCCAGGCCAGAAGGGAATGGCAGGACGTACTGAAAGTAATGAAAGAGAATAACCTACAACCTAGATTACTGTATCCAGCAAGGATCTCATTCAGATATGAAGGAGAATTCAAAAGCTTTACAGATAAGCAAAAGCTGAGAGAATTCAGCACCACCAAACCAGCTCTTCAACAAATGCTAAAGGATCTTCTCTAGACAGGAAATGCAGAAAGGTTTTATAAATGTGAACCCAAAACAACAAAGTAAATGGCAACGGGAACACACCTATCAATAATTACCCTAAATGTAAATGGGTTGAATGCCCCAACCAAAAGACAAAGATTGGCTGAATGGATACAAAAACAAGACCCCTATATATGCTGTCTACAAGAGACCCACCTCAAAACAAGAGACACATACAGACTAAAAGTGAAGGGCTGGAAAAAAATATTTCATGCAAACGGAGACCAAAAGAAAGCAGGAGTCGCAATACTCATGTCAGATAAAATAGACTTTCAAATAAAGGAAGTGAAAAGAGACAAAGAAGGACACTACATAATGATCAAAGGATCAATCAAAAAAGAAGATATAACAATTATAAATATATATGCACCCAACATAGGAGCACCGCAATATGTACGGCAAACGCTAACAAGTATGAAAGAGGAAATTAATAGTAACACAATAATAGTGGGAGACTTTAATACCCCACTCACAACTATGGATAGATCAACTAAACAGAAAATTAACAAGGAAACACAAACCTTAAATGACACAATGGACCAGCTAGACCTAATTGATATCTATAGGACATTTCACCCCAAAACAATCAACTTCACCTTTTTCTCAAGTGCACACGGAACATTCTCCAGAATAGATCACATCCTGGGCCATAAATCTGGTCTTGGAAAATTCAAAAAAATTGAAATCATTCCAGTTATCTTTTCTGACCACAGTGCAGTAAGATTAGATCTCAATTACAGGGAAAAAATTGTTAAAACTTCAAACATATGGAGGCTAAATAACACGCTTCTGAATAACCAACAAATCATAGAAGAAATCAAAAAAGAAATCAAAATATGTATAGAAATGAATGAAAATGAAAACACAACAACCCAAAACCTATGGGACACTGTAAAAGCAGTGCTAAGGGGAAGGTTCATAGCATTACAGGCTTACATCAAGAAACAGGAAAAAAACCAATTAAATAACCTAACTCTACACCTAAAGCAATTAGAGAAGGAAGAAATGAAGAACCCCAGAGTTAGCAGAAGGAAAGAAATCTTAAAAATCAGGGCAGAAATAAATGCAAAAGAAACTAAAGAGACCATAGCAAA
The DNA here is from genome assembly GCF_033118175.1 of Dama dama. Taxonomy (NCBI): domain Eukaryota; kingdom Metazoa; phylum Chordata; class Mammalia; order Artiodactyla; family Cervidae; genus Dama; species Dama dama. The sequence continues at coordinate 1,831,384 of NC_083697.1, read as the reverse complement.
AATCAACAAAGCTAAAAGCTGGTTTTTTGAGAAAATAAACAAAATTGACAAACCATTAGCAAGACTCATTAAGAAACAAAGAGAGAAAAACCAAATTAACAAAATTAGAAATGAAAATGGAGAGATCACAACAGACAACACTGAAATACAAAGGATCATAAGAGACTACTACCAGCAGCTCTATGCCAATAAAATGGACAACTTGGATGAAATGGACAAATTCTTAGAAAAGTATAACTTTCCAAAACTGAACCAGGAAGAAATAGAAGATCTTAACAGACCCATCACAAGCAAGGAAATCGAAACTGTCATCAAAAATCTTCCAGCAAACAAAAGCCCAGGACCAGATGGCTTCACAGCTGAATTCTACCAAAAATTTAGAGAAGAGCTAACACCTATCTTACTCAAACTCTTCCAGAAAATTGCAGAAGAAGGTAAGCTTCCAAACTCATTCTATGAGGCCACCATCACCCTAATTCCAAAACCAGACAAAGATGCCACAAAAAAAGAAAACTACAGGCCAATATCACTGATGAACATAGATGCAAAAATCCTTAACAAAATTCTAGCAAACAGAATCCAACAACATATTAAAAAAATCATACACCATGACCAAGTGGGCTTTATCCCAGGAATGCAAGGATTCTTTAATATCCGCAAATCAATCAATGTAATACACCACATTAACAAATTGAAAGATAAAAACCATATGATTATCTCAATAGATGCAGAGAAAGCCTTTGACAAAATTCAACACTCATTTATGATTAAAACTCTCCAAAAAGCAGGAATAGAAGGAACATACCTCAACATAATAAAAGCTATATATGACAAACCCACAGCAAGCATCACCCTCAATGGTGAAATATTGAAGGCATTTCCCCTGAAATCAGGAACAAGACAAGGGTGCCCACTCTCACCACTACTATTCAACATAGTGTTGGAAGTGCTGGCCACAGCAATCAGAGCAGAAAAAGAAGTAAAAGGAATCCAGATAGGAAAAGAAGAAGTAAAACTCTCACTGTTTGCAGATGACATGATCCTCTACATAGAAAACCCTAAAGATTCTACCAGAAAATTACTAGAGCTAATCAATGAATATAGTAAAGTTGCAGGATATAAAATTAACACACAGAAATCCCTTGCATTCCTATATACTAACAATGAAAAAACAGACAGAGAAATTAAGGAAACAATACCATTCACCATTGCAACAAAAAGAATAAAATACTTAGGAGTATATCTACCTAAAGAAACAAAGGACCTATACATAGAAAACTATAAAACACTGATGAAAGAAATCAAAGAGGACACAAACAGATGGAGAAACATACCGTGTTCATGGATTGGAAGAATTAATATTGTCAAAATGGCTATTCTACCCAAAGCAGTCTATAGATTCAATGCAATCCCTATCAAGCTACCAACGGTATTTTTCACAGAACTAGACCAAAGAATTTCACAATTTGTATGGAAATACAAAAAACCTCGAATAGCCAAAGTAATCTTGAGAAAGAAGAATGGAACTGGAGGAATCAACCTGCCTGACTTCAGACTCTACTACAAAGCCACAGTCATCAAGACAGTATGGTACTGGCACAAAGACAGAAATATAGATCAATGGAACAGAATAGAAAGCCCAGAGATAAATCCACGAACCTATGGACACCTTATCTTTGACAAAGGAGGCAAGGATATACAATGGAAAAAAGACAACCTCTTTAACAAGTGGTGCTGGGAAAACTGGTCAACCACTTGTAAAAGAATGAAACTAGAACACTTTCTAACACCATACACAAAAATAAACTCAAAATGGATTAAAGATCTAAATGTAAGACCAGAAACTATAAAACTCCTAGAGGAGAACATAGGCAAAACACTCTCCGACATAAATCAAAGCAAGATCCTCTATGACCCACCTCCCAGAATATTGGAAATAAAAGCAAAACTAAACAAATGGGACCTAATGAAACTTAAAAGCTTTTGCACTACAAAGGAAACTATAAGTAAGATGAAAAGACAGCCCTCAGATTGGGAGAAAATAATAGCAAATGAAGAAACAGACAAAGGACTAATCTCAAAAATATACAAGCAACTCCTGCAGCTCAATTCCAGAAAAATAAATGACCCAATCAAAAAATGGGCCAAAGAACTAAACAGACATTTCTCCAAGGAAGACATACAGATGGCTAACAAACATATGAAAAGATGCTCAACATCACTCATTATTAGAGAAATGCAAATCAAAACCACAATGAGGTACCATTACACGCCAGTCAGGATGGCTGCTATCCAAAAGTCTACAAGCAATAAATGCTGGAGAGGGTGTGGAGAAAAGGGAACCCTCTTACACTGTTGGTGGGAATGCAAACTAGTACAGCCGCTATGGAAAACAGTGTGGAGATTTCTTAAAAAACTGGACATAGAACTGCCATATGACCCAGCAATCCCACTTCTGGGCATACACACTGAGGAAACCAGATCTGAAAGAGACACGTGCACCCCAATGTTCATTGCAGCACTGTTTATAATAGCCAGGACATGGAAGCAACCTAGATGCCCATCAGCAGATGAATGGATAAGGAAGCTGTGGTACATATATACCATGGAATATTACTCAGCCATTAAAAAGAATTCATTTGAACCAGTCCTAATGAGATGGATGAAGCTGGAGCCCCTTATACAGAGTGAAGTAAGCCAGAAAGATAAAGAACATTACAGCATACTGACACATGTATATGGAATTTAGAAAGGTGATAACGATAACCCTATATGCAGAACAGAAAAAGAGACACAGAAATACAGAACAGACTTTTGAACTTTGAGGGAGAATGTGAGGGTGGGATATTTCAAAAGAACAGCATGTATACTATCTATGGTGAAACAGATCACCAGCCCAGGTGGGATGCACGAGACAAGTGCTCCGGCCTGGTGCACTGGGAAGACCCAGAGGAATCGGGTGGAGAGGGAGGTTGGAGGGGGGATCGGGATTGGGAATACATGTAAATCCATGGCTGATTCATATCAATGTATGACAAAACCCACTGGAAAAAAAAATAATAATAATAAAAATTAAAAAAAATAATAAAAAAAAAAAAAAAGAAAATGGATAGGAGTCCCAGGATCCCTGTGGCACGTGGAAAGGGACCCTGGATCTCCCACCTCACATGTAGACGCCTCCCAATTGCCATGCCAAGACTCGAGGAGAATCCCGAGGTGTCCCTCGCACCTAGGCATGGGTCCAGACGTCGCTGAACAAACACGTGTCTGGAAGGGCCCTCCCGGTCGTAACTCGAGAATATACCCCAGGTTCCGGCCGCAACTCGAGAAAAACCATGAGATTTCCCCCTCGCCGCGAGATGAGGCCCGATTCCCCTGCACTGCGTGCAGAGCAATTCCGTGTTCCCCATCAAACTTGATAGGAGCCTTGATTTCCTTGATGGCACTCCAGAGAAAACCCAAGATCACTGTCTCAAGTCTAGAGGGATCCTGAGGTCACTGGAACAACACGAAAGGGCTCCGGGGACCCGAAATCAACTCGAGATGAGAGCTTATTCCCTGGCTTCGACTCAAGAGGAATACCAAGTTTCCACAAGCACCTCAAGAGGAGGCTTCTCTCAGCTACAGGTATGTGAGAGGGACTCTGAGATTGTGGCCTCAAGTGGAAAGGACACCGAGATGCTGTGACTCGAAGTAAGGCCGGATATCCCTGCAGTGAATTGAATGCAGGCTCGTCTTGCATCTCCCAAGACGAAGGGATGTCTGAATCCCCTGTGGAGACCTCAGAGAATGTCCTAGTCCTCTGCCTCAACGCGACAGGAGGCCTCACATCCTTTGAAAACTCGAGATGTCTGCGGAGATCAATGCTTCCAAAGGAGACGATGCCTGACTCCTCTTGAAAATGGATAGGAGTCCCAGGATCCCTGTGGCACGTGGAAAGGGACCCTGGGTCTCCCGCCTCACATGGAGACGTGTCCCAATTGCCATGCAAAGAATCGAGGAGTATCCCGAGGTGTCCCTCGCACCTAGGGAGAAGTCCTGACGTCGCTGAACAAACACGTGTCTGGAAGGGCCCTCCCCGTCGTAACTCGAGAATATACCCCAGGTTTCGTCCTCAACTTGAGAAAAACCATGAGACATCCCTCTTGCCGCGAGATGAGGCCCGATTCCCCTGCACTGCGTGCAGAGCAATTCCGTGTTCCACATCAAACTTGATAGGAGCCTTGATTTCCTTGATGGCACTCCAGAGAAAACCCAAGATCACTGTCTCAAGTCTAGAGGGATCCTGAGGTCACTGGAGCAACACGAAAGGGCTCCGTGGACCCCAAATCAACTCGAGATGAGAGCTTAGTCCCTGGCTTCGACTCAAGAGGAATACCAACTTTCCACAAGCACCTCAAGAGGAGGCTTCTCTCAGCTACAGGTATGTGAGAGGGACCCTGAGTTTGTGGCCTCAAGTGGAATGGACACCGAGATGCTCTGACTCGAAGTAAGGCCGGATATCCCTGCAGTGAATTGAATGCAGGCTCGTCTTGCATCTCCCAAGACGAAGGGATGTCTGAATCCCGTGTGGAGACCGCAGAGAAAGACCGAGTTCTCCGCCTCATCGCGACCGGAGGCCTCACATCCTTTGAAAACTCGAGAGGTCCGCGGAGATCAATGGTTCCAAAGGAGACGATGCCTGACTCCTCTTGAAAATGGAAAGGAGTCCCAGGATCCCCGTGGCACCTGGAAAGGGACCTTGGGTCTCCCGCCTCACGTGGAGACGCGTCCCAATTGCCATGCCAAGACTCGAGGAGAATCCCGAGGTGTCCCTCGCACCTAGGCAGGAGTCCTGACGTCGCTGAACAAACACGTGTCTGGAAGGGCCCTCCCCGTCGTAACTCGAGAATATACCCCAGGTTCCGGCCGCAACTCGAGAAAAACCATGAGACTTCCCCCTCGCCGCGAGATGAGGCCCGATTCCCCTGCACTGCGTGCAGAGTAATTCCGTGTTCCACATCAAACTTGAAAGGAGCCTTGATATCCTTGAAGGCACTCCAGAGAAAACCCAAGATCACTGTCTCAAGCCTAGAGGGATCCTGAGGGCACCGGAAGAACACGAAAGGGCTCCGTGGACCCCAAATCAACGCGAGATGAGAGCTTAGTCCCTGGCTTCGACTCAAGAGGAATACCAACTTTCCACAAGCACCTCAAGAGGAGGCTTCTCTCAGCTACAGGTATGTCAGAGGGACCCTGAGTTTGTGGCCTCAAGTGGAATGGACACCGAGATGCTCTGACTCGAAGTAAGGCCGGATATCCCTGCAGTGAATTGAATGCAGGCTCGTCTTGCATCTCCCAAGACGAAGGGATGTCTGAATCCCCTGTGCAGAACACAGAGAAAGACCTAGTCCTCCGCCTCATCGCGACCGGAGGTCTCACATCCTTTGAAAACTCGAAAGGTCCGCGGAGATCAATACTTCCAAAGGAGAAGTTGCTGAATCTCTTGAAATTGGATAGGAGTCCGAGGATCCCTGTGGCAAGTGGAAAGGGAGCCGTGGTCTCCTGCCTCACGTGGAGACGGGTCCCAATTGCCATGCCAGGAGTGAAGGAGAATCCCGAGTTGTCCCCTGCACCGAGGGAAGAGTCCTGACGTCGCTGAACAAACACGTGTCTGGAAGGGCCCTCCCCGTCGTAACTCGAGAATATACGCCAGGTTCTGGCCGCAACTCGAGAAAAACCATGAGACTACCCCTCGCCGCGAAATGAGGCCCGATTCCCCTGCACTGCGTGCAGAGCAATTCCAGTTCCACATCAAACATGAAAGGAGCCTTGATTTCCTTGATTGTACTACAGAGGAAACCCAAGATCACTGTCTCAAGTCTAGAGGGATCCTGAGGTCACTGCAGTAACACGAAAGCGGTCCGTGGACCCCAAATCAACTCGAGATGAGAACTTAATCCCTGGCTTCGAATCAAGAGGAATACCAACTTTCCACAAGCACCTCAAGAGGAGGCTTCTCTCAGCTACTGGTATGTCAGAGGGACCCTGAGTTTGTGGCCTCAAGTGGAATGGACACCGAGATGCTCTGACTCGAAGTAAGGCCGGATATCCCTGCAGTGAATTGAATGCAGGCTCGTCTTGCATCTCCCAAGACGAAGGGTTGTCTGAATCCCCTGTGGAGACCACAGAGAAAGACCTAGTCCTCCGCCTCAAGGCGACCGGAGGCCTCACATCCTTTGAAAATTCGAGAGGTCCACGGAGATCAATACTTCCCAAGGAGACGATGCCTGACTCCTCTTGAAAATGGATAGGAGTCCCAGGATCCCTGTGGCACGTGGAAAGGGACCCTGGGTCTCCCGCCTCACGTGGAGACGCCTCCCAATTGCCATGCCAAGACTCGAGGAGAATACCGAGGTGTCCCTCGCACCTAGGCAGGAGTCCTGACGTCGCTGAACAAACACGTGTCTGGAAGGGCCCTCCCCGTCGTAACTCGAGAATATACCCCAGGTTCCGGCCGCAACTCGAGAAAAACCATGAGATTTCCCCCTCGCTGCGTGTTGAGGCCCGATTCCCCTGCACTGCGTGCAGACCAATTCCGTGTTCCACATCAAACTTGAAAGGACCCTTGATTTCCTTGATGGCACTCCAGAGAAAACCCAAGATCACTGTCTCAGGTCTAGAGGGATCCTGAGGTCACTGGAGCAACACGAAAGGGCTCCGTGGACCCCAAATCAACTCGAGATGAGAGCTTAGTCCCTGGCTTAGACTCAAGAGGAATACCAACTTTCCACAAGCACCTCAAGAGGAGGCTTCTCTCAGCTACAGGTATGTGAGAGGGACCCTGAGTTTCTGGCCTCAAGTGCAATGGACACCGAGATGCTCTGACTCGAAGTAAGGCCGGATATCCCTGCAGTGAATTGAATGCAGGCTCGTCTTGCATCTCCCAAGACCAAGGGATGTCTGAATCCCCTGTGGAGACCACAGAGAAAGACCGAGTCCTCCGCCTCATCGAGACCGGAGGCATCACATCATTTGAAAACTCGAGAGGTCTGCGGAGATCAATGCTTCCAAAGGAGACGATGCCTGACTCTTCTTGAAAATGGATAGGAGTCCCAGGATCCCTGTGGCACGTGGAAAGGGACACTGTGTCTCCCACCTCACGTTTAGACGCATCCCAATTGCCATGCCAAGACTCGAGGAGAATCCCGAGGTGTCCCTCGCACCTAGGCAGGAGTCCTGACGTCGCTGAACAAACACGTGTCTGGAAGAGCCCTCCCCGTCGTAACTCGAGAATATCCCCCAGGTTCCGGCCGCAACTCGAGAATAACCATGAGACTTCCCCCTCCCCGCGAGATGAGGCCCGATTCCCCTGCACGGCGTGCAGACCAATTCCGTGTTCCACATCAAACGTGAAAGGAGCCTTGATTTCCTTAATGGCACTCCATAGAAAACCCAAGATCACTGTCTCAAGTCTAGAGGGATCCTGAGGTCACTGTAGCAGCACGAAAGGGCTCCGTGGACCCCAAATCAACTCGAGATGAGAGCTTAGTCCCTGGCTTCGACTCAAGAGGAATACCAACTTTCCACAAGCACCTCAAGAGGAGGCTTCTCTCAGCTAATGGTATGTCAGAGGGACCCTGAGTTTGTGACCTCAAGTGGAATGGACACCGAGATGCTCTGACTCGAAGTAAGGCCGGATATCCCTGCAGTGAATTGAATGCAGGCTCGTCTTGCATCTCCCAAGACGAAGGGATGTCTGAATCTGCTGTGGAGATCACAGAGAAAGACCAAGTCCTCCGCCTCATCGCGACCGGAGGCCTCACATCCTTTGAAAACACGAGACGTCCGCGGAGATCAATGTTTCCAAAGGAGACGATGCCTGACTCCTCTTGAAAATGGATAGGAGTCCCAGGATCCCTGTGGCACCTGGAGAGGGACACTGGGTCTCCTGCCTCACGTGGAGACGCGTCCAAATTGCCATGCCAAGACTCGAGGAGAATCCCGAGGTGTCCCTCGCACCTAGGCAGGAGTCCTGACGTTGCTGAACAAACCTGTGTCTGGAAGGGCCCTCTCCGTCGTTACTCGAGAATATACCCCAGGTTCCGGCCGCAACTCGAGAAAAACCATGAGACTTCCCCCTCCCCGCAGGATGAGGCCCGATTCCCCTGCACCTCGTGCAGACCAATTCCGTGTTCCACATCAAACGTGAAAGGAGCCTTGATTTCCTTAATGGCACTCCAGAGAAAACCCAAGATCACTGTCTCAAGTCTAGAGGGATCCTGAGGTCACTGTAGCAACACGAAAGGGCTCCGTGGACCCCAAATCAACTCGAGATGAGAGCTTAGTCCCTGGCTTAGACTCAAGAGGAATACCAACTTTCCACAAGCACCTCAGGAGGAGGCTTCTGTCAGCTACAGGTATGTGAGAGGAACCCTGAGTTTGTGGCCTCAAGTGCAATGGACACCGAGATGCTCTGACTCGAATTAAGGCTGGATATCCCTGCAGTGAATTGAAAGCAGGCTCGTCTTGCATCTCCCAAGACGAAGGGATGTCTGAATCCCCTGTGGAGACCACAGAGAAAGACCTAGTCCTCCGCCTAAACGTGACCGGAGGCCTCACATCCTTTGAAAACTCGAGAATTCTGCGGAGATCAATGCTTCCAAAGGAGACGATGTCTGACTCCTCTTGAAAATGGATAGGAGTCCCAGGATACCGTGGCAGGGGGAAAGGGACCCTGGGTCTCCCGCCTCACGTGGAGACGCGTCCCAATTGCCATGCCAAGACTCGAGGAGAATCCCGAGGTGTCCCTCGCACCTAGGCAGGAGTCCTCACGTCGCTGAACAAACCTGTGTCTGGAAGGGCCCTCCCCGTCGTAACTCGAGAATATACCCCAGGTTCCGGCCGCAACTCGAGAAAAACCATGAGACTTCCCCATCCCCGCGAGATGAGGCCCGATTCGCCTGCACTGCGTGCAGACCAATTCCGTGTTCCACATCAAACGTGAAAGGAGCCTTGATTTCCTTAATTGCACTCCAGAGAACACCCAAGATCACTGTTTCAAGTCTAGAGGGATCCTGAGGTCACTGTAGCAACACGAAAGGCTCCGTGGACCCCAAATCAACTCGAGATGAGAGCTTAGTCCCTGGCTTCGACTCAAGAGGAATACCAACTTTCCACAAGCATCTCAAGAGGAGGCTTCTCTCAGCTACAGGTATGTGAGAGAGACCCTGACTTAGTGGCCTCAAGTGGAATGGACACCGAGATGCTCTGACGCGAAGTAAGGCCGGATATCCCTGCAGTGAATTGAATGCAGGCTCGTCTTGCATCTCCGAAGACGAAGGGATGTCTGAATCCCCTGTGGAGACCACAGAGAAAGACCTAGTCCTCTGCCTCAACGTGACCGGAGGCCTCACATCCTTTGAAAACTCGAGAGGTCCGCGGAGATCAATGCTTCCAAAGGAGACGATGCCTGACTCCTCTTGAAAATGGATAGGAGTCCCAGGATCACTGTGGCACGTGGAAAGGGACCCTGGGGCTCCCGCCTCACGTGGAGACGCGTCCCAATTGCCATGCCAAGACTCGAGGATAATCCCGAGGTGTCCCTCGCACCTAGGCAGGAGTCCTGACGTCGCTGAACAAACAGGTGTCTGGAAGGGCCCTCCCCGTCATAACTCGAGAATATACCCCATGTTCCGGCCGCAACTCGAGAAAAACCATGAGACTTCCCCCTCGCTGCTGGATCAGGCCCGATTCCCCTGCACTGCGTGCAGAGCAATTCCGTGTTCCACATCAAACGTGAAAGGAGCCTTGATTTCCTTGATGTCACTCCAGAGAAAACCCAAGATCACTGTCTCAAGTCTAGAGGGATCCTGAGGTCACTGGAGCAACACGAAAGGGCTCCGTGGACCCCAAATCAACTCGAGATGAGAGCGTAGTCCCTGGCTTCGACTCAAGGGGAATACCAACTTTCCACAAGCACCTCAAGAGGAGGCTTCTCTCAGCTACAGGTATGTGAGAGGGACCCTGAGTTTGTGGCCTCAAGTGGAATGGACACTGAGATGCTCTGACTCGAAGTAAGGCCGGATATCCCTGCAGTGAATTGAATGCAGGCTCGTCTTGCATCTCGCAAGACGAAGGGATGTCTGAATCCCCTGTGGAGACCACAGAGAAAGACCTAATTTTCCGCCTCATCGCGACCAGAGGCCTCACATCCTTTGAAAATTCGAGAGGTCCGCGGAGATCAATGCTTCCAAAGGAGACGATGCCTGACTCCTCTTGAAAATGGATAGGAGTCCCAGCATCCCTGTGGCACGTGGAAAGGTACCCTGGGTCTCCCGCCTCAGGTGGAGACGCGTCCCCATTGCCATGCCAAGTCTCGAGGAGAATCCCGAGGTGTCCCTCGCACCTAGGCAGGAGTCCTGACGTCGCTGAACAAACACGTGTCTGGAAGGGCCCTCCCCGTCGTTACTCGAGAATATACCCCAGGTTCCGGCCGCAACTCGAGAAAAACCATGAGACTTCCCCCTCGCCGCTGGATGAGGCCCGATTCCCCTGCACTGCGTGCAGAGTAATTCCGTGTTCCACATGAAACGTGAAAGGAGCCTTGATTTCCTTGATGGCACTCCAGAGAAAACCCAAGATCACTGTCTAGAGTCTAGAGGGATCCTGAGGTCACTGGAGCAACACGAAAGGGCTCCGTGGACCCCAAATCAACTCGAGATGAGATCTTAGTCCCTGGCTTCCACTCAAGAGGAATATCAACTTTCCACAAGCACCTCAAGAGGAGGCTTCTCTCAGCTACAGGTATGTGAGTGGGCCCCTGAGTTTGTGGCCTCAAGTGGAATGGACACCGAGATGCTCTGACTCGAAGTAAGGCCGGATATCCCTGATGTGAATTGAATGCAGGCTCGTCTTGCATCTCGCAAGACGAAGGGATGTCTGAATCCCATGTGGAGACCACAGAGAAAGACCGAGTTCTCCGCCTGATCGCGACCGGAGGCCTCACATCCTTTGAAAACTCGAGAGGTCCGCGGAGATCAATGCTTCCAAAGGAGACGATGCCTGACTCCTCTTGAAAATGGATAGGAGTCCCAGGATCCCTGTGGCACGTGGAAAGGGACCCTGGGTCTCCCGCCTCACGTGGAGACGCGTGCCAATTGCCATGCCAAGACTCGAGAGAATCCCGAGTTGTCCCTCGCACCTAGGCAGGAGTCCTGACGTCGCTGAACAAACATGTGTCTGGAAGGGCCCTCCCCGTCGTAACTCGAGAATATACCCCAGGTTGCGGCCGCAACACGAGAAAAACCATGAGACTTCCCCATCGCCGCGAGATGAGGCCTGATTCCCCTGCCCTGCGTGCAGAGTAATTCCGTATTCCACATCAAAAATGAAAGGAGCCTTGATTTCCTTGATGGCACTCCAGAGAAAACCCAAGATCACTGTCTCAAGTCTAGAGGGATCCTGAGGTCACTGGAGCAACACGAAAGGGCTCCGTGGACCCCAAATCAACTCGAGATGATATCTTAGTCCCTGCCTTCAAATCGAGAGGAATACCAACTTTCCACAAGCACCTCAAGAGGAGGCTACTCTCAGCTAATGGTATGTGAGAGGGACCCTGAGTTTGTGGCCTCAAGTGGAATGGACACCGAGATGCTCTGACTCGAAGTAAGGCCGGATATCCCTGCAGCGAATTGAATGCAGGCTCGTCTTGCATCTCCCAAGACGAAGGGATGTCTGAATCCCCTGTGGAGACCACAGAAAAAGACCTAGTCCTCCGCCTCATCGTGACCGGAGGCCTCACATCCTTTGAAAACTCGAGAAGTCTGCGGAGATCAATACTTCCGAAGGAGACTATGCCTGACGCCTCTTCAAAATGGATAGGAGTCCCAGGATCCCTGTGGCACGTGGAAAGTGACACTGGGTCTCCCGCCTCATGTGGAGACGCCTCCCAATTGCCATGCCAAGACTTGAGGAGAATCCCGAGGTGTCCCTCGCACCTAGGCAGGAGTCCTGACGTCGCTGAACAAACACGTGTCTGGAAGGGCCCTCCCCGTCGTAACTCGAGAATATACCCCAGGTTCCGGCCGCAACTCGAGAAAAACCATGAGACTTCCCCCTCGCCGCGAGATGAGGCCCGATTCCCCTGCAATGCGTGCAGAGCAATTCCGTGTTCCACATCAAACGTGATAGGAGCCTTGATTTCCTTAATGGCACTCCATAGAAAACCCAAATCACTGGCTCAAGTCTAGAGGCATCCTGAGGTCACTGGAGCAACACGAAAGGGCTCCGTGGACCCCAAATCAACTCGAGATGAGAGCTAAGTATCTGGCTTCGACTCAAGAGGAATACCAACTTTCCACAAGCACCTCAAGAGGAGGCTTCTCTCAGCTACAGGTATGTGAGAGGGACCCTGAGTTTGTGGCCTCAAGTGGAATGGACACCGAGATGCTCTGACTCGAAGTAAGGCCGGATATCCCTGCAGCGAATTGAATGCAGGCTCGTCTTGCATCTCCCAAGACGAAGGGATGTCTGAATCCCCTGTGGAGACGACAGAGAAAGACCTAATCCTCTGCCTCATCGCGACCGGACGCCTCACATCCTTTGAAAATTCGAGAGGTATGCGGAGATCAATGCTTCCAAAGGAGACGATGCCTGACTCCTCTTGAAAATGGATAGGAGTCCCAGGATCCCTGTGGCACGTGGAAAGGGACCCTGGGTCTCCCGCCTCACGTGGAGACTCGTCCCAATTGCCATGCCAAGACTCGAGAAGAATCCCGAGGTGTCCCTCGCACCTAGGCAGGAGTCCTGACGTCGCTGAACAAACACGTGTCTGGAAGGGCCCTCCCCGTCGTAACTCGAGAATATACCCCAGGATCCGGCCGCAACTCGAGAAAAACCATGAGACTTCCCCATCGCCACGAGAAGAGGCCCAATTCCCCTGCCCTGCGTGCAGAGCAATTCCGTATTCCACATCAAAAATGAAAGGAGCCTTGATTTCCTTAATGGCACTCCAGAGAAAACCCAAGATCACTGTCTCAAGTCTAGAGGGATCCTGAGGTCACTGGAGCAACACGAAAGGGCTCCGTGGACCCCAAATCAACTCGAGATGAGAGCATATTCCCTGGCTTCAAATGAGAGGAATACCAACTTTCCACAAGCACCTCAAGAGGAGGCTACTCTCAGCTAATGGTATGTGAGAGGGACCCTGAGTTTGTCGCCTCAAGTGGAGTGGACACCGAGATGCTCAAACTCGAAGTAAGGCCAGATATCCCTGCAGTGATTTGAATGCAGGCTCGTCTTCCATCTCCCAAGACGAAGGGATGTCTGAATCCCCTGTGGAGACCACAGAGAAAGACCTAGTCCTCCACCTCATCGAGACGGGAGGCATCACATCCTTTGAAAACTCGAGAGGTCTGCGGAGATCAATACTTCCGAAGGAGACGATGCCTGACGCCTCTTGAAAATGGATAGGAGTCCCAGAATCCCTGTGGCACGTGGAAAGGGACCCTGGATCTCCCACCTCACGTGGAGAAGCGTCCTAATTGCCATGCCAAGACTCGAGGAGAATCCCGAGGCGTCCCTCGCACCTAGGCAAGAGTCCTCACGTCGCTGAACAAACACGTGTCTTGAAGGGCCCTCCCCGTCGTAACTCGAGAATATACCCCAGGTTCCGGCCGCAACTCGAGAAAAACCATGAGACTTCCCCCTCGCCGCGAGATGAGGCCCGATTCCCCTGCAATGCGTGCAGAGCAATTCCGTGTTCCACATCAAACGTGATAGGAGCCTTGATTTCCTTGATGGCACTCCAGAGAAAACCCAAATCACTGGCTCAAGTCTAGAGGGATCCTGAGGTCACTATAGCAACACGAAAGGGCTCCGTGGACCCCAAATCAACTCGAGATGAGAGCTTAGTCCCTGGCTTCTACTCAAGAGGAATACCAACTTTCCACAAGCACCTCAAGAGGAGGCTTCTCTCAGCTACATGTATGTGAGAGGGACCCTGAGTTTGTGGCCTCAAGTGGAATGGACACCGAGATGCTCTGACTCGAAGTAAGGCCGGATATCCCTGCAGTGAATTGAATGCAGGCTCGTCTTGCATCTCCCAAGACGAAGGGATGTCTGAATCCCCTGTGGAGACCACAGAGAAAGACCTAATTTTCCGCCTCATCGCGACCGGTGGCCTCACATCCTTTGAAAATTCGAGAGGTCCGCGGAGATCAATGCTTCCAAAGGAGACGATGTCTGACTCCTCTTGAAAATGGATAGGAGTCCCAGGATCCCTGTGGCACGTGGAAAGGGACCCTGGGTCTCCCGCCTCACGTGGAGACGCGTCCCAATTGCCATGCCAAGACTCGAGGAGAATCCTGAGGTGTCCCTCGCACCTAGGCAGGAGTCCTGACATCGCTGAACAAACACGTGTCTGGAAGCGCCCTCCCCGTCGTAACTCGAGAATATACCCCAGGTTCCGGCCACAACTCGAGAAAAACCATGAGACTTCCCCCTCGCCGCGAGATGAGGCCCTATTCCCATGCACTGCGTGCAGAGCAATTCCGTGTTCCACATCATACGTGAAAGGAGCCTTGATTTCCTTGATGGCACTCCAGAGAAAACCCAAGATCACTGTCTCAAGTCTAGAGGGATCCTGAGGTCACCGGAGCAACACGAAAGGGCTCCGTGGACCCCAAATCAACTCGAGATGAGAGATTAGTCCCTGGCTTCAACTCAAGAGGAATACGAACTTTCCACAAGCCCCTCAAGAGGAGGCTTCTCTCAGCTACAGGTATGTGAGAGGGACCCTGAGTTTGTGGCATCAAGTGGAATGAACACCGAGATGCTCTGACTCGAAATAAGGCCGGATATCCCTGCAGTGAATTGAAAGCAGGCTCATCTTGCATCTCCCAAGACGAAGGGATGTCTGAATCCGCTGTGCAGAACACAGAGAAAGAACTAGTCCTCCGCCTCAACGCGACCGGAGGCCTCACATCCTTTGAAAACTCGAGAGGTCTGCAGAGATCAATGCTTCCAAAGGAGACGATGCCTGACTCCTCTTGAAAATGGATAGGAGTCCCAGGATCACTGTGGCAAGTGGAAAGGGACCCTGGGTCTCCCGCCTCACGTGGAGACGCCTCCCAATTGCCATGCCAAGGCTCGAAGAGAATCCCGAGGTGTCCCTCGCACCTAGGCAGGGTCCTGACGTCGCTGAAAAAACACGTGTCTGGAAGGGCCCTCCCCGTCGTAACTCGAGAATATACCCAAGGTTCCGGCCGCAACTCGAGAAAAACCATGAGATTTCCCCCTCGCCGCGAGTTGAGGCCCGATTCCCCTGCACTGCATGCAGAGCAATTCCGTGTTCCACATCAAACGTGAAAGGAGCCTTGATTTCCTTGATGGCTCTCCAGAGAAAACCCAAGATCACTGTCTCAAGTCTAGAGGGATCCTGAGGTCACTGGAAAAACACGAAAGGGCTCCGTGGACCCCAAATCAACTCGAGATGAGAGCTTAGTCCCTGGATTCAAATCGAGAGGAATACCAACTATCCACAAGCACCTCAAGAGGAGGCTACTCTCAGCTAATGGTATGTGAGAGGGACCCTGTGTTTGTGGCCTCAAGTGGAATGGACACCGAGATGCTCTGACTCGAAATAAGGCCGGATATCCCTGCAGTGAATTGAATGCAGGCTCGTCTTGCATCTCCCAAGACGAAGGGATGTCTGAATCCCCTGTGGAGACGACAGAGAAAGACCTAGTCCTCTGCCTCATCGCGACCGGAGGCCACACATCCTTTGAAAATTCGAGAGGTCCGCGGAGATCAATGCTTCCAAAGGAGACGATGTCTGACTCCTCTTGAAAATGGATAGGAGTCCCAGGATCCCTGTGGCACGTGGAAAGGGACCCTGGGTCTCCCGCCTCACGTGGAGACGCGTCCCAATTGCCATGCCAAGACTCGAGGAGAATCCTGAGGTGTCCCTCGCACCTAAGCAGGAGTCCTGACGTCGCTGAACAAACACGTGTCTGGAAGGGCCCTCCCCGTCGTAACTCGAGAATATACCCCAGGTTCCGGCCGCAACTCTAGAAAAACCATGAGACTTCCCCCTCGCCGCGATATGAGGCCCGATTCCCCTGCCCTGCGTGCAGAGCAATTCCGTATTCCACATCAAAAATGAAAGGAGCCTTGATTTCCTTAATGGCACTCCAGAGAAAACCCAAGATCACTGTCTCAAGTCTAGAGGGATCCTGAGGTCACTGGAGCAACACGAAAGGGCTCCGTGGACCCCAAATCAACTCGAGATGAGAGCTTATTCCCTGGCTTCAAATCGAGAGGAATACCAACTTTCCACAAGCACCTCAAGAGGAGGCTACTCTCAGCTAATGGTATGTGAGAGGGACCCTGAGTTTGTCGCCTCAAGTGGAATGGACACCGAGATGCTCTAACTCGAAGTAAGGCCAGATATCCCTGCAGTGATTTGAATGCAGGCTCGTCTTCCATCTCCCAAGACGAAGGGTTGTCTGAATCCCCTGTGGAGACCACAGAGAAAGACCTAGTCCTCCGCCTCAACGAGACAGGAGGCCTCACATCCTGTGAAAACTCAAGGGGTCCGCGGAGATCAATGCTTCCAAAGGAGACGATGCCTGACTCCTCTTGAAAATGGATAGGAGTCCCAGGATCCCTGTGGCACGTGGAAAGGGAACCTGGGTCTACCGCCTCACGTGGAGACACGTCCCAATTGCCATGCCAAGACTCGAGGAGAATCCCGAGGTGTCCCTCGCACCTAGGCAGGAGTCCTGACGTCGCTGAACAAACACGATCTGGAAGGTCCCTCCCCGTCGTAACTCGAGAATATACCCCGGGTTCCGGCCGCAACTCGAGAAAAACCATAGGACTTCCGCCTCGCAGCGAGATGAGGCCCGAATCCCCTGCACTGCGTGCAGAGCAATTCCGTGTTCCACATCAAACGTGAAAGGAGCCTTGATTTCCTTGATGGCACTCCAGAGAAAACCCAAGATCACTGTCTCAAGTCTAGAGGGATCCTGAGGTCACTGGAGCAACACGAAAGGGCTCCGTGGACCCCAAATCAACTCGAGATGAGAGCTTAGTCCCTGGCTTCGACTCAAGAGGAATACCAACTTTCCACAAGCACCTCAAGAGGAGGCTTCTCTCAGCTACAGGGATGTGAGAGGGACCCTGAGTTTGTAGCCTCAAGTGAAATGGACACCGAGATGCTCTGACTCGAAGTAAGGCCGGATATCCCTGCAGTGAATTGAATGCAGGCTCGTCTTGCATCTCCCAAGACGAAGGGATGTCTGAATCCCCTGTGGAGACCACAGAGAAAGACCTAGTTCTCCGCCTAATCGCGACCAGAGGCCTCACATCCTTTGAAAACTCGAGAGGTCCGCGGAGATCAATGCTTCCAAAGGAGACGATGCCTGACTCCTCTTGAAAATGGATAGGAGTCCCAGGATCCCTGTGGCACGTGGAAAGGGACACTGGGTCTCCCGCCTCACGTGGAGATGCATCCCAATTGCCATGCCAAGACTCGAGGAGAATCCCGAGGTATCCCTTGCACCTAGGCAGGAGTCCTGACGTCGCTGAACAAACACGTGTCTGGAAGGGCCCTCCCCGTCGTAACTCGAGAACATACCCCAGTTTCGGTCAGCAACTCGAGAAAAACCATGAGACTTCCCCCTCGCAGCGAGATGAGGCCCGATTCCGCTGCACTGCGTGCAGAGCAATTCCGTGTTCCACATCAAACGTGAAAGGATCCTTGATTTCCTTGATGGCACTCCAGAGAAAACCCAAGATCACTGTCTCAAGTCTAGAGGGATCCTGAGGACACTGTAGCATCACGAAAGGGCTCCGTGGACCCCAAATCAACTCGAGATGAGAGCTTAGTCCCTGGCTTCGACTCAAGAGAAATACCAACTTTCCACAAGCACCTCAGGAGGAGGCTTCTCTCAGCTACAGGTATCTGAGAGGGACCCTGAATTTGTGGCCTCAAGTGGAATGGACAGCGAGATGCTCTGACTCGAAGTAAGGCCGGATATCCCAACAGTGAATTGAATGCAGGCTCGTTTTGCATCTCCCAATACGAAGGGATGTCTGAATCCCCTATAGAGACCACAGAGAAAGACCTAGTTCTCCTCTTCATCGCGACCGGAGGCCTCACATCCTTTGAAAACTCAAGAGGTCCGCGTAGGTCAATGCTTCCAAAGGAGACGATGCCTGACTCCTCTTGAAAATGGATAGGAGTCCCAGGATCCCTGTGGCACGTGGAAAGGAACACTGGGTCCCCCGCCTCACGTGGAGACGCGTCCCAATTGCCATGCCAAGACTCGAGGAGAATCCCGAGGTGTCCCTCGCACCTAGGCAGGAGTCCTGACGTCGCTGAACAAACACGTGCCTGGAAGGGCCCTCCGCATCGTAACTCGAGAATATACCCCAGGTTCCGCCCACACCTCGAGAAAAACCATGAGACTTCCCCCTCGCCGCGAGATGAGGCTCGATTTCCCTGCACTGCGTGCAGAGGAATTCCGTGTTCCACATCAAGCCTGAAAGGTGCCTTGATTTCCTTGATGGCACTCCAGAGAAAACCCAAGATCACTGTCTCAAGAGTAGAGGGATCCTGAGGTCACTGTAACAACATAAAAGGGCTCCGTGGACCCCAAATCAACTCGAGATGAGAGCTTAGTCCCTGGCTTAGAATCAAGAGGAATACCAACTTTCCACAAGCACCTCAAGAGGAGGCTTCTCTCAGCTATATGTATGTGAGAGGGACCCTGAATTTGTGGCCTCACGTGGAATGGACACCGAGATGTTCTGACTCGAAGTAAGGCCGGATATCCCTGCAGTGAATTGAATGCATGCTCGTCTTAAATCTCCGAAGATGAAGGGATGTCTGAATCCCCTGTGGAGACAACAGAGAAAGACCTAGTTCTCCGCCTCTTCGCGACCGGAGTCCTCACATCCTTTGAAAATTCGAGAGGTCCGCGGAGATCAATGCTTCCAAAGGAGACGATGCCTGACTCCTATTGAAAATGGATAGGAGTCCCAGGATCCCTGTGGCACGTGGAAAGGGACCCTGGGTCTCCCACCTCACGTGGAGTCGCGTCCCAATTGCCATGCCAAGACTCGAGGAGAATCCCGAGGTGTCCCTCGCACCTAGGCAGGAGTCCTGACGTCACTGAACAAACACGTGTCTGGAAGGGCCCTCCCTGTCGTAACTCGAGAATATACCCCAGGTTCCGGCCGCAACTCGAGAAAAACCATGAGACTTCCCCTTCGCCGCGAGATGAGGCCCGATTACCCTGCACTGTGTGCGCAGAAATTCCGTGTTCCACATCAAGCCTGAAAGGAGCCTTGATTTCCTTGATGGCACTCCAGAGAAAACCCAAGATCACTGTCTCAAGTCTAGAGGGATCCTGAGGTCACTGGAGCAACATGAAAGGTCTCCGTTGACCCCAAATCAACTCGAGATGAGAGCTTAGTCCCTGGCTTCGACTCAAGAGGAATACCAACTTTCCACAAGCACCTCAAGAGGAGGCTTCTCTCAGCTACGGGTATGTGAGAGGGACCCTGAGTTTGTGGCCTCAAGTGGAATGGACACCGAGATGCTCTGACTGGAAGTAAGGCCGGATATCCCTGCAGTGAATGGAATGCAGGCTCGTTTTGCATCTCCCAAGACGAAGGGATGTCTGAATCCCCTGTGGAGACCACAGAGAAAGTCCTAGTCCTCCGCCTCATCGCGACCGGAGGCCTCACATCCTTTGAAAACTCGAGAGGTCTGCGGAGATCAATGCTTCCAAAGGAGAGGATGCCTGACTCCTCTTGAAAATGGATAGGAGTCCCAGGATCCCTGTGGCACGTGGGAAGGGACCCTGGGTCTCCCGCCTCACGTGGAGACGGGTCCCAATTGCCATGCCAAGACTCGAGGAGAATCCCGAGGTGTCCCTCGCACCTAGGCAGGAGTCCTGACGTCGCTGAACAAACACGTGTCTGGAAGGGCCCTCCCCGTCGTAACTCGAGAATATACCCCAGGTTCCGGCCGCAACTTGAGAAAAACCATGAGACATCCCCCTTGCCGCGAGATGAGGCCCGATTCCCCTGCACTGCGTGCAGAGCAATTCCGTGTTCCACATCAAACGTGAAAGGAGCCTTGATTTCCTTGATGGCACTCCAGAGAAAACCCAAAGTCACTGTCTCAAGTCTAGAGGGATCCTGAGGCCACTGTAGCAACACGAAAGGGCTCCGTGGAACCCAAATCAACTCGAGATGAGAGCTTAGTCCCTGGCTTCGACTTAAGAGGAAAACCAACTTTCCACAAGCACCTCAAGAGGAGGCTTCTCTCAGCTACAGGTATGTGAGAGGGACCCTGAGTTTGCGGCCTCAAGTTGAATGGACACCGAGATGCTCTGACTCGAAGTAAGGCCGGATATCCCTGCAGTGAATTGAATGCAGGCTTGTCTTGCATCTCCCAAGACGAAGGGATGTCTGAATCCCATGTGGAGACCGCAGAGAAAGACCTAGTCCTCCGCCTCAACGAGACAGGAGGCCTCACATCCTGTGAAAACTCAAGGGGTCCGCGGAGATCAATGCTTCCAAAGGAGACGATGCCTGACTCCTCTTGAAAATGGATAGGAGTCCCAGGATCCCTGTGGCACGTGGAAAGGGAACCTGGGTCTACCGCCTCACGTGGAGACACGTCCCAATTGCCATGCCAAGACTCGAGGAGAATCCCGAGGTGTCCCTCGCACCTAGGCAGGAGTCCTGACGTCGCTGAACAAACACGATCTGGAAGGTTCCTCCCCGTCGTAACTCGAGAATATACCCCGGGTTGCGGCCGCAACTCGAGAAAAACCATAGGACTTCCGCCTCGCAGCGAGATGAGGCCCGATTCCCCTGCACTGCGTGCAGAGCAATTCCGTGTTCCACATCAAACGTGAAAGGAGCCTTGATTTCCTTGATGGCACTCCAGAGAAAACCCAAGATCACTGTCTCAAGTCTAGAGGGATCCTGAGGTCACTGGAGCAACACGAAAGGGCTCCGTGGACCCCAAATCAACTCGAGATGAGAGCTTAGTCCCTGGCTTCGACTCAAGAGGAATACCAACTTTCCACAAGCACCTCAAGAGGAGGCTTCTCTCAGCTACAGGGATGTGAGAGGGACCCTGAGTTTGTAGCCTCAAGTGAAATGGACACCGAGATGCTCTGACTCGAAGTAAGGCCGGATATCCCTGCAGTGAATTGAATGCAGGCTCGTCTTGCATCTCCCAAGACGAAGGGATGTCTGAATCCTTTTTGGAGACCACAGAGAAAGACCTAGTTCTCCGCCTAATCGCGACCAGAGGCCTCACATCCTTTGAAAACTCGAGAGGTCCGCGGAGATCAATGCTTCCAAAGGAGACGATGCCTGACTCCTCTTGAAAATGGATAGGAGTCCCAGGATCCCTGTGGCACGTGGAAAGGGACACTGGGTCTCCCGCCTCACGTGGAGATGCATCCCAATTGCCATGCCAAGACTCGAGGAGAATCCCGAGGTATCCCTTGCACCTAGGCAGGAGTCCTGACGTCGCTGAACAAACACGTGTCTGGAAGGGCCCTCCCCGTCGTAACTCGAGAACATACCCCAGTTTCGGTCAGCAACTCGAGAAAAACCATGAGACTTCCCCCTCGCAGCGAGATGAGGCCCGATTCCGCTGCACTGCGTGCAGAGCAATTCCGTGTTCCACATCAAACGTGAAAGGATCCTTGATTTCCTTGATGGCACTCCAGAGAAAACCCAAGATCACTGTCTCAAGTCTAGAGGGATCCTGAGGACACTGTAGCATCACGAAAGGGCTCCGTGGACCCCAAATCAACTCGAGATGAGAGCTTAGTCCCTGGCTTCGACTCAAGAGAAATACCAAGTTTCCACAAGCACCTCAGGAGGAGGCTTCTCTCAGCTACAGGTATCTGAGAGGGACCCTGAATTTGTGGCCTCAAGTGGAATGGACAGCGAGATGCTCTGACTCGAAGTAAGGCCGGATATCCCAACAGTGAATTGAATGCAGGCTCGTTTTGCATCTCCCAATACGAAGGGATGTCTGAATCCCCTATAGAGACCACAGAGAAAGACCTAGTTCTCCTCTTCATCGCGACCGGAGGCCTCACATCCTTTGAAAACTCAAGAGGTCCGCGTAGGTCAATGCTTCCAAAGGAGACGATGCCTGACTCCTCTTGAAAATGGATAGGAGTCCCAGGATCCCTGTGGCACGTGGAAAGGAACACTGGGTCCCCCGCCTCACGTGGAGACGCGTCCCAATTGCCATGCCAAGACTCGAGGAGAATCCCGAGGTGTCCCTCGCACCTAGGCAGGAGTCCTGACGTCGCTGAACAAACACGTGCCTGGAAGGGCCCTCCCCGTCGTAACTCGAGAATATACCCCAGGTTTCGGCCGCAACTCGAGAAAAACCATGAGACTTCCCCCTCGCCGCGAGATGAGGCCCGATTCCCCTGCACTGCGTGCAGAGCAATTCCGTGTTCCACATCAAACGTGAAAGGAGCCTTGATTTCCTTGAAGGCACTCGAGAGAAAACCCAAGATCACTGTCTCAAGTCTAGAGGGATCCTGAGGTCACCGGAGCAACACGAAAGTGCTCCGTGGACCCCAAATCAACTCGAGATGAGAGATTAGTCCCTGGCTTCAACTCAAGAGGCATATGAACTTTCCCCAAGCCCCTCAAGAGGAGGCTTCTCTCAGCTACAGCTATGTGAGAGGGACTCTGAGTTTGTGGCATCAAGTGGAATGGACACCGAGATGCTGTGACTCGAAGTAAGGCCGGATATCCCTGCAGTGAATTGAATGCAGGCTCATCTTGCATCTCCCAAGACGAAGGGATGTCTGAATCCCCTGTGCAGAACACAGAGAAAGACCTAGTCCTCCTCCTCATCGCGACCGGAGGCCTCACATCCTTTGAGAACTCGAGAGGTCTGCAGAGATCAATGCTTCCAAAGGATACGATGCCTGACTCCTCTGGAAAATGGATAGGAATCCCAGGATCAATGTGGCTCGTGGAAAGGGACCCTGGGTCTCCCGCCTCACGTGGAGACGCGTCCCAATTGCCATGCCAAGACTCGAGGAGAATCCCGAGGTGCCCCTCGCACCTAGGCAGGAGTCCTGACGTCGCTGAACAAACACGTGTCTGGAAGGGCCCTCCCCGTCGTAACTCGAGAATACACCCCAGGTTCCGGCCGCAAATCGAGAAAAACCATGAGACTTCGCCCTCGCCGCGAGATGAGGCCTGATTCCCCTGCACTGCGTGCAGAGAAATTTCGTATTCCACATCAAACGTGAAAGGAGCCTTGATTTCCTTGATGCCACTCCAGAGAAAACCCAAAGTCACTGTCTCAAGTCTAGAGGGATCCTGAGGTCACTGGAGCAACACGAAAGGGCTCCGTGGACCCCAAATCAACTCGAGATGAGAGCTTAGTCCCTGGCTTCGTCTCAAGAGGAATACCAACTTTCCACAAGCTCCTCAAGAGGAGGCTTCTCTCAGCTACATGTATGTGAGAGGTACCGTGAGTTTGTGGCCTCAAGTGGAATGGACACGGAGATGCTCTGACTCGAAGTAAGGCCGGATATCCCTGCAGTGAATTGAATGCAGGCTCGTCTTGCATCTCCCAAGACGAAGGGATGTCTGAATCCCCTGTGGAGACCACAGAGAAAGACCGAGTTCTCCGCCTCATCGCGACCGGAGGCCTCACATCCTTTGAAAACTCGAGAGGTCCGTGGAGATCAATGCTTCCAAAGGAGACGATGCCTGACTCCTCTTGAAAATGGATAGGAGTCCCAGGATCCCTGTGGCACGTGGAAAGGGACCCTGGGTCTCCCGCCTCACGTGGAGACGCCTCCCAAATGCCATGCCAAGACTCGAGGAGAATCCCGAAGTGTCCCTCGCACCTAGGCAGGTGTCCTCACGTCGCTGAAAAAACCTGTGTCTGGAAGGGCCCTCCCCGTCTTAACTCGAGAATATACCCCAGGTTCCGGCCGCAACTCTAGAAAAACCATGAGACTTCCCCATCCCCGAGAGATGAGGCCCGATTCCCCTGCACTGCGTGCAGACCAATTCCGTGTTCCACATCAAACGTGAAAGGAGCCTTGATTTCCTTAACGGCACTCCAGAGAAAACCCAAGATCACTGTTTCAAGTCTAGAGGGATCCTGAGGTCACTGTAGCAACACGAAAGGGCTCCGTGGACCCCAAATCAACTCGAGATGAGAGCTTAGTCCCTGGCTTCGACTCACGAGGAATACCAACATTCCACAAGCACCTCAAGAGGAGGCTACTCTCAGCTACAGGTATGTGAGAGGAACCCTGAGTTTGTCGCCTCAAGTGGAATGGACACCGAGATGCTCTGACTCGAAGTAAGGCCAGATATCTCTGCAGTGATTTGAATGCAGGCTCGTCTTGCATCTCCCAAGACGAAGGGTTGTCTGAATCCCCTGTGGAGACAACAGAGAAAGACGTAGTCCTCCACCTCAACCAGACGGGAGGCATCACATCCTTTGAAAACTCGAGAGGTCTGCGGAGATCAATACTTCCGAAGGAGACGATGCCTGACGCCTCTTGAAAATGGATAGGAGTCCCAGGATCACTGTGGCACGTGGAAAGGGACCCTGAGTCTCCCGCCTCAACTGGAGACATATCCCAATTGCCATGGCAAGACTCGAGGAGAATCCCGAGGTGTCCCTCGCACCTAGGCAGGAGTCCTGACTTCGCTGAACGAACACGTGTCTGGAAGGGCCCTCCCCGTCTTAACTCGAGAATATACCCCAGGTTCCGGCCGCAACTCTAGAAAAACCATGAGACTTCCCCCTCGCCGCTGGATGAGGCCCGATTCCCCTGCACTGCGTGCAGAGCAATTCCGTGTTCCACATCAAACGTTAAAGGAGCTTTGTTTTCCTTGATGGCACTCCAGAGAAAACCCAAGATCACTGTCTCAAGTCTAGAGGGATCCTGAGGTCACTGGAGCAACATGAAAGTGCTCCGTGGACCCCAAATCAACTCGAGATGAGAGCTTAGTCCCTGGCTTCGACTCAAGAGGAATACCAAATTTCCACAAGCACCTCAGGAGGAGGCTTCTCTCAGTTACAGGTATGTGAGAGGGACCCTGAGTTTGCGGCCTCAAGTTGAATGGACACCGAGATGCTCTGACTCGAAGTAAGGCCGGATATCCCTGCAGTGAATTGAATGCAGGCTCGTCTTGCATCTCCCAAGACGAAGGGATGTCTGAATCCCCTGTGGAGACCGCAGAGAAAGACCTAGTCCTCCGCCTCAACGAGACAGGAGGCCTCACATCCTGTGAAAACTCAAGGGGTCCGCGGAGATCAATGCTTCCAAAGGAGACGATGCCTGACTCCTCTTGAAAATGGATAGGAGTCCCAGGATCCCTGTGGCACGTGGAAAGGGAACCTGGGTCTACCGCCTCACGTGGAGACACGTCCCAATTGCCATGCCAAGACTCGAGGAGAATCCCGAGGTGTCCCTCGCACCTAGGCAGGAGTCCTGACGTCGCTGAACAAACACGATCTGGAAGGTCCCTCCCCGTCGTAACTCGAGAATATACCCCGGGTTCCGGCCGCAACTCGAGAAAAACCACGGGACTTCCGCCTCGCAGCAAGATGAGGCCCGAATCCCCTGCACTGCGTGCAGAGCAATTCCGTGTTCCACATCAAACGTGAAAGGAGCCTTGATTTCCTTGATGGCACTCCAGAGAAAACCCAAGATCACTGTCTCAAGTCTAGAGGGATCCTGAGGTCACTGGAGCAACACGAAAGGGCTCCGTGGACCCCAAATCAACTCGAGATGAGAGCTTAGTCCCTGGCTTCGACTCAAGAGGAATACCAACTTTCCACAAGCACCTCAAGAGGAGGCTTCTCTCAGCTACAGGTATGTGAGAGGGACCCTTAGTTTGTAGCCTCAAGTGAAATGGACACCGAGATGCTCTGACTCGAAGTAAGGCCGGATATCCCTGCAGTGAATTGAACGCAGGCTCGTCTTGCATATCCCAAGACGAAGGGATGTCTGAATCCCCTGTGGAGACCACCGAGAAAGACCTAGTTCTCCGCCTAATCGCGACCAGAGGCCTCACATCCTTTGAAAACTCGAGAGGTCCGCGGAGATCAATGCTTCCAAAGGAGACGATGCCTGACTCCTCTTGAAAATGGATAGGAGTCCCAGGATCCCTGTGGCACGTGGAAAGGGACCCTGGGTCTCCCGCCTCACGTGGAGATGCATCCCAATTGCCATGCCAAGACTCGAGGAGAATCCCGAGGTGTCCCTTGCACCTAGGCAGGAGTCCTGACGTCGCTGAACAAACACGTGTCTGGAAGGGCCCTCCCCGTCGTAACTCGAGAACATACCCCAGGTTCGGTCAGCAACTCGAGAAAAACCATGAGACTTCCCCCTCGCAGCGAGATGAGGCCCGATTCCGCTGCACTGCGTGCAGAGCAATTCCGTGTTCCACATCAAACGTGAAAGGATCCTTGATTTCCTTGATGGCACTCCAGAGAAAACCCAAGATCACTGTCTCAAGTCTAGAGGGATCCTGAGGACACTGTAGCATCACGAAAGGGCTCCGTGGACCCCAAATCAACTCGAGATGAGAGCTTAGTCCCTGGCTTCGACTCAAGAGAAATACCAAGTTTCCACAAGCACCTCAGGAGGAGGCTTCTCTCAGCTACAGGTATCTGAGAGGGACCCTGAATTTGTGGCCTCAAGTGGAATGGACAGCGAGATGCTCTGACTCGAAGTAAGGCCGGATATCCCAACAGTGAATTGAATGCAGGCTCGTTTTGCATCTCCCAATACGAAGGGATGTCTGAATCCCCTATAGAGACCACAGAGAAAGACCTAGTTCTCCTCTTCATCGCGACCGGAGGCCTCACATCCTTTGAAAACTCAAGAGGTCCACGTAGGTCAATGCTTCCAAAGGAGACGATGCCTGACTCCTCTTGAAAATGGATAGGAGTCCCAGGATCCCTGTGGCACGTGGAAAGGAACACTGGGTCCCCCGCCTCACGTGGAGACGCGTCCCAATTGCCATGCCAAGACTCGAGGAGAATCCCGAGGTGTCCCTCGCACCTAGGCAGGAGTCCTGACGTCGCTGAACAAACACGTGCCTGGAAGGGCCCTCCGCATCGTAACTCGAGAATATACCCCAGGTTCCGCCCACACCTCGAGAAAAACCATGAGACTTCCCCCTCGCCGCGAGATGAGGCTCGATTTCCCTGCACTGCGTGCAGAGGAATTCCGTGTTCCACATCAAGCCTGAAAGGTGCCTTGATTTCCTTGATGGCACTCCAGAGAAAACCCAAGATCACTGTCTCAAGAGTAGAGGGATCCTGAGGTCACTGTAACAACATAAAAGGGCTCCGTGGACCCCAAATCAACTCGAGATGAGAGCTTAGTCCCTGGCTTAGAATCAAGAGGAATACCAACTTTCCACAAGCACCTCAAGAGGAGGCTTCTCTCAGCTATATGTATGTGAGAGGGACCCTGAATTTGTGGCCTCACGTGGAATGGACACCGAGATGTTCTGACTCGAAGTAAGGCCGGATATCCCTGCAGTGAATTGAATGCATGCTCGTCTTAAATCTCCGAAGATGAAGGGATGTCTGAATCCCCTGTGGAGACAACAGAGAAAGACCTAGTTCTCCGCCTCTTCGCGACTGGAGTCCTCACATCCTTTGAAAATTCGAGAGGTCCGCGGAGATCAATGCTTCCAAAGGAGACGATGCCTGACTCCTATTGAAAATGGATAGGAGTCCCAGGATCCCTGTGGCACGTGGAAAGGGACCCTGGGTCTCCCACCTCACGTGGAGTCGCGTCCCAATTGCCATGCCAAGACTCGAGGAGAATCCCGAGGTGTCCCTCGCACCTAGGCAGGAGTCCTGACGTCACTGAACAAACACGTGTCTGGAAGGGCCCTCCCTGTCGTAACTCGAGAATATACCCCAGGTTCCGGCCGCAACTCGAGAAAAACCATGAGACTTCCCCTTCGCCGCAAGATGAGGCACGATTCCCCTGCACTGTGTGCGCAGAAATTCCGTGTTCCACATCAAGCCTGAAAGGAGCCTTGATTTCCTTGATGGCACTCCAGAGAAAACCCAAGATCACTGTCTCAAGTCTAGAGGGATCCTGAGGTCACTGGAGCAACATGAAAGGTCTCCGTGGACTCCAAATCAACTCGAGATGAGAGCTTAGTCCCTGGCTTCGACTCAAGAGGAATACCAACTTTCCACAAGCACTTCACGAGGAGGCTTCTCTCAGCTACAGGTATGTGAGAGGGACCCTGAGTTTGTGGCCTCAAGTGGAATGGATACCGAGATGCTCTGACTCGAAGTAAGGCCGGATATCCCTGGAATGGTATGAATGCAGGCTCGTCTTGCATCTCCCAAGACGAAGGGATGTCTGAATCCCCTGTGGAGACCACAGAGAAAGACCTAGTCCTCCGCCTCATTGCGACCGGAGGCCTCACATCCTTTGAAAATTCGAGAGGTCTGCAGAGATCAATGCTTCCAAAGGAGACGATGCCTGACTCCTCTTGAAAATGGATAGGAGTCCCAGGATCACTGTGGCACGTGGAAAGGGACACTGGGTCTCCCGCCTCACGTGGAGACGCGTCCCAATTGCCATGCCAAGACTCGAGGAGAATCCCGAGGTGTCCCTCGCACCTAGGCAGGATTCCTGACGTCGCTGAACAAACACGTGTCTGGAAGGGCCCTCCCCGTCGTAACTCGAGTATATACCCCAGGTTCCGGGCGCAACTCGAGAAAAACCATGAGACTTCCCCCTCCCCGCGAGATGAGGCCCGATTCCCCTGCACAGCGTGCAGACCAATTCCGTGTTCCACATCAAACGTGAAAGGAGCCTTGATTTCCTTAATGGCACTCCAGAGAAAACACAAGATCACTGTTTCAAGTCTAGAGGGATCCTGAGGTCACTGTAGCAACACGAAAGGGCTCCGTGGACCCCAAATCAACTCGAGATGAGAGCTTAGTCCCTGGCTTCGACTCAAGAGGAATACCAACTTTCCACAAGCCCCTCAAGTGGAGGTTACTCTCAGCTAATGGTATGTGAGAGGGACCCTGAGTTTGTGGCCTCAAGTGGAATGGACACCGAGATGCTCTGACTCGAAGTAAGGCCAAATATCCCTGCAGTGATTTGAATGCAGGCTCGTCTTGCATCTCCCAAGAAGAAGGGTTGTCTGAATCCACTGTGGAGACCACAGAGAAAGACCTAGTCCTCCGCCTCAACGCAACCGGAGGCCTCATATCCTTTGAAAACTCGAGAGGACCGCGGAGATCAATACTTCCGAAGGAGACCATGCCTGACGCCTCTTGAAAATGGATAGGAGTCCCAGGATCCCTGTGGCACGTGGAAAGGGATCCTTGGTCTCCCGCCTCCCATGGAGACGCTTCCCAATTGCCATGCCAAGACTCGAGGAGAATCCCGAGGTGTCCCTCGCACCTAGGCAGGAGTCCTGACGTCGCTGAACAAACACGTGTCTGGAAGGGCCCTCCCCGTCGTAACTCGAGAATATACCCCAGGTTCCGGCCGCAACTCGAGAAAAACCAAGAGACTTCCCCCTCGCCGCTGGATGAGGCCCGATTCCCCTGCACTGCGTGCAGAGCAATTCCTTCTTCCAAATCAAACGTGAAAGGAGCCTTGATTTCCTTGATGGCACTCCAGAGAAAACCCAAGATCACTGTCTCAAGTCTAGAGGGATCCTGAGGTCACTGGAGCAACACGAAAGGGCTCCGTGGACCCCAAATCAACTCGAGATGAGAGCTTAGTCCCTGGCTTCGACTCAAGAGGAATACCAACTTTCCACAAGCACCTGAAGAGGAGGCTTCTCGCAGCCACAGGTATGTGAGAGGGACCCTGAGTTTGTGGCCTCAAGTGGAATGGACACGGAGATGCTCTGACTCGAAGTAAGGCCGGATATCCCTGCAGTGAATTGAATGCAGGCTCGTCTTGCATCTCCCAAGACGAAGGGATGTCTGAATCCCCTGTGGAGACCACAGAGAAAGACCGAGTTCTCCGCCTCATCGCGACCGGAGGCCTCACATCCTTTGAAAACTCGAGAGGTCCGTGGAGATCAATGCTTCCAAAGGAGACGATGCCTGACTCCTCTTGAAAATGGATAGGAGTCCCAGGATCCCTGTGGCACGTGGAAAGGGACCCTGGGTCTCCCGCCTCACGTGGAGACGCCTCCCAAATGCCATGCCAAGACTCGAGGAGAATCCCGAAGTGTCCCTCGCACCTAGGCAGGTGTCCTCACGTCGCTGAAAAAACCTGTGTCTGGAAGGGCCCTCCCCGTCTTAACTCGAGAATATACCCCAGGTTCCGGCCGCAACTCTAGAAAAACCATGAGACTTCCCCATCCCCGAGAGATGAGGCCCGATTCCCCTGCACTGCGTGCAGACCAATTCCGTGTTCCACATCAAACGTGAAAGGAGCCTTGATTTCCTTAACGGCACTCCAGAGAAAACCCAAGATCACTGTTTCAAGTCTAGAGGGATCCTGAGGTCACTGTAGCAACACGAAAGGGCTCCGTGGACCCCAAATCAACTCGAGATGAGAGCTTAGTCCCTGGCTTCGACTCACGAGGAATACCAACATTCCACAAGCACCTCAAGAGGAGGCTACTCTCAGCTACAGGTATGTGAGAGGAACCCTGAGTTTGTCGCCTCAAGTGGAATGGACACCGAGATGCTCTGACTCGAAGTAAGGCCAGATATCTCTGCAGTGATTTGAATGCAGGCTCGTCTTGCATCTCCCAAGACGAAGGGTTGTCTGAATCCCCTGTGGAGACAACAGAGAAAGACGTAGTCCTCCACCTCAACCAGACGGGAGGCATCACATCCTTTGAAAACTCGAGAGGTCTGCGGAGATCAATACTTCCGAAGGAGACGATGCCTGACGCCTCTTGAAAATGGATAGGAGTCCCAGGATCACTGTGGCACGTGGAAAGGGACCCTGAGTCTCCCGCCTCAACTGGAGACATATCCCAATTGCCATGGCAAGACTCGAGGAGAATCCCGAGGTGTCCCTCGCACCTAGGCAGGAGTCCTGACTTCGCTGAACGAACACGTGTCTGGAAGGGCCCTCCCCGTCTTAACTCGAGAATATACCCCAGGTTCCGGCCGCAACTCTAGAAAAACCATGAGACTTCCCCCTCGCCGCTGGATGAGGCCCGATTCCCCTGCACTGCGTGCAGAGCAATTCCGTGTTCCACATCAAACGTTAAAGGAGCTTTGTTTTCCTTGATGGCACTCCAGAGAAAACCCAAGATCACTGTCTCAAGTCTAGAGGGATCCTGAGGTCACTGGAGCAACATGAAAGTGCTCCGTGGACCCCAAATCAACTCGAGATGAGAGCTTAGTCCCTGGCTTCGACTCAAGAGGAATACCAAATTTCCACAAGCACCTCAGGAGGAGGCTTCTCTCAGTTACAGGTATGTGAGAGGGACCCTGAGTTTGCGGCCTCAAGTTGAATGGACACCGAGATGCTCTGACTCGAAGTAAGGCCGGATATCCCTGCAGTGAATTGAATGCAGGCTCGTCTTGCATCTCCCAAGACGAAGGGATGTCTGAATCCCCTGTGGAGACCGCAGAGAAAGACCTAGTCCTCCGCCTCAACGAGACAGGAGGCCTCACATCCTGTGAAAACTCAAGGGGTCCGCGGAGATCAATGCTTCCAAAGGAGACGATGCCTGACTCCTCTTGAAAATGGATAGGAGTCCCAGGATCCCTGTGGCACGTGGAAAGGGAACCTGGGTCTACCGCCTCACGTGGAGACACGTCCCAATTGCCATGCCAAGACTCGAGGAGAATCCCGAGGTGTCCCTCGCACCTAGGCAGGAGTCCTGACGTCGCTGAACAAACACGATCTGGAAGGTCCCTCCCCGTCGTAACTCGAGAATATACCCCGGGTTCCGGCCGCAACTCGAGAAAAACCACGGGACTTCCGCCTCGCAGCAAGATGAGGCCCGAATCCCCTGCACTGCGTGCAGAGCAATTCCGTGTTCCACATCAAACGTGAAAGGAGCCTTGATTTCCTTGATGGCACTCCAGAGAAAACCCAAGATCACTGTCTCAAGTCTAGAGGGATCCTGAGGTCACTGGAGCAACACGAAAGGGCTCCGTGGACCCCAAATCAACTCGAGATGAGAGCTTAGTCCCTGGCTTCGACTCAAGAGGAATACCAACTTTCCACAAGCACCTCAAGAGGAGGCTTCTCTCAGCTACAGGTATGTGAGAGGGACCCTGAGTTTGTAGCCTCAAGTGAAATGGACACCGAGATGCTCTGACTCGAAGTAAGGCCGGATATCCCTGCAGTGAATTGAACGCAGGCTCGTCTTGCATATCCCAAGACGAAGGGATGTCTGAATCCCCTGTGGAGACCACCGAGAAAGACCTAGTTCTCCGCCTAATCGCGACCAGAGGCCTCACATCCTTTGAAAACTCGAGAGGTCCGCGGAGATCAATGCTTCCAAAGGAGACGATGCCTGACTCCTCTTGAAAATGGATAGGAGTCCCAGGATCCCTGTGGCACGTGGAAAGGGACCCTGGGTCTCCCGCCTCACGTGGAGATGCATCCCAATTGCCATGCCAAGACTCGAGGAGAATCCCGAGGTGTCCCTTGCACCTAGGCAGGAGTCCTGACGTCGCTGAACAAACACGTGTCTGGAAAGGCCCTCCCCGTCGTAACTCGAGAACATACCCCAGGTTCGGTCAGCAACTCGAGAAAAACCATGAGACTTCCCCCTCGCAGCGAGATGAGGCCCGATTCCGCTGCACTGCGTGCAGAGCAATTCCGTGTTCCACATCAAACGTGAAAGGATCCTTGATTTCCTTGATGGCACTCCAGAGAAAACCCAAGATCACTGTCTCAAGTCTAGAGGGATCCTGAGGACACTGTAGCATCACGAAAGGGCTCCGTGGACCCCAAATCAACTCGAGATGAGAGCTTAGTCCCTGGCTTCGACTCAAGAGAAATACCAAGTTTCCACAAGCACCTCAGGAGGAGGCTTCTCTCAGCTACAGGTATCTGAGAGGGACCCTGAATTTGTGGCCTCAAGTGGAATGGACAGCGAGATGCTCTGACTCGAAGTAAGGCCGGATATCCCAACAGTGAATTGAATGCAGGCTCGTTTTGCATCTCCCAATACGAAGGGATGTCTGAATCCCCTATAGAGACCACAGAGAAAGACCTAGTTCTCCTCTTCATCGCGACCGGAGGCCTCACATCCTTTGAAAACTCAAGAGGTCCGCGTAGGTCAATGCTTCCAAAGGAGACGATGCCTGACTCCTCTTGAAAATGGATAGGAGTCCCAGGATCCCTGTGGCACGTGGAAAGGAACACTGGGTCCCCCGCCTCACGTGGAGACGCGTCCCAATTGCCATGCCAAGACTCGAGGAGAATCCCGAGGTGTCCCTCGCACCTAGGCAGGAGTCCTGACGTCGCTGAACAAACACGTGCCTGGAAGGGCCCTCCGCATCGTAACTCGAGAATATACCCCAGGTTCCGCCCACACCTCGAGAAAAACCATGAGACTTCCCCCTCGCCGCGAGATGAGGCTCGATTTCCCTGCACTGCGTGCAGAGGAATTCCGTGTTCCACATCAAGCCTGAAAGGTGCCTTGATTTCCTTGATGGCACTCCAGAGAAAACCCAAGATCACTGTCTCAAGAGTAGAGGGATCCTGAGGTCACTGTAACAACATAAAAGGGCTCCGTGGACCCCAAATCAACTCGAGATGAGAGCTTAGTCCCTGGCTTAGAATCAAGAGGAATACCAACTTTCCACAAGCACCTCAAGAGGAGGCTTCTCTCAGCTATATGTATGTGAGAGGGACCCTGAATTTGTGGCCTCACGTGGAATGGACACCGAGATGTTCTGACTCGAAGTAAGGCCGGATATCCCTGCAGTGAATTGAATGCATGCTCGTCTTAAATCTCCGAAGATGAAGGGATGTCTGAATCCCCTGTGGAGACAACAGAGAAAGACCTAGTTCTCCGCCTCTTCGCGACTGGAGTCCTCACATCCTTTGAAAATTCGAGAGGTCCGCGGAGATCAATGCTTCCAAAGGAGACGATGCCTGACTCCTATTGAAAATGGATAGGAGTCCCAGGATCCCTGTGGCACGTGGAAAGGGACCCTGGGTCTCCCACCTCACGTGGAGTCGCGTCCCAATTGCCATGCCAAGACTCGAGGAGAATCCCGAGGTGTCCCTCGCACCTAGGCAGGAGTCCTGACGTCACTGAACAAACACGTGTCTGGAAGGGCCCTCCCTGTCGTAACTCGAGAATATACCCCAGGTTCCGGCCGCAACTCGAGAAAAACCATGAGACTTCCCCTTCGCCGCAAGATGAGGCACGATTCCCCTGCACTGTGTGCGCAGAAATTCCGTGTTCCACATCAAGCCTGAAAGGAGCCTTGATTTCCTTGATGGCACTCCAGAGAAAACCCAAGATCACTGTCTCAAGTCTAGAGGGATCCTGAGGTCACTGGAGCAACATGAAAGGTCTCCGTGGACTCCAAATCAACTCGAGATGAGAGCTTAGTCCCTGGCTTCGACTCAAGAGGAATACCAACTTTCCACAAGCACTTCACGAGGAGGCTTCTCTCAGCTACAGGTATGTGAGAGGGACCCTGAGTTTGTGGCCTCAAGTGGAATGGATACCGAGATGCTCTGACTCGAAGTAAGGCCGGATATCCCTGGAATGGTATGAATGCAGGCTCGTCTTGCATCTCCCAAGACGAAGGGATGTCTGAATCCCCTGTGGAGACCACAGAGAAAGACCTAGTCCTCCGCCTCATTGCGACCGGAGGCCTCACATCCTTTGAAAATTCGAGAGGTCTGCAGAGATCAATGCTTCCAAAGGAGACGATGCCTGACTCCTCTTGAAAATGGATAGGAGTCCCAGGATCACTGTGGCACGTGGAAAGGGACACTGGGTCTCCCGCCTCACGTGGAGACGCGTCCCAATTGCCATGCCAAGACTCGAGGAGAATCCCGAGGTGTCCCTCGCACCTAGGCAGGATTCCTGACGTCGCTGAACAAACACGTGTCTGGAAGGGCCCTCCCCGTCGTAACTCGAGTATATACCCCAGGTTCCGGGCGCAACTCGAGAAAAACCATGAGACTTCCCCCTCCCCGCGAGATGAGGCCCGATTCCCCTGCACAGCGTGCAGACCAATTCCGTGTTCCACATCAAACGTGAAAGGAGCCTTGATTTCCTTAATGGCACTCCAGAGAAAACACAAGATCACTGTTTCAAGTCTAGAGGGATCCTGAGGTCACTGTAGCAACACGAAAGGGCTCCGTGGAGCCCAAATCAACTCGAGATGAGAGCTTAGTCCCTGGCTTCGACTCAAGAGGAATACCAACTTTCCACAAGCCCCTCAAGTGGAGGTTACTCTCAGCTAATGGTATGTGAGAGGGACCCTGAGTTTGTGGCCTCAAGTGGAATGGACACCGAGATGCTCTGACTCGAAGTAAGGCCAGATATCCCTGCAGTGATTTGAATGCAGGCTCGTCTTGCATCTCCCAAGAAGAAGGGTTGTCTGAATCCACTGTGGAGACCACAGAGAAAGACCTAGTCCTCCGCCTCAACGCAACCGGAGGCCTCATATCCTTTGAAAACTCGAGAGGACCGCGGAGATCAATACTTCCGAAGGAGACCATGCCTGACGCCTCTTGAAAATGGATAGGAGTCCCAGGATCCCTGTGGCACGTGGAAAGGGATCCTTGGTCTCCCGCCTCCCATGGAGACGCTTCCCAATTGCCATGCCAAGACTCGAGGAGAATCCCGAGGTGTCCCTCGCACCTAGGCAGGAGTCCTGACGTCGCTGAACAAACACGTGTCTGGAAGGGCCCTCCC
Source organism: Dama dama (assembly GCF_033118175.1). Taxonomy (NCBI): domain Eukaryota; kingdom Metazoa; phylum Chordata; class Mammalia; order Artiodactyla; family Cervidae; genus Dama; species Dama dama. The sequence goes on along the minus strand of NC_083697.1, from coordinate 1,795,480 downwards.
CGTCGTAACTCGAGAATATACCCCAGGTTCCGGCCGCAACTCGAGAAAAACCAAGAGACTTCCCCCTCGCCGCTGGATGAGGCCCGATTCCCCTGCACTGCGTGCAGAGCAATTCCTTCTTCCAAATCAAACGTGAAAGGAGCCTTGATTTCCTTGATGGCACTCCAGAGAAAACCCAAGATCACTGTCTCAAGTCTAGAGGGATCCTGAGGTCACTGGAGCAACACGAAAGGGCTCCGTGGACCCCAAATCAACTCGAGATGAGAGCTTAGTCCCTGGCTTCGACTCAAGAGGAATACCAACTTTCCACAAGCACCTGAAGAGGAGGCTTCTCGCAGCCACAGGTATGTGAGAGGGACCCTGAGTTTGTGGCCTCAAGTGGAATGGACACCGAGATGCTCTGACTCGAAGTAAGGCCGGATATCCCTGCAGTGAATTGAATGCAGGCTCGTCTTGCATCTCCCAAGACGAAGGGATGTCTGAATCCCCTGTGGAGACCACAGAGAAAGACCTAGTCCTCCGCCTCATCGAGACGGGAGGCATCACATCCTTTGAAAACTCGAGAGGTCTGCAGAGATCAATGCTTCCAAAGGAGACGATGCCTGACTCTTCTTGAAAATGGATAGGAGTCCCAGGATCCCTGTGGCACGTCGAAAGGGACCCTGGGTCTCCCGCCTCACGTGGAGACGCATCCCAATTGCCATGCCAAGACTCGAGGAGAATCCCGAGGTGTCCCTCGCACCTAGGCAGGAGTCCTGACGTCGCTGAACAGACACGTGTCTGGAAGGGCCCTCCCCGTCGTAACTCCAGAATATACCCCAGGTTCTGGCCGCAACTCGAGAAAAACCATGAAACTTCCCCCTCGCCGCGAGATGAGGCCCGATTCCCCTGCACTGCGTGCAGAGCAATTCCGAGTTCCACATCAAAAGTGAAAGGACACTTGATTTCCTTGATGGCACTCCAGAGAAAACCCAAGATCACTGTTTCAAGTCTAGAGGGATCCTGAGGTCACTGGAGCAACACGAAAGTTCTCCATGGACCCCAAATAAACTCGAGATGAGAGCTTAGTCCCTGGCTTTGACTCAAGAGGAATACCAACTTTCCACAAGCACCTCAAGAGGAGGCTTCTCTCAGCTACAGGTATGTGAGAGGGACCCTGAGTTTGTGGCCTCAAGTGCAATGGACACCGAGATGCTCTGAATCGAAGTAAGGCCGGATATCCCTGCAGTGAATTGAATGCAGGCTCGTCTTGCATCTCCCAAGACGAAGGGATGTCTGAATCCCTTGTGGAGACAACAGAGAAAGACCTAGTCCTCCGCCTCATCGTGACCGGAGGCCTCACATCCTTTGAAAACTCGAGAGGTCTGCAGAGATCAATGCTTCCAAAGGAGACGATGCCTGACTCCTCTTGAAAATGGATAGGAGTCCCAGGATCCCTGTGGCACGTGGAAAGGGACCCTGGGTCTCCCGCCTCACTTGGAGACGCGTCCCAATTGCCATGCCAAGACTCGAGGAGAATCCCGAGGTGTTCCTCGCACCTAGGCAGGAGTCCTGACGTCGCTGAACAAACACGTGTCTGGAAGGGCCCTCCCCGCCGTAACTCGAGAATATACCCCAGGTTCCGGCCTCAACTCGAGAAATACCATGAGACTTCCCCCTCCCGGCGAGATGAGGCCCGATTCCCCTGCACTGCGTGCAGACCAATTCCGTGTTCCACATCAAACGTGAAAGGAGCCTTGATTTCCTTAATGGCACTCCAGAGAAAACCCAAGATCACTGTTTCAAGTCTAGAGGGATCCTGAGGTCAATGTAGCAACAGGAAAGGGCTCCGTGGACCCCAAATCAACTCGAGATGAGAGATTAGTCCCTGGCTTAGACTCAAGAGGAATACCAACTTTACACAAGCCCCTCAAGTGGAGGCTACTCTCAGCTAATGGTATGTGAGAGGGACCCTGAGTTTGTCGCCTCAAGTGGAATGGACACCGAGATGCTCTGACTCGAAGTAAGGCCAGATATCACTGCAGTGATTTGAATGCAGGCTCGTCTTGCATCTCGCAAGACGAAGGGTTGTCTGAATCCCCTGTGGAGACCACAGAGAAAGACCTAGTCCTCCGCCTCAACGCAACCGGAGGCCTCATATCCTTTGAAAACTCGAGAGGACGGCGGAGATCAAGACTTCCGAAGGAGACCATGCCTGACGCCTCTTGAAAATGGATAGGAGTCCCAGGATCCCTGTGGCACGTGGAAAGGGACCCTGGGTCTCCCGCCTCCCGTGGAGACGTGTCCCAATTGCCATGACAAGACTCGAGCAGAATCCCGAGGTGTCCCTCGCACCTAGGCAGGAGTCCTGATGTCGCTGAACAAACACGTGTCTGGAAGGTCCTTCCCCGTCGTAACTCGAGAATATACCCCAGGTCCCGGCCGCAACTCGAGAAAAACCATGAGACTTCCCCCTCGCCGCTGGATGAGGCCCGATTCCCCTGCACTGCGTTCAGAGCAATTCCGTGTTCCACATCAAACGTGAAAGGAGCCTTGATTTCCTTGATGGCACTCCAGAGAAAACACAAGATCACTGTCTCAAGTCTAGAGGGATCCTGAGGTCACTGGAGCAACACGAAAGGGCTCCGTGGACACCAAATGAACTCGAGATGAGAGCTTAGTCCCTGGCTTCAGATCGAGAGGAATACCAACTTTCCACAAGCACCTCAAGAGGAGGCTACTCTCAGCTACAGGTATGTGAGAGGGACCCTGAGTTTGTCGCCTCAAGTGGAATGGACACCGAGATGCTCTGACTCAAAGTAAGGCCAGATATCCCTGCAGAGAATTGAATGCAGGCTCGTCTTGCATCTCCCAAGACGAAGGGATGTCTGAATCCCCTGTGGAGACCACAGAGAAAGACCTAGTCCTCTGCCTCATCGCGCCCGGAGGCCTCACATCCTTTGAAAACTCGAGAGGTCCGCGGAGATCAATGCTTACAAGGAAACGATGCCTGTCGCCTTTGAAAATGGATAGGAGTCCCAGGATCACTGTGGCACGTGGAAAGGGACCCTGGGTCTCCCGCCTCACGTGGAGCCGCATCCCAATTGCCATGCCAAGACTTGAGGAGAATCCCAAGGTGTCCCTCGCACCTAGGCAGGAGTCTTGACGTCGCTGAACAAACACGTGTCTGGAAGGGCCCTCCCCGTCGTAACTCGAGAATATACCCCAGGTTCCGGCCGCAACTCGAGAAAAACCATGAGACTTCCCCCTCGCCGCGAGATGAGGCCTGATTCCCCTGCACTGCGTGCAGAGAAATTCCGTATTCCACATCAAACGTGAAAGGAGCCTTGATATCCTTGATGCCACTCCAGAGAAAACCCAAAGTCACTGTCTCAAGTCTAGAGGGATCCTGAGGTCACTGGAGCAACATGAAAGGGCTCCGTGGACCCCAAATCAACTCGAGATGAGAGCTTAGTCCCTGGCTTCGTCTCAAGAGGAATACCAACTTTCCACAAGCTCCTCAAGAGGAGGCTTCTCTCAGCTACATGTATGTGAGAGGTACCCTGAGTTTGTGGCCTCAAGTGGAATGGACACCGAGATGCTCTGACTCGAAGTAAGGCCGGATATCCCTGCAGTGAATTGAATGCAAGCTCGTCTTGCATCTCCCAAGACGAAGGGATGTCTGAATCCCCTGTGGAGACCACAGAGAAAGACTTGGTTCTCCGCCTCATTGCGAGCGGAGGCCTCACATCCTTTGAAAACTCGAGAAGTCCGCGGAGATCAATGCTTCCAAAGGAGACGATGCCTGACTCCTCTTGAAAATGGATAGGTGTCCCAGCATCCCTATGGCACGTGGAAAGGGATCCTGGGTCTCCCGCCTCACGTGGAGACGGGTCCAAATTGCCATGCCAAGACTCGTGGAGAATCCCGAGGTGTCCCTCACACCTAGGCAGGAGTCCTGACGTCGCTAAACAAACACGTGTCTGGAAGGGCCCTCCCCGTTGTAACTCGAGAATATACCCCAGGACCCGGCCGCAACTCGTGAAAAACCAAGAGATTTCCCCCTCGCCGCGAGTTGAGGCCCGATTCCCCTGCACTGCATGCAGAGCAATTCCGTGTTCCACATTAAACGTGAAAGTAGCCTTGATTTCCTTGATGGCACTCCAGAAAAAACCCAAGATCACTGTCTCAAGTCTAGAGGGATCCTGAGGTCACTGGAGCAACACGAAAGGGCTCCGTGGACCCGAAATCAACTCGAGATGAGAGCTTAGTCCCTAGCTTCGACTCAAGAGGAATACCAACTTGCCAAAAGCACCTCAAGAGGAGGCTTCTCTCAGCTACAGGTATGTGAGAGGGACCCTGAGTTTGTGGCCTTAAGTGGAATGGACACCGAGATGCTCTGACTCGAAGTAAGGCCGGATATCCCTGCAGTGAATTGAATGCAGGCTCGTCTTGCATCTCCCAAGACGAAGGGATGTCTGAATCCACTGTGGAGACCACAGAGAAAGACCTAGTCCTCCGCCTCATCGCGACCGGAGGCCTCACATCCTTTGAAAACTCGAGAGGTCCGCGGAGATCAATGCTTCCAAAGGAGACGATGCCTGACTCCTCTTGAAAATGGATAGGAGTCCCAGGATCCCTGTGGCACGTGGAAAGGGACCCTGGGTCTCCCGCCTCACGTGGATACGCGTCCCAATTGCCATGCCAAGACTCGAGGAGAATCCCGAGGTGTCCCTCGCACCTAGGCAGGAGTCCTGACGTCGCTGAACAAACACGTGTCTGGAAGGGCCCTCCCTGTCGTAACTCGAGAATATACCCCAGGTTCCGGCCGCAACTCGAGAAAAACCATGAGACTTCCCCCTCCCCGCGAGATGAGGCCCGATTCCCCTGAACTGCGTGTAGAGCAATTCCGTGTTCCACATCAAACGTGAAAGGAGCCTTGATTTCCTTAATGACACTCCAGAGAAAACCCAAAATCACTGTTTCAAGTCTAGAGGGATCCTGAGGCCACTGTAGCAACAAGAAAGGGCTCCGTGGACCCCGAATCAACTCGAGATGAGAGCTTAGTCCCTGGCTTCGACTCAAGGGGAATACCAACTTTTCACAAGCACCTCAAGAGGAGGCTTCTCTCCGCTACAGGTATGTGAGAGGGACCCTGAGTTTGTGGCCTCAAGTGGAATGGACACCGAGATGCTCTGACTCGAAGTAAAGCCGGATATCCCTGCAGAGAATTGAATGCAGGCTCGTGTTGCATCTCGAAAGACTAAGGGATGTCTGAATCCCCTGTGGAGACCACAGAGAAAGACCTAATTTTCCGCCTCATCGCGACCAGATGCCTCACATCCTTTGAAAATTCGAGAGGTCCGCGGAGATCAATGCTTCCAAAGGAGCCGATGCCTGAATCCTCTTGAAAATGGATAGGAGTCCCAGGATCCCTGTGGCACGTGGAAAGGGACCCTGGGTTTCCCGCCTCACGTGGAGACGCGTCCAAATTGCCATGCCAAGACTCGAGGAGAATCCCGAGGTGTCCCTCGCACCTAGGCAGGAGTCGTGACATCGCTGAACAAACACGGGTCTGGAAGGGACCTCCCCGTCATAACTCGAGAATATACCCCAGTTTCCGGCCTCAACTCGAGAAAAACCATGAGACTTCCCCCTCGCCGCGAGATGAGGCCCGATGCCCCTGCACTGCATGCAAAGCAATTCTGTGTTCAATATCCAACGTGAAAGGAGCCTTGATTTCCTTGATGGCACTCCAGAGAAAACCCAAGATCACTGGCTCAAGTCTAGAGGGATCCTGAGGTCACTGGAGCAACATGAAAGGGCTCCGTGGAACCCAAATCAACTCGAGATGAGAGCTTAGTCCCTGGCTTCGACTCAAGAGGAATACCAACTTTCCACAAGCACATCAAGAGAAGGCTTCCCTCAGCTACATGTATGTGAGAGCGACCCTGAGTTTGTGGCCTCAAGTTGAATGAACACCGACATGCTCTGACTCGAAGTAAGGCCGGATATCCCTGCAGTGAATTGAATGCAGGCTCGTCTTGCATCTCCCAAGACGAAGGGATGTCTGAATCCCCTGTGGAGACGACAGAGAAAGACCTAGTCCTCCGCCTCAATGCGACCGGAGGCCTCACATACTTTGAAAACTCGAGAGGTCCGCGGAGATCAATGCTTCCAAAGGAGACGATGCCTGACTCCTCTTGAAAATGGATAGGAGTCCCAGGATCCCTGTGGCACGTGGAAAGGGACCCTGGGTCTCCCGCCTCACGTGGAGACGCCTCCCAATTGCCATGCCAAGACTCGAGGGGAATCGCGAGGTGTCCCTCGCACCTAGCCAGGAGTCCTGACGTCGCAGAACAAACACGTGTATGGAAGGGCCCTCCCCGTCGTAACTCGAGAATATACCCCAGGTTTCGGCCGCAACTCGAGAAAAACCATGAGACTTCCCCCTCGCCGCGAGATGAGGCCCGATTCCCCTGCACTGCGTGCAGAGCAATTCCGTGTTCCACATCAAACGTGATAGGAGCCTTGATTTCCTTGATGGCACTCCAGAGAAAACCCAAGATCACTGTCTCAAGTCTAGAGGGATCCTGTAGTCACTGGAGCAAGAAGAAAGTGCTCAGTGGAGCCCAAATCACCTCGAGATGAGAGCTTAGTCCCTGGCTTCGACTCAAGAGGAAAACCAACTTTCCACAAGCACCTCATGAGAAGGCTTCTCTCAGCTACAGGTAACTGAGAGGGACCCTGAGTTTGTGGCCTCAAGTGGAATGGACACCGAGATGCTCTGACTCGAAGTAAAGCCGGATATCCCTGCAGTGAATTGAATGCAGGCTCGTCTTGCATCTCACAAGACGAACGGTTGTCTGAATACCCTGTGGAGTCCACAGAGAAAGACCTAGTCCTCCGCCTCAACGCGAACGGAGGCCTCACGTCCTTTGAAAATTCGAGAGGTCCGCGGAGATCAATGCTTCCAAAGGTGACGATGACTTGAAAATGGATAGGAGTCCCAGGATCCCTGTGGCATGTGGAAAGGGACCCTGGGTCTCCCGCCTCACGTGGAGACGCGTCCCAATTGCCATGCCAAGACTCGTGGAGAATCCACAAGTGTCCCTCACACCTAGGCAGGAATCTTGACGTCGCTGAAAAAACACGAGTCTGGAAGGGTCCTCCCCGTCGTAACTCGAGAATATACCCCAGGTTCCGGCCGCAACTCGAGAAAAACCATGAGAATTCCCCCTCGCCGCGAGAGGAGGCCCGATTCCCCTGCACTGCGTGCAGAGCAATTCCGTGTTCCACATCAAACGTGAAAGGAGCCTTGATTTCCTTGATGGCACTCCAGAGAAAACCCAAGATCACTGTCTCAAGTCTAGAGGGATCCTGAGGTCACTGGAGCAACAAGAAAGGGCTCAGTGGACCCCAAATCAACACGAGATGAGAACTTAGTCCCTGGCTTCGACTCAAGAGGAATACCAACATTCCACAAGCACCTCAAGATGAGGCTTCTCTCAGCTACAGGTATGTGAGAGGGCCCCTGAGTTTGTGGCCTCAAATGGAATGGACACCGAGATGCTCTGACTCGAAATAAAGCCGGATATCCCTGCAGTTAATTGAATGCAGGCTCGTCTTGCATCTCGCAAGACGAAGGGTTGTCTGAATACCCTGTGGAGTCCACAGAGAAAGACCTAGCCCTCCGCCTCAATGCGAACGGAGGCCTCACATTCTTTGAAAATTCGAGAGGTCCGCGGAGATCAATGCTTCCAAAGGTGACGATGACTTGTAAATGGATAGGAGTCCCAGGATCCCTCTGGCACGTGGAAAGGGACCCTGGGTCTCCCGCCTCACGTGGAGACACGTCCCAATTTCCATGCCAAGAATCGAGGAGAATACTGAAGGGTCCCTCGCACCTAGGCACGAATCCTGACGTCGCTGAACAAACACGATTCCGGAAGGGTCCTCCCCGTCGTAACTCGAGAATATACCCCAGGTTCCGACCGCAACTCGAGAAAAACCATGAGACTTCCACCTCGCCGAGAGATGAGGCCTATTTCCCGGAACTGCGTGCAGAGCAATTCCGTGGTCCACATCCAACGTGAAAGGAGCCTTGATTTCCTTGATGGCACTCCAGAGAAAACCCAAGATCACTGGCTCAAGTCTAGAGGAATCCTGAGGTCACTGGAGCAACACGAAAGGGATCCGTGGACCCCAAATCAACTCGAGATTAGAGCTTAGTCCCTGGCTTCGACTCAAAAGGAATACCAACTTTCCACAAGCACCTCAAGAGGAGGCTTCTCTCAGCTACAGGTACTTGAGAGGGACCCTGATTTTGTGGCCTCAAGTGGAACGGACACCGAGATGCTCTGACTAGAAGTAAGGCCGCATATCCCTGCAGTGAATTGAATGCAGGCTCGTCTTGCATGTCCCAAGACGAAGGGATGTCTGAATCCCCTGTGGAGACCACAGAGAAAGACCTAGTCCTCCGCCTCATCGCGACCGGAGGCCTCACATCCTTTGAAAACTCGAGAGGTCCGCGGAGATCAATGCTTCCAAAGGAGACGATGCATGACTCCTCTTGAAAATGGATAGGAGTCCCAGGATCCCTGTGGCACGTTGGAAGGGACCCTGGGTTTCCCGCCTCACGTGGAGACGCGTCCCAATTGCCATGCCAAGACTCGAGGAGAATCCTGAGGTGTGCCTCACACCTAGGTAGGAGTCCTGACGTCGCTGAACTAACACGTGTCTGGAAGGGCCCTCCCCGTCGTAACTCGAGAATATACCCCAGGTTCCGGCCGCAACTCGAGAAAAACCATGAGACTTCCCCCTCGCCGCGACATGAGGCCCGATTCCCCTGCACTGAATGCAGAGCAATTCCGTGTTCCACATCAAACGTGAAAGGAGCCTTGATTTCCTTGATGGCACTCCAGAGAAAACCCAAGATCACTGTCTCAAGTCTAGAGGGATCCTGAGGTCACTGGAGCAACACGAAAGGGCTCCGTGGACCCCAGATAAACTCGAGATGAGAGCTTAGTCCCTGGCTTCGAGTCAAGAGGAATACCAACTTCCCACAAGCACCTCAAGCGGAGGGTTCTCTCAGCTACAGGTATGTGAGAGGGACCCTGAGTTTGTGGCCTCAAGTGGAATGCACACCGAGATGCTCTGACTCGAAGTAAGGCCGGATATCCCTGCAGTGAATTGAATGCAGGCTCGTCTTGCATCTCCCAAGATGAAGGGATGTCTGAATCCCCTGTGGAGACCACAGAGAAAGATCTAGTCCTCAGCCTCATCGCGACCGGAGGCCTCACATCCTTTGAAAACTAGAGATGTCCGCGGAGATCAATGCTTCCAAAGGAGACGATGCCTGACTCCTCTTGAAAATGGATAGGAGTCCCAGGATCCCTGTGGCACGTGGAAAGGGACCCTGGGTCTCCCGCCTCACGTGGAGACGCGTCCCAAATGCCATGCCAATACTCGAGGAGAATCCCGAGGTGTCCCTCGCACCTAGGCAGGGGTCCTGATGTGGCTGAACAAACACGTGTCTGGAAGGACCCTCCCCATCGTAACTCGAGAATATACCCCAGTTTCCGGCCTCAACTCGAGAAAAACCATGAGACTTCCCCCTCGCCGCGAGATGAGGCCCGATGCCCCTGCACTGCGTGCAAAGCAATTCTGTGTTCAACATCCAACGTGAAAGGAGCCTTGATTTCCTTGATGGCACTCCAGAGAAAACCCAAGATCACTGTCTCAAGTCTAGAGGGATCCTGAAGTCACTGGAACAAGAAGAAAGTGCTCAGTGGAGCCCAAATCAACTCGAGATGAGAGCTTAGTCCCTGGCTTCGACTCAAGAGGAATACCAACTTTCCACAAGCACCTCATGAGAAGGCTTCTCTCAGCTACAGGTAAGTGAGAGGGACCCTGAGTTTGTGGCCTCAAGTGGAATGGACACCGAGATGCTCTGACTCGAAGTAAAGCCGGATATCCCTGCAGTGAATTGAATGCAGGCTCGTCTTGCATCTCCCAAGACGAACGGTTTTCTGAATACCCTGTGGAGTCCACAGAGAAAGACCTAGTCCTCCGCCTCAACCCGAACGGAGTCCTCACGTCCTTTGAAAATTCGAGAGGTCCGCGGAGATCAATGCTTCCAAAGGTGACGATGACTTTAAAATGGATAGGAGTCCCAGGATCCCTGTGGCATGTGGAAAGGGACCCTGGGTCTCCCGCCTCACGTGGAGACGCGTCCCAATTGCCATGCCAAGACTCGTGGAGAATCCTCAAGTGTCCCTCACACCTAGGCAGGAATCTTGACGTCGCTGAACAAACACGAGTCTGGAAGGGTCCTCCCCGTCATAACTCGAGAATATACCCCAGGTTCCGGGCGCAACTCGAGAAAAACCATGAGAATTCCCCCTCGCCGCGAGAGGAGGCCCGATTCCCCTGCACTGCGTGCAGAGCAATTCCGTGTTCCACATCAAACGTGAAAGGAGCCTTGATTTCCTTGATGGCACTCCAGAGAAAACCCAAGATCACTGTTTCAAGTCTAGAGGGATCCTGAGGTCACTGGAGCAACACTAAAGGGCTCCATGGACCCCAAATCAACTCAAGATGAGAGCTTACTCCCTGGCTTCGACTCAAGAGGAATACCAACTTTCCACAAGCACCTCAAGAGGAGGCTTCTCTCAGCTACAGGTATGTGAGAGGGACCCTGAGTTTGTGGCCTCAAGTGGAATGGACACCGAGATGCTCTGACTCGAGGTAAGGCCGGATATCACTGCAGTGAATTGAATGCAGGCTCGTCTTGCATCTCCCAAGACGAAGGGATGTCTGAATCCCCTGTGGAGACCACAGAGAAAGACCTAGTCCTCTGCCTCATCGCGACCGGAGGCCTCACATCCTTTGAAAACTCGAGAGGTCTGCGGAGATCAATGCTTCCAAAGGAGACGATGCCTGACTCCTCTTGAAAATGGATAGGAGTCCCAGGATCCCTGTGGCACGTGGAAAGGGACCCTGGGTCTCCCGCCTCACGTGGAGACGCCTCCCAATTGCCATGCGAAGACTCGAGGGGAATCCCGAGGTGTCCCTCGCACCTAGGCAGGAGTCCTGACGTCGCTGAACAAACACGTGTATGAAAGGGCCCTCCCCGTCGTAACTCGAGAATATACCCCAAGTTTCAGCCGAAACTCAAGAAAAACCATGAGACTTTCCTCTCGCCGCGAGATGAGGCCCGATTCCCCTGCACTGCGTGCAGAGCAATTCCGTGTTCCACATCAAACGTGAAAGGAGCCTTGATTTCCTTGATGGCACTCCAGAGAAAACCCAAGATCACTGTCTCAAGTCTAGAGGGATCCTGATGTCACTGGACCAACAAGAAAGGGCCCAGTGGACCCCAAATCAACTCGAGATGGGAGCTTAGTCCCTGGCTTCGACTCCAGAGGAATACCAACTTTCCACAAGCACCTCATGAGAAGGCTTCTCTCAGCTACAGGTATGTGAGAGGGACCCTGAGTTTGTGGCCTCAAGTGGAATGGACACCGAGATGCTCTGACTCGAAGTAAAGCCGGATATCCCTGCAGTGAATTGAATGCAGGCTCGTCTTACATCTCCCAAGACGAAGGGTTGTCTGAATACCCTGTGGAGTCCACAGAGAAAGACCTAGTCCTCCGCCTCAACGCGAACGGAGGCCTCACGTCCATTGAAAATTCGAGACGTCCGCGGAGATCAATGCTTCCAAAGGTGACGATGACTTGAAAATGGATAGGAGTCCCAGGATCCCTGTGGCACGTGGAAAGGGACCCTGAGTCTCCCGCCTCACGTGGAGACACGTCCCAATTGCCATGCCAAGACTAGAGGAGAATCCCGATGGTGTCCCTCGCACCTAGGCAGGAGTGCTGACGTCGCTGAACAAACACGTGTCTGGAAGGGCCCTCCCCATCGTAACTCGAGAATATACCCCAGGTTCCGGCCGCAACTCGAGAAAAACCATGAGACTTCCCCCTCACAGCGACATGAGGCCCGATTCCCCTGCACTGCGTGCAGAGCAATTCCGTGTTCCACATCAAACGTGAAAGGAACCTTGGTTTCCTTGATGGCACTCCAGAGAAAACCCAAGATCACTGTCTCAAGTCTAGAGGTATCCTGAGGTCACTGGACCAACAAGAAAGGGCTCAGTGGACCCCAAATCAACTCGAAATGAGAGCTTAGTCCCTGGCTTCGACTCAAGAGGAATACCAACTTTCCACAAGCACCTCAAGAGGAGGCTTCTCTCAGCTACAGGTATGTGAGAGGGACCCTGAGTTTGTGGCCTCAAGTGGAATGGACCCCGAGATGCTCTGACTCGAAGTAAGGCCGGATATCCCTGCAGTGATTTGAATGCAGGCTCGTCTTGTAACTTCCAAGACGAAGGGATGTCTGAATCCCCTTTGGAGACTACATAGAAAGACCTAATTTTCCGTCTCATCGAGAGCAGAGGCCTCACATCGTTTGAAAACTTGAGAGGTCCGCGGAGATCAATGCTTCCAAAGGAGACGATGCATGACTCCTTTTGAAAATGGATAGGAGTCCCAGGATCCCTGTGGCACGAGGAAAGGGACCCTGGGTCTCCCGCCTCACGTGGAGACGCGTCCCAATTGCCATGCCAAGACTCGAGGAGAATCCCGAGGTGTCCCTCGCACCTAGGCAGGAGTCCTGACGTCGCTGAACAAACACGTGTCTGAAAGGGCCCTCCCCGTCGTAACTCGAGAATATACCCCAGGTTTCGGCCGCAATCGAATAAAACCATGAGATTTCCCCCTCGCCGCGAGATGAGGCCCGATTCCCCTGCCCTGCGTGCAGAGCAATTCCGTTTTCCACATCAAACCTGAAAAAAGCCTTGATTTCCTTGATGGCACTCCAGAGAAAACCCAAGATCACTGTCTCAAGTCTAGAGGGATCGTGAGGTCACTGGAGCAACACGAAAGGGCTCCGTGGACCCCAAATCAACTCGAGAAGAGAGCTTAGTCCCTGGCTTTAAATCGAGAGGAATACCAAATTTCCACAAGCACCTCAAGAGGAGGCTTCTCTCAGCTAATGGTATGTGAGAGGGACCCTGAGTTTGTCGCCTCAAATGGAATGTCCACCGAGATGCATTGACTCAAAGTAAGGCCAGATATCCCTGCAGTGAATTGAATGCAGGCTCGTCTTGCATCTCCCAAGACGAAGGGATGTCTGAATCCCCTGTGGAGACCACAGAGAAAGACCGAGTTCTCCGCCTCATCGCGACCGGAGGCCTCACATCCTTTGAAAACTCGAGAGGTCCGCGGAGATCAATGCTTCCAAAGGAGAAGATGCCTGACCCTTCTTGAAAATGGATAGGAGTCCCAGGATCCCTGTGGCACGTGGAAAGGGACCCTGGGTCTCCCGCGTCACGTGGAGACGCGTCCCAATTGCCATGCCAAGACTCGAGGAGAATCCCGAGCTGTCCCTCGCACCTAGGCAGGAGTCCTGACGTCGCTGAACAAACACATGTCTGGAAGGGCCCTCCCCGTCGTAACTCGAGAATATAACCCAGGTTCCGGCCGCAACTCGAGAAAAACCATGAGACTTCCCCCTCGCCGCGAGATGAGGCCCGATTCCCCTACACTGCGTGCAGAGCAATTCCGTTTTCCACATCAAACGTGAAAGGAGCCTTGATTTCCTTGATGGCACTCCAGAGAAAACCCAAGATCACTGTCTCAAGTCTAGAGGATTCCCGAGGTCACTGTAGCAACACGAAAGGGCTCCGTGGACACCAAATCAACTCGAGATGAGAGCTTAGTCCCTGGCTTCGACTCAAGAGGAATACCAACTTTCCACAAGCACCTCAAGAGGAGGCTTCTCTCAGCTACAGGTATGTGAGAGGGACCCTGAGTTTGTGGCCTCAAGTGGAATGGACACCGAGATGCTCTGACTCGATGTAAGGCCAGATATCCCTGCAGTGAATTGAATGCAAGCTCGTCTTGGATCTCACAAGACGAAGGGATGTCTGAATCCCCTGTGGAGACCACAGAGAAAGACCTAGTTCTCCGCTTCATCGTGACCGGAGGCCTCACATCCTTTGAAAACTCGAGAGGTCCGTGGAGATCAATGCTTCCAAAGGAGAAGATGCCTGACTCCTCTTGAAAATGGATAGGAGTCCCAGGATTCCTGTGGCACGTGGAAAGGGACCCTGGGTCTCCCGCCTCACGTGGAGACGCGTCCCAATTGCCATGCCAAGACTCGAGGAGAATCCCGAGGTGTCCTTCGCACCTAGGCAGGAGTCCTGATGTCGCTGAACAAACACGTGTCTAGAAGGGACCTCCCCGTCGTTACTCGAGAATATACCCCAGGTTCCGGCCGCAACTCGAGAAAAACCATGAGATTTCCCCCTCGCCGTGAGTTGAGGCCCGATTCCCCTGCACTGCATGCAGAGCAATTCCGTGTTCCACATCAAACGTGAAAGGAGCCTTGATTTCGTTGATGGCAGTCCAGAGAAAACCCAAGATCACTGTCTCAAGTCTAGAGGGATCCTGAGGTCACTGGAGCAACACGAAAGGGCTCCGTGGACCCCAAATCAACTCGAGAAGAGAGCTTAGTCCCTGGCTTTAATCGAGAGGAATACCAAATTTCCACAAGCACCTCAAGAGGAGGCTTCTCTCAGCTAATGGTATGTGAGAGGGACCCTGAGTTTGTCGCCTCAAGTGGAATGTCCACCGAGATGCTCTGACTCAAAGTAAGGCCAGATATCCCTGCAGTGAATTGAATGCAGGCTCGTCTTGCATCTCCCAAGACGAAGGGATGTCTGAATCCCCTGTGGAGACCACAGAGAAAGACCGAGTTCTCCGCCTCATCGCGACCGGAGGCCTCACATCCTTTGAAAACTCGAGAGGTCCACGGAGATCAATGCTTCCAAAGGAGAAGATGCCTGACCCTTCTTGAAAATGGATAGGAGTCCCAGGATCCCTGTGGCACGTGGAAAGGGACCCTGGGTCTCCCGCGTCACGTGGAGACGCGTCCCAATTGCCATGCCAAGACTCGAGAAGAATCCCGAGCTGTCCCTCGCACCTAGGCAGGAGTCCTGACGTCGCTGAACAAACACATGTCTGGAAGGGCCCTCCCCGTCGTAACTCGAGAATATACCCCAGGTTCCGGCCGCAACTCGAGAAAAACCATGAGAATTCCCCCTCGCCGCGAGATGAGGCCCGATTCCCCTGCACTGCGTGCAGAGCAATTCCGTGTTCCACATCAAACGTGAAAGAAGCCTTGATTTCCTTGATGGCACTCCAGAGAAAACCCAAGATCACTGTCTCAAGTCTAGAGGGATCTTGCGGTCACTGGAGCAACACGAAAGGGCTCCGTGGACCCCAAATCAACTCGAGATGAGAGATTAGTCCCTGGCTTCAACTCAAGAGGAATACGAACTTTCCACAAGCCCCTCAAGAGGAGGCTTCTCTCAGCTACAGGTATGTGAGAGGGACCCTGAGTTTGTGGCCTCAAGTGGAATGGACACCGAGATGCTCTGACTCGAAGTAAGGCCGGATATCCCTGCAGTGAATTGAATGCAGGCTCGTCTTGCATCTCCCAAGACGAAGGGATGTCTGAATCCCCTGTGCAGAACACAGAGAAAGACCTAGTCCTCCGCCTCAACGCGACCGGAGGCCTTACATCGTTTGAAAACTCGAGAGGTCCGCGGAGATCAATGCTTCCAAAGGAGACGATGCCTGACTCCTCTTGAAAATGGATAGGAGTCCCAGGATCCCTGTGGCACGTGGAAAGGGACCCTGGGTCTCCCGCCTCACGTGGAGACGCGTCCCAATTGCCATGGCAAGACTCGAGGAGAATCCCCAGGTGTCCCTTGCACCTAGGCAGGAGTCCTGACGTCGCTGAACAAACACGTGTCTGGAAGGGCCCTCCCCGTCGTAACTCGAAAATATACCCCAGGTTCCGGCCACAACTCGAGAAAAACCATGAGACTTCCCCCTCCCCGCGAGATGAGGCCCGATTCACCTGGGCTGCGTGCAGAGGAATTCCGTGTTCCACATCAAACGTGAAAGAAGCCTTGATTTCCTTGATGGCACTCCGGAGAAAACCCAAGATCACTGTCACAAGTCTAGAGGGATCCTGAGGTCACTGGAGCAACAGGAAAGGGCTCCGTGGACCCCAAATCAACTCGAGATGAGAACTTAGTCCCTGGCTTAGACTCAAGAGGAATACCAACTTTCCACAAGCACCTCAAGAGGAGGCTTCTCTCAGCTACAGGTATGTGAGAGGGACCCTGAGTTTGTGGCCTCAAGTGGAATGGACCCCGAGATGCTCTGACTCGAAGTAAAGCCGGATATCCCTGCAGCGAATTGAATGCAGGCTCGTCTTGCATCTCCCAAGACGAAGGGATGTCTGAATCCACTGTGGAGACGACAGAGAAAGACCTAGTCCTCTGCCTCATCGCGACCAGTGGCCTCACATCCTTTGAAAATTCGAGAGGTATGAGGAGATCAATGCTTCCAAAGGAGACGATGCTTGACTCCTCTTCAAAATGGATAGGAGTCCCAGGATCCCTGTGGCACGTGGAAAGGGACCCTGGGTCTCCCGCCTCACGTGGAGACGCGTCCCAATTGCCATGCCAAGACTCGAGGAGAATCCCGAGGTGTCCCTCGCACCTAGGCAGGAGTCCTGACGTCGCTGAACAAACACGTGTCTGGAAGGGCCCTCCCCGTCGTAACTCGAGAATATACCCCAGGTTCCGGCCGCAACTCGAGAAAAACCATGAGACTTCCCCCTCGCCGCGAGATGAGGCCCGATTCCCCTGCACTGCGTGCAGAGCAATTCCGTGTTCCACATCAAACGTGAAAGGAGCCTTGATTTCCTTGATGGCACTCCAGAGAAAACCCAAGATCACTGTCTCAAGTCTAGAGGGATCCTGAGGTCACTGGAGCAACACGAAAGGGCTCCGTGGACCCCAAATCAACTCGAGATGAGAGCTTAGTCCCTGGCTTCGACTCAAGAGGAATACCAACTTTCCACAAGCACCTCAAGAGGAGGCTTCTCTCAGCTACAGGTATGTGAGAGGGACCCTGAGTTTGTCGCCTCAAGTGGAAAGGACACCGAGATGCTCTGACTCAAAGTAAGGCCAGATATCCCTGCAGTGATTTGAATGCAGGCTCGTCTTGCATCTCCCAAGACGAAGGGATGTCTGAATCCGCTGTGGAGAACACAGAGAAAGACCTAGTCCTCCGCCTCATCGCGACCGGAGGCCTCACATCCTTTGAAAACTCGAGAGGTCCGCGGAGATCAATGCTTCCAAAGGAGTCGATGCCTGACGCCTCTTGAAAATGGATAGGAGTCCCAGGATCCCTGTGGCACGTCGAAAGGGACCCTGGGTCTCCCGCCTCATGTGGAGACGCGTCCCAATTGCCATGCCAAGACTTCAGGAGAATCCCGAGGTGTCCCTCGCACCTAGGCAGGAGTCCTGACGTCGCTGAACAAACACGTGTCTGGAAGGGCCCTCCCCGTCGTAACTCGAGAATATACCCCAGGTTCCGGCCGCAACTCGAGAAAAACCATGAGACTTCCCCCTCGCCGCGAGATGAGGCCCGATTCCCCTGCAATGCGTGCAGAGCAATTCCGTTTTCCACATCAAACCTGAAAAAAGCCTTGATTTCCTTGATGGCACTCCAGAGAAAACCCACGATCACTGTCTCAAGTCTAGAGGGATGCTGAGGTCACTGGAGCAACACGAAAGGGCTCCGTGGACCCCTAATCAACTCGAGATGAGAGCTTAGTCCCTGGCTTCGACTCAAGGGGAATACCGACTTTCCACAAGCACCTCAAAAGGAGGCTTCTCTCAGCTACAGGTATGTGAGAGGGACCCTGAGTTTGTGGCCTCAAGTGGAATGGACACGGAGATGCTCTGACTCGAAGTAAGGCCGGATATCACTGCAGTGAATTGAATGCAGGCTCGTCTTGCATCTCCCAAGACTAAGGGATGTCTGAATCCCCTGTGTAGACCACAGAGAAAGACCTAATTTTCCGCCTCATCGCGACCAGAGGCCACACATCCTTTGAAAATTTGAGAAGTCCGCGGAGATCAATGCTTCCAAAGGAGACGATGCCTGACTCCTCTTGAAAATGGATAGGAGTCCCAGCATCCCTGTGGCACGTGGAAAGGGACTCTGGGTCTCCCGCCTCACGTGGAGACGCGTCCCCATTGCCATGACAAGACTCGAGGAGAATCCCGAGGTGTCCCTCGCACCTAGGCAGGTGTCCTGACGTCGCTGAACAAACATGTGTCTGGAAGGGCCCTCCCAGTCGTAACTCGAGAATATACCCCAGGTTCCGGCCGCAACTCGAGAAAAACCATGAGACTTCCCCCTCGCCCCTGGATGAGGCCCGATTCCCCTGCACTGCGTGCAGAGCAATTCCGTGTTCCACATCCAACGTGAAAGGAGCCTTGATTTCCTTGATGGCACTCCAGAGAAAACCCAAGATCACTGTCTCAAGTCTAGAGGGATCGTGAGGTCACTGGAGCAACACGAAAGGGCTCCGTGGACCCCAAATCAACTCGAGAAGAGAGCTTAGTCCCTGGCTTTAAATCGAGAGGAATACCAAATTTCCACAAGCACCTCAAGAGGAGGCTTCTCTCAGCTAATGGTATGTGAGAGGGACCCTGAGTTTGTCGCCTCAAGTGGAATGGACACCGAGATGCTCTAACTCGAAGTAAGGCCAGATATCCCTGCAGTGAATTGAATGCAGGCTCGTCTTGCATCTCCCAAGACGAAGGGATGTCTGAATCCCCTGTGGAGACCACAGAGAAAGACCGAGTTCTCCGCCTCAGCGCGACCGGAGGCCTCACATCCTTTGAAAACTCGAGAGGTCCGCAGAGATCAATGCTTCCAAAGGAGACGATGCCTGACTCCTCTTGAAAATGGATAGGAGTCCCAGGATCCCTGTGGCACGTGGAAAGGGACCCTGGGTCTCCCGCGTCACGTGGAGACGCGTCCCAATTGCCATGCCAAGACTCGAGGAGAATCCCGAGGTGTCCTTCGCACCTAGGCAGGAGTCCTGATGTCGCTGAACAAACACGTGTCTAGAAGGGACCTCCCCGTCGTTACTCGAGAATATACCCCAGGTTCCGGGCGCAACTCGAGAAAAACCATGAGATTTCCCCCTCGCCGTGAGTTGAGGCCCGATTCCCCTGCACTGCATGCAGAGCAATTCCGTGTTCCACATCAAACGTGAAAGGAGCCTTGATTTCGTTGATGGCAGTCCAGAGAAAACCCAAGATCACTGTCTCAAGTCTAGAGGGATCCTGAGGTCACTGGAGCAACACGAAAGGGCTCCATGGACCCCAAATCAACTCGAGAAGAGAGCTTAGTCCCTGGCTTTAAATCGAGAGGAATACCAAATTTCCACAAGCACCTCAAGAGGAGGCTTCTCTCAGCTAATGGTATGTGAGAGGGACCCTGAGTTTGTCGCCTCAAGTGGAATGTCCACCGAGATGCTCTGACTCAAAGTAAGGCCAGATATCCCTGCAGTGAATTGAATGCAGGCTCGTCTTGCATCTCCCAAGACGAAGGGATGTCTGAATCCCCTGTGGAGACCACAGAGAAAGACCGAGTTCTCCGCCTCAGCGCGACCGGAGGCCTCACATCCTTTGAAAACTCGAGAGGTCCGCAGAGATCAATGCTTCCAAAGGAGACGATGCCTGACTCCTCTTGAAAATGGATAGGAGTCCCAGGATCCCTGTGGGACGTGGAAAGGGACCCTGGGTCTCCCGCCTCACGTGGAGACGCGTCAGAATTGCCATGCCAAGACTCGAGGAGAATCCCGAGGTGTCCCTCGCACCTAGGCAGGAGTCCTGACGTCGCTGAACAAACACGTGTCTGGAAGGGCCCTCCCCGTCGTAAATCTAGAATATACCCCAGGTTCCGGCCGCAACTCGAGAAAAACCATGAGACTTTCCCCTTGCCACGAGGTGAGGCCCGATTCCCCTGCACTGCATGCAGAGCAATTCCGTGTTCCACATCAAACATGAAAGGAGCCTTGATTTCCTTGATGGCACTCCAGAGAAAACCCAAGATCACTGTCTAGAGTCTAGAGGGATCCTGAGGTCACTGGAGCAACACGAAAGGGCTCCGTGGACCTCAAATCAACTCGAGATGAGAGGTTAGTCCCTGGCTTCGACTCAAGGGGAATACCAACTTTCCACAAGCACCTCAAGAGGAGGCTTCTCTCAGCTACAGGTATGTGAGAGAGACCATGAGTTTGTGGCCTCAAGTGGAATGGACACGGAAATGCTCTGACTCGAAGTAAGGCCGGATATCCCTGCAGTGAATTGAATGCAGGCTCGTCTTGCATCTCCCAAGACGAAGGGATGTCTGAATCCCCTGTGGAGACCACAGACAAAGACCTAGTCCTCCGCCTCAACATGACCGGAGGCCTCACATCCTTTGAAAACTCGAGAGGTCCGCGGAGATCAATGCTTCCAAAGGAGACGATGCCTGACGCCTCTTGAAAATGGATAGGAGTCCCAGGATCACTGTGGCACGTGAAAGGGACCCTGGGTCTCCCGCCTCAAATGGAGACATATCCCAATTGCCATGGCAAGACTCGAGGAGAATCCCGAGGTGTCCCTCGCACCTAGGCAGGAGTCCTGACTTCGCTGAACAAACACGTGTCTGGAAGGGCCCTCCCCGTCGTAACTGGAGAATATACCCCAGGTTCCGGCCGCAACTCGAAAAAACTATGAGACTTCCCCCTCGCCGCTGGATGAGGCCCGATTCCCCTGCACTGCGTGCAGAGCAATTCCGTGTTCCACATCAAACGTGAAAGGAGCCTTGATTTCCTTGATGGCACTCCAGAGAAACCCCAAGATCACTGTCTCAAGTCTAGAGGGATCCTGAGGTCACTGGAGCAACACGAAAGGGCTCCGTGGACCCCAAATCAACTCGAGATGAGAGCTTAGTACCTGGCTTCGACTCAAGGGGAATACCAACTTTCCACAAGCACCTCAAGAGGAGGCTTCTCTCAGCTACAGGTATGTGAGAGGGACCCTGAGTTTGTGGCCTCAAGTGGAATGGACACCGAGATGCTCTGACTCGAAGTAAGGCCGGATATCCCTGCAGTGAATTGAATGCAGGCTCGTCTTGCATCTCACAAGACTAAGGGATGTCTGAATCCCCTGTGGAGACCACAGAGAAAGACCTAATTTTCCGCCTCATCGCGACCAGAGGCCTCACAACCTTTGAAAATTCGAGAAGTCCGCGGAGATCAATGCTTCCAAAGGAGACGATGCCTGACTCCTCTTGAAAATGGATAGGAGTCCCAGGATCCCTGTGGCACGTGGAAAGGGACCCTGGGTCTCCCGCCTCACGTGGAGACGCGTCCCCATTGCCATGCCAAGACTCGAGGAGAATCCCGAGGTGTCCCTCGCACCTAGGCAGGAGTCCTGACGTCGCTGAACAAACATGTGTCTGGAAGGGCCCTCCCCGTCGTAACTCGAGAATATACCCCAGGTTCCGGCCGCAACTCGAGAAAAACCATGAGACTTCCCCCTCGCCGCTGGATGAGGCCCGATTCCCTTGCACTGCGTGCAGAGCAATTCCATGTTCCACATCAAACGTGAAAGGAGCCTTGATTTCCTTGATGGCACTCCAGAGAAAACCCAAGATCACTGTCTCAAGTCTAGAGGGATCCTGAGGTCACTGGAGCAACACGAAAGGGCTCCGTGGACCCCAAATCAACTCGAGATGAGAGCTTAGTCCCTGGCTTCGACTCAAGAGGAATACCAAATTTCCACAAGCACCTCAAGAGGAGGCTTCTCTCAGCTAGAAGTATGTGACAGGGACCCTGAGTTTGTGGCCTCAAGTGGAATGGACACGGAGATGCTCTGACTCGAAGTAAGGCCGGATATCCCTGCAGTGAATTGAATGCAGGCTCTCTTGCATCTCCCAAGACGAAGGGATGTCTGAATCCCCTGTGGAGACCACAGAGAAAGACCGAGTTCTCCGCCTCATCGCGACCGGAGGCCTCACATCCTTTGAAAAATCGAGAGGTCCGCAGAGATCAATGCTTCCAAAGGAGACGATGCCTGACTCCTCTTGAAAATGGATAGGAGTCCCAGGATCCCTGTGGCACGTGGAAAGGGACCCTGCGTCTCGCGCCTCATGTGGAGACACGTCCCAATTGCCATGCCAAGACTCGAGGAGAATCCCGAGGTGTTCCTCGCACCTAGGCAGGAGTCCTCACGTCGCTGAACAAACACGTGTCTGGAAGGGCCCTCCCCGTCGTAACTCGAGAATATACCCCAGGTTCCGGTCGCAACTCGAGAAAAACCATGAGACTTCCCCATCCCCGCGAGATGAGGCCCGATTCCCCTGCACTGCGTGCAGACCAATTCCGTGTTCCACATCATACGTGAAAGGAGCCTTGATTTCCTTAATGGCACTCCAGAGAAAACCCAAGATCACTGTTTCAAGTCTAGAGGGATCCTGAGGTCACTGTAGCAACACGAAAGGGCTCCGTGAACCCCAAATCAACTCGAGATGAAAGCTTAGTCCTTGGCTTCGACTCAAGAGGAATACCAACTTTCCACAAGCACCTCAAGAGGAGGCTACTCTCAACTAATGGTATGTGAGAGGGACCCTGAGTTTGTCGCCTCAAGTGGAATGGACACCGAGATGCTCTGACTCGAAGTAAGGCCGGATATCCCTGCAGTGAATTGAATGCAGGCTCGTCTTGCATCTCCCAAGACGAAGGGTTGTCTGAATCTGCTGTGGAGCCCACAGAGAAAGACCTAGTCCTCCGCCTCAACGCGGCCGGAGGCCTCACATCCTTTGAAAACTCGAGAGGTCCACGGAGATCAATACTTCCGAAGGAGACGATGCCTGACTCCTCTTGAAAATGGATAGGAGTCCCAGGATCCCTGTGGCACGTGGAAAGGGACCCTGGGTCTCCCGCCTCACGTGGAGACGCGTCCCAATTGCCATGCCAAGACTCGAGGAGAATCCCGAGGTGTCCCTCGCACCTAGGCAGGAGTACTCACGTCGCTGAACAAACACGTGTCTGGAAGGGCCCTCCCCGTCGTAACTCGAGAATATACCCCAGGTTCCGGCCGCAACTCGAGAAAAACCATGAGAATACCTCCTCGCCGCGAGATGAAGCTCGATTCCCCTGCACTGCAGCAGAGCAACTCCGTGTTCCACATCAAACGTGAAAGGAGCCTTGATTTCCTTGATGGCACTCCAGAGAAAACCCAAGATCACTGTCTCAAGTCTAGAGGGATCCTGAGGTCACTGGAGCAACACAAAAGGCCTCCGTGGACCCCATATCAACTCGAGATGAGAGCTTAGTCCCTGGCTTCGACTCAAGAGAAATACCAAATTTCCACAAGCACCTCAGGTAGAGGCTTCTCTCAGCTACAGGTATCTGAGAGGGACCCTGAATTTGTGGCCTCAAGTGGAATGAACACCGAGATGCTCTGACTCGAAGTAAGGCCGGATATCCCAACAGTGAATTGAATGCAGGCTCGTCTTGCATCTCCCAATACGAAGGGATGTCTGAATCCCCTATAGAGACCACAGAGAAAGACCTAGTTCTCTGCTTCATCGCGAGCGGAGGCCTCACATCCTTTGAAAACTCGAGAGGTACGCAGAGATCAATGCTTCCAAAGCAGACGATGCCTGACTCCTCTTGAAAATGGATAGGAGTCCCAGGATCCCTGTGGCACTTGGAAAGGGACCCTGGGTCTCCCGCCTCACGTGGAGACCCGTCCCAATTGCCATGCCAAGACTCGAGGAGAATTCCGAGGTGTCCCTCGCACCTAGGCAGGAGTCCTGACGTCATTGAACAAACACGTGTCTGGAAGGGCCCTCCCCGTCGTAACTCGGGAATATACCCCAGGTTCCAGCCGCAACTCGAGAAAAACCATGAGACTTCCCCCTCGCCGCTGGATGAGGCCCGATTCCCCTGCACTGCGTGCAGAGCAGTTCCGAGTTCCACATCAAACGTGAAAGGAGCCTTGATTTCCTTGATGGCACTCCAGAGAAAACCCAAGATCACTGTTTCAAGTCTAGAGGGATCCTGAGGTCACTGTAGCAAGACGAAAGGGCTCCGTGGACCCCAAATCAACTCGAGATGAGAGCTTAGTCCCTGGCTTCGACTCAAGAGGAATACCAACTTTCCACAAGCACCTCAAGAGGAGGCTACTCTCAGCTAATGGTATGTGAGAGGGACCCTGAGTTTGTCGCCTGAATTGGAATGGACTGCGAGATGCTCTGACTCGAAGTAAGGCCAGATATCCCTGCAGTGATTTGAATGCAGGCTCGTCTTTAATCTCCCAAGATGAAGGGATGTCTGAATCCCCTGTGGAGACCACAGAGAAAGAGCTAGTTCTCTGCCTCATCGCGACCGGAGGCCTCACATCCTTTGAAAATTCGAGAGGTCCGCGGAGATCAATGCTTCCAAAGGAGACGATGCCTGACTCCTCTTGAAAATGGATAGGAGTCCCAGGATCACTGTGGCACGTGGAAAGGGACCCTGGGTCTCCCGACTCACATGGAGACGTGTCCCATTGCCATGCCAAGACTTGAGGAGAATCCCGAGGTGTCCCTTGCACCTAGGCAGGAGTCCTGACGTCGCTGAACAAACACGTGTCTGAAAGGGCACTCCCCGTCGTAACTCGAGAATATACCCCAGGTTCGGTCAGCAACTCGAGAAAAACCATGAGACTTCCCCCTCGCCGCGAGCTTAGGCCCCATTCCCCTGCACTGCGTGCAGAGCAATTCCGTGTTCCACATCAAACGTGAAAGGAGCCTTGATTTCCTTGATGGCACTCCAGAGAAAACCCAAGATCACTGTTTCAAGTCTAGAGGGATCCTGAGGTCACTGTAGCAAGACGAAAGGGCTCCGTGGACCCCAAATCAACTCGAGATGAGAGCTAAGTCCCTGACTTCGGCTCAAGAGGAATACCAAATTTCCACAAGCACCTCAAGAGGAGGCTTCTCTCAGCTACAGGTATGTGAGAGGGACCCTGAGTTTGTGGCCTCAAGGGGAATGGACACGGAGATGCTCTGACTCGAAGTAAGGCCGGATATCCCTGCAGTGAATTGAATGCAGGCTCGTCTTGCATCTCCCAAGACGAAGGGATGTCTGAATCCCCTGTGGAGACCACAGAGAAAGACCTAGTCCTCCGCCTCATCGCGACCGGAGGCCTCACATCCTTTGAAAATTCGAGAGGTCCGCCGAGATCAATGCTTCCAAAGGAGACGATGCCTGACTCCTCTAGAAAATGGATAGGAGTCCCAGGATCACTGTGGCACGTGGAAAGGGACCCTGGGTCTCCCGCCTCAGATGGAGACGCGTCCCAATTGCCATGCCAAGACTTGAGGAGAATCCCGAGGTGTCCCTTGCACCTAGGCAGGAGTCCTGACGTCGCTGAACAAACACGTGTCTGGAAGGGCCCTCCGCGTCGTAACTCGAGAATATACCCCAGGTTCGGTCAGCAACTCGAGAAAAACCATGAGACTTCCCCCTCGCAGCGAGATGAGGCCCGATTCCCCTGCACTGCGTGCAGAGCAATTCCGTGTTCCACATCAAACGTGAAAGGAGCCTTGATTTCCTTAATGGCACTCCAGAGAAAACCCAAGATCACTGTCTCAAGTCTAGAGGGATCCTGAGGACAATGTAGCAACACGAAAGGGCTCCGTGGACCCCAAATCAACTCGAGATGAGAGCTTAGTCCCTGGTTTCGACTCAAGAGAAATACCAAATTTCCACAAGCACCGCAGGAGGAGGCTTCTCTCAGCTACAGGTATCTGAGAGGGAACCTGAATTTGTGGCCTCAAGTGGAGTGGACACCGAGATGCTCTGACTCGAAGTTAGGCCGGATATCCCAACAGTGAATTGAATGCAGGCTCGTCTTGCATCTCCCAATACGAAGGGATGTCTGAATCCCCTATAGAGACCACAGAGAAAGACCTAGTTCTCTGCTTCATCGCGACCGGAGGCCTCACATCCTTTGAAAACTCGAGAGGTCCGCAGAGATCAATGCTTCCAAAGGAGACGATGCCTGACTCCTCTTGAAAATGGATAGGAGTCCCAGGATCCCTGTGGCACGTGAAAAGGGACACTGGGTTTACCGCCATATGTGGAGACGCGTCCCCATTGCCATGCCAAGACTCGAGGAGAATCCCGAGTTGTACCTCGCACCTAGGCAGGAGTCCTGACGCCGCTGAACAAACACATGTCTGGAAGGGCCCTCCCCGTCGTAACTCGAGAATATACCCCAGGTTCCAGCCGCAACTCGAGAAAAACCATGAGGCTTCCCCCTTACCGCTGGATGAGGCCCGATTCCCCTGCACTGCGTGCAGAGCAATTCCGTGTTCAACATCAAACGTGAAAGGAGCCTTGATTTCCTTGATGGCACTCCAGAGAAAACCCAAGATCACTGTCTCAAGTCTAGAGGGATCCTGAGGTCACTGGAGCAACACGAAAGGGCTCCGTGGACCCCAAATCAACTCGAGATGAGAGCTTAGTCCCTGGCTTCGTCTCAAGAGGAATACCAAATTTCCACAAGCACCTCAAGAGGAGGCTTCTCTCAGCTACAGGTATGTGAGAGGGACCCTGAGTTTGTGGCCTCAAGTGGAATGGACACCGAGATGCTCTGACTCGAAGTAAGGCCGGATATCCCTGCAGTGAATTGAATGCAGGCTCGTCTTGCATCTCACAAGACTAAGGGATGTCTGAATCCCCTGTGGAGACCACAGAGAAAGACCTAATTTTCCGCCTCATCGCGACCAGAGGCCTCACAACCTTTGAAAATTCGAGAAGTCCGCGGAGATCAATGCTTCCAAAGGAGACGATGCCTGACTCCTCTTGAAAATGGATAGGAGTCCCAGGATCCCTGTGGCACGTGGAAAGGGACCCTGGGTCTCCCGCCTCACGTGGAGACGCGTCCCCATTGCCATGCCAAGACTCGAGGAGAATCCCGAGGTGTCCCTCGCACCTAGGCAGGAGTCCTGACGTCGCTGAACAAACATGTGTCTGGAAGGGCCCTCCCCGTCGTAACTCGAGAATATACCCCAGGTTCCGGCCGCAACTCGAGAAAAACCATGAGACTTCCCCCTCGCCGCTGGATGAGGCCCGATTCCCTTGCACTGCGTGCAGAGCAATTCCATGTTCCACATCAAACGTGAAAGGAGCCTTGATTTCCTTGATGGCACTCCAGAGAAAACCCAAGATCACTGTCTCAAGTCTAGAGGGATCCTGAGGTCACTGGAGCAACACGAAAGGGCTCCGTGGACCCCAAATCAACTCGAGATGAGAGCTTAGTCCCTGGCTTCGACTCAAGAGGAATACCAAATTTCCACAAGCACCTCAAGAGGAGGCTTCTCTCAGCTAGAAGTATGTGACAGGGACCCTGAGTTTGTGGCCTCAAGTGGAATGGACACGGAGATGCTCTGACTCGAAGTAAGGCCGGATATCCCTGCAGTGAATTGAATGCAGGCTCTCTTGCATCTCCCAAGACGAAGGGATGTCTGAATCCCCTGTGGAGACCACAGAGAAAGACCTAGTCCTCCGCCTCATCGCGACCGGAGGCCTCACATCCTTTGAAAATTCGAGAGGTCCGCCGAGATCAATGCTTCCAAAGGAGACGATGCCTGACTCCTCTAGAAAATGGATAGGAGTCCCAGGATCACTGTGGCACGTGGAAAGGGACCCTGGGTCTCCCGCCTCAGATGGAGACGCGTCCCAATTGCCATGCCAAGACTTGAGGAGAATCCCGAGGTGTCCCTTGCACCTAGGCAGGAGTCCTGACGTCGCTGAACAAACACGTGTCTGGAAGGGCCCTCCGCGTCGTAACTCGAGAATATACCCCAGGTTCGGTCAGCAACTCGAGAAAAACCATGAGACTTCCCCCTCGCAGCGAGATGAGGCCCGATTCCCCTGCACTGCGTGCAGAGCAATTCCGTGTTCCACATCAAACGTGAAAGGAGCCTTGATTTCCTTAATGGCACTCCAGAGAAAACCCAAGATCACTGTCTCAAGTCTAGAGGGATCCTGAGGACAATGTAGCAACACGAAAGGGCTCCGTGGACCCCAAATCAACTCGAGATGAGAGCTTAGTCCCTGGTTTCGACTCAAGAGAAATACCAAATTTCCACAAGCACCGCAGGAGGAGGCTTCTCTCAGCTACAGGTATCTGAGAGGGAACCTGAATTTGTGGCCTCAAGTGGAGTGGACACCGAGATGCTCTGACTCGAAGTTAGGCCGGATATCCCAACAGTGAATTGAATGCAGGCTCGTCTTGCATCTCCCAATACGAAGGGATGTCTGAATCCCCTATAGAGACCACAGAGAAAGACCTAGTTCTCTGCTTCATCGCGACCGGAGGCCTCACATCCTTTGAAAACTCGAGAGGTCCGCAGAGATCAATGCTTCCAAAGGAGACGATGCCTGACTCCTCTTGAAAATGGATAGGAGTCCCAGGATCCCTGTGGCACGTGAAAAGGGACACTGGGTTTACCGCCATATGTGGAGACGCGTCCCCATTGCCATGCCAAGACTCGAGGAGAATCCCGAGTTGTACCTCGCACCTAGGCAGGAGTCCTGACGCCGCTGAACAAACACATGTCTGGAAGGGCCCTCCCCGTCGTAACTCGAGAATATACCCCAGGTTCCAGCCGCAACTCGAGAAAAACCATGAGGCTTCCCCCTTACCGCTGGATGAGGCCCGATTCCCCTGCACTGCGTGCAGAGCAATTCCGTGTTCAACATCAAACGTGAAAGGAGCCTTGATTTCCTTGATGGCACTCCAGAGAAAACCCAAGATCACTGTCTCAAGTCTAGAGGGATCCTGAGGTCACTGGAGCAACACGAAAGGGCTCCGTGGACCCCAAATCAACTCGAGATGAGAGCTTAGTCCCTGGCTTCGTCTCAAGAGGAATACCAAATTTCCACAAGCACCTCAAGAGGAGGCTTCTCTCAGCTACAGGTATGTGAGAGGGACCCTGAGTTTGTGGCCTCAAGTGGAATGGACACCGAGATGCTCTGACTCGAAGTAAGGCCGGATATCCCTGCAGTGAATTGAATGCAGGCTCGTCTTGCATCTCACAAGACTAAGGGATGTCTGAATCCCCTGTGGAGACCACAGAGAAAGACCTAATTTTCCGCCTCATCGCGACCAGAGGCCTCACAACCTTTGAAAATTCGAGAAGTCCGCGGAGATCAATGCTTCCAAAGGAGACGATGCCTGACTCCTCTTGAAAATGGATAGGAGTCCCAGGATCCCTGTGGCACGTGGAAAGGGACCCTGGGTCTCCCGCCTCACGTGGAGACGCGTCCCCATTGCCATGCCAAGACTCGAGGAGAATCCCGAGGTGTCCCTCGCACCTAGGCAGGAGTCCTGACGTCGCTGAACAAACATGTGTCTGGAAGGGCCCTCCCCGTCGTAACTCGAGAATATACCCCAGGTTCCGGCCGCAACTCGAGAAAAACCATGAGACTTCCCCCTCGCCGCTGGATGAGGCCCGATTCCCTTGCACTGCGTGCAGAGCAATTCCATGTTCCACATCAAACGTGAAAGGAGCCTTGATTTCCTTGATGGCACTCCAGAGAAAACCCAAGATCACTGTCTCAAGTCTAGAGGGATCCTGAGGTCACTGGAGCAACACGAAAGGGCTCCGTGGACCCCAAATCAACTCGAGATGAGAGCTTAGTCCCTGGCTTCGACTCAAGAGGAATACCAAATTTCCACAAGCACCTCAAGAGGAGGCTTCTCTCAGCTAGAAGTATGTGACAGGGACCCTGAGTTTGTGGCCTCAAGTGGAATGGACACGGAGATGCTCTGACTCGAAGTAAGGCCGGATATCCCTGCAGTGAATTGAATGCAGGCTCTCTTGCATCTCCCAAGACGAAGGGATGTCTGAATCCCCTGTGGAGACCACAGAGAAAGACCGAGTTCTCCGCCTCATCGCGACCGGAGGCCTCACATCCTTTGAAAAATCGAGAGGTCCGCAGAGATCAATGCTTCCAAAGGAGACGATGCCTGCCTCCTCTTGAAAATGGATAGGAGTCCCAGGATCCCTGTGGCACGTGGAAAGGGACCCTGCGTCTCGCGCCTCATGTGGAGACACGTCCCAATTGCCATGCCAAGACTCGAGGAGAATCCCGAGGTGTTCCTCGCACCTAGGCAGGAGTCCTCACGTCGCTGAACAAACACGTGTCTGGAAGGGCCCTCCCCGTCGTAACTCGAGAATATACCCCAGGTTCCGGTCGCAACTCGAGAAAAACCATGAGACTTCCCCATCCCCGCGAGATGAGGCCCGATTCCCCTGCACTGCGTGCAGACCAATTCCGTGTTCCACATCATACGTGAAAGGAGCCTTGATTTCCTTAATGGCACTCCAGAGAAAACCCAAGATCACTGTTTCAAGTCTAGAGGGATCCTGAGGTCACTGTAGCAACACGAAAGGGCTCCGTGAACCCCAAATCAACTCGAGATGAAAGCTTAGTCCTTGGCTTCGACTCAAGAGGAATACCAACTTTCCACAAGCACCTCAAGAGGAGGCTACTCTCAACTAATGGTATGTGAGAGGGACCCTGAGTTTGTCGCCTCAAGTGGAATGGACACCGAGATGCTCTGACTCGAAGTAAGGCCGGATATCCCTGCAGTGAATTGAATGCAGGCTCGTCTTGCATCTCCCAAGACGAAGGGTTGTCTGAATCTGCTGTGGAGCCCACAGAGAAAGACCTAGTCCTCCGCCTCAACGCGGCCGGAGGCCTCACATCCTTTGAAAACTCGAGAGGTCCACGGAGATCAATACTTCCGAAGGAGACGATGCCTGACTCCTCTTGAAAATGGATAGGAGTCCCAGGATCCCTGTGGCACGTGGAAAGGGACCCTGGGTCTCCCGCCTCACGTGGAGACGCGTCCCAATTGCCATGCCAAGACTCGAGGAGAATCCCGAGGTGTCCCTCGCACCTAGGCAGGAGTACTCACGTCGCTGAACAAACACGTGTCTGGAAGGGCCCTCCCCGTCGTAACTCGAGAATATACCCCAGGTTCCGGCCGCAACTCGAGAAAAACCATGAGAATACCTCCTCGCCGCGAGATGAAGCTCGATTCCCCTGCACTGCAGCAGAGCAACTCCGTGTTCCACATCAAACGTGAAAGGAGCCTTGATTTCCTTGATGGCACTCCAGAGAAAACCCAAGATCACTGTCTCAAGTCTAGAGGGATCCTGAGGTCACTGGAGCAACACAAAAGGCCTCCGTGGACCCCATATCAACTCGAGATGAGAGCTTAGTCCCTGGCTTCGACTCAAGAGAAATACCAAATTTCCACAAGCACCTCAGGTAGAGGCTTCTCTCAGCTACAGGTATCTGAGAGGGACCCTGAATTTGTGGCCTCAAGTGGAATGAACACCGAGATGCTCTGACTCGAAGTAAGGCCGGATATCCCAACAGTGAATTGAATGCAGGCTCGTCTTGCATCTCCCAATACGAAGGGATGTCTGAATCCCCTATAGAGACCACAGAGAAAGACCTAGTTCTCTGCTTCATCGCGAGCGGAGGCCTCACATCCTTTGAAAACTCGAGAGGTACGCAGAGATCAATGCTTCCAAAGCAGACGATGCCTGACTCCTCTTGAAAATGGATAGGAGTCCCAGGATCCCTGTGGCACTTGGAAAGGGACCCTGGGTCTCCCGCCTCACGTGGAGACCCGTCCCAATTGCCATGCCAAGACTCGAGGAGAATTCCGAGGTGTCCCTCGCACCTAGGCAGGAGTCCTGACGTCATTGAACAAACACGTGTCTGGAAGGGCCCTCCCCGTCGTAACTCGGGAATATACCCCAGGTTCCAGCCGCAACTCGAGAAAAACCATGAGACTTCCCCCTCGCCGCGAGATGAGGCCCGATTCCCCTGCACTGCGTGCAGAGCAGTTCCGAGTTCCACATCAAACGTGAAAGGAGCCTTGATTTCCTTGATGGCACTCCGGAGAAAACCCAAGATCACTGTTTCAAGTCTAGAGGGATCCTGAGGTCACTGTAGCAAGACGAAAGGGCTCCGTGGACCCCAAATCAACTCGAGATGAGAGCTTAGTCCCTGGCTTCGACTCAAGAGGAATACCAACTTTCCACAAGCACCTCAAGAGGAGGCTACTCTCAGCTAATGGTATGTGAGAGGGACCCTGAGTTTGTCGCCTGAATTGGAATGGACTGCGAGATGCTCTGACTCGAAGTAAGGCCAGATATCCCTGCAGTGATTTGAATGCAGGCTCGTCTTTAATCTCCCAAGATGAAGGGATGTCTGAATCCCCTGTGGAGACCACAGAGAAAGAGCTAGTTCTCTGCCTCATCGCGACCGGAGGCCTCACATCCTTTGAAAATTCGAGAGGTCCGCGGAGATCAATGCTTCCAAAGGAGACGATGCCTGACTCCTCTTGAAAATGGATAGGAGTCCCAGGATCACTGTGGCACGTGGAAAGGGACCCTGGGTCTCCCGACTCACATGGAGACGTGTCCCATTGCCATGCCAAGACTTGAGGAGAATCCCGAGGTGTCCCTTGCACCTAGGCAGGAGTCCTGACGTCGCTGAACAAACACGTGTCTGAAAGGGCACTCCCCGTCGTAACTCGAGAATATACCCCAGGTTCGGTCAGCAACTCGAGAAAAACCATGAGACTTCCCCCTCGCCGCGAGCTTAGGCCCCATTCCCCTGCACTGCGTGCAGAGCAATTCCGTGTTCCACATCAAACGTGAAAGGAGCCTTGATTTCCTTGATGGCACTCCAGAGAAAACCCAAGATCACTGTTTCAAGTCTAGAGGGATCCTGAGGTCACTGTAGCAAGACGAAAGGGCTCCGTGGACCCCAAATCAACTCGAGATGAGAGCTAAGTCCCTGACTTCGGCTCAAGAGGAATACCAAATTTCCACAAGCACCTCAAGAGGAGGCTTCTCTCAGCTACAGGTATGTGAGAGGGACCCTGAGTTTGTGGCCTCAAGGGGAATGGACACGGAGATGCTCTGACTCGAAGTAAGGCCGGATATCCCTGCAGTGAATTGAATGCAGGCTCGTCTTGCATCTCCCAAGACGAAGGGATGTCTGAATCCCCTGTGGAGACCACAGAGAAAGACCTAGTCCTCCGCCTCATCGCGACCGGAGGCCTCACATCCTTTGAAAATTCGAGAGGTCCGCCGAGATCAATGCTTCCAAAGGAGACGATGCCTGACTCCTCTAGAAAATGGATAGGAGTCCCAGGATCACTGTGGCACGTGGAAAGGGACCCTGGGTCTCCCGCCTCAGATGGAGACGCGTCCCAATTGCCATGCCAAGACTTGAGGAGAATCCCGAGGTGTCCCTTGCACCTAGGCAGGAGTCCTGACATCGCTGAACAAACACGTGTCTGGAAGGGCCCTCCGCGTCGTAACTCGAGAATATACCCCAGGTTCGGTCAGCAACTAGAGAAAAACCATGAGACTTCCCCCTCGCAGCGAGATGAGGCCCGATTCCCCTGCACTGCGTGCAGAGCAATTCCGTGTTCCACATCAAACGTGAAAGGAGCCTTGATTTCCTTAATGGCACTCCAGAGAAAACCCAAGATCACTGTCTCAAGTCTAGAGGGATCCTGAGGACAATGTAGCAACACGAAAGGGCTCCGTGGACCCCAAATCAACTCGAGATGAGAGCTTAGTCCCTGGTTTCGACTCAAGAGAAATACCAAATTTCCACAAGCACCGCAGGAGGAGGCTTCTCTCAGCTACAGGTATCTGAGAGGGAACCTGAATTTGTGGCCTCAAGTGGAGTGGACACCGAGATGCTCTGACTCGAAGTTAGGCCGGATATCCCAACAGTGAATTGAATGCAGGCTCGTCTTGCATCTCCCAATACGAAGGGATGTCTGAATCCCCTATAGAGACCACAGAGAAAGACCTAGTTCTCTGCTTCATCGCGACCGGAGGCCTCACATCCTTTGAAAACTCGAGAGGTCCGCAGAGATCAATGCTTCCAAAGGAGACGATGCCTGACTCCTCTTGAAAATGGATAGGAGTCCCAGGATCCCTGTGGCACGTGAAAAGGGACACTGGGTTTACCGCCATATGTGGAGACGCGTCCCCATTGCCATGCCAAGACTCGAGGAGAATCCCGAGTTGTACCTCGCACCTAGGCAGGAGTCCTGACGCCGCTGAACAAACACATGTCTGGAAGGGCCCTCCCCGTCGTAACTCGAGAATATACCCCAGGTTCCAGCCGCAACTCGAGAAAAACCATGAGGCTTCCCCCTTACCGCTGGATGAGGCCCGATTCCCCTGCACTGCGTGCAGAGCAATTCCGTGTTCAACATCAAACGTGAAAGGAGCCTTGATTTCCTTGATGGCACTCCAGAGAAAACCCAAGATCACTGTCTCAAGTCTAGAGGGATCCTGAGGTCACTGGAGCAACACGAAAGGGCTCCGTGGACCCCAAATCAACTCGAGATGAGAGCTTAGTCCCTGGCTTCGTCTCAAGAGGAATACCAAATTTCCACAAGCACCTCATGAGGAGGCTTCTCTGAGCTACAGGTATGTGAGAGGGACCCTGAGTGTGTGGCCTCAAGTGGAATGGACAGCGAGATGCTCTGACTCGAAGTAAGGCCGGATATCCCTGCAGTGAATTGAATGCAGGCTTGTCTTGCATCTCCCAAGACGAAGGGATGTCTGAATCCCCAGTGGAGACCACAGAGAAAGACCGAGTTCTCCGCCTCATCGCGACCGGAGGCCTCACATCCTTTGAAAACTCGAGAGGTCCGCGGAGATCAATGCTTCCAAAGGAGACGATGCTTGACTCCTCTTGAAAATGGATAGGAGTCCCAGGATCCCTGTGGAACGTGGAAAGGGAACCTGGGTCTCCCGCCTCACGTGGAGACGCGTCCCAATTGCCATGCCAAGACTCGAGGAGAATCCCGAGGTGTCCCTCGCACCTAGGCAGGAGTCCTCACGTCGCTGAACAAACACGTGTCTGGAAGGGCCCTCCCCGTCTTAACTCGAGAATATACCCCAGGTTCCGGCCGCAACTCGAGAAAAACCATGAGACTTCCCCATCCCCGCGAGATGAGGCCCGATTCCCCTGCACTGCGTGCAGACCAATTCCGTGTTCCACATCAAACGTGAAAGGAGCCTTGATTTCCTTAATGGCACTCCAGAGAAAACCGAAGATCACTGTTTCAAGTCTAGAGGGATCCTGAGGTCACTGTAGCAACACGAAAGGGCTCCGTGGACCCCAAATCAACTCGAGATGAGAGCTTAGTCCCTGGCTTCGACTCAAGAGGAATACCAACTTTCCACAAGCACCTCAAGAGGAGGCTACTCTCAACTAATGGTATGTGAGAGGGACCCTGAGTTTGTCGCCTCAAGTGGAATGGACACCGAGATGCTCTGACTCGAAGTAAGGCCAGATATCCCTGCAGTGATTTGAATGCAGGCTCGTCTTGCATCTCCCAAGACGAAGCGTTGTCTGAATCCCCTGTGGAGACAACAGAGAAAGACCTAGTCCTCCACCTCAACGAGACGGGAGGCATCACATCCTTTGAAAACTCGAGAGGTCTGCGGAGATCAATACTTCCGAAGGAGACGAGGCCTGACGCCTCTTGAAAATGGATAGGTGTCCCAGGATCACTGTGGCACGTGGAAAGGGACCCTGGGTCTCCCGCCTCAACTGGAGACATATCCCAATTGCCATGCCAAGACTCGAGGAGAATATCGAGTTGTCCCTCGCACCTAGGCAGGAGTCCTGACTTCGCTGAACAAACACGTGTCTGGAAGGGCCCTCCCCGTCGTAACTCGAGAATATACCCCAGGTTCCGGCCGCAACTCGAGAAAAACCATGAGACTTCCCCCTCGCCGCTGGATGAGGCCCGATTCCCCTGCACTGCGTGCAGAGCAATTCCGTGTTCCACATCAAACCTGAAAGGAGCCTTGATTTCCTTGATGGCACTCCAGAGAAAACCCAAGATCACTGTCTCAAGTCTAGAGGGATCCTGAGGTCACTGTAGCAAGACGAAAGGGCTCCGTGGACCCCAAATCAACTCGAGATGAGAGCTTAGTCCCTGGCTTCGACTCAAGAGGAATACCAACTTTCCACAAGCACCTCAAGAGGAGGCTTCTCTCAGCTACAGGTATGTGAGAGGGACCCTGAGTTTGTGGCCTCAAGTGGAATGGACACGGAGATGCTCTGACTCGAAGTAAGGCTGGATATCCCTGCAGTGAATTGAATGCAGGCTCGTCTTGCATCTCGCAAGACGAAGGGATGTCTGAATCCCCTGTGGAGACCACAGAGAAAGACCCAATTTTCCGCCTCATCGCGACCGGAGGCCTCACATCCTTTGAAAATTCGAGAAGTCCGGGGAGATCAATGCTTCCAAAGGAGACGATGCCTGACTCCTCTTGAAAATGGATAGGAGTCCCAGGATCCCTGTGGCACGTGGAAAGGGACCCTGGGTCTCCCGCCTCACGTGGAGACGCGTCCCCATTGCCATGCCAAGACTCGAGGAGAATCCCGAGTTGTCCCTCGCACCTAGGCAGGGGTCCTGACGTCGCTGAACAAACACGTGTCTGGAAGGGCCCTCCCCGTCGTAACTCGAGAATATACCCCAGGTCCAGCCGCAACTCGAGCAAAACCATGAGACTTCCCCCTCGCCGCTGGATGAGGCCCGATTCCCCTGCACTGCGTGCAGAGCAATTCCGTGTTCCACATCAAACGTGAAAGGAACCTTGATTTCCTTGATGGCACTCCAGAGAAAACCCAAGATCACTGTCTAGAGTTTAGAGGGATCCTGAGGTCACTGGAGCAACACGAAAGGGCTCCGTGGACCTCAAATTAACCCGAGATGAGAGCTTAGCCCTGGCTTCGCCTCAAGGGGAATACCAACTTTCCACAAGCACCTCAAGAGGAGGCTTCTCTCAGCTACAGGTATGTGAGAGAGACCCTGAGTTTGTGGCCTCAAGTGGAATGGACACCGAGATGCTCTGACTCCAAGTAAGGCCGGATATCCCTGCAGTGAATTGAATGCAGGCTCGTCTTGCATCTCCCAAGACGAAGGGATGTCTGAATCCCCGGTGGAGACCACAGAGAAAGACCTAGTCCTCCGCCTCAACATGACCGGAGGCCTCACATCCTTTGAAAACTCGAGAGGTCCGCGGAGATCAATGCTTCCGAAGGAGACGATGCCTGACGCCTCTTGAAAATGGATAGGAGTCCCAGGATCACTGTGGCACGTGGAAAGGGACCCTGGGTCTCCTTCCTCAACTGAAGACACATCCCAATTGCCATGGCAAGACTCGAGGGGAATCCCGAGGTGTCCTCGCACCTAGGCAGGAGTCCTGACTTCGCTGAACAAACACGTGTCTGGAAGGGCCCTCCCCGTCGTAACTCGAGAATATACCCCAGGTTCCGGCCGCAACTTGAGAAAAACCATGAGACTTCCCCCTCGCCGCTGGATGAGGCCCGATTCCCCTGCACTGCGTGCAGAGCAATTCCGTGTTCCACATTAAACGTGAAAGGAGCCGTGATTTACTTGAAGGCACTCCAGAGAAAAAACAAGATCACTGTCTCAAGTCTAGAGGGATCCTGAGGTCACTGGAGCAACACGAAAGGGCTCCGTGGACCCCAAATCAACTCGAGATGAGAGCTTAGTCCGTGGCTTAGACTCAAGAGGAATACCAACTTTCCACAAGCACCTCAAGAGGAGGCTTCTCTCAGCTACAGGTATGTGAGAGGGACCCTGAGTTTGTGGCCTCAAGTGGAATGGACACCGAGATGCTCAGACTCGAAGTAAGCCCGGATATTCCTGCAGTGAATTGAATGCAGGCTCGTCTTGCATCTCCCAAGACGAAGGGATGTCTGAATCCCCTGTGGAGACGATAGAGAAAGACCTAGTCCTCCGCCTCATCGCGACCGGAAGCCTCACATCCTTTGAAAACTCGAGAGGTCTGCAGAGATCAATGCTTCCAAAGGAGACGATGCCTGACTCCTCTTGAAAATGGATAGGAGTCCCAGGATCCCTGTGGCACGTTGAAAGAGACCCTGGGTCTCCCGCCTCACGTGGAGACATGTCCAAATTGCCATGCCAAGACTCGAGGAGAATCCCGAGGTGTCCCTCGCACCTAGGCAGGAGTCCTGACGTCGCTGAACAAACACTTGTCTGGAAGGGCCCTCCCCGTCGTAACTCGAGAATATACACCAGGTTCCGGCCGCAACTCGAGAAAAACCATGAGACTTCCCCCTCGCCGCGAGATGAGGCCCGATTCCCCCGCACTGCGTGGAGAGCAATTCCGTGTTCCACATCAAACGTGAAAGGAGCCTTGATTTCCTTGATGGCACTCCAGAGAAAACAAAAAGTCACTGTCTCAAGTCTAGAGGGATCCTGAGGCCACTGCAGCAGCATGAAAGGGCTCCGAGGACCCCAAATCAACTCGAGATGAGAGCTTAGTGTCTGGCTTCGACTCAAGAGGAATACCAACTTTCCACAAGCACCTCAAGAGGAGACTTCTTTCAGCTACAGGTATGTGAGAGGGACCCTGAGTTTGTGGCCTCAAGTGGAATGGACACCGAGATGCTCTGACTCGAAGTAACGCCGGATATCCCTGCAGTAAATTGAATGCAGGCTCGTCTTCCATCTCCCAAAACGAAGGGATGTCTGAATCCCCTGTGGAGACCACAGAGAAAGACCTAGTTCTCCGCCTCATCGCGACCGGAGGCGTCACATCCTTTGAAAACTCCAGAGGTCCGCGGAGATCAATGCTTCCAAAGGAGACGATGCCTTACTCCTCTTGAAAATGGATAGGAGTCCCAGGATCCCTGTGGCACGTGGAAAGGGACCCTGGGTCTCCCGCTTCACGTGGAGACGCGTCCCAGTTGCCATGCCAAGACTCGAGGAGAATCCCGAGGTGTCCCTCGCACCTAGGCAGGAGTCCTGACGTCACTGAACAAACATGTGTCTGGAAGGGCCCTCCCGTCATTACTCGAGAATATACCCCAGGTTCCGGCCGCATCTGGAGAAAAACCATGAGACTTCCCCCTCGCCGCGAGATGAGGCTCGATTCCCCTGCACTGCGTGCAGAGCAACTCCGTGTTCCACATCAAACGTGAAAGGAGCCTTGATTTCCTTGATGGCACTCCAGAGAAAACCCAAGATCACTGTCTCAAGTCTAGAGGGATCCTGAGGTCATTGTAACAACACGAAAGTTCTCAGTGGACCCCAAATCAACTCGAGATGAGAGGTTACTCCTTGGCTTCGTCTCAAGAGGAATACCAACTTTCCACAAGCACCTCAAGAGGAGGCTTCTCTCAGCTACAGGTATGTGAGAGGGTCCCTGAGTTTGTGGCCTCAAGTGGAATGGACACCGAGATGCTCTGACTCGAAGTAAGGCCTGATATCCCTGCAGGCAATTGAATGCAGGCTCGTCTTGCATCTCCCAAGACGAAGGGATGTCTGAATCCCCTGTGGAGACCACAGAGAAAGACCTAGTCCTCCGCCTCTTCGTGACCGGAGGCCTCACATCCTTTGAAAACTCGAGAGGTCCGCGGAGATCAATGCTTCCAAAGGAGACGATGCCTGACTCCTCTTGAAAATGGATAGGAGTCCCAGGATCCCTGTAGCACGTGGAAAGGGACCCTGGGTCTCCAGCCTCACGTGGAGACGCGTCCCAATTGCCATGCCAAGACTCGAGGAGAATCCCGAGTTGTCCCTCGCACCTAGGCAGGAGTCCTGACGACGCTGAACAAACACGTGTCCGGAAGGGCCCTCCCCGTCGTAATTCGAGAATATACCCCAGGTTCCGGCCGCAACTCAAGAAAAACCATGAGACTTCCCCCTCGCGGCGAGATGAGGCCCGATTCCCCTGCATTGCGTGCAGAGCAATTCCGTGTTCCACATCAAACGTGAAAGGAGCCTTGATTTCCTTGATGGCACTCCAGAGAAAACAAAAAGTCACTGTCTCAAGTCTAGAGGGATCCTGAGGCCACTGTAGCAGCAAGAAAGGGCTCCGTGGACCCCAAATCAACTCGAGATGAGACCTTAGTGTCTGGCTTCGACTCAAGAGGAATACCAACTTTCCACAAGCACCTCAAGAGGAGGCTTCTCTCAGCTACAGGTATGTGAGAGGGACCCTGAGTTTGTGGCCTCAAGTGGAATGGACACCGAGATGCTCTGACTCGAAGTAAGGCCGGATATCCCTGCAGTGAATAGAATGCAGACTCGTCTTGCATCTCCCAAGACGAAGGGATGTCTGAAACCCCTGTGGAGACCACAGAGAAAGACCTAGTTCTCCGCCGCATCGCGACCGGAGGCGTCACATCCGTTGAAAACTTTAGAGGTCCGCAGAGATCAATGCTTCCAAAGGAGACGATGCCTTACTCCTCTTGAAAATGGATAGGAGTCCCAGGATCCCTGTGGCACGTGGAAAGGGACCCTGGGTCTCCCGCTTCACGTGGAGACGCGTCCCAATTGCCATGCCAATACTCGAGGAGAATCCCGAGGTGTCCCTCGCACCTAGGCAGGAGTCCTGACGTCGCTGAACATACACGTGTCTGGTAGGGCCCTCCCGTCATTACTCGAGAATATACCCCAGGTTCCGGCCGCAACTCGAGAAAAACCATGAGACTTCCCCCTCGCCGCGAGATGAGGCCCGATTCCCCTGCACTGCGTGCAGAGCAATTCCGTGTTCCACATCAAACGTGAAAGGAGCCTTGATTTCCTTGATGGCACTCCAGAGAAAACCCAAGATCACTGTCTCAAGTCTAGAGGGATCCTGAGGTCACTGGAGCAACACGAAAGGGCTCCGTGGACCCCAAATCAACTCGAGATGAGAGCTTAGTCCTTGGCTCCGACTCAAGAGGAATACCAACTTTCCACAAGCACCTCAAGAGGAGGCTTCTCTCAGCTACAGGTATGTGAGAGGGCCCCTGAGTTTGTGGCCTCAAGTGGAATGGACACCGAGATGCTCTGACTCGAACTAAGGCCGGATATCCCTGCAGTGAATTGAATGCAAGCTCGTCTTGCATCTCCCAAGACGAAGGGATGTCTGAATCCCCTGTGGAGACCACAGAGAAAGACCTAGTCCTCCGCCTCATCGCGACCGGAGGCCTCACATCCTTTGAAAACTCGAGAGGTCCGCGGAGAGCAATGCTTGCAAAGGAGACGATGCCTGACTCCTCTTGAAAATGGTTAGGAGTCCCAGGATCCCTGTCCAAATGTACCGGGACCCTGGGTCTCCCGCTTCACGTGGAGACTCGTCCCAATTGCCATGCCAAGACTCGAGGAGAATCCCGAGGTGTCTCCGCACCTAGGCAGGAGTCCTGATGTCGCTGAACAAACACAGGTCTGGAAGGGCCCTCCCCGTCGTAACTCGAGAATATAACCCAGGTTCCGGCCGCAACTCGAGAAAAACCATGAGACTTCCCACTCACAGCGAGATGAGGCCCGATTCCCCTGCACTGCGTGCAGAGCAATTCCGTGTTCCACATCAAACGTGAAAGGAGCCTTGATTTCCTTGATGGCACTCCAGAGAAAACCCAAGATCACTGTCTCAAGTCTAGAGGGATCCTGAGGTCACTGGAGCAACACGAAAGGTCTCCGTGGACCCCAAATCAACTCGAGATGAGAGCTTAGTCCCTGGCTTCGACTCAAGAGGAATACCAAGTTTCCACAAGCACCTCAAAAGGAGGCTTCTCTCAGCTACAGGTATGTGAGAGGGACCCTGACTTTGTGGCCTCAAGTGAAATGGACACCGAGATGCTCTGACTCGAAGTAAGGCCGGATATCCCTGCAGTGAATTGAATGCAGGCTCGTCTTGCATCTCCCAAGACGAAGGGATGTCTGAATCCCCTGTGGAGACCACAGAGAAAGACCTAGTTCTCTGCCTCATCGCGACCGGAGGCCTCACATCCTTTGAAAACTCGAGACGTCCGCGGAGATCAATGCTTCCAAAGGAGACGATGCCTGACTCCTCTTGAAAATGGATAGGAGTCCCAGGATCCCTGTGGCATGGGGAAAGGGACTCTGGGTCTCCCGCCTCACGTGGAGACGCGTCCCAATTGCCATGCCAAGACTCGTGGAGAATCCCGAAGTGTCCCTCGCACCTAGGCAGGAGTCCTGACGTCGCTGAACAAACCTGTGTCTGGAAGGGCCCTCCCCGTCGTAACTCTAGAATATTCCCCAGGTTCCGGCCGCAACACGAGAAAAACCATGAGAATTCCTCCTCGCCGCGAGATGAGGCTCGATTCCCCTGCACTGCAGCAGAGCAACTCCGTGTTCCACATCAAACGTGAAAGGAGCCTTGATTTCCTTGATGGCACTCCAGAGAAAACCCAAGATCACTGTCTCAAGTCTAGAGGGATCCTGAGGTCACTGGAGCAACACGAAAGGGCTCCGTGGACCCCAAATCAACTCGAGATCAGAGCTTAGTCCCTGGCTTCGACTCAAGAGGAATACTAACTTTCAGCAAGCTCCTCAAGAGGAGGCTTCTCTCAGCTACAGGTGTGTGAGAGGGACCCTGAGTTTGTGGCCTCAAGTGGAATGGACACCGAGATGCTCTGACTCGAAGTAAGGCCTGATATCCCTGCAGTGAATTGAATGCAGGCTCGTCTTGCATCTCCCAAGACGAAGGGATGTCTGAATCCCCTGTGGAGACCACAGAGAAAGACCTAGTCGTCCGCGTCATCGTGACCGCAGGCCTCACATCCTTTGAAAATTCGAGAGGTCCGCGGGGATCAATGCTTCCAAAGGAGACGATGCCTGACTCCTCTTGAAAATGGATAGGAGTCCCAGGATCCCTGTGGCACGTGGAAAGGGACCCTGGGTCTCCCGCCTCACGTGGAGACGCGTCCCAATTGCCATGCCAAGACTCGAGGAGAATCCCGAGGTGTCCCTCGCACCTAGGCAGGAGTCCTGATGACGCTGAACAAACACGTGTCTGGAAGGGCCCTCTCCGTC
Organism: Dama dama; assembly: GCF_033118175.1. Lineage (NCBI taxonomy): Eukaryota > Metazoa > Chordata > Mammalia > Artiodactyla > Cervidae > Dama > Dama dama. The sequence continues at coordinate 1,752,549 of NC_083697.1, read as the reverse complement.
ATAACTCGAGAATATACCCCAGGTTCCAGCCGCAACTCGAGAAAAACCATGAGACTTCCCACTCACAGCGAGATGAGGCCCGATTCCCCTGCACTGCGTGCAGAGCTATTCCGTGTTCCACATCAAACGTGAAACGAGACTTGATTTCCTTGATGGCACTCCAGAGAAAACCCAAGATCACTGTCTCAAGTCTAGAGGGATCCTGAGGTCACTGGAGCAACAGGAAAGGGTTCCGTGGACCCCAAATCAACTCGAGATGAGAGCTTAGTCCCTGGCTTCGACTCAAGAGGAATACTAACTTTCAGCAAGCACCTCAAGAGGAGGCTTCTCTCAGCTACAGGTGTGTGAGAGGGACCCTGAGTTTGTGGCCTCAAGTGGAATGGACACGGAGATGCTCTGACTCGAAGTAAGGCCGGATATCCCTGCAGTGAATTGAATGCAGGCTCGTCTTGCATCTCCCAAGAAGAAGGGATGTCTGAATCCCCTGTGGAGGCCACAGAGAAAGACCTAGTCCTCCGCCTCAACGCGACCGGAGGCGTCACATCCTTTGAAAACTCGAGAGGTCCGCAGAGATCAATGCTTCCAAAGGAGACGATGCCTGACTCCTCTTGAAAATGGATAGGAGTCCCAGGATCCCTGTGGCACTTGGAAAGGGACCCTGGGTCTCCCGCCTCACGTGGAGACCCGTCCCAATTGCCATGTCAAGACTCGAGGAGAATTCCGAGGTGTCCCTCGCACCTAGGCAGGAGTCCTGACGTCATTGAACAAACACGTGTCTGGAAGGGCCCTCCCCGTCGTAACTCGGGAATATACCCCAGGTTCCAGCCGCAACTCGAGAAAAACCATGAGACTTCCCCCTCGCCGCGAGATGAGGCCCGATTCCCCTGCACTGCGTGCAGAGCAGTTCCGAGTTCCACATCAAACGTGAAAGGAGCCTTGATTTCCTTGATGGCACTCCAGAGAAAAACCAAGATCACTGTTTCAAGTCTAGAGGGATCCTGAGGTCACTGTCGCAAGACGAAAGGGCTCCGTGGACCCCAAATCAACTCGAGATGAGAGCTTAGTCCCTGGCTTCGACTCAAGAGGAATACCAACTTTCCACAAGCACCTCAAGAGGAAGCTACTCTCAGCTAATGGTATGTGAGAGGGACCCTGAGTTTGTCCCCTGAATTGGAATGGACTGCGAGATGCTCTGACTCGAAGTAAGGCCAGATATCCCTGCAGTGATTTGAATGCAGGCTCGTCTTTAATCTCCCAAGATGAAGGGATGTCTGAATCCCCTGTGGAGACCACAGAGAAAGAGCTAGTTCTCTGCCTCATCGCGACCGGAGGCCTCACATCCTTTGAAAATTCGAGAGGTCCGCGGAGATCAATGCTTCCAAAGGAGACGATGCCTGACTCCTCTTGAAAATGGATAGGAGTCCCAGGATCACTGTGGCACGTGGAAAGGGACCCTGGGTCTCCCGACTCACATGGAGACGTGTCCCATTGCCATGCCAAGACTTGAGGAGAATCCCGAGGTGTCCCTTGCACCTAGGCAGGAGTCCTGACGTCGCTGAACAAACACGTGTCTGAAAGGGCACTCCCCGTCGTAACTCGAGAATATACCCCAGGTTCGGTCAGCAACTCGAGAAAAACCATGAGACTTCCCCCTCGCCGCGAGCTTAGGCCCCATTCCCCTGCACTGCGTGCAGAGCAATTCCGTGTTCCACATCAAACGTGAAAGGAGCCTTGATTTCCTTGATGGCACTCCAGAGAAAACCCAAGATCACTGTTTCAAGTCTAGAGGGATCCTGAGGTCACTGTAGCAAGACGAAAGGGCTCCGTGGACCCCAAATCAACTCGAGATGAGAGCTAAGTCCCTGACTTCGGCTCAAGAGGAATAGCAAATTTCCACAAGCACCTCAAGAGGAGGCTTCTCTCAGCTACAGGTATGTGAGAGGGACCCTGAGTTTGTGGCCTCAAGGGGAATGGACACGGAGATGCTCTGACTCGAAGTAAGGCCGGATATCCCTGCAGTGAATTGAATGCAGGCTCGTCTTGCATCTCCCAAGACGAAGGGATGTCTGAATCCCCTGTGGAGACCACAGAGAAAGACCTAGTCCTCCGCCTCATCGCGACCGGAGGCCTCACATCCTTTGAAAATTCGAGAGGTCCGCCGAGATCAATGCTTCCAAAGGAGACGATGCCTGACTCCTCTAGAAAATGGATAGGAGTCCCAGGATCACTGTGGCACGTGGAAAGGGACCCTGGGTCTCCCGCCTCAGATGGAGACGCGTCCCAATTGCCATGCCAAGACTTGAGGAGAATCCCGAGGTGTCCCTTGCACCTAGGCAGGAGTCCTGACGTCGCTGAACAAACACGTGTCTGGAAGGGCCCTCCGCGTCGTAACTCGAGGATATACCCCAGGTTCGGTCAGCAACTCGAGAAAAACCATGAGACTTCCCCCTCGCAGCGAGATGAGGCCCGATTCCCCTGCACTGTGTGCAGAGCAATTCCGTGTTCCACATCAAACGTGAAAGGAGCCTTGATTTCCTTAATGGCACTCCAGAGAAAACCCAAGATCACTGTCTCAAGTCTAGAGGGATCCTGAGGACAATGTAGCAACACGAAAGGGCTCCGTGGACCCCAAATCAACTCGAGATGAGAGCTTAGTCCCTGGTTTCGACTCAAGAGAAATACCAAATTTCCACAAGCACTGCAGGAGGAGGCTTCTCTCAGCTACAGGTATCTGAGAGGGAACCTGAATTTGTGGCCTCAAGTGGAGTGGACACCGAGATGCTCTGACTCGAAGTTAGGCCGGATATCCCAACAGTGAATTGAATGCAGGCTCGTCTTGCATCTCCCAATACGAAGGGATGTCTGAATCCCCTATAGAGACCACAGAGAAAGACCTAGTTCTCTGCTTCATCGCGACCGGAGGCCTCACATCCTTTGAAAACTCGAGAGGTCCGCAGAGATCAATGCTTCCAAAGGAGACGATGCCTGACTCCTCTTGAAAATGGATAGGAGTCCCAGGATCCCTGTGGCACGTGAAAAGGGACACTGGGTTTACCGCCATATGTGGAGACGCGTCCCCATTGCCATGCCAAGACTCGAGGAGAATCCCGAGTTGTACCTCGCACCTAGGCAGGAGTCCTGACGCCGCTGAACAAACACATGTCTGGAAGGGCCCTCCCCGTCGTAACTCGAGAATATACCCCAGGTTCCAGCCGCAACTCGAGAAAAACCATGAGGCTTCCCCCTCACCGCTGGATGAGGCCCGATTCCCCTGCACTGCGTGCAGAGCAATTCCGTGTTCAACATCAAACGTGAAAGGAGCCTTGATTTCCTTGATGGCACTCCAGAGAAAACCCAAGATCACTGTCTCAAGTCTAGAGGGATCCTGAGGTCACTGGAGCAACACGAAAGGGCTCCGTGGACCCCAAATCAACTCGAGATGAGAGCTTAGTCCCTGGCTTCGTCTCAAGAGGAATACCAAATTTCCACAAGCACCTCATGAGGAGGCTTCTCTGAGCTACAGGTATGTGAGAGGGACCCTGAGTGTGTGGCCTCAAGTGGAATGGACAGCGAGATGCTCTGACTCGAAGCAAGGCCGGATATCCCTGCAGTGAATTGAATGCAGGCTTGTCTTGCATCTCCCAAGACGAAGGGATGTCTGAATCCCCAGTGGAGACCACAGAGAAAGACCGAGTTCTCCGCCTCATCGCGACCGGAGGCCTCACATCCTTTGAAAACTCGAGAGGTCCGCGGAGATCAATGCTTCCAAAGGAGACGATGCTTGACTCCTCTTGAAAATGGATAGGAGTCCCAGGATCCCTGTGGAACGTGGAAAGGGAACCTGGGTCTCCCGCCTCACGTGGAGACGCGTCCCAATTGCCATGCCAAGACTCGAGGAGAATCCCGAGGTGTCCCTCGCACCTAGGCAGGAGTCCTCACGTCGCTGAACAAACACGTGTCTGGAAGGGCCCTCCCCGTCTTAACTCGAGAATATACCCCAGGTTCCTGCCGCAACTCGAGAAAAACCATGAGACTTCCCCATCCCCGCGAGATGAAGCCCGATTCCCCTGCACTGCGTGCAGACCAATTCCGTGTTCCACATCAAACGTGAAAGGAGCCTTGATTTCCTTAATGGCACTCCAGAGAAAACCGAAGATCACTGTTTCAAGTCTAGAGGGATCCTGAGGTCACTGTAGCAACACGAAAGGGCTCCGTGGACCCCAAATCAACTCTAGATGAGAGCTTAGTCCCTGGCTTCGACTCAAGAGGAATACCAACTTTCCACAAGCACCTCAAGAGGAGGCTACTCTCAACTAATGGTATGTGAGAGGGACCCTGAGTTTGTCGCCTCAAGTGGAATGGACACCGAGATGCTCTGACTCGAAGTAAGGCCAGATATCCCTGCAGTGATTTGAATGCAGGCTCGTCTTGCATCTCCCAAGACGAAGCGTTGTCTGAATCCCCTGTGGAGACAACAGAGAAAGACCTAGTCCTCCACCTCAACGAGACGGGAGGCATCACATCCTTTGAAAACTCGAGAGGTCTGCGGAGATCAATACTTCCGAAGGAGACAAGGCCTGACGCCTCTTGAAAATGGATAGGTGTCCCAGGATCACTGTGGCACGTGGAAAGGGACCCTGGGTCTCCCGCCTCAACTGGAGACATATCCCAATTGCCATGCCAAGACTCGAGGAGAATATCGAGGTGTCCCTCGCACCTAGGCAGGAGTCCTGACTTCGCTGAACAAACACGTGTCTGGAAGGGCCCTCCCCGTCGTAACTCGAGAATATACCCCAGGTTCCGGCCGCAACTCGAGAAAAACCATGAGACTTCCCCCTCGCTGCTGGATGAGGCCAGATTCCCCTGAACTGCGTGCAGAGCAATTCCGTGTTCCACATCAAACCTGAAAGGAGCCTTGATTTCCTTGATGGCACTCCAGAGAAAACCCAAGATCACTGTCTCAAGTCTAGAGGGATCCTGAGGTCACTGTAGCAAGACGAAAGGGCTCCGTGGACCCCAAATCAACTCGAGATGAGAGCTTAGTCCCTGGCTTCGACTCAAGAGGAATACCAACTTTCCACAAGCACCTCAAGAGGAGGCTTCTCTCAGCTACAGGTATGTGAGAGGGACCCTGAGTTTGTGGCCTCAAGTGGAATGGACACGGAGATGCTCTGACTCGAAGTAAGGCTGGATATCCCTGCAGTGAATTGAATGCAGGCTCGTCTTGCATCTCGCAAGACGAAGGGTTGTCTGAATCCCCTGTGGAGACCACAGAGAAAGACCTAATTTTCCGCCTCATCGCGACCGGAGGCCTCACATCCTTTGAAAATTCGAGGAGTCCGGGGAGATCAATGCTTCCAAAGGAGACGATGCCTGACTCCTCTTGAAAATGGATAGGAGTCCCAGGATCCCTGTGGCACGTGGAAAGGGACCCTGGGTCTCCCGCCTCACGTGGAGACGCGTCCCCATTGCCATGCCAAGACTCGAGGAGAATCCCGAGTTGTCCCTCGCACCTAGGCAGGAGTCCTGACGTCGCTGAACAAACACGTGTCTGGAAGGGCCCTCCCCGTCGTAACTCGAGAATATACCCCAAGTTCCAGCCGCAACTCGAGAAAAACCATGAGACTTCCCCCTCGCCGCTGGATGAGGCCCGATTCCCCTGCACTGCGTGCAGAGCAATTCCGTGTTCCACATCAAACGTGAAAGGAACCTTGATTTCCTTGATGGCACTCCAGAGAAAACCCAAGATCACTGTCTAGAGTTTAGAGGGATCCTGAGGTCACTGGAGCAACACGAAAGGGCTCCCTGGACCTCAAATTAACTCGAGATGAGAGCTTAGCCCTGGCTTCGCCTCAAGGGGAATACCAACTTTCCACAAGCACCTCAAGAGGAGGCTTCTCTCAGCTACAGGTATGTGAGAGAGACCCTGAGTTTGTGGCCTCAAGTGGAATGGACACCGAGATGCTCTGACTCCAAGTAAGGCCGGATATCCCTGCAGTGAATTGAATGCAGGCTCGTCTTGCATCTCCCAAGACGAAGGGATGTCTGAATCCCCGGTGGAGACCACAGAGAAAGACCTAGTCCTCCGCCTCAACATGACCGGAGGCCTCACATCCTTTGAAAACTCGAGAGGTCCGCGGAGATCAATGCTTCCAAAGGAGACGATGCCTGACTCCTCTTGAAAATGGATAGGAGTCCCAGAATCACTGTGGCACGTTGAAAGGGACCCTGGGGCTCCCGGCTCACGTGGAGACACATCCCAATTGCCACGGCAAGACTCGAGGAGAATCCCGAGGTATCCCTCGAACCTAGGCATGAGTCCTGACATCGCTGAACAAACACGTGTCTGGAAGGGCGCTCCCCGTCGTAACTCGAGAATATACCCCAGGTTCCGGCCGCAACTCGAGAAAAACCATGAGACTTCCCCCTCGCCGCTGGATGAGGCCCGATTCCCCTGCACTGCATGCAGAGCAATTCCGTGTTCCACATCAAACGTGAAAGGAGCCTTGATTTCCTTGATGGCACTCCAGAGAAAACCCAAGATCACTGTCTCAAGTCTATAGGGATCCTGAGGTCACTGGAGCAACACGAAAGGGCTCCGTGGACCCCAAATCAACTCGAGATGAGAGCTTAATCCCTTTCTTCGACTCAACGGGAATACCAACTTTCCACAAGCACCTCAAGAGGAGGCTTCTCTCAGCTACAGGTATGTGAGAGGGACCCCGAGTTTGTGGCCTCAAGTGGAATGGACACCGAGATGCTCTGACTCGAAGTAAGGCTGTATGTCCCTGCAGTGAATTGAATGCAGGCTCGTCTTGCATCTCGCAAGACTAAGGAATGTCTGAATCCCCTGTGGAGACCACAGAGAAAGACCTAATTTTTCCGCCTCATCGCTACCAGAGGCCTCACATCCTTTGAAAATTCGAGAAGTCCGCGGAGATCAATGCTTCCAAAGGAGACGATGCCTGACTCCTCTTGAAAATGGATAGGAGTCCCAGCATCCCTGTGGCACGTGGAAAGGGACCCTGGGTTTCCCGGCTCACGTGGAGACACATCCCAATTGCCACGGCAAGACTCGAGGAGAATCCCGAGGTATCCCTCGAACCTAGGCAGGAGTCCTGACATCGCTGAACAAACACGTGTCTGGAAGGGCGCTCCCCGTCGTAACTCGAGAATATACCCCAGGTTCCGGCCGCAACTCGAGAAAAACCATGAGACTTCCCCCTCGCCGCTGGATGAGGCCCGATTCCCCTGCACTGCATGCAGAGCAATTCCGTGTTCCACATCAAACGTGAAAGGAGCCTTGATTTCCTTGATGGCACTCCAGAGAAAACCCAAGATCACTGTCTCAAGTCTATAGGGATCCTGAGGTCACTGGAGCAACACGAAAGGGCTCCGTGGACCCCAAATCAACTCGAGATGAGAGCTTAATCCCTTTCTTCGAATCAACGGGAATAGCAACTTTCCACAAGCACCTCAAGAGGAGGCTTCTCTCAGCTACAGGTATGTGAGAGGGACCCCGAGTTTGTGGCCTCAAGTGGAATGGACACCGAGATGCTCTGACTCGAAGTAAGGCTGGATGTCCCTGCAGTGAATTGAATGCAGGCTCGTCTTGCATCTCGCAAGACTAAGGGATGTCTGAATCCCCTGTGGAGACCACAGAGAAAGACCTAATTTTCCGCCTCATCGCGACCAGAGGCCTCAAATCCTTTGAAAATGTGAGAAGTCCGTGGAGATCAATGCTTCCAAAGGAGACGATGCCTGATTCCTCTTCAAAATGGATAGGAGTCCCAGCATCCCTGTGGCACGTGGAAAGGGAGCGTGGGTCTCCCGCCTCACGTGGAGACGCGTCCCCATTGCCATGCCAAGACTCGAGGAGAATCCCGAGGTGTCCCTCGCACCTAGGCAGTAGTCCTGACGTCGCTGAACAAACACGTGTCTGGAAGGGCCCTCCCCGTCGTAACTCGAGAATATACCCCAGGTTCCGGCCGCAACTCAAGAAAAACCATGAGACTTCCCCCTCGCCGCTGGATGAGGCCCGATTCCCCTGCACTGCGTGCAGAGCAATTCCATGTTCCACATCAAACGTGAAAGGAGCCTTGATTTCCTTGATGGCACTCCAGAGAAAACCCAAGATCACTGTCTCAAGTCTAGAGGGATCCTGAGGTCACTGGAGCAACACGAAAGGGCTCCGTGGACCCCAAATCAACTCGAGATGAGAGCTTAGTCCCTGGTTTCGACTCAAGAGAAATACCAAATTTCCACAAGCACCTCAGGAGGAGGCTTCTCTCAGCTACAGGTATCTGAGAGGGAACCTGAATTTGTGGCCTCAAGTGGAGTGGACACCGAGATGCTCTGACTCGAAGTTAGGCCGGATATCCCAACAGTGAATTGAATGCAGGCTCGTCTTGCATCTCCCAATACGAAGGGATGTCTGAATCCCCTATAGAGACCACAGAGAAAGACCTAGTTCTCTGCTTCATCGCGACCGGAGGCCTCACATCCTTTGAAAACTCGAGAGGTCCGCAGAGATCAATGCTTCCAAAGGAGACGATGCCTGACTCCTCTTGAAAATGGATAGGAGTCCCAGGATCCCTGTGGCACGTGAAAAGGGACACTGGGTTTACCGCCATATGTGGAGACGCGTCCCCATTGCCATGCCAAGACTCGAGGAGAATCCCGAGTTGTACCTCGCACCTAGGCAGGAGTCCTGACGTCGCTGAACAAACACGTGTCTGGAAGGGCCCTCCCCGTCGTAACTCGAGAATATACCCCAGGTTCTGGCCGCAACTCGAGAAATACCATGAGACTTCCCCCTCGCCTCGAGATGAGGCCCGATTCCCCTGAACTGCGTGCAGAGCAATTCAGAGTTCCACATCAAACGTGAAAGGAGCCTTGATTTCCTTGATGGCACTCCAGAGAAAACCCAAGATCACTGTTTCAAGTCTAGAGGGATCCTGAGGTCACTGTAGCAAGACGAAAGGGCTCCGTGGACCCCAAATCAACTCGAGATGAGAGCTTAGTCCCTGGCTTCGACTCAAGAGGAATACCAACTTTCCACAAGCACCTCAAGAGGAGGCTTCTCTCAGCTAATGGTATGTGAGAGGGACCCTGAGTTTGTCGCCTGAAGTCGAATGGACACCGAGATGCTCTGACTCGAAGTAAGGCCAGATATCCCTGCAGTGATTTGAATGCAGGCTCGTCTTGCATCTCCCAAGATGAAGGGATGTCTGAATCCTCTGTGGAGACCGCAGAGAAAGACCTAGTTCTCTGCCTCATCGCGACGGGAGGCCTCACATCCTTTGAAAACTCGAGAGGTCCGCGGAGATCAATGCTTCCAAAGGAGACGATGCCTGACACCTCTTGAAAATGGATAGGAGTCCCAGGATCACTGTGGCACGTGGAAAGGGACCCTGGGTCTACCGCCTCACGTGGAGACGCATCCCCATTGCCATCCCAAGACTCGAGGAGAATTCCGAGGTGTCCCTCGCACCTAGGCAGGATTCCTGACGTCGCTGAACTAACACGTGTCTGGAATGGCCCTCCCCGTCGTAACTCGAGAATATACCCCAGGTTCCAGCCGCAACTCGAGAAAAACCATGAGGCTTCCCCCTCACCGCTGGATGAGGCCCGATTCCCCTGCACTGCGTGCAGAGCAATTCCGTGTTCCACATCAAACGTGAAAGGAGCCTTGATTTCCTTGATGGCACTCCAGAGAAAACCCAAGATCACTGTCTCAAGTCTAGAGGGATCCTGAGGTCTCTGGAGCAACACGAAAGGGCTCCGTGGACCCCAAATCAACTCGAGATGAGAGCTTAGTCCCTGGCTTCGTCTCAAGAGGAATACCAAATTTCCACAAGCACCTCAAGAGGAGGCTTCTCTCAGCTACAGGTATGTGAGAGGGACCCTGAGTGTGTGGCCTCAAGTGGAATGGACAGCGAGATGCTCTGACTCGAAGTAAGGCCGGATATCCCTGCAGTGATTTGAATGCAGGCTCGTCTTGCATCTCCCAAGACGAAGGGATGTCTGAATCCCCTGTGGAGACCACAGAGAAAGACCGAGTTCTCCGCCTCATCGCGACCGGAGGCCTCACATCCTTTGAAAACTCGAGAGGTCCGCGGAGATCAATGCTTCCAAAGGAGACGATGCCTGACTCCTCTTGAAAATAGATAGGAGTCCCAGAATCCCTGTGGAACGTGGAAAGGGAACCTGGGTCTCCGGCCTCACGTGGAGACGCGTCCCAATTGCCATGCCAAGACTCGAGGAGAATCCCGAGGTGTCCCTCGCACCTAGGCAGGAGTCCTCACGTCGCTGAAAAAACCTGTGTCTGGAAGGGCCCTCCCCGTCGTAACTCGAGAATATACCCCAGGTTCCGGCTGCAACTCGAGAAAAACCATGAGACTTCCCCATCCCCGCGAGATGAGGCCCGATTCCGCTGCACTGCGTGCAGACCAATTCCGTATTCCACATCAAACGTGAAAGGAGCCTTGATTTCCTTGATGGCACTCCAGAGAAAACCAAAGATCACTGTCTCAAGTCTAGAGGGATCCTGAGGACAATGTACCAACACGAAAGGTCTCCGTGGACCCCAAATCAACTCGAGATGAGAGCTTAGTCCCTGGTTTCGACTCAAGAGAAATACCAAATTTCCACAAGCACCTCAGGAGGAGGCTTCTCTCAGCTACAGTTATCTGAGAGGGAACCTGAATTTGTGGCCTCAAGTGGAGTGGACACCGAGATGCTCTGACTCGAAGTTAGACCGGATATCCCAACAGTGAATTGAATGCAGGCTCGTCTTGCATCTCCCAATACGAAGGGATGTCTGAATCCCCTATAGAGACCACAGAGAAAGACCTAGTTCTCTGCTTCATCGCGACCGGAGGCCTCACATCCTTTGAAAACTCGAGAGGTCCGCAGAGATCAATGCTTCCAAAGGAGACGATGCCTGACTCCTCTTGAAAATGGATAGGAGTCCCAGGATCCCTGTGGCACGTGAAAAGGGACACTGGGTTTACCGCCATATGTGGAGACGCGTCCCCATTGCCATGCCAAGACTCGAGGAGAATCCCGAGTTGTACCTCGCACCTAGGCAGGAGTCCTGACGTCGCTGAACAAACACGTGTCTGGAAGGGCCCTCCCCGTCGTAACTCGAGAATATACCCCAGGTTCTGGCCGCAACTCGAGAAAAACCATGAGCCTTCCCCCTCGCCTAGAGATGAGGCCCGATTCCCCTGCACTGCGTGCAGACCAATTCCGTGTTCCACATCAAACGTGAAAGGAGCCTTGATTTCCTTAATGGCACTCCAGAGAAAACCCAAGATCACTGTTTCAAGTCTAGAGGGATCCTGAGGTCACTGTAGCAACACGAAAGGGCTCCGTGGACCCCAAATCAACTCGAGATGAGAGCTTAGTCCCTGGCTTCGACTCAAGAGGAATACCAACTTTCCACAAGCACCTCAAGAGGAGGCTACTCTCAACTAATGGTATGTGAGAGGGACCCTGAGTTTGTCGCCTCAAGTGGAATGGACACCGAGATGCTCTGACTCGAAGTAAGGCCAGATATCCCTGCAGTGATTTGAATGCAGGCTCGTCTTGCATCTCGCAAGACGAAGGGATGTCTGAATCCCCTGTGGAGACCACAGAGAAAAACCTAATTTTCCGCCTCATCGCGACCGGAGGCCTCACATCCTTTGAAAATTCGAGAAGTCCGGGGAGATCAATGCTTTCAAAGGAGACGATGCCTGACTCCTCTTGAAAATGGATAGGAGTCCCAGGATCCCTGTGGCACGTGGAAAGGGACCCTGGGTCTCCCGCCTCACGTGGAGATGCGTCCCAATTGCCATGCCAAGTCTCGAGGAGAATCCCGAGGTGTCCCTCGCACCTAGGCAGGAGTCCTCAAGTCGCTGAACAAACACGTGTCTGGAAGGGCCCTCCCCGTCGTAACTCGAGAATATACCCCAGGTTCCGGCCGCAACTCGAGAAAAACCATGAGACTTCCCCATCCCCGCGAGATGAGGCCCGATTCCCCTGCACTGCGTGCAGACCAATTCCGTGTTCCACATCAAACGTGAAAGGAGCCTTGATTTCCTTGATGGCACTCCAGAGAAAACCCAAGATCACTGTTTCAAGTCTAGAGGGATCCTGAGGTCACTGTAGCAACACGAAAGGGCTCCGTGGACCCCAAATCAACTCGAGATGAGAGCTTAGTCCCTGGCTTCGACTCAAGAGGAATACCAACTTTCCACAAGCACCTCAAGAGGAGGCTACTCTCAACTAATGGTATGTGAGAGGGACCCTGAGTTTGTCGCCTCAAGTGGAATGGACACCGAGATGCTCTCACTCGAAGTAAGGCCAGATATCCCTGCAGTGATTTGAATGCAGGCTCGTCTTGCATCTCCCAAGACGAAGGGTTGTCTGAATCCCCTGTGGAGACAACAGAGAAAGACCTAGTCCTCCACCTCAACGAGACGGGAGGCCTCACATCCTTTGAAAACTCGAGAGGTCTGCGGAGATCAATACTTCCGAAGGAGACGATGCCTGACGCCTCTTGAAAATGGATAGGAGTCCCAGGATCCCTGTGGCACGTGGAAACGGACCCTGGGTCTCCCGCCTCACGTGGAGACGCGTCCCAATTGCCATGCCAAGACTCGAGGAGAATCCCGAGGTGTCCCTCGCACCTAGGCAGGAGTCCTGACGACGCTGAACAAACACGTGTCTGGAAGGGCCCTCTCCGTCGTAACTCGAGAATATACCCCAGGTTCCAGCCGCAACTCGAGAAAAACCATGAGACTTCCCACTCACAGCGAGATGAGGCCCGATTCCCCTGCACTGCATGCAGAGCAATTCCGTGTTCCACATCAAACGTGAAAGGAGCCTTGATTTCCTTGATGGCACTCCAGAGAAAACCCAAGATCACTGTTTCAAGTCTAGAGGGATCCTGAGGTCACTGTAGCAACACGAAAGGGCTCCGTGGACCCCAAATCAACTCGAGATGAGAGCTTAGTCCCTGGCTTCGACTCAAGAGGAATACCAACTTTCCACAAGCACCTCAAGAGGAGGCTTCTCTCAGCTACAGGTATGTGAGAGGGACCCTGAGTTTGTGGCCTCAAGTGGAATGGACAGCGAGATGCTCTGACTCGAAGTAAGGCCAGATATCCCTGCAGTGAAATGAATGCAGGCTCGTCTTGCATCTCGCAAGACGAAGGGATGTCTGAATCCCCTGTGGAGACCACAGAGAAAGACCTAATTTTCCGCCTCATCGCGACCGGAGGCCTCACATCCTTTGAAAATTCGAGAGGTCCGGGGAGATCAATGCTTCCAAAGGAGACGATGCCTGACTGCTCTTGAAAATGGATAGGAGTCCCAGGATCCCTGTGGCACGTGGAAAGGGACCCTGGGTCTACCGCCTCACGTGGAGACGCATCCCCATTGCCATGCCAAGACTCGAGGAGAATCCCGAGGTGTCCCTCGCACCAAGGCAGGATTCCTGACGTCGCTGAACTAACACGTGTCTGGAAGGGCCCTCCCCGTCGTAACTCGAGAATATACCCCAGGTTCCAGCCGCAACTCGAGAAAAACCATGAGGCTTCCCCCTCACCGCTGGATGAGGCCCGATTCCCCTGCACTGCGTGCAGAGCAATTCCGTGTTCCACATCAAACGTGAAAGGAGCCTTGATTTTCTTGATGGCACTCCAGAGAAAACCCAAGATCACTGTCTCAAGTCTAGAGGGATCCTGAGGTCACTGGAGCAACACGAAAGGGCTCCGTGGACCCCAAATCAACTCGAGATGAGAGCTTAGTCCCTGGCTTCGTCTCAAGAGGAATACCAAATTTCCACAAGCACCTCAAGAGGAGGCTTCTCTCAGCTACAGGTATGTGAGAGGGACCCTGAGTGTGTGGCCTCAAGTGGAATGGACAGCGAGATGCTCTGACTCGAAGTAAGGCCGGATATCCCTGCAGTGAATTGAATGCAGGCTCGTCTTGCATCTCCCAAGACGAAGGGATGTCTGAATCCCCTGTGGAGACCACAGAGAAAGACCGAGTTCTTCTCCTCATCGCGACCGGAGGCCTCACATCCTTTGAAAACTCGAGAGGTCCGCGGAGATCAATGCTTCCAAAGGAGACGATGCCTGACTCCTCTTGAAAATGGATAGGAGTCCCAGGATCCCTGTGGAACGTGGAAAGGGAACCTGGGTCTCCGGCCTCACGTGGAGACGCGTCCCAATTGCCATGCCAAGACTCGAGGAGAATCCCGAGGTGTCCCTCGCACCTAGGCAGGAGTCCTCACGTCGCTGAAAAAACCTGTGTCTGGAAGGTCCCTCCCCGTCTTAACTCGAGAATATACCCCAGGTTCCGGCGGCAACTCGAGAAAAACCATGAGACTTCCCCATCCCCGCGAGATGAGGCCCGATTCCCCTGCACTGCGTGCAGACCAATTCCGTGTTCCACATCAAACGTGAAAGGAGCCTTGATTTCCTTGATGGCACTCCAGAGAAAACCCAAGATCATTGTTTCAAGTCTAGAGGGATCCTGAGGTCACTGTAGCAACACGAAAGGGCTCCGTGGACCCCAAATCAACTCGAGATGAGAGCTTAGTCCCTGGCTTCGACTCAAGAGGAATACCAACTTTCCACAAGCACCTCAAGAGGAGGCTACTCTCAACTAATGGTATGTGAGAGGGACCCTGAGTTTGTCGCCTCAAGTGGAATGGACACTGAGATGCTGTGACTCGAAGTAAGGCCAGATATCCCTGCAGTGATTTGAATGCAGGCTCGTCTTGCATCTCGCAAGACGAAGGGATGTCTGAATCCCCTGTGCAGAACACAGAGAAAGACCTAATTTTCCGCCTCATCGCGACCGGAGGCCTCACATCCTTTGAAAATTCGAGAAGTCCGGGGAGATCAATGCTTCCAAAGGAGACGATGCCTGACTCCTCTTGAAAATGGATAGGAGTCCCAGGATCCCTGTGGCACGTGGAAAGGGACCCTGGGTCTCCCGCCTCACGTGGAGACGCGTCCCCATTGCCATGCCAAGACTCGAGGAGAATCCCGAGGTGTCCCTCGCACCTAGGCAGGAGTCCTGACGTCGCTGAACAAACACGTGTCTGGAAGGGCCCTCCCCATCGTAACTCGAGAATATACCCCAGGTTCCAGCCGCAACTCGAGAAAAACCATGAGACTTCCCCCTCGCCGCTGGATGAGGCCCGATTCCCCTGCACTGCGTGCAGAGCAATTCCGTGTTCCACATCAAACGTGAAAGGAACCTTGATTTCCTTGATGGCACTCCAGAGAAAACCCAAGATCACTGTCTAGAGTTTAGAGGGATCCTGAGGTCACTGGAGCAACACGAAAGGGCTCCGTGGACCTCAAATCAACTCGAGATGAGAGCTTAGCCCTGGCTTCGCCTCAAGGGGAATACCAACTTTCCACAAGCACCTCAAGAGGAGGCTTCTCTCAGCTACAGGTATGTGAGAGAGACCCTGAGTTTGTGGCCTCAAGTGGAATGGACACCGAGATGCTCTGACTCGAAGTAAGGCCTGATATCCCTGCAGTGAATTGAATGCAGGCTCGTCTTGCATCTCCCAAGACGAAGGGATGTCTGAATCCCCGGTGGAGACCACAGAGAAAGACCTAGTCCTCCGCCTCAACATGACCGGAGGCCTCACATCCTTTGAAACCTCGAGAGGTCCGTGGAGATCAATGCTTCCAAAGGAGACGATGCCTGACTCCTCTTGAAAATGGATAGGAGTCCCAGGATCCCTGTGGCACGTGGAAAGGGACCCTGGGTCTCCCGCCTCACGTGGAGATGCGTCCCAATTGCCATGCCAAGTCTCGAGGAGAATCCCGAGGTGTCCCTCGCACCTAGGCAGGAGTCCTCAAGTCGCTGAACAAACACGTGTCTGGAAGGGCCCTCCCCGTCGTAACTCGAGAATATACCCCAGGTTCCGGCCGCAACTCGAGAAAAACCATGAGACTTCCCCATCCCCGCGAGATGAGGCCAGATTCCCCTGCACTGCGTGCAGAGCAATTCCGTGTTCCACATCAAACGTGAAAGGAGCCTTGATTTCCTTGATGGCACTCCAGAGAAAACCCAAGATCACTGTTTCAAGTCTAGAGGGATCCTGAGGTCACTGTAGCAACAGGAAAGGGCTCCGTGGACCCCAAATCAACTCGAGATGAGAGCTTAGTCCGTGGCTTCGACTCAAGAGGAATACCAACTTTCCACAAGCACCTCAAGAGGAGGCTACTCTCAACTAATGGTATGTGAGAGGGACCCTGAGTTTGTCGCCTCAAGTGGAATGGACACCGAGATGCTCTGACTCGAAGTAAGGCCAGATATCCCTGCAGTGATTTGAATGCAGGCTCGTCTTGCATCTCCCAAGACGAAGGGTTGTCTGAATCCCCTGTGGAGACAACAGAGAAAGACCTAGTCCTCCACCTCAATGAGACGGGAGGCCTCACATCCTTTGAAAACTCGAGAGGTCTGCGGAGATCAATACTTCCGAAGGAGACGATGCCTGACGCCTCTTGAAAATGGATAGGAGTCCCAGGATCCCTGTGGCACGTGGAAAGGGACCCTGGGTCTCCCGCCTCACGTGGAGACGCGTCCCAATTTCCATGCCAAGACTCGAGGAGAATCCCGAGGTGTCCCTCGCACCTAGGCAGGAGTCCTCAAGTCGCTGAACAAACACGTGTCTGGAAGGGCCCTCCCCGTCATAACTCGAGAATATACCCCAGGTTCCGGCCGCAACTCGAGAAAAACCATGAGACTTCCCCATCCCCGCGAGATGAGGCCCGATTCCCCTGCACTGCGTGCAGACCAATTCCGTGTTCCACATCAAACGTGAAAGGAGCCTTGATTTCCTTGATGGCACTCCAGAGAAAACCCAAGATCACTGTTTCAAGCCTAGAGGGATCCTGAGGTCACTGTAGCAACAGGAAAGGGCTCCGTGGACCCCAAATCAACTCGAGATGAGAGCTTAGTCCGTGGCTTCGACTCAAGAGGAATACTAACTTTCCACAAGCACCTCAAGAGGAGGCTTCTCTCAGCTACAGGTGTGTGAGAGGGACCCTGAGTTTGTGGCCTCAAGTGGAATGGACACCGAGATGCTCTGACTCAAAGTAAGGCTGGATATCCCTGCAGTGAATTGAATGCAGGCTCGTCTTGCATCTCCCAAGAAGAAGGGATGTCTGAATCCCCTGTGGAGAGCACAGAGAAAGACCTAGTCCTCCGCCTCAACGCGACCGGAGGCGTCACATCCTTTGAAAACTCGAGAGGTCCGCGGAGATCAATGCTTCCAAAGGAGAAGATGCCTGACTCCTCTTGAAAATGGATAGGAGTCCCAGGATCTCTGTGGCACTTGGAAAGGGACCCTGGGTCTCCCGCCTCACGTGGAGACCCATCCCAATTGCCATGCCAAGACTCGAGGAGAATTCCGAGGTGTCCCTCGCACCTAGGCAGGAGTCCTGACGTCGCTGAACAAACACGTGTCTGGAAGGGCCCTCCCTGTCGTAACTCGAGAATATACCCCAGGTTCCGGCCGCAACTCGAGAAAAACCATGAGACTTCCCCCTCGCCGCAAGATGAGGCCCGATTCCCCTGCACTGCGTGCAGAGCAATTCCGTGTTCCACATCAAACGTGAAAGGAGCCTTGATTTCCTTGATGGCACTCCAGAGAAAACCCAAGATCACTGTCTCAAGTCTAGAGGGATCCTGAGGTCACTGGAGCAACACGAAAGGGCTCCGTGGACCCCAAATCAACTCGAGATCAGAGCTTATTCCCTGGCTTCGACTCAAGAGGAATACCAACTTTCCACAAGCACCTCAAGAGGAGGCTTCTCTCAGCTACAGGTATGTGAGAGGGACCCTGAGTTTGTGGCCTCAAGTGGAATGGACACCGAGATGCTCTGACTCGAAGTAAGGCTGGATATCCCTGCAGTGAATTGAATGCAGGCTCGTCTTGCATCTCCCAAGACGAAGGGATGTCTGAATCCCCTGTGGAGACCACAGAGAAAGACCGAGTTCTCCGCCTCATCGCGACCGGAGGCCTCACATCCTTTGAAAACTCGAGAGGTCCGCGGAGATCAATGCTTCCAAAGAAGACGATGCCTGACTCCTCTTGAAAATGCATAGGTGTCCCAGGATCCCTGTGGAACGTGGAAAGGGACACTGGGTCTCCCGCCTCACGTGGAGACGCGTCCCAATTGCCATGCCAAGACTCGAGGAGAATCCCGAGGTGTCCCTCGCACCTAGACAGGAGTCCTCACATCGCTGAACAAACCTGTGTCTGGAAGGGACCTCCCCGTCGGAACTCGAGAATATACCCCAGGTTCGGTCATCAACTCGAGAAAAACCATGAGACTTCCCCCTCGCCGCGAGCTGAGGCCCCATTCCCCTGCACTGCGTGCAGAGCAATTCCGTGTTCCACATCAAACGTGAAAGGAGCCTTGATTTCCTTGATGGCACTCCAGAGAAAACCCAAGATCACTGTTTCAAGTCTAGAGGGATCCTGAGGTCACTGTAGCAACATGAAAGGGCTCCGGTGACCCCAAATCAACTCGAGATGAGAGCTTAGTCCCTGGCTTCAACTCAAGAGGAATACCAACTTTCCACAAGCACCTCAAGAGGAGGCTACTCTCAACTAATGGTATGTGAGAGGGACCCTGAGTTTGTCGCCTCAAGTGGAATGGACACCGAGATGCTCTGACTCGAAGTAAGGCCAGATATCCCTGCAGTGATTTGAATGCAGGCTCGTCTTGCATCTTCCAAGACGAAGGGTTGTCTGAATCCCCTGTGGAGACAACAGAGAAAGACCTAGTCCTCCACCTCATCGAGACGGGAGGCATCACATCCTTTGAAAACTCCAGAGGTCTGCGGAGATCAATACTTCCGAAGGAGACGATGCCTGACGCCTCTTGAAAATGGATAGGAGTCCCAGGATCACTGTGGCACGTGGAAAGGGAGCCTGGGACTCCCGCCTCAACTGGAGACACGTTCCAATTGCCATGGCAAGACTCGAGGAGAATCCCGAGGTGTCCCTCGCACCTAGGCAGGAGTCCTGACGTCGCTGAACAAACACGTGTCTGGAAGGGCCCTCCCCGTCGTAACTCGAGAATATACCCCAGGTTCCGGTTGCAACTCGAGAAAAACCATGAGACTTCCCCCTCGCCGCTGGATGAGGCCCGATTCCCCTGCACTGCGTGCAGAGCAATTCCGTGTTCCACATCAAACGTGAAAGGAGCCTTGATTTCCTTGATGGCACTCCAGAGAAAACCCAAGATCACTGTCTCAAGTCTAGAGGGATCCTGAGGTCACTGGAGCAACACGAAAGGGCTCCGTGGACCCCAAATCAACTCGAGATGAGAGCTTAGTCCCTGGCTTCGACTCAAGAGGAATACCAACTTTCCACAAGCACCTCAAGAGGAGGCTTCTCTCAGCTACAGGTATGTGAGAGGGACCCTGTGTTTGTGGCCTCAAGTGGAATGGACAGCGAGATGCTCTGACTCGAAGTAAGGCCGGATATCCCTGCAGTGAATTGAATGCAGGCTCGTCTTGCATCTCCCAAGACGAAGGGATGTCTGAATCCCCTGTGGAGACCACAGAGAAAGACCTAGTCCTCCGCCTCAACATGACCGGAGGCCTCACATCCTTTGAAAACTCGAGAGGTCCGCGGAGATCAATGCTTCCAAAGGAGACGATGCCTGATTCCTCTTGAAAATGGATAGGAGTCCCAGGATCACTGTGGCACGTGGAAAGGGACCCTGGGGCTCCCGCCTCACGTGGAGACGCGTCCCCATTGCCATGCCAAGACTCGAGGAGAATCCCGAGGTGTCCCTCGCACCTAGGCAGGAGTCCTGACGTCGCTGAACAAACACGTGTCTGGAAGGGCCCTCCCCGTCGTAACTCGAGAATATACCCCAGGTTCCGGCCGCAACTCGAGAAAAACCATGAGACTTCCCCCTCGCCGCTGGATGAGGCCCGATTCCCCTGCACTGCGTGCAGAGCAATTCCATGTTCCACATCAAACGTGAAAGGAGCCTTGATTTCCTTGATGGCACTCCAGAGAAAACCCAAGATCACTGTCTCAAGTCTAGAGGGATCCTGAGGTCACTGTAGCAAAACGAAAGGGCTCCGTGGACCCCAAATCAACTCGAGATGAGAGCTTAGTCCCTGGCTTCGTCTCAAGAGGAATACCAAATTTCCACAAGCACTTCAAGAGGAGGCTTCTCTCAGCTACAGGTATGTGAGAGGGACCCTGAGTTTGTGGCCTCAAGTGGAATGGACACGGAGATGCTCTGACTCGAAGTAAGCCCGGATATCCCTGCAGTGAATTGAATGCAGGCTCGTCTTGCATCTCCCAAGACGAAGGGATGTCTGAATCCCCTGTGGAGACCACAGAGAAAGACCGAGTTCTCCGCCTCAACGCGACCGGAGGCCTCACATCCTTTGAAACCTCAAGAGGTCCGCGGAGATCAATGCTTCCAAAGGAGACGATGCCTGACTCCTCTTGAAAATGGATAGGAGTCGCGGGATCCCTGTGGCATGTGGAAAGGGACCCTGGGTCTCCCGCCTCACGTGGAGATGCGTCCCAATTGCCATGCCAAGACTCGAGGAGAATCCCGAGGTGTCCCTCGCACCTAGGCAGGAGTCCTCACGTCGCTGAACAAACACGTGTCTGGAAGGGCCCTCCCCGTCGGATGGCCTCAAGTGGAATGGACACGGAGATGCTCTGACTCGAAGTAAGCCCGGATATCCCTGCAGTGATTTGATTGCAGGCTCGTCTTGCATCTCCCAAGACGAAGGGTTGTCTGAATCCCCTGTGGAGGCAACAGAGAAAGACCTAGTCCTCCACCTCATCGAGACGGGAGGCATCACATCCTTTGAAAACTCGAGAGGTCTGCGGAGATCAATTCTTCCGAAGGAGACGATGCCTGACGCCTCTTGAAAATGGATAGGAGTCCCAGGATCACTGTGGCACGAGGAAAGGGAACCTGGGTCTCCCGCCTCAACTGGAGACACGTCCCAATTGCCATGCCAAGACTCGAGGAGAATCCCGAGGTGTCCCTCGCACCTAGGCAGGAGTCCTGACGTCGCTGAACAAACACGTGTCTGGAAGGGCCCTCCCCATCGTAAATCGAGAATATACCCCAGGTTCCGGCCGCAACTCGAGAAAAACCATGAGACTTCCCCCTCGCCGCTGGATGAGGCCCGATTCCCCTGCACTGCGTGCAGAGCAATTCCGTGTTCCACATCAAACGTGAAAGGAGCCTTGATTTCCTTGATGGCACTCCAGAGAAAACCCAAGATCACTGTCTCAAGTCCAGAGGGATCCTGAGGTCACTGGAGCAACACGAAAGGTCTCCGTGGACCCCAAATCAACTCGAGATGAGAGCTTAGTCCCTGGCTTCGACTCAAGAGGAATACCAACTTTCCACAAGCACCTCAAGAGGAGGCTTCTCTCAGCTACAGGTATGTGAGAGGGACCCTGAGTTTGTGGCCTCAAGTCGAATGGACAGCGAGATGCTCTGACTCGAAGTAAGGCCGGATATCCCTCCAGTGAATTGAATGCAGGCTCGTCTTGCATCTCGCAAGAGGAAGGGATGTCTGAATCCCCTGTGTAGACCACAGAGAAAGACCTAATTTTCCGCCTCATTGCGACCGGTGGCCTCACATCCTTTGAAAATTCGAGAGGTCCGGGGAGATCAATGCTTCCAAAGGAGACGATTCCTGACTCGTCTTGAAAATGGATTGGAGTCCCAGGATCCCTGTGGCACGTGGAAAGGGACCCTGGGTCTCCCGCCTCACGTGGAGACGCGTCCCCATTGCCATGCCAAGACTCGAGGAGAATCCCGAGGTGTCCCTCGCACCTAGGCAGGAGTCCTGACGTCGCTGAACAAACCTGTGTCTGGAAGGGCCCTCCCCGTCGTAACTCGAGAATATACCCCAGGTTCGGTCAGCAACTCGAGAAAAACCATGAGACTTCCCCCTCGCAGCGAGATGAGGCCCGATTCCCCTGCACTGCGTGCAGAGCAATTGCGTGTTCCACATCAAACGTGAAAGGAGCCTTGATTTCCTTGATGGCACTCCAGAGAAAATCCAAGATCACTGTCTCAAGTCTAGAGGGATCCTGAGGTCACTGTAGCAACACGAAAGAGCTCCGTGGACCCCAAATCAACTCGAGATGAGAGCTTACTCCCTGGCTTCGACTCAAGAGGAATACCAACTTTCCACAAGCACCTCAAGATGAGGTTTCTCTCAGCTACATTTATGTGAGAGGGACCCTGAGTGTGTGGCCTCAAATGTAATGGACACCGAGATGCACTGATTCGAATAAAGGCCGGATATCCCTGCAGTGAATTGAATGCAGGCTCGTCTTGAATCTCCTAAGAAGAAGGGATGTATGAATCCCCTGTGGAGACCATAGAGAAAGACATTGTTCTCCGCCTCATCGCGACGTGAGTCCTCACATCCTTTGAGAACTCGAGAGGTCCGCGGAGATCAATGATTCCAAAGGAGACGATGCCTGACTCCTCTTGAAAATGGATAGGAGTCCCAGGATCCCTGTGGCACATGGAAAGGGACCCTGGATCTCCCGCCTCACGTGGAGACGCGTCCCAATTGCCATGCCAAGACTCGAGGAGAATCCCGAGGTGTCCCTCGCACCGACGCAGGAGTCCTGACGTCGCTGAACAAACACGTGTCTGGAACGGACCTCCCCGTCGTAACTCGAGAATATACCCCAGGTTCCGGCCGCAACTCGAGAAAAACCATGAGACTTCCCCCTCGCCGCGAGATGAGGCACGATTCCCCTGCACTGCGTGCAGAGCAATTCCGTGTTCCACATCAAACGTGAAAGGAGCCTTGATTTCCTTGATGGCACTCCAGAGAAAACCCGAGATCACTGTCTCAAGTCTAGAGGGATCCTGAGGTCACTGTAGCAACACGAAATGGGTCCATGGACCCCAAATCAACTCGTGATGAGAGCTTAGTCACTGGCTTCGACTCTATAGGAATAGCAACTTTCCACAAGCACCTCAAGAGGAGGCTTCTCTCAGATAAAGTTATGTGAGAGGGCCCTGAGTTGGGGATTCAAGTGGAATGGACACCGAGAAGCTCTGACTCGAAGTAAGGCTGGATATCCCTGCAGTGAATTGAATGCAGGCTCGTCTTGCATCTCAGAAGACGAAGGGATGTCTGAATGCCCTGTGGAGACCACAGAGAAAGACCTAGATCTCCGCCTCATCGCGACCGGAGGCCTCACATCCTTTGAAAACTTGAGAGGTCCGCGGAGGTCAATGCTTCCAAAGGAGACTATACCTGACTCCTCTTGAAAATGGATAGGAGTTCCAGGATCCGCGTGGCACGTGGAAAGGGACGCTGGGTCTCCCGCCTCACGTGGAGACGCGTCCCAATTGCCATGCCAAGACTCGAGGATAATCCCGAGGTGTCCCTCACACCTAGGCAGGAGTCCTGACGTCACTGAACAAACACGTGTCTGGAAGGGCCCTCCCCGTCGTAACTCGAGAATATACCCCGGGTTCCTGCCGCAACTCGAGAAAAACCATGAGACTTCTCCCTCGCCACGAGATGAGGCCCGAATTACCTGCAATGCATGCAGAGCAATTCCGTGTTCCACATCAAACGTGAAAGGAGCCTTGATTTCCTTGATGGCACTCCAGAGAAAACCCAAGATCACTGTCTCAAGTCTAGAGGGATCCTGAGGTCACTGTAGCAACAAGAAAGGTCTCCGTGGAACCCAAATCAACTCGAGATGAGAGCTTAGTCCCTGGCTTCGATTCAAGACGAATACCAACTTTCCACATGCACCTCAAGAGGCGGTTTCTGTCAGCTACAGGTATGTGCGAGGGACCCTGAGTTTGTGGCCTCAAGTAGAATGGACACCGAGATGCTCTGACTCGAAGTAAGGCCGGATATCCGTGCAGTGAATTGAATGCAGGCTCGTCTTGCATCTCCCAAGAAGAAGGAATGTCTGAATCCCTTGTGGAGACCACAGAGAAAGACCTAGTTCTCCGCCTCATCGCGAACGGAGGCATCACATCCTTTGAAAACTCGAGAGGTCCGCTGAGATCTAGGCTTCCAAAGGAGACGATGCCTGACTCCTCTTGAAAATGGATAGGAGTCCCAGGATCCCTGTGGCACGTGGAAAGGGACACTGGGTCTCGCACCTCACGTGGAGCCGCGTCCCAATTTCCATGCCAAGACTCGAGGAGAATCCCGAGGTGTCCCTCGCACCTAGGCAGGAGTCCTGACATCGCTGAACAAACACGTGTCTGTAAGTGCCCTCCCCATCGTAACTCGAGAATATACCCCAGGTTCCGGCCGCAACTCGAGAAAAACCATGAGACTTCCCCCTCACCGCGAGATGAGGCCCGATTCCCCTGCACTGCGTGCAGAGCAATTCCGTGTTCCACATCAAACGTGAAAGGAGCCTTAATTTCCTTGATGGCACTCCAGAGAAAACCCAAGATCACTGTCTCAAGTCTAGAGGGATCCTGAGGTCACTGTAGCAACACGAAAGGGCTCCGTGGACCCCAAATCAACTCGAGATGAGAGCTTTTCCCTGGCTTCGATTCAAGAGGAATACCAACTTTCCACAAGCACCTCAAGAGGAGGCTTCTCTCAGCTACAGGTATGTGAGAGGGACCCTGAGTTTGTGGCCTCAAGTGGAATGGACACCGAGATGCTCTGACTCAAAGTAAGGCCGGATATCCCTGCAGTGAATTGAATGCATGCTCGTCTTGCATCTCCCAAGACGAAGGGATGTCTGAATCCCCTGTGGAGACCACAGAGAGAGACCTAGTTCTCGGCCTCATCGTGACCGGATGCCTCACATCCTTTGAAAACTCGAGAGGTCCACGCAGAACAAAGCTTCCAAAGGAGACGATGCCCGACTCCTCTTGAAAATGTATAGGAATACCAGGATCCCTGTGGCACGTGGAATGGGACCCTGGGTCTCCCGCCTCACGTGGAGACGCGTCCCAATTGCCATGCCAAGACTCGAGGAGAATACCGAGGTGTCCCTCGCACCTAGACAGGAGTCCTGACGTCGCTGAACAAACACGTGTCTGGAAGGGCCCTCCCCGTCGGAACTCGAAAATATAAATCAAGTTCCGGCCGCAACTCGAGAAAAAATATGAGACTTCCCCCTCGCCACGAGATGAGGCCCGATTCCCCTGCATTGCGTGCAGAGCAATTCCGTGTTCCACATCAAACGTGAAAGGAGCCTTGATTTCCTTGATGGCACTCCAGACAAAACCCAAGATCACTGTCTCAAGTCTAGAGGGATCCTGAGGTCACTGGAGCAACACGAAAGGGCTCCGTGGACCCCAAATCAACTCGAGATGAGAGCTTAGCCCCTGGCTTCGACTCAAGAGGAATACCAACTTTCCACAAGCACCTGAAGAGGAGGCTTCTCTCAGCTACAGGTATGTGAGAGGGACCCTGAGTTTGTGGCCTCAAGTGGAATGGACACCGAGATGCTCTGACTCGAAGTAAGGCCGGATATCCCTGCAGTGAATTGAATGCAGGCTCGTCTTGCATCTCCCAAGACGAAGGGATGTCTGAATCCCCTGTGGAGACCACAGAGAAAGACCTAGTTCTCGGCCTCATCGCGACCGGATGCCTCACATCCTTTGAAAACTCGAGAGGTCCACGCAGAAAAAAGCTTCCAAAGGAGACGATGCCTGACTCCTCTTGAAAATGGATAGGAATCCCAGGATCCCTGTGGCACGTGGAAAGGGACGCTGGGTCTCCCGCCTCACGTGGAGACGCGTCCCAATTGCCATGCCAAGACTCGAGGAGAATACCGAGGTGTCCCTCGCACCTAGGCAGGAGTCCTGACGTCGCTGAATAAACACGTGTCTGGAAGGGCCCTCCCCGTCGTAACTTGAGAATATTCCCCAGGTTCCAGCCGCTTCTCGAGAAAAACCATGAGATTACCCCTCGCCGCGAGATGAGGCCCGATTCCCCTGCACTGCGTGCAGAGCAATTCCGTGTTCCACATCAGACGTTAAACTAGACTTGATTTCCTTGATGGCACTCCAAAGAAAACCCAAGATCACTGTCTCAAGTCTAGAGGGATCCTGAGGTCACTGGAGAAACACGAAAGGGCTCCGTGGACCCCAAATCAACTCGAGATGAGAGCTTCGTCCCTGGCTTCTACTCTAGAGGAATACCAACTTTCCACAAGCACCTCAAGAGGAGACTTCTCTGAGATACAGGTATGTGAGAGAAACCCTGAGTTTGTGGCCTCAAGTGCAATGGTCACTGTGATGCTCTGACTCGAAGTAAGGCCGGATATCCCTGCTGTGAATTGAATGCAGGCTCGTCTTGCATCTCCCAAGACGAAGGGATGTCTGAATCCACTGTGGAGACCACAGAGAAAACCTAGTTCTCCGCCTCATCGCGACCGGAGGCCTCTAATCCTTTGAAAACTCGAGAGGTCCGCGGAGATCAAGGCTTCCAAAGGAGACGATGCCTGACTCCTCTTGAAAATGGATAGGAGTCCCAGGATCCCTGTGGCACGTGGAAAGGGACCCTGGGTCTCCCGCCTCACGTGGAGACGCGTCCCAATTGCCATGCCAAGACTCGAGGAGAATCCCGAGTTGTCCCTCGCACCTAGGCAGTAGTCCTGACGTCGATGAACAAACACGTGTCTGGAAGGGTCCTCCCCGTCGCAACTCAAGAATATACCCCAGGTTCCGGCGCACCTCGAGAAAAACCATGAGCCTTCCCCCTCGCCGCGAGATGAGGACCGATTCCCCTGCACTGCGTGCAGAGCAATTCCGTGTTCCACATCAAACGTGAAAGGAGCCTTGATTTCCTTGATGGCACTCCAGAGAAAACCCAAGATCACTGTCTCAAGTCTAGAGGGATCCTGAGGTCACTGTAGCAAAACGAAAGGGCTCCGTGGACCCCAAATCAACTAGAGATGAGAGCTTCGTCCCTGGCTTCGACTCAAGAGGAATAGCACATTTCCACAAGCACCTCAAGAGGAGGCTTCTCTCAGCTACAGGTATGTGAGAGGGACCCTGAGTTTGTGGCCTCAAGTGGAATGGACACCGAGATGCTCTGACTCGAAGTAGGGCCGGATATCCATGCAGTGAATTGAATGCAGGCTCGTCTTGCATCTCCCAAGACGAAGAGATGTCTGAATCCCCTGTGGAGACCACAGAGAAAGAACTAGTAGTCCGCCTCATCACGACCGGAGGCATCACATCCTTTGAAAACTCGAGAGGTCCGCGGAGATCAATGCTTCCAAAGGAGACGATGCCTGACTCCTCATGAAAATGGATAGGAGTCCCAGGATCCCTGTGGCACGTGGAAAGGGACCCTGGGTCTCCCGCCTAACGTGGAGACGCGTCCCAATTGCCATGCCAAGATTCGAGGAGAATCCCGAGTTGTGCCTCACACCTAGGCAGGAGTCCTGACTTCGCTGAACAAACACGTGTCTGGAAGGGTCCTCCCCGTCGTAACTCGAGAACATACCCCAGGTTCCGGCCGCAACTCGACAAAAACCATGAGACTTCCCCCTCGCCGCGAGATGAGGCCCGATTCCCCTGCACTGCATGCAGAGCAATTCCGTGTTCCACGTCAAACGTGAAAGGAGCCTTGATTTCCTTGATGGCACTCCAGAGAAAACCCAAGATCGCTGTCTGAAGTCTAGAGGGATCCTGAGGTCACTGTAGCAACAGGAAAGGGCTCCGTGGACCCCAAATCAACTCGAGATTAGAGCGTAGTCCCTGGCTTCGACTCAAGAGGAATACCAACTTTCCAGAAGCACCTCAAGAGGAGGCTTCTCTCAGCTACAGGTATGTGAGAGGGACCCTGAGTTTGTGGCCTCAAGTGGAATGGACACGGAGATGCTCTGACTCGAAGTAAGGCCAGATATCCCTGCACTGAATTGAATGCAGGCTCGTCTTGCATCTCCCAAGACGAAGGGATGTCTGAATCCCCTGTGGAGACCACAGAGAAAGACCTCGTTCTCCGCCTCATCGCGACCAGGACGCCTCACATCCTTTGAAAACTCGAGAGTTCCGCGGAGATCAATGCTTTCAAAGGAGAATGCCTGACTCCTCTTGAAAATGGATAGGTGTCCCAGGATCCTTGTGGCACGTGGAAAGGGACCCTGGGTCTCCCGCCTCACGTGGAGACGGGTCCCAATTGCCATTCCAAGACTCGAGGAGAATCCCGAGTTGTCCCTCGCACCTAGGCAGGAGTCCTGACGTCGCTGAACAAACACGTGTCTGGAAGGGCCCTCCCCGTCGTAACTCCAGAATATACCCCAGGTTCCGGGCGCAACTCGAGAAAAACCATGAGACTTCCCCCTCGCGGCAAGATGAGGCCCGATTCCCCTGCACTGCGAGCAAAGCAATTGCGTGTTCCACATCAAACATGAAAGGAGCCTTGATTACCTTGATGGCACTCCAGAGAAAACCCAAATCACTGTCTCAATTCTAGAGGGATCCTGAGGTCACTGTAGCAACACGAAAGGGCTTCGTATGCCGCAAACAACTCGAGATGAGAGCTTCGTCCCTGCCTTCGACTCAAGAGGAATACCAACTTTCCACAAGCACCTCAAGAGGAGGCTTCTGTCACCTTCAGGTATGTGAGAGGGACCCTGAGCTGGTGGCCTCAAGTCGAATGGATAGCGTTATGCTCTGACTCGAAGTAAGGCCGGATATCCCTGCAGTGAATTGAATGCAGGCTCGTTTTGCATCTCCCAAGAGGAAGGGATGTCTGAATCCACTGTGGAGACCACAGAGAAAGACCTAGTTCTCCGCCTCATCCCGAATTGAGGCCTCACATCTTTTGAAACCTCGAGAGGTGTGCGGAGATCAATGCTTCCAAAGGAGACGATGCCTGACTCCTCTTGAAAATGGAAAGGGGTCCCAGGATCCCTGTGGCACGTGGAAAGGGACCCTGGGTCTCCCGCCTCACGTGGAGACGCGTCCCAATTGCCATGCCAAGACTCGAGGAGAATCCCGAGTTGTGCCTCGCACCTAGGCAGGAGTCCTGACGTCGCTGAACAAACAGGTGTCTGGAAGGGCCCTCCCCGTCGTAACTCGAGAACATACCCCAGGTTCCGGCCGCAACTCAACAAAAACCATGAGAATTCCCCCTCGCCGCGAGATGAGGCCCGATTCCGCTGCACTGCGTGCAGAGCAATTGCGTGTTCCACATCAAACGTGAAAGGAGCCTTGATTTCCTTGATGGCACTCCAGAGAAAATCCAAGATCACTGTCTCAAGGCTAGAGGGATCCTGAGGTCACTGTAGCAACAAGAAAGAGCTCCGTGGACCCCAAATCAACTCGAGATGAGAGCTTACTCCCTGGCTTCGACTCAAGAGGAATACCAACTTTCCACAAACACCTCAAGATGAGGTTTCTCTCAGCTACATTTATGTGAGAGGGACCCTGAGTGTGTGGCCTCAAATGTAATGGACACTGAGATGCACTGATTCGAATAAAGGCCGGATATCCCTGCAGTGAATTGAATGCAGGCTCGTCTTGCATCTCCTAAGAAGAAGGGATGTATGAATCCCCTGTGGAGACCACAGAGAAAGACCTAGATCTCCGCCTCATCGCGACCGGAGGCCTCACATCCTTTGAAAACTTGAGAGGTCCGCGGAGGTCAATGCTTCCAAAGGAGACTATGCCTGACTCGTCTTGAAAATGGATAGGAGTCCCAGGATCCGCGTGGCACGTGGAAAGGGACCCTGGGTCTCCCGCCTCACGTGGAGACGCGTCCCAATTGCCATGCCAAGACTCGAGGATAATCCCGAGGTGTCCCTCACACCTAGGCAGGAGTCCTGACGTCACTGAACAAACACGTGTCTGGAAGGGCCCTCCCCGTCGTAACTCGAGAATATACCCCGGGTTCCTGCCGCAACTCGAGAAAAACCATGAGACTTCCCCCTCGCCACGAGATGAGGCCCGATTTACCTGCACTGCATGCAGAGCAATTCCGTGTTCCACATCAAACGTGAAAGGAGCCTTGATTTCCTTGATGGCACTCCAGAGAAAACCCAAGATCACTGTCACAAGTCTAGAGGGATCCTGAGGTCACTGTAGCAACAAGAAAGGTCTCCGTGGACCCCAAATCAAGTCGAGATGAGAGCTTAGTCCCTGGCTTCGATTCAAGACGAATACCAACTTTCCACATGCACCTCAAGAGGCGGTTTCTGTCAGCTACAGGTATGTGCGAGGGACCCTGAGTTTGTGGCCTCAAGTAGAATGGACACCGAGATGCTCTGACTCGAAGTAAGGCCGGATATCCCTGCAGTGAATTGAATGCAGGCTCGTCTTGCATCTCCCAAGAAGAAGGAATGTCTGAATCCCCTGTGGAGACCACAGAGAAAGACCTAGTTCTCCGCCTCATCGCGAACGGAGGCATCACATCCTTTGAAAACTCGAGAGGTCTGCTGAGATCTAGGCTTCCAAAGGAGACGATGCCTGACTCCTCTTGAAAATGGATAGGAGTCCCAGGAACCCTGTGGCACGTGGAAAGGGACACTGGGTCTCGCACCTCACGTGGAGCCGCGTCCCAATTGCCATGCCAAGACTCGAGGAGAATCCCGAGGTGTCCCTCGCACCTAGGCAGGAGTCCTGACATCGCTGAACAAACACGTGTCTGGAAGTGCCCTCCCCGTCGTAACTCGAGAATATACCCCAGGTTCCGGTCGCAACTCGAGAAAAACCATGAGACTTCCCCCTCACCGCGAGATGAGGCCCGATTCCCCTGCACTGCGTGCAGAGCAATTCCGTGTTCCACATCAAACGTGAAAGGAGCCTTAATTTCCTTGATGGCACTCCATAGAAAACCCAAGATCACTGTCTCAAGTCTAGAGGGATCCTGAGGTCACTGGAGCAACACGAAAGGGCTCCGTGGACCCCAAATCAACTCGAGATGAGAGCTTTTCCCTGGCTTCGACTCAAGAGGAATACCAACTTTCCACAAGCACCTCAAGAGGAGGCTTCTCTCAGCTACAGGTATGTGAGAGGGACCCTGAGTTTGTGGCCTCAAGTGGAATGGACACCGAGATGCTCTGACTCAAAGTAAGGCCGGATATCCCTGCAGTGAATTGAATGCATGCTCGTCTTGCATCTCCCAAGACGAAGGGATGTCTGAATCCCCTGTGGAGACCACAGAGAAAGACCTAGTTCTCGGCCTCATCGCGACCGGATGCCTCACATCCTTTGAAAACTCGAGAGGTCCACGCAGAACAAAGCTTCCAAAGGAGACGATGCCTGACTCCTCTTGAAAATGGATAGGAATACCAGGATCACTGTGGCACGTGGAAAGGGACCCTGGGTCTCCCGCCTCACGTGGAGACGCGTCCCAATTGCCATGCCAAGACTCGAGGAGAATCCCGAGGTGTCCCTCGCACCTAGGCAGGAGTCCTGACGTTGCTGAACAAACACTTGTCTGGAAGGGCCCTCCCCGTTGTAACTCGAGAATATAACCCAGGTTCCGTCCGCAACTCGAGAAAAACCATGAGACTTCCCCTTCGGTGCGATATGAGGCCCGATTCCCCTGCACTGCGTGCAGAGCAATTCTGTGTTCCACATCAAACGTGAAAGGAGCCTTGATTTCCTTGATGGCACTCCAGAGAAAACCCAAGATCACTGGCTCTAGTCTAGAGGGATCCTGAGGTCACTGTAGCAACACGAAAGGGCTCCGTGGACCCCAAATCAACTCGAGATGAGAGCTTAGTCCCTGGCTTCGACTCAAGAGGAATACCAAGTTTCCACAAGCACCTCAAGAGGAGGCTTCTCTCAGCTACATGTATGTGAGAGGGACCCTGAATGTGTGGCCTCAAGTGGAATGGACACCGAGATTCTCTGACTCGAAGTAAGGCCGGATATCCCTGCAGTGAATTGAATGCCGGCTCGTCTTGAATCTCCCAAGACGAAGGGATGTCTTAATCCCCTGTTGAGACCACAGAGAAAGACCTAGTTCTCTGCCTCATCGCGACCGGAGGCCTCACATCCTTTGAAAATTCGAGAGGTCCGCGGAGATCAATGCTTCCAAAGGAGACGATGCCTGACTCCTCTTGAAAATGGATAGGAGTCCCAGCATCCCTGTGGCAAGTGGAAAGGGACCCTGGGTCTCCCGCCTCACGTGGAGACGCGTCCCAATTGCCATGCCAAGACTAGTGGAGAATCGCGAAGTGTCCCACGCACCTAGGCAGGAGTCCTGACGTCGCTGAACAAACAGGTGTCTGGAAGGGCCCTCCCCGTCGTAACTCGAGAATATACCCCAGGTTCCGGCCGCAACTCGAGAAAAACCATGAGACTTCCTCCTCGCCGCGAGATGAGGCCCGATTCCCCTGCACTGCGTGCAGAGCAAATCCCTGTTCCACATCAAACGTGAAAGGAGACTTGATTTCCTTGATGGCACTCCAGAGAAAACCCAAGATCACTGTCTCAAGTCTAGAGGGATCCTCAGGTCACTGGAACAACACGAAAGGGCTCCGTGGACCCCAAATCTACTCGAGATGAGAGCTTATTCCTTGGCTTCGAGTCAAGAGGAATACCAACATTCCACAAGCACCTCAAGAGGAGGATTCTCTCAGCTACAGGTATGGGAGAGGAACCCTGAGTTTGTGGCCTCAAGTGGAATGGACACCGAGATGCTCTCACTTGAAGTAAGGCCGGATATCCCTGCAGTGAATTGAATGCAGGCTCGTCTTGCATCTCCCAAGACGAAGGGATGTCTGAATCCCCTGTGGAGACCACAGAGAAAGACCTAGTCCTCCGCCTCATCGCGACCGGAGGCCTCACATCCTTTGAAAACTCGAGAGGTCCGCGGAGATCAATGCTTCCAAAGGAGACGATGCTTGACTCCTCTTGAAAATGGATAGGAGTCCCAGGATCCCTGTGGCACGTTATAAGGGACCCTGGGTCTCCCGCCTCACGTGGAGACGCGGCCCAATTGCCATGTCAAGACTCGAGGAGAATCCCGAGGTGTCCCTCGCACCTAGGCAGGAGTCCTGACGTCGCTGAACAAACACGTCTCTGGAAGGGCCCTCCCCGTCGTAACTCGAGAATATACCACAGGTTCCGGCCGCAACTCGAGAAAAACCTTGAGACTTCCCCCTCGCCGCGAGATGAGGCCCGATTCCCCTGCGCTGCGTGCAGAGCAATTCCGTGTTGCACATCAAACGTGAAAGGAGCCTTGATTTCCTTGATGGCACTCCAGAGAAAACCCAAGATCACTGTCTCAAGTCTAGAGGGATCCTGAGGTCACTGGAGCAACACGAAAGGGCTCCGTGGAAACCAAATCAACTCGAGATGAGAGCTTAGTCCCTGGCTTCGACTCAAGAGGAATACCAACTTTCCACAAGCTCCTCAAGGAGAGGCTTCTCTCAGCTACAGGTATGTGAGAGGGACCCTGAGTTTGTGGCCTCAAGTGGAATGGACACCGAGATGCTCTGACTCGGAGTAAGGCCGGATATCCCTGCAGTGAATTGAATGCAAATTCGTCTTGCATTTCCCAAGACGAAGGGATGTCTGAATCCCCTGTGGAGACCACAGAGAAAGACCTAGTCCTCCGCCTCAACGCGACCGGAGGCCTCACATCCTTTGAAAACTCGAGAGATCTGCGGATATCAATGCTTCCCAAGGAGACGATGCCTGACTCCTCTTGAAAATGGATAGGAGTCCCAGGATCCCTGTGGCAAGTGGAAAGGGACCCTGGGTCTCCCGCCTCACGTGGAGACGCATCCCAATTGCCATGCCAAGACTCGAGGAGAATCCCGAGGTGTCCCTTGCACCTAGACAGGAGTCCTGACGTCGCTGAACAAACACGTGTCTGGAAGGGCCCTCCCCGTCGTAACTCGAGAATATACCCCAGGTTCCGGCCGCAACTCGAGAAAAACCATGAGACTTCACCCTCGCCGCGAGATGAGGCCCGATTCCCCTGCACTGCGTGTAGAGCAATTCCGTGTTCCACATCAAACGTGAAAGGAGCCTTGATTTCCTTGATGGCACTCCAGAGAAACCCCAAGATCACTGTCTCAAGTCTAGAGGGATCCTGAGGTCACTGGAGCAACACGAAAGGGCTCCGTGGACCCCAAATCGACTCGAGATGAGAGCTTAGTCCCTGGCTTCGACTCAAGAGGAACACCAACTTTCCACAAGCACCTCAAGAGGAGGCTTCTCTCAGCTACAGGTATGTGAGAGAGACCCTGAGTTTGTGGCCTCAAGTGGAATGGACACCGAGATGCTCTGACTCGACGTCAGGCCGGATATCGCTGCAGTGAATTGAATGCAGGCTCGTCTTGCATCTCCCAAGAAGAAGGGATGTCTGAATCCCCTGTGGAGACCACAGAGAAAGACCTAGTCCTCCGCCTCATCGCGACCGGAGGCCTCACATCCTTTGAAAACTCGAGCGGTCGCGCAGATCAATGCTTCCAAAGGAGACGATGCCTGACTCCTCTTGAAATGGATAGGAGTCCCAGGATCCCTGTGGCACGTGGAAAGGGACCCTGGGTCTCCCGCCTCACGTGGAGACGCGTCCCAATTGCCATGCCAAGACTCGAGGAGAATCTCTAGGTGTCCCTCGCACCTAGGCCCGAGTCCTGACGTCGCTGAACAAACACGTGTCTGGAAGGAACCTCCCCGTCGTAACTCGAGAATATACCCCAGGTTCCGGCCGCAACTCTTGAAAAACCATGAGACTTCCCCCTCGCCGCAAGATGAGGCCCGATTCCCCT
Source organism: Dama dama (assembly GCF_033118175.1). Classification (NCBI taxonomy): domain Eukaryota; kingdom Metazoa; phylum Chordata; class Mammalia; order Artiodactyla; family Cervidae; genus Dama; species Dama dama. The sequence goes on along the minus strand of NC_083697.1, from coordinate 1,717,811 downwards.
GCACTGCGTGGAGAACAATTCCGTGTTCCACATCAAACGTGAAAGGAGCCTTGATTTCCTTGATGGCACTCCAGAGAAAACCCAAGATCACTGTCTCAAGTCTAGAGGGATCCTGAGGTCACTGGAGCAACACGAAAGGGCTCCGTGGACCCCAAATCGACTCGAGATGAGAGCTTAGTCCCTGGCTTCGACTCAAGAGGAATACCAACTTTCCACAAGCACCTCAAGAGGAGGCTTCTCTCAGCTACAGGTATGTGAGAGAGACCCTGAGTTTGTGGCCTCAAGTGGAATGGACACCGAGATGCTCTGACTCGAAGTCAGGCCGGATATCTGTGCAGTGAGTTGAATGCAGGCTCGTCTTGCATCTCCCAAGACGAAGGGATGTCTGAATCCCCTGTGGAGACCACAGAGAAAGACCTAGTCCTCCGCCTCATCGCGACCGGAGGCCTCACATCCTTTGAAAACTCGAGCGGTCCGCGCAGATCAATGCTTCCAAAGGAGACGATGCCTGACACCTCTTGAAATCGATAGGAGTCCCAGGATCCCTTTGGCACGTGGAAAGGGATCCTGGGTCTCCCGCCTCACGTGGAGATGCGTCCCAATTGCCATGCCAAGACTCGAGGAGAATTCCGAGGTGTCCCTCGCACCTAGGCAGGAGTCCTGACGTCGCTGAACAAACACGTATCTGGAAGGGCCCTCCCCGTCTTAACTCGAGAATATACCCCAGGTTCCAGCCGCAACTCGAGAAAAACCATGAGACTTCCCCCTCGCAGCGAGATGAGGCCCGATTCCCCTGCACTGCGTGCAGAGCAATTCCATGTTCCACAACAAACGTGAAAGGAGACTTGATTTCCTTGATGGCACTACAGAGAAAACCCAAGATCACTGTCTCAAGTCTAGAGGGATCCTGACGTCACTGTAGCAACACGAAAGGGCTCCGTGGACCCCAAATCAACTCGAGATTAGAGCTTAGTTCCTCGCTTCGACTCAAGAGGAATACCAACTTTCCACAAGCACCTCAAGAGGAGGCTTCTCTCAGCTACAGGTATGTGAGAGGGACCCTGAGTTTGTGGGCTCAAGTGGAATGGACTCCGAGATGCTCTGACTCGAAGTAAGGCCGGATATCCCTGCAGTGAAATGAATGCAGGCTCGCCTTGCATCTCCCAAGACGAAGGGATGTCTGAATCCCCTGTAGAGAAAACAGAGAAAGACCTAGTTCTCCGCCTCATCGCGACCGGAGGCCTCACATCCTATGAAAACTCGAGAGGTCCGCGGAGATCAATGCTTCCAAAGGAGACGATGCCTGACTCCTCTTGAAAATGGATAGGAGTCCCAGGATCCCTGTGGCACGTGGAAAGGCACCCTGGGTCTCCCGCCTCACGTGGAGACGCGTCCCAATTGCCATGCCAAGACTCGAGGAGAATCGCGAGGTGTCCCTCGCACCTAGGCAGGAGTCCTGACGTCGCTGAACAAACACGTGTCTGGAAGGGCCCTCCCCGTCGTAACTCGAGAATATTCCCCAGGTTCCAGCCGCTTCTCGAGAAAAACCATGAGACTTCCCCCTCACCGCGAGATGAGGCCCGATTCCCCTGCATTGCGTGCAGAGCAATTCCGTGTTCCACATCAGACGTTAAACTAGACTTGATTTCCTTGATGGCACTCCAAAGAAAACCCAAGATCACTGTCTCAAGTCTAGAGGGATCCTGAGGTCACTGTAGCAACACGAAAGGGCTCCGTGGACCCCAAATCAACTCGAGATGAGAGCTTCGTCCCTGGCTTCTACTCTAGAGGAGTACCAACTTTCCACAAGCACCTCAAGAGGAGGCTTCTCTGAGATACAGGTATGTGAGAGAAACCCTGAGTTTGTGGCCTCAAGTGCAATGGACACTGTGATGCTCTGACTCGAAGTAAGGCCGGATATCCCTGCTGTGAATTGAATGCAGGCTCGTCTTGCATCTCCCAAGACGAAGGGATGTCTGAATCCACTGTGGAGACCACAAAGAAAACCTAGTTCTCCGCCTCATCGCGACCGGAGGCCTCTAATCCTTTGAAAACTCGAGAGGTCCGCGGAGATCAAGGCTTCCAAAGGAGATGATGCCTGACTCCTCTTGAAAATGGATAGAAGTCCCAGGATCCCTGTGGCACGTGGAAAGGGACCCTGGGTCTCCCGCCTCACGTGGAGACGCGTCCCAATTGCCATGCCAAGACTCGAGGAGAATCCCGAGGTGTCCCTCGCACCTAGGCAGGAGTCCTGACGTCGCTGAACAAACACGTGTCTGGAAGGGTCCTCCCCGTCGCAACTCGAGAATATACCCCAGGTTCCGGCGCAACTCGAGAAAAACCATGAGCCTTCCCCCTCGCCGCGAGATGAGGCCCGATTCCCCTGCACTGCGTGCAGAGCAATTCCGTGTTCCACATCAAACGTGAAAGGAGCCTTGATTTCCTTGATGGCACTCCAGAGAAAACCCAAGATCACTGTATCAAGTCTAGAGGGATCTTGAGGTCACTGTAGCAACACGAAAGGGCTCCGTGGACCCCAAATCAACTAGAGATGAGAGCTTCGTCCCTGGCTTCGACTCAAGAGGAATAGCACCTTTCCACAAGCACCTCAAGAGGAGGCTTCTCTCAGCTACAGGTATGTGAGAGGGACCCTGAGTTTGTGGCCTCAAGTGGAATGGACACGGAGATGCTCTGACTCGAAGTAAGGCCGGATATCCCTGCAGTGAATTGAATGCAGGCTCGCCTTGCATCTCCCAAGACGAAGGGATGTCTGAATCCCCTGTGGAGACCACAGAGAAAGACCTAGTTCTCCGCCTCATCGCGACCGGAGGCCTCACATACTTTGAAAACTCGAGAGGTCCGCGGAGATCAATTCTTCCAAAGGAGACGATGCCTGACTCCTCTTGAAAATGGATAGGAGTCCCAGGATCCCTGTGGCACATGGAAAGGGACACTGGGTCTTCCGCCTCACGTGGAGATGCGTCCCAATTGCCATGCCAAGACTCGAGGAGAATCCCGAGGTCTCCCTCGCACCTAGGCAGGAGTCCTGACATCGCTGAACAAACACGTGTCTGGAAGGGCCCTCCCCGTCATAACTCGAGAATATACCCCAGGTTCCGGCCGCAACTCGAGAAAAACCATGAGACTTACCCCTCTCCGCGAGATGAGGCCCGATTCCCCTGCATTGCGTGCAGAGCAATTCCGTGTTCCACATCAAACGTGAAAGGAGCCTTGATTTCCATGATGGCACTCCAGAGAAAACCCCAGATCACTCTCTCAAGTCTAGAGGGATCCTGAGGTCACTATACCAACACGAAAGGGTTCCGTGGACCCCAAATCAACTCGAGATGAGAGCTTAGTGTTTGGCTTCGACTCAAGAGGAATATCAACTTTCCACAAGCACCTCAAGAGGAGGCTTCTCACAGCTACAGGTATGTGAGAGGGACCCTGAGTGTGTGGCCTCAAGTGGAATGGACACCGAGATGCTCTGACTCGAAGTAAGGCCGGATATCCCTGCAGTGAATTGAATGCAGGCTCGTCTTGCATCTCCCAAGACGAAGGTATGTCTGAATGCCCTGTGGAGACCACAGAGAAAGACCTAGTTCTCCGCCTCATCGCGACCGGAGGCCTCACATCCTTTGAAAACTCGAGAGGTCCGCGGAGATCAATGTTTCCAAAGGAGACGATGCCTGACTCCTCTTGAAAATGGATAGGAGTCCCAGGATCCCTGTGGACGTGGGAAGGGACTCTGGGTCTCCCGCCTCACGTGGAGACGCGTCCCAATTGCCATGCCAAGACTCGAGGAGAATCCCGATGTGTCCCTCGCACCAAGGCAGGTGTCTTGACGTCGCTGAACAAACACGTGTATGGAAGGGCCTTTCCCATTGTAACTCTAGACTATACCCAAGCTTCCGGCCGCAACTCGAGAAGAACAATGAGACTTCCCCCTCGCCGCGAGATGAGGCCCGATTCCCCTGCACTACATGCAGAGCAATTCCGTGTTCCACATCAAACATGAAAGGAGACTTGATTTCCTTGATGGCACTCCAGAGAAAACCCAAGATCACTGTCTCAAGTCTAGAGGGATCCTGAGGTCACTGGAGCAACACGAAAGGGCTCCGTGGACCCCAAATCAACTCGAGATGCGAGGTTAGTCCCTGGCTTCGACTCAAGAGGAATACCAGCTTTCCACAAGCACCTGAAGAGTAGGCTTCTCTCAGCTACAGGTATGTGAGAGGGACCCTGAGTTTGTGGCCTCAAGTGGAATGGGCACCGAGAAGCTCTGACTCGAAGTAAGGCCGGATATCCCTGCAGTGAATTAAATGCACGCTCGTCTTGCATCTCCCAAGACGAAGGGAAGTCTGAATCCCCTGAGGAGGCCACAGAGAAAGACCGAGTTCTCCGCCTCATTGCGACCTGAGGCCTCACTTCCTTTGAAAACTCGAGAGGTCCGCAGAGATCAATGCTTCCAAAGGAGATGATGCCTGACTCCTCTTGAAAATGGATAGGAGTCCCAGGATCCCTGTGGCACGTGGAAAGGGACCCTGGGTCTCCTGCCTCACGTGGAGACGCGTCCCAATTGCCATGCCAAGACTCGAGGAGAATCCCGAGGTGTCCCTCGCACCTAGGCAGGAGTCCTGACGTCGCTGAACAAACACTTGTCTGGAAGGGCCCTCCCCGTTGTAACTCGAGAATATAACCCAGGTTCCGTCCGCAACTCGAGAAAAACCATGAGACTTCCCCTTCGGTGGGATATGAGGCCCGATTCCCCTGCACTGCGTGCAGAGCAATTCTGTGTTCCACATCAAACGTGAAAGGAGCCTTGATTTCCTTGATGGCACTCCAGAGAAAACCCAAGATCACTGGCTCTAGTCTAGAGGGATCCTGAGGTCACTGTAGCAACACGAAAGGGCTCCGTGGACCCCAAATCAACTCGAGATGAGAGCTTAGTCCCTGGCTTCGACTCAAGAGGAATACCAAGTTTCCACAAGCACCTCAAGAGGAGGCTTCTCTCAGCTACATGTATGTGAGAGGGACCCTGAATGTGTGGCCTCAAGTGGAATGGACACCGAGATGCTCTGACTCGAAGTAAGGCCGGATATCCCTGCAGTGAATTGAATGCCGGCTCGTCTTGAATCTCCAAAGACGAAGGGATGTCTTAATCCCCTGTTGAGACCACAGAGAAAGACCTAGTTCTCTGCCTCATCGCGACCGGAGGCCTCACATCCTTTGAAAATTCGAGAGGTCCGCGGAGATCAATGCTTCCAAAGGAGACGATGCCTGACTCCTCTTGAAAATGGATAGGAGTCCCAGCATCCCTGTGGCAAGTGGAAAGGGACCCTGGGTCTCCCGCCTCACGTAGAGACGCGTCCCAATTGCCATGCCAAGACTAGTGGAGAATCGCGAAGTGTCCCACGCACCTAGGCAGGAGTCCTGACGTCGCTGAACAAACACGTGTCTGGAAGGGCCCTCCCCGTCGTAACTCGAGAATATACCCCAGGTTCCGGCCGCAACTCGAGAAAAACCATGAGACTTCCTCCTCGCCGCGAGATGAGGCCCGATTCCCCTGCACTGCGTGCAGAGCAAATCCCTGTTCCACATCAAACGTGAAAGGAGACTTGATTTCCTTGATGGCACTCCAGAGAAAACCCAAGATCACTGTCTCAAGTCTAGAGGGATCCTCAGGTCACTGGAACAACACGAAAGGGCTCCGTGGACCCCAAATCTACTCGAGATGAGAGCTTATTCCTTGGCTTCGAGTCAAGAGGAATACCAACATTCCACAAGCACCTCAAGAGGAGGATTCTCTCAGCTACAGGTATGGGAGAGGAACCCTGAGTTTGTGGCCTCAAGTGGAATGGACACCGAGATGCTCTCACTCGAAGTAAGGCCGGATATCCCTGCAGTGAATTGAATGCAGGCTCGTCTTGCATCTCCCAAGACGAAGGGATGTCTGAATCCCCTGTGGAGACCACAGAGAAAGACCTAGTCCTCCGCCTCATCGCGACCGGAGGCCTCACATCCTTTGAAAACTCGAGAGGTCCACGGAGATCAATGCTTCCAAAGGAGACGATGCTTGACTCCTCTTGAAAATGGATAGGAGTCCCAGGATCCCTGTGGCACGTTATAAGGGACCCTGGGTCTCCCGCCTCACGTGGAGACGCGGCCCAATTGCCATGTCAAGACTCGAGGAGAATCCCGAGGTGTCCCTCGCACCTAGGCAGGAGTCCTGACGTCGCTGAACAAACACGTCTCTGGAAGGGCCCTCCCCGTCGTAACTCGAGAATATACCACAGGTTCCGGCCGCAACTCGAGAAAAACCTTGAGACTTCCCCCTCGCCGCGAGATGAGGCCCGATTCCCCTGCGCTGCGTGCAGAGCAATTCCGTGTTGCACATCAAACGTGAAAGGAGCCTTGATTTCCTTGATGGCACTCCAGAGAAAACCCAAGATCACTGTCTCAAGTCTAGAGGGATCCTGAGGTCACTGGAGCAACACGAAAGGGCTCCGTGGAAACCAAATCAACTCGAGATGAGAGCTTAGTCCCTGGCTTCGACTCAAGAGGAATACCAACTTTCCACAAGCTCCTCAAGGAGAGGCTTCTCTCAGCTACAGGTATGTGAGAGGGACCCTGAGCTGGTGGCCTCAAGTCGAATGGATAGCGTGATGCTCTGACTCGAAGTAAGGCCGGATATCCCTGCAGTGAATTGAATGCAGGCTCGTTTTGCATCTCCCAAGAGGAAGGGATGTCTGAATCCACTGTGGAGACCACAGAGAAAGACCTAGTTCTCCGCCTCATCCCGAATTGAGGCCTCACATCCTTTGAAACCTCGAGAGGTGTGCGGAGATCAATGCTTCCAAAGGAGACGATGCCTGACTCCTCTTGAAAATGGAAAGGGGTCCCAGGATCCCTGTGGCACGTGGAAAGGGACCCTGGGTCTCCCGCCTCACGTGGAGACGCGTCCCAATTGCCATGCCAAGACTCGAGGAGAATCCCGAGTTGTGCCTCGCACCTAGGCAGGAGTCCTGACGTCGCTGAACAAACAGGTGTCTGGAAGGGCCCTCCCCGTCGTAACTCGAGAACATACCCCAGGTTCCGGCCGCAACTCGACAAAAACCATGAGAATTCCCCCTCGCCGCGAGATGAGGCCCGATTCCCCTGCACTGCGTGCAGAGCAATTCCGTGTTCCACATCAAACGTGAAAGGAGCCTTGATTTCCTTGATGGCACTCCAGAGAAAAGCCAAGATCACTGTCTCAAGTCTAGAGGGATCCTGAGGTTACTGTAGCAACACGAAAGAGCTCCGTGGACCCCAAATCAACTCGAGATGAGAGCTTACTCCCTGGCTTCGACTCAAGAGGAATACCAACTTTCCAAAAGCACCTCAAGATGAGGTTTCTCTCAGCTACATTTATGTGAGAGGGACCCTGAGTGTGTGGCCTCAAATGTAATGGACACCGAGATGCACTGATTCGAATAAAGGCCGGATATCCCTGCAGTGAATTGAATGCAGGTTCGTCTTGCATCTCCTAAGAAGAAGGGATGTATGAATCCCCTGTGGAGACCATAGAGAAAGACATTGTTCTCCGCCTCATCGCGACGTGAGTCCTCACATCCTTTGAGAACTCGAGAGGTCCGCGGAGATCAATGCTTCCAAAGGAGACGATGCCTGACTCCTCTTGAAAATGGATAGGAGTCCCAGGATCCCTGTGGCACATGGAAAGGGACCCTGGATCTCCCGCCTCACGTGGAGACGCGTCCCAATTGCCATGACAAGACTCGAGGAGAATCCCGAGGTGTCCCTCGCACCGACGCAGGATTCCTGACGTCGCTGAACAAACACGTGTCTGGAACGGACCTCCCCGTCGTAACTCGAGAATATAACCCAGGTTCCGGCCGCAACTCGAGAAAAACCATGAGACTTCCCCCTCGCCGCGAGATGAGGCCCGATTCCCCTGCACTGCGTGCAGAGCAATTCCGTGTTCCACATCAAACCTGAAAGGAGCCTTGATTTCCTTGATGGCACTCCAGAGAAAACCCGAGATCACTGTCTCAAGTCTAGAGGGATCCTGAGGTCACTGTAGCAACATGAAATGGGTCCATGGACCCCAAATAAACTCGTGATGAGAGCTTATTCATTGGCTTCCACTCTAGAGGAATAGCAACTTTCCACAAGCACCTCAAGAGGAGGCTTCTCTCAGATAAAGTTATGTGAGAGGGCCCTGAGTTGGGGATTCAAGTGGAATGGACACCGAGAAGCTCTGACTCGAAGTAAGGCTGGATATCCCTGCAGTGAATTGAATGCAGGCTCGTCTTGCATCTCCCAAGACCAAGGGATGTCTGAATACCCTGTGGATACCACAGAGAAAGACGTAGTTCTCCCTCTCATGGCGACCGGAGGCATCACATCTTTGAAAACTCGAAAGGTCCGCGGAGATCAATGCTTCCTAAGGAGACGATGGCTGACTCCTCTTGAAAATGGATAGGAGTCCAAGAAACCCTGTGGCACGTGGAACGGGAACCTGGGTCTCCCGCCTCACATGGAGACGCGTCCCAATTGCCATGCCAAGACTTGAGGATAATCCCGAGGTGTCCCTCACACCTAGGCAGGAGTCCTGACGTCACTGAACAAACACGTGTCTGGAAGGGCCCTCCCCGTCGTAACTCGAGAATATACCCCGGGTTCCTGCCGCAACTCGAGAAAAACCATGAGACTTCCCCCTCGCCACGAGATGAGGCCCGATTTACCTGCACTGCATGCAGAGCAATTCCGTGTTCCACATCAAACGTGAAAGGAGCCTTGATTTCCTTGATGGCACTCCAGAGAAAACCCAAGATCACTGTCTCAAGTCGAGAGGGATCCTGAGGACACTGTAGCAACACGAAAGGGGTCCGTGGACTCCAAATCAACTCGAGATGAGAGCTTCGTCCCTGGCTTCGACTCAAGAGGAATACCAACTTTCCACGAGCACCTCAAGAGGAGGCTTCTCTCAGCTAAAGATATGTGAGAGGGAACCTGTGTTTGTGGCCTCAAGTAGAATGGACACCGAGATGCTCTGACTCGAAGTAAGGCCGGACATCCCTGCAGTGAATTGAATGCAGGCTCGTCTTGCATGTCACAAGACGAAGGGATGTCTGAATCCACTGTGGAGACCACAGAGAAAGACCTAGTTCTCCGCCTCATCACGACCGGAGGCGTCACATCCTTTGAAAACTCGAGAGGTCCGCGGAGATCAATGCTTGTAAAGGAGACGATGCCTGACTCCTCTTGAAAATGGATAGGAGTCCAAGAATCCCTGTGGCACGTGGAACGGGACCCTGGGTCTCCCGCCTCACGTGGAGACTTGTCCTAATTGCCATGCCAAGACTCGAGGAGAATGCCGAGGTGTCCCTCGCACCTAGGCAGGAATCCTGACGTCGCAGAACAAACACGTGTCTGGAAAGGCCCTCCCCGTCGTAACTCGAGAATATACCCCAGGTTCCGGCCGCAACTCGAGAAACATCATGAGACTTCCCCCTCGCCTTGAGATGAGGCCCGATTCCCCTGCACTGCGTGCAGACCAATTCCGTGTTCCACATCAAACGTGAAAAGATTCTAGATTTCCTTGATGGCACTCCAAAGAAAAGCCAAGATCACTGTCTCAAGTCTAGAGGGATCCTGAGGTCACTGTAGCAACAAGAAAGAGCTCCGTGGACCACAAATCAACTCGAGAGGAGAGCTTCGTCCCTGGCTTCGACTCAAGAGGAATACCAACTTTCCACAAGCTCCTCAAGAGGAGGCCTCTCTCAGTTACAGGTATGTGAGAGGGACCTTGAGTTTGTGGCCTCAAGTGGAATGGACACCGAGATGCTCTGACTCGAAGTAAGGGCAGATATCCATGCAGAGAATTGAATGCAGGCTCGTCTTGAATCTCCCAAGACGAAGGGATGTCTGAATCCCCTGTGGAGACCACAGACAAAGACTTAGTTCTCCGCCTCATCGCGACCGGAGGCCTCACATCCTTTGAAAACTCGAGAGGTCCACGGAGATCAATGCTTCCAAAGGAGACGATGCCTGAATCCTTTTCAAAATGGATAGGAGTCCCAGGATCCCTGTGGCACGTGGAAAGGGACCCTGGGTCTCCCACCTCAGGTGGAGACGCGTCCCAATTGCCATGCCAAGACTCGAGGAGAATCCCGAGGTGTCCCTCGCACCTAGGCAGGAGTCCTGACTTCACTGAACAAACACGTGTCTGGAAGGGCCCTCCCCATAGTAACTCGAGAATATACCCCAGGTTCCGGCGCAACTCGAGAAATTCCATGAGACCTACCCCTCGCGGCTAGATGAGGCCCGATTCCCCTGCACTGCGTGCAGAGCAATTCCGTGTTCCACATCAAACGTGAAAGGAGCCTTGATTTCCTTGATGGCACTCCAGAGAAAACCCAAGATCACTGTCTCAAGTCTAGAGGGATCCTGAGGTCACTGGAGCAACACGAAAGGGCTCCGTGGACCCCAAATCAACTCGAGATGAGAGCTTCGTCCGTGGCTTCTACTCTAGAGGAATACCAACTTTCCACAAGCACCTCAAGAGGAGGCCTCTCTCAGTTACAGGTATGTGAGAGGGACCTTGAGTTTGTGGCCTCAAGTGGAATGGACACCGAGATGCTCTGACTCGAATTAAGGGCAGATATCCATGCAGAGAATTGAATGCAGGCTCGCCTTGCATCTCCCAAGACGAAGGGATGTCTGAATCCCCTGTGGAGACCACAGACAAAGACTTAGTTCTCCGCCTCATCGCGACCGGAGGCCTCACATCCTTTGAAAACTCGAGAGGTCCAAGGAGATCAATGCTTCCAAAGGAGACGATGCCTGAATCCTCTTCAAAATGGATAGGAGTCCCAGGATCCCTGTGGCACGTGGAAAGGGACCCTGGGTCTCCCGCCTCAGGTGGAGACGCGTCCCAATTGCCATGCCAAGACTCGAGGAGAATCCCGAGGTGTCCCTCGCACCTAGGCAGGAGTCCTGACTTCGCTGAACAAACACGTGTCTGGAAGGGCCCTCCCCATAGTAACTCGAGAATATACCCCAGGTTCCGGCCGCAACTCGAGAAATTCCATGAGACCTACCCCTCGCGGCTAGATGAGGCCCGATTCCCCTGCACTGCGTGCAGAGCAATTCTGTGTTCCACATCAAACGTGAAAGGAGCCTTGATTTCCTTGATGGCACTCCAGAGAAAACCCAAGATCACTGTCTCAAGTCTAGAGGGATCCTGAGGTCCCTGGAGCAACATGAAAGGGCTCCGTGGACCCCAAATCAACTCGAAATGAGAGCTTAGTCCCTGGCTTCGACTCAAGAGGAATACCAACTTTCCACAAGCACCTCAAGAGGAGGCTTCTCTCAGCTACATGTATGTGAGAGGAACCCTGAGTTTGTGGCCTCAAGTGGAATGGACACCGAGATGCTCTGACTCGAAGTAAGGCATGATATCCCAGCAGTGAATTAAATGCAGGCTCGTCTTGCATCTCCCAAGACGAAGGGTTGTCTGAATCCCCTGTGGAGACCACAGAGAACCACCGAGTTCTCCGCCTCATTGCGACCGGAGGCCTCACATCCTTTGAAAACTCAAGAGGTCCGCGGAGATCAATGCTTCCAAAGGAGACGATGATTGACTCCTCTTGAAAATGGATAGGAGTCCCAGGATCCCTGTGGCACGTGGAAAGGGACCCTGGGTCTCCCGCCTCACGTGGAGACGCGTCCCAATTGCCATGCCAAGACTCGAGGGGAATCCCGAGGTGTCCCTCGCACCTAGGCAGGAGTCCTGACGTCGCTGAACAAACATGTGTCTGGAAGGGCCCTCCCCGTCGTAACTCGAGAATATACCCCTGGTTCCGGCCGCAACTCCAGAAAAACCAGGAGACATCTCCCTTGTCGCGAGATGAGGCCCGATTCCCCTGCACTGCGTGCAGAGCAATTCCGTGTCCACATCAGACGTGAAAGGAGCCTTGATTTCCTCGATGGCACTCCAGAGAAAACCCAAGATCACTGTCTCAAGTCTAGAGGGATCCTGAGGTCACTGGAGCAACACAAAAGGGCCCCATGGACCCCAAATCAACTCGAGATGAGAGCTTAGTCCCTGGCTTCGACTCAAGAGGAAGACGAACTTTCCACAAGCATCTCAACAGGAGGCTTCTCTCAGCTACAGGTATGTGAGAGGGACCCTGAGTTTGTGGCCTGAAGTGGAATGGACACCGAGATGCTCTGACTCGAAGAAAGGCCGGATATCCCTGCAGTGAATTGAATGCAGGCTCGTCTTGCATCTCCCAAGATGAAGGGATGTCTGAATCCCATGTGGAGACCACAGAGAAAGACCGAGTTCTCCGCCTCATCGCGACTGGAGGCCTCACATCCTTTGAAAACTAGAGAGGTCGCGGAGATCAATGCTTCCAAAGGAGACGATGCCTGACTCCTCTTGAAAATGGATAGGAGTCCCAGGATCACTGTGGCACGTGGAAAGGGACCCTGGGTCTCCCGCCTCACGTGGAGACGCGTCCCAATTGCCATGCCAAGGCTCGAAGAGAATCCCGAGGTGTCCCTCGCACTTAGGCAGGAGTCCTGACGTCGCTGGAAAAACACGTGTCTGGAAGGACCCTCCCCAATGTAACTCGAGAATATACCACAGGTTCGGGCTACAAATCGAGAAAAACCATGAGCCTTCCCCCTCGCCGCAAGATGAGGCCTGATTCCCCTGCACTGCGTGCAGAGAATATCCGTGTTCCACATCAAACGTGAAAGGAGCCTTGATTTCCTTGATGGCACTCCAGAGAAACCCCAAGATCACTGTCTCAAGTCGACAGGTATCCTGAGGTCACTGTAGCAAGACGAAAGGGCTCCGTGGACCCCAAATCAACTCGAGATGAGAGCTAAGTCCCTGACTTCGGCTCAAGAGGAATACCAACTTTCCACAAGCACTTCAAGAGGAGGCTTCTCTCAGCTACATGTATGTGAGAGGGTCCCTGAGTTTGTGGCCTCAAGCGGAATGGACACCGAGATGCTCTGACTCGAAGTATGGCCGGATATCCCTGCAGTAAATTGAATGAAGTCTCGTCTTGCATCTCCCAAGACGAAGGGATGTCTGAATCCCCTGTGGAGACCACAGAGAAAGACTTAGTTCTCCGCCTCATCCCGACCGGAGGCGTCACATCCATTGAAAACTCGAGTGGTCCGCGGAGATCAATGCTTCCAAAGGATACGATGACTGACTCCGCTTGAAAATAGATAGGAGTCCCAGGATCCCTGTGGCACGTGGAATGGAACCCTGGGTCTCCCACCTCACGAGGAGACGTGTCCCAATTGCAATGCAAAGAATCGAGGAGAATCCCGAGGTGTCCCTCGCACCTAGGCAGGAGTCCTGACGTCGCTGAACAAACACGTTTCTGAAAGTGCCCTCCCCGTTGTAACTCGAGAATATACCCCAGGTTCTGACTGCAACTCGAGAAAAACCATGAGCCTTCCCAGTCGCCGCAAGATGAGGCCCGATTCCCCTGCACTGCGTGCAGAGCAATTCCGTGTTCCACATCAAACGTGAAAGGAGCCTTGATTTACTTGATGGCACTCCAGAGAAACCCCAAGACCACTGTCTCAAGTCGAGAGGGATCCTGAGGTCACTGTAGCAACACGAAAGGGGTCCGTGGACTCCAAATCAACTCGAGATGAGAGCTTCGTCCCTGGCTTCGACACAAGAGGAATACCAACTTTCCACGAGCACCTCAAGAGGAGGCTTCTCTCAGCTAAAGGTATGTGAGAGGGAACCTGTGTTTGTGGCCTCAAGTAGAATGGACACCGAGATGCCCTGACTCGAAGTAAGGCCGGACATCCCTGCAGTGAATTGAATGCAGGCTCGTCTTGCATCTCGCAAGACGAAGGGATGTCTGAATCCACTGTGGAGACCACAGAGAAAGACCTAGTTCTCCGCCTCATCACGACCGGAGGCGTCACATCCTTTGAAAACTCGAGAGGTCCGCGGAGATCAATGCTTGTAAAGGAGACGATGCCTGACTCCTCTTGAAAATGGATAGGAGTCCAAGAATCCCTGTGGCACGTGGAACGGGACCCTGGGTCTCCCGCCTCACGTGGAGACTTGTTCTAATTGCCATGCCAAGACTCGAGGAGAATACCGAGGTGTCCCTCGCACCTAGGCAGTAATCCTGACGTCGCAGAACAAACACGTGTCTGGAAAGGCCCTCCCCGTCGTAACTCGAGAATATACCCCAGGTTCCGGCCGCAAATCGAGAAACATCATGAGACTTCCCCCTCGCCTTGAGATGAGGCACGATTCCCCTGCACTGCGTGCAGACCAATTCCGTGTTCCACATCAAACGTGAAAAGATTCTTGATTTCCTTGATGGCACTCCAAAGAAAAGCCAAGATCACTGTCTCAAGTCTAGAGGGATCCTGAGGTCACTGTAGCAACAAGAAAGAGCTCCGTGGACCACAAATCAACTCGAGAGGAGAGCTTCGTCCCTGGCTTCGACTCAAGAGGAATACCAACTTTCCACAAGCTCCTCAAGAGGAGGCCTCTCTCAGTTACAGGTATGTGAGAGGGACCTTGAGTTTGTGGCCTCAAGTGGAATGGACACCGAGATGCTCTGACTCGAAGTAAGGGCAGATATCCATGCAGAGAATTGAATGCAGGCTCGTCTTGAATCTCCCAAGACGAAGGGATGTCTGAATCCCCTGTGGAGACCACAGACAAAGACTTAGTTCTCCGCCTCATCGCGACCGGAGGCCTCACATCCTTTGAAAACTCGAGAGGTCCACGGAGATCAATGCTTCCAAAGGAGACGATGCCTGAATCCTTTTCAAAATGGATAGGAGTCCCAGGATCCCTGTGGCACGTGGAAAGGGACCCTGGGTCTCCCACCTCAGGTGGAGACGCGTCCCAATTGCCATGCCAAGACTCGAGGAGAATCCCGAGGTGTCCCTCGCACCTAGGCAGGAGTCCTGACTTCACTGAACAAACACGTGTCTGGAAGGGCCCTCCCCATAGTAACTCGAGAATATACCCCAGGTTCCGGCGCAACTCGAGAAATTCCATGAGACCTACCCCTCGCGGCTAGATGAGGCCCGATTCCCCTGCACTGCGTGCAGAGCAATTCCGTGTTCCACATCAAACGTGAAAGGAGCCTTGATTTCCTTGATGGCACTCCAGAGAAAACCCAAGATCACTGTCTCAAGTCTAGAGGGATCCTGAGGTCACTGGAGCAACACGAAAGGGCTCCGTGGACCCCAAATCAACTCGAGATGAGAGCTTCGTCCGTGGCTTCTACTCTAGAGGAATACCAACTTTCCACAAGCACCTCAAGAGGAGGCCTCTCTCAGTTACAGGTATGTGAGAGGGACCTTGAGTTTGTGGCCTCAAGTGGAATGGACACCGAGATGCTCTGACTCGAATTAAGGGCAGATATCCATGCAGAGAATTGAATGCAGGCTCGCCTTGCATCTCCCAAGACGAAGGGATGTCTGAATCCCCTGTGGAGACCACAGACAAAGACTTAGTTCTCCGCCTCATCGCGACCGGAGGCCTCACATCCTTTGAAAACTCGAGAGGTCCAAGGAGATCAATGCTTCCAAAGGAGACGATGCCTGAATCCTCTTCAAAATGGATAGGAGTCCCAGGATCCCTGTGGCACGTGGAAAGGGACCCTGGGTCTCCCGCCTCAGGTGGAGACGCGTCCCAATTGCCATGCCAAGACTCGAGGAGAATCCCGAGGTGTCCCTCGCACCTAGGCAGGAGTCCTGACTTCGCTGAACAAACACGTGTCTGGAAGGGCCCTCCCCATAGTAACTCGAGAATATACCCCAGGTTCCGGCCGCAACTCGAGAAATTCCATGAGACCTACCCCTCGCGGCTAGATGAGGCCCGATTCCCCTGCACTGCGTGCAGAGCAATTCTGTGTTCCACATCAAACGTGAAAGGAGCCTTGATTTCCTTGATGGCACTCCAGAGAAAACCCAAGATCACTGTCTCAAGTCTAGAGGGATCCTGAGGTCCCTGGAGCAACATGAAAGGGCTCCGTGGACCCCAAATCAACTCGAAATGAGAGCTTAGTCCCTGGCTTCGACTCAAGAGGAATACCAACTTTCCACAAGCACCTCAAGAGGAGGCTTCTCTCAGCTACATGTATGTGAGAGGAACCCTGAGTTTGTGGCCTCAAGTGGAATGGACACCGAGATGCTCTGACTCGAAGTAAGGCATGATATCCCAGCAGTGAATTAAATGCAGGCTCGTCTTGCATCTCCCAAGACGAAGGGTTGTCTGAATCCCCTGTGGAGACCACAGAGAACCACCGAGTTCTCCGCCTCATTGCGACCGGAGGCCTCACATCCTTTGAAAACTCAAGAGGTCCGCGGAGATCAATGCTTCCAAAGGAGACGATGATTGACTCCTCTTGAAAATGGATAGGAGTCCCAGGATCCCTGTGGCACGTGGAAAGGGACCCTGGGTCTCCCGCCTCACGTGGAGACGCGTCCCAATTGCCATGCCAAGACTCGAGGGGAATCCCGAGGTGTCCCTCGCACCTAGGCAGGAGTCCTGACGTCGCTGAACAAACATGTGTCTGGAAGGGCCCTCCCCGTCGTAACTCGAGAATATACCCCTGGTTCCGGCCGCAACTCCAGAAAAACCAGGAGACATCTCCCTTGTCGCGAGATGAGGCCCGATTCCCCTGCACTGCGTGCAGAGCAATTCCGTGTCCACATCAGACGTGAAAGGAGCCTTGATTTCCTCGATGGCACTCCAGAGAAAACCCAAGATCACTGTCTCAAGTCTAGAGGGATCCTGAGGTCACTGGAGCAACACAAAAGGGCCCCATGGACCCCAAATCAACTCGAGATGAGAGCTTAGTCCCTGGCTTCGACTCAAGAGGAAGACGAACTTTCCACAAGCATCTCAACAGGAGGCTTCTCTCAGCTACAGGTATGTGAGAGGGACCCTGAGTTTGTGGCCTGAAGTGGAATGGACACCGAGATGCTCTGACTCGAAGAAAGGCCGGATATCCCTGCAGTGAATTGAATGCAGGCTCGTCTTGCATCTCCCAAGATGAAGGGATGTCTGAATCCCATGTGGAGACCACAGAGAAAGACCGAGTTCTCCGCCTCATCGCGACTGGAGGCCTCACATCCTTTGAAAACTAGAGAGGTCGCGGAGATCAATGCTTCCAAAGGAGACGATGCCTGACTCCTCTTGAAAATGGATAGGAGTCCCAGGATCACTGTGGCACGTGGAAAGGGACCCTGGGTCTCCCGCCTCACGTGGAGACGCGTCCCAATTGCCATGCCAAGGCTCGAAGAGAATCCCGAGGTGTCCCTCGCACTTAGGCAGGAGTCCTGACGTCGCTGGAAAAACACGTGTCTGGAAGGACCCTCCCCAATGTAACTCGAGAATATACCACAGGTTCGGGCTACAAATCGAGAAAAACCATGAGCCTTCCCCCTCGCCGCAAGATGAGGCCTGATTCCCCTGCACTGCGTGCAGAGAATATCCGTGTTCCACATCAAACGTGAAAGGAGCCTTGATTTCCTTGATGGCACTCCAGAGAAACCCCAAGATCACTGTCTCAAGTCGACAGGTATCCTGAGGTCACTGTAGCAAGACGAAAGGGCTCCGTGGACCCCAAATCAACTCGAGATGAGAGCTAAGTCCCTGACTTCGGCTCAAGAGGAATACCAACTTTCCACAAGCACTTCAAGAGGAGGCTTCTCTCAGCTACATGTATGTGAGAGGGTCCCTGAGTTTGTGGCCTCAAGCGGAATGGACACCGAGATGCTCTGACTCGAAGTATGGCCGGATATCCCTGCAGTAAATTGAATGAAGTCTCGTCTTGCATCTCCCAAGACGAAGGGATGTCTGAATCCCCTGTGGAGACCACAGAGAAAGACTTAGTTCTCCGCCTCATCCCGACCGGAGGCGTCACATCCATTGAAAACTCGAGTGGTCCGCGGAGATCAATGCTTCCAAAGGATACGATGACTGACTCCGCTTGAAAATAGATAGGAGTCCCAGGATCCCTGTGGCACGTGGAATGGAACCCTGGGTCTCCCACCTCACGAGGAGACGTGTCCCAATTGCAATGCAAAGAATCGAGGAGAATCCCGAGGTGTCCCTCGCACCTAGGCAGGAGTCCTGACGTCGCTGAACAAACACGTTTCTGAAAGTGCCCTCCCCGTTGTAACTCGAGAATATACCCCAGGTTCTGACTGCAACTCGAGAAAAACCATGAGCCTTCCCAGTCGCCGCAAGATGAGGCCCGATTCCCCTGCACTGCGTGCAGAGCAATTCCGTGTTCCACATCAAACGTGAAAGGAGCCTTGATTTACTTGATGGCACTCCAGAGAAACCCCAAGACCACTGTCTCAAGTCGAGAGGGATCCTGAGGTCACTGTAGCAACACGAAAGGGGTCCGTGGACTCCAAATCAACTCGAGATGAGAGCTTCGTCCCTGGCTTCGACACAAGAGGAATACCAACTTTCCACGAGCACCTCAAGAGGAGGCTTCTCTCAGCTAAAGGTATGTGAGAGGGAACCTGTGTTTGTGGCCTCAAGTAGAATGGACACCGAGATGCCCTGACTCGAAGTAAGGCCGGACATCCCTGCAGTGAATTGAATGCAGGCTCGTCTTGCATCTCGCAAGACGAAGGGATGTCTGAATCCACTGTGGAGACCACAGAGAAAGACCTAGTTCTCCGCCTCATCACGACCGGAGGCGTCACATCCTTTGAAAACTCGAGAGGTCCGCGGAGATCAATGCTTGTAAAGGAGACGATGCCTGACTCCTCTTGAAAATGGATAGGAGTCCAAGAATCCCTGTGGCACGTGGAACGGGACCCTGGGTCTCCCGCCTCACGTGGAGACTTGTTCTAATTGCCATGCCAAGACTCGAGGAGAATACCGAGGTGTCCCTCGCACCTAGGCAGTAATCCTGACGTCGCAGAACAAACACGTGTCTGGAAAGGCCCTCCCCGTCGTAACTCGAGAATATACCCCAGGTTCCGGCCGCAAATCGAGAAACATCATGAGACTTCCCCCTCGCCTTGAGATGAGGCACGATTCCCCTGCACTGCGTGCAGACCAATTCCGTGTTCCACATCAAACGTGAAAAGATTCTTGATTTCCTTGATGGCACTCCAAAGAAAAGCCAAGATCACTGTCTCAAGTCTAGAGGGATCCTGAGGTCACTGTAGCAACAAGAAAGAGCTCCGTGGACCACAAAACAACTCGAGAGGAGAGCTTTGTCCATGGCTTCGACTCAAGAGGAATACCAACTTTCCACAAGCACCTCAAGAGGAGGCCTCTCTCAGTTACAGGTATGTGAGAGGGACCTTGAGTTTGTGGCCTCAAGTGGAATGGACACCGAGATGCTCTGACTCGAAGTAAGGGCAGATATCCATGCAGAGAATTGAATGCAGGCTCGTCTTGCATCTCCCAAGACGAAGGGATGTCTGAATCCCCTGTGGAGACCACAGACAAAGACTTAGTTCTCCGCCTCATCGCGACCGGAGGCCTCACATCCTTTGAAAACTCGAGAGGTCCACGGAGATCAATGCTTCCAAAGGAGACGATGCCTGAATCCTCTTCAAAATGGATAGAAGTCCCAGGATCCCTGTGGCACGTGGAAAGGGACCCTGGGTCTCCCGCCTCAGGTGGAGACGCGTCCCAATTGCCATGCCAAGACTCGAGGAGAATCCCGAGGTGTCCCTCGCACCTAGGCAGGAGTCCTGACGTCGCTGAACAAACACGTGTCTGGAAGGGCCCTCCCCGTCGTAACTCGAGAATATATCCCAGGTTCCGGCCGCAACTCGAGAAAAACCATGAGACTTCCCCCTCGCCGCGAGATGAGGCTCGATTCCCCTGCACTGCTTGCAGAGCAATCCGTGTTCCACATCAAACGTGAAAGGAGCCTTGATTTCCTTGATGGCACTCCAGAGAAAACCCAAGATCACTGTCTCAAGTCTAGAGGGATCCTGAGGTCACTGGAGCAACACGAAAGGGCTCCGTGGACCCCAAATCAACTCGAGATGAGAGCTTAGTCCCTGGCTTCGACTCAAGTGGAACACCAACTTTCCACGAGCACCTCAAGAGGAGGCTTCTCTCAGCTACAGGTATGTGAGAGGGACCCTGAGTTTGTGGCCTCAAGTGGAATGGACACCGAGATGCTCCTACTCGAAGTAAGGCCGGATATCCCTGCAATGAATTGAATGCAGGCTCCTCTTGCATCTCCCAAGACGAAGGGTTGTCTGAATCCCCTGTGGAGACCACAGAGAAAGACCTAGTCCTCCGCCTTAACGCGAACGGAGGCCTCACATCCTTTGAAAACTCGAGAGGTCCGCGGAGATCAAAGCTTCCAAAGGAGACGATGCCTGACTCCTCTTGAAAATGGATAGGAGTCCCAGGATCCCTGTCGCACGTGGAAAGGGACCCTGGGTCCCCGCCTCACGTGGAGACGCGTCCCAATTGCCATGCCAAGACTCGAGGAGAATCCAGGGGTTCCCTCGCACCTAGACACGAGTCCTGACGTCGCTGAATAAACACTTGTATGGAAGGGCCCTCCCCGTCGTAACTCGAGAATATACCCCAGGTTCTGGCCGCAACTCGAGAAAAACCATGAGACTTCCCCCTCGCCGCGAGATGAGGCCCTTTTTCACTGCACTGTGTGCAGAGCAATTCCGTTTCCCATATCAAACTTGAAATGAGGCTTGATTTCCTAGATGGCACTCCAGAGAAAAAGCAAGATCACTGTCTCAAGTCTAGAGGGATCCTGAGGTCACTGTAGCAACACGAAAGGGCTCCGTGGACCCCAAATCAACTCGAGATGAGAGCTTAGTCCCTGGCTTCGACTCAAGAGGAATACCAACTTCCCACAAGCACCTCAAGAGGAGGCTTCTCTCAGCTACAGGTACGTGAGAGGGACCCTGAGTTTGTGGCCTCAAGTGGAATGGACACCGAGATGCTCTGACTCGAAGTAAGGCCGTATATCCCTGCAGTGAATTGAATGCAGGCTCGTCTTGAATCTCCCAAGACGAAGGGATGTCTCAATCACCTGTGGAGACCACAGAGAAAGACCTAGTTCTCCGCCTCTTCGAGACCGGAGGCCTCACATCCTTTGAAAACTCGAGAGGTCCGCGGAGATCAATGCTTCCAAAGTAGACGATGCCTGACTCCTCTTGCAAATGGATAGGAGTCCCAGGATCCCTGTGGCACGTGGAAAGGGACTCTGGGTCTCCCGCCTCACGTGGAGACGCGTCCCAATTGCCATGCCAAGACTCGTGGAGAATCCCGAGGCGTCCCTCGCACCTAGACAGGAGTCCTGACGTCGCTGAACAAACACGTGTCTGGAAGGGCCCTCCCCGTCGTAACTCGAGAATATACCCCAGGTTCCGGCCGCAACTCGAGAAAAAACAGGAGACTTCCCCCTTGCCGCGAGATGAAGCCCGATTCCCCTGCACTGCGTGCAGAGCAGTTCCGTATTCCACATCAAACGTGAAAGGATCCTTGATTTCCTTGATGGCACTCCAGAGAAAACCCAAGATCACTGTCTCAAGTCTAGAGGGATCCTGAGGTCACTGGAGCAACACGAAAGGGCTCCGTGGAACCCAAATCAACTCGAGATGAGAGCTTAGTCCCTGGCTTCGACTCAAGAGGAATATCAACTTTCCACAAGCACCTCAAGAGGAGGCTTCTCTCAGCTACAGGTATGAGAGAGGGACCCTGAATTTGTGGCCTCAAGTGGAATGAACAACGAGATGCTCTGACTCGAAGTAAGGCCGCATATTCCTGCAGTGAATTGAATGCAGGATCGTCTTGCATCTCCAAGACGAAGGGATGTCTGAATCCCCTGTTGAGACCAGAGAGAAAGACCTAGTTCTCCGCCTCATCGCGACTGGAGGCCTCACATCCTTTGAAAACTCGAGAGGTCCGCGGAGATCAATGCTTCCAAAGGAGACGATGCCTGACTCCTCTTGCAAATGGATCGGAGTCCCAGGATCCCTGTGGCACGTGGAAAGGGACCCTGGGTCTCCCGCCTCACGTGGAGACGCGTCCCAATTGCCATGCCAAGACTCGAGGAGAATCCCGAGGTGTCCCTCGCACGTAGACAGGAGTCCTGACGTCGCTGAACAAACACGTGTCTGGAAGGGCCCTCCCGGTCGTAACTCGAGAATGTACCCCAGGTTCCGGCCACAAGTCGAGAAAAACCAGGAGACTTCCCCCTTGCCGCGAGATGAAGCCCGATTCCCCTGCACTGCGTGCAGAGCAATTCCGTGTTCCACATCAAACGTGAAAGGAGCCTTGATTTCCTTGATGGCACTCCAGAGAAAACCCAAGATTACCCTCTCAAGTCTAGAGGGATCCTGAGGTCACTATAGCAACACGAAACGGCTCCTGGACCCCAAATCAACTCGAGATGAGAGCTTAGTCCCTGGCTTCGACTCAAGAGGCATACCAACTTTCCTCAAGCACCTCAAGAGGAGGCTTCTCTCAGCTACAGGTATGTGAGTGGGACCCTGAATTTGTGGCCTCAAGTGGAATGGACACCGAGATGCTCTGACTCGAAGTAAGGCCGAATATCTCTGCAGTGAATTGAATGCAGGCTCGTCTTCCATCTCCCAAGACGAAGGGATGTCTGAATCTCCTGTGGAGACCACTGAGAAAGACCTAGTTCTCTGCCTCATCGCGACCGGAGGCCTCACATCCTTTGAAAACTCGAGAGGTGTGCGGAGATCAATGCTTCCAAAGGAGTCGATGCCTGACTCCTCTTGAAAATGGATAGGAGGCTCAGGATCCCTGTGGCACGTGGAAAGGGAATCTGGGTCTCCCGCCTCACGTGGAGACGCGTCCCAATTGCCATGCCAAGACTCGAGGAGAATCCCGAGGTGTCCCTCGCACCTAGGCAGGAGTCCTGACGTCGCTGAACAAACACGTGTCTGGAAGGGCCCTCCCCATCGTAACTCGAGAATATACCCCAGGTTCCGGCCCCAACTCGAATAAAACCATGAGACTTCCCCCTCGCCGCGAGATGAGGCCTGATTCCCCTGCACTGCATGCAGAGCAATTCCGTGTTCCACATCAAAAGTGAAAGGAACCTTCATTTCCTTGACGGCACTCCAGAGAAAACCCAGAGTCACTGTCTGAAGTCTAGAGGGATCCTGAGGTCACTGGAGCAACACGAAAGGGCTCCGTGGACCCCAAATCAACTCGAGATGAGAGCTTAGTCCCTGTCTTCGACTCAAGAGGAATACCAAGTTTCCACAAGCACCTCAAGAAGAGGCTTCTCTCAGCTACTTGGATGTGAGAGGTACCCTGAGTTTGTAGCCTCAAGTGGAATGGACACCGAGATGGTCTGACTCGAAGTAAGGCCGGATATCCCTGCAGTGAATTGAATGCAGGCTCGTCTTGCATCTCCCAAGACGAAGGGATGTCTGAATGCCCTGTGGAGACCACAGAGAAAGACCTAGTCCTCCGCCTCATCGCGACCGGAGGCCTCACATCTTTGAAAACTCGAGAGGTCCACGGAGATCAATGCTTCCAAAGGAGACGATGCCTGACTCCTCATGAAAATGGATAGGAGTCCCAGGATCCATGTGGCACGTGGAAAGGGACCCTGGGTCTCCCGCCTCACGTGGAGACGCGTCCCAATTGCCATGCCAAGACTCGAGGAGAATCCCGAGGTGTCCCTCGCACCTAGGCAGGAGTCCTGATATCGCTGAACAAACACGTGTCTGGAAGGGCCCTCCCCGTAGTAACTCGAGAATATACCCCTGGTTCCGGCCGCAACAAGAGAAAAACCATGAGACTTCCACCTCGCCACGAGATGAGGCCCGATTCCCCTGCACTGCGTGCTGAGCAATTCCTTGTTCCACATCAAACGTGAAAGGAGCCTTGATTTCCTTCATGGCGCTCCAGAGAAAACCCAAGATCCCTGTCTCAAGTCTAGAGGGATCCTGAGGTCACTGGAGCAACATGAAAGGGCTCCGTGGAAACCAAATCAACTCGAGATGAGAGCTTAGTCCCTGGCTTCGACTCAAGAGGAATACCAACTTTCCACAAGCTCCTCAAGGGGAGGCTTCTCTCAGCTACAGGTATGTGAGAGGGACCCTGAGTTTGTGGCCTCAAGTGGAATGGACACCGAGATGCTCTGACTCGGAGTAAGGCCGGATATCCCTGCAGTGAATTGAATGCAGGCTCGTCTTGCATTTCCCAAGACGACGGGATGTCTGAATCCCCTGTGGAGACGACAGAGAAAGACCTAGTTCTCCGCCTCAACGCGACCGGAGGCCTCACATCCTTTCAAAACTGGAGAGGTCCGAGGAGATCAATGCTTCCAAAGGAAACGATGTCTGACTCCTCTTGAAAATGGATAGTAGTCCCAGGACCCTGTGGCACGTGGAAAGGGACACTGGGTCTCCCGCCTCACCTGGAGACGCGTCCCAATTCCTATGCCAAGCCGCGGGGAGAATACCGAGGTGTCCATCAAACCTAGGCAGGAGTCCTGACGTCGCTGAACAAACACATGTCTGGAAGGGCCCTCCCCGTCGTAACTCGAGAATATACCCCAGGTTCCGGCCGCAACTCGAGAAAAAATATGAGACTTCCCCCTCGCCATGAGATGAGGCCCGATTCCCCTGCACTGCGTGCAGAGCAATTCCGTGTTCCACATCAAACATGAAAGGAGCCTTGATTTCCTTGATGGCACTCCAGAGAAACCCCAAGATCACTGTCTCAAGTCTAGAGGGATCCTGAGGTCACTGGAGCAACACGAAAGGGCTCCGTGGAAACCAAGTAAACTCGAGATGAGAGCTTAGTCCCTGGCTTCGATTCAAGAGGAATACCAACTTTCCACAAGCACCTCAAGAGGAGGCTTCTCTCAGCTACAGGTATGTGAGAGGGACCCTGAGTTTTGGCCTCAAGTGGAATGGACACCGGGATGCTCGGACTCGAAGTAAGGCCGGATATCTCTGCAGTGAATTGAAAGCAGGCTCGTCTTTCATCTCCCAAGATGAAGGGATGTCTGAATCCCCTGTGGAGACCACAGATAAAGAACTATTTCTCCACCTCATCGCGACCAAAGGCCTCACATCCTTTGAAAATTCGAGAGGTCCGCGGAGATCAATGCTTCCAAAGGAGACGATGCCTGACTCCTCTTGAAAATAGATAGGAGTCCCAGGATCCCTGTGGCACGTGGAAAGGGACCCTAGGTCTCCCGCCTCACGTGGAGACGCGTCCCAATTGCCATGCCAAGCCTCGGGGAGATACCGAGTTGTCCATCGAACGTAGGCATTGGTTCTGACGTCGCTGAACAAATACGTGTCTGGAAGGGCCCTCCCCGTCGTAACTCGAGAATATACCACAGGTTCCGGCCGCAACTCGAGAAAAACCATGAGACTGCCCCCTCGCTGCGAGATGAGGCCCGATTCCCCTACACTGCGTGCAGAGGAATTCCTTGTTCCACTTCAAATGTGAACGGAGCCTTGATTTCCTTGATGGCACTCCAGAGAAAACCCAAGATCACTGTCTCAAGTCTAGAGGGATCCTGAGGTCACTGGAGTAACACGAAAGGGCTCCGTGGACCCCAAATCAACTGGAGATGAGAGCTTAGTCCCTGGCTTCGACTCAAGAGGAATACCAACTTTCCACCAGCACCTCAAGAGGAGGCTTCTCTCAGCTACAGGTATCTGAGAGAAACCCTGAGTTTGTGGCCTCAAGTGGAATGGACACTGAGATGCTCTGACTCGAAGTAAGGCCGGATATCCCAACAGTGAATTGAATGCAGGCTCGTCTTGCATCTCCCAAGACGAAGGGATGTCTGAATCCCCTGTGGAGACCACAGAGAAAGACCTAGTTCTCGGCCTCATCGCGACCGGAGTCCTCACATCCTTTGAAAACTCGAGAGATCCGAGGAGATCAATGCTTCCAAAGGAGACGATGCCTGACTCCTCTTGAAAATGGATAGGAGTCCCTAGATCCCTGTGGCACGTGGAAAGGGACCCTGGGTCTCCCGCCTCATGTGGAGACGCGTCCCAATTGCCATGCCAAGACTCGAGGAGAATCCCGAGGTGTCCCTCGCACCTAGGCAGGAATCCTGACGTCGCTGAACAAACACGTGTCTGGAAGGGCCCTCCCCGTCGTAACTCGAGAATATACCCCAGGTTCCGGCCGCACCTCGAGAAAAACCATGAGACTTCCTCCTCGCCGCGATATGAGGCCTGATTCCCCTGCACTGCGTGCAGAGCAATTCCGTGTTCCACATCAAAGGTGAAAGGAGCCTTGATTTCCTTGATGGCACTCCAGAGAAAACCCAAGATCACTGTCTCAAGTCTAGAGGGATCCTGAGGTCACTGGAGCAACACGAATGGGCTCAGTGGACCCCAAATCAACTCGAGATGAGAGCTTAGTCCCTGGCATAGACTCAAGAGGAATACCAACTTTCCACAAGCACCTCAAGACGAGGCTTCTCTCCGCTACAGGTATGGGAGAGGGACCCTGAGTTTGTGGCCTCAAGTGGAATGGACACCGAGATACTCTGACTCGAAGTAAGGCCGGATACCCCTGCAGTGAATTGAATGCAGGCTCGTCTTGCATCTCCCAAGACGAAGGGATGTCTGAATCCCCTGTGGAGACTACAGAGAAAGACCAAGTTCTCCGCCTCATCGCGGCCAGAGGCCTCACATCCTTTGAAAACTCTAGAGGTCCGCGGAGATCAATGCTTCCAAAGGAGACGATGCCTGACTCCTCTTGAAAATGGATAGGAGTTCCAGGACTCCTGTGGAACTTGGAAAGGGACCCTTGGTCTCCCGCCTCACGTGGAGACGCGTCCCAATTGCCATGCCAAGACTCGAAGAGAATACCGATGTGCCCCTAGCACCTAGGCAGGAGTCCTGACGTCGCTAAACAAACACGTGTCTGGAAGGGCCCTTCCCTTCTAACTCGAGAATATACCCCAGGGTCCGTCCGCAACTCAAGAAAAACCATGAGACTTCCCCCTCGCCCCGAGATGAGGCCCGATTCCGTGCACTGCGTGCAGAGCAATACCGTGTTCCACATCAAATGTGAACGGAGCTTGATTTCCTTGATGGCACTCCAGAGAAAACCCAAGATCACTGTCTCAAGTCTAGAGCGATCCTGAGGTAACTGGAGCAATACGAAAATGCTCCGTGGACCCTAAATCAACTCGAGATGAGAGCTTAGTCCCTGGCTTCGACCCAGGAAGAATACCAACTTTCCACAAGCAACACAAGAGGAGGCTTCTCTCAGCTACAGGTATGTGAGAGGGACCCTGAGTTTGTGGCCTCAAGTGGAATGGACACCGAGATGCTCTGACTCGAAGTAAGGCCGGATATCCCTGCAGTGAATTGAATGCAGGCTCATCTTGTATCTCCCAAGATGAAGGGATGTCTGAATCACCTGTGGAGACCACAGAGAAAGACCTAGTTCTCCGCCTCATCGCGACCGGAGGCCTCACATCCTTTGAAAACTCGAGAGGTCCGCAGATATCAATGCTTCCAAAGGAGACGATGCCTGACTTCTCTTGAAAATGGATAGGAGTCCCAGGAGGCCTGTGGAACGTGGAAAGGGACCCTGGGTCTCCCGCCTCACGTGGAGACGCGTTCCAATTGCCATGTCAATACTCGAGGAGAATCCCGAGGTGTCCCTCACACCTAGGCAGGAGTTCTGACATCGCTGAACAAACACGTGTCTGGAAGGGCCCTCCCCGTCGTAACTCGAGAATATACCCCAGGTTCTGGCTGCAACTCGAGGAAAACCATGAGACTTCCCCCTCGCCGCGAGATGAGGCCCGATTCCCCTGCACTGCGTGCAGAGCAATTCCGTGTTCCACATCAAACGTGAAAGGAGCCTTGATTTCCTTGATGGCACTCCAGGGAAAACCCAAGATCACTGTCTCAAGTCTAGAGGGATCCTGAGGTCACTGGAGCAACCCGACAGGGCTCTGTGGACCCCAAATCAACTCGAGATGAGAGCTTAGTCCCTGGCTTCGACTCAAGAGGAATACCAACTTTCCACAAGCACCTCAAGAGGAGGCTTCTCTCAGCTACAGGTAGATGAGAGGGACCCTGAGTTTGTGGCCTCAAGAGGAATGGACACCGAGATGCTCTGACTCGAAGTAAGGCCGGATATCCCTGCAGTGAATTGAATGCAGGCTCGTCTTGCATCTCCCAAAACGAAGGGATGTCTGAATCCCCTGTGGAGACCACAGAGAAAGAACTAGTCCTCCGCCTCATCGCGACCGGAGGCCTCACATACTTTGAAAACTCGAGAGGTCCGCGGAGATCAATGCTTCCAAAGGAGACGATGCCTGACGCCTCTTGTAAATGGATAGGAGTCCCAGGATCCCTCTGGCTCGTGGAAAGGGACCCTGGGTCTCCCGCCTCACGTGGAGACGCGTCCCAATTGCCATGCCAAGACTCGAGGAGAATCCCGAGGTGTCCCTCGCACCTAGGCAGGATTTCTCACTTCGCTGAACAAACACGTGTCTGGAAGGGCCCTCCCCGTCGTAACTCGAGAATATACCCCAGGTTCCGGCCGCAACTCGAGAAAAACTATTAGACTTCCCCCTCGCCGCGAGATGAGGCCCGATTCCCCTGCACTGCGTGCAGAGCAATTCCGTGTTCCACATCAAACGTGAAAGGGGCCTTGATTTCCTTGATGGCACTCCAGAGAAAACCCAAGATCACTGTCTCAAGTCTAGAGGGATCCTGAGGTCACTGGAGCAACACGAAAGGGCTCCGTGGACCCCAAATCAACTCGAGATGAGAGCTTAGTCCCTGGCTTCAACTCAAGGGGAATACCAACTTTCAACAAGCACGTCAAGAGGAGGCTTCACTCAGCTACAGGTATGTGAGAGGGACCATGAGTCTCTGGCCTCAAGTGGAATGGACACCGAGATGCTCTGACTCGAAGTAAGGACAGATATCCCTGCAGTGAATTGGATGCAGGCTCGTCTTCCATCTCCCAAGACGAAGGGATCTGAATCCCCTGTGTAGGCCACAGAGAAAGACCTAGTTCTCGCCACATTGCGACCGGAGGCCTCACATCCTTTGAAAACTCGAGCGGTCCGCGCAGATCAATGCTTCCAAAGGAGATGATGCCTGACTCCTCTTGAAATGGATAGGAGTCCCAGGATCCCTGTGGCACGTGGAAAGGGACCCTGGGTCTCCCGCCTCACGTGGAGACGCGTCCCAATTGCCATGCCAAGACTCGAGGAGAATCTCTAGGTGTCCCTCGCACCTAGGCCCGAGTCCTGACGTCGCTGAACAAACACGTGTCTGGAAGGAACCTCCCCGTCGTAACTCGAGAATATACCCCAGGTTCCAGCCGCAACTCTTGAAAAACCATGAGACTTCCCCCTCGCCGCTAGATGAGGCCCGATTCCCATGCACTGCGTGGAGAGCAATTCCGTGTTCCACATCAAACGTGAAAGGAGCCTTGATTTCCTTGATGGCACTCCAGAGAAAACCCAAGATCACTGTCTCAAGTCTAGAGGGATCCTGAGGTCACTGGAGCAACACGAAAGGGCTCCGTGGACCCCAAATCGACTCGAGATGAGAGCTTAGTCCCTGGCTTCGACTCAAGAGAAATACCAACTTTCCACAAGCATCTCAAGAGGAGGCTTCTCTCAGCTACAGGTATGTGAGAGAGACCCTGAGTTTGTGGCCTCAAGTGGAATGGACAGCGAGATGCTCTGACTCGAAGTCAGGCCGGATATCGCTGCAGTGAGTTGAATGCAGGCTCGTCTTGCATCTCCCAAGACGAAGGGATGTCTGAATCCCCTGTGGAGACCACAGAGAAAGACCTAGTCCTCCGCCTCATCGCGACCGGAGGCCTCACATCCTTTGAAAACTCGAGCGGTCCGCGGAGATCAATGCTTCCAAAGGAGACGATGCCTGACACCTCTTGAAATGGATAGGAGTCCCAGGATCCCTGTGGCACGTGGAAAGGGATCCTGGGTCTCCCGCCTCACGTGGAGATGCGTCCCAATTGCCATGCCAAGACTCGAGGAGAATCCCGAGGTGTCCCTCGCACCTAGGCAGGAGTCCTGACGTCGCTGAACAAACACGTGTCTGGAAGGGCCCTCCCCGTCGTAACTCGAGAATATACCCCAGGTTCCAGCCGCAACTCGAGAAAAACCATGAGACTTCCCCCTCGCAGCGAGATGAGGCCCGATTCCCCTGCACTGCGTGCAGAGCAATTCCATGTTCCACAACAAACGTGAAAGGCGACTTGATTTCCTTGATGGCACTACAGAGAAAACCCAAGATCACTGTCTCAAGTCTAGAGGGATCCTGACGTCACTGTAGCAACACGAAAGGGCTCTGTGGACCCCATTCAACTCGAGATTAGAGCTTAGTTCCTGGCTTCGACTCAAGAGGAATACCAACTTTCCACAAGCACCTCAAGAGGAGGCTTCTCTCAGCTACAGGTATGTGAGAGGGACCCTGAGTTTGTGGGCTCAAGTGGAATGGACTCCGAGATGCTCTGACTCGAAGTAAGGCCGGATATCCCTGCAGTGAATTCAATGCAGGCTCGTCTTGCATCTCCCAAGAGGAAGGGATATCTGAATCCCCTGTGGAGACCACAGAGAAAGACCTAGATCTCCGCCTCATCGCGACCGGAGGCCTCACATCCTTTGAAAACTCGAGAGGTCCGCGGAGATCAATGCTTCTAAAGGAGACGATGCCTGAGTACTCTTGAAAATGGATAGGAGTCCCAGGATCCCTCTGGCACGTCGAAAGGGACCCTGTGTCTCCCGCCTCACATGAAGACGCGTCCCAATTGCCATGCCAAGTCTCGAGGAGAATCCCGAGGTGTCCCTCGCACCTAGGCAGGAGTCCTGACGTCGCTGAACAAACACGTGTCTGGAAGGGCCCTCCCCGTCGTAACTCGAGAATATACCCCAGGTTCCAGCCGCAACTCGAGAAAACCATGAGAGATCCCCCTCGCCGCGAGATGAGGCCCGATTCCCCTGCACTGCGCGCAGAGCAATTCCGTGTTCCACATCAAACGTGAAAGGAGCCTTGATTTCCTTGATAGCACTCCAGAGAAAACCCAAGATCACTGTCTCAAGTCTAGACGGATCCTGAGGTCACTGGAGCAACACGAAAGGTCTCCGTGGACCCCAAATCAACTCGAGATGAGAGCTTCGTCCCTGGCTTCTACTCTAGAGGAATACCAACTTTCCACAAGCACCTCAAGAGGAGGCTTCTCTGAGATACAGGTATGTGAGAGAAACCCTGAGTTTGTGGCCTCAAGTGCAATGGACACTGTGATGCTCTGACTCGAAGTAAGGCCGGATATCCCTGCTGTGAATTGAATGCAGGCTCGTCTTGCATCTCCCAAGACGAAGGGATGTCTGAATCCACTGTGGAGACCACAGAGAAAACCTAGTTCTCCGCCTCATCGCGACCGGAGGCCTCTAATCCTTTGAAAACTCGAGAGGTCCGCGGAGATCAAGGCTTCCAAAGGAGACGATGCCTGACTCCTCTTGAAAATGGATAGGAGTCCCAGGATCCCTGTGGCACGTGGAAAGGGACACTGGGTCTTCCGCCTCATGTGGAGATGCGTCCCAATTGCCATGCCAAGACTCGAGGAGAATCCCGAGTTGTCCCTCGCACCTAGGCAGGAGTCCTCACGTCGCTGAACAAACACGTGTCTGGAAGGGTCCTCCCCGTCGCAACTCGAGAATATACCCCAGGTTCCGGCGCAACTCGAGAAAAACCATGAGCCTTCCCCCTCGCCGCGAGATGAGTCCCGATTCCCCTGCACTGCGTGCAGAGCAATTCCGTGTTCCACATCAAACGTGAAAGGAGCCTTGATTTCCTTGATGGCACTCCAGAGAAAACCCAAGATCACTGTATCAAGTCTAGAGGGATCCTGAGGTCACTGTAGCAACACGAAAGGGCTCCGTGGACCCCAAATCAACTAGAGATGAGAGCTTCGTCCCTGGCTTCGACTCAAGAGGAATAGCTCCTTTCCACAAGCACCTCAAGAGGAGGCTTCTCTCAGCTACATTTATGTGAGAGGGACCCTGAGTGTGTGGCCTCAAATGTAATGGACACCGAGATGCACTGATTTGAATAAAGGCCGGATATCCCTGCAGTGAATTGAATGCAGGCTCGTCTTGCATCTCCTAAGAAGAAGGGATGTATGAATCCCCTGTGGAGACCATAGAGAAAGACATTGTTCTCCGCCTCATCGCGACGTGAGTCCTCACATCCTTTGAGAACTCGAGAGGTCCGCGGAGATCAATGCTTCCAAAGGAGACGATGCCTGACTCCTCTTGAAAATGGATAGGAGTCCCAGGATCCCTGTGGCACGTGGAAAGGGACCCTGGGTCTTGCGCCTCACTGGAGACGCGTCCCACTTGCCAGGCCAAGGCTCAAGGAGAATCCCGAGGTGTCCCTCGCACCTAGGCAGGAGTCCTGACGTCGCTGAACAAACACGTGTCTGGAAGGGCCCTCCCCATCGTAACTCGAGAATATACCCCAGGTTCTGACTGCAACTCGAGAAAAACCATGAGCCTTCCCAGTCGCCGCAAGATGAGGCCCGATTCCCCTGCACTGCGTGCAGAGCAATTCCGTGTTCCACATCAAACGTGAAAGGAGCCTTGATTTACTTGATGGCACTCCAGAGAAACCCCAAGATCACTGTCTCAAGTCGAGAGGGATCCTGAGGTCACTGTAGCAACACGAAAGGGGTCCGTGGACTCCAAATCAACTCGAGATGAGAGCTTCGTCCCTGGCTTCGACTCAAGAGGAATACCAACTTTCCACGAGCACCTCAAGAGGAGGCTTCTCTCAGCTAAAGTATGTGAGAGGGAACCTGTGTTTGTGGCCTCAAGTAGAATGGACACCGAGATGCTCTGACTCGAAGTAAGGCCGGACATCCCTGCAGTGAATTGAATGCAGGCTCGTCTTGCATCTCGCAAGACGAAGGGATGTCTGAATCCACTGTGGAGACCACAGAGAAAGACCTAGTTCTCCGCCTCATCACGACCGGAGGCGTCACATCCTTTGAAAACTCGAGAGGTCCGCGGAGATCAATGCTTGTAAAGGAGACGATGCCTGACTCCTCTTGAAAATGGATAGGAGTCCAAGAATCCCTGTGGCACGTGGAACGGGACCCTGGGTCTCCTGCCTCACGTGGAGACTTGTCCTAATTGCCATGCCAAGACTCGAGGAGAATCCCGAGGTATCCCTCGCACCTAGGCAGGAATCCTGACGTCGCAGAACAAACACGTGTCTGGAAAGGCTCTCCCCGTCGTAACTCGAGAATATATCCCAGGTTCCGGCCGCAACTCGAGAAACATCATGAGACTTCCCCCTCGCCTTGAGATGAGGCCCGATTCCTCTGCACTGCGTGCAGACCAATTCTGTGTTCCACATCAAACGTGAAAAGATTCTTGATTTCCTTGATCGCACTCCAAAGAAAAGCCAAGATCACTGTCTCAAGTCTAGAGGGATCCTGAGGTCACTGTAGCAACAAGAAAGAGCTCCGTGGACGACAAATCAACTCGAGAGGAGAGCTTCGTCCCTGGCTTCGACTCAAGAGGAATACCAACTTTCCACAAGCACCTCAAGAGGAGGCCTCTCTCAGTTACAGGTATGTGAGAGGGACCTTGAGTTTGTGGCCTCAAGTGGAATGGACACCGAGATGCTCTGACTCGAATTAAGGGCAGATATCCATGCAGAGAATTGAATGCAGGCTCGTCTTGCATCTCCCAAGACGAAGGGATGTCTGAATCCCCTGTGGAGACCACAGACAAAGACTTAGTTCTCCGCCTCATCGCGACCGGAGGCCTCACATCCTTTGAAAACTCGAGAGGTCCACGGAGATCAATGCTTCCAAAGGAGACGATGCCTGAATCCTCTTCAAAATGGATAGGAGTCCCAGGATCCCTGTGGCACGTGGAAAGGGACCCTGGGTCTCCCGCCTCAGGTGGAGACGCGTCCCAATTGCCATGCCAAGACTCGAGGAGAATCCCGAGGTGTCCCTCGCACCTAGGCAGGAGTCCTGACTTCGCTGAACAAACACGTGTCTGGAAGGGCCCTCCCCATAGTAACTCGAGAATATACCCCAGGTTCCGGCCGCAACTCGAGAAATTCCATGAGACCTACCCCTCGCGGCTAGATGAGGCCCGATTCCCCTGCACTGCCTGCAGAGCAATTCTGTGTTCCACATCAAACGTGAAAGGAGCCTTGATTTCCTTGATGGCACTCCAGAGAAAACCCAAGATCACTGTCTCAAGTCTAGAGGGATCCTGAGGTCACTGGAGCAACATGAAAGGGCTCCGTGGACCCCAAATCAACTCGAGATGAGAGCTTAGTCCCTGGCTTCGACTCAAGAGGAATACCAACTTTCCACAAGCACCTCAAGAGGAGGCTTCTCTCAGCTACAGGTATGTGAGAGGAACCCTGAGTTTGTGGCCTCAAGTGGAATGGACACCGAGATGCTCTGACTCGAAGTAAGGCATGATATCCCAGCAGTGAATTAAATGCAGGCTCGTCTTGCATCTCCCAAGACGAAGGGTTGTCTGAATCCCCTGTGGAGACCACAGAGAACCACCGAGTTCTCCGCCTCATTGCGACCGGAGGCCTCACATCCTTTGAAAACTCAAGAGGTCCGCGGAGATCAATGCTTCCAAAGGAGACGATGATTGACTCCTCTTGAAAATGGATAGGAGTCCCAGGATCCCTGTGGCACGTGGAAAGGGACCCTGGGTCTCCCGCCTCACGTGGAGACGTGTCCCAATTGCCATGCCAAGACTCGAGGGGAATCCCGAGGTGTCCCTCGCACCTAGGCAGGAGTCCTGACGTCGCTGAACAAACATGTGTCTGGAAGTGCCCTCCCCGTCGTAACTCGAGAATATACCCCTGGTTCCGGCCGCAACTCCAGAAAAACCAGGAGACATCTCCCTTGTCGCGAGATGAGGCCCGATTCCCCTGCACTGCGTGCAGAGCAATTCCGTGTCCACATCAGACGTGAAAGGAGCCTTGATTTCCTCGATGGCACTCCAGAGAAAACCCAAGATCACTGTCTCAAGTCTAGAGGGATCCTGAGGTCACTGGAGCAACACAAAAGGGCCCCATGGACCCCAAATCAACTCGAGATGAGAGCTTATTCCCTGGCTTCGACTCAAGAGGAAGACGAACTTTCCACAAGCATCTCAACAGGAGGCTTCTCTCAGCTACAGGTATGTGAGAGGGACCCTGAGTTTGTGGCCTGAAGTGGAATGGACACCGAGATGCTCTGACTCGAAGAAAGGCCGGATATCCCTGCAGTGAATTGAATGCAGGCTCGTCTTGCATCTCCCAAGATGAAGGGATGTCTGAATCCCATGTGGAGACCACAGAGAAAGACCGAGTTCTCCGCCTCATCGCGACTGGAGGCCTCACATCCTTTGAAAACTAGAGAGGTCGCGGAGATCAATGCTTCCAAAGGAGACGATGCCTGACTCCTCTTGAAAATGGATAGGAGTCCCAGGATCACTGTGGCACGTGGAAAGGGACCCTGGGTCTCCCGCCTCACGTGGAGACGCGTCCCAATTGCCATGCCAAGGCTCGAAGAGAATCCCGAGGTGTCCCTCGCACTTAGGCAGGAGTCCTGACGTCGCTGGAAAAACACGTGTCTGGAAGGGCCCTACCCGTCGTAACTCGAGAATATATCCCAGGTTCCGGCCGCAACTCGAGAAAAACCATGAGACTTCCCCCTCGCCGCAAGATGAGGCCTGATTCCCCTGCACTGCGTGCAGAGAATATCCGTGTTCCACATCAAACGTGAAAGGAGCCTTGATTTCCTTGATGGCACTCCAGAGAAACCCCAAGATCACTGTCTCAAGTCGAGAGGTATCCTGAGGTCACTGTAGCAAAATGAAAGGGCTCCGTGGACTCCAAATCAACTCGAGATGAGAGCTTCGTCCCTGGCTTCGACTCAAGAGGAATACCAACTTTCCACAAGCACTTCAAGAGGAGGCTTCTCTCAGCTACATGTATGTGAGAGGGTCCCTGAGTTTGTGGCCTCAAGCGGAATGGACACCGAGATGCTCTGACTCGAAGTATGGCCGGATATCCCTGCAGTAAATTGAATGAAGTCTCGTCTTGCATCTCCCAAGACGAAGGGATGTCTGAATCCCCTGTGGAGACCACAGAGAAAGACTTAGTTCTCCGCCTCATCCCGACCGGAGGCGTCACATCCATTGAAAACTCGAGTGGTCCGCGGAGATCAATGCTTCCAAAGGATACGATGACTGACTCCGCTTGAAAATAGATAGGAGTCCCAGGATCCCTGTGGCACGTGGAATGGAACCCTGGGTCTCCCACCTCACGAGGAGACGTGTCCCAATTGCAATGCAAAGACTCGAGGAGAATCCCGAGGTGTCCCTCGCACCTAGGCAGGAGTCCTGACGTCGCTGAACAAACACGTTTCTGAAAGTGCCCTCCCCGTTGTAACTCGAGAATATACCCCAGGTTCTGACTGCAACTCGAGAAAAACCATGAGCCTTCCCAGTCGCCGCAAGATGAGGCCCGATTCCCCTGCACTGCGTGCAGAGCAATTCCGTGTTCCACATCAAACGTGAAAGGAGCCTTGATTTACTTGATGGCACTCCAGAGAAACCCCAAGACCACTGTCTCAAGTCGAGAGGGATCCTGAGGTCACTGTAGCAACACGAAAGGGGTCCGTGGACTCCAAATCAACTCGAGATGAGAGCTTCGTCCCTGGCTTCGACACAAGAGGAATACCAACTTTCCACGAGCACCTCAAGAGGAGGCTTCTCTCAGCTAAAGGTATGTGAGAGGGAACCTGTGTTTGTGGCCTCAAGTAGAATGGACACCGAGATGCCCTGACTCGAAGTAAGGCCGGACATCCCTGCAGTGAATTGAATGCAGGCTCGTCTTGCATCTCGCAAGACGAAGGGATGTCTGAATCCACTGTGGAGACCACAGAGAAAGACCTAGTTCTCCGCCTCATCACGACCGGAGGCGTCACATCCTTTGAAAACTCGAGAGGTCCGCGGAGATCAATGCTTGTAAAGGAGACGATGCCTGACTCCTCTTGAAAATGGATAGGAGTCCAAGAATCCCTGTGGCACGTGGAACGGGACCCTGGGTCTCCCGCCTCACGTGGAGACTTGTTCTAATTGCCATGCCAAGACTCGAGGAGAATACCGAGGTGTCCCTCGCACCTAGGCAGTAATCCTGACGTCGCAGAACAAACACGTGTCTGGAAAGGCCCTCCCCGTCGTAACTCGAGAATATACCCCAGGTTCCGGCCGCAACTCGAGAAACATCATGAGACTTCCCCCTCGCCTTGAGATGAGGCCCGATTCCCCTGCACTGCGTGCAGACCAATTCCGTGTTCCACATCAAACGTGAAAAGATTCTTGATTTCCTTGATGGCACTCCAAAGAAAAGCCAAGATCACTGTCTCAAGTCTAGAGGGATCCTGAGGTCACTGTAGCAACAAGAAAGAGCTCCGTGGACCACAAAACAACTCGAGAGGAGAGCTTCGTCCATGGCTTCGACTCAAGAGGAATACCAACTTTCCACAAGCACCTCAAGAGGAGGCCTCTCTCAGTTACAGGTATGTGAGAGGGACCTTGAGTTTGTGGCCTCAAGTGGAATGGACACCGAGATGCTCTGACTCGAAGTAAGGGCAGATATCCATGCAGAGAATTGAATGCAGGCTCGTCTTGCATCTCCCAAGACGAAGGGATGTCTGAATCCCCTGTGGAGACCACAGACAAAGACTTAGTTCTCCGCCTCATCGCGACCGGAGGCCTCACATCCTTTGAAAACTCGAGAGGTCCACGGAGATCAATGCTTCCAAAGGAGACGATGCCTGAATCCTCTTCAAAATGGATAGAAGTCCCAGGATCCCTGTGGCACGTGGAAAGGGACCCTGGGTCTCCCGCCTCAGGTGGAGACGCGTCCCAATTGCCATGCCAAGACTCGAGGAGAATCCCGAGGTGTCCCTCGCACCTAGGCAGGAGTCCTGACGTCGCTGAACAAACACGTGTCTGGAAGGGCCCTCCCCGTCGTAACTCGAGAATATACCCCAGGTTCCGGCCGCAACTCGAGAAAACCATGAGACTTCCCCCTCGCCGCGAGATGAGGCTCGATTCCCCTGCACTGCTTGCAGAGCAATCCGTGTTCCACATCAAACGTGAAAGGAGCCTTGATTTCCTTGATGGCACTCCAGAGAAAACCCAAGATCACTGTCTCAAGTCTAGAGGGATCCTGAGGTCACTGGAGCAACACGAAAGGGCTCCGTGGACCCCAAATCAACTCGAGATGAGAGCTTAGTCCCTGGCTTCGACTCAAGTGGAACACCAACTTTCCACGAGCACCTCAAGAGGAGGCTTCTCTCAGCTACAGGTATGTGAGAGGGACCCTGAGTTTGTGGCCTCAAGTGGAATGGACACCGAGATGCTCCTACTCGAAGTAAGGCCGGATATCCCTGCAATGAATTGAATGCAGGCTCCTCTTGCATCTCCCAAGACGAAGGGTTGTCTGAATCCCCTGTGGAGACCACAGAGAAAGACCTAGTCCTCCGCCTTAACGCGAACGGAGGCCTCACATCCTTTGAAAACTCGAGAGGTCCGCGGAGATCAATGCTTCCAAAGGAGACGATGCCTGACTCCTCTTGAAAATGGATAGGAGTACCAGGATCCCTGTGGCACGTGGAAAGGGACCCTGGGTCTCCCGCCTCATGTGGAGACGCGTCCCAATTGCCATGCCAAGACTCGAGGAGAATCCCGAGGTGTCCCTCGCACCTAGGCAGGAGTCCTGACGTCGATGAACAAACACGTGTCTGGAAGGGCCCTCCCCGTCGTAACTCGAGAATATACCCCAGGTTCCGGCCGGAACTCAAGAAAAACCAAGAGACTTCCCCCTCGCCGCGAGATGCGGCCCGATTCCCCTGCACTGAGTGCAGATCAATTCCGTGTTCCACATCAAACGTGAAAGGAGCCTTGATTTCCTTGATGGCACTCCAGAGAAAACCCAAGATCACTGTCTCAAGTCTAGAGGGATCCTGAGGTCACTGGAGCAATACGAAAGGACTCCGTGGACCCCAAATCAACTCGAGATGAGAGCTTAGTCCCTGGCTTAGACTCAAGAGGAATACCAACTTTCCACAAGCACCTCAAGAGGAGGCTTCTCTCAGCTACAGGTATGTGAGAGGACCCTGAGTTTGTGGCCTCAAGTGGAATGGACACCGAGATGCTCTGACTCGAAGTAAGGCCGGATATCCCTGCAGTGAATTGAATGCAGGCCCGTCTTGCATCTCCCAAGATGAAGGGATGTCTGAATCCCCTGTGGAGACCACAGAGAAAGACGTAGTTCTCTGCCTCATCGCGACCGGAGGCCTCACATCCTTTGAAAACTCGAGAGGTACGCGCAGAACAATGCTTCCAAAGGAGACGATGCCTGACTCCTCTTGAAAATGGATAGGAGTCCCAGGATCCCTGTGGCACGTGGAAAGGGACCCTGGGTCTCACGCCTCATGTGGAGACGCGTCACAATTGCCATGCCAAGACTCGAGGAGAATCCCGAGGTGTCCCTCGCACCTAGGCAGGAGTCCTGACGTCGCTGAACAAACACGTGTCTGGAAGGGCCCTCCCCGTCATAATTCGAGAATATAAATCAGGTTTCGGCCGCATCTCGAGAAAAAATATGAGACTTCCCCCTCGCCACGAGATGAGGCCCGATTCCCCTGCACTGAGTGCAGAGCAATTCCGTGTTCCACATCAAACGTGAAAGGAGCCTTGATTTCCTTGATGGCACTCCAGAGAAAACCCAAGATCACTGTCTCAAGTCTAGAGGTATCCTGAGGTCACTGGAGCAACACGAAAGGGCTCCGTGGAACCCAAATCAACTCGAGATGAGAGCTTAGTCCCTGGCTTCGACTCAAGAGGAATACCAACTTTCCACAAGCACCTCAAGAGGAGGCTTCTCTCAGCTACAGGTAGGTGAGAGGGACCCTGAGTTTGTGGCCTCAAGTGGAATGGACACAGAGATGCTCTGACTCGAAGTAAGGCCGGATATCCCTGCAGTGAAATGAATGCAGGCTCCTCTTGCATCTCCCAAGACGAAGGGATGTCTGAATCCACTGTGGAGACCACAGAGAAAGACCTAGTTCTCCGCCTCATCGAGACCGGAGGCCTCACATCCTTTGAAAACTCAACAGGTCCGCGGAGATCAATGCTTCCAAAGGAGACGATGCCTGAGTCCTCTTGAAAATGGATAGGAGTCCCAGGATCCCTGAGGCACGTAGAAAGGGACCCTGGGTCTCCCGCCTCACGTGGAGACGCGTCCCAATTGCCATGCCAAGACTCGAGGAGAATCCCGAGGTGTCCCTCGCACCTAGGCAGGGGTCCTGACGTGGCTGAACAAACACGTGTCTGGAAGGGCCCTCCCCGTCGTAACTCGAGAATATACCCCAGGTTCCGCCCGCAACTCGAGAAAAACCATGAGACTTCCCCCTCGCCGCGAGATGAGGCCCTATTCCCCTGCACTGTGTGCAGAGCAATTCTGTGTTCCACCTCAAACGTGAAAGGAGCCTTGATTTCCTTGATGGCACTCCAGAGAAAACCCAAGATCACTGTCTCAAGTCTAGAGGGATCCTGAGGTCACTGGAGCAACACGAAAGGGCTCCGTGGAACCCAAATCAACTCGAGATGAGAGCTTAGTCCCTGGCTTCGACTCAAGAGGAATACCAACTTTCCACAAGCACCTCAAGAGGAGGCTTCTCTCAGCTACAGG
The DNA here is from genome assembly GCF_033118175.1 of Dama dama. Lineage (NCBI taxonomy): Eukaryota > Metazoa > Chordata > Mammalia > Artiodactyla > Cervidae > Dama > Dama dama. The sequence continues at coordinate 1,677,005 of NC_083697.1, read as the reverse complement.
TATGTGAGAGGGACCCTGAGTTTGTGGCCTCAAGTGGAATGGACACCGAGATGCTCTGACTCGAAGTAAGGCCGGATATCCCTGCAGTGAAATGAATGCAGGCTCGTCTTGCATCTCCCAAGACGAAGGGATGTCTGAATCCCCTGTGGAGACCACAGAGAAACACCTAGTCTTCCGCCTCAACCCGACCGGAGGCCTCACATCCTTTGAAAACTCAAGAGGTCTGTGGAGATCACTGCTTCCAAAGGAGACGATGCCTGACTCCTCAAGAAAATGAATAGGAGTCCCAGGATCCCTGTGGCAGGTGGAAAGGGACCCTGGGTCTCCCGCCTCACGTGGAGACGCGTCCCAATTGCCATGCCAAGACTCGAGGAGAATCCCGAGGTGTCCTTCGCACCTAGGCAGGAGTCCTGACGTCGCTGAACAAACACGTGTCTGGAAGGGCCCTCCCCGTCGTAACTCGAGAATATACCCCAGGTTCCGGCCGCAACTCGAGAAAAACCATGAGACTTCCCCCTCGCCGCTAGATGAGGCCCGATTCCACTGCACTGCGTGCAGAGCAATTCCGTGTTCCACATCAAACGTGAAAGGAGCCTTGATTTCCTTGATGGCACTTCAGAGAAAACCCAAGATCACTGTCTCAAGTCTAGAGGGATCCTGAGGTCACTGGAGCAACACGAAAGGGCTCCGTGGACCCCAAATCGACTCGAGATGAGAGCTTAGTCCCTGGCTTCGACTCAAGAGGAATACCAACTTTCCACAAGCACCTCAAGAGGAGGATTCTCTCATCTACAGGTATGTGAGAGGACCTTGAGTACGTGGCCTCAAGTGGAATGGACACCGAGATGCTCTGACTCGAAGTAAGGCCGGATATCCCTGCAGTGAATTGAATGCAGGCTCGTCTTGGATCTCCCAAGACGAAGGGATGTCTGAATCCCCTGTGGAGACCACAGAGAAAGACCTAATTCTCCGCCTCATCGCGAGTTGAGGCCTCACATCCTTTGAAAACTCGAGAGGTCCGCGGAGATCAATGCTTCCAAAGGAGACGATGCCTGACTCCTCTTGAAAATGGATCGGAGTCCAGGGTCCCTGTGGCACGTGGAAAGGGACCCTGGGTCTCCCGCCTCACGTGGAGACGCCTCCCAATTGCCATGCCAAGACTCGAGGAGAATCCCAAGGTGTCCCTCGCTCCTAGGCAGGAGTCCTGACATCGCTGAACAAACACGTGTCTGGAAGGGCCCTCCGGGTCGTAACTCGAGAATATACTCCAGGTTCCAGCCGCAACTCGAGAAAAACCATGAGACTTCCCCCTCGCCGTGACATGAGGCCCGATTCCCCTGCACTGCGTGCAGAGCAATTCCGTGTTCCACATCAAACGTGAAAGGAGCCTTGATTTCCTTGATGGCACTCCAGAGAAAACCCAAGATCACTGTCTCAAGTCTAGAGGGATCCTGAGGTCACTGGAGCAACACGAAAGGGCTCTGTGGACCCCAAATCAACTCGAGATGAGAGCTTAGTCCCTGGCTTCGACTCAAGAGGAATGCCAACTTTCCACAAGTACCTCAAGAGGAGGCTTCTCTCAGCTACAGGTATGTGAGAGGGACCCTGAGTTTGTGGCCTCAAGTGGAATGGACACCGAGATGCTCTGACTCGAGGTAAGGCCGGATATCTCTGCAGTGAATTGAATTCAGGCTCGTCTTGCATCTCCCAAGACGAAGGGTTGCCTGAATCCCCTGTGGAGACCACAGAAAAAGACCTAGTCCTCCGCCACCTCGCGACCGGAGGCCTCATATCCTTTGAAAACTCGAGAGGTCCGCTGAGATCAATACTTCCGAAGGAGATGATGCCTGACTCCTCTTGAAAATGGATAGGAGTCCCAGGATATCTGTGGCACGTCGAAGGGACCCTGGGTCTCCCGCCTCACGTGGAGACGCGTTCCAATTGCAATGCAAAGACTCCAGGAGAATCCCGAGGTGTCCCTCGCACCTAGGCAGGGGTCCTGACGTCCCTGAACAAACACGTGTCTGGAAGGGCCCTCCCCATCGTAACTCGAGAATATATCCCAGGTTCCGGCCGCAACTCGAGATAAACCATGAGACTTCCCCCTCGCTGCGAGATGAGACCCGATTCCCCTGCACTGGGTGCAGAGCAATTCCGTGTTCCACATCAAACGTGAAAGGAGCCTTGATTTCCTTGATGGCACTCCAGAGAAAACCCAAGATCACTGTCTCAAGTCTAGAGGGATCCTGAGGTCACTGGAGCAACACGAAAGGGCTCCGTGGACCCCAAATCAACTCGAGATGAGAGCTTAGTCCCTGGCTTTGACTCAAGAGGAATACCAACTTTCCACAGGCACCTCAAGAGGAGGCTTCTCTCAGCTACAGGTATGTGAGAGGGACCCTGAGTTTGTGGCCTCAAGTGGAATGGACACCGAGATGCTCTGACTCGAATTAACCCCGGATATCCCTGCAGTGAATGGAAAGCAGGCTCGTCTTGCATCTCCCAAGACGAAGGGGTGTCTGAATCCCCTGTGGAGACCACAGAGAAAGAACTAGTTCTCCACCTCAGCGCAACCGGAGGCCTCACATACTTTGAAAATTCTAGAGTTCCACGGAGATCAATGCTTGCAAAGGAGACGATGCCTGACTCCTCTTGAAAATGGACAGGAGTCCCAGGATCCGTGTGGCACGTGGAAAGGGACACTGGGTCTCCCGGCTCATGTGGAGACGCGTCCCCATTGCCATGCCAAGACTCGAGGAGAATCCCGAGGTGTCCTCCCACCTAGGCAGGAGTCCTGACGTCGCTGAACAAACACGTGTCTGGAAGGGCCCTCCCCGTTGTAACTCGATAATATACCCCAGGTTCCGGCCGCAACTCGAGGAAAACCATGAGACTTCTCCTTCCCCGCGAGATGAGGCCCGATTCCCCTGCACTGCCTGCAGAGCAATTCCGTGTTCCACATCAAACGTGAAAGGAGCCTTGATTTCCTTGATGGCACTCCAGAGAAAACCCAAGATCACTGTCTCAAGTCTAGAGGGATCCTGAGGTCACTGGAGCAACAAGAAAGGGCTCCGTGGACCCCAAATCAACTCGAGATGAGAGCTTAGTCCCTGGCTTCGACTCAAGAGGAATACGAACTTTCCACAAGCCCCTCAAGAGGAGGCTTCTCTCAGCTACAGGTATGTGAGAGGGACCCTGAGGTTGTGGCCTCAAGTGGAATCGACACCGAGATGCTCTGACTCGAAGTAAGGCCGGATATCCCTGAAGTGAATTGAATGCAGGCTCGTCTTGCATCTCCCAAGACGAAGGGATGTCTGAATCCCCTGTGGAGAGCACAGAGAAAGACCTAGTTCTCAGCCTCATGGCGTCCGGAGGCCTCACATCCTTTGAAAATTGGAGAGGTCCGCGGAGATCAATGCTTCCAAAGGAGACGATGCCTGACTCCTCTTGAAAATGGATAGGTGTCCCAGGATCCCTGTGGCAGGTGGAAAGGGACCCTGGGTCTCCCGCCTCACGTGGAGACGCCTCCCAATTGCCATGCCAAGACTCAAGGAGAATCCCGAGGTGTCCCTCGCACCTAGGCAGGAGTCCTGACGTCGCTGAACAAACACATGTCTGGAAGGGCCCTCCCTGTCGTAACTCGAGAATATACCCCAGGTTCCGACCGCATCTCGAGAAAAACCATGAGACTTCCCCCTCGCCACGACATGAGGCCCGATTCCCCTGCACTGCGTGCAGAGCAATTTCGTGTTCCACATCAAACGTGAAAGGAGCCTTGATTTCCTTGATGGCACTCCAGAGAAAACCCAAGATCACTGTTTCAAGTCTAGAGGATCCTGAGGTCACTGGAGCAACACGAAAGGGCTCTGTGGACCCCAAATCAACTCGACATGAGAGCTTAGTCCCTGGCTTCGACTCAAGAGGAATACCAACTTTCCACAAGCACCTCAAGAGGAGGCTTCTCTCAGCTACAGGTATGTGAGAGGGAAACTGAGTTTCTGGCCTCAAGTGGAATGGACACCGAGATGCTCTGACTCGAAGTAAGGCCGGATATCCCTGCAGTGAATTGAATGCAGGCTCGTCTTGCATCTCCCAAGACGAAGGGATATCTGAATCCCCTGTGGAGAGGACAGCGAAAGACCTAGTCCTCCGCCTCAACGCGACCGGAGGCCTCACATCCTTTGAAAACTCGAGAGGTCTGCGGATATCAATGCTTCCAAAGGAGACGATGCCTGACTCCTCTTGAAAATGGATAGGAGTCCGAGGATCCGTGTGGCACGTGGAAAGGGACACTGGGTCTCCCGCCTCACGTGTAGTCGCGTCCCAATTGCCATGCCAAGTCTCGAGGAGAATCCCGAGGTGTCCCTCCCACCTAGGCAGGAGTTCTGACGTCGCTGAACAAACACGTGTCTGGAAGGGCCCTCCCCGTCGTAACTCGATAATATACCCCAGGTTCCGGCCGCAACTCAAGGAAAACCATGAGACTTCCCCTTCGCCGCGAGATGAGGCCCGATTCCCCTGCACTGCGTGCAGAGCAATTCCGTGTTCCACATCAAACATGAAAGGAGCCTTGATTTCCTTGATGGCACTCCAGAGAAAACCCAAGATCACTGTCTCAAGTCTAGAGGGATCCTGAGGTCACTGGAGTAACACGAAAGGGCTCCATGGACCCCAAATCAACTCGAGATGAGAGCTTAGTCCCTGGCTTCGACTCAAGAGGAATACGAACTTTCCACAAGTCCCTCAAGAGGAGGCTTCTCTCAGCTACAGGTATGTGAGAGGGACCCTGAGGTTGTGGCCTCAAGTGGACTGGACACCGAGACTGAATCCCCTGTGGAGACCACAGAGAAAGACCTAGTTCTCCGCCTCATCGCGACCGGAGGCCTCACATCCTTTGAAAACTCGAGAGGTCCGCGGAGATCAATGCTTCCAAAGGAAACGATGCCTGACTCCTCTTGAAAATGGATAGGATTCCCAGGACCCTGTGGCACGTGGAAAGGGACACTGGGTCTCCCGCCTCACGTGGAGACGCGTCCCAATTTCCATGCCAAGCCGCGGGGAGAATACCGAGGTGTCCATCGAACCTAGGCATGGGTCTGACGTCGCTGAACAAACACGTGTCTGGAAGGGAAACCCCCGTCCTAACTCGAGAATATACCCCAGGTTCCGGCCACAACTCGAGAAAAACCATGAGACTTCCCCCTCGCCGTGAGATGAGGCCCGATTCCCCTGCACTGCGTGCAGAGCAATTCCGTGTTCCACATCAAACGTGAAAGGAGCCTTGATTTCCTTGATGGCACTCCAGAGAAAACTCAAGATCACTGTCTCAAGTCTAGAGGGATCCTGAAGTCACTGTATCAACACGAAAGGGCTCCGTGGAGCCCAAATCAACTCGAGATGAGAGCTTAGTCCCTGGCTTCGACTCAAGAGGAATACCAACTTTCCACAAGCACCTCAAGAGGAGGCTTCTCTCAGCTACAGGTATGTGAGAGGGACCCGGAGTTTGTGGCCTCAAGTGGAATGGACACCGAGATGCTCTGACTCGAAGTAAGGCCGCATATCCCTGCAGTGAATTGAAAGCAGGCTTGCCTTTCATCTCCCAAGACGATAGGGATCTCTGAATCCCTTCTGGAGACCACAGGGAAAGAACTAGTTTTCCGCCTCTTCGCGACCGGAGGCCTCACATCCTTTGAAAATTCGAGAGGTCCGCGGAGATCAATGCTTCCAAAGGAGACAATGCCTGACTCCTCTTGAAAATGGATAGGAGTCCCAGGATCCCTGTGGCACGTGGAAAGGGACCCTGGGTCTCCCGCCTCACGTGGAGACGCTTCCCAATTGCCATGCCAAGATTCGAGGAGAATACCGAGGTGTCGCTCGCACCTAGGCAGGAGTCCTGACTTCGCTGAACAAACACGTGTCTGGAAGTGCCCTCCCCGTTGTAACTCGAGAATATACCCCAGGTTCTGGCTGCAACTCGAGAAAAACCATGAGACTTCCCCCGCGCCGCGAGATGAGGCCCAATTCCCCTGCACTGCGTGCGGAACAATTCCGTGTTCCACATCAAACGTGAAAGGATCCTTGATTTCCTTGATGGCACTCCAGAGAAAACCCAAGATCACTGTCTCAAGTCTAGAGGGATCCTGAGGTCACTGTAGCAACTCGAAAGGGCTCCTTGGACCCCAAATCACCTCGAGATGAGACCTTAGTCCATGGATTCGACTCAAGAGGAATACCAACTTAACACAAGCACCTCAAGAGGAGGCTTCTCTCAGCTACAGGTATGTGAGAGGGACCCTGAGTTTGTGGCCTCAAGTGGAATGGACACCGAGATGCTCTGACTCGAAGTAAGGCCGGATATCCCTGCAGTGAATTGAATGCAGGCTCGACTTGCATCTCCGAAGACGAAGGGATGTCTGAATCCCCTGTGGAGACCACAGAGAAAGACCTAGTTCTCGCCACATTGCGACCGGAATACTCACATCCTTTGAAAACTCGAGAGGTCCGCGGAGATCAATGCTTCCAAAGGAGACGATGCCTGACTCCTCTTGAAAATGGATAGGAGTCCCAGGATCCCTGTGGCACGTGGAAAGGGATCCTGGGTCTCCTGCCTCACGTGGAGCCGCGTCCCAATTGCCATGCCAAGACTCGAGGAGAATCCCGAGGTGTCCCTCGCACCTAGGCAGGAGTTCTGACGTCGCTGAACAAACACGTGTCTGGAAGGGCCCTCCCCGTCGTAACTCGAGAATATACCCCAGGTTCCAGCCGCAACTCGAGAAAAACCATGAGACTTCCCCCTCGCCGCGAGATGAGGCCCGATTCCCCTGCACTGTGTGCAGAGCAATTCCGTGTTCCACATCAAACATGAAAGGAGCCTTGATTTCCTTGATGGCACTCCAGAGAAAACCCAAGATCACTGTCTCAAGTCTAGAGGGATCCTGAGGTCACTGTAGCAACACGAAAGGGCTCCGTGGAACCCAAATCAACTCGAGATGAAAGCTCAGTCCCTGGCTTCGACTCAAGAGGAATACCAACTTTCCAAAAGCACCTCAAGAGGAGGCTTCTCTCAGCTACAGGTATGTGAGAGGGACCCTGAGTTTGTGGCCTCCAGTGGAATGGACACCGAGAGGCTCTGACTCGAAGTAAGGCCGGATATCCCTGCAGTGAATTGAATGCAGGCTCGTCTTGCATCTCCCAAGACGAAGGGATGTCTGAATCCCCTGTGGAGACCACAGAGAAAGAACTACTTCTTCGCCTCTTCGCAACCGGAGGCCTCACATACTTTGAAAATTCTAGAGGTCCGCGGAGATCAATGCTTCCAAAGGAGACGATGCCTGACTCCTCTTGAAAATGGATAGTAGTCACAGGATCCCTGTGGCACGTGGAAAGGGACCCTGGGTCTCCCGCCTCACGTGGAGTCGCGTCCCAATTGCCATGCCAAGACTCGAGGAAAATTCCGAGGTGTCCCTCGCACCTAGGCAGGAGTCCTGACGTTGCTGAACAAACACGTGTCTGGAAGGGCCCTCCCCGTCGTAACTCGACAATATACCCCAGGGTCCGGCGGCAACTCGAGTAAAACCATGAGACTTCCCCCTCGCCCCGAGATGAGGCCCGATTCCGTGCACTGCGTGCAGAGCAATTCCGTGTTCCACATCAAATGTAAACGGAGCCTTGATTTCCTTGATGGCACTCCAGAGAAAACCCAAGATCACTGTCTCAAGTCTTGAGGGATTCTGAGGTAACTGGAGCAACATGAAAGGGCTCCATGGACCCCAAATCAAATCGAGATGAGAGCTTAGTCCCTGGCTTGGACTCAAGAGGAATACCAACTTTCCACAAGCACCTCAAGAGGAGGCTTCTCTCAGCTACAGGTATGTGAGAGGGACCCTGATTTTGTGGCCTCAAGTGGAATGGACACATAGATTCTCTGACTCGAAGTAAGGCCGGATATCCCTGCAGTGAATTGAATGCAGGCTTGTCTTGCATCTCCCAAGACGAAGGGATGTCTGAATCCCCTGTGGAGACCACAGAGAAAGACCTAGTTCTCCGCATCATCGCGAGCGGAGGCCTCACATCCTTTGAAAACTCTAGAGGTCCGGGGAGATCAATGCTTCCAAAGGAGACGATGCCTGACTCCTCTTGAAAATGGATAGGAGTCCCAGGATCCCTGTGGCACGTGGAAAGGGACCCTGGGTCTCCCGCCTCACGTGGAGACGCGTCCCAATTGCCATGCCAAGACTCGAGGAGAATCCCGAGGTGTCCCTTGCACCTAGGCATGAGTCCTGACATCGCTGAACAAACACGTGTCTGGAAGGGCCCTCGCCATCGTAACTCGAGAATATACCGCAGGGTCCGGCCGCATCTCGAGAAAAACCATGAGACTTCCCCTCGCCACAACATGAGGCCCGATTCCCCTGCACTGCGTGCAGAGCAATTCCGTGTTCCACATCAAACGTGAAAGGAGCCTTGATTTCCTTGATGGCACTCCAGAGAAAACCCAAGGTCACTGTCTCAAGTATAGAGGGATCCTGAGGTCAATGGAGCAACACGAAAGGGCTCCGTGGACCCCAAATCAACTCGAGATGAGAGCTTAGTCCCTGGCTTCAACTCAAGGGGAATACCAACTTTCAACAAGCACGTCAAGAGGAGGCTTCTCTAGGCTACAGGTATGTGAGAGGCACCATGTGTTTCTGGCCTCAAGTGGAATGGACACCGAGATGCTCTGACTCGAAGTAAGGACAGATATCCCTGCAGTGAATTGGATGCAGGCTTGTCTTGCATCTCCCAAGACGAAAGGATGTCTGAATCAACTGTGGAGACAACAGAGAAAGACCTAGTTCTCACCACATCGCAACTGGAGGCCTCACATCCTTTGAAAAGTCGAAAGGTCCGAGGAGATCAATGCTTCCAAAGGAAACGATGCCTGACTCCTCTTGAAAATGGATAGGATTCCCAGGACCCTGTGGCACGTGGAAAGGGACATTGGGTCTCCCGCCTCACCTGGAGACGCGTCCCAATTGCCATGCCAAGCCGCGGGGAGAATACCGAGGTGTCCATCGAACCTAGGCATGGGTCTGACGTCGCTGAACAAACACGTGTCTGGAAGGGAAACCCCCGTCCTAACTCGAGAATATACCCCAGGTTCCGGCCACAACTCGAGAAAAACCATGAGACTTCCCCCTCGCCGTGAGATGAGGCCCGATTCCCCTGCACTGCGTGCAGAGCAATTCCGTGTTCCACATCAAACGTGAAAGGAGCCTTGATTTCCTTGATGGCACTCCAGAGAAAACCCAAGATCACTGTCTCAAGTCTAGAGGGATCCTGAGGTCACTGTATCAACACGAAAAGGCTCCGTGGAGCCCAAATCGACTCGAGATGAGAGCTTAGTCCCTGGCTTCGACTCAAGAGGAATACCAATTTCCACAAGCACCTCAAGAGGAGGCTTCTCTCAGCTACAGGTATGTGAGAGGGACCCTGAGTTTGTGGCCTCAAGTGGAATGGACACCGAGATGCTCTGACTCGAAGTAAGGCCGGATATCCCTGCAGTGAATTGAATGCAGGCTCGTCTTGCATCTCCGAAGACGAAGGGATGTCTGAATCACCTGTGGAGACCACAGAGAAAGACCTAGTTCTTCACCTCATCGCGGCCGGAGACTTCACATCCTTTGAAAATTCGAAAGGTCCGCGGAGATCAATGCTTCCAAAGGAGACGATGCCTGACTCCTCTTGAAAATGGATAGGAGTTCCAGGATCCCAGTGGAACTTGGAAAGGGACCCTGGGTCTCCCGCCTCACGTGGCGACGCGTCCTAATTGCCAGGCCAAACTCGAAGAGAATCCCGAGGTGTCCCTCGCACCTAGGCAGGAGTCCTGACGTCGCTGAACAAACACGTGTCTGGAAGGGCCCTCCCCGTCGTAACTCGAGAATATACCCCAGGTTCCGGCCGCAACTCGAGAAAAACCATGAGACTGCCCCCTCGCTGCGAGATGAGGCCCGATTCCCCTACACTGCGTGCAGAGGAATTCCGTGTTCCACATCAAATGTGAACGGAGCCTTGATTTCATTGATGGCACTCCAGAGAAAACCCAAGATCACTGTCTCAAGTCTAGAGGGATCATGAGGTCACTGGAGCAACACGAAAGGGCTCCGTGGAACCCAAATCAACTCGAGATGAGAGCTTAGTACCTGGCTTCGACTCAAGAGGAATACCAACTTTTCACAAGCACCTCAAGAGGAGGCTTCTCTCACATACAGGTATGTGAGAGGGACCCTGAGTTTGTCGCCTCAAGTGGAATGCACCCCGAGATACTTTGACTTGAAGTAAGGCCGGATATCCCTGCAGTGAATTGAATGCAGGCTTGTCTTCCATCTCCCAAGACGAAGGGATGTCTGAATCCCCTGTGGTGACCATAGAGAAAGACCTAGTCCTCCCCCTCAACGCGACCGGAGGCCTCACATCCTTTGAAAACTCGAGAGGTCCTCGGAGATCAATGCTTCCAAAGGAGACGATGCCTGACTCCTCTTGCAAATGCATAGGAGTCCCAGGATCCCTTTGGCACGTGGAAAGGGACACTGGGTCTTCCGCCTCACGTGGAGACGCGTCCCAATTGCCATGCCAAGACTCGAGGAGAATCCCGAGGTGTCCCTCGCACCTAGGCAGGAGTCCTGACGTCGCTGAACAAACACGTGTCTGGAAGGGCCCTACCCGTCGTAACTCGAGAATATATCCCAGGTTCCGGCCGCAACTCGAGAAAAACCATGAGACTTCCCCCTCGCCACGAGATGAGGCCCGATTCCACTGCACTGCTTGCAGAGCAATTCCGTGTTCCACATCAAACGTGAAAGGAGCCTTGATTTCCTTGATGACCCTCCAGAGAAAACCCAAGATCCCTGTCTGAAGTCTAGAGGGATCCTGAGGTCACTGGAGCAACACGAAAGGGCTCCGTGGACCCCAAATCCACTGGAGATGAGAGCTTAGTTCTTGGCTTCGACTCAAGAGGAATACCAACTTTCCACAAGCACCTCAAGAGGAGGCTTCTCTCAGCTACAGGTATGTGAGAGGGACCCTGAGTTTGTGGCCTCAAGTGGAATGGACACCGAGATGCTCTGACTCGAAGTAAGGCCGAATATCCCTGCAGTGAATTGAATGCAGGCTCGTCTTGCATCTCCCAGGTCGAAGGTATGTCTGCATCCCCTGTGGAGACCACAGAGAAAGACCTAGTTCTCCGCCTCATCGCGACCGGAGGCCTCACATCCTTTGAAAACTCGAGAGGTCCGCGGAGATCAATGCTTCCAAAGGAGACGATGACTGACTCCTCTTGAAAATGGACAGGAGTCCAGGATCCCTGTGGCACGTGGAAAGGGACCCTGAGTCTCCCGCCTCACGTGGAGACGCGTCCCAATTGCCATGCCAAGACTCGAGGAGAATCCCGAGGTGTCCCTCGCATCTAGGCAGGAGTCCTGATGTTGCTGAACAAATAAATATCTGGAATTGCCCTCCCCGTCGTAACTCGAGAATATACCCCAGGTTCCGGCCGCAACTCGAGAAAAACCATGAGACTTCCCCCTCGCCGCGAGATGAGGCCCGATTCCCCTGCACTGCGTGCAGAGCAATTCCGTGTTCCACATCAAACGTGAAAGGAGCCTTGATTTCCTTGATGGCACTCCAGAGAAACCCCAAGATCACTGTCTCAAGTCTAGGGGGATCCTGAGGTCACTGGAGCAACACGAAAGGGCTCCGTGGACCCCAAATCACCTCGAGATGAGAGCTTAGTCCCTGGCTTCGACTCAAGAGGAATACCAACTTTCCACAAGCACCTCAAGAGGAGGCTTCTCTCAGCTACAGGTATGTGAGAGGGACCCTGAGTTTGTGGCCTCAAGTGGAATGGACACCGAGATGCTCTGACTCGAAGTAAGGCCGGATATCCCTGCAGTGAATTGAATGCAGGCTCGTCTTGCATCTCCCAAGACGAAGGGATGTCTGAATCCCCTGTGGAGACCACAGAGAAAGACCTAGTTCTCCGCCTCATCGTGACCGGAGGCCTCACATCCTTTGAAAACTCGAGAGGACTGCGGAGATCAATGCTTCGAAAGGAGACGATGCCTGTCTCCTCTTGAAAATGCATAGGAGTCCCAGGATCCCTGTGGCACGTGGAAAGGGACGCTGGGTCTCCCGCCTCACGTGGAGATGCGTCCCAATTGCCATGCCAAGACTCGAGGAGAATCCCGAGGTGTCCCTCGCCCCTAGGCAGGAGTCATGACGTCGCTGAACAAACACGTGTCTGGAAGGGCCCTCCCCGTCGTAATTCGAGAATATACCCCAGGTTCCGGCCGCAACTAGAGAAAAATCATGAGACTTCCCCCTCGGCGCAACATGAGGCCCGATTCCCCTGCACTGCGTGCAGAGCAATTCCGTGTTCCACATCAAACGTGAAAGGAGCCTTTATTTCCTTGATGGCACTCCAGACAAAACCCAAGATCACTGTCTCAAGTCTAGAGGGATACTGAGGTCACTGTAGCAACAAGAAAGGGCTCCGTGGACCACAAATTAACTCGAGATGAGAGCTTAGTCCCTGGCTTCGACTAAAGAGGAATACCAACTTTCCACAAGCCCCTCAAGAGGAGGTTTCTCTCAGCTACAGGTATCTGAGAGGGACCCTGAATTTGTGGCCTCAAGTGGAATGGACACTGACATGCTCTGACTCAAAGTAAGGCCGGATATCCCAACAGTGAATTGAATGCAGGCTCGTCTTGGATCTCCCAAGACGAAGGGATGTCTGAATCCATTGTGGAGACCACAGAGAAAGACCTAGTTCTCCGCCTCATCGAGACCGGAGGCCTCACATACTTTGAAAACTCGAGAGGTCCGTGGAGATCAATGCTTCCAAAGAGACGATGCCTGACTCCCCTCGAAAATGGATAGGAGTCCCAGGATCACTGTGGCACGTGAAAAGGGAACCTGGGTCTCCCGCCTCATGAAAGATGCGTCCCAAATGCCATGCCAAGACTTTAGGAGAATCCGAAGGTGTCCCTCGCACCTATCACGTGTCTGGAAGGGTCCTCCATGTCGTAACTCGAGAATATACTCCAGGTTCCCGCCGCAACTCGAGAAAAACCATGAGACTTCCCCCTCTTCGCGAGATGAGGCCCGATTCCCCTGCACGGCGTGCAGAGCAATTCCGTGTTACACATCAAACGTGAGAGGAGCCTTGATTTCCTTGATGGCACTCCAGAGAAAACACAAGATCACTGTCTCAAGTCTAGAGGGATCCTGAGGTCACTGGAGCAACACGAAAGGGCTCCGTGGAAACCAAATAAACTCGAGATGAGAGCTTAGTCCCTGGCTTCGACTCAAGAGGAATACCAACTTTCCACAAGCACCTCAAGAGGAGGCTTCTCTCAGCTACAGGTATGTGAGCGGGACCCTGAGTTAGTGGCCTCAAGTGGAATGGACACCGAGATGCTCTGACTCGAAGTAAGGCCGGATATCCCTGCAGTGAATTGAATGCAGGCTCATCTTGCATCTCCCAAGGCGAAGGGATGTCTGAATCCCCTGTGGAGACCACAGAGAAAGACCTAGTTCTCCGCCTCATTGCGACAGGAGGCCTCACATCCTTTGAAAACTCGAGAGTTCCGCGGAGATCAATGCTTCCAAAGGAGAGGATGCCTGACTCCTCTTGAAAATGGATAGGAGTCCCAGGATCCCTGTGGCACGTCGAAAGGGACCCTGGGTTTCCCGCCTCACGTGGAGACACGTCCCAATTGCCATGCCAAGACTCGAGGAGAATCCCGAGGTGTCCCTCGCACCTAGGCAGGAGTCCTGACGTCGCTGAACAAACACGTGTCTGGAAGGGCCCTCCCCGTCGTAACTCGAGAATATACCCCAGGTTCCGGCCGCACTAGAGAAAAACCATGAGACTTCCCACTTGCCGCGAGATGAGGCCCGATTCCCCTGCACTGCGTGCAGAGCAATTCCGTGTTCCACATCAAACGTGAAAGGAGCCTTGATTTCCTTGATGGCACTCCAGAGAAAACCCAAGATCACTGTCTCAAGTCTAGAGGGATCCTGAGGTCACTGGAGCAACACGAAAGGGCTATGTGGACCCCAAATCAACTCGAGATGAGAGCTTAGTCCCTGGCTTCGACTCAAGAGGAATACCAACTTTCCACAAGCACCTCAAGAGGAGGCTTCTCTCAGCTACCGGTATGTGAGAGGGACCCTGAGTGTGTGGCCTCAAGTGGAATGGACACCGAGATGCTCTGACTCGAACTAAGGCTGGATATCCTTGCAGTGAATTGAATGCAGGCTCGTCTTGCATCTCCCAATACGAAGCGATGTCTGAATCCCCTGTGGAGACCACAGAGAAAGACCTAGTCCTCCGCTTCATCGCGACCGGAGGCCTCACATCCTTTGAAAACTCGAGAGGTCCGCGGAGATCAATGCTTCCAAAGGAGACGATGCCTGACTCCTCTTGCAAATGGATAGGAGTCCCAGGATCCCTGTGGCACGTGGAAAGGGACCCTGGGTCTCCCGCCTCACGTGGAGACGCGTCCCAATTGCCATGCCAAGACTCGAGGAGAATACCGAGGTGTCCCTCGCACCTAGGCAGGAGTCCTGACGTCGCTGAACAAACACGTGTCTGGAAGGGCCCTCCCCGTCGTAACTCGAGAATATACCCCAGGTTCCGGCCGCAACTCGAGAAAAACCATGAGACGTCCCCCTCGGCGCGAAATGAGGCCCGATTCCCCTGCACTGCATGCAGAGAAATTCCGTGTTCCACATCAAACGTGAAAGGAACCTTGATTTCCTTGATGGCACTCCAGAGAAAACCCAAGATCCCTGTCTCAAGTCTAGAGGCATCCTGAGGTCACTGGAGCAACAGGAAAGGGCTCCGTGGACCCCAAATATACTCGAGATAAGAGCTTAGTCCCTGGCTTCGTCTCAAGTGGAATACCAACTTTCCACAAGCACCTCAAGAGGAGGCTTCTCTCAGCTACAGGTATGTGAGAGGGACCCTGAGTTTGTGGCCTCAAGTCGAATGGACACCGAGATGCTCTGACTCGAAGTAAGGCCAGATATCCCTGCAGTGAATTAAATGCAGGCTCGTCTTCCATCTCCCAAGACGAAGGGATGTCTGAATCACTTGTGGAGACCACAGAGAAAGACCTAGTTCTCCGCCTCATCGAGACCGGAGGCCTCACATACTTTGAAAACTCGAGAGGTCCGTGGAGATCAATGCTTCCAAAGAGACGATGCCTGACTCCCCTCGAAAATGGATAGGAGTCCCAGGATCACTGTGGCACGTGAAAAGGGAACCTGGGTCTCCCGCCTCATGAAAGATGCGTCCCAAATGCCATGCCAAGACTTTAGGAGAATCCGAAGGTGTCCCTCGCACCTATCACGTGTCTGGAAGGGTCCTCCATGTCGTAACTCGAGAATATACTCCAGGTTCCCGCCGCAACTCGAGAAAAACCATGAGACTTCCCCCTCTTCGCGAGATGAGGCCCGATTCCCCTGCACGGCGTGCAGAGCAATTCCGTGTTACACATCAAACGTGAGAGGAGCCTTGATTTCCTTGATGGCACTCCAGAGAAAACACAAGATCACTGTCTCAAGTCTAGAGGGATCCTGAGGTCACTGGAGCAACACGAAAGGGCTCCGTGGAAACCAAATAAACTCGAGATGAGAGCTTAGTCCCTGGCTTCGACTCAAGAGGAATACCAACTTTCCACAAGCACCTCAAGAGGAGGCTTCTCTCAGCTACAGGTATGTGAGCGGGACCCTGAGTTAGTGGCCTCAAGTGGAATGGACACCGAGATGCTCTGACTCGAAGTAAGGCCGGATATCCCTGCAGTGAATTGAATGCAGGCTCATCTTGCATCTCCCAAGACGAAGGGATGTCTGAATCCCCTGTGGAGACCACAGAGAAAGACCTAGTTCTCCGCCTCATTGCGACAGGAGGCCTCACATCCTTTGAAAACTCGAGAGTTCCGCGGAGATCAATGCTTCCAAAGGAGAGGATGCCTGACTCCTCTTGAAAATGGATAGGAGTCCCAGGATCCCTGTGGCACGTCGAAAGGGACCCTGGGTTTCCCGCCTCACGTGGAGACACGTCCCAATTGCCATGCCAAGACTCGAGGAGAATCCCGAGGTGTCCCTCGCACCTAGGCAGGAGTCCTGACGTCGCTGAACAAACACGTGTCTGGAAGGGCCCTCCCCGTCGTAACTCGAGAATATACCCCAGGTTCCGGCCGCACTAGAGAAAAACCATGAGACTTCCCACTTGCCGCGAGATGAGGCCCGATTCCCCTGCACTGCGTGCAGAGCAATTCCGTATCCCGCATCAAACGTGAAAGGAGCCTTGATTTCCTTGATGGCACTCCAGAGAAAACAAAAGATCACTGTCTCAAGTCTAGAGGGATCCTGAGGTCACTGGAGCAACACGACAGGGCTCCGTGGACCCCAAATCTACTCGAGATGAGAGCTTAGTCCCTGGCTTCGACTCAAGAGGAATTCCAACTTTCCACAATCACCTCAAGAGGAGTCTTCTCTCAGCCACAGGTATGTGACAGGGACCCTGAGTTTGTGGCCTCATGTGGAATGAACAACGAGATGCACTGATTCGAAGTAAGGCCGGACATCCCAGCAGTGAATTGAATGCAGGCTCGTCTTGCATCTCCCACGACGAAGGGATGTCTGAATCCCCTGTGGAGACCACAGAGAAAGACCTAGTTCTCCGCCTCATCGGGACCGGAGGCCTCACATCCTTTGAAAATTCGAGAGGTCTGCGGAGATCAATGCTTCCAAAGGAGACGATGCCTGACTCCTCTTGAAAATGGATAGGAGTCCCAGGATCCCTGTGGCACGTGGAAAGGGACCCTGGGTCTCTCGCCTCACGTGGAGACGCGTCCCAATTGCCATGCCAAGACTCGAGGAGAATACCGAGGTGTCCCTCGCACCTAGGCAGGAGTCCTGACGTCGCTGAACAAACACGTGTCTGGAAGGGCCCTCCCCGTCGTAACTCGAGAATATACCCCAGGTTCCGGCCGCAAATCGAGAAAAACCATGAGACGTCCCCCTCGGCGCGAAATGAGGCCCGATTCCCCTGCACTGCATGCAGAGCAATTCCGTGTTCCACATCAAACGTGAAAGGAACCTTGATTTCCTTGATGGCACTCCAGAGAAAACCCAAGATCCCTGTCTCAAGTCTAGAGGCATCCTGAGGTCACTGGAGCAACAGGAAAGGGCTCCGTGGACCCCAAATATACTCGAGATAAGAGCTTAGTCCCTGGCTTCGACTCAAGTGGAATACCAACTTTCCACAAGCACCTCAAAAGGAGGCTTCTCTCAGCTACAGGTATGTGAGAGGGACCCTGAGTTTGTGGCCTCAATTCGAATGGACACCGAGATGCTCTGACTCGAAGTAAGGCCAGATATCCCTGCAGTGAATTAAATGCAGGCTCGTCTTCCATCTCCCAAGACGAAGGGATGTCTGAATCACTTGTGGAGACCACAGAGAAAGACCTAGTTCTCCGCCTCATCGAGACCGGAGGCCTCACATACTTTGAAAACTCGAGAGGTCCGTGGAGATCAATGCTTCCAAAGAGACGATGCCTGACTCCCCTCGAAAATGGATAGGAGTCCCAGGATCACTGTGGCACGTGAAAAGGGAACCTGGGTCTCCCGCCTCATGAAAGATGCGTCCCAAATGCCATGCCAAGACTTTAGGAGAATCCGAAGGTGTCCCTCGCACCTATCACGTGTCTGGAAGGGTCCTCCATGTCGTAACTCGAGAATATACCCCAGGTTCCGTCCGCACCTCGAGAAAAACCATGAGACTTCCTCCTCGCCGCGATATGAGGCCTGATTCCCCTGCACTGCGTGCAGAGCAATTCCGTGTTCCACATCAAACGTGAAAGGAGCCTTGATTTCCTTGATGGCACTCCAGAGAAAACCCAAGATCACTGTCTCAAGTCTAGAGGGATCCTGAGGTCACTGGAGCAACACGAATGGGCTCAGTGGACCCCAAATCAACTCGAGATGAGAGCTTAGTCCCTGGCTTCGACTCAAGAGGAATACCAACTTTCCACAAGCACCTCAAGACGAGGCTTCTCTCAGCTACAAGTATGGGAGAGGGACCCTTAGTTTGTGGCCTCAAGTGGAATGGACACCGAGATACTCTGACTCGAAGTAAGGGCGGATATCCCTGCAGTGAATTGAATGCAGGCTCGTCTTGCATCTCCCAAGACGAAGGGATGTCTGAATCCCCTTTTGAGACTACGGAGAAAGACCTAGTTCTCCGCCTCATCGCGGCCAGAGGCCTCACATCCTTTGAAAACTCTAGAGGTCCGCGGAGATCAATGCTTCAAAAGGAGACGATGCCTGTCTCTTCTTGAAAATGGATAGGAGTCTCAGGATCCCTTTGGCACTTGGAAAGAGACACTGGGTCTTCCGCCTCACGTGGAGACCCGTCCCAATTGCCATGCCAAGACTCGACGAGTATCCCGAGGTGTCCCTCGCACCTAGGCAGGAGTCCTGACTTCGCTGAACAAACACGTGTCTGGAAGGGCCCTCCCCGAAGTAACTTTAGAATGTACACCAGGTTCCGGCCGCAACTCGAGAAAAACCATGAGACATCCCCCTCGCCGCGAGATGTGGTCCGGTTCCCCTGCACAGCGTGCAGAGCAATTCCGTGTTCCACATCAAACGTGAAAGGAGCCTTGATTTCCTTGATGGCACTCCAGAGAAAACCCAAGATCACTGTCTCAAGTCTAGAGGGATCCTGAGGTAACTGGAGCAACAGGAAAGGGCTCCGTGGACCCTAAATCAACTCGAGATGAGAGCTTAGTCCCTGGCTTCGACTCAAGGGTCATACCAACTTTCCACAAGCACCTCAAGAGGAGGCTTCTCTCAGCTACAAGTATGTGAGAGGGACCCTGAGTTTGTGGCCTCAAGTGGAATTGACACGGAGATGCTCTGACTCGAAGTAAGGCCAGATATCCCTGCAGTGAATTGAATGCCGGCTCGTCTTGCATCTCCCAAGACGATGGGATGTCTGAATCCCCTGTAGAGACAACAGAGAAGGAACTAGTTCTCTGCCTCATCGCGACCGGAGGCCTCACATCCTTTGAAAACTCGAGAAGTCCGCGGAGATCAATACTTCCAAAGGAGACGATGCCTGACTCCTCTTGAAAATGAATAGGAATTCCAGGATCCTGTGGCACGTGGAAAGAGACACTGGGTCTACCGCCTCATGTGGAGACGCGTCCCAATTGCCATGCCAAGCGTCGGGGAGAATACCGAGTTGTCCATCGAACCTAGGCCTGGGCTTTGACGTCGATGAGCAAAGGCGTGTCTCGAAGGGCACCCCAGTCGTAACTCGAGCATATACCCCAGATTCCGGCCGCAACTCGAGAAAAACCATGAGACTTCCCCCTCGCCCCGAGATGAGGCCCGATTCCGTGCACTGCGTGCAGAGCAATTCCGTGTCCACATCAAATGTGAACGGAGCCTTGATTTCCTTGATGGCACTCCAGAGAAACCCCAAGATCACTGTCTCAAGTCTAGAGGGATCCTGAGGTCACTGGAGCAACACGAAAGGGCTCCGTGGAAACCAAGTAAACTCGAGATGAGAGCTTAGTCTCTGGCTTCGATTCAAGAGGAATACCAACTTTCCACAAGCACCTCAAGAGGAGGTTTCTCTCAGCTACAGGTATGTGAGAGGGACCCTGAGTTTTTGGCCTCAAGTGGAATGGACACCGGGATGCTCGGACTCGAAGTAAGGCGGGATATCTCTGCAGTGAATTGAAAGCAGGCTCGTCTTTCATCTCCCAAGATGAAGGGATGTCTGAATCCCCTCTGGAGACCACAGAGAAAGAACTATTTCTCCACCTCATCGCGACCAAAGGCCTCACATCCTTTGAAAATTCTAGAGGTCCGCGGAGATCAATGCTTCCAAAGGAGACGATGCCTGACTCCTCTTGAAAATAGATAGGAGTCCCAGGATCCCTGTGGCACGTGGAAAGGGACCCTAGGTCTCCCGCCTCACGTGGAGACGCGTCCCCATTGCCATGCCAAGCCTCGGGGAGATACCGAGGTGTCCACCGAACGTAGGCATTGGTTCTGACGTCGCTGAACAAACACGTGTCTGGAAGGGCCCTCCCCGTCGTAACTCGAGAATATACCCCAGGTTCCGGCCGCAACTCGAGAAAAACCATGAGACTGCCCCCTCGCTGGAGATGAGGCCCGATTCCCCTACACTGCGTGCAGAGGAATTCTGTGTTCCACATCAAATGTGAACGGAGCCTTGATTACCTTGATGGCACTCCAGAGAAAACCCAAGATGACTGTCTCAAGTCTAGAGGGATCCTGAGGTCACTGGAGCAACACGAAAGGGCTCCGTGGACCCCAAATCAACTCGAGATGAGAGCTTAGTCCCTTGCTTCAACTAGAGAGGAATACCAACTTTCCACCAGCACCTCAAGAGGAGGCTTCTCTCAATACAGGTATCTGAGAGAAACCCTGAGTTTGTGGCCTCAAGTGGAATGGACACTGAGATGATCTGACTCGAAGTAAGGCCGGATATCCCAACAGTGAATTGAATGCAGGCTCGTCTTGCATCTCCCAAGACGAAGGGATGTCTGAATTTCCTGTGGAGACCACAGAGAAAGACCTAGTTCTCCGCCTCATCGCGACCGGAGGCCTCACATCCTTTGAAAACTCGAGAGATCCACGGATATCAATGCTTCCAAAGGAGACGATGCCTGACTCCTCTTGAAAATGGATAGGAGTCCCTAGATCCCTGTGGCACGTGGAAAGGGACCCTGGGTCTCCCGCCTCATGTGGAGACGCGTCCCAATTGCCATGCCAAGACTCGAGGAGAATCCCGAGGTGTCCCTCGCACCTAGGCAGGAGTCCTGACGTCGCTGAACAAACACGTGTCTGGAAGGGCCCTCCCGGTCGTAACTCGAGAACATACCCCAGGTTCCGGCCGCACCTCGAGAAAAACCATGAGACTTCCTCCTCGCCGCGATATGAGGCCTGAATCCCCTGCACTGCGTGCAGAGCAATTCCGTGTTCCACATCAAACGTGAAAGGAGCCTTGATTTCCTTGATGGCACTCCAGAGAAAACCCAAGATCACTGTCTCAAGTCTAGAGGGATCCTGAGGTCACTGGAGCAACACGAATGGGCTCAGTGGACCCCAAATCAACTCGAGATGAGAGCTTAGTCCCTGGCTTCGACTCAAGAGGAATACCAACTTTCCACAAGCACCTCAAGACGAGGCTTCTCTCAGCTACAGGTATGGGAGAGGGACCCTGAGTTTGTGGCCTCAAGTGGAATGGACACCGAGATACTCTGACTCGAAGTAAGGGCGGATATCCCTGCAGTGAATTGAATGCAGGCTCGTCTTGCATCTCCCAAGACGAAGGGATGTCTGAATCCCCTGTGGAGACTACAGAGAAAGACCTCGTTCTCCGCCTCATCGTGGCCAGAGGCCTCACATCCTTTGAAAAGTCTAGAGGTCCGCGGAGATCAATGCTTCCAAAGGAGACGATGCCTGACTCCTCATGAAAATGGATAGGAGTTCCAGGACTCCTGTGGAACTTGGAAAGGGACCCTTGGTCTCCCGCCTCACGTGGAGACGCGTCCCAATTGCCATGCCAAGACTCAAAGAGAATACCGATGTGCCCCTAGAACCTAGTCAGGAGTCCTGACGTCGCTGAACAAACACGTGTCTGGAAGGGCCCTTCCCTTATAACTCGAGAATATACCCCAGGGTCCGTCCGCAACTCGAGAAAAACAATGAGACTTCCCCCTCGCGGCAAGATGAGGCCCGATTCCCCTGCACTGCATGCAGAGCAATTCCGTGTTCCACATCAAACGTGAAAGGAGCCTTGATTACCTTGATGGCACTCCAGAGAAAACCCAAGATCACTGTCTCAATTCTAGAGGGATCCTGAGGTCACTGGAGCAACACGAAAGGGCTCCGTGGACCCCAAATCAACTCGAGATGAGAGCTTAGTCCCTGGCTTCGACTCAAGAGGAATACTAATATTCCACAAGCACCTCAAGAGGTGGCTTCTCTCAGCTACAGGTATGTGAGAGGGACCCTGATTTTGTGGCCTGAAGTGGAATGGACACCGAGATGCTCTGACTCGAAGTAAGGCCGGATATCCCTGCAGTGAATTGAATGCAGGCTCGTCTTGCATCTCCCAAGACGAAGGGATGTCTGAATCCCCTGTGGAGACCACAGAGAAAGACCTAGTCCTCTGCCTCAACGCGACCGGAGGCCTCACATCCTTTGAAAACTCGAGAGGTGTGCGGAGATCAATGCTTCCAAAGGAGACGATGCCTGACTCCTCTAGAATATAGATAGGAGTCCCAGGATCCCTGTGGCACGTTGAAAGGGACTCTGGGTCTCCCGCCTCACGTGGAGACGCGTCCCTATTCCCATGCCAAGACTCGAGGAGAATCCCGAGGTGTCCCTCGCACCTAGGCAGGAGTCCTGACGTCGCTGAACAAACACGTGTCTGGAAGGGCCCTCCCCGTTCTAAGTCGAGAATATACCCCAGGTTCCGGCTGCAACTCGAGAAAAACCATGAGACTTCCCCCTCGCCGCGGGAAGAGGCCCGATTGCCCTACACTGCGTGCAGAGCAATTCCGTGTTCCACATCAAACGAGAAAGGAGCCTTGATTTCCTTGATAGCACTCCAGAGAAAACCCAAGATCACTCTCTCATGTCTACAGGGATCCTGAGGTCACTGGATCAACACGTAAGGTCTCCGTGGACCCCAAATCAACTCGAGATGAGAGCTTAGTCCCTGGCTTCGACTCAAGAGGAATACCAACTTTCCACAAGCACCTCAAGAGGAGGCTTCTCTCAGCTACGAGTATGTGAGAGGGACCCTGAGTTTGTGGCCTCAAGTGGAATGGACACCGAGATGCTCTGACTCGACGTAAGGCCGGATATCCCTGCAGTGAATTGAATGCAGGCTCGTCTTGCATCTCCCAAGATGAAGGGATGTCTGAATCAACATTGAAGACGACAGAGAAAGACCAAGTTCTCCCCCTCATCGCGAACTGAGGCCTCACATCCTTTGAAAACTCAAGAGGTCCGCGGAGATCAATGCTTCCAAAGGAGACGATGCCTGACTCCTCTTGAAAATGGATAGGAGTCCCAGTATCCCTGTGGCACGTGGAAAGGGACCCTGGGTCTCCCGCCTCACGTGGAGACACGTCCCAATTGCCATGCCAAGACTCGAGGAGACTCCCGAGTTGTCCCTCGCACCTAGGCAGGAGTCCTGACGTCGCTGAACAAACACGTGTCTGGAAGGGCCCTCCCCGTCATAACTCGAGAATATACCCCAGCTTCCGGCCGCAACTCGAGAAAATCCATGAGACTTCCCCCTCGCCGTGAGATGAGGCCCGATTCCCCTGCACTGCGTGCAGAGCAATTCCGTGTTCCACATCAAACGTGAAAGGAGCCTTGACTTCCTTAATGGCACTCCAGAGAGTATCCAAGATCACTGTCTCAAGTCTAGGGGGATCCTGAGGTCACTGGAGCAACATGAAAGGGGTCCGTGGACCTCAAATCAACTCGAGATGAGAGCTTAGTCCCTGGCTTCGAATCAAGAGGAATACCAACTTTCCACAAGCACCTCAAGAGGAGGCTTCTTTCAGCTACAGGTATGTGAGAGGGACCCTGAGTTTGTGGCCTCAAGTGGAATGGACACCGAGATGCTCTGACTCGAAGTAAGGCCGGATATCCCTGCAGTGAATTGAATCCAGGCTCGTCTTGCATCTCCCAAGACGAAGGGATGTCTGAATCCTCTGTGGAGACCACAGAGAAAGACCTGGTCCTCCGCCTCATCGCGACCGGAGGCCTCACATCCTTTGAAAGGTATGTGGAGATCAATGCTTCCAAAGGAGACGATGCCTGACTCCTCTTGAAAATGGATAGGAGTCCCAGGATCCCTGTGGCACGTGGAAAGGGACCCTGGGTCTCCCGCCTCACGTGGAGACGCGTCCCAATTGCCATGCCAAGACTCGAGGAGAATCCCGAGGTGTCCGTCGCACCTAGACAGGAGTCCTGACGTCGCTGAACAAACACGTGTATGGAAGGGCCCTCCCCGTTGTAACTCGGGAATATACCGCATTTTCCGGCCGCAACTCGAGAAAAACCATGAGACTTCCCCCTCGCCGCGAGATGAGGCCCGATTCCCCTGCACTGCGTGCAGAGCAATTCCGTGTTCCACATCAAACGTGAAAGGAGCCTTGATTTCCTTGATGGCACTCCAGAGAAAACCCAAGATCACTGTCTCAAGTCTAGAGGGATCCTGAGGTCACTGGAGCAACCAGAAAGGGCTCCGTGGACCCCAAATCAACTCGAGATGAGAGCTTAGTCCCTGGCTTCGACTCAAGAGGAATATCAACTTTTCACAAGCAACTCAAGAGGAGGCTTCTCTCAGCTACAGGTATGTGAGAGGGACCCTGATTATGTGGCCTCAAGTGGAATGGACACCGAGATGCTCTGACTCGATGTAAGGCCGGATATCCCTGCAGTGAATTGAATGCAGGATCGTCTTGCATCTCCCAAGACGAAGGGATTTCTGAATCCCCTGTGGAGAGCACAGAGAAAGTACTAGTCCTCCGCCTCATCGCGACCGGAGGCCTCACATCCTTTGAAAACTCGAGAGGTCTGCAGAGATCAATGCTTCCAAAGGAGACGATGCCTGACTCCTCTTGAAAATGGATAGGAGTCCCAGTATCCCTGTGGCACGTGGAAAGGGAACCTGGGTCTCCCGCTTCACGTGGAGACGCGGCCCAAATGCCATGCCAAGACTCGAGGAGAATCCCGAGGTGTCCCTCACACCTAGGCAGGAGTCCTGACGTCGCTGAACAAACACGTGTCTGGAAGGGCCCTCCCCGTCGTAACTCGAGAATATACCCCAGGTTCCGGCCGCAACTCGAGAAAAACCATGAGACTTCCCCCTCGCCGCGAGATGAGGCCCGATTCCCCTGCACTGCCTGCAGAGCAATTCCGTGTTCAACATCAAGCGTGAAAGGAGCCTTGATTTCCTTGATGGCACTCCAGAGAAAACCCAAGATCACTGTCTCAAGTCTAGAGAGATTCTGAGGTCACTGGAGCAACAAGTAAGGGCTCCGTGGACCCCAAATAAACTCTAGATGAGAGCTTAGTCCCTGGCTTCGACTCAAGAGGAATACCAACTTTTCACAAGCACCTCAAGAGGAGGCTTCTCTCAGCTACAGGTATGTGAGAGGGACCCTGAGTTTGTGGCCTTAAGTGGAATGGACACCGAGATGCTCTGACTCGAAGTAAGGCCGGATATCCCTGCAGTGAATTGAATGCAGGCTCGTCTTGCATCTCCCAAGATGCCGTGATGTCTGAATCCCCTGTGGAGACCACAGAGACAGACCTAGTTCTCCACCTCATCGCGACCGGAGGCCTCACATACTTTGAAAACTCGAGAGGTCCACGGAGATCAATGCTTCCAAAGGAGAAGATGCCTGACTCCTCTTGAAAATGGATAGGAGTCCCAGGATCCCTGTGACACGTGGAAAGGGACACTGGGTCTCCCGCCTCACGTGGAGACGCGTCCCAATTGCCATGCCAAGACTAGTGGAGAATCGCGAAGTTTCCCTCGCACCTAGGCAGGAGTCCTGACGTCGCTGAACAAACACGTGTCTCGAAGGGCCCTCCCCGTCTTAACTCGAGAATATACCCCAGGTTCCGGCCGCAACTCGAGAAAAACCATGAGACTTCCCCCTCGCCGCGAGATAGGGCCCGATTCCCCTGCACTGCGTGCAGAGCAAATCCGTGTTCCACATCAAACGTGAAAGGAGCCTTGATTTCCTTGATGGCACTCCAGAGAAAACGCAAGATCACTGTCTCACGTCTAGAGGGATCCTGAGGTCACTGGAGCAACACGAAAGGGCTCCGTGGACCCCAAATCAACTCGAGATGAGAGCTTAGTCCCTGGCTTCGACTCAAGAGGAATACTAATATTCCACAAGCACCTCAAGAGGTGGCTTCTCTCAGCTACAGGTATGTGAGAGGGACCCTGATTTTGTGGCCTGAAGTGGAATGGACACCGAGATGCTCTGACTCGAAGTAAGGCCGGATATCCCTGCAGTGAATTGAATGCAGGCTCGTCTTGCATCTCCCAAGACGAAGGGATGTCTGAATCCCCTGTGGAGACCACAGAGAAAGACCTAGTCCTCTGCCTCAACGCGACCGGAGGCCTCACATCCTTTGAAAACTCGAGAGGTGTGCGGAGATCAATGCTTCCAAAGGAGACGATGCCTGACTCCTCTAGAATATAGATAGGAGTCCCAGGATCCCTGTGGCACGTTGAAAGGGACTCTGGGTCTCCCGCCTCACGTGGAGACGCGTCCCTATTGCCATGCCAAGACTCGAGGAGAATCCCGAGGTGTCCCTCGCACCTAGGCAGGAGTCCTGACGTCGCTGAACAAACACGTGTCTGGAAGGGCCCTCCCCGTTCTAAGTCGAGAATATACCCCAGGTTCCGGCCGCAACTCGAGAAAAACCATGAGACTTCCCCCTCGCCGCGGGAAGAGGCCCGATTGCCCTACACTGCGTGCAGAGCAATTCCGTGTTCCACATCAAACGAGAAAGGAGCCTTGATTTCCTTGATAGCACTCCAGAGAAAACCCAAGATCACTGTCTCATGTCTAGAGGGATCCTGAGGTCACTGGAGCAACACGAAAGGGCTCCGTGGACCCCAAATCAACTCGAGATGAGAGCTTAGTCCCTGGCTTCGACTCAAGAGGAATACCAACTTTCCACAAGCACCTCAAGAGGAGGCTTCTCTCAGCTACAAGTATGTGAGAGGGACCCTGAGTTTGTGGCCTCAAGTGGAATGGACACCGAGATGCTCTGACTCGACGTAAGGCCGGATATCCCTGCAGTGAATTGAATGCAGGCTCGTCTTGCATCTCCCAAGATGAAGGGATGTCTGAATCAACATTGAAGACGACAGAGAAAGACCAAGTTCTCCCCCTCATCGCGAACTGAGGCCTCACATCCTTTGAAAACTCAAGAGGTCCGCGCAGATCAATGCTTCCAAAGGAGATGAGGCCTGACTCCTCTTGCAAATGGATGGAAGTCCCAGGATCCCTGTGGCACGTAGAAAGGGACACTGGGTCTCGCGCCTCACGTGGAGCCGCGTCCCAATTGCCATGCCAAGACTAGAGGAGAATCCCGAGGTGTCCCTCACACCTAGGCAGGAGTCCTGACGTCGCTGAACAAACACGTGTCTGGAAGGGCCCTCCCCGTCTTAACTCGAGAATATACCCCAGGTTCCGGCCGCAACTCGAGACAAACAATGAGAGTTCCAGCTCGCCGTGAGATGAGGCCCAATTCCCCTGCACTGCGTGCAGAGCAATTCCGTGTTCCACATCAAACGTGAAAGGAGCCTTGATTTCCTTGATGGCACTCCAGAGAAAACCCAATATCACTGTCTGAAGTCTAAAGGGATACTGAGGTCACTGGAGCAACACGAAAGGGCTCCGTGGACCCCAAATCAACTCGAGATGATAGCTTAGTCCCTGGCTTCGACTCAAGAGGAATACCAACTTTCCGCAAGCACCTCAAGAGGAGGCTTCTCTCAGCTACAGGTATGTGAGAGGGACCCTGAGTTTGTGGCCTCAAGTGGAATGGACACCGAGATGCTCTGACTCGAAGTAAGGCCGGATATCCCTGCAGTGAATTGAATGCAGGCTCGTCTTGCATCTCCCAAGACGAAGGGATGTCTGAATCCCCTGTGGAGACCACAGAGAAAGACCTAGTCGTCCGACTCAACGCGACGGGAGGCCTCACATCCTTTGAAAACTCGAGAGGTGCGCGGAGATCAATGCTTCCAAAGGAGACGATGCCTGACTCCTCTTGAAAATGGATAGGAGTCCCAGTATCCCTGTGGCACGTGGAAAGGGACCCTTGGTCTCCCGCCTCACGTGGAGACGCGTCCCAATTGCCATGCCAAGACTCGAGGAGACTCCCGAGGTGTCCCTCGCACCTAGGCAGGAGTCCTGACGTGGCTGAACAAACACGTGTCTGGAAGGGCCCTCCCCGTCATAACTCGAGAATATACCCCAGGTTCCGGCCGCAACTCGAGAAAATCCATGAGACTTCCCCCTTGCCGTGAGATGAGGCCCGATTTCCCTGCACTGCGTGCAGAGCAATTCCGTGTTCCACATCAAACGTGAAAGGAGCCTTGACTTCCTTGATGGCACTCCAGAGAGTATCCAAGATCACTGTCTCAAGTCTAGGGGGATCCTGAGGTCACTGGAGCAACATGAAAGTGCTCCGTGGACCCCAAATCAACTCGAGATGAGAGCTTAGTCCCTGGCTTCGAATCAAGAGGAATACCAACTTTCCACAAGCACCTCAAGAGGAGGCTTCTCTCAGCTACAGGTATGTGAGAGGGACCCTGAGTTTGTGGCCTCAAGTGGAATGGACACCGAGATGCTCTGACTCGAAGTAAGGCCGGATATCCCTGCAGTGAATTGAATGCAGGCTCGTATTGCATCTCCCAAGACGAAGGGATGTCTGAATCCCATGTGGAGACCACAGAGAAAGACGGAGTTCTCCGCCTCATCGCGACCGGAGGCCTCACATCCTTTGAAAACCGCGAAGATCAATGCTTCCAAAGGAGAGGATGCCTGACTACTTTTGAAAATGGATAGGAGTCTCAGGATCCCTTTGGCACGTGGAAAGAGACACTGGGTCTTCCGCCTCACGTGGAGACCCGTCCCAATTGCCATGCCAAGACTCGACGAATATCCCGAGGTGTCCCTCGCACCTAGGCAGGAGTCCTGACTTCGCTGAACAAACACGTGTCTTGAAGGGCCCTCCCCGTAGTAACTTTAGTGTGTACCCCAGGTTCCGGCAGCAACTCGAGAAAAACCATGAGACTTCCCCCTCGCTGCGAGATGAGGCCCGATTCCCCTGCACAGCGTGCAGAGCAATTCCGTGTTCCACATCAAACGTGAAAGGAGCCTTGATTTCCTTGATGGCACTCCAGAGAAAACCCAAGATCACTGTCTCAATTCTAGAGGATCCTGAGGTCACTGTAGCAACACGAAAGGGCTCCGTGGACCCCAAATCAACTCGAGATGAGAGCTTAGTCCCTGGCTTCGACTCAAGAGGAACACCAACTTTCCACAAGCACTTCAAGAGGAGGCTTCTCTCAGCTACAGGTATGTGAGTGGGACCCTGAGTTTGTCTCCTTAAGTGGAATGAACACCGAGATGCTCAGTCTCGAAGTAAGGACGGATATCCCTGCAGTGAATTGAGTGCAGGCTCGTCTTGCATCTCCAAGACGAAGGGATGTTTCCATCCCCTGTGGAGATCAGAGAGAAAGACCTAGTTTTCCGCCTCATCGCGACCGGAGGCCTCACATCCTTTGAAAACTCGAGAGGTCCGCGGAGATCAATGCTTCCAAAGGAGACGATGCCTGACTCCTCTTGCAAATGGATAGGAGTCCCAGGATCCCTGTGGCACGTGGAAAGGGACCCTGAGTCTCCCGCCTCACGTGGAGACGTGTCCCAATTGCCATGCCAAGACTCGAGGAGAATCCCGAGGTGTCCCTCGCACCTAGACAGGAGTCCTGACGTCGCTGAACAAACACGTGTCTGGAAGGGCCCTCCCCGTCGTAACTCGAGAATATACCCCAGGTTCCGGCCGCAACTCGAGAAAAACCAGGAGACTTCCCCCTTGCCGCGAGATGAAGCCCGATTCCCCTGCACTGCGTGCAGAGCAATTCCGTGTTCCACATCAAACGTGAAAGAAGCCTTGATTTCCTTGATGGCACTCCAGAGAAAACCCAAGATCACTGTCTCAAGTCTAGAGGGATCCTGAGGTCACTGGAGCAACACGAAAGGGCTCCGTGGACCCCAAATCAACTCGAGATGAGAGCTTAGTCCCTGGCTTCAACTCAAGAGGAATACCAACTTTCCAAAAGCACCTCAAGAGGAGGCTTCTCTCAGCTACATGTATGTGAGAGGGTCCCTGAGTTTGTGGCCTCAAGCGGAATGGACACCGAGATGCTCTGACTCGAAGTATGGCCGGATATCCCTGCAGTAAATTGAATGAAGTCTCGTCTTGCATCTCCCAAGACGAAGGGATGTCTGAATCCCCTGTGGAGACCACAGAGAAAGACTTAGTTCTCCGCCTCATCCCGACCGGAGGCGTCACATCCATTGAAAACTCGAGTGGTCCGCGGAGATCAATGCTTCCAAAGGATACGATGACTGACTCCGCTTGAAAATAGATAGGAGTCCCAGGATCCCTGTGGCACGTGGAATGGAACCCTGGGTCTCCCACCTCACGAGGAGACGTGTCCCAATTGCAATGCAAAGACTCGAGGAGAATCCCGAGGTGTCCCTCGCACCTAGGCAGGAGTCCTGACGTCGCTGAACAAACACGTTTCTGAAAGTGCCCTCCCCGTTGTAACTCGAGAATATACCCCAGGTTCTGACTGCAACTCGAGAAAAACCATGAGCCTTCCCAGTCGCCGCAAGATGAGGCCCGATTCCCCTGCACTGCGTGCAGAGCAATTCCGTGTTCCACATCAAACGTGAAAGGAGCCTTGATTTACTTGATGGCACTCCAGAGAAACCCCAAGACCACTGTCTCAAGTCGAGAGGGATCCTGAGGTCACTGTAGCAACACGAAAGGGGTCCGTGGACTCCAAATCAACTCGAGATGAGAGCTTCGTCCCTGGCTTCGACACAAGAGGAATACCAACTTTCCACGAGCACCTCAAGAGGAGGCTTCTCTCAGCTAAAGGTATGTGAGAGGGAACCTGTGTTTGTGGCCTCAAGTAGAATGGACACCGAGATGCCCTGACTCGAAGTAAGGCCGGACATCCCTGCAGTGAATTGAATGCAGGCTCGTCTTGCATCTCACAAGACGAAGGGATGTCTGAATCCACTGTGGAGACCACAGAGAAAGACCTAGTTCTCCGCCTCATCACGACCGGAGGCGTCACATCCTTTGAAAACTCGAGAGGTCCGCGGAGATCAATGCTTGTAAAGGAGACGATGCCTGACTCCTCTTGAAAATGGATAGGAGTCCAAGAATCCCTGTGGCACGTGGAACGGGACCCTGGGTCTCCCGCCTCACGTGGAGACTTGTTCTAATTGCCATGCCAAGACTCGAGGAGAATACCGAGGTGTCCCTCGCACCTAGGCAGTAATCCTGACGTCGCAGAACAAACACGTGTCTGGAAAGGCCCTCCCCGTCGTAACTCGAGAATATACCCCAGGTTCCAGCCGCAACTCGAGAAACATCATGAGACTTCCCCCTCGCCTTGAGATGAGGCCCGATTCCCCTGCACTGCGTGCAGACCAATTCCGTGTTCCACATCAAACGTGAAAAGATTCTTGATTTCCTTGATGGCACTCCAAAGAAAAGCCAAGATCACTGTCTCAAGTCTAGAGGGATCCTGAGGTCACTGTAGCAACAGGAAAGAGCTCCGTGGACCACAAAACAACTCGAGAGGAGAGCTTCGTCCATGGCTTCGACTCAAGAGGAATACCAACATTCCACAAGCACCTCAAGAGGAGGCCTCTCTCAGTTACAGGTATGTGAGAGGGACCTTGAGTTTGTGGCCTCAAGTGGAATGGACACCGAGATGCTCTGACTCGAAGTAAGGGCAGATATCCATGCAGAGAATTGAATGCAGGCTCGTCTTGCATCTCCCAAGACGAAGGGATGTCTGAATCCCCTGTGGAGACCACAGACAAAGACTTAGTTCTCCGCCTCATCGCGATCGGAGGCCTCACATCCTTTGAAACTCGAGAGGTCCACGGAGATCAATGCTTCCAAAGGAGACGATGCCTGACTCCTCTTGAAAATGGATAGGAGTCCCAGGATCCCTGTGGCACGTGGAAAGGGACCCTGGGTCTCTCGCCTCACGTGGAGACGCGTCCCAATTGCCATGCCAAGACTCGAGGAGAATACCGAGGTGTCCCTCGCACCTAGGCAGGAGTCCTGACGTCGCTGAACAAACACGTGTCTGGAAGGGCCCTCCCCGTCGTAACTCGAGAATATACCCCAGGTTCCGGCCGCAAATCGAGAAAAACCATGAGACGTCCCCCTCGGCGCGAAATGAGGCCCGATTCCCCTGCACTGCATGCAGAGCAATTCCGTGTTCCACATCAAACGTGAAAGGAACCTTGATTTCCTTGATGGCACTCCAGAGAAAACCCAAGATCCCTGTCTCAAGTCTAGAGGCATCCTGAGGTCACTGGAGCAACAGGAAAGGGCTCCGTGGACCCCAAATATACTCGAGATAAGAGCTTAGTCCCTGGCTTCGACTCAAGTGGAATACCAACTTTCCACAAGCACCTCAAAAGGAGGCTTCTCTCAGCTACAGGTATGTGAGAGGGACCCTGAGTTTGTGGCCTCAATTCGAATGGACACCGAGATGCTCTGACTCGAAGTAAGGCCAGATATCCCTGCAGTGAATTAAATGCAGGCTCGTCTTCCATCTCCCAAGACGAAGGGATGTCTGAATCACTTGTGGAGACCACAGAGAAAGACCTAGTTCTCCGCCTCATCGAGACCGGAGGCCTCACATACTTTGAAAACTCGAGAGGTCCGTGGAGATCAATGCTTCCAAAGAGACGATGCCTGACTCCCCTCGAAAATGGATAGGAGTCCCAGGATCACTGTGGCACGTGAAAAGGGAACCTGGGTCTCCCGCCTCATGAAAGATGCGTCCCAAATGCCATGCCAAGACTTTAGGAGAATCCGAAGGTGTCCCTCGCACCTATCACGTGTCTGGAAGGGTCCTCCATGTCGTAACTCGAGAATATACCCCAGGTTCCGTCCGCACCTCGAGAAAAACCATGAGACTTCCTCCTCGCCGCGATATGAGGCCTGATTCCCCTGCACTGCGTGCAGAGCAATTCCGTGTTCCACATCAAACGTGAAAGGAGCCTTGATTTCCTTGATGGCACTCCAGAGAAAACCCAAGATCACTGTCTCAAGTCTAGAGGGATCCTGAGGTCACTGGAGCAACACGAATGGGCTCAGTGGACCCCAAATCAACTCGAGATGAGAGCTTAGTCCCTGGCTTCGACTCAAGAGGAATACCAACTTTCCACAAGCACCTCAAGACGAGGCTTCTCTCAGCTACAAGTATGGGAGAGGGACCCTTAGTTTGTGGCCTCAAGTGGAATGGACACCGAGATACTCTGACTCGAAGTAAGGGCGGATATCCCTGCAGTGAATTGAATGCAGGCTCGTCTTGCATCTCCCAAGACGAAGGGATGTCTGAATCCCCTTTTGAGACTACGGAGAAAGACCTAGTTCTCCGCCTCATCGCGGCCAGAGGCCTCACATCCTTTGAAAACTCTAGAGGTCCGCGGAGATCAATGCTTCAAAAGGAGACGATGCCTGTCTCTTCTTGAAAATGGATAGGAGTCTCAGGATCCCTTTGGCACTTGGAAAGAGACACTGGGTCTTCCGCCTCACGTGGAGACCCGTCCCAATTGCCATGCCAAGACTCGACGAGTATCCCGAGGTGTCCCTCGCACCTAGGCAGGAGTCCTGACTTCGCTGAACAAACACGTGTCTGGAAGGGCCCTCCCCGAAGTAACTTTAGAATGTACACCAGGTTCCGGCCGCAACTCGAGAAAAACCATGAGACATCCCCCTCGCCGCGAGATGTGGTCCGGTTCCCCTGCACAGCGTGCAGAGCAATTCCGTGTTCCACATCAAACGTGAAAGGAGCCTTGATTTCCTTGATGGCACTCCAGAGAAAACCCAAGATCACTGTCTCAAGTCTAGAGGGATCCTGAGGTAACTGGAGCAACAGGAAAGGGCTCCGTGGACCCTAAATCAACTCGAGATGAGAGCTTAGTCCCTGGCTTCGACTCAAGGGTCATACCAACTTTCCACAAGCACCTCAAGAGGAGGCTTCTCTCAGCTACAAGTATGTGAGAGGGACCCTGAGTTTGTGGCCTCAAGTGGAATTGACACGGAGATGCTCTGACTCGAAGTAAGGCCAGATATCCCTGCAGTGAATTGAATGCCGGCTCGTCTTGCATCTCCCAAGACGATGGGATGTCTGAATCCCCTGTAGAGACAACAGAGAAGGAACTAGTTCTCTGCCTCATCGCGACCGGAGGCCTCACATCCTTTGAAAACTCGAGAAGTCCGCGGAGATCAATACTTCCAAAGGAGACGATGCCTGACTCCTCTTGAAAATGAATAGGAATTCCAGGATCCTGTGGCACGTGGAAAGAGACACTGGGTCTACCGCCTCATGTGGAGACGCGTCCCAATTGCCATGCCAAGCGTCGGGGAGAATACCGAGTTGTCCATCGAACCTAGGCCTGGGCTTTGACGTCGATGAGCAAAGGCGTGTCTCGAAGGGCACCCCAGTCGTAACTCGAGCATATACCCCAGATTCCGGCCGCAACTCGAGAAAAACCATGAGACTTCCCCCTCGCCCCGAGATGAGGCCCGATTCCGTGCACTGCGTGCAGAGCAATTCCGTGTCCACATCAAATGTGAACGGAGCCTTGATTTCCTTGATGGCACTCCAGAGAAACCCCAAGATCACTGTCTCAAGTCTAGAGGGATCCTGAGGTCACTGGAGCAACACGAAAGGGCTCCGTGGAAACCAAGTAAACTCGAGATGAGAGCTTAGTCTCTGGCTTCGATTCAAGAGGAATACCAACTTTCCACAAGCACCTCAAGAGGAGGTTTCTCTCAGCTACAGGTATGTGAGAGGGACCCTGAGTTTTTGGCCTCAAGTGGAATGGACACCGGGATGCTCGGACTCGAAGTAAGGCGGGATATCTCTGCAGTGAATTGAAAGCAGGCTCGTCTTTCATCTCCCAAGATGAAGGGATGTCTGAATCCCCTCTGGAGACCACAGAGAAAGAACTATTTCTCCACCTCATCGCGACCAAAGGCCTCACATCCTTTGAAAATTCTAGAGGTCCGCGGAGATCAATGCTTCCAAAGGAGACGATGCCTGACTCCTCTTGAAAATAGATAGGAGTCCCAGGATCCCTGTGGCACGTGGAAAGGGACCCTAGGTCTCCCGCCTCACGTGGAGACGCGTCCCCATTGCCATGCCAAGCCTCGGGGAGATACCGAGGTGTCCACCGAACGTAGGCATTGGTTCTGACGTCGCTGAACAAACACGTGTCTGGAAGGGCCCTCCCCGTCGTAACTCGAGAATATACCCCAGGTTCCGGCCGCAACTCGAGAAAAACCATGAGACTGCCCCCTCGCTGGAGATGAGGCCCGATTCCCCTACACTGCGTGCAGAGGAATTCTGTGTTCCACATCAAATGTGAACGGAGCCTTGATTACCTTGATGGCACTCCAGAGAAAACCCAAGATGACTGTCTCAAGTCTAGAGGGATCCTGAGGTCACTGGAGCAACACGAAAGGGCTCCGTGGACCCCAAATCAACTCGAGATGAGAGCTTAGTCCCTTGCTTCA
This sequence comes from Dama dama, assembly GCF_033118175.1. Classification (NCBI taxonomy): domain Eukaryota; kingdom Metazoa; phylum Chordata; class Mammalia; order Artiodactyla; family Cervidae; genus Dama; species Dama dama. Next base: position 1,641,497 of record NC_083697.1, on the reverse strand, counting down.
ACTAGAGAGGAATACCAACTTTCCACCAGCACCTCAAGAGGAGGCTTCTCTCAATACAGGTATCTGAGAGAAACCCTGAGTTTGTGGCCTCAAGTGGAATGGACACTGAGATGATCTGACTCGAAGTAAGGCCGGATATCCCAACAGTGAATTGAATGCAGGCTCGTCTTGCATCTCCCAAGACGAAGGGATGTCTGAATTTCCTGTGGAGACCACAGAGAAAGACCTAGTTCTCCGCCTCATCGCGACCGGAGGCCTCACATCCTTTGAAAACTCGAGAGATCCACGGATATCAATGCTTCCAAAGGAGACGATGCCTGACTCCTCTTGAAAATGGATAGGAGTCCCTAGATCCCTGTGGCACGTGGAAAGGGACCCTGGGTCTCCCGCCTCATGTGGAGACGCGTCCCAATTGCCATGCCAAGACTCGAGGAGAATCCCGAGGTGTCCCTCGCACCTAGGCAGGAGTCCTGACGTCGCTGAACAAACACGTGTCTGGAAGGGCCCTCCCGGTCGTAACTCGAGAATATACCCCAGGTTCCGGCCGCACCTCGAGAAAAACCATGAGACTTCCTCCTCGCCGCGATATGAGGCCTGAATCCCCTGCACTGCGTGCAGAGCAATTCCGTGTTCCACATCAAACGTGAAAGGAGCCTTGATTTCCTTGATGGCACTCCAGAGAAAACCCAAGATCACTGTCTCAAGTCTAGAGGGATCCTGAGGTCACTGGAGCAACACGAATGGGCTCAGTGGACCCCAAATCAACTCGAGATGAGAGCTTAGTCCCTGGCTTCGACTCAAGAGGAATACCAACTTTCCACAAGCACCTCAAGACGAGGCTTCTCTCAGCTACAGGTATGGGAGAGGGACCCTGAGTTTGTGGCCTCAAGTGGAATGGACACCGAGATACTCTGACTCGAAGTAAGGGCGGATATCCCTGCAGTGAATTGAATGCAGGCTCGTCTTGCATCTCCCAAGACGAAGGGATGTCTGAATCCCCTGTGGAGACTACAGAGAAAGACCTCGTTCTCCGCCTCATCGTGGCCAGAGGCCTCACATCCTTTGAAAAGTCTAGAGGTCCGCGGAGATCAATGCTTCCAAAGGAGACGATGCCTGACTCCTCATGAAAATGGATAGGAGTTCCAGGACTCCTGTGGAACTTGGAAAGGGACCCTTGGTCTCCCGCCTCACGTGGAGACGCGTCCCAATTGCCATGCCAAGACTCAAAGAGAATACCGATGTGCCCCTAGAACCTAGTCAGGAGTCCTGACGTCGCTGAACAAACACGTGTCTGGAAGGGCCCTTCCCTTATAACTCGAGAATATACCCCAGGGTCCGTCCGCAACTCGAGAAAAACAATGAGACTTCCCCCTCGCGGCAAGATGAGGCCCGATTCCCCTGCACTGCATGCAGAGCAATTCCGTGTTCCACATCAAACGTGAAAGGAGCCTTGATTACCTTGATGGCACTCCAGAGAAAACCCAAGATCACTGTCTCAATTCTAGAGGGATCCTGAGGTCACTGGAGCAACACGAAAGGGCTCCGTGGACCCCAAATCAACTCGAGATGAGAGCTTAGTCCCTGGCTTCGACTCAAGAGGAATACTAATATTCCACAAGCACCTCAAGAGGTGGCTTCTCTCAGCTACAGGTATGTGAGAGGGACCCTGATTTTGTGGCCTGAAGTGGAATGGACACCGAGATGCTCTGACTCGAAGTAAGGCCGGATATCCCTGCAGTGAATTGAATGCAGGCTCGTCTTGCATCTCCCAAGACGAAGGGATGTCTGAATCCCCTGTGGAGACCACAGAGAAAGACCTAGTCCTCTGCCTCAACGCGACCGGAGGCCTCACATCCTTTGAAAACTCGAGAGGTGTGCGGAGATCAATGCTTCCAAAGGAGACGATGCCTGACTCCTCTAGAATATAGATAGGAGTCCCAGGATCCCTGTGGCACGTTGAAAGGGACTCTGGGTCTCCCGCCTCACGTGGAGACGCGTCCCTATTCCCATGCCAAGACTCGAGGAGAATCCCGAGGTGTCCCTCGCACCTAGGCAGGAGTCCTGACGTCGCTGAACAAACACGTGTCTGGAAGGGCCCTCCCCGTTCTAAGTCGAGAATATACCCCAGGTTCCGGCTGCAACTCGAGAAAAACCATGAGACTTCCCCCTCGCCGCGGGAAGAGGCCCGATTGCCCTACACTGCGTGCAGAGCAATTCCGTGTTCCACATCAAACGAGAAAGGAGCCTTGATTTCCTTGATAGCACTCCAGAGAAAACCCAAGATCACTCTCTCATGTCTACAGGGATCCTGAGGTCACTGGATCAACACGTAAGGTCTCCGTGGACCCCAAATCAACTCGAGATGAGAGCTTAGTCCCTGGCTTCGACTCAAGAGGAATACCAACTTTCCACAAGCACCTCAAGAGGAGGCTTCTCTCAGCTACGAGTATGTGAGAGGGACCCTGAGTTTGTGGCCTCAAGTGGAATGGACACCGAGATGCTCTGACTCGACGTAAGGCCGGATATCCCTGCAGTGAATTGAATGCAGGCTCGTCTTGCATCTCCCAAGATGAAGGGATGTCTGAATCAACATTGAAGACGACAGAGAAAGACCAAGTTCTCCCCCTCATCGCGAACTGAGGCCTCACATCCTTTGAAAACTCAAGAGGTCCGCGGAGATCAATGCTTCCAAAGGAGACGATGCCTGACTCCTCTTGAAAATGGATAGGAGTCCCAGTATCCCTGTGGCACGTGGAAAGGGACCCTGGGTCTCCCGCCTCACGTGGAGACACGTCCCAATTGCCATGCCAAGACTCGAGGAGACTCCCGAGTTGTCCCTCGCACCTAGGCAGGAGTCCTGACGTCGCTGAACAAACACGTGTCTGGAAGGGCCCTCCCCGTCATAACTCGAGAATATACCCCAGCTTCCGGCCGCAACTCGAGAAAATCCATGAGACTTCCCCCTCGCCGTGAGATGAGGCCCGATTCCCCTGCACTGCGTGCAGAGCAATTCCGTGTTCCACATCAAACGTGAAAGGAGCCTTGACTTCCTTAATGGCACTCCAGAGAGTATCCAAGATCACTGTCTCAAGTCTAGGGGGATCCTGAGGTCACTGGAGCAACATGAAAGGGGTCCGTGGACCTCAAATCAACTCGAGATGAGAGCTTAGTCCCTGGCTTCGAATCAAGAGGAATACCAACTTTCCACAAGCACCTCAAGAGGAGGCTTCTTTCAGCTACAGGTATGTGAGAGGGACCCTGAGTTTGTGGCCTCAAGTGGAATGGACACCGAGATGCTCTGACTCGAAGTAAGGCCGGATATCCCTGCAGTGAATTGAATCCAGGCTCGTCTTGCATCTCCCAAGACGAAGGGATGTCTGAATCCTCTGTGGAGACCACAGAGAAAGACCTGGTCCTCCGCCTCATCGCGACCGGAGGCCTCACATCCTTTGAAAGGTATGTGGAGATCAATGCTTCCAAAGGAGACGATGCCTGACTCCTCTTGAAAATGGATAGGAGTCCCAGGATCCCTGTGGCACGTGGAAAGGGACCCTGGGTCTCCCGCCTCACGTGGAGACGCGTCCCAATTGCCATGCCAAGACTCGAGGAGAATCCCGAGGTGTCCGTCGCACCTAGACAGGAGTCCTGACGTCGCTGAACAAACACGTGTATGGAAGGGCCCTCCCCGTTGTAACTCGGGAATATACCGCATTTTCCGGCCGCAACTCGAGAAAAACCATGAGACTTCCCCCTCGCCGCGAGATGAGGCCCGATTCCCCTGCACTGCGTGCAGAGCAATTCCGTGTTCCACATCAAACGTGAAAGGAGCCTTGATTTCCTTGATGGCACTCCAGAGAAAACCCAAGATCACTGTCTCAAGTCTAGAGGGATCCTGAGGTCACTGGAGCAACCAGAAAGGGCTCCGTGGACCCCAAATCAACTCGAGATGAGAGCTTAGTCCCTGGCTTCGACTCAAGAGGAATATCAACTTTTCACAAGCAACTCAAGAGGAGGCTTCTCTCAGCTACAGGTATGTGAGAGGGACCCTGATTATGTGGCCTCAAGTGGAATGGACACCGAGATGCTCTGACTCGATGTAAGGCCGGATATCCCTGCAGTGAAATGAATGCAGGATCGTCTTGCATCTCCCAAGACGAAGGGATTTCTGAATCCCCTGTGGAGAGCACAGAGAAAGTACTAGTCCTCCGCCTCATCGCGACCGGAGGCCTCACATCCTTTGAAAACTCGAGAGGTCTGCAGAGATCAATGCTTCCAAAGGAGACGATGCCTGACTCCTCTTGAAAATGGATAGGAGTCCCAGTATCCCTGTGGCACGTGGAAAGGGAACCTGGGTCTCCCGCTTCACGTGGAGACGCGGCCCAAATGCCATGCCAAGACTCGAGGAGAATCCCGAGGTGTCCCTCACACCTAGGCAGGAGTCCTGACGTCGCTGAACAAACACGTGTCTGGAAGGGCCCTCCCCGTCGTAACTCGAGAATATACCCCAGGTTCCGGCCGCAACTCGAGAAAAACCATGAGACTTCCCCCTCGCCGCGAGATGAGGCCCGATTCCCCTGCACTGCCTGCAGAGCAATTCCGTGTTCAACATCAAGCGTGAAAGGAGCCTTGATTTCCTTGATGGCACTCCAGAGAAAACCCAAGATCACTGTCTCAAGTCTAGAGAGATTCTGAGGTCACTGGAGCAACAAGTAAGGGCTCCGTGGACCCCAAATAAACTCTAGATGAGAGCTTAGTCCCTGGCTTCGACTCAAGAGGAATACCAACTTTTCACAAGCACCTCAAGAGGAGGCTTCTCTCAGCTACAGGTATGTGAGAGGGACCCTGAGTTTGTGGCCTTAAGTGGAATGGACACCGAGATGCTCTGACTCGAAGTAAGGCCGGATATCCCTGCAGTGAATTGAATGCAGGCTCGTCTTGCATCTCCCAAGATGCCGTGATGTCTGAATCCCCTGTGGAGACCACAGAGACAGACCTAGTTCTCCACCTCATCGCGACCGGAGGCCTCACATACTTTGAAAACTCGAGAGGTCCACGGAGATCAATGCTTCCAAAGGAGAAGATGCCTGACTCCTCTTGAAAATGGATAGGAGTCCCAGGATCCCTGTGACACGTGGAAAGGGACACTGGGTCTCCCGCCTCACGTGGAGACGCGTCCCAATTGCCATGCCAAGACTAGTGGAGAATCGCGAAGTTTCCCTCGCACCTAGGCAGGAGTCCTGACGTCGCTGAACAAACACGTGTCTCGAAGGGCCCTCCCCGTCTTAACTCGAGAATATACCCCAGGTTCCGGCCGCAACTCGAGAAAAACCATGAGACTTCCCCCTCGCCGCGAGATAGGGCCCGATTCCCCTGCAGTGCGTGCAGAGCAAATCCGTGTTCCACATCAAACGTGAAAGGAGCCTTGATTTCCTTGATGGCACTCCAGAGAAAACGCAAGATCACTGTCTCACGTCTAGAGGGATCCTGAGGTCACTGGAGCAACACGAAAGGGCTCCGTGGACCCCAAATCAACTCGAGATGAGAGCTTAGTCCCTGGCTTCGACTCAAGAGGAATACTAATATTCCACAAGCACCTCAAGAGGTGGCTTCTCTCAGCTACAGGTATGTGAGAGGGACCCTGATTTTGTGGCCTGAAGTGGAATGGACACCGAGATGCTCTGACTCGAAGTAAGGCCGGATATCCCTGCAGTGAATTGAATGCAGGCTCGTCTTGCATCTCCCAAGACGAAGGGATGTCTGAATCCCCTGTGGAGACCACAGAGAAAGACCTAGTCCTCTGCCTCAACGCGACCGGAGGCCTCACATCCTTTGAAAACTCGAGAGGTGTGCGGAGATCAATGCTTCCAAAGGAGACGATGCCTGACTCCTCTAGAATATAGATAGGAGTCCCAGGATCCCTGTGGCACGTTGAAAGGGACTCTGGGTCTCCCGCCTCACGTGGAGACGCGTCCCTATTGCCATGCCAAGACTCGAGGAGAATCCCGAGGTGTCCCTCGCACCTAGGCAGGAGTCCTGACGTCGCTGAACAAACACGTGTCTGGAAGGGCCCTCCCCGTTCTAAGTCGAGAATATACCCCAGGTTCCGGCCGCAACTCGAGAAAAACCATGAGACTTCCCCCTCGCCGCGGGAAGAGGCCCGATTGCCCTACACTGCGTGCAGAGCAATTCCGTGTTCCACATCAAACGAGAAAGGAGCCTTGATTTCCTTGATAGCACTCCAGAGAAAACCCAAGATCACTGTCTCATGTCTAGAGGGATCCTGAGGTCACTGGAGCAACACGAAAGGGCTCCGTGGACCCCAAATCAACTCGAGATGAGAGCTTAGTCCCTGGCTTCGACTCAAGAGGAATACCAACTTTCCACAAGCACCTCAAGAGGAGGCTTCTCTCAGCTACAAGTATGTGAGAGGGACCCTGAGTTTGTGGCCTCAAGTGGAATGGACACCGAGATGCTCTGACTCGACGTAAGGCCGGATATCCCTGCAGTGAATTGAATGCAGGCTCGTCTTGCATCTCCCAAGATGAAGGGATGTCTGAATCAACATTGAAGACGACAGAGAAAGACCAAGTTCTCCCCCTCATCGCGAACTGAGGCCTCACATCCTTTGAAAACTCAAGAGGTCCGCGCAGATCAATGCTTCCAAAGGAGATGAGGCCTGACTCCTCTTGCAAATGGATGGAAGTCCCAGGATCCCTGTGGCACGTAGAAAGGGACACTGGGTCTCGCGCCTCACGTGGAGCCGCGTCCCAATTGCCATGCCAAGACTAGAGGAGAATCCCGAGGTGTCCCTCACACCTAGGCAGGAGTCCTGACGTCGCTGAACAAACACGTGTCTGGAAGGGCCCTCCCCGTCTTAACTCGAGAATATACCCCAGGTTCCGGCCGCAACTCGAGACAAACAATGAGAGTTCCAGCTCGCCGTGAGATGAGGCCCAATTCCCCTGCACTGCGTGCAGAGCAATTCCGTGTTCCACATCAAACGTGAAAGGAGCCTTGATTTCCTTGATGGCACTCCAGAGAAAACCCAATATCACTGTCTGAAGTCTAAAGGGATACTGAGGTCACTGGAGCAACACGAAAGGGCTCCGTGGACCCCAAATCAACTCGAGATGATAGCTTAGTCCCTGGCTTCGACTCAAGAGGAATACCAACTTTCCGCAAGCACCTCAAGAGGAGGCTTCTCTCAGCTACAGGTATGTGAGAGGGACCCTGAGTTTGTGGCCTCAAGTGGAATGGACACCGAGATGCTCTGACTCGAAGTAAGGCCGGATATCCCTGCAGTGAATTGAATGCAGGCTCGTCTTGCATCTCCCAAGACGAAGGGATGTCTGAATCCCCTGTGGAGACCACAGAGAAAGACCTAGTCGTCCGACTCAACGCGACGGGAGGCCTCACATCCTTTGAAAACTCGAGAGGTGCGCGGAGATCAATGCTTCCAAAGGAGACGATGCCTGACTCCTCTTGAAAATGGATAGGAGTCCCAGTATCCCTGTGGCACGTGGAAAGGGACCCTTGGTCTCCCGCCTCACGTGGAGACGCGTCCCAATTGCCATGCCAAGACTCGAGGAGACTCCCGAGGTGTCCCTCGCACCTAGGCAGGAGTCCTGACGTGGCTGAACAAACACGTGTCTGGAAGGGCCCTCCCCGTCATAACTCGAGAATATACCCCAGGTTCCGGCCGCAACTCGAGAAAATCCATGAGACTTCCCCCTTGCCGTGAGATGAGGCCCGATTTCCCTGCACTGCGTGCAGAGCAATTCCGTGTTCCACATCAAACGTGAAAGGAGCCTTGACTTCCTTGATGGCACTCCAGAGAGTATCCAAGATCACTGTCTCAAGTCTAGGGGGATCCTGAGGTCACTGGAGCAACATGAAAGTGCTCCGTGGACCCCAAATCAACTCGAGATGAGAGCTTAGTCCCTGGCTTCGAATCAAGAGGAATACCAACTTTCCACAAGCACCTCAAGAGGAGGCTTCTCTCAGCTACAGGTATGTGAGAGGGACCCTGAGTTTGTGGCCTCAAGTGGAATGGACACCGAGATGCTCTGACTCGAAGTAAGGCCGGATATCCCTGCAGTGAATTGAATGCAGGCTCGTATTGCATCTCCCAAGACGAAGGGATGTCTGAATCCCATGTGGAGACCACAGAGAAAGACGGAGTTCTCCGCCTCATCGCGACCGGAGGCCTCACATCCTTTGAAAACCGCGAAGATCAATGCTTCCAAAGGAGAGGATGCCTGACTACTTTTGAAAATGGATAGGAGTCTCAGGATCCCTTTGGCACGTGGAAAGAGACACTGGGTCTTCCGCCTCACGTGGAGACCCGTCCCAATTGCCATGCCAAGACTCGACGAATATCCCGAGGTGTCCCTCGCACCTAGGCAGGAGTCCTGACTTCGCTGAACAAACACGTGTCTTGAAGGGCCCTCCCCGTAGTAACTTTAGTGTGTACCCCAGGTTCCGGCCGCAACTCGAGAAAAACCAGGAGACTTCCCCCTTGCCGCGAGATGAAGCCCGATTCCCCTGCACTGCGTGCAGAGCAATTCCGTGTTCCACATCAAACGTGAAAGAAGCCTTGATTTCCTTGATGGCACTCCAGAGAAAACCCAAGATCACTGTCTCAAGTCTAGAGGGATCCTGAGGTCACTGGAGCAACACGAAAGGGCTCCGTGGACCCCAAATCAACTCGAGATGAGAGCTTAGTCCCTGGCTTCAACTCAAGAGGAATACCAACTTTCCAAAAGCACCTCAAGAGGAGGCTTCTCTCAGCTACATGTATGTGAGAGGGTCCCTGAGTTTGTGGCCTCAAGCGGAATGGACACCGAGATGCTCTGACTCGAAGTATGGCCGGATATCCCTGCAGTAAATTGAATGAAGTCTCGTCTTGCATCTCCCAAGACGAAGGGATGTCTGAATCCCCTGTGGAGACCACAGAGAAAGACTTAGTTCTCCGCCTCATCCCGACCGGAGGCGTCACATCCATTGAAAACTCGAGTGGTCCGCGGAGATCAATGCTTCCAAAGGATACGATGACTGACTCCGCTTGAAAATAGATAGGAGTCCCAGGATCCCTGTGGCACGTGGAATGGAACCCTGGGTCTCCCACCTCACGAGGAGACGTGTCCCAATTGCAATGCAAAGACTCGAGGAGAATCCCGAGGTGTCCCTCGCACCTAGGCAGGAGTCCTGACGTCGCTGAACAAACACGTTTCTGAAAGTGCCCTCCCCGTTGTAACTCGAGAATATACCCCAGGTTCTGACTGCAACTCGAGAAAAACCATGAGCCTTCCCAGTCGCCGCAAGATGAGGCCCGATTCCCCTGCACTGCGTGCAGAGCAATTCCGTGTTCCACATCAAACGTGAAAGGAGCCTTGATTTACTTGATGGCACTCCAGAGAAACCCCAAGACCACTGTCTCAAGTCGAGAGGGATCCTGAGGTCACTGTAGCAACACGAAAGGGGTCCGTGGACTCCAAATCAACTCGAGATGAGAGCTTCGTCCCTGGCTTCGACACAAGAGGAATACCAACTTTCCACGAGCACCTCAAGAGGAGGCTTCTCTCAGCTAAAGGTATGTGAGAGGGAACCTGTGTTTGTGGCCTCAAGTAGAATGGACACCGAGATGCCCTGACTCGAAGTAAGGCCGGACATCCCTGCAGTGAATTGAATGCAGGCTCGTCTTGCATCTCACAAGACGAAGGGATGTCTGAATCCACTGTGGAGACCACAGAGAAAGACCTAGTTCTCCGCCTCATCACGACCGGAGGCGTCACATCCTTTGAAAACTCGAGAGGTCCGCGGAGATCAATGCTTGTAAAGGAGACGATGCCTGACTCCTCTTGAAAATGGATAGGAGTCCAAGAATCCCTGTGGCACGTGGAACGGGACCCTGGGTCTCCCGCCTCACGTGGAGACTTGTTCTAATTGCCATGCCAAGACTCGAGGAGAATACCGAGGTGTCCCTCGCACCTAGGCAGTAATCCTGACGTCGCAGAACAAACACGTGTCTGGAAAGGCCCTCCCCGTCGTAACTCGAGAATATACCCCAGGTTCCAGCCGCAACTCGAGAAACATCATGAGACTTCCCCCTCGCCTTGAGATGAGGCCCGATTCCCCTGCACTGCGTGCAGACCAATTCCGTGTTCCACATCAAACGTGAAAAGATTCTTGATTTCCTTGATGGCACTCCAAAGAAAAGCCAAGATCACTGTCTCAAGTCTAGAGGGATCCTGAGGTCACTGTAGCAACAGGAAAGAGCTCCGTGGACCACAAAACAACTCGAGAGGAGAGCTTCGTCCATGGCTTCGACTCAAGAGGAATACCAACATTCCACAAGCACCTCAAGAGGAGGCCTCTCTCAGTTACAGGTATGTGAGAGGGACCTTGAGTTTGTGGCCTCAAGTGGAATGGACACCGAGATGCTCTGACTCGAAGTAAGGGCAGATATCCATGCAGAGAATTGAATGCAGGCTCGTCTTGCATCTCCCAAGACGAAGGGATGTCTGAATCCCCTGTGGAGACCACAGACAAAGACTTAGTTCTCCGCCTCATCGCGATCGGAGGCCTCACATCCTTTGAAACTCGAGAGGTCCACGGAGATCAATGCTTCCAAAGGAGACGATGCCTGAATCCTCTTCAAAATGGATAGAAGTCCCAGGATCCCTGTGGCACGTGGAAAGGGACCCTGGGTCTCCCGCCTCAGGTGGAGACGCGTCCCAATTGCCATGCCAAGACTCGAGGAGAATCCCGAGGTGTCCCTCGCACCTAGGCAGGAGTCCTGACGTCGCTGAACAAACACGTGTCTGGAAGGGCCCTCCCCGTCGTAACTCGAGAATATACCCCAGGTTCCGGCCGCAACTCGAGAAAAACCATGAGACTTCCCCCTCGCCGCGAGATGAGGCTCGATTCCCCTGCACTGCTTGCAGAGCAATCCGTGTTCCACATCAAACGTGAAAGGAGCCTTGATTTCCTTGATGGCACTCCAGAGAAAACCCAAGATCACTGTCTCAAGTCTAGAGGGATCCTGAGGTCACTGGAGCAACACGAAAGGGCTCCGTGGACCCCAAATCAACTCGAGATGAGAGCTTAGTCCCTGGCTTCGACTCAAGTGGAACACCAACTTTCCACGAGCACCTCAAGAGGAGGCTTCTCTCAGCTACAGGTATGTGAGAGGGACCCTGATTTTGTGGCCTCAAGTGGAATGGACACCGAGATGCTCCTACTCGAAGTAAGGCCGGATATCCCTGCAATGAATTGAATGCAGGCTCCTCTTGCATCTCCCAAGACGAAGGGTTGTCTGAATCCCCTGTGGAGACCACAGAGAAAGACCTAGTCCTCCGCCTTAACGCGAACGGAGGCCTCACATCCTTTGAAAACTCGAGAGGTCCGCGGAGATCAAAGCTTCCAAAGGAGACGATGCCTGACTCCTCTTGAAAATGGATAGGAGTACCAGGATCCCTGTGGCACGAGGAAAGGGACCCTGGGTCTCCCGCCTCATGTGGAGACGCGTCCCAATTGCCATGCCAAGACTCGAGGAGAATCCCGAGGTGTCCCTCGCACCTAGGCAGGAGTCCTGACGTCGCTGAACAAACACGTGTCTGGAAGGGCCCTCCCCGTCGTAACTCGAGAATATACCCCAGGTTCCGGCCGGAACTCAAGAAAAACCAAGAGACTTCCCCCTCGCCGCGAGATGCGGCCCGATTCCCCTGCACTGAGTGCAGATCAATTCCGTGTTCCACATCAAACGTGAAAGGAGCCTTGATTTCCTTGATGGCACTCCAGAGAAAACCCAAGATCACTGTCTCAAGTCTAGAGGGATCCTGAGGTCACTGGAGCAATACGAAAGGACTCCGTGGACCCCAAATCAACTCGAGATGAGAGCTTAGTCCCTGGCTTCGACTCAAGAGGAATACCTACTTTCCACAAGCACCTCAAGAGGAGGCTTCTCTCAGCTACAGGTATGTGAGAGGACCCTGAGTTTGTGGCCTCAAGTGGAATGGACACCGAGATGCTCTGACTCGAAGTAAGGCCGGATATCCCTGCAGTGAATTGAATGCAGGCCCGTCTTGCATCTCCCAAGATGAAGGGATGTCTGAATCCCCTGTGGAGACCACAGAGAAAGACGTAGTTCTCTGCCTCATCGCGACCGGAGGCCTCACATCCTTTGAAAACTCGAGAGGTACGCGCAGAACAATGCTTCCAAAGGAGACGATGCCTGACTCCTCTTGAGAGGTCCGCGCAGATCAATGCTTCCAAAGGAGACGAGGCCTGACTCCTCTTGCAAATGGATGGAAGTCCCAGGATCCCTGTGGCACGTAGAAAGGGACACTGGGTCTCGCGCCTCACGTGGAGCCGCGTCCCAATTGCCATGCCAAGACTAGAGGAGAATCCCGAGGTGTCCCTCACACCTAGGCAGGAGTCCTGACGTCGCTGAACAAACACGTGTCTGGAAGGGCCCTCCCCGTCGTAACTCGAGAATATACCCCAGGTTCCGGCCGCAACTCGAGAAAAACAATGAGAGTTCCAGCTCGCCATGAGATGAGGCCCAATTCCCCTGCACTGCGTGCAGAGCAATTCCGTGTTCCACATCAAACGTGAAAGGAGCCTTGATTTCCTTGATGGCACTCCAGAGAAAACCCAATATCACTGTCTGAAGTCTAAAGGGATCCTGAGGTCACTGGAGCAACACGAAAGGGCTCCGTGGACCCCAAATCAACTCGAGATGAGAGCTTAGTCCCTGGCTTCGACTCAAGACGAATACCAACTTTCCACAAGCACCTCAAGAGGAGGCTTCTCTCAGCTACAGGTATGTGAGAGGGACCCTGAGTTTGTGGCCTCAATTGGAATGGACACCGAGATGCTCTGACTCGAAGTAAGGCCGGACATCCCTGCAGTGAATTGAATGCAGGCTCGTCTTGCATCTCCCAAGACGAAGGGATGTCTGAATCCCCTGTGGAGACCACAGAGAAAGATCTAGTCCTCCGCTTCATCGCGACCGGAGGCCTCACATTTTGAAAACAAGAGAGGTCCGCGGAGATCAATGCTTCCAAAGGAGACGATGCTTGACTCCTCTTGAAAATGGATAGGAGTCGCAGGATCCCTGTGGCACGTGGAAAGGGACTCTGGGTCTCCCGCCTCACGTGGAGACGCGTCCCAATTGCCATGCCAAGACTCGAGGAGAATCCCGAGGTGTCCCTCGCACCTAGGCAGGAGTACTGACGTCGCTGAACAAACACGTGTCTGGAAGGGCCCTCCCCGTCGTAACTCGAGAATATACCCCAGGTTCCGGCCGCAACTCGAGAAAAACCATGAGACTTCCCCCTCGCCGCGGGATGAGGCCCGATTCCCCTGCACTGCGTGCAGGGCAATTCCGTGTTCCACATCAAACGTGAAAGGAGCCTTGATTTCCTTGATGGCACTCCAGAGAAAACTCAAGATCACTGTCTCAAGTCTAGAAGGATCCTGAGGTCACTTTAGCAACACGAAAGGGCTCAGTGGACCCCAAATCAACTCGAGATGAGAGCTTAGTCCCTGGCTTCGACTCAAGAGGAATACCAGCTTTCCACAAGCACCTCAAGAGGAGGCTTCTCTCAGCTACAGGTATGTGAGAGGGACCCTGAGTTTGTGGCCTCAAGTGCAATGGACACCGAGATGCTCTGACTCGAAGTAAGGCCGGATATCCCTGCAGTGAATTGAATGCAGGCTCGTCTTGCATCTCCCAAGACGAAGGGATGTCTGAATCCCCTGTGGAGACCACAGAGAAAGACCTAGTTCTCCGCCTCATCGCGACCGGAGGCCTCACATCCTTTGAAAACTTGAGAGATCCGCGGAGATCAATGCTTCCAAAGGCGACGATGCCTGACTCCTCACGAAAATGGATAGGAGTCCCAGGATCCCTGTGGCACGTGGAAAGGGACACTGGGTCTCCCGCCTCACGTGGAGAAGCGTCCCAATTGCCATGCCAAGACTCGAGGAGAATCCGGAGGTGTCCTTCGCACCTAGGCAGGAATCCTAACGTCGCTGAACAAACACGTGTCTGGAAGGGCCCTCCCCGTCGTAACTCGAGAATATACCCCAGGTTCCGGCCACAACTCGAGAAAAACCATGAAACTTCCCCCTCGCCACGAGATGAGGCCCGATTCCCCTGCAATGCGTGCAGAGCAATTCCGTGTTCCACATCAAACGTGAAAGAAGCATTGATTTACTTGACGGCACTACAGAGAAAACCCAAGATCACTCTCTCAAGTCTAGAGGGATCCTGAGGTTACTGGACCAACACGAAAGGGCTCCATGGACCCGAAATCAACTCGAGATGAGAGCTTAGTCCCTGGCTTCGACTCAAGAGGAATACCAACTTTCCACAAGCACCTCAAGAGGAGGCTTCTCTCAGCTACAGGTATGTGAGAGGGACCCTGAGTTTGTGGTCTCAAGTGGAATGGACACCGAAATGCTCTGATTCAAAGTAAGGCCGGATATCCCTGCAGTGAATTGAATGCAGGCTCGTCTTGCATCTCCCAAGACGAAGGGATGTCTGAATCCCCTGTGGAGACGACAGAGAAAGAACTAATCCTCCGCCTCATCGAGACCGGAGGACTCACATCCTTTGACAAATCGAGAGGTCTGCAGAGATCAATGCTTCCTAAGGAGGCGATGCCTGACTCCTCCTGAAATGGATAGGAGTCCCAGGATCCGTGTGGCACGTGGAAAGGGACCCTGGGTCTCCCGCCTCAAGTGGAGATGCGTCCCAATTCCCATGCCAAGACTCGAGGAGAATCCCGAGTTGTCCCTCGCACCGAGGCAGGAGTCCTGACGTCGCTGAACAAACACGTGTCTGGAAGGGCCCTCCCCGTCGTAACTCGAGAATATACCCCAGGTTCCGGCCGCAACTCGAGAAAAACCATGAGATTTCCCCTTCACCGCGAGATGAGGCCCGATTCCCCTGCACTGCGTGCAGAGCAATTCCGTGTTCCACATCAAACGTGAAAGGAGCCTTGATTTCCTTGATGGCACTCCAGAGAAAACCCAAGATCACTGTCTCAAGTCTAGAGGGATCCTGAGGTCACTGGAGCAACACGAAAGGGCTCCGTGGACCCCAAATCAACTCGAGATGAGAGCTTAGTCCGTGGCTTCGACTCAAGAGCAATACCAACTTTCCACAAGCACCTCAAGAGGAGGCTTCTCTCAGCTACAGGTATGTGAGAGGGACACTGAATTTGTGGCCTCAAGTGGAATTTACACCGAGATGCTCTGAATCGAAGTAAGGCCGGATATCCCTGCAGTGAATTTAATGCAGTCTCGTCTTGCATCTCCCAAGACGAAGGAATGTCTGAATCCCCTGTGGAGACCACAGAGAAAGACCGAGTTCTCCGCCTCATCGCGACCGGAGGCCTCACATCCTTTGAAAACTCGAGAGGTCCGCGGAGATCAATGCTTCCAAAGGAGACGATGCCTGACTCCTCTTGAAAATGGATAGGAGTCCCAGGATCCCTTTGGCACGTGGAAAGGGACCCTGGGTCTCCCGCCTCACGTGGAGACGCGTCCCAATTGCCATGCCAAGACTCGAGGAGAATCCCGAGGTGTCCCTCGCACCTAGGCAGGAATCCTGACGTCGCTGAACAAACACGTGTCTGGAAGGGCCCTCCCTGTCGTAACTCGAGAATATACCCCAGGTTCGGGCCGCAACTCGAGAAAAACCTTGAGATTTCCCCCTCGCCGCGAGTTGAGGCCCGATTCCCTTGCACTGCATGCAGAGCAATTCCGTGTTCCACATCAAACGTGAAAGGAGCCTTGATTTCCTTGATGGCACTCCAGAGAAAACCCAAGATCACTGTCTCAAGTCTATAGGGATCCTGAGGTCACTGGAGCAACACGAAAGGGCTCCGTGGACCCCAAATCAACTCGAGATGAGAGCTTAGTCCCTGGCTTCGACTCAAGAGGAATACCAACTTTCCACAAGCACCTCAAGAGGAGGCTTCTCTCAGCTACAGGTATATTTGAGGGACCCTGAGTTTGTGGCCTCAAGTGGAATGGACACCGAGATGCTCTGACTCGAAGTGAGGCCGGATATCCCTGCAGTGAATTGAATGCAGGCTCGTCTTGCATCTCCCAAGACGAAGGGTTGTCTGAATCCCCTGTGGAGACCACAGAGAAAGACCTAGTCCTCCACCTCAATGCAATCGGAGGCCTCATATCCTTTGAAAATTCGAGAGGTCCGCGGAGATCAATACTTCCAAAGGAGACGATGCCTGATTCTTCTTGAAAATGGATAGGAGTCCCAGGATCCCTGTGGCACGTGGAAAGGGACCCTGGGTCTCCCGCCTCACGTGGAGACGCATCCCAATTGCCATGCCTAGACTCGAGGAGAATCCCGAGGTGTCCCTCGCACCTAGGCAGGAGTCCTGACGTCGCTGAACAAACACGTGTCTGGAAGGGCCCTCCCCATCATAACTCGAGAATATACACAAGTTTCGGGCCGCAACTCGAGATAAACCATGAGATTTCCCCCTCGCCGCGTGTTGAGGCCCGATTCCCCTGCACTGCATGCAGAGCAATTCCGTGTTCCACATCAAACGTGAAAGGAGCCTTGATTTCCTTGATGGCACTCCAGAGAAAACCCAAGATCACTGTCACAAGTCTAGAGGGATCCTGAGGTCACTGGACCAACAGGAAAGGGCTCCGTGGACCCCAAATCAACTCGAGATGAGAGCTTAGTCCCTGGCTTCGACTCAAGAGGAATACGAACATTCCACAAGCATCTCAACAGGAGGCTTCTCTCAGCTACATGTATATTTGAGGGACCCTGAGTTTGTGGCCTCAAGTGGAATGCACACCGA
Source organism: Dama dama (assembly GCF_033118175.1). Lineage (NCBI taxonomy): Eukaryota > Metazoa > Chordata > Mammalia > Artiodactyla > Cervidae > Dama > Dama dama. Next base: position 1,624,644 of record NC_083697.1, on the reverse strand, counting down.
GATGCTCTGACTCGAAGTGAGGCCGGATATCCCTGCAGTTAATTGAATGCAGGCTCGTCTTGCATATCCCAAGACTTAGGGTTGTCTGAATCCGCTGTGGAGATGACAGAGAAAGACCTCGTTCTCCGCCTCATCGAGAACGGAAGCCTCACATCCTTTGAAAACTGGAGAGGTCCGCGGAGATCAATGCTTCCAAAGGAGACGATGCCTGACTGCTCTTGAAAATGGATAGGAGTCCAAGGATCCCTGTGGCAAGAGGAAAGGGAACCTGGGTCTCCCGCCTCACGTGGAGACGCGTCCAAATTGCCATGCCAAGACTCGAGGAGAATCCCGAGGTGTCCCTCGCACCTAGGCAGAGGTCCTGACGTCGCTGAACAAACACGTGTCTGGAAGGGCCCTCCCCGTCGTAACTCGAGAATATACCCCAGGTTCCAGCCGCAACTCGAGAAAAACCATGAGCCTTCCCCCACGCCGCGAGATGAGGCCCGATTCCCCTGCACTGCGTGCAGAGAATATCCGTGTTCCATATCAAACGTGAAAGGAGCCTTGATTTCCTTGATGGCACTCCAGAGAAACCCCAAGATCACTGTCTCAAGTCGAGAGGTATCCTGAGGTCACTGTAGCAAAACGAAAGGGCTCCGTGGACTCCAAATCAACTCGAGATGAGAGCTTCGTCCCTGGCTTCGACTCAAGAGGAATACCAACTTTCCACAAGCACTTCAAGAGGAGGCTTCTCTCAGCTACATGTATGTGAGAGGGTCCCTGAGTTTGTGGCCTCAAGCGGAATGGACACCGAGATGCTCTGACTCGAAGTATGGCCGGATATCCCTGCAGTAAATTGAATGAAGTCTCGTCTTGCATCTCCCAAGACGAAGGGATGTCTGAATCCCCTGTGGAGACCACAGAGAAAGACCTAGTTCTCCGCCTCATCCCGACCGGAGGCGTCACATCCATTGAAAACTGGAGTGGTCCGCGGAGATCAATGCTTCCAAAGGATACGATGACTGACTCCGCTTGAAAATGGATAGGAGTCCCAGGATCCCTGTGGCACGTGGAAAGGAACCCTGGGTCTCCCACCTCACGAGGAGACGCGTCCCAATTGCAATGCAAAGACTCGAGGAGAATCCCGAGGTGTCCCTCGCACCTAGGCACTAGTCCGGACGTCGCTGAACAAACACGTGTCTGAAAGGGCCCTCCCCGTCGTAACTCGAGAATATACCCCAGGTTCCGGCCGCAACTCCAGAAAAATCATGAGCCTTCCTCCTCGCCGCGAGATGAGGCCCAATTCCCCTGAACTGCGTGCAGAGCAATTCTGTGTTCCACATCAAACGTGAAAGGAGCCTTGATTTCCTTGATGGCACTCCAGAGAAACCCCAAGATCACTGTCTCAAGTCTAGAGGGATCCTGAGGTCACTGTAGCAACACGAAAGGGCTCCGTGGACCCCAAATCAACTCGAGATGAGAGCTTCGTCCCTGGCTTCGACTCAAGAGGAATAACAACTTTCCACAAGCACCTCAAGAGGAGGCTTCTCTCAGCTACAGGTATGTGAGAGGGACCCTGAGTTTGTGGCCTCAAGTGGAATGGACACCGAGATGCTCTAACTCGAATTAAGGCCGGATATCCCTGCAGTGAATTGAATGCAGGTTCGTCTTGCATCTCCCAAGACGAAGGGTTGTCTGAATCCCCTGTGGAGACCACAGAGAAAGACCTCGTTCTCCGCCTCATCGAGACCGGAGGCCTCACATCCTTTGCAAACTGGAGAGGTCCGCGGAGATCAATGCTTCCAAAGGAGACGATGCCTGACTCCTCTTGAAAATGGATAGGAGTCCCAGGATCCCTGTGGCACGTGGAAAGGGACCCTGGGTCTCCCGCCTCACGTGGAGACGCGTCCCAATTGCCATGCCAAGACTCGAGGAGAATCCCGAGGTGTCCCTCGCACCTAGGCAGGAGTCCTGACGTCGCTGAACAAACACGTGTCTGGAAGGGCCCTCCCCGTCATAACTCGAGAATATACACCAATTTCGGGCCGCAACTCAGGAAAAACCATGAGATTTCCCCCTCGCCGCGTGTTGAGGCCTGATTCCCCTGCACTGCATGCAGAGCAATTCCGTGTTCCACATCAAACGTGAAAGGAGCCTTGATTTCCTTGATGGCACTCCAGAGAAAACCCAAGATCACTGTCTCAAGTCTAGAGGGATCCTGAGGTCACTGGACCAACAGGAAATGGCTCCGTGGACCCCAAATCAACTCGAGATGAGAGCTTAGACCCTGGCTTCGACTCAAGAGGAATACGAACATTCCACAAGCATCTCAACAGGAGGCTTCTCTCAGCTACAGGTATATTTGAGGGACCCTGAGTTTGTGGCCTCAAGTGGAATGGAAACCGAGATGCTCTGACTCGAAGTGAGGCCGGATATCCCTGCAGTGAATTGAATGCAGGCTCGTCTTGCATATCCCAAGACTTAGGGTTGTCTGAATCCGCTGTGGAGATGACAGAGAAAGACCTCGTTCTCCGCCTCATCGAGAACGGAGGCCTCACATCCTTTGAAAACTGGAGAGGTCCGCGGAGATCAATACTTCCAAAGGAGACGATGCCTGACTGCTCTTGAAAATGGATAGGAGTCCAAGGATCCCTGTGGCACGAGGAAAGGGATCCTGGGTCTCCCGCCTCACTTGGAGACGCGTCCCAATTGCCATGCCAAGACTCGAGGGGAATCCCGAGGTGTCCCTCGCACCTAGGCAGGAGTCCTGACGTCGCTGAACAAACACGTGTCTGGAAGGGCCCTCCCCGTCGTAACTCGAGAATATACCCCAGGTTCCGGCCGCAACTCCAGAAAAACCATGAGACATCTCCCTTGTCGCGAGATGAGGCCCGATTCCCCTGCACTGCGTGCAGAGCAATTCCGTGTCCACACTAGACGTGAAAGGAGCCTTGATTTCCTTGATGGCACTCCAGAGAAAACCCAAGATCACTGTCTCAAGTCTAGAGGGATCCTGAGGTCACTGGAGCAACACAAAAGGGCCCCATGGACCCCAAATCAACTCGAGATGAGAGCTTAGTCCCTGGCTTCGACTCAAGAGGAAGACGAACTTTCCACAAGCATCTCAACAGGAGGCTTCTCTCAGCTACAGGTATGTGAGAGGGACCCTGAGTTTGTGGCCTGAAGTGGAATGGACACCGAGATGCTCTGACTCGAAGTAAGGCTGGATATCCCTGCAGTGAATTGAATGCAGGCTCGTCTTGCATCTCCCAAGATGAAGGGATGTCTGAATCCCATGTGGAGACCACAGAGAAAGACCGAGTTCTCCGCCTCATCGCGACTGGAGGCCTCACATCCTTTGAAAACTCGAGAGGTCCGCGGAGATCAATGCTTCCAAAGGAGACGATGCCTGACTCCTCTTGAAAATGGATAGGAGTCCCAGGATCACTGTGGCACTTGGAAAGGGACCCTGGGTCTCCCGCCTCACGTGGAGACGCGTCCCAATTGCCATGGCAAGGCTCGAAGAGAATCCCGAGGTGTCCCTCGCACGTAGGCAGGAGTCCTGACGTCGCTGGAAAAACACGTGTCTGGAAGGGCCCTCCCCATCGTAACTCGAGATTATACCACAGGTTCGGGCTACAACTCGAGAAAAACCATGAGCCTTCCCCCTCGCCGCAAGATGAGGCCTGATTCCCCTGAACTGCGTGCAGAGAATATCCGTGTTCCACATCAAACGTGAAAGGAGCCTTGATTTCCTTGATGGCACTCCAGAGAAAACCCAAGATCACTGTCTCAAGTCTAGAGGGATCCTGAGGTCACTGTAGCAAAACGAAAGGGCTCCGTGGACTCCAAATCAACTCGAGATGAGAGCTTCGTCCCTGGCTTCGACTCAAGAGGAATACCAACTTTCCACAAGCACTTCAAGAGGAGGCTTCTCTCAGCTACATGTATGTGAGAGGATCCCTGAGTTTGTGGCCTCAAGCGGAATGGACACCGAGATTCTCTGACTCGAAGTATGGCCGGATATCCCTGCAGTAAATTGAATGAAGTCTCGTCTTGCATCTCCCAAGACGAAGGGATGTCTGAATCCCCTGTGGAGACCACAGAGAAAGACCTAGTTCTCCGCCTCATCCCGACCGGAGGCGTCACATCCATTGAAAACTCGAGTGGTCCGCGGAGATCAATGCTTCCAAAGGATACGATGACTGACTCCGCTTGAAAATGGATAGGAGTCCCAGGATCCCTGTGGCACGTGGAAAGGAACCCTGGGTCTCCCACCTCACGAGGAGACGCGTCCCAATTGCAATGCAAAGACTCGAGGAGAATCCCGAGGTGTCCCTCGCACCTAGGCACTAGTCCGGACGTCGCTGAACAAACACGTGTCTGAAAGGGCCCTCCCCGTCGTAACTCGAGAATATACCCCAGGTTCCGGCCGCAACTCCAGAAAAATCATGAGCCTTCCTCCTCACCGCGAGATGAGGCCCAATTCCCCTGAACTGCGTGCAGAGCAATTCTGTGTTCCACATCAAACGTGAAAGGAGCCTTGATTTCCTTGATGGCACTCCAGAGAAACCCCAAGATCACTGTCTCAAGTCTAGAGGGATCCTGAGGTCACTGTAGCAACACGAAAGGGCTCCGTGGACCCCAAATCAACTCGAGATGAGAGCTTCGTCCCTGGCTTCGACTCAAGAGGAATAACAACTTTCCACAAGCACCTCAAGAGGAGGCTTCTCTCAGCTACAGGTATGTGAGAGGGACCCTGAGTTTGTGGCCTCAAGTGGAATGGACACCGAGATGCTCTAACTCGAATTAAGGCCGGATATCCCTGCAGTGAATTGAATGCAGGTTCGTCTTGCATCTCCCAAGACGAAGGGTTGTCTGAATCCCCTGTGGAGACCACCGAGAAAGACCTCGTTCTCCGCCTCATCGAGACCGGAGGCCTCACATCCTTTGCAAACTGGAGAGGTCCGCGGAGATCAATGCTTCCAAAGGAGACGATGCCTGACTCCTCTTGAAAATGGATAGGAGTCCCAGGATCCCTGTGGCACGTGGAAAGGGACCCTGGGTCTCCCGCCTCACGTGGAGACGCGTCCCAATTGCCATGCCAAGACTCGAGGAGAATCCCGAGGTGTCCCTCGCACCTTGGCAGGAGTCCTGACGTCGCTGAACAAACACGTGTCTGGAAGGGCCCTCCCCGTCATAACTCGAGAATATACACCAGTTTCGGGCCGCAACTCAGGAAAAACCATGAGATTTCCCCCTCGCCGCGTGTTGAGGCCCGATTCCCCTGCACTGCATGCAGAGCAATTCCGTGTTCCACATCAAACGTGAAAGGAGCCTTGATTTCCTTGATGGCACTCCAAAGAAAACCCAAGATCACTGTCTCAAGTCTAGAGGGATCCAGAGGTCACTGTAGCAACACGAAAGGGCTCCGTGGACCCCAAATCAACTCGAGATGAGAGCTTCGTCCCTGGCTTCGACTCAAGAGGAATAACAACTTTCCACAAGCACCTCAAGAGGAGGGTGCTCTCAGCTACAGGTATGTGAGAGGGACCCTGAGTTTGTGGCCTCAAGTGGAATGGACACCGAGATGCTCTGACTCGAAGTAAGGCCGGATATCCCTGCAGTGAATTGAATGCAGGCTCGTCTTGCATCTCCCAAGACGAAGGGATGACTGAATCCCCTGTGGAGACCACAGAGAAAGACCTAGTTCTCCACCTCATTGCGGCCAGAGGCCTCACATCCTTTGAAAACTCGAGAGGAATGCGGAGATCAATGCTTCGAAAGGAGACGATGCCTGACTCCTCTTGAAAATGGATAGGAGTAACAGGATCCCTGTGGCACGTGGAAAAATACTCTGCTTCTCCCTCCTCACGTGGAGACGTGTCCCAATTGCCATGCCAAGACTCGAGGAGAATCCCGAGTTGTCCCTCGCACCTAGGCAGGAGTCCTGACGTCACTGAACAAACACGTGTCTGGAAGGGCCCTCCCCGTCGTAACTCGAGAATATACCCCAGGTTCCTGCCGCAACTCCAGAAAAATCATGAGCCTTCCCCCTCGCCGCGAGATGAGGCCCGATTCCCCTGCACTGCGTGCAGAGGAATTCTGTGTTCCACATCAAAAGTGAAAGGAGCCTTGATTTCCTTGATGGCTCTCTAGAGAATCCCCAAGATCACTGTCTCAAGTCTAGAGGGATCCTGAGGTCACTGTAGCAACACGAAAGGGCTCTGTGGACCCCAAATCAACTCGAGATGAGAGCTTAGTCCCTGGCTTCGACTCAAGAGGAATACCAACTTTCCACAAGCACCTCAAGAGAAGGCTTCTTTCAGCAACAGGTATGTGAGAGGGTCCCTGAGTTCGTGGCCTCAGGCGGAATGGACACCGAGATGCTCTGACTCGAAGTAAGGCCGGATATCCCTGCAGTGAATTGAATGAAGTCTCGTCTTGCATCTCCAAAGACGAAGGGATGTCTGAATCCCCTGTGGAGACCACAGAGAAAGACCTAGTTCTCCCTCTCATGGCGAACGGAGGCATCATATCTTTGAAAACTCGAGAGGTCCGCGGAGATCAATGCTTCCTAAGGAGACGATGCCTGACTCCTCTTGAAAATGGACAGGAGTCCAAGAAACACTGTGGCACGTGGAACGGGACCCTGGGTCTCCCGCCTCACGCGGAGACTTGTCCTAATTGCCATGCCAAGACTCGAGGAGAATCCCGAGGTGTTCCTCGCACCTAGGCACTAGTCCTGACGTCGCTGAACAAACACTTGTCTGGAAGGGCCCTTCCCGTCGTAACTCAAGAATATACCCCAGGTTCCGGCCGCAACTCGAGAAAAACCATGAGACTTCCCCCTCGCCTTGAGATGTGGCCCGATTCTCCTGCACTGCGTGCAGACCAATTCCGTGTTCCACATCAAACGTGAAAGGATTCTTGATTTCCTTGATGGCACTCCAAAGAAAAGCCAAGATCACTGTCTCAAGTCTAGAGGGATCCTGAGGTCACTGTAGCAACACGAAAGGGCTCCGTGGACCCCAAATCAACTCGAGATGAGAGCTTCGTCCCTGGCTTCGACTCAAGAGGAATATCAACTTTCCAAAAGCTCCTCAAGAGGAGGTTTCTCTCAGCTACAGGTATGTGAGAGGGACCCTGAGTTTGTGGCCTCAAGTGGAATGGACACCGAGATGCTCTGACTCAATGTAAGGCCGGATATCCCTGCAGTGAATTGAATGCAGGCTCGTCGTGGATCTCCCAAGATGAAGGGATGTCTGAATCCCCTGTGGAGACCACAGACAAAGACCTAGATCTCCGCCTCATCGCGACCATAGGCCTCACATACTTTGAAAACTCGAGAGGTCCGCGGAGATCAATGCTTCCTAAGGAGACGATGCCTGACTCCTCTTGAAAATGGATAGGAGTCCCAGAATCCCTGTGGCACGTGGAAAGGGACCCTGGGTCTTGCGCCTCACTGGAGACGCGTCCCAATTGCCATGCCAAGGCTCAAGGGGAATCCCGAGGTGTCCGTCGCAGCTAGGCAGGAGTCCTGACGTCGCTGAACAAACACGTGTTTGGAAGGGCCCTCCCCATCGTAACTCGAGAATATACCCCAGGTTCGGGCTGCAACTCGAGGAAAACCATGAGCCTTCCCAGTCGCCGCAAGATGAAGCCCGATTCCCCTGCACTGCGTGCAGAGAAATTCCGTGTTCCACATCAAACGTGAAAGGAGCCTTGATTTCCTTGATGGCACTCCAGAGAAAACCCAAGATCACTGTCTAAAGTCTAGAGGGATCCTGAGGTCACTGGAGCAACACGAAAGGGGTCCGTGGACCCCAAATCAACTCGAGATGAGAGCTTAGTCCCTGGCTTCTACTCAAGAGGAATACCAACTTTCCACAAGCACCTCAAGAGGAGGCTTCTCTCAGCTACAGGTATGTGAGAGGGACCCTGAGTTTGTGGCCTCAAGTGGAATGGACAGCGAGATGCTCTGAATCGAAGTAAGGCCGAATATCCCTGCAGTGAATTGAATGCAGGCTCGTCTTGCATCTCCCAAGACGAAGGTTTGTCTGAATCCACTGTGGAGGCCAGAGAGAAAGACCTAGTCCTCCGCCTCATCAAGTTCGGAGGCCTCACATCCTTTGAAAACTCGAGATGTCCGCGGAGATCAATGCTTCCAAAGGAGACGATGCCTGACTCCTCTTGAAAATGGATAGGAGTCCCAGGATCCCTGTGGCACGTGGAAAGGGACCCTGGGTCTCCCGCCTCATGTGGAGATGCGACCCAGTTGCCATGCCAAGACTCGAGGAGAATCCCGAGGTGTCCCTCGCACCTAGGCAGGAGTCCTGACGTCGCTGAACAAACACGTGTCTGGAAGGGCCCTCCCCGTCGTAACTCAAGAATATACCCCAGTTTACGGCCGCAACTCGATAAAAACCATGAGACTTCGCCCTCGCCGTGAGATGAGGCCCGATTCCCCTGCACTGCGTGCAGAGCAATTCCGTGTTCCACATCAGACGTGAAAGGAGCCTTGATTTCCTTGATGCCACTCCAGAGAAAACCCAAAGTCACTGTCTCAAGTCTAGAGGGATCCTGAGGTCACTGGAGCAACACGAAAGGGCTCCGTGGACCCCAAATCAACTCGAGATGAGAGCTTAGTCCCTGGCTTCGCCTCAAGGGGAATACCAACTTTCCACAAGCACCTCAAGAGGAGGCTTCTCTCAGCTACAGGTATGTCAGAGGGACCCTGAGTTTGTGGCCTCAAGTGGAATGGACACCGAGATGCTCTGACTCGAAGTAAGGCCGGATATCCCTGCAGTGAATTGAATGCAGGCTCGTCTTGCATCTCCCAAGACGAAGGGATGTCTGAATCCCCTGTGGAGACCACAGAGAAAGAACTAGTTCTCCACCTATCCTGACCGGAGGCCTCACATCCTTTGAAAACTCGAGAGGTCCGCGGAGATCAATGCTTCCAAAGGAGCCGATGCCTGATTCCTCTTGAAAATGGAAAGGAGTCCCAGGATCCCTTTGGCAAGTGGAAAGGGACACTGGGTCTCCCGCCTCACGTGTAGACGCGTCCCAATTGCCATGTCAAGACTCTAGGAGAATCCCGAGGTATCCCTCACGCCAAGGCAGGGGTCTTGACGTCGCTGAACAAACACGTGTATGGAAGGGCCTTTCCAATCGTAACTCTAGACTATACCCAAGGTTCCGGCCGCAACTCGAGAAGAACCATGAGACTTCCCCCTCGCCACGAGATGAGGCCCGATTCCCGTGCACTGCGTGCAGAGCATTTCCGTGTTCCACATCAAACGTTAAAGGAGCCTTGATTTCCCTGACGCCACTCCAGAGAAAACCAAAGATCACTGTCTCAAGTCTAGAGGGATCCTGAGGTCACTGTAGCAACACGAAAGGGCTCCGTGGAACCCAAATCAACTCGAGATGAGAGCTTAGTCCCTGGCTTCGACTCAAGAGGAATACCAACTTTCCACAAGCACCTCAAGAGGAGGCTTCTCTCAGCTACAGGTATGTGAGAGGGACCCTGAGTTTGTGGCCTCAAGTGGCATGGACACCGAGATGCTCTGACTCGAAGTAAGGCCGGATATCCCTGCAGTGAATTGAATGCAGACTCGTCTTGCCTCTCCCAAGATGATGTTATGTCTGAACCCCTGTGGAGACCACATAGAAAGACCTAGTTCTCGACCTCATCGCGACCGGAGGCCTCACATCCTTTGAAAACTCGAGAGGTCTGCGGAGGTCAATGCTTCCAAAGGAGACGATGCCTGACTCCTCTTGAAAATGGATAGGAGTCCCAGGATCCCTGTGGCACGTGGAAAGGGACCCTGGGTCTCCCGCTTCACGTGGAGACGCGTCCCAATTGCCATGCCAAGACTCGAGGAGGATCCCGAGGTGTCCCTCGCACCTAGGCAGGAGTCCTGACGTCGCTGAACAAACACGTGTCCGGAAGGGCCCTCCCTGTCGTAACTCGAGAATATAACCCAGGTTCCGGCCGCAACTCAAGAAAAACGATGAGACTTCCCCCTCGCTGCGAGATGAGGCCCGATTCCCCTGCACTGCGTGCAGACCAATTCCGTGTTCCACATCAAACGTGAAAGGAGCCTTGATTTCCTTGATGGCACTCCAGAGAAAACCCAAAGTCACTGTCTCAATCTAGAGGAATCCTGAGGCCACGGTAGCAGCATGAAAGGGCTCCGTGGACCCCAAATCAACTCGAGATGAGAGCTTAGTCCCTGGCTTAGACTCAAGAGGAATACCAACTTTCCACAAGGACCTCAAGAGGAGGTTTCTCTCAGCTACAGGTATATTTGAGGGACCCTGATTTTGTGGCCTCAAGTGGAATGGACACCGAGATGCTCTGACTCGAAGTAAGGCCGGATATCCCTGCAGTGAATTGAATGCAGGCTCGTCTTGCATCTCCCAAGACGAAGGGTTGTCTGAATCCCCTGTGGAGACCACAGAGAAAGACCTAGTTCTCCGCCTCATAGCGACCGGGGGCCTCACATCCTTTGAAATTTCGAGAGGTCCGCGGAGATCAATGCTTCCAAAGGAGACGATGCCTGACTCCTCTTGAAAATGGATAGGAGTCCCCGGATCCCTGTGGCACGTGGAAAGGGACACTGGGTCTCCCGCCTCACGTGGAGACGCGTCCAAATTGCCATGCCAAGACTCGTGGAGAATCCCGAGGTGTCCCTCGCACCTAGGCAGGAGTCCTGACGTCGCTGAACAAACACGTGTCTGGGAGGGCCCTCCCCGTCGTAACTCGAGAATATACCCCAGGTTCCGGCCGCAACTCGAGAAAAACCATGAGATTTCCCCCTTGCCGCGAGTTGAGGCCCGATTCCCCTGCACTGAATGCAGAGCAATTCCGTGTTCCACATCAAACGTGAAAGGAGCCTTGATTTCCTTGATGGCACTCCAGAGAATTCCCAAGATCACTGTCTCAAGTCTAGAGGGATCCTGAGGTCACTGGAGCAACACGAAAGGGCTCCGTGGACCCCAAATCAACTCGAGATGAGAGCTTAGTCCCTGGCTTCGACTCAAGAGGAATACCAACTTTTCACAAGCACCTCAAGAGGAGGCTTCTCTCAGCTACAGGTATGTGAGAGGGACCCTGAGTTTGTGGCCTCAAGTGGAATGGACACCGAGATGCTCTGACTCGAAGTAAGGCCGGATATCCCAACAGTGAATTGAATGCAGACTCGTCTTGCATCTCCCAAGAGGAAGAGATGTCTGAATCCCCTGTGGAGACCAAAGAGAAAGACCTAGTACTCCGCCTCATCGCGACCGGAGGCCTCACATCCTTTGAAAACTCGAGAGGTCTGCGGAGATCAATGCTTCCAAAAGAGACGATGCCAGAATCTTCTTGAAAATGGATAGGAGTCCCAGGATCCCTGTGGCACGTGGAAAGGGACCCTGGGTCTCCCGCCTCACGTGGAGACGCGTCCCAATTGCTATGCCAAGACTAGAGGAGAATCCCGAGGTGTCCCTCGCCCCTAGGCAGGAGTCCTGACGTCGCTGAACAAACACGTGTCTGGAAGGGCCCTCCCCATCGTAACTCGAGAATATACCCCAGGTTCCGGCCGCAACTCGAGAAAAACCATGAAATTTCCCCCTCGCCGCGAGTTGAGGCCCTATTCCCCTGGACTGCGTGCAGAGCAATTCCGTGTTCCACATCAAACGTGAAAGGAGCCTTGATTTCCTTGATGGCACTCCAGAGAAAACCCAAGATCACTGTCTCAAGTCTAGAGGGATCCTGAAGTCACTGGACCAACAGGAAAGGGCTTCGTGGACCCCAAATCAACTCGAGATGAGAGCTTAGACCCTGGCTTAGACTCAAGAGGAATGCCAACTTTCCACAAGGCCCTCAAGAGGAGGTTTCTCTCAGCTACACGTATATTTGAGGGACCCTGATTTTGTGGCCTCAAGTGGAATGGACACCGAGATGCTCTGACTCGAAGTAAGGCCGGATATCCCTGCAGTGAATTGAATGCAGGCTCGTCTTGCATCTCCCAAGACGAAGGGATGTCTGAATACCCTTTGGAGACCACAGAGAAAGACCTAATTCTCCGCCTCATAGCGACCGGGGGTCTCACATCCTTTGAAAATTCGAGAGGATCGCGGAGATCAATGCTTCCAAAGGAGACGATGCCTGACTCCTCTTGAAAATGGATAGGAGTCCCAGGATCCCTGTGGCACGTGGAAAGGGACCCTGGGTCTTCCGCCTCACGTGGAGACGCTTCCCCATTGCCATGCCAAGACTCGAGGAGAATCCCGAGGTGTCCCTCGCACCTAGGCAGGAGTCCTGACGTCGCTGAACAAACACGTGTCTGGAAGGGCCCTCCCCGTCGTAACTCGAGAATATACCCCAGGTTCCGGCCGCAACTCGAGAAAAACCATGAGATTTCCCCCTTGCCGCGAGTTGAGGTCCGATTCCCCTGCACTGAATGCAGAGCAATTCCGTGTTCCACATCAAACGTGAAAGGAGCCTTGATTTCTTGATGGCACTCCAGAGAAAACCCAAGATCACTGTCTCAAGTCTAGAGGGATCCTGAGGTCACTGGAGCAACACGAAAGAGCTCCGTGGACCCCAAATCAACTCGAGATGAGAGCTTAGTCCCTGGCTTCGACTCAAGAGGAATACCAACTTTCCACAAGCACCTCAAGAAGAGGCTTCTCTCAGCAACAGGTATGTGAGAGGGACCCTGAGTTTTTGGCCTCAAGTGGAATGGACACCGAGATGCTCTGACTCAAAGTAAGGCCGGATATCCCTGCAGTGAATTGAATGCAGGCTCGTCTTGCATCTCCCAAGACGAAGGGATGTCTGAATCTCCTGTGGAGACCACAGAGAAAGACCTAGTCCTCCGCCTCAACGCGACCGGAGGCCTCACATCCTTTGAAAACTCGAGAGGTCTGGGGAGATCAATGCTTCCAAAGGAGACGATGCCTGACTCCTCTTGAAAATGGATAGGAGTCCCAGGATCCCTGTGGCAAGTGGAAAGGGACCCTGGGTCTCCCGCCTCACGTGGAGACGCGTCCCAATTGCCATGCCAAGACTCGAGGAGAATCCCGAGGTGTCCCTTGCACCTAGGCAGTAGTCCTGACGTCGCTGAACAAACACGTGTCTGGAAGGGCCCTCCCCGTCGTAACTCGAGAATATACCCCAGGTTCCGGCCGCAACTCGAGAAAAACCATGAGACTTCCCCCTCGCCGCTGGATGAGGCCCGATTCCCCTGCACTGCGTGCAGAGCAATTCCGTGTTCCACTTCAAACGTGAAAGGAGCCTTGATTTCCTTGATGGCACTCCAGAGAAAACCCAAGATCACTGTCTCAAGTCTAGAGGGATCCTGAGGTCACTGGAGCAACACGAAAGGGCTCCGTGGACACCAAATCAACTCGAGATGAGAGCTTAGTCCCTGGCTTCGACTCAAGAGGAATACCAACTTTCCACAAGCACCTCAAGAGGAGGCTACTCTCAGCTAATGGTATGTGAGAGGGACCCTGAGTTTGTCGCCTCAAGTGGAATGGACACCGAGATGCTCTGACTCGAAGTAAGGCCAGATATCCCTGCAGTGATTTGAATGCAGGCTCGTCTTGCATCTCCCAAGACGAAGGGTTGTCTGAATCCCCTGTGGAGACCACAGAGAAAGACCTAGTCCTCCACCTCAACGCAACCGGAGGCCTCATATCCTTTGAAAACTCGAGAGGACCACGGAGATAAATACTTCCGAAGGAGACGATGCCTGAAGCCTCTTAAAAATGGATAGGAGTCCCAGGATCCCTGTGGCACGTGGAAAGGGACCCTGGGTCTCCCGCCTCACGTGGAGACGCGTCCCCATTGCCATGCCAAGACTCGAGGAGCATCCCGAGGTGTCCCTCGCACCTAGGCAGGTTTCCTGACGTCACTGAACAAACACGTGTCTGGAAGGGCCCTCCTCGTCGTAACTCGAGAATATACCCCAGGTTCCGGCCGCAACTCGAGAAAAACCATGAGACTTCCCCCTCGCCGCTGGATGAGGCCTGATTCCCCTGCACTGCGTGGAGAGCAATTCCGAGTTCCACATCAAACGTGAAAGGAGCCTTGATTTCCTTGATGGCACTCCAGAGAAAACCCAAGATCACTGTCTCAAGTCTAGAGGGATCCTGAGGTCATTGGACGAACACGAAAGTTCTCCGTGGACCCCAAATCAACTCGAGATGAGAGCTTAGTCCCTGGCTTCGACTCAAGAGGAATACCAACTTTCCACAAGCACCTCAAGAGGAGGCTTCTCTCAGCTACAGGTATGTGAGAGGGACCCTGAGTTTGTGGCATCAAGTGAAATGGACACCGAAATGCTCTGACTCGAAGTAAGGCCGGATATCCCTGCAGTGAATTGAATGCAGTCTCGTCTTGCATCTCCAAAGACGAAGGGATGTCTGAATCCGCTATGGAGACCACAGAGAAAGACCTAGTCCTCGGCCTCATCGCGACCGGAGGCCTCACATCCTTTGAAAACTCGAGACGTCCGCGGAGATCAATGCTTCCAAAGGAGACGACTCCTGACTCCTCTTGAAAATGGATAGGATTCCCAGGATCCTTGTGGCACGTGGAAAGGGACACTGGGTCTCCCGCCTCATGAGGGGACGCGTCCAAATTGCCATGCCAATACTCGAGGAGAATCCCGAGGTGTCCCTCGCACCTAGGCAGGAGTCCTCACGTCGCTGAACAAACCTGTGTCTGCAAGGGCCCTCCCCGTCCTAACTCGAGAATATACCCCAGGTTCCGGCCGCAACTCGAGAAAAACCATGAGACTTCCCCCTCGCCCCTGGATGAGGCCCGATTCCCCTGCACTGCGTGCAGAGCAATTCCGTGTTCCACATCAAACGTGAAAGGAGCCTTGATTTCCTTGATGGCACTCCAGAGAAAACCCAAGATCACTGTCTCAAGTCTAGAGGGATCCTGAGGTCACTGGAGCAACACGAAAGGGCTATGTGGACCCCAAATCAACTCGAGATGAGAGATTAGTCCCTGGCTTCAACTCAAGAGGAATACGAACTTTCCACACGCACCACAAGAGGAGGCTTCTCTCAGCTACAGGTATGTGAGAGGGACCCTGAGTTTGTGGCCTCAAGTGGAATGGACACCAAGATGCTCTGACTCGAATTAAGGCCGGATATCCCTGCAGTGAATTGAATGCCGGCTCGTCTTGCATCTCCCAAGACGAAGGGATGTCTGAATCCCCTGTGGAGACCACAGAGAAAGACCTAGTCCTCCGCGTCATCGTGACCGGAGGCCTCACATCCGTTGAAAACTCGAGAGGTCTGCAGAGATCAATGCTTCCAAAGGTGACGATGCCTGACTCCACTTGAAAATGGATAGGAGTCCCAGGATCACTGTGGCACGTGGAAAGGGACACTAGGTCTCCCGCCTCACGTGGAGACGCGTCCCAATTGCCATGCCAAGACTCGAGGAGAATCCCGAGGTGTCCCTCGCACCTAGGCAGGAGTCCTGACGTCGCTGAACAAACACGTGTCTGGAAGGGCTCTCCCCGTCGTAACTCGAGAATATACCCCAGGTTCCGGCCGCAACTCGAGAAAAACCATGAGACTTCCCCATCGCCGCGAGATGAGGCCCGATTCCCCTGCCCTGCGTGCAGAGCAATTCCGTATTCCACATCAAAAATGAAAGGAGCCTTGATTTCCTTGATGGCACTCCAGAGAAAACCCAAGATCACTGTCTCAAGTCTAGAGGGATCCTGAGGTCACTGGAGCAACACGAAAGGGCTCCGTGGACCCCAAATCAACTCGAGATGAGAGCTTAGTCCCTTGCTTCAAATCGAGAGGAATACCAACTTTCCACAAGCACCTCAAGAGGAGGCTACTCTCAGCTAATGGTATGTGAGAGGGACCCTGAGTTTGTCGCCTCAAGTGGAATGGACACCGAGATGCTCTGACTCGAAGTAAGGCCGGATATCCCTGCAGTGAATTGAATGCAGGCTCGTCTTGCATCTCCCAAGACGAAAGGATGTCTGAATCTCCTGTGCAGAACACAGAGAAAGACCTAGTCCTCCGCCTCAATGCGACCGGAGGCCTCACATCCTTGGAAAACTCGAGAGGTCCACGGAGATCAATGCTTCCAAAGGAGACGATGCCTGACTCCTCTTGAAAATGGATAGGAGTCCCAGGATCCCTGTGGCACGTGGAAAGGGACCCTGGGTCTCCCGCCTCACGTGGAGACACGTCCCAATTGCCATGCCAAGACTCGAGGAGAATCCCGAGGTGTCCCTCGCACCTAGGCAGGAGTCCTGACGTCGCTGAACAAACACGTGTCTGGAAGGGCCCTCCCCCTCGTAACTCGAGAATATACCCCAGGTTCCGGCCGCAACTCGAGAAAAACCATGAGACTTCCCCCTCGCCGCGAGATGAGGCCCGATTCCCCTGGGCTGCGTGCAGAGGAATTCCGTGTTCCACTTAAAACGTGAAAGGAGCCTTGATTTCCTTGATGGCACTCCAGAGAAAACCGAAGATCACTGTCTCAAGTCTAGAGGGATCCTGAGGTCACCGGAGCAACACGAAAGGGCTCCGTGGACCCCAAATCAACTCGAGATGAGAGATTAGTCCCTGGGTTCGACTCAAGAGGAATACCAACTTTCCACAAGCCCCTCAAGAAGAGGCTTCTCTCAGCTACAGGTATGTGAGAGGGACCCTGAGTTTGTGTCCTCAAGTGTAATGGACACCGAGATGCTCTGACTCGAAGTAAGGCCGGATATCCCTGCAGTGAATTGAATGCAGGCTCATTTTGCATCTCCCAAGACGAAGGGATGTCTGAATCCCCTGTGCAGAACACAGCGAAAGACCTAGTCCTCCGCCTCAACCCGACCGGAGGCCTCACATCCTTTGAAAACTCGAGAGGTCTGCAGAGATCAATGCTTCCAAAGGAGACGATGCCTGACTCCTCTTGAAAATGGATAGGAGTCCCAGGATCACTGTGGCACGTGGAAAGGGACCCTGGGTCTCCCGCCTCACGTGGAGACGCGTCCCAATTGCCATGCCAAGACTCCAGGAGAATCCCGAGGTATCCCTCGCACCTAGGCAGCAGTCCGGATGACGCTGAACAAACACGTGTCTGGAAGGGCCCTCCCCATCGTTACTCGAGAATATACCCCAGGTTTCGGCCGCAATTCGAGAAAAACCATGAGATTTCCCCCTCGCCGCGAGTTGAGGCCCGATTCCCCTGCACTGCGTGCAGAGCAATTCCGTGTTCCACATCAAACGTGAAAGGAGCCTTGATTTCCTTGATGGCACTCCAGAGAAAACCCAAGATCACTGTCTCAAGTCTAGAGGGATCCTGAGCTCACTGGAGCAACATGAAAGGGCTCCGTATAACCCAAATCAACTCGAGATGAGAGCTTAGTCCCTGGCTTCGACTCAAGAGGAATACCAACTTTCCACAAGCACCTCAAGAGGAGGCTTCTCACAGCTACAGGTATGTGAGAGGGACTCTGAGTTTGTGGCCTCAAGTGCAATGGACACCGAGATGCTCTGACTCGAAGTAAGGCCGGATATCCCTGCAGTGAATTGAATGCAAGCTCGTCTTGCATCTCCCAAGACGAAGGAATGTCTGAATCCCCTGTGGAGACCACAGAGAAAGATCTAGTCCTCCGCCTCATCGTGACCGGAGGCCTCACATCCTTTGAAAACTCGAGAGGTCTGCAGAGATAAATGCTTCCAACGGAGACGATGCCTGACTCCTCTTGAAAATGGATAGGAGTCCCAGGATCACTGTGGCACGTGGAAAGGGACACTGGGTCTCCCGCCTCACGTGGAGACGCGTCCCAATTGCCATGCCAAGACTCGAGGAGAATCCCGAGGTGTTCCTCGCACCTAGGCAGGAGTCCTGATGTCGCTGAACAAACACGTGTCTGGAAGGGCCCTCCCCGTCGTAACTCGAGAATATACCTCAGGTTCCGGCCGCAACTCGAGAAAAACCATGAGACTTCCCCATCGCCGCGAGATGAGGCCCGATTCCCCTTCCCTGCGTGCAGAGCAATTCCGTATTCCCCATCAAAAATGAAAGGAGCCTTGATTTCCTTGATGGCACTCCAGAGAAAACCCAAGATCACTGTCTCAAGTCTAGAGGGATCCTGAGGTCACTGGAGCAACACGAAAGGGCTCCGTGGACCCCAAATCAACTCGAGATGAGAGCTTAGTCCCTGGCTTAGAATCAAGAGGAATACCAACTTTCCACAAGCACCTCAAGAGGAGGCTTCTCTCAGCTACAGGTATGTCAGAGGGACCCTGAGTTTGTGGCCTCAAGTGGAATGGACACCGAGATGCTCTGACTCGAAGTAAGGCCGGATATCCCTGCAGTGAATTGAATGCAGGCTCGTCTTGCATTTCCCAAGACGAAGGGTTGTCTGAATCCCCTGTGGAGACCACAGAGAAAGACCTAATTCTCCGCCTCATAGCGACCGGGGGCCTCACATCCTTTGAAAACTGGAGAGGTCTGCAGAGATCAATGCTTCCAAAGGAGACGATGCCTGACTCCTCTTGAAAATGGATAGGAGTCCCAGGATCACTGTGGCACGTGGAAAGGGACCCTGGGTCTCCGGCCTCTCGTGGAGACGCATCCCAATTGCCATGCCAAGACTCGAGGAGAATCCCGAGGTGTCCCTCGCACCTAGGCAGGAGTCCTGACATCGCTGAACAAACACGTGTCTGGAAGGGCCCTCCCCGTCGTAACTCGAGAATATACCCCAGGTTCCGGCCGCAATTCGAGAAAAACCATGAGATTTCTTCCTCGCCGCGAGTTGAGGCCCGATTCCCCTGCACTGCGTGCAGAGCAATTCCGTGTTCCACATCAAACGTGAAAGGAGCCTTGATTTCCTTGATGGCACTCCAGAGAAAACCCAAGATCACTGTCTCAAGTCTAGAGGGATCCTGAGGTCACTGGAGCAACATGAAAGGGCTCCGTATAACCCAAATCAACTCATGATGAGAGCTTAGTCCCTGGCTTCGACTCAAGAGTAACACCAACTTTCCACAAGCACCTCAAGAGGAGTCTTCTCTCAGCTACAGGTATGTGAGAGGGACCCTGAGTTTGTGGCCTCAAGTGCAATGGACTCCGAGATGCTCTGACTCGAAGTAAGGCCGGATATCCCTGCAGTGAATTGAATGCAGGCTCGTCTTGCATCTCCCAAGACGAAGGGATGTCTGAATCCCCTGTGGAGTCCACAGAGAAAGAACTAGTCCTCCGCCTCATCGCGACCGGAGGCCTCACATCCTTTGAAAACTGGAGAGGTCTGCAGAGATCAATGCTTCCAAAGGAGACGATGCCTGACTCCTCTTGAAAATGGATAGGAGTCCCAGGATCACTGTGGCACGTGGAAAGGGACACTGGGTCTCCCGCCTCACGTGGAGACGCGTCCCAATTGCCATGCCAAGACTCGAGGAGAATCCCGAGGTGTCCCTCGCACCTAGGCAGGAGTCCTGACGTCGCTGAACAAACACGTGTCTGGAAGGGCCCTCCCCGTCGTAACTCGAGAATATACCCCAGGTTCCGGCCGCAACTCGAGAAAAACCATGAGACTTCCCCCTCACCGCGAGATGAGGCCCGATTCCCATGCAATGTGTGCAGAGCAATTCCGTGTTCCACATGAAACATGATAGGAGCCTTGATTTCCTTAATGGCACTCCAGAGAAAACGCAAGATCACTGTCTCAAGTCTAGAGGGATCCTGAGGTCACTGGAGCAACACGAAAGGGCTCCGTGGACCCCAAATCAACTCGAGATGAGAGCTTAGTCCCTGGCTTCGACTCAAGAGGAATACCAACTTTCCACAAGCACCTCAAGAGGAGGCTTCTCTCAGCTACAGGTATGTCAGAGGGACCCTGAGTTTGTGGCCTCAAGTGGAATGGACACCAAGATGCTCTGACTCGAAGTAAGGCCGGATATCCCTGCAGTGAATTGAATGCAGGCTCGTCTTGCATCTCCCAAGACGAAGGGTTGTCTGAATCCCCTGTGGAGCGCACAGAGAAAGATCTACTCCTCCGCCTCAACGCGACCGGAGGCCTCACATCCTTTGAAAACTCGAGAGGTCCGCGGAGATCAATACTTCCGAAGGAGACGATGCCTGACTTCTCTTGAAAATGGATAGGAGTCCCAGGATCCCTGTGGCACGTGGAAAGGGACCCTGGGTCTCCCGCCTCATGTGGAGACGCGTCCCAATTGCCATGCCAAGACTCGAGGAGAATCCCGAGGTGTCCCTCGCACCTAGGCAGGAGTCCTGACGTCGCTGAACAAACACGTGTCTGGAAGGGCCCTCCCCGTCGTAACTCGAGAATATACCCCAGGTTCTGGCCGCAACTCGAGAAAAACCATGATATTTCCCCCTCGCCGCGAGTTGAGGCCCGATTCCCCTGCACTGATGCAGAGCAATTCCGTGTTCCACTTCAAACGTGAAAGGGGCCTTGATTTATTGATGGCACTCCAGAGAAAACCCAAGATCACTGTCTCAAGTCTAGAGCGATCCTGAGGTCACTGGAGCAACAGGAAAGGGCTCCGTGGACCCCAAATCAACGCGAGATGAGAGCTTAGTCCCTGGCTTCGACTCAAGAGGAATACCAACTTTCCACAAGGACCTCAAGAGGAGGCTTCTCTCAGCTACAGGTAAGTGAGAGGGACCCTGAGTTTGTGGCCTCAAGTGCAATGGACACTGCGATGCTCTGACTCGAAATAAGGCCGGATATCCCTGCAGTGAGTTGAAAGCAGGCTCATCTTGCATCTCCCAAGACGAAGGCATGTCTGAATCCCCTGTGCAGAACACAGAGAAAGACCTAGTCCTCCGCCTCAACGCGACCGGAGGCCTCACATCCTTTGAAAACTCGAGAGGTCTGCAGAGATCAATGCTTCCAAAGGAGACGATGCCTGACTCCTCTTGAAAATGGATAGGAGTCCCAGGATCACTGTGGCACGTGGAAAGGGAACCTGGGTCTCCCCCCTCACGTGGAGACGCGTCCCAATTGCCATGCCAAGACTCGAGGAGAATCCCGAGGTGTCCCTCGCACCTAGGCAGGGTCCTGACGTCGCTGAACAAACACGTGTCTGAAAGGGACCTCCCCGTCGTAACTCGAGAATATACCCAAGGTTCCGGCCGCAACTCGAGAAAAACCATGAGATTTCCACCTCGCCGCGAGTTGAGGCCCGATTCCCCTGCACTGCGTGCAGAGCAATTCCGTGTTCCACATCAAACGTGAAAGGAGCCTTGATTTCCTTGATGGCACTCCAGAGAAAACCCAAGATCACTGTCTCAAGTCTAGAGGGATCCTGAGGTCACTGGAGCAACACGAAAGGGCTCCGTGGACCCCAAATCAACTCGAGATGAGAGCTTAGTCCCTCGCTTAGACTCAAGAGGAATACCAACTTTCCACAAGCACCTCAAGAGGAGGCTGCTCTCAGCTACAGGTATGTGAAAGGAACCCTGAGTTTGTGGCCTCAAGTGCAATGAACACCGAGATGCTCTGACTCGATGTAAGGCCGGATATCCCTGCAGTGAATTGAATGCAGGCTCGTCTTGCATCTCGCAAGACGAAGGGATGTCTGAATCCCCTGTGGAGACGACAGAGAAAGACCTAGTCCTCCGCCTCATCGTGACCGGAGGCCTCACATCCTTTGAAAACTTGAGAGGTCTGCAGAGATGAATGCTTCCAAAGGAGACGATGCCTGACTCCTCTTGAAAATGGATAGGAGTCCCAGGATCACTGTGGCACGTGGAAAGGGACACTTGGTCTCCCGCCTCACGTGGAGACGCGTCCCAATTGCCATGCCAAGACTCGAGGAGAATCCCGAGGTGTCCCTCGCACCTAGGCAGGAGTCCTGAGGTCGGTGAACAAACACGTGTCTGGAAGGGCCCTCCCCGTCGTAACTCGAGAATATACCCCAGGTTCCGGCCGCAACTCGAGAAAAACCATGAGACTTCCCCCTCGCCGCGAGATGAGGCCCGATTCCACTGCACTGCGTGCAGAGCAATTCCGTATTCCACATCAAAAATGAAAGGAGCCTTGATTTCCTTGATGGCACTCCAGAGAAAACCCAAGATCACTGTTTCAAGTCTAGAGGGATCCTGAGGTCACTGGAGCAACACGAAAGGGCTCCGTGGACCCCAAATCAACTCGAGATGAGAGCTTAGTCCCTGGCTTCCACTCAAGAGGAATACCAACTTTCCACAATCACCTCAAGAGGAGGCTTCTCTCAGCTACAGGTATGTGAGTGGGCCCCTGAGTTTGTGGCCTCAAGTGGAATGGACACCGAGATGCTCTGACTCGAAGTAAGGCCGGATATCCCTGCAGTGAATTGAATGCAGGCTCGTCTTGCATCTCCCAAGACGAAGGGATGTCTGAATCCCCTGTGGAGACCACAGAGAAAGACCGAGTTCTCCGCCTCATCGCGACCGGAGGCCTCACATCCTTTGAAAACTCGAGAGGTCCGTGGAGATCAATGCTTCCAAAGGAGACGATGCCTGACTCCTCTTGAAAATGGATAGGAGTCCCAGGATCCCTGTGGCACGTGGAACGGGACCCTGGGTCTCCCGCCTCACGTGGAGACGCGTCCAAATTGCCATGCCAAGACTCGAGGAGAATCCCGAGGTGTCCCTCGCACCTAGGCAGGAGTCCTCACGTCGCTGAACAAACCTGTGTCTGGAAGGGCCCTCCCCGTCGTAACTCGAGAATATACCCCAGGTTCCGGCCGCAACTCGAGAAAAACCATGAGACTTCCCCCTCGCCGCTGGATGAGGCCCGATTCCCCTGCACTGCGTGCAGAGCAATTCCGTGTTCCACATCAAACGTGAAAGCAGCCTTGATTTCCTTAATGGCACTCCAGAGAAAACCCAAGATCACTGTTTCAAGTCTAGAGGCATCCTGAGGTCACTGTAGCAACAGGAAAGGGCTCCGTGGACCCCAAATCTACTCGAAATGAGAGCTTAGTCCCTGGATTCGACTCAAGAGGAATACCAACTTTCCACAAGCACCTCAAGAGGATGCTTCTCTCAGCTACAGGTATGTCAGAGGGACCCTGAGTTTGTGGCCTCAAGTGGAATGGACACCAAGATGCTCTGACTCGAATTAAGGCCGGATATCCCTGCAGTGAATTGAATGCAGGCTCGTCTTGCATCTCCCAAGACGAAGGGTTGTCTGAATCCCCTGTGGAGCCCACAGAGAAAGACCTAGTCCTCCGCCTCAACGCAACCGGAGGCCTCACATCCTTTGAAAACTCGAGAGGTCCGCGGAGATCAATACTTCCGAAGGAGACGATGCCTGACTCCTCTTGAAAATGGATAGGAGTCCGAGGATCCCTGTGGCACGTGGAAAGGGACCGTGGGTCTCCCGCCTCACGTGGAGACGCGTCCCAATTGCCATGCCAAGACTCGAGGAGAATCCCGAGGTGTCCCTCGCACCTAGG
Source organism: Dama dama (assembly GCF_033118175.1). Lineage (NCBI taxonomy): Eukaryota > Metazoa > Chordata > Mammalia > Artiodactyla > Cervidae > Dama > Dama dama. The sequence goes on along the minus strand of NC_083697.1, from coordinate 1,601,217 downwards.
CAGGAGTCCTGACGTCGCTGAACAAACCCGTGTCTGGAAGGGCCCTCCCCGTCGTAACTCGAGAATATAACCCAGGTTCCGGCCGCAACTCGAGAAAAACCATGAGACTTCCCCCTCGCCGCGAGATGAGGCCCGATTTCCCTGCACTGCGTGCAGAGCAATTCCGTATTCCACATCAAAAATGAAAGGACCCTTGATTTCCTTGATGGCACTCCAGAGAAAACCCAAGATCACTGTCTCAAGTCTAGAGGGATGCTGAGGTCACTGGAGCAACACGAAAGGGCTCTGTGGACCCCAAATCAACTCGAGATGAGAGCTTAGTCCCTGGCTTCCACTCAAGAGGAATACCAACTTTCCACAAGCACTTCAAGAGGAGGCTTCTCTCAGCTACAGGTATGTGAGTGGGCCCCTGAGTTTGTGGCCTCAAGTGGAATGGACACCGAGATGCTCTGACTCGAAGTAAGGCCGGATAACCCTGCAGTGAATTGAATGCAGGCTCGTCTTGCATCTCCGAAGACGAAGGGATGTCTGAATCCCCTTTGCAGAACACAGAGAAAGACCGAGTTCTCCGCCTCATAGCGACCGGAGGCCTCACATCCTTTGAAAACTCGAGAGGTCCGCGGAGATCAATGCTTCCAAAGGAGACGATGCCTGACTCATCTTGAAAATGGATAGGAGTCCCAGGATCCCTGTGGCACGTGGAAAGGGACCCTGGGTCTCCCGCCTCACGTGGAGACGCGTCCAAATTGCCATGCCAAGACTCGAGGAGAATCCCGAGGTGTCCCTCGCACCTAGGCAGGAGTCCTCACGTCGCTGAACAAAACTGTGTCTGGAAGGGCCCTCCCCGTCGTAACTCGAGAATATACCCCAGGTTCCGGCCGCAACTCGAGAAAAACCATGAGACTTCCCCCTCGCCGCTGGATGAGGCCCGATTCCCCTGCACTGCGTGCAGACCAATTCCGTGTTCCACATCAAACGTGAAAGGAGCCTTGATTTCCTTAATGGCACTCTAGAGAAAACCCAAGATCACTGTTTCAAGTCTACAGGGATCCTGAGGTCACTGTAGCAACAGGAAAGGGCTCGGTGGACCCCAAATCAACGCGAGATGAGAGCTTAGTCCCTGGCTTCGACTCAAGAGGAATACCAACTTTACACAAGCCCCTCAAGAGGAGGCTACTCTCAGCTAATGGTATGTGAGAGGGACCCTGAGTTTGTCGCCTCAAGTGGAATGGACACCGAGATGCTCTGACTCGAAGTAAGGCCGGATATCCCTGCAGTGAATTGAATGCAGGCTCGTCTTGCATCTCCCAAGATGAAGGGATGTCAGAATCCCCTGTGGAGACGACAGAGAAAGACCTAGTCCTCCGCCTCATCGAGACGGGAGGCATCACATCCTTTGAAAACTCGAGAGGTCTGCGGAGATCAATGCTTCCAAAGGAGACGATGCCTGACTCTTCTTGAAAAGGATAGAAGTCCCAGGATCCCTGTGGCACGTGGAAAGGGACCCTGGGTCTCCCGCCTCACGTGGATACGCATCCCCATTGCCATGCCAAGACTCGAGGAGAATCCCGAGGTGTCCCTCGCACCTAGGCAGGAGTCCTGACGTCGCTGAACAAACACGTGTCTGGAAGGGCCCTCCCCGTCGTAACTCGAGAATATACCCAAGGTTCCGGCCGCACTCGAGAAAAACCATGACACTTCCCCATCGCCGCGAGATGAGGCCCGATTCCCCTGCCCTGCGTGCAGAGCAATTCCGTATTCCACATCAAAAATGAAAGGAGCCTTGATTTCCTTGATGGCACTCCAGAGAAAACCCAAGATCACTGTCTCAAGTCTAGAGGGATCCTGAGGTCACTGGAGCAACACGAAAGGGCTCCGTGGACCCCAAATCAACTCGAGATGAGAGCTTAGTCCCTGGCTTCAAATCGAGAGGAATACCAACTTTCCACAAGCACCTCAAGAGGAGGCTACTCTCAGCTAATGGTATGTGAGAGGGACCCTGAGTTTGTCGCCTCTAGTGGAATGGACACCGAGATGCTCTAACTCGAAGTAAGGCCAGATATCCCTGCAGTGAATTGAATGCAGGCTCGTCTTGCATCTCCCAAGACGAAGGGATGTCTGAATCCCCTGTGGAGACCACAGAGAAAGACCTAGTCCTCCGCCTCATCGTGACCAGAGGCCTCACATCCTTTGAAAACTCGAGAGGTCTGCAGAGATCAATGCTTCCAAAGGAGACGATGCCTGACTCCTCTTGAAAATGGATAGGAGTCCCAGGATCCCTGTGGCACGTGGAAAGGGACACTGGGTCTCCCGCCTCACGTGGAGACGCGTCCTAATTGCCATGCCAAGACTCGAGGAGAATCCCGAGGTGTCCCTCGCACCTAGGCAGGAGTCCTGAGGTCGGTGAACAAACACGTGTCTGGAAGGGCCCTCCCCGTCGTAACTCGAGAATATACCCCAGGTTCCGGCCGCAACTCGAGAAAAACCATGAGACTTCCCCCTCGCCGCGAGTTGAGGCCCGATTCCTCTGCACTGCGTGCAGAGCAATTCCGTGTTCCACTTCAAACGTGAAAGGAGCCTTGATTTACTTGATGGCACTCCAGAGAAAACCCAAGATCACTGTCTCAAGTCTAGAGGGATCATGAGGTCACTGGAGCAACACGAAAGGGCTCCGTGGACCCCAAATCAACTCGAGATGAGAGCTTAGTCCCTGGCTTAGACTCAAGAGGAATACCAACTTTCCACAAGCACCTCAAGAGGAGGCTTCTCTCAGCTACAGGTAAGTGAGAGGGACCCTGAGTTTGTGGCCTCAAGTGGAATGGACACCGAGATGCTCTGACTCGAAGTAAGTCCGGACATCCCTGCAGTGAATTGAATGCAGGCTCATCTTACATCTCCCAAGACGAAGGGATGTCTGAATCCCCTGTGCAGAACACAGAGAAAGACCTAGTCCTCCGCCTCAACGCGACCGGAGGCCTCACATCCTTTGAAAACTCGAGAGGTCTGCGCAGATCAATGCTTCCAAAGGAGACGATGCCTGACACCTCTTGAAAATGGATAGGAGTCCCAGGATCCCTGTGGCACGTGGAAAGGGACCCTGGGTCTCCCGCCTCACGTGGAGACGCGTCCCCATTGCCATGCCAAGACTCGAGGAGAATCCCGAGGTGTCCCTCGCACCTAGGCAGGAGTCCTGACGTCGCTGAACAAACACGTGTCTGGAAGGGCCCTCCCCGTCGTAACTCGAGAATATACCCCAGGTTCCGGCCGCAACTCGAGAAAAACCATGAGACTTCCCCCTCGCCGCGAGATGAGGCCCGATTCCCCTGCAATGCGTGCAGAGCAATTCCGTGTTCCACATCAAACGTGATAGGAGCCTTGATTTCCTTGAAGGCACTCCAGAGAAAACCCAAGATCACTGTCTCAAGTCTAGAGGGATCCTGAGGTCACTGGAGCAACACGAAAGGGCTCCGTGGACGCCAAAACAACTCGAAATGAGAGGTTAGAGCCTGGCTTCGACTCAAGAGGAATACCAACTTTCAACAAGCACCTCAAGAGGAGGCTTCTCTCAGCTACAGGTAGGTGAGAGGGACCCTGAGTTTGTGGCCTCAAGTGGAATGGACACCGAGATGCTCTGACTCGAAGTAAGGCCGGATATCCCTGCAGTGAATTGAATGCATGCTCGTCTTGCATCTCCCAAGACGAAGGGATGTCTGAATCCCCTGTGGAGACCACAGAGAAAGACCTAATTTTCCGCCTCATCGCGACCGGTGGCCTCACATCCTTTGAATATTCGAGAGGTCCGCGGAGATCAATGCTTCCAAAGGAGACGATGCCTGACTCCTCTTGAAAATGGATAGGAGTCCCAGGATCCCTGTGGCACGTGGAAATGGACCCTGGTTCTCCGACCTCACGTGGAGACGCGTCCCAATTGCCATGCCAAGACTCCAGGAGAATCCCGAGGTGTCCCTCGCACCTAGGCAGGCGTCCTCACGTCGCTGAACAAACCCGTGTCTGGACAGGTCCTCCCCGTCGTAACTCGAGAATATACCCCAGGTTCCGGCCGCAACTCGAGAAAAACCATGAGACTTCCCCCTCCCCGCGAGATGAGTCCAGATTCCCCTGCACTGAGTGCACACCAATTCCGTGTTCCACATCAAACGTGAATGGAGCCTTGATTTCCTTGATGGCACTCCAGAGAAAACCCAAGATCACTGTCTCAAGTCTAGAGGGATCCTGAGGTCACTGGAGCAACACGAAAGGGCTCCGTGGACCCCAAATCAACTCGAGATGAGAGCTTAGTCCATGGCTTCAAATCGAGAGGAATACCAACTTTCGACAAGCACCTCAAGAGAAGGCTTCTCTCACCTAATGGTATGTGAGAGGGACCCTGAGTTTGTCGCCTCAAGTGGAATGGACACCGAGATGCTCTGACTCAACGTAAGGCCAGATATCCCTGCAGTGAATTGAATGCAGGCTCGTCTTGCATCTCCCAAGACGAAGGGTTGTCTGAATCCCCTGTGGAGCCCACAGAGAAAGACATAATTTTCCGCCTCATCGCGACCGGTGGCCTCACATCCTTTGAAAATTCGAGAGGTCCGCGGAGATCAATGCTTCCAAAGGAGACGATGCCTGACTCCTCTTGAAAATGGATAGGAGTCCCAGGATCCCTGTGGCTCGTGGAAAGGGACCCTGGTTCTCCCGGCTCACGTGGAGATGCGTCCAAATTGCCATGCCAAGACTCGAGGAAAATCCCGAGGTGTCCCTCGCACCTAGGCAAGAGTCCTCACGTCGCTGAACAAAACCGTGTCTGGAAGGGCCCTCCCCGTCCTAACTCGAGAATATACCCCAGGTTCCGGCCGAAACTCGAGAAAAACCATGAGACTTCCCCCTCCCCGCGAGATGAGGCCCGATTCCCCTGCACTGAGTGCAGACCAATTCCGTGTTCCACATCAAACGTGAAAGGAGCCTTGATTTCCTTAATGGCACTCCAGAGAAAACCCAAGATCACTGTCTCAAGTCTAGAGGGATCCTGAGGTCAATGGAGCAACACGAAAGGGCTCCGTGGACCCCAAATCAACTCGAGATGAGAGCTTAGTCCCTGGCTTCGACTCAAGAGGAATACCAACTTTCCACAAGCACCTCAAGAGGAGGCTTCTCTCAGCTAATGGTATGTGAGAGGGACCCTGAGTTTGTGGCCTCAAGTGCAATGGACACCGAGATGCTCTGACAAGAAGTAAGGCTGGATATCCCTGCAGTGAATTGAATGCAGGCTCGTCTTGCATCTCCCAAGACGAAGGGATGTCTGAATACCCTGTGGATACCACAGAGAAAGACCTAGTCCTCTGCCTCATCGTGACCGGAGGCCTCACATCCTTTGAAAACTCGAGAGGTCTGCAGAGATCAATGCTTCCAAAGGAGACGATGCCTGACTCCTCTTGAAAATGGATAGGAGTCCCAGGATCACTGTGGCACGTGGAAAGGGACACTGGGTCTCACGCCTCACGTGGAGACGCGTCCCAATTGCCATGCCAAGACTCGAGGAGAATCCCGAGGTGTCCCTCGCACCTAGGCAGGAGTCCTGACGTCCCTGAACAAACACGTGTCTGGAAGGGCCCTCCCCGTCGTAACTCGAGAATATACCCCAGGTTCCGGCCGCAACTCGAGAAAAACCATGAGACTTCCCCATCGCCGCGAGATGAGGACAGATTCCCCTGCCCTGCGTGCAGAGCAATTCCGTATTCCACATCAAAAATGAAAGGAGCCTTGATTTCCTTGATGGCACTCCAGAGAAAACCCAAGATCACTGTCTCAAGTCTAGAGGGATCCTTAGGTCACTGGAGCAACACGAAAGGGCTCCGTGGACCCCAAATTAACTCAAGATGAGAGCGTAGTCCCTGGCTTCAAATCGAGAGGAATACCAACTTTCCACAAGCACCTCAAGAGGAGGCTTCTCTCAGCTAATGGTATGTGAGAGGGACCCTGAGTTTGTCACCTCAAGTGGAATGGACACCGAGATTCTCTGACTCAAAGTAAGGCCAGATATCCCTGCAGTGAATTGAATGCAGGCTCGTCTTGCATCTCCCAAGACGAAGGGATGTCTGAATCCCCTGTGGAGACCACAGAAAAAGACCTAGTCCTCCGTCTCATCGTGAACGGAGGCCTCACATCCTTTGAAAACTCGAGAGGTCTGCGGAGATCAATGCTTCCAAAGGAGACGACGCCTGACGCCTCTTGAAAATGGATAGGAGTCCCAGGATCCCTGTGGCACGTGGAAAGGGACCCTGGGTCTCTCGCCTCACGTGGAGACGCCTCCCAATTGCCATGCCAAGACTTGAGGAGAATCCCGAGGTGTCCCTCGCACCTAGGCAGGAGTCCTGACGTTGCTGAACAAACACGTGTCTGGAAGGGCCCTCCCCGTCGTAACTCGAGAATATACCCCAGGTTCCGGCCGCAACACGAGAAAAACCATGAGACTTCCCCCTCGCCGTGAGATGAGGCCCGATTCCCCTGCAATGCGTGCAGAACAATTCCGTGTTCCACATCAAACGAGAAAGGAGCCTTGATTTCCTTGATGGCACTCCAGAGAAAACCCAAGATCACTGTCTCAAGTCTAGAGGGATCCTGAGGTCACTGGAGCAACACGAAAGGGCTCCGTGGACCCCAAATCAACTCGAGATGAGAGATTAGTCCCTGGCTTCAACTCAATAGGAATACGAACTTTCCACAAGCCCCTCAAGAGGAGGCTTGTCTCAGCTACAGGTATGTGAGAGGGACCCTGAGTTTGTGGCCTCAAGTGGAATGGACACCGAGATGCTCTGACTCGAAGTAAGGCCGGATATCCCTGCAGTGAATTGAATGCAGGCTCATCTTGCATCTCCCAAGACGAAGGGATGCCTGAATCCCCTGTGCAGAACACAGAGAAAGACCTAGTCCTCCGCCTCAATGCGACCGGAGGCCTCACATCCTTTGAAAACTCGAGAGGTCCGCGGAGATCAATGCTTCCAAAGGAGACGATGCCTGACTCCTCTTGAAAATGGATAGGAGTCCCAGGATCCCAGTGGCACGTGGAAAGGGACCCTGGGTCTCCCGCCTCACGTGGAGACGCGTCCCAATTGCCATGGCAAGACTCGATGAGAATCCCGAGGTGTCCCTCGCACCTAGGCAGGAGTCCTGACGTCGCTGAACAAACCCGTGTCTGGAAGGGCCCTCCCCGTCGTAACTCGAGAATATACCCCAGGTTCCGGCCGCAACTCGAGAAAAACCATGAGATTTCCCCATCGCCGCGAGTTGAGGCCCGATTCCCCTGCACTGCGTGCAGAGCAATTCCGTGTTCCACTTCAAACGTGAAAGGAGCCTTGATTTCCTTGATGGCACTCCAGAGAAAACCCAAGATCACTGTCTCAAGTCTAGAGGGATCCTGAGGTCAATGGAGCAACACGAAAGGGCTCCGTGGACCCCAAATCAACTCGAGATGAGAGCTTAGTCCCTGGCTTAGACTCAAGAGGAATACCAACTTTCCACAAGCACCTCAAGAGGAGGCTTCTCTCAGCTACAGGTAAGTGAGAGGGACCCTGAGTTTGTGGCCTCAAGTGCAATGGACACCGAGATGCTCTGATTCGAAGTAAGGCTGGATATCTCTGCAGTGAATTGAATGCAGGCTCGTCTTGCATCTCCCAAGACGAAGGGATGTCTGAATCCCCTGTGGAGACCACAGAGAAAGACCTAGTCCTCCGCCTCATCGTGAACGGAGGCCTCACATCCTTTGAAAACTCGAGAGGTCTACAGAGATCAATGCTTCCAAAGGAGACGATGCCTGACTCCTCTTGAAAATGGATAGGAGTCCCAGGATCCCTGTGGCACGTGGAAAGGGACACTGGGTCTCCCGCCTCACGTGGAGACGCGTCCCAATTGCCATGCCAAGACTCGAGGAGAATCCCGAGGTGTCCCTCGCACCTAGGCAGGAGTCCTGACGTCGCTGAACAAACACGTGTCTGGAAGGGCCCTCCCCGTCGTAACTCGAGAATATACCCCAGGTTCCGTCTGCAACTCGAGAAAAACCATGAGACTTCACTATCGCCGCGAGATGAGGCCCGATTCCCCTGCCCTGCGTGCAGAGCAATTCCGTATTCCACATCAAAAATAAAAGGAGCCTTGATTTCCTTGATGGCACTCCAGAGAAAACCCAAGATCACTGTCTCAAGTCTAGAGGGATCCTGAGGTCACTGGAGCAACACGAAAGGGCTCCGTGGACCCCAAATCAACTCGAGATGAGAGCTTAGTCCCTGGCTTCCACTCAAGAGGAATACCAACTTTCCACAATCACCTCAAGAGGAGGCTTCTCTCAGCTACAGGTATGTGAGAGGGACCCTGAGTTTGTCGCCTCAAGTGGAATGGACACCGAGATGCTCTGACTCAACGTAAGGCCAGATATCCCTGCAGTGAATTGAATGCAGTCTCGTCTTGCATCTCCCAAGCCGAAGGGTTGTCTGAATCCCCTGTGGAGACCACAGAGAAAGACATAATTTTCCGCCTCATCGCGACCGGTGGCCTCACATCCTTTGAAAATTCGAGAGGTCCGCGGAGATCAATGCTTCCAAAGGAGACGATGCCTGACTCCTCTTGAAAATAGATAGGAGTCCCAGGATCCCTATGGCTCGTGGAAAGGGACCCTGGTTCTCCCGGCTCACGTGGAGATGCGTCCAAATTGCCATGCCAAGACTCGAGGAGAATCCCGAGGTGTCCCTCGCACCTAGGCAAGAGTCCTCACGTCGCTGAACAAAACCGTGTCTGGAAGGGCCCTCCCCGTCTTAACTCGAGAATATACCCCAGGTTCCGGCCGCAACTCGAGAAAAACCATGAGACTTCCCCCTCCCCGCGAGATGAGGCCCGATTCCCCTGCACTGAGTGCAGACCAATTCCGTGTTCCACATCAAACGTGAAAGGAGCCTTGATTTCCTTAATGGCACTCCAGAGAAAACCCAAGATCACTGTCTCAAGTCTAGAGGGATCCTGAGGTCACTGTAGCAACACAAAAGGGCTCCGTGGACCCCAAATCAACTCGAGATGAGAGCTTAGTCCCTGGCTTCGACTCAAGAGGAATACCAACTTTCCACAAACACCTCAAGAGGAGGCTTCTCTCAGCTAATGGTATGTGAGAGGGACCCTGAGTTTGTGGCCTCAAGTGCAATGGACACCGAGATGCTCTGACAAGAAGTAAGGCTGGATATCCCTGCAGTGAATTGAATGCAGGCTCGTCTTGCATCTCCCAAGACGAAGGGATGTCTGAATACCCTGTGGATACCACAGAGAAAGACCTAGTCCTCTGCCTCATCGTGACCGGAGGCCTCACATCCTTGGAAAACTCGAGAGGTCCGCGGAGATCAATACTTCCGAAGGAGACGATGCCTGACTCCTCTTGAAAATGGATAGGAGTCCCAGGATCCCTGTGGCACGTGGAAAGGGACACTGGGTCTCCCGCCTCACGTGGAGACGCGTCCCAATTGCCATGTCAAGACTCGAGGAGAATCCCGAGGTGTCCCTCGCACCTAGGCAGGAGTCCTGACGTCGCTGAACAAACGCTTGTCTGAAAGGGCCCTCCCCGTCGTAACTCGAGAATATACCCCAGGTTCCGGCCGCAACTCGAGAAAAACCATGAGATTTCCCCCTCGCCGCGAGTTGAGGCCCGATTCCCCTGCACTGCGTGCAGACCAATTCCGTGTTCCACATCAACCTTGAAAGGAGCCTTGATTTCCTTGATGGCACTCCAGAGAAAACCCAAGATCACTGTCTCAAGTCTAGAGGGATCCTGAGGTCACTGGAGCAACACGAAAGGGGTCCGTATAACCCAAATCAACTCGAGATGAGAGCTTAGTCCCTGGCTTCAACTCAAGAGGAATACCAACTTTAAACAAGCACATCAAGAGGAGGCTTCTCTCAGCTACAGGTATGTGAGAGGGAACCTGAGTTTGTCGCCTCAGGTGGAATGGACACCGAGATGCTCTGACTCAAAGTAAGGCCAGATATCCCTGCAGTGAATTGAATGCAGGCTCGTCTTGCATCTCCCAAGACGAACGGATGTCTGAATCCCCTGTGGAGACCACAGAGAAAGACATAGTCCTCCGCCTCATCGCGACTGGAGGCCTCACATCCTTTGAAAACTCTAGAGGTCCGCAGAGATCAATGCTTACAAAGGAGACGATGCCTGACGCCTCTTGAAAACGGATAGGAGTCCCAGGATCCCTGTGGCACGTGGAAAGGGACCCTGGGTCTCCCGCCTCACGTGGAGACGCCTCCCAATTGCCATGCCAAGACTTGAGGAGAATCCCGAGGTGTCCCTCGCACCTAGGCAGGAGTCCTGACGTCGCTGAACAAACACGTGTCTGGAAGGGCCCTCCCCGTCGTAACTCGAGAATATACCCCAGGTTCCGGCCGCAACTCGAGGAAAACCATGAGACTTCCCCCTCGCCGCGAAATGAGCCCCGATTCATCTGCAATGCGTGCAGAGCAATTCCGTGTTCCACATCAAACGTGAAAGGAGCCTTGATTTCCTTGATGGCACTCCAGAGAAAACCCAAGATCACTGTCTCAAGTCTAGAGGGATCCTGAGGTCACTGGAGCAACACGAAAGGGCTCCGTGGACCCCAAATCAACTCTAGATGAGAGATTAGTCCCTGGCTTCAACTCAAGAGGAATACGAACTTTCCACAAGCCCCTCAAGAGGAGGCTTCTCTCAGCTACAGGTATGTGAGAGGGACCCTGAGTTTGTGGCCTCAAGTGGAATGGACACCGAGATGCTCTGACTCGAAGTAAGGCCGGATATCCCTGCAGTGAATTGAATGCAGGCTCGTCTTCATCTCCCAAGACGAAGGGATGTCTGAATCCCCTGTGGAGACCACAGAGAAAGACCTAATTTTCCGCCTCATCGCGACCGGTGGCCTCACATTCTTTGAAAATTCGAGAGGTCCGCGGAGATCAATGCTTCCAAAGGAGACGATGCCTGACTCCTCTTGAAAATGGATAGGAGTCCCAGGATCCCTGTGGCACGTGGAAAGGGACCCTGGTTCTCCCGCCTCACGTGGAGACGCGTCCAAATTGCCATGCCAAGACTCGAGGAGAATCCCGAGGTGTCCCTCGCACCTAGGCAGGAGTCCTCACGTCGCTGAACAAACACGTGTCTGGAAGGGCCCTCCCCGTCGTAACTCGAGAATATACCCCAGGTTCCGGCCGCAACTCGACAAAAACCATGAGACTTCCCCCTCCCCGCGAGATGAGGCCCGATTCCCCTGCACTGCCTGCAGAGGAATTCCGTGTTCCACATCAAACGTGAAAGGAGCCTTGATTTCCTTAATGGCACTCCAGAGAAAACCCAAGATCACTGTCTCAAGTCTAGAGGGATCCTGAGGTCACTGGAGCAAAACGAAAGGGCTCCGTGGACCCCAAATCAACTCGACATGAGAGCTTAGTCCCTCGCTTCGATCAAGAGGAATACAAAATTCCACAAGCACCTCAAGAGGAGGCTTCTCTCAGCTACAGGTATGTGAGAGGGACCCTGAGTTTGTGGCCTCAAGTGGAATGGACACCGAGATGCTCTGACTTGAAGTAAGGCCGGATATCCCTGCAGTGATTTGAATGCAGGCTCGTCTTGCATCTCCCAAGACAAAGGGTTGTCTGAATCCCCTGTGGAGCCCACAGAGAAAGACCTAGTCCTCCGTCTCATCGCGACCGAAGGCCTCACATCCTTTGAAAACTCGAGAGGTCTGCGGAGATCAATGCTTCCAAAGTAGACGACGCCTGACGCCTCTTGAAAATGGATAGGAGTCCCAGGATCCCTGTGGCACGTGGAAAGGGACCCTGGGTCTCTCGCCTCACGTGGAGACGCCTCCCAATTGCCATGCCAAGACTTGAGGAGAATCCCGAGGTGTCCCTCGCACCTAGGCAGGAGTCCTGACGTCGCTGAACAAGCACGTGTCTGGAAGGGCCCTCCCCGTCGTAACTCGAGAATATACCCCAGGTTCCGGCCGCAACTCGAGAAAAACCATGAGATTTCCCTCTCCCCGCGAGATGAGCCCCGATTCCCCTGCACTGCGTGCAGAGCAATTCCGTGTTCCACTTCAAACGTGAAAGGAGCCTTGATTTCCTTGATGGCACTCCAGAGAAAACCCAAGATCACTGTCTCAAGTCTAGAGGGATCCTGAGGTCACTGGAGCAACACGAAAGGGCTCCGTGGACCCCAAATCAACTCGAGATGAGAGCTTAGTCCCTGGCTTAGACTCAAGAGGAATACCAACTTTCCACAAGCACCTCAAGAGGAGGCTTCTCTCAGCTACAGGTAAGTGAGAGGGACCCTGAGTTTGTGGCCTCAAGTGCAATGGACACCGAGATGTTCTGACTCGAAGTAAGGCCGGATATCTCTGCAGTGAATTGAATGCAGGCTCGTCTTGCATCTCCCAAGACGAAGGGATGTCTGAATCCCCTGTGGAGACCACAGAGAAAGACCTAGTCCTCCGCCTCATCGTGAACGGAGGCCTCACATCCTTTGAAAACTCGAAAGGTCCGCGGAGATCAATGCTTCCAAAGGAGATGATGCCTGACTCCTCTTGAAAATGGATAGGAGTCCCCGGATCCCTGTGGCACGTGGAAAGGGACCCTGGTTCTCCCGCCTCACGTGGAGATGCGTCCAAATTGCCATGCCAAGACTCGAGGAGAATCCCGAGGTGTACCTCGCACCTAGGCAAGAGTCCTCACGTCGCTGAACAAACCCGTGTCTGGAAGGGCCCTCCCCGTCGTAACTCGAGAATATACCCCACGTTCCGGCCGCAAATCGAGAAAAACCATGAGACTTCCCCCTCCCCGCGAGATGAGCCCCGATTCCCCTGCACTGAGTGCAGACCAATTCCGTGTTCCACATCAAACGTGAAAGGAGCCTTGATTTCCTTAATGGCACTCCAGAGAAAACCCAAGATCACTGTCTCAAGTCTAGAGGGATCCTGAGGTCACTGTAGCAACACGAAAGGGCTCCGTGGACCCCAAATCAACTCGAGATGAGAGCTTAGTCCCTGGCTTCGACTCAAGGGGAATACCAACTTTCCACAAGCACCTCAAGAGGAGGCTTCTCTCAGCTAATGGTATGTGAGAGGGACCCTGAGATTGTGGCCTCAAGTGGAATGGACACCGAGATGCTCTGACTCGAAGTAAGGCTGGATATCCCTGCAGTGAATTGAATGCAGGCTCGTCTTGCATCTCCCAAGACGAAGGGATGTCTGAATCCCCTGTGGAGCCCACAGAGAAAGACCTAGTCCTCCGCCTCAACGCGACCGGAGGCCTCACATCCTCTGAAAACTCGAGAGGTCCGCGGAGATCAATGCTTCCAAAGGAGACGATGCCTGACTCCTCTTGAAAATGGATAGGAGTCCCAGGATCCCTGTGGCATGTGGAAAGGGACCCTGGGTCTCCCGCCTCACGTGGAGACGCGTCCCAATTGCCATGCCAAGACTCGAGGAGAATCCCGAGGTGTCCCTCGCACCTAGGCAGGAGTCCTGACGTCCCTGAACAAACACGTGTCTGGAAGGTCCCTCCCCGTCGTAACTCGAGAATATACCCCAGGTTCCGGCCGCAACTCGAGAAAAACCATGAGATTTCCCGCTCGCCGCGAGATGAGGCCCGATTCCCCTGCACTGCGTGCAGAGCAATTCCGTGTTCCACTTCAAACGTGAAAGGAGCCTTGATTTCCTTGATGGCACCCCAGAGAAAACCCAAGATCACTGTCTCAAGTCTAGAGGGATCCTGAGGTCACTGGAGCAAGACGAAAGTGCTCCGTGGACTCCAAATCAACTCGAGGTGAGAGCTTAGTCCCTGGCTTCGACTCAAGAGGAATACCAACTTTCCACAAGCACCTCAAGAGGAGGCTTCTCTCAGCTACAGGTATGTGAGAGGGACCCTGAGTTTGTGGCCTCAAGTGGAATGGACACCGAGATGCTCTGACTCGAAGTAAGGCCGGATATCTCTGCAGTGAATTGAATGCAGGCTCGTCTTGCATCTCCCAAGACGAAGGGTTGTCTGAATCCCCTGTGGAGACCACAGAGAAAGACCTCATTCTCCGCATCATCGAGACCAGAGGCCTCATATCCTTTGAAAACTCGAGAGGTCGGCGGAGATCAATGCTTCCAAAGGAGAAGATGCCTGACTCTTCTTGAAAATGGATAGGAGTCCCAGGATCCCTGTGGCACGTGGAAAGGGACCCTGGGTCTCCCGCCTCACGTGGAGACGCGTCCCAATTGCCATGCCAAGACTCGAGGAGAATCCCGAGTTGTCCCTCGCACCTAGGCAGGAGTCCTGACGTCGCTGAACAAACACGTGTCTGGAAGGGCCCTCCCCGTCATAACTCGAGAATATACCCCAGGTTCCGGCCGCAACTCGGGAAACACCATGAGACTTCCCCCTCGCCGCTGGATGAGGCCCGATTCCCCTGCACTGCGTGCAGAGCAATTCCGTGTTCCACATCAAACGTGAAAGGAGCCTTGATTTCCTTGATGGCACTCCAGAGAAAACCCAAGATCACTGTCTCAAGTCTAGAGGGATCCTGAGGTCACTGGAGCAACACGAAAGGGCTCCGTGGACCCCAAATCAACTCGAGATGAGAGCTTAGTCCCTGGCTTTGACTCAAGAGGAATACCAACTTTCCACAAGCACCTCAAGAGGAGGCTTCTCGCACCTACAGGTAGGTGAGAGGGACCCTGAGTTTGTGGCCTCAAGTCGAATGGACACCGAGATGCTCTGACTCGAAGTAAGGCCGGATATCCCTGCAGTGAATTGAATGCAGGCTCCTCTTGCATCTCCCAAGATGAAGGGATGTCTGAATCCCCTGTGGAGGCCACAGAGAAAGACCTAGTCCTCCGCCTCATCGCGACCGGAGGCCTCACATCCTTTGAAAACTGAGAGGTCCGCGGAGATCAATGCTTCCAAAGGAGACGATGCCTGACTCCTCTTGAAAATGGATAGGAGTCCCAGGATCCCTGTGGCACGTGGAAAGGGACCCTGGGTCTCCCGCCTCATGTGGAGACGCATCCCCATTGCCATGCCAAGACTCGAGGAGAATCCCGAGGTGTCCCTCGCACCTAGGCAGAAGTCCTCACGTCGCTGAACAAACACGTGTCTGGAAGGGCCCTCCCCGTCGTAACTCGAGAATATACCCCAGGTTCCGGCCGCAACTCGAGAAAAACCATGAGAATTCCCCCTCACCGCGAGATGAGGCCTGATTCCCCTGCACTGCGTGCAGAGCAATTCCTGAGCAGCGCAGACGGAGAGAGCAGCGCCAGCCCCTCCCCGCAGCGCCAGCCCGTCCCCGCAGCACAAGCCCCTCCCCCCGGAGCGACGTAACTAGCTACCTGAATAAGAGTCCACCTCCGCCCGCCTGTGTCATGGCGGAAATGAGGCTCTGAAGAGACCGGCAAACAGAAGCCAAATAAACAAAGGGAACCGCTTCAGAAGGGACTGGTGCAACAGTTTAAAATCCCTCTAGGAAACATTGACTACACCGGAGGAGCCTGTAGGTATCGAGAAGCGTAAGCTGGAACGAGGAGCTATCTGAAACTGAGCCGAACCCACACTGACCGCAACAGCTCCAGAGAAACTCCTAGATATAATTTTACTTTTTTCTCTTTTTTTAATTTTTTTTCTTTTTTTCTTTTTTCTTTTTTATTTTTTCTCTTTTATTTTCCTTTAAAATCCCCTATTACTCCCCCATTACTCCTTAACTTTCATTTCCATAGACTTTTACGATTTTTTAATTAGGGGGAAAAAAAAGTTTTTTTTTTCCTTTTTTTTTTCTTTTTTTTCTTTTTTTTTTCTTTTTCTTTCTTTTTTTTCCTTTTTTTCTTTCCTTTTTCTCTTCTATTTTCTATTTTTCTTTTTCTCTTATTTCTTTTAAATTCCTCTAGTACTCCTCTACTACTCCTTAATTTTCATTTTCAATGCACTATAACCTTACAAAAAAAAAAAAAAAGAAGAGAAGCCCTATTTTTAAACTGAAGATTATTCTCTCCCAATCTTGACTCTCTGTTTTCTACCTCAGAACACCTCTATTTCCTCCTTTCCCCTTCTCTTCCCAATCCAATTCTGTGAATCTTTGTAGGTGACTGTGCTACGGAGAACACTCTGGGAACAGACAGCTGTGTAGATCTGTCTCTCTCCTCTTGAGTCCCCCTTTTTCTCCTCCTGTTCATCTCTATCTCCCTCCTCCCTCTCCTCTTCTTCATGTGACTCTGTGAACCTCTCTGGGTGTCCCTAACGGGGAAGAATCTTTTAGCCATTAACCTAGAAGTTTTCTTATCAGGGCTGCATAGTTGGAGAAGTCCTGAGACTACAGGAAGAATAAAACTGAAATCCAGAGGCAGGAGACTTAAGCCCAAAACCTGAGAACACCAGAAAACTCCTGACTACAAGGAACTTTAAGTGATAAGTGACTGTCCAAAAGCCTCCATACCTACACTGAAACCAACTACCACACAAGAGCCAATAAGTTTTAGAGCAAGACATACCACGCAAATTCTCCAGCAACGCAGGAACATAGCCCTGAACATCAACATACAGGCTGCCCAAGGTCACACCTAACACATAGACCCATCTCAAAACTCATTACTGGGCACTCCATTGCTTTCCAAAGAGAAGAAATCAAGTTCCACACACCAGAACACTGATGCAAGCTTCCCTAACCAGGAAACCTTGACAAGCCAATCGTCTAACCCCATCCACTGGGTTAATCCTCCACAACAAAAAGGAACCACAGACCTCCAGAATACAGAAAGCCCACTCCAGATACAGCAATCTAAACAAGATGAAAAGGCAAAGAAATACCCAACAGGTAAAGGAACATGAAAAATGCCCACCAAGTCAAACAAAAGAGGAGGAGATAGGGAATCTACCTGAAAAAGAATTTAGAATAATGATAATAAAAATGATCCAAAATCTTGAAAACAAAATGGAGTTACAGATAAATAGCCTGGAAACAAAGATTGAAAAGATTCAAGAACTGTTTAATAAAGACCTAGAAGAAATAAAAAAGAGTCAATTACAAATGAATAATGCAATGAATGAGATCAAAAACACTTTGGAGGGAACCAAGAGTAGAATAACGGAGGCAGAAGATAGGATAAGTGAGGTAGAAGATAAAATGGTGGAAATAAATGAAGCAGAGAGGAAAAAAGAAAAAAGGATCAAAAGAAATGAGGACAACCTCAGGGACCTCTGGGACACTGTGAAACGCCCCAACATTCGAATCATAGGAGTTCCAGAAGAAGAAGACAAAAAGAAGGGCCATGAGAAAATACTCGAGGAGATAATAGCTGAAAACTTCCCTAAAATGGGGAAGGAAATAGCCACCCAAATCCAAGAAACCCAGAGAGTCCCAAACAGGATAAACCCAAGGCGAAACACCCCAAGACACATATTAATCAAATTAACAAAGATCAAACACAAAGAACAAATATTAAAAGCAGCAAGGGAAAAACAACAAATAACACACAAAGGGATTCCCATAAGGATAACAGCTGATCTATCAATAGAAACCCTCCAGGCCAGAAGGGAATGGCAGGACGTACTGAAAGTAATGAAAGAGAATAACCTACAACCTAGATTACTGTATCCAGCAAGGATCTCATTCAGATATGAAGGAGAATTCAAAAGCTTTACAGATAAGCAAAAGCTGAGAGAATTCAGCACCACCAAACCAGCTCTTCAACAAATGCTAAAGGATCTTCTCTAGACAGGAAATGCAGAAAGGTTTTATAAATGTGAACCCAAAACAACAAAGTAAATGGCAACGGGAACACACCTATCAATAATTACCCTAAATGTAAATGGGTTGAATGCCCCAACCAAAAGACAAAGATTGGCTGAATGGATACAAAAACAAGACCCCTATATATGCTGTCTACAAGAGACCCACCTCAAAACAAGAGACACATACAGACTAAAAGTGAAGGGCTGGAAAAAAATATTTCATGCAAACGGAGACCAAAAGAAAGCAGGAGTCGCAATACTCATGTCAGATAAAATAGACTTTCAAATAAAGGAAGTGAAAAGAGACAAAGAAGGACACTACATAATGATCAAAGGATCAATCAAAAAAGAAGATATAACAATTATAAATATATATGCACCCAACATAGGAGCACCGCAATATGTACGGCAAACGCTAACAAGTATGAAAGAGGAAATTAATAGTAACACAATAATAGTGGGAGACTTTAATACCCCACTCACAACTATGGATAGATCAACTAAACAGAAAATTAACAAGGAAACACAAACCTTAAATGACACAATGGACCAGCTAGACCTAATTGATATCTATAGGACATTTCACCCCAAAACAATCAACTTCACCTTTTTCTCAAGTGCACACGGAACATTCTCCAGAATAGATCACATCCTGGGCCATAAATCTGGTCTTGGAAAATTCAAAAAAATTGAAATCATTCCAGTTATCTTTTCTGACCACAGTGCAGTAAGATTAGATCTCAATTACAGGGAAAAAATTGTTAAAACTTCAAACATATGGAGGCTAAATAACACGCTTCTGAATAACCAACAAATCATAGAAGAAATCAAAAAAGAAATCAAAATATGTATAGAAATGAATGAAAATGAAAACACAACAACCCAAAACCTATGGGACACTGTAAAAGCAGTGCTAAGGGGAAGGTTCATAGCATTACAGGCTTACATCAAGAAACAGGAAAAAAACCAATTAAATAACCTAACTCTACACCTAAAGCAATTAGAGAAGGAAGAAATGAAGAACCCCAGAGTTAGCAGAAGGAAAGAAATCTTAAAAATCAGGGCAGAAATAAATGCAAAAGAAACTAAAGAGACCATAGCAAAAATCAACAAAGCTAAAAGCTGGTTTTTTGAAAAAATAAACAAAATTGACAAACCATTAGCAAGACTCATTAAGAAACAAAGAGAGAAAAACCAAATTAACAAAATTAGAAATGAAAATGGAGAGATCACAACAGACAACACTGAAATACAAAGGATCATAAGAGACTACTACCAGCAGCTCTATGCCAATAAAATGGACAACTTGGATGAAATGGACAAATTCTTAGAAAAGTATAACTTTCCAAAACTGAACCAGGAAGAAATAGAAGATCTTAACAGACCCATCACAAGCAAGGAAATCGAAACTGTCATCAAAAATCTTCCAGCAAACAAAAGCCCAGGACCAGATGGCTTCACAGCTGAATTCTACCAAAAATTTAGAGAAGAGCTAACACCTATCTTACTCAAACTCTTCCAGAAAATTGCAGAAGAAGGTAAGCTTCCAAACTCATTCTATGAGGCCACCATCACCCTAATTCCAAAACCAGACAAAGATGCCACAAAAAAAGAAAACTACAGGCCAATATCACTGATGAACATAGATGCAAAAATCCTTAACAAAATTCTAGCAAACAGAATCCAACAACATATTAAAAAAATCATACACCATGACCAAGTGGGCTTTATCCCAGGAATGCAAGGATTCTTTAATATCCGCAAATCAATCAATGTAATACACCACATTAACAAATTGAAAGATAAAAACCATATGATTATCTCAATAGATGCAGAGAAAGCCTTTGACAAAATTCAACACTCATTTATGATTAAAACTCTCCAAAAAGCAGGAATAGAAGGAACATACCTCAACATAATAAAAGCTATATATGACAAACCCACAGCAAGCATCACCCTCAATGGTGAAATATTGAAGGCATTTCCCCTGAAATCAGGAACAAGACAAGGGTGCCCACTCTCACCACTACTATTCAACATAGTGTTGGAAGTGCTGGCCACAGCAATCAGAGCAGAAAAAGAAGTAAAAGGAATCCAGATAGGAAAAGAAGAAGTAAAACTCTCACTGTTTGCAGATGACATGATCCTCTACATAGAAAACCCTAAAGATTCTACCAGAAAATTACTAGAGCTAATCAATGAATATAGTAAAGTTGCAGGATATAAAATTAACACACAGAAATCCCTTGCATTCCTATATACTAACAATGAAAAAACAGACAGAGAAATTAAGGAAACAATACCATTCACCATTGCAACAAAAAGAATAAAATACTTAGGAGTATATCTACCTAAAGAAACAAAGGACCTATACATAGAAAACTATAAAACACTGATGAAAGAAATCAAAGAGGACACAAACAGATGGAGAAACATACCGTGTTCATGGATTGGAAGAATTAATATTGTCAAAATGGCTATTCTACCCAAAGCAGTCTATAGATTCAATGCAATCCCTATCAAGCTACCAACGGTATTTTTCACAGAACTAGACCAAAGAATTTCACAATTTGTATGGAAATACAAAAAACCTCGAATAGCCAAAGTAATCTTGAGAAAGAAGAATGGAACTGGAGGAATCAACCTGCCTGACTTCAGACTCTACTACAAAGCCACAGTCATCAAGACAGTATGGTACTGGCACAAAGACAGAAATATAGATCAATGGAACAGAATAGAAAGCCCAGAGATAAATCCACGAACCTATGGACACCTTATCTTTGACAAAGGAGGCAAGGATATACAATGGAAAAAAGACAACCTCTTTAACAAGTGGTGCTGGGAAAACTGGTCAACCACTTGTAAAAGAATGAAACTAGAACACTTTCTAACACCATACACAAAAATAAACTCAAAATGGATTAAAGATCTAAATGTAAGACCAGAAACTATAAAACTCCTAGAGGAGAACATAGGCAAAACACTCTCCGACATAAATCAAAGCAAGATCCTCTATGACCCACCTCCCAGAATATTGGAAATAAAAGCAAAACTAAACAAATGGGACCTAATGAAACTTAAAAGCTTTTGCACTACAAAGGAAACTATAAGTAAGATGAAAAGACAGCCCTCAGATTGGGAGAAAATAATAGCAAATGAAGAAACAGACAAAGGACTAATCTCAAAAATATACAAGCAACTCCTGCAGCTCAATTCCAGAAAAATAAATGACCCAATCAAAAAATGGGCCAAAGAACTAAACAGACATTTCTCCAAGGAAGACATACAGATGGCTAACAAACATATGAAAAGATGCTCAACATCACTCATTATTAGAGAAATGCAAATCAAAACCACAATGAGGTACCATTACACGCCAGTCAGGATGGCTGCTATCCAAAAGTCTACAAGCAATAAATGCTGGAGAGGGTGTGGAGAAAAGGGAACCCTCTTACACTGTTGGTGGGAATGCAAACTAGTACAGCCGCTATGGAAAACAGTGTGGAGATTTCTTAAAAAACTGGACATAGAACTGCCATATGACCCAGCAATCCCACTTCTGGGCATACACACTGAGGAAACCAGATCTGAAAGAGACACGTGCACCCCAATGTTCATTGCAGCACTGTTTATAATAGCCAGGACATGGAAGCAACCTAGATGCCCATCAGCAGATGAATGGATAAGGAAGCTGTGGTACATATATACCATGGAATATTACTCAGCCATTAAAAAGAATTCATTTGAACCAGTCCTAATGAGATGGATGAAGCTGGAGCCCCTTATACAGAGTGAAGTAAGCCAGAAAGATAAAGAACATTACAGCATACTGACACATGTATATGGAATTTAGAAAGGTGATAACGATAACCCTATATGCAGAACAGAAAAAGAGACACAGAAATACAGAACAGACTTTTGAACTTTGAGGGAGAATGTGAGGGTGGGATATTTCAAAAGAACAGCATGTATACTATCTATGGTGAAACAGATCACCAGCCCAGGTGGGATGCACGAGACAAGTGCTCCGGCCTGGTGCACTGGGAAGACCCAGAGGAATCGGGTGGAGAGGGAGGTTGGAGGGGGGATCGGGATTGGGAATACATGTAAATCCATGGCTGATTCATATCAATGTATGACAAAACCCACTGGAAAAAAAAATAATAATAATAAAAATTAAAAAAAATAATAAAAAAAAAAAAAAAGAAAATGGATAGGAGTCCCAGGATCCCTGTGGCACGTGGAAAGGGACCCTGGATCTCCCACCTCACATGTAGACGCCTCCCAATTGCCATGCCAAGACTCGAGGAGAATCCCGAGGTGTCCCTCGCACCTAGGCATGGGTCCAGACGTCGCTGAACAAACACGTGTCTGGAAGGGCCCTCCCCGTCGTAACTCGAGAATATACCCCAGGTTCCGGCCGCAACTCGAGAAAAACCATGAGATTTCCCCCTCGCCGCGAGATGAGGCCCGATTCCCCTGCACTGCGTGCAGAGCAATTCCGTGTTCCCCATCAAACTTGATAGGAGACTTGATTTCCTTGATGGCACTCCAGAGAAAACCCAAGATCACTGTCTCAAGTCTAGAGGGATCCTGAGGTCACTGGAGCAATACGAAAGGACTCCGTGGACCCCAAATCAACTCGAGATGAGAGCTTAGTCCCTGGCTTAGACTCAAGAGGAATACCTACTTTCCACAAGCACCTCAAGAGGAGGCTTCTCTCAGCTACAGGTATGTGAGAGGACCCTGAGTTTGTGGCCTCAAGTGGAATGGACACCGAGATGCTCTGACTCGAAGTAAGGCCGGATATCCCTGCAGTGAATTGAATGCAGGCCCGTCTTGCATCTCCCAAGATGAAGGGATGTCTGAATCCCCTGTGGAGACCACAGAGAAAGACGTAGTTCTCTGCCTCATCGCGACCGGAGGCCTCACATCCTTTGAAAACTCGAGAGGTACGCGCAGAACAATGCTTCCAAAGGAGACGATGCCTGACTCCTCTTGAGAGGTCCGCGCAGATCAATGCTTCCAAAGGAGACGAGGCCTGACTCCTCTTGCAAATGGATGGAAGTCCCAGGATCCCTGTGGCACGTAGAAAGGGACACTGGGTCTCGCGCCTCACGTGGAGCCGCGTCCCAATTGCCATGCCAAGACTAGAGGAGAATCCCGAGGTGTCCCTCACACCTAGGCAGGAGTCCTGACGTCGCTGAACAAACACGTGTCTGGAAGGGCCCTCCCCGTCGTAACTCGAGAATATACCCCAGGTTCCGGCCGCAACTCGAGAAAAACAATGAGAGTTCCAGCTCGCCATGAGATGAGGCCCAATTCCCCTGCACTGCGTGCAGAGCAATTCCGTGTTCCACATCAAACGTGAAAGGAGCCTTGATTTCCTTGATGGCACTCCAGAGAAAACCCAATATCACTGTCTGAAGTCTAAAGGGATCCTGAGGTCACTGGAGCAAAACGAAAGGGCTCCGTGGACACCAAATCAACTCGAGATGAGAGCTTAGTCCCTGGCTTCGACTCAAGACGAATACCAACTTTCCACAAGCACCTCAAGAGGAGGCTTCTCTCAGCTACAGGTATGTGAGAGGGACCCTGAGTTTGTGGCCTCAATTGGAATGGACACCGAGATGCTCTGACTCGAAGTAAGGCCGGACATCCCTGCAGTGAATTGAATGCAGGCTCGTCTTGCATCTCCCAAGACGAAGGGATGTCTGAATCCCCTGTGGAGACCACAGAGAAAGATCTAGTCCTCCGCTTCATCGCGACCGGAGGCCTCACATTTTGAAAACAAGAGAGGTCCGCGGAGATCAATGCTTCCAAAGGAGACGATGCTTGACTCCTCTTGAAAATGGATAGGAGTCGCAGGATCCCTGTGGCACGTGGAAAGGGACTCTGGGTCTCCCGCCTCACGTGGAGACGCGTCCCAATTGCCATGCCAAGACTCGAGGAGAATCCCGAGGTGTCCCTCGCACCTAGGCAGGAGTACTGACGTCGCTGAACAAACACGTGTCTGGAAGGGCCCTCCCCGTCGTAACTCGAGAATATACCCCAGGTTCCGGCCGCAACTCGAGAAAAACCATGAGACTTCCCCCTCGCCGCGGGATGAGGCCCGATTCCCCTGCACTGCGTGCAGGGCAATTCCGTGTTCCACATCAAACGTGAAAGGAGCCTTGATTTCCTTGATGGCACTCCAGAGAAAACTCAAGATCACTGTCTCAAGTCTAGAAGGATCCTGAGGTCACTTTAGCAACACGAAAGGGCTCAGTGGACCCCAAATCAACTCGAGATGAGAGCTTAGTCCCTGGCTTCGACTCAAGAGGAATACCAGCTTTCCACAAGCACCTCAAGAGGAGGCTTCTCTCAGCTACAGGTATGTGAGAGGGACCCTGAGTTTGTGGCCTCAAGTGCAATGGACACCGAGATGCTCTGACTCGAAGTAAGGCCGGATATCCCTGCAGTGAATTGAATGCAGGCTCGTCTTGCATCTCCCAAGACGAAGGGATGTCTGAATCCCCTGTGGAGACCACAGAGAAAGACCTAGTTCTCCGCCTCATCGCGACCGGAGGCCTCACATCCTTTGAAAACTTGAGAGATCCGCGGAGATCAATGCTTCCAAAGGCGACGATGCCTGACTCCTCACGAAAATGGATAGGAGTCCCAGGATCCCTGTGGCACGTGGAAAGGGACACTGGGTCTCCCGCCTCACGTGGAGAAGCGTCCCAATTGCCATGCCAAGACTCGAGGAGAATCCGGAGGTGTCCTTCGCACCTAGGCAGGAATCCTAACGTCGCTGAACAAACACGTGTCTGGAAGGGCCCTCCCCGTCGTAACTCGAGAATATACCCCAGGTTCCGGCCACAACTCGAGAAAAACCATGAAACTTCCCCCTCGCCACGAGATGAGGCCCGATTCCCCTGCAATGCGTGCAGAGCAATTCCGTGTTCCACATCAAACGTGAAAGAAGCATTGATTTACTTGACGGCACTACAGAGAAAACCCAAGATCACTCTCTCAAGTCTAGAGGGATCCTGAGGTTACTGGACCAACACGAAAGGGCTCCATGGACCCGAAATCAACTCGAGATGAGAGCTTAGTCCCTGGCTTCGACTCAAGAGGAATACCAACTTTCCACAAGCACCTCAAGAGGAGGCTTCTCTCAGCTACAGGTATGTGAGAGGGACCCTGAGTTTGTGGTCTCAAGTGGAATGGACACCGAAATGCTCTGATTCAAAGTAAGGCCGGATATCCCTGCAGTGAATTGAATGCAGGCTCGTCTTGCATCTCCCAAGACGAAGGGATGTCTGAATCCCCTGTGGAGACGACAGAGAAAGAACTAATCCTCCGCCTCATCGAGACCGGAGGACTCACATCCTTTGACAAATCGAGAGGTCTGCAGAGATCAATGCTTCCTAAGGAGGCGATGCCTGACTCCTCCTGAAATGGATAGGAGTCCCAGGATCCGTGTGGCACGTGGAAAGGGACCCTGGGTCTCCCGCCTCAAGTGGAGATGCGTCCCAATTCCCATGCCAAGACTCGAGGAGAATCCCGAGTTGTCCCTCGCACCGAGGCAGGAGTCCTGACGTCGCTGAACAAACACGTGTCTGGAAGGGCCCTCCCCGTCGTAACTCGAGAATATACCCCAGGTTCCGGCCGCAACTCGAGAAAAACCATGAGATTTCCCCTTCACCGCGAGATGAGGCCCGATTCCCCTGCACTGCGTGCAGAGCAATTCCGTGTTCCACATCAAACGTGAAAGGAGCCTTGATTTCCTTGATGGCACTCCAGAGAAAACCCAAGATCACTGTCTCAAGTCTAGAGGGATCCTGAGGTCACTGGAGCAACACGAAAGGGCTCCGTGGACCCCAAATCAACTCGAGATGAGAGCTTAGTCCGTGGCTTCGACTCAAGAGCAATACCAACTTTCCACAAGCACCTCAAGAGGAGGCTTCTCTCAGCTACAGGTATGTGAGAGGGACACTGAATTTGTGGCCTCAAGTGGAATTTACACCGAGATGCTCTGAATCGAAGTAAGGCCGGATATCCCTGCAGTGAATTTAATGCAGTCTCGTCTTGCATCTCCCAAGACGAAGGAATGTCTGAATCCCCTGTGGAGACCACAGAGAAAGACCGAGTTCTCCGCCTCATCGCGACCGGAGGCCTCACATCCTTTGAAAACTCGAGAGGTCCGCGGAGATCAATGCTTCCAAAGGAGACGATGCCTGACTCCTCTTGAAAATGGATAGGAGTCCCAGGATCCCTTTGGCACGTGGAAAGGGACCCTGGGTCTCCCGCCTCACGTGGAGACGCGTCCCAATTGCCATGCCAAGACTCGAGGAGAATCCCGAGGTGTCCCTCGCACCTAGGCAGGAATCCTGACGTCGCTGAACAAACACGTGTCTGGAAGGGCCCTCCCTGTCGTAACTCGAGAATATACCCCAGGTTCGGGCCGCAACTCGAGAAAAACCTTGAGATTTCCCCCTCGCCGCGAGTTGAGGCCCGATTCCCTTGCACTGCATGCAGAGCAATTCCGTGTTCCACATCAAACGTGAAAGGAGCCTTGATTTCCTTGATGGCACTCCAGAGAAAACCCAAGATCACTGTCTCAAGTCTATAGGGATCCTGAGGTCACTGGAGCAACACGAAAGGGCTCCGTGGACCCCAAATCAACTCGAGATGAGAGCTTAGTCCCTGGCTTCGACTCAAGAGGAATACCAACTTTCCACAAGCACCTCAAGAGGAGGCTTCTCTCAGCTACAGGTATATTTGAGGGACCCTGAGTTTGTGGCCTCAAGTGGAATGGACACCGAGATGCTCTGACTCGAAGTGAGGCCGGATATCCCTGCAGTGAATTGAATGCAGGCTCGTCTTGCATCTCCCAAGACGAAGGGTTGTCTGAATCCCCTGTGGAGACCACAGAGAAAGACCTAGTCCTCCACCTCAATGCAATCGGAGGCCTCATATCCTTTGAAAATTCGAGAGGTCCGCGGAGATCAATACTT
Source organism: Dama dama (assembly GCF_033118175.1). NCBI lineage: Eukaryota > Metazoa > Chordata > Mammalia > Artiodactyla > Cervidae > Dama > Dama dama. The sequence goes on along the minus strand of NC_083697.1, from coordinate 1,574,440 downwards.
CCAAAGGAGACGATGCCTGATTCTTCTTGAAAATGGATAGGAGTCCCAGGATCCCTGTGGCACGTGGAAAGGGACCCTGGGTCTCCCGCCTCACGTGGAGACGCATCCCAATTGCCATGCCTAGACTCGAGGAGAATCCCGAGGTGTCCCTCGCACCTAGGCAGGAGTCCTGACGTCGCTGAACAAACACGTGTCTGGAAGGGCCCTCCCCATCATAACTCGAGAATATACACAAGTTTCGGGCCGCAACTCGAGATAAACCATGAGATTTCCCCCTCGCCGCGTGTTGAGGCCCGATTCCCCTGCACTGCATGCAGAGCAATTCCGTGTTCCACATCAAACGTGAAAGGAGCCTTGATTTCCTTGATGGCACTCCAGAGAAAACCCAAGATCACTGTCACAAGTCTAGAGGGATCCTGAGGTCACTGGACCAACAGGAAAGGGCTCCGTGGACCCCAAATCAACTCGAGATGAGAGCTTAGTCCCTGGCTTCGACTCAAGAGGAATACGAACATTCCACAAGCATCTCAACAGGAGGCTTCTCTCAGCTACATGTATATTTGAGGGACCCTGAGTTTGTGGCCTCAAGTGGAATGCACACCGAGATGCTCTGACTCGAAGTGAGGCCGGATATCCCTGCAGTTAATTGAATGCAGGCTCGTCTTGCATATCCCAAGACTTAGGGTTGTCTGAATCCGCTGTGGAGATGACAGAGAAAGACCTCGTTCTCCGCCTCATCGAGAACGGAGGCCTCACATCCTTTGAAAACTGGAGAGGTCCGCGGAGATCAATGCTTCCAAAGGAGACGATGCCTGACTGCTCTTGAAAATGGATAGGAGTCCAAGGATCCCTGTGGCACGAGGAAAGGGAACCTGGGTCTCCCGCCTCACGTGGAGACGCGTCCAAATTGCCATGCCAAGACTCGAGGAGAATCCCGAGGTGTCCCTCGCACCTAGGCAGAGGTCCTGACGTCGCTGAACAAACACGTGTCTGGAAGGGCCCTCCCCGTCGTAACTCGAGAATATACCCCAGGTTCCAGCCGCAACTCGAGAAAAACCATGAGCCTTCCCCCACGCCGCGAGATGAGGCCCGATTCCCCTGCACTGCGTGCAGGGAATATCCGTGTTCCATATCAAACGTGAAAGGAGCCTTGATTTCCTTGATGGCACTCCAGAGAAACCCCAAGATCACTGTCTCAAGTCGAGAGGTATCCTGAGGTCACTGTAGCAAAACGAAAGGGCTCCGTGGACTCCAAATCAACTCGAGATGAGAGCTTCGTCCCTGGCTTCGACTCAAGAGGAATACCAACTTTCCACAAGCACTTCAAGAGGAGGCTTCTCTCAGCTACATGTATGTGAGAGGGTCCCTGAGTTTGTGGCCTCAAGCGGAATGGACACCGAGATGCTCTGACTCGAAGTATGGCCGGATATCCCTGCAGTAAATTGAATGAAGTCTCGTCTTGCATCTCCCAAGACGAAGGGATGTCTGAATCCCCTGTGGAGACCACAGAGAAAGACCTAGTTCTCCGCCTCATCCCGACCGGAGGGGTCACATCCATTGAAAACTGGAGTGGTCCGCGGAGATCAATGCTTCCAAAGGATACGATGACTGACTCCGCTTGAAAATGGATAGGAGTCCCAGGATCCCTGTGGCACGTGGAAAGGAACCCTGGGTCTCCCACCTCACGAGGAGACGCGTCCCAATTGCAATGCAAAGACTCGAGGAGAATCCCGAGGTGTCCCTCGCACCTAGGCACTAGTCCGGACGTCGCTGAACAAACACGTGTCTGAAAGGGCCCTCCCCGTCGTAACTCGAGAATATACCCCAGGTTCCGGCCGCAACTCCAGAAAAATCATGAGCCTTCCTCCTCGCCGCGAGATGAGGCCCAATTCCCCTGAACTGCGTGCAGAGCAATTCTGTGTTCCACATCAAACGTGAAAGGAGCCTTGATTTCCTTGATGGCACTCCAGAGAAACCCCAAGATCACTGTCTCAAGTCTAGAGGGATCCTGAGGTCACTGTAGCAACACGAAAGGGCTCCGTGGACCCCAAATCAACTCGAGATGAGAGCTTCGTCCCTGGCTTCGACTCAAGAGGAATAACAACTTTCCACAAGCACCTCAAGAGGAGGCTTCTCTCAGCTACAGGTATGTGAGAGGGACCCTGAGTTTGTGGCCTCAAGTGGAATGGACACCGAGATGCTCTAACTCGAATTAAGGCCGGATATCCCTGCAGTGAATTGAATGCAGGTTCGTCTTGCATCTCCCAAGACGAAGGGTTGTCTGAATCCCCTGTGGAGACCACAGAGAAAGACCTCGTTCTCCGCCTCATCGAGACCGGAGGCCTCACATCCTTTGCAAACTGGAGAGGTCCGCGGAGATCAATGCTTCCAAAGGAGACGATGCCTGACTCCTCTTGAAAATGGATAGGAGTCCCAGGATCCCTGTGGCACGTGGAAAGGGACCCTGGGTCTCCCGCCTCACGTGGAGACGCGTCCCAATTGCCATGCCAAGACTCGAGGAGAATCCCGAGGTGTCCCTCGCACCTAGGCAGGAGTCCTGACGTCGCTGAACAAACACGTGTCTGGAAGGGCCCTCCCCGTCATAACTCGAGAATATACACCAATTTCGGGCCGCAACTCAGGAAAAACCATGAGATTTCCCCCTCGCCGCGTGTTGAGGCCTGATTCCCCTGCACTGCATGCAGAGCAATTCCGTGTTCCACATCAAACGTGAAAGGAGCCTTGATTTCCTTGATGGCACTCCAGAGAAAACCCAAGATCACTGTCTCAAGTCTAGAGGGATCCTGAGGTCACTGGACCAACAGGAAATGGCTCCGTGGACCCCAAATCAACTCGAGATGAGAGCTTAGACCCTGGCTTCGACTCAAGAGGAATACGAACATTCCACAAGCATCTCAACAGGAGGCTTCTCTCAGCTACAGGTATATTTGAGGGACCCTGAGTTTGTGGCCTCAAGTGGAATGGAAACCGAGATGCTCTGACTCGAAGTGAGGCCGGATATCCCTGCAGTGAATTGAATGCAGGCTCGTCTTGCATATCCCAAGACTTAGGGTTGTCTGAATCCGCTGTGGAGATGACAGAGAAAGACCTCGTTCTCCGCCTCATCGAGAACGGAGGCCTCACATCCTTTGAAAACTGGAGAGGTCCGCGGAGATCAATACTTCCAAAGGAGACGATGCCTGACTGCTCTTGAAAATGGATAGGAGTCCAAGGATCCCTGTGGCACGAGGAAAGGGATCCTGGGTCTCCCGCCTCACTTGGAGACGCGTCCCAATTGCCATGCCAAGACTCGAGGGGAATCCCGAGGTGTCCCTCGCACCTAGGCAGGAGTCCTGACGTCGCTGAACAAACACGTGTCTGGAAGGGCCCTCCCCGTCGTAACTCGAGAATATACCCCAGGTTCCGGCCGCAACTCCAGAAAAACCATGAGACATCTCCCTTGTCGCGAGATGAGGCCCGATTCCCCTGCACTGCGTGCAGAGCAATTCCGTGTCCACACTAGACGTGAAAGGAGCCTTGATTTCCTTGATGGCACTCCAGAGAAAACCCAAGATCACTGTCTCAAGTCTAGAGGGATCCTGAGGTCACTGGAGCAACACAAAAGGGCCCCATGGACCCCAAATCAACTCGAGATGAGAGCTTAGTCCCTGGCTTCGACTCAAGAGGAAGACGAACTTTCCACAAGCATCTCAACAGGAGGCTTCTCTCAGCTACAGGTATGTGAGAGGGACCCTGAGTTTGTGGCCTGAAGTGGAATGGACACCGAGATGCTCTGACTCGAAGTAAGGCTGGATATCCCTGCAGTGAATTGAATGCAGGCTCGTCTTGCATCTCCCAAGATGAAGGGATGTCTGAATCCCATGTGGAGACCACAGAGAAAGACCGAGTTCTCCGCCTCATCGCGACTGGAGGCCTCACATCCTTTGAAAACTCGAGAGGTCCGCGGAGATCAATGCTTCCAAAGGAGACGATGCCTGACTCCTCTTGAAAATGGATAGGAGTCCCAGGATCACTGTGGCACTTGGAAAGGGACCCTGGGTCTCCCGCCTCACGTGGAGACGCGTCCCAATTGCCATGGCAAGGCTCGAAGAGAATCCCGAGGTGTCCCTCGCACGTAGGCAGGAGTCCTGACGTCGCTGGAAAAACACGTGTCTGGAAGGGCCCTCCCCATCGTAACTCGAGAATATACCACAGGTTCGGGCTACAACTCGAGAAAAACCATGAGCCTTCCCCCTCGCCGCAAGATGAGGCCTGATTCCCCTGAACTGCGTGCAGAGAATATCCGTGTTCCACATCAAACGTGAAAGGAGCCTTGATTTCCTTGATGGCACTCCAGAGAAAACCCAAGATCACTGTCTCAAGTCTAGAGGGATCCTGAGGTCACTGTAGCAAAACGAAAGGGCTCCGTGGACTCCAAATCAACTCGAGATGAGAGCTTCGTCCCTGGCTTCGACTCAAGAGGAATACCAACTTTCCACAAGCACTTCAAGAGGAGGCTTCTCTCAGCTACATGTATGTGAGAGGATCCCTGAGTTTGTGGCCTCAAGCGGAATGGACACCGAGATTCTCTGACTCGAAGTATGGCCGGATATCCCTGCAGTAAATTGAATGAAGTCTCGTCTTGCATCTCCCAAGACGAAGGGATGTCTGAATCCCCTGTGGAGACCACAGAGAAAGACCTAGTTCTCCGCCTCATCCCGACCGGAGGCGTCACATCCATTGAAAACTCGAGTGGTCCGCGGAGATCAATGCTTCCAAAGGATACGATGACTGACTCCGCTTGAAAATGGATAGGAGTCCCAGGATCCCTGTGGCACGTGGAAAGGAACCCTGGGTCTCCCACCTCACGAGGAGACGCGTCCCAATTGCAATGCAAAGACTCGAGGAGAATCCCGAGGTGTCCCTCGCACCTAGGCACTAGTCCGGACGTCGCTGAACAAACACGTGTCTGAAAGGGCCCTCCCCGTCGTAACTCGAGAATATACCCCAGGTTCCTGCCGCAACTCCAGAAAAATCATGAGCCTTCCTCCTCACCGCGAGATGAGGCCCAATTCCCCTGAACTGCGTGCAGAGCAATTCTGTGTTCCACATCAAACGTGAAAGGAGCCTTGATTTCCTTGATGGCACTCCAGAGAAACCCCAAGATCACTGTCTCAAGTCTAGAGGGATCCTGAGGTCACTGTAGCAACACGAAAGGGCTCCGTGGACCCCAAATCAACTCGAGATGAGAGCTTCGTCCCTGGCTTCGACTCAAGAGGAATAACAACTTTCCACAAGCACCTCAAGAGGAGGCTTCTCTCAGCTACAGGTATGTGAGAGGGACCCTGAGTTTGTGGCCTCAAGTGGAATGGACACTGAGATGCTCTAACTCGAATTAAGGCCGGATATCCCTGCAGTGAATTGAATGCAGGTTCGTCTTGCATCTCCCAAGACGAAGGGTTGTCTGAATCCCCTGTGGAGACCACCGAGAAAGACCTCGTTCTCCGCCTCATCGAGACCGGAGGCCTCACATCCTTTGCAAACTGGAGAGGTCCGCGGAGATCAATGCTTCCAAAGGAGACGATGCCTGACTCCTCTTGAAAATGGATAGGAGTCCCAGGATCCCTGTGGCACGTGGAAAGGGACCCTGGGTCTCCCGCCTCACGTGGAGACGCGTCCCAATTGCCATGCCAAGACTCGAGGAGAATCCCGAGGTGTCCCTCGCACCTTGGCAGGAGTCCTGACGTCGCTGAACAAACACGTGTCTGGAAGGGCCCTCCCCGTCATAACTCGAGAATATACACCAGTTTCGGGCCGCAACTCAGGAAAAACCATGAGATTTCCCCCTCGCCGCGTGTTGAGGCCCGATTCCCCTGCACTGCATGCAGAGCAATTCCGTGTTCCACATCAAACGTGAAAGGAGCCTTGATTTCCTTGATGGCACTCCAAAGAAAACCCAAGATCACTGTCTCAAGTCTAGAGGGATCCTGAGGTCACTGTAGCAACACGAAAGGGCTCCGTGGACCCCAAATCAACTCGAGATGAGAGCTTCGTCCCTGGCTTCGACTCAAGAGGAATAACAACTTTCCACAAGCACCTCAAGAGGAGGGTGCTCTCAGCTACAGGTATGTGAGAGGGACCCTGAGTTTGTGGCCTCAAGTGGAATGGACACCGAGATGCTCTGACTCGAAGTAAGGCCGGATATCCCTGCAGTGAATTGAATGCAGGCTCGTCTTGCATCTCCCAAGACGAAGGGATGACTGAATCCCCTGTGGAGACCACAGAGAAAGACCTAGTTCTCCACCTCATTGCGGCCAGAGGCCTCACATCCTTTGAAAACTCGAGAGGAATGCGGAGATCAATGCTTCGAAAGGAGACGATGCCTGACTCCTCTTGAAAATGGATAGGAGTAACAGGATCCCTGTGGCACGTGGAAAAATACTCTGCTTCTCCCTCCTCACGTGGAGACGTGTCCCAATTGCCATGCCAAGACTCGAGGAGAATCCCGAGTTGTCCCTCGCACCTAGGCAGGAGTCCTGACGTCACTGAACAAACACGTGTCTGGAAGGGCCCTCCCCGTCGTAACTCGAGAATATACCCCAGGTTCCTGCCGCAACTCCAGAAAAATCATGAGCCTTCCCCCTCGCCGCGAGATGAGGCCCGATTCCCCTGCACTGCGTGCAGAGGAATTCTGTGTTCCACATCAAAAGTGAAAGGAGCCTTGATTTCCTTGATGGCTCTCTAGAGAATCCCCAAGATCACTGTCTCAAGTCTAGAGGGATCCTGAGGTCACTGTAGCAACACGAAAGGGCTCTGTGGACCCCAAATCAACTCGAGATGAGAGCTTAGTCCCTGGCTTCGACTCAAGAGGAATACCAACTTTCCACAAGCACCTCAAGAGAAGGCTTCTTTCAGCAACAGGTATGTGAGAGGGTCCCTGAGTTCGTGGCCTCAGGCGGAATGGACACCGAGATGCTCTGACTCGAAGTAAGGCCGGATATCCCTGCAGTGAATTGAATGAAGTCTCGTCTTGCATCTCCAAAGACGAAGGGATGTCTGAATCCCCTGTGGAGACCACAGAGAAAGACCTAGTTCTCCCTCTCATGGCGAACGGAGGCATCATATCTTTGAAAACTCGAGAGGTCCGCGGAGATCAATGCTTCCTAAGGAGACGATGCCTGACTCCTCTTGAAAATGGACAGGAGTCCAAGAAACACTGTGGCACGTGGAACGGGACCCTGGGTCTCCCGCCTCACGCGGAGACTTGTCCTAATTGCCATGCCAAGACTCGAGGAGAATCCCGAGGTGTTCCTCGCACCTAGGCACTAGTCCTGACGTCGCTGAACAAACACTTGTCTGGAAGGGCCCTTCCCGTCGTAACTCAAGAATATACCCCAGGTTCCGGCCGCAACTCGAGAAAAACCATGAGACTTCCCCCTCGCCTTGAGATGTGGCCCGATTCTCCTGCACTGCGTGCAGACCAATTCCGTGTTCCACATCAAACGTGAAAGGATTCTTGATTTCCTTGATGGCACTCCAAAGAAAAGCCAAGATCACTGTCTCAAGTCTAGAGGGATCCTGAGGTCACTGTAGCAACACGAAAGGGCTCCGTGGACCCCAAATCAACTCGAGATGAGAGCTTCGTCCCTGGCTTCGACTCAAGAGGAATATCAACTTTCCAAAAGCTCCTCAAGAGGAGGTTTCTCTCAGCTACAGGTATGTGAGAGGGACCCTGAGTTTGTGGCCTCAAGTGGAATGGACACCGAGATGCTCTGACTCAATGTAAGGCCGGATATCCCTGCAGTGAATTGAATGCAGGCTCGTCGTGGATCTCCCAAGATGAAGGGATGTCTGAATCCCCTGTGGAGACCACAGACAAAGACCTAGATCTCCGCCTCATCGCGACCATAGGCCTCACATACTTTGAAAACTCGAGAGGTCCGCGGAGATCAATGCTTCCTAAGGAGACGATGCCTGAATCCTCTTGAAAATGGATAGGAGTCCCAGAATCCCTGTGGCACGTGGAAAGGGACCCTGGGTCTTGCGCCTCACTGGAGACGCGTCCCAATTGCCATGCCAAGGCTCAAGGAAAATCCCGAGGTGTCCGTCGCAGCTAGGCAGGAGTCCTGACGTCGCTGAACAAACACGTGTCTGGAAGGGCCCTCCCCATCGTAACTCGAGAATATACCCCAGGTTCGGGCTGCAACTCGAGGAAAACCATGAGCCTTCCCAGTCGCCGCAAGATGAAGCCCGATTCCCCTGCACTGCGTGCAGAGAAATTCCGTGTTCCACATCAAACGTGAAAGGAGCCTTGATTTCCTTGATGGCACTCCAGAGAAAACCCAAGATCACTGTCTAAAGTCTAGAGGGATCCTGAGGTCACTGGAGCAACACGAAAGGGGTCCGTGGACCCCAAATCAACTCGAGATGAGAGCTTAGTCCCTGGCTTCTACTCAAGAGGAATACCAACTTTCCACAAGCACCTCAAGAGGAGGCTTCTCTCAGCTACAGGTATGTGAGAGGGACCCTGAGTTTGTGGCCTCAAGTGGAATGGACAGCGAGATGCTCTGAATCGAAGTAAGGCCGAATATCCCTGCAGTGAATTGAATGCAGGCTCGTCTTGCATCTCCCAAGACGAAGGTTTGTCTGAATCCACTGTGGAGGCCAGAGAGAAAGACCTAGTCCTCCGCCTCATCAAGTTCGGAGGCCTCACATCCTTTGAAAACTCGAGATGTCCGCGGAGATCAATGCTTCCAAAGGAGACGATGCCTGACTCCTCTTGAAAATGGATAGGAGTCCCAGGATCCCTGTCGCACGTGGAAAGGGACCCTGGGTCTCCCGCCTCACGTGGAGATGCGACCCAGTTGCCATGCCAAGACTCGAGGAGAATCCCGAGGTGTCCCTCGCACCTAGGCAGGAGTCCTGACGTCGCTGAACAAACACGTGTCTGGAAGGGCCCTCCCCGTCGTAACTCAAGAATATACCCCAGTTTACGGCCGCAACTCGATAAAAACCATGAGACTTCGCCCTCGCCGTGAGATGAGGCCCGATTCCCCTGCACTGCGTGCAGAGCAATTCCGTGTTCCACATCAGACGTGAAAGGAGCCTTGATTTCCTTGATGCCACTCCAGAGAAAACCCAAAGTCACTGTCTCAAGTCTAGAGGGATCCTGAGGTCACTGGAGCAACACGAAAGGGCTCCGTGGACCCCAAATCAACTCGAGATGAGAGCTTAGTCCCTGGCTTCGCCTCAAGGGGAATACCAACTTTCCACAAGCACCTCAAGAGGAGGCTTCTCTCAGCTACAGGTATGTCAGAGGGACCCTGAGTTTGTGGCCTCAAGTGGAATGGACACCGAGATGCTCTGACTCGAAGTAAGGCCGGATATCCCTGCAGTGAATTGAATGCAGGCTCGTCTTGCATCTCCCAAGACGAAGGGATGTCTGAATCCCCTGTGGAGACCACAGAGAAAGAACTAGTTCTCCACCTATCCTGACCGGAGGCCTCACATCCTTTGAAAACTCGAGAGGTCCGCGGAGATCAATGCTTCCAAAGGAGCCGATGCCTGATTCCTCTTGAAAATGGAAAGGAGTCCCAGGATCCCTTTGGCAAGTGGAAAGGGACACTGGGTCTCCCGCCTCACGTGTAGACGCGTCCCAATTGCCATGTCAAGACTCTAGGAGAATCCCGAGGTATCCCTCACGCCAAGGCAGGGGTCTTGACGTCGCTGAACAAACACGTGTATGGAAGGGCCTTTCCAATCGTAACTCTAGACTATACCCAAGGTTCCGGCCGCAACTCGAGAAGAACCATGAGACTTCCCCCTCGCCACGAGATGAGGCCCGATTCCCGTGCACTGCGTGCAGAGCATTTCCGTGTTCCACATCAAACGTTAAAGGAGCCTTGATTTCCCTGACGCCACTCCAGAGAAAACCAAAGATCACTGTCTCAAGTCTAGAGGGATCCTGAGGTCACTGTAGCAACACGAAAGGGCTCCGTGGAACCCAAATCAACTCGAGATGAGAGCTTAGTCCCTGGCTTCGACTCAAGAGGAATACCAACTTTCCACAAGCACCTCAAGAGGAGGCTTCTCTCAGCTACAGGTATGTGAGAGGGACCCTGAGTTTGTGGCCTCAAGTGGCATGGACACCGAGATGCTCTGACTCGAAGTAAGGCCGGATATCCCTGCAGTGAATTGAATGCAGACTCGTCTTGCCTCTCCCAAGATGATGTTATGTCTGAACCCCTGTGGAGACCACATAGAAAGACCTAGTTCTCGACCTCATCGCGACCGGAGGCCTCACATCCTTTGAAAACTCGAGAGGTCTGCGGAGGTCAATGCTTCCAAAGGAGACGATGCCTGACTCCTCTTGAAAATGGATAGGAGTCCCAGGATCCCTGTGGCACGTGGAAAGGGACCCTGGGTCTCCCGCTTCACGTGGAGACGCGTCCCAATTGCCATGCCAAGACTCGAGGAGGATCCCGAGGTGTCCCTCGCACCTAGGCAGGAGTCCTGACGTCGCTGAACAAACACGTGTCCGGAAGGGCCCTCCCTGTCGTAACTCGAGAATATAACCCAGGTTCCGGCCGCAACTCAAGAAAAACGATGAGACTTCCCCCTCGCTGCGAGATGAGGCCCGATTCCCCTGCACTGCGTGCAGACCAATTCCGTGTTCCACATCAAACGTGAAAGGAGCCTTGATTTCCTTGATGGCACTCCAGAGAAAACCCAAAGTCACTGTCTCAATCTAGAGGAATCCTGAGGCCACGGTAGCAGCATGAAAGGGCTCCGTGGACCCCAAATCAACTCGAGATGAGAGCTTAGTCCCTGGCTTAGACTCAAGAGGAATACCAACTTTCCACAAGGACCTCAAGAGGAGGTTTCTCTCAGCTACAGGTATATTTGAGGGACCCTGATTTTGTGGCCTCAAGTGGAATGGACACCGAGATGCTCTGACTCGAAGTAAGGCCGGATATCCCTGCAGTGAATTGAATGCAGGCTCGTCTTGCATCTCCCAAGACGAAGGGTTGTCTGAATCCCCTGTGGAGACCACAGAGAAAGACCTAGTTCTCCGCCTCATAGCGACCGGGGGCCTCACATCCTTTGAAATTTCGAGAGGTCCGCGGAGATCAATGCTTCCAAAGGAGACGATGCCTGACTCCTCTTGAAAATGGATAGGAGTCCCCGGATCCCTGTGGCACGTGGAAAGGGACACTGGGTCTCCCGCCTCACGTGGAGACGCGTCCAAATTGCCATGCCAAGACTCGTGGAGAATCCCGAGGTGTCCCTCGCACCTAGGCAGGAGTCCTGACGTCGCTGAACAAACACGTGTCTGGGAGGGCCCTCCCCGTCGTAACTCGAGAATATACCCCAGGTTCCGGCCGCAACTCGAGAAAAACCATGAGATTTCCCCCTTGCCGCGAGTTGAGGCCCGATTCCCCTGCACTGAATGCAGAGCAATTCCGTGTTCCACATCAAACGTGAAAGGAGCCTTGATTTCCTTGATGGCACTCCAGAGAATTCCCAAGATCACTGTCTCAAGTCTAGAGGGATCCTGAGGTCACTGGAGCAACACGAAAGGGCTCCGTGGACCCCAAATCAACTCGAGATGAGAGCTTAGTCCCTGGCTTCGACTCAAGAGGAATACCAACTTTTCACAAGCACCTCAAGAGGAGGCTTCTCTCAGCTACAGGTATGTGAGAGGGACCCTGAGTTTGTGGCCTCAAGTGGAATGGACACCGAGATGCTCTGACTCGAAGTAAGGCCGGATATCCCAACAGTGAATTGAATGCAGACTCGTCTTGCATCTCCCAAGAGGAAGAGATGTCTGAATCCCCTGTGGAGACCAAAGAGAAAGACCTAGTACTCCGCCTCATCGCGACCGGAGGCCTCACATCCTTTGAAAACTCGAGAGGTCTGCGGAGATCAATGCTTCCAAAAGAGACGATGCCAGAATCTTCTTGAAAATGGATAGGAGTCCCAGGATCCCTGTGGCACGTGGAAAGGGACCCTGGGTCTCCCGCCTCACGTGGAGACGCGTCCCAATTGCTATGCCAAGACTAGAGGAGAATCCCGAGGTGTCCCTCGCCCCTAGGCAGGAGTCCTGACGTCGCTGAACAAACACCTGTCTGGAAGGGCCCTCCCCATCGTAACTCGAGAATATACCCCAGGTTCCGGCCGCAACTCGAGAAAAACCATGAAATTTCCCCCTCGCCGCGAGTTGAGGCCCTATTCCCCTGGACTGCGTGCAGAGCAATTCCGTGTTCCACATCAAACGTGAAAGGAGCCTTGATTTCCTTGATGGCACTCCAGAGAAAACCCAAGATCACTGTCTCAAGTCTAGAGGGATCCTGAAGTCACTGGACCAACAGGAAAGGGCTTCGTGGACCCCAAATCAACTCGAGATGAGAGCTTAGACCCTGGCTTAGACTCAAGAGGAATGCCAACTTTCCACAAGGCCCTCAAGAGGAGGTTTCTCTCAGCTACACGTATATTTGAGGGACCCTGATTTTGTGGCCTCAAGTGGAATGGACACCGAGATGCTCTGACTCGAAGTAAGGCCGGATATCCCTGCAGTGAATTGAATGCAGGCTCGTCTTGCATCTCCCAAGACGAAGGGATGTCTGAATCCCCTTTGGAGACCACAGAGAAAGACCTAATTCTCCGCCTCATAGCGACCGGGGGTCTCACATCCTTTGAAAATTCGAGAGGACCGCGGAGATCAATGCTTCCAAAGGAGACGATGCCTGACTCCTCTTGAAAATGGATAGGAGTCCCAGGATCCCTGTGGCACGTGGAAAGGGACCCTGGGTCTTCCGCCTCACGTGGAGACGCTTCCCCATTGCCATGCCAAGACTCGAGGAGAATCCCGAGGTGTCCCTCGCACCTAGGCAGGAGTCCTGACGTCGCTGAACAAACACGTGTCTGGAAGGGCCCTCCCCGTCGTAACTCGAGAATATACCCCAGGTTCCGGCCGCAACTCGAGAAAAACCATGAGATTTCCCCCTTGCCGCGAGTTGAGGTCCGATTCCCCTGCACTGAATGCAGAGCAATTCCGTGTTCCACATCAAACGTGAAAGGAGCCTTGATTTCTTGATGGCACTCCAGAGAAAACCCAAGATCACTGTCTCAAGTCTAGAGGGATCCTGAGGTCACTGGAGCAACACGAAAGAGCTCCGTGGACCCCAAATCAACTCGAGATGAGAGCTTAGTCCCTGGCTTCGACTCAAGAGGAATACCAACTTTCCACAAGCACCTCAAGAAGAGGCTTCTCTCAGCAACAGGTATGTGAGAGGGACCCTGAGTTTTTGGCCTCAAGTGGAATGGACACCGAGATGCTCTGACTCAAAGTAAGGCCGGATATCCCTGCAGTGAATTGAATGCAGGCTCGTCTTGCATCTCCCAAGACGAAGGGATGTCTGAATCTCCTGTGGAGACCACAGAGAAAGACCGAGTCCTCCGCCTCAACGCGACCGGAGGCCTCACATCCTTTGAAAACTCGAGAGGTCTGGGGAGATCAATGCTTCCAAAGGAGACGATGCCTGACTCCTCTTGAAAATGGATAGGAGTCCCAGGATCCCTGTGGCAAGTGGAAAGGGACCCTGGGTCTCCCGCCTCACGTGGAGACGCGTCCCAATTGCCATGCCAAGACTCGAGGAGAATCCCGAGGTGTCCCTTGCACCTAGGCAGTAGTCCTGACGTCGCTGAACAAACACGTGTCTGGAAGGGCCCTCCCCGTCGTAACTCGAGAATATACCCCAGGTTCCGGCCGCAACTCGAGAAAAACCATGAGACTTCCCCCTCGCCGCTGGATGAGGCCCGATTCCCCTGCACTGCGTGCAGAGCAATTCCGTGTTCCACTTCAAACGTGAAAGGAGCCTTGATTTCCTTGATGGCACTCCAGAGAAAACCCAAGATCACTGTCTCAAGTCTAGAGGGATCCTGAGGTCACTGGAGCAACACGAAAGGGCTCCGTGGACACCAAATCAACTCGAGATGAGAGCTTAGTCCCTGGCTTCGACTCAAGAGGAATACCAACTTTCCACAAGCACCTCAAGAGGAGGCTACTCTCAGCTAATGGTATGTGAGAGGGACCCTGAGTTTGTCGCCTCAAGTGGAATGGACACCGAGATGCTCTGACTCGAAGTAAGGCCAGATATCCCTGCAGTGATTTGAATGCAGGCTCGTCTTGCATCTCCCAAGACGAAGGGTTGTCTGAATCCCCTGTGGAGACCACAGAGAAAGACCTAGTCCTCCACCTCAACGCAACCGGAGGCCTCATATCCTTTGAAAACTCGAGAGGACCACGGAGATAAATACTTCCGAAGGAGACGATGCCTGAAGCCTCTTAAAAATGGATAGGAGTCCCAGGATCCCTGTGGCACGTGGAAAGGGACCCTGGGTCTCCCGCCTCACGTGGAGACGCGTCCCCATTGCCATGCCAAGACTCGAGGAGCATCCCGAGGTGTCCCTCGCACCTAGGCAGGTTTCCTGACGTCACTGAACAAACACGTGTCTGGAAGGGCCCTCCTCGTCGTAACTCGAGAATATACCCCAGGTTCCGGCCGCAACTCGAGAAAAACCATGAGACTTCCCCCTCGCCGCTGGATGAGGCCTGATTCCCCTGCACTGCGTGGAGAGCAATTCCGAGTTCCACATCAAACGTGAAAGGAGCCTTGATTTCCTTGATGGCACTCCAGAGAAAACCCAAGATCACTGTCTCAAGTCTAGAGGGATCCTGAGGTCATTGGACGAACACGAAAGTTCTCCGTGGACCCCAAATCAACTCGAGATGAGAGCTTAGTCCCTGGCTTCGACTCAAGAGGAATACCAACTTTCCACAAGCACCTCAAGAGGAGGCTTCTCTCAGCTACAGGTATGTGAGAGGGACCCTGAGTTTGTGGCATCAAGTGAAATGGACACCGAAATGCTCTGACTCGAAGTAAGGCCGGATATCCCTGCAGTGAATTGAATGCAGTCTCGTCTTGCATCTCCAAAGACGAAGGGATGTCTGAATCCGCTATGGAGACCACAGAGAAAGACCTAGTCCTCGGCCTCATCGCGACCGGAGGCCTCACATCCTTTGAAAACTCGAGACGTCCGCGGAGATCAATGCTTCCAAAGGAGACGACTCCTGACTCCTCTTGAAAATGGATAGGATTCCCAGGATCCTTGTGGCACGTGGAAAGGGACACTGGGTCTCCCGCCTCACGAGGGGACGCGTCCAAATTGCCATGCCAATACTCGAGGAGAATCCCGAGGTGTCCCTCGCACCTAGGCAGGAGTCCTCACGTCGCTGAACAAACCTGTGTCTGCAAGGGCCCTCCCCGTCCTAACTCGAGAATATACCCCAGGTTCCGGCCGCAACTCGAGAAAAACCATGAGACTTCCCCCTCGCCCCTGGATGAGGCCCGATTCCCCTGCACTGCGTGCAGAGCAATTCCGTGTTCCACATCAAACGTGAAAGGAGCCTTGATTTCCTTGATGGCACTCCAGAGAAAACCCAAGATCACTGTCTCAAGTCTAGAGGGATCCTGAGGTCACTGGAGCAACACGAAAGGGCTATGTGGACCCCAAATCAACTCGAGATGAGAGATTAGTCCCTGGCTTCAACTCAAGAGGAATACGAACTTTCCACACGCACCACAAGAGGAGGCTTCTCTCAGCTACAGGTATGTGAGAGGGACCCTGAGTTTGTGGCCTCAAGTGGAATGGACACCAAGATGCTCTGACTCGAATTAAGGCCGGATATCCCTGCAGTGAATTGAATGCCGGCTCGTCTTGCATCTCCCAAGACGAAGGGATGTCTGAATCCCCTGTGGAGACCACAGAGAAAGACCTAGTCCTCCGCGTCATCGTGACCGGAGGCCTCACATCCGTTGAAAACTCGAGAGGTCTGCAGAGATCAATGCTTCCAAAGGTGACGATGCCTGACTCCACTTGAAAATGGATAGGAGTCCCAGGATCACTGTGGCACGTGGAAAGGGACACTAGGTCTCCCGCCTCACGTGGAGACGCGTCCCAATTGCCATGCCAAGACTCGAGGAGAATCCCGAGGTGTCCCTCGCACCTAGGCAGGAGTCCTGACGTCGCTGAACAAACACGTGTCTGGAAGGGCTCTCCCCGTCGTAACTCGAGAATATACCCCAGGTTCCGGCCGCAACTCGAGAAAAACCATGAGACTTCCCCATCGCCGCGAGATGAGGCCCGATTCCCCTGCCCTGCGTGCAGAGCAATTCCGTATTCCACATCAAAAATGAAAGGAGCCTTGATTTCCTTGATGGCACTCCAGAGAAAACCCAAGATCACTGTCTCAAGTCTAGAGGGATCCTGAGGTCACTGGAGCAACACGAAAGGGCTCCGTGGACCCCAAATCAACTCGAGATGAGAGCTTAGTCCCTTGCTTCAAATCGAGAGGAATACCAACTTTCCACAAGCACCTCAAGAGGAGGCTACTCTCAGCTAATGGTATGTGAGAGGGACCCTGAGTTTGTCGCCTCAAGTGGAATGGACACCGAGATGCTCTGACTCGAAGTAAGGCCGGATATCCCTGCAGTGAATTGAATGCAGGCTCGTCTTGCATCTCCCAAGACGAAAGGATGTCTGAATCTCCTGTGCAGAACACAGAGAAAGACCTAGTCCTCCGCCTCAATGCGACCGGAGGCCTCACATCCTTGGAAAACTCGAGAGGTCCACGGAGATCAATGCTTCCAAAGGAGACGATGCCTGACTCCTCTTGAAAATGGATAGGAGTCCCAGGATCCCTGTGGCACGTGGAAAGGGACCCTGGGTCTCCCGCCTCACGTGGAGACACGTCCCAATTGCCATGCCAAGACTCGAGGAGAATCCCGAGGTGTCCCTCGCACCTAGGCAGGAGTCCTGACGTCGCTGAACAAACACGTGTCTGGAAGGGCCCTCCCCCTCGTAACTCGAGAATATACCCCAGGTTCCGGCCGCAACTCGAGAAAAACCATGAGACTTCCCCCTCGCCGCGAGATGAGGCCCGATTCCCCTGGGCTGCGTGCAGAGGAATTCCGTGTTCCACTTAAAACGTGAAAGGAGCCTTGATTTCCTTGATGGCACTCCAGAGAAAACCCAAGATCACTGTCTCAAGTCTAGAGGGATCCTGAGGTCACCGGAGCAACACGAAAGGGCTCCGTGGACCCCAAATCAACTCGAGATGAGAGATTAGTCCCTGGGTTCGACTCAAGAGGAATACCAACTTTCCACAAGCCCCTCAAGAAGAGGCTTCTCTCAGCTACAGGTATGTGAGAGGGACCCTGAGTTTGTGTCCTCAAGTGTAATGGACACCGAGATGCTCTGACTCGAAGTAAGGCCGGATATCCCTGCAGTGAATTGAATGCAGGCTCATTTTGCATCTCCCAAGACGAAGGGATGTCTGAATCCCCTGTGCAGAACACAGCGAAAGACCTAGTCCTCCGCCTCAACCCGACCGGAGGCCTCACATCCTTTGAAAACTCGAGAGGTCTGCAGAGATCAATGCTTCCAAAGGAGACGATGCCTGACTCCTCTTGAAAATGGATAGGAGTCCCAGGATCACTGTGGCACGTGGAAAGGGACCCTGGGTCTCCCGCCTCACGTGGAGACGCGTCCCAATTGCCATGCCAAGACTCCAGGAGAATCCCGAGGTATCCCTCGCACCTAGGCAGCAGTCCGGATGTCGCTGAACAAACACGTGTCTGGAAGGGCCCTCCCCATCGTTACTCGAGAATATACCCCAGGTTTCGGCCGCAATTCGAGAAAAACCATGAGATTTCCCCCTCGCCGCGAGTTGAGGCCCGATTCCCCTGCACTGCGTGCAGAGCAATTCCGTGTTCCACATCAAACGTGAAAGGAGCCTTGATTTCCTTGATGGCACTCCAGAGAAAACCCAAGATCACTGTCTCAAGTCTAGAGGGATCCTGAGCTCACTGGAGCAACATGAAAGGGCTCCGTATAACCCAAATCAACTCGAGATGAGAGCTTAGTCCCTGGCTTCGACTCAAGAGGAATACCAACTTTCCACAAGCACCTCAAGAGGAGGCTTCTCACAGCTACAGGTATGTGAGAGGGACTCTGAGTTTGTGGCCTCAAGTGCAATGGACACCGAGATGCTCTGACTCGAAGTAAGGCCGGATATCCCTGCAGTGAATTGAATGCAAGCTCGTCTTGCATCTCCCAAGACGAAGGAATGTCTGAATCCCCTGTGGAGACCACAGAGAAAGACCTAGTCCTCCGCCTCATCGTGACCGGAGGCCTCACATCCTTTGAAAACTCGAGAGGTCTGCAGAGATAAATGCTTCCAACGGAGACGATGCCTGACTCCTCTTGAAAATGGATAGGAGTCCCAGGATCACTGTGGCACGTGGAAAGGGACACTGGGTCTCCCGCCTCACGTGGAGACGCGTCCCAATTGCCATGCCAAGACTCGAGGAGAATCCCGAGGTGTTCCTCGCACCTAGGCAGGAGTCCTGATGTCGCTGAACAAACACGTGTCTGGAAGGGCCCTCCCCGTCGTAACTCGAGAATATACCTCAGGTTCCTGCCGCAACTCGAGAAAAACCATGAGACTTCCCCATCGCCGCGAGATGAGGCCCGATTCCCCTTCCCTGCGTGCAGAGCAATTCCGTATTCCCCATCAAAAATGAAAGGAGCCTTGATTTCCTTGATGGCACTCCAGAGAAAACCCAAGATCACTGTCTCAAGTCTAGAGGGATCCTGAGGTCACTGGAGCAACACGAAAGGGCTCCGTGGACCCCAAATCAACTCGAGATGAGAGCTTAGTCCCTGGCTTAGAATCAAGAGGAATACCAACTTTCCACAAGCACCTCAAGAGGAGGCTTCTCTCAGCTACAGGTATGTCAGAGGGACCCTGAGTTTGTGGCCTCAAGTGGAATGGACACCGAGATGCTCTGACTCGAAGTAAGGCCGGATATCCCTGCAGTGAATTGAATGCAGGCTCGTCTTGCATTTCCCAAGACGAAGGGTTGTCTGAATCCCCTGTGGAGACCACAGAGAAAGACCTAATTCTCCGCCTCATAGCGACCGGGGGCCTCACATCCTTTGAAAACTGGAGAGGTCTGCAGAGATCAATGCTTCCAAAGGAGACGATGCCTGACTCCTCTTGAAAATGGATAGGAGTCCCAGGATCACTGTGGCACGTGGAAAGGGACCCTGGGTCTCCGGCCTCTCGTGGAGACGCATCCCAATTGCCATGCCAAGACTCGAGGAGAATCCCGAGGTGTCCCTCGCACCTAGGCAGGAGTCCTGACATCGCTGAACAAACACGTGTCTGGAAGGGCCCTCCCCGTCGTAACTCGAGAATATACCCCAGGTTCCGGCCGCAATTCGAGAAAAACCATGAGATTTCTTCCTCGCCGCGAGTTGAGGCCCGATTCCCCTGCACTGCGTGCAGAGCAATTCCGTGTTCCACATCAAACGTGAAAGGAGCCTTGATTTCCTTGATGGCACTCCAGAGAAAACCCAAGATCACTGTCTCAAGTCTAGAGGGATCCTGAGGTCACTGGAGCAACATGAAAGGGCTCCGTATAACCCAAATCAACTCATGATGAGAGCTTAGTCCCTGGCTTCGACTCAAGAGTAACACCAACTTTCCACAAGCACCTCAAGAGGAGTCTTCTCTCAGCTACAGGTATGTGAGAGGGACCCTGAGTTTGTGGCCTCAAGTGCAATGGACTCCGAGATGCTCTGACTCGAAGTAAGGCCGGATATCCCTGCAGTGAATTGAATGCAGGCTCGTCTTGCATCTCCCAAGACGAAGGGATGTCTGAATCCCCTGTGGAGTCCACAGAGAAAGAACTAGTCCTCCGCCTCATCGCGACCGGAGGCCTCACATCCTTTGAAAACTGGAGAGGTCTGCAGAGATCA
This sequence comes from Dama dama, assembly GCF_033118175.1. NCBI lineage: Eukaryota > Metazoa > Chordata > Mammalia > Artiodactyla > Cervidae > Dama > Dama dama. The sequence continues at coordinate 1,554,553 of NC_083697.1, read as the reverse complement.
ATGCTTCCAAAGGAGACGATGCCTGACTCCTCTTGAAAATGGATAGGAGTCCCAGGATCACTGTGGCACGTGGAAAGGGACACTGGGTCTCCCGCCTCACGTGGAGACGCGTCCCAATTGCCATGCCAAGACTCGAGGAGAATCCCGAGGTGTCCCTCGCACCTAGGCAGGAGTCCTGACGTCGCTGAACAAACACGTGTCTGGAAGGGCCCTCCCCGTCGTAACTCGAGAATATACCCCAGGTTCCGGCCGCAACTCGAGAAAAACCATGAGACTTCCCCCTCACCGCGAGATGAGGCCCGATTCCCATGCAATGTGTGCAGAGCAATTCCGTGTTCCACATGAAACATGATAGGAGCCTTGATTTCCTTAATGGCACTCCAGAGAAAACGCAAGATCACTGTCTCAAGTCTAGAGGGATCCTGAGGTCACTGGAGCAACACGAAAGGGCTCCGTGGACCCCAAATCAACTCGAGATGAGAGCTTAGTCCCTGGCTTCGACTCAAGAGGAATACCAACTTTCCACAAGCACCTCAAGAGGAGGCTTCTCTCAGCTACAGGTATGTCAGAGGGACCCTGAGTTTGTGGCCTCAAGTGGAATGGACACCAAGATGCTCTGACTCGAAGTAAGGCCGGATATCCCTGCAGTGAATTGAATGCAGGCTCGTCTTGCATCTCCCAAGACGAAGGGTTGTCTGAATCCCCTGTGGAGCGCACAGAGAAAGATCTACTCCTCCGCCTCAACGCGACCGGAGGCCTCACATCCTTTGAAAACTCGAGAGGTCCGCGGAGATCAATACTTCCGAAGGAGACAATGCCTGACTTCTCTTGAAAATGGATAGGAGTCCCAGGATCCCTGTGGCACGTGGAAAGGGACCCTGGGTCTCCCGCCTCATGTGGAGACGCGTCCCAATTGCCATGCCAAGACTCGAGGAGAATCCCGAGGTGTCCCTCGCACCTAGGCAGGAGTCCTGACGTCGCTGAACAAACACGTGTCTGGAAGGGCCCTCCCCGTCGTAACTCGAGAATATACCCCAGGTTCTGGCCGCAACTCGAGAAAAACCATGAGATTTCCCCCTCGCCGCGAGTTGAGGCCCGATTCCCCTGCACTGATGCAGAGCAATTCCGTGTTCCACTTCAAACGTGAAAGGGGCCTTGATTTATTGATGGCACTCCAGAGAAAACCCAAGATCACTGTCTCAAGTCTAGAGCGATCCTGAGGTCACTGGAGCAACAGGAAAGGGCTCCGTGGACCCCAAATCAACGCGAGATGAGAGCTTAGTCCCTGGCTTCGACTCAAGAGGAATACCAACTTTCCACAAAGACCTCAAGAGGAGGCTTCTCTCAGCTACAGGTAAGTGAGAGGGACCCTGAGTTTGTGGCCTCAAGTGCAATGGACACTGCGATGCTCTGACTCGAAATAAGGCCGGATATCCCTGCAGTGAGTTGAAAGCAGGCTCATCTTGCATCTCCCAAGACGAAGGCATGTCTGAATCCCCTGTGCAGAACACAGAGAAAGACCTAGTCCTCCGCCTCAACGCGACCGGAGGCCTCACATCCTTTGAAAACTCGAGAGGTCTGCAGAGATCAATGCTTCCAAAGGAGACGATGCCTGACTCCTCTTGAAAATGGATAGGAGTCCCAGGATCACTGTGGCACGTGGAAAGGGAACCTGGGTCTCCCCCCTCACGTGGAGACGCGTCCCAATTGCCATGCCAAGACTCGAGGAGAATCCCGAGGTGTCCCTCGCACCTAGGCAGGGTCCTGACGTCGCTGAACAAACACGTGTCTGAAAGGGACCTCCCCGTCGTAACTCGAGAATATACCCAAGGTTCCGGCCGCAACTCGAGAAAAACCATGAGATTTCCACCTCGCCGCGAGTTGAGGCCCGATTCCCCTGCACTGCGTGCAGAGCAATTCCGTGTTCCACATCAAACGTGAAAGGAGCCTTGATTTCCTTGATGGCACTCCAGAGAAAACCCAAGATCACTGTCTCAAGTCTAGAGGGATCCTGAGGTCACTGGAGCAACACGGAAGGGCTCCGTGGACCCCAAATCAACTCGAGATGAGAGCTTAGTCCCTCGCTTAGACTCAAGAGGAATACCAACTTTCCACAAGCACCTCAAGAGGAGGCTGCTCTCAGCTACAGGTATGTGAAAGGAACCCTGAGTTTGTGGCCTCAAGTGCAATGAACACCGAGATGCTCTGACTCGATGTAAGGCCGGATATCCCTGCAGTGAATTGAATGCAGGCTCGTCTTGCATCTCGCAAGACGAAGGGATGTCTGAATCCCCTGTGGAGACGACAGAGAAAGACCTAGTCCTCCGCCTCATCGTGACCGGAGGCCTCACATCCTTTGAAAACTTGAGAGGTCTGCAGAGATGAATGCTTCCAAAGGAGACGATGCCTGACTCCTCTTGAAAATGGATAGGAGTCCCAGGATCACTGTGGCACGTGGAAAGGGACACTTGGTCTCCCGCCTCACGTGGAGACGCGTCCCAATTGCCATGCCAAGACTCGAGGAGAATCCCGAGGTGTCCCTCGCACCTAGGCAGGAGTCCTGAGGTCGGTGAACAAACACGTGTCTGGAAGGGCCCTCCCCGTCGTAACTCGAGAATATACCCCAGGTTCCGGCCGCAACTCGAGAAAAACCATGAGACTTCCCCCTCGCCGCGAGATGAGGCCCGATTCCACTGCACTGCGTGCAGAGCAATTCCGTATTCCACATCAAAAATGAAAGGAGCCTTGATTTCCTTGATGGCACTCCAGAGAAAACCCAAGATCACTGTTTCAAGTCTAGAGGGATCCTGAGGTCACTGGAGCAACACGAAAGGGCTCCGTGGACCCCAAATCAACTCGAGATGAGAGCTTAGTCCCTGGCTTCCACTCAAGAGGAATACCAACTTTCCACAATCACCTCAAGAGGAGGCTTCTCTCAGCTACAGGTATGTGAGTGGGCCCCTGAGTTTGTGGCCTCAAGTGGAATGGACACCGAGATGCTCTGACTCGAAGTAAGGCCGGATATCCCTGCAGTGAATTGAATGCAGGCTCGTCTTGCATCTCCCAAGACGAAGGGATGTCTGAATCCCCTGTGGAGACCACAGAGAAAGACCGAGTTCTCCGCCTCATCGCGACCGGAGGCCTCACATCCTTTGAAAACTCGAGAGGTCCGTGGAGATCAATGCTTCCAAAGGAGACGATGCCTGACTCCTCTTGAAAATGGATAGGAGTCCCAGGATCCCTGTGGCACGTGGAACGGGACCCTGGGTCTCCCGCCTCACGTGGAGACGCGTCCAAATTGCCATGCCAAGACTCGAGGAGAATCCCGAGGTGTCCCTCGCACCTAGGCAGGAGTCCTCACGTCGCTGAACAAACCTGTGTCTGGAAGGGCCCTCCCCGTCGTAACTCGAGAATATACCCCAGGTTCCGGCCGCAACTCGAGAAAAACCATGAGACTTCCCCCTCGCCGCTGGATGAGGCCCGATTCCCCTGCACTGCGTGCAGAGCAATTCCGTGTTCCACATCAAACGTGAAAGCAGCCTTGATTTCCTTAATGGCACTCCAGAGAAAACCCAAGATCACTGTTTCAAGTCTAGAGGCATCCTGAGGTCACTGTAGCAACAGGAAAGGGCTCCGTGGACCCCAAATCTACTCGAAATGAGAGCTTAGTCCCTGGATTCGACTCAAGAGGAATACCAACTTTCCACAAGCACCTCAAGAGGATGCTTCTCTCAGCTACAGGTATGTCAGAGGGACCCTGAGTTTGTGGCCTCAAGTGGAATGGACACCAAGATGCTCTGACTCGAATTAAGGCCGGATATCCCTGCAGTGAATTGAATGCAGGCTCGTCTTGCATCTCCCAAGACGAAGGGTTGTCTGAATCCCCTGTGGAGCCCACAGAGAAAGACCTAGTCCTCCGCCTCAACGCAACCGGAGGCCTCACATCCTTTGAAAACTCGAGAGGTCCGCGGAGATCAATACTTCCGAAGGAGACGATGCCTGACTCCTCTTGAAAATGGATAGGAGTCCGAGGATCCCTGTGGCACGTGGAAAGGGACCGTGGGTCTCCCGCCTCACGTGGAGACGCGTCCCAATTGCCATGCCAAGACTCGAGGAGAATCCCGAGGTGTCCCTCGCACCTAGGCAGGAGTCCTGACGTCGCTGAACAAACCCGTGTCTGGAAGGGCCCTCCCCGTCGTAACTCGAGAATATAACCCAGGTTCCGGCCGCAACTCGAGAAAAACCATGAGACTTCCCCCTCGCCGCGAGATGAGGCCCGATTTCCCTGCACTGCGTGCAGAGCAATTCCGTATTCCACATCAAAAATGAAAGGACCCTTGATTTCCTTGATGGCACTCCAGAGAAAACCCAAGATCACTGTCTCAAGTCTAGAGGGATGCTGAGGTCACTGGAGCAACACGAAAGGGCTCTGTGGACCCCAAAACAACTCGAGATGAGAGCTTAGTCCCTGGCTTCCACTCAAGAGGAATACCAACTTTCCACAAGCACTTCAAGAGGAGGCTTCTCTCAGCTACAGGTATGTGAGTGGGCCCCTGAGTTTGTGGCCTCAAGTGGAATGGACACCGAGATGCTCTGACTCGAAGTAAGGCCGGATAACCCTGCAGTGAATTGAATGCAGGCTCGTCTTGCATCTCCGAAGACGAAGGGATGTCTGAATCCCCTTTGCAGAACACAGAGAAAGACCGAGTTCTCCGCCTCATAGCGACCGGAGGCCTCACATCCTTTGAAAACTCGAGAGGTCCGCGGAGATCAATGCTTCCAAAGGAGACGATGCCTGACTCATCTTGAAAATGGATAGGAGTCCCAGGATCCCTGTGGCACGTGGAAAGGGACCCTGGGTCTCCCGCCTCACGTGGAGACGCGTCCAAATTGCCATGCCAAGACTCGAGGAGAATCCCGAGGTGTCCCTCGCACCTAGGCAGGAGTCCTCACGTCGCTGAACAAAACTGTGTCTGGAAGGGCCCTCCCCGTCGTAACTCGAGAATATACCCCAGGTTCCGGCCGCAACTCGAGAAAAACCATGAGACTTCCCCCTCGCCGCTGGATGAGGCCCGATTCCCCTGCACTGCGTGCAGACCAATTCCGTATTCCACATCAAACGTGAAAGGAGCCTTGATTTCCTTAATGGCACTCTAGAGAAAACCCAAGATCACTGTTTCAAGTCTACAGGGATCCTGAGGTCACTGTAGCAACAGGAAAGGGCTCCGTGGACCCCAAATCAACGCGAGATGAGAGCTTAGTCCCTGGCTTCGACTCAAGAGGAATACCAACTTTACACAAGCCCCTCAAGAGGAGGCTACTCTCAGCTAATGGTATGTGAGAGGGACCCTGAGTTTGTCGCCTCAAGTGGAATGGACACCGAGATGCTCTGACTCGAAGTAAGGCCGGATATCCCTGCAGTGAATTGAATGCAGGCTCGTCTTGCATCTCCCAAGATGAAGGGATGTCAGAATCCCCTGTGGAGACGACAGAGAAAGACCTAGTCCTCCGCCTCATCGAGACGGGAGGCATCACATCCTTTGAAAACTCGAGAGGTCTGCGGAGATCAATGCTTCCAAAGGAGACGATGCCTGACTCTTCTTGAAAAGGATAGAAGTCCCAGGATCCCTGTGGCACGTGGAAAGGGACCCTGGGTCTCCCGCCTCACGTGGATACGCATCCCCATTGCCATGCCAAGACTCGAGGAGAATCCCGAGGTGTCCCTCGCACCTAGGCAGGAGTCCTGACGTCGCTGAACAAACACGTGTCTGGAAGGGCCCTCCCCGTCGTAACTCGAGAATATACCCAAGGTTCCGGCCGCACTCGAGAAAAACCATGACACTTCCCCATCGCCGCGAGATGAGGCCCGATTCCCCTGCCCTGCGTGCAGAGCAATTCCGTATTCCACATCAAAAATGAAAGGAGCCTTGATTTCCTTGATGGCACTCCAGAGAAAACCCAAGATCACTGTCTCAAGTCTAGAGGGATCCTGAGGTCACTGGAGCAACACGAAAGGGCTCCGTGGACCCCAAATCAACTCGAGATGAGAGCTTAGTCCCTGGCTTCAAATCGAGAGGAATACCAACTTTCCACAAGCACCTCAAGAGGAGGCTACTCTCAGCTAATGGTATGTGAGAGGGACCCTGAGTTTGTCGCCTCTAGTGGAATGGACACCGAGATGCTCTAACTCGAAGTAAGGCCAGATATCCCTGCAGTGAATTGAATGCAGGCTCGTCTTGCATCTCCCAAGACGAAGGGATGTCTGAATCCCCTGTGGAGACCACAGAGAAAGACCTAGTCCTCCGCCTCATCGTGACCAGAGGCCTCACATCCTTTGAAAACTCGAGAGGTCTGCAGAGATCAATGCTTCCAAAGGAGACGATGCCTGACTCCTCTTGAAAATGGATAGGAGTCCCAGGATCCCTGTGGCACGTGGAAAGGGACACTGGGTCTCCCGCCTCACGTGGAGACGCGTCCTAATTGCCATGCCAAGACTCGAGGAGAATCCCGAGGTGTCCCTCGCACCTAGGCAGGAGTCCTGACGTCGCTGAACAAACACGTGTCTGGAAGGGCCCTCCCCGTCGTAACTCGAGAATATACCCCAGGTTCCGGCCGCAACTCGAGAAAAACCATGAGACTTCCCCCTCGCCGCGAGTTGAGGCCCGATTCCTCTGCACTGCGTGCAGAGCAATTCCGTGTTCCACTTCAAACGTGAAAGGAGCCTTGATTTACTTGATGGCACTCCAGAGAAAACCCAAGATCACTGTCTCAAGTCTAGAGGGATCATGAGGTCACTGGAGCAACACGAAAGGGCTCCGTGGACCCCAAATCAACTCGAGATGAGAGCTTAGTCCCTGGCTTAGACTCAAGAGGAATACCAACTTTCCACAAGCACCTCAAGAGGAGGCTTCTCTCAGCTACAGGTAAGTGAGAGGGACCCTGAGTTTGTGGCCTCAAGTGGAATGGACACCGAGATGCTCTGACTCGAAGTAAGTCCGGACATCCCTGCAGTGAATTGAATGCAGGCTCATCTTACATCTCCCAAGACGAAGGGATGTCTGAATCCCCTGTGCAGAACACAGAGAAAGACCTAGTCCTCCGCCTCAACGCGACCGGAGGCCTCACATCCTTTGAAAACTCGAGAGGTCTGCGCAGATCAATGCTTCCAAAGGAGACGATGCCTGACACCTCTTGAAAATGGATAGGAGTCCCAGGATCCCTGTGGCACGTGGAAAGGGACCCTGGGTCTCCCGCCTCACGTGGAGACGCGTCCCCATTGCCATGCCAAGACTCGAGGAGAATCCCGAGGTGTCCCTCGCACCTAGGCAGGAGTCCTGACGTCGCTGAACAAACACGTGTCTGGAAGGGCCCTCCCCGTCGTAACTCGAGAATATACCCCAGGTTCCGGCCGCAACTCGAGAAAAACCATGAGACTTCCCCCTCGCCGCGAGATGAGGCCCGATTCCCCTGCAATGCGTGCAGAGCAATTCCGTGTTCCACATCAAACGTGAATGGAGCCTTGATTTCCTTGAAGGCACTCCAGAGAAAACCCAAGATCACTGTCTCAAGTCTAGAGGGATCCTGAGGTCACTGGAGCAACACGAAAGGGCTCCGTGGACCCCAAATCAACTCGAGATGAGAGCTTAGTCCATGGCTTCAAATCGAGAGGAATACCAACTTTCGACAAGCACCTCAAGAGAAGGCTTCTCTCACCTAATGGTATGTGAGAGGGACCCTGAGTTTGTCGCCTCAAGTGGAATGGACACCGAGATGCTCTGACTCAACGTAAGGCCAGATATCCCTGCAGTGAATTGAATGCAGGCTCGTCTTGCATCTCCCAAGACGAAGGGTTGTCTGAATCCCCTGTGGAGCCCACAGAGAAAGACATAATTTTCCGCCTCATCGCGACCGGTGGCCTCACATCCTTTGAAAATTCGAGAGGTCCGCGGAGATCAATGCTTCCAAAGGAGACGATGCCTGACTCCTCTTGAAAATGGATAGGAGTCCCAGGATCCCTGTGGCTCGTGGAAAGGGACCCTGGTTCTCCCGGCTCACGTGGAGATGCGTCCAAATTGCCATGCCAAGACTCGAGGAAAATCCCGAGGTGTCCCTCGCACCTAGGCAAGAGTCCTCACGTCGCTGAACAAAACCGTGTCTGGAAGGGCCCTCCCCGTCCTAACTCGAGAATATACCCCAGGTTCCGGCCGAAACTCGAGAAAAACCATGAGACTTCCCCCTCCCCGCGAGATGAGGCCCGATTCCCCTGCACTGAGTGCAGACCAATTCCGTGTTCCACATCAAACGTGAAAGGAGCCTTGATTTCCTTAATGGCACTCCAGAGAAAACCCAAGATCACTGTCTCAAGTCTAGAGGGATCCTGAGGTCACTGTAGCAACACAAAAGGGCTCCGTGGACCCCAAATCAACTCGAGATGAGAGCTTAGTCCCTGGCTTCGACTCAAGAGGAATACCAACTTTCCACAAGCACCTCAAGAGGAGGCTTCTCTCAGCTAATGGTATGTGAGAGGGACCCTGAGTTTGTGGCCTCAAGTGCAATGGACACCGAGATGCTCTGACAAGAAGTAAGGCTGGATATCCCTGCAGTGAATTGAATGCAGGCTCGTCTTGCATCTCCCAAGACGAAGGGATGTCTGAATACCCTGTGGATACCACAGAGAAAGACCTAGTCCTCTGCCTCATCGTGACCGGAGGCCTCACATCCTTTGAAAACTCGAGAGGTCTGCAGAGATCAATGCTTCCAAAGGAGACGATGCCTGACTCCTCTTGAAAATGGATAGGAGTCCCAGGATCACTGTGGCACGTGGAAAGGGACACTGGGTCTCACGCCTCACGTGGAGACGCGTCCCAATTGCCATGCCAAGACTCGAGGAGAATCCCGAGGTGTCCCTCGCACCTAGGCAGGAGTCCTGACGTCCCTGAACAAACACGTGTCTGGAAGGGCCCTCCCCGTCGTAACTCGAGAATATACCCCAGGTTCCGGCCGCAACTCGAGAAAAACCATGAGACTTCCCCATCGCCGCGAGATGAGGACAGATTCCCCTGCCCTGCGTGCAGAGCAATTCCGTATTCCACATCAAAAATGAAAGGAGCCTTGATTTCCTTGATGGCACTCCAGAGAAAACCCAAGATCACTGTCTCAAGTCTAGAGGGATCCTTAGGTCACTGGAGCAACACGAAAGGGCTCCGTGGACCCCAAATTAACTCAAGATGAGAGCGTAGTCCCTGGCTTCAAATCGAGAGGAATACCAACTTTCCACAAGCACCTCAAGAGGAGGCTTCTCTCAGCTAATGGTATGTGAGAGGGACCCTGAGTTTGTCACCTCAAGTGGAATGGACACCGAGATTCTCTGACTCAAAGTAAGGCCAGATATCCCTGCAGTGAATTGAATGCAGGCTCGTCTTGCATCTCCCAAGACGAAGGGATGTCTGAATCCCCTGTGGAGACCACAGAAAAAGACCTAGTCCTCCGTCTCATCGTGAACGGAGGCCTCACATCCTTTGAAAACTCGAGAGGTCTGCGGAGATCAATGCTTCCAAAGGAGACGACGCCTGACGCCTCTTGAAAATGGATAGGAGTCCCAGGATCCCTGTGGCACGTGGAAAGGGACCCTGGGTCTCTCGCCTCACGTGGAGACGCCTCCCAATTGCCATGCCAAGACTTGAGGAGAATCCCGAGGTGTCCCTCGCACCTAGGCAGGAGTCCTGACGTTGCTGAACAAACACGTGTCTGGAAGGGCCCTCCCCGTCGTAACTCGAGAATATACCCCAGGTTCCGGCCGCAACACGAGAAAAACCATGAGACTTCCCCCTCGCCGTGAGATGAGGCCCGATTCCCCTGCAATGCGTGCAGAACAATTCCGTGTTCCACATCAAACGAGAAAGGAGCCTTGATTTCCTTGATGGCACTCCAGAGAAAACCCAAGATCACTGTCTCAAGTCTAGAGGGATCCTGAGGTCACTGGAGCAACACGAAAGGGCTCCGTGGACCCCAAATCAACTCGAGATGAGAGATTAGTCCCTGGCTTCAACTCAATAGGAATACGAACTTTCCACAAGCCCCTCAAGAGGAGGCTTGTCTCAGCTACAGGTATGTGAGAGGGACCCTGAGTTTGTGGCCTCAAGTGGAATGGACACCGAGATGCTCTGACTCGAAGTAAGGCCGGATATCCCTGCAGTGAATTGAATGCAGGCTCATCTTGCATCTCCCAAGACGAAGGGATGCCTGAATCCCCTGTGCAGAACACAGAGAAAGACCTAGTCCTCCGCCTCAATGCGACCGGAGGCCTCACATCCTTTGAAAACTCGAGAGGTCCGCGGAGATCAATGCTTCCAAAGGAGACGATGCCTGACTCCTCTTGAAAATGGATAGGAGTCCCAGGATCCCAGTGGCACGTGGAAAGGGACCCTGGGTCTCCCGCCTCACGTGGAGACGCGTCCCAATTGCCATGGCAAGACTCGATGAGAATCCCGAGGTGTCCCTCGCACCTAGGCAGGAGTCCTGACGTCGCTGAACAAACCCGTGTCTGGAAGGGCCCTCCCCGTCGTAACTCGAGAATATACCCCAGGTTCCGGCCGCAACTCGAGAAAAACCATGAGATTTCCCCATCGCCGCGAGTTGAGGCCCGATTCCCCTGCACTGCGTGCAGAGCAATTCCGTGTTCCACTTCAAACGTGAAAGGAGCCTTGATTTCCTTGATGGCACTCCAGAGAAAACCCAAGATCACTGTCTCAAGTCTAGAGGGATCCTGAGGTCAATGGAGCAACACGAAAGGGCTCCGTGGACCCCAAATCAACTCGAGATGAGAGCTTAGTCCCTGGCTTAGACTCAAGAGGAATACCAACTTTCCACAAGCACCTCAAGAGGAGGCTTCTCTCAGCTACAGGTAAGTGAGAGGGACCCTGAGTTTGTGGCCTCAAGTGCAATGGACACCGAGATGCTCTGATTCGAAGTAAGGCTGGATATCTCTGCAGTGAATTGAATGCAGGCTCGTCTTGCATCTCCCAAGACGAAGGGATGTCTGAATCCCCTGTGGAGACCACAGAGAAAGACCTAGTCCTCCGCCTCATCGTGAACGGAGGCCTCACATCCTTTGAAAACTCGAGAGGTCTACAGAGATCAATGCTTCCAAAGGAGACGATGCCTGACTCCTCTTGAAAATGGATAGGAGTCCCAGGATCCCTGTGGCACGTGGAAAGGGACCGTGGGTCTCCCGCCTCACGTGGAGACGCGTCCCAATTGCCATGCCAAGACTTGAGGAGAATCCCGAGGTGTCCCTCGCACCTAGGCAGGAGTCCTGACGTCGCTGAACAAACCCGTGTCTGGAAGGGCCCTCCCCGTCGTAACTCGAGAATATACCCCAGGTTCCGGCCGCAATTCGAGAAAAACCATGAGACTTCCCCCTCGCAGCGACATGAGGCCCGATTCCCCTGCACTGCGTGCAGAGCAATTCCGTGTTCCACATCAAACGTGAAAGGAGCTTTGATTTCCTTAATGGCACTCCAGAGGAAACCCAAGATCACTGTCTCAAGTCTAGAGGGATCCTGAGGTCACTGTAGCAACACGAAAGGGCTCCGTGGACCCCAAATCAACTCGAGATGAGAGCTTAGTCCCTGGCTTCCACTCAAGAGGAATACCAACTTTCCACAAGCACCTCAAGAGGAGGCTTCTCTCAGCTACAGGTATGTGAGAGGGACCCTGAGTTTGTGGCCTCAAGTGGAATGGCCACCGAGATGCTCTGACTCGAAGTAAGGCCGGATATCCCTGCAGTGAATTGAATGCAGGCTCGTCTTGCATCTCCCAAGACGAAGGGTTGTCTGAATCCCCTGTGGAGCCCACAGAGAAAGACCTAGTCCTACGCCTCAACGCGACCGGAGGCCTCACATCCTTTGAAAACTCGAAAGGTCAGCGGAGATCAATACTTCCGAAGGAGACGATGCCTGACTCCTCTTGAAAATGGATAGGAGTCCCAGGATCCCTGTGGCACGTGGAAAGGGACACTGGGTCTCCCGCCTCACGTGGAGACGCGTCCCAATTGCCATGCCAAGACTCGAGGAGAATCCCGAGGTGTCCCTCGCACCTAGGCAGGAGTCCTGACGTCGCTGAACAAACACGTGTCTGGAAGGGCCCTCCCCGTCGTAACTCGAGAATATACCCCAGGTTCCGTCTGCAACTCGAGAAAAACCATGAGACTTCACTATCGCCGCGAGATGAGGCCCGATTCCCCTGCCCTGCGTGCAGAGCAATTCCGTATTCCACATCAAAAATAAAAGGAGCCTTGATTTCCTTGATGGCACTCCAGAGAAAACCCAAGATCACTGTCTCAAGTCTAGAGGGATCCTGAGGTCACTGGAGCAACACGAAAGGGCTCCGTGGACCCCAAATCAACTCGAGATGAGAGCTTAGTCCATGGCTTCAAATCGAGAGGAATACCAACTTTCCACAAGCACCTCAAGAGAAGGCTTCTCTCAGCTAATGGTATGTGAGAGGGACCCTGAGTTTGTCGCCTCAAGTGGAATGGACACCGAGATGCTCTGACTCAACGTAAGGCCAGATATCCCTGCAGTGAATTGAATGCAGTCTCGTCTTGCATCTCCCAAGCCGAAGGGTTGTCTGAATCCCCTGTGGAGACCACAGAGAAAGACATAATTTTCCGCCTCATCGCGACCGGTGGCCTCACATCCTTTGAAAATTCGAGAGGTCCGCGGAGATCAATGCTTCCAAAGGAGACGATGCCTGACTCCTCTTGAAAATAGATAGGAGTCCCAGGATCCCTATGGCTCGTGGAAAGGGACCCTGGTTCTCCCGGCTCACGTGGAGATGCGTCCAAATTGCCATGCCAAGACTCGAGGAGAATCCCGAGGTGTCCCTCGCACCTAGGCAAGAGTCCTCACGTCGCTGAACAAAACCGTGTCTGGAAGGGCCCTCCCCGTCTTAACTCGAGAATATACCCCAGGTTCCGGCCGCAACTCGAGAAAAACCATGAGACTTCCCCCTCCCCGCGAGATGAGGCCCGATTCCCCTGCACTGAGTGCAGACCAATTCCGTGTTCCACATCAAACGTGAAAGGAGCCTTGATTTCCTTAATGGCACTCCAGAGAAAACCCAAGATCACTGTCTCAAGTCTAGAGGGATCCTGAGGTCACTGTAGCAACACAAAAGGGCTCCGTGGACCCCAAATCAACTCGAGATGAGAGCTTAGTCCCTGGCTTCGACTCAAGAGGAATACCAACTTTCCACAAGCACCTCAAGAGGAGGCTTCTCTCAGCTAATGGTATGTGAGAGGGACCCTGAGTTTGTGGCCTCAAGTGCAATGGACACCGAGATGCTCTGACAAGAAGTAAGGCTGGATATCCCTGCAGTGAATTGAATGCAGGCTCGTCTTGCATCTCCCAAGACGAAGGGATGTCTGAATACCCTGTGGATACCACAGAGAAAGACCTAGTCCTCTGCCTCATCGTGACCGGAGGCCTCACATCCTTGGAAAACTCGAGAGGTCCGCGGAGATCAATACTTCCGAAGGAGACGATGCCTGACTCCTCTTGAAAATGGATAGGAGTCCCAGGATCCCTGTGGCACGTGGAAAGGGACACTGGGTCTCCCGCCTCACGTGGAGACGCGTCCCAATTGCCATGTCAAGACTCGAGGAGAATCCCGAGGTGTCCCTCGCACCTAGGCAGGAGTCCTGACGTCGCTGAACAAACGCTTGTCTGAAAGGGCCCTCCCCGTCGTAACTCGAGAATATACCCCAGGTTCCGGCCGCAACTCGAGAAAAACCATGAGATTTCCCCCTCGCCGCGAGTTGAGGCCCGATTCCCCTGCACTGCGTGCAGACCAATTCCGTGTTCCACATCAACCTTGAAAGGAGCCTTGATTTCCTTGATGGCACTCCAGAGAAAACCCAAGATCACTGTCTCAAGTCTAGAGGGATCCTGAGGTCACTGGAGCAACACGAAAGGGCTCCGTATAACCCAAATCAACTCGAGATGAGAGCTTAGTCCCTGGCTTCAACTCAAGAGGAATACCAACTTTAAACAAGCACATCAAGAGGAGGCTTCTCTCAGCTACAGGTATGTGAGAGGGAACCTGAGTTTGTCGCCTCAGGTGGAATGGACACCGAGATGCTCTGACTCAAAGTAAGGCCAGATATCCCTGCAGTGAATTGAATGCAGGCTCGTCTTGCATCTCCCAAGACGAACGGATGTCTGAATCCCCTGTGGAGACCACAGAGAAAGACATAGTCCTCCGCCTCATTGCGACTGGAGGCCTCACATCCTTTGAAAACTCTAGAGGTCCGCAGAGATCAATGCTTACAAAGGAGACGATGCCTGACGCCTCTTGAAAACGGATAGGAGTCCCAGGATCCCTGTGGCACGTGGAAAGGGACCCTGGGTCTCCCGCCTCACGTGGAGACGCCTCCCAATTGCCATGCCAAGACTTGAGGAGAATCCCGAGGTGTCCCTCGCACCTAGGCAGGAGTCCTGACGTCGCTGAACAAACACGTGTCTGGAAGGGCCCTCCCCGTCGTAACTCGAGAATATACCCCAGGTTCCGGCCGCAACTCGAGGAAAACCATGAGACTTCCCCCTCGCCGCGAAATGAGCCCCGATTCATCTGCAATGCGTGCAGAGCAATTCCGTGTTCCACATCAAACGTGAAAGGAGCCTTGATTTCCTTGATGGCACTCCAGAGAAAACCCAAGATCACTGTCTCAAGTCTAGAGGGATCCTGAGGTCACTGGAGCAACACGAAAGGGCTCCGTGGACCCCAAATCAACTCTAGATGAGAGATTAGTCCCTGGCTTCAACTCAAGAGGAATACGAACTTTCCACAAGCCCCTCAAGAGGAGGCTTCTCTCAGCTACAGGTATGTGAGAGGGACCCTGAGTTTGTGGCCTCAAGTGGAATGGACACCGAGATGCTCTGACTCGAAGTAAGGCCGGATATCCCTGCAGTGAATTGAATGCAGGCTCGTCTTCATCTCCCAAGACGAAGGGATGTCTGAATCCCCTGTGGAGACCACAGAGAAAGACCTAATTTTCCGCCTCATCGCGACCGGTGGCCTCACATTCTTTGAAAATTCGAGAGGTCCGCGGAGATCAATGCTTCCAAAGGAGACGATGCCTGACTCCTCTTGAAAATGGATAGGAGTCCCAGGATCCCTGTGGCACGTGGAAAGGGACCCTGGTTCTCCCGCCTCACGTGGAGACGCGTCCAAATTGCCATGCCAAGACTCGAGGAGAATCCCGAGGTGTCCCTCGCACCTAGGCAGGAGTCCTCACGTCGCTGAACAAACACGTGTCTGGAAGGGCCCTCCCCGTCGTAACTCGAGAATATACCCCAGGTTCCGGCCGCAACTCGACAAAAACCATGAGACTTCCCCCTCCCCGCGAGATGAGGCCCGATTCCCCTGCACTGCCTGCAGAGGAATTCCGTGTTCCACATCAAACGTGAAAGGAGCCTTGATTTCCTTAATGGCACTCCAGAGAAAACCCAAGATCACTGTCTCAAGTCTAGAGGGATCCTGAGGTCACTGGAGCAAAACGAAAGGGCTCCGTGGACCCCAAATCAACTCGACATGAGAGCTTAGTCCCTCGCTTCGATCAAGAGGAATACAAAATTCCACAAGCACCTCAAGAGGAGGCTTCTCTCAGCTACAGGTATGTGAGAGGGACCCTGAGTTTGTGGCCTCAAGTGGAATGGACACCGAGATGCTCTGACTTGAAGTAAGGCCGGATATCCCTGCAGTGATTTGAATGCAGGCTCGTCTTGCATCTCCCAAGACAAAGGGTTGTCTGAATCCCCTGTGGAGCCCACAGAGAAAGACCTAGTCCTCCGTCTCATCGCGACCGAAGGCCTCACATCCTTTGAAAACTCGAGAGGTCTGCGGAGATCAATGCTTCCAAAGTAGACGACGCCTGACGCCTCTTGAAAATGGATAGGAGTCCCAGGATCCCTGTGGCACGTGGAAAGGGACCCTGGGTCTCTCGCCTCACGTGGAGACGCCTCCCAATTGCCATGCCAAGACTTGAGGAGAATCCCGAGGTGTCCCTCGCACCTAGGCAGGAGTCCTGACGTCGCTGAACAAGCACGTGTCTGGAAGGGCCCTCCCCGTCGTAACTCGAGAATATACACCCAGGTTCCGGCCGCAACTCGAGAAAAACCATGAGATTTCCCCCTCCCCGCGAGATGAGCCCCGATTCCCCTGCACTGCGTGCAGAGCAATTCCGTGTTCCACTTCAAACGTGAAAGGAGCCTTGATTTCCTTGATGGCACTCCAGAGAAAACCCAAGATCACTGTCTCAAGTCTAGAGGGATCCTGAGGTCACTGGAGCAACACGAAAGGGCTCCGTGGACCCCAAATCAACTCGAGATGAGAGCTTAGTCCCTGGCTTAGACTCAAGAGGAATACCAACTTTCCACAAGCACCTCAAGAGGAGGCTTCTCTCAGCTACAGGTAAGTGAGAGGGACCCTGAGTTTGTGGCCTCAAGTGCAATGGACACCGAGATGTTCTGACTCGAAGTAAGGCCGGATATCTCTGCAGTGAATTGAATGCAGGCTCGTCTTGCATCTCCCAAGACGAAGGGATGTCTGAATCCCCTGTGGAGACCACAGAGAAAGACCTAGTCCTCCGCCTCATCGTGAACGGAGGCCTCACATCCTTTGAAAACTCGAAAGGTCCGCGGAGATCAATGCTTCCAAAGGAGATGATGCCTGACTCCTCTTGAAAATGGATAGGAGTCCCAGGATCCCTGTGGCACGTGGAAAGGGACCCTGGTTCTCCCGCCTCACGTGGAGATGCGTCCAAATTGCCATGCCAAGACTCGAGGAGAATCCCGAGGTGTACCTCGCACCTAGGCAAGAGTCCTCACGTCGCTGAACAAACCCGTGTCTGGAAGGGCCCTCCCCGTCGTAACTCGAGAATATACCCCACGTTCCGGCCGCAAATCGAGAAAAACCATGAGACTTCCCCCTCCCCGCGAGATGAGCCCCGATTCCCCTGCACTGAGTGCAGACCAATTCCGTGTTCCACATCAAACGTGAAAGGAGCCTTGATTTCCTTAATGGCACTCCAGAGAAAACCCAAGATCACTGTCTCAAGTCTAGAGGGATCCTGAGGTCACTGTAGCAACACGAAAGGGCTCCGTGGACCCCAAATCAACTCGAGATGAGAGCTTAGTCCCTGGCTTCGACTCAAGGGGAATACCAACTTTCCACAAGCACCTCAAGAGGAGGCTTCTCTCAGCTAATGGTATGTGAGAGGGACCCTGAGATTGTGGCCTCAAGTGGAATGGACACCGAGATGCTCTGACTCGAAGTAAGGCTGGATATCCCTGCAGTGAATTGAATGCAGGCTCGTCTTGCATCTCCCAAGACGAAGGGATGTCTGAATCCCCTGTGGAGCCCACAGAGAAAGACCTAGTCCTCCGCCTCAACGCGACCGGAGGCCTCACATCCTCTGAAAACTCGAGAGGTCCGCGGAGATCAATGCTTCCAAAGGAGACGATGCCTGACTCCTCTTGAAAATGGATAGGAGTCCCAGGATCCCTGTGGCATGTGGAAAGGGACCCTGGGTCTCCCGCCTCACGTGGAGACGCGTCCCAATTGCCATGCCAAGACTCGAGGAGAATCCCGAGGTGTCCCTCGCACCTAGGCAGGAGTCCTGACGTCCCTGAACAAACACGTGTCTGGAAGGTCCCTCCCCGTCGTAACTCGAGAATATACCCCAGGTTCCGGCCGCAACTCGAGAAAAACCATGAGATTTCCCGCTCGCCGCGAGATGAGGCCCGATTCCCCTGCACTGCGTGCAGAGCAATTCCGTGTTCCACTTCAAACGTGAAAGGAGCCTTGATTTCCTTGATGGCACCCCAGAGAAAACCCAAGATCACTGTCTCAAGTCTAGAGGGATCCTGAGGTCACTGGAGCAAGACGAAAGTGCTCCGTGGACTCCAAATCAACTCGAGGTGAGAGCTTAGTCCCTGGCTTCGACTCAAGAGGAATACCAACTTTCCACAAGCACCTCAAGAGGAGGCTTCTCTCAGCTACAGGTATGTGAGAGGGACCCTGAGTTTGTGGCCTCAAGTGGAATGGACACCGAGATGCTCTGACTCGAAGTAAGGCCGGATATCCCTGCAGTGAATTGAATGCAGGCTCGTCTTGCATCTCCCAAGACGAAGGGTTGTCTGAATCCCCTGTGGAGACCACAGAGAAAGACCTCATTCTCCGCATCATCGAGACCAGAGGCCTCATATCCTTTGAAAACTCGAGAGGTCGGCGGAGATCAATGCTTCCAAAGGAGAAGATGCCTGACTCTTCTTGAAAATGGATAGGAGTCCCAGGATCCCTGTGGCACGTGGAAAGGGACCCTGGGTCTCCCGCCTCACGTGGAGACGCGTCCCAATTGCCATGCCAAGACTCGAGGAGAATCCCGAGTTGTCCCTCGCACCTAGGCAGGAGTCCTGACGTCGCTGAACAAACACGTGTCTGGAAGGGCCCTCCCCGTCATAACTCGAGAATATACCCCAGGTTCCGGCCGCAACTCGGGAAACACCATGAGACTTCCCCCTCGCCGCTGGATGAGGCCCGATTCCCCTGCACTGCGTGCAGAGCAATTCCGTGTTCCACATCAAACGTGAAAGGAGCCTTGATTTCCTTGATGGCACTCCAGAGAAAATCCAAGATCACTGTCTCAAGTCTAGAGGGATCCTGAGGTCACTGGAGCAACACGAAAGGGCTCCGTGGACCCCAAATCAACTCGAGATGAGAGCTTAGTCCCTGGCTTTGACTCAAGAGGAATACCAACTTTCCACAAGCACCTCAAGAGGAGGCTTCTCGCACCTACAGGTAGGTGAGAGGGACCCTGAGTTTGTGGCCTCAAGTCGAATGGACACCGAGATGCTCTGACTCGAAGTAAGGCCGGATATCCCTGCAGTGAAGTGAATGCAGGCTCCTCTTGCATCTCCCAAGATGAAGGGATGTCTGAATCCCCTGTGGAGGCCACAGAGAAAGACCTAGTCCTCCGCCTCATCGCGACCGGAGGCCTCACATCCTTTGAAAACTGAGAGGTCCGCGGAGATCAATGCTTCCAAAGGAGACGATGCCTGACTCCTCTTGAAAATGGATAGGAGTCCCAGGATCCCTGTGGCACGTGGAAAGGGACCCTGGGTCTCCCGCCTCATGTGGAGACGCATCCCCATTGCCATGCCAAGACTCGAGGAGAATCCCGAGGTGTCCCTCGCACCTAGGCAGAAGTCCTCACGTCGCTGAACAAACACGTGTCTGGAAGGGCCCTCCCCGTCGTAACTCGAGAATATACCCCAGGTTCCGGCCGCAACTCGAGAAAAACCATGAGAATTCCCCCTCACCGCGAGATGAGGCCTGATTCCCCTGCACTGCGTGCAGAGCAATTCCTGAGCAGCGCAGACGGAGAGAGCAGCGCCAGCCCCTCCCCGCAGCGCCAGCCCGTCCCCGCAGCACAAGCCCCTCCCCCCGGAGCGACGTAACTAGCTACCTGAATAAGAGTCCACCTCCGCCCGCCTGTGTCATGGCGGAAATGAGGCTCTGAAGAGACCGGCAAACAGAAGCCAAATAAACAAAGGGAACCGCTTCAGAAGGGACTGGTGCAACAGTTTAAAATCCCTCTAGGAAACATTGACTACACCGGAGGAGCCTGTAGGTATCGAGAAGCGTAAGCTGGAACGAGGAGCTATCTGAAACTGAGCCGAACCCACACTGACCGCAACAGCTCCAGAGAAACTCCTAGATATAATTTTACTTTTTTCTCTTTTTTTAATTTTTTTTCTTTTTTTCTTTTTTCTTTTTTATTTTTTCTCTTTTATTTTCCTTTAAAATCCCCTATTACTCCCCCATTACTCCTTAACTTTCATTTCCATAGACTTTTACGATTTTTTAATTAGGGGGAAAAAAAAGTTTTTTTTTTCCTTTTTTTTTTCTTTTTTTTCTTTTTTTTTTCTTTTTCTTTCTTTTTTTTCCTTTTTTTCTTTCCTTTTTCTCTTCTATTTTCTATTTTTCTTTTTCTCTTATTTCTTTTAAATTCCTCTAGTACTCCTCTACTACTCCTTAATTTTCATTTTCAATGCACTATAACCTTACAAAAAAAAAAAAAAAGAAGAGAAGCCCTATTTTTAAACTGAAGATTATTCTCTCCCAATCTTGACTCTCTGTTTTCTACCTCAGAACACCTCTATTTCCTCCTTTCCCCTTCTCTTCCCAATCCAATTCTGTGAATCTTTGTAGGTGACTGTGCTACGGAGAACACTCTGGGAACAGACAGCTGTGTAGATCTGTCTCTCTCCTCTTGAGTCCCCCTTTTTCTCCTCCTGTTCATCTCTATCTCCCTCCTCCCTCTCCTCTTCTTCATGTGACTCTGTGAACCTCTCTGGGTGTCCCTAACGGGGAAGAATCTTTTAGCCATTAACCTAGAAGTTTTCTTATCAGGGCTGCATAGTTGGAGAAGTCCTGAGACTACAGGAAGAATAAAACTGAAATCCAGAGGCAGGAGACTTAAGCCCAAAACCTGAGAACACCAGAAAACTCCTGACTACAAGGAACTTTAAGTGATAAGTGACTGTCCAAAAGCCTCCATACCTACACTGAAACCAACTACCACACAAGAGCCAATAAGTTTTAGAGCAAGACATACCACGCAAATTCTCCAGCAACGCAGGAACATAGCCCTGAACATCAACATACAGGCTGCCCAAGGTCACACCTAACACATAGACCCATCTCAAAACTCATTACTGGGCACTCCATTGCTTTCCAAAGAGAAGAAATCAAGTTCCACACACCAGAACACTGATGCAAGCTTCCCTAACCAGGAAACCTTGACAAGCCAATCGTCTAACCCCATCCACTGGGTTAATCCTCCACAACAAAAAGGAACCACAGACCTCCAGAATACAGAAAGCCCACTCCAGATACAGCAATCTAAACAAGATGAAAAGGCAAAGAAATACCCAACAGGTAAAGGAACATGAAAAATGCCCACCAAGTCAAACAAAAGAGGAGGAGATAGGGAATCTACCTGAAAAAGAATTTAGAATAATGATAATAAAAATGATCCAAAATCTTGAAAACAAAATGGAGTTACAGATAAATAGCCTGGAAACAAAGATTGAAAAGATTCAAGAACTGTTTAATAAAGACCTAGAAGAAATAAAAAAGAGTCAATTACAAATGAATAATGCAATGAATGAGATCAAAAACACTTTGGAGGGAACCAAGAGTAGAATAACGGAGGCAGAAGATAGGATAAGTGAGGTAGAAGATAAAATGGTGGAAATAAATGAAGCAGAGAGGAAAAAAGAAAAAAGGATCAAAAGAAATGAGGACAACCTCAGGGACCTCTGGGACACTGTGAAACGCCCCAACATTCGAATCATAGGAGTTCCAGAAGAAGAAGACAAAAAGAAGGGCCATGAGAAAATACTCGAGGAGATAATAGCTGAAAACTTCCCTAAAATGGGGAAGGAAATAGCCACCCAAATCCAAGAAACCCAGAGAGTCCCAAACAGGATAAACCCAAGGCGAAACACCCCAAGACACATATTAATCAAATTAACAAAGATCAAACACAAAGAACAAATATTAAAAGCAGCAAGGGAAAAACAACAAATAACACACAAAGGGATTCCCATAAGGATAACAGCTGATCTATCAATAGAAACCCTCCAGGCCAGAAGGGAATGGCAGGACGTACTGAAAGTAATGAAAGAGAATAACCTACAACCTAGATTACTGTATCCAGCAAGGATCTCATTCAGATATGAAGGAGAATTCAAAAGCTTTACAGATAAGCAAAAGCTGAGAGAATTCAGCACCACCAAACCAGCTCTTCAACAAATGCTAAAGGATCTTCTCTAGACAGGAAATGCAGAAAGGTTTTATAAATGTGAACCCAAAACAACAAAGTAAATGGCAACGGGAACACACCTATCAATAATTACCCTAAATGTAAATGGGTTGAATGCCCCAACCAAAAGACAAAGATTGGCTGAATGGATACAAAAACAAGACCCCTATATATGCTGTCTACAAGAGACCCACCTCAAAACAAGAGACACATACAGACTAAAAGTGAAGGGCTGGAAAAAAATATTTCATGCAAACGGAGACCAAAAGAAAGCAGGAGTCGCAATACTCATGTCAGATAAAATAGACTTTCAAATAAAGGAAGTGAAAAGAGACAAAGAAGGACACTACATAATGATCAAAGGATCAATCAAAAAAGAAGATATAACAATTATAAATATATATGCACCCAACATAGGAGCACCGCAATATGTACGGCAAACGCTAACAAGTATGAAAGAGGAAATTAATAGTAACACAATAATAGTGGGAGACTTTAATACCCCACTCACAACTATGGATAGATCAACTAAACAGAAAATTAACAAGGAAACACAAACCTTAAATGACACAATGGACCAGCTAGACCTAATTGATATCTATAGGACATTTCACCCCAAAACAATCAACTTCACCTTTTTCTCAAGTGCACACGGAACATTCTCCAGAATAGATCACATCCTGGGCCATAAATCTGGTCTTGGAAAATTCAAAAAAATTGAAATCATTCCAGTTATCTTTTCTGACCACAGTGCAGTAAGATTAGATCTCAATTACAGGGAAAAAATTGTTAAAACTTCAAACATATGGAGGCTAAATAACACGCTTCTGAATAACCAACAAATCATAGAAGAAATCAAAAAAGAAATCAAAATATGTATAGAAATGAATGAAAATGAAAACACAACAACCCAAAACCTATGGGACACTGTAAAAGCAGTGCTAAGGGGAAGGTTCATAGCATTACAGGCTTACATCAAGAAACAGGAAAAAAACCAATTAAATAACCTAACTCTACACCTAAAGCAATTAGAGAAGGAAGAAATGAAGAACCCCAGAGTTAGCAGAAGGAAAGAAATCTTAAAAATCAGGGCAGAAATAAATGCAAAAGAAACTAAAGAGACCATAGCAAAAATCAACAAAGCTAAAAGCTGGTTTTTTGAAAAAATAAACAAAATTGACAAACCATTAGCAAGACTCATTAAGAAACAAAGAGAGAAAAACCAAATTAACAAAATTAGAAATGAAAATGGAGAGATCACAACAGACAACACTGAAATACAAAGGATCATAAGAGACTACTACCAGCAGCTCTATGCCAATAAAATGGACAACTTGGATGAAATGGACAAATTCTTAGAAAAGTATAACTTTCCAAAACTGAACCAGGAAGAAATAGAAGATCTTAACAGACCCATCACAAGCAAGGAAATCGAAACTGTCATCAAAAATCTTCCAGCAAACAAAAGCCCAGGACCAGATGGCTTCACAGCTGAATTCTACCAAAAATTTAGAGAAGAGCTAACACCTATCTTACTCAAACTCTTCCAGAAAATTGCAGAAGAAGGTAAGCTTCCAAACTCATTCTATGAGGCCACCATCACCCTAATTCCAAAACCAGACAAAGATGCCACAAAAAAAGAAAACTACAGGCCAATATCACTGATGAACATAGATGCAAAAATCCTTAACAAAATTCTAGCAAACAGAATCCAACAACATATTAAAAAAATCATACACCATGACCAAGTGGGCTTTATCCCAGGAATGCAAGGATTCTTTAATATCCGCAAATCAATCAATGTAATACACCACATTAACAAATTGAAAGATAAAAACCATATGATTATCTCAATAGATGCAGAGAAAGCCTTTGACAAAATTCAACACTCATTTATGATTAAAACTCTCCAAAAAGCAGGAATAGAAGGAACATACCTCAACATAATAAAAGCTATATATGACAAACCCACAGCAAGCATCACCCTCAATGGTGAAATATTGAAGGCATTTCCCCTGAAATCAGGAACAAGACAAGGGTGCCCACTCTCACCACTACTATTCAACATAGTGTTGGAAGTGCTGGCCACAGCAATCAGAGCAGAAAAAGAAGTAAAAGGAATCCAGATAGGAAAAG
Source organism: Dama dama (assembly GCF_033118175.1). NCBI lineage: Eukaryota > Metazoa > Chordata > Mammalia > Artiodactyla > Cervidae > Dama > Dama dama. The sequence goes on along the minus strand of NC_083697.1, from coordinate 1,530,525 downwards.
AAGAAGTAAAACTCTCACTGTTTGCAGATGACATGATCCTCTACATAGAAAACCCTAAAGATTCTACCAGAAAATTACTAGAGCTAATCAATGAATATAGTAAAGTTGCAGGATATAAAATTAACACACAGAAATCCCTTGCATTCCTATATACTAACAATGAAAAAACAGACAGAGAAATTAAGGAAACAATACCATTCACCATTGCAACAAAAAGAATAAAATACTTAGGAGTATATCTACCTAAAGAAACAAAGGACCTATACATAGAAAACTATAAAACACTGATGAAAGAAATCAAAGAGGACACAAACAGATGGAGAAACATACCGTGTTCATGGATTGGAAGAATTAATATTGTCAAAATGGCTATTCTACCCAAAGCAGTCTATAGATTCAATGCAATCCCTATCAAGCTACCAACGGTATTTTTCACAGAACTAGACCAAAGAATTTCACAATTTGTATGGAAATACAAAAAACCTCGAATAGCCAAAGTAATCTTGAGAAAGAAGAATGGAACTGGAGGAATCAACCTGCCTGACTTCAGACTCTACTACAAAGCCACAGTCATCAAGACAGTATGGTACTGGCACAAAGACAGAAATATAGATCAATGGAACAGAATAGAAAGCCCAGAGATAAATCCACGAACCTATGGACACCTTATCTTTGACAAAGGAGGCAAGGATATACAATGGAAAAAAGACAACCTCTTTAACAAGTGGTGCTGGGAAAACTGGTCAACCACTTGTAAAAGAATGAAACTAGAACACTTTCTAACACCATACACAAAAATAAACTCAAAATGGATTAAAGATCTAAATGTAAGACCAGAAACTATAAAACTCCTAGAGGAGAACATAGGCAAAACACTCTCCGACATAAATCAAAGCAAGATCCTCTATGACCCACCTCCCAGAATATTGGAAATAAAAGCAAAACTAAACAAATGGGACCTAATGAAACTTAAAAGCTTTTGCACTACAAAGGAAACTATAAGTAAGATGAAAAGACAGCCCTCAGATTGGGAGAAAATAATAGCAAATGAAGAAACAGACAAAGGACTAATCTCAAAAATATACAAGCAACTCCTGCAGCTCAATTCCAGAAAAATAAATGACCCAATCAAAAAATGGGCCAAAGAACTAAACAGACATTTCTCCAAGGAAGACATACAGATGGCTAACAAACATATGAAAAGATGCTCAACATCACTCATTATTAGAGAAATGCAAATCAAAACCACAATGAGGTACCATTACACGCCAGTCAGGATGGCTGCTATCCAAAAGTCTACAAGCAATAAATGCTGGAGAGGGTGTGGAGAAAAGGGAACCCTCTTACACTGTTGGTGGGAATGCAAACTAGTACAGCCGCTATGGAAAACAGTGTGGAGATTTCTTAAAAAACTGGACATAGAACTGCCATATGACCCAGCAATCCCACTTCTGGGCATACACACTGAGGAAACCAGATCTGAAAGAGACACGTGCACCCCAATGTTCATTGCAGCACTGTTTATAATAGCCAGGACATGGAAGCAACCTAGATGCCCATCAGCAGATGAATGGATAAGGAAGCTGTGGTACATATATACCATGGAATATTACTCAGCCATTAAAAAGAATTCATTTGAACCAGTCCTAATGAGATGGATGAAGCTGGAGCCCCTTATACAGAGTGAAGTAAGCCAGAAAGATAAAGAACATTACAGCATACTGACACATGTATATGGAATTTAGAAAGGTGATAACGATAACCCTATATGCAGAACAGAAAAAGAGACACAGAAATACAGAACAGACTTTTGAACTTTGAGGGAGAATGTGAGGGTGGGATATTTCAAAAGAACAGCATGTATACTATCTATGGTGAAACAGATCACCAGCCCAGGTGGGATGCACGAGACAAGTGCTCCGGCCTGGTGCACTGGGAAGACCCAGAGGAATCGGGTGGAGAGGGAGGTTGGAGGGGGGATCGGGATTGGGAATACATGTAAATCCATGGCTGATTCATATCAATGTATGACAAAACCCACTGGAAAAAAAAATAATAATAATAAAAATTAAAAAAAATAATAAAAAAAAAAAAAAAGAAAATGGATAGGAGTCCCAGGATCCCTGTGGCACGTGGAAAGGGACCCTGGATCTCCCACCTCACATGTAGACGCCTCCCAATTGCCATGCCAAGACTCGAGGAGAATCCCGAGGTGTCCCTCGCACCTAGGCATGGGTCCAGACGTCGCTGAACAAACACGTGTCTGGAAGGGCCCTCCCCGTCGTAACTCGAGAATATACCCCAGGTTCCGGCCGCAACTCGAGAAAAACCATGAGATTTCCCCCTCGCCGCGAGATGAGGCCCGATTCCCCTGCACTGCGTGCAGAGCAATTCCGTGTTCCCCATCAAACTTGATAGGAGACTTGATTTCCTTGATGGCACTCCAGAGAAAACCCAAGATCACTGTCTCAAGTCTAGAGGGATCCTGAGGTCACTGGAACAACACGAAAGGGCTCCGGGGACCCGAAATCAACTCGAGATGAGAGCTTATTCCCTGGCTTCGACTCAAGAGGAATACCAAGTTTCCACAAGCACCTCAAGAGGAGGCTTCTCTCAGCTACAGGTATGTGAGAGGGACTCTGAGATTGTGGCCTCAAGTGGAAAGGACACCGAGATGCTGTGACTCGAAGTAAGGCCGGATATCCCTGCAGTGAATTGAATGCAGGCTCGTCTTGCATCTCCCAAGACGAAGGGATGTCTGAATCCCCTGTGGAGACCTCAGAGAATGTCCTAGTCCTCTGCCTCAACGCGACAGGAGGCCTCACATGCTTTGAAAACTCGAGATGTCTGCGGAGATCAATGCTTCCAAAGGAGACGATGCCTGACTCCTCTTGAAAATGGATAGGAGTCCCAGGATCCCTGTGGCACGTGGAAAGGGACCCTGGGTCTCCCGCCTCACATGGAGACGTGTCCCAATTGCCATGCAAAGAATCGAGGAGTATCCCGAGGTGTCCCTCGCACCTAGGCAGAAGTCCTGACGACGCTGAACAAACACGTGTCTGGAAGGGCCCTCCCCGTCGTAACTCGAGAATATACCCCAGGTTTCGTCCTCAACTTGAGAAAAACCATGAGACATCCCTCTTGCCGCGAGATGAGGCCCGATTCCCCTGCACTGCGTGCAGAGCAATTCCGTGTTCCACATCAAACTTGAAAGGAGCCTTGATTTCCTTGATGGCACTCCAGAGAAAACCCAAGATCACTGTCTCAAGTCTAGAGGGATCCTGAGGTCACTGGAGCAACACGAAAGGGCTCCGTGGACCCCAAATCAACTCGAGATGAGCGCTTAGTCCCTGGCTTCGACTCAAGAGGAATACCAACTTTCCACAAGCACCTCAAGAGGAGGCTTCTCTCAGCTACAGGTATGTGAGAGGGACCCTGAGTTTGTGGCCTCAAGTGGAATGGACACCGAGATGCTCTGACTCGAAGTAAGGCCGGATATCCCTGCAGTGAATTGAATGCAGGCTCGTCTTGCATCTCCCAAGACGAAGGGATGTCTGAATCCCGTATGGAGACCGCAGAGAAAGATCGAGTTCTCCGCCTCATCGCGACCGGAGGCCTCACATCCTTTGAAAACTCGAGAGGTCCGCGGAGATCAATGGTTCCAAAGGAGACGATGCCTGACTCCTCTTGAAAATGGAAAGGAGTCCCAGGATCCCCGTGGCACGTGGAAAGGGACCTTGGGTCTCCCGCCTCACGTGGAGACGCGTCCCAATTGCCATGCCAAGACTCGAGGAGAATCCCGAGGTGTCCCTCGCACCTAGGCAGGAGTCCTGACGTCGCTGAACAAACACGTGTCTGGAAGGGCCCTCCCCGTCGTAACTCGAGAATATACCCCAGGTTCCGGCCGCAACTCGAGAAAAACCATGAGACTTCCCCCTCGCCGCGAGATGAGGCCCGATTCCCCTGCACTGCGTGCAGAGTAATTCCGTGTTCCACATCAAACTTGAAAGGAGCCTTGATATTCTTGAAGGCACTCCAGAGAAAACCCAAGATCACTGTCTCAAGCCTAGAGGGATCCTGAGGGCACCGGAAGAACACGAAAGGGCTCCGTGGACCCCAAATCAACGCGAGATGAGAGCTTAGTCCCTGGCTTCGACTCAAGAGGAATACCAACTTTCCACAAGCACCTCAAGAGGAGGCTTCTCTCAGCTACAGGTATGTCAGAGGGACCCTGAGTTTGTGGCCTCAAGTGGAATGGACACCGAGATGCTCTGACTCGAAGTAAGGCCGGATATCCCTGCAGTGAATTGAATGCAGGCTCGTCTTGCATCTCCCAAGACGAAGGGATGTCTGAATCCCCTGTGCAGAACACAGAGAAAGACCTAGTCCTCCGCCTCATCGCGACCGGAGGTCTCACATCCTTTGAAAACTCGAAAGGTCCGCGGAGATCAATACTTCCAAAGGAGAAGTTGCTGAATCTCTTGAAATTGGATAGGAGTCCGAGGATCCCTGTGGCAAGTGGAAAGGGAGCCGTGGTCTCCTGCCTCACGTGGAGACGGGTCCCAATTGCCATGCCAGGAGTGAAGGAGAATCCCGAGTTGTCCCCTGCACCTAGGGAAGAGTCCTGACGTCGCTGAACAAACACGTGTCTGGAAGGGCCCTCCCCGTCGTAACTCGAGAATATACGCCAGGTTCTGGCCGCAACTCGAGAAAAACCATGAGACTACCCCTCGCCGCGAAATGAGGCCCGATTCCCCTGCACTGCGTGCAGAGCAATTCCAGTTCCACATCAAACATGAAAGGAGCCTTGATTTCCTTGATTGTACTACAGAGGAAACCCAAGATCACTGTCTCAAGTCTAGAGGGATCCTGAGGTCACTGTAGTAACACGAAAGCGGTCCGTGGACCCCAAATCAACTCGAGATGAGAACTTAATCCCTGGCTTCGAATCAAGAGGAATACCAACTTTCCACAAGCACCTCAAGAGGAGGCTTCTCTCAGCTACTGGTATGTCAGAGGGACCCTGAGTTTGTGGCCTCAAGTGGAATGGACACCGAGATGCTCTGACTCGAAGTAAGGCCAGATATCCCTGCAGTGAATTGAATGCAGGCTCGTCTTGCATCTCCCAAGACGAAGGGTTGTCTGAATCCCCTGTGGAGACCACAGAGAAAGACCTAGTCCTCCGCCTCAAGGCGACCGGAGGCCTCACATCCTTTGAAAACTCGAGAGGTCCACGGAGATCAATACTTCCCAAGGAGACGATGCCTGACTCCTCTTGAAAATGGATAGGAGTCCCAGGATCCCTGTGGCACGTGGAAAGGGACCCTGGGTCTCCCGCCTCACGTGGAGACGCCTCCCAATTGCCATGCCAAGACTCGAGGAGAATACCGAGGTGTCCTTCGCACCTAGGCAGGAGTCCTGACGTCGCTGAACAAACACGTGTCTGGAAGGGCCCTCCACGTCGTAACTCGAGAATATACCCCAGGTTCCGGCCGCAACTCGAGAAAAACCATGAGATTTCCCCCTCGCTGCGAGTTGAGGCCCGATTCCCCTGCACTGCGTGCAGAGCAATTCCGTGTTCCACATCAAACGTGAAAGGAGCCTTGATTTCCTTGATGACACTCCAGAGAAAACCCAAGATCACTGTCTCAAGTCTAGAGGGATCCTGAGGTCACTGGAGCAACACGAAAGGGCTCCGTGGACCCCAAATCAACTCGAGATGAGAGCTTAGTCCCTGGCTTAGACTCAAGAGGAATATCAACTTTCCACAAGCACCTCAAGAGGAGGCTTCTCTCAGCTACAGGTATGTGAGAGGGACCCTGAGTTTCTGGCCTCAAGTGCAATGGACACCGAGATGCTCTGACTCGAAGTAAGGCCGGATATCCCTGCAGTGAATTGAATGCAGGCTCGTCTTGCATCTCCCAAGACCAAGGGATGTCTGAATCCCCTGTGGAGACCACAGAGAAAGACCGAGTCCTCCGCCTCATCGAGACCGGAGGCATCACATCATTTGAAAACTCGAGAGGTCTGCGGAGATCAATGCTTCCAAAGGAGACGATGCCTGACTCTTCTTGAAAATGGATAGGAGTCCCAGGATCCCTGTGGCACGTGGAAAGGGACCCTGTGTCTCCGACCTCACGTTTAGACGCATCCCAATTGCCATGCCAAGACTCGAGGAGAATCCCGAGGTGTCCCTCGCACCTAGGCAGGAGTCCTGACGTCGCTGAACAAACACGTGTCTGGAAGGGCCCTCCCCGTCGTAACTCGAGAATATCCCCCAGGTTCCGGCCGCAACTCGAGAATAACCATGAGACTTCCCCCTCCCCGCGAGATGAGGCCCGATTCCCCTGCACGGCGTGCAGACCAATTCCGTGTTCCACATCAAACGTGAAAGGAGCCTTGATTTCCTTAATGGCACTCCATAGAAAACCCAAGATCACTGTCTCAAGTCTAGAGGGATCCTGAGGTCACTGTAGCAGCACGAAAGGGCTCCGTGGACCCCAAATCAACTCGAGATGAGAGCTTAGTCCCTGGCTTCGACTCAAGAGGAATACCAACTTTCCACAAGCACCTCAAGAGGAGGCTTCTCTCAGCTAATGGTATGTCAGAGGGACCCTGAGTTTGTGGCCTCAAGTGAAATGGACACCGAGATGCTCTGACTCGAAGTAAGGCCGGATATCCCTGCAGTGAATTGAATGCAGGCTCGTCTTGCATCTCCCAAGACGAAGGGATGTCTGAATCCGCTGTGGAGATCACAGAGAAAGACCAAGTCCTCCGCCTCATCGCGACCGGAGGCCTCACATCCTTTGAAAACACGAGACGTCCGCGGAGATCAATGTTTCCAAAGGAGACGATGCCTGACTCCTCTTGAAAATGGATAGGAGTCCCAGGATCCCTGTGGCACCTGGAGAGGGACACTGGGTCTCCTGCCTCACGTGGAGACGCGTCCAAATTGCCATGCCAAGACTCGAGGAGAATCCCGAGGTGTCCCTCGCACCTAGGCAGGAGTCCTGACGTTGCTGAACAAACCTGTGTCTGGAAGGGCCCTCTCCGTCGTTACTCGAGAATATACCCCAGGTTCCGGCCGCAACTCGAGAAAAACCATGAGACTTCCCCCTCCCCGCAGGATGAGGCCCGATTCCCCTGCACCTCGTGCAGACCAATTCCGTGTTCCACATCAAACTTGAAAGGAGCCTTGATTTCCTTGATGGCACTCCAGAGAAAACCCAAGATCACTGTCTCAAGTCTAGAGGGATCCTGAGGTCACTGGAGCAACACGAAAGGGCTCCGTGGACCCCAAATCAACTCGAGATGAGAGCTTAGTCCCTGGCTTAGACTCAAGAGGAATACCAACTTTCCACAAGCACCTCAGGAGGAGGCTTCTGTCAGCTACAGGTATGTGAGAGGAACCCTGAGTTTGTGGCCTCAAGTGCAATGGACACCGAGATGCTCTGACTCGAATTAAGGCCGGATATCCCTGCAGTGAATTGAAAGCAGGCTCGTCTTGCATCTCCCAAGACGAAGGGATGTCTGAATCCCCTGTGGAGACCACAGAGAAAGACCTAGTCCTCCGCCTAAACGTGACCGGAGGCCTCACATCCTTTGAAAACTCGAGAATTCTGCGGAGATCAATGCTTCCAAAGGAGACGATGCCTGACTCCTCTTGAAAATGGATAGGAGTCCCAGGATACCGTGGCAGGGGGAAAGGGACCCTGGGTCTCCTGCCTCACGTGGAGACGCGTCCCAATTGCCATGCCAAGACTCGAGGAGAATCCCGAGGTGTCCCTCGCACCTAGGCAGGAGTCCTCACGTCGCTGAACAAATCTGTGTCTGGAAGGGCCCTCCCCGTCGTAACTCGAGAATATACCCCAGGTTCCGGCCGCAACTCGAGAAAAACCATGAGACTTCCCCATCCCCGCGAGATGAGGCCCGATTCGCCTGCACTGCGTGCAGACCAATTCCGTGTTCCACATCAAACGTGAAAGGAGCCTTGATTTCCTTAATTGCACTCCAGAGAAAACCCAAGATCACTGTTTCAAGTCTAGAGGGATCCTGAGGTCACTGTAGCAACACGAAAGGGCTCCGTGGACCCCAAATCAACTCGAGATGAGAGCTTAGTCCATGGCTTCGACTCAAGAGGAATACCAACTTTCCACAAGCATCTCAAGAGGAGGCTTCTCTCAGCTACAGGTATGTGAGAGAGACCCTGACTTAGTGGCCTCAAGTGGAATGGACACCGAGATGCTCTGACTCGAAGTAAGGCCGGATATCCCTGCAGTGAATTGAATGCAGGCTCGTCTTGCATCTCCGAAGACGAAGGGATGTCTGAATCCCCTGTGGAGACCACAGAGAAAGACCTAGTCCTCTGCCTCAACGTGACCGGAGGCCTCACATCCTTTGAAAACTCGAGAGGTCCGCGGAGATCAATGCTTCCAAAGGAGACGATGCCTGACTCCTCTTGAAAATGGATAGGAGTCCCAGGATCACTGTGGCACGTGGAAAGGGACCCTGGGGCTCCCGCCTCACGTGGAGACGCGTCCCAATTGCCATGCCAAGACTCGAGGATAATCCCGAGGTGTCCCTCGCACCTAGGCAGGAGTCCTGACGTCGCTGAACAAACAGGTGTCTGGAAGGGCCCTCCCCGTCATAACTCGAGAATATACCCCAGGTTCCGGCCGCAACTCGAGAAAAACCATGAGACTTCCCCCTCGCTGCTGGATCAGGCCCGATTCCCCTGCACTGCGTGCAGAGCAATTCCGTGTTCCACATCAAACGTGAAAGGAGCCTTGATTTCCTTGATGTCACTCCAGAGAAAACCCAAGATCACTGTCTCAAGTCTAGAGGGATCCTGAGGTCACTGGAGCAACACGAAAGGGCTCCGTCGACACCAAATCAACTCGACATGAGAGCGTAGTCCCTGGCTTCGACTCAAGGGGAATACCAACTTTCCACAAGCACCTCAAGAGGAGGCTTCTCTCAGCTACAGGTATGTGAGAGGGACCCTGAGTTTGTGGCCTCAAGTGGAATGGACACTGAGATGCTCTGACTCGAAGTAAGGCCGGATATCCCTGCAGTGAATTGAATGCAGGCTCGTCTTGCATCTCGCAAGACGAAGGGATGTCTGAATCCCCTGTGGAGACCACAGAGAAAGACCTAATTTTCCGCCTCATCGCGACCAGAGGCCTCACATCCTTTGAAAATTCGAGAGGTCCGCGGAGATCAATGCTTCCAAAGGAGACGATGCCTGACTCCTCTTGAAAATGGATAGGAGTCCCAGCATCCCTGTGGCACGTGGAAAGGGACCCTGGGTCTCCCGCCTCAGGTGGAGACGCGTCCCCATTGCCATGCCAAGTCTCGAGGAGAATCCCGAGGTGTCCCTCGCACCTAGGCGGGAGTCCTGACGTCGCTGAACAAACACGTGTCTGAAAGGGTCCTCCCCGTCGTAACTCGAGAATATACCCCAGGTTTCGGCCGCAATCGAATAAAACCATGAGATTTCCCCCTCGCCGCGAGATGAGGCCCGATTCCCCTGCCCTGCGTGCAGAGCAATACCGTGTTTGACATCAAAATTGACAGGAGCCTTGATTTCCTTGATGGCACCCCAGAGAAAACCCAAGATTACTGTCTCAAGTCTAGAGGGATCCTGAGGTCACTGGAGCAACACGAAAGTGCTCCGTGGACCCCAAATCAACTCGAGATGAGAGCTTAGTCCCTGGCTTCGACTAAAGAGGAATACCAACTTTCCACAAGCACCTCAAGAGGAGGCTTCTCTCATCTACATGTATGTGAGAGGGACCCTTAGTTTGTGGTCTCAAGTGGAATGGACACCGAGATGCTCTGACTCGAAGTAAGGCCGGATATCCCTGCAGTGAATTGAATGCAGGCTCGTCTTGCATCTCCCAAGATGAAGGGAGGTCTGAATCCCCTGTGGAGACCACAGAGAAAGACTTAGTCCTCCGCCTCATCGCGACCAGAGGCCTCACATGCTTTGAAAACTCGAGAGGTCTGCAGAGATCAATGCTTCCAAAGGAGCCGATGCCCGACTCCTCTTGAAAATGGATAGGAGTCCCAGGATCCCTGTGGCACGTGGAAAGGGACCCTGGGTCTCCCGCGTCACGTGGAGACGCGTCCCACTTGCCATGCCAAGACTCGAGGAGAATCCCGAGGTGTCCCTCGCACCTAGGCAGGAGTCCTGACGTCGCTGAACAAACACGTGTCTGGAAGGGCCCTCCCCGTCGTAACTCGAGAATATACCCCAGGTTGCGGCCGCAACTCGAGAAAAACCATGAGACTTCCCCCTCGCCGCGACATGAAGCCCGATTCCCCTGGACTGCGTGCAGAGCAATTCCGTGTTCCACATCAAACGTGAAAGGAGCCTTGATTTCCTTGATGGCACTCCAGAGAAAACCCAAGATCACTGTCTCAAGTCTAGAGGGATCCTAAGGTCACTGGAGCAACACGAAAGGGCTCCATGGACCCCAAATCAACTCGAGATGAGAGCTTAGTCCCTGGCTTCGACTCAAGAGGAATATCAACTTTCCACAATCACCTCAAGAGGAGGCTTCTCTCAGCTACAGGTATGTGAGAGGGCCCCTGAGTTTGTGGCCTCAAGTGGAATGGACACCGAGATGCTCTGACTCGAAGTAAGGCCGGATATCCCTGCAGTGAATTGAATGCAGGCTCGTCTTGCATCTCCCAAGACGAAGGGAGGTCTGCATCCCCTGAGGAGATGACAGAGAAAGACCGAGTTCTCCGCCTCATCGCGACCGGAGGCCTCACATCCATTGAAAACTCGAGAGTTTCGCAGAGATCAATGTTTCCAAAGGAGACGATGCCTGACTCCTCTTGAAAATGGATAGGAGTCGCAGGATCCCTGTGGCACGTGGAAAGGGACCCTGTGTCTCCCGCCTCATGTGGAGATGCCTTCCATTTGCCATGCCAAGACTCGAGGAGAATCCCGAGGTGTCCCTCGCACCTAGGCAGGAGTCCTGACGTCGCTGAACAAACACGTGTCTGGAAGGGCCCTCCCCGTCGTAACTCGAGAATATACCCCAGGTTCCGGCCGCAACTCGAGAAAAACCATGAGACTTCCCCCTCGCCGCGACATGAAGCCCGATTCCCCTATACTGCCTGCAGAGCAATTCCGTGTTCCACATCAAACGTGAAAGGAGACTTGATTTCCTTGATGGCACTCCAGAGAAAACCCAAGATCACTGTCTCAAGTCTAGAGGGATCCTGAGGTCACTGTAGCAACACAAAAGGGCTCCGTGGACCCCAAATCAACTCGAGATGAGAGCTTAGTCTCTGGCTTTGAATCAAGAAGAATGCCAACTTTCCACAAGCACCTCAAGAGGAGGCTTCTCTCAGCTACAGGTATGTGAGAGGGACCCTGAGTTTGTGGCCTCAAGTGGAATGGACACCGAGATGCTCTGACTCGAAGTAAGGCCGGATATCCCTGCAGTGAATTGAATGCAGGCTCGTCTTGCATCTCCCAAGACGAAGGGATGTCTGAATCCGCTGTGGAGACCACAGAGAAAGACCTAGTCCTCCGCCTCATCGCGACCGGAGGCCTCACATCCTTTGAAAATTCGAGAGGTATGCGGAGATAAATGCTTCCAAAGGAGACGATGCCTGACTCCTCTTGAAAATGGATAGGAGTCCCAGGATCCCTGTGGCACGTGGAAAGGGACCCTGGATCTCCCGCCTCACGTGGAGACGTGTCCAAATTGCCATGCCAAGACTCGAGGAGAATCCCGAGGTGTCCCTCGCACCTAGGCAGGAGTCCTGACGTCGCTGAACAAACACGTGTCTGGAAGGGCCCTCCCCGTCGTAACTCGAGATTATACCCCAGGTTCCGGCCGCAACTCGAGAAAAACCATGAGACTTCCCCCTCGCCGCGAGATGAGCCCCGATTCCCCTGCACTGCATGCAGAGCAATTCCGTGTTCCACATCAAACGTGAAAGGAGCCTTGATTTCCTTGATGGCACTCCAGAGAAAACCCAAGATCACCGTCTCAAGTCTAGAGGGATCCTAAGGTCACTGGAGCAACACAAAAGGGCTCCGTGGACCCCAAATCAAGTCGAGATGAGAGCTTAGTCCCTGGCTTAGACTCAAGAGGAATACCAACTTTCCACAAGCACCTCAAGAGGAGGCTTCTCTCAACTACAGGTATATTTGAGGACCCCGAGTTTGTGGCCTCAAGTGGAATGGACACCGAGATGCTCTGACTCGAAGTAAGGCCGGATATCCCTGCAATGAATTGAATGCAGGCTCGTCTTGCTTCTCCCAAGACGAAGGGATGTCTGAATCCCCTGTGGAGACCACAGAGAAAGACCTAGTCCTCCACCTCATCGTGACCGGAGGCCTCACATCCTTAGAAAACTCGAGAGGTCTGCAGAGATCAATGCTTGCAAAGGAGACGATGCGCGACTACTCTTGAAAATGGATAGGAGTCCTAGGATCCTTGTGGCACGTGGAAAGGGACCCTGCGTCTCCCGCCTCATGTGGAGACGCATCCCATTTGCCATGCCAAGACTCGAGGAGAATCCCGAGGTGTCCCTCGCACCTAGGCAGGAGTCCTGATGGCGCTGAACAAACACATGTCTGGAAGGGCCCTCCCCGTCGTAACTCGAGAATATACCCCAGGTTCCGGTCGCAACTCGAGAAAAACCATGAGATTTCCCCCTCGCCGCGAGATGAAGCCCGATTCCCCTGCACTGCGTGCAGAGCAATTCCGTTTTCCACATCAAACGTTAAAGGAGCCTTGATTTCCTTGATGGCACTCCAGAGAAAACCCAAGTTCACTGTCTCAAGTCTAGAGGGATCCTGAGGTCACTGGAGCAACACGAAAGGGCTCCGTGGACCCCAAATCAACTCGAGATGAGAGCTTAGTCCCTGGCTTCGACTCAAGAGGAATACCAACTTTCCACAAGCACCTCAAGAGGAGGCTTCTCTCAGCTACAGGTATGTGAGAGGGACCCTGAGTTTGTGGCCTCAAGTGGAATGGACACCGAGATGCTCTGACTCGAAGTAAGGCCGGATATCCCTGCAGTGAATTGAATGCAGGCTCGTCTTGCATCTCCCAAGACGAAGGGTTGTCTGAATCCCCTGTGGAGACCACAGAGAAAGACCTCGTTCTCCGCCTCATCGAGTCCAGAGGCCTCACATCCTTTGAAAACTCGAGAGGTCGGCGGAGATCAATGCTTCCAAAGGAGAAGATGCCTGACTCTTCTTGAAAATGTATAGGAGTCCCAGGATCCCTGTGATACGTGGAAAGGGACCCTGGGTCTCCCGCCTCACGTGGAGACGCATCCCAAGTGCCATGCGAAGACTCCAGGAGAATCCCGAGGTTTCCCTCGCACCTAGGCAGGAGTCCTGACGTCGCTGAACAAACACGTGTCTGGAAGGGCACTCCCCGTCGTAACTCGAGAATATACCCCAGGTTCCGGCCGCAACTCGAGAAAAACCATGAGACTTCCCCCTCGCCGCTGGATGAGGCCCGATTCCCCTGCACTGCGTGCAGAGCAATTCCGTGTTCCACATCAAACGTGAAAGGAGCCTTGATTTCCTTGATGGCACTGCAGAGAAAACCCAAGATCACTGTCTCAAGTCTAGAGGGATCCTGAGGTTACTGGAGCAACACGAAAGGGCTCTGTGGACCCCAAATCAACTCGAAATGAGAGCATAGTCCCTGGCTTCCACTCAAGAGGAATACCAACTTTCCACAAGCACCTCAAGAGGAGGCTTCTCTCAGCTACAGGTATGTGAGAGGGACCCTGAGTTTGTGGCCTCAAGTGGAATGGACACCGAGATGCTCTGCCTCGAAGTAAGGCCGGATATCCCTGCAGTGGATTGAATGCAGGCTCGTCTTGCATCTCCCAAGACGAAGGGTTGTCTGAATCCCCTGTGGAGACCACAGAGAAAGACCTAATTTTCCGCCTCATCGCGACCGGAGGCCTCACATCCTTTGAAAACTCGAGAGGTCCGCGAAGATCAACACTTCTGAAGGAGACGATGCCTGACTCCTCTTGAAAATGGATAGGAGTCCCAGGATACCTGTGGCACGTGGAAAGGGACCCTGGGTCTCCCGCCTCACGTGGAGACGCGTCCCAATTGCCATGCCAAGACTCGAGGAGAATCCCGAGGTGTCCCTCGCACCTAGGCAGGAATCCTGACGTCGCTGATCAAACACGTGTCTGGAAGGGCCCTCCCCGTCGTAACTCGAGAATATACCCCAGGTTCCGGCCGCAACTCGAGAAAAACCATGAGACTTCCCCATCGCCGCGAGATGAGGCCCGATTCCCCTGCCCTGCGTGCAGAACAATTCCGTATTCCACATCAAAAATGAAAGGAGCCTTGATTTCCTTGATGGCACTCCAGAGAAAACCCAAGATCACTGTCTCAAGTCTAGAGGGATCCTGAGGTCACTGGAGCAACACAAAAGGGCTCCGTGGACCCCAAATCAACTCGAGATGAGAGCTTAGTCCCTGGCTTTGACTCAAGAGGAATACCAACTTTCCACAAGCACCTCAAGAGGACGCTTCTCTCAGCTACAAGTATGTGAGAGGGACCCTGAGTTTGTGGCCTCAAGTGGAATGGACACCGAGATGCTCTGACTCGAAGTAAGGCCGGATATCCCTGCAGTGAATTGAATGCAGGCTCGTCTTGCATCTCCCAAGACGAAGGGATGTCTGAATCCCCTGTGGAGACCACAGAAAAAGACCTTGTCCTCCGTCTCATCGTGACCGGAGGCCTCACATCCTTTGAAAACTCGAGAGGTCTGCAGAGATCAATGCTTCCAAAGGAGACGATGCCTGACTCCTCTTGAAAATGGATAGGAGTCCCAGGATCACTGTGGCACGTGGAAAGGGACACTGGGTCTCCCGCCTCTCGTGGAGACGCGTCCCAATTGCCATGCCAAGACTCGAGGAGAATCCCGAGGTGTCCCTCGCACCTAGGCAGGAGCCCTGACGTCGCTGAACAAACAAGTGTCTGGAAGGGCCCTCCCCGTCGTAACTCGAGAATATACCCCAGGTTCCGGCCGCAACTCGAGAAAAACCATGAGACTTCCCCCTCGCCGCGAGATGAGGCCCGATTCCCTTGCCCTGCGTGCAGAGCAATTCCGTTTCCATATCAAAAATGAAAGAAGCCTTGATTTCCTTGATGACACTCCAGAGAAAACCCAAGATCACTGTCTCAAGTCTAGAGGGATCCTGAGGTCACTGGAGCAACACGAAAGGGCTCCGTGGAGCCCAAATCAACTCGAGATGAGAGCTTAGTCCCTGGCTTCAAATCGAGAGGAATACCAACTTTCCAAAAGCACCTCAAGAGGAGGCTACTCTCAGCTAATGGTATGTGAGAGGGACCCTGAGTTTGTGGCCTCAAGTGGAATGGACACCGGGATGCTCTGACTCGAAGTAAGGCCAGATATCCCTGCAGTGAATTGAATGCAGGCTCGTCTTGCATCTCCCAAGACGGAGGGATGTCTGAATCCCCTGTGGAGACCACAGAGAAAGACCTAGTCCTCTGCCTCATCGAGACGGGAGGCATCACATCCTTTGAAAACTCGAGAGGTCTGCGGAGATCAATGCTTCCAAAGGAGAAGATGCCTGACTCTTCTTGAAAATGGATAGGAGTCCCAGGATCCCTGTGGCACGTGGAAAGGGACCCTGGGTCTCCCACCTCACGTGGAGACGCATCCCCATTGCCATGCCAAGACTCGAGGAGAATCCCAAGGTGTCCCTCGCACCTAGACAGGAGTCCTGACGTCGCTGAACAAACACGTGTCTGGAAGGGCCCTCCCAGTCGTAACTCGAGAATATACCCCAGGTTCTGGCCGCGACTCGAGAAAAACCATGAAACTTCCCCCTCGCCGCGAGATGAGGCCCGATTCCCCTGCACTGCGTGCAGAGCATTTCCGAGTTCCACATCAAACGTGAAAGGACCCTTGATTTCCTTGATGGCACTCCAGAGAAAACCCAAGATCTCTGTCTCAAGTCTAGAGGGATCCTGAGGTCACTGGAGCAACACGAAAGGGATCCGTATAACCCAAATCAACTCGAGATGAGAACTTAGTCCCTGGCTTCGACTCAAGAGGAATACCAACTTTACACAAGCCCCTCAAGTGGAGGCTGCTCTCAGCTAATGGTATGTGAGAGGGACCCTGAGTTTGTCGCCTCAAGTGGAATGGAAACCGAGATGCTCTGACTCGAAGTAAGGCCAGATATCCCTGCAGTGATTTGAATGCAGGCTCGTCTTGCATCTCCCAATACGAAGGGATGTCTGAATGCCCTGTGGAGACCACAGAGAAAGACCTAGTCCTCCGAATCATCGCGACCGGAGGCCTCACATCCTTTGAAAACTGGAGAGGTCCGCGGAGATCAATGCTTCCAAAGGAGTCGATGCCTGACGCCTCTTGAAAATGGATAGGAGTCCCAGGATCCCTGTGGCACGTCGAAAGGGACCCTGGGTCTCCCGCCTCACGTGGAGACGCGTCCCAATTGCCATGCCAAGACTTGAGGAGAATCCCGAGGTGTCCCTCGCACCTAGGCAGGAGTCCTCACGTCGCTGAACAAACACGTGTCTGGAAGGGCCCTCCCCGTCGTAACTAGAGAATATACCCCAGGTTCCGGCCGCAACTTGAGAAAAACCATGAGACTTCCCCCTCGCCGCGAGATGAGGCCCGATTCCCCTGCACTGCGTGCAGAGCAATTCCGTGTTCAACATCAAACGTGAAAGGAGCCTTGATTTCCTTGATGGCACTCCAGAGAAAACCCAAGATCACTGGCTCAAGTCTAGAGGGATCCTGAGGTCACTGGAGCAACACGAAAGGGCTCCGAGGAGCCCAAATCAACTCGAGATGAGAGCTTAGTCCCTGGCTGGGACTCAAGAGGAATACCGACTTTCCACAAGCACCTCAAGAGGGGGCTTCTCTCAGCTAAGGTATGTGAGAGGGACTCTGAGTTTGTGGCCTCAAGTGGAATGGACACCGAGATGCTCTGACTCGAAGTAAGCCCGGATATCCCAGTAGTGAATTGAATGCAGGCTCGTCTTGCATCTCCCAAGACGAAGGGATGTCTGAATCCGCTGTGGAGATGACAGAGAAAGAACTAGTCCTCAGCCTCATCGCGTCCGGAGGCCTCACATCCTTTGAAAACTCGAGAGGTCTGCACAGATCAATGCTTCCAAAGGAGACGATGCCTGACTCCTCCTGAAAATGGATAGGATTCCCAGGATCCCTGTGGCACGTGGAAAGGGACCCTGGGTCTCCCGCCTCACGTGGAGACGCGTCCCAATTGCCATGCCAAGACTCGAGGAGAATCCCGAGGTATTCCTCGCACCTAGGCAGGACTCCCGACGTCGCTGAACAAACACGTGTCTCGAAGGGCCCTCCCCGTGGTAACTCGAGAATATACCCCAGGTTCCGGCCGCATCTTGAATAAATCCATGAGACTTCCCCCTCGCAGAGAGATGAGGCCCGATTCCCCTACACTGCGTGCAGAGCAATTTCGTGTTCCACATCAAACGAGAAAGGAGCCTTGATTTCCTTGATGGCACTCTAGACAAAACCCAAGATCACTGTCTCAAGTCTGGAGGGATCCTGAGGTCACTGGAGCAACACCAAAGCGCTCTGTGGACCCCAAATCAACTCGAGATGAGAGCTTAGTCCCTGGCTTCGACTCAAGAGGAATACCAAATTTCCACAAGCACCTCAAGGGGAGGCTTCTCTCAGCTACAGGTATGTGAGAGGGACCCAGAGTTTGTGGCCTCAAGTGGAATGGACACCGAGATGCTCGGACTCGAAGTAAGCCCGGATATTCCTGCAGTGAATTGAATGCAGGCTCTTCTTGCATCTCCCAAGATGAAGGGATGTCTGAATCCCCTGTGGAGACGACAGAGAAAGACCTAGTCCTCCGCCTCATCGCGACCGGAGGAATCACATCCTTTGAAAACTCGAGAGGTCTGCAGAGATCAATGCTTCCAAAGGAGACGATGCCTGACTCCTCTTGAAAATGGATAGGAGTCTCAGGATCACTGTGGCACGTGGAAAGGGACACTGGGTCTCCCGCCTCACGTGGAGACGCGTCCCAATTGCCATGCCAAGACTCGAGGAGAATCGCGAGGTGTCCCTCGCACCTAGGCAGGAGTCCTGACGTCGCTGAACAGACACGTGTCTGGAAGGGCCCTCCCCGTCGTAACTCGAGAATATACCCCAGGTTCCGGCCGCAACTCGAGAAAAAACATGAGACTTCCACCTCGCCGCGAGATGAGGCCAGATTCCAATGCACTGCGTGCAGAGCAATTCCGTGTTCCACATCAAACGTGAAAGGAGCCTTGATTTCCTTGAGAGCACTCCAGAGAAAACCCAAGATCACTGTCTCAAGTCTAGAGGGATCCTGAGGTCACTGGAGCAACACGAAATTTCTCCGTGGACCCCAAATCAACTCGAGATGAGAGCTTAGTTCCTGGCTTCGACTCAAGAGGAATACCAACTTTCCACAAGCACCTCAAGAGGAGGGTTCTCTCAGCTACAGGTATGTGAGAGGGACCCTGAGATTGTGGCCTCAAGTGGAATGGACACCGAGATGCTCTGACTCGAAGTAAGGCCGGATATCCCTGCAGTGAATTGAATGCAGGCTCGTCTTGCATCTCCCAAGACGAAGGGATGTCTGAGTCCCCGGTGGTGACGACAGAGAAAGACCTAGTCGTCCCCCTCGTCGCGACCGGAGGCCTCACAACCTTTGAAAACTCGAGAGGTATGCGGAGATCAATGCTTCCAAAGGAGACGATGCCTGACTCCTCTTGAAAATTGAAAGGAGTCCCAGGATCCCTGTGGCCCGTGGAAAGGGACCATGTGTCTCCCGCCTCACGTGGAGACGCGTCCCCATTGGCATGCCAAGACTCCAGGAAAATCCCGAGGTGTCCCTCGCACCTAGGCAGGAGTCCTGACGTCGCTGAACAAACACGTGTCTGGAAGGGCCCTCCCCTTCGTAACTCGAGAATATACCCCAGGTTCCGGACGCAATTCGAGAAAAACATTGAGACTTCCCACTCGCCGTGAGATGAGGCCCGATTCCCCTGCACTGCGTGCAGAGCAATTCCGTGTTCCACATCAAACGTGACAAGAGCCTTGATTTCCTTGATGGCAC
Source organism: Dama dama (assembly GCF_033118175.1). Lineage (NCBI taxonomy): Eukaryota > Metazoa > Chordata > Mammalia > Artiodactyla > Cervidae > Dama > Dama dama. The sequence continues at coordinate 1,511,376 of NC_083697.1, read as the reverse complement.
TCCAGAGAAAACCCAAGTTCACTGTCTCAAGTCTAGAGGGATCCTGAGGTCACTGGAGCAACATGAAAGGGCTCCGTGGACCCCAAATCAACTCGAGATGAGAGCTTAGTCCCTGGCTTGGACTCAAGAGGAATACCGACTTTCCACAAGCACCTCAAGAGGAGGCTTCTCTCAGCTAAGGTATGTGAGAGGGACTCTGAGTTTGTGGCTTCAAGTGGAATGGACACCTAGATGCTCTGACTCGAAGTAAGCCCGGATATCCCAATAGTGAATTGAATGCAGGCTGCTCTTGCATCTCCCAAGATGAAGGGATGTCTGAATCCCCTGTGGAGACCACAGAGAAAGACCTAGTCCTCCGTCTCATCGCGACCGGAGGCCTCACATCCTTTGAAAACTCGAGAGATCCGCTGAGATCAATGCTTCCAAAGGAGACGATGCCTGACTCCTCTTGAAAATGGATAGGAGTCCCAGCATTCCTGTGGCACGTGGAAAGGGAACCTGGGTCTCCCGCCTCACGTGGAGACGCGTCCCAATTGCCATGCCAAGACTCGAGGAGAATCCCGAGGTGTCCCTCGCACCTAGGCAGGAGTCCTGACGTCGCTGAACAAACACGTGTCTGGAAGGGCCCTCCCCGTCGTAACTCGAGAATATACCCCAGGTTCCGGCCGCAACTCGAGGAAAACCATGAGACTTCCCACTCTCCGCGAGATTAGGCCCGATTCCCCTGGGCTGCGTGCAGAGGAATTCCGTGTTCCACATCAAACGTGATAGGAGCCTTGATTTCCTTGATGGCACTCCAGAGAAAACCCAAGATCACTGTCTCAAGTCTAGAGGGATCCTGAGGTCACTGTAGCAACACGAAAGGGCTCCGTGGACCCCAAATCAACTCGAGATGAGAGCTTAGTCCCTGGCTTCGACTCAAGAGGAATACCAACTTTCCACAAGCACCTCAAGAGGAGGCTTCTCTCAGCTACAGGTATGTGAGAGGGACCCTGATTTTGTGGCCTCAAGTGCAATGGACACCGAGATGCTCTGACTCGAAGTAAGGCCGGATATCCCTGCAGTGAATTGAATGCAGGCTCGTCTTGCATCTCCCAAGACGAAGGGTTGTCTGAATCCCCTGTGTAGACCACAGAGAAAGACCTAGTCCTCCACCTCAAAGCAACCGGAGGCCTCATATCCTTTGAAAACTCGAGAGGTCCGCGGAGATCAATACTTCCGAAAGAGACGATGCCTGACTCCTCGTGAAAATGGATACGAGTCCCAGGATCCCTGTGGCACGTGGAAAGGGACCCTGGGTCTCCCACCTCACGTGGAGACGCGTCCCAATTGCCATGCCAAGACTCGAGGAGAATCCCGAGGTGTCCCTCGCACCTAGGCAGGAGTCCTGACGTCGCTGAACAAACACGTGTCTGGAAGGGCCCTCTCCGTCGTAACTCGAGAATATACCCCAGGTTCCGGCCGCAACTCGAGAAAAACCATGAGACTTCCCCCTCGCCGCGAGATGAGGACTGATTCCCCTGCACTGCGTGCAGAGCAATTCAATTTTCCACATCAAACGTGAAAGGAGCCTTGATTTCCTTGATGGCACTCCAGAGAAAACCCAAGATCACTGTCTCAAGTCAAGAGGGATCCTGAGGTCACTGGAGCAACACGAAAGGGCTGTGTGGACCCCAAATCAACTCGAGATGAGAGCTTAGTCCCTGGCTTCGACTCAAGAGGAATACCAACTTTCCACAAGCACCTCAAGAGGAGGCTTCTCTCAGCTACAGGTAAGTGAGAGGGACCCTGAGATTGTGGCCTCAAGTGGAATGGACACCGAGATGCTCTGACTCGAAGTAAGGCCGGATATCCCTGCAATGGATTGAATGCAGGCTCGTCTTGCATCTCCCAAGACGAAGGGATGTCTGAATCCCCTGTGGAGACCACAGAGAAAGACCGAGTTCTCCGCCTCAACGCGACCGGAGGCCTCACATCTTTTGAAAACTCGAGCGGTCCGCGGAGATCAATGCTTCCAAAGGAGACGATGCCTGACTCCTCATGAAAATGGATAGGAGTCCCAGGATCCCTGTGGCACATGGAAAGGGACCCTGGGTCTCCCGACTCACGTGGAGACGCGTCCCAATTACCATGCCAAGACTCGAGGAGAATCCCGAGGTGTCCCTCGCACCTAGGCAGGAGTCCAGACGTCGCTGAACAAACACGTGTCTGGAAGGGCCCTCCCCATCGTAACTCGAGAATATACCCCAGGTTCGGGCCGCAACTCGAGAAAAGCAATGAGATTTCCCCCTCGCCGCGAGTTCAGGCCCGATTCCCTGCACTGCATGCAGAGCAATTCCGTGTTCCACATCAAACCTGAAAGGAGCCTTGATTTCCTTGATGGCACTCCAGAGAAAACCCAAGATCACTGTCTCAAGTCTAGAGGGATCCTGAGGTCACTGGAGCAACACGAAAGGGCTCCGTGGACCTCAAATCAACACGAGATGAGAGCTTAGTCCCTGGCTTCGACTCAAGAGGAATACCAACTTTCCACAAGCACCTCAAGAGGAGGGTTCTCTCAGCTACAGGTATGTGAGAGCGCCCCTGAGTTTGTGGCCTCAAGTGGAATGGACACCGAGATGCTCTGACTCGAAGTAAGGCCGGATATCCCTGCAGTGAAGTGAATGCAGGCTCGTCTTGCATCTCCCAAGACGAAGGGATGTCTGAATCCCCTGTGGAGACCACAGAGAAAGACCTAATTCTCCGCCTCATCGCGAGCGGAGGCCTCACATCCTTTGAAAACTCGAGAGGTCCGCGGAGATCAATGGTTCCAAAGGAGACGATGCCTGACTCCTCTTGAAAATGGATAGGAGTCCCAGGATCCCTGTGGCACGTGGAAAGGGACCCTGGGTCTCCGGCCTCACGTGGATACGCGTCCCAATTGCCATGCCAAGACTCGAGGAGAATCCCGAGGTGTCTCTCGCACCTAGGCAGGAGTCCTCACGTCGCTGAACAAACACGTGTCTGGAAGGCCCTCCCCTTCGTAACTCGAGAATATACCCCAGGTTCCGGCCGCAACTCGAGAAAAACCATGAGACTTCCCCCTCGCCGCGAGATGAGGCCCGATTCCCCTGCCCTGCGTGCAGAGCAATTCCGCTTTCCACATCAAACGTGAATGGAGCCTTGATTTCCTTGATGGCAGTCCAGAGAAAACCCAAGTTCACTGTCTCAAGTCTAGAGGGATCCTGAGGTCACTGGAGCAACACGAAAGGGCTCCGTGGACCCCAAATCAACTCGAGATGAGAGCTTAGTCCCTGGCTTCGACTCAAGAGGAATACCAACTTTCCACAAGCACCTCAAGAGGAGGCTTCTCTCAGCTACAGGTATGTGAGAGGGACCCTGAGTTTGTGGCCTCAAGTGGAATGGACACCGAGATGCTCTGACTCGAAGTAAGGCCGGAAAACCCTGCAGTGAAGTGAATGCAGGCTCGTCTTGCATCTCCCAAGATGAAGGGATGTCTGAATCCCCTGTGGAGACCACAGAGAAAGACCTAGTTCTCCGCCTCATTGCGACCGGAGGCCTCACATCCGTTCAAAACTGGAGAGGTCCGCGGAGATCAATGCTTCCAAAGGAGACGATGCCTGACTCCTCTTGAAAATGGATAGAAGTCCCAGGATCCCTGTGGCACATGGAGAGGGACCCTGGGTCTCACGCCTCAGGTGGAGAAGCGTCCCAATTGCCATGCCAAGACTCGCGGAGAATCCAGAGTTTTCCCTCGCACCTAGGCAAGAGTCCTGACGTCGCTGAACAAACACGTGTCTGGAAGGGCCCTCCATGTAGTAACTAGAGAATATACCCCAGGTTCCGGCCGCAACACGAGAAAAACCATGAGACTTCCCCCTCGCCGCGATATGAGGTCCGATGCCCCTGCACTGCGTGCAGAGCAATTCCGTGTTCCACATCAAACGTGAAAGGAGCCTTGATTTCCTTGATGGCACTCCAGATAAAACCCAAGATCACTGTCTCAAGTCTAGAGGGATCCTGAGGTCACTGGAGCAACAGGAAAGGGCTCCGTGGACCCCAATTCAACTCGAGATGAGAGCTTAGTCCCTGGCTTCGACTCAAGAGGAATACCAACTTTCCACAAGCACCTCAAGAGGAGGCTTCTCTCAGCTACAGGTATGTGAGATGGACCCTGAGTTTGTGGCCTCAAGGGGAATGGACACCGTGATGCTCTGACTCGAAGTTCGGCCGGATATCCCTGCAGTGAATTGAATGCAGGCTCGTCTTGCATCTCCCAAGACGAAGGGATGTCTGAATCCCCAGTGGAGACCACAGAAAAAGACCTAGTCCACCGCCTCAACGCAACCGGAGGCCTCATATCCTTTGAAAATTCGAGAGGTTCACGGAGATAAATACTTCCGATGGAGACGATGCCTGACTCCTCTTGAAAATGGATAGGAGTCCCAGGATCCCTGTGGCACGTGGAAAGGGACACTGGGTCTCCCGCCTCACGTGGAGACGCGTCCCTATTGCCATGCAAAGACTCGAGGAGAATCCCGAGGTGTCCCTCGCACCTAGGCAGGAGTCCTGACATCGCTGAACAAACACGTGTCTGGAAGGGCCCTCCCCGTCGTAACTCGAGAATATACCCCAGGTTCTGGCCGCAACTTGAGAAAAATCATGAGACATCCCCCTTGCCGCAAGATGAGGACAATTCCCCTGCACTGCGTGCAGAGCAATTCCGTGTTCCACCTCAAACTTGAAAGGAGCCTTGATTTCCTTGATGGCACTCCAGAGAAAACCCAAGATCACTATCTCAAGTCTAGAGGGATCCTGAGGTCACTGGAGCAACACGAAAGGGCTCCGTGGACCCCAAATCAACTCGAGATGAGAGCTTAGTCCCTAGCTTCGACTCAAGAGGAATACCAATTTTCCACAAGCACTTCAAGAGGAGGCTTCTCTCAGCTACAGGTATGTGAGATGGACCCTGAGTTTGTGGCCTCAAGTGGAATGGACACCGAGATGCTTTGACTCGAAGTAAGGCCGGATATCCCTGCAGTGAATTGAATGCAGGCTCGTCTTGTATCTCCCAAGATGAAGGGATGTCTGAATCCAATGTGGAGACCACAGAGAAAGACCTAGTTCTCAGCCTCAACGCGACCGGAGGCCTCACATCCTTTGAAAACTCGAGAGGTCCGCGGAGATCAATGCTTCCAAAGGAGACGATGCCTCACTCCTCTTGAAAATGGATAGGAGTCCCAGGTTCCCTGTGGCACGTCGAAAGGGACCCTGGGTCTCCCGCCTCACGTGGAGACGCGTCCCAATTGCCATGCCAAGACTCGAGGAGAATCCCGAGGTGTCCCTCGCACCTAGGCAGGAGTCCTGACGGCGCTGAACAAACACGTGTCTGGAAGGGCCCTCCCCGTCGTAACTCGAGAATATACCCCAGGTTCCAGCCGCAACTCGAGAAAAACCATGAGACTTCCCCCTCGCCGTGAGATGAGGCCCGATTCCCCTGCACTGCGTGCAGAGCAATTCCGTGTTCCACATCAAACGTGAAAGGAGCCTTGATTTCCTTGATGGCACTCCAGAGAAAACCCAAGATCACTGTCTCAAGTCTAGAGGGATCCTGAGGTCACTGTAGAAACACGAAAGGGCTCCGTGGACCCCAAATCAACTCGAGATGAGAGCTTAGTCCCTGGCTTCGACTCAAGAGGAATACCAACTTTTCACAAGCACCTCAAGAGGAGTCTTCTCTCAGCTACAGGTATGTGAGAGAGACCCTGAGTTTGTGGCCTCAAGTGGAATGGACACCGAGATGCTCTGACTCGAAGTAAGCCCGGATATCCCTGCAGTGAATTGAATGCAGGCTCGTCTTGCATCTCCCAAGACGAAGGGATGTCTGAATCCCCTGTGGAGACCACAGAAAAAGACCTAGTCCACCGCCTCAATGCAACCGGAGGCCTCATATCCTTTGAAAACTCGAGAGGTCCACGGAGATCAATACTTCCGATGGAGACGATGCCTGAGTCCTCTTGAAAATGGATAGGAGTCCCAGGATCCCTGTGGCACTTGGAAAGGGACCGTCGGTCTCCCGCCTCACGTGGAGACGCGTCCCTATTGCCATGCAAAGACTCGAGGAGAATCCCGAGGTGTCCCTCGTACCTAGGCAGGAGTCCTGACGTCGCTGAACAAACACGTGTCTGGAAGGGCCCTCCCCGTCGTAACTCGAGATTATAACCCAGGTTCCGGCCGCAACTTGAGAAAAACCATGAGACATCCCCCTTGCCGCAAGATGAGGCCCATTCCCCTGCACTGCGTGCAGAGCAATTCTGTCTTTCCAATCAAACGTGAAAGGAGCCTTGATTTCCCTGATGGCACTCTAGAGAAAACCCAAGATCACTGTCTCAAGTCTAGAGGGATCCTGAGGTCCCTGGAGCAACACGAAAGGGCTCCGTGGACCCCAAATCAACTCGAGATGAGAGCTTAGTCCCTGGCTTCGACTCAAGAGGAATACCAACTTTCCACAAGCACCTCAAGAGGAGGCTTCTCTCAGCTACAGGTATGTGAGAGGGACCCTGAGTTTGTGGCCTCAAGTGCAATGGACACCGAGATGCTCTGACTCGAAGTGAGGCCGGATATCCCTGCAGTGAATTGAATGCAGGCTCGTCTTGCATCTCCCAAGACGAAGGGATGTCTGAATCCCCTGTGGAGACCACAGAGAAAGACCTAGTCCTCCGCCTCATCGTGACCGGAGGCCTCACATCCTTTGAAAATTCGAGAAGTCGGCGGAGATCAATGCTTCCAAAGGAGACGATGCCTGACTACTCTTGAAAATGGATAGGAGTCCCAGCATCCCGGTGGCACGTGGAAAGGGACCCTGTGTCTCCCGCCTCACGTGGAGACGCGTCAGAATTGCCATGCCAAGACTCGAGGAGAATCCCGAGGTGTCCCTCGCACCTAGGCAGGAGTCCTGACGTCGCTGAACAAACACGTGTCTGGAAGGGCCCTCCCCGTCGTAAATCTAGAATTTACCCCAGGTTCCGGCCGCAACTCGAGAAAAACCATGAGACTTTCCCCTTGCCACGAGGTGAGGCCCGATTCCCCTGCACTGCATGCAGAGCAATTCCGTGTTTCACATCAAACATGAAAGGAGCCTTGATTTCCTTGATGGCACTCCAGAGAAAACCCAAGATCACTGTCTAGAGTCTAGAGGGATCCTGAGGTCACTGGAGCAACACGAAAGGGCTCCGTGGACCTCAAATCAACTCGAGATGAGAGCTTAGTCCCTGGCTTCGACTCAAGGGGAATACCAACTTTCCACAAGCACCTCAAGAGGAGGCTTCTCTCAGCTACAGGTATGTGAGAGAGACCATGAGTTTGTGGCCTCAAGTGGAATGGACACGGAAATGCTCTGACTCGAAGTAAGGCCGGATATCCCTGCAGTGAATTGAATGCAGGCTTGTCTTGCATCTCCCAAGACGAAGGGATGTCTGAATCCCCTGTGGAGACCACAGAGAAAGACCTAGTCCTCCGCCTCAACATGACCGGAGGCCTCACATCCTTTGAAAACTCGAGAGGTCCGCGGAGATCAATGCTTCCAAAGGAGACGATGCCTGACTCCTCTTGAAAATGGATAGGAGTCCCAGAATCCCTGTGGCACGTGGAAAGGGACCCTGGGTCTCCCGCCTCATGTGGAGACGCGTCCCAATTGCCATGCCAAGACTCGAGGAGAATCCCGAGGTGTCCCTCGCACCTAGGCAGGAGTCCTGACGTCGCTGAACAAACACGTGTCTGGAAGGGCCCTCCCCGTCGTAACTCGAGAATATACCCCAGGTTCCGGCCGCAACTCGAGAAAAACCATGATATTTCCCCCTCGCCGCGAGTTGAGGCCCGATTCCCCTGCACTGATGCAGAGCAATTCCGTGTTCCACTTCAAACGTGAAAGGGGCCTTGATTTATTGATGGCACTCCAGAGAAAACCCAAGATCACTGTCTCAAGTCTAGAGCGATCCTGAGGTCACTGGAGCAACAGGAAAGGGCTCCGTGGACCCCAAATCAACGCGAGATGAGAGCTTAGTCCCTGGCTTCGACTCAAGAGGAATACCAACTTTCCACAAGGACCTCAAGAGGAGGCTTCTCTCAGCTACAGGTAAGTGAGAGGGACCCTGAGTTTGTGGCCTCAAGTGCAATGGACACTGCGATGCTCTGACTCGAAATAAGGCCGGATATCCCTGCAGTGAATTGAAAGCAGGCTCATCTTGCATCTCCCAAGACGAAGGGATGTCTGAATCCCCTGTGCAGAACACAGAGAAAGACCTAGTCCTCCGCCTCAACGCGACCGGAGGCCTCACATCCTTTGAAAACTCGAGAGGTCTGCAGAGATCAATGCTTCCAAAGGAGACGATGCCTGACTCCTCTTGAAAATGGATAGGAGTCCCAGGATCACTGTGGCACGTGGAAAGGGAACCTCGGTCTCCCCCCTCACGTGGAGACGCGTCCCAATTGCCATGCCAAGACTCGAGGAGAATCCCGAGGTGTCCCTCGCACCTAGGCAGGGTCCTGACGTCGCTGAACAAACACGTGTCTGAAAGGGACCTCCCCGTCGTAACTCGAGAATATACCCAAGGTTCCGGCCGCAACTCGAGAAAAACCATGAGATTTCCACCTCGCCGCGAGTTGAGGCCCGATTCCCCTGCACTGCGTGCAGAGCAATTCCGTGTTCCACATCAAACGTGAAAGGAGCCTTGATTTCCTTGATGGCACTCCAGAGAAAACCCAAGATCACTGTCTCAAGTCTAGAGGGATCCTGAGGTCACTGGAGCAACACGAAAGGGCTCCGTGGACCCCAAATCAACTCGAGATGAGAGCTTAGTCCATGGCTTCAAATCGAGAGGAATACCAACTTTCCACAAGCACCTCAAGAGGAGGCTGCTCTCAGCTACAGGTATGTGAAAGGAACCCTGAGTTTGTGGCCTCAAGTGCAATGAACACCGAGATGCTCTGACTCGATGTAAGGCCGGATATCCCTGCAGTGAATTGAATGCAGGCTCGTCTTGCATCTCGCAAGACGAAGGGATGTCTGAATCCCCTGTGGAGACCACAGAGAAAGACCTAGTCCTCCGCCTCATCGTGACCGGAGGCCTCACATCCTTTGAAAACTTGAGAGGTCTGCAGAGATGAATGCTTCCAAAGGAGACGATGCCTGACTCCTCTTGAAAATGGATAGGAGTCCCAGGATCACTGTGGCACGTGGAAAGGGACACTTGGTCTCCCGCCTCACGTGGAGACGCGTCCCAATTGCCATGCCAAGACTCGAGGAGAATCCCGAGGTGTCCCTCGCACCTAGGCAGGAGTCCTGAGGTCGGTGAACAAACACGTGTCTGGAAGGGCCCTCTCCGTCGTAACTCGAGAATATACCCCAGGTTCCGGCCGCAACTCGAGAAAAACCATGAAACTTCCCCCTCGCTGCGAGATGAGGCCCGATTCCACTGCACTGCGTGCAGAGCAATTCCGTATTCCACATCAAAAATGAAAGGAGCCTTGATTTCCTTGATGGCACTCCAGAGAAAACCCAAGATCACTGTTTCAAGTCTAGAGGGATCCTGAGGTCACTGGAGCAACACGAAAGGGCTCCGTGGACCCCAAATCAACTCGAGAGGAGAGCTTAGTCCCTGGCTTCCACTCAAGAGGAATACCAACTTTCCACAATCACCTCAAGAGGAGGCTTCTCTCAGCTACAGGTATGTGAGTGGGCCCCTGAGTTTGTGGCCTCAAGTGGAATGGACACCGAGATGCTCTGACTCGAAGTAAGGCCGGATATCCCTGCAGTGAATTGAATGCAGGCTCGTCTTGCATCTCCCAAGACGAAGGGATGTCTGAATCCCCTGTGGAGACCACAGAGAAAGACCGAGTTCTCCGCCTCATCGCGACCGGAGGCCTCACATCCTTTGAAAACTCGAGAGGTCCGTGGAGATCAATGCTTCCAAAGGAGACGATGCCTGACTCCTCTTGAAAATGGATAGGAGTCCCAGGATCCCTGTGGCACGTGGAACGGGACCCTGGGTCTCCCGCCTCACGTGGAGACGCGTCCAAATTGCCATGCCAAGACTCGAGGAGAATCCCGAGGTGTCCCTCGCACCTAGGCACGAGTCCTGACGTCGCTGAACAAACACGTGTCTGGAAGGGCCCTCCCCGTCGTAACTCGAGAATATACCCCAGGTTCCGGCTGCAACTCGAGAAAAACCATGAGACTTCACTATCGCCGCGAGATGAGGCCCGATTCCCCTGCCCTGCGTGCAGAGCAATTCCGTATTCCACATCAAAAATAAAAGGAGCCTTGATTTCCTTGATGGCACTCCAGAGAAAACCCAAGATCACTGTCTCAAGTCTAGAGGGATCCTGAGGTCACTGGAGCAACACGAAAGGGCTCCGTGGACCCCAAATCAACTCGAGATGAGAGCTTAGTCCATGGCTTCAAATCGAGAGGAATACCAACTTTCCACAAGCACCTCAAGAGAAGGCTTCTCTCAGCTAATGGTATGTGAGAGGGACCCTGAGTTTGTCGCCTCAAGTGGAATGGACACCGAGATGCTCTGACTCAACGGAAGGCCAGATATCCCTGCAGTGAATTGAATGCAGTCTCGTCTTGCATCTCCCAAGCCGAAGGGTTGTCTGAATCCCCTGTGGAGACCACAGAGAAAGACATAATTTTCCGCCTCATCGCGACCGGTGGCCTCACATCCTTTGAAAATTCGAGAGGTCCGCGGAGATCAATGCTTCCAAAGGAGACGATGCCTGACTCCTCTTGAAAATAGATAGGAGTCCCAGGATCCCTGTGGCTCGTGGAAAGGGACCCTGGTTCTCCCGGCTCACGTGGAGATGCGTCCAAATTGCCATGCCAAGACTCGAGGAGAATCCCGAGGTGTCCCTCGCACCTAGGCAAGAGTCCTCACGTCGCTGAACAAAACCGTGTCTGGAAGGGCCCTCCCCGTCGTAACTCGAGAATATACCCCAGGTTCCGGCCGCAACTCGAGAAAAACCATGAGACTTCCCCCTCCCCGCGAGATGAGGCCCGATTCCCCTGCACTGAGTGCAGACCAATTCCGTGTTCCACATCAAACGTGAAAGGAGCCTTGATTTCCTTAATGGCACTCCAGAGAAAACCCAAGATCACTGTCTCAAGTCTAGAGGGATCCTGAGGTCACTGTAGCAACACAAAAGGGCTCCGTGGACCCCAAATCAACTCGAGATGAGAGCTTAGTCCCTGGCTTCGACTCAAGAGGAATACCAACTTTCCACAAGCACCTCAAGAGGAGGCTTCTCTCAGCTAATGGTATGTGAGAGGGACCCTGAGTTTGTGGCCTCAAGTGCAATGGACACCGAGATGCTCTGACAAGAAGTAAGGCTGGATATCCCTGCAGTGAATTGAATGCAGGCTCGTCTTGCATCTCCCAAGACGAAGGGATGTCTGAATACCCTGTGGATACCACAGAGAAAGACCTAGTCCTCTGCCTCATCGTGACCGGAGGCCTCACATCCATTGAAAACTCGAGAGGTCTGCAGAGATCAATGCTTCCAAAGGAGATGATGCCTGACTCCTCTTGAAAATGGTTAGGAGTCCCAGGATCACTGTGGCACGTGGAAAGGGACACTGGGTCTCACGCCTCACGTGGAGACGCGTCCCAATTGCCATGCCAAGACTCGAGGAGAATCCCGAGGTGTCCCTCGCACCTAGGCAGGAGTCCTGACGTCCCTGAACAAACCCGTGTCTGGAAGGGCCCTCCCCGTCGTAACTCGAGAATATACCCCAGGTTCCGGCCGCAACTCGAGAAAAACCATGAGACTTCCCCATCGCCGCGAGATGAGGACAGATTCCCCAGCCCTGCGTGCAGAGCAATTCCGTATTCCACATCAAAAATGAAAGGAGCCTTGATTTCCTTGATGGCACTCCAGAGAAAACCCAAGATCACTGTCTCAAGTCTAGAGGGATCCTTAGGTCACTGGAGCAACACGAAAGGGCTCCGTGGACCCCAAATTAACTCGAGATGAGAGCGTAGTCCCTGGCTTCAAATCGAGAGGAATATCAACTTTCCACAAGCACCTCAAGAGGAGGCTTCTCTCAGCTAATGGTATGTGAGAGGGACCCTGAGTTTGTCACCTCAAGTGGAATGGACACCGAGATTCTCTGACTCAAAGTAAGGCCAGATATCCCTGCAGTGAATTGAATGCAGGCTCGTCTTGCATCTCCCAAGACGAAGGGATGTCTGAATCCCCTGTGGAGACCACAGAAAAAGACCTAGTCCTCCGTCTCATCGCGACCGAAGGCCTCACATCCTTTGAAAACTCTAGAGGTCTGCGGAGATCAATGCTTCCAAAGGAGACGACACCTGACGCCTCTTGAAAATGGATAGGAGTCCCAGGATCCCTGTGGCACGTGGAAAGGGACCCTGGGTCTCTCGCCTCACGTGGAGACGCCTCCCAATTGCCATGCTAAGACTTGAGGAGAATCCCGAGGTGTCCCTCGCACCTAGGCAGGAGTCCTGACGTCGCTGAACAAACACGTGTCTGGAAGGGCCCTCCCCGTCGTAACTCGAGAATATACCCCAGGTTCCGGCCGCAACACGAGAAAAACCATGAGACTTCCCCCTCGCCGCGAGATGAGGCCCGATTCCCCTGCAATGCGTGCAGAGCAATTCCGTGTTCCACATCAAACGAGAAAGGAGCCTTGATTTCCTTGATGGCACTCCAGAGAAAACCCAAGATCACTGTCTCAAGTCTAGAGGGATCTGAGGTCACTGGAGCAACACGAAAGGGCTCCGTGGACCCCAAATCAACTCGAGATGAGAGATTAGTCCCTGGCTTCAACTCAATAGGAATACGAACTTTCCACAAGCCCCTCAAGAGGAGGCTTGTCTCAGCTACAGGTATGTGAGAGGGACCCTGAGTTTGTGGCCTCAAGTGGAATGGACACCGAGATGCTCTGACTCGAAGTAAGGCCGGATATCCCTGCAGTGAATTGAATGCAGGCTCATCTTGCATCTCCCAAGACGAAGGGATGTCTGAATCCCCTGTGCAGAACACAGAGAAAGACCTAGTCCTCCGCCTCAATGCGACCGGAGGCCTCACATCCTTTGAAAACTCGAGAGGTCCGCGGAGATCAATGCTTCCAAAGGAGACGATGCCTGACTCCTCTTGAAAATGGATAGGAGTCCCAGGATCCCAGTGGCACGTGGAAGGGGACCCTGGGTCTCCCGCCTCACGTGGAGACGCGTCCCAATTGCCATGGCAAGACTCGAGGAGAATCCCGAGTTGTCCCTCGCACCTAGGCAGGAGTCCTGACGTCGCTGAACAAACCCGTGTCTGGAAGGGCCCTCCCCGTCGTAACTCGAGAATATACCCCAGGTTCCGGCCGCAACTCGAGAAAAACCATGAGATTTCCCCCTCGCCGCGAGTTGAGGCCCGATTCCCCTGCACTGCGTGCAGAGCAATTCCGTGTTCCACTTCAAACGTGAAAGGAGACTTGATTTCCTTGATGGCACTCCAGAGAAAACCCAAGATCACTGTCTCAAGTCTAGAGGGATCCTGAGGTCACTGGAGCAACACGAAAGTGCTCCGTGGACCACAAATCAACTCGAGATGAGAGCTTAGTCCCTGGCTTAGACTCAAGAGGAATACCAACTTTCCACAAGCACCTCAAGAGGAGGCTTCTCTCAGCTACAGGTAAGTGAGAGGGACCCTGAGTTTGTGGCCTCAAGTGCAATGGACACCGAGATGCTCTGACTCGAAGTAAGGCCAGATATCTCTGCAGTGAATTGAATGCAGGCTCGTCTTGCATCTCCCAAGACGAAGGGATGTCTGAATCCCCTGTGGAGACCACAGAGAAAGACCTAGTCCTCCGCCTCATCGTGAACGGAGGCCTCACATCCTTTGAAAACTCGAGAGGTCTACAGAGATCAATGCTTCCAAAGGAGACGATGCCTGACTCCTCTTGAAAATGGATAGGAGTCCCAGGATCCCTGTGGCACGTGGAAAGGGACCCTGGGTCTCCCGCCTCACGTGGAGACGCGTCCCAATTGCCATGCCAAGACTTGAGGAGAATCCCGAGGTGTCCCTCGCACCTAGGCAGGAGTCCTGACGTCGCTGAACAAACCCGTGTCTGGAAGGGCCCTCCCCGTCGTAACTCGAGAATATACCCCAGGTTCCGGCCGCAACTCGAGAAAAACCATGAGACTTCCCCCTCGCAGCGACATGAGGCCCGATTCCCCTGCACTGCGTGCAGAGCAATTCCGTGTTCCACATCAAACGTGAAAGGAGCTTTGATTTCCTTAATGGCACTCCAGAGGAAACCCAAGATCACTGTCTCAAGTCTAGAGGGATCCTGAGGTCACTGTAGCAACACGAAAGGGCTCCGTGGACCCCAAATCAACTCGAGATGAGAGCTTAGTCCCTGGCTTCCACTCAAGAGGAATACCAACTTTCCACAAACACCTCAAGAGGAGGCTTCTCTCAGCTACAGGTATGTGAGAGGGACCCTGAGTTTGTGGCCTCAAGTGGAATGGCCACCGAGATGCTCTGACTCGAAGTAAGGCCGGATATCCCTGCAGTGAATTGAATGCAGGCTCGTCTTGCATCTCCCAAGACGAAGGGTTGTCTGAATCCCCTGTGGAGCCCACAGAGAAAGACCTAGTCCTACGCCTCAACGCGGCCGGAGGCCTCACATCCTTTGAAAACTCGAAAGGTCCGCGGAGATCAATACTTCCGAAGGAGACGATGCCTGACTCCTCTTGAAAATGGATAGGAGTCCCAGGATCCCTGTGGCACGTGGAAAGGGACACTGGGTCTCCCGCCTCACGTGGAGACGCGTCCCTATTGCCATGCAAAGACTCGAGGAGAATCCCGAGGTGTCCCTCGTACCTAGGCAGGAGTCCTGACGTCGCTGAACAAACACGTGTCTGGAAGGGCCCTCCCCGTCGTAACTCGAGATTATAACCCAGGTTCCGGCCGCAACTTGAGAAAAACCATGAGACATCCCCCTTGCCGCAAGATGAGGCCCATTCCCCTGCACTGCGTGCAGAGCAATTCTGTCTTTCCAATCAAACGTGAAAGGAGCCTTGATTTCCCTGATGGCACTCTAGAGAAAACCCAAGATCACTGTCTCAAGTCTAGAGGGATCCTGAGGTCCCTGGAGCAACACGAAAGGGCTCCGTGGACCCCAAATCAACTCGAGATGAGAGCTTAGTCCCTGGCTTCGACTCAAGAGGAATACCAACTTTCCACAAGCACCTCAAGAGGAGGCTTCTCTCAGCTACAGGTATGTGAGAGGGACCCTGAGTTTGTGGCCTCAAGTGCAATGGACACCGAGATGCTCTGACTCGAAGTGAGGCCGGATATCCCTGCAGTGAATTGAATGCAGGCTCGTCTTGCATCTCCCAAGACGAAGGGATGTCTGAATCCCCTGTGGAGACCACAGAGAAAGACCTAGTCCTCCGCCTCATCGTGACCGGAGGCCTCACATCCTTTGAAAATTCGAGAAGTCGGCGGAGATCAATGCTTCCAAAGGAGACGATGCCTGACTACTCTTGAAAATGGATAGGAGTCCCAGCATCCCGGTGGCACGTGGAAAGGGACCCTGTGTCTCCCGCCTCACGTGGAGACGCGTCAGAATTGCCATGCCAAGACTCGAGGAGAATCCCGAGGTGTCCCTCGCACCTAGGCAGGAGTCCTGACGTCGCTGAACAAACACGTGTCTGGAAGGGCCCTCCCCGTCGTAAATCTAGAATTTACCCCAGGTTCCGGCCGCAACTCGAGAAAAACCATGAGACTTTCCCCTTGCCACGAGGTGAGGCCCGATTCCCCTGCACTGCATGCAGAGCAATTCCGTGTTTCACATCAAACATGAAAGGAGCCTTGATTTCCTTGATGGCACTCCAGAGAAAACCCAAGATCACTGTCTAGAGTCTAGAGGGATCCTGAGGTCACTGGAGCAACACGAAAGGGCTCCGTGGACCTCAAATCAACTCGAGATGAGAGCTTAGTCCCTGGCTTCGACTCAAGGGGAATACCAACTTTCCACAAGCACCTCAAGAGGAGGCTTCTCTCAGCTACAGGTATGTGAGAGAGACCATGAGTTTGTGGCCTCAAGTGGAATGGACACGGAAATGCTCTGACTCGAAGTAAGGCCGGATATCCCTGCAGTGAATTGAATGCAGGCTTGTCTTGCATCTCCCAAGACGAAGGGATGTCTGAATCCCCTGTGGAGACCACAGAGAAAGACCTAGTCCTCCGCCTCAACATGACCGGAGGCCTCACATCCTTTGAAAACTCGAGAGGTCCGCGGAGATCAATGCTTCCAAAGGAGACGATGCCTGACTCCTCTTGAAAATGGATAGGAGTCCCAGAATCCCTGTGGCACGTGGAAAGGGACCCTGGGTCTCCCGCCTCATGTGGAGACGCGTCCCAATTGCCATGCCAAGACTCGAGGAGAATCCCGAGGTGTCCCTCGCACCTAGGCAGGAGTCCTGACGTCGCTGAACAAACACGTGTCTGGAAGGGCCCTCCCCGTCGTAACTCGAGAATATACCCCAGGTTCCGGCCGCAACTCGAGAAAAACCATGATATTTCCCCCTCGCCGCGAGTTGAGGCCCGATTCCCCTGCACTGATGCAGAGCAATTCCGTGTTCCACTTCAAACGTGAAAGGGGCCTTGATTTATTGATGGCACTCCAGAGAAAACCCAAGATCACTGTCTCAAGTCTAGAGCGATCCTGAGGTCACTGGAGCAACAGGAAAGGGCTCCGTGGACCCCAAATCAACGCGAGATGAGAGCTTAGTCCCTGGCTTCGACTCAAGAGGAATACCAACTTTCCACAAGGACCTCAAGAGGAGGCTTCTCTCAGCTACAGGTAAGTGAGAGGGACCCTGAGTTTGTGGCCTCAAGTGCAATGGACACTGCGATGCTCTGACTCGAAATAAGGCCGGATATCCCTGCAGTGAATTGAAAGCAGGCTCATCTTGCATCTCCCAAGACGAAGGGATGTCTGAATCCCCTGTGCAGAACACAGAGAAAGACCTAGTCCTCCGCCTCAACGCGACCGGAGGCCTCACATCCTTTGAAAACTCGAGAGGTCTGCAGAGATCAATGCTTCCAAAGGAGACGATGCCTGACTCCTCTTGAAAATGGATAGGAGTCCCAGGATCACTGTGGCACGTGGAAAGGGAACCTCGGTCTCCCCCCTCACGTGGAGACGCGTCCCAATTGCCATGCCAAGACTCGAGGAGAATCCCGAGGTGTCCCTCGCACCTAGGCAGGGTCCTGACGTCGCTGAACAAACACGTGTCTGAAAGGGACCTCCCCGTCGTAACTCGAGAATATACCCAAGGTTCCGGCCGCAACTCGAGAAAAACCATGAGATTTCCACCTCGCCGCGAGTTGAGGCCCGATTCCCCTGCACTGCGTGCAGAGCAATTCCGTGTTCCACATCAAACGTGAAAGGAGCCTTGATTTCCTTGATGGCACTCCAGAGAAAACCCAAGATCACTGTCTCAAGTCTAGAGGGATCCTGAGGTCACTGGAGCAACACGAAAGGGCTCCGTGGACCCCAAATCAACTCGAGATGAGAGCTTAGTCCATGGCTTCAAATCGAGAGGAATACCAACTTTCCACAAGCACCTCAAGAGGAGGCTGCTCTCAGCTACAGGTATGTGAAAGGAACCCTGAGTTTGTGGCCTCAAGTGCAATGAACACCGAGATGCTCTGACTCGATGTAAGGCCGGATATCCCTGCAGTGAATTGAATGCAGGCTCGTCTTGCATCTCGCAAGACGAAGGGATGTCTGAATCCCCTGTGGAGACCACAGAGAAAGACCTAGTCCTCCGCCTCATCGTGACCGGAGGCCTCACATCCTTTGAAAACTTGAGAGGTCTGCAGAGATGAATGCTTCCAAAGGAGACGATGCCTGACTCCTCTTGAAAATGGATAGGAGTCCCAGGATCACTGTGGCACGTGGAAAGGGACACTTGGTCTCCCGCCTCACGTGGAGACGCGTCCCAATTGCCATGCCAAGACTCGAGGAGAATCCCGAGGTGTCCCTCGCACCTAGGCAGGAGTCCTGAGGTCGGTGAACAAACACGTGTCTGGAAGGGCCCTCTCCGTCGTAACTCGAGAATATACCCCAGGTTCCGGCCGCAACTCGAGAAAAACCATGAAACTTCCCCCTCGCTGCGAGATGAGGCCCGATTCCACTGCACTGCGTGCAGAGCAATTCCGTATTCCACATCAAAAATGAAAGGAGCCTTGATTTCCTTGATGGCACTCCAGAGAAAACCCAAGATCACTGTTTCAAGTCTAGAGGGATCCTGAGGTCACTGGAGCAACACGAAAGGGCTCCGTGGACCCCAAATCAACTCGAGAGGAGAGCTTAGTCCCTGGCTTCCACTCAAGAGGAATACCAACTTTCCACAATCACCTCAAGAGGAGGCTTCTCTCAGCTACAGGTATGTGAGTGGGCCCCTGAGTTTGTGGCCTCAAGTGGAATGGACACCGAGATGCTCTGACTCGAAGTAAGGCCGGATATCCCTGCAGTGAATTGAATGCAGGCTCGTCTTGCATCTCCCAAGACGAAGGGATGTCTGAATCCCCTGTGGAGACCACAGAGAAAGACCGAGTTCTCCGCCTCATCGCGACCGGAGGCCTCACATCCTTTGAAAACTCGAGAGGTCCGTGGAGATCAATGCTTCCAAAGGAGACGATGCCTGACTCCTCTTGAAAATGGATAGGAGTCCCAGGATCCCTGTGGCACGTGGAACGGGACCCTGGGTCTCCCGCCTCACGTGGAGACGCGTCCAAATTGCCATGCCAAGACTCGAGGAGAATCCCGAGGTGTCCCTCGCACCTAGGCACGAGTCCTGACGTCGCTGAACAAACACGTGTCTGGAAGGGCCCTCCCCGTCGTAACTCGAGAATATACCCCAGGTTCCGGCTGCAACTCGAGAAAAACCATGAGACTTCACTATCGCCGCGAGATGAGGCCCGATTCCCCTGCCCTGCGTGCAGAGCAATTCCGTATTCCACATCAAAAATAAAAGGAGCCTTGATTTCCTTGATGGCACTCCAGAGAAAACCCAAGATCACTGTCTCAAGTCTAGAGGGATCCTGAGGTCACTGGAGCAACACGAAAGGGCTCCGTGGACCCCAAATCAACTCGAGATGAGAGCTTAGTCCATGGCTTCAAATCGAGAGGAATACCAACTTTCCACAAGCACCTCAAGAGAAGGCTTCTCTCAGCTAATGGTATGTGAGAGGGACCCTGAGTTTGTCGCCTCAAGTGGAATGGACACCGAGATGCTCTGACTCAACGGAAGGCCAGATATCCCTGCAGTGAATTGAATGCAGTCTCGTCTTGCATCTCCCAAGCCGAAGGGTTGTCTGAATCCCCTGTGGAGACCACAGAGAAAGACATAATTTTCCGCCTCATCGCGACCGGTGGCCTCACATCCTTTGAAAATTCGAGAGGTCCGCGGAGATCAATGCTTCCAAAGGAGACGATGCCTGACTCCTCTTGAAAATAGATAGGAGTCCCAGGATCCCTGTGGCTCGTGGAAAGGGACCCTGGTTCTCCCGGCTCACGTGGAGATGCGTCCAAATTGCCATGCCAAGACTCGAGGAGAATCCCGAGGTGTCCCTCGCACCTAGGCAAGAGTCCTCACGTCGCTGAACAAAACCGTGTCTGGAAGGGCCCTCCCCGTCGTAACTCGAGAATATACCCCAGGTTCCGGCCGCAACTCGAGAAAAACCATGAGACTTCCCCCTCCCCGCGAGATGAGGCCCGATTCCCCTGCACTGAGTGCAGACCAATTCCGTGTTCCACATCAAACGTGAAAGGAGCCTTGATTTCCTTAATGGCACTCCAGAGAAAACCCAAGATCACTGTCTCAAGTCTAGAGGGATCCTGAGGTCACTGTAGCAACACAAAAGGGCTCCGTGGACCCCAAATCAACTCGAGATGAGAGCTTAGTCCCTGGCTTCGACTCAAGAGGAATACCAACTTTCCACAAGCACCTCAAGAGGAGGCTTCTCTCAGCTAATGGTATGTGAGAGGGACCCTGAGTTTGTGGCCTCAAGTGCAATGGACACCGAGATGCTCTGACAAGAAGTAAGGCTGGATATCCCTGCAGTGAATTGAATGCAGGCTCGTCTTGCATCTCCCAAGACGAAGGGATGTCTGAATACCCTGTGGATACCACAGAGAAAGACCTAGTCCTCTGCCTCATCGTGACCGGAGGCCTCACATCCATTGAAAACTCGAGAGGTCTGCAGAGATCAATGCTTCCAAAGGAGATGATGCCTGACTCCTCTTGAAAATGGTTAGGAGTCCCAGGATCACTGTGGCACGTGGAAAGGGACACTGGGTCTCACGCCTCACGTGGAGACGCGTCCCAATTGCCATGCCAAGACTCGAGGAGAATCCCGAGGTGTCCCTCGCACCTAGGCAGGAGTCCTGACGTCCCTGAACAAACCCGTGTCTGGAAGGGCCCTCCCCGTCGTAACTCGAGAATATACCCCAGGTTCCGGCCGCAACTCGAGAAAAACCATGAGACTTCCCCATCGCCGCGAGATGAGGACAGATTCCCCAGCCCTGCGTGCAGAGCAATTCCGTATTCCACATCAAAAATGAAAGGAGCCTTGATTTCCTTGATGGCACTCCAGAGAAAACCCAAGATCACTGTCTCAAGTCTAGAGGGATCCTTAGGTCACTGGAGCAACACGAAAGGGCTCCGTGGACCCCAAATTAACTCGAGATGAGAGCGTAGTCCCTGGCTTCAAATCGAGAGGAATATCAACTTTCCACAAGCACCTCAAGAGGAGGCTTCTCTCAGCTAATGGTATGTGAGAGGGACCCTGAGTTTGTCACCTCAAGTGGAATGGACACCGAGATTCTCTGACTCAAAGTAAGGCCAGATATCCCTGCAGTGAATTGAATGCAGGCTCGTCTTGCATCTCCCAAGACGAAGGGATGTCTGAATCCCCTGTGGAGACCACAGAAAAAGACCTAGTCCTCCGTCTCATCGCGACCGAAGGCCTCACATCCTTTGAAAACTCTAGAGGTCTGCGGAGATCAATGCTTCCAAAGGAGACGACACCTGACGCCTCTTGAAAATGGATAGGAGTCCCAGGATCCCTGTGGCACGTGGAAAGGGACCCTGGGTCTCTCGCCTCACGTGGAGACGCCTCCCAATTGCCATGCTAAGACTTGAGGAGAATCCCGAGGTGTCCCTCGCACCTAGGCAGGAGTCCTGACGTCGCTGAACAAACACGTGTCTGGAAGGGCCCTCCCCGTCGTAACTCGAGAATATACCCCAGGTTCCGGCCGCAACACGAGAAAAACCATGAGACTTCCCCCTCGCCGCGAGATGAGGCCCGATTCCCCTGCAATGCGTGCAGAGCAATTCCGTGTTCCACATCAAACGAGAAAGGAGCCTTGATTTCCTTGATGGCACTCCAGAGAAAACCCAAGATCACTGTCTCAAGTCTAGAGGGATCTGAGGTCACTGGAGCAACACGAAAGGGCTCCGTGGACCCCAAATCAACTCGAGATGAGAGATTAGTCCCTGGCTTCAACTCAATAGGAATACGAACTTTCCACAAGCCCCTCAAGAGGAGGCTTGTCTCAGCTACAGGTATGTGAGAGGGACCCTGAGTTTGTGGCCTCAAGTGGAATGGACACCGAGATGCTCTGACTCGAAGTAAGGCCGGATATCCCTGCAGTGAATTGAATGCAGGCTCATCTTGCATCTCCCAAGACGAAGGGATGTCTGAATCCCCTGTGCAGAACACAGAGAAAGACCTAGTCCTCCGCCTCAATGCGACCGGAGGCCTCACATCCTTTGAAAACTCGAGAGGTCCGCGGAGATCAATGCTTCCAAAGGAGACGATGCCTGACTCCTCTTGAAAATGGATAGGAGTCCCAGGATCCCAGTGGCACGTGGAAGGGGACCCTGGGTCTCCCGCCTCACGTGGAGACGCGTCCCAATTGCCATGGCAAGACTCGAGGAGAATCCCGAGTTGTCCCTCGCACCTAGGCAGGAGTCCTGACGTCGCTGAACAAACCCGTGTCTGGAAGGGCCCTCCCCGTCGTAACTCGAGAATATACCCCAGGTTCCGGCCGCAACTCGAGAAAAACCATGAGATTTCCCCCTCGCCGCGAGTTGAGGCCCGATTCCCCTGCACTGCGTGCAGAGCAATTCCGTGTTCCACTTCAAACGTGAAAGGAGACTTGATTTCCTTGATGGCACTCCAGAGAAAACCCAAGATCACTGTCTCAAGTCTAGAGGGATCCTGAGGTCACTGGAGCAACACGAAAGTGCTCCGTGGACCACAAATCAACTCGAGATGAGAGCTTAGTCCCTGGCTTAGACTCAAGAGGAATACCAACTTTCCACAAGCACCTCAAGAGGAGGCTTCTCTCAGCTACAGGTAAGTGAGAGGGACCCTGAGTTTGTGGCCTCAAGTGCAATGGACACCGAGATGCTCTGACTCGAAGTAAGGCCAGATATCTCTGCAGTGAATTGAATGCAGGCTCGTCTTGCATCTCCCAAGACGAAGGGATGTCTGAATCCCCTGTGGAGACCACAGAGAAAGACCTAGTCCTCCGCCTCATCGTGAACGGAGGCCTCACATCCTTTGAAAACTCGAGAGGTCTACAGAGATCAATGCTTCCAAAGGAGACGATGCCTGACTCCTCTTGAAAATGGATAGGAGTCCCAGGATCCCTGTGGCACGTGGAAAGGGACCCTGGGTCTCCCGCCTCACGTGGAGACGCGTCCCAATTGCCATGCCAAGACTTGAGGAGAATCCCGAGGTGTCCCTCGCACCTAGGCAGGAGTCCTGACGTCGCTGAACAAACCCGTGTCTGGAAGGGCCCTCCCCGTCGTAACTCGAGAATATACCCCAGGTTCCGGCCGCAACTCGAGAAAAACCATGAGACTTCCCCCTCGCAGCGACATGAGGCCCGATTCCCCTGCACTGCGTGCAGAGCAATTCCGTGTTCCACATCAAACGTGAAAGGAGCTTTGATTTCCTTAATGGCACTCCAGAGGAAACCCAAGATCACTGTCTCAAGTCTAGAGGGATCCTGAGGTCACTGTAGCAACACGAAAGGGCTCCGTGGACCCCAAATCAACTCGAGATGAGAGCTTAGTCCCTGGCTTCCACTCAAGAGGAATACCAACTTTCCACAAACACCTCAAGAGGAGGCTTCTCTCAGCTACAGGTATGTGAGAGGGACCCTGAGTTTGTGGCCTCAAGTGGAATGGCCACCGAGATGCTCTGACTCGAAGTAAGGCCGGATATCCCTGCAGTGAATTGAATGCAGGCTCGTCTTGCATCTCCCAAGACGAAGGGTTGTCTGAATCCCCTGTGGAGCCCACAGAGAAAGACCTAGTCCTACGCCTCAACGCGGCCGGAGGCCTCACATCCTTTGAAAACTCGAAAGGTCCGCGGAGATCAATACTTCCGAAGGAGACGATGCCTGACTCCTCTTGAAAATGGATAGGAGTCCCAGGATCCCTGTGGCACGTGGAAAGGGACACTGGGTCTCCCGCCTCACGTGGAGACGCGTCCCAATTGCCATACCAAGACTCGAGGAGAATCCCGAGGTGTCCCTCGCACCTAGGCAGGAGTCCTGACGTCGCTGAACAAACACGTGTCTGGAAGGGCCCTCCCCGTCGTAACTCGAGAATATACCCCAGGTTCCGGCCGCAACTCGAGAAAAACCATGAGACTTCACTATCGCCGCGAGATGAGGCCCGATTCCCCTGCCCTGCGTGCAGAGCAATTCCGTATTCCACATCAAAAATAAAAGGAGCCTTGATTTCCTTGATGGCACTCCAGAGAAAACCCAAGATCACTGTCTCAAGTCTAGAGGGATCCTGAGGTCACTGGAGCAACACGAAAGGGCTCCGTGGACCCCAAATCAACTCGAGATGAGAGCTTAGTCCATGACTTCAAATCGAGAGGAATATCAACTTTCCACAAGCACCTCAAGAGAAGGCTTCTTTCAGCTAATGGTATGTGAGAGGGACCCTGAGTTTGTCGCCTCAAGTGGAATGGACACCGAGATGCTCTGACTCAACGTAAGGCCAGATATCCCTGCAGTGAATTGAATGCAGGCTCGTCTTGCATCTCCCAAGACGAAGGGATGTCTGAATCCCCTGTGGAGACCACAGAGAAAGACATAATTTTCCACCTCATCGCGACCCGTGGCCTCACATCCTTTGAAAATTCGAGAGGTCCGCGGAGATCAATGCTTCCAAAGGAGACGATGCCTGACTCTTCTTGAAAATGGATAGGAGTCCCAGGATCCCTGTGGCACGTGGAAAGGGACCCGGGGTCTCCCGCCTCACGTGGAGACGCCTCCCAATTGCCATGCCAAGACTTGAGGAGAATCCCGAGGTGTCCCTCGCACCTAGGCAGGAGTCCTGACGTCGCTGAACAAACACGTGTCTGGAAGGGCCCTCCCCGTCGTAACTCGAGAATATACCCCAGGTTCCGGCCGCAACTCGAGGAAAACCATGAGACGTCCCCCTCGCCGGGAAATGAGCCCCGATTCATCTGCAATGCGTGCAGAGCAATTCCGTGTTCCACATCAAACGTGAAAGGAGCCTTGATTTCCTTGATGGCACTCCAGAGAAAACCCAAGATCACTGTCTCAAGTCTAGAGGGATCCTGAGGTCACTGGAGCAACACGAAAGGGCTCCGTGGACCCCAAATCAACTCTAGATGAGAGATTAGTCCCTGGCTTCAACTCAAGAGGAATACGAACTTTCCACAAGCCCCTCAAGAGGAGGCTTCTCTCAGCTACAGGTATGTGAGAGGGACCCTGAGTTTGTGGCCTCAAGTGGAATGGACACCGAGATGCTCTGACTCGAAGTAAGGCCGGATATCCCTGCAGTGAATTGAATGCAGGCTCGTCTTGCATCTCCCAAGACGAAGGGATGTCTGAATCCCCTGTGGAGACCACAGAGAAAGACCTAATTTTCCGCCTCATCGCGACCGGAGGCCTCACATCCTTTGAAAACTCGAGAGGTCTGAGGAGATCAATGCTTCCAAAGGAGAAGATGCCTGACTCCTCTTGAAAATGGATAGGAGTCCCAGGATCCCTGTGGCACGTGGAAAGGGACCCTGGTTCTCCCGCCTCACGTGGAGACGCGTCCAAATTGCCATGCCAAGACTCGAGGAGAATCCCGAGGTGTCCCTCGCACCTAGGCAGGAGTCCTCACGTCGCTGAACAAACACGTGTCTGGAAGGGCCCTCCCCGTCGTAACTCGAGAATATACCCCAGGTTCCGGCCGCAACTCGACAAAAACCATGAGACTTCCCCCTCCCCGCGAGATGAGGCCCGATTCCCCTGCACTGCCTGCAGAGGAATTCCGTGTTCCACATCAAACGTGAAAGGAGCCTTGATTTCCTTAATGCCACTCCAGAGAAAACCCAAGATCACTGTCTCAAGTCTAGAGGGATCCTGAGGTCACTGGAGCAAAACGAAAGGGCTCCGTGGACCCCAAATCAACTCGAGATGAGAGCTTAGTCCCTCGCTTCGACTCAAGAGGAATACAAAATTCCACAAGCACCTCAAGAGGAGGCTTCTCTCAGCTACAGGTATGTGAGAGGGACCCTGAGTTTGTGGCCTCAAGTGGAATGGACACCGAGATGCTCTGACTTGAAGTAAGGCCGGATATCCCTGCAGTGATTTGAATGCAGGCTCGTCTTGCATCTCCCAAGACAAAGGGTTGTCTGAATCCCCTGTGGAGCCCACAGAGAAAGACCTAGTCCTCCGTCTCATCGCGACCGAAGGCCTCACATCCTTTGAAAACTCGAGAGGTCTGCGGAGATCAATGCTTCCAAAGTAGACGACGCCTGACGCCTCTTGAAAATGGATAGGAGTCCCAGGATCCCTGTGGCACGTGGAAAGGGACACTGGGTCTCTCGCCTCACGTGGAGACGCCTCCCAATTGCCATGCCAAGACTTGAGGAGAATCCCGAGGTGTCCCTCGCACCTAGGCAGGAGTCCTGACGTCGCTGAACAAGCACGTGTCTGGAAGGGCCCACCCCGTCGTAACTCGAGAATATACCCCAGGTTCCGGCCGCAACTCGAGAAAAACCATGAGACTTCCCCCTCGCCGAGAGATGAGGCCCGATTCCCCTGCAATGCGTGCAGAGCAATTCCGTGTTCCACATCAAACGAGAAAGGAGCCTTGATTTCCTTGATGGCACTCCAGAGAAAACCCAAGATCACTGTCTCAAGTCTAGAGGGATCCTGAGGTCACTGGAGCAACACGAAAGGGCTCCGTGGACCCCAAATCAACTCGAGATGAGAGATTAGTCCCTGGCTTCAACTCAATAGGAATACGAACTTTCCACAAGCCCCTCAAGAGGAGGCTTGTCTCAGCTACAGGTATGTGAGAGGGACCCTGAGTTTGTGGCCTCAAGTGGAATGGACACCGAGATGCTCTGACTCGAAGTAAGGCCGGATATCCCTGCAGTGAATTGAATGCAGGCTCATCTTGCATCTCCCAAGACGAAGGGATGTCTGAATCCCCTGTGCAAAACACAGAGAAAGACCTAGTCCTCCGCCTCAATGCGACCGGAGGCCTCACATCCTTTGAAAACTCGAGAGGTCCGCGGAGATCAATGCTTCCAAAGGAGACGATGCCTGACTCCTCTTGAAAATGGATAGGAGTCCCAGGATTCCAGTGGCACGTAGAAAGGGACCCTGGGTCTCCCGCCTCACGTGGAGACGCGTCCCAATTGCCATGGCAAGACTCGAGGAGAATCCCGAGGTGTCCCTCGCACCTAGGCAGGAGTCCTGACGTTGCTGAACAAACCCGTGTCTGGAAGGGCCCTCCCCGTCGTAACTCGAGAATATACCCCAGGTTCCGGCCGCAACTCGAGAAAAACCATGAGATTTCCCCCTCCCCGCGAGATGAGCCCCGATTCCCCTGCACTGCGTGCAGAGCAATTCCGTGTTCCACTTCAAACGTGAAAGGAGCCTTGATTTCCTTGATGGCACTCCAGAGAAAACCCAAGATCACTGTCTCAAGTCTAGAGGGATCCTGAGGTCACTGGAGCAACACGAAAGGGCTCCGTGGACCCCAAATCAACTCGAGATGAGAGCTTAGTCCCTGGCTTAGACTCAAGAGGAATACCAACTTTCCACAAGCACCTCAAGAGGAGGCTTCTCTCAGCTACAGGTAAGTGAGAGGGACCCTGAGTTTGTGGCCTCAAGTGCAATGGACACCGAGATGTTCTGACTCGAAGTAAGGCCGGATATCTCTGCAGTGAATTGAATGCAGGCTCGTCTTGCATCTCCCAAGACGAAGGGATGTCTGAATCCCCTGTGGAGACCACAGAGAAAGACCTAGTCCTCCGCCTCATCGTGAACGGAGGCCTCACATCCTTTGAAAACTCGAAAGGTCCGCGGAGATCAATGCTTCCAAAGGAGATGATGCCTGACTCCTCTTGAAAATGGATAGGAGTCCCAGGATCCCTGTGGCACGTGGAAAGGGACCCTGGTTCTCCCGCCTCACATGGAGATGCGTCCAAATTGCCATGCCAAGACTCGAGGAGAATCCCGAGGTGTACCTCGCACCTAGGCAAGAGTCCTCACGTCGCTGAACAAACCCGTGTCTGGAAGGGCCCTCCCCGTCGTAACTCGAGAATATACCCCACGTTCCAGCCGCAAATCGAGAAAAACCATGAGACTTCCCCCTCCCCGCGAGATGAGCCCCGATTCCCCTGCACTGAGTGCAGACCAATTCCGTGTTCCACATCAAACGTGAAAGGAGCCTTGATTTCCTTAATGGCACTCCAGAGAAAACCCAAGATCACTGTCTCAAGTCTAGAGGGATCCTGAGGTCACTGTAGCAACACGAAAGGGCTCCGTGGACCCCAAATCAACTCGAGATGAGAGCTTAGTCCCTGGCTTCGACTCAAGGGGAATACCAACTTTCCACAAGCACCTCAAGAGGAGGCTTCTCTCAGCTAATGGTATGTGAGAGGGACCCTGAGATTGTGGCCTCAAGTGCCATGGACACCGAGATGCTCTGACTCGAAGTAAGGCTGGATATCCCTGCAGTGAATTGAATGCAGGCTCGTCTTGCATCTCCCAAGACGAAGGGATGTCTGAATCCCCTGTGGATACCACAGAGAAAGACCTAGTCCTCCGCCTTATCGTGACCGGAGGCCTCACATCCTTTGAAAACTCGAGAGGTCTGCAGAGATCAATGCTTCCAAAGGAGACGATGCCTGACTCCTCTTGAGAATGGATAGGAGTCCCAGGATCCCTGTGGCACGTGGAAAGGGACACTGGGTTTCACGCCTCACGTAGACACGCGTCCCAATTGCCATGCCAAGACTCGAGGAGAATCCCGAGTTGTCCCTCGCACCTAGGCAGGAGTCCTGACGTCCCTGAACAAACACGTGTCTGGAAGAGCCCTCCCCGTCGTAACTCGAGAATATACCCCAGGTTCCGGCCGCAACTCGAGAAAAACCATGAGACTTCCCCATCGCCGCGAGATGAGGCCCGATTCCCCTGCCCTGCGTCCAGAGAAATTCCGTATTCCACATCAAAAAAGAAAGGAGCCTTGATTTCCTTGTTGGCACTCCAGAGAAAACCCAACATCACTGTCTCAAGTCTAGAGGGATCCTTAGGTCACTGGAGCAACAGGAAAGGGCTCCGTGGACCCCAAATCAACTCGAGATGAGAGCTTAGTCCCTGGCTTCAAATCGAGAGGAATACCAACTTTCCACAAGCACCTCAAGAGGAGGCTTCTCTCAGCTACAGGTATGTGAGAGGGCCCCTGAGTTTGTGGCCTCAAGTGGAATGGACACCGAGATGCTCTGACTCGAAGTAAGGCCGGATATCCCTGCAGTGAATGGAATGCAGGCTCATCTTGCATCTCCCAAGACGAAGGGATGTCTGAATCCCCTGTGGAGACCCCAGAGAAAGACCTAATTTTCCGCCTCATCGCGACCGGTGGCCTCACATCCTTTGAAAATTCCAGAGGTCCACGGAGATCAATGCTTCCAAAGGAGACGATGCCTGACTCCTCTTGAAAATGGATAGGAGTCCCAGGATCCCTGTGGCACGTGGAAAGGGACCCTGGTTCTCCCGCCTCACGTGGAGATGCGTCCAAATTGCCATGCCAAGACTCGAGGAGAATCCCGAAGTGTCCCTCGCACCTAGGCAGGAGTCCTCACGTCGCTGAACAAACACGTGTCTGGAAGGGACCTCCCCGTCGTAACTCGAGAATATACCCCAGGTTCCGGCCGCATTTCGAGAAAAACCATGAGACTTCCCCCTCCCCGCGAAATGAGGCCCGATTCCCCTGCACTGAGTGCAGACCAATTCCGTGTTCCACATCAAACGTGAAAGGAGCCATGATTTCCTTAATGGCACTCCAGAGAAAACCCAAGATCACTGTCTCAAGTCTAGAGGGATCCTGAGGTCACTGGAGCAACACGAAAGGGCTCCGTGGACCCCAAATCAACTCGAGATGAGAGCTTAGTCCCTGGCTTCGACTCAAGAGGAATACAAACTTTCCACAAGCACCTCAAGAGGAGGCTTCTCTCAGCTACAGGTATGTCAGAGGGACCCTGAGTTTGTGGCCTCAAGTGGAATGGACACCGAGATGCTCTGACTTGAAGTAAGGTCGGATATCCCTGCAGTGAATTGAAAGCAGGCTCGTCTTGCATCTCCCAAGACGAAGGGTTGTGTGAATCCCCTGTGAAGCCCACAGAGAAAGACGTAGTCCTCAGCCTCAACGTGACCGTAGGCCTCACATCCTCTGAAAACTCGAGAGGTCCGCGGAGATCAATGCTTCCAAAGGAGACGATGCCTGACTCCTCTTGAAAATGGATAGGAGTCCCAGGATCCCTGTGGCATGTGGAAAGGGACCCTGGGTCTCCCGCCTCACGTGGAGACGCGTCCCAATTGCCATGCCAAGACTCGAGGAGAATCCCGAGGTGTCCCTCGCACCTAGGCAGGAGTCCTGACGTCCCTGAACAAACACGTGTCTGGAAGGTCCCTCCCCGTCGTAACTCGAGAATATACCCCAGGTTCCGGCCGCAACTCGAGAAAAACCATGAGATTTCCCGCTCGCCGCGAGATGAGGCCCGATTCCCCTGCACTGCGTGCAGAGCAATTCTGTGTTCCACTTCAAACGTGAAAGGAGCCTTGATTTCCTTGATGGCACCCAGAGAAAACCCAAGATCACTGTCTCAAGTCTAGAGGGATCCTGAGGTCACTGGAGCAAGACGAAAGTGCTCCGTGGACTCCAAATCAACTCGAGGTGAGAGCTTAGTCCCTGGCTTCGACTCAAGAGGAATACCGACTTTCCACAAGCACCTCAAGAGGAGGCTTCTCTCAGCTACAGGTATGTGAGAGGGACCCTGAGTTTGTGGCCTCAAGTGGAATGGACACCGAGATGCTCTGACTCGAAGTAAGGCCGGATATCCCTGCAGTGAATTGAATGCAGGCTCGTCTTGCATCTCCCAAGACGAAGGGTTGTCTGAATCCCCTGTGGAGACCACAGAGAAAGACCTCGTTCTCCGCCTCATCGAGATCAGAGGCCTCACATCCTTTGAAAACTCGAGAGGTCGGCGGAGATCAATGCTTCCAAAGGAGAAGATGCCTGACTCTTCTTGAAAATGGATAGGAGTCCCAGGATCCCTGTGGCACGTGGAAAGGGACCCTGGGTCTCCCGCCTCACGTGGAGACGCGTCCCAATTGCCATGCCAAGACTCGAGGAGAATCCCGAGTTGTCCCTCGCACCTAGGCAGGAGTCCTGACGTCGCTGAACAAACACGTGTCTGGAAGGGCCCTCCCCGTCATAACTCGAGAATATACCCCAGGTTCCGGCCGCAACTCGGGAAACACCATGAGACTTCCCCCTCGCCGCTGGATGAGGCCCGATTCCCCTGCACTGCGTGCAGAGCAATTCCGTGTTCCACATCAAACGTGAAAGGAGCCTTGATTTCCTTGATGGCACTCCAGAGAAAACCCAAGATCACTGTCTCAAGTCTAGAGGGATCCTGAGGTCACTGGAGCAACACGAAAGGGCTCCGTGGACCCCAAATCAACTCGAGATGAGAGCTTAGTCCCTGGCTTTGACTCAAGAGGAATACCAACTTTCCACAAGCACCTCAAGAGGAGGCTTCTCGCACCTACAGGTAGGTGAGAGGGACCCTGAGTTTGTGGCCTCAAGTCGAATGGACACCGAGATGCTCTGACTCGAAGTAAGGCCGGATATCCCTGCAGTGAAGTGAATGCAGGCTCCTCTTGCATCTCCCAAGATGAAGGGATGTCTGAATCCCCTGTGGAGGCCACAGAGAAAGACCTAGTCCTCCGCCTCATCGCGACCGGAGGCCTCACATCCTTTGAAAACTGAGAGGTCCGCGGAGATCAATGCTTCCAAAGGAGACGATGCCTGACTCCTCTTGAAAATGGATAGGAGTCCCAGGATCCCTGTGGCACGTGGAAAGGGACCCTGGGTCTCCCGCCTCATGTGGAGACGCATCCCCATTGCCATGCCAAGACTCGAGGAGAATCCCGAGGTGTCCCTCGCACCTAGGCAGGAGTCCTCACGTCGCTGAACAAACACGTGTCTGGAAGGGCCCTCCCCGTCGTAACTCGAGAATATACCCCAGGTTCCGGCCGCAACTCGAGAAAAACCATGAGAATTCCCCCTCACCGCGAGATGAGGCCTGATTCCCCTGCACTGCGTGCAGAGCAATTCCTGAGCAGCGCAGACGGAGAGAGCAGCGCCAGCCCCTCCCCGCAGCGCCAGCCCGTCCCCGCAGCACAAGCCCCTCCCCCCGGAGCGACGTAACTAGCTACCTGAATAAGAGTCCACCTCCGCCCGCCTGTGTCATGGCGGAAATGAGGCTCTGAAGAGACCGGCAAACAGAAGCCAAATAAACAAAGGGAACCGCTTCAGAAGGGACTGGTGCAACAGATTAAAATCCCTCTAGGAAACATTGACTACACCGGAGGAGCCTGTAGGTATCGAGAAGCGTAAGCTGGAACGAGGAGCTATCTGAAACTGAGCCGAACCCACACTGACCGCAACAGCTCCAGAGAAACTCCTAGATATAATTTTACTTTTTTCTCTTTTTTTAATTTTTTTTCTTTTTTTCTTTTTTCTTTTTTATTTTTTCTCTTTTATTTTCCTTTAAAATCCCCTATTACTCCCCCATTACTCCTTAACTTTCATTTCCATAGACTTTTACGATTTTTTAATTAGGGGGAAAAAAAAGTTTTTTTTTTCCTTTTTTTTTTCTTTTTTTTCTTTTTTTTTTCTTTTTCTTTCTTTTTTTTCCTTTTTTTCTTTCCTTTTTCTCTTCTATTTTCTATTTTTCTTTTTCTCTTATTTCTTTTAAATTCCTCTAGTACTCCTCTACTACTCCTTAATTTTCATTTTCAATGCACTATAACCTTACAAAAAAAAAAAAAAGAAGAGAAGCCCTATTTTTAAACTGAAGATTATTCTCTCCCAATCTTGACTCTCTGTTTTCTACCTCAGAACACCTCTATTTCCTCCTTTCCCCTTCTCTTCCCAATCCAATTCTGTGAATCTTTGTAGGTGACTGTGCTACGGAGAACACTCTGGGAACAGACAGCTGTGTAGATCTGTCTCTCTCCTCTTGAGTCCCCCTTTTTCTCCTCCTGTTCATCTCTATCTCCCTCCTCCCTCTCCTCTTCTTCATGTGACTCTGTGAACCTCTCTGGGTGTCCCTAACGGGGGAGAATCTTTTAGCCATTAACCTAGAAGTTTTCTTATCAGGGCTGCATAGTTGGAGAAGTCCTGAGACTACAGGAAGAATAAAACTGAAATCCAGAGGCAGGAGACTTAAGCCCAAAACCTGAGAACACCAGAAAACTCCTGACTACAAGGAACTTTAAGTGATAAGTGACTGTCCAAAAGCCTCCATACCTACACTGAAACCAACTACCACACAAGAGCCAATAAGTTTTAGAGCAAGACATACCACGCAAATTCTCCAGCAACGCAGGAACATAGCCCTGAACATCAACATACAGGTTGCCCAAGGTCACACCTAACACATAGACCCATCTCAAAACTCATTACTGGGCACTCCATTGCTTTCCAAAGAGAAGAAATCAAGTTCCACACACCAGAACACTGATGCAAGCTTCCCTAACCAGGAAACCTTGACAAGCCAATCGTCTAACCCCATCCACTGGGTTAATCCTCCACAACAAAAAGGAACCACAGACCTCCAGAATACAGAAAGCCCACTCCAGATACAGCAATCTAAACAAGATGAAAAGGCAAAGAAATACCCAACAGGTAAAGGAACATGAAAAATGCCCACCAAGTCAAACAAAAGAGGAGGAGATAGGGAATCTACCTGAAAAAGAATTTAGAATAATGATAATAAAAATGATCCAAAATCTTGAAAACAAAATGGAGTTACAGATAAATAGCCTGGAAACAAAGATTGAAAAGATTCAAGAACTGTTTAATAAAGACCTAGAAGAAATAAAAAAGAGTCAATTACAAATGAATAATGCAATGAATGAGATCAAAAACACTTTGGAGGGAACCAAGAGTAGAATAACGGAGGCAGAAGATAGGATAAGTGAGGTAGAAGATAAAATGGTGGAAATAAATGAAGCAGAGAGGAAAAAAGAAAAAAGGATCAAAAGAAATGAGGACAACCTCAGGGACCTCTGGGACACTGTGAAACGCCCCAACATTCGAATCATAGGAGTTCCAGAAGAAGAAGACAAAAAGAAGGGCCATGAGAAAATACTCGAGGAGATAATAGCTGAAAACTTCCCTAAAATGGGGAAGGAAATAGCCACCCAAATCCAAGAAACCCAGAGAGTCCCAAACAGGATAAACCCAAGGCGAAACACCCCAAGACACATATTAATCAAATTAACAAAGATCAAACACAAAGAACAAATATTAAAAGCAGCAAGGGAAAAACAACAAATAACACACAAAGGGATTCCCATAAGGATAACAGCTGATCTATCAATAGAAACCCTCCA
This sequence comes from Dama dama, assembly GCF_033118175.1. NCBI lineage: Eukaryota > Metazoa > Chordata > Mammalia > Artiodactyla > Cervidae > Dama > Dama dama. The sequence continues at coordinate 1,477,316 of NC_083697.1, read as the reverse complement.
GGCCAGAAGGGAATGGCAGGACGTACTGAAAGTAATGAAAGAGAATAACCTACAACCTAGATTACTGTATCCAGCAAGGATCTCATTCAGATATGAAGGAGAATTCAAAAGCTTTACAGATAAGCAAAAGCTGAGAGAATTCAGCACCACCAAACCAGCTCTTCAACAAATGCTAAAGGATCTTCTCTAGACAGGAAATGCAGAAAGGTTTTATAAATGTGAACCCAAAACAACAAAGTAAATGGCAACGGGAACACACCTATCAATAATTACCCTAAATGTAAATGGGTTGAATGCCCCAACCAAAAGACAAAGATTGGCTGAATGGATACAAAAACAAGACCCCTATATATGCTGTCTACAAGAGACCCACCTCAAAACAAGAGACACATACAGACTAAAAGTGAAGGGCTGGAAAAAAATATTTCATGCAAACGGAGACCAAAAGAAAGCAGGAGTCGCAATACTCATGTCAGATAAAATAGACTTTCAAATAAAGGAAGTGAAAAGAGACAAAGAAGGACACTACATAATGATCAAAGGATCAATCAAAAAAGAAGATATAACAATTATAAATATATATGCACCCAACATAGGAGCACCGCAATATGTACGGCAAACGCTAACAAGTATGAAAGAGGAAATTAATAGTAACACAATAATAGTGGGAGACTTTAATACCCCACTCACAACTATGGATAGATCAACTAAACAGAAAATTAACAAGGAAACACAAACCTTAAATGACACAATGGACCAGCTAGACCTAATTGATATCTATAGGACATTTCACCCCAAAACAATCAACTTCACCTTTTTCTCAAGTGCACACGGAACATTCTCCAGAATAGATCACATCCTGGGCCATAAATCTGGTCTTGGAAAATTCAAAAAAATTGAAATCATTCCAGTTATCTTTTCTGACCACAGTGCAGTAAGATTAGATCTCAATTACAGGGAAAAAATTGTTAAAACTTCAAACATATGGAGGCTAAATAACACGCTTCTGAATAACCAACAAATCATAGAAGAAATCAAAAAAGAAATCAAAATATGTATAGAAATGAATGAAAATGAAAACACAACAACCCAAAACCTATGGGACACTGTAAAAGCAGTGCTAAGGGGAAGGTTCATAGCATTACAGGCTTACATCAAGAAACAGGAAAAAAACCAATTAAATAACCTAACTCTACACCTAAAGCAATTAGAGAAGGAAGAAATGAAGAACCCCAGAGTTAGCAGAAGGAAAGAAATCTTAAAAATCAGGGCAGAAATAAATGCAAAAGAAACTAAAGAGACCATAGCAAAAATCAACAAAGCTAAAAGCTGGTTTTTTGAAAAAATAAACAAAATTGACAAACCATTAGCAAGACTCATTAAGAAACAAAGAGAGAAAAACCAAATTAACAAAATTAGAAATGAAAATGGAGAGATCACAACAGACAACACTGAAATACAAAGGATCATAAGAGACTACTACCAGCAGCTCTATGCCAATAAAATGGACAACTTGGATGAAATGGACAAATTCTTAGAAAAGTATAACTTTCCAAAACTGAACCAGGAAGAAATAGAAGATCTTAACAGACCCATCACAAGCAAGGAAATCGAAACTGTCATCAAAAATCTTCCAGCAAACAAAAGCCCAGGACCAGATGGCTTCACAGCTGAATTCTACCAAAAATTTAGAGAAGAGCTAACACCTATCTTACTCAAACTCTTCCAGAAAATTGCAGAAGAAGGTAAGCTTCCAAACTCATTCTATGAGGCCACCATCACCCTAATTCCAAAACCAGACAAAGATGCCACAAAAAAAGAAAACTACAGGCCAATATCACTGATGAACATAGATGCAAAAATCCTTAACAAAATTCTAGCAAACAGAATCCAACAACATATTAAAAAAATCATACACCATGACCAAGTGGGCTTTATCCCAGGAATGCAAGGATTCTTTAATATCCGCAAATCAATCAATGTAATACACCACATTAACAAATTGAAAGATAAAAACCATATGATTATCTCAATAGATGCAGAGAAAGCCTTTGACAAAATTCAACACTCATTTATGATTAAAACTCTCCAAAAAGCAGGAATAGAAGGAACATACCTCAACATAATAAAAGCTATATATGACAAACCCACAGCAAGCATCACCCTCAATGGTGAAATATTGAAGGCATTTCCCCTGAAATCAGGAACAAGACAAGGGTGCCCACTCTCACCACTACTATTCAACATAGTGTTGGAAGTGCTGGCCACAGCAATCAGAGCAGAAAAAGAAGTAAAAGGAATCCAGATAGGAAAAGAAGAAGTAAAACTCTCACTGTTTGCAGATGACATGATCCTCTACATAGAAAACCCTAAAGATTCTACCAGAAAATTACTAGAGCTAATCAATGAATATAGTAAAGTTGCAGGATATAAAATTAACACACAGAAATCCCTTGCATTCCTATATACTAACAATGAAAAAACAGACAGAGAAATTAAGGAAACAATACCATTCACCATTGCAACAAAAAGAATAAAATACTTAGGAGTATATCTACCTAAAGAAACAAAGGACCTATACATAGAAAACTATAAAACACTGATGAAAGAAATCAAAGAGGACACAAACAGATGGAGAAACATACCGTGTTCATGGATTGGAAGAATTAATATTGTCAAAATGGCTATTCTACCCAAAGCAGTCTATAGATTCAATGCAATCCCTATCAAGCTACCAACGGTATTTTTCACAGAACTAGACCAAAGAATTTCACAATTTGTATGGAAATACAAAAAACCTCGAATAGCCAAAGTAATCTTGAGAAAGAAGAATGGAACTGGAGGAATCAACCTGCCTGACTTCAGACTCTACTACAAAGCCACAGTCATCAAGACAGTATGGTACTGGCACAAAGACAGAAATATAGATCAATGGAACAGAATAGAAAGCCCAGAGATAAATCCACGAACCTATGGACACCTTATCTTTGACAAAGGAGGCAAGGATATACAATGGAAAAAAGACAACCTCTTTAACAAGTGGTGCTGGGAAAACTGGTCAACCACTTGTAAAAGAATGAAACTAGAACACTTTCTAACACCATACACAAAAATAAACTCAAAATGGATTAAAGATCTAAATGTAAGACCAGAAACTATAAAACTCCTAGAGGAGAACATAGGCAAAACACTCTCCGACATAAATCAAAGCAAGATCCTCTATGACCCACCTCCCAGAATATTGGAAATAAAAGCAAAACTAAACAAATGGGACCTAATGAAACTTAAAAGCTTTTGCACTACAAAGGAAACTATAAGTAAGATGAAAAGACAGCCCTCAGATTGGGAGAAAATAATAGCAAATGAAGAAACAGACAAAGGACTAATCTCAAAAATATACAAGCAACTCCTGCAGCTCAATTCCAGAAAAATAAATGACCCAATCAAAAAATGGGCCAAAGAACTAAACAGACATTTCTCCAAGGAAGACATACAGATGGCTAACAAACATATGAAAAGATGCTCAACATCACTCATTATTAGAGAAATGCAAATCAAAACCACAATGAGGTACCATTACACGCCAGTCAGGATGGCTGCTATCCAAAAGTCTACAAGCAATAAATGCTGGAGAGGGTGTGGAGAAAAGGGAACCCTCTTACACTGTTGGTGGGAATGCAAACTAGTACAGCCGCTATGGAAAACAGTGTGGAGATTTCTTAAAAAACTGGACATAGAACTGCCATATGACCCAGCAATCCCACTTCTGGGCATACACACTGAGGAAACCAGATCTGAAAGAGACACGTGCACCCCAATGTTCATTGCAGCACTGTTTATAATAGCCAGGACATGGAAGCAACCTAGATGCCCATCAGCAGATGAATGGATAAGGAAGCTGTGGTACATATATACCATGGAATATTACTCAGCCATTAAAAAGAATTCATTTGAACCAGTCCTAATGAGATGGATGAAGCTGGAGCCCCTTATACAGAGTGAAGTAAGCCAGAAAGATAAAGAACATTACAGCATACTGACACATGTATATGGAATTTAGAAAGGTGATAACGATAACCCTATATGCAGAACAGAAAAAGAGACACAGAAATACAGAACAGACTTTTGAACTTTGAGGGAGAATGTGAGGGTGGGATATTTCAAAAGAACATCATGTATACTATCTATGGTGAAACAGATCACCAGCCCAGGTGGGATGCACGAGACAAGTGCTCCGGCCTGGTGCACTGGGAAGACCCAGAGGAATCGGGTGGAGAGGGAGGTTGGAGGGGGGATCGGGATTGGGAATACATGTAAATCCATGGCTGATTCATATCAATGTATGACAAAACCCACTGGAAAAAAAAATAATAATAATAAAAATTAAAAAAAATAAAAAAAAAAAAAAAAAAAGAAAATGGATAGGAGTCCCAGGATCCCTGTGGCACGTGGAAAGGGACCCTGGATCTCCCACCTCACATGTAGACGCCTCCCAATTGCCATGCCAAGACTCGAGGAGAATCCCGAGGTGTCCCTCGCACCTAGGCATGGGTCCAGACGTCGCTGAACAAACACGTGTCTGGAAGGGCCCTCCCCGTCGTAACTCGAGAATATACCCCAGGTTCCGGCCGCAACTCGAGAAAAACCATGAGATTTCCCCCTCGCCGCGAGATGAGGCCCGATTCCCCTGCACTGCGTGCAGAGCAATTCCGTGTTCCCCATCAAACTTGATAGGAGCCTTGATTTCCTTGATGGCACTCCAGAGAAAACCCAAGATCACTGTCTCAAGTCTAGAGGGATCCTGAGGTCACTGGAACAACACGAAAGGGCTCCGGGGACCCGAAATCAACTCGAGATGAGAGCTTATTCCCTGGCTTCGACTCAAGAGGAATACCAAGTTTCCACAAGCACCTCAAGAGGAGGCTTCTCTCAGCTACAGGTATGTGAGAGGGACTCTGAGATTGTGGCCTCAAGTGGAAAGGACACCGAGATGCTGTGACTCGAAGTAAGGCCGGATATCCCTGCAGTGAATTGAATGCAGGCTCGTCTTGCATCTCCCAAGACGAAGGGATGTCTGAATCCCCTGTGGAGACCTCAGAGAATGTCCTAGTCCTCTGCCTCAACGCGACAGGAGGCCTCACATGCTTTGAAAACTCGAGATGTCTGCGGAGATCAATGCTTCCAAAGGAGACGATGCCTGACTCCTCTTGAAAATGGATAGGAGTCCCAGGATCCCTGTGGCACGTGGAAAGGGACCCTGGGTCTCCCGCCTCACATGGAGACGTGTCCCAATTGCCATGCAAAGAATCGAGGAGTATCCCGAGGTGTCCCTCGCACCTAGGCAGAAGTCCTGACGACGCTGAACAAACACGTGTCTGGAAGGGCCCTCCCCGTCGTAACTCGAGAATATACCCCAGGTTTCGTCCTCAACTTGAGAAAAACCATGAGACATCCCTCTTGCCGCGAGATGAGGCCCGATTCCCCTGCACTGCGTGCAGAGCAATTCCGTGTTCCACATCAAACTTGAAAGGAGCCTTGATTTCCTTGATGGCACTCCAGAGAAAACCCAAGATCACTGTCTCAAGTCTAGAGGGATCCTGAGGTCACTGGAGCAACACGAAAGGGCTCCGTGGACCCCAAATCAACTCGAGATGAGAGCTTAGTCCCTGGCTTCGACTCAAGAGGAATACCAACTTTCCACAAGCACCTCAAGAGGAGGCTTCTCTCAGCTACAGGTATGTGAGAGGGACCCTGAGTTTGTGGCCTCAAGTGGAATGGACACCGAGATGCTCTGACTCGAAGTAAGGCCGGATATCCCTGCAGTGAATTGAATGCAGGCTCGTCTTGCATCTCCCAAGACGAAGGGATGTCTGAATCCCGTGTGGAGACCGCAGAGAAAGACCGAGTTCTCCGCCTCATCGCGACCGGAGGCCTCACATCCTTTGAAAACTCGAGAGGTCCGCGGAGATCAATGGTTCCAAAGGAGACGATGCCTGACTCCTCTTGAAAATGGAAAGTTGTCCCAGGATCCCCGTGGCACGTGGAAAGGGACCTTGGGTCTCCCGCCTCACGTGGATACGCGTCCCAATTGCCATGCCAAGACTCGAGGAGAATCCCGCGGTGTCCCTCGCACCTAGGCAGGAGTCCTGACGTCGCTGAACAAACACGTGTCTGGAAGGGCCCTCCCCGTCGTAACTCGAGAATATACCCCAGGTTCCGGCCGCAACTCGAGAAAAACCATGAGACTTCCCCCTCGCCGCGAGATGAGGCCCGATTCCCCTGCACTGCGTGCAGAGTAATTCCGTGTTCCACATCAAACTTGAAAGGAGCCTTGATATCCTTGAAGGCACTCCAGAGAAAACCCAAGATCACTGTCTCAAGCCTAGAGGGATCCTGAGGGCACCGGAAGAACACGAAAGGGCTCCGTGGACCCCAAATCAACGCGAGATGAGAGCTTAGTCCCTGGCTTCGACTCAAGAGGAATACCAACTTTCCACAAGCACCTCAAGAGGAGGCTTCTCTCAGCTACAGGTATGTCAGAGGGACCCTGAGTTTGTGGCCTCAAGTGGAATGGACACCGAGATGCTCTGACTCGAAGTAAGGCCGGATATCCCTGCAGTGAATTGAATGTAGGCTCGTCTTGCATCTCCCAAGACGAAGGGATGTCTGAATCCCCTGTGCAGAACACAGAGAAAGACCTAGTCCTCCGCCTCATCGCGACCGGAGGTCTCACATCCTTTGAAAACTCGAAAGGTCCGCGGAGATCAATACTTCCAAAGGAGAAGTTGCTGAATCTCTTGAAATTGGATAGGAGTCCGAGGATCCCTGTGGCAAGTGGAAAGGGAGCCGTGGTCTCCTGCCTCACGTGGAGACGGGTCCCAATTGCCATGCCAGGAGTGAAGGAGAATCCCGAGTTGTCCCCTGCACCTAGGGAAGAGTCCTGACGTCGCTGAACAAACACGTGTCTGGAAGGGCCCTCCCCGTCGTAACTCGAGAATATACGCCAGGTTCTGGCCGCAACTCGAGAAAAACCATGAGACTACCCCTCGCCGCGAAATGAGGCCCGATTCCCCTGCACTGCGTGCAGAGCAATTCCAGTTCCACATCAAACATGAAAGGAGCCTTGATTTCCTTGATTGTACTACAGAGGAAACCCAAGATCACTGTCTCAAGTCTAGAGGGATCCTGAGGTCACTGTAGTAACACGAAAGCGGTCCGTGGACCCCAAATCAACTCGAGATGAGAACTTAATCCCTGGCTTCGAATCAAGAGGAATACCAACTTTCCACAAGCATCTCAAGAGGAGGCTTCTCTCAGCTACTGGTATGTCAGAGGGACCCTGAGTTTGTGGCCTCAAGTGGAATGGACACCGAGATGCTCTGACTCGAAGTAAGGCCGGATATCCCTGCAGTGAATTGAATGCAGGCTCGTCTTGCATCTCCCAAGACGAAGGGTTGTCTGAATCCCCTGTGGAGACCACAGAGAAAGACCTAGTCCTCCGCCTCAAGGCGACCGGAGGCCTCACATCCTTTGAAAACTCGAGAGGTCCACGGAGATCAATACTTCCCAAGGAGACGATGCCTGACTCCTCTTGAAAATGGATAGGAGTCCCAGGATCCCTGTGGCATGTGGAAAGGGACCCTGGGTCTCCCGCCTCACGTGGAGACGCCTCCAATTGCCATGCCAAGACTCGAGGAGAATACCGAGGTGTCCCTCGCACCTAGGCAGGAGTCCTGACGTCGCTGAACAAACACGTGTCTGGAAGGGCCCTCCCCGTCGTAACTCGAGAATATACCCCAGGTTCCGGCCGCAACTCGAGAAAAACCATGAGATTTCCCCCTCGCTGCGAGTTGAGGCCCGATTCCCCTGCACTTCGTGCAGAGCAATTCCGTGTTCCACATCAAACGTGAAAGGAGCCTTGATTTCCTTGATGGCACTCCAGAGAAAACCCAAGATCACTGTCTCAGGTCTAGAGGGATCCTGAGGTCACTGGAGCAACACGAAAGGGCTCCGTGGACCCCAAGTCAACTCGAGATGAGAGCTTAGTCCCTGGCTTAGACTCAAGAGGAATATCAACTTTCCACAAGCACCTCAAGAGGAGGCTTCTCTCAGCTACAGGTATGTGAGAGGGACCCTGAGTTTCTGGCCTCAAGTGCAATGGACACCGAGATGCTCTGACTCGAAGTAAGGCCGGATATCCCTGCAGTGAATTGAATGCAGGCTCGTCTTGCATCTCCCAAGACCAAGGGATGTCTGAATCCCCTGTGGAGACCACAGAGAAAGACCGAGTCCTCCGCCTCATCGAGACCGGAGGCATCACATCATTTGAAAACTCGAGAGGTCTGCGGAGATCAATGCTTCCAAAGGAGACGATGCCTGACTCTTCTTGAAAATGGATAGGAGTCCCAGGATCCCTGTGGCACGTGGAAAGGGACCCTGTGTCTCCCACCTCACGTTTAGACGCATCCCAATTGCCATGCCAAGACTCGAGGAGAATCCCGAGGTGTCCCTCGCACCTAGGCAGGAGTCCTGACGTCGCTGAACAAACACGTGTCTGGAAGGGCCCTCCCCGTCGTAACTCGAGAATATCCCCCAGGTTCCGGCCGCAACTCGAGAATAACCATGAGACTTCCCCCTCCCCGCGAGATGAGGCCCGATTCCCCTGCACGGCGTGCAGACCAATTCCGTGTTCCACATCAAACGTGAAAGGAGCCTTGATTTCCTTAATGGCACTCCATAGAAAACCCAAGATCACTGTCTCAAGTCTAGAGGGATCCTGAGGTCACTGTAGCAGCACGAAAGGGCTCCGTGGACCCCAAATCAACTCGAGATGAGAGCTTAGTCCCTGGCTTCGACTCAAGAGGAATACCAACTTTCCACAAGCACCTCAAGAGGAGGCTTCTCTCAGCTAATGGTATGTCAGAGGGACCCTGAGTTTGTGGCCTCAAGTGGAATGGACACCGAGATGCTCTGACTCGAAGTAAGGCCGGATATCCCTGCAGTGAATTGAATGCAGGCTCGTCTTGCATCTCCCAAGACGAAGAGATGTCTGAATCCGCTGTGGAGATCACAGAGAAAGACCAAGTCCTCCGCCTCATCGCGACCGGAGGCCTCACATCCTTTGAAAACACGAAACGTCCGCGGAGATCAATGTTTCCAAAGGAGACGATGCCTGACTCCTCTGGAAAATGGATAGGAGTCCCAGGATCCCTGTGGCACCTGGAGAGGGACACTGGGTCTCCTGCCTCACGTGGAGACGCGTCCAAATTGCCATGCCAAGACTCGAGGAGAATCCCGAGGTGTCCCTCGCACCTAGGCAGGAGTCCTGACGTTGCTGAACAAACCTGTGTCTGGAAGGGCCCTCTCCGTCGTTACTCGAGAATAAACCCCAGGTTCCGGCCGCAACTCGAGAAAAACCATGAGACTTCCCCCTCCCCGCAGGATGAGGCCCGATTCCCCTGCACCTCGTGCAGACCAATTCCGTGTTCCACATCAAACGTGAAAGGAGCCTTGATTTCCTTAATGGCACTCCAGAGAAAACCCAAGATCACTGTCTCAAGTCTAGAGGGATCCTGAGGTCACTGTAGCAACACGAAAGGGCTCCGTGGACCCCAAATCAACTCGAGATGAGAGCTTAGTCCCTGGCTTAGACTCAAGAGGAATACCAACTTTCCACAAGCACCTCAGGAGGAGGCTTCTGTCAGCTACAGGTATGTGAGCGGAACCCTGAGTTTGTGGCCTCAAGTGCAATGGACACCGAGATGCTCTGACTCGAATTAAGGCCGGATATCCCTGCAGTGAATTGAAAGCAGGCTCGTCTTGCATCTCCCAAGACGAAGGGATGTCTGAATCCCCTGTGGAGACCACAGAGAAAGACCTAGTCCTCCGCCTAAACGTGACCGGAGGCCTCACATCCTGTGAAAACTCGAGAATTCTGCGGAGATCAATGCTTCCAAAGGAGACGATGCCTGACTCCTCTTGAAAATGGATAGGAGTCCCAGGATACCGTGGCAGGGGGAAAGGGACCCTGGGTCTCCCGCCTCACGTGGAGACGCGTCCCAATTGCCATGCCAAGACTCGAGGAGAATCCCGAGGTGTCCCTCGCACCTAGGCAGGAGTCCTCACGTCGCTGAACAAACCTGTGTCTGGAAGGGCCCTCCCCGTCGTAACTCGAGAATATACCCCAGGTTCCGGCCGCAACTCGAGAAAAACCATGAGACTTCCCCATCCCCGCGAGATGAGGCCCGATTCGCCTGCACTGCGTGCAGACCAATTCCGTGTTCCACATCAAACGTGAAAGGAGCCTTGATTTCCTTAATTGCACTCCAGAGAAAACCCAAGATCACTGTTTCAAGTCTAGAGGGATCCTGAGGTCACTGTAGCAACACGAAAGGGCTCCGTGGACCCCAAATCAACTCGAGATGAGAGCTTAGTCCCTGGCTTCGACTCAAGAGGAATACCAACTTTCCACAAGCATCTCAAGAGGAGGCTTCTCTCAGCTACAGGTATGTGAGAGAGACCCTGACTTAGTGGCCTCAAGTGGAATGGACACCGAGATGCTCTGACTCGAAGTAAGGCCGGATATCCCTGCAGTGAATTGAATGCAGGCTCGTCTTGCATCTCCGAAGACGAAGGGATGTCTGAATCCCCTGTGGAGACCACAGAGAAAGACCTAGTCCTCTGCCTCAACGTGACCGGAGGCCTCACATCCTTTGAAAACTCGAGAGGTCCGCGGAGATCAATGCTTCCAAAGGAGACGATGCCTGACTCCTCTTGAAAATGGATAGGAGTCCCAGGATCACTGTGGCACGTGGAAAGGGACCCTGGGGCTCCTGCCTCACGTGGAGACGCGTCCCAATTGCCATGCCAAGACTCGAGGATAATCCCGAGGTGTCCCTCGCACCTAGGCAGGAGTCCTGACGTCGCTGAACAAACAGGTGTCTGGAAGGGCCCTCCCCGTCATAACTCGAGAATATACCCCAGGTTCCGGCCGCAACTCGAGAAAAACCATGAGACTTCCCCCTCGCTGCTGGATCAGGGCCGATTCCCCTGCACTGCGTGCAGAGCAATTCCGTGTTCCACATCAAACGTGAAAGGAGCCTTGATTTCCTTGATGTCACTCCAGAGAAAACCCAAGATCACTGTCTCAAGTCTAGAGGGATCCTGAGGTCACTGGAGCAACACGAAAGGGCTCCGTGGACCCCAAATCAACACGAGATGAGAGCGTAGTCCCTGGCTTCGACTCAAGGGGAATACCAACTTTCCACAAGCACCTCAAGAGGAGGCTTCTCTCAGCTACAGGTATGTGAGAGGGACCCTGAGTTTGTGGCCTCAAGTGGAATGGACACTGAGATGCTCTGACTCGAAGTAAGGCCGGATATCCCTGCAGTGAATTGAATGCAGGCTCGTCTTGCATCTCGCAAGACGAAGGGATGTCTGAATCCCCTGTGGAGACCACAGAGAAAGACCTAATTTTCCGCCTCATCGCGACCAGAGGCCTCACATCCTTTGAAAATTCGAGAGGTCCGCGGAGATCAATGCTTCCAAAGGAGATGATGCCTGACTCCTCTTGAAAATGGATAGGAGTCCCAGCATCCCTGTGGCACGTGGAAAGGGACCCTGGGTCTCCCGCCTCAGGTGGAGACGCGTCCCCATTGCCATGCCAAGTCTCGAGGAGAATCCCGAGGTGTCCCTCGCACCTAGGCAGGAGTCCTGACGTCGCTGAACAAACACGTGTCTGGAAGGGCCCTCCCCGTCGTAACTCGAGAATATACCCCAGGTTCCGGCCGCAACTCGAGAAAAACCATGAGACTTCCCCCTCGCCGCTGGATGAGGCCCGATTTCCCTGCACTGCGTGCAGAGTAATTCCGTGTTCCACATGAAACGTGAAAGGAGCCTTGATTTCCTTGATGGCACTCCAGAGAAAACCCAAGATCACTGTCTAGAGTCTAGAGGGATCCTGAGGTCACCGGAGCAACACGAAAGGGCTCCGTGGACCCCAAATCAACTCGAGATGATATCTTAGTCCCTGCCTTCAAATCGAGAGGAATACCAACTTTCCACAAGCACCTCAAGAGGAGGCTACTCTCAGCTAATGGTATGTGAGAGGGACCCTGAGTTTGTGGCCTCAAGTGGAATGGACACCGAGATGCTCTGACTCGAAGTAAGGCCGGATATCCCTGCAGCGAATTGAATGCAGGCTCGTCTTGCATCTCCCAAGACGAAGGGATGTCTGAATCCCCTGTGGAGACCACAGAGAAAGACCTAGTCCTCCGCCTCATCGTGACCGGAGGCCTCACATCCTTTGAAAACTCGAGAAGTCTGCGGAGATCAATACTTCCGAAGGAGACTATGCCTGACGCCTCTTCAAAATTGATAGGAGTCCCAGGATCCCTGTGGCACGTGGAAAGTGACACTGGGTCTCCCGCCTCATGTGGAGACGCCTCCCAATTGCCATGCCAAGACTTGAGGAGAATCCCGAGGTGTCCCTCGCACCTAGGCAGGAGTCCTGACGTCGCTGAACAAACACGTGTCTTGAAGGGCCCTCCCCGTCGTAACTCGAGAATATACCCCAGGTTCCGGCCGTAACTCGAGAAAAACCATGAGACTTCCCCCTCGCCGCGAGATGAGGCCCGATTCCCCTGCAATGCGTGCAGAGCAATTCCGTGTTCCACATCAAACGTGATAGGAGCCTTGATTTCCTTAATGGCACTCCATAGAAAACCCAAATCACTGGCTCAAGTCTAGAGGCATCCTGAGGTCACTGGAGCAACACGAAAGGGCTCCGTGGACCCCAAATCAACTCGAGATGAGAGCTAAGTATCTGGCTTCGACTCAAGAGGAATACCAACTTTCCACAAGCACCTCAAGAGGAGGCTTCTCTCAGCTACAGGTATGTGAGAGGGACCCTGAGTTTGTGGCCTCAAGTGGAATGGACACCGAGATGCTCTGACTCGAAGTAAGGCCGGATATCCCTGCAGCGAATTGAATGCAGGCTCGTCTTGCATCTCCCAAGACGAAGGGATGTCTGAATCCCCTGTGGAGACGACAGAGAAAGACCTAATCCTCTGCCTCATCGCGACCGGACGCCTCACATCCTTTGAAAATTCGAGAGGTATGCAGAGATCAATGCTTCCAAAGGAGACGATGCCTGACTCCTCTTGAAAATGGATAGGAGTCCCAGGATCCCTGTGGCACGTGGAAAGGGACCCTGGGTCTCCCGCCTCACGTGGAGACGCGTCCCAATTGCCATGCCAAGACTCGAGGAGAATCCCGAGTTGTCCCTCGCACCTAGGCAGGAGTCCTGACGTCGCTGAACAAACACGTGTCTGGAAGGGCCCTCCCCGTCGTAACTCGAGAATATACCCCAGGTTCCGGCCGCAACTCGAGAAAAACCATGAGACTTCCCCATCGCCGCGAGAAGAGGCCCGATTCCCCTGCCCTGCGTGCAGAGCAATTCCGTATTCCACATCAAAAATGAAAGGAGCCTTGATTTCCTTAATGGCACTCCAGAGAAAACCCAAGATCACTGTCTCAAGTCTAGAGGGATCCTGAGGTCACTGGAGCAACACGAAAGGGCTCCGTGGACCCCAAATCAACTCGAGATGAGAGCTTATTCCCTGGCTTCAAATCGAGAGGAATACCAACTTTCCACAAGCACCTCAAGAGGAGGCTACTCTCAGCTAATGGTATGTGAGAGGGACCCTGAGTTTGTCGCCTCAAGTGGAGTGGACACCGAGATGCTCTAACTCGAAGTAAGGCCAGATATCCCTGCAGTGATTTGAATGCAGGCTCGTCTTCCATCTCCCAAGACGAAGGGTTGTCTGAATCACCTGTGGAGACCACAGAGAAAGACCTAGTCCTCCACCTTATCGAGACGGGAGGCATCACATCCTTTGAAAACTTGAGAGGTCTGCGGAGATCAATACTTCCGAAGGAGACGATGCCTGACGCCTCTTGAAAATGGATAGGAGTCCCAGAATCCCTGTGGCACGTGGAAAGGGACCCTGGTTCTCCCACCTCACGTGGAGAAGCGTCCTAATTGCCATGCCAAGACTCGAGGAGAATCCCGAGGCGTCCCTCGCACCTAGGCAAGAGTCCTCACGTCGATGAACAAACACATGTCTTGAAGGGCCCTCCCCGTCGTAACTCGAGAATATACCCCAGGTTCCGGCCGCAACTCGAGAAAAACCATGAGACTTCCCCCTCGCCGCGAGATGAGGCCCGATTCCCCTGCAATGCATGCAGAGCAATTCCGTGTTCCACATCAAACGTGATAGGAGCCTTGATTTCCTTGATGGCACTCCAGAGAAAACCCAAATCACTGTCTCAAGTCTAGAGGGATCCTGAGGTCACCGGAGCAACACGAAAGGGCTCCGTGGACCCCAAATCAACTCGAGATGAGAGATTAGTCCCTGGCTTCAACTCAAGAGGAATACGAACTTTCCACAAGCCCCTCAAGAGGAGGCTTCTCTCAGCTACAGGTATGTGAGAGGGACCCTGAGTTTGTGGCATCAAGTGGAATGGACACCGAGATGCTCTGACTCGAAATAAGGCCGGATATCCCTGCAGTGAATTGAAAGCAGGCTCATCTTGCATCTCCCAAGACGAAGGGATGTCTGAATCCGCTGTGCAGAACACAGAGAAAGAACTAGTCCTCCGCCTCAACGCGACCTGAGGCCTCACATCCTTTGAAAACTCGAGAGGTCTGCAGAGATCAATGCTTCCAAAGGAGACGATGCCTGACTCCTCTTGAAAATGGATAGGAGTCCCAGGATCACTGTGGCAAGTGGAAAGGGACCCTGGGTCTCCCGCCTCACGTGGAGACGCCTCCCAATTGCCATGCCAAGGCTCGAAGAGAATCCCGAGGTGTCCCTCTCACCTAGGCAGGGTCCTGACGTCGCTGAAAAAACACGTGTCTGGAAGGGCCCTCCCCGTCGTAACTCGAGAATATACCCCAGGTTCCGGCCGCAACTCGAGAAAAACCATGAGATTTCCCCCTCGCCGCGAGTTGAGGCCCGATTCCCCTGCAATGCGTGCAGAGCAATTCCGTGTTCCACATCAAACGTGATAGGAGCCTTGATTTCCTTGATGGCACTCCAGAGAAAACCCAAATCACTGGCTCAAGTCTAGAGGGATCCTGAGGTCACTATAGCAACACGAAAGGGCTCCGTGGACCCCAAATCAACTCGAGATGAGAGCTTAGTCCCTGGCTTCTACTCAAGAGGAATACCAACTTTCCACAAGCACCTCAAGAGGAGGCTTCTCTCAGCTACAGGTATGTGAGAGGGACCCTGAGTTTGTGGCGTCAAGTGCAATGGACACCGAGATGCTCTGACTCAAAGTAAGGCCGGATATCCCTGCAGTGAATTGAATGCAGGCTCGTCTTGCATCTCCCAAGACGAAGGGATGTCTGAATCCCCTGTGGAGACCACAGAGAAAGCCCTAGTCCTCCACCTCATCGTGACCGGAGGCCTCACATCGTTTGAAAACTCGAGAGGTCTGCGGAGATCAATGCTTCCAAAGGAGACGATGCCTGACTCCTCTTGAAAATGGATAGGAGTCCCAGGATCCCTGTGGCACGTGGAAAGGGACACTGGGTCTCCCGCCTCACGTGGAGACGTGTCCTAATTGCCATGCCAAGACTCGAGGAGAATCCCGAGGTGTCCCTCGCACCTAGGCAGGAGTCCTGACGTCGCTGAACAAACACGTGTCTGGAAGGGCCCTCCCCGTCGTAACTCGAGAATATACCCCAGGTTCCGGCCGCAACTCGAGAAAAACCATGAGACTTCCCCATCGCCGCGAGATGAGGCCCGATTCCCCTGCCCTGCGTGCAGAGCAATTCCGTATTCCACATCAAAAATGAAAGGATCCTTGATTTCCTTGATGGCACTCCAGAGAAAACCCAAGATCACTGTCTCAAGTCTAGAGGGATCCTGAGGTCACTGGAGCAAAACGAAAGGGCTCCGTGGACCCCAAATCAACTCGAGATGAGAGCTTAGTCCCTGGCTTCGACTCAAGAGGAATACCAACTTTCCACAAGCACCTCAAGAGGAGGCTTCTCTCAGCTACAGGTATGTGAGAGGGACCCTGAGTTTGTGGCCTCAAGTGGAATGGACACCGAGATGCTCTGACTCGAAGTAAGGCCGGATATCCCTGCAGTGAATTGAATGCAGGCTCGTCTTGCATCTCCCAAGACGAGGGTTGTCTGAATCCCCTGTGGAGACCACAGAGAAAGACCTAATTCTCCTCCTCCTCGCGACCGGAGGCCTCACATCCTTTGAAAACTCGAGAGGTCCGCGGAGATCAATGCTTCCAAAGGAGACGATGCCTGACTCCTCTTGAACATGGATAGGAGTCCCAGGATCCCTGTGGCACGTGGAAAGGGACACTTGGTCTCACGCCTCACGTGGAGACGCGTCCCCATTGCCATGCCAAGACTCGAGGAGAATCCCGAGGTGTCCCTCGCACCTAGGCAGGAGTCCTGATGTCGCTGAACAAACACGTGTCTGGAAGGGCCCTCCCCGTCGTAACTTGAGAATATACCCCAGGTTCCGGCCGAAACTCGAGAAAAACCATGAGACTTCCCCCTCGTCGCGACATGAGGCCCGATTCCCCTGCACTGCGTGCAGAGCAATTCCGTGTTCCACTTCAAACGTGAAAGGAGACTTGATTTCCTTGATGGCACTCAGAGAAAACCCAAAATCACTGTCTCAAGTCTAGAGGGATCCTGAGGTCACTGGAGCAACACGAAAAGGCTCCGTGCACCCCAAATCAACTGGAGATGAGAGCTTAGTCCCTGGCTTCGAGTCAAGAGGAATACCAACTTTCCACAAGCACCTCAAGAGGAGGCTTCTCTCAGCTACAGGTATGTGTGAGGGACCCTGAGTTGCTGGCCTCAAGTGGAATGGACACCGAGATGGTCTGACTCGAAGTAAGGCCGGATATCCCTGCAGTGAATTGAATGCAGGCTCGTCTTGCATCTCCCAAGACGAAGGGATGTCTGAATCCCCTGTGGAGACCACAGAGAAAGACCTAATTCTCCGCCTCATCGCGACCGGAGGCCTCACATCCTTTGAAAATTCGAGAGGTCCACGGAGATCAATGCTTCCAAAGGAGACGATGCCTGACTCCTCTTGAAAATGGATAGGAGTCCCAGGATCCCTGTGGCACGTGGAAAGGGACACTTGGTCTCACGCCTCACGTGGAGACGCGTCCCCATTGCCATGCGAAGACTCGAGGAGAATCCCGAGGTGTCCCTCGCACCTAGGAAGGAGTCCTGACGACGCTGAACAAACACGTGTCTGGAAGGGCCCTCCCCGTCGTAACTCGATTATATACCCCAGTTTCCGGACGCAACTCGAGAAAAACCATGAGACTTCCCCCTCGTCGCGAGATGAGGCCCGATTCACCTGCACTGCGTGCAGAACAATTCTATGTTCCACTTCAAACGTGAAAGGAGACTTGATTTCCTTGATGGCACTCCAGAGAAAACCCAAAATCACTGTCTCAAGTCTAGAGGGATCCTGAGGTCACTGGAGCAACACGAAAGGGCTCCGTGCACCCCAAATCAACTCGAGATGAGAGCTTAGTCCCTGGCTTCGAGTCAAGAGGAATACCAACTTTCCACAAGCACCTCAAGAGGAGGCTTCTCTCAGCTACAGGTATGTGAGAGGGACCCTGAGTTGCTGGCCTCAAGTGGAATGGACACCGAGATGGTCTGACTCGAAGTAAGGCCGGATATCCCTGCAGTGAATTGAATGCAGGCTCGTCTTGCATCTCCCAAGACGAAGGGATGTCTGAATCCCCTGTGGAGACCACAGAGAAAGACCTAGTCCTCCGCCTCATCGTGACCGGAGGCCTCACATCCTTTGAAAAGTCGAGAGGTCTGCAGAGATCAATGCTTCCAAAGGAGACGATGCCTGACTCCTCTTGAAAATGGATAGGAGTCCCAGGATCCCTGTGGCACGTGGAAAGGGACCGTGGGTCTCCCGCCTCACGTGGAGACGCGTCCCCATTGCCATGCCAAGACTCGAGGAGAATCCCGAGGTGTCCCTCGCACCTAGGAAGGAGTCCTGACGACGCTGAACAAACACGTGTCTGGAAGGTCCCTCCCCGTCGTAACTCGAGAATATACCCCAGGTTCCGGCCGCAACTCGAGAAAAACCATGAGACTTCCCCCTCGCCGCAAGATGAGGCCCGATTCCCCTGCACTGCGTGCAGAGCAATTCCGTGTTCCACATCAAACGTGAACGGAGCCTTGATTTCCTTGATGGCACTCCAGAGAAAACCCAAGATCACTGTCTCAAGTCTAGAGGGATCCTGAGGTCACTGGAGCAACACGAAAGGGCTCCGTGGACCCCAAATCAACTCGAGATGAGAGCTTAGTCCCTGGCTTCGACTCAAGAGGAATACCAAATTTTCACAAGCACCTCAAGAGGAGGCTTCTCTCAGCTACAGGTATGTGAGAGGGCCCCTGAGTTTGTGGCCTCAAGTGGAATGGACACCGAGATGCTCTGACTCGAAGTAAGGCCGGATATCTCTGCAGTGAATTGAATGCACGCTGGTCTTGCATCTCCCAAGACGAAGGGATGTCTGAATCCCCTGTGGAGACCACAGAGAAAGACCTAGTCCTCCGCCTCATCAAGACCGGAGGCCTCACATCCTTTGAAAACTCGAGAGGTCTGCGGAGATCAATGCTTCCAAAGGAGACGATGCCTGACTCCTCTTGAAAATGGATAGGAGTCCCAGGATCCCTGTGGCACGTGGAAAGGGACCCAGCGGCTCCCGCCTCACGTGGAGACGCGTCCCAATTGCCATGCCAAGACTCGAGGAGAATCCCGAGGTGTCCTCGCACCTAGGCAGGAGTCGTGACGTCGCTGAACAAACACGTGTCTGGAAGGGCCCTCCCCGTCGTAACTCGAGAATATACCCCAGGTTCCGGTCGCAACTCGAGAAAAATCATGAGACTTCCCCCTCGCCGCGAGATGAGGCCCGACTCCACTGCACTGCGTGCAGAGCAATTCCGTGTTACACATCAAACGTGAAAGGAGCCTTGATTTCCTTGATGGCACTCCAGAGAAAACCCAAGATCACTGTCTCAAGTCTAGAGGGATCCTGAGGTCACTGGAGCAACACGAAAGGGCTCCGTGGACCCCAAATCAACTCGAGATGAGAGCTTAGTCCCTGGCTTCGAGTCAAGAGGAATACCAACTTTCCACAAGCACCTCAAGTGGAGGCTTCTCTCAGCTACAAGTATGTGAGAGGGACCCTGAGTTTGTGGCCTCAAGTGGAATGGACACCGCGATGCTCTGACTCGAAGTAAGGCCGGATATCCCTGCAGTGAATTGAATGCAGGCTCGTCTTGCATCTCCCAAGACGAGGGTTGTCTGAATCCCCTGTGGAGACCACAGAGAAAGACCTAATTCTCCTCCTCCTCGCGACCGGAGGCCTCACATCCTTTGAAAACTCGAGAGGTCCGCGGAGATCAATGCTTCCAAAGGAGACGATGCCTGACTCCTCTTGAACATGGATAGGAGTCCCAGGATCCCTGTGGCACGTGGAAAGGGACCCTGGGTCTCCCACCTCACGTGGAGACGCGTCCCAATTGCCATGCCAAGACTCGAGGAGAATCCCGAGGTGTCCCTCGCACTTAGGCAGGAGTCCTGACGTCGCTGAACAAACACGTGTATGGAAGGGCCCTCCCCGTCGTAACTCGAGAATATACCCCAGGTTCCGGCCGCGACTCGAGAAAAACCATGAGACTTCCCCCTCGCCGCGAGATGAGGCCCTATTCCCCTTCACTGCGTGCAGAGCAATTCCGTGTTCCACATCATACGTGAAAGGAGCCTTGATTTCCTTGATGGCACTCCAGAGAAAACCCAAGATCACTGTCTCAAGTCTAGAGGGATCCTGAGGTCACCGGAGCAACACGAAAGGGCTCCGTGGACCCCAAATCAACTCGAGATGAGAGATTAGTCCCTGGCTTCAACTCAAGAGGAATACGAACTTTCCACAAGCCCCTCAAGAGGAGGCTTCTCTCAGCTACAGGTATGTGAGAGGAACCCTGAGTTTGTGGCATCAAGTGGAATGGACACCGAGATGCTCTGACTCGAAATAAGGCCGGATATCCCTGCAGTGAATTGAAAGCAGGCTCATCTTGCATCTCCCAAGACGAAGGGATGTCTGAATCCGCTGTGCAGAACAAGGAGAAAGAACTAGTCCTCCGCCTCAACGCGACCGGAGGCCTCACATCCTTTGAAAACTCGAGAGGTCTGCGGAGATCAATGCTTCCAAAGGAGACGATGCCTGACTCCTCTTGAAAATGGATAGGAGTCCCAGGATCCCTGTGGCACGTGGAAAGGGACCCAGCGGCTCCCGCCTCACGTGGAGACGCGTCCCAATTGCCATGCCAAGACTCGAGGAGAATCCCGAGGTGTCCTCGCACCTAGGCAGGAGTCGTGACGTCGCTGAACAAACACGTGTCTGGAAGGGCCCTCCCCGTCGTAACTCGAGAATATACCCCAGGTTCCGGTCGCAACTCGAGAAAAATCATGAGACTTCCCCCTCGCCGCGAGATGAGGCCCGACTCCACTGCACTGCGTGCAGAGCAATTCCGTGTTACACATCAAACGTGAAAGGAGCCTTGATTTCCTTGATGGCACTCCAGAGAAAACCCAAGATCACTGTCTCAAGTCTAGAGGGATCCTGAGGTCACTGGAGCAACACGAAAGGGCTCCGTGGACCCCAAATCAACTCGAGATGAGAGCTTAGTCCCTGGCTTCGAGTCAAGAGGAATACCAACTTTCCACAAGCACCTCAAGTGGAGGCTTCTCTCAGCTACAAGTATGTGAGAGGGACCCTGAGTTTGTGGCCTCAAGTGGAATGGACACCGCGATGCTCTGACTCGAAGTAAGGCCGGATATCCCTGCAGTGAATTGAATGCAGGCTCGTCTTGCATCTCCCAAGACGAGGGTTGTCTGAATCCCCTGTGGAGACCACAGAGAAAGACCTAATTCTCCTCCTCCTCGCGACCGGAGGCCTCACATCCTTTGAAAACTCGAGAGGTCCGCGGAGATCAATGCTTCCAAAGGAGACGATGCCTGACTCCTCTTGAACATGGATAGGAGTCCCAGGATCCCTGTGGCACGTGGAAAGGGACCCTGGGTCTCCCACCTCACGTGGAGACGCGTCCCAATTGCCATGCCAAGACTCGAGGAGAATCCCGAGGTGTCCCTCGCACTTAGGCAGGAGTCCTGACGTCGCTGAACAAACACGTGTATGGAAGGGCCCTCCCCGTCGTAACTCGAGAATATACCCCAGGTTCCGGCCGCAACTCGAGAAAAAACATGAGACTTCCATCTCGCCGCGAGATGAGGCCAGATTCCAATGCACTGCGTGCAGAGCAATTCCGTGTTCCACATCAAACGTGAAAGGAGCCTTGATTTCCTTGAGGGCACTCCAGAGAAAACCCAAGATCACTGTCTCAAGTCTAGAGGGATCCTGAGGTCACTGGAGCAACACGAAATTTCTCCGTGGACCCCAAATCAACTCGAGATGAGAGCTTAGTCCCTGGCTTCGACTCAAGAGGAATACCAACTTTCCACAAGCACCTCAAGAGGAGGGTTCCCTCAGCTACAGGTATGTGAGAGGGACCCTGAGTTTGTGGCCTCAAGTGGAATGGACAGCGAGATGCTCTGACTCGAAGTAAGGCCGGATATCCCTGCAGTGAATTGAATGCAGGCTCGTCTTGCATCTCGCAAGACGAAGGGATGTCTGAATCCCCTGTGGAGACCACAGAGAAAGACCTAATTTTCCGCCTCATCATGACCGGAGGCCTCACATCCTTTGAAAATTCAAGAGGTCCGGGGAGATCAATGCTTCCAAAGGAGACTATGCCTGACTCCTCTTGAAAATGGATAGGAGTCCCAGGATCCCTGTGGCACGTGGAAAGGGACCCTGGGTCTCCCGCCTCACGTGGAGACGCGTCCCCATTGCCATGCCAAGACTCGAGGAGAATCCCGAGGTGTCCCTCGCACCTAGGCAGGAGTCCTGACGTCGCTGAACAAACACGTGTCTTGAAGGGCCCTCCCCATCGTAACTCGAGAATATACCCCAGGTTCCAGCCGCAACTCGAGAAAAACCATGAGACTTCCCCCTCGCCGCTGGATGAGGCCCGATTCCCCTGCACTGCGTGCAGAGCAATTCCGTGTTCCACATCAAACGTGAAAGGAGACTTGATTTCCTTGATGGCACTCCAGAGAAAACCCAAGATCACTGTCTCAAGTCTAGAGGGATCCTGGGGTCACTGGAGCAACACGAAAGTGCTCCGTGGACCCCAAATCAACTCGAGATGAGAGCTTAGTCCCTGGCTTCGATTCAAGAGGAATACCAAATTTCCACAAGCACCTCAGGAGGAGGCTTCTCTCAGCTACAGGTATGTGAGAGGGACCCTGAGTTTGTGGCCTCAAGTGGAATGAACACGGAGATGCTCTGACTCGAAGTAAGGCCGGATATCCCTGAAGTGAATTGAATGCAGGCTCGTCTTGCATCTCCCAAGACGAAGGGATGTCTGAATCCCCTGTGGAGACCACAGAGAAAGACCGAGTTCTCCGCCTCATCGCGACCGGAGGCCTCACATCCTTTGAAAACTCGAGAGGTCCGCGGAGATCAATGCTTCCAAAGGAGACGATGCCTGACTCCTGTTGAAAATGGATAGGAGTCCCAGGATCCCTGTGGCACGTGGAAAGGGACCCTGGGTCTCCCGCCTCACGTGGAGACGCGTCCCCATTGCCATGCCAAGACTCGAGGAGAATCCCGAGGTGTCCCTCGCACCTAGGCAGGAGTCCTGACGTCGCTGAACAAACACGTGTCTGGAAGGGCCCTCCCCGTCGTAACTCGAGAATATACCCCAGGTTCCGGCCGCAACTCGAGAAAAACCATGAGACTTCCCCCTTGCCACGAGGTGAGGCCCGATTCCCCTGCACTGCATGCAGAGCAATTCCGTGTTCCACATCAAACATGAAAGGAGCCTTGATTTCCTTGATGGCACTCCAGAGAAAACCCAAGATCACTGTCTAGAGTCTAGAGGGATCCTGAGGTCACTGGAGCAACACGAAAGGGCTCCGTGGACCTCAAATCAACTCGAGATGAGAGCTTAGTCCCTGGCTTCGACTCAAGGGGAATACCAACTTTCCACAAGCACCTCAAGAGGAGGCTTCTCTCAGCTACAGGTATGTGAGAGAGACCCTGAGTTTGTGGCCTCAAGTGGAATGCACACGGAGATGCTCTGACTCGAAGTAAGGCCGGATATCCCTGCAGTGAATTGAATGCAGGCTTGTCTTGCATCTCCCAAGACGAAGGGATGTCTGAATCCCCTGTGGAGACCACAGAGAAAGTCCTAGTCCTCCACCTCAACATGACCGGAGGCCTCACATCCTTTGAAAACTCGAGAGGTCCGCAGAGATCAATGCTTCCAAAGGAGACGATGCCTGACTCCTCTTGAAAATGGATAGGAGTCTTAGGATCACTGTGGCACGTGGAAAGGGACCCTGGGTCTCCCGCCTCACGTGGAGACGCGTCCCCATTGCCATGCCAAGACTCGAGGAGAATCCCGAGGTGTCCCTCGCACCTAGGCAGGAGTCCTGACGTCGCTGAACAAACATGTGTCTGGAAGGGCCCTCCCCGTCGTAACTCGAGAATATACCCCAGGTTCCGGCCGCAACTCGAGAAAAACCATGAGACGTCCCCCTCGCCGCTGGATGAGGCCCGATTCCCCTGCACTGCGTGCAGAGCAATTCCATGTTCCACATCAAACGTGAAAGGAGCCTTGATTTCGTTGATGGCACTCCAGAGAAAACCCAAGATCACTGTCTCAAGTCTAGAGGGATCCTGAGGTCACTGGAGCAACACAAAAGGGCTCCGTGGACCCCAAATCAACTCGAGATGAGAGCTTAGTCCCTGGCTTCGACTCAAGGGGAATACCAAATTTCCACAAGCACCTCAAGAGGAGGCTTCTCTCAGCTACAGGTATGTGACAGGGACCCTGAGTTTGTGGCCTCAAGTGGAATGGACACGGAGATGCTCTGACTCCAAGTAAGGCCGGATATCCCTGCAGTGAATTGAATGCAGGCTCGTCTTACATCTCCCAAGACGAAGGGATGTCTGAATCCCCTGTGGAGACCACAGAGAAAGACCGAGTTCTCCGCCTCATCGCGACCGGAGTCCTCACATCCTTTGAAAACTAGAGAGGTCCGCGGAGATCAATGCTTCCAAAGGAGACGATGCCTGACTCCTCTTGAAAATGGATAGGAGTCCCAGGATCCCTGTGGCACGTGGAAAGGGACCCTGGGTCTCCCGCCTCACGTGGAGAAGCGTCCCAATTGCCATGCCAAGACTCGAGGAGAATCCCGAGGTGTCCCTCGCACCTAGGCAGGAGTCCTGACGTCGCTGAACAAACACGTGTCTGGAAGGGCCCTCCCCGTCGTAACTCGAGAATATACCCGAGGTTCCGGCCGCAACTCGAGAAAAACCATGAGACTTCCCCATCCCCGCGAGATGAGGCCCGATTCCCCTGCACTGCGTGCAGACCAATTCCGTGTTCCACATCAAACGTGAAAGGAGCCTTGATTTCCTTAATGGCACTCCAGAGAAAACCCAAGATCACTGTTTCAAGTCTAGAGGGATCCTGAGGTCACTGTAGCAACACGAAAGGGTTCCGTGGACCCCAAATCACCTCGAGATGAGAGCTTAGTCCCTGGCTTCGACTCAAGAGGAATACCAACTTTCCACAAGCACCTCAAGAGGAGGCTACTTTCAACTAATGGTATGTGAGAGGGACCCTGAGTTTGTCGCCTCAAGTGGAATGGACACCGAGATGCTCTGACTCGAAGTAAGGCCAGATA
The DNA here is from genome assembly GCF_033118175.1 of Dama dama. NCBI lineage: Eukaryota > Metazoa > Chordata > Mammalia > Artiodactyla > Cervidae > Dama > Dama dama. The sequence continues at coordinate 1,452,414 of NC_083697.1, read as the reverse complement.
TCCCTGCAGTGATTTGAATGCAGGCTCGTCTTGCATGTCCCAAGACGAAGGGTTGTCTGAATCCCCTGTGGAGACCACAGAGAAAGACCTAGTCCTCCACCTCAACGAGACGGGAGGCATCACATCCTTTGAAAACTCGAGAGGTCTGCGGAGATCAATACTTCCGAAGGAGACGATGCTTGACGCCTCTTGAAAATGGATAGGAGTCCCAGGATCACTGTGGCACGTGGAAAGGGACCCTGGGTCTCCCGCCTCACGTGGAGAAGCGTCCCAATTGCCATGCCAAGACTCGAGGAAAATCGCGAGTTGTCCCTCGCACCTAGGCAGGAGTCTTCACGTCGCTGAACAAACACGTGTCTGGAAGGGCCCTCCCCGTCGTAACTCGAGAATATACCCCAGGTTCCGGCCGAAACTCGAGAAAAACCATGAGACTTCCCCCTTGCCACGAGGTGAGGCCCGATTCCCCTGCACTGCGTGCAGAGCAATTCCGTGTTCCACATCAAACGTGAAAGGAGACTTGATTTCCTTGATGGCACTCCAGAGAAAACCCAAGATCACTGTCTCAAGTCTAGAGGGATCCTGAGGTCACTGGAGCAACACGAAAGTGCTCCGTGGACCCCAAATCAACTCGAGATGAGAGCTTAGTCCCTGGCTTCGATTCAAGAGGAATACCAAATTTCCACAAGCACCTCAGGAGGAGGCTTCTCTCAGCTACAGGTATGTGAGAGGGACCCTGAGTTTGTGGCCTCAAGTGGAATGGACACGGAGATGCTCTGACTCGAAGTAAGGCCGGATATCCCTGAAGTGAATTGAATGCAGGCTCGTCTTGCATCTCCCAAGACGAAGGGATGTCTGAATCCCCTGTGGAGACCACAGAGAAAGATCTAGTCCTCAGCCTCATCGCGACCGGAGGCCTCACATCCTTTGAAAACTCGAGAGGTCCGCGGAGATCAATGCTTCCAAAGGAGACGATGCCTGACTCCTGTTGAAAATGGATAGGAGTCCCAGGATCCCTGTGGCACGTCGAAAGGGACCCTGGGTCTCCCGCCTCACGTGGAGACGCGTCCCCATTGCCATGCCAAGACTCGAGGAGAATCCCGAGGTGTCCCTCGCACCTAGGCAGGAGTCCTGACGTCGCTGAACAAACACGTGTCTGGAAGGGCCCTCCCCGTCGTAACTCGAGAATATACCCCAGGTCCCGGCCGCAACTCGAGAAAAACCATGAGACTTCCCCCTTGCCACGAGGTGAGGCCCGATTCCCCTGCACTGCATGCAGAGCAATTCCGTGTTCCACATCAAACATGAAAGGAGCCTTGATTTCCTTGATGGCACTCCAGAGAAAACCCAAGATCACTGTCTAGAGTCTAGAGGGATCCTGAGGTCACTGGAGCAACACAAAAGGGCTCCGTGGACCTCAAATCAACTCGAGATGAGAGCTTAGTCCCTGGCTTCGACTCAAGGGGAATACCAACTTTCCACAAGCACCTCAAGAGGAGGCTTCTCTCAGCTACAGGTATGTGAGAGAGACCCTGAGTTTGTGGCCTCAAGTGGAATGCACACGGAGATGCTCTGACTCGAAGTAAGGCCGGATATCCCTGCAGTGAATTGAATGCAGGCTTGTCTTGCATCTCCCAAGACGAAGGGATGTCTGAATCCCCTGTGGAGACCACAGAGAAAGTCCTAGTCCTCCACCTCAACATGACCGGAGGCCTCACATCCTTTGAAAACTCGAGAGGTCCGCAGAGATCAATGCTTCCAAAGGAGACGATGCCTGACTCCTCTTGAAAATGGATAGGAGTCTTAGGATCACTGTGGCACGTGGAAAGGGACCCTGGGTCTCCCGCCTCACGTGGAGACGCGTCCCCATTGCCATGCCAAGACTCGAGGAGAATCCCGAGGTGTCCCTCGCACCTAGGCAGGAGTCCTGACGTCGCTGAACAAACATGTGTCTGGAAGGGCCCTCCCCGTCGTAACTCGAGAATATACCCCAGGTTCCGGCCGCAACTCGAGAAAAACCATGAGACGTCCCCCTCGCCGCTGGATGAGGCCCGATTCCCCTGCACTGCGTGCAGAGCAATTCCATGTTCCACATCAAACGTGAAAGGAGCCTTGATTTCGTTGATGGCACTCCAGAGAAAACCCAAGATCACTGTCTCAAGTCTAGAGGGATCCTGAGGTCACTGGAGCAACACGAAAGGGCTCCGTGGACCCCAAATCAACTCGAGATGAGAGCTTAGTCCCTGGCTTCGACTCAAGGGGAATACCAAATTTCCACAAGCACCTCAAGAGGAGGCTTCTCTCAGCTACAGGTATGTGACAGGGACCCTGAGTTTGTGGCCTCAAGTGGAATGGACACGGAGATGCTCTGACTCCAAGTAAGGCCGGATATCCCTGCAGTGAATTGAATGCAGGCTCGTCTTACATCTCCCAAGACGAAGGGATGTCTGAATCCCCTGTGGAGACCACAGAGAAAGACCGAGTTCTCCGCCTCATCGCGACCGGAGGCCTCACATCCTTTGAAAACTAGAGAGGTCCGCGGAGATCAATGCTTCCAAAGGAGACGATGCCTGACTCCTCTTGAAAATGGATAGGAGTCCCAGGATCCCTGTGGCACGTGGAAAGGGACCCTGGGTCTCCCGCCTCACGTGGAGAAGCGTCCCAATTGCCATGCCAAGACTCGAGGAGAATCCCGAGGTGTCCCTCGCACCTAGGCAGGAGTCCTGACGTCGCTGAACAAACACGTGTCTGGAAGGGCCCTCCCCGTCGTAACTCGAGAATATACCCGAGGTTCCGGCCGCAACTCGAGAAAAACCATGAGACTTCCCCATCCCCGCGAGATGAGGCCCGATTCCCCTGCACTGCGTGCAGACCAATTCCGTGTTCCACATCAAACGTGAAAGGAGCCTTGATTTCCTTAATGGCACTCCAGAGAAAACCCAAGATCACTGTTTCAAGTCTAGAGGGATCCTGAGGTCACTGTAGCAACACGAAAGGGTTCCGTGGACCCCAAATCACCTCGAGATGAGAGCTTAGTCCCTGGCTTCGACTCAAGAGGAATACCAACTTTCCACAAGCACCTCAAGAGGAGGCTACTTTCAACTAATGGTATGTGAGAGGGACCCTGAGTTTGTCGCCTCAAGTGGAATGGACACCGAGATGCTCTGACTCGAAGTAAGGCCAGATATCCCTGCAGTGATTTGAATGCAGGCTCGTCTTGCATGTCCCAAGACGAAGGGTTGTCTGAATCCCCTGTGGAGACCACAGAGAAAGACCTAGTCCTCCACCTCAACGAGACGGGAGGCATCACATCCTTTGAAAACTCGAGAGGTCTGCGGAGATCAATACTTCCGAAGGAGACGATGCTTGACGCCTCTTGAAAATGGATAGGAGTACCAGGATCACTGTGGCACGTGGAAAGGGACCCTGGGTCTCCCGCCTCACGTGGAGAAGCGTCCCAATTGCCATGCCAAGACTCGAGGAAAATCGCGAGTTGTCCCTCGCACCTAGGCAGGAGTCTTCACGTCGCTGAACAAACACGTGTCTGGAAGGGCCCTCCCCGTCGTAACTCGAGAATATACCCCAGGTTCCGGCCGAAACTCGAGAAAAACCATGAGACTTCCCCCTTGCCACGAGGTGAGGCCGGATTCCCCTGCACTGCATGCAGAGCCATTCCGTGTTCCACATCAAACATGAAAGGAGCCTTGATTTCCTTGATGGCACTCCAGAGAAAACCCAAGATCACTGTCTAGAGTCTAGAGGGATCCTGAGGTCACTGGAGCAACACGAAAGGGCTCCGTGGACCTCAAATCAACTCGAGATGAGAGCTTAGTCCCTGGCTTCGACTCAAGGGGAATACCAACTTTCCACAAGCACCTCAAGAGGAGGCTTCTCACAGCTACAGGTATGTGAGAGAGACCCTGAGTTTGTGGCCTCAAGTGGAATGGACACGGAGATGCTCTGACACGAAGTAAGGCCGGATATCCCTGCAGTGAATTGAATGCAGGCTTGTCTTGCATCTCGCAAGACTAAGGGATGTCTGAATACCCTGTGGAGACCACAGAGAAAGACCTAATTTTCCGCCTCATCGCGACCAGAGGCCACACATCCTTTGAAAATTCGAGAAGTCCGCGGAGATCAATGCTTCCAAAGGAGACGATGCCTGACTCCTCTTGAAAATGGATAGGAGTCCCAGCATCCCTGTGGCACGTGGAAAGGGACCCTGGGTCTCCCGCCTCACGTGGAGAAGCTTCCCAATTGCCATGCCAAGACTCGAGGAGAATCCCGAGGTGTCCCTCGCACCTAGGCAGGAGTCCTCACGTCGCTGAACAAACACGTGTCTGGAAGGGCCCTCCCTGTCGTAACTCGAGAATATACCCCAGGTCCCGGCCGCAACTCGAGAAAAACCATGAGACTTCCCCATCCCCGCGAGATGAGGCCCGATTCCCCTGCACTGCGTGCAGACCAATTCCGTGTTCCACATCAAACGTGAAAGGAGCCTTGATTTCCTTAATGGCACTCCAGAGAAAACCCAAGATCACTGTTTCAAGTCTAGAGGGATCCTGAGGTCACTGTAGCAACACGAAAGGGCTCCGTGGACCCCAAATCAACTGGAGATGAGAGCTTAGTCCCTGGCTTCGACTCAAGAGGAATACCAACTTTCCACAAGCACCTCAAGAGGAGGCTACTCTCAACTAATGGTATGTGAGAGGGACCCTGAGTTTGTCGCCTCAAGTGGAATGGACACCGAGATGCTCTGACTCGAAGTAAGGCCAGATATCCCTGCAGTGATTTGAATGCAGGCTCGTCTTGCATCTCACAAGACGAAGGGTTGTCTGAATCCCCTGTGGAGACAACAGAGAAAGACCTAGTCCTCCACCTCAACGAGACGGGAGGCATCACATCCTTTGAAAACTCGAGAGGTCTGCGGAGATCAATACTTCCGAAGGACACGATGCTTGACGCCTCTTGAAAATGGATAGGAGTCCCAGGATCACTGTGGCACGTGGAAAGGGACCCTGGGGCTCCCGCCTCAACTGGAGACATATCCCATTTGCCATGCCAAGACTCGAGGAGAATCCCGAGGTGTCCCTCGCACCTAGGCAGGAGTCCTGACTTCGCTGAACAAACACTTGTCTGGAAGGGCCCTCCCCGTCGTAACTCGAGAATATACCCCAGGTTCCGGCCGCAACTCGAGAAAAACCATGAGATTTCCCCCTCGCAGCGAGTTGAGGCCCGATTCCCCTGCACTGCGTGCAGAGCAATTCCGTGTTCCACATCAAACGTGAAAGAAGCCTTGATTTCCTTGATGGCACTCCAGAGAAAACCCAAGATCACTGTCTCAAGTCTAGAGGAATCCTGAGGTCACTGGAGCAACATGAAAGGGCTCCGGATAACCCAAATCAACTCGAGATGAGAGCTTAGTCCCTGGCTTCGACTCAAGAGGAATACCAACTTTCCACAAGCACCTCAAGAGGAGGCTTCTCTCAGATACAGGTATGTGAGAGGGACCCTGAATTTGTGGCCTCAAGTGGAATGGACACGGAGATGCTCTGACTCGAAGTAAGGCCGGATATTCCTGCAGTGAATTGAATGCAGGCTCGTCTTGCATCTCCCAAGACGAAGGGATGTCTGAATCCCCTGTGGAGACCACAGAGAAAGACCTAGTCCTCCGCCTCATCGTGACCGGAGGCCTCACATCATTTGAAAACTCGAGAGGTCTGCAGAGATCAATGCTTCCAAAGGAGCCGATGCCCGACTCCTCTTGAAAATGGATAGGAGTCCCAGGATCACTGTGGCACGTGGAAAGGGACACTGTGTCTCCCGCCTCACGTGGAGACGCATCCCAATTGCCATGCCAAGACTCGAGGAGAATCCCGAGGTGTCCCTAGCACCTAGCCAGGAGTCCTGACGTCGCTGAACAAACAAGTGTCTCGAAGGGCCCTCCCCGTCGTAACTCATGAATATACCCCATGTTCCGGCCGCAACTCGAGAAAAACCATGAGACTTCCCCATCGCCGCAAGATGAGGCCCAATTCCTCTGCACTGCGTGCAGAGCAATTCCGTATTCCACATCAAAAATGAAAGGAGCCTTGATTTCCTTGATGGCACTCCAGAGAAAACCCAAGATCACTGTCTCAAGTCTAGAGGGATCCTGAGGTCACTGGAGCAACACGAAAGGGCTCCGTGGACCCCAAATCAACTCCAGATGAGAGCTTAGTCCCTGGCTTCAAATCGAGAGGAATACCAACTTTCCACAAGCACCTCAAAAGGAGGCTTCTCTCATCTACAGGTATGTGAGAGGGACCCTGAGTTTGTGGCCTCAAGTGGAATGGACACGGAGATGCTCTGACTCAAAGTAAGGCCAGATAACCCTGCAGTGAATTGAATGCAGGCTCCTCTTGCATCTCCCAAGACGAAGGGTTGTCTGAATCCCCTGTGGAGACCACAGAGAAAAACCTAGTCCTCCGCCTCATCGCGACCAGAGGCCTCACATCCTTTGAAAATTCGAGAGGTCCGCGGAGATCAATGCTTCCAACGGAGACGATGCCTGACGCCTCTTGAAAATGGATAGGAGTCCCAGGATCCCTGTGGCATGTGGAAAGGGACCCTGGGTCTCCCGCCTCACGTGGAGACGCGTCCCAATTGCCATGCCAAGACTTGAGGAGAATCCCGAGGTGTCCCTCGCACCCAGGCAGGAGTCCTGACGTCGCTGAACAAACACGTGTCTGGAAGGGCCCTCCCCGTCGTAACTCGAGAATATACCCCAGGTTCCGGCCGCAATTCGAGAAAAACCATGAGACTTCCCCCTCGCCGCGAGATGAGGCCCGATTCCCCTGCACTGAGTGCAGAGCAATTCCGTGTTCCACATCAAACGTGAAAGGAGCCTTGATTTCCTTGATGGCACACCAGAGAAAACCCAAGATCACTGTCTCAAGTTTAGAGGGATCCTGAGGTCACTGGAGCAACACGAAAGGGCTCCGTGGACCCCAAATCAACTCGAGATGAGAGATTAGTCCATGGCTTCAACTCAAGAGGAATACGAACTTTCCACAAGCCCCTCAAGAGGAGGCTTCTCTCAACTACAGGTATGTGAGAGGGACCCTGAGTTTGTGGCCTCAAGTGGAATGGACACCGAGATGCTCTGACTCGAAGTAAGGCCGGATATCCCTGCAGTGAATTGAATGCAGGCTCATCTTGCATCTCCCAAGACGAAGGGATGTCTGAATCCCCTGTGCAGAACACAGAGAAAGACCTAGTCCTCCGCCTCAACGCGACCGGAGGCCTCACATCCTTTGAAAACTCGAGAGGTCCGCGGAGATCAATGCTTCCAACGGAGACGATGCCTGACTCCTCTTGAAAATGGATAGGAGTCCCAGCATCCCTGTGGCACGTGGAAAGGGAACCTGGGTCTCCCGCCTCACGTGGAGACGCGTCCCAATTGCCATGCCAAGACTCGAGGAGAATCCCGAGGTGTCCCTCGCACCTAGGCAGGAGTCCTGACGTCGCTGAACAAACCCGTGTCTGGAAGGGCCCTCCCCGTCGTAACTCGAGAATATACCCCAGGTTCCGGCCGCAACTCGAGGAAAACCATGAGACTTCCCACTCTCCGCGAGATGAGGCCCGATTCCCCTGGGCTGCGTGCAGAGGAATTCCGTGTTCCACATCAAACGTGATAGGAGCCTTGATTTCCTTGATGGCACTCCAGAGAAAACCCAAGATCACTGTCTCAAGTCTAGAGGGATCCTGAGGTCACTGGAGCAACACGAAAGGGCTCCGTGGACACCAAATCAACTCGAGATGAGAGCTTAGTCCCTGGCTTCGACTCAAGAGGAATACCAACTTTCCACAAGCACCTCAAGAGGAGGCTTCTCTCAGCTACAGGTATGTGAGAGCGCCCCTGATTTTGTGGCCTCAAGTGGAATGGACACCGAGATGCTCTGACTTGAAGTAAGGCCGGATATCCCTGCTGTGAAGTGAATCCAGGCTCGTCTTGCATCTCCCAAGAAGAAGGGATGTCTGAATCCCCTGTGGAGACCACAGAGAAAGACCTAATTCTCCGCCTCATCGCGAGCGGAGGCCTCACATCCTTTGAAAACTCGAGAGGTCCGCGGAGATCAATGCTTCCAAAGGAGACGATGCCTGACTCCTCTTGAAAATGGATAGGAGTCCCAGGATCCCTGTGGCACGTGGAAAGGGACCCTGGGTCTCCGGCCTCACGTGGAGACGCGTCCCAATTGCCATGCCAAGACTCGAGGAGAATCCCGAGGTGTCTCTCGCACCTAGGCAGGAGTCCTGACGTCGCTGAACAAACACGTGTCTGGAAGGGCCCTCCCCGTCGTAACTCGAGAATATACCCCAGGTTCCGGCCGCAACTCGAGAAAAACCATGAGACTTCCCCCTCGCCGCGAGATGAGGCCCGATTCCCCTGCACTGCGTGCAGAGCAATTCCGTGTTCCACATCAAACGTGAAAGGAGCCTTGATTTCCTTGATGGCACTCCAGAGAAAACCCAAGATCACTGTTTCAAGTCTAGAGGGATCCTGAGGTCACTGTAGCAACACGAAAGGGCTCCGTGGACCCCAAATCAACTCGAGATGAGAGCTTAGTCCCTGGCTTCGACTCAAGAGGAATACCAACTTTCCACAAGCACCTCAAGAGGAGGCTTCTCTCAGCTACAGGTATGTGAGAGGGACCCTGATTTTGTGGCCTCAAGTGGAATGGACACCGAGATGCTCTGACTCGAAGTAAGGCCGGATATCCCTGCAGTGAATTGAATGCAGGCTCGTCTTGCATCTCCCAAGACGAAGGGTTGTCTGAATGCCTTGTGGAGACCACAGAGAAAGACCTAGTCCTCCACCTCAAAGCAACCGGAGGCCTCATATCCTTTGAAAACTCGAGAGGTCCGCGGAGATCAATACTTCCGAAAGAGACGATGCCTGACTCCTCGTGAAAATGGATACGAGTCCCAGGATCCCTGTGGCACGTGGAAAGGGATCCTGGGTCTCCCACCTCACGTGGAGACGCGTCCCAATTGCCATGCCAAGACTCGAGGAGAATCCCGAGGTGTCCCTCGCACCTAGGCAGGAGTCCTGACGTCGCTGAACAAACACGTGTCTGGAAGGGCCCTCTCCGTCGTAACTCGAGAATATACCCCAGGTTCCGGCCGCAACTCGAGAAAAACCATGAGACTTCCCCCTCGCCGCGAGATGAGGCCCGATTCCCCTGCACTGCGTGCAGAGCAATTCAATTTTCCACATCAAACGTGAAAGGAGCCTTGATTTCCTTGATGGCACTCCAGAGAAAACCCAAGATCACTGTCTCAAGTCAAGAGGGATCCTGAGGTCACTGGAGCAACACGAAAGGGCTGTGTGGACCCCAAATCAACTCGAGATGAGAGCTTAGTCCCTGGCTTCGACTCAAGAGGAATACCAACTTTCCACAAGCACCTCAAGAGGAGGCTTCTCTCAGCTACAGGTAAGTGAGAGGGACCCTGAGATTGTGGCCTCAAGTGGAATGGACACCGAGATGCTCTGACTCGAAGTAAGGCCGGATATCCCTGCAATGGATTGAATGCAGGCTCGTCTTGCATCTCCCAAGACGAAGGGATGTCTGAATCCCCTGTGGAGACCACAGAGAAAGACCGAGTTCTCCGCCTCAACGCGACCGGAGGCCTCACATCTTTTGAAAACTCGAGCGGTCCGCGGAGATCAATGCTTCCAAAGGAGACGATGCCTGACTCCTCATGAAAATGGATAGGAGTCCCAGGATCCCTGTGGCACATGGAAAGGGACCCTGGGTCTCCCGACTCACGTGGAGACGCGTCCCAATTGCCATGCCAAGACTCGAGGAGAATCCCGAGGTGTCCCTCGCACCTAGGCAGGAGTCCAGACGTCGCTGAACAAACACGTGTCTGGAAGGGCCCTCCCCATCGTAACTCGAGAATATACCCCAGGTTCGGGCCGCAACTCGAGAAAAGCAATGAGATTTCCCACTCGCCGCGAGTTCAGGCCCGATTCCCTGCACTGCATGCAGAGCAATTCCGTGTTCCACATCAAACGTGAAAGGAGCCTTGATTTCCTTGATGGCACTCCAGAGAAAACCCAAGATCACTGTCTCAAGTCTAGAGGGATCCTGAGGTCACTGGAGCAAAACGAAAGGGCTCCGTGGACCTCAAATCAACACGAGATGAGAGCTTAGTGCCTGGCTTCGACTCAAGAGGAATACCAACTTTCCACAAGCACCTCAAGACGAGGGTTCTCTCAGCTACAGGTATGTGAGAGCGCCCCTGAGTTTGTGGCCTCAAGTGGAATGGACACCGAGATGCTCTGACTCGAAGTAAGGCCGGATATCCCTGCAGTGAAGTGAATGCAGGCTCGTCTTGCATCTCCCAAGACGAAGGGATGTCTGAATCCCCTGTGGAGACCACCGAGAAAGACCTAATTCTCCGCCTCATCGCGAGCGGAGGCCTCACATCCTTTGAAAACTCGAGAGGTCCGCGGAGATCAATGGTTCCAAAGGAGACGATGCCTGACTCCTCTTGAAAATGGATAGGAGTCCCAGGATCCCTGTGGCACGTGGAAAGGGACACTGGGTCTCCGGCCTCACGTGGATACGCGTCCCAATTGCCATGCCAAGGCTCGAGGAGAATCCCGAGGTGTCTCTCGCACCTAGGCAGGAGTCCTCACGTCGCTGAACAAACACGTGTCTGGAAGGCCCTCCCCTTCGTAACTCGAGAATATACCCCAGGTTCCGGCCGCAACTCGAGTAAAACAATGAGACTTCCCCCTCGCCGCGAGATGAGGCCCGATTCCCCTGCCCTGCGTGCAGAGCAATTCCGCTTTCCACATCAAACGTGAATGGAGCCTTGATTTCCTTGATGGCAGTCCAGAGAAAACCCAAGATCACTGTCTCAAGTCTAGAGGGATCCTGAGGTCACTGGAGCAACACGAAAGGGCTCCGTGGACCCCAAATCAACTCGAGATGAGAGCTTAGTCCCTGGCTTCGACTCAAGAGGAATACCAACTTTCCACAAGCACCTCAAGAGGAGGCTTCTCTCAGCTACAGGTATGTGAGAGGGACCCTGAGTTTGTGGCCTCAAGTGGAATGGACACCGAGATGCTCTGACTCGAAGTAAGGCCGGAAAACCCTGCAGTGAATTGAATGCAGGCTCGTCTTGCATCTCCCAAGACGAAGGGTTGTCTGAATCCCCTGTGGAGACCACAGAGAAAGACCTAGTCCTCCACCTCAACGCAACCGGAGGCCTCATATCCTTTGAAAACTCGAGAGGTCCGCGGAGATCAATACTTCCGAAAGAGACGATGCCTGACTCCTACTGAAAATGGATAGGAGTCCCAGGATCCATGTGGCACGTGGAAAGGGACCCTGGGTCTGCCGCCTCACGTGGAGACGCGTCCCAATTGCCATGCCAAGACTCGAGGAGAATCCCGAGGTGTCCCTCGCACCTAGGCAGGAATCCGGACGTCGCTGAACAAACACGTGTCTAGAAGGGCCCTCCCCGTCGTAACTCGAGAATATACCCCAGGTTCCGGCTGCAACTCGAGAGAAACCATGAGACTTCCCCCTCGCCGAGAGATGAGGCCCGATACCCTAGCACTGCGTGCAGAGCAATTCCGTGTTCCACAACAAACGTGAAAGGAGCCTTGATTTCCTTGATGGCACTCCAGAGATAACCCAAGATCACTGTCTCAAGTCTAGAGGGATCCTGAGGTCACTGGAACAACACGAAAGGGCTCCGTGGACCCCAAATCAACTCGAGATGAGAGCATAGTCCCTGGCTTCGACTCAAGAGGAAAACCATCTTTCCACAAGCACCTCAACAGGAGGCTTCTCTCAGCAACAGGTATGTGAGACGGACCCTGAGTTTGTGGCCTCAAGTGGAATGGACACCGAGATGCTCTGACTCGAAGTAAGGCCGGATATCCCTGCAGTGAATTGAATGCAGGCCTGTCTTGCATCTCCCAAGACGAAGGGATGTCTTAATCCCCTGTGGAGACCACAGAGAAAGAACTAATCCTCCGCCTCAAAGCGACCGGAGGCCTCACATCCTTTGAAAACTCGAGATGTGCGCGGAGATCAGTGCTTCCAAAGGAGACGATGCCTGACTCCTCTTGAAAATGGATAGGAGTCCCAGGATCCCTGTGGCACGTGGAAAGGGACCCTGGGTCTCCCACCTCACGTGGAGATGCGTCCCAATTGCCATGCCAAGACTCGAGGAGAATTCCGAGGTGTCCCTCGCACCTAGGCAGGAGTCCTGACGTCGCTGAACAAACACGTGTCTGGAAGGGCCCTCCCCGTCGTAACTCGAGAATATACCCCAGGTTCCGGCCGCAACTCGAGAAAAACCATGAGAATTCCCCCTCGCCGCGAGCTGAGGCCCCATTCCCCTGCACTGCGTGCAGAGCAATTCCGTGTTCCACATCAAACGTGAAAGGAGCCTTGATTTCCTTGATGGCACTCCAGAGATAACCCAAGATCACTGTCTCAAGTCTAGAGGGATCCTGAGGTCACTGGAGCAACACGAAAGGGCTCTGTGGACTCCAAATGAACTCGAGATGAGAGCTTTGTCCCTGGCTTCGACTCAAGAGGAATACCAACTTTCCACAAGCACCTCAAGAGGAGGCTTCTCTCAGCTACAGGTATGTGAGAGGGACCCTGAGTTTGTGGCCTCAAGAGGAATGGACACCGAGATGCTCTGACTCGAAGTAAGGCCGGATATCCCTGCAGTGAATTGAATGCAGGCTCGTCTTGCATCTCCCAAGAAGAAGGGATGTCTGAATCCCCTGTGGAGACCACAGAGAAAGACCTAGTCCTCCGCCTCAACGCGACCGGAGGCCTCACATCCTTAGAAAACTCGAGAGGTCCGCGGAGATCAATGCTTCCAAAGGAGACGATGCCTGACTCCTCTTGAAAATGGATAGGAGTCCCAGGATCCCTGTGGCACCTGGAAAGGGACCCTGGGTCTGCCGCCTCACGTGGAGACGCGGTCCAATTGCCATGCCAAGACTCGAGGAGAATTCCGAGGTGTCCCTCGCACCTAGGCAGGAGTCCTGACGTCGCTGAACAAACACGTGTCTGGAAGGGCCCTCCCCGTCGTAGCTCGAGAATATACCCCAGGTTCCGGCCGCAACTCGAGAAAAACCATGAGACTTCCCCCTCGCCGCGAGCTGAGGGCCCATTCCCCTGCACTGCGTGCAGAGCAATTCCGTCTTCCACATCAAACGTGAAAGGAGCCTTGATTTCCTTGATGGCACTCCAGAGAAAACCCAAGATCACTGTCTCAAGTCTAGAGGGATCCTGAGGTCATTGGAACAACACGAAAGGGCTCCGTGGACCCCAAATCGACTCGAGATGAGAGCTTTGTCCCTGGCTTCGACTCAAGAGGAATACCAACTTTGCACAAGCACCTCAAGAGGAGGCTTCTCTCAGCTACAGGTGTGTGAGAGGGCCCCTTAGTTTGTTGCCTCAAGCAGAATGGACAATGAGATGCTCTGACTCGAAGTAAGGCCGGATATCCCTGCAGTGAAGTGAATGCAGGCTCGTCTTGCATCTCCCAAGAAGAACGGATGTCTGAATCCCCTGTGGAGACCACAGAGAAAGACCTAGTCCTCCGCGTCATCGCGACCGGAGGCCTCACATCCTTTGAAAACTCAGGAGGTCTGCGGAGATCAATGCTTCCAAAGGAGACGATGCCTGACTCCTCTTGAAAATGGATAGGAGTCCCAGGATCACTGTGCCACGTGGAAAGGGACACTGGGTCTCATGCCTCACGTGGAGACACGTCCCAATTACCATGCCAAGACTCGAGGAGAATCCTGAGGTGTCCCTCACACTTAGGCAGGAGTCCTGAGGTCGCTGAACAAACACGTGTCTGGAAGGGCCCTCCCCGTCGTAACTCGAGAATATACCCCAGGTTCCGGCCGCAACTCGAGGAAAACCATGAGACTTCCCCCTCGCCGCCTGATGAGGCCCGATTCCCCTGCACTGCGTGCAGAGCAATTCCGTATTCCACATCAAAAATGAAAGGAGCCTTGATTTCCTTGATGGCACTCCAGAGAAAACCCAAGATCACCGTCTCAAGTCTAGAGGGATCCTGAGGTCACTGGAGCAACACAAAAGGGCTCCGTGGACCCCAAATCAACTCGAGATGAGAGCTTAGTCCCTGGCTTCGACTCAAGAGGAATACCAACTTTCCACAAGCACCTCAAGAGGAGGCTTCTCTCAGCTACAGGTATGTCAGAGGGACCCTGAATTTGTGGCCTCAAGTGGAATGGACACCGAGATTCTCTGACTCGAAGTAAGGCCGGATATCCCTGCAGTGAATTGAATGCAGGCTCATCTTGCATCTCCCAAGACGAAGCGATGTCTGAATCCCCTGTGGAAACGACAGAGAAAGACCTAGTCCTCCGCCTCATCGCGACCTGAGGCCTCACATCCTTTGAAAACTCGAGAGGTCTGCGGAGATCAATGCTTCCAAAGGAGACGATTCCTGACTCCTCTTTAAAATGGATAGAAGTCCCAGGATCACTGTGGCACGTGGAAAGGGACCCTGGGTCTCCCGCCTCACGTGGAGACGCATCCCAATTGCCATGCCAAGACTCGAGGAGAATCCCGAGGTGTCCCTCGCACCTAGGCTGGAGTCCTGACGTCGCTGAACAAACACGTGTATGGAAGGGCCCTCCCCGTCGTAACTTGAGAATATACCCTAGGTTCTGCACGCAACTCGAGAAAAACCATGAGACTTCCCCCTCGCCGTGAGATGAAGCCCGATTCCCCTGCACTGCGTGCAGAGCAACTCCGTGTTCCACTTCAAACGTGAAAGGAGCCTTGATTTCCTTGATGGCCCTCCAGAGAAAACCCAAGATCACTGTCTCAAGTCTAGACGGATCCTGAGGTCACTGTAACAACACGAAAGGGCTCTGTGGACCGCAAATCAACTCGAGATGAGAGCTTAGTCCCTGGCTTCGACTCGAGAAGAATACCAACTTTCCACAAGCACCTCAAGAGGAGGCTTCTCTCAGCTACAGGTATGTGAGAGGGACCCTGAGTTTGTGGCCTCAAGTGGAATGTCAACCGAGATGCTCTGACTCGAAGTAAGGCCAGATATCCCTGCAGTGAATTGAATGCAGGCTCGTCTTGCATCTCCCAAGAAGAAGGGATGTCTGAATCCCCTGTGGAGACCACAGAGAAAGACCTAGTCCTCCGCTTCATCGCGACCGGAAGCCTCACATCCTTTCAAAACTCGAGAGGTCCACGGAGATCAATGCTTCCAAAGGAGACGATGCCTGACTCCACTTGAAAATGGATAGGAGTCCCAGGATCCCTGTGGCACGTGGAAAGGGACCCTGGGTCTCCCGCATCACGTGGAGACGCGTCCCAATTGCCATGTCAAGACTCGAGGAGAATCCCGAGGTGTCCCTCGCACCTAGGCAGGAGTCCTGACGGCGCTGAACAAACACGTGTCTGGAAGGGCCCTCCCCGTCGTAACTCGAGAATATACCCCAGGTTCCGGCCGCAACTCGAGAAAAACCATGAGACTTCCCCCTCGCCGCGACATGAGGCGCGATTCTCCTGCACTGCTTGCAGAGCAATTCCGTGTTCCACATCAAACGTGAAAGGAGCCTTGATTTCCTTGATGGCACTCCAGAGAAAACCCAAGATCACTGTCTCAAGTTTAGAGGGATCCTGACGTCATGTAGAAACACGAAAGGGCTCTGTGGACCCCAAATCAACTCGAGATGAGAACTTAGTCCCTGGCGTCGACTCAAGAGGAATACCAACTTCTCACAAGCACCTCAAGAGGAGGCTTCTCTCACCTACAGGTATGTGAGAGGGACCCTGAGTTTGTGGCCTCAAGTGGAATGGACACCGAGATGCTCTGACTCGAAGTAAGGCCGGATATCCATGCAGTGAATTGAATGCAGGCTTGTCTTGCATCTCCCAAGACGAAGGGATGTCTGAATCCCCAGTGGAGACCACAGAAAAAGACCTAGTCCACCGCCTCAACACAACCGGAGGCCTCATATCCTTTGAAAACTCGAGAGGTCCACGGAGATCAATACTTCCGATGGAGACGATGCCTGACTCCTCTTGAAAATGGATAGGAGTCCCAGGATCCCTGTGGCAGTGGAAAGGGACCGTGGGTCTCCCGCCTCACGTGGAGACGCGTCCCAATTTCCATGCAAAGACTCGAGGAGAATCCCGATGTGTCCCTCGGACCTAGGCAGGAGTCCTGTCGTCACTGAGCAAACACGTGTCTGGAAGGGCCCTCCCCGTCGTAACTCGAGAAAATACCCCAGGTTCCGGCCGCAACTTGAGAAAAACCATGAGACATCCCCCTCGTCGCGAGTTGAGGCCCATTCCCCTGCACTGCGTGCAGAGCAATTCCGTGTTCCACATCAAACTTGAAAGGAGGCTTGATTTCCTTGACGGCACTCCAGAGAAAACCCAAGATCACTGTCTCAAGTCTAGAGGGATCCTGAGGTCACTGGAGCAACACGAAAGGGCTCCGTGGACCCCAAATCAACTCGAGATGAGAGCTTAGTCCCTGGCTTCGACTCAAGAGGAATACCAACTTTCCAAAAGCACCTCAAGAGGAGGCTTCTCTCAGCCACAGGTATTGAAAAGGACCCTGAGTTTGTGGCCTCAAGTGGAATGGACACCGAGATGCTCTGACTCGAAGTAAGGCCGGATATCCGTGCAGTGAATTGAATCCTGGCTCGTCTTGCATCTCCCAAGACGAAGGGATGTCTGAATCCCCTGTGGAGACCACAGGGAAAGACCTAGTTCTCCGCCTCCTCGCGACCAGAGGCCTCACATCCTTTGAAAACTTGAGAGGTTCGCGGAGATCAATGCTTCCAAAGGAGACGATGCCTGACTCCTCTTGAAAATGGATAGGAGTCCCAGGATCCCTGTGGCACGTGGAAAGGGACCCTGGGTCTCCCGCCTCACGTGGAGACGCGTCCCAATTGCCATGCCAAGACTCGAGGAGAATCCCGAGGTGTCCCTCGCACCTAGGCAGGAGTCCTGACGTCGCTGAACAAACACGTGTCTGGAAGGGCCCTCCCCATCGTAACTCGAGAATATACCCCAGGTTCCGGCCGGAACTCGAGAAAAACCATGAGACTTCCCCCTCGTCGCGACATGAGGCCCGATTTCCCTGCACTGCGTGCAGAGCAATTCCGTGTTCCACATCAAACGTGAAAGGAGCCTTGATTTCTTGATGGCACTCCAGAGAAAACCCACGATCACTGTCTCAAGTCTAGAGGGATCCTGAGGTCACTGGAGCAACACGAATGGGCTCCATGGACCCCAAATCAACTCGAGATGAGAGCTTAGTCCCTGGCTTCGACTCAAGAGGAATACCAACTTTCCACAAGCACCTCAAGAGGAGGCTTCTCTCAGCTACATGTATGTGAGAGGGACCCTGAGTTTGTGACCTCAAGTGGAATGGACACCGAGATGCTCTGACTCGAAGTAAGGCCGGATATCCCTGCAGTGAATTGAATGCAGGCTCGTCTTGCATCTCCCAAGATGAAGGGATGTCTGAATCCCCTGTGGAGACCACAGAGAAAGACCTAGTTCTCCGCCTCATTGCGACCGGAGGCCTCACATCCGTTCAAAACTGGAGAGGTCCGCGGAGATCAATGCTTCCAAAGGAGACGATGCCTGACTCCTCTTGAAAATGGATAGAAGTCCCAGGATCCCTGTGGCACATGGAGAGGGACCCTGGGTCTCACGCCTCAGGTGGAGAAGCGTCCCAATTGCCATGCCAAGACTCGCGGAGAATCCAGAGTTTTCCCTCGCACCTAGGCAAGAGTCCTGACGTCGCTGAACAAACACGTGTCTGGAAGGGCCCTCCAGTAGTAACTAGAGAATATACCCCAGGTTCCGGCCGCAACACGAGAAAAACCATGAGACTTCCCCCTCGCCGCGATATGAGGTCCGATGCCCCTGCACTGCGTGCAGAGCAATTCCGTGTTCCACATCAAACGTGAAAGGAGCCTTGATTTCCTTGATGGCACTCCAGATAAAACCCAAGATCACTGTCTCAACTCTAGAGGGATCCTGAGGTCACTGGAGCAACAGGAAAGGGCTCCGTGGACCCCAATTCAACTCGAGATGAGAGCTTAGTCCCTGGCTTCGACTCAAGAGGAATACCAACTTTCCACAAGCACCTCAAGAGGAGGCTTCTCTCAGCTACAGGTATGTGAGATGGACCCTGAGTTTGTGGCCTCAAGGGGAATGGACACCGTGATGCTCTGACTCGAAGTTCGGCCGGATATCCCTGCAGTGAATTGAATGCAGGCTCGTCTTGCATCTCCCAAGACGAAGGGATGTCTGAATCCCCAGTGGAGACCACAGAAAAAGACCTAGTCCACCGCCTCAACGCAACCGGAGGCCTCATATCCTTTGAAAATTCGAGAGGTTCACGGAGATAAATACTTCCGATGGAGACGATGCCTGACTCCTCTTGAAAATGGATAGGAGTCCCAGGATCCCTGTGGCACGTGGAAAGGGACACTGGGTCTCCCGCCTCACGTGGAGACGCGTCCCTATTGCCATGCAAAGACTCGAGAAGAATCCCGAGGTGTCCCTCGCACCTAGGCAGGAGTCCTGACATCGCTGAACAAACACGTGTCTGGAAGGGCCCTCCCCGTCGTAACTCGAGAATATACCCCAGGTTCCGGCCGCAACTTGAGAAAAATCATGAGACATCCCCCTTGCCGCAAGATGAGGACAATTCCCCTGCACTGCGTGCAGAGCAATTCCGTGTTCCACCTCAAACTTGAAAGGAGCCTTGATTTCCTTGATGGCACTCCAGAGAAAACCCAAGATCACTATCTCAAGTCTAGAGGGATCCTGAGGTCACTGGAGCAACACGAAAGGGCTCCGTGGACCCCAAATCAACTCGAGATGAGAGCTTAGTCCCTAGCTTCGACTCAAGAGGAATACCAACTTTCCACAAGCACCTCAAGAGGAGGCTTCTCTCAGCTACAGGTATGTGAGATGGACCCTGAGTTTGTGGCCTCAAGTGGAATGGACACCGAGATGCTTTGACTCGAAGTAAGGCCGGATATCCCTGCAGTGAATTGAATGCAGGCTCGTCTTGTATCTCCCAAGATGAAGGGATGTCTGAATCCCCTGTGGAGACCACAGAGAAAGACCTAGTTCTCAGCCTCAACGCGACCGGAGGACTCACATCCTTTGAAAACTCGAGAGGTCCGCGGAGATCAATGCTTGCAAAGGAGACGATGCCTCACTCCTCTTGAAAATGGATAGGAGTCCCAGGTTCCCTGTGGCACGTCGAAAGGGACCCTGGGTCTCCCGCCTCACGTGGAGACGCGTCCCAATTGCCATGCCAAGACTCGAGGAGAATCCCGAGGTGTCCCTCGCACCTAGGCAGGAGTCCTGACGGCGCTGAACAAACACGTGTCTGGAAGGGCCCTCCCCGTCGTAACTCGAGAATATACCCCAGGTTCCAGCCGCAACTCGAGAAAAACCATGAGACTTCCCCCTCGCCGTGAGATGAGGCCCGATTCCCCTGCACTGCGTGCAGAGCAATTCCGTGTTCCACATCAAACGTGAAAGGAGGCTTGATTTCCTTGATGGCACTCCAGAGAAAACCCAAGATCACTGTCTCAAGTCTAGAGGGATCCTGAGGTCACTGTAGAAACACGAAAGGGCTCCGTGGACCCCAAATCAACTCGAGATGAGAGCTTAGTACCTGGCTTCGACTCAAGAGGAATACCAACTTTTCACAAGCACCTCAAGAGGAGTCTTCTCTCAGCTACAGGTATGTGAGAGAGACCCTGAGTTTGTGGCCTCAAGTGGAATGGACACCGAGATGCTCTGACTCGAAGTAAGCCCGGATATCCCTGCAGTGAATTGAATGCAGGCTCGTCTTGCATCTCCCAAGAGGAAGGGATGTCTGAATCCCCAGTGGAGACCACAGAAAAAGACCTAGTCCACCGCCTCAATGCAACCGGAGGCCTCATATCCTTTGAAAACTCGAGAGGTCCACGGAGATCAATACTTTCGATGGAGACGATGCCTGAGTCCTCTTGAAAATGGATAGGAGTCCCAGGATCCCTGTGGCACTTGGAAAGGGACCGTCGGTCTCCCGCCTCACGTGGAGACGCGTCCCTATTGTCATGCAAAGACTCGAGGAGAATCCCGAGGTGTCCCTCGTACCTAGGCAGGAGTCCTGACGTCGCTGAACAAACACGTGTCTGGAAGGGCCCTCCCCGTCGTAACTCGAGATTATAACCCAGGTTCCGGCCGCAACTTGAGAAAAACCATGAGACATCCCCCTTGCCGCAAGATGAGGCCCATTCCCCTGCACTGCATGCAGAGCAATTCTGTCTTTCCAATCAAACGTGAAAGGAGCCTTGATTTCCTTGATGGCACTCTAGAGAAAACCCAAGATCACTGTCTCAAGTCTAGAGGGATCCTGAGGTCACTGGAGCAACACGAAAGGGCTCCGTGGACCCCAAATCAACTCGAGATGAGAGCTTAGTCCCTGGATTCGACTCAAGAGAAATACCAACTTTCCACAAGCACTTCAAGAGGAGGCTTCTCTCAGCAACATGTATGTGAGAGGGACCTTGAGTTTGTGGCCTCAAGTGGAATGGACACCGAGATGCTCTGACTCGAAGTAAGGCCGGATATCCCTGCAGTGAATTGAATGCAGGCTCGTCTTGCATCTCCCAAGACGAAGGGTTGTCTGAATCCGCTGTGGAGACCACAGAGAAAGACCTAGTCCTCCGCCTCAACACGAACGGAGGCCTCACATCCTTTGAAAACTCGAGAGGTCCGCGGAGATCAATGCTTCCAAAGGAGACGATGCCTGACTCCTCTTGAAAATGGAAGGGAGTCCCAGGATCCCTGTGGCACGTGGAAAGGGACCCTGGGTCTCCCGCCTCACGTGGAGACGCTTCCCCATTGCCATGCCAAGACTCGAGGAGAATCCCGAGGTGTCCCTCGCACCTAGGCAGGAGTCCTGACGTCACTGAACAAACACGTGTCTGGAAGGGCCCTCCCCGTCGTAACTCGAGAATATACCCCAGGTTCCGGCCGCAACTCGAGAAAAACCATGAGACTTCCCCCTCGCCACGAGATGAGGCCCGATTCCCCTGCACTGAATGCAGAGCAATTCCGTGTTCCACATCAAACGTGAAAGGAGCCTTGATTTCCTTGATGGCACTCCAGAGAAAACCCAAGATCACTGTCTCAAGTCTAGAGGGATCCTGAGGTCACTGGAGCAACACGAAAGGGCTCCGTGGACCCCAAATCAACTCGAGATGAGAGCTTAGTCCCTGGCTTCGACCCAAGAGGAATACCAACTTTTCACAAGCAGCTCAAGAGGAGGCTTCTCTCAGCTACAGGTAAGTGAGAGGGAACCTGAGTTTGTGGCCGCAAGTGGAATGGACACCGAGATGCTCTGACTCGAAGTAAGGCCGGATATCCCTGCAGTGAATTGAATGCAGGCTCGTCTTGTATCTCCCAAGATGAAGGGATGTCTGTATCCCCTGTGGAGACCACAGAGAAAGACCTAGTTCTCCGCCTCATCGCGACCGGAGGCCTCACATCCTTTGAAAACTCAAGAGGTCCGCGGAGATCAATGCTTCCAAATCAGACGATGCCTGACGCCTCTTGAAAATGGATAGGAGTCCCAGGATCCCTGTGGCACGTGGAAAGGGACCCTGGGTCTCCCGCCTCACGTGGAGACGCGTCCCAATTGCCATGCCAAGACTCGAGGAGAATCCCGAGGTGTCCCTTGCCCCTAGGCAGGAGTCCTGACGTCGCTGAACAAACACGTGTCTGGAAGGGCCCTCCCCGTCGGAACTCGAGAATATACCCCAGGTTCCGGCCGCAACTCGAGAAAAACCATGAGATTTCCCCCTCGCCGCGAGTTGAGGCCCGATTCCCCTGCACTGCATGCAGAGCAATTCCGTGTTCCACATCAAACGTGAAAGGAGCCTTGATTTCCTTGATGGCACTCCAGAGAAAACCCAAGATCACTGTCTAAAGTCTAGAGGGATCCTGAGGTCACTGGAGCAACACGAAAGGGGTCCGTGGACCCCAAATCAACTCGAGATGAGAGCTTAGTCCCTGGCTTCTACTCAAGAGGAATACCAACTTTCCACAAGCACCTCAAGAGGAGGCTTCTCTCAGCTACAGGTATGTGAGAGGGACCCTGAGTTTGTGGCCTCAAGTGGAATGGACAGTGAGATGCTCTGAATCGAAGTAAGGCCGGATATCCCTGCAGTGAATTGAATGCAGGCTCGTCTTGCATCTCCCAAGACGAAGGTTTGTCTGAATCCACTGTGGAGGCCAGAGAGAAAGACCTAGTCCTCCGCCTCATCAAGATCGGAGGCCTCACATCCTTTGAAAACTCGAGATGTCCGCGGAGATCAATGCTTCCAAAGGAGACGATGCCTGACTCCTCTTGAAAATGGATAGGAGTCCCAGGATCCCTGTGGCACGTGGAAAGGGACCCTGGGTCTCCCGCCTCACGTGGAGATGCGTCCCAGTTGCCATGCCAAGACTCGAGGAGAATCCCGAGTTGTCCCTCGCACCTAGGCAGGAGTCCTGACGTCGCTGAACAAACACGTGTCTGGAAGGGCCCTCCCCGTCGTAACTCAAGAATATACCCCAGTTTCCGGCCGCAACTCGATAAAAACCATGAGACTTCCCCCTCGCCGCGAGATGAGGCCCGATTCCCCTGCACTGCGTGCAGAGCAATTCCGTGTTCCACATCAGACGTGAAAGGAGCCTTGATTTCCTTGATGCCACTCCAGAGAAAACCCAAAGTCACTGTCTCAAGTCTAGAGGGATCCTGAGGTCACTGGAGCAACACGAAAGGGCTCCGTGGACCCCAAATCAACTCGAGATGAGAGCTTAGTCCCTGGCTTCGCCTCAAGGGGAATACCAACTTTCCACAAGCACCTCAAGAGGAGGCTTCTCTCAGCTACAGGTATGTCAGAGGGACCCTGAGTTTGTGGCCTCAAGTGGAATGGACACCGAGATGCTCTGACTCGAAGTAAGGCCGGATATCCCTGCAGTGAATTGAATGCAGGCTCGTCTTGCATCTCCCAAGACGAAGGGATGTCTGAATCCCCTGTGGAGACCACAGAGAAAGAACTAGTTCTCCACCTATCGCGACCGGAGGCCTCACATCCTTTGAAAACTCGAGAGGTCCGCGGAGATCAATGCTTCCAAAGGAGCCGATGCCTGATTCCTCTTGAAAATGGAAAGGAGTCCCAGGATCCCTTTGGCAAGTGGAAAGGGACACTGGGTCTCCCGCCTCACGTGTAGACGCGTCCCAATTGCCATGTCAAGACTCTAGGAGAATCCCGAGGTATCCCTCACGCCAAGGCAGGGGTCTTGACGTCGCTGAACAAACACGTGTATGGAAGGGCCTTTCCAATCGTAACTCTAGACTATACCCAAGGTTCCGGCCGCAACTCGAGAAGAACCATGAGACTTCCCCCTCGCCACGAGATGAGGCCCGATTCCCGTGCACTGCGTGCAGAGCATTTCCGTGTTCCACATCAAACGTTAAAGGAGCCTTGATTTCCCTGACGCCACTCCAGAGAAAACCAAAGATCACTGTCTCAAGTCTAGAGGGATCCTGAGGTCACTGTAGCAACACGAAAGGGCTCCGTGGAACCCAAATCAACTCGAGATGAGAGCTTAGTCCCTGGCTTCGACTCAAGAGGATTACCAACTTTCCACAAGCACCTCAAGAGGAGGCTTCTCTCAGCTACAGGTACGTGAGAGGGACCCTGAGTTTGTGGCCTCAAGTGGCATGGACACCGAGATGCTCTGACTCGAAGTAAGGCCGGATATCCCTGCAGTGAATTGAATGCAGACTCGTCTTGCATCTCCCAAGATGATGTTATGTCTGAACCCCTGTGGAGACCACATAGAAAGACCTAGTTCTCCACCTCATCGCGACTGGAGGCCTCACATCCTTTGAAAACTCGAGAGGTCTGCGGAGGTCAATGCTTCCAAAGGAGACGATGCCTGACTCCTCTTGAAAATGGATAGGAGTCCCAGGATCCCTGTGGCACGTGGAAAGGGACCCTGGGTCTCCCGCTTCACGTGGAGACGCATCCCAATTGCCATGCCAAGACTCGAGGAGGATCCCGAGGTGTCCCTCGCACCTAGGCAGGAGTTCTGACGTCGCTGAACAAACACGTGTCCGGAAGGGCCCTCCCTGTCGTAACTCGAGAATATAACCCAGGTTCCGGCCGCAACTCAAGAAAAACGATGAGACTTCCCCCTCGCTGCGAGATGAGGCCCGATTCCCCTGCACTGCGTGCAGACCAACTCCGTGTTCCACATCAAACGTGAAAGGAGCCTTGATTTCCTTGATGGCACTCCAGAGAAAACCCAAAGTCACTGTCTCAATCTAGAGGAATCCTGAGGCCACGGTAGCAGCATGAAAGGGCTCCGTGGACCCCAAATCAACTCGAGATGAGAGCTTAGTCCCTGGGTTCGACTTAAGAGGAATACCAACTTTCCACAAGCACCTCAAAAGGAGGCTTCTCTCAGCTACAGGTATGTGAGAGGGACCCTGAGTTTGTGGCCTCAAGTGGAATGGACACCGAGATGCTCTGACTCGAAGTAATCCCGGATATCCCTGCAGTGAATTGAATGCAGGCTCGTCTTGCATCTCCCAAGACGAAGGGTTGTCTGAATCCGCTGTGGAGACCACAGAGAAAGACCTAGTCCTCCGCCTCAACACGAACGGAGGCCTCACATCCTTTGAAAACTCGAGAGGTCCGCGGAGATCAATGCTTCCAAAGGAGACGATGCCTGACTCCTCTTGAAAATGGAAAGGAGTCCCAGGATCCCTGTGGCACGTGGAAAGGGACCCTGGGTCTCCCGCCTCACGTGGAGACGCTTCCCCATTGCCATGCCAAGACTCGAGGAGAATCCCGAGGTGTCCCTCGCACCTAGGCAGGAGTCCTGACGTCACTGAACAAACATGTGTCTGGAAGGGCCCTCCCCGTCGTAACTCGAGAATATACCCCAGGTTCCGGCCGCAACTCGAGAAAAACCATGAGACTTCCCCCTCGCCGCGAGATGAGGCCCGATTCCCCTGCACTGAATGCAGAGCAATTCCGTGTTCCACATCAAACGTGAAAGGAGCCTTGATTTCCTTGATGGCACTCCAGAGAAAACCCAAGATCATTGTCTCAAGTCTAGAGGGATCCTGAGGTCACTGGAGCAACACGAAAGGGCTCCGTGGACCCCAAATCAACTCGAGATGAGAGCTTAGTCCCTGGCTTCGACTCAAGAGGAATACCAACTTTTCACAAGCAGCTCAAGAGGAGGCTTCTCTCAGCTACAGGTAAGTGAGAGGGAACCTGAGTTTGTGGCCGCAAGTGGAATGGACACCGAGATGCTCTGACTCGAAGTAAGGCCGGATATCCCTGCAGTGAATTGAATGCAGGCACGTCTTGCATCTCCCAAGACGAAGGGATGTCTGTATCCCCTGTGGAGACCACAGAGAAAGACCTAGTTCTCCGCCTCATCGCGACCGGAGGCCTCACATCCTTTGAAAACTCAAGAGGTCTGCGGAGATCAATGCTTCCAAATCAGACGATGCCTGACGCCTCTTGAAAATGGATAGGAGTCCCAGGATCCCTGTGGCACGTGGAAAGGGACCCTGGGTCTCCCGCCTCACGTGGAGACGCGTCCCAATTGCCATGCCAAGACTCGAGGAGAATCCCGAGGTGTCCCTTGCCCCTAGGCAGGAGTCCTGACGTCGCTGAACAAACACGTGTCTGGAAGGGCCCTCCCCGTCGGAACTCGAGAATATACCCCAGGTTCCGGCCGCAACTCGAGAAAAACCATGAGATTTCCCCCTCGCCGCGAGTTGAGGCCCGATTCCCCTGCACTGCATGCAGAGCAATTCCGTGTTCCACATCAAACGTGAAAGGAGCCTTGATTTCCTTGATGGCACTCCAGAGAAAACCCAAGATCACTGTCTCAAGTCTAGAGGGATCCTGAGGTCACTGGAGCAACACGAAAGGGGTCCGTGGACCCCAAATCAACTCGAGATGAGAGCTTAGTCCCTGGCTTCTACTCAAGAGGAATACCAACTTTCCACAAGCACCTCAAGAGGAGGCTTCTCTCAGCTACAGGTATGTGAGAGGGACCCTGAGTTTGTGGCCTCAAGTGGAATGGACAGCGAGATGCTCTGACTCGAAGTAAGGCCGGATATCCGTGCAGTGAAATGAATGCAGACTCGTCTTGCATCTCCCAAGATGATGTTATGTCTGAACCCCTGTGGAGACCACATAGAAAGACCTAGTTCTCCACCTCATCGCGACTGGAGGCCTCACATCCTTTGAAAACTCGAGAGGTCTGCGGAGGTCAATGCTTCCAAAGGAGACGATGCCTGACTCCTCTTGAAAATGGATAGGAGTCCCAGGATCCCTGTGGCACGTGGAAAGGGACCCTGGGTCTCCCGACTCACGTGGAGACGCGTCCCAATTGCCATGCCAAGACTCGAGGAGGATCCCGAGGTGTCCCTCGCACCTAGGCAGGAGTCCTGACGTCGCTGAACAAACACGTGTCCGAAAGGGCCCTCCCTGTCGTAACTCGAGAATATAACCCAGGTTCCGGCCGCAACTCAAGAAAAACGATGAGACTTCCCCCTCGCTGCGAGATGAGGCCCGATTCCCCTGCACTGCGTGCAGACCAATTCCGTGTTCCACATCAAACGTGAAAGGAGCCTTGATTTCCTTGATGGCACTCCAGAGAAAACCCAAAGTCACTGTCTCAATCTAGAGGAATCCTGAGGCCACGGTAGCAGCATGAAAGGGCTCCGTGGACCCCAAATCAACTCGAGATGAGAGCTTAGTCCCTGGGTTCGACTTAAGAGGAATACCAACTTTCCACAAGCACCTCAAAAGGAGGCTTCTCTCAGCTACAGGTATGTGAGAGGGACCCTGAGTTTTTGGCCTCAAGTGGAATGGACACCGAGATGCTCTGACTCGAAGTAATCCCGGATATCCCTGCAGTGAATTGAATGCAGGCTCGTCTTGCACCTCCCAAGACGAGGGGTTGTCTGAATCCGCTGTGGAGACCACAGAGAAAGACCTAGTCCTCCACCTCAACACGAACGGAGGCCTCACATCCTTTGAAAACTCGAGAGGTCCGCGGAGATCAATGCTTCCAAAGGAGACGATGCCTGACTCCTCTTCAAAATGGATAGGAGTCCCAGGATCCATGTGGCACGTGGAAAGGGACCCTGGGTCTCCCCCCTCACGTGGAGACACGTCCCAATTGCCATGCCAAACTCGAGGAGAATCCCGAGGTGTCCCTCACACCTAGGCAGGAGTCCTGACGTCGCTGAACAAACACGTGTCTGGAAGGGCCCTCCCCGTCGTAACTCGAGAATATACCAAAGGTTCCGGCCGCAACTCGAGAAAAACCATGAGACTTCCCCCTCGCGACGAGATGAGGCCCGATTCCCCTGCACTGCGTACAGAGCAATTCCGTGTTCCACATCAAACGTGAAAGGAGCCTTGATTTCCTTGGTGGCACTCCAGAGAAAACCCAAGATCACTGTCTCAAGTCTAGAGGGATCCTGAAGTCACTGGAGCAACACGAAACGGCTCCGTGGACCCCAAGTCAACTCGAGATGAGAACTTAGTCCTTGGCTTCGACTCAAGAGGAATACCAACTTTCCACAAGCACCTCAAGAGGAGGCTTCTCTCAGCTACAGGTATGTGAGAGGGACCCTGAATTTGTGGCCTCAAGTGGAATGGACACAGAGATGCTCTGACTCGAAGTAAGGCCGGATATCCCTGCAGTGAATTGAATGCAAGCTCGTCTTGCATCTCCCAAGACGAAGGGATGTCTGAATCTCCTGTGGAGACCACAGAGAAAGACCTAGTTCTCCGCCTCATCGCGACCGGAGGCCTCACATCCTTTGAAAACTCGAGAGGTCCGCGGAGATCAATGCTTCCAAAGGAGACGATATCTGACTCCTCTTGAAAATGGTTAGACGTCCCAGGATCCCTGTCCACATGGACGGGGACCCTGGGTCTCCCGCTTCACGTGCAGACGCATCCAAATTGCCATGCCAAGACTCGAGGAGAATCCCGAGGTGTCCCTCGCACCTAGGCAGGAGTCCTGACGTCGCTGAACAAACACGTGTCCGGAAGGGTCCTCCCCGTCGTAACTCGAGAATATACCCCAGGTTCCGGCCGCAACTCAAGAAAAACCATGAGACTTCCCCCTCGCCGCAAGATGAGGCCCGATTCCCCTGCACAGCGTGCAGAGCAATTCCGTGTTCCACATCAAAAGTGAAAGAGCCTTGATTTCCTTGATGGCACTCCAGAGAAAACCCAAAGTCACTGTCTCAAGTCTAGAGGGATCCTGAGGTCACTGGAGTAACAAGAAAGGGCTCCGTGGACCCCAAATCAACCCGAGATGAGAGCTTAGTCCCTGGCTTCGACTCAAGTGGAATACCAACTTTCCACAAGCACCTCAAGAGGAGGCTTCTATCAGCTACAGGTATCTGAGAGGGACCCTGAATTTGTGGCCTCAAGTGGAATGGACACCGAGATGCTCTGACTCGATGTAAGGCCGGATATCCCAACAGTGAATTGAATGCAGGCTCGTCTTGTATCTCCCAAGAAGAAGGGATGTCTGAATCCCCTGTGGAAACCACAGAGAAAGACCTAGTTTTCTGCTTCATCACGAGCAGAGGCCTCACATCCTTTGAAAACTCGAGAGGTCCGAGGAGATCAATGCTTCCAAAGGAGACGATGCCTGACTCCTCTTGAAAATGGATAGGAGTCCCAGGATCCCTGTGGCACGTGGAAAGGGACCCTGGGTCTCCCGCCTCATGTGGAGACGAGTCCCAATTGCCATGCCAAGACTCGAGGGGAATCCCGAGTTGTCCCTCGCACCTAGGCCCGAGTCCTGACGTCGCTGAACAAACACGTGTCTGGAAGGGCCCTCCCCATCGTAACTCGAGAATATACACCAGGTTCCGGCCGCAACTCGAGAAAAACCATGAGACTTCCCCCTCGCTGCGAGATGAGGCCCGATTCTCCTGCACTGCGTGCAGACCAATTCCGTGTTCCACATCAAACGTGAAAGGAGCCTTGATTTCCTTCATGTCACTGCAGAGAAAACCGAAGATCACTGTCTCAAGTCTAGAGGGATCTTGAGGTTACTGGAGCAGGACGAAAGGGCTCCATGGACCCCAAATCAACTCGAGATGAGATCTTCGTCGCTCGCTTCGACTCAAGAGGAATACCAACTTTCCACAAGCACCTCAAGAGGAGGCTTCTCTCAGCTACAGGTATGTGAGAGGGACCCTGAGTTTGTGGCCTCAAGTGGAATGGACACCGAGATGCTCTGACTCGAAGTAAGGCCGGATATCCCTGCAGTGAATTGAAAGCAGGCTCGTCTTTCATCTCCCAAGACGAAGGGATGTTTGAATCCCCCGTGGAGACCACAGAGAAAGAACTAGTTCTCCGCCTCATTGCGACCGGAGGCCTCACATCCTTTGAAAACTCGAGAGGTCCGCGGAGATCAATGCTTCCAAAGGAGACGATGCCTGACTCCTCTTGAAAATGAATAGGAGTCCCAGGATCCCTGTGGCACGTGGAAAGGGACCCTGGGTCTCCCGCCTCCCGTGGAGACGCGTCCCAATTGCCATGCCAAGACTCGAGGAGAATCCCGAGGTGTCCCTCGCACCTAGGCCCGAGTCCTGGCGTCGCTGAACAAACACGTGTCTGGAAGGGGCCTCCCCGTCGTAACTCGAGAATATACCCCAGGGTCCGTCCGCAACTCGAGAAAAAACATGAGACTTCCCCCTCGCCCCGAGATGAGGCCCGATTCCGTACACTGCGTGCAGGGTAATTCCGTGTTCCACATCAAACTTGAAAGGAGCATTGATTTCCTTGATGGCACTCCAGAGAGTATCCAAGACCACTGTCTCAAGTCTAGAGGGATCCTGAGGTCACTGGAGCAACACGAAAGGGCTCCGTGGACCCCTAATCAACTCGAGATGAGAGCTTAGTCCCTGGCTTCGACTCAAGAGGAACACCAACTTTCCACAAGCACCTCAAGAGGAGGCTTCTCTCAGCTACAGGTATGTGAGAGGGACCCTGAGTTTGTGGCATCAAGTGGAATGGACACCGAGATGCTCTGACTCGAAGTAAGGCCGGATATCCCTGCAGTGAATTGAATGCAGGCTCGTCTTGCATCTCCCAAGACGAAAGGATGTCTGAATCCCCTGTGGAGACCACAGAGAAAGACCTAGTCCTCCGCCTCATCGCGACCGGAGGCCTCACATCCTTTCAAAACTCGAGAGGTCCAAGGAGATCAATGCTTCCAAAGGAGACGAGGCCTGACTCCTCTTGAAAATGGATAGGAGTCCCAGGATCCCTGTGGCACGTGGAAAGGGACCCTGGGTCTCCCGCGTCACGTGGAGACGCGTCACAATTGACATGCCAAGACTCGAGGAGAATTCCAAGGTGTCCCTCGCACCAAGCAGGAGTCCGACGTCGCTGAACAAACACGTGTCTGGAAGGGCCCTCCCCGTCGTAACTCGAGAATATACCCCAGGTTCCTGCCGCAACTCGAGAAAAACCATGAGACTTCCCCCTCGCCGCGAGATGAGGTCCGATTCCCCAGCACTGCGTGCAGAGCAATTCCGTGTTCCACATCAAAGGTGAAAGGAGCATTGATTTCCTTGATGGCACTCCAGAGAAAACCCAAGATCACTTTCTCAAGACTAGAGGGATCCTGAGGTCATTGGAGCAACACGAAAGGGCTCCGTTTACCCCAAATCAACTCGAGATGAGAGCTTAGTCCCTGGCTTCGACTCAAGAGGAATACGAACTTTCCACAAGCACCTCAAGAGGAGGCTTCTCTCAGCTACAGGTATGTGAGAGGGACCCTGAGTTTGTGGCCTCAAGTGGAATGGACACCGAGATGCTCTGACTCGAAGTAAGGCCGGATATCCCTGCAGTGAATTGAAAGCAGGCTCGTCTTGCATCTCCCAAGATGAAGGGATGTCTGAATCCCCTGTGGAGACCACAGAGAAAGACCTAGTCCTCCGCTTCATCGCGACCGGAGGCCTCACATCATTTGAAAACTCGAGAGGTCTGCGGAGATCAATGCTTCCAAAGGAGACGATGCCTGACACCTCTTGAAAATGGATAGGAGTCCCAGGATCCCTGTGGCTCGTCGAAAGGGACCCTGGGTCTCCCGCCTCACGTGGAGACGCGTCCCAATTGCCATGCCAAGACTCGAGGAGAATCCCGACGTGTCCCTCGCACCTAGGCACGAGTCCTGACGTCGCTGAACCAACACGTGTCTGGAAGGGCCCTCCCAATCGTAACTCGAGAATATACCCCAGGTTCCGGCCGCAACTCGAGAAAAACCATGAGATTTCCCCCTTGCCGCGAGTTGAGGCCCGATTCCCCTGGACTGCGTGCAGAGCAATTCCGTGTTCCACATCAAACGTGAAAGGAGCCTTGATTTCCTTGATGGCACTCCAGAGAATTCCCAAGATCACTGTCTCAAGTCTAGAGGGATCCTGAGGTCACTGGAGCAACACAAAAGGGCTCCGAGGACCCCAAATCAACTCGAGATGAGAGCTTAGTCCCTGGCTTCGACTCAAGAGGAATACCAACTTTCCACAAGCACCTCAAGAGGAGGCTTCTCTCAGCTAGAGGTATGTGAGAGGGACCCTGATTTTGTGGCCTCAAGTGGAATGGACACCGAGATGCTCTGACTCGAAGTAAGGCCAGACATCCCAACAGTGAATTGAATGCAGGCTCGTCTTGCATCTCCTAAGACAAAGAGATGTCTGAATCCCCTGTGGAGACCACAGAGAAAGTCCTAGTCCTCCGCCTCATCGCGACCGGAGGCCCCACATCCTTTGAAA
The DNA here is from genome assembly GCF_033118175.1 of Dama dama. Lineage (NCBI taxonomy): Eukaryota > Metazoa > Chordata > Mammalia > Artiodactyla > Cervidae > Dama > Dama dama. The sequence goes on along the minus strand of NC_083697.1, from coordinate 1,420,461 downwards.
ACTCAAGAGGTCCGCGGAGATCAATGCTTCCAAAGGAGACGATGCCGGACTCCTCTTGAAAATGGATAGGAGTCCCAGGATCCCTGTGGCACGTGGAAAGGGACACTGGGTCTCCGGCCTCACGTGGAGACGCGTCCCAATTGCCATGCCAAGACTCGAGGAGAATCCCGAGGTGTCCCTCGCCCCTAGGCAGGAGTCCAGAAGTCGCTGAACAAACATGTGTCTGGAAGGGCCCTCCCCATCGTTACTCGAGAATATACCCCAGGTTCCGGCCGCAACTCGAGGAAAACCATGAGATTTCCCCCTCGCCGCGAGTTGAGGCCCGATTCCCCTGGACTGCGTGCAGAGCAATTCCGTGTTCCACATCAAACGTGAAAGGAGCCTTGATTTCCTTGATGGCACTCCAGAGAAAACCCAAGATCACTGTGTCAAGTTTAGAGGGATGCTGAGGTCACTGGAGCAACACGAAATTTCCCCTTGGACCCCAAATCAACTCGAGATGAGAGCTTAGTCCCGGGCTTCGACTCAAGAGGAATACCGACTTTCCATAAGCCCCTCAAGAGGAGGCTTCTCTCAGCTACAGGTATGTGAGAGGGTCCCTGAGTTTGTGGCCTCAAGTGGAATGGACACCGAGATGCTCTGACTCGAAGTAAGGCCGGATATCCCTGCAGTGAATTGAATGCAGGCTCGTCTTGCATCTCCCAAGACGAAGGGATGTCTGAATCCCCTGTGGAGACCTCAGAGAAAGACCGACTTCTCCGCCTCATCGCGACCGGAGGCCTCACATCCTTTGAAAATTCGAGAGGTCCGCGGAGATCAATTCTTCCAAAGGAGACGATGCCTGACTCCTCTTGAAAATGGATAGGAGTCCCAGGATCCCTGTGGCACGTGGAAAGGGACCCTGGGTCTCCCGCCTCACGTGGAGACGCTTCCCCATTGCCATGCCAAGACTCGTGGAGAATCCCGAGGTGTCCCTCGCACCTAGGCAGGAGTCCTGACGTCGCTGAACAAACACATGTCTGGAAGGGCCCTCCCCCTCGTAACTCGAGAATATACCCCAGGTTCCGGCCGCAACTCGAGGAAAACCATGAGACTTCCCCCTCGCCGCGAGATGAGGCCCAATTCCCCTGCACTGCGTGCAGAGCAATTCCGAGTTCCACATCAAACGTGAAAGGAGCCTTGATTTCCTTGATGGCACTCCAGAGAAAACCCAAGATCACTGTCTCAAGTCTAGAGGGATCCTGAGGTCACTGGAGCAACACGAAAGTGCTCCGTGGACCCCAAATCAACTCGAGATGAGAGCTTAGACCCTGGCTTCGACTCAAGAGGAATACCCACTTTTCACAAGCACCTCAAGACGAGGCTTCTCTCAGCTACAGGTATGTGAGAGGGACCCTGAGTTTGTGGCCTCAAGTGGAATGGACACCGAGATGCTCTGACTCGAAGTAAGGCCGGATATCCCTGCAGTGAATTGAATGCAGGCTCGTCTTGCATCTCCCAAGACGAAGGGATGTCTGAATCCCCTGTGGAGACCACAGAGAAAGACCTAGTCCTCTGCCTCAACGCGACTGGAGGTGTCACATCCTTTGAAAACTCGAGAGGTCCACGGAGATCAATGCTTCCAAAGGAGACGATGCCTGACTCCTCTTGAAAATGGATAGGAGTCCCAGGATCCCTGTGGCAAGTGGAAAGGTGCCCTGGGTTTCCCGCCTCACGTGGAGACGCGTCCCAATTGCCATGCCAAGACTCGAGGAGAATCCCGAGGTGTCCCTCACACCTAGGCAGGAGTCCTGACGTCGCTGAACAAACACGTGTCTGGAAGGGCCCTCCCCGTCGTAACTCGAGAATATACCCCAGGTTCCTGCCGCAACTCGAGAAAAACCATGAGACTTCCCCCTCCCCGCGAGATGAGGCCCAATTCCCCTGCACTGCATGCAGAGAAATTCCGTGTTCCACATCAAACGTGAAAGGAGCCTTGATTTCCTTGATGGCACTCCAGAGAAAACCCAAGATCACTGTCTCAAGTCTACAGGGATCCTGAGGTCACTGGAGCAACACGAAAGGGCTCCGTGGACCCCAAATCAACTCGAGATGAGAGCTTAGTCCCTGGCTTCGACTCAAGAGGTATACCAACTTTTCACAAGCACCCCAAGAGGAGGCTTCTCTCAGCTACAGGTAAGTGAGAGGGACACTGAGTTTGTGGCCTCAAGTGGAATGGACACCGAGATGCTCTGACTCGAAGTAAGGCCGGACATCCCTGCAGTGAATTGAATGCAGGCTCGTCTTGCATCTCCCAAGACGAAGGGATGTCTGAATCCCCTGTGGAGACCACAGAGAAAGACCTAGATCTCCGCCTCATCGCGAACGGAGGCCTCACATCCTTTGAAAACTCAAGAGGTCCGCGGAGATCAATGCTTCCAAATGAGACGATGCCTGACTCCTCTTGAAAATGGATAGGAGTCCCAGGATCCCTGTGGCACGTGGAAAGGGACACGGGGTCTCCCGCCTCACGTGGAGACGCGTCCAAATTGCCATGCCAAGACTCGTGGAGAATCCCGAGGTGTCCCTTTCACCTAGGCAGGAGTCCTGACGGCGCTGAACAAACACGTGTCTGGAAGGGCCCTCCCCGTCGTAACTCGAGAATATACCCCAAGTTCCGACCGCAACTCGAGAAAAACCATGAGATTTCCCCCTTGCCGCTAGTTGAGTCCCGATTCCCCTGCACCGAATGCAGAGCAATTCCGTGTTCCACATCAAACGTGAAAGGAGCCTTGATTTCCTTGATGCCACTCCAGAGAATTCCCAAGATCACTGTCTCAAGTCTAGAGGGATCCTGAAGCCACTGGAGCAACATGAAAGGGCTCCGTGGACCCCAAATCAACTCGAGATGAGAGCTTAGTCCCTGGCTTCGACTCAAGAGGAATACCAACTTTTCACAAGCACCTCAAGAGAGGGCTTCTCTCAGCTACAGGTATGTGAGAGGGACCCTGAGTTTGTGGCCTCAAGTGGAATGGACACCGAGATGCTCTGACTCGAAGTAAGGCCGGATATCCCAACAGTGAATTGAATGCAGGCTCGTCTTGCATCTCCCAAGACGAAGAGATGTCTGAATCCCCTGTGGAGACCACAGAGAAAAACCTAGTCCTCCGCCTCATCGCGACCGGAGGCCTCACATCCTTTGAAAACTCGAGAGGTCTGCGGAGATCAATGCTTCCAAAGGAGACGATTCCGGAATCTTCTTGAAAATGGATAGTAGTCCCAGGATCCCTGTGGCACGTGGAAAGGGACCCTGGGTCTCCCGCCTCACGTGGAGACGCGTCCCAATTGCCATGCCAAGACTCGAGGAGAATCCCGAGGTGTCCCTCGCACCTAGGCAGGAGTCCTGACGTCGCTGAACAAACACGTGTCTGGAAGGGCCCTCCCCGTCGTAACTCGAGAATATACCCCAGGTTCCGGCCGCACCTCGAGATAAACCATGAGACTTCCCCCTCTTCGCGAGATGAGGCCCGATTCCACTGCACTGCGTGCAGAGCAATTCCGTGTTCCACATCAAACGTGAAAGGAGCCTTGATTTCCTTGATGGCACTCCAGAGAAAACCCAAGATCACTGTCTCAAGTCTAGAAGGATCCTGAGGTCACTGGAGCAACACGAAAGGGCTCCTTGGACCCCAAATCAACTGGAGATGAGAGCTTAGTCCCTGGCTTCGAATAAAGAGGACTACCAACTTTCCACAAGCACCTTAAGGGGAGGCTTCTCTCAGCTACAGGTATGTGAGAGGGACCCTGAATTTGTGACCTCAAGTGGAATGGACACCGAGATGCTCTGACTCGAAGTAAGGCCGGATATCCCTGCAGTGATTTGAATGCAGGCTCGTCTTGCATCTCCCAAGACGACGGGATGTCTGAATACCCTGTGGAGACCACAGAGAAAGTCCTAGTCCTCCGCCTCACCGCGCTCGGAGTTCTCACATCCTTTGAAAACTCAAGAGGTCCGCGGAGATCAATGCTTGCAAATGGGACGATGCCTGACTCCTCTTGAAAATGGATAGGAGTCCCAGGATCCCTGTGGCACGTGGAAAGGGACACTGGGTCTCCGGCCTCACGTGGAGACACGTCCCAATTGCCATGCCAAGACTCGAGGAGAATCCCGAGGTGTCCCTCGCCCCTAGGTAGGAGTCTAGACGTCGCTGAACAAACACGTGTCTGGAAGGGCCCTCCCCGTCCTAACTCGAGAATATACCCCAGGTTCCGGCCGCAACTCGAGAAAAACCATGAGACTTCCCCCTCTTCGCGAGATGAGGCCCGATTCCACGGCACTGCGTGCAGAGCAATTCCGTGTTCCACATCAAACGTGAAAGGAGCCTTGATTTCCTTGATGGCACTCCAGAGAAAACCCAAGATCATTGTCTCAAGTCTAGAGGGATCCTGAGGTCACTGGAGCAACAGGAAAGGGCTGCTTGGACCCCAAATCAACTGGAGATGAGAGCTTAGTCCCTGGCTTCGAATAAAGAGGACTACCAACTTTCCAAAAGCAACTTAAGGGGAGGCTTCTCTCAGCTACAGGTATGTGAGAGGGACCCTGAATTTGTGGCCTCAAGTGGAATGGACACCGAGATGCTCTGACACGATGTAAGGCCGGATATCCCTGCAGTGATTTGAATGCAGGCTCGTCTTGCATCTCCCAAGACGACGGGATGTCTGAATCCCCTGTGGAGACCACAGAGAAAGTCCTAGTCCTCCGCCTCACCGCGACCGGAGGCCTCACATCCTTTGAAAACTCAAGAGGTCCGCGGAGATCAGTGCTTCCAAATGAGACGATGCCTGACTCCTCTTGAAAATGGATAGGAGTCCCAGGATCCCTGTGGCACGTGGAAAGGGACACTGGGTCTCCGGCCTCACGTGGAGACACGTCCCAATTGCCATGCCAAGACTCGAGGAGAATCCCGAGGTGTCCCTCGCCCCTAGGTAGGAGTCTAGACGTCGCTGAACAAACACGTGTCTGGAAGGGCCCTCCCCGTCATAACTCGAGAATATACCCCAGGTTCCGTCCGCAACTCGAGAAAAACCATGAGATTTCCCCCTCGCCGCGAGTTGAGGCCCGATTCCCCTGGACTGCGTGCAGAGCAATTCCGTGTTCCACATCAAACGTGAAAGGAGCCTTGATTTCCTTGATGGCACTCCAGAGAAAACCCAAGATCACTGTCTCAAGTCTAGAGGGATCCTGAAGTCACTGGACCAACAGGAAAGGGCTTCGTGGACCCCAAATCAACACGAGGTGAGAGCTTAGACCCTGGCTTAGACTCAAGAGTAATACCAACTCTCCACCAGGACCTCAAGAGGAGGTTTCTCTCAGCTACAAGTATATTTGAGGGACCCTGATTTTGTGGCCTCAAGTGGAATGGACACCGAGATGCTCTGACTCTAAGTAAGGCCGGATATCCCTGCAGTGAATTGAATGCAGGCTCGTCTTGCATCTCCCAAGACGAAGGGATGTCTGAATCCCCTGTGGAGACCAAAGAGAAAGACCTAATTCTCCGCCTCATAGCGACCGGGGGCCTCACATCCTTTGAAAATTCGAGAGGTCCGCGGAGATCAATGCTTCCAAAGGAGACGATGCCTGACTCCTCTTGAAAATGGATAGGAGTCCCAGGATCCCTGTGGCACGTGGAAAGGGACCCTGGGTCTCCCGCCTCACGTGGAGACGCTTCCCCATTGCCATGCCAAGACTCGAGGAGAATCCCGAGGTGTCCCTCGCACCTAGGCAGGAGTCCTGACGTCGCTGAACAAACACGTGTCTGGAAGGGCCCTCCCCGTCGTAACTCGAGAATATACCACAGGTTCCGGCCGCAACTCGAGAAAAACCATGAGACGTCCCCCTCGCCGCGAGATGAGGCCCGATTCCCCTGCACTGCATGCAGAGCAATTCCGTGTTCCACATCAAACGTGAAAGGAGCCTTGATTTCCTTGATGGCACTCCAGAGAAAACCCAAGATCACTGTCTCAAGTCTAGAGGGATCCTGACGTCACTGGAGCAACACGAAAGTGCTCCGTGGACCCCAAATCAACTCGAGATGAGAGCTTAGACCCTGGCTTCGACTCAAGAGGAATACTCACTTTTCACAAGCACCTCAAGACGAGGCTTCTCTCAGCTACAGGTATGTGAGAGGGACCCTGAGTTTGTGCCCTCAAGTGGAATGGACACCGAGATGCTCTGACTCGAAGTAAGGCCGGATATCCCTGCAGTGAATTGAATGCAGGCTCGTCTTGCATCTCCCAAGACGAAGGGATGTCTGAATCCCTGTGGAGACCTCAGAGAAAGACCGACTTCTCCGCCTCATCGCGACCGGAGGCCTCACATCCTTTGAAAACTAGAGAGGTCCGCGGAGATCAATGCTTCCAAAGGAGCCGATGCCTGAATCCTCTTGAAAATGGATAGGAGTCCCAGGATCCCTGTGGCACGTGGAAAGGGACCCTGGGTCTCCCGCCTCACGTGGAAACGCGTCCAAATTGCCATGCCAAGACTCGTGGAGAATCCCGAGGTGTCCCTCGCACCGAGGCAGGAGTCCTGACGGCGCTGAACAAACACGTGTCTGGAAGGGCCCTCCCCGTCGTAACTCGAGAATATACCCCAGGTTCCGGCCGCAACTCGAGAAAAACCATGAGATTTCCCCCTTGCTGCGAGTTGAGGCCCGATTCCCCTGCACTGAATGCAGAGCAATTCCGTGTTCCACATCAAACGTGAAAGGAGCCTTGATTTCCTTGATGGCACTCCAGAGAAAACCCAAGATCACTGTCTCAAGTCTAGAGGGATCCTGAAGTCACTGGACCAACAGGAAAGGGCTTCGTGGACCCCAAATCAACTCGAGATGAGAGCTTAGACCCTGGCTTAGACTCAAGAGGAATACCAACTTTCCACAAGGACCTCAAGAGGAGGTTTCTCTCAGCTACAGTTATATTTGAGGGACCCTGATTTTGTGGCCTCAAATGGAATGGACACCGAGATGCTCTGAGTTGAAGTAAGGCCGGATATCCCTGCAGTGAATTGAATGCAGGCTCGTCTTGCATCTCCCAAGACGAAGGGATGTCTGAATCCCCTGTGGAGACCACAGAGAAAGACCTAATTCTCCGCCTCATAGCGACCGGGGGCCTCACATCCTTTGAAAATTCGAGAGGTCTGCGGAGATCAATGCTTCCAAAGGAGACGATGCCTGACTCCTCTTGAAAATGGATAGGAGTCCCAGGATCCCTGTGGCACGTGGAAAGGGACCCTGGTTCTCCCGGCTCACGTGGAGACGCGTCCAAATTGCCATGCCAAGACTCGAGGAGAATCCCGAGGTGTCCCTCGCACCTAGGCAGGAGTCCTGACGTCGCTGAACAAACACGTGTCTGGAAGGGCCCTCCCCGTTGTAACTCGAGAATATACCCCAGGTTCCGGCCGCAACTCGAGAAAAACCATGAGACTTCCCCCTCGCCGCGAGATGAGGCCCGATTCCCCTGCACTGCGTGCAGAGCAATTCCGTGTTCCACATCAAACGTGAAAGGAGCCTTGATTTCCTTGATGGCACTCCAGAGAAAACCCAAGATCACTGTCTCAAGTCGAGAGGGATCCTGAGGTCACTGGAGCAACACGAAAGTGCTCCGTGGACCCAAAATCAACTCGAGATGAGAGCTTAGACCCTGGATTCGATTCAAGACGAATACCCACTTTTGACAAGCACCTCAAGACGAGGCTTCTCTCAGCTACAGGTATGTGAGAGGGACCCTGAGTTTGTGGCCTCAAGTGGAATGGACACCGAGATGCTCTGACTCGAAGTAAGGCCGGATATCACTGCAGTGAATTGAATGCAGGCTCATCTTGCATCTCCCAAGCCGAAGGGATGTCTGAATCCCCTGTGGAGACCACAGAGAAAGACCGAGTTGTCCGCCTCAACGCGACCGGAGGCCTCACATCCTTTGAAAACTCGAGAGGTCCGCGGAGATCAATGCTTTCAAAGGAGACGATGCCTGACTCCTCTTGAAAATGGATAGGAGTCCCAGGATCCCTGTGGCACGTGGAAAGGGGCCCTGGGTTTCCCGCCTCACGTGGAGACGCGTCCCAATTGCCATGCCAAGACTCGAGGAGAATCCCGAGGTGTCCCTCACACCTAGGCAGGAGTCCTGACGTTGCTGAAAAAACACGTGTCTGGAAGGGACCTCCCCGTCGTAACTCGAGAATATACCCAAGGTTCCGGCCGCAACTCGAGAAAAACCATGAGACTTCCCCCTCGCCGCGAGATGAGGCCCGATTCCCCTGCACTGCATGCAGAGCAATTCCGTGTTCCACATCAAACGTGAAAGGAGCCTTGATTTCCTTGATGGCACTCCAGAGAAAACCCAAGATCACTGTCTCAAGTCTAGAGGGATCCTGAGGTCACTGGAGCAACACGAAAGGGCTCCGTTTACCCCAAATCAACTCGAGATGCGAGCTTAGTCCCTGGCTTCGACTCAAGAGGAATACCAACTTTTCACAAGCACCTCAAGAGGAGGCTTCTCTCAGCTACAGGTAAGTGAGAGGGACCCTGAGTTTGTGGCCTCAAGGGGAATGGACACCGAGATGCTCTGACTCGAAGTAAGGCCGGATATCCCTGCAGTGAATTGAATGCAGGCTCGTCTTGCATCTCCCAAGACGAAGGGATGTCTGAATCCCCTGTGGAGACCACAGAGAAAGACCTAGATCTCCGCCTCATCGCGAACGGAGGCCTCACATCCTTTGAAAACTCAAGAGGTCCGCGGAGATCAATGCTTCCAAATGAGACGATGCCTGACTCCTCTTGAAAATGGATAGGAGTCCCAGGATCCCTGTGGCAAGTGCAAAGGGACCCTGGGTCTCCCACCTCATGTGGAGACGCGTCCCAATTGCCATGCCAAGACTCGAGGAGAATCCCGAGGTGTCCCTCGCCCCTAGGCAGGAGTCCTGACGTCGCTGAACAAACACGTGTCTGGAAGGGACCTCACCGTCGTAACTCGAGAATATACCCCAGGTTCCGGCCGCAACTCGAGAAAAACCATGAGATTTCCCCCTCGCCGCTAGTTGAGGCCCGATTCCCCTGCACTGCATGCAGAGCAATTCCGTGTTCCACATCAAACGTGAAAGGAGCCTTGATTTCCTTGATGGCACTCCAGAGAAAACCCAAGATCACTGTCTCAAGTCTAGAGGGATCCTGACGTCACTGGAGCAACACGAAATTTCCCCTTGAACCCCAAATCTACTCGAGATGAGAGCTTAGTCCCTGGCTTCGACTCAAGAGGAATACCAACTTTCCATAGCACCTAAAGAGGAGGCTTCTCTCAGCTACAGGTATGTGAGAGGGACCCTGAGTTTGTGGCCTCAAGTGGAATGGACACCGAGATGCTCTGACTCGAAGTAAGGCCGGATATCCCTGCAGTTAATTGAATGCAGGCTCGTCTTGCATCTCCCAAGACGAAGGGATGTCTGAATCCCCTGTGGAGACCTCAGAGAAAGACCGACTTCTCCGCCTCATCGCGACCGGAGGCCTCACATCCTTTGAAAACTCGAGAGGTCCGTGGAGATCAATGCTTCCAAAGGAGCCGATGCCTGACTCCTCTTGAAAATGGATAGCAGTCCCAGGATCCCTGTGGCACGTGGAAAGGGACCCTGGGTCTCCCGCCTCACGTGGAGACGCGTCCAAATTACCATGCCAAGACTCGAGGAGAATCCCGAGGTGTCCCTCGCACCTAGGCAGGAGTCCTGATGTCGCTGAACAAACACGTGTCTGGAAGGGCCCTCCCCGTCGTAACTCGAGAATATACCCCAGGTTCCGGCCGCAACTCGAGAAAAACCATGAGATTTCCCCCTCGCCGCGAGTTGAGGCCAGATTCCCCTGCACTGAATGCAGAGCAATTCCGTGTTCCACATCAAACGTGAAAAGAGCCTTGATTTCCTTGATGGCACTCCAGAGAAAACCCAAGATCACTGTCTCAAGTGTAGAGGGATCCTGAAGTCACTGGACCAACAGGAAAGGGCTTCGTGGACCCCAAATCAACTCGAGATGAGAGCTTAGACCCTGGCTTAGACTCAAGAGGAATACCAACTTTCCACAAGGACCTCAAGAGGAGGTTTCTCACAGCTACAGGTATATTTGAGGGACCCTGATTTTGTGGCCGCAAGTGGAATGGACACCGAGATGCTCTGACTCGAAGTAAGGCCGGATATCCCTGCAGTGAATTGAATGCAGGCTCGTCTTGCATCTCCCAAGACGAAGGGATGTCTGAATCCCCTGTGGAGACCACAGAGAAAGACCTAATTCTCCGCCTAATCGCGACCGGAGGCCTCACATCCTTTGAAAACTCGAGAGGTCCGCGGAGATCAATGCTTCCAAAGGAGCCGATGCCTGAATCCTCTTGAAAATGGAGAGGAGTCCCAGGATCCCTGTGGCACGGGGAAAGGGACCCTGGGTCTCCCGCCTCACGTGGAGACGTGTCCAAATTGCCATGCCAAGACTCGTGGAGAATCCCGAGGTGTCCCTCACACCTAGGCAGGAGTCCTGACGGTGCTGAACAAACACGTGTCTGGAAGGCCCTCCCCGTCGTAACTCGAGAATATACCCCAGGTTCCGGCCGCAACTCGAGAAAAACCATGAGATTTCCCCCTTGCCGCGAGTTGAGGCCCGATTCCCCTGCACTGAATGCAGAGCAATTCCGTGTTCCACATCAAACGTGAAAGGAGCCTTGATTTCCTTGATGGCACTCCAGAGAAAACCCAAGATCACTGTCTCAAGTCTACAGGGATCCTGAGGTCACTGGAGCAACACGAAAGTGCTTCATGGACCCCAAATCAACTCGAGATGAGAGCTTAGACCCTGGCTTAGACTCAAGAGGAATACCAACTTTCCACAAGGACCTCAAGAGGAGGTTTCTCTCAGCTACTGGTATATTTGAGGGACCCTGATTTTGTGGCCTCAAGTGGAATGGACACCGAGATGCTCTGACTCGAAGTAAGGCCGGATATCCCTGCAGTGAATTGAATGCAGGCTCGTCTTGCATCTCCCAAGACGAAGGGATGTCTGAATCCCCTGTGGAGACCACAGAGAAAGACCGAGTTGTCCGCCTCAAGGCGACCGGACGCCGCACATCTTTTGAAAACTCGAGAGGTCCGCGGAGATCAATGCTTCCAAAGGAGCCGATGCCTGAATCCTCTTGAAAATGGATAGGAGTCCCAGGATCCCTGTGGCACGGGGAAAGGGACCCTGGGTCTCCCGCCTCACGTGGAGACGTGTCCAAATTGCCATGCCAAGACTCGTGGAGAATCCCGAGGTGTCCCTCACACCTAGGCAGGAGTCCTGATGGCGCTGAACAAACACGTGTCTGGAAGGCCCTCCCTGTCGTAACTCGAGAATATACCCCAGGTTCCGGCCGCAACTCGAGAAAAACCATGAGATTTCCCCCTTGCCGCGAGTTGAGGCCCGATTCCCCTGCACTGAATGCAGAGCAATTCCGTGTTCCACATCAAACGTGAAAGGAGCCTTGATTTCCTTGATGGCACTCCAGAGAAAACCCAAGATCACTGTCTCAAGTCTACAGGGATCCTGAGGTCACTGGAGCAACACGAAAGGGCTTCATGGACCCCAAATCAACTCGAGATGAGAGCTTAGACCCTGGCTTAGACTCAAGAGGAATACCAACTTTCCACAAGGACCTCAAGAGGAGGCTTCTCTCAGCTACAGGTATGTGAGAGGGACCCTGAGTTTGTGGCCTCAAGTGGAATGGACACCGAGATGCTCTGACTCGAAGTAAGGCCGGATATTCCTGCAGTGAATTGACTGCAGGCTCGTCTTGCATCTCCCAAGACGAAGGGATGTCTGAATCCCCTGTGGAGACCACAGAGAAAGACCTAGTTCTCCGCCTCATAGCGACCGGGGGCCTCACATCCTTTGAAAATTCGAGAGGTCCGCGGAGATCAATGCTTCCAAAGGAGACGATGCCTGACTCCTCTTGAAAATGGATAGGAGTCCCCGGATCCCTGTGGCACGTGGAAAGGGACCCTGGGTCTCCCGCCTCACGTGGAGACGCGTCCAAATTGCCATGCCAAGACTCGTGGAGAATCCCGAGGTGTCCCTCGCACCTAGGCAGGAGTCCTGACGGCGCTGAACAAACACGTGTCTGGAAGGGCCCTCCCCGTCGTAACTCGAGAATATACCCCAGGTTCCGGCCGCAACTCGAGAAAAACCATGAGATTTCCCCCTTGCCGCGAGTTGAGGCCCGATTCCCCTGCACTGAATGCAGAGCAATTCCGTGTTCCACATCAAACGTGAAAGGAGCCTTGATTTCCTTGATGGCACTCCAGAGAATTCCCAAGATCACTGTCTCAAGTCTAGAGGGATCCTGAGGTCACTGGAGCAACACGAAAGGGCTCCGTGGACCCCAAATCAACTCGAGATGAGAGCTTAGTCCCTGGCTTCGACTCAAGAGGAATACCAACTTTCCACAAGGACCTCAAGAGGAGGCTTCTCTCAGCTACAGGTATGTGAGAGGGACCCTGAGTTTGTGGCCTCAAGTGGAATGGACACCGAGATGCTCCGACTCGAAGTAAGGCCGGATATCCCAACAGTGAATTGAATGCAGGCTCGTCTTGCATCTCCCAAGACGAAGAGATGTCTGAATCCCCTGTGGAGACCACAGAGAAAGACCTAGTCCTCCGCCTCATCGCGACCGGAGGCCTCACATCCTTTGAAAACTCGAGAGGTCTGCGGAGATCAATGCTTCCAAAGGAGACGATGCCAGAATCTTCTTGAAAATGGATAGGAGTCCCAGGATCCCTGTGGCACGTGGAAAGGGACCCTGGGTCTCCCGCCTCACGTGGAGACGCGTCCCAATTGCCATGCCAAGACTCGAGGAGAATCCCGAGGTGTCCCTCGCCCCTAGGTAGGAGTCCTTACGTCGCTGAACAAACACGTGTCTGGAAGGGCCCTCCCTATCGTAACTCGAGAATATACCCCAGGTTCCGGCCGCAACTCGAGAAAAACCATGAGATTTCCCCCTCGCCACGAGTTGAGGCCCGATTCCCCTGCACTGCGTGCAGAGCAATTCCGTGTTCCACATCAAACGTGAAAGGAGTCTTGATATCCTTGATGGCACTCCAGAGAAAACCCAAGATCACTGTCTCAAGTCTAGAGGGATCCTGAAGTCACTGGACCAACAGGAAAGGGCTTCGTGGACCCCAAATCAACTCGAGATGAGAGCTTAGACCCTGGCTTAGACTCAAGAGGAATACCAACTTTCCACAAGGACCTCAAGAGGAGGTTTCTCTCAGCTAAACGTATATTTGAAGGACCCTGATTTTGTGGCCTCAAGTGGAATGGATACCGAGATGCTCTGACTCGAAGTAAGGCCGGATATCTCTGCAGTGAATTGAATGCAGGCACGTCTTGCATCTCCCAAGACGACGGGATGTCTGCATCCCCTTTGGAGACCACAGAGAAAGACCTAATTCTCCGCCTCATAGCGACCGGGGGCCTCACATCCTTTGAAAATTCGAGAGGACCGCGGAGATCAATGCTTCCAAAGGAGACGATGCCTGACTCCTCTTGAAAATGGATAGGAGTCCCAGGATCCCTGTGGCACGTGGAAAGGGAGCCTGGGTCTCCCGCCTCACGTGGAGACGCGTCCCAATTGCCATGCCAAGACTCGAGGAGAATCCCGAGGTGTCCCTTGCACCTAGGCAGGAGTCCTGACGTCGCTGAACAAACACGTGTCTGGAAGGGCCCTCCCCGTCGTAACTCGTGAATATACCCCAGGTTCCGGCCGCAACTCGAGAAAAACCATGAGACTTCCCCCTCGCCGCGAGATGAGGCCTGATTCCCCTGCACTGCATGCAGAGCAATTCCGTGTTCCACATCAAACGTGAAAGGAGCCTTGATTTCCTTGATGGCACTCCAGAGAAAACCCAAGATCTCTGTCTCAAGTCTAGAGGGATCCTGAAGTCACTGGACCAACAGGAAAGGGCTTCGTGGACCCCAAATCAACTCGAGATGAGAGCTTAGACCCTGGCTTAGACTCAAGAGGAATACCAACTTTCCACAAGGACCTCAAGAGGAGGTTTCTCTCAGCTACAGGTATATTTGAGGGACCCTGATTTTGTGGCCTCAAGTGGAATGGACACCGAGATGCTCTGACTCGAAGTAAGGCCGGATATCCCTGCAGTGAATTGACTGCAGGCTCGTCTTGCATCTCCCAAGACGAAGGGATGTCTGAATCCCCTGTGGAGACCACAGAGAAAGACCTAGTTCTCCGCCTCATAGCGACCGGGGGCCTCACATCCTTGGAAAATTCGAGAGGTCCGCGGAGATCAATGCTTCCAAAGGAGACGATGCCTGACTCCTCTTGAAAATGGATAGGAGTCCCCGGATCCCTGTGCCACGTGGAAAGGGACCCTGGGTCTCCCGCCTCACGTGGAGACGCGTCCAAATTGCCATGCCAAGACTCGAGGAGAATCCCGAGGTGTCCCTCGCACCTAGGCAGGAGTCCTGACGTCGCTGAACAAACACGTGTCTGGAAGGGCCCTCCCCGTCGTAACTCGAGAATATACCGCAGGTTCCGGCCGCAACTCGAGAAAAACCATGAGACTTCCCCCTCGCCGCGAGATGAGGCCCGATTCCCCTGCACTGCATGCAGAGCAATTCCGTGTTCCACATCAAACGTGAAAGGAGCCTTGATTTCCTTGATGGCACTCCAAAGAAAACCCAAGATCACTGTCTCAAGTCGAGAGGGATCCTGAGGTCACTGGAGCAACACGAAAGTGCTCCGTGGACCCCAAATCAACTCGAGATGAGAGCTTAGACCCTGGCTTTGACTCAAGAGGAATACCCACTTTTCACAAGCACCTCAAGAGGAGGCTTCTCTCAGCTACAGGTAAGTGAGAGGGACCCTGAGTTTGTGGCCTCAAGTGGAATGGACACCGAGATGCTCTGACTCGAAGTAAGGCCGGATATCCCTGCAGTGAATTGAATGCAGGCTCGTCTTGCATCTCCCAAGACGAAGGGCTGTCTGAATCCCCTGTGGAGACCACAGAGAAAGACCGCGTTGTCCGCCTCAACGCGACCGGAGGCCTCACATCCTTTGAAAACTCGAGAGGTCCGCGGAGATCAATGCTTTCAAAGGAGACGATGCCTGACTCCTCTTGAAAATGGATAGGAGTCCCAGGATCCCTGTGGCACGTGGAAAGGGTGCCTGGGTTTCCCGCCTCACGTGGAGACGCGTCCCAATTGCCATGCCAAGACTCGAGGAGAATCCCGAGGTGTCCCTCACACCTAGGCAGGAGTCCTGACGTTGCTGAACAAACACGTGTCTGGAAGGGCCCTCCCCGTCGTAACTCGAGAATATACCCCAGGTTCCAGCCGCAACTCGAGAAAAACCATGAGACTTCCCCCTCGCCGCGAGATGAGGCCTGATTCCCCTGCACTGCATGCAGAGCAATTCCGTGTTCCACATCAAACGTGAAAGGAGCCTTGATTTCCTTGATGGCACTCCAGAGAAAACCCAAGATCACTGTCTCAAGTCTAGAGGGATCCTGAGGTCACTGGAGCAACACAAAAGGGCTCCGTGGACCCCAAATCAACTCGAGATGAGAGCTTAGTCCCTGGCTTCGACTCAAGAGGAATACCAACTTTTCACAAGCACCTCAAGAGGAGGCTTCTCTCAGCTACAGGTAAGTGAGAGGGACCCTGAGTTTGTGGCCTCAAGTGGAATGGACACCGAGATGCTCTGACTCGAAGTAAGGCCGGATATCCCTGCAGTGAATTGAATGCAGGCTCGTCTTGCATCTCCCAAGACGAAGGGATGTCTGAATCCCCTGTGGAGACCACAGAGAAAGACCTAGATCTCCGCTTCATTGCGAACGGAGGCCTCACATCCTTTGAAAACTCAAGAGGTCCGCAGAGATCAATGCTTCCAATGGAGACGATGCCTGAATCCTCTTGAAAATGGATAGGAGTCCCAGGATCCCTGTGGCACGTGGAAAGGGACCCTGGGTCTCCCGCCTCACGTGGAGACGCGTCCAAATTGCCATGGCAAGACTCGTGGAGAATCCCGAGGTGTCCCTCACACCTAGGGAGGAGTCCTGACGGCGCTGAACAAACACGTGTCTGGAAGGGCCCTCCCCGTCGTAACTCAAGAGTATACACCAGGTTCCGGACGCAACTCGAGAAAAACCATGAGATGTCCCCCTTGCCGCGAGTTGAGGCCCGATTCCCCTGCACTGAATGCAAAACAATTCCGTGTTCCACATCAGACGTGAAAGGAGCCTTGATTTCCTTCATTGCACTCCAGAGAAAACCCAAGATCACTGTCTCAAGTCTAGAGGGATCCTGAAGTCACTGGACCAACAGGAAAGGGCTTCGTGGACCCCAAATCAACTCGAGATGAGAGCTTAGACCCTGGCTTAGACTCAAGAGGAATACCAACTTTCCACAAGGACCTCAAGAGGAGGTTTCTCTCAGCTACAGGTATATTTGAGGGACCCTGATTTTGTGGCCTCAAGTGGAATGGACACCGAGATGCTCTGACTCGAAGTAAGGCCGGATATCCCTGCAGTGAATTGAATGCAGGCTCGTCTTGCATCTCCCAAGACGAAGGGTTGTCTGAATCCCCTGTGGAGACCACAGAGAAAGACCTAGTTCTCCGCCTCATAGCGACCGGGGGCCTCACATCCTTTGAAATTTCGAGAGGTCCGCAGAGATCAATGCTTCCAAAGGAGACGATGCCTGACTCCTCTTGAAAATGGATAGGAGTCCCCGGATCCCTGTGGCACGTGGAAAGGGACACTGGGTCTCCCGCCTCACGTGGAGACGCGTCCAAATTGCCATGCCAAGACTCGTGGAGAATCCCGAGGTGTCCCTCGCACCTAGGCAGGAGTCCTGACGTCGCTGAACAAACACGTGTCTGGAAGGGCCCTCCCCGTCGTAACTCGAGAATATACCCCAGGTTCCGGCCGCAACTCGAGAAAAACCATGAGATTTCCCCCTTGCCGCGAGTTGAGGCCCGATTCCCCTGCACTGAATGCAGAGCAATTCCGTGTTCCACATCAAACGTGAAAGGAGCCTTGATTTCCTTGATGGCACTCCAGAGAATTCCCAAGATCACTGTCTCAAGTCTAGAGGGATCCTGAGGTCACTGGAGCAACACGAAAGGGCTCCGTGGACCCCAAATCAACTCGAGATGAGAGCTTAGTCCCTGGCTTCGACTCAAGAGGAATACCAACTTTTCACAAGCACCTCAAGAGGAGGCTTCTCTCAGCTACAGGTATGTGAGAGGGACCCTGAGTTTGTGGCCTCAAGTGGAATGGACACCGAGATGCTCTGACTCGAAGTAAGGCCGGATATCCCAACAGTGAATTGAATGCAGACTCGTCTTGCATCTCCCAAGAGGAAGAGATGTCTGAATCCCCTGTGGAGACCACAGAGAAAGACCTAGTACTCCGCCTCATCGCGACCGGAGGCCTCACATCCTTTGAAAACTCGAGAGGTCTGCGGAGATCAATGCTTCCAAAAGAGACGATGCCAGAATCTTCTTGAAAATGGATAGGAGTCCCAGGATCCCTGTGGCACGTGGAAAGGGACCCTGGGTCTCCCGCCTCACGTGGAGACGCGTCCCAATTGCTATGCCAAGACTAGAGGAGAATCCCGAGGTGTCCCTCGCCCCTAGGCAGGAGTCCTGACGTCGCTGAACAAACACGTGTCTGGAAGGGCCCTCCCCATCGTAACTCGAGAATATACCCCAGGTTCCGGCCGCAACTCGAGAAAAACCATGAAATTTCCCCCTCGCCGCGAGTTGAGGCCCGATTCCCCTGGACTGCGTGCAGAGCAATTCCGTGTTCCACATCAAACGTGAAAGGAGCCTTGATTTCCTTGATGGCACTCCAGAGAAAACCCAAGATCACTGTCTCAAGTCTAGAGGGATCCTGAAGTCACTGGACCAACAGGAAAGGGCTTCGTGGACCCCAAATCAACTCGAGATGAGAGCTTAGACCCTGGCTTAGACTCAAGAGGAATACCAACTTTCCACAAGGCCCTCAAGAGGAGGTTTCTCTCAGCTACACGTATATTTGAGGGACCCTGATTTTGTGGCCTCAAGTGGAATGGACACCGAGATGCTCTGACTCGAAGTAAGGCCGGATATCCCTGCAGTGAATTGAATGCAGGCTCGTCTTGCATCTCCCAAGACGAAGGGATGTCTGAATCCCCTTTGGAGACCACAGAGAAAGACCTAATTCTCCGCCTCATAGCGACCGGGGGTCTCACATCCTTTGAAAATTCGAGAGGACCGCGGAGATCAATGCTTCCAAAGGAGACGATGCCTGACTCCTCTTGAAAATGGATAGGAGTCCCAGGATCCCTGTGGCACGTGGAAAGGGACCCTGGGTCTCCCGCCTCACGTGGAGACGCTTCCCCATTGCCATGCCAAGACTCGAGGAGAATCCCGAGGTGTCCCTCGCACCTAGGCAGGAGTCCTGACGTCGCTGAACAAACACGTGTCTGGAAGGGCCCTCCCCGTCGTAACTCGAGAATATACCCCAGGTTCCGTCCGCAACTCGAGAAAAACCATGAGATTTCCCCCTTGCCGCGAGTTGAGGTCCGATTCCCCTGCACTGAATGCAGAGCAATTCCGTGTTCCACATCAAACGTGAAAGGAGCCTTGATTTCCTTGATGGCACTCCAGAGAAAACCCAAGATCACTGTCTCAAGTCTAGAGGGATCCTGAGGTCACTGGAGCAACATGAAAGAGCTCCGTGGACCCCAAATCAACTCGAGATGAGAGCTTAGTCCCTGGCTTCGACTCAAGAGGAATACCAACTTTCCACAAGCACCTCAAGAAGAGGCTTCTCTCAGCAACAGGTATGTGAGAGGGACCCTGAGTTTTTGGCCTCAAGTGGAATGGACACCGAGATGCTCTGACTCAAAGTAAGGCCGGATATCCCTGCAGTGAATTGAATGCAGGCTCGTCTTGCATCTCCCAAGACGAAGGGATGTCTGAATCCCCTGTGGAGACCACAGAGAAAGACCGAGTCCTCCGCCTCAACGCGACCGGAGGCCTCACATTCTTTGAAAACTCGAGAGGTCTGGGGAGATCAATGCTTCCAAAGGAGACGATGCCTCACTCCTCTTGAAAATGGATAGGAGTCCCAGGATCCCTGTGGCACGTGGAAAGGGACACTGGGTCTCCCGCCTCACGTGGAGACGCGTCCCAATTGCCATGCCGAGACTCGAGGAGAATCCCGAGGTGTCCCTCGCATCTAGGCAGGAGTCCTGACATCGCTGAACAAACACGTGTCTGGAAGGGCCCTCCCCGTCGTAACTCGAGAATATACCCCAGGTTCCGTCCGCAACTCGAGAAAAACCATGAGACTTCCCCCTCGCCGCGAGATGAGGCCCGATTCCCCTGCACTGCGTCCAGAGCAATTCTGTGTTCCACATCAAACGTGAAAGGAGCCTTGATTTCCTTGATGACACTCCAGAGAAAACCCAAGAACACTGTCTCAAGTCTAGAGGGATAATCAGGTCACTGGAGCAACACGAAAGGGCTCCGTGGACCCCAAATCAACTCGAGATGAGAGCTTAGTCCCTGGCTTCGACTCAAGAGGAATACCAACTTTCCACAAGCACCTGAAGAGGAGGCTTCTCTCAGCTATGGGTATGTGAGAGGGACACTGAGTTTGTGGCCTCAAGTGGAATGGACACCGAGATGCTCTGACTCGAAGTAAGGCCGGATATCCCTGTAGTGAATTGAATGCAGGCTCGTCTTGCATCTCCCAAGACGAAGGGATGTCTGAATCCCCTGTGGAGACCACAGAGAAAGACCTAGTCCTCCGCCTCAACGCGACCGGAGGCGTCACATCCTTTGAAAACTCGAGAGGTCCACGGAGATCAATGCTTCCAAAGGAGACGATGCCTGACTCCTCTTGAAAATGGATAGGAGTCCCAGGATCCCTGTGGCACGTGGAAAGGGACCCTGGGTCTCCCGCCTCACGTGGAGACGCGTCCCAATTGCCATGCCAAGACTCGAGGAGAATCCCGAGGTGTCCCTTGCACCTAGGCAGGAGTCCTTACGTCGCTGAACAAACACGTGTCTGGAAGGGCCCTCCCCGTCGTAACTCGAGAATATACCCCAGGTTCCGGCCGCAACTCGAGAAAAACCATGAGACTTCCCCCTCGCCGCTGGATGAGGCCCGATTCCCCTGCACTGCGTGCAGAGCAATTCCGTGTTCCACTTCAAACGTGAAAGGAGCCTTGATTTCCTTGATGGCACTCCAGAGAAAACCCAAGATCACTGTCTCAAGTCTAGAGGGATCCTGAGGTCACTGGAGCAACACGAAAGGGCTCCGTGGACACCAAATCAACTCGAGATGAGAGCTTAGTCCCTGGCTTCGACTCAAGAGGAATACCAACTTTCCACAAGCACCTGAAGAGGAGGCTTCTCTCAGCTATGGGTATGTGAGAGGGACACTGAGTTTGTGGCCTCAAGTGGAATGGACACCGAGATGCTCTGACTCGAAGTAAGGCCGGATATCCCTGTAGTGAATTGAATGCAGGCTCGTCTTGCATCTCCCAAGACGAAGGGATGTCTGAATCCCCTGTGGAGACCACAGAGAAAGACCTAGTCCTCCGCCTCAACGCGATCGGAGGCGTCACATCCTTTGAAAACTCGAGAGGTCCACGGAGATCAATGCTTCCAAAGGAGACGATGCCTGACTCCTCTTGAAAATGGATAGGAGTCCCAGGATCCCTGTTCCACGTGGAAAGGGACCCTGGGTCTCCCGCCTCACGTGGAGACGCGTCCCAATTGCCATGCCAAGACTCGAGGAGAATCCCGAGGTGTCCCTTGCACCTAGGCAGGAGTCCTGACGTCGCTGAACAAACACGTGTCTGGAAGGGCCCTCCCCGTCGTAACTCGAGAATATACCCCAGGTTCCGTCCGCAACTCGAGAAAAACCATGAGACTTCCCCCTCGCCGCTGGATGAGGCCCGATTCCCCTGCACTGCGTGCAGAGCAATTCCGTGTTCCACTTCAAACGTGAAAGGAGCCTTGATTTCCTTGATGGCACTCCAGAGAAAACCCAAGATCACTGTCTCAAGTCTAGAGGGATCCTGAGGTCACTGGAGCAACACGAAAGGGCTCCGTGGACACCAAATCAACTCGAGATGAGAGCTTAGTCCCTGGCTTCGACTCAAGAGGAATACCAACTTTCCACAAGCACCTCAAGAGGAGGCTACTCTCAGCTAATGGTATGTGAGAGGGACCCTGAGTTTGTCGCCTCAAGTGGAATGGACACCGAGATGCTCTGACTCGAAGTAAGGCCAGATATCCCTGCAGTGATTTGAATGCAGGCTCGTCTTGCATCTCCCAAGACGAAGGGATGTCTGAATCCGCTATGGAGACCACAGAGAAAGACCTAGTCCTCCCCCTCATCGCGACCGGAGGCCTCACATCCTTTGAAAACTCGAGACGTCCGCGGAGATCAATGCTTCCAAAGGAGACGACTCCTGACTCCTCTTGAAAATGGATAGGATTCCCAGGATCCTTGTGGCACGTGGAAAGGGACACTGGGTCTCCCGCCTCACGAGGGGACGCGTCCAAATTGCCATGCCAATACTCGAGGAGAATCCCGAGGTGTCCCTCGCACCTAGGCAGGAGTCCTCACGTCGCTGAACAAACCTGTGTCTGGAAGGGCCCTCCCCGTCCTAACTCGAGAATATACCCCAGGATCCGGCCGCAACTCGAGAAAAACCATGAGACTTCCCCCTCGCCCCTGGATGAGGCCCGATTCCCCTGCACTGCGTGCAGAGCAATTCCGTGTTCCACATCAAACGTGAAAGGAGCCTTGATTTCCTTGATGGCACTCCAGAGAAAACCCAAGATCACTGTCTCAAGTCTAGAGGGATCCTGAGGTCACTGTAGCAACACGAAAGGGCTATGTGGACCCCAAATCAACTCGAGATGAGAGATTAGTCCCTGGCTTCAACTCAAGAGGAATACGAACTTTCCACACGCACCACAAGAGGAGGCTTCTCTCAGCTACAGGTATGTGAGAGGGACCCTGAGTTTGTGGCCTCAAGTGGAATGGACACCAAGATGCTCTGACTCGAATTAAGGCCGGATATCCCTGCAGTGAATTGAATGCCGGCTCGTCTTGCATCTCCCAAGACGAAGGGATGTCTGAATCCCCTGTGGAGACCACAGAGAAAGACCTAGTCCTCCGCGTCATCGTGACCGGAGGCCTCACATCCGTTGAAAACTCGAGAGGTCTGCAGAGATCAATGCTTCCAAAGGTGACGATGCCTGACTCCACTTGAAAATGGATAGGAGTCCCAGGATCACTGTGGCACGTGGAAAGGGACACTAGGTCTCCCGCCTCACGTGGAGACGCGTCCCAATTGCCATGCCAAGACTCGAGGAGAATCCCGAGGTGTCCCTCGCACCTAGGCAGGAGTCCTGACGTCGCTGAACAAACACGTGTCTGGAAGGGCTCTCCCCGTCGTAACTCGAGAATATACCCCAGGTTCCGGCCGCAACTCGAGAAAAACCATGAGACTTCCCCATCGCCGCGAGATGAGGCCCGATTCCCCTGCCCTGCGTGCAGAGCAATTCCGTATTCCACATCA
The DNA here is from genome assembly GCF_033118175.1 of Dama dama. Taxonomy (NCBI): domain Eukaryota; kingdom Metazoa; phylum Chordata; class Mammalia; order Artiodactyla; family Cervidae; genus Dama; species Dama dama. Next base: position 1,397,809 of record NC_083697.1, on the reverse strand, counting down.
AAAATGAAAGGAGCCTTGATTTCCTTGATGGCACTCCAGAGAAAACCCAAGATCACTGTCTCAAGTCTAGAGGGATCCTGAGGTCACTGGAGCAACACGAAAGGGCTCCGTGGACCCCAAATCAACTCGAGATGAGAGCTTAGTCCCTTGCTTCAAATCGAGAGGAATACCAACTTTCCACAAGCACCTCAAGAGGAGGCTACTCTCAGCTAATGGTATGTGAGAGGGACCCTGAGTTTGTCGCCTCAAGTGGAATGGACACCGAGATGCTCTGACTCGAAGTAAGGCCGGATATCCCTGCAGTGAATTGAATGCAGGCTCGTCTTGCATCTCCCAAGACGAAAGGATGTCTGAATCTCCTGTGCAGAACACAGAGAAAGACCTAGTCCTCCGCCTCAATGCGACCGGAGGCCTCACATCCTTGGAAAACTCGAGAGGTCCACGGAGATCAATGCTTCCAAAGGAGACGATGCCTGACTCCTCTTGAAAATGGATAGGAGTCCCAGGATCCCTGTGGCACGTGGAAAGGGACCCTGGGTCTCCCGCCTCACGTGGAGACACGTCCCAATTGCCATGCCAAGACTCGAGGAGAATCCCGAGGTGTCCCTCGCACCTAGGCAGGAGTCCTGACGTCGCTGAACAAACACGTGTCTGGAAGGGCCCTCCCCCTCGTAACTCGAGAATATACCCCAGGTTCCGGCCGCAACTCGAGAAAAACCATGAGACTTCCCCCTCGCCGCGAGATGAGGCCCGATTCCCCTGGGCTGCGTGCAGAGGAATTCCGTGTTCCACTTCAAACGTGAAAGGAGCCTTGATTTCCTTGATGGCACTCCAGAGAAAACCCAAGATCACTGTCTCAAGTCTAGAGGGATCCTGAGGTCACCGGAGCAACACGAAAGGGCTCCGTGGACCCCAAATCAACTCGAGATGAGAGATTAGTCCCTGGGTTCGACTCAAGAGGAATACCAACTTTCCACAAGCCCCTCAAGAAGAGGCTTCTCTCAGCTACAGGTATGTGAGAGGGACCCTGAGTTTGTGGCCTCAAGTGGAATGGACACCGAGATGCTCTGACTCGAAGTAAGGCCGGATATCCCTGCAGTGAATTGAATGCAGGCTCATCTTGCATCTCCCAAGACGAAGGGATGTCTGAATCCCCTGTGCAGAACACAGAGAAAGACCTAGTCCTCTGCCTCAACCCGACCGGAGGCCTCACATCCTTTGAAAACTCGAGAGGTCTGCAGAGATCAATGCTTCCAAAGGAGACGATGCCTGACTCCTCTTGAAAATGGATAGGAGTCCCAGGATCACTGTGGCACGTGGAAAGGGACCCTGGGTCTCCCGCCTCACGTGGAGACGCGTCCCAATTGCCATGCCAAGACTCCAGGAGATTCCCGAGGTATCCCTCGCACCTAGGCAGCAGTCCGGATGTCGCTGAACAAACACGTGTCTGGAAGGGCCCTCCCCATCGTTACTCGAGAATATACCCCAGGTTTCGGCCGCAATTCGAGAAAAACCATGAGATTTCCCCCTCGCCGCGAGTTGAGGCCCGATTCCCCTGCACTGCGTGCAGAGCAATTCCGTGTTCCACATCAAACGTGAAAGGAGCCTTGATTTCCTTGATGGCACTCCAGAGAAAACCCAAGATCACTGTCTCAAGTCTAGAGGGATCCTGAGCTCACTGGAGCAACATGAAAGGGCTCCGTATAACCCAAATCAACTCGAGATGAGAGCTTAGTCCCTGGCTTCGACTCAAGAGGAATACCAACTTTCCACAAGCACCTCAAGAGGAGGCTTTTCACAGCTACAGGTATGTGAGAGGGACTCTGAGTTTGTGGCCTCAAGTGCAATGGACACCGAGATGCTCTGACTCGAAGTAAGGCCGGATACCCCTGCAGTGAATTGAATGCAAGCTCGTCTTGCATCTCCCAAGACGAAGGGATGTCTGAATCCCCTGTGGAGACCACAGAGAAAGACCTAGTCTTCCGCCTCATCGTGACCGGAGGCCTCACATCCTTTGAAAACTCGAGAGGTCTGCAGAGATAAATGCTTCCAACGGAGACGATGCCTGACTCCTCTTGAAAATGGATAGGAGTCCCAGGATCACTGTGGCACGTGGAAAGGGACACTGGGTCTCCCGCCTCACGTGGAGACGCGTCCCAATTGCCATGCCAAGACTCCAGGAGAATCCCGAGGTGTTCCTCGCACCTAGGCAGGAGTCCTGATGTCGCTGAACAAACACGTGTCTGGAAGGGCCCTCCCCGTCGTAACTCGAGAATATACCCCAGGTTCCGGCCGCAACTCGAGAAAAACCATGAGACTTCCCCATCGCCGCGAGATGAGGCCCGATTCCCCTGCCCTGCGTGCAGAGCAATTCCGTATTCCCCATCAAAAATGAAAGGAGCCTTGATTTCCTTGATGGCACTCCAGAGAAAACCCAAGATCACTGTCTCAAGTCTAGAGGGATCCTGAGGTCACTGGAGCAACACGAAAGGGCTCCGTGGACCCCAAATCAACTCGAGATGAGAGCTTAGTCCCTGGCTTAGAATCAAGAGAAATACCAACTTTCCACAAGCACCTCAAGAGGAGGCTTCTCTTAGCTACAGGTATGTCAGAGGGACCCTGAGTTTGTGGCCTCAAGTGGAATGGACACCGAGATGCTCTGACTCGAAGTAAGGCCGGATATCCCTGCAGTGTATTGAATGCAGGCTCGTCTTGCATCTCCCAAGACGAAGGGTTGTCTGAATCCCCTGTGGAGACCACAGAGAAAGACCTAGTCCTCCGCCTCAACGCGACCGGAGGCCTCACATCCTTTGAAAACTCGAGAGGTCCGCGGAGATCAAGACTTCCAAAGGAGACGATGCCTGACTCCTCTTGAAAATGGATAGGAGTCCCAGGATCCCTGTGGCACGTGGAAAGGGACCCTGGGTCTCCGGCGTCTCGTGGAAACGCGTCCCAATTGCCATGCCAAGACTCGAGGAGAATCCCGAGGTGTCCCTCGCACTTAGGCAGGAGTCCTGACATCGCTGAACAAACACGTGTCTGGAAGGGCCCTCCCCGTCGTAACTCGAGAATATACCCCAGGTTCCGGCCGCAATTCGAGAAAAACCATGAGATTTCCCCCTCGCCGCGAGTTGAGGCCCGATTCCCCTGCACTGCGTGCAGAGCAATTCCGTGTTCCACATCAAACGAGAAAGGAGCCTTGATTTCCTTGATGGCACTCCAGAGAAAACCCAAGATCACTGTCTCAAGTCTAGAGGGATCCTGAGCTCACTGGAGCAACATGAAAGGGCTCCGTATAACCCAAATCAACTCGAGATGAGAGCTTAGTCCCTGGCTCGACTCAAGAGGAATACCAACTTTCCACAAGCACCTCAAGAGGAGGCTTCTCACAGCTACAGGTATGTGAGAGGGACTCTGAGTTTGTGGCCTCAAGTGCAATGGACACCGAGATGCTCTGACTCGAAGTAAGGCCGGATATCCCTGCAGTGAATTGAATGCAGGCTCGTCTTGCATCTCCCAAGACGAAGGGATGTCTGAATCCCCTGTGGAGACCACAGAGAAAGACCTAGTCCTCCGCCTCATCGTGACCGGAGGCCTCACATCCTTTGAAAACTCGAGAGGTCTGCAAAGATCAATGCTTCCAAAGGAGACGATGCCTGACTCCTCTTGAAAATGGATAGGAGTTCCAGGATCACTGTGGCACGTGGAAAGGGACACTCGGTCTCCCGCCTCACGTGGAGACGCGTCCCAATTGCCATGCCAAGACTCGAGGAGAATCCCGAGGTGTTCCTCGCACCTAGGCAGGAGTCCTGATGTCGCTGAACAAACACGTGTCTGGAAGGGCCCTCCCCGTCGTAACTCGAGAATATACCTCAGGTTCCGGCCGCAACTCGAGAAAAACCATGAGACTTCCCCATCGCCGCGAGATGAGGCCCGATTCCCCTGCCCTGCGTGCAGAGCAATTCCGTATTCCCCATCAAAAATGAAAGGAGCCTTGATTTCCTTGATGGCACTCCAGAGAAAACCCAAGATCACTGTCTCAAGTCTAGAGGGATCCTGAGGTCACTGGAGCAACACGAAAGAGCTCCGTGGACCCCAAATCAACTCGAGATGAGAGCTTAGTCCCTGGCTTAGAATCAAGAGGAATACCAACTTTCCACAAGCACCTCAAGAGGAGGCTTCTCTCAGCTACAGGTATGTCAGAGGGACCCTGAGTTTGTGGCCTCAAGTGGAATGGACACCGAGATGCTCTGACTCGAAGTAAGGCCGGATATCCCTGCAGTGAATTGAATGCAGGCTCGTCTTGCATCTCCCAAGACGAAGGGTTGTCTGAATCCCCTGTGGAGACCACAGAGAAAGACCTAATTCTCCGCCTCATAGCGACCGGGGGCCTCACATCCTTTGAAAACTGGAGAGGTCTGCAGAGATCAATGCTTCCAAAGGAGACGATGCCTGACTCCTCTTGAAAATGGATAGGAGTCCCAGGATCACTGTGGCACGTGGAAAGGGACCCTGGGTCTCCGGCCTCTCGTGGAGACGCATCCCAATTGCCATGCCAAGACTCGAGGAGAATCCCGAGGTGTCCCTCGCACCTAGGCAGGAGTCCTGACATCGCTGAACAAACACGTGTCTGGAAGGGCCCTGCCCGTCGTAACTCGAGAATATACCCCAGGTTCCGGCCGCAACTCGAGAAAAACCATGATATTTCCCCCTCGCCGCGAGTTGAGGCCCGATTCCCCTGCACTGATGCAGAGCAATTCCGTGTTCCACTTCAAACGTGAAAGGGGCCTTGATTTATTGATGGCACTCCAGAGAAAACCCAAGATCACTGTCTCAAGTCTAGAGCGATCCTGAGGTCACTGGAGCAACAGGAAAGGGCTCCGTGGACCCCAAATCAACTCGAGATGAGAGCTTAGTCCCTGGCTTCGACTCAAGAGGAATACCAACTTTCCACAAGGACCTCAAGAGGAGGCTTCTCTCAGCTACAGGTAAGTGAGAGGGACCCTGAGTTTGTGGCCTCAAGTGCAATGGACACTGCGATGCTCTGACTCGAAATAAGGCCGGATATCCCTGCAGTGAATTGAAAGCAGGCTCATCTTGCATCTCCCAAGACGAAGGGATGTCTGAATCCCCTGTGCAGAACACAGAGAAAGACCTAGTCCTCCGCCTCAACGCGACCGGAGGCCTCACATCCTTTGAAAACTCGAGAGGTCTGCAGAGATCAATGCTTCCAAAGGAGACGATGCCTGACTCCTCTTGAAAATGGATAGGAGTCCCAGGATCACTGTGGCACGTGGAAAGGGAACCTGGGTCTCCCCCCTCACGTGGAGACGCGTCCCAATTGCCATGCCAAGACTCGAGGAGAATCCCGAGGTGTCCCTCGCACCTAGGCAGGGTCCTGACGTCGCTGAACAAACACGTGTCTGAAAGGGACCTCCCCGTCGTAACTCGAGAATATACCCAAGGTTCCGGCCGCAACTCGAGAAAAACCATGAGATTTCCACCTCGCCGCGAGTTGAGGCCCGATTCCCCTGCACTGCGTGCAGAGCAATTCCGTGTTCCACATCAAACGTGAAAGGAGCCTTGATTTCCTTGATGGCACTCCAGAGAAAACCCAAGATCACTGTCTCAAGTCTAGAGGGATCCTGAGGTCACTGGAGCAACACGAAAGGGCTCCGTGGACCCCAAATCAACTCGAGATGAGAGCTTAGTCCCTCGCTTAGACTCAAGAGGAATACCAACTTTCCACAAGCACCTCAAGAGGAGGCTGCTCTCAGCTACAGGTATGTGAAAGGAACCCTGAGTTTGTGGCCTCAAGTGCAATGAACACCGAGATGCTCTGACTCGATGTAAGGCCGGATATCCCTGCAGTGAATTGAATGCAGGCTCGTCTTGCATCTCGCAAGACGAAGGGATGTCTGAATCCCCTGTGGAGACGACAGAGAAAGACCTAGTCCTCCGCCTCATCGTGACCGGAGGCCTCACATCCTTTGAAAACTCGAGAGGTCCGCGGAGATCAATACTTCCGAAGGAGACGATGCCTGACTCCTCTTGAAAATGGATAGGAGTCCCAGGATCCCTGTGGCACGTGGAACGGGACCCTGGGTCTCCCGCCTCACGTGGAGACGCGTCCAAATTGCCATGCCAAGACTCGAGGAGAATCCCGAGGTGTCCCTCGCACCTAGGCAGGAGTCCTCACGTCACTGAACAAACCTGTGTCTGGAAGGGCCCTCCCCGTCGTAACTCGAGAATATACCCCAGGTTCCGGCCGCAACTCGAGAAAAACCATGAGACTTCCCCCTCGCCGCTGGATGAGGCCCGATTCCCCTGCACTGCGTGCAGAGCAATTCCGTGTTCCACATCAAACGTGAAAGCAGCCTTGATTTCCTTAATGGCACTCCAGAGAAAACCCAAGATCACTGTTTCAAGTCTAGAGGCATCCTGAGGTCACTGTAGCAACAGGAAAGGGCTCCGTGGACCCCAAATCTACTCGAAATGAGAGCTTAGTCCCTGGATTCGACTCAAGAGGAATACCAACTTTCCACAAGCACCTCAAGAGGATGCTTCTCTCAGCTACAGGTATGTCAGAGGGACCCTGAGTTTGTGGCCTCAAGTGGAATGGACACCAAGATGCTCTGACTCGAATTAAGGCCGGATATCCCTGCAGTGAATTGAATGCAGGCTCGTCTTGCATCTCCCAAGACGAAGGGTTGTCTGAATCCCCTGTGGAGCCCACAGAGAAAGACCTAGTCCTCCGCCTCAACGCAACCGGAGGCCTCACATCCTTTGAAAACTCGAGAGGTCCGCGGAGATCAATACTTCCGAAGGAGACGATGCCTGACTCCTCTTGAAAATGGATAGGAGTCCGAGGATCCCTGTGGCACGTGGAAAGGGACCGTGGGTCTCCCGCCTCACGTGGAGACGCGTCCCAATTGCCATGCCAAGACTCGAGGAGAATCCCGAGGTGTCCCTCGCACCTAGGCAGGAGCCCTGACGTCGCTGAACAAACCCGTGTCTGGAAGGGCCCTCCCCGTCGTAACTCGAGAATATAACCCAGGTTCCGGCCGCAACTCGAGAAAAACCATGAGACTTCCCCCTCGCCGCGAGATGAGGCCCGATTCCCCTGCACTGCGTGCAGAGCAATTCCGTATTCCACATCAAAAATGAAAGGACCCTTGATTTCCTTGATGGCACTCCAGAGAAAACCCAAGATCACTGTCTCAAGTCTAGAGGGATGCTGAGGTCACTGGAGCAACACGAAAGGGCTCCGTGGACCCCAAATCAACTCGAGATGAGAGCTTAGTCCCTGGCTTCCACTCAAGAGGAATACCAACTTTCCACAAGCACTTCAAGAGGAGGCTTCTCTCAGCTACAGGTATGTGAGTGGGCCCCTGAGTTTGTGGCCTCAAGTGGAATGGACACCGAGATGCTCTGACTCGAAGTAAGGCCGGATAACCCTGCAGTGAATTGAATGCAGTCTCGTCTTGCATCTCCGAAGACGAAGGGATGTCTGAATCCCCTGTGCAGAACACAGAGAAAGACCGAGTTCTCCGCCTCATAGCGACCGGAGGCCTCACATCCTTTGAAAACTCGAGAGGTCCGCGGAGATCAATGCTTCCAAAGGAGACGATGCCTGACTCATCTTGAAAATGGATAGGAGTCCCAGGATCCCTGTGGCACGTGGAAAGGGACCCTGGGTCTCCCGCCTCACGTGGAGACGCGTCCAAATTGCCATGCCAAGACTCGAGGAGAATCCCGAGGTGTCCCTCGCACCTAGGCAGGAGTCCTCACGTCGCTGAACAAAACTGTGTCTGGAAGGGCCCTCCCCGTCGTAACTCGAGAATATACCCCAGGTTCCGGCCGCAACTCGAGAAAAACCATGAGACTTCCCCCTCGCCGCTGGATGAGGCCCGATTCCCCTGCACTGCGTGCAGACCAATTCCGTGTTCCACATCAAACGTGAAAGGAGCCTTGATTTCCTTAATGGCACTCTAGAGAAAACCCAAGATCACTGTTTCAAGTCTACAGGGATCCTGAGGTCACTGTAGCAACAGGAAAGGGCTCCGTGGACCCCAAATCAACGCGAGATGAGAGCTTAGTCCCTGGCTTCGACTCAAGAGGAATACCAACTTTACACAAGCCCCTCAAGAGGAGGCTACTCTCAGCTAATGGTATGTGAGAGGGACCCTGAGTTTGTCGCCTCAAGTGGAATGGACACCGAGATGCTCTGACTCGAAGTAAGGCCGGATATCCCTGCAGTGAATTGAATGCAGGCTCGTCTTGCATCTCCCAAGATGAAGGGATGTCAGAATCCCCTGTGGAGACGACAGAGAAAGACCTAGTCCTCCGCCTCATCGAGACGGGAGGCATCACATCCTTTGAAAACTCGAGAGGTCTGCGGAGATCAATGCTTCCAAAGGAGACGATGCCTGACTCTTCTTGAAAAGGATAGAAGTCCCAGGATCCCTGTGGCACGTGGAAAGGGACCCTGGGTCTCCCGCCTCACGTGGATACGCATCCCCATTGCCATGCCAAGACTCGAGGAGAATCCCGAGGTGTCCCTCGCACCTAGGCAGGAGTCCTGACGTCGCTGAACAAACACGTGTCTGGAAGGGCCCTCCCCGTCGTAACTCGAGAATATACCCAAGGTTCCGGCCGCACTCGAGAAAAACCATGACACTTCCCCATCGCCGCGAGATGAGGCCCGATTCCCCTGCCCTGCGTGCAGAGCAATTCCGTATTCCACATCAAAAATGAAAGGAGCCTTGATTTCCTTGATGGCACTCCAGAGAAAACCCAAGATCACTGTCTCAAGTCTAGAGGGATCCTGAGGTCACTGGAGCAACACGAAAGGGCTCCGTGGACCCCAAATCAACTCGAGATGAGAGCTTAGTCCCTGGCTTCAAATCGAGAGGAATACCAACTTTCCACAAGCACCTCAAGAGGAGGCTACTCTCAGCTAATGGTATGTGAGAGGGACCCTGAGTTTGTCGCCTCTAGTGGAATGGACACCGAGATGCTCTAACTCGAAGTAAGGCCAGATATCCCTGCAGTGAATTGAATGCAGGCTCGTCTTGCATCTCCCAAGACGAAGGGATGTCTGAATCCCCTGTGGAGACCACAGAGAAAGACCGAGTTCTCCGCCTCATCGCGACCGGAGGCCTCACATCCTTTGAAAACTCGAGAGGTCCGTGGAGATCAATGCTTCCAAAGGAGACGATGCCTGACTCCTCTTGAAAATGGATAGGAGTCCCAGGATCCCTGTGGCACGTGGAACGGGACCCTGGGTCTCCCGCCTCACGTGGAGACGCGTCCAAATTGCCATGCCAAGACTCGAGGAGAATCCCGAGGTGTCCCTCGCACCTAGGCAGGAGTCCTCACGTCGCTGAACAAACCTGTGTCTGGAAGGGCCCTCCCCGTCGTAACTCGAGAATATACCCCAGGTTCCGGCCGCAACTCGAGAAAAACCATGAGACTTCCCCCTCGCCGCTGGATGAGGCCCGATTCCCCTGCACTGCGTGCAGAGCAATTCCGTGTTCCACATCAAACGTGAAAGCAGCCTTGATTTCCTTAATGGCACTCCAGAGAAAACCCAAGATCACTGTTTCAAGTCTAGAGGCATCCTGAGGTCACTGTAGCAACAGGAAAGGGCTCCGTGGACCCCAAATCTACTCGAAATGAGAGCTTAGTCCCTGGATTCGACTCAAGGGGAATACCAACTTTCCACAAGCACCTCAAGAGGATGCTTCTCTCAGCTACAGGTATGTCAGAGGGACCCTGAGTTTGTGGCCTCAAGTGGAATGGACACCAAGATGCTCTGACTCGAATTAAGGCCGGATATCCCTGCAGTGAATTGAATGCAGGCTCGTCTTGCATCTCCCAAGACGAAGGGTTGTCTGAATCCCCTGTGGAGCCCACAGAGAAAGACCTAGTCCTCCGCCTCAACGCAACCGGAGGCCTCACATCCTTTGAAAACTCGAGAGGTCCGCGGAGATCAATACTTCCGAAGGAGACGATGCCTGACTCCTCTTGAAAATGGATAGGAGTCCGAGGATCCCTGTGGCACGTGGAAAGGGACCGTGGGTCTCCCGCCTCACGTGGAGACGCGTCCCAATTGCCATGCCAAGACTCGAGGAGAATCCCGAGGTGTCCCTCGCACCTAGGCAGGAGACCTGACGTCGCTGAACAAACCCGTGTCTGGAAGGGCCCTCCCCGTCGTAACTCGAGAATATAACCCAGGTTCCGGCCGCAACTCGAGAAAAACCATGAGACTTCCCCCTCGCCGCGAGATGAGGCCCGATTCCCCTGCACTGCGTGCAGAGCAATTCCGTATTCCACATCAAAAATGAAAGGACCCTTGATTTCCTTGATGGCACTCCAGAGAAAACCCAAGATCACTGTCTCAAGTCTAGAGGGATGCTGAGGTCACTGGAGCAACACGAAAGGGCTCCGTGGACCCCAAATCAACTCGAGATGAGAGCTTAGTCCCTGGCTTCCACTCAAGAGGAATACCAACTTTCCACAAGCACTTCAAGAGGAGGCTTCTCTCAGCTACAGGTATGTGAGTGGGCCCCTGAGTTTGTGGCCTCAAGTGGAATGGACACCGAGATGCTCTGACTCGAAGTAAGGCCGGATAACCCTGCAGTGAATTGAATGCAGGCTCGTCTTGCATCTCCGAAGACGAAGGGATGTCTGAATCCCCTGTGCAGAACACAGAGAAAGACCGAGTTCTCCGCCTCATAGCGACCGGAGGCCTCACATCCTTTGAAAACTCGAGAGGTCCGCGGAGATCAATGCTTCCAAAGGAGACGATGCCTGACTCATCTTGAAAATGGATAGGAGTCCCAGGATCCCTGTGGCACGTGGAAAGGGACCCTGGGTCTCCCGCCTCACGTGGAGACGCGTCCAAATTGCCATGCCAAGACTCGAGGAGAATCCCGAGGTGTCCCTCGCACCTAGGCAGGAGTCCTCACGTCGCTGAACAAAACTGTGTCTGGAAGGGCCCTCCCCGTCGTAACTCGAGAATATACCCCAGGTTCCGGCCGCAACTCGAGAAAAACCATGAGACTTCCCCCTCCCCGCGAGATGAGGCCCGATTCCCCTGCACTGCGTGCAGACCAATTCCGTGTTCCACATCAAACGTGAAAGGAGCCTTGATTTCCTTAATGGCACTCTAGAGAAAACCCAAGATCACTGTTTCAAGTCTACAGGGATCCTGAGGTCACTGTAGCAACAGGAAAGGGCTCCGTGGACCCCAAATCAACGCGAGATGAGAGCTTAGTCCCTGGCTTCGACTCAAGAGGAATACCAACTTTACACAAGCCCCTCAAGAGGAGGCTACTCTCAGCTAATGGTATGTGAGAGGGACCCTGAGTTTGTCGCCTCAAGTGGAATGGACACCGAGATGCTCTGACTCGAAGTAAGGCCGGATATCCCTGCAGTGAATTGAATGCAGGCTCGTCTTGCATCTCCCAAGATGAAGGGATGTCAGAATCCCCTGTGGAGACGACAGAGAAAGACCTAGTCCTCCGCCTCATCGAGACGGGAGGCATCACATCCTTTGAAAACTCGAGAGGTCTGCGGAGATCAATGCTTCCAAAGGAGACGATGCCTGACTCTTCTTGAAAAGGATAGAAGTCCCAGGATCCCTGTGGCACGTGGAAAGGGACCCTGGGTCTCCCGCCTCACGTGGATACGCATCCCCATTGCCATGCCAAGACTCGAGGAGAATCCCGAGGTGTCCCTCGCACCTAGGCAGGAGTCCTGACGTCGCTGAACAAACTCGTGTCTGGAAGGGCCCTCCCCGTCGTAACTCGAGAATATACCCAAGGTTCCGGCCGCACTCGAGAAAAACCATGACACTTCCCCATCGCCGCGAGATGAGGCCCGATTCCCCTGCCCTGCGTGCAGAGCAATTCCGTATTCCACATCAAAAATGAAAGGAGCCTTGATTTCCTTGATGGCACTCCAGAGAAAACCCAAGATCACTGTCTCAAGTCTAGAGGGATCCTGAGGTCACTGGAGCAACACGAAAGGGCTCCGTGGACCCCAAATCAACTCGAGATGAGAGCTTAGTCCCTGGCTTCAAATCGAGAGGAATACCAACTTTCCACAAGCACCTCAAGAGGAGGCTACTCTCAGCTAATGGTATGTGAGAGGGACCCTGAGTTTGTCGCCTCTAGTGGAATGGACACCGAGATGCTCTAACTCGAAGTAAGGCCAGATATCCCTGCAGTGAATTGAATGCAGGCTCGTCTTGCATCTCCCAAGACGAAGGGATGTCTGAATCCCCTGTGGAGACCACAGAGAAAGACCTAGTCCTCCGCCTCATCGTGACCAGAGGCCTTACATCCTTTGAAAACTCGAGAGGTCTGCAGAGATCAATGCTTCCAAAGGAGACGATGCCTGACTCCTCTTGAAAATGGATAGGAGTCCCAGGATCCCTGTGGCACGTGGAAAGGGACACTGGGTCTCCCGCCTCACGTGGCGACGCGTCCTAATTGCCATGCCAAGACTCGAGGAGAATCCCGAGGTGTCCCTCGCACCTAGGCAGGAGTCCTGACGTCGCTGAACAAACACGTGTCTGGAAGGGCCCTCCCCGTCGTAACTCGAGAATATACCCCAGGTTCCGGCCGCAACTCGAGAAAAACCATGAGACTTCCCCCTCGCCGCGAGTTGAGGCCCGATTCCTCTGCACTGCGTGCAGAGCAATTCCGTGTTCCACTTCAAACGTGAAAGGAGCCTTGATTTACTTGATGGCACTCCAGAGAAAACCCAAGATCACTGTCTCAATTCTAGAGGGATCATGAGGTCACTGGAGCAACACGAAAGGGCTCCGTGGACCCCAAATCAACTCGAGATGAGAGCTTAGTCCCTGGCTTAGACTCAAGAGGAATACCAACTTTCCACAAGCACCTCAAGAGGAGGCTTCTCTCAGCTACAGGTAAGTGAGAGGGACCCTGAGTTTGTGGCCTCAAGTGGAATGGACACCGAGATGCTCTGACTCGAAGTAAGTCCGGACATCCCTGCAGTGAATTGAATGCAGGCTCATCTTACATCTCCCAAGACGAAGGGATGTCTGAATCCCCTGTGCAGAACACAGAGAAAGACCTAGTCCTCCACCTCAACGCGACCGGAGGCCTCACATCCTTTGAAAACTCGAGAGGTCTGCGCAGATCAATGCTTCCAAAGGAGACGATGCCTGACACCTCTTGAAAATGGATAGGAGTCCCAGGATCCCTGTGGCACGTGGAAAGGGACCCTGGGTCTCCCGCCTCACGTGGAGACGCGTCCCCATTGCCATGCCAAGACTCGAGGAGAATCCCGAGGTGTCCCTCGCACCTAGGCAGGAGTCCTGACGTCGCTGAACAAACACGTGTCTGGAAGGGCCCTCCCCGTCGTAACTCGAGAATATACCCCAGGTTCCGGCCGCAACTCGAGAAAAACCATGAGACTTCCCCCTCGCCACGAGATGAGGCCCGATTCCCCTGCAATGCGTGCAGAGCAATTCCGTGTTACACATCAAACGTGATAGGAGCCTTGATTTCCTTGAAGGCACTCCAGAGAAAACCCAAGATCACTGTCTCAAGTCTAGAGGGATCCTGAGGTCACTGGAGCAACACGAAAGGGCTCCGTGGACGCCAAAACAACTCGAAATGAGAGGTTAGAGCCTGGCTTCGACTCAAGAGGAATACCAACTTTCAACAAGCACCTCAAGAGGAGGCTTCTCTCAGCTACAGGTAGGTGAGAGGGACCCTGAGTTTGTGGCCTCAAGTGGAATGGACACCGAGATGCTCTGACTCGAAGTAAGGCCGGATATCCCTGCAGTGAATTGAATGCATGCTCGTCTTGCATCTCCCAAGACGAAGGGATGTCTGAATCCCCTGTGGAGACCACAGAGAAAGACCTAATTTTCCGCCTCATCGCGACCGGTGGCCTCACATCCTTTGAATATTCGAGAGGTCCGCGGAGATCAATGCTTCCAAAGGAGACGATGCCTGACTCCTCTTGAAAATGGATAGGAGTCCCAGGATCCCTGTGGCACGTGGAAATGGACCCTGGTTCTCCGACCTCACGTGGAGACGCGTCCCAATTGCCATGCCAAGACTCCAGGAGAATCCCGAGGTGTCCCTCGCACCTAGGCAGGCGTCCTCACGTCGCTGAACAAACCCGTGTCTGGACAGGTCCTCCCCGTCGTAACTCGAGAATATACCCCAGGTTCCGGCCGCAACTCGAGAAAAACCATGAGACTTCCCCCTCCCCGCGAGATGAGGCCAGATTCCCCTGCACTGAGTGCACACCAATTCCGTGTTCCACATCAAACGTGAAAGGAGCCTTGATTTCCTTGATGGCACTCCAGAGAAAACCCAAGATCACTGTCTCAAGTCTAGAGGGATCCTGAGGTCACTGGAGCAACACGAAAGGGCTCCGTGGACCCCAAATCAACTCGAGATGAGAGCTTAGTCCATGGCTTCAAATCGAGAGGAATACCAACTTTCGACAAGCACCTCAAGAGAAGGCTTCTCTCACCTAATGGTATGTGAGAGGGACCCTGAGTTTGTCGCCTCAAGTGGAATGGACACCGAGATGCTCTGACTCAACGTAAGGCCAGATATCCCTGCAGTGAATTGAATGCAGGCTCGTCTTGCATCTCCCAAGACGAAGGGTTGTCTGAATCCCCTGTGGAGCCCACAGAGAAAGACATAATTTTCCGCCTCATCGCGACCGGTGGCCTCACATCCTTTGAAAATTCGAGAGGTCCGCGGAGATCAATGCTTCCAAAGGAGACGATGCCTGATTCCTCTTGAAAATGGATAGGAGTCCCAGGATCCCTGTGGCTCGTGGAAAGGGACCCTGGTTCTCCCGGCTCACGTGGAGATGCGTCCAAATTGCCATGCCAAGACTCGAGGAGAATCCCGAGGTGTCCCTCGCACCTAGGCAAGAGTCCTCACGTCGCTGAACAAAACCGTGTCTGGAAGGGCCCTCCCCGTCGTAACTCGAGAATATACCCCAGGTTCCGGCCGAAACTCGAGAAAAACCATGAGACTTCCCCCTCCCCGCGAGATGAGGCCCGATTCCCCTGCACTGAGTGCAGACCAATTCCGTGTTCCACATCAAACGTGAAAGGAGCCTTGATTTCCTTAATGGCACTCCAGAGAAAACCCAAGATCACTGTCTCAAGTCTAGAGGGATCCTGAGGTCACTGTAGCAACACAAAAGGGCTCCGTGGACCCCAAATCAACTCGAGATGAGAGCTTAGTCCCTGGCTTCGACTCAAGAGGAATACCAACTTTCCACAAGCACCTCAAGAGGAGGCTTCTCTCAGCTAATGGTATGTGAGAGGGACCCTGAGTTTGTGGCCTCAAGTGCAATGGACACCGAGATGCTCTGACAAGAAGTAAGGCTGGATATCCCTGCAGTGAATTGAATGCAGGCTCGTCTTGCATCTCCCAAGACGAAGGGATGTCTGAATACCCTGTGGATACCACAGAGAAAGACCTAGTCCTCTGCCTCATCGTGACCGGAGGCCTCACATCCTTTGAAAACTCGAGAGGTCTGCAGAGATCAATGCTTCCAAAGGAGACGATGCCTGACTCCTCTTGAAAATGGATAGGAGTCCCAGGATCACTGTGGCATGTGGAAAGGGACACTGGGTCTCACGCCTCACGTGGAGACGCGTCCCAATTGCCATGCCAAGACTCGAGGAGAATCCCGAGGTGTCCCTCGCACCTAGGCAGGAGTCCTGACGTCCCTGAACAAACACGTGTCTGGAAGGGCCCTCCCCGTCGTAACTCGAGAATATACCCCAGGTTCCGGCCGCAACTCGAGAAAAACCATGAGATTTCCCCATCGCCGCGAGATGAGGACAGATTCCCCTGCCCTGCGTGCAGAGCAATTCCGTATTCCACATCAAAAATGAAAGGAGCCTTGATTTCCTTGATGGCACTCCAGAGAAAACCCAAGATCACTGTCTCAAGTCTAGAGGGATCCTTAGGTCACTGGAGCAACACGAAAGGGCTCCGTGGACCCCAAATTAACTCGAGATGAGAGCGTAGTCCCTGGCTTCAAATCGAGAGGAATACCAACTTTCCACAAGCACCTCAAGAGGAGGCTTCTCTCAGCTCATGGTATGTGAGAGGGACCCTGAGTTTGTCACCTCAAGTGGAATGGACACCGAGATTCTCTGACTCAAAGTAAGGCCAGATATCCCTGCAGTGAATTGAATGCAGGCTCGTCTTGCATCTCCCAAGACGAAGGGATTTCTGAATCCCCTGTGGAGACCACAGAAAAAGACCTAGTCCTCCGTCTCATCGTGAACGGAGGCCTCACATCCTTTGAAAACTCGAGAGGTCTGCGGAGATCAATGCTTCCAAAGGAGACGACGCCTGACGCCTCTTGAAAATGGATAGGAGTCCCAGGATCCCTGTGGCACGTGGAAAGGGACCCTGGGTCTCTCGCCTCACGTGGAGACGCCTCCCAATTGCCATGCCAAGACTTGAGGAGAATCCCGAGGTGTCCCTCGCACCTAGGCAGGAGTCCTGACGTCGCTGAACAAACACGTGTCTGGAAGGGCCCTCCCCGTCGTAACTCGAGAATATACCCCAGGTTCCGGCCGCAACACGAGAAAAACCATGAGACTTCCCCCTCGCCGTGAGATGAGGCCCGATTCCCCTGCAATGCGTGCAGAACAATTCCGTGTTCCACATCAAACGAGAAAGGAGCCTTGATTTCCTTGATGGCACTCCAGAGAAAACCCAAGATCACTGTCTCAAGTCTAGAGGGATCCTGAGGTCACTGGAGCAACACGAAAGGGCTCCGTGGACCCCAAATCAACTCGAGATGAGAGATTAGTCCCTGGCTTCAACTCAATAGGAATACGAACTTTCCACAAGCCCCTCAAGAGGAGGCTTGTCTCAGCTACAGGTATGTGAGAGGGACCCTGAGTTTGTGGCCTCAAGTGGAATGGACACCGAGATGCTCTGACTCGAAGTAAGGCCGGATATCCCTGCAGTGAATTGAATGCAGGCTCATCTTGCATCTCCCAAGACGAAGGGATGTCTGAATCCCCTGTGCAGAACACAGAGAAAGACCTAGTCCTCCGCCTCAATGCGACCGGAGGCCTCACATCCTTTGAAAACTCGAGAGGTCCGCGGAGATCAATGCTTCCAAAGGAGACGATGCCTGACTCCTCTTGAAAATGGATAGGAGTCCCAGGATCCCAGTGGCACGTGGAAAGGGACCCTGGGTCTCCCGCCTCACGTGGAGACGCGTCCCAATTGCCATGGCAAGACTCGATGAGAATCCCGAGGTGTCCCTCGCACCTAGGCAGGAGTCCTGACGTCGCTGAACAAACCCGTGTCTGGAAGGGCCCTCCCCGTCGTAACTCGAGAATATACCCCAGGTTCCGGCCGCAACTCGAGAAAAACCATGAGATTTCCCCATCGCCGCGAGTTGAGGCCCGATTCCCCTGCACTGCGTGCAGAGCAATTCCGTGTTCCACTTCAAACGTGAAAGGAGCCTTGATTTCCTTGATGGCACTCCAGAGAAAACCCAAGATCACTGTCTCAAGTCTAGAGGGATCCTGAGGTCACTGGAGCAACACGAAAGGGCTCCGTGGACCCCAAATCAACTCGAGATGAGAGCTTAGTCCATGGCTTCAAATCGAGAGGAATACCAACTTTCGACAAGCACCTCAAGAGAAGGCTTCTCTCAGCTACAGGTAAGTGAGAGGGACCCTGAGTTTGTGGCCTCAAGTGCAATGGACACCGAGATGCTCTGATTCGAAGTAAGGCTGGATATCTCTGCAGTGAATTGAATGCAGGCTCGTCTTGCATCTCCCAAGACGAAGGGATGTCTGAATCCCCTGTGGAGACCACAGAGAAAGACCTAGTCCTCCGCCTCATCGTGAACGGAGGCCTCACATCCTTTGAAAACTCGAGAGGTCTACAGAGATCAATGCTTCCAAAGGAGACGATGCCTGACTCCTCTTGAAAATGGATAGGAGTCCCAGGATCCCTGTGGCACGTGGAAAGGGACCGTGGGTCTCCCGCCTCACGTGGAGACGCGTCCCAATTGCCATGCCAAGACTTGAGGAGAATCCCGAGGTGTCCCTCGCACCTAGGCAGGAGTCCTGACGTCGCTGAACAAACCCGTGTCTGGAAGGGCCCTCCCCGTCGTAACTCGAGAATATACCCCAGGTTCCGGCCGCAATTCGAGAAAAACCATGAGACTTCCCCCTCGCAGCGACATGAGGCCCGATTCCCCTGCACTGCGTGCAGAGCAATTCCGTGTTCCACATCAAACGTGAAAGGAGCTTTGATTTCCTTAATGGCACTCCAGAGGAAACCCAAGATCACTGTCTCAAGTCTAGAGGGATCCTGAGGTCACTGTAGCAACACGAAAGGGCTCCGTGGACCCCAAATCAACTCGAGATGAGAGCTTAGTCCCTGGCTTCCACTCAAGAGGAACACCAACTTTCCACAAGCACCTCAAGAGGAGGCTTCTCTCAGCTACAGGTATATGAGAGGGACCCTGAGTTTGTGGCCTCAAGTGGAATGGCCACCGAGATGCTCTGACTCGAAGTAAGGCCGGATATCCCTGCAGTGAATTGAATGCAGGCTCGTCTTGCATCTCCCAAGACGAAGGGTTGTCTGAATCCCCTGTGGAGCCCACAGAGAAAGACCTAGTCCTACGCCTCAACGCGACCGGAGGCCTCACATCCTTTGAAAACTCGAAAGGTCCGCGGAGATCAATACTTCCGAAGGAGACGATGCCTGACTCCTCTTGAAAATGGATAGGAGTCCCAGGA
The DNA here is from genome assembly GCF_033118175.1 of Dama dama. Classification (NCBI taxonomy): domain Eukaryota; kingdom Metazoa; phylum Chordata; class Mammalia; order Artiodactyla; family Cervidae; genus Dama; species Dama dama. The sequence continues at coordinate 1,379,001 of NC_083697.1, read as the reverse complement.
TCCCTGTGGCACGTGGAAAGGGACACTGGGTCTCCCGCCTCACGTGGAGACGCGTCCCAATTGCCATGCCAAGACTCGAGGAGAATCCCGAGGTGTCCCTCGCACCTAGGCAGGAGTCCTGACGTCGCTGAACAAACACGTGTCTGGAAGGGCCCTCCCCGTCGTAACTCGAGAATATACCCCAGGTTCCGTCTGCAACTCGAGAAAAACCATGAGACTTCACTATCGCCGCGAGATGAGGCCCGATTCCCCTGCCCTGCGTGCAGAGCAATTCCGTATTCCACATCAAAATAAAAGGAGCCTTGATTTCCTTGATGGCACTCCAGAGAAAACCCAAGATCACTGTCTCAAGTCTAGAGGGATCCTGAGGTCACTGGAGCAACACGAAAGGGCTCCGTGGACCCCAAATCAACTCGAGATGAGAGCTTAGTCCATGGCTTCAAATCGAGAGGAATACCAACTTTCCACAAGCACCTCAAGAGAAGGCTTCTCTCAGCTAATGGTATGTGAGAGGGACCCTGAGTTTGTCGCCTCAAGTGGAATGGACACCGAGATGCTCTGACTCAACGTAAGGCCAGATATCCCTGCAGTGAATTGAATGCAGTCTCGTCTTGCATCTCCCAAGCCGAAGGGTTGTCTGAATCCCCTGTGGAGACCACAGAGAAAGACATAATCTTCCGCCTCATCGCGACCGGTGGCCTCACATCCTTTGAAAATTCGAGAGGTCCGCGGAGATCAATGCTTCCAAAGGAGACGATGCCTGACTCCTCTTGAAAATAGATAGGAGTCCCAGGATCCCTGTGGCTCGTGGAAAGGGACCCTGGTTCTCCCGGCTCACGTGGAGATGCGTCCAAATTGCCATGCCAAGACTCGAGGAGAATCCCGAGGTGTCCCTCGCACCTAGGCAGGAGTCCTGACGTCGCTGAACAAACGCTTGTCTCGAAGGGCCCTCCCCGTCGTAACTCGAGAATATACCCCAGGTTCCGGGAGCAACTCGAGAAAAACCATGAGATTTCCCCCTCGCCGCGAGTTGAGGCCCGATTCCCCTGCACTGCGTGCAGACCAATTCCGTGTTCCACATCAAACTTGAAAGGAGCCTTGATTTCCTTGATGGCACTCCAGAGAAAACCCAAGATCACTGTCTCAAGTCTAGAGGGATCCTGAGGTCACTGGAGCAACACGAAAGGGCTCCGTATAACCCAAATCAACTCGAGATGAGAGCTTAGTCCCTGGCTTCAACTCAAGAGGAATACCAACTTTAAACAAGCACATCAAGAGGAGGCTTCTCTCAGCTACAGGTATGTGAGAGGGACCCTGAGTTTGTGGCCTCAAGTGGAATGGACACCGAGATGCTCTGACTCAAAGTAAGGCCGGATATCCCTGCAGTGATTTGAATGCAGGCTCGTCTTGCATCTCCCAAGACAAAGGGTTGTCTGAATCCCCTGTGGAGCCCACAGAGAAAGACCTAGTCCTCCGTCTCATCGCGACCGAAGGCCTCACATCCTTTGAAAACTCGAGAGGTCTGCGGAGATCAATGCTTCCAAAGTAGACGACGCCTGACGCCTCTTGAAAATGGATAGGAGTCCCAGGATCCCTGTGGCACGTGGAAAGGGACCCTGGGTCTCTCGCCTCACGTGGAGACGCCTCCCAATTGCCATGCCAAGACTTGAGGAGAATCCCGAGGTGTCCCTCGCACCTAGGCAGGAGTCCTGACGTCGCTGAACAAGCACGTGTCTGGAAGGGCCCTCCCCGTCGTAACTCGAGAATATACCCCAGGTTCCGGCCGCAACTCGAGAAAAACCATGAGATTTCCCCCTCCCCGCGAGATGAGCCCCGATTCCCCTGCACTGCGTGCAGAGCAATTCCGTGTTCCACTTCAAACGTGAAAGGAGCCTTGATTTCCTTGATGGCACTCCAGAGAAAACCCAAGATCACTGTCTCAAGTCTAGAGGGATCCTGAGGTCACTGGAGCAACACGAAAGGGCTCCATGGACCCCAAATCAACTCGAGATGAGAGCTTAGTCCCTGGCTTAGACTCAAGAGGAATACCAACTTTCCACAAGCACCTCAAGAGGAGGCTTCTCTCAGCTACAGGTAAGTGAGAGGGACCCTGAGTTTGTGGCCTCAAGTGCAATGGACACCGAGATGTTCTGACTCGAAGTAAGGCCGGATATCTCTGCAGTGAATTGAATGCAGGCTCGTCTTGCATCTCCCAAGACGAAGGGATGTCTGAATCCCCTGTGGAGACCACAGAGAAAGACCTAGTCCTCCGCCTCATCGTGAACGGAGGCCTCACATCCTTTGAAAACTCGAAAGGTCCGCGGAGATCAATGCTTCCAAAGGAGATGATGCCTGACTCCTCTTGAAAATGGATAGGAGTCCCAGGATCCCTGTGGCACGTGGAAAGTGACCCTGGTTCTCCCGCCTCACGTGGAGATGCGTCCAAATTGCCATGCCAAGACTCGAGGAGAATCCCGAGGTGTACCTCGCACCTAGGCAAGAGTCCTCACGTCGCTGAACAAACCCGTGTCTGGAAGGGCCCTCCCCGTCGTAACTCGAGAATATACCCCACGTTCCGGCCGCAAATCGAGAAAAACCATGAGACTTCCCCCTCCCCGCGAGATGAGCCCCGATTCCCCTGCACTGAGTGCAGACCAATTCCGTGTTCCACATCAAACGTGAAAGGAGCCTTGATTTCCTTAATGGCACTCCAGAGAAAACCCAAGATCACTGTCTCAAGTCTAGAGGGATCCTGAGGTCACTGTAGCAACACGAAAGGGCTCCGTGGACCCCAAATCAACTCGAGATGAGAGCTTAGTCCCTGGCTTCGACTCAAGGGGAATACCAACTTTCCACAAGCACCTCAAGAGGAGGCTTCTCTCAGCTAATGGTATGTGAGAGGGACCCTGAGATTGTGGCCTCAAGTGGAATGGACACCGAGATGCTCTGACTCGAAGTAAGGCTGGATATCCCTGCAGTGAATTGAATGCAGGCTCGTCTTGCATCTCCCAAGACGAAGGGATGTCTGAATCCCCTGTGGATACCACAGAGAAAGACCTAGTCCTCCGCCTTATCGTGACCGGAGGCCTCACATCCTTTGAAAACTCGAGAGGTCTGCAGAGATCAATGCTTCCAAAGGAGACGATGCCTGACTCCTCTTGAGAATGGATAGGAGTCCCAGGATCCCTGTGGCACGTGGAAAGGGACACTGGGTTTCACGCCTCACGTAGACACGCGTCCCAATTGCCATGCCAAGACTCGAGGAGAATCCCGAGGTGTCCCTCGCACCTAGGCAGGAGTCCTCACGTCGCTGAACAAACACGTGTCTGGAAGGGACCTCCCCGTCGTAACTCGAGAATATACCCCAGGTTCCGGCCGCATTTCGAGAAAAACCATGAGACTTCCCCCTCCCCGCGAAATGAGGCCCGATTCACCTGCACTGAGTGCAGACCAATTCCGTGTTCCACATCAAACGTGAAAGGAGCCATGATTTCCTTAATGGCACTCCAGAGAAAACCCAAGATCACTGTCTCAAGTCTAGAGGGATCCTGAGGTCACTGGAGCAACACGAAAGGGCTCCGTGGACCCCAAATCAACTCGAGATGAGAGCTTAGTCCCTGGCTTCGACTCAACAGGAATACAAACTTTCCACAAGCACCTCAAGAGGAGGCTTCTCTCAGCTACAGGTATGTGAGAGGGACCCTGAGTTTGTGGCCTCAAGTGGAATGGACACCGAGATGCTCTGACTTGAAGTAAGGCCGGATATCCCTGCAGTGAATTGAATGCAGGCTCGTCTTGCATCTCCCAAGACGAAGGGTTGTGTGAATCCCCTGTGGAGCCCACAGAGAAAGACCTAGTCCTCCGCCTCATCGCGACCGGAGGCCTCACATCCTCTGAAAACTCGAGAGGTCCGCGGAGATCAATGCTTCCAAAGGAGACGATGCCTGACTCCTCTTGAAAATGGATAGGAGTCCCAGGATCCCTGTGGCATGTGGAAAGGGACCCTGGGTCTCCCGCCTCACGTGGAGACGCGTCCCAATTGCCATGCCAAGACTCGAGGAGAATCCCGAGGTGTCCCTCGCACCTAGGCAGGAGTCCTGACGTCCCTGAACAAACACGTGTCTGGAAGGTCCCTCCCCGTCGTAACTCGAGAATATACCCCAGGTTCCGGCCGCAACTCGAGAAAAACCATGAGATTTCCCGCTCGCCGCGAGATGAGGCCCGATTCCCCTGCACTGCGTGCAGAGCAATTCCGTGTTCCACTTCAAACGTGAAAGGAGCCTTGATTTCCTTGATGGCACCCCAGAGAAAACCCAAGATCACTGTCTCAAGTCTAGAGGGATCCTGAGGTCACTGGAGCAAGACGAAAGTGCTCCGTGGACTCCAAATCAACTCGAGGTGAGAGCTTAGTCCCTGGCTTCGACTCAAGGGGAATACCAACTTTCCACAAGCACCTCAAGAGGAGGCTTCTCTCAGCTAATGGTATGTGAGAGGGACCCTGAGATTGTGGCCTCAAGTGGAATGGACACCGAGATGCTCTGACTCGAAGTAAGGCTGGATATCCCTGCAGTGAATTGAATGCAGGCTCGTCTTGCATCTCCCAAGACGAAGGGATGTCTGAATCCCCTGTGGATACCACAGAGAAAGACCTAGTCCTCCGCCTTATCGTGACCGGAGGCCTCACATCCTTTGAAAACTCGAGAGGTCTGCAGAGATCAATGCTTCCAAAGGAGACGATGCCTGACTCCTCTTGAGAATGGATAGGAGTCCCAGGATCCCTGTGGCACGTGGAAAGGGACACTGGGTTTCACGCCTCACGTAGACACGCGTCCCAATTGCCATGCCAAGACTCGAGGAGAATCCCGAGGTGTCCCTCGCACCTAGGCAGGAGTCCTCACGTCGCTGAACAAACACGTGTCTGGAAGGGACCTCCCCGTCGTAACTCGAGAATATACCCCAGGTTCCGGCCGCATTTCGAGAAAAACCATGAGACTTCCCCCTCCCCGCGAAATGAGGCCCGATTCCCCTGCACTGAGTGCAGACCAATTCCGTGTTCCACATCAAACGTGAAAGGAGCCATGATTTCCTTAATGGCACTCCAGAGAAAACCCAAGATCACTGTCTCAAGTCTAGAGGGATCCTGAGGTCACTGGAGCAACACGAAAGGGCTCCGTGGACCCCAAATCAACTCGAGATGAGAGCTTAGTCCCTGGCTTCGACTCAACAGGAATACAAACTTTCCACAAGCACCTCAAGAGGAGGCTTCTCTCAGCTACAGGTATGTGAGAGGGACCCTGAGTTTGTGGCCTCAAGTGGAATGGACACCGAGATGCTCTGACTTGAAGTAAGGCCGGATATCCCTGCAGTGAATTGAATGCAGGCTCGTCTTGCATCTCCCAAGACGAAGGGTTGTGTGAATCCCCTGTGGAGCCCACAGAGAAAGACCTAGTCCTCCGCCTCATCGCGACCAGAGGCCTCACATCCTCTGAAAACTCGAGAGGTCCGCGGAGATCAATGCTTCCAAAGGAGACGATGCCTGACTCCTCTTGAAAATGGATAGGAGTCCCAGGATCCCTGTGGCATGTGGAAAGGGACCCTGGGTCTCCCGCCTCACGTGGAGACGCGTCCCAATTGCCATGCCAAGACTCGAGGAGAATCCCGAGGTGTCCCTCGCACCTAGGCAGGAGTCCTGACGTCCCTGAACAAACACGTGTCTGGAAGGTCCCTCCCCGTCGTAACTCGAGAATATACCCCAGGTTCCGGCCGCAACTCGAGAAAAACCATGAGATTTCCCGCTCGCCGCGAGATGAGGCCCGATTCCCCTGCACTGCGTGCAGAGCAATTCCGTGTTCCACTTCAAACGTGAAAGGAGCCTTGATTTCCTTGATGGCACCCCAGAGAAAACCCAAGATCACTGTCTCAAGTCTAGAGGGATCCTGAGGTCACTGGAGCAAGACGAAAGTGCTCCGTGGACTCCAAATCAACTCGAGGTGAGAGCTTAGTCCCTGGCTTCGACTCAAGAGGAATACCAACTTTCCACAAGCACCTCAAGAGGAGGCTTCTCTCAGCTACAGGTATGTGAGAGGGACCCTGAGTTTGTGGCCTCAAGTGGAATGGACACCGAGATGCTCTGACTCGAAGTAAGGCCGGATATCCCTGCAGTGAATTGAATGCAGGCTCGTCTTGCATCTCCCAAGACGAAGGGTTGTCTGAATCCCCTGTGGAGACCACAGAGAAAGACCTCGTTCTCCGCCTCATCGAGACCAGAGGCCTCACATCCTTTGAAAACTCGAGAGGTCGGCGGAGATCAATGCTTCCAAAGGAGAAGATGCCTGACTCTTCTTGAAAATGGATAGGAGTCCCAGGATCCCTGTGGCACGTGGAAAGGGACCCTGGGTCTCCCGCCTCACGTGGAGACGCGTCCCAATTGCCATGCCAAGACTCGAGGAGAATCCCGAGTTGTCCCTCGCACCTAGGCAGGAGTCCTGACGTCGCTGAACAAACACGTGTCTGGAAGGGCCCTCCCCGTCATAACTCGAGAATATACCCCAGGTTCCGGCCGCAACTCCGGAAACACCATGAGACTTCCCCCTCGCCGCTGGATGAGGCCCGATTCCCCTGCACTGCGTGCAGAGCAATTCCGTGTTCCACATCAAACGTGAAAGGAGCCTTGATTTCCTTGATGGCACTCCAGAGAAAACCCAAGATCACTGTCTCAAGTCTAGAGGGATCCTGAGGTCACTGGAGCAACACGAAAGGGCTCCGTGGACCCCAAATCAACTCGAGATGAGAGCTTAGTCCCTGGCTTTGACTCAAGAGGAATACCAACTTTCCACAAGCACCTCAAGAGGAGGCTTCTCGCACCTACAGGTAGGTGAGAGGGACCCTGAGTTTGTGGCCTCAAGTCGAATGGACACCGAGATGCTCTGACTCGAAGTAAGGCCGGATATCCCTGCAGTGAAGTGAATGCAGGCTCCTCTTGCATCTCCCAAGATGAAGGGATGTCTGAATCCCCTGTGGAGGCCACAGAGAAAGACCTAGTCCTCCGCCTCATCGCGACCGGAGGCCTCACATCCTTTGAAAACTGAGAGGTCCGCGGAGATCAATGCTTCCAAAGGAGACGATGCCTGACTCCTCTTGAAAATGGATAGGAGTCCCAGGATCCCTGTGGCACGTGGAAAGGGACCCTGGGTCTCCCGCCTCATGTGGAGACGCATCCCCATTGCCATGCCAAGACTCGAGGAGAATCCCGAGGTGTCCCTCGCACCTAGGCAGGAGTCCTCACGTCGCTGAACAAACACGTGTCTGGAAGGGCCCTCCCCGTCGTAACTCGAGAATATACCCCAGGTTCCGGCCGCAATTCGAGAAAAACCATGAGAATTCCCCCTCACCGCGAGATGAGGCCTGATTCCCCTGCACTGCGTGCAGAGCAATTCCTGAGCAGCGCAGACGGAGAGAGCAGCGCCAGCCCCTCCCCGCAGCGCCAGCCCGTCCCCGCAGCACAAGCCCCTCCCCCCGGAGCGACGTAACTAGCTACCTGAATAAGAGTCCACCTCCGCCCGCCTGTGTCATGGCGGAAATGAGGCTCTGAAGAGACCGGCAAACAGAAGCCAAATAAACAAAGGGAACCGCTTCAGAAGGGACTGGTGCAACAGTTTAAAATCCCTCTAGGAAACATTGACTACACCGGAGGAGCCTGTAGGTATCGAGAAGCGTAAGCTGGAACGAGGAGCTATCTGAAACTGAGCCGAACCCACACTGACCGCAACAGCTCCAGAGAAACTCCTAGATATAATTTTACTTTTTTCTCTTTTTTTAATTTTTTTTCTTTTTTTCTTTTTTCTTTTTTATTTTTTCTCTTTTATTTTCCTTTAAAATCCCCTATTACTCCCCCATTACTCCTTAACTTTCATTTCCATAGACTTTTACGATTTTTTAATTAGGGGGAAAAAAAAGTTTTTTTTTTCCTTTTTTTTTTCTTTTTTTTCTTTTTTTTTTCTTTTTCTTTCTTTTTTTTCCTTTTTTTCTTTCCTTTTTCTCTTCTATTTTCTATTTTTCTTTTTCTCTTATTTCTTTTAAATTCCTCTAGTACTCCTCTACTACTCCTTAATTTTCATTTTCAATGCACTATAACCTTACAAAAAAAAAAAAAAGAAGAGAAGCCCTATTTTTAAACTGAAGATTATTCTCTCCCAATCTTGACTCTCTGTTTTCTACCTCAGAACACCTCTATTTCCTCCTTTCCCCTTCTCTTCCCAATCCAATTCTGTGAATCTTTGTAGGTGACTGTGCTACGGAGAACACTCTGGGAACAGACAGCTGTGTAGATCTGTCTCTCTCCTCTTGAGTCCCCCTTTTTCTCCTCCTGTTCATCTCTATCTCCCTCCTCCCTCTCCTCTTCTTCATGTGACTCTGTGAACCTCTCTGGGTGTCCCTAACGGGGGAGAATCTTTTAGCCATTAACCTAGAAGTTTTCTTATCAGGGCTGCATAGTTGGAGAAGTCCTGAGACTACAGGAAGAATAAAACTGAAATCCAGAGGCAGGAGACTTAAGCCCAAAACCTGAGAACACCAGAAAACTCCTGACTACAAGGAACTTTAAGTGATAAGTGACTGTCCAAAAGCCTCCATACCTACACTGAAACCAACTACCACACAAGAGCCAATAAGTTTTAGAGCAAGACATACCACGCAAATTCTCCAGCAACGCAGGAACATAGCCCTGAACATCAACATACAGGCTGCCCAAGGTCACACCTAACACATAGACCCATCTCAAAACTCATTACTGGGCACTCCATTGCTTTCCAAAGAGAAGAAATCAAGTTCCACACACCAGAACACTGATGCAAGCTTCCCTAACCAGGAAACCTTGACAAGCCAATCGTCTAACCCCATCCACTGGGTTAATCCTCCACAACAAAAAGGAACCACAGACCTCCAGAATACAGAAAGCCCACTCCAGATACAGCAATCTAAACAAGATGAAAAGGCAAAGAAATACCCAACAGGTAAAGGAACATGAAAAATGCCCACCAAGTCAAACAAAAGAGGAGGAGATAGGGAATCTACCTGAAAAAGAATTTAGAATAATGATAATAAAAATGATCCAAAATCTTGAAAACAAAATGGAGTTACAGATAAATAGCCTGGAAACAAAGATTGAAAAGATTCAAGAACTGTTTAATAAAGACCTAGAAGAAATAAAAAAGAGTCAATTACAAATGAATAATGCAATGAATGAGATCAAAAACACTTTGGAGGGAACCAAGAGTAGAATAACGGAGGCAGAAGATAGGATAAGTGAGGTAGAAGATAAAATGGTGGAAATAAATGAAGCAGAGAGGAAAAAAGAAAAAAGGATCAAAAGAAATGAGGACAACCTCAGGGACCTCTGGGACACTGTGAAATGCCCCAACATTCGAATCATAGGAGTTCCAGAAGAAGAAGACAAAAAGAAGGGCCATGAGAAAATACTCGAGGAGATAATAGCTGAAAACTTCCCTAAAATGGGGAAGGAAATAGCCACCCAAATCCAAGAAACCCAGAGAGTCCCAAACAGGATAAACCCAAGGCGAAACACCCCAAGACACATATTAATCAAATTAACAAAGATCAAACACAAAGAACAAATATTAAAAGCAGCAAGGGAAAAACAACAAATAACACACAAAGGGATTCCCATAAGGATAACAGCTGATCTATCAATAGAAACCCTCCAGGCCAGAAGGGAATGGCAGGACGTACTGAAAGTAATGAAAGAGAATAACCTACAACCTAGATTACTGTATCCAGCAAGGATCTCATTCAGATATGAAGGAGAATTCAAAAGCTTTACAGATAAGCAAAAGCTGAGAGAATTCAGCACCACCAAACCAGCTCTTCAACAAATGCTAAAGGATCTTCTCTAGACAGGAAATGCAGAAAGGTTTTATAAATGTGAACCCAAAACAACAAAGTAAATGGCAACGGGAACACACCTATCAATAATTACCCTAAATGTAAATGGGTTGAATGCCCCAACCAAAAGACAAAGATTGGCTGAATGGATACAAAAACAAGACCCCTATATATGCTGTCTACAAGAGACCCACCTCAAAACAAGAGACACATACAGACTAAAAGTGAAGGGCTGGAAAAAAATATTTCATGCAAACGGAGACCAAAAGAAAGCAGGAGTCGCAATACTCATGTCAGATAAAATAGACTTTCAAATAAAGGAAGTGAAAAGAGACAAAGAAGGACACTACATAATGATCAAAGGATCAATCAAAAAAGAAGATATAACAATTATAAATATATATGCACCCAACATAGGAGCACCGCAATATGTACGGCAAATGCTAACAAGTATGAAAGAGGAAATTAATAGTAACACAATAATAGTGGGAGACTTTAATACCCCACTCACAACTATGGATAGATCAACTAAACAGAAAATTAACAAGGAAACACAAACCTTAAATGACACAATGGACCAGCTAGACCTAATTGATATCTATAGGACATTTCACCCCAAAACAATCAACTTCACCTTTTTCTCAAGTGCACACGGAACATTCTCCAGAATAGATCACATCCTGGGCCATAAATCTGGTCTTGGAAAATTCAAAAAAATTGAAATCATTCCAGTTATCTTTTCTGACCACAGTGCAGTAAGATTAGATCTCAATTACAGGGAAAAAATTGTTAAAACTTCAAACATATGGAGGCTAAATAACACGCTTCTGAATAACCAACAAATCATAGAAGAAATCAAAAAAGAAATCAAAATATGTATAGAAATGAATGAAAATGAAAACACAACAACCCAAAACCTATGGGACACTGTAAAAGCAGTGCTAAGGGGAAGGTTCATAGCATTACAGGCTTACATCAAGAAACAGGAAAAAAACCAATTAAATAACCTAACTCTACACCTAAAGCAATTAGAGAAGGAAGAAATGAAGAACCCCAGAGTTAGCAGAAGGAAAGAAATCTTAAAAATCAGGGCAGAAATAAATGCAAAAGAAACTAAAGAGACCATAGCAAAAATCAACAAAGCTAAAAGCTGGTTTTTTGAAAAAATAAACAAAATTGACAAACCATTAGCAAGACTCATTAAGAAACAAAGAGAGAAAAACCAAATTAACAAAATTAGAAATGAAAATGGAGAGATCACAACAGACAACACTGAAATACAAAGGATCATAAGAGACTACTACCAGCAGCTCTATGCCAATAAAATGGACAACTTGGATGAAATGGACAAATTCTTAGAAAAGTATAACTTTCCAAAACTGAACCAGGAAGAAATAGAAGATCTTAACAGACCCATCACAAGCAAGGAAATCGAAACTGTCATCAAAAATCTTCCAGCAAACAAAAGCCCAGGACCAGATGGCTTCACAGCTGAATTCTACCAAAAATTTAGAGAAGAGCTAACACCTATCTTACTCAAACTCTTCCAGAAAATTGCAGAAGAAGGTAAGCTTCCAAACTCATTCTATGAGGCCACCATCACCCTAATTCCAAAACCAGACAAAGATGCCACAAAAAAAGAAAACTACAGGCCAATATCACTGATGAACATAGATGCAAAAATCCTTAACAAAATTCTAGCAAACAGAATCCAACAACATATTAAAAAAATCATACACCATGACCAAGTGGGCTTTATCCCAGGAATGCAAGGATTCTTTAATATCCGCAAATCAATCAATGTAATACACCACATTAACAAATTGAAAGATAAAAACCATATGATTATCTCAATAGATGCAGAGAAAGCCTTTGACAAAATTCAACACTCATTTATGATTAAAACTCTCCAAAAAGCAGGAATAGAAGGAACATACCTCAACATAATAAAAGCTATATATGACAAACCCACAGCAAGCATCACCCTCAATGGTGAAATATTGAAGGCATTTCCCCTGAAATCAGGAACAAGACAAGGGTGCCCACTCTCACCACTACTATTCAACATAGTGTTGGAAGTGCTGGCCACAGCAATCAGAGCAGAAAAAGAAGTAAAAGGAATCCAGATAGGAAAAGAAGAAGTAAAACTCTCACTGTTTGCAGATGACATGATCCTCTACATAGAAAACCCTAAAGATTCTACCAGAAAATTACTAGAGCTAATCAATGAATATAGTAAAGTTGCAGGATATAAAATTAACACACAGAAATCCCTTGCATTCCTATATACTAACAATGAAAAAACAGACAGAGAAATTAAGGAAACAATACCATTCACCATTGCAACAAAAAGAATAAAATACTTAGGAGTATATCTACCTAAAGAAACAAAGGACCTATACATAGAAAACTATAAAACACTGATGAAAGAAATCAAAGAGGACACAAACAGATGGAGAAACATACCGTGTTCATGGATTGGAAGAATTAATATTGTCAAAATGGCTATTCTACCCAAAGCAGTCTATAGATTCAATGCAATCCCTATCAAGCTACCAACGGTATTTTTCACAGAACTAGACCAAAGAATTTCACAATTTGTATGGAAATACAAAAAACCTCGAATAGCCAAAGTAATCTTGAGAAAGAAGAATGGAACTGGAGGAATCAACCTGCCTGACTTCAGACTCTACTACAAAGCCACAGTCATCAAGACAGTATGGTACTGGCACAAAGACAGAAATATAGATCAATGGAACAGAATAGAAAGCCCAGAGATAAATCCACGAACCTATGGACACCTTATCTTTGACAAAGGAGGCAAGGATATACAATGGAAAAAAGACAACCTCTTTAACAAGTGGTGCTGGGAAAACTGGTCAACCACTTGTAAAAGAATGAAACTAGAACACTTTCTAACACCATACACAAAAATAAACTCAAAATGGATTAAAGATCTAAATGTAAGACCAGAAACTATAAAACTCCTAGAGGAGAACATAGGCAAAACACTCTCCGACATAAATCAAAGCAAGATCCTCTATGACCCACCTCCCAGAATATTGGAAATAAAAGCAAAACTAAACAAATGGGACCTAATGAAACTTAAAAGCTTTTGCACTACAAAGGAAACTATAAGTAAGATGAAAAGACAGCCCTCAGATTGGGAGAAAATAATAGCAAATGAAGAAACAGACAAAGGACTAATCTCAAAAATATACAAGCAACTCCTGCAGCTCAATTCCAGAAAAATAAATGACCCAATCAAAAAATGGGCCAAAGAACTAAACAGACATTTCTCCAAGGAAGACATACAGATGGCTAACAAACATATGAAAAGATGCTCAACATCACTCATTATTAGAGAAATGCAAATCAAAACCACAATGAGGTACCATTACACGCCAGTCAGGATGGCTGCTATCCAAAAGTCTACAAGCAATAAATGCTGGAGAGGGTGTGGAGAAAAGGGAACCCTCTTACACTGTTGGTGGGAATGCAAACTAGTACAGCCGCTATGGAAAACAGTGTGGAGATTTCTTAAAAAACTGGACATAGAACTGCCATATGACCCAGCAATCCCACTTCTGGGCATACACACTGAGGAAACCAGATCTGAAAGAGACACGTGCACCCCAATGTTCATTGCAGCACTGTTTATAATAGCCAGGACATGGAAGCAACCTAGATGCCCATCAGCAGATGAATGGATAAGGAAGCTGTGGTACATATATACCATGGAATATTACTCAGCCATTAAAAAGAATTCATTTGAACCAGTCCTAATGAGATGGATGAAGCTGGAGCCCCTTATACAGAGTGAAGTAAGCCAGAAAGATAAAGAACATTACAGCATACTGACACATGTATATGGAATTTAGAAAGGTGATAACGATAACCCTATATGCAGAACAGAAAAAGAGACACAGAAATACAGAACAGACTTTTGAACTTTGAGGGAGAATGTGAGGGTGGGATATTTCAAAAGAACAGCATGTATACTATCTATGGTGAAACAGATCACCAGCCCAGGTGGGATGCACGAGACAAGTGCTCCGGCCTGGTGCACTGGGAAGACCCAGAGGAATCGGGTGGAGAGGGAGGTTGGAGGGGGGATCGGGATTGGGAATACATGTAAATCCATGGCTGATTCATATCAATGTATGACAAAACCCACTGGAAAAAAAAATAATAATAATAAAAATTAAAAAAAATAATAAAAAAAAAAAAAAAGAAAATGGATAGGAGTCCCAGGATCCCTGTGGCACGTGGAAAGGGACCCTGGATCTCCCACCTCACATGTAGACGCCTCCCAATTGCCATGCCAAGACTCGAGGAGAATCCCGAGGTGTCCCTCGCACCTAGGCATGGGTCCAGACGTCGCTGAACAAACACGTGTCTGGAAGGGCCCTCCCCGTCGTAACTCGAGAATATACCCCAGGTTCCGGCCGCAACTCGAGAAAAACCATGAGATTTCCCCCTCGCCGCGAGATGAGGCCCGATTCCCCTGCACTGCGTGCAGAGCAATTCCGTGTTCCCCATCAAACTTGATAGGAGCCTTGATTTCCTTGATGGCACTCCAGAGAAAACCCAAGATCACTGTCTCAAGTCTAGAGGGATCCTGAGGTCACTGGAACAACACGAAAGGGCTCCGGGGACCCGAAATCAACTCGAGATGAGAGCTTATTCCCTGGCTTCGACTCAAGAGGAATACCAAGTTTCCACAAGCACCTCAAGAGGAGGCTTCTCTCAGCTACAGGTATGTGAGAGGGACTCTGAGATTGTGGCCTCAAGTGGAAAGGACACCGAGATGCTGTGACTCGAAGTAAGGCCGGATATCCCTGCAGTGAATTGAATGCAGGCTCGTCTTGCATCTCCCAAGACGAAGGGATGTCTGAATCCCCTGTGGAGACCTCAGAGAATGTCCTAGTCCTCTGCCTCAACGCGACAGGAGGCCTCACATGCTTTGAAAACTCGAGATGTCTGCGGAGATCAATGCTTCCAAAGGAGACGATGCCTGACTCCTCTTGAAAATGGATAGGAGTCCCAGGATCCCTGTGGCACGTGGAAAGGGACCCTGGGTCTCCCGCCTCACATGGAGACGTGTCCCAATTGCCATGCAAAGAATCGAGGAGTATCCCGAGGTGTCCCTCGCACCTAGGCAGAAGTCCTGACGACGCTGAACAAACACGTGTCTGGAAGGGCCCTCCCCGTCGTAACTCGAGAATATACCCCAGGTTTCGTCCTCAACTTGAGAAAAACCATGAGACATCCCTCTTGCCGCGAGATGAGACCCGATTCCCCTGCACTGCGTGCAGAGCAATTCCGTGTTCCACATCAAACTTGAAAGGAGCCTTGATTTCCTTGATGGCACTCCAGAGAAAACCCAAGATCACTGTCTCAAGTCTAGAGGGATCCTGAGGTCACTGGAGCAACACGAAAGGGCTCCGTGGACCCCAAATCAACTCGAGATGAGAGCTTAGTCCCTGGCTTCGACTCAAGAGGAATACCAACTTTCCACAAGCACCTCAAGAGGAGGCTTCTCTCAGCTACAGGTATGTGAGAGGGACCCTGAGTTTGTGGCCTCAAGTGGAATGGACACCGAGATGCTCTGACTCGAAGTAAGGCCGGATATCCCTGCAGTGAATTGAATGCAGGCTCGTCTTGCATCTCCCAAGACGAAGGGATGTCTGAATCCCGTATGGAGACCGCAGAGAAAGATCGAGTTCTCCGCCTCATCGCGACCGGAGGCCTCACATCCTTTGAAAACTCGAGAGGTCCGCGGAGATCAATGGTTCCAAAGGAGACGATGCCTGACTCCTCTTGAAAATGGAAAGGAGTCCCAGGATCCCCGTGGCACGTGGAAAGGGACCTTGGGTCTCCCGCCTCACGTGGAGACGCGTCCCAATTGCCATGCCAAGACTCGAGGAGAATCCCGAGGTGTCCCTCGCACCTAGGCAGGAGTCCTGACGTCGCTGAACAAACACGTGTCTGGAAGGGCCCTCCCCGTCGTAACTCGGGAATATACCCCAGGTTCCGGCCGCAACTCGAGAAAAACCATGAGACTTCCCCCTCGCCGCGAGATGAGGCCCGATTCCCCTGCACTGCGTGCAGAGTAATTCCGTGTTCCACATCAAACTTGAAAGGAGCCTTGATATCCTTGAAGGCACTCCAGAGAAAACCCAAGATCACTGTCTCAAGCCTAGAGGGATCCTGAGGGCACCGGAAGAACACGAAAGGGCTCCGTGGACCCCAAATCAACGCGAGATGAGAGCTTAGTCCCTGGCTTCGACTCAAGAGGAATACCAACTTTCCACAAGCACCTCAAGAGGAGGCTTCTCTCAGCTACAGGTATGTCAGAGGGACCCTGAGTTTGTGGCCTCAAGTGGAATGGACACCGAGATGCTCTGACTCGAAGTAAGGCCGGATATCCCTGCAGTGAATTGAATGCAGGCTCGTCTTGCATCTCCCAAGACGAAGGGATGTCATTAATCCCCTGTGCAGAACACAGAGAAAGACCTAGTCCTCCGCCTCATCGCGACCGGAGGTCTCACATCCTTTGAAAACTCGAAAGGTCCGCGGAGATCAATACTTCCAAAGGAGAAGTTGCTGAATCTCTTGAAATTGGATAGGAGTCCGAGGATCCCTGTGGCAAGTGGAAAGGGAGCCGTGGTCTCCTGCCTCACGTGGAGACGGGTCCCAATTGCCATGCCAGGAGTGAAGGAGAATCCCGAGTTGTCCCCTGCACCTAGGGAAGAGTCCTGACGTCGCTGAACAAACACGTGTCTGGAAGGGCCCTCCCCGTCGTAACTCGAGAATATACGCCAGGTTCTGGCCGCAACTCGAGAAAAACCATGAGACTACACCTCGCCGCGAAATGAGGCCCGATTCCCCTGCACTGCGTGCAGAGCAATTCCAGTTCCACATCAAACATGAAAGGAGCCTTGATTTCTTTGATTGTACTACAGAGGAAACCCAAGATCACTGTCTCAAGTCTAGAGGGATCCTGAGGTCACTGTAGTAACACGAAAGCGGTCCGTGGACCCCAAATCAACTCGAGATGAGAACTTAATCCCTGGCTTCGAATCAAGAGGAATACCAACTTTCCACAAGCTCCTCAAGAGGAGGCTTCTCTCAGCTACTGGTATGTCAGAGGGACCCTGAGTTTGTGGCCTCAAGTGGAATGGACACCGAGATGCTCTGACTCGAAGTAAGGCCGGATATCCCTGCAGTGAATTGAATGCAGTCTCGTCTTGCATCTCCCAAGACGAAGGGTTGTCTGAATCCCCTGTGGAGACCACAGAGAAAGACCTAGTCCTCCGCCTCAATGCGACCGGAGGCCTCACATCCTTTGAAAACTCGAGAGGTCCACGGAGATCAATACTTCCCAAGGAGACGATGCCTGACTCCTCTTGAAAATGGATAGGAGTCCCAGGATCCCTGTGGCACGTGGAAAGGGACCCTGGGTCTCCCGCCTCACGTGGAGAAGCCTCCCAATTGCCATGACAAGACTCGAGGAGAATACCGAGGTGTCCCTCGCACCTAGGCAGGAGTCCTGACGTCGCTGAACAAACACGTGTCTGGAAGGGCCCTCCACGTCGTAACTCGAGAATATACCCCAGGTTCCGGCCGCAACTCGAGAAAAACCATGAGATTTCCCCCTCGCTGCGAGTTGAGGCCCGATTCCCCTGCACTGCGTGCAGAGCAATTCCGTGTTCCACATCAAACGTGAAAGGAGCCTTGATTTCCTTGATGGCACTCCAGAGAAAACCCAAGATCACTGTCTCAGGTCTAGAGGGATCCTGAGGTCACTGGAGCAACACGAAAGGTCTCCGTGGACCCCAAATCAACTCGAGATGAGAGCTTAGTCCCTGGCTTAGACTCAAGAGGAATATCAACTTTCCACAAGCACCTCAAGAGGAGGCTTCTCTCAGCTACAGGTATGTGAGAGGGACCCTGAGTTTCTGGCCTCAAGTGCAATGGACACCGAGATGCTCTGACTCGAAGTAAGGCCGGATATCCCTGCAGTGAATTGAATGCAGGCTCGTCTTGCATCTCCCAAGACCAAGGGATGTCTGAATCCCCTGTGGAGACCACAGAGAAAGACCGAGTCCTCCGCCTCATCGAGACCGGAGGCATCACATCATTTGAAAACTCGAGAGGTCTGCGGAGATCAATGCTTCCAAAGGAGACGATGCCTGACTCTTCTTGAAAATGGATAGGAGTCCCAGGATCCCTGTGGCACGTGGAAAGGGACCCTGTGTCTCCCACCTCACGTTTAGACGCATCCCAATTGCCATGCCAAGACTCGAGGAGAATCCCGAGGTGTCCCTCGCACCTAGGCAGGAGTCCTGACGTCGCTGAACAAACACGTGTCTGGAAGGGCCCTCCCCGTCGTAACTCGAGAATATCCCCCAGGTTCCGGCCGCAACTCGAGAATAACCATGAGACTTCCCCCTCCCCGCGAGATGAGGCCCGATTCCCCTGCACGGCGTGCAGACCAATTCCGTGTTCCACATCAAACGTGAAAGGAGCCTTGATTTCCTTAATGGCACTCCATAGAAAACCCAAGATCACTGTCTCAAGTCTAGAGGGATCCTGAGGTCACTGTAGCAGCACGAAAGGGCTCCGTGGACCCCAAATCAACTCGAGATGAGAGCTTAGTCCCTGGCTTCGACTCAAGAGGAATACCAACTTTCCACAAGCACCTCAAGAGGAGGCTTCTCTCAGCTAATGGTATGTCAGAGGGACCCTGAGTTTGTGGCCTCAAGTGGAATGGACACCGAGATGCTCTGACTCGAAGTAAGGCCGAATATCCCTGCAGTGAATTGAATGCAGGCTCGTCTTGCATCTCCCAAGACGAAGGGATGTCTGAATCCGCTGTGGAGATCACAGAGAAAGACCAAGTCCTCCGCCTCATCGCGACCGGAGGCCTCACATCCTTTGAAAACACGAGACGTCCGCGGAGATCAATGTTTCCAAAGGAGACGATGCCTGACTCCTCTTGAAAATGGATAGGAGTCCCAGGATCCCTGTGGCACCTGGAGAGGGACACTGGGTCTCCTGCCTCACGTGGAGACGCGTCCAAATTGCCATGCCAAGACTCGAGGAGAATCCCGAGGTGTCCCTCGCACCTAGGCAGGAGTCCTGACGTTGCTGAACAAACCTGTGTCTGGAAGGGCCCTCTCCGTCGTTACTCGAGAATATACCCCAGGTTCCGGCCGCAACTCGAGAAAAACCATGAGACTTCCCCCTCCCCGCAGGATGAGGCCCGATTCCCCTGCACCTCGTGCAGACCAATTCCGTGTTCCACATCAAACGTGAAAGGAGCCTTGATTTCCTTAATGGCACTCCAGAGAAAACCCAAGATCACTGTCTCAAGTCTAGAGGGATCCTGAGGTCACTGTAGCAACACGAAAGGGCTCCGTGGACCCCAAATCAACTCGAGATGAGAGCTTAGTCCCTGGCTTAGACTCAAGAGGAATACCAACTTTCCACAAGCACCTCAGGAGGAGGCTTCTGTCAGCTACAGGTATGTGAGAGGAACCCTGAGTTTGTGGCCTCAAGTGCAATGGACACCGAGATGCTCTGACTCGAATTAAGGCCGGATATCCCTGCAGTGAATTGAAAGCAGGCTCGTCTTGCATCTCCCAAGACGAAGGGATGTCTGAATCCCCTGTGGAGACCACAGAGAAAGACCTAGTCCTCCGCCTAAACGTGACCGGAGGCCTCACATCCTTTGAAAACTCGAGAATTCTGCGGAGATCAATGCTTCCAAAGGAGACGATGCCTGACTCCTCTTGAAAATGGATAGGAGTCCCAGGATACCGTGGCAGGGGGAAAGGGACCCTGGGTCTCCCGCCTCACGTGGAGACGCGGCCCAATTGCCATGCCAAGACTCGAGGAGAATCCCGAGGTGTCCCTCGCACCTAGGCAGGAGTCCTCACGTCGCTGAACAAATCTGTGTCTGGAAGGGCCCTCCCCGTCGTAACTCGAGAATATACCCCAGGTTCCGGCCGCAACTCGAGAAAAACCATGAGACTTCCCCATCCCCGCGAGATGAGGCCCGATTCGCCTGCACTGCGTGCAGACCAATTCCGTGTTCCACATCAAACGTGAAAGGAGCCTTGATTTCCTTAATTGCACTCCAGAGAAAACCCAAGATCACTGTTTCAAGTCTAGAGGGATCCTGAGGTCACTGTAGCAACACGAAAGGGCTCCGTGGACCCCAAATCAACTCGAGATGAGAGCTTAGTCCCTGGCTTCGACTCAAGAGGAATACCAACTTTCCACAAGCATCTCAAGAGGAGGCTTCTCTCAGCTACAGGTATGTGAGAGAGACCCTGACTTAGTGGCCTCAAGTGGAATGGACACAGAGATGCTCTGACTCGAAGTAAGGCCGGATATCCCTGCAGTGAATTGAATGCAGGCTCGTCTTGCATCTCCCAAGACGAAGGGATGTCTGAATCCCCTGTGGAGACCACAGAGAAAGACCTAGTCCTCTGCCTCAACGTGACCGGAGGCCTCACATCCTTTGAAAACTCGAGAGGTCCGCGGAGATCAATGCTTCCAAAGGAGACGATGCCTGACTCCTCTTGAAAATGGATAGGAGTCCCAGGATCACTGTGGCACGTGGAAAGGGACCCTGGGGCTCCCGCCTCACGTGGAGACGCGTCCCAATTGCCATGCCAAGACTCGAGGATAATCCCGAGGTGTCCCTCGCACCTAGGCAGGAGTCCTGACGTCGCTGAACAAACAGGTGTCTGGAAGGGCCCTCCCCGTCATAACTC
Organism: Dama dama; assembly: GCF_033118175.1. Taxonomy (NCBI): domain Eukaryota; kingdom Metazoa; phylum Chordata; class Mammalia; order Artiodactyla; family Cervidae; genus Dama; species Dama dama. The sequence continues at coordinate 1,358,311 of NC_083697.1, read as the reverse complement.
GAGAATATACCCCAGGTTCCGGCCGCAACTCGAGAAAAACCATGAGACTTCCCCCTCGCTGCTGGATCAGGCCCGATTCCCCTGCACTGCGTGCAGAGCAATTCCGTGTTCCACATCAAACGTGAAAGGAGCCTTGATTTCCTTGATGTCACTCCAGAGAAAACCCAAGATCACTGTCTCAAGTCTAGAGGGATCCTGAGGTCACTGGAGCAACACGAAAGGGCTCCGTGGACCCCAAATCAACTCGACATGAGAGCGTAGTCCCTGGCTTCGACTCAAGGGGAATACCAACTTTCCACAAGCACCTCAAGAGGAGGCTTCTCTCAGCTACAGGTATGTGAGAGGGACCCTGAGTTTGTGGCCTCAAGTGGAATGGACACTGAGATGCTCTGACTCGAAGTAAGGCCGGATATCCCTGCAGTGAATTGAATGCAGGCTCGTCTTGCATCTCGCAAGACGAAGGGATGTCTGAATCCCCTGTGGAGACCACAGAGAAAGACCTAATTTTCCGCCTCATCGCGACCAGAGGCCTCACATCCTTTGAAAATTCGAGAGGTCCGCGGAGATCAATGCTTCCAAAGGAGACGATGCCTGACTCCTCTTGAAAATGGATAGGAGTCCCAGCATCCCTGTGGCACGTGGAAAGGGACCCTGGGTCTCCCGCCTCAGGTGGAGACGCGTCCCCATTGCCATGCCAAGTCTCGAGGAGAATCCCGAGGTGTCCCTCGCACCTAGGCAGGAGTCCTGACGTCGCTGAACAAACACGTGTCTGGAAGGGCCCTCCCCGTCGTAACTCGAGAATATACCCCAGGTTCCGGCCGCAACTCGAGAAAAACCATGAGACTTCCCCCTCGCCGCTGGATGAGGCCCGATTCCCCTGCACTGCGTGCAGAGTAATTCCGTGTTCCACATGAAACGTGAAAGGAGCCTTGATTTCCTTGATGGCACTCCAGAGAAAACCCAAGATCACTGTCTAGAGTCTAGAGGGATCCTGAGGTCACTGGAGCAACACGAAAGGGCTCCGTGGACCCCAAATCAACTCGAGATGAGAGCTTAGTCCCTGGCTTCCACTCAAGAGGAATATCAACTTTCCACAAGCACCTCAAGAGGAGGCTTCTCTCAGCTACAGGTATGTGAGTGGGCCCCTGAGTTTGTGGCCTCAAGTGGAATGGACACCGAGATGCTCTGACTCGAAGTAAGGCCGGATATCACTGCAGTGAATTGAATGCAGGCTCGTCTTGCATCTCGCAAGACGAAGGGATGTCTGAATCCCCTGTGGAGACCACAGAGAAAGACCGAGTTCTCCGCCTGATCGCGACCGGAGGCCTCACATCCTTTGAAAACTCGAGAGGTCCGCGGAGATCAATGCTTCCAAAGGAGACGATGCCTGACTCCTCTTGAAAATGGAGAGGAGTCCCAGGATCCCTGTGGCACGTGGAAAGGGACCCTGGGTCTCCCGCCTCACGTGGAGACGCGTCCCAATTGCCATGCCAAGACTCGAGGAGAATCCCGAGTTGTCCCTCGCACCTAGGCAGGAGTCCTGACGTCGCTGAACAAACATGTGTCTGGAAGGGCCCTCCCCGTCGTAACTCGAGAATATACCCCAGGTTGCGGCCGCAACACGAGAAAAACCATGAGACTTCCCCATCGCCGCGAGATGAGGCCTGATTCCCCTGCCCTGCGTGCAGAGTAATTCCGTATTCCACATCAAAAATGAAAGGAGCCTTGATTTCCTTAATGGCACTCCAGAGAAAACCCAAGATCACTGTCTCAAGTCTAGAGGGATCCTGAGGTCACTGGAGCAACACGAAAGGGCTCCGTGGACCCCAAATCAACTCGAGATGATATCTTAGTCCCTGCCTTCAAATCGAGAGGAATACCAACTTTCCACAAGCACCTCAAGAGGAGGCTACTCTCAGCTAATGGTATGTGAGAGGGACCCTGAGTTTGTGGCCTCAAGTGGAATGGACACCGAGATGCTCTGACTCGAAGTAAGGCCAGGTATCCCTGCAGCGAATTGAATGCAGGCTCGTCTTGCATCTCCCAAGACGAAGGGATGTCTGAATCCCCTGTGGAGACCACAGAGAAAGACCTAGTCCTCCGCCTCATCGTGACCGGAGGCCTCACATCCTTTGAAAACTCGAGAAGTCTGCGGAGATCAATACTTCCGAAGGAGACTATGCCTGACGCCTCTTCAAAATGGATAGGAGTCCCAGGATCCCTGTGGCACGTGGAAAGTGACCCTGGGTCTCCCGCCTCAGGTGGAGACGCGTCCCCATTGCCATGCCAAGTCTCGAGGAGAATCCCGAGGTGTCCCTCGCACCTAGGCAGGAGTCCTGACGTCGCTGAACAAACACGTGTCTGGAAGGGCCCTCCCCGTCGTAACTCGAGAATATACCCCAGGTTCCGGCCGCAACTCGAGAAAAACCATGAGACTTCCCCCTCGCCGCGAGATGAGGCCCGATTCCCCTGCAATGCGTGCAGAGCAATTCCGTGTTCCACATCAAACGTGATAGGAGCCTTGATTTCCTTAATGGCACTCCATAGAAAACCCAAATCACTGGCTCAAGTCTAGAGGCATCCTGAGGTCACTGGAGCAACACGAAAGGGCTCCGTGGACCCCAAATCAACTCGAGATGAGAGCTAAGTATCTGGCTTCGACTCAAGAGGAATACCAACTTTCCACAAGCACCTCAAGAGGAGGCTTCTCTCAGCTACAGGTATGTGAGAGGGACCCTGAGTTTGTGGCCTCAAGTGGAATGGACACCGAGATGCTCTGACTCGAAGTAAGGCCGGATATCCCTGCAGCGAATTGAATGCAGGCTCGTCTTGCATCTCCCAAGACGAAGGGATGTCTGAATCCCCTGTGGAGACCACAGAGAAAGTCCTAGTCGTCCGACTCCACGCGACCGGAGGCCTCACATCCTTTGAAAACTCGAGAGGTCCGCGGAGATCAATGCTTCCAAAGGAGACGATGCCTCACTCCTCTTGAAAATGGATAGGAGTCCCAGGATCCCTGTGGCACGTGGAAAGGGACCCTGGGTCTCCCGCCTCACGTGGAGACGCGTCCCAATTGCCATGCCAAGACTCGAGGAGAATCCCGAGGTGTCCCTCGCACCTAGGCAGGAGTCCTGACGTCGCTGAACAAACACGTGTCTGGAAGGGCCCTCCCCGTCGTAACTCGAGAATATACCCCAGGTTCCGGCCGCAACTCGAGAAAAACCATGAGACTTGTCCCTCGCCGAGAGATGAGGCCCCATTCCCCTGCACTGCGTGCAGAGCAATTCCGTGTTTCACCTCAAACGTGAAAGGAGCCTTGATTTCCTTGATGGCACTCCAGAGAAAACCCAAGATCACTGTCTCAAGTCTAGAGGGATCCTGAGGTCACTGGAGTAACACGAAAGGGCTCCGTGGACCCCAAATCAACTCGACATGAGAGCATAGTCCCTGGCTTCGACTCAAGAGGAATACCAACTTTTCACAAGCACGTCAAGAGGAGGCTTCTCTCAGCTACAGGTATGTGAGAGGGACCCTGAGTTTGTGGCCTCAAGTAGAATGGACACCGAGATGCTCTGACTCGAAGTAAGGCCGGATATCCCTGCAGTGAATTGAATGCAGGCTCGTCTTGCATATCCGAAGACGAAGGGATGTCTGAATCCCCTGTGGAGACCACAGAGAAAGACCTAGTTCTCCGCCTCATCGCGATCGGAGGCCTCACATCCTTTGAAAACTCGAGAGGTCCGCGGAGATCAATGCTTCCAAAGGAGACGATGCCTGACTCCTCTTGAAAATGGATAGGTGTGCCAGGTTCCCTGTGGCACGTGGAAAGGGACCCTGGGTCTCCCGCCTCACGTGGAGACGCGTCCCAATTGCCATGCCAAGACTCGAGGAGAATCCCGAGGTGTCCCTTGCACCTAGGCAGGAGTCCTGACGTCGCTGAACAAACACGTGTCTGGAAGGGCCCTCCCGTCGTAACTCGAGAATATACCCCAGGGTCCGTCCGCAACTCGAGAAAAACCATGAGACTTCCCCATCGCCCCGAGATGAGGCCCGATTCCGTGCACTGCGTGCAGAGCAATTCCATGTTCCACATCAAATGTGAACGGAGCCTTGATTTCCTTGAAGGCACTCCAGAGAAAACCCAAGATCACTGTCTCAAGTCTAGAGGGATCCTGAGGTAACTGGAGCAACACGAAAGGGCTCCGTGGACCCCAAGTCAACTCGAGATGAGAGCTTAGTCCCTGGCATCGACTCAAGAGGAATACCAACTTTGCACAAGCACGTCAAGAGGAGGCTTCTCTCAGCAAGAGGTATGTGAGAGGGACCCTGAGTTTGTGGCCTCAAGTGGAATGGACACATAGATTCTCTGACTCGAAGTAAGGCCGGATATCCCTCCAGTGAATTGAATGGAGGCTCGTCTTGCATCTCCCAAGACGAAGGGATGTCTGAATCCCCTGTGGAGACGACAGAGAAAGACCTATTCCTCCGCCTCATCGCGACCGGAGGCCTCACATCCTTTGAAAACTCGAGAGGTCTGCGGAGATCATTGCTTCCAAAGAGACGTTGCCTGACTCCTCTTGAAAATGGATAGGAGTCCCAGGATCCCTGTGGCACCTCGAAAGGGACCCTGGGTCTCCCGCCTCACGTGGAGATGCGTCCCAATTGCCATGCCAAGACTCGAGGAGAATCCCGAGGTGTAACTCGCACCTAGGCAGGAGTCCTGACGTCACTGAACAAACATGTGTCTGGAAGGGCCCTTCCCATTGTAACTCTAGACTATACCCAAGTTTCCGGCCGCAACTCGAGAAGAACCATGAGACTTCCCCCTCGCCGCGAGATAATGCCCGATTCCCCTGCACTGCGTGCAGAGCAATTCCGTGTTCCACATCAAACATGAAAGGAGACTTGATTTCCTTGATGGCACTCCAGAGAAAACCCAAGATAACTTTTTCAAGTCTAGAGGGATCCTGACGTCACTGGAGCAACACGAAAGGGCTCCGTGGACCCCAAATCAACTCGAGATGCGAGGTTAGTCCCTGGCTTCGACTCAAGAGGAATACCAGCTTTCCACAAGCACCTGAAGAGTAGGCTTCTCTCAGCTACAGGTATGTGAGAGGGACCCTGAGTTTGTGGCCTCAAGTGGAATGGGCACCGAGATGCTCTGACTCGAAGTAAGGCCGGATATCCCTGCAGTGAATTGAATGCACGCTCGTCTTGCATCTCTCAAGACGAAGGGATGTCTGAATCCCCTGTGGAGACCACAGAGAAAGACCGAGTTCTCCGCCTCATCGCGACCTGAGGCCTCACTTCCTTTGAAAACTCGAGAGGTCCGCGGAGATCAATGCTTCCAAAGGAGACGATGCCTGACTCCTCTTGAAAATGGATAGGAGTCCCAGGATCCCTGTGCCAAGTGGAGAGGGACCCTGGGTCTCCCGCCTCACGTGGAGAGGCGTCCCAATAGCCATGCCAAGACTCGAGGAAAATCCCGAGGTGTCCCTCGCACCTAGGCAGGAGTCCTGACGTCGCTGAACAAACACATGTCTGGAAGGGCCGTCCCCGTTGTAACTCGAGAATATACCCCAGGTTCCGGCCGCAACTTGAGAAAAACCATGAGACTTTCCCCTCGCCGCGAGATGAGGCCCGATTCCCCTGCACTGCGTGCAGAGCAATTCCGTGTTCCACATCAAACGTGAAAGGAGCCTTGATTTCCTTAATGGCACTCCAGAGAAAATCCAACATCACTGTCTCAAGTCTAGAGGGATCCTGAGGTCACTGGAGAAACACGAAAGGGCTCCGTGGACCCCAAATCAACTCGAAATGAGAGCTTAGTCCCTGGCTTCGACTCAAGAGGAATACCAACTTTCCACAAGCACCTCAAGGGGAGGCTTCTCTCAGCTACAGGTATGTGAGAGGGACCCTGAGTTTGTGGCCTCAAGTGGAATGGACACCGAGATGCTCTGACTCGAAGTAAGGCCGGATATCCCTGCAGTGAATTGAATGCAGGCTCGTCTTGCATCTCCCAAGACGAAGGGATGTCTGAATCCCCTGTGGAGACAACAGAGAAGAAACTAGTTCTCTGCCTCATCGCGACCGGAGGCCTCACATCCTTTGAAAACTCGAGAGGTCCGCGGAGATCAATGCTTCCAAAGGAGACGATGCCTGACTCCTCTTGAAAATGAATAGGAGTCCCAGGATCCCTGTGGCACATGGAAAGGGACCCTGCGACTCCCGCCTCACGTGGAGACGCGTCCCAATTGCCATGCCAAGACTCGAGGAGAATCCCGAGGTGTCCCTCGCACCTAGGCAGGAGTCCTGACGTCGCTGACAAACACGTGTCTGGAAGGGCCCTCCCAGTCGAAAATCGAGAATATACCCCAGGTTCAGGCCGCAACTCCAGAACAACCATGAGACTTCCCCCTCGCCGCGAGATGAGGCCCGATTCCCCTGCACTGCCTGCAAAGCAATTCCGTGTTCCACATCAAACTAGAAAGGCCCCTTGATTTCCTTGATGGCACTCCAGAGAAAACCCAAGATCACTGTCTCAAGTCTAGAGGGATCCTGAGGTCACTGTAGCAACAGGAAAGGGCTCCGTGGAGCCCAAATCAACTCGAGATGAGAGCTTAGTCCCTGGCTTCGACTCAAGAGGAATACCAACTTTCCACAAGCACCTCAAGAGGAGGCTTCTCTCAACTACAGGTATGTGAGAGGGACCCTGAGTTTGTGGCCTCAAGTGGAATGGACACCGAGATGCTCTGACTCAAAGTAAGGCCGGATATCCCTGCAGTGAATTGAATGCAGGCTCGTCTTGCATCTCCCAAGACGAACGGATGTCTGAATCCCCTGTGGAGACCACAGAGAAGACCTAGTTCTCCGCCTCATCGCGACCGGAGGCCTCACATCCTTTGAAAACTCGACAGGTCCGCGGAGATCAATGCTTCCAAAGGAGACGATGCCTGACTCCTCTTGGAAATGGATAGGAGTCCCAGGATCCATGTGGCATGTGGAAAGGGACCCTGGGTCTCCCGCCTCACGTGGAGACGCGTCCCAATTGCCATGCCAAGACTCGAGGAGAATCCCGAGGTGTCCCTCGCACCTAGGCAGGAGTCCTGACGTTGCTGAACAAATAAATATCTGGAATTGCCCTCCCCGTCGTAACTCGAGAATATACACCAGGTTCCGGCCGCAACTCGAGAAAAACCATGAGACTTCCAGCTCGCCGCGAGATGAGGCCCGATTCCCCTGCACTGCGTGCAGAGCAATTCCGTGTTCCACATCAAACGTGAAAGGAGCCTTGATTTCCTTGATGGCACTCCAGAGAAAACCCAACATCACTGTCTCAAGTCTAGAGGGATCCTGAGGTCACTGGAGCAACACGAAAGGGCTCCGTGGACCCCAAATCAACTCGAGATGCGAGGTTAGTCCCTGGCTTCGACTCAAGAGGAATACCAGCTTTCCACAAGCACCTGAAGAGTAGGCTTCTCTCAGCTACAGGTATGTGAGAGGGACCCTGAGTTTGTGGCCTCAAGTGGAATGGGCACCGAGATGCTCTGACTCGAAGTAAGGCCGGATATCCCTACAGTGAATTGAATGCACGCTCGTCTTGCATCCCCCAAGACGAAGGGATGTCTGAATCCCCTGTGGAGACCACAGAGAAAGACCGAGTTCTCCGCCTCATCGCGACCTGAGGCCTCACTTCCTTTGAAAACTCGAGAGGTCCGCGGAGATCAATGCTTCCAAAGGAGACGATGCCTGACTCCTCTTGAAAATGGATAGGAGTCCCAGCATCCCTGTGGCACGGGGAAGGGACCCTGGGTCTCCTGCCTCACGTGGAGTCGCGTCCCAATTGCCATGCCAAGACTCGAGGAGAATCCCGAGGTGTCCCTCGCACCTAGCCAGGAGTCCTGACGTCGATGAACAAACACTTGTCTGGAAGGGCCCTCCGCGTTGTTACTCGAGAATATACCCCAGGTTCCGGCCGCAACTCGAGAAAAACCATGAGACTTCCCCTTCGGTGCGATATGAGGCCCGATTCCCCTGCACTGCGTGCAGAGCAATTCCGTGTTCCACATCAAACGTGAAAGGAGCCTTGATTTCCTTGATGGCACTCCAGAGAAAACCCAAGATCACTGTCTCAAGTCTAGAGGGATCCTGAGGTAACTGGAGCAACACAAAAGGGCTCCGTGGACCCCAAATCAACTCGAGATGAGAGCTTAGTCCCTGGCTTCGACTCAAGAGGAATACCAAGTTTCCACAAGCACCTCAAGAGGAGGCTTCTCTCAGCTACATGTATGTGAGAGGGACCCTGAATGTGTGGCCTCAAGTGGAATGGACACCGAGATGCTCTGACTCGAAGTAAGGCCGGATATCCCTTCAGTGAATTGAATGCCGGCTCGTCTTGAATCTCCCAAGAAGAAGGGATGTCTGAATCCCCTGTGGAGACCACAGAGAAAGACCGAGTTCTCCGCCTCATCGCGACCTGAGGCCTCACTTCCTTTGAAAACTCGAGAGGTCCGCGGAGATCAATGCTTCCAAAGGAGACGATGCCTGACTCCTCTTGAAAATGGATAGGAGTCCCAGCATCCCTGTGGCACGGGGAAAGGGACCCTGGGTCTCCTGCCTCACGTGGAGACGCGTCCCAATTGAGATGCCAAGACTCGAGGAGAATCACGAGTTGTCCCTCGCACCTAGCCAGGAGTCCTGACGTCGCTGAACAAACACTTGCCTGGAAGGGCCCTCCCCGTCGTAAGTCGAGAATATACCCCAGGTTCCGGCCGCAACTCGAGAAAAATCATGAGACTTCCCCCTCGCTGCGAGATGAGGCCTGATTCCCCTGCACAGCGTGCAGAGCAATTCCGTGTTCCACATCAAACGTGAAAGGAGCCTTGATTTCCTTGATGGCACTCCAGAGAAAACCCAAGATCACTGTCTCACTTCTAGAGGAATCCTTAGGTCACTGGAGCAACAGGAAAGGGCTCCGTGGACCCCAAATCAACTCGAGATGAGAGCTTAGTCCCTGCCTTCGACTCAAGAGTCATACCAACTTTCCACAAGCACCTCAAGAGGAGGCTTCTCTCAGCTACAAGTATGTGAGAGGGACCCTGAGTTTGTGGCCTCAAGTGGAATGGACACGGAGATGCTCTGACTCGAAGTAAGGCCGGATATGCCTGCAGTGAATTGAATGCAGGCTCGCCTTGCATCTCCCAAGACGAAGGGTTGTCTGAATCCCCTGTGGAGACCACAGAGAAATACCTAGTTCTCCGCCTCATCGCGACCGGAGGCCTCACATCCTTTGAAAACTCGAGAGGTCCGCGGAGATCAATGCTTCCAAAGGAGACGATGCCTGACTCCTCTTGAAAATGGATAGGAGTCCCAGGATCCATGTGGCATGTGGAAAGGGACCCTGGGTCTCCCGCCTCACGTGGAGACGCGTCCCAATTGCCATGCCAAGACTTGACGAGTATCCCGAGGTGTCCCTCGCACCTAGGCAGGAGTCCTGACATTGCTGAACAAATAAATATCTGGAATTGCCCTCCCCGTCGTAACTCGAGAATATACACCAGGTTCCGTCCGCAACTCGAGAAAAACCATGAGACTTCCCCCTCGCCACGAGATGAGGCCCGATTCCCCTGCACTGTGTGCAGAGCAATTCCGTGTTCCACATCAAACGTGAAAGGAGCCTTGATTTTCTTGATGGCTCTCCAGAGAAAACCCAAGATCACTGTCTTAAGTCTAGAGGGATCCTGAGGTCACTGGAGCTACACGAAAGGGCTCCGTGCACCCCAAATCAACTCGAGATGAGAGCTTAGTCCCTGGCTTCAACTCAAGAGGAATAACAACTTTCCACAAGCACCTCAAGAGGAGGCTTCTCTCAGCTACAGGTATGTGAGAGGGACCCTGAGTTTGTGACCTCAAGTGGAATGGACACCGAGATGCTCTGACTCGAAGTAAGGCCGGATATCCCTGCAGTGAATTGAATGCAGGCTCGTCTTGCATCTCCCAAGACGAAGAGATGTCTGAATCCGCTGTGGAGACCACAGAGAAAGACCTAGTTCTCCGCCTCATCGCGACCGAAGGCCTCACATCCTTTGAAAACTCGAGAGGTCTGTGGAGATCAATGCTTCCAAAGGAGACGATGCCTGTCTCTTCTTGAAAATGGATAGGAGTCTCAGGATCCCTTTGGCACGTGGAAAGAGACACTGGGTCTTCCGCCTCACGTGGAGACCCGTCCCAATTGCCATGCCAAGACTCGACGAGTATCCCGAGGTGTCCCTCACACCTAGGCAGGAGTCCTGACTTCGCTGAACAAACACGTGTCTGGAAGGGCCCTCCCCGTAGTAACTTTAGAATGTACCTCAAGTTCCGGCCGCAACTCGAGAAAAACCATGAGACTTCCCCCTCGCCGCGAGATGAGGCCCGATTCCCCTGCACAGCGTGCAGAGCAATTCCGTGGTCCACATCAAACGTGAAAGGAGCCTTGATTTCCTTGATGGCACTCAGGAGAAACCCCAAGATCACTGTCTCAAGTCTAGAGGGATCCTGAGGTCACTGTAGCAACACGAAAGGGCTCTGTGGACCCCAAATCAACTCGAGATGAGTGCTTCGTCCCTGGCTTCGACTCAAGAGGAATACCAACTTTCCACAAGCTCTTCAAGACGTGGCTTCTCTCAGCTACATGTATGTGAGAGGGTCCCTGAGTTTGTGGCCTCAAGCGGAATGGACACCGAGATGCTCTGACTCGAAGTATGGCCGGATATCCCTGCAGTAAATTGAATGAAGTCTCGTCTTGCATCTCCCAAGACGAAGGGATGTCTGAATCCCCTGTGGAGACCACAGAGAAAGACCTAGTTCTCCCTCTCATGGCGACCGGAGGCATCACATCCTTTGAAAACTCGAGAGGTTCGCGGAGATCAATGCTTCCTAAGGAGACGATGCCTGACTCCTCTTGAAAATGGATAGGAGTCCCAGAATCACTGTGGCACGTGGAAAGGGACCCTGGGTCTTCCGCCTCACTGGAGACGCGTCCCAATTGCCATGCCAAGGCTCAAGGAGAATCCCGAGGTGTCCCACGCACCTAGGCAGGAGTCCTGACGTCGCTGAACAAACACATGTCTGGAAGGGCCCTCCCCATCGTAACTCGAGAATATACCCCAGGTTCGGGCTGCAACTCGAGAAAAACCATGAGCCTTCCCCCTCGCCGCAAGATGAGGCCCGATTCCCCTGCACTGCGTGCAGAGAAATTCCGTGTTCCACATCAAACGTGAAAGGAGCCTTGATTTCCTTGATGGCACTCCAGAGAAACCCCAAGATCACTGTCTCAAGTCTAGAGGGATACTGAGGTCACTGTAGCAACCCGAAAGGGCTCCGTGAACCATAAATCAACTCGAGATGAGAGCTTCGTCCCTGGCTTCGACTCAAGAGGAATACCAACTTTCCACAAGCACCTCAAGAGGAGGCTGCTCTCAGCTACAGGTATGTGAGAGGGACCCTGAGTTTGTGGCCTCAAGTGGAATGGACACCGAGATGCTCTGACTCGAAGTAAGGCCGGATATCCCTGCAGTGAATTGAATGCAGGCTCGTCTTGCATCTCCCAAGACGAAGGGATGACTGAATCCCCTGTGGAGACCACAGAGAAAGACCTAGTTCTCCGCCTCATTGCGGCCGGAGGCCTCACATCCTTTGAAAACTCGAGAGGAATGCGGAGATCAATGCTTCGAAAGGAGACGATGCCTGACTCCTCTTGAAAATGGATAGGAGTAACAGGATCCCTGTGGCACGTGGAAAAAGACCCTGCTTCTCCCTCCTCACGTGGAGACGCGTCCCAATTGCCATGCCAAGACTCGAGGAGAATCCCGAGTTGTCCCTCGCACCTAGGCAGGAGTCCTGACGTCACTGAACAAACACGTGTCTGGAAGGGCCCTCCCCGTCGTAACTCGAGAATATACCCCAGGTTCCGGCCGCAACTCGAGCAAAACCATGAGACTTCCCCCTCGCCGCGACATGAGGCCCGATTCACCTGCACTGCGTGCAGAGCAATTCCGTGTTCCACATCAAACGTGAAAGGAGCCTTGATTTCCTTGATGGCACTCCAGAGAAAAGCCAAGATCACTGTCTCAAGTCTAGAGGGTTCCTGAGGTCACTGTAGCAACACGAAAGGGCTCCGTGGTCCCCAAATCAACTCGAGATGAGAGCTTAGTCCCTGGCTTCGACTCAAGAGGAATACCAACTTTCCACAAGCACCTCAAGAGAAGGCTTCTTTCAGCAACAGGTATGTGAGAGGGTCCCTGAGTTTGTGGCCTCAGGCGGAATGGACACCGAGATGCTCTGACTCGAAGTAAGGCCGGATATCCCTGCAGTGAATTGAATGCAGGCTCGTCGTGGATCTCCCAAGACGAAGGGATGTCTGAATCCCCTGTGGAGACCACAGACAAAGACCTAGATCTCCGCCTCATCGCGACCATAGGCCTCACATACTTTGAAAACTCGAGAGGTCCGCGGAGATCAATGCTTCCTAAGGAGACGATGCCTGACTCCTCTTGAAAATGGATAGGAGTCCCAGAATCCCTGTGGCACGTGGAAAGGGACCCTGGGTCTTCCGCCTCACTGGAGATGCGTCCCAATTGCCATGCCAAGGCTCAAGGAGAATCCCGAGGTGCCCGTTGCAGCTAGGCAGGAGTCCTGACGTCGCTGAACAAACACGTGTCTGGAAGGGCCCTCCCCATCGTAACTCGAGAATATACCCCAGGTTCGGGCTGCAACTCGAGAAAAACCATGAGCCTTCCCAGTCGCCGCAAGATGAGGCCCGATTCCCCTGCACTGCGTGCAGAGAAATTCCGTGTTCCACATCAAACGTGAAAGGAGCCTTGATTTCCTTGATGGCACTCCAGAGAAAACCCAAGATCACTGTCTCAAGCCTAGAGGGATCCTGAGGGCACCGGAAGAACACGAAAGGGCTCCGTGGACCCCAAATCAACGCGAGATGAGAGCTTAGTCCCTGGCTTCGACTCAAGACGAATACCAAGTTTCCACAAGCCCCTCAAGAGGAGGCTTGTCTCAGCTACAGGTATGTGAGAGGGACCCTGAGTTTGTGGCCTCAAGTGGAATGGACACCGAGATGCTCTGACTCGAAGTAAGGCCGGATATCCCTGCAGTGAATTGAATGCAGGCTCATCTTGCATCTCCCAAGACGAAGGGATGTCTGAATCCCCTGTGCAGAACACAGAGAAAGACCTAGTCCTCCGCCTCAATGCGACCGGAGGCCTCACATCCTTTGAAAACTCGAGAGGTCCGCGGAGATCAATGCTTCCAAAGGAGACGATGCCTGACTCCTCTTGAAAATGGATAGGAGTTCCAGGATCCCAGTGGCACGTGGAAAGGGACCCTGGGTCTCCCGCCTCACGTGGAGACGCGTCCCAATTGCCATGGCAAGACTCGATGAGAATCCCGAGGTGTCCCTCGCACCTAGGCAGGAGTCCTGACGTCGCTGAACAAACCCGTGTCTGGAAGGGCCCTCCCCGTCGTAACTCGAGAATATACCCCAGGTTCCGGCCGCAACTCGAGAAAAACCATGAGATTTCCCCATCGCCGCGAGTTGAGGCCCGATTCCCCTGCACTGCGTGCAGAGCAATTCCGTGTTCCACTTCAAACGTGAAAGGAGCCTTGATTTCCTTGATGGCACTCCAGAGAAAACCCAAGATCACTGTCTCAAGTCTAGAGGGATCCTGAGGTCACTGGAGCAACACGAAAGGGCTCCGTGGACCCCAAATCAACTCGAGATGAGAGCTTAGTCCATGGCTTCAAATCGAGAGGAATACCAACTTTCGACAAGCACCTCAAGAGAAGGCTTCTCTCAGCTACAGGTAAGTGAGAGGGACCCTGAGTTTGTGGCCTCAAGTGCAATGGACACTGAGATGCTCTGATTCGAAGTAAGGCTGGATATCTCTGCAGTGAATTGATTGCAGGCTCGTCTTGCATCTCCCAAGACGAAGGGATGTCTGAATCCCCTGTGGAGACCACAGAGAAAGACCTAGTCCTCCGCCTCATCGTGAACGGAGGCCTCACATCCTTTGAAAACTCGAGAGGTCTACAGAGATCAATGCTTCCAAAGGAGACGATGCCTGACTCCTCTTGAAAATGGATAGGAGTCCCAGGATCCCTGTGGCACGTGGAAAGGGACCGTGGGTCTCCCGCCTCACGTGGAGACGCGTCCCAATTGCCATGCCAAGACTTGAGGAGAATCCCGAGGTGTCCCTCGCACCTAGGCAGGAGTCCTGACGTCGCTGAACAAACCCGTGTCTGGAAGGGCCCTCCCCGTCGTAACTCGAGAATATACCCCAGGTTCCGGCCGCAATTCGAGAAAAACCATGAGACTTCCCCCTCGCAGCGACATGAGGCCCGATTCCCCTGCACTGCGTGCAGAGCAATTCCGTGTTCCACATCAAACGTGAAAGGAGCTTTGATTTCCTTAATGGCACTCCAGAGGAAACCCAAGATCACTGTCTCAAGTCTAGAGGGATCCTGAGGTCACTGTAGCAACACGAAAGGGCTCCGTGGACCCCAAATCAACTCGAGATGAGAGCTTAGTCCCTGGCTTCCACTCAAGAGGAATACCAACTTTCCACAAGCACCTCAAGAGGAGGCTTCTCTCAGCTACAGGTATGTGAGAGGGACCCTGAGTTTGTGGCCTCAAGTGGAATGGCCACCGAGATGCTCTGACTCGAAGTAAGGCCGGATATCCCTGCAGTGAATTGAATGCAGGCTCGTCTTGCATCTCCCAAGACGAAGGGTTGTCTGAATCCCCTGTGGAGCCCACAGAGAAAGACCTAGTCCTACGCCTCAACGCGACCGGAGGCCTCACATCCTTTGAAAACTCGAAAGGTCCGCGGAGATCAATACTTCCGAAGGAGACGATGCCTGACTCCTCTTGAAAATGGATAGGAGTCCCAGGATCCCTGTGGCACGTGGAAAGGGACACTGGGTCTCCCGCCTCACGTGGAGACGCGTCCCAATTGCCATGCCAAGACTCGAGGAGAATCCCGAGGTGTCCCTCGCACCTAGGCAGGAGTCCTGACGTCGCTGAACAAACACGTGTCTGGAAGGGCCCTCCCCGTCGTAACTCGAGAATATACCCCAGGTTCCGTCTGCAACTCGAGAAAAACCATGAGACTTCACTATCGCCGCGAGATGAGGCCCGATTCCCCTGCCCTGCGTGCAGAGCAATTCCGTATTCCACATCAAAATAAAAGGAGCCTTGATTTCCTTGATGGCACTCCAGAGAAAACCCAAGATCACTGTCTCAAGTCTAGAGGGATCCTGAGGTCACTGGAGCAACACGAAAGGGCTCCGTGGACCCCAAATCAACTCGAGATGAGAGCTTAGTCCATGGCTTCAAATCGAGAGGAATACCAACTTTCCACAAGCACCTCAAGAGAAGGCTTCTCTCAGCTAATGGTATGTGAGAGGGACCCTGAGTTTGTCGCCTCAAGTGGAATGGACACCGAGATGCTCTGACTCAACGTAAGGCCAGATATCCCTGCAGTGAATTGAATGCAGTCTCGTCTTGCATCTCCCAAGCCGAAGGGTTGTCTGAATCCCCTGTGGAGACCACAGAGAAAGACATAATTTTCCGCCTCATCGCGACCGGTGGCCTCACATCCTTTGAAAATTCGAGAGGTCCGCGGAGATCAATGCTTCCAAAGGAGACGATGCCTGACTCCTCTTGAAAATAGATAGGAGTCCCAGGATCCCTGTGGCTCGTGGAAAGGGACCCTGGTTCTCCCGGCTCACGTGGAGATGCGTCCAAATTGCCATGCCAAGACTCGAGGAGAATCCCGAGGTGTCCCTCGCACCTAGGCAGGAGTCCTGACGTCGCTGAACAAACGCTTGTCTCGAAGGGCCCTCCCCGTCGTAACTCGAGAATATACCCCAGGTTCCGGGAGCAACTCGAGAAAAACCATGAGATTTCCCCCTCGCCGCGAGTTGAGGCCCGATTCCCCTGCACTGCGTGCAGACCAATTCCGTGTTCCACATCAAACTTGAAAGGAGCCTTGATTTCCTTGATGGCACTCCAGAGAAAACCCAAGATCACTGTCTCAAGTCTAGAGGGATCCTGAGGTCACTGGAGCAACACGAAAGGGCTCCGTATAACCCAAATCAACTCGAGATGAGAGCTTAGTCCCTGGCTTCAACTCAAGAGGAATACCAACTTTAAACAAGCACCTCAAGAGAAGGCTTCTCTCAGCTACAGGTAAGTGAGAGGGACCCTGAGTTTGTGGCCTCAAGTGCAATGGACACCGAGATGCTCTGATTCGAAGTAAGGCTGGATATCTCTGCAGTGAATTGATTGCAGGCTCGTCTTGCATCTCCCAAGACGAAGGGATGTCTGAATCCCCTGTGGAGACCACAGAGAAAGACCTAGTCCTCCGCCTCATCGTGAACGGAGGCCTCACATCCTTTGAAAACTCGAGAGGTCTACAGAGATCAATGCTTCCAAAGGAGACGATGCCTGACTCCTCTTGAAAATGGATAGGAGTCCCAGGATCCCTGTGGCACGTGGAAAGGGACCGTGGGTCTCCCGCCTCACGTGGAGACGCGTCCCAATTGCCATGCCAAGACTTGAGGAGAATCCCGAGGTGTCCCTCGCACCTAGGCAGGAGTCCTGACGTCGCTGAACAAACCCGTGTCTGGAAGGGCCCTCCCCGTCGTAACTCGAGAATATACCCCAGGTTCCGGCCGCAATTCGAGAAAAACCATGAGACTTCCCCCTCGCAGCGACATGAGGCCCGATTCCCCTGCACTGCGTGCAGAGCAATTCCGTGTTCCACATCAAACGTGAAAGGAGCTTTGATTTCCTTAATGGCACTCCAGAGGAAACCCAAGATCACTGTCTCAAGTCTAGAGGGATCCTGAGGTCACTGTAGCAACACGAAAGGGCTCCGTGGACCCCAAATCAACTCGAGATGAGAGCTTAGTCCCTGGCTTCCACTCAAGAGGAATACCAACTTTCCACAAGCACCTCAAGAGGAGGCTTCTCTCAGCTACAGGTATGTGAGAGGGACCCTGAGTTTGTGGCCTCAAGTGGAATGGCCACCGAGATGCTCTGACTCGAAGTAAGGCCGGATATCCCTGCAGTGAATTGAATGCAGGCTCGTCTTGCATCTCCCAAGACGAAGGGTTGTCTGAATCCCCTGTGGAGCCCACAGAGAAAGACCTAGTCCTACGCCTCAACGCGACCGGAGGCCTCACATCCTTTGAAAACTCGAAAGGTCCGCGGAGATCAATACTTCCGAAGGAGACGATGCCTGACTCCTCTTGAAAATGGATAGGAGTCCCAGGATCCCTGTGGCACGTGGAAAGGGACACTGGGTCTCCCGCCTCACGTGGAGACGCGTCCCAATTGCCATGCCAAGACTCGAGGAGAATCCCGAGGTGTCCCTCGCACCTAGGCAGGAGTCCTGACGTCGCTGAACAAACACGTGTCTGGAAGGGCCCTCCCCGTCGTAACTCGAGAATATACCCCAGGTTCCGTCTGCAACTCGAGAAAAACCATGAGACTTCACTATCGCCGCGAGATGAGGCCCGATTCCCCTGCCCTGCGTGCAGAGCAATTCCGTATTCCACATCAAAATAAAAGGAGCCTTGATTTCCTTGATGGCACTCCAGAGAAAACCCAAGATCACTGTCTCAAGTCTAGAGGGATCCTGAGGTCACTGGAGCAACACGAAAGGGCTCCGTGGACCCCAAATCAACTCGAGATGAGAGCTTAGTCCATGGCTTCAAATCGAGAGGAATACCAACTTTCCACAAGCACCTCAAGAGAAGGCTTCTCTCAGCTAATGGTATGTGAGAGGGACCCTGAGTTTGTCGCCTCAAGTGGAATGGACACCGAGATGCTCTGACTCAACGTAAGGCCAGATATCCCTGCAGTGAATTGAATGCAGTCTCGTCTTGCATCTCCCAAGCCGAAGGGTTGTCTGAATCCCCTGTGGAGACCACAGAGAAAGACATAATTTTCCGCCTCATCGCGACCGGTGGCCTCACATCCTTTGAAAATTCGAGAGGTCCGCGGAGATCAATGCTTCCAAAGGAGACGATGCCTGACTCCTCTTGAAAATAGATAGGAGTCCCAGGATCCCTGTGGCTCGTGGAAAGGGACCCTGGTTCTCCCGGCTCACGTGGAGATGCGTCCAAATTGCCATGCCAAGACTCGAGGAGAATCCCGAGGTGTCCCTCGCACCTAGGCAGGAGTCCTGACGTCGCTGAACAAACGCTTGTCTCGAAGGGCCCTCCCCGTCGTAACTCGAGAATATACCCCAGGTTCCGGGAGCAACTCGAGAAAAACCATGAGATTTCCCCCTCGCCGCGAGTTGAGGCCCGATTCCCCTGCACTGCGTGCAGACCAATTCCGTGTTCCACATCAAACTTGAAAGGAGCCTTGATTTCCTTGATGGCACTCCAGAGAAAACCCAAGATCACTGTCTCAAGTCTAGAGGGATCCTGAGGTCACTGGAGCAACACGAAAGGGCTCCGTATAACCCAAATCAACTCGAGATGAGAGCTTAGTCCCTGGCTTCAACTCAAGAGGAATACCAACTTTAAACAAGCACATCAAGAGGAGGCTTCTCTCAGCTACAGGTATGTGAGAGGGACCCTGAGTTTGTGGCCTCAAGTGGAATGGACACCGAGATGCTCTGACTCAAAGTAAGGCCGGATATCCCTGCAGTGATTTGAATGCAGGCTCGTCTTGCATCTCCCAAGACAAAGGGTTGTCTGAATCCCCTGTGGAGCCCACAGAGAAAGACCTAGTCCTCCGTCTCATCGCGACCGAAGGCCTCACATCCTTTGAAAACTCGAGAGGTCTGCGGAGATCAATGCTTCCAAAGTAGACGACGCCTGACGCCTCTTGAAAATGGATAGGAGTCCCAGGATCCCTGTGGCACGTGGAAAGGGACCCTGGGTCTCTCGCCTCACGTGGAGACGCCTCCCAATTGCCATGCCAAGACTTGAGGAGAATCCCGAGGTGTCCCTCGCACCTAGGCAGGAGTCCTGACGTCGCTGAACAAGCACGTGTCTGGAAGGGCCCTCCCCGTCGTAACTCGAGAATATACCCCAGGTTCCGGCCGCAACTCGAGAAAAACCATGAGATTTCCCCCTCCCCGCGAGATGAGCCCCGATTCCCCTGCACTGCGTGCAGAGCAATTCCGTGTTCCACTTCAAACGTGAAAGGAGCCTTGATTTCCTTGATGGCACTCCAGAGAAAACCCAAGATCACTGTCTCAAGTCTAGAGGGATCCTGAGGTCACTGGAGCAACACGAAAGGGCTCCGTGGACCCCAAATCAACTCGAGATGAGAGCTTAGTCCCTGGCTTAGACTCAAGAGGAATACCAACTTTCCACAAGCACCTCAAGAGGAGGCTTCTCTCAGCTACAGGTAAGTGAGAGGGACCCTGAGTTTGTGGCCTCAAGTGCAATGGACACCGAGATGTTCTGACTCGAAGTAAGGCCGGATATCTCTGCAGTGAATTGAATGCAGGCTCGTCTTGCATCTCCCAAGACGAAGGGATGTCTGAATCCCCTGTGGAGACCACAGAGAAAGACCTAGTCCTCCGCCTCATCGTGAACGGAGGCCTCACATCCTTTGAAAACTCGAAAGGTCCGCGGAGATCAATGCTTCCAAAGGAGATGATGCCTGACTCCTCTTGAAAATGGATAGGAGTCCCAGGATCCCTGTGGCACGTGGAAAGTGACCCTGGTTCTCCCGCCTCACGTGGAGATGCGTCCAAATTGCCATGCCAAGACTCGAGGAGAATCCCGAGGTGTACCTCGCACCTAGGCAAGAGTCCTCACGTCGCTGAACAAACCCGTGTCTGGAAGGGCCCTCCCCGTCGTAACTCGAGAATATACCCCACGTTCCGGCCGCAAATCGAGAAAAACCATGAGACTTCCCCCTCCCCGCGAGATGAGCCCCGATTCCCCTGCACTGAGTGCAGACCAATTCCGTGTTCCACATCAAACGTGAAAGGAGCCTTGATTTCCTTAATGGCACTACAGAGAAAACCCAAGATCACTGTCTCAAGTCTAGAGGGATCCTGAGGTCACTGTAGCAACACGAAAGGGCTCCGTGGACCCCAAATCAACTCGAGATGAGAGCTTAGTCCCTGGCTTCGACTCAAGGGGAATACCAACTTTCCACAAGCACCTCAAGAGGAGGCTTCTCTCAGCTAATGGTATGTGAGAGGGACCCTGAGATTGTGGCCTCAAGTGGAATGGACACCGAGATGCTCTGACTCGAAGTAAGGCTGGATATCCCTGCAGTGAATTGAATGCAGGCTCGTCTTGCATCTCCCAAGACGAAGGGATGTCTGAATCCCCTGTGGATACCACAGAGAAAGACCTAGTCCTCCGCCTTATCGTGACCGGAGGCCTCACATCCTTTGAAAACTCGAGAGGTCTGCAGAGATCAATGCTTCCAAAGGAGACGATGCCTGACTCCTCTTGAGAATGGATAGGAGTCCCAGGATCCCTGTGGCACGTGGAAAGGGACACTGGGTTTCACGCCTCACGTAGACACGCGTCCCAATTGCCATGCCAAGACTCGAGGAGAATCCCGAGGTGTCCCTCGCACCTAGGCAGGAGTCCTCACGTCGCTGAACAAACACGTGTCTGGAAGGGACCTCCCCGTCGTAACTCGAGAATATACCCCAGGTTCCGGCCGCATTTCGAGAAAAACCATGAGACTTCCCCCTCCCCGCGAAATGAGGCCCGATTCCCCTGCACTGAGTGCAGACCAATTCCGTGTTCCACATCAAACGTGAAAGGAGCCATGATTTCCTTGATGGCACTCCAGAGAAAACCCAAGATCACTGTCTCAAGTCTAGAGGGATCCTGAGGTCACTGGAGCAACACGAAAGGGCTCCGTGGACCCCAAATCAACTCGAGATGAGAGCTTAGTCCCTGGCTTCGACTCAACAGGAATACAAACTTTCCACAAGCACCTCAAGAGGAGGCTTCTCTCAGCTACAGGTATGTCAGAGGGACCCTGAGTTTGTGGCCTCAAGTGGAATGGACACCGAGATGCTCTGACTTGAAGTAAGGCCGGATATCCCTGCAGTGAATTGAATGCAGGCTCGTCTTGCATCTCCCAAGACGAAGGGTTGTGTGAATCCCCTGTGGAGCCCACAGAGAAAGACCTAGTCCTCCGCCTCATCGCGACCGGAGGCCTCACATCCTCTGAAAACTCGAGAGGTCCGCGGAGATCAATGCTTCCAAAGGAGACGATGCCTGACTCCTCTTGAAAATGGATAGGAGTCCCAGGATCCCTGTGGCATGTGGAAAGGGACCCTGGGTCTCCCGCCTCACGTGGAGACGCGTCCCAATTGCCATGCCAAGACTCGAGGAGAATCCCGAGGTGTCCCTCGCACCTAGGCAGGAGTCCTGACGTCCCTGAACAAACACGTGTCTGGAAGGTCCCTCCCCGTCGTAACTCGAGAATATACCCCAGGTTCCGGCCGCAACTCGAGAAAAACCATGAGATTTCCCGCTCGCCGCGAGATGAGGCCCGATTCCCCTGCACTGCGTGCAGAGCAATTCCGTGTTCCACTTCAAACGTGAAAGGAGCCTTGATTTCCTTGATGGCACCCCAGAGAAAACCCAAGATCACTGTCTCAAGTCTAGAGGGATCCTGAGGTCATTGGAGCAAGACGAAAGTGCTCCGTGGACTCCAAATCAACTCGAGGTGAGAGCTTAGTCCCTGGCTTCGACTCAAGAGGAATACCAACTTTCCACAAGCACCTCAAGAGGAGGCTTCTCTCAGCTACAGGTATGTGAGAGGGACCCTGAGTTTGTGGCCTCAAGTGGAATGGACACCGAGATGCTCTGACTCGAAGTAAGGCCGGATATCCCTGCAGTGAATTGAATGCAGGCTCGTCTTGCATCTCCCAAGACGAAGGGTTGTCTGAATCCCCTGTGGAGACCACAGAGAAAGACCTCGTTCTCCGCCTCATCGAGACCAGAGGCCTCACATCCTTTGAAAACTCGAGAGGTCGGCGGAGATCAATGCTTCCAAAGGAGAAGATGCCTGACTCTTCTTGAAAATGGATAGGAGTCCCAGTATCCCTGTGGCACGTGGAAAGGGACCCTGGGTCTCCCGCCTCACGTGGAGACGCGTCCCAATTGCCATGCCAAGACTCGAGGAGAATCCCGAGTTGTCCCTCGCACCTAGGCAGGAGTCCTGACGTCGCTGAACAAACACGTGTCTGGAAGGGCCCTCCCCGTCATAACTCGAGAATATACCCCAGGTTCCGGCCGCAACTCCGGAAACACCATGAGACTTCCCCCTCGCCGCTGGATGAGGCCCGATTCCCCTGCACTGCGTGCAGAGCAATTCCGTGTTCCACATCAAACGTGAAAGGAGCCTTGATTTCCTTGATGGCACTCCAGAGAAAACCCAAGATCACTGTCTCAAGTCTAGAGGGATCCTGAGGTCACTGGAGCAACACGAAAGGGCTCCGTGGACCCCAAATCAACTCGAGATGAGAGCTTAGTCCCTGGCTTTGACTCAAGAGGAATACCAACTTTCCACAAGCACCTCAAGAGGAGGCTTCTCGCACCTACAGGTAGGTGAGAGGGACCCTGAGTTTGTGGCCTCAAGTCGAATGGACACCGAGATGCTCTGACTCGAAGTAAGGCCGGATATCCCTGCAGTGAAGTGAATGCAGGCTCCTCTTGCATCTCCCAAGATGAAGGGATGTCTGAATCCCCTGTGGAGGCCACAGAGAAAAACCTAGTCCTCCGCCTCATCGCGACCGGAGGCCTCACATCCTTTGAAAACTGAGAGGTCCGCGGAGATCAATGCTTCCAAAGGAGACGATGCCTGACTCCTCTTGAAAATGGATAGGAGTCCCAGGATCCCTGTGGCACGTGGAAAGGGACCCTGGGTCTCCCGCCTCATGTGGAGACGCATCCCCATTGCCATGCCAAGACTCGAGGAGAATCCCGAGGTGTCCCTCGCACCTAGGCAGGAGTCCTCACGTCGCTGAACAAACACGTGTCTGGAAGGGCCCTCCCCGTCGTAACTCGAGAATATACCCCAGGTTCCGGCCGCAATTCGAGAAAAACCATGAGAATTCCCCCTCACCGCGAGATGAGGCCTGATTCCCCTGCACTGCGTGCAGAGCAATTCCTGAGCAGCGCAGACGGAGAGAGCAGCGCCAGCCCCTCCCCGCAGCGCCAGCCCGTCCCCGCAGCACAAGCCCCTCCCCCCGGAGCGACGTAACTAGCTACCTGAATAAGAGTCCACCTCCGCCCGCCTGTGTCATGGCGGAAATGAGGCTCTGAAGAGACCGGCAAACAGAAGCCAAATAAACAAAGGGAACCGCTTCAGAAGGGACTGGTGCAACAGTTTAAAATCCCTCTAGGAAACATTGACTACACCGGAGGAGCCTGTAGGTATCGAGAAGCGTAAGCTGGAACGAGGAGCTATCTGAAACTGAGCCGAACCCACACTGACCGCAACAGCTCCAGAGAAACTCCTAGATATAATTTTACTTTTTTCTCTTTTTTTAATTTTTTTTCTTTTTTTCTTTTTTCTTTTTTATTTTTTCTCTTTTATTTTCCTTTAAAATCCCCTATTACTCCCCCATTACTCCTTAACTTTCATTTCCATAGACTTTTACGATTTTTTAATTAGGGGGAAAAAAAAGTTTTTTTTTTCCTTTTTTTTTTCTTTTTTTTCTTTTTTTTTTCTTTTTCTTTCTTTTTTTTCCTTTTTTTCTTTCCTTTTTCTCTTCTATTTTCTATTTTTCTTTTTCTCTTATTTCTTTTAAATTCCTCTAGTACTCCTCTACTACTCCTTAATTTTCATTTTCAATGCACTATAACCTTACAAAAAAAAAAAAAAGAAGAGAAGCCCTATTTTTAAACTGAAGATTATTCTCTCCCAATCTTGACTCTCTGTTTTCTACCTCAGAACACCTCTATTTCCTCCTTTCCCCTTCTCTTCCCAATCCAATTCTGTGAATCTTTGTAGGTGACTGTGCTACGGAGAACACTCTGGGAACAGACAGCTGTGTAGATCTGTCTCTCTCCTCTTGAGTCCCCCTTTTTCTCCTCCTGTTCATCTCTATCTCCCTCCTCCCTCTCCTCTTCTTCATGTGACTCTGTGAACCTCTCTGGGTGTCCCTAACGGGGGAGAATCTTTTAGCCATTAACCTAGAAGTTTTCTTATCAGGGCTGCATAGTTGGAGAAGTCCTGAGACTACAGGAAGAATAAAACTGAAATCCAGAGGCAGGAGACTTAAGCCCAAAACCTGAGAACACCAGAAAACTCCTGACTACAAGGAACTTTAAGTGATAAGTGACTGTCCAAAAGCCTCCATACCTACACTGAAACCAACTACCACACAAGAGCCAATAAGTTTTAGAGCAAGACATACCACGCAAATTCTCCAGCAACGCAGGAACATAGCCCTGAACATCAACATACAGGCTGCCCAAGGTCACACCTAACACATAGACCCATCTCAAAACTCATTACTGGGCACTCCATTGCTTTCCAAAGAGAAGAAATCAAGTTCCACACACCAGAACACTGATGCAAGCTTCCCTAACCAGGAAACCTTGACAAGCCAATCGTCTAACCCCATCCACTGGGTTAATCCTCCACAACAAAAAGGAACCACAGACCTCCAGAATACAGAAAGCCCACTCCAGATACAGCAATCTAAACAAGATGAAAAGGCAAAGAAATACCCAACAGGTAAAGGAACATGAAAAATGCCCACCAAGTCAAACAAAAGAGGAGGAGATAGGGAATCTACCTGAAAAAGAATTTAGAATAATGATAATAAAAATGATCCAAAATCTTGAAAACAAAATGGAGTTACAGATAAATAGCCTGGAAACAAAGATTGAAAAGATTCAAGAACTGTTTAATAAAGACCTAGAAGAAATAAAAAAGAGTCAATTACAAATGAATAATGCAATGAATGAGATCAAAAACACTTTGGAGGGAACCAAGAGTAGAATAACGGAGGCAGAAGATAGGATAAGTGAGGTAGAAGATAAAATGGTGGAAATAAATGAAGCAGAGAGGAAAAAAGAAAAAAGGATCAAAAGAAATGAGGACAACCTCAGGGACCTCTGGGACACTGTGAAATGCCCCAACATTCGAATCATAGGAGTTCCAGAAGAAGAAGACAAAAAGAAGGGCCATGAGAAAATACTCGAGGAGATAATAGCTGAAAACTTCCCTAAAATGGGGAAGGAAATAGCCACCCAAATCCAAGAAACCCAGAGAGTCCCAAACAGGATAAACCCAAGGCGAAACACCCCAAGACACATATTAATCAAATTAACAAAGATCAAACACAAAGAACAAATATTAAAAGCAGCAAGGGAAAAACAACAAATAACACACAAAGGGATTCCCATAAGGATAACAGCTGATCTATCAATAGAAACCCTCCAGGCCAGAAGGGAATGGCAGGACGTACTGAAAGTAATGAAAGAGAATAACCTACAACCTAGATTACTGTATCCAGCAAGGATCTCATTCAGATATGAAGGAGAATTCAAAAGCTTTACAGATAAGCAAAAGCTGAGAGAATTCAGCACCACCAAACCAGCTCTTCAACAAATGCTAAAGGATCTTCTCTAGACAGGAAATGCAGAAAGGTTTTATAAATGTGAACCCAAAACAACAAAGTAAATGGCAACGGGAACACACCTATCAATAATTACCCTAAATGTAAATGGGTTGAATGCCCCAACCAAAAGACAAAGATTGGCTGAATGGATACAAAAACAAGACCCCTATATATGCTGTCTACAAGAGACCCACCTCAAAACAAGAGACACATACAGACTAAAAGTGAAGGGCTGGAAAAAAATATTTCATGCAAACGGAGACCAAAAGAAAGCAGGAGTCGCAATACTCATGTCAGATAAAATAGACTTTCAAATAAAGGAAGTGAAAAGAGACAAAGAAGGACACTACATAATGATCAAAGGATCAATCAAAAAAGAAGATATAACAATTATAAATATATATGCACCCAACATAGGAGCACCGCAATATGTACGGCAAATGCTAACAAGTATGAAAGAGGAAATTAATAGTAACACAATAATAGTGGGAGACTTTAATACCCCACTCACAACTATGGATAGATCAACTAAACAGAAAATTAACAAGGAAACACAAACCTTAAATGACACAATGGACCAGCTAGACCTAATTGATATCTATAGGACATTTCACCCCAAAACAATCAACTTCACCTTTTTCTCAAGTGCACACGGAACATTCTCCAGAATAGATCACATCCTGGGCCATAAATCTGGTCTTGGAAAATTCAAAAAAATTGAAATCATTCCAGTTATCTTTTCTGACCACAGTGCAGTAAGATTAGATCTCAATTACAGGGAAAAAATTGTTAAAACTTCAAACATATGGAGGCTAAATAACACGCTTCTGAATAACCAACAAATCATAGAAGAAATCAAAAAAGAAATCAAAATATGTATAGAAATGAATGAAAATGAAAACACAACAACCCAAAACCTATGGGACACTGTAAAAGCAGTGCTAAGGGGAAGGTTCATAGCATTACAGGCTTACATCAAGAAACAGGAAAAAAACCAATTAAATAACCTAACTCTACACCTAAAGCAATTAGAGAAGGAAGAAATGAAGAACCCCAGAGTTAGCAGAAGGAAAGAAATCTTAAAAATCAGGGCAGAAATAAATGCAAAAGAAACTAAAGAGACCATAGCAAAAATCAACAAAGCTAAAAGCTGGTTTTTTGAAAAAATAAACAAAATTGACAAACCATTAGCAAGACTCATTAAGAAACAAAGAGAGAAAAACCAAATTAACAAAATTAGAAATGAAAATGGAGAGATCACAACAGACAACACTGAAATACAAAGGATCATAAGAGACTACTACCAGCAGCTCTATGCCAATAAAATGGACAACTTGGATGAAATGGACAAATTCTTAGAAAAGTATAACTTTCCAAAACTGAACCAGGAAGAAATAGAAGATCTTAACAGACCCATCACAAGCAAGGAAATCGAAACTGTCATCAAAAATCTTCCAGCAAACAAAAGCCCAGGACCAGATGGCTTCACAGCTGAATTCTACCAAAAATTTAGAGAAGAGCTAACACCTATCTTACTCAAACTCTTCCAGAAAATTGCAGAAGAAGGTAAGCTTCCAAACTCATTCTATGAGGCCACCATCACCCTAATTCCAAAACCAGACAAAGATGCCACAAAAAAAGAAAACTACAGGCCAATATCACTGATGAACATAGATGCAAAAATCCTTAACAAAATTCTAGCAAACAGAATCCAACAACATATTAAAAAAATCATACACCATGACCAAGTGGGCTTTATCCCAGGAATGCAAGGATTCTTTAATATCCGCAAATCAATCAATGTAATACACCACATTAACAAATTGAAAGATAAAAACCATATGATTATCTCAATAGATGCAGAGAAAGCCTTTGACAAAATTCAACACTCATTTATGATTAAAACTCTCCAAAAAGCAGGAATAGAAGGAACATACCTCAACATAATAAAAGCTATATATGACAAACCCACAGCAAGCATCACCCTCAATGGTGAAATATTGAAGGCATTTCCCCTGAAATCAGGAACAAGACAAGGGTGCCCACTCTCACCACTACTATTCAACATAGTGTTGGAAGTGCTGGCCACAGCAATCAGAGCAGAAAAAGAAGTAAAAGGAATCCAGATAGGAAAAGAAGAAGTAAAACTCTCACTGTTTGCAGATGACATGATCCTCTACATAGAAAACCCTAAAGATTCTACCAGAAAATTACTAGAGCTAATCAATGAATATAGTAAAGTTGCAGGATATAAAATTAACACACAGAAATCCCTTGCATTCCTATATACTAACAATGAAAAAACAGACAGAGAAATTAAGGAAACAATACCATTCACCATTGCAACAAAAAGAATAAAATACTTAGGAGTATATCTACCTAAAGAAACAAAGGACCTATACATAGAAAACTATAAAACACTGATGAAAGAAATCAAAGAGGACACAAACAGATGGAGAAACATACCGTGTTCATGGATTGGAAGAATTAATATTGTCAAAATGGCTATTCTACCCAAAGCAGTCTATAGATTCAATGCAATCCCTATCAAGCTACCAACGGTATTTTTCACAGAACTAGACCAAAGAATTTCACAATTTGTATGGAAATACAAAAAACCTCGAATAGCCAAAGTAATCTTGAGAAAGAAGAATGGAACTGGAGGAATCAACCTGCCTGACTTCAGACTCTACTACAAAGCCACAGTCATCAAGACAGTATGGTACTGGCACAAAGACAGAAATATAGATCAATGGAACAGAATAGAAAGCCCAGAGATAAATCCACGAACCTATGGACACCTTATCTTTGACAAAGGAGGCAAGGATATACAATGGAAAAAAGACAACCTCTTTAACAAGTGGTGCTGGGAAAACTGGTCAACCACTTGTAAAAGAATGAAACTAGAACACTTTCTAACACCATACACAAAAATAAACTCAAAATGGATTAAAGATCTAAATGTAAGACCAGAAACTATAAAACTCCTAGAGGAGAACATAGGCAAAACACTCTCCGACATAAATCAAAGCAAGATCCTCTATGACCCACCTCCCAGAATATTGGAAATAAAAGCAAAACTAAACAAATGGGACCTAATGAAACTTAAAAGCTTTTGCACTACAAAGGAAACTATAAGTAAGATGAAAAGACAGCCCTCAGATTGGGAGAAAATAATAGCAAATGAAGAAACAGACAAAGGACTAATCTCAAAAATATACAAGCAACTCCTGCAGCTCAATTCCAGAAAAATAAATGACCCAATCAAAAAATGGGCCAAAGAACTAAACAGACATTTCTCCAAGGAAGACATACAGATGGCTAACAAACATATGAAAAGATGCTCAACATCACTCATTATTAGAGAAATGCAAATCAAAACCACAATGAGGTACCATTACACGCCAGTCAGGATGGCTGCTATCCAAAAGTCTACAAGCAATAAATGCTGGAGAGGGTGTGGAGAAAAGGGAACCCTCTTACACTGTTGGTGGGAATGCAAACTAGTACAGCCGCTATGGAAAACAGTGTGGAGATTTCTTAAAAAACTGGACATAGAACTGCCATATGACCCAGCAATCCCACTTCTGGGCATACACACTGAGGAAACCAGATCTGAAAGAGACACGTGCACCCCAATGTTCATTGCAGCACTGTTTATAATAGCCAGGACATGGAAGCAACCTAGATGCCCATCAGCAGATGAATGGATAAGGAAGCTGTGGTACATATATACCATGGAATATTACTCAGCCATTAAAAAGAATTCATTTGAACCAGTCCTAATGAGATGGATGAAGCTGGAGCCCCTTATACAGAGTGAAGTAAGCCAGAAAGATAAAGAACATTACAGCATACTGACACATGTATATGGAATTTAGAAAGGTGATAACGATAACCCTATATGCAGAACAGAAAAAGAGACACAGAAATACAGAACAGACTTTTGAACTTTGAGGGAGAATGTGAGGGTGGGATATTTCAAAAGAACAGCATGTATACTATCTATGGTGAAACAGATCACCAGCCCAGGTGGGATGCACGAGACAAGTGCTCCGGCCTGGTGCACTGGGAAGACCCAGAGGAATCGGGTGGAGAGGGAGGTTGGAGGGGGGATCGGGATTGGGAATACATGTAAATCCATGGCTGATTCATATCAATGTATGACAAAACCCACTGGAAAAAAAAATAATAATAATAAAAATTAAAAAAAATAATAAAAAAAAAAAAAAAAGAAAATGGATAGGAGTCCCAGGATCCCTGTGGCACGTGGAAAGGGACCCTGGATCTCCCACCTCACATGTAGACGCCTCCCAATTGCCATGCCAAGACTCGAGGAGAATCCCGAGGTGTCCCTCGCACCTAGGCATGGGTCCAGACGTCGCTGAACAAACACGTGTCTGGAAGGGCCCTCCCCGTCGTAACTCGAGAATATACCCCAGGTTCCGGCCGCAACTCGAGAAAAACCATGAGATTTCCCCGTCGCCGCGAGATGAGGCCCGATTCCCCTGCACTGCGTGCAGAGCAATTCCGTGTTCCCCATCAAACTTGATAGGAGCCTTGATTTCCTTGATGGCACTCCAGAGAAAACCCAAGATCACTGTCTCAAGTCTAGAGGGATCCTGAGGTCACTGGAACAACACGAAAGGGCTCCGGGGACCCGAAATCAACTCGAGATGAGAGCTTATTCCCTGGCTTCGACTCAAGAGGAATACCAAGTTTCCACAAGCACCTCAAGAGGAGGCTTCTCTCAGCTACAGGTATGTGAGAGGGACTCTGAGATTGTGGCCTCAAGTGGAAAGGACACCGAGATGCTGTGACTCGAAGTAAGGCCGGATATCCCTGCAGTGAATTGAATGCAGGCTCGTCTTGCATCTCCCAAGACGAAGGGATGTCTGAATCCCCTGTGGAGACCTCAGAGAATGTCCTAGTCCTCTGCCTCAACGCGACAGGAGGTCTCACATGCTTTGAAAACTCGAGATGTCTGCGGAGATCAATGCTTCCAAAGGAGACGATGCCTGACTCCTCTTGAAAATGGATAGGAGTCCCAGGATCCCTGTGGCACGTGGAAAGGGACCCTGGGTCTCCCGCCTCACATGGAGACGTGTCCCAATTGCCATGCAAAGAATCGAGGAGTATCCCGAGGTGTCCCTCGCACCTAGGCAGAAGTCCTGACGACGCTGAACAAACACGTGTCTGGAAGGGCCCTCCCCGTCGTAACTCGAGAATATACCCCAGGTTTCGTCCTCAACTTGAGAAAAACCATGAGACATCCCTCTTGCCGCGAGATGAGACCCGATTCCCCTGCACTGCGTGCAGAGCAATTCCGTGTTCCACATCAAACTTGAAAGGAGCCTTGATTTCCTTGATGGCACTCCAGAGAAAACCCAAGATCACTGTCTCAAGTCTAGAGGGATCCTGAGGTCACTGGAGCAACACGAAAGGGCTCCGTGGACCCCAAATCAACTCGAGATGAGAGCTTAGTCCCTGGCTTCGACTCAAGAGGAATACCAACTTTCCACAAGCACCTCAAGAGGAGGCTTCTCTCAGCTACAGGTATGTGAGAGGGACCCTGAGTTTGTGGCCTTAAGTGGAATGGACACCGAGATGCTCTGACTCGAAGTAAGGCCGGATATCCCTGCAGTGAATTGAATGCAGGCTCGTCTTGCATCTCCCAAGACGAAGGGATGTCTGAATCCCGTATGGAGACCGCAGAGAAAGATCGAGTTCTCCGCCTCATCGCGACCGGAGGCCTCACATCCTTTGAAAACTCGAGAGGTCCGCGGAGATCAATGGTTCCAAAGGAGACGATGCCTGACTCCTCTTGAAAATGGAAAGGAGTCCCAGGATCCCCGTGGCACGTGGAAAGGGACCTTGGGTCTCCCGCCTCACGTGGAGACGCGTCCCAATTGCCATGCCAAGACTCGAGGAGAATCCCGAGGTGTCCCTCGCACCTAGGCAGGAGTCCTGACGTCGCTGAACAAACACGTGTCTGGAAGGGCCCTCCCCGTCGTAACTCGGGAATATACCCCAGGTTCCGGCCGCAACTCGAGAAAAACCATGAGACTTCCCCCTCGCCGCGAGATGAGGCCCGATTCCCCTGCACTGCGTGCAGAGTAATTCCGTGTTCCACATCAAACTTGAAAGGAGCCTTGATATCCTTGAAGGCACTCCAGAGAAAACCCAAGATCACTGTCTCAAGCCTAGAGGGATCCTGAGGGCACCGGAAGAACACGAAAGGGCTCCGTGGACCCCAAATCAACGCGAGATGAGAGCTTAGTCCCTGGCTTCGACTCAAGAGGAATACCAACTTTCCACAAGCACCTCAAGAGGAGGCTTCTCTCAGCTACAGGTATGTCAGAGGGACCCTGAGTTTGTGGCCTCAAGTGGAATGGACACCGAGATGCTCTGACTCGAAGTAAGGCCGGATATCCCTGCAGTGAATTGAATGCAGGCTCGTCTTGCATCTCCCAAGACGAAGGGATGTCATTAATCCCCTGTGCAGAACACAGAGAAAGACCTAGTCCTCCGCCTCATCGCGACCGGAGGTCTCACATCCTTTGAAAACTCGAAAGGTCCGCGGAGATCAATACTTCCAAAGGAGAAGTTGCTGAATCTCTTGAAATTGGATAGGAGTCCGAGGATCCCTGTGGCAAGTGGAAAGGGAGCCGTGGTCTCCTGCCTCACGTGGAGACGGGTCCCAATTGCCATGCCAGGAGTGAAGGAGAATCCCGAGTTGTCCCCTGCACCTAGGGAAGAGTCCTGACGTCGCTGAACAAACACGTGTCTGGAAGGGCCCTCCCCGTCGTAACTCGAGAATATACGCCAGGTTCTGGCCGCAACTCGAGAAAAACCATGAGACTACACCTCGCCGCGAAATGAGGCCCGATTCCCCTGCACTGCGTGCAGAGCAATTCCAGTTCCACATCAAACATGAAAGGAGCCTTGATTTCTTTGATTGTACTACAGAGGAAACCCAAGATCACTGTCTCAAGTCTAGAGGGATCCTGAGGTCACTGTAGTAACACGAAAGCGGTCCGTGGACCCCAAATCAACTCGAGATGAGAACTTAATCCCTGGCTTCGAATCAAGAGGAATACCAACTTTCCACAAGCACCTCAAGAGGAGGCTTCTCTCAGCTACTGGTATGTCAGAGGGACCCTGAGTTTGTGGCCTCAAGTGGAATGGACACCGAGATGCTCTGACTCGAAGTAAGGCCGGATATCCCTGCAGTGAATTGAATGCAGTCTCGTCTTGCATCTCCCAAGACGAAGGGTTGTCTGAATCCCCTGTGGAGACCACAGAGAAAGACCTAGTCCTCCGCCTCAATGCGACCGGAGGCCTCACATCCTTTGAAAACTCGAGAGGTCCACGGAGATCAATACTTCCCAAGGAGACGATGCCTGACTCCTCTTGAAAATGGATAGGAGTCCCAGGATCCCTGTGGCACGTGGAAAGGGACCCTGGGTCTCCCGCCTCACGTGGAGAAGCCTCCCAATTGCCATGACAAGACTCGAGGAGAATACCGAGGTGTCCCTCGCACCTAGGCAGGAGTCCTGACGTCGCTGAACAAACACGTGTCTGGAAGGGCCCTCCACGTCGTAACTCGAGAATATACCCCAGGTTCCGGCCGCAACTCGAGAAAAACCATGAGATTTCCCCCTCGCTGCGAGTTGAGGCCCGATTCCGCTGCACTGCGTGCAGAGCAATTCCGTGTTCCACATCAAACGTGAAAGGAGCCTTGATTTCCTTGATGGCACTCCAGAGAAAACCCAAGATCACTGTCTCAGGTCTAGAGGGATCCTGAGGTCACTGGAGCAACACGAAAGGGCTCCGTGGACCCCAAATCAACTCGAGATGAGAGCTTAGTCCCTGGCTTAGACTCAAGAGGAATATCAACTTTCCACAAGCACCTCAAGAGGAGGCTTCTCTCAGCTACAGGTATGTGAGAGGGACCCTGAGTTTCTGGCCTCAAGTGCAATGGACACCGAGATGCTCTGACTCGAAGTAAGGCCGGATATCCCTGCAGTGAATTGAATGCAGGCTCGTCTTGCATCTCCCAAGACCAAGGGATGTCTGAATCCCCTGTGGAGCCCACAGAGAAAGACCTAGTCCTACGCCTCAACGCGACCGGAGGCCTCACATCCTTTGAAAACTCGAAAGGTCCGCGGAGATCAATACTTCCGAAGGAGACGATGCCTGACTCCTCTTGAAAATGGATAGGAGTCCCAGGATCCCTGTGGCACGTGGAAAGGGACACTGGGTCTCCCGCCTCACGTGGAGACGCGTCCCAATTGCCATGCCAAGACTCGAGGAGAATCCCGAGGTGTCCCTCGCACCTAGGCAGGAGTCCTGACGTCGCTGAACAAACACGTGTCTGGAAGGGCCCTCCCCGTCGTAACTCGAGAATATACCCCAGGTTCCGTCTGCAACTCGAGAAAAACCATGAGACTTCACTATCGCCGCGAGATGAGGCCCGATTCCCCTGCCCTGCGTGCAGAGCAATTCCGTATTCCACATCAAAATAAAAGGAGCCTTGATTTCCTTGATGGCACTCCAGAGAAAACCCAAGATCACTGTCTCAAGTCTAGAGGGATCCTGAGGTCACTGGAGCAACACGAAAGGGCTCCGTGGACCCCAAATCAACTCGAGATGAGAGCTTAGTCCATGGCTTCAAATCGAGAGGAATACCAACTTTCCACAAGCACCTCAAGAGAAGGCTTCTCTCAGCTAATGGTATGTGAGAGGGACCCTGAGTTTGTCGCCTCAAGTGGAATGGACACCGAGATGCTCTGACTCAACGTAAGGCCAGATATCCCTGCAGTGAATTGAATGCAGTCTCGTCTTGCATCTCCCAAGCCGAAGGGTTGTCTGAATCCCCTGTGGAGACCACAGAGAAAGACATAATTTTCCGCCTCATCGCGACCGGTGGCCTCACATCCTTTGAAAATTCGAGAGGTCCGCGGAGATCAATGCTTCCAAAGGAGACGATGCCTGACTCCTCTTGAAAATAGATAGGAGTCCCAGGATCCCTGTGGCTCGTGGAAAGGGACCCTGGTTCTCCCGGCTCACGTGGAGATGCGTCCAAATTGCCATGCCAAGACTCGAGGAGAATCCCGAGGTGTCCCTCGCACCTAGGCAGGAGTCCTGACGTCGCTGAACAAACGCTTGTCTCGAAGGGCCCTCCCCGTCGTAACTCGAGAATATACCCCAGGTTCCGGGAGCAACTCGAGAAAAACCATGAGATTTCCCCCTCGCCGCGAGTTGAGGCCCGATTCCCCTGCACTGCGTGCAGACCAATTCCGTGTTCCACATCAAACTTGAAAGGAGCCTTGATTTCCTTGATGGCACTCCAGAGAAAACCCAAGATCACTGTCTCAAGTCTAGAGGGATCCTGAGGTCACTGGAGCAACACGAAAGGGCTCCGTATAACCCAAATCAACTCGAGATGAGAGCTTAGTCCCTGGCTTCAACTCAAGAGGAATACCAACTTTAAACAAGCACATCAAGAGGAGGCTTCTCTCAGCTACAGGTATGTGAGAGGGACCCTGAGTTTGTGGCCTCAAGTGGAATGGACACCGAGATGCTCTGACTCAAAGTAAGGCCGGATATCCCTGCAGTGATTTGAATGCAGGCTCGTCTTGCATCTCCCAAGACAAAGGGTTGTCTGAATCCCCTGTGGAGCCCACAGAGAAAGACCTAGTCCTCCGTCTCATCGCGACCGAAGGCCTCACATCCTTTGAAAACTCGAGAGGTCTGCGGAGATCAATGCTTCCAAAGTAGACGACGCCTGACGCCTCTTGAAAATGGATAGGAGTCCCAGGATCCCTGTGGCACGTGGAAAGGGACCCTGGGTCTCTCGCCTCACGTGGAGACGCCTCCCAATTGCCATGCCAAGACTTGAGGAGAATCCCGAGGTGTCCCTCGCACCTAGGCAGGAGTCCTGACGTCGCTGAACAAGCACGTGTCTGGAAGGGCCCTCCCCGTCGTAACTCGAGAATATACCCCAGGTTCCGGCCGCAACTCGAGAAAAACCATGAGATTTCCCCCTCCCCGCGAGATGAGCCCCGATTCCCCTGCACTGCGTGCAGAGCAATTCCGTGTTCCACTTCAAACGTGAAAGGAGCCTTGATTTCCTTGATGGCACTCCAGAGAAAACCCAAGATCACTGTCTCAAGTCTAGAGGGATCCTGAGGTCACTGGAGCAACACGAAAGGGCTCCGTGGACCCCAAATCAACTCGAGATGAGAGCTTAGTCCCTGGCTTAGACTCAAGAGGAATACCAACTTTCCACAAGCACCTCAAGAGGAGGCTTCTCTCAGCTACAGGTAAGTGAGAGGGACCCTGAGTTTGTGGCCTCAAGTGCAATGGACACCGAGATGTTCTGACTCGAAGTAAGGCCGGATATCTCTGCAGTGAATTGAATGCAGGCTCGTCTTGCATCTCCCAAGACGAAGGGATGTCTGAATCCCCTGTGGAGACCACAGAGAAAGACCTAGTCCTCCGCCTCATCGTGAACGGAGGCCTCACATCCTTTGAAAACTCGAAAGGTCCGCGGAGATCAATGCTTCCAAAGGAGATGATGCCTGACTCCTCTTGAAAATGGATAGGAGTCCCAGGATCCCTGTGGCACGTGGAAAGTGACCCTGGTTCTCCCGCCTCACGTGGAGATGCGTCCAAATTGCCATGCCAAGACTCGAGGAGAATCCCGAGGTGTACCTCGCACCTTGGCAAGAGTCCTCACGTCGCTGAACAAACCCGTGTCTGGAAGGGCCCTCCCCGTCGTAACTCGAGAATATACCCCACGTTCCGGCCGCAAATCGAGAAAAACCATGAGACTTCCCCCTCCCCGCGAGATGAGCCCCGATTCCCCTGCACTGAGTGCAGACCAATTCCGTGTTCCACATCAAACGTGAAAGGAGCCTTGATTTCCTTAATGGCACTCCAGAGAAAACCCAAGATCACTGTCTCAAGTCTAGAGGGATCCTGAGGTCACTGGAGCAACACGAAAGGGCTCCGTGGACCCCAAATCAACTCGAGATGAGAGCTTAGTCCCTGGCTTCGACTCAACAGGAATACAAACTTTCCACAAGCACCTCAAGAGGAGGCTTCTCTCAGCTACAGGTATGTCAGAGGGACCCTGAGTTTGTGGCCTCAAGTGGAATGGACACCGAGATGCTCTGACTTGAAGTAAGGCCGGATATCCCTGCAGTGAATTGAATGCAGGCTCGTCTTGCATCTCCCAAGACGAAGGGTTGTGTGAATCCCCTGTGGAGCCCACAGAGAAAGACCTAGTCCTCCGCCTCATCGCGACCGGAGGCCTCACATCCTCTGAAAACTCGAGAGGTCCGCGGAGATCAATGCTTCCAAAGGAGACGATGCCTGACTCCTCTTGAAAATGGATAGGAGTCCCAGGATCCCTGTGGCATGTGGAAAGGGACCCTGGGTCTCCCGCCTCACGTGGAGACGCGTCCCAATTGCCATGCCAAGACTCGAGGAGAATCCCGAGGTGTCCCTCGCACCTAGGCAGGAGTCCTGACGTCCCTGAACAAACACGTGTCTGGAAGGTCCCTCCCCGTCGTAACTCGAGAATATACCCCAGGTTCCGGCCGCAACTCGAGAAAAACCATGAGATTTCCCGCTCGCCGCGAGATGAGGCCCGATTCCCCTGCACTGCGTGCAGAGCAATTCCGTGTTCCACTTCAAACGTGAAAGGAGCCTTGATTTCCTTGATGGCACCCCAGAGAAAACCCAAGATCACTGTCTCAAGTCTAGAGGGATCCTGAGGTCACTGGAGCAAGACGAAAGTGCTCCGTGGACTCCAAATCAACTCGAGGTGAGAGCTTAGTCCCTGGCTTCGACTCAAGAGGAATACCAACTTTCCACAAGCACCTCAAGAGGAGGCTTCTCTCAGCTACAGGTATGTGAGAGGGACCCTGAGTTTGTGGCCTCAAGTGGAATGGACACCGAGATGCTCTGACTCGAAGTAAGGCCGGATATCCCTGCAGTGAATTGAATGCAGGCTCGTCTTGCATCTCCCAAGACGAAGGGTTGTCTGAATCCCCTGTGGAGACCACAGAGAAAGACCTCGTTCTCCGCCTCATCGAGACCAGAGGCCTCACATCCTTTGAAAACTCGAGAGGTCGGCGGAGATCAATGCTTCCAAAGGAGAAGATGCCTGACTCTTCTTGAAAATGGATAGGAGTCCCAGGATCCCTGTGGCACGTGGAAAGGGACCCTGGGTCTCCCGCCTCACGTGGAGACGCGTCCCAATTGCCATGCCAAGACTCGAGGAGAATCCCGAGTTGTCCCTCGCACCTAGGCAGGAGTCCTGACGTCGCTGAACAAACACGTGTCTGGAAGGGCCCTCCCCGTCATAACTCGAGAATATACCCCAGGTTCCGGCCGCAACTCCGGAAACACCATGAGACTTCCCCCTCGCCGCTGGATGAGGCCCGATTCCCCTGCACTGCGTGCAGAGCAATTCCGTGTTCCACATCAAACGTGAAAGGAGCCTTGATTTCCTTGATGGCACTCCAGAGAAAACCCAAGATCACTGTCTCAAGTCTAGAGGGATCCTGAGGTCACTGGAGCAACACGAAAGGGCTCCGTGGACCCCAAATCAACTCGAGATGAGAGCTTAGTCCCTGGCTTTGACTCAAGAGGAATACCAACTTTCCACAAGCACCTCAAGAGGAGGCTTCTCGCACCTACAGGTAGGTGAGAGGGACCCTGAGTTTGTGGCCTCAAGTCGAATGGACACCGAGATGCTCTGACTCGAAGTAAGGCCGGATATCCCTGCAGTGAAGTGAATGCAGGCTCCTCTTGCATCTCCCAAGATGAAGGGATGTCTGAATCCCCTGTGGAGGCCACAGAGAAAGACCTAGTCCTCCGCCTCATCGCGACCGGAGGCCTCACATCCTTTGAAAACTGAGAGGTCCGCGGAGATCAATGCTTCCAAAGGAGACGATGCCTGACTCCTCTTGAAAATGGATAGGAGTCCCAGGATCCCTGTGGCACGTGGAAAGGGACCCTGGGTCTCCCGCCTCATGTGGAGACGCATCCCCATTGCCATGCCAAGACTCGAGGAGAATCCCGAGGTGTCCCTCGCACCTAGGCAGGAGTCCTCACGTCGCTGAACAAACACGTGTCTGGAAGGGCCCTCCCCGTCGTAACTCGAGAATATACCCCAGGTTCCGGCCGCAATTCGAGAAAAACCATGAGAATTCCCCCTCACCGCGAGATGAGTCCTGATTCCCCTGCACTGCGTGCAGAGCAATTCCTGAGCAGCGCAGACGGAGAGAGCAGCGCCAGCCCCTCCCCGCAGCGCCAGCCCGTCCCCGCAGCACAAGCCCCTCCCCCCGGAGCGACGTAACTAGCTACCTGAATAAGAGTCCACCTCCGCCCGCCTGTGTCATGGCGGAAATGAGGCTCTGAAGAGACCGGCAAACAGAAGCCAAATAAACAAAGGGAACCGCTTCAGAAGGGACTGGTGCAACAGTTTAAAATCCCTCTAGGAAACATTGACTACACCGGAGGAGCCTGTAGGTATCGAGAAGCGTAAGCTGGAACGAGGAGCTATCTGAAACTGAGCCGAACCCACACTGACCGCAACAGCTCCAGAGAAACTCCTAGATATAATTTTACTTTTTTCTCTTTTTTTAATTTTTTTTCTTTTTTTCTTTTTTCTTTTTTATTTTTTCTCTTTTATTTTCCTTTAAAATCCCCTATTACTCCCCCATTACTCCTTAACTTTCATTTCCATAGACTTTTACGATTTTTTAATTAGGGGGAAAAAAAAGTTTTTTTTTTCCTTTTTTTTTTCTTTTTTTTCTTTTTTTTTTCTTTTTCTTTCTTTTTTTTCCTTTTTTTCTTTCCTTTTTCTCTTCTATTTTCTATTTTTCTTTTTCTCTTATTTCTTTTAAATTCCTCTAGTACTCCTCTACTACTCCTTAATTTTCATTTTCAATGCACTATAACCTTACAAAAAAAAAAAAAAAGAAGAGAAGCCCTATTTTTAAACTGAAGATTATTCTCTCCCAATCTTGACTCTCTGTTTTCTACCTCAGAACACCTCTATTTCCTCCTTTCCCCTTCTCTTCCCAATCCAATTCTGTGAATCTTTGTAGGTGACTGTGCTACGGAGAACACTCTGGGAACAGACAGCTGTGTAGATCTGTCTCTCTCCTCTTGAGTCCCCCTTTTTCTCCTCCTGTTCATCTCTATCTCCCTCCTCCCTCTCCTCTTCTTCATGTGACTCTGTGAACCTCTCTGGGTGTCCCTAACGGGGGAGAATCTTTTAGCCATTAACCTAGAAGTTTTCTTATCAGGGCTGCATAGTTGGAGAAGTCCTGAGACTACAGGAAGAATAAAACTGAAATCCAGAGGCAGGAGACTTAAGCCCAAAACCTGAGAACACCAGAAAACTCCTGACTACAAGGAACTTTAAGTGATAAGTGACTGTCCAAAAGCCTCCATACCTACACTGAAACCAACTACCACACAAGAGCCAATAAGTTTTAGAGCAAGACATACCACGCAAATTCTCCAGCAACGCAGGAACATAGCCCTGAACATCAACATACAGGCTGCCCAAGGTCACACCTAACACATAGACCCATCTCAAAACTCATTACTGGGCACTCCATTGCTTTCCAAAGAGAAGAAATCAAGTTCCACACACCAGAACACTGATGCAAGCTTCCCTAACCAGGAAACCTTGACAAGCCAATCGTCTAACCCCATCCACTGGGTTAATCCTCCACAACAAAAAGGAACCACAGACCTCCAGAATACAGAAAGCCCACTCCAGATACAGCAATCTAAACAAGATGAAAAGGCAAAGAAATACCCAACAGGTAAAGGAACATGAAAAATGCCCACCAAGTCAAACAAAAGAGGAGGAGATAGGGAATCTACCTGAAAAAGAATTTAGAATAATGATAATAAAAATGATCCAAAATCTTGAAAACAAAATGGAGTTACAGATAAATAGCCTGGAAACAAAGATTGAAAAGATTCAAGAACTGTTTAATAAAGACCTAGAAGAAATAAAAAAGAGTCAATTACAAATGAATAATGCAATGAATGAGATCAAAAACACTTTGGAGGGAACCAAGAGTAGAATAACGGAGGCAGAAGATAGGATAAGTGAGGTAGAAGATAAAATGGTGGAAATAAATGAAGCAGAGAGGAAAAAAGAAAAAAGGATCAAAAGAAATGAGGACAACCTCAGGGACCTCTGGGACACTGTGAAATGCCCCAACATTCGAATCATAGGAGTTCCAGAAGAAGAAGACAAAAAGAAGGGCCATGAGAAAATACTCGAGGAGATAATAGCTGAAAACTTCCCTAAAATGGGGAAGGAAATAGCCACCCAAATCCAAGAAACCCAGAGAGTCCCAAACAGGATAAACCCAAGGCGAAACACCCCAAGACACATATTAATCAAATTAACAAAGATCAAACACAAAGAACAAATATTAAAAGCAGCAAGGGAAAAACAACAAATAACACACAAAGGGATTCCCATAAGGATAACAGCTGATCTATCAATAGAAACCCTCCAGGCCAGAAGGGAATGGCAGGACGTACTGAAAGTAATGAAAGAGAATAACCTACAACCTAGATTACTGTATCCAGCAAGGATCTCATTCAGATATGAAGGAGAATTCAAAAGCTTTACAGATAAGCAAAAGCTGAGAGAATTCAGCACCACCAAACCAGCTCTTCAACAAATGCTAAAGGATCTTCTCTAGACAGGAAATGCAGAAAGGTTTTATAAATGTGAACCCAAAACAACAAAGTAAATGGCAACGGGAACACACCTATCAATAATTACCC
Source organism: Dama dama (assembly GCF_033118175.1). Taxonomy (NCBI): domain Eukaryota; kingdom Metazoa; phylum Chordata; class Mammalia; order Artiodactyla; family Cervidae; genus Dama; species Dama dama. The sequence continues at coordinate 1,316,828 of NC_083697.1, read as the reverse complement.
TAAATGTAAATGGGTTGAATGCCCCAACCAAAAGACAAAGATTGGCTGAATGGATACAAAAACAAGACCCCTATATATGCTGTCTACAAGAGACCCACCTCAAAACAAGAGACACATACAGACTAAAAGTGAAGGGCTGGAAAAAAATATTTCATGCAAACGGAGACCAAAAGAAAGCAGGAGTCGCAATACTCATGTCAGATAAAATAGACTTTCAAATAAAGGAAGTGAAAAGAGACAAAGAAGGACACTACATAATGATCAAAGGATCAATCAAAAAAGAAGATATAACAATTATAAATATATATGCACCCAACATAGGAGCACCGCAATATGTACGGCAAATGCTAACAAGTATGAAAGAGGAAATTAATAGTAACACAATAATAGTGGGAGACTTTAATACCCCACTCACAACTATGGATAGATCAACTAAACAGAAAATTAACAAGGAAACACAAACCTTAAATGACACAATGGACCAGCTAGACCTAATTGATATCTATAGGACATTTCACCCCAAAACAATCAACTTCACCTTTTTCTCAAGTGCACACGGAACATTCTCCAGAATAGATCACATCCTGGGCCATAAATCTGGTCTTGGAAAATTCAAAAAAATTGAAATCATTCCAGTTATCTTTTCTGACCACAGTGCAGTAAGATTAGATCTCAATTACAGGGAAAAAATTGTTAAAACTTCAAACATATGGAGGCTAAATAACACGCTTCTGAATAACCAACAAATCATAGAAGAAATCAAAAAAGAAATCAAAATATGTATAGAAATGAATGAAAATGAAAACACAACAACCCAAAACCTATGGGACACTGTAAAAGCAGTGCTAAGGGGAAGGTTCATAGCATTACAGGCTTACATCAAGAAACAGGAAAAAAACCAATTAAATAACCTAACTCTACACCTAAAGCAATTAGAGAAGGAAGAAATGAAGAACCCCAGAGTTAGCAGAAGGAAAGAAATCTTAAAAATCAGGGCAGAAATAAATGCAAAAGAAACTAAAGAGACCATAGCAAAAATCAACAAAGCTAAAAGCTGGTTTTTTGAAAAAATAAACAAAATTGACAAACCATTAGCAAGACTCATTAAGAAACAAAGAGAGAAAAACCAAATTAACAAAATTAGAAATGAAAATGGAGAGATCACAACAGACAACACTGAAATACAAAGGATCATAAGAGACTACTACCAGCAGCTCTATGCCAATAAAATGGACAACTTGGATGAAATGGACAAATTCTTAGAAAAGTATAACTTTCCAAAACTGAACCAGGAAGAAATAGAAGATCTTAACAGACCCATCACAAGCAAGGAAATCGAAACTGTCATCAAAAATCTTCCAGCAAACAAAAGCCCAGGACCAGATGGCTTCACAGCTGAATTCTACCAAAAATTTAGAGAAGAGCTAACACCTATCTTACTCAAACTCTTCCAGAAAATTGCAGAAGAAGGTAAGCTTCCAAACTCATTCTATGAGGCCACCATCACCCTAATTCCAAAACCAGACAAAGATGCCACAAAAAAAGAAAACTACAGGCCAATATCACTGATGAACATAGATGCAAAAATCCTTAACAAAATTCTAGCAAACAGAATCCAACAACATATTAAAAAAATCATACACCATGACCAAGTGGGCTTTATCCCAGGAATGCAAGGATTCTTTAATATCCGCAAATCAATCAATGTAATACACCACATTAACAAATTGAAAGATAAAAACCATATGATTATCTCAATAGATGCAGAGAAAGCCTTTGACAAAATTCAACACTCATTTATGATTAAAACTCTCCAAAAAGCAGGAATAGAAGGAACATACCTCAACATAATAAAAGCTATATATGACAAACCCACAGCAAGCATCACCCTCAATGGTGAAATATTGAAGGCATTTCCCCTGAAATCAGGAACAAGACAAGGGTGCCCACTCTCACCACTACTATTCAACATAGTGTTGGAAGTGCTGGCCACAGCAATCAGAGCAGAAAAAGAAGTAAAAGGAATCCAGATAGGAAAAGAAGAAGTAAAACTCTCACTGTTTGCAGATGACATGATCCTCTACATAGAAAACCCTAAAGATTCTACCAGAAAATTACTAGAGCTAATCAATGAATATAGTAAAGTTGCAGGATATAAAATTAACACACAGAAATCCCTTGCATTCCTATATACTAACAATGAAAAAACAGACAGAGAAATTAAGGAAACAATACCATTCACCATTGCAACAAAAAGAATAAAATACTTAGGAGTATATCTACCTAAAGAAACAAAGGACCTATACATAGAAAACTATAAAACACTGATGAAAGAAATCAAAGAGGACACAAACAGATGGAGAAACATACCGTGTTCATGGATTGGAAGAATTAATATTGTCAAAATGGCTATTCTACCCAAAGCAGTCTATAGATTCAATGCAATCCCTATCAAGCTACCAACGGTATTTTTCACAGAACTAGACCAAAGAATTTCACAATTTGTATGGAAATACAAAAAACCTCGAATAGCCAAAGTAATCTTGAGAAAGAAGAATGGAACTGGAGGAATCAACCTGCCTGACTTCAGACTCTACTACAAAGCCACAGTCATCAAGACAGTATGGTACTGGCACAAAGACAGAAATATAGATCAATGGAACAGAATAGAAAGCCCAGAGATAAATCCACGAACCTATGGACACCTTATCTTTGACAAAGGAGGCAAGGATATACAATGGAAAAAAGACAACCTCTTTAACAAGTGGTGCTGGGAAAACTGGTCAACCACTTGTAAAAGAATGAAACTAGAACACTTTCTAACACCATACACAAAAATAAACTCAAAATGGATTAAAGATCTAAATGTAAGACCAGAAACTATAAAACTCCTAGAGGAGAACATAGGCAAAACACTCTCCGACATAAATCAAAGCAAGATCCTCTATGACCCACCTCCCAGAATATTGGAAATAAAAGCAAAACTAAACAAATGGGACCTAATGAAACTTAAAAGCTTTTGCACTACAAAGGAAACTATAAGTAAGATGAAAAGACAGCCCTCAGATTGGGAGAAAATAATAGCAAATGAAGAAACAGACAAAGGACTAATCTCAAAAATATACAAGCAACTCCTGCAGCTCAATTCCAGAAAAATAAATGACCCAATCAAAAAATGGGCCAAAGAACTAAACAGACATTTCTCCAAGGAAGACATACAGATGGCTAACAAACATATGAAAAGATGCTCAACATCACTCATTATTAGAGAAATGCAAATCAAAACCACAATGAGGTACCATTACACGCCAGTCAGGATGGCTGCTATCCAAAAGTCTACAAGCAATAAATGCTGGAGAGGGTGTGGAGAAAAGGGAACCCTCTTACACTGTTGGTGGGAATGCAAACTAGTACAGCCGCTATGGAAAACAGTGTGGAGATTTCTTAAAAAACTGGACATAGAACTGCCATATGACCCAGCAATCCCACTTCTGGGCATACACACTGAGGAAACCAGATCTGAAAGAGACACGTGCACCCCAATGTTCATTGCAGCACTGTTTATAATAGCCAGGACATGGAAGCAACCTAGATGCCCATCAGCAGATGAATGGATAAGGAAGCTGTGGTACATATATACCATGGAATATTACTCAGCCATTAAAAAGAATTCATTTGAACCAGTCCTAATGAGATGGATGAAGCTGGAGCCCCTTATACAGAGTGAAGTAAGCCAGAAAGATAAAGAACATTACAGCATACTGACACATGTATATGGAATTTAGAAAGGTGATAACGATAACCCTATATGCAGAACAGAAAAAGAGACACAGAAATACAGAACAGACTTTTGAACTTTGAGGGAGAATGTGAGGGTGGGATATTTCAAAAGAACAGCATGTATACTATCTATGGTGAAACAGATCACCAGCCCAGGTGGGATGCACGAGACAAGTGCTCCGGCCTGGTGCACTGGGAAGACCCAGAGGAATCGGGTGGAGAGGGAGGTTGGAGGGGGGATCGGGATTGGGAATACATGTAAATCCATGGCTGATTCATATCAATGTATGACAAAACCCACTGGAAAAAAAAATAATAATAATAAAAATTAAAAAAAATAATAAAAAAAAAAAAAAAGAAAATGGATAGGAGTCCCAGGATCCCTGTGGCACGTGGAAAGGGACCCTGGATCTCCCACCTCACATGTAGACGCCTCCCAATTGCCATGCCAAGACTCGAGGAGAATCCCGAGGTGTCCCTCGCACCTAGGCATGGGTCCAGACGTCGCTGAACAAACACGTGTCTGGAAGGGCCCTCCCCGTCGTAACTCGAGAATATACCCCAGGTTCCGGCCGCAACTCGAGAAAAACCATGAGATTTCCCCCTCGCCGCGAGATGAGGCCCGATTCCCCTGCACTGCGTGCAGAGCAATTCCGTGTTCCCCATCAAACTTGATAGGAGCCTTGATTTCCTTGATGGCACTCCAGAGAAAACCCAAGATCACTGTCTCAAGTCTAGAGGGATCCTGAGGTCACTGGAACAACACGAAAGGGCTCCGGGGACCCGAAATCAACTCGAGATGAGAGCTTATTCCCTGGCTTCGACTCAAGAGGAATACCAAGTTTCCACAAGCACCTCAAGAGGAGGCTTCTCTCAGCTACAGGTATGTGAGAGGGACTCTGAGATTGTGGCCTCAAGTGGAAAGGACACCGAGATGCTGTGACTCGAAGTAAGGCCGGATATCCCTGCAGTGAATTGAATGCAGGCTCGTCTTGCATCTCCCAAGACGAAGGGATGTCTGAATCCCCTGTGGAGACCTCAGAGAATGTCCTAGTCCTCTGCCTCAACGCGACAGGAGGCCTCACATGCTTTGAAAACTCGAGATGTCTGCGGAGATCAATGCTTCCAAAGGAGACGATGCCTGACTCCTCTTGAAAATGGATAGGAGTCCCAGGATCCCTGTGGCACGTGGAAAGGGACCCTGGGTCTCCCGCCTCACATGGAGACGTGTCCCAATTGCCATGCAAAGAATCGAGGAGTATCCCGAGGTGTCCCTCGCACCTAGGCAGAAGTCCTGACGACGCTGAACAAACACGTGTCTGGAAGGGCCCTCCCCGTCGTAACTCGAGAATATACCCCAGGTTTCGTCCTCAACTTGAGAAAAACCATGAGACATCCCTCTTGCCGCGAGATGAGACCCGATTCCCCTGCACTGCGTGCAGAGCAATTCCGTGTTCCACATCAAACTTGAAAGGAGCCTTGATTTCCTTGATGGCACTCCAGAGAAAACCCAAGATCACTGTCTCAAGTCTAGAGGGATCCTGAGGTCACTGGAGCAACACGAAAGGGCTCCGTGGACCCCAAATCAACTCGAGATGAGAGCTTAGTCCCTGGCTTCGACTCAAGAGGAATACCAACTTTCCACAAGCACCTCAAGAGGAGGCTTCTCTCAGCTACAGGTATGTGAGAGGAACCCTGAGTTTGTGGCCTCAAGTGGAATGGACACCGAGATGCTCTGACTCGAAGTAAGGCCGGATATCCCTGCAGTGAATTGAATGCAGGCTCGTCTTGCATCTCCCAAGACGAAGGGATGTCTGAATCCCGTATGGAGACCGCAGAGAAAGATCGAGTTCTCCGCCTCATCGCGACCGGAGGCCTCACATCCTTTGAAAACTCGAGAGGTCCGCGGAGATCAATGGTTCCAAAGGAGACGATGCCTGACTCCTCTTGAAAATGGAAAGGAGTCCCAGGATCCCCGTGGCACGTGGAAAGGGACCTTGGGTCTCCCGCCTCACGTGGAGACGCGTCCCAATTGCCATGCCAAGACTCGAGGAGAATCCCGAGGTGTCCCTCGCACCTAGGCAGGAGTCCTGACGTCGCTGAACAAACACGTGTCTGGAAGGGCCCTCCCCGTCGTAACTCGGGAATATACCCCAGGTTCCGGCCGCAACTCGAGAAAAACCATGAGACTTCCCCCTCGCCGCGAGATGAGGCCCGATTCCCCTGCACTGCGTGCAGAGTAATTCCGTGTTCCACATCAAACTTGAAAGGAGCCTTGATATCCTTGAAGGCACTCCAGAGAAAACCCAAGATCACTGTCTCAAGCCTAGAGGGATCCTGAGGGCACCGGAAGAACACGAAAGGGCTCCGTGGACCCCAAATCAACGCGAGATGAGAGCTTAGTCCCTGGCTTCGACTCAAGAGGAATACCAACTTTCCACAAGCACCTCAAGAGGAGGCTTCTCTCAGCTACAGGTATGTCAGAGGGACCCTGAGTTTGTGGCCTCAAGTGGAATGGACACCGAGATGCTCTGACTCGAAGTAAGGCCGGATATCCCTGCAGTGAATTGAATGCAGGCTCGTCTTGCATCTCCCAAGACGAAGGGATGTCATTAATCCCCTGTGCAGAACACAGAGAAAGACCTAGTCCTCCGCCTCATCGCGACCGGAGGTCTCACATCCTTTGAAAACTTGAAAGGTCCGCGGAGATCAATACTTCCAAAGGAGAAGTTGCTGAATCTCTTGAAATTGGATAGGAGTCCGAGGATCCCTGTGGCAAGTGGAAAGGGAGCCGTGGTCTCCTGCCTCACGTGGAGACGGGTCCCAATTGCCATGCCAGGAGTGAAGGAGAATCCCGAGTTGTCCCCTGCACCTAGGGAAGAGTCCTGACGTCGCTGAACAAACACGTGTCTGGAAGGGCCCTCCCCGTCGTAACTCGAGAATATACGCCAGGTTCTGGCCGCAACTCGAGAAAAACCATGAGACTACACATCGCCGCGAAATGAGGCCCGATTCCCCTGCACTGCGTGCAGAGCAATTCCAGTTCCACATCAAACATGAAAGGAGCCTTGATTTCTTTGATTGTACTACAGAGGAAACCCAAGATCACTGTCTCAAGTCTAGAGGGATCCTGAGGTCACTGTAGTAACACGAAAGCGGTCCGTGGACCCCAAATCAACTCGAGATGAGAACTTAATCCCTGGCTTCGAATCAAGAGGAATACCAACTTTCCACAAGCACCTCAAGAGGAGGCTTCTCTCAGCTACTGGTATGTCAGAGGGACCCTGAGTTTGTGGCCTCAAGTGGAATGGACACCGAGATGCTCTGACTCGAAGTAAGGCCGGATATCCCTGCAGTGAATTGAATGCAGTCTCGTCTTGCATCTCCCAAGACGAAGGGTTGTCTGAATCCCCTGTGGAGACCACAGAGAAAGACCTAGTCCTCCGCCTCAATGCGACCGGAGGCCTCACATCCTTTGAAAACTCGAGAGGTCCACGGAGATCAATACTTCCCAAGGAGACGATGCCTGACTCCTCTTGAAAATGGATAGGAGTCCCAGGATCCCTGTGGCACGTGGAAAGGGACCCTGGGTCTCCCGCCTCACGTGGAGAAGCCTCCCAATTGCCATGACAAGACTCGAGGAGAATACCGAGGTGTCCCTCGCACCTAGGCAGGAGTCCTGACGTCGCTGAACAAACACGTGTCTGGAAGGGCCCTCCACGTCGTAACTCGAGAATATACCCCAGGTTCCGGCCGCAACTCGAGAAAAACCATGAGATTTCCCCCTCGCTGCGAGTTGAGGCCCGATTCCCCTGCACTGCGTGCAGAGCAATTCCGTGTTCCACATCAAACGTGAAAGGAGCCTTGATTTCCTTGATGGCACTCCAGAGAAAACCCAAGATCACTGTCTCAGGTCTAGAGGGATCCTGAGGTCACTGGAGCAACACGAAAGGGCTCCGTGGACCCCAAATCAACTCGAGATGAGAGCTTAGTCCCTGGCTTAGACTCAAGAGGAATATCAACTTTCCACAAGCACCTCAAGAGGAGGCTTCTCTCAGCTACAGGTATGTGAGAGGGACCCTGAGTTTCTGGCCTCAAGTGCAATGGACACCGAGATGCTCTGACTCGAAGTAAGGCCGGATATCCCTGCAGTGAATTGAATGCAGGCTCGTCTTGCATCTCCCAAGACCAAGGGATGTCTGAATCCCCTGTGGAGACCACAGAGAAAGACCGAGTCCTCCGCCTCATCGAGACCGGAGGCATCACATCATTTGAAAACTCGAGAGGTCTGCGGAGATCAATGCTTCCAAAGGAGACGATGCCTGACTCTTCTTGAAAATGGATAGGAGTCCCAGGATCCCTGTGGCACGTGGAAAGGGACCCTGTGTCTCCCACCTCACGTTTAGACGCATCCCAATTGCCATGCCAAGACTCGAGGAGAATCCCGAGGTGTCCCTCGCACCTAGGCAGGAGTCCTGACGTCGCTGAACAAACACGTGTCTGGAAGGGCACTCCCCGTCGTAACTCGAGAATATCCCCCAGGTTCCGGCCGCAACTCGAGAATAACCATGAGACTTCCCCCTCCCCGCGAGATGAGGCCCGATTCCCCTGCACGGCGTGCAGACCAATTCCGTGTTCCACATCAAACGTGAAAGGAGCCTTGATTTCCTTAATGGCACTCCATAGAAAACCCAAGATCACTGTCTCAAGTCTAGAGGGATCCTGAGGTCACTGTAGCAGCACGAAAGGGCTCCGTGGACCCCAAATCAACTCGAGATGAGAGCTTAGTCCCTGGCTTCGACTCAAGAGGAATACCAACTTTCCACAAGCACCTCAAGAGGAGGCTTCTCTCAGCTAATGGTATGTCAGAGGGACCCTGAGTTTGTGGCCTCAAGTGGAATGGACACCGAGATGCTCTGACTCGAAGTAAGGCCGGATATCCCTGCAGTGAATTGAATGCAGGCTCGTCTTGCATCTCCCAAGACGAAGGGATGTCTGAATCCGCTGTGGAGATCACAGAGAAAGACCAAGTCCTCCGCCTCATCGCGACCGGAGGCCTCACATCCTTTGAAAACACGAGACGTCCGCGGAGATCAATGTTTCCAAAGGAGACGATGCCTGACTCCTCTTGAAAATGGATAGGAGTCCCAGGATCCCTGTGGCACCTGGAGAGGGACACTGGGTCTCCTGCCTCACGTGGAGACGCGTCCAAATTGCCATGCAAAGACTCGAGGAGAATCCCGAGGTGTCCCTCGCACCTAGGCAGGAGTCCTGACGTTGCTGAACAAACCTGTGTCTGGAAGGGCCCTCTCCGTCGTTACTCGAGAATATACCCCAGGTTCCGGCCGCAACTCGAGAAAAACCATGAGACTTCCCCCTCCCCGCAGGATGAGGCCCGATTCCCCTGCACCTCGTGCAGACCAATTCCGTGTTCCACATCAAACGTGAAAGGAGCCTTGATTTCCTTAATGGCACTCCAGAGAAAACCCAAGATCACTGTCTCAAGTCTAGAGGGATCCTGAGGTCACTGTAGCAACAGGAAAGGGCTCCGTGGACTCCAAATCAACTCGAGATGAGAGCTTAGTCCCTGGCTTAGACTCAAGAGGAATACCAACTTTCCACAAGCACCTCAGGAGGAGGCTTCTGTCAGCTACAGGTATGTGAGAGGAACCCTGAGTTTGTGGCCTCAAGTGCAATGGACACCGAGATGCTCTGACTCGAATTAAGGCCGGATATCCCTGCAGTGAATTGAAAGCAGGCTCGTCTTGCATCTCCCAAGACGAAGGGATGTCTGAATCCCCTGTGGAGACCACAGAGAAAGACCTAGTCCTCCGCCTAAACGTGACCGGAGGCCTCACATCCTTTGAAAACTCGAGAATTCTGCGGAGATCAATGCTTCCAAAGGAGACGATGCCTGACTCCTCTTGAAAATGGATAGGAGTCCCAGGATACCGTGGCAGGGGGAAAGGGACCCTGGGTCTCCCGCCTCACGTGGAGACGCGTCCCAATTGCCATGCCAAGACTCGAGGAGAATCCCGAGGTGTCCCTCGCACCTAGGCAGGAGTCCTCACGTCGCTGAACAAATCTGTGTCTGGAAGGGCCCTCCCCGTCGTAACTCGAGAATATACCCCAGGTTCCGGCCGCAACTCGAGAAAAACCATGAGACTTCCCCATCCCCGCAAGATGAGGCCCGATTCGCCTGCACTGCGTGCAGACCAATTCCGTGTTCCACATCAAACGTGAAAGGAGCCTTGATTTCCTTAATTGCACTCCAGAGAAAACCCAAGATCACTGTTTCAAGTCTAGAGGGATCCTGAGGTCACTGTAGCAACACGAAAGGGCTCCGTGGACCCCAAATCAACTCGAGATGAGAGCTTAGTCCCTGGCTTCGACTCAAGAGGAATACCAACTTTCCACAAGCATCTCAAGAGGAGGCTTCTCTCAGCTACAGGTATGTGAGAGAGACCCTGACTTAGTGGCCTCAAGTGGAATGGACACAGAGATGCTCTGACTCGAAGTAAGGCCGGATATCCCTGCAGTGAATTGAATGCAGGCTCGTCTTGCATCTCCGAAGACGAAGGGATGTCTGAATCCCCTGTGGAGACCACAGAGAAAGACCTAGTCCTCTGCCTCAACGTGACCGGAGGCCTCACATCCTTTGAAAACTCGAGAGGTCCGCGGAGATCAATGCTTCCAAAGGAGACGATGCCTGACTCCTCTTGAAAATGGATAGGAGTCCCAGGATCACTGTGGCACGTGGGAAGGGACCCTGGGGCTCCCGCCTCACGTGGAGACGCGTCCCAATTGCCATGCCAAGACTCGAGGATAATCCCGAGGTGTCCCTCGCACCTAGGCAGGAGTCCTGACGTCGCTGAACAAACAGGTGTCTGGAAGGGCCCTCCCCGTCATAACTCGAGATTATACCCCAGGTTCCGGCCGCAACTCGAGAAAAACCATGAGCCTTCCCCCTCGCTGCTGGATCAGGCCCGATTCCCCTGCACTGCGTGCAGAGCAATTCCGTGTTCCACATCAAACGTGAAAGGAGCCTTGATTTCCTTGATGTCACTCCAGAGAAAACCCAAGATCACTGTCTCAAGTCTAGAGGGATCCTGAGGTCACTGGAGCAACACGAAAGGGCTCCGTGGACCCCAAATCAACTCGACATGAGAGCGTAGTCCCTGGCTTCGACTCAAGGGGAATACCAACTTTCCACAAGCACCTCAAGAGGAGGCTTCTCTCAGCTACAGGTATGTGAGAGGGACCCTGAGTTTGTGGCCTCAAGTGGAATGGACACTGAGATGCTCTGACTCGAAGTAAGGCCGGATATCCCTGCAGTGAATTGAATGCAGGCTCGTCTTGCATCTCGCAAGACGAAGGGATGTCTGAATCCCCTGTGGAGACCACAGAGAAAGACCTAATTTTCCGCCTCATCGCGACCAGAGGCCTCACATCCTTTGAAAATTCGAGAGGTCCGCGGAGATCAATGCTTCCAAAGGAGACGATGCCTGACTCCTCTTGAAAATGGATAGGAGTCCCAGCATCCCTGTGGCACGTGGAAAGGGACCCTGGGTCTCCCGCCTCAGGTGGAGACGCGTCCCCATTGCCATGCCAAGTCTCGAGGAGAATCCCGAGGTGTCCCTCGCACCTAGGCAGGAGTCCTGACGTCGCTGAACAAACACGTGTCTGGAAGGGCCCTCCCCGTCGTAACTCGAGAATATACCCCAGGTTCCGGCCGCAACTCGAGAAAAACCATGAGACTTCCCCCTCGCCGCTGGATGAGGCCCGATTCCCCTGCACTGCGTGCAGAGTAATTCCGTGTTCCACATGAAACGTGAAAGGAGCCTTGATTTCCTTGATGGCACTCCAGAGAAAACCCAAGATCACTGTCTAGAGTCTAGAGGGATCCTGAGGTCACTGGAGCAACACGAAAGGGCTCCGTGGACCCCAAATCAACTCGAGATGAGAGCTTAGTCCCTGGCTTCCACTCAAGAGGAATATCAACTTTCCACAAGCACCTCAAGAGGAGGCTTCTCTCAGCTACAGGTATGTGAGTGGGCCCCTGAGTTTGTGGCCTCAAGTGGAATGGACACCGAGATGCTCTGACTCGAAGTAAGGCCGGATATCACTGCAGTGAATTGAATGCAGGCTCGTCTTGCATCTCGCAAGACGAAGGGATGTCTGAATCCCCTGTGGAGACCACAGAGAAAGACCGAGTTCTCCGCCTGATCGCGACCGGAGGCCTCACATCCTTTGAAAACTCGAGAGGTCCGCGGAGATCAATGCTTCCAAAGGAGACGATGCCTGACTCCTCTTGAAAATGGAGAGGAGTCCCAGGATCCCTGTGGCACGTGGAAAGGGACCCTGGGTCTCCCGCCTCACGTGGAGACGCGTCCCAATTGCCATGCCAAGACTCGAGGAGAATCCCGAGTTGTCCCTCGCACCTAGGCAGGAGTCCTGACGTCGCTGAACAAACATGTGTCTGGAAGGGCCCTCCCCGTCGTAACTCGAGAATATACCCCAGGTTGCGGCCGCAACACGAGAAAAACCATGAGACTTCCCCATCGCCGCGAGATGAGGCCTGATTCCCCTGCCCTGCGTGCAGAGTAATTCCGTATTCCACATCAAAAATGAAAGGAGCCTTGATTTCCTTGATGGCACTCCAGAGAAAACCCAAGATCACTGTCTCAAGTCTAGAGGGATCCTGAGGTCACTGGAGCAACACGAAAGGGCTCCGTGGACCCCAAATCAACTCGAGATGATATCTTAGTCCCTGCCTTCAAATCGAGAGGAATACCAACTTTCCACAAGCACCTCAAGAGGAGGCTACTCTCAGCTAATGGTATGTGAGAGGGACCCTGAGTTTGTGGCCTCAAGTGGAATGGACACCGAGATGCTCTGACTCGAAGTAAGGCCAGGTATCCCTGCAGCGAATTGAATGCAGGCTCGTCTTGCATCTCCCAAGACGAAGGGATGTCTGAATCCCCTGTGGAGACCACAGAGAAAGACCTAGTCCTCCGCCTCATCGTGACCGGAGGCCTCACATCCTTTGAAAACTCGAGAAGTCTGCGGAGATCAATACTTCCGAAGGAGACTATGCCTGACGCCTCTTCAAAATGGATAGGAGTCCCAGGATCCCTGTGGCACGTGGAAAGTGACCCTGGGTCTCCCGCCTCAGGTGGAGACGCGTCCCCATTGCCATGCCAAGTCTCGAGGAGAATCCCGAGGTGTCCCTCGCACCTAGGCAGGAGTCCTGACGTCGCTGAACAAACACGTGTCTGGAAGGGCCCTCCCCGTCGTAACTCGAGAATATACCCCAGGTTCCGGCCGCAACTCGAGAAAAACCATGAGACTTCCCCCTCGCCGCGAGATGAGGCCCGATTCCCCTGCAATGCGTGCAGAGCAATTCCGTGTTCCACATCAAACGTGATAGGAGCCTTGATTTCCTTAATGGCACTCCATAGAAAACCCAAATCACTGGCTCAAGTCTAGAGGCATCCTGAGGTCACTGGAGCAACACGAAAGGGCTCCGTGGACCCCAAATCAACTCGAGATGAGAGCTAAGTATCTGGCTTCGACTCAAGAGGAATACCAACTTTCCACAAGCACCTCAAGAGGAGGCTTCTCTCAGCTACAGGTATGTGAGAGGGACCCTGAGTTTGTGGCCTCAAGTGGAATGGACACCGAGATGCTCTGACTCGAAGTAAGGCCGGATATCCCTGCAGCGAATTGAATGCAGGCTCGTCTTGCATCTCCCAAGACGAAGGGATGTCTGAATCCCCTGTGGAGACGACAGAGAAAGACCTAATCCTCTGCCTCATCGCGACCGGACGCCTCACATCCTTTGAAAATTCGAGAGGTATGCGGAGATCAATGCTTCCAAAGGAGACGATGCCTGACTCCTCTTGAAAATGGATAGGAGTCCCAGGATCCCTGTGGCACGTGGAAAGGGACCCTGGGTCTCCCGCCTCACGTGGAGACGCGTCCCAATTGCCATGCCAAGACTCGAGGAGAATCCCGAGGTGTCCCTCGCACCTAGGCAGGAGTCCTGACGTCGCTGAACAAACACGTGTCTGGAAGGGCCCTCCCCGTCGTAACTCGAGAATATACCCCAGGTTCCGGCCGCAACTCGAGAAAAACCATGAGACTTCCCCATCGCCGCGAGAAGAGGCCCGATTCCCCTGCCCTGCGTGCAGAGCAATTCCGTATTCCACATCAAAAGTGAAAGGAGCCTTGATTTCCTTGATGGCACTCCAGAGAAAACCCAAAGTCACTGTCTCAAGTCTAGAGGGATCCTGAGGTCACTGGAGCAACACGAAAGGGCTCTGTGGACCCCAAATCAACCCGAGATGAGAGCTTAGTCCCTGGCTTCGACTCAAGTGGAATACCAACTTTCCACAAGCACCTCAAGAGGAGGCTTCTCTCAGCTACAGGTATGTGAGAGGGACCCTGAGTATGTGGCCTCAAGTGGAATGGACACCGAGATGCTCTGACTCGATGTAAGGCCGGATATCCCTGCAGTGAATTGAATGCAGGCTCGTCTTGCATCTCCCAAGACGAAGGGATGTCTGAATCCCCTGTGGAGACCACAGAGAAAGACCTAGTACTCCGCCTCATCGCGACCTGAGGCCTCACATCCTTTGAAACTCGAGAGGTCCACGGAGATCAATGCTTCCAAAGGAGACGATGCCTGACTCCTCTTGAAAATGGATAGGAGTCCCAGGATCCCTGTGGCACGTGGAAAGGGACTCTGGGTCTCCCACTTCACGTGGAGACGCGTCCCAATTGCCATGCCAAGACTCGTGGAGAATCCCGAGGTGTCCCTCGCACCTAGGCAGGAGTCCTGACGTCGCTGAACAAACACGTGTCCGGAAGGGCCCTCCCTGTCGTAACTCGAGATATACCCCAGGTTCCGGCCGCAACTCAAGAAAAACGATGAGACTTCCCCCTCGCCGCGAGATGAGGCCCGATTCCCCTGCACTGCGTGCAGACCAATTCCGTGTTCCACATCAAACGTGAAAGGAGCCTTGATTTCCTTGATGGCACTCCAGAGAAAACCCAAGACCACTGTCTCAAGTCTGGAGGGATCCTGAGGTCACTGGAGCAACACCAAAGGGCTCCGTGGACCCGAAATTAACTCGAGATGAGAGCTTAGTCCCTGGCTTCGACTCAAGAGGAATACCAACTTTCCACAAGCACCTCAAGAGGAGGCTTCTCTCAGCTACAGGTATGTGAGAGGGACCCTGAGTTTGTGGCCTCAAGTGGAATGGACTCCGAGATGCTCTGATTCGAAGTAAGGCCGGATATCCCTGCAGTGAATTGAATGCAGGCTCGTCTTGCATCTTCCAAGACGAAGGGATGTCTGAATCCCCTGTGGAGACCACAGAGATAGACCTAGTTCTCCGCCTCATCGTGACCGGAGGCCTCACATCCTTAGAAAACTCGAGAGGTCCGCGGGGATCAATGCTTCAAAATGAGACGATTCCTGACTCCTCTTGAAAATGGATCGGAGTCCCAGGATCCCTGTGGCACGTGGAAAGTGACCCTGGGTCTCCCGCCTCACGTGGAGACGCATCCCAATTGCCATGCCAAGACTCGAGGAGAATCCCGAGTTGTCCCTCGCACCTAGGCAGGAGTCCTGACGTCGCTGAACAAACACGTGTCTGGAAGGGCCCTCCCCTTCGTAACTCGAGAATATACCCCAGGTTCCGGCCGCATCTCGTGAAAAACCATGAGATTTCCCCCTCGCCGCGAGTTGAGGCCCGATTCCCCTGCACTGCATGCAGAGCAATTCCGTGTTCCACATCAAACGTGAAAGGAGCCTTGATTTCCTTGATGGCACTCCAGAGAAAATCCAAGATCACTGTCTCAAGCCTAGAGGGATCCTGAGGTCACTGGACCAACAGGAAAGGGCTCCGTGGACCCCAAATCAAATCGAGATGAGAGCTTAGTCCCTGGCTTCGACTCAAGAGGAATACCAACTTTCCACAAGCACCTCAAGAGGAGGCTTCTCTCAGATATAGGTGTATTTGAGGGACTCTGAGTTTGTGGCCTCAAGTGGAATCGACACCGAGATGCTCTGACTCGAAGTAAGGCCGGATATCCCTGCAGTGAATTGAATGCAGGCTCGTCTTGCATCTCTCAAGACGAAGGGTTGTCTGAATCCCCTGTGGAAACCACAGAGAAAGACCTATTCCTCCAGCTCTACGCAACCGGAGACCTCATATACTTTAAAAACTCGAGAGGTCTGCGGAGATCAATACTTCCGAAGTAGACGATGCCTGACTCCTCTTGAAAATGGATAGGAGTCCCAGGATACCTGTGGCACGTGGAAAGGGACCGTGGATCTCCCGCCTCACGTGGAGACGCGTCCCAATTGCCATGCCAAGACTCGAGGAGAATCCCGAGGTTTCCCTCGCACCTAGGCAGGAGTCCTGACGTCGCTGAACAAACACGTGTCTGGAAGGGCCCTCCCCGTCGTAACTCGAGAATATACCCCAGCTTCCGGCCGAAACTCGAGAAAAACCATGAGACTTCCCCCTCGCCACGAGATGAGGCCCGATTCCCCTATACTGCGTGCAGAGCAATTCCTTGTTCCACATCAAAAGTGAAAGGAGCCTAGATTTCCTAGATGGCACTAGAGAAAACCCAAGGTCACTGTCTCAAGTCTAGAGGGATCCTGAGGTCACTGGAGCAACACCAAAGGGCTCCGTGGACCCCAAATCAACTCGTGATGAGAGATAAATCCCTGGCTTCGACTCAAGAGGAATACCAACTTTCCACAAGCACCACAAGAGGAGGCTTCTCTCAGCTACAGGTATGTGAGAGGGCCCCTGAGTTTGTGGCCTCAAGTGGAATGGACACCGAGATGCTCTGACTCGAAGTAAGGCCGGATATCCCTGCAGTGAATTGAATGCAGGCTCGTCTTGCATCTCCCAAGACGAAGGGATGTCTGAATCCCCTGTGGAGACCACAGAGAAAGACCTAGTCCTCCGCCTCATCGTGACCGGAGGCCTCACATCCTTTGAAAACTCGAGAAGTCTGCGGAGATCAATACCTCCGAAGGAGACTATGCCTGACGCCTCTTCAAAATGGATAGGAGTCCCAGGATCCCTGTGGCACGTGGAAAGTGACCCTGGGTCTCCCGCCTCAGGTGGAGACGCGTCCCCATTGCCATGCCAAGTCTCGAGGAGAATCCCGAGGTGTCCCTCGCACCTAGGCAGGAGTCCTGACGTCGCTGAACAAACACGTGTCTGGAAGGGCCCTCCCCGTCGTAACTCGAGAATATACCCCAGGTTCCGGCCGCAACTCGAGAAAAACCATGAGACTTCCCCCTCGCCGCGAGATGAGGCCCGATTCCCCTGCAATGCGTGCAGAGCAATTCCGTGTTCCACATCAAACGTGATAGGAGCCTTGATTTCCTTAATGGCACTCCATAGAAAACCCAAATCACTGGCTCAAGTCTAGAGGCATCCTGAGGTCACTGGAGCAACACGAAAGGGCTCCGTGGACCCCAAATCAACTCGAGATGAGAGCTAAGTATCTGGCTTCGACTCAAGAGGAATACCAACTTTCCACAAGCACCTCAAGAGGAGGCTTCTCTCAGCTACAGGTATGTGAGAGGGACCCTGAGTTTGTGGCCTCAAGTGGAATGGACACCGAGATGCTCTGACTCGAAGTAAGGCCGGATATCCCTGCAGCGAATTGAATGCAGGCTCGTCTTGCATCTCCCAAGACGAAGGGATGTCTGAATCCCCTGTGGAGACGACAGAGAAAGACCTAATCCTCTGCCTCATCGCGACCGGACGCCTCACATCCTTTGAAAATTCGAGAGGTATGCGGAGATCAATGCTTCCAAAGGAGACGATGCCTGACTCCTCTTGAAAATGGATAGGAGTCCCAGGATCCCTGTGGCACGTGGAAAGGGACCCTGGGTCTCCCGCCTCACGTGGAGACGCGTCCCAATTGCCATGCCAAGACTCGAGGAGAATCCCGAGGTGTCCCTCGCACCTAGGCAGGAGTCCTGACGTCGCTGAACAAACACGTGTCTGGAAGGGCCCTCCCCGTCGTAACTCGAGAATATACCCCAGGTTCCGGCCGCAACTCGAGAAAAACCATGAGACTTCCCCATCACCGCGAGAAGAGGCCCGATTCCCCTGCCCTGCGTGCAGAGCAATTCCGTATTCCACATCAAAAGTGAAAGGAGCCTTGATTTCCTTGATGGCACTCCAGAGAAAACCCAAAGTCACTGTCTCAAGTCTAGAGGGATCCTGAGGTCACTGGAGCAACACGAAAGGGCTCTGTGGACCCCAAATCAACCCGAGATGAGAGCTTAGTCCCTGGCTTCGACTCAAGTGGAATACCAACTTTCCACAAGCACCTCAAGAGGAGGCTTCTCTCAGCTACAGGTATGTGAGAGGGACCCTGAGTTTGTGGCCTCAAGTGGAATGGACACCGAGATGCTCTGACTCGATGTAAGGCCGGATATCCCTGCAGTGAATTGAATGCAGGCTCGTCTTGCATCTCCCAAGACGAAGGGATGTCTGAATCCCCTGTGGAGACCACAGAGAAAGACCTAGTACTCCGCCTCATCGCGACCTGAGGCCTCACATCCTTTGAAACTCGAGAGGTCCACGGAGATCAATGCTTCCAAAGGAGACGATGCCTGACTCCTCTTGAAAATGGATAGGAGTCCCAGGATCCCTGTGGCACGTGGAAAGGGACTCTGGGTCTCCCGCTTCACGTGGAGACGCGTCCCAATTGCCATGCCAAGACTCGTGGAGAATCCCGAGGTGTCCCTCGCACCTAGGCAGGAGTCCTGACGTCGCTGAACAAACACGTGTCCGGAAGGGCCCTCCCTGTCGTAACTCGAGATATACCCCAGGTTCCGGCCGCAACTCAAGAAAAACGATGAGACTTCCCCCTCGCCGCGAGATGAGGCCCGATTTCCCTGCACTGCGTGCAGACCAATTCCGTGTTCCACATCAAACGTGAAAGGAGCCTTGATTTCCTTGATGGCACTCCAGAGAAAACCCAAGACCACTGTCTCAAGTCTGGAGGGATCCTGAGGTCACTGGAGCAACACCAAAGGGCTCCGTGGACCCGAAATTAACTCGAGATGAGAGCTTAGTCCCTGGCTTCGACTCAAGAGGAATACCAACTTTCCACAAGCACCTCAAGAGGAGGCTTCTCTCAGCTACAGGTATGTGAGAGGGACCCTGAGTTTGTGGCCTCAAGTGGAATGGACTCCGAGATGCTCTGATTCGAAGTAAGGCCGGATATCCCTGCAGTGAATTGAATGCAGGCTCGTCTTGCATCTTCCAAGACGAAGGGATGTCTGAATCCCCTGTGGAGACCACAGAGATAGACCTAGTTCTCCGCCTCATCGTGACCGGAGGCCTCACATCCTTAGAAAACTCGAGAGGTCCGCGGGGATCAATGCTTCAAAATGAGACGATTCCTGACTCCTCTTGAAAATGGATCGGAGTCCCAGGATCCCTGTGGCACGTGGAAAGTGACCCTGGGTCTCCCGCCTCACGTGGAGACGCATCCCAATTGCCATGCCAAGACTCGAGGAGAATCCCGAGTTGTCCCTCGCACCTAGGCAGGAGTCCTGACGTCGCTGAACAAACACGTGTCTGGAAGGGCCCTCCCCTTCGTAACTCGAGAATATACCCCAGGTTCCGGCCGCATCTCGTGAAAAACCATGAGATTTCCCCCTCGCCGCGAGTTGAGGCCCGATTCCCCTGCACTGCATGCAGAGCAATTCCGTGTTCCACATCAAACGTGAAAGGAGCCTTGATTTCCTTGATGGCACTCCAGAGAAAATCCAAGATCACTGTCTCAAGCCTAGAGGGATCCTGAGGTCACTGGACCAACAGGAAAGGGCTCCGTGGACCCCAAATCAAATCGAGATGAGAGCTTAGTCCCTGGCTTCGACTCAAGAGGAATACCAACTTTCCACAAGCACCTCAAGAGGAGGCTTCTCTCAGATATAGGTGTATTTGAGGGACTCTGAGTTTGTGGCCTCAAGTGGAATCGACACCGAGATGCTCTGACTCGAAGTAAGGCCGGATATCCCTGCAGTGAATTGAATGCAGGCTCGTCTTGCATCTCTCAAGACGAAGGGTTGTCTGAATCCCCTGTGGAAACCACAGAGAAAGACCTATTCCTCCAGCTCTACGCAACCGGAGACCTCATATACTTTAAAAACTCGAGAGGTCTGCGGAGATCAATACTTCCGAAGTAGACGATGCCTGACTCCTCTTGAAAATGGATAGGAGTCCCAGGATACCTGTGGCACGTGGAAAGGGACCGTGGATCTCCCGCCTCACGTGGAGACGCGTCCCAATTGCCATGCCAAGACTCGAGGAGAATCCCGAGGTTTCCCTCGCACCTAGGCAGGAGTCCTGACGTCGCTGAACAAACACGTGTCTGGAAGGGCCCTCCCCGTCGTAACTCGAGAATATACCCCAGCTTCCGGCCGAAACTCGAGAAAAACCATGAGACTTCCCCCTCGCCACGAGATGAGGCCCGATTCCCCTATACTGCGTGCAGAGCAATTCCTTGTTCCACATCAAAAGTGAAAGGAGCCTAGATTTCCTAGATGGCACTAGAGAAAACCCAAGGTCACTGTCTCAAGTCTAGAGGGATCCTGAGGTCACTGGAGCAACACCAAAGGGCTCCGTGGACCCCAAATCAACTCGTGATGAGAGATAAATCCCTGGCTTCGACTCAAGAGGAATACCAACTTTCCACAAGCACCACAAGAGGAGGCTTCTCTCAGCTACAGGTATGTGAGAGGGCCCCTGAGTTTGTGGCCTCAAGTGGAATGGACACCGAGATGCTCTGACTCGAAGTAAGGCCGGATATCCCTGCAGTGAATTGAATGCAGGCTCGTCTTGCATCTCCCAAGACGAAGGGATGTCTGAATCCCCTGTGGAGACCACAGAGAAAGACCTAGTCCTCCGCCTCATCGCGACCGGAGGCCTCACATCCTTTGAAAACTCTAGAGGTCTGCGGAGATCAATGCATCCAAAGGAGACGATGCCTGACTCCTCTTGAAAATGGATAGGAGTCCCAGGATCCCTGTGGCACGAGGAAAGGGACCCTGGGTCTCCCGCCTCCCGTGGAGACGCGTCCCAATTGCCATGCCAAGACTCGAGGAGAATCCCGAGGTGTCCCTCGCACCTAGGCAGGAGTCCTGACGTAGCTGAACAAACACGTGTCTGGAAGGGCCCTCCCCGTCGTAACTCGAGAATATACCCCAGGTTTCGGCCGCAATCGAATAAAACCATGAGATTTCCCCCTCGCCGCGAGATGAGGCCCGATTCCCCTGCCCTGCGTGCAGAGCAATACCGTGTTCGACATCAAAATTGACAGGAGCCTTGATTTCCTTGATGGCACCCCAGAGAAAACCCAAGATTACTGTCTCAAGTCTAGAGGGATCCTGAGGTCACTGGAGCAACACGAAAGTGCTCCGTGGACCCCAAATCAACTCGAGATGAGAGCTTAGTCCCTGGCTTCGACTAAAGAGGAATACCAACTTTCCACAAGCACCTCAAGAGGAGGCTTCTCTCATCTACATGTATGTGAGAGGGACCCTTAGTTTGTGTTCTCAAGTGGAATGGACACCGAGATGCTCTGACTCGAAGTAAGGCCGGATATCCCTGCAGTGAATTGAATGCAGGCTCGTCTTGCATCTCCCAAGATGAAGGGATGTCTGAATCCCCTGTGGAGACCACAGAGAAAGACTTAGTCCTCCGCCTCATCGCGACCAGAGGCCTCACATCCTTTGAAAACTCGAGAGGTCTGCAGAGATCAATGCTTCCAAAGGAGCCGATGCCCGACTCCTCTTGAAAATGGATAGGAGTCCCAGGATCCCTGTGGCACGTGGAAAGGGACCCTGGGTCTCCCGCGTCACGTGGAGTCGCGTCCCACTTGCCATGCCAAGACTCGAGGAGAATCCCGAGGTGTCCCTCGCACCTAGGCAGGAGTCCTGACGTCGCTGAACAAACACGTGTCTGGAAGGGCCCTCCCCTTCGTAACTCGAGAATATACCCCAGGTTCCGGATGCAATTCGAGAAAAACATTGAGACTTCCCACTCGCCGTGAGATGAGGCCCGATTCCCCTGCACTGCGTGCAGAGCAATTCCGTGTTCCACATCAAACGTGAAAAGAGCCTTGATTTCCTTGATGGCACTCCAGAGAAAACCCAAGTTCACTGTCTCAAGTCTAGAGGGATCCTGAGGTCACTGGAGCAACATGAAAGGGCTCCGTGGACCCCAAATCAACTCGAGATGAGAGCTTAGTCCCTGGCTTGGACTCAAGAGGAATACCGACTTTCCACAAGCACCTCAAGAGGAGGCTTCTCTCAGCTAAGGTATGTGAGAGGGACTCTGAGTTTGTGGCTTCAAGTGGAATGGACACCTAGATGCTCTGACTCCAAGTAAGCCCGGATATCCCAATAGTGAATTGAATGCAGGCTGCTCTTGCATCTCCCAAGATGAAGGGATGTCTGAATCCCCTGTGGAGACCACAGAGAAAGACCTAGTCCTCCGTCTCATCGCGACCGGAGGCCTCACATCCTTTGAAAACTCGAGAGATCCGCTGAGATCAATGCTTCCAAAGGAGACGATGCCTGACTCCTCTTGAAAATGGTTAGGAGTCCCAGGATCCCTGTCCACATTGACGGGGACCCTGGGTCTCCCGCTTCACGTGGAGACGCGTCGCAATTGCCATGCCAAGACTCGAGGAGAATCCCGAGGTGTCCCTCGCACCTAGCCAGGAGTCCTGATGTCGCTGAACAAACACGTGTCTGGAAGGGCCCTCCCCATCGTAACTCGAGAATATAACCCAGGTTCCGGCCGCAACTCGAGAAAAACCATGAGACTTCCCCCTCGCCGCGAGATGAGGCCCGATTCACCTGCACTGCATGCAGAGCAATTCCGTGTTCCACATCAAACGTGAAAGGAGCCTTGATTTCCTTGATGGCACTCCAGAGAAAACCCAAGATCACTGTCTCAAGTCTAGAGGCATCCTGAGGTCACTGGAGCAACACGAAAGGGCTCCGTGGACCCCAAATCAACTCGAGATGAGAGCTTAGTCCATGGCTTCGAATCAAGTGGAATACCAACTTTCCATAAGCAACTCAAGAGGAGTCTTCTCTCAGCTACAGGTATGTGAGAGGGACCCTGAGTTTGTGGCCTCAAGTGGAATGGACACCGAGATGCTCTGACTCGAAGTAAGGCCGGATATCCCTGCAGTGAATTGAATGCAGGCTCGTCTTGCATCTCCCAAGACGAAGGGATGTCTGAATCCCCTGTGGAGACCACAGAGAAAGACCTAGTTCTCTGCCTCATCGCGACCGGAGACCTCACATCCTTTGAAAACTCGAGAGGTCCGCGGAGATCAATGCTTCCAAAGGAGACGATGCCTGACTCCTCTTGAAAATGGATAGGAGTCCCAGGATCCCTGTGGCACGTGGAAAGGGACCCTGGGTCTCTCGCCTCACGTGGAGACGCGTCCCAATTGCCATGCCAAGACTCGTGGAGAATCCCGAAATGTCCCTCGCACCTAGGCAGGATTCCTGACGTCGCTGAAAAAACTCGTGTCTGGAAGGGCCCTCCCCGTCGTAACTCGAGAATATACTCCAGGTTCCGGCCGCAACTCGAGAAAAACCATGAGACTTCCCCCTCGCCGCTGGATGAGGCCCGATTCCCCTGCACTGCGTGCAGAGCAATTCCATGTTCCACATCAAACGTGAAAGGAGCCTTGATTTCCTTGATGGCACTCCAGAGAAAACCCAAGATCACTGTCTCAAGTCTAGAGGGATCCTGAGGTCACTGGAGCAACACGAAAGGGCTCCGTGGACCCCAAATCAACTCGAGATGAGAGCTTAGTCCCTGGCTTCGACTCAAGAGGAATACCAACTTTCCACAAGCACCTCAAGAGGAGGCTTCTCCCAGCTACAGGTATGTGAGAGGGACCCTGAGTTTGTGGCCTCAAGTGGAATGGACACGGAGATGCTCTGACTCGAAGTAAGGCCGGATATCCCTGCAGTGAATTGAATGCAGGCTCGTCTTGCATCTCCCAAGACGAAGGGATTTCTGAATCCCCTGTGGAGACCACAGAGAAAGACCGAGTTCTCCGCCTCATCGCGACCGGAGGCCTGACATCCTTTGAAAATTCGAGAGGTCCGCGGAGATCAATGCTTCCAAAGGAGACGATGCCTGACTCCTCTTGAAAATGGATAGGAGTCCCAGGATTCCTGTGGCACGTGGAAAGGGACCCTGGGTCTCCCGCCTCACGTGGAGATGCGTCCCAATTGCCATGCCAAGACTCGAGGAGAATCCCGAGGTGTCCCTCGCACCTAGGCAGGAGTCCTGACGTTGCTGAACAAACACGTGTCTGGAAGGGCCCTCCCCGTCGTAACTCGAGAATATACCCCAGGTTCCGGCCGCAACTCGAGAAAAACCATGAGACTTCCCAATCCCCGCGATATGAGGCCCGATTCCCCTGCACTGCGTGCAGAGCAATTCCGTGTTCCACATCAAACGTGAAAGGAGCCTTGATTTCCTTGATGGCACTCCAGAGAAAACCCAATATCACTGTCTCAAGTCTAGAGGGATCCTGAGGTCACTGGAGCAACAAGAAAGGGCTCCGTGGACCTCAAATCAACTCGAGATGAGAGCTTAGTCCCTGGCTTCGACTCAAGAGGAATACCAACTTTCCACAAGCACCTCAAGAGGAGGCTTCTCTCAGCTACAGGTATGTGAGAGGGACCCTGAGTTTGTGGCCTCAAGTGGAATGGACAGCGAGATGCTCTGACTCGTAAGGCCGGATATCCCTGCAGTGAATTGAATGCAGGCTCGTCTTGCATCTCGCAAGACGAAGGGATGTCTGAATCCCCTGTGGAGACCACAGAGAAAGACCTAATTTTCCGCCTCATCATGACCGGAGGCCTCACATCCTTTGAAAATTCAAGAGGTCCGGGGAGATCAATGCTTCCAAAGGAGACGATGCCTGACTCCTCTTGAAAATGGATAGGAGTCCCAGGATCCCTGTGGCACGTGGAAAGGGACCCTGGGTCTCCCGCCTCACGTGGAGACGCGTCCCCATTGCCATGCCAAGACTCGAGGAGAATCCCGAGGTGTCCCTCGCACCTAGGCAGGAGTCCTGACGTCGCTGAACAAACACGTGTCTGGAAGGGCCCTCCCCATCGTAACTCGAGAATATACCCCAGGTTCCAGCCGCAACTCGAGAAAAACCATGAGACTTCCCCCTCGCCGCTGGATGAGGCCCGATTCCCCTGCACTGCGTGCAGAGCAATTCCGTGTTCCACATCAAACGTGAAAGGAGACTTGATTTCCTTGATGGCACTCCAGAGAAAACCCAAGATCACTGTCTCAAGGCTAGAGGGATCCTGAGGTCACTGGAGCAACACGAAAGTGCTCCGTGGACCCCAAATCAACTCGAGATGAGAGCTTAGTCCCTGGCTTCGATTCAAGAGGAATACCAAATTTCCACAAGCACCTCAGGAGGAGGCTTCTCTCAGCTACAGGTATGTGAGAGGGACCCTGAGTTTGTGGCCTCAAGTGGAATGGACACGGAGATGCTCTGACTCGAAGTAAGGCCGGATATCCCTGAAGTGAATTGAATGCAGGCTCGTCTTGCATCTCCCAAGACGAAGGGATGTCTGAATCCCCTGTGGAGACCACAGAGAAAGACCGAGTTCTCCGCCTCATCGCGACCGGAGGCCTCACATCCTTTGAAAACTCGAGAGGTCCGCGGAGATCAATGCTTCCAAAGGAGACGATGCCTGACTCCTCTTGAAAATGGATAGGAGTCCCAGCATCCCTGTGGCACGTGGAAAGGGACCCTGGGTCTCCCGCCTCACGTGGAGAAGCTTCCCAATTGCCATGCCAAGACTCGAGGAGAATCCCGAGGTGTCCCTCGCACCTAGGCAGGAGTCCTCACGTCGCTGAACAAACACGTGTCTGGAAGGGCCCTCCCTGTCGTAACTCGAGAATATACCCCAGGTTCCGGCCGCAACTCGAGAAAAACCATGAGACTTCCCCATCCCCGCGAGATGAGGCCCGATTCCCATGCACTGCGTGCAGACCAATTCCGTGTTCCACATCAAACGTGAAAGGAGCCTTGATTTCCTTAATGGCACTCCAGAGAAAACCCAAGATCACTGTTTCAAGTCTAGAGGGATCCTGAGGTCACTGTAGCAACACGAAAGGGCTCCGTGGACCCCAAATCAACTCGAGATGAGAGCTTAGTCCCTGGCTTCGACTGAAGAGGAATACCAACTTTCCACAAGCACCTCAAGAGGAGGCTACTCTCAACTAATGGTATGTGAGAGGGACCCTGAGTTTGTCGCCTCAAGTGGAATGGACACCGAGATGCTCTGACACGAAGTAAGGCCAGATATCCCTGCAGTGATTTGAATGCAGGCTCGTCTTGCATCTCCCAAGACGAAGGGTTGTCTGAATCCCCTGTGGAGACAACAGAGAAAGACATAGTCCTCCACCTCAACGAGACGGGAGGCATCACATCCTTTGAAAACTCGAGAGGTCTGCGGAGATCAATACTTCCGAAGGACACGATGCCTGACGCCTCTTGAAAATGGATAGGAGTCCCAGGATCACTGTGGCACGTGGAAAGGGACCCTGGGGCTCCCGCCTCAACTGGAGACATATCCCATTTGCCATGCCAAGACTCGAGGAGAATCCCGAGGTGTCCCTCGCACCTAGGCAGGAGTCCTGACTTCGCTGAACAAACACGTGTCTGGAAGGGCCCTCCCCGTCGTAACTCGAGAATATACCCCAGGTTCCGGCCGCAACTCGAGAAAAACCATGAGATTTCCCCCTCGCAGCGAGTTGAGGCCCGATTCCACTGCACTGCGTGCAGAGCAATTCCGTGTTCCACATCAAACGTGAAAGAAGCCTTGATTTCCTTGATGGCACTCCAGAGAAAACCCAAGATCACTGTCTCAAGTCTAGAGGAATCCTGAGGTCACTGGAGCAACATGAAAGGGCTCCGGATAACCCAAATCAACTCGAGATGAGAGCTTAGTCCCTGGCTTCGACTCAAGAGGAATACCAACTTTCCACAAGCACCTCAAGAGGAGGCTTCTCTCAGATACAGGTATGTGAGAGGGACCCTGAATTTGTGGCCTCAAGTGGAATGGACACAGAGATGCTCTGACTCGAAGTAAGGCCGGATATTCCTGCAGTGAATTGAATGCAGGCTCGTCTTGCATCTCCCAAGACGAAGGGATGTCTGAATCCCCTGTGGAGACCACAGAGAAAGACCTAGTCCTCCGCCTCATCGTGACCGGAGGCCTCACATCATTTGAAAACTCGAGAGGTCTGCAGAGATCAATGCTTCCAAAGGAGCCGATGCCCGACTCCTCTTGAAAATGGATAGGAGTCCCAGGATCACTGTGGCACGTGGAAAGGGACACTGTGTCTCCCGCCTCACGTGGAGACGCATCCCAATTGCCATGCCAAGACTCGAGGAGAATCCCGAGGTGTCCCTAGCACCTAGCCAGGAGTCCTGACGTCGCTGAACAAACAAGTGTCTCGAAGGGCCCTCCCCGTCGTAACTCATGAATATACCCCATGTTCCGGCCGCAACTCGAGAAAAACCATGAGTCTTCCCCATCGCCGCAAGATGAGGCCCGATTCCCCTGCACTGCGTGCAGAGCAATTCCGTATTCCACATCAAAAATGAAAGGAGCCTTGATTTCCTTGATGGCACTCCAGAGAAAACCCAAGATCACTGTCTCAAGTCTAGAGGGATCCTGAGGTCACTGGAGCAACACGAAAGGGCTCCGTGGACCCCAAATCAACTCCAGATGAGAGCTTAGTCCCTGGCTTCAAATCGAGAGGAATACCAACTTTCCACATGCACCTCAAAAGGAGGCTTCTCTCATCTACATGTATGTGAGAGGGACCCTGAGTTTGTGGCCTCAAGTGGAATGGACACGGAGATGCTCTGACTCAAAGTAAGGCCAGATAACCCTGCAGTGAATTGAATGCAGGCTCGTCTTGCATCTCCCAAGACGAAGGGTTGTCTGAATCCCCTGTGGAGACCACAGAGAAAAACCTAGTCCTCCGCCTCATCGCGACCAGAGGCCTCACATCCTTTGAAAATTCGAGAGGTCCGCGGAGATCAATGCTTCCAACGGAGACGATGCCTGACGCCTCTTGAAAATGGATAGGAGTCCCAGGATCCCTGTGGCATGTGGAAAGGGACCCTGGGTCTCCCGCCTCACGTGGAGACGCGTCCCAATTGTCATGCCAAGACTTGAGGAGAATCCCGAGATGTCCCTCGCACCCAGGCAGGAGTCCTGACGTCGCTGAACAAACACGTGTCTGGAAGGGCCCTCCCCGTCGTAACTCGAGAATATACCCCAGGTTCCGGCCGCAACTCGAGAAAAACCATGAGACTTCCCCCTCGCCGCGAGATGAGGCCCGATTCCCCTGCACTGAGTGCAGAGCAATTCCGTGTTCCACATCAAACGTGAAAGGAGCCTTGATTTCCTTGATGGCACTCCAGAGAAAACCCAAGATCACTGTCTCAAGTTTAGAGGGATCCTGAGGTCACTGGAGCAACACGAAAGTGCTCCGTGGACCCCAAATCAACTCGAGATGAGAGATTAGTCCATGGCTTCAACTCAAGAGGAATACGAACTTTCCACAAGCCCCTCAAGAGGAGGCTTCTCTCAACTACAGGTATGTGAGAGGGACCCTGAGTTTGTGGCCTCAAGTGGAATGGACACCGAGATGCTCTGACTCGAAGTAAGGCCGGATATCCCTGCAGTGAATTGAATGCAGGCTCATCTTGCATCTCCCAAGACGAAGGGATGTCTGAATCCCCTGTGCAGAACACAGAGAAAGACCTAGTCCTCCGCCTCAACGCGACCGGAGGCCTCACATCCTTTGAAAACTCGAGAGGTCCGCGGAGATCAATGCTTCCAACTGAGACGATGCCTGACTCCTCTTGAAAATGGATAGGAGTCCCAGCATCCCTGTGGCACGTGGAAAGGGAACCTGGGTCTCCCGCCTCACGTGGAGACGCGTCCCAATTGCCATGCCAAGACTCGAGGAGAATCCCGAGGTGTCCCTCGCACCTAGGCAGGAGTCCTGACGTCGCTGAACAAACCCGTGTCTGGAAGGGCCCTCCCCGTCGTAACTCGAGAATATACCCCAGGTTCCGGCCGCAACTCGAGGAAAACCATGAGACTTCCCACTCTCCGCGAGATTAGGCCCGATTCTCCTGGGCTGCGTGCAGAGGAATTCCGTGTTCCACATCAAACGTGAAAGGAGCCTTGATTTCCTTGATGGCACTCCAGAGAAAACCCAAGATCACTGTCTCAAGTCTAGAGGGATCCTGAGGTCACTGGAGCAACACGAAAGGGCTCCGTGGACACCAAATCAACTCGAGATGAGAGCTTAGTCCCTGGCTTCGACTCAAGAGGAATACCAACTTTCCACAAGCACCTCAAGAGGAGGCTTCTCTCAGCTACAGGTATGTGAGAGCGCCCCTGAGTTTGTGGCCTCAAGTGGAATGGACACCGAGATGCTCTGACTTGAAGTAAGGCCGGATATCCCTGCTGTGAAGTGAATCCAGGCTCGTCTTGCATCTCCCAAGACGAAGGGATGTCTGAATCCCCTGTGGAGACCACAGAGAAAGACCTAATTCTCCGCCTCATCGCGAGCGGAGGCCTCACATCCTTTGAAAACTCGAGAGGTCCGCGGAGATCAATGCTTCCAAAGGAGACGATGCCTGACTCCTCTTGAAAATGGATAGGAGTCCCAGGATCCCTGTGGCACGTGGAAAGGGACCCTGGGTCTCCGGCCTCACTGGGAGACGCGTCCCAATTGCCATGCCAAGACTCGAGGAGAATCCCGAGGTGTCTCTCGCACCTAGGCAGGAGTCCTGACGTCGCTGAACAAACACGTGTCTGGAAGAGCCCTCCCCGTCGTAACTCGAGAATATACCCCAGGTTCCGGCCGCAACTCGAGAAAAACCATGAGACTTCCCCCTCGCCGCGAGATGAGGCCCGATTCCCCTGCACTGCGTGCAGAGCAATTCCGTGTTCCACATCAAACGTGAAAGGAGCCTTGATTTCCTTGATGGCACTCCAGAGAAAACCCAAGATCACTGTTTCAAGTCTAGAGGGATCCTGAGGTCACTGTAGCAACACGAAAGGGCTCCGTGGACCCCAAATCAACTCGAGATGAGAGCTTAGTCCCTGGCTTCGACTCAAGAGGAATACCAACTTTCCACAAGCACCTCAAGAGGAGGCTTCTCTCAGCTACAGGTATGTGAGAGGGACCCTGATTTTGTGGCCTCAAGTGGAATGGACACCGAGATGCTCTGACTCGAAGTAAGGCCGGATATCCCTGCAGTGAATTGAATGCAGGCTCGTCTTGCATCTCCCAAGACGAAGGGTTGTCTGAATCCCGTGTGTAGACCACAGAGAAAGACCTAGTCCTCCACCTCAAAGCAACCGGAGGCCTCATATCCTTTGAAAACTCGAGAGGTCCGCGGAGATCAATACTTCCGAAAGAGACGATGACTGACTCCTCGTGAAAATGGATACGAGTCCCAGGATCCCTGTGGCACGTGGAAAGGGACCCTGGGTCTCCCACCTCACGTGGAGACGCGTCCCAATTGCCATGCCAAGACTCGAGGAGAATCCCGAGGTGTCCCTCGCACCTAGGCAGGAGTCCTGACGTCGCTGAACAAACACGTGTCTGGAAGGGCCCTCTCCGTCGTAACTCGAGAATATACCCCAGGTTCCGGCCGCAACTCGAGAAAAACCATGAGACTTCCCCCTCGCCGCGAGATGAGGCCCGATTCCCCTGCACTGCGTGCAGAGCAATTCAATTTTCCACATCAAACGTGAAAGGAGCCTTGATTTCCTTGATGGCACTCCAGAGAAAACCCAAGATCACTGTCTCAAGTCAAGAGGGATCCTGAGGTCACTGGAGCAACACGAAAGGGCTGTGTGGACCCCAAATCAACTCGAGATGAGAGCTTAGTCCCTGGCTTCGACTCAAGAGGAATACCAACTTTCCACAAGCACCTCAAGAGGAGGCTTCTCTCAGCTACAGGTAAGTGAGAGGGACCCTGAGATTGTGGCCTCAAGTGGAATGGACACCGAGATGCTCTGACTCGAAGTAAGGCCGGATATCCCTGCAATGGATTGAATGCAGGCTCGTCTTGCATCTCCCAAGACGAAGGGATGTCTGAATCCCCTGTGGAGACCACAGAGAAAGACCGAGTTCTCCGCCTCAACGCGACCGGAGGCCTCAAATCTTTTGAAAACTCGAGCAGTCCGCGGAGATCAATGCTTCCAAAGGAGACGATGCCTGACTCCTCATGAAAATGGATAGGAGTCCCAGGATCCCTGTGGCACATGGAAAGGGACCCTGGGTCTCCCGACTCACGTGGAGACGCGTCCCAATTGCCATGCCAAGACTCCAGGAGAATCCCGAGGTGTCCCTCGCACCTAGGCAGGAGTCCAGACGTCGCTGAACAAACACGTGTCTGGAAGGGCCCTCCCCATCGTAACTCGAGAATATACCCCAGGTTCGGGCCGCAACTCGAGAAAAGCAATGAGATTTCCCCCTCGCCGCGAGTTCAGGCCCGATTCCCTGCACTGCATGCAGAGCAATTCCGTGTTCCACATCAAACGTGAAAGGAGCCTTGATTTCCTTGATGGCACTCCAGAGAAAACCCAAGATCACTGTCTCAAGTCTAGAGGGATCCTGAGGTCACTGGAGCAACACGAAAGGGCTCCGTGGACCTCAAATCAACACGAGATGAGAGCTTAGTCCCTGGCTTCGACTCAAGAGGAATACCAACTTTCCACAAGCACCTCAGGAGGAGGCTTCTCTCAGCTACAGTTATGTGAGAGGGACCCTGAGTTTGTGACCTCAAGTGGAATGGACACCGAGATGCTCTGACTCGAAGTAAGGCCGGATATCCCTGCAGTGAAGTGAATGCAGGCTCGTCTTGCATCTCCCAAGACGAAGGGATGTCTGAATCCCCTGTGGAGACCACAGAGAAAGACCTAATTCTCCGCCTCATCGCGAGCGGAGGCCTCACATCCTTTGAAAACTCGAGAGGTCCGCGGAGATCAATGGTTCCAAAGGAGACGATGCCTGACTCCTCTTGAAAATGGATAGGAGTCCCAGGATCCCTGTGGCACGTGGAAAGGGACCCTGGGTCTCCGGCCTCACGTGGATACGCGTCCCAATTGCCATGCCAAGACTCGAGGAGAATCCCGAGGTGTCTCTCGCACCTAGGCAGGAGTCCTCACGTCGCTGAACAAACACGTGTCTGGAAGGCCCTCCCCTTCGTAACTCGAGAATATACCCCAGGTTCCGGCCGCAACTCGAGAAAAACCATGAGACTTCCCCCTCGCCGCGAGATGAGGCCCGATTCCCCTGCCCTGCGTGCAGAGCAATTCCGCTTTCCACATCAAACGTGAATGGAGCCTTGATTTCCTTGATGGCAGTCCAGAGAAAACCCAAGTTCACTGTCTCAAGTCTAGAGGGATCCTGAGGTCACTGGAGCAACACGAAAGGGCTCCGTGGACCCCAAATCAACTCGAGATGAGAGCTTAGTCCCTGGCTTCGACTCAAGAGGAATACCAACTTTCCACAAGCACCTCAAGAGGAGGCTTCTCTCAGCTACAGGTATGTGAGAGGGACCCTGAGTTTGTGGCCTCAAGTGGAATGGACACCGAGATGCTCTGACTCGAAGTAAGGCCGGAAAACCCTGCAGTGAAGTGAATGCAGGCTC
The DNA here is from genome assembly GCF_033118175.1 of Dama dama. NCBI lineage: Eukaryota > Metazoa > Chordata > Mammalia > Artiodactyla > Cervidae > Dama > Dama dama. The sequence goes on along the minus strand of NC_083697.1, from coordinate 1,284,221 downwards.
GTCTTGCATCTCCCAAGATGAAGGGATGTCTGAATCCCCTGTGGAGACCACAGAGAAAGACCTAGTTCTCCGCCTCATTGCGACCGGAGGCCTCACATCCGTTCAAAACTGGAGAGGTCCGCGGAGATCAATGCTTCCAAAGGAGACGATGCCTGACTCCTCTTGAAAATGGATAGAAGTCCCAGGATCCCTGTGGCACATGGAGAGGGACCCTGGGTCTCACGCCTCAGGTGGAGAAGCGTCCCAATTGCCATGCCAAGACTCGCGGAGAATCCAGAGTTTTCCCTCGCACCTAGGCAAGAGTCCTGACGTCGCTGAACAAACACGTGTCTGCAAGGGCCCTCCATGTAGTAACTAGAGAATATACCCCAGGTTCCGGCCGCAACACGAGAAAAACCATGAGACTTCCCCCTCGCCGCAATATGAGGTCCGATGCCCCTGCACTGCGTGCAGAGCAATTCCGTGTTCCACATCAAACGTGAAAGGAGCCTTGATTTCCTTGATGGCACTCCAGATAAAACCCAAGATCACTGTCTCAAGTCTAGAGGGATCCTGAGGTCACTGGAGCAACAGGAAAGGGCTCCGTGGACCCCAATTCAACTCGAGATGAGAGCTTAGTCCCTGGCTTCGACTCAAGAGGAATACCAACTTTCCACAAGCACCTCAAGAGGAGGCTTCTCTCAGCTACAGGTATGTGAGATGGACCCTGAGTTTGTGGCCTCAAGGGGAATGGACACCGTGATGCTCTGACTCGAAGTTCGGCCGGATATCCCTGCAGTGAATTGAATGCAGGCTCGTCTTGCATCTCCCAAGACGAAGGGATGTCTGAATCCCCAGTGGAGACCACAGAAAAAGACCTAGTCCACCGCCTCAAAGCAACCGGAGGCCTCATATCCTTTGAAAATTCGAGAGGTTCACGGAGATAAATACTTCCGATGGAGACGATGCCTGACTCCTCTTGAAAATGGATAGGAGTCCCAGGATCCCTGTGGCACGTGGAAAGGGACACTGGGTCTCCCGCCTCACGTGGAGACGCGTCCCTATTGCCATGCAAAGACTCGAGGAGAATCCCGAGGTGTCCCTCGCACCTAGGCAGGAGTCCTGACATCGCTGAACAAACACGTGTCTGGAAGGGCCCTCCCCGTCGTAACTCGAGAATATACCCCAGGTTCCGGCCGCAACTTGAGAAAAATCATGAGACATCCCCCTTGCCGCAAGATGAGGACAATTCCCCTGCACTGCGTGCAGAGCAATTCCGTGTTCCACCTCAAACTTGAAAGGAGCCTTGATTTCCTTGATGGCACTCCAGAGAAAACCCAAGATCACTATCTCAAGTCTAGAGGGATCCTGAGGTCACTGGAGCAACACGAAAGGGCTCCGTGGACCCCAAATCAACTCGAGATGAGAGCTTAGTCCCTAGCTTCGACTCAAGAGGAATACCAACTTTCCACAAGCACCTCAAGAGGAGGCTTCTCTCAGCTACAGGTATGTGAGATGGACCCTGAGTTTGTGGCCTCAAGTGGAATGGACACCGAGATGCTTTGACTCGAAGTAAGGCCGGATATCCCTGCAGTGAATTGAATGCAGGCTCGTCTTGTATCTCCCAAGATGAAGGGATGTCTGAATCCCCTGTGGAGACCACAGAGAAAGACCTAGTTCTCAGCCTCAACGCGAGCGGAGGCCTCACATCCTTTGAAAACTCGAGAGGTCCGCGGAGATCAATGCTTCCAAAGGAGACGATGCCTCACTCCTCTTGAAAATGGATAGGAGTCCCAGGTTCCCTGTGGCACGTGGAAAGGGACCCTGGGTCTCCCGCCTCACGTGGAGACGCGTCCCAATTGCCATGCCAAGACTCGAGGAGAATCCCGAGGTGTCCCTCGCACATAGGCAGGAGTCCTGACGGCGCTGAACAAACACGTGTCTGGAAGGGCCCTCCCCGTCGTAACTCGAGAATATACCCCAGGTTCCAGCCGCAACTCGAGAAAAACCATGAGACTTCCCCCTCGCCGTGAGATGAGGCCCGATTCCCCTGCACTGCGTGCAGAGCAATTCCGTGTTCCACATCAAACGTGAAAGGAGGCTTGATTTCCTTGATGGCACTCCAGAGAAAACCCAAGATCACTGTCTCAAGTCTAGAGGGATCCTGAGGTCACTGTAGAAACACGAAAGGGCTCCGTGGACCCCAAATCAACTCGAGATGAGAGCTTAGTCCCTGGCTTCGACTCAAGAGGAATACCAACTTTTCACAAGCACCACAAGAGGAGTCTTCTCTCAGCTACAGGTATGTGAGAGAGACCCTGAGTTTGTGGCCTCAAGTGGAATGGACACCGAGATGCTCTGACTCGAAGTAAGCCCGGATATCCCTGCAGTGAATTGAATGCAGGCTCGTCTTGCATCTCCCAAGACGAAGGGATGTCTGAATCCCCAGTGGAGACCACAGAAAAAGACCTAGTCCACCGCCTCAATGCAACCGGAGTCCTCATATCCTTTGAAAACTCGAGAGGTCCACGGAGATCAATACTTCCGATGGAGACGATGCCTGAGTCCTCTTGAAAATGGATAGGAGTCCCAGGATCCCTGTGGCACTTGGAAAGGGACCGTCGGTCTCCCGCCTCACGTGGAGACGCGTCCCTATTGCCATGCAAAGACTCGAGGAGAATCCCGAGGTGTCCCTCGTACCTAGGCAGGAGTCCTGACGTCGCTGAACAAACACGTGTCTGGAAGGGCCCTCCCCGTCGTAACTCGAGATTATAACCCAGGTTCCGGCCGCAACTTGAGAAAAACCATGAGACATCCCCCTTGCCGCAAGATGAGGCCCATTCCCCTGCACTGCGTGCAGAGCAATTCTGTCTTTCCAATCAAACGTGAAAGGAGCCTTGATTTCCTTGATGGCACTCTAGAGAAAACCCAAGATCACTGTCTCAAGTCTAGAGGGATCCTGAGGTCCCTGGAGCAACACGAAAGGGCTCCGTGGACCACAAATCAACTCGAGATGAGAGCTTAGTTCCTGGCTTCGACTCAAGAGGAATACCAACTTTCCATAAGCACCTCAAGAGGAGGCTTCTCTCAGCTACAGGTATGTGAGAGGGACCCTGATTTTGTGACCTCAAGTGGAATGGACACCGAGATGCTGTGACTCGAAGTAAGGCCGGATATCCCTGCAGTGAATTGAATGCAGGCTCGTCTTGTATCTCCCAAGATGAAGGGATGTCTGAATCCCCTGTGGAGACCACAGAGAAAGACCTAGTTCTCCGCCTCAACGCGACCGGAGTCCTCACATCCTTTGAAAACTCGAGAGGTCCGCGGAGATCAATGCTTCCAAAGGAGACGATGCCTGACTCCTCTTGAAAATGGATAGGAGTCCCAGGATCCCTGTGGCACGTGGAAAGGGACCCTGGGTCTCCCGCCTCACATGGAGACGCGTCCCAATTGCCATGCCAAGACTCGAGGAGAATCCCGAGGTGTCCCTCGCACCTAGGCAGGAGTCCTGACGTCGCTGAACAAACACATGTCTGGAAGGGCCCTCCCCGTAGTAACTCGAGAATATAACCCAGGTTCCGGCCGCAACTCGAGAAAAACCATGAGACTTCCCCCTCGCCGCGAGATGAGGCCCGATTCCCCTGCACTGCGTGCAGAGCAATTCCGTATTCCACATCAAACGTGAAAGGAGCCTTGATTTCCTTGATGGCACTCCAGAGAAAACCCAAGATCACTGTCTGAAATCTAGAGGAATCCTGAGGTCACCGGAGCAACACAAAAGGGCTCCGTGGACCCCAAATCAACTCGAGATGAGAGATTAGTCCCTGGCTTCTACTCAAGAGGAATACGAACTTTCCACAAGCCCCTCAAGAGGAGGCTTCTCTCAACTACAGGTATGTGAGAGGGACCCTGAGTTTGTGGCATCAAGTGGAATGGACACCGAGATGCTCTGACTCGAAGTAAGGCCGGATATCCCTGCAGTGAATTGAATGCAGGCTCATCTTGCATCTCCCAAGACGAAGGGATGTCTGAATCCCCTGTGCAGAACACAGAGAAAGACCTAGTCTTCCGCCTCAACGCGACCGGAGGCCTCACATCCTTTGAAAACTCGAGGGGTCTGCAGAGATCAATGCTTCCAAAGGAGACGATGCCTGACTCCTCTTGAAAATGGATAGGAGTCCCAGGATCACTGTGGCACGTGGAAAGGGACACTGGGTCTCCCGCCTCACGTGGAGACGCGTCCCAATTGTGATGCCAAGACTCGAGGAGAATCCCGAGGTGTCCCTCGCACCTAGGCAGGAGTCCTGACGTCGCTGAAGAAACACGTGTCTGGAAGGGCCCTCCCCGTCGTAACTCGAGAATATACCCCATGTTCCGGCCGCAACTCGAGAAAAACCATGAGACTTCCCCCTCGCCACGAGATGAGGCCCGATTCCCCTGCACTGCGTGCAGTCCAATTCCGTGTTCCACATCAAACGTGAAAGGAGCCTTGATTTCCTTGATGGCACTCTAGAGAAAACACAAGATCACTGTCAGAAGTCTAGAGGGATCCTGAGGTCACTGGAGCAACACGAAAGGGCTCCGTATAACCCAAATCAACTCGAGATGAGAGCTTAGTCCCTGGCTTCGACTCAAGAGGAATACCAACTTTCCACAAGCACCTCAAGAGGAGGCTTCTCTCAGCTACAGGTATGTGAGAGGGACCCTGAGTTTGTGGTCTCAAGTGCAATGGACACCGAGATGCTCTGACTCGAAGTAAGGTCGGATATCCCTGCAGTGAATTGAATGCAGGCTCGTCTTGCATCTCAAATGATGAAGGGATGTCTGAATCCCCTGTGGAGACCACAGAGAAAGACCTAGTCCTCCGCCTCATCGTGACCGGAGGTCTCACATCCTTTGAAAACGCGAGAGGTCTCCAGAGATCAATGCTTCCAAAGGAGACGATGGCTGACTCCTCTTGAAAATGGATAGGAGTCCCAGGATCCCTGTGGCACGTGGAAAGGGACCCTGGTTCTCCCGCCTCACGTGGTGACGCGTCCAAATTGCCATGCCAAGACTCGAGGAGAATGCCGAGCTGTCCCTCGCACCTAGGCAGGAGTCCTGACGTCGCTGAACAAACAAGTGTCTGGAAGGGCCCTCCCCGTCGTAACTCGAGAATATACCCCAGGTTCCGGCCGCAACTCGAGAAAAACCATGAGACTTCCCCCTCCCCGCGAGATGAGGCCCGATTCCCCTGCACTGAGTGCAGACAAATTCCGTGTTCCACATCCAACGTGAAAGGACCCTTCATTTCCTTAATGGCACTCCAGAGAAAACCCAAGATCACTGTCTCAAGTCTAGAGGGATCCTGAGGTAACTGTAGCAACACGAAAGGGCTCCGTGGACCCCAAATCAACTCGAGATGAGAGCTTAGTCCCTGGCTTAGAATCAAGAGGAATACCAACTTTCCACAAACACCTCAAGAGGAGGCTTCTCTCAGCTACAGGTATGTCAGAGGGACCCTGAGTTTGTGGCCTCAAGTGGAATGGACACCGAGATGCTCTGACTCGAAGTAAGGCCGGACATCCCTGCAGTGAATTGAATGCAGGCTCGTCTTGCATCTCCCAAGACGAAGGGTTGTCTGAATCCCCTGTGGAGCCCAGAGAGAAAGACCTAGTCCTCCGCCTCAACGCGACCGGAGGCCTCACATCCTTTGAAAACTCGAGAGGTCCGCGGAGATCAATACTTCCGAAGGAGACGATGCCTGACTCCTCTTGAAAATGGATAGGAGTCCCAGGATCCCTGGGGCACGTGGAAAGGGACCCTGGGTCTCCCGCCTCACGGGGAGACGCGTCCCAATTGCCATGCCAAGACTCGAGGAGAATCCCGAGGTGTCCCTCGCACCTAGGCAGGAGTCCTGACGTCGCTGAACAAACACGTGTCTGGAAGGGCCCTCCCCGTCTTAACTCGAGAATATACCCCAGGTTCCGGCCGCAACTCGAGAAAAACCATGAGATTTCCCCGTCGCCGCGAGTTGAGGCCCGATTCCCCTGCACTGCGTGCAGAGCAATTCCGTGTTCCACTTCAAACGTGAAAGGAGCCTTGATTTCCTTGATGGCACTCCAGAGAAAACCCAAGATCACTGTCTCAAGTCTAGAGGGATCCTGAGGTCACTGGAGCAACACGAAAGGGCTCCGTGGACCCCATTCAACTCGAGATGAGAGCTTAGTCCCTGGCTTCGACTCAAGAGGAATACCAACTTTCCACAAGCACCTCAAGAGGAGGCTTCTCTCAGCTACAGGTATGTGAGAGGGACCCTGAGTTTGTGGCCTCAAGTGGAATGGACACCGAGATGCTCTGACTCGAAGTAAGGCCGGATATCCCTGCAGTGAATTGAATGCAGGCTCGTCTTGAATCTCCGAAGAAGAAGGGATGTCTGAATCCCCTGTGGAGACCACAGAGAAAGACCTAGTTCTACGCCTCATCGCTACCGGAGGCCTGACATCCTTTGAAAACGCAAGAGGTACGCGGAGATCAATGCTTCCAAAGGAGAGGATGCCTGACTCCTTTTGAAAATGGATAGGAGTCCCAGGATCCCTTTGGCACGTGGGAAGGAACACTGGGTCTCCCGCCTCATGTGGAGACGCGTCCCAATTGCCATGCCAAGACTCGAGGAGAATCCCGAGGCGACCCTCGCCCCTATGCAGGAGTCCTGACGTCGCTGAACAAACACGTGTCTGGAAGGGCCCTCGCCGTCGTAACTCGAGAATATACCCCAGGTTCCGGCCGCAACTCGAGAAAAACCATGAGACTTCGCCCTCGCCGCGAGATGAGGCCCGATTCCCCTGCACTTCGTGCAGAGCAATTCCGTGTTCAACATCAAACGTGAAAGGAGCCTTGATTTCCTTGATGGCACTCCAGAGAAAACCCAAGATCACTGTCTCAAGTCTAGAGGGATCCTGAGGTCACTGGAGCAACACGAATGGGCTCCGTGGACCCAAAATTAACTCGAGATGAGAGCTTAGTCCCTGGCTTCGACTCAAGTGGAATACGAACTTTCCACAAGCACATCAAGAAGAGGCTTCTGTCAGCTACAGGTATGTGAGAGGGATCCTGAGTTTGTGACCTCAAGTGTAATGGACACCGAGATGCTCTGACTCGAAGTAAGGCCGGATATCCCTGCAGTGAATTGAATGCAGGCTCGCCTTGCATCTCCCAAGACGAAGGGAATTCTGAATCCCCTGTGGAGACCACAGAGAAAGACCTAGTTCTCCGCCTCATCGCGAACGGAGGCCTCACATCCTTTGAAAACTCGAGAGGTCCGCGGAGATCAATGCTTCTAAAGCAGACGATGCCTGACTCCTCTTGAAAATGGATAGGAGTCCCAGGATCCTTGTGGCACGTGGAAAGGGACCCTGGGTCTCCCGCCTCACTTGGAGACGCGTTCCAATTGCCATGCCAAGACTCGTGGAGAATCCCGAGGTGTCCCTCGCACCTAGGCAGGAGTCCTGACGTCGCTGAACTAACACGTGTCTGGAAGGGCCCTCCCCATCGTAACTCGAGAATATACCCCAGGTTCCGGCCACAACTCGAGAAAAATCATTAGACTTCCCCCTCACCGCGAGATGAGGCCCGATTCCCCTGCACTGCGTGCAGAGCAATTCCGAGTTCGACATCAAACGTGAAAGGAGGCTTGATTTCCTTGATGGCACTCCAGAGAAAACCCAAGATCATTGTCTCAAGTCTAGAGTGATCCTGAGGTCACTGGAGCAACAGGAAAGGGCTCCGTGGACCCAAATCAACTCGAGATGAGAGCTTAGTCCCTGGCTTCGACTCAAGTGGAATACCAACTTTCCACAAGGACCTGAAGAGGAGGCTTCTCTCAGCTATGGGTATGTGAGAGGGACCCTGAGTTTGTGGCCTCAAGTGGAATGGACACCGAGATGCTCTGACTCGATGTAAGGCCAGATATCCCTGCAGTGAATTGAATGCAAGCTCGTCTTGCATCTCACAAGACGAAGGGATGTCTGAATCCCCTGTGGAGACCACAGAGAAAGACCTAGTTCTCCGCTTCATCGTGACCGGAGGCCTCACATCCTTTGAAAACTCGAGAGGTCCGTGGAGATCAATGCTTCCAAAGGAGAAGATGCCTGACTCCTCTTGAAAATGGATAGGAGTCCCAGGATTCCTGTGGCACGTGGAAAGGGACGCTGGGTCTCCCGCCTCACGTGGAGACGCGTCCTAATTGCCATGCCAAGACTCGAGGAGAATCCCGAGGTGTCCTTCGCACCTAGGCAGGAGTCCTGATGTCCCTGAACAAACACGTGTCTAGAAGGGACCTCCCCGTCGTTACTCGAGAATATACCCCAGGTTCCGGCCGCAACTCGAGAAAAACCATGAGATTTCCCCCTCGCCGTGAGTTGAGGCCCGATTCCCCTGCACTGCATGCAGAGCAATTCCGTGTTACACATCAAACGTGAAAGGAGCCTTGATTTCGTTGATGGCAGTCCAGAGAAAACCCAAGATCACTGTCTCAAGTCTAGAGGGATCCTGAGGTCACTGGAGCAACACGAAAGGGCTCCGTGGACCCCAAATCAACTCGAGAAGAGAGCTTAGTCCCTGGCTTTAATCGAGAGGAATACCAAATTTCCACAAGCACCTCAAGAGGAGGCTTCTCTCAGCTAATGGTATGTGAGAGGGACCCTGAGTTTGTCGCCTCAAGTGGAAAGGACACCGAGATGCTCTGACTCAAAGTAAGGCCAGATATCCCTGCAGTGAATTGAATGCAAGCTCGTCTTGCATCTCCCAAGACGAAGGGATGTCTGAATCCGCTGTGGAGACCACAGAGAAAGACCTAGTCCTCCGCCTCATCGCGACCGGAGGCCTCACATCCTTTGAAAACTCGAGAGGTCCGCGGAGATCAATGCTTCCAAAGGAGTCGATGCCTGACGCCTCTTGAAAATGGATAGGAGTCCCAGGATCCCTGTGGCACGTCGAAAGGGACCCTGGGTCTCCCGCCTCATGTGGAGACGCGTCCCAATTGCCATGCCAAGACTTCAGGAGAATCCCGAGGTGTCCCTCGCACCTAGGCAGGAGTCCTGACGTCGCTGCACAAACACGTGTCTGGAAGGGCCCTCCCCGTCGTAACTCGAGAATATACCCCAGGTTCCGGCCGCAACTCGAGAAAAACCATGAGACTTCCCCCTCGCCGCGAGATGAGGCCCGATTCCCCTGCAATGCGTGCAGAGCAATTCCGTTTTCCACATCAAACCTGAAAAAAGCCTTGATTTCCTTGATGGCACTCCAGAGAAAACCCAAGATCACTGTCTCAAGTCTAGAGGGATCCTGAGGTCACTGGAGCAACACGAAAGGGCTCCGTGGACCCCAAATCAACTCGAGATGAGAGCTTAGTCCCTGGCTTCGACTCAAGAGGAATACCAACTTTCCACAAGCACCTCAAGAGGAGGCTTCTCTCAGCTATAGGTATGTGAGAGGGACCCTGAGTTTGTCGCCTCAAGTGGAAAGGACACCGAGATGCTCTGACTCAAAGTAAGGCCAGATATCCCTGCAGTGATTTGAATGCAGGCTCGTCTTGCATCTCCCAAGACGAAGGGATGTCTGAATCCGCTGTGGAGACCACAGAGAAAGACCTAGTCCTCCGCCTCATCGCGACCGGAGGCCTCACATCCTTTGAAAACTCGAGAGGTCCGCGGAGATCAATGCTTCCAAAGGAGTCGATGCCTGACGCCTCTTGAAAATGGATAGGAGTCCCAGGATCCCTGTGGCACGTCGAAAGGGACCCTGGGTCTCCCGCCTCATTTGGAGACGCGTCCCAATTGCCATGCCAAGACTTCAGGAGAATCCCGAGGTGTCCCTCGCACCTAGGCAGGAGTCCTGACGTCGCTGAACAAACACGTGTCTGGAAGGGCCCTCCCCGTCGTAACTCGAGAATATACCCCAGGTTCCGGCCGCAACTCGAGAAAAACCATGAGACTTCCCCCTCGCCGCGAGATGAGGCCCGATTCCCCTGCAATGCGTGCAGAGCAATTCCGTTTTCCACGTCAAACCTGAAAAAAGCCTTGATTTCCTTGATGGCACTCCAGAGAAAACCCAAGATCACTGTCTCAAGTCTAGAGGGATCCTGAGGTCACTGGAGCAACACGAAAGGGCTCCGTGGACCCCAAATCAACTCGAGATGAGAGATTAGTCCCTGGCTTCAACTCAAGAGGAATACGAACTTTCCACAAGCCCCTCAAGAGGAGGCTTCTCTCAGCTACAGGTATGTGAGAGGGACCCTGAGTTTGTGGCCTCAAGTGGAATGGACACCGAGATGCTCTGACTCGAAGTAAGGCCGGATATCCCTGCAGTGAATTGAATGCATGCTCGTCTTGCATCTCCCAAGATGAAGGGATGTCTGAATCCCTTGTGCAGAACACAGAGAAAGACCTAGTCCTCCGCCTCAACGCGACCGGAGGCCTCACATCGTTTGAAAACTCGAGAGGTCCGCGGAGATCAATGCTTCCAAAGGAGACGATGCCTGACTCCTCTTGAAAATGGATAGGAGTCCCAGGATCCCTGTGGCACTTGGAAAGGGACCGTGGGTCTCCCGCCTCACGTGGAGACGCGTCCCAATTGCCATGGCAAGACTCGAGGAGAATCCCGAGGTGTCCTTTGCACCTAGGCAGGAGTCCTGACGTCGCTGAACAAACACGTGTGTGGAAGGGCCCTCCCCGTCGTAACTCGAGAATATACCCCAGGTTCCAGCCGCAACTCGAGAAAAACCATGAGACTTCCCCCTCGCCGCGAGATGAGGCCCGATTCCCCTGCACTGCGTGCAGAGCAATTCCGTGTTCCACATCAAACGTGAAAGGAGCCTTGATTTCCTTGATGGCACTCCAGAGAAAACCCAAGATCACTGTCTCAAGTCTAGAGGGATCCTGAGGTCACTGGAGCAACACGAAAGGGCTCCGTGGACCCCAAATCATCTCTAGATGAGAGCTTAGTCCCTGGCTTCGACTCAAGAGGAATACCAACTTTCCACAAGCACCTCAAGAGGAGGCTTCTCTCAGCTACAGGTATGTGAGAGGGACCCTGAGTTTGTGGCCTCAAGTGCAATGGACACCGAGATGCTCTGACTCGAAGTAAGGCCGGATATCCCTGCAGTGAATTGAATGCAGGCTCGTCTTGCATCTCCCAAGACGAAGGGATGTCTGAATCCCCTGTGGAGACCACAGAGAAAGACCTAGTCCTCCGCCTCATCGTGACCGGAGGCCTCACATCCTTTGAAAATTCGAGAAGTCGGCGGAGATCAATGCTTCCAAAGGAGACGATGCCTGACTCCTCTTGAAAATGGATAGGAGTCCCAGCATCCCTGTGGCACGTGGAAAGGGACCCTGTGTCTCCCGCCTCACGTGGAGACGCGTCAGAATTGCCATGCCAAGACTCGAGGAGAATCCCGAGGTGTCCCTCGCACCTAGGCAGGAGTCCTGACGTCGCTGAACAAACACGTGTCTGGAAGGGCCCTCCCCGTCGTAAATCTAGAATATACCCCAGGTTCCGGCCGCAACTCGAGAAAAACCATGAGACTTCCCCCTCGCCGCGAGATGAGGCCCGATTCCACTGCACTGCGTGCAGAGCAATTCCGTATTCCACATCAAAAATGAAAGGAGCCTTGATTTCCTTGATGGCACTCCAGAGAAAACCCAAGATCACTGTTTCAAGTCTAGAGGGATCCTGAGGTCACTGGAGCAACACGAAAGGGCTCCGTGGAACCCAAATCAACTCGAGAGGAGAGCTTAGTCCCTGGCTTCCACTCAAGAGGAATACCAACTTTCCACAATCACCTCAAGAGGAGGCTTCTCTCAGCTACAGGTATGTGAGTGGGCCCCTGAGTTTGTGGCCTCAAGTGGAATGGACACCGAGATGCTCTGACTCGAAGTAAGGCCGGATATCCCTGCAGTGAATTGAATGCAGGCTCGTGTTGCATCTCCCAAGACGAAGGGATGTCTGAATCCCCTGTGGAGACCACAGAGAAAGACCGAGTTCTCCGCCTCATCGCGACCGGAGGCCTCACATCCTTTGAAAACTCGAGAGGTCCGTGGAGATCAATGCTTCCAAAGGAGACGATGCCTGACTCCTCTTGAAAATGGATAGGAGTCCCAGGATCCCTGTGGCACGTGGAACGGGACCCTGGGTCTCCCGCCTCACGTGGAGACGCGTCCAAATTGCCATGCCAAGACTCGAGGAGAATCCCGAGGTGTCCCTCGCACCTAGGCAGGAGTCCTCACAAACCTGTCGCTGAACAAACCTGTGTCTGGAAGGGCCCTCCCCGTCGTAACTCGAGAATATACCCCAGGTTCCGGCCGCAACTCGAGAAAAACCATGAGACTTCCCCCTCGCCGCTGGATGAGGCCCGATTCCCCTGCACTGCGTGCAGACCAATTCCGTGTTCCACATCAAACGTGAAAGCAGCCTTGATTTCCATAATGGCACTCCAGAGAAAACCCAAGATCACTGTTTCAAGTCTAGAGGGATCCTGAGGTCACTGTAGCAACAGGAAAGGGCTCCGTGGACCCCAAATCTACTCGAAATGAGAGCTTAGTCCCTGGATTCGACTCAAGAGGAATACCAACTATCCACAAGCACCTCAAGAGGATGCTTCTCTCAGCTACAGGTATGTCAGAGGGACCCTGAGTTTGTGGCCTCAAGTGGAATGGACACCAAGATGCTCTGACTCGAATTAAGGCCGGATATCCCTGCAGTGAATTGAATGCATGCTCGTCTTGCATCTCCCAAGACGAAGGGTTGTCTGAATCCCCTGTGGAGCCCACAGAGAAAGACCTAGTCCTCCGCCTCAACGCAACCGGAGGCCTCACATCCTTTGAAAACTCGAGAGGTCCGCGGAGATCAATACTTCCGAAGGAGACGATGCCTGACTCCTCTTGAAAATGGATAGGAGTCCGAGGATCCCTGTGGCACGTGGAAAGGGACCGTGGGTCTCCCGCCTCACGTGGAGACGCGTCCCAATTGCCATGCCAAGACTCGAGGAGAATCCCGAGGTGTCCCTCGCACCTAGGCAGGAGTCCTGACGTCGCTGAACAAACCCGTGTCTGGAAGGGCCCTCATCGTCGTAACTCGAGAATATACCCCAGGTTCCGGCCGCAACTCGAGAAAAACCATGAGACTTCCCCCTCGCCGCTGGATGAGGCCCGATTCCCCTGCACTGCGTGCAGACCAATTCCGTGTTCCACATCAAACGTGAAAGGAGCCTTGATTTCCTTAATGGCACTCTAGAGAAAACCCAAGATCACTGTTTCAAGTCTACAGGGATCCTGAGGTCACTGTAGCAACAGGAAAGGGCTCCGTGGACCCCAAATCAACGCGAGATGAGAGCTTAGTCCCTGGCTTCGACTCAAGAGGAATACCAACTTTACACAAGCCCCTCAAGAGGAGGCTACTCTCAGCTAATGGTATGTGAGAGGGACCCTGAGTTTGTCGCCTCTAGTGGAATGGACACCGAGATGCTCTAACTCGAAGTAAGGCCAGATATCCCTGCAGTGAATTGAATGCAGGCTCGTCTTGCATCTCCCAAGACGAAGGGATGTCTGAATCCCCTGTGGAGACCACAGAGAAAGACCTAGTCCTCCGCCTCATCGTGACCAGAGGTCTCACATCCTTTGAAAACTCGAGAGGTCTGCAGAGATCAATGCTTCCAAAGGAGACGATGCCTGACTCCTCTTGAAAATGGATAGGAGTCACAGGATCCCTGTGGCACGTGGAAAGGGACACTGGGTCTCCCGCCTCACGTGGAGACGCGTCCTAATTGCCATGCCAAGACTCGAGGAGAATCCCGAGGTGTCCCTCGCACCTAGGCAGGAGTCCTGACGTCGCTGAACAAACACGTGTCTGGAAGGGCCCTCCCCGTCGTAACTCGAGAATATACCCCAGGTTCCGGCCGCAACTCGAGAAAAACCATGAGACTTCCCCCTCGCCGCGAGTTGAGGCCCGATTCCTCTGCACTGCGTGCAGAGCAATTCCGTGTTCCACTTCAAACGTGAAAGGAGCCTTGATTTACTTGATGGCACTCCAGAGAAAACCCAACATCACTGTCTCAAGTCTAGAGGGATCATGAGGTCACTGGAGCAACACGAAAGGGCTCCGTGGACCCCAAATCAACTCGAGATGAGAGCTTAGTTCCTGGCTTAGACTCAAGAGGAATACCAACTTTCCACAAGCACCTCAAGAGGAGGCTTCTCTCAGCTACAGGTAAGTGAGAGGGACCCTGAGTTTGTGGCCTCAAGTGGAATGGACACCGAGATGCTCTGACTCGAAGTAAGTCCGGACATCCCTGCAGTGAATTGAATGCAGGCTCATCTTACATCTCCCAAGACGAAGGGATGTCTGAATCCCCTGTGCAGAACACAGAGAAAGACCTAGTCCTCCGCCTCAACGCGACCGGAGGCCTCACATCCTTTGAAAACTCGAGAGGTCTGCGCAGATCAATGCTTCCAAAGGAGACGATGCCTGACACCTCTTGAAAATGGATAGGAGTCCCAGGATCCCTGTGGCACGTGGAAAGGGACCCTGGGTCTCCCGCCTCACGTGGAGACGCGTCCCCATTGCCATGCCAAGACTCGAGGAGAATCCCGAGGTGTCCCTCGCACCTAGGCAGGAGTCCTGACGTCGCTGAACAAACACGTGTCTGGAAGGGCCCTCCCCGTCGTAACTCGAGAATATACCCCAGGTTCCGGCCGCAACTCGAGAAAAACCATGAGACTTCCCCCTCGCTGCGAGATGAGGCCCGATTCCCCTGCAATGCGTGCAGAGCAATTCCGTGTTCCACATCAAACGTGATAGGAGCCTTGATTTCCTTGAAGGCACTCCAGAGAAAACCCAAGATCACTGTCTCAAGTCTAGAGGGATCCTGAGGTCACTGGAGCAACAAGAAAGGGCTCCGTGGACGCCAAAACAACTCGAAATGAGAGGTTAGAGCCTGGCTTCGACTCAAGAGGAATACCAACTTTCCACAAGCACCTCAAGAGGAGGCTTCTCTCAGCTACAGGTAGGTGAGAGGGACCCTGAGTTTGTGGCCTCAAGTGGAATGGACACCGAGATGCTCTGACTCGAAGTAAGGCCGGATATCCCTGCAGTGAATTGAATGCATGCTCGTCTTGCATCTCCCAAGACGAAGGGATGTCTGAATCCCCTGTGGAGACCACAGAGAAAGACCTAATTTTCCGCCTCATCGCGACCGGTGGCCTCACATCCTTTGAAAATTCGAGAGGTCCGCGGAGATCAATGCTTCCAAAGGAGACGATGCCTGACTCCTCTTGAAAATGGATAGGAGTCCCAGGATCCCTGTGGCACGTGGAAAGGGACCCTGGTTCTCCGACCTCACGTGGAGACGCGTCCCAATTGCCATGCCAAGACTCCAGGAGAATCCCGAGGTGTCCCTCGCACCTAGGCAGGCGTCCTCACGTCGCTGAACAAACCCGTGTCTGGACAGGTCCTCCCCGTCGTAACTCGAGAATATACCCCAGGTTCCGGCCGCAACTCGAGAAAAACCATGAGACTTCCCCCTCCCCGCGAGATGAGGCCAGATTCCCCTGCACTGAGTGCACACCAATTCCGTGTTCCACATCAAACGTGAAAGGAGCCTTGATTTCCTTGATGGCACTCCAGAGAAAACCCAAGATCACTGTCTCAAGTCTAGAGGGATCCTGAGGTCACTGGAGCAACACGAAAGGGCTCCGTGGACCCCAAATCAACTCGAGATGAGAGCTTAGTCCATGGCTTCAAATCGAGAGGAATACCAACTTTCCACAAGCACCTCAAGAGAAGGCTTCTCTCACCTAATGGTATGTGAGAGGGACCCTGAGTTTGTCGCCTCAAGTGGAATGGACACCGAGATGCTCTGACTCAACGTAAGGCCAGATATCCCTGCAGTGAATTGAATGCAGGCTCCTCTTGCATCTCCCAAGACGAAGGGTTGTCTGAATCCCCTGTGGAGCCCACAGAGAAAGACATAATTTTCCGCCTCATCGCGACCGGTGGCCTCACATCCTTTGAAAATTCGAGAGGTCCGCGGAGATCAATGCTTCCAAAGGAGACGATGCCTGACTCCTCTTGAAAATGGATAGGAGTCCCAGGATCCCTGTGGCTCGTGGAAAGGGACCCTGGTTCTCCCGGCTCACGTGGAGATGCGTCCAAATTGCCATGCCAAGACTCGAGGAGAATCCCGAGGTGTCCCTCGCACCTAGGCAAGAGTCCTCACGTCGCTGAACAAAACCGTGTCTGGAAGGGCCCTCCCCGTCGTAACTCGAGAATATACCCCAGGTTCCGGCCGCAACTCGAGAAAAACCATGAGACTTCCCCCTCCCCGCGAGATGAGGCCCGATTCCCCTGCACTGAGTGCAGACCAATTCCGTGTTCCACATCAAACGTGAAAGGAGCCTTGATTTCCTTAATGGCACTCCAGAGAAAACCCAAGATCACTGTCTCAAGTCTAGAGGGATCCTGAGGTCACTGTAGCAACACAAAAGGGCTCCGTGGACCCCAAATCAACTCGAGATGAGAGCTTAGTCCCTGGCTTCGACTCAAGAGGAATACCAACTTTCCACAAGCACCTCAAGAGGAGGCTTCTCTCAGCTAATGGTATGTGAGAGGGACCCTGAGTTTGTGGCCTCAAGTGCAATGGACACCGAGATGCTCTGACAAGAAGTATGGCTGGATATCCCTGCAGTGAATTGAATGCAGGCTCGTCTTGCATCTCCCAAGACGAAGGGATGTCTGAATACCCTGTGGATACCACAGAGAAAGACCTAGTCCTCTGCCTCATCGTGACCGGAGGCCTCACATCCTTTGAAAACTCGAGAGGTCTGCAGAGATCAATGCTTCCAAAGGAGACGATGCCTGACTCCTCTTGAAAATGGATAGGAGTCCCAGGATCACTGTGGCACGTGGAAAGGGACACTGGGTCTCACGCCTCACGTGGAGATGCGTCCCAATTGCCATGCCAAGACTCGAGGAGAATCCCGAGGTGTCCCTCGCACCTAGGCAGGAGTCCTGACGTCCCTGAACAAACACGTGTCTGGAAGGGCCCTCCCCGTCGTAACTCGAGAATATACCCCAGGTTCCGGCCGCAACTCGAGAAAAACCATGAGACTTCCCCATCGCCGCGAGATGAGGACAGATTCCCCTGCCCTGCGTGCAGAGCAATTCCGTATTCCACATCAAAAATGAAAGGAGCCTTGATTTCCTTGATGGCACTCCAGAGAAAACCCAAGATCACTGTCTCAAGTCTAGAGGGATCCTTAGGTCACTGGAGCAACACGAAAGGGCTCCGTGGACCCCAAATTAACTCGAGATGAGAGCGTAGTCCCTGGCTTCAAATCGAGAGGAATACCAACTTTCCACAAGCACCTCAAGAGGAGGCTTCTCTCAGCTAATGGTATGTGAGAGGGACCCTGAGTTTGTCACCTCAAGTGGAATGGACACCGAGATTCTCTGACTCAAAGTAAGGCCAGATATCCCTGCAGTGAATTGAATGCAGGCTCGTCTTGCATCTCCCAAGACGAAGGGATGTCTGAATCCCCTGTGGAGACCACAGAAAAAGACCTAGTCCTCCGTCTCATCGTGAACGGAGGCCTCACATCCTTTGAAAACTCGAGAGGTCTGCGGAGATCAATGCTTCCAAAGGAGACGACGCCTGACGCCTCTTGAAAATGGATAGGAGTCCCAGGATCCCTGTGGCACGTGGAAAGGGACCCTGGGTCTCTCGCCTCACGTGGAGACGCCTCCCAATTGCCATGCCAAGACTTGAGGAGAATCCCGAGGTGTCCCTCGCACCTAGGCAGGAGTCCTGAAGTCGCTGAACAAACACGTGTCTGGAAGGGCCCTCCCCGTCGTAACTCGAGAATATACCCCAGGTTCCGGCCGCAACACGAGAAAAACCATGAGACTTCCCCCTCGCCGCGAGATGAGGCCCGATTCCCCTGCAATGCGCGCAGAACAATTCCGTGTTCCACATCAAACGAGAAAGGAGCCTTGATTTCCTTGATGGCACTCCAGAGAAAACCCAAGATCACTGTCTCAAGTCTAGAGGGATCCTGAGGTCACTGGAGCAACACGAAAGGGCTCCGTGGACCCCAAATCAACTCGAGATGAGAGATTAGTCCCTGGCTTCAACTCAATAGGAATACGAACTTTCCACAAGCCCCTCAAGAGGAGGCTTGTCTCAGCTACAGGTATGTGAGAGGGACCCTGAGTTTGTGGCCTCAAGTGGAATGGACACCGAGATGCTCTGACTCGAAGTAAGGCCGGATATCCCTGCAGTGAATTGAATGCAGGCTCATCTTGCATCTCCCAAGACGAAGGTATGTCTGAATCCCCTGTGCAGAACACAGAGAAACACCTAGTCCTCAGCCTCAATGCGACCGGAGGCCTCACATCCTTTGAAAACTCGAGAGGTCCGCGGAGATCAATGCTTCCAAAGGAGACGATGCCTGACTCCTCTTGAAAATGGATAGGAGTCCCAGGATCCCAGTGGCACGTGGAAAGGGACCCTGGGTCTCCCGCCTCACGTGGAGACGCGTCCCAATTGCCATGGCAAGACTCGAGGAGAATCCCGAGGTGTCCCTCGCACCTAGGCAGGAGTCCTGACGTCGCTGAACAAACCCGTGTCTGGAAGGGCCCTCCCCGTCGTAACTCGAGAATATACCCCAGGTTCCGGCCGCAACTCGAGAAAAACCATGAGATTTCCCCCACGCCGCGAGTTGAGGCCCGATTCCCCTGCACTACGTGCAGAGCAATTCCGTGTTCCACTTCAAACGTGAAAGGAGCCTTGATTTCCTTGATGGCACTCCAGAGAAAACCCAAGATCACTGTCTCAAGTCTAGAGGGATCCTGAGGTCACTGGAGCAACACGAAAGGGCTCCGTGGACCCCAAATCAACTCGAGATGAGAGCTTAGTCCCTGGCTTAGACTCAAGAGGAATACCAACTTTCCACAAGCAGCTCAAGAGGAGGCTTCTCTCAGCTACAGGTAAGTGAGAGGGACCCTGAGTTTGTGGCCTCAAGTGCAATGGACACCGAGATGCTCTGATTTGAAGTAAGGCTGGATATCTCTGCAGTGAATTGAATGCAGGCTCGTCTTGCATCTCCCAAGACGAAGGGATGTCTGAATCCCCTGTGGAGACCACAGAGAAAGACCTAGTCCTCCGCCTCATCGTGAACGGAGGCCTCACATCCTTTGAAAACTCGAGAGGTCTACAGAGATCAATGCTTCCAAAGGAGACGATGCCTGACTCCTCTTGAAAATGGATAGGAGTCCCAGGATCCCTGTGGCACGTGGAAAGGGACCGTGGGTCTCCCGCCTCACGTGGAGACGCGTCCCAATTGCCATGCCAAGACTTGAGGAGAATCCCGAGGTGTCCCTCGCACCTAGGCAGGAGTCCTGACGTCGCTGAACAAACCCGTGTCTGGAAGGGCCCTCCCCGTCGTAACTCGAGAATATACCCCAGGTTCCGGCCGCAATTCGAGAAAAACCATGAGACTTCCCCCTCGCAGCGACATGAGGCCCGATTCCCCTGCACTGCGTGCAGAGCAATTCCGTGTTCCACATCAAACGTGAAAGGAGCTTTGATTTCCTTAATGGCACTCCAGAGGAAACCCAAGATCACTCTCTCAAGTCTAGAGGGATCCTGAGGTCACTGTAGCAACACGAAAGGGCTCCGTGGACCCCAAATCAACTCGAGATGAGAGCTTAGTCCCTGGCTTCCACTCAAGAGGAATACCAACTTTCCACAAGCACCTCAAGAGGAGGCTTCTCTCAGCTACAGGTATGTGAGAGGGACCCTGAGTTTGTGGCCTCAAGTGGAATGGCCACCGAGATGCTCTGACTCGAAGTAAGGCCGGATATCCCTGCAGTGAATTGAATGCAGGCTCGTCTTGCATCTCCCAAGACGAAGGGTTGTCTGAATCCCCTGTGGAGCCCACAGAGAAAGACCTAGTCCTACGCCTCAACGCGACCGGAGGCCTCACATCCTTTGAAAACTCGAAAGGTCCGCGGAGATCAATACTTCCGAAGGAGACGATGCCTGACTCCTCTTGAAAATGGATAGGAGTCCCAGGATCCCTGTGGCACGTGGAAAGGGACACTGGGTCTCCCGCCTCACGTGGAGACGCGTCCCAATTGCCATGCCAAGACTCGAGGAGAATCCCGAGGTGTCCCTCGCACCTAGGCAGGAGTCCTGACGTCGCTGAACAAACACGTGTCTGGAAGGGCCCTCCCCGTCGTAACTCGAGAATATACCCCAGGTTCCGGCTGCAACTCGAGAAAAACCATGAGACTTCACTATCGCCGCGAGATGAGGCCCGATTCCCCTGACCTGCGTGCAGAGCAATTCCGTATTCCACATCAAAAATAAAAGGAGCCTTGATTTCCTTGATGGCACTCCAGAGAAAACCCAAGATCACTGTCTCAAGTCTAGAGGGATCCTGAGGTCACTGGATCAACACGAAAGGGCTCCGTGGACCCCAAATCCACTCGAGATGAGAGCTTAGTCCATGGCTTCAAATCGAGAGGAATACCAACTTTCCACAAGCACCTCAAGAGAAGGCTTCTCTCAGCTAATGGTATGTGAGAGGGACCCTGAGTTTGTCGCCTCAAGTGGAATGGACACCGAGATGCTCTGACTCAACGTAAGGCCAGATATCCCTGCAGTGAATTGAATGCAGTCTCGTCTTGCATCTCCCAAGCCGAAGGGTTGTCTGAATCCCCTGTGGAGACCACAGAGAAAGACATAATTTTCCGCCTCATCGCGACCGGTGTCCTCACATCCTTTGAAAATTCGAGAGGTCCGCGGAGATCAATGCTTCCAAAGGAGACGATGCCTGACTCCTCTTGAAAATGGATAGGAGTCCCAGGATCCCTGTGGCTCGTGGAAAGGGACCCTGGTTCTCCCGGCTCACGTGGAGATGCGTCCAAATTGCCATGCCAAGACTCGAGGAGAATCCCGAGGTGTCCCTCGCACCTAGGCAAGAGTCCTCACGTCGCTGAACAAAACCGTGTCTGGAAGGGCCCTCCCCGTCGTAACTCGAGAATATACCCCAGGTTCCGGCCGCAACTCGAGAAAAACCATGAGACTTCCCCCTCCCCGCGAGATGAGGCCCGATTCACCTGCACTGAGTGCAGACCAATTCCGTGTTCCACATCAAACGTGAAAGGAGCCTTGATTTCCTTAATGGCACTCCAGAGAAAACCCAAGATCACTGTCTCAAGTCTAGAGGGATCCTGAGGTCACTGTAGCAACACAAAAGGGCTCCGTGGACCCCAAATCAACTCGAGATGAGAGCTTAGTCCCTGGCTTCGACTCAAGAGGAATACCAACTTTCCACAAGCACCTCAAGAGGAGGCTTCTCTCAGCTAATGGTATGTGAGAGGGACCCTGAGTTTGTGGCCTCAAGTGCAATGGACACCGAGATGCTCTGACAAGAAGTAAGGCTGGATATCCCTGCAGTGAATTGAATGCAGGCTCGTCTTGCATCTCCCAAGACGAAGGGATGTCTGAATACCCTGTGGATACCACAGAGAAAGACCTAGTCCTCTGCCTCATCGTGACCGGAGGCCTCACATCCTTTGAAAACTCGAGAGGTCTGCAGAGATCAATGCTTCCAAAGGAGACGATGCCTGACTCCTCTTGAAAATGGTTAGGAGTCCCAGGATCACTGTGGCACGTGGAAAGGGACACTGGGTCTCACGCCTCACGTGGAGACGCGTCCCAATTGCCATGCCAAGACTCGAGGAGAATCCCGAGGTGTCCCTCGCACCTAGGCAGGAGTCCTGACGTCCCTGAACAAACACGTGTCTGGAAGGGCCCTCCCCGTCGTAACTCGAGAATATACCCCAGGTTCCGGCCGCAACTCGAGAAAAACCATGAGACTTCCCCATCGCCGCGAGATGAGGACAGATTCCCCTGCCCTGCGTGCAGAGCAATTCCGTATTCCACATCAAAAATGAAAGGAGCCTTGATTTCCTTGATGGCACTCCAGAGAAAACCCAAGATCACTGTCTCAAGTCTAGAGGGATCCTTAGGTCACTGGAGCAACACGAAAGGGCTCCGTGGACCCCAAATTAACTCGAGATGAGAGCGTAGTCCCTGGCTTCAAATCGAGAGGAATACCAACTTTCCACAAGCACCTCAAGAGGAGGCTTCTCTCAGCTAATGGTATGTGAGAGGGACCCTGAGTTTGTCACCTCAAGTGGAATGGACACCGTGATTCTCTGACTCAAAGTAAGGCCAGATATCCCTGCAGTGAATTGAATGCAGGCTCGTCTTGCATCTCCCAAGACGAAGGGATGTCTGAATCCCCTGTGGAGACCACAGAAAAAGACCTAGTCCTCCGTCTCATCGCGACCGAAGGCCTCACATCCTTTGAAAACTCTAGAGGTCTGCGGAGATCAATGCTTCCAAACGAGACGACGCCTGACGCCTCTTGAAAATGGATAGGAGTCCCAGGATCCCTGTGGCACGTGGAAAGGGACCCTGGGTCTCTCGCCTCACGTGGAGACGCCTCCCAATTGCCATGCTAAGACTTGAGGAGAATCCCGAGGTGTCCCTCGCACCTAGGCAGGAGTCCTGACGTCGCTGAACAAACACGTGTCTGGAAGGGCCCTCCCCGTCGTAACTCGAGAATATACCCCAGGTTCCGGCCGCAACACGAGAAAAACCATGAGACTTCCCCCTCGCCGCGAGATGAGGCCCGATTCCCCTGCAATGCGTGCAGAGCAATTCCGTGTTCCACATCAAACGAGAAAGGAGCCTTGATTTCCTTGATGGCACTCCAGAGAAAACCCAAGATCACTGTCTCAATTCTAGAGGGATCTGAGGTCACTGGAGCAACACGAAAGGGCTCTGTGGACCCCAAATCAACTCGAGATGAGAGATTAGTCCCTGGCTTCAACTCAATAGGAATACGAACTTTCCACAAGCCCCTCAAGAGGAGGCTTGTCTCAGCTACAGGTATGTGAGAGGGACCCTGAGTTTGTGGCCTCAAGTGGAATGGACCCCGAGATGCTCTGACTCGAAGTAAGGCCGGATATCCCTGCAGTGAATTGAATGCAGGCTCATCTTGCATCTCCCAAGACGAAGGGATGTCTGAATCCCCTGTGCAGAACACAGAGAAAGACCTAGTCCTCCGCCTCAATGCGACCGGAGGCCTCACATCCTTTGAAAACTCGAGAGGTCCGCGGAGATCAATGCTTCCAAAGGAGACGATGCCTGACTCCTCTTGAAAATGGATAGGAGTCGCAGGATCCCTGTGGCACGTGGAAAGGGACCCTGGGTCTCCCGCCTCACGTGGAGACGCGTCCCAATTGCCATGGCAAGACTCGAGGAGAATCCCGAGGTGTCCCTCGCACCTAGGCAGGAGTCCTGACGTCGCTGAACAAACCCGTGTCTGGAAGGGCCCTCCCCGTCGTAACTCGAGAATATACCCCAGGTTCCGGCCGCAACTCGAGAAAAACCATGAGATTTCCCCCTCGCCGCGAGTTGAGGCCCGATTCCCCTGCACTGCGTGCAGAGCAATTCCGTGTTCCACTTCAAACGTGAAAGGAGACTTGATTTCCTTGATGGCACTCCAGAGAAAACCCAAGATCACTGTCTCAAGTCTAGAGGGATCCTGAGGTCACTGGAGCAACACGAAAGGGCTCCGTGGACCCCAAATCAACTCGAGATGAGAGCTTAGTCCCTGGCTTAGACTCAAGAGGAATACCAACTTTCCACAAGCACCTCAAGAGGAGGCTTCTCTCAGCTACAGGTAAGTGAGAGGGACCCTGAGTTTGTGGCCTCAAGTGCAATGGACACCGAGATGCTCTGACTCGAAGTAAGGCC
Source organism: Dama dama (assembly GCF_033118175.1). Classification (NCBI taxonomy): domain Eukaryota; kingdom Metazoa; phylum Chordata; class Mammalia; order Artiodactyla; family Cervidae; genus Dama; species Dama dama. The sequence continues at coordinate 1,260,373 of NC_083697.1, read as the reverse complement.
AGATATCTCTGCAGTGAATTGAATGCAGGCTCGTCTTGCATCTCCCAAGACGAAGGGATGTCTGAATCCCCTGTGGAGACCACAGAGAAAGACCTAGTCCTCCGCCTCATCGTGAACGGAGGCCTCACATCCTTTGAAAACTCGAGAGGTCTACAGAGATCAATGCTTCCAAAGGAGACGATGCCTGACTCCTCTTGAAAATGGATAGGAGTCCCAGGATCCCTGTGGCACGTGGAAAGGGACCGTGGGTCTCCCGCCTCACGTGGAGACGCGTCCCAATTGCCATGCCAAGACTTGAGGAGAATCCCGAGTTGTCCCTCGCACCTAGGCAGGAGTCCTGACGTCGCTGAACGAACCCGTGTCTGGAAGGGCCCTCCCCGTCGTAACTCGAGAATATACCCCAGGTTCCGGCCGCAACTCGAGAAAAACCATGAGACTTCCCCCTCGCAGCGACATGAGGCCCGATTCCCCTGCACTGCGTGCAGAGCAATTCCGTGTTCCACATCAAACGTGAAAGGAGCTTTGATTTCCTTAATGGCACTCCAGAGGAAACCCAAGATCACTGTCTCAAGTCTAGAGGGATCCTGAGGTCACTGTAGCAACACGAAAGGGCTCCGTGGACCCCAAATCAACTCGAGATGAGAGCTTAGTCCCTGGCTTCGACTCAAGGGGAATACCAACTTTCCACAAGCACCTCAAGAGGAGGCTTCTCTCAGCTAATGGTATGTGAGAGGGACCCTGAGATTGTGGCCTCAAGTGCAATGGACACCGAGATGCTCTGACTCGAAGTAAGGCTGGATATCCCTGCAGTGAATTGAATGCAGGCTCGTCTTGCATCTCCCAAGACGAAGGGATGTCTGAATCCCCTGTGGATACCACAGAGAAAGACCTAGTCCTCCGCCTTATCGTGACCGGAGGCCTCACATCCTTTGAAAACTCGAGAGGTCTGCAGAGATCAATGCTTCCAAAGGAGACGATGCCTGACTCCTCTTGAGAATGGATAGGAGTCCCAGGATCCCTGTGGCACGTGGAAAGGGACACTGGGTTTCACGCCTCACGTAGACACGCGTCCCAATTGCCATGCCAAGACTCGAGGAGAATCCCGAGGTGTCCCTCGCACCTAGGCAGGAGTCCTGACGTCCCTGAACAAACACGTGTCTGGAAGGGCCCTCCCCGTCGTAACTCGAGAATATACCCCAGGTTCCGGCCGCAACTCGAGAAAAACCATGAGATTTCCCGCTCGCCACGAGATGAGGCCCGATTCCCCTGCACTGCTTGCAGAGCAATTCCGTGTTCCACTTCAAACGTGAAAGGAGCCTTGATTTCCTTGATGGCACCCCAGAGAAAACCCAAGATCACTGTCTCAAGTCTAGAGGGATCCTGAGGTCACTGGAGCAAGACGAAAGTGCTCCGTGGACTCCAAATCAACTCGAGGTGAGAGCTTAGTCCCTGGCTTCGACTCAAGAGGAATACCAACTTTCCACAAGCACCTCAAGAGGAGGCTTCTCTCAGCTACAGGTATGTGAGAGGGACCCTGAGTTTGTGGCCTCAAGTGGAATGGACACCGAGATGCTCTGACTCGAAGTAAGGCCGGATATCCCTGCAGTGAATTGAATGCAGGCTCGTCTTGCATCTCCCAAGACGAAGGGTTGTCTGAATCCCCTGTGGAGACCACAGAGAAAGACCTCGTTCTCCGCCTCATCGAGACCAGAGGCCTCACATCCTTTGAAAACTCGAGAGGTCGGCGGAGATCAATGCTTCCAAAGGAGAAGATGCCTGACTCTTCTTGAAAATGGATAGGAGTCCCAGGATCCCTGTGGCACGTGGAAAGGGACCCTGGGTCTCCCGCCTCACGTGGAGACGCGTCCCAATTGCCATGCCAAGACTCGAGGAGAATCCCGAGTTGTCCCTCGCACCTAGGCAGGAGTCCTGACGTCGCTGAACAAACACGTGTTTGGAAGGGCCCTCCCCGTCATAACTCGAGAATATACCCCAGGTTCCGGCCGCAACTCGGGAAACACCATGAGACTTCCCCCTCGCCGCTGGATGAGGCCCGATTCCCCTGCAATGCGTGCAGAGCAATTCCGTGTTCCACATCAAACGTGAAAGGAGCCTTGATTTCCTTGATGGCACTCCAGAGAAAACCCAAGATCACTGTCTCAAGTCTAGAGGGATCCTGAGGTCACTGGAGCAACACGAAAGGGCTCCGTGGACCCCAAATCAACTCGAGATGAGAGCTTAGTCCCTGGCTTTGACTCAAGAGGAATACCAACTTTCCACAAGCACCTCAAGAGGAGGCTTCTCGCACCTACAGGTAGGTGAGAGGGACCCTGAGTTTGTGGCCTCAAGTCGAATGGACACCGAGATGCTCTGACTCGAAGTAAGGCCGGATATCCCTGCAGTGAAGTGAATGCAGGCTCCTCTTGCATCTCCCAAGATGAAGGGATGTCTGAATCCCCTGTGGAGGCCACAGAGAAAGACCTAGTCCTCCGCCTCATCGCGACCGGAGGCCTCACATCCTTTGAAAACTGAGAGGTCCGCGGAGATCAATGCTTCCAAAGGAGACGATGCCTGACTCCTCTTGAAAATGGATAGGAGTCCCAGGATCCCTGTGGCACGTGGAAAGGGACCCTGGGTCTCCCGCCTCATGTGGAGACGCATCCCCATTGCCATGCCAAGACTCGAGGAGAATCCCGAGGTGTCCCTCGCACCTAGGCAGGAGTCCTCACGTCGCTGAACAAACACGTGTCTGGAAGGGCCCTCCCCGTCGTAACTCGAGAATATACCCCAGGTTCCGGCCGCAATTCGAGAAAAACCATGAGAATTCCCCCTCACCGCGAGATGAGGCCTGATTCCCCTGCACTGCGTGCAGAGCAATTCCTGAGCAGCGCAGACGGAGAGAGCAGCGCCAGCCCCTCCCCGCAGCGCCAGCCCGTCCCCGCAGCACAAGCCCCTCCCCCCGGAGCGACGTAACTAGCTACCTGAATAAGAGTCCACCTCCGCCCGCCTGTGTCATGGCGGAAATGAGGCTCTGAAGAGACCGGCAAACAGAAGCCAAATAAACAAAGGGAACCGCTTCAGAAGGGACTGGTGCAACAGATTAAAATCCCTCTAGGAAACATTGACTACACCGGAGGAGCCTGTAGGTATCGAGAAGCGTAAGCTGGAACGAGGAGCTATCTGAAACTGAGCCGAACCCACACTGACCGCAACAGCTCCAGAGAAACTCCTAGATATAATTTTACTTTTTTCTCTTTTTTTAATTTTTTTTCTTTTTTTCTTTTTTCTTTTTTATTTTTTCTCTTTTATTTTCCTTTAAAATCCCCTATTACTCCCCCATTACTCCTTAACTTTCATTTCCATAGACTTTTACGATTTTTTAATTAGGGGGAAAAAAAAGTTTTTTTTTTCCTTTTTTTTTTCTTTTTTTTCTTTTTTTTTTCTTTTTCTTTCTTTTTTTTCCTTTTTTTCTTTCCTTTTTCTCTTCTATTTTCTATTTTTCTTTTTCTCTTATTTCTTTTAAATTCCTCTAGTACTCCTCTACTACTCCTTAATTTTCATTTTCAATGCACTATAACCTTACAAAAAAAAAAAAAAGAAGAGAAGCCCTATTTTTAAACTGAAGATTATTCTCTCCCAATCTTGACTCTCTGTTTTCTACCTCAGAACACCTCTATTTCCTCCTTTCCCCTTCTCTTCCCAATCCAATTCTGTGAATCTTTGTAGGTGACTGTGCTACGGAGAACACTCTGGGAACAGACAGCTGTGTAGATCTGTCTCTCTCCTCTTGAGTCCCCCTTTTTCTCCTCCTGTTCATCTCTATCTCCCTCCTCCCTCTCCTCTTCTTCATGTGACTCTGTGAACCTCTCTGGGTGTCCCTAACGGGGGAGAATCTTTTAGCCATTAACCTAGAAGTTTTCTTATCAGGGCTGCATAGTTGGAGAAGTCCTGAGACTACAGGAAGAATAAAACTGAAATCCAGAGGCAGGAGACTTAAGCCCAAAACCTGAGAACACCAGAAAACTCCTGACTACAAGGAACTTTAAGTGATAAGTGACTGTCCAAAAGCCTCCATACCTACACTGAAACCAACTACCACACAAGAGCCAATAAGTTTTAGAGCAAGACATACCACGCAAATTCTCCAGCAACGCAGGAACATAGCCCTGAACATCAACATACAGGCTGCCCAAGGTCACACCTAACACATAGACCCATCTCAAAACTCATTACTGGGCACTCCATTGCTTTCCAAAGAGAAGAAATCAAGTTCCACACACCAGAACACTGATGCAAGCTTCCCTAACCAGGAAACCTTGACAAGCCAATCGTCTAACCCCATCCACTGGGTTAATCCTCCACAACAAAAAGGAACCACAGACCTCCAGAATACAGAAAGCCCACTCCAGATACAGCAATCTAAACAAGATGAAAAGGCAAAGAAATACCCAACAGGTAAAGGAACATGAAAAATGCCCACCAAGTCAAACAAAAGAGGAGGAGATAGGGAATCTACCTGAAAAAGAATTTAGAATAATGATAATAAAAATGATCCAAAATCTTGAAAACAAAATGGAGTTACAGATAAATAGCCTGGAAACAAAGATTGAAAAGATTCAAGAACTGTTTAATAAAGACCTAGAAGAAATAAAAAAGAGTCAATTACAAATGAATAATGCAATGAATGAGATCAAAAACACTTTGGAGGGAACCAAGAGTAGAATAACGGAGGCAGAAGATAGGATAAGTGAGGTAGAAGATAAAATGGTGGAAATAAATGAAGCAGAGAGGAAAAAAGAAAAAAGGATCAAAAGAAATGAGGACAACCTCAGGGACCTCTGGGACACTGTGAAACGCCCCAACATTCGAATCATAGGAGTTCCAGAAGAAGAAGACAAAAAGAAGGGCCATGAGAAAATACTCGAGGAGATAATAGCTGAAAACTTCCCTAAAATGGGGAAGGAAATAGCCACCCAAATCCAAGAAACCCAGAGAGTCCCAAACAGGATAAACCCAAGGCGAAACACCCCAAGACACATATTAATCAAATTAACAAAGATCAAACACAAAGAACAAATATTAAAAGCAGCAAGGGAAAAACAACAAATAACACACAAAGGGATTCCCATAAGGATAACAGCTGATCTATCAATAGAAACCCTCCAGGCCAGAAGGGAATGGCAGGACGTACTGAAAGTAATGAAAGAGAATAACCTACAACCTAGATTACTGTATCCAGCAAGGATCTCATTCAGATATGAAGGAGAATTCAAAAGCTTTACAGATAAGCAAAAGCTGAGAGAATTCAGCACCACCAAACCAGCTCTTCAACAAATGCTAAAGGATCTTCTCTAGACAGGAAATGCAGAAAGGTTTTATAAATGTGAACCCAAAACAACAAAGTAAATGGCAACGGGAACACACCTATCAATAATTACCCTAAATGTAAATGGGTTGAATGCCCCAACCAAAAGACAAAGATTGGCTGAATGGATACAAAAACAAGACCCCTATATATGCTGTCTACAAGAGACCCACCTCAAAACAAGAGACACATACAGACTAAAAGTGAAGGGCTGGAAAAAAATATTTCATGCAAACGGAGACCAAAAGAAAGCAGGAGTCGCAATACTCATGTCAGATAAAATAGACTTTCAAATAAAGGAAGTGAAAAGAGACAAAGAAGGACAGTACATAATGATCAAAGGATCAATCAAAAAAGAAGATATAACAATTATAAATATATATGCACCCAACATAGGAGCACCGCAATATGTACGGCAAACGCTAACAAGTATGAAAGAGGAAATTAATAGTAACACAATAATAGTGGGAGACTTTAATACCCCACTCACAACTATGGATAGATCAACTAAACAGAAAATTAACAAGGAAACACAAACCTTAAATGACACAATGGACCAGCTAGACCTAATTGATATCTATAGGACATTTCACCCCAAAACAATCAACTTCACCTTTTTCTCAAGTGCACACGGAACATTCTCCAGAATAGATCACATCCTGGGCCATAAATCTGGTCTTGGAAAATTCAAAAAAATTGAAATCATTCCAGTTATCTTTTCTGACCACAGTGCAGTAAGATTAGATCTCAATTACAGGGAAAAAATTGTTAAAACTTCAAACATATGGAGGCTAAATAACACGCTTCTGAATAACCAACAAATCATAGAAGAAATCAAAAAAGAAATCAAAATATGTATAGAAATGAATGAAAATGAAAACACAACAACCCAAAACCTATGGGACACTGTAAAAGCAGTGCTAAGGGGAAGGTTCATAGCATTACAGGCTTACATCAAGAAACAGGAAAAAAACCAATTAAATAACCTAACTCTACACCTAAAGCAATTAGAGAAGGAAGAAATGAAGAACCCCAGAGTTAGCAGAAGGAAAGAAATCTTAAAAATCAGGGCAGAAATAAATGCAAAAGAAACTAAAGAGACCATAGCAAAAATCAACAAAGCTAAAAGCTGGTTTTTTGAAAAAATAAACAAAATTGACAAACCATTAGCAAGACTCATTAAGAAACAAAGAGAGAAAAACCAAATTAACAAAATTAGAAATGAAAATGGAGAGATCACAACAGACAACACTGAAATACAAAGGATCATAAGAGACTACTACCAGCAGCTCTATGCCAATAAAATGGACAACTTGGATGAAATGGACAAATTCTTAGAAAAGTATAACTTTCCAAAACTGAACCAGGAAGAAATAGAAGATCTTAACAGACCCATCACAAGCAAGGAAATCGAAACTGTCATCAAAAATCTTCCAGCAAACAAAAGCCCAGGACCAGATGGCTTCACAGCTGAATTCTACCAAAAATTTAGAGAAGAGCTAACACCTATCTTACTCAAACTCTTCCAGAAAATTGCAGAAGAAGGTAAGCTTCCAAACTCATTCTATGAGGCCACCATCACCCTAATTCCAAAACCAGACAAAGATGCCACAAAAAAAGAAAACTACAGGCCAATATCACTGATGAACATAGATGCAAAAATCCTTAACAAAATTCTAGCAAACAGAATCCAACAACATATTAAAAAAATCATACACCATGACCAAGTGGGCTTTATCCCAGGAATGCAAGGATTCTTTAATATCCGCAAATCAATCAATGTAATACACCACATTAACAAATTGAAAGATAAAAACCATATGATTATCTCAATAGATGCAGAGAAAGCCTTTGACAAAATTCAACACTCATTTATGATTAAAACTCTCCAAAAAGCAGGAATAGAAGGAACATACCTCAACATAATAAAAGCTATATATGACAAACCCACAGCAAGCATCACCCTCAATGGTGAAATATTGAAGGCATTTCCCCTGAAATCAGGAACAAGACAAGGGTGCCCACTCTCACCACTACTATTCAACATAGTGTTGGAAGTGCTGGCCACAGCAATCAGAGCAGAAAAAGAAGTAAAAGGAATCCAGATAGGAAAAGAAGAAGTAAAACTCTCACTGTTTGCAGATGACATGATCCTCTACATAGAAAACCCTAAAGATTCTACCAGAAAATTACTAGAGCTAATCAATGAATATAGTAAAGTTGCAGGATATAAAATTAACACACAGAAATCCCTTGCATTCCTATATACTAACAATGAAAAAACAGACAGAGAAATTAAGGAAACAATACCATTCACCATTGCAACAAAAAGAATAAAATACTTAGGAGTATATCTACCTAAAGAAACAAAGGACCTATACATAGAAAACTATAAAACACTGATGAAAGAAATCAAAGAGGACACAAACAGATGGAGAAACATACCGTGTTCATGGATTGGAAGAATTAATATTGTCAAAATGGCTATTCTACCCAAAGCAGTCTATAGATTCAATGCAATCCCTATCAAGCTACCAACGGTATTTTTCACAGAACTAGACCAAAGAATTTCACAATTTGTATGGAAATACAAAAAACCTCGAATAGCCAAAGTAATCTTGAGAAAGAAGAATGGAACTGGAGGAATCAACCTGCCTGACTTCAGACTCTACTACAAAGCCACAGTCATCAAGACAGTATGGTACTGGCACAAAGACAGAAATATAGATCAATGGAACAGAATAGAAAGCCCAGAGATAAATCCACGAACCTATGGACACCTTATCTTTGACAAAGGAGGCAAGGATATACAATGGAAAAAAGACAACCTCTTTAACAAGTGGTGCTGGGAAAACTGGTCAACCACTTGTAAAAGAATGAAACTAGAACACTTTCTAACACCATACACAAAAATAAACTCAAAATGGATTAAAGATCTAAATGTAAGACCAGAAACTATAAAACTCCTAGAGGAGAACATAGGCAAAACACTCTCCGACATAAATCAAAGCAAGATCCTCTATGACCCACCTCCCAGAATATTGGAAATAAAAGCAAAACTAAACAAATGGGACCTAATGAAACTTAAAAGCTTTTGCACTACAAAGGAAACTATAAGTAAGATGAAAAGACAGCCCTCAGATTGGGAGAAAATAATAGCAAATGAAGAAACAGACAAAGGACTAATCTCAAAAATATACAAGCAACTCCTGCAGCTCAATTCCAGAAAAATAAATGACCCAATCAAAAAATGGGCCAAAGAACTAAACAGACATTTCTCCAAGGAAGACATACAGATGGCTAACAAACATATGAAAAGATGCTCAACATCACTCATTATTAGAGAAATGCAAATCAAAACCACAATGAGGTACCATTACACGCCAGTCAGGATGGCTGCTATCCAAAAGTCTACAAGCAATAAATGCTGGAGAGGGTGTGGAGAAAAGGGAACCCTCTTACACTGTTGGTGGGAATGCAAACTAGTACAGCCGCTATGGAAAACAGTGTGGAGATTTCTTAAAAAACTGGACATAGAACTGCCATATGACCCAGCAATCCCACTTCTGGGCATACACACTGAGGAAACCAGATCTGAAAGAGACACGTGCACCCCAATGTTCATTGCAGCACTGTTTATAATAGCCAGGACATGGAAGCAACCTAGATGCCCATCAGCAGATGAATGGATAAGGAAGCTGTGGTACATATATACCATGGAATATTACTCAGCCATTAAAAAGAATTCATTTGAACCAGTCCTAATGAGATGGATGAAGCTGGAGCCCCTTATACAGAGTGAAGTAAGCCAGAAAGATAAAGAACATTACAGCATACTGACACATGTATATGGAATTTAGAAAGGTGATAACGATAACCCTATATGCAGAACAGAAAAAGAGACACAGAAATACAGAACAGACTTTTGAACTTTGAGGGAGAATGTGAGGGTGGGATATTTCAAAAGAACAGCATGTATACTATCTATGGTGAAACAGATCACCAGCCCAGGTGGGATGCACGAGACAAGTGCTCCGGCCTGGTGCACTGGGAAGACCCAGAGGAATCGGGTGGAGAGGGAGGTTGGAGGGGGGATCGGGATTGGGAATACATGTAAATCCATGGCTGATTCATATCAATGTATGACAAAACCCACTGGAAAAAAAAATAATAATAATAAAAATTAAAAAAAATAATAAAAAAAAAAAAAAGAAAATGGATAGGAGTCCCAGGATCCCTGTGGCACGTGGAAAGGGACCCTGGATCTCCCACCTCACATGTAGACGCCTCCCAATTGCCATGCCAAGACTCGAGGAGAATCCCGAGGTGTCCCTCGCACCTAGGCATGGGTCCAGACGTCGCTGAACAAACACGTGTCTGGAAGGGCCCTCCCCGTCGTAACTCGAGAATATACCCCAGGTTCCGGCCGCAACTCGAGAAAAACCATGAGATTTCCCCCTCGCCGCGAGATGAGGCCCGATTCCCCTGCACTGCGTGCAGAGCAATTCCGTGTTCCCCATCAAACTTGATAGGAGCCTTGATTTCCTTGATGGCACTCCAGAGAAAACCCAAGATCACTGTCTCAAGTCTAGAGGGATCCTGAGGTCACTGGAACAACACGAAAGGGCTCCGGGGACCCGAAATCAACTCGAGATGAGAGCTTATTCCCTGGCTTCGACTCAAGAGGAATACCAAGTTTCCACAAGCACCTCAAGAGGAGGCTTCTCTCAGCTACAGGTATGTGAGAGGGACTCTGAGATTGTGGCCTCAAGTGGAAAGGACACCGAGATGCTGTGACTCGAAGTAAGGCCGGATATCCCTGCAGTGAATTGAATGCAGGCTCGTCTTGCATCTCCCAAGACGAAGGGATGTCTGAATCCCCTGTGGAGACCTCAGAGAATGTCCTAGTCCTCTGCCTCAACGCGACAGGAGGCCTCACATGCTTTGAAAACTCGAGATGTCTGCGGAGATCAATGCTTCCAAAGGAGACGATGCCTGACTCCTCTTGAAAATGGATAGGAGTCCCAGGATCCCTGTGGCACGTGGAAAGGGACCCTGGGTCTCCCGCCTCACATGGAGACGTGTCCCAATTGCCATGCAAAGAATCGAGGAGTATCCCGAGGTGTCCCTCGCACCTAGGGAGAAGTCCTGACGTCGCTGAACAAACACGTGTCTGGAAGGGCCCTCCCCGTCGTAACTCGAGAATATACCCCAGGTTTCGTCCTCAACTTGAGAAAAACCATGAGACATCCCTCTTGCCGCGAGATGAGGCCCGATTCCCCTGCACTGTGTGCAGAGCAATTCCGTGTTCCACATCAAACTTGAAAGGAGCCTTGATTTCCTTGATGGCACTCCAGAGAAAACCCAAGATCACTGTCTCAAGTCTAGAGGGATCCTGAGGTCACTGGAGCAACACGAAAGGGCTCCGTGGACCCCAAATCAACTCGAGATGAGAGCTTAGTCCCTGGCTTCGACTCAAGAGGAATACCAACTTTCCACAAGCACCTCAAGAGGAGGCTTCTCTCAGCTACAGGTATGTGAGAGGGACCCTGAGTTTGTGGCCTCAAGTGGAATGGACACTGAGATGCTCTGACTCGAAGTAAGGCCGGATATCCCTGCAGTGAATTGAATGCAGGCTCGTCTTGCATCTCCCAAGACGAAGGGATGTCTGAATCCCGTGTGGAGACCGCAGAGAAAGACCGAGTTCTCCGCCTCATCGCGACCGGAGGCCTCACATCCTTTGAAAACTCGAGAGGTCCGCGGAGATCAATGGTTCCAAAGGAGACGATGCCTGACTCCTCTTGAAAATGGAAAGGAGTCCCAGGATCCCCGTGGCACGTGGAAAGGGACCTTGGGTCTCCGTCCTCACGTGGAGACGCGTCCCAATTGCCATGCCAAGACTCGAGGAGAATCCCGAGGTATCCCTCGCACCTAGGCAGGAGTCCTGACGTCGCTGAACAAACACGTGTCTGGAAGGGCCCTCCCCGTCGTAACTCGAGAATATACCCCAGGTTCCGGCCGCAACTCGTGAAAAACCATGAGACTTCCCCCTCGCCGCGAGATGAGGCCCGATTCCCCTGCACTGCGTGCAGAGTAATTCCGTGTTCCACATCAAACTTGAAAGGAGCCTTGATATCCTTGAAGGCACTCCAGAGAAAACCCAAGATCACTGTCTCAAGCCTAGAGGGATCCTGAGGGCACCGGAAGAACACGAAAGGGCTCCGTGGACCCCAAATCAACGCGAGATGAGAGCTTAGTCCCTGGCTTCGACTCAAGAGGAATACCAACTTTCCACAAGCACCTCAAGAGGAGGCTTCTCTCAGCTACAGGTATGTCAGAGGGACCCTGAGTTTGTGTCCTCAAGTGGAATGGACACCGAGATGCTCTGACTCGAAGTAAGGCCGGATATCCCAGCAGTGAATTGAATGCAGGCTCGTCTTGCATCTCCCAAGACGAAGGGATGTCTGAATCCCCTGTGCAGAACACAGAGAAAGACCTAGTCCTCCGCCTCATCGCGACCGGAGGTCTCACATCCTTTGAAAACTCGAAAGGTCCGCGGAGATCAATACTTCCAAAGGAGAAGTTGCTGAATCTCTTGAAATTGGATAGGAGTCCGAGGATCCCTGTGGCAAGTGGAAAGGGAGCCGTGGTCTCCTGCCTCACGTGGAGACGGGTCCCAATTGCCATGCCAGGAGTGAAGGAGAATCCCGAGTTGTCCCCTGCACCGAGGGAAGAGTCCTGACGTCGCTGAACAAACACATGTCTGGAAGGGCCCTCCCCGTCGTAACTCGAGAATATACGCCAGGTTCTGGCCGCAACTCGAGAAAAACCATGAGACTACCCCTCGCCGCGAAATGAGGCCCGATTCCCCTGCACTGCGTGCAGAGCAATTCCAGTTCCACATCAAACATGAAAGGAGCCTTGATTTCCTTGATTGTACTACAGAGGAAACCCAAGATCACTGTCTCAAGTCTAGAGGGATCCTGAGGTCACTGTAGTAACACGAAAGCGGTCCGTGGACCCCAAATCAACTCGAGATGAGAACTTAATCCCTGGCTTCGAATCAAGAGGAATACCAACTTTCCACAAGCACCTCAAGAGGAGGCTTCTCTCAGCTACTGGTATGTCAGAGGGACCCTGAGTTTGTGGCCTCAAGTGGAATGGACACCGAGATGCTCTGACTCGAAGTAAGGCCGGATATCCCTGCAGTGAATTGAATGCAGGCTCGTCTTGCATCTCCCAAGACGAAGGGTTGTCTGAATCCCCTGTGGAGACCACAGAGAAAGACCTAGTCCTCCGCCTCAAGGCGACCGGAGGCCTCACATCCTTTGAAAACTCGAGAGGTCCACGGAGATCAATACTTCCCAAGGAGACGATGCCTGACTCCTCTTGAAAATGGATAGGAGTCCCAGGATCCCTGTGGCACGTGGAAAGGGACCCTGGGTCTCCCGCCTCACGTGGAGACGCCTCCCAATTGCCATGCCAAGACTCGAGGAGAATACCGAGGTGTCCCTCGCACCTAGGCAGGAGTCCTGACGTCGCTGAACAAACACGTGTCTCGAAGGGCCCTCCCCGTCGTAACTCGAGAATATACCCCAGGTTCCGGCCGCAACTCGAGAAAAACCATGAGATTTCCCCCTCGCTGCGAGTTGAGGCCCGATTCCCCTGCACTGCGTGCAGAGCAATTCCGTGTTCCACATCAAACTTGAAAGGAGCCTTGATTTCCTTGATGGCACTCCAGAGAAAACCCAAGATCACTGTCTCAGGTCTAGAGGGATCCTGAGGTCACTGGAGCAACACGAAAGGGCTCCGTGGACCCCAAATCAACTCGAGATGAGAGCTTAGTCCCTGGCTTAGACTCAAGAGGAATATCAACTTTCCACAAGCACCTCAAGAGGAGGCTTCTCTCAGCTACAGGTATGTGAGAGGGACCCTGAGTTTCTGGCCTCAAGTGCAATGGACACCGAGATGCTCTGACTCGAAGTAAGGCCGGATATCCCTGCAGTGAATTGAATGCAGGCTCGTCTTGCATCTCCCAAGACCAAGGGATGTCTGAATCCCCTGTGGAGACCACAGAGAAAGACCGAGTCCTCCGCCTCATCGAGACCGGAGGCATCACATCATTTGAAAACTCGAGAGGTCTGCGGAGATCAATGCTTCCAAAGGAGACGATGCCTGACTCTTCTTGAAAATGGATAGGAGTCCCAGGATCCCTGTGGCACGTGGAAAGGGACCCTGTGTCTCCCACCTCACGTTTAGACGCATCCCAATTGCCATGCCAAGACTCGAGGAGAATCCCGAGGTGTCCCTCGCACCTAGGCAGGAGTCCTGACGTCGCTGAACAAACACGTGTCTGGAAGGGCCCTCCCCGTCGTAACTCGAGAATATCCCCCAGGTTCCGGCCGCAACTCGAGAATAACCATGAGACTTCCCCCTCCCCGCGAGATGAGGCCCGATTCCCCTGCACGGCGTGCAGACCAATTCCGTGTTCCACATCAAACGTGAAAGGAGCCTTGATTTCCTTAATGGCACTCCATAGAAAACCCAAGATCACTGTCTCAAGTCTAGAGGGATCCTGAGGTCACTGTAGCAGCACGAAAGGGCTCCGTGGACCCCAAATCAACTCGAGATGAGAGCTTAGTCCCTGGCTTCGACTCAAGAGGAATACCAACTTTCCACAAGCACCTCAAGAGGAGGCTTCTCTCAGCTAATGGTATGTAAGAGGGACCCTGAGTTTGTGGCCTCAAGTGGAATGGACACCGAGATGCTCTGACTCGAAGTAAGGCCGGATATCCCTGCAGTGAATTGAATGCAGGCTCGTCTTGCATCTCCCAAGACGAAGGGATGTCTGAATCCGCTGTGGAGATCACAGAGAAAGACCAAGTCTTCCGCCTCATCGCGACCGGAGGCCTCACATCCTTTGAAAACACGAGACGTCCGCGGAGATCAATGTTTCCAAAGGAGACGATGCCTGACTCCTCTTGAAAATGGATAGGAGTCCCAGGATCCCTGTGGCACCTGGAGAGGGACACTGGGTCTCCTGCCTCACTTGGAGACGCGTCCAAATTGCCATGCCAAGACTCGAGGAGAATCCCGAGGTGTCCCTCGCACCTAGGCAGGAGTCCTGACGTTGCTGAACAAACCTGTGTCTGGAAGGGCCCTCTCCGTCGTTACTCGAGAATATACCCCAGGTTCCGGCCGCAACTCGAGAAAAACCATGAGACTTCCCCCTCGCCGCTGGATGAGGCCCGATTCCCCTGCACCTCGTGCAGACCAATTCCGTGTTCCACATCAAACGTGAAAGGAGCCTTGATTTCCTTAATGGCACTCCAGAGAAAACCCAAGATCACTGTCTCAAGTCTAGAGGGATCCTGAGGTCACTGTAGCAACACGAAAGGGCTCCGTGGACCCCAAATCAACTCGAGATGAGAGCTTAGTCCCTGGCTTAGACTCAAGAGGAATACCAACTTTCCACAAGCACCTCAGGAGGAGGCTTCTGTCAGCTACAGTTATGTGAGAGGAACCCTGAGTTTGTGGCCTCAAGTGCAATGGACACCGAGATGCTCTGACTCGAATTAAGGCCGGATATCCCTGCAGTGAATTGAAAGCAGGCTCGTCTTGCATCTCCCAAGACGAAGGGATGTCTGAATCCCCTGTGGAGACCACAGAGAAAGACCTAGTCCTCCGCCTAAACGTGACCGGAGGCCTCACATCCTTTGAAAACTCGAGAATTCTGCGGAGATCAATGCTTCCAAAGGAGACGATGCCTGACTCCTCTTGAAAATGGATAGGAGTCCCAGGATACCGTGGCAGGGGGAAAGGGACCCTGGGTCTCCCGCCTCACGTGGAGACGCGTCCCAATTGCCATGCCAAGACTCGAGGAGAATCCCGAGGTGTCCCTCGCACCTAGGCAGGAGTCCTCACGTCGCTGAACAAACCTGTGTCTGGAAGGGCCCTCCCCGTCGTAACTCGAGAATATACCCCAGGTTCCGGCCGCAACTCGAGAAAAACCATGAGACTTCCCCATCCCCGCGAGATGAGGCCCGATTCGCCTGCACTGCGTGCAGACCAATTCCGTATTCCACATCAAACGTGAAAGGAGCCTTGATTTCCTTAATTGCACTCCAGAGAAAACCCAAGATCACTGTTTCAAGTCTAGAGGGATCCTGAGGTCACTGTAGCAACACGAAAGGGCTCCGTGGACCCCAAATCAACTCGAGATGAGAGCTTAGTCCCTGGCTTCGACTCAAGAGGAATACCAACTTTCCACAAGCATCTCAAGAGGAGGCTTCTCTCAGCTACATGTATGTGAGAGAGACCCTGACTTAGTGGCCTCAAGTGGAATGGACACCGAGATGCTCTGACGCGAAGTAAGGCCGGATATCCCTGCAGTGAATTGAATGCAGGCTCGTCTTGCATCTCCGAAGACGAAGGGATGTCTGAATCCCCTGTGGAGACCACAGAGAAAGACCTAGTCCTCTGCCTCAACGTGACCGGAGGCCTCACATCCTTTGAAAACTCGAGAGGTCCGCGGAGATCAATGCTTCCAAAGGAGACGATGCCTGACTCCTCTTGAAAATGGATAGAGTCCCAGGATCACTGTGGCACGTGGAAAGGGACACTGGGGCTCCCGCCTCACGTGGAGACGCGTCCCAATTGCCATGCCAAGACTCGAGGATAATCCCGAGGTGTCCCTCGCACCTAGGCAGGAGTCCTGACGTCGCTGAACAAACAGGTGTCTGGAAGGGCCCTCCCCGTCATAACTCGAGAATATACCCCAGGTTCCGGCCGCAACTCGAGAAAAACCATGAAACTTCCCCCTCGCTGCTGGATCAGGCCCGATTCCCCTGCACTGCGTGCAGAGCAATTCCGTGTTCCACATCAAACGTGAAAGGAGCCTTGATTTCCTTGATGTCACTCCAGAGAAAACCCAAGATCACTGTCTCAAGTCTAGAGGGATCCTGAGGTCACTGGAGCAACACGAAAGGGCTCCGTGGACCCCAAATCAACTCGAGATGAGAGCGTAGTCCCTGGCTTCGACTCAAGGGGAATACCAACTTTCCACAAGCACCTCAAGAGGAGGCTTCTCTCAGCTACAGGTATGTGAGAGGGACCCTGAGTTTGTGGCCTCAAGTGGAATGGACACTGAGATGCTCTGACTCGAAGTAAGGCCGGATATCCCTGCAGTGAATTGAATGCAGGCTCGTTTTGCATCTCCCAAGACGAAGGGATGTCTGAATCCCCTGTGGAGACCACAGAGAAAGACCTAATTTTCCGCCTCATCGCGACCAGAGGCCTCACATCCTTTGAAAATTCGAGAGGTCCGCGGAGATCAATGCTTCCAAAGGAGACGATGCCTGACTCCTCTTGAAAATGGATAGGAGTCCCAGCATCCCTGTGGCACGTGGAAAGGGACCCTGGGTCTCCCGCCTCAGGTGGAGACGCGTCCCCATTGCCATGCCAAGTCTCGAGGAGAATCCCGAGGTGTCCCTCGCACCTAGGCAGGAGTCCTGACGTCGCTGAACAAACATGTGTCTGGAAGGGCCCTCCCCGTCGTAACTCGAGAATATACCCCAGGTTGCGGCCGCAACACGAGAAAAACCATGAGACTTCCCCATCGCCGCGAGATGAGGCCTGATTCCCCTGCCCTGCGTGCAGAGCAATTCCGTATTCCACATCAAAAATGAAAGGAGCCTTGATTTCCTTAATGGCACTCCAGAGAAAACCCAAGATCACTGTCTCAAGTCTAGAGGGATCCTGAGGTCACTGGAGCAACACGAAAGGGCTCCGTGGACCCCAAATCAACTCGAGATGAGAGCTTATTCCCTGGCTTCAAATCGAGAGGAATACCAACTTTCCACAAGCACCTCAAGAGGAGGCTACTCTCAGCTAATGGTATGTGAGAGGGACCCTGAGTTTGTCGCCTCAAGTGGAGTGGACACCGAGATGCTCTAACTCGAAGTAAGGCCAGATATCCCTGCAGTGATTTGAATGCAGGCTCGTCTTCCATCTCCCAAGACGAAGGGTTGTCTGAATCCCCTGTGGAGACCACAGAGAAAGACCTAGTCCTCCACCTCATCGAGACGGGAGGCATCACATCCTTTGAAAACTCGAGAGGTCTGCGGAGATCAATACTTCCGAAGGAGACGATGCCTGACGCCTCTTGAAAATGGATAGGAGTCCCAGAATCCCTGTGGCACGTGGAAAGGGACCCTGGTTCTCCCACCTCACGTGGAGAAGCGTCCTAATTGCCATGCCAAGACTCGAGGAGAATCCCGAGGCGTCCCTCGCACCTAGGCAAGAGTCCTCACGTCGATGAACAAACACGTGTCTTGAAGGGCCCTCCCCGTCGTAACTCGAGAATATACCCCAGGTTCCGGCCGCAACTCGAGAAAAACCATGAGACTTCCCCCTCGCCGCGAGATGAGGCCCGATTCCCCTGCAATGCGTGCAGAGCAATTCCGTGTTCCACATCAAACGTGATAGGAGCCTTGATTTCCTTGATGGCACTCCAGAGAAAACCCAAATCACTGGCTCAAGTCTAGAGGGATCCTGAGGTCACTATAGCAACACGAAAGGGCTCCGTGGACCCCAAATCAACTCGAGATGAGAGCTTAGTCCCTGGCTTCTACTCAAGAGGAATACCAACTTTCCACAAGCACCTCAAGAGGAGGCTTCTCTCAGCTACATGTATGTGAGAGGGACCCTGAGTTTGTGGCCTCAAGTGGAATGGACACCGAGATGCTCTGACTCGAAGTAAGGCCGGATATCCCTGCAGCAAATTGAATGCAGGCTCGTCTTGCATCTCCCAAGACGAAGGGATGTCTGAATCCCCTGTGGAGACCACAGAGAAAGACCTAATTTTCCGCCTCATCGCGACCGGTGGCCTCACATCCTTTGAAAATTCGAGAGGTCCGCGGAGATCAATGCTTCCAAAGGAGACGATGTCTGACTCCTCTTGAAAATGGATAGGAGTCCCAGGATCCCTGTGGCACGTGGAAAGGGACCCTGGGTCTCCCGCCTCACGTGGAGACGCGTCCCAATTGCCATGCCAAGACTCGAGGAGAATCCTGAGGTGTCCCTCGCACCTAGGCAGGAGTCCTGACATCGCTGAACAAACACGTGTCTGGAAGCGCCCTCCCCGTCGTAACTCGAGAATATACCCCAGGTTCCGGCCACAACTCGAGAAAAACCATGAGACTTCCCCCTCGCCGCGAGATGAGGCCCTATTCCCATGCACTGCGTGCAGAGCAATTCCGTGTTCCACATCATACGTGAAAGGAGCCTTGATTTCCTTGATGGCACTCCAGAGAAAACCCAAGATCACTGTCTCAAGTCTAGAGGGATCCTGAGGTCACCGGAGCAACACGAAAGGGCTCCGTGGACCCCAAATCAACTCGAGATGAGAGATTAGTCCCTGGCTTCAACTCAAGAGGAATACGAACTTTCCACAAGCCCCTCAAGAGGAGGCTTCTCTCAGCTACAGGTATGTGAGAGGGACCCTGAGTTTGTGGCATCAAGTGGAATGGACACCGAGATGCTCTGACTCGAAATAAGGCCAGATATCCCTGCAGTGAATTGAAAGCAGGCTCATCTTGCATCTCCCAAGACGAAGGGATGTCTGAATCCGCTGTGCAGAACACAGAGAAAGAACTAGTCCTCCGCCTCAACGCGACCGGAGGCCTCACATCCTTTGAAAACTCGAGAGGTCTGCAGAGATCAATGCTTCCAAAGGAGACGATGCCTGACTCCTCTTGAAAATGGATAGGAGTCCCAGGATCACTGTGGCAAGTGGAAAGGGACCCTGGGTCTCCCGCCTCACGTGGAGACGCCTCCCAATTGCCATGCCAAGGCTCGAAGAGAATCCCGAGGTGTCCCTCGCACCTAGGCAGGGTCCTGACGTCGCTGAAAAAACACGTGTCTGGAAGGGCCCTCCCCATCGTAACTCGAGAATATACCCAAGGTTCCGGCCGCAACTCGAGAAAAACCATGAGATTTCCCCCTCGCCGCGAGTTGAGGCCCGATTCCCCTGCACTGCATGCAGAGCAATTCCGTGTTCCACATCAAACGTGAAAGGAGCCTTGATTTCCTTGATGGCTCTCCAGAGAAAACCCAAGATCACTGTCTCAAGTCTAGAGGGATCCTGAGGTCACTGGAACAACACGAAAGGGCTCCGTGGACCCCAAATCAACTCGAGATGAGAGCTTAGTCCCTGGATTAAAATCGAGAGGAATACCAACTATCCACAAGCACCTCAAGAGGAGGCTACTCTCAGCTAATGGTATGTGAGAGGGACCCTGTGTTTGTGGCCTCAAGTGGAATGGACACCGAGATGCTCTGACTCGAAGTAAGGCCGGATATCCCTGCAGTGAATTGAATGCAGGCTCGTCTTGCATCTCCCAAGACGAAGGGATGTCTGAATCCCCTGTGGAGACGACAGAGAAAGACCTAGTCCTCTGCCTCATCGCGACCGGAGGCCACACATCCTTTGAAAATTCGAGAGGTCCGCGGAGATCAATGCTTCCAAAGGAGACGATGTCTGACTCCTCTTGAAAATGGATAGGAGTCCCAGGATCCCTGTGGCACGTGGAAAGGGACCCTGGGTCTCCCGCCTCACGTGGAGACGCGTCCCAATTGCCATGCCAAGACTCGAGGAGAATCCTGAGGTGTCCCTCGCACCTAAGCAGGAGTCCTGACGTCGCTGAACAAACACTTGTCTGGAAGGGCCCTCCCCGTCGTAACTCGAGAATATACCCCAGGTTCCGGCCGCAACTCGAGAAAAACCATGAGACTTCCCCATCGCCGCGAGATGAGGCCCGATTCCCCTGCCCTGCGTGCAGAGCAATTCCGTATTCCACATCAAAAATGAAAGGAGCCTTGATTTCCTTAATGGCACTCCAGAGAAAACCCAAGATCACTGTCTCAAGTCTAGAGGGATCCTGAGGTCACTGGAGCAACACGAAAGGGCTCCGTGGACCCCAAATCAACTCGAGATGAGAGCTTATTCCCTGGCTTCAAATCGAGAGGAATACCAACTTTCCACAAGCACCTCAAGAGGAGGCTACTCTCAGCTAATGGTATGTGAGAGGGACCCTGAGTTTGTCGCCTCAAGTGGAATGGACACCGAGATGCTCTAACTCGAAGTAAGGCCAGATATCCCTGCAGTGATTTGAATGCAGGCTCGTCTTCCATCTCCCAAGACGAAGGGTTGTCTGAATCCCCTGTGGAGACCACAGAGAAAGACCTAGTCCTCCACCTCATCGAGACGGGAGGCATCACATCCTTTGAAAACTCGAGAGGTCTGCGGAGATCAATACTTCCGAAGGAGACGATGCCTGACGCCTCTTGAAAATGGATAGGAGTCCCAGAATCCCTGTGGCACGTGGAAAGGGACCCTGGTTCTCCCACCTCACGTGGAGAAGCGTCCTAATTGCCATGCCAAGACTCGAGGAGAATCCCGAGGTGTCCCTCGCACCTAGGCAAGAGTCCTCACGTCGCTGAACAAACACGTGTCTTGAAGGGCCCTCCCCGTCGTAACTCGAGAATATACCCCAGGTTCCGGCCGCAACTCGAGAAAAACCATGAGACTTCCCCCTCGCCGCGAGATGAGGCCCGATTCCCCTGCAATGCGTGCAGAGCAATTCCGTGTTCCACATCAAACGTGATAGGAGCCTTGATTTCCTTGATGGCACTCCAGAGAAAACCCAAATCACTGGCTCAAGTCTAGAGGGATCCTGAGGTCACTATAGCAACACGAAAGGGCTCCGTGGACCCCAAATCAACTCGAGATGAGAGCTTAGTCCCTGGCTTCTACTCAAGAGGAATACCAACTTTCCACAAGCACCTCAAGAGGAGGCTTCTCTCAGCTACAGGTATGTGAGAGGGACCCTGAGTTTGTGGCGTCAAGTGCAATGGACACCGAGATGCTCTGACTCGAAGTAAGGCCGGATATCCCTGCAGTGAATTGAATGCAGGCTCGTCTTGCATCTCCCAAGACGAAGGGATGTCTGAATCCCCTGTGGAGACCACAGAGAAAGCCCTAGTCCTCCACCTCATCGTGACCGGAGGCCTCACATCGTTTGAAAACTCGAGAGGTCTGCGGAGATCAATGCTTCCAAAGGAGACGATGCCTGTCTCCTCTTGAAAATGGATAGGAGTCCCAGGATCCCTGTGGCACGTGGAAAGGGACACTGGGTCTCCCGCCTCACGTGGAGACGCATCCTAATTGCCATGCCAAGACTCGAGGAGAATCCCGAGGTGTCCCTCGCACCTAGGCAGGAGTCCTGACGTCGCTGAACAAACACGTGTCTGGAAGGGCCCTCCCCGTCGTAACTCGAGAATATACCCCAGGTTCCGGCCGCAACTCGATAAAAACCATGAGACTTCCCCATCGCCGCGAGATGAGGCCCGATTCCCCTGCCCTGCGTGCAGAGCAATTCCGTATTCCACATCAAAAATGAAAGGATCCTTGATTTCCTTGATGGCACTCCAGAGAAAACCCAAGATCACTGTCTCAAGTCTAGAGGGATCCTGAGGTCACTGGAGCAAAACGAAAGTGCTCCGTGGACCCCAAATCAACTCGAGATGAGAGCTTAGTCCCTGGCTTCGACTCAAGAGGAATACCAACTTTCCACAAGCACCTCAAGTGGAGGCTTCTCTCAGCTACAGGTATGTGAGAGGGACCCTGAGTTTGTGGCCTCAAGTGGAATGGACACCGCGATGCTCTGACTCGAAGTAAGGCCGGATATCCCTGCAGTGAATTGAATGCAGGCTCGTCTTGCATCTCCCAAGACGAGGGTTGTCTGAATCCCCTGTGGAGACCACAGAGAAAGACCTAATTCTCCTCCTCCTCGCGACCGGAGGCCTCACATCCTTTGAAAACTCGAGAGGTCCGCGGAGATCAATGCTTCCAAAGGAGACGATGCCTGACTCCTCTTGAACATGGATAGGAGTCCCAGGATCCTTGTGGCACGTGGAAAGGGACACTTGGTCTCACGCCTCACGTGGAGACGCGTCCCCATTGCCATGCCAAGACTCGAGGAGAATCCCGAAGTGTCCCTCGCACCTAGGCAGGAGTCCTGATGTCGCTGAACAAACACGTGTCTGGAAGGGCCCTCCCCGTCGTAACTTGAGAATATACCCCAGGTTCCGGCCGCAACTCGAGAAAAACCATGAGACTTCCCCCTCGTCGCGACATGAGGCCCGATTCCCCTGCACTGCGTGCAGAGACATTCCGTGTTCCACTTCAAACGTGAAAGGAGACTTGATTTCCTTGATGGCACTCAGAGAAAACCCAAAATCACTGTCTCAAGTCTAGAGGGATCCTGAGGTCATTGGAGCAACACGAAAAGGCTCCGTGCACCCCAAATCAACTCGAGATGAGAGCTTAGTCCCTGGCTTCGAGTCAAGAGGAATACCAACTTTCCACAAGCACCTCAAGAGGAGGCTTCTCTCAGCTACAGGTATGTGTGAGGGACCCTGAGTTGCTGGCCTCAAGTGGAATGGACACCGAGATGGTCTGACTCGAAGTAAGGCCGGATATCCCTGCAGTGAATTGAATGCAGGCTCGTCTTGCATCTCCCAAGACGAAGGGATGTTTGAATCCCCTGTGGAGACCACAGAGAAAGACCTAATTCTCCGCCTCATCGCGACCGGAGGCCTCACATCCTTTGAAAATTCGAGAGGTCCACGGAGATCAATGCTTCCAAAGGAGACGATGCCTGACTCCTCTTGAAAATGGATAGGAGTCCCAGGATCCCTGTGGCACGTGGAAAGGGACACTTGGTCTCACGCCTCACGTGGAGACGCGTCCCCATTGCCATGCGAAGACTCGAGGAGAATCCCGAGGTGTCCCTCGCACCTAGGAAGGAGTCCTGACGACGCTGAACAAACACGTGTCTGGAAGGGCCCTCCCCGTCGTAACTCGAGAATATAACCCAGGTTCCGGCCGCAACTCGAGAAAAACCATGAGACTTCCCCCTCGCCGCAAGATGAGACCCAATTCCCCTGCACTGCGTGCAGAGCAATTCCGTGTTCCACATCAAACGTGATAGGAGCCTTGATTTCCTTGATGGCACTCCAGAGAAAACCCAAATCACTGGCTCAAGTCTAGAGGGATCCTGAGGTCACTATAGCAACACGAAAGGGCTCCGTGGACCCCAAATCAACTCGAGATGAGAGCTTAGTCCCTGGCTTCTACTCAAGAGGAATACCAACTTTCCACAAGCACCTCAAGAGGAGGCTTCTCTCAGCTACATGTATGTGAGAGGGACCCTGAGTTTGTGGCCTCAAGTGGAATGGACACCGAGATGCTCTGACTCGAAGTAAGGCCGGATATCCCTGCAGCAAATTGAATGCAGGCTCGTCTTGCATCTCCCAAGACTAAGGGATGTCTGAATCCCCTGTGGAGACCACAGAGAAAGACCTAATTTTCCGCCTCATCGCGACCGGTGGCCTCACATCCTTTGAAAATTCGAGAGGTCCGCGGAGATCAATGCTTCCAAAGGAGACGATGTCTGACTCCTCTTGAAAATGGATAGGAGTCCCAGGATCCCTGTGGCACGTGGAAAGGGACCCTGGGTCTCCCGCCTCACGTGGAGACGCGTCCCAATTGCCATGCCAAGACTCGAGGAGAATCCTGAGGTGTCTCTCGCACCTAGGCAGGAGTCCTGACATCGCTGAACAAACACGTGTCTGGAAGCGCCCTCCCCGTCGTAACTCGAGAATATACCCCAGGTTCCGGCCACAACTCGAGAAAAACCATGAGACTTCCCCCTCGCCGCGAGATGAGGCCCTATTCCCATGCACTGCGTGCAGAGCAATTCCGTGTTCCACATCATACGTGAAAGGAGCCTTGATTTCCTTGATGGCACTCCAGAGAAAACCCAAGATCACTGTCTCAAGTCTAGAGGGATCCTGAGGTCACCGGAGCAACACGAAAGGGCTCCGTGGACCCCAAATCAACTCGAGATGAGAGATTAGTCCCTGGCTTCAACTCAAGAGGAATACGAACTTTCCACAAGCCCCTCAAGAGGAGGCTTCTCTCAGCTACAGGTATGTGAGAGGGACCCTGAGTTTGTGGCATCAAGTGGAATGGACACCGAGATGCTCTGACTCGAAATAAGGCCGGATATCCCTGCAGTGAATTGAAAGCAGGCTCATCTTGCATCTCCCAAGACGAAGGGATGTCTGAATCCGCTGTGCAGAACACAGAGAAAGAACTAGTCCTCCGCCTCAACGCGACCGGAGGCCTCACATCCTTTGAAAACTCGAGAGGTCTGCAGAGATCAATGCTTCCAAAGGAGACGATGCCTGACTCCTCTTGAAAATGGATAGGAGTCCCAGGATCACTGTGGCAAGTGGAAAGGGACCCTGGGTCTCCCGCCTCACGTGGAGACGCCTCCCAATTGCCATGCCAAGGCTCGAAGAGAATCCCGAGGTGTCCCTCGCACCTAGGCAGGGTCCTGACGTCGCTGAAAAAACACGTGTCTGGAAGGGCCCTCCCCGTCGTAACTCGAGAATATACCCAAGGTTCCGGCCGCAACTCGAGAAAAACCATGAGATTTCCCCCTCGCCGCGAGTTGAGGCCCGATTCCCCTGCACTGCATGCAGAGCAATTCCGTGTTCCACATCAAACGTGAAAGGAGCCTTGATTTCCTTGATGGCTCTCCAGAGAAAACCCAAGATCACTGTCTCAAGTCTAGAGGGATCCTGAGGTCACTGCAACAACACGAAAGGGCTCCGTGGACCCCAAATCAACTCGAGATGAGAGCTTAGTCCCTGGATTAAAATCGAGAGAAATACCAACTATCCACAAGCACCTCAAGAGGAGGCTACTCTCAGCTAATGGTATGTGAGAGGGACCCTGTGTTTGTGGCCTCAAGTGGAATGGACACCGAGATGCTCTGACTCGAAGTAAGGTCGGATATCCCTGCAGTGAATTGAATGCAGGCTCGTCTTGCATCTCCCAAGACGAAGGGATGTCTGAATCCCCTGTGGAGACGACAGAGAAAGACCTAGTCCTCTGCCTCATCGCGACCGGAGGCCACACATCCTTTGAAAATTCGAGAGGTCCGCGGAGATCAATGCTTCCAAAGGAGACGATGTCTGACTCCTCTTGAAAATGGATAGGAGTCCCAGGATCCCTGTGGCACGTGGAAAGGGACCCTGGGTCTCCCGCCTCACGTGGAGACGCGTCCCAATTGCCATGCCAAGACTCGAGGAGAATCCTGAGGTGTCCCTCGCACCTAAGCAGGAGTCCTGACGTCGCTGAACAAACACGTGTCTGGAAGGGCCCTCCCCGTCGTAACTCGAGAATATACCACAGGTTCCGGCCGCAACTCGAGAAAAACCATGAGACTTCCCCATCGCCGCGAGATGAGGCCCGATTCCCCTGCCCTGCGTGCAGAGCAATTCCGTATTCCACATCAAAAATGAAAGGAGCCTTGATTTCCTTAATGGCACTCCAGAGAAAACCCAAGATCACTGTCTCAAGTCTAGCGGGATCCTGAGGTCACTGGAGCAACACGAAAGGGCTCCGTGGACCCCAAATCAACTCGAGATGAGAGCTTATTCCCTGGCTTCAAATCGAGAGGAATACCAACTTTCCACAAGCACCTCAAGAGGAGGCTACTCTCAGCTAATGGTATGTGAGAGGGACCCTGAGTTTGTCGCCTCAAGTGGAATGGACACCGAGATGCTCTGACTCGAAGTAAGGCCAGATATCCCTGCAGTGATTTGAATGCAGGCTCGTCTTCCATCTCCCAAGACGAAGGGTTGTCTGAATCCCCTGTGGAGACCACAGAGAAATACCTAGTCCTCCACCTCATCGAGACGGGAGGCATCACATCCTTTGAAAACTCGAGAGGTCTGCGGAGATCAATACTTCCGAAGGAGACGATGCCTGACGCCTCTTGAAAATGGATAGGAGTCCCAGAATCCCTGTGGCACGTGGAAAGGGACCCTGGTTCTCCCACCTCACGTGGAGACGCGTCCTAATTGCCATGCCAAGACTCGAGGAGAATCCCGAAGTGTCCCTCGCACCTAGGCAAGAGTCCTCACGTCGCTGAACAAACACGTGTCTGGAAGGGCCCTCCCCGTCGTAACTTGAGAATATACCCCAGGTTCCGGCCGCAACTCGAGAAAAACCATGAGACTTCCCCCTCGTCGCGACATGAGGCCCGATTCCCCTGCACTGCGTGCAGAGCAATTCCGTGTTCCACTTCAAACGTGAAAGGAGACTTGATTTCCTTGATGGCACTCAGAGAAAACCCAAAATCACTGTCTCAAGTCTAGAGGGATCCTGCGGTCACTGGAGCAACACGAAAAGGCTCCGTGCACCCCAAATCAACTCGAGATGAGAGCTTAGTCCCTGGCTTCGAGTCAAGAGGAATACCAACTTTCCACAAGCACCTCAAGAGGAGGCTTCTCTCAGCTACAGGTATGTGTGAGGGACCCTGAGTTGCTGGCCTCAAGTGGAATGGACACCGAGATGGTCTGACTCGAAGTAAGGCCGGATATCCCTGCAGTGAATTGAATGCAGGCTCGTCTTGCATCTCCCAAGACGAAGGGATGTCTGAATCCCCTGTGGAGACCACAGAGAAAGACCTAATTCTCCGCCTCATCGCGACCGGAGGCCTCACATCCTTTGAAAATTCGAGAGGTCCACGGAGATCAATGCTTCCAAAGGAGACGATGCCTGACTCCTCTTGAAAATGGATAGGAGTCCCAGGATCCCTGTGGCACGTGGAAAGGGACACTTGGTCTCACGCCTCACGTGGAGACGCGTCCCCATTGCCATGCGAAGACTCGAGGAGAATCCCGAGGTGTCCCTCGCACCTAGGAAGGAGTCCTGACGACGCTGAACAAACACGTGTCTGGAAGGGCCCTCCCCGTCGTAACTCGAGAATATAACCCAGGTTCCGGCCGCAACTCGAGAAAACCATGAGACTTCCCCCTCGCCGCAAGATGAGACCCAATTCCCCTGCACTGCGTGCAGAGCAATTCCGTGTTCCACATCAAACGTGAACGGAGCCTTGATTTCCTTGATGGCACTCCAGAGAAAACCCAAGATCACTGTCTCAAGTCTAGAGGGATCCTGAGGTCACTGGAGCAACACGAAAGGGCTCCGTGGACCCCAAATCAACTCGAGATGAGAGCTTAGTCCCTGGCTTCGACTCAAGAGGAATACCAACTTTTCTCAAGCACCTCAAGAGGAGGCTTCTCTCAGCTACAGGTATGTGAGAGGGCCCCTGAGTTTGTGGCCTCAAGTGGAATGGACACCGAGATGCTCTGACTCGAAGTAAGGCCGGATATCTCTGCAGTGAATTGAATGCACGCTGGTCTTGCATCTCCCAAGACGAAGGGATGTCTGAATCCCCTGTGCAGACCACAGAGAAAGCCCTAGTCCTCCGCCTCATCAAGACCGGAGGCCTCACATCCTTTGAAAACTCGAGAGGTCCGCGGAGATCAATGCTTCCAACGGAGACGATGCCTGACTCCTCTTGAAAATGGATAGGAGTCCCAGGATCCCTGTGGCACGTGGAAAGGGACCCTGCGGCTCCCGCCTCACGTGGAGACGCGTCCCAATTGCCATGCCAAGACTCGAGGAGAATCCCGAGGTGTCCTCGCACCTAGGCAGGAGTACTGACGTCGCTGAACAAACACGTGTCTGGAAGGGCCCTCCCCGTCGTAACTCGAGAATATACCCCAGGTTCCGGTGGCAACTCGAGAAAAATCATGAGACTTCCCCCTCGCCGCGAGATGAGGCCCGACTCCACTGCACTGCGTGCAGAGCAATTCCGTGTTACACATCAAACGTGAAAGGAGCCTTGATTTCCTTGATGGCACTCCAGAGAAAACCCAAGATCACTGTCTCAAGTCTAGAGGGATCCTGAGGTCACTGGAGCAACACGAAAGGGCTGGGTGGACCCCAAATCAACTCGAGATGAGAGCTTAGTCCCTGGCTTCGACTTAAGAGGAATACCAACTTTCCATAAGCACCTCAAGTGGAGGCTTCTCTCAGCTACAGGTATGTGAGAGGGACCCTGAGTTTGTGGCCTCAAGTGGAATGGACACCGCGATGCTCTGACTCGAAGTAAGGCCGGATATCCCTGCAGTGAATTGAATGCAGGCTCGTCTTGCATCTTCCAAGACGAAGGGTTGTCTGAATCCCCTGTGGAGACCACAGAGAAAGACCTAATTCTCCTCCTCCTCGCGACCGGAGGCCTCACATCCTTTGAAAACTCGAGAGGTCCGCGGAGATCAATGCTTCCAAAGGAGACGATGCCTGACTCCTCTTGAACATGGATAGGAGTCCCAGGATCCCTGTGGCACGTGAAAAGGGACCCTGGGTCTCCCGCCTCACGTGGAGACGCATCCCAATTGCCATGCCAAGACTCGAGGAGAATCCCGAGGTGTCCCTCGCACCTAGGCAGGAGTCCTGACGTCGCTGAACAAACACGTGTCTGGAAGGGCCCTCCCCGTCGTAACTCGAGAATATACCCCAGGTTCCGGTCGCAACTCGAGAAAAATCATGAGACTTCCCCCTCGCCGCGAGATGAGGCCCGACTCCACTGCACTGCGTGCAGAGCAATTCCGTGTTACACATCAAACGTGAAAGGAGCCTTGATTTCCTTGATGGCACTCCAGAGAAAACCCAAGATCACTGTCTCAAGTCTAGAGGGATCCTGAGGTCACTGGAGCAACACGAAAGGCCTGGGTGGACCCCAAATCAACTCGAGATGAGAGCTTAGTCCCTGGCTTCTACTCAAGAGGAATACCAACTTTCCACAAGCACCTCAAGTGGAGGCTTCTCTCAGCTACAGGTATGTGAGAGGGACCCTGAGTTTGTGGCCTCAAGTGGAATGGACACCGAGATGCTCTGACTCGAAGTAAGGCCGGATATCCCTGCAGTGAATTGAATGCAGGCTCGTCTTGCATCTCCCAAGACGAAGGGATGTCTGAATCCCCTGTGGAGACGACAGAGAAAGACCTAGTCCTCCGCCTCATCGAGACGGGAGGCATCACATCCTTTGAAAACTCGAGAGGTCTGCGGAGATCAATGCTTTCAAAGGAGACGATGCCTGACTCTTCTTGAAAAGGATAGGAGTCCCAGGATCACTGTGGCACGTGGAAAGGGACCCTGGGTCTCCCGCCTCACGTGGAGACGCATCCCCATTGCCATGCCAAGACTCGAGGAGAATACCGAGGTGTCCCTCGCACCTAGGCAGGAGTCCTGACGTCGCTGAACAAACACGTGTCTGGAAGGGCCCTCCTAGTCGTAACTCGAGAATACACCCCAGGTTCCGGCCGCAAATCGAGAAAAACCATGAGACTTCGCCCTCGCCGCGAGATGAGGCCTGATTCCCCTGCACTGCGTGCAGAGAAATTCCGTATTCCACATCAAACGTGAAAGGAGCCTTGATTTCCTTGATGGCACTCGAGAGAAAACCCAAGATCACTGTCTCAAGTCTAGAGGGATCTTGAAGTCACTGGAGCAACATGAAAGGGATCCGTGGAACACAAATCAACTCGAGATGAGAGCTGAGTCCCTGGCTTCGACTCAAGAGGAATACCAACTTTCCACAAGCAGCTCAAGAGGAGGCTTCTCTCAGCTACAGGTATGTGAGAGGGACCCTGAGTTTGTGGCCTCAAGTGGAATGGACACCGAGATGCTCTGACTCGAAGTAAGGCCGGATATCCCTGCAGTGAATTGAATGCAGGCTCGTATTCCATCTCCCAAGATGAAGGGATGTCTGAATCCCCTGTGGAGGCCACAGAGAAAGACTTAGTCCTCCGCCTCACCGCGACCGGAGGCGTCACATCCTTTGAAAACTCGAGAGGTCCGCGGAGATCAATGCTTCCAAAGGAGACGATGCCAGAATCCTCTTGAAAATGGATAGGAGTCCCAGGATCACTGTGGCACGTGGAAAGGGACCCTGGGTCTCCCGCATCACGTGGAGACTCGTCCTAATTGCCATGCCAAGACTCGAGGAGAATCCCGAGGTGTCCCTCGCACCTAGGCAGGAGTCCTGACGTCGCTTAAAGAACACGTGTCTGGAAAGGCCCTCCCCGTCGTAACTCGAGAATATACCCCAGGTTCCGGCCGCAACTCGAGAAAAACCATGAGACTTCC
Source organism: Dama dama (assembly GCF_033118175.1). Lineage (NCBI taxonomy): Eukaryota > Metazoa > Chordata > Mammalia > Artiodactyla > Cervidae > Dama > Dama dama. The sequence goes on along the minus strand of NC_083697.1, from coordinate 1,229,873 downwards.
CCCTCGCCGAGAGATGAGGACCGATTCCCCTGCACTGAGTGCAGAGCAATTCCGTGTTCCACATCAAACGGGAAAGGAGCCTTGATTTCCTTGATGGCACTCCAGAGAAAACCCAAGATCACTGTCTCAAGTCTAGAGGGATCCTGAGGTCACTGTAGCAACACGAAAGGGCTCTGTGGAACCCCAGTCAACCCGAGATGAGAGCTTAGTCCATGGCTTCGACTCAAGAGGAATACCAACTTTCCACAAGCACCTCAAGAGGAGGCTTCTCTCAGCTACAGGTAGGTGAGAGGGACCCTGAGTTAGTGGCCTCAAGTGGAATGGACACCGAGATGCTCTGACTCGAAGTAAGGCCGGATATCTCTGCAGTGAATTGAGTGCAAGCTCGTCTTGCATCTCCCAAGACGAAGGGATGTCTGAATCCCCTGTGGAGACCACAGAGAAAGACCTAGTTCTCCGCCTCATCGCGACCGGAGACCTCACATCCTTTGAAAACTCGAGAGGTCCGCGGAGATCAATGCTTCCAAAGGAGACGATGCCTGACTCCTCTTGAAAATGGATAGAAGTCCCAGGATCTCTGTGGCACGTGGAAAGTGACCCTGGGTCTCCCGCCTCACATGGAGACGCGTCCCATTGCCATGCAAAGACTCGAGGAGAATCCCGAGGTGTCCCTCGCACCTAGGCAGGAGTCCTGACGTCGCTGAACAAACACGTGTCTGGAAGGGCCCTCCCTGTCGTAACTCGAGAATATACAACAGGTTCCGGGCGCAACTCGAGAAAAAGCATGAGACTTCGCCCTCGCCGCGAGATTAGGCCCGATTCCCCTGCACTGCATGCAGAGCAATTCCGTGTTCGACATCAAACATGATAGGAGCCTTGATTTCCTTGATGGCACTCCAGAGAAAACCCAAGATCACTGTCTCAAGTCTAGAGGGATCCTGAGGTCACTGGACCAAAAAGAAAGGTCTCGGTGTACCCCAAATCAACACGAGATGACAGCTTAGTCCCTGGCTTCGACTCAAGAGGAATACCAACTTTCCACAAGCACCTCAAGAGGAGCCTTCTGTCAGCTACAGGTATGTGAGAGGGACCCTCAGTTTGTGGCCTCGAGTGGAATGGACACCGAGATGCTCTGACTCGAAGTAAGGCCGGATATCCCTGCAGTGAAGTGAATGCAGGCTCGTCTTGCATCTCAAAAGACGAAGGGTTGTCTGAATCCCCTGTGGAGACCACAGAGAAAGACCTAGTCCTCCGCCTCAACGCGAACGGAGGCCTCACATCCTTTGAAAACTCGAGAGGTCCGCGTAGATCAATGCTTCCAAAGGAGACGATGCCTGACTCCTCTTGAAAATGGATAGGAGTCCCAGGATCCCTGTGGCACGTGGAAAGGGACCCTGGGTCTCGCGCATCACCTGGAGCCACGTCCCAATTGCCATGCCAAGACTCGAGGAGAATCCCGAGTTGTCCCTCGCACCTAGGCAGGAATCCTGACATCGCTGAACAAACACGTGTCTTGAAGGGCCCTCCCCATCGTAACTCGGGAATATACCCCAGGTTCCGGCCGCAACTCGAGAAAAACCATGAGACTTCCCCCTCGCCGCGAGATGAGGCCTGATTCCCCTGCACTGCGTGCAGAGCAATTCCGCGTTCCACATCAAACTTGAAAGGAGCCTCGATTTCCTTGATGGCACTCCAGAGAAAACCCAAGATCACTGTCTCAAGTCTAGAGGGATCCTGAGGTCACTGGAGCAACACGAAAGGGCTCCGTGGACCGCAAATAAACTCGAGATGAGAGCTTAGTCCCTGACTTCGACTCAAGAGGAATAGCAACTTTTCACAAGCACCTCAAGAGGAGGCTTCTCTCAGCTACAGGTATGTGAGAGGGACCCTGAATTTGTGGCCTCAAGTGGAATGGACACAGAGATGCTCTGACTTGAAGTAAGGCCGGATATCCCTGCAGTGTATTGAATGCAGGCTCGTCTTGCATCTCCCTAGACTAAGGGATCTCTGAATCCCCTGTGGAGACGACAGAGAAAGACCTAGTCCTCCACCTCATCGCGACCGCAGGCCTCACATCTTTGAAAACTCGAGAGGTCCGCGGAGATCAATGCTTCCAAAGGAGACGATGCCTGACTCCTCTTGAAAATGGATAGGAGTCCCAGGATCCCTGTGGCACGTGGAAAGGGACCCTGGGTCTCCCGCCTCACGTGGAGACGCGTCGCAATTGCCATGCCAAGACTCGAGGAGAATCACGAGGTGTCCCTAGCACCTAGGCAGGAGTCCAGACGTCGATGAACAAACACGTGTCTGGAAGGGCCCTCCCCGTCGTAACTCGAGAATATACCCCAGGTTCCGGCCGCAACTCGAGAAAAACCATTAGACTTACCCCTCGCCGCAAGATAAGACCCGATTCCCATGCACTGTGTGCAGAGGAATTCCATGTTCCACATCAAACGAGAAAGGAGACTTGATTTCCTTGATGGCACTCCAGAGAAAACCCAAAGTCACTGTCTCAAGTCTAGAGGGATCCTGAGGTCACTGGAGCAACACGAAAGGGCTCCGTGGACCACAAATCAACTCGAGATGAGAGCTTATTCCCTGGCTTCGACTCAAGAGGAATACCAACTTTCCACAAGCACCTCAAGAGGAGGCTTCTCTCAGCTACAGGTATGTGAGAGGGACCCTGAGTTTGTGGCTTCAAGTGGAATGGACACCGAGATGCTCTGACTCGAACTAAGGCCGGATATCCCTGCAGTGAATTGAATGCAGGCTCGTCTTGCATCTCCCAAGACGAAAGGATGTCTGAATCCCCTGTGGAGACCACAGAGAAAGACCTATTCCTCCGCCTCATTGCGACCGGAGGCCTCACATCCTTTGAAAACTCGAGAGGTCCGCTGAGATCAATGCTTCCAAAGGAGACGATGCCTGACTCCTCTTGAAAATGGATAGGAGTCCCAGGATCCCTGTAGCACGTGGAAAGGGAATCTGGGTCTCCCGCCTCACGTGGAGACGCGTCCCAATTGCCATGCCAAGACTCGAGGAGAATCCCGAGGTGTCCCTCGCACCTAGGCAGGAGTCCTGACGTCGCTGAACAAACACGTGTCTGGAAGGGCCCTCCCCGTCGTAACTAGAGAATATACCCCAGGTTCCGGCCGCAACTGGAGAAAAACCATGAGACTTCCCCCTCGCCGCGAGATGAGGCCCGTATTCCCCTGCACTGCATGCAGAGCAATTCCGTGTTCCACATCAAACGTGAGAGGATCCTCGATTTCCTTGATGGCACTCCAGAGAAAACCCAAGATCACTGTCTCAAGTCTAGAGGGATCCTGAGGTCACTGGAGCAACACGAAAGGGCTCCGTGGACCCAAATCAACTCGAGATGAGAGCTTAGTCCCTGGCTTCAACTCAAGAGGAATACCAACCTTCCACAAACACCTCAAGGGGAGGCTTCTCTCAGCTACATGTATGTGAGAGGGACCCTGATTTTGTGGCCTCAAGTGGTATGGACACCGAGATGCTCTGACTCAAAGTAAGGCTGGATATCCCTGCAGTGAATTGAATGCAGGCTCGCCTTGCATCTCCCAAGACGAAGGGATGTCTGAATCCCCTGTGGAGACCACAGAGAAAGACCTAGTTCCCCGCCTCATCGCGACCGGAGGACTCAGATCCTTTGAAAACTCGAGAGGTCCGCGGAGTTCAATGCTTCCAAAGGAGACGATGCCTGACTCCTCTTGAAAATGGATAGGAGTCCCAGGATCCCTCTGGCACGTGGAAAGGGACCCTGGGTCTCCCGCCTCACGTGGAGACGCATCCCAATTGCCATGCCAAAACTCGAGGAGAATCCCGAGGTGTCCCTAAAACCTAGATAGGAGTCCTGACATCGGTGAACAAACACGTGTCTGGAAGGGCCCTTCCCCATCGGAACTCGAGAATATACCCCAGGTTCCGGCCGCAACTCGAGAAAACCATTAGACTTCCCCCTCGCCGCGAGATGAGGCCCGATTCCCCTGCATTGCGTGCTGAGCAATTCCGTGTTCCACATCAAACGTGAAAGGAGCCTTGATTTTCTTGATGGCACTCCAGAGAATACCCGAGATCACTGTCTCAAGTCTAGAGGGATCCTGAAGTCACTGGAGCAACACGAAAGGGCTTCATGGACCCCAAATCAACTCGAGATGAGAGCTTAGTCCCTGGCTTCGACTCAAGAGGAATACCAACTTTCCACAAGCACCTCAAGAGGAGGCTTCTCTCAGCTACGGGTATGTGAGAGGGACTCTGAGTTTGTGGCCTCAAGTGGAATGGACACCGAGATGCTCTGACTCGAAGTAAGGCCGGATATCCCTGCAGTGAAGTGAATGCAGGCTCGTCTTGCATCTCAAAAGACGAAGGGTTGTCTGAATCCCCTGTGTAGACCACAGAGAAAGACCTAGTCCTCCGCCTCAACGCGAACGGAGGCCTCACATCCTTTGAAAACTCGAGAGGTCGGCGTAGATCAATGCTTCCAAAGGAGACGATGCCTGACTTCTCTTGAAAATGGATAGCAGTCCCAGGATCCCTGTGGCACGTGGAAAGGGACCCTGGGTCTCGCGCATCACCTGGAGCCACGTCCCAATTGCCATGCCAAGACTCGAGGAGAATCCCGAGTTGTCCCTCGCACCTAGGCAGGAATCCTGACATCGCTGAACAAACACGTGTCTTGAAGGGCCCTCCCCATCGTAACTCGGGAATATACCCCAGGTTCCGGCCGCAACTCGAGAAAAACCATGAGACTTCCCCCTCGCCGCGAGATGAGGCCTGATTCCCCTGCACTGCGTGCAGAGCAATTCCGCGTTCCACATCAAACTTGAAAGGAGCCTCGATTTCCTTGATGGCACTCCAGAGAAAACCCAAGATCACTGTCTCAAGTCTAGAGGGATCCTGAGGTCACTGGAGCAACACGAAAGGGCTCCGTGGACCGCAAATAAACTCGAGATGAGAGCTTAGTCCCTGACTTCGACTCAAGAGGAATAGCAACTTTTCACAAGCACCTCAAGAGGAGGCTTCTCTCAGCTACAGGTATGTGAGAGGGACCCTGAATTTGTGGCCTCAAGTGGAATGGACACAGAGATGCTCTGACTTGAAGTAAGGCCGGATATCCCTGCAGTGTATTGAATGCAGGCTCGTCTTGCATCTCCCTAGACTAAGGGATCTCTGAATCCCCTGTGGAGACGACAGAGAAAGACCTAGTCCTCCACCTCATCGCGACCGCAGGCCTCACATCTTTGAAAACTCGAGAGGTCCGCGGAGATCAATGCTTCCAAAGGAGACGATGCCTGACTCCTCTTGAAAATGGATAGGAGTCCCAGGATCCCTGTGGCACGTGGAAAGGGACCCTGGGTCTCCCGCCTCACGTGGAGACGCGTCGCAATTGCCATGCCAAGACTCGAGGAGAATCACGAGGTGTCCCTAGCACCTAGGCAGGAGTCCAGACGTCGATGAACAAACACGTGTCTGGAAGGGCCCTCCCCGTCGTAACTCGAGAATATACCCCAGGTTCCGGCCGCAACTCGAGAAAAACCATTAGACTTACCCCTCGCCGCAAGATAAGACCCGATTCCCATGCACTGTGTGCAGAGGAATTCCATGTTCCACATCAAACGAGAAAGGAGACTTGATTTCCTTGATGGCACTCCAGAGAAAACCCAAAGTCACTGTCTCAAGTCTAGAGGGATCCTGAGGTCACTGGAGCAACACGAAAGGGCTCCGTGGACCACAAATCAACTCGAGATGAGAGCTTATTCCCTGGCTTCGACTCAAGAGGAATACCAACTTTCCACAAGCACCTCAAGAGGAGGCTTCTCTCAGCTACAGGTATGTGAGAGGGACCCTGAGTTTGTGGCTTCAAGTGGAATGGACACCGAGATGCTCTGACTCGAACTAAGGCCGGATATCCCTGCAGTGAATTGAATGCAGGCTCGTCTTGCATCTCCCAAGACGAAAGGATGTCTGAATCCCCTGTGGAGACCACAGAGAAAGACCTATTCCTCCGCCTCATTGCGACCGGAGGCCTCACATCCTTTGAAAACTCGAGAGGTCCGCTGAGATCAATGCTTCCAAAGGAGACGATGCCTGACTCCTCTTGAAAATGGATAGGAGTCCCAGGATCCCTGTAGCACGTGGAAAGGGAATCTGGGTCTCCCGCCTCACGTGGAGACGCGTCCCAATTGCCATGCCAAGACTCGAGGAGAATCCCGAGGTGTCCCTCGCACCTAGGCAGGAGTCCTGACGTCGCTGAACAAACACGTGTCTGGAAGGGCCCTCCCCGTCGTAACTAGAGAATATACCCCAGGTTCCGGCCGCAACTGGAGAAAAACCATGAGACTTCCCCCTCGCCGCGAGATGAGGCCCGTATTCCCCTGCACTGCATGCAGAGCAATTCCGTGTTCCACATCAAACGTGAGAGGATCCTCGATTTCCTTGATGGCACTCCAGAGAAAACCCAAGATCACTGTCTCAAGTCTAGAGGGATCCTGAGGTCACTGGAGCAACACGAAAGGGCTCCGTGGACCCAAATCAACTCGAGATGAGAGCTTAGTCCCTGGCTTCAACTCAAGAGGAATACCAACCTTCCACAAACACCTCAAGGGGAGGCTTCTCTCAGCTACATGTATGTGAGAGGGACCCTGATTTTGTGGCCTCAAGTGGTATGGACACCGAGATGCTCTGACTCAAAGTAAGGCCGGATATCCCTGCAGTGAATTGAATGCAGGCTCGCCTTGCATCTCCCAAGACGAAGGGATGTCTGAATCCCCTGTGGAGACCACAGAGAAAGACCTAGTGCCCCGCCTCATCGCGACCGGAGGACTCAGATCCTTTGAAAACTCGAGAGGTCCGCGGAGTTCAATGCTTCCAAAGGATACGATGCCTGACTCCTCTTGAAAATGGATAGGAGTCCCAGGATCCCTCTGGCACGTGGAAAGGGACCCTGGGTCTCCCGCCTCACGTGGAGACGCATCCCAATTGCAATGCCAAAACTCGAGGAGAATCCCGAGGTGTCCCTAAAACCTAGATAGGAGTCCTGACATCGGTGAACAAACACGTGTCTGGAAGGGCCCTTCCCCATCGGAACTCGAGAATATACCCCAGGTTCCGGCCGCAACTCGAGAAAACCATTAGACTTCCCCCTCGCCGCGAGATGAGGCCCGATTCCCCTGCATTGCGTGCTGAGCAATCCGTGTTCCACATCAAACGTGAAAGGAGCCTTGATTTTCTTGATGGCACTCCAGAGAAAACCCGAGATCACTGTCTCAAGTCTAGAGGGATCCTGAAGTCACTGGAGCAACACGAAAGGGCTTCATGGACCCCAAATCAACTCGAGATGAGAGCTTAGTCCCTGGCTTCGACTCAAGAGGAATACCAACTTTCCACAAGCACCTCAAGAGGAGGCTTCTCTCAGCTACGGGTATGTGAGAGGGACCCTGAGTTTGTGGCCTCAAGTGGAATGGACACCGAGATGCTCTGACTGGAAGTAAGGCCGGATATCCCTGCAGTGAATGGAATGCAGGCTCGTTTTGCATCTCCCAAGACGAAGGGATGTCTGAATCCCCTGTGGAGACCACAGAGAAAGTCCTAGTCCTCCGCCTCATCGCGACCGGAGGCCTCACATCCTTTGAAAACTCGAGAGGTCTGCGGAGATCAATGCTTCCAAAGGAGAGGATGCCTGACTCCTCTTGAAAATGGATAGGAGTCCCAGGATCCCTGTGGCACGTGGGAAGGGACCCTGGGTCTCCCGCCTCACGTGGAGACGCGTCCCAATTGCCATGCCAAGACTCGAGGAGAATCCCGAGGTGTCCCTCGCACCTAGGCAGGAGTCCTGACGTCGCTGAACAAACACGTGTCTGGAAGGGCCCTCCCCGTCGTAACTCGAGAATATACCCCAGGTTCCGGCCGCAACTTGAGAAAAACCATGAGACATCCCCCTTGCCGCGAGATGAGGCCCGATTCCCCTGCACTGCGTGCAGAGCAATTCCGTGTTCCACATCAAACGTGAAAGGAGCCTTGATTTCCTTGATGGCACTCCAGAGAAAACCCAAAGTCACTGTCTCAAGTCTAGAGGGATCCTGAGGCCACTGTAGCAACACGAAAGGGCTCCGTGGAACCCAAATCAACTCGAGATGAGAGCTTAGTCCCTGGCTTCGACTTAAGAGGAAAACCAACTTTCCACAAGCACCTCAAGAGGAGGCTTCTCTCAGCTACAGGTATGTGAGAGGGACCCTGAGTTTGCGGCCTTAAATTGAATGGACACCGAGATGCTCTGACTCGAAGTAAGGCCGGATATCCCTGCAGTGAATTGAATGCAGGCTTGTCTTGCATCTCCCAAGACGAAGGGATGTCTGAATCCCCTGTGGAGACCGCAGAGAAAGACCTAGTCCTCCGCCTCAACGAGACAGGAGGCCTCACATCCTGTGAAAACTCAAGGGGTCCGCGGAGATCAATGCTTCCAAAGGAGACGATGCCTGACTCCTCTTGAAAATGGATAGGAGTCCCAGGATCCCTGTGGCACGTGGAAAGGGAACCTGGGTCTACCGCCTCACGTGGAGACACGTCCCAATTGCCATGCCAAGACTCGAGGAGAATCCCGAGGTGTCCCTCGCACCTAGGCAGGAGTCCTGACGTCGCTGAACAAACACGATCTGGAAGGTCCCTCCCCGTCGTAACTCGAGAATATACCCCGGGTTGCGGCCGCAACTCGAGAAAAACCATAGGACTTCCGCCTCGCAGCGAGATGAGGCCCGATTCCCCTGCACTGCGTGCAGAGCAATTCCCTGTTCCACATCAAACGTGAAAGGAGCCTTGATTTCCTTGATGGCACTCCAGAGAAAACCCAAGATCACTGTCTCAAGTCTAGAGGGATCCTGAGGTCACTGGAGCAACACGAAAGGGCTCCGTGGACCCCAAATCAACTCGAGATGAGAGCTTAGTCCCTGGCTTCGACTCAAGAGGAATACCAACTTTCCACAAGCACCTCAAGAGGAGGCTTCTCTCAGCTACAGGTATGTGAGAGGGACCCTGAGTTTGTAGCCTCAAGTGAAATGGACACCGAGATGCTCTGACTCGAAGTAAGGCCGGATATCCCTGCAGTGAATTGAATGCAGGCTCGTCTTGCATCTCCCAAGACGAAGGGATGTCTGAATCCTCTGTGGAGACCACAGAGAAAGACCTAGTTCTCCGCCTAATCGCGACCAGAGGCCTCACATCGTTTGAAAACTCGAGCGGTCCGCGGAGATCAATGCTTCCAAAGAACACGATGCCTGACTCCTCTTGAAAATGGATAGGAGTCCCAGGATCCCTGTATCATGTGGAAAGGGACACTGGGTCTCCCGCCTCACGTGGAGACGCGTCCCAATTGCCATGCCAAGACTCGAGGAGAATACCGAGGTGTCCCTCGCACCTAGGCAGGAGTCCTGACGTCGCTGAACAAACACGTGTCTGGAAGGGCCCTCCTAGTCGTAACTCGAGAATATACCCCAGGTTCCGGCCGCAAATCGAGAAAAACCATGAGACTTCGCCCTCGCCGCGAGATGAGGCCTGATTCCCCTGCACTGCGTGCAGAGAAATTCCGTATTCCACATCAAACGTGAAAGGAGCCTTGATTTCCTTGATGCCACTCCAGAGAAAACCCAAAGTCACTGTCTCAAGTCTAGAGGGATCCTGAGGTCACTGGAGCAACACGAAAGGGCTCCGTGGACCCCAAATCAACTCGAGATGAGAGCTTAGTCCCTGGCTTCGTCTCAAGAGGAATACCAACTTTCCACAAGCTCCTCAAGAGGAGGCTTCTCTCAGCTACATGTATGTGAGAGGTACCCTGAGTTTGTGGCCTCAAGTGGAATGGACACGGAGATGCTCTGACTCGAAGTAAGGCCGGATATCCCTGCAGTGAATTGAATGCAGGCTCGTCTTGCATCTCCCAAGACGAAGGGATGTCTGAATCCCCTGTGGAGACCACAGAGAAAGACCGAGTTCTCTGCCTCATCGCGACCGGAGGCCTCACATCCTTTGAAAACTCGAGAGGTCCGTGGAGATCAATGCTTCCAAAGGAGACGATGCCTGACTCCTCTTGAAAATGGATAGGAGTCCCAGGATCCCTGTGGCACGTGGAAAGGGACCCTGGGTCTCCCGCCTCACGTGGAAACGCCTCCCAAATGCCATGCCAAGACTCGAGGAGAATCCCGAGGTGTCCCTCGCACCTAGGCAGGTGTCCTCACGTCGCTGAAAAAACCTGTGTCTGGAAGGGCCCTCCCCGTCTTAACTCGAGAATATACCCCAGGTTCCGGCCGCAACTCTAGAAAAACCATGAGACTTTCCCATCCCCGAGAGATGAGGCCCGATTCCCCTGCACTGCGTGCAGACCAATTCCGTGTTCCACATCAAACGTGAAAGGAGCCTTGATTTCCTTAACGGCACTCCAGAGAAAACCCAAGATCACTGTTTCAAGTCTAGAGGGATCCTGAGGTCACTGTAGCAACACGAAAGGGCTCCGTGGACCCCAAGTCAACTCGAGATGAGAGCTTAGTCCCTGGCTTCGACTCACGAGGAATACCAACATTCCACAAGCACCTCAAGAGGAGGCTACTCTCAGCTACAGGTATGTGAGAGGAACCCTGAGTTTGTCGCCTCAAGTGGAATGGACACCGAGATGCTCTGACTCGAAGTAAGGCCAGATATCCCCGCAGTGATTTGAATGCAGGCTCGTCTTGCATCTCCCAAGACGAAGGGTTGTCTGAATCCCCTGTGCAGACAACAGAGAAAGACGTAGTCCTCCACCTCAACGAGACGGGAGGCATCACATCCTTTGAAAACTCGAGAGGTCTGCGGAGATCAATACTTCCGAAGGAGACGATGCCTGACGCCTCTTGAAAATGGATAGGAGTCCCAGGATCACTGTGGCACGTGGAAAGGGACCCTGAGTCTCCCGCCTCAACTGGAGACATATCCCAATTGCCATGGCAAGACTCGAGGAGAATCCCGAGGTGTCCCTCGCACCTAGGCAGGAGTCCTGACTTCGCTGAACGAACACGTGTCTGGAAGGGCCCTCCCCGTCTTAACTCGAGAATATACCCCAGGTTCCGGACGCAACTCTAGAAAAACCATGAGACTACCCCTCGCCGCTGGATGAGGCCCGATTCCCCTGCACTGCGTGCAGAGCAATTCCGTGTTCCACATCAAACGTTAAAGGAGCTTTGTTTTCCTTGATGGCACTCCAGAGAAAACCCAAGGTCACTGTCTCAAGTCTAGAGGGATCCTGAGGTCACTGGAGCAACATGAAAGTGCTCCGTGGACCCCAAATCAACTCGAGATGAGAGCTTAGTCCCTGGCTTCGACTCAAGAGGAATACCAAATTTCCACAAGCATCTCAGGAGGAGGCTTCTCTCAGCTACAGGTATGTGAGAGGGACCCTGAGTTTGTAGCCTCAAATGAAATGGACACCGAGATGCTCTGACTCGAAGTAAGGCCGGATATCCCTGCAGTGAATTGAATGCAGGCTCGTCTTGCATCTCCCAAGACGAAGGGATGTCTGAATCCTCTGTGGAGACCACAGAGAAAGACCTAGTTCTCCGCCTAATCGCGACCAGAGGCCTCACATCCTTTGAAAACTCGAGAGGTCCGCGGAGATCAATGCTTCCAAAGAACACGATGCCTGACTCCTCTTGAAAATGGATAGGAGTCCCAGGATCCCTGTGGCACGTGGAAAGGGACCCTGGGTCTCCTGCCTCACGTGGAGATGCATCCCAATTGCCATGGCAAGACTCGAGGAGAATCCCGAGGTGTCCCTTGCACCTAGGCAGGAGTCCTGACGTCGCTGAACAAACACGTGTCTGGAAGGGCCCTCCCCGTCGTAACTCGAGAATATACCCCAGGTTCGGTCAGCAACTCGAGAAAAACCATGAGACTTTCCCCTCGCCGCGAGATGAGGCCGATTCCCCTGCATTGAGTGAAGAGCAATTCCGTGTTCTACATCAAACGTGAAAGGAGCCTTGATTTCCTTGATGCCACTCCAGAGAAAACCCAAAGTCACTGTCTCAAGTCTAGAGGGATCCTGAGGCCACTGTAGCAACACGAAAGGGCTCCGTGGAACCCAAATCAACTCGAGATGAGAGCTTAGTCCCTGGCTTCGACTTAAGAGGAAAACCAACTTTCCACAAGCACCTCAAGAGGAGGCTTCTCTCAGCTACAGGTATGTGAGAGGGACCCTGAGTTTGCGGCCTCAAGTTGAATGGACACCGAGATGCTCTGACTCGAAGTAAGGCCGGATATCCCTGCAGTGAATTGAATGCAGGCTCGTCTTGCATCTCCCAAGACGAAGGGATGTCTGAATCCCCTGTGGAGACCGCAGAGAAAGACCTAGTCCTCCGCCTCAACGAGACAGGAGGCCTCACATCCTGTGAAAACTCAAGGGGTCCGCGGAGATCAATGCTTCCAAAGGAGACGATGCCTGACTCCTCTTGAAAATGGATAGGAGTCCCAGGATCCCTGTGGCACGTGGAAAGGGAACCTGGGTCTACCGCCTCACGTGGAGACACGTCCCAATTGCCATGCCAAGACTCGAGAAGAATCCCGAGGTGTCCCTCGCACCTAGGCAGGAGTCCTGACGTCGCTGAACAAACACGATCTGGAAGGTCCCTCCCCGTCGTAACTCGAGAATATACCCCGGGTTCCGGCCGCAACTCGAGAAAAACCATAGGACTTCCGCCTCGCAGCGAGATGAGGCCCGAATCCCCTGCACTGTGTGCAGAGCAATTCCGTGTTCCACATCAAACGTGAAAGGAGCCTTGATTTCCTTGATGGCACTCCAGAGAAAACCCAAGATCACTGTCTCAAGTCTAGAGGGATCCTGAGGTCACTGGAGCAACACGAAAGGGCTCCGTGGACCCCAAATCAACTCGAGATGAGAGCTTAGTCCCTGGCTTCGACTCAAGAGGAATACCAACTTTCCACAAGCACCTCAAGAGGAGGCTTCTCTCAGCTACAGGTATGTGAGAGGGACCCTGAGTTTGTAGCCTCAAGTGAAATGGACACCGAGATGCTCTGACTCGAAGTAAGGCCGGATATCCCTGCAGTGAATTGAATGCAGGCTCGTCTTGCATCTCCCAAGACGAAGGGATGTCTGAATCCCCTGTGGAGACCACAGAGAAAGACCTAGTTCTCCGCCTAATCGCGACCAGAGGCCTCACATCCTTTGAAAACTCGAGAGGTCCGCGGAGATCAATGCTTCCAAAGGAGACGATGCCTGACTCCTCTTGAAAATGGATAGGAGTCCCAGGATCCCTGTGGCACGTGGAAAGGGACCCTGGGTCTCCCGCCTCACGTGGAGATGCATCCCAATTGCCATGCCAAGACTCGAGGAGAATCCCGAGGTGTCCCTTGCACCTAGGCAGGAGTCCTGACGTCGCTGAACAAACACGTGTCTGGAAGGGCCCTCCCCGTCGTAACTCGAGAACATACCCCAGGTTCGGTCAGCAACTCGAGAAAAACCATGAGACTTCCCCCTCGCAGCGAGATGAGGCCCGATTCCGCTGCACTGCGTGCAGAGCAATTCCGTGTTCCACATCAAACGTGAAAGGATCCTTGATTTCCTTGATGGCACTCCAGAGAAAACCCAAGATCACTGTCTCAAGTCTAGAGGGATCCTGAGGACACTGTAGCATCACGAAAGGGCTCCGTGGACCCCAAATCAACTCGAGATGAGAGCTTAGTCCCTGGCTTCGACTCAAGAGAAATACCAACTTTCCACAAGCACCTCAGGAGGAGGCTTCTCTCAGCTACAGGTATCTGAGAGGGACCCTGAATTTGTGGCCTCAAGTGGAATGGACAGCGACATGCTCTGACTCGAAGTAAGGCCGGATATCCCAACAGTGAATTGAATGCAGGCTCGTTTTGCATCTCCCAATACGAAGGGATGTCTGAATCCCCTATAGAGACCACAGAGAAAGACCTAGTTCTCCTCTTCATCGCGACCAGTGGCCTCACATCCTTTGAAAACTCAAGAGGTCCGCGTAGGTCAATGCTTCCAAAGGAGACGATGCCTGACTCCTCTTGAAAATGGATAGGAGTCCCAGGATCCCTGTGGCACGTGGAAAGGAACACTGGGTCCCCCGCCTCACGTGGAGACGCGTCCCAATTGCCATGCCAAGACTCGAGGAGAATCCCGAGGTGTCCCTCGCACCTAGGCAGGAGTCCTGACGTCGCTGAACAAACACGTGCCTGGAAGGGCCCTCCGCATCGTAACTCGAGAATATACCCCAGGTTCCGCCCACACCTCGAGAAAAACCATGAGACTTCCCCCTCGCCGCGAGATGAGGCTCGATTTCCCTGCACTGCGTGCAGAGGAATTCCGTGTTCCACATCAAGCCTGAAAGGTGCCTTGATTTCCTTGATGGCACTCCAGAGAAAACCCAAGATCACTGTCTCAAGTCTAGAGGGATCCTGAGGTCACTGTAACAACATAAAAGGGCTCCGTGGACCCCAAATCAACTCGAGATGAGAGCTTAGTCCCTGGCTTAGAATCAAGAGGAATACCAACTTTCCACAAGCACCTCAAGAGGAGGCTTCTCTCAGCTATATGTATGTGAGAGGGACCCTGAATTTGTGGCCTCACGTGGAATGGACACCGAGATGTTCTGACTCGAAGTAAGGCCGGATATCCCTGCAGTGAATTGAATGCATGCTCGTCTTAAATCTCCGAAGATGAAGGGATGTCTGAATCCCCTGTGGAGACAACAGAGAAAGACCTAGTTCTCCGCCTCTTCGCGACCGGAGTCCTCACATCCTTTGAAAATTCGAGAGGTCCGCGGAGATCAATGCTTCCAAAGGAGACGATGCCTGACTCCTATTGAAAATGGATAGGAGTCCCAGGATCCCTGTGGCACGTGGAAATGGACCCTGGGTCTCCCACCTCACGTGGAGTCGCGTCCCAATTGCCATGCCAAGACTCGAGGAGAATCCCGAGGTGTCCCTCGCACCTAGGCAGGAGTCCTGACGTCGCTGAACAAACACGTGTCTGGAAGGGCCCTCCCCGTCGTAACTCGAGAATATACCCCAGGTTTCGGCCGCAACTCGAGAAAAACCATGAGACTTCCCCTTCGCCGCAAGATGAGGCCCGATTCCCCTGCACTGTGTGCGCAGAAATACCGTGTTCCACATCAAGCCTGAAAGGAGCCTTGATTTCCTTGATGGCACTCCAGAGAAAACCCAAGATCACTGTCTCAAGTCTAGAGGGATCCTGAGGTCACTGGAGCAACATGAAAGGTCTCCGTGGACCCCAAATCAACTCGAGATGAGAGCTTAGTCCCTGGCTTCGACTCAAGAGGAATACCAACTTTCCACAAGCACTTCACGAGGAGGCTTCTCTCAGCTACAGGTATGTGAGAGGGACCCTGAGTTTGTGGCCTCAAGTGCAATGGACACCGAGATGCTCTGAATCGAAGTAAGGCCGGATATCCCTGCAGTGAATTGAATGCAGGCTCGTCTTGCATCTCCCAAGACGAAGGGTTGTCTGAATCCCTTGTGGAGACAACAGAGAAAGACCTAGTCCTCCGCCTCATCGTGCCCGGAGGCCTCACATCCTTTGAAAACTCGAGAGGTCTGCAGAGATCAATGCTTCCAAAGGAGACGATGCCTGACTCCTCTTGAAAATGGATAGGAGTCCCAGGATCCCTGTGGCACGTGGAAAGGGACCCTGGGTCTCCCGCCTCACTTGGAGACGCGTCCCAATTGCCATGCCAAGACTCGAGGAGAATCCCGAGGTGTTCCTCGCACCTAGGCAGGAGTCCTGACGTCGCTGAACAAACACGTGTCTGGAAGGGCCCTCCCCGTCGTAACTCGAGAATATACCCCAGGTTCCGGCCTCAACTCGAGAAAAACCATGAGACTTCCCCCTCCCGGCGAGATGAGGCCCGATTCCCCTGCACTGCGTGCAGACCAATTCCGTGTTCCACATCAAACGTGAAAGGAGCCTTGATTTCCTTAATGGCACTCCAGAGAAAACCCAAGATCACTGTTTCAAGTCTAGAGGGATCCTGAGGTCAATGTAGCAACAGGAAAGGGCTCCGTGGACCCCAAATCAACTCGAGATGAGAGATTAGTCCCTGGCTTAGACTCAAGAGGAATACCAACTTTACACAAGCCCCTCA
Organism: Dama dama; assembly: GCF_033118175.1. Classification (NCBI taxonomy): domain Eukaryota; kingdom Metazoa; phylum Chordata; class Mammalia; order Artiodactyla; family Cervidae; genus Dama; species Dama dama. Next base: position 1,213,704 of record NC_083697.1, on the reverse strand, counting down.
AGTGGAGGCTACTCTCAGCTAATGGTATGTGAGAGGGACCCTGAGTTTGTCGCCTCAAGTGGAATGGACACCGAGATGCTCTGACTCGAAGTAAGGCCAGATATCACTGCAGTGATTTGAATGCAGGCTCGTCTTGCATCTCGCAAGACGAAGGGTTGTCTGAATCCCCTGTGGAGACCACAGAGAAAGACCTAGTCCTCCGCCTCAACGCAACCGGAGGCCTCATATCCTTTGAAAACTCGAGAGGACCGCGGAGATCAAGACTTCCGAAGGAGACCATGCCTGACGCCTCTTGAAAATGGATAGGAGTCCCAGGATCCCTGTGGCACGTGGAAAGGGACCCTGGGTCTCCCGCCTCCCGTGGAGACGTGTCCCAATTGCCATGACAAGACTCGAGCAGAATCCCGAGGTGTCCCTCGCACCTAGGCAGGAGTCCTGATGTCGCTGAACAAACACGTGTCTGGAAGGTCCTTCCCCGTCGTAACTCGAGAATATACCCCAGGTCCCGGCCGCAACTCGAGAAAAACCATGAGACTTCCCCCTCGCCGCTGGATGAGGCCCGATTCCCCTGCACTGCGTTCAGAGCAATTCCGTGTTCCACATCAAACGTGAAAGGAGCCTTGATTTCCTTGATGGCACTCCAGAGAAAACACAAGATCACTGTCTCAAGTCTAGAGGGATCCTGAGGTCACTGGAGCAACACGAAAGGGCTCCGTGGACACCAAATGAACTCGAGATGAGAGCTTAGTCCCTGGCTTCAGATCGAGAGGAATACCAACTTTCCACAAGCACCTCAAGAGGAGGCTACTCTCAGCTACAGGTATGTGAGAGGGACCCTGAGTTTGTCGCCTCAAGTGGAATGGACACCGAGATGCTCTGACTCAAAGTAAGGCCAGATATCCCTGCAGAGAATTGAATGCAGGCTCGTCTTGCATCTCCCAAGACGAAGGGATGTCTGAATCCCCTGTGGAGACCACAGAGAAAGACCTAGTCCTCTGCCTCATCGCGCCCGGAGGCCTCACATCCTTTGAAAACTCGAGAGGTCCGCGGAGATCAATGCTTACAAGGAAACGATGCCTGTCGCCTTTGAAAATGGATAGGAGTCCCAGGATCACTGTGGCACGTGGAAAGGGACCCTGGGTCTCCCGCCTCACGTGGAGACGCATCCCAATTGCCATGCCAAGACTTGAGGAGAATCCCAAGGTGTCCCTCGCACCTAGGCAGGAGTCTTGACGTCGCTGAACAAACACGTGTCTGGAAGGGCCCTCCCCGTCGTAACTCGAGAATATAACCCAGGTTCCGGCCGCAACTCGAGAAAAACCATGAGACTTCCCCCTCGCCGCGAGATGAGGCCCGATTCCCCTGCAATGAGTGCAGAGCTATTCCGTGTTCCAAATCAAACGTGAAAGGAGCCTTGATTTCCTTGATGGCACTCCAGAGAAAACCCAAGATCACTGTCTCAAGTCTAGAGGGATCCTGAGGTCACCGGAGCAACACGAAAGGGCTCCGTGGACCCCAAATCAACTCGAGATGAGAGCTTAGTCCCTGGCTTAGACTCAAGAGGAATACCACTTTCCACAAGCACCTCAAGAGGAGGCTTCTCTCAGCTACAGGTAAGTGAGAGGGACCCTGAGTTTGTGGCCTCAAGTGCAATGGAAACCGAGATGCTCTGACTCGAAGTAAGGCCGGATATCCCTGCAGTGAATTGAATGCAGGCTCGTCTTGCATCTCCCAAGACGAAGGGATGTCTGAATCCCCTGTGGAGACGACAGAGAAAGACCTAGTACTCTGCCTCATCGCGACCGGAGGCCTCACATCCTATGAGAACTTGACAGGTCTGCGGCGATCAATGCTTCCAAAGGAGACGATGCCTGACTCCTCTTGAAAATGGATAGGAGTCCCAGGATCCCTGTGGCATGTGGAAAGGGACCCTGGGTCTCCCGTCTCACGTGGAAACGCGTCCCAATTGCCATGCCAAAACTCGAGGAGAATCCCGAGGTGTCCCTCGCACCTAGGCAGGAGTACTGACGTCGCTGTACAAACACGTGTCTGGAAGGGCCCTCCCCGTCGTAACTCGAGAATATACCCCAGGTTCCGGCCGCAACTCGAGAAAAACCATGAGACTTCCCCCTCGCCGCGAGATGAGGCCTGATTCCCCTGCACTGCGTGCAGAGCAATTACGTGTTCCACATCAAACGTGAAAGGAGCCTTGATTTCCTTGATGGCACTCCAGAGAAAACCCAAAGTCACTGTCTCATGTCTAGAGGGATCCTGAGGTCACTGTAGCAACAAGAAAGGGCTCCGTAGACCCCAAATTAACTCGAGATGAGAGCTTAGTCCCTGGCTTCGAGTCAAGAGGAATACCAACTTTCCACAAGCACCTCAAGAGGAGGCTTCTCTCAGCTACAGGTATGTGAGAGGGACCCTGAGTTTGTGGCCTCAAGCAGAATGGACACCGAGATGCTCTGACTCGAGGTAAGGCCGGATATCCCTGCAGTGAATTGAATGCAGGCTCGTCTTGCATCTCCCAAGACGAAGGGATGTCTGAATCCACTGTGGAGACCACAGAGAAAGACCTAGTCCTCCGCCTCATCGCGACCGGAGGCCTCACATCCTTTGAAAATTCGAGAGGTCCGCGGAGATCAATGCTTCCAAAGGAGACGATGCCTGACTCCTCTTGAAAATGGATAGGAGTCCCAGGATCCCTGTGGCACGTGGAAAGGGACCCTGGGTCTCTCGCCTCACGTGGATACGCGTCCCAATTGCCATGCCAAGACTCGAGGAGAATCCCGAGGTGTCCCTCGCACCTAGGCAGGAGTCCTGACGTCGCTGAACAAACACGTGTCTGGAAGGGCCCTCCCCATCGTAACTCGAGAATATACCCCAGGTTCCGGCCGCAACTCGAGAAAAACCATGAAACTTCCCCCTCCCCGCGAGATGAGGCCCGATTCCGCTGCACTGCGTGTAGAGCAATTCCGTGTTCCACATCAAACGTGAAAGGAGCCTTGATTTCCTTAATGACACTCCAGAGAAAACCCAAAATCACTGTTTCAAGTCTAGAGGGATCCTGAGGCCACTGTAGCAACACGAAAGGGCTCCGTGGACCCCGAATCAACACGAGATGAGAGCTTAGTCCCTGGCTTCGACTCAAGGGGAATACCAACTTTTCACAAGCACCTCAAGAGGAGGCTTCTCTCAGCTACAGGTATGTGAGAGGGACCCTGAGTTTGTGGCCTCAAGTGGAATGGACACCGAGATGCTCTGACTCGAAGTAAGGCCGGATATCCCTGCAGTGAATTGAATGCAGGCTCGTGTTGCATCTCGAAAGACTAAGGGATGTCTGAATCCCCTGTGGAGACCACAGAGAAAGACCTAATTTTCCGCCTCATCGCGACCAGATGCCTCACATCCTTTGAAAATTCGAGATGTCCACGGAGATCAATGCTTCCAAAGGAGCCGATGCCTGAATCCTCTTGAAAATGGATAGGAGTCCCAGGAACCCTGTGGCACGTGGAAAGGGACCCTGGGTCTCCCGCCTCACGTGGAGACGCGTCCAAATTGCCATGCCAAGACTCGTGGAGAATCCCGAGGTGTCCCTCGCACCTAGGCAGGAGTCCTGACGGCGCTGAACAAACACGTGTCTGGAAGGGCCCTCCCCGTCGTAACTCGAGAATATACCGCAGGTTCCGGCCGCAACTCGAGAAAAACCATGAGATTTCCCCCTTGCCGTGAGTTTAGGCCCGATTCCCCTGCACTGAATGCAGAGCAATTCCGTGTTCCACATCAAACGTGAAAGGAGCCTTGATTTCCTTGACGGCACTCCAGAGAAAACCCAAGATCACTGTCTCAAGTCTAGAGGGATCCTGAAGTCACTGGACCAACAGGAAAGGGCTTCGTGGCCCCAAATCAACTCGAGATGAGAGCTTAGACCCTGGCTTAGACTCAAGAGGAATACCAACTTTCCACAAGCACCTCAAGAGGAGGTTTCTCTCAGCTACAGGTATATTCGAGGGACCCTGAGTTTGTGGCCTCAGGTGGAATGGACACTGAGATGCTCTGACTCGAAGTAAGGCCGGATATCCCAACAGTGAATTGAATGCAGGCTCGTCTTGCATCTCCCAAGACGAAGAGATGTCTGAAACCCCTGTGGAGACCACAGAGAAAGACCTAGTCCTCCGCCTCATCGCGACCGGAGGCCTACATCCTTTGAAAACTCGAGACGTCTGCGGAGATCAATGCTTCCAAAGGAGACGATGCCGGACTCTTCTTGAAAATGGATAGGAGTCCCAGGATCCCTGTGGCACGTGGAAAGGGACCCTGGGTCTCCCCCCTCACGTGGAGACGCGTCCCAATTGCCATGCCAAGACTCGAGGATTATCCCGAGGTGTCCCTCGCACCTAGGCAGGAGTCCTGACGTCGCTGAACAAACACGTGTCTGGAAGTTCCCTCCCCGTCGTAACTCGAAATTATACCCCAGGTTCCGGCCGCAACTCGAGAAAAACCATGAGACTTCCCCCTCGCCGCGAGATGAGGCCCGATTCCCCTGCACTGCGTGCAGAGCAATTCCGTATTCCACATCAAACGTGAAAGGAGCCTTGATTTCCTTGATGGCACTCCACAGAAAACCCAAGATCACTGTCTCAAGTCTAGAGGGATCCTGAGGTCACTGGAGCAACACGAAAGGGCTCCCTGGACCCCAAATCAACTGGAGATGAGAGCTTATTCCCTGGTTTTGACTCAAGAGGTCTACCAACTTTCCACAAGCACCTTAAGAGGAGGCTTCTCTCAGCTACAGGTATGTGAGAGGGACCCTGAATTTGTGGCCTCAAGTGGAATGGACACCGAGATGCTCTGACTCGAAGTAAGGCCGGATATCCCTGCAGTGAATTGAATGCAGGCTCATCGTGCATCTCCCAAGACGAGGGGATGTCTGAATCCCCTGTGGAGACCACAGAGAAAGTCCTAGTCCTCCGCCTCATCGCGACCGGAGGCCTCACATCCTTTGAAAACTCGAGAGGTCCGCGGATATCAATGCTTCCAAAGGAGACGATGCCTGACTCCTCTTGAAAATGGATAGGAGTCCCAGGATCACTGTGGCACGTGGAAAGGGACCCTGGGTCTCCCGCCTCACGTGGAGACGCGTCCCAATTGCCATGCCAAGACTCGAGGAGAATCCCGAGGTGTCCCTCGCACCTAGGCAGGAGTCCTGACGTCGCTGAACAAACACGTGTCTGGAAGGGCCCTCCCTGTCGTAACTCGAGAATATACCCAAGGTTCCGGCCGCAACTCGAGAAAAACCATGAGACTTCCCCCTCCCCGCGAGATGAGGCCCGATTCCCCTGCACTGCGTGTAGAGCAATTCCGTGTTCCACATCAAACGTGAAAGGAGCCTTGATTTCCTTAATGACACTCCAGAGAAAACCCAAAATCACTGTTTCAAGTCTAGAGGGATCCTGAGGCCACTGTAGCAACAAGAAAGGGCTCCGTGGACCCCGAATCAACACGAGATGAGAGCTTAGTCCCTGGCTTCGACTCAAGGGGAATACCAACTTTTCACAAGCACCTCAAGAGGAGGCTTCTCTCCGCTACAGGTATGTGAGAGGGACCCTGAGTTTGTGGCCTCAAGTGGAATGGACACCGAGATGCTCTGACTCGAAGTAAAGCCGGATATCCCTGCAGTGAATTGAATGCAGGCTCGTGTTGCATCTCGAAAGACTAAGGGATGTCTGAATCCCCTGTGGAGACCACAGAGAAAGACCTAATTTTCCGCCTCATCGCGACCAGATGCCTCACATCCTTTGAATATTCGAGAGGTCCGCGGAGATCAATGCTTCCAAAGGAGCCGATGCCTGAATCCTCTTGAAAATGGATAGGAGTCCCAGGATCCCTGTGGCACGTGGAAAGGGACCCTGGGTCTCCCGCCTCACGTGGAGACGCGTCCAAATTGCCATGCCAAGACTCGAGGAGAATCCCGAGGTGTCCCTCGCACCTAGGCAGGAGTCGTGATATCGCTGAACAAACACGTGTCTGGAAGGGACCTCCCCGTCATAACTCGAGAATATACCCCAGTTTCCGGCCTCAACTCGAGAAAAACCATGAGACTTCCCCCTCGCCGCGAGATGAGGCCCGATGCCCCTGCACTGCATGCAAAGCAATTCTGTGTTCAACATCCAACGTGAAAGGAGCCTTGATTTCCTTGATGGCACTCCAGAGAAAACCCAAGATCACTGGCTCAAGTCTAGAGGGATCCTGAGGTCACTGGAGCAACATGAAAGGGCTCCGTGGAACCCAAATCAACTCGAGATGAGAGCTTAGTCCCTGGCTTCGACTCAAGAGGAATACCAACTTTCCACAAGCACCTCAAGAGAAGGCTTCCCTCAGCTACATGTATGTGAGAGCGACCCTGAGTTTGTGGCCTCAAGTTGAATGGACACCGACATGCTCTGACTCGAAGTAAGGCCGGATATCCCTGCAGTGAATTGAATGCAGGCTCGTCTTGCATCTCCCAAGACGAAGGGATGTCTGAATCCCCTGTGGAGACGACAGAGAAAGACCTAGTCCTCCGCCTCAATGCGACCGGAGGCCTCACATACTTTGAAAACTCGAGAGGTCCGCGGAGATCAATGCTTCCAAAGGAGACGATGCCTGACTCCTCTTGAAAATGGATAGGAGTCCCAGGATCCCTGTGGCACGTGGAAAGGGACCCTGGGTCTCCCGCCTCACGTGGAGACGCCTCCCAATTGCCATGCCAAGACTCGAGGGGAATCGCAAGGTGTCCCTCGCACCTAGCCAGGAGTCCTGACGTCGCAGAACAAACACGTGTATGGAAGGGCCCTCCCCGTCGTAACTCGAGAATATACCCCAGGTTTCGGCCGCAACTCGAGAAAAACCATGAGACTTCCCCCTCGCCGCGAGATGAGGCCCGATTCCCCTGCACTGCGTGCAGAGCAATTCCGTGTTCCACATCAAACGTGATAGGAGCCTTGATTTCCTTGATGGCACTCCAGAGAAAACCCAAGATCACTGTCTCAAGTCTAGAGGGATCCTGTAGTCACTGGAGCAAGAAGAAAGTGCTCAGTGGAGCCCAAATCACCTCGAGATGAGAGCTTAGTCCCTGGCTTCGACTCAAGAGGAAAACCAACTTTCCACAAGCACCTCATGAGAAGGCTTCTCTCAGCTACAGGTAACTGAGAGGGACCCTGAGTTTGTGGCCTCAAGTGGAATGGACACCGAGATGCTCTGACTCGAAGTAAAGCCGGATATCCCTGCAGTGAATTGAATGCAGGCTCGTCTTGCATCTCACAAGACGAACGGTTGTCTGAATACCCTGTGGAGTCCACAGAGAAAGACCTAGTCCTCCGCCTCAACGCGAACGGAGGCCTCACGTCCTTTGAAAATTCGAGAGGTCCGCGGAGATCAATGCTTCCAAAGAAGATGATGCCTCACTCCTCTTGCAAATGGATAGGAGTCCCAGGATCCCTGTGGCACGTGGAAAGGGACCCTGGGTCTCCCGCCTCACGTGGAGACGCGTCCCAATTGCCATGCCAAGACTCGAGGAGAATCCCGAGTTGTCCCTCGCACCTAGGAAGGAGTCCTGACGTCGCTGAACAAACACGTGTCTGGAAGGGCCTTCCCCGTCGTAACTCGAGAATATACCCCAGGTTCCGGCCGCAACTGGAGAAAAACCATGAGACTTCCCCCTCGCCGCGAGATGAGGCCCGATTCCCCTGCACTGCGTGCAGAGCAATTCCGTGTTCCACATCAAACGTGAACGGAGCCTTGATTTGCTTGATGGCACTCCAGAGAAAACCCAAGATCACTGTCTCAAGTCTAGAGGGATCCTGAGGTCACTGGAGCAACACGAAAGGGCTCCGTGGACCCCAAGTCAACTCGAGATGAGAGCTTAGTCCTTGGCCTCGACTCAAGAGGAACACCAACTTTCCACCAGCACCTCAAGAGGAGGCTTCTCTCAGCTACAGGTATGTGAGAGGGACCCTGAGTTTGTGGCAGAAGTGGAAAGGACACCGAGATGCTCTGACTCGAAGTAAGGCCGGATATCCCTGCAGTGAATTGAATGCAGGCTCGTCTTGCATCTCCCAAGACGAAGGGATGTCTGAATCCCCAGTGGAGACCACAGAGAATGTCCTAGTCCTCCGCCTCAACGCTACAGGAGGCCTCACATGCTTTGAAAACTCGAGATGTCTGCGGAGATCAATGCTTCCAAAGGAGACGATGCCTGACTCCTCTTGAAAATGGATAGGAGTCCCAGGATCCCTGTGGCACGTGGAAAGGGACTCTGGGTCTCCCGCCTCACGTGGAGACGTGTCCCAATTGCCGTGCAAAGACTCGAGGAGTATCCCGAGGTGTCCTTCGCACCTAGGCAGGAGTCCTGACTTCGCTGAACAAACACGAGTCTGGAAGGGCCCTCCCCGTCGGAACTTGAGAATATACACCAGGTTCCGACAGCAACTCGAGAAAAACCAGGAGACTTACCCCTCCCTGCGAGATGAGGCACGATTCCCCTGCCCTGCGTGCAGAGCCATTCCGTATTCCACATCAAAAATGAAAGGAGACTTGATTTCCTTGATGGCACTCCAGAGAAAACCCAAGATCACTGTCTCATGTCTAGAGGGATCCTGAGATCACTGGAGCAACACGAAAAGGCTCCGTGGACCCCAAATCCACTCGAGATGATAGCTTAGTCCCTGGCTTCGACTCAAGAGGAATACCAACTTTCCACAAGCACCTCAAGTGGAGGCTTCTCTCAGCTACAGGTATGTGAGAGGGTCCCTGAGTTTGTGGCCTCAAGTGGAATGGACACCGAGATGCTCTGACTCGAAGTAAGGCCAGATATCCCTGTAGTGAATTGAATGCAGGCTCGTCTTGCATGTCCCAAGACGAAGGGATGTCTGAATCCCCTGTGGAGGCCACAGAGAAAGTCCTAGTCCTCCGCCTCATCGCGACCGGAGGCCTCACATCCTTTGAAAACTCGAGAGGTCTGCGGAGATCAATGCTTCCAAAGGATACGATGCCTGACTCCTCTTGAAAATGGATAGGAGTCCCAGGATCCCTGTGGCACGTGGAAAGGGACCCTGGGTCTCCCGCCTCACGTGGAGACGCGACCCAATTGCCATGCCAAGACTCGAGGAGAATCCCGAGGTGTCCCTCGCACCTCGGCAGGAGTCCTGACGTCGCTGAACAAACACGTGTCTGGAAGGGCCCTCCCTGTCGTAACTCGAGAATATCCCCCAGGATCCGGCCGCAACTCGAGAAAAACCATGAGACTTCCCCCTCGCCGCTTGATGAGGCCCGATTACCCTGCACTGCGTGCAGAGCAATTCCGTGATCCACATCAAACGTGAAAGGAGCCTTGATTTCCTTGATGGCACTCCAGGGAAAACCCAAGATCACTGTCTCAAGTCTAGAGGGATCCTGAGGTCACTGGAGAAACACAAAAGGGCTCCGTGGACCCCAAATCAACTCGAGATGAGAGCTTAGTCCCTGGATTCGACTCAAGAGAAATACCAACTTTCCACAAGCACTTCAAGAGGAGGCTTCTCTCAGCAACATGTATGTGAGAGGGACCCTGAGTTTGTGGCCTCAAGTGGAATGGACACCGAGATGCTCTGACTCGAAGTAAGGCCGGATATCCCTTCAGTGAATTGAATGCAGGCTCGTCTTGCATCTCCCAAGACGAAGGGATGTCTGAATCCCCTGTGGAGACCACAGAGAAAGTCCTAGTCCTCCGCCTCATCGTGACCGGAGGCCTCACATCCTTTGAAAACTCGAGAGGTCTGCAGAGATCAATGCTTCCAAAGGAGACGATGCCTGACTCCTCTTGAAAATGGATAGGAGTCCCAGGATTCCTGTGGCACGTGGAAAGGGACCCTGGGTCTCCCCCCTCACGTGGAGACGCATCCCAATTGCCATGCCAAGACTCGAGGAGAATCCCGAGGTGTCCCTCGCACCTATGCAGGAGTCCTGACGTCGCTGAACAAACACGTGTCTGGAAGGGCCCTACCCGTCGTAACTCGAGAATATACCCCAGGTTCGGGCCGCAATTCGAGAAAAACCATGAGATTTCCCCCTCGCCGCGAGTTGAGGCTCGATTCCCCTGCACTGCATGCAGAGCAATTCCGTGTTCCACCTCAAACGTGAAAGGAGCCTTGATATCCTTGATGGCACTCCAGAGAAAACCCAAGATCACTGTCTCAAGTCTAGAGGGATCCTGAGGTCACTGGAGCAACACGAAAGGGCTCCGTGGACCCCAAATCAACTCGAGATGAGAGCTTAGTCCCTGGCTCCGACTCAAGAGGAATACCAACTTTCCACAAGCACCTCAAGAGGAGGCTTCTCTCAGCTACAGGTATGTGAGAGGGACCCTGAGTTTGTGGCCTCAAGTGGAATGGACAGCGAGATGCTCTGAATCGAAGTAAGGCCGGATATCCCTGCAGTGAATTGAATGCAGGCTCGTCTTGCATCTCCCAAGACGAAGGGATGTCTGAATCCTCTGTGGAGACCACAGAGAAAGACCTAGTTTTCCACCTCAACGCGACTGGAGGCCTCACATTCTTTGAAAACTCGAGAGGTCCGCGGAGATCAATGCTTCCAAAGGAGACGATGCCTGACTCCTCTTGAAAATGGATAGGAGCCCCAGGATCCCTGTGGCACGTGGAAAGGGACCCTGGGTCTCCCGCCTCACGTGGAGATGCGTCCCAGTTGCCATGCCAAGACTCGAGGAGAATCCCGAGGTGTCCCTCGCACCTAGGCAGGAGTCCTGACGTCGCTGAACAAACACGTGTCTGGAAGGGCCCTCCACGTCGTAACTCAAGAATATACCCCAGTTTCCGGCCGCAACTAGATAAAAACCATGAGACTTCCCCCTCGCCGCGAGATGAGGCCCGATTCCCCTGCACTGCGTGCAGAGCAATTCCGTGTTCCACATCAGACGTGAAAGGAGCCTTGATTTCCTTGATGCCACTCCAGAGAAAACCCAAAGTCACTGTCTCAAGTCTAGAGGGATCCTGAGGTCACTGGAGCAACACGAAAGGGCTCCGTGGACCCCAAATCAACTCGAGATGAGAGCTTAGTCCCTGGCTTCGCCTCAAGGGGAATACCAACTTTCCACAAGCACCTCAAGAGGAGGCTTCTCTCAGCTACAGGTATGTCAGAGGGACCCTGAGTTTGTGGCCTCAAGTGGAATGGACACCGAGATGCTCTGACTCGAAGTAAGGCCGGATATCCCTGCAGTGAATTGAATGCAGGCTCGTCTTGCATCTCCCAAGACGAAGGGATGTCTGAATCCCCTGTGGAGACCACAGAGAAAGACCTAGTTCTCCACCTATCGCGACCGGAGGCCTCACATCCTTTGAAAACTCGAGAGGTCCGCGGAGATCAATGCTTCCAAAGGAGCCGATGCCTGATTCCTCTTGAAAATGGATAGGAGTCCCAGGATTCCTGTGGCACGTGGAAAGGGACACTGGGTCTCCCGCCTCACGTGTAGACACGTCCCAATTGCCATGTCAAGACTCTAGGAGAATCCCGAGGTATCCCTCACGCCAAGGCAGGGGTCTTGACGTCGCTGAACAAACACGTGTATGGAAGGGCCTTTCCAATCGTAACTCTAGACTATACCCAAGGTTCCAGCCGCAACTCGAGAAGAACCATGAGACTTCCCCCTCGCCACGAGATGAGGCCCGATTCCCGTGCACTGCGTGCAGAGCATTTCCGTGTTCCACATCAAATGTTAAAGGAGCCTTGATTTCCCTGACGCCACTCCAGAGAAAACCAAAGATCACTGTCTCAAGTCTAGAGGGATCCTGAGGTCACTGTAGCAACACGAAAGGGCTCCGTGGAACCCAAATCAACTCGAGATGAGAGCTTAGTCCCTGGCTTCGACTCAAGAGGAATACCAACTTTCCACAAGCACCTCAAGAGGAGGCTTCTCTCAGCTACAGGTATGTGAGAGGGACCCTGAGTTTGTGGCCTCAAGTGGCATGGACACCGAGATGCTCTGACTCGAAGTAAGGCCGGATATCCCTGCAGTGAATTGAATGCAGACTCGTCTTGCATCTCCCAAGATGATGTTATGTCTGAACCCCTGTGGAGACCACATAGAAAGACCTAGTTCTCCACCTCATCGCGACTGGAGGCCTCACATCCTTTGAAAACTCGAGAGGTCTGCGGAGGTCAATGCTTCCAAAGGAGACGATGCCTGACTCCTCTTGAAAATGGATAGGAGTCCCAGGATCCCTGTGGCACGTGGAAAGGGACCCTGGGTCTCCCGCTTCACGTGGAGACGCGTCCCAATTGCCATGCCAAGACTCGAGGAGGATCCCGAGGTGTCCCTCGCACCTAGGCAGGAGTCCTGACGTCGCTGAACAAACACGTGTCCGGAAGGGCCCTCCCTGTCGTAACTCGAGAATATAACCCAGGTTCCGGCCGCAACTCAAGAAAAACGATGAGACTTCCCCCTCGCTGCGAGATGAGGCCCGATTCCCCTGCACTGCGTGCAGACCAATTCCGTGTTCCACATCAAACGTGAAAGGAGCCTTGATTTCCTTGATGGCACTCCAGAGAAAACCCAAAGTCACTGTCTCAATCTAGAGGAATCCTGAGGCCATGGTAGCAGCATGAAAGGGCTCCGTGGACCCCAAATCAACTCGAGATGAGAGCTTAGTCCCTGGGTTCGACTTAAGAGGAATACCAACTTTCCACAAGCACCTCAAAAGGAGGCTTCTCTCAGCTACAGGTATGTGAGAGGGACCCTGAGTTTGTGGCCTCAAGTGGAATGGACACCGAGATGCTCTGACTCGAAGTAATCCCGGATATCCCTGCAGTGAATTGAATGCAGGCTCGTCTTGCATCTCCCAAGACGAAGGGTTGTCTGAATCCGCTGTGGAGACCACAGAGAAAGACCTAGTCCTCCGCCTCAACACGAACGGAGGCCTCACATCCTTTGAAAACTCGAGAGGTCCGCGAAGATCAATGCTTCCAAAGGAGACGATGCCTGACTCCTCTTGAAAATGGAAAGGAGTCCCAGGATCCCTGTGGCACGTGGAAAGGGACCCTGGGTCTCCCGCCTCACGTGGAGACGCTTCCCCATTGCCATGCCAAGACTCGAGGAGAATCCCGAGGTGTCCCTCGCACCTAGGCAGGAGTCCTGACGTCACTGAACAAACACGTGTCTGGAAGGGCCCTCCCCGTCGTAACTCGAGAATATACCCCAGGTTCCGGCCGCAACTCGAGAAAAACCATGAGACTTCCCCCTCGCCGCGAGATGAGGCCCGATTCCCCTGCACTGAATGCAGAGCAATTCCGTGTTCCACATCAAACGTGAAAGGAGCCTTGATTTCCTTGATGGCACTCCAGAGAAAACCCAAGATCACTGTCTCAAGTCTAGAGGGATCCTGAGGTCACTGGAGCAACACGAAAGGGCTCCGTGGACCCCAAATCAATTCGAGATGAGAGCTTAGTCCCTGGCTTCGACTCAAGAGGAATACCAAATTTTCACAAGCAGCTCAAGAGGAGGCTTCTCTCAGCTACAGGTAAGTGAGAGGGAACCTGAGTTTGTGGCCGCAAGTGGAATGGACACCGAGATGCTCTGACTCGAAGTAAGGCCGGATATCCCTGCAGTGAATTGAATGCAGGCACGTCTTGCATCTCCCAAGACGAAGGGATGTCTGTATCCCCTGTGGAGACCACAGAGAAAGACCTAGTTCTCCGCCTCATCGCGACCGGAGGCCTCACATCCTTTGAAAACTCAAGAGGTCCGCGGAGATCAATGCTTCCAAATCAGACGATGCCTGACGCCTCTTGAAAATGGATAGGAGTCCCAGGATCCCTGTGGCACGTGGAAAGGGACCCTGGGTCTCCCGCCTCACGTGGAGACGCGTCCCAATTGCCATGCCAAGACTCGAGGAGAATCCCGAGGTGTCCCTTGCCCCTAGGCAGGAGTCCTGACGTCGCTGAACAAACACGTGTCTGGAAGGGCCCTCCCCGTCGGAACTCGAGAATATACCCCAGGTTCCGGCCGCAACTCGAGAAAAACCATGAGATTTCCCCCTCGCCGCGAGTTGAGGCCCGATTCCCCTGCACTGCATGCAGAGCAATTCCGTGTTCCACATCAAACGTGAAAGGAGCCTTGATTTCCTTGATGGCACTCCAGAGAAAACCCAAGATCACTGTCTAAAGTCTAGAGGGATCCTGAGGTCACTGGAGCAACACGAAAGGGGTCCGTGGACCCCAAATCAACTCGAGATGAGAGCTTCGTCCCTGGCTTCTACTCAAGAGGAATACCAACTTTCCACAAGCACCTCAAGAGGAGGCTTCTCTCAGCTACAGGTATGTGAGAGGGACCCTGAGTTTGTGGCCTCAAGTGGAATGGACAGCGAGATGCTCTGAATCGAAGTAAGGCCGGATTTCCCTGCAGTGAATTGAATGCAGGCTCGTCTTGCATCTCCCAAGACGAAGGTTTGTCTGAATCCACTGTGGAGGCCAGAGAGAAAGACCTAGTCCTCCGCCTCATCAAGATCGGAGGCCTCACATCCTTTGAAAACTCGAGATGTCCGCGGAGATCAATGCTTCCAAAGGAGACGATGCCTGACTCCTCTTGAAAATGGATAGGAGTCCCAGGATCCCTGTGGCACGTGGAAAGGGACCCTGGGTCTCCCGCCTCACGTGGAGATGCGTCCCAGTTGCCATGCCAATACTCGAGGAGAATCCCGAGATGTCCCTCGCACCTAGGCAGGAGTCCTGACGTCGCTGAACAAACACGTGTCTGGAAGGGCCCTCCCCGTCGTAACTCAAGAATATACCCCAGTTTCCGGCCGCAACTCGATAAAAACCATGAGACTTCCCCCTCGCCGCGAGATGAGGCCCGATTCCCCTGCACTGCGTGCAGAGCAATTCCGTGTTCCACATCAGACGTGAAAGGAGCCTTGATTTCCTTGATGCCACTCCAGAGAAAACCCAAAGTCACTGTCTCAAGTCTAGAGGGATCCTGAGGTCACTGGAGCAACACGAAAGGGCTCCGTGGACCCCAAATCAACTCGAGATGAGAGCTTAGTCCCTGGCTTCGCCTCAAGGGGAATACCAACTTTCCACAAGCACCTCAAGAGGAGGCTTCTCTCAGCTACAGGTATGTCAGAGGGACCCTGAGTTTGTGGCCTCAAGTGGAATGGACACCGAGATGCTCTGACTCGAAGTAAGGCCGGATATCCCTGCAGTGAATTGAATGCAGGCTCGTCTTGCATCTCCCAAGACGAAGGGATGTCTGAATCCCCTGTGGAGACCACAGAGAAAGACCTAGTTCTCCACCTATCGCGACCGGAGGCCTCACATCCTTTGAAAACTCGAGAGGTCCGCGGAGATCAATGCTTCCAAAGGAGCCGATGCCTGATTCCTCTTTAAAATGGAAAGGAGTCCCAGGATCCCTTTGGCAAGTGGAAAGGGACACTGGGTCTCCCGCCTCACGTGTAGACGCGTCCCAATTGCCATGTCAAGACTCTAGGAGAATCCCGAGGTATCCCTCACGCCAAGGCAGGGGTCTTGACGTCGCTGAACAAACACGTGTATGGAAGGGCCTTTCCAATCGTAACTCTAGACTATACCCAAGGTTCCGGCCGCAACTCGAGAAGAACCATGAGACTTCCCCCTCGCCACGAGATGAGGCCCGATTCCCGTGCACTGCGTGCAGAGCATTTCCGTGTTCCACATCAAACGTTAAAGGAGCCTTGATTTCCCTGACGCCACTCCAGAGAAAACCAAAGATCACTGTCTCAAGTCTAGAGGGATCCTGAGGTCACTGTAGCAACACGAAAGGGCTCCGTGGAACCCAAATCAACTCGAGATGAGAGCTTAGTCCCTGGCTTCGACTCAAGAGGAATACCAACTTTCCACAAGCACCTCAAGAGGAGGCTTCTCTCAGCTACAGGTATGTGAGAGGGACCCTGAGTTTGTGGCCTCAAGTGGCATGGACACCGAGATGCTCTGACTCGAAGTAAGGCCGGATATCCCTGCAGTGAATTGAATGCAGACTCGTCTTGCCTCTCCCAAGATGATGTTATGTCTGAACCCCTGTGGAGACCACATAGAAAGACCTAGTTCTCGACCTCATCGCGACTGGAGGCCTCACATCCTTTGAAAACTCGAGAGGTCTGCGGAGGTCAATGCTTCCAAAGGAGACGATGCCTGACTCCTCTTGAAAATGGATAGGAGTCCCAGGATCCCTGTGGCACGTGGAAAGGGACCCTGGGTCTCCCGCTTCACGTGGAGACGCGTCCCAATTGCCATGCCAAGACTCGAGGAGGATCCCGAGGTGTCCCTCACACCTAGGCAGGAGTCCTGACGTCGCTGAACAAACACGTGTCCGGAAGGGCCCTCCCTGTCGTAACTCGAGAATATAACCCAGGTTCCGGCCGCAACTCAAGAAAAACGATGAGACTTCCCCCTCGCTGCGAGATGAGGCCCGATTCCCCTGCACTGCGTGCAGACCAATTCCGTGTTCCACATCAAACGTGAAAGGAGCCTTGATTTCCTTGATGGCACTCCAGAGAAAACCCAAAGTCACTGTCTCAATCTAGAGGAATCCTGAGGCCACGGTAGCAGCATGAAAGGGCTCCGTGGACCCCAAATCAACTCGAGATGAGAGCTTAGTCCCTGGGTTCGACTTAAGAGGAATACCAACTTTCCACAAGCACCTCAAAAGGAGGCTTCTCTCAGCTACAGGTATGTGAGAGGGACCCTGAGTTTGTGGCCTCAAGTGGAATGGACACCGAGATGCTCTGACTCGAAGTAATCCCGGATATCCCTGCAGTGAATTGAATGCAGGCTCGTCTTGCATCTCCCAAGACGAAGGGTTGTCTGAATCCGCTGTGGAGACCACAGAGAAAGACCTAGTCCTCCGCCTCAACACGAACGGAGGCCTCACATCCTTTGAAAACTCGAGAGGTCCGCGGAGATCAATGCTTCCAAAGGAGACGATGCCTGACTCATCTTGAAAATGGAAAGGAGTCCCAGGATCCCTGTGGCACGTGGAAAGGGACCCTGGGTCTCCCGCCTCACGTGGAGACGCTTCCCCATTGCCATGCCAAGACTCGAGGAGAATCCCGAGGTGTCCCTCGCACCTAGGCAGGAGTCCTGACGTCACTGAACAAACACGTGTCTGGAAGGGCCCTCCCCGTCGTAACTCGAGAATATACCCCAGGTTCCGGCCGCAACTCGAGAAAAACCATGAGACTTCCCCCTCGCCGCGAGATGAGGCCCGATTCCCCTGCACTGAATGCAGACCAATTCCGTGTTCCACATCAAACGTGAAAGGAGCCTTGATTTCCTTGATGGCACTCCAGAGAAAACCCAAGATCACTGTCTCAAGTCTAGAGGGATCCTGAGGTCACTGGAGCAACACGAAAGGGCTCCGTGGACCCCAAATCAACTCGAGATGAGAGCTTAGTCCGTGGGTTCGACTCAAGAGGAACACCAACTTTCCACCAGCACCTCAAGAGGAGGCTTCTCTCAGCTACAGGTATGTGAGAGGGACCCTGAGTTTGTGGCAGAAGTGGAAAGGACACCGAGATGCTCTGACTCGAAGTAAGGCCGGATATCCCTGCAGTGAATTGAATGCAGGCTCGTCTTGCATCTCCCAAGACGAAGGGATGTCTGAATCCCCAGTGGAGACCACAGAGAATGTCCTAGTCCTCCGCCTCAACGCTACAGGAGGCCTCACATGCTTTGAAAACTCGAGATGTCTGCGGAGATCAATGCTTCCAAAGGAGACGATGCCTGACTCCTCTTGAAAATGGATAGGAGTCCCAGGATCCCTGTGGCACGTGGAAAGGGACTCTGGGTCTCCCGCCTCACGTGGAGACGTGTCCCAATTGCCGTGCAAAGACTCGAGGAGTATCCCGAGGTGTCCTTCGCACCTAGGCAGGAGTCCTGACTTCGCTGAACAAACACGTGTCTGGAAGGGCCCTCCCCGTCGGAACTTGAGAATATACACCAGGTTCCGACAGCAACTCGAGAAAAACCAGGAGACTTACCCCTCCCTGCAAGATGAGGCACGATTCCCCTGCCCTGCGTGCAGAGCCATTCCGTATTCCACATCAAAAATGAAAGGAGACTTGATTTCCTTGATGGCACTCCAGAGAAAACCCAAGATCACTGTCTCATGTCTAGAGGGATCCTGAGATCACTGGAGCAACACGAAAAGGCTCCGTGGACCCCAAATCCACTCGAGATGATAGCTTAGTCCCTGGCTTCGACTCAAGAGGAATACCAACTTTCCACAAGCACCTCAAGTGGAGGCTTCTCTCAGCTACAGGTATGTGAGAGGGACCCTGAGTTTGTGGCCTCAAGTGGAATGGACACCGAGATGCTCTGACTCGAAGTAAGGCCGGATATCCCTGTAGTGAATTGAATGCAGGCTCGTCTTGCATGTCCCAAGACGAAGGGATGTCTGAATCCCCTGTGGAGGCCACAGAGAAAGTCCTAGTCCTCCGCCTCATCGCGACCGGAGGCCTCACATCCTTTGAAAACTCGAGAGGTCTGCGGAGATCAATGCTTCCAAAGGATACGATGCCTGACTCCTCTTGAAAATGGATAGGAGTCCCAGGATCCCTGTGGCACGTGGAAAGGGACCCTGGGTCTCCCGCCTCACGTGGAGACGCGACCCAATTGCCATGCCAAGACTCGAGGAGAATCCCGAGGTGTCCCTCGCACCTCGGCAGGAGTCCTGACGTCGCTGAACAAACACGTGTCTGGAAGGGCCCTCCCTGTCGTAACTCGAGAATATCCCCCAGGATCCGGCCGCAACTCGAGAAAAACCATGAGACTTCCCCCTCGCCGCTTGATGAGGCCCGATTACCCTGCACTGCGTGCAGAGCAATTCCGTGATCCACATCAAACGTGAAAGGAGCCTTGATTTCCTTGATGGCACTACAGGGAAAACCCAAGATCACTGTCTCAAGTCTAGAGGGATCCTGAGGTCACTGGAGAAACACAAAAGGGCTCCGTGGACCCCAAATCAACTCGAGATGAGAGCTTAGTCCCTGGATTCGACTCAAGAGAAATACCAACTTTCCACAAGCACTTCAAGAGGAGGCTTCTCTCAGCAACATGTATGTGAGAGGGACCCTGAGTTTGTGGCCTCAAGTGGAATGGACACCGAGATGCTCTGACTCGAAGTAAGGCCGGATATCCCTTCAGTGAATTGAATGCAGGCTCGTCTTGCATCTCCCAAGACGAAGGGATGTCTGAATCCCCTGTGGAGACCACAGAGAAAGTCCTAGTCCTCCGCCTCATCGTGACCGGAGGCCTCACATCCTTTGAAAACTCGAGAGGTCTGCAGAGATCAATGCTTCCAAAGGAGACGATGCCTGACTCCTCTTGAAAATGGATAGGAGTCCCAGGATTCCTGTGGCACGTGGAAAGGGACCCTGGGTATCCCCCCTCACGTGGAGACGCATCCCAATTGCCATGCCAAGACTCGAGGAGAATCCCGAGGTGTCCCTCGCACCTATGCAGGAGTCCTGACGTCGCTGAACAAACACGTGTCTGGAAGGGCCCTACCCGTCGTAACTCGAGAATATACCCCAGGTTCGGGCCGCAATTCGAGAAAAACCATGAGATTTCCCCCTCGCCGCGAGTTGAGGCTCGATTCCCCTGCACTGCATGCAGAGCAATTCCGTGTTCCACCTCAAACGTGAAAGGAGCCTTGATATCCTTGATGGCACTCCAGAGAAAACCCAAGATCACTGTCTCAAGTCTAGAGGGACCCTGAGTTCACTGGAGCAACACGAAAGGGCTCCGTGGACCCCAAATCAACTCGAGATGAGAGCTTAGTCCCTGGCTCCGACTCAAGAGGAATACCAAATTTCCACAAGCACCTCAAGAGGAGGCTTCTCTCAGCTACAGGTATGTGAGAGGGACCCTGAGTTTGTGGCCTCAAGTGGAATGGACAGCGAGATGCTCTGAATCGAAGTAAGGCCGGATATCCCTGCAGTGAATTGAATGCAGGCTCGTCTTGCATCTCCCAAGACGAAGGGATGTCTGAATCCCCTGTGGAGACCACAGAGAAAGACCTAGTTTTCCACCTCAACGCGAATGGAGGCCTCACATCCTTTGAAAACTCAAGAGGTCCGCGGAGATCAATGCTTCCAAATCAGACGATGCCTGACTCCTCTTGAAAATGGATAGGAGTCCCAGGATCCCTGTGGCACGTGGAAAGTGACCCTGGGTCTCCCGCCTCACGTGGAGACGCGTCCCAATTGCCATGCCAAGACTCGAGGAGAATCCCGAGGTGTCCCTTGCCCCTAGGCAGGAGTCCTGACGTCGCTGAACAAACACGTGTCTGGAAGGGCCCTCCCCGTCGGAACTCGAGAATATACCCCAGGTTCCGGCCGCAACTCGAGAAAAACCATGAGATTTCCACCTCGCCGCGAGTTGAGGCCCGATTCCCCTGCACTGCATGCAGAGCAATTCCGTGTTCCACATCAAACGTGAAAGGAGCCTTGATTTCCTTGATGGCACTCCAGAGAAAACCCAAGATCACTGTCTAAAGTCTAGAGGGATCCTGAGGTCACTGGAGCAACACGAAAGGGGTCCGTGGACCCCAAATCAACTCGAGATGAGAGCTTAGTCCCTGGCTTCTACTCAAGAGGAATACCAACTTTCCACAAGCACCTCAAGAGGAGGCTTCTCTCAGCTACAGGTATGTGAGAGGGACCCTGAGTTTGTGGCCTCAAGTGGAATGGACAGCGAGATGCTCTGAATCGAAGTAAGGCCGGATATCCCTGCAGTGAATTGAATGCAGGCTCGTCTTGCATCTCCCAAGACGAAGGTTTGTCTGAATCCACTGTGGAGGCCAGAGAGAAAGACCTAGTCCTCCGCCTCATCAAGATCGGAGGCCTCACATTCTTTGAAAACTCGAGATGTCCGCGGAGATCAATGCTTCCAAAGGAGACGATGCCTGACTCCTCTTGAAAATGGATAGGAGTCCCAGGATCCCTGTGGCACGTGGAAAGGGACCCTGGGTCTCCCGCCTCAGGTGGAGATGCGTCCCAGTTGCCATGCCAAGACTCGAGGAGAATCCCGAGGTGTCCCTCGCACCTAGGCAGGAGTCCTGACGTCGCTGAACAAACACGTGTCTGGAAGGGCCCTCCCCGTCGTAACTCAAGAATATACCCCAGTTTCCGGCCGCAACTAGATAAAAACCATGAGACTTCCCCCTCGCCGCGAGATGAGGCCCGATTCCCCTGCACTGCGTGCAGAGCAATTCCGTGTTCCACATCAGACGTGAAAGGAGCCTTGATTTCCTTGATGCCACTCCAGAGAAAACCCAAAGTCACTGTCTCAAGTCTAGAGGGATCCTGAGGTCACTGGAGCAACACGAAAGGGCTCCGTGGACCCCAAATCAACTCGAGATGAGAGCTTAGTCCCTGGCTTCGCCTCAAGGGGAATACCAACTTTCCACAAGCACCTCAAGAGGAGGCTTCTCTCAGCTACAGGTATGTGAGAGGGACCCTGAGTTTGTGGCCTCAAGTGGAATGGACACCGAGATGCTCTGACTCGAAGTAAGGCCGGATATCCCTGCAGTGAATTGAATGCAGGCTCGTCTTGCATCTCCCAAGACGAAGGGATGTCTGAATCCCCTGTGGAGACCACAGAGAAAGACCTAGTTCTCCACCTATCGCGACCGGAGGCCTCACATCCTTTGAAAACTCGAGAGGTCCGCGGAGATCAATGCTTCCAAAGGAGCCGATGCCTGATTCCTCTTGAAAATGGATAGGAGTCCCAGGATTCCTGTGGCACGTGGAAAGGGACACTGGGTCTCCCGCCTCACGTGTAGACACGTCCCAATTGCCATGTCAAGACTCTAGGAGAATCCCGAGGTATCCCTCACGCCAAGGCAGGGGTCTTGACGTCGCTGAACAAACACGTGTATGAAAGGGCCTTTCCAATCGTAACTCTAGACTATACCCAAGGTTCCAGCCGCAACTCGAGAAGAACCATGAGACTTCCCCCTCGCCACGAGATGAGGCCCGATTCCCGTGCACTGCGTGCAGAGCATTTCCGTGTTCCACATCAAACGTTAAAGGAGCCTTGATTTCCCTGACGCCACTCCAGAGAAAACCAAAGATCACTGTCTCAAGTCTAGAGGGATCCTGAAGTCACTGTAGCAACACGAAAGGGCTCCGTGGAACCCAAATCAACTCGAGATGAGAGCTTAGTCCCTGGCTTCGACTCAAGAGGAATACCAAATTTCCACAAGCACCTCAAGAGGAGGCTTCTCTCAGCTACAGGTATGTGAGAGGGACCCTGAGTTTGTGGCCTCAAGTGGAATGGACACCGAGATGCTCTGACTCGAAGTAATCCCGGATATCCCTGCAGTGAATTGAATGCAGGCTCGTCTTGCATCTCCCAAGACGAAGGGTTGTCTGAATCCGCTGTGGAGACCACAGAGAAAGACCTAGTCCTCCGCCTCAACACGAACGGAGGCCTCACATCCTTTGAAAACTCGAGAGGTCCGCGAAGATCAATGCTTCCAAAGGAGACGATGCCTGACGCCTCTTGAAAATGGATAGGAGTCCCAGGATCCCTGTGGCACGTGGAAAGGGACCCTGGGTCTCCCGCCTCACGTGGAGACGCGTCCCAATTGCCATGCCAAGACTCGAGGAGAATCCCGAGGTGTCCCTTGCCCCTAGGCAGGAGTCCTGACGTCGCTGAACAAACACGTGTCTGGAAGGGCCCTCCCCGTCGGAACTCGAGAATATACCCCAGGTTCCGGCCGCAACTCGAGAAAAACCATGAGATTTCCCCCTCGCCGCGAGTTGAGGCCCGATTCCCCTGCACTGCATGCAGAGCAATTCCGTGTTCCACATCAAACGTGAAAGGAGCCTTGATTTCCTTGATGGCACTCCAGAGAAAACCCAAGATCACTGTCTAAAGTCTAGAGGGATCCTGAGGTCACTGGAGCAACACGAAAGGGGTCCGTGGACCCCAAATCAACTCGAGATGAGAGCTTCGTCCCTGGCTTCTACTCAAGAGGAATACCAACTTTCCACAAGCACCTCAAGAGGAGGCTTCTCTCAGCTACAGGTATGTGAGAGGGACCCTGAGTTTGTGGCCTCAAGTGGAATGGACAGCGAGATGCTCTGAATCGAAGTAAGGCCGGATATCCCTGCAGTGAATTGAATGCAGGCTCGTCTTGCATCTCCCAAGACGAAGGTTTGTCTGAATCCACTGTGGAGGCCAGAGAGAAAGACCTAGTCCTCCGCCTCATCAAGATCGGAGGCCTCACATCCTTTGAAAACTCGAGATGTCCGCGGAGATCAATGCTTCCAAAGGAGACGATGTCTGACTCCTCTTGAAAATGGATAGGAGTCCCAGGATCCCTGTGGCACGTGGAAAGGGACCCTGGGTCTCCCGCCTCACGTGGAGATGCGTCCCAGTTGCCATGCCAAGACTCGAGGAGAATCCCGAGGTGTCCCTCGCACCTAGGCAGGAGTCCTGACGTCGCTGAACAAACACGTGTCTGGAAGGGCCCTCCCCGTCGTAACTCAAGAATATACCCCAGTTTCCGGCCGCAACTCGATAAAAACCATGAGACTTCCCCCTCGCCGCGAGATGAGGCCCGATTCCCCTGCACTGCGTGCAGAGCAATTCCGTGTTCCACATCAGACGTGAAAGGAGCCTTGATTTCCTTGATGCCACTCCAGAGAAAACCCAAAGTCACTGTCTCAAGTCTAGAGGGATCCTGAGGTCACTGGAGCAACACGAAAGGGCTCCGTGGACCCCAAATCAACTCGAGATGAGAGCTTAGTCCCTGGCTTCGCCGCAAGGGGAATACCAACTTTCCACAAGCACCTCAAGAGGAGGCTTCTCTCAGCTACAGGTATGTCAGAGGGACCCTGAGTTTGTGGCCTCAAGTGGAATGGACACCGAGATGCTCTGACTCGAAGTAAGGCCGGATATCCCTGCAGTGAATTGAATGCAGGCTCGTCTTGCATCTCCCAAGACGAAGGGATGTCTGAATCCCCTGTGGAGACCACAGAGAAAGACCTAGTTCTCCACCTATCGCGACCGGAGGCCTCACATCCTTTGAAAACTCGAGAGGTCCGCGGAGATCAATGCTTCCAAAGGAGCCGATGCCTGATTCCTCTTGAAAATGGAAAGGAGTCCCAGGATCCCTTTGGCAAGTGGAAAGGGACACTGGGTCTCCCGCCTCACGTGTAGACGCGTCCCAATTGCCATGTCAAGACTCTAGGAGAATCCCGAGGTATCCCTCACGCCAAGGCAGGGGTCTGACGTCGCTGAACAAACACGTGTATGGAAGGGCCTTTCCAATCGTAACTCTAGACTATACCCAAGGTTCCGGCCGCAACTCGAGAAGAACCATGAGACTTCCCCCTCGCCACGAGATGAGGCCCGATTCCCGTGCACTGCGTGCAGAGCATTTCCGTGTTCCACATCAAACGTTAAAGGAGCCTTGATTTCCCTGACGCCACTCCAGAGAAAACCAAAGATCACTGTCTCAAGTCTAGAGGGATCCTGAGGTCACTGTAGCAACACGAAAGGGCTCCGTGGAACCCAAATCAACTCGAGATGAGAGCTTAGTCCCTGGCTTCGACTCAAGAGGAATACCAACTTTCCACAAGCACCTCAAGAGGAGGCTTCTCTCAGCTACAGGTATGTGAGAGGGACCCTGAGTTTGTGGCCTCAAGTGGCATGGACACCGAGATGCTCTGACTCGAAGTAAGGCCGGATATCCCTGCAGTGAATTGAATGCAGACTCGTCTTGCCTCTCCCAAGATGATGTTATGTCTGAACCCCTGTGGAGACCACATAGAAAGACCTAGTTCTCGACCTCATCGCGACTGGAGGCCTCACATCCTTTGAAAACTCGAGAGGTCTGCGGAGGTCAATGCTTCCAAAGGAGACGATGCCTGACTCCTCTTGAAAATGGATAGGAGTCCCAGGATCCCTGTGGCACGTGGAAAGGGACCCTGGGTCTCCCGCTTCACGTGGAGACGCGTCCCAATTGCCATGCCAAGACTCGAGGAGGATCCCGAGGTGTCCCTCGCACCTAGGCAGGAGTCCTGACGTCGCTGAACAAACACGTGTCCGGAAGGGCCCTCCCTGTCGTAACTCGAGAATATAACCCAGGTTCCGGCCGCAACTCAAGAAAAACGATGAGACTTCCCCCTCGCTGCGAGATGAGGCCCGATTCCCCTGCACTGCGTGCAGACCAATTCCGTGTTCCACATCAAACGTGAAAGGAGCCTTGATTTCCTTGATGGCACTCCAGAGAAAACCCAAAGTCACTGTCTCAATCTAGAGGAATCCTGAGGCCACGGTAGCAGCATGAAAGAGCTCCGTGGACCCCAAATCAACTCGAGATGAGAGCTTAGTCCCTGGGTTCGACTTAAGAGGAATACCAACTTTCCACAAGCACCTCAAAAGGAGGCTTCTCTCAGCTACAGGTATGTGAGAGGGACCCTGAGTTTGTGGCCTCAAGTGGAATGGACACCGAGATGCTCTGACTCGAAGTAATCCCGGATATCCCTGCAGTGAATTGAATGCAGGCTCGTCTTGCATCTCCCAAGACGAAGGGTTGTCTGAATCCGCTGTGGAGACCACAGAGAAAGACCTAGTCCTCCGCCTCAACACGAACGGAGGCCTCACATCCTTTGAAAACTCGAGAGGTCCGCGGAGATCAATGCTTCCAAAGGAGACGATGCCTGACTCCTCTTGAAAATGGAAAGGAGTCCCAGGATCCCTGTGGCACGTGGAAAGGGACCCTGGGTCTCCCGCCTCACGTGGAGACGCTTCCCCATTGCCATGCCAAGACTCGAGGAGAATCCCGAGGTGTCCCTCGCACCTAGGCAGGAATCCTGAGGTCACTGAACAAACACGTGTCTGGAAGGGCCCTCCCCGTCGTAACTCGAGAATATACCCCAGGTTCCGTCCGCAACTCGAGAAAAACCATGAGATTTCCCCCTCGCCGCGAGTTGAGGCCTGATTCCCCTGGACTGCGTGCAGAGCAATTCCGTGTTCCACATCAAACGTGAAAGGAGCCTTGATTTCCTTGATGGCACTCCAGAGAAAACCCAAGATCACTGTCTCAAGTCTAGAGGGATCCTGAAGTCACTGGACCAACAGGAAAGGGCTTCGTGGACCCCAAATCAACACGAGGTGAGAGCTTAGACCTTGGCTTAGACTCAAGAGTAATACCAACTCTCCACCAGGACCTCAAGAGGAGGTTTCTCTCAGCTACAGTTATATTTGAGGGACCCTGATTTTGTGGCCTCAAGTGGAATGGACACCGAGATGCTCTGACTCGAAGTAAGGCCGGATATCCCTGCAGTGAATTGAATGCAGGCTCGTCTTGCATCTCCCAAGACGAAGGGATGTCTGAATCCCCTGTGGAAACCAAAGAGAAAGACCTAATTCTCCGCCTCATAGCGACCGGGGGCCTCACATCCTTTGAAAATTCGAGAGGTCCGCGGAGATCAATGCTTCCAAAGGAGACGATGCCTGACTCCTCTTGAAAATGGATAGGAGTCCCAGGATCCCTGTGGCACGTGGAAAGGGACACTGGGTCTCCCGCCTCACGTGGAGACGCTTCCCCATTGCCATGCCAAGACTCGAGGAGAATCCCGAGGTGTCCCTCGCACCTAGGCAGGAGTCCTGACGTCGCTGAACAAACACGTGTCTGGAAGGGCCCTCCCCGTCGTAACTCGAGAATATACCACAGGTTCCGGCCGCAACTCGAGAAAAACCATGAGACGTCCCCCTCGCCGCGAGATGAGGCCCGATTCCCCTGCACTGCATGCAGAGCAATTCCGTGTTCCACATCAAACGTGAAAGGAGCCTTGATTTCCTTGATGGCACTCCAGAGAAAACCCAAGATCACTGTCTCAAGTCTAGAGGGATCCTGACGTCACTGGAGCTACACGAAAGTGCTCCGTGGACCCCAAATCAACTCGAGATGAGAGCTTAGACCCTGGCTTCGACTCAAGAGGAATACCCACTTTTCACAAGCACCTCAAGACGAGGCTTCTCTCAGCTACAGGTATGTGAGAGGGACCCTGAGTTTGTGCCCTCAAGTGGAATGGACACCGAGATGCTCTGACTCGAAGTAAGGCCGGATATCCCTGCAGTGAATTGAATGCAGGCTCGTCTTGCATCTCCCAAGACGAAGGGATGTCTGAATCCCTGTGGAGACCTCAGAGAAAGACCGACTTCTCCGCCTCATCGCGACCGGAGGCCTCACATCCTTTGAAAACTAGAGAGGTCCGCGGAGATCAATGCTTCCAAAGGAGCCGATGCCTGAATCCTCTTGAAAATGGATAGGAGTCCCAGGATCCCTGTGGCACGTGGAAAGGGACCCTGGGTCTCCCGCCTCACGTGGAGACGCGTCCAAATTGCCATGCCAAGACTCGTGGAGAATCCCGAGGTGTCCCTCGCACCTAGGCAGGAGTCCTGACGGCGCTGAACAAACACGTGTCTGGAAGGGCCCTTCCCGTCGTAACTCGAGAATATACCCCAGGTTCCGGCCGCAACTCGAGAAAAACCATGAGATTTCCCCCTTGCCGCGAGTTGAGGCCCGATTCCCCTGCACTGAATGCAGAGCAATTCCGTGTTCCACATCAAACGTGAAAGGAGCCTTGATTTCCTTGATGGCACTCCAGAGAAAACCCAAGATCACTGTCTCAAGTCTAGAGGGATCCTGAAGTCACTGGACCAACAGGAAAGGGCTTCGTGGACCCCAAATCAACTCGAGATGAGAGCTTAGACCCTGGCTTAGACTCAAGAGGAATACCAACTTTCCACAAGGACCTCAAGAGGAGGTTTCTCTCAGCTACAGTTATATTTGAGGGACCCTGATTTTGTGGCCTCAAATGGAATGGACACCGAGATGCTCTGAGTCGAAGTAAGGCCGGATATCCCTGCAGTGAATTGAATGCAGGCTCGTCTTGCATCTCCCAAGACGAAGGGTTGTCTGAATCCCCTATGGAGACCACAGAGAAAGACCTAATTCTCCGCCTCATAGCGACCGGGGGCCTCACATCCTTTGAAAATTCGAGAGGTCCGCGGAGATCAATGCTTCCAAAGGAGACGATGCCTGACTCCTCTTGAAAATGGATAGGAGTCCCAGGATCACTGTGGCACGTGGAAAGGGACCCTGGTTCTCCCGGCTCACGTGGAGATGCGTCCAAATTGCCATGCCAAGACTCGAGGAGAATCCCGAGGTGTCCCTCGCACCTAGGCAGGAGTCCTGACGTCGCTGAACAAACACGTGTCTGGAAGGGCCCTCCCCGTTGTAACTCGAGAATATACCCCAGGTTCCGGCCGCAACTCGAGAAAAACCATGAGACTTCCCCCTCGCCGCGAGATGAGGCCCGATTCCCCTGCACTGCGTGCAGAGCAATTCCGTGTTCCACATCAAACGTGAAAGGAGCCTTGATTTCCTTGATGGCACTCCAGAGAAAACCCAAGATCACTGTCTCAAGTCGAGAGGGATCCTGAGGTCACTGGAGCAACACGAAAGTGCTCCGTGGACCCAAAATCAACTCGAGATGAGAGCTTAGACCCTGGATTCGACTCAAGACGAATACCCACTTTTCACAAGCACCTCAAGACGAGGCTTCTCTCAGCTACAGGTATGTGAGAGGGACCCTGAGTTTGTGGCCTCAAGTGGAATGGACACCGAGATGCTCTGACTCGAAGTAAGGCCGGATATCACTGCAGTGAATTGAATGCAGGCTCGTCTTGCATCTCCCAAGCCGAAGGGATGTCTGAATCCCCTGTGGAGACCACAGAGAAAGACCGAGTTGTCCGCCTCAACGCGACCGGAGGCCTCACATCCTTTGAAAACTCGAGAGGTCCGCGGAGATCAATGCTTTCAAAGGAGACGATGCCTGACTCCTCTTGAAAATGGATAGGAGTCCCAGGATCCCTTTGGCACGTGGAAAGGGGCCCTGGGTTTCCCGCCTCACGTGGAGACGCGTCCCAATTGCCATGCCAAGACTCGAGGAGAATCCCGAGGTGTCCCTCACACCTAGGCAGGAGTCCTGACGTTGCTGAACAAACACGTGTCTGGAAGGGCCCTCCCCGTCGTAACTCGTGAATATACCCCAGGTTCCGGCCGCAACTCGAGAAAAACCATGAGACTTCCCCCTCGCCGCGAGATGAGGCCTGATTCCCCTGCACTGCATGCAGAGCAATTCCGTGTTCCACATCAAACGTGAAAGGAGCCTTGATTTCCTTGATGGCACTCCAGAGAAAACCCAAGATCACTGTCTCAAGTCTAGAGGGATCCTGAAGTCACTGGACCAACAGGAAAGGGCTTCGTGGACCCCAAATCAACTCGAGATGAGAACTTAGACCCTGGCTTAGACTCAAGAGGAATACCAACTTTCCACAAGGACCTCAAGAGGAGGTTTCTCTCAGCTACAGGTATATTTGAGGGACCCTGATTTTGTGGCCTCAAGTGGAATGGACACCGAGATGCTCTGACTCGAAGTAAGGCCGGATATCCCTGCAGTGAATTGACTGCAGGCTCGTCTTGCATCTCCCAAGACGAAGGGATGTCTGAATCCCCTGTGGAGACCACAGAGAAAGACCTAGTTCTCCGCCTCATAGCGACCGGGGGCCTCACATCCTTTGAAAATTCGAGAGGTCCGCGGAGATCAATGCTTCCAAAGGAGACGATGCCTGACTCCTCTTGAAAATGGATAGGAGTCCCCGGATCCCTGTGGCACGTGGAAAGGGACCCTGGGTCTCCCGCCTCACGTGGAGACGCGTCCAAATTGCCATGCCAAGACTCGTGGAGAATCCCGAGGTGTCCCTCGCACCTAGGCAGGAGTCCTGACGGCGCTGAACAAACACGTGTCTGGAAGGGCCCTCCCCGTCGTAACTCGAGAATATACCCCATGTTCCGGCCGCAACTCGAGAAAAACCATGAGATTTCCCCCTTGCCGCGAGTTGAGGCCCGATTCCCCTGCACTGAATGCAGAGCAATTCCGTGTTCCACATCAAACGTGAAAGGAGCCTTGATTTCCTTGATGGCACTCCAGAGAATTCCCAAGATCACTGTCTCAAGTCTAGAGGGATCCTGAGGTCACTGGATCAACACGAAAGGGCTCCGTGGACCCCAAATCAACTCGAGATGAGAGCTTAGTCCCTGGCGTCGACTCAAGAGGAATACCAACTTTTCACAAGCACCTCAAGAGGAGGCTTCTCTCAGCTACAGGTATGTGAGAGGGACCCTGAGTTTGTGGCCTCAAGTGGAATGGACACCGAGATGCTCTGACTCGAAGTAAGGCCGGATATCCCAACAGTGAATTGAATGCAGGCTCGTCTTGCATCTCCCAAGAGGAAGAGATGTCTGAATCCCCTGTGGAGACCACAGAGAAAGACCTAGTCCTCCGCCTCATCGCGACCGGAGGCCTCACATCCTTTGAAAACTCGAGAGGTCTGCGGAGATCAATGCTTCCAAAGGAGACGATGCCAGAATCTTCTTGAAAATGGATAGGAGTCCCAGGATCCCTGTGGCACGTGGAAAGGGACCCTGGGTCTCCCGCCTCACGTGGAGACGCGTCCCAATTGCCATGCCAAGACTCGAGGAGAATCCCGAGGTGTCCCTCGCCCCTAGGTAGGAGTCCTTACGTCGCTGAACAAACACGTGTCTGGCAGGGCCCTCCCAATCGTAACTCGAGAATATACCCCAGGTTCCGGCCGCAACTCGAGAAAAACCATGAGATTTCCCCCTCGCCACGAGTTGAGGCCCGATTCCCCTGCACTGCGTGCAGAGCAATTCCGTGTTCCACATCAAACGTGAAAGGAGCCTTGATATCCTTGATGGCACTCCAGAGAAAACCCAAGATCACTGTCTCAAGTCTAGAGGGATCCTGAAGTCACTGGACCAACAGGAAAGGGCTTCGTGGACCCCAAATCAACTCGAGATGAGAGCTTAGACCCTGGCTTAGACTCAAGAGGAATACCAACTTTCCACAAGGCCCTCAAGAGGAGGTTTCTCTCAGCTACACGTATATTTGAGGGACCCTGATTTTGTGGCCTCAAGTGGAATGGACACCGAGATGCTCTGACTCGAAGTAAGGCCGGATATCCCTGCAGTGAATTGAATGCAGGCTCGTCTTGCATCTCCCAAGACGAAGGGATGTCTGAATCCCCTTTGGAGACCACAGAGAAAGACCTAATTCTCCGCCTCATAGCGACCGGGGGCCTCACATCCTTTGAAAATTCGAGAGGACCGCGGAGATCAATGCTTCCAAAGGAGACGATGCCTGACTCCTCTTGAAAATGGATAGGAGTCCCAGGATCCCTGTGGCACGTGGAAAGGGACCCTGGGTCTCCCGCCTCACGTGGAGACGCTTCCCCATTGCCATGCCAAGACTCGAGGAGAATCCCGAGGTGTCCCTCGCACCTAGGCAGGAGTCCTGACGTCGCTGAACAAACACGTGTCTGGAAGGGCCCTCCCCGTCGTAACTCGAGAATATACCGCAGGTTCCGGCCGCAACTCGAGAAAAACCATGAGACTTCCCCCTCGCCGCGAGATGAGGCCCGATTCCCCTGCACTGCATGCAGAGCAATTCCGTGTTCCACATCAAACGTGAAAGGAGCCTTGATTTCCTTGATGGCACTCCAAAGAAAACCCAAGATCACTGTCTCAAGTCGAGAGGGATCCTGAGGTCACTGGAGCAACACGAAAGTGCTCCGTGGACCCCAAATCAACTCGAGATGAGAGCTTAGACCCTGGCTTTGACTCAAGAGGAATACCCACTTTTCACAAGCACCTCAAGAGGAGGCTTCTCTCAGCTACAGGTAAGTGAGAGGGACCCTGAGTTTGTGGCCTCAAGTGGAATGGACACCGAGATGCTCTGACTCGAAGTAAGGCCGGATATCCCTGCAGTGAATTGAATGCAGGCTCGTCTTGCATCTCCCAAGACGAAGGGCTGTCTGAATCCCCTGTGGAGACCACAGAGAAAGACCGCGTTGTCCGCCTCAACGCGACCGGAGGCCTCACATCCTTTGAAAACTCGAGAGGTCCGCGGAGATCAATGCTTTCAAAGGAGACGATGCCTGACTCCTCTTGAAAATGGATAGGAGTCCCAGGATCCCTGTGGCACGTGGAAAGGGACCCTGGGTCTCCCGCCTCACGTGGAGACGCGTCCCAATTGCTATGCCAAGACTCGAGGAGAATCCCGAGGTGTCCCTCGCCCCTAGGTAGGAGTCCTGACGTCGCTGAACAAACACGTGTCTGGAAGGGCCCTCCCCATCGTAACTCGAGAATATACCCCAGGTTCCGGCCGCAACTCGAGAAAAACCATGAAATTTCCCCCTCGCCGCGAGTTGAGGCCCGATTCCCCTGGACTGCGTGCAGAGCAATTCCGTGTTCCACATCAAACGTGAAAGGAGCCTTGATTTCCTTGATGGCACTCCAGAGAAAACCCAAGATCACTGTCTCAAGTCTAGAGGGATCCTGAAGTCACTGGACCAACAGGAAAGGGCTTCGTGGACCCCAAATCAACTCGAGATGAGAGCTTAGACCCTGGCTTAGACTCAAGAGGAATACCAACTTTCCACAAGGCCCTCAAGAGGAGGTTTCTCTCAGCTACAGGTATATTTGAGGAACCCTGATTTTGTGGCCTCAAGTGGAATGGACACCGAGATGCTCTGACTCGAAGTAAGGCCGGATATCCCTGCAGTGAATTGAATGCAGGCTCGTCTTGCATCTCCCAAGACGAAGGGATGTCTGAATCCCCTTTGGAAACCACAGAGAAAGACCTAATTCTCCGCCTCATAGCGACCGGGGGCCTCACATCCTTTGAAAATTCGAGAGGACCGCGGAGATCAATGCTTCCAAAGGAGACGATGCCTGACTCCTCTTGAAAATGGATAGGAGTCCCAGGATCCCTGTGGCACGTGGAAAGGGACCCTGGGTCTCCCGCCTCACGTGGAGACGCTTCCCCATTGCCATGCCAAGACTCGAGGAGAATCCCGAGGTGTCCCTCGCACCTAGGCAGGAGTCCTGACGTCGCTGAACAAACACGTGTCTGGAAGGGCCCTCCCCGTCGTAACTGGAGAATATACACCAGGTCCGGCCGCAACTCGAGAAAAACCATGAGATTTCCCCCTTGCCGCGAGTTGAGGTCCGATTCCCCTGCACTGAATGCAGAGCAATTCCGTGTTCCACATCAAACGTGAAAGGAGCCTTGATTTCTTGATGGCACTCCAGAGAAAACCCAAGATCACTGTCTCAAGTCTAGAGGGATCCTGAGGTCACTGGAGCAACACGAAAGAGCTCCGTGGACCCCAAATCAACTCGAGATGAGAGCTTAGTCCCTGGCTTCGACTCAAGAGGAATACCAACTTTCCACAAGCACCTCAAGAGGAGGCTTCTCTCAGCAACAGGTATGTGAGAGGGACCCTGAGTTTTTGGCCTCAAGTGGAATGGACACCGAGATGCTCTGACTCAAAGTAAGGCCGGATATCCCTGCAGTGAATTGAATGCAGGCTCGTCTTGCATCTCCCAAGACGAAGGGATGTCTGAATCCCCTGTGGAGACCACAGAGAAAGACCTAGTCCTCCGCCTCAACGCGACCGGAGGCCTCACATCCTTTGAAAACTCGAGAGGTCTGGGGAGATCAATGCTTCCAAAGGAGACGATGCCTCACTCCTCTTGAAAATGGATAGGAGTCCCAGGATCCCTGTGGCACGTGGAAAGGGACACTGGGTCTCCCGCCTCACGTGGAGACGCGTCCCAATTGCCATGCCGAGACTCGAGGAGAATCCCGAGGTGTCCCTCGCATCTAGGCAGTAGTCCTGACGTCGCTGAACAAACACGTGTCTGGAAGGGACCTCCCCGTCGTAACTCGAGAATATACCCCAGGTTCCGTCCGCAACTCGAGAAAAACCATGAGACTTCCCCCTCGCCGCGAGATGAGGCCCGATTCCCCTGCACTGCGTCCAGAGCAATTCTGTGTTCCACATCAAACGTGAAAGGAGCCTTGATTTCCTTGATGACACTCCAGAGAAAACCCAAGAACACTGTCTCAAGTCTAGAGGGATAATCAGGTCACTGGAACAACACGAAAGGGCTCCGTGGACCCCAAATCAACTCGAGATGAGAGCTTAGTCCCTGGCTTTGACTCAAGAGGAATACCAACTTTCCACAAGCACCTGAAGAGGAGGCTTCTCTCAGCTATGGGTATGTGAGAGGGACACTGAGTTTGTGGCCTCAAGTGGAATGGACACCGAGATGCTCTGACTCGAAGTAAGGCCGGATATCCCTGCAGTGAATTGAATGCAGGCTCGTCTTGCATCTCCCAAGACGAAGGGATGTCTGAATCCCCTGTGGAGACCACAGAGAAAGACCTAGTCCTCCACCTCATCGTGACCGGAGGCCTCACATCCGTTGAAAACTCGAGAGGTCTGCAGAGATCAATGCTTCCAAAGGTGACGATGCCTGACTCCACTTGAAAATGGATAGGAGTCCCAGGATCACTGTGGCACGTGGAAAGGGACACTAGGTCTCCCGCCTCACGTGGAGACGCGTCCCAATTGCCATGCCAAGACTCGAGGAGAATCCCGAGGTGTCCCTCGCACCTAGGCAGGAGTCCTGACATCGCTGAACAAACACGTGTCTGGAAGGGCCCTCCCCGTCGTAACTCGAGAATATACCCCAGGTTCCGGCCGCATTCGAGAAAAACCATGAGATTTCCCCCTCGCCGCGAGTTGAGGCCCGATTCCCCTGCACTGCGTGCAGAGCAATTCCGTGTTCCACATCAAACGTGAAAGGAGCCTTGATTTCCTTGATGGCACTCCAGAGAAAACCCAAGATCACTGTCTCAAGTCTAGAGGGATCCTGAGGTCACTGGAGCAAAACGAAAGGGCTCCGTGGACCCCAAATCAACTCGAGATGAGAGCTTAGTCCCTGGCTTCGACTCAAGAGGAATACCAACTTTCCACAAGTACCTCAAGAGGAGGCTTCTCTCAGCTACAGGTATGTGAGAGGGACCCTGAGTTTGTGGCCTCAAGTGGAATGGACACCGCGATGCTCTGACTCGAAGTAAGGCCGGATATCCCTGCAGTGAATTGAATGCAGGCTCGTCTTGCATCTCCCAAGACGAGGGTTGTCTGAATCCCCTGTGGAGACCACAGAGAAAGACCTAATTCTCCTCCTCCTCGCGACCGGAGGCCTCACATCCTTTGAAAACTCGAGAGGTCCGCGGAGATCAATGCTTCCAAAGGAGACGATGCCTGACTCCTCTTGAACATGGATAGGAGTCCCAGGATCCCTGTGGCACGTGGAAAGGGACACTTGGTCTCACGCCTCACGTGGAGACGCGTCCCCATTGCCATGCCAAGACTCGAGGAGAATCCCGAGGTGTCCCTCGCACCTAGGCAGGAGTCCTGATGTCGCTGAACAAACACGTGTCTGGAAGGGCCCTCCCCGTCGTAACTTGAGAATATACCCCAGGTTCCGGCCGCAACTCGAGAAAAACCATGAGACTTCCCCCTCGTCGCGACATGAGGCCCGATTCCCCTGCACTGCGTGCAGAGCAATTCCGTGTTCCACTTCAAACGTGAAAGGAGACTTGATTTCCTTGATGGCACTCAGAGAAAACCTAAAATCACTGTCTCAAGTCTAGAGGGATCCTGAGGTCACTGGAGCAACACGAAAAGGCTCCGTGCACCCCAAATCAACTGGAGATGAGAGCTTAGTCCCTGGCTTCGAGTCAAGAGGAATACCACTTTCCACAAGCACCTCAAGAGGAGGCTTCTCTCAGCTACAGGTATGTGTGAGGGACCCTGAGTTGCTGGCCTCAAGTGGAATGGACACCGAGATGGTCTGACTCGAAGTAAGGCCGGATATCCCTGCAGTGAATTGAATGCAGGCTCGTCTTGCATCTCCCAAGACGAAGGGATGTCTGAATCCCCTGTGGAGACCACAGAGAAAGACTTAGTCCTCCGCCTCATCGCGACCGGAGGCCTCACATCCTTTGAAAACTCGAGAGGTCTGCAGAGATCAATGCTTCCAAAGGAGCCGATGCCCGACTCCTCTTGAAAATGGATAGGAGTCCCAGGATCCCTGTGGCACGTGGAAAGGGACCCTGGGTCTCCCGCGTCACGTGGAGACGCGTCCCACTTGCCATGCCAAGACTCGAGGAGAATCCCGAGGTGTCCCTCGCACCTAGGCAGGAGTCCTGACGTCGCTGAACAAACACGTGTCTGGAAGGGCCCTCCCCGTCGTAACTCGAGAATATACCCCAGGTTGCGGCCGCAACTCGAGAAAAACCATGAGACTTCCCCCTCGCCGCGACATGAAGCCCGATTCCCCTGGACTGCGTGCAGAGCAATTCCGTGTTCCACATCAAACGTGAAAGGAGCCTTGATTTCCTTGATCGCACTCCAGAGAAAACCCAAGATCACTGTCTCAAGTCTAGAGGGATCCTAAGGTCACTGGAGCAACACGAAAGGGCTCCATGGACCCCAAATCAACTCGAGATGAGAGCTTAGTCCCTGGCTTCGACTCAAGAGGAATATCAACTTTCCACAATCACCTCAAGAGGAGGCTTCTCTCAGCTACAGGTATGTGAGAGGGCCCCTGAGTTTGTGGACTCAAGTGGAATGGACACCGAGATGCTCTGACTCGAAGTAAGGCCGGATATCCCTGCAGTGAATTGAATGCAGGCTCGTCTTGCATCTCCCAAGACGAAGGGAGGTCTGAATCCCCTGAGGAGATGACAGAGAAAGACCGAGTTCTCCGCCTCATCGCGACCGGAGGCCTCACATCCATTGAAAACTCGAGAGTTTCGCAGAGATCAATGTTTCCAAAGGAGACGATGCCTGACTCCTCTTGAAAATGGATAGGAGTCGCAGGATCCCTGTGGCACGTGGAAAGGGACCCTGTGTCTCCCGCCTCATGTGGAGATGCCTTCCATTTGCCATGCCAAGACTCGAGGAGAATCCCGAGGTGTCCCTCGCACCTAGGCAGGAGTCCTGACGTCGCTGAACAAACACGTGTCTGGAAGGGCCCTCCCCGTCGTAACTCGAGAATATACCCCAGGTTCCGGCCGCAACTCGAGAAAAACCATGAGACTTCCCCCTCGCCGCGACAT
Source organism: Dama dama (assembly GCF_033118175.1). Taxonomy (NCBI): domain Eukaryota; kingdom Metazoa; phylum Chordata; class Mammalia; order Artiodactyla; family Cervidae; genus Dama; species Dama dama. The sequence continues at coordinate 1,176,559 of NC_083697.1, read as the reverse complement.
GAAGCCCGATTCCCCTATACTGCCTGCAGAGCAATTCCGTGTTCCACATCAAACGTGAAAGGAGACTTGATTTCCTTGATGGCACTCCAGAGAAAACCCAAGATCACTGTCTCAAGTCTAGAGGGATCCTGAGGTCACTGGAGCAACACAAAAGGGCTCCGTGGACCCCAAATCAACTCGAGATGAGAGCTTAGTCCCTGGCTTTGAATCAAGAAGAATGCCAACTTTCCACAAGCACCTCAAGAGGAGGCTTCTCTCAGCTACAGGTATGTGAGAGGGACCCTGAGTTTGTGGCCTCAAGTGGAATGGACACCGAGATGCTCTGACTCGAAGTAAGGCCGGATATCCCTGCAGTGAATTGAATGCAGGCTCGTCTTGCATCTCCCAAGACGAAGGGTTGTCTGAATCCCCTGTGGAGACCACAGAGAAAGACCTCGTTCTCCGCCTCATCGAGTCCAGAGGCCTCACATCCTTTGAAAACTCGAGAGGTCGGCGGAGATCAATGCTTCCAAAGGAGAAGATGCCTGACTCTTCTTGAAAATGTATAGGAGTCCCAGGATCCCTGTGATACGTGAAAAGGGACCCTGGGTCTCCCGCCTCACGTGGAGACGCGTCCCAATTGCCATGCCAAGACTCGAGGAGAATCCCGAGGTGTCCCTCGCACCTAGGCAGGAGTCCTGACGTCGCTGAACAAACTCGTGTCTGGAAGGGCCCTCCCCGTCGTAACTTGAGAATATACCCGAGGTTCCGGCCGCAACTCGAGAAAAACCATGAGACTTCCCCATCGCCTCGAGATGAGGCCCGATTCCCCTGCACTGCGTGCAGAGTAATTCCGTGTTCCACATCAAACGTGAAAGGAGCCTTGATTTCCTTGATGGCACTCCAGAGAAAACCCAAGATCACTGTCTCAAGTCTAGAGGGATCCTGAGGTCACTGGAGCAACAGGAAAGGGCTCCGTGGACCCCAAATCAACTCGAGATGAGAGCTTAGTCCCTGGCTTCAAATTGAGAGGAATACCAACTTTCCACAAGCACCTCAAGAGGAGGCTTCTCTCAGCTACAGGTATGTGAGAGGGAAACTGAGTTTCTGGCCTCAAGTGGAATGGACACCGAGATGCTCTGACTCGAAGTAAGGCCGGATATCCCTGCAGTGAATTGAATGCAGGCTCGTCTTGCATCTCCCAAGACGAAGGGTTGTCTGAATCCCCTGTGGAGACAACAGAGAAAGACCAGGTCCTCCGCCTCAACGCGACCGGAGGCCTCACATCCTTTGAAAACTCGAGAGGTCCGCGAAGATCAACACTTCTGAAGGAGACGATGCCTGACTCCTCTTGAAAATGGATAGGAGTCCCAGGATACCTGTGGCACGGTGAAAGGGACCCTGGGTCTCCCGCCTCACGTGGAGACGCGTCCCAATTGCCATGCCAAGACTCGAGGAGAATCCCGAGGTGTCCCTCGCACCTAGGCAGGACTCCCGACGTCGCTGAACAAACACGTGTCTCGAAGGGCCCTCCCCGTGGTAACTCGAGAATATACCCCAGGTTCCGGCCGCATCTCGAATAAATCCATGAGACTTCCCCCTCGCAGAGAGATGAGGCCCGATTCCCCTACACTGCGTGCAGAGCAATTTCGTGTTCCACATCAAACGAGAAAGGAGCCTTGATTTCCTTGATGGCACTCTAGACAAAACCCAAGATCACTGTCTCAAGTCTGGAGGGATCCTGAGGTCACTGGAGCAACACCAAAGCGCTCTGTGGACCCCAAATCAACTCGAGATGAGAGCTTAGTCCCTGGCTTCGACTCAAGAGGAATACCAAATTTCCACAAGCACCTCAAGAGGAGGCTTCTCTCAGCTACAGGTATGTGAGAGGGACCCAGAGTTTGTGGCCTCAAGTGGAATGGACACCGAGATGCTCGGACTCGAAGTAAGCCCGGATATTCCTGCAGTGAATTGAATGCAGGCTCTTCTTGCATCTCCCAAGACGAAGGGATGTCTGAATCCCCTGTGGAGACGACAGAGAAAGACCAAGTCCTCCGCCTCATCGCGACCGGAGGAATCACATCCTTTGAAAACTCGAGAGGTCTGCAGAGATCAATGCTTCCAAAGGAGACGATGCCTGACTCCTCTTGAAAATGGATAGGAGTCTCAGGATCACTGTGGCACGTGGAAAGGGACACTGGGTCTCCCGCCTCACGTGGAGACGCGTCCCAATTGCCATGCCAAGACTCGAGGAGAATCGCGAGGTGTCCCTCGCACCTAGGCAGGAGTCCTGACGTCGCTGAACAGACACGTGTCTGGAAGGGCCCTCCCCGTCGTAACTCGAGAATATACCCCAGGTTCCGGCCGCAACTCGAGAAAAAACATGAGACTTCCACCTCGCCGCGAGATGAGGCCAGATTCCAATGCACTGCGTGCAGAGCAATTCCGTGTTCCACATCAAACGTGAAAGGAGCCTTGATTTCCTTGAGGGCACTCCAGAGAAAACCCAAGATCACTGTCTCAAGTCTAGAGGGATCCTGAGGTCACTGGAGCAACACGAAATTTCTCCGTGGACCCCAAATCAACTCGAGATGAGAGCTTAGTCCCTGGCTTCGACTCAAGAGGAATACCAACTTTCCACAAGCACCTCAAGAGGAGGGTTCTCTCAGCTACAGGTATGTGAGAGGGACCCTGAGTTTGTGGCCTCAAGTGGAATGGACACGGAGATGCTCTGACTCGAAGTAAGGCCGGATATCCCTGCAGTGAATTGAATGCAGGCTCGTCTTGCATCTCCCAAGACGAAGGGATTTCTGAGTCCCCTGTGGAGACCACAGAGAAAGACCGAGTTCTCCGCCTCATCGCGACCGGAGGCCTGACATCCTTTGAAAACTCGAGAGGTCCGCGGAGATCAATGCTTCCAAAGGAGATGATGCCTGACTCCTCTTGAAAATGGATAGGAGTCCCAGCATCCCTGTGGCACGTGGAAAGGGACCCTGGGTCTCCCGCCTCACGTGGAGATGCGTCCCAATTGCCATGCCAAGACTCGAGGAGAATCCCGAGGTGTCCCTCGCACCTAGGCAGGAGTCCTGACGTTGCTGAACAAACACGTGTCTGGAAGGGCCCTCCCCGTCGTAACTCGAGAATATACCCCAGGTTCCGGCCGCAACTCGAGAAAAACCATGAGACTTCGAATCCCCGTGATATGAGGCCCGATTCCCCTGCACTGCGTGCAGAGCAATTCCGTGTTCCACATCAAACGTGAAAGGAGCCTTGATTTCCTTGATGGCACTCCAGAGAAAACCCAAGATCACTGTCTCAAGTCTAGAGGGATCCTGAGGTCACTGGAGCAACAAGAAAGGGCTCCGTGGACCTCAAATCAACTCGAGATGAGAGCTTAGTCCCTGGCTTCGACTCAAGAGGAATACCAACTTTCCACAAGCACCTCAAGAGGAGGCTTCTCTCAGCTACAGGTATGTGAGAGGGACCCTGAGTTTGTGGCCTCAAGTGGAATGGACAGCGAGATGCTCTGACTCGAAGTAAGGCCGGATATCCCTGCAGTGAATTGAATACAGGCTCGTCTTGCATCTCGCAAGACGAAGGGATGTCTGAATCCCCTGTGGAGACCACAGAGAAAGACCTAATTTTCCGCCTCATCATGACCGGAGGCCTCACATCCTTTGAAAATTCAAGAGGTCCGGGGAGATCAATGCTTCCAAAGGAGACGATGCCTGACTCCTCTTGAAAATGGATAGGAGTCCCAGGATCCCTGTGGCACGTGGAAAGGGACCCTGGGTCTCCCGCCTCACGTGGAGACGCGTCCCCATTGCCATGCCAAGACTCGAGGAGAATCCCGAGGTGTCCCTCGCACCTAGGCAGGAGTCCTGACGTCGCTGAACAAACACGTGTCTGGAAGGGCCCTCCCCATCGTAACTCGAGAATATACCCCAGGTTCCAGCCGCAACTCGAGAAAAACCATGAGACTTCCCCCTCGCCGCTGGATGAGGCCCGATTCCCCTGCACTGCGTGCAGAGCAATTCCGTGTTCCACATCAAACGTGAAAGGAGACTTGATTTCCTTGATGGCACTCCAGAGAAAACCCAAGATCACTGTCTCAAGTCTAGAGGGATCCTGAGGTCACTGGAGCAACACGAAAGTGCTCCGTGGACCCCAAATCAACTCGAGATGAGAGCTTAGTCCCTGGCTTCGATTCAAGAGGAATACCAAATTTCCACAAGCACCTCAGGAGGAGGCTTCTCTCAGCTACAGGTATGTGAGAGGGACCCTGAGTTTGTGGCCTCAAGTGGAATGGACACGGAGATGCTCTGACTCGAAGTAAGGCCGGATATCCCTGAAGTGAATTGAATGCAGGCTCGTCTTGCATCTCCCAAGACGAAGGGATGTCTGAATCCCCTGTGGAGACCACAGAGAAAGACCGAGTTCTCCGCCTCATCGCGACCGGAGGCCTCACATCCTTTGAAAACTCGAGAGGTCCGCGGAGATCAATGCTTCCAAAGGAGACGATGCCTGACTCCTGTTGAAAATGGATAGGAGTCCCAGGATCCCTGTGGCACGTCGAAAGGGACCCTGGGTCTCCCGCCTCACGTGGAGACGCGTCCCCATTGCCATGCCAAGACTCGAGGAGAATCCCGAGGTGTCCCTCGCACCTAGGCAGGAGTCCTGACGTCGCTGAACAAACACGTGTCTGGAAGGGCCCTCCCCGTCGTAACTCGAGAATATACCTCAGGTTCCGGCCGCAACTCGAGAAAAACCATGAGACTTCCCCCTTGCCACGAGGTGAGGCCCGATTCCCCTGCACTGCATGCAGAGCAATTCCGTGTTCCACATCAAACATGAAAGGAGCCTTGATTTCCTTGATGGCACTCCAGAGAAAACCCAAGATCACTGTCTAGAGTCTAGAGGGATCCTGAGGTCACTGGAGCAACACGAAAGGGCTCCGTGGACCTCAAATCAACTCGAGATGAGAGCTTAGTCCCTGGCTTCGACTCAAGGGGAATACCAACTTTCCACAAGCACCTCAAGAGGAGGCTTCTCTCAGCTACAGGTATGTGAGAGAGACCCTGAGTTTGTGGCCTCAAGTGGAATGCACACGGAGATGCTCTGACTCGAAGTAAGGCCGGATATCCCTGCAGTGAATTGAATGCAGGCTTGTCTTGCATCTCCCAAGACGAAGGGATGTCTGAATCCCCTGTGGAGACCACAGAGAAAGTCCTAGTCCTCCACCTCAACATGACCGGAGGCCTCACATCCTTTGAAAACTCGAGAGGTCCGCAGAGATCAATGCTTCCAAAGGAGACGATGCCTGACTCCTCTTGAAAATGGATAGGAGTCTTAGGATCACTGTGGCACGTGGAAAGGGACCCTGGGTCTCCCGCCTCACGTGGAGACGCGTCCCCATTGCCATGCCAAGACTTGAGGAGAATCCCGAGGTGTCCCTCGCACCTAGGCAGGAGTCCTGACGTCGCTGAACAAACATGTGTCTGGAAGGGCCCTCCCCGTCGTAACTCGAGAATATACCCCAGGTTCCGGCCGCAACTCGAGAAAAACCATGAGACGTCCCCCTCGCCGCTGGATGAGGCCCGATTCCCCTGCACTGCGTGCAGAGCAATTCCATGTTCCACATCAAACGTGAAAGGAGCCTTGATTTCGTTGATGGCACTCCAGAGAAAACCCAAGATCACTGTCTCAAGTCTAGAGGGATCCTGAGGTCACTGGAGCAACACGAAAGGGCTCCGTGGACCCCAAATCAACTCGAGATGAGAGCTTAGTCCCTGGCTTCGACTCAAGGGGAATACCAAATTTCCACAAGCACCTCAAGAGGAGACTTCTCTCAGCTACAGGTATGTGACAGGGACCCTGAGTTTGTGGCCTCAAGTGGAATGGACACGGAGATGCTCTGACTCCAAGTAAGGCCGGATATCCCTGCAGTGAATTGAATGCAGGCTCGTCTTACATCTCCCAAGACGAAGGGATGTCTGAATCCCCTGTGGAGACCACAGAGAAAGACCGAGTTCTCCGCCTCATCGCGACCGGAGTCCTCACATCCTTTGAAAACTAGAGAGGTCCGCGGAGATCAATGCTTCCAAAGGAGACGATGCCTGACTCCTCTTGAAAATGGATAGGAGTCCCAGGATCCCTGTGGCACGTGGAAAGGGACCCTGGGTCTCCCGCCTCACGTGGAGAAGCGTCCCAATTGCCATGCCAAGACTCGAGGAGAATCCCGAGGTGTCCCTCGCACCTAGGCAGGAGTCCTGACGTCGCTGAACAAACACGTGTCTGGAAGGGCCCTCCCCGTCGTAACTCGAGAATATACCCGAGGTTCCGGCCGCAACTCGAGAAAAACCATGAGACTTCCCCATCCCCGCGAGACGAGGCCCGATTCCCCTGCACTGCGTGCAGACCAATTCCGTGTTCCACATCAAACGTGAAAGGAGCCTTGATTTCCTTAATGGCACTCCAGAGAAAACCCAAGATCACTGTTTCAAGTCTAGAGGGATCCTGAGGTCACTGTAGCAACACGAAAGGGTTCCGTGGACCCCAAATCACCTCGAGATGAGAGCTTAGTCCCTGGCTTCGACTCAAGAGGAATACCAACTTTCCACAAGCACCTCAAGAGGAGGCTACTTTCAACTAATGGTATGTGAGAGGGACCCTGAGTTTGTCGCCTCAAGTGGAATGGACACCGAGATGCTCTGACTCGAAGTAAGGCCAGATATCCCTGCAGTGATTTGAATGCAGGCTCGTCTTGCATGTCCCAAGACGAAGGGTTGTCTGAATCCCCTGTGGAGACCACAGAGAAAGACCTAGTCCTCCACCTCAACGAGACGGGAGGCATCACATCCTTTGAAAACTCGAGAGGTCTGCGGAGATCAATACTTTCGAAGGAGACGATGCTTGACGCCTCTTGAAAATGGATAGGAGTCCCAGGATCACTGTGGCACGTGGAAAGGGACCCTGGGTCTCCCGCCTCACGTGGAGAAGCGTCCCAATTGCCATGCCAAGACTCGAGGAAAATCGCGAGTTGTCCCTCGCACCTAGGCAGGAGTCTTCACGTCGCTGAACAAACACGTGTCTGGAAGGGCCCTCCCCGTCGTAACTCGAGAATATACCCCAGGTTCCGGCCGAAACTCGAGAAAAACCATGAGACTTCCCCCTTGCCACGAGGTGAGGCCCGATTCCCCTGCACTGCGTGCAGAGCAATTCCGTGTTCCACATCAAACGTGAAAGGAGACTTGATTTCCTTGATGGCACTCCAGAGAAAACCCAAGATCACTGTCTCAAGTCTAGAGGGATCCTGAGGTCACTGGAGCAACACGAAAGTGCTCCGTGGACCCCAAATCAACTCGAGATGAGAGCTTAGTCCCTGGCTTCAAATTGAGAGGAATACCAACTTTCCACAAGCACCTCAAGAGGAGGCTTCTCTCAGCTACAGGTATGTGAGAGGGAAACTGAGTTTCTGGCCTCAAGTGGAATGGACACCGAGATGCTCTGACTCGAAGTAAGGCCGGATATCCCTGCAGTGAATTGAATGCAGGCTCGTCTTGCATCTCCCAAGACGAAGGGTTGTCTGAATCCCCTGTGGAGACAACAGAGAAAGACCAGGTCCTCCGCCTCAACGCGACCGGAGGCCTCACATCCTTTGAAAACTCGAGAGGTCCGCGAAGATCAACACTTCTGAAGGAGACGATGCCTGACTCCTCTTGAAAATGGATAGGAGTCCCAGGATACCTGTGGCACGGTGAAAGGGACCCTGGGTCTCCCGCCTCACGTGGAGACGCGTCCCAATTGCCATGCCAAGACTCGAGGAGAATCCCGAGGTGTCCCTCGCACCTAGGCAGGACTCCCGACGTCGCTGAACAAACACGTGTCTCGAAGGGCCCTCCCCGTGGTAACTCGAGAATATACCCCAGGTTCCGGCCGCATCTCGAATAAATCCATGAGACTTCCCCCTCGCAGAGAGATGAGGCCCGATTCCCCTACACTGCGTGCAGAGCAATTTCGTGTTCCACATCAAACGAGAAAGGAGCCTTGATTTCCTTGATGGCACTCTAGACAAAACCCAAGATCACTGTCTCAAGTCTGGAGGGATCCTGAGGTCACTGGAGCAACACCAAAGCGCTCTGTGGACCCCAAATCAACTCGAGATGAGAGCTTAGTCCCTGGCTTCGACTCAAGAGGAATACCAAATTTCCACAAGCACCTCAAGAGGAGGCTTCTCTCAGCTACAGGTATGTGAGAGGGACCCAGAGTTTGTGGCCTCAAGTGGAATGGACACCGAGATGCTCGGACTCGAAGTAAGCCCGGATATTCCTGCAGTGAATTGAATGCAGGCTCTTCTTGCATCTCCCAAGACGAAGGGATGTCTGAATCCCCTGTGGAGACGACAGAGAAAGACCAAGTCCTCCGCCTCATCGCGACCGGAGGAATCACATCCTTTGAAAACTCGAGAGGTCTGCAGAGATCAATGCTTCCAAAGGAGACGATGCCTGACTCCTCTTGAAAATGGATAGGAGTCTCAGGATCACTGTGGCACGTGGAAAGGGACACTGGGTCTCCCGCCTCACGTGGAGACGCGTCCCAATTGCCATGCCAAGACTCGAGGAGAATCGCGAGGTGTCCCTCGCACCTAGGCAGGAGTCCTGACGTCGCTGAACAGACACGTGTCTGGAAGGGCCCTCCCCGTCGTAACTCGAGAATATACCCCAGGTTCCGGCCGCAACTCGAGAAAAAACATGAGACTTCCACCTCGCCGCGAGATGAGGCCAGATTCCAATGCACTGCGTGCAGAGCAATTCCGTGTTCCACATCAAACGTGAAAGGAGCCTTGATTTCCTTGAGGGCACTCCAGAGAAAACCCAAGATCACTGTCTCAAGTCTAGAGGGATCCTGAGGTCACTGGAGCAACACGAAATTTCTCCGTGGACCCCATATCAACTCGAGATGAGAGCTTAGTCCCTGGCTTCGACTCAAGAGGAATACCAACTTTCCACAAGCACCTCAAGAGGAGGGTTCTCTCAGCTACAGGTATGTGAGAGGGACCCTGAGTTTGTGGCCTCAAGTGGAATGGACACGGAGATGCTCTGACTCGAAGTAAGGCCGGATATCCCTGCAGTGAATTGAATGCAGGCTCGTCTTGCATCTCCCAAGACGAAGGGATTTCTGAGTCCCCTGTGGAGACCACAGAGAAAGACCGAGTTCTCCGCCTCATCGCGACCGGAGGCCTGACATCCTTTGAAAACTCGAGAGGTCCGCGGAGATCAATGCTTCCAAAGGAGATGATGCCTGACTCCTCTTGAAAATGGATAGGAGTCCCAGCATCCCTGTGGCACGTGGAAAGGGACCCTGGGTCTCCCGCCTCACGTGGAGATGCGTCCCAATTGCCATGCCAAGACTCGAGGAGAATCCCGAGGTGTCCCTCGCACCTAGGCAGGAGTCCTGACGTTGCTGAACAAACACGTGTCTGGAAGGGCCCTCCCCGTCGTAACTCGAGAATATACCCCAGGTTCCGGCCGCAACTCGAGAAAAACCATGAGACTTCGAATCCCCGTGATATGAGGCCCGATTCCCCTGCACTGCGTGCAGAGCAATTCCGTGTTCCACATCAAACGTGAAAGGAGCCTTGATTTCCTTGATGGCACTCCAGAGAAAACCCAAGATCACTGTCTCAAGTCTAGAGGGATCCTGAGGTCACTGGAGCAACAAGAAAGGGCTCCGTGGACCTCAAATCAACTCGAGATGAGAGCTTAGTCCCTGGCTTCGACTCAAGAGGAATACCAACTTTCCACAAGCACCTCAAGAGGAGGCTTCTCTCAGCTACAGGTATGTGAGAGGGACCCTGAGTTTGTGGCCTCAAGTGGAATGGACAGCGAGATGCTCTGACTCGAAGTAAGGCCGGATATCCCTGCAGTGAATTGAATACAGGCTCGTCTTGCATCTCGCAAGACGAAGGGATGTCTGAATCCCCTGTGGAGACCACAGAGAAAGACCTAATTTTCCGCCTCATCATGACCGGAGGCCTCACATCCTTTGAAAATTCAAGAGGTCCGGGGAGATCAATGCTTCCAAAGGAGACGATGCCTGACTCCTCTTGAAAATGGATAGGAGTCCCAGGATCCCTGTGGCACGTGGAAAGGGACCCTGGGTCTCCCGCCTCACGTGGAGACGCGTCCCCATTGCCATGCCAAGACTCGAGGAGAATCCCGAGGTGTCCCTCGCACCTAGGCAGGAGTCCTGACGTCGCTGAACAAACACGTGTCTGGAAGGGCCCTCCCCATCGTAACTCGAGAATATACCCCAGGTTCCAGCCGCAACTCGAGAAAAACCATGAGACTTCCCCCTCGCCGCTGGATGAGGCCCGATTCCCCTGCACTGCGTGCAGAGCAATTCCGTGTTCCACATCAAACGTGAAAGGAGACTTGATTTCCTTGATGGCACTCCAGAGAAAACCCAAGATCACTGTCTCAAGTCTAGAGGGATCCTGAGGTCACTGGAGCAACACGAAAGTGCTCCGTGGACCCCAAATCAACTCGAGATGAGAGCTTAGTCCCTGGCTTCGATTCAAGAGGAATACCAAATTTCCACAAGCACCTCAGGAGGAGGCTTCTCTCAGCTACAGGTATGTGAGAGGGACCCTGAGTTTGTGGCCTCAAGTGGAATGGACACGGAGATGCTCTGACTCGAAGTAAGGCCGGATATCCCTGAAGTGAATTGAATGCAGGCTCGTCTTGCATCTCCCAAGACGAAGGGATGTCTGAATCCCCTGTGGAGACCACAGAGAAAGACCGAGTTCTCCGCCTCATCGCGACCGGAGGCCTCACATCCTTTGAAAACTCGAGAGGTCCGCGGAGATCAATGCTTCCAAAGGAGACGATGCCTGACTCCTGTTGAAAATGGATAGGAGTCCCAGGATCCCTGTGGCACGTCGAAAGGGACCCTGGGTCTCCCGCCTCACGTGGAGACGCGTCCCCATTGCCATGCCAAGACTCGAGGAGAATCCCGAGGTGTCCCTCGCACCTAGGCAGGAGTCCTGACGTCGCTGAACAAACACGTGTCTGGAAGGGCCCTCCCCGTCGTAACTCGAGAATATACCCCAGGTTCCGGCCGCAACTCGAGAAAAACCATGAGACTTCCCCCTTGCCACGAGGTGAGGCCCGATTCCCCTGCACTGCATGCAGAGCAATTCCGTGTTCCACATCAAACATGAAAGGAGCCTTGATTTCCTTGATGGCACTCCAGAGAAAACCCAAGATCACTGTCTAGAGTCTAGAGGGATCCTGAGGTCACTGGAGCAACACGAAAGGGCTCCGTGGACCTCAAATCAACTCGAGATGAGAACTTAGTCCCTGGCTTCGACTCAAGGGGAATACCAACTTTCCACAAGCACCTCAAGAGGAGGCTTCTCTCAGCTACAGGTATGTGAGAGAGACCCTGAGTTTGTGGCCTCAAGTGGAATGCACACGGAGATGCTCTGACTCGAAGTAAGGCCGGATATCCCTGCAGTGAATTGAATGCAGGCTTGTCTTGCATCTCCCAAGACGAAGGGATGTCTGAATCCCCTGTGGAGACCACAGAGAAAGTCCTAGTCCTCCACCTCAACATGACCGGAGGCCTCACATCCTTTGAAAACTCGAGAGGTCCGCAGAGATCAATGCTTCCAAAGGAGACGATGCCTGACTCCTCTTGAAAATGGATAGGAGTCTTAGGATCACTGTGGCACGTGGAAAGGGACCCTGGGTCTCCCGCCTCACGTGGAGACGCGTCCCCATTGCCATGCCAAGACTTGAGGAGAATCCCGAGGTGTCCCTCGCACCTAGGCAGGAGTCCTGACGTCGCTGAACAAACATGTGTCTGGAAGGGCCCTCCCCGTCGTAACTCGAGAATATACCCCAGGTTCCGGCCGCAACTCGAGAAAAACCACGAGACGTCCCCCTCGCCGCTGGATGAGGCCCGATTCCCCTGCACTGCGTGCAGAGCAATTCCATGTTCCACATCAAACGTGAAAGGAGCCTTGATTTCGTTGATGGCACTCCAGAGAAAACCCAAGATCACTGTCTCAAGTCTAGAGGGATCCTGAGGTCACTGGAGCAACACGAAAGGGCTCCGTGGACCCCAAATCAACTCGAGATGAGAGCTTAGTCCCTGGCTTCGACTCAAGGGGAATACCAAATTTCCACAAGCACCTCAAGAGGAGACTTCTCTCAGCTACAGGTATGTGACAGGGACCCTGAGTTTGTGGCCTCAAGTGGAATGGACACGGAGATGCTCTGACTCCAAGTAAGGCCGGATATCCCTGCAGTGAATTGAATGCAGGCTCGTCTTACATCTCCCAAGACGAAGGGATGTCTGAATCCCCTGTGGAGACCACAGAGAAAGACCGAGTTCTCCGCCTCATCGCGACCGGAGTCCTCACATCCTTTGAAAACTAGAGAGGTCCGCGGAGATCAATGCTTCCAAAGGAGACGATGCCTGACTCCTCTTGAAAATGGATAGGAGTCCCAGGATCCCTGTGGCACGTGGAAAGGGACCCTGGGTCTCCCGCCTCACGTGGAGAAGCGTCCCAATTGCCATGCCAAGACTCGAGGAGAATCCCGAGGTGTCCCTCGCACCTAGGCAGGAGTCCTGACGTCGCTGAACAAACACGTGTCTGGAAGGGCCCTCCCCGTCGTAACTCGAGAATATACCCGAGGTTCCGGCCGCAACTCGAGAAAAACCATGAGACTTCCCCATCCCCGCGAGACGAGGCCCGATTCCCCTGCACTGCGTGCAGACCAATTCCGTGTTCCACATCAAACGTGAAAGGAGCCTTGATTTCCTTAATGGCACTCCAGAGAAAACCCAAGATCACTGTTTCAAGTCTAGAGGGATCCTGAGGTCACTGTAGCAACACGAAAGGGTTCCGTGGACCCCAAATCACCTCGAGATGAGAGCTTAGTCCCTGGCTTCGACTCAAGAGGAATACCAACTTTCCACAAGCACCTCAAGAGGAGGCTACTTTCAACTAATGGTATGTGAGAGGGACCCTGAGTTTGTCGCCTCAAGTGGAATGGACACCGAGATGCTCTGACTCGAAGTAAGGCCAGATATCCCTGCAGTGATTTGAATGCAGGCTCGTCTTGCATGTCCCAAGACGAAGGGTTGTCTGAATCCCCTGTGGAGACCACAGAGAAAGACCTAGTCCTCCACCTCAACGAGACGGGAGGCATCACATCCTTTGAAAACTCGAGAGGTCTGCGGAGATCAATACTTTCGAAGGAGACGATGCTTGACGCCTCTTGAAAATGGATAGGAGTCCCAGGATCACTGTGGCACGTGGAAAGGGACCCTGGGTCTCCCGCCTCACGTGGAGAAGCGTCCCAATTGCCATGCCAAGACTCGAGGAAAATCGCGAGTTGTCCCTCGCACCTAGGCAGGAGTCTTCACGTCGCTGAACAAACACGTGTCTGGAAGGGCCCTCCCCGTCGTAACTCGAGAATATACCCCAGGTTCCGGCCGAAACTCGAGAAAAACCATGAGACTTCCCCCTTGCCACGAGGTGAGGCCCGATTCCCCTGCACTGCGTGCAGAGCAATTCCGTGTTCCACATCAAACGTGAAAGGAGACTTGATTTCCTTGATGGCACTCCAGAGAAAACCCAAGATCACTGTCTCAAGTCTAGAGGGATCCTGAGGTCACTGGAGCAACACGAAAGTGCTCCGTGGACCCCAAATCAACTCGAGATGAGAGCTTAGTCCCTGGCTTCGATTCAAGAGGAATACCAAATTTCCACAAGCACCTCAGGAGGAGGCTTCTCTCAGCTACAGGTATGTGAGAGGGACCCTGAGTTTGTGGCCTCAAGTGGAATGGACACGAAGATGCTCTGACTCGAAGTAAGGCCGGATATCCCTGAAGTGAATTGAATGCAGGCTCGTCTTGCATCTCCCAAGACGAAGGGATGTCTGAATACCCTGTGGAGACCACAGAGAAAGACCTAATTTTCCGCCTCATCGCGACCAGAGGCCACACATCCTTTGAAAATTCGAGAAGTCCGCGGAGATCAATGCTTCCAAAGGAGACGATGCCTGACTCCTCTTGAAAATGGATAGGAGTCCCAGCATCCCTGTGGCACGTGGAAAGGGACCCTGGGTCTCCCGCCTCACGTGGAGAAGCTTCCCAATTGCCATGCCAAGACTCGAGGAGAATCCCGAGGTGTCCCTCGCACCTAGGCAGGAGTCCTCACGTCGCTGAACAAACACGTCTCTGGAAGGGCCCTCCCTGTCGTAACTCGAGAATATACCCCAGGTTCCGGCCGCAACTCGAGAAAAACCATGAGACTTCCCCATCCCCGCGAGATGAGGCCCGATTCCCCTGCACTGCGTGCAGACCAATTCCGTGTTCCACATCAAACGTGAAAGGAGCCTTGATTTCCTTAATGGCACTCCAGAGAAAACACAAGATCACTGTTTCAAGTCTAGAGGGATCCTGAGGTCACTGTAGCAACACGAAAGGGCTCCGTGGACCCCAAATCAACTCGAGATGAGAGCTTAGTCCCTGGCTTCGACTCAAGAGGAATACCAACTTTCCACAAGCACCTCAAGAGGAGGCTACTCTCAACTAATGGTATGTGAGAGGGACCCTGAGTTTGTCGCCTCAAGTGGAATGGACACCGAGATGCTCTGACTCGAAGTAAGGCCAGATATCCCTGCAGTGATTTGAATGCAGGCTCGTCTTGCATCTCACAAGACGAAGGGTTGTCTGAATCCCCTGTGGAGACAACAGAGAAAGACCTAGTCCTCCACCTCAACGAGACGGGAGGCATCACATCCTTTGAAAACTCGAGAGGTCTGCGGAGATCAATACTTCCGAAGGACACGATGCCTGACGCCTCTTGAAAATGGATAGGAGTCCCAGGATCACTGTGGCACGTGGAAAGGGACCCTGGGGCTCCCGCCTCAACTGGAGACATATCCCATTTGCCATGCCAAGACTCGAGGAGAATCCCGAGGTGTCCCTCGCACCTAGGCAGGAGTCCTGACTTCGCTGAACAAACACTTGTCTGGAAGGGCCCTCCCCGTCGTAACTCGAGAATATACCCCAGGTTCCCGCCGCAACTCGAGAAAAACCATGAGATTTCCCCCTCGCAGCGAGTTGAGGCCCGATTCCCCTGCACTGCGTGCAGAGCAATTCCGTGTTCCACATCAAACGTGAAAGAAGCCTTGATTTCCTTGATGGCACTCCAGAGAAAACCCAAGATCACTGTCTCAAGTCTAGAGGAATCCTGAGGTCACTGGAGCAACATGAAAGGGCTCCGGATAACCCAAATCAACTCGAGATGAGAGCTTAGTCCCTGGCTTCGACTCAAGAGGAATACCAACTTTCCACAAGCACCTCAAGAGGAGGCTTCTCTCAGATACAGGTATGTGAGAGGGACCCTGAATTTGTGGCCTCAAGTGGAATGGACACGGAGATGCTCTGACTCGAAGTAAGGCCGGATATTCCTGCAGTGAATTGAATGCAGGCTCGTCTTGCATCTCCCAAGACGAAGGGATGTCTGAATCCCCTGTGGAGACCACAGAGAAAGACCTAGTCCTCCGCCTCATCGTGACCGGAGGCCTCACATCATTTGAAAACTCGAGAGGTCTGCAGAGATCAATGCTTCCAAAGGAGCCGATGCCCGACTCCTCTTGAAAATGGATAGGAGTCCCAGGATCACTGTGGCACGTGGAAAGGGACACTGTGTCTCCCGCCTCACGTGGAGACGCATCCCAATTGCCATGCCAAGACTCGAGGAGAATCCCGAGGTGTCCCTAGCACCTAGCCAGGAGTCCTGACGTCGCTGAACAAACAAGTGTCTCGAAGGGCCCTCCCCGTCGTAACTCATGAATATACCCCATGTTCCGGCCGCAACTCGAGAAAAACCATGAGACTTCCCCATCGCCGCAAGATGAGGCCCAATTCCCCTGCACTGCGTGCAGAGCAATTCCGTATTCCACATCAAAAATGAAAGGAGCCTTGATTTCCTTGATGGCACTCCAGAGAAAACCCAAGATCACTGTCTCAAGTCTAGAGGGATCCTGAGGTCACTGGAGCAACACTAAAGGGCTCCGTGGACCCCAAATCAACTCCAGATGAGAGCTTAGTCCCTGGCTTCAAATCGAGAGGAATACCAACTTTCCACAAGCACCTCAAAAGGAGGCTTCTCTCATCTACAGGTATGTGAGAGGGACCCTGAGTTTGTGGCCTCAAGTGGAATGGACACGGAGATGCTCTGACTCAAAGTAAGGCCAGATAACCCTGCAGTGAATTGAATGCAGGCTCCTCTTGCATCTCCCAAGACGAAGGGTTGTCTGAATCCCCTGTGGAGACCACAGAGAAAAACCTAGTCCTCCGCCTCATCGCGACCAGAGGCCTCACATCCTTTCAAAATTCGAGAGGTCCGCGGAGATCAATGCTTCCAACGGAGACGATGCCTGACGCCTCTTGAAAATGGATAGGAGTCCCAGGATCCCTGTGGCATGTGGAAAGGGACCCTGGGTCTCCCGCCTCACGTGGAGACGCGTCCCAATTGCCATGCCAAGACTTGAGGAGAATCCCGAGGTGTCCCTCGCACCCAGGCAGGAGTCCTGACGTCGCTGAACAAACACGTGTCTGGAAGGGCCCTCCCCGTCGTAACTCGAGAATATACCCCAGGTTCCGGCCGCAAGTCGAGAAAAACCATGAGACTTCCCCCTCGCCGCGAGATGAGGCCCGATTCCCCTGCACTGCGTGCAGAGCAATTCAATTTTCCACATCAAACGTGAAAGGAGCCTTGATTTCCTTGATGGCACTCCAGAGAAAACCCAAGATCACTATCTCAAGTTAAGAGTGATCCTGAGGTCACTGGAGCAACACGAAAGGGCTGTGTGGACCCCAAATCAACTCGAGATGAGAGCTTAGTCCCTGGCTTCGACTCAAGAGGAATACCAACTTTCCACAAGCACCTCAAGAGGAGGCTTCTCTCAGCTACAGGTAAGTGAGAGGGACCCTGAGATTGTGGCCTCAAGTGGAATGGACACCGAGATGCTCTGACTCGAAGTAGGGCCGGATATCCCTGCAATGGATTGAATGCAGGCTCGTCTTGCATCTCCCAAGACGAAGGGATGTCTGAATCCCCTGTGGAGACCACAGAGAAAGACCGAGTTCTCCGCCTCAACGCGACCGGAGGCCTCACATCTTTTGAAAACTCGAGCGGTCCGCGGAGATCAATGCTTCCAAAGGAGACGATGCCTGACTCCTCATGAAAATGGATAGGAGTCCCAGGATCCCTGTGGCACATGGAAAGGGACCCTGGGTCTCCCGACTCACGTGGAGACGCGTCCCAATTGCCATGCCAAGACTCGAGGAGAATCCCGAGGTGTCCCTCGCACCTAGGCAGGAGTCCAGACGTCGCTGAACAAACACGTGTCTGGAAGGGCCCTCCCCATCGTAACTCGAGAATATACCCCAGGTTCGGGCCGCAACTCGAGAAAAGCAATGAGATTTCCCCCTCGCCGCGAGTTCAGGCCCGATTCCCTGCACTGCATGCAGAGCAATTCCGTGTTCCACATCAAACGTGAAAGGAGCCTTGATTTCCTTGATGGCACTCCAGAGAAAACCCAAGATCACTGTCTCAAGTCTAGAGGGATCCTGAGGTCACTGGAGCAACACGAAAGGGCTCCGTGGACCTCAAATCAACACGAGATGAGAGCTTAGTCCCTGGCTTCGACTCAAGAGGAATACCAACTTTCCACAAGCACCTCAAGACGAGGGTTCTCTCAGCTACAGGTATGTGAGAGCGCCCCTGAGTTTGTGGCCTCAAGTGGAATGGACACCGAGATGCTCTGACTCGAAGTAAGGCCGGATATCCCTGCAGTGAAGTGAATGCAGGCTCGTCTTGCATCTCCCAAGACGAAGGGATGTCTGAATCCCCTGTGGAGACCACAGAGAAAGAACTAATTCTCCGCCTCATCGCGAGCGGAGGCCTCACATCCTTTGAAAACTCGAGAGGTCCGCGGAGATCAATGGTTCCAAAGGAGACGATGCCTGACTCCTGTTGAAAATGGATAGGAGTCCCAGGATCCCTGTGGCACGTGGAAAGGGACCCTGGGTCTCCGGCCTCACGTGGATACGCGTCCCAATTGCCATGCCAAGACTCGAGGAGAATCCCGAGGTGTCTCTCGCACCTAGGCAGGAGTCCTCACGTCGCTGAACAAACACGTGTCTGGAAGGCCCTCCCCTTCGTAACTCGAGAATATACCCCAGGTTCCGGCCGCAACTCGAGAAAAACCATGAGACTTCCCCCTCGCCGCGAGATGAGGCCCGATTCCCCTGCCCTGCGTGCAGAGCAATTCCGCTTTCCACATCAAACGTGAATGGAGCCTTGATTTCCTTGATGGCAGTCCAGAGAAAACCCAAGATCACTGTCTCAAGTCTAGAGGGATCCTGAGGTCACTGGAGCAACACGAAAGGGCTCCGTGGACCCCAAATCAACTCGAGATGAGAGCTTAGTCCCTGGCTTCGACTCAAGAGGAATACCAACTTTCCACAAGCACCTCAAGAGGAGGCTTCTCTCAGCTACAGGTATGTGAGAGGGACCCTGAGTTTGTGGCCTCAAGTGGAATGGACACCGAGATGCTCTGACTCGAAGTAAGGCCGGAAAACCCTGCAGTGAATTGAATGCAGGCTCGTCTTGCATCTCCCAAGACGAAGGGTTGTCTGAATCCCCTGTGGAGACCACAGAGAAAGACCTAGTCCTCCACCTCAACGCAACCGCAGGCCTCATATCCTTTGAAAACTCGAGAGGTCCGCGGAGATCAATACTTCCGAAAGAGACGATGCCTGACTCCTACTGAAAATGGATAGGAGTCCCAGGATCCATGTGGCACGTGGAAAGGGACCCTGGGTCTGCCGCCTCACGTGGAGACGCGTCCCAATTGCCATGCCAAGACTCGAGGAGAATCCCGAGGTGTCCCTCGCACCTAGGCAGGAATCCGGACGTCGCTGAACAAACACGTGTCTAGAAGGGCCCTCCCCGTCGTAACTCGAGAATATACCCCAGGTTCCGGCTGCAACTCGAGAGAAACCATGAGACTTCCCCCTCGCCGAGAGATGAGGCCCGATACCCTAGCACTGCGTGCAGAGCAATTCCGTGTTCCACAACAAACGTGAAAGGAGCCTTGATTTCCTTGATGGCACTCCAGAGAAAACCCAAGATCACTGTCTCAAGTCTAGAGGGATCCTGAGGTCACTGGAACAACACGAAAGGGCTCCGTGGACCCCAAATCAACTCGAGATGAGAGCATAGTCCCTGGCTTCGACTCAAGAGGAAAACCATCTTTCCACAAGCACCTCAACAGGAGGCTTCTCTCAGCAACAGGTATGTGAGACGGACCCTGAGTTTGTGGCCTCAAGTGGAATGGACACCGAGATGCTCTGACTCGAAGTAAGGCCGGATATCCCTGCAGTGAATTGAATGCAGGCCTGTCTTGCATCTCCCAAGACGAAGGGATGTCTTAATCCCCTGTGGAGACCACAGAGAAAGAACTAATCCTCCGCCTCAAAGCGACCGGAGGCCTCACATCCTTTGAAAACTCGAGATGTGCGCGGAGATCAGTGCTTCCAAAGGAGACGATGCCTGACTCCTCTTGAAAATGGATAGGAGTCCCAGGATCCCTGTGGCACGTGGAAAGGGACCCTGGGTCTCCCACCTCACGTGGAGATGCGTCCCAATTGCCATGCCAAGACTCGAGGAGAATTCCGAGGTGTCCCTCGCACCTAGGCAGGAGTCCTGACGTCGCTGAACAAACACGTGTCTGGAAGGGCCCTCCCCGTCGTAACTCGAGAATATACCCCAGGTTCCGGCCGCAACTCGAGAAAAACCATGAGAATTCCCCCTCGCCGCGAGCTGAGGCCCCATTCCCCTGCACTGCGTGCAGAGCAATTCCGTGTTCCACATCAAACGTGAAAGGAGCCTTGATTTCCTTGATGGCACTCCAGAGAAAACCCAAGATCACTGTCTCAAGTCTAGAGGGATCCTGAGGTCACTGGAGCAACACGAAAGGGCTCTGTGGACTCCAAATGAAATCGAGATGAGAGCTTAGTCCCTGGCTTCGACTCAAGAGGAATACCAACTTTCCACAAGCACCTCAAGAGGAGGCTTCTCTCAGCTACAGGTATGTGAGAGGGACCCTGAGTTTGTGGCCTCAAGTGGAATGGACACCGAGATGCTCTGACTCGAAGTAAGGCCGGATATCCCTGCAGTGAATTGAATGCAGGCTCGTCTTGGATCTCCCAAGACGAAGGGATGTCTGAATCCCCTGTGGAGACCACAGAGAAAGACCTAATTCTCCGCCTTATCGCGAGTTGAGGCCTCACATCCTTTGAAAACTCGAGAGGTCCGCGGAGATCAATGCTTCCAAAGGAGACGATGCCTGACTCCTCTTGAAAATGGATCGGAGTCCCAGGATCCCTGTGGCACGTGGAAAGGGACCCTGGGTCTCCCGCCTCACATGGAGACGCCTCCCAATTGCCATGCCAAGACTCGAGGAGAATCCCAAGGTGTCCCTCGCTCCTAGGCAGGAGTCCTGACATCGCTGAACAAACACGTGTCTGGAAGGGCCCTCCGGGTCGTAACTCGAGAATATACTCCAGGTTCCAGCCGCAACTCGAGAAAAACCATGAGACTTCCCCCTCGCCGTGACATGAGGCCCGATTCCCCTGCACTGCGTGCAGAGCAATTCCGTGTTGCACATCAAACGTGAAAGGAGCCTTGATTTCCTTGATGGCACTCCAGAGAAAACCCAAGATCACTGTCTCAAGTCTAGAGGGATCCTGAGGTCACTGGAGCAACACGAAAGGGCTCTGTGGACCCCAAATCAACTCGAGATGAGAGCTTAGTTCCTGGCTTCGACTCAAGAGGAATGCCAACTTTCCACAAGTACCTCAAGAGGAGGCTTCTCTCAGCTACAGGTATGTGAGAGGGACCCGGAGTTTGTGGCCTCAAGTGGAATGGACACCGAGATGCTCTGACTTGAAGTAATGCCGGATATCCCTGCAGTGAATTGATTGCAGCCTCGTCTTGCATCTCCCAAGACGAAGGGATGTCTGAATCCCCTGTGGAGACCACAGAGAAAGACCTAGTCCTCCGCCTCAACGCGACCGGAGGCCTCACATCCTTTGAAAACTCGAGAGGTCCGCGGAGATCAATGCTTCCAAAAGAGACGATGCCTGACTCCTCTTGAAAATGGAGAGTATTCCCAGGATCCCTGTGGCACGTGGAAAGAGACCCTGGGTCTCCCGCCTCACGTGGAGACGCGTCCCAATTGCCATGCCAAGACTCGAGGAGAATCCCGAAGTGTCCCTCGCACCTAGGCAGGAGTCCGGACGTCGCTGAAGAAACAGGTGTCTGGAAGGGCCCTCCCCGTCGTAACTCGAGAATATATTCCAGGTTCCGGCCGCAACTCGAGAAAAACCATGAGACTTCCCCCTCGCCGCTAGATGGGGCCCGATTCCACTGCACTGCTTGCAGAGCAATTCCGTGTTCCACATCAAACGTGAAAGGAGCCTTGATTTCCTTGATGGTACACCAGAGAAAACCCAAGATCACTGTCTCAAGTCTAGAGGGATCCGGAGGTCACTGGAGCAACACGAAAGACCTCCGTGGAACCCAAATCAACTCGAGATGAGAGCTTAGTCCCTGGCTTCGACTCAAGAGGAATACCAACTTTTCACAAGCACCTCAAGAGGAGGCTTCTCTCAGCTACAGGTATGTGAGAGGGACCCTGAGTTTGTGGCCTCAAGTGGAATGGACCCCGAGATGATCTGACTTGAAGTAAGGCCGGATATCCCTGCAGTGAATTGAATGCAGGCTCGTCTTCCATCTCCCAAGACGAAGGGATGTCTGAATCCCCTGTGGAGACCACAGAGAAAGACCTAGTCCTCCGCCTCATCGCGACAGGAGGCCTCACATCCTTTGAAAACTCGAGAGGTCCGCGGAGATCAATGCTTCCAAAGGAGATGATGCCTGACTCCTCTTGAAAATGGATAGGAGTCCCAGGATCCTTGTGGCACGTGGAAAGGGACCCTGGGTCTCCCGCCTCACGTGGAGACGCGTCCCAATTGCCATGCCAAGACTCGAGGAGAATCCCGAGGTGTCCCTCGCACCTGGGCAGGAGTCCTGACGTTGCTGAACAAACACGTGTCTGGAAGGGCCCTCCCCGTCGTAACTCGAGAATATACCCCAGGTTCCGGCCGCAACTCGAGAAAAACCATGAGACTTCCCCCTCGCAGCGAGATGAGGCCCGATTCCCCTGCACAGCGTGCAGAGCAATTCCGTGTTCCACATCAAACATGAAAGGAGCCTTGATTTCCTTGATGGCACTCCAGAGAAAACCCAAGATCACTGTCTCAAGTCTAGAGGGATCCTGAGGTCACTGGAGCAACACGAACGGGCTCCGTGGACCCCAAATCAACTCGAGATGAGAGCTTAGTCCCTGGCTTCCACTCAAGAGGAATACCAACTTTCCACAAGCACCTCAAGAGGAGGCTTCTCTCAGGTACAGGTATGTGAGAGGGACCCTGAGTTTGTGGCCTCAAGTGGAATGGACACAGAGATGCTCTGACTCGAAGTAAGGCTGGATATCCCTGCAGTGAATTGAATGCAAGCATGTCTTGCATCTCCCAAGACGAAGGGATGTCTGAATTCCCTGTGGAGACCACAGAGAAAGAACTAATTCTCAGCCACATCGTGACCGGAGGCCTCACATCCTTTGAAAACTCGAGAGGTCCGCGGAGATCAATGCTTCCAAAGGAGACGATGCTTGACTCCTCTTGAAAATGGATAGGAGTCCCAGGATCCCTGTGGCACGTGGAAAGGGACAATGGGTCTCCCTCCTCACGTGGAGATGCGTCCCAATTTCCATGCCAAGTCTCGAGGAGAATCCCTAGGTGTCCCTCGCACCTAGGCAGGAGTCCTAACGTCGCTGAACAAACACGTGTCTGGAAGGGCCCTCCACGTCGTTACTCGAGAATATACCCCAGGTTCCGGCCGCAACTCGAGAAAAACCATGAGACTTCCCCCTCGCAGCGAGATGAGGCCCGATTCCCCTGCACTGCGTGCAGAGCAATTCCGTGTTCCACATCAAACATGAAAGGAGCCTTGATTTCCTTGATGGCACTCCAGAGAAAACCCAAGATCACTGTCTCAAGTCTAGAGGGATCCTCAGGTCACTGGAGCAACATGAAAGGGCTCCGTGGACCCCAAATCAACTCGAGATGAGAGCTTAGTCCCTGGCTTCGACTCAAGAGGAATACCAACTTTCCACAAGACCCTCAAGAGGAGGCTTCTCTCAGCAACAGGTATGTGAGAGGGACCCTGAGTTGTGGCCTCAAGTGGAATGGACACCGAGATGCTCTGACTCGAAGTAAGGCCGGATATCCCTGCAGTGAAATGAATGCAGGCTCGTCTGCATCTCCCAAGACGAAGGGTTGTCTGAATCCCCTGTGGAGACCACAGAGAAAGACCTAGTCCTCCGCCTCAACGCGAACGGAGGCCTCATATCCTTTGAAAACTCGAGAGGTCCGCTGAGATCAATACTTCCGAAGGAGATGATGCCTGACTCCTCTTGAAAAAAGATAGGAGTCCCAGGATCCCTGTGGCACGTGGAAAGGGACCCTGGGTCTCAGGCCTCATGTGGAGACGCGTCCCAATTTCCATGCCAAGACTCGAGGAGAATCCCGAGGTGTCCCTCGCACCTAGGCAGGAGTCCTGACGTCGCTGAACAAACACGTGTCTGGAAGGGCCCTCCCCGTCGTAACTCGAGAATATACCCCAGGTTCCGGCCGCCACTCGAGAAAAACCATGAGACTTCCCCCTCGCCGCGAGATGAGGCCCGATTCCCCTGCACTGCGTGCAGAGCAATTCCGTGTTCCACATCAAACGTGAAAGGAGCCTTGATTTCCTTGATGGCACTCCAGAGAAAACCCAAGATCACTGTCTCAAGTCTAGAGGGATCCTGAGTTCACTGGAGTAACACGAAAGGGATCCGTGGACCCCAAATCAACTCGAGATGAGAGCTTAGTCCCTGGCTTCGACTCAAGAGGAATACCAACTTTCCACAAGCACCTCAAGAGGAGACTTCTCTCAGCTACAGGTATGTGAGAGGGACCCTGAGTTTGTGGCCTCAAGTGGAATGGACACCGAGATGCTCTGACTCGAAGTAAGGCCGGATATCCCTGCAGTGAATTGAATGCAGGCTCGTCTTGGATCTCCCAAGACGAAGGGATGTCTGAATCCCCTGTGGAGACCACAGAGAAAGACCTAATTCTCCGCCTCATCGCGAGTTGAGGCCTCACATCCTTTGAAAACTCGAGAGGTCCGCGGAGATCAATGCTTCCAAAGGAGACGATGCCTGACTCCTCTTGAAAATGGATCGGAGTCCCAGGATCCCTGTGGCACGTGGAAAGGGACCCTGGGTCTCCCGCCTCACGTGGAGACGCCTCCCAATTGCCATGCCAAGACTCGAGGAGAATCCCAAGGTGTCCCTCGCTCCTAGGCAGGAGTCCTGACATCGCTGAACAAACACGTGTCTGGAAGGGCCCTCCGGGTCGTAACTCGAGAATATACTCCAGGTTCCAGCCGCAACTCGAGAAAAACCATGAGACTTCCCCCTCGCCGTGACATGAGGCCCGATTCCCCTGCACTGCGTGCAGAGCAATTCCGTGTTCCACATCAAACGTGAAAGGAGCCTTGATTTCCTTGATGGCACTCCAGAGAAAACCCAAGATCACTGTCTCAAGTCTAGAGGGATCCTGAGGTCACTGGAGCAACACGAAAGGGCTCTGTGGACCCCAAATCAACTCGAGATGAGAGCTTAGTCCCTGGCTTCGACTCAAGAGGAATGCCAACTTTCCACAAGTACCTCAAGAGGAGGCTTCTCTCAGCTACAGGTATGTGAGAGGGACCCTGAGTTTGTGGCCTCAAGTGGAATGGACACCGAGATGCTCTGACTCGAGGTAAGGCCGGATATCTCTGCAGTGAATTGAATTAAGGCTCGTCTTGCATCTCCCAAGACGAAGGGTTGCCTGAATCCCCTGTGGAGACCACAGAAAAAGACCTAGTCCTCCGCCACCTCGCGACCGGAGGCCTCATATCCTTTGAAAACTCGAGAGGTCCGCTGAGATCAATACTTCCGAAGGAGATGATGCCTGACTCCTCTTGAAAATGGATAGGAGTCCCAGGATATCTGTGGCACGTCGAAGGGACCCTGGGTCTCCCGCCTCACGTGGAGACGCGTTCCAATTGCAATGCAAAGACTCCAGGAGAATCCCGAGGTGTCCCTCGCACCTAGGCAGGGGTCCTGACGTCCCTGAACAAACACGTGTCTGGAAGGGCCCTCCCCATCGTTAACTCGAGAATATATCCCAGGTTCCGGCCGCAACTCGAGATAAACCATGAGACTTCCCCCTCGCCGCGAGATGAGACCCGATTCCCCTGCACTGGGTGCAGAGCAATTCCGTGTTCCACATCAAACGTGAAAGGAGCCTTGATTTCCTTGATGGCACTCCAGAGAAAACCCAAGATCACTGTCTCAAGTCTAGAGGGATCCTGAGGTCACTGGAGCAACACGAAAGGGCTCCGTGGACCCCAAATCAACTCGAGATGAGAGCTTAGTCCCTGGCTTTGACTCAAGAGGAATACCAACTTTCCACAGGCACCTCAAGAGGAGGCTTCTCTCAGCTACAGGTATGTGAGAGGGACCCTGAGTTTGTGGCCTCAAGTGGAATGGAAACCGAGATGCTCTGACTCGAATTAACCCCGGATATCCCTGCAGTGAATGGAAAGCAGGCTCGTCTTGCATCTCCCAAGACGAAGGGGTGTCTGAATCCCCTGTGGAGACCACAGAGAAAGAACTAGTTCTCCACCTCCGCGCAACCGGAGGCCTCACATACTTTGAAAATTCTAGAGTTCCACGGAGATCAATGCTTGCAAAGGAGACGATGCCTGACTCCTCTTGAAAATGGACAGGAGTCCCAGGATCCGTGTGGCACGTGGAAAGGGACACTGGGTCTCCCGGCTCATGTGGAGACGCGTCCCCATTGCCATGCCAAGACTCGAGGAGAATCCCGAGGTGTCCTCCCACCTAGGCAGGAGTCCTGACGTCGCTGAACAAACACGTGTCTGGAAGGGCCCTCCCCGTCGTAACTCGATAATATACCCCAGGTTCCGGCCGCAACTCGAGGAAAACCATGAGACTTCTCCTTCCCCGCGAGATGAGGCCCGATTCCCCTGCACTGCCTGCAGAGCAATTCCGTGTTCCACATCAAACGTGAAAGGAGCCTTGATTTCCTTGATGGCACTCCAGAGAAAACCCAAGATCACTGTCTCAAGTCTAGAGGGATCCTGAGGTCACTGGAGCAACACGAAAGGGCTCCGTGGACCCCAAATCAACTCGAGATGAGAGCTTAGTCCCTGGCTTCGACTCAAGAGGAATACGAACTTTCCACAAGCACCTCAAGAGGAGGCTTCTCTCAGCTACAGGTATGTGAGAGGGACCCTGAGGTTGTGGCCTCAAGTGGAATCGACACCGAGATGCTCTGACTCGAAGTAAGGCCTGATATCCCTGAAGTGAATTGAATGCAGGCTCGTCTTGCATCTCCCAAGACGAAGGGATGTCTGAATCCCCTGTGGAGAGCACAGAGAAAGACCTAGTTCTCAGCCTCATGGCGTCCGGAGGCCTCACATCCTTTGAAAATTGGAGAGGTCCGCGGAGATCAATGCTTCCAAAGGAGACGATGCCTGACTCCTCTTGAAAATGGATAGGTGTCCCAGGATCCCTGTGGCAGGTGGAAAGGGACCCTGGGTCTCCCGCCTCACGTGGAGACGCCTCCCAATTGCCATGCCAAGACTCAAGGAGAATCCCGAGGTGTCCCTCGCACCTAGGCAGGAGTCCTGACGTCGCTGAACAAACACATGTCTGGAAGGGCCCTCCCTGTCGTAACTCGAGAATATACCCCAGGTTCCGACCGCATCTCGAGAAAAACCATGAGACTTCCCCCTCGCCACGACATGAGGCCCGATTCCCCTGCACTGCGTGCAGAGCAATTTCGTGTTCCACATCAAACGTGAAAGGAGCCTTGATTTCCTTGATGGCACTCCAGAGAAAACCCAAGATCACTGTTTCAAGTCTAGAGGATCCTGAGGTCACTGGAGCAACACGAAAGGGCTCTGTGGACCCCAAATCAACTCGACATGAGAGCTTAGTCCCTGGCTTCGACTCAAGAGGAATACCAACTTTCCACAAGCACCTCAAGAGGAGGCTTCTCTCAGCTACAGGTATGTGAGAGGGAAACTGAGTTTCTGGCCTCAAGTGGAATGGACACCGAGATGCTCTGACTCGAAGTAAGGCCGGATATCCCTGCAGTGAATTGAATGCAGGCTCGTCTTGCATCTCCCAAGACGAAGGGATATCTGAATCCCCTGTGGAGAGGACAGCGAAAGACCTAGTCCTCCGCCTCAACGCGACCGGAGGCCTCACATCCTTTGAAAACTCGAGAGGTCTGCGGATATCAATGCTTCCAAAGGAGACGATGCCTGACTCCTCTTGAAAATGGATAGGAGTCCGAGGATCCGTGTGGCACGTGGAAAGGGACACTGGGTCTCCCGCCTCACGTGTAGTCGCGTCCCAATTGCCATGCCAAGTCTCGAGGAGAATCCCGAGGTGTCCCTCCCACCTAGGCAGGAGTTCTGACGTCGCTGAACAAACACGTGTCTGGAAGGGCCCTCCCCGTCGTAACTCGATAATATACCCCAGGTTCCGGCCGCAACTCAAGGAAAACCATGAGACTTCCCCTTCGCCGCGAGATGAGGCCCGATTCCCCTGCACTGCGTGCAGAGCAATTCCGTGTTCCACATCAAACATGAAAGGAGCCTTGATTTCCTTGATGGCACTCCAGAGAAAACCCAAGATCACTGTCTCAAGTCTAGAGGGATCCTGAGGTCACTGGAGTAACACGAAAGGGCTCCATGGACCCCAAATCAACTCGAGATGAGAGCTTAGTCCCTGGCTTCGACTCAAGAGGAATACGAACTTTCCACAAGTCCCTCAAGAGGAGGCTTCTCTCAGCTACAGGTATGTGAGAGGGACCCTGAGGTTGTGGCCTCAAGTGGACTGGACACCGAGACTGAATCCCCTGTGGAGACCACAGAGAAAGACCTAGTTCTCCGCCTCATCGCGACCGGAGGCCTCACATCCTTTGAAAACTCGAGAGGTCCGCGGAGATCAATGCTTCCAAAGGAAACGATGCCTGACTCCTCTTGAAAATGGATAGGATTCCCAGGACCCTGTGGCACGTGGAAAGGGACACTGGGTCTCCCGCCTCACGTGGAGACGCGTCCCAATTTCCATGCCAAGCCGCGGGGAGAATACCGAGGTGTCCATCGAACCTAGGCATGGGTCTGACGTCGCTGAACAAACACGTGTCTGGAAGGGAAACCCCCGTCCTAACTCGAGAATATACCCCAGGTTCCGGCCACAACTCGAGAAAAACCATGAGACTTCCCCCTCGCCGTGAGATGAGGCCCGATTCCCCTGCACTGCGTGCAGAGCAATTCCGTGTTCCACATCAAACGTGAAAGGAGCCTTGATTTCCTTGATGGCACTCCAGAGAAAACTCAAGATCACTGTCTCAAGTCTAGAGGGATCCTGAAGTCACTGTATCAACACGAAAGGGCTCCGTGGAGCCCAAATCAACTCGAGATGAGAGCTTAGTCCCTGGCTTCGACTCAAGAGGAATACCAACTTTCCACAAGCACCTCAAGAGGAGGCTTCTCTCAGCTACAGGTATGTGAGAGGGACCCGGAGTTTGTGGCCTCAAGTGGAATGGACACCGAGATGCTCTGACTCGAAGTAAGGCCGCATATCCCTGCAGTGAATTGAAAGCAGGCTTGCCTTTCATCTCCCAAGACGATAGGGATCTCTGAATCCCTTCTGGAGACCACAGGGAAAGAACTAGTTCTCCGCCTCTTCGCGACCGGAGGCCTCACATCCTTTGAAAATTCGAGAGGTCCGCGGAGATCAATGCTTCCAAAGGAGACAATGCCTGACTCCTCTTGAAAATGGATAGGAGTCCCAGGATCCCTGTGGCACGTGGAAAGGGACCCTGGGTCTCCCGCCTCACGTGGAGACGCTTCCCAATTGCCATGCCAAGATTCGAGGAGAATACCGAGGTGTCCCTCGCACCTAGGCAGGAGTCCTGACTTCGCTGAACAAACACGTGTCTGGAAGTGCCCTCCCCGTTGTAACTCGAGAATATACCCCAGGTTCTGGCTGCAACTCGAGAAAAACCATGAGACTTCCCCCGCGCCGCGAGATGAGGCCCAATTCCCCTGCACTGCGTGCGGAACAATTCCGTGTTCCACATCAAACGTGAAAGGATCCTTGATTTCCTTGATGGCACTCCAGAGAAAACCCAAGATCACTGTCTCAAGTCTAGAGGGATCCTGAGGTCACTGTAGCAACTCGAAAGGGCTCCGTGGAGCCCAAATCACCTCGAGATGAGACCTTAGTCCATGGATTCGACTCAAGAGGAATACCAACTTAACACAAGCACCTCAAGAGGAGGCTTCTCTCAGCTACAGGTATGTGAGAGGGACCCTGAGTTTGTGGCCTCAAGTGGAATGGACACCGAGATGCTCTGACTCGAAGTAAGGCCGGATATCCCTGCAGTGAATTGAATGCAGGCTCGTCTTGCATCTCCGAAGACGAAGGGATGTCTGAATCCCCTGTGGAGACCACAGAGAAAGACCTAGTTCTCGCCACATTGCGACCGGAATACTCACATCCTTTGAAAATTCGAGAGGTCCGCGGAGATCAATGCTTCCAAAGGAGACGATGCCTGACTCCTGTTGAAAATGGATAGGAGTCCCAGGATCCCTGTGGCACGTGGAAAGGGATCCTGGGTCTCCTGCCTCACGTGGAGCCGCGTCCCAATTGCCATGCCAAGACTCGAGGAGAATCCCGAGGTGTCCCTCGCACCTAGGCAGGAGTTCTGACGTCGCTGAACAAACACGTGTCTGGAAGGGCCCTCCCCGTCGTAACTCGAGAATATACCCCAGGTTCCAGCCGCAACTCGAGAAAAACCATGAGACTTCCCCCTCGCCGCGAGATGAGGCCCGATTCCCCTGCACTGTGTGCAGAGCAATTCCGTGTTCCACATCAAACATGAAAGGAGCCTTGATTTCCTTGATGGCACTCCAGAGAAAACCCAAGATCACTGTCTCAAGTCTAGAGGGATCCTGAGGTCACTGTAGCAACACGAAAGGGCTCCGTGGAACCCAAATCAACTCGAGATGAAAGCTCAGTCCCTGGCTTCGACTCAAGAGGAATACCAACTTTCCAAAAGCACCTCAAGAGGAGGCTTCTCTCAGCTACAGGTATGTGAGAGGGACCCTGAGTTTGTGGCCTCCAGTGGAATGGACACCGAGAGGCTCTGACTCGAAGTAAGGCCGGATATCCCTGCAGTGAATTGAATGCAGGCTCGTCTTGCATCTCCCAAGACGAAGGGATGTCTGAATCCCCTGTGGAGACCACAGAGAAAGAACTACTTCTTCGCCTCTTCGCAACCGGAGGCCTCACATACTTTGAAAATTCTAGAGGTCCGCGGAGATCAATGCTTCCAAAGGAGACGATGCCTGACTCCTCTTGAAAATGGATAGTAGTCACAGGATCCCTGTGGCACGTGGAAAGGGACCCTGGGTCTCCCGCCTCACGTGGAGTCGCGTCCCAATTGCCATGCCAAGACTCGAGGAAAATTCCGAGGTGTCCCTCGCACCTAGGCAGGAGTCCTGACGTTGCTGAACAAACACGTGTCTGGAAGGGCCCTCCCCGTCGTAACTCGACAATATACCCCAGGGTCCGGCGGCAACTCGAGTAAAACCATGAGACTTCCCCCTCGCCCCGAGATGAGGCCCGATTCCGTGCACTGCGTGCAGAGCAATTCCGTGTTCCACATCAAATGTAAACGGAGCCTTGATTTCCTTGATGGCACTCCAGAGAAAACCCAAGATCACTGTCTCAAGTCTTGAGGGATTCTGAGGTAACTGGAGCAACACGAAAGGGCTCCATGGACCCCAAATCAAATCGAGATGAGAGCTTAGTCCCTGTCTTGGACTCAAGAGGAATACCAACTTTCCACAAGCACCTCAAGAGGAGGCTTCTCTCAGCTACAGGTATGTGAGAGGGACCCTGATTTTGTGGCCTCAAGTGGAATGGACACATAGATTCTCTGACTCGAAGTAAGGCCGGATATCCCTGCAGTGAATTGAATGCAGGCTTGTCTTGCATCTCCCAAGACGAAGGGATGTCTGAATCCCCTGTGGAGACCACAGAGAAAGACCTAGTTCTCCGCATCATCGCGAGCGGAGGCCTCACATCCTTTGAAAACTCTAGAGGTCCGGGGAGATCAATGCTTCCAAAGGAGACGATGCCTGACTCCTCTTGAAAATGGATAGGAGTCCCAGGATCCCTGTGGCACGTGGAAAGGGACCCTGGGTCTCCCGCCTCACGTGGAGACGCGTCCCAATTGCCATGCCAAGACTCGAGGAGAATCCCGAGGTGTCCCTCGCACCTAGGCATGAGTCCTGACATCGCTGAACAAACACGTGTCTGGAAGGGCCCTCGCCATCGTAACTCGAGAATATACCGCAGGGTCCGGCCGCATCTCGAGAAAAACCATGAGACTTCCCCTCGCCACAACATGAGGCCCGATTCCCCTGCACTGCGTGCAGAGCAATTCCGTGTTCCACATCAAACGTGAAAGGAGCCTTGATTTCCTTGATGGCACTCCAGAGAAAACCCAAGGTCACTGTCTCAAGTATAGAGGGATCCTGAGGTCAATGGAGCAACACGAAAGGGCTCCGTGGACCCCAAATCAACTCGAGATGAGAGCTTAGTCCCTGGCTTCAACTCAAGGGGAATACCAACTTTCAACAAGCACGTCAAGAGGAGGCTTCTCTAGGCTACAGGTATGTGAGAGGCACCATGTGTTTCTGGCCTCAAGTGGAATGGACACCGAGATGCTCTGACTCGAAGTAAGGACAGATATCCCTGCAGTGAATTGGATGCAGGCTTGTCTTGCATCTCCCAAGACGAAAGGATGTCTGAATCAACTGTGGAGACAACAGAGAAAGACCTAGTTCTCGCCACATCGCAACTGGAGGCCTCACATCCTTTGAAAAGTCGAAAGGTCCGAGGAGATCAATGCTTCCAAAGGAAACGATGCCTGACTCCTCTTGAAAATGGATAGGATTCCCAGGACCCTGTGGCACGTGGAAAGGGACATTGGGTCTCCCGCCTCACCTGGAGACGCGTCCCAATTGCCATGCCAAGCAGCGGGGAGAATACCGAGGTGTCCATCGAACCTAGGCATGGGTCTGACGTCGCTGAACAAACACGTGTCTGGAAGGGAAACCCCCGTCCTAACTCGAGAATATACCCCAGGTTCCGGCCACAACTCGAGAAAAACCATGAGACTTCCCCCTCGCCGTGAGATGAGGCCCGATTCCCCTGCACTGCGTGCAGAGCAATTCCGTGTTCCACATCAAACGTGAAAGGAGCCTTGATTTCCTTGATGGCACTCCAGAGAAAACCCAAGATCACTGTCTCAAGTCTAGAGGGATCCTGAGGTCACTGTATCAACACGAAAAGGCTCCGTGGAGCCCAAATCGACTCGAGATGAGAGCTTAGTCCCTGGCTTCGACTCAAGAGGAATACCAATTTCCACAAGCACCTCAAGAGGAGGCTTCTCTCAGCTACAGGTATGTGAGAGGGACCCTGAGTTTGTGGCCTCAAGTGGAATGGACACCGAGATGCTCTGAATCGAAGTAAGGCCACATATCGCTGCAGTGAATTGAAAGCAGGTTTGCCTTTCATCTCCCAGACGAAGGGATCTCTGAATCCCCTCCGGAGCAAAGAGAAAGAACTAGTTCTCCGCCTCTTCGCGACCGGAGACCTCACATCCTTTGAAAATTCAAGAGGTCCGCGGAGATCAATGCTTCCAAAGGAGACAATGCCTGACTCCTCTTGAAAATGGAAAGGAGTCCCAGGATCCCTGTGGCACGTGGAAAGGGACCCTGGGTCTCCCGCCTCACGTGGAGACGCGTCCCAATTGCCATGCAAAGACTCGAGGAGAATACCGAGGTGTCCCTCGCACCTAGGCAGGAGTCCTGACTTCGCTGAACAAACACGTGTCTGGAAGGGCCTTCCCCGTCGTAACTCGAGAATATACCCCAGGTTCTGGCTGCAACTCGAGAAAAACCATGAGACTTCCCCCTCGCCGCGAGATGAGGCCCGATTCCCCTGCACTGCGTGCGGAGCAATTCCGTGTTCCACATCAAACGTGAAAGGATCCTTGATTTCCTTGATGGCACTCCAGAGAAAACTCAAGATCACTGTCTCAAGTCTAGAGGGATCCTGAGGTCACTCGAGCAACACGAAAAGCCTCCGTGGACCCCAAATCAACTCGAGATGAGAGCTTAGTCCCTGGCTTCGACTCAAGAGGAATACCAACTTTCCACAAGCACCTCAAGAGGACGCTTCTCTCAGCTACAGGTATGTGAGAGGGACCCTGAATTTGTGGCCTCAAGTGTAATGGACACCGAGATGCTCTGACTCGAAGTAAGGCCGGATATCCCTGCAGTGAATTGAATGCAGACTCGTCTTGCATCTCCCAAGACGAAGGGATGCCTGAATTCCACTGTGGAGACCACAGAGAAAGACCTAGTTCCCCGCCTCATCGCGAGCGGAGGCCTCATATCATTTGAAAATTCGAGAAGTCCGCGGAGATCAATATTCCAAAGGAAACGATGCCTGACTCCTCTTGAAAATGGATAGGAGTCCCAGAATCACTGTGGCACGTGGAAAGGGACACTGGGTATCCTGCCTCACGTGGAGACGCGTCCCAATTGCCATGCCAAGACTCGAGGAGAATCCCGAGGTGTCCCTCGCACCTAGGCAGGAGTTCTGACGTCGCTGAACAAACACGTGTCTGGAAGGGCCCTCCCCGTCGTAACTCGAGAATATACCCCAGGTTCCGGCCGCAACTCGAGAAAAACCATGAGACTTCCCCATCGCCGCGAGATGAGTCCCGATTCCCCTGCACTGCGTGCAGAGCAATTCTGTGTTCCACATCAAACGTGAAAGGAGCCTTGATTTCCTTGATGGCACTCCAGAGAAAACCCAAGATCACTGGATCAAGTCTAGAGGGATCCTGAGGTCACTGGAGCAACACGAAAAGGCTCCGTGGACCCCAAATCAACTCAAGATGAGAGCTTAGTCCCTGGCTTCGACTCAAGAGGAATACGAACTTTCCACAAGCCACTCAAGAGGAGGCTTCTCTCAGCTACAGGTATGTGAGAGGGACCCTGAGGTTGTGGCCTCAAGTGGAATGGACACCGAGATGCTCTGACTCGAAGGAAGGCCGGATATCCCTGCAGTGAATTGAATGCAGGCTCGTCTTGCATCTCCCAAGATGAAGGGATGTCTGAATCCCCTGTGGAGACCACAGAGAAAGACCTAGTTCTCAGCCTCATGGCGACCGGAGGCCTCACATCCTTTGAAAACTCGAGAGGTCTGCGGAGGTCAATGCTTCCAAAGGAGACGATGCCTGACTCCTCTTGAAAATGGATACGAGTCCCAGGATCCCTGTGGCACGTGGAAAGGGACACTGGGACTCCCGCCTCACGTGGAGACGCGACCCAATTGCCATGCCAAGACTCGAGGAGAATCCCGAGGTGTCCCTCGCACCTAGGCAGGAGTCCTGACGTCGCTGAACAAACACATGTCTGGAAGGGCCCTCCCTGTCGTAACTCGAGAATATACCCCAGGTTCCGACCGCATCTCGAGAAAAACCAGGAGACTTCCCCCTGGCCGCGACATGAGGCCCGATTCCCCTGCACTGCGTGCAGAGCAATTCCGTGTTCCACATCAAACGTTAATGGAGCCTTGATTTCCTTGATGGCACTCCAGAGAAAACCCAAGATCACTGTCTCAAGTCTAGAGGGATCCTGAGGTCACTGGAGCAACACGAAAGGGCTCCGTGGACCCCAAATCAACTTCAGATGAGAGCTTAGTCCCTGGCTTCCACTGAAGAGGAATACCAACTTGCCACAAGCACCTCAAGAGGAGGCTTCTCTCAGCTACAGTTATGTGAGAGGGACCCTGAGTTTGTGGCCTCAAGTGGAATGGACACCGAGATGCTCTGACTCGAAGTAAGGCCGGATATCCCTGCAGTGAATTGAATGCAGGCTCGTCTTGCATCTCCGAAGACGAAGGGATGTCTGAATCCCCTGTGGAGACCACAGAGAAAGACCTAGTTCTTCACCTCATCGCGGCCGGAGACTTCACATCCTTTGAAAATTCGAAAGGTCCGCGGAGATCAATGCTTCCAAAGGAGACGATGCCTGACTCCTCTTGAAAATGGATAGGAGTTCCAGGATCCCAGTGGAACTTGGAAAGGGACCCTGGGTCTCCCGCCTCACGTGGAGACGCGTCCTAATTGCCAGGCCAAACTCGAAGAGAATCCCGAGGTGTCCCTCGCACCTAGGCAGGAGTCCTGACGTCGCTGAACAAACACGTGTCTGGAAGGGCCCTCCCCGTCGTAACTCGAGAATATACCCCAGGTTCCGGCCGCAACTCGAGAAAAACCATGAGACTGCCCCCTCGCTGCGAGATGAGGCCCGATTCCCCTACACTGCGTGCAGAGGAATTCCGTGTTCCACATCAAATGTGAACGGAGCCTTGATTTCATTGATGGCACTCCAGAGAAAACCCAAGATCACTGTCTCAAGTCTAGAGGGATCCTGAGGTCACTGGAGCAACACGAAAGGGCTCCGTGGAACCCAAATCAACTCGAGATGAGAGCTTAGTACCTGGCTTCGACTCAAGAGGAATACCAACTTTTCACAAGCACCTCAAGAGGAGGCTTCTCTCACATACAGGTATGTGAGAGGGACCCTGAGTTTGTCGCCTCAAGTGGAATGCACCCCGAGATACTTTGACTTGAAGTAAGGCCGGATATCCCTGCAGTGAATTGAATGCAGGCTTGTCTTCCATCTGCCAAGACGAAGGGATGTCTGAATCCCCTGTGGTGACCATAGAGAAAGACCTAGTCCTCCCCCTCAACGCGACCGGAGGCCTCACATCCTTTGAAAACTCGAGAGGTCCTCGGAGATCAATGCTTCCAAAGGAGACGATGCCTGACTCCTCTTGCAAATGCATAGGAGTCCCAGGATCCCTTTGGCACGTGGAAAGGGACCCTGGGTCTTCCGCCTCACGTGGAGACGCGTCCCAATTGCCATGCCAAGACTCGAGGAGAATCCCGAGGTGTCCCTCGCACCTAGGCAGGAGTCCTGACGTCGCTGAACAAACACGTGTCTGGAAGGGCCCTACCCGTCGTAACTCGAGAATATATCCCAGGTTCCGGCCGCAACTCGAGAAAAACCATGAGACTTCCCCCTCGCCACGAGATGAGGCCCGATTCAACTGCACTGCTTGCAGAGCAATTCCGTGTTCCACATCAAACGTGAAAGGAGCCTTGATTTCCTTGATGACCCTCCAGAGAAAACCCAAGATCACTGTCTGAAGTCTAGAGGGATCCTGAGGTCACTGGAGCAACACGAAAGAGCTCCGTGGACCCCAAATCCACTGGAGATGAGAGCTTAGTTCTTGGCTTCGACTCAAGAGGAATACCAACTTTCCACAAGCACCTCAAGAGGAGGCTTCTCTCAGCTACAGGTATGTGAGAGGGACCCTGAGTTTGTGGCCTCAAGTGGAATGGACACCGAGATGCTCTGACTCGAAGTAAGGCCGAATATCCCTGCAGTGAATTGAATGCAGGCTCGTCTTGCATCTCCCAGGTCGAAGGTATGTCTGCATCCCCTGTGGAGACCACAGAGAAAGAACTAGTTCTCCGCCTCATCGCGACCGGAGGCCTCACATCCTTTGAAAACTCGAGAGGTCCGCGGAGATCAATGCTTCCAAAGGAGACGATGACTGACTCCTCTTGAAAATGGACAGGAGTCCAGGATCCCTGTGGCACGTGGAAAGGGACCCTGAGTCTCCCGCCTCACGTGGAGACGCGTCCCAATTGCCATGCCAAGACTCGAGGAGAATCCCGAGGTGTCCCTCGCCCCTAGGCAGGAGTCATGACGTCGCTGAACAAACACGTGTCTGGAAGGGCCCTCCCCGTCGTAATTCGAGAATATACCCCAGGTTCCGGCCGCAACTAGAGAAAAATCATGAGACTTCCCCCTCGGCGCAACATGAGGCCCGATTCCCCTGCACTGCGTGCAGAGCAATTCCGTGTTCCACATCAAACGTGAAAGGAGCCTTTATTTCCTTGATGGCACTCCAGACAAAACCCAAGATCACTGTCTCAAGTCTAGAGGGATACTGAGGTCACTGTAGCAACAAGAAAGGGCTCCGTGGACCACAAATTAACTCGAGATGAGAGCTTAGTCCCTGGCTTCGACTAAAGAGGAATACCAACTTTCCACAAGCCCCTCAAGAGGAGGTTTCTCTCAGCTACAGGTATCTGAGAGGGACCCTGAATTTGTGGCCTCAAGTGGAATGGACACTGACATGCTCTGACTCAAAGTAAGGCCGGATATCCCAACAGTGAATTGAATGCAGGCTCGTCTTGGATCTCCCAAGACGAAGGGATGTCTGAATCCATTGTGAAGACCACAGAGAAAGACCTAGTTCTCTGCTTCATCACGAGCAGAGGCCTCACATCCTTTGAAAACTCGAGAGGTCCGCGGAGATCAATGCTTCCAAAGGAGCCGATGCCTGACTCCTCTTGAAAATGGATAGGAGTCCCAGGATCCCTGTGGCACGTGGAAAGGGACCCTGGGTCTCCCGCCACACGTGGAGACGAGTCCCAATTGTCATGCCAAGACTCGAGGAGAATCCCGAGTTGTCCCTCGCACCTAGGCAGGAGTCATGACGTCGCTGAACAAACACGTGTCTGGAAGGGCCCTCCCCGTCGTAACTCGAGAATATACCCCAGGTTCCGGCCGCAACTCGAGAATAACCATGAGACTTCCCCCTCGCCGCGAGATGAGGCCCGATTCCCCTGCACTGCGTGCAGAGCAATTCCGTGTTCCACAGCAAACCTGAAAGGAGCCTTGATTTCCTTGATGGCACTCCAGAGGAAACCCAAGATCACTGGCTCTAGTCTAGAGGGATCTTGAGGTCACTGTAGCAACACGAAAGGGCTCCGTGGACCCCAAATCAACTCGAGATGAGAGCTTAGTCCCTGGCTTCGACTCAAGAGGAATACGAACTTTCCACAAGCCCCTCAAGAGGAGGCTTCTCTCAGCTACAGGTAGGTGAGAGGGTCCCTGAGTTTGTGGCCTCAAGTGGAATGGACACCGAGATGCTCTGTCTCAAAGTAAGGCCGGATATCCCTGCAGTGAATTGAATGCAGGCTCGTCTTCCATCTCCCAAGACGAAGGTTTGTCTGAATCCCCTGTGGAGACCACAGAGAAAGACCTAGTCCTCCGCCTCAACGCGACCGGAGGCCTGACATCCTTTGAAAACTCGAGAGGTCCGCGGAGATCAATGCTTCCAAAGGAGACAATGCCTGGCGCCTCTTGAAAATAGATAGGAGTCCCAGGATCCCTGTGGCACGTGGAAAGGTACCCTGTTTCTCTCGCCTCACGTGGAGACGCGTCCCAATTGCCATGCCAAGACTCGAGGAGAATCCCGAGGTTTCCCTCCCACCTAGGCAGGAGTCCTGACGTCGCTGAACAAACACGTGTCTGGAAGGGCTCTCCCCGTCGTAACTCGAGAATATACCCCATGTTCCGGCCGCAACTCGAGAAAAACCATGAGACTTCCCCGTCGCCGCGAGATGTGGTCCGATTCCCCTGCACAGCGTGTAGAGCAATTCCGTGTTCCACATCAAACGTGAAAGGAGCCTTGATTTCCTTGATGGCACTCCAGAGAAAACCCAAGATCACTGTCTCAATTCTAGAGGGATGCTGAGGTCACTGGAGCAACACGAAAGGGCTCCGTGGACCCCAAATCAACTCGAGATGAGAGCTTGGTCCCTGGCTTCGACTCAAGAGTCATACCAACTTTCCAGAAGCACCTCAAGAGGAGGCTTCTCTCAGCTACAAGTATGTGAGAGGGACCCTGAGTTTGTGGCCTCAAGTGGAATGGACACGGAGATGCTCTGACTCGAAGTAAGGCCGGATATCCCTGCAGTGAATTGAATGCAGGCTCGCCTTGCATCTCCCAAGACGAAGGGATGTCTGAATCTGCTGTGGAGACCACAGAGAAAGACCTATTTCTCCGCCTCATCGCGACTGGAGGCCTCATATCCTTTGAAAACTCGAGAGGTCCGCGGAGATCAATGCTTCCAAAGGAGACGATGCCTGACTCCTCTTGAAAATGGATAGGAGTCCCAGGATCCCTGTGGCACGTGGAAAGGGACACTGGGTCTCCCGCCTCACGTGGAGTTGCTTACCAATTGCCATGCCAAGACTCGAGGAGAATCCCGAGGTGTCCCTCGCACCTAGGCAGGAGTCCTGACGTCGCTGAACAAACACGTGTCTGGAAGGGCCCTCCCCATCGTAACTCGAGAATATACCCCAGGTTCCGGCCGCAACTCGAGAAAAACCATGAGACTGCCCCCTCGCCCCGAGATGAGGCCCGATTCCCCTGCACTGCATGCAGAGCAATTCCGTGTTCCACATCAAACGTGAAAGGAGCCTTGATTTCCTTGGTGGCACTCCAGAGAAAACCGAAGATCACTGTCTCAAGTCTAGAGGGATCCTGAGATCACTAGAACAACACCAAAGGTCTGGGTGGACCCCAAATCAACTCGAGATGAGAGCTTACTCCCTGGCTTCGACTCAAGAGGAATACCAACTTTCCACAAGCACCTCAAGAGGAGACTTCTCTCAGCTACAGGTATGTGAGAGGGACCCTGAATGTGTGGCCTCAAGTGGAATGGACACCGAGATGCTCTGACTCGAAGTAAGGCCGGATATCCCTTCAGTGAATTGAATGCCGGCTGGTCTTGAATCTCCCAAGTCGAAGGGCTGTCTGAATCCCCTGTGGAGACCACAGAGAAAGACCTAGTTCTCCGCCTCATCGCAAACGGAGGCCTCACATCCTTTGAAAACTCAAGAGGTCCGCGGAGATCAATGCTTCCAAAGGAGACGATGCCTGACTCCTCTTAAAAATGGTTAGGAGTCCCAGGATCTGTGTGGCACGTGGAAAGGGACACTGGGTCTCCCGACTCACGTGGAGAGGCGTCCCAATTGCCATGCCAAGACTCGAGGAGAATCCCGAAGTGTTCCTCGCACCTAGGCAGGAGTCCTGACATCGCTGAACAAACACGTGTCTGGAAGCGCCCTCCCTATCGTAACTCGAGAATATACCTCAGGTTCCGGCCGCAAATCGAGAAAAACCATGAGACTTCCCACTCGCCGTGAGATGAGGCCCGATTCCCCTGCACTGCGTGCAGAGCAATTCCGTGTTCCACATCAAACGTGAAAGGAGCCTTGATTTCCTTGATGGCACTCCAGAGAAAACCCAAGATCACTGTCTCAAGTCTAGAGGGATCCTGAGGTCACTGGAGCAACACGAAAGGGCTATGTGGACCCCAAATCAACTCGAGATGAGAGCTTAGTCCCTGGCTTCGACTCAAGAGGAATACCAACTTTCCACAAGCACCTCAAGAGGAGGCTTCTCTCAGCTACCGGTATGTGAGAGGGACCCTGAGTGTGTGGCCTCAAGTGGAATGGACACCGAGATGCTCTGACTCGAACTAAGGCTGGATATCCTTGCAGTGAATTGAATGCAGGCTCGTCTTGCATCTCCCAATACGAAGCGATGTCTGAATCCCCTGTGGAGACCACAGAGAAAGACCTAGTCCTCCGCTTCATCGCGACCGGAGGCCTCACATCCTTTGAAAACTCGAGAGGTCCGCGGAGATCAATGCTTCCAAAGGAGACGATGCCTGACTCCTCTTGCAAATGGATAGGAGTCCCAGGATCCCTGTGGCACGTGGAAAGGGACCCTGGGTCTCCCGCCTCACGTGGAGACGCGTCCCAATTGCCATGTCAAGACTCGAGGAGAATACCGAGGTGTCCCTCGCACCTAGGCAGGAGTCCTGACGTCGCTGAACAAACACGTGTCTGGAAGGGCCCTCCCCGTCGTAACTCGAGAATATACCCCAGGTTCCGGCCGCAACTCGAGAAAAACCATGAGACGTCCCCCTCGGAGCGAAATGAGGCCCGATTACCCTGCACTGCATGCAGAGAAATTCCGTGTTCCACATCAAACGTGAAAGGAACCTTGATTTCCTTGATGGCACTCCAGAGAAAACCCAAGATCCCTGTCTCAAGTCTAGAGGCATCCTGAGGTCACTGGAGCAACAGGAAAGGGCTCCGTGGACCCCAAATATACTCGAGATAAGAGCTTAGTCCCTGGCTTCGTCTCAAGTGGAATACCAACTTTCCACAAGCACCTCAAGAGGAGGCTTCTCTCAGCTACAGGTATGTGAGAGGGACCCTGAGTTTGTGGCCTCAAGTCGAATGGACACCGAGATGCTCTGACTCGAAGTAAGGCCAGATATCCCTGCAGTGAATTAAATGCAGGCTCTTCTTCCATCTCCCAAGACGAAGGGATGTCTGAATCACTTGTGGAGACCACAGAGAAAGACCTAGTTCTCCGCCTCATCGAGACCGGAGGCCTCACATACTTTGAAAACTCGAGAGGTCCGTGGAGATCAATGCTTCCAAAGAGACGATGCCTGACTCCCCTCGAAAATGGATAGGAGTCCCAGGATCACTGTGGCACGTGAAAAGGGAACCTGGGTCTCCCGCCTCATGAAAGATGCGTCCCAAATGCCATGCCAAGACTTTAGGAGAATCCGAAGGTGTCCCTCGCACCTATCACGTGTCTGGAAGGGTCCTCCATGTCGTAACTCGAGAATATACTCCAGGTTCCCGCCGCAACTCGAGAAAAACCATGAGACTTCCCCCTCTTCGCGAGATGAGGCCCGATTCCCCTGCACGGCGTGCAGAGCAATTCCGTGTTACACATCAAACGTGAGAGGAGCCTTGATTTCCTTGATGGCACTCCAGAGAAAACACAAGATCACTGTCTCAAGTCTAGAGGGATCCTGAGGTCACTGGAGCA
Source organism: Dama dama (assembly GCF_033118175.1). Lineage (NCBI taxonomy): Eukaryota > Metazoa > Chordata > Mammalia > Artiodactyla > Cervidae > Dama > Dama dama. Next base: position 1,134,359 of record NC_083697.1, on the reverse strand, counting down.
ACACGAAAGGGCTCCGTGGAAACCAAATAAACTCGAGATGAGAGCTTAGTCCCTGGCTTCGACTCAAGAGGAATACCAACTTTCCACAAGCACCTCAAGAGGAGGCTTCTCTCAGCTACAGGTATGTGAGCGGGACCCTGAGTTAGTGGCCTCAAGTGGAATGGACACCGAGATGCTCTGACTCGAAGTAAGGCCGGATATCCCTGCAGTGAATTGAATGCAGGCTCATCTTGCATCTCCCAAGGCGAAGGGATGTCTGAATCCCCTGTGGAGACCACAGAGAAAGACCTAGTTCTCCGCCTCATTGCGACAGGAGGCCTCACATCCTTTGAAAACTCGAGAGTTCCGCGGAGATCAATGCTTCCAAAGGAGAGGATGCCTGACTCCTCTTGAAAATGGATAGGAGTCCCAGGATCCCTGTGGCACGTCGAAAGGGACCCTGGGTTTCCCGCCTCACGTGGAGACACGTCCCAATTGCCATGCCAAGACTCGAGGAGAATCCCGAGGTGTCCCTCGCACCTAGGCAGGAGTCCTGACGTCGCTGAACAAACACGTGTCTGGAAGGGCCCTCCCCGTCGTAACTCGAGAATATACCCCAGGTTCCGGCCGCACTAGAGAAAAACCATGAGACTTCCCACTTGCCGCGAGATGAGGCCCGATTCCCCTGCACTGCGTGCAGAGCAATTCCGTGTTCCACATCAAACCTGAAAGGAGCCTTGATTTCCTTGATGGCACTCCAGAGAAAACCCAAGATCACTGTCTCAAGTCTAGAGGGATCCTGAGGTCACTGGAGCAACACGAAAGGGCTATGTGGACCCCAAATCAACTCGAGATGAGAGCTTAGTCCCTGGCTTCGACTCAAGAGGAATACCAACTTTCCACAAGCACCTCAAGAGGAGGCTTCTCTCAGCTACCGGTATGTGAGAGGGACCCTGAGTGTGTGGCCTCAAGTGGAATGGACACCGAGATGCTCTGACTCGAACTAAGGCTGGATATCCTTGCAGTGAATTGAATGCAGGCTCGTCTTGCATCTCCCAATACGAAGCGATGTCTGAATCCCCTGTGGAGACCACAGAGAAAGACCTAGTCCTCCGCTTCATCGCGACCGGAGGCCTCACATCCTTTGAAAACTCGAGAGGTCCGCGGAGATCAATGCTTCCAAAGGAGACGATGCCTGACTCCTCTTGCAAATGGATAGGAGTCCCAGGATCCCTGTGGCACGTGGAAAGGGACCCTGGGTCTCCCGCCTCACGTGGAGACGCGTCCCAATTGCCATGCCAATACTCGAGGAGAATACCGAGGTGTCCCTCGCACCTAGGCAGGAGTCCTGACGTCGCTGAACAAACACGTGTCTGGAAGGGCCCTCCCCGTCGTAACTCGAGAATATACCCCAGGTTCCGGCCGCAACTCGAGAAAAACCATGAGACGTCCCCCTCGGCGCGAAATGAGGCCCGATTCCCCTGCACTGCATGCAGAGAAATTCCGTGTTCCACATCAAACGTGAAAGGAACCTTGATTTCCTTGATGGCACTCCAGAGAAAACCCAAGATCCCTGTCTCAAGTCTAGAGGCATCCTGAGGTCACTGGAGCAACAGGAAAGGGCTCCGTGGACCCCAAATATACTCGAGATAAGAGCTTAGTCCCTGGCTTCGTCTCAAGTGGAATACCAACTTTCCACAAGCACCTCAAGAGGAGGCTTCTCTCAGCTACAGGTATGTGAGAGGGACCCTGAGTTTGTGGCCTCAAGTCGAATGGACACCGAGATGCTCTGACTCGAAGTAAGGCCAGATATCCCTGCAGTGAATTAAATGCAGGCTCGTATTCCATCTCCCAAGACGAAGGGATGTCTGAATCACTTGTGGAGACCACAGAGAAAGACCTAGTTCTCCGCCTCATCGAGACCGGAGGCCTCACATACTTTGAAAACTCGAGAGGTCCGTGGAGATCAATGCTTCCAAAGAGACGATGCCTGACTCCCCTCGAAAATGGATAGGAGTCCCAGGATCACTGTGGCACGTGAAAAGGGAACCTGGGTCTCCCGCCTCATGAAAGATGCGTCCCAAATGCCATGCCAAGACTTTAGGAGAATCCGAAGGTGTCCCTCGCACCTATCACGTGTCTGGAAGGGTCCTCCATGTCGTAACTCGAGAATATACTCCAGGTTCCCGCCGCAACTCGAGAAAAACCATGAGACTTCCCCCTCTTCGCGAGATGAGGCCCGATTCCCCTGCACGGCGTGCAGAGCAATTCCGTGTTACACATCAAACGTGAGAGGAGCCTTGATTTCCTTGATGGCACTCCAGAGAAAACACAAGATCACTGTCTCAAGTCTAGAGGGATCCTGAGGTCACTGGAGCAACACGAAAGGGCTCCGTGGAAACCAATTAAACTCGAGATGAGAGCTTAGTCCCTGGCTTCGACTCAAGAGGAATAACAACTTTCCACAAGCACCTCAAGAGGAGGCTTCTCTCAGCTACAGGTATGTGAGCGGGACCCTGAGTTAGTGGCCTCAAGTGGAATGGACACCGAGATGCTCTGACTCGAAGTAAGGCCGGATATCCCTGCAGTGAATTGAATGCAGGCTCATCTTGCATCTCCCAAGACGAAGGGATGTCTGAATCCCCTGTGGAGACCACAGAGAAAGACCTAGTTCTCCGCCTCATTGCGACAGGAGGCCTCACATCCTTTGAAAACTCGAGAGTTCCGCGGAGATCAATGCTTCCAAAGGAGAGGATGCCTGACTCCTCTTGAAAATGGATAGGAGTCCCAGGATCCCTGTGGCACGTCGAAAGGGACCCTGGGTTTCCCGCCTCACGTGGAGACACGTCCCAATTGCCATGCCAAGACTCGAGGAGAATCCCGAGGTGTCCCTCGCACCTAGGCAGGAGTCCTGATGTCGCTGAACAAACACGTGTCTGGAAGGGCCCTCCCCGTCGTAACTCGAGAATATACCCCAGGTTCCGGCCGCACTAGAGAAAAACCATGAGACTTCCCACTTGCCGCGAGATGAGGCCCGATTCCCCTGCACTGCGTGCAGAGCAATTCCGTATCCCGCATCAAACGTGAAAGGAGCCTTGATTTCCTTGATGGCACTCCAGAGAAAACAAAAGATCACTGTCTCAAGTCTAGAGGGATCCTGAGGTCACTGGAGCAAAACGACAGGGCTCCGTGGACCCCAAATCTACTCGAGATGAGAGCTTAGTCCCTGGCTTCGACTCAAGAGGAATTCCAACTTTCCACAATCACCTCAAGAGGAGTCTTCTCTCAGCCACAGGTATGTGACAGGGACCCTGAGTTTGTGGCCTCATGTGGAATGAACAACGAGATGCACTGATTCGAAGTAAGGCCGGACATCCCAGCAGTGAATTGAATGCAGGCTCGTCTTGCATCTCCCACGACGAAGGGATGTCTGAATCCCCTGTGGAGACCACAGAGAAAGACCTAGTTCTCCGCCTCATCGGGACCGGAGGCCTCACATCCTTTGAAAATTCGAGAGGTCTGCGGAGATCAATGCTTCCAAAGGAGACGATGCCTGACTCCTCTTGAAAATGGATAGGAGTCCCAGGATCCCTGTGGCACGTGGAAAGGGACCCTGGGTCTCTCGCCTCACGTGGAGACGCGTCCCAATTGCCATGCCAAGACTCGAGGAGAATACCGAGGTTTCCCTCGCACCTAGGCAGGAGTCCTGACGTCGCTGAACAAACACGTGTCTGGAAGGGCCCTCCCCGTCGTAACTCGAGAATATACCCCAGGTTCCGGCCGCAAATCGAGACAAACCATGAGACGTCCCCCTCGGCGCGAAATGAGGCCCGATTCCCCTGCACTGCATGCAGAGCAATTCCGTGTTCCACATCAAACGTGAAAGGAACCTTGATTTCCTTGATGGCACTCCAGAGAAAACCCAAGATCCCTGTCTCAAGTCTAGAGGCATCCTGAGGTCACTGGAGCAACAGGAAAGGGCTCCGTGGACCCCAAATATACTCGAGATAAGAGCTTAGTCCCTGGCTTCGACTCAAGTGGAATACCAACTTTCCACAAGCACCTCAAAAGGAGGCTTCTCTCAGCTACAGGTATGTGAGAGGGACCCTGAGTTTGTGGCCTCAAGTCGAATGGACACCGAGATGCTCTGACTCGAAGTAAGGCCAGATATCCCTGCAGTGAATTAAATGCAGGCTCGTCTTCCATCTCCCAAGACGAAGGGATGTCTGAATCACTTGTGGAGACCACAGAGAAAGACCTAGTTCTCCGCCTCATCGAGACCGGAGGCCTCACATACTTTGAAAACTCGAGAGGTCCGTGGAGATCAATGCTTCCAAAGAGACGATGCCTGACTCCCCTCGAAAATGGATAGGAGTCCCAGGATCACTGTGGCACGTGAAAAGGGAACCTGGGTCTCCCGCCTCATGAAAGACGCGTCCCAAATGCCATGCCAAGACTTTAGGAGAATCCAAAGGTGTCCCTCGCACCTATCACGTGTCTGGAAGGGTCCTCCATGTCGTAACTCGAGAATATACCCCAGGTTCCGTCCGCACCTCGAGAAAAACCATGAGACTTCCTCCTCGCCGCGATATGAGGCCTGATTCCCCTGCACTGCGTGCAGAGCAATTCCGTGTTCCACATCAAACGTGAAAGGAGCCTTGATTTCCTTGATGGCACTCCAGAGAAAACCCAAGATCACTGTCTCAAGTCTAGAGGGATCCTGAGGTCACTGGAGCAACACGAATGGGCTCAGTGGACCCCAAATCAACTCGAGATGAGAGCTTAGTCCCTGGCTTCGACTCAAGAGGAATACCAACTTTCCACAAGCACCTCAAGACGAGGCTTCTCTCAGCTACAAGTATGGGAGAGGGACCCTTAGTTTGTGGCCTCAAGTGGAATGGACACCGAGATACTCTGACTCGAAGTAAGGGCGGATATCCCTGCAGTGAATTGAATGCAGGCTCGTCTTGCATCTCCCAAGACGAAGGGATGTCTGAATCCCCTTTTGAGACTACGGAGAAAGACCTAGTTCTCCGCCTCATCGCGGCCAGAGGCCTCACATCCTTTGAAAACTCTAGAGGTCCGCGGAGATCAATGCTTCAAAAGGAGACGATGCCTGTCTCTTCTTGAAAATGGATAGGAGTCTCAGGATCCCTTTGGCACTTGGAAAGAGACACTGGGTCTTCCGCCTCACGTGGAGACCCGTCCCAATTGCCATGCCAAGACTCGACGAGTATCCCGAGGTGTCCCTCGCACCTAGGCAGGAGTCCTGACTTCGCTGAACAAACACGTGTCTGGAAGGGCCCTCCCCGTCGTAACTCGAGAATATACCCCAGGTTCCGGCCGCAACTCGAGAAAAACCATGAGACGTCCCCCTCGGCGCGAAATGAGGCCCGATTCCCCTGCACTGCATGCAGAGAAATTCCGTGTTCCACATCAAACGTGAAAGGAACCTTGATTTCCTTGATGGCACTCCAGAGAAAACCCAAGATCCCTGTCTCAAGTCTAGAGGCATCCTGAGGTCACTGGAGCAACAGGAAAGGGCTCCGTGGACCCCAAATATACTCGAGATAAGAGCTTAGTCCCTGGCTTCGTCTCAAGTGGAATACCAACTTTCCACAAGCACCTCAAGAGGAGGCTTCTCTCAGCTACAGGTATGTGAGAGGGACCCTGAGTTTGTGGCCTCAAGTCGAATGGACACCGAGATGCTCTGACTCGAAGTAAGGCCAGATATCCCTGCAGTGAATTAAATGCAGGCTCGTATTCCATCTCCCAAGACGAAGGGATGTCTGAATCACTTGTGGAGACCACAGAGAAAGACCTAGTTCTCCGCCTCATCGAGACCGGAGGCCTCACATACTTTGAAAACTCGAGAGGTCCGTGGAGATCAATGCTTCCAAAGAGACGATGCCTGACTCCCCTCGAAAATGGATAGGAGTCCCAGGATCACTGTGGCACGTGAAAAGGGAACCTGGGTCTCCCGCCTCATGAAAGATGCGTCCCAAATGCCATGCCAAGACTTTAGGAGAATCCGAAGGTGTCCCTCGCACCTATCACGTGTCTGGAAGGGTCCTCCATGTCGTAACTCGAGAATATACTCCAGGTTCCCGCCGCAACTCGAGAAAAACCATGAGACTTCCCCCTCTTCGCGAGATGAGGCCCGATTCCCCTGCACGGCGTGCAGAGCAATTCCGTGTTACACATCAAACGTGAGAGGAGCCTTGATTTCCTTGATGGCACTCCAGAGAAAACACAAGATCACTGTCTCAAGTCTAGAGGGATCCTGAGGTCACTGGAGCAACACGAAAGGGCTCCGTGGAAACCAATTAAACTCGAGATGAGAGCTTAGTCCCTGGCTTCGACTCAAGAGGAATAACAACTTTCCACAAGCACCTCAAGAGGAGGCTTCTCTCAGCTACAGGTATGTGAGCGGGACCCTGAGTTAGTGGCCTCAAGTGGAATGGACACCGAGATGCTCTGACTCGAAGTAAGGCCGGATATCCCTGCAGTGAATTGAATGCAGGCTCATCTTGCATCTCCCAAGACGAAGGGATGTCTGAATCCCCTGTGGAGACCACAGAGAAAGACCTAGTTCTCCGCCTCATTGCGACAGGAGGCCTCACATCCTTTGAAAACTCGAGAGTTCCGCGGAGATCAATGCTTCCAAAGGAGAGGATGCCTGACTCCTCTTGAAAATGGATAGGAGTCCCAGGATCCCTGTGGCACGTCGAAAGGGACCCTGGGTTTCCCGCCTCACGTGGAGACACGTCCCAATTGCCATGCCAAGACTCGAGGAGAATCCCGAGGTGTCCCTCGCACCTAGGCAGGAGTCCTGATGTCGCTGAACAAACACGTGTCTGGAAGGGCCCTCCCCGTCGTAACTCGAGAATATACCCCAGGTTCCGGCCGCACTAGAGAAAAACCATGAGACTTCCCACTTGCCGCGAGATGAGGCCCGATTCCCCTGCACTGCGTGCAGAGCAATTCCGTATCCCGCATCAAACGTGAAAGGAGCCTTGATTTCCTTGATGGCACTCCAGAGAAAACAAAAGATCACTGTCTCAAGTCTAGAGGGATCCTGAGGTCACTGGAGCAAAACGACAGGGCTCCGTGGACCCCAAATCTACTCGAGATGAGAGCTTAGTCCCTGGCTTCGACTCAAGAGGAATTCCAACTTTCCACAATCACCTCAAGAGGAGTCTTCTCTCAGCCACAGGTATGTGACAGGGACCCTGAGTTTGTGGCCTCATGTGGAATGAACAACGAGATGCACTGATTCGAAGTAAGGCCGGACATCCCAGCAGTGAATTGAATGCAGGCTCGTCTTGCATCTCCCACGACGAAGGGATGTCTGAATCCCCTGTGGAGACCACAGAGAAAGACCTAGTTCTCCGCCTCATCGGGACCGGAGGCCTCACATCCTTTGAAAATTCGAGAGGTCTGCGGAGATCAATGCTTCCAAAGGAGACGATGCCTGACTCCTCTTGAAAATGGATAGGAGTCCCAGGATCCCTGTGGCACGTGGAAAGGGACCCTGGGTCTCTCGCCTCACGTGGAGACGCGTCCCAATTGCCATGCCAAGACTCGAGGAGAATACCGAGGTTTCCCTCGCACCTAGGCAGGAGTCCTGACGTCGCTGAACAAACACGTGTCTGGAAGGGCCCTCCCCGTCGTAACTCGAGAATATACCCCAGGTTCCGGCCGCAAATCGAGACAAACCATGAGACGTCCCCCTCGGCGCGAAATGAGGCCCGATTCCCCTGCACTGCATGCAGAGCAATTCCGTGTTCCACATCAAACGTGAAAGGAACCTTGATTTCCTTGATGGCACTCCAGAGAAAACCCAAGATCCCTGTCTCAAGTCTAGAGGCATCCTGAGGTCACTGGAGCAACAGGAAAGGGCTCCGTGGACCCCAAATATACTCGAGATAAGAGCTTAGTCCCTGGCTTCGACTCAAGTGGAATACCAACTTTCCACAAGCACCTCAAAAGGAGGCTTCTCTCAGCTACAGGTATGTGAGAGGGACCCTGAGTTTGTGGCCTCAAGTCGAATGGACACCGAGATGCTCTGACTCGAAGTAAGGCCAGATATCCCTGCAGTGAATTAAATGCAGGCTCGTCTTCCATCTCCCAAGACGAAGGGATGTCTGAATCACTTGTGGAGACCACAGAGAAAGACCTAGTTCTCCGCCTCATCGAGACCGGAGGCCTCACATACTTTGAAAACTCGAGAGGTCCGTGGAGATCAATGCTTCCAAAGAGACGATGCCTGACTCCCCTCGAAAATGGATAGGAGTCCCAGGATCACTGTGGCACGTGAAAAGGGAACCTGGGTCTCCCGCCTCATGAAAGACGCGTCCCAAATGCCATGCCAAGACTTTAGGAGAATCCAAAGGTGTCCCTCGCACCTATCACGTGTCTGGAAGGGTCCTCCATGTCGTAACTCGAGAATATACCCCAGGTTCCGTCCGCACCTCGAGAAAAACCATGAGACTTCCTCCTCGCCGCGATATGAGGCCTGATTCCCCTGCACTGCGTGCAGAGCAATTCCGTGTTCCACATCAAACGTGAAAGGAGCCTTGATTTCCTTGATGGCACTCCAGAGAAAACCCAAGATCACTGTCTCAAGTCTAGAGGGATCCTGAGGTCACTGGAGCAACACGAATGGGCTCAGTGGACCCCAAATCAACTCGAGATGAGAGCTTAGTCCCTGGCTTCGACTCAAGAGGAATACCAACTTTCCACAAGCACCTCAAGACGAGGCTTCTCTCAGCTACAAGTATGGGAGAGGGACCCTTAGTTTGTGGCCTCAAGTGGAATGGACACCGAGATACTCTGACTCGAAGTAAGGGCGGATATCCCTGCAGTGAATTGAATGCAGGCTCGTCTTGCATCTCCCAAGACGAAGGGATGTCTGAATCCCCTTTTGAGACTACGGAGAAAGACCTAGTTCTCCGCCTCATCGCGGCCAGAGGCCTCACATCCTTTGAAAACTCTAGAGGTCCGCGGAGATCAATGCTTCAAAAGGAGACGATGCCTGTCTCTTCTTGAAAATGGATAGGAGTCTCAGGATCCCTTTGGCACTTGGAAAGAGACACTGGGTCTTCCGCCTCACGTGGAGACCCGTCCCAATTGCCATGCCAAGACTCGACGAGTATCCCGAGGTGTCCCTCGCACCTAGGCAGGAGTCCTGACTTCGCTGAACAAACACGTGTCTGGAAGGGCCCTCCCCGAAGTAACTTTAGAATGTACACCAGGTTCCGGCCGCAACTCGAGAAAAACCATGAGACATCCCCCTCGCCGCGAGATGTGGTCCGGTTCCCCTGCACAGCGTGCAGAGCAATTCCGTGTTCCACATCAAACGTGAAAGGAGCCTTGATTTCCTTGATGGCACTCCAGAGAAAACCCAAGATCACTGTCTCAAGTCTAGAGGGATCCTGAGGTAACTGGAGCAACAGGAAAGGGCTCCGTGGACCCTAAATCAACTCGAGATGAGAGCTTAGTCCCTGGCTTCGACTCAAGGGTCATACCAACTTTCCACAAGCACCTCAAGAGGAGGCTTCTCTCAGCTACAAGTATGTGAGAGGGACCCTGAGTTTGTGGCCTCAAGTGGAATTGACACGGAGATGCTCTGACTCGAAGTAAGGCCAGATATCCCTGCAGTGAATTGAATGCCGGCTCGTCTTGCATCTCCCAAGACGAAGGGATGTCTGAATCCCCTGTAGAGACAACAGAGAAGGAACTAGTTCTCTGCCTCATCGCGACCGGAGGCCTCACATCCTTTGAAAACTCGAGAAGTCCGCGGAGATCAATACTTCCAAAGGAGACGATGCCTGACTCCTCTTGAAAATGAATAGGAATTCCAGGATCCTGTGGCACGTGGAAAGAGACACTGGGTCTACCGCCTCATGTGGAGACGCGTCCCAATTGCCATGCCAAGCGTCGGGGAGAATACCGAGTTGTCCATCGAACCTAGGCCTGGGTTTTGACGTCGATGAGCAAAGGCGTGTCTCGAAGAGCACCCCAGTCGTAACTCGAGCATATACCCCAGATTCCGGCCGCAACTCGAGAAAAACCATGAGACTTCCCCCTCGCCCCGAGATGAGGCCCGATTCCGTGCACTGCGTGCAGAGCAATTCCGTGTCCACATCAAATGTGAACGGAGCCTTGATTTCCTTGATGGCACTCCAGAGAAACCCCAAGATCACTGTCTCAAGTCTAGAGGGATCCTGAGGTCACTGGAGCAACACGAAAGGGCTCCGTGGAAACCAAGTAAACTCGAGATGAGAGCTTAGTCTCTGGCTTCGATTCAAGAGGAATACCAACTTTCCACAAGCACCTCAAGTGGAGGTTTCTCTCAGCTACAGGTATGTGAGAGGGACCCTGAGTTTTTGGCCTCAAGTGGAATGGACACCGGGATGCTCGGACTCGAAGTAAGGCGGGATATCTCTGCAGTGAATTGAAAGCAGGCTCGTCTTTCATCTCCCAAGATGAAGGGATGTCTGAATCCCCTCTGGAGACCACAGAGAAAGAACTATTTCTCCACCTCATCGCGACCAAAGGCCTCACATCCTTTGAAAATTCTAGAGGTCCGCGGAGATCAATGCTTCCAAAGGAGACGATGCCTGACTCCTCTTGAAAATAGATAGGAGTCCCAGGATCCCTGTGACACGTGGAAAGGGACCCTAGGTCTCCCGCCTCACGTGGAGACGCGTCCCAATTGCCATGCCAAGCCTCGGGGAGATACCGAGGTGTCCACCGAACGTAGGCATTGGTTCTGACGTCGCTGAACAAACACGTGTCTGGAAGGGCCCTCCCCGTCGTAACTCGAGAATATACCCCAGGTTCCGGCCGCAACTCGAGAAAAACCATGAGACTGCCCCCTCGCTGGAGATGAGGCCCGATTCCCCTACACTGCGTGCAGAGGAATTCTGTGTTCCACATCAAATATGAACGGAGCCTTGATTTCCTTGATGGCACTCCAGAGAAAACCCAAGATGACTGTCTCAAGTCTAGAGGGATCCTGAGGTCACTGGAGCAACACGAAAGGGCTCCGTGGACCCCAAATCAACTCGAGATGAGAGCTTAGTCCCTTGCTTCAACTAGAGAGGAATACCAACTTTCCACCAGCACCTCAAGAGGAGGCTTCTCTCAATACAGGTATCTGAGAGAAACCCTGAGTTTGTGGCCTCAAGTGGAATGGACACTGAGATGATCTGACTCGAAGTAAGGCCGGATATCCCAACAGTGAATTGAATGCAGGCTCGTCTTGCATCTCCTAAGACGAAGGGATGTCTGAATTTCCTGTGGAGACCACAGAGAAAGACCTAGTTCTCCGCCTCATCGCGACCGGAGGCCTCACATCCTTTGAAAACTCGAGAGATCCACGGATATCAATGCTTCCAAAGGAGACGATGCCTGACTCCTCTTGAAAATGGATAGGAGTCCCTAGATCCCTGTGGCACGTGGAAAGGGACCCTGGGTCTCCCGCCTCATGTGGAGACGCGTCCCAATTGCCATGCCAAGACTCGAGGAGAATCCCGAGGTGTCCCTCGCACCTAGGCAGGAGTCCTGACGTCGCTGAACAAACACGTGTCTGGAAGGGCCCTCCCGGTCGTAACTCGAGAATATACCCCAGGTTCCGGCCGCACCTCGAGAAAAACCATGAGACTTCCTCCTCGCAGCGATATGAGGCCTGAATCACCTGCACTGCGTGCAGAGCAATTCCGTGTTCCACATCAAACGTGAAAGGAGCCTTGATTTCCTTGATGGCACTCCAGAGAAAACCCAAGATCACTGTCTCAAGTCTAGAGGGATCCTGAGGTCACTGGAGCAACACGAATGGGCTCAGTGGACCCCAAATCAACTCGAGATGAGAGCTTAGTCCCTGGCTTCGACTCAAGAGGAATACCAACTTTCCACAAGCACCTCAAGACGAGGCTTCTCTCAGCTACAGGTATGGGAGAGGGACCCTGAGTTTGTGGCCTCAAGTGGAATGGACACCGAGATACTCTGACTCGAAGTAAGGGCGGATATCCCTGCAGTGAATTGAATGCAGGCTCGTCTTGCATCTCCCAAGACGAAGGGATGTCTGAATCCCCTGTGGAGACTACAGAGAAAGACCTCGTTCTCCGCCTCATCGTGGCCAGAGGCCTCACATCCTTTGAAAAGTCTAGAGGTCCGCGGAGATCAATGCTTCCAAAGGAGACGATGCCTGACTCCTCATGAAAATGGATAGGAGTTCCAGGACTCCTGTGGAACTTGGAAAGGGACCCTTGGTCTCCCGCCTCACGTGGAGACGCGTCCCAATTGCCATGCCAAGACTCAAAGAGAATACCGATGTGCCCCTAGAACCTAGTCAGGAGTCCTGACGTCGCTGAACAAACACGTGTCTGGAAGGGCCCTTCCCTTATAACTCGAGAATATACCCCAGGGTCCGTCCGCAACTCGAGAAAAACCATGAGACTTCCCCCTCGCGGCAAGATGAGGCCCAATTCCCCTGCACTGCATGCAGAGCAATTCCGTGTTCCACATCAAACGTGAAAGGAGCCTTGATTACCTTGATGGCACTCCAGAGAAAACCCAAGATCACTGTCTCAATTCTAGAGGGATCCTGAGGTCACTGGAGCAACACGAAAGGGCTCCGTGGACCCCAAATCAACTCGAGATGAGAGCTTAGTCCCTGGCTTCGACTCAAGAGGAGTACTAATATTCCACAAGCACCTCAAGAGGTGGCTTCTCTCAGCTACAGGTATGTGAGAGGGACCCTGATTTTGTGGCCTGAAGTGGAATGGACACCGAGATGCTCTGACTCGAAGTAAGGCCGGATATCCCTGCAGTGAATTGAATGCAGGCTCGTCTTGCATCTCCCAAGACGAAGGGATGTCTGAATCCCCTGTGGAGACCACAGAGAAAGACCTAGTCCTCTGCCTCAACGCGACCGGAGGCCTCACATCCTTTGAAAACTCGAGAGGTGTGCGGAGATCAATGCTTCCAAGGGAGACGATGCCTGACTCCTCTAGAATATAGATAGGAGTCCCAGGATCCCTGTGGCACGTTGAAAGGGACTCTGGGTCTCCCGCCTCACGTGGAGACGCGTCCCTATTCCCATGCCAAGACTCGAGGAGAATCCCGAGGTGTCCCTCGCACCTAGGCAGGAGTCCTGACGTCGCTGAACAAACACGTGTCTGGAAGGGCCCTCCCCGTTCTAAGTCGAGAATATACCCCAGGTTCCGGCCGCAACTCGAGAAAAACCATGAGACTTCCCCCTCGCCGCGGGAAGAGGCCCGATTGCCCTACACTGCGTGCAGAGCAATTCCGTGTTCCACATCAAACGAGAAAGGAGCCTTGATTTCCTTGATAGCACTCCAGAGAAAACCCAAGATCACTCTCTCATGTCTAGAGGGATCCTGAGGTCACTGGATCAACACGTAAGGTCTCCGTGGACCCCAAATCAACTCGAGATGAGAGCTTAGTCCCTGGCTTCGACTCAAGAGGAATACCAACTTTCCACAAGCACCTCAAGAGGAGGCTTCTCTCAGCTACGAGTATGTGAGAGGGACCCTGAGTTTGTGGCCTCAAGTGGAATGGACACCGAGATGCTCTGACTCGACGTAAGGCCGGATATCCCTGCAGTGAATTGAATGCAGGCTCGTCTTGCATCTCCCAAGATGAAGGGATGTCTGAATCAACATTGAAGACGACAGAGAAAGACCAAGTTCTCCCCCTCATCGCGAACTGAGGCCTCACATCCTTTGAAAACTCAAGAGGTCCGCGGAGATCAATGCTTCCAAAGGAGACGATGCCTGACTCCTCTTGAAAATGGATAGGAGTCCCAGTATCCCTGTGGCACGTGGAAAGGGACCCTGGGTCTCCCGCCTCACGTGGAGACACGTCCCAATTGCCATGCCAAGACTCGAGGAGACTCCCGAGTTGTCCCTCGCACCTAGGCAGGAGTCCTGACGTCGCTGAACAAACACGTGTCTGGAAGGGCCCTCCCCGTCATAACTCGAGAATATACCCCAGCTTCCGGCCGCAACTCGAGAAAATCCATGAGAATTCCCCCTCGCCGTGAGATGAGGCCCGATTCCCCTGCACTGCGTGCAGAGCAATTCCGTGTTCCACATCAAACGTGAAAGGAGCCTTGACTTCCTTGATGGCACTCCAGAGAGTATCCAAGATCACTGTCTCAAGTCTAGGGGGATCCTGAGGTCACTGGAGCAACATGAAAGGGGTCCGTGGACCTCAAATCAACTCGAGATGAGAGCTTAGTCCCTGGCTTCGAATCAAGAGGAATACCAACTTTCCACAAGCACCTCAAGAGGAGGCTTCTTTCAGCTACAGGTATGTGAGAGGGACCCTGAGTTTGTGGCCTCAAGTGGAATGGACACCGAGATGCTCTGACTCGAAGTAAGGCCGGATATCCCTGCAGTGAATTGAATCCAGGCTCGTCTTGCATCTCCCAAGACGAAGGGATGTCTGAATCCTCTGTGGAGACCACAGAGAAAGACCTGGTCCTCCGCCTCATCGCGACCGGAGGCCTCACATCCTTTGAAAGGTATGTGGAGATCAATGCTTCCAAAGGAGACGATGCCTGACTCCTCTTGAAAATGGATAGGAGTCCCACGATCCCTGTGTCACGTGGAAAGGGACCCTGGGTCTCCCGCCTCACGTGGAGACGCGTCCCAATTGCCATGCCAAGACTCGAGGAGAATCCCGAGGTGTCCGTCGCACCTAGACAGGAGTCCTGACGTCGCTGAACAAACACGTGTATGGAAGGGCCCTCCCCGTTGTAACTCGGGAATATACCGCATTTTCCGGCCGCAACTCGAGAAAAACCATGAGACTTCCCCCTCGGCGCGAGATGAGGCCCGATTCCCCTGCACTGCGTGCAGAGCAATTCCGTGTTCCACATCAAACGTGAAAGGAGCCTTGATTTCCTTGATGGCACTCCAGAGAAAACCCAAGATCACTGTCTCAAGTCTAGAGGGATCCTGAGGTCAGTGGAGCAACCAGAAAGGGCTCCGTGGACCCCAAATCAACTCGAGATGAGAGCTTAGTCCCTGGCTTCGACTCAAGAGGAATATCAACTTTTCACAAGCAACTCAAGAGGAGGCTTCTCTCAGCTACAGGTATGTGAGAGGGACCCTGATTATGTGGCCTCAAGTGGAATGGACACCGAGATGCTCTGACTCGATGTAAGGCCGGATATCCCTGCAGTGAATTGAATGCAGGATCGTCTTGCATCTCCCAAGACGAAGGGATTTCTGAATCCCCTGTGGAGAGCACAGAGAAAGTACTAGTCCTCCGCCTCATCGCGACCGGAGGCCTCACATCCTTTGAAAACTCGAGAGGTCTGCAGAGATCAATGCTTCCAAAGGAGACGATGCCTGACTCCTCTTGAAAATGGATAGGAGTCCCAGGATCCCTGTGGCACGTGGAAAGGGAACCTGGGTCTCCCGCTTCACGTGGAGACGCGGCCCAAATGCCATGCCAAGACTCGAGGAGAATCCCGAGGTGTCCCTCACACCTAGGCAGGAGTCCTGACGTCGCTGAACAAACACGTGTCTGGAAGGGCCCTCCCCGTCGTAACTCGAGAATATACCCCAGGTTCCGGCCGCAACTCGAGAAAAACCATGAGACTTCCCCCTCGCCGCGAGATGAGGCCCGATTCCCCTGCACTGCCTGCAGAGCAATTCCGTGTTCAACATCAAGCGTGAAAGGAGCCTTGATTTCCTTGATTGCACTCCAGAGAAAACCCAAGATCACTGTCTCAAGTCTAGAGAGATTCTGAGGTCACTGGAGCAACAAGTAAGGGCTCCGTGGACCCCAAATAAACTCTAGATGAGAGCTTAGTCCCTGGCTTCGACTCAAGAGGAATACCAACTTTTCACAAGCACCTCAAGAGGAGGCTTCTCTCAGCTACAGGTATGTGAGAGGGACCCTGAGTTTGTGGCCTTAAGTGGAATGGACACCGAGATGCTCTGACTCGAAGTAAGGCCGGATATCCCTGCAGTGAATTGAATGCAGGCTCGTCTTGCATCTCCCAAGATGCCGTGATGTCTGAATCCCCTGTGGAGACCACAGAGAAAGACCTAGTTCTCCACCTCATCGCGACCGGAGGCCTCACATACTTTGAAAACTCGAGAGGTCCACGGAGATCAATGCTTCCAAAGGAGACGATGCCTGACTCCTCTTGAAAATGGATAGGAGTCCCAGGATCCCTGTGACACGTGGAAAGGGACACTGGGTCTCCCGCCTCACGTGGAGACGCGTCCCAATTGCCATGCCAAGACTAGTGGAGAATCGCGAAGTGTCCCTCGCACCTAGGCAGGAGTCCTGACGTCGCTGAACAAACACGTGTCTCGAAGGGCCCTCCCCGTCTTAACTCGAGAATATACCCCAGGTTCCGGCCGCAACTCGAGAAAAACCATGAGACTTCCCCCTCGCCGCGAGATAGGGCCCGATTTCCCTGCACTGCGTGCAGAGCAAATCCGTGTTCCACATCAAACGTGAAAGGAGCCTTGATTTCCTTGATGGCACTCCAGAGAAAACGCAAGATCACTGTCTCACGTCTAGAGGGATCCTGAGGTCACTGGAGCAACACGAAAGGGCTCCGTGGACCCCAAATCAACTCGAGATGAGAGCTTAGTCCCTGGCTTCGACTCAAGAGGAATACTAATATTCCACAAGCACCTCAAGAGGTGGCTTCTCTCAGCTACAGGTATGTGAGAGGGACCCTGATTTTGTGGCCTGAAGTGGAATGGACACCGAGATGCTCTGACTCGAAGTAAGGCCGGATATCCCTGCAGTGAATTGAATGCAGGCTCGTCTTGCATCTCCCAAGACGAAGGGATGTCTGAATCCCCTGTGGAGACCACAGAGAAAGACCTAGTCCTCTGCCTCAACGCGACCGGAGGCCTCACATCCTTTGAAAACTCGAGAGGTGTGCGGAGATCAATGCTTCCAAAGGAGACGATGCCTGACTCCTCTAGAATATAGATAGGAGTCCCAGGATCCCTGTGGCACGTTGAAAGGGACTCTGGGTCTCCCGCCTCACGTGGAGACGCGTCCCTATTGCCATGCCAAGACTCGAGGAGAATCCCGAGGTGTCCCTCGCACCTAGGCAGGAGTCCTGACGTCGCTGAACAAACACGTGTCTGGAAGGGCCCTCCCCGTTCTAAGTCGAGAATATACCCCAGGTTCCGGCCGCAACTCGAGAAAAACCATGAGACTTCCCCCTCGCCGCGGGAAGAGGCCCGATTGCCCTACACTGCGTGCAGAGCAATTCCGTGTTCCACATCAAACGAGAAAGGAGCCTTGATTTCCTTGATAGCACTCCAGAGAAAACCCAAGATCACTGTCTCATGTCTAGAGGGATCCTGAGGTCACTGGAGCAACACGAAAGGGCTCCGTGGACCCCAAATCAACTCGAGATGAGAGCTTAGTCCCTGGCTTCGACTCAAGAGGAATACCAACTTTCCACAAGCACCTCAAGAGGAGGCTTCTCTCAGCTACAAGTATGTGAGAGGGACCCTGAGTTTGTGGCCTCAAGTGGAATGGACACCGAGATGCTCTGACTCGACGTAAGGCCGGATATCCCTGCAGTGAATTGAATGCAGGCTCGTCTTGCATCTCCCAAGATGAAGGGATGTCTGAATCAACATTGAAGACGACAGAGAAAGACCAAGTTCTCCCCCTCATCGCGAACTGAGGCCTCACATCCTTTGAAAACTCAAGAGGTCCGCGCAGATCAATGCTTCCAAAGGAGCTGAGGCCTGACTCCTCTTGCAAATGGATGGAAGTCCCAGGATCCCTGTGGCACGTAGAAAGGGACACTGGGTCTCGCGCCTCACGTGGAGCCGCGTCCCAATTGCCATGCCAAGACTAGAGGAGAATCCCGAGGTGTCCCTCACACCTAGGCAGGAGTCCTGACGTCGCTGAACAAACACGTGTCTGGAAGGGCCCTCCCCGTCTTAACTCGAGAATATACCCCAGGTTCCGGCCGCAACTCGAGACAAACAATGAGAGTTCCAGCTCGCCGTGAGATGAGGCCCAATTCCCCTGCACTGCGTGCAGAGCAATTCCGTGATCCACATCAAACGTGAAAGGAGCCTTGATTTCCTTGATGGCACTCCAGAGAAAACCCAATATCACTGTCTGAAGTCTAAAGGGATACTGAGGTCACTGGAGCAACACGAAAGGGCTCCGTGGACCCCAAATCAACTCGAGATGATAGCTTAGTCCCTGGCTTCGACTCAAGAGGAATACCAACTTTCCGCAAGCACCTCAAGAGGAGGCTTCTCTCAGCTACAGGTATGTGAGAGGGACCCTGAGTTTGTGGCCTCAAGTGGAATGGACACCGAGATGCTCTGACTCGAAGTAAGGCCGGATATCCCTGCAGTGAATTGAATGCAGGCTCGTCTTGCATCTCCCAAGACGAAGGGATGTCTGAATCCCCTGTGGAGACCACAGAGAAAGACCTAGTCGTCCGACTCAACGCGACGGGAGGCCTCACATCCTTTGAAAACTCGAGAGGTGCGCGGAGATCAATGCTTCCAAAGGAGACGATGCCTGACTCCTCTTGAAAATGGATAGGAGTCCCAGTATCCCTGTGGCACGTGGAAAGGGACCCTTGGTCTCCCGCCTCACGTGGAGACGCGTCCCAATTGCCATGCCAAGACTCGAGGAGACTCCCGAGGTGTCCCTCGCACCTAGGCAGGAGTCCTGACGTGGCTGAACAAACACGTGTCTGGAAGGGCCCTCCCCGTCATAACTCGAGAATATACCCCAGGTTCCGGCCGCAACTCGAGAAAATCCATGAGACTTCACCCTTGCCGTGAGATGAGGCCCGATTTCCCTGCACTGCGTGCAGAGCAATTCCGTGTTCCACATCAAACGTGAAAGGAGCCTTGACTTCCTTGATGGCACTCCAGAGAGTATCCAAGATCACTGTCTCAAGTCTAGGGGGATCCTGAGGTCACTGGAGCAACATGAAAGTGCTCCGTGGACCCCAAATCAACTCGAGATGAGAGCTTAGTCCCTCGCTTCGAATCAAGAGGAATACCAACTTTCCACAAGCACCTCAAGAGGAGGCTTCTCTCAGCTACAGGTATGTGAGAGGGACCCTGAGTTTGTGGCCTCAAGTGGAATGGACACCGAGATGCTCTGACTCGAAGTAAGGCCGGATATCCCTGCAGTGAATTGAATGCAGGCTCGTATTGCATCTCCCAAGACGAAGGGATGTCTGAATCCCATGTGGAGACCACAGAGAAAGACGGAGTTCTCCGCCTCATCGCGACCGGAGGCCTCACATCCTTTGAAAACCGCGAAGATCAATGCTTCCAAAGGAGAGGATGCCTGACTACTTTTGAAAATGGATAGGAGTCTCAGGATCCCTTTGGCACGTGGAAAGAGACACTGGGTCTTCCGCCTCACGTGGAGACCCGTCCCAATTGCCATGCCAAGACTCGACGAATATCCCGAGGTGTCCCTCGCACCTAGGCAGGAGTCCTGACTTCGCTGAACAAACACGTGTCTTGAAGGGCCCTCCCCGTAGTAACTTTAGTGTGTACCCCAGGTTCCGGCAGCAACTCGAGAAAAACCATGAGACTTCCCCCTCGCTGCGAGATGAGGCCCGATTCCCCTGCACAGCGTGCAGAGCAATTCCGTGTTCCACATCAAACGTGAAAGGAGCCTTGATTTCCTTGATGGCACTCCAGAGAAAACCAAAGATCACTGTCTCAATTCTAGAGGATCCTGAGGTCACTGTAGCAACACGAAAGGGCTCCGTGGACCCCAAATCAACTCGAGATGAGAGCTTAGTCCCTGGCTTCGACTCAAGAGGAACACCAACTTTCCACAAGCACTTCAAGAGGAGGCTTCTCTCAGCTACAGGTATGTGAGTGGGACCCTGAGTTTGTCTCCTTAAGTGGAATGAACACCGAGATGCTCAGTCTCGAAGTAAGGACGGATATCCCTGCAGTGAATTGAGTGCAGGCTCGTCTTGCATCTCCAAGACGAAGGGATGTTTCCATCCCCTGTGGAGATCAGAGAGAAAGACCTAGTTTTCCGCCTCATCGCGACCGGAGGCCTCACATCCTTTGAAAACTCGAGAGGTCCGCGGAGATCAATGCTTCCAAAGGAGACGATGCCTGACTCCTCTTGCAAATGGATAGGAGTCCCAGGATCCCTGTGGCACGTGGAAAGGGACCCTGGGTCTCCCGCCTCACGTGGAGACGTGTCCCAATTGCCATGCCAAGACTCGAGGAGAATCCCGAGGTGTCCCTCGCACCTAGACAGGAGTCCTGACGTCGCTGAACAAACACGTGTCTGGAAGGGCCCTCCCCGTCGTAACTCGAGAATATACCCCAGGTTCCGGCCGCAACTCGAGAAAAACCAGGAGACTTCCCCCTTGCCGCGAGATGAAGCCCGATTCCCCTGCACTGCGTGCAGAGCAATTCCGTGTTCCACATCAAACGTGAAAGAAGCCTTGATTTCCTTGATGGCACTCCAGAGAAAACCCAAGATCACTGTCTCAAGTCTAGAGGGATCCTGAGGTCACTGGAGCAACACGAAAGGGCTCCGTGGACCCCAAATCAACTCGAGATGAGAGCTTAGTCCCTGGCTTCAACTCAAGAGGAATACCAACTTTCCAAAAGCACCTCAAGAGGAGGCTTCTCTCAGCTACATGTATGTGAGAGGGTCCCTGAGTTAGTGGCCTCAAGCGGAATGGACACCGAGATGCTCTGACTCGAAGTATGGCCGGATATCCCTGCAGTAAATTGAATGAAGTCTCGTCTTGCATCTCCCAAGACGAAGGGATGTCTGAATCCCCTGTGGAGACCACAGAGAAAGACTTAGTTCTCCGCCTCATCCCGACCGGAGGCGTCACATCCATTGAAAACTCGAGTGGTCCGCGGAGATCAATGCTTCCAAAGGATACGATGACTGACTCCGCTTGAAAATAGATAGGAGTCCCAGGATCCCTGTGGCACGTGGAATGGAACCCTGGGTCTCCCACCTCACGAGGAGACGTGTCCCAATTGCAATGCAAAGACTCGAGGAGAATCCCGAGGTGTCCCTCGCACCTAGGCAGGAGTCCTGACGTCGCTGAACAAACACGTTTCTGAAAGTGCCCTCCCCGTTGTAACTCGAGAATATACCCCAGGTTCTGACTGCAACTCGAGAAAAACCATGAGCCTTCCCAGTCGCCGCAAGATGAGGCCCGATTCCCCTGCACTGCGTGCAGAGCAATTCCGTGTTCCACATCAAACGTGAAAGGAGCCTTGATTTACTTGATGGCACTCCAGAGAAACCCCAAGACCACTGTCTCAAGTCGAGAGGGATCCTGAGGTCACTGTAGCAACACGAAAGGGGTCCGTGGACTCCAAATCAACTCGAGATGAGAGCTTCGTCCCTGGCTTCGACACAAGAGGAATACCAACTTTCCACGAGCACCTCAAGAGGAGGCTTCTCTCAGCTAAAGGTATGTGAGAGGGAACCTGTGTTTGTGGCCTCAAGTAGAATGGACACCGAGATGCCCTGACTCGAAGTAAGGCCGGACATCCCTGCAGTGAATTGAATGCAGGCTCGTCTTGCATCTCACAAGACGAAGGGATGTCTGAATCCACTGTGGAGACCACAGAGAAAGACCTAGTTCTCCGCCTCATCACGACCGGAGGCGTCACATCCTTTGAAAACTCGAGAGGTCCGCGGAGATCAATGCTTGTAAAGGAGACGATGCCTGACTCCTCTTGAAAATGGATAGGAGTCCAAGAATCCCTGTGGCACGTGGAACGGGACCCTGGGTCTCCCGCCTCACGTGGAGACTTGTTCTAATTGCCATGCCAAGACTCGAGGAGAATACCGAGGTGTCCCTCGCACCTAGGCAGTAATCCTGACGTCGCAGAACAAACACGTGTCTGGAAAGGCCCTCCCCGTCGTAACTCGAGAATATACCCCAGGTTCCGGCCGCAACTCGAGAAACATCATGAGACTTCCCCCTCGCCTTGAGATGAGGCCCGATTCCCCTGCACTGCGTGCAGACCAATTCCGTGTTCCACATCAAACGTGAAAAGATTCTTGATTTCCTTGATGGCACTCCAAAGAAAAGCCAAGATCACTGTCTCAAGTCTAGAGGGATCCTGAGGTCACTGTAGCAACAGGAAAGAGCTCCGTGGACCACAAAACAACTCGAGAGGAGAGCTTCGTCCATGGCTTCGACTCAAGAGGAATACCAACTTTCCACAAGCACCTCAAGAGGAGGCCTCTCTCAGTTACAGGTATGTGAGAGGGACCTTGAGTTTGTGGCCTCAAGTGGAATGGACACCGAGATGCTCTGACTCGAAGTAAGGGCAGATATCCATGCAGAGAATTGAATGCAGGCTCGTCTTGCATCTCCCAAGACGAAGGGATGTCTGAATCCCCTGTGGAGACCACAGACAAAGACTTAGTTCTCCGCCTCATCGCGATCGGAGGCCTCACATCCTTTGAAACTCGAGAGGTCCACGGAGATCAATGCTTCCAAAGGAGACGATGCCTGAATCCTCTTCAAAATGGATAGAAGTCCCAGGATCCCTGTGGCACGTGGAAAGGGACCCTGGGTCTCCCGCCTCAGGTGGAGACGCGTCCCAATTGCCATGCCAAGACTCGAGGAGAATCCCGAGGTGTCCCTCGCACCTAGGCAGGAGTCCTGACGTCGCTGAACAAACACGTGTCTGGAAGGGCCCTCCCCGTCGTAACTCGAGAATATACCCCAGGTTCCGGCCGCAACTCGAGAAAAACCATGAGACTTCCCCCTCGCCGCGAGATGAGGCTCGATTCCCCTGCACTGCTTGCAGAGCAATCCGTGTTCCACATCAAACGTGAAAGGAGCCTTGATTTCCTTGATGGCACTCCAGAGAAAACCCAAGATCACTGTCTCAAGTCTAGAGGGATCCTGAGGTCACTGGAGCAACACGAAAGGGCTCCGTGGACCCCAAATCAACTCGAGATGAGAGCTTAGTCCCTGGCTTCGACTCAAGTGGAACACCAACTTTCCACGAGCACCTCAAGAGGAGGCTTCTCTCAGCTACAGGTATGTGAGAGGGACCCTGATTTTGTGGCCTCAAGTGGAATGGACACCGAGATGCTCCTACTCGAAGTAAGGCCGGATATCCCTGCAATGAATTGAATGCAGGCTCCTCTTGCATCTCCCAAGACGAAGGGTTGTCTGAATCCCCTGTGGAGACCACAGAGAAAGACCTAGTCCTCCGCCTTAACGCGAACGGAGGCCTCACATCCTTTGAAAACTCGAGAGGTCCGCGGAGATCAAAGCTTCCAAAGGAGACGATGCCTGACTCCTCTTGAAAATGGATAGGAGTCCCAGGATCCCTGTGGGACGTGGAAAGGGACCCTGGGTCTCCCGCCTCATGTGGAGACGCGTCCCAATTGCCATGCCAAGACTCGAGGAGAATCCCGAGGTGTCCCTCGCACCTAGGCAGGAGTCCTGACGTCGCTGAACAAACACGTGTCTGGAAGGGCCCTCCCCGTCGTAACTCGAGAATATACCCCAGGTTCCGGCCGGAACTCAAGAAAAACCAAGAGACTTCCCCCTCGCCGCGAGATGCGGCCCGATTCCCCTGCACTGAGTGCAGATCAATTCCGTGTTCCACATCAAACGTGAAAGGAGCCTTGATTTCCTTGATGGCACTCCAGAGAAAACCCAAGATCACTGTCTCAAGTCTAGAGGGATCCTGAGGTCACTGGAGCAATACGAAAGGACTCCGTGGACCCCAAATCAACTCGAGATGAGAGCTTAGTCCCTGGCTTCGACTCAAGAGGAATACCAACTTTCCACAAGCACCTCAAGAGGAGGCTTCTCTCAGCTACAGGTATGTGAGAGGACCCTGAGTTTGTGGCCTCAAGTGGAATGGACACCGAGATGCTCTGACTCGAAGTAAGGCCGGATATCCCTGCAGTGAATTGAATGCAGGCCCGTCTTGCATCTCCCAAGATGAAGGGATGTCTGAATCCCCTGTGGAGACCACAGAGAAAGACGTAGTTCTCTGCCTCATCGCGACCGGAGGCCTCACATCCTTTGAAAACTCGAGAGGTACGCGCAGAACAATGCTTCCAAAGGAGACGATGCCTGACTCCTCTTGAGAGGTCCGCGCAGATCAATGCTTCCAAAGGAGACGAGGCCTGACTCCTCTTGAAAATGGATAGGAGTCCCAGGATCACTGTGGCACTTGGAAAGGGACCCTGGGTCTCCCGCCTCACGTGGAGACGCGTCCCAATTGCCATGGCAAGGCTCGAAGAGAATCCCGAGGTGTCCCTCGCACGTAGGCAGGAGTCCTGACGTCGCTGGAAAAACACGTGTCTGGAAGGGCCCTCCCCATCGTAACTCGAGAATATACCACAGGTTCGGGCTACAACTCGAGAAAAACCATGAGCCTTCCCCCTCGCCGCAAGATGAGGCCTGATTCCCCTGAACTGCGTGCAGAGAATATCCGTGTTCCACATCAAACGTGAAAGGAGCCTTGATTTCCTTGATGGCACTCCAGAGAAAACCCAAGATCACTGTCTCAAGTCTAGAGGGATCCTGAGGTCACTGTAGCAAAACGAAAGGGCTCCGTGGACTCCAAATCAACTCGAGATGAGAGCTTCGTCCCTGGCTTCGACTCAAGAGGAATACCAACTTTCCACAAGCACTTCAAGAGGAGGCTTCTCTCAGCTACATGTATGTGAGAGGGTCCCTGAGTTTGTGGCCTCAAGCGGAATGGACACCGAGATTCTCTGACTCGAAGTATGGCCGGATATCCCTGCAGTAAATTGAATGAAGTCTCGTCTTGCATCTCCCAAGACGAAGGGATGTCTGAATCCCCTGTGGAGACCACAGAGAAAGACCTAGTTCTCCGCCTCATCCCGACCGGAGGCGTCACATCCATTGAAAACTCGAGTGGTCCGCGGAGATCAATGCTTCCAAAGGATACGATGACTGACTCCGCTTGAAAATGGATAGGAGTCGCAGGATCCCTGTGGCACGTGGAAAGGAACCCTGGGTCTCCCACCTCACGAGGAGACGCGTCCCAATTGCAATGCAAAGACTCGAGGAGAATCCCGAGGTGTCCCTCGCACCTAGGCACTAGTCCGGACGTCGCTGAACAAACACGTGTCTGAAAGGGCCCTCCCCGTCGTAACTCGAGAATATACCCCAGGTTCCGGCCGCAACTCGAGAAAAACCATGAGATTTCCCCCTTGCCGCGAGTTGAGGTCCGATTCCCCTGCACTGAATGCAGAGCAATTCCGTGTTCCACATCAAACGTGAAAGGAGCCTTGATTTCTTGATGGCACTCCAGAGAAAACCCAAGATCACTGTCTCAAGTCTAGAGGGATCCTGAGGTCACTGGAGCAACACGAAAGAGCTCCGTGGACCCCAAATCAACTCGAGATGAGAGCTTAGTCCCTGGCTTCGACTCAAGAGGAATACCAACTTTCCACAAGCACCTCAAGAAGAGGCTTCTCTCAGCAACAGGTATGTGAGAGGGACCCTGAGTTTTTGGCCTCAAGTGGAATGGACACCGAGATGCTCTGACTCAAAGTAAGGCCGGATATCCCTGCAGTGAATTGAATGCAGGCTCGTCTTGCATCTCCCAAGACGAAGGGATGTCTGAATCCCCTGTGGAGACCACAGAGAAAGACCGAGTCCTCCGCCTCAACGCGACCGGAGGCCTCACATCCTTTGAAAACTCGAGAGGTCTGGGGAGATCAATGCTTCCAAAGGAGACGATGCCTCACTCCTCTTGAAAATGGATAGGAGTCCCAGGATCCCTGTGGCACGTGGAAAGGGACACTGGGTCTCCCGCCTCACGTGGAGACGCGTCCCAATTGCCATGCCGAGACTCGAGGAGAATCCCGAGGTGTCCCTCGCATCTAGGCAGTAGTCCTGACGTCGCTGAACAAACACGTGTCTGGAAGGGCCCTCCCCGTCGTAACTCGAGAATATACCCCAGGTTCCGTCCGCAACTCGAGAAAAACCATGAGACTTCCCCCTCGCCGCGAGATGAGGCCCGATTCCCCTGCACTGCGTCCAGAGCAATTCTGTGTTCAACATCAAACGTGAAAGGAGCCTTGATTTCCTTGATGACACTCCAGAGAAAACCCAAGAACACTGTCTCAAGTCTAGAGGGATAATCAGGTCACTGGAGCAACACGAAAGGGCTCCGTCGACCCCAAATCAACTCGAGATGAGAGCTTAGTCCCTGGCTTCGACTCAAGAGGAATACCAACTTTCCACAAGCACCTGAAGAGGAGGCTTCTCTCAGCTATGGGTATGTGAGAGGGACACTGAGTTTGTGGCCTCAAGTGGAATGGACACCGAGATGCTCTGACTCGAAGTAAGGCCGGATATCCCTGTAGTGAATTGAATGCAGGCTCGTCTTGCATCTCCCAAGACGAAGGGATGTCTGAATCCCCTGTGGAGACCACAGAGAAAGACCTAGTCCTCCGCCTCAACGCGACCGGAGGCGTCACATCCTTTGAAAACTCGAGAGGTCCACGGAGATCAATGCTTCCAAAGGAGACGATGCCTGACTCCTCTTGAAAATGGATAGGAGTCCCAGGATCCCTGTGGCACGTGGAAAGGGACCCTGGGTCTCCCGCCTCACGTGGAGACGCGTCCCAATTGCCATGCCAAGACTCGAGGAGAATCCCGAGGTGTCCCTTGCACCTAGGCAGGAGTCCTGACGTCGCTGAACAAACACGTGTCTGGAAGGGCCCTCCCCGTCGTAACTCGAGAATATACCCCAGGTTCCGGCCGCAACTCGAGAAAAACCATGAGACTTCCCCCTCGCCGCTGGATGAGGACCGATTCCCCTGCACTGCGTGCAGAGCAATTCCGTGTTCCACTTCAAACGTGAAAGGAGCCTTGATTTCCTTGATGGCACTCCAGAGAAAACCCAAGATCACTGTCTCAAGTCTAGAGGGATCCTGAGGTCACTGGAGCAACACGAAAGGGCTCCGTGGACACCAAATCAACTCGAGATGAGAGCTTAGTCCCTGGCTTCGACTCAAGAGGAATACCAACTTTCCACAAGCTCCTGAAGAGGAGGCTTCTCTCAGCTATGGGTATGTGAGAGGGACACTGAGTTTGTGGCCTCAAGTGGAATGGACACCGAGATGCTCTGACTCGAAGTAAGGCCGGATATCCCTGTAGTGAATTGAATGCAGGCTCGTCTTGCATCTCCCAAGACGAAGGGATGTCTGAATCCCCTGTGGAGACCACAGAGAAAGACCTAGTCCTCCGCCTCAACGCGACCGGAGGCGTCACATCCTTTGAAAACTCGAGAGGTCCACGGAGATCAATGCTTCCAAAGGAGACGATGCCTGACTCCTCTTGAAAATGGATAGGAGTCCCAGGATCCCTGTGGCACGTGGAAAGGGACCCTGGGTCTCCCGCCTCACGTGGAGACGCGTCCCAATTGCCATGCCAAGACTCGAGGAGCATCCCGAGGTGTCCCTTGCACCTAGGCAGGAGTCCTGACGTCGCTGAACAAACACGTGTCTGGAAGGGCCCTCCCCGTCGTAACTCGAGAATATACCCCAGGTTCCGGCCGCAACTCGAGAAAAACCATGAGACTTCCCCCTCGCCGCTGGATGAGGCCCGATTCCCCTGCACTGCGTGCAGAGCAATTCCGTGTTCCACTTCAAACGTGAAAGGAGCCTTGATTTCCTTGATGGCACTCCAGAGAAAACCCAAGATCACTGTCTCAAGTCTAGAGGGATCCTGAGGTCACTGGAGCAACACGAAAGGGCTCCGTGGACACCAAATCAACTCGAGATGAGAGCTTAGTCCCTGGCTTCGACTCAAGAGGAATACCAACTTTCCACAAGCACCTCAAGAGGAGGCTACTCTCAGCTAATGGTATGTGAGAGGGACCCTGAGTTTGTCGCCTCAAGTGGAATGGACACCGAGATGCTCTGACTCGAAGTAAGGCCAGATATCCCTGCAGTGATTTGAATGCAGGCTCGTCTTGCATCTCCCAAGACGAAGGGTTGTCTGAATCCCCTGTGGAGACCACAGAGAAAGACCTAGTCCTCCGCCTCATCGCGACCGGAGGCCTCACATCCTTTGAAAACTCGAGACGTCCGCGGAGATCAATGCTTCCAAAGGAGACGACTCCTGACTCCTCTTGAAAATGGATAGGATTCCCAGGATCCTTGTGGCACGTGGAAAGGGACACTGGGTCTCCCGCCTCACGAGGGGACGCGTCCAAATTGCCATGCCAATACTCGAGGAGAATCCCGAGGTGTCCCTCGCACCTAGGCAGGAGTCCTCACGTCGCTGAACAAACCTGTGTCTGGAAGGGCCCTCCCCGTCCTAACTCGAGAATATACCCCAGGTTCCGGCCGCAACTCGAGAAAAACCATGAGACTTCCCCCTCGCCCCTGGATGAGGCCCGATTCCCCTGCACTGCGTGCAGAGCAATTCCGTGTTCCACATCAAACGTGAAAGGAGCCTTGATTTCCTTGATGGCACTCCAGAGAAAACCCAAGATCACTGTCTCAAGTCTAGAGGGATCCTGAGGTCACTGGAGCAACACGAAAGGGCTATGTGGACCCCAAATCAACTCGAGATGAGAGATTAGTCCCTGGCTTCAACTCAAGAGGAATACGAACTTTCCACAAGCCCCTCAAGAGGAGGCTTCTCTCAGCTACAGGTATGTGAGAGGGACCCTGAGTTTGTGGCCTCAAGTGGAATGGACACCAAGATGCTCTGACTCGAATTAAGGCCGGATATCCCTGCAGTGAATTGAATGCCGGCTCGTCTTGCATCTCCCAAGACGAAGGGATGTCTGAATCCCCTGTGGAGACCACAGAGAAAGACCTAGTCCTCCGCGTCATCGTGACCGGAGGCCTCACATCCGTTGAAAACTCGAGAGGTCTGCAGAGATCAATGCTTCCAATGGAGACGATGCCTGAATCCTCTTGAAAATGGATAGGAGTCCCAGGATCCCTGTGGCACGTGGAAAGGGACCCTGGGTCTCCCGCCTCACGTGGAGACGCGTCCAAATTGCCATGGCAAGACTCGTGGAGAATCCCGAGGTGTCCCTCACACCTAGGCAGGAGTCCTGACGGCGCTGAACAAACACGTGTCTGGAAGGGCCCTCCCCGTCGTAACTCAAGAGTATACACCAGGTTCCGGACGCAACTCGAGAAAAACCATGAGATGTCCCCCTTGCCGCGAGTTGAGGCACGATTCCCCTGCACTGAATGCAAAACAATTCCGTGTTCCACATCAGACGTGAAAGGAGCCTTGATTTCCTTGATTGCACTCCAGAGAAAACCCAAGATCACTGTCTCAAGTCTAGAGGGATCCTGAAGTCACTGGACCAACAGGAAAGGGCTTCGTGGACCCCAAATCAACTCGAGATGAGAGCTTAGACCCTGGCTTAGACTCAAGAGGAATACCAACTTTCCACAAGGACCTCAAGAGGAGGTTTCTCTCAGCTACAGGTATATTTGAGGGACCCTGATTTTGTGGCCTCAAGTGGAATGGACACCGAGATGCTCTGACTCGAAGTAAGGCCCGATATCCCTGCAGTGAATTGAATGCAGGCTCGTCTTGCATCTCCCAAGACGAAGGGTTGTCTGAATCCCCTGTGGAGACCACAGAGAAAGACCTAGTTCTCCGCCTCATAGCGACCGGGGGCCTCACATCCTTTGAAATTTCGAGAGGTCCGCGGAGATCAATGCTTCCAAAGGAGACGATGCCTGACTCCTCTTGAAAATGGATAGGAGTCCCCGGATCCCTGTGGCACGTGGAAAGGGACACTGGGTCTCCCGCCTCACGTGGAGACGCGTCCAAATTGCCATGCCAAGACTCGTGGAGAATCCCGAGGTGTCCCTCGCACCTAGGCAGGAGTCCTGACGTCGCTGAACAAACACGTGTCTGGGAGGGCCCTCCCCGTCGTAACTCGAGAATATACCCCAGGTTCCGGCCGCAACTCGAGAAAAACCATGAGATTTCCCCCTTGCCGCGAGTTGAGGCCCGATTCCCCTGCACTGAATGCAGAGCAATTCCGTGTTCCACATCAAACGTGAAAGGAGCCTTGATTTCCTTGATGGCACTCCAGAGAATTCCCAAGATCACTGTCTCAAGTCTAGAGGGATCCTGAGGTCACTGGAGCAACACGAAAGGGCTCCGTGGACCCCAAATCAACTCGAGATGAGAGCTTAGTCCCTGGCTTCGACTCAAGAGGAATACCAACTTTTCACAAGCACCTCAAGAGGAGGCTTCTCTCAGCTACAGGTATGTGAGAGGGACCCTGAGTTTGTGGCCTCAA
This sequence comes from Dama dama, assembly GCF_033118175.1. Classification (NCBI taxonomy): domain Eukaryota; kingdom Metazoa; phylum Chordata; class Mammalia; order Artiodactyla; family Cervidae; genus Dama; species Dama dama. The sequence goes on along the minus strand of NC_083697.1, from coordinate 1,104,054 downwards.
GTGGAATGGACACCGAGATGCTCTGACTCGAAGTAAGGCCGGATATCCCAACAGTGAATTGAATGCAGACTCGTCTTGCATCTCCCAAGAGGAAGAGATGTCTGAATCCCCTGTGGAGACCAAAGAGAAAGACCTAGTACTCCGCCTCATCGCGACCGGAGGCCTCACATCCTTTGAAAACTCGAGAGGTCTGCGGAGATCAATGCTTCCAAAAGAGACGATGCCAGAATCTTCTTGAAAATGGATAGGAGTCCCAGGATCCCTGTGGCACGTGGAAAGGGACACTGGGTCTCCCGCCTCACGTGGAGACGCGTCCCAATTGCTATGCCAAGACTAGAGGAGAATCCCGAGGTGTCCCTCGCCCCTAGGCAGGAGTCCTGACGTCGCTGAACAAACACGTGTCTGGAAGGGCCCTCCCCATCGTAACTCGAGAATATACCCCAGGTTCCGGCCGCAACTCGAGAAAAACCATGAAATTTCCCCCTCGCCGCGAGTTGAGGCCCTATTCCCCTGGACTGCGTGCAGAGCAATTCCGTGTTCCACATCAAACGTGAAAGGAGCCTTGATTTCCTTGATGGCACTCCAGAGAAAACCCAAGATCACTGTCTCAAGTCTAGAGGGATCCTGAAGTCACTGGACCAACAGGAAAGGGCTTCGTGGACCCCAAATCAACTCGAGATGAGAGCTTAGACCCTGGCTTAGACTCAAGAGGAATACCAACTTTCCACAAGGCCCTCAAGAGGAGGTTTCTCTCAGCTACACGTATATTTGAGGGACCCTGATTTTGTGGCCTCAAGTGGAATGGACACCGAGATGCTCTGACTCGAAGTAAGGCCGGATATCCCTGCAGTGAATTGAATGCAGGCTCGTCTTGCATCTCCCAAGACGAAGGGATGTCTGAATACCCTTTGGAGACCACAGAGAAAGACCTAATTCTCCGCCTCATAGCGACCGGGGGTCTCACATCCTTTGAAAATTCGAGAGGACCGCGGAGATCAATGCTTCCAAAGGAGACGATGCCTGACTCCTCTTGAAAATGGATAGGAGTCCCAGGATCCCTGTGGCACGTGGAAAGGGACCCTGGGTCTCCCGCCTCACGTGGAGACGCTTCCCCATTGCCATGCCAAGACTCGAGGAGAATCCCGAGGTGTCCCTCGCACCTAGGCAGGAGTCCTGACGTCGCTGAACAAACACGTGTCTGGAAGGGCCCTCCCCGTCGTAACTCGAGAATATACCCCAGGTTCCGGCCGCAACTCGAGAAAAACCATGAGATTTCCCCCTTGCCGCGAGTTGAGGTCCGATTCCCCTGCACTGAATGCAGAGCAATTCCGTGTTCCACATCAAACGTGAAAGGAGCCTTGATTTCTTGATGGCACTCCAGAGAAAACCCAAGATCACTGTCTCAAGTCTAGAGGGATCCTGAGGTCACTGGAGCAACACGAAAGAGCTCCGTGGACCCCAAATCAACTCGAGATGAGAGCTTAGTCCCTGGCTTCGACTCAAGAGGAATACCAACTTTCCACAAGCACCTCAAGAAGAGGCTTCTCTCAGCAACAGGTATGTGAGAGGGACCCTGAGTTTTTGGCCTCAAGTGGAATGGACACCGAGATGCTCTGACTCAAAGTAAGGCCGGATATCCCTGCAGTGAATTGAATGCAGGCTCGTCTTGCATCTCCCAAGACGAAGGGATGTCTGAATCCCCTGTGGAGACCACAGAGAAAGACCGAGTCCTCCGCCTCAACGCGACCGGAGGCCTCACATCCTTTGAAAACTCGAGAGGTCTGGGGAGATCAATGCTTCCAAAGGAGACGATGCCTCACTCCTCTTGAAAATGGATAGGAGTCCCAGGATCCCTGTGGCACGTGGAAAGGGACACTGGGTCTCCCGCCTCACGTGGAGACGCGTCCCAATTGCCATGCCGAGACTCGAGGAGAATCCCGAGGTGTCCCTCGCATCTAGGCAGTAGTCCTGACGTCGCTGAACAAACACGTGTCTGGAAGGGCCCTCCCCGTCGTAACTCGAGAATATACCCCAGGTTCCGTCCGCAACTCGAGAAAAACCATGAGACTTCCCCCTCGCCGCGAGATGAGGCCCGATTCCCCTGCACTGCGTCCAGAGCAATTCTGTGTTCAACATCAAACGTGAAAGGAGCCTTGATTTCCTTGATGACACTCCAGAGAAAACCCAAGAACACTGTCTCAAGTCTAGAGGGATAATCAGGTCACTGGAGCAACACGAAAGGGCTCCGTGGACCCCAAATCAACTCGAGATGAGAGCTTAGTCCCTGGCTTCGACTCAAGAGCAATACCAACTTTCCACAAGCACCTGAAGAGGAGGCTTCTCTCAGCTATGGGTATGTGAGAGGGACACTGAGTTTGTGGCCTCAAGTGGAATGGACACCGAGATGCTCTGACTCGAAGTAAGGCCGGATATCCCTGTAGTGAATTGAATGCAGGCTCGTCTTGCATCTCCCAAGACGAAGGGATGTCTGAATCCCCTGTGGAGACCACAGAGAAAGACCTAGTCCTCCGCCTCAACGCGACCGGAGGCGTCACATCCTTTGAAAACTCGAGAGGTCCACGGAGATCAATGCTTCCAAAGGAGACGATGCCTGACTCCTCTTGAAAATGGATAGGAGTCCCAGGATCCCTGTGGCACGTGGAAAGGGACCCTGGGTCTCCCGCCTCACGTGGAGACGCGTCCCAATTGCCATGCCAAGACTCGAGGAGAATCCCGAGGTGTCCCTTGCACCTAGGCAGTAGTCCTGACGTCGCTGAACAAACACGTGTCTGGAAGGGCCCTCCCCGTCGTAACTCGAGAATATACCCCAGGTTCCGGCCGCAACTCGAGAAAAACCATGAGACTTCCCCCTCGCCGCTGGATGAGGCCCGATTCCCCTGCACTGCGTGCAGAGCAATTCCGTGTTCCACTTCAAACGTGAAAGGAGCCTTGATTTCCTTGATGGCACTCCAGAGAAAACCCAAGATCACTGTCTCAAGTCTAGAGGGATCCTGAGGTCACTGGAGCAACACGAAAGGGCTCCGTGGACACCAAATCAACTCGAGATGAGAGCTTAGTCCCTGGCTTCGACTCAAGAGGAATACCAACTTTCCACAAGCACCTCAAGAGGAGGCTACTCTCAGCTAATGGTATGTGAGAGGGACCCTGAGTTTGTCGCCTCAAGTGGAATGGACACCGAGATGCTCTGACTCGAAGTAAGGCCAGATATCCCTGCAGTGATTTGAATGCAGGCTCGTCTTGCATCTCCCAAGACGAAGGGTTGTCTGAATCCCCTGTGGAGACCACAGAGAAAGACCTAGTCCTCCACCTCAACGCAACCGGAGGCCTCATATCCTTTGAAAACTCGAGAGGACCACGGAGATAAATACTTCCGAAGGAGACGATGCCTGAAGCCTCTTAAAAATGGATAGGAGTCCCAGGATCCCTGTGGCACGTGGAAAGGGACCCTGGGTCTCCCGCCTCACGTGGAGACGCGTCCCCATTGCCATGCCAAGACTCGAGGAGCATCCCGAGGTGTCCCTCGCACCTAGGCAGGTTTCCTGACGTCACTGAACAAACACGTGTCTGGAAGGGCCCTCCTCGTCGTAACTCGAGAATATACCCCAGGTTCCGGCCGCAACTCGAGAAAAACCATGAGACTTCCCCCTCGCCGCTGGATGAGGCCTGATTCCCCTGCACTGCGTGGAGAGCAATTCCGAGTTCCACATCAAACGTGAAAGGAGCCTTGATTTCCTTGATGGCACTCCAGAGAAAACCCAAGATCACTGTCTCAAGTCTAGAGGGATCCTGAGGTCATTGGACGAACACGAAAGTTCTCCGTGGACCCCAAATCAACTCGAGATGAGAGCTTAGTCCCTGGCTTCGACTCAAGAGGAATACCAACTTTCCACAAGCACCTCAAGAGGAGGCTTCTCTCAGCTACAGGTATGTGAGAGGGACCCTGAGTTTGTGGCATCAAGTGAAATGGACACCGAAATGCTCTGACTCGAAGTAAGGCCGGATATCCCTGCAGTGAATTGAATGCAGTCTCGTCTTGCATCTCCAAAGACGAAGGGATGTCTGAATCCGCTATGGAGACCACAGAGAAAGACCTAGTCCTCCGCCTCATCGCGACCGGAGGCCTCACATCCTTTGAAAACTCGAGACGTCCGCGGAGATCAATGCTTCCAAAGGAGACGACTCCTGACTCCTCTTGAAAATGGATAGGATTCCCAGGATCCTTGTGGCACGTGGAAAGGGACACTGGGTCTCCCGCCTCACGAGGGGACGCGTCCAAATTGCCATGCCAATACTCGAGGAGAATCCCGAGGTGTCCCTCGCACCTAGGCAGGAGTCCTCACGTCGCTGAACAAACCTGTGTCTGGAAGGGCCCTCCCCGTCCTAACTCGAGAATATACCCCAGGTTCCGGCCGCAACTCGAGAAAAACCATGAGACTTCCCCCTCGCCCCTGGATGAGGCCCGATTCCCCTGCACTGCGTGCAGAGCAATTCCGTGTTCCACATCAAACGTGAAAGGAGCCTTGATTTCCTTGATGGCACTCCAGAGAAAACCCAAGATCACTGTCTCAAGTCTAGAGGGATCCTGAGGTCACTGGAGCAACACGAAAGGGCTATGTGGACCCCAAATCAACTCGAGATGAGAGATTAGTCCCTGGCTTCAACTCAAGAGGAATACGAACTTTCCACACGCACCACAAGAGGAGGCTTCTCTCAGCTACAGGTATGTGAGAGGGACCCTGAGTTTGTGGCCTCAAGTGGAATGGACACCAAGATGCTCTGACTCGAATTAAGGCCGGATATCCCTGCAGTGAATTGAATGCCGGCTCGTCTTGCATCTCCCAAGACGAAGGGATGTCTGAATCCCCTGTGGAGACCACAGAGAAAGACCTAGTCCTCCGCGTCATCGTGACCGGAGGCCTCACATCCGTGAAAACTCGAGAGGTCTGCAGAGATCAATGCTTCCAAAGGTGACGATGCCTGACTCCACTTGAAAATGGATAGGAGTCCCAGGATCACTGTGGCACGTGGAAAGGGACACTAGGTCTCCCGCCTCACGTGGAGACGCGTCCCAATTGCCATGCCAAGACTCGAGGAGAATCCCGAGGTGTCCCTCGCACCTAGGCAGGAGTCCTGACGTCGCTGAACAAACACGTGTCTGGAAGGGCTCTCCCCGTCGTAACTCGAGAATATACCCCAGGTTCCGGCCGCAACTCGAGAAAAACCATGAGACTTCCCCATCGCCGCGAGATGAGGCCCGATTCCCCTGCCCTGCGTGCAGAGCAATTCCGTATTCCACATCAAAAATGAAAGGAGCCTTGATTTCCTTGATGGCACTCCAGAGAAAACCCAAGATCACTGTCTCAAGTCTAGAGGGATCCTGAGGTCACTGGAGCAACACGAAAGGGCTCCGTGGACCCCAAATCAACTCGAGATGAGAGCTTAGTCCCTTGCTTCAAATCGAGAGGAATACCAACTTTCCACAAGCACCTCAAGAGGAGGCTACTCTCAGCTAATGGTATGTGAGAGGGACCCTGAGTTTGTCGCCTCAAGTGGAATGGACACCGAGATGCTCTGACTCGAAGTAAGGCCGGATATCCCTGCAGTGAATTGAATGCAGGCTCGTCTTGCATCTCCCAAGACGAAAGGATGTCTGAATCTCCTGTGCAGAACACAGAGAAAGACCTAGTCCTCCGCCTCAATGCGACCGGAGGCCTCACATCCTTGGAAAACTCGAGAGGTCCACGGAGATCAATGCTTCCAAAGGAGACGATGCCTGACTCCTCTTGAAAATGGATAGGAGTCCCAGGATCCCTGTGGCACGTGGAAAGGGACCCTGGGTCTCCCGCCTCACGTGGAGACACGTCCCAATTGCCATGCCAAGACTCGAGGAGAATCCCGAGGTGTCCCTCGCACCTAGGCAGGAGTCCTGACGTCGCTGAACAAACACGTGTCTGGAAGGGCCCTCCCCCTCGTAACTCGAGAATATACCCCAGGTTCCGGCCGCAACTCGAGAAAAACCATGAGACTTCCCCCTCGCCGCGAGATGAGGCCCGATTCCCCTGGGCTGCGTGCAGAGGAATTCCGTGTTCCACTTCAAACGTGAAAGGAGCCTTGATTTCCTTGATGGCACTCCAGAGAAAACCCAAGATCACTGTCTCAAGTCTAGAGGGATCCTGAGGTCACCGGAGCAACACGAAAGGGCTCCGTGGACCCCAAATCAACTCGAGATGAGAGATTAGTCCCTGGGTTCGACTCAAGAGGAATACCAACTTTCCACAAGCCCCTCACGAAGAGGCTTCTCTCAGCTACAGGTATGTGAGAGGGACCCTGAGTTTGTGTCCTCAAGTGTAATGGACACCGAGATGCTCTGACTCGAAGTAAGGCCGGATATCACTGCAGTGAATTGAATGCAGGCTCATTTTGCATCTCCCAAGACGAAGGGATGTCTGAATCCCCTGTGCAGAACACAGAGAAAGACCTAGTCCTCCGCCTCAACCCGACCGGAGGCCTCACATCCTTTGAAAACTCGAGAGGTCTGCAGAGATCAATGCTTCCAAAGGAGACGATGCCTGACTCCTCTTGAAAATGGATAGGAGTCCCAGGATCACTGTGGCACGTGGAAAGGGACCCTGGGTCTCCCGCCTCACGTGGAGACGCGTCCCAATTGCCATGCCAAGACTCCAGGAGAATCCCGAGGTATCCCTCGCACCTAGGCAGCAGTCCGGATGTCGCTGAACAAACACGTGTCTGGAAGGGCCCTCCCCATCGTTACTCGAGAATATACCCCTGGTTTCGGCCGCAATTCGAGAAAAACCATGAGATTTCCCCCTCGCCGCGAGTTGAGGCCCGATTCCCCTGCACTGCGTGCAGAGCAATTCCGTGTTCCACATCAAACGTGAAAGGAGCCTTGATTTCCTTGATGGCACTCCAGAGAAAACCCAAGATCACTGTCTCAAGTCTAGAGGGATCCTGAGCTCACTGGAGCAACATGAAAGGGCTCCGTATAACCCAAATCAACTCGAGATGAGAGCTTAGTCCCTGGCTTCGACTCAAGAGGAATACCAACTTTCCACAAGCACCTCAAGAGGAGGCTTCTCACAGCTACAGGTATGTGAGAGGGACTCTGAGTTTGTGGCCTCAAGTGCAATGGACACCGAGATGCTCTGACTCGAAGTAAGGCCGGATATCCCTGCAGTGAATTGAATGCAAGCTCGTCTTGCATCTCCCAAGACGAAGGGATGTCTGAATCCCCTGTGGAGACCACAGAGAAAGACCTAGTCCTCCGCCTCATCGTGACCGGAGGCCTCACATCCTTTGAAAACTCGAGAGGTCTGCAGAGATAAATGCTTCCAACGGAGACGATGCCTGACTCCTCTTGAAAATGGATAGGAGTCCCAGGATCACTGTGGCACGTGGAAAGGGACACTGGGTCTCCCGCCTCACGTGGAGACGCGTCCCAATTGCCATGCCAAGACTCGAGGAGAATCCCGAGGTGTTCCTCGCACCTAGGCAGGAGTCCTGATGTCGCTGAACAAACACGTGTCTGGAAGGGCCCTCCCCGTCGTAACTCGAGAATATACCTCAGGTTCCGGCCGCAACTCGAGAAAAACCATGAGACTTCCCCATCGCCGCGAGATGAGGCCCGATTCCCCTGCCCTGCGTGCAGAGCAATTCCGTATTCCCCATCAAAAATGAAAGGAGCCTTGATTTCCTTGATGGCACTCCAGAGAAAACCCAAGATCACTGTCTCAAGTCTAGAGGGATCCTGAGGTCACTGGAGCAACACGAAAGGGCTCCGTGGACCCCAAATCAACTCGAGATGAGAGCTTAGTCCCTGGCTTAGAATCAAGAGGAATACCAACTTTCCACAAGCACCTCAAGAGGAGGCTTCTCTCAGCTACAGGTATGTCAGAGGGACCCTGAGTTTGTGGCCTCAAGTGGAATGGACACCGAGATGCTCTGACTCGAAGTAAGGCCGGATATCCCTGCAGTGAATTGAATGCAGGCTCGTCTTGCATTTCCCAAGACGAAGGGTTGTCTGAATCCCCTGTGGAGACCACAGAGAAAGACCTAATTCTCCGCCTCATAGCGACCGGGGCCTCACATCCTTTGAAAACTGGAGAGGTCTGCAGAGATCAATGCTTCCAAAGGAGACGATGCCTGACTCCTCTTGAAAATGGATAGGAGTCCCAGGATCACTGTGGCACGTGGAAAGGGACCCTGGGTCTCCGGCCTCTCGTGGAGACGCATCCCAATTGCCATGCCAAGACTCGAGGAGAATCCCGAGGTGTCCCTCGCACCTAGGCAGGAGTCCTGACATCGCTGAACAAACACGTGTCTGGAAGGGCCCTCCCCGTCGTAACTCGAGAATATACCCCAGGTTCCGGCCGCAATTCGAGAAAAACCATGAGATTTCTTCCTCGCCGCGAGTTGAGGCCCGATTCCCCTGCACTGCGTGCAGAGCAATTCCGTGTTCCACATCAAACGTGAAAGGAGCCTTGATTTCCTTGATGGCACTCCAGAGAAAACCCAAGATCACTGTCTCAAGTCTAGAGGGATCCTGAGGTCACTGGAGCAACATGAAAGGGCTCCGTATAACCCAAATCAACTCATGATGAGAGCTTAGTCCCTGGCTTCGACTCAAGAGTAACACCAACTTTCCACAAGCACCTCAAGAGGAGTCTTCTCTCAGCTACAGGTATGTGAGAGGGACCCTGAGTTTGTGGCCTCAAGTGCAATGAACACCGAGATGCTCTGACTCGAAGTAAGGCCGGATATCCCTGCAGTGAATTGAATGCAGGCTCGTCTTGCATCTCCCAAGACGAAGGGATGTCTGAATCCCCTGTGGAGTCCACAGAGAAAGAACTAGTCCTCCGCCTCATCGCGACCGGAGGCCTCACATCCTTTGAAAACTGGAGAGGTCTGCAGAGATCAATGCTTCCAAAGGAGACGATGCCTGACTCCTCTTGAAAATGGATAGGAGTCCCAGGATCACTGTGGCACGTGGAAAGGGACACTGGGTCTCCCGCGTCACGTGGAGACGCGTCCCAATTGCCATGCCAAGACTCGAGGAGAATCCCGAGGTGTCCCTCGCACCTAGGCAGGAGTCCTGACGTCGCTGAACAAACACGTGTCTGGAAGGGCCCTCCCCGTCGTAACTCGAGAATATACCCCAGGTTCCGGCCGCAACTCGAGAAAAACCATGAGACTTCCCCCTCACCGCGAGATGAGGCCCGATTCCCATGCAATGTGTGCAGAGCAATTCCGTGTTCCACATGAAACATGATAGGAGCCTTGATTTCCTTAATGGCACTCCAGAGAAAACGCAAGATCACTGTCTCAAGTCTAGAGGGATCCTGAGGTCACTGGAGCAACACGAAAGGGCTCCGTGGACCCCAAATCAACTCGAGATGAGAGCTTAGTCCCTGGCTTCGACTCAAGAGGAATACCAACTTTCCACAAGCACCTCAAGAGGAGGCTTCTCTCAGCTACAGGTATGTCAGAGGGACCCTGAGTTTGTGGCCTCAAGTGGAATGGACACCAAGATGCTCTGACTCGAAGTAAGGCCGGATATCCCTGCAGTGAATTGAATGCAGGCTCGTCTTGCATCTCCCAAGACGAAGGGTTGTCTGAATCCCCTGTGGAGCGCACAGAGAAAGATCTACTCCTCCGCCTCAACGCGACCGGAGGCCTCACATCCTTTGAAAACTCGAGAGGTCCGCGGAGATCAATACTTCCGAAGGAGACGATGCCTGACTTCTCTTGAAAATGGATAGGAGTCCCAGGATCCCTGTGGCACGTGGAAAGGGACCCTGGGTCTCCCGCCTCATGTGGAGACGCGTCCCAATTGCCATGCCAAGACTCGAGGAGAATCCCGAGGTGTCCCTCGCACCTAGGCAGGAGTCCTGACGTCGCTGAACAAACACGTGTCTGGAAGGGCCCTCCCCGTCGTAACTCGAGAATATACCCCAGGTTCTGGCCGCAACTCGATAAAAACCATGATATTTCCCCCTCGCCGCGAGTTGAGGCCCGATTCCCCTGCACTGATGCAGAGCAATTCCGTGTTCCACTTCAAACGTGAAAGGGGCCTTGATTTATTGATGGCACTCCAGAGAAAACCCAAGATCACTGTCTCAAGTCTAGAGCGATCCTGAGGTCACTGGAGCAACAGGAAAGGGCTCCGTGGACCCCAAATCAACGCGAGATGAGAGCTTAGTCCCTGGCTTCGACTCAAGAGGAATACCAACTTTCCACAAGGACCTCAAGAGGAGGCTTCTCTCAGCTACAGGTAAGTGAGAGGGACCCTGAGTTTGTGGCCTCAAGTGCAATGGACACTGCGATGCTCTGACTCGAAATAAGGCCGGATATCCCTGCAGTGAGTTGAAAGCAGGCTCATCTTGCATCTCCCAAGACGAAGGCATGTCTGAATCCCCTGTGCAGAACACAGAGAAAGACCTAGTCCTCCGCCTCAACGCGACCGGAGGCCTCACATCCTTTGAAAACTCGAGAGGTCTGCAGAGATCAATGCTTCCAAAGGAGACGATGCCTGACTCCTCTTGAAAATGGATAGGAGTCCCAGGATCACTGTGGCACGTGGAAAGGGAACCTGGGTCTCCCCCCTCACGTGGAGACGCGTCCCAATTGCCATGCCAAGACTCGAGGAGAATCCCGAGGTGTCCCTCGCACCTAGGCAGGGTCCTGACGTCGCTGAACAAACACGTGTCTGAAAGGGACCTCCCCGTCGTAACTCGAGAATATACCCAAGTTTCCGGCCGCAACTCGAGAAAAACCATGAGATTTCCACCTCGCCGCGAGTTGAGGCCCGATTCCCCTGCACTGCGTGCAGAGCAATTCCGTGTTCCACATCAAACGTGAAAGGAGCCTTGATTTCCTTGATGGCACTCCAGAGAAAACCCAAGATCACTGTCTCAAGTCTAGAGGGATCCTGAGGTCACTGGAGCAACACGAAAGGGCTCCGTGGACCCCAAATCAACTCGAGATGAGAGCTTAGTCCCTCGCTTAGACTCAAGAGGAATACCAACTTTCCACAAGCACCTCAAGAGGAGGCTGCTCTCAGCTACAGGTATGTGAAAGGAACCCTGAGTTTGTGGCCTCAAGTGCAATGAACACCGAGATGCTCTGACTCGATGTAAGGCCGGATATCCCTGCAGTGAATTGAATGCAGGCTCGTCTTGCATCTCGCAAGACGAAGGGATGTCTGAATCCCCTGTGGAGACGACAGAGAAAGACCTAGTCCTCCGCCTCATCGTGACCGGAGGCCTCACATCCTTTGAAAACTTGAGAGGTCTGCAGAGATGAATGCTTCCAAAGGAGACGATGCCTGACTCCTCTTGAAAATGGATAGGAGTCCCAGGATCACTGTGGCACGTGGAAAGGGACACTTGGTCTCCCGCCTCACGTGGAGACGCGTCCCAATTGCCATGCCAAGACTCGAGGAGAATCCCGAGGTGTCCCTCGCACCTAGGCAGGAGTCCTGAGGTCGGTGAACAAACACGTGTCTGGAAGGGCCCTCCCCGTCGTAACTCGAGAATATACCCCAGGTTCCGGCCGCAACTCGAGAAAAACCATGAGACTTCCCCCTCGCCGCGAGATGAGGCCCGATTCCACTGCACTGCGTGCAGAGCAATTCCGTATTCCACATCAAAAATGAAAGGAGCCTTGATTTCCTTGATGGCACTCCAGAGAAAACCCAAGATCACTGTTTCAAGTCTAGAGGGATCCTGAGGTCACTGGAGCAACACGAAAGGGCTCCGTGGACCCCAAATCAACTCGAGATGAGAGCTTAGTCCCTGGCTTCCACTCAAGAGGAATACCAACTTTCCACAATCACCTCAAGAGGAGGCTTCTCTCAGCTACAGGTATGTGAGTGGGCCCCTGAGTTTGTGGCCTCAAGTGGAATGGACACCGAGATGCTCTGACTCGAAGTAAGGCCGGATATCCCTGCAGTGAATTGAATGCAGGCTCGTCTTGCATCTCCCAAGACGAAGGGATGTCTGAATCCCCTGTGGAGACCACAGAGAAAGACCGAGTTCTCCGCCTCATCGCGACCGGAGGCCTCACATCCTTTGAAAACTCGAGAGGTCCGTGGAGATCAATGCTTCCAAAGGAGACGATGCCTGACTCCTCTTGAAAATGGATAGGAGTCCCAGGATCCCTGTGGCACGTGGAACGGGACCCTGGGTCTCCCGCCTCACGTGGAGACGCGTCCAAATTGCCATGCCAAGACTCGAGGAGAATCCCGAGGTGTCCCTCGCACCTAGGCAGGAGTCCTCACGTCGCTGAACAAACCTGTGTCTGGAAGGGCCCTCCCCGTCGTAACTCGAGAATATACCCCAGGTTCCGGCCGCAACTCGAGAAAAACCATGAGACTTCCCCCTCGCCGCTGGATGAGGCCCGATTCCCCTGCACTGCGTGCAGAGCAATTCCGTGTTCCACATCAAACGTGAAAGCAGCCTTGATTTCCTTAATGGCACTCCAGAGAAAACCCAAGATCACTGTTTCAAGTCTAGAGGCATCCTGAGGTCACTGTAGCAACAGGAAAGGGCTCCGTGGACCCCAAATCTACTCGAAATGAGAGCTTAGTCCCTGGATTCGACTCAAGAGGAATACCAACTTTCCACAAGCACCTCAAGAGGATGCTTCTCTCAGCTACAGGTATGTCAGAGGGACCCTGAGTTTGTGGCCTCAAATGGAATGGACACCAAGATGCTCTGACTCGAATTAAGGCCGGATATCCCTGCAGTGAATTGAATGCAGGCTCGTCTTGCATCTCCCAAGACGAAGGGTTGTCTGAATCCCCTGTGGAGCCCACAGAGAAAGACCTAGTCCTCCGCCTCAACGCAACCGGAGGCCTCACATCCTTTGAAAACTCGAGAGGTCCGCGGAGATCAATACTTCCGAAGGAGACGATGCCTGACTCCTCTTGAAAATGGATAGGAGTCCGAGGATCCCTGTGGCACGTGGAAAGGGACCGTGGGTCTCCCGCCTCACGTGGAGACGCGTCCCAATTGCCATGCCAAGACTCGAGGAGAATCCCGAGGTGTCCCTCGCACCTAGGCAGGAGTCCTGACGTCGCTGAACAAACCCGTGTCTGGAAGGGCCCTCCCCGTCGTAACTCGAGAATATAACCCAGGTTCCGGCCGCAACTCGAGAAAAACCATGAGACTTCCCCCTCGCCGCGAGATGAGGCCCGATTTCCCTGCACTGCGTGCAGAGCAATTCCGTATTCCACATCAAAAATGAAAGGACCCTTGATTTCCTTGATGGCACTCCAGAGGAAACCCAAGATCACTGTCTCAAGTCTAGAGGGATGCTGAGGTCACTGGAGCAACACGAAAGGGCTCCGTGGACCCCAAATCAACTCGAGATGAGAGCTTAGTCCCTGGCTTCCACTCAAGAGGAATACCAACTTTCCACAAGCACTTCAAGAGGAGGCTTCTCTCAGCTACAGGTATGTGAGTGGGCCCCTGAGTTTGTGGCTTCAAGTGGAATGGACACCGAGATGCTCTGACTCGAAGTAAGGCCGGATAACCCTGCAGTGAATTGAATGCAGGCTCGTCTTGCATCTCCGAAGACGAAGGGATGTCTGAATCCCCTTTGCAGAACACAGAGAAAGACCGAGTTCTCCGCCTCATAGCGACCGGAGGCCTCACATCCTTTGAAAACTCGAGAGGTCCGCGGAGATCAATGCTTCCAAAGGAGACGATGCCTGACTCATCTTGAAAATGGATAGGAGTCCCAGGATCCCTGTGGCACGTGGAAAGGGACCCTGGGTCTCCCGCCTCACGTGGAGACGCGTCCAAATTGCCATGCCAAGACTCGAGGAGAATCCCGAGGTGTCCCTCGCACCTAGGCAGGAGTCCTCACGTCGCTGAACAAAACTGTGTCTGGAAGGGCCCTCCCCGTCGTAACTCGAGAATATACCCCAGGTTCCGGCCGCAACTCGAGAAAAACCATGAGACTTCCCCCTCGCCGCTGGATGAGGCCCGATTCCCCTGCACTGCGTGCAGACCAATTCCGTGTTCCACATCAAACGTGAAAGGAGCCTTGATTTCCTTAATGGCACTCTAGAGAAAACCCAAGATCACTGTTTCAAGTCTACAGGGATCCTGAGGTCACTGTAGCAACAGGAAAGGGCTCCGTGGACCCCAAATCAACGCGAGATGAGAGCTTAGTCCCTGGCTTCGACTCAAGAGGAATACCAACTTTACACAAGCCCCTCAAGAGGAGGCTACTCTCAGCTAATGGTATGTGAGAGGGACCCTGAGTTTGTCGCCTCAAGTGGAATGGACACCGAGATGCTCTGACTCGAAGTAAGGCCGGATATCCCTGCAGTGAATTGAATGCAGGCTCGTCTTGCATCTCCCAAGATGAAGGGATGTCAGAATCCCCTGTGGAGACGACAGAGAAAGACCTAGTCCTCCGCCTCATCGAGACGGGAGGCATCACATCCTTTGAAAACTCGAGAGGTCTGCGGAGATCAATGCTTCCAAAGGAGACGATGCCTGACTCTTCTTGAAAAGGATAGAAGTCCCAGGATCCCTGTGGCACGTGGAAAGGGACCCTGGGTCTCCCGCCTCACGTGGATACGCATCCCCATTGCCATGCCAAGACTCGAGGAGAATCCCGAGGTGTCCCTCGCACCTAGGCAGGAGTCCTGACGTCGCTGAACAAACACGTGTCTGGAAGGGCCCTCCCCGTCGTAACTCGAGAATATACCCAAGGTTCCGGCCGCACTCGAGAAAAACCATGACACTTCCCCATCGCCGCGAGATGAGGCCCGATTCCCCTGCCCTGCGTGCAGAGCAATTCCGTATTCCACATCAAAAATGAAAGGAGCCTTGATTTCCTTGATGGCACTCCAGAGAAAACCCAAGATCACTGTCTCAAGTCTAGAGGGATCCTGAGGTCACTGGAGCAACACGAAAGGGCTCCGTGGACCCCAAATCAACTCGAGATGAGAGCTTAGTCCCTGGCTTCAAATCGAGAGGAATACCAACTTTCCACAAGCACCTCAAGAGGAGGCTACTCTCAGCTAATGGTATGTGAGAGGGACCCTGAGTTTGTCGCCTCTAGTGGAATGGACACCGAGATGCTCTAACTCGAAGTAAGGCCAGATATCCCTGCAGTGAATTGAATGCAGGCTCGTCTTGCATCTCCCAAGACGAAGGGATGTCTGAATCCCCTGTGGAGACCACAGAGAAAGACCTAGTCCTCCGCCTCATCGTGACCAGAGGCCTCACATCCTTTGAAAACTCGAGAGGTCTGCAGAGATCAATGCTTCCAAAGGAGACGATGCCTGACTCCTCTTGAAAATGGATAGGAGTCCCAGGATCCCTGTGGCACGTGGAAAGGGACACTGGGTCTCCCGCCTCACGTGGAGACGCGTCCTAATTGCCATGCCAAGACTCGAGGAGAATCCCGAGGTGTCCCTCGCACCTAGGCAGGAGTCCTGACGTCGCTGAACAAACACGTGTCTGGAAGGGCCCTCCCCGTCGTAACTCGAGAATATACCCCAGGTTCCGGCCGCAACTCGAGAAAAACCATGAGACTTCCCCCTCGCCGCGAGTTGAGGCCCGATTCCTCTGCACTGCGTGCAGAGCAATTCCGTGTTCCACTTCAAACGTGAAAGGAGCCTTGATTTACTTGATGGCACTCCAGAGAAAACCCAAGATCACTGTCTCAAGTCTAGAGGGATCATGAGGTCACTGGAGCAACACGAAAGGGCTCCGTGGACCCCAAATCAACTCGAGATGAGAGCTTAGTCCCTGGCTTAGACTCAAGAGGAATACCAACTTTCCACAAGCACCTCAAGAGGAGGCTTCTCTCAGCTACAGGTAAGTGAGAGGGACCCTGAGTTTGTGGCCTCAAGTGGAATGGACACCGAGATGCTCTGACTCGAAGTAAGTCCGGACATCCCTGCAGTGAATTGAATGCAGGCTCATCTTACATCTCCCAAGACGAAGGGATGTCTGAATCCCATGTGCAGAACACAGAGAAAGACCTAGTCCTCCGCCTCAACGCGACCGGAGGCCTCACATCCTTTGAAAACTCGAGAGGTCTGCGCAGATCAATGCTTCCAAAGGAGACGATGCCTGACACCTCTTGAAAATGGATAGGAGTCCCAGGATCCCTGTGGCACGTGGAAAGGGACCCTGGGTCTCCCGCCTCACGTGGAGACGCGTCCCCATTGCCATGCCAAGACTCGAGGAGAATCCCGAGGTGTCCCTCGCACCTAGGCAGGAGTCCTGACGTCGCTGAACAAACACGTGTCTGGAAGGGCCCTCCCCGTCGTAACTCGAGAATATATCCCAGGTTCCGGCCGCAACTCGAGAAAAACCATGAGACTTCCCCCTCGCCGCGAGATGAGGCCCGATTCCCCTGCAATGCGTGCAGAGCAATTCCGTGTTCCACATCAAACGTGATAGGAGCCTTGATTTCCTTGAAGGCACTCCAGAGAAAACCCAAGATCACTGTCTCAAGTCTAGAGGGATCCTGAGGTCACTGGAGCAACACGAAAGGGCTCCGTGGACGCCAAAACAACTCGAAATGAGAGGTTAGAGCCTGGCTTCGACTCAAGAGGAATACCAACTTTCAACAAGCACCTCAAGAGGAGGCTTCTCTCAGCTACAGGTAGGTGAGAGGGACCCTGAGTTTGTGGCCTCAAGTGGAATGGGCACCGAGATGCTCTGACTCGAAGTAAGGCCGGATATCCCTGCAGTGAATTGAATGCATGCTCGTCTTGCATCTCCCAAGACGAAGGGATGTCTGAATCCCCTGTGGAGACCACAGAGAAAGACCTAATTTTCCGCCTCATCGCGACCGGTGGCCTCACATCCTTTGAATATTCGAGAGGTCCGCGGAGATCAATGCTTCCAAAGGAGACGATGCCTGACTCCTCTTGAAAATGGATAGGAGTCCCAGGATCCCTGTGGCACGTGGAAATGGACCCTGGTTCTCCGACCTCACGTGGAGACGCGTCCCAATTGCCATGCCAAGACTCCAGGAGAATCCCGAGGTGTCCCTCGCACCTAGGCAGGCGTCCTCACGTCGCTGAACAAACCCGTGTCTGGACAGGTCCTCCCCGTCGTAACTCGAGAATATACCCCAGGTTCCGGCCGCAACTCGAGAAAAACCATGAGACTTCCCCCTCCCCGCGAGATGAGGCCAGATTCCCCTGCACTGAGTGCACACCAATTCCGTGTTCCACATCAAACGTGAATGGAGCCTTGATTTCCTTGATGGCCCTCCAGAGAAAACCCAAGATCACTGTCTCAAGTCTAGAGGGATCCTGAGGTCACTGGAGCAACACAAAAGGGCTCCGTGGACCCCAAATCAACTCGAGATGAGAGCTTAGTCCATGGCTTCAAATCGAGAGGAATACCAACTTTCGACAAGCACCTCAAGAGAAGGCTTCTCTCACCTAATGGTATGTGAGAGGGACCCTGAGTTTGTCGCCTCAAGTGGAATGGACACCGAGATGCTCTGACTCAACGTAAGGCCAGATATCCCTGCAGTGAATTGAATGCAGGCTCGTCTTGCATCTCCCAAGACGAAGGGTTGTCTGAATCCCCTGTGGAGCCCACAGAGAAAGACATAATTTTCCGCCTCATCGCGACCGGTGGCCTCACATCCTTTGAAAATTCGAGAGGTCCGCGGAGATCAATGCTTCCAAAGGAGACGATGCCTGACTCCTCTTGAAAATGGATAGGAGTCCCAGGATCCCTGTGGCTCGTGGAAAGGGACCCTGGTTCTCCCGGCTCACGTGGAGATGCGTCCAAATTGCCATGCCAAGACTCGAGGAGAATCCCGAGGTGTCCCTCGCACCTAGGCAAGAGTCCTCACGTCGCTGAACAAAACCGTGTCTGGAAGGGCCCTCCCCGTCGTAACTCGAGAATATACCCCAGGTTCCGGCCGAAACTCGAGAAAAACCATGAGACTTCCCCCTCCCCGCGAGATGAGGCCCGATTCCCCTGCACTGAGTGCAGACCAATTCCGTGTTCCACATCAAAAATGAAAGGAGCCTTGATTTCCTTGATGGCACTCCAGAGAAAACCCAAGATCACTGTCTCAAGTCTAGAGGGATCCTTAGGTCACTGGAGCAACACGAAAGGGCTCCGTGGACCCCAAATTAACTCAAGATGAGAGCGTAGTCCCTGGCTTCAAATCGAGAGGAATACCAACTTTCCACAAGCACCTCAAGAGGAGGCTTCTCTCAGCTAATGGTATGTGAGAGGGACCCTGAGTTTGTCACCTCAAGTGGAATGGACACCGAGATTCTCTGACTCAAAGTAAGGCCAGATATCCCTGCAGTGAATTGAATGCAGGCTCGTCTTGCATCTCCCAAGACGAAGGGATGTCTGAATCCCCTGTGGAGACCACAGAAAAAGACCTAGTCCTCCGTCTCATCGTGAACGGAGGCCTCACATCCTTTGAAAACTCGAGAGGTCTGCGGAGATCAATGCTTCCAAAGGAGACGACGCCTGACGCCTCTTGAAAATGGATAGGAGTCCCAGGATCCCTGTGGCACGTGGAAAGGGACCCTGGGTCTCTCGCCTCACGTGGAGACGCCTCCCAATTGCCATGCCAAGACTTGAGGAGAATCCCGAGGTGTCCCTCGCACCTAGGCAGGAGTCCTGACGTCGCTGAACAAACACGTGTCTGGAAGGGCCCTCCCCGTCGTAACTCGAGAATATACCCCAGGTTCCGGCCGCAACACGAGAAAAACCATGAGACTTCCCCCTCGCCGTGAGATGAGGCCCGATTCCCCTGCAATGCGTGCAGAACAATTCCGTGTTCCACATCAAACGAGAAAGGAGCCTTGATTTCCTTGATGGCACTCCAGAGAAAACCCAAGATCACTGTCTCAAGTCTAGAGGGATCCTGAGGTCACTGGAGCAACACGAAAGGGCTCCGTGGACCCCAAATCAACTCGAGATGAGAGATTAGTCCCTGGCTTCAACTCAATAGGAATACGAACTTTCCACAAGCCCCTCAAGAGGAGGCTTGTCTCAGCTACAGGTATGTGAGAGGGACCCTGAGTTTGTGGCCTCAAGTGGAATGGACACCGAGATGCTCTGACTCGAAGTAAGGCCGGATATCCCTGCAGTGAATTGAATGCAGGCTCATCTTGCATCTCCCAAGACGAAGGGATGTCTGAATCCCCTGTGCAGAACACAGAGAAAGACCTAGTCCTCCGCCTCAATGCGACCGGAGGCCTCACATCCTTTGAAAACTCGAGAGGTCCGCGGAGATCAATGCTTCCAAAGGAGACGATGCCTGACTCCTCTTGAAAATGGATAGGAGTCCCAGGATCCCAGTGGCACGTGGAAAGGGACCCTGGGTCTCCCGCCTCACGTGGAGACGCGTCCCAATTGCCATGGCAAGACTCGATGAGAATCCCGAGGTGTCCCTCGCACCTAGGCAGGAGTCCTGACGTCGCTGAACAAACCCGTGTCTGGAAAGGCCCTCCCCGTCGTAACTCGAGAATATACCCCAGGTTCCGGCCGCAACTCGAGAAAAACCATGAGATTTCCCCATCGCCGCGAGTTGAGGCCCGATTCCCCTGCACTGCGTGCAGAGCAATTCCGTGTTCCACTTCAAACGTGAAAGGAGCCTTGATTTCCTTGATGGCACTCCAGAGAAAACCCAAGATCACTGTCTCAAGTCTAGAGGGATCCTGAGGTCAATGGAGCAACACGAAAGGGCTCCGTGGACCCCAAATCAACTCGAGATGAGAGCTTAGTCCCTGGCTTAGACTCAAGAGGAATACCAACTTTCCACAAGCACCTCAAGAGGAGGCTTCTCTCAGCTACAGGTAAGTGAGAGGGACCCTGAGTTTGTGGCCTCAAGTGCAATGGACACCGAGATGCTCTGATTCGAAGTAAGGCTGGATATCTCTGCAGTGAATTGAATGCAGGCTCGTCTTGCATCTCCCAAGACGAAGGGATGTCTGAATCCCCTGTGGAGACCACAGAGAAAGACCTAGTCCTCCGCCTCATCGTGAACGGAGGCCTCACATCCTTTGAAAACTCGAGAGGTCTACAGAGATCAATGCTTCCAAAGGAGACGATGCCTGACTCCTCTTGAAAATGGATAGGAGTCCCAGGATCCCTGTGGCACGTGGAAAGGGACCGTGGGTCTCCCGCCTCACGTGGAGACGCGTCCCAATTGCCATGCCAAGACTTGAGGAGAATCCCGAGGTGTCCCTCGCACCTAGGCAGGAGTCCTGACGTCGCTGAACAAACCCGTGCCTGGAAGGGCCCTCCCCGTCGTAACTCGAGAATATACCCCAGGTTCCGGCCGCAATTCGAGAAAAACCATGAGACTTCCCCCTCGCAGCGACATGAGGCCCGATTCCCCTGCACTGCGTGCAGAGCAATTCCGTGTTCCACATCAAACGTGAAAGGAGCTTTGATTTCCTTAATGGCACTCCAGAGGAAACCCAAGATCACTGTCTCAAGTCTAGAGGGATCCTGAGGTCACTGTAGCAACACGAAAGGGCTCCGTGGACCCCAAATCAACTCGAGATGAGAGCTTAGTCCCTGGCTTCCACTCAAGAGGAATACCAACTTTCCACAAGCACCTCAAGAGGAGGCTTCTCTCAGCTACAGGTATGTGAGAGGGACCCTGAGTTTGTGGCCTCAAGTGGAATGGCCACCGAGATGCTCTGACTCGAAGTAAGGCCGGATATCCCTGCAGTGAATTGAATGCAGGCTCGTCTTGCATCTCCCAAGACGAAGGGTTGTCTGAATCCCCTGTGGAGCCCACAGAGAAAGACCTAGTCCTACGCCTCAACGCGACCGGAGGCCTCACATCCTTTGAAAACTCGAAAGGTCCGCGGAGATCAATACTTCCGAAGGAGACGATGCCTGACTCCTCTTGAAAATGGATAGGAGTCCCAGGATCCCTGTGGCACGTGGAAAGGGACACTGGGTCTCCCGCCTCACGTGGAGACGCGTCCCAATTGCCATGCCAAGACTCGAGGAGAATCCCGAGGTGTCCCTCGCACCTAGGCAGGAGTCCTGACGTCGCTGAACAAACACGTGTCTGGAAGGGCCCTCCCCGTCGTAACTCGAGAATATACCCCAGGTTCCGTCTGCAACTCGAGAAAAACCATGAGACTTCACTATCGCCGCGAGATGAGGCCCGATTCCCCTGCCCTGCGTGCAGAGCAATTCCGTATTCCACATCAAAAATAAAAGGAGCCTTGATTTCCTTGATGGCACTCCAGAGAAAACCCAAGATCACTGTCTCAAGTCTAGAGGGATCCTGAGGTCACTGGAGCAACACGAAAGGGCTCCGTGGACCCCAAATCAACTCGAGATGAGAGCTTAGTCCATGGCTTCAAATCGAGAGGAATACCAACTTTCCACAAGCACCTCAAGAGAAGGCTTCTCTCAGCTAATGGTATGTGAGAGGGACCCTGAGTTTGTCGCCTCAAGTGGAATGGACACCGAGATGCTCTGACTCAACGTAAGGCCAGATATCCCTGCAGTGAATTGAATGCAGTCTCGTCTTGCATCTCCCAAGCCGAAGGGTTGTCTGAATCCCCTGTGGAGACCACAGAGAAAGACATAATTTTCCGCCTCATCGCGACCGGTGGCCTCACATCCTTTGAAAATTCGAGAGGTCCGCGGAGATCAATGCTTCCAAAGGAGACGATGCCTGACTCCTCTTGAAAATAGATAGGAGTCCCAGGATCCCTATGGCTCGTGGAAAGGGACCCTGGTTCTCCCGGCTCACGTGGAGATGCGTCCAAATTGCCATGCCAAGACTCGAGGAGAATCCCGAGGTGTCCCTCGCACCTAGGCAAGAGTCCTCACGTCGCTGAACAAAACCGTGTCTGGAAGGGCCCTCCCCGTCTTAACTCGAGAATATACCCCAGGTTCCGGCCGCAACTCGAGAAAAACCATGAGACTTCCCCCTCCCCGCGAGATGAGGCCCGATTCCCCTGCACTGAGTGCAGACCAATTCCGTGTTCCACATCAAACGTGAAAGGAGCCTTGATTTCCTTAATGGCACTCCAGAGAAAACCCAAGATCACTGTCTCAAGTCTAGAGGGATCCTGAGGTCACTGTAGCAACACAAAAGGGCTCCGTGGACCCCAAATCAACTCGAGATGAGAGCTTAGTCCCTGGCTTCGACTCAAGAGGAATACCAACTTTCCACAAGCACCTCAAGAGGAGGCTTCTCTCAGCTAATGGTATGTGAGAGGGATCCTGAGTTTGTGGCCTCAAGTGCAATGGACACCGAGATGCTCTGACAAGAAGTAAGGCTGGATATCCCTGCAGTGAATTGAATGCAGGCTCGTCTTGCATCTCCCAAGACGAAGGGATGTCTGAATACCCTGTGGATACCACAGAGAAAGACCTAGTCCTCTGCCTCATCGTGACCGGAGGCCTCACATCCTTGGAAAACTCGAGAGGTCCGCGGAGATCAATACTTCCGAAGGAGACGATGCCTGACTCCTCTTGAAAATGGATAGGAGTCCCAGGATCCCTGTGGCACGTGGAAAGGGACACTGGGTCTCCCGCCTCACGTGGAGACGCGTCCCAATTGCCATGTCAAGACTCGAGGAGAATCCCGAGGTGTCCCTCGCACCTAGGCAGGAGTCCTGACGTCGCTGAACAAACGCTTGTCTGAAAGGGCCCTCCCCGTCGTAACTCGAGAATATACCCCAGGTTCCGGCCGCAACTCGAGAAAAACCATGAGATTTCCCCCTCGCCGCGAGTTGAGGCCCGATTCCCCTGCACTGCGTGCAGACCAATTCCGTGTTCCACATCAACCTTGAAAGGAGCCTTGATTTCCTTGATGGCACTCCAGAGAAAACCCAAGATCACTGTCTCAAGTCTAGAGGGATCCTGAGGTCACTGGAGCAACACGAAAGGGCTCCGTATAACCCAAATCAACTCGAGATGAGAGCTTAGTCCCTGGCTTCAACTCAAGAGGAATACCAACTTTAAACAAGCACATCAAGAGGAGGCTTCTCTCAGCTACAGGTATGTGAGAGGGAACCTGAGTTTGTCGCCTCAGGTGGAATGGACACCGAGATGCTCTGACTCAAAGTAAGGCCAGATATCCCTGCAGTGAATTGAATGCAGGCTCGTCTTGCATCTCCCAAGACGAACGGATGTCTGAATCCCCTGTGGAGACCACAGAGAAAGACATAGTCCTCCGCCTCATCGCGACTGGAGGCCTCACATCCTTTGAAAACTCTAGAGGTCCGCAGAGATCAATGCTTACAAAGGAGACGATGCCTGACGCCTCTTGAAAACGGATAGGAGTCCCAGGATCCCTGTGGCACGTGGAAAGGGACCCTGGGTCTCCCGCCTCACGTGGAGACGCCTCCCAATTGCCATGCCAAGACTTGAGGAGAATCCCGAGGTGTCCCTCGCACCTAGGCAGGAGTCCTGACGTCGCTGAACAAACACGTGTCTGGAAGGGCCCTCCCCGTCGTAACTCGAGAATATACCCCAGGTTCCGGCCGCAACTCGAGGAAAACCATGAGACTTCCCCCTCGCCGCGAAATGAGCCCCGATTCATCTGCAATGCGTGCAGAGCAATTCCGTGTTCCACATCAAACGTGAAAGGAGCCTTGATTTCCTTGATGGCACTCCAGAGAAAACCCAAGATCACTGTCTCAAGTCTAGAGGGATCCTGAGGTCACTGGAGCAACACGAAAGGGCTCCGTGGACCCCAAATCAACTCTAGATGAGAGATTAGTCCCTGGCTTCAACTCAAGAGGAATACGAACTTTCCACAAGCCCCTCAAGAGGAGGCTTCTCTCAGCTACAGGTATGTGAGAGGGACCCTGAGTTTGTGGCCTCAAGTGGAATGGACACCGAGATGCTCTGACTCGAAGTAAGGCCGGATATCCCTGCAGTGAATTGAATGCAGGCTCGTCTTCATCTCCCAAGACGAAGGGATGTCTGAATCCCCTGTGGAGACCATAGAGAAAGACCTAATTTTCCGCCTCATCGCGACCGGTGGCCTCACATTCTTTGAAAATTCGAGAGGTCCGCGGAGATCAATGCTTCCAAAGGAGACGATGCCTGACTCCTCTTGAAAATGGATAGGAGTCCCAGGATCCCTGTGGCACGTGGAAAGGGACCCTGGTTCTCCCGCCTCACGTGGAGACGCGTCCAAATTGCCATGCCAAGACTCGAGGAGAATCCCGAGGTGTCCCTCGCACCTAGGCAGGAGTCCTCACGTCGCTGAACAAACACGTGTCTGGAAGGGCCCTCCGCGTCGTAACTCGAGAATATACCCCAGGTTCCGGCCGCAACTCGACAAAAACCATGAGACTTCCCCCTCACCGCGAGATGAGGCCCGATTCCCCTGCACTGCCTGCAGAGGAATTCCGTGTTCCACATCAAACGTGAAAGGAGCCTTGATTTCCTTAATGGCACTCCAGAGAAAACCCAAGATCACTGTCTCAAGTCTAGAGGGATCCTGAGGTCACTGGAGCAAAACGAAAGGGCTCCGTGGACCCCAAATCAACTCGAGATGAGAGCTTAGTCCCTCGCTTCGATCAAGAGGAATACAAAATTCCACAAGCACCTCAAGAGGAGGCTTCTCTCAGCTACAGGTATGTGAGAGGGACCCTGAGTTTGTGGCCTCAAGTGGAATGGACACCGAGATGCTCTGACTTGAAGTAAGCCCGGATATCCCTGCAGTGATTTGAATGCAGGCTCGTCTTGCATCTCCCAAGACAAAGGGTTGTCTGAATCCCCTGTGGAGCCCACAGAGAAAGACCTAGTCCTCCGTCTCATCGCGACCGAAGGCCTCACATCCTTTGAAAACTCGAGAGGTCTGCGGAGATCAATGCTTCCAAAGTAGACGACGCCTGACGCCTCTTGAAAATGGATAGGAGTCCCAGGATCCCTGTGGCACGTGGAAAGGGACCCTGGGTCTCTCGCCTCACGTGGAGACGCCTCCCAATTGCCATGCCAAGACTTGAGGAGAATCCCGAGGTGTCCCTCGCACCTAGGCAGGAGTCCTGACGTCGCTGAACAAGCACGTGTCTGGAAGGGCCCTCCCCGTCGTAACTCGAGAATATACCCCAGGTTCCGGCCGCAACTCGAGAAAAACCATGAGATTTCCCCCTCCCCGCGAGATGAGCCCCGATTCCCCTGCACTGCGTGCAGAGCAATTCCGTGTTCCACTTCAAACGTGAAAGGAGCCTTGATTTCCTTGATGGCACTCCAGAGAAAACCCAAGATCACTGTCTCAAGTCTAGAGGGATCCTGAGGTCACTGGAGCAACACGAAAGGGCTCCGTGGACCCCAAATCAACTCGAGATGAGAGCTTAGTCCCTGGCTTAGACTCAAGAGGAATACCAACTTTCCACAAGCACCTCAAGAGGAGGCTTCTCTCAGCTACAGGTAAGTGAGAGGGACCCTGAGTTTGTGGCCTCAAGTGCAATGGACACCGAGATGTTCTGACTCGAAGTAAGGCCGGATATCTCTGCAGTGAATTGAATGCAGGCTCGTCTTGCATCTCCCAAGACGAAGGGATGTCTGAATCCCCTGTGGAGACCACAGAGAAAGACCTAGTCCTCCGCCTCATCGTGAACGGAGGCCTCACATCCTTTGAAAACTCGAAAGGTCCGCGGAGATCAATGCTTCCAAAGGAGATGATGCCTGACTCCTCTTGAAAATGGATAGGAGTCCCAGGATCCCTGTGGCACGTGGAAAGGGACCCTGGTTCTCCCGCCTCACGTGGAGATGCGTCCAAATTGCCATGCCAAGACTCGAGGAGAATCCCGAGGTGTACCTCGCACCTAGGCAAGAGTCCTCACGTCGCTGAACAAACCCGTGTCTGGAAGGGCCCTCCCCGTCGTAACTCGAGAATATACCCCACGTTCCGGCCGCAAATCGAGAAAAACCATGAGACTTCCCCCTCCCCGCGAGATGAGCCCCGATTCCCCTGCACTGAGTGCAGACCAATTCCGTGTTCCACATCAAACGTGAAAGGAGCCTTGATTTCCTTAATGGCACTCCAGAGAAAACCCAAGATCACTGTCTCAAGTCTAGAGGGATCCTGAGGTCACTGTAGCAACACGAAAGGGCTCCGTGGACCCCAAATCAACTCGAGATGAGAGCTTAGTCCCTGGCTTCGACTCAAGGGGAATACCAACTTTCCACAAGCACCTCAAGAGGAGGCTTCTCTCAGCTAATGGTATGTGAGAGGGACCCTGAGATTGTGGCCTCAAGTGGAATGGACACCGAGATGCTCTGACTCGAAGTAAGGCTGGATATCCCTGCAGTGAATTGAATGCAGGCTCGTCTTGCATCTCCCAAGACGAAGGGATGTCTGAATCCCCTGTGGAGCCCACAGAGAAAGACCTAGTCCTCCGCCTCAACGCGACCGGAGGCCTCACATCCTCTGAAAACTCGAGAGGTCCGCGGAGATCAATGCTTCCAAAGGAGACGATGCCTGACTCCTCTTGAAAATGGATAGGAGTCCCAGGATCCCTGTGGCATGTGGAAAGGGACCCTGGGTCTCCCGCCTCACGTGGAGACGCGTCCCAATTGCCATGCCAAGACTCGAGGAGAATCCCGAGGTGTCCCTCGCACCTAGGCAGGAGTCCTGACGTCCCTGAACAAACACGTGTCTGGAAGGTCCCTCCCCGTCGTAACTCGAGAATATACCCCAGGTTCCGGCCGCAACTCGAGAAAAACCATGAGATTTCCCGCTCGCCGCGAGATGAGGCCCGATTCCCCTGCACTGCGTGCAGAGCAATTCCGTGTTCCACTTCAAACGTGAAAGGAGCCTTGATTTCCTTGATGGCACCCCAGAGAAAACCCAAGATCACTGTCTCAAGTCTAGAGGGATCCTGAGGTCACTGGAGCAAGACGAAAGTGCTCCGTGGACTCCAAATCAACTCGAGGTGAGAGCTTAGTCCCTGGCTTCGACTCAAGAGGAATACCAACTTTCCACAAGCACCTCAAGAGGAGGCTTCTCTCAGCTACAGGTATGTGAGAGGGACCCTGAGTTTGTGGCCTCAAGTGGAATGGACACCGAGATGCTCTGACTCGAAGTAAGGCCGGATATCCCTGCAGTGAATTGAATGCAGGCTCGTCTTGCATCTCCCAAGACGAAGGGTTGTCTGAATCCCCTGTGGAGACCACAGAGAAAGACCTCGTTCTCCGCCTCATCGAGACCAGAGGCCTCATATCCTTTGAAAACTCGAGAGGTCGGCGGAGATCAATGCTTCCAAAGGAGAAGATGCCTGACTCTTCTTGAAAATGGATAGGAGTCCCAGGATCCCTGTGGCACGTGGAAAGGGACCCTGGGTCTCCCGCCTCACGTGGAGACGCGTCCCAATTGCCATGCCAAGACTCGAGGAGAATCCCGAGTTGTCCCTCGCACCTAGGCAGGAGTCCTGACGTCGCTGAACAAACACGTGTCTGGAAGGGCCCTCCCCGTCATAACTCGAGAATATACCCCAGGTTCCGGCCGCAACTCGGGAAACACCATGAGACTTCCCCCTCGCCGCTGGATGAGGCCCGATTCCCCTGCACTGCGTGCAGAGCAATTCCGTGTTCCACATCAAACGTGAAAGGAGCCTTGATTTCCTTGATGGCACTCCAGAGAAAACCCAAGATCACTGTCTCAAGTCTAGAGGGATCCTGAGGTCACTGGAGCAACACGAAAGGGCTCCGTGGACCCCAAATCAACTCGAGATGAGAGCTTAGTCCCTGGCTTTGACTCAAGAGGAATACCAACTTTCCACAAGCACCTCAAGAGGAGGCTTCTCGCACCTACAGGTAGGTGAGAGGGACCCTGAGTTTGTGGCCTCAAGTCGAATGGACACCGAGATGCTCTGACTCGAAGTAAGGCCGGATATCCCTGCAGTGAAGTGAATGCAGGCTCCTCTTGCATCTCCCAAGATGAAGGGATGTCTGAATCCCCTGTGGAGGCCACAGAGAAAGACCTAGTCCTCCGCCTCATCGCGACCGGAGGCCTCACATCCTTTGAAAACTGAGAGGTCCGCGGAGATCAATGCTTCCAAAGGAGACGATGCCTGACTCCTCTTGAAAATGGATAGGAGTCCCAGGATCCCTGTGGCACGTGGAAAGGGACCCTGGGTCTCCCGCCTCATGTGGAGACGCATCCCCATTGCCATGCCAAGACTCGAGGAGAATCCCGAGGTGTCCCTCGCACCTAGGCAGGAGTCCTCACGTCGCTGAACAAACACGTGTCTGGAAGGGCCCTCCCCGTCGTAACTCGAGAATATACCCCAGGTTCCGGCCGCAACTCGAGAAAAACCATGAGAATTCCCCCTCACCGCGAGATGAGGCCTGATTCCCCTGCACTGCGTGCAGAGCAATTCCTGAGCAGCGCAGACGGAGAGAGCAGCGCCAGCCCCTCCCCGCAGCGCCAGCCCGTCCCCGCAGCACAAGCCCCTCCCCCCGGAGCGACGTAACTAGCTACCTGAATAAGAGTCCACCTCCGCCCGCCTGTGTCATGGCGGAAATGAGGCTCTGAAGAGACCGGCAAACAGAAGCCAAATAAACAAAGGGAACCGCTTCAGAAGGGACTGGTGCAACAGTTTAAAATCCCTCTAGGAAACATTGACTACACCGGAGGAGCCTGTAGGTATCGAGAAGCGTAAGCTGGAACGAGGAGCTATCTGAAACTGAGCCGAACCCACACTGACCGCAACAGCTCCAGAGAAACTCCTAGATATAATTTTACTTTTTTCTCTTTTTTTAATTTTTTTTCTTTTTTTCTTTTTTCTTTTTTATTTTTTCTCTTTTATTTTCCTTTAAAATCCCCTATTACTCCCCCATTACTCCTTAACTTTCATTTCCATAGACTTTTACGATTTTTTAATTAGGGGGAAAAAAAAGTTTTTTTTTTCCTTTTTTTTTTCTTTTTTTTCTTTTTTTTTTCTTTTTCTTTCTTTTTTTTCCTTTTTTTCTTTCCTTTTTCTCTTCTATTTTCTATTTTTCTTTTTCTCTTATTTCTTTTAAATTCCTCTAGTACTCCTCTACTACTCCTTAATTTTCATTTTCAATGCACTATAACCTTACAAAAAAAAAAGAAGAGAAGCCCTATTTTTAAACTGAAGATTATTCTCTCCCAATCTTGACTCTCTGTTTTCTACCTCAGAACACCTCTATTTCCTCCTTTCCCCTTCTCTTCCCAATCCAATTCTGTGAATCTTTGTAGGTGACTGTGCTACGGAGAACACTCTGGGAACAGACAGCTGTGTAGATCTGTCTCTCTCCTCTTGAGTCCCCCTTTTTCTCCTCCTGTTCATCTCTATCTCCCTCCTCCCTCTCCTCTTCTTCATGTGACTCTGTGAACCTCTCTGGGTGTCCCTAACGGGGAAGAATCTTTTAGCCATTAACCTAGAAGTTTTCTTATCAGGGCTGCATAGTTGGAGAAGTCCTGAGACTACAGGAAGAATAAAACTGAAATCCAGAGGCAGGAGACTTAAGCCCAAAACCTGAGAACACCAGAAAACTCCTGACTACAAGGAACTTTAAGTGATAAGTGACTGTCCAAAAGCCTCCATACCTACACTGAAACCAACTACCACACAAGAGCCAATAAGTTTTAGAGCAAGACATACCACGCAAATTCTCCAGCAACGCAGGAACATAGCCCTGAACATCAACATACAGGCTGCCCAAGGTCACACCTAACACATAGACCCATCTCAAAACTCATTACTGGGCACTCCATTGCTTTCCAAAGAGAAGAAATCAAGTTCCACACACCAGAACACTGATGCAAGCTTCCCTAACCAGGAAACCTTGACAAGCCAATCGTCTAACCCCATCCACTGGGTTAATCCTCCACAACAAAAAGGAACCACAGACCTCCAGAATACAGAAAGCCCACTCCAGATACAGCAATCTAAACAAGATGAAAAGGCAAAGAAATACCCAACAGGTAAAGGAACATGAAAAATGCCCACCAAGTCAAACAAAAGAGGAGGAGATAGGGAATCTACCTGAAAAAGAATTTAGAATAATGATAATAAAAATGATCCAAAATCTTGAAAACAAAATGGAGTTACAGATAAATAGCCTGGAAACAAAGATTGAAAAGATTCAAGAACTGTTTAATAAAGACCTAGAAGAAATAAAAAAGAGTCAATTACAAATGAATAATGCAATGAATGAGATCAAAAACACTTTGGAGGGAACCAAGAGTAGAATAACGGAGGCAGAAGATAGGATAAGTGAGGTAGAAGATAAAATGGTGGAAATAAATGAAGCAGAGAGGAAAAAAGAAAAAAGGATCAAAAGAAATGAGGACAACCTCAGGGACCTCTGGGACACTGTGAAACGCCCCAACATTCGAATCATAGGAGTTCCAGAAGAAGAAGACAAAAAGAAGGGCCATGAGAAAATACTCGAGGAGATAATAGCTGAAAACTTCCCTAAAATGGGGAAGGAAATAGCCACCCAAATCCAAGAAACCCAGAGAGTCCCAAACAGGATAAACCCAAGGCGAAACACCCCAAGACACATATTAATCAAATTAACAAAGATCAAACACAAAGAACAAATATTAAAAGCAGCAAGGGAAAAACAACAAATAACACACAAAGGGATTCCCATAAGGATAACAGCTGATCTATCAATAGAAACCCTCCAGGCCAGAAGGGAATGGCAGGACGTACTGAAAGTAATGAAAGAGAATAACCTACAACCTAGATTACTGTATCCAGCAAGGATCTCATTCAGATATGAAGGAGAATTCAAAAGCTTTACAGATAAGCAAAAGCTGAGAGAATTCAGCACCACCAAACCAGCTCTTCAACAAATGCTAAAGGATCTTCTCTAGACAGGAAATGCAGAAAGGTTTTATAAATGTGAACCCAAAACAACAAAGTAAATGGCAACGGGAACACACCTATCAATAATTACCCTAAATGTAAATGGGTTGAATGCCCCAACCAAAAGACAAAGATTGGCTGAATGGATACAAAAACAAGACCCCTATATATGCTGTCTACAAGAGACCCACCTCAAAACAAGAGACACATACAGACTAAAAGTGAAGGGCTGGAAAAAAATATTTCATGCAAACGGAGACCAAAAGAAAGCAGGAGTCGCAATACTCATGTCAGATAAAATAGACTTTCAAATAAAGGAAGTGAAAAGAGACAAAGAAGGACACTACATAATGATCAAAGGATCAATCAAAAAAGAAGATATAACAATTATAAATATATATGCACCCAACATAGGAGCACCGCAATATGTACGGCAAACGCTAACAAGTATGAAAGAGGAAATTAATAGTAACACAATAATAGTGGGAGACTTTAATACCCCACTCACAACTATGGATAGATCAACTAAACAGAAAATTAACAAGGAAACACAAACCTTAAATGACACAATGGACCAGCTAGACCTAATTGATATCTATAGGACATTTCACCCCAAAACAATCAACTTCACCTTTTTCTCAAGTGCACACGGAACATTCTCCAGAATAGATCACATCCTGGGCCATAAATCTGGTCTTGGAAAATTCAAAAAAATTGAAATCATTCCAGTTATCTTTTCTGACCACAGTGCAGTAAGATTAGATCTCAATTACAGGGAAAAAATTGTTAAAACTTCAAACATATGGAGGCTAAATAACACGCTTCTGAATAACCAACAAATCATAGAAGAAATCAAAAAAGAAATCAAAATATGTATAGAAATGAATGAAAATGAAAACACAACAACCCAAAACCTATGGGACACTGTAAAAGCAGTGCTAAGGGGAAGGTTCATAGCATTACAGGCTTACATCAAGAAACAGGAAAAAAACCAATTAAATAACCTAACTCTACACCTAAAGCAATTAGAGAAGGAAGAAATGAAGAACCCCAGAGTTAGCAGAAGGAAAGAAATCTTAAAAATCAGGGCAGAAATAAATGCAAAAGAAACTAAAGAGACCATAGCAAAAATCAACAAAGCTAAAAGCTGGTTTTTTGAAAAAATAAACAAAATTGACAAACCATTAGCAAGACTCATTAAGAAACAAAGAGAGAAAAACCAAATTAACAAAATTAGAAATGAAAATGGAGAGATCACAACAGACAACACTGAAATACAAAGGATCATAAGAGACTACTACCAGCAGCTCTATGCCAATAAAATGGACAACTTGGATGAAATGGACAAATTCTTAGAAAAGTATAACTTTCCAAAACTGAACCAGGAAGAAATAGAAGATCTTAACAGACCCATCACAAGCAAGGAAATCGAAACTGTCATCAAAAATCTTCCAGCAAACAAAAGCCCAGGACCAGATGGCTTCACAGCTGAATTCTACCAAAAATTTAGAGAAGAGCTAACACCTATCTTACTCAAACTCTTCCAGAAAATTGCAGAAGAAGGTAAGCTTCCAAACTCATTCTATGAGGCCACCATCACCCTAATTCCAAAACCAGACAAAGATGCCACAAAAAAAGAAAACTACAGGCCAATATCACTGATGAACATAGATGCAAAAATCCTTAACAAAATTCTAGCAAACAGAATCCAACAACATATTAAAAAAATCATACACCATGACCAAGTGGGCTTTATCCCAGGAATGCAAGGATTCTTTAATATCCGCAAATCAATCAATGTAATACACCACATTAACAAATTGAAAGATAAAAACCATATGATTATCTCAATAGATGCAGAGAAAGCCTTTGACAAAATTCAACACTCATTTATGATTAAAACTCTCCAAAAAGCAGGAATAGAAGGAACATACCTCAACATAATAAAAGCTATATATGACAAACCCACAGCAAGCATCACCCTCAATGGTGAAATATTGAAGGCATTTCCCCTGAAATCAGGAACAAGACAAGGGTGCCCACTCTCACCACTACTATTCAACATAGTGTTGGAAGTGCTGGCCACAGCAATCAGAGCAGAAAAAGAAGTAAAAGGAATCCAGATAGGAAAAGAAGAAGTAAAACTCTCACTGTTTGCAGATGACATGATCCTCTACATAGAAAACCCTAAAGATTCTACCAGAAAATTACTAGAGCTAATCAATGAATATAGTAAAGTTGCAGGATATAAAATTAACACACAGAAATCCCTTGCATTCCTATATACTAACAATGAAAAAACAGACAGAGAAATTAAGGAAACAATACCATTCACCATTGCAACAAAAAGAATAAAATACTTAGGAGTATATCTACCTAAAGAAACAAAGGACCTATACATAGAAAACTATAAAACACTGATGAAAGAAATCAAAGAGGACACAAACAGATGGAGAAACATACCGTGTTCATGGATTGGAAGAATTAATATTGTCAAAATGGCTATTCTACCCAAAGCAGTCTATAGATTCAATGCAATCCCTATCAAGCTACCAACGGTATTTTTCACAGAACTAGACCAAAGAATTTCACAATTTGTATGGAAATACAAAAAACCTCGAATAGCCAAAGTAATCTTGAGAAAGAAGAATGGAACTGGAGGAATCAACCTGCCTGACTTCAGACTCTACTACAAAGCCACAGTCATCAAGACAGTATGGTACTGGCACAAAGACAGAAATATAGATCAATGGAACAGAATAGAAAGCCCAGAGATAAATCCACGAACCTATGGACACCTTATCTTTGACAAAGGAGGCAAGGATATACAATGGAAAAAAGACAACCTCTTTAACAAGTGGTGCTGGGAAAACTGGTCAACCACTTGTAAAAGAATGAAACTAGAACACTTTCTAACACCATACACAAAAATAAACTCAAAATGGATTAAAGATCTAAATGTAAGACCAGAAACTATAAAACTCCTAGAGGAGAACATAGGCAAAACACTCTCCGACATAAATCAAAGCAAGATCCTCTATGACCCACCTCCCAGAATATTGGAAATAAAAGCAAAACTAAACAAATGGGACCTAATGAAACTTAAAAGCTTTTGCACTACAAAGGAAACTATAAGTAAGATGAAAAGACAGCCCTCAGATTGGGAGAAAATAATAGCAAATGAAGAAACAGACAAAGGACTAATCTCAAAAATATACAAGCAACTCCTGCAGCTCAATTCCAGAAAAATAAATGACCCAATCAAAAAATGGGCCAAAGAACTAAACAGACATTTCTCCAAGGAAGACATACAGATGGCTAACAAACATATGAAAAGATGCTCAACATCACTCATTATTAGAGAAATGCAAATCAAAACCACAATGAGGTACCATTACACGCCAGTCAGGATGGCTGCTATCCAAAAGTCTACAAGCAATAAATGCTGGAGAGGGTGTGGAGAAAAGGGAACCCTCTTACACTGTTGGTGGGAATGCAAACTAGTACAGCCGCTATGGAAAACAGTGTGGAGATTTCTTAAAAAACTGGACATAGAACTGCCATATGACCCAGCAATCCCACTTCTGGGCATACACACTGAGGAAACCAGATCTGAAAGAGACACGTGCACCCCAATGTTCATTGCAGCACTGTTTATAATAGCCAGGACATGGAAGCAACCTAGATGCCCATCAGCAGATGAATGGATAAGGAAGCTGTGGTACATATATACCATGGAATATTACTCAGCCATTAAAAAGAATTCATTTGAACCAGTCCTAATGAGATGGATGAAGCTGGAGCCCCTTATACAGAGTGAAGTAAGCCAGAAAGATAAAGAACATTACAGCATACTGACACATGTATATGGAATTTAGAAAGGTGATAACGATAACCCTATATGCAGAACAGAAAAAGAGACACAGAAATACAGAACAGACTTTTGAACTTTGAGGGAGAATGTGAGGGTGGGATATTTCAAAAGAACATCATGTATACTATCTATGGTGAAACAGATCACCAGCCCAGGTGGGATGCACGAGACAAGTGCTCCGGCCTGGTGCACTGGGAAGACCCAGAGGAATCGGGTGGAGAGGGAGGTTGGAGGGGGGATCGGGATTGGGAATACATGTAAATCCATGGCTGATTCATATCAATGTATGACAAAACCCACTGGAAAAAAAAATAATAATAATAAAAATTAAAAAAAATAATAAAAAAAAAAAAAAAGAAAATGGATAGGAGTCCCAGGATCCCTGTGGCACGTGGAAAGGGACCCTGGATCTCCCACCTCACATGTAGACGCCTCCCAATTGCCATGCCAAGACTCGAGGAGAATCCCGAGGTGTCCCTCGCACCTAGGCATGGGTCCAGACATCGCTGAACAAACACGTGTCTGGAAGGGCCCTCCCCGTCGTAACTCGAGAATATACCCCAGGTTCCGGCCGCAACTCGAGAAAAACCATGAGATTTCCCCCTCGCCGCGAGATGAGGCCCGATTCCCCTGCACTGCGTGCAGAGCAATTCCGTGTTCCCCATCAAACTTGATAGGAGACTTGATTTCCTTGATGGCACTCCAGAGAAAACCCAAGATCACTGTCTCAAGTCTAGAGGGATCCTGAGGTCACTGGAACAACACAAAAGGGCTCCGGGGACCCGAAATCAACTCGAGATGAGAGCTTATTCCCTGGCTTCGACTCAAGAGGAATACCAAGTTTCCACAAGCACCTCAAGAGGAGGCTTCTCTCAGCTACAGGTATGTGAGAGGGACTCTGAGATTGTGGCCTCAAGTGGAAAGGACACCGAGATGCTGTGACTCGAAGTAAGGCCGGATATCCCTGCAGTGAATTGAATGCAGGCTCGTCTTGCATCTCCCAAGACGAAGGGATGTCTGAATCCCCTGTGGAGACCTCAGAGAATGTCCTAGTCCTCTGCCTCAACGCGACAGGAGGCCTCACATGCTTTGAAAACTCGAGATGTCTGCGGAGATCAATGCTTCCAAAGGAGACGATGCCTGACTCCTCTTGAAAATGGATAGGAGTCCCAGGATCCCTGTGGCACGTGGAAAGGGACCCTGGGTCTCCCGCCTCACATGGAGACGTGTCCCAATTGCCATGCAAAGAATCGAGGAGTATCCCGAGGTGTCCCTCGCACCTAGGCAGAAGTCCTGACGACGCTGAACAAACACGTGTCTGGAAGGGCCCTCCCCGTCGTAACTCGAGAATATACCCCAGGTTTCGTCCTCAACTTGAGAAAAACCATGAGACATCCCTCTTGCCGCGAGATGAGGCCCGATTCCCCTGCACTGCGTGCAGAGCAATTCCGTGTTCCACATCAAACTTGAAAGGAGCCTTGATTTCCTTGATGGCACTCCAGAGAAAACCCAAGATCACTGTCTCAAGTCTAGAGGGATCCTGAGGTCACTGGAGCAACACGAAAGGGCTCCGTGGACCCCAAATCAACTCGAGATGAGCGCTTAGTCCCTGGCTTCGACTCAAGAGGAATACCAACTTTCCACAAGCACCTCAAGAGGAGGCTTCTCTCAGCTACAGGTATGTGAGAGGGACCCTGAGTTTGTGGCCTCAAGTGGAATGGACACCGAGATGCTCTGACTCGAAGTAAGGCCGGATATCCCTGCAGTGAATTGAATGCAGGCTCGTCTTGCATCTCCCAAGACGAAGGGATGTCTGAATCCCGTATGGAGACCGCAGAGAAAGATCGAGTTCTCCGCCTCATCGCGACCAGAGGCCTCACATCCTTTGAAAACTCGAGAGGTCCGCGGAGATCAATGGTTCCAAAGGAGACGATGCCTGACTCCTCTTGAAAATGGAAAGGAGTCCCAGGATCCCCGTGGCACGTGGAAAGGGACCTTGGGTCTCCCGCCTCACGTGGAGACGCGTCCCAATTGCCATGCCAAGACTCGAGGAGAATCCCGAGGTGTCCCTCGCACCTAGGCAGGAGTCCTGACGTCGCTGAACAAACACGTGTCTGGAAGGGCCCTCCCCGTCGTAACTCGAGAATATACCCCAGGTTCCGGCCGCAACTCGAGAAAAACCATGAGACTTCCCCCTCGCCGCGAGATGAGGCCCGATTCCCCTGCACTGCGTGCAGAGTAATTCCGTGTTCCACATCAAACTTGAAAGGAGCCTTGATATCCTTGAAGGCACTCCAGAGAAAACCCAAGATCACTGTCTCAAGCCTAGAGGGATCCTGAGGGCACCGGAAGAACACGAAAGGGCTCCGTGGACCCCAAATCAACGCGAGATGAGAGCTTAGTCCCTGGCTTCGACTCAAGAGGAATACCAACTTTCCACAAGCACCTCAAGAGGAGGCTTCTCTCAGCTACAGGTATGTCAGAGGGACCCTGAGTTTGTGGCCTCAAGTGGAATGGACACCGAGATGCTCTGACTCGAAGTAAGGCCGGATATCCCTGCAGTGAATTGAATGCAGGCTCGTCTTGCATCTCCCAAGACGAAGGGATTTCTGAATCCCCTGTGCAGAACACAGAGAAAGACCTAGTCCTCCGCCTCATCGCGACCGGAGGTCTCACATCCTTTGAAAACTCGAAAGGTCCGCGGAGATCAATACTTCCAAAGGAGAAGTTGCTGAATCTCTTGAAATTGGATAGGAGTCCGAGGATCCCTGTGGCAAGTGGAAAGGGAGCCGTGGTCTCCTGCCTCACGTGGAGACGGGTCCCAATTGCCATGCCAGGAGTGAAGGAGAATCCCGAGTTGTCCCCTGCACCTAGGGAAGAGTCCTGACGTCGCTGAACAAACACGTGTCTGGAAGGGCCCTCCCCGTCGTAACTCGAGAATATACGCCAGGTTCTGGCCGCAACTCGAGAAAAACCATGAGACTACCCCTCGCCGCGAAATGAGGCCCGATTCCCCTGCACTGCGTGCAGAGCAATTCCAGTTCCACATCAAACATGAAAGGAGACTTGATTTCCTTGATTGTACTACAGAGGAAACCCAAGATCACTGTCTCAAGTCTAGAGGGATCCTGAGGTCACTGTAGTAACACGAAAGCGGTCCGTGGACCCCAAATCAACTCGAGATGAGAACTTAATCCCTGGCTTCGAATCAAGAGGAATACCAACTTTCCACAAGCACCTCAAGAGGAGGCTTCTCTCAGCTACTGGTATGTCAGAGGGACCCTGAGTTTGTGGCCTCAAGTGGAATGGACACCGAGATGTTCTGACTCGAAGTAAGGCCGGATATCCCTGCAGTGAATTGAATGCAGGCTCGTCTTGCATCTCCCAAGACGAAGGGTTGTCTGAATCCCCTGTGGAGACCACAGAGAAAGACCTAGTCCTCCGCCTCAAGGCGACCGGATGCCTCACATCCTTTGAAAACTCGAGAGGTCCACGGAGATCAATACTTCCCAAGGAGACGATGCCTGACTCCTCTTGAAAATGGATAGGAGTCCCAGGATCCCTGTGGCACGTGGAAAGGGACCCTGGGTCTCCCGCCTCACGTGGAGACGCCTCCCAATTGCCATGCCAAGACTCGAGGAGAATACCGAGGTGTCCTTCGCACCTAGGCAGGAGTCCTGACGTCGCTGAACAAACACGTGTCTGGAAGGGCCCTCCACGTCGTAACTCGAGAATATACCCCAGGTTCCGGCCGCAACTCGAGAAAAACCATGAGATTTCCCCCTCGCTGCGAGTTGAGGCCCGATTCCCCTGCACTGCGTGCAGAGCAATTCCGTGTTCCACATCAAACGTGAAAGGAGCCTTGATTTCCTTGATGGCACTCCAGAGAAAACCCAAGATCACTGTCTCAAGTCTAGAGGGATCCTGAGGTCACTGGAGCAACACGAAAGGGCTCCGTGGACCCCAAATCAACTCGAGATGAGAGCTTAGTCCCTGGCTTAGACTCAAGAGGAATATCAACTTTCCACAAGCACCTCAAGAGGAGGCTTCTCTCAGCTACAGGTATGTGAGAGGGACCCTGAGTTTCTGGCCTCAAGTGCAATGGACACCGAGATGCTCTGACTCGAAGTAAGGCCGGATATCCCTGCAGTGAATTGAATGCAGGCTCGTCTTGCATCTCCCAAGACCAAGGGATGTCTGAATCCCCTGTGGAGACCACAGAGAAAGACCGAGTCCTCCGCCTCATCGAGACCGGAGGCATCACATCATTTGAAAACTCGAGAGGTCTGCGGAGATCAATGCTTCCAAAGGAGACGATGCCTGACTCTTCTTGAAAATGGATAGGAGTCCCAGGATCCCTGTGGCACGTGGAAAGGGACCCTGTGTCTCCGACCTCACGTTTAGACGCATCCCAATTGCCATGCCAAGACTCGAGGAGAATCCCGAGGTGTCCCTCGCACCTAGGCAGGAGTCCTGACGTCGCTGAACAAACACGTGTCTGGAAGGGCCCTCCCCGTCGTAACTCGAGAATATCCCCCAGGTTCCGGCCGCAACTCGAGAATAACCATGAGACTTCCCCCTCCCCGCGAGATGAGGCCCGATTCCCCTGCACGGCGTGCAGACCAATTCCGTGTTCCACATCAAACGTGAAAGGAGCCTTGATTTCCTTAATGGCACTCCATAGAAAACCCAAGATCACTGTCTCAAGTCTAGAGGGATCCTGAGGTCACTGTAGCAACACGAAAGGGCTCCGTGGACCCCAAATCAACTCGAGATGAGAGCTTAGTCCCTGGCTTAGACTCAAGAGGAATACCAACTTTCCACAAGCACCTCAGGAGGAGGCTTCTGTCAGCTACAGGTATGTGAGAGGAACCCTGAGTTTGTGGCCTCAAGTGCAATGGACACCGAGATGCTCTGACTCGAATTAAGGCCGGATATCCCTGCAGTGAATTGAAAGCAGGCTCGTCTTGCATCTCCCAAGACGAAGGGATGTCTGAATCCCCTGTGGAGACCACAGAGAAAGACCTAGTCCTCCGCCTAAACGTGACCGGAGGCCTCACATCCTTTGAAAACTCGAGAATTCTGCGGAGATCAATGCTTCCAAAGGAGACGATGCCTGACTCCTCTTGAAAATGGATAGGAGTCCCAGGATACCGTGGCAGGGGGAAAGGGACCCTGGGTCTCCTGCCTCACGTGGAGACGCGTCCCAATTGCCATGCCAAGACTCGAGGAGAATCCCGAGGTGTCCCTCGCACCTAGGCAGGAGTCCTCACGTCGCTGAACAAATCTGTGTCTGGAAGGGCCCTCCCCGTCGTAACTCGAGAATATACCCCAGGTTCCGGCCGCAACTCGAGAAAAACCATGAGACTTCCCCATCCCCGCGAGATGAGGCCCGATTCGCCTGCACTGCGTGCAGACCAATTCCGTGTTCCACATCAAACGTGAAAGGAGCCTTGATTTCCTTAATTGCACTCCAGAGAAAACCCAAGATCACTGTTTCAAGTCTAGAGGGATCCTGAGGTCACTGTAGCAACACGAAAGGGCTCCGTGGACCCCAAATCAACTCGAGATGAGAGCTTAGTCCATGGCTTCGACTCAAGAGGAATACCAACTTTCCACAAGCATCTCAAGAGGAGGCTTCTCTCAGCTACAGGTATGTGAGAGAGACCCTGACTTAGTGGCCTCAAGTGGAATGGACACCGAGATGCTCTGACTCGAAGTAAGGCCGGATATCCCTGCAGTGAATTGAATGCAGGCTCGTCTTGCATCTCCGAAGACGAAGGGATGTCTGAATCCCCTGTGGAGACCACAGAGAAAGACCTAGTCCTCTGCCTCAACGTGACCGGAGGCCTCACATCCTTTGAAAACTCGAGAGGTCCGCGGAGATCAATGCTTCCAAAGGAGACGATGCCTGACTCCTCTTGAAAATGGATAGGAGTCCCAGGATCACTGTGGCACGTGGAAAGGGACCCTGGGGCTCCCGCCTCACGTGGAGACGCCTCCCAATTGCCATGCCAAGACTCGAGGATAATCCCGAGGTGTCCCTCG
Source organism: Dama dama (assembly GCF_033118175.1). NCBI lineage: Eukaryota > Metazoa > Chordata > Mammalia > Artiodactyla > Cervidae > Dama > Dama dama. The sequence continues at coordinate 1,063,288 of NC_083697.1, read as the reverse complement.
CACCTAGGCAGGAGTCCTGACGTCGCTGAACAAACAGGTGTCTGGAAGGGCCCTCCCCGTCATAACTCGAGAATATACCCCAGGTTCCGGCCGCAACTCGAGAAAAACCATGAGACTTCCCCCTCGCTGCTGGATCAGGCCCGATTCCCCTGCACTGCGTGCAGAGCAATTCCGTGTTCCACATCAAACGTGAAAGGAGCCTTGATTTCCTTGATGTCACTCCAGAGAAAACCCAAGATCACTGTCTCAAGTCTAGAGGGATCCTGAGGTCACTGGAGCAACACGAAAGGGCTCCGTGGACCCCAAATCAACTCGACATGAGAGCGTAGTCCCTGGCTTCGACTCAAGGGGAATACCAACTTTCCACAAGCACCTCAAGAGGAGGCTTCTCTCAGCTACAGGTATGTGAGAGGGACCCTGAGTTTGTGGCCTCAAGTGGAATGGACACTGAGATGCTCTGACTCGAAGTAAGGCCGGATATCCCTGCAGTGAATTGAATGCAGGCTCGTCTTGCATCTCGCAAGACGAAGGGATGTCTGAATCCCCTGTGGAGACCACAGAGAAAGACCTAATTTTCCGCCTCATCGCGACCAGAGGCCTCACATCCTTTGAAAATTCGAGAGGTCCGCGGAGATCAATGCTTCCAAAGGAGACGATGCCTGACTCCTCTTGAAAATGGATAGGAGTCCCAGCATTCCTGTGGCACGTGGAAAGGGACCCTGGGTCTCCCGCCTCAGGTGGAGACGCGTCCCCATTGCCATGCCAAGTCTCGAGGAGAATCCCGAGGTGTCCCTCGCACCTAGGCAGGAGTCCTGACGTCGCTGAACAAACACGTGTCTGAAAGGGCCCTCCCCGTCGTAACTCGAGAATATACCCCAGGTTTCGGCCGCAATCGAATAAAACCATGAGATTTCCCCCTCGCCGCGAGATGAGGCCCGATTCCCCTGCCCTGCGTGCAGAGCAATACCGTGTTCGACATCAAAATTGACAGGAGCCTTGATTTCCTTGATGGCACTCCAGAGAAAACCCAAGATCACTATCTCAAGTCTAGAGGGATCCTGAGGTCACTGGAGCAACACGAAAGGGCTCCGTGGACCTCAAATCAACACGAGATGAGAGCTTAGTCCCTGGCTTCGACTCAAGAGGAATACCAACTTTCCACAAGCACCTCAAGAGGAGGGTTCTCTCAGCTACAGGTATGTGAGAGCGCCCCTGAGTTTGTGGCCTCAAGTGGAATGGACACCGAGATGCTCTGACTCGAAGTAAGGCCGGATATCCCTGCAGTGAAGTGAATGCAGGCTCGTCTTGCATCTCCCAAGACGAAGGGATGTCTGAATCCCCTGTGGAGACCACAGAGAAAGACCTAATTCTCCGCCTCATCGCGAGCGGAGGCCTCACATCCTTTGAAAACTCGAGAGGTCCGCGGAGATCAATGGTTCCAAAGGAGACGATGCCTGACTCCTCTTGAAAATGGATAGGAGTCCCAGGATCCCTGTGGCACGTGGAAAGGGACCCTGGGTCTCCGGCCTCACGTGGATACGCGTCCCAATTGCCATGCCAAGACTCGAGGAGAATCCCGAGGTGTCTCTCGCACCTAGGCAGGAGTCCTCACGTCGCTGAACAAACACGTGTCTGGAAGGCCCTCCCCTTCGTAACTCGAGAATATACCCCAGGTTCCGGCCGCAACTCGAGAAAAACCATGAGACTTCCCCCTCGCCGCGAGATGAGGCCCGATTCCCCTGCCCTGCGTGCAGAGCAATTCCGCTTTCCACATCAAACGTGAATGGAGCCTTGATTTCCTTGATGGCAGTCCAGAGAAAACCCAAGTTCACTGTCTCAAGTCTAGAGGGATCCTGAGGTCACTGGAGCAACACGAAAGGGCTCCGTGGACCCCAAATCAACTCGAGATGAGAGCTTAGTCCCTGGCTTCGACTCAAGAGGAATACCAACTTTCCACAAGCACCTCAAGAGGAGGCTTCTCTCAGCTACAGGTATGTGAGAGGGACCCTGAGTTTGTGGCCTCAAGTGGAATGGACACCGAGATGCTCTGACTCGAAGTAAGGCCGGAAAACCCTGCAGTGAAGTGAATGCAGGCTCGTCTTGCATCTCCCAAGATGAAGGGATGTCTGAATCCCCTGTGGAGACCACAGAGAAAGACCTAGTTCTCCGCCTCATTGCGACCGGAGGCCTCACATCCGTTCAAAACTGGAGAGGTCCGCGGAGATCAATGCTTCCAAAGGAGACGATGCCTGACTCCTCTTGAAAATGGATAGAAGTCCCAGGATCCCTGTGGCACATGGAGAGGGACCCTGGGTCTCACGCCTCAGGTGGAGAAGCGTCCCAATTGCCATGCCAAGACTCGCGGAGAATCCAGAGTTTTCCCTCGCACCTAGGCAAGAGTCCTGACGTCGCTGAACAAACACGTGTCTGGAAGGGCCCTCCATGTAGTAACTAGAGAATATACCCCAGGTTCCGGCCGCAACACGAGAAAAACCATGAGACTTCCCCCTCGCCGCGATATGAGGTCCGATGCCCGTGCACTGCGTGCAGAGCAATTCCGTGTTCCACATCAAACGTGAAAGGAGCCTTGATTTCCTTGATGGCACTCCAGATAAAACCCAAGATCACTGTCTCAAGTCTAGAGGGATCCTGAGGTCACTGGAGCAACAGGAAAGGGCTCCGTGGACCCCAATTCAACTCGAGATGAGAGCTTAGTCCCTGGCTTCGACTCAAGAGGAATACCAACTTTCCACAAGCACCTCAAGAGGAGGCTTCTCTCAGCTACAGGTATGTGAGATGGACCCTGAGTTTGTGGCCTCAAGGGGAATGGACACCGTGATGCTCTGACTCGAAGTTCGGCCGGATATCCCTGCAGTGAATTGAATGCAGGCTCGTCTTGCATCTCCCAAGACGAAGGGATGTCTGAATCCCCAGTGGAGACCACAGAAAAAGACCTAGTCCACCGCCTCAACGCAACCGGAGGCCTCATATCCTTTGAAAATTCGAGAGGTTCACGGAGATAAATACTTCCGATGGAGACGATGCCTGACTCCTCTTGAAAATGGATAGGAGTCCCAGGATCCCTGTGGCACGTGGAAAGGGACACTGGGTCTCCCGCCTCACGTGGAGACGCGTCCCTATTGCCATGCAAAGACTCGAGGAGAATCCCGAGGTGTCCCTCGCACCTAGGCAGGAGTCCTGACATCGCTGAACAAACACGTGTCTGGAAGGGCCCTCCCCGTCGTAACTCGAGAATATACCCCAGGTTCTGGCCGCAACTTGAGAAAAATCATGAGACATCCCCCTTGCCGCAAGATGAGGACAATTCCCCTGCACTGCGTGCAGAGCAATTCCGTGTTCCACCTCAAACTTGAAAGGAGCCTTGATTTCCTTGATGGCACTCCAGAGAAAACCCAAGATCACTATCTCAAGTCTAGAGGGATCCTGAGGTCACTGGAGCAACACGAAAGGGCTCCGTGGACCCCAAATCAACTCGAGATGAGAGCTTAGTCCCTAGCTTCGACTCAAGAGGAATACCAATTTTCCACAAGCACCTCAAGAGGAGGCTTCTCTCAGCTACAGGTATGTGAGATGGACCCTGAGTTTGTGGCCTCAAGTGGAATGGACACCGAGATGCTTTGACTCGAAGTAAGGCCGGATATCCCTGCAGTGAATTGAATGCAGGCTCGTCTTGTATCTCCCAAGATGAAGGGATGTCTGAATCCCCTGTGGAGACCACAGAGAAAGACCTAGTTCTCAGCCTCAACGCGACCGGAGGCCTCACATCCTTTGAAAACTCGAGAGGTCCGCGGAGATCAATGCTTCCAAAGGAGACGATGCCTCACTCCTCTTGAAAATGGATAGGAGTCCCAGGTTCCCTGTGGCACGTCGAAAGGGACCCTGGGTCTCCCGCCTCACGTGGAGACGCGTCCCAATTGCCATGCCAAGACTCGAGGAGAATCCCGAGGTGTCCCTCGCACCTAGGCAGGAGTCCTGACGGCGCTGAACAAACACGTGTCTGGAAGGGCCCTCCCCGTCGTAACTCGAGAATATACCCCAGGTTCCAGCCGCAACTCGAGAAAAACCATGAGACTTCCCCCTCGCCGTGAGATGAGGCCCGATTCCCCTGCACTGCGTGCAGAGCAATTCCGTGTTCCACATCAAACGTGAAAGGAGCCTTGATTTCCTTGATGGCACTCCAGAGAAAACCCAAGATCACTGTCTCAAGTCTAGAGGGATCCTGAGGTCACTGTAGAAACACGAAAGGGCTCCGTGGACCCCAAATCAACTCGAGATGAGAGCTTAGTCCCTGGCTTCGACTCAAGAGGAATACCAACTTTTCACAAGCACCTCAAGAGGAGTCTTCTCTCAGCTACAGGTATGTGAGAGAGACCCTGAGTTTGTGGCCTCAAGTGGAATGGACACCGAGATGCTCTGACTCGAAGTAAGCCCGGATATCCCTGCAGTGAATTGAATGCAGGCTCGTCTTGCATCTCCCAAGACGAAGGGATGTCTGAATCCCCTGTGGAGACCACAGAAAAAGACCTAGTCCACCGCCTCAATGCAACCGGAGGCCTCATATCCTTTGAAAACTCGAGAGGTCCACGGAGATCAATACTTCCGATGGAGACGATGCCTGAGTCCTCTTGAAAATGGATAGGAGTCCCAGGATCCCTGTGGCACTTGGAAAGGGACCGTCGGTCTCCCGCCTCACGTGGAGACGCGTCCCTATTGCCATGCAAAGACTCGAGGAGAATCCCGAGGTGTCCCTCGTACCTAGGCAGGAGTCCTGACGTCGCTGAACAAACACGTGTCTGGAAGGGCCCTCCCCGTCGTAACTCGAGATTATAACCCAGGTTCCGGCCGCAACTTGAGAAAAACCATGAGACATCCCCCTTGCCGCAAGATGAGGCCCATTCCCCTGCACTGCGTGCAGAGCAATTCTGTCTTTCCAATCAAACGTGAAAGGAGCCTTGATTTCCTTGATGGCACTCTAGAGAAAACCCAAGATCACTGTCTCAAGTCTAGAGGGATCCTGAGGTCCCTGGAGCAACACGAAAGGGCTCCGTGGACCACAAATCAACTCGAGATGAGAGTTTAGTTCCTGGCTTCGACTCAAGAGGAATACCAACTTTCCACAAGCACCTCAAGAGGAGGCTTCTCTCAGCTACAGGTATGTGAGAGGGACCCTGATTTTGTGACCTCAAGTGGAATGGACACCGAGATGCTGTGACTCGAAGTAAGGCCGGATATCCCTGCAGTGAATTGAATGCAGGCTCGTCTTGTATCTCCCAAGATGAAGGGATGTCTGAATCCCCTGTGGAGACCACAGAGAAAGACCTAGTTCTCCGCCTCAACGCGACCGGAGGCCTCACATCCTTTGAAAACTCGAGAGGTCCGCGGAGATCAATGCTTCCAAAGGAGACGATGCCTGACTCCTCTTGAAAATGGATAGGAGTCCCAGGATCCCTGTGGCACGTGGAAAGGGACACTGGGTCTCCCGCCTCACATGGAGACGCGTCCCAATTGCCATGCCAAGACTCGAGGAGAATCCCGAGGTGTCCCTCGCACCTAGGCAGGAGTCCTGACGGCGCTGAACAAACACGTGTCTGGAAGGGCCCTCCCCGTCGTAACTCGAGAATATACCCCAGGTTCCGGCCGCAACTCGAGAAAAACCATGAGACTTCCCCCTCGCCGTGAGATGAGGCCCGATTCCCCTGCTCTGCGTGAAGAGCAATTCCGTGTTCCACATCAAACGTGAAAGGATCCTTGATTTCCTAGATGGCACTCCAGAGAAAACCCAAGATCACTGTCTCAAGTCTAGAGGGATCCTGAGGTCACTGGAGCAACACGAAAGGGCTCCGTGGACCCCAAATCAACTCGAGATGAGAGCTTAGTCCCTGGCTTCGACTCAAGAGGAATACCAACTTTCCACAAGCACCTCAAGAGGAGGCTTCTCTCAGCTACAGGAATGTGAGATGGACCCTGAGTTTGTGGCCTCAAGTGGAATGGACACCGTGATGCTCTGACTCGATGTAAGGCCAGATATCCCTGCAGTGAATTGAATGCAGGCTCGTCTTGCATCTCACAAGACGAAGGGATGTCTGAATCCCCTGTGGAGACCACAGAGAAAGACCTAATTCTCCGCCTCATCGCGAGGGGAGGCCTCACATCCTTTGAAAAGTCGAGAGGTCCGCGGAGATCAATGCTTCCAAAGAGACGATGCCTTACTCCTCTTGAAAATGGATAGGAGTCCCAGGATCCCTGTGGCACGTGGAAAGGGACCCTGGGTCTCCCGCCTCACGTGGAGACGCCTCCCAATTGCCATGCCAAGACTCGAGGAGAATCCCTAGGTGTCCCTCGCAACTAGGCAGGGGTCCTGACGTCGCTGAACAAACACGTGTCTGGAAGGGCCCTCCCCGTCGTAACTCGAGAATATACCCCAGGTTTCGGCCGGAACTCGAGAAAAACAATGAGACTTCCCCCTCGCCATGACATGAGGCCCGATTCCCCTGCACTGCATGCAGAGGAATTCCGTGTTCCACATCAAACGTGAAAGGAGGCTTGATTTCCTTGATGGCACTCCAGAGAAAACCCAAGATCACTGTCTCAAGTCTAGAGGGATCCTGAGGTCACTGGAGCAACACGAAAGGGCTCCGTGGACCCCAAATCAACTCGAGATGAGAGCTTAGTCCCTGGCTTTGACTCAAGAGGAATACCAACTTTTCACAAGCACCTCAAGAGGAGGCTTCTCTCAGCTACAGGTATGTGAGAGGGACCCTGAGTTTGTGGCCACAAGTGGAATGGACACCGAGATGCTCTGACTCGAAGTAAGCCCGGATATCCCTGCAGTGAATTGAATGCAGGCTCGTCTTGCATCTCCCAAGACGAAGGGATGTCTGAATCCCCAGTGGAGACCACAGAAAAAGACCTAGTCCACCGCCTCAATGCAACCGGAGGCCTCATATCCTTTGAAAACTCGAGAGGTCCACGGAGATCAATACTTCCGATGGAGACGATGCCTGAGTCCTCTTGAAAATGGATAGGAGTCCCAGGATCCCTGTGGCACGTGGAAAGGGACCGTGGGTCTCCCGCCTCACGTGCAGACGCGTCCCTATTGCCATGCAAAGACTCGAGGAGATTCCCGAGGTGTCCCTCGCACCTAAGCAGGAGTCCTGACGTCGCTGAACAAACACGTGTCTGGAAGGGCCCTCCCCGTCGTAACTCGAGAATATACCCCAGGTTCCGGCCGCGACTCGAGAAAAACCATGAGACTTCCCCCTCACTGCGAGATGAGGCCCGATTCCCCTGCACTGCGTGCAGAGCAATTCCGTGTTCCACATCAAACGTGAAAGGAGCCTTGATTTCCTTGATGGCACTCCAGAGAAAACCCAAGATCACTGTCTCAAGTCTAGAGGGATCCTGAGGTCACCGGAGCAACACGAAAGGGCTCCGTGGACCCCAAATCAACTCGAGATGAGAGATTAGTCCCTGGCTTCAACTCAAGAGGAATACAAACTTTCCACAAGCCCCTCAAGAGGAGGCTTCTCTCAGCTACAGGTATGTGAGAGGGACCTTGAGTTTGTGGCATCAAGTGGAATGGACACCGAGATGCTCTGACTCAAAATAATGCCGGATATCCCTGCAGTGAATTGAAAGCAGGCTCGTCTTGCATCTCCCAAGACGAAGTGATGTCTGAATCCCCTGTGCAGAACACAGAGAAAGACCTAGTCCTCCGCCTCAACGCGACCGGAGGCCTCACATCCTTTGAAAACTCGAGAGGTCTGCAGAGATCAATGCTTCCAAAGGAAACGATGCCTGACTACTCTTGAAAATGGATAGGAGTCCCAGGATCACTGTGGCACGTTGAAAGGGACCCTGGTTCTCCCGCCTCACGTGGAGACGCGTCCCAATTGCCATGCCAAGACTCGAGGAGAATCCCGAGGTGTCCCTCGCACCTAGGCAGGGTCCTGACGTCGCTGAACAATCACGTGTCTGGAAGGGCCCTCCCCTTCGTAACTCGAAAATATACCCAAGGTTCTGGCTGCAACTCGAGAAAAACCATGAGATTTCCCCCTCGCCGCGAGTTGAAGCCCGATTCCCCTGCACTGCATGCAGAGCAATTCCGTGTTCCACATCAAACGTGAAAGGAGCCTTGATTTCCTTGATGGCACTCCAGAGAAAACCCAAGATCACTGTCTCAAGTCTAGAGGGATCCTGAGGTCACTGGAGCAACACGAAAGGGCTCCGTATAACCCAAATCAAATCGAGATGAGAGCTTAGTCCCTGGCTTCGACTCAAGAGGAATACCAACTTTCCACAAGCACCTCACGAGGAGGCTTCTCTCAGCTACAGGTATGTGAGAGGGACCCTGAGTTTGTGGCCTCAAGTGGAATGGACACCGAGATGCTCTGACTCGAAGTAAGGCCGGATATCCCTGCAGCGAATTGAATGCAGGCTCGTCTTGCATCTCCCAAGACGAAGGGATGTCTGAATCCGCTGTGGAGACGACAGAGAAAGACCTAGTCCTCTGCCTCATCGCGACCGGAGGCCTCACATCCTTTGAAAATTCGAGAGGAATGCGGAGATCAATGCTTCCAAAGGAGACGATGCTTGACTCCTGTTGAAAATGGATAGGAGTCCCAGGATCCCTGTGGCACGTGGAAAGGGACACTGGGTCTCCCGCCTCACGTGGAGACGCGTCCCAATTGCCATGCCAAGACTCGAGGAGAATCCCGAGGTGTCCCTCGCACCTAGGCAGGAGTCCTGACGTCGCTGAACAAACACGTGTCTGGAAGGGCCCTCCCCGTTGTAATTCGAGAATATACCCCAGGTTTCAGCCGCAACTCGAGAAAAACCATGAGACTTCCCCCTCGCCACGAGATGAGGCCCGATTCCCCTGCACTGCGTGCAGACCAATTCCGTGTTCCACATCAAACGTGAAAGGAGCCTTGATTTCTTTGATGGCACTCTAGAGAAAACACAAGATCACTGTCTGAAGTCTAGAGGGATCCTGAGGTCACTGGAGCAACACGAAAGGGCTCCGTATAACCCAAATCAACTCGAGATGAGAGCTTAGTCCCTGGCTTCGACTCAAGAGGAATACCAACTTTCCACAAGCACCTCAAGAGGAGGCTTCTCTCAGCTACAGGTATGTGAGAGGGACCCTGAGTTTGTGGCCTCAAGTGCAATGGACACCGAGATGCTCTGACTCGAAGTAAGGTCGGATATCCCTGCAGTGAATTGAATGCAGGCTCGTCTTGCATCTCCCAAGACGAAGGGATGTCTGAATCCCCTGTGGAGACCACAGAGAAAGACCTAGTCCTCCGCCTCATCGAGACCGGAAGTCTCACATCCTTTGAAAACTCGAGCGGTCCGTGGAGATCAATGCTTCCAAAGGAGACGATGCCTGACTCCTCTTGAAAATGGATAGGAGTCCCAGGATCCGTGTGGCATGTGGAAAGGGACACTGGGTCTCCCGCCTCACGTGGAGCCGGGTCCAAATTGCCATGCCAAGAATCGAGGAGAATCCCGAGCTGTCCCTCGCACCTAGGCAGGAGTCCTGACATCGCTGAACAAACACGTGTCTGGAAGGGCCCTCCCCGTCGTAACTCGAGAATATACCCCAGGTTCCGGCCGCAACTCGAGAAAAACCATGAGATTTCCCCCTCGCCGCGAGTTGAGGCCCGATTCCCCTGTACTGCGTGCAGAGCAATTCCGTGTTCCACATCAAACTTGAAAGGAGCCTTGATTTCCTTGATGGCACTCCAGAGAAAACCCAAGATCACTGTCTCAAGTCTAGAGGGATCCTGAGGTCACTGGAGCAACACGAAAGGGTTCCGTGGACCCCAAATCAACACGAGATGAGAGCTTAGTCCCTGGCTTAGACTCAAGAGGAATACCACTTTCCACAAGCACCTCAAGAGGAGGCTTCTCTCAGCTACAGGTAAGTGAGAGGGACCCTGAGTTTGTGGCCTCAAGTGAAATGGACACCGAGATGCTCTGACTCGAAGTAAGGCCGGATATCCCTGCAGTGAATTGAACGCAGGCTCGTCTTGCATCTCCCAAGACGAAGGGATGTCTGAATCCCCTGTGAAGACCACAGAGAAAGACCTAATTTTCCGCCTCATCGCGACCGGGGGCCTCACATCATTTGAAAATTCGAGAGGTCCGCGGAGATCAATGCTTCCAAAGGAGACGATGCCTGACTCCTCTTGAAAATGGATAGGAGTCCCAGGATCCGTGTGGCATGTGGAAAGGGACACTGGGTCTCCCGCCTCACGTGGAGCCGGGTCCAAATTGCCATGCCAAGACTCGAGGTGAATCCCGAGGTGTCCCTCGCACCTAGGCAGGAGTCCTCACATCGCTGAACAAACTCGTGTCTGGAAGGGCCCTCCCTGTCGTAACTCGAGAATATACCCCAGGTTCCGGCCGCAACTCGAGAACAACCATGAGACTTCCCCCTCCCCGCGAGATGAGGCCCGATTCCCCTGCACTGAGTGCAGACAAATTCCGTGTTCCACATCCAACGTGAAAGGAGCCTTGATTTCCTTGATGGCACTCCAGAGAAAACCCAAGATCACTGTCTCAAGTCTAGAGGGATCCTGAGGTCACTGGAGCAACACGAAAGGGCTCCGTGGACCACAAATCAACTCGAGATGAGAGCTTAGTCCCTGGCATCGACTCAAGAGGAATACCAACTTTCCACAAGCACCTCAAGAGGAGGCTTCTCTCAGCAACAGGTATGTGAGAGGGACCCTGAGTTTGTGGCCTCAAGTGGAATGGACACCGAGATGCTCTGACTCGAAGTAAGGCCGGATATCCCTGCAGTGAATTGAATGCAGGCTCGTCTTGCATCTCAAATGATGAAGGGATGTCTGAATCCCCTGTGGAGCCCACAGAGAAAGACCTAGTCCTCCGCCTCAACGCGACCGGAGGCCTCACATCCTTAGAAAACTCGAGAGGTCCGCGGAGATCAATACTTCTGAAGGAGACGATGCCTGACTCATCTTGAAAATGGATAGGAGTCCCAGGATCACTGTGGCACGTGGAAAGGGACACTGGGTCTCCTGCCTCACGTGGAGACGCGTCCCAATTGCCATGCCAAGACTCGAGGAGAATCCCGAGGTGTCCCTCGCACCTAGGCAGGAGTCCTGAGGTCGCTGAACAAACACTTTTCTGGAAGGGCCCTCCCCATCGTAACTCGAGAATATACCCCATGTTTCGGACGCAACTCGAGAAAAACCATGAGACTTCCCCCTCGCCGCGAGATGAGGCCCGATTTCCCTGCACTGCGAGCAGAGCAATTCCGTATTCCACATCAAAAATGAAAGGAGCCTTGATTTCCTTGATGGCACTCCAGAGAAAACCCAAGATCACTGTCTCAAGTCTAGAGGGATCCTGAGGTCACTGGAGCAACACGAAAGGGCTCCGTGGACCCCAAACCAACTCGAGATGAGAGCTTAGTCCCTGGCTTCGACTCAAGAGGAATACCAACTTTCCACAAGCACCTCAAGAGGAGGCTTCTCTCAGCTACAGGTATGTGAGAGGGACCCTGAGTTTGTGGCCTCAAGTGGAATGGACACCGAGATGCTCTGACTCGAAGTAAGGCCAGATATCCCTGCAGTGAATTGAATGCAGGCTCGTCTTGCATCTCCCAAGACGAAGGGATGTCTGAATCCCCTGTGGAGACCACAGAGAAAGACCGAGTTCTCCGCCTCATCGCGACCGGAGGCCTCACATCCTTTGAAAACTCGAGAGGTCCACGGAGATCAATGCTTCCAAAGGAGAAGATGCCTGACCCTTCTTGAAAATGGATAGGAGTCCCAGGATCCCTGTGGCACGTGGAAAGGGACCCTGGGTCTCCCGCGTCACGTGGAGACGCGTCCCAATTGCCATGCCAAGACTCGAGAAGAATCCCGAGCTGTCCCTCGCACCTAGGCAGGAGTCCTGACGTCGCTAAACAAACACATGTCTGGAAGGGCCCTCGCCGTCGTAACTCGAGAATATACCCCAGGTTCCGGCCGCAAATCGAGAAAAACCATGAGAATTCCCCCTCGCCGCGAGATGAGGCCCGATTCCCCTGCACTGCGTGCAGAGCAATTCCGTGTTCCACATCAAACGTGAAAGAAGCCTTGATTTCCTTGATGGCACTCCAGAGAAAACCCAAGATCACTGTCTCAAGTCTAGAGGGATCTTGCGGTCACTGGAGCAACACGAAAGGGCTCCGTGGACCCCAAATCAACTCGAGATGAGAGACTAGTCCCTGGCTTCAACTCAAGAGGAATACGAACTTTCCACAAGCCCCTCAAGAGGAGGCTTCTCTCAGCTACAGGTATGTGAGAGGGACCCTGAGTTTGTGGCCTCAAGTGGAATGGACACCGAGATGCTCTGACTCGAAGTAAGGCCGGATATCCCTGCAGTGAATTGAATGCAGGCTCGTCTTGCATCTCCCAAGACGAAGGGATGTCTGAATCCCCTGTGCAGAACACAGAGAAAGACCTAGTCCTCCGCCTCAACGCGACCGGAGGCCTTACATCGTTTGAAAACTCGAGAGGTCCGCGGAGATCAATGCTTCCAAAGGAGACGATGCCTGACTCCTCTTGAAAATGGATAGGAGTCCCAGGATCCCTGTGGCACGTGGAAAGGGACCTTGGGTCTCCCACCTCACGTGGAGACGCGTCCCAATTGCCATGCCAAGACTCGAGGAGAATCCCGAGGTGTCCCTCGCACCTAGGCAGGAGTCCTGACGTCGCTGAACAAACACGTGTCTGGAAGGGCCCTCCCCGTCGTAACTCGAGAATATACCCCAGGTTCCGGCCGCAACTCGAGAAAAACCATGATAATTCCCCCTCGCCGCGAGATGAGGCCCGATTCCCCTGCACTGCGTGCAGAGCAATTCCGTGTTCCACATCAAACGTGAAAGGAGCCTTGATTTCCTTGATGGCACTCCAGAGAAAACCCAAGATCACTGTCTCAAGTCTAGAGGGATCCTGAGGTCACTGGAGCAACACGAAAGGGCTCCGTGGACCCCAAATCAACTCGAGATGAGAGCTTAGTCCCTGGCTTCGACTCAAGAGGAATACCAACTTTCCACAAGCCCCTCAAGAGGAGGCTTCTCTCAGCTACAGGTATGTGAGAGGGACCCTGAGTTTGTGGCCTCAAGTGGAATGGACACCGAGATGCTCTGACTCGAAGTAAGCCCGGATATCCCTGCAGTGAATTGAATGCAGGCTCGTCTTGCATCTCCCAAGACGAAGGGATGTCTGAATCCCCTGTGGAGACCACAGAAAAAGACCTAGTCCACCGCCTCAATGCAACCGGAGGCCTCATATCCTTTGAAAACTCGAGAGGTCCACGGAGATCAATACTTCCGATGGAGACGATGCCTGAGTCCTCTTGAAAATGGATAGGAGTCCCAGGATCCCTGTGGCACTTGGAAAGGGACCGTCGGTCTCCCGCCTCACGTGGAGACGCGTCCCTATTGCCATGCAAAGACTCGAGGAGAATCCCGAGGTGTCCCTCGTACCTAGGCAGGAGTCCTGACGTCGCTGAACAAACACGTGTCTGGAAGGGCCCTCCCCGTCGTAACTCGAGATTATAACCCAGGTTCCGGCCGCAACTTGAGAAAAACCATGAGACATCCCCCTTGCCGCAAGATGAGGCCCATTCCCCTGCACTGCGTGCAGAGCAATTCTGTCTTTCCAATCAAACGTGAAAGGAGCCTTGATTTCCTTGATGGCACTCTAGAGAAAACCCAAGATCACTGTCTCAAGTCTAGAGGGATCCTGAGGTCCCTGGAGCAACACGAAAGGGCTCCGTGGACCACAAATCAACTCGAGATGAGAGTTTAGTTCCTGGCTTCGACTCAAGAGGAATACCAACTTTCCACAAGCACCTCAAGAGGAGGCTTCTCTCAGCTACAGGTATGTGAGAGGGACCCTGATTTTGTGACCTCAAGTGGAATGGACACCGAGATGCTGTGACTCGAAGTAAGGCCGGATATCCCTGCAGTGAATTGAATGCAGGCTCGTCTTGTATCTCCCAAGATGAAGGGATGTCTGAATCCCCTGTGGAGACCACAGAGAAAGACCTAGTTCTCCGCCTCAACGCGACCGGAGGCCTCACATCCTTTGAAAACTCGAGAGGTCCGCGGAGATCAATGCTTCCAAAGGAGACGATGCCTGACTCCTCTTGAAAATGGATAGGAGTCCCAGGATCCCTGTGGCACGTGGAAAGGGACACTGGGTCTCCCGCCTCACATGGAGACGCGTCCCAATTGCCATGCCAAGACTCGAGGAGAATCCCGAGGTGTCCCTCGCACCTAGGCAGGAGTCCTGACGGCGCTGAACAAACACGTGTCTGGAAGGGCCCTCCCCGTCGTAACTCGAGAATATACCCCAGGTTCCGGCCGCAACTCGAGAAAAACCATGAGACTTCCCCCTCGCCGTGAGATGAGGCCCGATTCCCCTGCTCTGCGTGAAGAGCAATTCCGTGTTCCACATCAAACGTGAAAGGATCCTTGATTTCCTAGATGGCACTCCAGAGAAAACCCAAGATCACTGTCTCAAGTCTAGAGGGATCCTGAGGTCACTGGAGCAACACGAAAGGGCTCCGTGGACCCCAAATCAACTCGAGATGAGAGCTTAGTCCCTGGCTTCGACTCAAGAGGAATACCAACTTTCCACAAGCACCTCAAGAGGAGGCTTCTCTCAGCTACAGGAATGTGAGATGGACCCTGAGTTTGTGGCCTCAAGTGGAATGGACACCGTGATGCTCTGACTCGATGTAAGGCCAGATATCCCTGCAGTGAATTGAATGCAGGCTCGTCTTGCATCTCACAAGACGAAGGGATGTCTGAATCCCCTGTGGAGACCACAGAGAAAGACCTAATTCTCCGCCTCATCGCGAGGGGAGGCCTCACATCCTTTGAAAAGTCGAGAGGTCCGCGGAGATCAATGCTTCCAAAGAGACGATGCCTTACTCCTCTTGAAAATGGATAGGAGTCCCAGGATCCCTGTGGCACGTGGAAAGGGACCCTGGGTCTCCCGCCTCACGTGGAGACGCCTCCCAATTGCCATGCCAAGACTCGAGGAGAATCCCTAGGTGTCCCTCGCAACTAGGCAGGGGTCCTGACGTCGCTGAACAAACACGTGTCTGGAAGGGCCCTCCCCGTCGTAACTCGAGAATATACCCCAGGTTTCGGCCGGAACTCGAGAAAAACAATGAGACTTCCCCCTCGCCATGACATGAGGCCCGATTCCCCTGCACTGCATGCAGAGGAATTCTGTGTTCCACATCAAACGTGAAAGGAGGCTTGATTTCCTTGATGGCACTCCAGAGAAAACCCAAGATCACTGTCTCAAGTCTAGAGGGATCCTGAGGTCACTGGAGCAACACGAAAGGGCTCCGTGGACCCCAAATCAACTCGAGATGAGAGCTTAGTCCCTGGCTTTGACTCAAGAGGAATACCAACTTTTCACAAGCACCTCAAGAGGAGGCTTCTCTCAGCTACAGGTATGTGAGAGGGACCCTGAGTTTGTGGCCACAAGTGGAATGGACACCGAGATGCTCTGACTCGAAGTAAGCCCGGATATCCCTGCAGTGAATTGAATGCAGGCTCGTCTTGCATCTCCCAAGACGAAGGGATGTCTGAATCCCCAGTGGAGACCACAGAAAAAGACCTAGTCCACCGCCTCAATGCAACCGGAGGCCTCATATCCTTTGAAAACTCGAGAGGTCCACGGAGATCAATACTTCCGATGGAGACGATGCCTGAGTCCTCTTGAAAATGGATAGGAGTCCCAGGATCCCTGTGGCACGTGGAAAGGGACCGTGGGTCTCCCGCCTCACGTGCAGACGCGTCCCTATTGCCATGCAAAGACTCGAGGAGATTCCCGAGGTGTCCCTCGCACCTAAGCAGGAGTCCTGACGTCGCTGAACAAACACGTGTCTGGAAGGGCCCTCCCCGTCGTAACTCGAGAATATACCCCAGGTTCCGGCCGCGACTCGAGAAAAACCATGAGACTTCCCCCTCACTGCGAGATGAGGCCCGATTCCCCTGCACTGCGTGCAGAGCAATTCCGTGTTCCACATCAAACGTGAAAGGAGCCTTGATTTCCTTGATGGCACTCCAGAGAAAACCCAAGATCACTGTCTCAAGTCTAGAGGGATCCTGAGGTCACCGGAGCAACACGAAAGGGCTCCGTGGACCCCAAATCAACTCGAGATGAGAGATTAGTCCCTGGCTTCAACTCAAGAGGAATACAAACTTTCCACAAGCCCCTCAAGAGGAGGCTTCTCTCAGCTACAGGTATGTGAGAGGGACCTTGAGTTTGTGGCATCAAGTGGAATGGACACCGAGATGCTCTGACTCAAAATAATGCCGGATATCCCTGCAGTGAATTGAAAGCAGGCTCGTCTTGCATCTCCCAAGACGAAGTGATGTCTGAATCCCCTGTGCAGAACACAGAGAAAGACCTAGTCCTCCGCCTCAACGCGACCGGAGGCCTCACATCCTTTGAAAACTCGAGAGGTCTGCAGAGATCAATGCTTCCAAAGGAAACGATGCCTGACTACTCTTGAAAATGGATAGGAGTCCCAGGATCACTGTGGCACGTTGAAAGGGACCCTGGTTCTCCCGCCTCACGTGGAGACGCGTCCCAATTGCCATGCCAAGACTCGAGGAGAATCCCGAGGTGTCCCTCGCACCTAGGCAGGGTCCTGACGTCGCTGAACAATCACGTGTCTGGAAGGGCCCTCCCCTTCGTAACTCGAAAATATACCCAAGGTTCTGGCTGCAACTCGAGAAAAACCATGAGATTTCCCCCTCGCCGCGAGTTGAAGCCCGATTCCCCTGCACTGCATGCAGAGCAATTCCGTGTTCCACATCAAACGTGAAAGGAGCCTTGATTTCCTTGATGGCACTCCAGAGAAAACCCAAGATCACTGTCTCAAGTCTAGAGGGATCCTGAGGTCACTGGAGCAACACGAAAGGGCTCCGTATAACCCAAATCAAATCGAGATGAGAGCTTAGTCCCTGGCTTCGACTCAAGAGGAATACCAACTTTCCACAAGCACCTCACGAGGAGGCTTCTCTCAGCTACAGGTATGTGAGAGGGACCCTGAGTTTGTGGCCTCAAGTGGAATGGACACCGAGATGCTCTGACTCGAAGTAAGGCCGGATATCCCTGCAGCGAATTGAATGCAGGCTCGTCTTGCATCTCCCAAGACGAAGGGATGTCTGAATCCGCTGTGGAGACGACAGAGAAAGACCTAGTCCTCTGCCTCATCGCGACCGGAGGCCTCACATCCTTTGAAAATTCGAGAGGAATGCGGAGATCAATGCTTCCAAAGGAGACGATGCTTGACTCCTGTTGAAAATGGATAGGAGTCCCAGGATCCCTGTGGCACGTGGAAAGGGACACTGGGTCTCCCGCCTCACGTGGAGACGCGTCCCAATTGCCATGCCAAGACTCGAGGAGAATCCCGAGGTGTCCCTCGCACCTAGGCAGGAGTCCTGACGTCGCTGAACAAACACGTGTCTGGAAGGGCCCTCCCCGTTGTAATTCGAGAATATACCCCAGGTTTCAGCCGCAACTCGAGAAAAACCATGAGACTTCCCCCTCGCCACGAGATGAGGCCCGATTCCCCTGCACTGCGTGCAGACCAATTCCGTGTTCCACATCAAACGTGAAAGGAGCCTTGATTTCCTTGATGGCACTCTAGAGAAAACACAAGATCACTGTCTGAAGTCTAGAGGGATCCTGAGGTCACTGGAGCAACACGAAAGGGCTCCGTATAACCCAAATCAACTCGAGATGAGAGCTTAGTCCCTGGCTTCGACTCAAGAGGAATACCAACTTTCCACAAGCACCTCAAGAGGAGGCTTCTCTCAGCTACAGGTATGTGAGAGGGACCCTGAGTTTGTGGCCTCAAGTGCAATGGACACCGAGATGCTCTGACTCGAAGTAAGGTCGGATATCCCTGCAGTGAATTGAATGCAGGCTCGTCTTGCATCTCCCAAGACGAAGGGATGTCTGAATCCCCTGTGGAGACCACAGAGAAAGACCTAGTCCTCCGCCTCATCGAGACCGGAAGTCTCACATCCTTTGAAAACTCGAGCGGTCCGTGGAGATCAATGCTTCCAAAGGAGACGATGCCTGACTCCTCTTGAAAATGGATAGGAGTCCCAGGATCCGTGTGGCATGTGGAAAGGGACACTGGGTCTCCCGCCTCACGTGGAGCCGGGTCCAAATTGCCATGCCAAGAATCGAGGAGAATCCCGAGCTGTCCCTCGCACCTAGGCAGGAGTCCTGACATCGCTGAACAAACACGTGTCTGGAAGGGCCCTCCCCGTCGTAACTCGAGAATATACCCCAGGTTCCGGCCGCAACTCGAGAAAAACCATGAGATTTCCCCCTCGCCGCGAGTTGAGGCCCGATTCCCCTGTACTGCGTGCAGAGCAATTCCGTGTTCCACATCAAACTTGAAAGGAGCCTTGATTTCCTTGATGGCACTCCAGAGAAAACCCAAGATCACTGTCTCAAGTCTAGAGGGATCCTGAGGTCACTGCAGCAACACGAAAGGGTTCCGTGGACCCCAAATCAACACGAGATGAGAGCTTAGTCCCTGGCTTAGACTCAAGAGGAATACCACTTTCCACAAGCACCTCAAGAGGAGGCTTCTCTCAGCTACAGGTAAGTGAGAGGGACCCTGAGTTTGTGGCCTCAAGTGAAATGGACACCGAGATGCTCTGACTCGAAGTAAGGCCGGATATCCCTGCAGTGAATTGAACGCAGGCTCGTCTTGCATCTCCCAAGACGAAGGGATGTCTGAATCCCCTGTGAAGACCACAGAGAAAGACCTAATTTTCCGCCTCATCGCGACCGGGGGCCTCACATCATTTGAAAATTCGAGAGGTCCGCGGAGATCAATGCTTCCAAAGGAGACGATGCCTGACTCCTCTTGAAAATGGATAGGAGTCCCAGGATCCGTGTGGCATGTGGAAAGGGACACTGGGTCTCCCGCCTCACGTGGAGCCGGGTCCAAATTGCCATGCCAAGACTCGAGGTGAATCCCGAGGTGTCCCTCGCACCTAGGCAGGAGTCCTCACATCGCTGAACAAACTCGTGTCTGGAAGGGCCCTCCCTGTCGTAACTCGAGAATATACCCCAGGTTCCGGCCGCAACTCGAGAACAACCATGAGACTTCCCCCTCCCCGCGAGATGAGGCCCGATTCCCCTGCACTGAGTGCAGACAAATTCCGTGTTCCACATCCAACGTGAAAGGAGCCTTGATTTCCTTGATGGCACTCCAGAGAAAACCCAAGATCACTGTCTCAAGTCTAGAGGGATCCTGAGGTCACTGGAGCAACAAGAAAGGGCTCCGTGGACCACAAATCAACTCGAGATGAGAGCTTAGTCCCTGGCATCGACTCAAGAGGAATACCAACTTTCCACAAGCACCTCAAGAGGAGGCTTCTCTCAGCAACAGGTATGTGAGAGGGACCCTGAGTTTGTGGCCTCAAGTGGAATGGACACCGAGATGCTCTGACTCGAAGTAAGGCCGGATATCCCTGCAGTGAATTGAATGCAGGCTCGTCTTGCATCTCAAATGATGAAGGGATGTCTGAATCCCCTGTGGAGCCCACAGAGAAAGACCTAGTCCTCCGCCTCAACGCGACCGGAGGCCTCACATCCTTAGAAAACTCGAGAGGTCCGCGGAGATCAATACTTCTGAAGGAGACGATGCCTGACTCATCTTGAAAATGGATAGGAGTCCCAGGATCACTGTGGCACGTGGAAAGGGACACTGGGTCTCCTGCCTCACGTGGAGACGCTTCCCAATTGCCATGCCAAGACTCGAGGAGAATCCCGAGGTGTCCCTCGCACCTAGGCAGGAGTCCTGAGGTCGCTGAACAAACACTTTTCTGGAAGGGCCCTCCCCATCGTAACTCGAGAATATACCCCATGTTTCAGACGCAACTCGAGAAAAACCATGAGACTTCCCCCTCGCCGCGAGATGAGGCCCGATTTCCCTGCACTGCGAGCAGAGCAATTCCGTATTCCACATCAAAAATGAAAGGAGCCTTGATTTCCTTGATGGCACTCCAGAGAAAACCCAAGATCACTGTCTCAAGTCTAGAGGGATCCTGAGGTCACTGGAGCAACACGAAAGGGCTCCGTGGACCCCAAACCAACTCGAGATGAGAGCTTAGTCCCTGGCTTCGACTCAAGAGGAATACCAACTTTCCACAAGCACCTCAAGAGGAGGCTTCTCTCAGCTACAGGTATGTGAGAGGGACCCTGAGTTTGTGGCCTCAAGTGGAATGGACACCGAGATGCTCTGACTCGAAGTAAGGCCAGATATCCCTGCAGTGAATTGAATGCAGGCTCGTCTTGCATCTCCCAAGACGAAGGGATGTCTGAATCCCCTGTGGAGACCACAGAGAAAGACCGAGTTCTCCGCCTCATCGCGACCGGAGGCCTCACATCCTTTGAAAACTCGAGAGGTCCACGGAGATCAATGCTTCCAAAGGAGAAGATGCCTGACCCTTCTTGAAAATGGATAGGAGTCCCAGGATCCCTGTGGCACGTGGAAAGGGACCCTGGGTCTCCCGCGTCACGTGGAGACGCGTCCCAATTGCCATGCCAAGACTCGAGAAGAATCCCGAGCTGTCCCTCGCACCTAGGCAGGAGTCCTGACGTCGCTAAACAAACACATGTCTGGAAGGGCCCTCGCCGTCGTAACTCGAGAATATACCCCAGGTTCCGGCCGCAAATCGAGAAAAACCATGAGAATTCCCCCTCGCCGCGAGATGAGGCCCGATTCCCCTGCACTGCGTGCAGAGCAATTCCGTGTTCCACATCAAACGTGAAAGAAGCCTTGATTTCCTTGATGGCACTCCAGAGAAAACCCAAGATCACTGTCTCAAGTCTAGAGGGATCTTGCGGTCACTGGAGCAACACGAAAGGGCTCCGTGGACCCCAAATCAACTCGAGATGAGAGACTAGTCCCTGGCTTCAACTCAAGAGGAATACGAACTTTCCACAAGCCCCTCAAGAGGAGGCTTCTCTCAGCTACAGGTATGTGAGAGGGACCCTGAGTTTGTGGCCTCAAGTGGAATGGACACCGAGATGCTCTGACTCGAAGTAAGGCCGGATATCCCTGCAGTGAATTGAATGCAGGCTCGTCTTGCATCTCCCAAGACGAAGGGATGTCTGAATCCCCTGTGCAGAACACAGAGAAAGACCTAGTCCTCCGCCTCAACGCGACCGGAGGCCTTACATCGTTTGAAAACTCGAGAGGTCCGCGGAGATCAATGCTTCCAAAGGAGACGATGCCTGACTCCTCTTGAAAATGGATAGGAGTCCCAGGATCCCTGTGGCACGTGGAAAGGGACCTTGGGTCTCCCACCTCACGTGGAGACGCGTCCCAATTGCCATGCCAAGACTCGAGGAGAATCCCGAGGTGTCCCTCGCACCTAGGCAGGAGTCCTGACGTCGCTGAACAAACACGTGTCTGGAAGGGCCCTCCCCGTCGTAACTCGAGAATATACCCCAGGTTCCGGCCGCAACTCGAGAAAAACCATGATAATTCCCCCTCGCCGCGAGATGAGGCCCGATTCCCCTGCACTGCGTGCAGAGCAATTCCGTGTTCCACATCAAACGTGAAAGGAGCCTTGATTTCCTTGATGGCACTCCAGAGAAAACCCAAGATCACTGTCTCAAGTCTAGAGGGATCCTGAGGTCACTGGAGCAACACGAAAGGGCTCCGTGGACCCCAAATCAACTCGAGATGAGAGCTTAGTCCCTGGCTTCGACTCAAGAGGAATACCAACTTTCCACAAGCACCTCAAGAGGAGGCTTGTCTCAGCTACAGGTATGTGAGAGGGACCCTGAGTTTGTCGCCTCAAGTGGAAAGGACACCGAGATGCTCTGACTCAAAGTAAGGCCAGATATCCCTGCAGTGATTTGAATGCAGGCTCGTCTTGCATCTCCCAAGACGAAGGGATGTCTGAATCCGCTGTGGAGACCACAGAGAAAGACCTAGTCCTCCGCCTCATCGCGACCGGAGGCCTCATATCCTTTGAAAACTCGAGAGGTCCGCGGAGATCAATGCTTCCAAAGGAGTCGATGCCTGACGCCTCTTGAAAATGGATAGGAGTCCCAGGATCCCTGTGGCACGTCGAAAGGGACCCTGGGTCTCCCGCCTCATTTGGAGACGCGTCCCAATTGCCATGCCAAGACTTCAGGAGAATCCCGAGGTGTCCCTCGCACCTAGGCAGGAGTCCTGACGTCGCTGAACAAACACGTGTGTGGAAGGGCCCTCCCCGTCGTAACTCGAGAATATACCCCAGGTTCCAGCCGCAACTCGAGAAAAACCATGAGACTTCCCCCTCGCCGCGAGATGAGGCCCGATTCCCCTGCACTGCGTGCAGAGCAATTCCGTGTTCCACATCAAACGTGAAAGGAGCCTTGATTTCCTTGATGGCACTCCAGAGAAAACACAAGATCACTGTCTCAAGTCTAGAGGGATCCTGAGGTCACTGGAGCAACACGAAAGAGCTCCGTGGACCCCAAATCAACTCTAGATGAGAGCTTAGTCCCTGGCTTCGACTCAAGAGGAATACCAACTTTCCACAAGCACCTCAAGAGGAGGCTTCTCTCAGCTACAGGTATGTGAGAGGGACCCTGAGTTTGTGGCCTCAAGTGCAATGGACACCGAGATGCTCTGACTCGAAGTGAGGCCGGATATCCCTGCAGTGAATTGAATGCAGGCTCGTCTTGCATCTCCCAAGACGAAGGGATGTCTGAATCCCCTGTGGAGACCACAGAGAAAGACCTAGTCCTCCGCCTCATCGTGACCGGAGGCCTCACATCCTTTGAAAATTCGAGAAGTCGGCGGAGATCAATGCTTCCAAAGGAGACGATGCCTGACTCCTCTTGAAAATGGATAGGAGTCCCAGCATCCCGGTGGCACGTGGAAAGGGACCCTGTGTCTCCCGCCTCACGTGGAGACGCGTCAGAATTGCCATGCCAAGACTCGAGGAGAATCCCGAGGTGTCCCTCGCACCTAGGCAGGAGTCCTGACGTCGCTGAACAAACACGTGTCTGGAAGGGCCCTCCCCGTCGTAAATCTAGAATATACCCCAGGTTCCGGCCGCAACTCGAGAAAAACCATGAGACTTTCCCCTTGCCACGAGGTGAGGCCCGATTCCCCTGCACTGCATGCAGAGCAATTCCGTGTTTCACATCAAACATGAAAGGAGCCTTGATTTCCTTGATGGCACTCCAGAGAAAACCCAAGATCACTGTCTAGAGTCTAGAGGGATCCTGAGGTCACTGGAGCAACACGAAAGGGCTCCGTGGACCTCAAATCAACTCGAGATGAGAGCTTAGTCCCTGGCTTCGACTCAAGGGGAATACCAACTTTCCACAAGCACCTCAAGAGGAGGCTTCTCTCAGCTACAGGTATGTGAGAGAGACCATGAGTTTGTGGCCTCAAGTGGAATGGACACGGAAATGCTCTGACTCGAAGTAAGGCCGGATATCCCTGCAGTGAATTGAATGCAGGCTTGTCTTGCATCTCCCAAGACGAAGGGATGTCTGAATCCCCTGTGGAGACCACAGAGAAAGACCTAGTCCTCCGCCTCAACATGACCGGAGGCCTCACATCCTTTGAAAACTCGAGAGGTCCGCGGAGATCAATGCTTCCAAAGGAGACGATGCCTGACTCCTCTTGAAAATGGATAGGAGTCCCAGAATCCCTGTGGCACGTGGAAAGGGACCCTGGGTCTCCCGCCTCATGTGGAGACGCGTCCCAATTGCCATGCCAAGACTCGAGGAGAATCCCGAGGTGTCCCTCGCACCTAGGCAGGAGTCCTGACGTCGCTGAACAAACACGTGTCTGGAAGGGCCCTCCCCGTCGTAACTCGAGAATATACCCCAGGTTCCGGCCGCAACTCGAGAAAAACCATGATATTTCCCCCTCGCCGCGAGTTGAGGACCGATTCCCCTGCACTGATGCAGAGCAATTCCGTGTTCCACTTCAAACGTGAAAGGGGCCTTGATTTATTGATGGCACTCCAGAGAAAACCCAAGATCACTGTCTCAAGTCTACAGCGATCCTGAGGTCACTGGAGCAACAGGAAAGGGCTCCGTGGACCCCAAATCAACGCGAGATGAGAGCTTAGTCCCTGGCTTCGACTCAAGAGGAATACCAACTTTCCACAAGGACCTCAAGAGGAGGCTTCTCTCAGCTACAGGTAAGTGAGAGGGACCCTGAGTTTGTGGCCTCAAGTGCAATGGACACTGCGATGCTCTGACTCGAAATAAGGCCGGATATCCCTGCAGTGAATTGAAAGCAGGCTCATCTTGCATCTCCCAAGACGAAGGGATGTCTGAATCCCCTGTGCAGAACACAGAGAAAGACCTAGTCCTCCGCCTCAACGCGACCGGAGGCCTCACATCCTTTGAAAACTCGAGAGGTCTGCAGAGATCAATGCTTCCAAAGGAGACGATGCCTGACTCCTCTTGAAAATGGATAGGAGTCCCAGGATCACTGTGGCACGTGGAAAGGGAACCTCGGTCTCCCCCCTCACGTGGAGACGCGTCCCAATTGCCATGCCAAGACTCGAGGAGAATCCCGAGGTGTCCCTCGCACCTAGGCAGGGTCCTGACGTCGCTGAACAAACACGTGTCTGAAAGGGACCTCCCCGTCGTAACTCGAGAATATACCCAAGGTTCCGGCCGCAACTCGAGAAAAACCATGAGATTTCCACCTCGCCGCGAGTTGAGGCCCGATTCCCCTGCACTGCGTGCAGAGCAATTCCGTGTTCCACATCAAACGTGAAAGGAGCCTTGATTTCCTTGATGGCACTCCAGAGAAAACCCAAGATCACTGTCTCAAGTCTAGAGGGATCCTGAGGTCACTGGAGCAACACGAAAGGGCTCCGTGGACCCCAAATCAACTCGAGATGAGAGCTTAGTCCCTGTCTTAGACTCAAGAGGAATACCAACTTTCCACAAGCACCTCAAGAGGAGGCTGCTCTCAGCTACAGGTATGTGAAAGGAACCCTGAGTTTGTGGCCTCAAGTGCAATGAACACCGAGATGCTCTGACTCGATGTAAGGCCGGATATCCCTGCAGTGAATTGAATGCAGGCTCGTCTTGCATCTCGCAAGACGAAGGGATGTCTGAATCCCCTGTGGAGACCACAGAGAAAGACCTAGTCCTCCGCCTCATCGTGACCGGAGGCCTCACATCCTTTGAAAACTTGAGAGGTCTGCAGAGATGAATGCTTCCAAAGGAGAAGATGCCTGACTCCTCTTGAAAATGGATAGGAGTCCCAGGATCACTGTGGCACGTGGAAAGGGACACTTGGTCTCCCGCCTCACGTGGAGACGCGTCCCAATTGCCATGCCAAGACTCGAGGAGAATCCCGAGGTGTCCCTCGCACCTAGGCAGGAGTCCTGAGGTCGGTGAACAAACACGTGTCTGGAAGGGCCCTCTCCGTCGTAACTCGAGAATATACCCCAGGTTCCGGCCGCAACTCGAGAAAAACCATGAAACTTCCCCCTCGCCGCGAGATGAGGCCCGATTCCACTGCACTGCGTGCAGAGCAATTCCGTATTCCACATCAAAAATGAAAGGAGCCTTGATTTCCTTGATGGCACTCCAGAGAAAACCCAAGATCACTGTTTCAAGTCTAGAGGGATCCTGAGGTCACTGGAGCAACACGAAAGGGCTCCGTGGACCCCAAATCAACTCGAGAGGAGAGCTTAGTCCCTGGCTTCCACTCAAGAGGAATACCAACTTTCCACAATCACCTCAAGAGGAGGCTTCTCTCAGCTACAGGTATGTGAGTGGGCCCCTGAGTTTGTGGCCTCAAGTGGAATGGACACCGAGATGCTCTGACTCGAAGTAAGGCCGGATATCCCTGCAGTGAATTGAATGCAGGCTCGTCTTGCATCTCCCAAGACGAAGGGATGTCTGAATCCCCTGTGGAGACCACAGAGAAAGACCGAGTTCTCCGCCTCATCGCGACCGGAGGCCTCACATCCTTTGAAAACTCGAGAGGTCCGTGGAGATCAATGCTTCCAAAGGAGACGATGCCTGACTCCTCTTGAAAATGGATAGGAGTCCCAGGATCCCTGTGGCACGTGGAACGGGACCCTGGGTCTCCCGCCTCACGTGGAGACGCGTCCAAATTGCCATGCCAAGACTCGAGGAGAATCCCGAGGTGTCCCTCGCACCTAGGCACGAGTCCTGACGTCGCTGAACAAACACGTGTCTGGAAGGGCCCTCCCCGTCGTAACTCGAGAATATACCCCAGGTTCCGGCTGCAACTCGAGAAAAACCATGAGACTTCACTATCGCCGCGAGATGAGGCCCGATTCCCCTGCCCTGCGTGCAGAGCAATTCCGTATTCCACATCAAAAATAAAAGGAGCCTTGATTTCCTTGATGGCACTCCAGAGAAAACCCAAGATCACTGTCTCAAGTCTAGAGGGATCCTGAGGTCACTGGAGCAACACGAAAGGGCTCCGTGGACCCCAAATCAACTCGAGATGAGAGCTTAGTCCATGGCTTCAAATCGAGAGGAATACCAACTTTCCACAAGCACCTCAAGAGAAGGCTTCTCTCAGCTAATGGTATGTGAGAGGGACCCTGAGTTTGTCGCCTCAAGTGGAATGGACACCGAGATGCTCTGACTCAACGGAAGGCCAGATATCCCTGCAGTGAATTGAATGCAGTCTCGTCTTGCATCTCCCAAGCCGAAGGGTTGTCTGAATCCCCTGTGGAGACCACAGAGAAAGACATAATTTTCCGCCTCATCGCGACCGGTGGCCTCACATCCTTTGAAAATTCGAGAGGTCCGCGGAGATCAATGCTTCCAAAGGAGACGATGCCTGACTCCTCTTGAAAATAGATAGGAGTCCCAGGATCCCTGTGGCTCGTGGAAAGGGACCCTGGTTCTCCCGGCTCACGTGGAGATGCGTCCAAATTGCCATGCCAAGACTCGAGGAGAATCCCGAGGTGTCCCTCGCACCTAGGCAAGAGTCCTCACGTCCCTGAACAAAACCGTGTCTGGAAGGGCCCTCCCCGTCGTAACTCGAGAATATACCCCAGGTTCCGGCCGCAACTCGAGAAAAACCATGAGACTTCCCCCTCCCCGCGAGATGAGGCCCGATTCCCCTGCACTGAGTGCAGACCAATTCCGTGTTCCACATCAAACGTGAAAGGAGCCTTGATTTCCTTAATGGCACTCCAGAGAAAACCCAAGATCACTGTCTCAAGTCTAGAGGGATCCTGAGGTCACTGTAGCAACACAAAAGGGCTCCGTGGACCCCAAATCAACTCGAGATGAGAGCTTAGTCCCTGGCTTCGACTCAAGAGGAATACCAACTTTCCACAAGCACCTCAAGAGGAGGCTTCTCTCAGCTAATGGTATGTGAGAGGGACCCTGAGTTTGTGGCCTCAAGTGCAATGGACACCGAGATGCTCTGACAAGAAGTAAGGCTGGATATCCCTGCAGTGAATTGAATGCAGGCTCGTCTTGCATCTCCCAAGACGAAGGGATGTCTGAATACCCTGTGGATACCACAGAGAAAGACCTAGTCCTCTGCCTCATCGTGACCGGAGGCCTCACATCCTTTGAAAACTCGAGAGGTCTGCAGAGATCAATGCTTCCAAAGGAGATGATGCCTGACTCCTCTTGAAAATGGTTAGGAGTCCCAGGATCACTGTGGCACGTGGAAAGGGACACTGGGTCTCACGCCTCACGTGGAGACGCGTCCCAATTGCCATGCCAAGACTCGAGGAGAATCCCGAGGTGTCCCTCGCACCTAGGCAGGAGTCCTGACGTCCCTCAACAAACCCGTGTCTGGAAGGGCCCTCCCCGTCGTAACTCGAGAATATACCCCAGGTTCCGGCCGCAACTCGAGAAAAACCATGAGACTTCCCCATCGCCGCGAGATGAGGACAGATTCCCCAGCCCTGCGTGCAGAGCAATTCCGTATTCCACATCAAAAATGAAAGGAGCCTTGATTTCCTTGATGGCACTCCAGAGAAAACCCAAGATCACTGTCTCAAGTCTAGAGGGATCCTTAGGTCACTGGAGCAACACGAAAGGGCTCCGTGGACCCCAAATTAACTCGAGATGAGAGCGTAGTCCCTGGCTTCAAATCGAGAGGAATATCAACTTTCCACAAGCACCTCAAGAGGAGGCTTCTCTCAGCTAATGGTATGTGAGAGGGACCCTGA
Organism: Dama dama; assembly: GCF_033118175.1. Lineage (NCBI taxonomy): Eukaryota > Metazoa > Chordata > Mammalia > Artiodactyla > Cervidae > Dama > Dama dama. Next base: position 1,035,021 of record NC_083697.1, on the reverse strand, counting down.
GTTTGTCACCTCAAGTGGAATGGACACCGAGATTCTCTGACTCAAAGTAAGGCCAGATATCCCTGCAGTGAATTGAATGCAGGCTCGTCTTGCATCTCCCAAGACGAAGGGATGTCTGAATCCCCTGTGGAGACCACAGAAAAAGACCTAGTCCTCCGTCTCATCGCGACCGAAGGCCTCACATCCTTTGAAAACTCTAGAGGTCTGCGGAGATCAATGCTTCCAAAGGAGACGACGCCTGACGCCTCTTGAAAATGGATAGGAGTCCCAGGATCCCTGTGGCACGTGGAAAGGGACCCTGGGTCTCTCGCCTCACGTGGAGACGCCTCCCAATTGCCATGCTAAGACTTGAGGAGAATCCCGAGGTGTCCCTCGCACCTAGGCAGGAGTCCTGACGTCGCTGAACAAACACGTGTCTGGAAGGGCCCTCCCCGTCGTAACTCGAGAATATACCCCAGGTTCCGGCCGCAACACGAGAAAAACCATGAGACTTCCCCCTCGCCGCGAGATGAGGCCCGATTCCCCTGCAATGCGTGCAGAGCAATTCCGTGTTCCACATCAAACGAGAAAGGAGCCTTGATTTCCTTGATGGCACTCCAGAGAAAACCCAAGATCACTGTCTCAAGTCTAGAGGGATCTGAGGTCACTGGAGCAACACGAAAGGGCTCCGTGGACCCCAAATCAACTCGAGATGAGAGATTAGTCCCTGGCTTCAACTCAATAGGAATACGAACTTTCCACAAGCCCCTCAAGAGGAGGCTTGTCTCAGCTACAGGTATGTGAGAGGGACCCTGAGTTTGTGGCCTCAAGTGGAATGGACCCCGAGATGCTCTGACTCGAAGTAAGGCCGGATATCCCTGCAGTGAATTGAATGCAGGCTCATCTTGCATCTCCCAAGACGAAGGGATGTCTGAATCCCCTGTGCAGAACACAGAGAAAGACCTAGTCCTCCGCCTCAATGCGACCGGAGGCCTCACATCCTTTGAAAACTCGAGAGGTCCGCGGAGATCAATGCTTCCAAAGGAGACGATGCCTGACTCCTCTTGAAAATGGATAGGAGTCCCAGGATCCCAGTGGCACGTGGAAGGGGACCCTGGGTCTCCCGCCTCACGTGGAAACGCGTCCCAATTGCCATGGCAAGACTCGAGGAGAATCCCGAGTTGTCCCTCGCACCTAGGCAGGAGTCCTGACGTCGCTGAACAAACCCGTGTCTGGAAGGGCCCTCCCCGTCGTAACTCGAGAATATACCCCAGGTTCCGGCCGCAACTCGAGAAAAACCATGAGATTTCCCCCTCCCCGCGAGATGAGCCCCGATTCCCCTGCACTGCGTGCAGAGCAATTCCGTGTTCCACTTCAAACGTGAAAGGAGACTTGATTTCCTTGATGGCACTCCAGAGAAAACCCAAGATCACTGTCTCAAGTCTAGAGGGATCCTGAGGTCACTGGAGCAACACGAAAGTGCTCCGTGGACCACAAATCAACTCGAGATGAGAGCTTAGTCCCTGGCTTAGACTCAAGAGGAATACCAACTTTCCACAAGCACCTCAAGAGGAGGCTTCTCTCAGCTACAGGTAAGTGAGAGGGACCCTGAGTTTGTGGCCTCAAGTGCAATGGACACCGAGATGCTCTGACTCGAAGTAAGGCCAGATATCTCTGCAGTGAATTGAATGCAGGCTCGTCTTGCATCTCCCAAGACGAAGGGATGTCTGAATCCCCTGTGGAGACCACAGAGAAAGACCTAGTCCTCCGCCTCATCGTGAACGGAGGCCTCACATCCTTTGAAAACTCGAGAGGTCTACAGAGATCAATGCTTCCAAAGGAGACGATGCCTGACTCCTCTTGAAAATGGATAGGAGTCCCAGGATCCCTGTGGCACGTGGAAAGGGACCGTGGGTCTCCCGCCTCACGTGGAGACGCGTCCCAATTGCCATGCCAAGACTTGAGGAGAATCCCGAGGTGTCCCTCGCACCTAGGCAGGAGTCCTGACGTCGCTGAACAAACCCGTGTCTGGAAGGGCCCTCCCCGTCGTAACTCGAGAATATACCCCAGGTTCTAGCCGCAACTCGAGAAAAACCATGAGACTTCCCCCTCGCAGCGACATGAGGCCCGATTCCCCTGCACTGCGTGCAGAGCAATTCCGTGTTCCACATCAAACGTGAAAGGAGCTTTGATTTCCTTAATGGCACTCCAGAGGAAACCCAAGATCACTGTCTCAAGTCTAGAGGGATCCTGAGGTCACTGTAGCAACACGAAAGGGCTCCGTGGACCCCAAATCAACTCGAGATGAGAGCTTAGTCCCTGGCTTCCACTCAAGAGGAATACCAACTTTCCACAAACACCTCAAGAGGAGGCTTCTCTCAGCTACAGGTATGTGAGAGGGACCCTGAGTTTGTGGCCTCAAGTGGAATGGCCACCGAGATGCTCTGACTCGAAGTAAGGCCGGATATCCCTGCAGTGAATTGAATGCAGGCTCGTCTTGCATCTCCCAAGACGAAGGGTTGTCTGAATCCCCTGTGGAGCCCACAGAGAAAGACCTAGTCCTACGCCTCAACGCGGCCGGAGGCCTCACATCCTTTGAAAACTCGAAAGGTCCGCGGAGATCAATACTTCCGAAGGAGACGATGCCTGACTCCTCTTGAAAATGGATAGGAGTCCCAGGATCCCTGTGGCACGTGGAAAGGGACACTGGGTCTCCCGCCTCACGTGGAGACGCGTCCCAATTGCCATGCCAAGACTCGAGGAGAATCCCGAGGTGTCCCTCGCACCTAGGCAGGAGTCCTGACGTCGCTGAACAAACACGTGTCTGGAAGGGCCCTCCCCGTCGTAACTCGAGAATATACCCCAGCTTCCGGCCGCAACTCGAGAAAAACCATGAGACTTCACTATCGCCGCGAGATGAGGCCCGATTCCCCTGCCCTGCGTGCAGAGCAATTCCGTATTCCACATCAAAAATAAAAGGAGCCTTGATTTCCTTGATGGCACTCCAGAGAAAACCCAAGATCACTGTCTCAAGTCTAGAGGGATCCTGAGGTCACTGGAGCAACACGAAAGGGCTCCGTGGACCCCAAATCAACTCGAGATGAGAGCTTAGTCCATGACTTCAAATCGAGAGGAATATCAACTTTCCACAAGCACCTCAAGAGAAGGCTTCTCTCAGCTAATGGTATGTGAGAGGGACCCTGAGTTTGTCGCCTCAAGTGGAATGGACACCGAGATGCTCTGACTCAACGTAAGGCCAGATATCCCTGCAGTGAATTGAATGCAGGCTCGTCTTGCATCTCCCAAGACGAAGGGATGTCTGAATCCCCTGTGGAGACCACAGAGAAAGACATAATTTTCCACCTCATCGCGACCCGTGGCCTCACATCCTTTGAAAATTCGAGAGGTCCGCGGAGATCAATGCTTCCAAAGGAGACGATGCCTGACTCTTCTTGAAAATGGATAGGAGTCCCAGGATCCCTGTGGCACGTGGAAAGGGACCCTGGGTCTCCCGCCTCACGTGGAGACGCCTCCCAATTGCCATGCCAAGACTTGAGGAGAATCCCGAGGTGTCCCTCGCACCTAGGCAGGAGTCCTGACGTCGCTGAACAAACACGTGTCTGGAAGGGCCCTCCCCGTCGTAACTCGAGAATATACCCCAGGTTCCGGCCGCAACTCGAGGAAAACCATGAGACGTCCCCCTCGCCGGGAAATGAGCCCCGATTCATCTGCAATGCGTGCAGAGCAATTCCGTGTTCCACATCAAACGTGAAAGGAGCCTTGATTTCCTTGATGGCACTCCAGAGAAAACCCAAGATCACTGTCTCAAGTCTAGAGGGATCCTGAGGTCACTGGAGCAACACGAAAGGGCTCCGTGGACCCCAAATCAACTCTAGATGAGAGATTAGTCCCTGGCTTCAACTCAAGAGGAATACGAACTTTCCACAAGCCCCTCAAGAGGAGGCTTCTCTCAGCTACAGGTATGTGAGAGGGACCCTGAGTTTGTGGCCTCAAGTGGAATGGACACCGAGATGCTCTGACTCGAAGTAAGGCCGGATATCCCTGCAGTGAATTGAATGCAGGCTCGTCTTGCATCTCCCAAGACGAAGGGATGTCTGAATCCCCTGTGGAGACCACAGAGAAAGACCTAATTTTCCGCCTCATCGCGACCGGAGGCCTCACATCCTTTGAAAACTCGAGAGGTCTGAGGAGATCAATGCTTCCAAAGGAGAAGATGCCTGACTCCTCTTGAAAATGGATAGGAGTCCCAGGATCCCTGTGGCACGTGGAAAGGGACCCTGGTTCTCCCGCCTCACGTGGAGACGCGTCCAAATTGCCATGCCAAGACTCGAGGAGAATCCCGAGGTGTCCCTCGCACCTAGGCAGGAGTCCTCACGTCGCTGAACAAACACGTGTCTGGAAGGGCCCTCCCCGTCGTAACTCGAGAATATACCCCAGGTTCCGGCCGCAACTCGACAAAAACCATGAGACTTCCCCCTCCCCGCGAGATGAGGCCCGATTCCCCTGCACTGCCTGCAGAGGAATTCCGTGTTCCACATCAAACGTGAAAGGAGCCTTGATTTCCTTAATGCCACTCCAGAGAAAACCCAAGATCACTGTCTCAAGTCTAGAGGGATCCTGAGGTCACTGGAGCAAAACGAAAGGGCTCCGTGGACCCCAAATCAACTCGAGATGAGAGCTTAGTCCCTCGCTTCGACTCAAGAGGAATACAAAATTCCACAAGCACCTCAAGAGGAGGCTTCTCTCAGCTACAGGTATGTGAGAGGGACCCTGAGTTTGTGGCCTCAAGTGGAATGGACACCGAGATGCTCTGACTTGAAGTAAGGCCGGATATCCCTGCAGTGATTTGAATGCAGGCTCGTCTTGCATCTCCCAAGACAAAGGGTTGTCTGAATCCCCTGTGGAGCCCACAGAGAAAGACCTAGTCCTCCGTCTCATCGCGACCGAAGGCCTCACATCCTTTGAAAACTCGAGAGGTCTGCGGAGATCAATGCTTCCAAAGTAGACGACGCCTGACGCCTCTTGAAAATGGATAGGAGTCCCAGGATCCCTGTGGCACGTGGAAAGGGACACTGGGTCTCTCGCCTCACGTGGAGACGCCTCCCAATTGCCATGCCAAGACTTGAGGAGAATCCCGAGGTGTCCCTCGCACCTAGGCAGGAGTCCTGACGTCGCTGAACAAGCACGTGTCTGGAAGGGCCCACCCCGTCGTAACTCGAGAATATACCCCAGGTTCCGGCCGCAACTCGAGAAAAACCATGAGACTTCCCCCTCGCCGCGAGATGAGGCCCGATTCCCCTGCAATGCGTGCAGAGCAATTCCGTGTTCCACATCAAACGAGAAAGGAGCCTTGATTTCCTTGATGGCACTCCAGAGAAAACCCAAGATCACTGTCTCAAGTCTAGAGGGATCCTGAGGTCACTGGAGCAACACGAAAGGGCTCCGTGGACCCCAAATCAACTCGAGATGAGAGATTAGTCCCTGGCTTCAACTCAATAGGAATACGAACTTTCCACAAGCCCCTCAAGAGGAGGCTTGTCTCAGCTACAGGTATGTGAGAGGGACCCTGAGTTTGTGGCCTCAAGTGGAATGGACACCGAGATGCTCTGACTCGAAGTAAGGCCGGATATCCCTGCAGTGAATTGAATGCAGGCTCATCTTGCATCTCCCAAGACGAAGGGATGTCTGAATCCCCTGTGCAAAACACAGAGAAAGACCTAGTCCTCCGCCTCAATGCGACCAGAGGCCTCACATCCTTTGAAAACTCGAGAGGTCCGCGGAGATCAATGCTTCCAAAGGAGACGATGCCTGACTCCTCTTGAAAATGGATAGGAGTCCCAGGATTCCAGTGGCACGTGGAAAGGGACCCTGGGTCTCCCGCCTCACGTGGAGACGCGTCCCAATTGCCATGGCAAGACTCGAGGAGAATCCCGAGGTGTCCCTCGCACCTAGGAAGGAGTGCTGACGTTGCTGAACAAACCCGTGTCTGGAAGGGCCCTCCCCGTCGTAACTCGAGAATATACCCCAGGTTCCGGCCGCAACTCGAGAAAAACCATGAGATTTCCCCCTCCCCGCGAGATGAGCCCCGATTCCCCTGCACTGCGTGCAGAGCAATTCCGTGTTCCACTTCAAACGTGAAAGGAGCCTTGATTTCCTTGATGGCACTCCAGAGAAAACCCAAGATCACTGTCTCAAGTCTAGAGGGATCCTGAGGTCACTGGAGCAACACGAAAGGGCTCCGTGGACCCCAAATCAACTCGAGATGAGAGCTTAGTCCCTGGCTTAGACTCAAGAGGAATACCAACTTTCCACAAGCACCTCAAGAGGAGGCTTCTCTCAGCTACAGGTAAGTGAGAGGGACCCTGAGTTTGTGGCCTCAAGTGCAATGGACACCGAGATGTTCTGACTCGAAGTAAGGCCGGATATCTCTGCAGTGAATTGAATGCAGGCTCGTCTTGCATCTCCCAAGACGAAGGGATGTCTGAATCCCCTGTGGAGACCACAGAGAAAGACCTAGTCCTCCGCCTCATCGTGAACGGAGGCCTCACATCCTTTGAAAACTCGAAAGGTCCGCGGAGATCAATGCTTCCAAAGGAGATGATGCCTGACTCCTCTTGAAAATGGATAGGAGTCCCAGGATCCCTGTGGCACGTGGAAAGGGACCCTGGTTCTCCCGCCTCACATGGAGATGCGTCCAAATTGCCATGCCAAGACTCGAGGAGAATCCCGAGGTGTACCTCGCACCTAGGCAAGAGTCCTCACGTCGCTGAACAAACCCGTGTCTGGAAGGGCCCTCCCCGTCGTAACTCGAGAATATACCCCACGTTCCGGCCGCAAATCGAGAAAAACCATGAGACTTCCCCCTCCCCGCGAGATGAGCCCCGATTCCCCTGCACTGAGTGCAGACCAATTCCGTGTTCCACATCAAACGTGAAAGGAGCCTTGATTTCCTTAATGGCACTCCAGAGAAAACCCAAGATCACTGTCTCAAGTCTAGAGGGATCCTGAGGTCACTGTAGCAACACGAAAGGGCTCCGTGGACCCCAAATCAACTCGAGATGAGAGCTTAGTCCCTGGCTTCGACTCAAGGGGAATACCAACTTTCCACAAGCACCTCAAGAGGAGGCTTCTCTCAGCTAATGGTATGTGAGAGGGACCCTGAGATTGTGGCCTCAAGTGCAATGGACACCGAGATGCTCTGACTCGAAGTAAGGCTGGATATCCCTGCAGTGAATTGAATGCAGGCTCGTCTTGCATCTCCCAAGACGAAGGGATGTCTGAATCCCCTGTGGATACCACAGAGAAAGACCTAGTCCTCCGCCTTATCGTGACCGGAGGCCTCACATCCTTTGAAAACTCGAGAGGTCTGCAGAGATCAATGCTTCCAAAGGAGACGATGCCTGACTCCTCTTGAGAATGGATAGGAGTCCCAGGATCCCTGTGGCACGTGGAAAGGGACACTGGGTTTCACGCCTCACGTAGACACGCGTCCCAATTGCCATGCCAAGACTCGAGGAGAATCCCGAGTTGTCCCTCGCACCTAGGCAGGAGTCCTGACGTCCCTGAACAAACACGTGTCTGGAAGAGCCCTCCCCGTCGTAACTCGAGAATATACCCCAGGTTCCGGCCGCAACTCGAGAAAAACCATGAGACTTCCCCATCGCCGCGAGATGAGGCCCGATTCCCCTGCCCTGCGTCCAGAGAAATTCCGTATTCCACATCAAAAAAGAAAGGAGCCTTGATTTCCTTGTTGGCACTCCAGAGAAAACCCAAGATCACTGTCTCAAGTCTAGAGGGATCCTTAGGTCACTGGAGCAACAGGAAAGGGCTCCGTGGACCCCAAATCAACTCGAGATGAGAGCTTAGTCCCTGGCTTCAAATCGAGAGGAATACCAACTTTCCACAAGCACCTCAAGAGGAGGCTTCTCTCAGCTACAGGTATGTGAGAGGGCCCCTGAGTTTGTGGCCTCAAGTGGAATGGACACCGAGATGCTCTGACTCGAAGTAAGGCCGGATATCCCTGCAGTGAATGGAATGCAGGCTCATCTTGCATCTCCCAAGACGAAGGGATGTCTGAATCCCCTGTGGAGACCCCAGAGAAAGACCTAATTTTCCGCCTCATCGCGACCGGTGGCCTCACATCCTTTGAAAATTCCAGAGGTCCACGGAGATCAATGCTTCCAAAGGAGACGATGCCTGACTCCTCTTGAAAATGGATAGGAGTCCCAGGATCCCTGTGGCACGTGGAAAGGGACCCTGGTTCTCCCGCCTCACGTGGAGATGCGTCCAAATTGCCATGCCAAGACTCGAGGAGAATCCCGAGGTGTCCCTCGCACCTAGGCAGGAGTCCTCACGTAGCTGAACAAACACGTGTCTGGAAGGGACCTCCCCGTCGTAACTCGAGAATATACCCCAGGTTCCGGCCACATTTCGAGAAAAACCATGAGACTTCCCCCTCCCCGCGAAATGAGGCCCGATTCCCCTGCACTGAGTGCAGACCAATTCCGTGTTCCACATCAAACGTGAAAGGAGCCATGATTTCCTTAATGGCACTCCAGAGAAAACCCAAGATCACTGTCTCAAGTCTAGAGGGATCCTGAGGTCACTGGAGCAACACGAAAGGGCTCCGTGGACCCCAAATCAACTCGAGATGAGAGCTTAGTCCCTGGCTTAGACTCAAGAGGAATACCAACTTTCCACAAGCACCTCAAGAGGAGGCTTCTCTCAGCTACAGGTATGTCAGAGGGACCCTGAGTTTGTGGCCTCAAGTGGAATGGACACCGAGATGCTCTGACTTGAAGTAAGGTCGGATATCCCTGCAGTGAATTGAATGCAGGCTCGTCTTGCATCTCCCAAGACGAAGGGTTGTGTGAATCCCCTGTGAAGCCCACAGAGAAAGACCTAGTCCTCAGCCTCAACGCGACCGGAGGCCTCACATCCTCTGAAAACTCGAGAGGTCCGCGGAGATCAATGCTTCCAAAGGAGACGATGCCTGACTCCTCTTGAAAATGGATAGGAGTCCCAGGATCCCTGTGGCATGTGGAAAGGGACCCTGGGTCTCCCGCCTCACGTGGAGACGCGTCCCAATTGCCATGCCAAGACTCGAGGAGAATCCCGAGGTGTCCCTCGCACCTAGGCAGGAGTCCTGACGTCCCTGAACAAACACGTGTCTGGAAGGTCCCTCCCCGTCGTAACTCGAGAATATACCCCAGGTTCCGGCCGCAACTCGAGAAAAACCATGAGATTTCCCTCTCGCCGCGAGATGAGGCCCGATTCCCCTGCACTGCGTGCAGAGCAATTCTGTGTTCCACTTCAAACGTGAAAGGAGCCTTGATTTCCTTGATGGCACCCCAGAGAAAACCCAAGATCACTGTCTCAAGTCTAGAGGGATCCTGAGGTCACTGGAGCAAGACGAAAGTGCTCCGTGGACTCCAAATCAACTCGAGGTGAGAGCTTAGTCCCTGGCTTCGACTCAAGAGGAATACCGACTTTCCACAAGCACCTCAAGAGGAGGCTTCTCTCAGCTACAGGTATGTGAGAGGGACCCTGAGTTTGTGGCCTCAAGTGGAATGGACACCGAGATGCTCTGACTCGAAGTAAGGCCGGATATCCCTGCAGTGAATTGAATGCAGGCTCGTCTTGCATTTCCCAAGACGAAGGGTTGTCTGAATCCCCTGTGGAGACCACAGAGAAAGACCTCGTTCTCCGCCTCATCGAGACCAGAGGCCTCACATCCTTTGAAAACTCGAGAGGTCGGCGGAGATCAATGCTTCCAAAGGAGAAGATGCCTGACTCTTCTTGAAAATGGATAGGAGTCCCAGGATCCCTGTGGCACGTGGAAAGGGACCCTGGGTCTCCCGCCTCACGTGGAGACGCGTCCCAATTGCCATGCCAAGACTCGAGGAGAATCCCGAGTTGTCCCTCGCACCTAGGCAGGAGTCCTGACGTCGCTGAACAAACACGTGTCTGGAAGGGCCCTCCCCGTCATAACTCGAGAATATACCCCAGGTTCCGGCCGCAACTCGGGAAACACCATGAGACTTCCCCCTCGCCGCTGGATGAGGCCCGATTCCCCTGCACTGCGTGCAGAGCAATTCCGTGTTCCACATCAAACGTGAAAGGAGCCTTGATTTCCTTGATGGCACTCCAGAGAAAACCCAAGATCACTGTCTCAAGTCTAGAGGGATCCTGAGGTCACTGGAGCAACACGAAAGGGCTCCGTGGACCCCTAATCAACTCGAGATGAGAGCTTAGTCCCTGGCTTTGACTCAAGAGGAATACCAACTTTCCACAAGCACCTCAAGAGGAGGCTTCTCGCACCTACAGGTAGGTGAGAGGGACCCTGAGTTTGTGGCCTCAAGTCGAATGGACACCGAGATGCTCTGACTCGAAGTAAGGCCGGATATCCCTGCAGTGAAGTGAATGCAGGCTCCTCTTGCATCTCCCAAGATGAAGGGATGTCTGAATCCCCTGTGGAGGCCACAGAGAAAGACCTAGTCCTCCGCCTCATCGCGACCGGAGGCCTCACATCCTTTGAAAACTGAGAGGTCCGCGGAGATCAATGCTTCCAAAGGAGACGATGCCTGACTCCTCTTGAAAATGGATAGGAGTCCCAGGATCCCTGTGGCACGTGGAAAGGGACCCTGGGTCTCCCGCCTCATGTGGAGACGCATCCCCATTGCCATGCCAAGACTCGAGGAGAATCCCGAGGTGTCCCTCGCACCTAGGCAGGAGTCCTCACGTCGCTGAACAAACACGTGTCTGGAAGGGCCCTCCCCGTCGTAACTCGAGAATATACCCCAGGTTCCGGCCGCAACTCGAGAAAAACCATGAGAATTCCCCCTCACCGCGAGATGAGGCCTGATTCCCCTGCACTGCGTGCAGAGCAATTCCTGAGCAGCGCAGACGGAGAGAGCAGCGCCAGCCCCTCCCCGCAGCGCCAGCCCGTCCCCGCAGCACAAGCCCCTCCCCCCGGAGCGACGTAACTAGCTACCTGAATAAGAGTCCACCTCCGCCCGCCTGTGTCATGGCGGAAATGAGGCTCTGAAGAGACCGGCAAACAGAAGCCAAATAAACAAAGGGAACCGCTTCAGAAGGGACTGGTGCAACAGATTAAAATCCCTCTAGGAAACATTGACTACACCGGAGGAGCCTGTAGGTATCGAGAAGCGTAAGCTGGAACGAGGAGCTATCTGAAACTGAGCCGAACCCACACTGACCGCAACAGCTCCAGAGAAACTCCTAGATATAATTTTACTTTTTTCTCTTTTTTTAATTTTTTTTCTTTTTTTCTTTTTTCTTTTTTATTTTTTCTCTTTTATTTTCCTTTAAAATCCCCTATTACTCCCCCATTACTCCTTAACTTTCATTTCCATAGACTTTTACGATTTTTTAATTAGGGGGAAAAAAAAGTTTTTTTTTTCCTTTTTTTTTTCTTTTTTTTCTTTTTTTTTTCTTTTTCTTTCTTTTTTTTCCTTTTTTTCTTTCCTTTTTCTCTTCTATTTTCTATTTTTCTTTTTCTCTTATTTCTTTTAAATTCCTCTAGTACTCCTCTACTACTCCTTAATTTTCATTTTCAATGCACTATAACCTTACAAAAAAAAAAAAAAGAAGAGAAGCCCTATTTTTAAACTGAAGATTATTCTCTCCCAATCTTGACTCTCTGTTTTCTACCTCAGAACACCTCTATTTCCTCCTTTCCCCTTCTCTTCCCAATCCAATTCTGTGAATCTTTGTAGGTGACTGTGCTACGGAGAACACTCTGGGAACAGACAGCTGTGTAGATCTGTCTCTCTCCTCTTGAGTCCCCCTTTTTCTCCTCCTGTTCATCTCTATCTCCCTCCTCCCTTTCCTCTTCTTCATGTGACTCTGTGAACCTCTCTGGGTGTCCCTAACGGGGGAGAATCTTTTAGCCATTAACCTAGAAGTTTTCTTATCAGGGCTGCATAGTTGGAGAAGTCCTGAGACTACAGGAAGAATAAAACTGAAATCCAGAGGCAGGAGACTTAAGCCCAAAACCTGAGAACACCAGAAAACTCCTGACTACAAGGAACTTTAAGTGATAAGTGACTGTCCAAAAGCCTCCATACCTACACTGAAACCAACTACCACACAAGAGCCAATAAGTTTTAGAGCAAGACATACCACGCAAATTCTCCAGCAACGCAGGAACATAGCCCTGAACATCAACATACAGGCTGCCCAAGGTCACACCTAACACATAGACCCATCTCAAAACTCATTACTGGGCACTCCATTGCTTTCCAAAGAGAAGAAATCAAGTTCCACACACCAGAACACTGATGCAAGCTTCCCTAACCAGGAAACCTTGACAAGCCAATCGTCTAACCCCATCCACTGGGTTAATCCTCCACAACAAAAAGGAACCACAGACCTCCAGAATACAGAAAGCCCACTCCAGATACAGCAATCTAAACAAGATGAAAAGGCAAAGAAATACCCAACAGGTAAAGGAACATGAAAAATGCCCACCAAGTCAAACAAAAGAGGAGGAGATAGGGAATCTACCTGAAAAAGAATTTAGAATAATGATAATAAAAATGATCCAAAATCTTGAAAACAAAATGGAGTTACAGATAAATAGCCTGGAAACAAAGATTGAAAAGATTCAAGAACTGTTTAATAAAGACCTAGAAGAAATAAAAAAGAGTCAATTACAAATGAATAATGCAATGAATGAGATCAAAAACACTTTGGAGGGAACCAAGAGTAGAATAACGGAGGCAGAAGATAGGATAAGTGAGGTAGAAGATAAAATGGTGGAAATAAATGAAGCAGAGAGGAAAAAAGAAAAAAGGATCAAAAGAAATGAGGACAACCTCAGGGACCTCTGGGACACTGTGAAACGCCCCAACATTCGAATCATAGGAGTTCCAGAAGAAGAAGACAAAAAGAAGGGCCATGAGAAAATACTCGAGGAGATAATAGCTGAAAACTTCCCTAAAATGGGGAAGGAAATAGCCACCCAAATCCAAGAAACCCAGAGAGTCCCAAACAGGATAAACCCAAGGCGAAACACCCCAAGACACATATTAATCAAATTAACAAAGATCAAACACAAAGAACAAATATTAAAAGCAGCAAGGGAAAAACAACAAATAACACACAAAGGGATTCCCATAAGGATAACAGCTGATCTATCAATAGAAACCCTCCAGGCCAGAAGGGAATGGCAGGACGTACTGAAAGTAATGAAAGAGAATAACCTACAACCTAGATTACTGTATCCAGCAAGGATCTCATTCAGATATGAAGGAGAATTCAAAAGCTTTACAGATAAGCAAAAGCTGAGAGAATTCAGCACCACCAAACCAGCTCTTCAACAAATGCTAAAGGATCTTCTCTAGACAGGAAATGCAGAAAGGTTTTATAAATGTGAACCCAAAACAACAAAGTAAATGGCAACGGGAACACACCTATCAATAATTACCCTAAATGTAAATGGGTTGAATGCCCCAACCAAAAGACAAAGATTGGCTGAATGGATACAAAAACAAGACCCCTATATATGCTGTCTACAAGAGACCCACCTCAAAACAAGAGACACATACAGACTAAAAGTGAAGGGCTGGAAAAAAATATTTCATGCAAACGGAGACCAAAAGAAAGCAGGAGTCGCAATACTCATGTCAGATAAAATAGACTTTCAAATAAAGGAAGTGAAAAGAGACAAAGAAGGACACTACATAATGATCAAAGGATCAATCAAAAAAGAAGATATAACAATTATAAATATATATGCACCCAACATAGGAGCACCGCAATATGTACGGCAAACGCTAACAAGTATGAAAGAGGAAATTAATAGTAACACAATAATAGTGGGAGACTTTAATACCCCACTCACAACTATGGATAGATCAACTAAACAGAAAATTAACAAGGAAACACAAACCTTAAATGACACAATGGACCAGCTAGACCTAATTGATATCTATAGGACATTTCACCCCAAAACAATCAACTTCACCTTTTTCTCAAGTGCACACGGAACATTCTCCAGAATAGATCACATCCTGGGCCATAAATCTGGTCTTGGAAAATTCAAAAAAATTGAAATCATTCCAGTTATCTTTTCTGACCACAGTGCAGTAAGATTAGATCTCAATTACAGGGAAAAAATTGTTAAAACTTCAAACATATGGAGGCTAAATAACACGCTTCTGAATAACCAACAAATCATAGAAGAAATCAAAAAAGAAATCAAAATATGTATAGAAATGAATGAAAATGAAAACACAACAACCCAAAACCTATGGGACACTGTAAAAGCAGTGCTAAGGGGAAGGTTCATAGCATTACAGGCTTACATCAAGAAACAGGAAAAAAACCAATTAAATAACCTAACTCTACACCTAAAGCAATTAGAGAAGGAAGAAATGAAGAACCCCAGAGTTAGCAGAAGGAAAGAAATCTTAAAAATCAGGGCAGAAATAAATGCAAAAGAAACTAAAGAGACCATAGCAAAAATCAACAAAGCTAAAAGCTGGTTTTTTGAAAAAATAAACAAAATTGACAAACCATTAGCAAGACTCATTGAGAAACAAAGAGAGAAAAACCAAATTAACAAAATTAGAAATGAAAATGGAGAGATCACAACAGACAACACTGAAATACAAAGGATCATAAGAGACTACTACCAGCAGCTCTATGCCAATAAAATGGACAACTTGGATGAAATGGACAAATTCTTAGAAAAGTATAACTTTCCAAAACTGAACCAGGAAGAAATAGAAGATCTTAACAGACCCATCACAAGCAAGGAAATCGAAACTGTCATCAAAAATCTTCCAGCAAACAAAAGCCCAGGACCAGATGGCTTCACAGCTGAATTCTACCAAAAATTTAGAGAAGAGCTAACACCTATCTTACTCAAACTCTTCCAGAAAATTGCAGAAGAAGGTAAGCTTCCAAACTCATTCTATGAGGCCACCATCACCCTAATTCCAAAACCAGACAAAGATGCCACAAAAAAAGAAAACTACAGGCCAATATCACTGATGAACATAGATGCAAAAATCCTTAACAAAATTCTAGCAAACAGAATCCAACAACATATTAAAAAAATCATACACCATGACCAAGTGGGCTTTATCCCAGGAATGCAAGGATTCTTTAATATCCGCAAATCAATCAATGTAATACACCACATTAACAAATTGAAAGATAAAAACCATATGATTATCTCAATAGATGCAGAGAAAGCCTTTGACAAAATTCAACACTCATTTATGATTAAAACTCTCCAAAAAGCAGGAATAGAAGGAACATACCTCAACATAATAAAAGCTATATATGACAAACCCACAGCAAGCATCACCCTCAATGGTGAAATATTGAAGGCATTTCCCCTGAAATCAGGAACAAGACAAGGGTGCCCACTCTCACCACTACTATTCAACATAGTGTTGGAAGTGCTGGCCACAGCAATCAGAGCAGAAAAAGAAGTAAAAGGAATCCAGATAGGAAAAGAAGAAGTAAAACTCTCACTGTTTGCAGATGACATGATCCTCTACATAGAAAACCCTAAAGATTCTACCAGAAAATTACTAGAGCTAATCAATGAATATAGTAAAGTTGCAGGATATAAAATTAACACACAGAAATCCCTTGCATTCCTATATACTAACAATGAAAAAACAGACAGAGAAATTAAGGAAACAATACCATTCACCATTGCAACAAAAAGAATAAAATACTTAGGAGTATATCTACCTAAAGAAACAAAGGACCTATACATAGAAAACTATAAAACACTGATGAAAGAAATCAAAGAGGACACAAACAGATGGAGAAACATACCGTGTTCATGGATTGGAAGAATTAATATTGTCAAAATGGCTATTCTACCCAAAGCAGTCTATAGATTCAATGCAATCCCTATCAAGCTACCAACGGTATTTTTCACAGAACTAGACCAAAGAATTTCACAATTTGTATGGAAATACAAAAAACCTCGAATAGCCAAAGTAATCTTGAGAAAGAAGAATGGAACTGGAGGAATCAACCTGCCTGACTTCAGACTCTACTACAAAGCCACAGTCATCAAGACAGTATGGTACTGGCACAAAGACAGAAATATAGATCAATGGAACAGAATAGAAAGCCCAGAGATAAATCCACGAACCTATGGACACCTTATCTTTGACAAAGGAGGCAAGGATATACAATGGAAAAAAGACAACCTCTTTAACAAGTGGTGCTGGGAAAACTGGTCAACCACTTGTAAAAGAATGAAACTAGAACACTTTCTAACACCATACACAAAAATAAACTCAAAATGGATTAAAGATCTAAATGTAAGACCAGAAACTATAAAACTCCTAGAGGAGAACATAGGCAAAACACTCTCCGACATAAATCAAAGCAAGATCCTCTATGACCCACCTCCCAGAATATTGGAAATAAAAGCAAAACTAAACAAATGGGACCTAATGAAACTTAAAAGCTTTTGCACTACAAAGGAAACTATAAGTAAGATGAAAAGACAGCCCTCAGATTGGGAGAAAATAATAGCAAATGAAGAAACAGACAAAGGACTAATCTCAAAAATATACAAGCAACTCCTGCAGCTCAATTCCAGAAAAATAAATGACCCAATCAAAAAATGGGCCAAAGAACTAAACAGACATTTCTCCAAGGAAGACATACAGATGGCTAACAAACATATGAAAAGATGCTCAACATCACTCATTATTAGAGAAATGCAAATCAAAACCACAATGAGGTACCATTACACGCCAGTCAGGATGGCTGCTATCCAAAAGTCTACAAGCAATAAATGCTGGAGAGGGTGTGGAGAAAAGGGAACCCTCTTACACTGTTGGTGGGAATGCAAACTAGTACAGCCGCTATGGAAAACAGTGTGGAGATTTCTTAAAAAACTGGACATAGAACTGCCATATGACCCAGCAATCCCACTTCTGGGCATACACACTGAGGAAACCAGATCTGAAAGAGACACGTGCACCCCAATGTTCATTGCAGCACTGTTTATAATAGCCAGGACATGGAAGCAACCTAGATGCCCATCAGCAGATGAATGGATAAGGAAGCTGTGGTACATATATACCATGGAATATTACTCAGCCATTAAAAAGAATTCATTTGAACCAGTCCTAATGAGATGGATGAAGCTGGAGCCCCTTATACAGAGTGAAGTAAGCCAGAAAGATAAAGAACATTACAGCATACTGACACATGTATATGGAATTTAGAAAGGTGATAACGATAACCCTATATGCAGAACAGAAAAAGAGACACAGAAATACAGAACAGACTTTTGAACTTTGAGGGAGAATGTGAGGGTGGGATATTTCAAAAGAACATCATGTATACTATCTATGGTGAAACAGATCACCAGCCCAGGTGGGATGCACGAGACAAGTGCTCCGGCCTGGTGCACTGGGAAGACCCAGAGGAATCGGGTGGAGAGGGAGGTTGGAGGGGGGATCGGGATTGGGAATACATGTAAATCCATGGCTGATTCATATCAATGTATGACAAAACCCACTGGAAAAAAAAATAATAATAATAAAAATTAAAAAAAATAATAAAAAAAAAAAAAAAAGAAAATGGATAGGAGTCCCAGGATCCCTGTGGCACGTGGAAAGGGACCCTGGATCTCCCACCTCACATGTAGACGCCTCCCAATTGCCATGCCAAGACTCGAGGAGAATCCCGAGGTGTCCCTCGCACCTAGGCATGGGTCCAGACGTCGCTGAACAAACACGTGTCTGGAAGGGCCCTCCCCGTCGTAACTCGAGAATATACCCCAGGTTCCGGCCGCAACTCGAGAAAAACCATGAGATTTCCCCCTCGCCGCGAGATGAGGCCCGATTCCCCTGCACTGCGTGCAGAGCAATTCCGTGTTCCCCATCAAACTTGATAGGAGCCTTGATTTCCTTGATGGCACTCCAGAGAAAACCCAATATCACTGTCTCAAGTCTAGAGGGATCCTGAGGTCACTGGAACAACACGAAAGGGCTCCGTGGACCCCAAATCAACTCGAGATGAGAGATTAGTCCCTGGCTTCAACTCAAGAGGAATACGAACTTTCCACAAGCCCCTCAAGAGGAGGCTTCTCTCAGCTACAGGTATGTGAGAGGGACCCTGAGTTTGTGGCATCAAGTGGAATGGACACCGAGATGCTCTGACTCGAAATAAGGCCGGATATCCCTGCAGTGAATTGAAAGCAGGCTCATCTTGCATCTCCCAAGACGAAGGGATGTCTGAATCCGCTGTGCAGAACACAGAGAAAGAACTAGTCCTCCGCCTCAACGCGACCTGAGGCCTCACATCCTTTGAAAACTCGAGAGGTCTGCAGAGATCAATGCTTCCAAAGGAGACGATGCCTGACTCCTCTTGAAAATGGATAGGAGTCCCAGGATCACTGTGGCAAGTGGAAAGGGACCCTGGGTCTCCCGCCTCACGTGGAGACGCCTCCCAATTGCCATGCCAAGGCTCGAAGAGAATCCCGAGGTGTCCCTCGCACCTAGGCAGGGTCCTGACGTCGCTGAAAAAACACGTGTCTGGAAGGGCCCTCCCCGTCGTAACTCGAGAATATACCCAAGGTTCCGGCCGCAACTCGAGAAAAACCATGAGATTTCCCCCTCGCCGCGAGTTGAGGCCCGATTCCCCTGCAATGCGTGCAGAGCAATTCCGTGTTCCACATCAAACGTGATAGGAGCCTTGATTTCCTTGATGGCACTCCAGAGAAAACCCAAATCACTGGCTCAAGTCTAGAGGGATCCTGAGGTCACTATAGCAACACGAAAGGGCTCCGTGGACCCCAAATCAACTCGAGATGAGAGCTTAGTCCCTGGCTTCTACTCAAGAGGAATACCAACTTTCCACAAGCACCTCAAGAGGAGGCTTCTCTCAGCTACAGGTATGTGAGAGGGACCCTGAGTTTGTGGCGTCAAGTGCAATGGACACCGAGATGCTCTGACTCAAAGTAAGGCCGGATATCCCTGCAGTGAATTGAATGCAGGCTCGTCTTGCATCTCCCAAGACGAAGGGATGTCTGAATCCCCTGTGGAGACCACAGAGAAAGCCCTAGTCCTCCACCTCATCGTGACCGGAGGCCTCACATCGTTTGAAAACTCGAGAGGTCTGCGGAGATCAATGCTTCCAAAGGAGACGATGCCTGACTCCTCTTGAAAATGGATAGGAGTCCCAGGATCCCTGTGGCACGTGGAAAGGGACACTGGGTCTCCCGCCTCACGTGGAGACGTGTCCTAATTGCCATGCCAAGACTCGAGGAGAATCCCGAGGTGTCCCTCGCACCTAGGCAGGAGTCCTGACGTCGCTGAACAAACACGTGTCTGGAAGGGCCCTCCCCGTCGTAACTCGAGAATATACCCCAGGTTCCGGCCGCAACTCGAGAAAAACCATGAGACTTCCCCATCGCCGCGAGATGAGGCCCGATTCCCCTGCCCTGCGTGCAGAGCAATTCCGTATTCCACATCAAAAATGAAAGGATCCTTGATTTCCTTGATGGCACTCCAGAGAAAACCCAAGATCACTGTCTCAAGTCTAGAGGGATCCTGAGGTCACTGGAGCAAAACGAAAGGGCTCCGTGGACCCCAAATCAACTCGAGATGAGAGCTTAGTCCCTGGCTTCGACTCAAGAGGAATACCAACTTTCCACAAGCACCTCAAGAGGAGGCTTCTCTCAGCTACAGGTATGTGAGAGGGACCCTGAGTTTGTGGCCTCAAGTGGAATGGACACCGAGATGCTCTGACTCGAAGTAAGGCCGGATATCCCTGCAGTGAATTGAATGCAGGCTCGTCTTGCATCTCCCAAGACGAGGGTTGTCTGAATCCCCTGTGGAGACCACAGAGAAAGACCTAATTCTCCTCCTCCTCGCGACCGGAGGCCTCACATCCTTTGAAAACTCGAGAGGTCCGCGGAGATCAATGCTTCCAAAGGAGACGATGCCTGACTCCTCTTGAACATGGATAGGAGTCCCAGGATCACTGTGGCACGTGGAAAGGGACACTTGGTCTCACGCCTCACGTGGAGACGCGTCCCCATTGCCATGCCAAGACTCGAGGAGAATCCCGAGGTGTCCCTCGCACCTAGGCAGGAGTCCTGATGTCGCTGAACAAACACGTGTCTGGAAGGGCCCTCCCCGTCGTAACTTGAGAATATACCCCAGGTTCCGGCCGCAACTCGAGAAAAACCATGAGACTTCCCCCTCGTCGCGACATGAGGCCCGATTCCCCTGCACTGCGTGCAGAACAATTCTATGTTCCACTTCAAACGTGAAAGGAGCCTAGATTTCCTAGATGGCACTAGAGAAAACCCAAGGTCACTGTCTCAAGTCTAGAGGGATCCTGAGGTCACTGGAGCAACACCAAAGGGCTCCGTGGACCCCAAATCAACTCGTGATGAGAGATAAATCCCTGGCTTCGACTCAAGAGGAATACCAACTTTCCACAAGCACCACAAGAGGAGGCTTCTCTCAGCTACAGGTATGTGAGAGGGCCCCTGAGTTTGTGGCCTCAAGTGGAATGGACACCGAGATGCTCTGACTCGAAGTAAGGCCGGATATCCCTGCAGTGAATTGAATGCAGGCTCGTCTTGCATCTCCCAAGACGAAGGGATGTCTGAATCCCCTGTGGAGACCACAGAGAAAGACCTAGTCCTCCGCCTCATCGCGACCGGAGGCCTCACATCCTTTGAAAACTCTAGAGGTCTGCGGAGATCAATGCTTCCAAAGGAGACGATGCCTGACTCCTCTTGAAAATGGATAGGAGTCCCAGGATCCCTGTGGCACGTGGAAAGGGACGCTGGGTCTCCCGCCTCACGTGGAGACGCGTCCCAATTGCTATGCCAAGACTAGAGGAGAATCCCGAGGTGTCCCTCGCCCCTAGGCAGGAGTCCTGACGTCGCTGAACAAACACGTGTCTGGAAGGGCCCTCCCCATCGTAACTCGAGAATATACCCCAGGTTCCGGCCGCAACTCGAGAAAAACCATGAAATTTCCCCCTCGCCGCGAGTTGAGGCCCGATTCCCCTGGACTGCGTGCAGAGCAATTCCGTGTTCCACATCAAACGTGAAAGGAGCCTTGATTTCCTTGATGGCACTCCAGAGAAAACCCAAGATCACTGTCTCAAGTCTAGAGGGATCCTGAAGTCACTGGACCAACAGGAAAGGGCTTCGTGGACCCCAAATCAACTCGAGATGAGAGCTTAGACCCTGGCTTAGACTCAAGAGGAATACCAACTTTCCACAAGGCCCTCAAGAGGAGGTTTCTCTCAGCTACACGTATATTTGAGGGACCCTGATTTTGTGGCCTCAAGTGGAATGGACACCGAGATGCTCTGACTCGAAGTAAGGCCGGATATCCCTGCAGTGAATTGAATGCAGGCTCGTCTTGCATCTCCCAAGACGAAGGGATGTCTGAATCCCCTTTGGAGACCACAGAGAAAGACCTAATTCTCCGCCTCATAGCGACCGGGGGTCTCACATCCTTTGAAAATTCGAGAGGACCGCGGAGATCAATGCTTCCAAAGGAGACGATGCCTGACTCCTCTTGAAAATGGATAGGAGTCCCAGGATCCCTGTGGCACGTGGAAAGGGACCCTGGGTCTCCCGCCTCACGTGGAGACGCTTCCCCATTGCCATGCCAAGACTCGAGGAGAATCCCGAGGTGTCCCTCGCACCTAGGCAGGAGTCCTGACGTCGCTGAACAAACACGTGTCTGGAAGGGCCCTCCCCGTCGTAACTCGAGAATATACCCCAGGTTCCGTCCGCAACTCGAGAAAAACCATGAGATTTCCCCCTTGCCGCGAGTTGAGGTCCGATTCCCCTGCACTGAATGCAGAGCAATTCCGTGTTCCACATCAAACGTGAAAGGAGCCTTGATTTCTTGATGGCACTCCAGAGAAAACCCAAGATCACTGTCTCAAGTCTAGAGGGATCCTGAGGTCACTGGAGCAACACGAAAGGGCTCCGTGGACCCCAAATCAACTCGAGATGAGAGCTTAGTCCCTGGCTTCGACTCAAGAGGAATACCAACTTTCCACAAGCACCTGAAGAGGAGGCTTCTCTCAGCTATGGGTATGTGAGAGGGACACTGAGTTTGTGGCCTCAAGTGGAATGGACACCGAGATGCTCTGACTCGAAGTAAGGCCGGATATCCCTGTAGTGAATTGAATGCAGGCTCGTCTTGCATCTCCCAAGACGAAGGGATGTCTGAATCCCCTGTGGAGACCACAGAGAAAGACCTAGTCCTCCGCCTCATCGCGACCGGAGGCCTCACATCCTTTGAAAACTCTAGAGGTCTGCGGAGATCAATGCTTCCAAAGGAGACGATGCCTGACTCCTCTTGAAAATGGATAGGAGTCCCAGGATCCCTGTGGCACGTGGAAAGGGACCCTGGGTCTCCCGCCTCACGTGGAGACGCGTCTCAATTGCCATGCCAAGACTCGAGGAGAATCCCGAGGTGTCCCTCGCACCTAGGCAGGAGTCCTGACGTCGCTGAACAAACACGTGTCTGAAAGGGCCCTCCCCGTCGTAACTCGAGAATATACCCCAGGTTTCGGCCGCAATCGAATAAAACCATGAGATTTCCCCCTCGCCGCGAGATGAGGCCCGATTCCCCTGCCCTGCGTGCAGAGCAATACCGTGTTCGACATCAAAATTGACAGGAGCCTTGATTTCCTTGATGGCACTCCAGAGAAAACCCAAGATTACTGTCTCAAGTCTAGAGGGATCCTGAGGTCACTGGAGCAACACGAAAGGGCTCCGTGGACCCCAAATCAACTCGAGATGAGAGCTTAGTCCCTGGCTTCGACTAAAGAGGAATACGAACTTTCCACAAGCACCTCAAGAGGAGGCTTCTCTCAGCTACATGTATGTGAGAGGGACCCTTAGTTTGTGGTCTCAAGTGGAATGGACACCGAGATGCTCTGACTCGAAGTAAGGTCGGATATCCCTGCAGTGAATTGAATGCAGGATCGTCTTGCATCTCCCAAGATGAAGGGATGTCTGAATCCCCTGTGGAGACCACAGAGAAAGACTTAGTCCTCCGCCTCATCGCGACCAGAGGCCTCACATCCTTTGAAAACTCGAGAGGTCTGCAGAGATCAATGCTTCCAAGGGAGCCGATGCCCGACTCCTCTTGAAAATGGATAGGAGTCCCAGGATCCCTGTGGCACGTGGAAAGGGACCCTGGGTCTCCCGCGTCACGTGGAGACGCGTCCCACTTGCCATGCCAAGACTCGAGGAGAATCCCGAGGTGTCCCTCGCACCTAGGCAGGAGTCCTGACGTCGCTGAACAAACACGTGTCTGGAAGGGCCCTCCCCGTCGTAACTAGAGAATATACCCCAGGTTGCGGCCGCAACTCGAGAAAAACCATGAGACTTCCCCCTCGCCGCGACATGAAGCCCGATTCCCCTGGACTGCGTGCAGAGCAATTCCGTGTTCCACATCAAACGTGAAAGGAGCCTTGATTTCCTTGATGGCACTCCAGAGAAAACCCAAGATCACTGTCTCAAGTCTAGAGGGATCCTAAGGTCACTGGAGCAACACGAAAGGGCTCCATGGACCCCAAATCAACTCGAGATGAGAGCTTAGTCCCTGGCTTCGACTCAAGAGGAATATCAACTTTCCACAATCACCTCAAGAGGAGGCTTCTCTCAGCTACAGGTATGTGAGAGGGCCCCTGAGTTTGTGGCCTCAAGTGGAATGGACACCGAGATGCTCTGACTCGAAGTAAGGCCGGATATCCCTGCAGTGAATTGAATGCAGGCTCGTCTTGCATCTCCCAAGACGAAGGGAGGTCTGAATCCCCTGAGGAGATGACAGAGAAAGACCGAGTTCTCCGCCTCATCGCGACCGGAGGCCTCACATCCATTGAAAACTCGAGAGTTTCGCAGAGATCAATGTTTCCAAAGGAGACGATGCCTGACTCCTCTTGAAAATGGATAGGAGTCGCAGGATCCCTGTGGCACGTGGAAAGGGACCCTGTGTCTCCCGCCTCATGTGGAGATGCCTTCCATTTGCCATGCCAAGACTCGAGGAGAATCCCGAGGTGTCCCTCGCACCTAGGCAGGAGTCCTGACGTCGCTGAACAAACACGTGTCTGGAAGGGCCCTCCCCGTCGTAACTCGAGAATATACCCCAGGTTCCGGCCACAACTCGAGAAAAACCATGAGACTTCCCCCTCGCCGCGACATGAAGCCCGATTCCCCTATACTGCCTGCAGAGCCATTCCGTGTTCCACATCAAACGTGAAAGGAGACTTGATTTCCTTGATGGCACTCCAGAGAAAACCCAAGATCACTGTCTCAAGTCTAGAGGGATCCTGAGGTCACTGGAGCAACACAAAAGGGCTCCGTGGACCCCAAATCAACTCGAGATGAGAGCTTAGTCCCTGGATTTGAATCAAGAAGAATGCCAACTTTCCACAAGCACCTCAAGAGGAGGCTTCTCTCAGCTACAGGTATGTGAGAGGGACCCTGAGTTTGTGGCCTCAAGTGGAATGGACACCGAGATGCTCTGACTCGAAGTAAGGCCGGATATCCCTGCAGTGAATTGAATGCAGGCTCGTCTTGCATCTCCCAAGACGAAGGGTTGTCTGAATCCCCTGTGGAGACCACAGAGAAAGACCTCGTTCTCCGCCTCATCGAGTCCAGAGGCCTCACATCCTTTGAAAACTCGAGAGGTCGGCGGAGATCAATGCTTCCAAAGGAGAAGATGCCTGACTCTTCTTGAAAATGTATAGGAGTCCCAGGATCCCTGTGATACGTGAAAAGGGACCCTGGGTCTCCCGCCTCACGTGGAGACGCGTCCCAATTGCCATGCCAAGACTCGAGGAGAATCCCGAGGTGTCCCTCGCACCTAGGCAGGAGTCCTGACGTCGCTGAACAAACTCGTGTCTGGAAGGGCCCTCCCCGTCGTAACTTGAGAATATACCCCAGGTTCCGGCCGCAACTCGAGAAAAACCATGAGACTTCCCCATCGCCTCGAGATGAGGCCCGATTCCCCTGCACTGCGTGCAGAGTAATTCCGTGTTCCACATCAAACGTGAAAGGAGCCTTGATTTCCTTGATGGCACTCCAGAGAAAACCCAAGATCACTGTCTCAAGTCTAGAGGGATCCTGAGGTCACTGGAGCAACAGGAAAGGGCTCCGTGGACCCCAAATCAACTCGAGATGAGAGCTTAGTCCCTGGCTTCAAATTGAGAGGAATACCAACTTTCCACAAGCACCTCAAGAGGAGGCTTCTCTCAGCTACAGGTATGTGAGAGGGAAACTGAGTTTCTGGCCTCAAGTGGAATGGACACCGAGATGCTCTGACTCGAAGTAAGGCCGGATATCCCTGCAGTGAATTGAATGCAGGCTCGTCTTGCATCTCCCAAGACGAAGGGTTGTCTGAATCCCCAGTGGAGAAAACAGAGAAAGACCAGGTCCTCCGCCTCAACGCGACCGGAGGCCTCACATCCTTTGAAAACTCGAGAGGTCCGCGAAGATCAACACTTCTGAAGGAGACGATGCCTGACTCCTCTTGAAAATGGATAGGAGTCCCAGGATACCTGTGGCACGGTGAAAGGGACCCTGGGTCTCCCGCCTCACGTGGAGACGCGTCCCAATTGCCATGCCAAGACTCGAGGAGAATCCCGAGGTGTCCCTCGCACCTAGGCAGGAATCCTGACGTCGCTGTACAAACACGTGTCTGAAAGGGCCCTCCCCGTCGTAACTCGAGAATATACCCCAGGTTCCGGCCGCAACTCGAGAAAAACCATGAGACTTCCCCATCGCCGCGAGATGAGGCCCGATTCCCCTGCCCTGCGTGCAGAACAATTCCGTATTCCACATCAAAAATGAAAGGAGCCTTGATTTCCTTGATGGCACTCCAGAGAAAACAAAAAGTCACTGTCTCAAGTCTAGAGGGATCCTGAGGTCACTGGAGCAACACAAAAGGGCTCCGTGGACCCCAAATCAACTCGAGATGAGAGCTTAGTCCCTGGCTTTGACTCAAGAGGAATACCAACTTTCCACAAGCACCTCAAGAGGACGCTTCTCTCAGCTACAAGTATGTGAGAGGGACCCTGAGTTTGTGACCTCAAGTGGAATGGACACCGAGATGCTCTGACTCGAAGTAAGGCCGGATATCCCTGCAGTGAATTGAATGCAGGCTCGTCTTGCATCTCCCAAGACGAAGGGATGTCTGAATCCCCTGTGGAGACCACAGAAAAAGACCTTGTCCTCCGTCTCATCGTGACCGGAGGCCTCACATCCTTTGAAAACTCGAGAGGTCTGCAGAGATCAATGCTTCCAAAGGAGACGATGCCTGACTCCTCTTGAAAATGGATAGGAGTCCCAGGATCACTGTGGCACGTGGAAAGGGACACTGGGTCTCCCGCCTCTCGTGGAGACGCGTCCCAATTGCCATGCCAAGACTCGAGGAGAATCCCGAGGTGTCCCTCGCACCTAGGCAGGAGCCCTGACGTCGCTGAACAAACAAGTGTCTGGAAGGGCCCTCCCCGTCGTAACTCGAGAATATACCCCAGGTTCCGGCCGCAACTCGAGAAAAACCATGAGACTTCCCCCTCGCCGCGAGATGAGGCCCGATTCCCCTGCCCTGCGTGCAGAGCAATTCCGTTTCCATATCAAAAATGAAAGGAGCCTTGATTTCCTTGATGACACTCCAGAGAAAACCCAAGATCACTGTCTCAAGTCTAGAGGGATCCTGAGGTCACTGGAGCAACACGAAAGGGCTCCGTGGAGCCCAAATCAACTCGAGATGAGAGCTTAGTCCCTGGCTTCAAATCGAGAGGAATACCAACTTTCCAAAAGCACCTCAAGAGGAGGCTACTCTCAGCTAATGGTATGTGAGAGGGACCCTGAGTTTGTGGCCTCAAGTGGAATGGACACCGGGATGCTCTGACTCGAAGTAAGGCCAGATTCCCTGCAGTGAATTGAATGCAGGCTCGTCTTGCATCTCCCAAGACGGAGGGATGTCTGAATCCCCTGTGGAGACCACAGAGAAAGACCTAGTCCTCCGCCTCATCGAGACGGGAGGCATCACATCCTTTGAAAACTCGAGAGGTCTGCGGAGATCAATGCTTCCAAAGGAGAAGATGCCTGACTCTTCTTGAAAATGGATAGGAGTCCCAGGATCCCTGTGGCACGTGGAAAGGGACCCTGGGTCTCCCACCTCACGTGGAGACGCATCCCCATTGCCATGCCAAGACTCGAGGAGAATCCCAAGGTGTCCCTCGCACCTAGACAGGAGTCCTGACGTCGCTGAACAAACACGTGTCTGGAAGGGCCCTCCCAGTCGTAACTCGAGAATATACCCCAGGTTCTGGCCGCGACTCGAGAAAAACCATGAAACTTCCCCCTCGCCGCGAGATGAGGCCCGATTCCCCTGCACTGCGTGCAGAGCATTTCCGAGTTCCACATCAAACGTGAAAGGACCCTTGATTTCCTTGATGGCACTCCAGAGAAAACCCAAGATCTCTGTCTCAAGACTAGAGGGATCCTGAGGTCACTGGAGCAACACGAAAGGGATCAGTATAACCCAAATCAACTCGAGATGAGAACTTAGTCCCTGGCTTCGACTCAAGAGGAATACCAACTTTACACAAGCCCCTCAAGTGGAGGCTACTCTCAGCTAATGGTATGTGAGAGGGACCCTGAGTTTGTCGCCTCAAGTGGAATGGAAACCGAGATGCTCTGACTCGAAGTAAGGCCAGATATCCCTGCAGTGATTTGAATGCAGGCTCGTCTTGCATCTCCCAATACGAAGGGATGTCTGAATGCCCTGTGGAGACCACAGAGAAAGACCTAGTCCTCCGAATCATCGCGACCGGAGGCCTCACATCCTTTGAAAACTGGAGAGGTCCGCGGAGATCAATGCTTCCAAAGGAGTCGATGCCTGACGCCTCGTGAAAATGGATAGGAGTCCCAGGATCCCTGTGGCACGTCGAAAGGGACCCTGGGTCTCCCGACTCACGTGGAGACGCGTCCCAATTGCCATGCCAAGACTTGAGGAGAATCCCGAGGTGTCCCTCGCACCTAGGCAGGAGTCCTCACGTCGCTGAACAAACACGTGTCTGGAAGGGCCCTCCCCGTCGTAACTAGAGAATATACCCCAGGTTCCGGCCGCAACTTGAGAAAAACCATGAGACTTCCACCTCGCCGCGAGATGAGGCCCGATTCCCCTGCACTGCGTGCAGAGCAATTCCGTGTTCAACATCAAACGTGAAAGGAGCCTTGATTTCCTTGATGGCACTCCAGAGAAAACCCAAGATCACTGGCTCAAGTCTAGAGGGATCCTGAGGTCACTGGAGCAACACGAAAGGGCTCCGAGGAGCCCAAATCAACTCGAGATGAGAGCTTAGTCCCTGGCTGGGACTCAAGAGGAATACCGACTTTCCACAAGCACCTCAAGAGGAGGCTTCTCTCAGCTAAGGTATGTGAGAGGGACTCTGAGTTTGTGGCCTCAAGTGGAATGGACACCGAGATGCTCTGACTCGAAGTAAGCCCGGATATCCCAGTAGTGAATTGAATGCAGGCTCGTCTTGCATCTCCCAAGACGAAGGGATGTCTGAATCCGCTGTGGAGATGACAGAGAAAGAACTAGTCCTCAGCCTCATCGCGTCCGGAGGCCTCACATCCTTTGAAAACTCGAGAGGTCTGCACAGATCAATGCTTCCAAAGGAGACGATGCCTGACTCCTCCTGAAAATGGATAGAATTCCCAGGATGCCTGTGGCACGTGGAAAGGGACCCTGGGTCTCCCGCCTCACGTGGAGACGCGTCCCAATTGCCATGCCAAGACTCGAGGAGAATCCCGAGGTATTCCTCGCACCTAGGCAGGACTCCCGTCGTCGCTGAACAAACACGTGTCTCGAAGGGCCCTCCCCGTGGTAACTCGAGAATATACCCCAGGTTCCGGCCGCATCTCGAATAAATCCATGAGACTTCCCCCTCGCAGAGAGATGAGGCCCGATTCCCCTGCACTGCGTGCAGAGCAATTCCGTGTTCAACATCAAACGTGAAAGGAGCCTTGATTTCCTTGATGGCACTCCAGAGAAAACCCAAGATCACTGTCTCAAGTCTAGAGGGATCCTGAGGTCACTGGAGCAACACGAAAGGGCTCCGTGGACCCCAAATCAACTCGAGATGAGAGCTTAGTCCCTGGCTTCGACTCAAGAGGAATACCAACTTTCCACAAGCACCTCAAGAGGAGGCTTCTCTCAGCTACAGGTATGTGAGAGGGACCCTGAGTTTGTGGTCTCAAGTGCAATGGACACCGAGATGCTCTGACTCGAAGTAAGGTCGGATATCCCTGCAGTGAATTGAATGCAGGCTCGTCTTGCATCTCAAATGATGAAGGGATGTCTGAATCCCCTGTGGAGACCACAGAGAAAGACCTAGTCCTCCGCCTCTCGTGACCGGAGGTCTCACATCCTTTGAAAACTCGAGAGGTCTCCAGAGATCAATGCTTCCAAAGGAGACGATGGCTGACTCCTCTTGAAAATGGATAGGAGTCCCAGGATCCCTGTGGCACGTGGAAAGGGACCCTGGTTCTCCCGCCTCACGTGGTGACGCGTCCAAATTGCCATGCCAAGACTCGAGGAGAATGCCGAGCTGTCCCTCGCACCTAGGCAGGAGTCCTGACGTCGCTGAACAAACAAGTGTCTGGAAGGGCCCTCCCCGTCGTTACTCGAGAATATACCCCAGGTTCCGGCCGCAACTCGAGAAAAACCATGAGACTTCCCCCTCCCCGCGAGATGAGGCCCGATTCCCCTGCACTGAGTGCAGACAAATTCCGTGTTCCACATCCAACGTGAAAGGAGCCTTGATTTCCTTAATGGAACCCCAGAGAAAACACAAGATCACTGTCTCAAGTCTAGAGGGATCCTGAGGTCACTGTAGCAACACGAAAGGGCTCCGTGGACCCCAAATCAACTCGAGATGAGAGCTTAGTCCCTGGGTTCAACTCAAGAGGAATACCAACTTTCCACAAGCACCTCAAGAGGAGGCTTCTCTCAGCTACAGGTATGTCAGAGGGACCCTGAGTTTGTGGCCTCAAGTGGAATGGACACCGAGATGCTCTGACTCGAAGTAAGGCCGGATAACCCTGCATTGAATTGAATGCAGGCTCGTCTTGCATCTCCCAAGACGAAGGGTTGTCTGAATCCCCTGTGGAGCCCACAGAGAAAGACCTAGTCCTCCGCCTCAACGCGACCGGAGGCCTCACATCCTTTGAAAACTCGAGAGGTCCGCGGAGATCAATACTTCCGAAGGAGATGATGCCTGACTCCTCTTGAAAATGGATAGGATTCCCAGGATCCCTGTGGCATGTGGAAAGGGACCCTGGGTCTCCCGCCTCACGTGGAGACGCGTTCCAATTGCCATGCCAAGACTCGAGGAGAATCCCGAGCTGTCCCTCGCACCTAGGCAGGAGTCCTGACGTCGCTGAACAAACACATGTCTGGAAGGGCCCTCCCCGTCGTAACTCGAGAATATAACCCAGGTTCCGGCCGCAACTCGAGAAAAACCATGAGACTTCCCCCTCGCCGTTAGATGAGGCCCGATTCCCCTGCACTGCGTGCAGAGCAATTCCGTTTTCCACATCAAACGTGAAAGGAGCCTTGATTTCCTTGATGGCACTCCAGAGAAAACCCAAGTTCACTGTCTCAAGTCTAGAGGGATCCTGAGGTCACTGGAGCAACACGAAAGGGCTCCGTGGACCCCAAATAAACTCGAGATGAGAGCTTAGTCCCTGGCTTCCACTCAAGAGGAATACCAACTTTCCACAAGCACCTCAAGAGGAGGCTTCTCTCAGCTACAGGTAAGTGAGAGCGAACCTGAGTTTGTGGCCTCAAGTGGAATGGACACCGAGATGCTCTGACTCGAAGTAAGGCCGGATATCCCTGCAGTGGATTGAATGCAGGCTGGTCTTGTATATCCCAAGACGAAGGGATGTCTGAATCCCCTGTGGAGACCACAGAGAAAGACCGAGTTCTCCGCCTCATCGAGACCGGAGACCTCACATCCTTTGAAAACTCGAGCGGTCCGTGGAGATCAATGCTTCCAAAGGAGACGATGCCTGACTCCTCTTGAAAATGGATAGGAGTCCCAGGATCCGTGTGGCATGTGGAAAGGGACACTGGGTCTCCCGCCTCACGTGGAGCCGGGTCCAAATTGCCATGCCAAGACTCGAGGAGAATCCCGAGCTCTCCCTCGCACCTAGGCAGGAGTCCTGACATCGCTGAACAAACACGTGTCTGGAAGGGCCCTCCCCATCGTAACTCGAGAATATACCCCAGGTTCCGGCCGCAACTCGAGAAAAACCATGAGATTTCCCCCTCGCCGCGAGTTGAGGCCCGATTCCCCTGTACTGCGTGCAGAGCAATTCCGTGTTCCACATCAAACTTGAAAGGAGCCTTGATTTCCTTGATGGCACTCCAGAGAAAACCCAAGATCACTGTCTCAAGTCTAGAGGGATCCTAAGGTCACTGGAGCAACACGAAAGGGCTCCATGGACCCCAAATCAACTCGAGATGAGAGCTTAGTCCCTGGCTTAGACTCAAGAGGAATACCACTTTCCACAAGCACCTCAAGAGGAGGCTTCTCTCAGCTACAGGTAAGGGAGAGGGACCCTGAGTTTGTGGCCTCAAGTGAAATGGACACCGAGATGCTCTGACTCGAAGTAAGGCCGGATATCCCTGCAGTGAATTGAACGCAGGCTCGTCTTGCATCTCCCAAGACGAAGGGATGTCTGAATCCCCTGTGAAGACCACAGAGAAAGACCTAATTTTCCGCCTCATCGCGACCGGTGGCCTCACATCATTTGAAAATTCGAGAGGTCCGCGGAGATCAATGCTTCCAAAGGAGACGATGCCTGACTCCTCTTGAAAATGGATAGGAGTCCCAGGATCCCTGTGGCACGTGGAAAGGGACCCTGGGTCTCCCGCCTCACGTGGAGACGCGTCCAAATTGCCATGCCAAGACTCGAGGTGAATCCCGAGGTGTCCCTCGCACCTAGGCAGGAGTCCTCACATCGCTGAACAAACTCGTGTCTGGAAGGGCCCTCCCCGTCGTAACTCGAGAATATACCCCAGGTTCCGGCCGCAACTCGAGAACAACCATGAGACTTCCCCCTCCCCGCGAGATGAGGCCCGATTCCCCTGCACTGAGTGCAGACAAATTCCGTGTTCCACATCCAACGTGAAAGGAGCCTTGATTTCCTTGATGGCACTCCAGAGAAAACCCAAGATTACTGTCTCAAGTCTAGAGGGATCCTGAGGTCACTGGAGCAACACGAAAGGGCTCCGTGGACCACAAATCAACTCGAGATGAGAGCTTAGTCCCTGGCTTCGACTCAAGAGGAATACCAACTTTCCACAAGCACCTCAAGAGGAGGCTTCTCTCAGCTACAGGTATGTGAGAGGGACCCTGAGTTTGTGGCCTCAAGTGGAATGGACACCGAGATGCTCTGACTCGAAGTAAGGCCGGATATCCCTGCAGTGAATTGAATGCAGGCTCGTCTTGCATCTCAAATGATGAAGGGATGTCTGAATCCCCTGTGGAGCCCACAGAGAAAGACCTAGTCCTCCGCCTCAACGCGACCGGAGGCCTCACATCCTTAGAAAACTCGAGAGGTCCGCGGAGATCAATACTTCTGAAGGAGACGATGCCTGACTCATCTTGAAAATGGATAGGAGTCCCAGGATCACTGTGGCACGTGGAAAGGGACACTGGGTCTCACGCCTCACGTGGAGACGCGTCCCAATTGCCATGCCAAGACTCGAGGAGAATCCCGAGGTGTCCCTCGCACCTAGGCAGGAGTCCTGAGGTCGCTGAACAAACACTTTTCTGGAAGGGCCCTCCCCGTCGTAACTCGAGAATATACCCCATGTTTCGGACGCAACTCGAGAAAAACCATGAGACTTCCCCCTCGCCGCGAGATGAGGCCCGATTTCCCTGCACTGCGAGCAGAGCAATTCCGTATTCCACATCAAAAATGAAAGGAGCCTTGATTTCCTTGATGGCACTCCAGAGAAAACCCAAGATCACTGTCTCAAGTCTAGAGGGATCCTGAGGTCACTGGAGCAACACGAAAGGGCTCCGTGGACCCCAAACCAACTCAAGATGAGAGCTTAGTCCCTGGCTTCGAGTCAAGAGGAATACCAACTTTCCACAAGCACCTCAAGAGGAGGCTTCTCTCAGCTACAGGTATGTGAGAGGGCCCCTGAGTTTGTGGCCTCAAGTGGAATGGACACCGAGATGCTCTGACTCGAAGTAAGGCCGGATATCCCTGCAGTGAATTGAATGCAGGCTCGTCTTGCATCTCCCAAGACGAAGGGATGTCTGAATCCCCTTTGGAGACCACAGAGA
Organism: Dama dama; assembly: GCF_033118175.1. NCBI lineage: Eukaryota > Metazoa > Chordata > Mammalia > Artiodactyla > Cervidae > Dama > Dama dama. The sequence goes on along the minus strand of NC_083697.1, from coordinate 1,001,631 downwards.
AAGACCTAATTATCCGCCTGATCGCGAGCGAAGGCTTCACATCCTTTGAAAACTCGAGAGGTCCGCGGAGATCAATGCTTCCAAAGGAGACGATGCCTGACTCCTCTTGAAAATGGATAGGAGTCCCAGGATCCCTGTGGCACGTGGAAAGGGACCCTGGGTCTCCCGCGTCACGTGGAGACGCGTCCCAATTGCCATGCCAAGATTCGAGGAGAATCCCGAGCTGTCCCTCGCACCTAGGCAGGAGTCCTGACGTCGCTGAACAAACACATGTCTGGAAGGGCCCTCCCCGTCGTAACTCGAGAATATAACCCAGGTTCCGGCCGCAACTCGAGAAAAACCATGAGACTTCCCCCTCGCCGCGAGATGAGGCCCGATTCCCCTACACTGCGTGCAGAGCAATTCCGTTTTCCACATCAAACGTGAAAGGAGGCTTGATTTCCTTGATGGCACTCCAGAGAAAACCCAAGTTCACTGTCTCAAGTCTAGAGGGATCCTGAGGTCACTGGAGCAACACGAAAGGGCTCCGTGGACCCCAAATAAACTCGAGATGAGAGCTTAGTCCCTGGCTTCCACTCAAGAGGAATACCAACTTTCCACAAGCACCTCAAGAGGAGGCTTCTCTCAGCTACAGGTATGTGAGAGGGACCCTGAGTTTGTGGCCTCAAGTGGAATGGACACTGAGATGCTCTGACTCGAAGTAAGGCTGGATATCCCTGCATTGAATTGAATGCAGGCTCGTCTTGCATATCCCAAGACGAAGGGTTGTCTGAATCCCCTGTGGAGACCACAGAGAAAGACCTAGTCCTCCGCCTCAACGCGACCGGAGGCCTCACATCCTTTGAAAACTCGAGAGGTCCGCGGAGATCAATACTTCCGAAGGAGACGATGCCTGACTCCTCTTGAAAATGGATAGGAGTCCCAGGATCCCTGTGGCACGTGGAAAGGGACCCTGGGTCTCCCGCGTCACGTGGAGACGCGTCCCAATTGCCATGCCAAGACTCGAGGAGAATCCCGAGGTGTCCCTCGCACCTAGGCAGGAGTCCTGACGTCGCTGAACAAACACGTGTCTGGAAGGGCCCTCCCCGTCGTAACTCGAGAATATACCCCAGGTTCCGGCCGCAACTCGAGAAGAACCATGAGACTTCCCCCTCGCTGCGAAATGAGGCCCGATTCCCCTGCACTGCGTGCAGAACAATTCCTTGTTCCACATCAAACGTGAAAGTAGCCTTGATTTCCTTGATGGCACTCCAGAGAAAACCCAAGATCACTGTCTCAAGTCTAGAGGATTCCCGAGGTCACTGTAGCAACACGAAAGGGCTCCGTGGACACCAAATCAACTCGAGATGTGAGCTTAGTCCCTGGCTTCGACTCAAGAGGAATACCAACTTTCCACAAGCACCTCAAGAGGAGGCTTCTCTCAGCTACAGGTATGTGAGAGGGACCCTGAGTTTGTGGCCTCAAGTGGAATGGACACCGAGATGCTCTGACTCGATGTAAGGCCAGATATCCCTGCAGTGAATTGAATGCAAGCTCGTCTTGGATCTCACAAGACGAAGGGATGTCTGAATCCCCTGTGGAGACCACAGAGAAAGACCTAGTTCTCCGCTTCATCGTGACCGGAGGCCTCACATCCTTTGAAAACTCGAGAGGTCCGTGGAGATCAATGCTTCCAAAGGAGAAGATGCCTGACTCCTCTTGAAAATGGATAGGAGTCCCAGGATTCCTGTGGCACGTGGAAAGGGACCCTGGGTCTCCCGCCTCACGTGGAGACGCGTCCCAATTGCCATGCCAAGACTCGAGGAGAATCCCGAGGTGTCCTTCGCACCTAGGCAGGAGTCCTGATGTCGCTGAACAAACACGTGTCTAGAAGGGACCTCCCCGTCGTTACTCGAGAATATACCCCAGGTTCCGGCCGCAACTCGAGAAAAACCATGAGATTTCCCCCTCGCCGTGAGTTGAGGCCCGATTCCCCTGCACTGCATGCAGAGCAATTCCGTGTTCCACATCAAACGTGAAAGGAGCCTTGATTTCCTTGATGGCAGTCCAGAGAAAACCCAAGATCACTGTCTCAAGTCTAGAGGGATCCTGAGGTCACTGGAGCAACACGAAAGGGCTCCGTGGACCCCAAATCAACTCGAGAAGAGAGCTTAGTCCCTGGCTTTAATCGAGAGGAATACCAAATTTCCACAAGCACCTCAAGAGGAGGCTTCTCTCAGCTAATGGTATGTGAGAGGGACCCTGAATTTGTCGCCTCAAGTGGAATGTCCACCGAGATGCTCTGACTCAAAGTAAGGCCAGATATCCCTGCAGTGAATTGAATGCAGGCTCGTCTTGCATCTCCCAAGACGAAGGGATGTCTGAATCCCCTGTGGAGACCACAGAGAAAGACCGAGTTCTCCGCCTCATCGCGACCGGAGGCCTCACATCCTTTGAAAATTCGAGAGGTCCACGGAGATCAATGCTTCCAAAGGAGAAGATGCCTGACCCTTCTTGAAAATGGATAGGAGACCCAGGATCCCTGTGGCACGTGGAAAGGGACCCTGGGTCTCCCGCGTCACGTGGAGACGCGTCCCAATTGCCATGCCAAGACTCGAGAAGAATCCCGAGCTGTCCCTCGCACCTAGGCAGGAGTCCTGACGTCGCTGAACAAACACATGTCTGGAAGGGCCCTCGCCGTCGTAACTCGAGAATATACCCCAGGTTCCGGCCGCAACTCGAGAAAAACCATGAGAATTCCCCCTCGCCGCGAGATGAGGCCCGATTCCCCTGCACTGCGTGCAGAGCAATTCCGTGTTCCACATCAAACGTGAAAGAAGCCTTGATTTCCTTGATGGCACTCCAGAGAAAACCCAAGATCACTGTCTCAAGTCTAGAGGGATCTTGCGGTCACTGGAGCAACACGAAAGGGCTCCGTGGACCCCAAATCAACTCGAGATGAGAGATTAGTCCCTGGCTTCAACTCAAGAGGAATACGAACTTTCCACAAGCCCCTCAAGAGGAGGCTTCTCTCAGCTAATGGTATGTGAGAGGGACCCTGAGTTTGTGGCCTCAAGTGGAATGGACACCGAGATGCTCTGACTCGAAGTAAGGCCGGATATCCCTGCAGTGAATTGAATGCAGGCTCGTCTTGCATCTCCCAAGACGAAGGGATGTCTGAATCCCCTGTGCAGAACACAGAGAAAGACCTAGTCCTCCGCCTCAACGCGACCGGAGGCCTTACATCGTTTGAAAACTCGAGAGGTCCGCGGAGATCAATGCTTCCAAAGGAGACGATGCCTGACTCCTCTTGAAAATGGATAGGAGTCCCAGGATCCCTGTGGCACGTGGAAAGGGACCCTGGGTCTCCCGCCTCACGTGGAGACGCGTCCCAATTGCCATGGCAAGACTCGAGGAGAATCCCCAGGTGTCCCTTGCACCTAGGCAGGAGTCCTGACGTCGCTGAACAAACACGTGTCTGGAAGGGCCCTCCCCGTCGTAACTCGAAAATATACCCCAGGTTCCGGCCGCAACTCGAGAAAAACCATGAGACTTCCCCCTCCCCGCGAGATGAGGCCCGATTCACCTGGGCTGCGTGCAGAGGAATTCCGTGTTCCACATCAAACGTGAAAGAAGCCTTGATTTCCTTGATGGCACTCCGGAGAAAACCCAAGATCACTGTCACAAGTCTAGAGGGATCCTGAGGTCACTGGAGCAACACGAAAGGGCTCCGTGGACCCCAAATCAACTCGAGATGAGAACTTAGTCCCTGGCTTAGACTCAAGAGGAATACCAACTTTCCACAAGCACCTCAAGAGGAGGCTTCTCTCAGCTACAGGTATGTGAGAGGGACCCTGAGTTTGTGGCCTCAAGTGGAATGGACCCCGAGATGCTCTGACTCGAAGTAAAGCCGGATATCCCTGCAGCGAATTGAATGCAGGCTCGTCTTGCATCTCCCAAGACGAAGGGATGTCTGAATCCACTGTGGAGACGACAGAGAAAGACCTAGTCCTCTGCCTCATCGCGACCAGAGGCGTCACATCCTTTGAAAATTCGAGAGGTATGAGGAGATCAATGCTTCTAAAGGAGACGATGCTTGACTCCTCTTGAAAATGGATAGGAGTCCCAGGATCCCTGTGGCACGTGGAAAGGGACCCTGGGTCTCCCGCCTCACGTGGAGACGCGTCCCAATTGCCATGCCAAGACTCGAGGAGAATCCCGAGGTGTCCCTCGCACCTAGGCAGGAGTCCTGACGTCGCTGAACAAACACGTGTCTGGAAGGGCCCTCCCCGTCGTAACTCGAGAATATACCCCAGGTTCCGGCCGCAACTCGAGAAAAACCATGAGATTTCCCCCTCGCCGCGAGATGAGGCCCGATTCCCCTGCACTGCGTGCAGAGCAATTCCGTGTTCCACATCAAACGTGAAAGGAGCCTTGATTTCCTTGATGGCACTCCAGAGAAAACCCAAGATCACTGTCTCAAGTCTAGAGGGATCCTGAGGTCACTGGAGCAACACGAAAGGGCTCCGTGGACCCCAAATCAACTCGAGATGAGAGCTTAGTCCCTGGCTTCGACTCAAGAGGAATACCAACTTTCCAAAAGCACCTCAAGAGGAGGCTTGTCTCAGCTACAGGTATGTGAGAGGGACCCTGAGTTTGTCGCCTCAAGTGGAAAGGACACCGAGATGCTCTGACTCAAAGTAAGGCCAGATATCCCTGCAGTGATTTGAATGCAGGCTCGTCTTGCATCTCCCAAGACGAAGGGATGTCTGAATCCGCTGTGGAGAACACAGAGAAAGACCTAGTCCTCCGCCTCATCGCGACCGGAGGCCTCACATCCTTTGAAAACTCGAGAGGTCCGCGGAGATCAATGCTTCCAAAGGAGTCGATGCCTGACGCCTCTTGAAAATGGATAGGAGTCCCAGGATCCCTGTGGCACGTCGAAAGGGACCCTGGGTCTCCCGCCTCATGTGGAGACGCGTCCCAATTGCCATGCCAAGACTTCAGGAGAATCCCGAGGTGTCCCTCGCACCTAGGCAGGAGTCCTGACGTCGCTGAACAAACACGTGTCTGGAAGGGCCCTCCCCGTCGTAACTCGAGAATATACCCCAGGTTCCGGCCGCAACTCGAGAAAAACCATGAGACTTCCCCCTCGCCGCGAGATGAGGCCCGATTCCCCTGCAATGCGTGCAGAGCAATTCCGTTTTCCACATCAAACCTGAAAAAAGCCTTGATTTCCTTGATGGCACTCCAGAGAAAACCCAAGATCACTGTCTCAAGTCTAGAGGGATCCTGAGGTCACTGGAGCAACAGGAAAGGGCTCCGTGGACCCCAAATCAACTCGAGATGAGAGATTAGTCCCTGGCTTCAACTCAAGAGGAATACGAACTTTCCACAAGCCCCTCAAGAGGAGGCTTCTCTCAGCTACAGGTATGTGAGAGGGACCCTGAGTTTGTGGCCTCAAGTGGAATGGACACCGAGATGCTCTGACTCGAAGTAAGGCCGGATATCCCTGCAGTGAATTGAATGCAGGCTCGTCTTGCATCTCCCAAGATGAAGGGATGTCTGAATCCCCTGTGCAGAACACAGAGAAAGACCTAGTCCTCCGCGTCAACGCGATCGGAGGCCTCACATCGTTTGAAAACTCGAGAGGTCCACGGAGATCAATGCTTCCAAAGGAGACGATGCCTGACTCCTCTTGAAAATGGATAGGAGTCCCAGGATCCCTGTGGCACGTGGAAAGGGACCGTGGGTCTCCCGCCTCACGTGGAGACGCGTCCCAATTGCCATGGCAAGACTCGAGGAGAATCCCGAGGTGTCCTTTGCACCTAGGCAGGAGTCCTGACGTCGCTGAACAAACACGTGTGTGGAAGGGCCCTCCCCGTCGTAACTCGAGAATATACCCCTGGTTCCAGCCGCAACTCGAGAAAAACCATGAGACTTCCCCCTCGCCGCGAGATGAGGCCCGATTCCCCTGCACTGCGTGCAGAGCAATTCCGTGTTCCACATCAAACGTGAAAGGAGCCTTGATTTCCTTGATGGCACTCCAGAGAAAACACAAGATCACTGTCTCAAGTCTAGAGGGATCCTGAGGTCACTGGAGCAACACGAAAGGGCTCCGTGGACCCCAAATCAACTCTAGATGAGAGCTTAGTCCCTGGCTTCGACTCAAGAGGAATACCAACTTTCCACAAGCACCTCAAGAGGAGGCTTCTCTCAGCTACAGGTATGTGAGAGGGACCCTGAGTTTGTGGCCTCAAGTGCAATGGACACCGAGATGCTCTGACTCGAAGTAAGGCCGGATATCCCTGCAGTGAATTGAATGCAGGCTCGTCTTGCATCTCCCAAGACGAAGGGATGTCTGAATCCCCTGTGGAGACCACAGAGAAAGACCTAGTCCTCCGCCTCATCGTGACCGGAGGCCTCACATCCTTTGAAAATTCGAGAAGTCGGCGGAGATCAATGCTTCCAAAGGAGACGATGCCTGACTCCTCTTGAAAATGGATAGGAGTCCCAGCATCCCTGTGGCACGTGGAAAGGGACCCTGTGTCTCCCGCCTCACGTGGAGACGCGTCAGAATTGCCATGCCAAGACTCGAGGAGAACCCCGAGGTGTCCCTCGCACCTAGGCAGGAGTCCTGACGTCGCTGAACAAACACGTGTCTGGAAGGGCCCTCCCCGTCGTAAATCTAGAATATACCCCAGGTTCCGGCCGCAACTCGAGAAAAACCATGAGACTTTCCCGTTGCCACGAGGTGAGGCCCGATTCCCCTGCACTGCATGCAGAGCAATTCCGTGTTCCACATCAAACATGAAAGGAGCCTTGATTTCCTTGATGGCACTCCAGAGAAAACCCAAGATCACTGTCTAGAGTCTAGAGGGATCCTGAGGTCACTGGAGCAACACGAAAGGGCTCCGTGGACCTCAAATCAACTCGAGATGAGAGCTTAGTCCCTGGCTTCGACTCAAGGGGAATACCAACTTTCCACAAGCACCTCAAGAGGAGGCTTCTCTCAGCTACAGGTATGTGAGAGAGACCATGAGTTTGTGGCCTCAAGTGGAATGGACACGGAAATGCTCTGACTCGAAGTAAGGCCGGATATCCCTGCAGTGAATTGAATGCAGGCTCGTCTTGCATCTCCCAAGACGAAGGGATGTCTGAATCCCCTGTGGAGACCACAGAGAAAGACCTAGTCCTCCGCCTCAACATGACCGGAGGCCTCACATCCTTTGAAAACTCGAGAGGTCCGCGGAGATCAATGCTTCCAAAGGAGACGATGCCTGACTCCTCTTGAAAATGGATAGGAGTCCCAGGATCACTGTGGCACGTGGAAAGGGACCCTGGGTCTCCCGCCTCACGTGGAGACACGTCCCCATTGCCATGCCAAGACTCGAGGAGAATCCCGAGGTGTCCCTCGCACCTAGGCAGGAGTCCTGACGTCGCTGAACAAACACGTGTCTGGAAGGGCCCTCCCCGTCGTAACTGGAGAATATACGCCATTTTCCGGCCGCAACTCGAGAAAAACTATGAGACTTCCCCCTCGCCGCTGGATGAGGCACGATTCCCCTGCACTGCGTGCAGAACAATTCCGTGTTCCACATCAAACGTGAAAGGAGCCTTGATTTCCTTGATGGCACTCCAGAGAAAACCCACGATCACTGTCTCAAGTCTAGAGGGATGCTGAGGTCACTGGAGCAACACGAAAGGGCTCCGTGGACCCCTAATCAACTCGAGATGAGAGCTTAGTCCCTGGCTTCGACTCAAGGGGAATACCAACTTTCCACAAGCACCTCAAAAGGAGGCTTCTCTCAGCTACAGGTATGTGAGAGGGACCCTGAGTTTGTGGCCTCAAGTGGAATGGACACGGAGATGCTCTGACTCGAAGTAAGGCCGGATATCACTGCAGTGAATTGAATGCAGGCTCGTCTTGCATCTCCCAAGACTAAGGGATGTCTGAATCCCCTGTGTAGACCACAGAGAAAGACCTAATTTTCCGCCTCATCGCGACCAGAGGCCACACATCCTTTGAAAATTCGAGAAGTCCGCGGAGATCAATGCTTCCAAAGGAGACGATGCCTGACTCCTCTTGAAAATGGATAGGAGTCCCAGCATCCCTGTGGCACGTGGAAAGGGACTCTGGGTCTCCCGCCTCACGTGGAGACGCGTCCCCATTGCCATGACAAGACTCGAGGAGAATCCCGAGGTGTCCCTCGCACCTAGGCAGGAGTCCTGACGTCGCTGAACAAACATGTGTCTGGAAGGGCCCTCCCAGTCGTAACTCGAGAATATACCCCAGGTTTCGGCCGCAACTCGAGAAAAACCATGAGACTTCCCCCTCGCCCCTGGATGAGGCCCGATTCCCCTGCACTGCGTGCAGAGCAATTCCGTGTTCCACATCCAACGTGAAAGGAGCCTTGATTTCCTTGATGGCACTCCAGAGAAAACCCAAGATCACTGTCTCAAGTCTAGAGGGATCGTGAGGTCACTGGAGCAACACGAAAGGGCTCCGTGGACCCCAAATCAACTCGAGAAGAGAGCTTAGTCCCTGGCTTTAAATCGAGAGGAATACCAAATTTCCACAAGCACCTCAAGAGGAGGCTTCTCTCAGCTAATGGTATGTGAGAGGGACCCTGAGTTTGTCGCCTCAAGTGGAATGTCCACCGAGATGCTCTGACTCAAAGTAAGGCCAGATATCCCTGCATTGAATTGAATGCAGGCTCGTCTTGCATCTCCCAAGACGAAGGGATGTCTGAATCCCCTGTGGAGACCACAGAGAAAGACCGAGTTCTCCGCCTCATCGCGACCGGAGGTCTCACATCCTTTGAAAACTCGAGAGGTCCGCGGAGATCAATGCTTCCAAAGGATAAGATGCCTGACCCTTCTTGAAAATGGATAGGAGTCCCAGGATCCCTGTGGCACGTGGAAAGGGACCCTGGGTCTCCCGCGTCACGTGGAGACGCGTCCCAATTGCCATGCCAAGACTCGAGGAGAATCCCGAGGTGTCCTTCGCACCTAGGCAGGAGTCCTGATGTCGCTGAACAAACACGTGTCTAGAAGGGACCTCCCCGTCGTTACTCGAGAATATACCCCAGGTTCCGGGCGCAACTCGAGAAAAACCATGAGATTTCCCCCTCGCCGTGAGTTGAGGCCCGATTCCCCTGCACTGCATGCAGAGCAATTCCGTGTTCCACATCAAACGTGAAAGGAGCCTTGATTTCGTTGATGGCAGTCCAGGGAAAACCCAAGATCACTGTCTCAAGTCTAGAGGGATCCTGAGGTCACTGGAGCAACACGAAAGGGCTCCGTGGACCCCAAATCAACTCGAGAAGAGAGCTTAGTCCCTGGCTTTAAATCGAGAGGAATACCAAATTTCCACAAGCACCTCAAGAGGAGGCTTCTCTCAGCTAATGGTATGTGAGAGGGACCCTGAGTTTGTCGCCTCAAGTGGAATGTCCACCGAGATGCTCTGACTCAAAGTAAGGCCAGATATCCCTGCAGTGAATTGAATGCAGGCTCGTCTTGCATCTCCCAAGACGAAGGGATGTCTGAATCCCCTGTGGAGACCACAGAGAAAGACCGAGTTCTCCGCCTCAGCGCGACCGGAGGCCTCACATCCTTTGAAAACTCGAGAGGTCCGCAGAGATCAATGCTTCCAAAGGAGACGATGCCTGACTCCTCTTGAAAATGGATAGGAGTCCCAGGATCCCTGTGGGACGTGGAAAGGGACCCTGGGTCTCCCGCCTCACGTGGAGACGTGTCAGAATTGCCATGCCAAGACTCGAGGAGAATCCCGAGGTGTCCCTCGCACCTAGGCAGGAGTCCTGACGTCGCTGAACAAACACGTGTCTGGAAGGGCCCTCCCCGTCGTAAATCTAGAATATACCCCAGGTTCCGGCCGCAACTCGAGAAAAACCATGAGACTTTCCCCTTGCCACGAGGTGAGGCCCGATTCCCCTGCACTGCATGCAGAGCAATTCCGTATTCCACATCAAACATGAAAGGAGCCTTGATTTCCTTGATGGCACTCCAGAGAAAACCCAAGATCACTGTCTAGAGTCTAGAGGGATCCTGAGGTCACTGGAGCAACACGAAAGGGCTCCGTGGACCTCAAATCAACTCGAGATGAGAGCTTAGTCACTGGCTTCGACTCAAGGGGAATACCAACTTTCCACAAGCACCTCAAGAGGAGGCTTCTCTCAGCTACAGGTATGTGAGAGAGACCATGAGTATGTGGCCTCAAGTGGAATGGACACGGAAATGCTCTGACTCGAAGTAAGGCCGGATATCCCTGCAGTGAATTGAATGCAGGCTCGTCTTGCATCTCCCAAGACGAAGGGATGTCTGAATCCCCTGTGGAGACCACAGACAAAGACCTAGTCCTCCGCCTCAACATGACCGGAGGCCTCACATCCTTTGAAAACTCGAGAGGTCCGCGGAGATCAATGCTTCCAAAGGAGACGATGCCTGACGCCTCTTGAAAATGGATAGGAGTCCCAGGATCACTGTGGCACGTGAAAGGGACCCTGGGTCTCCCGCCTCAAATGGAGACATATCCCAATTGCCATGGCAAGACTCGAGGAGAATCCCGAGGTGTCCCTCGCACCTAGGCAGGAGTCCTGACTTCGCTGAACAAACACGTGTCTGGAAGGGCCCTCCCCGTCGTAACTGGAGAATATACCCCAGGTTCCGGCCGCAACTCGAGAAAAACTATGAGACTTCCCCCTCGCCGCTGGATGAGGCCCGATTCCCCTGCACTGCGTGCAGAGCAATTCCGTGTTCCACATCAAACGTGAAAGGAGCCTTGATTTCCTTGATGGCACTCCAGAGAAACCCCAAGATCACTGTCTCAAGTCTAGAGGGATCCTGAGGTCACTGGAGCAACACGAAAGGGCTCCGTGGACCCCAAATCAACTCGAGATGAGAGCTTAGTACCTGGCTTCGACTCAAGGGGAATACCAACTTTCCACAAGCACCTCAAGAGGAGGCTTCTCTCAGCTACAGGTATGTGAGAGGGACCCTGAGTTTGTGGCCTCAAGTGGAATGGACACCGAGATGCTCTGACTCGAAGTAAGGCCGGATATCCCTGCAGTGAATTGAATGCAGGCTCGTCTTGCATCTCACAAGACTAAGGGATGTCTGAATCCCCTGTGGAGACCACAGAGAAAGACCTAATTTTCCGCCTCATCGCGACCAGAGGCCTCACAACCTTTGAAAATTTGAGAAGTCCGCGGAGATCAATGCTTCCAAAGGAGACGATGCCTGACTCCTCTTGAAAATGGATAGGAGTCCCAGGATCCCTGTGGCACGTGGAAAGGGACCCTGGGTCTCCCGCCTCACGTGGAGACGCGTCCCCATTGCCATGCCAAGACTCGAGGAGAATCCCGAGGTGTCCCTCGCACCTAGGCAGGAGTCCTGACGTCGCTGAACAAACATGTGTCTGGAAGGGCCCTCCCCGTCGTAACTCGAGAATATACCCCAGGTTCCGGTCGCAACTCGAGAAAAACCATGAGACTTCCCCATCCCCGCGAGATGAGGCCCGATTCCCCTGCACTGCGTGCAGAGCAATTCCGTGTTCCACATCATACGTGAAAGGAGCCTTGATTTCCTTAATGGCACTCCAGAGAAAACCCAAGATCACTGTTTCAAGTCTAGAGGGATCCTGAGGTCACTGTAGCAACACGAAAGGGCTCCGTGAACCCCAAATCAACTCGAGATGAAAGCTTAGTCCTTGGCTTCGACTCAAGAGGAATACCAACTTTCCACAAGCACCTCAAGAGGAGGCTACTCTCAACTAATGGTATGTGAGAGGGACCCTGAGTTTGTCGCCTCAAGTGGAATGGACACCGAGATGCTCTGACTCGAAGTAAGGCCGGATATCCCTGCAGTGAATTGAATGCAGGCTCGTCTTGCATCTCCCAAGACGAAGGGTTGTCTGAATCTGCTGTGGAGCCCACAGAGAAAGACCTAGTCCTCCGCCTCAACGCGGCCGGAGGCCTCACATCCTTTGAAAACTCGAGAGGTCCACGGAGATCAATACTTCCGAAGGAGACGATGCCTGACTCCTCTTGAAAATGGATAGGAGTCCCAGGATCCCTGTGGCACGTGGAAAGGGACCCTGGGTCTCCCGCCTCACGTGGAGACGCGTCCCAATTGCCATGCCAAGACTCGAGGAGAATCCCGAGGTGTCCCTCGCACCTAGGCAGGAGTACTCACGTCGCTGAACAAACACGTGTCTGGAAGGGCCCTCCCCGTCGTAACTCGAGAATATACCCCAGGTTCCGGCCGCAACTCGAGAAAAACCATGAGAATACCTCCTCGCCGCGAGATGAAGCTCGATTCCCCTGCACTGCAGCAGAGCAACTCCGTGTTCCACATCAAACGTGAAAGGAGCCTTGATTTCCTTGATGGCACTCCAGAGAAAACCCAAGATCACTGTCTCAAGTCTAGAGGGATCCTGAGGTCACTGGAGCAACACAAAAGGCCTCCGTGGACCCCATATCAACTCGAGATGAGAGCTTAGTCCCTGGCTTCGACTCAAGAGAAATACCAAATTTCCACAAGCACCTCAGGTAGAGGCTTCTCTCAGCTACAGGTATCTGAGAGGGACCCTGAATTTGTGGCCTCAAGTGGAATGAACACCGAGATGCTCTGACTCGAAGTAAGGCCGGATATCCCAACAGTGAATTGAATGCAGGCTCGTCTTGCATCTCCCAATACGAAGGGATGTCTGAATCCCCTATAGAGACCACAGAGAAAGACCTAGTTCTCTGCTTCATCGCGAGCGGAGGCCTCACATCCTTTGAAAACTCGAGAGGTACGCAGAGATCAATGCTTCCAAAGCAGACGATGCCTGACTCCTCTTGAAAATGGATAGGAGTCCCAGGATCCCTGTGGCACTTGGAAACGGACCCTGGGTCTCCCGCCTCACGTGGAGACCCGTCCCAATTGCCATGCCAAGACTCGAGGAGAATTCCGAGGTGTCCCTCCCACCTAGGCAGGAGTCCTGACGTCATTGAACAAACACGTGTCTGGAAGGGCCCTCCCCGTCGTAACTCGGGAATATACCCCAGGTTCCAGCCGCAACTCGAGAAAAACCATGAGACTTCCCCCTCGCCGCGAGATGAGGCCCGATTCCCCTGCACTGCGTGCAGAGCAGTTCCGAGTTCCACATCAAACGTGAAAGGAGCCTTGATTTCCTTGATGGCACTCCAGAGAAAACCCAAGATCACTGTTTCAAGTCTAGAGGGATCCTGAGGTCACTGGAGCAACACGAAAGGGCTCCGTGGACCCCAAATCAACTCGAGAGGAGAGCTTAGTCCCTGGCTTCCACTCAAGAGGAATACCAACTTTCCACAATCACCTCAAGAGGAGGCTTCTCTCAGCTACAGGTATGTGAGTGGGCCCCTGAGTTTGTGGCCTCAAGTGGAATGGACACCGAGATGCTCTGACTCGAAGTAAGGCCAGATATCCCTGCAGTGAATTGAATGCAGGCTCGTCTTGCATCTCCCAAGACGAAGGGATGTCTGAATCCCCTGTGGAGACCACAGAGAAAGACCGAGTTCTCCGCCTCATCGCGACCGGAGGCCTCACATCCTTTGAAAACTCGAGAGGTCCGTGGAGATCAATGCTTCCAAAGGAGACGATGCCTGACTCCTCTTGAAAATGGATAGGAGTCCCAGGATCCCTGTGGCACGTGGAACGGGACCCTGGGTCTCCCGCCTCACGTGGAGACGCGTCCAAATTGCCATGCCAAGACTCGAGGAGAATCCCGAGGTGTCCCTAGCACCTAGGCAGGAGTCCTCACGTCGCTGAACAAACCTGTGTCTGGAAGGGCCCTCCCCGTCGTAACTCGAGAATATACCCCAGGTTCCGGCCGCAACTCGAGAAAAACCATGAGACTTCCCCCTCGCCGCTGAATGAGGCCCGATTCCCCTGCACTGCGTGCAGAGCAATTCCGTGTTCCACATCAAACGTGAAAGCAGCCTTGATTTCCTTAATGGCACTCCAGAGAAAACCCAAGATCACTGTTTCAAGTCTAGAGGGATCCTGAGGTCACTGTAGCAACAGGAAAGGGCTCCGTGGACCCCAAGTCTACTCGAAATGAGAGCTTAGTCCCTGGATTCGACTCAAGAGGAATACCAACTTTCCACAAGCACCTCAAGAGGATGCTTCTCTCAGCTACAGGTATGTCAGAGGGACCCTGAGTTTGTGGCCTCAAGTGGAATGGACACCAAGATGCTCTGACTCGAATTAAGGCCGGATATCCCTGCAGTGAATTGAATGCAGGCTCGTCTTGCATCTCCCAAGACGAAGGGTTGTCTGAATCCCCTGTGGAGCCCACAGAGAAAGACCTAGTCCTCCGCCTCAACGCAACCGGAGGCCTCACATCCTTTGAAAACTCGAGAGGTCCGCGGAGATCAATACTTCCGAAGGAGACGATGCCTGACTCCTCTTGAAAATGGATAGGAGTCCGAGGATCCCTGTGGCACGTGGAAAGGGACCGTGGGTCTCCCGCCTCACGTGGAGACGCGTCCCAATTGCCATGCCAAGACTCGAGGAGAATCCCGAGGTGTCCCTCGCACCTAGGCAGGAGTTCTGACGTCGCTGAACAAACCCGTGTCTGGAAGGGCCCTCCCCGTCGTAACTCGAGAATATAACCCAGGTTCCGGCCGCAACTCGAGAAAAACCATGAGACTTCCCCCTCGCCGCGAGATGAGGCCCGATTCCCATGCACTGCGTGCAGAGCAATTCCGTATTCCACATCAAAAATGAAGGGACCCTTGATTTCCTTGATGGCACTCCAGAGAAAACCCAAGATCACTGTCTCAAGTCTAGAGGGATGCTGAGGTCACTGGAGCAACACGAAAGGGCTCCGTGGACCCCAAATCAACTCGAGATGAGAGCTTAGTCCCTGGCTTCCACTCAAGAGGAATACCAACTTTCCACAAGCACCTCAAGAGGAGGCTTCTCTCAGCTACAGGTATGTGAGTGGGCCCCTGAGTTTGTGGCCTCAAGTGGAATGGACACCGAGATGCTCTGACTCGAAGTAAGGCCGGATATCCCTGCAGTGAATTGAATGCAGGCTCGTCTTGCATCTCCCAAGATGAAGGGATGTCAGAATCCCCTGTGGAGACGACAGAGAAAGACCTAGTCCTCCGCCTCATCGAGACGGGAGGCATCACATCCTTTGAAAACTCGAGAGGTCTGCGGAGATCAATGCTTCCAAAGGAGACGATGCCTGACTCTTCTTGAAAAGGATAGAAGTCCCAGGATCCCTGTGGCACGTGGAAAGGGACCCTGGGTCTCCCGCCTCACGTGGATACGAATCCCCATTGCCATGCCAAGACTCGAGGAGAATCCCGAGGTGTCCCTCGCACCTAGGCAGGAGTCCTGACGTCGCTGAACAAACACGTGTCTGGAAGGGCCCTCCCCGTCGTAACTCGAGAATATACCCAAGGTTCCGGCCGCACTCGAGAAAAACCATGACACTTCCCCATCGCCGCGAGATGAGGCCCGATTCCCCTGCCCTGCGTGCAGAGCAATTCCGCATTCCACATCAAAAATGAAAGGAGCCTTGATTTCCTTGATGGCACTCCAGAGAAAACCCAAGATCACTGTCTCAAGTCTAGAGGGATCCTGAGGTCACTGGAGCAACACGAAAGGGCTCCGTGGACCCCAAATCAACTCGAGATGAGAGCTTAGTCCCTGGCTTCAAATCGAGAGGAATACCAACTTTCCACAAGCACCTCAAGAGGAGGCTACTCTCAGCTAATGGTATGTGAGAGGGACCCTGAGTTTGTCGCCTCTAGTGGAATGGACACCGAGATGCTCTAACTCGAAGTAAGGCCAGATATCCCTGCAGTGAATTGAATGCAGGCTCGTCTTGCATCTCCCAAGACGAAGGGATGTCTGAATCCCCTGTGGAGACCACAGAGAAAGACCTAGTCCTCCGCCTCATCGTGACCAGAGGCCTCACATCCTTTGAAAACTCGAGAGGTCTGCAGAGATCAATGCTTCCAAAGGAGACGATGCCTGACTCCTCTTGAAAATGGATAGGAGTCCCAGGATCCCTGTGGCACGTGGAAAGGGACACTGGGTCTCCCGCCTCACGTGGAGACGCGTCCTAATTGCCATGCCAAGACTCGAGGAGAATCCCGAGGTGTCCCTCGCACCTAGGCAGGAGTCCTGACGTCGCTGAACAAACACGTGTCTGGAAGGGCCCTACCCGTCGTAACTCGAGAATATACCCCAGGTTCCGGCCGCAACTCGAGAAAAACCATGAGACTTCCCCCTCGCCGCGAGTTGAGGCCCGATTCCTCTGCACTGCGTGCAGAGCAATTCCGTGTTCCACTTCAAACGTGAAAGGAGCCTTGATTTACTTGATGGCACTCCAGAGAAAACCCAACATCACTGTGTCAAGTCTAGAGGGATCATGAGGTCACTGGAGCAACACGAAAGGGCTCCGTGGACCCCAAATCAACTCGAGATGAGAGCTTAGTCCCTGGCTTAGACTCAAGAGGAATACCAACTTTCCACAAGCACCTCAAGAGGAGGCTTCTCTCAGCTACAGGTAAGTGAGAGGGACCCTGAGTTTGTGGCCTCAAGTGGAATGGACACCGAGATGCTCTGACTCGAAGTAAGTCCGGACATCCCTGCAGTGAATTGAATGCAGGCTCATCTTACATCTCCCAAGACGAAGGGATGTCTGAATCCCCTGTGCAGAACACAGAGAAAGACCTAGTCCTCCGCCTCAACGCGACCGGAGGCCTCACATCCTTTGAAAACTCGAGAGGTCTGCGCAGATCAATGCTTCCAAAGGAGACGATGCCTGACACCTCTTGAAAATGGATAGGAGTCCCAGGATCCCTGTGGCACGTGGAAAGGGACCCTGGGTCTCCCGCCTCACGTGGAGACGCGTCCCCATTGCCATGCCAAGACTCGAGGAGAATCCCGAGGTGTCCCTCGCACCTAGGCAGGAGTCCTGACGTCGCTGAACAAACACGTGTCTGGAAGGGCCCTCCCCGTCGTAACTCGAGAATATACCCCAGGTTCCGGCCGCAACTCGAGAAAAACCATGAGACTTCCCCCTCGCCGCGAGATGAGGCCCGATTCCCCTGCAATGCGTGCAGAGCAATTCCGTGTTCCACATCAAACGTGATAGGAGCCTTGATTTCCTTGAAGGCACTCCAGAGAAAACCCAAGATCACTGTCTCAAGTCTAGAGGGATCCTGAGGTCACTGGAGCAACACGAAAGGGCTCCGTGGACGCCAAAACAACTCAAAATGAGAGGTTAGAGCCTGGCTTCGACTCAAGAGGAATACCAACTTTCCACAAGCACCTCAAGAGGAGGCTTCTCTCAGCTACAGGTAGGTGAGAGGGACCCTGAGTTTGTGGCCTCAAGTGGAATGGACACCGAGATGCTCTGACTCGAAGTAAGGCCGGATATCCCTGCAGTGAATTGAATGCATGCTCGTCTTGCATCTCCCAAGACGAAGGGATGTCTGAATCCCCTGTGGAGACCACAGAGAAAGACCTAATTTTCCGCCTCATCGCGACCGGTGGCCTCACATCCTTTGAAAATTCGAGAGGTCCGCGGAGATCAATGCTTCCAAAGGAGACGATGCCTGACTCCTCTTGAAAATGGATAGGAGTCCCAGGATCCCTGTGGCACGTGGAAAGGGACCCTGGTTCTCCGACCTCACGTGGAGACGCGTCCCAATTGCCATGCCAAGACTCCAGGAGAATCCCGAGGTGTCCCTCGCACCTAGGCAGGCGTCCTCACGTCGCTGAACAAACCCGTGTCTGGACAGGTCCTCCCCGTCGTAACTCGAGAATATACCCCAGGTTCCGGCCGCAACTCGACAAAAACCATGAGACTTCCCCCTCCCCGCGAGATGAGGCCAGATTCCCCTGCACTGAGTGCACACCAATTCCGTGTTCCACATCAAACTTGAAAGGAGCCTTGATTTCCTTGATGGCACTCCAGAGAAAACCCAAGATCACTGTCTCAAGTCTAGAGGGATCCTGAGGTCACTGGAGCAACACGAAAGGGCTCCGTGGACACCAAATCAACTCGAGATGAGAGCTTAGTCCATGGCTTCAAATCGAGAGGAATACCAACTTTCCACAAGCACCTCAAGAGAAGGCTTCTCTCACCTAATGGTATGTGAGAGGGACCCTGAGTTTGTCGCCTCAAGTGGAATGGACACCGAGATGCTCTGACTCAACGTAAGGCCAGATATCCCTGCAGTGAATTGAATGCAGGCTCGTCTTGCATCTCCCAAGACGAAGGGTTGTCTGAATCCCCTGTGGAGCCCACAGAGAAAGACCTAATTTTCCGCCTCATCGCGACCGGTGGCCTCACATCCTTTGAAAATTCGAGAGGTCCGCGGAGATCAATGCTTCCAAAGGAGACGATGCCTGACTCCTCTTGAAAATGGATAGGAGTCCCAGGATCCCTGTGGCTCGTGGAAAGGGACCCTGGTTCTCCCGGCTCACGTGGAGATGCGTCCAAATTGCCATGCCAAGACTCGAGGAGAATCCCGAGGTGTCCCTCGCACCTAGGCAAGAGTCCTCACGTCGCTGAACAAAACCGTGTCTGGAAGGGCCCTCCCTGTCGTAACTTGAGAATATACCCCAGGTTCCGGCCGCAACTCGAGAAAAACCATGAGACTTCCCCCTCCCCGCGAGATGAGGCCCGATTCCCCTGCACTGAGTGCAGACCAATTCCGTGTTCCACATCAAACGTGAAAGGAGCCTTGATTTCCTTAATGGCACTCCAGAGAAAACCCAAGATCACTGTCTCAAGTCTAGAGGGATCCTGAGGTCACTGTAGCAACACAAAAGGGCTCCGTGGACCCCAAATCAACTCGAGATGAGAGCTTAGTCCCTGGCTTCGACTCAAGAGGAATACCAACTTTCCACAAGCACCTCAAGAGGAGGCTTCTCTCAGCTAATGGTATGTGAGAGGGACCCTGAGTTTGTGGCCTCAAGTGCAATGGACACCGAGATGCTCTGACAAGAAGTAAGGCTGGATATCCCTGCAGTGAATTGAATGCAGGCTCGTCTTGCATCTCCCAAGACGAAGGGATGTCTGAATACCCTGTGGATACCACAGAGAAAGACCTAATCCTCTGCCTCATCGTGACCGGAGGCCTCACATCCTTTGAAAACTCGAGAGGTCTGCAGAGATCAATGCTTCCAAAGGAGACGATGCCTGACTCCTCTTGAAAATGGATAGGAGTCCCAGGATCCCTGTGGCACGTGGAAAGGGACACTGGGTCTCACGCCTCACGTGGAGACGCGTCCCAATTGCCATGCCAAGACTCGAGGAGAATCCCGTGGTGTCCCTCGCACCTAGGCAGGAGTCCTGACGTCCCTGAACAAACACGTGTCTGGAAGGGCCCTCCCCGTCGTAACTCGAGAATATACCCCAGGTTCCGGCCGCAACTCGAGAAAAACCATGAGACTTCCCCATCGCCGCGAGATGAGGACAGATTCCCCTGCCCTGCGTGCAGAGCAATTCCGTATTCCACATCAAAAATGAAAGGAGCCTTGATTTCCTTGATGGCACTCCAGAGAAAACCCAAGATCACTGTCTCAAGTCTAGAGGGATCCTTAGGTCACTGGAGCAACACGAAAGGGCTCCGTGGACCCCAAATTAACTCGAGATGAGAGCGTAGTCCCTGGCTTCAAATCGAGAGGAATACCAACTTTCCACAAGCACCTCAAGAGGAGGCTTCTCTCAGCTAATGGTATGTGAGAGGGACCCTGAGTTTGTCACCTCAAGTGGAATGGACACCGAGATTCTCTGACTCAAAGTAAGGCCAGATATCCCTGCAGTGAATTGAATGCAGGCTCGTCTTGCATCTCCCAAGACGAAGGGATGTCTGAATCCCCTGTGGAGACCACAGAAAAAGACCTAGTCCTCCGTCTCATCGTGAACGGAGGCCTCACATCCTTTGAAAACTCGAGAGGTCTGCGGAGATCAATGCTTCCAAAGGAGACGACGCCTGACGCCTCTTGAAAATGGATAGGAGTCCAGGATCCCTGTGGCACGTGGAAAGGGACCCTGGGTCTCTCGCCTCACGTGGAGACGCCTCCCAATTGCCATGCCAAGACTTGAGGAGAATCCCGAGGTGTCCCTCGCACCTAGGCAGGAGTCCTGACGTCGCTGAACAAACACGTGTCTGGAAGGGCCCTCCCCGTCGTAACTCGAGAATATACCCCAGGTTCCGGCCGCAACACGAGAAAAACCATGAGACTTCCCCCTCGCCGTGAGATGAGGCCCGATTCCCCTGCAATGCGTGCAGAACAATTCCGTGTTCCACATCAAACGAGACAGGAGCCTTGATTTCCTTGATGGCACTCCAGAGAAAACCCAAGATCACTGTCTCAAGTCTAGAGGGATCCTGAGGTCACTGGAGCAACACGAAAGGGCTCCGTGGACCCCAAATCAACTCGAGATGAGAGCTTAGTCCCTGGCTTAGACTCAAGAGGAATACCAACTTTCCACAAGCACCTCAAGAGGAGGCTTCTCTCAGCTACAGGTAAGTGAGAGGGACCCTGAGTTTGTGGCCTCAAGTGCAATGGACACCGAGATGCTCTGATTTGAAGTAAGGCTGGATATCTCTGCAGTGAATTGAATGCAGGCTCGTCTTGCATCTCCCAAGACGAAGGGATGTCTGAATCCCCTGTGGAGACCACAGAGAAAGACCTAGTCCTCCGCCTCATCGTGAACGGAGGCCTCACATCCTTTGAAAACTCGAGAGGTCTACAGAGATCAATGCTTCCAAAGGAGACGATGCCTGACTCCTCTTGAAAATGGATAGGAGTCCCAGGATCCCTGTGGCACGTGGAAAGGGACCGTGGGTCTCCCGCCTCACGTGGAGATGCGTCCCAATTGCCATGCCAAGACTTGAGGAGAATCCCGAGGTGTCCCTCGCACCTAGGCAGGAGTCCTGACGTCGCTGAACAAACCCGTGTCTGGAAGGGCCCTCCCCGTCGTAACTCGAGAATATACCCCAGGTTCCGGCCGCAACTCGAGAAAAACCATGAGACTTCCCCCTCGCAGCGACATGAGGCCCGATTCCCCTGCACTGCGTGCAGAGCAATTCCGTGTTCCACATCAAACGTGAAAGGAGCTTTGATTTCCTAAATGGCACTCCAGAGGAAACCCAAGATCACTGTCTCAAGTCTAGAGGGATCCTGAGGTCACTGTAGCAACACGAAAGGGCTCCGTGGACCCCAAATCAACTCGAGATGAGAGCTTAGTCCCTGGCTTCCACTCAAGAGGAATACCAACTTTCCACAAGCACCTCAAGAGGAGGCTTCTCTCAGCTACAGGTATGTGAGAGGGACCCTGAGTTTGTGGCCTCAAGTGGAATGGCCACCGAGATGCTCTGACTCGAAGTAAGGCCGGATATCCCTGCAGTGAATTGAATGCAGGCTCGTCTTGCATCTCACAAGACGAAGGGTTGTCTGAATCCCCTGTGGAGCCCACAGAGAAAGACCTAGTCCTACGCCTCAACGCGACCGGAGGCCTCACATCCTTTGAAAACTCGAAAGGTCCGCGGAGATCAATACTTCCGAAGGAGACGATGCCTGACTTCTCTTGAAAATGGATAGGAGTCCCAGGATCCCTGTGGCACGTGGAAAGGGACACTGGGTCTCCCGCCTCACGTGGAGACGCGTCCCAATTGCCATGCCAAGACTCGAGGAGAATCCCGAGGTGTCCCTCGCACCTAGGCACGAGTCCTGACGTCGCTGAACAAACACGTGTCTGGAAGGGCCCTCCCCGTCGTAACTCGAGAATATACCCCAGGTTCCGGCTGCAACTCGAGAAAAACCATGAGACTTCACTATCGCCGCGAGATGAGGCCCGATTCCCCTGCCCTGCGTGCAGAGCAATTCCGTATTCCACATCAAAAATAAAAGGAGCCTTGATTTCCTTGATGGCACTCCAGAGAAAACCCAAGATCACTGTCTCAAGTCTAGAGGGATCCTGAGGTCACTGGAGCAACACGAAAGGGCTCCGTGGACCCCAAATCAACTCGAGATGAGAGCTTAGTCCATGGCTTCAAATCGAGAGGAATACCAACTTTCCACAAGCACCTCAAGAGAAGGCTTCTCTCAGCTAATGGTATGTGAGAGGGACCCTGAGTTTGTCGCCTCAAGTGGAATGGACACCGAGATGCTCTGACTCAACGGAAGGCCAGATATCCCTGCAGTGAATTGAATGCAGTCTCGTCTTGCATCTCCCAAGCCGAAGGGTTGTCTGAATCCCCTGTGGAGACCACAGAGAAAGACATAATTTTCCGCCTCATCGCGACCGGTGGCCTCACATCCTTTGAAAATTCGAGAGGTCCGCGGAGATCAATGCTTCCAAAGGAGACGATGCCTGACTCCTCTTGAAAATAGATAGGAGTCCCAGGATCCCTGTGGCTCGTGGAAAGGGACCCTGGTTCTCCCGGCTCACGTGGAGATGCGTCCAAATTGCCATGCCAAGACTCGAGGAGAATCCCGAGGTGTCCCTCGCACCTAGGCAAGAGTCCTCACGTCGCTGAACAAAACCGTGTCTGGAAGGGCCCTCCCCGTCGTAACTCGAGAATATACCCCAGGTTCCGGCCGCAACTCGAGAAAAACCATGAGACTTCCCCCTCCCCGCGAGATGAGGCCCGATTCCCCTGCACTGAGTGCAGACCAATTCCGTGTTCCACATCAAACGTGAAAGGAGCCTTGATTTCCTTAATGGCACTCCAGAGAAAACCCAAGATCACTGTCTCAAGTCTAGAGGGATCCTGAGGTCACTGTAGCAACACAAAAGGGCTCCGTGGACCCCAAATCAACTCGAGATGAGAGCTTAGTCCCTGGCTTCGACTCAAGAGGAATACCAACTTTCCACAAGCACCTCAAGAGGAGGCTTCTCTCAGCTACAGGTATGTGAGAGGGACCCTGAGTTTGTGGCCTCAAGTGCAATGGACACCGAGATGCTCTGACAAGAAGTAAGGCTGGATATCCCTGCGGTGAATTGAATGCAGGCTCGTCTTGCATCTCCCAAGACGAAGGGATGTCTGAATACCCTGTGGATACCACAGAGAAAGACCTAGTCCTCTGCCTCATCGTGACCGGAGGCCTCACATCCTTTGAAAACTCGAGAGGTCTGCAGAGATCAATGCTTCCAAAGGAGATGATGCCTGACTCCTCTTGAAAATGGTTAGGAGTCCCAGGATCACTGTGGCACGTGGAAAGGGACACTGGGTCTCACGCCTCACGTGGAGACGCGTCCCAATTGCCATGCCAAGACTCGAGGAGAATCCCGAGGTGTCCCTCGCACCTAGGCAGGAGTCCTGACGTCCCTGAACAAACACGTGTCTGGAAGGGCCCTCCCCGTCGTAACTCGAGAATATACCCCAGGTTCCGGCCGCAACTCGAGAAAAACCATGAGACTTCCCCATCACCGCGAGATGAGGACAGATTCCCCAGCCCTGCGTGCAGAGCAATTCCGTATTCCACATCAAAAATGAAAGGAGCCTTGATTTCCTTGATGGCACTCCAGAGAAAACCCAAGATCACTGTCTCAAGTCTAGAGGGATCCTTAGGTCACTGGAGCAACACGAAAGGGCTCCGTGGACCCCAAATTAACTCGAGATGAGAGCGTAGTCCCTGGCTTCAAATCGAGAGGAATACCAACTTTCCACAAGCACCTCAAGAGGAGGCTTCTCTCAGCTAATGGTATGTGAGAGGGACCCTGAGTTTGTCACCTCAAGTGGAATGGACACCGAGATTCTCTGACTCAAAGTAAGGCCAGATATCCCTGCAGTGAATTGAATGCAGGCTCGTCTTGCATCTCCCAAGACGAAGGGATGTCTGAATCCCCTGTGGAGACCACAGAAAAAGACCTAGTCCTCCGTCTCATCGCGACCGAAGGCCTCACATCCTTTGAAAACTCTAGAGGTCTGCGGAGATCAATGCTTCCAAAGGAGACGCCGCCTGACGCCTCTTGAAAATGGATAGGAGTCCCAGGATCCCTGTGGCACGTGGAAAGGGACCCTGGGTCTCTCGCCTCACGTGGAGACGCCTCCCAATTGCCATGCTAAGACTTGAGGAGAATCCCGAGGTGTCCCTCGCACCTAGGCAGGAGTCCTGACGTCGCTGAACAAACACGTGTCTGGAAGGGCCCTCCCCGTCGTAACTCGAGAATATACCCCAGGTTCCGGCCGCAACACGAGAAAAACCATGAGACTTCCCCCTCGCCGCGAGATGAGGCCCGATTCCCCTGCAATGCGTGCAGAGCAATTCCGTGTTCCACATCAAACGAGAAAGGAGCCTTGATTTCCTTGATGGCACTCCAGAGAAAACCCAAGATCACTGTCTCAAGTCTAGAGGGATCTGAGGTCACTGGAGCAACACGAAAGGGCTCCGTGGACCCCAAATCAACTCGAGATGAGAGATTAGTCCCTGGCTTCAACTCAATAGGAATACGAACTTTCCACAAGCCCCTCAAGAGGAGGCTTGTCTCAGCTACAGGTATGTGAGAGGGACCCTGAGTTTGTGGCCTCAAGTGGAATGGACCCCGAGATGCTCTGACTCGAAGTAAGGCCGGATATCCCTGCAGTGAATTGAATGCAGGCTCATCTTGCATCTCCCAAGACGAAGGGATGTCTGAATCCCCTGTGCAGAACACAGAGAAAGACCTAGTCCTCCGCCTCAATGCGACCGGAGGCCTCACATCCTTTGAAAACTCGAGAGGTCCGCGGAGATCAATGCTTCCAAAGGAGACGATGCCTGACTCCTCTTGAAAATGGATAGGAGTCCCAGGATCCCTGTGGCACGTGGAAAGGGACCCTGGGTCTCCCGCCTCACGTGGAGACGCGTCCCAATTGCCATGGCAAGAATCGAGGAGAATCCCGAGTTGTCCCTCGCACCTAGGCAGGAGTCCTGACGTCGCTGAACAAACCCGTGTCTGGAAGGGCCCTCCCCGTCGTAACTCGAGAATATACCCCAGGTTCCGGCCGCAACTCGAGAAAAACCATGAGATTTCCCCCTCGCCGCGAGTTGAGGCCCGATTCCCCTGCACTGCGTGCAGAGCAATTCCGTGTTCCACTTCAAACGTGAAAGGAGACTTGATTTCCTTGATGGCACTCCAGAGAAAACCCAAGATCACTGTCTCAAGTCTAGAGGGATCCTGAGGTCACTGGAGCAACACGAAAGTGCTCCGTGGACCACAAATCAACTCGAGATGAGAGCTTAGTCCCTGGCTTAGACTCAAGAGGAATACCAACTTTCCACAAGCACCTCAAGAGGAGGCTTCTCTCAGCTACAGGTAAGTGAGAGGGACCCTGAGTTTGTGGCCTCAAGTGCAATGGACACCGAGATGCTCTGACTCGAAGTAAGGCCAGATATCTCTGCAGTGAATTGAATGCAGGCTCGTCTTGCATCTCCCAAGACGAAGGGATGTCTGAATCCCCTGTGGAGACCACAGAGAAAGACCTAGTCCTCCGCCTCATCGTGAACGGAGGCCTCACATCCTTTGAAAACTCGAGAGGTCTACAGAGATCAATGCTTCCAAAGGAGACGATGCCTGACTCCTCTTGAAAATGGATAGGAGTCCCAGGATCCCTGTGGCACGTGGAAAGGGACCGTGGGTCTCCCGCCTCACGTGGAGACGCGTCCCAATTGCCATGCCAAGACTTGAGGAGAATCCCGAGGTGTCCCTCGCACCTAGGCAGGAGTCCTGACGTCGCTGAACAAACACGTGTCTGGAAGGGCCCTCCCCGTCGTAACTCGAGAATATACCCCAGGTTCCGGCCGCAACTCGAGAAAAACCATGAGACTTCCCCCTCGCAGCGACATGAGGCCCGATTCCCCTGCACTGCGTGCAGAGCAATTCCGTGTTCCACATCAAACGTGAAAGGAGCTTTGATTTCCTTAATGGCACTCCAGAGGAAACCCAAGATCACTGTCTCAAGTCTAGAGGGATCCTGAGGTCACTGTAGCAACACGAAAGGGCTCCGTGGACCCCAAATCAACTCGAGATGAGAGCTTAGTCCCTGGCTTCCACTCAAGAGGAATACCAACTTTCCACAAGCACCTCAAGAGGAGGCTTCTCTCAGCTACAGGTATGTGAGAGGGACCCTGAGTTTGTGGCCTCAAGTGGAATGGACACCGAGATGCTCTGACTCGAAGTAAGGCCGGATATCCCTGAAGTGAATTGAATGCAGGCTCGTCTTGCATCTCCCAAGACGAAGGGTTGTCTGAATCCCCTGTGGAGCCCACAGAGAAAGACCTAGTCCTACGCCTCAACGCGACCGGAGGCCTCACATCCTTTGAAAACTCGAAAGGTCCGCGGAGATCAATACTTCCGAAGGAGACGATGCCTGACTCCTCTTGAAAATGGATAGGAGTCCCAGGATCCCTGTGGCACGTGGAAAGGGACACTGGGTCTCCCGCCTCACGTGGAGACGCGTCCCAATTGCCATGCCAAGACTCGAGGAGAATCCCGAGGTGTCCCTCGCACCTAGGCAGGAGTCCTGACGTCGCTGAACAAACACGTGTCTGGAAGGGCCCTCCCCGTCGTAACTCGAGAATATACCCCAGGTTCCGGCCGCAACTCGAGAAAAACCATGAGACTTCACTATCGCCGCGAGATGAGGCCCGATTCCCCTGCCCTGCGTGCAGAGCAATTCCGTATTCCACATCAAAAATAAAAGGAGCCTTGATTTCCTTGATGGCACTCCAGAGAAAACCCAAGATCACTGTCTCAAGTCTAGAGGGATCCTGAGGTCACTGGAGCAACACGAAAGGGCTCCGTGGACCCCAAATCAACTCGAGATGAGAGCTTAGTCCATGACTTCAAATCGAGAGGAATATCAACTTTCCACAAGCACCTCAAGAGAAGGCTTCTCTCAGCTAATGGTATGTGAGAGGGACCCTGAGTTTGTCGCCTCAAGTGGAATGGACACCGAGATGCTCTGACTCAACGTAAGGCCAGATATCCCTGCAGTGAATTGAATGCAGGCTCGTCTTGCATCTCCCAAGACGAAGGGATGTCTGAATCCCCTGTGGAGACCACAGAGAAAGACATAATTTTCCACCTCATCGCGACCCGTGGCCTCACATCCTTTGAAAATTCGAGAGGTCCGCGGAGATCAATGCTTCCAAAGGAGACGATGCCTGACTCTTCTTGAAAATGGATAGGAGTCCCAGGATCCCTGTGGCACGTGGAAAGGGACCCTGGGTCTCCCGCCTCACGTGGAGACGCCACCCAATTGCCATGCCAAGACTTGAGGAGAATCCCGAGGTGTCCCTCGCACCTAGGCAGGAGTCCTGACGTCGCTGAACAAACACGTGTCTGGAAGGGCCCTCCCCGTCGTAACTCGAGAATATACCCCAGGTTCCGGCCGCAACTCGAGGAAAACCATGAGACGTCCCCCTCGCCGCGAAATGAGCCCCGATTCATCTGCAATGCGTGCAGAGCAATTCCGTGTTCCACATCAAACGTGAAAGGAGCCTTGATTTCCTTGATGGCACTCCAGAGAAAACCCAAGATAACTGTCTCAAGTCTAGAGGGATCCTGAGGTCACTGGAGCAACACGAAAGGGCTCCGTGGACCCCAAATCAACTCTAGATGAGAGATTAGTCCCTGGCTTCAACTCAAGAGGAATACGAACTTTCCACAAGCCCCTCAAGAGGAGGCTTCTCTCAGCTACAGGTATGTGAGAGGGACCCTGAGTTTGTGGCCTCAAGTGGAATGGACACCGAGATGCTCTGACTCAAAGTAAGGCCGGATATCCCTGCAGTGAATTGAATGCAGGCTCGTCTTGCATCTCCCAAGACGAAGGGATGTCTGAATCCCCTGTGGAGACCACAGAGAAAGACCTAATTTTCCGCCTCATCGCGACCGGAGGCCTCACATCCTTTGAAAACTCGAGAGGTCTGAGGAGATCAATGCTTCCAAAGGAGAAGATGCCTGACTCCTCTTGAAAATGGATAGGAGTCCCAGGATCCCTGTGGCACGTGGAAAGGGACCCTGGTTCTCCCGCCTCACGTGGAGACGCGTCCAAATTGCCATGCCAAGACTCGAGGAGAATCCCGAGGTGTCCCTCGCACCTAGGCAGGAGTCCTCACGTCGCTGAACAAACACGTGTCTGGAAGGGCCCTCCCCGTCGTAACTCGAGAATATACCCCAGGTTCCGGCCGCAACTCGACAAAAACCATGAGACTTCCCCCTCCCCGCGAGATGAGGCCCGATTCCCCTGCACTGCCTGCAGAGGAATTCCGTGTTCCACATCAAACGTGAAAGGAGCCTTGATTTCCTTGATGGCACTCCAGAGAAAACCCAAGATCACTGTCTCAAGTCTAGAGGGATCCTGAGGTCACTGGAGCAACACGAAAGGGCTCCGTGGACCCCAAATCAACTCGAGATGAGAGCTTAGTCCCTGGCTTAGACTCAAGAGGAATACCAACTTTCCACAAGCACCTCAAGAGGAGGCTTCTCTCAGCTACAGGTAAGTGAGAGGGACCCTGAGTTTGTGGCCTCAAGTGCAATGGACACCGAGATGTTCTGACTCGAAGTAAGGCCGGATATCTCTGCAGTGAATTGAATGCAGGCTCGTCTTGCATCTCCCAAGACGAAGGGATGTCTGAATCCCCTGTGGAGACCACAGAGAAAGACCTAGTCCTCCGCCTCATCGTGAACGGAGGCCTCACATCCTTTGAAAACTCGAAAGGTCCGCGGAGATCAATGCTTCCAAAGGAGATGATGCCTGACTCCTCTTGAAAATGGATAGGAGTCCCAGGATCCCTGTGGCACGTGGAAAGGGACCCTGGTTCTCCCGCCTCACATGGAGATGCGTCCAAATTGCCATGCCAAGACTCGAGGAGAATCCCGAGGTGTACCTCGCACCTAGGCAAGAGTCCTCACGTCGCTGAACAAACCCGTGTCTGGAAGGGCCCTCCCCGTCGTAACTCGAGAATATACCCCACGTTCCGGCCGCAAATCGAGAAAAACCATGAGACTTCCCCCTCCCCGCGAGATGAGCCCCGATTCCCCTGCACTGAGTGCAGACCAATTCCGTGTTCCACATCAAACGTGAAAGGAGCCTTGATTTCCTTAATGGCACTCCAGAGAAAACCCAAGATCACTGTCTCAAGTCTAGAGGGATCCTGAGGTCACTGTAGCAACACGAAAGGGCTCCGTGGACCCCAAATCAACTCGAGATGAGAGCTTAGTCCCTGGCTTCGACTCAAGGGGAATACCAACTTTCCATAAGCACCTCAAGAGGAGGCTTCTCTCAGCTAATGGTATGTGAGAGGGACCCTGAGATTGTGGCCTCAAGTGCAATGGACACCGAGATGCTCTGACTCGAAGTAAGGCTGGATATCCCTGCAGTGAATTGAATGCAGGCTCGTCTTGCATCTCCCAAGACGAAGGGATGTCTGAATCCCCTGTGGATACCACAGAGAAAGACCTAGTCCTCCGACTTATCGTGACCGGAGGCCTCACATCCTTTGAAAACTCGAGAGGTCTGCAGAGATCAATGCTTCCAAAGGAGACGATGCCTGACTGCTCTTGAGAATGGATAGGAGTCCCAGGATCCCTGTGGCACGTGGAAAGGGACACTGGGTTTCACGCCTCACGTAGACACGCGTCCCAATTGCCATGCCAAGACTCGAGGAGAATCCCGAGGTGTCCCTCGCACCTAGGCAGGAGTCCTGACGTCCCTGAACAAACACGTGTCTGGAAGGGCCCTCCCCGTCGTAACTCGAGAATATACCCCAGGTTCCGGCCGCAACTCGAGAAAAACCATGAGACTTCCCCATCGCCGCGAGATGAGGCCCGATTCCCCTGCCCTGCGTCCAGAGAAATTCCGTATTCCACATCAAAAAAGAAAGGAGCCTTGATTTCCTTGTTGGCACGCCAGAGAAAACCCAAGATCACTGTCTCAAGTCTAGAGGGATCCTTAGGTCACTGGAGCAACAGGAAAGGGCTCCGTGGACGCCAAATCAACTCGAGATGAGAGCTTAGTCCCTGGCTTCAAATCGAGAGGAATACCAACTTTCCACAAGCACCTCAAGAGGAGGCTTCTCTCAGCTACAGGTATGTGAGAGGGCCCCTGAGTTTGTGGCCTCAAGTGGAATGGACACCGAGATGCTCTGACTCGAAGTAAGGCCGGATATCCCTGCAGTGAATGGAATGCAGGCTCATCTTGCATCTCCCAAGACGAAGGGATGTCTGAATCCCCTGTGGAGACCCCAGAGAAAGACCTAATTTTCCGCCTCATCGCGACCGGTGGCCTCACATCCTTTGAAAATTCCAGAGGTCCACGGAGATCAATGCTTCCAAAGGAGACGATGCCTGACTCCTCTTGAAAATGGATAGGAGTCCCAGGATCCCTGTGGCACGTGGAAAGGGACCCTGGTTCTCCCGCCTCACGTGGAGATGCGTCCAAATTGCCATGCCAAGACTCGAGGAGAATCCCGAGGTGTCCCTCGCACCTAGGCAGGAGTCCTCACGTCGCTGAACAAACACGTGTCTGGAAGGGACCTCCCCGTCGTAACTCGAGAATATACCCCAGGTTCCGGCCGCATTTCGAGAAAAACCATGAGACTTCCCCCTCCCCGCGAAATGAGGCCCGATTCCCCTGCACTGAGTGCAGACCAATTCCGTGTTCCACATCAAACGTGAAAGGAGCCATGATTTCCTTAATGGCACTCCAGAGAAAACCCAAGATCACTGTCTCAAGTCTAGAGGGATCCTGAGGTCACTGGAGCAACACGAAAGGGCTCCGTGGACCCCAAATCAACTCGAGATGAGAGCTTAGTCCCTGGCTTCGACTCAAGAGGAATACCAACTTTCCACAAGCACCTCAAGAGGAGGCTTCTCTCAGCTACAGGTATGTGAGAGGGACCCTGAGTTTGTGGCCTCAAGTGGAATGGACACCGAGATGCTCTGACTTGAAGTAAGGCCGGATAACCCTGCAGTGAATTGAATGCAGGCTCGTCTTGCATCTCCCAAGACGAAGGGTTGTGTGAATCCCCTGTGAAGCCCACAGAGAAAGACCTAGTCCTCCGCCTCAACGCGACCGGAGGCCTCACATCCTCTGAAAACTCGAGAGGTCCGCGGAGATCAATGCTTCCAAAGGAGACGATGCCTGACTCCTCTTGAAAATGGATAGGAGTCCCAGGATCCCTGTGGCATGTGGAAAGGGACCCTGGGTCTCCCGCCTCACGTGGAGACGCGTCCCAATTGCCATGCCAAGACTCGAGGAGAATCCCGAGGTGTCCCTCGCACCTAGGCAGGAGTCCTGACGTCCCTGAACAAACACGTGTCTGGAAGGTCCCTCCCCGTCGTAACTCGAGAATATACCCCAGGTTCCGGCCGCAACTCGAGAAAAACCATGAGATTTCCCGCTCGCCGCGAGATGAGGCCCGATTCCCCTGCACTGCGTGCAGAGCAATTCCGTGTTCCACTTCAAACGTGAAAGGAGACTTGATTTCCTTGATGGCACCCCAGAGAAAACACAAGATCACTGTCTCAAGTCTAGAGGGATCCTGAGGTCACTGGAGCAAGACGAAAGTGCTCCGTGGACTCCAAATCAACTCGAGGTGAGAGCTTAGTCCCTGGCTTCGACTCAAGAGGAATATCGACTTTCCACAAGCACCTCAAGAGGAGGCTTCTCTCAGCTACAGGTATGTGAGAGGGACCCTGAGTTTGTGGCCTCAAGTGGAATGGACACCGAGATGCTCTGACTCGAAGTAAGGCCGGATATCCCTGCAGTGAATTGAATGCAGGCTCGTCTTGCATCTCCCAAGACGAAGGGTTGTCTGAATCCCCTGTGGAGACCACAGAGAAAGACCTCGTTCTCCGCCTCATCGAGACCAGAGGCCTCACATCCTTTGAAAACTCGAGAGGTCGGCGGAGATCAATGCTTCCAAAGGAGAAGATGCCTGACTCTTCTTGAAAATGGATAGGAGTCCCAGGATCCCTGTGGCACGTGGAAAGGGACCCTGGGTCTCCCGTCTCACGTGGAGACGCGTCCCAATTGCCATGCCAAGACTCGAGGAGAATCCCGAGTTGTCCCTCGCACCTAGGCAGGAGTCCTGACGTCGCTGAACAAACACGTGTCTGGAAGGGCCCTCCCCGTCATAACTCGAGAATATACACCAGGTTCCGGCCGCAACTCGGGAAACACCATGAGACTTCCCCCTCGCCGCTGGATGAGGCCCGATTCCCCTGCACTGCGTGCAGAGCAATTCCGTGTTCCACATCAAACGTGAAAGGAGCCTTGATTTCCTTGATGGCACTCCAGAGAAAACCCAAGATCACTGTCTCAAGTCTAGAGGGATCCTGAGGTCACTGGAGCAACACGAAAGGGCTCCGTGGACCCCAAGTCAACTCGAGATGAGAGCTTAGTCCCTGGCTTTGACTCAAGAGGAATACCAACTTTCCACAAGCACCTGAAGAGGAGGCTTCTCGCACCTACAGGTAGGTGAGAGGGACCCTGAGTTTGTGGCCTCAAGTCGAATGGACACCGAGATGCTCTGACTCGAAGTAAGGCCGGATATCCCTGCAGTGAAGTGAATGCAGGCTCCTCTTGCATCTCCCAAGATGAAGGGATTTCTGAATCCCCTGTGGAGGCCACAGAGAAAGACCTAGTCCTCCGCCTCAACGCGACCGGAGGCCTCACATCCTTTGAAAACTCGAAAGGTCCGCGGAGATCAATACTTCCGAAGGAGACGATGCCTGACTCCTCTTGAAAATGGATAGGAGTCCCAGGATCCCTGTGGCACGTGGAAAGGGACACTGGGTCTCCCGCCTCACGTGGAGACGCGTCCCAATTGCCATGCCAAGACTCGAGGAGAATCCCGAGGTGTCCCTCGCACCTAGGCAGGAGTCCTGACGTCGCTGAACAAACACGTGTCTGGAAGGGCCCTCCCCGTCGTAACTCGAGAATATACCCCAGGTTCCGGCCGCAACTCGAGAAAAACCATGAGACTTCACTATCGCCGCGAGATGAGGCCCGATTCCCCTGCCCTGCGTGCAGAGCAATTCCGTATTCCACATCAAAAATAAAAGGAGCCTTGATTTCCTTGATGGCACTCCAGAGAAAACCCAAGATCACTGTCTCAAGTCTAGAGGGATCCTGAGGTCACTGGAGCAACACGAAAGGGCTCCGTGGACCCCAAATCAACTCGAGATGAGAGCTTAGTCCATGACTTCAAATCGAGAGGAATATCAACTTTCCACAAGCACCTCAAGAGAAGGCTTCTCTCAGCTAATGGTATGTGAGAGGGACCCTGAGTTTGTCGCCTCAAGTGGAATGGACACCGAGATGCTCTGACTCAACGTAAGGCCAGATATCCCTGCAGTGAATTGAATGCAGGCTCGTCTTGCATCTCCCAAGACGAAGGGATGTCTGAATCCCCTGTGGAGACCACAGAGAAAGACATAATTTTCCACCTCATCGCGACCCGTGGCCTCACATCCTTTGAAAATTCGAGAGGTCCGCGGAGATCAATGCTTCCAAAGGAGACGATGCCTGACTCTTCTTGAAAATGGATAGGAGTCCCAGGATCCCTGTGGCACGTGGAAAGGGACCCTGGGTCTCCCGCCTCACGTGGAGACGCCACCCAATTGCCATGCCAAGACTTGAGGAGAATCCCGAGGTGTCCCTCGCACCTAGGCAGGAGTCCTGACGTCGCTGAACAAACACGTGTCTGGAAGGGCCCTCCCCGTCGTAACTCGAGAATATACCCCAGGTTCCGGCCGCAACTCGAGGAAAACCATGAGACGTCCCCCTCGCCGCGAAATGAGCCCCGATTCATCTGCAATGCGTGCAGAGCAATTCCGTGTTCCACATCAAACGTGAAAGGAGCCTTGATTTCCTTGATGGCACTCCAGAGAAAACCCAAGATAACTGTCTCAAGTCTAGAGGGATCCTGAGGTCACTGGAGCAACACGAAAGGGCTCCGTGGACCCCAAATCAACTCTAGATGAGAGATTAGTCCCTGGCTTCAACTCAAGAGGAATACGAACTTTCCACAAGCCCCTCAAGAGGAGGCTTCTCTCAGCTACAGGTATGTGAGAGGGACCCTGAGTTTGTGGCCTCAAGTGGAATGGACACCGAGATGCTCTGACTCAAAGTAAGGCCGGATATCCCTGCAGTGAATTGAATGCAGGCTCGTCTTGCATCTCCCAAGACGAAGGGATGTCTGAATCCCCTGTGGAGACCACAGAGAAAGACCTAATTTTCCGCCTCATCGCGACCGGAGGCCTCACATCCTTTGAAAACTCGAGAGGTCTGAGGAGATCAATGCTTCCAAAGGAGAAGATGCCTGACTCCTCTTGAAAATGGATAGGAGTCCCAGGATCCCTGTGGCACGTGGAAAGGGACCCTGGTTCTCCCGCCTCACGTGGAGACGCGTCCAAATTGCCATGCCAAGACTCGAGGAGAATCCCGAGGTGTCCCTCGCACCTAGGCAGGAGTCCTCACGTCGCTGAACAAACACGTGTCTGGAAGGGCCCTCCCCGTCGTAACTCGAGAATATACCCCAGGTTCCGGCCGCAACTCGACAAAAACCATGAGACTTCCCCCTCCCCGCGAGATGAGGCCCGATTCCCCTGCACTGCCTGCAGAGGAATTCCGTGTTCCACATCAAACGTGAAAGGAGCCTTGATTTCCTTGATGGCACTCCAGAGAAAACCCAAGATCACTGTCTCAAGTCTAGAGGGATCCTGAGGTCACTGGAGCAACACGAAAGGGCTCCGTGGACCCCAAATCAACTCGAGATGAGAGCTTAGTCCCTGGCTTAGACTCAAGAGGAATACCAACTTTCCACAAGCACCTCAAGAGGAGGCTTCTCTCAGCTACAGGTAAGTGAGAGGGACCCTGAGTTTGTGGCCTCAAGTGCAATGGACACCGAGATGTTCTGACTCGAAGTAAGGCCGGATATCTCTGCAGTGAATTGAATGCAGGCTCGTCTTGCATCTCCCAAGACGAAGGGATGTCTGAATCCCCTGTGGAGACCACAGAGAAAGACCTAGTCCTCCGCCTCATCGTGAACGGAGGCCTCACATCCTTTGAAAACTCGAAAGGTCCGCGGAGATCAATGCTTCCAAAGGAGATGATGCCTGACTCCTCTTGAAAATGGATAGGAGTCCCAGGATCCCTGTGGCACGTGGAAAGGGACCCTGGTTCTCCCGCCTCACATGGAGATGCGTCCAAATTGCCATGCCAAGACTCGAGGAGAATCCCGAGGTGTACCTCGCACCTAGGCAAGAGTCCTCACGTCGCTGAACAAACCCGTGTCTGGAAGGGCCCTCCCCGTCGTAACTCGAGAATATACCCCACGTTCCGGCCGCAAATCGAGAAAAACCATGAGACTTCCCCCTCCCCGCGAGATGAGCCCCGATTCCCCTGCACTGAGTGCAGACCAATTCCGTGTTCCACATCAAACGTGAAAGGAGCCTTGATTTCCTTAATGGCACTCCAGAGAAAACCCAAGATCACTGTCTCAAGTCTAGAGGGATCCTGAGGTCACTGTAGCAACACGAAAGGGCTCCGTGGACCCCAAATCAACTCGAGATGAGAGCTTAGTCCCTGGCTTCGACTCAAGGGGAATACCAACTTTCCATAAGCACCTCAAGAGGAGGCTTCTCTCAGCTAATGGTATGTGAGAGGGACCCTGAGATTGTGGCCTCAAGTGCAATGGACACCGAGATGCTCTGACTCGAAGTAAGGCTGGATATCCCTGCAGTGAATTGAATGCAGGCTCGTCTTGCATCTCCCAAGACGAAGGGATGTCTGAATCCCCTGTGGATACCACAGAGAAAGACCTAGTCCTCCGACTTATCGTGACCGGAGGCCTCACATCCTTTGAAAACTCGAGAGGTCTGCAGAGATCAATGCTTCCAAAGGAGACGATGCCTGACTGCTCTTGAGAATGGATAGGAGTCCCAGGATCCCTGTGGCACGTGGAAAGGGACACTGGGTTTCACGCCTCACGTAGACACGCGTCCCAATGGCCATGCCAAGACTCGAGGAGAATCCCGAGGTGTCCCTCGCACCTAGGCAGGAGTCCTGACGTCCCTGAACAAACACGTGTCTGGAAGGGCCCTCCCCGTCGTAACTCGAGAATATACCCCAGGTTCCGGCCGCAACTCGAGAAAAACCATGAGACTTCCCCATCGCCGCGAGATGAGGCCCGATTCCCCTGCCCTGCGTCCAGAGAAATTCCGTATTCCACATCAAAAAAGAAAGGAGCCTTGATTTCCTTGTTGGCACTCCAGAGAAAACCCAAGATCACTGTCTCAAGTCTAGAGGGATCCTTAGGTCACTGGAGCAACAGGAAAGGGCTCCGTGGACGCCAAATCAACTCGAGATGAGAGCTTAGTCCCTGGCTTCAAATCGAGAGGAATACCAACTTTCCACAAGCACCTCAAGAGGAGGCTTCTCTCAGCTACAGGTATGTGAGAGGGCCCCTGAGTTTGTGGCCTCAAGTGGAATGGACACCGAGATGCTCTGACTCGAAGTAAGGCCGGATATCCCTGCAGTGAATGGAATGCAGGCTCATCTTGCATCTCCCAAGACGAAGGGATGTCTGAATCCCCTGTGGAGACCCCAGAGAAAGACCTAATTTTCCGCCTCATCGCGACCGGTGGCCTCACATCCTTTGAAAATTCCAGAGGTCCACGGAGATCAATGCTTCCAAAGGAGACGATGCCTGACTCCTCTTGAAAATGGATAGGAGTCCCAGGATCCCTGTGGCACGTGGAAAGGGACCCTGGTTCTCCCGCCTCACGTGGAGATGCGTCCAAATTGCCATGCCAAGACTCGAGGAGAATCCCGAGGTGTCCCTCGCACCTAGGCAGGAGTCCTCACGTCGCTGAACAAACACGTGTCTGGAAGGGACCTCCCCGTCGTAACTCGAGAATATACCCCAGGTTCCGGCCGCATTTCGAGAAAAACCATGAGACTTCCCCCTCCCCGCGAAATGAGGCCCGATTCCCCTGCACTGAGTGCAGACCAATTCCGTGTTCCACATCAAACGTGAAAGGAGCCATGATTTCCTTAATGGCACTCCAGAGAAAACCCAAGATCACTGTCTCAAGTCTAGAGGGATCCTGAGGTCACTGGAGCAACACGAAAGGGCTCCGTGGACCCCAAATCAACTCGAGATGAGAGCTTAGTCCCTGGCTTCGACTCAAGAGGAATACCAACTTTCCACAAGCACCTCAAGAGGAGGCTTCTCTCAGCTACAGGTATGTCAGAGGGACCCTGAGTTTGTGGCCTCAAGTGGAATGGACACCGAGATGCTCTGACTTGAAGTAAGGCCGGATAACCCTGCAGTGAATTGAATGCAGGCTCGTCTTGCATCTCCCAAGACGAAGGGTTGTGTGAATCCCCTGTGAAGCCCACAGAGAAAGACCTAGTCCTCCGCCTCAACGCGACCGGAGGCCTCACATCCTCTGAAAACTCGAGAGGTCCGCGGAGATCAATGCTTCCAAAGGAGACGATGCCTGACTCCTCTTGAAAATGGATAGGAGTCCCAGGATCCCTGTGGCATGTGGAAAGGGACCCTGGGTCTCCCGCCTCACGTGGAGACGCGTCCCAATTGCCATGCCAAGACTCGAGGAGAATCCCGAGGTGTCCCTCGCACCTAGGCAGGAGTCCTGACGTCCCTGAACAAACACGTGTCTGGAAGGTCCCTCCCCGTCGTAACTCGAGAATATACCCCAGGTTCCGGCCGCAACTCGAGAAAAACCATGAGATTTCCCGCTCGCCGCGAGATGAGGCCCGATTCCCCTGCACTGCGTGCAGAGCAATTCCGTGTTCCACTTCAAACGTGAAAGGAGCCTTGATTTCCTTGATGGCACCCCAGAGAAAACACAAGATCACTGTCTCAAGTCTAGAGGGATCCTGAGGTCACTGGAGCAAGACGAAAGTGCTCCGTGGACTCCAAATCAACTCGAGGTGAGAGCTTAGTCCCTGGCTTCGACTCAAGAGGAATACCGACTTTCCACAAGCACCTCAAGAGGAGGCTTCTCTCAGCTACAGGTATGTGAGAGGGACCCTGAGTTTGTGGCCTCAAGTGGAATGGACACCGAGATGCTCTGACTCGAAGTAAGGCCGGATATCCCTGCAGTGAATTGAATGCAGGCTCGTCTTGCATCTCCCAAGACGAAGGGTTGTCTGAATCCCCTGTGGAGACCACAGAGAAAGACCTCGTTCTCCGCCTCATCGAGACCAGAGGGCTCACATCCTTTGAAAACTCGAGAGGTCGGCGGAGATCAATGCTTCCAAAGGAGAAGATGCCTGACTCTTCTTGAAAATGGATAGGAGTCCCAGGATCCCTGTGGCACGTGGAAAGGGACCCTGGGTCTCCCGTCTCACGTGGAGACGCGTCCCAATTGCCATGCCAAGACTCGAGGAGAATCCCGAGTTGTCCCTCGCACCTAGGCAGGAGTCCTGACGTCGCTGAACAAACACGTGTCTGGAAGGGCCCTCCCCGTCATAACTCGAGAATATACACCAGGTTCCGGCCGCAACTCGGGAAACACCATGAGACTTCCCCCTCGCCGCTGGATGAGGCCCGATTCCCCTGCACTGCGTGCAGAGCAATTCCGTGTTCCACATCAAACGTGAAAGGAGCCTTGATTTCCTTGATGGCACTCCAGAGAAAACCCAAGATCACTGTCTCAAGTCTAGAGGGATCCTGAGGTCACTGGAGCAACACGAAAGGGCTCCGTGGACCCCAAGTCAACTCGAGATGAGAGCTTAGTCCCTGGCTTTGACTCAAAAGGAATACCAACTTTCCACAAGCACCTCAAGAGGAGGCTTCTCGCACCTACAGGTAGGTGAGAGGGACCCTGAGTTTGTGGCCTCAAGTCGAATGGACACCGAGATGCTCTGACTCGAAGTAAGGCCGGATATCCCTGCAGTGAAGTGAATGCAGGCTCCTCTTGCATCTCCCAAGATGAAGGGATTTCTGAATCCCCTGTGGAGGCCACAGAGAAAGACCTAGTCCTCCGCCTCATCGCGACCGGAGGCCTCACATCCTTTGAAAACTGAGAGGTCCGCGGAGATCAATGCTTCCAAAGGAGACGATGCCTGACTCCTCTTGAAAATGGATAGGAGTCCCAGGATCCCTGTGGCACGTGGAAAGGGACCCTGGGTCTCCCGCCTCATGTGGAGACGCATCCCCATTGCCATGCCAAGACTCGAGGAGAATCCCGAGGTGTCCCTCGCACCTAGGCAGGAGTCCTCACGTCGCTGAACAAACACGTGTCTGGAAGGGCCCTCCCCGTCGTAACTCGAGAATATACCCCAGGTTCCGGCCGCAACTCGAGAAAAACCATGAGAATTCCCCCTCACCGCGAGATGAGGCCTGATTCCCCTGCACTGCGTGCAGAGCAATTCCTGAGCAGCGCAGACGGAGAGAGCAGCGCCAGCCCCTCCCCGCAGCGCCAGCCCGTCCCCGCAGCACAAGCCCCTCCCCCCGGAGCGACGTAACTAGCTACCTGAATAAGAGTCCACCTCCGCCCGCCTGTGTCATGGCGGAAATGAGGCTCTGAAGAGACCGGCAAACAGAAGCCAAATAAACAAAGGGAACCGCTTCAGAAGGGACTGGTGCAACAGATTAAAATCCCTCTAGGAAACATTGACTACACCGGAGGAGCCTGTAGGTATCGAGAAGCGTAAGCTGGAACGAGGAGCTATCTGAAACTGAGCCGAACCCACACTGACCGCAACAGCTCCAGAGAAACTCCTAGATATAATTTTACTTTTTTCTCTTTTTTTAATTTTTTTTCTTTTTTTCTTTTTTCTTTTTTATTTTTTCTCTTTTATTTTCCTTTAAAATCCCCTATTACTCCCCCATTACTCCTTAACTTTCATTTCCATAGACTTTTACGATTTTTTAATTAGGGGGAAAAAAAAGTTTTTTTTTTCCTTTTTTTTTTC
The DNA here is from genome assembly GCF_033118175.1 of Dama dama. Classification (NCBI taxonomy): domain Eukaryota; kingdom Metazoa; phylum Chordata; class Mammalia; order Artiodactyla; family Cervidae; genus Dama; species Dama dama. The sequence continues at coordinate 961,687 of NC_083697.1, read as the reverse complement.
TTTTTTTTCTTTTTTTTTTCTTTTTCTTTCTTTTTTTTCCTTTTTTTCTTTCCTTTTTCTCTTCTATTTTCTATTTTTCTTTTTCTCTTATTTCTTTTAAATTCCTCTAGTACTCCTCTACTACTCCTTAATTTTCATTTTCAATGCACTATAACCTTACAAAAAAAAAAAAAAGAAGAGAAGCCCTATTTTTAAACTGAAGATTATTCTCTCCCAATCTTGACTCTCTGTTTTCTACCTCAGAACACCTCTATTTCCTCCTTTCCCCTTCTCTTCCCAATCCAATTCTGTGAATCTTTGTAGGTGACTGTGCTACGGAGAACACTCTGGGAACAGACAGCTGTGTAGATCTGTCTCTCTCCTCTTGAGTCCCCCTTTTTCTCCTCCTGTTCATCTCTATCTCCCTCCTCCCTTTCCTCTTCTTCATGTGACTCTGTGAACCTCTCTGGGTGTCCCTAACGGGGGAGAATCTTTTAGCCATTAACCTAGAAGTTTTCTTATCAGGGCTGCATAGTTGGAGAAGTCCTGAGACTACAGGAAGAATAAAACTGAAATCCAGAGGCAGGAGACTTAAGCCCAAAACCTGAGAACACCAGAAAACTCCTGACTACAAGGAACTTTAAGTGATAAGTGACTGTCCAAAAGCCTCCATACCTACACTGAAACCAACTACCACACAAGAGCCAATAAGTTTTAGAGCAAGACATACCACGCAAATTCTCCAGCAACGCAGGAACATAGCCCTGAACATCAACATACAGGCTGCCCAAGGTCACACCTAACACATAGACCCATCTCAAAACTCATTACTGGGCACTCCATTGCTTTCCAAAGAGAAGAAATCAAGTTCCACACACCAGAACACTGATGCAAGCTTCCCTAACCAGGAAACCTTGACAAGCCAATCGTCTAACCCCATCCACTGGGTTAATCCTCCACAACAAAAAGGAACCACAGACCTCCAGAATACAGAAAGCCCACTCCAGATACAGCAATCTAAACAAGATGAAAAGGCAAAGAAATACCCAACAGGTAAAGGAACATGAAAAATGCCCACCAAGTCAAACAAAAGAGGAGGAGATAGGGAATCTACCTGAAAAAGAATTTAGAATAATGATAATAAAAATGATCCAAAATCTTGAAAACAAAATGGAGTTACAGATAAATAGCCTGGAAACAAAGATTGAAAAGATTCAAGAACTGTTTAATAAAGACCTAGAAGAAATAAAAAAGAGTCAATTACAAATGAATAATGCAATGAATGAGATCAAAAACACTTTGGAGGGAACCAAGAGTAGAATAACGGAGGCAGAAGATAGGATAAGTGAGGTAGAAGATAAAATGGTGGAAATAAATGAAGCAGAGAGGAAAAAAGAAAAAAGGATCAAAAGAAATGAGGACAACCTCAGGGACCTCTGGGACACTGTGAAACGCCCCAACATTCGAATCATAGGAGTTCCAGAAGAAGAAGACAAAAAGAAGGGCCATGAGAAAATACTCGAGGAGATAATAGCTGAAAACTTCCCTAAAATGGGGAAGGAAATAGCCACCCAAATCCAAGAAACCCAGAGAGTCCCAAACAGGATAAACCCAAGGCGAAACACCCCAAGACACATATTAATCAAATTAACAAAGATCAAACACAAAGAACAAATATTAAAAGCAGCAAGGGAAAAACAACAAATAACACACAAAGGGATTCCCATAAGGATAACAGCTGATCTATCAATAGAAACCCTCCAGGCCAGAAGGGAATGGCAGGACGTACTGAAAGTAATGAAAGAGAATAACCTACAACCTAGATTACTGTATCCAGCAAGGATCTCATTCAGATATGAAGGAGAATTCAAAAGCTTTACAGATAAGCAAAAGCTGAGAGAATTCAGCACCACCAAACCAGCTCTTCAACAAATGCTAAAGGATCTTCTCTAGACAGGAAATGCAGAAAGGTTTTATAAATGTGAACCCAAAACAACAAAGTAAATGGCAACGGGAACACACCTATCAATAATTACCCTAAATGTAAATGGGTTGAATGCCCCAACCAAAAGACAAAGATTGGCTGAATGGATACAAAAACAAGACCCCTATATATGCTGTCTACAAGAGACCCACCTCAAAACAAGAGACACATACAGACTAAAAGTGAAGGGCTGGAAAAAAATATTTCATGCAAACGGAGACCAAAAGAAAGCAGGAGTCGCAATACTCATGTCAGATAAAATAGACTTTCAAATAAAGGAAGTGAAAAGAGACAAAGAAGGACACTACATAATGATCAAAGGATCAATCAAAAAAGAAGATATAACAATTATAAATATATATGCACCCAACATAGGAGCACCGCAATATGTACGGCAAACGCTAACAAGTATGAAAGAGGAAATTAATAGTAACACAATAATAGTGGGAGACTTTAATACCCCACTCACAACTATGGATAGATCAACTAAACAGAAAATTAACAAGGAAACACAAACCTTAAATGACACAATGGACCAGCTAGACCTAATTGATATCTATAGGACATTTCACCCCAAAACAATCAACTTCACCTTTTTCTCAAGTGCACACGGAACATTCTCCAGAATAGATCACATCCTGGGCCATAAATCTGGTCTTGGAAAATTCAAAAAAATTGAAATCATTCCAGTTATCTTTTCTGACCACAGTGCAGTAAGATTAGATCTCAATTACAGGGAAAAAATTGTTAAAACTTCAAACATATGGAGGCTAAATAACACGCTTCTGAATAACCAACAAATCATAGAAGAAATCAAAAAAGAAATCAAAATATGTATAGAAATGAATGAAAATGAAAACACAACAACCCAAAACCTATGGGACACTGTAAAAGCAGTGCTAAGGGGAAGGTTCATAGCATTACAGGCTTACATCAAGAAACAGGAAAAAAACCAATTAAATAACCTAACTCTACACCTAAAGCAATTAGAGAAGGAAGAAATGAAGAACCCCAGAGTTAGCAGAAGGAAAGAAATCTTAAAAATCAGGGCAGAAATAAATGCAAAAGAAACTAAAGAGACCATAGCAAAAATCAACAAAGCTAAAAGCTGGTTTTTTGAAAAAATAAACAAAATTGACAAACCATTAGCAAGACTCATTAAGAAACAAAGAGAGAAAAACCAAATTAACAAAATTAGAAATGAAAATGGAGAGATCACAACAGACAACACTGAAATACAAAGGATCATAAGAGACTACTACCAGCAGCTCTATGCCAATAAAATGGACAACTTGGATGAAATGGACAAATTCTTAGAAAAGTATAACTTTCCAAAACTGAACCAGGAAGAAATAGAAGATCTTAACAGACCCATCACAAGCAAGGAAATCGAAACTGTCATCAAAAATCTTCCAGCAAACAAAAGCCCAGGACCAGATGGCTTCACAGCTGAATTCTACCAAAAATTTAGAGAAGAGCTAACACCTATCTTACTCAAACTCTTCCAGAAAATTGCAGAAGAAGGTAAGCTTCCAAACTCATTCTATGAGGCCACCATCACCCTAATTCCAAAACCAGACAAAGATGCCACAAAAAAAGAAAACTACAGGCCAATATCACTGATGAACATAGATGCAAAAATCCTTAACAAAATTCTAGCAAACAGAATCCAACAACATATTAAAAAAATCATACACCATGACCAAGTGGGCTTTATCCCAGGAATGCAAGGATTCTTTAATATCCGCAAATCAATCAATGTAATACACCACATTAACAAATTGAAAGATAAAAACCATATGATTATCTCAATAGATGCAGAGAAAGCCTTTGACAAAATTCAACACTCATTTATGATTAAAACTCTCCAAAAAGCAGGAATAGAAGGAACATACCTCAACATAATAAAAGCTATATATGACAAACCCACAGCAAGCATCACCCTCAATGGTGAAATATTGAAGGCATTTCCCCTGAAATCAGGAACAAGACAAGGGTGCCCACTCTCACCACTACTATTCAACATAGTGTTGGAAGTGCTGGCCACAGCAATCAGAGCAGAAAAAGAAGTAAAAGGAATCCAGATAGGAAAAGAAGAAGTAAAACTCTCACTGTTTGCAGATGACATGATCCTCTACATAGAAAACCCTAAAGATTCTACCAGAAAATTACTAGAGCTAATCAATGAATATAGTAAAGTTGCAGGATATAAAATTAACACACAGAAATCCCTTGCATTCCTATATACTAACAATGAAAAAACAGACAGAGAAATTAAGGAAACAATACCATTCACCATTGCAACAAAAAGAATAAAATACTTAGGAGTATATCTACCTAAAGAAACAAAGGACCTATACATAGAAAACTATAAAACACTGATGAAAGAAATCAAAGAGGACACAAACAGATGGAGAAACATACCGTGTTCATGGATTGGAAGAATTAATATTGTCAAAATGGCTATTCTACCCAAAGCAGTCTATAGATTCAATGCAATCCCTATCAAGCTACCAACGGTATTTTTCACAGAACTAGACCAAAGAATTTCACAATTTGTATGGAAATACAAAAAACCTCGAATAGCCAAAGTAATCTTGAGAAAGAAGAATGGAACTGGAGGAATCAACCTGCCTGACTTCAGACTCTACTACAAAGCCACAGTCATCAAGACAGTATGGTACTGGCACAAAGACAGAAATATAGATCAATGGAACAGAATAGAAAGCCCAGAGATAAATCCACGAACCTATGGACACCTTATCTTTGACAAAGGAGGCAAGGATATACAATGGAAAAAAGACAACCTCTTTAACAAGTGGTGCTGGGAAAACTGGTCAACCACTTGTAAAAGAATGAAACTAGAACACTTTCTAACACCATACACAAAAATAAACTCAAAATGGATTAAAGATCTAAATGTAAGACCAGAAACTATAAAACTCCTAGAGGAGAACATAGGCAAAACACTCTCCGACATAAATCAAAGCAAGATCCTCTATGACCCACCTCCCAGAATATTGGAAATAAAAGCAAAACTAAACAAATGGGACCTAATGAAACTTAAAAGCTTTTGCACTACAAAGGAAACTATAAGTAAGATGAAAAGACAGCCCTCAGATTGGGAGAAAATAATAGCAAATGAAGAAACAGACAAAGGACTAATCTCAAAAATATACAAGCAACTCCTGCAGCTCAATTCCAGAAAAATAAATGACCCAATCAAAAAATGGGCCAAAGAACTAAACAGACATTTCTCCAAGGAAGACATACAGATGGCTAACAAACATATGAAAAGATGCTCAACATCACTCATTATTAGAGAAATGCAAATCAAAACCACAATGAGGTACCATTACACGCCAGTCAGGATGGCTGCTATCCAAAAGTCTACAAGCAATAAATGCTGGAGAGGGTGTGGAGAAAAGGGAACCCTCTTACACTGTTGGTGGGAATGCAAACTAGTACAGCCGCTATGGAAAACAGTGTGGAGATTTCTTAAAAAACTGGACATAGAACTGCCATATGACCCAGCAATCCCACTTCTGGGCATACACACTGAGGAAACCAGATCTGAAAGAGACACGTGCACCCCAATGTTCATTGCAGCACTGTTTATAATAGCCAGGACATGGAAGCAACCTAGATGCCCATCAGCAGATGAATGGATAAGGAAGCTGTGGTACATATATACCATGGAATATTACTCAGCCATTAAAAAGAATTCATTTGAACCAGTCCTAATGAGATGGATGAAGCTGGAGCCCCTTATACAGAGTGAAGTAAGCCAGAAAGATAAAGAACATTACAGCATACTGACACATGTATATGGAATTTAGAAAGGTGATAACGATAACCCTATATGCAGAACAGAAAAAGAGACACAGAAATACAGAACAGACTTTTGAACTTTGAGGGAGAATGTGAGGGTGGGATATTTCAAAAGAACAGCATGTATACTATCTATGGTGAAACAGATCACCAGCCCAGGTGGGATGCACGAGACAAGTGCTCCGGCCTGGTGCACTGGGAAGACCCAGAGGAATCGGGTGGAGAGGGAGGTTGGAGGGGGGATCGGGATTGGGAATACATGTAAATCCATGGCTGATTCATATCAATGTATGACAAAACCCACTGGAAAAAAAAATAATAATAATAAAAATTAAAAAAAATAATAAAAAAAAAAAAAAAAAGAAAATGGATAGGAGTCCCAGGATCCCTGTGGCACGTGGAAAGGGACCCTGGATCTCCCACCTCACATGTAGACGCCTCCCAATTGCCATGCCAAGACTCGAGGAGAATCCCGAGGTGTCCCTCGCACCTAGGCATGGGTCCAGACGTCGCTGAACAAACACGTGTCTGGAAGGGCCCTCCCCGTCGTAACTCGAGAATATACCCCAGGTTCCGGCCGCAACTCGAGAAAAACCATGAGATTTCCCCCTCGCCGCGAGATGAGGCCCGATTCCCCTGCACTGCGTGCAGAGCAATTCCGTGTTCCCCATCAAACTTGATAGGAGCCTTGATTTCCTTGATGGCACTCCAGAGAAAACCCAAGATCACTGTCTCAAGTCTAGAGGGATCCTGAGGTCACTGGAACAACACGAAAGGGCTCCGGGGACCCGAAATCAACTCGAGATGAGAGCTTATTCCCTGGCTTCGACTCAAGAGGAATACCAAGTTTCCACAAGCACCTCAAGAGGAGGCTTCTCTCAGCTACAGGTATGTGAGAGGGACTCTGAGATTGTGGCCTCAAGTGGAAAGGACACCGAGATGCTGTGACTCGAAGTAAGGCCGGATATCCCTGCAGTGAATTGAATGCAGGCTCGTCTTGCATCTCCCAAGACGAAGGGATGTCTGAATCCCCTGTGGAGACCTCAGAGAATGTCCTAGTCCTCTGCCTCAACGCGACAGGAGGCCTCACATGCTTTGAAAACTCGAGATGTCTGCGGAGATCAATGCTTCCAAAGGAGACGATGCCTGACTCCTCTTGAAAATGGATAGGAGTCCCAGGATCCCTGTGGCACGTGGAAAGGGACCCTGGGTCTCCCGCCTCACATGGAGACGTGTCCCAATTGCCATGCAAAGAATCGAGGAGTATCCCGAGGTGTCCCTCGCACCTAGGCAGAAGTCCTGACGACGCTGAACAAACACGTGTCTGGAAGGGCCCTCCCCGTCGTAACTCGAGAATATACCCCAGGTTTCGGCCTCAACTTGAGAAAAACCATGAGACATCCCTCTTGCCGCGAGATGAGGCCCGATTCCCCTGCACTGCGTGCAGAGCAATTCCGTGTTCCACATCAAACTTGAAAGGAGCCTTGATTTCCTTGATGGCACTCCAGAGAAAACCCAAGATCACTGTCTCAAGTCTAGAGGGATCCTGAGGTCACTGGAGCAACACGAAAGGGCTCCGTGGACCCCAAATCAATTCGAGATGAGAGCTTAGTCCCTGGCTTCGACTCAAGAGGAATACCAACTTTCCACAAGCACCTCAAGAGGAGGCTTCTCTCAGCTACAGGTATGTGAGAGGGACCCTGAGTTTGTGGCCTCAAGTGGAATGGACACCGAGATGCTCTGACTCGAAGTAAGGCCGGATATCCCTGCAGTGAATTGAATGCAGGCTCGTCTTGCATCTCCCAAGACGAAGGGATGTCTGAATCCCGTGTGGAGACCGCAGAGAAAGACCGAGTTCTCCGCCTCATCGCGACCGGAGGCCTCACATCCTTTGAAAACTCGAGAGGTCCGCGGAGATCAATGGTTCCAAAGGAGACGATGCCTGACTCCTCTTGAAAATGGAAAGGAGTCCCAGGATCCCCGTGGCACGTGGAAAGGGACCTTGGGTCTCCCGCCTCACGTGGAGACGCGTCCCAATTGCCATGCCAAGACTCGAGGAGAATCCCGCGGTGTCCCTCGCACCTAGGCAGGAGTCCTGACATCGCTGAACAAACACGTGTCTGGAAGGGCCCTCCCCGTCGTAACTCGAGAATATACCCCAGGTTCCGGCCGCAACTCGAGAAAAACCATGAGACTTCCCCCTCGCCGCGAGATGAGGCCCGATTCCCCTGCACTGCGTGCAGAGTAATTCCGTGTTCCACATCAAACTTGAAAGGAGCCTTGATATCCTTGAAGGCACTCCAGAGAAAACCCAAATCACTGTCTCAAGCCTAGAGGGATCCTGAGGGCACCGGAAGAACACGAAAGGGCTCCGTGGACCCCAAATCAACGCGAGATGAGAGCTTAGTCCCTGGCTTCGACTCAAGAGGAATACCAACTTTCCACAAGCACCTCAAGAGGAGGCTTCTCTCAGCTACAGGTATGTGAGAGGGACCCTGAGTTTGTGGCCTCAAGTGGAATGGACACCGAGATGCTCTGACTCGAAGTAAGGCCGGATATCCCTGCAGTGAATTGAATGCAGGCTCGTCTTGCATCTCCCAAGACGAAGGGATGTCTGAATCCCCTGTGCAGAACACAGAGAAAGACCTAGTCCTCCGCCTCATCGCGACCGGAGGTCTCACATCCTTTGAAAACTCGAAAGGTCCGCGGAGATCAATACTTCCAAAGGAGAAGTTGCTGAATCTCTTGAAATTGGATAGGAGTCCGAGGATCCCTGTGGCAAGTGGAAAGGGAGCCGTGGTCTCCTGCCTCACGTGGAGACGGGTCCCAATTGCCATGCCAGGAGTGAAGGAGAATCCCGAGTTGTCCCCTGCACCTAGGGAAGAGTCCTGACGTCGCTGAACAAACACGTGTCTGGAAGGGCCCTCCCCGTCGTAACTCGAGAATATACGCCAGGTTCTGGCCGCAACTCGAGAAAAACCATGAGACTACCCCTCGCCGCGAAATGAGGCCCGATTCCCCTGCACTGCGTGCAGAGCAATTCCAGTTCCACATCAAACATGAAAGGAGCCTTGATTTCCTTGATTGTACTACAGAGGAAACCCAAGATCACTGTCTCAAGTCTAGAGGGATCCTGAGGTCACTGTAGTAACACGAAAGCGGTCCGTGGACCCCAAATCAACTCGAGATGAGAACTTAATCCCTGGCTTCGAATCAAGAGGAATACCAACTTTCCACAAGCACCTCAAGAGGAGGCTTCTCTCAGCTACTGGTATGTCAGAGGGACCCTGAGTTTGTGGCCTCAAGTGGAATGGACACCGAGATGCTCTGACTCGAAGTAAGGCCGGATATCCCTGCAGTGAATTGAATGCAGGCTCGTCTTGCATCTCCCAAGACGAAGGGTTGTCTGAATCCCCTGTGGAGACCACAGAGAAAGACCTAGTCCTCCGCCTCAAGGCGACCGGAGGCCTCACATCCTTTGAAAACTCGAGAGGTCCACGGAGATCAATACTTCCCAAGGAGACGATGCCTGACTCCTCTTGAAAATGGATAGGAGTCCCAGGATCCCTGTGGCACGTGGAAAGGGACCCTGGGTCTCCCGCCTCACGTGGAGACGCCTCCCAATTGCCATGCCAAGACTCGAGGAGAATACCGAGGTGTCCCTCGCACCTAGGCAGGAGTCCTGACGTCGCTGAACAAACACGTGTCTGGAAGGGCCCTCCCCATCGTAACTCGAGAATATACCCCAGGTTCCGTCCGCAACTCGAGAAAAACCATGAGATTTCCCCCTCGCTGCGAGTTGAGGCCCGATTCCCCTGCACTTCGTGCAGAGCAATTCCGTGTTCCACATCAAACGTGAAAGGAGCCTTGATTTCCTTGATGGCACTCCAGAGAAAACCCAAGATCACTGTCTCAGGTCTAGAGGGATCCTGAGGTCACTGGAGCAACACGAAAGGGCTCCGTGGACCCCAAGTCAACTCGAGATGAGAGCTTAGTCCCTGGCTTAGACTCAAGAGGAATATCAACTTTCCACAAGCACCTCAAGAGGAGGCTTCTCTCAGCTACAGGTATGTGAGAGGGACCCTGAGTTTCTGGCCTCAAGTGCAATGGACACCGAGATGCTCTGACTCGAAGTAAGGCCGGATATCCCTGCAGTGAATTGAATGCAGGCTCGTCTTGCATCTCCCAAGACCAAGGGATGTCTGAATCCCCTGTGGAGACCACAGAGAAAGACCGAGTCCTCCGCCTCATCGAGACCGGAGGCATCACATCATTTGAAAACTCGAGAGGTCTGCGGAGATCAATGCTTCCAAAGGAGACGATGCCTGACTCTTCTTGAAAATGGATAGGAGTCCCAGGATACCGTGGCAGGGGGAAAGGGACCCTGGGTCTCCCGCCTCACGTGGAGACGCGTCCCAATTGCCATGCCAAGACTCGAGGAGAATCCCGAGGTGTCCCTCGCACCTAGGCAGGAGTCCTCACGTCGCTGAACAAACCTGTGTCTGGAAGGGCCCTCCCCGTCGTAACTCGAGAATATACCCCAGGTTCCGGCCGCAACTCGAGAATAACCATGAGACTTCCCCCTCCCCGCGAGATGAGGCCCGATTCCCCTGCACGGCGTGCAGACCAATTCCGTGTTCCACATCAAACGTGAAAGGAGCCTTGATTTCCTTAATGGCACTCGATAGAAAACCCAAGATCACTGTCTCAAGTCTAGAGGGATCCTGAGGTCACTGTAGCAGCACGAAAGGGCTCCGTGGACCCCAAATCAACTCGAGATGAGAGCTTAGTCCCTGGCTTCGACTCAAGAGGAATACCAACTTTCCACAAGCACCTCAAGAGGAGGCTTCTCTCAGCTAATGGTATGTCAGAGGGACCCTGAGTTTGTGGCCTCAAGTGGAATGGACACCGAGATGCTCTGACTCGAAGTAAGGCCGGATATCCCTGCAGTGAATTGAATGCAGGCTCGTCTTGCATCTCCCAAGACGAAGGGATGTCTGAATCCGCTGTGGAGATCACAGAGAAAGACCAAGTCCTCCGCCTCATCGCGACCGGAGGCCTCACATCCTTTGAAAACACGAAACGTCCGCGGAGATCAATGTTTCCAAAGGAGACGATGCCTGACTCCTCTGGAAAATGGATAGGAGTCCCAGGATCCCTGTGGCACCTGGAGAGGGACACTGGGTCTCCTGCCTCACGTGGAGACGCGTCCAAATTGCCATGCCAAGACTCGAGGAGAATCCCGAGGTGTCCCTCGCACCTAGGCAGGAGTCGTGACGTTGCTGAACAAACCTGTGTCTGGAAGGGCCCTCTCCGTCGTTACTCGAGAATATACCCCAGGTTCCGGCCGCAACTCGAGAAAAACCATGAGACTTCCCCCTCCCCGCAGGATGAGGCCCGATTCCCCTGCACCTCGTGCAGACCAATTCCGTGTTCCACATCAAACGTGAAAGGAGCCTTGATTTCCTTAATGGCACTCCAGAGAAAACCCAAGATCACTGTCTCAAGTCTAGAGGGATCCTGAGGTCACTGTAGCAACACGAAAGGGCTCCGTGGACCCCAAATCAACTCGAGATGAGAGCTTAGTCCCTGGCTTAGACTCAAGAGGAATACCAACTTTCCACAAGCACCTCAGGAGGAGGCTTCTGTCAGCTACAGGTATGTGAGAGGAACCCTGAGTTTGTGGTCTCAAGTGCAATGGACACCGAGATGCTCTGACTCGAATTAAGGCCGGATATCCCTGCAGTGAATTGAAAGCAGGCTCGTCTTGCATCTCCCAAGACGAAGGGATGTCTGAATCCCCTGTGGAGACCACAGAGAAAGACCTAGTCCTCCGCCTAAACGTGACCGGAGGCCTCACATCCTGTGAAAACTCGAGAATTCTGCGGAGATCAATGCTTCCAAAGGAGACGATGCCTGACTCCTCTTGAAAATGGATAGGAGTCCCAGGATACCGTGGCAGGGGGAAAGGGACCCTGGGTCTCCCGCCTCACGTGGAGACGCGGCCCAATTGCCATGCCAAGACTCGAGGAGAATCCCGAGGTGTCCCTCGCACCTAGGCAGGAGTCCTCACGTCGCTGAACAAACCTGTGTCTGGAAGGGCCCTCCCCGTCGTAACTCGAGAATATACCCCAGGTTCCGGCCGCAACTCGAGAAAAACCATGAGACTTCCCCATCCCCGCGAGATGAGGCCCGATTCGCCTGCACTGCGTGCAGACCAATTCCGTGTTCCACATCAAACGTGAAAGGAGCCTTGATTTCCTTAATTGCACTCCAGAGAAAACCCAAGATCACTGTTTCAAGTCTAGAGGGATCCTGAGGTCACTGTAGCAACACGAAAGGGCTCCGTGGACCCCAAATCAACTCGAGATGAGAGCTTAGTCCCTGGCTTCGACTCAAGAGGAATACCAACTTTCCACAAGCATCTCAAGAGGAGGCTTCTCTCAGCTACAGGTATGTGAGAGAGACCCTGACTTAGTGGCCTCAAGTGGAATGGACACCGAGATGCTCTGACTCGAAGTAAGGCCGGATATCCCTGCAGTGAATTGAATGCAGGCTCGTCTTGCATCTCCGAAGACGAAGGGATGTCTGAATCCCCTGTGGAGACCACAGAGAAAGACCTAGTCCTCTGCCTCAACGTGACCGGAGGCCTCACATCCTTTGAAAACTCGAGAGGTCCGCGGAGATCAATGCTTCCAAAGGAGACGATGCCTGACTCCTCTTGAAAATGGATAGGAGTCCCAGGATCACTGTGGCACGTGGAAAGGGACCCTGGGGCTCCTGCCTCACGTGGAGACGCGTCCCAATTGCCATGCCAAGACTCGAGGATAATCCCGAGGTGTCCCTCGCACCTAGGCAGGAGTCCTGACGTCGCTGAACAAACAGGTGTCTGGAAGGGCCCTCCCCGTCATAACTCGAGAATATACCCCAGGTTCCGGCCGCAACTCGAGAAAAACCATGAGACTTCCCCCTCGCTGCTGGATCAGGGCCGATTCCCCAGCACTGCGTGCAGAGCAATTCCGTGTTCCACATCAAACGTGAAAGGAGCCTTGATTTCCTTGATGTCACTCCAGAGAAAACCCAAGATCACTGTCTCAAGTCTAGAGGGATCCTGAGGTCACTGGAGCAACACGAAAGGGCTCCGTGGACCCCAAATCAACTCGAGATGAGAGCGTAGTCCCTGGCTTCGACTCAAGGGGAATACCAACTTTCCACAAGCACCTCAAGAGGAGGCTTCTCTCAGCTACAGGTATGTGAGAGGGACCCTGAGTTTGTGGTCTCAAGTGGAATGGACACTGAGATGCTCTGACTCGAAGTAAGGCCGGATATCCCTGCAGTGAATTGAATGCAGGCTCGTCTTGCATCTCGCAAGACGAAGGGATGTCTGAATCCCCTGTGGAGACCACAGAGAAAGACCTAATTTTCCGCCTCATCGCGACCAGAGGCCTCACATCCTTTGAAAATTCGAGAGGTCCGCGGAGATCAATGCTTCCAAAGGAGACGATGCCTGACTCCTCTTGAAAATGGATAGGAGTCCCAGCATCCCTGTGGCACGTGGAAAGGGACCCTGGGTCTCCCGCCTCAGGTGGAGACGCGTCCCCATTGCCATGCCAAGTCTCGAGGAGAATCCCGAGGTGTCCCTCGCACCTAGGCAGGAGTCCTGACGTCGCTGAACAAACACGTGTCTGGAAGGGCCCTCCCCGTCGTAACTCGAGAATATACCCCAGGTTCCGGCCGCAACTCGAGAAAAACCATGAGACTTCCCCCTCGCCGCTGGATGAGGCCCGATTCCCCTGCACTGCGTGCAGAGTAATTCCGTGTTCCACATGAAACGTGAAAGGAGCCTTGATTTCCTTGATGGCACTCCAGAGAAAACCCCAGATCACTGTCTAGAGTCTAGAGGGATCCTGAGGTCACCGGAGCAACACGAAAGGGCTCCGTGGACCCCAAATCAACTCGAGATGATATCTTAGTCCCTGCCTTCAAATCGAGAGGAATACCAACTTTCCACAAGCACCTCAAGAGGAGGCTACTCTCAGCTAATGGTATGTGAGAGGGACCCTGAGTTTTTGGCCTCAAGTGGAATGGACACCGAGATGCTCTGACTCGAAGTAAGGCCGGATATCCCTGCAGCGAATTGAATGCAGGCTCGTCTTGCATCTCCCAAGACGAAGGGATGTCTGAATCCCCTGTGGAGACCACAGAGAAAGACCTAGTCCTCCGCCTCATCGTGACCGGAGGCCTCACATCCTTTGAAAACTCGAGAAGTCTGCGGAGATCAATACTTCCGAAGGAGACTATGCCTGACGCCTCTTCAAAATGGATAGGAGTCCCAGGATCCCTGTGGCACGTGGAAAGTGACACTGGGTCTCCCGCCTCATGTGGAGACGCCTCCCAATTGCCATGCCAAGACTTGAGGAGAATCCCGAGGTGTCCCTCGCACCTAGGCAGGAGTCCTGACGTCGCTGAACAAACACGTGTCTTGAAGGGCCCTCCCCGTCGTAACTCGAGAATATACCCCAGGTTCCGGCCGCAACTCGAGAAAAACCATGAGACTTCCCCCTCGCCGCGAGATGAGGCCCGATTCCCCTGCAATGCGTGCAGAGCAATTCCGTGTTCCACATCAAACGTGATAGGAGCCTTGATTTCCTTAATGGCACTCCATAGAAAACCCAAATCACTGGCTCAAGTCTAGAGGCATCCTGAGGTCACTGGAGCAACACGAAAGGGCTCCGTGGACCCCAAATCAACTCGAGATGAGAGCTAAGTATCTGGCTTCGACTCAAGAGGAATACCAACTTTCCACAAGCACCTCAAGAGGAGGCTTCTCTCAGCTACAGGTATGTGAGAGGGACCCTGAGTTTGTGGCCTCAAGTGGAATGGACACCGAGATGCTCTGACTCGAAGTAAGGCCGGATATCCCTGCAGCGAATTGAATGCAGGCTCGTCTTGCATCTCCCAAGACGAAGGGATGTCTGAATCCCCTGTGGAGACGACAGAGAAAGACCTAATCCTCTGCCTCATCGCGACCGGACGCCTCACATCCTTTGAAAATTCGAGAGGTATGCGGAGATCAATGCTTCCAAAGGAGACGATGCCTGACTCCTCTTGAAAATGGATAGGAGTCCCAGGATCCCTGTGGCACGTGGAAAGGGACCCTGGGTCTCCCGCCTCACGTGGAGACGCGTCCCAATTGCCATGCCAAGACTCGAGGAGAATCCCGAGGTGTCCCTCGCACCTAGGCAGGAGTCCTGACGTCGCTGAACAAACACGTGTCTGGAAGGGCCCTCCCCGTCGTAACTCGAGAATATACCCCAGGTTCCGGCCGCAACTCGAGAAAAACCATGAGACTTCCCCATCGCCGCGAGAAGAGGCCCGATTCCCCTGCCCTGCGTGCAGAGCAATTCCGTATTCCACATCAAAAATGAAAGGAGCCTTGATTTCCTTAATGGCACTCCAGAGAAAACCCAAGATCACTGTCTCAAGTCTAGAGGGATCCTGAGGTCACTGGAGCAACACGAAAGGGCTCCGTGGACCCCAAATCAACTCGAGATGAGAGCTTATTCCCTGGCTTCAAATCGAGAGGAATACCAACTTTCCACAAGCACCTCAAGAGGAGGCTACTCTCAGCTAATGGTATGTGAGAGGGACCCTGAGTTTGTCGGCTCAAGTGGAGTGGACACCGAGATGCTCTAACTCGAAGTAAGGCCAGATATCCCTGCAGTGATTTGAATGCAGGCTCGTCTTCCATCTCCCAAGACGAAGGGTTGTCTGAATCCCCTGTGGAGACCACAGAGAAAGACCTAGTCCTCCACCTTATAGAGACGGGAGGCATCACATCCTTTGAAAACTCGAGAGGTCTGCGGAGATCAATACTTCCGAAGGAGACGATGCCTGACGCCTCTTGAAAATGGATAGGAGTCCCAGAATCCCTGTGGCACGTGGAAAGGGACCCTGGTTCTCCCACCTCACGTGGAGAAGCGTCCTAATTGCCATGCCAAGACTCGAGGAGAATCCCGAGGCGTCCCTCGCACCTAGGCAAGAGTCCTGACGTCGATGAACAAACACGTGTCTTGAAGGGCCCTCCCCGTCGTAACTCGAGAATATACCCCAGGTTCCGGCCGCAACTCGAGAAAAACCATGAGACTTCCCCCTCGCCGCGAGATGAGGCCCGATTCCCCTGCAATGCATGCAGAGCAATTCCGTGTTCCACATCAAACGTGATAGGAGCCTTGATTTCCTTGATGGCACTCCAGAGAAAACCCAAATCACTGGCTCAAGTCTAGAGGGATCCTGAGGTCACTATAGCAACACGAAAGGGCTCCGTGGACCCCAAATCAACTCGAGATGAGAGCTTAGTCCCTGGCTTCTACTCAAGAGGAATACCAACTTTCCACAAGCACCTCAAGAGGAGGCTTCTCTCAGCTACATGTATGTGAGAGGGACCCTGAGTTTGTGGCCTCAAGTGGAATGGACACCGAGATGCTCTGACTCGAAGTAAAGCCGGATATCCCTGCAGCAAATTGAATGCAGGCTCGTCTTGCATCTCCCAAGACGAAGGGATGTCTGAATCCCCTGTGGAGACCACAGAGAAAGACCTAATTTTCCGCCTCATCGCGACCGGTGGCCTCATATCCTTTGAAAATTCGAGAGGTCTGCGGAGATCAATGCTTCCAAAGGAGACGATGCCTGACTCCTCTTGAAAATGGACAGGAGTCCCAGGATTCCTGTGGCACGTGGAAAGGGACCCTGGGTCTCCCGCCTCACGTGGAGACGAGTCCAAATTGCCATGCCAAGACTCGAGGAGAATCCCAAGGTGTCCCTCGCACCTAGGCAGGAGTCCTCACGTCGCTGAACAAACCCGTGTCTGGAAGGGCCCTCCCCGTCGTAACTCGAGAATATACCCCAAGTTCCGGCCGCAACTCGAGAAAAACCATGAGACTTCCCCCTCCCCGCGAGATGAGCCCCGATTCCCCTGCACTGAGTGCAGACCAATTCCGTGTTCCACATCAAACCTGAATGGAGCCTTGATTTCCTTAATGGCACTCCAGAGAAAACCCAAGATCACTGTCTCAAGTCTAGAGGGATCCTGAGGTCACTGGAGCAACACGAAAGGGCTCCGTGGACCCCAAATCACCTCGACATGAGAGCTTAGTCCCTGGATTCGACTCAAGAGGAATACCAAGTTTCCACAAGCACCTCAAGAGGAGGCTTCTCTCAGCTACTGGTATGTCAGAGGGACCCTGAGTTTGTGGCCTCAAGTGCAATGGACACCGAGATGCTCTGACTCGAAGTAAGGCCGGATATCCCTGCAGTGAATTGAATGCAGGCTCGTCTTGCATCTCCCAAGACGAAGGGATGTCTGAATCCCCTGTGGAGACCACAGAGAAAGACCTAGTCCTCCGCCTCATCGTGACCGGAGGCCTCACATCCTTTGAAAACTTGAGAGGTCTGCAGAGATCAATGCTTCCAAAGGAGACGATGCCTGACTCCTCTTGAAAATGGATAGGAGTCCCAGGATCACTGTGGCACGTGGAAAGGGACCCTGGGTCTCCCGCCTCACGTGGAGACGCGTCCCAATTGCCATGCCAAGACTTGAGGAGAATCCCGAGGTGTCCCTCGCACCTAGGCAGGAGTCCTGACATCGCTGAACAAACACGTGTCTGGAAGCGCCCTCCCCGTCGTAACTCGAGAATATACCCCAGGTTCCGGCCGCGACTCGAGAAAAACCATGAGACTTCCCCCTCGCCGCGAGATGAGGCCCTATTCCCCTGCACTGCGTGCAGAGCAATTCCGTGTTCCACATCATACGTGAAAGGAGCCTTGATTTCCTTGATGGCACTCCAGAGAAAACCCAAGATCACTGTCTCAAGTCTAGAGGGATCCTGAGGTCACCGGAGCAACACGAAAGGGCTCCGTGGACCCCAAATCAACTCGAGATGAGAGATTAGTCCCTGGCTTCAACTCAAGAGGAATACGAACTTTCCACAAGCCCCTCAAGAGGAGGCTTCTCTCAGCTACAGGTATGTGAGAGGGACCCTGAGTTTGTGGCATCAAGTGGAATGGACACCGAGATGCTCTGACTCGAAATAAGGCCGGATATCCCTGCAGTGAATTGAAAGCAGGCTCATCTTGCATCTCCCAAGACGAAGGGATGTCTGAATCCGCTGTGCAGAACACAGAGAAAGAACTAGTCCTCCGCCTCAACGCGACCGGAGGCCTCACATCCTTTGAAAACTCGAGAGGTCTGCAGAGATCAATGCTTCCAAAGGAGACGATGCCTGACTCCTCTTGAAAATGGATAGGAGTCCCAGGATCACTGTGGCAAGTGGAAAGGGACCCTGGGTCTCCCGCCTCACGTGGAGACGCCTCCCAATTGCCATGCCAAGGCTCGAGGAGAATCCCGAGGTGTCCCTCGAACCTAGGCAGGGTCCTGACGTCGCTGAAAAAACACGTGTCTGGAAGGGCCCTCCCCGTCGTAACTCGAGAATATACCCAAGGTTCCGGCCGCAACTCGAGAAAAACCATGAGATTTCCCCCTCGCCGCGAGTTGAGGCCCGATTCCCCTGCACTGCATGCAGAGCAATTCCGTGTTCCACATCAAACGTGAAAGGAGCCTTGATTTCCTTGATGGCTCTCCAGAGAAAACCCAAGATCACTGTCTCAAGTCTAGAGGGATCCTGAGGTCACTGGAGCAACACGAAAGGGCTCCGTGGACCCCAAATCAACTCGAGATGAGAGCTTAGTCCCTGGATTCAAATCGAGAGGAATACCAACTATCCACAAGCACCTCAAGAGGAGGCTACTCTCAGCTAATGGTATGTGAGAGGGACCCTGTGTTTGTAGCCTCAAGTGGAATGGACACCGAGATGCTCTGACTCGAAGTAAGGCCGGATATCCCTGCAGTGAATTGAATGCAGGCTCGTCTTGCATCTCCCAAGACGAAGGGATGTCTGAATCCCCTGTGGAGACGACAGAGAAAGACCTAGTCCTCTGCCTCATCGCGACCGGAGGCCTCACATCCTTTGAAAAGTCGAGAGGTCCGCGGAGATCAATGCTTCCAAAGGAGACGATGTCTGACTCCTCTTGAAAATGGATAGGAGTCCCAGGATCCCTGTGGCACGTGGAAAGGGACCCTGGGTCTCCCGCTTCACGTGGAGACGCGTCCCAATTGCCATGCCAAGACTCGAGGAGAATCCTGAGGTGTCCCTCGCACCTAGGCAGGAGTCCTGACATCGCTGAACAAACACGTGTCTGGAAGCGCCCTCCCCGTCGTAACTCGAGAATATACCCCAGGTTCCGGCCACAACTCGAGAAAAACCATGAGACTTCCCCCTCGCCGCGAGATGAGGCCCTATTCCCATGCACTGCGTGCAGAGCAATTCCGTGTTCCACATCATACGTGAAAGGAGCCTTGATTTCCTTGATGGCACTCCAGAGAAAACCCAAGATCACTGTCTCAAGTCTAGAGGGTTCCTGAGGTCACCGGAGCAACACGAAAGGGCTCCGTGGACCCCAAATCAACTCGAGATGAGAGATTAGTCCCTGGCTTCAACTCAAGAGGAATACGAACTTTCCACAAGCCCCTCAAGAGGAGGCTTCTCTCAGCTACAGGTATGTGAGAGGGACCCTGAGTTTGTGGCATCAAGTGGAATGGACACCGAGATGCTCTGACTCGAAATAAGGCCGGATATCCCTGCAGTGAATTGAAAGCAGGCTCATCTTGCATCTCCCAAGACGAAGGGATGTCTGAATCCGCTGTGCAGAACACAGAGAAAGAACTAGTCCTCCGCCTCAACGCGACCTGAGGCCTCACATCCTTTGAAAACTCGAGAGGTCTGCAGAGATCAATGCTTCCAAAGGAGACGATGCCTGACTCCTCTTGAAAATGGATAGGAGTCCCAGGATCACTGTGGCAAGTGGAAAGGGACCCTGGGTCTCCCGCCTCACGTGGAGACGCCTCCCAATTGCCATGCCAAGGCTCGAAGAGAATCCCGAGGTGTCCCTCGCACCTAGGCAGGGTCCTGACGTCGCTGAAAAAACACGTGTCTGGAAGGGCCCTCCCCGTCGTAACTCGAGAATATACCCAAGGTTCCGGCCGCAACTCGAGAAAAACCATGAGATTTCCCCCTCGCCGCGAGTTGAGGCCCGATTCCCCTGCAATGCGTGCAGAGCAATTCCGTGTTCCACATCAAACGTGATAGGAGCCTTGATTTCCTTGATGGCACTCCAGAGAAAACCCAAATCACTGGCTCAAGTCTAGAGGGATCCTGAGGTCACTATAGCAACACGAAAGGGCTCCGTGGACCCCAAATCAACTCGAGATGAGAGCTTAGTCCCTGGCTTCTACTCAAGAGGAATACCAACTTTCCACAAGCACCTCAAGAGGAGGCTTCTCTCAGCTACAGGTATGTGAGAGGTACCCTGAGTTTGTGGCGTCAAGTGCAATGGACACCGAGATGCTCTGACTCGAAGTAAGGCCGGATATCCCTGCAGTGAATTGAATGCAGGCTCGTCTTGCATCTCCCAAGACGAAGGGATGTCTGAATCCCCTGTGGAGACCACAGAGAAAGCCCTAGTCCTCCACCTCATCGTGACCGGAGGCCTCACATCGTTTGAAAACTCGAGAGGTCTGCGGAGATCAATGCTTCCAAAGGAGACGATGCCTGACTCCTCTTGAAAATGGATAGGAGTCCCAGGATCCCTGTGGCACGTGGAAAGGGACACTGGGTCTCCCGCCTCACGTGGAGACGTGTCCTAATTGCCATGCCAAGACTCGAGGAGAATCCCGAGGTGTCCCTCGCACCTAGGCAGGAGTCCTGACGTCGCTGAACAAACACGTGTCTGGAAGGGCCCTCCCCGTCGTAACTCGAGAATATACCCCAGGTTCCGGCCGCAACTCGAGAAAAACCATGAGACTTCCCCATCGCCGCGAGATGAGGCCCGATTCCCCTGCCCTGCGTGCAGAGCAATTCCGTATTCCACATCAAAAATGAAAGGATCCTTGATTTCCTTGATGGCACTCCAGAGAAAACCCAAGATCACTGTCTCAAGTCTAGAGGGATCCTGAGGTCACTGGAGCAAAACGAAAGGGCTCCGTGGACCCCAAATCAACTCGAGATGAGAGCTTAGTCCCTGGCTTCGACTCAAGAGGAATACCAACTTTCCACAAGCACCTCAAGAGGAGGCTTCTCTCAGCTACAGGTATGTGAGAGGGACCCTGAGTTTGTGGCCTCAAGTGGAATGGACACCGCGATGCTCTGACTCGAAGTAAGGCCGGATATCCCTGCAGTGAATTGAATGCAGGCTCGTCTTGCATCTCCCAAGACGAGGGTTGTCTGAATCCCCTGTGGAGACCACAGAGAAAGACCTAATTCTCCTCCTCCTCGCGACCGGAGGCCTCACATCCTTTGAAAACTCGAGAGGTCCGCGGAGATCAATGCTTCCAAAGGAGACGATGCCTGACTCCTCTTGAACATGGATAGGAGTCCCAGGATCCCTGTGGCACGTGGAAAGGGACACTTGGTCTCACGCCTCACGTGGAGACGCGTCCCCATTGCCATGCCAAGACTCGAGGAGAATCCCGAGGTGTCCCTCGCACCTAGGCAGGAGTCCTGATGTCGCTGAACAAACACGTGTCTGGAAGGGCCCTCCCCGTCGTAACTTGAGAATATACCCCAGGTTCCGGCCGCAACTCGAGAAAAACCATGAGACTTCCCCCTCGTCGCGACATGAGGCCCGATTCCCCTGCACTGCGTGCAGAGCAATTCCGTGTTCCACTTCAAACGTGAAAGGAGACTTGATTTCCTTGATGGCACTCAGAGAAAACCTAAAATCACTGTCTCAAGTCTAGAGGGATCCTGAGGTCACTGGAGCAACACGAAAAGGCTCCGTGCACCCCAAATCAACTGGAGATGAGAGCTTAGTCCCTGGCTTCGAGTCAAGAGGAATACCACTTTCCACAAGCACCTCAAGAGGAGGCTTCTCTCAGCTACAGGTATGTGTGAGGGACCCTGAGTTGCTGGCCTCAAGTGGAATGGACACCGAGATGGTCTGACTCGAAGTAAGGCCGGATATCCCTGCAGTGAATTGAATGCAGGCTCGTCTTGCATCTCCCAAGACGAAGGGATGTCTGAATCCCCTGTGGAGACCACAGAAAAAGACTTAGTCCTCCGCCTCATCGCGACCGGAGGCCTCACATCCTTTGAAAACTCGAGAGGTCTGCAGAGATCAATGCTTCCAAAGGAGCCGATGCCCGACTCCTCTTGAAAATAGATAGGAGTCCCAGGATCCCTGTGGCACGTGGAAAGGGACCCTGGGTCTCCCGCGTCACGTGGAGACGCGTCCCACTTGCCATGCCAAGACTCGAGGAGAATCCCGAGGTGTCCCTCGCACCTAGGCAGGAGTCCTGACGTCGCTGAACAAACACGTGTCTGGAAGGGCCCTCCCCGTCGTAACTCGAGAATATACCCCAGGTTGCGGCCGCAACTCGAGAAAAACCATGAGACTTCCCCCTCGCCGCGACATGAAGCCCGATTCCCCTGGACTGCGTGCAGAGCAATTCCGTGTTCCACATCAAACGTGAAAGGAGCCTTGATTTCCTTGATGGCACTCCAGAGAAAACCCAAGATCACTGTCTCAAGTCTAGAGGGATCCTAAGGTCACTGGAGCAACACGAAAGGGCTCCATGGACCCCAAATCAACTCGAGATGAGAGCTTAGTCCCTGGCTTCGACTCAAGAGGAATATCAACTTTCCACAATCACCTCAAGAGGAGGCTTCTCTCAGCTACAGGTATGTGAGAGGGCCCCTGAGTTTGTGGACTCAAGTGGAATGGACACCGAGATGCTCTGACTCGAAGTAAGGCCGGATATCCCTGCAGTGAATTGAATGCAGGCTCGTCTTGCATCTCCCAAGACGAAGGGAGGTCTGAATCCCCTGAGGAGATGACAGAGAAAGACCGAGTTCTCCGCCTCATCGCGACCGGAGGCCTCACATCCATTGAAAACTCGAGAGTTTCGCAGAGATCAATGTTTCCAAAGGAGACGATGCCTGACTCCTCTTGAAAATGGATAGGAGTCGCAGGATCCCTGTGGCACGTGGAAAGGGACCCTGTGTCTCCCGCCTCATGTGGAGATGCCTTCCATTTGCCATGCAAAGACTCGAGGAGAATCCCGAGGTGTCCCTCGCACCTAGGCAGGAGTCCTGACGTCGCTGAACAAACACGTGTCTGGAAGGGCCCTCCCCGTCGTAACTCGAGAATATACCCCAGGTTCCGGCCGCAACTCGAGAAAAACCATGAGACTTCCCCCTCGCCGCGACATGAAGCCCGATTCCCCTATACTGCCTGCAGAGCAATTCCGTGTTCCACATCAAACGTGAAAGGAGACTTGATTTCCTTGATGGCACTCCAGAGAAAACCCAAGATCACTGTCTCAAGTCTAGAGGGATCCTGAGGTCACTGGAGCAACACAAAAGGGCTCCGTGGACCCCAAATCAACTCGAGATGAGAGCTTAGTCCCTGGCTTTGAATCAAGAAGAATGCCAACTTTCCACAAGCACCTCAAGAGGAGGCTTCTCTCAGCTACAGGTATGTGAGAGGGACCCTGAGTTTGTGGCCTCAAGTGGAATGGACACCGAGATGCTCTGACTCGAAGTAAGGCCGGATATCCCTGCAGTGAATTGAATGCAGGCTCGTCTTGCATCTCCCAAGACGAAGGGTTGTCTGAATCCCCTGTGGAGACCACAGAGAAAGACCTCGTTCTCCGCCTCATCGAGTCCAGAGGCCTCACATCCTTTGAAAACTCGAGAGGTCGGCGGAGATCAATGCTTCCAAAGGAGAAGATGCCTGACTCTTCTTGAAAATGTATAGGAGTCCCAGGATCCCTGTGATACGTGAAAAGGGACCCTGGGTCTCCCGCCTCACGTGGAGACGCGTCCCAATTGCCATGCCAAGACTCGAGGAGAATCCCGAGGTGTCCCTCGCACCTAGGCAGGAGTCCTGACGTCGCTGAACAAACTCGTGTCTGGAAGGGCCCTCCCCGTCGTAACTTGAGAATATACCCCAGGTTCCGGCCGCAACTCGAGAAAAACCATGAGACTTCCCCATCGCCTCGAGATGAGGCCCGATTCCCCTGCACTGCGTGCAGAGTAATTCCGTGTTCCACATCAAACGTGAAAGGAGCCTTGATTTCCTTGATGGCACTCCAGAGAAAACCCAAGATCACTGTCTCAAGTCTAGAGGGATCCTGAGGTCACTGGAGCAACAGGAAAGGGCTCCGTGGACCCCAAATCAACTCGAGATGAGAGCTTAGTCCCTGGCTTCAAATTGAGAGGAATACCAACTTTCCACAAGCACCTCAAGAGGAGGCTTCTCTCAGCTACAGGTATGTGAGAGGGAAACTGAGTTTCTGGCCTCAAGTGGAATGGACACCGAGATGCTCTGACTCGAAGTAAGGCCGGATATCCCTGCAGTGAATTGAATGCAGGCTCGTCTTGCATCTCCCAAGACGAAGGGTTGTCTGAATCCCCTGTGGAGACAACAGAGAAAGACCAGGTCCTCCGCCTCAACGCGACCGGAGGCCTCACATCCTTTGAAAACTCGAGAGGTCCGCGAAGATCAACACTTCTGAAGGAGACGATGCCTGACTCCTCTTGAAAATGGATAGGAGTCCCAGGATACCTGTGGCACGGTGAAAGGGACCCTGGGTCTCCCGCCTCACGTGGAGACGCGTCCCAATTGCCATGCCAAGACTCGAGGAGAATCCCGAGGTGTCCCTCGCACCTAGGCAGGACTCCCGACGTCGCTGAACAAACACGTGTCTCGAAGGGCCCTCCCCGTGGTAACTCGAGAATATACCCCAGGTTCCGGCCGCATCTCGAATAAATCCATGAGACTTCCCCCTCGCAGAGAGATGAGGCCCGATTCCCCTAAACTGCGTGCAGAGCAATTCCGTGTTCCACATCAAACGAGAAAGGAGCCTTGATTTCCTTGATGGCACTCTAGACAAAACCCAAGATCACTGTCTCAAGTCTGGAGGGATCCTGAGGTCACTGGAGCAACACCAAAGCGCTCTGTGGACCCCAAATCAACTCGAGATGAGAGCTTAGTCCCTGGCTTCGACTCAAGAGGAATACCAAATTTCCACAAGCACCTCAAGAGGAGGCTTCTCTCAGCTACAGGTATGTGAGAGGGACCCAGAGTTTGTGGCCTCAAGTGGAATGGACACCGAGATGCTCGGACTCGAAGTAAGCCCGGATATTCCTGCAGTGAATTGAATGCAGGCTCTTCTTGCATCTCCCAAGACGAAGGGATGTCTGAATCCCCTGTGGAGACGACAGAGAAAGACCAAGTCCTCCGCCTCATCGCGACCGGAGGAATCACATCCTTTGAAAACTCGAGAGGTCTGCAGAGATCAATGCTTCCAAAGGAGACGATGCCTGACTCCTCTTGAAAATGGATAGGAGTCTCAGGATCACTGTGGCACGTGGAAAGGGACACTGGGTCTCCCGCCTCACGTGGAGACGCGTCCCAATTGCCATGCCAAGACTCGAGGAGAATCGCGAGGTGTCCCTCGCACCTAGGCAGGAGTCCTGACGTCGCTGAACAGACACGTGTCTGGAAGGGCCCTCCCCGTCGTAACTCGAGAATATACCCCAGGTTCCGGCCGCAACTCGAGAAAAAACATGAGACTTCCACCTCGCCGCGAGATGAGGCCAGATTCCAATGCACTGCGTGCAGAGCAATTCCGTGTTCCACATCAAACGTGAAAGGAGCCTTGATTTCCTTGAGGGCACTCCAGAGAAAACCCAAGATCACTGTCTCAAGTCTAGAGGGATCCTGAGGTCACTGGAGCAACACGAAAGTGCTCCGTGGACCCCAAATCAACTCGAGATGAGAGCTTAGTCCCTGGCTTCGACTCAAGAGGAATACCAACTTTCCACAAGCACCTCAAGAGGAGGGTTCTCTCAGCTACAGGTATGTGAGAGGGACCCTGAGTTTGTGGCCTCAAGTGGAATGGACACGGAGATGCTCTGACTCGAAGTAAGGCCGGATATCCCTGCAGTGAATTGAATGCAGGCTCGTCTTGCATCTCCCAAGACGAAGGGATTTCTGAGTCCCCTGTGGAGACCACAGAGAAAGACCGAGTTCTCCGCCTCATTGCGACCGGAGGCCTGACATCCTTTGAAAACTCGAGAGGTCCGCGGAGATCAATGCTTCCAAAGGAGATGATGCCTGACTCCTCTTGAAAATGGATAGGAGTCCCAGCATCCCTGTGGCACGTGGAAAGGGACCCTGGGTCTCCCGCCTCACGTGGAGATGCGTCCCAATTGCCATGCCAAGACTCGAGGAGAATCCCGAGGTGTCCCTCGCACCTAGGCAGGAGTCCTGACGTTGCTGAACAAACACGTGTCTGGAAGGGCCCTCCCCGTCGTAACTCGAGAATATACCCCAGGTTCCGGCCGCAACTCGAGAAAAACCATGAGACTTCCCAATCCCCGTGATATGAGGCCCGATTCCCCTGCACTGCGTGCAGAGCAATTCCGTGTTCCACATCAAACGTGAAAGGAGCCTTGATTTCCTTGATGGCACTCCAGAGAAAACCCAAGATCACTGTCTCAAGTCTAGAGGGATCCTGAGGTCACTGGAGCAACAAGAAAGGGCTCCGTGGACCTCAAATCAACTCGAGATGAGAGCTTAGTCCCTGGCTTCGACTCAAGAGGAATACCAACTTTCCACAAGCACCTCAAGAGGAGGCTTCTCTCTGCTACAGGTATGTGAGAGGGACCCTGAGTTTGTGGCCTCAAGTGGAATGGACAGCGAGATGCTCTGACTCGAAGTAAGGCCGGATATCCCTGCAGTGAATTGAATGCAGGCTCGTCTTGCATCTCGCAAGACGAAGGGATGTCTGAATCCCCTGTGGAGACCACAGAGAAAGACCTAATTTTCCGCCTCATCATGACCGGAGGCCTCAAATCCTTTGAAAATTCAAGAGGTCCGGGGAGATCAATGCTTCCAAAGGAGACGATGCCTGACTCCTCTTGAAAATGGATAGGAGTCCCAGGATCCCTGTGGCACGTGGAAAGGGACCCTGGGTCTCCCGCCTCACGTGGAGACGCGTCCCCATTGCCATGCCAAGACTCGAGGAGAATCCCGAGGTGTCCCTCGCACCTAGGCAGGAGTCCTGACGTCGCTGAACAAACACGTGTCTGGAAGGGCCCTCCCCATCGTAACTCGAGAATATACCCCAGGTTCCAGCCGCAACTCGAGAAAAACCATGAGACTTCCCCCTCGCCGCTGGATGAGGCCCGATTCCCCTGCACTGCGTGCAGAGCAATTCCGTGTTCCACATCAAACGTGAAAGGAGACTTGATTTCCTTGATGGCACTCCAGAGAAAACCCAAGATCACTGTCTCAAGTCTAGAGGGATCCTGAGGTCACTGGAGCAACACGAAAGTGCTCCGTGGACCCCAAATCAACTCGAGATGAGAGCTTAGTCCCTGGCTTCGATTCAAGAGGAATACCAAATTTCCACAAGCACCTCAGGAGGAGGCTTCTCTCAGCTACAGGTATGTGAGAGGGACCCTGAGTTTGTGGCCTCAAGTGGAATGGACACGGAGATTCTCTGACTCGAAGTAAGGCCGGATATCCCTGAAGTGAATTGAATGCAGGCTCGTCTTGCATCTCCCAAGATGAAGGGATGTCTGAATCCCCTGTGGAGACCACAGAGAAAGACCGAGTTCTCCGCCTCATCGCGACCGGAGGCCTCACATCCTTTGAAAACTCGAGAGGTCCGCGGAGATCAATGCTTCCAAAGGAGACGATGCCTGACTCCTGTTGAAAATGGATAGGAGTCCCAGGATCCCTGTGGCACGTCGAAAGGGACCCTGGGTTTCCCGCCTCACGTGGAGACGCGTCCCCATTGCCATGCCAAGACTCGAGGAGAATCCCGAGGTGTCCCTCGCACCTAGGCAGGAGTCCTGACGTCGCTGAACAAACACGTGTCTGGAAGGGCCCTCCCCGTCGTAACTCGAGAATATACCCCAGGTTCCGGCCGCAACTCGAGAAAAACCATGAGACTTCCCCCTTGCCACGAGGTGAGGCCCGATTCCCCTGCACTGCATGCAGAGCAATTCCGTGTTCCACATCAAACATGAAAGGAGCCTTGATTTCCTTGATGGCACTCCAGAGAAAACCCAAGATCACTGTCTAGAGTCTAGAGGGATCCTGAGGTCACTGGAGCAACACGAAAGGGCTCCGTGGACCTCAAATCAACTCGAGATGAGAGCTTAGTCCCTGGCTTCGACTCAAGGGGAATACCAACTTTCCACAAGCACCTCAAGAGGAGGCTTCTCTCAGCTACAGGTATGTGAGAGAGACCCTGAGTTTGTGGCCTCAAGTGGAATGCACACGGAGATGCTCTGACTCGAAGTAAGGCCGGATATCCCTGCAGTGAATTGAATGCAGGCTTGTCTTGCATCTCCCAAGACGAAGGGATGTCTGAATCCCCTGTGGAGACCACAGAGAAAGTCCTAGTCCTCCACCTCAACATGACCGGAGGCCTCACATCCTTTGAAAACTCGAGAGGTCCGCAGAGATCAATGCTTCCAAAGGAGACGATGCCTGACTCCTCTTGAAAATGGATAGGAGTCTTAGGATCACTGTGGCACGTGGAAAGGGACCCTGGGTCTCCCGCCTCACGTGGAGACGCGTCCCCATTGCCATGCCAAGACTCGAGGAGAATCCCGAGGTGTCCCTCGCACCTAGGCAGGAGTCCTGACGTCGCTGAACAAACATGTGTCTGGAAGGGCCCTCCCCGTCGTAACTCGAGAATATACCCCAGGTTCCGGCCGCAACTCGAGAAAAACCATGAGACGTCCCCCTCGCCGCTGGATGAGGCCCGATTCCCCTGCACTGCGTGCAGAGCAATTCCATGTTCCACATCAAACGTGAAAGGAGCCTTGATTTCGTTGATGGCACTCCAGAGAAAACCCAAGATCACTGTCTCAAGTCTAGAGGGATCCTGAGGTCACTGGAGCAACACGAAAGGGCTCCGTGGACCCCAAATCAACTCGAGAGGAGAGCTTAGTCCCTGGCTTCGACTCAAGGGGAATACCAAATTTCCACAAGCACCTCAAGAGGAGGCTTCTCTCAGCTACAGGTATGTGACAGGGACCCTGAGTTTGTGGCCTCAAGTGGAATGGACACGGAGATGCTCTGACTCCAAGTAAGGCCGGATATCCCTGCAGTGAATTGAATGCAGGCTCGTCTTACATCTCCCAAGACGAAGGGATGTCTGAATCCCCTGTGGAGACCACAGAGAAAGAACGAGTTCTCCGCCTCATCGCGACCGGAGTCCTCACATCCTTTGAAAACTAGAGAGGTCCGCGGAGATCAATGCTTCCAAAGGAGACGATGCCTGACTCCTCTTGAAAATGGATAGGAGTCCCAGGATCCCTGTGGCACGTGGAAAGGGACCCTGGGTCTCCCGCCTCACGTGGAGAAGCGTCCCAATTGCCATGCCAAGACTCGAGGAGAATCCCGAGGTGTCCCTCGCACCTAGGCAGGAGTCCTGACGTCGCTGAACAAACACGTGTCTGGAAGGGCCCTCCCCGTCGTAACTCGAGAATATACCCGAGGTTCCGGCCGCAACTCGAGAAAAACCATGAGACTTCCCCATCCCCGCGAGATGAGGCCCGATTCCCCTGCACTGCGTGCAGACCAATTCCGTGTTCCACATCAAACGTGAAAGGAGCCTTGATTTCCTTAATGGCACTCCAGAGAAAACCCAAGATCACTGTTTCAAGTCTAGAGGGATCCTGAGGTCACTGTAGCAACACGAAAGGGTTCCGTGGACCCCAAATCACCTCGAGATGAGAGCTTAGTCCCTGGCTTCGACTCAAGAGGAATACCAACTTTCCACAAGCACCTCAAGAGGAGGCTACTTTCAACTAATGGTATGTGAGAGGGACCCTGAGTTTGTCGCCTCAAGTGGAATGGACACCGAGATGCTCTGACTCGAAGTAAGGCCAGATATCCCTGCAGTGATTTGAATGCAGGCTCGTCTTGCATGTCCCAAGACGAAGGGTTGTCTGAATCCCCTGTGGAGACCACAGAGAAAGACCTAGTCCTCCACCTCAACGAGACGGGAGGCATCACATCCTTTGAAAACTCGAGAGGTCTGCGGAGATCAATACTTCCGAAGGAGACGATGCTTGACGCCTCTTGAAAATGGATAGGAGTCCCAGGATCACTGTGGCACGTGGAAAGGGACACTGGGTCTCCCGCCTAACGTGGAGACGCGTCCCAATTGCCATGCCAAGACTCGAGGAGAATCGCGAGGTGTCCCTCGCACCTAGGCAGGAGTCCTGACGTCGCTGAACAGACACGTGTCTGGAAGGGCCCTCCCCGTCGTAACTCGAGAATATACCCCAGGTTCCGGCCGCAACTCGAGAAAAAACATGAGACTTCCACCTCGCCGCGAGATGAGGCCAGATTCCAATGCACTGCGTGCAGAGCAATTCCGTGTTCCACATCAAACGTGAAAGGAGCCTTGATTTCCTTGAGGGCACTCCAGAGAAAACCCAAGATCACTGTCTCAAGTCTAGAGGGATCCTGAGGTCACTGGAGCAACACGAAATTTCTCCGTGGACCCCAAATCAACTCGAGATGAGAGCTTAGTCCCTGGCTTCGACTCAAGAGGAATACCAACTTTCCACAAGCACCTCAAGAGGAGGGTTCTCTCAGCTACAGGTATGTGAGAGGGACCCTGAGTTTGTGGCCTCAAGTGGAATGGACACGGAGATGCTCTGACTCGAAGTAAGGCCGGATATCCCTGCAGTGAATTGAATGCAGGCTCGTCTTGCATCTCCCAAGACGAAGGGATTTCTGAGTCCCCTGTGGAGACCACAGAGAAAGACCGAGTTCTCCGCCTCATCGCGACCGGAGGCCTGACATCCTTTGAAAACTCGAGAGGTCCGCGGAGATCAATGCTTCCAAAGGAGATGATGCCTGACTCCTCTTGAAAATGGATAGGAGTCCCAGCATCCCTGTGGCACGTGGAAAGGGACCCTGGGTCTCCCGCCTCACGTGGAGATGCGTCCCAATTGCCATGCCAAGACTCGAGGAGAATCCCGAGGTGTCCCTCGCACCTAGGCAGGAGTCCTGACGTTGCTGAACAAACACGTGTCTGGAAGGGCCCTCCCCGTCGTAACTCGAGAATATACCCCAGGTTCCGGCCGCAACTCGAGAAAAACCATGAGACTTCCCAATCCCCGTGATATGAGGCCCGATTCCCCTGCACTGCGTGCAGAGCAATTCCGTGTTCCACATCAAACGTGAAAGGAGCCTTGATTTCCTTGATGGCACTCCAGAGAAAACCCAAGATCACTGTCTCAAGTCTAGAGGGATCCTGAGGTCACTGGAGCAACAAGAAAGGGCTCCGTGGACGTCAAATCAACTCGAGATGAGAGCTTAGTCCCTGGCTTCGACTCAAGAGGAATACCAACTTTCCACAAGCACCTCAAGAGGAGGCTTCTCTCAGCTACAGGTATGTGAGAGGGACCCTGAGTTTGTGGCCTCAAGTGGAATGGACAGCGAGATGCTCTGACTCGAAGTAAGGCCGGATATCCCTGCAGTGAATTGAATGCAGGCTCGTCTTGCATCTCGCAAGACGAAGGGATGTCTGAATCCCCTGTGGAGACCACAGAGAAAGACCTAATTTTCCGCCTCATCATGACCGGAAGCCTCACATCCTTTGAAAATTCAAGAGGTCCGGGGAGATCAATGCTTCCAAAGGAGACGATGCCTGACTCCTCTTGAAAATGGATAGGAGTCCCAGGATCCCTGTGGCACGTGGAAAGGGACCCTGGGTCTCCCGCCTCACGTGGAGACGCGTCCCCATTGCCATGCCAAGACTCGAGGAGAATCCCGAGGTGTCCCTCGCACCTAGGCAGGAGTCCTGACGTCGCTGAACAAACACGTGTCTGGAAGGGCCCTCCCCATCGTAACTCGAGAATATACCCCAGGTTCCAGCCGCAACTCGAGAAAAACCATGAGACTTCCCCCTCGCCGCTGGATGAGGCCCGATTCCCCTGCACTGCGTGCAGAGCAATTCCGTGTTCCACATCAAACGTGAAAGGAGACTTGATTTCCTTGATGGCACTCCAGAGAAAACCCAAGATCACTGTCTCAAGTCTAGAGGGATCCTGAGGTCACTGGAGCAACACGAAAGTGCTCCGTGGACCCCAAATCAACTCGAGATGAGAGCTTAGTCCCTGGCTTCGATTCAAGAGGAATACCAAATTTCCACAAGCACCTCAGGAGGAGGCTTCTCTCAGCTACAGGTATGTGAGAGGGACCCTGAGTTTGTGGCCTCAAGTGGAATGGACACGGAGATGCTCTGACTCGAAGTAAGGCCGGATATCCCTGAAGTGAATTGAATGCAGGCTCGTCTTGCATCTCCCAAGACGAAGGGATGTCTGAATCCCCTGTGGAGACCACAGAGAAAGACCGAGTTCTCCGCCTCATCGCGACCGGAGGCCTCACATCCTTTGAAAACTCGAGAGGTCCGCGGAGATCAATGCTTCCAAAGGAGACGATGCCTGACTCCTGTTGAAAATGGATAGGAGTCCCAGGATCCCTGTGGCACGTCGAAAGGGACCCTGGGTCTCCCGCCTCACGTGGAGACGCGTCCCCATTGCCATGCCAAGACTTGAGGAGAATCCCGAGGTGTCCCTCGCACCTAGGCAGGAGTCCTGACGTCGCTGAACAAACACGTGTCTGGAAGGGCCCTCCCCGTCGTAACTCGAGAATATACCCCAGGTTCCGGCCGCAACTCGAGAAAAACCATGAGACTTCCCCCTTGCCACGAGGTGAGGCCCGATTCCCCTGCACTGCATGCAGAGCAATTCCGTGTTCCACATCAAACATGAAAGGAGCCTTGATTTCCTTGATGGCACTCCAGAGAAAACCCAAGATCACTGTCTAGAGTCTAGAGGGATCCTGAGGTCACTGGAGCAACACGAAAGGGCTCCGTGGACCTCAAATCAACTCGAGATGAGAGCTTAGTCCCTGGCTTCGACTCAAGGGGAATACCAACTTTCCACAAGCACCTCAAGAGGAGGCTTCTCTCAGCTACAGGTATGTGAGAGAGACCCTGAGTTTGTGGCCTCAAGTGGAATGCACACGGAGATGCTCTGACTCGAAGTAAGGCCGGATATCCCTGCAGTGAATTGAATGCAGGCTTGTCTTGCATCTCCCAAGACGAAGGGATGTCTGAATCCCCTGTGGAGACCACAGAGAAAGTCCTAGTCCTCCACCTCAACATGACCGGAGGCCTCACATCCTTTGAAAACTCGAGAGGTCCGCAGAGATCAATGCTTCCAAAGGAGACGATGCCTGACTCCTCTTGAAAATGGATAGGAGTCTTAGGATCACTGTGGCACGTGGAAAGGGACCCTGGGTCTCCCGCCTCACGTGGAGACGCGTCCCCATTGCCATGCCAAGACTCGAGGAGAATCCCGAGGTGTCCCTCGCACCTAGGCAGGAGTCCTGACGTCGCTGAACAAACATGTGTCTGGAAGGGCCCTCCCCGTCGTAACTCGAGAATATACCCCAGGTTCCGGCCGCAACTCGAGAAAAACCATGAGACGTCCCCCTCGCCGCTGGATGAGGCCCGATTCCCCTGCACTGCGTGCAGAGCAATTCCATGTTCCACATCAAACGTGAAAGGAGCCTTGATTTCGTTGATGGCACTCCAGAGAAAACCCAAGATCACTGTCTCAAGTCTAGAGGGATCCTGAGGTCACTGGAGCAACACGAAAGGGCTCCGTGGACCCCAAATCAACTCGAGATGAGAGCTTAGTCCCTGGCTTCGACTCAAGGGGAATACCAAATTTCCACAAGTACCTCAAGAGGAGGCTTCTCTCAGCTACAGGTATGTGACAGGGACCCTGAGTTTGTGGCCTCAAGTGGAATGGACACGGAGATGCTCTGACTCCAAGTAAGGCCGGATATCCCTGCAGTGAATTGAATGCAGGCTCGTCTTACATCTCCCAAGACGAAGGGATGTCTGAATCCCCTGTGGAGACCACAGAGAAAGACCGAGTTCTCCGCCTCATCGCGACCGGAGTCCTCACATCCTTTGAAAACTAGAGAAGTCCGCGGAGATCAATGCTTCCAAAGGAGACGATGCCTGACTCCTCTTGAAAATGGATAGGAGTCCCAGGATCCCTGTGGCACGTGGAAAGGGACCCTGGGTCTCCCGCCTCACGTGGAGAAGCGTCCCAATTGCCATGCCAAGACTCGAGGAGAATCCCGAGGTGTCCCTCGCACCTAGGCAGGAGTCCTGACGTCACTGAACAAACACGTGTCTGGAAGGGCCCTCCCCGTCGTAACTCGAGAATATACCCGAGGTTCCGGCCGCAACTCGAGAAAAACCATGAGACTTCCCCATCCCCGCGAGATGAGGCCCGATTCCCCTGCACTGCGTGCAGACCAATTCCGTGTTCCACATCAAACGTGAAAGGAGCCTTGATTTCCTTAATGGCACTCCAGAGAAAACCCAAGATCACTGTTTCAAGTCTAGAGGGATCCTGAGGTCACTGTAGCAACACGAAAGGGTTCCGTGGACCCCAAATCACCTCGAGATGAGAGCTTAGTCCCTGGCTTCGACTCAAGAGGAATACCAACTTTCCACAAGCACCTCAAGAGGAGGCTACTTTCAACTAATGGTATGTGAGAGGGACCCTGAGTTTGTCGCCTCAAGTGGAATGGACACCGAGATGCTCTGACTCGAAGTAAGGCCAGATATCCCTGCAGTGATTTGAATGCAGGCTCGTCTTGCATGTCCCAAGACGAAGGGTTGTCTGAATCCCCTGTGGAGACCACAGAGAAAGACCTAGTCCTCCACCTCAACGAGACGGGAGGCATCACATCCTTTGAAAACTCGAGAGGTCTGCGGAGATCAATACTTCCGAAGGAGACGATGCTTGACGCCTCTTGAAAATGGATAGGAGTCCCAGGATCACTGTGGCACGTGGAAAGGGACCCTGGGTCTCCCGCCTCACGTGGAGAAGCGTCCCAATTGCCATGCCAAGACTCGAGGAAAATCGCGAGTTGTCCCTCGCACCTAGGCAGGAGTCTTCACGTCGCTGAACAAACACGTGTCTGGAAGGGCCCTCCCCGTCGTAACTCGAGAATATACCCCAGGTTCCGGCCGAAACTCGAGAAAAACCATGAGACTTCCCCCTTGCCACGAGGTGAGGCCCGATTCCCCTGCACTGCGTGCAGAGCAATTCCGTGTTCCACATCAAACGTGAAAGGAGACTTGATTTCCTTGATGGCACTCCAGAGAAAACCCAAGATCACTGTCTCAAGTCTAGAGGGATCCTGAGGTCACTGGAGCAACACGAAAGTGCTCCGTGGACCCCAAATCAACTCGAGATGAGAGCTTAGTCCCTGGCTTCGATTCAAGAGGAATACCAAATTTCCACAAGCACCTCAGGAGGAGGCTTCTCTCAGCTACAGGTATGTGAGAGGGACCCTGAGTTTGTGGCCTCAAGTGGAATGGACACGAAGATGCTCTGACTCGAAGTAAGGCCGGATATCCCTGAAGTGAATTGAATGCAGGCTCGTCTTGCATCTCCCAAGAAGAAGGGATGTCTGAATACCCTGTGGAGACCACAGAGAAAGACCTAATTTTCCGCCTCATCGCGACCAGAGGCCACACATCCTTTGAAAATTCGAGAAGTCCGCGGAGATCAATGCTTCCAAAGGAGACGATGCCTGACTCCTCTTGAAAATGGATAGGAGTCCCAGCATCCCTGTGGCACGTGGAAAGGGACCCTGGGTCTCCCGCCTCACGTGGAGAAGCTTCCCAATTGCCATGCCAAGACTCGAGGAGAATCCCGAGGTGTCCCTCGCACCTAGGCAGGAGTCCTCACGTCGCTGAACAAACACGTGTCTGGAAGGGCCCTCCCTGTCGTAACTCGAGAATATACCCCAGGTTCCGGCCGCAACTCGAGAAAAACCATGAGACTTCCCCATCCCCGCGAGATGAGGCCCGATTCCCCTGCACTGCGTGCAGACCAATTCCGTGTTCCACATCAAACGTGAAAGGAGCCTTGATTTCCTTAATGGCACTCCAGAGAAAACACAAGATCACTGTTTCAAGTCTAGAGGGATCCTGAGGTCACTGTAGCAACACGAAAGGGCTCCGTGGACCCCAAATCAACTCGAGATGAGAGCTTAGTCCCTGGCTTCGACTCAAGAGGAATACCAACTTTCCACAAGCACCTCAAGAGGAGGCTACTCTCAACTAATGGTATGTGAGAGGGACCCTGAGTTTGTCGCCTCAAGTGGAATGGACACCGAGATGCTCTGACTCGAAGTAAGGCCAGATATCCCTGCAGTGATTTGAATGCAGGCTCGTCTTGCATCTCACAAGACGAAGGGTTGTCTGAATCCCCTGTGGAGACAACAGAGAAAGACCTAGTCCTCCACCTCAACGAGACGGGAGGCATCACATCCTTTGAAAACTCGAGAGGTCTGCGGAGATCAATACTTCCGAAGGAGACGATGCCTGACGCCTCTTGAAAATGGATAGGAGTCCCAGGATCACTGTGGCACGTGGAAAGGGACCCTGGGGCTCCCGCCTCAACTGGAGACATATCCCATTTGCCATGCCAAGACTCGAGGAGAATCCCGAGGTGTCCCTCGCACCTAGGCAGGAGTCCTGACTTCGCTGAACAAACACTTGTCTGGAAGGGCCCTCCCCGTCGTAACTCGAGAATATACCCCAGGTTCCGGCCGCAACTCGAGAAAAACCATGAGATTTCCCCCTCGCAGCGAGTTGAGGCCCGATTCCCCTGCACTGCGTGCAGAGCAATTCCGTGTTCCACATCAAACGTGAAAGAAGCCTTGATTTCCTTGATGGCACTCCAGAGAAAACCCAAGATCACTGTCTCAAGTCTAGAGGAATCCTGAGGTCACTGGAGCAACATGAAAGGGCTCCGGATAACCCAAATCAAC
The DNA here is from genome assembly GCF_033118175.1 of Dama dama. Taxonomy (NCBI): domain Eukaryota; kingdom Metazoa; phylum Chordata; class Mammalia; order Artiodactyla; family Cervidae; genus Dama; species Dama dama. The sequence goes on along the minus strand of NC_083697.1, from coordinate 924,861 downwards.
TCGAGATGAGAGCTTAGTCCCTGGCTTCGACTCAAGAGGAATACCAACTTTCCACAAGCACCTCAAGAGGAGGCTTCTCTCAGATACAGGTATGTGAGAGGGACCCTGAATTTGTGGCCTCAAGTGGAATGGACACGGAGATGCTCTGACTCGAAGTAAGGCCGGATATTCCTGCAGTGAATTGAATGCAGGCTCGTCTTGCATCTCCCAAGACGAAGGGATGTCTGAATCCCCTGTGGAGACCACAGAGAAAGACCTAGTCCTCCGCCTCATCGTGACCGGAGGCCTCACATCATTTGAAAACTCGAGAGGTCTGCAGAGATCAATGCTTCCAAAGGAGCCGATGCCCGACTCCTCTTGAAAATGGATAGGAGTCCCAGGATCACTGTGGCACGTGGAAAGGGACACTGTGTCTCCCGCCTCACGTGGAGACGCATCCCAATTGCCATGCCAAGACTCGAGGAGAATCCAGAGGTGTCCCTAGCACCTAGCCAGGAGTCCTGACGTCGCTGAACAAACAAGTGTCTCGAAGGGCCCTCCCCGTCGTAACTCATGAATATACCCCATGTTCCGGCCGCAACTCGAGAAAAACCATGAGACTTCCCCATCGCCGCAAGATGAGGCCCAATTCCCCTGCACTGCGTGCAGAGCAATTCCGTATTCCACATCAAAAATGAAAGGAGCCTTGATTTCCTTGATGGCACTCCAGAGAAAACCCAAGATCACTGTCTCAAGTCTAGAGGGATCCTGAGGTCACTGTAGCAACACGAAAGGGCTCCGTGGACCCCAAATCAACTCCAGATGAGAGCTTAGTCCCTGGCTTCAAATCGAGAGGAATACCAACTTTCCACAAGCACCTCAAAAGGAGGCTTCTCTCATCTACAGGTATGTGAGAGGGACCCTGAGTTTGTGGCCTCAAGTGGAATGGACACGGAGATGCTCTGACTCAAAGTAAGGCCAGATAACCCTGCAGTGAATTGAATGCAGGCTCCTCTTGCATCTCCCAAGACGAAGGGTTGTCTGAATCCCCTGTGGAGACCACAGAGAAAAACCTAGTCCTCCGCCTCATCGCGACCAGAGGCCTCACATCCTTTCAAAATTCGAGAGGTCCGCGGAGATCAATGCTTCCAACGGAGACGATGCCTGACGCCTCTTGAAAATGGATAGGAGTCCCAGGATCCCTGTGGCATGTGGAAAGGGACCCTGGGTCTCCCGCCTCACGTGGAGACGCGTCCCAATTGCCATGCCAAGACTTGAGGAGAATCCCGAGGTGTCCCTCGCACCCAGGCAGGAGTCCTGACGTCGCTGAACAAACACGTGTCTGGAAGGGCCCTCCCTGTCGTAACTCGAGAATATACCCCAGGTTCCGGCCGCAAGTCGAGAAAAACCATGAGACTTCCCCCTCGCCGCGAGATGAGGCCCGATTCCCCTGCACTGCGTGCAGAGCAATTCAATTTTCCACATCAAACGTGAAAGGAGCCTTGATTTCCTTGATGGCACTCCAGAGAAAACCCAAGATCACTATCTCAAGTCAAGAGGGATCCTGAGGTCACTGGAGCAACACGAAAGGGCTGTGTGGACCCCAAATCAACTCGAGATGAGAGCTTAGTCCCTGGCTTCGACTCAAGAGGAATACCAACTTTCCACAAGCACCTCAAGAGGAGGCTTCTCTCAGCTACAGGTAAGTGAGAGGGACCCTGAGATTGTGGCCTCAAGTGGAATGGACACCGAGATGCTCTGACTCGAAGTAGGGCCGGATATCCCTGCAATGGATTGAATGCAGGCTCGTCTTGCATCTCCCAAGACGAAGGGATGTCTGAATCCCCTGTGGAGACCACAGAGAAAGACCGAGTTCTCCGCCTCAACGCGACCGGAGGCCTCACATCTTTTGAAAACTCGAGCGGTCCGCGGAGATCAATGCTTCCAAAGGAGACGATGCCTGACTCCTCATGAAAATGGATAGGAGTCCCAGGATCCCTGTGGCACATGGAAAGGGACCCTGGGTCTCCCGACTCACGTGGAGACGCGTCCCAATTGCCATGCCAAGACTCGAGGAGAATCCCGAGGTGTCCCTCGCACCTAGGCAGGAGTCCAGACGTCGCTGAACAAACACGTGTCTGGAAGGGCCCTCCCCATCGTAACTCGAGAATATACCCCAGGTTCGGGCCGCAACTCGAGAAAAGCAATGAGATTTCCCCCTCGCCGCGAGTTCAGGCCCGATTCCCTGCACTGCATGCAGAGCAATTCCGTGTTCCACATCAAACGTGAAAGGAGCCTTGATTTCCTTGATGGCACTCCAGAGAAAACCCAAGATCACTGTCTCAAGTCTAGAGGGATCCTGAGGTCACTGGAGCAACACGAAAGGGCTCCGTGGACCTCAAATCAACACGAGATGAGAGCTTAGTCCCTGGCTTCGACTCAAGAGGAATACCAACTTTCCACAAGCACCTCAAGACGAGGGTTCTCTCAGCTACAGGTATGTGAGAGCGCCCCTGAGTTTGTGGCCTCAAGTGGAATGGACACCGAGATGCTCTGACTCGAAGTAAGGCCGGATATCCCTGCAGTGAAGTGAATGCAGGCTCGTCTTGCATCTCCCAAGACGAAGGGATGTCTGAATCCCCTGTGGAGACCACAGAGAAAGAACTAATTCTCCGCCTCATCGCGAGCGGAGGCCTCACATCCTTTGAAAACTCGAGAGGTCCGCGGAGATCAATGGTTCCAAAGGAGACGATGCCTGACTCCTCTTGAAAATGGATAGGAGTCCCAGGATCCCTGTGGCACGTGGAAAGGGACCCTGGGTCTCCGGCCTCACGTGGATACGCGTCCCAATTGCCATGCCAAGACTCGAGGAGAATCCCGAGGTGTCTCTCGCACCTAGGCAGGAGTCCTCACGTCGCTGAACAAACACGTGTCTGGAAGGCCCTCCCCTTCGTAACTCGAGAATATACCCCAGGTTCCGGCCGCAACTCGAGAAAAACCATGAGACTTCCCCCTCGCCGCGAGATGAGGCCCGATTCCCCTGCCCTGCGTGCAGAGCAATTCCGCTTTCCACATCAAACGTGAATGGAGCCTTGATTTCCTTGATGGCAGTCCAGAGAAAACCCAAGATCACTGTCTCAAGTCTAGAGGGATCCTGAGGTCACTGGAGCAACACGAAAGGGCTCCGTGGACCCCAAATCAACTCGAGATGAGAGCTTAGTCCCTGGCTTCGACTCAAGAGGAATACCAACTTTCCACAAGCACCTCAAGAGGAGGCTTCTCTCAGCTACAGGTATGTGAGAGGGACCCTGAGTTTGTGGCCTCAAGTGGAATGGACACCGAGATGCTCTGACTCGAAGTAAGGCCGGAAAACCCTGCAGTGAATTGAATGCAGGCTCGTCTTGCATCTCCCAAGACGAAGGGTTGTCTGAATCCCCTGTGGAGACCACAGAGAAAGACCTAGTCCTCCACCTCAACGCAACCGGAGGCCTCATATCCTTTGAAAACTCGAGAGGTCCGCGGAGATCAATACTTCCGAAAGAGACGATGCCTGACTCCTACTGAAAATGGATAGGAGTCCCAGGATCCATGTGGCACGTGGAAAGGGACCCTGGGTCTGCCGCCTCACGTGGAGACGCGTCCCAATTGCCATGCCAAGACTCGAGGAGAATCCCGAGGTGTCCCTCGCACCTAGGCAGGAATCCGGACGTCGCTGAACAAACACGTGTCTAGAAGGGCCCTCCCCGTCGTAACTCGAGAATATACCCCAGGTTCCGGCTGCAACTCGAGAGAAACCATGAGACTTCCCCCTCGCCGAGAGATGAGGCCCGATACCCTAGCACTGCGTGCAGAGCAATTCCGTGTTCCACAACAAACGTGAAAGGAGCCTTGATTTCCTTGATGGCACTCCAGAGAAAACCCAAGATCACTGTCTCAAGTCTAGAGGGATCCTGAGGTCACTGGAACAACACGAAAGGGCTCCGTGGACCCCAAATCAACTCGAGATGAGAGCATAGTCCCTGGCTTCGACTCAAGAGGAAAACCATCTTTCCACAAGCACCTCAACAGGAGGCTTCTCTCAGCAACAGGTATGTGAGACGGACCCTGAGTTTGTGGCCTCAAGTGGAATGGACACCGAGATGCTCTGACTCGAAGTAAGGCCGGATATCCCTGCAGTGAATTGAATGCAGGCCTGTCTTGCATCTCCCAAGACGAAGGGATGTCTTAATCCCCTGTGGAGACCACAGAGAAAGAACTAATCCTCCGCCTCAAAGCGACCGGAGGCCTCACATCCTTTGAAAACTCGAGATGTGCGCCGAGATCAGTGCTTCCAAAGGAGACGATGCCTGACTCCTCTTGAAAATGGATAGGAGTCCCAGGATCCCTGTGGCACGTGGAAAGGGACCCTGGGTCTCCCACCTCACGTGGAGATGCGTCCCAATTGCCATGCCAAGACTCGAGGAGAATTCCGAGGTGTCCCTCGCACCTAGGCAGGAGTCCTGACGTCGCTGAACAAACACGTGTCTGGAAGGGCCCTCCCCGTCGTAACTCGAGAATATACCCCAGGTTCCGGCCGCAACTCGAGAAAAACCATGAGAATTCCCCCTCGCCGCGAGCTGAGGCCCCATTCCCCTGCACTGCGTGCAGAGCAATTCCGTGTTCCACATCAAACGTGAAAGGAGCCTTGATTTCCTTGATGGCACTCCAGAGAAAACCCAAGATCACTGTCTCAAGTCTAGAGGGATCCTGAGGTCACTGGAGCAACACGAAAGGGCTCTGTGGACTCCAAATGAACTCGAGATGAGAGCTTTGTCCCTGGCTTCGACTCAAGAGGAATACCAACTTTCCACAAGCACCTCAAGAGGAGGCTTCTCTCAGCTACAGGTATGTGAGAGGGACCCTGAGTTTGTGGCCTCAAGAGGAATGGACACCGAGATGCTCTGACTCGAAGTAAGGCCGGATATCCCTGCAGTGAATTGAATGCAGGCTCGTCTTGCATCTCCCAAGAAGAAGGGATGTCTGAATCCCCTGTGGAGACCACAGAGAAAGACCTAGTCCTCCGCCTCAACGCGACCGGAGGCCTCACATCCTTAGAAAACTCGAGAGGTCTGCGGAGATCAATGCTTCCAAAGGAGACGATTCCTGACTCCTCTTTAAAATGGATAGAAGTCCCAGGATCTCTGTGGCACGTGGAAAGGGACCCTGGGTCTCCCGCCTCACGTGGAGACGCATCCCAATTGCCATGCCAAGACTCGAGGAGAATCCCGAGGTGTCCCTCGCACCTAGGCTGGAGTCCTGACGTCGCTGAACAAACACGTGTATGGAAGGGCCCTCCCCGTCGTAACTTGAGAATATACCCTAGGTTCTGCACGCAACTCGAGAAAAACCATGAGACTTCCCCCTCGCCGTGAGATGAAGCCCGATTCCCCTGCACTGCGTGCAGAGCAACTCCGTGTTCCACTTCAAACGTGAAAGGAGCCTTGATTTCCTTGATGGCCCTCCAGAGAAAACCCAAGATCACTGTCTCAAGTCTAGACGGATCCTGAGGTCACTGTAACAACACGAAAGGGCTCTGTGGACCGCAAATCAACTCGAGATGAGAGCTTAGTCCCTGGCTTCGACTCGAGAAGAATACCAACTTTCCACAAGCACCTCAAGAGGAGGCTTCTCTCAGCTACAGGTATGTGAGAGGGACCCTGAGTTTGTGGCCTCAAGTGGAATGTCAACCGAGATGCTCTGACTCGAAGTAAGGCCAGATATCCTTGCAGTGAATTGAATGCAGGCTCGTCTTGCATCTCCCAAGACGAAGGGATGTCTGAATCCCCTGTGGAGACCACAGAGAAAGACCTAGTCCTCCGCCTCATCGCGACCGGAAGCCTCACATCCTTTCAAAACTCGAGAGGTCCACGGAGATCAATGCTTCCAAAGGAGACGATGCCTGACTCCACTTGAAAATGGATAGGAGTCCCAGGATCCCTGTGGCACGTGGAAAGGGACCCTGGGTCTCCCGCATCACGTGGAGACGCGTCCCAATTGCCATGTCAAGACTCGAGGAGAATCCCGAGGTGTCCCTCGCACCTAGGCAGGAGTCCTGACGGCGCTGAACAAACACGTGTCTGGAAGGGCCCTCCCCGTCGTAACTCGAGAATATACCCCAGGTTCCGGCCGCAACTCGAGAAAAACCATGAGACTTCCCCCTCGCCGTGAGATGAGGCCCCATTCCCCTGCACTGCATGCAGAGCAATTCCGTGTTCCACATCAAACCTGAAAGGATCCTTGATTTCCTTGATGGCACTCCAGAGAAAACCCAAGATCACTGTCTCAAGTCTAGAGGGATCCTGAGGTCACTGGAGCAACACAAAAGGGCTCCGTGGACCCCAAATCAACTCGAGATGAGAGCTTAGTCCATTGCTTCGACTCAAGAGGAATTCCAACTTTCCACAAGCACCTCAAGAGGAGGCTTCTCTCAGCTACAGGTATGTGAGATGGACCCTGAGTTTGTGGCCTCAAGTGGAATGGACACCGAGACGCTCTGACTCGAAGTAAGGCCGGATATCCCTGCAGTGAATTGAATCCAGCCTCGTCTTGTATCTCCCGAGACGAAGGGATGTCTGAATCCCCTGTGGAGACCACAGAGAAAGACCTAGTTCTCCGCCTCATCGCGAGCGGAGTCCTCACATCCTTTCAAAAGTCGAGAGGTCCGCGGAGATCAACGCTTCCAAAGGAGATGATGCCTGACTCTTCTTGAAAATGGATAGGAGGCCCAGGATCCCTGTGGCACGTGGAAAGGGTCCCTGGGTCTCCCGCCTCACGTGGAGAAGCGTCCCAATTGCCATGCCAAGACTCGAGGAGAATCCCGAGGTGTCCCTCGCACCTAGGCAGGAGTCCTGACGTCGCTGAACAAACACGTGTCTGGAAGGGCCCTCCCCGTCGTAACTCGAGAATATACCCCAGGTTCCGGCCGCAACTCGAGAAAAACCATGAGACTTCCCCCTCGCCGCGACATGAGGCGCGATTCTCCTGCACTGCTTGCAGAGCAATTCCGTGTTCCACATCAAACATGAAAGGAGCCTTGATTTCCTTGATGGCACTCCAGAGAAAACCCAAGATCACTGTCTCAAGTCTAGAGGGATCCTCAGGTCACTGGAGCAACATGAAAGGGCTCCGTGGACCCCAAATCAACTCGAGATGAGAGCTTAGTCCCTGGCTTCGACTCAAGAGGAATACCAACTTTCCACAAGACCCTCAAGAGGAGGCTTCTCTCAGCAACAGGTATGTGAGAGGGACCCTGAGTTGTGGCCTCAAGTGGAATGGACACCGAGATGCTCTGACTCGAAGTAAGGCCGGATATCCCTGCAGTGAAATGAATGCAGGCTCGTCTGCATCTCCCAAGACGAAGGGTTGTCTGAATCCCCTGTGGAGACCACAGAGAAAGACCTAGTCCTCCGCCTCAACGCGAACGGAGGCCTCATATCCTTTGAAAACTCGAGAGGTCCGCTGAGATCAATACTTCCGAAGGAGATGATGCCTGACTCCTCTTGAAAAAAGATAGGAGTCCCAGGATCCCTGTGGCACGTGGAAAGGGACCCTGGGTCTCAGGCCTCATGTGGAGACGCGTCACAATTTCCATGCCAAGACTCGAGGAGAATCCCGAGGTGTCCCTCGCACCTAGGCAGGAGTCCTGACGTCGCTGAACAAACACGTGTCTGGAAGGGCCCTCCCCGTCGTAACTCGAGAATATACCCCAGGTTCCGGCCGCCACTCGAGAAAAACCATGAGACTTCCCCCTCGCCGCGAGATGAGGCCCGATTCCCCTGCACTGCGTGCAGAACAATTCCGTGTTCCACATCAAACGTGAAAGGAGCCTTGATTTCCTTGATGGCACTCCAGAGAAAACCCAAGATCACTGTCTCAAGTCTAGAGGGATCCTGAGTTCACTGGAGTAACACGAAAGGGATCCGTGGACCCCAAATCAACTCGAGATGAGAGCTTAGTCCCTGGCTTCGACTCAAGAGGAATACCAACTTTCCACAAGCACCTCAAGAGGAGACTTCTCTCAGCTACAGGTATGTGAGAGGGACCCTGAGTTTGTGGCCTCAAGTGGAATGGACACCGAGATGCTCTGACTCGAAGTAAGGCCGGATATCCCTGCAGTGAATTGAATGCAGGCTCGTCTTGGATCTCCCAAGACGAAGGGATGTCTGAATCCCCTGTGGAGACCACAGAGAAAGACCTAATTCTCCGCCTTATCGCGAGTTGAGGCCTCACATCCTTTGAAAACTCGAGAGGTCCGCGGAGATCAATGCTTCCAAAGGAGACGATGCCTGACTCCTCTTGAAAATGGATCGGAGTCCCAGGATCCCTGTGGCACGTGGAAAGGGACCCTGGGTCTCCCGCCTCACATGGAGACGCCTCCCAATTGCAATGCCAAGACTCGAGGAGAATCCCAAGGTGTCCCTCGCTCCTAGGCAGGAGTCCTGACATCGCTGAACAAACACGTGTCTGGAAGGGCCCTCCGGGTCGTAACTCGAGAATATACTCCAGGTTCCAGCCGCAACTCGAGAAAAACCATGAGACTTCCCCCTCGCCGTGACATGAGGCCCGATTCCCCTGCACTGCGTGCAGAGCAATTCCGTGTTCCACATCAAACGTGAAAGGAGCCTTGATTTCCTTGATGGCACTCCAGAGAAAACCCAAGATCACTGTCTCAAGTCTAGAGGGATCCTGAGGTCACTGGAGCAACACGAAAGGGCTCTGTGGACCCCAAATCAACTCGAGATGAGAGCTTAGTCCCTGGCTTCGACTCAAGAGGAATGCCAACTTTCCACAAGTACCTCAAGAGGAGGCTTCTCTCAGCTACAGGTATGTGAGAGGGACCCGGAGTTTGTGGCCTCAAGTGGAATGGACACCGAGATGCTCTGACTTGAAGTAATGCCGGATATCCCTGCAGTGAATTGATTGCAGCCTCGTCTTGCATCTCCCAAGACGAAGGGATGTCTGAATCCCCTGTGGAGACCACAGAGAAAGACCTAGTCCTCCGCCTCAACGCGACCGGAGGCCTCACATCCTTTGAAAACTCGAGAGGTCCGCGGAGATCAATGCTTCCAAAAGAGACGATGCCTGACTCCTCTTGAAAATGGAGAGTATTCCCAGGATCCCTGTGGCACGTGGAAAGAGACCCTGGGTCTCCCGCCTCACGTGGAGACGCGTCCCAATTGCCATGCCAAGACTCGAGGAGAATCCCGAAGTGTCCCTCGCACCTAGGCAGGAGTCCGGACGTCGCTGAAGAAACAGGTGTCTGGAAGGGCCCTCCCCGTCGTAACTCGAGAATATATTCCAGGTTCCGGCCGCAACTCGAGAAAAACCATGAGACTTCCCCCTCGCCGCTAGATGGGGCCCGATTCCACTGCACTGCTTGCAGAGCAATTCCGTGTTCCACATCAAACGTGAAAGGAGCCTTGATTTCCTTGATGGTACACCAGAGAAAACCCAAGATCACTGTCTCAAGTCTAGAGGGATCCTGAGGTCACTGGAGCAACACGAAAGACCTCCGTGGAACCCAAATCAACTCGAGATGAGAGCTTAGTCCCTGGCTTCGACTCAAGAGGAACACCAACTTTCCACAAGCACCTCAAGAGGAGGCTTCTCTCAGCTACAGGTATGTGAGAGGGACCCTGAGTTTGTGGGCTCAAGTGGAATGGACACCGAGATGCTCTGACTCGAGGTAAGGCCGGATATCTCTGCAGTGAATTGAATTCAGGCTCGTCTTGCATCTCCCAAGACGAAGGGTTGCCTGAATCCCCTGTGGAGACCACAGAAAAAGACCTAGTCCTCCGCCACCTCGCGACCGGAGGCCTCATATCCTTTGAAAACTCGAGAGGTCCGCTGAGATCAATACTTCCGAAGGAGATGATGCCTGACTCCTCTTGAAAATGGATAGGATTCCCAGGACCCTGTGGCACGTCGAAGGGACCCTGGGTCTCCCGCCTCACGTGGAGACGCGTTCCAATTGCAATGCAAAGACTCCAGGAGAATCCCGAGGTGTCCCTCGCACCTAGGCAGGGGTCCTGACGTCCCTGAACAAACACGTGTCTGGAAGGGCCCTCCCCATCGTAACTCGAGAATATATCCCAGGTTCCGGCCGCAACTCGAGATAAACCATGAGACTTCCCCCTCGCCGCGAGATGAGACCCGATTCCCCTGCACTGGGTGCAGAGCAATTCCGTGTTCCACATCAAACGTGAAAGGAGCCTTGATTTCCTTGATGGCACTCCAGAGAAAACCCAAGATCACTGTCTCAAGTCTAGAGGGATCCTGAGGTCACTGGAGCAACACGAAAGGGCTCCGTGGACCCCAAATCAACTCGAGATGAGAGCTTAGTCCCTGGCTTTGACTCAAGAGGAATACCAACTTTCCACAGGCACCTCAAGAGGAGGCTTCTCTCAGCTACAGGTATGTGAGAGGGACCCTGAGTTTGTGGCCTCAAGTGGAATGGACACCGAGATGCTCTGACTCGAATTAACCCCGGATATCCCTGCAGTGAATGGAAAGCAGGCTCGTCTTGCATCTCCCAAGACGAAGGGGTGTCTGAATCCCCTGTGGAGACCACAGAGAAAGAACTAGTTCTCCACCTCAGCGCAACCGGAGGCCTCACATACTTTGAAAATTCTAGAGTTCCACGGAGATCAATGCTTGCAAAGGAGACGATGCCTGACTCCTCTTGAAAATGGACAGGAGTCCCAGGATCCGTGTGGCACGTGGAAAGGGACACTGGGTCTCCCGGCTCATGTGGAGACGCGTCCCCATTGCCATGCCAAGACTCGAGGAGAATCCCGAGGTGTCCTCCCACCTAGGCAGGAGTCCTGACGTCGCTGAACAAACACGTGTCTGGAAGGGCCCTCCCCGTCGTAACTCGATAATATACCCCAGGTTCCGGCCGCAACTCGAGGAAAACCATGAGACTTCTCCTTCCCCGCGAGATGAGGCCCGATTCCCCTGCACTGCCTGCAGAGCAATTCCGTGTTCCACATCAAACGTGAAAGGAGCCTTGATTTCCTTGATGGCACTCCAGAGAAAACCCAAGATCACTGTCTCAAGTCTAGAGGGATCCTGAGGTCACTGGAGCAACACGAAAGGGCTCCGTGGACCCCAAATCAACTCGAGATGAGAGCTTAGTCCCTGGCTTCGACTCAAGAGGAATACGAACTTTCCACAAGCCCCTCAAGAGGAGGCTTCTCTCAGCTACAGGTATGTGAGAGGGACCCTGAGGTTGTGGCCTCAAGTGGAATCGACACCGAGATGCTCTGACTCGAAGTAAGGCCGGATATCCCTGAAGTGAATTGAATGCAGGCTCGTCTTGCATCTCCCAAGACGAAGGGATGTCTGAATCCCCTGTGGAGAGCACAGAGAAAGACCTAGTTCTCAGCCTCATGGCGTCCGGAGGCCTCACATCCTTTGAAAATTGGAGAGGTCCGCGGAGATCAATGCTTCCAAAGGAGACGATGCCTGACTCCTCTTGAAAATGGATAGGTGTCCCAGGATCCCTGTGGCAGGTGGAAAGGGACCCTGGGTCTCCCGCCTCACGTGGAGACGCCTCCCAATTGCCATGCCAAGACTCAAGGAGAATCCCGAGGTGTCCCTCGCACCTAGGCAGGAGTCCTGACGTCGCTGAACAAACACATGTCTGGAAGGGCCCTCCCTGTCGTAACTCGAGAATATACCCCAGGTTCCGACCGCATCTCGAGAAAAACCATGAGACTTCCCCCTCGCCACGACATGAGGCCCGATTCCCCTGCACTGCGTGCAGAGCAATTTCGTGTTCCACATCAAACGTGAAAGGAGCCTTGATTTCCTTGATGGCACTCCAGAGAAAACCCAAGATCACTGTTTCAAGTCTAGAGGATCCTGAGGTCACTGGAGCAACACGAAAGGGCTCTGTGGACCCCAAATCAACTCGACATGAGAGCTTAGTCCCTGGCTTCGACTCAAGAGGAATACCAACTTTCCACAAGCACCTCAAGAGGAGGCTTCTCTCAGCTACAGGTATGTGAGAGGGAAACTGAGTTTCTGGCCTCAAGTGGAATGGACACCGAGATGCTCTGACTCGAAGTAAGGCCGGATATCCCTGCAGTGAATTGAATGCAGGCTCGTCTTGCATCTCCCAAGACGAAGGGATATCTGAATCCCCTGTGGAGAGGACAGCGAAAGACCTAGTCCTCCGCCTCAACGCGACCGGAGGCCTCACATCCTTTGAAAATTCGAGAGGTCTGCGGATATCAATGCTTCCAAAGGAGACGATGCCTGACTCCTCTTGAAAATGGATAGGAGTCCGAGGATCCGTGTGGCACGTGGAAAGGGACACTGGGTCTCCCGCCTCACGTGTAGTCGCGTCCCAATTGCCATGCCAAGTCTCGAGGAGAATCCCGAGGTGTCCCTCCCACCTAGGCAGGAGTTCTGACGTCGCTGAACAAACACGTGTCTGGAAGGGCCCTCCCCGTCGTAACTCGATAATATACCCCAGGTTCCGGCCGCAACTCAAGGAAAACCATGAGACTTCCCCTTCGCCGCGAGATGAGGCCCGATTCCCCTGCACTGCGTGCAGAGCAATTCCGTGTTCCACATCAAACATGAAAGGAGCCTTGATTTCCTTGATGGCACTCCAGAGAAAACCCAAGATCACTGTCTCAAGTCTAGAGGGATCCTGAGGTCACTGGAGTAACACGAAAGGGCTCCATGGACCCCAAATCAACTCGAGATGAGAGCTTAGTCCCTGGCTTCGACTCAAGAGGAATACGAACTTTCCACAAGTCCCTCAAGAGGAGGCTTCTCTCAGCTACAGGTATGTGAGAGGGACCCTGAGGTTGTGGCCTCAAGTGGACTGGACACCGAGACTGAATCCCCTGTGGAGACCACAGAGAAAGACCTAGTTCTCCGCCTCATCGCGACCGGAGGCCTCACATCCTTTGAAAACTCGAGAGGTCCGCGGAGATCAATGCTTCCAAAGGAAACGATGCCTGACTCCTCTTGAAAATGGATAGGATTCCCAGGACCCTGTGGCACGTGGAAAGGGACACTGGGTCTCCCGCCTCACGTGGAGACGCGTCCCAATTTCCATGCCAAGCCGCGGGGAGAATACCGAGGTGTCCATCGAACCTAGGCATGGGTCTGACGTCGCTGAACAAACACGTGTCTGGAAGGGAAACCCCCGTCCTAACTCGAGAATATACCCCAGGTTCCGGCCACAACTCGAGAAAAACCATGAGACTTCCCCCTCGCCGTGAGATGAGGCCCGATTCCCCTGCACTGCGTGCAGAGCAATTCCGTGTTCCACATCAAACGTGAAAGGAGCCTTGATTTCCTTGATGGCACTCCAGAGAAAACTCAAGATCACTGTCTCAAGTCTAGAGGGATCCTGAAGTCACTGTATCAACACGAAAGGGCTCCGTGGAGCCCAAATCAACTCGAGATGAGAGCTTAGTCCCTGGCTTCGACTCAAGAGGAATACCAACTTTCCACAAGCACCTCAAGAGGAGGCTTCTCTCAGCTACAGGTATGTGAGAGGGACCCGGAGTTTGTGGCCTCAAGTGGAATGGACACCGAGATGCTCTGACTCGAAGTAAGGCCGCATATCCCTGCAGTGAATTGAAAGCAGGCTTGCCTTTCATCTCCCAAGACGATAGGGATCTCTGAATCCCTTCTGGAGACCACAGGGAAAGAACTAGTTCTCCGCCTCTTCGCGACCGGAGGCCTCACATCCTTTGAAAATTCGAGAGGTCCGCGGAGATCAATGCTTCCAAAGGAGACAATGCCTGACTCCTCTTGAAAATGGATAGGAGTCCCAGGATCCCTGTGGCACGTGGAAAGGGACCCTGGGTCTCCCGCCTCACGTGGAGACGCTTCCCAATTGCCATGCCAAGATTCGAGGAGAATACCGAGGTGTCCCTCGCATCTAGGCAGGAGTCCTGACTTCGCTGAACAAACACGTGTCTGGAAGTGCCCTCCCCGTTGTAACTCGAGAATATACCCCAGGTTCTGGCTGCAACTCGAGAAAAACCATGAGACTTCCCCCGCGCCGCGAGATGAGGCCCAATTCCCCTGCACTGCGTGCGGAACAATTCCGTGTTCCACATCAAACGTGAAAGGATCCTTGATTTCCTTGATGGCACTCCAGAGAAAACCCAAGATCACTGTCTCAAGTCTAGAGGGATCCTGAGGTCACTGTAGCAACTCGAAAGGGCTCCGTGGACCCCAAATCACCTCGAGATGAGACCTTAGTCCATGGATTCGACTCAAGAGGAATACCAACTTAACACAAGCACCTCAAGAGGAGGCTTCTCTCAGCTACAGGTATGTGAGAGGGACCCTGAGTTTGTGGCCTCAAGTGGAATGGACACCGAGATGCTCTGACTCGAAGTAAGGCCGGATATCCCTGCAGTGAATTGAATGCAGGCTCGTCTTGCATCTCCGAAGACGAAGGGATGTCTGAATCCCCTGTGGAGACCACAGAGAAAGACCTAGTTCTCGCCACATTGCGACCGGAATACTCACATCCTTTGAAAACTCGAGAGGTCCGCGGAGATCAATGCTTCCAAAGGAGACGATGCCTGACTCCTGTTGAAAATGGATAGGAGTCCCAGGATCCCTGTGGCACGTGGAAAGGGATCCTGGGTCTCCTGCCTCACGTGGAGCCGCGTCCCAATTGCCATGCCAAGACTCGAGGAGAATCCCGAGGTGTCCCTCGCACCTAGGCAGGAGTTCTGACGTCGCTGAACAAACACGTGTCTGGAAGGGCCCTCCCCGTCGTAACTCGAGAATATACCCCAGGTTCCAGCCGCAACTCGAGAAAAACCATGAGACTTCCCCCTCGCCGCGAGATGAGGCCCGATTCCCCTGCACTGTGTGCAGAGCAATTCCGTGTTCCACATCAAACATGAAAGGAGCCTTGATTTCCTTGATGGCACTCCAGAGAAAACCCAAGATCACTGTCTCAAGTCTAGAGGGATCCTGAGGTCACTGTAGCAACACGAAAGGGCTCCGTGGAACCCAAATCAACTCGAGATGAAAGCTCAGTCCCTGGCTTCGACTCAAGAGGAATACCAACTTTCCAAAAGCACCTCAAGAGGAGGCTTCTCTCAGCTACAGGTATGTGAGAGGGACCCTGAGTTTGTGGCCTCCAGTGGAATGGACACCGAGAGGCTCTGACTCGAAGTAAGGCCGGATATCCCTGCAGTGAATTGAATGCAGGCTCGTCTTGCATCTCCCAAGACGAAGGGATGTCTGAATCCCCTGTGGAGACCACAGAGAAAGAACTACTTCTTCGCCTCTTCGCAACCGGAGGCCTCACATACTTTGAAAATTCTAGAGGTCCGCGGAGATCAATGCTTCCAAAGGAGACGATGCCTGACTCCTCTTGAAAATGGATAGTAGTCACAGGATCCCTGTGGCACGTGGAAAGGGACCCTGGGTCTCCCGCCTCACGTGGAGTCGCGTCCCAATTGCCATGCCAAGACTCGAGGAAAATTCCGAGGTGTCCCTCGCACCTAGGCAGGAGTCCTGACGTTGCTGAACAAACACGTGTCTGGAAGGGCCCTCCCCGTCGTAACTCGACAATATACCCCAGGGTCCGGCGGCAACTCGAGTAAAACCATGAGACTTCCCCCTCGCCCCGAGATGAGGCCCGATTCCGTGCACTGCGTGCAGAGCAATTCCGTGTTCCACATCAAATGTAAACGGAGCCTTGATTTCCTTGATGGCACTCCAGAGAAAACCCAAGATCACTGTCTCAAGTCTTGAGGGATTCTGAGGTAACTGGAGCAACACGAAAGGGCTCCATGGACCCCAAATCAAATCGAGATGAGAGCTTAGTCCCTGGCTTGGACTCAAGAGGAATACCAACTTTCCACAAGCACCTCAAGAGGAGGCTTCTCTCAGCTACAGGTATGTGAGAGGGACCCTGATTTTGTGGCCTCAAGTGGAATGGACACATAGATTCTCTGACTCGAAGTAAGGCCGGATATCCCTGCAGTGAATTGAATGCAGGCTTGTCTTGCATCTCCCAAGACGAAGGGATGTCTGAATCCCCTGTGGAGACCACAGAGAAAGACCTAGTTCTCCGCATCATCGCGAGCGGAGGCCTCACATCCTTTGAAAACTCTAGAGGTCCGGGGAGATCAATGCTTCCAAAGGAGACGATGCCTGACTCCTCTTGAAAATGGATAGGAGTCCCAGGATCCCTGTGGCACGTGGAAAGGGACCCTGGGTCTCCCGCCTCACGTGGAGACGCGTCCCAATTGCCATGCCAAGACTCGAGGAGAATCCCGAGGTGTCCCTCGCACCTAGGCATGAGTCCTGACATCGCTGAACAAACACGTGTCTGGAAGGGCCCTCGCCATCGTAACTCGAGAATATACCGCAGGGTCCGGCCGCATCTCGAGAAAAACCATGAGACTTCCCCTCGCCACAACATGAGGCCCGATTCCCCTGCACTGCGTGCAGAGCAATTCCGTGTTCCACATCAAACGTGAAAGGAGCCTTGATTTCCTTGATGGCACTCCAGAGAAAACCCAAGGTCACTGTCTCAAGTATAGAGGGATCCTGAGGTCAATGGAGCAACACGAAAGGGCTCCGTGGACCCCAAATCAACTCGAGATGAGAGCTTAGTCCCTGGCTTCAACTCAAGGGGAATACCAACTTTCAACAAGCACGTCAAGAGGAGGCTTCTCTAGGCTACAGGTATGTGAGAGGCACCATGTGTTTCTGGCCTCAAGTGGAATGGACACCGAGATGCTCTGACTCGAAGTAAGGACAGATATCCCTGCAGTGAATTGGATGCAGGCTTGTCTTGCATCTCCCAAGACGAAAGGATGTCTGAATCAACTGTGGAGACAACAGAGAAAGACCTAGTTCTCGCCACATCGCAACTGGAGGCCTCACATCCTTTGAAAAGTCGAAAGGTCCGAGGAGATCAATGCTTCCAAAGGAAACGATGCCTGACTCCTCTTGAAAATGGATAGGATTCCCAGGACCCTGTGGCACGTGGAAAGGGACATTGGGTCTCCCGCCTCACCTGGAGACGCGTCCCAATTGCCATGCCAAGCAGCGGGGAGAATACCGAGGTGTCCATCGAACCTAGGCATGGGTCTGACGTCGCTGAACAAACACGTGTCTGGAAGGGAAACCCCCGTCCTAACTCGAGAATATACCCCAGGTTCCGGCCACAACTCGAGAAAAACCATGAGACTTCCCCCTCGCCGTGAGATGAGGCCCGATTCCCCTGCACTGCGTGCAGAGCAATTCCGTGTTCCACATCAAACGTGAAAGGAGCCTTGATTTCCTTGATGGCACTCCAGAGAAAACCCAAGATCACTGTGTCAAGTCTAGAGGGATCCTGAGGTCACTGTATCAACACGAAAAGGCTCCGTGGAGCCCAAATCGACTCGAGATGAGAGCTTAGTCCCTGGCTTCGACTCAAGAGGAATACCAATTTCCACAAGCACCTCAAGAGGAGGCTTCTCTCAGCTACAGGTATGTGAGAGGGACCCTGAGTTTGTGGCCTCAAGTGGAATGGACACCGAGATGCTCTGAATCGAAGTAAGGCCACATATCGCTGCAGTGAATTGAAAGCAGGTTTGCCTTTCATCTCCCAGACGAAGGGATCTCTGAATCCCCTCCGGAGCAAAGAGAAAGAACTAGTTCTCCGCCTCTTCGCGACCGGAGACCTCACATCCTTTGAAAATTCGAGAGGTCCGCGGAGATCAATGCTTCCAAAGGAGACAATGCCTGACTCCTCTTGAAAATGGAAAGGAGTCCCAGGATCCCTGTGGCACGTGGAAAGGGACCCTGGGTCTCCCGCCTCACGTGGAGACGCGTCCCAATTGCCATGCAAAGACTCGAGGAGAATACCGAGGTGTCCCTCGCACCTAGGCAGGAGTCCTGACTTCGCTGAACAAACACGTGTCTGGAAGGGCCTTCCCCGTCGTAACTCGAGAATATACCCCAGGTTCTGGCTGCAACTCGAGAAAAACCATGAGACTTCCCCCTCGCCGCGAGATGAGGCCCGATTCCCCTGCACTGCGTGCGGAGCAATTCCGTGTTCCACATCAAACGTGAAAGGATCCTTGATTTCCTTGATGGCACTCCAGAGAAAACTCAAGATCACTGTCTCAAGTCTAGAGGGATCCTGAGGTCACTCGAGCAACCCGAAAAGCCTCCGTGGACCCCAAATCAACTCGAGATGAGAGCTTAGTCCCTGGCTTCGACTCAAGAGGAATACCAACTTTCCACAAGCACCTCAAGAGGACGCTTCTCTCAGCTACAGGTATGTGAGAGGGACCCTGAATTTGTGGCCTCAAGTGTAATGGACACCGAGATGCTCTGACTCGAAGTAAGGCCGGATATCCCTGCAGTGAATTGAATGCAGACTCGTCTTGCATCTCCCAAGACGAAGGGATGCATGAATTCCACTGTGGAGACCACAGAGAAAGACCTAGTTCCCCGCCTCATCGCGAGCGGAGGCCTCATATCATTTGAAAATTCGAGAAGTCCGCGGAGATCAATATTCCAAAGGAAACGATGCCTGACTCCTCTTGAAAATGGATAGGAGTCCCAGAATCACTGTGGCACGTGGAAAGGGACACTGGGTATCCTGCCTCACGTGGAGACGCGTCCCAATTGCCATGCCAAGACTCGAGGAGAATCCCGAGGTGTCCCTCGCACCTAGGCAGGAGTTCTGACGTCGCTGAACAAACACGTGTCTGGAAGGGCCCTCCCCGTCGTAACTCGAGAATATACCCCAGGTTCCGGCCGCAACTCGAGAAAAACCATGAGACTTCCCCATCGCCGCGAGATGAGTCCCGATTCCCCTGCACTGCGTGCAGAGCAATTCTGTGTTCCACATCAAACGTGAAAGGAGCCTTGATTTCCTTGATGGCACTCCAGAGAAAACCCAAGATCACTGGATCAAGTCTAGAGGGATCCTGAGGTCACTGGAGCAACACGAAAAGGCTCCGTGGACCCCAAATCAACTCAAGATGAGAGCTTAGTCCCTGGCTTCGACTCAAGAGGAATACGAACTTTCCACAAGCCACTCAAGAGGAGGCTTCTCTCAGCTACAGGTATGTGAGAGGGACCCTGAGGTTGTGGCCTCAAGTGGAATGGACACCGAGATGCTCTGACTCGAAGGAAGGCCGGATATCCCTGCAGTGAATTGAATGCAGGCTCGTCTTGCATCTCCCAAGATGAAGGGATGTCTGAATCCCCTGTGGAGACCACAGAGAAAGACCTAGTTCTCAGCCTCATGGCGACCGGAGGCCTCACATCCTTTGAAAACTCGAGAGGTCTGCGGAGGTCAATGCTTCCAAAGGAGACGATGCCTGACTCCTCTTGAAAATGGATACGAGTCCCAGGATCCCTGTGGCACGTGGAAAGGGACACTGGGACTCCCGCCTCACGTGGAGACGCGACCCAATTGCCATGCCAAGACTCGAGGAGAATCCCGAGGTGTCCCTCGCACCTAGGCAGGAGTCCTGACGTCGCTGAACAAACACATGTCTGGAAGGGCCCTCCCTGTCGTAACTCGAGAATATACCCCAGGTTCCGACCGCATCTCGAGAAAAACCAGGAGACTTCCCCCTGGCCGCGACATGAGGCCCGATTCCCCTGCACTGCGTGCAGAGCAACTCCGTGTTCCACATCAAACGTTAATGGAGCCTTGATTTCCTTGATGGCACTCCAGAGAAAACCCAAGATCACTGTCTCAAGTCTAGAGGGATCCTGAGGTCACTGGAGCAACACGAAAGGGCTCCGTGGACCCCAAATCAACTTCAGATGAGAGCTTAGTCCCTGGCTTCCACTGAAGAGGAATACCAACTTGCCACAAGCACCTCAAGAGGAGGCTTCTCTCAGCTACAGTTATGTGAGAGGGACCCTGAGTTTGTGGCCTCAAGTGGAATGGACACCGAGATGCTCTGACTCGAAGTAAGGCCGGATATCCCTGCAGTGAATTGAATGCAGGCTCGTCTTGCATCTCCCAAGACGAAGGGATGTCTGAATCCCCTGTGGAGACCACAGAGAAAGACCTAGTTCTTCACCTCATCGCTGCCGGAGACTTCACATCCTTTGAAAATTCGAAAGGTCCGCGGAGATCAATGCTTCCAAAGGAGACGATGCCTGACTCCTCTTGAAAATGGATAGGAGTTCCAGGATCCCAATGGAACTTGGAAAGGGACCCTGGGTCTCCCGCCTCACGTGGAGACGCGTCCTAATTGCCAGGCCAAACTCGAAGAGAATCCCGAGGTGTCCCTCGCACCTAGGCAGGAGTCCTGACGTCGCTGAACAAACACGTGTCTGGAAGGGCCCTCCCCGTCGTAACTCGAGAATATACCCCAGGTTCCGGCCGCAACTCGAGAAAAACCATGAGACTGCCCCCTCGCTGCGAGATGAGGCCCGATTCCCCTACACTGCGTGCAGAGGAATTCCGTGTTCCACATCAAATGTGAACGGAGCCTTGATTTCATTGATGGCACTCCAGAGAAAACCCAAGATCACTGTCTCAAGTCTAGAGGGATCCTGAGGTCACTGGAGCAACACGAAAGGGCTCCGTGGAACCCAAATCAACTCGAGATGAGAGCTTAGTACCTGGCTTCGACTCAAGAGGAATACCAACTTTTCACAAGCACCTCAAGAGGAGGCTTCTCTCACATACAGGTATGTGAGAGGGACCCTGAGTTTGTCGCCTCAAGTGGAATGCACCCCGAGATACTTTGACTTGAAGTAAGGCCGGATATCCCTGCAGTGAATTGAATGCAGGCTTGTCTTCCATCTGCCAAGACGAAGGGATGTCTGAATCCCCTGTGGTGACCATAGAGAAAGACCTAGTCCTCCCCCTCAACGCGACCGGAGGCCTCACATCCTTTGAAAACTCGAGAGGTCCTCGGAGATCAATGCTTCCAAAGGAGACGATGCCTGACTCCTCTTGCAAATGCATAGGAGTCCCAGGATCCCTTTGGCACGTGGAAAGGGACCCTGGGTCTTCCGCCTCACGTGGAGACGCGTCCCAATTGCCATGCCAAGACTCGAGGAGAATCCCGAGGTGTCCCTCGCACCTAGGCAGGAGTCCTGACGTCGCTGAACAAACACGTGTCTGGAAGGGCCCTACCCGTCGTAACTCGAGAATATATCCCAGGTTCCGGCCGCAACTCGAGAAAAACCATGAGACTTCCCCCTCGCCACGAGATGAGGCCCGATTCAACTGCACTGCTTGCAGAGCAATTCCGTGTTCCACATCAAACGTGAAAGGAGCCTTGATTTCCTTGATGACCCTCCAGAGAAAACCCAAGATCACTGTCTGAAGTCTAGAGGGATCCTGAGGTCACTGGAGCAACACGAAAGAGCTCCGTGGACCCCAAATCCACTGGAGATGAGAGCTTAGTTCTTGGCTTCGACTCAAGAGGAATACCAACTTTCCACAAGCACCTCAAGAGGAGGCTTCTCTCAGCTACAGGTATGTGAGAGGGACCCTGAGTTTGTGGCCTCAAGTGGAATGGACACCGAGATGCTCTGACTCGAAGTAAGGCCGAATATCCCTGCAGTGAATTGAATGCAGGCTCGTCTTGCATCTCCCAGGTCGAAGGTATGTCTGCATCCCCTGTGGAGACCACAGAGAAAGAACTAGTTCTCCGCCTCATCGCGACCGGAGGCCTCACATCCTTTGAAAACTCGAGAGGTCCGCGGAGATCAATGCTTCCAAAGGAGACGATGACTGACTCCTCTTGAAAATGGACAGGAGTCCAGGATCCCTGTGGCACGTGGAAAGGGACCCTGAGTCTCCCGCCTCACGTGGAGACGCGTCCCAATTGCCATGCCAAGACTCGAGGAGAATCCCGAGGTGTCCCTCGCACCTAGGCAGGAGTCCTGATGTTGCTGAACAAATAAATATCTGGAATGGCCCTCCCCGTCGTAACTCGAGAATATACCCCAGGTTCCGGCCGCAACTCGAGAAAAACCATGAGACTTCCCCCTCGCCGCGAGATGAGGCCCGATTCCCCTGCACTGCGTGCAGAGCAATTCCGTGTTCCACATCAAACGTGAAAGGAGCCTTGATTTCCTTGATGGCACTCCAGAGAAACCCCAAGATCACTGTCTCAAGTCTAGAGGGATCCTGAGGTCACTGGAGCAACACGAAAGGGCTCCGTGGACCCCAAATCAACTCGAGATGAGAGCTTAGTCCCTGGCTTAGACTCAAGAGGAATACCACTTTCCACAAGCACCTCAAGAGGAGGCTTCTCTCAGCTACAGGTAAGTGAGAGGGACCCTGAGTTTGTGGCCTCAAGTGCAATGGACACCGAGATGCTCTGACTCGAAGTAAGGCCGGATATCCCTGCAGTGAATTGAATGCAGGCTCGTCTTGCATCTCCCAAGACGAAGGGATGTATGAATCCCCTGTGGAGACCACAGAGAAAGACCTAGTCCTCCGCCTCATCGTGACCCGAGGCCTCACATCCTTTGAAAACTCGAGAGGTCTGCAGAGATCAATGCTTCCAAAGGAGACGATGCCTGACTCCTCTGGAAAATGGATAGGAGTCCCAGGATCCCTGTGGCACGTGGAAAGGGACCCTGGGTCTCCCGCCTCACGTGGAGACGCGTCCCAATTGCCATGCCAAGACTCGAGGAGAATCCCGAGGTGTCCCTCGCACCTAGGCAGGAGTCCTGACTTCGCTGAACAAACACGTGTCTCGAAGGGCCCTCCCCATCGTAACTCGAGAATATACCCCAGTTTCCGGCCGCAACTCGAGAAAAACCATGAGATATCCCCCTCGCCGCGAGTTGAGGCCCGATTCCCCTGCACTGCATGCAGAGCAATTCTGTGTTCCACATCAAACGTGAAAGGAGCCTTGATTTCCTTGATGGCACTCCAGAGAAAACCCAAGATCACTGTCTCAAGTCTAGAGGGATCCTGAGGTCACTGGAGCAACACGAAAGGGCTCCGTGGACCCCAAATCAACTCGAGATGAGAGCTTAGTCCCTGGGTTCAACTCAAGAGGAATACCAACTTTCCACAAGCACCTCAAGAGGAGGCTTCTCTCAGCTACAGGTATGTCAGAGGGACCCTGAGTTTGTGGCCTCAAGTGGAATGGACACCGAGATGCTCTGACTCGAAGTAAGGCCGGATAACCCTGCATTGAATTGAATGCAGGCTCGTCTTGCATCTCCCAAGACGAAGGGTTGTCTGAATCCCCTGTGGAGCCCACAGAGAAAGACCTAGTCCTCCGCCTCAACGCGACCGGAGGCCTCACATCCTTTGAAAACTCGAGAGGTCCGCGGAGATCAATACTTCCGAAGGAGATGATGCCTGACTCCTCTTGAAAATGGATAGGATTCCCAGGATCCCTGTGGCATGTGGAAAGGGACCCTGGGTCTCCCGCCTCACGTGGAGACGCGTCCCAATTGCCATGCCAAGACTCGAGGAGAATCCCGAGCTGTCCCTCGCACCTAGGCAGGAGTCCTGACGTCGCTGAACAAACACATGTCTGGAAGGGCCCTCCCCGTCGTAACTCGAGAATATAACCCAGGTTCCGGCCGCAACTCGAGAAAAACCATGAGACTTCCCCCTCGCCGTTAGATGAGGCCCGATTCCCCTGCACTGCGTGCAGAGCAATTCCGTTTTCCACATCAAACGTGAAAGGAGCCTTGATTTCCTTGATGGCACTCCAGAGAAAACCCAAGTTCACTGTCTCAAGTCTAGAGGGATCCTGAGGTCACTGGAGCAACACGAAAGGGCTCCGTGGACCCCAAATAAACTCGAGATGAGAGCTTAGTCCCTGGCTTCCACTCAAGAGGAATACCAACTTTCCACAAGCACCTCAAGAGGAGGCTTCTCTCAGCTACAGGTAAGTGAGAGCGAACCTGAGTTTGTGGCCTCAAGTGGAATGGACACCGAGATGCTCTGACTCGAAGTAAGGCCGGATATCCCTGCAGTGGATTGAATGCAGGCTGGTCTTGCATATCCCAAGACGAAGGGATGTCTGAATCCCCTGTGGAGACCACAGAGAAAGACCGAGTTCTCCGCCTCATCGAGACCGGAGACCTCACATCCTTTGAAAACTCGAGCGGTCCGTGGAGATCAATGCTTCCAAAGGAGACGATGCCTGACTCCTCTTGAAAATGGATAGGAGTCCCAGGATCCGTGTGGCATGTGGAAAGGGACACTGGGTCTCCCGCCTCACGTGGAGCCGGGTCCAAATTGCCATGCCAAGACTCGAGGAGAATCCCGAGCTGTCCCTCGCACCTAGGCAGGAGTCCTGACATCGCTGAACAAACACGTGTCTGGAAGGGCCCTCCCCGTCGTAACTCGAGAATATACCCCAGGTTCCGGCCGCAACTCGAGAAAAACCATGAGATTTCCCCCTCGCCGCGAGTTGAGGCCCGATTCCCCTGTACTGCGTGCAGAGCAATTCCGTGTTCCACATCAAACTTGAAAGGAGCCTTGATTTCCTTGATGGCCCTCCAGAGAAAACCCAAGATCACTGTCTCAAGTCTAGAGGGATCCTAAGGTCACTGGAGCAACACGAAAGGGCTCCATGGACCCCAAATCAACTCGAGATGAGAGCTTAGTCCCTGGCTTAGACTCAAGAGGAATACCACTTTCCACAAGCACCTCAAGAGGAGGCTTCTCTCAGCTACAGGTAAGTGAGAGGGACCCTGAGTTTGTGGCCTCAAGTGAAATGGACACCGAGATGCTCTGACTCGAAGTAAGGCCGGATATCCCTGCAGTGAATTGAACGCAGGCTCGTCTTGCATCTCCCAAGACGAAGGGATGTCTGAATCCCCTGTGAAGACCACAGAGAAAGACCTAATTTTCCGCCTCATCGCGACCGGTGGCCTCACATCATTTGAAAATTCGAGAGGTCCGCGGAGATCAATGCTTCCAAAGGAGACGATGCCTGACTCCTCTTGAAAATGGATAGGAGTCCCAGGATCCCTGTGGCACGTGGAAAGGGACCCTGGGTCTCCCGCCTCACGTGGAGACGCGTCCAAATTGCCATGCCAAGACTCGAGGAGAATCCCGAGGTGTCCCTCGCACCTAGGCAGGAGTCCTGACGTCGCTGAACAAACACGTGTCTGGAAGGGCCCTCCCCGTTGTAATTCGAGAATATACCCCAGGTTTCAGCCGCAACTCGAGAAAAACCATGAGACTTCCCCCTCGCCACGAGATGAGGCCCGATTTCCCTGCACTGCGTGCAGACCAATTCCGGGTTCCACATCAAACGTGAAAGGAGCCTTGATTTCCTTGATGGCACTCTAGAGAAAACACAAGATCACTGTCTGAAGTCTAGAGGGATTCTGAGGTCACTGGAGCAACACGAAAGGGCTCCGTATAACCCAAATCAACTCGAGATGAGAGCTTAGTCCCTGGCTTCGACTCAAGAGGAATACCAACTTTCCACAAGCACCTCAAGAGGAGGCTTCTCTCAGCTACAGGTATGTGAGAGGGACCCTGAGTTTGTGGCCTCAAGTGCAATGGACACCGAGATGCTCTGACTCGAAGTAAGGTCGGATATCCCTGCAGTGAATTGAATGCAGGCTCGTCTTGCATCTCCCAAGACGAAGGGATGTCTGAATCCCCTGTGGAGACCACAGAGAAAGACCTAGTCCTCCGCCTCATCGTGACCGGAGGTCTCACATCCTTTGAAAACTCGAGAGGTCTCCAGAGATCAATGCTTCCAAAGGAGACGATGCCTGACTCCTCTTGAAAATGGATAGGAGTCCCAGGATCCCTGTGGCACGTGGAAAGGGACACTGGGTCTCCCGCCTCACGTGGAGACGTGTCCCAATTGCCATGCCAAGACTCGAGGAGAATCCCGAGGTGTCCCTCGCACCTAGGCAGGAGTCCTGACGTCGCTGAACAAACACGTGTCTGGAAGGGCCCTCGCCGTCGTAACTCGAGAATATACCCCAGGTTCCGGCCGCGACTCGAGAAAAACCATGAGACTTCCCCCTCACCGCGAGATGAGGCCCGATTCCCCTGCACTGCGTGCAGAGCAATTCCGTGTTCCACATCAAACGTGAAAGGAGCCTTGATTTCCTTGATGGCACTCCAGAGAAAACCCAAGATCACTGTCTGAAGTCTAGAGGGATCCTGAGGTCACCGGAGCAACACGAAAGGGCTCCGTGGACCCCAAATCAACTCGAGATGAGAGATTAGTCCCTGGCTTCAACTCAAGAGGAATACAAACTTTCCACAAGCCCCTCAAGAGGAGGCTTCTCTCAGCTACAGGTATGTGAGAGGGACCTTGAGTTTGTGGCATCAAGTGGAATGGACACCGAGATGCTCTGACTCAAAATAATGCCGGATATCCCTGCAGTGAATTGAAAGCAGGCTCGTCTTGCATCTCCCAAGACGAAGTGATGTCTGAATCCCCTGTGCAGAACAGAGAGAAAGACCTAGTCCTCCGCCTCAACGCGACCGGAGGCCTCACATCCTTTGAAAACTCGAGAGGTCTGCAGAGATCAATGCTTCCAAAGGAAACGATGCCTGACTACTCTTGAAAATGGATAGGAGTCCCAGGATCACTGTGGCACGTGGAAAGGGACCCTGGGTCTCCCGCCTCACGTGGAGACGCGTCCCAATTGCCATGCCAAGACTCGAGGAGAATCCCGAGGTGTCCCTCGCACCTAGGCAGGGTCCTGACGTCGCTGAACAATCACGTGTCTGGAAGGGCCCTCCCCTTCGTAACTCGAAAATATACCCAAGGTTCTGGCTGCAACTCGAGAAAAACCATGAGATTTCCCCCTCGCCGCGAGTTGAAGCCCGATTCCCCTGCACTGCATGCAGAGCAATTCCGTGTTCCACATCAAACGTGAAAGGAGCCTTGATTTCCTTGATGACACTCCAGAGAAAACCCAAGATCACTGTCTGAAGTCTAGAGGGATCCTGAGGTCACTGGAGCAACACGAAAGGGCTCCGTGGACCCCAAATCAACTCGAGATGAGAGCTTAGTCCCTGGATTAAACTCAAGAGGAATACCAACTTTCCACAAGCACCTCAAGAGGAGGCTTCTCTCAGCTACAGGTATGTGAGAGGAACCCTGAGTTTGTGGCCTCAAGTGGAATGGACACCGAGATGCTCTGACTCGAAGTAAGGCCGGATATCCCTGCAGTGAATTGAATGCAGGCTCGTCTTGCATCTCCCAAGACGAAGGGATGTCTGAATCCCCTGTGGAGACCACAGAGAAAGACCTAGCCCTCCGCCTCATCGTGACCGGACGCCTCACATCCTTTGAAAACTCGAGAGGTCTGCAGAGATCAATGCTTCCAAAGGAGACGATGCCTGACTCCTCTTGAAAATGGATAGGAGTCCCAGGATCACTGTGGCACGTGGAAAGGGACCCTGGGTCTCCCGCCTCACGTGGAGGCGCGTCCCAATTGCCATGCCAAGACTCGAGGAGAATCCCGAGGTGTCCCTCGCACCTAGGCAGGGTCCTGACGTCGCTGAACAAACACGTGTCTGGAAGGGCCCTCCCCGTCGTAACTCGAGAATATACCCAAGGTTCCGGCCGCAACTCGAGAAAAACCATGAAATTTCCCCCTCGCCGCGAGTTGAGGCCCGATTCCCCTGCACTGCATGCAGAGCAATTCCGTGTTCCACATCAAACGTGAAAGGAGCCTTGATTTCCTTGATGGCACTCCAGAGAAAACCCAAGATCACTGTCTCAAGTCTAGAGGGATCCTGAGGTCACTGGAGCAACACGAAAGGGCTCCGTATAACCCAAATCAAATCGAGATGAGAGCTTAGTCCCTGGCTTCGACTCAAGAGGAATACCAACTTTCCACAAGCACCTCACGAGGAGGCTTCTCTCAGCTACAGGTATGTGAGAGGGACCCTGAGTTTGTGGCCTCAAGTGGAATGGACACCGAGATGCTCTGACTCGAAGTAAGGCCGGATATCCCTGCAGCGAATTGAATGCAGGCTCGTCTTGCATCTCCCAAGACGAAGGGATGTCTGAATCCGCTGTGGAGACGACAGAGAAAGACCTAGTCCTCTGCCTCATCGCGACCGGAGGCCTCACATCCTTTGAAAATTCGAGAGGTATGCGGAGATCAATGCTTCCAAAGGAGACGATGCTTGACTCCTGTTGAAAATGGATAGGAGTCCCAGGATCCCTGTGGCACGTGGAAAGGGACACTGGGTCTCCCGCCTCACGTGGAGACGCGTCCCAATTGCCATGCCAAGACTCGAGGAGAATCCCGAGGTGTCCCTCGCACCTAGGCAGGAGTCCTGACGTCGCTGAACAAACACGTGTCTGGAAGGGCCCTCCCCGTTGTAATTCGAGAATATACCCCAGGTTTCAGCCGCAACTCGAGAAAAACCATGAGACTTCCCCCTCGCCACGAGATGAGGCCCGATTCCCCTGCACTGCGTGCAGACCAATTCCGTGTTCCACATCAAACGTGAAAGGAGCCTTGATTTCCTTGATGGCACTCTAGAGAAAACACAAGATCACTGTCTGAAGTCTAGAGGGATTCTGAGGTCACTGGAAAACACGAAAGGGCTCCGTATAACCCAAATCAACTCGAGATGAGAGCTTAGTCCCTGGCTTCGACTCAAGAGGAATACCAACTTTCCACAAGCACCTCAAGAGGAGGCTTCTCTCAGCTACAGGTATGTGAGAGGGACCCTGAGTTTGTGGCCTCAAGTGCAATGGACACCGAGATGCTCTGACTCGAAGTAAGGTCGGATATCCCTGCAGTGAATTGAATGCAGGCTCGTCTTGCATCTCCCAAGACGAAGGGATGTCTGAATCCCCTGTGGAGACCACAGAGAAAGACCTAGTCCTCCGCCTCATCGTGACCGGAGGTCTCACATCCTTTGAAAACTCGAGAGGTCTCCAGAGATCAATGCTTCCAAAGGAGACGATGCCTGACTCCTCTTGAAAATGGATAGGAGTCCCAGGATCCCTGTGGCACGTGGAAAGGGACACTGGGTCTCCCGCCTCACGTGGAGACGCGTCCCAATTGCCATGCCAAGACTCGAGGAGAATCCCGAGGTGTCCCTCGCACCTAGGCAGGACTCCTCACGTCGCTGAACAAACACGTGTCTGGAAGGGCCCTCCCCGTCGTAACTCGAGAATATACCCCAGGTTCCGGCCGCAACTCGAGAAAAACCATGAGATATCCCCCTCGCCGCGAGTTGAGGCCCGATTCCCCTGCACTGCATGCAGAGCAATTCTGTGTTCCACATCAAACGTGAAAGGAGCCTTGATTTCCTTGATGGCACTCCAGAGAAAACCCAAGATCACTGTCTCAAGTCTAGAGGGATCCTGAGGTCACTGGAGCAACACGAAAGGGCTCCGTGGACCCCAAATCAACTCGAGATGAGAGCTTAGTCCCTGGCTTCGACTCAAGAGGAATACCAACTTTCCACAAGCACCTCAAGAGGAGGCTTCTCTCAGCTACAGGTATGTGAGAGGGACCCTGAGTTTGTGGTCTCAAGTGCAATGGACACCGAGATGCTCTGACTCGAAGTAAGGTCGGATATCCCTGCAGTGAATTGAATGCAGGCTCGTCTTGCATCTCAAATGATGAAGGGATGTCTGAATCCCCTGTGGAGACCACAGAGAAAGACCTAGTCCTCCGCCTCATCGTGACCGGAGGTCTCACATCCTTTGAAAACTCGAGAGGTCTCCAGAGATCAATGCTTCCAAAGGAGACGATGGCTGACTCCTCTTGAAAATGGATAGGAGTCCCAGGATCCCTGTGGCACGTGGAAAGGGACCCTGGTTCTCCCGCCTCACGTGGTGACGCGTCCAAATTGCCATGCCAAGACTCGAGGAGAATGCCGAGCTGTCCCTCGCACCTAGGCAGGAGTCCTGACGTCGCTGAACAAACAAGTGTCTGGAAGGGCCCTCCCCGTCGTTACTCGAGAATATACCCCAGGTTCCGGCCGCAACTCGAGAAAAATCATGAGACTTCCCCCTCCCCGCGAGATGAGGCCCGATTCCCCTGCACTGAGTGCAGACAAATTCCGTGTTCCACATCCAACGTGAAAGGAGCCTTGATTTCCTTAATGGCACCCCAGAGAAAACACAAGATCACTGTCTCAAGTCTAGAGGGATCCTGAGGTCACTGTAGCAACACGAAAGGGCTCCGTGGACCCCAAATCAACTCGAGATGAGAGCTTAGTCCCTGGGTTCAACTCAAGAGGAATACCAACTTTCCACAAGCACCTCAAGAGGAGGCTTCTCTCAGCTACAGGTATGTCAGAGGGACCCTGAGTTTGTGGCCTCAAGTGGAATGGACACCGAGATGCTCTGACTCGAAGTAAGGCCGGATAACCCTGCATTGAATTGAATGCAGGCTCGTCTTGCATCTCCCAAGACGAAGGGTTGTCTGAATCCCCTGTGGAGCCCACAGAGAAAGACCTAGTCCTCCGCCTCAACGCGACCGGAGGCCTCACATCCTTTGAAAACTCGAGAGGTCCACGGAGATCAATACTTCCGAAGGAGATGATGCCTGACTCCTCTTGAAAATGGATAGGATTCCCAGGATCCCTGTGGCATGTGGAAAGGGACCCTGGGTCTCCCGCCTCACGTGGAGACGCGTTCCAATTGCCATGCCAAGACTCGAGGAGAATCCCGAGCTGTCCCTCGCACCTAGGCAGGAGTCCTGACGTCGCTGAACAAACACATGTCTGGAAGGGCCCTCCCGGTCGTAACTCGAGAATATAACCCAGGTTCCGGCCGCAACTCGAGAAAAACCATGAGACTTCCCCCTCGCCGTTAGATGAGGCCCGATTCCCCTGCACTGCGTGCAGAGCAATTCCGTTTTCCACATCAAACGTGAAAGGAGCCTTGATTTCCTTGATGGCACTCCAGAGAAAACCCAAGTTCACTGTCTCAAGTCTAGAGGGATCCTGAGGTCACTGGAGCAACACGAAAGGGCTCCGTGGACCCCAAATAAACTCGAGATGAGAGCTTAGTCCCTGGCTTCCACTCAAGAGGAATACCAACTTTCCACAAGCACCTCAAGAGGAGGCTTCTCTCAGCTACAGGTAAGTGAGAGCGAACCTGAGTTTGTGGCCTCAAGTGGAATGGACACCGAGATGCTCTGACTCGAAGTAAGGCCGGATATCCCTGCAGTGGATTGAATGCAGGCTGGTCTTGTATATCCCAAGACGAAGGGATGTCTGAATCCCCTGTGGAGACCACAGAGAAAGACCGAGTTCTCCGCCTCATCGAGACCGGAGACCTCACATCCTTTGAAAACTCGAGCGGTCCGTGGAGATCAATGCTTCCAAAGGAGACGATGCCTGACTCCTCTTGAAAATGGATAGGAGTCCCAGGATCCGTGTGGCATGTGGAAAGGGACACTGGGTCTCCCGCCTCACGTGGAGCCGGGTCCAAATTGCCATGCCAAGACTCGAGGAGAATCCCGAGCTCTCCCTCGCACCTAGGCAGGAGTCCTGACATCGCTGAACAAACACGTGTCTGGAAGGGCCCTCCCCATCGTAACTCGAGAATATACCCCAGGTTCCGGCCGCAACTCGAGAAAAACCATGAGATTTCCCCCTCGCCGCGAGTTGAGGCCCGATTCCCCTGTACTGCGTGCAGAGCAATTCCGTGTTCCACATCAAACTTGAAAGGAGCCTTGATTTCCTTGATGGCACTCCAGAGAAAACCCAAGATCACTGTCTCAAGTCTAGAGGGATCCTAAGGTCACTGGAGCAACACGAAAGGGCTCCATGGACCCCAAATCAACTCGAGATGAGAGCTTAGTCCCTGGCTTAGACTCAAGAGGAATACCACTTTCCACAAGCACCTCAAGAGGAGGCTTCTCTCAGCTACAGGTAAGGGAGAGGGACCCTGAGTTTGTGGCCTCAAGTGAAATGGACACCGAGATGCTCTGACTCGAAGTAAGGCCGGATATCCCTGCAGTGAATTGAACGCAGGCTCGTCTTGCATCTCCCAAGACGAAGGGATGTCTGAATCCCCTGTGAAGACCACAGAGAAAGACCTAATTTTCCGCCTCATCGCGACCGGTGGCCTCACATCATTTGAAAATTCGAGAGGTCCGCGGAGATCAATGCTTCCAAAGGAGACGATGCCTGACTCCTCTTGAAAATGGATAGGAGTCCCAGGATCCCTGTGGCACGTGGAAAGGGACCCTGGGTCTCCCGCCTCACGTGGAGACGCGTCCAAATTGCCATGCCAAGACTCGAGGTGAATCCCGAGGTGTCCCTCGCACCTAGGCAGGAGTCCTCACATCGCTGAACAAACTCGTGTCTGGAAGGGCCCTCCCCGTCGTAACTCGAGAATATACCCCAGGTTCCGGCCGCAACTCGAGAACAACCATGAGACTTCCCCCTCCCCGCGAGATGAGGCCCGATTCCCCTGCACTGAGTGCAGACAAATTCCGTGTTCCACATCCAACGTGAAAGGAGCCTTGATTTCCTTGATGGCACTCCAGAGAAAACCCAAGATTACTGTCTCAAGTCTAGAGGGATCCTGAGGTCACTGGAGCAACACGAAAGGGCTCCGTGGACCACAAATCAACTCGAGATGAGAGCTTAGTCCCTGGCTTCGACTCAAGAGGAATACCAACTTTCCACAAGCACCTCAAGAGGAGGCTTCTCTCAGCTACAGGTATGTGAGAGGGACCCTGAGTTTGTGGCCTCAAGTGGAATGGACACCGAGATGCTCTGACTCGAAGTAAGGCCGGATATCCCTGCAGTGAATTGAATGCAGGCTCGTCTTGCATCTCAAATGATGAAGGGATGTCTGAATCCCCTGTGGAGCCCACAGAGAAAGACCTAGTCCTCCGCCTCAACGCGACCGGAGGCCTCACATCCTTAGAAAACTCGAGAGGTCCGCGGAGATCAATACTTCTGAAGGAGACGATGCCTGACTCATCTTGAAAATGGATAGGAGTCCCAGGATCACTGTGGCACGTGGAAAGGGACACTGGGTCTCCTGCCTCACGTGGAGACGCGTCCCAATTGCCATGCCAAGACTCGAGGAGAATCCCGAGGTGTCCCTCGCACCTAGGCAGGAGTCCTGAGGTCGCTGAACAAACACTTTTCTGGAAGGGCCCTCCCCGTCGTAACTCGAGAATATACCCCATGTTTCGGACGCAACTCGAGAAAAACCATGAGACTTCCCCCTCGCCGCGAGATGAGGCCCGATTTCCCTGCACTGCGAGCAGAGCAATTCCGTATTCCACATCAAAAATGAAAGGAGCCTTGATTTCCTTGATGGCACTCCAGAGAAAACCCAAGATCACTGTCTCAAGTCTAGAGGGAT
This sequence comes from Dama dama, assembly GCF_033118175.1. Classification (NCBI taxonomy): domain Eukaryota; kingdom Metazoa; phylum Chordata; class Mammalia; order Artiodactyla; family Cervidae; genus Dama; species Dama dama. The sequence continues at coordinate 891,589 of NC_083697.1, read as the reverse complement.
CCTGAGGTCACTGGAGCAACACGAAAGGGCTCCGTGGACCCCAAACCAACTCAAGATGAGAGCTTAGTCCCTGGCTTCGAGTCAAGAGGAATACCAACTTTCCACAAGCACCTCAAGAGGAGGCTTCTCTCAGCTACAGGTATGTGAGAGGGCCCCTGAGTTTGTGGCCTCAAGTGGAATGGACACCGAGATGCTCTGACTCGAAGTAAGGCCGGATATCCCTGCAGTGAATTGAATGCAGGCTCGTCTTGCATCTCCCAAGACGAAGGGATGTCTGAATCCCCTTTGGAGACCACAGAGAAAGACCTAATTATCCGCCTGATCGCGAGCGAAGGCTTCACATCCTTTGAAAACTCGAGAGGTCCGCGGAGATCAATGCTTCCAAAGGAGACGATGCCTGACTCCTCTTGAAAATGGATAGGAGTCCCAGGATCCCTGTGGCACGTGGAAAGGGACCCTGGGTCTCCCGCGTCACGTGGAGACGCGTCCCAATTGCCATGCCAAGATTCGAGGAGAATCCCGAGCTGTCCCTCGCACCTAGGCAGGAGTCCTGACGTCGCTGAACAAACACGTGTCTGGAAGGGCCCTCCCCGTCGTAACTCGAGAATATACCCCAGGTTCCGGCCGCAACTCGAGAAAAACCATGAGACTTCCCCCTCGCCGCGAGATGAGGCCCGATTCCCCTACACTGCGTGCAGAGCAATTCCGTTTTCCACATCAAACGTGAAAGGAGGCTTGATTTCCTTGATGGCACTCCAGAGAAAACCCAAGTTCACTGTCTCAAGTCTAGAGGGATCCTGAGGTCACTGGAGCAACACGAAAGGGCTCCGTGGACCCCAAATAAACTCGAGATGAGAGCTTAGTCCCTGGCTTCCACTCAAGAGGAATACCAACTTTCCACAAGCACCTCAAGAGGAGGCTTCTCTCAGCTACAGGTATGTGAGAGGGACCCTGAGTTTGTGGCCTCAAGTGGAATGGACACCGAGATGCTCTGACTCGAAGTAAGGCTGGATATCCCTGCATTGAATTGAATGCAGGCTCGTCTTGCATATCCCAAGACGAAGGGTTGTCTGAATCCCCTGTGGAGACCACAGAGAAAGACCTAGTCCTCCGCCTCAACGCGACCGGAGGCCTCACATCCTTTGAAAACTCGAGAGGTCCGCGGAGATCAATACTTCCGAAGGAGACGATGCCTGACTCCTCTTGAAAATGGATAGGAGTCCCAGGATCCCTGTGGCACGTGGAAAGGGACCCTGGGTCTCCCGCGTCACGTGGAGACGCGTCCCAATTGCCATGCCAAGACTCGAGGAGAATCCCGAGGTGTCCCTCGCACCTAGGCAGGAGTCCTGACGTCGCTGAACAAACACGTGTCTGGAAGGGCCCTCCCCGTCGTAACTCGAGAATATACCCCAGGTTCCGGCCGCAACTCGAGAAGAACCATGAGACTTCCCCCTCGCTGCGAAATGAGGCCCGATTCCCCTGCACTGCGTGCAGAACAATTCCTTGTTCCACATCAAACGTGAAAGGAGCCTTGATTTCCTTGATGGCACTCCAGAGAAAACCCAAGATCACTGTCTCAAGTCTAGAGGATTCCCGAGGTCACTGTAGCAACACGAAAGGGCTCCGTGGACACCAAATCAACTCGAGATGTGAGCTTAGTCCCTGGCTTCGACTCAAGAGGAATACCAACTTTCCACAAGCACCTCAAGAGGAGGCTTCTCTCAGCTACAGGTATGTGAGAGGGACCCTGAGTTTGTGGCCTCAAGTGGAATGGACACAGAGATGCTCTGACTCGATGTAAGGCCAGATATCCCTGCAGTGAATTGAATGCAAGCTCGTCTTGGATCTCACAAGACGAAGGGATGTCTGAATCCCCTGTGGAGACCACAGAGAAAGACCTAGTTCTCCGCTTCATCGTGACCGGAGGCCTCACATCCTTTGAAAACTCGAGAGGTCCGTGGAGATCAATGCTTCCAAAGGAGAAGATGCCTGACTCCTCTTGAAAATGGATAGGAGTCCCAGGATTCCTGTGGCACGTGGAAAGGGACCCTGGGTCTCCCGCCTCACGTGGAGACGCGTCCCAATTGCCATGCCAAGACTCGAGGAGAATCCCGAGGTGTCCTTCGCACCTAGGCAGGAGTCCTGATGTCGCTGAACAAACACGTGTCTAGAAGGGACCTCCCCGTCGTTACTCGAGAATATACCCCAGGTTCCGGCCGCAACTCGAGAAAAACCATGAGATTTCCCCCTCGCCGTGAGTTGAGGCCCGATTCCCCTGCACTGCATGCAGAGCAATTCCGTGTTCCACATCAAACGTGAAAGGAGCCTTGATTTCGTTGATGGCAGTCCAGAGAAAACCCAAGATCACTGTCTCAAGTCTAGAGGGATCCTGAGGTCACTGGAGCAACACGAAAGGGCTCCGTGGACCCCAAATCAACTCGAGAAGAGAGCTTAGTCCCTGGCTTTAATCGAGAGGAATACCAAATTTCCACAAGCACCTCAAGAGGAGGCTTCTCTCAGCTAATGGTATGTGAGAGGGACCCTGAATTTGTCGCCTCAAGTGGAATGTCCACCGAGATGCTCTGACTCAAAGTAAGGCCAGATATCCCTGCAGTGAATTGAATGCAGGCTCGTCTTGCATCTCCCAAGACGAAGGGATGTCTGAATCCCCTGTGGAGACCACAGAGAAAGACCGAGTTCTCCGCCTCATCGCGACCGGAGGCCTCACATCCTTTGAAAACTCGAGAGGTCCACGGAGATCAATGCTTCCAAAGGAGAAGATGCCTGACCCTTCTTGAAAATGGATAGGAGACCCAGGATCCCTGTGGCACGTGGAAAGGGACCCTGGGTCTCCCGCGTCACGTGGAGACGCGTCCCAATTGCCATGCCAAGACTCGAGAAGAATCCCGAGCTGTCCCTCGCACCTAGGCAGGAGTCCTGACGTCGCTGAACAAACACATGTCTGGAAGGGCCCTCGCCGTCGTAACTCGAGAATATACCCCAGGTTCCGGCCGCAACTCGAGAAAAACCATGAGAATTCCCCCTCGCCGCGAGATGAGGCCCGATTCCCCTGCACTGCGTGCAGAGCAATTCCGTGTTCCACATCAAACGTGAAAGAAGCCTTGATTTCCTTGATGGCACTCCAGAGAAAACCCAAGATCACTGTCTCAAGTCTAGAGGGATCTTGCGGTCACTGGAGCAACACGAAAGGGCTCCGTGGACCCCAAATCAACTCGAGATGAGAGATTAGTCCCTGGCTTCAACTCAAGAGGAATACGAACTTTCCACAAGCCCCTCAAGAGGAGGCTTCTCTCAGCTACAGGTATGTGAGAGGGACCCTGAGTTTGTGGCCTCAAGTGGAATGGACACCGAGATGCTCTGACTCGAAGTAAGGCCGGATATCCCTGCAGTGAATTGAATGCAGGCTCGTCTTGCATCTCCCAAGACGAAGGGATGTCTGAATCCCCTGTGCAGAACACAGAGAAAGACCTAGTCCTCCGCCTCAACGCGACCGGAGGCCTTACATCGTTTGAAAACTCGAGAGGTCCGCGGAGATCAATGCTTCCAAAGGAGACGATGCCTGACTCCTCTTGAAAATGGATAGGAGTCCCAGGATCCCTGTGGCACGTGGAAAGGGACCCTGGGTCTCCCGCCTCACGTGGAGACGCGTCCCAATTGCCATGGCAAGACTCGAGGAGAATCCCCAGGTGTCCCTTGCACCTAGGCAGGAGTCCTGACGTCGCTGAACAAACACGTGTCTGGAAGGGCCCTCCCCGTCGTAACTCGAAAATATACCCCAGGTTCCGGCCGCAACTCGAGAAAAACCATGAGACTTCCCCCTCCCCGCGAGATGAGGCCCGATTCACCTGGGCTGCGTGCAGAGGAATTCCGTGTTCCACATCAAACGTGAAAGAAGCCTTGATTTCCTTGATGGCACTCCAGAGAAAACCCAAGATCACTGTCACAAGTCTAGAGGGATCCTGAGGTCACTGGAGCAACAGGAAAGGGCTCCGTGGACCCCAAATCAACTCGAGATGAGAACTTAGTCCCTGGCTTAGACTCAAGAGGAATACCAACTTTCCACAAGCACCTCAAGAGGAGGCTTCTCTCAGCTACAGGTATGTGAGAGGGACCCTGAGTTTGTGGCCTCAAGTGGAATGGACCCCGAGATGCTCTGACTCGAAGTAAAGCCGGATATCCCTGCAGCGAATTGAATGCAGGCTCGTCTTGCATCTCCCAAGACGAAGGGATGTCTGAATCCACTGTGGAGACGACAGAGAAAGACCTAGTCCTCTGCCTCATCGCGACCAGAGGCGTCACATCCTTTGAAAATTCGAGAGGTATGAGGAGATCAATGCTTCCAAAGGAGACGATGCTTGACTCCTCTTGAAAATGGATAGGAGTCCCAGGATCCCTGTGGCACGTGGAAAGGGACCCTGGGTCTCCCGCCTCACGTGGAGACGCGTCCCAATTGCCATGCCAAGACTCGAGGAGAATCCCGAGGTGTCCCTCGCACCTAGGCAGGAGTCCTGACGTCGCTGAACAAACACGTGTCTGGAAGGGCCCTCCCCGTCGTAACTCGAGAATATACCCCAGGTTCCGGCCGCAACTCGAGAAAAACCATGAGACTTCCCCCTCGCCGCGAGATGAGGCCCGATTCCCCTGCACTGCGTGCAGAGCAATTCCGTGTTCCACATCAAACGTGAAAGGAGCCTTGATTTCCTTGATGGCACTCCAGAGAAAACCCAAGATCACTGTCTCAAGTCTAGAGGGATCCTGAGGTCACTGGAGCAACACGAAAGGGCTCCGTGGACCCCAAATCAACTCGAGATGAGAGCTTAGTCCCTGGCTTCGACTCAAGAGGAATACCAACTTTCCACAAGCACCTCAAGAGGAGGCTTGTCTCAGCTACAGGTATGTGAGAGGGACCCTGAGTTTGTCGCCTCAAGTGGAAAGGACACCGAGATGCTCTGACTCAAAGTAAGGCCAGATATCCCTGCAGTGATTTGAATGCAGGCTCGTCTTGCATCTCCCAAGACGAAGGGATGTCTGAATCCGCTGTGGAGAACACAGAGAAAGACCTAGTCCTCCGCCTCATCGCGACCGGAGGCCTCACATCCTTTGAAAACTCGAGAGGTCCGCGGAGATCAATGCTTCCAAAGGAGTCGATGCCTGACGCCTCTTGAAAATGGATAGGAGTCCCAGGATCCCTGTGGCACGTCGAAAGGGACCCTGGGTCTCCCGCCTCATGTGGAGACGCGTCCCAATTGCCATGCCAAGACTTCAGGAGAATCCCGAGGTGTCCCTCGCACCTAGGCAGGAGTCCTGACGTCGCTGAACAAACACGTGTCTGGAAGGGCCCTCCCCGTCGTAACTCGAGAATATACCCCAGGTTCCGGCCGCAACTCGAGAAAAACCATGAGACTTCCCCCTCGCCGCGAGATGAGGCCCGATTCCCCTGCAATGCGTGCAGAGCAATTCCGTTTTCCACATCAAACCTGAAAAAAGCCTTGATTTCCTTGATGGCACTCCAGAGAAAACCCAAGATCACTGTCTCAAGTCTAGAGGGATCCTGAGGTCACTGGAGCAACACGAAAGGGCTCCGTGGACCCCAAATCAACTCGAGATGAGAGATTAGTCCCTGGCTTCAACTCAAGAGGAATACGAACTTTCCACAAGCCCCTCAAGAGGAGGCTTCTCTCAGCTACAGGTATGTGAGAGGGACCCTGAGTTTGTGGCCTCAAGTGGAATGGACACCGAGATGCTCTGACTCGAAGTAAGGCCGGATATCCCTGCAGTGAATTGAATGCAGGCTCGTCTTGCATCTCCCAAGATGAAGGGATGTCTGAATCCCCTGTGCAGAACACAGAGAAAGACCTAGTCCTCCGCGTAAACGCGATCGGAGGCCTCACATCCTTTGAAAACTCGAGAGGTCCACGGAGATCAATGCTTCCAAAGGAGACGATGCCTGACTCCTCTTGAAAATGGATAGGAGTCCCAGGATCCCTGTGGCACGTGGAAAGGGACCGTGGGTCTCCCGCCTCACGTGGAGACGCGTCCCAATTGCCATGGCAAGACTCGAGGAGAATCCCGAGGTGTCCTTTGCACCTAGGCAGGAGTCCTGACGTCGCTGAACAAACACGTGTGTGGAAGGGCCCTCCCCGTCGTAACTCGAGAATATACCCCTGGTTCCAGCCGCAACTCGAGAAAAACCATGAGACTTCCCCCTCGCCGCGAGATGAGGCCCGATTCCCCTGCACTGCGTGCAGAGCAATTCCGTGTTCCACATCAAACGTGAAAGGAGCCTTGATTTCCTTGATGGCACTCCAGAGAAAACACAAGATCACTGTCTCAAGTCTAGAGGGATCCTGAGGTCACTGGAGCAACACGAAAGGGCTCCGTGGACCCCAAATCAACTCTAGATGAGAGCTTAGTCCCTGGCTTCGACTCAAGAGGAATACCAACTTTCCACAAGCACCTCAAGAGGAGGCTTCTCTCAGCTACAGGTATGTGAGAGGGACCCTGAGTTTGTGGCCTCAAGTGCAATGGACACCGAGATGCTCTGACTCGAAGTAAGGCCGGATATCCCTGCAGTGAATTGAATGCAGGCTCGTCTTGCATCTCCCAAGACGAAGGGATGTCTGAATCCCCTGTGGAGACCACAGAGAAAGACCTAGTCCTCCGCCTCATCGTGACCGGAGGCCTCACATCCTTTGAAAATTCGAGAAGTCGGCGGAGATCAATGCTTCCAAAGGAGACGATGCCTGACTCCTCTTGAAAATGGATAGGAGTCCCAGCATCCCTGTGGCACGTGGAAAGGGACCCTGTGTCTCCCGCCTCACGTGGAGACGCGTCAGAATTGCCATGCCAAGACTCGAGGAGAACCCCGAGGTGTCCCTCGCACCTAGGCAGGAGTCCTGACGTCGCTGAACAAACACGTGTCTGGAATGGCCCTCCCCGTCGTAAATCTAGAATATACCCCAGGTTCCGGCCGCAACTCGAGAAAAACCATGAGACTTTCCCCTTGCCACGAGGTGAGGCCCGATTCCCCTGCACTGCATGCAGAGCAATTCCGTGTTCCACATCAAACATGAAAGGAGCCTTGATTTCCTTGATGGCACTCCAGAGAAAACCCAAGATCACTGTCTAGAGTCTAGAGGGATCCTGAGGTCACTGGAGCAACACGAAAGGGCTCCGTGGACCTCAAATCAACTCGAGATGAGAGCTTAGTCCCTGGCTTCGACTCAAGGGGAATACCAACTTTCCACAAGCACCTCAAGAGGAGGCTTCTCTCAGCTACAGGTATGTGAGAGAGACCATGAGTTTGTGGCCTCAAGTGGAATGGACACGGAAATGCTCTGACTCGAAGTAAGGCCGGATATCCCTGCAGTGAATTGAATGCAGGCTTGTCTTGCATCTCCCAAGACGAAGGGATGTCTGAATCCCCTGTGGAGACCACAGAGAAAGACCTAGTCCTCCGCCTCAACATGACCGGAGGCCTCACATCCTTTGAAAACTCGAGAGGTCCGCGGAGATCAATGCTTCCAAAGGAGACGATGCCTGACTCCTCTTGAAATTGGATAGGAGTCCCAGGATCACTGTGGCACGTGGAAAGGGACCCTGGGTCTCCCGCCTCACGTGGAGACACGTCCCCATTGCCATGCCAAGACTCGAGGAGAATCCCGAGGTGTCCCTCGCACCTAGGCAGGAGTCCTGACGTCGCTGAACAAACACGTGTCTGGAAGGGCCCTCCCCGTCGTAACTGGAGAATATACGCCATTTTCCGGCCGCAACTCGAGAAAAACTATGAGACTTCCCCCTCGCCGCTGGATGAGGCACGATTCCCCTGCACTGCGTGCAGAACAATTCCGTGTTCCACATCAAACGTGAAAGGAGCCTTGATTTCCTTGATGGCACTCCAGAGAAAACCCACGATCACTGTCTCAAGTCTAGAGGGATGCTGAGGTCACTGGAGCAACACGAAAGGGCTCCGTGGACCCCTAATCAACTCGAGATGAGAGCTTAGTCCCTGGCTTCGACTCAAGGGGAATACCAACTTTCCACAAGCACCTCAAAAGGAGGCTTCTCTCAGCTACAGGTATGTGAGAGGGACCCTGAGTTTGTGGCCTCAAGTGGAATGGACACGGAGATGCTCTGACTCGAAGTAAGGCCGGATATCACTGCAGTGAATTGAATGCAGGCTCGTCTTGCATCTCCCAAGACTAAGGGATGTCTGAATCCCCTGTGTAGACCACAGAGAAAGACCTAATTTTCCGCCTCATCGCGACCAGAGGCCACACATCCTTTGAAAATTCGAGAAGTCCGCGGAGATCAATGCTTCCAAAGGAGACGATGCCTGACTCCTCTTGAAAATGGATAGGAGTCCCAGCATCCCTGTGGCACGTGGAAAGGGACTCTGGGTCTCCCGCCTCACGTGGAGACGCGTCCCCATTGCCATGACAAGACTCGAGGAGAATCCCGAGGTGTCCCTCGCACCTAGGCAGGAGTCCTGACGTCGCTGAACAAACATGTGTCTGGAAGGGCCCTCCCAGTCGTAACTCGAGAATATACCCCAGGTTTCGGCCGCAACTCGAGAAAAACCATGAGACTTCCCCCTCGCCCCTGGATGAGGCCCGATTCCCCTGCACTGCGTGCAGAGCAATTCCGTGTTCCACATCCAACGTGAAAGGAGCCTTGATTTCCTTGATGGCACTCCAGAGAAAACCCAAGATCACTGTCTCAAGTCTAGAGGGATCGTGAGGTCACTGGAGCAACACGAAAGGGCTCCGTGGACCCCAAATCAACTCGAGAAGAGAGCTTAGTCCCTGGCTTTAAATCGAGAGGAATACCAAATTTCCACAAGCACCTCAAGAGGAGGCTTCTCTCAGCTAATGGTATGTGAGAGGGACCCTGAGTTTGTCGCCTCAAGTGGAATGTCCACCGAGATGCTCTGACTCAAAGTAAGGCCAGATATCCCTGCATTGAATTGAATGCAGGCTCGTCTTGCATCTCCCAAGACGAAGGGATGTCTGAATCCCCTGTGGAGACCACAGAGAAAGACCGAGTTCTCCGCCTCATCGCGACCGGAGGTCTCACATCCTTTGAAAACTCGAGAGGTCCGCGGAGATCAATGCTTCCAAAGGAGAAGATGCCTGACCCTTCTTGAAAATGGATAGGAGTCCCAGGATCCCTGTGGCACGTGGAAAGGGACCCTGGGTCTCCCGCGTCACGTGGAGACGCGTCCCAATTGCCATGCCAAGACTCGAGGAGAATCCCGAGGTGTCCTTCGCACCTAGGCAGGAGTCCTGATGTCGCTGAACAAACACGTGTCTAGAAGGGACCTCCCCGTCGTTACTCGAGAATATACCCCAGGTTCCGGGCGCAACTCGAGAAAAACCATGAGATTTCCCCCTCGCCGTGAGTTGAGGCCCGATTCCCCTGCACTGCATGCAGAGCAATTCCGTGTTCCACATCAAACGTGAAAGGAGCCTTGATTTCGTTGATGGCAGTCCAGAGAAAACCCAAGATCACTGTCTCAAGTCTAGAGGGATCCTGAGGTCACTGGAGCAACACGAAAGGGCTCCGTGGACCCCAAATCAACTCGAGAAGAGAGCTTAGTCCCTGGCTTTAAATCGAGAGGAATACCAAATTTCCACAAGCACCTCAAGAGGAGGCTTCTCTCAGCTAATGGTATGTGAGAGGGACCCTGAGTTTGTCGCCTCAAGTGGAATGTCCACCGAGATGCTCTGACTCAAAGTAAGGCCAGATATCCCTGCAGTGAATTGAATGCAGGCTCGTCTTGCATCTCCCAAGACGAAGGGATGTCTGAATCCCCTGTGGAGACCACAGAGAAAGACCGAGTTCTCCGCCTCAGCGCGACCAGAGGCCTCACATCCTTTGAAAACTCGAGAGGTCCGCAGAGATCAATGCTTCCAAAGGAGACGATGCCTGACTCCTCTTGAAAATGGATAGGAGTCCCAGGATCCCTGTGGGACGTGGAAAGGGACCCTGGGTCTCCCGCCTCACGTGGAGACGTGTCAGAATTGCCATGCCAAGACTCGAGGAGAATCCCGAGGTGTCCCTCGCACCTAGGCAGGAGTCCTGACGTCGCTGAACAAACACGTGTCTGGAAGGGCCCTCCCCGTCGTAAATCTAGAATATACCCCAGGTTCCGGCCGCAACTCGAGAAAAACCATGAGACTTTCCCCTTGCCACGAGGTGAGGCCCGATTCCCCTGCACTGCATGCAGAGCAATTCCGTATTCCACATCAAACATGAAAGGAGCCTTGATTTCCTTGATGGCACTCCAGAGAAAACCCAAGATCACTGTCTAGAGTCTAGAGGGATCCTGAGGTCACTGGAGCAACACGAAAGGGCTCCGTGGACCTCAAATCAACTCGAGATGAGAGCTTAGTCACTGGCTTCGACTCAAGGGGAATACCAACTTTCCACAAGCACCTCAAGAGGAGGCTTCTCTCAGCTACAGGTATGTGAGAGAGACCATGAGTATGTGGCCTCAAGTGGAATGGACACGGAAATGCTCTGACTCAAAGTAAGGCCGGATATCCCTGCAGTGAATTGAATGCAGGCTCGTCTTGCATCTCCCAAGACGAAGGGATGTCTGAATCCCCTGTGGAGACCACAGACAAAGACCTAGTCCTCCGCCTCAACATGACCGGAGGCCTCACATCCTTTGAAAACTCGAGAGGTCCGCGGAGATCAATGCTTCCAAAGGAGACGATGCCTGACGCCTCTTGAAAATGGATAGGAGTCCCAGGATCACTGTGGCACGTGAAAGGGACCCTGGGTCTCCCGCCTCAAATGGAGACATATCCCAATTGCCATGGCAAGACTCGAGGAGAATCCCGAGGTGTCCCTCGCACCTAGGCAGGAGTCCTGACTTCGCTGAACAAACACGTGTCTGGAAGGGCCCTCCCCGTCGTAACTGGAGAATATACCCCAGGTTCCGGCCGCAACTCGAGAAAAACTATGAGACTTCCCCCTCGCCGCTGGATGAGGCCCGATTCCCCTGCACTGCGTGCAGAGCAATTCCGTGTTCCACATCAAACGTGAAAGGAGCCTTGATTTCCTTGATGGCACTCCAGAGAAACCCCAAGATCACTGTCTCAAGTCTAGAGGGATCCTGAGGTCACTGGAGCAACACGAAAGGGCTCCGTGGACCCCAAATCAACTCGAGATGAGAGCTTAGTACCTGGCTTCGACTCAAGGGGAATACCAACTTTCCACAAGCACCTCAAGAGGAGGCTTCTCTCAGCTACAGGTATGTGAGAGGGACCCTGAGTTTGTGGCCTCAAGTGGAATGGACACCGAGATGCTCTGACTCGAAGTAAGGCCGGATATCCCTGCAGTGAATTGAATGCAGGCTCGTCTTGCATCTCACAAGACTAAGGGATGTCTGAATCCCCTTTGGAGACCACAGAGAAAGACCTAATTTTCCGCCTCATCGCGACCAGAGGCCTCACAACCTTTGAAAATTTGAGAAGTCCGCGGAGATCAATGCTTCCAAAGGAGACGATGCCTGACTCCTCTTGAAAGTGGATAGGAGTCCCAGGATCCCTGTGGCACGTGGAAAGGGACCCTGGGTCTCCCGCCTCACGTGGAGACGCGTCCCCATTGCCATGCCAAGACTCGAGGAGAATCCCGAGGTGTCCCTCGCACCTAGGCAGGAGTCCTGACGTCGCTGAACAAACATGTGTCTGGAAGGGCCCTCCCCGTCGTAACTCGAGAATATACCCCAGGTTCCGGCCGCAACTCGAGAAAAACCATGAGACTTCCCCCTCGCCGCTGGATGAGGCCCGATTCCCTTGCACTGCGTGCAGAGCAATTCCATGTTCCACATCAAACGTGAAAGGAGCCTTGATTTCCTTGATGGCACTCCAGAGAAAACCCAAGATCACTGTCTCAAGTCTAGAGGGATCCTGAGGTCACTGGAGCAACACGAAAGGGCTCCGTGGACCCCAAATCAACTCGAGATGAGAGCTTAGTCCCTGGCTTCGACTCAAGAGGAATACCAAATTTCCACAAGCACCTCAAGAGGAGGCTTCTCTCAGCTAGAAGTATGTGACAGGGACCCTGAGTTTGTGGCCTCAAGTGGAATGGACACGGAGATGCTCTGACTCGAAGTAAGGCCGGATATCCCTGCAGTGAATTGAATGCAGGCTCTCTTGCATCTCCCAAGACGAAGGGATGTCTGAATCCCCTGTGGAGACCACAGAGAAAGACCGAGTTCTCCGCCTCATCGCGACCGGAGGCCTCACATCCTTTGAAAAATCGAGAGGTCCGCAGAGATCAATGCTTCCAAAGGAGACGATGCCTGACTCCTCTTGAAAATGGATAGGAGTCCCAGGATCCCTGTGGCACGTGGAAAGGGACCCTGCGTCTCGCGCCTCATGTGGAGACACGTCCCAATTGCCATGCCAAGACTCGAGGAGAATCCCGAGGTGTTCCTCGCACCTAGGCAGGAGTCCTCACGTCGCTGAACAAACACGTGTCTGGAAGGGCCCTCCCCGTCGTAACTCGAGAATATACCCCAGGTTCCGGTCGCAACTCGAGAAAAACCATGAGACTTCCCCATCCCCGCGAGATGAGGCCCGATTCCCCTGCACTGCGTGCAGAGCAATTCCGTGTTCCACATCATACGTGAAAGGAGCCTTGATTTCCTTAATGGCACTCCAGAGAAAACCCAAGATCACTGTTTCAAGTCTAGAGGGATCCTGAGGTCACTGTAGCAACACGAAAGGGCTCCGTGAACCCCAAATCAACTCGAGATGAAAGCTTAGTCCTTGGCTTCGACTCAAGAGGAATACCAACTTTCCACAAGCACCTCAAGAGGAGGCTACTCTCAACTAATGGTATGTGAGAGGGACCCTGAGTTTGTCGCCTCAAGTGGAATGGACACCGAGATGCTCTGACTCGAAGTAAGGCCGGATATCCCTGCAGTGAATTGAATGCAGGCTCGTCTTGCATCTCCCAAGACGAAGGGTTGTCTGAATCTGCTGTGGAGCCCACAGAGAAAGACCTAGTCCTCCGCCTCAACGCGGCCGGAGGCCTCACATCCTTTGAAAACTCGAGAGGTCCACGGAGATCAATACTTCCGAAGGAGACGATGCCTGACTCCTCTTGAAAATGGATAGGAGTCCCAGGATCCCTGTGGCACGTGGAAAGGGACCCTGGGTCTCCCGCCTCACGTGGAGACGCGTCCCAATTGCCATGCCAAGACTCGAGGAGAATCCCGAGGTGTCCCTCGCACCTAGGCAGGAGTACTCACGTCGCTGAACAAACACGTGTCTGGAAGGGCCCTCCCCGTCGTAACTCGAGAATATACCCCAGGTTCCGGCCGCAACTCGAGAAAAACCATGAGAATACCTCCTCGCCGCGAGATGAAGCTCGATTCCCCTGCACTGCAGCAGAGCAACTCCGTGTTCCACATCAAACGTGAAAGGAGCCTTGATTTCCTTGATGGCACTCCAGAGAAAACCCAAGATCACTGTCTCAAGTCTAGAGGGATCCTGAGGTCACTGGAGCAACACAAAAGGCCTCCGTGGACCCCATATCAACTCGAGATGAGAGCTTAGTCCCTGGCTTCGACTCAAGAGAAATACCAAATTTCCACAAGCACCTCAGGTAGAGGCTTCTCTCAGCTACAGGTATCTGAGAGGGACCCTGAATTTGTGGCCTCAAGTGGAATGAACACCGAGATGCTCTGACTCGAAGTAAGGCCGGATATCCCAACAGTGAATTGAATGCAGGCTCGTCTTGCATCTCCCAATACGAAGGGATGTCTGAATCCCCTATAGAGACCACAGAGAAAGACCTAGTTCTCTGCTTCATCGCGAGCGGAGGCCTCACATCCTTTGAAAACTCGAGAGGTACGCAGAGATCAATGCTTCCAAAGCAGACGATGCCTGACTCCTCTTGAAAATGGATAGGAGTCCCAGGATCCCTGTGGCACTTGGAAAGGGACCCTGGGTCTCCCGCCTCACGTGGAGACCCGTCCCAATTGCCATGCCAAGACTCGAGGAGAATTCCGAGGTGTCCCTCCCACCTAGGCAGGAGTCCTGACGTCATTGAACAAACACGTGTCTGGAAGGGCCCTCCCCGTCGTAACTCGGGAATATACCCCAGGTTCCAGCCGCAACTCGAGAAAAACCATGAGACTTCCCCCTCGCCGCGAGATGAGGCCCGATTCCCCTGCACTGCGTGCAGAGCAGTTCCGAGTTCCACATCAAACGTGAAAGGAGCCTTGATTTCCTTGATGGCACTCCAGAGAAAACCCAAGATCACTGTTTCAAGTCTAGAGGGATCCTGAGGTCACTGTAGCAAGACGAAAGGGCTCCGTGGACCCCAAATCAACTCGAGATGAGAGCTTAGTCCCTGGCTTCGACTCAAGAGGAATACCAACTTTCCACAAGCACCTCAAGAGGAGGCTACTCTCAGCTAATGGTATGTGAGAGGGACCCTGAGTTTGTCGCCTGAATTGGAATGGACTGCGAGATGCTCTGACTCGAAGTAAGGCCAGATATCCCTGCAGTGATTTGAATGCAGGCTCGTCTTTAATCTCCCAAGATGAAGGGATGTCTGAATCCCCTGTGGAGACCACAGAGAAAGAGCTAGTTCTCTGCCTCATCGCGACCGGAGGCCTCACATCCTTTGAAAATTCGAGAGGTCCGCGGAGATCAATGCTTCCAAAGGAGACGATGCCTGACTCCTCTTGAAAATGGATAGGAGTCCCAGGATCACTGTGGCACGTGGAAAGGGACCCTGGGTCTCCCGACTCACATGGAGACGTGTCCCATTGCCATGCCAAGACTTGAGGAGAATCCCGAGGTGTCCCTTGCACCTAGGCAGGAGTCCTGACGTCGCTGAACAAACACGTGTCTGAAAGGGCCCTCCCCATCGTAACTCGAGAATATACCCCAGGTTCGGTCAGCAACTCGAGAAAAACCATGAGACTTCCCCCTCGCCGCGAGCTTAGGCCCCATTCCCCTGCACTGCGTGCATAGCAATTCCGTGTTCCACATCAAACGTGAAAGGAGCCTTGATTTCCTTGATGGCACTCCAGAGAAAACCCAAGATCACTGTTTCAAGTCTAGAGGGATCCTGAGGTCACTGTAGCAAGACGAAAGGGCTCCGTGGACCCCAAATCAACTCGAGATGAGAGCTAAGTCCCTGACTTCGGCTCAAGAGGAATACCAAATTTCCACAAGCACCTCAAGAGGAGGCTTCTCTCAGCTACAGGTATGTGAGAGGGACCCTGAGTTTGTGGCCTCAAGGGGAATGGACACGGAGAAGCTCTGACTCGAAGTAAGGCCGGATATCCCTGCAGTGAATTGAATGCAGGCTCGTCTTGCATCTCCCAAGACGAAGGGATGTCTGAATCCCCAGTGGAGACCACAGAGAAAGACCTAGTCCTCCGCCTCATCGCGACCGGAGGCCTCACATCCTTTGAAAATTCGAGAGGTCCGCCGAGATCAATGCTTCCAAAGGAGACGATGCCTGACTCCTCTAGAAAATGGATAGGAGTCCCAGGATCACTGTGGCACGTGGAAAGGGACCCTGGGTCTCCCGCCTCACGTGGAGACGCGTCCCAATTGCCATGCCAAGACTCGAGGAGAATCCCGAGGTGTCTCTCGCACCTAGGCAGGAGTCCTGATGTCGCTGAACAAACACAGGTCTGGAAGGGCCCTCCCCGTCGTAACTCGAGAATATAACCCAGGTTCCGGCCGCAACTCGAGAAAAACCATGAGACTTCCCACTCACAGCGAGATGAGGCCCGATTCCCCTGCACTGCGTGCAGAGCAATTCCGTGTTCCACATCAAACGTGAAAGGAGCCTTGATTTCCTTGATGGCACTCCAGAGAAAACCCAAGATCACTGTCTCAAGTCTAGAGGGATCCTGAGGTCACTGGAGCAACACGAAAGGGCTCCGTGGACCCCAAATCAACTCGAGATGAGAGCTTAGTCCCTGGCTTCGACTCAAGAGGAATACCAAGTTTCCACAAGCACCTCAAAAGGAGGCTTCTCTCAGCTACAGGTATGTGAGAGGGACCCTGACTTTGTGGCCTCAAGTGAAATGGACACCGAGATGCTCTGACTCGAAGTAAGGCCAGATATCCCTGCAGTGAATTGAATGCAGGCTCGTCTTGCATCTCCCAAGACGAAGGGATGTCTGAATCCCCTGTGGAGACCACAGAGAAAGACCTAGTTCTCTGCCTCATCGCGACCGGAGGCCTCACATCCTTTGAAAACTCGAGAGGTCCGCGGAGATCAATGCTTCCAAAGGAGACGATGCCTGACTCCTCTTGAAAATGGATAGGAGTCCCAGGATCCCTGTGGCATGGGGAAAGGGACTCTGGGTCTCCCGCCTCACGTGGAGACGCGTCCCAATTGCCATGCCAAGACTCGTGGAGAATCCCGAAGTGTCCCTCGCACCTAGGCAGGAGTCCTGACGTCGCTGAACAAACCTGTGTCTGGAAGGGCCCTCCCCGTCGTAACTCTAGAATATTCCCCAGGTTCCGGCCGCAACACGAGAAAAACCATGAGAATTCCTCCTCGCCGCGAGATGAGGCTCGATTCCCCTGCACTGCAGCAGAGCAACTCCGTGTTCCACATCAAACGTGAAAGGAGCCTTGATTTCCTTGATGGCACTCCAGAGAAAACCCAAGATCACTGTCTCAAGTCTAGAGGGATCCTGAGGTCACTGGAGCAACACGAAAGGGCTCCGTGGACCCCAAATCAACTCGAGATCAGAGCTTAGTCCCTGGCTTCGACTCAAGAGGAATACTAACTTTCAGCAAGCTCCTCAAGAGGAGGCTTCTCTCAGCTACAGGTGTGTGAGAGGGACCCTGAGTTTGTGGCCTCAAGTGGAATGGACACCGAGATGCTCTGACTTGAAGTAAGGCCTGATATCCCTGCAGTGAATTGAATGCAGGCTCGTCTTGCATCTCCCAAGACGAAGGGATGTCTGAATCCCCTGTGGAGACCACAGAGAAAGACCTAGTCGTCCGCCTCATCGTGACCGGAGGCCTCACATCCTTTGAAAATTCGAGAGGTCCGCGGGGATCAATGCTTCCAAAGGAGACGATGCCTGACTCCTCTTGAAAATGGATAGGAGTCCCAGGATCCCTGTGGCACGTGGAAAGGGGCCCTGGGTCTCCCGCCTCACGTGGAGACGCGTCCCAATTGCCATGCCAAGACTCGAGGAGAATCCCGAGGTGTCCCTCGCACCTAGGCAGGAGTCCTGATGACGCTGAACAAACACGTGTCTGGAAGGGCCCTCTCCGTCATAACTCGAGAATATACCCCAGGTTCCAGCCGCAACTCGAGAAAAACCATGAGACTTCCCACTCACAGCGAGATGAGGCCCGATTCCCCTGCACTGCGTGCAGAGCTATTCCGTGTTCCACATCAAACGTGAAACGAGACTTGATTTCCTTGATGGCACTCCAGAGAAAACCCAAGATCACTGTCTCAAGTCTAGAGGGATCCTGAGGTCACTGGAGCAACAGGAAAGGGTTCCGTGGACCCCAAATCAACTCGAGATGAGAGCTTAGTCCCTGGCTTCGACTCAAGAGGAATACTAACTTTCAGCAAGCACCTCAAGAGGAGGCTTCTCTCAGCTACAGGTGTGTGAGAGGGACCCTGAGTTTGTGGCCTCAAGTGGAATGGACACGGAGATGCTCTGACTCGAAGTAAGGCCGGATATCCCTGCAGTGAATTGAATGCAGGCTCGTCTTGCATCTCCCAAGAAGAAGGGATGTCTGAATCCCCTGTGGAGGCCACAGAGAAAGACCTAGTCCTCCGCCTCAACGCGACCGGAGGCGTCACATCCTTTGAAAATCGAGAGGTCCGCAGAGATCAATGCTTCCAAAGGAGACGATGCCTGACTCCTCTTGAAAATGGATAGGAGTCCCAGGATCCCTGTGGCACTTGGAAAGGGACCCTGGGTCTCCCGCCTCACGTGGAGACCCGTCCCAATTGCCATGCCAAGACTCGAGGAGAATTCCGAGGTGTCCCTCGCACCTAGGCAGGAGTCCTGACGTCATTGAACAAACACGTGTCTGGAAGGGCCCTCCCCGTCGTAACTCGGGAATATACCCCAGGTTCCAGCCGCAACTCGAGAAAAACCATGAGACTTCCCCCTCGCCGCGAGATGAGGCCCGATTCCCCTGCACTGCGTGCAGAGCAGTTCCGAGTTCCACATCAAACGTGAAAGGAGCCTTGATTTCCTTGATGGCACTCCAGAGAAAACCCAAGATCACTGTTTCAAGTCTAGAGGGATCCTGAGGTCACTGTAGCAAGACGAAAGGGCTCCGTGGACCCCAAATCAACTCGAGATGAGAGCTTAGTCCCTGGCTTCGACTCAAGAGGAATACCAACTTTCCACAAGCACCTCAAGAGGAAGCTACTCTCAGCTAATGGTATGCGAGAGGGACCCTGAGTTTGTCGCCTGAATTGGAATGGACTGCGAGATGCTCTGACTCGAAGTAAGGCCAGATATCCCTGCAGTGATTTGAATGCAGGCTCGTCTTTAATCTCCCAAGATGAAGGGATGTCTGAATCCCCTGTGGAGACCACAGAGAAAGAGCTAGTTCTCTGCCTCATCGCGACCGGAGGCCTCACATCCTTTGAAA
The DNA here is from genome assembly GCF_033118175.1 of Dama dama. NCBI lineage: Eukaryota > Metazoa > Chordata > Mammalia > Artiodactyla > Cervidae > Dama > Dama dama. The sequence continues at coordinate 872,936 of NC_083697.1, read as the reverse complement.
ATTCGAGAGGTCCGCGGAGATCAATGCTTCCAAAGGAGACGATGCCTGACTCCTCTTGAAAATGGATAGGAGTCCCAGGATCACTGTGGCACGTGGAAAGGGACCCTGGGTCTCCCGACTCACATGGAGACGTGTCCCATTGCCATGCCAAGACTTGAGGAGAATCCCGAGGTGTCCCTTGCACCTAGGCAGGAGTCCTGACGTCGCTGAACAAACACGTGTCTGGAAGGGCCCTCCCCGTCGTAACTCTAGAATATACCCCAGGTTCGGTCAGCAACTCGAGAAAAACCATGAGACTTCCCCCTCGCCGCGAGCTTAGGCCCCATTCCCCTGCACTGCGTGCAGAGCAATTCCGTGTTCCACATCAAACGTGAAAGGAGCCTTGATTTCCTTGATGGCACTCCAGAGAAAACCCAAGATCACTGTTTCAAGTCTAGAGGGATCCTGAGGTCACTGTAGCAAGACGAAAGGGCTCCGTGGACCCCAAATCAACTCGAGATGAGAGCTAAGTCCCTGACTTCGGCTCAAGAGGAATAGCAAATTTCCACAAGCACCTCAAGAGGAGGCTTCTCTCAGCTACAGGTATGTGAGAGGGACCCTGAGTTTGTGGCCTCAAGGGGAATGGACACGGAGATGCTCTGACTCGAAGTAAGGCCGGATATCCCTGCAGTGAATTGAATGCAGGCTCGTCTTGCATCTCCCAAGACGAAGGGATGTCTGAATCCCCTGTGGAGACCACAGAGAAAGACCTAGTCCTCCGCCTCATCGCTACCGGAGGCCTCACATCCTTTGAAAATTCGAGAGGTCCGCCGAGATCAATGCTTCCAAAGGAGACGATGCCTGACTCCTCTAGAAAATGGATAGGAGTCCCAGGATCACTGTGGCACGTGGAAAGGGACCCTGGGTCTCCCGCCTCAGATGGAGACGCGTCCCAATTGCCATGCCAAGACTCGAGGAGAATCCCGATGTGTCCCTCGCACCAAGGCAGGTGTCTTGACGTCGCTGAACAAACACGTGTATGGAAGGACCTTTCCCATTGTAACTCTAGACTATACCCAAGCTTCCGGCCGCAACTCGAGAAGAACCATGAGACTTCCCCCTCGCCGCGAGATGAGGCCCGATTCCCCTGCACTACATGCAGAGCAATTCCGTGTTCCACATCAAACATGAAAGGAGACTTGATTTCCTTGATGGCACTCCAGAGAAAACCCAAGATCACTGTCTCAAGTCTAGAGGGATCCTGAGGTCACTGGAGCAACACGAAAGGGCTCCGTGGACCCCAAATCAACTCGAGATGCGAGGTTAGTCCCTGGCTTCGACTCAAGAGGAATACCAGCTTTCCACAAGCACCTGAAGAGTAGGCTTCTCTCAGCTACAGGTATGTGAGAGGGACCCTGAGTTTGTGGCCTCAAGTGGAATGGGCACCGAGAAGCTCTGACTCGAAGTAAGGCCGGATATCCCTGCAGTGAATTAAATGCACGCTCGTCTTGCATCTCCCAAGACGAAGGGAAGTCTGAATCCCCTGTGGAGGCCACAGAGAAAAACCGAGTTCTCCGCCTCATTGCGACCTGAGGCCTCACTTCCTTTGAAAACTCGAGAGGTCCGCGGAGATCAATGCTTCCAAAGGAGACGATGCCTGACTCCTCTTGAAATGGATAGGAGTCCCAGGATCCCTTTGGCACGTGGAAAGGGATCCTGGGTCTCCCGCCTCACGTGGAGATGCGTCCCAATTGCCATGCCAAGACTCGAGGAGAATTCCGAGGTGTCCCTCGCACCTAGGCAGGAGTCCTGACGTCGCTGAACAAACACGTATCTGGAAGGGCCCTCCCCGTCTTAACTCGAGAATATACCCCAGGTTCCAGCCGCAACTCGAGAAAAACCATGAGACTTCCCCCTCGCAGCGAGATGAGGCCCGATTCCCCTGCACTGCGTGCAGAGCAATTCCATGTTCCACAACAAACGTGAAAGGAGACTTGATTTCCTTGATGGCACTACAGAGAAAACCCAAGATCACTGTCTCAAGTCTAGAGGGATCCTGACGTCACTGTAGCAACACGAAAGGGCTCCGTGGACCCCAAATCAACTCGAGATTAGAGCTTAGTTCCTCGCTTCGACTCAAGAGGAATACCAACTTTCCACAAGCACCTCAAGAGGAGGCTTCTCTCAGCTACAGGTATGTGAGAGGGACCCTGAGTTTGTGGGCTCAAGTGGAATGGACTCCGAGATGCTCTGACTCGAAGTAAGGCCGGATATCCCTGCAGTGAAATGAATGCAGGCTCGCCTTGCATCTCCCAAGACGAAGGGATGTCTGAATCCCCTGTAGAGACCACAGAGAAAGACCTAGTTCTCCGCCTCATCGCGACCGGAGGCCTCACATCCTTTGAAAACTCGAGAGGTCCGCGGAGATCAATGCTTCCAAAGGAGACGATGCCTGACTCCTCTTGAAAATGGATAGGAGTCCCAGGATCCCTGTGGCACGTGGAAAGGCACCCTGGGTCTCCCGCCTCACGTGGAGACGCGTCCCAATTGCCATGCAAAGACTCGAGGAGAATCGCGAGGTGTCCCTCGCACCTAGGCAGGAGTCCTGACGTCGCTGAACAAACACGTGTCTGGAAGGGCCTTCCCCGTCGTAACTCGAGAATATTCCCCAGGTTCCAGCCGCTTCTCGAGAAAAACCATGAGACTTCCCCCTCACCGCGAGATGAGGCCCGATTCCCCTGCATTGCGTGCAGAGCAATTCCGTGTTCCACATCAGACGTTAAACTAGACTTGATTTCCTTGATGTCACTCCAAAGAAAACCCAAGATCACTGTCTCAAGTCTAGAGGGATCCTGAGGTCACTGTAGCAACACGAAAGGGCTCCGTGGACCCCAAATCAACTCGAGATGAGAGCTTCGTCCCTGGCTTCTACTCTAGAGGAGTACCAACTTTCCACAAGCACCTCAAGAGGAGGGTTCTCTGAGATACAGGTATGTGAGAGAAACCCTGAGTTTGTGGCCTCAAGTGCAATGGACACTGTGATGCTCTGACTCGAAGTAAGGCCGGATATCCCTGCTGTGAATTGAATGCAGGCTCGTCTTGCATCTCCCAAGACGAAGGGATGTCTGAATCCACTGTGGAGACCACAGAGAAAACCTAGTTCTCCGCCTCATCGCGACCGGAGGCCTCTAATCCTTTGAAAACTCGAGAGGTCCGCGGAGATCAAGGCTTCCAAAGGAGATGATGCCTGACTCCTCTTGAAAATGGATAGAAGTCCCAGGATCCCTGTGGCACGTGGAAAGGGACCCTGGGTCTCCCGCCTCACGTGGAGACTTGTCCTAATTGCCATGCCAAGACTCGAGGAGAATGCCGAGGTGTCCCTCGCACCTAGGCAGGAATCCTGACGTCGCAGAACAAACACGTGTCTGGAAAGGCCCTCCCCGTCGTAACTCGAGAATATACCCCAGGTTCCGGCCGCAACTCGAGAAACATCATGAGACTTCCCCCTCGCCTTGAGATGAGGCCCGATTCCCCTGCACTGCGTGCAGACCAATTCCGTGTTCCACATCAAACGTGAAAAGATTCTAGATTTCCTTGATGGCACTCCAAAGAAAAGCCAAGATCACTGGCTCAAGTCTAGAGGGATCCTGAGGTCACTGTAGCAACAAGAAAGAGCTCCGTGGACCACAAATCAACTCGAGAGGAGAGCTTCGTCCCTGGCTTCGATTCAAGAGGAATACCAACTTTCCACAAGCACCTCAAGAGGAGGCCTCTCTCAGTTACAGGTATGTGAGAGGGACCTTGAGTTTGTGGCCTCAAGTGGAATGGACACCGAGATGCTCTGACTCGAAGTAAGGGCAGATATCCATGCAGAGAATTGAATGCAGGCTCGTCTTGAATCTCCGAAGACGAAGGGATGTCTGAATCCCCTGTGGAGACCACAGACAAAGACTTAGTTCTCCGCCTCATCGCGACCGGAGGCCTCACATCCTTTGAAAACTCGAGAGGTCCACGGAGATCAATGCTTCCAAAGGAGACGATGCCTGAATCCTTTTCAAAATGGATAGGAGTCCCAGGATCCCTGTGGCTCGTGGAAAGGGACACTGGGTCTCCCGCCTCAGGTGGAGACGCGTCCCAATTGCCATGCCAAGACTCGAGGAGAATCCCGAGGTGTCCCTCGCACCTAGGCAGGAGTCCTGACTTCGCTGAACAAACACGTGTCTGGAAGGGCCCTCCCCATAGTAACTCGAGAATATACCCCAGGTTCCGGCCGCAACTCGAGAAATTCCATGAGACCTACCCCTCGCGGCTAGATGAGGCCCGATTCCCCTGCACTGCGTGCAGAGCAATTCCGTGTTCCACATCAAACGTGAAAGGAGCCTTGATTTCCTTGATGGCACTCCAGAGAAAACCCAAGATCACTGTCTCAAGTCTAGAGGGATCCTGAGGTCACTGGAGCAACACGAAAGGGCGCCGTGGACCCCAAATCAACTCGAGATGAGAGCTTGTCCCTGGCTTCGACTCAAGAGGAATACCAACTTTCCACAAGCACCTCAAGAGGAGGCTTCTCTCAGCTACAGGTATGTGAGAGGGACCCTGAGTTTGTGGCCTCAAGTGGAATGGACACCGAGATGCTCTGACTCAAAGTAAGGCCGGATATGCCTGCAGTGAATTGAATGCAGGCTCGTCTTGCATCTCCCAAGACGAAGGGATGTCTGAATCCCCTGTGGAGACCACAGAGAAAGACCTAGTTCTCGGCCTCAACGTGACCGGATGCCTCACACCCTTTGAAAACTCGAGAGGTCCACGCAGAACAAAGCTTCCAGAGGAGACGATGCCTGACTCCTCTTGAAAATGGATAGGAATCCCAGGATCCCTGTGGCACGTGGAAAGGGACACTGGGTCTCCCGCCTCACGTGGAGACGCGTCCCAATTGCCATGCCAAGACTCGAGGAGAATCGCGAGGTGTCCCTCGCACCTAGGCAGCAGTCCTGACGTCGCTGAACAAACACGTGTCTGGAAGGGCCCTCCCCGTCGTAACTCGAGAATATTCCCCAGGTTCCAGCCGCTTCTCGAGAAAAACCATGAGAATTCCCCCTCGCCGTGAGATGAGGACAGATTCCCCTGCACTGCGTGCAGAGCAATTCCGTGTTCCACATCAGACGTTAAAGGAGACTTGATTTCCTTGATGGCACTCCAAAGAAAACCCAAGATCACTGTCTCAAGTCTAGAGGGATCCTGAGGTCACTGGAGCTACACGAAAGGGCTCCGTGGACCACAAATCAACTCGAGATGAGAGCTTCGTCCGTGGCTTCTACTCTAGAGGAATACCAACTTTCCACAAGCACCTCAAGAGGAGGCTTCTCTGAGATACAGGTATGTGAGAGAAACCCTGAGTTTGTGGCCTCAAGTGCAATGGACACTGTGATGCTCTGACTCGACGTAAGGCCGTATATCCCTGCTGTGAATTGAATGCAGGCTCGTGTTGCATCTCCCAAGACGAAGGGATGTCTGAATCCACTGTGGAGACCACAGAGAAAACCTAGTTCTCCGCCTCATCGCGACCGGAGGCCTCTAATCCTTTGAAAACTCGAGAGGTCCACGGAGATCAATGCTTCCCGGAGACGATGCCTGACTCCTCTTGAAAATGGATAGGAGTCCCAGGATCCCTGTAGCACGTGGAAAGGGACCCTGGGTCTCCCGCCTCACGTGGAGACGGGTCCCAATTGCCATTCCAAGACTCGAGGAGAATCCCGAGGTGTCCCTCGCACCTAGGCAGGAGTCCTGACGTCGCTGAACAAACACGTGTCTGGAAGGGCCCTCCCCGTCGTAACTCCAGAATATACCCCAGGTTCCGGCCGCAACTCGAGTAAAACCATGAGACTTCCCCCTCGCGGCAAGATGAGGCCCGATTCCCCTGCACTGCGAGCAAAGCAATTCCGTGTTCCACATCAAACGTGAAAGGAGCCTTGATTACCTTGATGGCACTCCAGAGAAAACCCAAGATCACTGTCTCAATTCTAGAGGGATCCTGAGGTCACTGTAGCAACACGAAAGGGCTTCGTGGGCCGCAAACAACCCGAGATGAGAGCTTCGTCCCTGCCTTCGACTCAAGAGGAATACCAACTTTCCACAAGCACCTCAAGAGGAGGCTTCTGTCACCTTCAGGTATGTGAGAGGGACCCTGAGCTGGTGGCCTCAAGTCGAATGGATAGCGTGATGCTCTGACTCGAAGTAAGGCCGGATATCCCTGCAGTGAATTGAATGCAGGCTCGTTTTGCATCTCCCAAGAGGAAGGGATGTCTGAATCCACTGTGGAGACCACAGAGAAAGACCTAGTTCTCCGCCTCATCGCGAATTGAGGCCTCATATCCTTTGAAACCTCGAGAGGTGTGCGGAGATCAATGCTTCCAAAGGAGACGATGCCTGACTCCTCTTGAAAATGGATAGGAGTCCCAGGATCCCTGTGGCACGTGGAAAGGGACCCTGGGTCTCCCGCCTCACGTGGAGACGCGTCCCAATTGCCATGCCAAGACTCGAGGAGAATCCCGAGTTGTGCCTCGCACCTAGGCAGGAGTCCTGACGTCGCTGAACAAACAGGTGTCTGGAAGGGCCCTCCCCGTCGTAACTCGAGAACATACCCCAGGTTCCGGCCGCAACTCGACAAAAACCATGAAAATTCCCCCTCGCCGCGAGAAGAGGCCCGATTCCCCTGCACTGCGTGCAGAGCAATTCCGTGTTCCACATCAAACGTGAAAGGAGCCTTGATTTCCTTGATGGCACTCCAGAGAAAAGCCAAGATCACTGTCTCAAGTCTAGAGGGATCCTGAGGTTACTGTAGCAACACGAAAGAGCTCCGTGGACCCCAAATCAACTCGAGATGAGAGCTTACTCCCTGGCTTCGACTCAAGAAGAATACCAACTGTCCACAAGCACCTCAAGATGAGGTTTCTCTCAGCTACATTTATGTGAGAGGGACCCTGAGTGTGTGGCCTCAAATGTAATGGACACCGAGATGCACTGATTCGAATAAAGGCCGGATATCCCTGCAGTGAATTGAATGCAGGCTCGTCTTGCATCTCCTAAGAAGAAGGGATGTATGAATCCCCTGTGGAGACCATAGAGAAAGACATTGTTCTCCGCCTCATCCCGACGTGAGTCCTCACATCCTTTGAGAACTCGAGAGGTCCGCGGAGATCAATGCTTCCAAAGGAGACGATGCCTGAATTCTCTTCAAAATGGATAGGAGTCCTAGGATCCCTGTGGCACATGGAAAGGGACCCTGGATCTCCCGCCCCACGTGGAGACGCGTCCCAATTGCCATGACAAGACTCGAGGAGAATCCCGAGGTGTCCCTCGCACCGACGTAGGAGTCCTGACGTCGCTGAACAAAGACGTGTCTGGAACGGACCTCCCCGTCGTAACTCGAGAATATACCCCAGGTTCCGGCCGCAACTCGAGAAAAACCATGAGACTTCCCCCTCGCCGCGAGATGAGGCCCGATTCCCCTGCACTGCGAGCAGAGCAATTCCGTGTTCCACATCAAACCTGAAAGGAGCCTTGATTTCCTTGATGGCACTCCAGAGAAAACCCGAGATCACTGTCTCAAGTCTAGAGGGATCCTGAGGTCACTGTAGCAACATGAAATGGGTCCATGGACCCCAAATCAACTCGTGATGAGAGCTTATTCATTGGCTTCGACTCTAGAGGAATAGCAACTTTCCACAAGCACCTCAAGAGGAGGCTTCTCTCAGATAAAGTTATGTGAGAGGGCCCTGAGTTGGGGATTCAAGTGGAATGGACACCGAGAAGCTCTGACTCGAAGGAAGGCTGGATATCCCTGCAGTGAATTGAATGCAGGCTCGTCTTGCATCTCCCAAGACGAAGGGATATCTGAATACCCTGTGGATACCACAGAGAAAGACGTAGTTCTCCCTCTCATGGCGACCGGAGGCATCACATCTTTGAAAACTCGAGAGGTCCGCGGAGATCTATGCTTCCTAAGGAGACGATGCCTGACTCCTCTTGAAAATGGATAGGAGTCCAAGAAACCCTGTGGCACGTGGAACGGGAACCTGGGTCTCCCGCCTCACATGGAGACGCGTCCCAATTGCCATGCCAAGACTCGAGGATAATCCCGAGGTGTCCCTCACACCTAGGCAGGAGTCCTGACGTCACTGAACAAACACGTGTCTGGAAGGGCCCTCCCCGTCGTAACTCGAGAATATACCCCGGGTTCCTGCCGCAACTCGAGAAAAACCATGAGACTTCCCCCTCGCCACGAGATGAGGCCCGATTTAACTGCACTGCATGCAGAGCAATTCCGTGTTCCACATCAAACGTGAAAGGAGCCTTGATTTCCTTGATGGCACTCCAGAGAAAACCCAAGATCACTGTCTCAAGTCTAGAGGGATCCTGAGGTCACTGTAGCGACAAGAAAGGTCTCCGTGGACCCCAAATCAAGTCGAGATGAGAGCTTAGTCCCTGGCTTCGATTCAAGACGAATACCAACTTTCCACATGCACCTCAAGAGGCGGTTTCTGTCAGCTACAGGTATGTGCGAGGGACCCTGAGTTTGTGGCCTCAAGTAGAATGGACACCGAGATGCTCTGACTCGATGTAAGGCCGGATATCCCTGCAGTGAATTGAATGAAGTCTCGTCTTGCATCTCCCAAGACGAAGGGATGTCTGAATCCCCTGTGGAGACCACAGAGAAAGACCTAGTTCTCCCTCTCATGGCGACCGGAGGCATCACATCTTTGAAAACTCGAGAGGTCCGCGGAGATCAATGCTTCCTAAGGAGACGATGCCTGACTCCTCTTGAAAATGGATAGGAGTCCAAGAAACCGTGTGGCAAGTGGAACGGACACCTGGGTCTCCCGCCTCACATGGAGACTTGTCCTAATTGCCATGCCAAGACTCGAGGAGAATCCCGAGGTGTTCCTCGCACCTAGGCACGAGTCCTGACGTCGCTGAACAAACACTTGTCTGGAAGGGCCCTCCCCGTCGTAACTCAGGAATATACCCCAGGTTCCGGCCGTAACTCGAGAAAAACCATAAGACTTCCCCCTCGCCTTGAGATGTGGCCCGATTCTCCTGCACTGCGTGGAGACCAATTCCGTGTTCCACATCAAACGTGAAAGGATTCTTGATTTCCTTGATGGCACTCCAAAGAAAAGCCAAGATCACTGTCTCAAGTCTAGAGGGATCCTGAGGTCACTGTAGCAACCCGAAAGGGCTCCGTGCACCCCAAATCAACTCGAGATGAGAGCCTTGTCCCTGGCTTCGACTCAAGAGGAATACCAACTTTCCAAAAGCTCCTCAAGAGGAGGTTTCTCTCAGCTACAGGTATGTGAGAGGGACCCTGAGTTTGTGGCCTCAAGTGGAATGGAGACCGAGATGCTCTGACTCAATGTAAGGCCGGATATCCCTGCAGTGAATTGAATGCAGGCTCGCCTTGCATCTCCAAAGACGAAGGGATGTCTGAATCCCCTGTGGACACCACAGACAAAGACCTAGATCTCCGCCTCATCGCGACCATAGGCCTCACATACTTTGAAAACTCGAGAGGTCCGCGGAGATCAATGCTTCCTAAGGAGACGATGCCTGACTCCTCTTGAAAATGGATAGGAGTCCCAGAATCCCTGTGGCACGTGGAAAGGGACCCTGGGTCTTGCGCCTCACTGGAGACGCGTCCCAATTGCCAGGCCAAGGCTCAAGGAGAATCCCGAGGTGTCCCTCGCACCTAGGCAGGAGTCCTGACGTCGCTGAACAAACACGTGTCTGGAAGGGCCCTCCCCATCGTAACTCGAGAATATACCCCAGGTTCTGACTGCAACTCGAGAAAAACCATGAGCCTTCCCAGTCGCCGCAAGATGAGGCCCGATTCCCCTGCACTGCGTGCAGAGCAATTCCGTGTTCCACATCAAACGTGAAAGGAGCCTTGATTTACTTGATGGCACTCCAGAGAAACCCCAAGATCACTGTCTCAAGTCGAGAGGGATCCTGAGGTCACTGTAGCAACACGAAAGGGGTCCGTGGACTCCAAATCAACTCGAGATGAGAGCTTCGTCCCTGGCTTCGACTCAAGAGGAATACCAACTTTCCACTAGCACCTCAAGAGGAGGCTTCTCTCAGCTAAAGGTATGTGAGAGGGAACCTGTGTTTGTGGCCTCAAGTAGAATGGACACCGAGATGCTCTGACTCGAAGTAAGGCCGGACATCCCTGCAGTGAATTGAATGCAGGTTCGTCTTGCATGTCGCAAGATGAAGGGATGTCTGAATCCACTGTGGAGACCACAGAGAAAGACCTAGTTCTCCGCCTCATCACGACCGGAGGCGTCACATCCTTGGAAAACTCGAGAGGTCCGCGGAGATCAATTCTTGTAAAGGAGACGATGCCTGACTCCTCTTGAAAATGGATAGGAGTCCAAGAATCCCTGTGGCACGTGGAACGGGACCCTGGGTCTCCCGCCTCACGTGGAGACTTGTCCTAATTGCCATGCCAAGACTCGAGGAGAATGCCGAGGTGTCCCTCGCACCTAGGCAGGAATCCTGACGTCGCAGAACAAACACGTGTCTGGAAAGGCCCTCCCCGTCGTAACTCGAGAATATACCCCAGGTTCCGGCCGCAACTCGAGAAACATCATGAGACTTCCCCCTCGCCTTGAGATGAGGCCCGATTCCCCTGCACTGCGTGCAGACCAATTCCGTGTTCCACATCAAACGTGAAAAGATTCTTGATTTCCTTGATGGCACTCCAAAGAAAAGCCAAGATCACTGTCTCAAGTCTAGAGGGATCCTGAGGTCAATGTAGCAACAAGAAAGAGCTCCGTGGACCACAAATCAACTCGAGAGGAGAGCTTCGTCCCTGGCTTCGAATCAAGAGGAATACCAACTTTCCACAAGCACCTCAAGAGGAGGCCTCTCTCAGTTACAGGTATGTGAGAGGGACCTTGAGTTTGTGGCCTCAAGTGGAATGGACACCGAGATGCTCTGACTCGAAGTAAGGGCAGATATCCATGCAGAGAATTGAATGCAGGCTCGTCTTGCATCTCCCAAGACGAAGGGATGACTGAATCCCCTGTGGAGACCACAGACAAAGACTTAGTTCTCCGCCTCATCGCGACCGGAGGCCTCACATCCTTTGAAAACTCGAGAGGTCCACGGAGATCAATGCTTCCAAAGGAGACGATGCCTGAATCCTCTTCAAAATGGATAGGAGTCCCAGGATCCATGTGGCACGTGGAAAGGGACACTGGGTCTCCCGCCTCACGTGGAGACGCGTCCCAATTGCCATGCCAAGACTCGAGGGGAATCCCGAGGTGTCCCTCGCACCTAGGCAGGAGTCCTGACTTCGCTGAACAAACACGTGTCTGGAAGGGCCCTCCCCGTCGTAACTCGAGAATATACCCCAGGTTCCGGCCGCAACTCCAGAAAAACCATGAGACATCTCCCTTGTCGCGAGATGAGGCCCGATTCCCCTGCACTGCGTGCAGAGCAATTCTGTGTCCACATCAGACGTGAAAGGAGCCTTGATTTCCTTGATGGCACTCCAGAGAAAACCCAAGATCACTGTCTCAAGTCTAGAGGGATCCTGAGGTCACTGGAGCAACACAAAAGGGCCCCATGGACCCCAAATCAACTCGAGATGAGAGGTTAGTCCCTGGCTTCGACTCAAGAGGAAGACGAACTTTCCACAAGCATCTCAACAGGAGGCTTCTCTCAGCTACAGGTATGTGAGAGGGACCCTGAGTTTGTGGCCTGAAGTGGAATGGACAACGAGATGCTCTGACTCGAAGAAAGGCTGGATATCCCTGCAGTGAATTGAATGCAGGCTCGTCTTGCATCTCCCAAGATGAAGGGATGTCTGAATCCCATGTGGAGACCACAGAGAAAGACCGAGTTCTCCGCTTCATCGCGAGTGGAGGCCTCACATCCTTTGAAAACTCGAGAGGTCGCGGAGATCAATGCTTCCAAAGGAGACGATGCCTGACTCCTCTTGAAAATGGATAGGAGTCCCAGGATCCCTGTGGCACGTGGGAAGGGACCCTGGGTCTCCCGCCTCACGTGGAGACGCGTCCCAATTGCCATGCCAAGGCTCGAAGAGAATCCAGAGGCGTCCCTCGCACTTAGGCAGGAGTCCTGACGTCGCTGGAAAAATACGTGTCTGGAAGGGCCCTCCCCATCGTAACTCGAGAATATACCACAGGTTCGGGCTACAAATCGAGAAAAACAATGAGTCTTCCCCCTCGCCGCAAGATGAGGCCTGATTCCCCTGCACTGCGTGCAGAGAATAAACGTGTTCCACATCAAACGTGAAAGGAGCCTTGATTTCCTTGATGGCACTCCAGAGAAACCCCAAGATAACTGTCTCAAGTCGAGAGGTATCCTGAGGTCACTGTAGCAAAACGAAAGGGCTCCGTGGACTCCAAATCAACTCGAGATGAGAGCTTCGTCCCTGGCTTCGACTCAAGAGGAATACCAACTTTCCACAAGCACTTCAAGAGGAGGCTTCTCTCAGCTACATGTATGTGAGAGGGTCCCTGAGTTTGTGGCCTCAAGCAGAATGGACACCGAGATGCTCTGACTCGAAGTAAGGCCGGATATCCCTGCAGTGAATTGAATGCAGGCTCGTCTTGCATCTCCCAAGACGAAGGGTTGTCTGAATCCCCTGTTGAGACCACAGAGAAAGACCTAGTCCTACGCCTCAACGCGAACGGAGGCCTCACATCCTTTGAAAACTCGAGAGGTCCACGGAGATCAATGCTTCCAAAGGAGACGATGCCTGACTCCTCTTGAAAATGGATAGGAGTCCCAGGATCCCTGTGGCACGTGGAAAGGGGCCCTTGGTCTCCCGCCTCACGTGTAGACGCGTCCCAATTGCCATGCCAAGACTCGAGGAGAATCCCGAGGTGTCCCTCGCACCTAGGCACGAGTCCTGACGTCGCTGAACAAACACGTGTCTGGAAGGGCCCTCCCCGTCGTAACTCGAGAATATACCCCAGGTTCCGGCCGCAACTCGAGAAAAACCATGAGACTTCCCCCTCGCCGCGAGATGAGGCCCGATTCCCCTGCACTGCGTGCAGAGCAATTCCGTGTTCCACATCAAACGTGAAAGGAGCCTTGATTTCCTTGATGGCACTCCAGAGAAAACCCAAGATCACTGTCTCAAGTCTAGAGGGATCCTGAGGTCACTGGAGCAACACGAAAGGGCTCCGTGGACCCCAAATCAACTCGAGATGAGAGCTTAGTCCCTGGCTTCGCCTCAAGAGGAATACCAACTTTCCACAAGCACCTCAAGAGGAGGCTTCTCTCAGCTACAGGTATGTGAGAGGGACCCTGAGTTTGTGGCCTCAAGTGAAATGGACACCGAGATGCTCTGACTCGAAGTAAGACCAGATATCCCTGCAGTGAATTGAATGCAGGCTCGTCTTGCGTCTCCCAAGACGAAGGGATGTCTGAATCCCCTGTGGAGACCACAGAGAAAGACCTAGTCCTCCGCCTCATCGCGACCGCAGACCTCACATCCGTTGAAAACTCGAGAGGTTGGGGAGATCAATGCTTCCAAAGGTGACGATTCCTGACTCCTCTTGAAAATGGATAGGAGTCCCAGGATCTCTGTGGCACGTGGGAAGGGACCCTGGGTCTCCCGCCTCACGTGGAGACGCGTCCCAATTGCCATGCCAAGACTCGAGGAGAATCCCGAGGTGTCCCTCGCAACTAGGCAGGAGTCCTGACGTCGTTGAACAAACACGTTTCTGGAAGGGCCCTCCCCGTCGTAACTCGAGAATATACCACAGGTTCCGGCCGCAACTAGAGAAAAACCATGAGACTTCCCCCTCGCCGAGAGATGAGGCCCGAATCCCCTGCACTGCGTGCAGAGCAATTCCGTGTTCCACATCAAACGTGAAAGGAGCCTTGATTTCCTTGATGGCACTCCAGAGAAAACCCAAGATCACTGGCTCAAGTCTAGAGGGATCCTGTGGTCACTGGAGCAACACGAAAGGGCTACGTGGACCCCAAATCAACTCGAGATGAGAGCTTAGTCCCTGGCTTCGATTCAAGGGGAATAGCAACTTTCCACAAGCACCTCAAGAGGAGGCTTGTCTCAGCTACAGGTATGTGAGAGGGACCCTGAGTTTGTGGCCTCAAGTGGAATGGACACCGAGATGCTCTGACTCGAAGTAAGGCCGGATATCCCTGCAGTGAATTGAATGCAGGCTAGTCTTGCATCTCCCAAGACGAAGGGATGTCTGAATCCCCTGTGGAGACCACAGAGAAAGACCTAATACTCTGCCTCCTCGCGACCGGAGACCTCACATCCTTTGAAGACTCGAGAGGTCCGCGGAGATCAGTGCTTCCAAAGGAGACGATGCCTGACTCCTCTTGAAAATGGATCGGAGTCCCAGGATCCCTGTGGCACGTGGAAAGGGACACTGGGTCTCCCGCCTCACGTGGAGATGTGTCCCAATTGCCATGCCAAGACTCGAGGAGAATGCCGAGGTGTCCCTCGCACCTAGGCAGGAGTCCTGACGTCGCTGAACAAACACGTGTCTGGAAGGGCCCTCCCCGTCGTAACTCGAGAATATACCCCAGGTTCTGGCCGCAACTCGAGAAAAACCATGAGACTTCCCCCTCGCCGAGAGATGAGGCCCGAATCCCCTGCACTGCGTGCAGAGCAATTCCGTGTTTCACATCAAACGTGAAAGGAGCCTTGATTTCCTTGATGGCACTCCAGAGAAAACCCAAGATCACTGTCTCAAGTCTAGAGGGATCCTGAGGTCACTGGAGCAACACGAAAGGGCTCCGTGGACCCCAAATCAACTCGAGATGAGAGCTTAGTCCCTGGCTTCGCCTCAAGAGGAATACCAACTTTCCACAAGCACCTCAAGAGGAGGCTTCTCTCAGCTACAGGTATGTGAGAGGGACCCTGAGTTTGTGGCCTCAAGTGAAATGGACACCGAGATGCTCTGACTCGAAGTAAGACCAGATATCCCTGCAGTGAATTGAATGCAGGCTCGTCTTGCGTCTCCCAAGACGAAGGGATGTCTGAATCCCCTGTGGAGACCACAGAGAAAGACCTAGTCCTCCGCCTCATCGCGACCGCAGACCTCACATCCTTTGAAAACTCGAGAGGTTGGGGAGATCAATGCTTCCAAAGGAGACGATTCCTGACTCCTCTTGAAAATGGATAGGAGTCCCAGGATCTCTGTGGCACGTGGGAAGGGACCCTGGGTCTCCCGCCTCACGTGGAGACGCGTCCCAATTGCCATGCCAAGACTCGAGGAGAATCCCGAGGTGTCCCTCGCACCTAGGCAGGAGTCCTAACGTCGCTGAACAAACACGTGTCTGGAAGGGCCCTCCCCGTCGTAACTCGAGAATATACCCCAGGTTCCGGCCGCAACTCGAGGAAAACCATGAGACTTCCCCCTCGCCGCGAGATGAGGCCCGATTCCCCAGCACTGCGTGCAGAGCAATTCCGTGTTCCACATCAAACGTGAAAGGAGCCTTGATTTCCTTGATGGCACTCCAGAGAAAACCCAAGATCACTGTCTCAAGTCTAGAGGGATCCTGAGGTCACTGGAGCAACACGAAAGGGCTCCGTGGACCCCAAATCAACTCGAGATGAGAGCTTAGTCCCTGGCTTCGACTCAAGAGGAATATCAACTTTCCACAAGCACCTCAAGAGGAGGCTTCTCTCAGCTACAGGTATGTGAGAGGGACCCTGAGTTTGTGGCCTCAAGTGAAATGGACACCGAGATGCTCTGACTCGAAGTAAGGCCGGATATCCCTGCAGTGAATTGAATGCAGGCTCGTCTTGCATCTCCCAAGACGAAGGGTTGTCTGAATCCCCTGTGGAGACCACAGAGAAAGACCTAGCCCTACGCCTCAACGCGAACGGAGGCCTCACATCCTTTGAAAACTCGAGAGGTCCGCGGAGATCAATGCTTCCAAAGGAGACGATGCCTGACTCCTCTTGAAAATGGATAGGAGTCCCAGGATCCCTGTGGCACGTGGAAAGGGGCCCTTGGTCTCCCGACTCACGTGGAGACGCGTCCCAATTGCCATGCCAAGACTCGAGGAGAATCCCGAGGTGTCCCTCGCACCTAGGCAGGAATCCTGACGTCGCTGAACAAACACGTGTCTGGAAGGGCCCTCCCCATCGTAACTCGAGAATATACCCCAGGTTCCGGCCGCAACTCGAGAAAAACCATGAGACTTCCCCCTCGCCGAGAGATGAGGCCCGAATCCCCTGCACTGCGTGCAGAGGAATTCCGGGTTCCACATCAAACGTGAAAGGAGCCTTGATTTCCTTAATGGCACTCCAGAGAAAACCCAAGATCACTGTTTCAAGTCTAGAGGGATCCTGAGGGCACTGGAGCAACAGGAAAGGGATCCGTGGACCCCAAATCAACTCGAGATGAGAGCTTAGTCCCTGGCTTCGACTCAAGAGGAATACCAACTTTCCACAAGCACCTCAAGAGGAGGCTTCTCTCAGCTACAGGTATGTGAGAGGGACCCTGAGTTTGTGGCCTCAAGTGGAATGGACACCGAGATGCTCTGACTCGAAGTAAGGCCGGATATCCCTGCAGTGAATTGAATGCAGGCTCGTCTTGCATCTCCCAAAACGAAGGGTTGTCTGAATCCCCTGTGGAGACCACAGAGAAAGACCTAATACTCTGCCTCCTCGCGACCGGAGACCTCACATCCTTTGAAGACTCGAGAGGTCCGCGGAGATCAGTGCTTCCAAAGGAGACGATGCCTGACTCCTCTTGAAAATGGATCGGAGTCCCAGGATCCCTGTGGCACGTGGAAAGGGACACTGGGTCTCCCGCCTCACGTGGAGATGTGTCCCAATTGCCATGCCAAGACTCGAGGAGAATGCCGAGGTGTCCCTCGCACCTAGGCAGGAGTCCTGACGTCGCTGAACAAACACGTGTCTGGAAGGGCCCTCCCCGTCGTAACTCGAGAATATACCCCAGGTTCTGGCCGCAACTCGAGAAAAACCATGAGACTTCCCCCTCGCCGAGAGATGAGGCCCGAATCCCCTGCACTGCGTGCAGAGCAATTCCGTGTTTCACATCAAACGTGAAAGGAGCCTTGATTTCCTTGATGGCACTCCAGAGAAAACCCAAGATCACTGTCTCAAGTCTAGAGGGATCATGAGGTCACTGGAGCAAAAGGAAAGGGCTCCGTGGACCCCAAATCAACTTGAGATGAGAGCTTAGTCCCTGGCTTCGACTCAAGAGGAATACGAACTTTCCACAAGCCCCTCAAGAGGAGGCTTCCTTCAGCTACAAGTATGTGAGAGGGACCCTGAGTTTGTGGCCTCAAGTGGAATGGACACCGAGATGCTCTGACTCGAAGTAAGGCAGGATATCCCTGCAGTGAATTGAATGCAGGCTCGTCTTGCATCTCCCAAGATGCCGTGATGTCTGAATCCCCTGTGGAGACCATAGAGAAAGACCTAATTCTCCGCCTCATCACGACCGGAGGCCTCACACCCTTTGAAAACTCGAGAGGTCCACGGAGATCAATGCTTCCAAAGGAGTCGATGCCTGACTCCTCTTGAAAGTGGATAGGAGTCCCAGGATCCCTGTGGCACGTGGGAAGGGAGCCTGGGTCTCCCGCCTCACGTGGACTCGCGTCCCAATTGCCATGCCAAGACTCGAGGAGAATCCCGAGGTATCCCTCGCACCTAGGCAGGAGTCCTGACTTCGCTGAACAAACACGTGTCTGGAAGGGCCCTCATCGTCGTAACTCGAGAATATACCGCAGGTTCCGGCCGCAACTCGAGAAAAACCATGAGACTTCCCCCTCGCCGCGACATGAGGCCCGATTCCCCTGCACTGCGTGCAGAGCAATTCCGTGTTCCACATCAAACGTGAAAGGAGCCTTGATTACCTTGATGGCACTCCAGAGAAAACCCAAGATCACTGTCTCAAGTCTAGAGGGATCCTGAGGTCACTGGAGCAAAACGAAAGGGCTCCGTGGACCCCAAATCAACTCGAGATGAGAGCTTAGTCCCTGGCTTCGCCTCAAGAGGAATACCAACTTTCCACAAGCACCTCAAGAGGAGGCTTCTCTCAGCTACAGGTATGTGAGAGGGACCCTGAGTTTGTGGCCTCAAGTGGAATGGACACCGAGATGCTCTGACTCGAAGTAAGACCAGATATCACTGCAGTGAATTGAATGCAGGCTCGTCTTGCGTCTCCCAAGACGAAGGGATGTCTGAATCCCCTGTGGAGACCACAGAGAAAGACCTAGTCCTCCGCCTCATCGCGACCGCAGACCTCACATCCTTTGAAAACTCGAGAGGTTGGGGAGATCAATGCTTCCAAAGGAGACGATTCCTGACTCCTCTTGAAAATGGATAGGAGTCCCAGGATCTCTGTGGCACGTGGGAAGGGACCCTGGGTCTCCCGCCTCACGTGGAGACGCGTCCCAATTGCCATGCCAAGACTCGAGGAGAATCCCGAGGTGTCCCTCGCAACTAGGCAGGAGTCCTGACGTCGTTGAACAAACACGTTTCTGGAAGGGCCCTCCCCGTCGTAACTCGAGAATATACCACAGGTTCCGGCCGCAACTAGAGAAAAACCATGAGACTTCCCCCTCGCCGAGAGATGAGGCCCGAATCCCCTGCACTGCGTGCAGAGCAATTCCGTGTTCCACATCAAACGTGAAAGGAGCCTTGATTTCCTTGATGGCACTCCAGAGAAAACCCAAGATCACTGGCTCAAGTCTAGAGGGATCCTGTGGTCACTGGAGCAACACGAAAGGGCTACGTGGACCCCAAATCAACTCGAGATGAGAGCTTAGTCCCTGGCTTCGATTCAAGGGGAATAGCAACTTTCCACAAGCACCTCAAGAGGAGGCTTGTCTCAGCTACAGGTATGTGAGAGGGACCCTGAGTTTGTGGCCTCAAGTGGAATGGACACCGAGATGCTCTGACTCGAAGTAAGGCCGGATATCCCTGCAGTGAATTGAATGCAGGCTAGTCTTGCATCTCCCAAGACGAAGGGATGTCTGAATCCCCTGTGGAGACCACAGAGAAAGACCTAGTCCTCCGCCTCAACGCGAACGGAGGCTTCACATCCTTTGAAAACTCGAGAGGTCCGAGGAGATCAATGCTTCCAAAGGAGACGATGCCTGACTCCTCTTGAAAGTGGATAGGAGTCCCAGGATCCCTGTGGCACGTGGAAAGGGACACTGGGTCTCCCGCCTCACGTGGAGACGCGTCCCAATTGCCATGCCAAGACTCGAGGAGAATCCCGAGGTGTCCCTCGCACCTAGGCAGGAGTCCTGACGTCGCTGAACAAACACGTGTCTGGAAGGGCCCTCCCCGTCGTAACTCGAGAATATACCCCAGGTTCCGGCCGCAACTCGAGGAAAACCATGAGACTTCCCCCTCGCCGCGAGATGAGGCCCGATTCCCCTGCACTGCGTGCAGAGGAATTCCGTGTTCCACATCAAACGTGAAAGGAGCCTTGATTTCCTTGATGGCACTCCAGAGAAAACCCAAGATCACTGTCTCAAGTCTAGAGGGATCCTGAGGTCACTGGAGCAACACGAAAGGGCTCCGTGGACCCCAAATCAACTCGAGATGAGAGCTTAGTCCCTGGCTTCGACTCAAGAGGAATATCAACTTTCCACAAGCACCTCAAGAGGAGGCTTCTCTCAGCTACAGGTATGTGAGAGGGACCCTGAGTTTGTGGCCTCAAGTGAAATGGACACCGAGATGCTCTGACTCGAAGTAAGGCCGGATATCCCTGCAGTGAATTGAATGCAGGCTCGTCTTGCATCTCCCAAGACGAAGGGTTGTCTGAATCCCCTGTGGAGACCCCAGAGAAAGACCTAGTCCTACGCCTCAACGCGAACGGAGGCCTCACATCCTTTGAAAACTCGAGAGGTCCGCGGAGATCAATGCTTCCAAAGGAGACGATGCCTGACTCCTCTTGAAAATGGATAGGAGTCCCAGGATCCCTGTGGTACGTGGAAAGGGGCCCTTGGTCTCCCGACTCACGTGGAGACGCGTCCCAATTGCCATGCCAAGACTCGAGGAGAATCCCGAGGTGTCCCTCGCACCTAGGCAGGAATCCTGACGTCGCTGAACAAACACGTGTCTGGAAGGGCCCTCCCCATCGTAACTCGAGAATATACCCCAGGTTCCGGCCGCAACTCGAGAAAAACCATGAGACTTCCCCCTCGCCGCGAGATGAGGCCCGAATCCCCTGCACTGCGTGCAGAGGAATTCCGTGTTCCACATCAAACGTGAAAGGAGCCTTGATTTCCTTAATGGCACTCCAGAGAAAACCCAAGATCACTGTTTCAAGTCTAGAGGGATCCTGAGGGCACTGGAGCAACAGGAAAGGGATCCGTGGACCCCAAATCAACTCGAGATGAGAGCTTAGTCCCTGGCTTCGACTCAAGAGGAATACCAACTTTCCACAAGCACCTCAAGAGGAGGCTTCTCTCAGCTACAGGTATGTGAGAGGGACCCTGAGTTTGTGGCCTCAAGTGGAATGGACACCGAGATGCTCTGACTCGAAGTAAGGCCGGATATCCCTGCAGTGAATTGAATGCAGGCTCGTCTTGCATCTCCCAAAATGAAGGGTTGTCTGAATCCCCTGTGGAGACCACAGAGAAAGACCTAATACTCTGCCTCCTCGCGACCGGAGGCCTCACATCCTTTGAAGACTCGAGAGGTCCGCGGAGATCAGTGCTTCCAAAGGAGACGATGCCTGACTCCTCTTGAAAATGGATCGGAGTCCCAGGATCCCTGTGGCACGTGGAAAGGGACACTGGGTCTCCCGCCTCACGTGGAGATGTGTCCCAATTGCCATGCCAAGACTCGAGGAGAATGCCGAGGTGTCCCTCGCACCTAGGCAGGAGTCCTGACGTCGCTGAACAAACACGTGTCTGGAAGGGCCCTCCCCGTCGTAACTCGAGAATATACCCCAGGTTCTGGCCGCAACTCGAGAAAAACCATGAGACTTCCCCCTCGCAGAGAGATGAGGCCCGAATCCCCTGCACTGCGTGCAGAGCAATTCCGTGTTCCACATCAAACGTGAAAGGAGCCTTGATTTCCTTGATGGCACTCCAGAGAAAACCCAAGATCACTGTCTCAAGTCTAGAGGGATCATGAGGTCACTGGAGCAAAAGGAAAGGGCTCCGTGGACCCCAAATCAACTTGAGATGAGAGCTTAGTCCCTGGCTTCGACTCAAGAGGAATACGAACTTTCCACAAGCCCCTCAAGAGGAGGCTTCCTTCAGCTACAAGTATGTGAGAGGGACCCTGAGTTTGTGGCCTCAAGTGGAATGGACACCGAGATGCTCTGACTCGAAGTAAGGCAGGATATCCCTGCAGTGAATTGAATGCAGGCTCGTCTTGCATCTCCCAAGAGGAAGGGATATCTGAATCCCCTGTGGAGACCATAGAGAAAGACCTAATTCTCCGCCTCATCACGACCGGAGGCCTCACACCCTTTGAAAACTCGAGAGGTCCACGGAGATCAATGCTTCCAAAGGAGTCGATGCCTGACTCCTCTTGAAAGTGGATAGGAGTCCCAGGATCCCTGTGGCACGTGGGAAGGGAGCCTGGGTCTCCCGCCTCACGTGGACTCGCGTCCCAATTGCCATGCCAAGACTCGAGGAGAATCCCGAGGTATCCCTCGCACCTAGGCAGGAGTCCTGACTTCGCTGAACAAACACGTGTGTGGAAGGGCCCTCCCCGTCGTAACTCGAGAATATACCCCAGGTTCCGGCCGCAACTCGAGAAAAACCATGAGACTTCCCCCTCGCCGCGACATGAGGCCCGATTCCCCTGCACTGCGTGCAGAGCAATTCCGTGTTCCACATCAAACGTGAAAGGAGCCTTGATTTCCTTTATGGCACTCCAGAGAAAACCCAAGATCACTGTCTCAAGTCTAGAGGGATCCTGAGGTCACTGGAGATACAAGAAAGGGCTCCGTGTACCCCAAATCAACTCGAGATGAGAGCTTAGTCCCTGGCTTCGACTCAAGAGGAATACCAACTTTCCACAAGCACCTCAAGAGGAGGCTTCTCTCAACTACAGGTATGTGAGAGGACCCTGAGTTTGTGGCCTCAAGTGGAATGGACACCGAGATGCTCTGACTCGAAGTAAGGCCGGATATCCCTGCAGTGAATTGATTGAAGGCTTGTCTTGCATCTCCCAATATGAAGGGATGTCTGAATCCCCAGTGGAGACCACAGAGAAAGTCCTAGTTCTCCGATTCATCGCGACCGGAGGCCTCATATCCTTTGAAAACTCGAGAGGTCCGCGGAGATCAATGCTTCCAAAGGAGACGATGCCTGACTCTTCTTGAAAATGGATAGGAGTCCCAGGATCACTTTGGCACGTGGAAAGGGACCCTGGGTTTCCGCCTCACGTGGAGACGCGTCCCAAAGGCCATGCCAATACTCGAGGAGAATCCCGAGGTGTCCCTCGCACCTAGGCAGGAGTCCTGACATCGCTGAACAAACACGTGTCTGGAAGGGCCCTCCCCGTCGTAACTCGAGAATATACCCCAGGTTCCGGCCGCAACTCGAGAAAAACCATGAGCCTTCCCCCTCGCCGCGACATGAGGCCCGATTCCCCTGCACTGCGTGCAGAGCAATTCCGTGTCCCACATCAAACGTGAAAGGAGACTTGATTTCCTTGATGGCACTCCAGAGAAAACCCAAGATCACTGTCTCAAGTCTAGAGGGATCCTGAGGTCACTGGAGCAACACGAAATTGCTCCGTGGACCCCAAGTCAACTCGAGATGAGAGCTTAGTCCCTGGCTTCGACTCAAGAGGAATACCAACTTTCCACAAGCACCTCAAGAGGAGGCTTCTCTCAGCTACAGGTATGTGAGAGGGCCCCTGAGTTTGTGGCCTCAAGTGGAATGGACACCGAGATGCTCTGACTCGAACTACGGCTGGATATCCCTGCAGTGAACTGAATTCAGGTTCGTCTTGCATCTCCCAAGACGAAGGGATGTCTGAATCCCCTGTGGAGACCACAGAGAAAGACCTAGTCCTCCGCTTCATCGCGACCGGAGGCCTCACATCCTTTGAAAACTCGAGAGGTCCGCGGAGATCATTGCTTCCAGAGGAGGCGATGCCTGACTCCTCTTGAAATTGGATAGCAGTCCCAGGATCCCTGTGGCACGTGGAAAGGGACCCTGGGTCTCCCGCCTCACGTGGAGACGCGTCCCAATTGCCATGCCAAGACTCGAGGAGAATCCCGAGGTGTCCCTCGCACCTAGGCAGGAGTCCTGACGTCGTTGAACAAACACGTGTCTGGAAGGGCCCTCCCCGTCTTAACTCGAGAATATACCCCAGGATCCGGCCGCAACTCGAGAAAAACCATGAGAGTTCCCCCTCGCCGAGAAATGAGGCCCGAATCCCCTGCACTGCGTGCAGAGCAATTCCGTGTTCCACATCAAACGTGAAAGGAGCCTTGATTTCCTTGATGGCACTCCAGAGAAAAACCAAGATCACTGGCTCAAGTCTAGAGGGATGCTGAGGTCACTGGAGCAACATGAAAGGGATCCGTGGACCCCAAATCAACTCGAGATGAGAGCTTAGTCCCTGGCTTCGACTCAAGGGGAATACCAACTTTCCACAAGCACCTCAAGAGGAGGCTTCTCTCAGCTACAGGTATGTGAGAGGGACCCTGAGTTTGTGGCCTCAAGTGGAATGGACACCGAGATGCTCTGACTCGAAGTAAGGCCGGATATCCCTGCAGTGAATTGAATGCAGGCTCGTCTTGCATCTCCCAAAACGAAGGGTTGTCTGAATCCCCTGTGGAGACCACAGAGAAAGACCTAATACTCTGCCTCCTCGCGACCGGAGGCCTCACATCCTTTGAAGACTCGAGAGGTCCGCGGAGATCAGTGCTTCCAAAGGAGACGATGCCTGACTCCTCTTGAAAATGGATCGGAGTCCCAGGATCCCTGTGGCACGTGGAAAGGGACACTGGGTCTCCCGCCTCACGTGGAGATGTGTCCCAATTGCCATGCCAAGACTCGAGGAGAATGCCGAGGTGTCCCTCGCACCTAGGCAGGAGTCCTGACGTCGCTGAACAAACACGTGTCTGGAAGGGCCCTCCCCGTCGTAACTCGAGAATATACCCCAGGTTCTGGCCGCAACTCGAGAAAAACCATGAGACTTCCCCCTCGCCGAGAGATGAGGCCCGAATCCCCTGCACTGCGTGCAGAGCAATTCCGTGTTCCACATCAAACGTGAAAGGAGCCTTGATTTCCTTGATGGCACTCCAGAGAAAACCCAAGATCACTGTCTCAAGTCTAGAGGGATCATGAGGTCACTGGAGCAAAAGGAAAGGGCTCCGTGGACCCCAAATCAACTTGAGATGAGAGCTTAGTTCCTGGCTTCGACTCAAGAGGAATACGAACTTTCCACAAGCCCCTCAAGAGGAGGCTTCCTTCAGCTACAAGTATGTGAGAGGGACCCTGAGTTTGTGGCCTCAAGTGGAATGGACACCGAGATGCTCTGTCTCGAAGTAAGGCAGGATATCCCTGCAGTGAATTGAATGCAGGCTCGTCTTGCATCTCCCAAGAGGAAGGGATATCTGAATCCCCTGTGGAGACCATAGAGAAAGACCTAATTCTCCACCTCATCGCGACCGGAGGCCTCACACCCTTTGAAAACTCGAGAGGTCCACGGAGATCAATGCTTCCAAAGGAGTCGATGCCTGACTCCTCTTGAAAGTGGATAGGAGTCCCAGGATCCCTGTGGCACGTGGGAAGGGAGCCTGGGTCTCCCGCCTCACGTGGACTCGCGTCCCAATTGCCATGCCAAGACTAGAGGAGAATCCCGAGGTATCCCTCGCACCTAGGCAGGAGTCCTGACTTCGCTGAACAAACACGTGTCTGGAAGGGCCCTCCCCGTCGTAACTCGAGAATATACCCCAGGTTCCGGCCGCAACTCGAGAAAAACCATGAGACTTCCCCCTCGCTGCGACATGAGGCCCGATTCCCCTGCACTGCGTGCAGAGCAATTCCGTGTTCCACATCAAACGTGAAAGGAGCCTTGATGTCCTTGATGGCACTCCAGAGAAAACCCAAGATCACTGTCTCAAGTCTAGAGGGATCCTGAGGTCACTGGAGATACAAGAAAGGGCTCCGTGTACCCCAAATCAACTCGAGATGAGAGCTTAGTCCCTGGCTTCGACTCAAGTGAATACCAACTTTCCACAAGCACCTCAAGAGGAGGCTTCTCTCAGCTACAGGTATGTGAGAGGGACCCTGAGTTTGTGGCCTCAAGTGGATTGGACACCGAGATGCTCTGACTCGAAGTAAGGCCGGATATCCGAACAGTGAATTGAATGCAGGCTCGTCTTGCCTCTCCCAAGACGAAGGGATGTCTGAATCCCCTGTGGAGACCACAGAGAAAGACCTAGTTCTCCGGCGCATGGCGACCGGAGGCCTCACGTCCTTTGAAAACTCTAGCGGTCCACAGAGATCAATGCTTCCAAAGGAGACGATTCCTGACTCCTCTTGAAAATGGATAGGAGTCCCAGGATCCCTGTGGCACGTGGAAAGGGACCCTGGGTCTCCCGCCTCACGTGGAGACGCGTCCCAATTGCCATGCCATGATTCGAGTAGAATCCCGAGGTGTCCCTCGCACCTAGGCCCGAGTCCTGACGTCGCTGAAGAAACACGTGTCTGGAAGGGCCGTCACCGTCGTAACTCGAGAATATACCCCAGGTTCCGGCCGCAACTCGAGAAAAACCATGAGAATTCCCCCTCGCCGAGAGATGAGGCCCGATTCCCCTGCACTGCGTGCAGAGCAATTCCGTGTTCCACATCAAACGTGAAAGGAGCCTTGATTTCCTTGATGGCACTCCAGAGAAAACCCAAGATCACTGTCTCAAGTCTAGAGGGATCCTGAGGTCACTGGAGCAACACAAAAGAGCTCTGTGGACCCCAAATCAACTCGAGATGAGAGCTTAGTCCCTGGCTTCGACTCAAGAGGAATACCAACTTTCCACAAGCACCTCACGAGGAGGCTTCTCTCAGCTACAGGTATGTGAGAGGGACCCTGAGTTTGTGGCCTCAAGTGGAATGGACACCGAGATGCTCTGACTCGAAGTAAGGCCGGATATCCCTGCAGTGAATTGAATGCAGGCTCGTCTTGCATCTCCCAAGACGAAGGGATGTCTCAATCCCCTGTGGAGACCACAGAGAAAGACCTAGTCCTCCGCCTCATCGCGAGCGGAGGCCTCACATCCTTTGAAAACTCGAGAGGTCCGCGGAGATCAATGCTTCCAAAGGAGACGACGCCTGCCTCCTCTTGAAAATGGATAGTAGTCCAAGGATCCCTGTGGTACGTGGAAAGGGACCCTTGGTCTCCCGCCTCACGTGGAGACGCGTCCCAATTGCCATGCCAAGACTCGAGGAGAATCCCGAGGTGTCCCTCCCACCTAGGCAGGAGTCCTGACGTCGCTGAACAAACACGTGTCTGGAAGGGCCC
This sequence comes from Dama dama, assembly GCF_033118175.1. NCBI lineage: Eukaryota > Metazoa > Chordata > Mammalia > Artiodactyla > Cervidae > Dama > Dama dama. Next base: position 846,454 of record NC_083697.1, on the reverse strand, counting down.
TCCCCGTCGTAACTCGAGAATATAAATCAGGTTCCGGCCGCAACTCGAGAAAAAATATGAGACTTCCCACTAGCCGCGAGATGAGGCCCGATTCCCCTGCACTGCGTGCAGAGCAATTCCGTGTTCCACATCAAACGTGAAAGGAGACTTGATTTCCGTGATGGCACTCCAGGGAAAACCCAAGATCACTGTCTCAAGTCTAGAGGGATCCTGAGGTCACTGGAGCAACACGAAAGGGATCCGTGGACCCCCAAATCAACTCGAGATGAGAGCTTAGTCCCTCGCTTTGACTCAAGAGGAATATCAACTTTCCACAAGCACCTCAAGAGGAGGCTTCTCTCAGCTACAGGTATGTAAGAGGGACCCTGAATTTGTGGCCTCAAGTGGTATGGACACCGAGATGCTCTGACTCGAAGTAAGGCTGGATATCCCAACAGTGAAATGAATGCAGGCTCGTCTTGCATCTCCCAAGACGAAGGGATGTCTGAATCCCCTGTGGAGACAACAGAGAAAGACCCAGTTCTCCGCCTCATCGCGACCGGAGGCCTCACATCCTTTGAAAACTCGAGAGGTCCGCAGAGATCAATGCTTCCAAAGGAGACGATGCCTGACTCCTCTTGAAAATGGATAGGAGTACCAGGATCCCTGTGGCACGTGGAAAGGGAACCTGGGTCTCTCGCCTCACGTGGAGATGCGTCCCAATTGCCATGCCAAGATTGGAGGAGAATCCTGAGTTGTCCCTAGCACCTAGGCAGGAGTCCTCACGTCGCTGAACAAACACGTGTCTGGAAGGGCCCTCCCCGTCGTAACTCGAGAATATACCCCAGGTTCGGGCCGCAACTCGAGAAAAACCATGAGACTTCCCACTCGCAGCGAGATGAGGCCCGATTCCCCTGCACTGCGTGCAGAGCAAATCCGTGTTCCACATCAAACGTGAAAGGAGCCTTGATTTCCTTGATGGCACTCCAGAGGAAACTCAAGATCACTGTCTCAAGTCTAGAGGGATCCTGAGGTCACTGGAGCAAGACGAAAGGGCTCCGCTGACCCCAAATCAACTCGAGATGAGAGCTTAGTGTTTGGCTTCGACTCAAGAGGAATACCAACTTTCCACAAGCACCTCAAGAGGAGGCTTCTCTCAGCTACAGGTATGTGAGAGGGACCCTGAGTGTGTGGCCTCAAGTGGAATGGACACCGAGATGCTCTGACTCGAAGTAAGGCCGGATATCCCTGCAGTGAATTGAATGCAGGCTCGTCTTGCATCTCCCAAGACGAAGGGATGTCTGAATGCCCTGTGGAGACCACAGAGAAAGACCTAGTTCTCCGCCTCATCGCAACCGGAGGCCTCACATCCTTTGAAAACTCGAGAGGTCCGCGGAGATCAATGTTTCCAAAGGAAACGATGCCTGACTCCTCTTGAAAATGGATAGGAGTCCCAGGATCCCTGTGGACGTGGGAAGGGATCCTGGGTCTCCCGCCTCACGTGGAGACGCGTCCCAATTGCCATGCCAAGACTCGAGGAGAATCCCGATGTGTCCCTCGCACCAAGGCAGGTGTCTTGACGTCGCTGAACAAACACGTGTATGGAAGGGCCTTTCCCATTGTAACTCTAGACTATACCCAAGCTTCCGGCCGCAACTCGAGAAGAACCATGAGACTTCCCCCTCGCCGCGAGATGAGGCCCGATTCCCCTGCACTACATGCAGAGCAATTCCGTGTTCCACATCAAACATGAAAGGAGACTTGATTTCCCTGATGGCACTCCAGAGAAAACCCAAGATCACTGTCTCAAGTCTAGAGGGATCCTGAGGTCACTGGAGCAACACGAAAGGGCTCCGTGGACCCCAAATCAACTCGAGATGCGAGGTTAGTCCCTGGCTTCGACTCAAGAGGAATACCAGCTTTCCACAAGCACCTGAAGAGTAGGCTTCTCTCAGTACAGGTATGTGAGAGGGACCCTGAGTTTGTGGCCTCAAGTGGAATGGGCACCGAGAAGCTCTGACTCGAAGTAAGGCCGGATATCCCTGCAGTGAATCAAATGCACGCTCGTCTTGCATCTCCCAAGACGAAGGGAAGTCTGAATCCCCTGTGGAGACCACAGAGAAAGACCGAGTTCTCCACCTCTTTGCGACCTGAGGCCTCACTTCCTTTGAAAACTCGAGAGGTCCGCAGAGATCAATGCTTCCAAAGGAGACGATGCCTGACTCCTCTTGAAAATGGATAGGAGTCCCAGGATCCCTGTGGCACGTGGAAAGGAACCCTGGGTCTCCTGCCTCACGTGGAGACGCGTCCCAATTGCCATGCCAAGACTCGAGGAGAATCCCGAGGTGTCCCTCGCACCTAGGCAGGAGTCCTGACGTCGCTGAACAAACACTTGTCTGGAAGGGCCCTCCCCGTTGTAACTCGAGAATATAACCCAGGTTCCGTCCGCAACTCGTGAAAAACCAGGAGACTTCCCCTTCGGTGCGATATGAGGCCCGATTCCCCTGCACTGCGTGCAGAGCAATTCTGTGTTCACATCAAACGTGAAAGGAGCCTTGATTTCCTTGATGGCACTCCAGAGAAAACCCAAGATCACTTGCTCTAGTCTAGAGGGATCCTGAGGTCACTGTAGCAACACGAAAGGGCTCCGTGGACCCCAAATCAACTCGAGATGAGAGCTTAGTCCCTGGCTTCGACTCAAGAGGAATACCAAGTTTCCACAAGCACCTCAAGAGGAGGCTTCTCTCAGCTACATGTATGTGAGAGGGACCCTGAATGTGTGGCCTCAAGTGGAATGGACACCGAGATGCTCTGCCTCGAAGTAAGGCCGGATATCCCTGCAGTGAATTGAATGCCGGCTCGTCTTGAATCTCCCAAGACGAAGGGATGTCTGAATCCCCTGTTGAGACCACAGAGAAAGACCTAGTTCTCTGCCTCATCGCGACCGGAGGCCTCACATCCTTTGAAAATTCGAGAGGTCCGCGGAGATCAATGCTTCCAAAGCAGACGATGCCTGACTCCTCTTGAAAATGGATAGGAGTCCCAGCATCCCTGTGGCAAGTGGAAAGGGAGCCTGGGTCTCCCGCCTCACGTGGAGACGCGTCCCAATTGCCATGCCAAGACTAGTGGAGAATCGCGAAGTGTCCCTCGCACCTAGGCAGGAGTCCTGACGTCGCTGAACAAACACGTGTCTGGAAGGGCCCTCCCCGTCGTAACTCGAGAATATACCCCAGGTTCCGGCCGCAACTCGAGAAAAACCATGAGACTTCCTCCTCGCCGCGAGATGAGGCCCGATTCCCCTGCACTGCGTGCAGAGCAAATCCGTGTTCCACATCAAACGTGAAAGGAGCCTTGATTTCCTTGATGGCACTCCAGAGAAAACCCAAGATCACTGTCTCAAGTCTAGAGGGATCCTCAGGTCACTGGAACAACACGAAAGGGCTCCGTGGACCCCAAATCTACTCGAGATGAGAGCTTAGTCCCTGGCTTAGAGTCAAGAGGAATACCAACATTCCACAAGCACCTCAAGAGGAGGATTCTCTCAGCTACAGGTATGGGAGAGGAACCCTGAGTTTGTGGCCTCAAGTGGAATGGACACCGAGATGCTCTGACTCGAAGTAAGGCCGGATATCCCTGCAGTGAATTGAATGCAGGCTCGTCTTGCATCTCCCAAGACGAAGGGATGTCTGAATCCCCTGTGGAGACCACAGAGAAAGACCTAGTCCTCCGCCTCATCGCGACCGGAGGCCTCACATCCTTTGAAAACTCGAGAGGTCCGCGGAGATCAATGCTTCCAAAGGAGACGATGCTTGACTCCTCTTGAAAATGGATAGGAGTCCCAGGATCCCTGTGGCACGTTATAAGGGACCCTGGGTCTCCCGCCTCACGTGGAGACGCGGCCCAATTGCCATGTCAAGACTCGAGGAGAATCCCGAGGTGTCCCTCGCACCTAGGCAGGAGTCCTGACGTCGCTGAACAAACACGTCTCTGGAAGGGCCCTCCCCGACGTAACTCGAGAATATACCGCAGGTTCCGGCCGCAACTCGAGAAAAACCATGAGACTTCCCCCTCGCCGCGAGATGTGGCCCGATTCCCCTGCACTGCGTGCAGAGCAATTCCGTGTTCCACATCAAACGTGAAAGGAGCCTTGATTTCCTTGATGGCACTCCAGGGAAAACCCAAGATCACTGTCTCAAGTCTAGAGGGATCCTGAGGTCACTGGAGCAACCCGAAAGGGCTCCGTGGACCCCAAGTCAACTCGAGATGAGAGCTTAGTCCTTGGCTTCGACTCAAGAGGAACACCAACTTTCCACAAGCACCTCAAAAGGAGGCTTCTCTCAGCTACAGGTATGTGACAGGGACCCTGAGTTTGTGGCCTCAAGTGGAATGGACACCGAGATGCTCTGACTTGAAGTAATGCCGGATATCCCTGCAGTGAATTGAATGCAGGCTCGTCTTGCATCTCCCAAGACGAAGGGATGTCTGAATCCCCTGTGGAGACCACAGAGAAAGACCTAGTCTTCCGCCTCAACGCGACCGGAGGCCTCACATCCTTTGAAAACTCGAGAGGTCTGCGGAGATCAATGCTTCCAAAGGAGACAATGCCTGACTCCTCTTGAAAATGGATAGGAGTCCTAGGATCCCTGTGGGACGTGGAAAGGGACCCTGGGACTCCCGCCTCACGTGGAGACGCGTCCCAAATGCCATGCCAAGACTCGAGGAGAATCCCGAGGTGTCCCTCGCACCTAGGCAGGAGTCCTGACGTCGCTGAACAAACACGTGTCTGGAAGGGCCCTCCCCGTCGTAAGTCGAGAATATATCCCAGGTTCTGGCCGCAACTCGAGAAAAACCATGGGACTTCCCCCTCGCCGCGAGATGAGGCCCGATTCCCCTGAACTGCGTGCAGAGCAATTCCGTGTTCCACATCAAACGTGAAAGGAGCCTTGATTTCCTTGATGGCACTCCAGGGAAAACCCAAGATCACTGTCTCAAGTCTAGAGGGATCCTGAGGTCACTGGAGCAACACGAAAGGGCTCCGTGGACCCCAAGTCAACTCGAGATGAGAGCTTAGTCCTTGGCTTCGACTCAAGAGGAACACCAACTTTCCACAATCACCTCAAGAGGAGGCTTCTCTCAGCTACAGGTATGTGAGAGAGACCCTGAGTTTGTGGCATCAAGTGGAATGGACACCAAGATGCTCTGACTCGAAGTAAGGCCGGATATCCCTGTAGTGAATTGAATGCAGGCTCGTCTTGCATCTCCCAAGACGAAGGGATGTCTGAATCCCCTGTGGAGACCACAGAGAAAGACCTAGTCCTCCGCCTCATCGCGACAAGAGGCCTCACATCCTTTGAAAATTCGAAAGGTTTGCTGACATCAATGCTTCCAAAGGAGACGATGCCTGACTCCTCTTGAAAATGGATAGGAGTCCAAGGATCCCTGTGGCACGTGGAAAGGGACACAAGTTCCCCCGCCTCACGTGGAGACGCGTCCCAATTGCCATGCCAAGACTCGAGGAGAATCCCGAGGTGTCCCTCGCACCTAGGCAGGAGTCCTGACGTCGCTGAACAAACACGTGACTGGAAGGGCCCTACCCGTCGTAACTCGAGAATATTCCCCAGGTTCCGGCCGCAACTTGAGAAAAACCATGAGACTTCCCCTCACTGCGAGATGAGGCCCTTTTTCACTGCACTGTGTGCTGAGCAATTCCTTGTTCCACATCAAACGTGAAAGGAGCCTTGATTTCCTTCATGGCGCTCCAGAGAAAACCCAAGATCCCTGTCTCAAGTCTAGAGGGATCCTGAGGTCACTGGAGCAACACGAAAGGGCTCCGTGGAAACCAAATCAACTCGAGATGAGAGCTTAGTCCCTGGCTTCGACTCAAGAGGAATACCAACTTTCCACAAGCTCCTCAAGGGGAGGCTTCTCTCAGCTACAGGTATGTGAGAGGGACCCTGAGTTTGTGGCCTCAAGTGGAATGGACACCGAGATGCTCTGACTCGGAGTAAGGCCGGATATCCCTGCAGTGAATTGAATGCAGGCTCGTCTTGCATTTCCCAAGACGACGGGATGTCTGAATCCCCTGTGGAGACGACAGAGAAAGACCTAGTTCTCCGCCTCAACGCGACCGGAGGCCTCACATCCTTTCAAAACTGGAGAGGTCCGAGGAGATCAATGCTTCCAAAGGAAACGATGTCTGACTCCTCTTGAAAATGGATAGGAGTCCCAGGACCCTGTGGCACGTGGAAAGGGACACTGGGTCTCCCGCGTCACCTGGAGACGCGTCCCAATTCCTATGCCAAGCCGCGGGGAGAATACCGAGGTGTCCATCAAACCTAGGCAGGAGTCCTGACGTCGCTGAACAAACACATGTCTGGAAGGGCCCTCCCCGTCGTAACTCGAGAATATACCCCAGGTTCCGGCCGCAACTCGAGAAAAAATATGAGACTTCCCCCTCGCCATGAGATGAGGCCCGATTCCCCTGCACTGCCTGCAGAGCAATTCCGTGTTCCACATCAAACATGAAAGGAGCCTTGATTTCCTTGATGGCACTCCAGAGAAACCCCAAGATCACTGTCTCAAGTCTAGAGGGATCCTGAGGTCACTGGAGCAACACGAAAGGGCTCCGTGGAAACCAAGTAAACTCGAGATGAGAGCTTAGTCCCTGGCTTCGATTCAAGAGGAATACCAACTTTCCACAAGCACCTCAAGAGGAGGCTTCTCTCAGCTACAGGTATGTGAGAGGGACCCTGAGTTTTTGGCCTCAAGTGGAATGGACACCGGGATGCTCGGACTCGAAGTAAGGCCGGATATCTCTGCAGTGAATTGAAAGCAGGCTCGTCTTTCATCTCCCAAGATGAAGGGATGTCTGAATCCCCTGTGGAGACCACAGATAAAGAACTATTTCTCCACCTCATCGCGACCAAAGGCCTCACATCCTTTGAAAATTCGAGAGGTCCGCGGAGATCAATGCTTCCAAAGGAGACGATGCCTGACTCCTCTTGAAAATAGATAGGAGTCCCAGGATCCCTGTGGCACGTGGAAAGGGACCCTAGGTCTCCCGCCTCACGTGGAGACGCGTCCCAATTGCCATGCCAAGCCTCGGGGAGATACCGAGGTGTCCATCGAACGTAGGCATTGGTTCTGACGTCGCTGAACAAATACGTGTCTGGAAGGGCCCTCCCCGTCGTAACTCGAGAATATACCACAGGTTCCGGCCGCAACTCGAGAAAAACCATGAGACTGCCCCCTCGCTGCGAGATGAGGCCCGATTCCCCTACACTGCGTGCAGAGGAATTCCTTGTTCCACTTCAAATGTGAACGGAGCCTTGATTTCCTTGATGGCACTCCAGAGAAAACCCAAGATCACTGTCTCAAGTCTAGAGGGATCCTGAGGTCACTGGAGCAACACGAAAGGGCTCCGTGGACCCCAAATCAACTGGAGATGAGAGCTTAGTCCCTGGCTTCGACTCAAGAGGAATACCAACTTTCCACCAGCACCTCAAGAGGAGGCTTCTCTCAGCTACAGGTATCTGAGAGAAACCCTGAGTTTGTGGCCTCAAGTGGAATGGACACTGAGATGCTCTGACTCGAAGTAAGGCCGGATATCCCAACAGTGAATTGAATGCAGGCTCGTCTTGCATCTCCCAAGACGAAGGGATGTCTGAATCCCCTGTGGAGACCACAGAGAAAGACCGAGTTCTCGGCCTCATCGCGACCGGAGTCCTCACATCCTTTGAAAACTCGAGAGATCCACGGATATCAATGCTTCCAAAGGAGACGATGCCTGACACCTCTTGAAAATGGATAGGAGTCCCTAGATCCCTGTGGCACGTGGAAAGGGAACCTGGGTCTCCCGCCTCATGTGGAGACGCGTCCCAATTGCCATGCCAAGACTCGAGGAGAATCCCGAGGTGTCCCTCGCACCTAGGCAGGAATCCTGACGTCGCTGAACAAACACGTGTCTGGAAGGGCCCTCCCCTTCGTAACTCGAGAATATACCCCAGGTTCCGGCCGCACCTCGAGAAAAACCATGAGACTTCCTCCTCGCCGCGATATGAGGCCTGATTCCCCTGCACTGCGTGCAGAGCAATTCCGTGTTCCACATCAAAGTTGAAAGGAGCCTTGATTTCCTTGATGGCACTCCAGAGAAAACCCAAGATCACTGTCTCAAGTCTAGAGGGATCCTGAGGTCACTGGAGCAACACGAATGGGCTCAGTGGACCCCAAATCAACTCGAGATGAGAGCTTAGTCCCTGGCATAGACTCAAGAGGAATACCAACTTTCCACAAGCACCTCAAGACGAGGCTTCTCTCAGCTACAGGTATGGGAGAGGGACCCTGAGTTTGTGGCCTCAAGTGGAATGGACACCGAGATACTCTGACTCGAAGTAAGGCCGGATACCCCTGCAGTGAATTGAATGCAGGCTCGTCTTGCATCTCCCAAGATGAAGGGATGTCTGAATCCCCTGTGGAGACTACAGAGAAAGACCTAGTTCTCCGCCTCATCGCGGCCAGAGGCCTCACATCCTTTGAAAACTCTAGAGGTCCGCGGAGATCAATGCTTCCAAAGGAGACGATGCCTGACTCCTCTTGAAAATGGATAGGAGTTCCAGGACTCCTGTGAAACTTGGAAAGGGACCCTTGGTCTCCCGCCTCACGTGGAGACGCGTCCCAATTGCCATGCCAAGACTCGAAGAGAATACCGATGTGCCCCTAGCACCTAGGCAGGAGTCCTGACGTCGCTAAACAAATACGTGTCTGGAAGGGCCCTTCCCTTCTAACTCGAGAATATACCCCAGGGTCCGTCCGCAACTCAAGAAAAACCATGAGACTTCCCCCTCGCCCCGAGATGAGGCCCGATTCCGTGCACTGCGTGCAGAGCAATACCGTGTTCCACATCAAATGTGAACGGAGCTTGATTTCCTTGATGGCACTCCAGAGAAAACCCAAGATCACTGTCTCAAGTCTAGAGCGATCCTGAGGTAACTGGAGCAATACGAAAATGCTCCGTGGACCCTAAATCAACTCGAGATGAGAGCTTAGTCCCTGGCTTCGACCCAGGAAGAATACCAACTTTCCACAAGCAACACAAGGGGAGGCTTCTCTCAGCTACAGGTATGTGAGAGGGACCCTGAGTTTGTGGCCTCAAGTGGAATGGACACCGAGATGCTCTGACTCGAAGTAAGGCCGGATATCCCTGCAGTGAATTGAATGCAGGCTCATCTTGTATCTCCCAAGATGAAGGGATGTCTGAATCACCTGTGGAGACCACAGAGAAAGACCTAGTTTTCCGCCTCATCGCGACCGGAGGCCTCACATCCTTTGAAAACTCGAGAGGTCCGCAGATATCAATGCTTCCAAAGGAGACGATGCCTGACTTCTCTTGAAAATGGATAGGAGTCCCAGGAGTACTGTGGAACGTGGAAAGGGACCCTGGGTCTCCCGCCTCACGTGGAGACGCGTTCCAATTGCCATGCCAATACTCGAGGAGAATCCCGAGGTGTCCCTCACACCTAGGCAGGAGTTCTGACGTCGCTGAACAAACACGTGTCTGGAAGGGCCCTCCCCGTCGTAACTCGAGAATATACCCCAGGTTCTGGCTGCAACTCGAGGAAAACCATGAGACTTCCCCCTCGCCGCGAGATGAGGCCCGATTCCCCTGCACTGCGTGCAGAGCAATTCCGTGTTCCACATCAAACGTGAAAGGGGCCTTGATTTCCTTGATGGCACTCCAGAGAAAACCCAAGATCACTGTCTCAAGTCTAGAGGGATCCTGAGGTCACTGGAGCAACACGAAAGGGCTCCGTTGACCCCAAATCAACTCGAGATGAGAGCTTAGTCCCTGGCTTCAACTCAAGGGGAATACCAACTTTCAACAAGCACGTCAAGAGGAGGCTTCACTCAGCTACAGGTATGTGAGAGGGACCATGAGTCTCTGGCCTCAAGTGAAATGGACACCGAGATGCTCTGACTCGAAGTAAGGACAGATATCCCTGCAGTGAATTGGATGCAGGCTCGTCTTCCATCTCCCAAGACGAAGGGATGTCTGAATCCCCTGTGGAGGCCACAGAGAAAGACCTAGTTCTCGCCACATTGCGACCGGAGGCCTCACATCCTTTGAAAACTCGAGCGGTCGCGCAGATCAATGCTTCCAAAGGAGATGATGCCTGACTCCTCTTGAAATGGATAGGAGTCCCAGGATCCCTGTGGCACGTGGAAAGGGACCCTGGGTCTCCCGCCTCACGTGGAGACGCGTCCCAATTGCCATGCCAAGACTCGAGGAGAATCTCTAGGTGTCCCTCGCACCTAGGCCCGAGTCCTGACGTCGCTGAACAAACACGTGTCTGGAAGGAACCTCCCCGTCGTAACTCGAGAATATACCCCAGGTTCCAGCCGCAACTCTTGAAAAACCATGAGACTTCCCCCTCGCCGCTAGATGAGGCCCGATTCCCATGCACTGCGTGGAGAGCAATTCCGTGTTCCACATCAAACGTGAAAGGAGCCTTGATTTCCTCGATGGCACTCCAGAGAAAACCCAAGATCACTGTCTCAAGTCTAGAGGGATCCTGAGGTCACTGGAGCAACACGAAAGGGCTCCGTGGACCCCAAATCGACTCGAGATGAGAGCTTAGTCCCTGGCTTCGACTCAAGAGAAATACCAACTTTCCACTAGCATCTCAAGAGGAGGCTTCTCTCAGCTACAGGTATGTGAGAGAGACCCTGAGTTTGTGGCCTCAAGTGGAATGGACACCGAGATGCTCTGACTCGAAGTCAGGCCGGATATCGCTGCAGTGAGTTGAATGCAGGCTCGTCTTGCATCTCCCAAGACGAAGGGATGTCTGAATCCCCTGTGGAGACCACAGAGAAAGACCTAGTCCTCCGCCTCATCGCGACCGGAGGCCTCACATCCTTTGAAAACTCGAGCGGTCCGCGGAGATCAATGCTTCCAAAGGAGACGATGCCTGACACCTCTTGAAATGGATAGGAGTCCCAGGATCCCTGTGGCACGTGGAAAGGGATCCTGGGTCTCCCGCCTCACGTGGAGATGCGTCCCAATTGCCATGCCAAGACTCGAGGAGAATCCCGAGGTGTCCCTCGCACCTAGGCAGGAGTCCTGACGTCGCTGAACAAACACGTGTCTGGAAGGGCCCTCCCCGTCGTAACTCGAGAATACACCCCAGGTTCCAGCCCCAACTCGAGAAAAACCATGAGACTTCCCCCTCGCAGCGAGATGAGGCCCGATTCCCCTGCACTGCGTGCAGAGCAATTCCATGTTCCACAACAAACGTGAAAGGCGACTTGATTTCCTTGATGGCACTACAGAGAAAACCCAAGATCACTGTCTCAAGTCTAGAGGGATCCTGACGTCACTGTAGCAACACGAAAGGGCTCTGTGGACCCCATTCAACTCGAGATTAGAGCTTAGTTCCTGGCTTCGACTCAAGAGGAATACCAACTTTCCACAAGCACCTCAAGAGGAGGCTTCTCTCAGCTACAGGTATGTGAGAGGGACCCTGAGTTTGTGGCCTCAAGTGGAATGGACTCCGAGATGCTCTGACTCGAAGTAAGGCCGGATATCCCTGCAGTGAATTGAATGCAGGCTCGTCTTGCATCTCCCAAGAGGAAGGGATATCTGAATCCCCTGTGGAGACCACAGAGAAAAACCTAGATCTCCGCCTCATCGCGACCGGAGGCCTCACATCCTTTGAAAACTCGAGAGGTCCGCGGAGATCAATGCTTCTAAAGGAGACGATGCCTGAGTACTCTTGAAAATGGATAGGAGTCCCAGGATCCCTGTGGCACGTCGAAAGGGACCCTGTGTCTCCCGCCTCACATGAAGACGCGTCCCAATTGCCATGCCAAGTCTCGAGGAGAATCCCGAGGTGTCCCTCGCACCTAGGCAGGAGTCCTGACGTCGCTGAACAAACACGTGTCTGGAAGGGCCCTCCCCGTCGTAACTCGAGAATATACCCCAGGTTCCAGCCGCAACTCGAGAAAACCATGAGAGATCCCCCTCGCCGCGAGATGAGGCCCGATTCCCCTGCACTGCGCGCAGAGCAATTCCGTGTTCCACATCAAACGTGAAAGGAGCCTTGATTTCCTTGATAGCACTCCAGAGAATACCCAAGATCACTGTCTCAAGTCTAGACGGATCCTGAGGTCACTGGAGCAACACGAAAGGGCTCCGTGGACCCCAAATCAACTCGAGATGAGAGCTTCGTCCCTGGCTTCTACTCTAGAGGAATACCAACTTTCCACAAGCACCTCAAGAGGAGGCTTCTCTGAGATACAGGTATGTGAGAGAAACCCTGAGTTTGTGGCCTCAAGTGCAATGGACACTGTGATGCTCTGACTCGAAGTAAGGCCAGATATCCCTGCTGTCAATTGAATGCAGGCTCGTCTTGCATCTCCCAAGACGAAGGGATGTCTGAATCCCCTGTGGAGACCATAGAGAAAGACATTGTTCTCCGCCTCATCGCGACGTGAGTCCTCACATCCTTTGAGAACTCGAGAGGTCCGCGGAGATCAATGCTTCCAAAGGAGACGATGCCTGACTCCTCTTGAAAATGGATAGGAGTCCCAGGATCCCTGTGGCACGTGGAAAGGGACCCTGGGTCTTGCGCCTCACTGGAGACGCGTCCCACTTGCCAGGCCAAGGCTCAAGGAGAATCCCGAGGTGTCCCTCGCACCTAGGCAGGAGTCCTGACGTCGCTGAACAAACACGTGTCTGGAAGGGCCCTCCCCATCGTAACTCGAGAATATACCCCAGGTTCTGACTGCAACTCGAGAAAAACCATGAGCCTTCCCAGTCGCCCCAAGATGAGGCCCGATTCCCCTGCACTGCGTGCAGAGCAATTCCGTGTTCCACATCAAACGTGAAAGGAGCCTTGATTTACTTGATGGCACTCCAGAGAAACCCCAAGATCACTGTCTCAAGTCGAGAGGGATCCTGAGGTCACTGTAGCAACACGAAAGGGGTCCGTGGACTCCAAATCAACTCGAGATGAGAGCTTCGTCCCTGGCTTCGACTCAAGAGGAATACCAACTTTCCACGAGCACCTCAAGAGGAGGCTTCTCTCAGCTAAAGGTTTGTGAGAGGGAACCTGTGTTTGTGGCCTCAAGTAGAATGGACACCGAGATGCTCTGACTCGAAGTAAGGCCGGACATCCCTGCAGTGAATTGAATGCAGGCTCGTCTTGCATCTCGCAAGACGAAGGGATGTCTGAATCCACTGTGGAGACCACAGAGAAAGACCTAGTTCTCCGCCTCATCACGACCGGAGGCGTCACATCCTTTGAAAACTCGAGAGGTCCGCGGAGATCAATGCTTGTAAAGGAGACGATGCCTGACTCCTCTTGAAAATGGATAGGAGTCCAAGAATCCCTGTGGCACGTGGAACGGGACCCTGGGTCTCCTGCCTCACGTGGAGACTTGTCCTAATTGCCATGCCAAGACTCGAGGAGAATGCCGAGGTGTCCCTCGCACCTAGGCAGGAATCCTGACGTCGCAGAACAAACACGTGTCTGGAAAGGCTCTCCCCGTCGTAACTCGAGAATATATCCCAGGTTCCGGCCGCAACTCGAGAAACATCATGAGACTTCCCCCTCGCCTTGAGATGAGGCCCGATTCCTCTGCACTGCGTGCAGACCAATTCTGTGTTCCACATCAAACGTGAAAAGATTCTTGATTTCCTTGATCGCACTCCAAAGAAAAGCCAAGATCACTGTCTCAAGTCTAGAGGGATCCTGAGGTCACTGTAGCAACAAGAAAGAGCTCCGTGGACGACAAATCAACTCGAGAGGAGAGCTTCGTCCCTGGCTTCGACTCAAGAGGAATACCAACTTTCCACAAGCACCTCAAGAGGAGGCCTCTCTCAGTTACAGGTATGTGAGAGGGACCTTGAGTTTGTGGCCTCAAGTGGAATGGACACCGAGATGCTCTGACTCGAATTAAGGGCAGATATCCATGCAGAGAATTGAATGCAGGCTCGTCTTGCATCTCCCAAGACGAAGGGATGTCTGAATCCCCTGTGGAGACCACAGACAAAGACTTAGTTCTCCGCCTCATCGCGACCGGAGGCCTCACATCCTTTGAAAACTCGAGAGGTCCACGGAGATCAATGCTTCCAAAGGAGACGATGCCTGAATTCTCTTCAAAATGGATAGGAGTCCCAGGATCCCTGTGGCACGTGGAAAGGGACCCTGGGTCTCCCGCCTCAGGTGGAGACGCGTCCCAATTGCCATGCCAAGACTCGAGGAGAATCCCGAGGTGTCCCTCGCACCTAGGCAGGAGTCCTGACTTCGCTGAACAAACACGTGTCTGGAAGGGCCCTCCCCATAGTAACTCGAGAATATACCCCAGGTTCCGGCCGCAACTCGAGAAATTCCATGAGACCTACCCCTCGCGGCTAGATGAGGCCCGATTCCCCTGCACTGCGTGCAGAGCAATTCTGTGTTCCACATCAAACGTGAAAGGAGCCTTGATTTCCTTGATGGCACTCCAGAGAAAACCCAAGATCACTGTCTCAAGTCTAGAGGGATCCTGAGGTCACTGGAGCAACATGAAAGGGCTCCGTGGACCCCAAATCAACTCGAGATGAGAGCTTAGTCCCTGGCTTCGACTCAAGAGGAATACCAACTTTCCACAAGCACCTCAAGAGGAGGCTTCTCTCAGCTACAGGTATGTGAGAGGATCCCTGAGTTTGTGGCCTCAAGTGGAATGGACACCGAGATGCTCTGACTCGAAGTAAGGCATGATATCCCAGCAGTGAATTAAATGCAGGCTCGTCTTGCATCTCCCAAGACGAAGGGTTGTCTGAATCCCCTGTGGAGACCACAGAGAACCACCGAGTTCTCCGCCTCATTGCGACCGGAGGCCTCACATCCTTTGAAAACTCAAGAGGTCCGCGGAGATCAATGCTTCCAAAGGAGACGATGATTGACTCCTCTTGAAAATGGATAGGAGTCCCAGGATCCCTGTGGCACGTGGAAAGGGACCCTGGGTCTCCCGCCTCACGTGGAGACGCGTCCCAATTGCCATGCCAAGACTCGAGGGGAATCCCGAGGTGTCCCTCGCACCTAGGCAGGAGTCCTGACGTCGCTGAACAAACATGTGTCTGGAAGGGCCCTCCCCGTCGTAACTCGAGAATATACCCCTGGTTCCGGCCGCAACTCCAGAAAAACCATGAGACATCTCCCTTGTCGCGAGATGAGGCCCGATTCCCCTGCACTGCGTGCAGAGCAATTCCGTGTCCACATCAGACGTGAAAGGAGCCTTGATTTCCTCGATGGCACTCCAGAGAAAACCCAAGATCACTGTCTCAAGTCTAGAGGGATCCTGAGGTCACTGGAGCAACACAAAAGGGCCCCATGGACCCCAAATCAACTCGAGATGAGAGCTTAGTCCCTGGCTTCGACTCAAGAGGAAGACGAACTTTCCACAAGCATCTCAACAGGAGGCTTCTCTCAGCTACAGGTATGTGAGAGGGACCCTGAGTTTGTGGCCTGAAGTGGAATGGACACCGAGATGCTCTGACTCGAAGAAAGGCCGGATATCCCTGCAGTGAATTGAATGCAGGCTCGTCTTGCATCTCCCAAGATGAAGGGATGTCTGAATCCCATGTGGAGACCACAGAGAAAGACCGAGTTCTCCGCCTCATCGCGACTGGAGGCCTCACATCCTTTGAAAACTAGAGAGGTCGCGGAGATCAATGCTTCCAAAGGAGACGATGCCTGACTCCTCTTGAAAATGGATAGGAGTCCCAGGATCACTGTGGCACGTGGAAAGGGACCCTGGGTCTCCCGCCTCACGTGGAGACGCGTCCCAATTGCCATGCCAAGGCTCGAAGAGAATCCCGAGGTGTCCCTCGCACTTAGGCAGGAGTCCTGACGTCGCTGGAAAAACACGTGTCTGGAAGGACCCTCCACATCGTAACTCGAGAATATACCACAGGTTCGGGCTACAAATCGAGAAAAACCATGAGCCTTCCCCCTCGCCGCAAGATGAGGCCTGATTCCCCTGCACTGCGTGCAGAGAATATCCGTGTTCCACATCAAACGTGAAAGGAGCCTTGATTTCCTTGATGGCACTCCAGAGAAACCCCAAGATCACTGTCTCAAGTCGAGAGGTATCCTGAGGTCACTGTAGCAAAATGAAAGGGCTCCGTGGACTCCAAATCAACTCGAGATGAGAGCTTCGTCCCTGGCTTCGACTCAAGAGGAATACCAACTTTCCACAAGCACCTCAAGAGGAGGCCTCTCTCAGTTACAGGTATGTGAGAGGGACCTTGAGTTTGTGGCCTCAAGTGGAATGGACACCGAGATGCTCTGACTCGAAGTAAGGGCAGATATCCATGCAGAGAATTGAATGCAGGCTCGTCTTGCATCTCCCAAGACGAAGGGATGTCTGAATCCCCTGTGGAGACCACAGACAAAGACTTAGTTCTCCGCCTCATCGCGATCGGAGGCCTCACATCCTTTGAAACTCGAGAGGTCCACGGAGATCAATGCTTCCAAAGGAGACGATGCCTGAATCCTCTTCAAAATGGATAGAAGTCCCAGGATCCCTGTGGCACGTGGAAAGGGACCCTGGGTCTCCCGCCTCAGGTGGAGACGCGTCCCAATTGCCATGCCAAGACTCGAGGAGAATCCCGAGGTGTCCCTCGCACCTAGGCAGGAGTCCTGACGTCGCTGAACAAACACGTGTCTGGAAGGGCCCTCCCCGTCGTAACTCGAGAATATACCCCAGGTTCCGGCCGCAACTCGAGAAAATCCATGAGACTTCCCCCTCGCCGCGAGATGAGGCTCGATTCCCCTGCACTGCTTGCAGAGCAATCCGTGTTCCACATCAAACGTGAAAGGAGCCTTGATTTCCTTGATGGCACTCCAGAGAAAACCCAAGATCACTGTCTCAAGTCTAGAGGGATCCTGAGGTCACTGGAGCAACACGAAAGGGCTCCGTGGACCCCAAATCAACTCGAGATGAGAGCTTAGTCCCTGGCTTCGACTCAAGTGGAACACCAACTTTCCACGAGCACCTCAAGAGGAGGCTTCTCTCAGCTACAGGTATGTGAGAGGGACCCTGATTTTGTGGCCTCAAGTGGAATGGACACCGAGATGCTCCGACTCGAAGTAAGGCCGGATATCCCTGCAATGAATTGAATGCAGGCTCCTCTTGCATCTCCCAAGACGAAGGGTTGTCTGAATCCCCTGTGGAGACCACAGAGAAAGACCTAGTCCTCCGCCTTAACGCGAACGGAGGCCTCACATCCTTTGAAAACTCGAGAGGTCCGCGGAGATCAAAGCTTCCAAAGGAGACGATGCCTGACTCCTCTTGAAAATGGATAGGAGTACCAGGATCCCTGTGGCACGTGGAAAGGGACCCTGGGTCTCCCGCCTCATGTGGAGACGCGTCCCAATTGCCATGCCAAGACTCGAGGAGAATCCCGAGGTGTCCCTCGCACCTAGGCAGGAGTCCTGACGTCGCTGAACAAACACGTGTCTCGAAGGGCCCTCCCCGTCGTAACTCGAGAATATACCCCAGGTTCCGGCCGGAACTCAAGAAAAACCAAGAGACTTCCCCCTCGCCGCGAGATGCGGCCCGATTCCCCTGCACTGAGTGCAGATCAATTCCGTGTTCCACATCAAACGTGAAAGGAGCCTTGATTTCCTTGATGGCACTCCAGAGAAAACCCAAGATCACTGTCTCAAGTCTAGAGGGATCCTGAGGTCACTGGAGCAATACGAAAGGACTCCGTGGACCCCAAATCAACTCGAGATGAGAGCTTAGTCCCTGGCTTCGACTCAAGAGGAATACCAACTTTCCACAAGCACCTCAAGAGGAGGCTTCTCTCAGCTACAGGTATGTGAGAGGACCCTGAGTTTGTGGCCTCAAGTGGAATGGACACCGAGATGCTCTGACTCGAAGTAAGGCCGGATATCCCTGCAGTGAATTGAATGCAGGCCCGTCTTGCATCTCCCAAGATGAAGGGATGTCTGAATCCCCTGGGGAGACCACAGAGAAAGACGTAGTTCTCTGCCTCATCGCGACCGGAGGCCTCACATCCTTTGAAAACTCGAGAGGTACGCGCAGAACAATGCTTCCAAAGGAGACGATGCCTGACTCCTCTTGAGAGGTCCGCGCAGATCAATGCTTCCAAAGGAGACGAGGCCTGACTCCTCTTGCAAATGGATGGAAGTCCCAGGATCCCTGTGGCACGTGGAAAGGGACCCTGGGTCTCCCGCCTCAAGTGGAGATGCGTCCCAATTCCCATGCCAAGACTCGAGGAGAATCCCGAATTGTCCCTCGCACCGAGGCAGGAGTCCTGACGTCGCTGAACAAACACGTGTCTGGAAGGGCCCTCCCCGTCGTAACTCGAGAATATACCCCAGGTTCCGGCCGCAACTCGAGAAAAACCATGAGATTTCCCCTTCACCGCGAGATGAGGCCCGATTCCCCTGCACTGCGTGCAGAGCAATTCCGTGTTCCACATCAAACGTGAAAGGAGCCTTGATTTCCTTGATGGCACTCCAGAGAAAACCCAAGATCACTGTCTCAAGTCTAGAGGGATCCTGAGGTCACTGGAGCAACACGAAAGGGCTCCGTGGACCCCAAATCAACTCGAGATGAGAGCTTAGTCCGTGGCTTCGACTCAAGAGCAATACCAACTTTCCACAAGCACCTCAAGAGGAGGCTTCTCTTAGCTACAGGTATGTGAGAGGGACACTGAATTTGTGGCCTCAAGTGGAATTTACACCGAGATGCTCTGAATCGAAGTAAGGCCGGATATCCCTGCAGTGAATTTAATGCAGTCTCGTCTTGCAACTCCCAAGACGAAGGAATGTCTGAATCCCCTGTGGAGACCACAGAGAAAGACCGAGTTTTCCGCCTCATCGCGACCGGAGGCCTCACATCCTTTGAAAACTCGAGAGGTCCGCGGAGATCAATGCTTCCAAAGGAGACGATGCCTGACTCCTCTTGAAAATGGATAGGAGTCCCAGGATCCCTTTGGCACGTGGAAAGGGACCCTGGGTCTCCCGCCTCACGTGGAGACGCGTCCCAATTGCCATGCCAAGACTCGAGGAGAATCCCGAGGTGTCCCTCGCACCTAGGCAGGAATCCTGACGTCGCTGAACAAACACGTGTCTGGAAGGGCCCTCCCTGTCGTAACTCGAGAATATACCCCAGGTTCGGGCCGCAACTCGAGAAAAACCTTGAGATTTCCCCCTCGCCGCGAGTTGAGGCCCGATTCCCCTGCACTGCATGCAGAGCAATTCCGTGTTCCACATCAAACGTGAAAGGAGCCTTGATTTCCTTGATGGCACTCCAGAGAAAACCCAAGATCACTGTCTCAAGTCTATAGGGATCCTGAGGTCACTGGAGCAACACGAAAGGTCTCCGTGGACCCCAAATCAACTCGAGATGAGAGCTTAGTCCCTGGCTTCGACTCAAGAGGAATACCAACTTTCCACAAGCACCTCAAGAGGAGGCTTCTCTCAGCTACAGGTATATTTGAGGGACCCTGAGTTTGTGGCCTCAAGTGGAATGGACACCGAGATGCTCTGACTCGAAGTGAGGCCGGATATCCCTGCAGTGAATTGAATGCAGGCTCGTCTTGCATCTCCCAAGACGAAGGGTTGTCTGAATCCCCTGTGGAGACCACAGAGAAAGACCTAGTCCTCCACCTCAATGCAACCGGAGGCCTCATATCCTTTGAAAATTCGAGAGGTCCTTAGATCAATACTTCCAAAGGAGACGATGCCTGATTCTTCTTGAAAATGGATAGGAGTCCCAGGATCCCTGTGGCACGTGGAAAGGGACCCTGGGTCTCCCGCCTCACGTGGAGACGCATCCCAATTGCCATGCCTAGACTCGAGGAGAATCCCGAGGTGTCCCTCGCACCTAGGCAGGAGTCCTGACGTCGCTGAACAAACACGTGTCTGGAAGGGCCCTCCCCGTCATAACTCGAGAATATACACAAGTTTCGGGCCGCAACTCGAGAAAAACCATGAGATTTCCCCCTCGCCGCGTGTTGAGGCCCGATTCCCCTGCACTGCATGCAGAGCAATTCCGTGTTCCACATCAAACGTGAAAGGAGCCTTGATTTCCTTGATGGCACTCCAGAGAAAACCCAAGATCACTGTCACAAGTCTAGAGGGATCCTGAGGTCACTGGACCAACAGGAAAGGGCTCCGTGGACCCCAAATCAACTCGAGATGAGAGCTTAGTCCCTGGCTTCGACTCAAGAGGAATACGAACATTCCACAAGCATCTCAACAGGAGGCTTCTCTCAGCTACATGTATATTTGAGGGACCCTGAGTTTGTGGCCTCAAGTGGAATGCACACCGAGATGCTCTGACTCGAAGTGAGGCCGGATATCCCTGCAGTTAATTGAATGCAGGCTCGTCTTGCATATCCCAAGACTTAGGGTTGTCTGAATCCGCTGTGGAGATGACAGAGAAAGACCTCGTTCTCCGCCTCATCGAGAACGGAGGCCTCACATCCTTTGAAAACTGGAGAGGTCCGCGGAGATCAATGCTTCCAAAGGAGACGATGCCTGACTGCTCTTGAAAATGGATAGGAGTCCAAGGATCCCTGTGGCACGAGGAAAGGGAACCTGGGTCTCCCGCCTCACGTGGAGACGCGTCCAAATTGCCATGCCAAGACTCGAGGAGAATCCCGAGGTGTCCCTCGCACCTAGGCAGAGGTCCTGACGTCGCTGAACAAACACGTGTCTGGAAGGGCCCTCCCCGTCGTAACTCGAGAATATACCCCAGGTTCCAGCCGCAACTCGAGAAAAACCATGAGCCTTCCCCCACGCCGCGAGATGAGGCCCGATTCCCCTGCACTGCGTGCAGAGAATATCCGTGTTCCACATCAAACGTGAAAGGAGCCTTGATTTCCTTGATGGCACTCCAGAGAAACCCCAAGATCACTGTCTCAAGTCGAGAGGTATCCTGAGGTCACTGTAGCAAAACGAAAGGGCTCCGTGGACTCCAAATCAACTCGAGATGAGAGCTTCGTCCCTGGCTTCGACTCAAGAGGAATACCAACTTTCCACAAGCACTTCAAGAGGAGGCTTCTCTCAGCTACATGTATGTGAGAGGGTCCCTGAGTTTGTGGCCTCAAGCGGAATGGACACCGAGATGCTCTGACTCGAAGTATGGCCGGATATCCCTGCAGTAAATTGAATGAAGTCTCGTCTTGCATCTCCCAAGACGAAGGGATGTCTGAATCCCCTGTGGAGACCACAGAGAAAGACCTAGTTCTCCGCCTCATCCCGACCGGAGGCGTCACATCCATTGAAAACTGGAGTGGTCCGCGGAGATCAATGCTTCCAAAGGATACGATGACTGACTCCGCTTGAAAATGGATAGGAGTCCCAGGATCCCTGTGGCACGTGGAAAGGAACCCTGGGTCTCCCACCTCACGAGGAGACGCGTCCCAATTGCAATGCAAAGACTCGAGGAGAATCCCGAGGTGTCCCTCGCACCTAGGCACTAGTCCGGACGTCGCTGAACAAACACGTGTCTGAAAGGGCCCTCCCCGTCGTAACTCGAGAATATACCCCAGGTTCCGGCCGCAACTCCAGAAAAATCATGAGCCTTCCTCCTCGCCGCGAGATGAGGCCCAATTCCCCTGAACTGCGTGCAGAGCAATTCTGTGTTCCACATCAAACGTGAAAGGAGCCTTGATTTCCTTGATGGCACTCCAGAGAAACCCCAAGATCACTGTCTCAAGTCTAGAGGGATCCTGAGGTCACTGTAGCAACACGAAAGGGCTCCGTGGACCCCAAATCAACTCGAGATGAGAGCTTCGTCCCTGGCTTCGACTCAAGAGGAATAACAACTTTCCACAAGCACCTCAAGAGGAGGCTTCTCTCAGCTACAGGTATGTGAGAGGGTCCCTGAGTTTGTGGCCTCAAGCGGAATGGACACCGAGATGCTCTGACTCGAAGTATGGCCGGATATCCCTGCAGTAAATTGAATGAAGTCTCGTCTTGCATCTCCCAAGACGAAGGGATGTCTGAATCCCCTGTGGAGACCACAGAGAAAGACTTAGTTCTCCGCCTCATCCCGACCGGAGGCGTCACATCCATTGAAAACTCGAGTGGTCCGCGGAGATCAATGCTTCCAAAGGATACGATGACTGACTCCGCTTGAAAATAGATAGGAGTCCCAGGATCCCTGTGGCACGTGGAATGGAACCCTGGGTCTACCACCTCACGAGGAGACGTGTCCCAATTGCAATGCAAAGACTCGAGGAGAATCCCGAGGTGTCCCTCGCACCTAGGCAGGAGTCCTGACGTCGCTGAACAAACACGTTTCTGAAAGTGCCCTCCCCGTTGTAACTCGAGAATATACCCCAGGTTCTGACTGCAACTCGAGAAAAACCATGAGCCTTCCCAGTCGCCGCAAGATGAGGCCCGATTCCCCTGCACTGCGTGCAGAGCAATTCCGTGTTCCACATCAAACGTGAAAGGAGCCTTGATTTACTTGATGGCACTCCAGAGAAACCCCAAGACCACTGTCTCAAGTCGAGAGGGATCCTGAGGTCACTGTAGCAACACGAAAGGGGTCCGTGGACTCCAAATCAACTCGAGATGAGAGCTTCGTCCCTGGCTTCGACACAAGAGGAATACCAACTTTCCACGAGCACCTCAAGAGGAGGCTTCTCTCAGCTAAAGGTATGTGAGAGGGAACCTGTGTTTGTGGCCTCAAGTAGAATGGACACCGAGATGCCCTGACTCGAAGTAAGGCCGGACATCCCTGCAGTGAATTGAATGCAGGCTCGTCTTGCATCTCACAAGACGAAGGGATGTCTGAATCCACTGTGGAGACCACAGAGAAAGACCTAGTTCTCCGCCTCATCACGACCGGAGGCGTCACATCCTTTGAAAACTCGAGAGGTCCGCGGAGATCAATGCTTGTAAAGGAGACGATGCCTGACTCCTCTTGAAAATGGATAGGAGTCCAAGAATCCCTGTGGCACGTGGAACGGGACCCCGGGTCTCCCGCCTCACGTGGAGACTTGTTCTAATTGCCATGCCAAGACTCGAGGAGAATACCGAGGTGTCCCTCGCACCTAGGCAGTAATCCTGACGTCGCAGAACAAACACGTGTCTGGAAAGGCCCTCCCCGTCGTAACTCGAGAATATACCCCAGGTTCCGGCCGCAACTCGAGAAACATCATGAGACTTCCCCCTCGCCTTGAGATGAGGCCCGATTCCCCTGCACTGCGTGCAGACCAATTCCGTGTTCCACATCAAACGTGAAAAGATTCTTGATTTCCTTGATGGCACTCCAAAGAAAAGCCAAGATCACTGTCTCAAGTCTAGAGGGATCCTGAGGTCACTGTAGCAACAGGAAAGAGCTCCGTGGACCACAAAACAACTCGAGAGGAGAGCTTCGTCCATGGCTTCGACTCAAGAGGAATACCAACTTTCCACAAGCACCTCAAGAGGAGGCCTCTCTCAGTTACAGGTATGTGAGAGGGACCTTGAGTTTGTGGCCTCAAGTGGAATGGACACCGAGATGCTCTGACTCGAAGTAAGGGCAGATATCCATGCAGAGAATTGAATGCAGGCTCGTCTTGCATCTCCCAAGACGAAGGGATGTCTGAATCCCCTGTGGAGACCACAGACAAAGACTTAGTTCTCCGCCTCATCGCGATCGGAGGCCTCACATCCTTTGAAACTCGAGAGGTCCACGGAGATCAATGCTTCCAAAGGAGACGATGCCTGAATCCTCTTCAAAATGGATAGAAGTCCCAGGATCCCTGTGGCACGTGGAAAGGGACCCTGGGTCTCCCGCCTCAGGTGGAGACGCGTCCCAATTGCCATGCCAAGACTCGAGGAGAATCCCGAGGTGTCCCTCGCACCTAGGCAGGAGTCCTGACGTCGCTGAACAAACACGTGTCTGGAAGGGCCCTCCCCGTCGTAACTCGAGAATATACCCCAGGTTCCGGCCGCAACTCGAGAAAATCCATGAGACTTCCCCCTCGCCGCGAGATGAGGCTCGATTCCCCTGCACTGCTTGCAGAGCAATCCGTGTTCCACATCAAACGTGAAAGGAGCCTTGATTTCCTTGATGGCACTCCAGAGAAAACCCAAGATCACTGTCTCAAGTCTAGAGGGATCCTGAGGTCACTGGAGCAACACGAAAGGGCTCCGTGGACCCCAAGTCAACTCGAGATGAGAGCTTAGTCCCTGGCTTCGACTCAAGTGGAACACCAACTTTCCACGAGCACCTCAAGAGGAGGCTTCTCTCAGCTACAGGTATGTGAGAGGGACCCTGATTTTGTGGCCTCAAGTGGAATGGACACCGAGATGCTCCGACTCGAAGTAAGGCCGGATATCCCTGCAATGAATTGAATGCAGGCTCCTCTTGCATCTCCCAAGACGAAGGGTTGTCTGAATCCCCTGTGGAGACCACAGAGAAAGACCTAGTCCTCCGCCTTAACGCGAACGGAGGCCTCACATCCTTTGAAAACTCGAGAGGTCCGCGGAGATCAAAGCTTCCAAAGGAGACGATGCCTGACTCCTCTTGAAAATGGATAGGAGTACCAGGATCCCTGTGGCACGTGGAAAGGGACCCTGGGTCTCCCGCCTCATGTGGAGACGCGTCCCAATTGCCATGCCAAGACTCGAGGAGAATCCCGAGGTGTCCCTCGCACCTAGGCAGGAGTCCTGACGTCGCTGAACAAACACGTGTCTGGAAGGGCCCTCCCCGTCGTAACTCGAGAATATACCCCAGGTTCCGGCCGGAACTCAAGAAAAACCAAGAGACTTCCCCCTCGCCGCGAGATGCGGCCCGATTCCCCTGCACTGAGTGCAGATCAATTCCGTGTTCCACATCAAACGTGAAAGGAGCCTTGATTTCCTTGATGGCACTCCAGAGAAAACCCAAGATCACTGTCTCAAGTCTAGAGGGATCCTGAGGTCACTGGAGCAATACGAAAGGACTCCGTGGACCCCAAATCAACTCGAGATGAGAGCTTAGTCCCTGGCTTCGACTCAAGAGGAATACCAAATTTCCACAAGCACCTCAAGAGGAGGCTTCTCTCAGCTACAGGTATGTGAGAGGACCCTGAGTTTGTGGCCTCAAGTGGAATGGACACCGAGATGCTCTGACTCGAAGTAAGGCCGGATATCCCTGCAGTGAATTGAATGCAGGCCCGTCTTGCATCTCCCAAGATGAAGGGATGTCTGAATCCCCTGTGGAGACCACAGAGAAAGACGTAGTTCTCTGCCTCATCGCGACCGGAGGCCTCACATCCTTTGAAAACTCGAGAGGTACGCGCAGAACAATGCTTCCAAAGGAGACGATGCCTGACTCCTCTTGAGAGGTCCGCGCAGATCAATGCTTCCAAAGGAGACGAGGCCTGACTCCTCTTGCAAATGGATGGAAGTCCCAGGATCCCTGTGGCACGTAGAAAAGGACACTGGGTCTCGCGCCTCACGTGGAGCCGCGTCCCAATTGCCATGCCAAGACTAGAGGAGAATCCCGAGGTGTCCCTCACACCTAGGCAGGAGTCCTGACGTCGCTGAACAAACACGTGTCTGGAAGGGCCCTCCCCGTCGTAACTCGAGAATATACCCCAGGTTCCGGCCGCAACTCGAGAAAAACAATGAGAGTTCCAGCTCGCCGTGAGATGAGGCCCAATTCCCCTGCACTGCGTGCAGAGCACTTCCGTGTTCCACATCAAACGTGAAAGGAGCCTTGATTTCCTTGATGGCACTCCAGAGAAAACCCAATATCACTGTCTGAAGTCTAAAGGGATACTGAGGTCACTGGAGCAACACGAAAGGGCTCCGTGGACCCCAAATCAACTCGAGATGAGAGCTTAGTCCCTGGCTTCGACTCAAGACGAATACCAACTTTCCACAAGCACCTCAAGAGGAGGCTTCTCTCAGCTACAGGTATGTGAGAGGGACCCTGAGTTTGTGGCCTCAATTGGAATGGACACCGAGATGCTCTGACTCGAAGTAAGGCCGGACATCCCTGCAGTGAATTGAATGCAGGCTCGTCTTGCATCTCCCAAGACGAAGGGATGTCTGAATCCCCTGTGGAGACCACAGAGAAAGATCTAGTCCTCCGCTTCATCGCGACCGGAGGCCTCACATTTTGAAAACTCGAGAGGTCCGCGGAGATCAATGCTTCCAAAGGAGACGATGCTTGACTCCTCTTGAAAATGGATAGGAGTCGCAGGATCCCTGTGGCACGTGGAAAGGGACTCTGGGTCTCCCGCCTCACGTGGAGACGCGTCCCAATTGCCATGCCAAGACTCGAGGAGAATCCCGAGGTGTCCCTCGCACCTAGGCAGGAGTACTGACGTCGCTGAACAAACACGTGTCTGGAAGGGCCCTCCCCGTCGTAACTCGAGAATATACCCCAGGTTCCGGCCGCAACTCGAGAAAAACCATGAGACTTCCCCCTCGCCGCGGGATGAGGCCCGATTCCCCTGCACTGCGTGCAGGGCAATTCCGTGTTCCACATCAAACGTGAAAGGAGCCTTGATTTCCTTGATGGCACTCCAGAGAATACTCAAGATCACTGTCTCAAGTCTAGAAGGATCCTGAGGTCACTTTAGCAACACGAAAGGGCTCAGTGGACCCCAAATCAACTCGAGATGAGAGCTTAGTCCCTGGCTTCGACTCAAGAGGAATACCAGCTTTCCTCAAGCACCTCAAGAGGAGGCTTCTCTCAGCTACAGGTATGTGAGAGGGACCCTGAGTTTGTGGCCTCAAGTGCAATGGACACCGAGATGCTCTGACTCGAAGTAAGGCCGGATATCCCTGCAGTGAATTGAATGCAGGCTCGTCTTGCATCTCCCAAGATGAAGGGATGTCTGAATCCCCTGTGGAGACCACAGAGAAAGACCTAGTTCTCCGCCTCATCGCGACCGGAGGCCTCACATCCTTTGAAAACTCGAGAGATCCGCGGAGATCAATGCTTCCAAAGGCGACGATGCCTGACTCCTCACGAAAATGGATAGGAGTCCCAGGATCCCTGTGGCACGTGGAAAGGGACACTGGGTCTCCCGCCTCACGTGGAGAAGCGTCCCAATTGCCATGCCAAGACTCGAGGAGAATCCGGAGGTGTCCTTCGCACCTAGGCAGGAATCCTAACGTCGCTGAACAAACACGTGTCTGGAAGGGCCCTCCCCGTCGTAACTCGAGAATATACCCCAGGTTCCGGCCACAACTCGAGAAAAACCATGAAACTTCCCCCTCGCCACGAGATGAGGCCCGATTCCCCTGCAATGCGTGCAGAGCAATTCCGTGTTCCACATCAAACCTGAAAGAAGCATTGATTTACTTGACGGCACTACAGAGAAAACCCAAGATCACTCTCTCAAGTCTAGAGGGATCCTGAGGTTACTGGACCAACACGAAAGGGCTCCATGGACCCGAAATCAACTCGAGATGAGAGCTTAGTCCCTGGCTTCGACTCAAGAGGAATACCAACTTTCCACAAGCACCTCAAGAGGAGGCTTCTCTCAGCTACAGGTATGTGAGTGGGACCCTGAGTTTGTGGTCTCAAGTGGAATGGACACCGAAATGCTCTGATTCAAAATAAGGCCGGATATCCCTGCAGTGAATTGAATGCAGGCTCGTCTTGCATCTCCCAAGACGAAGGGATGTCTGAATCCCCTGTGGAGACGACAGAGAAAGAACTAATCCTCCGCCTCATCGAGACCGGAGGACTCACATCCTTTGACAAATCGAGAGGTCTGCAGAGATCAATGCTTCCTAAGGAGGCGATGCCTGACTCCTCCTGAAATGGATAGGAGTCCCAGGATCCGTGTGGCACGTGGAAAGGGACCCTGGGTCTCCCGCCTCAAGTGGAGATGCGTCCCAATTCCCATGCCAAGACTCGAGGAGAATCCCGAGTTGTCCCTCGCACCGTGGCAGGAGTCCTGACGTCGCTGAACAAACACGTGTCTGGAAGGGCCCTCCCCGTCGTAACTCGAGAATATACCCCAGGTTCCGGCCGCAACTCGAGAAAAACCATGAGATTTCCCCTTCACCGCGAGATGAGGCCCGATTCCCCTGCACTGCGTGCAGAGCAATTCCGTGTTCCACATCAAACGTGAAAGGAGCCTTGATTTCCTTGATGGCACTCCAGAGAAAACCCAAGATCACTGTCTCAAGTCTAGAGGGATCCTGAGGTCACTGGAGCAACACGAAAGGGCTCCGTGGACCCCAAATCAACTCGAGATGAGAGCTTAGTCCGTGGCTTCGACTCAAGAGCAATACCAACTTTCCACAAGCACCTCAAGAGGAGGCTTCTCTCAGCTACAGGTATGTGAGAGGGACACTGAATTTGTGGCCTCAAGTGGAATTTACACCGAGATGCTCTGAATCGAAGTAAGGCCGGATATCCCTGCAGTGAATTTAATGCAGTCTCGTCTTGCAACTCCCAAGACGAAGGAATGTCTGAATCCCCTGTGGAGACCACAGAGAAAGACCGAGTTTTCCGCCTCATCGCGACCGGAGGCCTCACATCCTTTGAAAACTCGAGAGGTCCGCGGAGATCAATGCTTCCAAAGGAGACGATGCCTGACTCCTCTTGAAAATGGATAGGAGTCCCAGGATCCCTTTGGCACGTGGAAAGGGACCCTGGGTCTCCCGCCTCACGTGGAGACGCGTCCCAATTGCCATGCCAAGACTCGAGGAGAATCCCGAGGTGTCCCTCGCACCTAGGCAGGAATCCTGACGTCGCTGAACAAACACGTGTCTGGAAGGGCCCTCCCTGTCGTAACTCGAGAATATACCCCAGGTTCGGGCCGCAACTCGAGAAAAACCTTGAGATTTCCCCCTCGCCGCGAGTTGAGGCCCGATTCCCCTGCACTGCATGCAGAGCAATTCCGTGTTCCACATCAAACGTGAAAGGAGCCTTGATTTCCTTGATGGCACTCCAGAGAAAACCCAAGATCACTGTCTCAAGTCTATAGGGATCCTGAGGTCACTGGAGCAACACGAAAGGGCTCCGTGGACCCCAAATCAACTCGAGATGAGAGCTTAGTCCCTGGCTTCGACTCAAGAGGAATACCAACTTTCCACAAGCACCTCAAGAGGAGGCTTCTCTCAGCTACAGGTATATTTGAGGGACCCTGAGTTTGTGGCCTCAAGTGGAATGGACACCGAGATGCTCTGACTCGAAGTGAGGCCGGATATCCCTGCAGTGAATTGAATGCAGGCTCGTCTTGCATCTCCCAAGACGAAGGGTTGTCTGAATCCCCTGTGGAGACCACAGAGAAAGACCTAGTCCTCCACCTCAATGCAACCGGAGGCCTCATATCCTTTGAAAATTCGAGAGGTCCGCGGAGATCAATACTTCCAAAGGAGACGATGCCTGATTCTTCTTGAAAATGGATAGGAGTCCCAGGATCCCTGTGGCACGTGGAAAGGGACCCTGGGTCTCCCGCCTCACGTGGAGACGCATCCCAATTGCCATGCCTAGACTCGAGGAGAATCCCGAGGTGTCCCTCGCACCTAGGCAGGAGTCCTGACGTCGCTGAACAAACACGTGTCTGGAAGGGCCCTCCCCGTCATAACTCGAGAATATACACAAGTTTCGGGCCGCAACTCGAGAAAAACCATGAGATTTCCCCCTCGCCGCGTGTTGAGGCCCGATTCCCCTGCACTGCATGCAGAGCAATTCCGTGTTCCACATCAAACGTGAAAGGAGCCTTGATTTCCTTGATGGCACTCCAGAGAAAACCCAAGATCACTGTCACAAGTCTAGAGGGATCCTGAGGTCACTGGACCAACAGGAAAGGGCTCCGTGGACCCCAAATCAACTCGAGATGAGAGCTTAGTCCCTGGCTTCGACTCAAGAGGAATACGAACATTCCACAAGCATCTCAACAGGAGGCTTCTCTCAGCTACATGTATATTTGAGGGACCCTGAGTTTGTGGCCTCAAGTGGAATGCACACCGAGATGCTCTGACTCGAAGTGAGGCCGGATATCCCTGCAGTTAATTGAATGCAGGCTCGTCTTGCATATCCCAAGACTTAGGGTTGTCTGAATCCGCTGTGGAGATGACAGAGAAAGACCTCGTTCTCCGCCTCATCGAGAACGGAGGCCTCACATCCTTTGAAAACTGGAGAGGTCCGCGGAGATCAATGCTTCCAAAGGAGACGATGCCTGACTGCTCTTGAAAATGGATAGGAGTCCAAGGATCCCTGTGGCACGAGGAAAGGGAACCTGGGTCTCCCGCCTCACGTGGAGACGCGTCCAAATTGCCATGCCAAGACTCGAGGAGAATCCCGAGGTGTCCCTCGCACCTAGGCAGAGGTCCTGACGTCGCTGAACAAACACGTGTCTGGAAGGGCCCTCCCCGTCGTAACTCGAGAATATACCCCAGGTTCCAGCCGCAACTCGAGAAAAACCATGAGCCTTCCCCCACGTCGCGAGATGATGCCCGATTCCCCTGCACTGCGTGCAGAGAATATCCGTGTTCCACATCAAACGTGAAAGGAGCCTTGATTTCC
Organism: Dama dama; assembly: GCF_033118175.1. NCBI lineage: Eukaryota > Metazoa > Chordata > Mammalia > Artiodactyla > Cervidae > Dama > Dama dama. The sequence goes on along the minus strand of NC_083697.1, from coordinate 815,971 downwards.
TTGATGGCACTCCAGAGAAACCCCAAGATCACTGTCTCAAGTCGAGAGGTATCCTGAGGTCACTGTAGCAAAACGAAAGGGCTCCGTGGACTCCAAATCAACTCGAGATGAGAGCTTCGTCCCTGGCTTCGACTCAAGAGGAATACCAACTTTCCACAAGCACTTCAAGAGGAGGCTTCTCTCAGCTACATGTATGTGAGAGGGTCCCTGAGTTTGTGGCCTCAAGCGGAATGGACACCGAGATGCTCTGACTCGAAGTATGGCCGGATATCCCTGCAGTAAATTGAATGAAGTCTCGTCTTGCATCTCCCAAGACGAAGGGATGTCTGAATCCCCTGTGGAGACCACAGAGAAAGACCTAGTTCTCCGCCTCATCCCGACCGGAGGCGTCACATCCATTGAAAACTGGAGTGGTCCGCGGAGATCAATGCTTCCAAAGGATACGATGACTGACTCCGCTTGAAAATGGATAGGAGTCCCAGGATCCCTGTGGCACGTGGAAAGGAACCCTGGGTCTCCCACCTCACGAGGAGACGCGTCCCAATTGCAATGCAAAGACTCGAGGAGAATCCCGAGGTGTCCCTCGCACCTAGGCACTAGTCCGGACGTCGCTGAACAAACACGTGTCTGAAAGGGCCTTCCCCGTCGTAACTCGAGAATATACCCCAGGTTCCGGCCGCAACTCCAGAAAAATCATGAGCCTTCCTCCTCGCCGCGAGATGAGGCCCAATTCCCCTGAACTGCGTGCAGAGCAATTCTGTGTTCCACATCAAACGTGAAAGGAGCCTTGATTTCCTTGATGGCACTCCAGAGAAACCCCAAGATCACTGTCTCAAGTCTAGAGGGATCCTGAGGTCACTGTAGCAACACGAAAGGGCTCCGTGGACCCCAAATCAACTCGAGATGAGAGCTTCGTCCCTGGCTTCGACTCAAGAGGCATAACAACTTTCCACAAGCACCTCAAGAGGAGGCTTCTCTCAGCTACAGGTATGTGAGAGGGACCCTGAGTTTGTGGCCTCAAGTGGAATGGACACCGAGATGCTCTAACTCGAATTAAGGCCGGATATCCCTGCAGTGAATTGAATGCAGGTTCGTCTTGCATCTCCCAAGACGAAGGGTTGTCTGAATCCCCTGTGGAGACCACAGAGAAAGACCTCGTTCTCCGCCTCATCGAGACCGGAGGCCTCACATCCTTTGCAAACTGGAGAGGTCCGCGGAGATCAATGCTTCCAAAGGAGACGATGCCTGACTCCTCTTGAAAATGGATAGGAGTCCCAGGATCCCTGTGGCACGTGGAAAGGGACCCTGGGTCTCCCGCCTCACGTGGAGACGCGTCCCAATTGCCATGCCAAGACTCGAGGAGAATCCCGAGGTGTCCCTCGCACCTAGGCAGGAGTCCTGACGTCGCTGAACAAACACGTGTCTGGAAGGGCCCTCCCCGTCATAACTCGAGAATATACACCAGTTTCGGGCCGCAACTCAGGAAAAACCATGAGATTTCCCCCTCGCCGCGTGTTGAGGCCTGATTCCCCTGCACTGCATGCAGAGCAATTCCGTGTTCCACATCAAACGTGAAAGGAGCCTTGATTTCCTTGATGGCACTCCAGAAAAAACCCAAGATCACTGTCTCAAGTCTAGAGGGATCCTGAGGTCACTGGACCAACAGGAAAGGGCTCCGTGGACCCCAAATCAACTCGAGATGAGAGCTTAGACCCTGGCTTCGACTCAAGAGGAATACGAACATTCCACAAGCATCTCAACAGGAGGCTTCTCTCAGCTACAGGTATATTTGAGGGACCCTGAGTTTGTGGCCTCAAGTGGAATGGAAACCGAGATGCTCTGACTCGAAGTGAGGCCGGATATCCCTGCAGTGAATTGAATGCAGGCTCGTCTTGCATATCCCAAGACTTAGGGTTGTCTGAATCCGCTGTGGAGATGACAGAGAAAGACCTCGTTCTCCGCCTCATCGAGAACGGAGGCCTCACATCCTTTGAAAACTGGAGAGGTCCGCGGAGATCAATACTTCCAAAGGAGACGATGCCTGACTGCTCTTGAAAATGGATAGGAGTCCAAGGATCCCTGTGGCACGAGGAAAGGGATCCTGGGTCTCCCGCCTCACGTGGAGACGCGTCCCAATTGCCATGCCAAGACTCGAGGGGAATCCCGAGGTGTCCCTCGCACCTAGGCAGGAGTCCTGACGTCGCTGAACAAACACGTGTCTGGAAGGGCCCTCCCCGTCGTAACTCGAGAATATACCCCAGGTTCAGGCCGCAACTCCAGAAAAACCATGAGACATCTCCCTTGTCGCGAGATGAGGCCCGATTCCCCTGCACTGCGTGCAGAGCAATTCCGTGTCCACACTAGACGTGAAAGGAGCCTTGATTTCCTTGATGGCACTCCAGAGAAAACCCAAGATCACTGTCTCAAGTCTAGAGGGATCCTGAGGTCACTGGAGCAACACAAAAGGGCCCCATGGACCCCAAATCAACTCGAGATGAGAGCTTAATCCCTGGCTTCGACTCAAGAGGAAGACGAACTTTCCACAAGCATCTCAACAGGAGGCTTCTCTCAGCTACAGGTATGTGAGAGGGACCCTGAGTTTGTGGCCTGAAGTGGAATGGACACCGAGATGCTCTGACTCGAAGTAAGGCTGGATATCCCTGCAGTGAATTGAATGCAGGCTCGTCTTGCATCTCCCAAGATGAAGGGATGTCTGAATCCCATGTGGAGACCACAGAGAAAGACCGAGTTCTCCGCCTCATCGCGACTGGAGGCCTCACATCCTTTGAAAACTCGAGAGGTCCGCGGAGATCAATGCTTCCAAAGGAGACGATGCCTGACTCCTCTTGAAAATGGATAGGAGTCCCAGGATCACTGTGGCACTTGGAAAGGGACCCTGGGTCTCCCGCCTCACGTGGAGACGCGTCCCAATTGCCATGGCAAGGCTCGAAGAGAATCCCGAGGTGTCCCTCGCACGTAGGCAGGAGTCCTGACGTCGCTGGAAAAACACGTGTCTGGAAGGGCCCTCCCCATCGTAACTCGAGAATATACCACAGGTTCGGGCTACAACTCGAGAAAAACCATGAGCCTTCCCCCTCGCCGCAAGATGAGGCCTGATTCCCCTGAACTGCGTGCAGAGAATATCCGTGTTCCACATCAAACGTGAAAGGAGCCTTGATTTCCTTGATGGCACTCCAGAGAAAACCCAAGATCACTGTCTCAAGTCTAGAGGGATCCTGAGGTCACTGTAGCAAAACGAAAGGGCTCCGTGGACTCCAAATCAACTCGAGATGAGAGCTTCGTCCCTGGCTTCGACTCAAGAGGAATACCAACTTTCCACAAGCACTTCAAGAGGAGCTTCTCTCAGCTACATGTATGTGAGAGGGTCCCTGAGTTTGTGGCCTCAAGCGGAATGGACACCGAGATTCTCTGACTCGAAGTATGGCCGGATATCCCTGCAGTAAATTGAATGAAGTCTCGTCTTGCATCTCCCAAGACGAAGGGATGTCTGAATCCCCTGTGGAGACCACAGAGAAAGACCTAGTTCTCCGCCTCATCCCGACCGGAGGCGTCACATCCATTGAAAACTCGAGTGGTCCGCGGAGATCAATGCTTCCAAAGGATACGATGACTGACTCCGCTTGAAAATGGATAGGAGTCCCAGGATCCCTGTGGCACGTGGAAAGGAACCCTGGGTCTCCCACCTCACGAGGAGACGCGTCCCAATTGCAATGCAAAGACTCGAGGAGAATCCCGAGGTGTCCCTCGCACCTAGGCACTAGTCCGGACGTCGCTGAACAAACACGTGTCTGAAAGGGCCCTCCCCGTCGTAACTCGAGAATATACCCCAGGTTCCGGCCGCAACTCCAGAAAAATCATGAGCCTTCCTCCTCACCGCGAGATGAGGCCCAATTCCCCTGAACTGCGTGCAGAGCAATTCTGTGTTCCACATCAAACGTGAAAGGAGCCTTGATTTCCTTGATGGCACTCCAGAGAAACCCCAAGATCACTGTCTCAAGTCTAGATGGATCCTGAGGTCACTGTAGCAACACGAAAGGGCTCCGTGGACACCAAATCAACTCGAGATGAGAGCTTCGTCCCTGGCTTCGACTCAAGAGGAATAACAACTTTCCACAAGCACCTCAAGAGGAGGCTTCTCTCAGCTACAGGTATGTGAGAGGGACCCTGAGTTTGTGGCCTCAAGTGGAATGGACACCGAGATGCTCTAACTCGAATTAAGGCCGGATATCCCTGCAGTGAATTGAATGCAGGTTCGTCTTGCATCTCCCAAGACGAAGGGTTGTCTGAATCCCCTGTGGAGACCACCGAGAAAGACCTCGTTCTCCGCCTCATCGAGACCGGAGGCCTCACATCCTTTGCAAACTGGAGAGGTCCGCGGAGATCAATGCTTCCAAAGGAGACGATGCCTGACTCCTCTTGAAAATGGATAGGAGTCCCAGGATCCCTGTGGCACGTGGAAAGGGACCCTGGGTCTCCCGCCTCACGTGGAGACGCGTCCCAATTGCCATGCCAAGACTCGAGGAGAATCCCGAGGTGTCCCTCGCACCTTGGCAGGAGTCCTGACGTCGCTGAACAAACACGTGTCTGGAAGGGCCCTCCCCGTCATAACTCGAGAATATACACCAGTTTCGGGCCGCAACTCAGGAAAAACCATGAGATTTCCCCCTCGCCGCGTGTTGAGGCCCGATTCCCCTGCACTGCATGCAGAGCAATTCCGTGTTCCACATCAAACGTGAAAGGAGCCTTGATTTCCTTGATGGCACTCCAGAGAAAACCCAAGATCACTGTCTCAAGTCTAGAGGGATCCTGAGGTCACTGTAGCAACACGAAAGGGCTCCGTGGACCCCAAATCAACTCGAGATGAGAGCTTCGTCCCTGGCTTCGACTCAAGAGGAATAACAACTTTCCACAAGCACCTCAAGAGGAGGGTGCTCTCAGCTACAGGTATGTGAGAGGGACCCTGAGTTTGTGGCCTCAAGTGGAATGGACACCGAGATGCTCTGACTCGAAGTAAGGCCGGATATCCCTGCAGTGAATTGAATGCAGGCTCGTCTTGCATCTCCCAAGACGAAGGGATGACTGAATCCCCTGTGGAGACCACAGAGAAAGACCTAGTTCTCCACCTCATTGCGGCCAGAGGCCTCACATCCTTTGAAAACTCGAGAGGAATGCGGAGATCAATGCTTCGAAAGGAGACGATGCCTGACTCCTCTTGAAAATGGATAGGAGTAACAGGATCCCTGTGGCACGTGGAAAAATACTCTGCTTCTCCCTCCTCACGTGGAGACGTGTCCCAATTGCCATGCCAAGACTCGAGGAGAATCCCGAGTTGTCCCTCGCACCTAGGCAGGAGTCCTGACGTCGCTGAACAAACACGTGTCTGGAAGGGCCCTCCCCGTCGTAACTCGAGAATATACCCCAGGTTCCTGCCGCAACTCCAGAAAAATCATGAGCCTTCCCCCTCGCCGCGAGATGAGGCCCGATTCCCCTGCACTGCGTGCAGAGGAATTCTGTGTTCCACATCAAAAGTGAAAGGAGCCTTGATTTCCTTGATGGCTCTCTAGAGAATCCCCAAGATCACTGTCTCAAGTCTAGAGGGATCCTGAGGTCACTGTAGCAACACGAAAGGGCTCTGTGGACCCCAAATCAACTCGAGATGAGAGCTTAGTCCTTGGCTTCGACTCAAGAGGAATACCAACTTTCCACAAGCACCTCAAGAGAAGGCTTCTTTCAGCAACAGGTATGTGAGAGGGTCCCTGAGTTCGTGGCCTCAGGCGGAATGGACACCGAGATGCTCTGACTCGAAGTAAGGCCGGATATCCCTGCAGTGAATTGAATGAAGTCTCGTCTTGCATCTCCCAAGACGAAGGGATGTCTGAATCCCCTGTGGAGACCACAGAGAAAGACCTAGTTCTCCCTCTCATGGCGAACGGAGGCATCATATCTTTGAAAACTCGAGAGGTCCGCGGAGATCAATGCTTCCTAAGGAGACGATGCCTGACTCCTCTTGAAAATGGACAGGAGTCCAAGAAACACTGTGGCACGTGGAACGGGACCCTGGGTCTCCCGCCTCACGTGGAGACTTGTCCTAATTGCCATGCCAAGACTCGAGGAGAATCCCGAGGTGTTCCTCGCACCTAGGCACTAGTCCTGACGTCGCTGAACAAACACTTGTTTGGAAGGGCCCTTCCCGTCGTAACTCAAGAATATACCCCAGGTTCCGGCCGCAACTCGAGAAAAACCATGAGACTTCCCCCTCGCCTTGAGATGTGGCCCGATTCTCCTGCACTGCGTGCAGACCAATTCCGTGTTCCACATCAAACGTGAAAGGATTCTTGATTTCCTTGATGGCACTCCAAAGAAAAGCCAAGATCACTGTCTCAAGTCTAGAGGGATCCTGAGGTCACTGTAGCAACACGAAAGGGCTACGTGGACCCCAAATCAACTCGAGATGAGAGCTTCGTCCCTGGCTTCGACTCAAGAGGAATATCAACTTTCCAAAAGCTCCTCAAGAGGAGGTTTCTCTCAGCTACAGGTATGTGAGAGGGACCCTGAGTTTGTGGCCTCAAGTGGAATGGACACCGAGATGCTCTGACTCAATGTAAGGCCGGATATCCCTGCAGTGAATTGAATGCAGGCTCGTCGTGGATCTCCCAAGATGAAGGGATGTCTGAATCCCCTGTGGAGACCACAGACAAAGACCTAGATCTCCGCCTCATTGCGACCATAGGCCTCACATACTTTGAAAACTCGAGAGGTCCGCGGAGATCAATGCTTCCTAAGGAGACGATGCCTGACTCCTCTTGAAAATGGATAGGAGTCCCAGAATCCCTGTGGCACGTGGAAAGGGACCCTGGGTCTTGCGCCTCACTGGAGACGCGTCCCAATTGCCATGCCAAGGCTCAAGGAGAATCCCGAGGTGTCCGTCGCAGCTAGGCAGGAGTCCTGACGTCGCTGAACAAACACGTGTCTGGAAGGGCCCTCCCCATCGTAACTCGAGAATATACCCCAGGTTCGGGCTGCAACTCGAGAAAAACCATGAGCCTTCCCAGTCGCCGCAAGATGAGGCCCGATTCCCCTGCACTGCGTGCAGAGAAATTCCGTGTTCCACATCAAACGTGAAAGGAGCCTTGATTTCCTTGATGGCACTCCGGAGAAACCCCAAGATCACTGTCTCAAGTCGAGAGGGATCCTGAGGTCACTGTAGCAACACGAAAGGAGTCCGTGGACTCCAAATCAACTCGAGATGAGAGCTTCGTCCCTGGCTTCGACTCAAGAGGAATACCAACTTTCCACGAGCACCTCAAGAGGAGGCTTCTCTCAGCTAAAGGTATGTGAGAGGGAACCTGTGTTTGTGGCCTCAAGTAGAATGGACACCGAGATGCTCTGACTCGAAGTAAGGCCGGACATCCCTGCAGTGAATTGAATGCAGGCTCGTCTTGCATCTCCCAAGACGAAGGGATGTCTGAATCCCCTGTGGAGACCACAGAGAAAGACCTAGTTCTCCGCCTCATCACGACCGGAGGCGTCACATCCTTTGAAAACTCGAGAGGTCCGCGGAGATCAATGCTTGTAAAGGAGACGATGCCTGACTCCTCTTGAAAATGGATAGGAGTCCAAGAATCCCTGTGGCACGTGGAACGGGACCCTGGGTCTCCCGCCTCACGTGGAGACTTGTCCTAATTGCCATGCCAAGACTCGCGGAGAATGTCGAGGTGTCCCTCGCACCTAGGCAGGAATCCTGACGTCGCAGAACAAACACGTGTCTGGAAAGGCCCTCCCCGTCGTAACTCGAGAATATACCCCAGGTTCCGGCCGCAACTCGAGAAACATCATGAGACTTCCCCCTCGCCTTGAGATGAGGCCCGATTCCCCTGCACTGCGTGCAGACCAATTCCGTGTTCCACATCAAACGTGAAAAGATTTTTGATTTCCTTGATGGCACTCCAAAGAAAAGCCAAGATCACTGTCTCAAGTCTAGAGGGATCCTGAGGTCACTGTAGCAACAAGAAAGAGCTCCGTGGACCACAAATCAACTCGAGAGGAGAGCTTCGTCCCTGGCTTCGACTCAAGAGGAATACCAACTTTCCACAAGCACCTCAAGAGGAGGCCTCTCTCAGTTACAGGTATGTGAGAGGGACCTTGATTTTGTGGCCTCAAGTGGAATGGACACCGAGATGCTCTGACTCGAAGTAAGGGCAGATATCCATGCAGAGAATTGAATGCAGGCTCGTCTTGCATCTCCCAAGACGAAGGGATGTCTGAATCCCCTGTGGAGACCACAGACAAAGACTTAGTTCTCCGCCTCATCGCGATCGGAGGCCTCACATCCTTTGAAAACTCGAGAGGTCCACGGAGATCAATGCTTCCAAAGGAGACGATGCCTGACTCCTCTTCAAAATGGATAGGAGTCCCAGGATCCCTGTGGCACGTGGAAAGGGACCCTGGGTCTCCCGCCTCACGTGGAGACGCGTCCCAATTGCCATGCCAAGACTCGAGGAGAATCCCGAGGTGTCCCTCGCACCTAGGCAGGAGTCCTGACTTCGCTGAACAAACACGTGTCTGGAAGGTCCCTCCCCATCGTAACTCGAGAATATAAACCAGGTTCCGGCCGCAACTCGAGAAATTCCATGAGACCTACCCCTCGCGGCTAGATGTGGCCCGATTACCCTGCACTGCGTGCAGAGCAATTCCGTGTTCCACATCAAACGTGAAAGGAGCCTTGATTTCCTTGATGGCACTCCAGAGAAAACCCAAGATCATTGTCTCAAGTCTAGAGGGATCCTGAGGTCACTGGAGCAACACGAAAGGGCTCCGTGGACCCCAAATCAACTCGAGATGAGAGCTTAGTCCCTGGCTTCGACTCAAGAGGAATACCAAATTTCCACAAGCACCTCAAGAGGAGGCTTCTCTCAGCTGCATGTATATGAGTGGGACCCTGAGTTTGTGGCCTCAAGTGGAATGGACACCGAGATGCTCTGACTCGAAGTAAAGCCGGATATGCCTGCAGTGAATTGAATGCAGGCTCGTCTTGCATCTCCAAAGACGAAAAGATGTCTGAATCCCCTGTGGAGACCACAGAGAAAGACCTAGTTCTCCGCCTCATCACGACCGGAGGCCTCAGATTCTTTGAAAACTCGAGAGGTGCGTGGAGATAAATGCTTCCAAAGGGGACGATGCCTGACTCCTCTTGAAAATGGATAGGAATCCAAGAATCCTTGTGGCACGTGGAACGGGACCCTGGGTCTCCCGCCTCACGTGGAGACTTGTCCTAATTGTCATGCCAAGACTCGAGGAGAATCCCGAGGTGTCCCTCGCACCTAGGCAGGAGTCCTGACCTCGCTGAACAAACACATGTCTGGAAAGGCCCTCCCCGTCGTAACTCGAGAATATACCCCAGGTTCCGGCCGCAACTCGAGAAACATCATGAGACTTCCCCCTCGCCGAGAGATGAGGCCCGATTTCCCTGCAATGCGTGCAGAGCAATTCTGTGTTCCACATCAAAAGTGAAAGGAGCCTTGATTTCCTTGATGGCACTCCAGAGAAAACCCAAGATCACTGTCACAAGTCTAGAGGGATCCTGAGGTCACTAGAGCAACACGAAAGGGCTCCGTGGACTCCAAATCAACTCGAGATGAGAGCTTTTCCTTGGCTTCGACTCAAGAGGAATACCAACTTTCCACAATCACCTCAAGAGGAGGCTTCTCTCAGCTACAGGTATGTGAGAAGGACCCTGAGTTTGTGGCCTCAAGTGGAATGGACACCGAGATGCTCTGACTCGAATTAAGGCCGGATATCACTGCAGTGAATTGAATGCAGGCTCGTCTTGCATCTCCCAAGACGAAGGGATGTCTGAATCCCCTGTGGAGACCACAGAGAAAGACCTAGTCCTCCGCCTCAACGCCAACGGAGGCCTCACATCCTTTGAAAACTCGAGAGGTCTGCGGAGATCAATGCTTGCAAAGGAGACGATGCCTGACTCCTCTTGAAAATGGATAGGATTCCCAGGATCCCTTTGGCACGTGGAAAGGGACCCTTGGTCTCCCGCCTCACGTGGAGACGCGTCCCAATGGCAATGCCAAGACTCGAGGAGAATCCCGAGGTGTCCCTTGCACCTAGGCAGGAGTCCTGACGTCGCTGAACAAACACGTGTCTCGAAGGGCCCTCCCCGTTGTAACTCGAGAATATACCCCAGGTTCCGGCCGCAACTCGAGAAAAACCATGAGACTTCCCCCTCGCCGAGAGATGAGGCCCGATTCCCCTGCACTGCGTGCAGAGCAATTCCGTGTTCCACATCAAACATGATAGGAGCCTTGATTTCCTTGATGGCACTCCAGAGAAAACCCAAGATCACTGTCTCAAGTCTAGAGGGATCCTGAGGTCACTGTAGCAAGACGAAAGGGCTCCGTGGACCACAAATTAACTCGAGACGAGAGCTTAGTCCCTGGCTTCGACTCAAGAGGAATACCAAATTTCCACAAGCACCTCAAGAGGAGGCTTCTCTCAGCTACAGGTATGTGAGAGGGACCCTGAGTTTGTGGCCTCAAGTGGAAGGGACACCGAGATGCTCTGACTCGAAGTAAGGCCGGATATCCCTGCAGTGAATTGAATGCAGGCTCGTCTTGCATCTCCCTAGACGAAGGGATGTCTGAATCCCCTGTGGAGACCACACAGAAAGACCTAGTACTACGCCTCAACGCGAACGGAGGCCTCACATGCTTTGAAAACTCGAGAGGTCCGCGGAGATCAATGCTTCCAAACGAGACGATGCCTGACTCGTCTTGAAAATGGATAGGAGTCCCAGGATCCCTGTGGCACGTGGAAAGGGACACTGGGTCTCGCGCCTCACGTGGAGACGCGTCCCAATTGCCATGCCAAGACTCGAGGAGAATCCCGAGGTGTCCCTCGCACCTAGACAGGAGTCCTGACGTCGCTGAACAAACACGTGTATGGAAGGTCCCTCCCCTTCGTAACTCGGGAATATACCCCAGGTTCCGGCCGCAACTCGAGAAAAACCATGAGACTTCCCCCTCGCTGCGAGATGAGGCCCGATTCCACTGCACTGCGTTCAGAGCAATTCCGGGTTCCACATCAAACGTGAAAGAAGCCTGATTATCTTGATCGCACTCCAGAGAAAACCCAGGTTCACTCTCTCAAGTCTAGAGGGATCCTGAGGTCACTGGAGCAACACGAAAGGGTTCCGTGGAACCCAAATCAACTCGAGATGAGAGCTTAGTCCCTGCCTCGACTCAAGAGGAATACCAACTTTCCACAAGCACATCAAGAGGAGGCTTCTCTCAGCTACAGGTATGTGAGAGGGACCCTGAGTTTGTGGCCTCAAGTGGAATGGACACCGAGATGCTCTGACTCGAAGTAAGGCCGGATATCCCTGCAGTGAATTGAATGCAGGCTCGTCTTGCATCTCCCAAGACGAAGGGATGTCTGAATCCCCTGTGGAGACCACAGAGAAAGACCTAGTCCTCCGCCTCAACGCCAACGGAGGCCTCACATCCTTTGAAAACTCGAGAGGTCCGAGGAGATCAATGCTTCCAAAGGAGACGATGCCTGACTCCTCTTGAAAGTGGATAGGAGTCCCAGGATCCCTGTGGCACGTTGAAAGGGACCCTGGGTCTCCCGCCTCACGTGGAGACGCGTCCCAATTGCCATGCCAAGACTCGAGGAGAATCCCGAGGTGTCCCTCGCACCTAGGCAGGAGTCCTGACGTCGCTGAACAAACACGTGTCTGGAAGTGCTCTCCCCGTCGTAACTCGAGAATATACCCCAGGTTCCGGCCGCAACTAGAGAAAAACCATGAGACTTCCCACTCGCCGCGAGATGAGGCCCGATTCCCCTGCACTGCGTGCAGAGGAATTCCGTATCCCACATCAAACGTGAAAGGAGCCTTGATTTCCTTGATGACACTCCAGACAAAACAAAAGATCACTGTCTCAAGTCTAGAGGGATCCTGAGGTCACTGGAGCAACACGAAAGGGCTCCGTGGACCCCAAATCTACTCGAGATGAGAACTTAGTCCCTGGCTTCGACTCAAGAGGAATTCCAACTTTCCACAAGCACCTCAAGAGGAGTCTTCTCTCAGCCACAGGTATGTGACAGGGACACTGAGTTTGTGGCCTCATGTGGAATGGACAACGAGATGCACTGATTCGAATAAAGGCCGGATATCCCTGCAGTGAATTGAATGCAGGCTCGTCTTGAATCTCCTAAGAAGAAGGGATGTATGAATCCCCTGTGGAGACCATAGAGAAAGACATTGTTCTCCGCCTCATCGCGACGTGAGTCCTCACATCCTTTGAGAACTCGAGAGGTCCGCGGAGATCAATGATTCCAAAGGAGACGATGCCTGACTCCTCTTGAAAATGGATAGGAGTCCCAGGATCCCTGTGGCACATGGAAAGGGACCCTGGATCTCCCGCCTCACGTGGAGACGCGTCCCAATTGCCATGCCAAGACTCGAGGAGAATCCCGAGGTGTCCCTCGCACCGACGCAGGAGTCCTGACGTCGCTGAACAAACACGTGTCTGGAACGGACCTCCCCGTCGTAACTCGAGAATATACCCCAGGTTCCGGCCGCAACTCGAGAAAAACCATGAGACTTCCCCCTCGCCGCGAGATGAGGCCCGATTCCCCTGCACTGCGTGCAGAGCAATTCCGTGTTCCACATCAAACGTGAAAGGAGCCTTGATTTCCTTGATGGCACTCCAGAGAAAACCCGAGATCACTGTCTCAAGTCTAGAGGGATCCTGAGGTCACTGTAGCAACACGAAATGGGTCCATGGACCCCAAATCAACTCGTGATGAGAGCTTAGTCACTGGCTTCGACTCTATAGGAATAGCAACTTTCCACAAGCACCTCAAGAGGAGGCTTCTCTCAGATACAGTTATGTGAGAGGGCCCTGAGTTGGGGATTCAAGTGGAATGGACACCGAGAAGCTCTGACTCGAAGTAAGGCTGGATATCCCTGCAGTGAATTGAATGCATGCTCGTCTTGCATCTCCCAAGACGAAGGGATGTCTGAATCCCCTGTGGAGACCACAGAGAGAGACCTAGTTCTCGGCCTCATCGCGACCGGATGCCTCACATCCTTTGAAAACTCGAGAGGTCCACGCAGAACAAAGCTTCCAAAGGAGACGATGCCTGACTCCTCTTGAAAATGGATAGGAATACCAGGATCCCTGTGGCACGTGGAAAGGGAACCTGGGTCTCCCGCCTCACGTGGAGACGCGTCCCAATTGCCATGCCAAGACTCGAGGAGAATACCGAGGTGTCCCTCGCACCTAGACAGGAGTCCTGACGTCGCTGAACAAACACGTGTCTGGAAGGGCCCTCCCCGTCGTAACTCGAAAATATAAATCAGGTTCCGGCCGCAACTCGAGAAAAAATATGAGACTTCCCCCTCGCCGCGAGATGAGGCCCGATTCCCCTGCATTGCGTGCAGAGCAATTCAGTGTTCCACATCAAACGTGAAAGGAGCCTTGATTTCCTTGATGGCACTCCAGACAAAACCCAAGATCACTGTCTCAAGTCTAGAGGGATCCTGAGGTCACTGGAGCAACACGAAAGGGCTCCGTGGACCCCAAATCAACTCGAGATGAGAGCTTAGCCCCTGGCTTCGACTCAAGAGGAATACCAACTTTCCACAAGCACCTGAAGAGGAGGCTTCTCTCAGCTACAGGTATGTGAGAGGGACCCTGAGTTTGTGGCCTCAAGTGGAATGGACACCGAGATGCTCTGACTCGAAGTAAGGCCGGATATCCCTGCAGTGAATTGAATGCAGGCTCGTCTTGCATCTCCCAAGACGAAAGGATGTCTGAATCCCCTGTGGAGACCACAGAGAAAGACCTAGTTCTCGGCCTCATCGCGACCGGATGCCTCACAACCTTTGAAAACTCGAGAGGTCCACGCAGAAAAAAGCTTTCAAAGGAGACGATGCCTGACTCCTCTTGAAAATGGATAGGAATCCCAGGATCCCTGTGGCACGTGGAAAGGGACCCTGGGTCTAGCGCCTCACGTGGAGACGCGTCCCAATTGCCATGCCAAGACTCGAGGAGAATACCGAGGTGTCCCTCGCACCTAGGCAGGAGTCCTGACGTCGCTGAACAAACACGTGTCTGGAAGGGCCCTCCCCGTCGTAACTTGAGAATATTCCCCAGGTTCCAGCCGCTTCTCGAGAAAAACCATGAGACTTCCCCCTCGCCGCGAGATGAGGCCCAATTCCCCTGCACTGCGTGCAGAGCAATTCCGTGTTCCACATCAGACGTTAAACTAGACTTGATTTCCTTGATGGCACTCCAAAGAAAACCCAAGATCACTGTCTCAAGTCTAGAGGGATCCTGAGGTCACTGTAGCAACACGAAAGGGCTCCGTGGACCCCAAATCAACTCGAGATGAGAGCTTCGTCCCTGGCTTCTACTCTAGAGGAATACCAACTTTCCACAAGCACCTCAAGAGGAGACTTCTCTGAGATACAGGTATGTGAGAGAAACCCTGAGTTTGTGGCCTCAAGTGCCATGGACACTGTGATGCTCTGACTCGAAGTAAGGCCGGATATCCCTGCTGTGAATTGATGCAGGCTCGTCTTGCATCTCCCAAGACGAAGGGATGTCTGAATCCACTGTGGAGACCACAGAGAAAACCTAGTTCTCCGCCTCATTGAGACCGGAGGCCTCTAATCCTTTGAAAACTCGAGAGGTCCGCGGAGATCAAGGCTTCCAAAGGAGACGATGCCTGACTCCTCTTGAAAATGGATAGGAGTCCCAGGATCCCTTTGGCACGTGGAAAGGGACCCTGGGTCTCCCGCCTCACGTGGAGACGCGTCCCAATTGCCATGCCAAGACTCGAGGAGAATCCCGAGTTGTCCCTCGCACCTAGGCAGTAGTCCTGACGTCGATGAACAAACACGTTTCTGGAAGGGTCCTCCCCGTCGCAACTCGAGAATATACCCCAGGTTCCGGCGCAACTCGAGAAAAACCATGAGCCTTCCCCCTCGCCGCGAGATGAGGACCGATTCCCCTGCACTGCGTGCAGAGCAATTCCGTGTTCCACATCAAACGTGAAAGGAGCCTTGATTTCCTTGATGGCACTCCAGAGAAAACCCAAGATCACTGTCTCAAGTCTAGAGGGATCCTGAGGTCACTGTAGCAAAACGAAAGGGCTCCGTGGACCCCAAATCAACTAGAGATGAGAGCTTCGTCCCTGGCTTCGACTCAAGAGGAATAGCACTTTTCCACAAGCACCTCAAGAGGAGGCTTCTCTCAGCTACAGGTATGTGAGAGGGACCCTGAGTTTGTGGCCTCAAGTGGAATGGACACCGAGATGCTCTGACTCGAAGTAGGGCCGGATATCCGTGCAGTGAATTGAATGCAGGCTCGTCTTGCATCTCCCAAGACGAAGAGATGTCTGAATCCCCTGTGGAGACCACAGAGAAAGAACTAGTAGTCCGCCTCATCACGACCGGAGGCATCACATCCTTGGAAAACTCGAGAGGTCCGCGGAGGTCAATGCTTCCAAAGGAGACGATGCCTGACTCCTCATGAAAATGGATAGGAGTCCCAGGATCCCTGTGGCACGTGGAAAGGGACCGTGGGTCTCCCGCCTCACGTGGAGACGCGTCCCAATTGCCATGCCAAGATTCGAGGAGAATCCCGAGGTGTCCCTCGCACCTAGGCAGGAGTCCTGACGTCGCTGGACAAACACGTGTCTGGAAGGGCCCTCCCCGTCGTAACTCGAGAACATACCCCAGGTTCCGGCCGCAACACAAGAAAGACCATGAGACTTTCCCCTCGCCGCGAGATGAGTCCCGATTCCCCTGCACTGCATGCAGAGCAATTCCGTGTTCCACATCAAACGTGAAAGGAGCCTTGATTTCCTTGATGGCACTCCAGAGAAAACCCAAGATCACTATCTCAAGTCTAGAGGGATCCTGAGGTCACTGGAGCAACATGAAAGGGCTCCGTGAACCCCAAATCAACTCGAGATGAGAGCTTAGTCCCTGGCTTCCACTCAAGAGGAATACCAACTTTCCACAAGCACCTCAAGAGGAGGCTTCGCTCAGCTACAGGTATGTGAGAGGGACCCTGAGTTTGTGGCCTCAAATGGAATGGACCCCGAGATGCTCTGACTCGAAGTAAGGCCGGATATCCCTGCAGTGAATTGAATGCAGGCTCGTCTTCCATCTCGCAAGACGAAGGGATGTCTGAATCCCCTGTGGAGATCACAGAGAAAGACCTAGTCCTCCGCCTCAACGCGACCGGAGGCCTCACATCCTTTGAAAACTCGAGAGGTCCGCGGAGATCAATGCTTCCAAAGGAGACGATGCCTGACTCCTCTTGAAAATGGATAGGAGTCCCAGGATCCCTGTGGCACGTGGAAAGGGAACCTGGGTCTCCCGCCTCACGTGGAGACGCGTCCCAATTGCCATGCCAAGACTCGAGGAGAATCCCGAGGTGTCCCTCGCACCTAGGCAGGAGTCCTGACGTCGCTGGACAAACACGCGTCTGGAAGGGCCCTCCCCGTCGTAACTCGAGAATATACCCCAGGTTCCGGCCGCAACTCGAGAAAAACCATGAGAATTCCCCCTCGCCGCTAGATGTGGCCCGATTCACCTGCACTGCGTACAGAGCAATTCCGTGTTCCACATCAAACGTGAAAGGAACCTTGATTTCCTTGATGGCACTCCAGAGAAAACCCAAGATCACTGTCTCAAGTCTAGAGGGATCCTGACGTCACTGGAGCAACAAGAAAGGGCTCCGTGGACCCCAAATCAACTCGAGATGAGAGCTTAGTCACTGGCTTCGACTCAAGAGGAATACCAATTTTCCACAAGCACCTCAAGAGGAGGCTTCTCTCAGCTACAGGTATGTGAGAGGGACCCAGAGTTTGTGGCCTCAAGTGGAATGGACACCGAGATGCTCTGACTCGAAGTAAGGCTGGATATCCCTGCAGTGAATTGAATGCAGGCTCGTCTTGCATCTCCCAAGACGAAGGGATGTCTGAATCCCCTGTGGAAACCACAGAGAAAGACATAGTCCTCCGCCTCATCGCGACCGAAGGCCTCACATCCTTTGAAAACTCGAGAGGTCCGCGGAGATCAGTGCTTCCAAAGGAGACCATGCCTGACTCCTCTTGAAAATGGATAGGAGTCCCAGGATCCCTGTGGCACGTGGAAAGGGACCCTGGGTCTCCCGCCTCACGAGGAGATGCGTCTCAATTGTCATGCCAAGACTCGAGGAGAATCCCGAAATGTCCCTCGCACCTAGGCCGGAGTGCTGACGTCGCTGAACAAACATGTCTCTGGAAGGGCCCTCCCCGTCGTAACTCGAGCATATACCCTAGGATCCGGCCGCAACTCGAGAAAAACCATGAGA
Source organism: Dama dama (assembly GCF_033118175.1). Taxonomy (NCBI): domain Eukaryota; kingdom Metazoa; phylum Chordata; class Mammalia; order Artiodactyla; family Cervidae; genus Dama; species Dama dama. Next base: position 798,566 of record NC_083697.1, on the reverse strand, counting down.
CTTCTCCCTCGCCGCGAGATGAGGCCCGATTCCCCTGCACTGTGTGCAGAGCAATACCGCGTTCCACATCAAACGTGAAAGAAGCCTTGATTTCCTTGATGGCACTCCAGAGAAAACCCAAGATCACTGTCTCATGTCTAGAGGGATCCTGAGGTCACTGGAGCAAAACGAAAGGGCTCCGTGGAAACCAAATCAACTCGAGATGAGAGCTTATTCCCTGGCTTCGACTCAAGAGGAATACCAACTTTCCACAAGCACCTCAAGAGGAGGCTTCTCTCAGCCACAGGTATGTGAGAAGGACCCTGAGTTTGTGGCCTCAAGTGGAATGGACACCGAGATGCTCTGACTCGAAGTAAGGCCAGATATCCCTGCAGTGAAGTGAATGCAGGCTCGTCTTGCATCTCCCAAGAAGAAGGGATGTCTGAATCCCCTGTGGAGACCACAGAGAAAGACCTAGTCCTCCGCATCAACGCGAACGGAGGCCTCACTTCCTTTTAAAAATTGAGAGGTCCGCGGAGATCAATGCTTCCAAAGGAGACGATGCCTGACTCCTCTTGAAAATGGATAGGAGTCCCAGGATCCCTGTGGCACGTGGAAAGGGACCCTGGGTCTCACGCCTCACGTGGAGACGCGTCCCAATTGCCATGCCAAGACTCGAGGAGAATCCCGAAGTGACCCTCGCACCTAGGCAGGAGTCCTGACGTCGCTGAACAAAAACGTGTCTGGAAGGGCCCTCCCCGTAGTAACTCGAGAATATACCCCAGGTTCCGGCCGCAACTCGAGAAAAACCATGAGACTTCCCCCTCGCTGCGAGATGAGGCCCGATTCCCCTGCACTGCGTGCAGAGCAATTCCGTGTTCCACATCAAACGTGAAAGGAGCCTTGATTTCCTTGATGCCACTCCAGAGAAAACCCAAAGTCACTATCTCAAGTCTAGAGGGATCCTGAGGTCACTGGAGCAACACAAAAGTGCTCCGTGGACCCCAAATCAACTCGAGATGAGAGCTTAGTCCCTGGATTCGACTCAAGAGGAATACCAACTTTCCACAAGCACCTCAAGAGGAGGCTTCTCTCAGCTACAGGTATGTGAGAGGGAAACTGAGTTTCTGGCCTCAAGTGGAATGGACACCGAGATGCTCTGACTCAAAGTAAAGGCGGATATCCCTGCAGTGAATTGAATGCAGGCTCGTCTTGCATCTCCCAAGACGAAGGGATGTCTGAATCCCCTGTGGAGACGACAGCGAAAGACCTAGTTCTCCGCCTCATCCCGAATTGAGGCCTCACATCCTTTGAAACCTCGAGAGGTGTGCGGAGATCAATGCTTCCAAAGGAGACGATGCCTGACTCCTCTTGAAAATGGAAAGGGGTCCCAGGATCCCTGTGGCACGTGGAAAGGGACACTGGGTCTCCCGCCTCACGTGGAGACGCGTCCCAATTGCCATGCCAAGACTCGAGGAGAATCCCGAGTTGTGCCTCGCACCTAGGCAGGAGTCCTGACGTCGCTGAACAAACAGGTGTCTGGAAGGGCCCTCCCTGTCGTAACTCGAGAATATACCCCAGGTTCCGGCCGCAACTCGAGAAAAACCATGAGATTTCCCCCTTGCCGCGAGTTGAGGCCCGATTCCCCTGCACTGAATGCAGAGCAATTCCGTGTTCCACATCAAACGTGAAAGGAGCCTTGATTTCCTTGATGGCACTCTAGAGAAAACCCAAGATCACTGTCTCAAGTCTACAGGGATCCTGAGGTCACTGGAGCAACACGAAAGGGCTTCATGGACCCCAAATCAACTCGAGATGAGAGCTTAGACCCTGGCTTAGACTCAAGAGGAATACCAACTTTCCACAAGGACCTCAAGAGGAGGCTTCTCTCAGCTACAGGTATGTGAGAGGGACCCTGAGTTTGTGGCCTCAAGTGGAATGGACACCGAGATGCTCTGACTCGAAGTAAGGCCGGATATCCCTGCAGTGAATTGACTGCAGGCTCGTCTTGCATCTCCCAAGACGAAGGGATGTCTGAATCCCCTGTGGAGACCACAGAGAAAGACCTAGTTCTCTGCCTCATAGCGACCGGGGGCCTCACATCCTTTGAAAATTCGAGAGGTACGCAGATATCAATGCTTCCAAAGGAGACGATGCCTGACTCCTCTTGAAAATGGAAAGGAGTCCCCGGATCCCTGTGGCACGTGGAAAGGGACCCTGGGTCTCCCGCCTCACGTGGAGACGCGTCCAAATTGCCATGCCAAGACTCGTGGAGAATCCCGAGGTGTCCCTCGCACCTAGGCAGGAGTCCTGACGGCGCTGAACAAACACGTGTCTGGAAGGGCCCTCCCCGTCGTAACTCGAGAATATACCCCAGGTTCCGGCCGCAACTCGAGAAAAACCATGAGATTTCCCCCTTGCCGCGAGTTGAGGCCCGATTCCCCTGCACTGAATGCAGAGCAATTCCGTGTTCCACATCAAACGTGAAAGGAGCCTTGATTTCCTTGATGGCACTCCAGAGAATTCCCAAGATCACTGTCTCAAGTCTAGAGGGATCCTGAGGTCACTGGAGCAAGACGAAAGGGCTCCGTGGACCCCAAATCAACTCGAGATGAGAGCTTAGTCCCTGGCGTCGACTCAAGAGGAATACCAACTTTTCACAAGCACCTCAAGAGGAGGCTTCTCTCAGCTACAGGTATGTGAGAGGGACCCTGAGTTTGTGGCCTCAAGTGGAATGGACACCGAGATGCTCTGACTCGAAGTAAGGCCGGATATCCCAACAGTGAATTGAATGCAGGCTCGTCTTGCATCTCCCAAGAGGAAGAGATGTCTGAATCCCCTGTGGAGACCACAGAGAAAGACCTAGTGCTCCGCCTCATCGCGACCGGAGGCCTCACATCCTTTGAAAACTCGAGAGGTCTGCGGAGATCAATGCTTCCAAAGGAGACGATGCCAGAATCTTCTTGAAAATGGATAGGAGGCCCAGGATCCCTGTGGCACGTGGAAAGGGACCCTGGGTCTCCCGCCTCACGTGGAGACGCGTCCCAATTGCCATGCCAAGACTCGAGGAGAATCCCGAGGTGTCCCTCGCCCCTAGGTAGGAGTCCTTACGTCGCTGAACAAACACGTGTCTGGAAGGGCCCTCCCCATCGTAACTCGAGAATATACCCCAGGTTCCGGCCGCAACTCGAGAAAAAACAGGAGATTTCCCCCTCGCCGCGAGTTGAGGCCCGATTCCCCTGCACTGCGTGCAGAGCAATTCCGTGTTCCACATCAAACGTGAAAGGAGCCTTGATATCCTTGATGGCACTCCAGAGAAAACCCAAGATCACTGTCTCAAGTCTAGAGGGATCCTGAAGTCACTGGACCAACAGGAAAGGGCTTCGTGGACCCCAAATCAACTCGAGATGAGAGCTTAGATCCTGGCTTAGACTCAAGAGGAATACCAACTTTCCACAAGGACCTCAAGAGGAGGTTTCTCTCAGCTAAACGTATATTTGAAGGACCCTGATTTTGTGGCCTCAAGTGGAATGGACACCGAGATGCTCTGACTCGAAGTAAGGCCGGATATCTCTGCAGTGAATTGAATGCAGGCACGTCTTGCATCTCCCAAGACGAAGGGATGTCTGCATCCCCTTTGGAGACCACAGAGAAAGACCTAATTCTCCGCCTCATAGCGACCGGGGGCCTCACATCCTTTGAAAATTCGAGAGGACCGCGGAGATCAATGCTTCCTAAGGAGACGATGCCTGACTCCTCTTGAAAATGGATAGGAGTCTCAGGATCCCTGTGGCACGTGGAAAGGGATCCTGGGTCTCCCGCCTCACGTGGAGACGCTTCCCCATTGCCATGCCAAGACTCGAGGAGAATCCCGAGGTGTCCCTCGCACCTAGGCAGGAGTCCTGACGGCGCTGAACAAACACGTGTCTGGAAGGGCCCTCCCCGTCGTAACTCGAGAATATACCCCAGGTTCCGGCCGCAACTCGAGAAAAACCATGAGATTTCCCCCTTGCCGCGAGTTGAGGCCCGATTCCCCTGCACTGAATGCAGAGCAATTCCGTGTTCCACATCAAACGTGAAAGGAGCCTTGATTTCCTTGATGGCACTCCAGAGAATTCCCAAGATCACTGTCTCAAGTCTAGAGGGATCCTGAGGTCACTGGATCAACACGAAAGGGCTCCGTGGACCCCAAATCAACTCGAGATGAGAGCTTAGTCCCTGGCGTCGACTCAAGAGGAATACCAACTTTTCACAAGCACCTCAAGAGGAGGCTTCTCTCAGCTACAGGTATGTGAGAGGGACCCTGAGTTTGTGGCCTCAAGTGGAATGGACACCGAGATGCTCTGACTCGAAGTAAGGCCGGATATCCCAACAGTGAATTGAATGCAGGCTCGTCTTGCATCTCCCAAGAGGAAGAGATGTCTGAATCCCCTGTGGAGACCACAGAGAAAGACCTAGTGCTCCGCCTCATCGCGACCGGAGGCCTCACATCCTTTGAAAACTCGAGAGGTCTGCGGAGATCAATGCTTCCAAAGGAGACGATGCCAGAATCTTCTTGAAAATGGATAGGAGGCCCTGGATCCCTGTGGCACGTGGAAAGGGACCCTGGGTCTCCCGCCTCACGTGGAGACGCGTCCCAATTGCCATGCCAAGACTCGAGGAGAATCCCGAGGTGTCCCTCGCCCCTAGGTAGGAGTCCTTACGTCTCTGAACAAACACGTGTCTGGCAGGGCCCTCCCCATCGTAACTCGAGAATATACCCCAGGTTCCGGCCGCAACTCGAGAAAAAACAGGAGATTTCCCCCTCGCCACGATTTGAGGCCCGATTCCCCTGCACTGCGTGCAGAGCAATTCCGTGTTCCACATCAAACGTGAAAGGAGCCTTGATATCCTTGATGGCACTCCAGAGAAAACCCAAGATCACTGTCTCAAGTCTAGAGGGATCCTGAAGTCACTGGACCAACAGGAAAGGGCTTCGTGGACCCCAAATCAACTCGAGATGAGAGCTTAGACCCTGGCTTAGACTGAAGAGGAATACCAACTTTCCACAAGGCCCTCAAGAGGAGGTTTCTCTCAGCTACACGTATATTTGAGGGACCCTGATTTTGTGGCCTCAAGTGGAATGGACACCGAGATGCTCTGACTCGAAGTAAGGCCGGATATCCCTGCAGTGAATTGAATGCAGGCTCGTCTTGCATCTCCCAAGACGAAGGGATGTCTGAATCCCCTTTGGAGACCACAGAGAAAGACCTAGTTCTCCGCCTCATAGCGACCGGGGGCCTCACATCCTTTGAAAATTCGAGAGGACCGCGGAGATCAATGCTTCCAAAGGAGACGATGCCTGACTCCTCTTGAAAATGGATAGGAGTCCCAGGATCCCTGTGGCACGTGGAAAGGGACCCTGGGTCTCCCGCCTCACGTGGAGACGCTTCCCCATTGCCATGCCAAGACTCGAGGAGAATCCCGAGGTGTCCCTCGCACCTAGGCAGGAGTCCTGACGTCACTGAACAAACACGTGTCTGGAAGGGCCCTCCCCGTCGTAACTCGAGAATATACCGCAGGTTCCGGCCGCAACTCGAGAAAAACCATGAGACTTCCCCCTCGCCGCGAGATGAGGCCCGATTCCCCTGCACTGCATGCAGAGCAATTCCGTGTTCCACATCAAACGTGAAAGGAGCCTTGATTTCCTTGATGGCACTCCAAAGAAAACCCAAGATCACTGTCTCAAGTCGAGAGGGATCCTGAGGTCACTGGAGCAACACGAAAGTGCTCCGTGGACCCCAAATCAACTCGAGATGAGAGCTTAGACCCTGGCTTTGACTCAAGAGGAATACCCACTTTTCACAAGTACCTCAAGAGGAGGCTTCTCTCAGCTACAGGTATGTGAGAGGGACCCTGAGTTTGTGGCCTCAAGTGGAATGGACACCGAGATGCTCTGACTCGAAGTAAGGCCGGATATCCCTGCAGTGAATTGAATGCAGGCTCGTCTTGCATCTCCCAAGACGAAGGGTTGTCTGAATCCCCTGTGGAGACCACAGAGAAAGACCTAGTTCTCCGCCTCATAGCGACCGGGGGCCTCACATCCTTTGAAATTTCGAGAGGTCCGCGGAGATCAATGCTTCCAAAGGAGACGATGCCTGACTCCTCTTGAAAATGGATAGGAGTCCCCGGATCCCTGTGGCACGTGGAAAGGGACACTGGGTCTCCCGCCTCACGTCAAGACGCGTCCAAATTGCCATGCCAAGACTCGTGGAGAATCCCGAGGTGTCCCTCGCACCTAGGCAGGAGTCCTGACGTCGCTGAACAAACACGTGTCTGGGAGGGCCCTCCCCGTCGTAACTCGAGAATATACCCCAGGTTCCGGCCGCAACTCGAGAAAAACCATGAGATTTCCCCCTTGCCGCGAGTTGAGGCCCGATTCCCCTGCACTGAATGCAGAGCAATTCCGTGTTCCACATCAAACGTGAAAGGAGCCTTGATTTCCTTGATGGCACTCCAGAGAATTCCCAAGATCACTGTCTCAAGTCTAGAGGGATCCTGAGGTCACTGGAGCAACACGAAAGGGCTCCGTGGACCCCAAATCAACTCGAGATGAGAGCTTAGTCCCTGGCTTCGACTCAAGAGGAATACCAACTTTTCACAAGCACCTCAAGAGGAGGCTTCTCTCAGCTACAGGTATGTGAGAGGGACCCTGAGTTTTTGGCCTCAAGTGGAATGGACACCGAGATGCTCTGACTCGAAGTAAGGCCGGATATCCCAACAGTGAATTGAATGCAGACTCGTCTTGCATCTCCCAAGAGGAAGAGATGTCTGAATCCCCTGTGGAGACCACAGAGAAAGACCTAGTCCTCCGCCTCATCGCGACCGGAGGCCTCACATCCTTTGAAAACTCGAGAGGTCTGCGGAGATCAATGCTTCCAAAAGAGACGATGCCAGAATCTTCTTGAAAATGGATAGTAGTCCCAGGATCCCTGTGGCACGTGGAAAGGGACCCTGGGTCTCCCGCCTCACGTGGAGACGCGTCCCAATTGCTATGCCAAGACTCGAGGAGAATCCCGAGGTGTCCCTCGCCCCTAGGTAGGAGTCCTGACGTCGCTGAACAAACACGTGTCTGGAAGGGCCCTCCCCATCGTAACTCGAGAATATACCCCAGGTTCCGGCCGCAACTCGAGAAAAACCATGAAATTTCCCCCTCGCCGCGAGTTGAGGCCCGATTCCCCTGGACTGCATGCAGAGCAATTCCGTGTTCCACATCAAACGTGAAAGGAGCCTTGATTTCCTTGATGGCACTCCAGAGAAAACCCAAGATCACTGTCTCAAGTCTAGAGGGATCCTGAAGTCACTGGACCAACAGGAAAGGGCTTCGTGGACCCCAAATCAACTCGAGATGAGAGCTTAGACCCTGGCTTAGACTCAAGAGGAATACCAACTTTCCACAAGGCCCTCAAGAGGAGGTTTCTCTCAGCTACAGGTATATTTGAGGGACCCTGATTTTGTGGCCTCAAGTGGAATGGACACCGAGATGCTCTGACTCGAAGTAAGGCCGGATATCCCTGCAGTGAATTGAATGCAGGCTCGTCTTGCATCTCCCAAGACGAAGGGATGTCTGAATCCCCTTTGGAAACCACAGAGAAAGACCTAATTCTCCGCCTCATAGCGACCGGGGGCCTCACATCCTTTGAAAATTCGAGAGGACCGCGGAGATCAATGCTTCCAAAGGAGACGATGCCTGACTCCTCTTGAAAATGGATAGGAGTCCCAGGATCCCTGTGGCACGTGGAAAGGGACCCTGGGTCTCCCGCCTCACGTGGAGACGCTTCCCCATTGCCATGCCAAGACTCGAGGAGAATCCCGAGGTGTCCCTCGCACCTAGGCAGGAGTCCTGACGTCGCTGAACAAACACGTGTCTGGAAGGGCCCTCCCCGTCGTAACTCGAGAATATACACCAGGTCCGGCCGCAACTCGAGAAAAACCATGAGATTTCCCCCTTGCCGCGAGTTGAGGTCCGATTCCCCTGCACTGAATGCAGAGCAATTCCGTGTTCCACATCAAACGTGAAAGGAGCCTTGATTTCTTGATGGCACTCCAGAGAAAACCCAAGATCACTGTCTCAAGTCTAGAGGGATCCTGAGGTCACTGGAGCAACACGAAAGAGCTCCGTGGACCCCAAATCAACTCGAGATGAGAGCTTAGTCCCTGGCTTCGACTCAAGAGGAATACCAACTTTCCACAAGCACCTCAAGAGGAGGCTTCTCTCAGCAACAGGTATGTGAGAGGGACCCTGAGTTTTTGGCCTCAAGTGGAATGGACACCGAGATGCTCTGACTCAAAGTAAGGCCGGATATCCCTGCAGTGAATTGAATGCAGGCTCGTCTTGCATCTCCCAAGACGAAGGGATGTCTGAATCCCCTGTGGAGACCACAGAGAAAGACCTAGTCCTCTGCCTCAACGCGACCGGAGGCCTCACATCCTTTGAAAATTCGAGAGGTCTGGGGAGATCAATGCTTCCAAAGGAGACGATGCCTCACTCCTCTTGAAAATGGATAGGAGTCCCAGGATCCCTGTGGCACGTGGAAAGGGACACTGGGTCTCCCGCCTCACGTGGAGACGCGTCCCAATTGCCATGCCGAGACTCGAGGAGAATCCCGAGGTGTCCCTCGCATCTAGGCAGTAGTCCTGACGTCGCTGAACAAACACGTGTCTGGAAGGGCCCTCCCCGTCGTAACTCGAGAATATACCCCAGGTTCCGTCCGCAACTCGAGAAAAACCATGAGACTTCCCCCTCGCCGCGAGATGAGGCCCGATTCCCCTGCACTGCGTCCAGAGCAATTCTGTGTTCCACATCAAACGTGAAAGGAGCCTTGATTTCCTTGATGACACTCCAGAGAAAACCCAAGAACACTGTCTCAAGTCTAGAGGGATAATCAGGTCACTGGAACAACACGAAAGGGCTCCGTGGACCCCAAATCAACTCGAGATGAGAGCTTAGTCCCTGGCTTCGACTCAAGAGGAATACCAACTTTCCACAAGCACCTGAAGAGGAGGCTTCTCTCAGCTATGGGTATGTGAGAGGGACACTGAGTTTGTGGCCTCAAGTGGAATGGACACCGAGATGCTCTGACTCGAAGTAAGGCCGGATATCCCTGCAGTGAATTGAATGCAGGCTCGTCTTGCATCTCCCAAGACGAAGGGATGTCTGAATCCCCTGTGGAGACCACAGAGAAAGACCTAGTCCTCCGCCTCAACGCGACCGGAGGCGTCACATCCTTTGAAAACTCGAGAGGTCCACGGAGATCAATGCTTCCAAAGGAGACGATGCCTGACTCCTCTTGAAAATGGATAGGAGTCCCAGGATCCCTGTGGCATGTGGAAAGGGACCCTGGGTCTCCCGCCTCACGTGGAGACGCGTCCCAATTGCCATGCCAAGACTCGAGGAGAATCCCGAGGTGTCCCTTGCACCTAGGCAGGAGTCCTGACGTCGCTGAACAAACACGTGTCTGGAAGGGCCCTCCCCGTCGTAACTCGAGAATATACCCCAGGTTCCGGCCGCAACTCGAGAAAAACCATGAGACTTCCCCCTCGCCGCTGGATGAGCCCCGATTCCCCTGCACTGCGTGCAGAGCAATTCCGTGTTCCACATCAAACGTGAAAGGAGCCTTGATTTCCTTGATGGCACTCCAGAGAAAACCCAAGATCACTGTCTCAAGTCTAGAGGGATCCTGAGGTCACTGGAGCAACACGAAAGGGCTCCGTGGACACCAAATCAACTCGAGATGAGAGCTTAGTCCCTGGCTTCGACTCAAGAGGAATACCAACTTTCCACAAGCACCTCAAGAGGAGGCTACTCTCAGCTAATGGTATGTGAGAGGGACCCTGAGTTTGTCGCCTCAAGTGGAATGGACACCGAGATGCTCTGACTCGAAGTAAGGCCAGATATCCCTGCAGTGATTTGAATGCAGGCTCGTCTTGCATCTCCCAAGACGAAGGGTTGTCTGAATCCCCTGTGGAGACCACAGAGAAAGACCTAGTCCTCCACCTCAACGCAACCGGAGGCCTCATATCCTTTGAAAACTCGAGAGGACCACGGAGATAAATACTTCCGAAGGAGACGATGCCTGAAGCCTCTTAAAAATGGATAGGAGTCCCAGGATTCCTGTGGCACGTGGAAAGGGACACTGGGTCTCCCGCCTCACGTGGAGACGCGTCCCCATTGCCATGCCAAGACTCGAGGAGCATCCCGAGGTGTCCCTAGCACCTAGGCAGGTTTCCTGACGTCGCTGAACAAACACGTGTCTGGAAGGGCCCTCCTCGTCGTAACTCGAGAATATACCCCAGGTTCCGGCCGCAACTCGAGAAAAACCATGAGACTTCCCCCTCGCCGCTGGATGAGGCCTGATTCCCCTGCACTGCGTGGAGAGCAATTCCGAGTTCCACATCAAACGTGAAAGGAGCCTTGATTTCCTTGATGGCACTCCAGAGAAAACCCAAGATCACTGTCTCAAGTCTAGAGGGATCCTGAGGTCATTGGAGGAACACGAAAGTTCTCCGTGGACCCCAAATCAACTCGAGATGAGAGCTTAGTCCCTGGCTTCGACTCAAGAGGAATATCAACTTTCCACAAGCACCTCAAGAGGAGGCTTCTCTCAGCTACAGGTATGTGAGAGGGACCCTGAGTTTGTGGCATCAAGTGAAATGGACACCGAAATGCTCTGACTCGAAGTAAGGCCGGATATCCCTGTAGTGAATTGAATGCAGTCTCGTCTTGCATCTCCAAAGACGAAGGGATGTCTGAATCCGCTATGGAGACCACAGAGAAAGACCTAGTCCTCCGCCTCATCGCGACCGGAGGCCTCACATCCTTTGAAAACTCGAGACGTCCGCGGAGATCAATGCTTCCAAAGGAGACGACTCCTGACTCCTCTTGAAAATGGATAGGAATCCCAGGATCCTTGTGGCACGTGGAAAGGGACACTGGGACTCCCGCCTCACGTGGGGACGCGTCCAAATTGCCATGCCAATACTCGAGGAGAATCCCGAGGTGTCCCTCGCACCTAGGCAGGAGTCCTCACGTCGCTGAACAAACCTGTGTCTGGAAGGGCCCTCCCCGTCCTAACTCGAGAATATACCCCAGGTTCCGGCTGCAACTCGAGAAAAACCATGAGACTTCCCCCTCGCCCCTGGATGAGGCCCGATTCCCCTGCACTGCGTGCAGAGCAATTCCGTGTTCCACATCAAACGTGAAAGGAGCCTTGATTTCCTTGATGGCACTCCAGAGAAAACCCAAGATCACTGTCTCAAGTCTAGAGGGATCCTGAGGTCACTGTAGCAACACGAAAGGGCTATGTGGACCCCAAATCAACTCGAGATGAGAGATTAGTCCCTGGCTTCAACTCAAGAGGAATACGAACTTTCCACACGCACCACAAGAGGAGGCTTCTCTCAGCTACAGGTATTTTAGAGGGACCCTGAGTTTGTGGCCTCAAGTGGAATGGACACCAAGATGCTCTGACTCGAATTAAGGCCGGATATCCCTGCAGTGAATTGAATGCAGGCTCGTCTTGCATCTCCCAAGACGAAGGGATGTCTGAATCCCCTGTGGAGACCACAGAGAAAGACCTAGTCCTCCGCCTCATCGTGACCGGAGGCCTCACATCCGTTGAAAACTCGAGAGGTCTGCAGAGATCAATGCTTCCAAAGGTGACGATGCCTGACTCCACTTGAAAATGGATAGGAGTCCCAGGATCACTGTGGCACGTGGAAAGGGACACTAGGTCTCCCGCCTCACGTGGAGACGCGTCCCAATTGCCATGCCAAGACTCGAGGAGAATCCCGAGGTGTCCCTCGCACCTAGGCAGGAGTCCTGACGTCGCTGAACAAACACGTGTCTGGAAGGGCTCTCCCCGTCCTAACTCGAGAATATACCCCAGGTTCCGGCTGCAACTCGAGAAAAACCATGAGACTTCCCCCTCGCCCCTGGATGAGGCCCGATTCCCCTGCACTGCGTGCAGAGCAATTCCGTGTTCCACATCAAACGTGAAAGGAGCCTTGATTTCCTTGATGGCACTCCAGAGAAAACCCAAGATCACTGTCTCAAGTCTAGAGGGATCCTGAGGTCACTGGAGCAACACGAAAGGGCTCCGTGGACACCAAATCAACTCGAGATGAGAGCTTAGTCCCTGGCTTCGACTCAAGAGGAATACCAACTTTCCACAAGCACCTCAAGAGGAGGCTACTCTCAGCTAATGGTATGTGAGAGGGACCCTGAGTTTGTCGCCTCAAGTGGAATGGACACCGAGATGCTCTGACTCGAAGTAAGGCCAGATATCCCTGCAGTGATTTGAATGCAGGCTCGTCTTGCATCTCCCAAGACGAAGGGTTGTCTGAATCCCCTGTGGAGACCACAGAGAAAGACCTAGTCCTCCACCTCAACGCAACCGGAGGCCTCATATCCTTTGAAAACTCGAGAGGACCACGGAGATAAATACTTCCGAAGGAGACGATGCCTGAAGCCTCTTAAAAATGGATAGGAGTCCCAGGATCCCTGTGGCACGTGGAAAGGGATCCTGGGTCTCCCGCCTCACGTGGAGACGCGTCCCCATTGCCATGCCAAGACTCGAGGAGCATCCCGAGGTGTCCCTCGCATCTAGGCAGGTTTCCTGACGTCGCTGAACAAACACGTGTCTGGAAGGGCCCTCCTCGTCGTAACTCGAGAATATACCCCAGGTTCCGGCCGCAACTCGAGAAAAACCATGAGACTTCCCCCTCGCCGCTGGATGAGGCCTGATTCCCCTGCACTGCGTGGAGAGCAATTCCGAGTTCCACATCAAACGTGAAAGGAGCCTTGATTTCCTTGATGGCACTCCAGAGAAAACCCAAGATCACTGTCTCAAGTCTAGAGGGATCCTGAGGTCATTGGAGGAACACGAAAGTTCTCCGTGGACCCCAAATCAACTCGAGATGAGAGCTTAGTTCCTGGCTTCGACTCAAGAGGAATACCAACTTTCCACAAGCACCTCAAGAGGAGGCTTCTCTCAGCTACAGGTATGTGAGAGGGACCCTGAGTTTGTGGCATCAAGTGAAATGGACACCGAAATGCTCTGACTCGAAGTAAGGCCGGATATCCCTGTAGTGAATTGAATGCAGACTCGTCTTGCATCTCCAAAGACGAAGGGATGTCTGAATCCGCTATGGAGACCACAGAGAAAGACCTAGTCCTCCGCCTCATCGCGACCGGAGGCCTCACATCCTTTGAAAACTCGAGACGTCCGCGGAGATCAATGCTTCCAAAGGAGACGACTCCTGACTCCTCTTGAAAATGGATAGGAATCCCAGGATCCTTGTGGCACGTGGAAAGGGACACTGGGACTCCCGCCTCACGTGGGGACGCGTCCAAATTGCCATGCCAATACTCGAGGAGAATCCCGAGGTGTCCCTCGCACCTAGGCAGGAGTCCTCACGTCGCTGAACAAACCTGTGTCTGGAAGGGCCCTCCCCGTCCTAACTCGAGAATATACCCCAGGTTCCGGCCGCAACTCGAGAAAAACCATGAGACTTCCCCCTCGCCCCTGGATGAGGCCCGATTCCCCTGCACTGCGTGCAGAGCAATTCCGTGTTCCACATCAAACGTGAAAGGAGCCTTGATTTCCTTGATGGCACTCCAGAGAAAACCCAAGATCACTGTCTCAAGTCTAGAGGGATCCTGAGGTCACTGTAGCAACACGAAAGGGCTATGTGGACCAAAAATCAACTCGAGATGAGAGATTAGTCCCTGGCTTCAACTCAAGAGGAATACGAACTTTCCACACGCACCACAAGAGGAGGCTTCTCTCAGCTACAGGTATTTTAGAGGGACCCTGAGTTTGTGGCCTCAAGTGGAATGGACACCAAGATGCTCTGACTCGAATTAAGGCCGGATATCCCTGCAGTGAATTGAATGCAGGCTCGTCTTGCATCTCCCAAGACGAAGGGATGTCTGAATCCCCTGTGGAGACCACAGAGAAAGACCTAGTCCTCCGCCTCATCGTGACCGGAGGCCTCACATCCGTTGAAAACTCGAGAGGTCTGCAGAGATCAATGCTTCCAAAGGTGACGATGCCTGACTCCACTTGAAAATGGATGGGAGTCCCAGGATCACTGTGGCACGTGGAAAGGGACACTAGGTCTCCCGCCTCACGTGGAGACGCGTCCCAATTGCCATGCCAAGACTCGAGGAGAATCCCGAGGTGTCCCTCGCACCTAGGCAGGAGTCCTGACGTCGCTGAACAAACACGTGTCTGGAAGGGCTCTCCCCGTCCTAACTCGAGAATATACCCCAGGTTCCGGCCGCAACTCGAGAAAAACCATGAGACTTCCCCATCGCCGCGAGATGAGGCCCGATTCCCCTGCCCTGCGTGCAGAGCAATTCCGTATTCCACATCAAAAATGAAAGGAGCCTTGATTTCCTTGATGGCACTCCAGAGAAAACCCAAGATCACTGTCTCAAGTCTAGAGGGATCCTGAGGTCACTGGAGCAACACGAAAGGGCTCCGTGGACCCCAAATCAACTCGAGATGAGAGCTTAGTCCCTTGCTTCAAATCGAGAGGAATACCAGCTTTCCACAAGCACCTCAAGAGGAGGCTACTCTCAGCTAATGGTATGTGAGAGGGACCCTGAGATTGTCGCCTCAAGTGGAATGGACACCGAGATGCTCTGACTCGAAGTAAGGCCGGATATCCCTGCAGTGAATTGAATGCAGGCTCGTCTTGCATCTCCGAAGACGAAAGGATGTCTGAATCTCCTGTGCAGAACACAGAGAAAGACCTAGTCCTCCGCCTCTATGCGACCGGAGGCCTCACATCCTTGGAAAACTCGAGAGGTCCACGGAGATCAATGCTTCCAAAGGAGACGATGCCTGACTCCTCTTGAAAATGGATAGGAGTCCCAGGATCCCTGTGGCACGTGGAAAGGGACCCTGGGTCTCCCGCCTCACGTGGAGACGCGTCCCAATTGCCATGCCAAGACTCGAGGAGAATCCCGAGGTGTCCCTCGCACCTAGGCAGGAGTCCTGACGTCGCTGAACAAACACGTGTCTGGAAGGGCCCTCCCCCTCGTAACTCGAGAATATACCCCAGGTTCCGGCCGCAACTCGAGAAAAACCATGAGACTTCCCCCTCGCCGCGAGATGAGGCCCGATTCCCCTGGGCTGCGTGCAGAGGAATTCCGTGTTCCACTTCAAACGTGAAAGGAGCCTTGATTTCCTTGATGGCACTCCAGAGAAAACCCAAGATCACTGTCTCAAGTCTAGAGGGATCCTGGGGTCACCGGAGCAACACGAAAGGGCTCCGTGGACCCCAAATCAACTCGAGATGAGAGATTAGTCCCTGGGTTCGACTCAAGAGGAATACGAACTTTCCACAAGCCCCTCAAGAGGAGGCTTCTCTCAGCTACAGGTATGTGAGAGGGACCCTGAGTTTGTGGCCTCAAGTGGAATGGACACCGAGATGCTCTGACTCAAAGTAATGCCGGATATCCCTGCAGTGAATTGAATGCAGGCTCATCTTGCATCTCCCAAGGCGAAGGGATGTCTGAATCCCCTGTGCAGAACACAGAGAAAGACCTAGTCCTCCGCCTCAACGCGACCGGAGGCCTCACATCCTTTGAAAACTCGAGAGGTCTGCAGAGATCAATGCTTCCAAAGGAGACGATGCCTGACTCCTCTTGAAAATGGATAGGAGTCCCAGGATCACTGTGGCACGTGGAAAGGGACCCTGGGTCTCCCGCCTCACGTGGAGACGCGTCCCAATTGCCATGCCAAGACTCGAAGAGAATCCCGAGTTGTCCCTCGCACCTAGGCAGGAGTCCTCACGTCGCTGAACAAACACGTGTCTGGAAGGGCCCTCACTGTCGTAACTCGAGAATATACCCCAGGATCCGGCCACAACTCGACAAAAACCATGAGACTTCCCCCTCGCCGCGAGATGAAGCCCATGTCCCCTGCAATGCGTGCAGAGCAATTCCGTGTTCCACATCAAACGTGAAGGGAGCCTTGATTTCCTTGATGGCACTCCAGAGAAAACCCAGGATCACTGTCGCAAGTCTAGAGAGATCCTGAGGTCACTGTAGCAACATGAAAGGTCTCCGTGGACCCCAAATCAACTCGAGATGAGAGCTTAGTCACTGGCTTCGACTCAAGAGGAATACCAACTTTCCACAAGCACTTCACGAGGAGGCTTCTCTCAGCTACAGGTATGTGAGAGGGACCCTGAGTTTGTGGCCTCAAGCGGAATGGACACTGAGATGCTCTGACTCAAAGTAAGCCCGGATATCCCTGCAGTGAATTGAATGCAGGCTCGTCTTGCATCTCCCAAGACGAAGGGATGTCTGAATCCCCTGTGGAGACCACAGAGAAAGACCTAGTTTCCGCCTCTTTGCGACCGGAGGCCTCACATCCATTGAAAACTCGAGAGGTCCGCGGAGATCAATGCTTTCAAAGGAGACGATGCCTGACTCCTCTTGAAAATGGATAGGAGTCCCAGGATCCCTGTGGCACGTGGAAAGGGACCCTGGGTCTCCCGCCTCACGTGGAGACGCGTCCCAATTGCCATGCCAAGACTCGAGGAGAATCCCGAGGTGTCCCTTGCACCTAGGCAGGAGTCCTGACGTCGCTGAACAAACACGTGTCTGGAAGGGCCCTCCCCGTTGTAACTCGAGAATATACCCCAGGTTCCGGCCGCAACTCGAGAAAAACCATGAGACTTCCCCCTCGCCGCTGGATGAGGCCCGATTCCCCTGCACTGCGTGCAGAGCAATTCCGTGTTCCACATCAAACGTGAAAGGAGCCTTGATTTCCTTGATGGCACTCCAGAGAAAACCCAAGATCACTGTCTCAAGTCTAGAGGGATCCTGAGGTCACTGGAGCAACACGAAAGGGCTCCGTGGACACCAAATCAACTCGAGATGAGAGCTTAGTCCCTGGCTTCGACTCAAGAGGAATACCAACTTTCCACAAGCACCTCAAGAGGAGGCTACTCTCAGCTAATGGTATGTGAGAGGGACCCTGAGTTTGTCGCCTCAAGTGGAATGGACACCGAGATGCTCTGACTCGAAGTAAGGCCAGATATCCCTGCAGTGATTTGAATGCAGGCTCGTCTTGCATCTCCCAAGACGAAGGGTTGTCTGAATCCCCTGTGGAGACCACAGAGAAAGACCTAGTCCTCCGCGTCATCGTGACCGGAGGCCTCACATCCGTTGAAAACTCGAGAGGTCTGCAGAGATCAATGCTTCCAAAGGTGACGATGCCTGACTCCACTTGAAAATGGATAGGAGTCCCAGGATCACTGTGGCACGTGGAAAGGGACACTAGGTCTCCCGCCTCACGTGCAGACGCGTCCCAATTGCCATGCCAAGACTCGAGGAGAATCCCGAGGTGTCCCTCGCACCTAGGCAGGAGTCCTGACGTCGCTGAACAAACACGTGTCTGGAAGGGCTCTCCCCGTCGTAACTCGAGAATATACCCCAGGTTCCGGCCGCAACTCGAGAAAAACCATGAGACTTCCCCATCGCCACGAGATGAGGCCCGATTCCCCTGCCCTGCGTGCAGAGCAATTCCGTATTCCACATCAAAAATGAAAGGAGCCTTGATTTCCTTGATGGCACTCCAGAGAAAACCCAAGATCACTGTCTCAAGTCTAGAGGGATCCTGAGGTCACTGGAGCAACACGAAAGGGCTCCGTGGACCCGAAATCAACTCGAGATGAGAGCTTAGTCCCTTGCTTCAAATCGAGAGGAATACCAACTTTCCACAAGCACCTCAAGAGGAGGCTACTCTCAGCTAATGGTATGTGAGAGGGACCCTGAGTTTGTCGCCTCAAGTGGAATGGACACCGAGATGCTCTGACTCGAAGTAAGGCCGGATATCCCTGCAGTGAATTGAATGCAGGCTCGTCTTGCATCTCCCAAGACGAAAGGATGTCTGAATCTCCTGTGCAGAACACAGAGAAAGACCTAGTCCTCCGCCTCAATGCGACCGGAGGCCTCACATCCTTGGAAAACTCGAGAGGTCCACGGAGATCAATGCTTCCAAAGGAGACGATGCCTGACTCCTCTTGAAAATGGATAGGAGTCCCAGGATCCCTGTGGCACGTGGAAAGGGACCCTGGGTCTCCCGCCTCACGTGGAGACACGTCACAATTGCCATGCCAAGACTCGAGGAGAATCCCGAGGTGTCCCTCGCACCTAGGCAGGAGTCCTGACGTCGCTGAACAAACACGTGTCTGGAAGGGCCCTCCCCCTCGTAACTCGAGAATATACCCCAGGTTCCGGCCGCAACTCGAGAAAAACCATGAGACTTCCCCCTCGCCGCGAGATGAGGCCCGATTCCCCTGGGCTGCGTGCAGAGGAATTCCGTGTTCCACTTCAAACGTGAAAGGAGCCTTGATTTCCTTGATGGCACTCCAGAGAAAACCCAAGATCACTGTCTCAAGTCTAGAGGGATCCTGAGGTCAACGGAGCAACACGAAAGGGCTCCGTGGACCCCAAATCAACTCGAGATGAGAGATTAGTCCCTGGGTTCGACTCAAGAGGAATACCAACTTTCCACAAGCCCCTCAAGAAGAGGCTTCTCTCAGCTACAGGTATGTGAGAGGGACCCTGAGTTTGTGGCCTCAATTGTAATGGACACCGAGATGCTCTGACTCGAAGTAAGGCATGATATCCCAGCAGTGAATTAAATGCAGGCTCGTCTTGCATCTCCCAAGACGAAGGGTTGTCTGAATCCCCTGTGGAGACCACAGAGAACCACCGAGTTCTCCGCCTCATTGCGACCGGAGGCCTCACATCCTTTGAAAACTCAAGAGGTCCGCGGAGATCAATGCTTCCAAAGGAGACGATGATTGACTCCTCTTGAAAATGGATAGGAGTCCCAGGATCCCTGTGGCACGTGGAAAGGGACCCTGGGTCTCCCGCCTCACGTGGAGACGCGTCCCAATTGCCATGCCAAGACTCGAGGGGAATCCCGAGGTGTCCCTCGCACCTAGGCAGGAGTCCTGACGTCGCTGAACAAACATGTGTCTGGAAGGGCCCTCCCCGTCGTAACTCGAGAATATACCCCTGGTTCCGGCCGCAACTCCAGAAAAACCATGAGACATCTCCCTTGTCGCGAGATGAGGCCCGATTCCCCTGCACTGCGTGCAGAGCAATTCCGTGTCCACATCAGACGTGAAAGGAGCCTTGATTTCCTCGATGGCACTCCAGAGAAAACCCAAGATCACTGTCTCAAGTCTAGAGGGATCCTGAGGTCACTGGAGCAACACAAAAGGGCCCCATGGACCCCAAATCAACTCGAGATGAGAGCTTAGTCCCTGGCTTCGACTCAAGAGGAAGACGAACTTTCCACAAGCATCTCAACAGGAGGCTTCTCTCAGCTACAGGTATGTGAGAGGGACCCTGAGTTTGTGGCCTGAAGTGGAATGGACACCGAGATGCTCTGACTCGAAGAAAGGCCGGATATCCCTGCAGTGAATTGAATGCAGGCTCGTCTTGCATCTCCCAAGATGAAGGGATGTCTGAATCCCATGTGGAGACCACAGAGAAAGACCGAGTTCTCCGCCTCATCGCGACTGGAGGCCTCACATCCTTTGAAAACTAGAGAGGTCGCGGAGATCAATGCTTCCAAAGGAGACGATGCCTGACTCCTCTTGAAAATGGATAGGAGTCCCAGGATCACTGTGGCACGTGGAAAGGGACCCTGGGTCTCCCGCCTCACGTGGAGACGCGTCCCAATTGCCATGCCAAGGCTCGAAGAGAATCCCGAGGTGTCCCTCGCACTTAGGCAGGAGTCCTGACGTCGCTGGAAAAACACGTGTCTGGAAGGACCCTCCACATCGTAACTCGAGAATATACCACAGGTTCGGGCTACAAATCGAGAAAAACCATGAGCCTTCCCCCTCGCCGCAAGATGAGGCCTGATTCCCCTGCACTGCGTGCAGAGAATATCCGTGTTCCACATCAAACGTGAAAGGAGCCTTGATTTCCTTGATGGCACTCCAGAGAAACCCCAAGATCACTGTCTCAAGTCGAGAGGTATCCTGAGGTCACTGTAGCAAAATGAAAGGGCTCCGTGGACTCCAAATCAACTCGAGATGAGAGCTTCGTCCCTGGCTTCGACTCAAGAGGAATACCAACTTTCCACAAGCACCTCAAGAGGAGGCCTCTCTCAGTTACAGGTATGTGAGAGGGACCTTGAGTTTGTGGCCTCAAGTGGAATGGACACCGAGATGCTCTGACTCGAAGTAAGGGCAGATATCCATGCAGAGAATTGAATGCAGGCTCGTCTTGCATCTCCCAAGACGAAGGGATGTCTGAATCCCCTGTGGAGACCACAGACAAAGACTTAGTTCTCCGCCTCATCGCGATCGGAGGCCTCACATCCTTTGAAACTCGAGAGGTCCACGGAGATCAATGCTTCCAAAGGAGACGATGCCTGAATCCTCTTCAAAATGGATAGAAGTCCCAGGATCCCTGTGGCACGTGGAAAGGGACCCTGGGTCTCCCGCCTCAGGTGGAGACGCGTCCCAATTGCCATGCCAAGACTCGAGGAGAATCCCGAGGTGTCCCTCGCACCTAGGCAGGAGTCCTGACGTCGCTGAACAAACACGTGTCTGGAAGGGCCCTCCCCGTCGTAACTCGAGAATATACCCCAGGTTCCGGCCGCAACTCGAGAAAATCCATGAGACTTCCCCCTCGCCGCGAGATGAGGCTCGATTCCCCTGCACTGCTTGCAGAGCAATCCGTGTTCCACATCAAACGTGAAAGGAGCCTTGATTTCCTTGATGGCACTCCAGAGAAAACCCAAGATCACTGTCTCAAGTCTAGAGGGATCCTGAGGTCACTGGAGCAACACGAAAGGGCTCCGTGGACCCCAAATCAACTCGAGATGAGAGCTTAGTCCCTGGCTTCGACTCAAGTGGAACACCAACTTTCCACGAGCACCTCAAGAGGAGGCTTCTCTCAGCTACAGGTATGTGAGAGGGACCCTGATTTTGTGGCCTCAAGTGGAATGGACACCGAGATGCTCCGACTCGAAGTAAGGCCGGATATCCCTGCAATGAATTGAATGCAGGCTCCTCTTGCATCTCCCAAGACGAAGGGTTGTCTGAATCCCCTGTGGAGACCACAGAGAAAGACCTAGTCCTCCGCCTTAACGCGAACGGAGGCCTCACATCCTTTGAAAACTCGAGAGGTCCGCGGAGATCAAAGCTTCCAAAGGAGACGATGCCTGACTCCTCTTGAAAATGGATAGGAGTACCAGGATCCCTGTGGCACGTGGAAAGGGACCCTGGGTCTCCCGCCTCATGTGGAGACGCGTCCCAATTGCCATGCCAAGACTCGAGGAGAATCCCGAGGTGTCCCTCGCACCTAGGCAGGAGTCCTGACGTCGCTGAACAAACACGTGTCTGGAAGGGCCCTCCCCGTCGTAACTCGAGAATATACCCCAGGTTCCGGCCGGAACTCAAGAAAAACCAAGAGACTTCCCCCTCGCCGCGAGATGCGGCCCGATTCCCCTGCACTGAGTGCAGATCAATTCCGTGTTCCACATCAAACGTGAAAGGAGCCTTGATTTCCTTGATGGCACTCCAGAGAAAACCCAAGATCACTGTCTCAAGTCTAGAGGGATCCTGAGGTCACTGGAGCAATACGAAAGGACTCCGTGGACCCCAAATCAACTCGAGATGAGAGCTTAGTCCCTGGCTTCGACTCAAGAGGAATACCAACTTTCCACAAGCACCTCAAGAGGAGGCTTCTCTCAGCTACAGGTATGTGAGAGGACCCTGAGTTTGTGGCCTCAAGTGGAATGGACACCGAGATGCTCTGACTCGAAGTAAGGCCGGATATCCCTGCAGTGAATTGAATGCAGGCCCGTCTTGCATCTCCCAAGATGAAGGGATGTCTGAATCCCCTGGGGAGACCACAGAGAAAGACGTAGTTCTCTGCCTCATCGCGACCGGAGGCCTCACATCCTTTGAAAACTCGAGAGGTACGCGCAGAACAATGCTTCCAAAGGAGACGATGCCTGACTCCTCTTGAGAGGTCCGCGCAGATCAATGCTTCCAAAGGAGACGAGGCCTGACTCCTCTTGCAAATGGATGGAAGTCCCAGGATCCCTGTGGCACGTGGAAAGGGACCCTGGGTCTCCCGCCTCAAGTGGAGATGCGTCCCAATTCCCATGCCAAGACTCGAGGAGAATCCCGAATTGTCCCTCGCACCGAGGCAGGAGTCCTGACGTCGCTGAACAAACACGTGTCTGGAAGGGCCCTCCCCGTCGTAACTCGAGAATATACCCCAGGTTCCGGCCGCAACTCGAGAAAAACCATGAGATTTCCCCTTCACCGCGAGATGAGGCCCGATTCCCCTGCACTGCGTGCAGAGCAATTCCGTGTTCCACATCAAACGTGAAAGGAGCCTTGATTTCCTTGATGGCACTCCAGAGAAAACCCAAGATCACTGTCTCAAGTCTAGAGGGATCCTGAGGTCACTGGAGCAACACGAAAGGGCTCCGTGGACCCCAAATCAACTCGAGATGAGAGCTTAGTCCGTGGCTTCGACTCAAGAGCAATACCAACTTTCCACAAGCACCTCAAGAGGAGGCTTCTCTTAGCTACAGGTATGTGAGAGGGACACTGAATTTGTGGCCTCAAGTGGAATTTACACCGAGATGCTCTGAATCGAAGTAAGGCCGGATATCCCTGCAGTGAATTTAATGCAGTCTCGTCTTGCAACTCCCAAGACGAAGGAATGTCTGAATCCCCTGTGGAGACCACAGAGAAAGACCGAGTTTTCCGCCTCATCGCGACCGGAGGCCTCACATCCTTTGAAAACTCGAGAGGTCCGCGGAGATCAATGCTTCCAAAGGAGACGATGCCTGACTCCTCTTGAAAATGGATAGGAGTCCCAGGATCCCTTTGGCACGTGGAAAGGGACCCTGGGTCTCCCGCCTCACGTGGAGACGCGTCCCAATTGCCATGCCAAGACTCGAGGAGAATCCCGAGGTGTCCCTCGCACCTAGGCAGGAATCCTGACGTCGCTGAACAAACACGTGTCTGGAAGGGCCCTCCCTGTCGTAACTCGAGAATATACCCCAGGTTCGGGCCGCAACTCGAGAAAAACCTTGAGATTTCCCCCTCGCCGCGAGTTGAGGCCCGATTCCCCTGCACTGCATGCAGAGCAATTCCGTGTTCCACATCAAACGTGAAAGGAGCCTTGATTTCCTTGATGGCACTCCAGAGAAAACCCAAGATCACTGTCTCAAGTCTATAGGGATCCTGAGGTCACTGGAGCAACACGAAAGGTCTCCGTGGACCCCAAATCAACTCGAGATGAGAGCTTAGTCCCTGGCTTCGACTCAAGAGGAATACCAACTTTCCACAAGCACCTCAAGAGGAGGCTTCTCTCAGCTACAGGTATATTTGAGGGACCCTGAGTTTGTGGCCTCAAGTGGAATGGACACCGAGATGCTCTGACTCGAAGTGAGGCCGGATATCCCTGCAGTGAATTGAATGCAGGCTCGTCTTGCATCTCCCAAGACGAAGGGTTGTCTGAATCCCCTGTGGAGACCACAGAGAAAGACCTAGTCCTCCACCTCAATGCAACCGGAGGCCTCATATCCTTTGAAAATTCGAGAGGTCCTTAGATCAATACTTCCAAAGGAGACGATGCCTGATTCTTCTTGAAAATGGATAGGAGTCCCAGGATCCCTGTGGCACGTGGAAAGGGACCCTGGGTCTCCCGCCTCACGTGGAGACGCATCCCAATTGCCATGCCTAGACTCGAGGAGAATCCCGAGGTGTCCCTCGCACCTAGGCAGGAGTCCTGACGTCGCTGAACAAACACGTGTCTGGAAGGGCCCTCCCCGTCATAACTCGAGAATATACACAAGTTTCGGGCCGCAACTCGAGAAAAACCATGAGATTTCCCCCTCGCCGCGTGTTGAGGCCCGATTCCCCTGCACTGCATGCAGAGCAATTCCGTGTTCCACATCAAACGTGAAAGGAGCCTTGATTTCCTTGATGGCACTCCAGAGAAAACCCAAGATCACTGTCACAAGTCTAGAGGGATCCTGAGGTCACTGGACCAACAGGAAAGGGCTCCGTGGACCCCAAATCAACTCGAGATGAGAGCTTAGTCCCTGGCTTCGACTCAAGAGGAATACGAACATTCCACAAGCATCTCAACAGGAGGCTTCTCTCAGCTACATGTATATTTGAGGGACCCTGAGTTTGTGGCCTCAAGTGGAATGCACACCGAGATGCTCTGACTCGAAGTGAGGCCGGATATCCCTGCAGTTAATTGAATGCAGGCTCGTCTTGCATATCCCAAGACTTAGGGTTGTCTGAATCCGCTGTGGAGATGACAGAGAAAGACCTCGTTCTCCGCCTCATCGAGAACGGAGGCCTCACATCCTTTGAAAACTGGAGAGGTCCGCGGAGATCAATGCTTCCAAAGGAGACGATGCCTGACTGCTCTTGAAAATGGATAGGAGTCCAAGGATCCCTGTGGCACGAGGAAAGGGAACCTGGGTCTCCCGCCTCACGTGGAGACGCGTCCAAATTGCCATGCCAAGACTCGAGGAGAATCCCGAGGTGTCCCTCGCACCTAGGCAGAGGTCCTGACGTCGCTGAACAAACACGTGTCTGGAAGGGCCCTCCCCGTCGTAACTCGAGAATATACCCCAGGTTCCAGCCGCAACTCGAGAAAAACCATGAGCCTTCCCCCACGCCGCGAGATGAGGCCCGATTCCCCTGCACTGCGTGCAGAGAATATCCGTGTTCCACATCAAACGTGAAAGGAGCCTTGATTTCCTTGATGGCACTCCAGAGAAACCCCAAGATCACTGTCTCAAGTCGAGAGGTATCCTGAGGTCACTGTAGCAAAACGAAAGGGCTCCGTGGACTCCAAATCAACTCGAGATGAGAGCTTCGTCCCTGGCTTCGACTCAAGAGGAATACCAACTTTCCACAAGCACTTCAAGAGGAGGCTTCTCTCAGCTACATGTATGTGAGAGGGTCCCTGAGTTTGTGGCCTCAAGCGGAATGGACACCGAGATGCTCTGACTCGAAGTATGGCCGGATATCCCTGCAGTAAATTGAATGAAGTCTCGTCTTGCATCTCCCAAGACGAAGGGATGTCTGAATCCCCTGTGGAGACCACAGAGAAAGACCTAGTTCTCCGCCTCATCCCGACCGGAGGCGTCACATCCATTGAAAACTGGAGTGGTCCGCGGAGATCAATGCTTCCAAAGGATACGATGACTGACTCCGCTTGAAAATGGATAGGAGTCCCAGGATCCCTGTGGCACGTGGAAAGGAACCCTGGGTCTCCCACCTCACGAGGAGACGCGTCCCAATTGCAATGCAAAGACTCGAGGAGAATCCCGAGGTGTCCCTCGCACCTAGGCACTAGTCCGGACGTCGCTGAACAAACACGTGTCTGAAAGGGCCCTCCCCGTCGTAACTCGAGAATATACCCCAGGTTCCGGCCGCAACTCCAGAAAAATCATGAGCCTTCCTCCTCGCCGCGAGATGAGGCCCAATTCCCCTGAACTGCGTGCAGAGCAATTCTGTGTTCCACATCAAACGTGAAAGGAGCCTTGATTTCCTTGATGGCACTCCAGAGAAACCCCAAGATCACTGTCTCAAGTCTAGAGGGATCCTGAGGTCACTGTAGCAACACGAAAGGGCTCCGTGGACCCCAAATCAACTCGAGATGAGAGCTTCGTCCCTGGCTTCGACTCAAGAGGAATAACAACTTTCCACAAGCACCTCAAGAGGAGGCTTCTCTCAGCTACAGGTATGTGAGAGGGTCCCTGAGTTTGTGGCCTCAAGCGGAATGGACACCGAGATGCTCTGACTCGAAGTATGGCCGGATATCCCTGCAGTAAATTGAATGAAGTCTCGTCTTGCATCTCCCAAGACGAAGGGATGTCTGAATCCCCTGTGGAGACCACAGAGAAAGACTTAGTTCTCCGCCTCATCCCGACCGGAGGCGTCACATCCATTGAAAACTCGAGTGGTCCGCGGAGATCAATGCTTCCAAAGGATACGATGACTGACTCCGCTTGAAAATAGATAGGAGTCCCAGGATCCCTGTGGCACGTGGAATGGAACCCTGGGTCTACCACCTCACGAGGAGACGTGTCCCAATTGCAATGCAAAGACTCGAGGAGAATCCCGAGGTGTCCCTCGCACCTAGGCAGGAGTCCTGACGTCGCTGAACAAACACGTTTCTGAAAGTGCCCTCCCCGTTGTAACTCGAGAATATACCCCAGGTTCTGACTGCAACTCGAGAAAAACCATGAGCCTTCCCAGTCGCCGCAAGATGAGGCCCGATTCCCCTGCACTGCGTGCAGAGCAATTCCGTGTTCCACATCAAACGTGAAAGGAGCCTTGATTTACTTGATGGCACTCCAGAGAAACCCCAAGACCACTGTCTCAAGTCGAGAGGGATCCTGAGGTCACTGTAGCAACACGAAAGGGGTCCGTGGACTCCAAATCAACTCGAGATGAGAGCTTCGTCCCTGGCTTCGACACAAGAGGAATACCAACTTTCCACGAGCACCTCAAGAGGAGGCTTCTCTCAGCTAAAGGTATGTGAGAGGGAACCTGTGTTTGTGGCCTCAAGTAGAATGGACACCGAGATGCCCTGACTCGAAGTAAGGCCGGACATCCCTGCAGTGAATTGAATGCAGGCTCGTCTTGCATCTCACAAGACGAAGGGATGTCTGAATCCACTGTGGAGACCACAGAGAAAGACCTAGTTCTCCGCCTCATCACGACCGGAGGCGTCACATCCTTTGAAAACTCGAGAGGTCCGCGGAGATCAATGCTTGTAAAGGAGACGATGCCTGACTCCTCTTGAAAATGGATAGGAGTCCAAGAATCCCTGTGGCACGTGGAACGGGACCCTGGGTCTCCCGCCTCACGTGGAGACTTGTTCTAATTGCCATGCCAAGACTCGAGGAGAATACCGAGGTGTCCCTCGCACCTAGGCAGTAATCCTGACGTCGCAGAACAAACACGTGTCTGGAAAGGCCCTCCCCGTCGTAACTCGAGAATATACCCCAGGTTCCGGCCGCAACTCGAGAAACATCATGAGACTTCCCCCTCGCCTTGAGATGAGGCCCGATTCCCCTGCACTGCGTGCAGACCAATTCCGTGTTCCACATCAAACGTGAAAAGATTCTTGATTTCCTTGATGGCACTCCAAAGAAAAGCCAAGATCACTGTCTCAAGTCTAGAGGGATCCTGAGGTCACTGTAGCAACAGGAAAGAGCTCCGTGGACCACAAAACAACTCGAGAGGAGAGCTTCGTCCATGGCTTCGACTCAAGAGGAATACCAACTTTCCACAAGCACCTCAAGAGGAGGCCTCTCTCAGTTACAGGTATGTGAGAGGGACCTTGAGTTTGTGGCCTCAAGTGGAATGGACACCGAGATGCTCTGACTCGAAGTAAGGGCAGATATCCATGCAGAGAATTGAATGCAGGCTCGTCTTGCATCTCCCAAGACGAAGGGATGTCTGAATCCCCTGTGGAGACCACAGACAAAGACTTAGTTCTCCGCCTCATCGCGATCGGAGGCCTCACATCCTTTGAAACTCGAGAGGTCCACGGAGATCAATGCTTCCAAAGGAGACGATGCCTGAATCCTCTTCAAAATGGATAGAAGTCCCAGGATCCCTGTGGCACGTGGAAAGGGACCCTGGGTCTCCCGCCTCAGGTGGAGACGCGTCCCAATTGCCATGCCAAGACTCGAGGAGAATCCCGAGGTGTCCCTCGCACCTAGGCAGGAGTCCTGACGTCGCTGAACAAACACGTGTCTGGAAGGGCCCTCCCCGTCGTAACTCGAGAATATACCCCAGGTTCCGGCCGCAACTCGAGAAAATCCATGAGACTTCCCCCTCGCCGCGAGATGAGGCTCGATTCCCCTGCACTGCTTGCAGAGCAATCCGTGTTCCACATCAAACGTGAAAGGAGCCTTGATTTCCTTGATGGCACTCCAGAGAAAACCCAAGATCACTGTCTCAAGTCTAGAGGGATCCTGAGGTCACTGGAGCAACACGAAAGGGCTCCGTGGACCCCAAGTCAACTCGAGATGAGAGCTTAGTCCCTGGCTTCGACTCAAGTGGAACACCAACTTTCCACGAGCACCTCAAGAGGAGGCTTCTCTCAGCTACAGGTATGTGAGAGGGACCCTGATTTTGTGGCCTCAAGTGGAATGGACACCGAGATGCTCCGACTCGAAGTAAGGCCGGATATCCCTGCAATGAATTGAATGCAGGCTCCTCTTGCATCTCCCAAGACGAAGGGTTGTCTGAATCCCCTGTGGAGACCACAGAGAAAGACCTAGTCCTCCGCCTTAACGCGAACGGAGGCCTCACATCCTTTGAAAACTCGAGAGGTCCGCGGAGATCAAAGCTTCCAAAGGAGACGATGCCTGACTCCTCTTGAAAATGGATAGGAGTACCAGGATCCCTGTGGCACGTGGAAAGGGACCCTGGGTCTCCCGCCTCATGTGGAGACGCGTCCCAATTGCCATGCCAAGACTCGAGGAGAATCCCGAGGTGTCCCTCGCACCTAGGCAGGAGTCCTGACGTCGCTGAACAAACACGTGTCTGGAAGGGCCCTCCCCGTCGTAACTCGAGAATATACCCCAGGTTCCGGCCGGAACTCAAGAAAAACCAAGAGACTTCCCCCTCGCCGCGAGATGCGGCCCGATTCCCCTGCACTGAGTGCAGATCAATTCCGTGTTCCACATCAAACGTGAAAGGAGCCTTGATTTCCTTGATGGCACTCCAGAGAAAACCCAAGATCACTGTCTCAAGTCTAGAGGGATCCTGAGGTCACTGGAGCAATACGAAAGGACTCCGTGGACCCCAAATCAACTCGAGATGAGAGCTTAGTCCCTGGCTTCGACTCAAGAGGAATACCAAATTTCCACAAGCACCTCAAGAGGAGGCTTCTCTCAGCTACAGGTATGTGAGAGGACCCTGAGTTTGTGGCCTCAAGTGGAATGGACACCGAGATGCTCTGACTCGAAGTAAGGCCGGATATCCCTGCAGTGAATTGAATGCAGGCCCGTCTTGCATCTCCCAAGATGAAGGGATGTCTGAATCCCCTGTGGAGACCACAGAGAAAGACGTAGTTCTCTGCCTCATCGCGACCGGAGGCCTCACATCCTTTGAAAACTCGAGAGGTACGCGCAGAACAATGCTTCCAAAGGAGACGATGCCTGACTCCTCTTGAGAGGTCCGCGCAGATCAATGCTTCCAAAGGAGACGAGGCCTGACTCCTCTTGCAAATGGATGGAAGTCCCAGGATCCCTGTGGCACGTAGAAAAGGACACTGGGTCTCGCGCCTCACGTGGAGCCGCGTCCCAATTGCCATGCCAAGACTAGAGGAGAATCCCGAGGTGTCCCTCACACCTAGGCAGGAGTCCTGACGTCGCTGAACAAACACGTGTCTGGAAGGGCCCTCCCCGTCGTAACTCGAGAATATACCCCAGGTTCCGGCCGCAACTCGAGAAAAACAATGAGAGTTCCAGCTCGCCGTGAGATGAGGCCCAATTCCCCTGCACTGCGTGCAGAGCACTTCCGTGTTCCACATCAAACGTGAAAGGAGCCTTGATTTCCTTGATGGCACTCCAGAGAAAACCCAATATCACTGTCTGAAGTCTAAAGGGATACTGAGGTCACTGGAGCAACACGAAAGGGCTCCGTGGACCCCAAATCAACTCGAGATGAGAGCTTAGTCCCTGGCTTCGACTCAAGACGAATACCAACTTTCCACAAGCACCTCAAGAGGAGGCTTCTCTCAGCTACAGGTATGTGAGAGGGACCCTGAGTTTGTGGCCTCAATTGGAATGGACACCGAGATGCTCTGACTCGAAGTAAGGCCGGACATCCCTGCAGTGAATTGAATGCAGGCTCGTCTTGCATCTCCCAAGACGAAGGGATGTCTGAATCCCCTGTGGAGACCACAGAGAAAGATCTAGTCCTCCGCTTCATCGCGACCGGAGGCCTCACATTTTGAAAACTCGAGAGGTCCGCGGAGATCAATGCTTCCAAAGGAGACGATGCTTGACTCCTCTTGAAAATGGATAGGAGTCGCAGGATCCCTGTGGCACGTGGAAAGGGACTCTGGGTCTCCCGCCTCACGTGGAGACGCGTCCCAATTGCCATGCCAAGACTCGAGGAGAATCCCGAGGTGTCCCTCGCACCTAGGCAGGAGTACTGACGTCGCTGAACAAACACGTGTCTGGAAGGGCCCTCCCCGTCGTAACTCGAGAATATACCCCAGGTTCCGGCCGCAACTCGAGAAAAACCATGAGACTTCCCCCTCGCCGCGGGATGAGGCCCGATTCCCCTGCACTGCGTGCAGGGCAATTCCGTGTTCCACATCAAACGTGAAAGGAGCCTTGATTTCCTTGATGGCACTCCAGAGAATACTCAAGATCACTGTCTCAAGTCTAGAAGGATCCTGAGGTCACTTTAGCAACACGAAAGGGCTCAGTGGACCCCAAATCAACTCGAGATGAGAGCTTAGTCCCTGGCTTCGACTCAAGAGGAATACCAGCTTTCCTCAAGCACCTCAAGAGGAGGCTTCTCTCAGCTACAGGTATGTGAGAGGGACCCTGAGTTTGTGGCCTCAAGTGCAATGGACACCGAGATGCTCTGACTCGAAGTAAGGCCGGATATCCCTGCAGTAAATTGAATGCAGGCTCGTCTTGCATCTCCCAAGATGAAGGGATGTCTGAATCCCCTGTGGAGACCACAGAGAAAGACCTAGTTCTCCGCCTCATCGCGACCGGAGGCCTCACATCCTTTGAAAACTCGAGAGATCCGCGGAGATCAATGCTTCCAAAGGCGACGATGCCTGACTCCTCACGAAAATGGATAGGAGTCCCAGGATCCCTGTGGCACGTGGAAAGGGACACTGGGTCTCCCGCCTCACGTGGAGAAGCGTCCCAATTGCCATGCCAAGACTCGAGGAGAATCCGGAGGTGTCCTTCGCACCTAGGCAGGAATCCTAACGTCGCTGAACAAACACGTGTCTGGAAGGGCCCTCCCCGTCGTAACTCGAGAATATACCCCAGGTTCCGGCCACAACTCGAGAAAAACCATGAAACTTCCCCCTCGCCACGAGATGAGGCCCGATTCCCCTGCAATGCGTGCAGAGCAATTCCGTGTTCCACATCAAACCTGAAAGAAGCATTGATTTACTTGACGGCACTACAGAGAAAACCCAAGATCACTCTCTCAAGTCTAGAGGGATCCTGAGGTTACTGGACCAACACGAAAGGGCTCCATGGACCCGAAATCAACTCGAGATGAGAGCTTAGTCCCTGGCTTCGACTCAAGAGGAATACCAACTTTCCACAAGCACCTCAAGAGGAGGCTTCTCTCAGCTACAGGTATGTGAGTGGGACCCTGAGTTTGTGGTCTCAAGTGGAATGGACACCGAAATGCTCTGATTCAAAATAAGGCCGGATATCCCTGCAGTGAATTGAATGCAGGCTCGTCTTGCATCTCCCAAGACGAAGGGATGTCTGAATCCCCTGTGGAGACGACAGAGAAAGAACTAATCCTCCGCCTCATCGAGACCGGAGGACTCACATCCTTTGACAAATCGAGAGGTCTGCAGAGATCAATGCTTCCTAAGGAGGCGATGCCTGACTCCTCCTGAAATGGATAGGAGTCCCAGGATCCGTGTGGCACGTGGAAAGGGACCCTGGGTCTCCCGCCTCAAGTGGAGATGCGTCCCAATTCCCATGCCAAGACTCGAGGAGAATCCCGAGTTGTCCCTCGCACCGTGGCAGGAGTCCTGACGTCGCTGAACAAACACGTGTCTGGAAGGGCCCTCCCCGTCGTAACTCGAGAATATACCCCAGGTTCCGGCCGCAACTCGAGAAAAACCATGAGATTTCCCCTTCACCGCGAGATGAGGCCCGATTCCCCTGCACTGCGTGCAGAGCAATTCCGTGTTCCACATCAAACGTGAAAGGAGCCTTGATTTCCTTGATGGCACTCCAGAGAAAACCCAAGATCACTGTCTCAAGTCTAGAGGGATCCTGAGGTCACTGGAGCAACACGAAAGGGCTCCGTGGACCCCAAATCAACTCGAGATGAGAGCTTAGTCCGTGGCTTCGACTCAAGAGCAATACCAACTTTCCACAAGCACCTCAAGAGGAGGCTTCTCTCAGCTACAGGTATGTGAGAGGGACACTGAATTTGTGGCCTCAAGTGGAATTTACACCGAGATGCTCTGAATCGAAGTAAGGCCGGATATCCCTGCAGTGAATTTAATGCAGTCTCGTCTTGCAACTCCCAAGACGAAGGAATGTCTGAATCCCCTGTGGAGACCACAGAGAAAGACCGAGTTTTCCGCCTCATCGCGACCGGAGGCCTCACATCCTTTGAAAACTCGAGAGGTCCGCGGAGATCAATGCTTCCAAAGGAGACGATGCCTGACTCCTCTTGAAAATGGATAGGAGTCCCAGGATCCCTTTGGCACGTGGAAAGGGACCCTGGGTCTCCCGCCTCACGTGGAGACGCGTCCCAATTGCCATGCCAAGACTCGAGGAGAATCCCGAGGTGTCCCTCGCACCTAGGCAGGAATCCTGACGTCGCTGAACAAACACGTGTCTGGAAGGGCCCTCCCTGTCGTAACTCGAGAATATACCCCAGGTTCGGGCCGCAACTCGAGAAAAACCTTGAGATTTCCCCCTCGCCGCGAGTTGAGGCCCGATTCCCCTGCACTGCATGCAGAGCAATTCCGTGTTCCACATCAAACGTGAAAGGAGCCTTGATTTCCTTGATGGCACTCCAGAGAAAACCCAAGATCACTGTCTCAAGTCTATAGGGATCCTGAGGTCACTGGAGCAACACGAAAGGGCTCCGTGGACCCCAAATCAACTCGAGATGAGAGCTTAGTCCCTGGCTTCGACTCAAGAGGAATACCAACTTTCCACAAGCACCTCAAGAGGAGGCTTCTCTCAGCTACAGGTATATTTGAGGGACCCTGAGTTTGTGGCCTCAAGTGGAATGGACACCGAGATGCTCTGACTCGAAGTGAGGCCGGATATCCCTGCAGTGAATTGAATGCAGGCTCGTCTTGCATCTCCCAAGACGAAGGGTTGTCTGAATCCCCTGTGGAGACCACAGAGAAAGACCTAGTCCTCCACCTCAATGCAACCGGAGGCCTCATATCCTTTGAAAATTCGAGAGGTCCGCGGAGATCAATACTTCCAAAGGAGACGATGCCTGATTCTTCTTGAAAATGGATAGGAGTCCCAGGATCCCTGTGGCACGTGGAAAGGGACCCTGGGTCTCCCGCCTCACGTGGAGACGCATCCCAATTGCCATGCCTAGACTCGAGGAGAATCCCGAGGTGTCCCTCGCACCTAGGCAGGAGTCCTGACGTCGCTGAACAAACACGTGTCTGGAAGGGCCCTCCCCGTCATAACTCGAGAATATACACAAGTTTCGGGCCGCAACTCGAGAAAAACCATGAGATTTCCCCCTCGCCGCGTGTTGAGGCCCGATTCCCCTGCACTGCATGCAGAGCAATTCCGTGTTCCACATCAAACGTGAAAGGAGCCTTGATTTCCTTGATGGCACTCCAGAGAAAACCCAAGATCACTGTCACAAGTCTAGAGGGATCCTGAGGTCACTGGACCAACAGGAAAGGGCTCCGTGGACCCCAAATCAACTCGAGATGAGAGCTTAGTCCCTGGCTTCGACTCAAGAGGAATACGAACATTCCACAAGCATCTCAACAGGAGGCTTCTCTCAGCTACATGTATATTTGAGGGACCCTGAGTTTGTGGCCTCAAGTGGAATGCACACCGAGATGCTCTGACTCGAAGTGAGGCCGGATATCCCTGCAGTTAATTGAATGCAGGCTCGTCTTGCATATCCCAAGACTTAGGGTTGTCTGAATCCGCTGTGGAGATGACAGAGAAAGACCTCGTTCTCCGCCTCATCGAGAACGGAGGCCTCACATCCTTTGAAAACTGGAGAGGTCCGCGGAGATCAATGCTTCCAAAGGAGACGATGCCTGACTGCTCTTGAAAATGGATAGGAGTCCAAGGATCCCTGTGGCACGAGGAAAGGGAACCTGGGTCTCCCGCCTCACGTGGAGACGCGTCCAAATTGCCATGCCAAGACTCGAGGAGAATCCCGAGGTGTCCCTCGCACCTAGGCAGAGGTCCTGACGTCGCTGAACAAACACGTGTCTGGAAGGGCCCTCCCCGTCGTAACTCGAGAATATACCCCAGGTTCCAGCCGCAACTCGAGAAAAACCATGAGCCTTCCCCCACGTCGCGAGATGATGCCCGATTCCCCTGCACTGCGTGCAGAGAATATCCGTGTTCCACATCAAACGTGAAAGGAGCCTTGATTTCCTTGATGGCACTCCAGAGAAACCCCAAGATCACTGTCTCAAGTCGAGAGGTATCCTGAGGTCACTGTAGCAAAACGAAAGGGCTCCGTGGACTCCAAATCAACTCGAGATGAGAGCTTCGTCCCTGGCTTCGACTCAAGAGGAATACCAACTTTCCACAAGCACTTCAAGAGGAGGCTTCTCTCAGCTACATGTATGTGAGAGGGTCCCTGAGTTTGTGGCCTCAAGCGGAATGGACACCGAGATGCTCTGACTCGAAGTATGGCCGGATATCCCTGCAGTAAATTGAATGAAGTCTCGTCTTGCATCTCCCAAGACGAAGGGATGTCTGAATCCCCTGTGGAGACCACAGAGAAAGACCTAGTTCTCCGCCTCATCCCGACCGGAGGCGTCACATCCATTGAAAACTGGAGTGGTCCGCGGAGATCAATGCTTCCAAAGGATACGATGACTGACTCCGCTTGAAAATGGATAGGAGTCCCAGGATCCCTGTGGCACGTGGAAAGGAACCCTGGGTCTCCCACCTCACGAGGAGACGCGTCCCAATTGCAATGCAAAGACTCGAGGAGAATCCCGAGGTGTCCCTCGCACCTAGGCACTAGTCCGGACGTCGCTGAACAAACACGTGTCTGAAAGGGCCTTCCCCGTCGTAACTCGAGAATATACCCCAGGTTCCGGCCGCAACTCCAGAAAAATCATGAGCCTTCCTCCTCGCCGCGAGATGAGGCCCAATTCCCCTGAACTGCGTGCAGAGCAATTCTGTGTTCCACATCAAACGTGAAAGGAGCCTTGATTTCCTTGATGGCACTCCAGAGAAACCCCAAGATCACTGTCTCAAGTCTAGAGGGATCCTGAGGTCACTGTAGCAACACGAAAGGGCTCCGTGGACCCCAAATCAACTCGAGATGAGAGCTTCGTCCCTGGCTTCGACTCAAGAGGCATAACAACTTTCCACAAGCACCTCAAGAGGAGGCTTCTCTCAGCTACAGGTATGTGAGAGGGACCCTGAGTTTGTGGCCTCAAGTGGAATGGACACCGAGATGCTCTAACTCGAATTAAGGCCGGATATCCCTGCAGTGAATTGAATGCAGGTTCGTCTTGCATCTCCCAAGACGAAGGGTTGTCTGAATCCCCTGTGGAGACCACAGAGAAAGACCTCGTTCTCCGCCTCATCGAGACCGGAGGCCTCACATCCTTTGCAAACTGGAGAGGTCCGCGGAGATCAATGCTTCCAAAGGAGACGATGCCTGACTCCTCTTGAAAATGGATAGGAGTCCCAGGATCCCTGTGGCACGTGGAAAGGGACCCTGGGTCTCCCGCCTCACGTGGAGACGCGTCCCAATTGCCATGCCAAGACTCGAGGAGAATCCCGAGGTGTCCCTCGCACCTAGGCAGGAGTCCTGACGTCGCTGAACAAACACGTGTCTGGAAGGGCCCTCCCCGTCATAACTCGAGAATATACACCAGTTTCGGGCCGCAACTCAGGAAAAACCATGAGATTTCCCCCTCGCCGCGTGTTGAGGCCTGATTCCCCTGCACTGCATGCAGAGCAATTCCGTGTTCCACATCAAACGTGAAAGGAGCCTTGATTTCCTTGATGGCACTCCAGAAAAAACCCAAGATCACTGTCTCAAGTCTAGAGGGATCCTGAGGTCACTGGACCAACAGGAAAGGGCTCCGTGGACCCCAAATCAACTCGAGATGAGAGCTTAGACCCTGGCTTCGACTCAAGAGGAATACGAACATTCCACAAGCATCTCAACAGGAGGCTTCTCTCAGCTACAGGTATATTTGAGGGACCCTGAGTTTGTGGCCTCAAGTGGAATGGAAACCGAGATGCTCTGACTCGAAGTGAGGCCGGATATCCCTGCAGTGAATTGAATGCAGGCTCGTCTTGCATATCCCAAGACTTAGGGTTGTCTGAATCCGCTGTGGAGATGACAGAGAAAGACCTCGTTCTCCGCCTCATCGAGAACGGAGGCCTCACATCCTTTGAAAACTGGAGAGGTCCGCGGAGATCAATACTTCCAAAGGAGACGATGCCTGACTGCTCTTGAAAATGGATAGGAGTCCAAGGATCCCTGTGGCACGAGGAAAGGGATCCTGGGTCTCCCGCCTCACGTGGAGACGCGTCCCAATTGCCATGCCAAGACTCGAGGGGAATCCCGAGGTGTCCCTCGCACCTAGGCAGGAGTCCTGACGTCGCTGAACAAACACGTGTCTGGAAGGGCCCTCCCCGTCGTAACTCGAGAATATACCCCAGGTTCAGGCCGCAACTCCAGAAAAACCATGAGACATCTCCCTTGTCGCGAGATGAGGCCCGATTCCCCTGCACTGCGTGCAGAGCAATTCCGTGTCCACACTAGACGTGAAAGGAGCCTTGATTTCCTTGATGGCACTCCAGAGAAAACCCAAGATCACTGTCTCAAGTCTAGAGGGATCCTGAGGTCACTGGAGCAACACAAAAGGGCCCCATGGACCCCAAATCAACTCGAGATGAGAGCTTAATCCCTGGCTTCGACTCAAGAGGAAGACGAACTTTCCACAAGCATCTCAACAGGAGGCTTCTCTCAGCTACAGGTATGTGAGAGGGACCCTGAGTTTGTGGCCTGAAGTGGAATGGACACCGAGATGCTCTGACTCGAAGTAAGGCTGGATATCCCTGCAGTGAATTGAATGCAGGCTCGTCTTGCATCTCCCAAGATGAAGGGATGTCTGAATCCCATGTGGAGACCACAGAGAAAGACCGAGTTCTCCGCCTCATCGCGACTGGAGGCCTCACATCCTTTGAAAACTCGAGAGGTCCGCGGAGATCAATGCTTCCAAAGGAGACGATGCCTGACTCCTCTTGAAAATGGATAGGAGTCCCAGGATCACTGTGGCACTTGGAAAGGGACCCTGGGTCTCCCGCCTCACGTGGAGACGCGTCCCAATTGCCATGGCAAGGCTCGAAGAGAATCCCGAGGTGTCCCTCGCACGTAGGCAGGAGTCCTGACGTCGCTGGAAAAACACGTGTCTGGAAGGGCCCTCCCCATCGTAACTCGAGAATATACCACAGGTTCGGGCTACAACTCGAGAAAAACCATGAGCCTTCCCCCTCGCCGCAAGATGAGGCCTGATTCCCCTGAACTGCGTGCAGAGAATATCCGTGTTCCACATCAAACGTGAAAGGAGCCTTGATTTCCTTGATGGCACTCCAGAGAAAACCCAAGATCACTGTCTCAAGTCTAGAGGGATCCTGAGGTCACTGTAGCAAAACGAAAGGGCTCCGTGGACTCCAAATCAACTCGAGATGAGAGCTTCGTCCCTGGCTTCGACTCAAGAGGAATACCAACTTTCCACAAGCACTTCAAGAGGAGCTTCTCTCAGCTACATGTATGTGAGAGGGTCCCTGAGTTTGTGGCCTCAAGCGGAATGGACACCGAGATTCTCTGACTCGAAGTATGGCCGGATATCCCTGCAGTAAATTGAATGAAGTCTCGTCTTGCATCTCCCAAGACGAAGGGATGTCTGAATCCCCTGTGGAGACCACAGAGAAAGACCTAGTTCTCCGCCTCATCCCGACCGGAGGCGTCACATCCATTG
Source organism: Dama dama (assembly GCF_033118175.1). Taxonomy (NCBI): domain Eukaryota; kingdom Metazoa; phylum Chordata; class Mammalia; order Artiodactyla; family Cervidae; genus Dama; species Dama dama. The sequence goes on along the minus strand of NC_083697.1, from coordinate 760,570 downwards.
AAAACTCGAGTGGTCCGCGGAGATCAATGCTTCCAAAGGATACGATGACTGACTCCGCTTGAAAATGGATAGGAGTCCCAGGATCCCTGTGGCACGTGGAAAGGAACCCTGGGTCTCCCACCTCACGAGGAGACGCGTCCCAATTGCAATGCAAAGACTCGAGGAGAATCCCGAGGTGTCCCTCGCACCTAGGCACTAGTCCGGACGTCGCTGAACAAACACGTGTCTGAAAGGGCCCTCCCCGTCGTAACTCGAGAATATACCCCAGGTTCCGGCCGCAACTCCAGAAAAATCATGAGCCTTCCTCCTCACCGCGAGATGAGGCCCAATTCCCCTGAACTGCGTGCAGAGCAATTCTGTGTTCCACATCAAACGTGAAAGGAGCCTTGATTTCCTTGATGGCACTCCAGAGAAACCCCAAGATCACTGTCTCAAGTCTAGATGGATCCTGAGGTCACTGTAGCAACACGAAAGGGCTCCGTGGACACCAAATCAACTCGAGATGAGAGCTTCGTCCCTGGCTTCGACTCAAGAGGAATAACAACTTTCCACAAGCACCTCAAGAGGAGGCTTCTCTCAGCTACAGGTATGTGAGAGGGACCCTGAGTTTGTGGCCTCAAGTGGAATGGACACCGAGATGCTCTAACTCGAATTAAGGCCGGATATCCCTGCAGTGAATTGAATGCAGGTTCGTCTTGCATCTCCCAAGACGAAGGGTTGTCTGAATCCCCTGTGGAGACCACCGAGAAAGACCTCGTTCTCCGCCTCATCGAGACCGGAGGCCTCACATCCTTTGCAAACTGGAGAGGTCCGCGGAGATCAATGCTTCCAAAGGAGACGATGCCTGACTCCTCTTGAAAATGGATAGGAGTCCCAGGATCCCTGTGGCACGTGGAAAGGGACCCTGGGTCTCCCGCCTCACGTGGAGACGCGTCCCAATTGCCATGCCAAGACTCGAGGAGAATCCCGAGGTGTCCCTCGCACCTTGGCAGGAGTCCTGACGTCGCTGAACAAACACGTGTCTGGAAGGGCCCTCCCCGTCATAACTCGAGAATATACACCAGTTTCGGGCCGCAACTCAGGAAAAACCATGAGATTTCCCCCTCGCCGCGTGTTGAGGCCCGATTCCCCTGCACTGCATGCAGAGCAATTCCGTGTTCCACATCAAACGTGAAAGGAGCCTTGATTTCCTTGATGGCACTCCAGAGAAAACCCAAGATCACTGTCTCAAGTCTAGAGGGATCCTGAGGTCACTGTAGCAACACGAAAGGGCTCCGTGGACCCCAAATCAACTCGAGATGAGAGCTTCGTCCCTGGCTTCGACTCAAGAGGAATAACAACTTTCCACAAGCACCTCAAGAGGAGGGTGCTCTCAGCTACAGGTATGTGAGAGGGACCCTGAGTTTGTGGCCTCAAGTGGAATGGACACCGAGATGCTCTGACTCGAAGTAAGGCCGGATATCCCTGCAGTGAATTGAATGCAGGCTCGTCTTGCATCTCCCAAGACGAAGGGATGACTGAATCCCCTGTGGAGACCACAGAGAAAGACCTAGTTCTCCACCTCATTGCGGCCAGAGGCCTCACATCCTTTGAAAACTCGAGAGGAATGCGGAGATCAATGCTTCGAAAGGAGACGATGCCTGACTCCTCTTGAAAATGGATAGGAGTAACAGGATCCCTGTGGCACGTGGAAAAATACTCTGCTTCTCCCTCCTCACGTGGAGACGTGTCCCAATTGCCATGCCAAGACTCGAGGAGAATCCCGAGTTGTCCCTCGCACCTAGGCAGGAGTCCTGACGTCGCTGAACAAACACGTGTCTGGAAGGGCCCTCCCCGTCGTAACTCGAGAATATACCCCAGGTTCCTGCCGCAACTCCAGAAAAATCATGAGCCTTCCCCCTCGCCGCGAGATGAGGCCCGATTCCCCTGCACTGCGTGCAGAGGAATTCTGTGTTCCACATCAAAAGTGAAAGGAGCCTTGATTTCCTTGATGGCTCTCTAGAGAATCCCCAAGATCACTGTCTCAAGTCTAGAGGGATCCTGAGGTCACTGTAGCAACACGAAAGGGCTCTGTGGACCCCAAATCAACTCGAGATGAGAGCTTAGTCCTTGGCTTCGACTCAAGAGGAATACCAACTTTCCACAAGCACCTCAAGAGAAGGCTTCTTTCAGCAACAGGTATGTGAGAGGGTCCCTGAGTTCGTGGCCTCAGGCGGAATGGACACCGAGATGCTCTGACTCGAAGTAAGGCCGGATATCCCTGCAGTGAATTGAATGAAGTCTCGTCTTGCATCTCCCAAGACGAAGGGATGTCTGAATCCCCTGTGGAGACCACAGAGAAAGACCTAGTTCTCCCTCTCATGGCGAACGGAGGCATCATATCTTTGAAAACTCGAGAGGTCCGCGGAGATCAATGCTTCCTAAGGAGACGATGCCTGACTCCTCTTGAAAATGGACAGGAGTCCAAGAAACACTGTGGCACGTGGAACGGGACCCTGGGTCTCCCGCCTCACGTGGAGACTTGTCCTAATTGCCATGCCAAGACTCGAGGAGAATCCCGAGGTGTTCCTCGCACCTAGGCACTAGTCCTGACGTCGCTGAACAAACACTTGTTTGGAAGGGCCCTTCCCGTCGTAACTCAAGAATATACCCCAGGTTCCGGCCGCAACTCGAGAAAAACCATGAGACTTCCCCCTCGCCTTGAGATGTGGCCCGATTCTCCTGCACTGCGTGCAGACCAATTCCGTGTTCCACATCAAACGTGAAAGGATTCTTGATTTCCTTGATGGCACTCCAAAGAAAAGCCAAGATCACTGTCTCAAGTCTAGAGGGATCCTGAGGTCACTGTAGCAACATGAAAGGGCTACGTGGACCCCAAATCAACTCGAGATGAGAGCTTCGTCCCTGGCTTCGACTCAAGAGGAATATCAACTTTCCAAAAGCTCCTCAAGAGGAGGTTTCTCTCAGCTACAGGTATGTGAGAGGGACCCTGAGTTTGTGGCCTCAAGTGGAATGGACACCGAGATGCTCTGACTCAATGTAAGGCCGGATATCCCTGCAGTGAATTGAATGCAGGCTCGTCCTGGATCTCCCAAGATGAAGGGATGTCTGAATCCCCTGTGGAGACCACAGACAAAGACCTAGATCTCCGCCTCATTGCGACCATAGGCCTCACATACTTTGAAAACTCGAGAGGTCCGCGGAGATCAATGCTTCCTAAGGAGACGATGCCTGACTCCTCTTGAAAATGGATAGGAGTCCCAGAATCCCTGTGGCACGTGGAAAGGGACCCTGGGTCTTGCGCCTCACTGGAGACGCGTCCCAATTGCCATGCCAAGGCTCAAGGAGAATCCCGAGGTGTCCGTCGCAGCTAGGCAGGAGTCCTGACGTCGCTGAACAAACACGTGTCTGGAAGGGCCCTCCCCATCGTAACTCGAGAATATACCCCAGGTTCGGGCTGCAACTCGAGAAAAACCATGAGCCTTCCCAGTCGCCGCAAGATGAGGCCCGATTCCCCTGCACTGCGTGCAGAGAAATTCCGTGTTCCACATCAAACGTGAAAGGAGCCTTGATTTCCTTGATGGCACTCCGGAGAAACCCCAAGATCACTGTCTCAAGTCGAGAGGGATCCTGAGGTCACTGTAGCAACACGAAAGGAGTCCGTGGACTCCAAATCAACTCGAGATGAGAGCTTCGTCCCTGGCTTCGACTCAAGAGGAATACCAACTTTCCACGAGCACCTCAAGAGGAGGCTTCTCTCAGCTAAAGGTATGTGAGAGGGAACCTGTGTTTGTGGCCTCAAGTAGAATGGACACCGAGATGCTCTGACTCGAAGTAAGGCCGGACATCCCTGCAGTGAATTGAATGCAGGCTCGTCTTGCATCTCCCAAGACGAAGGGATGTCTGAATCCCCTGTGGAGACCACAGAGAAAGACCTAGTTCTCCGCCTCATCACGACCGGAGGCGTCACATCCTTTGAAAACTCGAGAGGTCCGCGGAGATCAATGCTTGTAAAGGAGACGATGCCTGACTCCTCTTGAAAATGGATAGGAGTCCAAGAATCCCTGTGGCACGTGGAACGGGACCCTGGGTCTCCCGCCTCACGTGGAGACTTGTCCTAATTGCCATGCCAAGACTCGCGGAGAATGTCGAGGTGTCCCTCGCACCTAGGCAGGAATCCTGACGTCGCAGAACAAACACGTGTCTGGAAAGGCCCTCCCCGTCGTAACTCGAGAATATACCCCAGGTTCCGGCCGCAACTCGAGAAACATCATGAGACTTCCCCCTCGCCTTGAGATGAGGCCCGATTCCCCTGCACTGCGTGCAGACCAATTCCGTGTTCCACATCAAACGTGAAAAGATTTTTGATTTCCTTGATGGCACTCCAAAGAAAAGCCAAGATCACTGTCTCAAGTCTAGAGGGATCCTGAGGTCACTGTAGCAACAAGAAAGAGCTCCGTGGACCACAAATCAACTCGAGAGGAGAGCTTCGTCCCTGGCTTCGACTCAAGAGGAATACCAACTTTCCACAAGCACCTCAAGAGGAGGCCTCTCTCAGTTACAGGTATGTGAGAGGGACCTTGATTTTGTGGCCTCAAGTGGAATGGACACCGAGATGCTCTGACTCGAAGTAAGGGCAGATATCCATGCAGAGAATTGAATGCAGGCTCGTCTTGCATCTCCCAAGACGAAGGGATGTCTGAATCCCCTGTGGAGACCACAGACAAAGACTTAGTTCTCCGCCTCATCGCGATCGGAGGCCTCACATCCTTTGAAAACTCGAGAGGTCCACGGAGATCAATGCTTCCAAAGGAGACGATGCCTGACTCCTCTTCAAAATGGATAGGAGTCCCAGGATCCCTGTGGCACGTGGAAAGGGACCCTGGGTCTCCCGCCTCACGTGGAGACGCGTCCCAATTGCCATGCCAAGACTCGAGGAGAATCCCGAGGTGTCCCTCGCACCTAGGCAGGAGTCCTGACTTCGCTGAACAAACACGTGTCTGGAAGGTCCCTCCCCATCGTAACTCGAGAATATAAACCAGGTTCCGGCCGCAACTCGAGAAATTCCATGAGACCTACCCCTCGCGGCTAGATGTGGCCCGATTACCCTGCACTGCGTGCAGAGCAATTCCGTGTTCCACATCAAACGTGAAAGGAGCCTTGATTTCCTTGATGGCACTCCAGAGAAAACCCAAGATCATTGTCTCAAGTCTAGAGGGATCCTGAGGTCACTGGAGCAACACGAAAGGGCTCCGTGGACCCCAAATCAACTCGAGATGAGAGCTTAGTCCCTGGCTTCGACTCAAGAGGAATACCAAATTTCCACAAGCACCTCAAGAGGAGGCTTCTCTCAGCTGCATGTATATGAGTGGGACCCTGAGTTTGTGGCCTCAAGTGGAATGGACACCGAGATGCTCTGACTCGAAGTAAAGCCGGATATGCCTGCAGTGAATTGAATGCAGGCTCGTCTTGCATCTCCAAAGACGAAAAGATGTCTGAATCCCCTGTGGAGACCACAGAGAAAGACCTAGTTCTCCGCCTCATCACGACCGGAGGCCTCAGATTCTTTGAAAACTCGAGAGGTGCGTGGAGATAAATGCTTCCAAAGGGGACGATGCCTGACTCCTCTTGAAAATGGATAGGAATCCAAGAATCCTTGTGGCACGTGGAACGGGACCCTGGGTCTCCCGCCTCACGTGGAGACTTGTCCTAATTGTCATGCCAAGACTCGAGGAGAATCCCGAGGTGTCCCTCGCACCTAGGCAGGAGTCCTGACCTCGCTGAACAAACACATGTCTGGAAAGGCCCTCCCCGTCGTAACTCGAGAATATACCCCAGGTTCCGGCCGCAACTCGAGAAACATCATGAGACTTCCCCCTCGCCGAGAGATGAGGCCCGATTTCCCTGCAATGCGTGCAGAGCAATTCTGTGTTCCACATCAAAAGTGAAAGGAGCCTTGATTTCCTTGATGGCACTCCAGAGAAAACCCAAGATCACTGTCACAAGTCTAGAGGGATCCTGAGGTCACTAGAGCAACACGAAAGGGCTCCGTGGACTCCAAATCAACTCGAGATGAGAGCTTTTCCTTGGCTTCGACTCAAGAGGAATACCAACTTTCCACAATCACCTCAAGAGGAGGCTTCTCTCAGCTACAGGTATGTGAGAAGGACCCTGAGTTTGTGGCCTCAAGTGGAATGGACACCGAGATGCTCTGACTCGAATTAAGGCCGGATATCACTGCAGTGAATTGAATGCAGGCTCGTCTTGCATCTCCCAAGACGAAGGGATGTCTGAATCCCCTGTGGAGACCACAGAGAAAGACCTAGTCCTCCGCCTCAACGCCAACGGAGGCCTCACATCCTTTGAAAACTCGAGAGGTCTGCGGAGATCAATGCTTGCAAAGGAGACGATGCCTGACTCCTCTTGAAAATGGATAGGATTCCCAGGATCCCTTTGGCACGTGGAAAGGGACCCTTGGTCTCCCGCCTCACGTGGAGACGCGTCCCAATGGCAATGCCAAGACTCGAGGAGAATCCCGAGGTGTCCCTTGCACCTAGGCAGGAGTCCTGACGTCGCTGAACAAACACGTGTCTCGAAGGGCCCTCCCCGTTGTAACTCGAGAATATACCCCAGGTTCCGGCCGCAACTCGAGAAAAACCATGAGACTTCCCCCTCGCCGAGAGATGAGGCCCGATTCCCCTGCACTGCGTGCAGAGCAATTCCGTGTTCCACATCAAACATGATAGGAGCCTTGATTTCCTTGATGGCACTCCAGAGAAAACCCAAGATCACTGTCTCAAGTCTAGAGGGATCCTGAGGTCACTGTAGCAAGACGAAAGGGCTCCGTGGACCACAAATTAACTCGAGACGAGAGCTTAGTCCCTGGCTTCGACTCAAGAGGAATACCAAATTTCCACAAGCACCTCAAGAGGAGGCTTCTCTCAGCTACAGGTATGTGAGAGGGACCCTGAGTTTGTGGCCTCAAGTGGAAGGGACACCGAGATGCTCTGACTCGAAGTAAGGCCGGATATCCCTGCAGTGAATTGAATGCAGGCTCGTCTTGCATCTCCCTAGACGAAGGGATGTCTGAATCCCCTGTGGAGACCACACAGAAAGACCTAGTACTACGCCTCAACGCGAACGGAGGCCTCACATGCTTTGAAAACTCGAGAGGTCCGCGGAGATCAATGCTTCCAAACGAGACGATGCCTGACTCGTCTTGAAAATGGATAGGAGTCCCAGGATCCCTGTGGCACGTGGAAAGGGACACTGGGTCTCGCGCCTCACGTGGAGACGCGTCCCAATTGCCATGCCAAGACTCGAGGAGAATCCCGAGGTGTCCCTCGCACCTAGACAGGAGTCCTGACGTCGCTGAACAAACACGTGTATGGAAGGTCCCTCCCCTTCGTAACTCGGGAATATACCCCAGGTTCCGGCCGCAACTCGAGAAAAACCATGAGACTTCCCCCTCGCTGCGAGATGAGGCCCGATTCCACTGCACTGCGTTCAGAGCAATTCCGGGTTCCACATCAAACGTGAAAGAAGCCTGATTATCTTGATCGCACTCCAGAGAAAACCCAGGTTCACTCTCTCAAGTCTAGAGGGATCCTGAGGTCACTGGAGCAACACGAAAGGGTTCCGTGGAACCCAAATCAACTCGAGATGAGAGCTTAGTCCCTGCCTCGACTCAAGAGGAATACCAACTTTCCACAAGCACATCAAGAGGAGGCTTCTCTCAGCTACAGGTATGTGAGAGGGACCCTGAGTTTGTGGCCTCAAGTGGAATGGACACCGAGATGCTCTGACTCGAAGTAAGGCCGGATATCCCTGCAGTGAATTGAATGCAGGCTCGTCTTGCATCTCCCAAGACGAAGGGATGTCTGAATCCCCTGTGGAGACCACAGAGAAAGACCTAGTCCTCCGCCTCAACGCCAACGGAGGCCTCACATCCTTTGAAAACTCGAGAGGTCCGAGGAGATCAATGCTTCCAAAGGAGACGATGCCTGACTCCTCTTGAAAGTGGATAGGAGTCCCAGGATCCCTGTGGCACGTTGAAAGGGACCCTGGGTCTCCCGCCTCACGTGGAGACGCGTCCCAATTGCCATGCCAAGACTCGAGGAGAATCCCGAGGTGTCCCTCGCACCTAGGCAGGAGTCCTGACGTCGCTGAACAAACACGTGTCTGGAAGTGCTCTCCCCGTCGTAACTCGAGAATATACCCCAGGTTCCGGCCGCAACTAGAGAAAAACCATGAGACTTCCCACTCGCCGCGAGATGAGGCCCGATTCCCCTGCACTGCGTGCAGAGGAATTCCGTATCCCACATCAAACGTGAAAGGAGCCTTGATTTCCTTGATGACACTCCAGACAAAACAAAAGATCACTGTCTCAAGTCTAGAGGGATCCTGAGGTCACTGGAGCAACACGAAAGGGCTCCGTGGACCCCAAATCTACTCGAGATGAGAACTTAGTCCCTGGCTTCGACTCAAGAGGAATTCCAACTTTCCACAAGCACCTCAAGAGGAGTCTTCTCTCAGCCACAGGTATGTGACAGGGACACTGAGTTTGTGGCCTCATGTGGAATGGACAACGAGATGCACTGATTCGAATAAAGGCCGGATATCCCTGCAGTGAATTGAATGCAGGCTCGTCTTGAATCTCCTAAGAAGAAGGGATGTATGAATCCCCTGTGGAGACCATAGAGAAAGACATTGTTCTCCGCCTCATCGCGACGTGAGTCCTCACATCCTTTGAGAACTCGAGAGGTCCGCGGAGATCAATGATTCCAAAGGAGACGATGCCTGACTCCTCTTGAAAATGGATAGGAGTCCCAGGATCCCTGTGGCACATGGAAAGGGACCCTGGATCTCCCGCCTCACGTGGAGACGCGTCCCAATTGCCATGCCAAGACTCGAGGAGAATCCCGAGGTGTCCCTCGCACCGACGCAGGAGTCCTGACGTCGCTGAACAAACACGTGTCTGGAACGGACCTCCCCGTCGTAACTCGAGAATATACCCCAGGTTCCGGCCGCAACTCGAGAAAAACCATGAGACTTCCCCCTCGCCGCGAGATGAGGCCCGATTCCCCTGCACTGCGTGCAGAGCAATTCCGTGTTCCACATCAAACGTGAAAGGAGCCTTGATTTCCTTGATGGCACTCCAGAGAAAACCCGAGATCACTGTCTCAAGTCTAGAGGGATCCTGAGGTCACTGTAGCAACACGAAATGGGTCCATGGACCCCAAATCAACTCGTGATGAGAGCTTAGTCACTGGCTTCGACTCTATAGGAATAGCAACTTTCCACAAGCACCTCAAGAGGAGGCTTCTCTCAGATACAGTTATGTGAGAGGGCCCTGAGTTGGGGATTCAAGTGGAATGGACACCGAGAAGCTCTGACTCGAAGTAAGGCTGGATATCCCTGCAGTGAATTGAATGCATGCTCGTCTTGCATCTCCCAAGACGAAGGGATGTCTGAATCCCCTGTGGAGACCACAGAGAGAGACCTAGTTCTCGGCCTCATCGCGACCGGATGCCTCACATCCTTTGAAAACTCGAGAGGTCCACGCAGAACAAAGCTTCCAAAGGAGACGATGCCTGACTCCTCTTGAAAATGGATAGGAATACCAGGATCCCTGTGGCACGTGGAAAGGGAACCTGGGTCTCCCGCCTCACGTGGAGACGCGTCCCAATTGCCATGCCAAGACTCGAGGAGAATACCGAGGTGTCCCTCGCACCTAGACAGGAGTCCTGACGTCGCTGAACAAACACGTGTCTGGAAGGGCCCTCCCCGTCGTAACTCGAAAATATAAATCAGGTTCCGGCCGCAACTCGAGAAAAAATATGAGACTTCCCCCTCGCCGCGAGATGAGGCCCGATTCCCCTGCATTGCGTGCAGAGCAATTCAGTGTTCCACATCAAACGTGAAAGGAGCCTTGATTTCCTTGATGGCACTCCAGACAAAACCCAAGATCACTGTCTCAAGTCTAGAGGGATCCTGAGGTCACTGGAGCAACACGAAAGGGCTCCGTGGACCCCAAATCAACTCGAGATGAGAGCTTAGCCCCTGGCTTCGACTCAAGAGGAATACCAACTTTCCACAAGCACCTGAAGAGGAGGCTTCTCTCAGCTACAGGTATGTGAGAGGGACCCTGAGTTTGTGGCCTCAAGTGGAATGGACACCGAGATGCTCTGACTCGAAGTAAGGCCGGATATCCCTGCAGTGAATTGAATGCAGGCTCGTCTTGCATCTCCCAAGACGAAAGGATGTCTGAATCCCCTGTGGAGACCACAGAGAAAGACCTAGTTCTCGGCCTCATCGCGACCGGATGCCTCACAACCTTTGAAAACTCGAGAGGTCCACGCAGAAAAAAGCTTTCAAAGGAGACGATGCCTGACTCCTCTTGAAAATGGATAGGAATCCCAGGATCCCTGTGGCACGTGGAAAGGGACCCTGGGTCTAGCGCCTCACGTGGAGACGCGTCCCAATTGCCATGCCAAGACTCGAGGAGAATACCGAGGTGTCCCTCGCACCTAGGCAGGAGTCCTGACGTCGCTGAACAAACACGTGTCTGGAAGGGCCCTCCCCGTCGTAACTTGAGAATATTCCCCAGGTTCCAGCCGCTTCTCGAGAAAAACCATGAGACTTCCCCCTCGCCGCGAGATGAGGCCCAATTCCCCTGCACTGCGTGCAGAGCAATTCCGTGTTCCACATCAGACGTTAAACTAGACTTGATTTCCTTGATGGCACTCCAAAGAAAACCCAAGATCACTGTCTCAAGTCTAGAGGGATCCTGAGGTCACTGTAGCAACACGAAAGGGCTCCGTGGACCCCAAATCAACTCGAGATGAGAGCTTCGTCCCTGGCTTCTACTCTAGAGGAATACCAACTTTCCACAAGCACCTCAAGAGGAGACTTCTCTGAGATACAGGTATGTGAGAGAAACCCTGAGTTTGTGGCCTCAAGTGCCATGGACACTGTGATGCTCTGACTCGAAGTAAGGCCGGATATCCCTGCTGTGAATTGATGCAGGCTCGTCTTGCATCTCCCAAGACGAAGGGATGTCTGAATCCACTGTGGAGACCACAGAGAAAACCTAGTTCTCCGCCTCATTGAGACCGGAGGCCTCTAATCCTTTGAAAACTCGAGAGGTCCGCGGAGATCAAGGCTTCCAAAGGAGACGATGCCTGACTCCTCTTGAAAATGGATAGGAGTCCCAGGATCCCTTTGGCACGTGGAAAGGGACCCTGGGTCTCCCGCCTCACGTGGAGACGCGTCCCAATTGCCATGCCAAGACTCGAGGAGAATCCCGAGTTGTCCCTCGCACCTAGGCAGTAGTCCTGACGTCGATGAACAAACACGTTTCTGGAAGGGTCCTCCCCGTCGCAACTCGAGAATATACCCCAGGTTCCGGCGCAACTCGAGAAAAACCATGAGCCTTCCCCCTCGCCGCGAGATGAGGACCGATTCCCCTGCACTGCGTGCAGAGCAATTCCGTGTTCCACATCAAACGTGAAAGGAGCCTTGATTTCCTTGATGGCACTCCAGAGAAAACCCAAGATCACTGTCTCAAGTCTAGAGGGATCCTGAGGTCACTGTAGCAAAACGAAAGGGCTCCGTGGACCCCAAATCAACTAGAGATGAGAGCTTCGTCCCTGGCTTCGACTCAAGAGGAATAGCACTTTTCCACAAGCACCTCAAGAGGAGGCTTCTCTCAGCTACAGGTATGTGAGAGGGACCCTGAGTTTGTGGCCTCAAGTGGAATGGACACCGAGATGCTCTGACTCGAAGTAGGGCCGGATATCCGTGCAGTGAATTGAATGCAGGCTCGTCTTGCATCTCCCAAGACGAAGAGATGTCTGAATCCCCTGTGGAGACCACAGAGAAAGAACTAGTAGTCCGCCTCATCACGACCGGAGGCATCACATCCTTGGAAAACTCGAGAGGTCCGCGGAGGTCAATGCTTCCAAAGGAGACGATGCCTGACTCCTCATGAAAATGGATAGGAGTCCCAGGATCCCTGTGGCACGTGGAAAGGGACCGTGGGTCTCCCGCCTCACGTGGAGACGCGTCCCAATTGCCATGCCAAGATTCGAGGAGAATCCCGAGGTGTCCCTCGCACCTAGGCAGGAGTCCTGACGTCGCTGGACAAACACGTGTCTGGAAGGGCCCTCCCCGTCGTAACTCGAGAACATACCCCAGGTTCCGGCCGCAACACAAGAAAGACCATGAGACTTTCCCCTCGCCGCGAGATGAGTCCCGATTCCCCTGCACTGCATGCAGAGCAATTCCGTGTTCCACATCAAACGTGAAAGGAGCCTTGATTTCCTTGATGGCACTCCAGAGAAAACCCAAGATCACTATCTCAAGTCTAGAGGGATCCTGAGGTCACTGGAGCAACATGAAAGGGCTCCGTGAACCCCAAATCAACTCGAGATGAGAGCTTAGTCCCTGGCTTCCACTCAAGAGGAATACCAACTTTCCACAAGCACCTCAAGAGGAGGCTTCGCTCAGCTACAGGTATGTGAGAGGGACCCTGAGTTTGTGGCCTCAAATGGAATGGACCCCGAGATGCTCTGACTCGAAGTAAGGCCGGATATCCCTGCAGTGAATTGAATGCAGGCTCGTCTTCCATCTCGCAAGACGAAGGGATGTCTGAATCCCCTGTGGAGATCACAGAGAAAGACCTAGTCCTCCGCCTCAACGCGACCGGAGGCCTCACATCCTTTGAAAACTCGAGAGGTCCGCGGAGATCAATGCTTCCAAAGGAGACGATGCCTGACTCCTCTTGAAAATGGATAGGAGTCCCAGGATCCCTGTGGCACGTGGAAAGGGAACCTGGGTCTCCCGCCTCACGTGGAGACGCGTCCCAATTGCCATGCCAAGACTCGAGGAGAATCCCGAGGTGTCCCTCGCACCTAGGCAGGAGTCCTGACGTCGCTGGACAAACACGCGTCTGGAAGGGCCCTCCCCGTCGTAACTCGAGAATATACCCCAGGTTCCGGCCGCAACTCGAGAAAAACCATGAGAATTCCCCCTCGCCGCTAGATGTGGCCCGATTCACCTGCACTGCGTACAGAGCAATTCCGTGTTCCACATCAAACGTGAAAGGAACCTTGATTTCCTTGATGGCACTCCAGAGAAAACCCAAGATCACTGTCTCAAGTCTAGAGGGATCCTGACGTCACTGGAGCAACAAGAAAGGGCTCCGTGGACCCCAAATCAACTCGAGATGAGAGCTTAGTCACTGGCTTCGACTCAAGAGGAATACCAATTTTCCACAAGCACCTCAAGAGGAGGCTTCTCTCAGCTACAGGTATGTGAGAGGGACCCAGAGTTTGTGGCCTCAAGTGGAATGGACACCGAGATGCTCTGACTCGAAGTAAGGCTGGATATCCCTGCAGTGAATTGAATGCAGGCTCGTCTTGCATCTCCCAAGACGAAGGGATGTCTGAATCCCCTGTGGAAACCACAGAGAAAGACATAGTCCTCCGCCTCATCGCGACCGAAGGCCTCACATCCTTTGAAAACTCGAGAGGTCCGCGGAGATCAGTGCTTCCAAAGGAGACCATGCCTGACTCCTCTTGAAAATGGATAGGAGTCCCAGGATCCCTGTGGCACGTGGAAAGGGACCCTGGGTCTCCCGCCTCACGAGGAGATGCGTCTCAATTGTCATGCCAAGACTCGAGGAGAATCCCGAAATGTCCCTCGCACCTAGGCCGGAGTGCTGACGTCGCTGAACAAACATGTCTCTGGAAGGGCCCTCCCCGTCGTAACTCGAGCATATACCCTAGGATCCGGCCGCAACTCGAGAAAAACCATGAGACTTCTCCCTCGCCGCGAGATGAGGCCCGATTCCCCTGCACTGTGTGCAGAGCAATACCGCGTTCCACATCAAACGTGAAAGAAGCCTTGATTTCCTTGATGGCACTCCAGAGAAAACCCAAGATCACTGTCTCATGTCTAGAGGGATCCTGAGGTCACTGGAGCAAAACGAAAGGGCTCCGTGGAAACCAAATCAACTCGAGATGAGAGCTTATTCCCTGGCTTCGACTCAAGAGGAATACCAACTTTCCACAAGCACCTCAAGAGGAGGCTTCTCTCAGCCACAGGTATGTGAGAAGGACCCTGAGTTTGTGGCCTCAAGTGGAATGGACACCGAGATGCTCTGACTCGAAGTAAGGCCAGATATCCCTGCAGTGAAGTGAATGCAGGCTCGTCTTGCATCTCCCAAGAAGAAGGGATGTCTGAATCCCCTGTGGAGACCACAGAGAAAGACCTAGTCCTCCGCATCAACGCGAACGGAGGCCTCACTTCCTTTTAAAAATTGAGAGGTCCGCGGAGATCAATGCTTCCAAAGGAGACGATGCCTGACTCCTCTTGAAAATGGATAGGAGTCCCAGGATCCCTGTGGCACGTGGAAAGGGACCCTGGGTCTCACGCCTCACGTGGAGACGCGTCCCAATTGCCATGCCAAGACTCGAGGAGAATCCCGAAGTGACCCTCGCACCTAGGCAGGAGTCCTGACGTCGCTGAACAAAAACGTGTCTGGAAGGGCCCTCCCCGTAGTAACTCGAGAATATACCCCAGGTTCCGGCCGCAACTCGAGAAAAACCATGAGACTTCCCCCTCGCTGCGAGATGAGGCCCGATTCCCCTGCACTGCGTGCAGAGCAATTCCGTGTTCCACATCAAACGTGAAAGGAGCCTTGATTTCCTTGATGCCACTCCAGAGAAAACCCAAAGTCACTATCTCAAGTCTAGAGGGATCCTGAGGTCACTGGAGCAACACAAAAGTGCTCCGTGGACCCCAAATCAACTCGAGATGAGAGCTTAGTCCCTGGATTCGACTCAAGAGGAATACCAACTTTCCACAAGCACCTCAAGAGGAGGCTTCTCTCAGCTACAGGTATGTGAGAGGGAAACTGAGTTTCTGGCCTCAAGTGGAATGGACACCGAGATGCTCTGACTCAAAGTAAAGGCGGATATCCCTGCAGTGAATTGAATGCAGGCTCGTCTTGCATCTCCCAAGACGAAGGGATGTCTGAATCCCCTGTGGAGACGACAGCGAAAGACCTAGTTCTCCGCCTCATCCCGAATTGAGGCCTCACATCCTTTGAAACCTCGAGAGGTGTGCGGAGATCAATGCTTCCAAAGGAGACGATGCCTGACTCCTCTTGAAAATGGAAAGGGGTCCCAGGATCCCTGTGGCACGTGGAAAGGGACACTGGGTCTCCCGCCTCACGTGGAGACGCGTCCCAATTGCCATGCCAAGACTCGAGGAGAATCCCGAGTTGTGCCTCGCACCTAGGCAGGAGTCCTGACGTCGCTGAACAAACAGGTGTCTGGAAGGGCCCTCCCTGTCGTAACTCGAGAATATACCCCAGGTTCCGGCCGCAACTCGAGAAAAACCATGAGATTTCCCCCTTGCCGCGAGTTGAGGCCCGATTCCCCTGCACTGAATGCAGAGCAATTCCGTGTTCCACATCAAACGTGAAAGGAGCCTTGATTTCCTTGATGGCACTCTAGAGAAAACCCAAGATCACTGTCTCAAGTCTACAGGGATCCTGAGGTCACTGGAGCAACACGAAAGGGCTTCATGGACCCCAAATCAACTCGAGATGAGAGCTTAGACCCTGGCTTAGACTCAAGAGGAATACCAACTTTCCACAAGGACCTCAAGAGGAGGCTTCTCTCAGCTACAGGTATGTGAGAGGGACCCTGAGTTTGTGGCCTCAAGTGGAATGGACACCGAGATGCTCTGACTCGAAGTAAGGCCGGATATCCCTGCAGTGAATTGACTGCAGGCTCGTCTTGCATCTCCCAAGACGAAGGGATGTCTGAATCCCCTGTGGAGACCACAGAGAAAGACCTAGTTCTCTGCCTCATAGCGACCGGGGGCCTCACATCCTTTGAAAATTCGAGAGGTACGCAGATATCAATGCTTCCAAAGGAGACGATGCCTGACTCCTCTTGAAAATGGAAAGGAGTCCCCGGATCCCTGTGGCACGTGGAAAGGGACCCTGGGTCTCCCGCCTCACGTGGAGACGCGTCCAAATTGCCATGCCAAGACTCGTGGAGAATCCCGAGGTGTCCCTCGCACCTAGGCAGGAGTCCTGACGGCGCTGAACAAACACGTGTCTGGAAGGGCCCTCCCCGTCGTAACTCGAGAATATACCCCAGGTTCCGGCCGCAACTCGAGAAAAACCATGAGATTTCCCCCTTGCCGCGAGTTGAGGCCCGATTCCCCTGCACTGAATGCAGAGCAATTCCGTGTTCCACATCAAACGTGAAAGGAGCCTTGATTTCCTTGATGGCACTCCAGAGAATTCCCAAGATCACTGTCTCAAGTCTAGAGGGATCCTGAGGTCACTGGAGCAAGACGAAAGGGCTCCGTGGACCCCAAATCAACTCGAGATGAGAGCTTAGTCCCTGGCGTCGACTCAAGAGGAATACCAACTTTTCACAAGCACCTCAAGAGGAGGCTTCTCTCAGCTACAGGTATGTGAGAGGGACCCTGAGTTTGTGGCCTCAAGTGGAATGGACACCGAGATGCTCTGACTCGAAGTAAGGCCGGATATCCCAACAGTGAATTGAATGCAGGCTCGTCTTGCATCTCCCAAGAGGAAGAGATGTCTGAATCCCCTGTGGAGACCACAGAGAAAGACCTAGTGCTCCGCCTCATCGCGACCGGAGGCCTCACATCCTTTGAAAACTCGAGAGGTCTGCGGAGATCAATGCTTCCAAAGGAGACGATGCCAGAATCTTCTTGAAAATGGATAGGAGGCCCAGGATCCCTGTGGCACGTGGAAAGGGACCCTGGGTCTCCCGCCTCACGTGGAGACGCGTCCCAATTGCCATGCCAAGACTCGAGGAGAATCCCGAGGTGTCCCTCGCCCCTAGGTAGGAGTCCTTACGTCGCTGAACAAACACGTGTCTGGAAGGGCCCTCCCCATCGTAACTCGAGAATATACCCCAGGTTCCGGCCGCAACTCGAGAAAAAACAGGAGATTTCCCCCTCGCCGCGAGTTGAGGCCCGATTCCCCTGCACTGCGTGCAGAGCAATTCCGTGTTCCACATCAAACGTGAAAGGAGCCTTGATATCCTTGATGGCACTCCAGAGAAAACCCAAGATCACTGTCTCAAGTCTAGAGGGATCCTGAAGTCACTGGACCAACAGGAAAGGGCTTCGTGGACCCCAAATCAACTCGAGATGAGAGCTTAGATCCTGGCTTAGACTCAAGAGGAATACCAACTTTCCACAAGGACCTCAAGAGGAGGTTTCTCTCAGCTAAACGTATATTTGAAGGACCCTGATTTTGTGGCCTCAAGTGGAATGGACACCGAGATGCTCTGACTCGAAGTAAGGCCGGATATCTCTGCAGTGAATTGAATGCAGGCACGTCTTGCATCTCCCAAGACGAAGGGATGTCTGCATCCCCTTTGGAGACCACAGAGAAAGACCTAATTCTCCGCCTCATAGCGACCGGGGGCCTCACATCCTTTGAAAATTCGAGAGGACCGCGGAGATCAATGCTTCCTAAGGAGACGATGCCTGACTCCTCTTGAAAATGGATAGGAGTCTCAGGATCCCTGTGGCACGTGGAAAGGGATCCTGGGTCTCCCGCCTCACGTGGAGACGCTTCCCCATTGCCATGCCAAGACTCGAGGAGAATCCCGAGGTGTCCCTCGCACCTAGGCAGGAGTCCTGACGGCGCTGAACAAACACGTGTCTGGAAGGGCCCTCCCCGTCGTAACTCGAGAATATACCCCAGGTTCCGGCCGCAACTCGAGAAAAACCATGAGATTTCCCCCTTGCCGCGAGTTGAGGCCCGATTCCCCTGCACTGAATGCAGAGCAATTCCGTGTTCCACATCAAACGTGAAAGGAGCCTTGATTTCCTTGATGGCACTCCAGAGAATTCCCAAGATCACTGTCTCAAGTCTAGAGGGATCCTGAGGTCACTGGATCAACACGAAAGGGCTCCGTGGACCCCAAATCAACTCGAGATGAGAGCTTAGTCCCTGGCGTCGACTCAAGAGGAATACCAACTTTTCACAAGCACCTCAAGAGGAGGCTTCTCTCAGCTACAGGTATGTGAGAGGGACCCTGAGTTTGTGGCCTCAAGTGGAATGGACACCGAGATGCTCTGACTCGAAGTAAGGCCGGATATCCCAACAGTGAATTGAATGCAGGCTCGTCTTGCATCTCCCAAGAGGAAGAGATGTCTGAATCCCCTGTGGAGACCACAGAGAAAGACCTAGTGCTCCGCCTCATCGCGACCGGAGGCCTCACATCCTTTGAAAACTCGAGAGGTCTGCGGAGATCAATGCTTCCAAAGGAGACGATGCCAGAATCTTCTTGAAAATGGATAGGAGGCCCTGGATCCCTGTGGCACGTGGAAAGGGACCCTGGGTCTCCCGCCTCACGTGGAGACGCGTCCCAATTGCCATGCCAAGACTCGAGGAGAATCCCGAGGTGTCCCTCGCCCCTAGGTAGGAGTCCTTACGTCTCTGAACAAACACGTGTCTGGCAGGGCCCTCCCCATCGTAACTCGAGAATATACCCCAGGTTCCGGCCGCAACTCGAGAAAAAACAGGAGATTTCCCCCTCGCCACGATTTGAGGCCCGATTCCCCTGCACTGCGTGCAGAGCAATTCCGTGTTCCACATCAAACGTGAAAGGAGCCTTGATATCCTTGATGGCACTCCAGAGAAAACCCAAGATCACTGTCTCAAGTCTAGAGGGATCCTGAAGTCACTGGACCAACAGGAAAGGGCTTCGTGGACCCCAAATCAACTCGAGATGAGAGCTTAGACCCTGGCTTAGACTGAAGAGGAATACCAACTTTCCACAAGGCCCTCAAGAGGAGGTTTCTCTCAGCTACACGTATATTTGAGGGACCCTGATTTTGTGGCCTCAAGTGGAATGGACACCGAGATGCTCTGACTCGAAGTAAGGCCGGATATCCCTGCAGTGAATTGAATGCAGGCTCGTCTTGCATCTCCCAAGACGAAGGGATGTCTGAATCCCCTTTGGAGACCACAGAGAAAGACCTAGTTCTCCGCCTCATAGCGACCGGGGGCCTCACATCCTTTGAAAATTCGAGAGGACCGCGGAGATCAATGCTTCCAAAGGAGACGATGCCTGACTCCTCTTGAAAATGGATAGGAGTCCCAGGATCCCTGTGGCACGTGGAAAGGGACCCTGGGTCTCCCGCCTCACGTGGAGACGCTTCCCCATTGCCATGCCAAGACTCGAGGAGAATCCCGAGGTGTCCCTCGCACCTAGGCAGGAGTCCTGACGTCACTGAACAAACACGTGTCTGGAAGGGCCCTCCCCGTCGTAACTCGAGAATATACCGCAGGTTCCGGCCGCAACTCGAGAAAAACCATGAGACTTCCCCCTCGCCGCGAGATGAGGCCCGATTCCCCTGCACTGCATGCAGAGCAATTCCGTGTTCCACATCAAACGTGAAAGGAGCCTTGATTTCCTTGATGGCACTCCAAAGAAAACCCAAGATCACTGTCTCAAGTCGAGAGGGATCCTGAGGTCACTGGAGCAACACGAAAGTGCTCCGTGGACCCCAAATCAACTCGAGATGAGAGCTTAGACCCTGGCTTTGACTCAAGAGGAATACCCACTTTTCACAAGTACCTCAAGAGGAGGCTTCTCTCAGCTACAGGTATGTGAGAGGGACCCTGAGTTTGTGGCCTCAAGTGGAATGGACACCGAGATGCTCTGACTCGAAGTAAGGCCGGATATCCCTGCAGTGAATTGAATGCAGGCTCGTCTTGCATCTCCCAAGACGAAGGGTTGTCTGAATCCCCTGTGGAGACCACAGAGAAAGACCTAGTTCTCCGCCTCATAGCGACCGGGGGCCTCACATCCTTTGAAATTTCGAGAGGTCCGCGGAGATCAATGCTTCCAAAGGAGACGATGCCTGACTCCTCTTGAAAATGGATAGGAGTCCCCGGATCCCTGTGGCACGTGGAAAGGGACACTGGGTCTCCCGCCTCACGTCAAGACGCGTCCAAATTGCCATGCCAAGACTCGTGGAGAATCCCGAGGTGTCCCTCGCACCTAGGCAGGAGTCCTGACGTCGCTGAACAAACACGTGTCTGGGAGGGCCCTCCCCGTCGTAACTCGAGAATATACCCCAGGTTCCGGCCGCAACTCGAGAAAAACCATGAGATTTCCCCCTTGCCGCGAGTTGAGGCCCGATTCCCCTGCACTGAATGCAGAGCAATTCCGTGTTCCACATCAAACGTGAAAGGAGCCTTGATTTCCTTGATGGCACTCCAGAGAATTCCCAAGATCACTGTCTCAAGTCTAGAGGGATCCTGAGGTCACTGGAGCAACACGAAAGGGCTCCGTGGACCCCAAATCAACTCGAGATGAGAGCTTAGTCCCTGGCTTCGACTCAAGAGGAATACCAACTTTTCACAAGCACCTCAAGAGGAGGCTTCTCTCAGCTACAGGTATGTGAGAGGGACCCTGAGTTTTTGGCCTCAAGTGGAATGGACACCGAGATGCTCTGACTCGAAGTAAGGCCGGATATCCCAACAGTGAATTGAATGCAGACTCGTCTTGCATCTCCCAAGAGGAAGAGATGTCTGAATCCCCTGTGGAGACCACAGAGAAAGACCTAGTCCTCCGCCTCATCGCGACCGGAGGCCTCACATCCTTTGAAAACTCGAGAGGTCTGCGGAGATCAATGCTTCCAAAAGAGACGATGCCAGAATCTTCTTGAAAATGGATAGTAGTCCCAGGATCCCTGTGGCACGTGGAAAGGGACCCTGGGTCTCCCGCCTCACGTGGAGACGCGTCCCAATTGCTATGCCAAGACTCGAGGAGAATCCCGAGGTGTCCCTCGCCCCTAGGTAGGAGTCCTGACGTCGCTGAACAAACACGTGTCTGGAAGGGCCCTCCCCATCGTAACTCGAGAATATACCCCAGGTTCCGGCCGCAACTCGAGAAAAACCATGAAATTTCCCCCTCGCCGCGAGTTGAGGCCCGATTCCCCTGGACTGCATGCAGAGCAATTCCGTGTTCCACATCAAACGTGAAAGGAGCCTTGATTTCCTTGATGGCACTCCAGAGAAAACCCAAGATCACTGTCTCAAGTCTAGAGGGATCCTGAAGTCACTGGACCAACAGGAAAGGGCTTCGTGGACCCCAAATCAACTCGAGATGAGAGCTTAGACCCTGGCTTAGACTCAAGAGGAATACCAACTTTCCACAAGGCCCTCAAGAGGAGGTTTCTCTCAGCTACAGGTATATTTGAGGGACCCTGATTTTGTGGCCTCAAGTGGAATGGACACCGAGATGCTCTGACTCGAAGTAAGGCCGGATATCCCTGCAGTGAATTGAATGCAGGCTCGTCTTGCATCTCCCAAGACGAAGGGATGTCTGAATCCCCTTTGGAAACCACAGAGAAAGACCTAATTCTCCGCCTCATAGCGACCGGGGGCCTCACATCCTTTGAAAATTCGAGAGGACCGCGGAGATCAATGCTTCCAAAGGAGACGATGCCTGACTCCTCTTGAAAATGGATAGGAGTCCCAGGATCCCTGTGGCACGTGGAAAGGGACCCTGGGTCTCCCGCCTCACGTGGAGACGCTTCCCCATTGCCATGCCAAGACTCGAGGAGAATCCCGAGGTGTCCCTCGCACCTAGGCAGGAGTCCTGACGTCGCTGAACAAACACGTGTCTGGAAGGGCCCTCCCCGTCGTAACTCGAGAATATACACCAGGTCCGGCCGCAACTCGAGAAAAACCATGAGATTTCCCCCTTGCCGCGAGTTGAGGTCCGATTCCCCTGCACTGAATGCAGAGCAATTCCGTGTTCCACATCAAACGTGAAAGGAGCCTTGATTTCTTGATGGCACTCCAGAGAAAACCCAAGATCACTGTCTCAAGTCTAGAGGGATCCTGAGGTCACTGGAGCAACACGAAAGAGCTCCGTGGACCCCAAATCAACTCGAGATGAGAGCTTAGTCCCTGGCTTCGACTCAAGAGGAATACCAACTTTCCACAAGCACCTCAAGAGGAGGCTTCTCTCAGCAACAGGTATGTGAGAGGGACCCTGAGTTTTTGGCCTCAAGTGGAATGGACACCGAGATGCTCTGACTCAAAGTAAGGCCGGATATCCCTGCAGTGAATTGAATGCAGGCTCGTCTTGCATCTCCCAAGACGAAGGGATGTCTGAATCCCCTGTGGAGACCACAGAGAAAGACCTAGTCCTCTGCCTCAACGCGACCGGAGGCCTCACATCCTTTGAAAATTCGAGAGGTCTGGGGAGATCAATGCTTCCAAAGGAGACGATGCCTCACTCCTCTTGAAAATGGATAGGAGTCCCAGGATCCCTGTGGCACGTGGAAAGGGACACTGGGTCTCCCGCCTCACGTGGAGACGCGTCCCAATTGCCATGCCGAGACTCGAGGAGAATCCCGAGGTGTCCCTCGCATCTAGGCAGTAGTCCTGACGTCGCTGAACAAACACGTGTCTGGAAGGGCCCTCCCCGTCGTAACTCGAGAATATACCCCAGGTTCCGTCCGCAACTCGAGAAAAACCATGAGACTTCCCCCTCGCCGCGAGATGAGGCCCGATTCCCCTGCACTGCGTCCAGAGCAATTCTGTGTTCCACATCAAACGTGAAAGGAGCCTTGATTTCCTTGATGACACTCCAGAGGAAACCCAAGAACACTGTCTCAAGTCTAGAGGGATAATCAGGTCACTGGAACAACACGAAAGGGCTCCGTGGACCCCAAATCAACTCGAGATGAGAGCTTAGTCCCTGGCTTCGACTCAAGAGGAATACCAACTTTCCACAAGCACCTGAAGAGGAGGCTTCTCTCAGCTATGGGTATGTGAGAGGGACACTGAGTTTGTGGCCTCAAGTGGAATGGACACCGAGATGCTCTGACTCGAAGTAAGGCCGGATATCCCTGCAGTGAATTGAATGCAGGCTCGTCTTGCATCTCCCAAGACGAAGGGATGTCTGAATCCCCTGTGGAGACCACAGAGAAAGACCTAGTCCTCCGCCTCAACGCGACCGGAGGCGTCACATCCTTTGAAAACTCGAGAGGTCCACGGAGATCAATGCTTCCAAAGGAGACGATGCCTGACTCCTCTTGAAAATGGATAGGAGTCCCAGGATCCCTGTGGCATGTGGAAAGGGACCCTGGGTCTCCCGCCTCACGTGGAGACGCGTCCCAATTGCCATGCCAAGACTCGAGGAGAATCCCGAGGTGTCCCTTGCACCTAGGCAGGAGTCCTGACGTCGCTGAACAAACACGTGTCTGGAAGGGCCCTCCCCGTCGTAACTCGAGAATATACCCCAGGTTCCGGCCGCAACTCGAGAAAAACCATGAGACTTCCCCCTCGCCGCTGGATGAGCCCCGATTCCCCTGCACTGCGTGCAGAGCAATTCCGTGTTCCACATCAAACGTGAAAGGAGCCTTGATTTCCTTGATGGCACTCCAGAGAAAACCCAAGATCACTGTCTCAAGTCTAGAGGGATCCTGAGGTCACTGGAGCAACACGAAAGGGCTCCGTGGACACCAAATCAACTCGAGATGAGAGCTTAGTCCCTGGCTTCGACTCAAGAGGAATACCAACTTTCCACAAGCACCTCAAGAGGAGGCTACTCTCAGCTAATGGTATGTGAGAGGGACCCTGAGTTTGTCGCCTCAAGTGGAATGGACACCGAGATGCTCTGACTCGAAGTAAGGCCAGATATCCCTGCAGTGATTTGAATGCAGGCTCGTCTTGCATCTCCCAAGACGAAGGGTTGTCTGAATCCCCTGTGGAGACCACAGAGAAAGACCTAGTCCTCCACCTCAACGCAACCGGAGGCCTCATATCCTTTGAAAACTCGAGAGGACCACGGAGATAAATACTTCCGAAGGAGACGATGCCTGAAGCCTCTTAAAAATGGATAGGAGTCCCAGGATTCCTGTGGCACGTGGAAAGGGACACTGGGTCTCCCGCCTCACGTGGAGACGCGTCCCCATTGCCATGCCAAGACTCGAGGAGCATCCCGAGGTGTCCCTAGCACCTAGGCAGGTTTCCTGACGTCGCTGAACAAACACGTGTCTGGAAGGGCCCTCCTCGTCGTAACTCGAGAATATACCCCAGGTTCCGGCCGCAACTCGAGAAAAACCATGAGACTTCCCCCTCGCCGCTGGATGAGGCCTGATTCCCCTGCACTGCGTGGAGAGCAATTCCGAGTTCCACATCAAACGTGAAAGGAGCCTTGATTTCCTTGATGGCACTCCAGAGAAAACCCAAGATCACTGTCTCAAGTCTAGAGGGATCCTGAGGTCATTGGAGGAACACGAAAGTTCTCCGTGGACCCCAAATCAACTCGAGATGAGAGCTTAGTCCCTGGCTTCGACTCAAGAGGAATATCAACTTTCCACAAGCACCTCAAGAGGAGGCTTCTCTCAGCTACAGGTATGTGAGAGGGACCCTGAGTTTGTGGCATCAAGTGAAATGGACACCGAAATGCTCTGACTCGAAGTAAGGCCGGATATCCCTGTAGTGAATTGAATGCAGTCTCGTCTTGCATCTCCAAAGACGAAGGGATGTCTGAATCCGCTATGGAGACCACAGAGAAAGACCTAGTCCTCCGCCTCATCGCGACCGGAGGCCTCACATCCTTTGAAAACTCGAGACGTCCGCGGAGATCAATGCTTCCAAAGGAGACGACTCCTGACTCCTCTTGAAAATGGATAGGAATCCCAGGATCCTTGTGGCACGTGGAAAGGGACACTGGGACTCCCGCCTCACGTGGGGACGCGTCCAAATTGCCATGCCAATACTCGAGGAGAATCCCGAGGTGTCCCTCGCACCTAGGCAGGAGTCCTCACGTCGCTGAACAAACCTGTGTCTGGAAGGGCCCTCCCCGTCCTAACTCGAGAATATACCCCAGGTTCCGGCTGCAACTCGAGAAAAACCATGAGACTTCCCCCTCGCCCCTGGATGAGGCCCGATTCCCCTGCACTGCGTGCAGAGCAATTCCGTGTTCCACATCAAACGTGAAAGGAGCCTTGATTTCCTTGATGGCACTCCAGAGTAAACCCAAGATCACTGTCTCAAGTCTAGAGGGATCCTGAGGTCACTGTAGCAACACGAAAGGGCTATGTGGACCCCAAATCAACTCGAGATGAGAGATTAGTCCCTGGCTTCAACTCAAGAGGAATACGAACTTTCCACACGCACCACAAGAGGAGGCTTCTCTCAGCTACAGGTATTTTAGAGGGACCCTGAGTTTGTGGCCTCAAGTGGAATGGACACCAAGATGCTCTGACTCGAATTAAGGCCGGATATCCCTGCAGTGAATTGAATGCAGGCTCGTCTTGCATCTCCCAAGACGAAGGGATGTCTGAATCCCCTGTGGAGACCACAGAGAAAGACCTAGTCCTCCGCCTCATCGTGACCGGAGGCCTCACATCCGTTGAAAACTCGAGAGGTCTGCAGAGATCAATGCTTCCAAAGGTGACGATGCCTGACTCCACTTGAAAATGGATAGGAGTCCCAGGATCACTGTGGCACGTGGAAAGGGACACTAGGTCTCCCGCCTCACGTGGAGACGCGTCCCAATTGCCATGCCAAGACTCGAGGAGAATCCCGAGGTGTCCCTCGCACCTAGGCAGGAGTCCTGACGTCGCTGAACAAACACGTGTCTGGAAGGGCTCTCCCCGTCCTAACTCGAGAATATACCCCAGGTTCCGGCTGCAACTCGAGAAAAACCATGAGACTTCCCCCTCGCCCCTGGATGAGGCCCGATTCCCCTGCACTGCGTGCAGAGCAATTCCGTGTTCCACATCAAACGTGAAAGGAGCCTTGATTTCCTTGATGGCACTCCAGAGAAAACCCAAGATCACTGTCTCAAGTCTAGAGGGATCCTGAGGTCACTGGAGCAACACGAAAGGGCTCCGTGGACACCAAATCAACTCGAGATGAGAGCTTAGTCCCTGGCTTCGACTCAAGAGGAATACCAACTTTCCACAAGCACCTCAAGAGGAGGCTACTCTCAGCTAATGGTATGTGAGAGGGACCCTGAGTTTGTCGCCTCAAGTGGAATGGACACCGAGATGCTCTGACTCGAAGTAAGGCCAGATATCCCTGCAGTGATTTGAATGCAGGCTCGTCTTGCATCTCCCAAGACGAAGGGTTGTCTGAATCCCCTGTGGAGACCACAGAGAAAGACCTAGTCCTCCACCTCAACGCAACCGGAGGCCTCATATCCTTTGAAAACTCGAGAGGACCACGGAGATAAATACTTCCGAAGGAGACGATGCCTGAAGCCTCTTAAAAATGGATAGGAGTCCCAGGATCCCTGTGGCACGTGGAAAGGGATCCTGGGTCTCCCGCCTCACGTGGAGACGCGTCCCCATTGCCATGCCAAGACTCGAGGAGCATCCCGAGGTGTCCCTCGCATCTAGGCAGGTTTCCTGACGTCGCTGAACAAACACGTGTCTGGAAGGGCCCTCCTCGTCGTAACTCGAGAATATACCCCAGGTTCCGGCCGCAACTCGAGAAAAACCATGAGACTTCCCCCTCGCCGCTGGATGAGGCCTGATTCCCCTGCACTGCGTGGAGAGCAATTCCGAGTTCCACATCAAACGTGAAAGGAGCCTTGATTTCCTTGATGGCACTCCAGAGAAAACCCAAGATCACTGTCTCAAGTCTAGAGGGATCCTGAGGTCATTGGAGGAACACGAAAGTTCTCCGTGGACCCCAAATCAACTCGAGATGAGAGCTTAGTTCCTGGCTTCGACTCAAGAGGAATACCAACTTTCCACAAGCACCTCAAGAGGAGGCTTCTCTCAGCTACAGGTATGTGAGAGGGACCCTGAGTTTGTGGCATCAAGTGAAATGGACACCGAAATGCTCTGACTCGAAGTAAGGCCGGATATCCCTGT
Organism: Dama dama; assembly: GCF_033118175.1. Classification (NCBI taxonomy): domain Eukaryota; kingdom Metazoa; phylum Chordata; class Mammalia; order Artiodactyla; family Cervidae; genus Dama; species Dama dama. Next base: position 733,642 of record NC_083697.1, on the reverse strand, counting down.
AGTGAATTGAATGCAGACTCGTCTTGCATCTCCAAAGACGAAGGGATGTCTGAATCCGCTATGGAGACCACAGAGAAAGACCTAGTCCTCCGCCTCATCGCGACCGGAGGCCTCACATCCTTTGAAAACTCGAGACGTCCGCGGAGATCAATGCTTCCAAAGGAGACGACTCCTGACTCCTCTTGAAAATGGATAGGAATCCCAGGATCCTTGTGGCACGTGGAAAGGGACACTGGGACTCCCGCCTCACGTGGGGACGCGTCCAAATTGCCATGCCAATACTCGAGGAGAATCCCGAGGTGTCCCTCGCACCTAGGCAGGAGTCCTCACGTCGCTGAACAAACCTGTGTCTGGAAGGGCCCTCCCCGTCCTAACTCGAGAATATACCCCAGGTTCCGGCCGCAACTCGAGAAAAACCATGAGACTTCCCCCTCGCCCCTGGATGAGGCCCGATTCCCCTGCACTGCGTGCAGAGCAATTCCGTGTTCCACATCAAACGTGAAAGGAGCCTTGATTTCCTTGATGGCACTCCAGAGAAAACCCAAGATCACTGTCTCAAGTCTAGAGGGATCCTGAGGTCACTGTAGCAACACGAAAGGGCTATGTGGACCAAAAATCAACTCGAGATGAGAGATTAGTCCCTGGCTTCAACTCAAGAGGAATACGAACTTTCCACACGCACCACAAGAGGAGGCTTCTCTCAGCTACAGGTATTTTAGAGGGACCCTGAGTTTGTGGCCTCAAGTGGAATGGACACCAAGATGCTCTGACTCGAATTAAGGCCGGATATCCCTGCAGTGAATTGAATGCAGGCTCGTCTTGCATCTCCCAAGACGAAGGGATGTCTGAATCCCCTGTGGAGACCACAGAGAAAGACCTAGTCCTCCGCCTCATCGTGACCGGAGGCCTCACATCCGTTGAAAACTCGAGAGGTCTGCAGAGATCAATGCTTCCAAAGGTGACGATGCCTGACTCCACTTGAAAATGGATGGGAGTCCCAGGATCACTGTGGCACGTGGAAAGGGACACTAGGTCTCCCGCCTCACGTGGAGACGCGTCCCAATTGCCATGCCAAGACTCGAGGAGAATCCCGAGGTGTCCCTCGCACCTAGGCAGGAGTCCTGACGTCGCTGAACAAACACGTGTCTGGAAGGGCTCTCCCCGTCCTAACTCGAGAATATACCCCAGGTTCCGGCCGCAACTCGAGAAAAACCATGAGACTTCCCCATCGCCGCGAGATGAGGCCCGATTCCCCTGCCCTGCGTGCAGAGCAATTCCGTATTCCACATCAAAAATGAAAGGAGCCTTGATTTCCTTGATGGCACTCCAGAGAAAACCCAAGATCACTGTCTCAAGTCTAGAGGGATCCTGAGGTCACTGGAGCAACACGAAAGGGCTCCGTGGACCCCAAATCAACTCGAGATGAGAGCTTAGTCCCTTGCTTCAAATCGAGAGGAATACCAGCTTTCCACAAGCACCTCAAGAGGAGGCTACTCTCAGCTAATGGTATGTGAGAGGGACCCTGAGATTGTCGCCTCAAGTGGAATGGACACCGAGATGCTCTGACTCGAAGTAAGGCCGGATATCCCTGCAGTGAATTGAATGCAGGCTCGTCTTGCATCTCCGAAGACGAAAGGATGTCTGAATCTCCTGTGCAGAACACAGAGAAAGACCTAGTCCTCCGCCTCTATGCGACCGGAGGCCTCACATCCTTGGAAAACTCGAGAGGTCCACGGAGATCAATGCTTCCAAAGGAGACGATGCCTGACTCCTCTTGAAAATGGATAGGAGTCCCAGGATCCCTGTGGCACGTGGAAAGGGACCCTGGGTCTCCCGCCTCACGTGGAGACGCGTCCCAATTGCCATGCCAAGACTCGAGGAGAATCCCGAGGTGTCCCTCGCACCTAGGCAGGAGTCCTGACGTCGCTGAACAAACACGTGTCTGGAAGGGCCCTCCCCCTCGTAACTCGAGAATATACCCCAGGTTCCGGCCGCAACTCGAGAAAAACCATGAGACTTCCCCCTCGCCGCGAGATGAGGCCCGATTCCCCTGGGCTGCGTGCAGAGGAATTCCGTGTTCCACTTCAAACGTGAAAGGAGCCTTGATTTCCTTGATGGCACTCCAGAGAAAACCCAAGATCACTGTCTCAAGTCTAGAGGGATCCTGGGGTCACCGGAGCAACACGAAAGGGCTCCGTGGACCCCAAATCAACTCGAGATGAGAGATTAGTCCCTGGGTTCGACTCAAGAGGAATACGAACTTTCCACAAGCCCCTCAAGAGGAGGCTTCTCTCAGCTACAGGTATGTGAGAGGGACCCTGAGTTTGTGGCCTCAAGTGGAATGGACACCGAGATGCTCTGACTCAAAGTAATGCCGGATATCCCTGCAGTGAATTGAATGCAGGCTCATCTTGCATCTCCCAAGGCGAAGGGATGTCTGAATCCCCTGTGCAGAACACAGAGAAAGACCTAGTCCTCCGCCTCAACGCGACCGGAGGCCTCACATCCTTTGAAAACTCGAGAGGTCTGCAGAGATCAATGCTTCCAAAGGAGACGATGCCTGACTCCTCTTGAAAATGGATAGGAGTCCCAGGATCACTGTGGCACGTGGAAAGGGACCCTGGGTCTCCCGCCTCACGTGGAGACGCGTCCCAATTGCCATGCCAAGACTCGAAGAGAATCCCGAGTTGTCCCTCGCACCTAGGCAGGAGTCCTCACGTCGCTGAACAAACACGTGTCTGGAAGGGCCCTCACTGTCGTAACTCGAGAATATACCCCAGGATCCGGCCACAACTCGACAAAAACCATGAGACTTCCCCCTCGCCGCGAGATGAAGCCCATGTCCCCTGCAATGCGTGCAGAGCAATTCCGTGTTCCACATCAAACGTGAAGGGAGCCTTGATTTCCTTGATGGCACTCCAGAGAAAACCCAGGATCACTGTCGCAAGTCTAGAGAGATCCTGAGGTCACTGTAGCAACATGAAAGGTCTCCGTGGACCCCAAATCAACTCGAGATGAGAGCTTAGTCACTGGCTTCGACTCAAGAGGAATACCAACTTTCCACAAGCACTTCACGAGGAGGCTTCTCTCAGCTACAGGTATGTGAGAGGGACCCTGAGTTTGTGGCCTCAAGCGGAATGGACACTGAGATGCTCTGACTCAAAGTAAGCCCGGATATCCCTGCAGTGAATTGAATGCAGGCTCGTCTTGCATCTCCCAAGACGAAGGGATGTCTGAATCCCCTGTGGAGACCACAGAGAAAGACCTAGTTTCCGCCTCTTTGCGACCGGAGGCCTCACATCCATTGAAAACTCGAGAGGTCCGCGGAGATCAATGCTTTCAAAGGAGACGATGCCTGACTCCTCTTGAAAATGGATAGGAGTCCCAGGATCCCTGTGGCACGTGGAAAGGGACCCTGGGTCTCCCGCCTCACGTGGAGACGCGTCCCAATTGCCATGCCAAGACTCGAGGAGAATCCCGAGGTGTCCCTTGCACCTAGGCAGGAGTCCTGACGTCGCTGAACAAACACGTGTCTGGAAGGGCCCTCCCCGTTGTAACTCGAGAATATACCCCAGGTTCCGGCCGCAACTCGAGAAAAACCATGAGACTTCCCCCTCGCCGCTGGATGAGGCCCGATTCCCCTGCACTGCGTGCAGAGCAATTCCGTGTTCCACATCAAACGTGAAAGGAGCCTTGATTTCCTTGATGGCACTCCAGAGAAAACCCAAGATCACTGTCTCAAGTCTAGAGGGATCCTGAGGTCACTGGAGCAACACGAAAGGGCTCCGTGGACACCAAATCAACTCGAGATGAGAGCTTAGTCCCTGGCTTCGACTCAAGAGGAATACCAACTTTCCACAAGCACCTCAAGAGGAGGCTACTCTCAGCTAATGGTATGTGAGAGGGACCCTGAGTTTGTCGCCTCAAGTGGAATGGACACCGAGATGCTCTGACTCGAAGTAAGGCCAGATATCCCTGCAGTGATTTGAATGCAGGCTCGTCTTGCATCTCCCAAGACGAAGGGTTGTCTGAATCCCCTGTGGAGACCACAGAGAAAGACCTAGTCCTCCGCGTCATCGTGACCGGAGGCCTCACATCCGTTGAAAACTCGAGAGGTCTGCAGAGATCAATGCTTCCAAAGGTGACGATGCCTGACTCCACTTGAAAATGGATAGGAGTCCCAGGATCACTGTGGCACGTGGAAAGGGACACTAGGTCTCCCGCCTCACGTGCAGACGCGTCCCAATTGCCATGCCAAGACTCGAGGAGAATCCCGAGGTGTCCCTCGCACCTAGGCAGGAGTCCTGACGTCGCTGAACAAACACGTGTCTGGAAGGGCTCTCCCCGTCGTAACTCGAGAATATACCCCAGGTTCCGGCCGCAACTCGAGAAAAACCATGAGACTTCCCCATCGCCACGAGATGAGGCCCGATTCCCCTGCCCTGCGTGCAGAGCAATTCCGTATTCCACATCAAAAATGAAAGGAGCCTTGATTTCCTTGATGGCACTCCAGAGAAAACCCAAGATCACTGTCTCAAGTCTAGAGGGATCCTGAGGTCACTGGAGCAACACGAAAGGGCTCCGTGGACCCGAAATCAACTCGAGATGAGAGCTTAGTCCCTTGCTTCAAATCGAGAGGAATACCAACTTTCCACAAGCACCTCAAGAGGAGGCTACTCTCAGCTAATGGTATGTGAGAGGGACCCTGAGTTTGTCGCCTCAAGTGGAATGGACACCGAGATGCTCTGACTCGAAGTAAGGCCGGATATCCCTGCAGTGAATTGAATGCAGGCTCGTCTTGCATCTCCCAAGACGAAAGGATGTCTGAATCTCCTGTGCAGAACACAGAGAAAGACCTAGTCCTCCGCCTCAATGCGACCGGAGGCCTCACATCCTTGGAAAACTCGAGAGGTCCACGGAGATCAATGCTTCCAAAGGAGACGATGCCTGACTCCTCTTGAAAATGGATAGGAGTCCCAGGATCCCTGTGGCACGTGGAAAGGGACCCTGGGTCTCCCGCCTCACGTGGAGACACGTCACAATTGCCATGCCAAGACTCGAGGAGAATCCCGAGGTGTCCCTCGCACCTAGGCAGGAGTCCTGACGTCGCTGAACAAACACGTGTCTGGAAGGGCCCTCCCCCTCGTAACTCGAGAATATACCCCAGGTTCCGGCCGCAACTCGAGAAAAACCATGAGACTTCCCCCTCGCCGCGAGATGAGGCCCGATTCCCCTGGGCTGCGTGCAGAGGAATTCCGTGTTCCACTTCAAACGTGAAAGGAGCCTTGATTTCCTTGATGGCACTCCAGAGAAAACCCAAGATCACTGTCTCAAGTCTAGAGGGATCCTGAGGTCAACGGAGCAACACGAAAGGGCTCCGTGGACCCCAAATCAACTCGAGATGAGAGATTAGTCCCTGGGTTCGACTCAAGAGGAATACCAACTTTCCACAAGCCCCTCAAGAAGAGGCTTCTCTCAGCGACAGGTATGTGAGAGGGACCCTGAGTTTGTGGCCTCAATTGTAATGGACACCGAGATGCTCTGACTCGAAGTAAGGCCGGATATCCCTGCAGTGAATTGAATGCAGGCTCATCTTGCGTCTCCCAAGACGAAGGGATGTCTGAATCCCCTGTGCAGAACACAGAGAAAGACCTAGTCCTCCGCCTCAACCCGACCGGAGGCCTCACATCCTTTGAAAACTCGAGAGGTCTGCAGAGATCAATGCTTCCAAAGGAGACGATGCCTGACTCCTCTTGAAAATGGATAGGAGTCCCAGCATCACTGTGGCACGTGGAAAGGGACCCTGGGTCTCCCGCCTCACGTGGAGACGCGTCCCAATTGCCATGCCAAGACTCCAGGAGAATCCCGAGGTGTCCCTCGCACCTAGGCAGGAGTCCTGACATCGCTGAACAAACACGTGTCTGGAAGGGCCCTCCCCGTCGTAACTCGAGAATATACCCCAGGTTCCGGCCGCAATTCGAGAAAAACCATGAGATTTCCCCCTCGCCGCGAGTTGAGGCCCGATTCCCCTGCACTGCGTGCAGAGCAATTCCGTGTTCCACATCAAACGTGAAAGGAGCCTTGATTTCCTTGATGGCACTCCAGAGAAAACCCAAGATCACTGTCTCAAGTCTAGAGGGATCCTGAGCTCACTGGAGCAACATGAAAGGGCTCCGTATAACCCAAATCAACTCGAGATGAGAGCTTAGTCCCTGGCTTCGACTCAAGAGGAATACCAACTTTCCACAAGCACCTCAAGAGGAGGCTTCTCACAGCTACCGGTATGTGAGAGGGACTCTGAGTTTGTGGCCTCAAGTGCAATGGACACCGAGATGCTCTGACTCGAAGTAAGGCCGGATATCCCTGCAGTGAATTGAATGCAAGCTCGTCTTGCATCTCCCAAGACGAAGGGATGTCTGAATCCCCTGTGGAGACCACAGAGAAAGACCTAGTCCTCCGCCTCATCGTGACCGAAGGCCTCACATCCTTTGAAAACTCGAGAGGTCTGCAGAGATAAATGCTTCCAACGGAGACGATGCCTGACTCCTCTTGAAAATGGATAGGAGTCCCAGGATCACTGTGGCACGTGGAAAGGGACACTGGGTCTCCCGCCTCACGTGGAGACGCGTCCCAATTGCCATGCCAAGACTCCAGGAGAATCCCGAGGTGTTCCTCGCACCTAGGCAGGAGTCCTGATGTCGCTGAACAAACACGTGTCTGGAAGGGCCCTCCCCGTCGTAACTCGAGAATATACCCCAGGTTCCGGCCGCAACTCGAGAAAAACCATGAGACTTCCCCATCGCCGCGAGATGAGGCCCGATTCCCCTGCCCTGCGTGCAGAGCAATTCCGTATTCCCCATCAAAAATGAAAGGAGCCTTGATTTCCTTGATGGCACTCCAGAGAAAACCCAAGATCACTGTCTCAAGTCTAGAGGGATCCTGAGGTCACTGGAGCAACACGAAAGGGTTCCGTGGACCCCAAATCAACTCGAGATGAGAGCTTAGTCCCTGGCTTAGAATCAAGAGGAATACCAACTTTCCACAAGCACCTCAAGAGGAGGCTTCTCTCAGCTACAGGTATGTCAGAGGGACCCTGAGTTTGTGGCCTCAAGTGGAATGGACACCGAGATGCTCTGACTCGAAGTAAGGCCGGATATCCCTGCAGTGTATTGAATGCAGGCTCGTCTTGCATCTCCCAAGACGAAGGGTTGTCTGAATCCCCTGTGGAGACCACAGAGAAAGACCTAGTCCTCCGCCTCAACGCGACCGGAGGCCTCACATCCTTTGAAAACTCGAGAGGTCCGCGGAGATCAATACTTCCAAAGGAGACGATGCCTGACTCCTCTTGAAAATGGATAGGAGTCCCAGGATCCCTGTGGCACGTGGAAAGGGACCCTGGGTCTCTGGCCTCTCGTGGAAACGCGTCCCAATTGCCATGCCAAGACTCGAGGAGAATCCCGAGGTGTCCCTCGCACCTAGGCAGGAGTCCTGACATCGCTGAACAAACACGTGTCTGGAAGGGCCCTCCCCGTCGTAACTCGAGAATATACCCCAGGTTCCGGCCGCAATTCGAGAAAAACCATGAGATTTCCCCCTCGCCGCGAGTTGAGGCCCGATTCCCCTGCACTGCTTGCAGAGCAATTCCGTGTTCCACATCAAACGTGAAAGGAGCCTTGATTTCCTTGATGGCACTCCAGAGAAAACCCAAGATCACTGTCTCAAGTCTAGAGGGATCCTGAGCTCACTGGAGCAACATGAAAGGGCTCCGTATAACCCAAATCAACTCGAGATGAGAGCTTAGTCCCTGGCTTCGACTCAAGAGGAATACCAACTTTCCACAAGCACCTCAAGAGGAGGCTTCTCACAGCTACAGGTATGTGAGAGGGACTCTGAGTTTGTGGCCTCAAGTGCAATGGACACCGAGATGCTCTGACTCGAAGTAAGGCCGGATATCCCTGCAGTGAATTGAATGCAGGCTCGTCTTGCATCTCCCAAGACGAAGGGATGTCTGAATCCCCTGTGGAGACCACAGAGAAAGACCTAGTCCTCCGCCTCATCGTGACCGGAGGCCTCACATCCTTTGAAAACTCGAGAGGTCTGCAAAGATCAATGCTTCCAAAGGAGACGATGCCTGACTCCTCTTGAAAATGGATAGGAGTCCCAGGATCACTGTGGCACGTGGAAAGGGACACTGGGTCTCCCGCCTCACGTGGAGACGCGTCCCAATTGCCATGCCAAGACTCGAGGAGAATCCCGAGGTGTTCCTCGCACCTAGGCAGGAGTCCTGATGTCGCTGAACAAACACGTGTCTGGAAGGGCCCTCCCCGTCGTAACTCGAGAATATACCCCAGGTTCCGGCCGCAACTCGAGAAAAACCATGAGACTTCCCCATCGCCGCGAGATGAGGCCCGATTCCCCTGCCCTGCGTGCAGAGCAATTCCGTATTCCCCATCAAAAATGAAAGGAGCCTTGATTTCCTTGATGGCACTCCAGAGAAAACCCAAGATCACTGTCTCAAGTCTAGAGGGATCCTGAGGTCACTGGAGCAACACGAAAGGGCTCCGTGGACCCCAAATCAACTCGAGATGAGAGCTTAGTCCCTGGCTTAGAATCAAGAGGAATACCAACTTTCCACAAGCACCTCAAGAGGAGGCTTCTCTCAGCTACAGGTATGTCAGAGGGACCCTGAGTTTGTGGCCTCAAGTGGAATGGACACCGAGATGCTCTGACTCGAAGTAAGGCCGGATATCCCTGCAGTGAATTGAATGCAGGCTCGTCTTGCATCTCCCAAGACGAAGGGGTGTCTGAATCCCCTGTGGAGACCACAGAGAAAGACCTAGTCCTCCGCCTCATAGCGACCGGGGGCCTCACATCCTTTGAAAACTGGAGAGGTCTGCAGAGATCAATGCTTCCAAAGGAGACGATGCCTGACTCCTCTTGAAAATGGATAGGAGTCCCAGGATCACTGTGGCACGTGGAAAGGGACCCTGGGTCTCCGGCCTCTCGTGGAGACGCATCCCAATTGCCATGCCAAGACTCGAGGAGAATCCCGAGGTGTCCCTCGCACCTAGGCAGGAGTCCTGACATCGCTGAACAAACACGTGTCTGGAAGGGCCCTCCCCGTCGTAACTCGAGAATATACCCCAGGTTCCGGCCGCAATTCGAGAAAAACCATGAGATTTCTTCCTCGCCGCGAGTTGAGGCCCGATTCCCCTGCACTGCGTGCAGAGCAATTCCGTGTTCCACATCAAACGTGAAAGGAGCCTTGATTTCCTTGATGGCACTCCAGAGAAAACCCAAGATCACTGTCTCAAGTCTAGAGGGATCCTGAGGTCACTGGAGCAACATGAAAGGGCTCCGTATAACCCAAATCAACTCATGATGAGAGCTTAGTCCCTGGCTTCGACTCAAGAGTAACACCAACTTTCCACAAGCACCTCAAGAGGAGTCTTCTCTCAGCTACAGGTATGTGAGAGGGACCCTGAGTTTGTGGCCTCAAGTGCAATGGACTCCGAGATGCTCTGACTCGAAGTAAGGCCGGATATCCCTGCAGTGAATTGAATGCAGGCTCGTCTTGCATCTCCCAAGACGAAGGGATGTCTGAATCCCCTGTGCAGAACACAGAGAAAGACCTAGTCCTCCGCCTCAACGCGACCGGAGGCCTCACATCCTTTGAAAACTCGAGAGGTCTGCAGAGATCAATGCTTCCAAAGGAGACGATGCCTGACTCCTCTTGAAAATGGATAGGAGTCCCAGGATCACTGTGGCACGTGGAAAGGGAACCTGGGTCTCCCCCCTCACGTGGAGACGCGTCCCAATTGCCATGCCAAGACTCGAGGAGAATCCCGAGGTGTCCCTCGCACCTAGGCAGGGTCCTGACGTCGCTGAACAAACACGTGTCTGAAAGGGACCTCCCCGTCGTAACTCGAGAATATACCCAAGGTTCCGGCCGCAACTCGAGAAAAACCATGAGATTTCCACCTCGCCGCGAGTTGAGGCCCGATTCCCCTGCACTGCGTGCAGAGCAATTCCGTGTTCCACATCAAACGTGAAAGGAGCCTTGATTTCCTTGATGGCACTCCAGAGAAAATCCAAGATCACTGTCTCAAGTCTAGAGGGATCCTGAGGTCACTGGAGCAACACGAAAGGGCTCCGTGGACCCCAAATCAACTCGAGATGAGAGCTTAGTCCCTCGCTTAGACTCAAGAGGAATACCAACTTTCCACAAGCACCTCAAGAGGAGGCTGCTCTCAGCTACAGGTATGTGAAAGGAACCCTGAGTTTGTGGCCTCAAGTGCAATGAACACCGAGATGCTCTGACTCGATGTAAGGCCGGATATCCCTGCAGTGAATTGAATGCAGGCTCGTCTTGCATCTCGCAAGACGAAGGGATGTCTGAATCCCCTGTGGAGACCACAGAGAAAGACCTAGTCCTCCGCCTCATCGTGACCGGAGGCCTCACATCCTTTGAAAACTTGAGAGGTCTGCAGAGATGAATGCTTCCAAAGGAGACGATGCCTGACTCCTCTTGAAAATGGATAGGAGTCCCAGGATCACTGTGGCACGTGGAAAGGGACACTTGGTCTCCCGCCTCACGTGGAGACGCGTCCCAATTGCCATGCCAAGACTCGAGGAGAATCCCGAGGTGTCCCTCGCACCTAGGCAGGAGTCCTGAGGTCGGTGAACAAACACGTGTCTGGAAGGGCCCTCTCCGTCGTAACTCGAGAATATACCCCAGGTTCCGGCCGCAACTCGAGAAAAACCATGAGACTTCCCCCTCGCCGCGAGATGAGGCCCGATTCCACTGCACTGCGTGCAGAGCAATTCCGTATTCCACATCAAAAATGAAAGGAGCCTTGATTTCCTTGATGGCACTCCAGAGAAAACCCAAGATCACTGTTTCAAGTCTAGAGGGATCCTGAGGTCACTGGAGCAACACGAAAGGGCTCCGTGGACCCCAAATCAACTCGAGAGGAGACCTTAGTCCCTGGCTTCCACTCAAGAGGAATACCAACTTTCCACAATCACCTCAAGAGGAGGCTTCTCTCAGCTACAGGTATGTGAGTGGGCCCCTGAGTTTGTGGCCTCAAGTGGAATGGACACCGAGATGCTCTGACTCGAAGTAAGGCCGGATATCCCTGCAGTGAATTGAATGCAGGCTCGTCTTGCATCTCCCAAGACGAAGGGATGTCTGAATCCCCTGTGGAGACCACAGAGAAAGACCGAGTTCACCGCCTCATCGCGACCGGAGGCCTCACATCCTTTGAAAACTCGAGAGGTCCGTGGAGATCAATGCTTCCAAAGGAGACGATGCCTGACTCCTCTTGAAAATGGATAGGAGTCCCAGGATCCCTGTGGCACGTGGAACGGGACCCTGGGTCTCCCGCCTCACGTGGAGACGCGTCCAAATTGCCATGCCAAGACTCGAGGAGAATCCCGAGGTGTCCCTCGCACCTAGGCAGGAGTCCTCACGTCGCTGAACAAACCTGTGTCTGGAAGGGCCCTCCCCGTCGTAACTCGAGAATATACCCCAGGTTCCGGCCGCAACTCGAGAAAAACCATGAGACTTCCCCCTCGCCGCTGGATGAGGCCCGATTCCCCTGCACTGCGTGCAGACCAATTCCGTGTTCCACATCAAACGTGAAAGCAGCCTTGATTTCCTTAATGGCACTCCAGAGAAAACCCAAGATCACTGTTTCAAGTCTAGAGGGATCCTGAGGTCACTGTAGCAACAGGAAAGGGCTCCGTGGACCCCAAATCTACTCGAAATGAGAGCTTAGTCCCTGGATTCGACTCAAGAGGAATACCAACTATCCACAAGCACCTCAAGAGGATGCTTCTCTCAGCTACAGGTATGTCAGAGGGACCCTGAGTTTGTGGCCTCAAGTGGAATGGACACCAAGATGCTCTGACTCGAATTAAGGCCGGATATCCCTGCAGTGAATTGAATGCAGGCTCGTCTTGCATCTCCCAAGACGAAGGGTTGTCTGAATCCCCTGTGGAGCCCACAGAGAAAGACCTAGTCCTCCGCCTCAACGCAACCGGAGGCCTCACATCCTTTGAAAACTCGAGAGGTCCGCGGAGATCAATACTTCCGAAGGAGACGATGCCTGACTCCTCTTGAAAATGGATAGGAGTCCGAGGATCCCTGTGGCACGTGGAAAGGGACCGTGGGTCTCCCGCCTCACGTGGAGACGCGTCCCAATTGCCATGGCAAGACTCGTGGAGAATCCCGAGGTGTCCCTCGCACCTAGGCAGGAGTCCTGACGTCGCTGAACAAACCCGTGTCTGGAAGGGCCCTCCCCGTCGTAACTCGAGAATATACCCCAGGTTCCGGCCGCAACTCGAGAAAAACCATGAGACTTCCCCCTCGCCGCGAGATGAGGCCCGATTCCCCTGCACTGCGTGCAGAGCAATTCCGTATTCCACATCAAAAATGAGAGGACCCTTGATTTCCTTGATGGCACTCCAGAGAAAACCCAAGATCACTGTCTCAAGTCTAGAGGGATGCTGAGGTCACTGGAGCAACACGAAAGGGCTCCGTGGACCCCAAATCAACTCGAGATGAGAGCTTAGTCCCTGGCTTCCACTCAAGAGGAATACCAACTTTCCACAAGCACCTCAAGAGGAGGCTTCTCTCAGCTACAGGTATGTGAGTGGGCCCCTGAGTTTGTGGCCTCAAGTGGAATGGACACCGAGATGCTCTGACTCGAAGTAAGGCCGGATAACCCTGCAGTGAATTGAATGCAGGCTCGTCTTGCATCTCCCAAGACGAAGGGATGTCTGAATCCCCTGTGCAGAACACAGAGAAAGACCGAGTTCTCCGCCTCATAGCGACCGGAGGCCTCACATCCTTTGAAAACTCGAGAGGTCCGCGGAGATCAATGCTTCCAAAGGAGACGATGCCTGACTCATCTTGAAAATGGATAGGAGTCCCAGGATCCCTGTGGCACGTGGAAAGGGACCCTGGGTCTCCCGCCTCACGTGGAGACGCGTCCAAATTGCCATGCCAAGACTCGAGGAGAATCCCGAGGTGTCCCTCGCACCTAGGCAGGAGTCCTCACGTCGCTGAACAAAACTGTGTCTGGAAGGGCCCTCCCCGTCGTAACTCGAGAATATACCCCAGGTTCCGGCCGCAACTCGAGAAAAACCATGAGACTTCCCCCTCGCCGCTGGATGAGGCCCGATTCCCCTGCACTGCGTGCAGAGCAATTCCGTGTTCCACATCAAACGTGAAAGGAGCCTTGATTTCCTTAATGGCACTCTAGAGAAAACCCAAGATCACTGTTTCAAGTCTACAGGGATCCTGAGGTCACTGTAGCAACAGGAAAGGGCTCCGTGGACCCCAAATCAACGCGAGATGAGAGCTTAGTCCCTGGCTTCGACTCAAGAGGTTTACCAACTTTACACAAGCCCCTCAAGAGGAGGCTACTCTCAGCTAATGGTATGTGAGAGGGACCCTGAGTTTGTCGCCTCAAGTGGAATGGACACCGAGATGCTCTGACTCGAAGTAAGGCCGGATATCCCTGCAGTGAATTGAATGCAGGCTCGTCTTGCATCTCCCAAGATGAAGGGATGTCAGAATCCCCTGTGGAGACGACAGAGAAAGACCTAGTCCTCCGCCTCATCGAGACGGGAGGCATCACATCCTTTGAAAACTCGAGAGGTCTGCGGAGATCAATGCTTCCAAAGGAGACGATGCCTGACCCTTCTTGAAAAGGATAGAAGTCCCAGGATCCCTGTGGCACGTGGAAAGGGACCCTGGGTCTCCCGCCTCACGTGGATACGCATCCCCATTGCCATGCCAAGACTCGAGGAGAATCCCGAGGTGTCCCTCGCACCTAGGCAGGAGTCCTGACGTCGCTGAACAAACACGTGTCTGGAAGGGCCCTCCCCGTCGTAACTCGAGAATATACCCAAGGTTCCGGCCGCACTCGAGAAAAACCATGACACTTCCCCATCGCCGCGAGATGAGGCCCGATTCCCCTGCCCTGCGTGCAGAGCAATTCCGTATTCCACATCAAAAATGAAAGGAGCCTTGATTTCCTTGATGGCACTCCAGAGAAAACCCAAGATCACTGTCTCAAGTCTAGAGGGATCCTGAGGTCACTGGAGCAACACGAAAGGGCTCCGTGGACCCCAAATCAACTCGAGATGAGAGCTTAGTCCCTGGCTTCAAATCGAGAGGAATACTAACTTTCCACAAGCACCTCAAGAGGAGGCTACTCTCAGCTAATGGTATGTGAGAGGGACCCTGAGTTTGTCGCCTCTAGTGGAATGGACACCGAGATGCTCTAACTCGAAGTAAGGCCAGATATCCCTGCAGTGAATTGAATGCAGGCTCGTCTTGCATCTCACAAGACGAAGGGATGTCTGAATCCCCTGTGGAGACCACAGAGAAAGACCTAGTCCTCCGCCTCATCGTGACCAGAGGCCTCACATCCTTTGAAAACTCGAGAGGTCTGCAGAGATCAATGCTTCCAAAGGAGACGATGCCTGACTCCGCTTGAAAATGGATAGGAGTCCCAGGATCCCTGTGGCACGTGGAAAGTTACACTGGGTCTCCCGCCTCACGTGGAGACGCGTCCTAATTGCCATGCCAAGACTCGAGGAGAATCCCGAGGTGTCCCTCGCACCTAGGCAGGAGTCCTGACGTCGCTGAACAAACACGTGTCTGGAAGGGCCCTCCCCGTCGTAACTCGAGAATATACCCCAGTTTCCGGCCGCAACTCGAGAAAAACCATGAGACTTCCCCCTCGCCGCGAGTTGAGGCCCGATTCCTCTGCACTGCGTGCAGAGCAATTCCGTGTTCCACTTCAAACGTGAAAGGAGCCTTGATTTACTTGATGGCACTCCAGAGAAAACCCAACATCACTGTCTCAAGTCTAGAGGGATCATGAGGTCACTGGAGCAACACGAAAGGGCTCCGTGGACCCCAAATCAACTCGAGATGAGAGCTTAGTTCCTGGCTTAGACTCAAGAGGAATACCAACTTTCCACAAGCACCTCAAGAGGAGGCTTCTCTCAGCTACAGGTAAGTGAGAGGGACCCTGAGTTTGTGGCCTCAAGTGGAATGGACACCGAGATGCTCTGACTCGAAGTAAGTCCGGACATCCCTGCAGTGAATTGAATGCAGGCTCATCTTACATCTCCCAAGACGAAGGGATGTCTGAATCCCCTGTGCAGAACACAGAGAAAGACCTAGTCCTCCGCCTCAACGCGACCGGAGGCCTCACATCCTTTGAAAACTCGAGAGGTCTGCGGAGATCAATGCTTCCAAAGGAGACGATGCCTGACATCTCTTGAAAATGGATAGGAGTCCCAGGATCCCTGTGGCACGTGGAAAGGGACCCTGGGTCTCCCGCCTCACGTGGAGACGCGTCCCCATTGCCATGCCAAGACTCGAGGAGAATCCCGAGGTGTCCCTCGCACCTAGGCAGGAGTCCTGACGTCGCTGAACAAACACGTGTCTGGAAGGGCCCTCCCCGTCGTAACTCGAGAATATACCCCAGGTTCCGGCCGCAACTCGAGAAAAACCATGAGACTTCCCCCTCGCCGCGAGATGAGGCCCGATTCCCCTGCAGTGCGTGCAGAGCAATTCCGTGTTCCACATCAAACGTGATAGGAGCCTTGATTTCCTTGAAGGCACTCCAGAGAAAACCCAAGATCACTGTCTCAAGTCTAGAGGGATCCTGAGGTCACTGGAGCAACACGAAAGGGCTCCGTGGACGCCAAAACAACTCGAAATGAGAGGTTAGAGCCTGGCTTCGACTCAAGAGGAATACCAACTTTCCACAAGCACCTCAAGAGGAGGCTTCTCTCAGCTACAGGTAGGTGAGAGGGACCCTGAGTTTGTGGCCTCAAGTGGAATGGACACCGAGATGCTCTGACTCGAAGTAAGGCCGGATATCCCTGCAGTGAATTGAATGCATGCTCGTCTTGCATCTCCCAAGACGAAGGGATGTCTGAATCCCCTGTGGAGACCACAGAGAAAGACCTAATTTTCCGCCTCATCGCGACCGGTGGCCTCACATCCTTTGAAAATTCGAGAGGTCCGCGGAGATCAATGCTTCCAAAGGAGACGATGCCTGACTCCTCTTGAAAATGGATAGGAGTCCCAGGATCCCTGTGGCACGTGGAAAGGGACCCTGGTTCTCCGACCTCACGTGGAGACGCGTCCCAAATGCCATGCCAAGACTCCAGGAGAATCCCGAGGTGTCCCTCGCACCTAGGCAGGCGTCCTCACGTCGCTGAACAAACCCGTGTCTGGACAGGTCCTCCCCGTCGTAACTCGAGAATATACCCCAGGTTCCGGCCGCAACTCGAGAAAAACCATGAGACTTCCCCCTCCCCGCGAGATGAGGCCAGATTCCCCTGCACTGAGTGCACACCAATTCCGTGTTCCACATCAAACGTGAAAGGAGCCTTGATTTCCTTGATGGCACTCCAGAGAAAACCCAAGATCACTGTCTCAAGTCTAGAGGGATCCTGAGGTCACTGGAGCAACACGAAAGGGCTCCGTGGACCCCAAATCAACTCGAGATGAGAGCTTAGTCCATGGCTTCAAATCGAGAGGAATACCAACTTTCCACAAGCACCTCAAGAGAAGGCTTCTCTCACCTAATGGTATGTGAGAGGGACCCTGAGTTTGTCGCCTCAAGTGGAATGGACACCGAGATGCTCTGACTCAACGTAAGGCCAGATATCCCTGCAGTGAATTGAATGCAGGCTCGTCTTGCATCTCCCAAGACGAAGGGTTGTCTGAATCCCCTGTGGAGACCACAGAGAAAGACCTAGTCCTCCGCCTCATAGCGACCGGGGGCCTCACATCCTTTGAAAACTGGAGAGGTCTGCAGAGATCAATGCTTTCAAAGGAGACGATGCCTGACTCCTCTTGAAAATGGATAGGAGTCCCAGGATCACTGTGGCACGTGGAAAGGGACCCTGGGTCTCCGGCCTCTCGTGGAGACGCATCCCAATTGCCATGCCAAGACTCGAGGAGAATCCCGAGGTGTCCCTCGCACCTAGGCAGGAGTCCTGACATCGCTGAACAAACACGTGTCTGGAAGGGCCCTCCCCGTCGTAACTCGAGAATATACCCCAGGTTCCGGCCGCAATTCGAGAAAAACCATGAGATTTCTTCCTCGCCGCGAGTTGAGGCCCGATTCCCCTGCACTGCGTGCAGAGCAATTCCGTGTTCCACATCAAACGTGAAAGGAGCCTTGATTTCCTTGATGGCACTCCAGAGAAAACCCAAGATCACTGTCTCAAGTCTAGAGGGATCCTGAGGTCACTGGAGCAACATGAAAGGGCTCCGTATAACCCAAATCAACTCATGATGAGAGCTTAGTCCCTGGCTTCGACTCAAGTGTAACACCAACTTTCCACAAGCACCTCAAGAGGAGTCTTCTCTCAGCTACAGGTATGTGAGAGGGACCCTGAGTTTGTGGCCTCAAGTGCAATGGACTCCGAGATGCTCTGACTCGAAGTAAGGCCGGATATCCCTGCAGTGAATTGAATGCAGGCTCGTCTTGCATCTCCCAAGACGAAGGGATGTCTGAATCCCCTGTGCAGAACACAGAGAAAGACCTAGTCCTCCGCCTCAACGCGACCGGAGGCCTCACATCCTTTGAAAACTCGAGAGGTCTGCAGAGATCAATGCTTCCAAAGGAGACGATGCCTGACTCCTCTTGAAAATGGATAGGAGTCCCAGGATCACTGTGGCACGTGGAAAGGGAACCTGGGTCTCCCCCCTCACGTGGAGACGCGTCCCAATTGCCATGCCAAGACTCGAGGAGAATCCCGAGGTGTCCCTCGCACCTAGGCAGGGTCCTGACGTCGCTGAACAAACACGTGTCTGAAAGGGACCTCCCCGTCGTAACTCGAGAATATACCCAAGGTTCCGGCCGCAACTCGAGAAAAACCATGAGATTTCCACCTCGCCGCGAGTTGAGGCCCGATTCCCCTGCACTGCGTGCAGAGCAATTCCGTGTTCCACATCAAACGTGAAAGGAGCCTTGATTTCCTTGATGGCACTCCAGAGAAAATCCAAGATCACTGTCTCAAGTCTAGAGGGATCCTGAGGTCACTGGAGCAACACGAAAGGGCTCCGTGGACCCCAAATCAACTCGAGATGAGAGCTTAGACCCTCGCTTAGACTCAAGAGGAATACCAACTTTCCACAAGCACCTCAAGAGGAGGCTGCTCTCAGCTACAGGTATGTGAAAGGAACCCTGAGTTTGTGGCCTCAAGTGCAATGAACACCGAGATGCTCTGACTCGATGTAAGGCCGGATATCCCTGCAGTGAATGAATGCAGGCTCGTCTTGCATCTCGCAAGACGAAGGGATGTCTGAATCCCCTGTGGAGACCACAGAGAAAGACCTAGTCCTCCGCCTCATCGTGACCGGAGGCCTCACATCCTTTGAAAACTTGAGAGGTCTGCAGAGATGAATGCTTCCAAAGGAGACGATGCCTGACTCCTCTTGAAAATGGATAGGAGTCCCAGGATCACTGTGGCACGTGGAAAGGGACACTTGGTCTCCCGCCTCACGTGGAGACGCGTCCCAATTGCCATGCCAAGACTCGAGGAGAATCCCGAGGTGTCCCTCGCACCTAGGCAGGAGTCCTGAGGTCGGTGAACAAACACGTGTCTGGAAGGGCCCTCTCCGTCGTAACTCGAGAATATACCCCAGGTTCCGGCCGCAACTCGAGAAAAACCATGAGACTTCCCCCTCGCCGCGAGATGAGGCCCGATTCCACTGCACTGCGTGCAGAGCAATTCCGTATTCCACATCAAAAATGAAAGGAGCCTTGATTTCCTTGATGGCACTCCAGAGAAAACCCAAGATCACTGTTTCAAGTCTAGAGGGATCCTGAGGTCACTGGAGCAACACGAAAGGGCTCCGTGGACCCCAAATCAACTCGAGAGGAGAGCTTAGTCCCTGGCTTCCACTCAAGAGGAATACCAACTTTCCACAATCACCTCAAGAGGAGGCTTCTCTCAGCTACAGGTATGTGAGTGGGCCCCTGAGTTTGTGGCCTCAAGTGGAATGGACACCGAGATGCTCTGACTCGAAGTAAGGCCGGATATCCCTGCAGTGAATTGAATGCAGGCTCGTCTTGCATCTCCCAAGACGAAGGGATGTCTGAATCCCCTGTGGAGACCACAGAGAAAGACCGAGTTCTCCGCCTCATCGCGACCGGAGGCCTCACATCCTTTGAAAACTCGAGAGGTCCGTGGAGATCAATGCTTCCAAAGGAGACGATGCCTGACTCCTCTTGAAAATGGATAGGAGTCCCAGGATCCCTGTGGCACGTGGAACGGGACCCTGGGTCTCCCGCCTCACGTGGAGACGCGTCCAAATTGCCATGCCAAGACTCGAGGAGAATCCCGAGGTGTCCCTCGCACCTAGGCAGGAGTCCCCACGTCGCTGAACAAACCTGTGTCTGGAAGGGCCCTCCCCGTCGTAACTCGAGAATATACCCCAGGTTCCGGCCGCAACTCGAGAAAAACCATGAGACTTCCCCCTCGCCGCTGGATGAGGCCCGATTCCCCTGCACTGCGTGCAGACCAATTCCGTGTTCCACATCAAACGTGAAAGCAGCCTTGATTTCCTTAATGGCACTCCAGAGAAAACCCAAGATCACTGTTTCAAGTCTAGAGGGATCCTGAGGTCACTGTAGCAACAGGAAAGGGCTCCGTGGACCCCAAATCTACTCGAAATGAGAGCTTAGTCCCTGGATTCGACTCAAGAGGAATACCAACTATCCACAAGCACCTCAAGAGGATGCTTCTCTCAGCTACAGGTATGTCAGAGGGACCCTGAGTTTGTGGCCACAAGTGGAATGGACACCAAGATGCTCTGACTCGAATTAAGGCCGGATATCCCTGCAGTGAATTGAATGCAGGCTCGTCTTGCATCTCCCAAGACGAAGGGTTGTCTGAATCCCCTGTGGAGACCACAGAGAAAGACCTAGTCCTCCGCCTCAACGCAACCGGAGGCCTCACATCCTTTGAAAACTCGAGAGGTCCGCGGAGATCAATACTTCCGAAGGAGACGATGCCTGACTCCTCTTGAAAATGGATAGGAGTCCGAGGATCCCTGTGGCACGTGGAAAGGGACCGTGGGTCTCCCGCCTCACGTGGAGACGCGTCCCAATTGCCATGCCAAGACTCGAGGAGAATCCCGAGGTGTCCCTCGCACCTAGGCAGAAGTCCTGACGTCGCTGAACAAACCCGTGTCTGGAAGGGCCCTCCCCGTCGTAACTCGAGAATATACCCCAGGTTCCGGCCGCAACTCGAGAAAAACCATGAGACTTCCCCCTCGCCGCGAGATGAGGCCCGATTCCCCTGCACTGCGTGCAGAGCAATTCCGTATTCCACATCAAAAATGAAAGGACCCTTGATTTCCTTGATGGCACTCCAGAGAAAACCCAAGATCACTGTCTCAAGTCTAGAGGGATGCTGAGGTCACTGTAGCAACACGAAAGGGCTCCGTGGACCCCAAATCAACTCGAGATGAGAGCTTAGTCCCTGGCTTCCACTCAAGAGGAATACCAACTTTCCACAAGCACCTCAAGAGGAGGCTTCTCTCAGCTACAGGTATGTGAGTGGGCCCCTGAGTTTGTGGCGTCAAGTGGAATGGACACCGAGATCCTCTGACTCGAAGTAAGGCCGGATAACCCTGCAGTGAATTGAATGCAGGCTCGTCTTGCATCTCCCAAGACGAAGGGATGTCTGAATCCCCTGTGCAGAACACAGAGAAAGACCGAGTTCTCCGCCTCATAGCGACCGGAGGCCTCACATCCTTTGAAAACTCGAGAGGTCGGCGGAGATCAATGCTTCCAAAGGAGACGATGCCTGACTCATCTTGAAAATGGATAGGAGTCCCAGGATCCCTGTGGCACGTGGAAAGGGACCCTGGGTCTCCCGCCTCACGTGGAGACGCGTCCAAATTGCCATGCCAAGACTCGAGGAGAATCCCGAGGTGTCCCTCGCACCTAGGCAGGAGTCCTCACGTCGCTGAACAAAACTGTGTCTGGAAGGGCCCTCCCCGTCGTAACTCGAGAATATACCCCAGGTTCCGGCCGCAACTCGAGAAAAACCATGAGACTTCCCCCTCGCCGCTGGATGAGGCCCGATTCCCCTGCACTGCGTGCAGACCAATTCCGTGTTCCACATCAAACGTGAAAGGAGCCTTGATTTCCTTAATGGCACTCTAGAGAAAACCCAAGATCACTGTTTCAAGTCTACAGGGATCCTGAGGTCACTGTAGCAACAGGAAAGGGCTCCGTGGACCCCAAATCAACGCGAGATGAGAGCTTAGTCCCTGGCTTCGACTCAAGAGGAATACCAACTTTACACAAGCCCCTCAAGAGGAGGCTAATCTCAGCTAATGGTATGTGAGAGGGACCCTGAGTTTGTCGCCTCAAGTGGAATGGACACCGAGATGCTCTGACTCGAAGTAAGGCCGGATATCCCTGCAGTGAATTGAATGCAGGCTCGTCTTGCATCTCCCAAGATGAAGGGATGTCAGAATCCCCTGTGGAGACGACAGAGAAAGACCTAGTCCTCCGCCTCATCGAGACGGGAGGCATCACATCCTTTGAAAACTCGAGAGGTCTGCGGAGATCAATGCTTCCAAAGGAGACGATGCCTGACTCTTCTTGAAAAGGATAGAAGTCCCAGGATCCCTGTGGCACGTGGAAAGGGACCCTGGGTCTCCCGCCTCACGTGGATACGCATCCCCATTGCCATGCCAAGACTCGAGGAGAATCCCGAGGTGTCCCTCGCACCTAGGCAGGAGTCCTGACGTCGCTGAACAAACACGTGTCTGGAAGGGCCCTCCCCGTCGTAACTCGAGAATATACCCAATGTTCCGGCCGCACTCGAGAAAAACCATGACACTTCCCCATCGCCGCGAGATGAGGCCCGATTCCCCTGCCCTGCGTGCAGAGCAATTCCGTATTCCACATCAAAAATGAAAGGAGCCTGGATTTCCTTGATGGCACTCCAGAGAAAACCCAAGATCACTGTCTCAAGTCTAGAGGGATCCTGAGGTCACTGGAGCAACACGAAAGGGCTCCGTGGACCCCAAATCAACTCGAGATGAGAGCTTAGTCCCTGGCTTCAAATCGAGAGGAATACTAACTTTCCACAAGCACCTCAAGAGGAGGCTACTCTCAGCTAATGGTATGTGAGAGGGACCCTGAGTTTGTCGCCTCTAGTGGAATGGACACCGAGATGCTCTAACTCGAAGTAAGGCCAGATATCCCTGCAGTGAATTGAATGCAGGCTCGTCTTGCATCTCACAAGACGAAGGGATGTCTGAATCCCCTGTGGAGACCACAGAGAAAGACCTAGTCCTCCGCCTCATCGTGACCAGAGGCCTCACATCCTTTGAAAACTCGAGAGGTCTGCAGAGATCAATGCTTCCAAAGGAGACGATGCCTGACTCCTCTTGAAAATGGATAGGAGTCCCAGGATCCCTGTGGCACGTGGAAAGGGACACTGGGTCTCCCGCCTCACGTGGAGACGCGTCCTAATTGCCATGCCAAGACTCGAGGAGAATCCCGAGGTGTCCCTCGCACCTAGTCAGGAGTCCTGACGTCGCTGAACAAACACGTGTCTGGAAGGGCCCTCCCCGTCGTAACTCGAGAATATACCCCAGGTTCCGGCCGCAACTCGAGAAAAACCATGAGACTTCCCCCTCGCCGCGAGTTGAGGCCCGATTCCTCTGCACTGCGTGCAGAGCAATTCCGTGTTCCACTTCAAACGTGAAAGGAGCCTTGATTTACTTGATGGCACTCCAGAGAAAACCCAACATCACTGTCTCAAGTCTAGAGGGATCATGAGGTCACTGGAGCAACACGAAAGGGCTCCGTGGACCCCAAATCAACTCGAGATGAGAGCTTAGTTCCTGGCTTAGACTCAAGAGGAATACCAACTTTCCACAAGCACCTCAAGAGGAGGCTTCTCTCAGCTACAGGTAAGTGAGAGGGACCCTGAGTTTGTGGCCTCAAGTGGAATGGACACCGAGATGCTCTGACTCGAAGTAAGTCCGGACATCCCTGCAGTGAATTGAATGCAGGCTCATCTTACATCTCCCAAGACGAAGGGATGTCTGAATCCCCTGTGCAGAACACAGAGAAAGACCTAGTCCTCCGCCTCAACGCGACCGGAGGCCTCACATCCTTTGAAAACTCGAGAGGTCTGCGCAGATCAATGCTTCCAAAGGAGACGATGCCTGACACCTCTTGAAAATGGATAGGAGTCCCAGGATCCCTGTGGCACGTGGAAAGGGACCCTGGGTCTCCCGCCTCACGTGGAGACGCGTCCCCATTGCCATGCCAAGACTCGAGGAGAATCCCGAGGTGTCCCTCGCACCTAGGCAGGAGTCCTGACGTCGCTGAACAAACACGTGTCTGGAAGGGCCCTCCCCGTCGTAACTCGAGAATATACCCCAGGTTCCGGCCGCAACTCGAGAAAAACCATGAGACTTCCCCCTCGCCGCGAGATGAGGCCCGATTCCCCTGCAATGCGTGCAGAGCAATTCCGTGTTCCACATCAAACGTGATAGGAGCCTTGATTTCCTTGAAGGCACTCCAGAGAAAACCCAAGATCACTGTCTCAAGTCTAGAGGGATCCTGAGGTCACTGGAGCAACACGAAGGGGCTCCGTGGACGCCAAAACAACTCGAAATGAGAGGTTAGAGCCTGGCTTCGACTCAAGAGGAATACCAACTTTCCACAAGCACCTCAAGAGGAGGCTTCTCTCAGCTACAGGTAGGTGAGAGGGACCCTGAGTTTGTGGCCTCAAGTGGAATGGACACCGAGATGCTCTGACTCGAAGTAAGGCCGGATATCCCTGCAGTGAATTGAATGCATGCTCGTCTTGCATCTCCCAAGACGAAGGGATGTCTGAATCCCCTGTGGAGACCACAGAGAAAGACCTAATTTTCCGCCTCATCGCGACCGGTGGCCTCACATCCTTTGAAAATTCGAGAGGTCCGCGGAGATCAATGCTTCCAAAGGAGACGATGCCTGACTCCTCTTGAAAATGGATAGGAGTCCCAGGATCCCTGTGGCACGTGGAAAGGGACCCTGGTTCTCCGACCTCACGTGGAGACGCGTCCCAATTGCCATGCCAAGACTCCAGGAGAATCCCGAGGTGTCCCTCGCACCTAGGCAGGCGTCCTCACGTCGCTGAACAAACCCGTGTCTGGACAGGTCCTCCCCGTCGTAACTCGAGAATATACCCCAGGTTCCGGCCGCAACTCGAGAAAAACCATGAGACTTCCCCCTCGCCGCGAGATGAGGCCAGATTCCCCTGCACTGAGTGCACACCAATTCCGTGTTCCACATCAAACTTGAAAGGAGCCTTGATTTCCTTGATGGCACTCCAGAGAAAACCCAAGATCACTGTCTCAAGTCTAGAGGGATCCTGAGATCACTGGAGCAACACGAAAGGGCTCCGTGGACCCCAAATCAACTCGAGATGAGAGCTTAGTCCATGGCTTCAAATCGAGAGAAATACCAACTTTCCACAAGCACCTCAAGAGAAGGCTTCTCTCACCTAATGGTATGTGAGAGGGACCCTGAGTTTGTCGCCTCAAGTGGAATGGACACCGAGATGCTCTGACTCAACGTAAGGCCAGATATCCCTGCAGTGAATTGAATGCAGGCTCGTCTTGCATCTCCCAAGACGAAGGGTTGTCTGAATCCCCTGTGGAGCCCACAGAGAAAGACATAATTTTCCGCCTCATCGCGACCGGTGGCCTCACATCCTTTGAAAATTCGAGAGGTCCGCGGAGATCAATGCTTCCAAAGGAGACGATGCCTGACTCCTCTTGAAAATGGATAGGAGTCCCAGGATCCCTGTGGCTCTTGGAAAGGGACCCTGGTTCTCCCGGCTCACGTGGAGATGCGTCCAAATTGCCATGCCAAGACTCGAGGAGAATCCCGAGGTGTCCCTCGCACCTAGGCAAGAGTCCTCACGTCGCTGAACAAAACCGTGTCTGGAAGGGCCCTCCCCGTCGTAACTCGAGAATATACCCCAGGTTCCGGCCGCAACTCGAGAAAAACCATGAGACTTCCCCCTCCCCGCGAGATGAGGCCCGATTCCCCTGCACTGAGTGCAGACCAATTCCGTGTTCCACATCAAACGTGAAAGGAGCCTTGATTTCCTTAATGGCACTCCAGAGAAAACCCAAGATCACTGTCTCAAGTCTAGAGGGATCCTGAGGTCACTGTAGCAACACAAAAGGGCTCCGTGGACCCCAAATCAACTCGAGATGAGAGCTTAGTCCCTGGCTTCGACTCAAGTGGAATACCAACTTTCCACAAGCACCTCAAGAGGAGGCTTCTCTCAGCTAATGGTATGTGAGAGGGACCCTGAGTTTGTGGCCTCAAGTGCAATGGACACCGAGATGCTCTGACAAGAAGTAAGGCTGGATATCCCTGCAGTGAATTGAATGCAGGCTCGCCTTGCATCTCCCAAGACGAAGGGATTTCTGAATACCCTGTGGATACCACAGAGAAAGACCTAGTCCTCTGCCTCATCGTGACCGGAGGCCTCACATCCTTTGAAAACTCGAGAGGTCTGCAGAGATCAATGCTTCCAAAGGAGACGATGCCTGACTCCTCTTGAAAATGGATAGGAGTCCCAGGATCACTGTGGCACGTGGAAAGGGACACTGGGTCTCACGCCTCACGTGGAGACGCTTCCCAATTGCCATGCCAAGACTCGAGGAGAATCCCGAGGTGTCCCTCGCACCTAGGCAGGAGTCCTGACGTCCCTGAACAAACACGTGTCTGGAAGGGCCCTCCCCGTCGTAACTCGAGAATATACCCCAGGTTCCGGCCGCAACTCGAGAAAAACCATGAGACTTCCCCATCGCCGCGAGATGAGGACAGATTCCCCTGCCCTGCGTGCAGAGCAATTCCGTATTCCACATCAAAAATGAAAGGAGCCTTGATTTCCTTGATGGCACTCCAGAGAAAACCCAAGATCACTGTCTCAAGTCTAGAGGGATCCTTAGGTCACTGGAGCAACACTAAAGGGCTCCGTGGACCCCAAATTAACTCGAGATGAGAGCGTAGTCCCTGGCTTCAAATCGAGAGGAATACCAACTTTCCACAAGCACCTCAAGAGGAGGCTTCTCTCAGCTAATGGTATATGAGAGGGACCCTGAGTTTGTCACCTCAAGTGGAATGGACACCGAGATTCTCTGACTCAAAGTAAGGCCAGATATCCCTGCAGTGAATTGAATGCAGGCTCGTCTTGCATCTCCCAAGACGAAGGGATGTCTGAATCCCCTGTGGAGACCGCAGAAAAAGACCTAGTCCTCCGTCTCATCGTGAACGGAGGCCTCACATCCTTTGAAAACTCGAGAGGTCTGCGGAGATCAATGCTTCCAAAGGAGACGACGCCTGACGCCTCTTGAAAATGGATAGGAGTCCCAGGATCCCTGTGGCACGTGGAAAGGGACCCTGGGTCTCTCGCCTCACGTGGAGACGCCTCCCAATTGCCATGCCAAGACTTGAGGAGAATCCCGAGGTGTCCCTCGCACCTAGGCAGGAGTCCTGACGTCGCTGAACAAACACGTGTCTGGAAGGGCCCTCCC
The DNA here is from genome assembly GCF_033118175.1 of Dama dama. Classification (NCBI taxonomy): domain Eukaryota; kingdom Metazoa; phylum Chordata; class Mammalia; order Artiodactyla; family Cervidae; genus Dama; species Dama dama. The sequence continues at coordinate 707,016 of NC_083697.1, read as the reverse complement.
CGTCGTAACTCGAGAATATACCCCAGGTTCCGGCCGCAACACGAGAAAAACCATGAGACTTCCCCCTCGCCGCGAGATGAGGCCCAATTCCCCTGCAATGCGTGCAGAACAATTCCGTGTTCCACATCAAACGAGAAAGGAGCCTTGATTTCCTTGATGGCACTCCAGAGAAAACCCAAGATCACTGTCTCAAGTCTAGAGGGATCCTGAGGTCACTGGAGCAACACGAAAGGGCTTCGTGGACCCCAAATCAACTCGAGATGAGAGATTAGTCCCTGGCTTCAACTCAATAGGAATACGAACTTTCCACAAGCCCCTCAAGTGAAGGCTTGTCTCAGCTACAGGTATGTGAGAGGGACCCTGAGTTTGTGGCCTCAAGTGGAATGGACACCGAGATGCTCTGACTCGAAGTAAGGCCGGATATCCCTGCAGTGAATTGAATGCAGGCTCATCTTGCATCTCCCAAGACGAAGGGATGTCTGAATCCCCTGTGCAGAACACAGAGAAAGACCTAGTCCTCAGCCTCAATGCGACCGGAGGCCTCACATCCTTTGAAAACTCGAGAGGTCCGCGGAGATCAATGCTTCCAAAGGAGACGATGCCTGACTCCTCTTGAAAATGGATAGGAGTCCCAGGATCCCAGTGGCACGTGGAAAGGGACCCTGGGTCTCCCGCCTCACGTGGAGACGCGTCCCAATTGCCATGGCAAGACTCGAGGAGAATCCCGAGGTGTCCCTCGCACCTAGGCAGGAGTCCTGACGTCGCTGAACAAACCCGTGTCTGGAAGGGCCCTCCCCGTCGTAACTCGAGAATATACCCCAGGTTCCGGCCGCAACTCGAGAAAAACCATGAGATTTCCCCCACGCCGCGAGTTGAGGCCCGATTCCCCTGCACTGCGTGCAGAGCAATTCCGTGTTCCACTTCAAACGTGAAAGGAGCCTTGATTTCCTTGATGGCACTCCAGAGAAAACCCAAGATCACTGTCTCAAGTCTAGAGGGATCCTGAGGTCACTGGAGCAACACGAAAGGGCTCCGTGGACCCCAAATCAACTCGAGATGAGAGCTTAGTCCCTGGCTTAGACTCAAGAGGAATACCAACTTTCCACAAGCAGCTCAAGAGGAGGCTTCTCTCAGCTACAGGTAAGTGAGAGGGACCCTGAGTTTGTGGCCTCAAGTGCAATGGACACCGAGATGCTCTGATTCGAAGTAAGGCTGGATATCTCTGCAGTGAATTGAATGCAGGCTCGTCTTGCATCTCCCAAGACGAAGGGATGTCTGAATCCCCTGTGGAGACCACAGAGAAAGACCTAGTCCTCCGCCTCATCGTGAACGGAGGCCTCACATCCTTTGAAAACTCGAGAGGTCTACAGAGATCAATGCTTCCAAAGGAGACGATGCCTGACTCCTCTTGAAAATGGATAGGAGTCCCAGGATCCCTGTGGCACGTGGAAAGGGACCGTGGGTCTCACGCCTCACGTGGAGACGCGTTCCAATTGCCATGCCAAGACTCGAGGAGAATCCCGAGGTGTCCCTCGCACCTAGGCAGGAGTCCTGACGTCCCTGAACAAACACGTGTCTGGAAGGGCCCTCCCCGTCGTAACTCGAGAATATACCCCAGGTTCCGGCCGCAACTCGAGAAAAACCATGAGACTTCCCCATCGCCGCGAGATGAGGACAGATTCCCCTGCCCTGCGTGCAGAGCAATTCCGTATTCCACATCAAAAATGAAAGGAGCCTTGATTTCCTTGATGGCACTCCAGAGAAAACCCAAGATCACTGTCTCAAGTCTAGAGGGATCCTTAGGTCACTGGAGCAACACGAAAGGGCTCCGTGGACCCCAAATTAACTCGAGATGAGAGCGTAGTCCCTGGCTTCAAATCGAGAGGAATACCAACTTTCCACAAGCACCTCAAGAGGAGGCTTCTCTCAGCTAATGGTATGTGAGAGGGACCCTGAGTTTGTCACCTCAAGTGGAATGGACACCGAGATTCTCTGACTCAAAGTAAGGCCAGATATCCCTGCAGTGAATTGAATGCAGGCTCGTCTTGCATCTCCCAAGACGAAGGGATGTCTGAATCCCCTGTGGAGACCACATAAAAAGACCTAGTCCTCCGTCTCATCGCGACCGAAGGCCTCACATCCTTTGAAAACTCTAGAGGTCTGCGGAGAACAATGCTTCCAAAGGAGACGACGCCTGACGCCTCTTGAAAATGGATAGGAGTCCCAGGATCCCTGTGGCACGTGGAAAGGGACCCTGGGTCTCCCGCCTCACGTGGAGACGCCTCCCAATTGCCATGCTAAGACTTGAGGAGAATCCCGAGGTGTCCCTCGCACCTAGGCAGGAGTCCTGACGTCGCTGAACAAACACGTGTCTGGAAGGGCCCTCCCCGTCGTAACTCGAGAATATACCCCAGGTTCCGGCCGCAACACGAGAAAAACCATGAGACTTCCCCCTCGCCGCGAGATGAGGCCCGATTCCCCTGCAATGCGTGCAGAGCAATTCCGTGTTCCACATCAAACGAGAAAGGAGCCTTGATTTCCTTGATGGCACTCCAGAGAAAACCCAAGATCACTGTCTCAAGTCTAGAGGGATCTGAGGTCACTGGAGCAACACGAAAGGGCTCCGTGGACCCCAAATCAACTCGAGATGAGAGATTAGTCTCTGGCTTCAACTCAATAGGAATACGAACTTTCCACAAGCCCCTCAAGAGGAGGCTTGTCTCAGCTACAGGTATGTGAGAGGGACCCTGAGTTTGTGGCCTCAAGTGGAATGGACCCCGAGATGCTCTGACTCGAAGTAAGGCCGGATATCCCTGCAGTGAATTGAATGCAGGCTCATCTTGCATCTCCCAAGACGAAGGGATGTCTGAATCCCCTGTGCAGAACACAGAGAAAGACCTAGTCCTCCGCCTCAATGCGACCGGAGGCCTCACATCCTTTGAAAACTCGAGAGGTCCGCGGAGATCAATGCTTCCAAAGGAGACGATGCCTGACTCCTCTTGAAAATGGATAGGAGTCCCAGGATCCCAGTGGCACGTGGAAAGGGACCCTGGGTCTCCCGCCTCACGTGGAGACGCGTCCCAATTGCCATGGCAAGACTCGAGGAGAATCCCGAGGTGTCCCTCGCACCTAGGCAGGAGTCCTGACGTCGCTGAACAAACCCGTGTCTGGAAGGGCCCTCCCCGTCGTAACTCGAGAATATACCCCAGGTTCCGGCCGCAACTCGAGAAAAACCATGAGATTTCCCCCTCGCCGCGAGTTGAGGCCCGATTCCCCTGCACTGCGTGCAGAGCAATTCCGTGTTCCACTTCAAACGTGAAAGGAGACTTGATTTCCTTGATGGCACTCCAGAGAAAACCCAAGATCACTGTCTCAAGTCTAGAGGGATCCTGAGGTCACTGGAGCAACACGAAAGGGCTCCGTGGACCCCAAATCAACTCGAGATGAGAGCTTAGTCCCTGGCTTAGACTCAAGAGGAATACCAACTTTCCACAAGCACCTCAAGAGGAGGCTTCTCTCAGCTACAGGTAAGTGAGAGGGACCCTGAGTTTGTGGCCTCAAGTGCAATGGACACCGAGATGCTCTGACTCGAAGTAAGGCCAGATATCTCTGCAGTGAATTGAATGCAGGCTCGTCTTGCATCTCCCAAGACGAAGGGATGTCTGAATCCCCTGTGGAGACCACAGAGAAAGACCTAGTCCTCCGCCTCATCGTGAACGGAGGCCTCACATCCTTTGAAAACTCGAGAGGTCTACAGAGATCAATGCTTCCAAAGGAGACGATGCCTGACTCCTCTTGAAAATGGATAGGAGTCCCAGGATCCCTGTGGCACGTGGAAAGGGACCGTGGGTCTCCCGCCTCACGTGGAGACGCGTCCCAATTGCCATGCCAAGACTTGAGGAGAATCCCGAGGTGTCCCTCGCACCTAGGCAGGAGTCCTGACGTCGCTGAACAAACCCGTGTCTGGAAGGGCCCTCCCCGTCGTAACTCGAGAATATACCCCAGGTTCCGGCCGCAACTCGAGAAAAACCATGAGACTTCCCCCTCGCAGCGACATGAGGCCCGATTCCCCTGCACTGCGTGCAGAGCAATTCCGTGTTCCACATCAAACGTGAAAGGAGCTTTGATTTCCTTAGTGGCACTACAGAGGAAACCCAAGATCACTGTCTCACGTCTAGAGGGATCCTGAGGTCACTGTAGCAACACAAAAGGGCTCCGTGGACCCCAAATCAACTCGAGATGAGAGCTTAGTCCCTGGCTTCCACTCAAGAGGAATACCAACTTTCCACAAGCACCTCAAGAGGAGGCTTCTCTCAGCTACAGGTATGTGAGAGGGACCCTGAGTTTGTGGCCTCAAGTGGAATGGCCACCGAGATGCTCTGACTCGAAGTAAGGCCGGATATCCCTGCAGTGAATTGAATGCAGGCTCGTCTTGCATCTCCCAAGACGAAGGGTTGTCTGAATCCCCTGTGGAGCCCACAGAGAAAGACCTAGTCCTACGCCTCAACGCGACCGGAGGCCTCACATCCTTTGAAAACTCGAAAGGTCCGCGGAGATCAATACTTCCGAAGGAGACGATGCCTGACTCCTCTTGAAAATGGATAGGAGTCCCAGGATCCCTGTGGCACGTGGAAAGGGACACTGGGTCTCCCGCCTCACGTGGAGACGCGTCCCAATTGCCATGCCAAGACTCGAGGAGAATCCCGAGGTGTCCCTCGCACCTAGGCAGGAGTCCTGACGTCGCTGAACAAACACGTGTCTGGAAGGGCCCTCCCCGTTGTAACTCGAGAATATACCCCAGGTTCCGGCCGCAACTCGAGAAAAACCATGAGACTTCACTATCGCCGCGAGATGAGGCCCGATTCCCCTGCCCTGCGTGCAGAGCAATTCCGTATTCCACATCAAAAATAAAAGGAGCCTTGATTTCCTTGATGGCACTCCAGAGAAAACCCAAGATCACTGTCTCAAGTCTAGAGGGATCCTGAGGTCACTGGAGCAACACGAAAGGGCTCCGTGGACCCCAAATCAACTCGAGATGAGAGCTTAGTCCATGACTTCAAATCGAGAGGAATATCAACTTTCCACAAGCACCTCAAGAGAAGGCTTCTCTCAGCTAATGGTATGTGAGAGGGACCCTGAGTTTGTCGCCTCAAGTGGAATGGACACCGAGATGCTCTGACTCAACGTAAGGCCAGATATCCCTGCAGTGAATTGAATGCAGGCTCGTCTTGCATCTCCCAAGACGAAGGGATGTCTGAATCCCCTGTGGAGACCACAGAGAAAGACATAATTTTCCACCTCATCGCGACCCGTGGCCTCACATCCTTTGAAAATTCGAGAGGTCCGCGGAGATCAATGCTTCCAAAGGAGACGATGCCTGACTCCTCTTGAAAATGGATAGGAGTCCCAGGATCCCTGTGGCTCGTGGAAAGGGACCCTGGTTCTCCCGGCTCACGTGGAGATGCGTCCAAATTGCCATGCCAAGACTCGAGGAGAATCCCGAGGTGTCCCTCGCACCTAGGCAAGAGTCCTCATGTCGCTGAACAAAACCGTGTCTGGAAGGGCCCTCCCCGTCGTAACTCGAGAATATACCCCAGGTTCCGGCCGCAACTCGAGAAAAACCATGAGACTTCCCCCTCCCCGCGAGATGAGGCCCGATTCCCCTGCACTGAGTGCAGACCAATTCCGTGTTCCACATCAAACGTGAAAGGAGCCTTGATTTCCTTAATGGCACTCCAGAGAAAACCCAAGATCACTGTCTCAAGTCTAGAGGGATCCTCAGGTCACTGTAGCAACACAAAAGGGCTCCGTGGACCCCAAATCAACTCGAGATGAGAGCTTAGTCCCTGGCTTCGACTCAAGAGGAATACCAACTTTCCACAAGCACCTCAAGAGGAGGCTTCTCTCAGCTAAAGGTATGTGAGAGGGACCCTGAGTTTGTGGCCTCAAGTGGAATGGACACCGAGATGCTCTGACTCGAAGTAAGGCTGGATATCCCTGCAGTGAATTGAATGCAGGCTCGTCTTGCATCTCCCAAGACGAAGGGATGTCTGAATACCCTGTGGATACCACAGAGAAAGACCTAGTCCTCTGCCTCATCGTGACCGGAGGCCTCACATCCTTGGAAAACTCGAGAGGTCCGCGGAGATCAATACTTCCGAAGGAGACGATGCCTGACTCCTCTTGAAAATGGATAGGAGTCCCAGGATCCCTGTGGCACGTGGAAAGGGACACTGGGTCTCCCGCCTCACGTGGAGACGCGTCCCAATTGCCATGTCAAGACTCGAGGAGAATCCCGAGGTGTCCCTCGCACGTAGGCAGGAGTCCTTACGTCGCTGAACAAACACGTGTCTGGAAGGGCCCTCCCCGTCGTAACTCGAGAATATACCCCAGGTTCCGGCCGCAACTCGAGAAAAACCATGAGATTTCCCCCTCGCCGCGAGTTGAGGCCCGATTCCCCTGCACTGCGTGCAGACCAATTCCGTGTTCCACATCAAACTTGAAAGGAGCCTTGATTTCCTTGATGGCACTCCAGAGAAAACCCAAGATCACTGTCTCAAGTCTAGAGGGATCCTGAAGTCACTGGAGCAACAGGAAAGGGCTCCATATAACCCAAATCAACTCGAGATGAGAGCTTAGTCCCTGGCTTCAACTCAAGAGGAATACCAACTTTAAACAAGCACCTCAAGAGGAGGCTTCTCTCAGCTACAGGTATGTGAGAGGGAACCTGAGTTTGTCGCCTCAGGTGGAATGGACACGGAGATGCTCTGACTCAAAGTAAGGCCAGATATCCCTGCAGTGAATTGAATGCAGGCTCGTCTTGCATCTCCCAAGACGAAAGGATGTCTGAATCCCCTGTGGAGACCACAGAGAAAGACATAGTCCTCCGCCTCATCGCGACTGGAGGCCTCACATCCTTTGAAAACTCTAGAGGTCCGCAGAGATCAATGCTTACAAAGGAGACGATGCCTGACGCCTCTTGAAAATGGATAGGAGTCCCAGTATCCCTGTGGCACGTGGAAAGGGACCCTGGGTCTCCCGCCTCACGTGGAGACGCCTCCCAATTGCCATGCCAAGACTTGAGGAGAATCCCGAGGTGTCCCTCGCACCTAGGCAGGAGTCCTGACGTCGCTGAACAAACACGTGTCTGGAAGGGCCCTCCCCGTCTTAACTCGAGAATATACCCCAGGTTCCGGCCGCAACTCGAGGAAAACCATGAGACTTCCCCCTCGCCGCGAAATGAGCCCCGATTCATCTGCAATGCGTACAGAGCAATTCCGTGTTCCACATCAAACGTGAAAGGAGCCTTGATTTCCTTGATGGCACTCCAGAGAAAACCCAAGATCACTGTCTCAAGTCTAGAGGGATCCTGAGGTCACTGGAGCAACACGAAAGGGCTCCGTGGACCCCAAATCAACTCTAGATGAGAGATTAGTCCCTGGCTTCAACTCAAGAGGAATACGAACTTTCCACAAGAACCTCAAGAGGAGGCTTCTCTCAGCTACAGGTATGTGAGAGGGACCCTGAGTTGTGGCCTCAAGTGGAATGGACACCGAGATGCTCTGACTCGAAGTAAGGCCGGATATCCCTGCAGTGAATTGAATGCAGGCTCGTCTTGCATCTCCCAAGACGAAGGGATGTCTGAATCCCCTGTGGAGACCACAGAGAAAGACCTAATTTTCCGCCTCATCGCGACCGGTGGCCTCACATTCTTTGAAAATTCGAGAGGTCCGCGGAGATCAATGCTTCCAAAGGAGACGATGCCTGACTCCTCTTGAAAATGGATAGGAGTCCCAGGATCCCTGTGGCACGTGGAAAGGGACCCTGGTTCTCCCGCCTCACGTGGAGACGCGTCCAAATTGCCATGCCAAGACTCGAGGAGAATCCCGAGGTGTCCCTCGCACCTAGGCAGGAGTCCTAACGTCGCTGAACAAACACGTGTCTGGAAGGGCCCTCCCCGTCGTAACTCGAGAATATACCCCAGGTTCCGGCCGCAACTCGACAAAAACCATGAGACTTCCCCCTCCCCGCGAGATGAGGCCCGATTCCCCTGCACTGCCTGCAGAGGAATTCCGTGTTCCACATCAAACGTGAAAGGAGCCTTGATTTCCTTAATGGCACTCCAGAGAAAACCCAAGATCACTGTCTCAAGTCTAGAGGGATCCTGAGGTCACTGGAGCAAAACGAAAGGGCTCCGTGGACCCCAAATCAACTCGAGATGAGAGCTTAGTCCCTCGCTTCGACTCAAGAGGAATACAAAATTCCACAAGCACCTCAAGAGGAGGCTTCTCTCAGCTACAGGTATGTGAGAGGGACCCTGAGTTTGTGGCCTCAAGTGGAATGGACACCGAGATGCTCTGACTTGAAGTAAGGCCGGATATCCCTGCAGTGATTTGAATGCAGGCTCGTCTTGCATCTCCCAAGACAAAGGGTTGTCTGAATCCCCTGTGGAGCCCACAGAGAAAGACCTAGTCCTCCGTCTCATCGCGACCGAAGGCCTCACATCCTTTGAAAACTCGAGAGGTCTGCGGAGATCAATGCTTCCAAAGTAGACGACGCCTGACGCCTCTTGAAAATGGATAGGAGTCCCAGGATCCCTGTGGCACGTGGAAAGGGACCCTGGGTCTCTCGCCTCACGTGGAGACGCCTCCCAATTGCCATGCCAAGACTTGAGGAGAATCCCGAGGTGTCCCTCGCACCTAGGCAGGAGTCCTGACGTCGCTGAACAAGCACGTGTCTGGAAGGGCCCTCCCCGTCGTAACTCGAGAATATACCCCAGGTTCCGGCCGCAACTCGAGAAAAACCATGAGATTTCCCCCTCGCCGCGAGTTGAGGCCCGATTCCCCTGCACTGCGTGCAGAGCAATTCCGTGTTCCACTTCAAACGTGAAAGGAGACTTGATTTCCTTGATGGCACTCCAGAGAAAACCCAAGATCACTGTCTCAAGTCTAGAGGGATCCTGAGGTCACTGGAGCAACACGAAAGGGCTCCGTGGACCCCAAATCAACTCGAGATGAGAGCTTAGTCCCTGGCTTAGACTCAAGAGGAATACCAACTTTCCACAAGCACCTCAAGAGGAGGCTTCTCTCAGCTACAGGTAAGTGAGAGGGACCCTGAGTTTGTGGCCTCAAGTGCAATGGACACCGAGATGCTCTGACTCGAAGTAAGGCCAGATATCTCTGCAGTGAATTGAATGCAGGCTCGTCTTGCATCTCCCAAGACGAAGGGATGTCTGAATCCCCTGTGGAGACCACAGAGAAAGACCTAGTCCTCCGCCTCATCGTGAACGGAGGCCTCACATCCTTTGAAAACTCGAGAGGTCTACAGAGATCAATGCTTCCAAAGGAGACGATGCCTGACTCCTCTTGAAAATGGATAGGAGTCCCAGGATCCCTGTGGCACGTGGAAAGGGACCGTGGGTCTCCCGCCTCACGTGGAGACGCGTCCCAATTGCCATGCCAAGACTTGAGGAGAATCCCGAGGTGTCCCTCGCACCTAGGCAGGAGTCCTGACGTCGCTGAACAAACCCGTGTCTGGAAGGGCCCTCCCCGTCGTAACTCGAGAATATACCCCAGGTTCCGGCCGCAACTCGAGAAAAACCATGAGACTTCCCCCTCGCAGCGACATGAGGCCCGATTCCCCTGCACTGCGTGCAGAGCAATTCCGTGTTCCACATCAAACGTGAAAGGAGCTTTGATTTCCTTAGTGGCACTACAGAGGAAACCCAAGATCACTGTCTCAAGTCTAGAGGGATCCTGAGGTCACTGTAGCAACACAAAAGGGCTCCGTGGACCCCAAATCAACTCGAGATGAGAGCTTAGTCCCTGGCTTCCACTCAAGAGGAATACCAACTTTCCACAAGCACCTCAAGAGGAGGCTTCTCTCAGCTACAGGTATGTGAGAGGGACCCTGAGTTTGTGGCCTCAAGTGGAATGGCCACCGAGATGCTCTGACTCGAAGTAAGGCCGGATATCCCTGCAGTGAATTGAATGCAGGCTCGTCTTGCATCTCCCAAGACGAAGGGTTGTCTGAATCCCCTGTGGAGCCCACAGAGAAAGACCTAGTCCTACGCCTCAACGCGACCGGAGGCCTCACATCCTTTGAAAACTCGAAAGGTCCGCGGAGATCAATACTTCCGAAGGAGACGATGCCTGACTCCTCTTGAAAATGGATAGGAGTCCCAGGATCCCTGTGGCACGTGGAAAGGGACACTGGGTCTCCCGCCTCACGTGGAGACGCGTCCCAATTGCCATGCCAAGACTCGAGGAGAATCCCGAGGTGTCCCTCGCACCTAGGCAGGAGTCCTGACGTCGCTGAACAAACACGTGTCTGGAAGGGCCCTCCCCGTTGTAACTCGAGAATATACCCCAGGTTCCGGCCGCAACTCGAGAAAAACCATGAGACTTCACTATCGCCGCGAGATGAGGCCCGATTCCCCTGCCCTGCGTGCAGAGCAATTCCGTATTCCACATCAAAAATAAAAGGAGCCTTGATTTCCTTGATGGCACTCCAGAGAAAACCCAAGATCACTGTCTCAAGTCTAGAGGGATCCTGAGGTCACTGGAGCAACACGAAAGGGCTCCGTGGACCCCAAATCAACTCGAGATGAGAGCTTAGTCCATGACTTCAAATCGAGAGGAATATCAACTTTCCACAAGCACCTCAAGAGAAGGCTTCTCTCAGCTAATGGTATGTGAGAGGGACCCTGAGTTTGTCGCCTCAAGTGGAATGGACACCGAGATGCTCTGACTCAACGTAAGGCCAGATATCCCTGCAGTGAATTGAATGCAGGCTCGTCTTGCATCTCCCAAGACGAAGGGATGTCTGAATCCCCTGTGGAGACCACAGAGAAAGACATAATTTTCCACCTCATCGCGACCCGTGGCCTCACATCCTTTGAAAATTCGAGAGGTCCGCGGAGATCAATGCTTCCAAAGGAGACGATGCCTGACTCCTCTTGAAAATGGATAGGAGTCCCAGGATCCCTGTGGCTCGTGGAAAGGGACCCTGGTTCTCCCGGCTCACGTGGAGATGCGTCCAAATTGCCATGCCAAGACTCGAGGAGAATCCCGAGGTGTCCCTCGCACCTAGGCAAGAGTCCTCACGTCGCTGAACAAAACCGTGTCTGGAAGGGCCCTCCCCGTCGTAACTCGAGAATATACCCCAGGTTCCGGCCGCAACTCGAGAAAAACCATGAGACTTCCCCCTCCCCGCGAGATGAGGCCCGATTCCCCTGCACTGAGTGCAGACCAATTCCGTGTTCCACATCAAACGTGAAAGGAGCCTTGATTTCCTTAATGGCACTCCAGAGAAAACCCAAGATCACTGTCTCAAGTCTAGAGGGATCCTCAGGTCACTGTAGCAACACAAAAGGGCTCCGTGGACCCCAAATCAACTCGAGATGAGAGCTTAGTCCCTGGCTTCGACTCAAGAGGAATACCAACTTTCCACAAGCACCTCAAGAGGAGGCTTCTCTCAGCTAAAGGTATGTGAGAGGGACCCTGAGTTTGTGGCCTCAAGTGGAATGGACACCGAGATGCTCTGACTCGAAGTAAGGCTGGATATCCCTGCAGTGAATTGAATGCAGGCTCGTCTTGCATCTCCCAAGACGAAGGGATGTCTGAATACCCTGTGGATACCACAGAGAAAGACCTAGTCCTCTGCCTCATCGTGACCGGAGGCCTCACATCCTTGGAAAACTCGAGAGGTCCGCGGAGATCAATACTTCCGAAGGAGACGATGCCTGACTCCTCTTGAAAATGGATAGGAGTCCCAGGATCCCTGTGGCACGTGGAAAGGGACACTGGGTCTCCCGCCTCACGTGGAGACGCGTCCCAATTGCCATGTCAAGACTCGAGGAGAATCCCGAGGTGTCCCTCGCACGTAGGCAGGAGTCCTTACGTCGCTGAACAAACACGTGTCTGGAAGGGCCCTCCCCGTCGTAACTCGAGAATATACCCCAGGTTCCGGCCGCAACTCGAGAAAAACCATGAGATTTCCCCCTCGCCGCGAGTTGAGGCCCGATTCCCCTGCACTGCGTGCAGACCAATTCCGTGTTCCACATCAAACTTGAAAGGAGCCTTGATTTCCTTGATGGCACTCCAGAGAAAACCCAAGATCACTGTCTCAAGTCTAGAGGGATCCTGAAGTCACTGGAGCAACAGGAAAGGGCTCCATATAACCCAAATCAACTCGAGATGAGAGCTTAGTCCCTGGCTTCAACTCAAGAGGAATACCAACTTTAAACAAGCACCTCAAGAGGAGGCTTCTCTCAGCTACAGGTATGTGAGAGGGAACCTGAGTTTGTCGCCTCAGGTGGAATGGACACGGAGATGCTCTGACTCAAAGTAAGGCCAGATATCCCTGCAGTGAATTGAATGCAGGCTCGTCTTGCATCTCCCAAGACGAAAGGATGTCTGAATCCCCTGTGGAGACCACAGAGAAAGACATAGTCCTCCGCCTCATCGCGACTGGAGGCCTCACATCCTTTGAAAACTCTAGAGGTCCGCAGAGATCAATGCTTACAAAGGAGACGATGGCTGACGCCTCTTGAAAATGGATAGGAGTCCCAGTATCCCTGTGGCACGTGGAAAGGGACCCTGGGTCTCCCGCCTCACGTGGAGACGCCTCCCAATTGCCATGCCAAGACTTGAGGAGAATCCCGAGGTGTCCCTCGCACCTAGGCAGGAGTCCTGACGTCGCTGAACAAACACGTGTCTGGAAGGGCCCTCCCCGTCTTAACTCGAGAATATACCCCAGGTTCCGGCCGCAACTCGAGGAAAACCATGAGACTTCCCCCTCGCCGCGAAATGAGCCCCGATTCATCTGCAATGCGTACAGAGCAATTCCGTGTTCCACATCAAACGTGAAAGGAGCCTTGATTTCCTTGATGGCACTCCAGAGAAAACCCAAGATCACTGTCTCAAGTCTAGAGGGATCCTGAGGTCACTGGAGCAACACGAAAGGGCTCCGTGGACCCCAAATCAACTCTAGATGAGAGATTAGTCCCTGGCTTCAACTCAAGAGGAATACGAACTTTCCACAAGAACCTCAAGAGGAGGCTTCTCTCAGCTACAGGTATGTGAGAGGGACCCTGAGTTGTGGCCTCAAGTGGAATGGACACCGAGATGCTCTGACTCGAAGTAAGGCCGGATATCCCTGCAGTGAATTGAATGCAGGCTCGTCTTGCATCTCCCAAGACGAAGGGATGTCTGAATCCCCTGTGGAGACCACAGAGAAAGACCTAATTTTCCGCCTCATCGCGACCGGTGGCCTCACATTCTTTGAAAATTCGAGAGGTCCGCGGAGATCAATGCTTCCAAAGGAGACGATGCCTGACTCCTCTTGAAAATGGATAGGAGTCCCAGGATCCCTGTGGCACGTGGAAAGGGACCCTGGTTCTCCCGCCTCACGTGGAGACGCGTCCAAATTGCCATGCCAAGACTCGAGGAGAATCCCGAGGTGTCCCTCGCACCTAGGCAGGAGTCCTAACGTCGCTGAACAAACACGTGTCTGGAAGGGCCCTCCCCGTCGTAACTCGAGAATATACCCCAGGTTCCGGCCGCAACTCGACAAAAACCATGAGACTTCCCCCTCCCCGCGAAATGAGGCCCGATTCCCCTGCACTGCCTGCAGAGGAATTCCGTGTTCCACATCAAACGTGAAAGGAGCCTTGATTTCCTTAATGGCACTCCAGAGAAAACCCAAGATCACTGTCTCAAGTCTAGAGGGATCCTGAGGTCACTGGAGCAAAACGAAAGGGCTCCGTGGACCCCAAATCAACTCGAGATGAGAGCTTAGTCCCTCGCTTCGACTCAAGAGGAATACAAAATTCCACAAGCACCTCAAGAGGAGGCTTCTCTCAGCTACAGGTATGTGAGAGGGACCCTGAGTTTGTGGCCTCAAGTGGAATGGACACCGAGATGCTCTGACTTGAAGTAAGGCCGGATATCCCTGCAGTGATTTGAATGCAGGCTCGTCTTGCATCTCCCAAGACAAAGGGTTGTCTGAATCCCCTGTGGAGCCCACAGAGAAAGACCTAGTCCTCCGTCTCATCGCGACCGAAGGCCTCACATCCTTTGAAAACTCGAGAGGTCTGCGGAGATCAATGCTTCCAAAGTAGACGACGCCTGACGCCTCTTGAAAATGGATAGGAGTCCCAGGATCCCTGTGGCACGTGGAAAGGGACCCTGGGTCTCTCGCCTCACGTGGAGACGCCTCCCAATTGCCATGCCAAGACTTGAGGAGAATCCCGAGGTGTCCCTCGCACCTAGGCAGGAGTCCTGACGTCGCTGAACAAGCACGTGTCTGGAAGGGCCCTCCCCGTCGTAACTCGAGAATATACCCCAGGTTCCGGCCGCAACTCGAGAAAAACCATGAGACTTCCCCCTCGCCGCGAGATGAGGCCCGATTCCCCTGCACCTCGTGCAGACCAATTCCGTGTTCCACATCAAACGAGAAAGGAGCCTTGATTTCCTTGATGGCACTCCAGAGAAAACCCAAGATCACTGTCTCAAGTCTAGAGGGATCCTGAGGTCACTGGAGCAACACGAAAGGGCTCCGTGGACCCCAAATCAACTCGAGATGAGAGATTAGTCCCTGGCTTCAACTCAATAGGAATACGAACTTTCCACAAGCCCCTCAAGAGGAGGCTTGTCTCAGCTACAGGTATGTGAGAGGGACCCTGAGTTTGTGGCCTCAAGTGGAATGGACACCGAGATGCTCTGACTCGAAGTAAGGCCGGATATCCCTGCAGTGAATTGAATGCAGGCTCATCTTGCATCTCCCAAGACGAAGGGATGTCTGAATCCCCTGTGCAAAACACAGAGAAAGACCTAGTCCTCCGCCTCAATGCGACCGGAGGCCTCACATCCTTTGAAAACTCGAGAGGTCCGCGGAGATCAATGCTTCCAAAGGAGACGATGCCTGACTCCTCTTGAAAATGGATAGGAGTCCCAGGATTCCAGTGGCACGTGGAAAGGGACCCTGGGTCTCCCGCCTCACGTGGAGACGCGTCCCAATTACCATGGCAAGACTCGAGGAGAATCCCGAGGTGTCCCTCGCACCTAGGCAGGAGTCCTGACGTCGCTGAACAAACCCGTGTCTGGAAGGGCCCTCCCCGTCGTAACTCGAGAATATACCCCAGGTTCCGGCCGCAACTCGAGAAAAACCATGAGATTTCCCCCTCGCCGCGAGTTGAGGCCCGATTCCCCTGCACTGCGTGCAGAGCAATTCCGTGTTCCACTTCAAACGTGAAAGGAGCCTTGATTTCCTTGATGGCACTCCAGAGAAAACCCAAGATCACTGTCTCAAGTCTAGAGGGATCCTGAGGTCACTGGAGCAACACGAAAGGGCTCCGTGGACCCCAAATCAACTCGAGATGAGAGCTTAGTCCCTGGCTTAGACTCAAGAGGAATACCAACTTTCCACAAGCACCTCAAGAGGAGGCTTCTCTCAGCTACAGGTAAGTGAGAGGGACCCTGAGTTTGTGGCCTCAAGTGCAATGGACACCGAGATGTTCTGACTCGAAGTAAGGCCGGATATCTCTGCAGTGAATTGAATGCAGGCTCGTCTTGCATCTCCCAAGACGAAGGGATGTCTGAATCCCCTGTGGAGACCCCAGAGAAAGACCTAGTCCTCCGCCTCAGCGTGAACGGAGGCCTCACATCCTTTGAAAACTCGAAAGGTCCGCGGAGATCAATGCTTCCAAAGGAAATGATGCCTGACTCCTCTTGAAAATGGATAGGAGTCCCAGGATCCCTGTGGCACGTGGAAAGGGACCCTGGTTCTCCCGCCTCACGTGGAGATGCGTCCAAATTGCCATGCCAAGACTCGAGGAGAATCCCGAGGTGTCCCTCGCACCTAGGCAGGAGTCCTCACGTCGCTGAACAAACACGTGTCTGGAAGGGACCTCCCCGTCGTAACTCGAGAATATACCCCAGGTTCCGGCCGCATTTCGAGAAAAACCATGAGACTTCCCCCTCCCCGCGAAATGAGGCCCGATTCCCCTGCACTGAGTGCAGACCAATTCCGTGTTCCACATCAAACGTGAAAGGAGCCATGATTTCCTTAATGGCACTCCAGAGAAAACCCAAGATCACTGTCTCAAGTCTAGAGGGATCCTGAGGTCACTGGAGCAACACGAAAGGGCTCCGTGGACCCCAAATCAACTCGAGATGAGAGCTTAGTCCCTGGCTTCGACTCAAGAGGAATACAAACTTTCCACAAGCACCTCAAGAGGAGGCTTCTCTCAGCTACAGGTATGTCAGAGGGACCCTGAGTTTGTGGCCTCAAGTGGAATGGACACCGAGATGCTCTGACTTGAAGTAAGGCCGGATATCCCTGCAGTGAATTGAATGCAGGCTCGTCTTGCATCTCCCAAGACGAAGGGTTGTGTGAATCCCCTGTGGAGCCCACAGAGAAAGACCTAGTCCTCCGCCTCAACGCGACCGGAGGCCTCACATCCTCTGAAAACTCGAGAGGTCCGCGGAGATCAATGCTTCCAAAGGAGACGATGCCTGACTCCTCTTGAAAATGGATAGGAGTCCCAGGATCCCTGTGGCATGTGGAAAGGGACCCTGGGTCTCCCGCCTCACGTGGAGACGCGTCCCAATTGCCATGCCAAGACTCGAGGAGAATCCCGAGGTGTCCCTCGCACCTTGGCAGGAGTCCTGACGTCCCTGAACAAACACGTGTCTGGAAGGGCCCTCCCCGTCGTAACTCGAGAATATACCCCAGGTTCCGGCCGCAACTCGAGAAAAACCATGAGATTTCCCGCTCGCCGCGAGATGAGGCCCGATTCCCCTGCACTGCATGCAGAGCAATTCCGTGTTCCACTTCAAACGTGAAAGGAGCCTTGATTTCCTTGATGGCACCCCAGAGAAAACCCAAGATCACTGTCTCAAGTCTAGAGGGATCCTGAGGTCACTGGAGCAAGACGAAAGTGCTCCGTGGACTCCAAATCAACTCGAGGTGAGAGCTTAGTCCCTGGCTTCGACTCAAGAGGAATACCAACTTTCCACAAGCACCTCAAGAGGAGGCTTCTCTCAGCTACAGGTATGTGAGAGGGACCCTGAGTTTGTGGCCTCAAGTGGAATGGACACCGAGATGCTCTGACTCGAAGTAAGGCCGAATATCCCTGCAGTGAATTGAATGCAGGCTCGTCTTGCATCTCCCAAGACGAAGGGTTGTCTGAATCCCCTGTGGAGACCACAGAGAAAGACCTCGTTCTCCGCCTCATCGAGACCAGAGGCCTCACATCCTTTGAAAACTCGAGAGGTCGGCGGTGATCAATGCTTCCAAAGGAGAAGATGCCTGACTCTTCTTGAAAATGGATAGGGGTCCCAGGATCCCTGTGGCACGTGGAAAGGGACCCTGGGTCTCCCGCCTCACGTGGAGACGCATCCCAATTGCCATGCCAAGACTCGAGGAGAATCCCGAGTTGTCCCTCGCACCTAGGCAGGAGTCCTGACGTCGCTGAACAAACACGTGTCTGGAAGGGCCCTCCCCGTCATAACTCGAGAATATACCCCAGGTTCCGGCCGCAACTCGGGAAACACCATGAGACTTCCCCCTCGCCGCTGGATGAGGCCCGATTCCCCTGCACTGCGTGCAGAGCAATTCCGTGTTCCACATCAAACGTGAAAGGAGCCTTGATTTCCTTGATGGCACTCCAGAGAAAACCCAAGATCACTGTCTCAAGTCTAGAGGGATCCTGAGGTCACTGGAGCAACACGAAAGGGCTCCGTGGACCCCAAATCAACTCGAGATGAGAGCTTAGTCCCTGGCTTTGACTCAAGAGGAATACCAACTTTCCACAAGCACCTCAAGAGGAGGCTTCTCGCACCTACAGGTAGGTGAGAGGGACCCTGAGTTTGTGGCCTCAAGTCGAATGGACACCGAGATGCTCTGACTCGAAGTAAGGCCGGATATCCCTGCAGTGAAGTGAATGCAGGCTCCTCTTGCATCTCCCAAGATGAAGGGATGTCTGAATCCCCTGTGGAGGCCACAGAGAAAGACCTAGTCCTCCGCCTCATCGCGACCGGAGGCCTCACATCCTTTGAAAACTGAGAGGTCCGCGGAGATCAATGCTTCCAAAGGAGACGATGCCTGACTCCTCTTGAAAATGGATAGGAGTCCCAGGATCCCTGTGGCACGTGGAAAGGGACCCTGGGTCTCCCGCCTCATGTGGAGACGCATCCCCATTGCCATGCCAAGACTCGAGGAGAATCCCGAGGTGTCCCTCGCACCTAGGCAGGAGTCCTCACGTCGCTGAACAAACACGTGTCTGGAAGGGCCCTCCCCGTCGTAACTCGAGAATATACCCCAGGTTCCGGCCGCAACTCGAGAAAAACCATGAGAATTCCCCCTCACCGCGAGATGAGGCCTGATTCCCCTGCACTGCGTGCAGAGCAATTCCTGAGCAGCGCAGACGGAGAGAGCAGCGCCAGCCCCTCCCCGCAGCGCCAGCCCGTCCCCGCAGCACAAGCCCCTCCCCCCGGAGCGACGTAACTAGCTACCTGAATAAGAGTCCACCTCCGCCCGCCTGTGTCATGGCGGAAATGAGGCTCTGAAGAGACCGGCAAACAGAAGCCAAATAAACAAAGGGAACCGCTTCAGAAGGGACTGGTGCAACAGTTTAAAATCCCTCTAGGAAACATTGACTACACCGGAGGAGCCTGTAGGTATCGAGAAGCGTAAGCTGGAACGAGGAGCTATCTGAAACTGAGCCGAACCCACACTGACCGCAACAGCTCCAGAGAAACTCCTAGATATAATTTTACTTTTTTCTCTTTTTTTAATTTTTTTTCTTTTTTTCTTTTTTCTTTTTTATTTTTTCTCTTTTATTTTCCTTTAAAATCCCCTATTACTCCCCCATTACTCCTTAACTTTCATTTCCATAGACTTTTACGATTTTTTAATTAGGGGGAAAAAAAAGTTTTTTTTTTTCCTTTTTTTTTTCTTTTTTTTCTTTTTTTTTTCTTTTTCTTTCTTTTTTTTCCTTTTTTTCTTTCCTTTTTCTCTTCTATTTTCTATTTTTCTTTTTCTCTTATTTCTTTTAAATTCCTCTAGTACTCCTCTACTACTCCTTAATTTTCATTTTCAATGCACTATAACCTTACAAAAAAAAAAAAAAGAAGAGAAGCCCTATTTTTAAACTGAAGATTATTCTCTCCCAATCTTGACTCTCTGTTTTCTACCTCAGAACACCTCTATTTCCTCCTTTCCCCTTCTCTTCCCAATCCAATTCTGTGAATCTTTGTAGGTGACTGTGCTACGGAGAACACTCTGGGAACAGACAGCTGTGTAGATCTGTCTCTCTCCTCTTGAGTCCCCCTTTTTCTCCTCCTGTTCATCTCTATCTCCCTCCTCCCTCTCCTCTTCTTCATGTGACTCTGTGAACCTCTCTGGGTGTCCCTAACGGGGGAGAATCTTTTAGCCATTAACCTAGAAGTTTTCTTATCAGGGCTGCATAGTTGGAGAAGTCCTGAGACTACAGGAAGAATAAAACTGAAATCCAGAGGCAGGAGACTTAAGCCCAAAACCTGAGAACACCAGAAAACTCCTGACTACAAGGAACTTTAAGTGATAAGTGACTGTCCAAAAGCCTCCATACCTACACTGAAACCAACTACCACACAAGAGCCAATAAGTTTTAGAGCAAGACATACCACGCAAATTCTCCAGCAACGCAGGAACATAGCCCTGAACATCAACATACAGGCTGCCCAAGGTCACACCTAACACATAGACCCATCTCAAAACTCATTACTGGGCACTCCATTGCTTTCCAAAGAGAAGAAATCAAGTTCCACACACCAGAACACTGATGCAAGCTTCCCTAACCAGGAAACCTTGACAAGCCAATCGTCTAACCCCATCCACTGGGTTAATCCTCCACAACAAAAAGGAACCACAGACCTCCAGAATACAGAAAGCCCACTCCAGATACAGCAATCTAAACAAGATGAAAAGGCAAAGAAATACCCAACAGGTAAAGGAACATGAAAAATGCCCACCAAGTCAAACAAAAGAGGAGGAGATAGGGAATCTACCTGAAAAAGAATTTAGAATAATGATAATAAAAATGATCCAAAATCTTGAAAACAAAATGGAGTTACAGATAAATAGCCTGGAAACAAAGATTGAAAAGATTCAAGAACTGTTTAATAAAGACCTAGAAGAAATAAAAAAGAGTCAATTACAAATGAATAATGCAATGAATGAGATCAAAAACACTTTGGAGGGAACCAAGAGTAGAATAACGGAGGCAGAAGATAGGATAAGTGAGGTAGAAGATAAAATGGTGGAAATAAATGAAGCAGAGAGGAAAAAAGAAAAAAGGATCAAAAGAAATGAGGACAACCTCAGGGACCTCTGGGACACTGTGAAACGCCCCAACATTCGAATCATAGGAGTTCCAGAAGAAGAAGACAAAAAGAAGGGCCATGAGAAAATACTCGAGGAGATAATAGCTGAAAACTTCCCTAAAATGGGGAAGGAAATAGCCACCCAAATCCAAGAAACCCAGAGAGTCCCAAACAGGATAAACCCAAGGCGAAACACCCCAAGACACATATTAATCAAATTAACAAAGATCAAACACAAAGAACAAATATTAAAAGCAGCAAGGGAAAAACAACAAATAACACACAAAGGGATTCCCATAAGGATAACAGCTGATCTATCAATAGAAACCCTCCAGGCCAGAAGGGAATGGCAGGACGTACTGAAAGTAATGAAAGAGAATAACCTACAACCTAGATTACTGTATCCAGCAAGGATCTCATTCAGATATGAAGGAGAATTCAAAAGCTTTACAGATAAGCAAAAGCTGAGAGAATTCAGCACCACCAAACCAGCTCTTCAACAAATGCTAAAGGATCTTCTCTAGACAGGAAATGCAGAAAGGTTTTATAAATGTGAACCCAAAACAACAAAGTAAATGGCAACGGGAACACACCTATCAATAATTACCCTAAATGTAAATGGGTTGAATGCCCCAACCAAAAGACAAAGATTGGCTGAATGGATACAAAAACAAGACCCCTATATATGCTGTCTACAAGAGACCCACCTCAAAACAAGAGACACATACAGACTAAAAGTGAAGGGCTGGAAAAAAATATTTCATGCAAACGGAGACCAAAAGAAAGCAGGAGTCGCAATACTCATGTCAGATAAAATAGACTTTCAAATAAAGGAAGTGAAAAGAGACAAAGAAGGACACTACATAATGATCAAAGGATCAATCAAAAAAGAAGATATAACAATTATAAATATATATGCACCCAACATAGGAGCACCGCAATATGTACGGCAAACGCTAACAAGTATGAAAGAGGAAATTAATAGTAACACAATAATAGTGGGAGACTTTAATACCCCACTCACAACTATGGATAGATCAACTAAACAGAAAATTAACAAGGAAACACAAACCTTAAATGACACAATGGACCAGCTAGACCTAATTGATATCTATAGGACATTTCACCCCAAAACAATCAACTTCACCTTTTTCTCAAGTGCACACGGAACATTCTCCAGAATAGATCACATCCTGGGCCATAAATCTGGTCTTGGAAAATTCAAAAAAATTGAAATCATTCCAGTTATCTTTTCTGACCACAGTGCAGTAAGATTAGATCTCAATTACAGGGAAAAAATTGTTAAAACTTCAAACATATGGAGGCTAAATAACACGCTTCTGAATAACCAACAAATCATAGAAGAAATCAAAAAAGAAATCAAAATATGTATAGAAATGAATGAAAATGAAAACACAACAACCCAAAACCTATGGGACACTGTAAAAGCAGTGCTAAGGGGAAGGTTCATAGCATTACAGGCTTACATCAAGAAACAGGAAAAAAACCAATTAAATAACCTAACTCTACACCTAAAGCAATTAGAGAAGGAAGAAATGAAGAACCCCAGAGTTAGCAGAAGGAAAGAAATCTTAAAAATCAGGGCAGAAATAAATGCAAAAGAAACTAAAGAGACCATAGCAAAAATCAACAAAGCTAAAAGCTGGTTTTTTGAGAAAATAAACAAAATTGACAAACCATTAGCAAGACTCATTAAGAAACAAAGAGAGAAAAACCAAATTAACAAAATTAGAAATGAAAATGGAGAGATCACAACAGACAACACTGAAATACAAAGGATCATAAGAGACTACTACCAGCAGCTCTATGCCAATAAAATGGACAACTTGGATGAAATGGACAAATTCTTAGAAAAGTATAACTTTCCAAAACTGAACCAGGAAGAAATAGAAGATCTTAACAGACCCATCACAAGCAAGGAAATCGAAACTGTCATCAAAAATCTTCCAGCAAACAAAAGCCCAGGACCAGATGGCTTCACAGCTGAATTCTACCAAAAATTTAGAGAAGAGCTAACACCTATCTTACTCAAACTCTTCCAGAAAATTGCAGAAGAAGGTAAGCTTCCAAACTCATTCTATGAGGCCACCATCACCCTAATTCCAAAACCAGACAAAGATGCCACAAAAAAAGAAAACTACAGGCCAATATCACTGATGAACATAGATGCAAAAATCCTTAACAAAATTCTAGCAAACAGAATCCAACAACATATTAAAAAAATCATACACCATGACCAAGTGGGCTTTATCCCAGGAATGCAAGGATTCTTTAATATCCGCAAATCAATCAATGTAATACACCACATTAACAAATTGAAAGATAAAAACCATATGATTATCTCAATAGATGCAGAGAAAGCCTTTGACAAAATTCAACACTCATTTATGATTAAAACTCTCCAAAAAGCAGGAATAGAAGGAACATACCTCAACATAATAAAAGCTATATATGACAAACCCACAGCAAGCATCACCCTCAATGGTGAAATATTGAAGGCATTTCCCCTGAAATCAGGAACAAGACAAGGGTGCCCACTCTCACCACTACTATTCAACATAGTGTTGGAAGTGCTGGCCACAGCAATCAGAGCAGAAAAAGAAGTAAAAGGAATCCAGATAGGAAAAGAAGAAGTAAAACTCTCACTGTTTGCAGATGACATGATCCTCTACATAGAAAACCCTAAAGATTCTACCAGAAAATTACTAGAGCTAATCAATGAATATAGTAAAGTTGCAGGATATAAAATTAACACACAGAAATCCCTTGCATTCCTATATACTAACAATGAAAAAACAGACAGAGAAATTAAGGAAACAATACCATTCACCATTGCAACAAAAAGAATAAAATACTTAGGAGTATATCTACCTAAAGAAACAAAGGACCTATACATAGAAAACTATAAAACACTGATGAAAGAAATCAAAGAGGACACAAACAGATGGAGAAACATACCGTGTTCATGGATTGGAAGAATTAATATTGTCAAAATGGCTATTCTACCCAAAGCAGTCTATAGATTCAATGCAATCCCTATCAAGCTACCAACGGTATTTTTCACAGAACTAGACCAAAGAATTTCACAATTTGTATGGAAATACAAAAAACCTCGAATAGCCAAAGTAATCTTGAGAAAGAAGAATGGAACTGGAGGAATCAACCTGCCTGACTTCAGACTCTACTACAAAGCCACAGTCATCAAGACAGTATGGTACTGGCACAAAGACAGAAATATAGATCAATGGAACAGAATAGAAAGCCCAGAGATAAATCCACGAACCTATGGACACCTTATCTTTGACAAAGGAGGCAAGGATATACAATGGAAAAAAGACAACCTCTTTAACAAGTGGTGCTGGGAAAACTGGTCAACCACTTGTAAAAGAATGAAACTAGAACACTTTCTAACACCATACACAAAAATAAACTCAAAATGGATTAAAGATCTAAATGTAAGACCAGAAACTATAAAACTCCTAGAGGAGAACATAGGCAAAACACTCTCCGACATAAATCAAAGCAAGATCCTCTATGACCCACCTCCCAGAATATTGGAAATAAAAGCAAAACTAAACAAATGGGACCTAATGAAACTTAAAAGCTTTTGCACTACAAAGGAAACTATAAGTAAGATGAAAAGACAGCCCTCAGATTGGGAGAAAATAATAGCAAATGAAGAAACAGACAAAGGACTAATCTCAAAAATATACAAGCAACTCCTGCAGCTCAATTCCAGAAAAATAAATGACCCAATCAAAAAATGGGCCAAAGAACTAAACAGACATTTCTCCAAGGAAGACATACAGATGGCTAACAAACATATGAAAAGATGCTCAACATCACTCATTATTAGAGAAATGCAAATCAAAACCACAATGAGGTACCATTACACGCCAGTCAGGATGGCTGCTATCCAAAAGTCTACAAGCAATAAATGCTGGAGAGGGTGTGGAGAAAAGGGAACCCTCTTACACTGTTGGTGGGAATGCAAACTAGTACAGCCGCTATGGAAAACAGTGTGGAGATTTCTTAAAAAACTGGACATAGAACTGCCATATGACCCAGCAATCCCACTTCTGGGCATACACACTGAGGAAACCAGATCTGAAAGAGACACGTGCACCCCAATGTTCATTGCAGCACTGTTTATAATAGCCAGGACATGGAAGCAACCTAGATGCCCATCAGCAGATGAATGGATAAGGAAGCTGTGGTACATATATACCATGGAATATTACTCAGCCATTAAAAAGAATTCATTTGAACCAGTCCTAATGAGATGGATGAAGCTGGAGCCCCTTATACAGAGTGAAGTAAGCCAGAAAGATAAAGAACATTACAGCATACTGACACATGTATATGGAATTTAGAAAGGTGATAACGATAACCCTATATGCAGAACAGAAAAAGAGACACAGAAATACAGAACAGACTTTTGAACTTTGAGGGAGAATGTGAGGGTGGGATATTTCAAAAGAACAGCATGTATACTATCTATGGTGAAACAGATCACCAGCCCAGGTGGGATGCACGAGACAAGTGCTCCGGCCTGGTGCACTGGGAAGACCCAGAGGAATCGGGTGGAGAGGGAGGTTGGAGGGGGGATCGGGATTGGGAATACATGTAAATCCATGGCTGATTCATATCAATGTATGACAAAACCCACTGGAAAAAAAAATAATAATAATAAAAATTAAAAAAAATAATAAAAAAAAAAAAAAAGAAAATGGATAGGAGTCCCAGGATCCCTGTGGCACGTGGAAAGGGACCCTGGATCTCCCACCTCACATGTAGACGCCTCCCAATTGCCATGCCAAGACTCGAGGAGAATCCCGAGGTGTCCCTCGCACCTAGGCATGGGTCCAGACGTCGCTGAACAAACACGTGTCTGGAAGGGCCCTCCCCGTCGTAACTCGAGAATATACCCCAGGTTTCGGCCGCAATCGAATAAAACCATGAGATTTCCCCCTCGCCGCGAGATGAGGCCCGATTCCCCTGCCCTGCGTGCAGAGCAATACCGTGTTCGACATCAAAATTGACAGGAGCCTTGATTTCCTTGATGGCACCCCAGAGAAAACCCAAGATTACTGTCTCAAGTCTAGAGGGATCCTGAGGTCACTGGAGCAACACGAAAGTGCTCCGTGGACCCCAAATCAACTCGAGATGAGAGCTTAGTCCCTGGCTTCGACTAAAGAGGAATACCAACTTTCCACAAGCACCTCAAGAGGAGGCTTCTCTCATCTACATGTATGTGAGAGGGACCCTTAGTTTGTGGTCTCAAGTGGAATGGACACCGAGATGCTCTGACTCGAAGTAAGGCCGGATATCCCTGCAGTGAATTGAATGCAGGCTCGTCTTGCATCTCCCAAGATGAAGGGATGTCTGAATCCCCTGTGGAGACCACAGAGAAAGACTTAGTCCTCCGCCTCATCGCGACCAGAGGCCTCACATCCTTTGAAAACTCGAGAGGTCTGCAGAGATCAATGCTTCCAAAGGAGCCGATGCCCGACTCCTCTTGAAAATGGATAGGAGTCCCAGGATCCCTGTGGCACGTGGAAAGGGACCCTGGGTCTCCCGCGTCACGTGGAGACGCGTCCCACTTGCCATGCCAAGACTCGAGGAGAATCCCGAGGTGTCCCTCGCACCTAGGCAGGAGTCCTGACGTCGCTGAACAAACACGTGTCTGGAAGGGCCCTCCCCGTCGTAACTCAAGAATATACCCCAGGTTGCGGCCGCAACTCGAGAAAAACCATGAGACTTCCCCCTCGCCGCGACATGAAGCCCGATTCCCCTGGACTGCGTGCAGAGCAATTCCGTGTTCCACATCAAACGTGAAAGGAGCCTTGATTTCCTTGATGGCACTCCAGAGAAAACCCAAGATCACTGTCTCAAGTCTAGAGGGATCCTAAGGTCACTGGAGCAACACGAAAGGGCTCCATGGACCCCAAATCAACTCGAGATGAGAGCTTAGTCCCTGGCTTCGACTCAAGAGGAATATCAACTTTCCACAATCACCTCAAGAGGAGGCTTCTCTCAGCTACAGGTATGTGAGAGGGCCCCTGAGTTTGTGGCCTCAAGTGGAATGGACACCGAGATGCTCTGACTCGAAGTAAGGCCGGATATCCCTGCAGTGAATTGAATGCAGGCTCGTCTTGCATCTCCCAAGACGAAGGGAGGTCTGAATCCCCTGAGGAGATGACAGAGAAAGACCGAGTTCTCCGCCTCATCGCGACCGGAGGCCTCACATCCATTAAAAACTCGAGAGTTTCGCAGAGATCAATGTTTCCAAAGGAGACGATGCCTGACTCCTCTTGAAAATGGATAGGAGTCGCAGGATCCCTGTGGCACGTGGAAAGGGACCCTGTGTCTCCCGCCTCATGTGGAGATGCCTTCCATTTGCCATGCCAAGACTCGAGGAGAATCCCGAGGTGTCCCTCGCACCTAGGCAGGAGTCCTGACGTCGCTGAACAAACACGTGTCTGGAAGGGCCCTCCCCGTCGTAACTCGAGAATATACCCCAGGTTCCGGCCGCAACTCGAGAAAAACCATGAGACTTCCCGCTCGCCGCGACATGAAGCCCGATTCCCCTATACTGCCTGCAGAGCAATTCCGTGTTCCACATCAAACGTGAAAGGAGACTTGATTTCCTTGATGGCACTCCAGAGAAAACCCAAGATCACTGTCTCAAGTCTAGAGGGATCCTGAGGTCACTGGAGCAACACAAAAGGGCTCCGTGGACCCCAAATCAACTCGAGATGAGAGCTTAGTCTCTGGCTTTGAATCAAGAAGAATGCCAACTTTCCACAAGCACCTCAAGAGGAGGCTTCTCTCAGCTACAGGTATGTGAGAGGGACCCTGAGTTTGTGGCCTCAAGTGGAATGGACACCGAGATGCTCTGACTCGAAGTAAGGCCGGATATCCCTGCAGTGAATTGAATGCAGGCTCGTCTTGCATCTCCCAAGAAGAAGGGATGTCTGAATCCGCTGTGGAGACCACAGAGAAAGACCTAGTCCTCCGCCTCATCGCGACCGGAGGCCTCACATCCTTTGAAAATTCGAGAGGTATGCGGAGATAAATGCTTCCAAAGGAGACGATGCCTGACTCCTCTTGAAAATGGATAGGAGTCCCAGGATCCCTGTGGCACGTGGAAAGGGACCCTGGATCTCCCGCCTCACGTGGAGACGTGTCCAAATTGCCATGCCAAGACTCGAGGAGAATCCCGAGGTGTCCCTCGCACCTAGGCAGGAGTCCTGACGTCGCTGAACAAACACGTGTCTGGAAGGGCCCTCCCCGTCGTAACTCGAGATTATACCCCAGGTTCCGGCCGCAACTCGAGAAAAACCATGAGACTTCCCCCTCGCCGCGAGATGAGCCCCGATTCCCCTGCACTGCATGCAGAGCAATTCCGTGTTCCACATCAAACGTGAAAGGAGCCTTGATTTCCTTGATGGCACTCCAGAGAAAACCCAAGATCACCGTCTCAAGTCTAGAGGGATCCTAAGGTCACTGGAGCAACACAAAAGGGCTCCGTGGACCCCAAATCAAGTCGAGATGAGAGCTTAGTCCCTGGCTTAGACTCAAGAGGAATACCAACTTTCCACAAGCACCTCAAGAGGAGGCTTCTCTCAGCTACAGGTATATTTGAGGACCCCGAGTTTGTGGCCTCAAGTGGAATGGACACCGAGATGCTCTGACTCGAAGTAAGGCCGGATATCCCTGCAATGAATTGAATGCAGGCTCGTCTTGCTTCTCCCAAGACGAAGGGATGTCTGAATCCCCTGTGGAGACCACAGAGAAAGACCTAGTCCTCCACCTCATCGTGACCGGAGGCCTCACATCCTTAGAAAGCTCGAGAGGTCTGCAGAGATCAATGCTTGCAAAGGAGACGATGCGCGACTACTCTTGAAAATGGATAGGAGTCCTAGGATCCTTGTGGCACGTGGAAAGGGACCCTGCGTCTCCCGCCTCATGTGGAGACGCATCCCATTTGCCATGCCAAGACTCGAGGAGAATCCCGAGGTGTCCCTCGCACCTAGGCAGGAGTCCTGATGGCGCTGAACAAACACATGTCTGGAAGGGCCCTCCCCGTCGTAACTCGAGAATATACCCCAGGTTCCGGTCGCAACTCGAGAAAAACCATGAGATTTCCCCCTCGCCGCGAGATGAAGCCCGATTCCCCTGCACTGCGTGCAGAGCAATTCCGTTTTCCACATCAAACGTTAAAGGAGCCTTGATTTCCTTGATGGCACTCCAGAGAAACCCAAGTTCACTGTCTCAAGTCTAGAGGGATCCTGAGGTCACTGGAGCAACACGAAAGGGCTCCGTGGACCCCAAATCAACTCGAGATGAGAGCTTAGTCCCTGGCTTCGACTCAAGAGGAATACCAACTTTCCACAAGCACCTCAAGAGGAGGCTTCTCTCAGCTACAGGTATGTGAGAGGGACCCTGAGTTTGTGGCCTCAAGTGGAATGGACACCGAGATGCTCTGACTCGAAGTAAGGCCGGATATCCCTGCAGTGAATTGAATGCAGGCTCGTCTTGCATCTCCCAAGACGAAGGGTTGTCTGAATCCCCTGTGGAGACCACAGAGAAAGACCTCGTTCTCCGCCTCATCGAGTCCAGAGGCCTCACATCCTTTGAAAACTCGAGAGGTCGGCGGAGATCAATGCTTCCAAAGGAGAAGATGCCTGACTCTTCTTGAAAATGTATAGGAGTCCCAGGATCCCTGTGATACGTGGAAAGGGACCCTGGGTCTCCCGCCTCACGTGGAGACGCATCCCAAGTGCCATGCGAAGACTCCAGGAGAATCCCGAGGTTTCCCTCGCACCTAGGCAGGAGTCCTGACGTCGCTGAACAAACACGTGTCTGGAAGGGCACTCCCCGTCGTAACTCGAGAATATACCCCAGGTTCCGGCCGCAACTCGAGAAAAACCATGAGACTTCCCCCTCGCCGCTGGATGAGGCCCGATTCCCCTGCACTGCGTGCAGAGCAATTCCGTGTTCCACATCAAA
Organism: Dama dama; assembly: GCF_033118175.1. NCBI lineage: Eukaryota > Metazoa > Chordata > Mammalia > Artiodactyla > Cervidae > Dama > Dama dama. The sequence continues at coordinate 677,611 of NC_083697.1, read as the reverse complement.
CGTGAAAGGAGCCTTGATTTCCTTGATGGCACTGCAGAGAAAACCCAAGATCACTGTCTCAAGTCTAGAGGGATCCTGAGGTTACTGGAGCAACACGAAAGGGCTCTGTGGACCCCAAATCAACTCGAAATGAGAGCATAGTCCCTGGCTTCCACTCAAGAGGAATACCAACTTTCCACAAGCACCTCAAGAGGAGGCTTCTCTCAGCTACAGGTATGTGAGAGGGACCCTGAGTTTGTGGCCTCAAGTGGAATGGACACCGAGATGCTCTGCCTCGAAGTAAGGCCGGATATCCCTGCAGTGGATTGAATGCAGGCTCGTCTTGCATCTCCCAAGACGAAGGGTTGTCTGAATCCCCTGTGGAGACCACAGAGAAAGACCTAATTTTCCGCCTCATCGCGACCGGTGGCCTCACATCCTTTGAAAACTCGAGAGGTCTGCAGATATCAATGCTTCCAAAGGAGACGATGCCTGACTCCTCTTGAAAATGGATAGGAGTCCCAGGATCCCTGTGGCACGAGGAAAGGGACCCTGGGTCTCCCGCCTCACGTGGAGACGCGTCCCAATTGCCATGCCAAGACTCGAGGAGAATCCCGAGGTGTCCCTCGCACCTAGGCAGGAGTCCTGACGTCGCTGAACAAACTCGTGTCTGGAAGGGCCCTCCCCGTCGTAACTTGAGAATATACCCCAGGTTCCGGCCGCAACTCGAGAAAAACCATGAGACTTCCCAATCGCCTCGAGATGAGGCCCGATTCCCCTGCACTGCGTGCAGAGTAATTCCGTTTTCCACATCAAACGTGAAAGGAGCCTTGATTTCCTTGATGGCACTCCAGAGAAAACCCAAGATCACTGTCTCAAGTCTAGAGGGATCCTGAGGTCACTGGAGCAACAGGAAAGGGCTCCGTGGACCCCAAATCAACTCGAGATGAGAGCTTAGTCCCTGACTTCAAATTGAGAGAAATACCAACTTTCCACAAGCACCTCAAGAGGAGGCTTCTCTCAGCTACAGGTATGTGAGAGGGAAACTGAGTTTCTGGCCTCAAGTGGAATGGACACCGAGATGCTCTGACTCGAAGTAAGGCCGGATATCCCTGCAGTGAATTGAATGCAGGCTCGTCTTGCATCTCCCAAGACGAAGGGTTGTCTGAATCCCCTGTGGAGACAACAGAGAAAGACCAGGTCCTCCGCCTCAACGCGACCGGAGGCCTCACATCCTTTGAAAACTCGAGAGGTCCGCGAAGATCAACACTTCTGAAGGAGACGATGCCTGACTCCTCTTGAAAATGGATAGGAGTCCCAGGATACCTGTGGCACGTGGAAAGGGACCCTGGGTCTCCCGCCTCACGTGGAGACGCGTCCCAATTGCCATGCCAAGACTCGAGGAGAATCCCGAGGTGTCCCTCGCACCTAGGCAGGAATCCTGACGTCGCTGATCAAACACGTGTCTGGAAGGGCCCTCCCCGTCGTAACTCGAGAATATACCCCAGGTTCCGGCCGCAACTCGAGAAAAACCATGAGACTTCCCCATCGCCGCGAGATGAGGCCCGATTCCCCAGCCCTGCGTGCAGAACAATTCCGTATTCCACATCAAAAATGAAAGGAGCCTTGATTTCCTTGATGGCACTCCAGAGAAAACCCAAGATCACTGTCTCAAGTCTAGAGGGATCCTGAGGTCACTGGAGCAACACAAAAGGGCTCCGTGGACCCCAAATCAACTCGAGATGAGAGCTTAGTCCCTGGCTTTGACTCAAGAGGAATACCAACTTTCCACAAGCACCTCAAGAGGACGCTTCTCTCAGCTACAAGTATGTGAGAGGGACCCTGAGTTTGTGGCCTCAAGTGGAATGGACACCGAGATGCTCTGACTCGAAGTAAGGCCGGATATCCCTGCAGTGAATTGAATGCAGGCTCGTCTTGCATCTCCCAAGACGAAGGGATGTCTGAATCCCCTGTGGAGACCACAGAAAAAGACCTTGTCCTCCGTCTCATCGTGACCGGAGGCCTCACATCCTTTGAAAACTCGAGAGGTCTGCAGAGATCAATGCTTCCAAAGGAGACGATGCCTGACTCCTCTTGAAAATGGATAGGAGTCCCAGGATCACTGTGGCACGTGGAAAGGGACACTGGGTCTCCCGCCTCTCGTGGAGACGCGTCCCAATTGCCATGCCAAGACTCGAGGAGAATCCCGAGGTGTCCCTCGCACCTAGGCAGGAGCCCTGACGTCGCTGAACAAACAAGTGTCTGGAAGGGCCCTCCCCGTCGTAACTCGAGAATATACCCCAGGTTCCGGCCGCAACTCGAGAAAAACCATGAGACTTCCCCCTCGCCGCGAGATGAGGCCCGATTCCCCTGCCCTGCGTGCAGAGCAATTCCGTTTCCATATCAAAAATGAAAGAAGCCTTGATTTCCTTGATGACACTCCAGAGAAAACCCAAGATCACTGTCTCAAGTCTAGAGGGATCCTGAGGTCACTGGAGCAACACGAAAGGGCTCCGTGGAGCCCAAATCAACTCGAGATGAGAGCTTATTCCCTGGCTTCAAATCGAGAGGAATACCAACTTTCCAAAAGCACCTCAAGAGGAGGCTACTCTCAGCTAATGGTATGTGAGAGGGACCCTGAGTTTGTGGCCTCAAGTGGAATGGACACCGGGATGCTCTGACTCGAAGTAAGGCCAGATATCCCTGCAGTGAATTGAATGCAGGCTCGTCTTGCATCTCCCAAGACGGAGGGATGTCTGAATCCCCTGTGGAGACCACAGAGAAAGACCTAGTCCTCCGCCTCATCGAGACGGGAGGCATCACATCCTTTGAAAACTCGAGAGGTCTGCGGAGATCAATGCTTCCAAAGGAGAAGATGCCTGACTCTTCTTGAAAATGGATAGGAGTCCCAGGATCCCTGTGGCACGTGGAAAGGGACCCTGGGTCTCCCACCTCACGTGGAGACGCATCCCCATTGCCATGCCAAGACTCGAGGAGAATCCCAAGGTGTCCCTCGCACCTAGACAGGAGTCCTGACGTCGCTGAACAAACACGTGTCTGGAAGGGCCCTCCCAGTCGTAACTCGAGAATATACCCCAGGTTCTGGCCGCGACTCGAGAAAAACCATGAAACTTCCCCCTCGCCGCGAGATGAGGCCCGATTCCCCTGCACTGCGTGCAGAGCATTTCCGAGTTCCACATCAAACGTGAAAGGACCCTTGATTTCCTTGATGGCACTCCAGAGAAAACCCAAGATCTCTGTCTCAAGTCTAGAGGGATCCTGAGGTCACTGGAGCAACACGAAAGGGATCAGTATAACCCAAATCAACTCGAGATGAGAACTTAGTCCCTGGCTTCGACTCAAGAGGAATACCAACTTTACACAAGCCCCTCAAGTGGAGGCTGCTCTCAGCTAATGGTATGTGAGAGGGACCCTGAGTTTGTCGCCTCAAGTGGAATGGAAACCGAGATGCTCTGACTCGAAGTAAGGCCAGATATCCCTGCAGTGATTTGAATGCAGGCTCGTCTTGCATCTCCCAATGCGAAGGGATGTCTGAATGCCCTGTGGAGACCACAGAGAAAGACCTAGTCCTCCGAATCATCGCGACCGGAGGCCTCACATCCTTTGAAAACTGGAGAGGTCCGCGGAGATCAATGCTTCCAAAGGAGTCGATGCCTGACGCCTCTTGAAAATGGATAGGAGTCCCAGGATCCCTGTGGCACGTCGAAAGGGACCCTGGGTCTCCCGCCTCACGTGGAGACGCGTCCCAATTGCCATGCCAAGACTTGAGGAGAATCCCGAGGTGTCCCTCGCACCTAGGCAGGAGTCCTCACGTCGCTGAACAAACACGTGTCTGGAAGGGCCCTCCCCGTCGTAACTAGAGAATATACCCCAGGTTCCGGCCGCAACTTGAGAAAAACCATGAGACTTCCCCCTCGCCGCGAGATGAGGCCCGATTCCCCTGCACTGCGTGCAGAGCAATTCCGTGTTCAACATCAAACGTGAAAGGAGCCTTGATTTCCTTGATGGCACTCCAGAGAAAACCCAAGATCACTGGCTCAAGTCTAGAGGGATCCTGAGGTCACTGGAGCAACACGAAAGGGCTCCGAGGAGCCCAAATCAACTCGAGATGAGAGCTTAGTCCCTGGCTGGGACTCAAGAGGAATACCGACTTTCCACAAGCACCTCAAGAGGGGGCTTCTCTCAGCTAAGGTATGTGAGAGGGACTCTGAGTTTGTGGCCTCAAGTGGAATGGACACCGAGATGCTCTGACTCGAAGTAAGCCCGGATATCCCAGTAGTGAATTGAATGCAGGCTCGTCTTGCATCTCCCAAGACGAAGGGATGTCTGAATCCGCTGTGGAGATGACAGAGAAAGAACTAGTCCTCAGCCTCATCGCGTCCGGAGGCCTCACATCCTTTGAAAACTCGAGAGGTCTGCACAGATCAATGCTTCCAAAGGAGACGATGCCTGACTCCTCCTGAAAATGGATAGGATTCCCAGGATCCCTGTGGCACGTGGAAAGGGACCCTGGGTCTCCCGCCTCACGTGGAGACGCGTCCCAATTGCCATGCCAAGACTCGAGGAGAATCCCGAGGTATTCCTCGCACCTAGGCAGGACTCCCGACGTCGCTGAACAAACACGTGTCTCGAAGGGCCCTCCCCGTGGTAACTCGAGAATATACCCCAGGTTCCGGCCGCATCTCGAATAAATCCATGAGACTTCCCCCTCGCAGAGAGATGAGGCCCGATTCCCCTACACTGCGTGCAGAGCAATTTCGTGTTCCACATCAAACGAGAAAGGAGCCTTGATTTCCTTGATGGCACTCTAGACAAAACCCAAGATCACTGTCTCAAGTCTGGAGGGATCCTGAGGTCACTGGAGCAACACCAAAGCGCTCTGTGGACCCCAAATCAACTCGAGATGAGAGCTTAGTCCCTGGCTTCGACTCAAGAGGAATACCAAATTTCCACAAGCACCTCAAGGGGAGGCTTCTCTCAGCTACAGGTATGTGAGAGGGACCCAGAGTTTGTGGCCTCAAGTGGAATGGACACCGAGATGCTCGGACTCGAAGTAAGCCCGGATATTCCTGCAGTGAATTGAATGCAGGCTCTTCTTGCATCTCCCAAGATGAAGGGATGTCTGAATCCCCTGTGGAGACGACAGAGAAAGACCTAGTCCTCCGCCTCATCGCGACCGGAGGAATCACATCCTTTGAAAACTCGAGAGGTCTGCAGAGATCAATGCTTCCAAAGGAGACGATGCCTGACTCCTCTTGAAAATGGATAGGAGTCTCAGGATCACTGTGGCACGTGGAAAGGGACACTGGGTCTCCCGCCTCACGTGGAGACGCGTCCCAATTGCCATGCCAAGACTCGAGGAGAATCGCGAGGTGTCCCTCGCACCTAGGCAGGAGTCCTGACGTCGCTGAACAGACACGTGTCTGGAAGGGCCCTCCCCGTCGTAACTCGAGAATATACCCCAGGTTCCGGCCGCAACTCGAGAAAAAACATGAGACTTCCACCTCGCCGCGAGATGAGGCCAGATTCCAATGCACTGCGTGCAGAGCAATTCCGTGTTCCACATCAAACGTGAAAGGAGCCTTGATTTCCTTGAGGGCACTCCAGAGAAAACCCAAGATCACTGTCTCAAGTCTAGAGGGATCCTGAGGTCACTGGAGCAACACGAAATTTCTCCGTGGACCCCAAATCAACTCGAGATGAGAGCTTAGTTCCTGGCTTCGACTCAAGAGGAATACCAACTTTCCACAAGCACCTCAAGAGGAGGGTTCTCTCAGCTACAGGTATGTGAGAGGGACCCTGAGATTGTGGCCTCAAGTGGAATGGACACCGAGATGCTCTGACTCGAAGTAAGGCCGGATATCCCTGCAGTGAATTGAATGCAGGCTCGTCTTGCATCTCCCAAGACGAAGGGATGTCTGAGTCCCCGGTGGAGACGACAGAGAAAGACCTAGTCGTCCCCCTCGTCGCGACCGGAGGCCTCACAACCTTTGAAAACTCGAGAGGTATGCGGAGATCAATGCTTCCAAAGGAGACGATGCCTGACTCCTCTTGAAAATTGAAAGGAGTCCCAGGATCCCTGTGGCCCGTGGAAAGGGACCATGGGTCTCCCGCCTCACGTGGAGACGCGTCCCCATTGGCATGCCAAGACTCCAGGAAAATCCCGAGGTGTCCCTCGCACCTAGGCAGGAGTCCTGACGTCGCTGAACAAACACGTGTCTGGAAGGGCCCTCCCCTTCGTAACTCGAGAATATACCCCAGGTTCCGGACGCAATTCGAGAAAAACATTGAGACTTCCCACTCGCCGTGAGATGAGGCCCGATTCCCCTGCACTGCGTGCAGAGCAATTCCGTGTTCCACATCAAACGTGACAAGAGCCTTGATTTCCTTGATGGCACTCCAGAGAAAACCCAAGTTCACTGTCTCAAGTCTAGAGGGATCCTGAGGTCACTGGAGCAACATGAAAGGGCTCCGTGGACCCCAAATCAACTCGAGATGAGAGCTTAGTCCCTGGCTTGGACTCAAGAGGAATACCGACTTTCCACAAGCACCTCAAGAGGAGGCTTCTCTCAGCTAAGGTATGTGAGAGGGACTCTGAGTTTGTGGCTTCAAGTGGAATGGACACCTAGATGCTCTGACTCGAAGTAAGCCCGGATATCCCAATAGTGAATTGAATGCAGGCTGCTCTTGCATCTCCCAAGATGAAGGGATGTCTGAATCCCCTGTGGAGACCACAGAGAAAGACCTAGTCCTCCGTCTCATCGCGACCGGAGGCCTCACATCCTTTGAAAACTCGAGAGATCCGCTGAGATCAATGCTTCCAAAGGAGACGATGCCTGACTCCTCTTGAAAATGGATAGGAGTCCCAGCATCCCTGTGGCACGTGGAAAGGGAACCTGGGTCTCCCGCCTCACGTGGAGACGCGTCCCAATTGCCATGCCAAGACTCGAGGAGAATCCCGAGGTGTCCCTCGCACCTAGGCAGGAGTCCTGACGTCGCTGAACAAACACGTGTCTGGAAGGGCCCTCCCCGTCGTAACTCGAGAATATACCCCAGGTTCCGGCCGCAACTCGAGGAAAACCATGAGACTTCCCACTCTCCGCGAGATTAGGCCCGATTCCCCTGGGCTGCGTGCAGAGGAATTCCGTGTTCCACATCAAACGTGATAGGAGCCTTGATTTCCTTGATGGCACTCCAGAGAAAACCCAAGATCACTGTCTCAAGTCTAGAGGGATCCTGAGGTCACTGTAGCAACACGAAAGGGCTCCGTGGACCCCAAATCAACTCGAGATGAGAGCTTAGTCCCTGGCTTCGACTCAAGAGGAATACCAACTTTCCACAAGCACCTCAAGAGGAGGCTTCTCTCAGCTACAGGTATGTGAGAGGGACCCTGATTTTGTGGCCTCAAGTGCAATGGACACCGAGATGCTCTGACTCGAAGTAAGGCCGGATATCCCTGCAGTGAATTGATTGCAGGCTCGTCTTGCATCTCCCAAGACGAAGGGTTGTCTGAATCCCCTGTGTAGACCACAGAGAAAGACCTAGTCCTCCACCTCAAAGCAACCGGAGGCCTCATATCCTTTGAAAACTCGAGAGGTCCGCGGAGATCAATACTTCCGAAAGAGACGATGCCTGACTCCTCGTGAAAATGGATACGAGTCCCAGGATCCCTGTGGCACGTGGAAAGGGACCCTGGGTCTCCCACCTCACGTGGAGACGCGTCCCAATTGCCATGCCAAGACTCGAGGAGAATCCCGAGGTGTCCCTCGCACCTAGGCAGGAGTCCTGACGTCGCTGAACAAACACGTGTCTGGAAGGGCCCTCTCCGTCGTAACTCGAGAATATACCCCAGGTTCCGGCCGCAACTCGAGAAAAACCATGAGACTTCCCCCTCGCCGCGAGATGAGGCCCGATTCCCCTGCACTGCGTGCAGAGCAATTCAATTTTCCACATCAAACGTGAAAGGAGCCTTGATTTCCTTGATGGCACTCCAGAGAAAACCCAAGATCACTGTCTCAAGTCAAGAGGGATCCTGAGGTCACTGGAGCAACACGAAAGGGCTGTGTGGACCCCAAATCAACTCGAGATGAGAGCTTAGTCCCTGGCTTCGACTCAAGAGGAATACCAACTTTCCACAAGCACCTCAAGAGGAGGCTTCTCTCAGCTACAGGTAAGTGAGAGGGACCCTGAGATTGTGGCCTCAAGTGGAATGGACACCGAGATGCTCTGACTCGAAGTAAGGCCGGATATCCCTGCAATGGATTGAATGCAGGCTCGTCTTGCATCTCCCAAGACGAAGGGATGTCTGAATCCCCTGTGGAGACCACAGAGAAAGACCGAGTTCTCCGCCTCAACGCGACCGGAGGCCTCACATCTTTTGAAAACTCGAGCGGTCCGCGGAGATCAATGCTTCCAAAGGAGACGATGCCTGACTCCTCATGAAAATGGATAGGAGTCCCAGGATCCCTGTGGCACATGGAAAGGGACCCTGGGTCTCCCGACTCACGTGGAGACGCGTCCCAATTACCATGCCAAGACTCGAGGAGAATCCCGAGGTGTCCCTCGCACCTAGGCAGGAGTCCAGACGTCGCTGAACAAACACGTGTCTGGAAGGGCCCTCCCCATCGTAACTCGAGAATATACCCCAGGTTCGGGCCGCAACTCGAGAAAAGCAATGAGATTTCCCCCTCGCCGCGAGTTCAGGCCCGATTCCCTGCACTGCATGCAGAGCAATTCCGTGTTCCACATCAAACCTGAAAGGAGCCTTGATTTCCTTGATGGCACTCCAGAGAAAACCCAAGATCACTGTCTCAAGTCTAGAGGGATCCTGAGGTCACTGGAGCAACACGAAAGGGCTCCGTGGACCTCAAATCAACACGAGATGAGAGCTTAGTCCCTGGCTTCGACTCAAGAGGAATACCAACTTTCCACAAGCACCTCAAGAGGAGGGTTCTCTCAGCTACAGGTATGTGAGAGCGCCCCTGAGTTTGTGGCCTCAAGTGGAATGGACACCGAGATGCTCTGACTCGAAGTAAGGCCGGATATCCCTGCAGTGAAGTGAATGCAGGCTCGTCTTGCATCTCCCAAGACGAAGGGATGTCTGAATCCCCTGTGGAGACCACAGAGAAAGACCTAATTCTCCGCCTCATCGCGAGCGGAGGCCTCACATCCTTTGAAAACTCGAGAGGTCCGCGGAGATCAATGGTTCCAAAGGAGACGATGCCTGACTCCTCTTGAAAATGGATAGGAGTCCCAGGATCCCTGTGGCACGTGGAAAGGGACCCTGGGTCTCCGGCCTCACGTGGATACGCGTCCCAATTGCCATGCCAAGACTCGAGGAGAATCCCGAGGTGTCTCTCGCACCTAGGCAGGAGTCCTCACGTCGCTGAACAAACACGTGTCTGGAAGGCCCTCCCCTTCGTAACTCGAGAATATACCCCAGGTTCCGGCCGCAACTCGAGAAAAACCATGAGACTTCCCCCTCGCCGCGAGATGAGGCCCGATTCCCCTGCCCTGCGTGCAGAGCAATTCCGCTTTCCACATCAAACGTGAATGGAGCCTTGATTTCCTTGATGGCAGTCCAGAGAAAACCCAAGTTCACTGTCTCAAGTCTAGAGGGATCCTGAGGTCACTGGAGCAACACGAAAGGGCTCCGTGGACCCCAAATCAACTCGAGATGAGAGCTTAGTCCCTGGCTTCGACTCAAGAGGAATACCAACTTTCCACAAGCACCTCAAGAGGAGGCTTCTCTCAGCTACAGGTATGTGAGAGGGACCCTGAGTTTGTGGCCTCAAGTGGAATGGACACCGAGATGCTCTGACTCGAAGTAAGGCCGGAAAACCCTGCAGTGAAGTGAATGCAGGCTCGTCTTGCATCTCCCAAGATGAAGGGATGTCTGAATCCCCTGTGGAGACCACAGAGAAAGACCTAGTTCTCCGCCTCATTGCGACCGGAGGCCTCACATCCGTTCAAAACTGGAGAGGTCCGCGGAGATCAATGCTTCCAAAGGAGACGATGCCTGACTCCTCTTGAAAATGGATAGAAGTCCCAGGATCCCTGTGGCACATGGAGAGGGACCCTGGGTCTCACGCCTCAGGTGGAGAAGCGTCCCAATTGCCATGCCAAGACTCGCGGAGAATCCAGAGTTTTCCCTCGCACCTAGGCAAGAGTCCTGACGTCGCTGAACAAACACGTGTCTGGAAGGGCCCTCCATGTAGTAACTAGAGAATATACCCCAGGTTCCGGCCGCAACACGAGAAAAACCATGAGACTTCCCCCTCGCCGCGATATGAGGTCCGATGCCCCTGCACTGCGTGCAGAGCAATTCCGTGTTCCACATCAAACGTGAAAGGAGCCTTGATTTCCTTGATGGCACTCCAGATAAAACCCAAGATCACTGTCTCAAGTCTAGAGGGATCCTGAGGTCACTGGAGCAACAGGAAAGGGCTCCGTGGACCCCAATTCAACTCGAGATGAGAGCTTAGTCCCTGGCTTCGACTCAAGAGGAATACCAACTTTCCACAAGCACCTCAAGAGGAGGCTTCTCTCAGCTACAGGTATGTGAGATGGACCCTGAGTTTGTGGCCTCAAGGGGAATGGACACCGTGATGCTCTGACTCGAAGTTCGGCCGGATATCCCTGCAGTGAATTGAATGCAGGCTCGTCTTGCATCTCCCAAGACGAAGGGATGTCTGAATCCCCAGTGGAGACCACAGAAAAAGACCTAGTCCACCGCCTCAACGCAACCGGAGGCCTCATATCCTTTGAAAATTCGAGAGGTTCACGGAGATAAATACTTCCGATGGAGACGATGCCTGACTCCTCTTGAAAATGGATAGGAGTCCCAGGATCCCTGTGGCACGTGGAAAGGGACACTGGGTCTCCCGCCTCACGTGGAGACGCGTCCCTATTGCCATGCAAAGACTCGAGGAGAATCCCGAGGTGTCCCTCGCACCTAGGCAGGAGTCCTGACATCGCTGAACAAACACGTGTCTGGAAGGGCCCTCCCCGTCGTAACTCGAGAATATACCCCAGGTTCTGGCCGCAACTTGAGAAAAATCATGAGACATCCCCCTTGCCGCAAGATGAGGACAATTCCCCTGCACTGCGTGCAGAGCAATTCCGTGTTCCACCTCAAACTTGAAAGGAGCCTTGATTTCCTTGATGGCACTCCAGAGAAAACCCAAGATCACTATCTCAAGTCTAGAGGGACCCTGAGGTCACTGGAGCAACACGAAAGGGCTCCGTGGACCCCAAATCAACTCGAGATGAGAGCTTAGTCCCTAGCTTCGACTCAAGAGGAATACCAATTTTCCACAAGCACTTCAAGAGGAGGCTTCTCTCAGCTACAGGTATGTGAGATGGACCCTGAGTTTGTGGCCTCAAGTGGAATGGACACCGAGATGCTTTGACTCGAAGTAAGGCCGGATATCCCTGCAGTGAATTGAATGCAGGCTCGTCTTGTATCTCCCAAGATGAAGGGATGTCTGAATCCCCTGTGGAGACCACAGAGAAAGACCTAGTTCTCAGCCTCAACGCGACCGGAGGCCTCACATCCTTTGAAAACTCGAGAGGTCCGCGGAGATCAATGCTTCCAAAGGAGACGATGCCTCACTCCTCTTGAAAATGGATAGGAGTCCCAGGTTCCCTGTGGCACGTCGAAAGGGACCCTGGGTCTCCCGCCTCACGTGGAGACGCGTCCCAATTGCCATGTCAAGACTCGAGGAGAATCCCGAGGTGTCCCTCGCACCTAGGCAGGAGTCCTGACGGCGCTGAACAAACACGTGTCTGGAAGGGCCCTCCCCGTCGTAACTCGAGAATATACCCCAGGTTCCAGCCGCAACTCGAGAAAAACCATGAGACTTCCCCCTCGCCGTGAGATGAGGCCCGATTCCCCTGCACTGCGTGCAGAGCAATTCCGTGTTCCACATCAAACGTGAAAGGAGCCTTGATTTCCTTGATGGCACTCCAGAGAAAACCCAAGATCACTGTCTCAAGTCTAGAGGGATCCTGAGGTCACTGTAGAAACACGAAAGGGCTCCGTGGACCCCAAATCAACTCGAGATGAGAGCTTAGTCCCTGGCTTCGACTCAAGAGGAATACCAACTTTTCACAAGCACCTCAAGAGGAGTCTTCTCTCAGCTACAGGTATGTGAGAGAGACCCTGAGTTTGTGGCCTCAAGTGGAATGGACACCGAGATGCTCTGACTCGAAGTAAGCCCGGATATCCCTGCAGTGAATTGAATGCAGGCTCGTCTTGCATCTCCCAAGACGAAGGGATGTCTGAATCCCCTGTGGAGACCACAGAAAAAGACCTAGTCCACCGCCTCAATGCAACCGGAGGCCTCATATCCTTTGAAAACTCGAGAGGTCTACGGAGATCAATACTTCCGATGGAGACGATGCCTGAGTCCTCTTGAAAATGGATAGGAGTCCCAGGATCCCTGTGGCACTTGGAAAGGGACCGTCGGTCTCCCGCCTCACGTGGAGACGCGTCCCTATTGCCATGCAAAGACTCGAGGAGAATCCCGAGGTGTCCCTCGTACCTAGGCAGGAGTCCTGACGTCGCTGAACAAACACGTGTCTGGAAGGGCCCTCCCCGTCGTAACTCGAGATTATAACCCAGGTTCCGGCCGCAACTTGAGAAAAACCATGAGACATCCCCCTTGCCGCAAGATGAGGCCCATTCCCCTGCACTGCGTGCAGAGCAATTCTGTCTTTCCAATCAAACGTGAAAGGAGCCTTGATTTCCTTGATGGCACTCTAGAGAAAACCCAAGATCACTGTCTCAAGTCTAGAGGGATCCTGAGGTCCCTGGAGCAACACGAAAGGGCTCCGTGGACAACAAATCAACTCGAGATGAGAGCTTAGTTCCTGGCTTCGACTCAAGAGGAATACCAACTTTCCACAAGCACCTCAAGAGGAGGCTTCTCTCAGCTACAGGTATGTGAGAGGGACCCTGATTTTGTGACCTCAAGTGGAATGGACACCGAGATGCTGTGACTCGAAGTAAGGCCGGATATCCCTGCAGTGAATTGAATGCAGGCTCGTCTTGTATCTCCCAAGATGAAGGGATGTCTGAATCCCCTGTGGAGACCACAGAGAAAGACCTAGTTCTCCGCCTCAACGCGACCGGAGTCCTCACATCCTTTGAAAACTCGAGAGGTCCGCGGAGATCAATGCTTCCAAAGGAGACGATGCCTGACTCCTCTTGAAAATGGATAGGAGTCCCAGGATCCCTGTGGCACGTGGAAAGGGACACTGGGTCTCCCGCCTCACATGGAGACGCGTCCCAATTGCCATGCCAAGACTCGAGGAGAATCCCGAGGTGTCCCTCGCACCTAGGCAGGAGTCCTGACGGCGCTGAACAAACACGTGTCTGGAAGGGCCCTCCCCGTCGTAACTCGAGAATATACCCCAGGTTCCGGCCGCAACTCGAGAAAAACCATGAGACTTCCCCCTCGCCGTGAGATGAGGCCCGATTCCCCTGCTCTGCGTGCAGAGCAATTCCGTGTTCCACATCAAACGTGAAAGGATCCTTGATTTCCTAGATGGCACTCCAGAGAAAACCCAAGATCACTGTCTCAAGTCTAGAGGGATCCTGAGGTCCCTGGAGCAACAGGAAAGGGCTCCGTGGACCCCAAATCAACTCGAGATGAGAGCTTAGTCCCTGGCTTCGACTCAAGAGGAATACCAACTTTCCACAAGCACCTCAAGAGGAGGCTTCTCTCAGCTACAGGAATGTGAGATGGACCCTGAGTTTGTGGCCTCAAGTGGAATGGACACCGTGATGCTCTGACTCGATGTAAGGCCAGATATCCCTGCAGTGAATTGAATGCAGGCTCGTCTTGCATCTCACAAGACGAAGGGATGTCTGAATCCCCTGTGGAGACCACAGAGAAAGACCTAATTCTCCGCCTCATCGCGAGGGGAGGCCTCACATCCTTTGAAAAGTCGAGAGGTCCGCGGAGATCAATGCTTCCAAAGAGACGATGCCTTACTCCTCTTGAAAATGGATAGGAGTCCCAGGATCCCTGTGGCACGTGGAAAGGGACCCTGGGTCTCCCGCCTCACGTGGAGATGCCTCCCAATTGCCATGCCAAGACTCGAGGAGAATCCCTAGGTGTCCCTCGCAACTAGGCAGGGGTCCTGACGTCGCTGAACAAACACGTGTCTGGAAGGGCCCTCCCCGTCGTAACTCGAGAATATACCCCAGGTTTCGGCCGGAACTCGAGAAAAACAATGAGACTTCCCCCTCGCCATGACATGAGGCCCGATTCCCTGCACTGCATGCAGAGGAATTCCGTGTTCCACATCAAACGTGAAAGGAGGTTTGATTTCCTTGATGGCACTCCAGAGAAAACCCAAGATCACTGTCTCAAGTCTAGAGGGATCCTGAGGTCACTGGAGCAACACGAAAGGGCTCCGTGGACCCCAAATCAACTCGAGATGAGAGCTTAGTCCCTGGCTTTGACTCAAGAGGAATACCAACTTTTCACAAGCACCTCAAGAGGAGGCTTCTCTCAGCTACAGGTATGTGAGAGGGACCCTGAGTTTGTGGCCACAAGTGGAATGGACACCGAGATGCTCTGACTCGAAGTAAGCCCGGATATCCCTGCAGTGAATTGAATGCAGGCTCGTCTTGCATCTCCCAAGACGAAGGGATGTCTGAATCCCCAGTGGAGACCACAGAAAAAGACCTAGTCCACCGCCTCAATGCAACCGGAGGCCTCATATCCTTTGAAAACTCGAGAGGTCCACGGAGATCAATACTTCCGATGGAGACGATGCCTGAGTCCTCTTGAAAATGGATAGGAGTCCCAGGATCCCTGTGGCACGTGGAAAGGGACCGTGGGTCTCCCGCCTCACGTGCAGACGCGTCCCTATTGCCATGCAAAGACTCGAGGAGAATCCCGAGGTGTCCCTCGCACCTAGGCAGGAGTCCTGACGGCGCTGAACAAACACGTGTCTGGAAGGGCCCTCCCCGTCGTAACTCGAGAATATACCCCAGGTTCCGGCCGCGACTCGAGAAAAACCATGAGACTTCCCCCTCACTGCGAGATGAGGCCCGATTCCCCTGCACTGCGTGCAGAGCAATTCCGTGTTCCACATCAAACGTGAAAGGAGCCTTGATTTCCTTGATGGCACTCCAGAGAAAACCCAAGATCACTGTCTCAAGTCTAGAGGGATCCTGAGGTCACCGGAGCAACACGAAAGGGCTCCGTGGACCCCAAATCAACTCGAGATGAGAGATTAGTCCCTGGCTTCAACTCAAGAGGAATACAAACTTTCCACAAGCCCCTCAAGAGGAGGCTTCTCTCAGCTACAGGTATGTGAGAGGGACCTTGAGTTTGTGGCATCAAGTGGAATGGACACCGAGATGCTCTGACTCAAAATAATGCCGGATATCCCTGCAGTGAATTGAAAGCAGGCTCGTCTTGCATCTCCCAAGACGAAGTGATGTCTGAATCCCCTGTGCAGAACACAGAGAAAGACCTAGTCCTCCGCCTCAACGCGACCGGAGGCCTCACATCCTTTGAAAACTCGAGAGGTCTGCAGAGATCAATGCTTCCAAAGGAAACGATGCCTGACTACTCTTGAAAATGGATAGGAGTCCCAGGATCACTGTGGCACGTTGAAAGGGACCCTGGTTCTCCCGCCTCACGTGGAGACGCGTCCCAATTGCCATGCCAAGACTCGAGGAGAATCCCGAGGTGTCCCTCGCACCTAGGCAGGGTCCTGACGTCGCTGAACAATCACGTGTCTGGAAGGGCCCTCCCCTTCGTAACTCGAAAATATACCCAAGTTTCTGGCTGCAACTCGAGAAAAACCATGAGATTTCCCCCTCGCCGCGAGTTGAAGCCCGATTCCCCTGCACTGCATGCAGAGCAATTCCGTGTTCCACATCAAACGTGAAAGGAGCCTTGATTTCCTTGATGGCACTCCAGAGAAAACCCAAGATCACTGTCTCAAGTCTAGAGGGATCCTGAGGTCACTGGAGCAACACGAAAGGGCTCCGTATAACCCAAATCAAATCGAGATGAGAGCTTAGTCCCTGGCTTCGACTCAAGAGGAATACCAACTTTCCACAAGCACCTCACGAGGAGGCTTCTCTCAGCTACAGGTATGTGAGAGGGACCCTGAGTTTGTGGCCTCAAGTGGAATGGACACCGAGATGCTCTGACTCGAAGTAAGGCCGGATATCCCTGCAGCGAATTGAATGCAGGCTCGTCTTGCATCTCCCAAGACGAAGGGATGTCTGAATCCGCTGTGGAGACGACAGAGAAAGACCTAGTCCTCTGCCTCATCGCGACCGGAGGCCTCACATCCTTTGAAAATTCGAGAGGTATGCGGAGATCAATGCTTCCAAAGGAGACGATGCTTGACTCCTGTTGAAAATGGATAGGAGTCCCAGGATCCCTGTGGCACGTGGAAAGGGACACTGGGTCTCCCGCCTCACGTGGAGACGCGTCCCAATTGCCATGCCAAGACTCGAGGAGAATCCCGAGGTGTCCCTCGCACCTAGGCAGGAGTCCTGACGTCGCTGAACAAACACGTGTCTGGAAGGGCCCTCCCCGTTGTAATTCGAGAATATACCCCAGGTTTCAGCCGCAACTCGAGAAAAACCATGAGACTTCCCCCTCGCCACGAGATGAGGCCCGATTCCCCTGCACTGCGTGCAGACCAATTCCGTGTTCCACAACAAACGTGAAAGGAGACTTGATTTCCTTGATGGCACTCTAGAGAAAACACAAGATCACTGTCTGAAGTCTAGAGGGATCCTGAGGTCACTGGAGCAACACGAAAGGGCTCCGTATAACCCAAATCAACTCGAGATGAGAGCTTAGTCCCTGGCTTCGACTCAAGAGGAATACCAACTTTCCACAAGCACCTCAAGAGGAGGCTTCTCTCAGCTACAGGTATGTGAGAGGGACCCTGAGTTTGTGGCCTCAAGTGCAATGGACACCGAGATGCTCTGACTCGAAGTAAGGTCGGATATCCCTGCAGTGAATTGAATGCAGGCTCGTCTTGCATCTCCCAAGACGAAGGGATGTCTGAATCCCCTGTGGAGACCACAGAGAAAGACCTAGTCCTCCGCCTCATCGAGACCGGAAGTCTCACATCCTTTGAAAACTCGAGCGGTCCGTGGAGATCAATGCTTCCAAAGGAGACGATGCCTGACTCCTCTTGAAAATGGATAGGAGTCCCAGGATCCGTGTGGCATGTGGAAAGGGACACTGGGTCTCCCGCCTCACGTGGAGCCGGGTCCAAATTGCCATGCCAAGAATCGAGGAGAATCCCGAGCTGTCCCTCGCACCTAGGCAGGAGTCCTGACATCGCTGAACAAACACGTGTCTAGAAGGGCCCTCCCCGTCGTAACTCGAGAATATACCCCAGGTTCCGGCCGCAACTCGAGAAAAACCATGAGATTTCCCCCTCGCCGCGAGTTGAGGCCCGATTCCCCTGTACTGCGTGCAGAGCAATTCCGTGTTCCACATCAAACTTGAAAGGAGCCTTGATTTCCTTGATGGCACTCCAGAGAAAACCCAAGATCACTGTCTCAAGTCTAGAGGGATCCTGAGGTCACTGGAGCAACACGAAAGGGTTCCGTGGACCCCAAATCAACACGAGATGAGAGCTTAGTCCCTGGCTTAGACTCAAGAGGAATACCACTTTCCACAAGCACCTCAAGAGGAGGCTTCTCTCAGCTACAGGTAAGTGAGAGGGACCCTGAGTTTGTGGCCTCAAGTGAAATGGACACCGAGATGCTCTGACTCGAAGTAAGGCCGGATATCCCTGCAGTGAATTGAACGCAGGCTCGTCTTGCATCTCCCAAGACGAAGGGATGTCTGAATCCCCTGTGAAGACCACAGAGAAAGACCTAATTTTCCGCCTCATCGCGACCGGGGGCCTCACATCATTTGAAAATTCGAGAGGTCCGCGGAGATCAATGCTTCCAAAGGAGACGATGCCTGACTCCTCTTGAAAATGGATAGGAGTCCCAGGATCCGTGTGGCATGTGGAAAGGGACACTGGGTCTCCCGCCTCACGTGGAGCCGGGTCCAAATTGCCATGCCAAGACTCGAGGTGAATCCCGAGGTGTCCCTCGCACCTAGGCAGGAGTCCTCACATCGCTGAACAAACTCGTGTCTGGAAGGGCCCTCCCTGTCGTAACTCGAGAATATACCCCAGGTTCCGGCCGCAACTCGAGAACAACCATGAGACTTCCCCCTACCCGCGAGATGAGGCCCGATTCCCCTGCACTGAGTGCAGACAAATTCCGTGTTCCACATCCAACGTGAAAGGAGCCTTGATTTCCTTGATGGCACTCCAGAGAAAACCCAAGATCACTGTCTCAAGTCTAGAGGGATCCTGAGGTCACTGGAGCAACACGAAAGGGCTCCGTGGACCACAAATCAACTCGAGATGAGAGCTTAGTCCCTGGCATCGACTCAAGAGGAATACCAACTTTCCACAAGCACCTCAAGAGGAGGCTTCTCTCAGCAACAGGTATGTGAGAGGGACCCTGAGTTTGTGGCCTCAAGTGGAATGGACACCGAGATGCTCTGACTCGAAGTAAGGCCGGATATCCCTGCAGTGAATTGAATGCAGGCTCGTCTTGCATCTCAAATGATGAAGGGATGTCTGAATCCCCTGTGGAGCCCACAGAGAAAGACCTAGTCCTCCGCCTCAACGCGACCGGAGGCCTCACATCCTTAGAAAACTCGAGAGGTCCGCGGAGATCAATACTTCTGAAGGAGACGATGCCTGACTCATCTTGAAAATGGATAGGAGTCCCAGGATCACTGTGGCACGTGGAAAGGGACACTGGGTCTCCTGCCTCACGTGGAGACGCGTCCCAATTGCCATGCCAAGACTCGAGGAGAATCCCGAGGTGTCCCTCGCACCTAGGCAGGAGTCCTGAGGTCGCTGAACAAACACTTTTCTGGAAAGGCCCTCCCCATCGTAACTCGAGAATATACCCCATGTTTCGGACGCAACTCGAGAAAAACCATGAGACTTCCCCCTCGCCGCGAGATGAGGCCCGATTTCCCTGCACTGCGAGCAGAGCAATTCCGTATTCCACATCAAAAATGAAAGGAGCCTTGATTTCCTTGATGGCACTCCAGAGAAAACCCAAGATCACTGTCTCAAGTCTAGAGGGATCCTGAGGTCACTGGAGCAACACGAAAGGGCTCCGTGGACCCCAAACCAACTCGAGATGAGAGCTTAGTCCCTGGCTTCGACTCAAGAGGAATACCAACTTTCCACAAGCACCTCAAGAGGAGGCTTCTCTCAGCTACAGGTATGTGAGAGGGACCCTGAGTTTGTGGCCTCAAGTGGAATGGACACCGAGATGCTCTGACTCGAAGTAAGGCCAGATATCCCTGCAGTGAATTGAATGCAGGCTCGTCTTGCATCTCCCAAGACGAAGGGATGTCTGAATCCCCTGTGGAGACCACAGAGAAAGACCGAGTTCTCCGCCTCATCGCGACCGGAGGCCTCACATCCTTTGAAAACTCGAGAGGTGCACGGAGATCAATGCTTCCAAAGGAGAAGATGCCTGACCCTTCTTGAAAATGGATAGGAGTCCCAGGATCCCTGTGGCACGTGGAAAGGGACCCTGGGTCTCCCGCGTCACGTGGAGACGCGTCCCAATTGCCATGCCAAGACTCGAGAAGAATCCCGAGCTGTCCCTCGCACCTAGGCAGGAGTCCTGACGTCGCTAAACAAACACATGTCTGGAAGGGCCCTCGCCGTCGTAACTCGAGAATATACCCCAGGTTCCGGCCGCAAATCGAGAAAAACCATGAGAATTCCCCCTCGCCGCGAGATGAGGCCCGATTCCCCTGCACTGCGTGCAGAGCAATTCCGTGTTCCACATCAAACGTGAAAGAAGCCTTGATTTCCTTGATGGCACTCCAGAGAAAACCCAAGATCACTGTCTCAAGTCTAGAGGGATCTTGCGGTCACTGGAGCAACACGAAAGGGCTCCGTGGACCCCAAATCAACTCGAGATGAGAGATTAGTCCCTGGCTTCAACTCAAGAGGAATACGAACTTTCCACAAGCCCCTCAAGAGGAGGCTTCTCTCAGCTACAGGTATGTGAGAGGGACCCTGAGTTTGTGGCCTCAAGTGGAATGGACACCGAGATGCTCTGACTCGAAGTAAGGCCGGATATCCCTGCAGTGAATTGAATGCAGGCTCGTCTTGCACCTCCCAAGACGAAGGGATGTCTGAATCCCCTGTGCAGAACACAGAGAAAGACCTAGTCCTCCGCCTCAACGCGACCGGAGGCCTTACATCGTTTGAAAACTCGAGAGGTCCGCGGAGATCAATGCTTCCAAAGGAGACGATGCCTGACTCCTCTTGAAAATGGATAGGAGTCCCAGGATCCCTGTGGCACGTGGAAAGGGACCCTGGGTCTCCCACCTCACGTGGAGACGCGTCCCAATTGCCATGCCAAGACTCGAGGAGAATCCCGAGGTGTCCCTCGCACCTAGGCAGGAGTCCTGACGTCGCTGAACAAACACGTGTCTGGAAGGGCCCTCCCCGTCGTAACTCGAGAATATACCCCAGGTTCCGGCCGCAACTCGAGAAAAACCATGAGAATTCCCCCTCGCCGCGAGATGAGGCCCGATTCCCCTGCACTGCGTGCAGAGCAATTCCGTGTTCCACATCAAACGTGAAAGGAGCCTTGATTTCCTTGATGGCACTCCAGAGAAAACCCAAGATCACTGTCTCAAGTCTAGAGGGATCCTGAGGTCACTGGAGCAACAGGAAAGGGCTCCGTGGACCCCAAATCAACTCGAGATGAGAGCTTAGTCCCTGGCTTCGACTCAAGAGGAATACCAACTTTCCACAAGCACCTCAAGAGGAGGCTTCTCTCAGCTACAGGTATGTGAGAGGGACCCTGAGTTTGTCGCCTCAAGTGGAAAGGACACCGAGATGCTCTGACTCAAAGTAAGGCCAGATATCCCTGCAGTGATTTGAATGCAGGCTCGTCTTGCATCTCCCAAGACGAAGGGATGTCTGAATCCGCTGTGGAGACCACAGAGAAAGACCTAGTCCTCCGCCTCATCGCGACCGGAGGCCTCACATCCTTTGAAAACTCGAGAGGTCCGCGGAGATCAATGCTTCCAAAGGAGTCGATGCCTGACGCCTCTTGAAAATGGATAGGAGTCCCAGGATCCCTGTGGCACGTCGAAAGGGACCCTGGGTGTCCCGCCTCATTTGGAGACGCGTCCCAATTGCCATGCCAAGACTTCAGGAGAATCCCGAGGTGTCCCTCGCACCTAGGCAGGAGTCCTGACGTCGCTGAACAAACACGTGTGTGGAAGGGCCCTCCCCGTCGTAACTCGAGAATATACCCCAGGTTCCAGCCGCAACTCGAGAAAAACCATGAGACTTCCCCCTCGCCGCGAGATGAGGCCCGATTCCCCTGCACTGCGTGCAGAGCAATTCCGTGTTCCACATCAAACGTGAAAGGAGCCTTGATTTCCTTGATGGCACTCCAGAGAAAACACAAGATCACTGTCTCAAGTCTAGAGGGATCCTGAGGTCACTGGAGCAACACGAAAGAGCTCCGTGGACCCCAAATCAACTCTAGATGAGAGCTTAGTCCCTGGCTTCGACTCAAGAGGAATACCAACTTTCCACAAGCACCTCAAGAGGAGGCTTCTCTCAGCTACAGGTATGTGAGAGGGACCCTGAGTTTGTGGCCTCAAGTGCAATGGACACCGAGATGCTCTGACTCGAAGTGAGGCCGGATATCCCTGCAGTGAATTGAATGCAGGCTCGTCTTGCATCTCCCAAGACGAAGGGATGTCTGAATCCCCTGTGGAGACCACAGAGAAAGACCTAGTCCTCCGCCTCATCGTGACCGGAGGCCTCACATCCTTTGAAAATTCGAGAAGTCGGCGGAGATCAATGCTTCCAAAGGAGACGATGCCTGACTCCTCTTGAAAATGGATAGGAGTCCCAGCATCCCGGTGGCACGTGGAAAGGGACCCTGTGTCTCCCGCCTCACGTGGAGACGCGTCAGAATTGCCATGCCAAGACTCGAGGAGAATCCCGAGGTGTCCCTCGCACCTAGGCAGGAGTCCTGACGTCGCTGAACAAACACGTGTCTGGAAGGGCCCTCCCCGTCGTAAATCTAGAATTTACCCCAGGTTCCGGCCGCAACTCGAGAAAAACCATGAGACTTTCCCCTTGCCACGAGGTGAGGCCCGATTCCCCTGCACTGCATGCAGAGCAATTCCGTGTTTCACATCAAACATGAAAGGAGCCTTGATTTCCTTGATGGCACTCCAGAGAAAACCCAAGATCACTGTCTAGAGTCTAGAGGGATCCTGAGGTCACTGGAGCAACACGAAAGGGCTCCGTGGACCTCAAATCAACTCGAGATGAGAGCTTAGTCCCTGGCTTCGACTCAAGGGGAATACCAACTTTCCACAAGCACCTCAAGAGGAGGCTTCTCTCAGCTACAGGTATGTGAGAGAGACCATGAGTTTGTGGCCTCAAGTGGAATGGACACGGAAATGCTCTGACTCGAAGTAAGGCCGGATATCCCTGCAGTGAATTGAATGCAGGCTTGTCTTGCATCTCCCAAGACGAAGGGATGTCTGAATCCCCTGTGGAGACCACAGAGAAAGACCTAGTCCTCCGCCTCAACATGACCGGAGGCCTCACATCCTTTGAAAACTCGAGAGGTCCGCGGAGATCAATGCTTCCAAAGGAGACGATGCCTGACTCCTCTTGAAAATGGATAGGAGTCCCAGAATCCCTGTGGCACGTGGAAAGGGACCCTGGGTCTCCCGCCTCATGTGGAGACGCGTCCCAATTGCCATGCCAAGACTCGAGGAGAATCCCGAGGTGTCCCTCGCACCTAGGCAGGAGTCCTGACGTCGCTGAACAAACACGTGTCTGGAAGGGCCCTCCCCGTCGTAACTCGAGAATATACCCCAGGTTCCGGCCGCAACTCGAGAAAAACCATGATATTTCCCCCTCGCCGCGAGTTGAGGCCCGATTCCCCTGCACTGATGCAGAGCAATTCCGTGTTCCACTTCAAACGTGAAAGGGGCCTTGATTTATTGATGGCACTCCAGAGAAAACCCAAGATCACTGTCTCAAGTCTAGAGCGATCCTGAGGTCACTGGAGCAACAGGAAAGGGCTCCGTGGACCCCAAATCAACGCGAGATGAGAGCTTAGTCCCTGGCTTCGACTCAAGAGGAATACCAACTTTCCACAAGGACCTCAAGAGGAGGCTTCTCTCAGCTACAGGTAAGTGAGAGGGACCCTGAGTTTGTGGCCTCAAGTGCAATGGACACTGCGATGCTCTGACTCGAAATAAGGCCGGATATCCCTGCAGTGAATTGAAAGCAGGCTCATCTTGCATCTCCCAAGACGAAGGGATGTCTGAATCCCCTGTGCAGAACACAGAGAAAGACCCAGTCCTCCGCCTCAACGCGACCGGAGGCCTCACATCCTTTGAAAACTCGAGAGGTCTGCAGAGATCAATGCTTCCAAAGGAGACGATGCCTGACTCCTCTTGAAAATGGATAGGAGTCCCAGGATCACTGTGGCACGTGGAAAGGGAACCTCGGTCTCCCCCCTCACGTGGAGACGCGTCCCAATTGCCATGCCAAGACTCGAGGAGAATCCCGAGGTGTCCCTCGCACCTAGGCAGGGTCCTGACGTCGCTGAACAAACACGTGTCTGAAAGGGACCTCCCCGTCGTAACTCGAGAATATACCCAAGGTTCCGGCCGCAACTCGAGAAAAACCATGAGATTTCCACCTCGCCGCGAGTTGAGGCCCGATTCCCCTGCACTGCGTGCAGAGCAATTCCGTGTTCCACATCAAACGTGAAAGGAGCCTTGATTTCCTTGATGGCACTCCAGAGAAAACCCAAGATCACTGTCTCAAGTCTAGAGGGATCCTGAGGTCACTGGAGCAACACGAAAGGGCTCCGTGGACCCCAAATCAACTCGAGATGAGAGCTTAGTCCCTGTCTTAGACTCAAGAGGAATACCAACTTTCCACAAGCACCTCAAGAGGAGGCTGCTCTCAGCTACAGGTATGTGAAAGGAACCCTGAGTTTGTGGCCTCAAGTGCAATGAACACCGAGATGCTCTGACTCGATGTAAGGCCGGATATCCCTGCAGTGAATTGAATGCAGGCTCGTCTTGCATCTCGCAAGACGAAGGGATGTCTGAATCCCCTGTGGAGACCACAGAGAAAGACCTAGTCCTCCGGCTCATCGTGACCGGAGGCCTCACATCCTTTGAAAACTTGAGAGGTCTGCAGAGATGAATGCTTCCAAAGGAGACGATGCCTGACTCCTCTTGAAAATGGATAGGAGTCCCAGGATCACTGTGGCACGTGGAAAGGGACACTTGGTCTCCCGCCTCACGTGGAGACGCGTCCCAATTGCCATGCCAAGACTCGAGGAGAATCCCGAGGTGTCCCTCGCACCTAGGCAGGAGTCCTGAGGTCGGTGAACAAACACGTGTCTGGAAGGGCCCTCTCCGTCGTAACTCGAGAATATACCCCAGGTTCCGGCCGCAACTCGAGAAAAACCATGAAACTTCCCCCTCGCCGCGAGATGAGGCCCGATTCCACTGCACTGCGTGCAGAACAATTCCGTATTCCACATCAAAAATGAAAGGAGCCTTGATTTCCTTGATGGCACTCCAGAGAAAACCCAAGATCACTGTTTCAAGTCTAGAGGGATCCTGAGGTCACTGGAGCAACACGAAAGGGCTCCGTGGACCCCAAATCAACTCGAGAGGAGAGCTTAGTCCCTGGCTTCCACTCAAGAGGAATACCAACTTTCCACAATCACCTCAAGAGGAGGCTTCTCTCAGCTACAGGTATGTGAGTGGGCCCCTGAGTTTGTGGCCTCAAGTGGAATGGACACCGAGATGCTCTGACTCGAAGTAAGGCCGGATATCCCTGCAGTGAATTGAATGCAGGCTCGTCTTGCATCTCCCAAGACGAAGGGATGTCTGAATCCCCTGTGGAGACCACAGAGAAAGACCGAGTTCTCCGCCTCATCGCGACCGGAGGCCTCACATCCTTTGAAAACTCGAGAGGTCCGTGGAGATCAATGCTTCCAAAGGAGACGATGCCTGACTCCTCTTGAAAATGGATAGGAGTCCCAGGATCCCTGTGGCACGTGGAACGGGACCCTGGGTCTCCCGCCTCACGTGGAGACGCGTCCAAATTGCCATGCCAAGACTCGAGGAGAATCCCGAGGTGTCCCTCGCACCTAGGCACGAGTCCTGACGTCGCTGAACAAACACGTGTCTGGAAGGGCCCTCCCCGTCGTAACTCGAGAATATACCCCAGGTTCCGGCTGCAACTCGAGAAAAACCATGAGACTTCACTATCGCCGCGAGATGAGGCCCGATTCCCCTGCCCTGCGTGCAGAGCAATTCCGTATTCCACATCAAAAATAAAAGGAGCCTTGATTTCCTTGATGGCACTCCAGAGAAAACCCAAGATCACTGTCTCAAGTCTAGAGGGATCCTGAGGTCACTGGAGCAACACGAAAGGGCTCCGTGGACCCCAAATCAACTCGAGATGAGAGCTTAGTCCATGGCTTCAAATCGAGAGGAATACCAACTTTCCACAAGCACCTCAAGAGAAGGCTTCTCTCAGCTAATGGTATGTGAGAGGGACCCTGAGTTTGTCGCCTCAAGTGGAATGGACACCGAGATGCTCTGACTCAACGGAAGGCCAGATATCCCTGCAGTGAATTGAATGCAGTCTCGTCTTGCATCTCCCAAGCCGAAGGGTTGTCTGAATCCCCTGTGGAGACCACAGAGAAAGACATAATTTTCCGCCTCATCGCGACCGGTGGCCTCACATCCTTTGAAAATTCGAGAGGTCCGCGGAGATCAATGCTTCCAAAGGAGACGATGCCTGACTCCTCTTGAAAATAGATAGGAGTCCCAGGATCCCTGTGGCTCGTGGAAAGGGACCCTGGTTCTCCCGGCTCACGTGGAGATGCGTCCAAATTGCCATGCCAAGACTCGAGGAGAATCCCGAGGTGTCCCTCGCACCTAGGCAAGAGTCCTCACGTCGCTGAACAAAACCGTGTCTGGAAGGGCCCTCCCCGTCGTAACTCGAGAATATACCCCAGGTTCCGGCCGCAACTCGAGAAAAACCATGAGACTTCCCCCTCCCCGCGAGATGAGGCCCGATTCCCCTGCACTGAGTGCAGACCAATTCCGTGTTCCACATCAAACGTGAAAGGAGCCTTGATTTCCTTAATGGCACTCCAGAGAAAACCCAAGATCACTGTCTCAAGTCTAGAGGGATCCTGAGGTCACTGTAGCAACACAAAAGGGCTCCGTGGACCCCAAATCAACTCGAGATGAGAGCTTAGTCCCTGGCTTCGACTCAAGAGGAATACCAACTTTCCACAAGCACCTCAAGAGGAGGCTTCTCTCAGCTAATGGTATGTGAGAGGGACCCTGAGTTTGTGGCCTCAAGTGCAATGGACACCGAGATGCTCTGACAAGAAGTAAGGCTGGATATCCCTGCAGTGAATTGAATGCAGGCTCGTCTTGCATCTCCCAAGACGAAGGGATGTCTGAATACCCTGTGGATACCACAGAGAAAGACCTAGTCCTCTGCCTCATCGTGACCGGAGGCCTCACATCCTTTGAAAACTCGAGAGGTCTGCAGAGATCAATGCTTCCAAAGGAGATGATGCCTGACTCCTCTTGAAAATGGTTAGGAGTCCCAGGATCACTGTGGCACGTGGAAAGGGACACTGGGTCTCACGCCTCACGTGGAGACGCGTCCCAATTGCCATGCCAAGACTCGAGGAGAATCCCGAGGTGTCCCTCGCACCTAGGCAGGAGTCCTGACGTCCCTGAACAAACCCGTGTCTGGAAGGGCCCTCCCCGTCGTAACTCGAGAATATACCCCAGGTTCCGGCCGCAACTCGAGAAAAACCATGAGACTTCCCCATCGCCGCGAGATGAAGACAGATTCCCCAGCCCTGCGTGCAGAGCAATTCCGTATTCCACATCAAAAATGAAAGGAGCCTTGATTTCCTTGATGGCACTCCAGAGAAAACCCAAGATCACTGTCTCAAGTCTAGAGGGATCCTTAGGTCACTGGAGCAACACGAAAGGGCTCCGTGGACCCCAAATTAACTCGAGATGAGAGCGTAGTCCCTGGCTTCAAATCGAGAGGAATATCAACTTTCCACAAGCACCTCAAGAGGAGGCTTCTCTCAGCTAATGGTATGTGAGAGGGACCCTGAGTTTGTCACCTCAAGTGGAATGGACACCGAGATTCTCTGACTCAAAGTAAGGCCAGATATCCCTGCAGTGAATTGAATGCAGGCTCGTCTTGCATCTCCCAAGACGAAGGGATGTCTGAATCCCCTGTGGAGACCACAGAAAAAGACCTAGTCCTCCGTCTCATCGCGACCGAAGGCCTCACATCCTTTGAAAACTCTAGAGGTCTGCGGAGATCAATGCTTCCAAAGGAGACGACGCCTGACGCCTCTTGAAAATGGATAGGAGTCCCAGGATCCCTGTGGCACGTGGAAAGGGACCCTGGGTCTCTCGCCTCACGTGGAGACGCCTCCCAATTGCCATGCTAAGACTTGAGGAGAATCCCGAGGTGTCCCTCGCACCTAGGCAGGAGTCCTGACGTCGCTGAACAAACACGTGTCTGGAAGGGCCCTCCCCGTCGTAACTCGAGAATATACCCCAGGTTCCGGCCGCAACACGAGAAAAACCATGAGACTTCCCCCTCGCCGCGAGATGAGGCCCGATTCCCCTGCAATGCGTGCAGAGCAATTCCGTGTTCCACATCAAACGAGAAAGGAGCCTTGATTTCCTTGATGGCACTCCAGAGAAAACCCAAGATCACTGTCTCAAGTCTAGAGGGATCTGAGGTCACTGGAGCAACACGAAAGGGCTCCGTGGACCCCAAATCAACTCGAGATGAGAGATTAGTCCCTGGCTTCAACTCAATAGGAATACGAACTTTCCACAAGCCCCTCAAGAGGAGGCTTGTCTCAGCTACAGGTATGTGAGAGGGACCCTGAGTTTGTGGCCTCAAGTGGAATGGACACCGAGATGCTCTGACTCGAAGTAAGGCCGGATATCCCTGCAGTGAATTGAATGCAGGCTCATCTTGCATCTCCCAAGACGAAGGGATGTCTGAATCCCCTGTGCAGAACACAGAGAAAGACCTAGTCCTCCGCCTCAATGCGACCGGAGGCCTCACATCCTTTGAAAACTCGAGAGGTCCGCGGAGATCAATGCTTCCAAAGGAGACGATGCCTGACTCCTCTTGAAAATGGATAGGAGTCCCAGGATCCCAGTGGCACGTGGAAGGGGACCCTGGGTCTCCCGCCTCACGTGGAGACGCGTCCCAATTGCCATGGCAAGACTCGAGGAGAATCCCGAGTTGTCCCTCGCACCTAGGCAGGAGTCCTGACGTCGCTGAACAAACCCGTGTCTGGAAGGGCCCTCCCCGTCGTAACTCGAGAATATACCCCAGGTTCCGGCCGCAACTCGAGAAAAACCATGAGATTTCCCCCTCGCCGCGAGTTGAGGCCCGATTCCCCTGCACTGCGTGCAGAGCAATTCCGTGTTCCACTTCAAACGTGAAAGGAGACTTGATTTCCTTGATGGCACTCCAGAGAAAACCCAAGATCACTGTCTCAAGTCTAGAGGGATCCTGAGGTCACTGGAGCAACACGAAAGTGCTCCGTGGACCACAAATCAACTCGAGATGAGAGCTTAGTCCCTGGCTTAGACTCAAGAGGAATACCAACTTTCCACAAGCACCTCAAGAGGAGGCTTCTCTCAGCTACAGGTAAGTGAGAGGGACCCTGAGTTTGTGGCCTCAAGTGCAATGGACACCGAGATGCTCTGACTCGAAGTAAGGCCAGATATCTCTGCAGTGAATTGAATGCAGGCTCGTCTTGCATCTCCCAAGACGAAGGGATGTCTGAATCCCCTGTGGAGACCACAGAGAAAGACCTAGTCCTCCGCCTCATCGTGAACGGAGGCCTCACATCCTTTGAAAACTCGAGAGGTCTACAGAGATCAATGCTTCCAAAGGAGACGATGCCTGACTCCTCTTGAAAATGGATAGGAGTCCCAGGATCCCTGTGGCACGTGGAAAGGGACCGTGGGTCTCCCGCCTCACGTGGAGACGCGTCCCAATTGCCATGCCAAGACTTGAGGAGAATCCCGAGGTGTCCCTCGCACCTAGGCAGGAGTCCTGACGTCACTGAACAAACCCGTGTCTGGAAGGGCCCTCCCCGTCGTAACTCGAGAATATACCCCAGGTTCCGGCCGCAACTCGAGAAAAACCATGAGACTTCCCCCTCGCAGCGACATGAGGCCCGATTCCCCTGCACTGCGTGCAGAGCAATTCCGTGTTCCACATCAAACGTGAAAGGAGCTTTGATTTCCTTAATGGCACTCCAGAGGAAACCCAAGATCACTGTCTCAAGTCTAGAGGGATCCTGAGGTCACTGTAGCAACACGAAAGGGCTCCGTGGACCCCAAATCAACTCGAGATGAGAGCTTAGTCCCTGGCTTCCACTCAAGAGGAATACCAACTTTCCACAAACACCTCAAGAGGAGGCTTCTCTCAGCTACAGGTATGTGAGAGGGACCCTGAGTTTGTGGCCTCAAGTGGAATGGCCACCGAGATGCTCTGACTCGAAGTAAGGCCGGATATCCCTGCAGTGAATTGAATGCAGGCTCGTCTTGCATCTCCCAAGACGAAGGGTTGTCTGAATCCCCTGTGGAGCCCACAGAGAAAGACCTAGTCCTACGCCTCAACGCGGCCGGAGGCCTCACATCCTTTGAAAACTCGAAAGGTCCGCGGAGATCAATACTTCCGAAGGAGACGATGCCTGACTCCTCTTGAAAATGGATAGGAGTCCCAGGATCCCTGTGGCACGTGGAAAGGGACACTGGGTCTCCCGCCTCACGTGGAGACGCGTCCCAATTGCCATGCCAAGACTCGAGGAGAATCCCGAGGTGTCCCTCGCACCTAGGCAGGAGTCCTGACGTCGCTGAACAAACACGTGTCTGGAAGGGCCCTCCCCGTCGTAACTCGAGAATATACCCCAGGTTCCGGCCGCAACTCGAGAAAAACCATGAGACTTCACTATCGCCGCGAGATGAGGCCCGATTCCCCTGCCCTGCGTGCAGAGCAATTCCGTATTCCACATCAAAAATAAAAGGAGCCTTGATTTCCTTGATGGCACTCCAGAGAAAACCCAAGATCACTGTCTCAAGTCTAGAGGGATCCTGAGGTCACTGGAGCAACACGAAAGGGCTCCGTGGACCCCAAATCAACTCGAGATGAGAGCTTAGTCCATGACTTCAAATCGAGAGGAATATCAACTTTCCACAAGCACCTCAAGAGAAGGCTTCTCTCAGCTAATGGTATGTGAGAGGGACCCTGAGTTTGTCGCCTCAAGTGGAATGGACACCGAGATGCTCTGACTCAACGTAAGGCCAGATATCCCTGCAGTGAATTGAATGCAGGCTCGTCTTGCATCTCCCAAGACGAAGGGATGTCTGAATCCCCTGTGGAGACCACAGAGAAAGACATAATTTTCCACCTCATCGCGACCCGTGGCCTCACATCCTTTGAAAATTCGAGAGGTCCGCGGAGATCAATGCTTCCAAAGGAGACGATGCCTGACTCTTCTTGAAAATGGATAGGAGTCCCAGGATCCCTGTGGCACGTGGAAAGGGACCCTGGGTCTCCCGCCTCACGTGGAGACGCCTCCCAATTGCCATGCCAAGACTTGAGGAGAATCCCGAGGTGTCCCTCGCACCTAGGCAGGAGTCCTGACGTCGCTGAACAAACACGTGTCTGGAAGGGCCCTCCCCGTCGTAACTCGAGAATATACCCCAGATTCCGGCCGCAACTCGAGGAAAACCATGAGACGTCCCCCTCGCCGGGAAATGAGCCCCGATTCATCTGCAATGCGTGCAGAGCAATTCCGTGTTCCACATCAAACGTGAAAGGAGCCTTGATTTCCTTGATGGCACTCCAGAGAAAACCCAAGATCACTGTCTCAAGTCTAGAGGGATCCTGAGGTCACTGGAGCAACACGAAAGGGCTCCGTGGACCCCAAATCAACTCTAGATGAGAGATTAGTCCCTGGCTTCAACTCAAGAGGAATACGAACTTTCCACAAGCCCCTCAAGAGGAGGCTTCTCTCAGCTACAGGTATGTGAGAGGGACCCTGAGTTTGTGGCCTCAAGTGGAATGGACACCGAGATGCTCTGACTCGAAGTAAGGCCGGATATCCCTGCAGTGAATTGAATGCAGGCTCGTCTTGCATCTCCCAAGACGAAGGGATGTCTGAATCCCCTGTGGAGACCACAGAGAAAGACCTAATTTTCCGCCTCATCGCGACCGGAGGCCTCACATCCTTTGAAAACTCGAGAGGTCTGAGGAGATCAATGCTTCCAAAGGAGAAGATGCCTGACTCCTCTTGAAAATGGATAGGAGTCCCAGGATCCCTGTGGCACGTGGAAAGGGACCCTGGTTCTCCCGCCTCACGTGGAGACGCGTCCAAATTGCCATGCCAAGACTCGAGGAGAATCCCGAGGTGTCCCTCGCACCTAGGCAGGAGTCCTCACGTCGCTGAACAAACACGTGTCTGGAAGGGCCCTCCCCGTCGTAACTCGAGAATATACCCCAGGTTCCGGCCGCAACTCGACAAAAACCATGAGACTTCCCCCTCCCCGCGAGATGAGGCCCGATTCCCCTGCACTGCCTGCAGAGGAATTCCGTGTTCCACATCAAACGTGAAAGGAGCCTTGATTTCCTTAATGCCACTCCAGAGAAAACCCAAGATCACTGTCTCAAGTCTAGAGGGATCCTGAGGTCACTGGAGCAAAACGAAAGGGCTCCGTGGACCCCAAATCAACTCGAGATGAGAGCTTAGTCCCTCGCTTCGACTCAAGAGGAATACAAAATTCCACAAGCACCTCAAGAGGAGGCTTCTCTCAGCTACAGGTATGTGAGAGGGACCCTGAGTTTGTGGCCTCAAGTGGAATGGACACCGAGATGCTCTGACTTGAAGTAAGGCCGGATATCCCTGCAGTGATTTGAATGCAGGCTCGTCTTGCATCTCCCAAGACAAAGGGTTGTCTGAATCCCCTGTGGAGCCCACAGAGAAAGACCTAGTCCTCCGTCTCATCGCGACCGAAGGCCTCACATCCTTTGAAAACTCGAGAGGTCTGCGGAGATCAATGCTTCCAAAGTAGACGACGCCTGACGCCTCTTGAAAATGGATAGGAGTCCCAGGATCCCTGTGGCACGTGGAAAGGGACACTGGGTCTCTCGCCTCACGTGGAGACGCCTCCCAATTGCCATGCCAAGACTTGAGGAGAATCCCGAGGTGTCCCTCGCACCTAGGCAGGAGTCCTGACGTCGCTGAACAAGCACGTGTCTGGAAGGGCCCACCCCGTCGTAACTCGAGAATATACCCCAGGTTCCGGCCGCAACTCGAGAAAAACCATGAGACTTCCCCCTCGCCGCGAGATGAGGCCCGATTCCCCTGCAATGCGTGCAGAGCAATTCCGTGTTCCACATCAAACGAGAAAGGAGCCTTGATTTCCTTGATGGCACTCCAGAGAAAACCCAAGATCACTGTCTCAAGTCTAGAGGGATCCTGAGGTCACTGGAGCAACACGAAAGGGCTCCGTGGACCCCAAATCAACTCGAGATGAGAGATTAGTCCCTGGCTTCAACTCAATAGGAATACGAACTTTCCACAAGCCCCTCAAGAGGAGGCTTGTCTCAGCTACAGGTATGTGAGAGGGACCCTGAGTTTGTGGCCTCAAGTGGAATGGACACCGAGATGCTCTGACTCGAAGTAAGGCCGGATATCCCTGCAGTGAATTGAATGCAGGCTCATCTTGCATCTCCCAAGACGAAGGGATGTCTGAATCCCCTGTGCAAAACACAGAGAAAGACCTAGTCCTCCGCCTCAATGCGACCGGAGGCCTCACATCCTTTGAAAACTCGAGAGGTCCGCGGAGATCAATGCTTCCAAAGGAGACGATGCCTGACTCCTCTTGAAAATGGATAGGAGTCCCAGGATTCCAGTGGCACGTGGAAAGGGACCCTGGGTCTCCCGCCTCACGTGGAGACGCGTCCCAATTGCCATGGCAAGACTCGAGGAGAATCCCGAGGTGTCCCTCGCACCTAGGCAGGAGTCCTGACGTTGCTGAACAAACCCGTGTCTGGAAGGGCCCTCCCCGTCGTAACTCGAGAATATACCCCAGGTTCCGGCCGCAACTCGAGAAAAACCATGAGATTTCCCCCTCCCCGCGAGATGAGCCCCGATTCCCCTGCACTGCGTGCAGAGCAATTCCGTGTTCCACTTCAAACGTGAAAGGAGCCTTGATTTCCTTGATGGCACTCCAGAGAAAACCCAAGATCACTGTCTCAAGTCTAGAGGGATCCTGAGGTCACTGGAGCAACACGAAAGGGCTCCGTGGACCCCAAATCAACTCGAGATGAGAGCTTAGTCCCTGGCTTAGACTCAAGAGGAATACCAACTTTCCACAAGCACCTCAAGAGGAGGCTTCTCTCAGCTACAGGTAAGTGAGAGGGACCCTGAGTTTGTGGCCTCAAGTGCAATGGACACCGAGATGTTCTGACTCGAAGTAAGGCCGGATATCTCTGCAGTGAATTGAATGCAGGCTCGTCTTGCATCTCCCAAGACGAAGGGATGTCTGAATCCCCTGTGGAGACCACAGAGAAAGACCTAGTCCTCCGCCTCATCGTGAACGGAGGCCTCACATCCTTTGAAAACTCGAAAGGTCCGCGGAGATCAATGCTTCCAAAGGAGATGATGCCTGACTCCTCTTGAAAATGGATAGGAGTCCCAGGATCCCTGTGGCACGTGGAAAGGGACCCTGGTTCTCCCGCCTCACATGGAGATGCGTCCAAATTGCCATGCCAAGACTCGAGGAGAATCCCGAGGTGTACCTCGCACCTAGGCAAGAGTCCTCACGTCGCTGAACAAACCCGTGTCTGGAAGGGCCCTCCCCATCGTAACTCGAGAATATACCCCACGTTCCGGCCGCAAATCGAGAAAAACCATGAGACTTCCCCCTCCCCGCGAGATGAGCCCCGATTCCCCTGCACTGAGTGCAGACCAATTCCGTGTTCCACATCAAACGTGAAAGGAGCCTTGATTTCCTTAATGGCACTCCAGAGAAAACCCAAGATCACTGTCTCAAGTCTAGAGGGATCCTGAGGTCACTGTAGCAACACGAAAGGGCTCCGTGGACCCCAAATCAACTCGAGATGAGAGCTTAGTCCCTGGCTTCGACTCAAGGGGAATACCAACTTTCCACAAGCACCTCAAGAGGAGGCTTCTCTCAGCTAATGGTATGTGAGAGGGACCCTGAGATTGTGGCCTCAAGTGCCATGGACACCGAGATGCTCTGACTCGAAGTAAGGCTGGATATCCCTGCAGTGAATTGAATGCAGGCTCGTCTTGCATCTCCCAAGACGAAGGGATGTCTGAATCCCCTGTGGATACCACAGAGAAAGACCTAGTCCTCCGCCTTATCGTGACCGGAGGCCTCACATCCTTTGAAAACTCGAGAGGTCTGCAGAGATCAATGCTTCCAAAGGAGACGATGCCTGACTCCTCTTGAGAATGGATAGGAGTCCCAGGATCCCTGTGGCACGTGGAAAGGGACACTGGGTTTCACGCCTCACGTAGACACGCGTCCCAATTGCCATGCCAAGACTCGAGGAGAATCCCGAGTTGTCCCTCGCACCTAGGCAGGAGTCCTGACGTCCCTGAACAAACACGTGTCTGGAAGAGCCCTCCCCGTCGTAACTCGAGAATATACCCCAGGTTCCGGCCGCAACTCGAGAAAAACCATGAGACTTCCCCATCGCCGCGAGATGAGGCCCGATTCCCCTGCCCTGCGTCCAGAGAAATTCCGTATTCCACATCAAAAAAGAAAGGAGCCTTGATTTCCTTGTTGGCACTCCAGAGAAAACCCAACATCACTGTCTCAAGTCTAGAGGGATCCTTAGGTCACTGGAGCAACAGGAAAGGGCTCCGTGGACCCCAAATCAACTCGAGATGAGAGCTTAGTCCCTGGCTTCAAATCGAGAGGAATACCAACTTTCCACAAGCACCTCAAGAGGAGGCTTCTCTCAGCTACAGGTATGTGAGAGGGCCCCTGAGTTTGTGGCCTCAAGTGGAATGGACACCGAGATGCTCTGACTCGAAGTAAGGCCGGATATCCCTGCAGTGAATGGAATGCAGGCTCATCTTGCATCTCCCAAGACGAAGGGATGTCTGAATCCCCTGTGGAGACCCCAGAGAAAGACCTAATTTTCCGCCTCATCGCGACCGGTGGCCTCACATCCTTTGAAAATTCCAGAGGTCCACGGAGATCAATGCTTCCAAAGGAGACGATGCCTGACTCCTCTTGAAAATGGATAGGAGTCCCAGGATCCCTGTGGCACGTGGAAAGGGACCCTGGTTCTCCCGCCTCACGTGGAGATGCGTCCAAATTGCCATGCCAAGACTCGAGGAGAATCCCGAGGTGTCCCTCGCACCTAGGCAGGAGTCCTCACGTCGCTGAACAAACACGTGTCTGGAAGGGACCTCCCCGTCGTAACTCGAGAATATACCCCAGGTTCCGGCCGCATTTCGAGAAAAACCATGAGACTTCCCCCTCCCCGCGAAATGAGGCCCGATTCCCCTGCACTGAGTGCAGACCAATTCCGTGTTCCACATCAAACGTGAAAGGAGCCATGATTTCCTTAATGGCACTCCAGAGAAAACCCAAGATCACTGTCTCAAGTCTAGAGGGATCCTGAGGTCACTGGAGCAACACGAAAGGGCTCCGTGGACCCCAAATCAACTCGAGATGAGAGCTTAGTCCCTGGCTTCGACTCAAGAGGAATACAAACTTTCCACAAGCACCTCAAGAGGAGGCTTCTCTCAGCTACAGGTATGTCAGAGGGACCCTGAGTTTGTGGCCTCAAGTGGAATGGACACCGAGATGCTCTGACTTGAAGTAAGGTCGGATATCCCTGCAGTGAATTGAAAGCAGGCTCGTCTTGCATCTCCCAAGACGAAGGGTTGTGTGAATCCCCTGTGAAGCCCACAGAGAAAGACCTAGTCCTCAGCCTCAACGTGACCGTAGGCCTCACATCCTCTGAAAACTCGAGAGGTCCGCGGAGATCAATGCTTCCAAAGGAGACGATGCCTGACTCCTCTTGAAAATGGATAGGAGTCCCAGGATCCCTGTGGCATGTGGAAAGGGACCCTGGGTCTCCCGCCTCACGTGGAGACGCGTCCCAATTGCCATGCCAAGACTCGAGGAGAATCCCGAGGTGTCCCTCGCACCTAGGCAGGAGTCCTGACGTCCCTGAACAAACACGTGTCTGGAAGGTCCCTCCCCGTCGTAACTCGAGAATATACCCCAGGTTCCGGCCGCAACTCGAGAAAAACCATGAGATTTCCCGCTCGCCGCGAGATGAGGCCCGATTCCCCTGCACTGCGTGCAGAGCAATTCTGTGTTCCACTTCAAACGTGAAAGGAGCCTTGATTTCCTTGATGGCACCCAGAGAAAACCCAAGATCACTGTCTCAAGTCTAGAGGGATCCTGAGGTCACTGGAGCAAGACGAAAGTGCTCCGTGGACTCCAAATCAACTCGAGGTGAGAGCTTAGTCCCTGGCTTCGACTCAAGAGGAATACCGACTTTCCACAAGCACCTCAAGAGGAGGCTTCTCTCAGCTACAGGTATGTGAGAGGGACCCTGAGTTTGTGGCCTCAAGTGGAATGGACACCGAGATGCTCTGACTCGAAGTAAGGCCGGATATCCCTGCAGTGAATTGAATGCAGGCTCGTCTTGCATCTCCCAAGACGAAGGGTTGTCTGAATCCCCTGTGGAGACCACAGAGAAAGACCTCGTTCTCCGCCTCATCGAGATCAGAGGCCTCACATCCTTTGAAAACTCGAGAGGTCGGCGGAGATCAATGCTTCCAAAGGAGAAGATGCCTGACTCTTCTTGAAAATGGATAGGAGTCCCAGGATCCCTGTGGCACGTGGAAAGGGACCCTGGGTCTCCCGCCTCACGTGGAGACGCGTCCCAATTGCCATGCCAAGACTCGAGGAGAATCCCGAGTTGTCCCTCGCACCTAGGCAGGAGTCCTGACGTCGCTGAACAAACACGTGTCTGGAAGGGCCCTCCCCGTCATAACTCGAGAATATACCCCAGGTTCCGGCCGCAACTCGGGAAACACCATGAGACTTCCCCCTCGCCGCTGGATGAGGCCCGATTCCCCTGCACTGCGTGCAGAGCAATTCCGTGTTCCACATCAAACGTGAAAGGAGCCTTGATTTCCTTGATGGCACTCCAGAGAAAACCCAAGATCACTGTCTCAAGTCTAGAGGGATCCTGAGGTCACTGGAGCAACACGAAAGGGCTCCGTGGACCCCAAATCAACTCGAGATGAGAGCTTAGTCCCTGGCTTTGACTCAAGAGGAATACCAACTTTCCACAAGCACCTCAAGAGGAGGCTTCTCGCACCTACAGGTAGGTGAGAGGGACCCTGAGTTTGTGGCCTCAAGTCGAATGGACACCGAGATGCTCTGACTCGAAGTAAGGCCGGATATCCCTGCAGTGAAGTGAATGCAGGCTCCTCTTGCATCTCCCAAGATGAAGGGATGTCTGAATCCCCTGTGGAGGCCACAGAGAAAGACCTAGTCCTCCGCCTCATCGCGACCGGAGGCCTCACATCCTTTGAAAACTGAGAGGTCCGCGGAGATCAATGCTTCCAAAGGAGACGATGCCTGACTCCTCTTGAAAATGGATAGGAGTCCCAGGATCCCTGTGGCACGTGGAAAGGGACCCTGGGTCTCCCGCCTCATGTGGAGACGCATCCCCATTGCCATGCCAAGACTCGAGGAGAATCCCGAGGTGTCCCTCGCACCTAGGCAGGAGTCCTCACGTCGCTGAACAAACACGTGTCTGGAAGGGCCCTCCCCGTCGTAACTCGAGAATATACCCCAGGTTCCGGCCGCAACTCGAGAAAAACCATGAGAATTCCCCCTCACCGCGAGATGAGGCCTGATTCCCCTGCACTGCGTGCAGAGCAATTCCTGAGCAGCGCAGACGGAGAGAGCAGCGCCAGCCCCTCCCCGCAGCGCCAGCCCGTCCCCGCAGCACAAGCCCCTCCCCCCGGAGCGACGTAACTAGCTACCTGAATAAGAGTCCACCTCCGCCCGCCTGTGTCATGGCGGAAATGAGGCTCTGAAGAGACCGGCAAACAGAAGCCAAATAAACAAAGGGAACCGCTTCAGAAGGGACTGGTGCAACAGATTAAAATCCCTCTAGGAAACATTGACTACACCGGAGGAGCCTGTAGGTATCGAGAAGCGTAAGCTGGAACGAGGAGCTATCTGAAACTGAGCCGAACCCACACTGACCGCAACAGCTCCAGAGAAACTCCTAGATATAATTTTACTTTTTTCTCTTTTTTTAATTTTTTTTCTTTTTTTCTTTTTTCTTTTTTATTTTTTCTCTTTTATTTTCCTTTAAAATCCCCTATTACTCCCCCATTACTCCTTAACTTTCATTTCCATAGACTTTTACGATTTTTTAATTAGGGGGAAAAAAAAGTTTTTTTTTTCCTTTTTTTTTTCTTTTTTTTCTTTTTTTTTTCTTTTTCTTTCTTTTTTTTCCTTTTTTTCTTTCCTTTTTCTCTTCTATTTTCTATTTTTCTTTTTCTCTTATTTCTTTTAAATTCCTCTAGTACTCCTCTACTACTCCTTAATTTTCATTTTCAATGCACTATAACCTTACAAAAAAAAAAAAAGAAGAGAAGCCCTATTTTTAAACTGAAGATTATTCTCTCCCAATCTTGACTCTCTGTTTTCTACCTCAGAACACCTCTATTTCCTCCTTTCCCCTTCTCTTCCCAATCCAATTCTGTGAATCTTTGTAGGTGACTGTGCTACGGAGAACACTCTGGGAACAGACAGCTGTGTAGATCTGTCTCTCTCCTCTTGAGTCCCCCTTTTTCTCCTCCTGTTCATCTCTATCTCCCTCCTCCCTCTCCTCTTCTTCATGTGACTCTGTGAACCTCTCTGGGTGTCCCTAACGGGGGAGAATCTTTTAGCCATTAACCTAGAAGTTTTCTTATCAGGGCTGCATAGTTGGAGAAGTCCTGAGACTACAGGAAGAATAAAACTGAAATCCAGAGGCAGGAGACTTAAGCCCAAAACCTGAGAACACCAGAAAACTCCTGACTACAAGGAACTTTAAGTGATAAGTGACTGTCCAAAAGCCTCCATACCTACACTGAAACCAACTACCACACAAGAGCCAATAAGTTTTAGAGCAAGACATACCACGCAAATTCTCCAGCAACGCAGGAACATAGCCCTGAACATCAACATACAGGTTGCCCAAGGTCACACCTAACACATAGACCCATCTCAAAACTCATTACTGGGCACTCCATTGCTTTCCAAAGAGAAGAAATCAAGTTCCACACACCAGAACACTGATGCAAGCTTCCCTAACCAGGAAACCTTGACAAGCCAATCGTCTAACCCCATCCACTGGGTTAATCCTCCACAACAAAAAGGAACCACAGACCTCCAGAATACAGAAAGCCCACTCCAGATACAGCAATCTAAACAAGATGAAAAGGCAAAGAAATACCCAACAGGTAAAGGAACATGAAAAATGCCCACCAAGTCAAACAAAAGAGGAGGAGATAGGGAATCTACCTGAAAAAGAATTTAGAATAATGATAATAAAAATGATCCAAAATCTTGAAAACAAAATGGAGTTACAGATAAATAGCCTGGAAACAAAGATTGAAAAGATTCAAGAACTGTTTAATAAAGACCTAGAAGAAATAAAAAAGAGTCAATTACAAATGAATAATGCAATGAATGAGATCAAAAACACTTTGGAGGGAACCAAGAGTAGAATAACGGAGGCAGAAGATAGGATAAGTGAGGTAGAAGATAAAATGGTGGAAATAAATGAAGCAGAGAGGAAAAAAGAAAAAAGGATCAAAAGAAATGAGGACAACCTCAGGGACCTCTGGGACACTGTGAAACGCCCCAACATTCGAATCATAGGAGTTCCAGAAGAAGAAGACAAAAAGAAGGGCCATGAGAAAATACTCGAGGAGATAATAGCTGAAAACTTCCCTAAAATGGGGAAGGAAATAGCCACCCAAATCCAAGAAACCCAGAGAGTCCCAAACAGGATAAACCCAAGGCGAAACACCCCAAGACACATATTAATCAAATTAACAAAGATCAAACACAAAGAACAAATATTAAAAGCAGCAAGGGAAAAACAACAAATAACACACAAAGGGATTCCCATAAGGATAACAGCTGATCTATCAATAGAAACCCTCCAGGCCAGAAGGGAATGGCAGGACGTACTGAAAGTAATGAAAGAGAATAACCTACAACCTAGATTACTGTATCCAGCAAGGATCTCATTCAGATATGAAGGAGAATTCAAAAGCTTTACAGATAAGCAAAAGCTGAGAGAATTCAGCACCACCAAACCAGCTCTTCAACAAATGCTAAAGGATCTTCTCTAGACAGGAAATGCAGAAAGGTTTTATAAATGTGAACCCAAAACAACAAAGTAAATGGCAACGGGAACACACCTATCAATAATTACCCTAAATGTAAATGGGTTGAATGCCCCAACCAAAAGACAAAGATTGGCTGAATGGATACAAAAACAAGACCCCTATATATGCTGTCTACAAGAGACCCACCTCAAAACAAGAGACACATACAGACTAAAAGTGAAGGGCTGGAAAAAAATATTTCATGCAAACGGAGACCAAAAGAAAGCAGGAGTCGCAATACTCATGTCAGATAAAATAGACTTTCAAATAAAGGAAGTGAAAAGAGACAAAGAAGGACACTACATAATGATCAAAGGATCAATCAAAAAAGAAGATATAACAATTATAAATATATATGCACCCAACATAGGAGCACCGCAATATGTACGGCAAACGCTAACAAGTATGAAAGAGGAAATTAATAGTAACACAATAATAGTGGGAGACTTTAATACCCCACTCACAACTATGGATAGATCAACTAAACAGAAAATTAACAAGGAAACACAAACCTTAAATGACACAATGGACCAGCTAGACCTAATTGATATCTATAGGACATTTCACCCCAAAACAATCAACTTCACCTTTTTCTCAAGTGCACACGGAACATTCTCCAGAATAGATCACATCCTGGGCCATAAATCTGGTCTTGGAAAATTCAAAAAAATTGAAATCATTCCAGTTATCTTTTCTGACCACAGTGCAGTAAGATTAGATCTCAATTACAGGGAAAAAATTGTTAAAACTTCAAACATATGGAGGCTAAATAACACGCTTCTGAATAACCA
The DNA here is from genome assembly GCF_033118175.1 of Dama dama. NCBI lineage: Eukaryota > Metazoa > Chordata > Mammalia > Artiodactyla > Cervidae > Dama > Dama dama. The sequence goes on along the minus strand of NC_083697.1, from coordinate 636,136 downwards.
ACAAATCATAGAAGAAATCAAAAAAGAAATCAAAATATGTATAGAAATGAATGAAAATGAAAACACAACAACCCAAAACCTATGGGACACTGTAAAAGCAGTGCTAAGGGGAAGGTTCATAGCATTACAGGCTTACATCAAGAAACAGGAAAAAAACCAATTAAATAACCTAACTCTACACCTAAAGCAATTAGAGAAGGAAGAAATGAAGAACCCCAGAGTTAGCAGAAGGAAAGAAATCTTAAAAATCAGGGCAGAAATAAATGCAAAAGAAACTAAAGAGACCATAGCAAAAATCAACAAAGCTAAAAGCTGGTTTTTTGAAAAAATAAACAAAATTGACAAACCATTAGCAAGACTCATTAAGAAACAAAGAGAGAAAAACCAAATTAACAAAATTAGAAATGAAAATGGAGAGATCACAACAGACAACACTGAAATACAAAGGATCATAAGAGACTACTACCAGCAGCTCTATGCCAATAAAATGGACAACTTGGATGAAATGGACAAATTCTTAGAAAAGTATAACTTTCCAAAACTGAACCAGGAAGAAATAGAAGATCTTAACAGACCCATCACAAGCAAGGAAATCGAAACTGTCATCAAAAATCTTCCAGCAAACAAAAGCCCAGGACCAGATGGCTTCACAGCTGAATTCTACCAAAAATTTAGAGAAGAGCTAACACCTATCTTACTCAAACTCTTCCAGAAAATTGCAGAAGAAGGTAAGCTTCCAAACTCATTCTATGAGGCCACCATCACCCTAATTCCAAAACCAGACAAAGATGCCACAAAAAAAGAAAACTACAGGCCAATATCACTGATGAACATAGATGCAAAAATCCTTAACAAAATTCTAGCAAACAGAATCCAACAACATATTAAAAAAATCATACACCATGACCAAGTGGGCTTTATCCCAGGAATGCAAGGATTCTTTAATATCCGCAAATCAATCAATGTAATACACCACATTAACAAATTGAAAGATAAAAACCATATGATTATCTCAATAGATGCAGAGAAAGCCTTTGACAAAATTCAACACTCATTTATGATTAAAACTCTCCAAAAAGCAGGAATAGAAGGAACATACCTCAACATAATAAAAGCTATATATGACAAACCCACAGCAAGCATCACCCTCAATGGTGAAATATTGAAGGCATTTCCCCTGAAATCAGGAACAAGACAAGGGTGCCCACTCTCACCACTACTATTCAACATAGTGTTGGAAGTGCTGGCCACAGCAATCAGAGCAGAAAAAGAAGTAAAAGGAATCCAGATAGGAAAAGAAGAAGTAAAACTCTCACTGTTTGCAGATGACATGATCCTCTACATAGAAAACCCTAAAGATTCTACCAGAAAATTACTAGAGCTAATCAATGAATATAGTAAAGTTGCAGGATATAAAATTAACACACAGAAATCCCTTGCATTCCTATATACTAACAATGAAAAAACAGACAGAGAAATTAAGGAAACAATACCATTCACCATTGCAACAAAAAGAATAAAATACTTAGGAGTATATCTACCTAAAGAAACAAAGGACCTATACATAGAAAACTATAAAACACTGATGAAAGAAATCAAAGAGGACACAAACAGATGGAGAAACATACCGTGTTCATGGATTGGAAGAATTAATATTGTCAAAATGGCTATTCTACCCAAAGCAGTCTATAGATTCAATGCAATCCCTATCAAGCTACCAACGGTATTTTTCACAGAACTAGACCAAAGAATTTCACAATTTGTATGGAAATACAAAAAACCTCGAATAGCCAAAGTAATCTTGAGAAAGAAGAATGGAACTGGAGGAATCAACCTGCCTGACTTCAGACTCTACTACAAAGCCACAGTCATCAAGACAGTATGGTACTGGCACAAAGACAGAAATATAGATCAATGGAACAGAATAGAAAGCCCAGAGGTAAATCCACGAACCTATGGACACCTTATCTTTGACAAAGGAGGCAAGGATATACAATGGAAAAAAGACAACCTCTTTAACAAGTGGTGCTGGGAAAACTGGTCAACCACTTGTAAAAGAATGAAACTAGAACACTTTCTAACACCATACACAAAAATAAACTCAAAATGGATTAAAGATCTAAATGTAAGACCAGAAACTATAAAACTCCTAGAGGAGAACATAGGCAAAACACTCTCCGACATAAATCAAAGCAAGATCCTCTATGACCCACCTCCCAGAATATTGGAAATAAAAGCAAAACTAAACAAATGGGACCTAATGAAACTTAAAAGCTTTTGCACTACAAAGGAAACTATAAGTAAGATGAAAAGACAGCCCTCAGATTGGGAGAAAATAATAGCAAATGAAGAAACAGACAAAGGACTAATCTCAAAAATATACAAGCAACTCCTGCAGCTCAATTCCAGAAAAATAAATGACCCAATCAAAAAATGGGCCAAAGAACTAAACAGACATTTCTCCAAGGAAGACATACAGATGGCTAACAAACATATGAAAAGATGCTCAACATCACTCATTATTAGAGAAATGCAAATCAAAACCACAATGAGGTACCATTACACGCCAGTCAGGATGGCTGCTATCCAAAAGTCTACAAGCAATAAATGCTGGAGAGGGTGTGGAGAAAAGGGAACCCTCTTACACTGTTGGTGGGAATGCAAACTAGTACAGCCGCTATGGAAAACAGTGTGGAGATTTCTTAAAAAACTGGACATAGAACTGCCATATGACCCAGCAATCCCACTTCTGGGCATACACACTGAGGAAACCAGATCTGAAAGAGACACGTGCACCCCAATGTTCATTGCAGCACTGTTTATAATAGCCAGGACATGGAAGCAACCTAGATGCCCATCAGCAGATGAATGGATAAGGAAGCTGTGGTACATATATACCATGGAATATTACTCAGCCATTAAAAAGAATTCATTTGAACCAGTCCTAATGAGATGGATGAAGCTGGAGCCCCTTATACAGAGTGAAGTAAGCCAGAAAGATAAAGAACATTACAGCATACTGACACATGTATATGGAATTTAGAAAGGTGATAACGATAACCCTATATGCAGAACAGAAAAAGAGACACAGAAATACAGAACAGACTTTTGAACTTTGAGGGAGAATGTGAGGGTGGGATATTTCAAAAGAACATCATGTATACTATCTATGGTGAAACAGATCACCAGCCCAGGTGGGATGCACGAGACAAGTGCTCCGGCCTGGTGCACTGGGAAGACCCAGAGGAATCGGGTGGAGAGGGAGGTTGGAGGGGGGATCGGGATTGGGAATACATGTAAATCCATGGCTGATTCATATCAATGTATGACAAAACCCACTGGAAAAAAAAATAATAATAATAAAAATTAAAAAAAATAAAAAAAAAAAAAAAAAAAGAAAATGGATAGGAGTCCCAGGATCCCTGTGGCACGTGGAAAGGGACCCTGGATCTCCCACCTCACATGTAGACGCCTCCCAATTGCCATGCCAAGACTCGAGGAGAATCCCGAGGTGTCCCTCGCACCTAGGCATGGGTCCAGACGTCGCTGAACAAACACGTGTCTGGAAGGGCCCTCCCCGTCGTAACTCGAGAATATACCCCAGGTTCCGGCCGCAACTCGAGAAAAACCATGAGATTTCCCCCTCGCCGCGAGATGAGGCCCGATTCCCCTGCACTGCGTGCAGAGCAATTCCGTGTTCCCCATCAAACTTGATAGGAGCCTTGATTTCCTTGATGGCACTCCAGAGAAAACCCAAGATCACTGTCTCAAGTCTAGAGGGATCCTGAGGTCACTGGAACAACACGAAAGGGCTCCGGGGACCCGAAATCAACTCGAGATGAGAGCTTATTCCCTGGCTTCGACTCAAGAGGAATACCAAGTTTCCACAAGCACCTCAAGAGGAGGCTTCTCTCAGCTACAGGTATGTGAGAGGGACTCTGAGATTGTGGCCTCAAGTGGAAAGGACACCGAGATGCTGTGACTCGAAGTAAGGCCGGATATCCCTGCAGTGAATTGAATGCAGGCTCGTCTTGCATCTCCCAAGACGAAGGGATGTCTGAATCCCCTGTGGAGACCTCAGAGAATGTCCTAGTCCTCTGCCTCAACGCGACAGGAGGCCTCACATGCTTTGAAAACTCGAGATGTCTGCGGAGATCAATGCTTCCAAAGGAGACGATGCCTGACTCCTCTTGAAAATGGATAGGAGTCCCAGGATCCCTGTGGCACGTGGAAAGGGACCCTGGGTCTCCCGCCTCACATGGAGACGTGTCCCAATTGCCATGCAAAGAATCGAGGAGTATCCCGAGGTGTCCCTCGCACCTAGGCAGAAGTCCTGACGACGCTGAACAAACACGTGTCTGGAAGGGCCCTCCCCGTCGTAACTCGAGAATATACCCCAGGTTTCGTCCTCAACTTGAGAAAAACCATGAGACATCCCTCTTGCCGCGAGATGAGGCCCGATTCCCCTGCACTGCGTGCAGAGCAATTCCGTGTTCCACATCAAACTTGAAAGGAGCCTTGATTTCCTTGATGGCACTCCAGAGAAAACCCAAGATCACTGTCTCAAGTCTAGAGGGATCCTGAGGTCACTGGAGCAACACGAAAGGGCTCCGTGGACCCCAAATCAACTCGAGATGAGAGCTTAGTCCCTGGCTTCGACTCAAGAGGAATACCAACTTTCCACAAGCACCTCAAGAGGAGGCTTCTCTCAGCTACAGGTATGTGAGAGGGACCCTGAGTTTGTGGCCTCAAGTGGAATGGACACCGAGATGCTCTGACTCGAAGTAAGGCCGGATATCCCTGCAGTGAATTGAATGCAGGCTCGTCTTGCATCTCCCAAGACGAAGGGATGTCTGAATCCCGTGTGGAGACCGCAGAGAAAGACCGAGTTCTCCGCCTCATCGCGACCGGAGGCCTCACATCCTTTGAAAACTCGAGAGGTCCGCGGAGATCAATGGTTCCAAAGGAGACGATGCCTGACTCCTCTTGAAAATGGAAAGGAGTCCCAGGATCCCCGTGGCACGTGGAAAGGGACCTTGGGTCTCCCGCCTCACGTGGATACGCGTCCCAATTGCCATGCCAAGACTCGAGGAGAATCCCGCGGTGTCCCTCGCACCTAGGCAGGAGTCCTGACGTCGCTGAACAAACACGTGTCTGGAAGGGCCCTCCCCGTCGTAACTCGAGAATATACCCCAGGTTCCGGCCGCAACTCGAGAAAAACCATGAGACTTCCCCCTCGCCGCGAGATGAGGCCCGATTCCCCTGCACTGCGTGCAGAGTAATTCCGTGTTCCACATCAAACTTGAAAGGAGCCTTGATATCCTTGAAGGCACTCCAGAGAAAACCCAAGATCACTGTCTCAAGCCTAGAGGGATCCTGAGGGCACCGGAAGAACACGAAAGGGCTCCGTGGACCCCAAATCAACGCGAGATGAGAGCTTAGTCCCTGGCTTCGACTCAAGAGGAATACCAACTTTCCACAAGCACCTCAAGAGGAGGCTTCTCTCAGCTACAGGTATGTCAGAGGGACCCTGAGTTTGTGGCCTCAAGTGGAATGGACACCGAGATGCTCTGACTCGAAGTAAGGCCGGATATCCCTGCAGTGAATTGAATGCAGGCTCGTCTTGCATCTCCCAAGACGAAGGGATGTCTGAATCCCCTGTGCAGAACACAGAGAAAGACCTAGTCCTCCGCCTCATCGCGACCGGAGGTCTCACATCCTTTGAAAACTCGAAAGGTCCGCGGAGATCAATACTTCCAAAGGAGAAGTTGCTGAATCTCTTGAAATTGGATAGGAGTCCGAGGATCCCTGTGGCAAGTGGAAAGGGAGCCGTGGTCTCCTGCCTCACGTGGAGACGGGTCCCAATTGCCATGCCAGGAGTGAAGGAGAATCCCGAGTTGTCCCCTGCACCTAGGGAAGAGTCCTGACGTCGCTGAACAAACACGTGTCTGGAAGGGCCCTCCCCGTCGTAACTCGAGAATATACGCCAGGTTCTGGCCGCAACTCGAGAAAAACCATGAGACTACCCCTCGCCGCGAAATGAGGCCCGATTCCCCTGCACTGCGTGCAGAGCAATTCCAGTTCCACATCAAACATGAAAGGAGCCTTGATTTCCTTGATTGTACTACAGAGGAAACCCAAGATCACTGTCTCAAGTCTAGAGGGATCCTGAGGTCACTGTAGTAACACGAAAGCGGTCCGTGGACCCCAAATCAACTCGAGATGAGAACTTAATCCCTGGCTTCGAATCAAGAGGAATACCAACTTTCCACAAGCACCTCAAGAGGAGGCTTCTCTCAGCTACTGGTATGTCAGAGGGACCCTGAGTTTGTGGCCTCAAGTGGAATGGACACCGAGATGCTCTGACTCGAAGTAAGGCCGGATATCCCTGCAGTGAATTGAATGCAGGCTCGTCTTGCATCTCCCAAGACGAAGGGTTGTCTGAATCCCCTGTGGAGACCACAGAGAAAGACCTAGTCCTCCGCCTCAAGGCGACCGGAGGCCTCACATCCTTTGAAAACTCGAGAGGTCCACGGAGATCAATACTTCCCAAGGAGACGATGCCTGACTCCTCTTGAAAATGGATAGGAGTCCCAGGATCCCTGTGGCACGTGGAAAGGGACCCTGGGTCTCCCGCCTCACGTGGAGACGCCTCCAATTGCCATGCCAAGAGTCGAGGAGAATACCGAGGTGTCCCTCGCACCTAGGCAGGAGTCCTGACGTCGCTGAACAAACACGTGTCTGGAAGGGCCCTCCCCGTCGTAACTCGAGAATATACCCCAGGTTCCGGCCGCAACTCGAGAAAAACCATGAGATTTCCCCCTCGCTGCGAGTTGAGGCCCGATTCCCCTGCACTTCGTGCAGAGCAATTCCGTGTTCCACATCAAACGTGAAAGGAGCCTTGATTTCCTTGATGGCACTCCAGAGAAAACCCAAGATCACTGTCTCAGGTCTAGAGGGATCCTGAGGTCACTGGAGCAACACGAAAGGGCTCCGTGGACCCCAAGTCAACTCGAGATGAGAGCTTAGTCCCTGGCTTAGACTCAAGAGGAATATCAACTTTCCACAAGCACCTCAAGAGGAGGCTTCTCTCAGCTACAGGTATGTGAGAGGGACCCTGAGTTTCTGGCCTCAAGTGCAATGGACACCGAGATGCTCTGACTCGAAGTAAGGCCGGATATCCCTGCAGTGAATTGAATGCAGGCTCGTCTTGCATCTCCCAAGACCAAGGGATGTCTGAATCCCCTGTGGAGACCACAGAGAAAGACCGAGTCCTCCGCCTCATCGAGACCGGAGGCATCACATCATTTGAAAACTCGAGAGGTCTGCGGAGATCAATGCTTCCAAAGGAGACGATGCCTGACTCTTCTTGAAAATGGATAGGAGTCCCAGGATCCCTGTGGCACGTGGAAAGGGACCCTGTGTCTCCCACCTCACGTTTAGACGCATCCCAATTGCCATGCCAAGACTCGAGGAGAATCCCGAGGTGTCCCTCGCACCTAGGCAGGAGTCCTGACGTCGCTGAACAAACACGTGTCTGGAAGGGCCCTCCCCGTCGTAACTCGAGAATATCCCCCAGGTTCCGGCCGCAACTCGAGAATAACCATGAGACTTCCCCCTCCCCGCGAGATGAGGCCCGATTCCCCTGCACGGCGTGCAGACCAATTCCGTGTTCCACATCAAACGTGAAAGGAGCCTTGATTTCCTTAATGGCACTCCATAGAAAACCCAAGATCACTGTCTCAAGTCTAGAGGGATCCTGAGGTCACTGTAGCAGCACGAAAGGGCTCCGTGGACCCCAAATCAACTCGAGATGAGAGCTTAGTCCCTGGCTTCGACTCAAGAGGAATACCAACTTTCCACAAGCACCTCAAGAGGAGGCTTCTCTCAGCTAATGGTATGTCAGAGGGACCCTGAGTTTGTGGCCTCAAGTGGAATGGACACCGAGATGCTCTGATTCGAAGTAAGGCCGGATATCCCTGCAGTGAATTGAATGCAGGCTCGTCTTGCATCTCCCAAGACGAAGAGATGTCTGAATCCGCTGTGGAGATCACAGAGAAAGACCAAGTCCTCCGCCTCATCGCGACCGGAGGCCTCACATCCTTTGAAAACACGAAACGTCCGCGGAGATCAATGTTTCCAAAGGAGACGATGCCTGACTCCTCTGGAAAATGGATAGGAGTCCCAGGATCCCTGTGGCACCTGGAGAGGGACACTGGGTCTCCTGCCTCACGTGGAGACGCGTCCAAATTGCCATGCCAAGACTCGAGGAGAATCCCGAGGTGTCCCTCGCACCTAGGCAGGAGTCCTGACGTTGCTGAACAAACCTGTGTCTGGAAGGGCCCTCTCCGTCGTTACTCGAGAATAAACCCCAGGTTCCGGCCGCAACTCGAGAAAAACCATGAGACTTCCCCCTCCCCGCAGGATGAGGCCCGATTCCCCTGCACCTCGTGCAGACCAATTCCGTGTTCCACATCAAACGTGAAAGGAGCCTTGATTTCCTTAATGGCACTCCAGAGAAAACCCAAGATCACTGTCTCAAGTCTAGAGGGATCCTGAGGTCACTGTAGCAACACGAAAGGGCTCCGTGGACCCCAAATCAACTCGAGATGAGAGCTTAGTCCCTGGCTTAGACTCAAGAGGAATACCAACTTTCCACAAGCACCTCAGGAGGAGGCTTCTGTCAGCTACAGGTATGTGAGCGGAACCCTGAGTTTGTGGCCTCAAGTGCAATGGACACCGAGATGCTCTGACTCGAATTAAGGCCGGATATCCCTGCAGTGAATTGAAAGCAGGCTCGTCTTGCATCTCCCAAGACGAAGGGATGTCTGAATCCCCTGTGGAGACCACAGAGAAAGACCTAGTCCTCCGCCTAAACGTGACCGGAGGCCTCACATCCTGTGAAAACTCGAGAATTCTGCGGAGATCAATGCTTCCAAAGGAGACGATGCCTGACTCCTCTTGAAAATGGATAGGAGTCCCAGGATACCGTGGCAGGGGGAAAGGGACCCTGGGTCTCCCGCCTCACGTGGAGACGCGTCCCAATTGCCATGCCAAGACTCGAGGAGAATCGCGAGGTGTCCCTCGCACCTAGGCAGGAGTCCTCACGTCGCTGAACAAACCTGTGTCTGGAAGGGCCCTCCCCGTCGTAACTCGAGAATATACCCCAGGTTCCGGCCGCAACTCGAGAAAAACCATGAGACTTCCCCATCCCCGCGAGATGAGGCCCGATTCGCCTGCACTGCGTGCAGACCAATTCCGTGTTCCACATCAAACGTGAAAGGAGCCTTGATTTCCTTAATTGCACTCCAGAGAAAACCCAAGATCACTGTTTCAAGTCTAGAGGGATCCTGAGGTCACTGTAGCAACACGAAAGGGCTCCGTGGACCCCAAACCAACTCGAGATGAGAGCTTAGTCCCTGGCTTCGACTCAAGAGGAATACCAACTTTCCACAAGCATCTCAAGAGGAGGCTTCTCTCAGCTACAGGTATGTGAGAGAGACCCTGACTTAGTGGCCTCAAGTGGAATGGACACCGAGATGCTCTGACTCGAAGTAAGGCCGGATATCCCTGCAGTGAATTGAATGCAGGCTCGTCTTGCATCTCCGAAGACGAAGGGATGTCTGAATCCCCTGTGGAGACCACAGAGAAAGACCTAGTCCTCTGCCTCAACGTGACCGGAGGCCTCACATCCTTTGAAAACTCGAGAGGTCCGCGGAGATCAATGCTTCCAAAGGAGACGATGCCTGACTCCTCTTGAAAATGGATAGGAGTCCCAGGATCACTGTGGCACGTGGAAAGGGACCCTGGGGCTCCTGCTCACGTGGAGACGCGTCCCAATTGCCATGCCAAGACTCGAGGATAATCCCGAGGTGTCCCTCGCACCTAGGCAGGAGTCCTGACGTCGCTGAACAAACAGGTGTCTGGAAGGGCCCTCCCCGTCATAACTCGAGAATATACCCCAGGTTCCGGCCGCAACTCGAGAAAAACCATGAGACTTCCCCCTCGCTGCTGGATCAGGGCCGATTCCCCTGCACTGCGTGCAGAGCAATTCCGTGTTCCACATCAAACGTGAAAGGAGCCTTGATTTCCTTGATGTCACTCCAGAGAAAACCCAAGATCACTGTCTCAAGTCTAGAGGGATCCTGAGGTCACTGGAGCAACACGAAAGGGCTCCGTGGACCCCAAATCAACACGAGATGAGAGCGTAGTCCCTGGCTTCGACTCAAGGGGAATACCAACTTTCCACAAGCACCTCAAGAGGAGGCTTCTCTCAGCTACAGGTATGTGAGAGGGACCCTGAGTTTGTGGCCTCAAGTGGAATGGACACTGAGATGCTCTGACTCGAAGTAAGGCCGGATATCCCTGCAGTGAATTGAATGCAGGCTCGTCTTGCATCTCGCAAGACGAAGGGATGTCTGAATCCCCTGTGGAGACCAAAGAGAAAGACCTAATTTTCCGCCTCATCGCGACCAGAGGCCTCACATCCTTTGAAAATTCGAGAGGTCCGCGGAGATCAATGCTTCCAAAGGAGATGATGCCTGACTCCTCTTGAAAATGGATAGGAGTCCCAGCATCCCTGTGGCACGTGGAAAGGGACCCTGGGTCTCCCGCCTCAGGTGGAGACGCGTCCCCATTGCCATGCCAAGTCTCGAGGAGAATCCCGAGGTGTCCCTCGCACCTAGGCAGGAGTCCTGACGTCGCTGAACAAACACGTGTCTGGAAGGGCCCTCCCCGTCGTAACTCGAGAATATACCCCAGGTTCCGGCCGCAACTCGAGAAAAACCATGAGACTTCCCCCTCGCCGCTGGATGAGGCCCGATTCCCCTGCACTGCGTGCAGAGTAATTCCGTGTTCCACATGAAACGTGAAAGGAGCCTTGATTTCCTTGATGGCACTCCAGAGAAAACCCAAGATCACTGTCTAGAGTCTAGAGGGATCCTGAGGTCACCGGAGCAACACGAAAGGGCTCCGTGGACCCCAAATCAACTCGAGATGATATCTTAGTCCCTGCCTTCAAATCGAGAGGAATACCAACTTTCCACAAGCACCTCAAGAGGAGGCTACTCTCAGCTAATGGTATGTGAGAGGGACCCTGAGTTTGTGGCCTCAAGTGGAATGGACACCGAGATGCTCTGACTCGAAGTAAGGCCGGATATCCCTGCAGCGAATTGAATGCAGGCTCGTCTTGCATCTCCCAAGACGAAGGGATGTCTGAATCCCCTGTGGAGACCACAGAGAAAGACCTAGTCCTCCGCCTCATCGTGACCGGAGGCCTCACATCCTTTGAAAACTCGAGAAGTCTGCGGAGATCAATACTTCCGAAGGAGACTATGCCTGACGCCTCTTCAAAATTGATAGGAGTCCCAGGATCCCTGTGGCACGTGGAAAGTGACACTGGGTCTCCCGCCTCATGTGGAGACGCCTCCCAATTGCCATGCCAAGACTTGAGGAGAATCCCGAGGTGTCCCTCGCACCTAGGCAGGAGTCCTGACGTCGCTGAACAAACACGTGTCTTGAAGGGCCCTCCCCGTCGTAACTCGAGAATATACCCCAGGTTCCGGCCGTAACTCGAGAAAAACCATGAGACTTCCCCCTCGCCGCGAGATGAGGCCCGATTCCCCTGCAATGCGTGCAGAGCAATTCCGTGTTCCACATCAAACGTGATAGGAGCCTTGATTTCCTTAATGGCACTCCATAGAAAACCCAAATCACTGGCTCAAGTCTAGAGGCATCCTGAGGTCACTGGAGCAACACGAAAGGGCTCCGTGGACCCCAAATCAACTCGAGATGAGAGCTAAGTATCTGGCTTCGACTCAAGAGGAATACCAACTTTCCACAAGCACCTCAAGAGGAGGCTTCTCTCAGCTACAGGTATGTGAGAGGGACCCTGAGTTTGTGGCCTCAAGTGGAATGGACACCGAGATGCTCTGACTCGAAGTAAGGCCGGATATCCCTGCAGCGAATTGAATGCAGGCTCGTCTTGCATCTCCCAAGACGAAGGGATGTCTGAATCCCCTGTGGAGACGACAGAGAAAGACCTATCCTCTGCCTCATCGCGACCGGACGCCTCACATCCTTTGAAAATTCGAGAGGTATGCGGAGATCAATGCTTCCAAAGGAGACGATGCCTGACTCCTCTTGAAAATGGATAGGAGTCCCAGGATCCCTGTGGCACGTGGAAAGGGACCCTGGGTCTCCCGCCTCACGTGGAGACGCGTCCCAATTGCCATGCCAAGACTCGAGGAGAATCCCGAGGTGTCCCTCGCACCTAGGCAGGAGTCCTGACGTCGCTGAACAAACACGTGTCTGGAAGGGCCCTCCCCGTCGTAACTCGAGAATATACCCCAGGTTCCGGCCGCTACTCGAGAAAAACCATGAGACTTCCCCATCGCCGCGAGAAGAGGCCCGATTCCCCTGCCCTGCGTGCAGAGCAATTCCGTATTCCACATCAAAAATGAAAGGAGCCTTGATTTCCTTAATGGCACTCCAGAGAAAACCCAAGATCACTGTCTCAAGTCTAGAGGGATCCTGAGGTCACTGGAGCAACACGAAAGGGCTCCGTGGACCCCAAATCAACTCGAGATGAGAGCTTATTCCCTGGCTTCAAATCGAGAGGAATACCAACTTTCCACAAGCACCTCAAGAGGAGGCTACTCTCAGCTAATGGTATGTGAGAGGGACCCTGAGTTTGTCGCCTCAAGTGGAGTGGACACCGAGATGCTCTAACTCGAAGTAAGGCCAGATATCCCTGCAGTGATTTGAATGCAGGCTCGTCTTCCATCTCCCAAGACGAAGGGTTGTCTGAATCACCTGTGGAGACCACAGAGAAAGACCTAGTCCTCCACCTTATCGAGACGGGAGGCATCACATCCTTTGAAAACTTGAGAGGTCTGCGGAGATCAATACTTCCGAAGGAGACGATGCCTGACGCCTCTTGAAAATGGATAGGAGTCCCAGAATCCCTGTGGCACGTGGAAAGGGACCCTGGTTCTCCCACCTCACGTGGAGAAGCGTCCTAATTGCCATGCCAAGACTCGAGGAGAATCCCGAGGCGTCCCTCGCACCTAGGCAAGAGTCCTCACGTCGATGAACAAACACGTGTCTTGAAGGGCCCTCCCCGTCGTAACTCGAGAATATACCCCAGGTTCCGGCCGCAACTCGAGAAAAACCATGAGACTTCCCCCTCGCCGCGAGATGAGGCCCGATTCCCCTGCAATGCATGCAGAGCAATTCCGTGTTCCACATCAAACGTGATAGGAGCCTTGATTTCCTTGATGGCACTCCAGAGAAAACCCAAATCACTGGCTCAAGTCTAGAGGGATCCTGAGGTCACTATAGCAACACGAAAGGGCTCCGTGGACCCCAAATCAACTGGAGATGAGAGCTTAGTCCCTGGCTTCTACTCAAGAGGAATACCAACTTTCCACAAGCACCTCAAGAGGAGGCTTCTCTCAGCTACATGTATGTGAGAGGGACCCTGAGTTTGTGGCCTCAAGTGGAATGGACACCGAGATGCTCTGACTCGAAGTAAGGCCGGATATCCCTGCAGCAAATTGAATGCAGGCTCGTCTTGCATCTCCCAAGACGAAGGGATGTCTGAATCCCCTGTGGAGACCACAGAGAAAGACCTAATTTTCCGCCTCATCGCGACCGGTGGCCTCATATCCTTTGAAAAATCGAGAGGTCTGCGGAGATCAATGCTTCCAAAGGAGACGATGCCTGACTCCTCTTGAAAATGGACAGGAGGCCCAGGATCCCTGTGGCACGTGGAAAGGGACCCTGGGTCTCCCGCCTCACGTGGAGACGCGTCCAAATTGCCATGCCAAGACTCGAGGAGAATCCCGAGGTGTCCCTCGCACCTAGGCAGGAGTCCTCACGTCGCTGAACAAACCCGTGTCTGGAAGGGCCCTCCCCGTCGTAACTCGAGAATATACCCCAAGTTCCGGCCGCAACTCGAGAAAAACCATGAGACTTCCCCCTCCCCGCGAGATGAGCCCCGATTCCCCTGCACTGAGTGCAGACCAATTCCGTGTTCCACATCAAACGTGAATGGAGCCTTGATTTCCTTAATGGCACTCCAGAGAAAACCCAAGATCACTGTCTCAAGTCTAGAGGGATCCTGAGGTCACTGGAGCAACACGAAAGGGCTCCGTGGACCCCAAATCACCTCGACATGAGAGCTTAGTCCCTGGATTCGACTCAAGAGGAATACCAACTTTCCACAAGCACCTCAAGAGGAGGCTTCTCTCAGCTACTGGTATGTCAGAGGGACCCTGAGTTTGTGGCCTCAAGTGCAATGGACACCGAGATGCTCTGACTCGAAGTAAGGCCGGATATCCCTGCAGTGAATTGAATGCAGGCTCGTCTTGCATCTCCCAAGACGAAGGGATGTCTGAATCCCCTGTGGAGACCACAGAGAAAGACCTAGTCCTCTGCCTCATCGTGACCGGAGGCCTCACATCCTTTGAAAACTTGAGAGGTCTGCAGAGATCAATGCTTCCAAAGGAGACGATGCCTGACTCCTCTTGAAAATGAATAGGAGTCCCAGGATCACTGTGGCACGTGGAAAGGGACCCTGGGTCTCCCGCCTCACGTGGAGACGCGTCCCAATTGCCATGCCAAGACTTGAGGAGAATCCCGAGGTGTCCCTCGCACCTAGGCAGGAGTCCTGACATCGCTGAACAAACACGTGTCTGGAAGCGCCCTCCCCGTCGTAACTCGAGAATATACCCCAGGTTCCGGCCGCGACTCGAGAAAAACCATGAGACTTCCCCCTCGCCGCGAGATGAGGCCCTATTCCCCTGCACTGCGTGCAGAGCAATTCCGTGTTCCACATCATACGTGAAAGGAGCCTTGATTTCCTTGATGGCACTCCAGAGAAAACCCAAGATCACTGTCTCAAGTCTAGAGGGATCCTGAGGTCACCGGAGCAACACGAAAGGGCTCCGTGGACCCCAAATCAACTCGAGATGAGAGATTAGTCCCTGGCTTCAACTCAAGAGGAATACGAACTTTCCACAAGCCCCTCAAGAGGAGGCTTCTCTCAGCTACAGGTATGTGAGAGGAACCCTGAGTTTGTGGCATCAAGTGGAATGGACACCGAGATGCTCTGACTCGAAATAAGGCCGGATATCCCTGCAGTGAATTGAAAGCAGGCTCATCTTGCATCTCCCAAGACGAAGGGATGTCTGAATCCGCTGTGCAGAACACAGAGAAAGAACTAGTCCTCCGCCTCAACGCGACCGGAGGCCTCACATCCTTTGAAAACTCGAGAGGTCTGCAGAGATCAATGCTTCCAAAGGAGACGATGCCTGACTCCTCTTGAAAATGGATAGGAGTCCCAGGATCACTGTGGCAAGTGGAAAGGGACCCTGGGTCTCCCGCCTCACGTGGAGACGCCTCCCAATTGCCATGCCAAGGCTCGAGGAGAATCCCGAGGTGTCCCTCGAACCTAGGCAGGGTCCTGACGTCGCTGAAAAAACACGTGTCTGGAAGGGCCCTCCCCGTCGTAACTCGAGAATATACCCAAGGTTCCGGCCGCAACTCGAGAAAAACCATGAGATTTCCCATTCGCCGCGAGTTGAGGCCCGATTCCCCTGCACTGCATGGAGAGCAATTCCGTGTTCCACATCAAACGTGAAAGGAGCCTTGATTTCCTTGATGGCTCTCCAGAGAAAACCAAAGATCACTGTCTCAAGTCTAGAGGGATCCTGAGGTCACTGGAGCAACACGAAAGGGCTCCGTGGACCCCAAATCAACTCGAGATGAGAGCTTAGTCCCTGGATTCAAATCGAGAGGAATACCAACTATCCACAAGCACCTCAAGAGGAGGCTACTCTCAGCTAATGGTATGTGAGAGGGACCCTGTGTTTGTAGCCTCAAGTGGAATGGACACCGAGATGCTCTGACTCGAAGTAAGGCCGGATATCCCTGCAGTGAATTGAATGCAGGCTCGTCTTGCATCTCCCAAGACGAAGGGATGTCTGAACCCCCTGTGGAGACGACAGAGAAAGACCTAGTCCTCTGCCTCATCGCGACCGGAGGCCTCACATCCTTTGAAAATTCGAGAGGTCCGCGGAGATCAATGCTTCCAAAGGAGACGATGTCTGACTCCTCTTGAAAATGGATAGGAGTCCCAGGATCCCTGTGGCACGTGGAAAGGGACCCTGGGTCTCCCGCCTCACGTGGAGACGCGTCCCAATTGCCATGCCAAGACTCGAGGAGAATCCTGAGGTGTCCCTCGCACCTAGGCAGGAGTCCTGACATCGCTGAACAAACACGTGTCTGGAAGCGCCCTCCCCGTCGTAACTCGAGAATATACCCCAGGTTCCGGCCACAACTCGAGAAAAACCATGAGACTTCCCCCTCGCCGCGAGATGAGGCCCTATTCCCATGCACTGCGTGCAGAGCAATTCCGTGTTCCACATCATACGTGAAAGGAGCCTTGATTTCCTTGATGGCACTCCAGAGAAAACCCAAGATCACTGTCTCAAGTCTAGAGGGATCCTGAGGTCACCGGAGCAACACGAAAGGGCTCCGTGGACCCCAAATCAACTCGAGATGAGAGATTAGTCCCTGGCTTCAACTCAAGAGGAATACGAACTTTCCACAAGCCCCTCAAGAGGAGGCTTCTCTCAGCTACAGGTATGTGAGAGGGACCCTGAGTTTGTGGCATCAAGTGGAATGGACACCGAGATGCTCTGACTCGAAATAAGGCCGGATATCCCTGCAGTGAATTGAAAGCAGGCTCATCTTGCATCTCCCAAGACGAAGGGATGTCTGAATCCGCTGTGCAGAACACAGAGAAAGAACTAGTCCTCCGCCTCAACGCGACCTGAGGCCTCACATCCTTTGAAAACTCGAGAGGTCTGCAGAGATCAATGCTTCCAAAGGAGACGATGCCTGACTCCTCTTGAAAATGGATAGGAGTCCCAGGATCACTGTGGCAAGTGGAAAGGGACCCTGGGTCTCCCGCCTCACGTGGAGACGCCTCCCAATTGCCATGCCAAGGCTCGAAGAGAATCCCGAGGTGTCCCTCGCACCAAGGCAGGGTCCTGACGTCGCTGAAAAAACACGTGTCTGGAAGGGCCCTCCCCGTCGTAACTCGAGAATATACCCAAGGTTCCGGCCGCAACTCGAGAAAAACCATGAGATTTCCCCCTCGCCGCGAGTTGAGGCCCGATTCCCCTGCAATGCGTGCAGAGCAATTCCGTGTTCCACATCAAACGTGATAGGAGCCTTGATTTCCTTGATGGCACTCCAGAGAAAACCCAAATCACTGGCTCAAGTCTAGAGGGATCCTGAGGTCACTATAGCAACACGAAAGGGCTCCGTGGACCCCAAATCAACTCGAGATGAGAGCTTAGTCCCTGGCTTCTACTCAAGAGGAATACCAACTTTCCACAAGCACCTCAAGAGGAGGCTTCTCTCAGCTACAGGTATGTGAGAGGGACCCTGAGTTTGTGGCGTCAAGTGCAATGGACACCGAGATGCTCTGACTCAAAGTAAGGCCGGATATCCCTGCAGTGAATTGAATGCAGGCTCGTCTTGCATCTCCCAAGACGAAGGGATGTCTGAATCCCCTGTGGAGACCACAGAGAAAGCCCTAGTCCTCCACCTCATCGTGACCGGAGGCCTCATATCGTTTGAAAACTCGAGAGGTCTGCGGAGATCAATGCTTCCAAAGGAGACGATGCCTGACTCCTCTTGAAAATGGATAGGAGTCCCAGGATCCCTGTGGCACGTGGAAAGGGACACTGGGTCTCCCGCCTCACGTGGAGACGTGTCCTAATTGCCATGCCAAGACTCGAGGAGAATCCCGAGGTGTCCCTCGCACCTAGGCAGGAGTCCTGACGTCGCTGAACAAACACGTGTCTGGAAGGGCCCTCCCCGTCGTAACTCGAGAATATACCCCAGGTTCCGGCCGCAACTCGAGAAAAACCATGAGACTTCCCCATCGCCGCGAGATGAGGCCCGATTCCCCTGCCCTGCGTGCAGAGCAATTCCGTATTCCACATCAAAAATGAAAGGATCCTTGATTTCCTTGATGGCACTCCAGAGAAAACCCAAGATCACTGTCTCAAGTCTAGAGGGATCCTGAGGTCACTGGAGCAAAACGAAAGGGCTCCGTGGACCCCAAATCAACTCGAGATGAGAGCTTAGTCCCTGGCTTCGACTCAAGAGGAATACCAACTTTCCACAAGCACCTCAAGAGGAGGCTTCTCTCAGCTACAGGTATGTGAGAGGGACCCTGAGTTTGTGGCCTCAAGTGGAATGGACACCGAGATGCTCTGACTCGAAGTAAGGCCGGATATCCCTGCAGTGAATTGAATGCAGGCTCGTCTTGCATCTCCCAAGACGAGGGTTGTCTGAATCCCCTGTGGAGACCACAGAGAAAGACCTAATTCTCCTCCTCCTCGCGACCGGAGGCCTCACATCCTTTGAAAACTCGAGAGGTCCGCGGAGATCAATGCTTCCAAAGGAGACGATGCCTGACTCCTCTTGAACATGGATAGGAGTCCCAGGATCCCTGTGGCACGTGGAAAGGGACACTTGGTCTCACGCCTCACGTGGAGACGCGTCCCCATTGCCATGCCAAGACTCGAGGAGAATCCCGAGGTGTCCCTCGCACCTAGGCAGGAGTCCTGATGTCGCTGAACAAACACGTGTCTGGAAGGGCCCTCCCCGTCGTAACTTGAGAATATACCCCAGGTTCCGGCCGCAACTCGAGAAAAACCATGAGACTTCCCCCTCGTCGCGACATGAGGCCCGATTCCCCTGCACTGCGTGCAGAGCAATTCCGTGTTCCACTTCAAACGTGAAAGGAGACTTGATTTCCTTGATGGCACTCAGAGAAAACCCAAAATCACTGTCTCAAGTCTAGAGGGATCCTGAGGTCACTGGAGCAACACGAAAAGGCTCCGTGCACCCCAAATCAACTGGAGATGAGAGCTTAGTCCCTGGCTTCGAGTCAAGAGGAATACCAACTTTCCACAAGCACCTCAAGAGGAGGCTTCTCTCAGCTACAGGTATGTGTGAGGGACCCTGAGTTGCTGGCCTCAAGTGGAATGGACACCGAGATGTTCTGACTCGAAGTAAGGCCGGATATCCCTGCAGTGAATTGAATGCAGGCTCGTCTTGCATCTCCCAAGACGAAGGGATGTCTGAATCCCCTGTGGAGACCACAGAGAAAGACCTAATTCTCCGCCTCATCGCGACCGGAGGCCTCACATCCTTTGAAAATTCGAGAGGTCCACGGAGATCAATGCTTCCAAAGGAGACGATGCCTGACTCCTCTTGAAAATGGATAGGAGTCCCAGGATCCCTGTGGCACGTGGAAAGGGACACTTGGTCTCACGCCTCACGTGGAGACGCGTCCCCATTGCCATGCGAAGACTCGAGGAGAATCCCGAGGTGTCCCTCGCACCTAGGAAGGAGTCCTGACGACGCTGAACAAACACGTGTCTGGAAGGGCCCTCCCCGTCGTAACTCGATTATATACCCCAGTTTCCGGACGCAACTCGAGAAAAACCATGAGACTTCCCCCTCGTCGCGAGATGAGGCCCGATTCACCTGCACTGCGTGCAGAACAATTCTATGTTCCACTTCAAACGTGAAAGGAGACTTGATTTCCTTGATGGCACTCCAGAGAAAACCCAAAATCACTGTCTCAAGTCTAGAGGGATCCTGAGGTCACTGGAGCAACACGAAAGGGCTCCGTGCACCCCAAATCAACTCGAGATGAGAGCTTAGTCCCTGGCTTCGAGTCAAGAGGAATACCAACTTTCCACAAGCACCTCAAGAGGAGGCTTCTCTCAGCTACAGGTATGTGAGAGGGACCCTGAGTTGCTGGCCTCAAGTGGAATGGACACCGAGATGGTCTGACTCGAAGTAAGGCCGGATATCCCTGCAGTGAATTGAATGCAGGCTCGTCTTGCATCTCCCAAGACGAAGGGATGTCTGAATCCCCTGTGGAGACCACAGAGAAAGACCTAGTCCTCCGCCTCATCGTGACCGGAGGCCTCACATCCTTTGAAAAGTCGAGAGGTCTGCAGAGATCAATGCTTCCAAAGGAGACGATGCCTGACTCCTCTTGAAAATGGATAGGAGTCCCAGGATCCCTGTGGCACGTGGAAAGGGACCGTGGGTCTCCCGCCTCACGTGGAGACGCGTCCCCATTGCCATGCCAAGACTCGAGGAGAATCCCGAGGTGTCCCTCGCACCTAGGAAGGAGTCCTGACGACGCTGAACAAACACGTGTCTGGAAGGTCCCTCCCCGTCGTAACTCGAGAATATACCCCAGGTTCCGGCCGCAACTCGAGAAAAACCATGAGACTTCCCCCTCGCCGCAAGATGAGGCCCGATTCCCCTGCACTGCGTGCAGAGCAATTCCGTGTTCCACATCAAACGTGAACGGAGCCTTGATTTCCTTGATGGCACTCCAGAGAAAACCCAAGATCACTGTCTCAAGTCTAGAGGGATCCTGAGGTCACTGGAGCAACACGAAAGGGCTCCGTGGACCCCAAATCAACTCGAGATGAGAGCTTAGTCCCTGGCTTCGACTCAAGAGGAATACCAAATTTTCACAAGCACCTCAAGAGGAGGCTTCTCTCAGCTACAGGTATGTGAGAGGGCCCCTGAGTTTGTGGCCTCAAGTGGAATGGACACCGAGATGCTCTGACTCGAAGTAAGGCCGGATATCTCTGCAGTGAATTGAATGCACGCTGGTCTTGCATCTCCCAAGACGAAGGGATGTCTGAATCCCCTGTGGAGACCACAGAGAAAGACCTAGTCCTCCGCCTCATCAAGACCGGAGGCCTCACATCCTTTGAAAACTCGAGAGGTCTGCGGAGATCAATGCTTCCAAAGGAGACGATGCCTGACTCCTCTTGAAAATGGATAGGAGTCCCAGGATCCCTGTGGCACGTGGAAAGGGACCCAGCGGCTCCCGCCTCACGTGGAGACGCGTCCCAATTGCCATGCCAAGACTCGAGGAGAATCCCGAGGTGTCCTCGCACCTAGGCAGGAGTCGTGACGTCGCTGAACAAACACGTGTCTGGAAGGGCCCTCCCCGTCGTAACTCGAGAATATACCCCAGGTTCCGGTCGCAACTCGAGAAAAATCATGAGACTTCCCCCTCGCCGCGAGATGAGGCCCGACTCCACTGCACTGCGTGCAGAGCAATTCCGTGTTACACATCAAACGTGAAAGGAGCCTTGATTTCCTTGATGGCACTCCAGAGAAAACCCAAGATCACTGTCTCAAGTCTAGAGGGATCCTGAGGTCACTGGAGCAACACGAAAGGGCTGGGTGGACCCCAAATCAACTCGAGATGAGAGCTTAGTCCCTGGCTTCGACTCAAGAGGAATACCAACTTTCCACAAGCACCTCAAGTGGAGGCTTCTCTCAGCTACAGGTATGTGAGAGGGACCCTGAGTTTGTGGCCTCAAGTGGAATGGACACCGCGATGCTCTGACTCGAAGTAAGGCCGGATATCCCTGCAGTGAATTGAATGCAGGCTCGTCTTGCATCTCCCAAGACGAAGGGTTGTCTGAATCCCCTGTGGAGACCACAGAGAAAGACCTAATTCTCCTCCTCCTCGCGACCGGAGGCCTCACATCCTTTGAAAACTCGAGAGGTCCGCGGAGATCAATGCTTCCAAAGGAGACGATGCCTGACTCCTCTTGCAAATGGATAGGAGTCCCAGGATCCCTGTGGCACGTGGAAAGGGACCCTGGGTCTCCCGCCTCACGTGGAGACACGTCCCAATTGCCATGCCAAGACTCGTGGAGAATCCCGAGGTGTCCCTCGCACCTAGGTAGGAGTCCTGACGTCGCTGAACAAACACGTGTCTGGAACGGCCCTCCCCGTCGTAAATCGAGAATATACCCCAGGTTCCGGCCGCAACTCGAGAAAAACCATGAGACTTACCCCGAGCCGCGAGATGAGGCCCGATTCCCCTGCACTGCATGCAGAGCAATTCTGTGTTCCACATCAAACGTGAAAGGAGCCTTGATTTCCTTGATGGCACTCCAGAGAAAACCCAAAATCACTGTCTCAAGTCTAGAGGGATCCTGAGGTCACTGGAGCAAGACGAAAGGGCTCCGTGGACCCCAAATCAACTCGAGATGAGAGCTTAGTCCCTGGCTTTGACTCAAGAGGAATACCAACTTTCCACAAGCACCTCAAGAGGAGGCTTCTCCCAGCTACATAGATGTGAGAGGTACCCTGAGTTTGTGGCCTCAAGTGGAATGGACACAGAGATGCTCTGACTCGAAGTAAGGCCGGATATCCCTGCAGTGAATTGAATGCAGGCTCGTCTTGCATCTCCCAAGAAGAAGGGATGTCTGAATCCCCTGTGGAGACCACAGAGAAAGACCTAGTTCTCCGCCGTATCGCGACCGGAGGCCTCACATCCATTGAAAACTCGAGAGTTTCGCAGAGATCAATGTTTCCAAAGGAGACGATGCCTGACTCCTCTTGAAAATGGATAGGAGTCGCAGGATCCCTGTGGCACGTGGAAAGGGACCCTGTGTCTCCCGCCTCATGTGGAGATGCCTTCCATTTGCCATGCCAAGACTCGAGGAGAATCCCGAGGTGTCCCTCGCACCTAGGCAGGAGTCCTGACGTCGCTGAACAAACACATGTCTGGAAGGGCCCTCCCCGTCGTAACTCGAGAATATACCCCAGGTTCCGGCCACAACTCGAGAAAAACCATGAGACTTCCCCCTCGCCGCGACATGAAGCCCGATTCCCCTATACTGCCTGCAGAGCAATTCCGTGTTCCACATCAAACGTGAAAGGAGACTTGATTTCCTTGATGGCACTCCAGAGAAAACCCAAGATCACTGTCTCAAGTCTAGAGGGATCCTGAGGTCACTGGAGCAACACAAAAGGGCTCCGTGGACCCCAAATCAACTCGAGATGAGAGCTTAGTCCCTGGCTTTGAATCAAGAAGAATGCCAACTTTCCACAAGCACCTCAAGAGGAGGCTTCTCTCAGCTACAGGTATGTGAGAGGGACCCTGAGTTTGTGGCCTCAAGTGGAATGGACACCGAGATGCTCTGACTCGAAGTAAGGCCGGATATCCCTGCAGTGAATTGAATGCAGGCTCGTCTTGCATCTCCCAAGACGAAGGGTTGTCTGAATCCCCTGTGGAGACCACAGAGAAAGACCTCGTTCTCCGCCTCATCGAGTCCAGAGGCCTCACATCCTTTGAAAACTCGAGAGGTCGGCGGAGATCAATGCTTCCAAAGGAGAAGATGCCTGACTCTTCTTGAAAATGTATAGGAGTCCCAGGATCCCTGTGATACGTGAAAAGGGACCCTGGGTCTCCCGCCTCACGTGGAGACGCGTCCCAATTGCCATGCCAAGACTCGAGGAGAATCCCGAGGTGTCCCTCGCACCTAGGCAGGAGTCCTGACGTCGCTGAACAAACTCGTGTCTGGAAGGGCCCTCCCCGTCGTAACTTGAGAATATACCCCAGGTTCCGGCCGCAACTCGAGAAAAACCATGAGACTTCCCCATCGCCTCGAGATGAGGCCCGATTCCCCTGCACTGCGTGCAGAGTAATTCCGTGTTCCACATCAAACGTGAAAGGAGCCTTGATTTCCTTGATGGCACTCCAGAGAAAACCCAAGATCACTGTCTCAAGTCTAGAGGGATCCTGAGGTCACTGGAGCAACAGGAAAGGGCTCCGTGGACCCCAAATCAACTCGAGATGAGAGCTTAGTCCCTGGCTTCAAATTGAGAGGAATACCAACTTTCCACAAGCACCTCAAGAGGAGGCTTCTCTCAGCTACAGGTATGTGAGAGGGAAACTGAGTTTCTGGCCTCAAGTGGAATGGACACCGAGATGCTCTGACTCGAAGTAAGGCCGGATATCCCTGCAGTGAATTGAATGCAGGCTCGTCTTGCATCTCCCAAGACGAAGGGTTGTCTGAATCCCCTGTGGAGACAACAGAGAAAGACAAGGTCCTCCGCCTCAACGCGACCGGAGGCCTCACATCCTTTGAAAACTCGAGAGGTCCGCGAAGATCAACACTTCTGAAGGAGACGATGCCTGACTCCTCTTGAAAATGGATAGGAGTCCCAGGATACCTGTGGCACGGTGAAAGGGACCCTGGGTCTCCCGCCTCACGTGGAGACGCGTCCCAATTGCCATGCCAAGACTCGAGGAGAATCCCGAGGTGTCCCTCGCACCTAGGCAGGAATCCTGACGTCGCTGAACAAACACGTGTCTGGAAGGGCCCTCCCCGTCGTAACTCGAGAATATACCCCAGGTTCCGGCCGCAACTCGAGAAAAACCATGAGACTTCCCCATCGCCGCGAGATGAGGCCCGATTCCCCTGCCCTGCGTGCAGAACAATTCCGTATTCCACATCAAAAATGAAAGGAGCCTTGATTTCCTTGATGGCACTCCAGAGAAAACAAAAAGTCACTGTCTCAAGTCTAGAGGGATCCTGAGGTCACTGGAGCAACACAAAAGGGCTCCGTGGACCCCAAATCAACTCGAGATGAGAGCTTAGTCCCTGGCTTTGACTCAAGAGGAATACCAACTTTCCACAAGCACCTCAAGAGGACGCTTCTCTCAGCTACAAGTATGTGAGAGGGACCCTGAGTTTGTGGCCTCAAGTGGAATGGACACCGAGATGCTCTGACTCGAAGTAAGGCCGGATATCCCTGCAGTGAATTGAATGCAGGCTCGTCTTGCATCTCCCAAGACGAAGGGATGTCTGAATCCCCTGTGGAGACCACAGAAAAAGACCTTGTCCTCCGTCTCATCGTGACCGGAGGCCTCACATCCTTTGAAAACTCGAGAGGTCTGCAGAGATCAATGCTTCCAAAGGAGACGATGCCTGACTCCTCTTGAAAATGGATAGGAGTCCCAGGATCACTGTGGCACGTGGAAAGGGACACTGGGTCTCCCGCCTCTCGTGGAGACGCGTCCCAATTGCCATGCCAAGACTCGAGGAGAATCCCGAGGTGTCCCTCGCACCTAGGCAGGAGCCCTGACGTCGCTGAACAAACAAGTGTCTGGAAGGGCCCTCCCCGTCGTAACTCGAGAATATACCCCAGGTTCCGGCCGCAACTCGAGAAAAACCATGAGACTTCCCCCTCGCCGCGAGATGAGGCCCGATTCCCCTGCCCTGCGTGCAGAGCAATTCCGTTTCCATATCAAAAATGAAAGGAGCCTTGATTTCCTTGATGACACTCCAGAGAAAACCCAAGATCACTGTCTCAAGTCTAGAGGGATCCTGAGGTCACTGGAGCAACACGAAAGGGCTCCGTGGAGCCCAAATCAACTCGAGATGAGAGCTTAGTCCCTGGCTTCAAATCGAGAGGAATACCAACTTTCCAAAAGCACCTCAAGAGGAGGCTACTCTCAGCTAATGGTATGTGAGAGGGACCCTGAGTTTGTGGCCTCAAGTGGAATGGACACCGGGATGCTCTGACTCGAAGTAAGGCCAGATATCCCTGCAGTGAATTGAATGCAGGCTCGTCTTGCATCTCCCAAGACGGAGGGATGTCTGAATCCCCTGTGGAGACCACAGAGAAAGACCTAGTCCTCCGCCTCATCGAGACGGGAGGCATCACATCCTTTGAAAACTCGAGAGGTCTGCGGAGATCAATGCTTCCAAAGGAGAAGATGCCTGACTCTTCTTGAAAATGGATAGGAGTCCCAGGATCCCTGTGGCACGTGGAAAGGGACCCTGGGTCTCCCACCTCACGTGGAGACGCATCCCCATTGCCATGCCAAGACTCGAGGAGAATCCCAAGGTGTCCCTCGCACCTAGACAGGAGTCCTGACGTCGCTGAACAAACACGTGTCTGGAAGGGCCCTCCCAGTCGTAACTCGAGAATATACCCCAGGTTCTGGCCGCGACTCGAGAAAAACCATGAAACTTCCCCCTCGCCGCGAGATGAGGCCCGATTCCCCTGCACTGCGTGCAGAGCATTTCCGAGTTCCACATCAAACGTGAAAGGACCCTTGATTTCCTTGATGGCACTCCAGAGAAAACCCAAGATCTCTGTCTCAAGTCTAGAGGGATCCTGAGGTCACTGGAGCAACACGAAAGGGATCCGTATAACCCAAATCAACTCGAGATGAGAACTTAGTCCCTGGCTTCGACTCAAGAGGAATACCAACTTTACACAAGCCCCTCAAGTGGAGGCTACTCTCAGCTAATGGTATGTGAGAGGGACCCTGAGTTTGTCGCCTCAAGTGGAATGGAAACCGAGATGCTCTGACTCGAAGTAAGGCCAGATATCCCTGCAGTGATTTGAATGCAGGCTCGTCTTGCATCTCCCAATACGAAGGGATGTCTGAATGCCCTGTGGAGACCACAGAGAAAGACCTAGTCCTCCGAATCATCGCGACCGGAGGCCTCACATCCTTTGAAAACTGGAGAGGTCCGCGGAGATCAATGCTTCCAAAGGAGTCGATGCCTGACGCCTCGTGAAAATGGATAGGAGTCCCAGGATCCCTGTGGCACGTCGAAAGGGACCCTGGGTCTCCCGACTCACGTGGAGACGCGTCCCAATTGCCATGCCAAGACTTGAGGAGAATCCCGAGGTGTCCCTCGCACCTAGGCAGGAGTCCTCACGTCGCTGAACAAACACGTGTCTGGAAGGGCCCTCCCCGTCGTAACTAGAGAATATACCCCAGGTTCCGGCCGCAACTTGAGAAAAACCATGAGACTTCCACCTCGCCGCGAGATGAGGCCCGATTCCCCTGCACTGCGTGCAGAGCAATTCCGTGTTCAACATCAAACGTGAAAGGAGCCTTGATTTCCTTGATGGCACTCCAGAGAAAACCCAAGATCACTGGCTCAAGTCTAGAGGGATCCTGAGGTCACTGGAGCAACACGAAAGGGCTCCGAGGAGCCCAAATCAACTCGAGATGAGAGCTTAGTCCCTGGCTGGGACTCAAGAGGAATACCGACTTTCCACAAGCACCTCAAGAGGAGGCTTCTCTCAGCTAAGGTATGTGAGAGGGACTCTGAGTTTGTGGCCTCAAGTGGAATGGACACCGAGATGCTCTGACTCGAAGTAAGCCCGGATATCCCAGTAGTGAATTGAATGCAGGCTCGTCTTGCATCTCCCAAGACGAAGGGATGTCTGAATCCGCTGTGGAGATGACAGAGAAAGAACTAGTCCTCAGCCTCATCGCGTCCGGAGGCCTCACATCCTTTGAAAACTCGAGAGGTCTGCACAGATCAATGCTTCCAAAGGAGATGATGCCTGACTCCTCCTGAAAATGGATAGGATTCCCAGGATGCCTGTGGCACGTGGAAAGGGACCCTGGGTCTCCCGCCTCACGTGGAGACGCGTCCCAATTGCCATGCCAAGACTCGAGGAGAATCCCGAGGTATTCCTCGCACCTAGGCAGGACTCCCGACGTCGCTGAACAAACACGTGTCTCGAAGGGCCCTCCCCGTGGTAACTCGAGAATATACCCCAGGTTCCGGCCGCATCTCGAATAAATCCATGAGACTTCCCCCTCGCAGAGAGATGAGGCCCGATTCCCCTACACTGCGTGCAGAGCAATTTCGTGTTCCACATCAAACGAGAAAGGAGCCTTGATTTCCTTGATGGCACTCTAGACAAAACCCAAGATCACTGTCTCAAGTCTGGAGGGATCCTGAGGTCACTGGAGCAACACCAAAGCGCTCTGTGGACCCCAAATCAACTCGAGATGAGAGCTTAGTCCCTGGCTTCGACTCAAGAGGAATACCAAATTTCCACAAGCACCTCAAGAGGAGGCTTCTCTCAGCTACAGGTATGTGAGAGGGACCCAGAGTTTGTGGCCTCAAGTGGAATGGACACCGAGATGCTCGGACTCGAAGTAAGCCCGGATATTCCTGCAGTGAATTGAATGCAGGCTCTTCTTGCATCTCCCAAGACGAAGGGATGTCTGAATCCCCTGTGGAGACGACAGAGAAAGACCAAGTCCTCCGCCTCATCGCGACCGGAGGAATCACATCCTTTGAAAACTCGAGAGGTCTGCAGAGATCAATGCTTCCAAAGGAGACGATGCCTGACTCCTCTTGAAAATGGATAGGAGTCTCAGGATCACTGTGGCACGTGGAAAGGGACACTGGGTCTCCCGCCTCACGTGGAGACGCGTCCCAATTGCCATGCCAAGACTCGAGGAGAATCGCGAGGTGTCCCTCGCACCTAGGCAGGAGTCCTGATGTCGCTGAACAGACACGTGTCTGGAAGGGCCCTCCCCGTCGTAACTCGAGAATATACCCCAGGTTCCGGCCGCAACTCGAGAAAAAACATGAGACTTCCATCTCGCCGCGAGATGAGGCCAGATTCCAATGCACTGCGTGCAGAGCAATTCCGTGTTCCACATCAAACGTGAAAGGAGCCTTGATTTCCTTGAGGGCACTCCAGAGAAAACCCAAGATCACTGTCTCAAGTCTAGAGGGATCCTGAGGTCACTGGAGCAACACGAAATTTCTCCGTGGACCCCAAATCAACTCGAGATGAGAGCTTAGTCCCTGGCTTCGACTCAAGAGGAATACCAACTTTCCACAAGCACCTCAAGAGGAGGGTTCTCTCAGCTACAGGTATGTGAGAGGGACCCTGAGATTGTGGCCTCAAGTGGAATGGACACCGAGATGCTCTGACTCGAAGTAAGGCCGGATATCCCTGCAGTGAATTGAATGCAGGCTCGTCTTGCATCTCCCAAGACGAAGGGATGTCTGAGTCCCCGGTGGAGACGACAGAGAAAGACCTAGTCGTCCCCCTCGTCGCGACCGGAGGCCTCACAACCTTTGAAAACTCGAGAGGTATGCGGAGATCAATGCTTCCAAAGGAGACGATGCCTGACTCCTCTTGAAAATTGAAAGGAGTCCCAGGATCCCTGTGGCCCGTGGAAAGGGACCATGGGTCTCCCGCCTCACGTGGAGACGCGTCCCCATTGGCATGCCAAGACTCCAGGAAAATCCCGAGGTGTCCCTCGCACCTAGGCAGGAGTCCTGACGTCGCTGAACAAACACGTGTCTGGAAGGGCCCTCCCCTTCGTAACTCGAGAATATACCCCAGGTTCCGGACGCAATTCGAGAAAAACCATGAGACTTCCCCATCCCCGCGAGATGAGGCCCGATTCGCCTGCACTGCGTGCAGACCAATTCCGTGTTCCACATCAAACGTGAAAGGAGCCTTGATTTCCTTAATTGCACTCCAGAGAAAACCCAAGATCACTGTTTCAAGTCTAGAGGGATCCTGAGGTCACTGTAGCAACACGAAAGGGCTCCGTGGACCCCAAATCAACTCGAGATGAGAGCTTAGTCCCTGGCTTCGACTCAAGAGGAATACCAACTTTCCACAAGCATCTCAAGAGGAGGCTTCTCTCAGCTACAGGTATGTGAGAGAGACCCTGACTTAGTGGCCTCAAGTGGAATGGACACCGAGATGCTCTGACTCGAAGTAAGGCCGGATATCCCTGCAGTGAATTGAATGCAGGCTCGTCTTGCATCTCCGAAGACGAAGGGATGTCTGAATCCCCTGTGGAGACCACAGAGAAAGACCTAGTCCTCTGCCTCAACGTGACCGGAGGCCTCACATCCTTTGAAAACTCGAGAGGTCCGCGGAGATCAATGCTTCCAAAGGAGACGATGCCTGACTCCTCTTGAAAATGGATAGGAGTCCCAGGATCACTGTGGCACGTGGAAAGGGACCCTGGGGCTCCTGCCTCACGTGGAGACGCGTCCCAATTGCCATGCCAAGACTCGAGGATAATCCCGAGGTGTCCCTCGCACCTAGGCAGGAGTCCTGACGTCGCTGAACAAACAGGTGTCTGGAAGGGCCCTCCCCGTCATAACTCGAGAATATACCCCAGGTTCCGGCCGCAACTCGAGAAAAACCATGAGACTTCCCCCTCGCTGCTGGATCAGGGCCGATTCCCCTGCACTGCGTGCAGAGCAATTCCGTGTTCCACATCAAACGTGAAAGGAGCCTTGATTTCCTTGATGTCACTCCAGAGAAAACCCAAGATCACTGTCTCAAGTCTAGAGGGATCCTGAGGTCACTGGAGCAACACGAAAGGGCTCCGTGGACCCCAAATCAACTCGAGATGAGAGCGTAGTCCCTGGCTTCGACTCAAGGGGAATACCAACTTTCCACAAGCACCTCAAGAGGAGGCTTCTCTCAGCTACAGGTATGTGAGAGGGACCCTGAGTTTGTGGCCTCAAGTGGAATGGACACTGAGATGCTCTGACTCGAAGTAAGGCCGGATATCCCTGCAGTGAATTGAATGCAGGCTCGTCTTGCATCTCGCAAGACGAAGGGATGTCTGAATCCCCTGTGGAGACCACAGAGAAAGACCTAATTTTCCGCCTCATCGCGACCAGAGGCCTCACATCCTTTGAAAATTCGAGAGGTCCGCGGAGATCAATGCTTCCAAAGGAGATGATGCCTGACTCCTCTTGAAAATGGATAGGAGTCCCAGCATCCCTGTGGCACGTGGAAAGGGACCCTGGGTCTCCCGCCTCAGGTGGAGACGCGTCCCCATTGCCATGCCAAGTCTCGAGGAGAATCCCGAGGTGTCCCTCGCACCTAGGCAGGAGTCCTGACGTCGCTGAACAAACACGTGTCTGGAAGGGCCCTCCCAGTCGTAACTCGAGAATATACCCCAGGTTCCGGCCGCAACTCGAGAAAAACCATGAGACTTCCCCCTCGCCGCTGGATGAGGCCCGATTCCCCTGCACTGCGTGCAGAGTAATTCCGTGTTCCACATGAAACGTGAAAGGAGCCTTGATTTCCTTGATGGCACTCCAGAGAAAACCCAAGATCACTGTCTAGAGTCTAGAGGGATCCTGAGGTCACCGGAGCAACACGAAAGGGCTCCGTGGACCCCAAATCAACTCGAGATGATATCTTAGTCCCTGCCTTCAAATCGAGAGGAATACCAACTTTCCACAAGCACCTCAAGAGGAGGCTTCTCTCAGCTACAGGTATGTGAGAGGGACCCTGAGTTTGTGGCCTCAAGTGGAATGGACACCGAGATGCTCTGACTCGAAGTAAGGCCGGATATCCCTGCAGCGAATTGAATGCAGGCTCGTCTTGCATCTCCCAAGACGAAGGGATGTCTGAATCCCCTGTGGAGACCACAGAGAAAGACCTAGTCCTCCGCCTCATCGTGACCGGAGGCCTCACATCCTTTGAAAACTCGAGAAGTCTGCGGAGATCAATACTTCCGAAGGAGACTATGCCTGACGCCTCTTCAAAATGGATAGGAGTCCCAGGATCCCTGTGGCACGTGGAAAGTGACACTGGGTCTCCCGCCTCATGTGGAGACGCCTCCCAATTGCCATGCCAAGACTTGAGGAGAATCCCGAGGTGTCCCTCGCACCTAGGCAGGAGTCCTGACGTCGCTGAACAAACACGTGTCTTGAAGGGCCCTCCCCGTCATAACTCGAGAATATACCCCAGGTTCCGGCCGTAACTCGAGAAAAACCATGAGACTTCCCCCTCGCCGCGAGATGAGGCCCGATTCCCCTGCAATGCGTGCAGAGCAATTCCGTGTTCCACATCAAACGTGATAGGAGCCTTGATTTCCTTAATGGGACTCCATAGAAAACCCAAATCACTGGCTCAAGTCTAGAGGCATCCTGAGGTCACTGGAGCAACACGAAAGGGCTCCGTGGACCCCAAATCAACTCGAGATGAGAGCTAAGTATCTGGCTTCGACTAAAGAGGAATACCAACTTTCCACAAGCACCTCAAGAGGAGGCTTCTCTCAGCTACAGGTATGTGAGAGGGACCCTGAGTTTGTGGCCTCAAGTGGAATGGACACCGAGATGCTCTGACTCGAAGTAAGGCCGGATATCCCTGCAGCGAATTGAATGCAGGCTCGTCTTGCATCTCCCAAGACGAAGGGATGTCTGAATCCCCTGTGGAGACGACAGAGAAAGACCTAATCCTCTGCCTCATCGCGACCGGACGCCTCACATCCTTTGAAAATTCGAGAGGTATGCGGAGATCAATGCTTCCAAAGGAGACGATGCCTGACTCCTCTTGAAAATGGATAGGAGTCCCAGGATCCCTGTGGCACGTGGAAAGGGACCCTGGGTCTCCCGCCTCACGTGGAGACGCGTCCCAATTGCCATGCCAAGACTCGAGGAGAATCCCGAGGTGTCCCTCGCACCTAGGCAGGAGTCCTGACGTCGCTGAACAAACACGTGTCTGGAAGGGCCCTCCCCGTCGTAACTCGAGAATATACCCCAGGTTCCGGCCGCAACTCGAGAAAAACCATGAGACTTCCCCATCGCCGCGAGAAGAGGCCCGATTCCCCTGCCCTGCGTGCAGAGCAATTCCGTATTCCACATCAAAAATGAAAGGAGCCTTGATTTCCTTAATGGCACTCCAGAGAAAACCCAAGATCACTGTCTCAAGTCTAGAGGGATCCTGAGGTCACTGGAGCAACACGAAAGGGCTCCGTGGACCCCAAATCAACTCGAGATGAGAGCTTATTCCCTGGCTTCAAATCGAGAGGAATACCAACTTTCCACAAGCACCTCAAGAGGAGGCTACTCTCAGCTAATGGTATGTGAGAGGGATCCTGAGTTTGTCGCCTCAAGTGGAGTGGACACCGAGATGCTCTAACTCGAAGTAAGGCCAGATATCCCTGCAGTGATTTGAATGCAGGCCCGTCTTCCATCTCCCAAGACGAAGGGTTGTCTGAATCACCTGTGGAGACCACAGAGAAAGACCTAGTCCTCCACCTTATCGAGACGGGAGGCATCACATCCTTTGAAAACTCGAGAGGTCTGCGGAGATCAATACTTCCGAAGGAGACGATGCCTGACGCCTCTTGAAAATGGATAGGAGTCCCAGAATCCCTGTGGCACGTGGAAAGGGACCCTGGTTCTCCCACCTCACGTGGAGAAGCGTCCTAATTGCCATGCCAAGACTCGAGGAGAATCCCGAGGCGTCCCTCGCACCTAGGCAAGAGTCCTCACGTCGATGAACAAACACGTGTCTTGAAGGGCCCTCCCCGTCGTAACTCGAGAATATACCCCAGGTTCCGGCCGCAACTCGAGAAAAACCATGAGACTTCCCCCTCCCCGCGAGATGAGCCCCGATTCCCCTGCACTGAGTGCAGACCAATTCCGTGTTCCACATCAAACGTGAATGGAGCCTTGATTTCCTTAATGGCACTCCAGAGAAAACCCAAGATCACTGTCTCAAGTCTAGAGGGATCCTGAGGTCACTGGAGCAACACGAAAGGGCTCCGTGGACCCCAAATCACCTCGACATGAGAGCTTAGTCCCTGGATTCGACTCAAGAGGAATACCAACTTTCCACAAGCACCTCAAGAGGAGGCTTCTCTCAGCTACTGGTATGTCAGAGGGACCCTGAGTTTGTGGCCTCAAGTGCAATGGACACCGAGATGCTCTGACTCGAAGTAAGGCCGGATATCCCTGCAGTGAATTGAATGCAGGCTCGTCTTGCATCTCCCAAGACGAAGGGATGTCTGAATCCCCTGTGGAGACCACAGAGAAAGACCTAGTCCTCCGCCTCATCGTGACCGGAGGCCTCACATCCTTTGAAAACTTGAGAGGTCTGCAGAGATCAATGCTTCCAAAGGAGACGATGCCTGACTCCTCTTGAAAATGGATAGGAGTCCCAGGATCACTGTGGCACGTGGAAAGGGACCCTGGGTCTCTCGCCTCACGTGGAGACGCGTCCCAATTGCCATGCCAAGACTTGAGGAGAATCCCGAGGTGTCCCTCGCACCTAGGCAGGAGTCCTGACATCGCTGAACAAACACGTGTCTGGAAGCGCCCTCCCCGTCGTAACTCGAGAATATACCCCAGGTTCCGGCCGCGACTCTAGAAAAACCATGAGACTTCCCCCTCGCCGCGAGATGAGGCCCTATTCCCCTGCACTGCGTGCAGAGCAATTCCGTGTTCCACATCATACGTGAAAGGAGCCTTGATTTCCTTGATGGCACTCCAGAGAAAACCCAAGATCACTGTCTCAAGTCTAGAGGGATCCTGAGGTCACCGGAGCAACACGAAAGGGCTCCGTGGACCCCAAATCAACTCGAGATGAGAGATTAGTCCCTGGCTTCAACTCAAGCGGAATACGAACTTTCCACAAGCCCCTCAAGAGGAGGCTTCTCTCAGCTACAGGTATGTGAGAGGGACCCTGAGTTTGTGGCATCAAGTGGAATGGACACCGAGATGCTCTGACTCGAAATAAGGCCGGATATCCCTGCAGTGAATTGAAAGCAGGCTCATCTTGCATCTCCCAAGACGAAGGGATGTCTGAATCCGCTGTGCAGAACACAGAGAAAGAACTAGTCCTCCGCCTCAACGCGACCGGAGGCCTCAGATCCTTTGAAAACTCGAGAGGTCTGCAGAGATCAATGCTTCCAAAGGAGACGATGCCTGACTCTTCTTGAAAATGGATAGGAGTCCCAGGATCACTGTGGCAAGTGGAAAGGGACCCTGGGTCTCCCGCCTCACGTGGAGACGCCTCCCAATTGCCATGCCAAGGCTCGAGGAGAATCCCGAGGTGTCCCTCGAAACTAGGCAGGGTCCTGACGTCGCTGAAAAAACACGTGTCTGGAAGGGCCCTCCCCGTCGTAACTCGAGAATATACCCAAGGTTCCGGCCGCAACTCGAGAAAAACCATGAGATTTCCCCCTCGCCGCGCGTTGAGGCCCGATTCCCCTGCACTGCATGCAGAGCAATTCCGTGTTCCACATCAAACGTGAAAGGAGCCTTGATTTCCTTGATGGCTCTCCAGAGAAAACCCAAGATCACTGTCTCAAGTCTAGAGGGATCCTGAGGTCACTGGAGCAACACGAAAGGGCTCCGTGGACCCCAAATCAACTCGAGATGAGAGCTTAGTCCCTGGCTTCGAGTCAAGAGGAATACCAACTTTCCACAAGCACCTCAAGTGGAGGCTTCTCTCAGCTACAGGTATGTGAGAGGGACCCTGAGTTTGTGGCCTCAAGTGGAATGGACACCGCGATGCTCTGACTCGAAGTAAGGCCGGATATCCCTGCAGTGAATTGAATGCAGGCTCGTCTTGCATCTCCCAAGACGAGGGTTGTCTGAATCCCCTGTGGAGACCACAGAGAAAGACCTAATTCTCCTCCTCCTCGCGACCGGAGGCCTCACATCCTTTGAAAACTCGAGAGGTCCGCGGAGATCAATGCTTCCAAAGGAGACGATGCCTGACTCCTCTTGAACATGGATAGGAGTCCCAGGATCCCTGTGGCACGTGGAAAGGGACCCTGGGTCTCCCACCTCACGTGGAGACGCGTCCCAATTGCCATGCCAAGACTCGAGGAGAATCCCGAGGTGTCCCTCGCACTTAGGCAGGAGTCCTGACGTCGCTGAACAAACACGTCTATGGAAGGGCCCTCCCCGTCGTAACTCGATTATATACCCCAGTTTCCGGACGCAACTCGAGAAAAACCATGAGACTTCCCCCTCGTCGCGAGATGAGGCCCGATTCACCTGCACTGCGTGCAGAGCATTCTATTTTCCACTTCAAACGTGAAAGGAGACTTGATTTCCGTGATGGCACTCCAGAGAAAACCCGAAATCACTGTCTCAAGTCTAGAGGGATCCTGAGGTCACTGGAGCAACACGAAAAGGCTCCGTGCACCCCAAATCAATCGAGATGAGAGCTTAGTCCCTGGCTTCGAGTCAAGAGGAATACCAACTTTCCACAAGCACCTCAAGAGGAGGCTTCTCTCAGCTACAGGTATGTGAGAGGGACCCTGAGATGCTGGCCTCAAGTGGAATGGACACCGAGATGGTCTGACTCGAAGTAAGGCCGGATATCCCTGCAGTGAATTGAATGCACGCTCGTCTTGCATCTCTCAAGAAGAAGGGATGTCTGAATCCCCTGTGGAGACCACAGAGAAAGACCTAATTCTCCGCCTCATCGTGACCGGAGGCCTCACATCCTTTGAAAATTCGAGAGGTTCACGGAGATCATAGCTTCCAAAGGAGACGTTGCCTGACTCCTGTTGAAAATGGATAGGAGTCCCAGGATCCCTGTGGCACGTGGAAAGGGACACTGGGTCTCACGCCTCACGTGGAGACGCGTCCCCATGGCCATGCCAAGACTCGAGGAGAATCCCGAGGTGTCCCTCGCACCTAGGAAGGAGTCCTGACGACGCTGAACAAACACGTGTCTGGAAGGGCCCTCCCCGTCGTAACTCGAGAATATACCCCAGGTTCCGGCCGCAACTCGAGAAAAACCATGAGACTTCCCCCTCGCCGCAAGATGAGGCCCGATTCCCCTGCACTGCGTGCAGAGCAATTCCGTGTTCCACATCAAACGTGAACGGAGCCTTGATTTCCTTGATGGCACTCCAGAGAAAACCCAAGATCACTGTCTCAAGTCTAGAGGGATCCTGAGGTCACTGGAGCAACACGAAAGGGCTGGGTGGACCCCAAATCAACTCGAGATGAGAGCTTAGTCCTTGGCTTCGACTCAAGAGGAATACCAACTTTTCACAAGCACCTCAAGAGGAGGCTTCTCTCAGCTACAGGTATGTGAGAGGGCCCCTGAGTTTGTGGCCTCAAGTGGAATGGACACCGAGATGCTCTGACTCGAAGTAAGGCCGGATATCTCTGCAGTGAATTGAATGCACGCTGGTCTTGCATCTCCCAAGACGAAGGGATGTCTGAATTCCCTGTGGAGACCACAGAGAAAGACGTAGTCCTCCGCCTCATCAAGACCGGAGGCCTCACATCCTTTGAAAACTCGAGAGGTCTGCGGAGATCAATGCTTCCAAAGGAGACGATGCCTGACTCCTCTTGAAAATGGATAGGAGTCCCAGGATCCCTGTGGCACGTGGAAAGGGACCCTGCGGCTCCCGCCTCACGTGGAGACGCGTCCCAATTGCCATGCCAAGATTCGAGGAGAATCCCGAGGTGTCCTCGCACCTAGGCAGGAGTCCTGACGTCGCTGAACAAACACGTGTCTGGAAGGGCCCTCCCCGTCGTAACTCGAGAATACACCCCAGGTTCCGGTGGCAACTCGAGAAAAATCATGAGACTTCCCCCTCGCCGCGAGATGAGGCCCGACTCCACTGCACTGCGTGCAGAGCAATTCCGTGTTACACATCAAACGTGAAAGAGCCTTGATTTCCGTGTTGGCACTCCAGAGAAAACCCAAGATCACTGTCTCAAGTCTAGAGGGATCCTGAGGTCACTGGAGCAACACGAAAGGGCTGGGTGGACCCCAAATCAACTCGAGATGAGAGCTTAGTCCCTGGCTTCGACTCAAGAGGAATACCAACTTTCCACAAGCACCTCAGTGGAGGCTTCTCTCAGCTACAGGTATGTGAGAGGGACCCTGAGTTTGTGGCCTCAAGTGGAATGGACACCGCGATGCTCTGACTCGAAGTAAGGCCGGATATCCCTGCAGTGAATTGAATGCAGGCTCGTCTTGCATCTCCCAAGACGAAGGGTTGTCTGAATCCCCTGTGGAGACCACAGAGAAAGACCTAATTCTCCTCCTCCTCGCGACCGGAGGCCTCACATCCTTTGAAAACTCGAGAGGTCCGCGGAGATCAATGCTTCCAAAGGAGACGATGCCTGACTCCTCTTGCAAATGGATAGGAGTCCCAGGATCCCTGTGGCACGTGGAAAGGGACCCTGGGTCTCCCGCCTCACGTGGAGACACGTCCCAATTGCCATGCCAAGACTCGAGGAGAATCCCGAGGTGTCCCTCGCACCTAGGTAGGAGTCCTGACGTCGCTGAACAAACACGTGTCTGGAACGGCCCTCCCCGTCGTAAATCGAGAATATACCCCAGGTTCCGGCCGCAACTCGAGAAAAACCATGAGACTTACCCCTAGCCGCGAGATGAGGCCCGATTCCCCTGCACTGCATGCAGAGCAATTCCGTGTTCCACATCAAACGTGAAAGGAGCCTTTATTTCCTTGATGGCACTCCAGAGAAAACCCAAAATCACTGTCTCAAGTCTAGAGGGATCCTGAGGTCACTGGAGCAAGACGAAAGGGCTCCGTGGACCCCAAATCAACTCGAGATGAGAGCTTAGTCCCTGGCTTTGACTCAAGAGGAATACCAACTTTCCACAAGCACCTCAAGAGGAGGCTTCTCCCAGCTACATAGATGTGAGAGGTACCCTGAGTTTGTGGCCTCAAGTGGAATGGACACAGAGATGCTCTGACTCGAAGTAAGGCCGGATATCCCTGCAGTGAATTGAATGCAGGCTCGTCTTGCATCTCCCAAGACGAAGGGATGTCTGAATCCCCTGTGGAGACCACAGAGAAAGACCTAATTCTCCGCCTCATAGCGACCGGGGGTCTCACATCCTTTGAAAATTCGAGAGGACCGCGGAGATCAATGCTTCCAAAGGAGACGATGCCTGACTCCTCTTGAAAATGGATCGGAGTCCCAGGATCCCTGTGGCACGTGGAAAGTGACCCTGGGTCTCCCGCCTCACGTGGAGACGCATCCCAATTGCCATGCCAAGACTCGAGGAGAATCCCGAGTTGTCCCTCGCACCTAGGCAGGAGTCCTGACGTCGCTGAACAAACACGTGTCTGGAAGGGCCCTCCCCTTCGTAACTCGAGAATATACCCCAGGTTCCGGCCGCATCTCGTGAAAAACCATGAGATTTCCCCCTCGCCGCGAGTTGAGGCCCGATTCCCCTGCACTGCATGCAGAGCAATTCCGTGTTCCACATCAAACGTGAAAGGAGCCTTGATTTCCTTGATGGCACTCCAGAGAAAATCCAAGATCACTGTCTCAAGCCTAGAGGGATCCTGAGGTCACTGGACCAACAGGAAAGGGCTCCGTGGACCCCAAATCAAATCGAGATGAGAGCTTAGTCCCTGGCTTCGACTCAAGAGGAATACCAACTTTCCACAAGCACCTCAAGAGGAGGCTTCTCTCAGATATAGGTGTATTTGAGGGACCCTGAGTTTGTGGCCTCAAGTGGAATCGACACCGAGATGCTCTGACTCGAAGTAAGGCCGGATATCCCTGCAGTGAATTGAATGCAGGCTCGTCTTGCATCTCTCAAGACGAAGGGTTGTCTGAATCCCCTGTGGAAACCACAGAGAAAGACCTATTCCTCCAGCTCTACGCAACCGGAGACCTCATATACTTTAAAAACTCGAGAGGTCTGCGGAGATCAATACTTCCGAAGTAGACGATGCCTGACTCCTCTTGAAAATGGATAGGAGTCCCAGGATACCTGTGGCACGTGGAAAGGGACTGTGGATCTCCCGCCTCACGTGGAGACGCGTCCCAATTGCCATGCCAAGACTCGAGGAGAATCCCGAGGTTTCCCTCGCACCTAGGCAGGAGTCCTGACGTCGGTGAACAAACACGTGTCTGGAAGGGCCCTCCCCGTCGTAACTCGAGAATATACCCCAGCTTCCGGCCGAAACTCGAGAAAAACCATGAGACTTCCCCCTCGCCACGAGATGAGGCCCGATTCCCCTATACTGCGTGCAGAGCAATTCCGTGTTCCACATCAAAAGTGAAAGGAGCCTAGATTTCCTAGATGGCACTAGAGAAAACCCAAGGTCACTGTCTCAAGTCTAGAGGGATCCTGAGGTCACTGGAGCAACACCAAAGGGCTCCGTGGACCCCAAATCAACTCGTGATGAGAGATAAATCCCTGGCTTCGACTCAAGAGGAATACCAACTTTCCACAAGCACCACAAGAGGAGGCTTCTCTCAGCTACAGGTATGTGAGAGGGCCCCTCAGTTTGTGGCCTCAAGTGGAATGGACACCGAGATGCTCTGACTCGAAGTAAGGCCGGATATCCCTGCAGTGAATTGAATGCAGGCTCGTCTTGCATCTCCCAAGACGAAGGGATGTCTGAATCCCCTGTGGAGACCACAGAGAAAGACCTAGTCCTCCGCCTCATCGCGACCGGAGGCCTCACATCCTTTGAAAACTCTAGAGGTCTGCGGAGATCAATGCTTCCAAAGGAGACGATGCCTGACTCCTCTTGAAAATGGATAGGAGTCCCAGGATCCCTGTGGCACGTGGAAAGGGACCCTGGGTCTCCCGCCTCACGTGGAGACGCGTCCCAATTGCTATGCCAAGACTAGAGGAGAATCCCGAGGTGTCCCTCGCCCCTAGGCAGGAGTCCTGACGTCGCTGAACAAACACGTGTCTGGAAGGGCCCTCCCCATCGTAACTCGAGAATATACCCCAGGTTCCGGCCGCAACTCGAGAAAAACCATGAAATTTCCCCCTCGCCGCGAGTTGAGGCCCGATTCCCCTGGACTGCGTGCAGAGCAATTCCGTGTTCCACATCAAACGTGAAAGGAGCCTTGATTTCCTTGATGGCACTCCAGAGAAAACCCAAGATCACTGTCTCAAGTCTAGAGGGATCCTGAAGTCACTGGACCAACAGGAAAGGGCTTCGTGGACCCCAAATCAACTCGAGATGAGAGCTTAGACCCTGGCTTAGACTCAAGAGGAATACCAACTTTCCACAAGGCCCTCAAGAGGAGGTTTCTCTCAGCTACACGTATATTTGAGGGACCCTGATTTTGTGGCCTCAAGTGGAATGGACACCGAGATGCTCTGACTCGAAGTAAGGCCGGATATCCCTGCAGTGAATTGAATGCAGGCTCGTCTTGCATCTCCCAAGAGGAAGGGATGTCTGAATCCCCTTTGGAGACCACAGAGAAAGACCTAATTCTCCGCCTCATAGCGACCGGGGGTCTCACATCCTTTGAAAATTCGAGAGGACCGCGGAGATCAATGCTTCCAAAGGAGACGATGCCTGACTCCTCTTGAAAATGGATAGGAGTCCCAGGATCCCTGTGGCACGTGGAAAGGGACCCTGGGTCTCCCGCCTCACGTGGAGACGCTTCCCCATTGCCATGCCAAGACTCGAGGAGAATCCCGAGGTGTCCCTCGCACCTAGGCAGGAGTCCTGACGTCGCTGAACAAACACGTGTCTGGAAGGGCCCTCCCCGTCGTAACTCGAGAATATACCCCAGATTCCGCCCGCAACTCGAGAAAAACCATGAGATTTCCCCCTTGCCGCGAGTTGAGGTCCGATTCCCCTGCACTGAATGCAGAGCAATTCCGTGTTCCACATCAAACGTGAAAGGAGCCTTGATTTCTTGATGGCACTCCAGAGAAAACCCAAGATCACTGTCTCAAGTCTAGAGGGATCCTGAGGTCACTGGAGCAACATGAAAGAGCTCCGTGGACCCCAAATCAACTCGAGATGAGAGCTTAGTCCCTGGCTTCGACTCAAGAGGAATACCAACTTTCCACAAGCACCTCAAGAAGAGGCTTCTCTCAGCAACAGGTATGTGAGAGGGACCCTGAGTTTTTGGCCTCAAGTGGAATGGACACCGAGATGCTCTGACTCAAAGTAAGGCCGGATATCCCTGCAGTGAATTGAATGCAGGCTCGTCTTGCATCTCCCAAGACGAAGGGATGTCTGAATCCCCTGTGGAGACCACAGAGAAAGACCGAGTCCTCCGCCTCAACGCGACCGGAGGCCTCACATCCTTTGAAAACTCGAGAGGTCTGGGGAGATCAATGCTTCCAAAGGAGACGATGCCTCACTCCTCTTGAAAATGGATAGG
This sequence comes from Dama dama, assembly GCF_033118175.1. Lineage (NCBI taxonomy): Eukaryota > Metazoa > Chordata > Mammalia > Artiodactyla > Cervidae > Dama > Dama dama. The sequence goes on along the minus strand of NC_083697.1, from coordinate 594,548 downwards.
AGTCCCAGGATCCCTGTGGCACGAGGAAAGGGAAACTGGGTCTCCCGCCTCACGTGGAGACGCGTCCCAATTGCCATGCCGAGACTCGAGGAGAATCCCGAGGTGTCCCTCGCATCTAGGCAGTAGTCCTGACGTCGCTGAACAAACACGTGTCTGGAAGGGCCCTCCCCGTCGTAACTCGAGAATATACCCCAGGTTCCGTCCGCAACTCGAGAAAAACCATGAGACTTCCCCCTCGCCGCGAGATGAGGCCCGATTCCCCTGCACTGCGTCCAGAGCAATTCTGTGTTCCACATCAAACGTGAAAGGAGCCTTGATTTCCTTGATGACACTCCAGAGAAAACCCAAGAACACTGTCTCAAGTCTAGAGGGATAATCAGGTCACTGGAGCAACACGAAAGGGCTCCGTGGACCCCAAATCAACTCGAGATGAGAGCTTAGTCCCTGGCTTCGACTCAAGAGGAATACCAACTTTCCACAAGCACCTGAAGAGGAGGCTTCTCTCAGCTATGGGTATGTGAGAGGGACACTGAGTTTGTGGCCTCAAGTGGAATGGACACCGAGATGCTCTGACTCGAAGTAAGGCCGGATATCCCTGTAGTGAATTGAATGCAGGCTCGTCTTGCATCTCCCAAGACAAAGGGATGTCTGAATCCCCTGTGGAGACCACAGAGAAAGACCTAGTCCTCCGCCTCATCGCGACCGGAGGCCTCACATCCTTTGAAAACTCTAGAGGTCTGCGGAGATCAATGCTTCCAAAGGAGACGATGCCTGACTCCTCTTGAAAATGGATAGGAGTCCCAGGATCCCTGTGGCACGTGGAAAGGGACCCTGGGTCTCCCGCCTCACGTGGAGACGCGTCCCAATTGCCATGCCAAGACTCGAGGAGAATCCCGAGGTGTCCCTCGCACCTAGGCAGGAGTCCTGACGTCGCTGAACAAACACGTGTCTGAAAGGGCCCTCCCCGTCGTAACTCGAGAATATACCCCAGGTTTCGGCCGCAATCGAATAAAACCATGAGATTTCCCCCTCGCCGCGAGATGAGGCCCGATTCCCCTGCCCTGCGTGCAGAGCAATACCGTGTTCGACATCAAAATTGACAGGAGCCTTGATTTCCTTGATGGCACTCCAGAGAAAACCCAAGATTACTGTCTCAAGTCTAGAGGGATCCTGAGGTCACTGGAGCAACACGAAAGGGCTCCGTGGACCCCAAATCAACTCGAGATGAGAGCTTAGTCCCTGGCTTCGACTAAAGAGGAATACCAACTTTCCACAAGCACCTCAAGAGGAGGCTTCTCTCAGCTACATGTATGTGAGAGGGACCCTTAGTTTGTGGTCTCAAGTGGAATGGACACCGAGATGCTCTGACTCGAAGTAAGGTCGGATATCCCTGCAGTGAATTGAATGCAGGCTCGTCTTGCATCTCCCAAGATGAAGGGATGTCTGAATCCCCTGTGGAGACCACAGAGAAAGACTTAGTCCTCCGCCTCATCGCGACCAGAGGCCTCACATCCTTTGAAAACTCGAGAGGTCTGCAGAGATCAATGCTTCCAAAGGAGCCGATGCCCGACTCCTCTTGAAAATGGATAGGAGTCCCAGGATCCCTGTGGCACGTGGAAAGGGACCCTGGGTCTCCCGCGTCACGTGGAGACGCGTCCCACTTGCCATGCCAAGACTCGAGGAGAATCCCGAGGTGTCCCTCGCACCTAGGCAGGAGTCCTGACGTCGCTGAACAAACTCGTGTCTGGAAGGGCCCTCCCCGTCGTAACTAGAGAATATACCCCAGGTTGAGGCCGCAACTCGAGAAAAACCATGAGACTTCCCCCTCGCCGCGACATGAAGCCCGATTCCCCTGGACTGCGTGCAGAGCAATTCCGTGTTCCACATCAAACGTGAAAGGAGCCTTGATTTCCTTGATGGCACTCCAGAGAAAACCCAAGATCACTGTCTAGAGTCTAGAGGGATCCTGAGGTCACTGGAGCAACACGAAAGGGTTCCGTGGACCTCAAATCAACTCGAGATGAGAGCTTAGTCCCTGGCTTCGACTCAAGAGGAATACCAACTTTCCACAAGCACCTCAAGAGGAGGCTTCTCCCAGCTACAGGTATGAGAGAGGGACCCTGAGTTTGTGGCCTCAAGTGGAATGGACAGCGAGATGCTCTGACTCGAAGTAAGGCCGGATATCCCTGCAGTGAATTGAATGCAGGCTCGTCTTGCATCTCGCAAGACTAAGGGAGGTCTGAATCCCCTGTGGAGACCACAGAGAAAGACCTAATTTTCCGCCTCATCGCTACCAGAGGCCTCACATCCTTTGAAAATTCGAGAAGTCCGCGGAGATCAATGCTTCCAAAGGAGACGATGCCTGACTCCTCTTGAAAATGGATAGGAGTCCCAGCATCCCTGTGGCACGTGGAAAGGGACCCTGGGTTTCCCGCCTCCCGTGGAGACGCATCCCCATTGCCATGCCAAGACTCGAGGAGAATCCCGAGGTGTCCCTCACACCTAGGCAGGATTCCTGACGTCGCTGAAAAAACTCGTGTCTGGAAGGGCCCTCCCCGTCGTAACTCGAGAATATAATCCAGGTTCCGGCCGCAACTCGAGAAAAACCATGAGACTTCCCCCTCGCCGCTGCATGAGGCCCGATTCCCCTGCACTGCGTGCAGAGCAATTCCATGTTCCACATCAAACGTGAAAGGAGCCTTGATTTCCTTGATGGCACTCCAGAGAAAACCCAAGATCACTGTCTCAAGTCTAGAGGGATCCTGAGGTCACTGGAGCAACACGAAAGGGCTCCGTGGACCCCAAATCAACTCGAGATGAGAGCTTAGTCCCTGGCTTCGACTCAAGAGGAATACCAACTTTCCACAAGCACCTCAAGAGGAGGCTTCTCCCAGCTACAGGTATGTGAGAGGGACCCTGAGTTTGTGGCCTCAAGTGGAATGGACACGGAGATGCTCTGACTCGAAGTAAGGCCGGATATCCCTGCAGTGAATTGAATGCAGGCTCGTCTTGCATCTCCCAAGACGAAGGGATTTCTGAATCCCCTGTGGAGACCACAGAGAAAGACCGAGTTCTCCGCCTCATCGCGACCGGAGGCCTGACATCCTTTGAAAACTCGAGAGGTCCGCGGAGATCAATGCTTCCAAAGGAGACGATGCCTGACTCCTCTTGAAAATGGATAGGAGTCCCAGGATCCCTGTGGCACATGGAAAGGGACCCTGGGTCTCCCGACTCACGTGGAGACGCGTCCCAATTGCCATGCCAAGACTCGAGGAGAATCCCGAGGTGTCCCTCGCACCTAGGCAGGAGTCCAGACGTCGCTGAACAAACACGTGTCTGGAAGGGCCCTCCCCATCGTAACTCGAGAATATACCCCAGGTTCGGGCCGCAACTCGAGAAAAGCAATGAGATTTCCCCCTCGCCGCGAGTTCAGGCCCGATTCCCTGCACTGCATGCAGAGCAATTCCGTGTTCCACATCAAACGTGAAAGGAGCCTTGATTTCCTTGATGGCACTCCAGAGAAAACCCAAGATCACTGTCTCAAGTCTAGAGGGATCCTGAGGTCACTGGAGCAACACGAAAGGGCTCCGTGGACCTCAAATCAACACGAGATGAGAGATAGTCCCTGGCTTCGACTCAAGAGGAATACCAACTTTCCACAAGCACCTCAAGACGAGGGTTCTCTCAGCTACAGGTATGTGAGAGCGCCCCTGAGTTTGTGGCCTCAAGTGGAATGGACACCGAGATGCTCTGACTCGAAGTAAGGCCGGATATCCCTGCAGTGAAGTGAATGCAGGCTCGTCTTGCATCTCCCAAGACGAAGGGATGTCTGAATCCCCTGTGGAGACCACAGAGAAAGACCTAATTCTCCGCCTCATCGCGAGCGGAGGCCTCACATCCTTTGAAAACTCGAGAGGTCCGCGGAGATCAATGGTTCCAAAGGAGACGATGCCTGACTCCTCTTGAAAATGGATAGGAGTCCCAGGATCCCTGTGGCACGTGGAAAGGGACCCTGGGTCTCCGGCCTCACGTGGATACGCGTCCCAATTGCCATGCCAAGACTCGAGGAGAATCCCGAGGTGTCTCTCGCACCTAGGCAGGAGTCCTCACGTCGCTGAACAAACACGTGTCTGGAAGGCCCTCCCCTTCGTAACTCGAGAATATACCCCAGGTTCCGGCCGCAACTCGAGAAAAACCATGAGACTTCCCCCTCGCCGCGAGATGAGGCCCGATTCCCCTGCCCTGCGTGCAGAGCAATTCCGCTTTCCACATCAAACGTGAATGGAGCCTTGATTTCCTTGATGGCAGTCCAGAGAAAACCCAAGTTCACTGTCTCAAGTCTAGAGGGATCCTGAGGTCACTGGAGCAACAGGAAAGGGCTCCGTGGACCCCAAATCAACTCGAGATGAGAGCTTAGTCCCTGGCTTCGACTCAAGAGGAATACCAACTTTCCACAAGCACCTCAAGAGGAGGCTTCTCTCAGCTACAGGTATGTGAGAGGGACCCTGAGTTTGTGGCCTCAAGTGGAATGGACACCGAGATGCTCTGACTCGAAGTAAGGCCGGAAAACCCTGCAGTGAATTGAATGCAGGCTCGTCTTGCATCTCCCAAGACGAAGGGTTGTCTGAATCCCCTGTGGAGACCACAGAGAAAGACCTAGTCCTCCACCTCAACGCAACCGGAGGCCTCATATCCTTTGAAAACTCGAGAGGTCCGCGGAGATCAATACTTCCGAAAGAGACGATGCCTGACTCCTACTGAAAATGGATAGGAGTCCCAGGATCCATGTGGCACGTGGAAAGGGACCCTGGGTCTGCCGCCTCACGTGGAGACGCGTCCCAATTGCCATGCCAAGACTCGAGGAGAATCCCGAGGTGTCCCTCGCACCTAGGCAGGAATCCGGACGTCGCTGAACAAACACGTGTCTAGAAGGGCCCTCCCCGTCGTAACTCGAGAATATACCCCAGGTTCCGGCTGCAACTCGAGAGAAACCATGAGACTTCCCCCTCGCCGAGAGATGAGGCCCGATACCCTAGCACTGCGTGCAGAGCAATTCCGTGTTCCACAACAAACGTGAAAGGAGCCTTGATTTCCTTGATGGCACTCCAGAGAAAACCCAAGATCACTGTCTCAAGTCTAGAGGGATCCTGAGGTCACTGGAACAACATGAAAGGGCTCCGTGGACCCCAAATCAACTCGAGATGAGAGCATAGTCCCTGGCTTCGACTCAAGAGGAAAACCATCTTTCCACAAGCACCTCAACAGGAGGCTTCTCTCAGCAACAGGTATGTGAGACGGACCCTGAGTTTGTGGCCTCAAGTGGAATGGACACCGAGATGCTCTGACTCGAAGTAAGGCCGGATATCCCTGCAGTGAATTGAATGCAGGCTCGTCTTGCATCTCCCAAGACGAAGGGATGTCTTAATCCCCTGTGGAGACCACAGAGAAAGAACTAATCCTCCGCCTCAAAGCGACCGGAGGCCTCACATCCTTTGAAAACTCGAGATGTGCGCGGAGATCAGTGCTTCCAAAGGAGACGATGCCTGACTCCTCTTGAAAATGGATAGGAGTCCCAGGATCCCTGTGGCACGTGGAAAGGGACCCTGGGTCTCCCACCTCACGTGGAGATGCGTCCCAATTGCCATGCCAAGACTCGAGGAGAATTCCGAGGTGTCCCTCGCACCTAGGCAGGAGTCCTGACGTCGCTGAACAAACACGTGTCTGGAAGGGCCCTCCCCGTCGTAACTCGAGAATATACCCCAGGTTCCGGCCGCAACTCGAGAAAAACCATGAGAATTCCCCTTCGCCGCGAGCTGAGGCCCCATTCCCCTGCACTGCGTGCAGAGCAATTCCGTGTTCCACATCAAACGTGAAAGGAGCCTTGATTTCCTTGATGGCACTCCAGAGAAAACCCAAGATCACTGTCTCAAGTCTAGAGGGATCCTGAGGTCACTGGAGCAACACGAAAGGGCTCTGTGGACTCCAAATGAACTCGAGATGAGAGCTTTGTCCCTGGCTTCGACTCAAGAGGAATACCAACTTTCCACAAGCACCTCAAGAGGAGGCTTCTCTCAGCTACAGGTATGTGAGAGGGACCCTGAGTTTGTGGCCTCAAGAGGAATGGACACCGAGATGCTCTGACTCGAAGTAAGGCCAGATATCCCTGCAGTGAATTGAATGCAGGCTCGTCTTGCATCTCCCAAGAAGAAGGGATGTCTGAATCCCCTGTGGAGACCACAGAGAAAGACCTAGTCCTCCGCCTCAACGCGACCGGAGGCCTCACATCCTTAGAAAACTCGAGAGGTCCGCGGAGATCAATGCTTCCAAAGGAGACGATGCCTGACTCCTCTTGAAAATGGATAGGAGTCCCAGGATCCCTGTGGCACCTGGAAAGGGACCCTGGGTCTGCCGCCTCACGTGGAGACGCGGTCCAATTGCCATGCCAAGACTCGAGGAGAATTCCGAGGTGTCCCTCGCACCTAGGCAGGAGTCGTGACGTCGCTGAACAAACACGTGTCTGGAAGGGCCCTCCCCGTCGTAGCTCGAGAATATACCCCAGGTTCCGGCCGCAACTCGAGAAAAAACAAGAGACTTCCCCCTCGCCGCGAGCTGAGGGCCCATTCCCCTGCACTGCGTGCAGAGCAATTCCGTCTTCCACATCAAACGTGAAAGGAGCCTTGATTTCCTTGATGGCACTCCAGAGAAAACCCAAGATCACTGTCTCAAGTCTAGAGGGATCCTGAGGTCATTGGAACAACACGAAAGGGCTCCGTGGACCCCAAATCGACTCGAGATGAGAGCTTTGTCCCTGGCTTCGACTCAAGAGGAATACCAACTTTGCACAAGCACCTCAAGAGGAGGCTTCTCTCAGCTACAGGTGTGTGAGAGGGCCCCTTAGTTTGTTGCCTCAAGCAGAATGGACAATGAGATGCTCTGACTCGAAGTAAGGCCGGATATCCCTGCAGTGAAGTGAATGCAGGCTCGTCTTGCATCTCCCAAGAAGAACGGATGTCTGAATCCCCTGTGGAGACCACAGAGAAAGACCTAGTCCTCCGCGTCATCGCGACCGGAGGCCTCACATCCTTTGAAAACTCAGGAGGTCTGCGGAGATCAATGCTTCCAAAGGAGACGATGCCTGACTCCTCTTTAAAATGGATAGAAGTCCCAGGATCACTGTGGCACGTGGAAAGGGACCCTGGGTCTCCCGCCTCACGTGGAGACGCATCCCAATTGCCATGCCAAGACTCGAGGAGAATCCCGAGGTGTCCCTCGCACCTAGGCTGGAGTCCTGACGTCGCTGAACAAACACGTGTATGGAAGGGCCCTCCCCGTCGTAACTTGAGAATATACCCTAGGTTCTGCACGCAACTCGAGAAAAACCATGAGACTTCCCCCTCGCCGTGAGATGAAGCCCGATTCCCCTGCACTGCGTGCAGAGCAACTCCGTGTTCCACTTCAAACGTGAAAGGAGCCTTGATTTCCTTGATGGCCCTCCAGAGAAAACCCAAGATCACTGTCTCAAGTCTAGACGGATCCTGAGGTCACTGTAACAACACGAAAGGGCTCTGTGGACCGCAAATCAACTCGAAATGAGAGCTTAGTCCCTGGCTTCGACTCGAGAAGAATACCAACTTTCCACAAGCACCTCAAGAGGAGGCTTCTCTCAGCTACAGGTATGTGAGAGGGACCCTGAGTTTGTGGCCTCAAGTGGAATGTCAACCGAGATGCTCTGACTCGAAGTAAGGCCAGATATCCCTGCAGTGAATTGAATGCAGGCTCGTCTTGCATCTCCCAAGACGAAGGGATGTCTGAATCCCCTGTGGAGACCACAGAGAAAGACCTAGTTCTCCGCCTCATCGCGAGCGGAGTCCTCACATCCTTTCAAAAGTCGAGAGGTCCGCGGAGATCAACGCTTCCAAAGGAGACGATGCCTGACTCTTCTTGAAAATGGATAGGAGGCCCAGGATCCCTGTGGCACGTGGAAAGGGTCCCTGGGTCTCCCGCCTCACGTGGAGAAGCGTCCCAATTGCCATGCCAAGACTCGAGGAGAATCCCGAGGTGTCCCTCGCACCTAGGCAGGAGTCCTGACGTCGCTGAACAAACACGTGTCTGGAAGGGCCCTCCCCGTCGTAACTCGAGAATATACCCCAGGTTCCGGCCGCAACTCGAGAAAAACCATGAGACTTCCCCCTCGCCGCGACATGAGGCGCGATTCTCCTGCACTGCTTGCAGAGCAATTCCGTGTTCCACATCAAACGTGAAAGGAGCCTTGATTTCCTTGATGGCACTCCAGAGAAAACCCAAGATCACTGTCTCAAGTTTAGAGGGATCCTGACGTCACTGTAGAAACACGAAAGGGCTCTGTGGACCCCAAATCAACTCGAGATGAGAGCTTAGTCCCTGGCGTCGACTCAAGAGGAATACCAACTTCTCACAAGCACCTCAAGAGGAGGCTTCTCTCACCTACAGGTATGTGAGAGGGACCCTGAGTTTGTGGCCTCAAGTGGAATGGACACCGAGATGCTCTGACTCGAAGTAAGGCCGGATATCCATGCAGTGAATTGAATGCAGGCTCGTCTTGCATCTCCCAAGATGAAGGGATGTCTGAATCCCCTGTGGAGACCACAGAGAAAGACCTAGTTCTCCGCCTCATTGCGACCGGAGGCCTCACATCCGTTCAAAACTGGAGAGGTCCGCGGAGATCAATGCTTCCAAAGGAGACGATGCCTGACTCCTCTTGAAAATGGATAGAAGTCCCAGGATCCCTGTGGCACATGGAGAGGGACCCTGGGTCTCACGCCTCAGGTGGAGAAGCGTCCCAATTGCCATGCCAAGACTCGCGGAGAATCCAGAGTTTTCCCTCGCACCTAGGCAAGAGTCCTGACGTCGCTGAACAAACACGTGTCTGGAAGGGCCCTCCATGTAGTAACTAGAGAATATACCCCAGGTTCCGGCCGCAACACGAGAAAAACCATGAGACTTCCCCCTCGCCGCGATATGAGGTCCGATGCCCCTGCACTGCGTGCAGAGCAATTCCGTGTTCCACATCAAACGTGAAAGGAGCCTTGATTTCCTTGATGGCACTCCAGATAAAACCCAAGATCACTGTCTCAACTCTAGAGGGATCCTGAGGTCACTGGAGCAACAGGAAAGGGCTCCGTGGACCCCAATTCAACTCGAGATGAGCTTAGTCCCTGGCTTCGACTCAAGAGGAATACCAACTTTCCACAAGCACCTCAAGAGGAGGCTTCTCTCAGCTACAGGTATGTGAGATGGACCCTGAGTTTGTGGCCTCAAGGGGAATGGACACCGTGATGCTCTGACTCGAAGTTCAGCCGGATATCCCTGCAGTGAATTGAATGCAGGCTCGTCTTGCATCTCCCAAGACGAAGGGATGTCTGAATCCCCAGTGGAGACCACAGAAAAAGACCTAGTCCACCGCCTCAACGCAACCGGAGGCCTCATATCCTTTGAAAATTCGAGAGGTTCACGGAGATAAATACTTCCGATGGAGACGATGCCTGACTCCTCTTGAAAATGGATAGGAGTCCCAGGATCCCTGTGGCACGTGGAAAGGGACACTGGGTCTCCCGCCTCACGTGGAGACGCGTCCCTATTGCCATGCAAAGACTCGAGGAGAATCCCGAGGTGTCCCTCGCACCTAGGCAGGAGTCCTGACATCGCTGATCAAACACGTGTCTGGAAGGGCCCTCCCCGTCGTAACTCGAGAATATACCCCAGGTTCCGGCCGCAACTTGAGAAAAATCATGAGACATCCCCCTTGCCGCAAGATGAGGACAATTCCCCTGCACTGCGTGCAGAGCAATTCCGTGTTCCACCTCAAACTTGAAAGGAGCCTTGATTTCCTTGATGGCACTCCAGAGAAAACCCAAGATCACTATCTCAAGTCTAGAGGGATCCTGAGGTCACTGGAGCAACACGAAAGGGCTCCGTGGACCCCAAATCAACTCGAGATGAGAGCTTAGTCCCTAGCTTCGACTCAAGAGGAATACCAACTTTCCACAAGCACCTCAAGAGGAGGCTTCTCTCAGCTACAGGTATGTGAGATGGACCCTGAGTTTGTGGCCTCAAGTGGAATGGACACCGAGATGCTTTGACTCGAAGTAAGGCCGGATATCCCTGCAGTGAATTGAATGCAGGCTCGTCTTGTATCTCCCAAGATGAAGGGATGTCTGAATCCCCTGTGGAGACCACAGAGAAAGACCTAGTTCTCAGCCTCAATGCGACCGGAGGCCTCACATCCTTTGAAAACTCGAGAGGTCCGCGGAGATCAATGCTTCCAAAGGAGACGATGCCTCACTCCTCTTGAAAATGGATAGGAGTCCCAGGTTCCCTGTGGCACGTCGAAAGGGACCCTGGGTCTCCCGCCTCACGTGGAGACGCGTCCCAATTGCCATGCCAAGACTCGAGGAGAATCCCGAGGTGTCCCTCGCACCTAGGCAGGAGTCCTGACGGCGCTGAACAAACACGTGTCTGGAAGGGCCCTCCCCGTCGTAACTCGAGAATATACCCCAGGTTCCAGGCGCAACTCGAGAAAAACCATGAGACTTCCCCCTCGCCGTGAGATGAGGCCCGATTCCCCTGCACTGCGTGCAGAGCAATTCCGTGTTCCACATCAAACGTGAAAGGAGGCTTGATTTCCTTGATGGCACTCCAGAGAAAACCCAAGATCACTGTCTCAAGTCTAGAGGGATCCTGAGGTCACTGTAGAAACACGAAAGGGCTCCGTGGACCCCAAATCAACTCGAGATGAGAGCTTAGTCCCTGGCTTCGACTCAAGAGGAATACCAACTTTTCACAAGCACCTCAAGAGGAGTCTTCTCTCAGCTACAGGTATGTGAGAGAGACCCTGAGTTTGTGGCCTCAAGTGGAATGGACACCGAGATGCTCTGACTCGAAGTAAGCCCGGATATCCCTGCAGTGAATTGAATGCAGGCTCGTCTTGCATCTCCCAAGACGAAGGGATGTCTGAATCCCCAGTGGAGACCACAGAAAAAGACCTAGTCCACCGCCTCAATGCAACCGGAGGCCTCATATCCTTTGAAAACTCGAGAGGTCCACGGAGATCAATACTTCCGATGGAGACGATGCCTGAGTCCTCTTGAAAATGGATAGGAGTCCCAGGATCCCTGTGGCACTTGGAAAGGGACCGTCGGTCTCCCGCCTCACGTGGAGACGCGTCCCTATTGTCATGCAAAGACTCGAGGAGAATCCCGAGGTGTCCCTCGCACCTAGGCAGGAGTCCTGACATCGCTGAACAAACACGTGTCTGGAAGGGCCCTCCCCGTCGTAACTCGAGAATATACCCCAGGTTCCGGCCGCATCTTGAGAAAAATCATGAGACATCCCCCTTGCCGCAAGATGAGGCCCATTCCCCTGCACTGCGTGCAGAGCAATTCTGTCTTTCCAATCAAACGTGAAAGGAGCCTTGATTTCCTTGATGGCACTCTAGAGAAAACCCAAGATCACTGTCTCAAGTCTAGAGGGATCCTGAGGTCCCTGGAGCAACACGAAAGGGCTCCGTGGACCACAAATCAACTCGAGATGAGAGCTTAGTTCCTGGCTTCGACTCAAGAGGAATACCAACTTTCCACAAGCACCTCAAGAGGAGGCTTCTCTCAGCTACAGGTATGTGAGAGGGACCCTGATTTTGTGACCTCAAGTGGAATGGACACCGAGATGCTGTGACTCGAAGTAAGGCCGGATATCCCTGCAGTGAATTGAATGCAGGCTCGTCTTTAATCTCCCAAGATGAAGGGATGTCTGAATCCCCTGTGGAGACCACAGAGAAAGACCTAGTTCTCCGCCTCAACGCGACCGGAGTCCTCACATCCTTTGAAAACTCGAGAGGTCCGCGGAGATCAATGCTTCCAAAGGAGACGATGCCTGACTCCTCTTGAAAATGGATAGGAGTCCCAGGATCCCTGTGGCACGTGGAAAGGGACCCTGGGTCTCCCGCCTCACATGGAGACGCGTCCCAATTGCCATGCCAAGACTCGAGGAGAATCCCGAGGTGTCCCTCGCACCTAGGCAGGAGTCCTGACGGCGCTGAACAAACACGTGTCTGGAAGGGCCCTCCCCGTCGTAACTCGAGAATATACCCCAGGTTCCGGCCGCAACTCGAGAAAAACCATGAGACTTCCCCCTCGCCGTGAGATGAGGCCCGATTCCCCTGCACTGCGTGCAGAGCAATTCCGTGTTCCACATCAAACGTGAAAGGATCCTTGATTTCCTAGATGGCACTCCAGAGAAAACCCAAGATCACTGTCTCAAGTCTAGAGGGATCCTGAGGTCACTGGAGCAACACGAAAGGGCTCCGTGGACCCCAAATCAACTCGAGATGAGAGCTTAGTCCCTGGCTTCGACTCAAGAGGAATACCAACTTTCCACAAGCACCTCAAGAGGAGGCTTCTCTCAGCTACAGGAATGTGAGATGGACCCTGAGTTTGTGGCCTCAAGTGGAATGGACACCGTGATGCTCTGACTCGATGTAAGGCCAGATATCTCTGCAGTGAATTGAATGCAGGCTCGTCTTGCATCTCACAAGACGAAGGGATGTCTGAATCCCCTGTGGAGACCACAGAGAAAGACCTAATTCTCCGCCTCATCGCGAGGGGAGGCCTCACATCCTTTGAAAAGTCGAGAGGTCCGCGGAGATCAATGCTTCCAAAGAGACGATGCCTTACTCCTCTTGAAAATGGATAGGAGTCCCAGGATCCCTGTGGCACGTGGAAAGGGACCCTGGGTCTCCCGCCTCACGTGGAGACGCGTCCCAATTGCCATGCCAAGACTCGAGGAGAATCCCTAGGTGTCCCTCGCAACTAGGCAGGGGTCCTGACGTCGCTGAACAAACACGTGTCTGGAAGGGCCCTCCCCGTCGTAACTCGAGAATATACCCCAGGTTTCGGCCGGAACTCGAGAAAAACAATGAGACTTCCCCCTCGCCATGACATGAGGCCCGATTCCCCTGCACTGCATGCAGAGGAATTCCGTGTTCCACATCAAACGTGAAAGGAGGCTTGATTTCCTTGATGGCACTCCAGAGAAAACCCAAGATCACTGTCTCAAGTCTAGAGGGATCCTGAGGTCACTGGAGCAACACGAAAGGGCTCCGTGGACCCCAAATCAACTCGAGATGAGAGCTTAGTCCCTGGCTTTGACTCAAGAGGAATACCAACTTTTCACAAGCACCTCAAGAGGAGGCTTCTCTCAGCTACAGGTATGTGAGAGGGACCCTGAGTTTGTGGCCACAAGTGGAATGGACACCGAGATGCTCTGACTCGAAGTAAGCCCGGATATCCCTGCAGTGAATTGAATGCAGGCTCGTCTTGCATCTCCCAAGACGAAGGGATGTCTGAATCCCCAGTGGAGACCACAGAAAAAGACCTAGTCCACCGCCTCAATGCAACCGGAGGCCTCATATCCTTTGAAAACTCGAGAGGTCCACGGAGATCAATACTTCCGATGGAGACGATGCCTGAGTCCTCTTGAAAATGGATAGGAGTCCCAGGATCCCTGTGGCACGTGGAAAGGGACCGTGGGTCTCCCGCCTCACGTGCAGACGCGTCCCTATTGCCATGCAAAGACTCGAGGAGATTCCCGAGGTGTCCCTCGCACCTAAGCAGGAGTCCTGACGTCGCTGAACAAACACGTGTCTGGAAGGGCCCTCCCCGTCGTAACTCGAGAATATACCCCAGGTTCCGGCCGCAACTTGAGAAAAACCATGAGACATCCCCCTTGCCGGAAGATGAGGCCCATTCCCCTGTACTGCGTGCAGAGCAATTCCGTGTTCCACATCAAACTTGAAAGGAGCCTTGATTTCCTTGACGGCACTCCAGAGAAAACCCAAGATCACTGTCTCAAGTCTAGAGGGATCCTTAGGTCACTGGTGCAACAAGAAAGGGCTCCGTGGACCCCAAATCAACTCGAGATGAGAGCTTAGTCCCTGGCTTCGACTCAAGAGGAATACCAACTTTCCAAAAGCACCTCAAGAGGTGGCTTCTCTCAGCCACAGGTGTTGAAAAGGACCCTGAGTTTGTGGCCTCAAGTGGAATGGACACCGAGATGCTCTGACTCGAAGTAAGGCCGGATATCCCTGCAGTGAATTGAATGCAGGCTCGTGTTGCATCTCCCAAGACGAAGGGATGTCTGAATCCCCTGTGGAGACCACAGAGAAAGACCTAGTTCTCCGCCTCCTCGCGACCAGAGGCCTCACAACCTTTGAAAACTCGAGAGGTCCGCGGAGATCAATGCTTCCAAAGCAGACGATGCCTGACTCCTCTTGAAAATGGATAGGAGTCCCAGGATCCCTGTGGCACGTGGAAAGGGACCCTGGGTCTCCCGCCTCACGTGGAGACGCGTCCCAATTGCCATGCCAAGACTCGAGGAGAATCCCAAGGTGTCCCTCGCACCTAGGCAGGAGTCCTGACGTCGCTGAACAAACACGTGTCTGGAAGGGCCCTCCCCGTCGTAACTCGAGAATATACCCCAGGTTCCGGCCGCGACTCGAGAAAAACCATGAGACTTCCCCCTCACCGCGAGATGAGGCCCGATTCCCCTGCACTGCGTGCAGAGCAATTCCGTGTTCCACATCAAACGTGAAAGGAGCCTTGATTTCCTTGATGGCACTCCAGAGAAAACCCAAGATCACTGTCTCAAGTCTAGAGGGATCCTGAGGTCACCGGAGCAACACGAAAGGGCTCCGTGGACCCCAAATCAACTCGAGATGAGAGATTAGTCCCTGGCTTCAACTCAAGAGGAATACAAACTTTCCACAAGCCCCTCAAGAGGAGGCTTCTCTCAGCTACAGGTATGTGAGAGGGACCTTGAGTTTGTGGCATCAAGTGGAATGGACACCGAGATGCTCTGACTCAAAATAATGCCGGATATCCCTGCAGTGAATTGAAAGCAGGCAAGTCTTGCATCTCCCAAGACGAAGTGATGTCTGAATCCCCTGTGCAGAACACAGAGAAAGACCTAGTCCTCCGCCTCAACGCGACCGGAGGCCTCACATCCTTTGAAAACTCGAGAGGTCTGCAAAGATCAATGCTTCCAAAGGAAACGATGCCTACTACTCTTGAAAATGGATAGGAGTCCCAGGATCACTGTGGCACGTGGAAAGGGACCCTGGGTCTCCCGCCTCACGTGGAGACGCGTCCCAATTGCCATGCCAAGACTCGAGGAGAATCCCGAGGTGTCCCTCGCACCTAGGCAGGGTCCTGACGTCGCTGAACAATCACGTGTCTGGAAGGGCCCTCCCCTTCGTAACTCGAAAATATACCCAAGGTTCTGGCTGCAACTCGAGAAAAACCATGAGATTTCCCCCTCGCCGCGAGTTGAAGCCCGATTCCCCTGCACTGCATGCAGAGCAATTCCGTGTTCCACATCAAACGTGAAAGGAGCCTTGATTTCCTTGATGGCACTCCAGAGAAAACCCAAGATCACTGTCTGAAGTCTAGAGGGATCCTGAGGTCACTGGAGCAACACGAAAGGGCTCCGTGGACCCCAAATCAACTCGAGATGAGAGCTTAGTCCCTGGATTAAACTCAAGAGGAATACCAACTTTCCACAAGCACCTCAAGAGGAGGCTTCTCTCAGCTACAGGTATGTGAGAGGAACCCTGAGTTTGTGGCCTCAAGTGGAATGGACACCGAGATGCTCTGACTCGAAGTAAGGCCGGATATCCCTGCAGTGAATTGAATGCAGGCTCGTCTTGCATCTCCCAAGACGAAGGGATGTCTGAATCCCCTGTGGAGACCACAGAGAAAGACCTAGCCCTCCGCCTCATCGTGACCGGACGCCTCACATCCTTTGAAAACTCGAGAGGTCTGCAGAGATCAATGCTTCCAAAGGAGACGATGCCTGACTCCTCTTGAAAATGGATAGGAGTCCCAGGATCACTGTGGCACGTGGAAAGGGACCCTGGGTCTCCCGCCTCACGTGGAGGCGCGTCCCAATTGCCATGCCAAGACTCGAGGAGAATCCCGAGGTGTCCCTCGCACCTAGGCAGGGTCCTGACGTCGCTGAACAAACACGTGTCTGGAAGGGCCCTCCCCGTCGTAACTCGAGAATATACCCAAGGTTCCGGCCGCAACTCGAGAAAAACCATGAAATTTCCCCCTCGCCGCGAGTTGAGGCCCGATTCCCCTGCACTGCATGCAGAGCAATTCCGTGTTCCACATCAAACGTGAAAGGAGCCTTGATTTCCTTGATGGCACTCCAGAGAAAACCCAAGATCACTGTCTCAAGTCTAGAGGGATCCTGAGGTCACTGGAGCAACACGAAAGGGCTCCGTATAACCCAAATCAAATCGAGATGAGAGCTTAGTCCCTGGCTTCGACTCAAGAGGAATACCAACTTTCCACAAGCACCTCACGAGGAGGCTTCTCTCAGCTACAGGTATGTGAGAGGGACCCTGAGTTTGTGGCCTCAAGTGGAATGGACACCGAGATGCTCTGACTCGAAGTAAGGCCGGATATCCCTGCAGCGAATTGAATGCAGGCTCGTCTTGCATCTCCCAAGACGAAGGGATGTCTGAATCCGCTGTGGAGACGACAGAGAAAGACCTAGTCCTCTGCCTCATCGCGACCGGAGGCCTCACATCCTTTGAAAATTCGAGAGGTATGCGGAGATCAATGCTTCCAAAGGAGACGATGCTTGACTCCTGTTGAAAATGGATAGGAGTCCCAGGATCCCTGTGGCACGTGGAAAGGGACACTGGGTCTCCCGCCTCACGTGGAGACGCGTCCCAATTGCCATGCCAAGACTCGAGGAGAATCCCGAGGTGTCCCTCGCACCTAGGCAGGAGTCCTGACGTCGCTGAACAAACACGTGTCTGGAAGGGCCCTCCCCGTTTTAATTCGAGAATATACCCCAGGTTTCAGCCGCAACTCGAGAAAAACCATGAGACTTCCCCCTCGCCACGAGATGAGGCCCGATTCCCCTGCACTGCGTGCAGACCAATTCCGTGTTCCACATCAAACGTGAAAGGAGCCTTGATTTCCTTGATGGCACTCTAGAGAAAACACAAGATCACTGTCTGAAGTCTAGAGGGATTCTGAGGTCACTGGAGCAACATGAAAGGGCTCCGTATAACCCAAATCAACTCGAGATGAGAGCTTAGTCCCTGGCTTCGACTCAAGAGGAATACCAACTTTCCACAAGCACCTCAAGAGGAGGCTTCTCTCAGCTACAGGTATGTGAGAGGGACCCTGAGTTTGTGGCCTCAAGTGCAATGGACACCGAGATGCTCTGACTCGAAGTAAGGTCGGATATCCCTGCAGTGAATTGAATGCAGGCTCGTCTTGCATCTCCCAAGACGAAGGGATGTCTGAATCCCCTGTGGAGACCACAGAGAAAGACCTAGTCCTCCGCCTCATCGTGACCGGAGGTCTCACATCCTTTGAAAACTCGAGAGGTCTCCAGAGATCAATGCTTCCAAAGGAGACGATGCCTGACTCCTCTTGAAAATGGATAGGAGTCCCAGGATCCCTGTCGCACGTGGAAAGGGACACTGGGTCTCCCGCCTCACGTGGAGACGCGTCCCAATTGCCATGCCAAGACTCGAAGAGAATCCCGAGGTGTCCCTCGCACCTAGGCAGGACTCCTCACGTCGCTGAACAAACACGTGTCTGGAAGGGCCCTCCCAGTCGTAACTCGAGAATATACCCCAGGTTCCGGCCGCAACTCGAGAAAAACCATGAGACTTCCCCCTCGCTGCGAGATGAGGCCCGATTCCCCTGCACAGCGTGCAGACCAATTCCGTGTTCCACATCAAACGTGAAAGGAGCCTTGATTTCCTTGATGGCACTCCAGAGAAAACCCAAGATCACTGTCTCAAGTCTAGAGGGATCCTGAGGTCACTGGAGCAACAGGAAAGGGCTCCGTGGACCCCAAATCAACTCGAGATGAGAGCTTAGTCCCTGGCTTCGACTCAAGAGGAATACCAACTTTCCCCAAGCACCTCAAGAGGAGGCTTCTCTCAGCTACAGGTATGTGAGAGGGACCCGGAGATTGTGGCCTCAAGTGGAATGGACACCGAGATGCTCTGACTCGAAGTAAGGCCGGATATCCCTGCAGTGAATTGAATGCAGGGTCGTCTTGCATCTCCCAAGACGAAGGGATGTCTGAATCCCCTGTGGAGACCACAGAGAAAGACCTAATTTTCCGCCTCATCGCGACCGGTGGCCTCACATCCTTTGAAAATTCGAGAGGTCCACGGAGATCAATGCTTCCAAAGGAGACGATGCCTGACTCCTCTTGAAAATGGATAGGAGTCCCAGGATCACTGTGGCACGTGGAAAGGGACCCTGGGTCTCCCGCCTCACGTGGAGACGCGTCCCAATTGCCATGTCAAGACTCGAGGAGAATCCCGAGGTGTCCCTCGCACCTAGGCAGGAGTCCTGACGTCGCTGAACAAACAGGTGTCTGGAAGGGCCCTCCCCATCGTAACTCGAGAATATACCCAAGGTTCCGGCCGCAACTCGAGAAAAACCATGAGATATCCCCCTCGCCGCGAGTTGAGGCCCGATTCCCCTGCACTGCGTGCAGAGCAATTCTGTGTTCCACTTCAAACGTGAAAGGAGCCTTGATTTCCTTGATGGCACTCCAGAGAAAACCCAAGATCACTGTCTCAAGTCTAGAGGGATCCTGAGGTCACTGGAGCAACACGAAAGGGCTCCGTGGACCCCAAATCAACTCGAGATGAGAGCTTAGTCCCTGGCTTAGACTCAAGAGGAATACCACTTTCCACAAGCACCTCAAGAGGAGGCTTCTCTCAGCTACAGGTAAGTGAGAGGGACCCTGAGTTTGTGGCCTCAAGTGCAATGGACACCGAGATGCTCTGACTCGAAGTAAGGCCGGATATCCCTGCAGTGAATTGAATGCAGGCTCGTCTTGCATCTCCCAAGACGAAGGGATGTATGAATCCCCTGTGGAGACCACAGAGAAAGACCTAGTCCTCCGCCTCATCGTGACCCGAGGCCTCACATCCTTTGAAAACTCGAGAGGTCTGCAGAGATCAATGCTTCCAAAGGAGACGATGCCTGACTCCTCTGGAAAATGGATAGGAGTCCCAGGATCCCTGTGGCACGTGGAAAGGGACCCTGGGTCTCCCGCCTCACGTGGAGACGCGTCCCAATTGCCATGCCAAGACTCGAGGAGAATCCCGAGGTGTCCCTCGCACCTAGGCAGGAGTCCTGACGTCGCTGAACAAACACGTGTCTCGAAGGGCCCTCCCCATCGTAACTCGAGAATATACCCCAGGTTCCGGCCGCAACTCGAGAAAAACCATGAGATATCCCCCTCGCCGCGAGTTGAGGCCCGATTCCCCTGCACTGCATGCAGAGCAATTCTGTGTTCCACATCAAACGTGAAAGGAGCCTTGATTTCCTTGATGGCACTCCAGAGAAAACCCAAGATCACTGTCTCAAGTCTAGAGGGATCCTGAGGTCACTGGAGCAACACGAAAGGGCTCCGTGGACCCCAAATCAACTCGAGATGAGAGCTTAGTCCCTGGGTTCAACTCAAGAGGAATACCAACTTTCCACAAGCACCTCAAGAGGAGGCTTCTCTCAGCTACAGGTATGTCAGAGGGACCCTGAGTTTGTGGCCTCAAGTGGAATGGACACCGAGATGCTCTGACTCGAAGTAAGGCCGGATAACCCTGCATTGAATTGAATGCAGGCTCGTCTTGCATCTCCCAAGACGAAGGGTTGTCTGAATCCCCTGTGGAGCCCACAGAGAAAGACCTAGTCCTCCGCCTCAACGCGACCGGAGGCCTCACATCCTTTGAAAACTCGAGAGGTCCGCGGAGATCAATACTTCCGAAGGAGATGATGCCTGACTCCTCTTGAAAATGGATAGGATTCCCAGGATCCCTGTGGCATGTGGAAAGGGACCCTGGGTCTCCCGCCTCACGTGGAGACGCGTCCCAATTGCCATGCCAAGACTCGAGGAGAATCCCGAGCTGTCCCTCGCACCTAGGCAGGAGTCCTGACGTCGCTGAACAAACACATGTCTGGAAGGGCCCTCCCCGTCGTAACTCGAGAATATAACCCAGGTTCCGGCCGCAACTCGAGAAAAACCATGAGACTTCCCCCTCGCCGTTAGATGAGGCCCGATTCCCCTGCACTGCGTGCAGAGCAATTCCGTTTTCCACATCAAACGTGAAAGGAGCCTTGATTTCCTTGATGGCACTCCAGAGAAAACCCAAGTTCACTGTCTCAAGTCTAGAGGGATCCTGAGGTCACTGGAGCAACACGAAAGGGCTCCGTGGACCCCAAATAAACTCGAGATGAGAGCTTAGTCCCTGGCTTCCACTCAAGGGGAATACCAACTTTCCACAAGCACCTCAAGAGGAGGCTTCTCTCAGCTACAGGTAAGTGAGAGCGAACCTGAGTTTGTGGCCTCAAGTGGAATGGACACCGAGATGCTCTGACTCGAAGTAAGGCCGGATATCCCTGCAGTGGATTGAATGCAGGCTGGTCTTGCATATCCCAAGACGAAGGGATGTCTGAATCCCCTGTGGAGACCACAGAGAAAGACCGAGTTCTCCGCCTCATCGAGACCGGAGACCTCACATCCTTTGAAAACTCGAGCGGTCCGTGGAGATCAATGCTTCCAAAGGAGACGATGCCTGACTCCTCTTGAAAATGGATAGGAGTCCCAGGATCCGTGTGGCATGTGGAAAGGGACACTGGGTCTCCCGCCTCACGTGGAGCCGGGTCCAAATTGCCATGCCAAGACTCGAGGAGAATCCCGAGCTGTCCCTCGCACCTAGGCAGGAGTCCTGACATCGCTGAACAAACACGTGTCTGGAAGGGCCCTCCCCGTCGTAACTCGAGAATATACCCCAGGTTCCGGCCGCAACTCGAGAAAAACCATGAGATTTCCCCCTCGCCGCGAGTTGAAGCCCGATTCCCCTGTACTGCGTGCAGAGCAATTCCGTGTTCCACATCAAACTTGAAAGGAGCCTTGATTTCCTTGATGGCACTCCAGAGAAAACCCAAGATCACTGTCTCAAGTCTAGAGGGATCCTAAGGTCACTGGAGCAACACGAAAGGGCTCCATGGACCCCAAATCAACTCGAGATGAGAGCTTAGTCCCTGGCTTAGACTCAAGAGGAATACCACTTTCCACAAGCACCTCAAGAGGAGGCTTCTCTCAGCTACAGGTAAGTGAGAGGGACCCTGAGTTTGTGGCCTCAAGTGAAATGGACACCGAGATGCTCTGACTCGAAGTAAGGCCGGATATCCCTGCAGTGAATTGAACGCAGGCTCGTCTTGCATCTCCCAAGACGAAGGGATGTCTGAATCCCCTGTGAAGACCACAGAGAAAGACCTAATTTTCCGCCTCATCGCGACCGGTGGCCTCACATCATTTGAAAATTCGAGAGGTCCGCGGAGATCAATGCTTCCAAAGGAGACGATGCCTGACTCCTCTTGAAAATGGATAGGAGTCCCAGGATCCCTGTGGCACGTGGAAAGGGACCCTGGGTCTCCCGCCTCACGTGGAGACGCGTCCAAATTGCCATGCCAAGACTCGAGGAGAATCCCGAGGTGTCCCTCGCACCTAGGCAGGAGTCCTGACGTCGCTGAACAAACACGTGTCTGGAAGGGCCCTCCCCGTTGTAATTCGAGAATATACCCCAGGTTTCAGCCGCAACTCGAGAAAAACCATGAGACTTCCCCCTCGCCACGAGATGAGGCCCGATTCCCCTGCACTGCGTGCAGACCAATTCCGTGTTCCACATCAAACGTGAAAGGAGCCTTGATTTCCTTGATGGCACTCTAGAGAAAACACAAGATCACTGTCTGAAGTCTAGAGGGATTCTGAGGTCACTGGAGCAACACGAAAGGGCTCCGTATAACCCAAATCAACTCGAGATGAGAGCTTAGTCCCTGGCTTCGACTCAAGAGGAATACCAACTTTCCACAAGCACCTCAAGAGGAGGCTTCTCTCAGCTACAGGTATGTGAGAGGGACCCTGAGTTTGTGGCCTCAAGTGCAATGGACACCGAGATGCTCTGACTCGAAGTAAGGTCGGATATCCCTGCAGTGAATTGAATGCAGGCTCGTCTTGCATCTCCCAAGACGAAGGGATGTCTGAATCCCCTGTGGAGACCACAGAGAAAGACCTAGTCCTCCGCCTCATCGTGACCGGAGGTCTCACATCCTTTGAAAACTCGAGAGGTCTCCAGAGATCAATGCTTCCAAAGGAGACGATGCCTGACTCCTCTTGAAAATGGATAGGAGTCCCAGGATCCCTGTGGCACGTGGAAAGGGACACTGGGTCTCCCGCCTCACGTGGAGACGTGTCCCAATTGCCATGCCAAGACTCGAGGAGAATCCCGAGGTGTCCCTCGCACCTAGGCAGGAGTCCTGACGTCGCTGAACAAACACGTGTCTGGAAGGGCCCTCCCCGTCGTAACTCGAGAATATACCCCAGGTTCCGGCCGCGACTCGAGAAAAACCATGAGACTTCCCCCTCACCGCGAGATGAGGCCCGATTCCCCTGCACTGCGTGCAGAGCAATTCCGTGTTCCACATCAAACGTGAAAGGAGCCTTGATTTCCTTGATGGCACTCCAGAGAAAACCCAAGATCACTGTCTCAAGTCTAGAGGGATCCTGAGGTCACCGGAGCAACACGAAAGGGCTCCGTGGACCCCAAATCAACTCGAGATGAGAGATTAGTCCCTGGCTTCAACTCAAGAGGAATACAAACTTTCCACAAGCCCCTCAAGAGGAGGCTTCTCTCAGCTACAGGTATGTGAGAGGGACCTTGAGTTTGTGGCATCAAGTGGAATGGACACCGAGATGCTCTGACTCAAAATAATGCCGGATATCCCTGCAGTGAATTGAAAGCAGGCTCGTCTTGCATCTCCCAAGACGAAGTGATGTCTGAATCCCCTGTGCAGAACAGAGAGAAAGACCTAGTCCTCCGCCTCAACGCGACCGGAGGCCTCACATCCTTTGAAAACTCGTGAGGTCTGCAGAGATCAATGCTTCCAAAGGAAACGATGCCTGACTACTCTTGAAAATGGATAGGAGTCCCAGGATCACTGTGGCACGTGGAAAGGGACCCTGGGTCTCCCGCCTCACGTGGAGACGCGTCCCAATTGCCATGCCAAGACTCGAGGTGAATCCCGAGGTGTCCCTCGCACCTAGGCAGGGTCCTGACGTCGCTGAACAATCACGTGTCTGGAAGGGCCCTCCCCTTCGTAACTCGAAAATATACCCAAGGTTCTGGCTGCAACTCGAGAAAAACCATGAGATTTCCCCCTCGCCGCGAGTTGAAGCCCGATTCCCCTGCACTGCATGCAGAGCAATTCCGTGTTCCACATCAAACGTGAAAGGAGCCTTGATTTCCTTGATGGCACTCCAGAGAAAACCCAAGATCACTGTCTGAAGTCTAGAGGGATCCTGAGGTCACTGGAGCAACACGAAAGGGCTCCGTGGACCCCAAATCAACTCGAGATGAGAGCTTAGTCCCTGGATTAAACTCAAGAGGAATACCAACTTTCCACAAGCACCTCAAGAGGAGGCTTCTCTCAGCTACAGGTATGTGAGAGGAACCCTGAGTTTGTGGCCTCAAGTGGAATGGACACCGAGATGCTCTGACTCGAAGTAAGGCCGGATATCCCTGCAGTGAATTGAATGCAGGCTCGTCTTGCATCTCCCAAGACGAAGGGATGTCTGAATCCCCTGTGGAGACCACAGAGAAAGACCTAGCCCTCCGCCTCATCGTGACCGGACGCCTCACATCCTTTGAAAACTCGAGAGGTCTGCAGAGATCAATGCTTCCAAAGGAGACGATGCCTGACTCCTCTTGAAAATGGATAGGAGTCCCAGGATCACTGTGGCACGTGGAAAGGGACCCTGGGTCTCCCGCCTCACGTGGAGGCGCGTCCCAATTGCCATGCCAAGACTCGAGGAGAATCCCGAGGTGTCCCTCGCACCTAGGCAGGGTCCTGACGTCGCTGAACAAACACGTGTCTGGAAGGGCCCTCCCCGTCGTAACTCGAGAATATACCCAAGGTTCCGGCCGCAACTCGAGAAAAACCATGAAATTTCCCCCTCGCCGCGAGTTGAGGCCCGATTCCCCTGCACTGCATGCAGAGCAATTCCGTGTTCCACATCAAACGTGAAAGGAGCCTTGATTTCCTTGATGGCACTCCAGAGAAAACCCAAGATCACTGTCTCAAGTCTAGAGGGATCCTGAGGTCACTGGAGCAACACGAAAGGGCTCCGTATAACCCAAATCAAATCGAGATGAGAGCTTAGTCCCTGGCTTCGACTCAAGAGGAATACCAACTTTCCACAAGCACCTCACGAGGAGGCTTCTCTCAGCTACAGGTATGTGAGAGGGACCCTGAGTTTGTGGCCTCAAGTGGAATGGACACCGAGATGCTCTGACTCGAAGTAAGGCCGGATATCCCTGCAGCGAATTGAATGCAGGCTCGTCTTGCATCTCCCAAGACGAAGGGATGTCTGAATCCGCTGTGGAGACGACAGAGAAAGACCTAGTCCTCTGCCTCATCGCGACCGGAGGCCTCACATCCTTTGAAAATTCGAGAGGTATGCGGAGATCAATGCTTCCAAAGGAGACGATGCTTGACTCCTGTTGAAAATGGATAGGAGTCCCAGGATCCCTGTGGCACGTGGAAAGGGACACTGGGTCTCCCGCCTCACGTGGAGACGCGTCCCAATTGCCATGCCAAGACTCGAGGAGAATCCCGAGGTGTCCCTCGCACCTAGGCAGGAGTCCTGACGTCGCTGAACAAACACGTGTCTGGAAGGGCCCTCCCCGTTGTAATTCGAGAATATACCCCAGGTTTCAGCCGCAACTCGAGAAAAACCATGAGACTTCCCCCTCGCCACGAGATGAGGCCCGATTCCCCTGCACTGCGTGCAGACCAATTCCGTGTTCCACATCAAACGTGAAAGGAGCCTTGATTTCCTTGATGGCACTCTAGAGAAAACACAAGATCACTGTCTGAAGTCTAGAGGGATTCTGAGGTCACTGGAGCAACACGAAAGGGCTCCGTATAACCCAAATCAACTCGAGATGAGAGCTTAGTCCCTGGCTTCGACTCAAGAGGAATACCAACTTTCCACAAGCACCTCAAGAGGAGGCTTCTCTCAGCTACAGGTATGTGAGAGGGACCCTGAGTTTGTGGCCTCAAGTGCAATGGACACCGAGATGCTCTGACTCGAAGTAAGGTCGGATATCCCTGCAGTGAATTGAATGCAGGCTCGTCTTGCATCTCCCAAGACGAAGGGATGTCTGAATCCCCTGTGGAGACCACAGAGAAAGACCTAGTCCTCCGCCTCATCGTGACCGGAGGTCTCACATCCTTTGAAAACTCGAGAGGTATCCAGAGATCAATGCTTCCAAAGGAGACGATGCCTGACTCCTCTTGAAAATGGATAGGAGTCCCAGGATCCCTGTGGCACGTGGAAAGGGACACTGGGTCTCCCGCCTCACGTGGAGACGCGTCCCAATTGCCATGCCAAGACTCGAGGAGAATCCCGAGGTGTCCCTCGCACCTAGGCAGGACTCCTCACGTCGCTGAACAAACACGTGTCTGGAAGGGCCCTCCCAGTCGTAACTCGAGAATATACCCCAGGTTCCGGCCGCAACTCGAGAAAAACCATGAGACTTCCCCCTCGCTGCGAGATGAGGCCCGATTCCCCTGCACTGCGTGCAGACCAATTCCGTGTTCCACATCAAACGTGAAAGGAGCCTTGATTTCCTTGATGGCACTCCAGAGAAAACCCAAGATCACTGTCTCAAGTCTAGAGGGATCCTGAGGTCACTGGAGCAACAGGAAAGGGCTCCGTGGACCCCAAATCAACTCGAGATGAGAGCTTAGTCCCTGGCTTCGACTCAAGAGGAATACCAACTTTCCCCAAGCACCTCAAGAGGAGGCTTCTCTCAGCTACAGGTATGTGAGAGGGACCCGGAGATTGTGGCCTCAAGTGGAATGGACACCGAGATGCTCTGACTCGAAGTAACGCCGGATATCCCTGCAGTGAATTGAATGCAGGGTCGTCTTGCATCTCCCAAGACGAAGGGATGTCTGAATCCCCTGTGGAGACCACAGAGAAAGACCTAATTTTCCGCCTCATCGCGACCGGTGGCCTCACATCCTTTGAAAATTCGAGAGGTCCACGGAGATCAATGCTTCCAAAGGAGACGATGCCTGACTCCTCTTGAAAATGGATAGGAGTCCCAGGATCACTGTGGCACGTGGAAAGGGACCCTGGGTCTCCCGCCTCACGTGGAGACGCGTCCCAATTGCCATGCCAAGACTCGAGGAGAATCCCGAGGTGTCCCTCGCACCTAGGCAGGAGTCCTGACGTCGCTGAACAAACACGTGTCTGGAAGGGCCCTCCCCATCGTAACTCGAGAATACACCCAAGGTTCCGGCCGCAACTCGAGAAAAACCATGAGATATCCCCCTCGCCGCGAGTTGAGGCCCGATTCCCCTGCACTGCGTGCAGAGCAATTCTGTGTTCCACTTCAAACGTGAAAGGAGCCTTGATTTCCTTGATGGCACTCCAGAGAAAACCCAAGATCACTGTCTCAAGTCTAGAGGGATCCTGAGGTCACTGGAGCAACACGAAAGGGCTCCGTGGACCCCAAATCAACTCGAGATGAGAGCTTAGTCCCTGGCTTAGACTCAAGAGGAATACCACTTTCCACAAGCACCTCAAGAGGAGGCTTCTCTCAGCTACAGGTAAGTGAGAGGGACCCTGAGTTTGTGGCCTCAAGTGCAATGGACACCGAGATGCTCTGACTCGAAGTAAGGCCGGATATCCCTGCAGTGAATTGAATGCAGGCTCGTCTTGCATCTCCCAAGACGAAGGGATGTATGAATCCCCTGTGGAGACCACAGAGAAAGACCTAGTCCTCCGCCTCATCGTGACCCGAGGCCTCACATCCTTTGAAAACTCGAGAGGTCTGCAGAGATCAATGCTTCCAAAGGAGACGATGCCTGACTCCTCTGGAAAATGGATAGGAGTCCCAGGATCCCTGTGGCACGTGGAAAGGGACTCTGGGTCTCCCGTCTCACGTGGAGACGCGTCCCAATTGCCATGCCAAGACTCGAGGAGAATCCCGAGGTGTCCCTCGCACCTAGGCAGGAGTCCTGACGTCGCTGAACAAACACGTGTCTCGAAGGGCCCTCCCCGTCGTAACTCGAGAATATACCCCAGGTTCCGGCCGCAACTCGAGAAAAACCATGAGATATCCCCCTCGCCGCGAGTTGAGGCCCGATTCCCCTGCACTGCATGCAGAGCAATTCTGTGTTCCACATCAAACGTGAAAGGAGCCTTGATTTCCTTGATGGCACTCCAGAGAAAACCCAAGATCACTGTCTCAAGTCTAGAGGGATCCTGAGGTCACTGGAGCAACACGAAAGGGCTCCGTGGACCCCAAATCAACTCGAGATGAGAGCTTAGTCCCTGGCTTCGACTCAAGAGGAATACCAACTTTCCACAAGCACCTCAAGAGGAGGCTTCTCTCAGCTACAGGTATGTGAGAGGGACCCTGAGTTTGTGGTCTCAAGTGCAATGGACACCGAGATGCTCTGACTCGAAGTAAGGTCGGATATCCCTGCAGTGAATTGAATGCAGGCTCGTCTTGCATCTCAAATGATGAAGGGATGTCTGAATCCCCTGTGGAGACCACAGAGAAAGACCTAGTCCTCCGCCTCATCGTGACCGGAGGTCTCACATCCTTTGAAAACTCGAGAGGTCTCCAGAGATCAATGCTTCCAAAGGAGACGATGGCTGACTCCTCTTGAAAATGGATAGGAGTCCCAGGATCCCTGTGGCACGTGGAAAGGGACCCTGGTTCTCCCGCCTCACGTGGTGACGCGTCCAAATTGCCATGCCAAGACTCGAGGAGAATGCCGAGCTGTCCCTCGCACCTAGGCAGGAGTCCTGACGTCGCTGAACAAACAAGTGTCTGGAAGGGCCCTCCCCGTCGTTACTCGAGAATATACCCCAGGTTCCGGCCGCAACTCGAGAAAAACCATGAGACTTCCCCCTCCCCGCGAGATGAGGCCCGATTCCCCTGCACTGAGTGCAGACAAATTCCGTGTTCCACATCCAACGTGAAAGGAGCCTTGATTTCCTTAATGGCACCCCAGAGAAAACACAAGATCACTGTCCCAAGTCTAGAGGGATCCTGAGGTCACTGTAGCAACACGAAAGGGCTCCGTGGACCCCAAATCAACTCGAGATGAGAGCTTAGTCCCTGGGTTCAACTCAAGAGGAATACCAACTTTCCACAAGCACCTCAAGAGGAGGCTTCTCTCAGCTACAGGTATGTCAGAGGGACCCTGAGTTTGTGGCCTCAAGTGGAATGGACACCGAGATGCTCTGACTCGAAGTAAGGCCGGATAACCCTGCATTGAATTGAATGCAGGCTCGTCTTGCATCTCCCAAGACGAAGGGTTGTCTGAATCCCCTGTGGAGCCCACAGAGAAAGACCTAGTCCTCCGCCTCAACGCGACCGGAGGCCTCACATCCTTTGAAAACTCGAGAGGTCCGCGGAGATCAATACTTCCGAAGGAGATGATGCCTGACTCCTCTTGAAAATGGATAGGATTCCCAGGATCCCTGTGGCATGTGGAAAGGGACCCTGGGTCTCCCGCCTCACGTGGAGACGCGTTCCAATTGCCATGCCAAGACTCGAGGAGAATCCCGAGCTGTCCCTCGCACCTAGGCAGGAGTCCTGACGTCGCTGAACAAACACATGTCTGGAAGGGCCCTCCCCGTCGTAACTCGAGAATATAACCCAGGTTCCGGCCGCAACTCGAGAAAAACCATGAGACTTCCCCCTCGCCGTTAGATGAGGCCCGATTCCCCTGCACTGCGTGCAGAGCAATTCCGTTTTCCACATCAAACGTGAAAGGAGCCTTGATTTCCTTGATGGCACTCCAGAGAAAACCCAAGTTCACTGTCTCAAGTCTAGAGGGATCCTGAGGTCACTGGAGCAACACGAAAGGGCTCCGTGGACCCCAAATAAACTCGAGATGAGAGCTTAGTCCCTGGCTTCCACTCAAGAGGAATACCAACTTTCCACAAGCACCTCAAGAGGAGGCTTCTCTCAGCTACAGGTAAGTGAGAGCGAACCTGAGTTTGTGGCCTCAAGTGGAATGGACACCGAGATGCTCTGACTCGAAGTAAGGCCGGATATCCCTGCAGTGGATTGAATGCAGGCTGGTCTTGTATATCCCAAGACGAAGGGATGTCTGAATCCCCTGTGGAGACCACAGAGAAAGACCGAGTTCTCCGCCTCATCGAGACCGGAGACCTCACATCCTTTGAAAACTCGAGCGGTCCGTGGAGATCAATGCTTCCAAAGGAGACGATGCCTGACTCCTCTTGAAAATGGATAGGAGTCCCAGGATCCGTGTGGCATGTGGAAAGGGACACTGGGTCTCCCGCCTCACGTGGAGCCGGGTCCAAATTGCCATGCCAAGACTCGAGGAGAATCCCGAGCTCTCCCTCGCACCTAGGCAGGAGTCCTGACATCGCTGAACAAACACGTGTCTGGAAGGGCCCTCCCCATCGTAACTCGAGAATATACCCCAGGTTCCGGCCGCAACTCGAGAAAAACCATGAGATTTCCCCCTCGCCGCGAGTTGAGGCCCGATTCCCCTGTACTGCGTGCAGAGCAATTCCGTGTTCCACATCAAACTTGAAAGGAGCCTTGATTTCCTTGATGGCACTCCAGAGAAAACCCAAGATCACTGTCTCAAGTCTAGAGGGATCCTAAGGTCACTGGAGCAACACGAAAGGGCTCCATGGACCCCAAATCAACTCGAGATGAGAGCTTAGTCCCTGGCTTAGACTCAAGAGGAATACCACTTTCCACAAGCACCTCAAGAGGAGGCTTCTCTCAGCTACAGGTAAGTGAGAGGGACCCTGAGTTTGTGGCCTCAAGTGAAATGGACACCGAGATGCTCTGACTCGAAGTAAGGCCGGATATCCCTGCAGTGAATTGAACGCAGGCTCGTCTTGCATCTCCCAAGACGAAGGGATGTCTGAATCCCCTGTGAAGACCACAGAGAAAGACCTAATTTTCCGCCTCATCGCGACCGGTGGCCTCACATCATTTGAAAATTCGAGAGGTCCGCGGAGATCAATGCTTCCAAAGGAGACGATGCCTGACTCCTCTTGAAAATGGATAGGAGTCCCAGGATCCCTGTGGCACGTGGAAAGGGACCCTGGGTCTCCCGCCTCACGTGGAGACGCGTCCAAATTGCCATGCCAAGACTCGAGGTGAATCCCGAGGTGTCCCTCGCACCTAGGCAGGAGTCCTCACATCGCTGAACAAACTCGTGTCTGGAAGGGCCCTCCCCGTCGTAACTCGAGAATATACCCCAGGTTCCGGCCGCAACTCGAGAACAACCATGAGACTTCCCCCTCCCCGCGAGATGAGGCCCGATTCCCCTGCACTGAGTGCAGACAAATTCCGTGTTCCACATCCAACGTGAAAGGAGCCTTGATTTCCTTGATGGCACTCCAGAGAAAACCCAAGATTACTGTCTCAAGTCTAGAGGGATCCTGAGGTCACTGGAGCAACACGAAAGGGCTCCGTGGACCACAAATCAACTCGAGATGAGAGCTTAGTCCCTGGCTTCGACTCAAGAGGAATACCAACTTTCCACAAGCACCTCAAGAGGAGGCTTCTCTCAGCTACAGGTATGTGAGAGGGACCCTGAGTTTGTGGCCTCAAGTGGAATGGACACCGAGATGCTCTGACTCGAAGTAAGGCCGGATATCCCTGCAGTGAATTGAATGCAGGCTCGTCTTGCATCTCAAATGATGAAGGGATGTCTGAATCCCCTGTGGAGCCCACAGAGAAAGACCTAGTCCTCCGCCTCAACGCGACCGGAGGCCTCACATCCTTAGAAAACTCGAGAGGTCCGCGGAGATCAATACTTCTGAAGGAGACGATGCCTGACTCATCTTGAAAATGGATAGGAGTCCCAGGATCACTGTGGCACGTGGAAAGGGACACTGGGTCTCCTGCCTCACGTGGAGACGCGTCCCAATTGCCATGCCAAGACTCGAGGAGAATCCCGAGGTGTCCCTCGCACCTAGGCAGGAGTCCTGAGGTCGCTGAACAAACACTTTTCTGGAAGGGCCCTCCCCGTCGTAACTCGAGAATATACCCCATGTTTCGGACGCAACTCGAGAAAAACCATGAGACTTCCCCCTCGCCGCGAGATGAGGCCCGATTTCCCTGCACTGCGAGCAGAGCAATTCCGTATTCCACATCAAAAATGAAAGGAGCCTTGATTTCCTTGATGGCACTCCAGAGAAAACCCAAGATCACTGTCTCAAGTCTAGAGGGATCCTGAGGTCACTGGAGCAACACGAAAGGGCTCCGTGGACCCCAAACCAACTCAAGATGAGAGCTTAGTCCCTGGCTTCGAGTCAAGAGGAATACCAACTTTCCACAAGCACCTCAAGAGGAGGCTTCTCTCAGCTACAGGTATGTGAGAGGGCCCCTGAGTTTGTGGCCTCAAGTGGAATGGACACCGAGATGCTCTGACTCGAAGTAAGGCCGGATATCCCTGCAGTGAATTGAATGCAGGCTCGTCTTGCATCTCCCAAGACGAAGGGATGTCTGAAT
Source organism: Dama dama (assembly GCF_033118175.1). Taxonomy (NCBI): domain Eukaryota; kingdom Metazoa; phylum Chordata; class Mammalia; order Artiodactyla; family Cervidae; genus Dama; species Dama dama. Next base: position 562,870 of record NC_083697.1, on the reverse strand, counting down.
CCCCTTTGGAGACCACAGAGAAAGACCTAATTATCCGCCTGATCGCGAGCGAAGGCTTCACATCCTTTGAAAACTCGAGAGGTCCGCGGAGATCAATGCTTCCAAAGGAGACGATGCCTGACTCCTCTTGAAAATGGATAGGAGTCCCAGGATCCCTGTGGCACGTGGAAAGGGACCCTGGGTCTCCCGCGTCACGTGGAGACGCGTCCCAATTGCCATGCCAAGATTCGAGGAGAATCCCGAGCTGTCCCTCGCACCTAGGCAGGAGTCCTGACGTCGCTGAACAAACACATGTCTGGAAGGGCCCTCCCCGTCGTAACTCGAGAATATAACCCAGGTTCCGGCCGCAACTCGAGAAAAACCATGAGACTTCCCCCTCGCCGCGAGATGAGGCCCGATTCCCCTACACTGCGTGCAGAGCAATTCCGTTTTCCACATCAAACGTGAAAGGAGGCTTGATTTCCTTGATGGCACTCCAGAGAAAACCCAAGTTCACTGTCTCAAGTCTAGAGGGATCCTGAGGTCACTGGAGCAACACGAAAGGGCTCCGTGGACCCCAAATAAACTCGAGATGAGAGCTTAGTCCCTGGCTTCCACTCAAGAGGAATACCAACTTTCCACAAGCACCTCAAGAGGAGGCTTCTCTCAGCTACAGGTATGTGAGAGGGACCCTGAGTTTGTGGCCTCAAGTGGAATGGACACCGAGATGCTCTGACTCGAAGTAAGGCTGGATATCCCTGCATTGAATTGAATGCAGGCTCGTCTTGCATATCCCAAGACGAAGGGTTGTCTGAATCCCCTGTGGAGACCACAGAGAAAGACCTAGTCCTCCGCCTCAACGCGACCGGAGGCCTCACATCCTTTGAAAACTCGAGAGGTCCGCGGAGATCAATACTTCCGAAGGAGACGATGCCTGACTCCTCTTGAAAATGGATAGGAGTCCCAGGATTCCTGTGGCACGTGGAAAGGGACCCTGGGTCTCCCGCCTCACGTGGAGACGCGTCCCCATTGCCATGCCAAGACTCGAGGAGAATCCCGAGGTGTCCCTCGCACCTAGGCAGGAGTCCTGATGTCGCTGAACAAACACGTGTCTAGAAGGGACCTCCCCGTCGTTACTCGAGAATATACCCCAGGTTCCGGCCGCAACTCGAGAAAAACCATGAGATTTCCCCCTCGCCGTGAGTTGAGGCCCGATTCCCCTGCACTGCATGCAGAGCAATTCCGTGTTCCACATCAAACGTGAAAGGAGCCTTGATTTCGTTGATGGCAGTCCAGAGAAAACCCAAGATCACTGTCTCAAGTCTAGAGGGATCCTGAGGTCACTGGAGCAACACGAAAGGGCTCCGTGGACCCCAAATCAACTCGAGAAGAGAGCTTAGTCCCTGGCTTTAATCGAGAGGAATACCAAATTTCCACAAGCACCTCAAGAGGAGGCTTCTCTCAGCTAATGGTATGTGAGAGGGACCCTGAATTTGTCGCCTCAAGTGGAATGTCCACCGAGATGCTCTGACTCAAAGTAAGGCCAGATATCCCTGCAGTGAATTGAATGCAGGCTCGTCTTGCATCTCCCAAGACGAAGGGATGTCTGAATCCCCTGTGGAGACCACAGAGAAAGACCGAGTTCTCCGCCTCATCGCGACCGGAGGCCTCACATCCTTTGAAAACTCGAGAGGTCCACGGAGATCAATGCTTCCAAAGGAGAAGATGCCTGACCCTTCTTGAAAATGGATAGGAGTCCCAGGATCCCTGTGGCACGTGGAAAGGGACCCTGGGTCTCCCGCGTCACGTGGAGACGCGTCCCAATTGCCATGCCAAGACTCGAGAAGAATCCCGAGCTGTCCCTCGCACCTAGGCAGGAGTCCTGACGTCGCTGAACAAACACATGTCTGGAAGGGCCCTCGCCGTCGTAACTCGAGAATATACCCCAGGTTCCGGCCGCAACTCGAGAAAAACCATGAGAATTCCCCCTCGCCGCGAGATGAGGCCCGATTCCCCTGCACTGCGTGCAGAGCAATTCCGTGTTCCACATCAAACGTGAAAGAAGCCTTGATTTCCTTGATGGCACTCCAGAGAAAACCCAAGATCACTGTCTCAAGTCTAGAGGGATCTTGCGGTCACTGGAGCAACACGAAAGGGCTCCGTGGACCCCAAATCAACTCGAGATGAGAGATTAGTCCCTGGCTTCAACTCAAGAGGAATACGAACTTTCCACAAGCCCCTCAAGAGGAGGCTTCTCTCAGCTACAGGTATGTGAGAGGGACCCTGAGTTTGTGGCCTCAAGTGGAATGGACACCGAGATGCTCTGACTCGAAGTAAGGCCAGATATCCCTGCAGTGAATTGAATGCAGGCTCGTCTTGCATCTCCCAAGACGAAGGGATGTCTGAATCCCCTGTGCAGAACACAGAGAAAGACCTAGTCCTCCGCCTCAACGCGACCAGAGGCGTCACATCCTTTGAAAATTCGAGAGGTATGAGGAGATCAATGCTTCCAAAGGAGACGATGCTTGACTCCTCTTGAAAATGGATAGGAGTCCCAGGATCCCTGTGGCACGTGGAAAGGGACCCTGGGTCTCCCGCCTCACGTGGAGACGCGTCCCAATTGCCATGCCAAGACTCGAGGAGAATCCCGAGGTGTCCCTCGCACCTAGGCAGGAGTCCTGACGTCGCTGAACAAACACGTGTCTGGAAGGGCCCTCCCCGTCGTAACTCGAGAATATACCCCAGGTTCCGGCCGCAACTCGAGAAAAACCATGAGACTTCCCCCTCGCCGCGAGATGAGGCCCGATTCCCCTGCACTGCGTGCAGAGCAATTCCGTGTTCCACATCAAACGTGAAAGGAGCCTTGATTTCCTTGATGGCACTCCAGAGAAAACCCAAGATCACTGTCTCAAGTCTAGAGGGATCCTCAGGTCACTGGAGCAACACGAAAGGGCTCCGTGGACCCCAAATCAACTCGAGATGAGAGCTTAGTCCCTGGCTTCGACTCAAGAGGAATACCAACTTTCCACAAGCACCTCAAGAGGAGGCTTCTCTCAGCTACAGGTATGTGAGAGGGACCCTGAGTTTGTCGCCTCAAGTGGAAAGGACACCGAGATGCTCTGACTCAAAGTAAGGCCAGATATCCCTGCAGTGATTTGAATGCAGGCTCGTCTTGCATCTCCCAAGACGAATGGATGTCTGAATCCGCTGTGGAGAACACAGAGAAAGACCTAGTCCTCCGCCTCATCGCGACCGGAGGCCTCACATCCTTTGAAAACTCGAGAGGTCCGCGGAGATCAATGCTTCCAAAGGAGTCGATGCCTGACGCCTCTTGAAAATGGATAGGAGTCCCAGGATCCCTGTGGCACGTCGAAAGGGACCCTGGGTCTCCCGCCTCATGTGGAGACGCGTCCCAATTGCCATGCCAAGACTTCAGGAGAATCCCGAGGTGTCCCTCGCACCTAGGCAGGAGTCCTGACGTCGCTGAACAAACACGTGTCTGGAAGGGCCCTCCCCGTCGTAACTCGAGAATATACCCCAGGTTCCGGCCGCAACTCGAGAAAAACCATGAGACTTCCCCCTCGCCGCGAGATGAGGCCCGATTCCCCTGCAATGCGTGCAGAGCAATTCCGTTTTCCACATCAAACCTGAAAAAAGCCTTGATTTCCTTGATGGCACTCCAGAGAAAACCCAAGATCACTGTCTCAAGTCTAGAGGGATCCTGAGGTCACTGGAGCAACACGAAAGGGCTCCGTGGACCCCAAATCAACTCGAGATGAGAGATTAGTCCCTGGCTTCAACTCAAGAGGAATACGAACTTTCCACAAGCCCCTCAAGAGGAGGCTTCTCTCAGCTACAGGTATGTGAGAGGGACCCTGAGTTTGTGGCCTCAAGTGGAATGGACACCGAGATGCTCTGACTCGAAGTAAGGCCGGATATCCCTGCAGTGAATTGAATGCAGGCTCGTCTTGCATCTCCCAAGATGAAGGGATGTCTGAATCCCCTGTGCAGAACACAGAGAAAGACCTAGTCCTCCGCGTCAACGCGATCGGAGGCCTCACATCGTTTGAAAACTCGAGAGGTCCACGGAGATCAATGCTTCCAAAGGAGACGATGCCTGACTCCTCTTGAAAATGGATAGGAGTCCCAGGATCCCTGTGGCACGTGGAAAGGGACCGTGGGTCTCCCGCCTCACGTGGAGACGCGTCCCAATTGCCATGGCAAGACTCGAGGAGAATCCCGAGGTGTCCTTTGCACCTAGGCAGGAGTCCTGACGTCGCTGAACAAACACGTGTGTGGAAGGGCCCTCCCCGTCGTAACTCGAGAATATACCCCTGGTTCCAGCCGCAACTCGAGAAAAACCATGAGACTTCCCCCTCGCCGCGAGATGAGGCCCGATTCCCCTGCACTGCGTGCAGAGCAATTCCGTGTTCCACATCAAACGTGAAAGGAGCCTTGATTTCCTTGATGGCACTCCAGAGAAAACACAAGATCACTGTCTCAAGTCTAGAGGGATCCTGAGGTCACTGGAGCAACACGAAAGGGCTCCGTGGACCCCAAATCAACTCTAGATGAGAGCTTAGTCCCTGGCTTCGACTCAAGAGGAATACCAACTTTCCACAAGCACCTCAAGAGGAGGCTTCTCTCAGCTACAGGTATGTGAGAGGGACCCTGAGTTTGTGGCCTCAAGTGCAATGGACACCGAGATGCTCTGACTCGAAGTAAGGCCGGATATCCCTGCAGTGAATTGAATGCAGGCTCGTCTTGCATCTCCCAAGACGAAGGGATGTCTGAATCCCCTGTGGAGACCACAGAGAAAGACCTAGTCCTCCGCCTCATCGTGACCGGAGGCCTCACATCCTTTGAAAATTCGAGAAGTCGGCGGAGATCAATGCTTCCAAAGGAGACGATGCCTGACTCCTCTTGAAAATGGATAGGAGTCCCAGCATCCCTGTGGCACGTGGAAAGGGACCCTGTGTCTCCCGCCTCACGTGGAGACGCGTCAGAATTGCCATGCCAAGACTCGAGGAGAACCCCGAGGTGTCCCTCGCACCTAGGCAGGAGTCCTGACGTCGCTGAACAAACACGTGTCTGGAAGGGCCCTCCCCGTCGTAAATCTAGAATATACCCCAGGTTCCGGCCGCAACTCGAGAAAAACCATGAGACTTTCCCCTTGCCACGAGGTGAGGCCCGATTCCCCTGCACTGCATGCAGAGCAATTCCGTGTTCCACATCAAACATGAAAGGAGCCTTGATTTCCTTGATGGCACTCCAGAGAAAACCCAAGATCACTGTCTAGAGTCTAGAGGGATCCTGAGGTCACTGGAGCAACACGAAAGGGCTCCGTGGACCTCAAATCAACTCGAGATGAGAGCTTAGTCCCTGGCTTCGACTCAAGGGGAATACCAACTTTCCACAAGCACCTCAAGAGGAGGCTTCTCTCAGCTACAGGTATGTGAGAGAGACCATGAGTTTGTGGCCTCAAGTGGAATGGACACGGAAATGCTCTGACTCGAAGTAAGGCCGGATATCCCTGCAGTGAATTGAATGCAGGCTTGTCTTGCATCTCCCAAGACGAAGGGATGTCTGAATCCCCTGTGGAGACCACAGAGAAAGACCTAGTCCTCCGCCTCAACATGACCGGAGGCCTCACATCCTTTGAAAACTCGAGAGGTCCGCGGAGATCAATGCTTCCAAAGGAGACGATGCCTGACTCCTCTTGAAAATGGATAGGAGTCCCAGGATCACTGTGGCACGTGGAAAGGGACCCTGGGTCTCCCGCCTCACGTGGAGACACGTCCCCATTGCCATGCCAAGACTCGAGGAGAATCCCGAGGTGTCCCTCGCACCTAGGCAGGAGTCCTGACGTCGCTGAACAAACACGTGTCTGGAAGGGCCCTCCCCGTCGTAACTGGAGAATATACGCCATTTTCCGGCCGCAACTCGAGAAAAACTATGAGACTTCCCCCTCGCCGCTGGATGAGGCACGATTCCCCTGCACTGCGTGCAGAACAATTCCGTGTTCCACATCAAACGTGAAAGGAGCCTTGATTTCCTTGATGGCACTCCAGAGAAAACCCACGATCACTGTCTCAAGTCTAGAGGGATGCTGAGGTCACTGGAGCAACACGAAAGGGCTCCGTGGACCCCTAATCAACTCGAGATGAGAGCTTAGTCCCTGGCTTCGACTCAAGGGGAATACCAACTTTCCAAAAGCACCTCAAAAGGAGGCTTCTCTCAGCTACAGGTATGTGAGAGGGACCCTGAGTTTGTGGCCTCAAGTGGAATGGACACGGAGATGCTCTGACTCGAAGTAAGGCCGGATATCACTGCAGTGAATTGAATGCAGGCTCGTCTTGCATCTCCCAAGACTAAGGGATGTCTGAATCCCCTGTGTAGACCACAGAGAAAGACCTAATTTTCCGCCTCATCGCGACCAGAGGCCACACATCCTTTGAAAATTCGAGAAGTCCGCGGAGATCAATGCTTCCAAAGGAGACGATGCCTGACTCCTCTTGAAAATGGATAGGAGTCCCAGCATCCCTGTGGCACGTGGAAAGGGACTCTGGGTCTCCCGCCTCACGTGGAGACGCGTCCCCATTGCCATGACAAGACTCGAGGAGAATCCCGAGGTGTCCCTCGCACCTAGGCAGGAGTCCTGACGTCGCTGAACAAACATGTGTCTGGAAGGGCCCTCCCAGTCGTAACTCGAGAATATACCCCAGGTTTCGGCCGCAACTCGAGAAAAACCATGAGACTTCCCCCTCGCCCCTGGATGAGGCCCGATTCCCCTGCACTGCGTGCAGAGCAATTCCGTGTTCCACATCCAACGTGAAAGGAGCCTTGATTTCCTTGATGGCACTCCAGAGAAAACCCAAGATCACTGTCTCAAGTCTAGAGGGATCGTGAGGTCACTGGAGCAACACGAAAGGGCTCCGTGGACCCCAAATCAACTCGAGAAGAGAGCTTAGTCCCTGGCTTTAAATCGAGAGGAATACCAAATTTCCACAAGCACCTCAAGAGGAGGCTTCTCTCAGCTAATGGTATGTGAGAGGGACCCTGAGTTTGTCGCCTCAAGTGGAATGTCCACCGAGATGCTCTGACTCAAAGTAAGGCCAGATATCCCTGCATTGAATTGAATGCAGGCTCGTCTTGCATCTCCCAAGACGAAGGGATGTCTGAATCCCCTGTGGAGACCACAGAGAAAGACCGAGTTCTCCGCCTCATCGCGACCGGAGGTCTCACATCCTTTGAAAACTCGAGAGGTCCGCGGAGATCAATGCTTCCAAAGGAGAAGATGCCTGACCCTTCTTGAAAATGGATAGGAGTCCCAGGATCCCTGTGGCACGTGGAAAGGGACCCTGGGTCTCCCGCGTCACGTGGAGACGCGTCCCAATTGCCATGCCAAGACTCGAGGAGAATCCCGAGGTGTCCTTCGCACCTAGGCAGGAGTCCTGATGTCGCTGAACAAACACGTGTCTAGAAGGGACCTCCCCGTCGTTACTCGAGAATATACCCCAGGTTCCGGGCGCAACTCGAGAAAAACCATGAGATTTCCCCCTCGCCGTGAGTTGAGGCCCGATTCCCCTGCACTGCATGCAGAGCAATTCCGTGTTCCACATCAAACGTGAAAGGAGCCTTGATTTCGTTGATGGCAGTCCAGAGAAAACCCAAGATCACTGTCTCAAGTCTAGAGGGATCCTGAGGTCACTGGAGCAACACGAAAGGGCTCCGTGGACCCCAAATCAACTCGAGAAGAGAGCTTAGTCCCTGGCTTTAAATCGAGAGGAATACCAAATTTCCACAAGCACCTCAAGAGGAGGCTTCTCTCAGCTAATGGTATGTGAGAGGGACCCTGAGTTTGTCGCCTCAAGTGGAATGTCCACCGAGATGCTCTGACTCAAAGTAAGGCCAGATATCCCTGCAGTGAATTGAATGCAGGCTCGTCTTGCATCTCCCAAGACGAAGGGATGTCTGAATCCCCTGTGGAGACCACAGAGAAAGACCGAGTTCTCCGCCTCAGCGCGACCGGAGGCCTCACATCCTTTGAAAACTCGAGAGGTCCGCAGAGATCAATGCTTCCAAAGGAGACGATGCCTGACTCCTCTTGAAAATGGATAGGAGTCCCAGGATCCCTGTGGGACGTGGAAAGGGACCCTGGGTCTCCCGCCTCACGTGGAGACGCGTCAGAATTGCCATGCCAAGACTCGAGGAGAATCCCGAGGTGTCCCTCGCACCTAGGCAGGAGTCCTGACGTCGCTGAACAAACACGTGTCTGGAAGGGCCCTCCCCGTCGTAAATCTAGAATATACCCCAGGTTCCGGCCGCAACTCGAGAAAAACCATGAGACTTTCCCCTTGCCACGAGGTGAGGCCCGATTCCCCTGCACTGCATGCAGAGCAATTCCGTGTTCCACATCAAACATGAAAGGAGCCTTGATTTCCTTGATGGCACTCCAGAGAAAACCCAAGATCACTGTCTAGAGTCTAGAGGGATCCTGAGGTCACTGGAGCAACACGAAAGGGCTCCGTGGACCTCAAATCAACTCGAGATGAGAGCTTAGTCCCTGGCTTCGACTCAAGGGGAATACCAACTTTCCACAAGCACCTCAAGAGGAGGCTTCTCTCAGCTACAGGTATGTGAGAGAGACCATGAGTATGTGGCCTCAAGTGGAATGGACACGGAAATGCTCTGACTCGAAGTAAGGCCGGATATCCCTGCAGTGAATTGAATGCAGGCTCGTCTTGCATCTCCCAAGACGAAGGGATGTCTGAATCCCCTGTGGAGACCACAGACAAAGACCTAGTCCTCCGCCTCAACATGACCGGAGGCCTCACATCCTTTGAAAACTCGAGAGGTCTGCGGAGATCAATGCTTCCAAAGGAGACGATGCCTGACGCCTCTTTAAAATGGATAGGAGTCCCAGGATCACTGTGGCACGTGAAAGGGACCCTGGGTCTCCCGCCTCAAATGGAGACATATCCCAATTGCCATGGCAAGACTCGAGGAGAATCCCGAGGTGTCCCTCGCACCTAGGCAGGAGTCCTGACTTCGCTGAACAAACACGTGTCTGGAAGGGCCCTCCCCGTCGTAACTGGAGAATATACCCCAGGTTCCGGCCGCAACTCGAGAAAAACTATGAGACTTCCCCCTCGCCGCTGGATGAGGCCCGATTCCCCTGCACTGCGTGCAGAGCAATTCCGTGTTCCACATCAAACGTGAAAGGAGCCTTGATTTCCTTGATGGCACTCCAGAGAAACCCCAAGATCACTGTCTCAAGTCTAGAGGGATCCTGAGGTCACTGGAGCAACACGAAAGGGCTCCGTGGACCCCAAATCAACTCGAGATGAGAGCTTAGTACCTGGCTTCGACTCAAGGGGAATACCAACTTTCCACAAGCACCTCAAGAGGAGGCTTCTCTCAGCTACAGGTATGTGAGAGGGACCCTGAGTTTGTGGCCTCAAGTGGAATGGACACCGAGATGCTCTGACTCGAAGTAAGGCCGGATATCCCTGCAGTGAATTGAATGCAGGCTCGTCTTGCATCTCACAAGACTAAGGGATGTCTGAATCCCCTGTGGAGACCACAGAGAAAGACCTAATTTTCCGCCTCATCGCGACCAGAGGCCTCACAACCTTTGAAAATTTGAGAAGTCCGCGGAGATCAATGCTTCCAAAGGAGACGATGCCTGACTCCTCTTGAAAATGGATAGGAGTCCCAGGATCCCTGTGGCACGTGGAAAGGGACCCTGGGTCTCCCGCCTCACGTGGAGACGCGTCCCCATTGCCATGCCAAGACTCGAGGAGAATCCCGAGGTGTCCCTCGCACCTAGGCAGGAGTCCTGACGTCGCTGAACAAACATGTGTCTGGAAGGGCCCTCCCCGTCGTAACTCGAGAATATACCCCAGGTTCCGGCCGCAACTCGAGAAAAACCATGAGACTTCCCCCTCGCCGCTGGATGAGGCCCGATTCCCTTGCACTGCGTGCAGAGCAATTCCATGTTCCACATCAAACGTGAAAGGAGCCTTGATTTCCTTGATGGCACTCCAGAGAAAACCCAAGATCACTGTCTCAAGTCTAGAGGGATCCTGAGGTCACTGGAGCAACACGAAAGGGCTCCGTGGACCCCAAATCAACTCGAGATGAGAGCTTAGTCCCTGGCTTCGACTCAAGAGGAATACCAAATTTCCACAAGCACCTCAAGAGGAGGCTTCTCTCAGCTAGAAGTATGTGACAGGGACCCTGAGTTTGTGGCCTCAAGTGGAATGGACACGGAGATGCTCTGACTCGAAGTAAGGCCGGATATCCCTGCAGTGAATTGAATGCAGGCTCTCTTGCATCTCCCAAGACGAAGGGATGTCTGAATCCCCTGTGGAGACCACAGAGAAAGACCGAGTTCTCCGCCTCATCGCGACCGGAGGCCTCACATCCTTTGAAAAATCGAGAGGTCCGCAGAGATCAATGCTTCCAAAGGAGACGATGCCTGACTCCTCTTGAAAATGGATAGGAGTCCCAGGATCCCTGTGGCACGTGGAAAGGGACCCTGCGTCTCGCGCCTCATGTGGAGACACGTCCCAATTGCCATGCCAAGACTCGAGGAGAATCCCGAGGTGTTCCTCGCACCTAGGCAGGAGTCCTCACGTCGCTGAACAAACACGTGTCTGGAAGGGCCCTCCCCGTCGTAACTCGAGAATATACCCCAGGTTCCGGTCGCAACTCGAGAAAAACCATGAGACTTCCCCATCCCCGCGAGATGAGGCCCGATTCCCCTGCACTGCGTGCAGAGCAATTCCGTGTTCCACATCATACGTGAAAGGAGCCTTGATTTCCTTAATGGCACTCCAGAGAAAACCCAAGATCACTGTTTCAAGTCTAGAGGGATCCTGAGGTCACTGTAGCAACACGAAAGGGCTCCGTGAACCCCAAATCAACTCGAGATGAAAGCTTAGTCCTTGGCTTCGACTCAAGAGGAATACCAACTTTCCACAAGCACCTCAAGAGGAGGCTACTCTCAACTAATGGTATGTGAGAGGGACCCTGAGTTTGTCGCCTCAAGTGGAATGGACACCGAGATGCTCTGACTCGAAGTAAGGCCGGATATCCCTGCAGTGAATTGAATGCAGGCTCGTCTTGCATCTCCCAAGACGAAGGGTTGTCTGAATCTGCTGTGGAGCCCACAGAGAAAGACCTAGTCCTCCGCCTCAACGCGGCCGGAGGCCTCACATCCTTTGAAAACTCGAGAGGTCCACGGAGATCAATACTTCCGAAGGAGACGATGCCTGACTCCTCTTGAAAATGGATAGGAGTCCCAGGATCCCTGTGGCACGTGGAAAGGGACCCTGGGTCTCCCGCCTCACGTGGAGACGCGTCCCAATTGCCATGCCAAGACTCGAGGAGAATCCCGAGGTGTCCCTCGCACCTAGGCAGGAGTACTCACGTCGCTGAACAAACACGTGTCTGGAAGGGCCCTCCCCGTCGTAACTCGAGAATATACCCCAGGTTCCGGCCGCAACTCGAGAAAAACCATGAGAATACCTCCTCGCCGCGAGATGAAGCTCGATTCCCCTGCACTGCAGCAGAGCAACTCCGTGTTCCACATCAAACGTGAAAGGAGCCTTGATTTCCTTGATGGCACTCCAGAGAAAACCCAAGATCACTGTCTCAAGTCTAGAGGGATCCTGAGGTCACTGGAGCAACACAAAAGGCCTCCGTGGACCCCATATCAACTCGAGATGAGAGCTTAGTCCCTGGCTTCGACTCAAGAGAAATACCAAATTTCCACAAGCACCTCAGGTAGAGGCTTCTCTCAGCTACAGGTATCTGAGAGGGACCCTGAATTTGTGGCCTCAAGTGGAATGAACACCGAGATGCTCTGACTCGAAGTAAGGCCGGATATCCCAACAGTGAATTGAATGCAGGCTCGTCTTGCATCTCCCAATACGAAGGGATGTCTGAATCCCCTATAGAGACCACAGAGAAAGACCTAGTTCTCTGCTTCATCGCGAGCGGAGGCCTCACATCCTTTGAAAACTCGAGAGGTACGCAGAGATCAATGCTTCCAAAGCAGACGATGCCTGACTCCTCTTGAAAATGGATAGGAGTCCCAGGATCCCTGTGGCACTTGGAAAGGGACCCTGGGTCTCCCGCCTCACGTGGAGACCCGTCCCAATTGCCATGCCAAGACTCGAGGAGAATTCCGAGGTGTCCCTCCCACCTAGGCAGGAGTCCTGACGTCATTGAACAAACACGTGTCTGGAAGGGCCCTCCCCGTCGTAACTCGGGAATATACCCCAGGTTCCAGCCGCAACTCGAGAAAAACCATGAGACTTCCCCCTCGCCGCGAGATGAGGCCCGATTCCCCTGCACTGCGTGCAGAGCAGTTCCGAGTTCCACATCAAACGTGAAAGGAGCCTTGATTTCCTTGATGGCACTCCAGAGAAAACCCAAGATCACTGTTTCAAGTCTAGAGGGATCCTGAGGTCACTGTAGCAAGACGAAAGGGCTCCGTGGACCCCAAATCAACTCGAGATGAGAGCTTAGTCCCTGGCTTCGACTCAAGAGGAATACCAACTTTCCACAAGCACCTCAAGAGGAGGCTACTCTCAGCTAATGGTATGTGAGAGGGACCCTGAGTTTGTCGCCTGAATTGGAATGGACTGCGAGATGCTCTGACTCGAAGTAAGGCCAGATATCCCTGCAGTGATTTGAATGCAGGCTCGTCTTTAATCTCCCAAGATGAAGGGATGTCTGAATCCCCTGTGGAGACCACAGAGAAAGAGCTAGTTCTCTGCCTCATCGCGACCGGAGGCCTCACATCCTTTGAAAATTCGAGAGGTCCGCGGAGATCAATGCTTCCAAAGGAGACGATGCCTGACTCCTCTTGAAAATGGATAGGAGTCCCAGGATCACTGTGGCACGTGGAAAGGGACCCTGGGTCTCCCGACTCACATGGAGACGTGTCCCATTGCCATGCCAAGACTTGAGGAGAATCCCGAGGTGTCGCTTGCACCTAGGCAGGAGTCCTGACGTCGCTGAACAAACACGTGTCTGAAAGGGCCCTCCCCATCGTAACTCGAGAATATACCCCAGGTTCGGTCAGCAACTCGAGAAAAACCATGAGACTTCCCCCTCGCCGCGAGCTTAGGCCCCATTCCCCTGCACTGCGTGCATAGCAATTCCGTGTTCCACATCAAACGTGAAAGGAGCCTTGATTTCCTTGATGGCACTCCAGAGAAAACCCAAGATCACTGTTTCAAGTCTAGAGGGATCCTGAGGTCACTGTAGCAAGACGAAAGGGCTCCGTGGACCCCAAATCAACTCGAGATGAGAGCTAAGTCCCTGACTTCGGCTCAAGAGGAATACCAAATTTCCACAAGCACCTCAAGAGGAGGCTTCTCTCAGCTACAGGTATGTGAGAGGGACCCTGAGTTTGTGGCCTCAAGGGGAATGGACACGGAGATGCTCTGACTCGAAGTAAGGCCGGATATCCCTGCAGTGAATTGAATGCAGGCTCGTCTTGCATCTCCCAAGACGAAGGGATGTCTGAATCCCCAGTGGAGACCACAGAGAAAGACCTAGTCCTCCGCCTCATCGCGACCGGAGGCCTCACATCCTTTGAAAATTCGAGAGGTCCGCCGAGATCAATGCTTCCAAAGGAGACGATGCCTGACTCCTCTAGAAAATGGATAGGAGTCCCAGGATCACTGTGGCACGTGGAAAGGGACCCTGGGTCTCCCGCCTCACGTGGAGACGCGTCCCAATTGCCATGCCAAGACTCGAGGAGAATCCCGAGGTGTCTCTCGCACCTAGGCAGGAGTCCTGATGTCGCTGAACAAACACAGGTCTGGAAGGGCCCTCCCCGTCGTAACTCGAGAATATAACCCAGGTTCCGGCCGCAACTCGAGAAAAACCATGAGACTTCCCACTCACAGCGAGATGAGGCCCGATTCCCCTGCACTGCGTGCAGAGCAATTCCGTGTTCCACATCAAACGTGAAAGGAGCCTTGATTTCCTTGATGGCACTACAGAGAAAACCCAAGATCACTGTCTCAAGTCTAGAGGGATCCTGAGGTCACTGGAGCAACACGAAAGGGCTCCGTGGACCCCAAATCAACTCGAGATGCGAGGTTAGTCCCTGGCTTCGACTCAAGAGGAATACCAGCTTTCCACAAGCACCTGAAGAGTAGGCTTCTCTCACCTACAGGTATGTGAGAGGGACCCTGAGTTTGTGGCCTCAAGTGGAATGGGCACCGAGAAGCTCTGACTCGAAGTAAGGCCGGATATCCCTGCAGTGAATTAAATGCACGCTCGTCTTGCATCTCCCAAGACGAAGGGAAGTCTGAATCCCCTGTGGAGGCCACAGAGAAAAACCGAGTTCTCCGCCTCATTGCGACCTGAGGCCTCACTTCCTTTGAAAACTCGAGAGGTCCGCGGAGATCAATGCTTCCAAAGGAGACGATGCCTGACTCCTCTTGAAATGGATAGGAGTCCCAGGATCCCTTTGGCACGTGGAAAGGGATCCTGGGTCTCCTGCCTCACGTGGAGATGCGTCCCAATTGCCATGCCAAGACTCGAGGAGAATTCCGAGGTGTCCCTCGCACCTAGGCAGGAGTCCTGACGTCGCTGAACAAACACGTATCTGGAAGGGCCCTCCCCGTCTTAACTCGAGAATATACCCCAGGTTCCAGCCGCAACTCGAGAAAAACCATGAGACTTCCCCCTCGCAGCGAGATGAGGCCCGATTCCCCTGCACTGCGTGCAGAGCAATTCCATGTTCCACAACAAACGTGAAAGGAGACTTGATTTCCTTGATGGCACTACAGAGAAAACCCAAGATCACTGTCTCAAGTCTAGAGGGATCCTGACGTCACTGTAGCAACACGAAAGGGCTCCGTGGACCCCAAATCAACTCGAGATTAGAGCTTAGTTCCTCGCTTCGACTCAAGAGGAATACCAACTTTCCACAAGCACCTCAAGAGGAGGCTTCTCTCAGCTACAGGTATGTGAGAGGGACCCTGAGTTTGTGGGCTCAAGTGGAATGGACTCCGAGATGCTCTGACTCGAAGTAAGGCCGGATATCCCTGCAGTGAAATGAATGCAGGCTCGCCTTGCATCTCCCAAGACGAAGGGATGTCTGAATCCCCTGTAGAGACCACAGAGAAAGACCTAGTTCTCCGCCTCATCGCGACCGGAGGCCTCACATCCTTTGAAAACTCGAGAGGTCCGCGGAGATCAATGCTTCCAAAGGAGACGATGCCTGACTCCTCTTGAAAATGGATAGGAGTCCCAGGATCCCTGTGGCACGTGGAAAGGCACCCTGGGTCTCCCGCCTCACGTGGAGACGCGTCCCAATTGCCATGCCAAGACTCGAGGAGAATCGCGAGGTGTCCCTCGCACCTAGGCAGGAGTCCTGACGTCGCTGAACAAACACGTGTCTGGAAGGGCCTTCCCCGTCGTAACTCGAGAATATTCCCCAGGTTCCAGCCGCTTCTCGAGAAAAACCATGAGACTTCCCCCTCACCGCGAGATGAGGCCCGATTCCCCTGCATTGCGTGCAGAGCAATTCCGTGTTCCACATCAGACGTTAAACTAGACTTGATTTCCTTGATGGCACTCCAAAGAAAACCCAAGATCACTGTCTCAAGTCTAGAGGGATCCTGAGGTCACTGTAGCAACACGAAAGGGCTCCGTGGACCCCAAATCAACTCGAGATGAGAGCTTCGTCCCTGGCTTCTACTCTAGAGGAGTACCAACTTTCCACAAGCACCTCAAGAGGAGGCTTATCTGAGATACAGGTATGTGAGAGAAACCCTGAGTTTGTGGCCTCAAGTGCAATGGACACTGTGATGCTCTGACTCGAAGTAAGGCCGGATATCCCTGCTGTGAATTGAATGCAGGCTCGTCTTGCATCTCCCAAGACGAAGGGATGTCTGAATCCACTGTGGAGACCACAGAGAAAACCTAGTTCTCCGCCTCATCGCGACCGGAGGCCTCTAATCCTTTGAAAACTCGAGAGGTCCGCGGAGATCAAGGCTTCCAAAGGAGATGATGCCTGACTCCTCTTGAAAATGGATAGAAGTCCCAGGATCCCTGTGGCACGTGGAAAGGGACCCTGGGTCTCCCGCCTCACGTGGAGACTTGTCCTAATTGCCATGCCAAGACTCGAGGAGAATGCCGAGGTGTCCCTCGCACCTAGGCAGGAATCCTGACGTCGCAGAACAAACACGTGTCTGGAAAGGCCCTCCCCGTCGTAACTCGAGAATATACCCCAGGTTCCGGCCGCAACTCGAGAAACATCATGAGACTTCCCCCTCGCCTTGAGATGAGGCACGATTCCCCTGCACTGCGTGCAGACCAATTCCGTGTTCCACATCAAACGTGAAAAGATTCTAGATTTCCTTGATGGCACTCCAAAGAAAAGCCAAGATCACTGTCTCAAGTCTAGAGGGATCCTGAGGTCACTGTAGCAACAAGAAAGAGCTCCGTGGACCACAAATCAACTCGAGAGGAGAGCTTCGTCCCTGGCTTCGATTCAAGAGGAATACCAACTTTCCACAAGCACCTCAAGAGGAGGCCTCTCTCAGTTACAGGTATGTGAGAGGGACCTTGAGTTTGTGGCCTCAAGTGGAATGGACACCGAGATGCTCTGACTCGAAGTAAGGGCAGATATCCATGCAGAGAATTGAATGCAGGCTCGTCTTGAATCTCCGAAGACGAAGGGATGTCTGAATCCCCTGTGGAGACCACAGACAAAGACTTAGTTCTCCGCCTCATCGCGACCGGAGGCCTCACATCCTTTGAAAACTCGAGAGGTCCACGGAGATCAATGCTTCCAAAGGAGACGATGCCTGAATCCTTTTCAAAATGGATAGGAGTCCCAGGATCCCTGTGGCTCGTGGAAAGGGACACTGGGTCTCCCGCCTCAGGTGGAGACGCGTCCCAATTGCCATGCCAAGACTCGAGGAGAATCCCGAGGTGTCCCTCGCACCTAGGCAGGAGTCCTGACTTCGCTGAACAAACACGTGTCTGGAAGGGCCCTCCCCATAGTAACTCGAGAATATACCCCAGGTTCCGGCCGCAACTCGAGAAATTCCATGAGACCTACCCCTCGCGGCTAGATGAGGCCCGATTCCCCTGCACTGCGTGCAGAGCAATTCCGTGTTCCACATCAAACGTGAAAGGAGCCTTGATTTCCTTGATGGCACTCCAGAGAAAACCCAAGATCACTGTCTCAAGTCTAGAGGGATCCTGAGGTCACTGGAGCAACACGAAAGGGCGCCGTGGACCCCAAATCAACTCGAGATGAGAGCTTGTCCCTGGCTTCGACTCAAGAGGAATACCAACTTTCCACAAGCACCTCAAGAGGAGGCTTCTCTCAGCTACAGGTATGTGAGAGGGACCCTGAGTTTGTGGCCTCAAGTGGAATGGACACCGAGATGCTCTGACTCAAAGTAAGGCCGGATATGCCTGCAGTGAATTGAATGCAGGCTCGTCTTGCATCTCCCAAGACGAAGGGATGTCTGAATCCCCTGTGGAGACCACAGAGAAAGACCTAGTTCTCGGCCTCAACGCGACCGGATGCCTCACACCCTTTGAAAACTCGAGAGGTCCACGCAGAACAAAGCTTCCAGAGGAGACGATGCCTGACTCCTCTTGAAAATGGATAGGAATCCCAGGATCCCTGTGGCACGTGGAAAGGGACACTGGGTCTCCCGCCTCACGTGGAGACGCGTCCCAATTGCCATGCCAAGACTCGAGGAGAATCGCGAGGTGTCCCTCGCACCTAGGCAGCAGTCCTGACGTCGCTGAACAAACACGTGTCTGGAAGGGCCCTCCCCGTCGTAACTCGAGAATATTCCCCAGGTTCCAGCCGCTTCTCGAGAAAAACCATGAGAATTCCCCCTCGCCGTGAGATGAGGACAGATTCCCCTGCACTGCGTGCAGAGCAATTCCGTGTTCCACATCAGACGTTAAAGGAGACTTGATTTCCTTGATGGCACTCCAAAGAAAACCCAAGATCACTGTCTCAAGTCTAGAGGGATCCTGAGGTCACTGGAGCTACACGAAAGGGCTCCGTGGACCACAAATCAACTCGGGATGAGAGCTTCGTCCGTGGCTTCTACTCTAGAGGAATACCAACTTTCCACAAGCACCTCAAGAGGAGGCATCTCTGAGATACAGGTATGTGAGAGAAACCCTGAGTTTGTGGCCTCAAGTGCAATGGACACTGTGATGCTCTGACTCGAAGTAAGGCCGTATATCCCTGCTGTGAATTGAATGCAGGCTCGTGTTGCATCTCCCAAGACGAAGGGATGTCTGAATCCACTGTGGAGACCACAGAGAAAACCTAGTTCTCCGCCTCATCGCGACCGGAGGCCTCTAATCCTTTGAAAACTCGAGAGGTCCACGGAGATCAATGCTTCCCGGAGACGATGCCTGACTCCTCTTGAAAATGGATAGAAGTCCCAGGATCCCTGTAGCACGTGGAAAGGGACCCTGGGTCTCCCGCCTCACGTGGAGACGGGTCCCAATTGCCATTCCAAGACTCGAGGAGAATCCCGAGGTGTCCCTCGCACCTAGGCAGGAGTCCTGACGTCGCTGAACAAACACGTGTCTGGAAGGGCCCTCCCCGTCGTAACTCCAGAATATACCCCAGGTTCCGGCCGCAACTCGAGTAAAACCATGAGACTTCCCCCTCGCGGCAAGATGAGGCCCGATTCCCCTGCACTGCGAGCAAAGCAATTCCGTGTTCCACATCAAACGTGAAAGGAGCCTTGATTACCTTGATGGCACTCCAGAGAAAACCCAAGATCACTGTCTCAAGTCTAGAGGGATCCTGAGGTCACTGTAGCAACACGAAAGGGCTTCGTGGGCCGCAAACAACTCGAGATGAGAGCTTCGTCCCTGCCTTCGACTCAAGAGGAATACCAACTTTCCACAAGCACCTCAAGAGGAGGCTTCTGTCACCTTCAGGTATGTGAGAGGGACCCTGAGCTGGTGGCCTCAAGTCGAATGGATAGCGTGATGCTCTGACTCGAAGTAAGGCCGGATATCCCTGCAGTGAATTGAATGCAGGCTCGTTTTGCATCTCCCAAGAGGAAGGGATGTCTGAATCCACTGTGGAGACCACAGAGAAAGACCTAGTTCTCCGCCTCATCGCGAATTGAGGCCTCATATCCTTTGAAACCTCGAGAGGTGTGCGGAGATCAATGCTTCCAAAGGAGACGATGCCTGACTCCTCTTGAAAATGGATAGGGGTCCCAGGATCCCTGTGGCACGTGGAAAGGGACCCTGGGTCTCCCGCCTCACGTGGAGACGCGTCCCAATTGCCATGCCAAGACTCGAGGAGAATCCCGAGTTGTGCCTCGCACCTAGGCAGGAGTCCTGACGTCGCTGAACAAACAGGTGTCTGGAAGGGCCCTCCCCGTCGTAACTCGAGAACATACCCCAGGTTCCGGCCGCAACTCGACAAAAACCATGAAAATTCCCCCTCGCCGCGAGAAGAGGCCCGATTCCCCTGCACTGCGTGCAGAGCAATTCCGTGTTCCACATCAAACGTGAAAGGAGCCTTGATTTCCTTGATGGCACTCCAGAGAAAAGCCAAGATCACTGTCTCAAGTCTAGAGGGATCCTGAGGTTACTGTAGCAACACGAAAGAGCTCCGTGGACCCCAAATCAACTCGAGATGAGAGCTTACTCCCTGGCTTCGACTCAAGAAGAATACCAACTGTCCACAAGCACCTCAAGATGAGGTTTCTCTCAGCTACATTTATGTGAGAGGGACCCTGAGTGTGTGGCCTCAAATGTAATGGACACCGAGATGCACTGATTCGAATAAAGGCCGGATATCCCTGCAGTGAATTGAATGCAGGCTCTTCTTGCATCTCCTAAGAAGAAGGGATGTATGAATCCCCTGTGGAGACCATAGAGAAAGACATTGTTCTCCGCCTCATCCCGACGTGAGTCCTCACATCCTTTGAGAACTCGAGAGGTCCGCGGAGATCAATGCTTCCAAAGGAGACGATGCCTGAATTCTCTTCAAAATGGATAGGAGTCCCAGGATCCCTGTGGCACATGGAAAGGGACCCTGGATCTCCCGCCCCACGTGGAGACGCGTCCCAATTGCCATGACAAGACTCGAGGAGAATCCCGAGGTGTCCCTCGCACCGACGTAGGAGTCCTGACGTCGCTGAACAAAGACGTGTCTGGAACGGACCTCCCCGTCGTAACTCGAGAATATTCCCCAGGTTCCAGCCGCTTCTCGAGAAAAACCATGAGACTTCCCCCTCACCGCGAGATGAGGCCCGATTCCCCTGCATTGCGTGCAGAGCAATTCCGTGTTCCACATCAGACGTTAAACTAGACTTGATTTCCTTGATGGCACTCCAAAGAAAACCCAAGATCACTGTCTCAAGTCTAGAGGGATCCTGAGGTCACTGTAGCAACACGAAAGGGCTCCGTGGACCCCAAATCAACTCGAGATGAGAGCTTCGTCCCTGGCTTCTACTCTAGAGGAGTACCAACTTTCCACAAGCACCTCAAGAGGAGGCTTATCTGAGATACAGGTATGTGAGAGAAACCCTGAGTTTGTGGCCTCAAGTGCAATGGACACTGTGATGCTCTGACTCGAAGTAAGGCCGGATATCCCTGCTGTGAATTGAATGCAGGCTCGTCTTGCATCTCCCAAGACGAAGGGATGTCTGAATCCACTGTGGAGACCACAGAGAAAACCTAGTTCTCCGCCTCATCGCGACCGGAGGCCTCTAATCCTTTGAAAACTCGAGAGGTCCGCGGAGATCAAGGCTTCCAAAGGAGATGATGCCTGACTCCTCTTGAAAATGGATAGAAGTCCCAGGATCCCTGTGGCACGTGGAAAGGGACCCTGGGTCTCCCGCCTCACGTGGAGACTTGTCCTAATTGCCATGCCAAGACTCGAGGAGAATGCCGAGGTGTCCCTCGCACCTAGGCAGGAATCCTGACGTCGCAGAACAAACACGTGTCTGGAAAGGCCCTCCCCGTCGTAACTCGAGAATATACCCCAGGTTCCGGCCGCAACTCGAGAAACATCATGAGACTTCCCCCTCGCCTTGAGATGAGGCACGATTCCCCTGCACTGCGTGCAGACCAATTCCGTGTTCCACATCAAACGTGAAAAGATTCTAGATTTCCTTGATGGCACTCCAAAGAAAAGCCAAGATCACTGTCTCAAGTCTAGAGGGATCCTGAGGTCACTGTAGCAACAAGAAAGAGCTCCGTGGACCACAAATCAACTCGAGAGGAGAGCTTCGTCCCTGGCTTCGATTCAAGAGGAATACCAACTTTCCACAAGCACCTCAAGAGGAGGCCTCTCTCAGTTACAGGTATGTGAGAGGGACCTTGAGTTTGTGGCCTCAAGTGGAATGGACACCGAGATGCTCTGACTCGAAGTAAGGGCAGATATCCATGCAGAGAATTGAATGCAGGCTCGTCTTGAATCTCCGAAGACGAAGGGATGTCTGAATCCCCTGTGGAGACCACAGACAAAGACTTAGTTCTCCGCCTCATCGCGACCGGAGGCCTCACATCCTTTGAAAACTCGAGAGGTCCACGGAGATCAATGCTTCCAAAGGAGACGATGCCTGAATCCTTTTCAAAATGGATAGGAGTCCCAGGATCCCTGTGGCTCGTGGAAAGGGACACTGGGTCTCCCGCCTCAGGTGGAGACGCGTCCCAATTGCCATGCCAAGACTCGAGGAGAATCCCGAGGTGTCCCTCGCACCTAGGCAGGAGTCCTGACTTCGCTGAACAAACACGTGTCTGGAAGGGCCCTCCCCATAGTAACTCGAGAATATACCCCAGGTTCCGGCCGCAACTCGAGAAATTCCATGAGACCTACCCCTCGCGGCTAGATGAGGCCCGATTCCCCTGCACTGCGTGCAGAGCAATTCCGTGTTCCACATCAAACGTGAAAGGAGCCTTGATTTCCTTGATGGCACTCCAGAGAAAACCCAAGATCACTGTCTCAAGTCTAGAGGGATCCTGAGGTCACTGGAGCAACACGAAAGGGCGCCGTGGACCCCAAATCAACTCGAGATGAGAGCTTGTCCCTGGCTTCGACTCAAGAGGAATACCAACTTTCCACAAGCACCTCAAGAGGAGGCTTCTCTCAGCTACAGGTATGTGAGAGGGACCCTGAGTTTGTGGCCTCAAGTGGAATGGACACCGAGATGCTCTGACTCAAAGTAAGGCCGGATATGCCTGCAGTGAATTGAATGCAGGCTCGTCTTGCATCTCCCAAGACGAAGGGATGTCTGAATCCCCTGTGGAGACCACAGAGAAAGACCTAGTTCTCGGCCTCAACGCGACCGGATGCCTCACACCCTTTGAAAACTCGAGAGGTCCACGCAGAACAAAGCTTCCAGAGGAGACGATGCCTGACTCCTCTTGAAAATGGATAGGAATCCCAGGATCCCTGTGGCACGTGGAAAGGGACACTGGGTCTCCCGCCTCACGTGGAGACGCGTCCCAATTGCCATGCCAAGACTCGAGGAGAATCGCGAGGTGTCCCTCGCACCTAGGCAGCAGTCCTGACGTCGCTGAACAAACACGTGTCTGGAAGGGCCCTCCCCGTCGTAACTCGAGAATATTCCCCAGGTTCCAGCCGCTTCTCGAGAAAAACCATGAGAATTCCCCCTCGCCGTGAGATGAGGACAGATTCCCCTGCACTGCGTGCAGAGCAATTCCGTGTTCCACATCAGACGTTAAAGGAGACTTGATTTCCTTGATGGCACTCCAAAGAAAACCCAAGATCACTGTCTCAAGTCTAGAGGGATCCTGAGGTCACTGGAGCTACACGAAAGGGCTCCGTGGACCACAAATCAACTCGGGATGAGAGCTTCGTCCGTGGCTTCTACTCTAGAGGAATACCAACTTTCCACAAGCACCTCAAGAGGAGGCATCTCTGAGATACAGGTATGTGAGAGAAACCCTGAGTTTGTGGCCTCAAGTGCAATGGACACTGTGATGCTCTGACTCGAAGTAAGGCCGTATATCCCTGCTGTGAATTGAATGCAGGCTCGTGTTGCATCTCCCAAGACGAAGGGATGTCTGAATCCACTGTGGAGACCACAGAGAAAACCTAGTTCTCCGCCTCATCGCGACCGGAGGCCTCTAATCCTTTGAAAACTCGAGAGGTCCACGGAGATCAATGCTTCCCGGAGACGATGCCTGACTCCTCTTGAAAATGGATAGAAGTCCCAGGATCCCTGTAGCACGTGGAAAGGGACCCTGGGTCTCCCGCCTCACGTGGAGACGGGTCCCAATTGCCATTCCAAGACTCGAGGAGAATCCCGAGGTGTCCCTCGCACCTAGGCAGGAGTCCTGACGTCGCTGAACAAACACGTGTCTGGAAGGGCCCTCCCCGTCGTAACTCCAGAATATACCCCAGGTTCCGGCCGCAACTCGAGTAAAACCATGAGACTTCCCCCTCGCGGCAAGATGAGGCCCGATTCCCCTGCACTGCGAGCAAAGCAATTCCGTGTTCCACATCAAACGTGAAAGGAGCCTTGATTACCTTGATGGCACTCCAGAGAAAACCCAAGATCACTGTCTCAAGTCTAGAGGGATCCTGAGGTCACTGTAGCAACACGAAAGGGCTTCGTGGGCCGCAAACAACTCGAGATGAGAGCTTCGTCCCTGCCTTCGACTCAAGAGGAATACCAACTTTCCACAAGCACCTCAAGAGGAGGCTTCTGTCACCTTCAGGTATGTGAGAGGGACCCTGAGCTGGTGGCCTCAAGTCGAATGGATAGCGTGATGCTCTGACTCGAAGTAAGGCCGGATATCCCTGCAGTGAATTGAATGCAGGCTCGTTTTGCATCTCCCAAGAGGAAGGGATGTCTGAATCCACTGTGGAGACCACAGAGAAAGACCTAGTTCTCCGCCTCATCGCGAATTGAGGCCTCATATCCTTTGAAACCTCGAGAGGTGTGCGGAGATCAATGCTTCCAAAGGAGACGATGCCTGACTCCTCTTGAAAATGGATAGGGGTCCCAGGATCCCTGTGGCACGTGGAAAGGGACCCTGGGTCTCCCGCCTCACGTGGAGACGCGTCCCAATTGCCATGCCAAGACTCGAGGAGAATCCCGAGTTGTGCCTCGCACCTAGGCAGGAGTCCTGACGTCGCTGAACAAACAGGTGTCTGGAAGGGCCCTCCCCGTCGTAACTCGAGAACATACCCCAGGTTCCGGCCGCAACTCGACAAAAACCATGAAAATTCCCCCTCGCCGCGAGAAGAGGCCCGATTCCCCTGCACTGCGTGCAGAGCAATTCCGTGTTCCACATCAAACGTGAAAGGAGCCTTGATTTCCTTGATGGCACTCCAGAGAAAAGCCAAGATCACTGTCTCAAGTCTAGAGGGATCCTGAGGTTACTGTAGCAACACGAAAGAGCTCCGTGGACCCCAAATCAACTCGAGATGAGAGCTTACTCCCTGGCTTCGACTCAAGAAGAATACCAACTGTCCACAAGCACCTCAAGATGAGGTTTCTCTCAGCTACATTTATGTGAGAGGGACCCTGAGTGTGTGGCCTCAAATGTAATGGACACCGAGATGCACTGATTCGAATAAAGGCCGGATATCCCTGCAGTGAATTGAATGCAGGCTCTTCTTGCATCTCCTAAGAAGAAGGGATGTATGAATCCCCTGTGGAGACCATAGAGAAAGACATTGTTCTCCGCCTCATCCCGACGTGAGTCCTCACATCCTTTGAGAACTCGAGAGGTCCGCGGAGATCAATGCTTCCAAAGGAGACGATGCCTGAATTCTCTTCAAAATGGATAGGAGTCCCAGGATCCCTGTGGCACATGGAAAGGGACCCTGGATCTCCCGCCCCACGTGGAGACGCGTCCCAATTGCCATGACAAGACTCGAGGAGAATCCCGAGGTGTCCCTCGCACCGACGTAGGAGTCCTGACGTCGCTGAACAAAGACGTGTCTGGAACGGACCTCCCCGTCGTAACTCGAGAATATACCCCAGGTTCCGGCCGCAACTCGAGAAAAACCATGAGACTTCCCCCTCGCCGCGAGATGAGGCCCGATTCCCCTGCACTGCGAGCAGAGCAATTCCGTGTTCCACATCAAACCTGAAAGGAGCCTTGATTTCCTTGATGGCACTCCAGAGAAAACCCGAGATCACTGTCTCAAGTCTAGAGGGATCCTGAGGTCACTGTAGCAACATGAAATGGGTCCATGGACCCCAAATCAACTCGTGATGAGAGCTTATTCATTGGCTTCGACTCTAGAGGAATAGCAACTTTCCACAAGCACCTCAAGAGGAGGCTTCTCTCAGATAAAGTTATGTGAGAGGGCCCTGAGTTGGGGATTCAAGTGGAATGGACACCGAGAAGCTCTGACTCGAAGGAAGGCTGGATATCCCTGCAGTGAATTGAATGCAGGCTCGTCTTGCATCTCCCAAGACGAAGGGATATCTGAATATCCTGTGGATACCACAGAGAAAGACGTAGTTCTCCCTCTCATGGCGACCGGAGGCATCACATCTTTGAAAACTCGAGAGGTCCGCGGAGATCTATGCTTCCTAAGGAGACGATGCCTGACTCCTCTTGAAAATGGATAGGAGTCCAAGAAACCCTGTGGCACGTGGAACGGGAACCTGGGTCTCCCGCCTCACATGGAGACGCGTCCCAATTGCCATGCCAAGACTCGAGGATAATCCCGAGGTGTCCCTCACACCTAGGCAGGAGTCCTGACGTCACTGAACAAACACGTGTCTGGAAGGGCCCTCCCCGTCGTAACTCGAGAATATACCCCGGGTTCCTGCCGCAACTCGAGAAAAACCATGAGACTTCCCCCTCGCCACGAGATGAGGCCCGATTTAACTGCACTGCATGCAGAGCAATTCCGTGTTCCACATCAAACGTGAAAGGAGCCTTGATTTCCTTGATGGCACTCCAGAGAAAACCCAAGATCACTGTCTCAAGTCTAGAGGGATCCTGAGGTCACTGTAGCGACAAGAAAGGTCTCCGTGGACCCCAAATCAAGTCGAGATGAGAGCTTAGTCCCTGGCTTCGATTCAAGACGAATACCAACTTTCCACATGCACCTCAAGAGGCGGTTTCTGTCAGCTACAGGTATGTGCGAGGGACCCTGAGTTTGTGGCCTCAAGTAGAATGGACACCGAGATGCTCTGACTCGATGTAAGGCCGGATATCCCTGCAGTGAATTGAATGAAGTCTCGTCTTGCATCTCCCAAGACGAAGGGATGTCTGAATCCCCTGTGGAGACCACAGAGAAAGACCTAGTTCTCCCTCTCATGGCGACCGGAGGCATCACATCTTTGAAAACTCGAGAGGTCCGCGGAGATCAATGCTTCCTAAGGAGACGATGCCTGACTCCTCTTGAAAATGGATAGGAGTCCAAGAAACCGTGTGGCAAGTGGAACGGACACCTGGGTCTCCCGCCTCACATGGAGACTTGTCCTAATTGCCATGCCAAGACTCGAGGAGAATCCCGAGGTGTTCCTCGCACCTAGGCACGAGTCCTGACGTCGCTGAACAAACACTTGTCTGGAAGGGCCCTCCCCGTCGTAACTCAGGAATATACCCCAGGTTCCGGCCGCAACTCGAGAAAAACCATAAGACTTCCCCCTCGCCTTGAGATGTGGCCCGATTCTCCTGCACTGCGTGGAGACCAATTCCGTGTTCCACATCAAACGTGAAAGGATTCTTGATTTCCTTGATGGCACTCCAAAGAAAAGCCAAGATCACTGTCTCAAGTCTAGAGGGATCCTGAGGTCACTGTAGCAACCCGAAAGGGCTCCGTGCACCCCAAATCAACTCGAGATGAGAGCCTTGTCCCTGGCTTCGACTCAAGAGGAATACCAACTTTCCAAAAGCTCCTCAAGAGGAGGTTTCTCTCAGCTACAGGTATGTGAGAGGGACCCTGAGTTTGTGGCCTCAAGTGGAATGGAGACCGAGATGCTCTGACTCAATGTAAGGCCGGATATCCCTGCAGTGAATTGAATGCAGGCTCGCCTTGCATCTCCAAAGACGAAGGGATGTCTGAATCCCCTGTGGACACCACAGACAAAGACCTAGATCTCCGCCTCATCGCGACCATATGCCTCACATACTTTGAAAACTCGAGAGGTCCGCGGAGATCAATGCTTCCTAAGGAGACGATGCCTGACTCCTCTTGAAAATGGATAGGAGTCCCAGAATCCCTGTGGCACGTGGAAAGGGACCCTGGGTCTTGCGCCTCACTGGAGACGCGTCCCAATTGCCAGGCCAAGGCTCAAGGAGAATCCCGAGGTGTCCCTCGCACCTAGGCAGGAGTCCTGACGTCGCTGAACAAACACGTGTCTGGAAGGGCCCTCCCCATCGTAACTCGAGAATATACCCCAGGTTCTGACTGCAACTCGAGAAAAACCATGAGCCTTCCCAGTCGCCGCAAGATGAGGCCCGATTCCCCTGCACTGCGTGCAGAGCAATTCCGTGTTCCACATCAAACGTGAAAGGAGCCTTGATTTACTTGATGGCACTCCAGAGAAACCCCAAGATCACTGTCTCAAGTCTAGAGGGATCCTGAGGTCACTGTAGCAACACGAAAGGGGTCCGTGGACTCCAAATCAACTCGAGATGAGAGCTTCGTCCCTGGCTTCGACTCAAGAGGAATACCAACTTTCCACTAGCACCTCAAGAGGAGGCTTCTCTCAGCTAAAGGTATGTGAGAGGGAACCTGTGTTTGTGGCCTCAAGTAGAATGGACACCGAGATGCTCTGACTCGAAGTAAGGCCGGACATCCCTGCAGTGAATTGAATGCAGGCTCGTCTTGCATGTCGCAAGATGAAGGGATGTCTGAATCCACTGTGGAGACCACAGAGAAAGACCTAGTTCTCCGCCTCATCACGACCGGAGGCGTCACATCCTTGGAAAACTCGAGAGGTCCGCGGAGATCAATTCTTGTAAAGGAGACGATGCCTGACTCCTCTTGAAAATGGATAGGAGTCCAAGAATCCCTGTGGCACGTGGAACGGGACCCTGGGTCTCCCGCCTCACGTGGAGACTTGTCCTAATTGCCATGCCAAGACTCGAGGAGAATGCCGAGGTGTCCCTCGCACCTAGGCAGGAATCCTGACGTCGCAGAACAAACACGTGTCTGGAAAGGCCCTCCCCGTCGTAACTCGAGAATATACCCCAGGTTCCGGCCGCAACTCGAGAAACATCATGAGACTTCCCCCTCGCCTTGAGATGAGGCCCGATTCCCCTGCACTGCGTGCAGACCAATTCCGTGTTCCACATCAAACGTGAAAAGATTCTTGATTTCCTTGATGGCACTCCAAAGAAAAGCCAAGATCACTGTCTCAAGTCTAGAGGGATCCTGAGGTCAATGTAGCAACAAGAAAGAGCTCCGTGGACCACAAATCAACTCGAGAGGAGAGCTTCGTCCCTGGCTTCGAATCAAGAGGAATACCAACTTTCCACAAGCACCTCAAGAGGAGGCCTCTCTCAGTTACAGGTATGTGAGAGGGACCTTGAGTTTGTGGCCTCAAGTGGAATGGACACCGAGATGCTCTGACTCGAAGTAAGGGCAGATATCCATGCAGAGAATTGAATGCAGGCTCGTCTTGCATCTCCCAAGACGAAGGGATGACTGAATCCCCTGTGGAGACCACAGACAAAGACTTAGTTCTCCGCCTCATCGCGACCGGAGGCCTCACATCCTTTGAAAACTCGAGAGGTCCACGGAGATCAATGCTTCCAAAGGAGACGATGCCTGAATCCTCTTCAAAATGGATAGGAGTCCCAGGATCCATGTGGCACGTGGAAAGGGACACTGGGTCTCCCGCCTCACGTGGAGACGCGTCCCAATTGCCATGCCAAGACTCGAGGGGAATCCCGAGGTGTCCCTCGCACCTAGGCAGGAGTCCTGACTTCGCTGAACAAACACGTGTCTGGAAGGGCCCTCCCCGTCGTAACTCGAGAATATACCCCAGGTTCCGGCCGCAACTCCAGAAAAACCATGAGACATCTCCCTTGTCGCGAGATGAGGCCCGATTCCCCTGCACTGCGTGCAGAGCAATTCTGTGTCCACATCAGACGTGAAAGGAGCCTTGATTTCCTTGATGGCACTCCAGAGAAAACCCAAGATCACTGTCTCAAGTCTAGAGGGATCCTGAGGTCACTGGAGCAACACAAAAGGGCCCCATGGACCCCAAATCAACTCGAGATGAGAGGTTAGTCCCTGGCTTCGACTCAAGAGGAAGACGAACTTTCCACAAGCATCTCAACAGGAGGCTTCTCTCAGCTACAGGTATGTGAGAGGGACCCTGAGTTTGTGGCCTGAAGTGGAATGGACAACGAGATGCTCTGACTCGAAGAAAGGCTGGATATCCCTGCAGTGAATTGAATGCAGGCTCGTCTTGCATCTCCCAAGATGAAGGGATGTCTGAATCCCATGTGGAGACCACAGAGAAAGACCGAGTTCTCCGCTTCATCGCGAGTGGAGGCCTCACATCCTTTGAAAACTCGAGAGGTCGCGGAGATCAATGCTTCCAAAGGAGACGATGCCTGACTCCTCTTGAAAATGGATAGGAGTCCCAGGATCCCTGTGGCACGTGGGAAGGGACCCTGGGTCTCCCGCCTCACGTGGAGACGCGTCCCAATTGCCATGCCAAGGCTCGAAGAGAATCCCGAGGCGTCCCTCGCACTTAGGCAGGAGTCCTGACGTCGCTGGAAAAATACGTGTCTGGAAGGGCCCTCCCCATCGTAACTCGAGAATATACCACAGGTTCGGGCTACAAATCGAGAAAAACAATGAGCCTTCCCCCTCGCCGCAAGATGAGGCCTGATTCCCCTGCACTGCGTGCAGAGAATAAACGTGTTCCACATCAAACGTGAAAGGAGCCTTGATTTCCTTGATGGCACTCCAGAGAAACCCCAAGATAACTGTCTCAAGTCGAGAGGTATCCTGAGGTCACTGTAGCAAAACGAAAGGGCTCCGTGGACTCCAAATCAACTCGAGATGAGAGCTTCGTCCCTGGCTTCGACTCAAGAGGAATACCAACTTTCCACAAGCACCTCAAGAGGAGGCTTCTCTCAGCTACATGTATGTGAGAGGGTCCCTGAGTTTGTGGCCTCAAGCGGAATGGACACCGAGATGCTCTGACTCGAAGTATGGCCGGATATCCCAGCAGTAAATTGAATGAAGTCTCGTCTTGCATCTCCCAAGACGAAGGGATGTCTGAATCCCCTGTGGAGACCACAGAGAAAGACCTAGTCCTTCGCCTCAACGCGAACGGAGGCCTCACATCCTTTGAAAACTCGAGAGGTCCGAGGAGATCAATGCTTCCAAAGGAGACGATGCCTGACTCCTCTTGAAAGTGGATAGGAGTCCCAGGATCCCTGTGGCACGTGGAAAGGGACCCTGGGTCTCCCGCCTCACGTGGAGACGCGTCCCAATTGCCATGCCAAGACTCGAGGAGAATCCCGAGGTGTCCCTCGCACCTAGGCAGGAGTCCTGACGTCGCTGAACAAACACGTGTCTGGAAGGGCCCTCCCCGTCGTAACACGAGAATATACCCCAGGTTCCGGCCGCAACTAGAGAAAAACCATGAGACTTCCCCCTCGCCGCGAGATGAGGCCCGATTCCCCTGCACTGCGTGCAGAGCAATTCCGTGTTCCACATCAAACGTGAAAGGAGCCTTTATTTCCTTGATGGCACTCCAGAGAAAACCCAAGATCACTGTCTCAAGTCTACAGGGATCCTGAGGTCACTGGAGCAACACGAAAGGGCTCCGTGGACCCCAAATCAACTCGAGATGAGAGCTTAGTCCCTGGCTTCGACTCAAGAGGAATATCAAATTTCCACAAGCACCTCAAGAGGAGGCTTCTCTCAGCTACAGGTATGTGAGAGGGACCCTGAGTTTGTGGCCTCAAGTGAAATGGACACCGAGATGCTCTGACTCGAAGTAAGGCCGGATATCCCTGCAGTGAATTGAATGCAGGCTCGTCTTGCATCTCCCAAGACGAAGGGTTGTCTGAATCCCCTGTTGAGACCACAGAGAAAGACCTAGTCCTACGCCTCAACGCGAACGGAGGCCTCACATCCTTTGAAAACTCGAGAGGTCCACGGAGATCAATGCTTCCAAAGGAGATGATGCCTGACTCCTCTTGAAAATGGATAGGAGTCCCAGGATCCCTGTGGCACGTGGAAAGGGGCCCTTGGTCTCCCGCCTCACGTGTAGACGCGTCCCAATTGCCATGCCAAGACTCGAGGAGAATCCCGAGGTGTCCCTCGCACCTAGGCACGAGTCCTGACGTCGCTGAACAAACACGTGTCTGGAAGGGCCCTCCCCGTCGTAACTCGAGAATATACCCCAGGTTCCGGCCGCAACTCGAGAAAAACCATGAGACTTCCCCCTCGCCGCGAGATGAGGCCCGATTCCCCTGCACTGCGTGCAGAGCAATTCCGTGTTCCACATCAAACGTGAAAGGAGCCTTGATTTCCTTGATGGCACTCCAGAGAAAACCCAAGATCACTGTCTCAAGTCTAGAGGGATCCTGAGGTCACTGGAGCAACACGAAAGGGCTCCGTGGACCCCAAATCAACTCGAGATGAGAGCTTAGTCCCTGGCTTCGCCTCAAGAGGAATACCAACTTTCCACAAGCACCTCAAGAGGAGGCTTCTCTCAGCTACAGGTATGTGAGAGGGACCCTGAGTTTGTGGCCTCAAGTGAAATGGACACCGAGATGCTCTGACTCGAAGTAAGACCAGATATCCCTGCAGTGAATTGAATGCAGGCTCGTCTTGCGTCTCCCAAGACGAAGGGATGTCTGAATCCCCTGTGGAGACCACAGAGAAAGACCTAGTCCTCCGCCTCATCGCGACCGCAGACCTCACATCCGTTGAAAACTCGAGAGGTTGGGGAGATCAATGCTTCCAAAGGAGACGATTCCTGACTCCTCTTGAAAATGGATAGGAGTCCCAGGATCTCTGTGGCACGTGGGAAGGGACCCTGGGTCTCCCGCCTCACGTGGAGACGCGTCGCAATTGCCATGCCAAGACTCGAGGAGAATCCCGAGGTGTCCCTCGCAACTAGGCAGGAGTCCTGACGTCGTTGAACAAACACGTTTCTGGAAGGGCCCTCCCCGTCGTAACTCGAGAATATACCACAGGTTCCGGCCGCAACTAGAGAAAAACCATGAGACTTCCCCCTCGCCGAGAGATGAGGCCCGAATCCCCTGCACTGCGTGCAGATCAATTCCGTGTTCCACATCAAACGTGAAAGGAGCCTTGATTTCCTTGATGGCACTCCAGAGAAAACCCAAGATCACTGGCTCTAGTCTAGAGGGATCCTGTGGTCACTGGAGCAACACGAAAGGGCTACGTGGACCCCAAATCAACTCGAGATGAGAGCTTAGTCCCTGGCTTCGATTCAAGGGGAATAGCAACTTTCCACAAGCACCTCAAGAGGAGGCTTGTCTCAGCTACAGGTATGTGAGAGGGACCCTGAGTTTGTGGCCTCAAGTGGAATGGACACCGAGATGCTCTGACTCGAAGTAAGGCCGGATATCCCTGCAGTGAATTGAATGCAGGCTAGTCTTGCATCTCCCAAGACGAAGGGATGTCTGAATCCCCTGTGGAGACCACAGAGAAAGACCTAGTCCTCCGCCTCAACGCGAACGGAGGCCTCACATCCTTTGAAAACTCGAGAGGTCCGAGGAGATCAATGCTTCCAAAGGAGACGATGCCTGACTCCTCTTGAAAGTGGATAGGAGTCCCAGGATCCCTGTGGCACGTGGAAAGGGACCCTGGGTCTCCCGCCTCACGTGGAGACGCGTCCCAATTGCCATGCCAAGACTCGAGGAGAATCCCGAGGTGTCCCTCGCACCTAGGCAGGAATCCTGACGTCGCTGAACAAACACGTGTCTGGAACGGCCCTCCCCATCGTAACTCGAGAATATACCCCAGGTTCCGGCCGCAACTCGAGAAAAACCATGAGACTTCCCCCTCGCCGCGAGATGAGGCCCGATTCCCCTGCACTGCGTGCAGAGCAATTCCGTGTTCCACATCAAACGTGAAAGGAGCCTTGATTTCCTTGATGGCACTCCAGAGAAAACCCAAGATCACTGTCTCAAGTCTAGAGGGATCCTGAGGTCACTGGAGCAACACGAAAGGGCTCCGTGGACCCCAAATCAACTCGAGATGAGAGCTTAGTCCCTGGCTTCGCCTCAAGAGGAATACCAACTTTCCACAAGCACCTCAAGAGGAGGCTTCTCTCAGCTACAGGTATGTGAGAGGGACCCTGAGTTTGTGGCCTCAAGTGAAATGGACACCGAGATGCTCTGACTCGAAGTAAGACCAGATATCCCTGCAGTGAATTGAATGCAGGCTCGTCTTGCGTCTCCCAAGACGAAGGGATGTCTGAATCCCCTGTGGAGACCACAGAGAAAGACCTAGTCCTCCGCCTCATCGCGACCGCAGACCTCACATCCTTTGAAAACTCGAGAGGTTGGGGAGATCAATGCTTCCAAAGGAGACGATTCCTGACTCCTCTTGAAAATGGATAGGAGTCCCAGGATCTCTGTGGCACGTGGGAAGGGACCCTGGGTCTCCCGCCTCACGTGGAGACACGTCCCAATTGCCATGCCAAGACTCGAGGAGAATCCCGAGGTGTCCCTCGCACCTAGGCAGGAGTCCTGACGTCGCTGAACAAACACGTGTCTGGAAGGGCCCTCCCCGTCGTAACTCGAGAATATACCCCAGGTTCCGGCCGCAACTCGAGGAAAACCATGAGACTTCCCCCTCGCCGCGAGATGAGGCCCGATTCCCCAGCACTGCGTGCAGAGCAATTCCGTGTTCCACATCAAACGAGAAAGGAGCCTTGATTTCCTTGATGGCACTCCAGAGAAAACCCAAGATCACTGTCTCAAGTCTAGAGGGATCCTGAGGTCACTGGAGCAACACGAAAGGGCTCCGTGGACCCCAAATCAACTCGAGATGAGAGCTTAGTCCCTGGCTTCGACTCAAGAGGAATATCAACTTTCCACAAGCACCTCAAGAGGAGGCTTCTCTCAGCTACAGGTATGTGAGAGGGACCCTGAGTTTGTGGCCTCAAGTGAAATGGACACCGAGATGCTCTGACTCGAAGTAAGGCCGGATATCCCTGCAGTGAATTGAATGCAGGCTCGTCTTGCATCTCCCAAGACGAAGGGTTGTCTGAATCCCCTGTGGAGACCACAGAGAAAGACCTAGTCCTACGCCTCAACGCGAACGGAGGCCTCACATCCTTTGAAAACTCGAGAGGTCCGCGGAGATCAATGCTTCCAAAGGAGACGATGCCTGACTCCTCTTGAAAATGGATAGGAGTCCCAGGATCCCTGTGGCACGTGGAAAGGGGCCCTTGGTCTCCCGACTCACGTGGAGACGCGTCCCAATTGCCATGCCAAGACTCGAGGAGAATCCCGAGGTGTCCCTCGCACCTAGGCAGGAATCCTGACGTCGCTGAACAAACACGTGTCTGGAAGGGCCCTCCCCATCGTAACTCGAGAATATACCCCAGGTTCCGGCCGCAACTCGAGAAAAACCATGAGACTTCCCCCTCGCCGAGAGATGAGGCCCGAATCCCCTGCACTGCGTGCAGAGGAATTCCGGGTTCCACATCAAACGTGAAAGGAGCCTTGATTTCCTTAATGGCACTCCAGAGAAAACCCAAGATCACTGTTTCAAGTCTAGAGGGATCCTGAGGGCACTGGAGCAACAGGAAAGGGATCCGTGGACCCCAAATCAACTCGAGATGAGAGCTTAGTCCCTGGCTTCGACTCAAGAGGAATACCAACTTTCCACAAGCACCTCAAGAGGAGGCTTCTCTCAGCTACAGGTATGTGAGAGGGACCCTGAGTTTGTGGCCTCAAGTGGAATGGACACCGAGATGCTCTGACTCGAAGTAAGGCCGGATATCCCTGCAGTGAATTGAATGCAGGCTCGTCTTGCATCTCCCAAAACGAAGGGTTGTCTGAATCCCCTGTGGAGACCACAGAGAAAGACCTAATACTCTGCCTCCTCGCGACCGGAGGCCTCACATCCTTTGAAGACTCGAGAGGTCCGCGGAGATCAGTGCTTCCAAAGGAGACGATGCCTGACTCCTCTTGAAAATGGATCGGAGTCCCAGGATCCCTGTGGCACGTGGAAAGGGACACTGGGTCTCCCGCCTCACGTGGAGATGTGTCCCAATTGCCATGCCAAGACTCGAGGAGAATGCCGAGGTGTCCCTCGCACCTAGGCAGGAGTCCTGACGTCGCTGAACAAACACGTGTCTGGAAGGGCCCTCCCCGTCGTAACTCGAGAATATACCCCAGGTTCTGGCCGCAACTCGAGAAAAACCATGAGACTTCCCCCTCGCCGAGAGATGAGGCCCGAATCCCCTGCACTGCGTGCAGAGCAATTCCGTGTTTCACATCAAACGTGAAAGGAGCCTTGATTTCCTTGATGGCACTCCAGAGAAAACCCAAGATCACTGTCTCAAGTCTAGAGGGATCATGAGGTCACTGGAGCAAAAGGAAAGGGCTCCGTGGACCCCAAATCAACTTGAGATGAGAGCTTAGTCCCTGGCTTCGACTCAAGAGGAATACGAACTTTCCACAAGCCCCTCAAGAGGAGGCTTCCTTCAGCTACAAGTATGTGAGAGGGACCCTGAGTTTGTGGCCTCAAGTGGAATGGACACCGAGATGCTCTGACTCGAAGTAAGGCAGGATATCCCTGCAGTGAATTGAATGCAGGCTCGTCTTGCATCTCCCAAGATGCCGTGATGTCTGAATCCCCTGTGGAGACCATAGAGAAAGACCTAATTCTCCGCCTCATCACGACCGGAGGCCTCACACCCTTTGAAAACTCGAGAGGTCCACGGAGATCAATGCTTCCAAAGGAGTCGATGCCTGACTCCTCTTGAAAGTGGATAGGAGTCCCAGGATCCCTGTGGCACGTGGGAAGGGAGCCTGGGTCTCCCGCCTCACGTGGACTCGCGTCCCAATTGCCATGCCAAGACTCGAGGAGAATCCCGAGGTATCCCTCGCACCTAGGCAGGAGTCCTGACTTCGCTGAACAAACACGTGTCTGGAAGGGCCCTCATCGTCGTAACTCGAGAATATACCCCAGGTTCCGGCCGCAACTCGAGAAAAACCATGAGACTTCCCCCTCGCCGCGACATGAGGCCCGATTCCCCTGCACTGCGTGCAGAGCAATTCCGTGTTCCACATCAAACGTGAAAGGAGCCTTTATTTCCTTGATGGCACTCCAGAGAAAACCCAAGATCACTGTCTCAAGTCTAGAGGGATCCTGAGGTCACTGGAGATACAAGAAAGGGCTCCGTGTACCCCAAATCAACTCGAGATGAGAGCTTAGTCCCTGGCTTCGACTCAAGAGGAATACCAACTTTCCACAAGCACCTCAAGAGGAGGCTTCTCTCAACTACAGGTATGTGAGAGGACCCTGAGTTTGTGGCCTCAAGTGGAATGGACACCGAGATGCTCTGACTCGAAGTAAGGCCGGATATCCCTGCAGTGAATTGATTGAAGGCTCGTCTTGCATCTCCCAATATGAAGGGATGTCTGAATGCCCAGTGGAGACCACAGAGAAAGTCCTAGTTCTCCGATTCATCGCGACCGGAGGCCTCATATCCTTTGAAAACTCGAGAGGTCCGCGGAGATCAATGCTTCCAAAGGAGACGATGCCTGACTCTTCTTGAAAATGGATAGGAGTCCCAGGATCACTTTGGCACGTGGAAAGGGATCCTGGGTTTCCGCCTCACGTGGAGACGCGTCCCAAAGGCCATGCCAATACTCGAGGAGAATCCCGAGGTGTCCCTCGCACCTAGGCAGGAGTCCTGACATCGCTGAACAAACACGTGTCTGGAAGGGCCCTCCCCGTCGTAACTCGAGAATATACCCCAGGTTCCGGCCGCAACTCGAGAAAAACCATGAGACTTCCCCCTCGCCGCGACATGAGGCCCGATTCCCCTGCACTGCGTGCAGAGCAATTCCGTGTCCAACATCAAACGTGAAAGGAGACTTGATTTCCTTGATGGCACTCCAGAGAAAACCCAAGATCACTGTCTCAAGTCTAGAGGGATTCTGAGGTCACTGGAGCAACACGAAATGGCTCCGTGGACCCCAAGTCAACTCGAGATGAGAGCTTAGTCCTTGGCTTCGACTCAAGAGTAACACCAAATTTCCACAAGCACCTCAAGAGGAGGCTTCTCTCAGCTACAGGTATGTGAGAGGGCCCCTGAGTTTGTGGCCTCAAGTGGAATGGACACCGAGATGCTCTGACTCGAACTAAGGCTGGATATCCCTGCAGTGAACTGAATTCAGGTTCGTCTTGCATCTCCCAAGACGAAGGGATGTCTGAATCCCCTGTGGAGACCACAGAGAAAGACCTAGTCCTCCGCTTCATCGCGACCGGAGGCCTCACATTTTGAAAACTCGAGAGGTCCGCGGAGATCAATGCTTCCAGAGGAGGCGATGCCTGACTCCTCTTGAAATTGGATAGCAGTCCCAGGATCCCTGTGGCACGTGGAAAGGGACCCTGGGTCTCCCGCCTCACGTGGAGACGCGTCCCAATTGCCATGCCAAGACTCGAGGAGAATCCCGAGGTGTCCCTCGCACCTAGGCAGGAGTCCTGACGTCGTTGAACAAACACGTGTCTGGAAGGGCCCTCCCCGTCTTAACTCGAGAATATACCCCAGGATCCGGCCGCAACTCGAGAAAAACCATGAGAGTTCCCCCTCGCCGAGAAATGAGGCCCGAATCCCCTGCACTGCGTGCAGAGCAATTCCGTGTTCCACATCAAACGTGAAAGGAGCCTTGATTTCCTTGATGGCACTCCAGAGAAAAACCAAGATCACTGGCTCAAGTCTAGAGGGATGCTGAGGTCACTGGAGCAACATGAAAGGGATCCGTGGACCCCAAATCAACTCGAGATGAGAGCTTAGTCCCTGGCTTCGACTCAAGGGGAATACCAACTTTCCACAAGCACCTCAAGAGGAGGCTTCTCTCAGCTACAGGTATGTGAGAGGGACCCTGAGTTTGTGGCCTCAAGTGGAATGGACACCGAGATGCTCTGACTCGAAGTAAGGCCGGATATCCCTGCAGTGAATTGAATGCAGGCTCGTCTTGCATCTCCCAAAACGAAGGGTTGTCTGAATCCCCTGTGGAGACCACAGAGAAAGACCTAATACTCTGCCTCCTCGCGACCGGAGGCCTCACATCCTTTGAAGACTCGAGAGGTCCGCGGAGATCAGTGCTTCCAAAGGAGACGATGCCTGACTCCTCTTGAAAATGGATCGGAGTCCCAGGATCCCTGTGGCACGTGGAAAGGGACACTGGGTCTCCCGCCTCACGTGGAGATGTGTCCCAATTGCCATGCCAAGACTCGAGGAGAATCCCGAGGTGTCCCTCGCACCTAGGCAGGAGTCCTGACGTCGCTGAACAAACACGTGTCTGGAAGGGCCCTCCCCGTCGTAACTCGAGAATATACCCCAGGTTCTGGCCGCAACTCGAGAAAAACCATGAGACTTCCCCCTCGCCGAGAGATGAGGCCCGAATCCCCTGCACTGCGTGCAGAGCAATTCCGTGTTCCACATCAAACGTGAAAGGAGCCTTGATTTCCTTGATGGCACTCCAGAGAAAACCCAAGATCACTGTCTCAAGTCTAGAGGGATCATGAGGTCACTGGAGCAAAAGGAAAGGGCTCCGTGGACCCCAAATCAACTTGAGATGAGAGCTTAGTTCCTGGCTTCGACTCAAGAGGAATACGAACTTTCCACAAGCCCCTCAAGAGGAGGCTTCCTTCAGCTACAAGTATGTGAGAGGGACCCTGAGTTTGTGGCCTCAAGTGGAATGGACACCGAGATGCTCTGACTCGAAGTAAGGCAGGATATCCCTGCAGTGAATTGAATGCAGGCTCGTCTTGCATCTCCCAAGAGGAAGGGATATCTGAATCCCCTGTGGAGACCATAGAGAAAGACCTAAATCTCCGCCTCATCGCGACCGGAGGCCTCACACCCTTTGAAAACTCGAGAGGTCCACGGAGATCAATGCTTCCAAAGGAGTCGATGCCTGACTCCTCTTGAAAGTGGATAGGAGTCCCAGGATCCCTGTGGCACGTGGGAAGGGAGCCTGGGTCTCCCGCCTCACGTGGACTCGCGTCCCAATTGCCATGCCAAGACTAGAGGAGAATCCCGAGGTATCCCTCGCACCTAGGCAGGAGTCCTGACTTCGCTGAACAAACACGTGTCTGGAAGGGCCCTCCCCGTCGTAACTCGAGAATATACCCCAGGTTCCGGCCGCAACTCGAGAAAAACCATGAGACTTCCCCCTCGCTGCGACATGAGGCCCGATTCCCCTGCACTGCGTGCAGAGCAATTCCGTGTTCCACATCAAACGTGAAAGGAGCCTTGATGTCCTTGATGGCACTCCAGAGAAAACCCAAGATCACTGTCTCAAGTCTAGAGGGATCCTGAGGTCACTGGAGATACAAGAAAGGGCTCCGTGTACCCCAAATCAACTCGAGATGAGAGCTTAGTCCCTGGCTTCGACTCAAGTGAATACCAACTTTCCACAAGCACCTCAAGAGGAGGCTTCTCTCAGCTACAGATATGTGAGAGGGACCCTGAGTTTGTGGCCTCAAGTGGAATGGACACCGAGATGCTCTGACTCGAAGTAAGGCCGGATATCCGAACAGTGAATTGAATGCAGGCTCGTCTTGCCTCTCCCAAGACGAAGGGATGTCTGAATCCCCTGTGGAGACCACAGAGAAAGACCTAGTTCTCCGGCTCATGGCGACCGGAGGCCTCACGTCCTTTGAAAACTCTAGCGGTCCACAGAGATCAATGCTTCCAAAGGAGACGATTCCTGACTCCTCTTGAAAATGGATAGGAGTCCCAGGATCCCTGTGGCACGTGGAAAGGGACCCTGGGTCTCCCGCCTCACGTGGAGACGCGTCCCAATTGCCATGCCATGATTCGAGTAGAATCCCGAGGTGTCCCTCGCACCTAGGCCCGAGTCCTGACGTCGCTGAAGAAACACGTGTCTGGAAGGGCCCTCCCCGTCGTAACTCGAGAATATACCCCAGGTTCCGGCCGCACCTCGAGAAAAACCATGAGACTTCCCCCTCGCCGCGAGATGAGGCCCGATTCCCCTACACTGCGTGCAGAGCAATTCCGTGTTCCACATCAAACGTGAAAGGAGCCTTGATTACCTTGATGGCACTCCAGAGAAAACCCAAGATCACTGTCTCAAGTCTAGAGGGATCCTGAGGTCACTGGAGCAACACGAAAGGGCTCCGTGGACCCCAAATCAACTCGAGATGAGAGCTTAGTCCCTGGCTTCGCCTCAAGAGGAATACCAACTTTCCACAAGCACCTCAAGAGGAGGCTTCTCTCAGCTACAGGTATGTGAGAGGGACCCTGAGTTTGTGGCCTCAAGTGGAATGGACACCGAGATGCTCTGACTCGAAGTAAGACCAGATATCACTGCAGTGAATTGAATGCAGGCTCGTCTTGCGTCTCCCAAGACGAAGGGATGTCTGAATCCCCTGTGGAGACCACAGAGAAAGACCTAGTCCTCCGCCTCATCGCGACCGCAGACCTCACATCCTTTGAAAACTCGAGAGGTTGGGGAGATCAATGCTTCCAAAGGAGACGATTCCTGACTCCTCTTGAAAATGGATAGGAGTCCCAGGATCTCTGTGGCACGTGGGAAGGGACCCTGGGTCTCCCGCCTCACGTGGAGACGCGTCCCAATTGCCATGCCAAGACTCGAGGAGAATCCCGAGGTGTCCCTCGCAACTAGGCAGGAGTCCTGACGTCGTTGAACAAACACGTTTCTGGAAGGGCCCTCCCCGTCGTAACTCGAGAATATACCACAGGTTCCGGCCGCAACTAGAGAAAAACCATGAGACTTCCCCCTCGCCGAGAGATGAGGCCCGAATCCCCTGCACTGCGTGCAGAGCAATTCCGTGTTCCACATCAAACGTGAAAGGAGCCTTGATTTCCTTGATGGCACTCCAGAGAAAACCCAAGATCACTGGCTCAAGTCTAGAGGGATCCTGTGGTCACTGGAGCAACACGAAAGGGCTACGTGGACCCCAAATCAACTCGAGATGAGAGCTTAGTCCCTGGCTTCGATTCAAGGGGAATAGCAACTTTCCACAAGCACCTCAAGAGGAGGCTTGTCTCAGCTACAGGTATGTGAGAGGGACCCTGAGTTTGTGGCCTCAAGTGGAATGGACACCGAGATGCTCTGACTCGAAGTAAGGCCGGATATCCCTGCAGTGAATTGAATGCAGGCTAGTCTTGCATCTCCCAAGACGAAGGGATGTCTGAATCCCCTGTGGAGACCACAGAGAAAGACCTAGTCCTCCGCCTCAACGCGAACGGAGGCCTCACATCCTTTGAAAACTCGAGAGGTCCGAGGAGATCAATGCTTCCAAAGGAGACGATGCCTGACTCCTCTTGAAAGTGGATAGGAGTCCCAGGATCCCTGTGGCACGTGGAAAGGGACCCTGGGTCTCCCGCCTCACGTGGAGACGCGTCCCAATTGCCATGCCAAGACTCGAGGAGAATCCCGAGGTGTCCCTCGCACCTAGGCAGGAGTCCTGACGTCGCTGAACAAACACGTGTCTGGAAGGGCCCTCCCCGTCGTAACTCGAGAATATACCCCAGGTTCCGGCCGCAACTCGAGGAAAACCATGAGACTTCCCCCTCGCCGCGAGATGAGGCCCGATTCCCCTGCACTGCGTGCAGAGCAATTCCGTGTTCCACATCAAACGTGAAAGGAGCCTTGATTTCCTTGATGGCACTCCAGAGAAAACCCAAGATCACTGTCTCAAGTCTAGAGGGATCCTGAGGTCACTGGAGCAACACGAAAGGGCTCCGTGGACCCCAAATCAACTCGAGATGAGAGCTTAGTCCCTGGCTTCGACTCAAGAGGAATATCAACTTTCCACAAGCACCTCAAGAGGAGGCTTCTCTCAGCTACAGGTATGTGAGAGGGACCCTGAGTTTGTGGCCTCAAGTGAAATGGACACCGAGATGCTCTGACTCGAAGTAAGGCCGGATATCCCTGCAGTGAATTGAATGCAGGCTCGTCTTGCATCTCCCAAGACGAAGGGTTGTCTGAATCCCCTGTGGAGACCCCAGAGAAAGACCTAGTCCTACGCCTCAACGCGAACGGAGGCCTCACATCCTTTGAAAACTCGAGAGGTCCGCGGAGATCAATGCTTCCAAAGGAGACGATGCCTGACTCCTCTTGAAAATGGATAGGAGTCCCAGGATCCCTGTGGTACGTGGAAAGGGGCCCTTGGTCTCCCGACTCACGTGGAGACGCGTCCCAATTGCCATGCCAAGACTCGAGGAGAATCCCGAGGTGTCCCTCGCACCTAGGCAGGAATCCTGACGTCGCTGAAC
Source organism: Dama dama (assembly GCF_033118175.1). Classification (NCBI taxonomy): domain Eukaryota; kingdom Metazoa; phylum Chordata; class Mammalia; order Artiodactyla; family Cervidae; genus Dama; species Dama dama. The sequence continues at coordinate 520,430 of NC_083697.1, read as the reverse complement.
AAACACGTGTCTGGAAGGGCCCTCCCCATCGTAACTCGAGAATATACCCCAGGTTCCGGCCGCAACTCGAGAAAAACCATGAGACTTCCCCCTCGCCGCGAGATGAGGCCCGAATCCCCTGCACTGCGTGCAGAGGAATTCCGTGTTCCACATCAAACGTGAAAGGAGCCTTGATTTCCTTAATGGCACTCCAGAGAAAACCCAAGATCACTGTTTCAAGTCTAGAGGGATCCTGAGGGCACTGGAGCAACAGGAAAGGGATCCGTGGACCCCAAATCAACTCGAGATGAGAGCTTAGTCCCTGGCTTCGACTCAAGAGGAATACCAACTTTCCACAAGCACCTCAAGAGGAGGCTTCTCTCAGCTACAGGTATGTGAGAGGGACCCTGAGTTTGTGGCCTCAAGTGGAATGGACACCGAGATGCTCTGACTCGAAGTAAGGCCGGATATCCCTGCAGTGAATTGAATGCAGGCTCGTCTTGCATCTCCCAAAACGAAGGGTTGTCTGAATCCCCTGTGGAGACCACAGAGAAAGACCTAATACTCTGCCTCCTCGCGACCGGAGGCCTCACATCCTTTGAAGACTCGAGAGGTCCGCGGAGATCAGTGCTTCCAAAGGAGACGATGCCTGACTCCTCTTGAAAATGGATCGGAGTCCCAGGATCCCTGTGGCACGTGGAAAGGGACACTGGGTCTCCCGCCTCACGTGGAGATGTGTCCCAATTGCCATGCCAAGACTCGAGGAGAATGCCGAGGTGTCCCTCGCACCTAGGCAGGAGTCCTGACGTCGCTGAACAAACACGTGTCTGGAAGGGCCCTCCCCGTCGTAACTCGAGAATATACCCCAGGTTCTGGCCGCAACTCGAGAAAAACCATGAGACTTCCCCCTCGCCGAGAGATGAGGCCCGAATCCCCTGCACTGCGTGCAGAGCAATTCCGTGTTCCACATCAAACGTGAAAGGAGCCTTGATTTCCTTGATGGCACTCCAGAGAAAACCCAAGATCACTGTCTCAAGTCTAGAGGGATCATGAGGTCACTGGAGCAAAAGGAAAGGGCTCCGTGGACCCCAAATCAACTTGAGATGAGAGCTTAGTCCCTGGCTTCGACTCAAGAGGAATACGAACTTTCCACAAGCCCCTCAAGAGGAGGCTTCCTTCAGCTACAAGTATGTGAGAGGGTCCCTGAGTTTGTGGCCTCAAGTGGAATGGACACCGAGATGCTCTGACTCGAAGTAAGGCAGGATATCCCTGCAGTGAATTGAATGCAGGCTCGTCTTGCATCTCCCAAGAGGAAGGGATATCTGAATCCCCTGTGGAGACCATAGAGAAAGACCTAATTCTCCGCCTCATCACGACCGGAGGCCTCACACCCTTTGAAAACTCGAGAGGTCCACGGAGATCAATGCTTCCAAAGGAGTCGATGCCTGACTCCTCTTGAAAGTGGATAGGAGTCCCAGGATCCCTGTGGCACGTGGGAAGGGAGCCTGGGTCTCCCGCCTCACGTGGACTCGCGTCCCAATTGCCATGCCAAGACTCGAGGAGAATCCCGAGGTATCCCTCGCACCTAGGCAGGAGTCCTGACTTCGCTGAACAAACACGTGTGTGGAAGGGCCCTCCCCGTCGTAACTCGAGAATATACCCCAGGTTCCGGCCGCAACTCGAGAAAAACCATGAGACTTCCCCCTCGCCGCGACATGAGGCCCGATTCCCCTGCACTGCGTGCAGAGCAATTCCGTGTTCCACATCAAACGTGAAAGGAGCCTTGATTTCCTTTATGGCACTCCAGAGAAAACCCAAGATCACTGTCTCAAGTCTAGAGGGATCCTGAGGTCACTGGAGATACAAGAAAGGGCTCCGTGTACCCCAAATCAACTCGAGATGAGAGCTTAGTCCCTGGCTTCGACTCAAGAGGAATACCAACTTTCCACAAGCACCTCAAGAGGAGGCTTCTCTCAACTACAGGTATGTGAGAGGACCCTGAGTTTGTGGCCTCAAGTGGAATGGACACCGAGATGCTCTGACTCGAAGTAAGGCCGGATATCCCTGCAGTGAATTGATTGAAGGCTCGTCTTGCATCTCCCAATATGAAGGGATGTCTGAATCCCCAGTGGAGACCACAGAGAAAGTCCTAGTTCTCCGATTCATCGCGACCGGAGGCCTCATATCCTTTGAAAACTCGAGAGGTCCGCGGAGATCAATGCTTCCAAAGGAGACGATGCCTGACTCTTCTTGAAAATGGATAGGAGTCCCAGGATCACTTTGGCACGTGGAAAGGGACCCTGGGTTTCCGCCTCACGTGGAGACGCGTCCCAAAGGCCATGCCAATACTCGAGGAGAATCCCGAGGTGTCCCTCACACCTAGGCAGGAGTCCTGACATCGCTGAACAAACACGTGTCTGGAAGGGCCCTCCCCGTCGTAACTCGAGAATATACCCCAGGTTCCGGCCGCAACTCGAGAAAAACCATGAGCCTTCCCCCTCGCCGCGACATGAGGCCCGATTCCCCTGCACTGCGTGCAGAGCAATTCCGTGTCCCACATCAAACGTGAAAGGAGACTTGATTTCCTTGATGGCACTCCAGAGAAAACCCAAGATCACTGTCTCAAGTCTAGAGGGATCCTGAGGTCACTGGAGCAACACGAAATTGCTCCGTGGACCCCAAGTCAACTCGAGATGAGAGCTTAGTCCTTGGCTTCGACTCAAGAGTAACACCAAATTTCCACAAGCACCTCAAGAGGAGGCTTCTCTCAGCTACAGGTATGTGAGAGGGCCCCTGAGTTTGTGGCCTCAAGTGGAATGGACACCGAGATGCTCTGACTCGAACTACGGCTGGATATCCCTGCAGTGAACTGAATTCAGGTTCGTCTTGCATCTCCCAAGACGAAGGGATGTCTGAATCCCCTGTGGAGACCACAGAGAAAGACCTAGTCCTCCGCTTCATCGCGACCGGAGGCCTCACATCCTTTGAAAACTCGAGAGGTCCGCGGAGATCAATGCTTCCAGAGGAGGCGATGCCTGACTCCTCTTGAAATTGGATAGCAGTCCCAGGATCCCTGTGGCACGTGGAAAGGGACCCTGGGTCTCCCGCCTCACGTGGAGACGCGTCCCAATTGCCATGCCAAGACTCGAGGAGAATCCCGAGGTGTCCCTCGCACCTAGGCAGGAGTCCTGACGTCGTTGAACAAACACGTGTCTGGAAGGGCCCTCCCCGTCTTAACTCGAGAATATACCCCAGGATCCGGCCGCAACTCGAGAAAAACCATGAGAGTTCCCCCTCGCCGAGAAATGAGGCCCGAATCCCCTGCACTGCGTGCAGAGCAATTCCGTGTTCCACATCAAACGTGAAAGGAGCCTTGATTTCCTTGATGGCACTCCAGAGAAAAACCAAGATCACTGGCTCAAGTCTAGAGGGATGCTGAGGTCACTGGAGCAACATGAAAGGGATCCGTGGACCCCAAATCAACTCGAGATGAGAGCTTAGTCCCTGGCTTCGACTCAAGGGGAATACCAACTTTCCACAAGCACCTCAAGTGGAGGCTTCTCTCAGCTACAGGTATGTGAGAGGGACCCTGAGTTTGTGGCCTCAAGTGGAATGGACACCGAGATGCTCTGACTCGAAGTAAGGCCGGATATCCCTGCAGTGAATTGAATGCAGGCTCGTCTTGCATCTCCCAAAACGAAGGGTTGTCTGAATCCCCTGTGGAGACCACAGAGAAAGACCTAATACTCTGCCTCCTCGCGACCGGAGGCCTCACATCCTTTGAAGACTCGAGAGGTCCGCGGAGATCAGTGCTTCCAAAGGAGACGATGCCTGACTCCTCTTGAAAATGGATCGGAGTCCCAGGATCCCTGTGGCACGTGGAAAGGGACACTGGGTCTCCCGCCTCACGTGGAGATGTGTCCCAATTGCCATGCCAAGACTCGAGGAGAATGCCGAGGTGTCCCTCGCACCTAGGCAGGAGTCCTGACGTCGCTGAACAAACACGTGTCTGGAAGGGCCCTCCCCGTCGTAACTCGAGAATATACCCCAGGTTCTGGCCGCAACTCGAGAAAAACCATGAGACTTCCCCCTCGCCGAGAGATGAGGCCCGAATCCCCTGCACTGCGTGCAGAGCAATTCCGTGTTCCACATCAAACGTGAAAGGAGCCTTGATTTCCTTGATGGCACTCCAGAGAAAACCCAAGATCACTGTCTCAAGTCTAGAGGGATCATGAGGTCACTGGAGCAAAAGGAAAGGGCTCCGTGGACCCCAAATCAACTTGAGTTGAGAGCTTAGTTCCTGGCTTCGACTCAAGAGGAATACGAACTTTCCACAAGCCCCTCAAGAGGAGGCTTCCTTCAGCTACAAGTATGTGAGAGGGACCCTGAGTTTGTGGCCTCAAGTGGAATGGACACCGAGATGCTCTGTCTCGAAGTAAGGCAGGATATCCCTGCAGTGAATTGAATGCAGGCTCGTCTTGCATCTCCCAAGAGGAAGGGATATCTGAATCCCCTGTGGAGACCATAGAGAAAGACCTAATTCTCCGCCTCATCGCGACCGGAGGCCTCACACCCTTTGAAAACTCGAGAGGTCCACGGAGATCAATGCTTCCAAAGGAGTCGATGCCTGACTCCTCTTGAAAGTGGATAGGAGTCCCAGGATCCCTGTGGCACGTGGGAAGGGAGCCTGGGTCTCCCGCCTCACGTGGACTCGCGTCCCAATTGCCATGCCAAGACTAGAGGAGAATCCCGAGGTATCCCTCGCACCTAGGCAGGAGTCCTGACTTCGCTGAACAAACACGTGTCTGGAAGGGCCCTCCCCGTCGTAACTCGAGAATATACCCCAGGTTCCGGCCGCAACTCGAGAAAAACCATGAGACTTCCCCCTCGCTGCGACATGAGGCCCGATTCCCCTGCACTGCGTGCAGAGCAATTCCGTGTTCCACATCAAACGTGAAAGGAGCCTTGATGTCCTTGATGGCACTCCAGAGAAAACCCAAGATCACTGTCTCAAGTCTAGAGGGATCCTGAGGTCACTGGAGATACAAGAAAGGGCTCCGTGTACCCCAAATCAACTCGAGATGAGAGCTTAGTCCCTGGCTTCGACTCAAGTGAATACCAACTTTCCACAAGCACCTCAAGAGGAGGCTTCTCTCAGCTACAGGTATGTGAGAGGGACCCTGAGTTTGTGGCCTCAAGTGGAATGGACACCGAGATGCTCTGACTCGAAGTAAGGCCGGATATCCGAACAGTGAATTGAATGCAGGCTCGTCTTGCCTCTCCCAAGACGAAGGGATGTCTGAATCCCCTGTGGAGACCACAGAGAAAGACCTAGTTCTCCGGCGCATGGCGACCGGAGGCCTCACGTCCTTTGAAAACTCTAGCGGTCCACAGAGATCAATGCTTCCAAAGGAGACGATTCCTGACTCCTCTTGAAAATGGATAGGAGTCCCAGGATCCCTGTGGCACGTGGAAAGGGACCCTGGGTCTCCCGCCTCACGTGGAGACGCGTCCCAATTGCCATGCCATGATTCGAGTAGAATCCCGAGGTGTCCCTCGCACCTAGGCCCGAGTCCTGACGTCGCTGAAGAAACACGTGTCTGGAAGGGCCCTCACCATCGTAACTCGAGAATATACCCCAGGTTCCGGCCGCAACTCGAGAAAAACCATGAGAATTCCCGCTCGCCGCGAGATGAGGCCCGATTCCCCTGCACTGCGTGCAGAGCAATTCCGTGTTCCACATCAAACGTGAAAGGAGCCTTGATTTCCTTGATGGCACTCCAGAGAAAACCCAAGATCACTGTCTCAAGTCTAGAGGGATCCTGAGGTCACTGGAGCAACACGAAAGAGCTCTGTGGACCCCAAATCAACTCGAGATGAGAGCTTAGTCCCTGGCTTCGACTCAAGAGGAATACCAACTTTCCACAAGCACCTCACGAGGAGGCTTCTCTCAGCTACAGGTATGTGAGAGGGACCCTGAGTTTGTGGCCTCAAGTGGAATGGACACCGAGATGCTCTGACTCGAAGTAAGGCCGGATATCCCTGCAGTGAATTGAATGCAGGCTCGTCTTGCATCTTCCAAGACGAAGGGATGACTCAATCCCCTGTGGAGACCACAGAGAAAGACCTAGTCCTCCGCCTCATCGCGAGCGGAGGCCTCACATCCTTTGAAAACTCGAGAGGTCCGCGGAGATCAATGCTTCCAAAGGAGACGACGCCTGCCTCCTCTTGAAAATGGATAGTAGTCCAAGGATCCCTGTGGTACGTGGAAAGGGACCCTTGGTCTCCCGCCTCACGTGGAGACGCGTCCCAATTGCCATGCCAAGACTCGAGGAGAATCCCGAGGTGTCCCTCCCACCTAGGCAGGAGTCCTGACGTCGCTGAACAAACACGTGTCTGGAAGGGCCCTCCCCGTCGTAACTCGAGAATATAAATCAGGTTCCGGCCGCAACTCGAGAAAAAATATGAGACTTCCCACTAGCCGCGAGATGAGGCCCGATTCCCCTGCACTGCGTGCAGAGCAATTCCGTGTTCCACATCAAACGTGAAAGGAGACTTGATTTCCGTGATGGCACTCCAGGGAAAACCCAAGATCACTGTCTCAAGTCTAGAGGGATCCTGAGGTCACTGGAGCAACACGAAAGGGATCCGTGGACCCCCAAATCAACTCGAGATGAGAGCTTAGTCCCTCGCTTTGACTCAAGAGGAATATCAACTTTCCACAAGCACCTCAAGAGGAGGCTTCTCTCAGCTACAGGTATGTAAGAGGGACCCTGAATTTGTGGCCTCAAGTGGTATGGACACCGAGATGCTCTGACTCGAAGTAAGGCTGGATATCCCAACAGTGAAATGAATGCAGGCTCGTCTTGCATCTCCCAAGACGAAGGGATGTCTGAATCCCCTGTGGAGACAACAGAGAAAGACCCAGTTCTCCGCCTCATCGCGACCGGAGGCCTCACATCCTTTGAAAACTCGAGAGGTCCGCAGAGATCAATGCTTCCAAAGGAGACGATGCCTGACTCCTCTTGAAAATGGATAGGAGTACCAGGATCCCTGTGGCACGTGGAAAGGGAACCTGGGTCTCTCGCCTCACGTGGAGATGCGTCCCAATTGCCATGCCAAGATTGGAGGAGAATCCTGAGTTGTCCCTAGCACCTAGGCAGGAGTCCTCACGTCGCTGAACAAACACGTGTCTGGAAGGGCCCTCCCCGTCGTAACTCGAGAATATACCCCAGGTTCGGGCCGCAACTCGAGAAAAACCATGAGACTTCCCACTCGCAGCGAGATGAGGCCCGATTCCCCTGCACTGCGTGCAGAGCAAATCCGTGTTCCACATCAAACGTGAAAGGAGCCTTGATTTCCTTGATGGCACTCCAGAGGAAACTCAAGATCACTGTCTCAAGTCTAGAGGGATCCTGAGGTCACTGGAGCAAGACGAAAGGGCTCCGTTGACCCCAAATCAACTCGAGATGAGAGCTTAGTGTTTGGCTTCGACTCAAGAGGAATACCAACTTTCCACAAGCACCTCAAGAGGAGGCTTCTCTCAGCTACAGGTATGTGAGAGGGACCCTGAGTGTGTGGCCTCAAGTGGAATGGACACCGAGATGCTCTGACTCGAAGTAAGGCCGGATATCCCTGCAGTGAATTGAATGCAGGCTCGTCTTGCATCTCCCAAGACGAAGGGATGTCTGAATGCCCTGTGGAGACCACAGAGAAAGACCTAGTTCTCCGCCTCATCGCAACCGGAGGCCTCACATCCTTTGAAAACTCGAGAGGTCCGCGGAGTCAATGTTTCCAAAGGAAACGATGCCTGACTCCTCTTGAAAATGGATAGGAGTCCCAGGATCCCTGTGGACGTGGGAAGGGATCCTGGGTCTCCCGCCTCACGTGGAGACGCGTCCCAATTGCCATGCCAAGACTCGAGGAGAATCCCGATGTGTCCCTCGCACCAAGGCAGGTGTCTTGACGTCGCTGAACAAACACGTGTATGGAAGGGCCTTTCCCATTGTAACTCTAGACTATACCCAAGCTTCCGGCCGCAACTCGAGAAGAACCATGAGACTTCCCCCTCGCCGCGAGATGAGGCCCGATTCCCCTGCACTACATGCAGAGCAATTCCGTGTTCCACATCAAACATGAAAGGAGACTTGATTTCCTTGATGGCACTCCAGAGACAACCCAAGATCACTGTCTCAAGTCTAGAGGGATCCTGAGGTCACTGGAGCAACACGAAAGGGCTCCGTGGACCCCAAATCAACTCGAGATGCGAGGTTAGTCCCTGGCTTCGACTCAAGAGGAATACCAGCTTTCCACAAGCACCTGAAGAGTAGGCTTCTCTCAGTACAGGTATGTGAGAGGGACCCTGAGTTTGTGGCCTCAAGTGGAATGGGCACCGAGAAGCTCTGACTCGAAGTAAGGCCGGATATCCCTGCAGTGAATCAAATGCACGCTCGTCTTGCATCTCCCAAGACGAAGGGAAGTCTGAATCCCCTGTGGAGACCACAGAGAAAGACCGAGTTCTCCACCTCTTTGCGACCTGAGGCCTCACTTCCTTTGAAAACTCGAGAGGTCCGCAGAGATCAATGCTTCCAAAGGAGACGATGCCTGACTCCTCTTGAAAATGGATAGGAGTCCCAGGATCCCTGTGGCACGTGGAAAGGAACCCTGGGTCTCCTGCTCACGTGGAGACGCGTCCCAATTGCCATGCCAAGACTCGAGGAGAATCCCGAGGTGTCCCTCGCACCTAGGCAGGAGTCCTGACGTCGCTGAACAAACACTTGTCTGGAAGGGCCCTCCCCGTTGTAACTCGAGAATATAACCCAGATTCCGTCCGCAACTCGTGAAAAACCATGAGACTTCCCCTTCGGTGCGATATGAGGCCCGATTCCCCTGCACTGCGTGCAGAGCAATTCTGTGTTCACATCAAACGTGAAAGCAGCCTTGATTTCCTTGATGGCACTCCAGAGAAAACCCAAGATCACTTGCTCTAGTCTAGAGGGATCCTGAGGTCACTGTAGCAACAGGAAAGGGCTCCGTGGACCCCAAATCAACTCGAGATGAGAGCTTAGTCCCTGGCTTCGACTCAAGAGGAATACCAAGTTTCCACAAGCACCTCAAGAGGAGGCTTCTCTCAGCTACATGTATGTGAGAGGGACCCTGAATGTGTGGCCTCAAGTGGAATGGACACCGAGATGCTCTGCCTCGAAGTAAGGCCGGATATCCCTGCAGTGAATTGAATGCCGGCTCGTCTTGAATCTCCCAAGACGAAGGGATGTCTGAATCCCCTGTTGAGACCACAGAGAAAGACCTAGTTCTCTGCCTCATCGCGACCGGAGGCCTCACATCCTTTGAAAATTCGAGAGGTCCGCGGAGATCAATGCTTCCAAAGCAGACGATGCCTGACTCCTCTTGAAAATGGATAGGAGTCCCAGCATCCCTGTGGCAAGTGGAAAGGGAGCCTGGGTCTCCCGCCTCACGTGGAGACGCGTCCCAATTGCCATGCCAAGACTAGTGGAGAATCGCGAAGTGTCCCTCGCACCTAGGCAGGAGTCCTGACGTCGCTGAACAAACACGTGTCTGGAAGGGCCCTCCCCGTCGTAACTCGAGAATATACCCCAGGTTCCGGCCGCAACTCGAGAAAAACCATGAGACTTCCTCCTCGCCGCGAGATGAGGCCCGATTCCCCTGCACTGCGTGCAGAGCAAATCCGTGTTCCACATCAAACGTGAAAGGAGCCTTGATTTCCTTGATGGCACTCCAGAGAAAACCCAAGATCACTGTCTCAAGTCTAGAGGGATCCTCAGGTCACTGGAACAACACGAAAGGGCTCCGTGGACCCCAAATCTACTCGAGATGAGAGCTTAGTCCCTGGCTTAGAGTCAAGAGGAATACCAACATTCCACAAGCACCTCAAGAGGAGGATTCTCTCAGCTACAGGTATGGGAGAGGAACCCTGAGTTTGTGGCCTCAAGTGGAATGGACACCGAGATGCTCTGACTCGAAGTAAGGCCGGATATCCCTGCAGTGAATTGAATGCAGGCTCGTCTTGCATCTCCCAAGACGAAGGGATGTCTGAATCCCCTGTGGAGACCACAGAGAAAGACCTAGTCCTCCGCCTCATCGCGACCGGAGGCCTCACATCCTTTGAAAACTCGAGAGGTCCGCGGAGATCAATGCTTCCAAAGGAGACGATGCTTGACTCCTCTTGAAAATGGATAGGAGTCCCAGGATCCCTGTGGCACGTTATAAGGGACCCTGGGTCTCCCGCCTCACGTGGAGACGCGGCCCAATTGCCATGTCAAGACTCGAGGAGAATCCCGAGGTGTCCCTCGCACCTAGGCAGGAGTCCTGACGTCGCTGAACAAACACGTCTCTGGAAGGGCCCTCCCCGACGTAACTCGAGAATATACCGCAGGTTCCGGCCGCAACTCGAGAAAAACCATGAGACTTCCCCCTCGCCGCGAGATGTGGCCCGATTCCCCTGCACTGCGTGCAGAGCAATTCCGTGTTCCACATCAAACGTGAAAGGAGCCTTGATTTCCTTGATGGCACTCCAGGGAAAACCCAAGATCACTGTCTCAAGTCTAGAGGGATCCTGAGGTCACTGGAGCAACCCGAAAGGGCTCCGTGGACCCCAAGTCAACTCGAGATGAGAGCTTAGTCCTTGGCTTCGACTCAAGAGGAACACCAACTTTCCACAAGCACCTCAAAAGGAGGCTTCTCTCAGCTACAGGTATGTGACAGGGACCCTGAGTTTGTGGCCTCAAGTGGAATGGACACCGAGATGCTCTGACTTGAAGTAAGGCCGGATATCCCTGCAGTGAATTGAATGCAGGCTCGTCTTGCATCTCCCAAGACGAAGGGATGTCTGAATCCCCTGTGGAGACCACAGAGAAAGACCTAGTCTTCCGCCTCAACGCGACCGGAGGCCTCACATCCTTTGAAAACTCGAGAGGTCTGCGGAGATCAATGCTTCCAAAGGAGACAATGCCTGACTCCTCTTGAAAATGGACAGGAGTCCTAGGATCCCTGTGGGACGTGGAAAGGGACCCTGGGACTCCCGCCTCACGTGGAGACGCGTCCCAAATGCCATGCCAAGACTCGAGGAGAATCCCGAGGTGTCCCTCGCACCTAGGCAGGAGTCCTGACGTCGCTGAACAAACGCGTGTCTGGAAGGGCCCTCCCCGTCGTAAGTCGAGAATATATCCCAGGTTCTGGCCGCAACTCGAGAAAAACCATGGGACTTCCCCCTCGCCGCGAGATGAGGCCCGATTCCCCTGAACTGCGTGCAGAGCAATTCCGTGTTCCACATCAAACGTGAAAGGAGCCTTGATTTCCTTGATGGCACTCCAGGGAAAACCCAAGATCACTGTCTCAAGTCTAGAGGGATCCTGAGGTCACTGGAGCAACACGAAAGGGCTCCGTGGACCCCAAGTCAACTCGAGATGAGAGCTTAGTCCTTGGCTTCGACTCAAGAGGAACACCAACTTTCCACAATCATCTCAAGAGGAGGCTTCTCTCAGCTACAGGTATGTGAGAGAGACCCTGAGTTTGTGGCATCAAGTGGAATGGACACCAAGATGCTCTGACTCGAAGTAAGGCCGGATATCCCTGCAGTGAATTGAATGCAGGCTCGTCTTGCATCTCCCAAGACGAAGGGATGTCTGAATCCCCTGTGGAGACCACAGAGAAAGACCTGGTCCTCCGCCTCATCGCGACAAGAGGCCTCACATCCTTTGAAAATTCGAAAGGTTTGCTGACATCAATGCTTCCAAAGGAGACGATGCCTGACTCCTCTTGAAAATGGATAGGAGTCCAAGGATCCCTGTGGCACGTGGAAAGGGACACAAGTTCCCCCGCCTCACGTGGAGACGCGTCCCAATTGCCATGCCAAGACTCGAGGAGAATCCCGAGGTGTCCCTCGCACCTAGGAAGGAGTCCTGACGTCGCTGAACAAACACGTGACTGGAAGGGCCCTACCCGTCGTAACTCGAGAATATTCCCCAGGTTCCGGCCGCAACTTGAGAAAAACCATGAGACTTCCCCTCACTGCGAGATGAGGCCCTTTTTCACTGCACTGTGTGCTGAGCAATTCCTTGTTCCACATCAAACGTGAAAGGAGCCTTGATTTCCTTCATGGCGCTCCAGAGAAAACCCAAGATCCCTGTCTCAAGTCTAGAGGGATCCTGAGGTCACTGGAGCAACACGAAAGGGCTCCGTGGAAACCAAATCAACTCGAGATGAGAGCTTAGTCCCTGGCTTCGACTCAAGAGGAATACCAACTTTCCACAAGCTCCTCAAGGGGAGGCTTCTCTCAGCTACACGTATGTGAGAGGGACCCTGAGTTTGTGGCCTCAAGTGGAATGGACACCGAGATGCTCTGACTCGGAGTAAGGCCGGATATCCCTGCAGTGAATTGAATGCAGGCTCGTCTTGCATTTCCCAAGACGACGGGATGTCTGAATCCCCTGTGGAGACGACAGAGAAAGACCTAGTTCTCCGCCTCAACGCGACCGGAGGCCTCACATCCTTTCAAAACTGGAGAGGTCCGAGGAGATCAATGCTTCCAAAGGAAACGATGTCTGACTCCTCTTGAAAATGGATAGGAGTCCCAGGACCCTGTGGCACGTGGAAAGGGACACTGGGTCTCCCGCGTCACCTGGAGACGCGTCCCAATTCCTATGCCAAGCCGCGGGGAGAATACCGAGGTGTCCATCAAACCTAGGCAGGAGTCCTGACGTCGCTGAACAAACACATGTCTGGAAGGGCCCTCCCCGTCGTAACTCGAGAATATACCCCAGGTTCCGGCCGCAACTCGAGAAAAAATATGAGACTTCCCCCTCGCCATGAGATGAGGCCCGATTCCCCTGCACTGCCTGCAGAGCAATTCCGTGTTCCACATCAAACATGAAAGGAGCCTTGATTTCCTTGATGGCACTCCAGAGAAACCCCAAGATCACTGTCTCAAGTCTAGAGGGATCCTGAGGTCACTGGAGCAACACGAAAGGGCTCCGTGGAAACCAAGTAAACTCGAGATGAGAGCTTAGTCCCTGGCTTCGATTCAAGAGGAATACCAACTTTCCACAAGCACCTCAAGAGGAGGCTTCTCTCAGCTACAGGTATGTGAGAGGGACCCTGAGTTTTTGGCCTCAAGTGGAATGGACACCGGGATGCTCGGACTCGAAGTAAGGCCGGATATCTCTGCAGTGAATTGAAAGCAGGCTCGTCTTTCATCTCCCAAGATGAAGGGATGTCTGAATCCCCTGTGGAGACCACAGATAAAGAACTATTTCTCCACCTCATCGCGACCAAAGGCCTCACATCCTTTGAAAATTCGAGAGGTCCGCGGAGATCAATGCTTCCAAAGGAGACGATGCCTGACTCCTCTTGAAAATAGATAGGAGTCCCAGGATCCCTGTGGCACGTGGAAAGGGACCCTAGGTCTCCCGCCTCACGTGGAGACGCGTCCCAATTGCCATGCCAAGCCTCGGGGAGATACCGAGGTGTCCATCGAACGTAGGCATTGGTTCTGACGTCGCTGAACAAATACGTGTCTGGAAGGGCCCTCCCCGTCGTAACTCGAGAATATACCACAGGTTCCGGCCGCAACTCGAGAAAAACCATGAGACTGCCCCCTCGCTGCGAGATGAGGCCCGATTCCCCTACACTGCGTGCAGAGGAATTCCTTGTTCCACTTCAAATGTGAACGGAGCCTTGATTTCCTTGATGGCACTCCAGAGAAAACCCAAGATCACTGTCTCAAGTCTAGAGGGATCCTGAGGTCACTGGAGCAACACGAAAGGGCTCCGTGGACCCCAAATCAACTGGAGATGAGAGCTTAGTCCCTGGCTTCGACTCAAGAGGAATACCAACTTTCCACCAGCACCTCAAGAGGAGGCTTCTCTCAGCTACAGGTATCTGAGAGAAACCCTGAGTTTGTGGCCTCAAGTGGAATGGACACTGAGATGCTCTGACTCGAAGTAAGGCCGGATATCCCAACAGTGAATTGAATGCAGGCTCGTCTTGCATCTCCCAAGACGAAGGGATGTCTGAATCCCCTGTGGAGACCACAGAGAAAGACCTAGTTCTCGGCCTCATCGCGACCGGAGTCCTCACATCCTTTGAAAACTCGAGAGATCCACGGATATCAATGCTTCCAAAGGAGACGATGCCTGACACCTCTTGAAAATGGATAGGAGTCCCTAGATCCCTGTGGCACGTGGAAAGGGAACCTGGGTCTCCCGCCTCATGTGGAGACGCGTCCCAATTGCCATGCCAAGACTCGAGGAGAATCCCGAGGTGTCCCTCGCACCTAGGCAGGAATCCTGACGTCGCTGAACAAACACGTGTCTGGAAGGGCCCTCCCCTTCGTAACTCGAGAATATACCCCAGGTTCCGGCCGCACCTCGAGAAAAACCATGAGACTTCCTCCTCGCCGCGATATGAGGCCTGATTCCCCTGCACTGCATGCAGAGCAATTCCGTGTTCCACATCAAAGGTGAAAGGAGCCTTGATTTCCTTGATGGCACTCCAGAGAAAACCCAAGATCACTGTCTCAAGTCTAGAGGGATCCTGAGGTCACTGTAGCAACACGAATGGGCTCAGTAGACCCCAAATCAACTCGAGATGAGAGCTTAGTCCCTGGCATAGACTCAAGAGGAATACCAACTTTCCACAAGCACCTCAAGACGAGGCTTCTCTCAGCTACAGGTATGGGAGAGGGACCCTGAGTTTGTGGCCTCAAGTGGAATGGACACCGAGATACTCTGACTCGAAGTAAGGCCGGATACCCCTGCAGTGAATTGAATGCAGGCTCGTCTTGCATCTCCCAAGATGAAGGGATGTCTGAATCCCCTGTGGAGACTACAGAGAAAGACCTAGTTCTCCGCCTCATCGCGGCCAGAGGCCTCACATCCTTTGAAAACTCTAGAGGTCCGCGGAGATCAATGCTTCCAAAGGAGACGATGCCTGACTCCTCTTGAAAATGGATAGGAGTTCCAGGACTCCTGTGAAACTTGGAAAGGGACCCTTGGTCTCCCGCCTCACGTGGAGACGCGTCCCAATTGCCATGCCAAGACTCGAAGAGAATACCGATGTGCCCCTAGCACCTAGGCAGGAGTCCTGACGTCGCTAAACAAACACGTGTCTGGAAGGGCCCTTCCCTTCTAACTCGAGAATATACCCCAGGGTCCGTCCGCAACTCAAGAAAAACCATGAGACTTCCCCCTCGCCCCGAGATGAGGCCCGATTCCGTGCACTGCGTGCAGAGCAATACCGTGTTCCACATCAAATGTGAACGGAGCTTGATTTCCTTGATGGCACTCCAGAGAAAACCCAAGATCACTGTCTCAAGTCTAGAGCGATCCTGAGGTAACTGGAGCAATACGAAAATGCTCCGTGGACCCTAAATCAACTCGAGATGAGAGCTTAGTCCCTGGCTTCGACCCAGGAAGAATACCAACTTTCCACAAGCAACACAAGAGGAGGCTTCTCTCAGCTACAGGTATGTGAGAGGGACCCTGAGTTTGTGGCCTCAAGTGGAATGGACACCGAGATGCTCTGACTCGAAGTAAGGCCGGATATCCCTGCAGTGAATTGAATGCAGGCTCATCTTGTATCTCCCAAGATGAAGGGATGTCTGAATCACCTGTGGAGACCACAGAGAAAGACCTAGTTTTCCGCCTCATCGCGACCGGAGGCCTCACATCCTTTGAAAACTCGAGAGGTCCGCAGATATCAATGCTTCCAAAGGAGACGATGCCTGACTTCTCTTGAAAATGGATAGGAGTCCCAGGAGTACTGTGGAACGTGGAAAGGGACCCTGGGTCTCCCGCCTCACGTGGAGACGCGTTCCAATTGCCATGCCAATACTCGAGGAGAATCCCGAGGTGTCCCTCACACCTAGGCAGGAGTTCTGACGTCGCTGAACAAACACGTGTCTGGAAGGGCCCTCCCCGTCGTAACTCGAGAATATACCCCAGGTTCTGGCTGCAACTCGAGGAAAACCATGAGACTTCCCCCTCGCCGCGAGATGAGGCCCGATTCCCCTGCACTGCGTGCAGAGCAATTCCGTGTTCCACATCAAACGTGAAAGGGGCCTTGATTTCCTTGATGGCACTCCAGAGAAAACCCAAGATCACTGTCTCAAGTCTAGAGGGATCCTGAGGTCACTGGAGCAACACGAAAGGGCTCCGTTGACCCCAAATCAACTCGAGATGAGAGCTTAGTCCCTGGCTTCAACTCAAGGGGAATACCAACTTTCAACAAGCACGTCAAGAGGAGGCTTCACTCAGCTACAGGTATGTGAGAGGGACCATGAGTCTCTGGCCTCAAGTGAAATGGACACCGAGATGCTCTGACTCGAAGTAAGGACAGATATCCCTGCAGTGAATTGGATGCAGGCTCGTCTTCCATCTCCCAAGACGAAGGGATGTCTGAATCCCCTGTGGAGGCCACAGAGAAAGACCTAGTTCTCGCCACATTGCGACCGGAGGCCTCACATCCTTTGAAAACTCGAGCGGTCGCGCAGATCAATGCTTCCAAAGGAGATGATGCCTGACTCCTCTTGAAATGGATAGGAGTCCCAGGATCCCTGTGGCACGTGGAAAGGGACCCTGGGTCTCCCGCCTCACGTGGAGACGCGTCCCAATTGACATGCCAAGACTCGAGGAGAATCTCTAGGTGTCCCTCGCACCTAGGCCCGAGTCCTGACGTCGCTGAACAAACACGTGTCTGGAAGGAACCTCCCCGTCGTAACTCGAGAATATACCCCAGGTTCCAGCCGCAACTCTTGAAAAACCATGAGACTTCCCCCTCGCCGCTAGATGAGGCCCGATTCCCATGCACTGCGTGGAGAGCAATTCCGTGTTCCACATCAAACGTGAAAGGAGCCTTGATTTCCTCGATGGCACTCCAGAGAAAACCCAAGATCACTGTCTCAAGTCTAGAGGGATCCTGAGGTCACTGGAGCAACACGAAAGGGCTCCGTGGACCCCAAATCGACTCGAGATGAGAGCTTAGTCCCTGGCTTCGACTCAAGAGAAATACCAACTTTCCACTAGCATCTCAAGAGGAGGCTTCTCTCAGCTACAGGTATGTGAGAGAGACCCTGAGTTTGTGGCCTCAAGTGGAATGGACACCGAGATGCTCTGACTCGAAGTCAGGCCGGATATCGCTGCAGTGAGTTGAATGCAGGCTCGTCTTGCATCTCCCAAGACGAAGGGATGTCTGAATCCCCTGTGGAGACCACAGAGAAAGACCTAGTCCTCCGCCTCATCGCGACCGGAGGCCTCACATCCTTTGAAAACTCGAGCGGTCCGCGGAGATCAATGCTTCCAAAGGAGACGATGCCTGACACCTCTTGAAATGGATAGGAGTCCCAGGATCCCTGTGGCACGTGGAAAGGGATCCTGGGTCTCCCGCCTCACGTGGAGATGCGTCCCAATTGCCATGCCAAAACTCGAGGAGAATCCCGAGGTGTCCCTCGCACCTAGGCAGGAGTCCTGACGTCGCTGAACAAACACGTGTCTGGAAGGGCCCTCCCCGTCGTAACTCGAGAATATACCCCAGGTTCCAGCCGCAACTCGAGAAAAACCATGAGACTTCCCCCTCGCAGCGAGATGAGGCCCGATTCCCCTGCACTGCGTGCAGAGCAATTCCATGTTCCACAACAAACGTGAAAGGCGACTTGATTTCCTTGATGGCACTACAGAGAAAACCCAAGATCACTGTCTCAAGTCTAGAGGGATCCTGACGTCACTGTAGCAACACGAAAGGGCTCTGTGGACCCCATTCACCTCGAGATTAGAGCTTAGTTCCTGGCTTCGACTCAAGAGGAATACCAACTTTCCACAAGCACCTCAAGAGGAGGCTTCTCTCAGCTACAGGTATGTGAGAGGGACCCTGAGTTTGTGGGCTCAAGTGGAATGGACTCCGAGATGCTCTGACTCGAAGTAAGGCCGGATATCCCTGCAGTGAATTGAATGCAGGCTCGTCTTGCATCTCCCAAGATGAAGGGATATCTGAATCCCCTGTGGAGACCACAGAGAAAGACCTAGATCTCCGCCTCATCGCGACCGGAGGCCTCACATCCTTTGAAAACTCGAGAGGTCCGCGGAGATCAATGCTTCTAAAGGAGACGATGCCTGAGTACTCTTGAAAATGGATAGGAGTCCCAGGATCCCTGTGGCACGTCGAAAGGGACCCTGTGTCTCCCGCCTCACATGAAGACGCGTCCCAATTGCCATGCCAAGTCTCGAGGAGAATCCCGAGGTGTCCCTCGCACCTAGGCAGGAGTCCTGACGTCGCTGAACAAACACGTGTCTGGAAGGGCCCTCCCCGTCGTAACTCGAGAATATACCCCAGGTTCCAGCCGCAACTCGAGAAAACCATGAGAGATCCCCCTCGCCGCGAGATGAGGCCCGATTCCCCTGCACTGCGCGCAGAGCAATTCCGTGTTCCACATCAAACGTGAAAGGAGCCTTGATTTCCTTGATAGCACTCCAGAGAATACCCAAGATCACTGTCTCAAGTCTAGACGGATCCTGAGGTCACTGGAGCAACACGAAAGGGCTCCGTGGACCCCAAATCAACTCGAGATGAGAGCTTCGTCCCTGGCTTCTACTCTAGAGGAATACCAACTTTCCACAAGCACCTCAAGAGGAGGCTTCTCTGAGATACAGGTATGTGAGAGAAATCCTGAGTTTGTGGCCTCAAGTGCAATGGACACAGTGATGCTCTGACTCGAAGTAAGGCCAGATATCCCTGCTGTCAATTGAATGCAGGCTCGTCTTGCATCTCCCAAGACGAAGGGATGTCTGAATCCCCTGTGGAGACCATAGAGAAAGACATTGTTCTCCGCCTCATCGCGACGTGAGTCCTCACATCCTTTGAGAACTCGAGAGGTCCGCGGAGATCAATGCTTCCAAAGGAGACGATGCCTGACTCCTCTTGAAAATGGATAGGAGTCCCAGGATCCCTGTGGCACGTGGAAAGGGACCCTGGGTCTTGCGCCTCACTGGAGACGCGTCCCACTTGCCAGGCCAAGGCTCAAGGAGAATCCCGAGGTGTCCCTCGCACCTAGGCAGGAGTCCTGACGTCGCTGAACAAACACGTGTCTGGAAGGGCCCTCCCCATCGTAACTCGAGAATATACCCCAGGTTCTGACTGCAACTGGAGAAAAACCATGAGCCTTCCCAGTCGCCCCAAGATGAGGCCCGATTCCCCTGCACTGCGTGCAGAGCAATTCCGTGTTCCACATCAAACGTGAAAGGAGCCTTGATTTACTTGATGGCACTCCAGAGAAACCCCAAGATCACTGTCTCAAGTCGAGAGGGATCCTGAGGTCACTGTAGCAACACGAAAGGGGTCCGTGGACTCCAAATCAACTCGAGATGAGAGCTTTGTCCCTGGCTTCGACTCAAGAGGAATACCAACTTTCCACGAGCACCTCAAGAGGAGGCTTCTCTCAGCTAAAGGTATGTGAGAGGGAACCTGTGTTTGTGGCCTCAAGTAGAATGGACACCGAGATGCTCTGACTCGAAGTAAGGCCGGACATCCCTGCAGTGAATTGAATGCAGGCTCGTCTTGCATCTCGCAAGACGAAGGGATGTCTGAATCCACTGTGGAGACCACAGAGAAAGACCTAGTTCTCCGCCTCATCACGACCGGAGGCGTCACATCCTTTGAAAACTCGAGAGGTCCGCGGAGATCAATGCTTGTAAAGGAGACGATGCCTGACTCCTCTTGAAAATGGATAGGAGTCCAAGAATCCCTGTGGCACGTGGAACGGGACCCTGGGTCTCCTGCCTCACGTGGAGACTTGTCCTAATTGCCATGCCAAGACTCGAGGAGAATGCCGAGGTGTCCCTCGCACCTAGGCAGGAATCCTGACGTCGCAGAACAAACACGTGTCTGGAAAGGCTCTCCCCGTCGTAACTCGAGAATATATCCCAGGTTCCGGCCGCAACTCGAGAAACATCATGAGACTTCCCCCTCGCCTTGAGATGAGGCCCGATTCCTCTGCACTGCGTGCAGACCAATTCTGTGTTCCACATCAAACGTGAAAAGATTCTTGATTTCCTTGATCGCACTCCAAAGAAAAGCCAAGATCACTGTCTCAAGTCTAGAGGAATCCTGAGGTCACTGTAGCAACAAGAAAGAGCTCCGTGGACGACAAATCAACTCGAGAGGAGAGCTTCGTCCCTGGCTTCGACTCAAGAGGAATACCAACTTTCCAGAAGCACCTCAAGAGGAGGCCTCTCTCAGTTACAGGTATGTGAGAGGGACCTTGAGTTTGTGGCCTCAAGTGGAATGGACACCGAGATGCTCTGACTCGAATTAAGGGCAGATATCCATGCAGAGAATTGAATGCAGGCTCGTCTTGCATCTCCCAAGACGAAGGGATGTCTGAATCCCCTGTGGAGACCACAGACAAAGACTTAGTTCTCCGCCTCATCGCGACCGGAGGCCTCACATCCTTTGAAAACTCGAGAGGTCCACGGAGATCAATGCTTCCAAAGGAGACGATGCCTGAATTCTCTTCAAAATGGATAGGAGTCCCAGGATCCCTGTGGCACGTGGAAAGGGACCCTGGGTCTCCCGCCTCAGGTGGAGACGCGTCCCAATTGCCATGCCAAGACTCGAGGAGAATCCCGAGGTGTCCCTCGCACCTAGGCAGGAGTCCTGACTTCGCTGAACAAACACGTGTCTGGAAGGGCCCTCCCCATAGTAACTCGAGAATATACCCCAGGTTCCGGCCGCAACTCGAGAAATTCCATGAGACCTACCCCTCGCGGCTAGATGAGGCCCGATTCCCCTGCACTGCGTGCAGAGCAATTCTGTGTTCCACATCAAACGTGAAAGGAGCCTTGATTTCCTTGATGGCACTCCAGAGAAAACCCAAGATCACTGTCTCAAGTCTAGAGGGATCCTGAGGTCACTGGAGCAATATGAAAGGGCTCCGTGGACCCCAAATCAACTCGAGATGAGAGCTTAGTCCCTGGCTTCGACTCAAGAGGAATACCAACTTTCCACAAGCACCTCAAGAGGAGGCTTCTCTCAGCTACAGGTATGTGAGAGGATCCCTGAGTTTGTGGCCTCAAGTGGAATGGACACCGAGATGCTCTGACTCGAAGTAAGGCATGATATCCCAGCAGTGAATTAAATGCAGGCTCGTCTTGCATCTCCCAAGACGAAGGGTTGTCTGAATCCCCTGTGGAGACCACAGAGAACCACCGAGTTCTCCGCCTCATTGCGACCGGAGGCCTCACATCCTTTGAAAACTCAAGAGGTCCGCGGAGATCAATGCTTCCAAAGGAGACGATGATTGACTCCTCTTGAAAATGGATAGGAGTCCCAGGATCCCTGTGGCACGTGGAAAGGGACCCTGGGTCTCCCGCCTCACGTGGAGACGCGTCCCAATTGCCATGCCAAGACTCGAGGGGAATCCCGAGGTGTCCCTCGCACCTAGGCAGGAGTCCTGACGTCGCTGAACAAACATGTGTCTGGAAGGGCCCTCCCCGTCGTAACTCGAGAATATACCCCTGGTTCCGGCCGCAACTCCAGAAAAACCATGAGACATCTCCCTTGTCGCGAGATGAGGCCCGATTCCCCTGCACTGCGTGCAGAGCAATTCCGTGTCCACATCAGACGTGAAAGGAGCCTTGATTTCCTCGATGGCACTCCAGAGAAAACCCAAGATCACTGTCTCAAGTCTAGAGGGATCCTGAGGTCACTGGAGCAACACAAAAGGGCCCCATGGACCCCAAATCAACTCGAGATGAGAGCTTAGTCCCTGGCTTCGACTCAAGAGGAAGACGAACTTTCCACAAGCATCTCAACAGGAGGCTTCTCTCAGCTACAGGTATGTGAGAGGGACCCTGAGTTTGTGGCCTGAAGTGGAATGGACACCGAGATGCTCTGACTCGAAGAAAGGCCGGATATCCCTGCAGTGAATTGAATGCAGGCTCGTCTTGCATCTCCCAAGATGAAGGGATGTCTGAATCCCATGTGGAGACCACAGAGAAAGACCGAGTTCTCCGCCTCATCGCGACTGGAGGCCTCACATCCTTTGAAAACTAGAGAGGTCGCGGAGATCAATGCTTCCAAAGGAGACGATGCCTGACTCCTCTTGAAAATGGATAGGAGTCCCAGGATCACTGTGGCACGTGGAAAGGGACCCTGGGTCTCCCGCCTCACGTGGAGACGCGTCCCAATTGCCATGCCAAGGCTCGAAGAGAATCCCGAGGTGTCCCTCGCACTTAGGCAGGAGTCCTGACGTCGCTGGAAAAACACGTGTCTGGAAGGACCCTCCCCATCGTAACTCGAGAATATACCACAGGTTCGGGCTACAAATCGAGAAAAACCATGAGCCTTCCCCCTCGCCGCAAGATGAGGCCTGATTCCCCTGCACTGCGTGCAGAGAATATCCGTGTTCCACATCAAACGTGAAAGGAGCCTTGATTTCCTTGATGGCACTCCAGAGAAACCCCAAGATCACTGTCTCAAGTCGAGAGGTATCCTGAGGTCACTGTAGCAAAATGAAAGGGCTCCGTGGACTCCAAATCAACTCGAGATGAGAGCTTCGTCCCTGGCTTCGACTCAAGAGGAATACCAACTTTCCACAAGCACTTCAAGAGGAGGCTTCTCTCAGCTACATGTATGTGAGAGGGTCCCTGAGTTTGTGGCCTCAAGCGGAATGGACACCGAGATGCTCTGACTCGAAGTATGGCTGGATATCCCTGCAGTAAATTGAATGAAGTCTCGTCTTGCATCTCCCAAGACGAAGGGATGTCTGAATCCCCTGTGGAGACCACAGAGAAAGACTTAGTTCTCCGCCTCATCCCGACCGGAGGCGTCACATCCATTGAAAACTCGAGTGGTCCGCGGAGATCAATGCTTCCAAAGGATACGATGACTGACTCCGCTTGAAAATAGATAGGAGTCCCAGGATCCCTGTGGCACGTGGAATGGAACCCTGGGTCTACCACCTCACGAGGAGACGTGTCCCAATTGCAATGCAAAGACTCGAGGAGAATCCCGAGGTGTCCCTCGCACCTAGGCAGGAGTCCTGACGTCGGTGAACAAACACGTTTCTGAAAGTGCCCTCCCCGTTGTAACTCGAGAATATACCCCAGGTTCTGACTGCAACTCGAGAAAAACCATGAGCCTTCCCAGTCGCCGCAAGATGAGGCCCGATTCCCCTGCACTGCGTGCAGAGCAATTCCGTGTTCCACATCAAACGTGAAAGGAGCCTTGATTTACTTGATGGCACTCCAGAGAAACCCCAAGACCACTGTCTCAAGTCGAGAGGGATCCTGAGGTCACTGTAGCAACACGAAAGGGGTCCGTGGACTCCAAATCAACTCGAGATGAGAGCTTCGTCCCTGGCTTCGACACAAGAGGAATACCAACTTTCCACGAGCACCTCAAGAGGAGGCTTCTCTCAGCTAAAGGTATGTGAGAGGGAACCTGTGTTTGTGGCCTCAAGTAGAATGGACACCGAGATGCCCTGACTCGAAGTAAGGCCGGACATCCCTGCAGTGAATTGAATGCAGGCTCGTCTTGCATCTCACAAGACGAAGGGATGTCTGAATCCACTGTGGAGACCACAGAGAAAGACCTAGTTCTCCGCCTCATCACGACCGGAGGCGTCACATCCTTTGAAAACTCGAGAGGTCCGCGGAGATCAATGCTTGTAAAGGAGACGATGCCTGACTCCTCTTGAAAATGGATAGGAGTCCAAGAATCCCTGTGGCACGTGGAACGGGACCCTGGGTCTCCCGCCTCACGTGGAGACTTGTTCTAATTGCCATGCCAAGACTCGAGGAGAATACCGAGGTGTCCCTCGCACCTAGGCAGTAATCCTGACGTCGCAGAACAAACACGTGTCTGGAAAGGCCCTCCCCGTCGTAACTCGAGAATATACCCCAGGTTCCGGCCGCAACTCGAGAAACATCATGAGACTTCCCCCTCGCCTTGAGATGAGGCCCGATTCCCCTGCACTGCGTGCAGACCAATTCCGTGTTCCACATCAAACGTGAAAAGATTCTTGATTTCCTTGATGGCACTCCAAAGAAAAGCCAAGATCACTGTCTCAAGTCTAGAGGGATCCTGAGGTCACTGTAGCAACAGGAAAGAGCTCCGTGGACCACAAAACAACTCGAGAGGAGAGCTTCGTCCATGGCTTCGACTCAAGAGGAATACCAACTTTCCACAAGCACCTCAAGAGGAGGCCTCTCTCAGTTACAGGTATGTGAGAGGGACCTTGAGTTTGTGGCCTCAAGTGGAATGGACACCGAGATGCTCTGACTCGAAGTAAGGGCAGATATCCATGCAGAGAATTGAATGCAGGCTCGTCTTGCATCTCCCAAGACGAAGGGATGTCTGAATCCCCTGTGGAGACCACAGACAAAGACTTAGTTCTCCGCCTCATCGCGATCGGAGGCCTCACATCCTTTGAAACTCGAGAGGTCCACGGAGATCAATGCTTCCAAAGGAGACGATGCCTGAATCCTCTTCAAAATGGATAGAAGTCCCAGGATCCCTGTGGCACGTGGAAAGGGACCCTGGGTCTCCCGCCTCAGGTGGAGACGCGTCCCAATTGCCATGCCAAGACTCGAGGAGAATCCCGAGGTGTCCCTCGCACCTAGGCAGGAGTCCTGACGTCGCTGAACAAACACGTGTCTGGAAGGGCCCTCCCCGTCGTAACTCGAGAATATACCCCAGGTTCCGGCCGCAACTCGAGAAAATCCATGAGACTTCCCCCTCGCCGCGAGATGAGGCTCGATTCCCCTGCACTGCTTGCAGAGCAATCCGTGTTCCACATCAAACGTGAAAGGAGCCTTGATTTCCTTGATGGCACTCCAGAGAAAACCCAAGATCACTGTCTCAAGTCTAGAGGGATCCTGAGGTCACTGGAGCAACACGAAAGGGCTCCGTGGACCCCAAATCAACTCGAGATGAGAGCTTAGTCCCTGGCTTCGACTCAAGTGGAACACCAACTTTCCACGAGCACCTCAAGAGGAGGCTTCTCTCAGCTACAGGTATGTGAGAGGGACCCTGATTTTGTGGCCTCAAGTGGAATGGACACCGAGATGCTCCGACTCGAAGTAAGGCCGGATATCCCTGCAATGAATTGAATGCAGGCTCCTCTTGCATCTCCCAAGACGAAGGGTTGTCTGAATCCCCTGTGGAGACCACAGAGAAAGACCTAGTCCTCCGCCTTAACGCGAACGGAGGCCTCACATCCTTTGAAAACTCGAGAGGTCCGCGGAGATCAAAGCTTCCAAAGGAGACGATGCCTGACTCCTCTTGAAAATGGATAGGAGTACCAGGATCCCTGTGGCACGTGGAAAGGGACCCTGGGTCTCCCGCCTCATGTGGAGACGCTTCCCCATTGCCATGCCAAGACTCGAGGAGAATCCCGAGGTGTCCCTCGCACCTAGGCAGGAGTCCTGACGTCGCTGAACAAACACGTGTCTGGAAGGGCCCTCCCCTTCGTAACTCGAGAATATACCCCAGGTTCCGGCCGGAACTCAAGAAAAACCAAGAGACTTCCCCCTCGCCGCGAGATGCGGCCCGATTCCCCTGCACTGAGTGCAGATCAATTCCGTGTTCCACATCAAACGTGAAAGGAGCCTTGATTTCCTTGATGGCACTCCAGAGAAAACCCAAGATCACTGTCTCAAGTCTAGAGGGATCCTGAGGTCACTGGAGCAATACGAAAGGACTCCGTGGACCCCAAATCAACTCGAGATGAGAGCTTAGTCCCTGGCTTCGACTCAAGAGGAATACCAACTTTCCACAAGCACCTCAAGAGGAGGCTTCTCTCAGCTACAGGTATGTGAGAGGACCCTGAGTTTGTGGCCTCAAGTGGAATGGACACCGAGATGCTCTGACTCGAAGTAAGGCCGGATATCCCTGCAGTGAATTGAATGCAGGCCCGTCTTGCATCTCCCAAGATGAAGGGATGTCTGAATCCCCTGTGGAGACCACAGAGAAAGACGTAGTTCTCTGCCTCATCGCGACCGGAGGCCTCACATCCTTTGAAAACTCGAGAGTTACGCGCAGAACAATGCTTCCAAAGGAGACGATGCCTGACTCCTCTTGAGAGGTCCGCGCAGATCAATGCTTCCAAAGGAGACGAGGCCTGACTCCTCTTGCAAATGGATGGAAGTCCCAGGATCCCTGTGGCACGTAGAAAAGGACACTGGGTCTCGCGCCTCACGTGGAGCCGCGTCCCAATTGCCATGCCAAGACTAGAGGAGAATCCCGAGGTGTCCCTCACACCTAGGCAGGAGTCCTGACGTCGCTGAACAAACACGTGTCTGGAAGGGCCCTCCCCGTCGTAACTCGAGAATATACCCCAGGTTCCGGCCGCAACTCGAGAAAAACAATGAGAGTTCCAGCTCGCCGTGAGATGAGGCCCAATTCCCCTGCACTGCGTGCAGAGCAATTCCGTGTTCCACATCAAACGTGAAAGGAGCCTTGATTTCCTTGATGGCACTCCAGAGAAAACCCAATATCACTGTCTGAAGTCTAAAGGGATACTGAGGTCACTGGAGCAACACGAAAGGGCTCCGTGGACCCCAAATCAACTCGAGAGGAGAGCTTAGTCCCTGGCTTCGACTCAAGACGAATACCAACTTTCCACAAGCACCTCAAGAGGAGGCTTCTCTCAGCTACAGGTATGTGAGAGGGACCCTGAGTTTGTGGCCTCAATTGGAATGGACACCGAGATGCTCTGACTCGAAGTAAGGCCGGACATCCCTGCAGTGAATTGAATGCAGGCTCGTCTTGCATCTCCCAAGACGAAGGGATGTCTGAATCCCCTGTGGAGACCACAGAGAAAGATCTAGTCCTCTGCTTCATCGCGACCGGAGGCCTCACATTTTGAAAACTCGAGAGGTCCGCGGAGATCAATGCTTCCAAAGGAGACGATGCTTGACTCCTCTTGAAAATGGATAGGAGTCGCAGGATCCCTGTGGCACGTGGAAAGGGACTCTGGGTCTCCCGCCTCACGTGGAGACGCGTCCCAATTGCCATGCCAAGACTCGAGGAGAATCCCGAGGTGTCCCTCGCACCTAGGCAGGAGTACTGACGTCGCTGAACAAACACGTGTCTGGAAGGGCCCTCCCCGTCGTAACTCGAGAATATACCCCAGGTTCCGGCCGCAACTCGAGAAAAACCATGAGACTTCCCCCTCGCCGCGGGATGAGGCCCGATTCCCCTGCACTGCGTGCAGGGCAATTCCGTGTTCCACATCAAACGTGAAAGGAGCCTTGATTTCCTTGATGGCACTCCAGAGAATACTCAAGATCACTGTCTCAAGTCTAGAAGGATCCTGAGGTCACTTTAGCAACACGAAAGGGCTCAGTGGACCCCAAATCAACTCGAGATGAGAGCTTAGTCCCTGGCTTCGACTCAAGAGGAATACCAGCTTTCCTCAAGCACCTCAAGAGGAGGCTTCTCTCAGCTACAGGTATGTGAGAGGGACCCTGAGTTTGTGGCCTCAAGTGCAATGGACACCGAGATGCTCTGACTCGAAGTAAGGCCGGATATCCCTGCAGTGAATTGAATGCAGGCTCGTCTTGCATCTCCCAAGATGAAGGGATGTCTGAATCCCCTGTGGAGACCACAGAGAAAGACCTAGTTCTCCGCCTCATCGCGACCGGAGGCCTCACATCCTTTGAAAACTCGAGAGATCCGCGGAGATCAATGCTTCCAAAGGCGACGATGCCTGACTCCTCACGAAAATGGATAGGAGTCCCAGGATCCCTGTGGCACGTGGAAAGGGACACTGGGTCTCCCGCCTCACGTGGAGAAGCGTCCCAATTGCCATGCCAAGACTCGAGGAGAATCCGGAGGTGTCCTTCGCACCTAGGCAGGAATCCTAACGTCGCTGAACAAACACGTGTCTGGAAGGGCCCTCCCCGTCGTAACTCGAGAATATACCCCAGGTTCCGGCCACAACTCGAGAAAAACCATGAAACTTCCCCCTCGCCACGAGATGAGGCCCGATTCCCCTGCAATGCGTGCAGAGCAATTCCGTGTTCCACATCAAACCTGAAAGAAGCATTGATTTACTTGACGGCACTACAGAGAAAACCCAAGATCACTCTCTCAAGTCTAGAGGGATCCTGAGGTTACTGGACCAACACGAAAGGGCTCCATGGACCCGAAATCAACTCGAGATGAGAGCTTAGTCCCTGGCTTCGACTCAAGAGGAATACCAACTTTCCACAAGCACCTCAAGAGGAGGCTTCTCTCAGCTACAGGTATGTGAGAGGGACCCTGAGTTTGTGGTCTCAAGTGGAATGGACACCGAAATGCTCTGATTCAAAATAAGGCCGGATATCCCTGCAGTGAATTGAATGCAGGCTCGTCTTGCATCTCCCAAGACGAAGGGATGTCTGAATCCCCTGTGGAGACGACAGAGAAAGAACTAATCCTCCGCCTCATCGAGACCGGAGGACTCACATCCTTTGACAAATCGAGAGGTCTGCAGAGATCAATGCTTCCTAAGGAGGCGATGCCTGACTCCTCCTGAAATGGATAGGAGTCCCAGGATCCGTGTGGCACGTGGAAAGGGACCCTGGGTCTCCCGCCTCAAGTGGAGATGCGTCCCAATTCCCATGCCAAGACTCGAGGAGAATCCCGAGTTGTCCCTCGCACCGAGGCAGGAGTCCTGACGTCGCTGAACAAACACGTGTCTGGAAGGGCCCTCCCCGTCGTAACTCGAGAATATACCCCAGGTTCCGGCCGCAACTCGAGAAAAACCATGAGATTTCCCCTTCACCGCGAGATGAGGCCCGATTCCCCTGCACTGCGTGCAGAGCAATTCCGTGTTCCACATCAAACGTGAAAGGAGCCTTGATTTCCTTGATGGCACTCCAGAGAAAACCCAAGATCACTGTCTCAAGTCTAGAGGGATCCTGAGGTCACTGGAGCAACACGAAAGGGCTCCGTGGACCCCAAATCAACTCGAGATGAGAGCTTAGTCCGTGGCTTCGACTCAAGAGCAATACCAACTTTCCACAAGCACCTCAAGAGGAGGCTTCTCTCAGCTACAGGTATGTGAGAGGGACACTGAATTTGTGGCCTCAAGTGGAATTTACACCGAGATGCTCTGAATCGAAGTAAGGCCGGATATCCCTGCAGTGAATTTAATGCAGTCTCGTCTTGCAACTCCCAAGACGAAGGAATGTCTGAATCCCCTGTGGAGACCACAGAGAAAGACCGAGTTTTCCGCCTCATCGCGACCGGAGGCCTCACATCCTTTGAAAACTCGAGAGGTCCGCGGAGATCAATGCTTCCAAAGGAGACGATGCCTGACTCCTCTTGAAAATGGATAGGAGTCCCAGGATCCCTTTGGCACGTGGAAAGGGACCCTGGGTCTCCCGCCTCACGTGGAGACGCGTCCCAATTGCCATGCCAAGACTCGAGGAGAATCCCGAGGTGTCCCTCGCACCTAGGCAGGAATCCTGACGTCGCTGAACAAACACGTGTCTGGAAGGGCCCTCCCTGTCGTAACTCGAGAATATACCCCAGGTTCGGGCCGCAACTCGAGAAAAACCTTGAGATTTCCCCCTCGCCGCGAGTTGAGGCCCGATTCCCCTGCACTGCATGCAGAGCAATTCCGTGTTCCACATCAAACGTGAAAGGAGCCTTGATTTCCTTGATGGCACTCCAGAGAAAACCCAAGATCACTGTCTCAAGTCTATAGGGATCCTGAGGTCACTGGAGCAACACGAAAGGGCTCCGTGGACCCCAAATCAACTCGCGATGAGAGCTTAGTCCCTGGCTTCGACTCAAGAGGAATACCAACTTTCCACAAGCACCTCAAGAGGAGGCTTCTCTCATCTACAGGTATATTTGAGGGACCCTGAGTTTGTGGCCTCAAGTGGAATGGACACCGAGATGCTCTGACTCGAAGTGAGGCCGGATATCCCTGCAGTGAATTGAATGCAGGCTCGTCTTGCATCTCCCAAGACGAAGGGTTGTCTGAATCCCCTGTGGAGACCACAGAGAAAGACCTAGTCCTCCACCTCAATGCAACCGGAGGCCTCATATCCTTTGAAAATTCGAGAGGTCCGCGGAGATCAATACTTCCAAAGGAGACGATGCCTGATTCTTCTTGAAAATGGATAGGAGTCCCAGGATCCCTGTGGCACGTGGAAAGGGACCCTGGGTCTCCCGCCTCACGTGGAGACGCATCCCAATTGCCATGCCTAGACTCGAGGAGAATCCCGAGGTGTCCCTCGCACCTAGGCAGGAGTCCTGACGTCGCTGAACAAACACGTGTCTGGAAGGGCCCTCCCCGTCGTAACTCGAGAATATACACAAGTTTCGGGCCGCAACTCGAGAAAAACCATGAGATTTCCCCTCGCCGCGTGTTGAGGCCCGATTCCCCTGCACTGCATGCAGAGCAATTCCGTGTTCCACATCAAACGTGAAAGGAGCCTTGATTTCCTTGATGGCACTCCAGAGAAAACCCAAGATCACTGTCACAAGTCTAGAGGGATCCTGAGGTCACTGGACCAACAGGAAAGGGCTCCGTGGACCCCAAATCAACTCGAGATGAGAGCTTAGTCCCTGGCTTCGACTCAAGAGGAATACGAACATTCCACAAGCATCTCAACAGGAGGCTTCTCTCAGCTACATGTATATTTGAGGGACCCTGAGTTTGTGGCCTCAAGTGGAATGCACACCGAGATGCTCTGACTCGAAGTGAGGCCGGATATCCCTGCAGTTAATTGAATGCAGGCTCGTCTTGCATATCCCAAGACTTAGGGTTGTCTGAATCCGCTGTGGAGATGACAGAGAAAGACCTCGTTCTCCGCCTCATCGAGAACGGAGGCCTCACATCCTTTGAAAACTGGAGAGGTCCGCGGAGATCAATGCTTCCAAAGGAGACGATGCCTGACTGCTCTTGAAAATGGATAGGAGTCCAAGGATCCCTGTGGCACGAGGAAAGGGAACCTGGGTCTCCCGCCTCACGTGGAGACGCGTCCAAATTGCCATGCCAAGACTCGAGGAGAATCCCGAGGTGTCCCTCGCACCTAGGCAGAGGTCCTGACGTCGCTGAACAAACACGTGTCTGGAAGGGCCCTCCCCGTCGTAACTCGAGAATATACCCCAGGTTCCAGCCGCAACTCGAGAAAAACCATGAGCCTTCCCCCACGCCGCGAGATGAGGCCCGATTCCCCTGCACTGCGTGCAGAGAATATCCGTGTTCCACATCAAACGTGAAAGGAGCCTTGATTTCCTTGATGGCACTCCAGAGAAACCCCAAGATCACTGTCTCAAGTCGAGAGGTATCCTGAGGTCACTGTAGCAAAACGAAAGGGCTCCGTGGACTCCAAATCAACTCGAGATGAGAGCTTCGTCCCTGGCTTCGACTCAAGAGGAATACCAACTTTCCACAAGCACTTCAAGAGGAGGCTTCTCTCAGCTACATGTATGTGAGAGGGTCCCTGAGTTTGTGGCCTCAAGCGGAATGGACACCGAGATGCTCTGACTCGAAGTATGGCCGGATATCCCTGCAGTAAATTGAATGAAGTCTCGTCTTGCATCTCCCAAGACGAAGGGATGTCTGAATCCCCTGTGGAGACCACAGAGAAAGACCTAGTTCTCCGCCTCATCCCGACCGGAGGCGTCACATCCATTGAAAACTGGAGTGGTCCGCGGAGATCAATGCTTCCAAAGGATACGATGACTGACTCCGCTTGAAAATGGATAGGAGTCCCAGGAACCCTGTGGCACGTGGAAAGGAACCCTGGGTCTCCCACCTCACGAGGAGACGCGTCCCAATTGCAATGCAAAGACTCGAGGAGAATCCCGAGGTGTCCCTCGCACCTAGGCACTAGTCCGGACGTCGCTGAACAAACACGTGTCTGAAAGGGCCCTCCCCGTCGTAACTCGAGAATATACCCCAGGTTCCGGCCGCAACTCCAGAAAAATCATGAGCCTTCCTCCTCGCCGCGAGATGAGGCCCAATTCCCCTGAACTGCGTGCAGAGCAATTCTGTGTTCCACATCAAACGTGAAAGGAGCCTTGATTTCCTTGATGGCACTCCAGAGAAACCCCAAGATCACTGTCTCAAGTCTAGAGGGATCCTGAGGTCACTGTAGCAACACGAAAGGGCTCCGTGGACCCCAAATCAACTCGAGATGAGAGCTTCGTCCCTGGCTTCGACTCAAGAGGAATAACAACTTTCCACAAGCACCTCAAGAGGAGGCTTCTCTCAGCTACAGGTATGTGAGAGGGTCCCTGAGTTTGTGGCCTCAAGCGGAATGGACACCGAGATGCTCTGACTCGAAGTATGGCCGGATATCCCTGCAGTAAATTGAATGAAGTCTCGTCTTGCATCTCCCAAGACGAAGGGATGTCTGAATCCCCTGTGGAGACCACAGAGAAAGACTTAGTTCTCCGCCTCATCCCGACCGGAGGCGTCACATCCATTGAAAACTCGAGTGGTCCGCGGAGATCAATGCTTCCAAAGGATACGATGACTGACTCCGCTTGAAAATAGATAGGAGTCCCAGGATCCCTGTGGCACGTGGAATGGAACCCTGGGTCTACCACCTCACGAGGAGACGTGTCCCAATTGCAATGCAAAGACTCGAGGAGAATCCCGAGGTGTCCCTCGCACCTATGCAGGAGTCCTGACGTCGCTGAACAAACACGTTTCTGAAAGTGCCCTCCCCGTTGTAACTCGAGAATATACCCCAGGTTCTGACTGCAACTCGAGAAAAACCATGAGCCTTCCCAGTCGCCGCAAGATGAGGCCCGATTCCCCTGCACTGCGTGCAGAGCAATTCCGTGTTCCACATCAAACGTGAAAGGAGCCTTGATTTACTTGATGGCACTCCAGAGAAACCCCAAGACCACTGTCTCAAGTCGAGAGGGATCCTGAGGTCACTGTAGCAACACGAAAGGGGTCCGTGGACTCCAAATCAACTCGAGATGAGAGCTTCGTCCCTGGCTTCGACACAAGAGGAATACCAACTTTCCACGAGCACCTCAAGAGGAGGCTTCTCTCAGCTAAAGGTATGTGAGAGGGAACCTGTGTTTGTGGCCTCAAGTAGAATGGACACCGAGATGCCCTGACTCGAAGTAAGGCCGGACATCCCTGCAGTGAATTGAATGCAGGCTCGTCTTGCATCTCACAAGACGAAGGGATGTCTGAATCCACTGTGGAGACCACAGAGAAAGACCTAGTTCTCCGCCTCATCACGACCGGAGGCGTCACATCCTTTGAAAACTCGAGAGGTCCGCGGAGATCAATGCTTGTAAAGGAGACGATGCCTGACTCCTCTTGAAAATGGATAGGAGTCCAAGAATCCCTGTGGCACGTGGAACGGGACCCTGGGTCTCCCGCCTCACGTGGAGACTTGTTCTAATTGCCATGCCAAGACTCGAGGAGAATACCGAGGTGTCCCTCGCACCTAGGCAGTAATCCTGACGTCGCAGAACAAACACGTGTCTGGAAAGGCCCTCCCCGTCGTAACTCGAGAATATACCCCAGGTTCCGGCCGCAACTCGAGAAACATCATGAGACTTCCCCCTCGCCTTGAGATGAGGCCCGATTCCCCTGCACTGCGTGCAGACCAATTCCGTGTTCCACATCAAACGTGAAAAGATTCTTGATTTCCTTGATGGCACTCCAAAGAAAAGCCAAGATCACTGTCTCAAGTCTAGAGGGATCCTGAGGTCACTGTAGCAACAGGAAAGAGCTCCGTGGACCACAAAACAACTCGAGAGGAGAGCTTCGTCCATGGCTTCGACTCAAGAGGAATACCAACTTTCCACAAGCACCTCAAGAGGAGGCCTCTCTCAGTTACAGGTATGTGAGAGGGACCTTGAGTTTGTGGCCTCAAGTGGAATGGACACCGAGATGCTCTGACTCGAAGTAAGGGCAGATATCCATGCAGAGAATTGAATGCAGGCTCGTCTTGCATCTCCCAAGACGAAGGGATGTCTGAATCCCCTGTGGAGACCACAGACAAAGACTTAGTTCTCCGCCTCATCGCGATCGGAGGCCTCACATCCTTTGAAACTCGAGAGGTCCACGGAGATCAATGCTTCCAAAGGAGACGATGCCTGAATCCTCTTCAAAATGGATAGAAGTCCCAGGATCCCTGTGGCACGTGGAAAGGGACCCTGGGTCTCCCGCCTCAGGTGGAGACGCGTCCCAATTGCCATGCCAAGACTCGAGGAGAATCCCGAGGTGTCCCTCGCACCTAGGCAGGAGTTCTGACGTCGCTGAACAAACACGTGTCTGGAAGGGCCCTCCCCGTCGTAACTCGAGAATATACCCCAGGTTCCGGCCGCAACTCGAGAAAATCCATGAGACTTCCCCCTCGCCGCGAGATGAGGCTCGATTCCCCTGCACTGCTTGCAGAGCAATCCGTGTTCCACATCAAACGTGAAAGGAGCCTTGATTTCCTTGATGGCACTCCAGAGAAAACCCAAGATCACTGTCTCAAGTCTAGAGGGATCCTGAGGTCACTGGAGCAACACGAAAGGGCTCCGTGGACCCCAAATCAACTCGAGATGAGAGCTTAGTCCCTGGCTTCGACTCAAGTGGAACACCAACTTTCCACGAGCACCTCAAGAGGAGGCTTCTCTCAGCTACAGGTATGTGAGAGGGACCCTGATTTTGTGGCCTCAAGTGGAATGGACACCGAGATGCTCCGACTCGAAGTAAGGCCGGATATCCCTGCAATGAATTGAATGCAGGCTCCTCTTGCATCTCCCAAGACGAAGGGTTGTCTGAATCCCCTGTGGAGACCACAGAGAAAGACCTAGTCCTCCGCCTTAACGCGAACGGAGGCCTCACATCCTTTGAAAACTCGAGAGGTCCGCGGAGATCAAAGCTTCCAAAGGAGACGATGCCTGACTCCTCTTGAAAATGGATAGGAGTACCAGGATCCCTGTGGCACGTGGAAAGGGACCCTGGGTCTCCCGCCTCATGTGGAGACGCGTCCCAATTGCCATGCCAAGACTCGAGGAGAATCCCGAGGTGTCCCTCGCACCTAGGCAGGAGTCCTGACGTCGCTGAACAAACACGTGTCTGGAAGGGCCCTCCCCGTCGTAACTCGAGAATATACCCCAGGTTCCGGCCGGAACTCAAGAAAAACCAAGAGACTTCCACCTCGCCGCGAGATGCGGCCCGATTCCCCTGCACTGAGTGCAGATCAATTCCGTGTTCCACATCAAACGTGAAAGGAGCCTTGATTTCCTTGATGGCACTCCAGAGAAAACCCAAGATCACTGTCTCAAGTCTAGAGGGATCCTGAGGTCACTGGAGCAATACGAAAGGACTCCGTGGACCCCAAATCAACTCGAGATGAGAGCTTAGTCCCTGGCTTCGACTCAAGAGGAATACCAACTTTCCACAAGCACCTCAAGAGGAGGCTTCTCTCAGCTACAGGTATGTGAGAGGACCCTGAGTTTGTGGCCTCAAGTGGAATGGACACCGAGATGCTCTGACTCGAAGTAAGGCCGGATATCCCTGCAGTGAATTGAATGCAGGCCCGTCTTGCATCTCCCAAGATGAAGGGATGTCTGAATCCCCTGTGGAGACCACAGAGAAAGACGTAGTTCTCTGCCTCATCGCGACCGGAGGCCTCACATCCTTTGAAAACTCGAGAGGTACGCGCAGAACAATGCTTCCAAAGGAACGATGCCTGACTCCTCTTGAGAGGTCCGCGCAGATCAATGCTTCCAAAGGAGACGAGGCCTGACTCCTCTTGCAAATGGATGGAAGTCCCAGGATCCCTGTGGCACGTATAAAAGGACACTGGGTCTCGCGCCTCACGTGGAGCCGCGTCCCAATTGCCATGCCAAGACTAGAGGAGAATCCCGAAGTGTCCCTCACACCTAGGCAGGAGTCCTGACGTCGCTGAACAAACACGTGTCTGGAAGGGCCCTCCCCGTCGTAACTCGAGAATATACCCCAGGTTCCGGCCGCAACTCGAGAAAAACAATGAGAGTTCCAGCTCGCCGTGAGATGAGGCCCAATTCCCCTGCACTGCGTGCAGAGCAATTCCGTGTTCCACATCAAACGTGAAAGGAGCCTTGATTTCCTTGATGGCACTCCAGAGAAAACCCAATATCACTGTCTGAAGTCTAAAGGGATACTGAGGTCACTGGAGCAACACGAAAGGGCTCCGTGGACCCCAAATCAACTCGAGATGAGAGCTTAGTCCCTGGCTTCGACTCAAGACGAATACCAACTTTCCACAAGCACCTCAAGAGGAGGCTTCTCTCAGCTACAGGTATGTGAGAGGGACCCTGAGTTTGTGGCCTCAAGTGGAATGGACACCGAGATGCTCTGACTCGAAGTAAGGCCGGACATCCCTGCAGTGAATTGAATGCAGGCTCGTCTTGCATCTCCCAAGACGAAGGGATGTCTGAATCCCCTGTGGAGACCACAGAGAAAGATCTAGTCCTCTGCTTCATCGCGACCGGAGGCCTCACATTTTGAAAACTCGAGAGGTCCGCGGAGATCAATGCTTCCAAAGGAGACGATGCTTGACTCCTCTTGAAAATGGATAGGAGTCGCAGGATCCCTGTGGCACGTGGAAAGGGACTCTGGGTCTCCCGCCTCACGTGGAGACGCGTCCCAATTGCCATGCCAAGACTCGAGGAGAATCCCGAGGTGTCCCTCGCACCTAGGCAGGAGTACTGACGTCGCTGAACAAACACGTGTCTGGAAGGGCCCTCCCCGTCGTAACTCGAGAATATACCCCAGGTTCCGGCCGCAACTCGAGAAAAACCATGAGACTTCCCCCTCGCCGCGGGATGAGGCCCGATTCCCCTGCACTGCGTGCAGGGCAATTCCGTGTTCCACATCAAACGTGAAAGGAGCCTTGATTTCCTTGATGGCACTCCAGAGAATACTCAAGATCACTGTCTCAAGTCTAGAAGGATCCTGAGGTCACTTTAGCAACACGAAAGGGCTCAGTGGACCCCAAATCAACTCGAGATGAGAGCTTAGTCCCTGGCTTCGACTCAAGAGGAATACCAGCTTTCCTCAAGCACCTCAAGAGGAGGCTTCTCTCAGCTACAGGTATGTGAGAGGGACCCTGAGTTTGTGGCCTCAAGTGCAATGGACACCGAGATGCTCTGACTCGAAGTAAGGCCGGATATCCCTGCAGTGAATTGAATGCAGGCTCGTCTTGCATCTCCCAAGATGAAGGGATGTCTGAATCCCCTGTGGAGACCACAGAGAAAGACCTAGTTCTCCGCCTCATCGCGACCGGAGGCCTCACATCCTTTGAAAACTCGAGAGATCCGCGGAGATCAATGCTTCCAAAGGCGACGATGCCTGACTCCTCACGAAAATGGATAGGAGTCCCAGGATCCCTGTGGCACGTGGAAAGGGACACTGGGTCTCCCGCCTCACGTGGAGAAGCGTCCCAATTGCCATGCCAAGACTCGAGGAGAATCCGGAGGTGTCCTTCGCACCTAGGCAGGAATCCTAACGTCGCTGAACAAACACGTGTCTGGAAGGGCCCTCCCCGTCGTAACTCGAGAATATACCCCAGGTTCCGGCCACAACTCGAGAAAAACCATGAAACTTCCCCCTCGCCACGAGATGAGGCCCGATTCCCCTGCAATGCGTGCAGAGCAATTCCGTGTTCCACATCAAACCTGAAAGAAGCATTGATTTACTTGACGGCACTACAGAGAAAACCCAAGATCACTCTCTCAAGTCTAGAGGGATCCTGAGGTTACTGGACCAACACGAAAGGGCTCCATGGACCCGAAATCAACTCGAGATGAGAGCTTAGTCCCTGGCTTCGACTCAAGAGGAATACCAACTTTCCACAAGCACCTCAAGAGGAGGCTTCTCTCAGCTACAGGTATGTGAGAGGGACCCTGAGTTTGTGGTCTCAAGTGGAATGGACACCGAAATGCTCTGATTCAAAATAAGGCCGGATATCCCTGCAGTGAATTGAATGCAGGCTCGTCTTGCATCTCCCAAGACGAAGGGATGTCTGAATCCCCTGTGGAGACGACAGAGAAAGAACTAATCCTCCGCCTCATCGAGACCGGAGGACTCACATCCTTTGACAAATCGAGAGGTCTGCAGAGATCAATGCTTCCTAAGGAGGCGATGCCTGACTCCTCCTGAAATGGATAGGAGTCCCAGGATCCGTGTGGCACGTGGAAAGGGACCCTGGGTCTCCCGCCTCAAGTGGAGATGCGTCCCAATTCCCATGCCAAGACTCGAGGAGAATCCCGAGTTGTCCCTCGCACCGAGGCAGGAGTCCTGACGTCGCTGAACAAACACGTGTCTGGAAGGGCCCTCCCCGTCGTAACTCGAGAATATACCCCAGGTTCCGGCCGCAACTCGAGAAAAACCATGAGATTTCCCCTTCACCGCGAGATGAGGCCCGATTCCCCTGCACTGCGTGCAGAGCAATTCCGTGTTCCACATCAAACGTGAAAGGAGACTTGATTTCCTTGATGGCACTCCAGAGAAAACCCAAGATCACTGTCTCAAGTCTAGAGGGATCCTGAGGTCACTGGAGCAACACGAAAGGGCTCCGTGGACCCCAAATCAACTCGAGATGAGAGCTTAGTCCGTGGCTTCGACTCAAGAGCAATACCAACTTTCCACAAGCACCTCAAGAGGAGGCTTCTCTCAGCTACAGGTATGTGAGAGGGACACTGAATTTGTGGCCTCAAGTGGAATTTACACCGAGATGCTCTGAATCGAAGTAAGGCCGGATATCCCTGCAGTGAATTTAATGCAGTCTCGTCTTGCAACTCCCAAGACGAAGGAATGTCTGAATCCCCTGTGGAGACCACAGAGAAAGACCGAGTTTTCCGCCTCATCGCGACCGGAGGCCTCACATCCTTTGAAAACTCGAGAGGTCCGCGGAGATCAATGCTTCCAAAGGAGACGATGCCTGACTCCTCTTGAAAATGGATAGGAGTCCCAGGATCCCTTTGGCACGTGGAAAGGGACCCTGGGTCTCCCGCCTCACGTGCAGACGCGTCCCAATTGCCATGCCAAGACTCGAGGAGAATCCCGAGGTGTCCCTCGCACCTAGGCAGGAATCCTGACGTCGCTGAACAAACACGTGTCTGGAAGGGCCCTCCCTGTCGTAACTCGAGAATATACCCCAGGTTCGGGCCGCAACTCGAGAAAAACCTTGAGATTTCCCCCTCGCCGCGAGTTGAGGCCCGATTCCCCTGCACTGCATGCAGAGCAATTCCGTGTTCCACATCAAACGTGAAAGGAGCCTTGATTTCCTTGATGGCACTCCAGAGAAAACCCAAGATCACTGTCTCAAGTCTATAGGGATCCTGAGGTCACTGGAGCAACACGAAAGGGCTCCGTGGACCCCAAATCAACTCGAGATGAGAGCTTAGTCCCTGGCTTCGACTCAAGAGGAATACCAACTTTCCACAAGCACCTCAAGAGGAGGCTTCTCTCAGCTACAGGTATATTTGAGGGACCCTGAGT
The DNA here is from genome assembly GCF_033118175.1 of Dama dama. Taxonomy (NCBI): domain Eukaryota; kingdom Metazoa; phylum Chordata; class Mammalia; order Artiodactyla; family Cervidae; genus Dama; species Dama dama. The sequence goes on along the minus strand of NC_083697.1, from coordinate 480,964 downwards.
TTGTGGCCTCAAGTGGAATGGACACCGAGATGCTCTGACTCGAAGTGAGGCCGGATATCCCTGCAGTGAATTGAATGCAGGCTCGTCTTGCATCTCCCAAGACGAAGGGTTGTCTGAATCCCCTGTGGAGACGACAGAGAAAGACCTAGTCCTCCACCTCAATGCAACCGGAGGCCTCATATCCTTTGAAAATTCGAGAGGTCCGCGGAGATCAATACTTCCAAAGGAGACGATGCCTGATTCTTCTTGAAAATGGATAGGAGTCCCAGGATCCCTGTGGCACGTGGAAAGGGACCCTGGGTCTCCCGCCTCACGTGGAGACGCATCCCAATTGCCATGCCTAGACTCGAGGAGAATCCCGAGGTGTCCCTCGCACCTAGGCAGGAGTCCTGACGTCGCTGAACAAACACGTGTCTGGAAGGGCCCTCCCCGTCATAACTCGAGAATATACACAAGTTTCGGGCCGCAACTCGAGAAAAACCATGAGATTTCCCCCTCGCCGCGTGTTGAGGCCCGATTCCCCTGCACTGCATGCAGAGCAATTCCGTGTTCCACATCAAACGTGAAAGGAGCCTTGATTTCCTTGATGGCACTCCAGAGAAAACCCAAGATCACTGTCACAAGTCTAGAGGGATCCTGAGGTCACTGGACCAACAGGAAAGGGCTCCGTGGACCCCAAATCAACTCGAGATGAGAGCTTAGTCCCTGGCTTCGACTCAAGAGGAATACGAACATTCCACAAGCATCTCAACAGGAGGCTTCTCTCAGCTACATGTATATTTGAGGGACCCTGAGTTTGTGGCCTCAAGTGGAATGCACACCGAGATGCTCTGACTCGAAGTGAGGCCGGATATCCCTGCAGTTAATTGAATGCAGGCTCGTCTTGCATATCCCAAGACTTAGGGTTGTCTGAATCCGCTGTGGAGATGACAGAGAAAGACCTCGTTCTCCGCCTCATCGAGAACGGAGGCCTCACATCCTTTGAAAACTGGAGAGGTCCGCGGAGATCAATGCTTCCAAAGGAGACGATGCCTGACTGCTCTTGAAAATGGATAGGAGTCCAAGGATCCCTGTGGCACGAGGAAAGGGAACCTGGGTCTCCCGCCTCACGTGGAGACGCGTCCAAATTGCCATGCCAAGACTCGAGGAGAATCCCGAGGTGTCCCTCGCACCTAGGCAGAGGTCCTGACGTCGCTGAACAAACACGTGTCTGGAAGGGCCCTCCCCGTCGTAACTCGAGAATATACCCCAGGTTCCAGCCGCAACTCGAGAAAAACCATGAGCCTTCCCCCACGCCGCGAGATGAGGCCCGATTCCCCTGCACTGCGTGCAGAGAATATCCGTGTTCCACATCAAACGTGAAAGGAGCCTTGATTTCCTTGATGGCACTCCAGAGAAACCCCAAGATCACTGTCTCAAGTCGAGAGGTATCCTGAGGTCACTGTAGCAAAACGAAAGGGCTCCGTGGACTCCAAATCAACTCGAGATGAGAGCTTCGTCCCTGGCTTCGACTCAAGAGGAATACCAACTTTCCACAAGCACTTCAAGAGGAGGCTTCTCTCAGCTACATGTATGTGAGAGGGTCCCTGAGTTTGTGGCCTCAAGCGGAATGGACACCGAGATGCTCTGACTCGAAGTATGGCCGGATATCCCTGCAGTAAATTGAATGAAGTCTCGTCTTGCATCTCCCAAGACGAAGGGATGTCTGAATCCCCTGTGGAGACCACAGAGAAAGACCTAGTTCTCCGCCTCATCCCGACCGGAGGCGTCACATCCATTGAAAACTGGAGTGGTCCGCGGAGATCAATGCTTCCAAAGGATACGATGACTGACTCCGCTTGAAAATGGATAGGAGTCCCAGGATCCCTGTGGCACGTGGAAAGGAACCCTGGGTCTCCCACCTCACGAGGAGACGCGTCCCAATTGCAATGCAAAGACTCGAGGAGAATCCCGAGGTGTCCCTCGCACCTAGGCACTAGTCCGGACGTCGCTGAACAAACACGTGTCTGAAAGGGCCCTCCCCGTCGTAACTCGAGAATATACCCCAGGTTCCGGCCGCAACTCCAGAAAAATCATGAGCCTTCCTCCTCGCCGCGAGATGAGGCCCAATTCCCCTGAACTGCGTGCAGAGCAATTCTGTGTTCCACATCAAACGTGAAAGGAGCCTTGATTTCCTTGATGGCACTCCAGAGAAACCCCAAGATCACTGTCTCAAGTCTAGAGGGATCCTGAGGTCACTGTAGCAACACGAAAGGGCTCCGTGGACCCCAAATCAACTCGAGATGAGAGCTTCGTCCCTGGCTTCGACTCAAGAGGAATAACAACTTTCCACAAGCACCTCAAGAGGAGGCTTCTCTCAGCTACAGGTATGTGAGAGGGACCCTGAGTTTGTGGCCTCAAGTGGAATGGACACCGAGATGCTCTAACTCGAATTAAGGCCGGATATCCCTGCAGTGAATTGAATGCAGGTTCGTCTTGCATCTCCCAAGACGAAGGGTTGTCTGAATCCCCTGTGGAGACCACAGAGAAAGACCTCGTTCTCCGCCTCATCGAGACCGGAGGCCTCACATCCTTTGCAAACTGGAGAGGTCCGCGGAGATCAATGCTTCCAAAGGAGACGATGCCTGACTCCTCTTGAAAATGGATAGGAGTCCCAGGATCCCTGTGGCACGTGGAAAGGGACCCTGGGTCTCCCGCCTCACGTGGAGACGCGTCCCAATTGCCATGCCAAGACTCGAGGAGAATCCCGAGGTGTCCCTCGCACCTAGGCAGGAGTCCTGACGTCGCTGAACAAACACGTGTCTGGAAGGGCCCTCCCCGTCATAACTCGAGAATATACACCAGTTTCGGGCCGCAACTCAGGAAAAACCATGAGATTTCCCCCTCGCCGCGTGTTGAGGCCTGATTCCCCTGCACTGCATGCAGAGCAGTTCCGTGTTCCACATCAAACGTGAAAGGAGCCTTGATTTCCTTGATGGCACTCCAGAGAAAACCCAAGATCACTGTCTCAAGTCTAGAGGGATCCTGAGGTCACTGGACCAACAGGAAAGGGCTCCGTGGACCCCAAATCAACTCGAGATGAGAGCTTAGACCCTGGCTTCGACTCAAGAGGAATACGAACATTCCACAAGCATCTCAACAGGAGGCTTCTCTCAGCTACAGGTATATTTGAGGGACCCTGAGTTTGTGGCCTCAAGTGGAATGGAAACCGAGATGCTCTGACTCGAAGTGAGGCCGGATATCCCTGCAGTGAATTGAATGCAGGCTCGTCTTGCATATCCCAAGACTTAGGGTTGTCTGAATCCGCTGTGGAGATGACAGAGAAAGACCTCGTTCTCCGCCTCATCGAGAACGGAGGCCTCACATCCTTTGAAAACTGGAGAGGTCCGCGGAGATCAATACTTCCAAAGGAGACGATGCCTGACTGCTCTTGAAAATGGATAGGAGTCCAAGGATCCCTGTGGCACGAGGAAAGGGATCCTGGGTCTCCCGCCTCACGTGGAGACGCGTCCCAATTGCCATGCCAAGACTCGAGGGGAATCCCGAGGTGTCCCTCGCACCTAGGCAGGAGTCCTGACGTCGCTGAACAAACACGTGTCTGGAAGGGCCCTCCCCGTCGTAACTCGAGAATATACCCCAGGTTCAGGCCGCAACTCCAGAAAAACCATGAGACATCTCCCTTGTCGCGAGATGAGGCCCGATTCCCCTGCACTGCGTGCAGAGCAATTCCGTGTCCACACTAGACGTGAAAGGAGCCTTGATTTCCTTGATGGCACTCCAGAGAAAACCCAAGATCACTGTCTCAAGTCTAGAGGGATCCTGAGGTCACTGGAGCAACACAAAAGGGCCCCATGGACCCCAAATCAACTCGAGATGAGAGCTTAATCCCTGGCTTCGACTCAAGAGGAAGACGAACTTTCCACAAGCATCTCAACAGGAGGCTTCTCTCAGCTACAGGTATGTGAGAGGGACCCTGAGTTTGTGGCCTGAAGTGGAATGGACACCGAGATGCTCTGACTCGCAGTAAGGCTGGATATCCCTGCAGTGAATTGAATGCAGGCTCGTCTTGCATCTCCCAAGATGAAGGGATGTCTGAATCCCATGTGGAGACCACAGAGAAAGACCGAGTTCTCCGCCTCATCGCGACTGGAGGCCTCACATCCTTTGAAAACTCGAGAGGTCCGCGGAGATCAATGCTTCCAAAGGAGACGATGCCTGACTCCTCTTGAAAATGGATAGGAGTCCCAGGATCACTGTGGCACTTGGAAAGGGACCCTGGGTCTCCCGCCTCACGTGGAGACGCGTCCCAATTGCCATGGCAAGGCTCGAAGAGAATCCCGAGGTGTCCCTCGCACGTAGGCAGGAGTCCTGACGTCGCTGGAAAAACACGTGTCTGGAAGGGCCCTCCCCATCGTAACTCGAGAATATACCACAGGTTCGGGCTACAACTCGAGAAAAACCATGAGCCTTCCCCCTCGCCGCAAGATGAGGCCTGATTCCCCTGAACTGCGTGCAGAGAATATCCGTGTTCCACATCAAACGTGAAAGGAGCCTTGATTTCCTTGATGGCACTCCAGAGAAAACCCAAGATCACTGTCTCAAGTCTAGAGGGATCCTGAGGTCACTGTAGCAAAACGAAAGGGCTCCATGGACTCCAAATCAACTCGAGATGAGAGCTTCGTCCCTGGCTTCGACTCAAGAGGAATACCAACTTTCCACAAGCACTTCAAGAGGAGGCTTCTCTCAGCTACATGTATGTGAGAGGGTCCCTGAGTTTGTGGCCTCAAGCGGAATGGACACCGAGATTCTCTGACTCGAAGTATGGCCGGATATCCCTGCAGTAAATTGAATGAAGTCTCGTCTTGCATCTCCCAAGACGAAGGGATGTCTGAATCCCCTGTGGAGACCACAGAGAAAGACCTAGTTCTCTGCCTCATCCCGACCGGAGGCGTCACATCCATTGAAAACTCGAGTGGTCCGCGGAGATCAATGCTTCCAAAGGATACGATGACTGACTCCGCTTGAAAATGGATAGGAGTCCCAGGATCCCTGTGGCACGTGGAAAGGAACCCTGGGTCTCCCACCTCACGAGGAGACGCGTCCCAATTGCAATGCAAAGACTCGAGGAGAATCCCGAGGTGTCCCTCGCACCTAGGCACTAGTCCGGACGTCGCTGAACAAACACGTGTCTGAAAGGGCCCTCCCCGTCGTAACTCGAGAATATACCCCAGGTTCCGGCCGCAACTCCAGAAAAATCATGAGCCTTCCTCCTCACCGCGAGATGAGGCCCAATTCCCCTGAACTGCGTGCAGAGCAATTCTGTGTTCCACATCAAACGTGAAAGGAGCCTTGATTTCCTTGATGGCACTCCAGAGAAACCCCAAGATCACTGTCTCAAGTCTAGATGGATCCTGAGGTCACTGTAGCAACACGAAAGGGCTCCGTGGACCCCAAATCAACTCGAGATGAGAGCTTCGTCCCTGGCTTCGACTCAAGAGGAATAACAACTTTCCACAAGCACCTCAAGAGGAGGCTTCTCTCAGCTACAGGTATGTGAGAGGGACCCTGAGTTTGTGGCCTCAAGTGGAATGGACACCGAGATGCTCTAACTCGAATTAAGGCCGGATATCCCTGCAGTGAATTGAATGCAGGTTCGTCTTGCATCTCCCAAGACGAAGGGTTGTCTGAATCCCCTGTGGAGACCACCGAGAAAGACCTCGTTCTCCGCCTCATCGAGACCGGAGGCCTCACATCCTTTGCAAACTGGAGAGGTCCGCGGAGATCAATGCTTCCAAAGGAGACGATGCCTGACTCCTCTTGAAAATGGATAGGAGTCCCAGGATCCCTGTGGCACGTGGAAAGGGACCCTGGGTCTCCCGCCTCACGTGGAGACGCGTCCCAATTGCCATGCCAAGACTCGAGGAGAATCCCGAGGTGTCCCTCGCACCTTGGCAGGAGTCCTGACGTCGCTGAACAAACACGTGTCTGGAAGGGCCCTCCCCGTCATAACTCGAGAATATACACCAGTTTCGGGCCGCAACTCAGGAAAAACCATGAGATTTCCCCCTCGCCGCGTGTTGAGGCCCGATTCCCCTGCACTGCATGCAGAGCAATTCCGTGTTCCACATCAAACGTGAAAGGAGCCTTGATTTCCTTGATGGCACTCCAGAGAAAACCCAAGATCACTGTCTCAAGTCTAGAGGGATCCTGAGGTCACTGTAGCAACACGAAAGGGCTCCGTGGACCCCAAATCAACTCGAGATGAGAGCTTCGTCCCTGGCTTCGACTCAAGAGGAATAACAACTTTCCACAAGCACCTCAAGAGGAGGGTGCTCTCAGCTACAGGTATGTGAGAGGGACCCTGAGTTTGTGGCCTCAAGTGGAATGGACACCGAGATGCTCTGACTCGAAGTAAGGCCGGATATCCCTGCAGTGAATTGAATGCAGGCTCGTCTTGCATCTCCCAAGACGAAGGGATGACTGAATCCCCTGTGGAGACCACAGAGAAAGACCTAGTTCTCCACCTCATTGCGGCCAGAGGCCTCACATCCTTTGAAAACTCGAGAGGAATGCGGAGATCAATGCTTCGAAAGGAGACGATGCCTGACTCCTCTTGAAAATGGATAGGAGTAACAGGATCCCTGTGGCACGTGGAAAAATACTCTGCTTCTCCCTCCTCACGTGGAGACGTGTCCCAATTGCCATGCCAAGACTCGAGGAGAATCCCGAGTTGTCCCTCGCACCTAGGCAGGAGTCCTGACGTCACTGAACAAACACGTGTCTGGAAGGGCCCTCCCCGTCGTAACTCGAGAATATACCCCAGGTTCCTGCCGCAACTCCAGAAAAATCATGAGCCTTCCCCCTCGCCGCGAGATGAGGCCCGATTCCCCTGCACTGCGTGCAGAGGAATTCTGTGTTCCACATCAAAAGTGAAAGGAGCCTTGATTTCCTTGATGGCTCTCTAGAGAATCCCCAAGATCACTGTCTCAAGTCTAGAGGGATCCTGAGGTCACTGTAGCAACACGAAAGGGCTCTGTGGACCCCAAATCAACTCGAGATGAGAGCTTAGTCCCTGGCTTCGACTCAAGAGGAATACCAACTTTCCACAAGCACCTCAAGAGAAGGCTTCTTTCAGCAACAGGTATGTGAGAGGGTCCCTGAGTTCGTGGCCTCAGGCGGAATGGACACCGAGATGCTCTGACTCGAAGTAAGGCCGGATATCCCTGCAGTCAATTGAATGAAGTCTCGTCTTGCATCTCCCAAGACGAAGGGATGTCTGAATCCCCTGTGGAGACCACAGAGAAAGACCTAGTTCTCCCTCTCATGGCGAACGGAGGCATCATATCTTTGAAAACTCGAGAGGTCCGCGGAGATCAATGCTTCCTAAGGAGATGATGCCTGACTCCTCTTGAAAATGGACAGGAGTCCAAGAAACACTGTGGCACGTGGAACGGGACCCTGGGTCTCCCGCCTCACGTGGAGACTTGTCCTAATTGCCATTCCAAGACTCGAGGAGAATCCCGAGGTGTTCCTCGCACCTAGGCACTAGTCCTGACGTCGCTGAACAAACACTTGTCTGGAAGGGCCCTTCCCGTCGTAACTCAAGAATATACCCCAGGTTCCGGCCGCAACTCGAGAAAAACCATGAGACTTCCCCCTCGCCTTGAGATGTGGCCCGATTCTCCTGCACTGCGTGCAGACCAATTCCGTGTTCCACATCAAACGTGAAAGGATTCTTGATTTCCTTGATGGCACTCCAAAGAAAAGCCAAGATCACTGTCTCAAGTCTAGAGGGATCCTGAGGTCACTGTAGCAACACGAAAGGGCTACGTGGACCCCAAATCAACTCGAGATGAGAGCTTCGTCCCTGGCTTCGACTCAAGAGGAATATCAACTTTCCAAAAGCTCCTCAAGAGGAGGTTTCTCTCAGCTACAGGTATGTGAGAGGGACCCTGAGTTTGTGGCCTCAAGTGGAATGGACACCGAGATGCTCTGACTCAATGTAAGGCCGGATATCCCTGCAGTGAATTGAATGCAGGCTCGTCGTGGATCTCCCAAGATGAAGGGATGTCTGAATCCCCTGTGGAGACCACAGACAAAGACCTAGATCTCCGCCTCATCGCGACCATAGGCCTCACATACTTTGAAAACTCGAGAGGTCCGCGGAGATCAATGCTTCCTAAGGAGACGATGCCTGACTCCTCTTGAAAATGGATAGGAGTCCCAGAATCCCTGTGGCACGTGGAAAGGGACCCTGGGTCTTGCGCCTCACTGGAGACGCGTCCCAATTGCCATGCCAAGGCTCAAGGAGAATCCCGAGGTGTCCGTCGCAGCTAGGCATGAGTCCTGACGTCGCTGAACAAACACGTGTCTGGAAGGGCCCTCCCCATCGTAACTCGAGAATATACCCCAGGTTCGGGCTGCAACTCGAGAAAAACCATGAGCCTTCCCAGTCGCCGCAAGATGAGGCCCGATTCCCCTGCACTGCGTGCAGAGAAATTCCGTGTTCCACATCAAACGTGAAAGGAGCCTTGATTTCCTTGATGGCACTCCGGAGAAACCCCAAGATCACTGTCTCAAGTCGAGAGGGATCCTGAGGTCACTGTAGCAACACGAAAGGAGTCCGTGGACTCCAAATCAACTCGAGATGAGAGCTTCGTCCCTGGCTTCGACTCAAGAGGAATACCAACTTTCCACGAGCACCTCAAGAGGAGGCTTCTCTCAGCTAAAGGTATGTGAGAGGGAACCTGTGTTTGTGGCCTCAAGTAGAATGGACACCGAGATGCTCTGACTCGAAGTAAGGCCGGACATCCCTGCAGTGAATTGAATGCAGGCTCGTCTTGCATCTCCCAAGACGAAGGGATGTCTGAATCCCCTGTGGAGACCACAGAGAAAGACCTAGTTCTCCGCCTCATCACGACCGGAGGCGTCACATCCTTTGAAAACTCGAGAGGTCCGCGGAGATCAATGCTTGTAAAGGAGACGATGCCTGACTCCTCTTGAAAATGGATAGGAGTCCAAGAATCCCTGTGGCACGTGGAACGGGACCCTGGGTCTCCCGCCTCACGTGGAGACTTGTCCTAATTGCCATGCCAAGACTCGCGGAGAATGTCGAGGTGTCCCTCGCACCTAGGCAGGAATCCTGACGTCGCAGAACAAACACGTGTCTGGAAAGGCCCTCCCCGTCGTAACTCGAGAATATACCCCAGGTTCCGGCCGCAACTCGAGAAACATCATGAGACTTCCCCCTCGCCTTGAGATGAGGCCCGATTCCCCTGCACTGCGTGCAGACCAATTCCGTGTTCCACATCAAACGTGAAAAGATTTTTGATTTCCTTGATGGCACTCCAAAGAAAAGCCAAGATCACTGTCTCAAGTCTAGAGGGATCCTGAGGTCACTGTAGCAACAAGAAAGAGCTCCGTGGACCACAAATCAACTCGAGAGGAGAGCTTCGTCCCTGGCTTCGACTCAAGAGGAATACCAACTTTCCACAAGCACCTCAAGAGGAGGCCTCTCTCAGTTACAGGTATGTGAGAGGGACCTTGATTTTGTGGCCTCAAGTGGAATGGACACCGAGATGCTCTGACTCGAAGTAAGGGCAGATATCCATGCAGAGAATTGAATGCAGGCTCGTCTTGCATCTCCCAAGACGAAGGGATGTCTGAATCCCCTGTGGAGACCACAGAGAAAGCCCTAGTTCTCCGCCTCATCACGACCGGAGGCCTCAGATTCTTTGAAAACTCGAGAGGTGCGTGGAGATAAATGCTTCCAAAGGGGACGATGCCTGACTCCTCTTGAAAATGGATAGGAATCCAAGAATCCTTGTGGCACGTGGAACGGGACCCTGGGTCTCCCGCCTCACGTGGAGACTTGTCCTAATTGTCATGCCAAGACTCGAGGAGAATCCCGAGGTGTCCCTCGCACCTAGGCAGGAGTCCTGACCTCGCTGAACAAACACATGTCTGGAAAGGCCCTCCCCGTCGTAACTCGAGAATATACCCCAGGTTCCGGCCGCAACTCGAGAAACATCATGAGACTTCCCCCTCGCCGAGAGATGAGGCCCGATTTCCCTGCAATGCGTGCAGAGCAATTCTGTGTTCCACATCAAAAGTGAAAGGAGCCTTGATTTCCTTGATGGCACTCCAGAGAAAACCCAAGATCACTGTCACAAGTCTAGAGGGATCCTGAGGTCACTAGAGCAACACGAAAGGGCTCCGTGGACTCCAAATCAACTCGAGATGAGAGCTTTTCCTTGGCTTCGACTCAAGAGGAATACCAACTTTCCACAATCACCTCAAGAGGAGGCTTCTCTCAGCTACAGGTATGTGAGAAGGACCCTGAGTTTGTGGCCTCAAGTGGAATGGATCCCGAGATGCTCTGACTCGAATTAAGGCCGGATATCACTGCAGTGAATTGAATGCAGGCTCGTCTTGCATCTCGCAAGACGAAGGGATGTCTGAATCCCCTGTGGAGACCACAGAGAAAGACCTAGTCCTCCGCCTCAACGCCAACGGAGGCCTCACATCCTTTGAAAACTCGAGAGGTCTGCGGAGATCAATGCTTGCAAAGGAGACGATGCCTGACTCCTCTTGAAAATGGATAGGATTCCCAGGATCCCTTTGGCACGTGGAAAGGGACCCTTGGTCTCCCGCCTCACGTGGAGACGCGTCCCAATGGCAATGCCAAGACTCGAGGAGAATCCCGAGGTGTCCCTTGCACCTAGGCAGGAGTCCTGACGTCGCTGAACAAACACGTGTCTCGAAGGGCCCTCCCCGTTGTAACTCGAGAATATACCCCAGGTTCCGGCCGCAACTCGAGAAAAACCATGAGACTTCCCCCTCGCCGAGAGATGAGGCCCGATTCCCCTGCACTGCGTGCAGAGCAATTCCGTGTTCCACATCAAACATGATAGGAGCCTTGATTTCCTTGATGGCACTCCAGAGAAAACCCAAGATCACTGTCTCAAGTCTAGAGGGATCCTGAGGTCACTGTAGCAAGACGAAAGGGCTCCGTGGACCACAAATTAACTCGAGACGAGAGCTTAGTCCCTGGCTTCGACTCAAGAGGAATACCAAATTTCCACAAGCACCTCAAGAGGAGGCTTCTCTCAGCTACAGGTATGTGAGAGGGACCCTGAGTTTGTGGCCTCAAGTGGAAGGGACACCGAGATGCTCTGACTCGAAGTAAGGCCGGATATCCCTGCAGTGAATTGAATGCAGGCTCGTCTTGCATCTCCCAAGACGAAGGGATGTCTGAATCCCCTGTGGAGACCACACAGAAAGACCTAGTACTACGCCTCAACGCGAACGGAGGCCTCACATGCTTTGAAAACTCGAGTGGTCCGCGGAGATCAATGCTTCCAAACGAGACGATGCCTGACTCGTCTTGAAAATGGATAGGAGTCCCAGGATCCCTGTGGCACGTGGAAAGGGACACTGGGTCTCGCGCCTCACGTGGAGACGCGTCCCAATTGCCATGCCAAGACTCGAGGAGAATCCCGAGGTGTCCCTCGCACCTAGACAGGAGTCCTGACGTCGCTGAACAAACACGTGTATGGAAGGTCCCTCCCCTTCGTAACTCGGGAATATACCCCAGGTTCCGGCCGCAACTCGAGAAAAACCATGAGACTTCCCCCTCGCTGCGAGATGAGGCCCGATTCCCCTGCACTGCGTTCAGAGCAATTCCGGGTTCCACATCAAACGTGAAAGAAGCCTGATTATCTTGATCGCACTCCAGAGAAAACCCAGGTTCACTCTCTCAAGTCTAGAGGGATCCTGAGGTCACTGGAGCAACACGAAAGGGTTCCGTGGAACCCAAATCAACTCGAGATGAGAGCTTAGTCCCTGCCTCGACTCAAGAGGAATACCAACTTTCCACAAGCACATCAAGAGGAGGCTTCTCTCAGCTACAGGTATGTGAGAGGGACCCTGAGTTTGTGGCCTCAAGTGGAATGGACACCGAGATGCTCTGACTCGAAGTAAGGCCGGATATCCCTGCAGTGAATTGAATGCAGGCTCGTCTTGCATCTCCCAAGACGAAGGGATGTCTGAATCCCCTGTGGAGACCACAGAGAAAGACCTAGTCCTCCGCCTCAACGCCAACGGAGGCCTCACATCCTTTGAAAACTCGAGAGGTCCGAGGAGATCAATGCTTCCAAAGGAGACGATGCCTGACTCCTCTTGAAAGTGGATAGGAGTCCCAGGATCCCTGTGGCACGTTGAAAGGGACCCTGGGTCTCCCGCCTCACGTGGAGACGCGTCCCAATTGCCATGCCAAGACTCGAGGAGAATCCCGAGGTGTCCCTCGCACCTAGGCAGGAGTCCTGACGTCGCTGAACAAACACGTGTCTGGAAGTGCTCTCCCCGTCGTAACTCGAGAATATACCCCAGGTTCCGGCCGCAACTAGAGAAAAACCATGAGACTTCCCACTCGCCGCGAGATGAGGCCCGATTCCCCTGCACTGCGTGCAGAGGAATTCCGTATCTCACATCAAACGTGAAAGGAGCCTTGATTTCCTTGATGACACTCCAGACAAAACAAAAGATCACTGTCTCAAGTCTAGAGGGATCCTGAGGTCACTGGAGCAACACGAAAGGGCTCCGTGGACCCCAAATCTACTCGAGATGAGAACTTAGTCCCTGGCTTCGACTCAAGAGGAATTCCAACTTTCCACAAGCACCTCAAGAGGAGTCTTCTCTCAGCCACAGGTATGTGACAGGGACACTGAGTTTGTGGCCTCATGTGGAATGGACAACGAGATGCACTGATTCGAATAAAGGCCGGATATCCCTGCAGTGAATTGAATGCAGGCTCGTCTTGGATCTCCTAAGAAGAAGGGATGTATGAATCCCCTGTGGAGACCATAGAGAAAGACATTGTTCTCCGCCTCATCGCGACGTGAGTCCTCAAATCCTTTGAGAACTCGAGAGGTCCGCGGAGATCAATGATTCCAAAGGAGACGATGCCTGACTCCTCTTGAAAATGGATAGGAGTCCCAGGATCCCTGTGGCACATGGAAAGGGACCCTGGATCTCCCGCCTCACGTGGAGACGCGTCCCAATTGCCATGCCAAGACTCGAGGAGAATCCCGAGGTGTCCCTCGCACCGACGCAGGAGTCCTGACGTCGCTGAACAAACACGTGTCTGGAACGGACCTCCCCGTCGTAACTCGAGAATATACCCCAGGTTCCGGCCGCAACTCGAGAAAAACCATGAGACTTCCCCCTCGCCGCGAGATGAGGCCCGATTCCCCTGCACTGCGTGCAGAGCAATTCCGTGTTCCACATCAAACGTGAAAGGAGCCTTGATTTCCTTGATGGCACTCCAGAGAAAACCCGAGATCACTGTCTCAAGTCTAGAGGGATCCTGAGGTCACTGTAGCAACACGAAATGGGTCCATGGACCCCAAATCAACTCGTGATGAGAGCTTAGTCACTGGCTTCGACTCTATAGGAATAGCAACTTTCCACAAGCACCTCAAGAGGAGGCTTCTCTCAGATACAGTTATGTGAGAGGGCCCTGAGTTGGGGATTCAAGTGGAATGGACACCGAGAAGCTCTGACTCGAAGTAAGGCTGGATATCCCTGCAGTGAATTGAATGCATGCTCGTCTTGCATCTCCCAAGACGAAGGGATGTCTGAATCCCCTGTGGAGACCACAGAGAGAGACCTAGTTCTCGGCCTCATCGCGACCGGATGCCTCACATCCTTTGAAAACTCGAGAGGTCCACGCAGAACAAAGCTTCCAAAGGAGACGATGCCTGACTCCTCTTGAAAATGGATAGGAATACCAGGATCCCTGTGGCACGTGGAAAGGGAACCTGGGTCTCCCGCCTCACGTGGAGACGCGTCCCAATTGCCATGCCAAGACTCGAGGAGAATACCGAGGTGTCCCTCGCACCTAGACAGGAGTCCTGACGTCGCTGAACAAACACGTGTCTGGAAGGGCCCTCCCCGTCGTAACTCGAAAATATAAATCAGGATCCGGCCGCAACTCGAGAAAAAATATGAGACTTCCCCCTCGCCGCGAGATGAGGCCCGATTCCCCTGCATTGCGTGCAGAGCAATTCAGTGTTCCACATCAAACGTGAAAGGAGCCTTGATTTCCTTGATGGCACTCCAGACAAAACCCAAGATCACTGTCTCAAGTCTAGAGGGATCCTGAGGTCACTGGAGCAACACGAAAGGGCTCCGTGGACCCCAAATCAACTCGAGATGAGAGCTTAGCCCCTGGCTTCGACTCAAGAGGAATACCAACTTTCCACAAGCACCTCAAGAGGAGGCTTCTCTCAGCTACAGGTATGTGAGAGGGACCCTTAGTTTGTGGCCTCAAGTGGAATGGACACCGAGATGCTCTGACTCGAAGTAAGGCCGGATATCCCTGCAGTGAATTGAATGCAGGCTCGTCTTGCATCTCCCAAGACGAAAGGATGTCTGAATCCCCTGTGGAGACCACAGAGAAAGACCTAGTTCTCGGCCTCATCGCGACCGGATGCCTCACAACCTTTGAAAACTCGAGAGGTCCACGCAGAAAAAAGCTTCCAAAGGAGACGATGCCTGACTCCTCTTGAAAATGGATAGGAATCCCAGGATCCCTGTGGCACGTGGAAAGGGACCCTGGGTCTCCCGCCTCACGTGGAGACGCGTCCCAATTGCCATGCCAAGACTCGAGGAGAATACCGAGGTGTCCCTCGCACCTAGGCAGGAGTCCTGACGTCGCTGAACAAACACGTGTCTGGAAGGGCCCTCCCCGTCGTAACTTGAGAATATTCCCCAGGTTCCAGCCGCTTCTCGAGAAAAACCATGAGACTTCCCCCACGCCGCGAGATGAGGCCCAATTCCCCTGCACTGCGTGCAGAGCAATTCCGTGTTCCACATCAGACGTTAAACTAGACTTGATTTCCTTGATGGCACTCCAAAGAAAACCCAAGATCACTGTCTCAAGTCTAGAGGGATCCTGAGGTCACTGTAGCAACACGAAAGGGCTCCGTGGACCCCAAATCAACTCGAGATGAGAGCTTCGTCCCTGGCTTCTACTCTAGAGGAATACCAACTTTCCACAAGCACCTCAAGAGGAGACTTCTCTGAGATACAGGTATGTGAGAGAAACCCTGAGTTTGTGGCCTCAAGTGCCATGGACACTGTGATGCTCTGACTCGAAGTAAGGCCGGATATCCCTGCTGTGAATTGATGCAGGCTCGTCTTGCATCTCCCAAGACGAAGGGATGTCTGAATCCACTGTGGAGACCACAGAGAAAACCTAGTTCTCCGCCTCATTGAGACCGGAGGCCTCTAATCCTTTGAAAACTCGAGAGGTCCGCGGAGATCAAGGCTTCCAAAGGAGACGATGCCTGACTCCTCTTGAAAATGGATAGGAATCCCAGGATCCCTTTGGCACGTGGAAAGGGACCCTGGGTCTCCCGCCTCACGTGGAGACGCGTCCCAATTGCCATGCCAAGACTCGAGGAGAATCCCGAGTTGTCCCTCGCACCTAGGCAGTAGTCCTGACGTCGATGAACAAACACGTTTCTGGAAGGGTCCTCCCCGTCGCAACTCGAGAATATACCCCAGGTTCCGGCGCAACTCGAGAAAAACCATGAGCCTTCCCCCTCGCCGCGAGATGAGGACCGATTCCCCTGCACTGCGTGCAGAGCAATTCCGTGTTCCACATCAAACGTGAAAGGAGCCTTGATTTCCTTGATGGCACTCCAGAGAAAACCCAAGATCACTGTCTCAAGTCTAGAGGGATCCTGAGGTCACTGTAGCAAAACGAAAGGGCTCCGTGGACCCCAAATCAACTAGAGATGAGAGCTTCGTCCCTGGCTTCGACTCAAGAGGAATAGCACTTTTCCACAAGCACCTCAAGAGGAGGCTTCTCTCAGCTACAGGTATGTGAGAGGGACCCTGAGTTTGTGGCCTCAAGTGGAATGGACACCGAGATGCTCTGACTCGAAGTAGGGCTGGATATCCGTGCAGTGAATTGAATGCAGGCTCGTCTTGCATCTCCCAAGACGAAGAGATGTCTGAATCCCCTGTGGAGACCACAGAGAAAGAACTAGTAGTCCGCCTCATCACGACCGGAGGCATCACATCCTTTGAAAACTCGAGAGGTCCGCGGAGGTCAATGCTTCCAAAGGAGACGATGCCTGACTCCTCATGAAAATGGATAGGAGTCCCAGGATCCCTGTGGCACGTGGAAAGGGACCCTGGGTCTCCCGCCTCACGTGGAGACGCGTCCCAATTGCCATGCCAAGATTCGAGGAGAATCCCGAGGTGTCCCTCGCACCTAGGCAGGAGTCCTGACGTCGCTGGACAAACACGTGTCTGGAAGGGCCCTCCCCGTCGTAACTCGAGAACATACCCCAGGTTCCGGCCGCAACACAAGAAAGACCATGAGACTTTCCCCTCGCCGCGAGATGAGTCCCGATTCCCCTGCACTGCATGCAGAGCAATTCCGTGTTCCATATCAAACGTGAAAGGAGCCTTGATTTCCTTGATGGCACTCCAGAGAAAACCCAAGATCACTATCTCAAGTCTAGAGGGATCCTGAGGTCACTGGAGCAACATGAAAGGGCTCCGTGAACCCCAAATCAACTCGAGATGAGAGCTTAGTCCCTGGCTTCCACTCAAGAGGAATACCAACTTTCCACAAGCACCTCAAGAGGAGGCTTCGCTCAGCTACAGGTATGTGAGAGGGACCCTGAGTTTGTGGCCTCAAATGGAATGGACCCCGAGATGCTCTGACTCGAAGTAAGGCCGGATATCCCTGCAGTGAATTGAATGCAGGCTCGTCTTCCATCTCGCAAGACGAAGGGATGTCTGAATCCCCTGTGGAGATCACAGAGAAAGACCTAGTCCTCCGCCTCAACGCGACCGGAGGCCTCACATCCTTTGAAAACTCGAGAGGTCCGCGGAGATCAATGCTTCCAAAGGAGACGATGCCTGACTCCTCTTGAAAATGGATAGGAGTCCCAGGATCCCTGTGGCACGTGGAAAGGGAACCTGGGTCTCCCGCCTCACGTGGAGACGCGTCCCAATTGCCATGCCAAGACTCGAGGAGAATCCCGAGGTGTCCCTCGCACCTAGGCAGGAGTCCTGACGTCGCTGGACAAACACGCGTCTGGAAGGGCCCTCCCCGTCGTAACTCGAGAATATACCCCAGGTTCCGGCCGCAACTCGAGAAAAACCATGAGAATTCCCCCTCGCCGCTAGATGTGGCCCGATTCACCTGCACTGCGTACAGAGCAATTCCGTGTTCCACATCAAACGTGAAAGGAACCTTGATTTCCTTGATGGCACTCCAGAGAAAACCCAAGATCACTGTCTCAAGTCTAGAGGGATCCTGACGTCACTGGAGCAACAAGAAAGGGCTCCGTGGACCCCAAATCAACTCGAGATGAGAGCTTAGTCACTGGCTTCGACTCAAGAGGAATACCAATTTTCCACAAGCACCTCAAGAGGAGGCTTCTCTCAGCTACAGGTATGTGAGAGGGACCCAGAGTTTGTGGCCTCAAGTGGAATGGACACCGAGATGCTCTGACTCGAAGTAAGGCTGGATATCCCTGCAGTGAATTGAATGCAGGCTCGTCTTGCATCTCCCAAGACGAAGGGATGTCTGAATCCCCTGTGGAAACCACAGAGAAAGACATAGTCCTCCGCCTCATCGCGACCGAAGGCCTCACATCCTTTGAAAACTCGAGAGGTCCGCGGAGATCAGTGCTTCCAAAGGAGACCATGCCTGACTCCTCTTGAAAATGGATAGGAGTCCCAGGATCCCTGTGGCACGTGGAAAGGGACCCTGGGTCTCCCGCTCACGAGGAGATGCGTCTCAATTGTCATGCCAAGACTCGAGGAGAATCCCGAAATGTCCCTCGCACCTAGGCCGGAGTGCTGACGTCGCTGAACAAACATGTCTCTGGAAGGGCCCTCCCCGTCGTAACTCGAGCATATACCCTAGGATCCGGCCGCAACTCGAGAAAAACCATGAGACTTCTCCCTCGCCGCGAGATGAGGCCCGATTCCCCTGCACTGTGTGCAGAGCAATACCGCGTTCCACATCAAACGTGAAAGAAGCCTTGATTTCCTTGATGGCACTCCAGAGAAAACCCAAGATCACTGTCTCATGTCTAGAGGGATCCTGAGGTCACTGGAGCAAAACGAAAGGGCTCCGTGGAAACCAAATCAACTCGAGATGAGAGCTTATTCCCTGGCTTCGACTCAAGAGGAATACCAACTTTCCACAAGCACCTCAAGAGGAGGCTTCTCTCAGCCACAGGTATGTGAGAAGGACCCTGAGTTTGTGGCCTCAAGTGGAATGGACACCGAGATGCTCTGACTCGAAGTAAGGCCAGATATCCCTGCAGTGAAGTGAATGCAGGCTCGTCTTGCATCTCCCAAGAAGAAGGGATGTCTGAATCCCCTGTGGAGACCACAGAGAAAGACCTAGTCCTCCGCATCAACGCGAACGGAGGCCTCACTTCCTTTTAAAAATTGAGAGGTCCGCGGAGATCAATGCTTCCAAAGGAGACGATGCCTGACTCCTCTTGAAAATGGATAGGAGTCCCAGGATCCCTGTGGCACGTGGAAAGGGACCCTGGGTCTCACGCCTCACGTGGAGACGCGTCCCAATTGCCATGCCAAGACTCGAGGAGAATCCCGAAGTGACCCTCGCACCTAGGCAGGAGTCCTGACGTCGCTGAACAAAAACGTGTCTGGAAGGGCCCTCCCCGTAGTAACTCGAGAATATACCCCAGGTTCCGGCCGCAACTCGAGAAAAACCATGAGACTTCCCCCTCGCTGCGAGATGAGGCCCGATTCCCCTGCACTGCGTGCAGAGCAATTCCGTGTTCCACATCAAACGTGAAAGGAGCCTTGATTTCCTTGATGCCACTCCAGAGAAAACCCAAAGTCACTATCTCAAGTCTAGAGGGATCCTGAGGTCACTGGAGCAACACAAAAGGGCTCCGTGGACCCCAAATCAACTCGAGATGAGAGCTTAGTCCCTGGATTCGACTCAAGAGGAATACCAACTTTCCACAAGCACCTCAAGAGGAGGCTTCTCTCAGCTACAGGTATGTGAGAGGGAAACTGAGTTTCTGGCCTCAAGTGGAATGGACACCGAGATGCTCTGACTCAAAGTAAAGGCGGATATCCCTGCAGTGAATTGAATGCAGGCTCGTCTTGCATCTCCCAAGACGAAGGGATGTCTGAATCCCCTGTGGAGACGACAGCGAAAGACCTAGTTCTCCGCCTCATCCCGAATTGAGGCCTCACATCCTTTGAAACCTCGAGAGGTGTGCGGAGATCAATGCTTCCAAAGGAGACGATGCCTGACTCCTCTTGAAAATGGAAAGGGGTCCCAGGATCCCTGTGGCACGTGGAAAGGGACCCTGGGTCTCCCGCCTCACGTGGAGACGCGTCCCAATTGCCATGCCAAGACTCGAGGAGAATCCCGAGTTGTGCCTCGCACCTAGGCAGGAGTCCTGACGTCGCTGAACAAACAGGTGTCTGGAAGGGCCCTCCCTGTCGTAACTCGAGAATATACCCCAGGTTCCGGCCGCAACTCGAGAAAAACCATGAGATTTCCCCCTTGCCGCGAGTTGAGGCCCGATTCCCCTGCACTGAATGCAGAGCAATTCCGTGTTCCACATCAAACGTGAAAGGAGCCTTGATTTCCTTGATGGCACTCTAGAGAAAACCCAAGATCACTGTCTCAAGTCTACAGGGATCCTGAGGTCACTGGAGCAAAACGAAAGGGCTTCATGGACCCCAAATCAACTCGAGATGAGAGCTTAGACCCTGGCTTAGACTCAAGAGGAATACCAACTTTCCACAAGGACCTCAAGAGGAGGCTTCTCTCAGCTACAGGTATGTGAGAGGGACCCTGAGTTTGTGGCCTCAAGTGGAATGGACACCGAGATGCTCTGACTCGAAGTAAGGCCGGATATCCCTGCAGTGAATTGACTGCAGGCTCGTCTTGCATCTCCCAAGACGAAGGGATGTCTGAATCCCCTGTGGAGACCACAGAGAAAGACCTAGTTCTCCGCCTCATAGCGACCGGGGGCCTCACATCCTTTGAAAATTCGAGAGGTACGCAGAGATCAATGCTTCCAAAGGAGACGATGCCTGACTCCTCTTGAAAATGGATAGGAGTCCCCGGATCCCTGTGGCACGTGGAAAGGGACCCTGGGTCTCCCGCCTCACGTGGAGACGCGTCCAAATTGCCATGCCAAGACTCGTGGAGAATCCCGAGGTGTCCCTCGCACCTAGGCAGGAGTCCTGACGGCGCTGAACAAACACGTGTCTGGAAGGGCCCTCCCCGTCGTAACTCGAGAATATACCCCAGGTTCCGGCCGCAACTCGAGAAAAACCATGAGATTTCCCCCTCGCCGCGAGTTGAGGCCCGATTCCCCTGCACTGAATGCAGAGCAATTCCGTGTTCCACATCAAACGTGAAAGGAGCCTTGATTTCCTTGATGGCACTCCAGAGAATTCCCAAGATCACTGTCTCAAGTCTAGAGGGATCCTGAGGTCACTGGAGCAAGACGAAAGGGCTCCGTGGACCCCAAATCAACTCGAGATGAGAGCTTAGTCCCTGGCTTCGACTCAAGAGGAATACCAACTTTTCACAAGCACCTCAAGAGGAGGCTTCTCTCAGCTACAGGTATGTGAGAGGGACCCTGAGTTTGTGGCCTCAAGTGGAATGGACACCGAGATGCTCTGACTCGAAGTAAGGCCGGATATCCCAACAGTGAATTGAATGCAGGCTCGTCTTGCATCTCCCAAGAGGAAGAGATGTCTGAATCCCCTGTGGAGACCACAGAGAAAGACCTAGTCCTCCGCCTCATCGCGACCGGAGGCCTCACATCCTTTGAAAACTCGAGAGGTCTGCGGAGATCAATGCTTCCAAAGGAGACGATGCCAGAATCTTCTTGAAAATGGATAGGAGTCCCAGGATCCCTGTGGCACGTGGAAAGGGACCCTGGGTCTCCCGCCTCACGTGGAGACGCGTCCCAATTGCCATGCCAAGACTCGAGGAGAATCCCGAGGTGTCCCTCGCCCCTAGGTAGGAGTCCTTACGTCGCTGAACAAACACGTGTCTGGAAGGGCCCTCCCCATCGTAACTCGAGAATATACCCCAGGTTCCAGCCGCAACTCGAGAAAAACCATGAGATTTCCCCCTCGCCGCGAGTTGAGGCCCGATTCCCCTGCACTGCGTGCAGAGCAATTCCGTGTTCCACATCAAACGTGAAAGGAGCCTTGATATCCTTGATGGCACTCCAGAGAAAACCCAAGATCACTGTCTCAAGTCTAGAGGGATCCTGAAGTCACTGGACCAACAGGAAAGGGCTTCGTGGACCCCAAATCAACTCGAGATGAGAGCTTAGATCCTGGCTTAGACTCAAGAGGAATACCAACTTTCCACAAGGACCTCAAGAGGAGGTTTCTCTCAGCTAAACGTATATTTGAAGGACCCTGATTTTGTGGCCTCAAGTGGAATGGACACCGAGATGCTCTGACTCGAAGTAAGGCCGGATATCTCTGCAGTGAATTGAATGCAGGCACGTCTTGCATCTCCCAAGACGAAGGGATGTCTGCATCCCCTTTGGAGACCACAGAGAAAGACCTAATTCTCCGCCTCATAGCGACCGGGGGCCTCACATCCTTTGAAAATTCGAGAGGACCGCGGAGATCAATGCTTCCTAAGGAGACGATGCCTGACTCCTCTTGAAAATGGATAGGAGTCCCAGGATCCCTGTGGCACGTGGAAAGGGACCCTGGGTCTCCCGCCTCACGTGGAGACGCTTCCCCATTGCCATGCCAAGACTCGAGGAGAATCCCGAGGTGTCCCTCGCACCTAGGCAGGAGTCCTGACGTCGCTGAACAAACACGTGTCTGGAAGGGCCCTCCCCGTCGTAACTCGAGAATATACCCCAGGTTCCGGCCGCAACTCGAGAAAAACCATGAGACTTCCCCCTCGCCGCGAGATGAGGCCCGATTCCCCTGCACTGCATGCAGAGCAATTCCGTGTTCCACATCAAACGTGAAAGGAGCCTTGATTTCCTTGATGACACTCCAAGGAAAACCCAAGATCACTGTCTCAAGTCGAGAGGGATCCTGAGGTCACTGGAGCAACACGAAAGTGCTCCGTGGACCCCAAATCAACTCGAGATGAGAGCTTAGACCCTGGCTTTGACTCATGAGGAATACCCACTTTTCACAAGCACCTCAAGAGGAGGCTTCTCTCAGCTACAGGTATGTGAGAGGGACCCTGAGTTTGTGGCCTCAAGTGGAATGGACACCGAGATGCTCTGACTCGAAGTAAGGCCGGATATCCCTGCAGTGAATTGAATGCAGGCTCGTCTTGCATCTCCCAAGACGAAGGGATGTCTGAATCCCCTGTGGAGACCACAGAGAAAGACCGAGTTGTCCGCCTCAACGCGACCGGAGGCCTCACATCCTTTGAAAACTCGAGAGGTCCGCGGAGATCAATGCTTTCAAAGGAGACGATGCCTGACTCCTCTTGAAAATGGATAGGAGTCCCCGGATCCCTGTGGCACGTGGAAAGGGACCCTGGGTCTCCGGCCTCACGTGGAGACGCGTCCAAATTGCCATGCCAAGACTCGTGGAGAATCCTGAGGTGTCCCTCGCACCTAGGCAGGAGTCCTGACGGCGCTGAACAAACACGTGTCTGGAAGGGCCCTCCCCGTCGTAACTCGAGAATATACCCCAGGTTCCGGCCGCAACTCGAGAAAAACCATGAGATTTCCCCCTTGCCGCGAGTTGAGGCCCAATTCCCCTGCACTGAATGCAGAGCAATTCCGTGTTCCACATCAAACGTGAAAGGAGCCTTGATTTCCTTGATGGCACTCCAGAGAATTCCCAAGATCACTGTCTCAAGTCTAGAGGGATCCTGAGGTCACTGGATCAACACGAAAGGGCTCCGTGGACCCCAAATCAACTCGAGATGAGAGCATAGTCCCTGGCGTCGACTCAAGAGGAATACCAACTTTTCACAAGCACCTCAAGAGGAGGCTTCTCTCAGCTACAGGTATGTGAGAGGGACCCTGAGTTTGTGGCCTCAAGTGGAATGGACACCGAGATGCTCTGACTCGAAGTAAGGCCGGATATGCCAACAGTGAATTGAATGCAGGCTCGTCTTGCATCTCCCAAGAGGAAGAGATGTCTGAATCCCCTGTGGAGACCACAGAGAAAGACCTAGTGCTCCGCCTCATCGCGACCGGAGGCCTCACATCCTTTGAAAACTCGAGAGGTCTGCGGAGATCAATGCTTCCAAAGGAGACGATGCCAGAATCTTCTTGAAAATGGATAGGAGGCCCAGGATCCCTGTGGCACGTGGAAAGGGACCCTGGGTCTCCCGCCTCACGTGGAGACGCGTCCCAATTGCCATGCCAAGACTCGAGGAGAATCCCGAGGTGTCCCTCGCCCCTAGGTAGGAGTCCTTACGTCGCTGAACAAACACGTGTCTGGAAGGGCCCTCCCCATCGTAACTCGAGAATATACCCCAGGTTCCGGCCGCAACTCGAGAAAAAACAGGAGATTTCCCCCTCGCCGCGAGTTGAGGCCCGATTCCCCTGCACTGCGTGCAGAGCAATTCCGTGTTCCACATCAAACGTGAAAGGAGCCTTGATATCCTTGATGGCACTCCAGAGAAAACCCAAGATCACTGTCTCAAGTCTAGAGGGATCCTGAAGTCACTGGACCAACAGGAAAGGGCTTCGTGGACCCCAAATCAACTCGAGATGAGAGCTTAGATCCTGGCTTAGACTCAAGAGGAATACCAACTTTCCACAAGGACCTCAAGAGGAGGTTTCTCTCAGCTAAACGTATATTTGAAGGACCCTGATTTTGTGGCCTCAAGTGGAATGGACACCGAGATGCTCTGACTCGAAGTAAGGACGGATATCTCTGCAGTGAATTGAATGCAGGCACGTCTTGCATCTCCCAAGACGAAGGGATGTCTGCATCCCCTTTGGAGACCACAGAGAAAGACCTAATTCTCCGCCTCATAGCGACCGGGGGCCTCACATCCTTTGAAAATTCGAGAGGACCGCGGAGATCAATGCTTCCTAAGGAGACGATGCCTGACTCCTCTTGAAAATGGATAGGAGTCCCAGGATCCCTGTGGCACGTGGAAAGGGATCCTGGGTCTCCCGCCTCACGTGGAGACGCTTCCCCATTGCCATGCCAAGACTCGAGGAGAATCCCGAGGTGTCCCTCGCACCTAGGCAGGAGTCCTGACGGCGCTGAACAAACACGTGTCTGGAAGGGCCCTCCCCGTCGTAACTCGAGAATATACCCCAGGTTCCGGCCGCAACTCGAGAAAAACCATGAGATTTCCCCCTTGCCGCGAGTTGAGGCCCGATTCCCCTGCACTGAATGCAGAGCAATTCCGTGTTCCACATCAAACGTGAAAGGAGCCTTGATTTCCTTGATGGCACTCCAGAGAATTCCCAAGATCACTGTCTCAAGTCTAGAGGGATCCTGAGGTCACTGGATCAACACGAAAGGGCTCCGTGGACCCCAAATCAACTCGAGATGAGAGCTTAGTCCCTGGCGTCGACTCAAGAGGAATACCAACTTTTCACAAGCACCTCAAGAGGAGGCTTCTCTCAGCTACAGGTATGTGAGAGGGACCCTGAGTTTGTGGCCTCAAGTGGAATGGACACCGAGATGCTCTGACTCGAAGTAAGGCCGGATATCCCAACAGTGAATTGAATGCAGGCTCGTCTTGCATCTCCCAAGAGGAAGAGATGTCTGAATCCCCTGTGGAGACCACAGAGAAAGACCTAGTGCTCCGCCTCATCGCGACCGGAGGCCTCACATCCTTTGAAAACTCGAGAGGTCTGCGGAGATCAATGCTTCCAAAGGAGACGATGCCAGAATCTTCTTGAAAATGGATAGGAGGCCCAGGATCCCTGTGGCACGTGGAAAGGGACCCTGGGTCTCCCGCCTCACGTGGAGACGCGTCCCAATTGCCATGCCAAGACTCGAGGAGAATCCCGAGGTGTCCCTCGCCCCTAGGTAGGAGTCCTTACGTCTCTGAACAAACACGTGTCTGGCAGGGCCCTCCCCATCGTAACTCGAGAATATACCCCAGGTTCCGGCCGCAACTCGAGAAAAAACAGGAGATTTCCCCCTCGCCACGAGTTGAGGCCCGATTCCCCTGCACTGCGTGCAGAGCAATTCCGTGTTCCACATCAAACGTGAAAGGAGCCTTGATATCCTTGATGGCACTCCAGAGAAAACCCAAGATCACTGTCTCAAGTCTAGAGGGATCCTGAAGTCACTGGACCAACAGGAAAGGGCTTCGTGGACCCCAAATCAACTCGAGATGAGAGCTTAGACCCTGGCTTAGACTGAAGAGGAATACCAACTTTCCACAAGGCCCTCAAGAGGAGGTTTCTCTCAGCTACAGGTATATTTGAGGGACCCTGATTTTGTGGCCTCAAGTGGAATGGACACCGAGATGCTCTGACTCGAAGTAAGGCCGGATATCCCTGCAGTGAATTGAATGCAGGCTCGTCTTGCATCTCCCAAGACGAAGGGATGTCTGAATCCCCTTTGGAAACCACAGAGAAAGACCTAATTCTCCGCCTCATAGCGACCGGGGGCCTCACATCCTTTGAAAATTCGAGAGGACCGCGGAGATCAATGCTTCCAAAGGAGACGATGCCTGACTCCTCTTGAAAATGGATAGGAGTCCCAGGATCCCTGTGGCACGTGGAAAGGGACCCTGGGTCTCCCGCCTCACGTGGAGACGCTTCCCCATTGCCATGCCAAGACTCGAGGAGAATCCCGAGGTGTCCCTCGCACCTAGGCAGGAGTCCTGACGTCGCTGAACAAACACGTGTCTGGAAGGGCCCTCCCCGTCGTAACTCGAGAATATACACCAGGTCCGGCCGCAACTCGAGAAAAACCATGAGATTTCCCCCTTGCCGCGAGTTGAGGTCCGATTCCCCTGCACTGAATGCAGAGCAATTCCGTGTTCCACATCAAACGTGAAAGGAGCCTTGATTTCTTGATGGCACTCCAGAGAAAACCCAAGATCACTGTCTCAAGTCTAGAGGGATCCTGAGGTCACTGGAGCAACACGAAAGAGCTCCGTGGACCCCAAATCAACTCGAGATGAGAGCTTAGTCCCTGGCTTCGACTCAAGAGGAATACCAACTTTCCACAAGCACCTCAAGAGGAGGCTTCTCTCAGCAACAGGTATGTGAGAGGGACCCTGAGTTTTTGGCCTCAAGTGGAATGGACACCGAGATGCTCTGACTCAAAGTAAGGCCGGATATCCCTGCAGTGAATTGAATGCAGGCTCGTCTTGCATCTCCCAAGACGAAGGGATGTCTGAATCCCCTGTGGAGACCACAGAGAAAGACCTAGTCCTCTGCCTCAACGCGACCGGAGGCCTCACATCCTTTGAAAATTCGAGAGGTCTGGGGAGATCAATGCTTCCAAAGGAGACGATGCCTCACTCCTCTTGAAAATGGATAGGAGTCCCAGGATCCCTGTGGCACGTGGAAAGGGACACTGGGTCTCCCGCCTCACGTGGAGACGCGTCCCAATTGCCATGCCGAGACTCGAGGAGAATCCCGAGGTGTCCCTCGCATCTAGGCAGTAGTCCTGACGTCGCTGAACAAACACGTGTCTGGAAGGGCCCTCCCCGTCGTAACTCGAGAATATACCCCAGGTTCCGTCCGCAACTCGAGAAAAACCATGAGACTTCCCCCTCGCCGCGAGATGAGGCCCGATTCCCCTGCACTGCGTCCAGAGCAATTCTGTGTTCCACATCAAACGTGAAAGGAGCCTTGATTTCCTTGATGACACTCCAGAGAAAACCCAAGAACACTGTCTCAAGTCTAGAGGGATAATCAGGTCACTGGAACAACACGAAAGGGCTCCGTGGACCCCAAATCAACTCGAGATGAGAGCTTAGTCCTTGGCTTCGACTCAAGAGGAATACCAACTTTCCACAAGCACCTGAAGAGGAGGCTTCTCTCAGCTATGGGTATGTGAGAGGGACACTGAGTTTGTGGCCTCACGTGGAATGGACACCGAGATGCTCTGACTCGAAGTAAGGCCGGATATCCCTGCAGTGAATTGAATGCAGGCTCGTCTTGCATCTCCCAAGACGAAGGGATGTCTGAATCCCCTGTGGAGACCACAGAGAAAGACCTAGTCCTCCGCCTCAACGCGACCGGAGGCGTCACATCCTTTGAAAACTCGAGAGGTCCACGGAGATCAATGCTTCCAAAGGAGACGATGCCTGACTCCTCTTGAAAATGGATAGGAGTCCCAGGATCCCTGTGGCACGTGGAAAGGGACCCTGGGTCTCCCGCCTCACGTGGAGACGCGTCCCAATTGCCATGCCAAGACTCGAGGAGAATCCCGAGGTGTCCCTTGCACCTAGGCAGGAGTCCTGACGTCGCTGAACAAACACGTGTCTGGAAGGACCCTCCCCGTCGTAACTCGAGAATATACCCCAGGTTCCGGCCGCAACTCGAGAAAAACCATGAGACTTCCCCCTCGCCGCTGGATGAGGCCCGGTTCCCCTGCACTGCGTGCAGAGCAATTCCGTGTTCCACATCAAACGTGAAAGGAGCCTTGATTTCCTTGATGGCACTCCAGAGAAAACCCAAGATCACTGTCTCAAGTCTAGAGGGATCCTGAGGTCACTGGAGCAACACGAAAGGGCTCCGTGGACACCAAATCAACTCGAGATGAGAGCTTAGTCCCTGGCTTCGTCTCAAGAGGAATACCAACTTTCCACAAGCACCTCAAGAGGAGGCTACTCTCAGCTAATGGTATGTGAGAGGGACCCTGAGTTTGTCGCCTCAAGTGGAATGGACACCGAGATGCTCTGACTCGAAGTAAGGCCAGATATCCCTGCAGTGATTTGAATGCAGGCTCGTCTTGCATCTCCCAAGACGAAGGGTTGTCTGAATCCCCTGTGGAGACCACAGAGAAAGACCTAGTCCTCCACCTCAACGCAACCGGAGGCCTCATATCCTTTGAAAACTCGAGAGGACCACGGAGATAAATACTTCCGAAGGAGACGATGCCTGAAGCCTCTTAAAAATGGATAGGAGTCCCAGGATTCCTGTGGCACGTGGAAAGGGACACTGGGTCTCCCGCCTCACGTGGAGACGCGTCCCCATTGCCATGCCAAGACTCGAGGAGCATCCCGAGGTGTCCCTAGCACCTAGGCAGGTTTCCTGACGTCGCTGAACAAACACGTGTCTGGAAGGGCCCTCCTCGTCGTAACTCGAGAATATACCCCAGGTTCCGGCCGCAACTCGAGAAAAACCATGAGACTTCCCCCTCGCCGCTGGATGAGGCCTGATTCCCCTGCACTGCGTGGAGAGCAATTCCGAGTTCCACATCAAACGTGAAAGGAGCCTTGATTTCCTTGATGGCACTCCAGAGAAAACCCAAGATCACTGTCTCAAGTCTAGAGGGATCCTGAGGTCATTGGAGGAACACGAAAGTTCTCCGTGGACCCCAAATCAACTCGAGATGAGAGCTTAGTCCCTGGCTTCGACTCAAGAGGAATATCAACTTTCCACAAGCACCTCAAGAGGAGGCTTCTCTCAGCTACAGGTATGTGAGAGGGACCCTGAGTTTGTGGCATCAAGTGAAATGGACACCGAAATGCTCTGACTCGAAGTAAGGCCGGATATCCCTGTAGTGAATTGAATGCAGTCTCGTCTTGCATCTCCAAAGACGAAGGGATGTCTGAATCCGCTATGGAGACCACAGAGAAAGACCTAGTCCTCCGCCTCATCGCGACCGGAGGCCTCACATCCTTTGAAAACTCGAGACGTCCGCGGAGATCAATGCTTCCAAAGGAGACGACTCCTGACTCCTCTTGAAAATGGATAGGAATCCCAGGATCCTTGTGGCACGTGGAAAGGGACACTGGGACTCCCGCCTCACGTGGGGACGCGTCCAAATTGCCATGCCAATACTCGAGGAGAATCCCGAGGTGTCCCTCGCACCTAGGCAGGAGTCCTCACGTCGCTGAACAAACCTGTGTCTGGAAGGGCCCTCCCCGTCCTAACTCGAGAATATACCCCAGGTTCCGGCTGCAACTCGAGAAAAACCATGAGACTTCCCCCTCGCCCCTGGATGAGGCCCGATTCCCCTGCACTGCGTGCAGAGCAATTCCGTGTTCCACATCAAACGTGAAAGGAGCCTTGATTTCCTTGATGGCACTCCAGAGAAAACCCAAGATCACTGTCTCAAGTCTAGAGGGATCCTGAGGTCACTGGAGCAACACGAAAGGGCTCCGTGGACCCCAAATCAACTCGAGATGAGAGCTTAGTCCCTTGCTTCAAATCGAGAGGAATACCAGCTTTCCACAAGCACCTCAAGAGGAGGCTACTCTCAGCTAATGGTATGTGAGAGGGACCCTGAGATTGTCGCCTCAAGTGGAATGGACACCGAGATGCTCTGACTCGAAGTAAGGCCGGATATCCCTGCAGTGAATTGAATGCAGGCTCGTCTTGCATCTCCGAAGACGAAAGGATGTCTGAATCTCCTGTGCAGAACACAGAGAAAGACCTAGTCCTCCGCCTCTATGCGACCGGAGGCCTCACATCCTTGGAAAACTCGAGAGGTCCACGGAGATCAATGCTTCCAAAGGAGACGATGCCTGACTCCTCTTGAAAATGGATAGGAGTCCCAGGATCCCTGTGGCACGTGGAAAGGGACCCTGGGTCTCCCGCCTCACGTGGAGACGCGTCCCAATTGCCATGCCAAGACTCGAGGAGAATCCCGAGGTGTCCCTCGCACCTAGGCAGGAGTCCTGACGTCGCTGAACAAACACGTGTCTGGAAGGGCCCTCCCCCTCGTAACTCGAGAATATACCCCAGGTTCCGGCCGCAACTCGAGAAAAACCATGAGACTTCCCCCTCGCCGCGAGATGAGGCCCGATTCCCCTGGGCTGCGTGCAGAGGAATTCCGTGTTCCACTTCAAACGTGAAAGGAGCCTTGATTTCCTTGATGGCACTCCAGAGAAAACCCAAGATCACTGTCTCAAGTCTAGAGGGATCCTGAGGTCACCGGAGCAACACGAAAGGGCTCCGTGGACCCCAAATCAACTCGAGATGAGAGATTAGTCCCTGGGTTCGACTCAAGAGGAATACGAACTTTCCACAAGCCCCTCAAGAGGAGGCTTCTCTCAGCTACAGGTATGTGAGAGGGACCCTGAGTTTGTGGCCTCAAGTGGAATGGACACCGAGATGCTCTGACTCAAAGTAATGCCGGATATCCCTGCAGTGAATTGAATGCAGGCTCATCTTGCATCTCCCAAGGCGAAGGGATGTCTGAATCCCCTGTGCAGAACACAGAGAAAGACCTAGTCCTCCGCCTCAACGCGACCGGAGGCCTCACATCCTTTGAAAACTCGAGAGGTCTGCAGAGATCAATGCTTCCAAAGGAGACGATGCCTGACTCCTCTTGAAAATGGATAGGAGTCCCAGGATCACTGTGGCACGTGGAAAGGGACCCTGGGTCTCCCGCCTCACGTGGAGACGCGTCCCAATTGCCATGCCAAGACTCGAAGAGAATCCCGAGTTGTCCCTCGCACCTAGGCAGGAGTCCTCACGTCGCTGAACAAACACGTGTCTGGAAGGGCCCTCACTGTCGTAACTCGAGAATATACCCCAGGATCCGGCCACAACTCGACAAAAACCATGAGACTTCCCCCTCGCCGCGAGATGAAGCCCATGTCCCCTGCAATGCGTGCAGAGCAATTCCGTGTTCCACATCAAACGTGAAGGGAGCCTTGATTTCCTTGATGGCACTCCAGAGAAAACCCAGGATCACTGTCGCAAGTCTAGAGAGATCCTGAGGTCACTGTAGCAACATGAAAGGTCTCCGTGGACCCCAAATCAACTCGAGATGAGAGCTTAGTCACTGGCTTCGACTCAAGAGGAATACCAACTTTCCACAAGCACTTCACGAGGAGGCTTCTCTCAGCTACAGGTATGTGAGAGGGACCCTGAGTTTGTGGCCTCAAGCGGAATGGACACTGAGATGCTCTGACTCAAAGTAAGCCCGGATATCCCTGCAGTGAATTGAATGCAGGCTCGTCTTGCATCTCCCAAGACGAAGGGATGTCTGAATCCCCTGTGGAGACCACAGAGAAAGACCTAGTTTCCGCCTCTTTGCGACCGGAGGCCTCACATCCATTGAAAACTCGAGAGGTCCGCGGAGATCAATGCTTTCAAAGGAGACGATGCCTGACTCCTCTTGAAAATGGATAGGAGTCCCAGGATCCCTGTGGCACGTGGAAAGGGACCCTGGGTCTCCCGCCTCACGTGGAGACGCGTCCCAATTGCCATGCCAAGACTCGAGGAGAATCCCGAGGTGTCCCTTGCACCTAGGCAGGAGTCCTGACGTCGCTGAACAAACACGTGTCTGGAAGGGCCCTCCCCGTCGTAACTCGAGAATATACCCCAGGTTCCGGCCGCAACTCGAGAAAAACCATGAGACTTCCCCCTCGCCGCTGGATGAGGCCCGATTCCCCTGCACTGCGTGCAGAGCAATTCCGTGTTCCACATCAAACGTGAAAGGAGCCTTGATTTCCTTGATGGCACTCCAGAGAAAACCCAAGATCACTGTCTCAAGTCTAGAGGGATCCTGAGGTCACTGGAGCAACACGAAAGGGCTCCGTGGACACCAAATCAACTCGAGATGAGAGCTTAGTCCCTGGCTTCGACTCAAGAGGAATACCAACTTTCCACAAGCACCTCAAGAGGAGGCTACTCTCAGCTAATGGTATGTGAGAGGGACCCTGAGTTTGTCGCCTCAAGTGGAATGGACACCGAGATGCTCTGACTCGAAGTAAGGCCAGATATCCCTGCAGTGATTTGAATGCAGGCTCGTCTTGCATCTCCCAAGACGAAGGGTTGTCTGAATCCCCTGTGGCGACCACAGAGAAAGACCTAGTCCTCCGCGTCATCGTGACCGGAGGCCTCACATCCGTTGAAAACTCGAGAGGTCTGCAGAGATCAATGCTTCCAAAGGTGACGATGCCTGACTCCACTTGAAAATGGATAGGAGTCCCAGGATCACTGTGGCACGTGGAAAGGGACACTAGGTCTCCCGCCTCACGTGGAGACGCGTCCCAATTGCCATGCCAAGACTCGAGGAGAATCCCGAGGTGTCCCTCGCACCTAGGCAGGAGTCCTGACGTCGCTGAACAAACACGTGTCTGGAAGGGCTCTCCCCGTCGTAACTCGAGAATATACCCCAGGTTCCGGCCGCAACTCGAGAAAAACCATGAGACTTCCCCATCGCCGCGAGATGAGGCCCGATTCCCCTGCCCTGCGTGCAGAGCAATTCCGTATTCCACATCAAAAATGAAAGGAGCCTTGATTTCCTTGATGGCACTCCAGAGAAAACCCAAGATCACTGTCTCAAGTCTAGAGCGATCCTGAGGTCACTGGAGCAACACGAAAGGGCTCCGTGGACCCGAAATCAACTCGAGATGAGAGCTTAGTCCCTTGCTTCAAATCGAGAGGAATACCAACTTTCCACAAGCACCTCAAGAGGAGGCTACTCTCAGCTAATGGTATGTGAGAGGGACCCTGAGTTTGTCGCCTCAAGTGGAATGGACACTGAGATGCTCTGACTCGAAGTAAGGCCGGATATCCCTGCAGTGAATTGAATGCAGGCTCGTCTTGCATCTCCCAAGACGAAAGGATGTCTGAATCCCCTGTGGAGACCACAGAGAAAGACATAGTCCTCCGCCTCATCGCGACTGGAGGCCTCACATCCTTTGAAAACTCTAGAGGTCCGCAGAGATCAATGCTTACAAAGGAGACGATGCCTGACGCCTCTTGAAAATGGATAGGAGTCCCAGGATCCCTGTGGCACGTGGAAAGGGACCCTGGGTCTCCCGCCTCACGTGGAGACACGTCCCAATTGCCATGCCAAGACTCGAGGAGAATCCCGAGGTGTCCCTCGCACCTAGGCAGGAGTCCTGACGTCGCTGAACAAACACGTGTCTGGAAGGGCCCTCCCCCTCGTAACTCGAGAATATACCCCAGGTTCCGGCCGCAACTCGAGAAAAACCATGAGACTTCCCCCTCGCCGCGAGATGAGGCCCGATTCCCCTGGGCTGCGTGCAGAGGAATTCCGTGTTCCACTTCAAACGTGAAAGGAGCCTTGATTTCCTTGATGGCACTCCAGAGAAAACCCAAGATCACTGTCTCAAGTCTAGAGGGATCCTGAGGTCAACGGAGCAACACGAAAGGGCTCCGTGGACCCCAAATCAACTCGAGATGAGAGATTAGTCCCTGGGTTCGACTCAAGAGGAATACCAACTTTCCACAAGCCCCTCAAGAAGAGGCTTCTCTCAGCTACAGGTATGTGAGAGGGACCCTGAGTTTGTGGCCTCAATTGTAATGGACACCGAGATGCTCTGACTCGAAGTAAGGCCGGATATCCCTGCAGTGAATTGAATGCAGGCTCATCTTGCGTCTCCCAAGACGAAGGGATGTCTGAATCCCCTGTGCAGAACACAGAGAAAGACCTAGTCCTCCGCCTCAACCCGACCGGAGGCCTCACATCCTTTGAAAACTCGAGAGGTCTGCAGAGATCAATGCTTCCAAAGGAGACGATGCCTGACTCCTCTTGAAAATGGATAGGAGTCCCAGCATCACTGTGGCACGTGGAAAGGGACCCTGGGTCTCCCGCCTCACGTGGAGACGCGTCCCAATTGCCATGCCAAGACTCCAGGAGAATCCCGAGGTATCCCTCGCACCTAGGCAGCAGTCCGGATGTCGCTGAACAAACACGTGTCTGGAAGGGCCCTCCCCATCGTTACTCGAGAATATACCCCAGGTTTCGGCCGCAATTCGAGAAAAACCATGAGATTTCCCCCTCGCCGCGAGTTGAGGCCCGATTCCCCTGCACTGCGTGCAGAGCAATTCCGTGTTCCACATCAAACGTGAAAGGAGCCTTGATTTCCTTGATGGCACTCCAGAGAAAACCCAAGATCACTGTCTCAAGTCTAGAGGGATCCTGAGCTCACTGGAGCAACATGAAAGGGCTCCGTATAACCCAAATCAACTCGAGATGAGAGCTTAGTCCCTGGCTTCGACTCAAGAGGAATACCAACTTTCCACAAGCACCTCAAGAGGAGGCTTCTCACAGCTACCGGTATGTGAGAGGGACTCTGAGTTTGTGGCCTCAAGTGCAATGGACACCGAGATGCTCTGACTCGAAGTAAGGCCGGATATCCCTGCAGTGAATTGAATGCAAGCTCGTCTTGCATCTCCCAAGACGAAGGGATGTCTGAATCCCCTGTGGAGACCACAGAGAAAGACCTAGTCCTCCGCCTCATCGTGACCGGAGGCCTCACATCCTTTGAAAACTCGAGAGGTCTGCAGAGATAAATGCTTCCAACGGAGACGATGCCTGACTCCTCTTGAAAATGGATAGGAGTCCCAGGATCACTGTGGCACGTGGAAAGGGACACTGGGTCTCCCGCCTCACGTGGAGACGCGTCCCAATTGCCATGCCAAGACTCCAGGAGAATCCCGAGGTGTTCCTCGCACCTAGGCAAGAGTCCTGATGTCGCTGAACAAACACGTGTCTGGAAGGGCCCTCCCCGTCGTAACTCGAGAATATACCCCAGGTTCCGGCCGCAACTCGAGAAAAACCATGAGACTTCCCCATCGCCGCGAGATGAGGCCCGATTCCCCTGCCCTGCGTGCAGAGCAATTCCGTATTCCCCATCAAAAATGAAAGGAGCCTTGATTTCCTTGATGGCACTCCAGAGAAAACCCAAGATCACTGTCTCAAGTCTAGAGGGATCCTGAGGTCACTGGAGCAACACGAAAGGGCTCCGTGGACCCCAAATCAACTCGAGATGAGAGCTTAGTCCCTGGCTTAGAATCAAGAGGAATACCAACTTTCCACAAGCACCTCAAGAGGAGGCTTCTCTCAGCTACAGATATGTCAGAGGGACCCTGAGTTTGTGGCCTCAAGTGGAATGGACACCGAGATGCTCTGACTCGAAGTAAGGCCGGATATCCCTGCAGTGTATTGAATGCAGGCTCGTCTTGCATCTCCCAAGACGAAGGGTTGTCTGAATCCCCTGTGGAGACCACAGAGAAAGACCTAGTCCTCCGCCTCAACGCGACCGGAGGCCTCACATCCTTTGAAAACTCGAGAGGTCCGCGGAGATCAATACTTCCAAAGGAGACGATGCCTGACTCCTCTTGAAAATGGATAGGAGTCCCAGGATCCCTGTGGCACGTGGAAAGGGACCCTGGGTCTCCGGCCTCTCGTGGAAACGCGTCCCAATTGCCATGCCAAGACTCGAGGAGAATCCCGAGGTGTCCCTCGCACCTAGGCAGGAGTCCTGACATCGCTGAACAAACACGTGTCTGGAAGGGCCCTCCCCGTCGTAACTCGAGAATATACCCCAGGTTCCGGCCGCAATTCGAGAAAAACCATGAGATTTCCCCCTCGCCGCGAGTTGAGGCCCGATTCCCCTGCACTGCGTGCAGAGCAATTCCGTGTTCCACATCAAACGTGAAAGGAGCCTTGATTTCCTTGATGGCACTCCAGAGAAAACCCAAGATCACTGTCTCAAGTCTAGAGGGATCCTGAGCTCACTGGAGCAACATGAAAGGGCTCCGTATAACCCAAATCAACTCGAGATGAGAGCTTAGTCCCTGGCTTCGACTCAAGAGGAATACCAACTTTCCACAAGCACCTCAAGAGGAGGCTTCTCACAGCTACAGGTATGTGAGAGGGACTCTGAGTTTGTGGCCTCAAGTGCAATGGACACCGAGATGCTCTGACTCGAAGTAAGGCCGGATATCCCTGCAGTGAATTGAATGCAGGCTCGTCTTGCATCTCCCAAGACGAAGGGATGTCTGAATCCCCTGTGGAGACCACAGAGAAAGACCTAGTCCTCCGCCTCATCGTGACCGGAGGCCTCACATCCTTTGAAAACTCGAGAGGTCTGCAAAGATCAATGCTTCCAAAGGAGACGATGCCTGACTCCTCTTGAAAATGGATAGGAGTCCCAGGATCACTGTGGCACGTGGAAAGGGACACTGGGTCTCCCGCCTCACGTGGAGACGCGTCCCAATTGCCATGCCAAGACTCGAGGAGAATCCCGAGGTGTTCCTCGCACCTAGGCAGGAGTCCTGATGTCGCTGAACAAACACGTGTCTGGAAGGGCCCTCCCCGTCGTAACTCGAGAATATACCCCAGGTTCCGGCCGCAACTCGAGAAAAACCATGAGACTTCCCCATCGCCGCGAGATGAGGCCCGATTCCCCTGCCCTGCGTGCAGAGCAATTCCGTATTCCCCATCAAAAATGAAAGGAGCCTTGATTTCCTTGATGGCACTCCAGAGAAAACCCAAGATCACTGTCTCAAGTCTAGAGGGATCCTGAGGTCACTGGAGCAACACGAAAGGGCTCCGTGGACCCCAAATCAACTCGAGATGAGATCTTAGTCCCTGGCTTAGAATCAAGAGGAATACCAACTTTCCACAAGCACCTCAAGAGGAGGCTTCTCTCAGCTACAGGTATGTCAGAGGGACCCTGAGTTTGTGGCCTCAAGTGGAATGGACACCGAGATGCTCTGACTCGAAGTAAGGCCGGATATCCCTGCAGTGAATTGAATGCAGGCTCGTCTTGCATCTCCCAAGACGAAGGGGTGTCTGAATCCCCTGTGGAGACCACAGAGAAAGACCTAGTCCTCCGCCTCATAGCGACCGGGGGCCTCACATCCTTTGAAAACTGGAGAGGTCTGCAGAGATCAATGCTTCCAAAGGAGACGATGCCTGACTCCTCTTGAAAATGGATAGGAGTCCCAGGATCACTGTGGCACGTGGAAAGGGAC
This sequence comes from Dama dama, assembly GCF_033118175.1. Lineage (NCBI taxonomy): Eukaryota > Metazoa > Chordata > Mammalia > Artiodactyla > Cervidae > Dama > Dama dama. The sequence continues at coordinate 444,068 of NC_083697.1, read as the reverse complement.
CCTGGGTCTCCGGCCTCTCGTGGAGACGCATCCCAATTGCCATGCCAAGACTCGAGGAGAATCCCGAGGTGTCCCTCGCACCTAGGCAGGAGTCCTGACATCGCTGAACAAACACGTGTCTGGAAGGGCCCTCCCCGTCGTAACTCGAGAATATACCCCAGGTTCCGGCCGCAATTCGAGAAAAACCATGAGATTTCTTCCTCGCCGCGAGTTGAGGCCCGATTCCCCTGCACTGCGTGCAGAGCAATTCCGTGTTCCACATCAAACGTGAAAGGAGCCTTGATTTCCTTGATGGCACTCCAGAGAAAACCCAAGATGACTGTCTCAAGTCTAGAGGGATCCTGAGGTCACTGGAGCAACATGAAAGGGCTCCGTATAACCCAAATCAACTCATGATGAGAGCTTAGTCCCTGGCTTCGACTCAAGAGTAACACCAACTTTCCACAAGCACCTCAAGAGGAGTCTTCTCTCAGCTACAGGTATGTGAGAGGGACCCTGAGTTTGTGGCCTCAAGTGCAATGGACTCCGAGATGCTCTGACTCGAAGTAAGGCCGGATATCCCTGCAGTGAATTGAATGCAGGCTCGTCTTGCATCTCCCAAGACGAAGGGATGTCTGAATCCCCTGTGCAGAACACAGAGAAAGACCTAGTCCTCCGCCTCAACGCGACCGGAGGCCTCACATCCTTTGAAAACTCGAGAGGTCTGCAGAGATCAATGCTTCCAAAGGAGACGATGCCTGACTCCTCTTGAAAATGGATAGGAGTCCCAGATCACTGTGGCACGTGGAAAGGGAACCTGGGTCTCCCCCCTCACGTGGAGACGCGTCCCAATTGCCATGCCAAGACTCGAGGAGAATCCCGAGGTGTCCCTCGCACCTAGGCAGGGTCCTGACGTCGCTGAACAAACACGTGTCTGAAAGGGACCTCCCCGTCGTAACTCGAGAATATACCCAAGGTTCCGGCCGCAACTCGAGAAAAACCATGAGATTTCCACCTCGCCGCGAGTTGAGGCCCGATTCCCCTGCACTGCGTGCAGAGCAATTCCGTGTTCCACATCAAACGTGAAAGGAGCCTTGATTTCCTTGATGGCACTCCAGAGAAAATCCAAGATCACTGTCTCAAGTCTAGAGGGATCCTGAGGTCACTGGAGCAACACGAAAGGGCTCCGTGGACCCCAAATCAACTCGAGATGAGAGCTTAGTCCCTCGCTTAGACTCAAGAGGAATACCAACTTTCCACAAGCACCTCAAGAGGAGGCTGCTCTCAGCTACAGGTATGTGAAAGGAACCCTGAGTTTGTGGCCTCAAGTGCAATGAACACCGAGATGCTCTGACTCGATGTAAGGCCGGATATCCCTGCAGTGAATTGAATGCAGGCTCGTCTTGCATCTCGCAAGACGAAGGGATGTCTGAATCCCCTGTGGAGACCACAGAGAAAGACCTAGTCCTCCGCCTCATCGTGACCGGAGGCCTCACATCCTTTGAAAACTTGAGAGGTCTGCAGAGATGAATGCTTCCAAAGGAGACGATGCCTGACTCCTCTTGAAAATGGATAGGAGTCCCAGGATCACTGTGGCACGTGGAAAGGGACACTTGGTCTCCCGCCTCACGTGGAGACGCGTCCCAATTGCCATGCCAAGACTCGAGGAGAATCCCGAGGTGTCCCTCGCACCTAGGCAGGAGTCCTGAGGTCGGTGAACAAACACGTGTCTGGAAGGGCCCTCTCCGTCGTAACTCGAGAATATAGCCCCGGTTCCGGCCGCAACTCGAGAAAAACCATGAGACTTCCCCCTCGCCGCGAGATGAGGCCCGATTCCACTGCACTGCGTGCAGAGCAATTCCGTATTCCACATCAAAAATGAAAGGAGCCTTGATTTCCTTGATGGCACTCCAGAGAAAACCCAAGATCACTGTTTCAAGTCTAGAGGGATCCTGAGGTCACTGGAGCAACACGAAAGGGCTCCGTGGACGCCAAATCAACTCGAGAGGAGACCTTAGTCCCTGGCTTCCACTCAAGAGGAATACCAACTTTCCACAATCACCTCAAGAGGAGGCTTCTCTCAGCTACAGGTATGTGAGTGGGCCCCTGAGTTTGTGGCCTCAAGTGGAATGGACACCGAGATGCTCTGACTCGAAGTAAGGCCGGATATCCCTGCAGTGAATTGAATGCAGGCTCGTCTTGCATCTCCCAAGACGAAGGGATGTCTGAATCCCCTGTGGAGACCACAGAGAAAGACCGAGTTCACCGCCTCATCGCGACCGGAGGCCTCACATCCTTTGAAAACTCGAGAGGTCCGTGGAGATCAATGCTTCCAAAGGAGACGATGCCTGACTCCTCTTGAAAATGGATAGGAGTCCCAGGATCCCTGTGGCACGTGGAACGGGACCCTGGGTCTCCCGCCTCACGTGGAGACGCGTCCAAATTGCCATGCCAAGACTCGAGGAGAATCCCGAGGTGTCCCTCGCACCTAGGCAGGAGTCCTCACGTCGCTGAACAAACCTGTGTCTGGAAGGGCCCTCCCCGTCGTAACTCGAGAATATACCCCAGGTTCCGGCCGCAACTCGAGAAAAACCATGAGACATCCCCCTCGCCGCTGGATGAGGCCCGATTCCCCTGCACTGCGTGCAGACCAATTCCGTGTTCCACATCAAACGTGAAAGCAGCCTTGATTTCCTTAATGGCACTCCAGAGAAAACCCAAGATCACTGTTTCAAGTCTAGAGGGATCCTGAGGTCACTGTAGCAACAGGAAAGGGCTCCGTGGACCCCAAATCTACTCGAAATGAGAGCTTAGTCCCTGGATTCGACTCAAGAGGAATACCAACTATCCACAAGCACCTCAAGAGGATGCTTCTCTCAGCTACAGGTATGTCAGAGGGACCCTGAGTTTGTGGCCTCAAGTGGAATGGACACCAAGATGCTCTGACTCGAATTAAGGCCGGATATCCCTGCAGTGAATTGAATGCAGGCTCGTCTTGCATCTCCCAAGACGAAGGGTTGTCTGAATCCCCTGTGGAGCCCACAGAGAAAGACCTAGTCCTCCGCCTCAACGCAACCGGAGGCCTCACATCCTTTGAAAACTCGAGAGGTCCGCGGAGATCAATACTTCCGAAGGAGACGATGCCTGACTCCTCTTGAAAATGGATAGGAGTCCGAGGATCCCTGTGGCACGTGGAAAGGGACCGTGGGTCTCCCGCCTCACGTGGAGACGCGTCCCAATTGCCATGGCAAGACTCGAGGAGAATCCCGAGGTGTCCCTCGCACCTAGGCAGGAGTCCTGACGTCGCTGAACAAACCCGTGTCTGGAAGGGCCCTCCCCGTCGTAACTCGAGAATATACCCCAGGTTCCGGCCGCAACTCGAGAAAAACCATGAGACTTCCCCCTCGCCGCGAGATGAGGCCCGATTCCCCTGCACTGCGTGCAGAGCAATTCCGTATTCCACATCAAAAATGAAAGGACCCTTGATTTCCTTGATGGCACTCCAGAGAAAACCCAAGATCACTGTCTCAAGTCTAGAGGGATCCTGAGGTCACTGGAGCAACACGAAAGGGCTCCGTGGACCCCAAATCAACTCGAGATGAGAGCTTAGTCCCTGGCTTCCACTCAAGAGGAATACCAACTTTCCACAAGCACCTCAAGAGGAGGCTTCTCTCAGCTACAGGTATGTGAGTGGGCCCCTGAGTTTGTGGCCTCAAGTGGAATGGACACCGAGATGCTCTGACTCGAAGTAAGGCCGGATAACCCTGCAGTGAATTGAATGCAGGCTCGTCTTGCATCTCCCAAGACGAAGGGATGTCTGAATCCCCTGTGCAGAACACAGAGAAAGACCGAGTTCTCCGCCTCATAGCGACCGGAGGCCTCACATCCTTTGAAAACTCGAGAGGTCCGCGGAGATCAATGCTTCCAAAGGAGACGATGCCTGACTCATCTTGAAAATGGATAGGAGTCCCAGGATCCCTGTGGCACGTGGAAAGGGACCCTGGGTCTCCCGCCTCACGTGGAGACGCGTCCAAATTGCCATGCCAAGACTCGAGGAGAATCCCGAGGTGTCCCTCGCACCTAGGCAGGAGTCCTCACGTCGCTGAACAAAACTGTGTCTGGAAGGGCCCTCCCCGTCGTAACTCGAGAATATACCGCAGGTTCCGGCCGCAACTCGAGAAAAACCATGAGACTTCCCCCTCGCCGCTGGATGAGGCCCGATTCCCCTGCACTGCGTGCAGACCAATTCCGTGTTCCACATCAAACGTGAAAGGAGCCTTGATTTCCTTAATGGCACCCTAGAGAAAACCCAAGATCACTGTTTCAAGTCTACAGGGATCCTGAGGTCACTGTAGCAACAGGAAAGGGCTCCGTGGACCCCAAATCAACGCGAGATGAGAGCTTAGTCCCTGGCTTCGACTCAAGAGGTTTACCAACTTTACACAAGCCCCTCAAGAGGAGGCTACTCTCAGCTAATGGTATGTGAGAGGGACCCTGAGTTTGTCGCCTCAAGTGGAATGGACACCGAGATGCTCTGACTCGAAGTAAGGCCGGATATCCCTGCAGTGAATTGAATGCAGGCTCGTCTTGCATCTCCCAAGATGAAGGGATGTCAGAATCCCCTGTGGAGACGACAGAGAAAGACCTAGTCCTCCGCCTCATCGAGACGGGAGGCATCACATCCTTTGAAAACTCGAGAGGTCTGCGGAGATCAATGCTTCCAAAGGAGACGATGCCTGACTCTTCTTGAAAAGGATAGAAGTCCCAGGATCCCTGTGGCACGTGGAAAGGGACCCTGGGTCTCCCGCCTCACGTGGATACGCATCCCCATTGCCATGCCAAGACTCGAGGAGAATCCCGAGGTGTCCCTCGCACCTAGGCAGGAGTCCTGACGTCGCTGAACAAACACGTGTCTGGAAGGGCCCTCCCCGTCGTAACTCGAGAATATACCCAAGGTTCCGGCCGCACTCGAGAAAAACCATGACACTTCCCCATCGCCGCGAGATGAGGCCCGATTCCCCTGCCCTGCGTGCAGAGCAATTCCGTATTCCACATCAAAAATGAAAGGAGCCTTGATTTCCTTGATGGCACTCCAGAGAAAACCCAAGATCACTGTCTCAAGTCTAGAGGGATCCTGAGGTCACTGGAGCAACACGAAAGGGCTCCGTGGACCCCAAATCAACTCGAGATGAGAGCTTAGTCCCTGGCTTCAAATCGAGAGGAATACTAACTTTCCACAAGCACCTCAAGAGGAGGCTACTCTCAGCTAATGGTATGTGAGAGGGACCCTGAGTTTGTCGCCTCTAGTGGAATGGACACCGAGATGCTCTAACTCGAAGTAAGGCCAGATATCCCTGCAGTGAATTGAATGCAGGCTCGTCTTGCATCTCACAAGACGAAGGGATGTCTGAATCCCCTGTGGAGACCACAGAGAAAGACCTAGTCCTCCGCCTCATCGTGACCAGAGGCCTCACATCCTTTGAAAACTCGAGAGGTCTGCAGAGATCAATGCTTCCAAAGGAGACGATGCCTGACTCCGCTTGAAAATGGATAGGAGTCCCAGGATCCCTGTGGCACGTGGAAAGGGACACTGGGTCTCCCGCCTCACGTGGAGACGCGTCCTAATTGCCATGCCAAGACTCGAGGAGAATCCCGAGGTGTCCCTCGCACCTAGGCAGGAGTCCTGACGTCGCTGAACAAACACGTGTCTGGAAGGGCCCTCCCCGTCGTAACTCGAGAATATACCCCAGGTTCCGGCCGCAACTCGAGAAAAACCATGAGACTTCCCCCTCGCCGCGAGTTGAGGCCCGATTCCTCTGCACTGCGTGCAGAGCAATTCCGTGTTCCACTTCAAACGTGAAAGGAGCCTTGATTTACTTGATGGCACTCCAGAGAAAACCCAACATCACTGTCTCAAGTCTAGAGGGATCATGAGGTCACTGGAGCAACACGAAAGGGCTCCGTGGACCCCAAATCAACTCGAGATGAGAGCTGAGTTCCTGGCTTAGACTCAAGAGGAATACCAACTTTCCACAAGCACCTCAAGAGGAGGCTTCTCTCAGCTACAGGTAAGTGAGAGGGACCCTGAGTTTGTGGCCTCAAGTGGAATGGACACCGAGATGCTCTGACTCGAAGTAAGTCCGGACATCCCTGCAGTGAATTGAATGCAGGCTCATCTTACATCTCCCAAGACGAAGGGATGTCTGAATCCCCTGTGCAGAACACAGAGAAAGACCTAGTCCTCCGCCTCAACGCGACCGGAGGCCTCACATCCTTTGAAAACTCGAGAGGTCTGCGGAGATCAATGCTTCCAAAGGAGACGATGCCTGACATCTCTTGAAAATGGATAGGAGTCCCAGGATCCCTGTGGCACGTGGAAAGGGACCCTGGGTCTCCCGCCTCACGTGGAGACGCGTCCCCATTGCCATGCCAAGACTCGAGGAGAATCCCGAGGTGTCCCTCGCACCTAGGCAGGAGTCCTGACGTCGCTGAACAAACACGTGTCTGGAAGGGCCCTCCCCGTCGTAACTCGAGAATATACCCCAGGTTCCGGCCGCAACTCGAGAAAAACCATGAGACTTCCCCCTCGCCGCGAGATGAGGCCCGATTCCCCTGCAGTGCGTGCAGAGCAATTCCGTGTTCCACATCAAACGTGATAGGAGCCTTGATTTCCTTGAAGGCACTCCAGAGAAAACCCAAGATCACTGTCTCAAGTCTAGAGGGATCCTGAGGTCACTGGAGCAACACGAAAGGGCTCCGTGGACGCCAAAACAACTCGAAATGAGAGGTTAGAGCCTGGCTTCGACTCAAGAGGAATACCAACTTTCCACAAGCACCTCAAGAGGAGGCTTCTCTCAGCTACAGGTAGGTGAGAGGGACCCTGAGTTTGTGGCCTCAAGTGGAATGGACACCGAGATGCTCTGACTCGAAGTAAGGCCGGATATCCCTGCAGTGAATTGAATGCATGCTCGTCTTGCATCTCCCAAGACGAAGGGATGTCTGAATCCCCTGTGGAGACCACAGAGAAAGACCTAATTTTCCGCCTCATCGCGACCGGTGGCCTCACATCCTTTGAAAATTCGAGAGGTCCGCGGAGATCAATGCTTCCAAAGGAGACGATGCCTGACTCCTCTTGAAAATGGATAGGAGTCCCAGGATCCCTGTGGCACGTGGAAAGGGACCCTGGTTCTCCGACCTCACGTGGAGACGCGTCCCAAATGCCATGCCAAGACTCCAGGAGAATCCCGAGGTGTCCCTCGCACCTAGGCAGGCGTCCTCACGTCGCTGAACAAACCCGTGTCTGGACAGGTCCTCCCCGTTGTAACTCGAGAATATACCCCAGGTTCCGGCCGCAACTCGAGAAAAACCATGAGACTTCCCCCTCCCCGCGAGATGAGGCCAGATTCCCCTGCACTGAGTGCACACAAATTCCGTGTTCCACATCAAACGTGAAAGGAGCCTTGATTTCCTTGATGGCACTCCAGAGAAAACCCAAGATCACTGTCTCAAGTCTAGAGGGATCCTGAGGTCACTGGAGCAACACGAAAGGGCTCCGTGGACCCCAAATCAACTCGAGATGAGAGCTTAGTCCATGGCTTCAAATCGAGAGGAATACCAACTTTCCACAAGCACCTCAAGAGAAGGCTTCTCTCACCTAATGGTATGTGAGAGGGACCCTGAGTTTGTCGCCTCAAGTGGAATGGACACCGAGATGCTCTGACTCAACGTAAGGCCAGATATCCCTGCAGTGAATTGAATGCAGGCTCGTCTTGCATCTCCCAAGACGAAGGGTTGTCTGAATCCCCTGTGGAGACCACAGAGAAAGACCTAGTCCTCCGCCTCATAGCGACCGGGGGCCTCACATCCTTTGAAAACTGGAGAGGTCTTCAGTGATCAATGCTTCCAAAGGAGACGATGCCTGACTCCTCTTGAAAATGGATAGGAGTCCCAGGATCACTGTGGCACGTGGAAAGGGACCCTGGGTCTCCGGCCTCTCGTGGAGACGCATCCCAATTGCCATGCCAAGACTCGAGGAGAATCCCGAGGTGTCCCTCGCACCTAGGCAGGAGTCCTGACATCGCTGAACAAACACGTGTCTGGAAGGGCCCTCCCCGTCGTAACTCGAGAATATACCCCAGGTTCCGGCCGCAATTCGAGAAAAACCATGAGATTTCTTCCTCGCCGCGAGTTGAGGCCCGATTCCCCTGCACTGCGTGCAGAGCAATTCCGTGTTCCACATCAAACGTGAAAGGAGCCTTGATTTCCTTGATGGCACTCCAGAGAAAACCCAAGATCACTGTCTCAAGTCTAGAGGGATCCTGAGGTCACTGGAGCAACATGAAAGGGCTCCGTATAACCCAAATCAACTCATGATGAGAGCTTAGTCCCTGGCTTCGACTCAAGTGTAACACCAACTTTCCACAAGCACCTCAAGAGGAGTCTTCTCTCAGCTACAGGTATGTGAGAGGGACCCTGAGTTTGTGGCCTCAAGTGCAATGGACTCCGAGATGCTCTGACTCGAAGTAAGGCCGGATATCCCTGCAGTGAATTGAATGCAGGCTCGTCTTGCATCTCCCAAGACGAAGGGATGTCTGAATCCCCTGTGCAGAACACAGAGAAAGACCTAGTCCTCCGCCTCAATGCGACCGGAGGCCTCACATCCTTTGAAAACTCGAGAGGTCTGCAGAGATCAATGCTTCCAAAGGAGACGATGCCTGACTCCTCTTGAAAATGGATAGGAGTCCCAGGATCACTGTGGCACGTGGAAAGGGAACCTGGGTCTCCCCCCTCACGTGGAGACGCGTCCCAATTGCCATGCCAAGACTCGAGGAGAATCCCGAGGTGTCCCTCGCACCTAGGCAGGGTCCTGACGTCGCTGAACAAACACGTGTCTGAAAGGGACCTCCCCGTCGTAACTCGAGAATATACCCAAGGTTCCGGCCGCAACTCGAGAAAAACCATGAGATTTCCACCTCGCCGCGAGTTGAGGCCCGATTCCCCTGCACTGCGTGCAGAGCAATTCCGTGTTCCACATCAAACGTGAAAGGAGCCTTGATTTCCTTGATGGCACTCCAGAGAAAATCCAAGATCACTGTCTCAAGTCTAGAGGGATCCTGAGGTCACTGGAGCAACACGAAAGGGCTCCGTGGACCCCAAATCAACTCGAGATGAGAGCTTAGTCCCTCGCTTAGACTCAAGAGGAATACCAACTTTCCACAAGCACCTCAAGAGGAGGCTGCTCTCAGCTACAGGTATGTGAAAGGAACCCTGAGTTTGTGGCCTCAAGTGCAATGAACACCGAGATGCTCTGACTCGATGTAAGGCTGGATATCCCTGCAGTGAATGAATGCAGGCTCGTCTTGCATCTCGCAAGACGAAGGGATGTCTGAATCCCCTGTGGAGACCACAGAGAAAGACCTAGTCCTCCGGCTCATCGTGACCGGAGGCCTCACATCCTTTGAAAACTTGAGAGGTCTGCAGAGATGAATGCTTCCAAAGGAGACGATGCCTGACTCCTCTTGAAAATGGATAGGAGTCCCAGGATCACTGTGGCACGTGGAAAGGGACACTTGGTCTCCCGCCTCACGTGGAGACGCGTCCCAATTGCCATGCCAAGACTCGAGGAGAATCCCGAGGTGTCCCTCGCACCTAGGCAGGAGTCCTGAGGTCGGTGAACAAACACGTGTCTGGAAGGGCCCTCTCCGTCGTAACTCGAGAATATACCCCAGGTTCCGGCCGCAACTCGAGAAAAACCATGAGACTTCCCCCTCGCCGCGAGATGAGGCCCGATTCCACTGCACTGCGTGCAGAGCAATTCCGTATTCCACATCAAAAATGAAAGGAGCCTTGATTTCCTTGATGGCACTCCAGAGAAAACCCAAGATCACTGTTTCAAGTCTAGAGGGATCCTGAGGTCACTGGAGCAACACGAAAGGGCTCCGTGGACCCCAAATCAACTCGAGAGGAGAGCTTAGTCCCTGGCTTCCACTCAAGAGGAATACCAACTTTCCACAATCACCTCAAGAGGAGGCTTCTCTCAGCTACAGGTATGTGAGGGGGCCCCTGAGTTTGTGGCCTCAAGTGGAATGGACACCGAGATGCTCTGACTCGAAGTAAGGCCGGATATCCCTGCAGTGAAATGAATGCAGGCTCGTCTTGCATCTCCCAAGACGAAGGGATGTCTGAATCCCCTGTGGAGACCACAGAGAAAGACCGAGTTCTCCGCCTCATCGCGACCGGAGGCCTCACATCCTTTGAAAACTCGAGAGGTCCGTGGAGATCAATGCTTCCAAAGGAGACGATGCCTGACTCCTCTTGAAAATGGATAGGAGTCCCAGGATCCCTGTGGCACGTGGAACGGGACCCTGGGTCTCCCGCCTCACGTGGAGACGCGTCCAAATTGCCATGCCAAGACTCGAGGAGAATCCCGAGGTGTCCCTCGCACCTAGGCAGGAGTCCCCACGTCGCTGAACAAACCTGTGTCTGGAAGGGCCCTCCCCGTCGTAACTCGAGAATATACCCCAGGTTCCGGCCGCAACTCGAGAAAAACCATGAGACTTCCCCCTCGCCGCTGGATGAGGCCCGATTCCCCTGCACTGCGTGCAGACCAATTCCGTGTTCCACATCAAACGTGAAAGCAGCCTTGATTTCCTTAATGGCACTCCAGAGAAAACCCAAGATCACTGTTTCAAGTCTAGAGGGATCCTGAGGTCACTGTAGCAACAGGAAAGGGCTCCGTGGACCCCAAATCTACTCGAAATGAGAGCTTAGTCCCTGGATTCGACTCAAGAGGAATACCAACTATCCACAAGCACCTCAAGAGGATGCTTCTCTCAGCTACAGGTATGTCAGAGGGACCCTGAGTTTGTGGCCACAAGTGGAATGGACACCAAGATGCTCTGACTCGAATTAAGGCCGGATATCCCTGCAGTGAATTGAATGCAGGCTCGTCTTGCATCTCCCAAGACGAAGGGTTGTCTGAATCCCCTGTGGAGCCCACAGAGAAAGACCTAGTCCTCCGCCTCAACGCAACCGGAGGCCTCACATCCTTTGAAAACTCGAGAGGTCCGCGGAGATCAATACTTCCGAAGGAGACGATGCCTGACTCCTCTTGAAAATGGATAGGAGTCCGAGGATCCCTGTGGCACGTGGAAAGGGACCGTGGGTCTCCCGCCTCACGTGGAGACGCGTCCCAATTGCCATGCCAAGACTCGAGGAGAATCCCGAGGTGTCCCTCGCACCTAGGCAGAAGTCCTGACGTCGCTGAACAAACCCGTGTCTGGAAGGGCCCTCCCCGTCGTAACTCGAGAATATACCCCAGGTTCCGGCCGCAACTCGAGAAAAACCATGAGACTTCCCCCTCGCCGCGAGATGAGGCCCGATTCCCCTGCACTGCGTGCAGAGCAATTCCGTATTCCACATCAAAAATGAAAGGACCCTTGATTTCCTTGATGGCACTCCAGAGAAAACCCAAGATCACTGTCTCAAGTCTAGAGGGATGCTGAGGTCACTGTAGCAACACGAAAGGGCTCCGTGGACCCCAAATCAACTCGAGATGAGAGCTTAGTCCCTGGCTTCCACTCAAGAGGAATACCAACTTTCCACAAGCACCTCAAGAGGAGGCTTCTCTCAGCTACAGGTATGTGAGTGGGCCCCTGAGTTTGTGGCGTCAAGTGGAATGGACACCGAGATGCTCTGACTCGAAGTAAGGCCGGATAACCCTGCAGTGAATTGAATGCAGGCTCGTCTTGCATCTCCCAAGACGAAGGGATGTCTGAATCCCCTGTGCAGAACACAGAGAAAGACCGAGTTCTCCGCCTCATAGCGACCGGAGGCCTCACATCCTTTGAAAACTCGAGAGGTCCGCGGAGATCAATGCTTCCAAAGGAGACGATGCCTGACTCATCTTGAAAATGGATAGGAGTCCCAGGATCCCTGTGGCACGTGGAAAGGGACCCTGGGTCTCCCGCCTCACGTGGAGACGCGTCCAAATTGCCATGCCAAGACTCGAGGAGAATCCCGAGGTGTCCCTCGCACCTAGGCAGGAGTCCTCACGTCGCTGAACAAAACTGTGTCTGGAAGGGCCCTCCCCGTTGTAACTCGAGAATATACCCCAGGTTCCGGCCGCAACTCGAGAAAAACCATGAGACTTCCCCCTCGCCGCTGGATGAGGCCCGATTCCCCTGCACTGCGTGCAGACCAATTCCGTGTTCCACATCAAACGTGAAAGGAGCCTTGATTTCCTTAATGGCACTCTAGAGAAAACCCAAGATCACTGTTTCAAGTCTACAGGGATCCTGAGGTCACTGTAGCAACAGGAAAGGGCTCCGTGGACCCCAAATCAACGCGAGATGAGAGCTTAGTCCCTGGCTTCGACTCAAGAGGAATACCAACTTTACACAAGCCCCTCAAGAGGAGGCTAATCTCAGCTAATGGTATGTGAGAGGGACCCTGAGTTTGTCGCCTCAAGTGGAATGGACACCGAGATGCTCTGACTCGAAGTAAGGCCGGATATCCCTGCAGTGAATTGAATGCAGGCTCGTCTTGCATCTCCCAAGATGAAGGGATGTCAGAATCCCCTGTGGAGACGACAGAGAAAGACCTAGTCCTCCGCCTCATCGAGACGGGAGGCATCACATCCTTTGAAAACTCGAGAGGTCTGCGGAGATCAATGCTTCCAAAGGAGACGATGCCTGACTCTTCTTGAAAAGGATAGAAGTCCCAGGATCCCTGTGGCACGTGGAAAGGGACCCTGGGTCTCCCGCCTCACGTGGATACGCATCCCCATTGCCATGCCAAGACTCGAGGAGAATCCCGAGGTGTCCCTCGCACCTAGGCAGGAGTCCTGACGTCGCTGAACAAACACGTGTCTGGAAGGGCCCTCCCCGTCGTAACTCGAGAATATACCCCAGGTTCCGGCCGCAACACGAGAAAAACCATGAGACTTCCCCCTCGCCGCGAGATGAGGCCCGATTCCCCTGCAATGCGTGCAGAGCAATTCCGTGTTCCACATCAAACGAGAAAGGAGCCTTGATTTCCTTGATGGCACTCCAGAGAAAACCCAAGATCACTGTCTCAAGTCTAGAGGGATCTGAGGTCACTGGAGCAACACGAAAGGGCTCCGTGGACCCCAAATCAACTCGAGATGAGAGATTAGTCCCTGGCTTCAACTCAATAGGAATACGAACTTTCCACAAGCCCCTCAAGAGGAGGCTTGTCTCAGCTACAGGTATGTGAGAGGGACCCTGAGTTTGTGGCCTCAAGTGGAATGGACCCCGAGATGCTCTGACTCGAAGTAAGGCCGGATATCCCTGCAGTGAATTGAATGCAGGCTCATCTTGCATCTCCCAAGACGAAGGGATGTCTGAATCCCCTGTGCAGAACACAGAGAAAGACCTAGTCCTCCGCCTCAATGCGACCGGAGGTCTCACATCCTTTGAAAACTCGAGAGGTCCGCGGAGATCAATGCTTCCAAAGGAGACGATGCCTGACTCCTCTTGAAAATGGATAGGAGTCCCAGGATCCCAGTGGCACGTGGAAAGGGACCCTGGGTCTCCCGCCTCACGTGGAGACGCGTCCCAATTGCCATGGCAAGACTCGAGGAGAATCCCGAGGTGTCCCTCGCACCTAGGCAGGAGTCCTGACGTCGCTGAACAAACCCGTGTCTGGAAGGGCCCTCCCCGTCGTAACTCGAGAATATACCCCAGGTTCCGGCCGCAACTCGAGAAAAACCATGAGATTTCCCCCTCGCCGCGAGTTGAGGCCCGATTCCCCTGCACTGCGTGCAGAGCAATTCCGTGTTCCACTTCAAACGTGAAAGGAGACTTGATTTCCTTGAGGGCACTCCAGAGAAAACCCAAGATCACTGTCTCAAGTCTAGAGGGATCCTGAGGTCACTGGAGCAACACGAAAGGGCTCCGTGGACCCAAAATCAACTCGAGATGAGAGCTTAGTCCCTGGCTTAGACTCAAGAGGAATACCAACTTTCCACAAGCACCTCAAGAGGAGGCTTCTCTCAGCTACAGGTAAGTGAGAGGGACCCTGAGTTTGTGGCCTCAAGTGCAATGGACACCGAGATGCTCTGACTCGAAGTAAGGCCAGATATCTCTGCAGTGAATTGAATGCAGGCTCGTCTTGCATCTCCCAAGACGAAGGGATGTCTGAATCCCCTGTGGAGACCACAGAGAAAGACCTAGTCCTCCGCCTCATCGTGAACGGAGGGCTCACATCCTTTGAAAACTCGAGAGGTCTACAGAGATCAATGCTTCCAAAGGAGACGATGCCTGACTCCTCTTGAAAATGGATAGGAGTCCCAGGATCCCTGTGGCACGTGGAAAGGGACCGTGGTTCTCCCGCCTCACGTGGAGACGCGTCCCAATTGCCATGCCAAGACTTGAGGAGAATCCCGAGGTGTCCCTCGCACCTAGGCAGGAGTCCTGACGTCGCTGAACAAACCCGTGTCTGGAAGGGCCCTCCCCGTCGTAACTCGAGAATATACCCCAGGTTCCGGCCGCAACTCGAGAAAAACCATGAGACTTCCCCCTCGCAGCGACATGAGGCCCGATTCCCCTGCACTGCGTGCAGAGCAATTCCGTGTTCCACATCAAACGTGAAAGGAGCTTTGATTTCCTTAGTGGCACTACAGAGGAAACCCAAGATCACTGTCTCAAGTCTAGAGGGATCCTGAGGTCACTGTAGCAACACAAAAGGGCTCCGTGGACCCCAAATCAACTCGAGATGAGAGCTTAGTCCCTGGCTTCCACTCAAGAGGAATACCAACTTTCCACAAGCACCTCAAGAGGAGGCTTCTCTCAGCTACAGGTATGTGAGAGGGACCCTGAGTTTGTGGCCTCAAGTGGAATGGCCACCGAGATGCTCTGACTCGAAGTAAGGCCGGATATCCCTGCAGTGAATTGAATGCAGGCTCGTCTTGCATCTCCCAAGACGAAGGGTTGTCTGAATCCCCTGTGGAGCCCACAGAGAAAGACCTAGTCCTACGCCTCAACGCGACCGGAGGCCTCACATCCTTTGAAAACTCGAAAGGTCCGCGGAGATCAATACTTCCGAAGGAGACGATGCCTGACTCCTCTTGAAAATGGATAGGAGTCCCAGGATCCCTGTGGCTCGTGGAAAGGGACCCTGGTTCTCCCGGCTCACGTGGAGATGCGTCCAAATTGCCATGCCAAGACTCGAGGAGAATCCCGAGGTGTCCCTCGCACCTAGGCAAGAGTCCTCACGTCGCTGAACAAAACCGTGTCTGGAAGGGCCCTCCCCGTCGTAACTCGAGAATATACCCCAGGTTCCGGCCGCAACTCGAGAAAAACCATGAGACTTCCCCCTCCCCGCGAGATGAGGCCCGATTCCCCTGCACTGAGTGCAGACCAATTCCGTGTTCCACATCAAACGTGAAAGGAGCCTTGATTTCCTTAATGGCACTCCAGAGAAAACCCAAGATCACTGTCTCAAGTCTAGAGGGATCCTCAGGTCACTGTAGCAACACAAAAGGGCTCCGTGGACCCCAAATCAACTCGAGATGAGAGCTTAGTCCCTGGCTTCGACTCAAGAGGAATACCAACTTTCCACAAGCACCTCAAGAGGAGGCTTCTCTCAGCTAAAGGTATGTGAGAGGGACCCTGAGTTTGTGGCCTCAAGTGGAATGGACACCGAGATGCTCTGACTCGAAGTAAGGCTGGATATCCCTGCAGTGAATTGAATGCAGGCTCGTCTTGCATCTCCCAAGACGAAGGGATGTCTGAATACCCTGTGGATACCACAGAGAAATACCTAGTCCTCTGCCTCATCGTGACCGGAGGCCTCACATCCTTGGAAAACTCGAGAGGTCCGCGGAGATCAATACTTCCGAAGGAGACGATGCCTGACTCCTCTTGAAAATGGATAGGAGTCCCAGGATCCCTGTGGCACGTGGAAAGGGACACTGGGTCTCCCGCCTCACGTGGAGACGCGTCCCAATTGCCATGTCAAGACTCGAGGAGAATCCCGAGGTGTCCCTCGCACCTAGGCAGGAGTCCTGACGTCGCTGAACAAACACGTGTCTGGAAGGGCCCTCCCCGTCGTAACTCGAGAATATACCCCAGGTTCCGGCCGCAACTCGAGAAAAACCATGAGATTTCCCCCTCGCCGCGAGTTGAGGCCCGATTCCCCTGCACTGCGTGCAGACCAATTCCGTGTTCCACATCAAACTTGAAAGGAGCCTTGATTTCCTTGATGGCACTCCAGAGAAAACCCAAGATCACTGTCTCAAGTCTAGAGGGATCCTGAAGTCACCGCAGCAACAGGAAAGGGCTCCATATAACCCAAATCAACTCGAGATGAGAGCTTAGTCCCTGGCTTCAACTCAAGAGGAATACCAACTTTAAACAAGCACCTCAAGAGGAGGCTTCTCTCAGCTACAGGTATGTGAGAGGGAACCTGAGTTTGTCGCCTCAGGTGGAATGGACACCGAGATGCTCTGACTCAAAGTAAGGCCAGATATCCCTGCAGTGAATTGAATGCAGGCTCGTCTTGCATCTCCCAAGACGAAAGGATGTCTGAATCCCCTGTGGAGACCACAGAGAAAGACATAGTCCTCCGCCTCATCGCGACTGGAGGCCTCACATCCTTTGAAAACTCTAGAGGTCCGCAGAGATCAATGCTTACAAAGGAGACGATGCCTGACGCCTCTTGAAAATGGATAGGAGTCCCAGGATCCCTGTGGCACGTGGAAAGGGACCCTGGGTCTCCCGCCTCACGTGGAGACGCCTCCCAATTGCCATGCCAAGACTTGAGGAGAATCCCGAGGTGTCCCTCGCACCTAGGCAGGAGTCCTGACGTCGCTGAACAAACACGTGTCTGGAAGGGCCCTCCCCGTCTTAACTCGAGAATATACCCCAGGTTCCGGCCGCAACTCGAGGAAAACCATGAGACTTCCCCCTCGCCGCGAAATGAGCCCCGATTCATCTGCAATGCGTACAGAGCAATTCCGTGTTCCACATCAAACGTGAAAGGAGCCTTGATTTCCTTGATGGCACTCCAGAGAAAACCCAAGATCACTGTCTCAAGTCTAGAGGGATCCTGAGGTCACTGGAGCAACACGAAAGGGCTCCGTGGACCCCAAATCAACTCTAGATGAGAGATTAGTCCCTGGCTTCAACTCAAGAGGAATACGAACTTTCCACAAGAACCTCAAGAGGAGGCTTCTCTCAGCTACAGGTATGTGAGAGGGACCCTGAGTTGTGGCCTCAAGTGGAATGGACACCGAGATGCTCTGACTCGAAGTAAGGCCGGATATCCCTGCAGTGAATTGAATGCAGGCTCGTCTTGCATCTCCCAAGACGAAGGGATGTCTGAATCCCCTGTGGAGACCACAGAGAATGACCTAATTTTCCGCCTCATCGCGACCGGTGGCCCCCATTCTTTGAAAATTCGAGAGGTCCGCGGAGATCAATGCTTCCAAAGGAGACGATGCCTGACTCCTCTTGAAAATGGATAGGAGTCCCAGGATCCCTGTGGCACGTGGAAAGGGACCCTGGTTCTCCCGCCTCACGTGGAGACGCGTCCAAATTGCCATGCCAAGACTCGAGGAGAATCCCGAGGTGTCCCTCGCACCTAGGCAGGAGTCCTAACGTCGCTGAACAAACACGTGTCTGGAAGGGCCCTCCCCGTCGTAACTCGAGAATATACCCCAGGTTCCGGCCGCAACTCGACAAAAACCATGAGACTTCCCCCTCCCCGCGAGATGAGGCCCGATTCCCCTGCACTGCCTGCAGAGGAATTCCGTGTTCCACATCAAACGTGAAAGGAGCCTTGATTTCCTTAATGGCACTCCAGAGAAAACCCAAGATCACTGTCTCAAGTCTAGAGGGATCCTGAGGTCACTGGAGCAAAACGAAAGGGCTCCGTGGACCCCAAATCAACTCGAGATGAGAGCTTAGTCCCTCGCTTCGACTCAAGAGGAATACAAAATTCCACAAGCACCTCAAGAGGAGGCTTCTCTCAGCTACAGGTATGTGAGAGGGACCCTGAGTTTGTGGCCTCAAGTGGAATGGACACCGAGATGCTCTGACTTGAAGTAAGGCCGGATATCCCTGCAGTGATTTGAATGCAGGCTCGTCTTGCATCTCCCAAGACAAAGGGTTGTCTGAATCCCCTGTGGAGCCCACAGAGAAAGACCTAGTCCTCCGTCTCATCGCGACCGAAGGCCTCACATCCTTTGAAAACTCGAGAGGTCTGCGGAGATCAATGCTTCCAAAGTAGACGACGCCTGACGCCTCTTGAAAATGGATAGGAGTCCCAGGATCCCTGTGGCACGTGGAAAGGGACCCTGGGTCTCTCGCCTCACGTGGAGACGCCTCCCAATTGCCATGCCAAGACTTGAGGAGAATCCCGAGGTGTCCCTCGCACCTAGGCAGGAGTCCTGACGTCGCTGAACAAGCACGTGTCTGGAAGGGCCCTCCCCGTCGTAACTCGAGAATATACCCCAGGTTCCGGCCGCAACTCGAGAAAAACCATGAGACTTCCCCCTCGCCGCGAGATGAGGCCCGATTCCCCTGCACCTCGTGCAGACCAATTCCGTGTTCCACATCAAACGAGAAAGGAGCCTTGATTTCCTTGATGGCACTCCAGAGAAAACCCAAGATCACTGTCTCAAGTCTAGAGGGATCCTGAGGTCACTGGAGCAACACGAAAGGGCTCCGTGGACCCCAAATCAACTCGAGATGAGAGATTAGTCCCTGGCTTCAACTCAATAGGAATACGAACTTTCCACAAGCCCCTCAAGAGGAGGCTTGTCTCAGCTACAGGTATGTGAGAGGGACCCTGAGTTTGTGGCCTCAAGTGGAATGGCCACCGAGATGCTCTGACTCGAAGTAAGGCCGGATATCCCTGCAGTGAATTGAATGCAGGCTCATCTTGCATCTCCCAAGACGAAGGGATGTCTGAATCCCCTGTGCAAAACACAGAGAAAGACCTAGTCCTCCGCCTCAATGCGACCGGAGGCCTCACATCCTTTGAAAACTCGAGAGGTCCGCGGAGATCAATGCTTCCAAAGGAGACGATGCCTGACTCCTCTTGAAAATGGATAGGAGTCCCAGGATTCCAGTGGCACGTGGAAAGGGACCCTGGGTCTCCCGCCTCACGTGGAGACGCGTCCCAATTACCATGGCAAGACTCGAGGAGAATCCCGAGGTGTCCCTCGCACCTAGGCAGGAGTCCTGACGTCGCTGAACAAACCCGTGTCTGGAAGGGCCCTCCCCGTCGTAACTCGAGAATATACCCCAGGTTCCGGCCGCAACTCGAGAAAAACCATGAGATTTCCCCCTCGCCGCGAGTTGAGGCCCGATTCCCCTGCACTGCGTGCAGAGCAATTCCGTGTTCCACTTCAAACGTGAAAGGAGCCTTGATTTCCTTGATGGCACTCCAGAGAAAACCCAAGATCACTGTCTCAAGTCTAGAGGGATCCTGAGGTCACTGGAGCAACACGAAAGGGCTCCGTGGACCCCAAATCAACTCGAGATGAGAGCTTAGTCCCTGGCTTAGACTCAAGAGGAATACCAACTTTCCACAAGCACCTCAAGAGGAGGCTTCTCTCAGCTACAGGTAAGTGAGAGGGACCCTGAGTTTGTGGCCTCAAGTGCAATGGACACCGAGATGTTCTGACTCGAAGTAAGGCCGGATATCTCTGCAGTGAATTGAATGCAGGCTCGTCTTGCATCTCCCAAGACGAAGGGATGTCTGAATCCCCTGTGGAGACCACAGAGAAAGACCTAGTCCTCCGCCTCAGCGTGAACGGAGGCCTCACATCCTTTGAAAACTCGAAAGGTCCGCGGAGATCAATGCTTCCAAAGGAGATGATGCCTGACTCCTCTTGAAAATGGATAGGAGTCCCAGGATCCCTGTGGCACGTGGAAAGGGACACTGGGTCTCCCGCCTCACGTGGAGATGCGTCCAAATTGCCATGCCAAGACTCGAGGAGAATCTCGAGGTGTACCTCGCACCTAGGCAAGAGTCCTCACGTCTGTGAACAAACCCGTGTCTGGAAGGGCCCTCCCCGTCGTAACTCGAGAATATACCCCACGTTCCGGCCGCAAATCGAGAAAAACCATGAGACTTCCCCCTCCCCGCGAGATGAGCCCCGATTCCCCTGCACTGAGTGCAGACCAATTCCGTGTTCCACATCAAACGTGAAAGGAGCCTTGATTTCCTTAATGGCACTCCAGAGAAAACCCAAGATCACTGTCTCAAGTCTAGAGGGATCCTGAGGTCACTGTAGCAACACGAAAGGGCTCCGTGGACCCCAAATCAACTCGAGATGAGAGCTTAGTCCCTGGCTTCGACTCAAGGGGAATACCAACTTTCCACAAGCACCTCAAGAGGAGGCTTCTCTCAGCTAATGGTATGTGAGAGGGACCCTGAGATTGTGGCCTCAAGTGCAATGGACACCGAGATGCTCTGACTCGAAGTAAGGCTGGATATCCCTGCAGTGAATTGAATGCAGGCTCGTCTTGCATCTCCCAAGACGAAGGGATGTCTGAATCCCCTGTGGATACCACAGAGAAAGACCTAGTCCTCCGCCTTATCGTGACCGGAGGCCTCACATCCTTTGAAAACTCGAGAGGTCTGCAGAGATCAATGCTTCCAAAGGAGACGATGCCTGACTCCTCTTGAGAATGGATAGGAGTCCCAGGATCCCTGTGGCACGTGGAAAGGGACACTGGGTTTCACGCCTCACGTAGACACGCGTCCCAATTGCCATGCCAAGACTCGAGGAGAATCCCGAGGTGTCCCTCGCACCTAGGCAGGAGTCCTGACGTCCCTGAACAAACACGTGTCTGGAAGGGCCCTCCCCGTCGTAACTCGAGAATATACCCCAGGTTCCGGCCGCAACTCGAGAAAAACCATGAGACTTCCCCATCGCCGCGAGATGAGGCCCGATTCCCCTGCCCTGCGTCCAGAGAAATTCCGTATTCCACATCAAAAAAGAAAGGAGCCTTGATTTCCTTGTTGGCACTCCAGAGAAAACCCAAGATCACTGTCTCAAGTCTAGAGGGATCCTTAGGTCACTGGAGCAAAAGGAAAGGGCTCCGTGGACCCCAAATCATCTCGAGATGCGAGCTTAGTCCCTGGCTTCAAATCGAGAGGAATACCAACTTTCCACAAGCACCTCAAGAGGAGGCTTCTCTCAGCTACAGGTATGTGAGAGGGCCCCTGAGTTTGTGGCCTCAAGTGGAATGGACACCGAGATGCTCTGACTCGAAGTAAGGCCGGATATCCCTGCAGTGAATGGAATGCAGGCTCATCTTGCATCTCCCAAGACGAAGGGATGTCTGAATCCCCTGTGGAGACCCCAGAGAAAGACCTAATTTTCCGCCTCATCGCGACCGGTGGTCTCACATCCTTTGAAAATTCCAGAGGTCCACGGAGATCAATGCTTCCAAAGGAGACGATGCCTGACTCCTCTTGAAAATGGATAGGAGTCCCAGGATCCCTGTGGCACGTGGAAAGGGACCCTGGTTCTCCCGCCTCACGTGGAGATGCGTCCAAATTGCCATGCCAAGACTCGAGGAGAATCCCGAGGTGTCCCTCGCACCTAGGCAGGAGTCCTCACGTCGCTGAACAAACACGTGTCTGGAAGGGACCTCCCCGTCGTAACTCGAGAATATACCCCAGGTTCCGGCCGCATTTCGAGAAAAACCATGAGACTTCCCCCTCCCCGCGAAATGAGGCCCGATTCCCCTGCACTGAGTGCAGACCAATTCCGTGTTCCACATCAAACGTGAAAGGAGCCATGATTTCCTTAATGGCACTCCAGAGAAAACCCAAGATCACTGTCTCAAGTCTAGAGGGATCCTGAGGTCACTGGAGCAACACGAAAGGGCTCCGTGGACCCCAAATCAACTCGAGATGAGAGCTTAGTCCCTGGCTTCGACTCAAGAGGAATACAAACTTTCCACAAGCACCTCAAGAGGAGGCTTCTCTCAGCTACAGGTATGTCAGAGGGACCCTGAGTTTGTGGCCTCAAGTGGAATGGACACCGAGATGCTCTGACTTGAAGTAAGGCCGGATATCCCTGCAGTGAATTGAATGCAGGCTCGTCTTGCATCTCCCAAGACGAAGGGTTGTGTGAATCCCCTGTGGAGCCCACAGAGAAAGACCTAGTCCTCCGCCTCAACGCGACCGGAGGCCTCACATCCTCTGAAAACTCGAGAGGTCCGCGGAGATCAATGCTTCCAAAGGAGACGATGCCTGACTCCTCTTGAAAATGGATAGGAGTCCCAGGATCCCTGTGGCATGTGGAAAGGGACCCTGGGTCTCCCGCCTCACGTGGAGACGCGTCCCAATTGCCATGCCAAGACTCGAGGAGAATCCCGAGGTGTCCCTCGCACCTAGGCAGGAGTCCTGACGTCCCTGAACAAACACGTGTCTGGAAGGGCCCTCCCCGTCGTAACTCGAGAATATACCCCAGGTTCCGGCCGCAACTCGAGAAAAACCATGAGATTTCCCGCTCGCCGCGAGATGAGGCCCGATTCCCCTGCACTGCATGCAGAGCAATTCCGTGTTCCACTTCAAACGTGAAAGGAGCCTTGATTTCCTTGATGGCACCCCAGAGAAAACCCAAGATCACTGTCTCAAGTCTAGAGGGATCCTGAGGTCACTGGAGCAAGACGAAAGTGCTCCGTGGACTCCAAATCAACTCGAGGTGAGAGCTTAGTCCCTGGCTTCGACTCAAGAGGAATACCAACTTTCCACAAGCACCTCAAGAGGAGGCTTCTCTCAGCTACAGGTATGTGAGAGGGACCCTGAGTTTGTGGCCTCAAGTGGAATGGACACCGAGATGCTCTGACTCGAAGTAAGGCCGAATATCCCTGCAGTGAATTGAATGCAGGCTCGTCTTGCATCTCCCAAGACGAAGGGTTGTCTGAATCCCCTGTGGAGACCACAGAGAAAGACCTCGTTCTCCGCCTCATCGAGACCAGAGGCCTCACATCCTTTGAAAACTCGAGAGGTCGGCGGTGATCAATGCTTCCAAAGGAGAAGATGCCTGACTCTTCTTGAAAATGGATAGGGGTCCCAGGATCCCTGTGGCACGTGGAAAGGGACCCTGGGTCTCCCGCCTCACGTGGAGACGCATCCCAATTGCCATGCCAAGACTCGAGGAGAATCCCGAGTTGTCCCTCGCACCTAGGCAGGAGTCCTGACGTCGCTGAACAAACACGTGTCTGGAAGGGCCCTCCCCGTCATAACTCGAGAATATACCCCAGGTTCCGGCCGCAACTCGGGAAACACCATGAGACTTCCCCCTCGCCGCTGGATGAGGCCCGATTCCCCTGCACTGCGTGCAGAGCAATTCCGTGTTCCACATCAAACGTGAAAGGAGCCTTGATTTCCTTGATGGCACTCCAGAGAAAACCCAAGATCACTGTCTCAAGTCTAGAGGGATCCTGAGGTCACTGGAGCAACACGAAAGGGCTCCGTGGACCCCAAATCAACTCGAGATGAGAGCTTAGTCCCTGGCTTTGACTCAAGAGGAATACCAACTTTCCACAAGCACCTCAAGAGGAGGCTTCTCGCACCTACAGGTAGGTGAGAGGGACCCTGAGTTTGTGGCCTCAAGTCGAATGG
Source organism: Dama dama (assembly GCF_033118175.1). Classification (NCBI taxonomy): domain Eukaryota; kingdom Metazoa; phylum Chordata; class Mammalia; order Artiodactyla; family Cervidae; genus Dama; species Dama dama. Next base: position 420,473 of record NC_083697.1, on the reverse strand, counting down.
ACACCGAGATGCTCTGACTCGAAGTAAGGCCGGATATCCCTGCAGTGAAGTGAATGCAGGCTCCTCTTGCATCTCCCAAGATGAAGGGATGTCTGAATCCCCTGTGGAGGCCACAGAGAAAGACCTAGTCCTCCGCCTCATCGCGACCGGAGGCCTCACATCCTTTGAAAACTGAGAGGTCCGCGGAGATCAATGCTTCCAAAGGAGACGATGCCTGACTCCTCTTGAAAATGGATAGGAGTCCCAGGATCCCTGTGGCACGTGGAAAGGGACCCTGGGTCTCCCGCCTCATGTGGAGACGCATCCCCATTGCCATGCCAAGACTCGAGGAGAATCCCAAGGTGTCCCTCGCACCTAGGCAGGAGTCCTCACGTCGCTGAACAAACACGTGTCTGGAAGGGCCCTCCCCGTCGTAACTCGAGAATATACCCCAGGTTCCGGCCGCAACTCGAGAAAAACCATGAGAATTCCCCCTCACCGCGAGATGAGGCCTGATTCCCCTGCACTGCGTGCAGAGCAATTCCTGAGCAGCGCAGATGGAGAGAGCAGCGCCAGCCCCTCCCCGCAGCGCCAGCCCGTCCCCGCAGCACAAGCCCCTCCCCCCGGAGCGACGTAACTAGCTACCTGAATAAGAGTCCACCTCCGCCCGCCTGTGTCATGGCGGAAATGAGGCTCTGAAGAGACCGGCAAACAGAAGCCAAATAAACAAAGGGAACCGCTTCAGAAGGGACTGGTGCAACAGTTTAAAATCCCTCTAGGAAACATTGACTACACCGGAGGAGCCTGTAGGTATCGAGAAGCGTAAGCTGGAACGAGGAGCTATCTGAAACTGAGCCGAACCCACACTGACCGCAACAGCTCCAGAGAAACTCCTAGATATAATTTTACTTTTTTCTCTTTTTTTAATTTTTTTTCTTTTTTTCTTTTTTCTTTTTTATTTTTTCTCTTTTATTTTCCTTTAAAATCCCCTATTACTCCCCCATTACTCCTTAACTTTCATTTCCATAGACTTTTACGATTTTTTAATTAGGGGGAAAAAAAAGTTTTTTTTTTCCTTTTTTTTTTCTTTTTTTTCTTTTTTTTTTCTTTTTCTTTCTTTTTTTTCCTTTTTTTCTTTCCTTTTTCTCTTCTATTTTCTATTTTTCTTTTTCTCTTATTTCTTTTAAATTCCTCTAGTACTCCTCTACTACTCCTTAATTTTCATTTTCAATGCACTATAACCTTACAAAAAAAAAAAAAAGAAGAGAAGCCCTATTTTTAAACTGAAGATTATTCTCTCCCAATCTTGACTCTCTGTTTTCTACCTCAGAACACCTCTATTTCCTCCTTTCCCCTTCTCTTCCCAATCCAATTCTGTGAATCTTTGTAGGTGACTGTGCTACGGAGAACACTCTGGGAACAGACAGCTGTGTAGATCTGTCTCTCTCCTCTTGAGTCCCCCTTTTTCTCCTCCTGTTCATCTCTATCTCCCTCCTCCCTCTCCTCTTCTTCATGTGACTCTGTGAACCTCTCTGGGTGTCCCTAACGGGGGAGAATCTTTTAGCCATTAACCTAGAAGTTTTCTTATCAGGGCTGCATAGTTGGAGAAGTCCTGAGACTACAGGAAGAATAAAACTGAAATCCAGAGGCAGGAGACTTAAGCCCAAAACCTGAGAACACCAGAAAACTCCTGACTACAAGGAACTTTAAGTGATAAGTGACTGTCCAAAAGCCTCCATACCTACACTGAAACCAACTACCACACAAGAGCCAATAAGTTTTAGAGCAAGACATACCACGCAAATTCTCCAGCAACGCAGGAACATAGCCCTGAACATCAACATACAGGCTGCCCAAGGTCACACCTAACACATAGACCCATCTCAAAACTCATTACTGGGCACTCCATTGCTTTCCAAAGAGAAGAAATCAAGTTCCACACACCAGAACACTGATGCAAGCTTCCCTAACCAGGAAACCTTGACAAGCCAATCGTCTAACCCCATCCACTGGGTTAATCCTCCACAACAAAAAGGAACCACAGACCTCCAGAATACAGAAAGCCCACTCCAGATACAGCAATCTAAACAAGATGAAAAGGCAAAGAAATACCCAACAGGTAAAGGAACATGAAAAATGCCCACCAAGTCAAACAAAAGAGGAGGAGATAGGGAATCTACCTGAAAAAGAATTTAGAATAATGATAATAAAAATGATCCAAAATCTTGAAAACAAAATGGAGTTACAGATAAATAGCCTGGAAACAAAGATTGAAAAGATTCAAGAACTGTTTAATAAAGACCTAGAAGAAATAAAAAAGAGTCAATTACAAATGAATAATGCAATGAATGAGATCAAAAACACTTTGGAGGGAACCAAGAGTAGAATAACGGAGGCAGAAGATAGGATAAGTGAGGTAGAAGATAAAATGGTGGAAATAAATGAAGCAGAGAGGAAAAAAGAAAAAAGGATCAAAAGAAATGAGGACAACCTCAGGGACCTCTGGGACACTGTGAAACGCCCCAACATTCGAATCATAGGAGTTCCAGAAGAAGAAGACAAAAAGAAGGGCCATGAGAAAATACTCGAGGAGATAATAGCTGAAAACTTCCCTAAAATGGGGAAGGAAATAGCCACCCAAATCCAAGAAACCCAGAGAGTCCCAAACAGGATAAACCCAAGGCGAAACACCCCAAGACACATATTAATCAAATTAACAAAGATCAAACACAAAGAACAAATATTAAAAGCAGCAAGGGAAAAACAACAAATAACACACAAAGGGATTCCCATAAGGATAACAGCTGATCTATCAATAGAAACCCTCCAGGCCAGAAGGGAATGGCAGGACGTACTGAAAGTAATGAAAGAGAATAACCTACAACCTAGATTACTGTATCCAGCAAGGATCTCATTCAGATATGAAGGAGAATTCAAAAGCTTTACAGATAAGCAAAAGCTGAGAGAATTCAGCACCACCAAACCAGCTCTTCAACAAATGCTAAAGGATCTTCTCTAGACAGGAAATGCAGAAAGGTTTTATAAATGTGAACCCAAAACAACAAAGTAAATGGCAACGGGAACACACCTATCAATAATTACCCTAAATGTAAATGGGTTGAATGCCCCAACCAAAAGACAAAGATTGGCTGAATGGATACAAAAACAAGACCCCTATATATGCTGTCTACAAGAGACCCACCTCAAAACAAGAGACACATACAGACTAAAAGTGAAGGGCTGGAAAAAAATATTTCATGCAAACGGAGACCAAAAGAAAGCAGGAGTCGCAATACTCATGTCAGATAAAATAGACTTTCAAATAAAGGAAGTGAAAAGAGACAAAGAAGGACACTACATAATGATCAAAGGATCAATCAAAAAAGAAGATATAACAATTATAAATATATATGCACCCAACATAGGAGCACCGCAATATGTACGGCAAACGCTAACAAGTATGAAAGAGGAAATTAATAGTAACACAATAATAGTGGGAGACTTTAATACCCCACTCACAACTATGGATAGATCAACTAAACAGAAAATTAACAAGGAAACACAAACCTTAAATGACACAATGGACCAGCTAGACCTAATTGATATCTATAGGACATTTCACCCCAAAACAATCAACTTCACCTTTTTCTCAAGTGCACACGGAACATTCTCCAGAATAGATCACATCCTGGGCCATAAATCTGGTCTTGGAAAATTCAAAAAAATTGAAATCATTCCAGTTATCTTTTCTGACCACAGTGCAGTAAGATTAGATCTCAATTACAGGGAAAAAATTGTTAAAACTTCAAACATATGGAGGCTAAATAACACGCTTCTGAATAACCAACAAATCATAGAAGAAATCAAAAAAGAAATCAAAATATGTATAGAAATGAATGAAAATGAAAACACAACAACCCAAAACCTATGGGACACTGTAAAAGCAGTGCTAAGGGGAAGGTTCATAGCATTACAGGCTTACATCAAGAAACAGGAAAAAAACCAATTAAATAACCTAACTCTACACCTAAAGCAATTAGAGAAGGAAGAAATGAAGAACCCCAGAGTTAGCAGAAGGAAAGAAATCTTAAAAATCAGGGCAGAAATAAATGCAAAAGAAACTAAAGAGACCATAGCAAAAATCAACAAAGCTAAAAGCTGGTTTTTTGAAAAAATAAACAAAATTGACAAACCATTAGCAAGACTCATTAAGAAACAAAGAGAGAAAAACCAAATTAACAAAATTAGAAATGAAAATGGAGAGATCACAACAGACAACACTGAAATACAAAGGATCATAAGAGACTACTACCAGCAGCTCTATGCCAATAAAATGGACAACTTGGATGAAATGGACAAATTCTTAGAAAAGTATAACTTTCCAAAACTGAACCAGGAAGAAATAGAAGATCTTAACAGACCCATCACAAGCAAGGAAATCGAAACTGTCATCAAAAATCTTCCAGCAAACAAAAGCCCAGGACCAGATGGCTTCACAGCTGAATTCTACCAAAAATTTAGAGAAGAGCTAACACCTATCTTACTCAAACTCTTCCAGAAAATTGCAGAAGAAGGTAAGCTTCCAAACTCATTCTATGAGGCCACCATCACCCTAATTCCAAAACCAGACAAAGATGCCACAAAAAAAGAAAACTACAGGCCAATATCACTGATGAACATAGATGCAAAAATCCTTAACAAAATTCTAGCAAACAGAATCCAACAACATATTAAAAAAATCATACACCATGACCAAGTGGGCTTTATCCCAGGAATGCAAGGATTCTTTAATATCCGCAAATCAATCAATGTAATACACCACATTAACAAATTGAAAGATAAAAACCATATGATTATCTCAATAGATGCAGAGAAAGCCTTTGACAAAATTCAACACTCATTTATGATTAAAACTCTCCAAAAAGCAGGAATAGAAGGAACATACCTCAACATAATAAAAGCTATATATGACAAACCCACAGCAAGCATCACCCTCAATGGTGAAATATTGAAGGCATTTCCCCTGAAATCAGGAACAAGACAAGGGTGCCCACTCTCACCACTACTATTCAACATAGTGTTGGAAGTGCTGGCCACAGCAATCAGAGCAGAAAAAGAAGTAAAAGGAATCCAGATAGGAAAAGAAGAAGTAAAACTCTCACTGTTTGCAGATGACATGATCCTCTACATAGAAAACCCTAAAGATTCTACCAGAAAATTACTAGAGCTAATCAATGAATATAGTAAAGTTGCAGGATATAAAATTAACACACAGAAATCCCTTGCATTCCTATATACTAACAATGAAAAAACAGACAGAGAAATTAAGGAAACAATACCATTCACCATTGCAACAAAAAGAATAAAATACTTAGGAGTATATCTACCTAAAGAAACAAAGGACCTATACATAGAAAACTATAAAACACTGATGAAAGAAATCAAAGAGGACACAAACAGATGGAGAAACATACCGTGTTCATGGATTGGAAGAATTAATATTGTCAAAATGGCTATTCTACCCAAAGCAGTCTATAGATTCAATGCAATCCCTATCAAGCTACCAACGGTATTTTTCACAGAACTAGACCAAAGAATTTCACAATTTGTATGGAAATACAAAAAACCTCGAATAGCCAAAGTAATCTTGAGAAAGAAGAATGGAACTGGAGGAATCAACCTGCCTGACTTCAGACTCTACTACAAAGCCACAGTCATCAAGACAGTATGGTACTGGCACAAAGACAGAAATATAGATCAATGGAACAGAATAGAAAGCCCAGAGATAAATCCACGAACCTATGGACACCTTATCTTTGACAAAGGAGGCAAGGATATACAATGGAAAAAAGACAACCTCTTTAACAAGTGGTGCTGGGAAAACTGGTCAACCACTTGTAAAAGAATGAAACTAGAACACTTTCTAACACCATACACAAAAATAAACTCAAAATGGATTAAAGATCTAAATGTAAGACCAGAAACTATAAAACTCCTAGAGGAGAACATAGGCAAAACACTCTCCGACATAAATCAAAGCAAGATCCTCTATGACCCACCTCCCAGAATATTGGAAATAAAAGCAAAACTAAACAAATGGGACCTAATGAAACTTAAAAGCTTTTGCACTACAAAGGAAACTATAAGTAAGATGAAAAGACAGCCCTCAGATTGGGAGAAAATAATAGCAAATGAAGAAACAGACAAAGGACTAATCTCAAAAATATACAAGCAACTCCTGCAGCTCAATTCCAGAAAAATAAATGACCCAATCAAAAAATGGGCCAAAGAACTAAACAGACATTTCTCCAAGGAAGACATACAGATGGCTAACAAACATATGAAAAGATGCTCAACATCACTCATTATTAGAGAAATGCAAATCAAAACCACAATGAGGTACCATTACACGCCAGTCAGGATGGCTGCTATCCAAAAGTCTACAAGCAATAAATGCTGGAGAGGGTGTGGAGAAAAGGGAACCCTCTTACACTGTTGGTGGGAATGCAAACTAGTACAGCCGCTATGGAAAACAGTGTGGAGATTTCTTAAAAAACTGGACATAGAACTGCCATATGACCCAGCAATCCCACTTCTGGGCATACACACTGAGGAAACCAGATCTGAAAGAGACACGTGCACCCCAATGTTCATTGCAGCACTGTTTATAATAGCCAGGACATGGAAGCAACCTAGATGCCCATCAGCAGATGAATGGATAAGGAAGCTGTGGTACATATATACCATGGAATATTACTCAGCCATTAAAAAGAATTCATTTGAACCAGTCCTAATGAGATGGATGAAGCTGGAGCCCCTTATACAGAGTGAAGTAAGCCAGAAAGATAAAGAACATTACAGCATACTGACACATGTATATGGAATTTAGAAAGGTGATAACGATAACCCTATATGCAGAACAGAAAAAGAGACACAGAAATACAGAACAGACTTTTGAACTTTGAGGGAGAATGTGAGGGTGGGATATTTCAAAAGAACAGCATGTATACTATCTATGGTGAAACAGATCACCAGCCCAGGTGGGATGCACGAGACAAGTGCTCCGGCCTGGTGCACTGGGAAGACCCAGAGGAATCGGGTGGAGAGGGAGGTTGGAGGGGGGATCGGGATTGGGAATACATGTAAATCCATGGCTGATTCATATCAATGTATGACAAAACCCACAGGAAAAAAAAAAATAATAATAATAAAAATTAAAAAAAATAATAATAAAAAAAAAAAGAAAATGGATAGGAGTCCCAGGATCCCTGTGGCACGTGGAAAGGGACCCTGGATCTCCCACCTCACATGTAGACGCCTACCAATTGCCATGCCAAGACTCGAGGAGAATCCCGAGGTGTCCCTCGCACCTAGGCATGGGTCCAGACGTCGCTGAACAAACACGTGTCTGGAAGGGCCCTCCCGGTCGTAACTCGAGAATATACCACAGGTTCCGGCCGCAACTCGAGAAAAACCATGAGATTTCCCCCTCGCCGCGAGATGAGGCCCGATTCCCCTGCACTGCGTGCAGAGCAATTCCGTGTTCCCCATCAAACTTGATAGGAGCCTTGATTTCCTTGATGGCACTCCAGAGAAAACCCAAGATCACTGTCTCAAGTCTAGAGGGATCCTGAGGTCACTGGAACAACACGAAAGGGCTCCGGGGACCCGAAATCAACTCGAGATGAGAGCTTATTCCCTGGCTTCGACTCAAGAGGAATACCAAGTTTCCACAAGCACCTCAAGAGGAGGCTTGTCTCAGCTACAGGTATGTGAGAGGGACTCTGAGATTGTGGCCTCAAGTGGAAAGGACACCGAGATGCTGTGACTCGAAGTAAGGCCGGATATCCCTGCAGTGAATTGAATGCAGGCTCGTCTTGCATCTCCCAAGACGAAGGGATGTCTGAATCCCCTGTGGAGACCTCAGAGAATGTCCTAGTCCTCTGCCTCAACGCGACAGGAGGCCTCACATCCTTTGAAAACTCGAGATGTCTGCGGAGATCAATGCTTCCAAAGGAGACGATGCCTGACTCCTCTTGAAAATGGATAGGAGTCCCAGGATCCCTGTGGCACGTGGAAGGGGACCCTGGGTCTCCCGCCTCACATGGAGACGTGTCCCAATTGCCATGCAAAGAATCGAGGAGTATCCCGAGGTGTCCCTCGCACCTAGGGAGAAGTCCTGACGTCGCTGAACAAACACGTGTCTGGAAGGGCCCTCCCCGTCGTAACTCGAGAATATACCCCAGGTTTCGTCCTCAACTTGAGAAAAACCATGAGACATCCCTCTTGCCGCGAGATGAGGCCCGATTCCCCTGCACTGCGTGCAGAGCAATTCCGTGTTCCACATCAAACTTGATAGGAGCCTTGATTTCCTTGATGGCACTCCAGAGAAAACCCAAGATCACTGTCTCAAGTCTAGAGGGATCCTGAGGTCACTGGAGCAACACGAAAGGGCTCCGTGGACCCCAAATCAACTCGAGATGAGAGCTTAGTCCCTGGCTTCGACTCAAGAGGAATACCAACTTTCCACAAGCACCTCAAGAGGAGGCTTCTCTCAGCTACAGGTATGTGAGAGGGACCCTGAGTTTGTGGCCTCAAGTGGAATGGACACCGAGATGCTCTGACTCGAAGTAAGGCCGGATATCCCTGCAGTGAATTGAATGCAGGCTCCTCTTGCATCTCCCAAGACGAAGGGATGTCTGAATCCCGTGTGGAGACCGCAGAGAAAGACCGAGTTCTCCGCCTCATCGCGACCGGAGGCCTCACATCCTTTGAAAACTCGAGAGGTCCGCGGAGATCAATGGTTCCAAAGGAGACGATGCCTGACTCCTCTTGAAAATGGAAAGGAGTCCAGGATCCCCGGGGCACGTGGAAAGGGACCTTGGGTCTCCCGCCTCACGTGGAGACGCGTCCCAATTGCCATGCCAAGACTCGAGGAGAATCCCGAGGTGTCCCTCGCACCTAGGCAGGAGTCCTGACGTCGCTGAACAAACACGTGTCTGGAAGGGCCCTCCCCGTCGTAACTCGAGAATATACCCCAGGTTCCGGCCGCAACTCGAGAAAAACCATGAGACTTCCCCCTCGCCGCGAGATGAGGCCCGATTCCCCTGCACTGCGTGCAGAGTAATTCCGTGTTCCACATCAAACTTGAAAGGAGCCTTGATATCCTTGAAGGCACTCCAGAGAAAACCCAAGATCACTGTCTCAAGCCTAGAGGGATCCTGAGGGCACCGGAAGAACACGAAAGGGCTCCGTGGACCCCAAATCAACGCGAGATGAGAGCTTAGTCCCTGGCTTCGACTCAAGAGGAATACCAACTTTCCACAATCACCTCAAGAGGAGGCTTCTCTCAGCTACAGGTATGTCAGAGGGACCCTGAGTTTGTGGCCTCAAGTGGAATGGACACCGAGATGCTCTGACTCGAAGTGAAGCCGGATATCCCTGCAGTGAATTGAATGCAGGCTCGTCTTGCATCTCCCAAGACGAAGGGATGTCTGAATCCCCTGTGTAGAACACAGAGAAAGACCTAGTCCTCCGCCTCATCGCGACCGGAGGTCTCACATCCTTTGAAAACTCGAAAGGTCCGCGGAGATCAATACTTCCAAAGGAGAAGTTGCTGAATCTCTTGAAATTGGATAGGAGTCCGAGGATCCCTGTGGCAAGTGGAAAGGGAGCCGTGGTCTCCTGCCTCACGTGGAGACGGGTCCCTATTGCCATGCCAGGAGTGAAGGAGAATCCCGAGTTGTCCCCTGCACCGAGGGAAGAGTCCTGACGTCGCTGAACAAACACGTGTCTGGAAGGGCCCTCCCCGTCGTAACTCGAGAATATACGCCAGGTTCTGGCCGCAACTCGAGAAAAACCATGAGACTACCCCTCGCCGCGAAATGAGGCCCGATTCCCCTGCACTGCGTGCAGAGTAATTCCAGTTCCACATCAAACATGAAAGGAGCCTTGATTTCCTTGATTGTACTACAGAGGAAACCCAAGATCACTGTCTCAAGTCTAGAGGGATCCTGAGGTCACTGTAGTAACACGAAAGCGGTCCGTGGACCCCAAATCAACTCGAGATGAGAACTTAATCCCTGGCTTCGAATCAAGAGGAATACCAACTTTCCACAAGCACCTCAAGAGGAGGCTTCTCTCAGCTACGGTATGTCAGAGGGACCCTGAGTTTGTGGCCTCAAGTGGAATGGACACCGAGATGCTCTGACTCGAAGTAAGGCCGGATATCCCTGCAGTGAATTGAATGCAGGCTCGTCTTGCATCTCCCAAGATGAAGGGTTGTCTGAATCCCCTGTGGAGACCACAGAGAAAGACCTAGTCCTCCGCCTCAAGGCGACCGGAGGCCTCACATCCTTTGAAAACTCGAGAGGTCCACGGAGATCAATACTTCCCAAGGAGACGATGCCTGACTCCTCTTGAAAATGGATAGGAGTCCCAGGATCCCTGTGGCACGTGGAAAGGGACCCTGGGTCTCCCGCCTCACGTGGAGACGCCTCCCAATTACCATGCCAAGACTCGTGGAGAATACCGAGGTGTCCCTCGCACCTAGGCAGGAGTCCTGACGTCGCTGAACAAACACGTGTCTGGAAGGGCCCTCCCCGTCGTAACTCGAGAATATACCCCAGGTTCCGGCCGCAACTCGAGAAAAACCATGAGATTTCCCCCTCGCTGCGAGTTGAGGCCCGATTCCCCTGCACTGCGTGCAGACCAATTCCGTGTTCCACATCAAACTTGAAAGGAGCCTTGATTTCCTTGATGGCACTCCAGAGAAAACCCAAGATCACTGTCTCAGGTCTAGAGGGATCCTGAGGTCACTGGAGCAACACGAACGGGCTCCGTGGACCCCAAATCAACTCGAGATGAGAGCTTAGTCCCTGGCTTAGACTCAAGAGGAATATCAACTTTCCACAAGCACCTCAAGAGGAGGCTTCTCTCAGCTACAGGTATGTGAGAGGGACCCTGAGTTTCTGGCCTCAAGTGCAATGGACACCGAGATGCTCTGACTCGAAGTAAGGCCGGATATCCCTGCAGTGAATTGAATGCAGGCTCGTCTTGCATCTCCCAAGACCAAGGGATGTCTGAATCCCCTGTGGAGACCACAGAGAAAGACCGAGTCCTCCGCCTCATCGAGACCGGAGGCATCACATCATTTGAAAACTCGAGAGGTCTGCGGAGATCAATGCTTCCAAAGGAGACGATGCCTGACTCTTCTTGAAAATGGATAGGAGTCCCAGGATCCCTGTGGCACGTGGAAAGGGACCCTGTGTCTCCCACCTCACGTTTAGACGCATCCCAATTGCCATGCCAAGACTCGAGGAGAATCCCGAGGTGTCCCTCGCACCTAGGCAGGAGTCCTGACGTCGCTGAACAAACACGTGTCTGGAAGGGCCCTCCCCGTCGTAACTCGAGAATATCCCCCAGGTTCCGGCCGCAACTCGAGAATAACCATGAGACTTCCCCCTCCCCGCGAGATGAGGCCCGATTCCCCTGCACGGCGTGCAGACCAATTCCGTGTTCCACATCAAACGTGAAAGGAGCCTTGATTTCCTTAATGGCACTCCATAGAAAACCCAAGATCACTGTCTCAAGTCTAGAGGGATCCTGAGGTCACTGTAGCAGCACGAAAGGGCTCCGTGGACCCCAAATCAACTCGAGATGAGAGCTTAGTCCCTGGCTTCGACTCAAGAGGAATACCAACTTTCCACAAGCACCTCAAGTGGAGGCTTCTCTCAGCTAATGGTATGTCAGAGGGACACTGAGTTTGTGGCCTCAAGTGGAATGGACACCGAGATGCTCTGACTCGAAGTAAGGCCGGATATCCCTGCAGTGAATTGAATGCAGGCTCGTCTTGCATCTCCCAAGACGAAGGGATGTCTGAATCTGCTGTGGAGATCACAGAGAAAGACCAAGTCCTCCGCCTCATCGCGACCGGAGGCCTCACATCCTTTGAAAACACGAGACGTCCGCGGAGATCAATGTTTCCAAAGGAGACGATGCCTGACTCCTCTTGAAAATGGATAGGAGTCCCAGGATCCCTGTGGCACCTGGAGAGGGACACTGGGTCTCCTGCCTCACGTGGAGACGCGTCCAAATTGCCATGCCAAGACTCGAGGAGAATCCCAAGGTGTCCCTCGCACCTAGGCAGGAGTCCTGACGTTGCTGAACAAACCTGTGTCTGGAAGGGCCCTCTCCGTCGTTACTCGAGAATATACCCCAGGTTCCGGCCGCAACTCGAGAAAAACCATGAGACTTCCCCCTCCCCGCAGGATGAGGCCCGATTCCCCTGCACCTCGTGCAGACCAATTCCGTGTTCCACATCAAACGTTAAAGGAGCCTTGATTTCCTTAATGGCACTCCAGAGAAAACCCAAGATCACTGTCTCAAGTCTAGAGGGATCCTGAGGTCACTGTAGCAACAGGAAAGGGCTCCGTGGACCCCAAATCAACTCGAGATGAGAGCTTAGTCCCTGGCTTAGACTCAAGAGGAATACCAACTTTCCACAAGCACCTCAGGAGGAGGCTTCTGTCAGCTACAGGTATGTGAGAGGAACCCTGAGTTTGTGGCCTCAAGTGCAATGGACACCGAGATGCTCTGACTCGAATTAAGGCCGGATATCCCTGCAGTTAATTGAAAGCAGGCTCGTCTTGCATCTCCCAAGACGAAGGGATGTCTGAATCCCCTGTGGAGACCACAGAGAAAGACCTAGTCCTCCGCCTAAACGTGACCGGAGGCCTCACATCCTTTGAAAACTCGAGAATTCTGCGGAGATCAATGCTTCCAAAGGAGACGATGCCTGACTCCTCTTGAAAATGGATAGGAGTCCCAGGATACCGTGGCAGGGGGAAAGGGACCCTGGGTCTCCCGCCTCACGTGGAGACGCGTCCCAATTGCCATGCCAAGACTCGAGGAGAATCCCGAGGTGTCCCTCGCACCTAGGCAGGAGTCCTCACGTCGCTGAACAAACCTGTGTCTGGAAGGGCCCTCCCCGTCGTAACTCGAGAATATACCCCAGGTTCCGGCCGCAACTCGAGAAAAACCATGAGACTTCCCCATCCCCGCGAGATGAGGCCCGATTCGCCTGCACTGCGTGCAGACCAATTCCGTGTTCCACATCAAACGTGAAAGGAGCCTTGATTTCCTTAATTGCACTCCAGAGAACACCCAAGATCACTGTTTCAAGTCTAGAGGGATCCTGAGGTCACTGTAGCAACACGAAAGGGCTCCGTGGACCCCAAATCAACTCGAGATGAGAGCTTAGTCCCTGGCTTCGACTCAAGAGGAATACCAACTTTCCACAAGCATCTCAAGAGGAGGCTTCTCTCAGCTACAGGTATGTGAGAGAGACCCTGACTTAGTGGCCTCAAGTGGAATGGACACCGAGATGCTCTGACGCGAAGTAAGGCCGGATATCCCTGCAGTGAATTGAATGCAGGCTTGTCTTGCATCTCCGAAGACGAAGGGATGTCTGAATCCCCTGTGGAGACCACAGAGAAAGACCTAGTCCTCTGCCTCAACGTGACCGGAGGCCTCACATCCTTTGAAAACTCGAGAGGTCCGCGGAGATCAATGCTTCCAAAGGAGACGATGCCTGACTCCTCTTGAAAATGGATAGGAGTCCCAGGATCACTGTGGCACGTGGAAAGGGACCCTGGGGCTCCCGCCTCACATGGAGACGTGTCCCAATTGCCATGCCAAGACTCGAGGATAATCCCGAGGTGTCCCTCGCACCTAGGCAGGAGTCCTGACGTCGCTGAACAAACAGGTGTCTGGAAGGGCCCTCCCCGTCATAACTCGAGAATATACCCCATGTTCCGGCCGCAACTCGAGAAAAACCATGAGACTTCCCCCTCGCTGCTGGATCAGGCCCGATTCCCCTGCACTGCGTGCAGAGCAATTCCGTGTTCCACATCAAACGTGAAAGGAGCCTTGATTTCCTTGATGTCACTCCAGAGAAAACCCAAGATCACTGTCTCAAGTCTAGAGGTATCCTGAGGTCACTGGAGCAACACGAAAGGGCTCCGTGGACCCCAAATCAACTCGAGATGAGAGCGTAGTCCCTGGCTTCGACTCAAGGGGAATACCAACTTTCCACAAGCACCTCAAGAGGAGGCTTCTCTCAGCTACAGGTATGTGAGAGGGACCCTGAGTTTGTGGCCTCAAGTGGAATGGACACTGAGATGCTCTGACTCGAAGTAAGGCCGGATATCCCTGCAGTGAATTGAATGCAGGCTCGTCTTGCATCTCGCAAGACGAAGGGATGTCTGAATCCCCTGTGGAGACCACAGAGAAAGACCTAATTTTCCGCCTCATCGCGACCAGAGGCCTCACATCCTTTGAAAATTCGAGAGGTCCGCGGAGATCAATGCTTCCAAAGGAGACGATGCCTGACTCCTCTTGAAAATGGATAGGAGTCCCAGCATCCCTGTGGCACGTGGAAAGGGACCCTGGGTCTCCCGCCTCAGGTGGAGACGCGTCCCCATTGCCATGCCAAGTCTCGAGGAGAATCCCGAGGTGTCCCTCGCACCTAGGCAGGAGTCCTGACGTCGCTGAACAAACACGTGTCTGGAAGGGCCCTCCCCGTCGTTACTCGAGAATATATCCCAGGTTCCGGCCGCAACTCGAGAAAAACCATGAGACTTCCCCCTCGCCGCTGGATGAGGCCCGATTCCCCTGCACTGCGTGCAGAGTAATTCCGTGTTCCACATGAAACGTGAAAGGAGCCTTGATTTCCTTGATGGCACTCCAGAGAAAACCCAAGATCACTGTCTAGAGTCTAGAGGGATCCTGAGGTCACTGGAGCAACACGAAAGGGCTCCGTGGACACCAAATCAACTCGAGATGAGATCTTAGTCCCTGGCTTCCACTCAAGAGGAATATCAACTTTCCACAAGCACCTCAAGAGGAGGCTTCTCTCAGCTACAGGTATGTGAGTGGGCCCCTGAGTTTGTGGCCTCAAGTGGAATGGACACCGAGATGCTCTGACTCGAAGTAAGGCCGGATATCCCTGATGTGAATTGAATGCAGGCTCGTCTTGCATCTCGCAAGACGAAGGGATGTCTGAATCCCCTGTGGAGACCACAGAGAAAGACCGAGTTCTCCGCCTGATCGCGACCGGAGGCCTCACATCCTTTGAAAACTCGAGAGGTCCGCGGAGATCAATGCTTCCAAAGGAGACGATGCCTGACTCCTCTTGAAAATGGATAGGAGTCCCAGGATCCCTGTGGCACGTGGAAAGGGACCCTGGGTCTCCCGCCTCACGTGGAGACGCGTCCCAATTGCCATGCCAAGACTCGAGGAGAATCCCGAGTTGTCCCTCGCACCTAGGCAGGAGTCCTGACGTCGCTGAACAAACATGTGTCTGGAAGGGCCCTCCCCGTCGTAACTCGAGAATATACCCCAGGTTGCGGCCGCAACACGAGCAAAACCATGAGACTTCCCCATCGCCGCGAGATGAGGCCTGATTCCCCTGCCCTGCGTGCAGAGTAATTCCGTATTCCACATCAAAAATGAAAGGAGCCTTGATTTCCTTGATGGCACTCCAGAGAAAACCCAAGATCACTGTCTCAAGTCTAGAGGGATCCTGAGGTCACTGGAGCAACACGAAAGGGCTCCGTGGACCCCAAATCAACTCGAGATGATATCTTAGTCCCTGCCTTCAAATCGAGAGGAATACCAACTTTCCACAAGCACCTCAAGAGGAGGCTACTCTCAGCTAATGGTATGTGAGAGGGACCCTGAGTTTGTGGCCTCAAGTGGAATGGACACCGAGATGCTCTGACTCGAAGTAAGGCCGGATATCCCTGCAGCGAATTGAATGCAGGCTCGTCTTGCATCTCCCAAGACGAAGGGATGTCTGAATCCCCTGTGGAGACCACAGAGAAAGACCTAGTCCTCCGCCTCATCGTGACCGGAGGCCTCACATCCTTTGAAAACTCGAGAAGTCTGCGGAGATCAATACTTCCGAAGGAGACTATGCCTGACGCCTCTTCAAAATGGATAGGAGTCCCAGGATCCCTGTGGCACGTGGAAAGTGACACTGGGTCTCCCGCCTCATGTGGAGACGCCTCCCAATTGCCATGCCAAGACTTGAGGAGAATCCCGAGGTGTCCCTCGCACCTAGGCAGGAGTCCTGACGTCGCTGAACAAACACGTGTCTTGAAGGGCCCTCCCCGTCGTAACTCGAGAATATACCCCAGGTTCCGGCCGCAACTCGAGAAAAACCATGAGACTTCCCCCTCGCCGCGAGATGAGGCCCGATTCCCCTGCAATGCGTGCAGAGCAATTCCGTGTTCCACATCAAACGTGATAGGAGCCTTGATTTCCTTAATGGCACTCCATAGAAAACCCAAATCACTGGCTCAAGTCTAGAGGCATCCTGAGGTCACTGGAGCAACACGAAAGGGCTCCGTGGACCCCAAATCAACTCGAGATGAGAGCTAAGTATCTGGCTTCGACTCAAGAGGAATACCAACTTTCCACAAGCACCTCAAGAGGAGGCTTCTCTCAGCTACAGGTATGTGAGAGGGACCCTGAGTTTGTGGCCTCAAGTGGAATGGACACCGACATGCTCTGACTCGAAGTAAGGCCGGATATCCCTGCAGCGAATTGAATGCAGGCTCGTCTTGCATCTCCCAAGACGAAGGGATGTCTGAATCCCCTGTGGAGACGACAGAGAAAGACCTAATCCTCTGCCTCATCGCGACCGGACGCCTCACATCCTTTGAAAATTCGAGAGGTATGCGGAGATCAATGCTTCCAAAGGAGACGATGCCTGACTCCTCTTGAAAATGGATAGGAGTCCCAGGATCCCTGTGGCACGTGGAAAGGGACCCTGGGTCTCCCGCCTCACGTGGAGACGCGTCCCAATTGCCATGCCAAGACTCGAGGAGAATCCCGAGGTGTCCCTCGCACCTAGGCAGGAGTCCTGACGTCGCTGAACAAACACGTGTCTGGAAGGGCCCTCCCCGTCGTAACTCGAGAATATACCCCAGGATCCGGCCGCAACTCGAGAAAAACCATGAGACTTCCCCATCGCCGCGAGAAGAGGCCCGATTCCCCTGCCCTGCGTGCAGAGCAATTCCGTATTCCACATCAAAAATGAAAGGAGCCTTGATTTCCTTAATGGCACTCCAGAGAAAACCCAAGATCACTGTCTCAAGTCTAGAGGGATCCTGAGGTCACTGGAGCAACACGAAAGGGCTCCGTGGACCCCAAATCAACTCGAGATGAGAGCATATTCCCTGGCTTCAAATCGAGAGGAATACCAACTTTCCACAAGCACCTCAAGAGGAGGCTACTCTCAGCTAATGGTATGTGAGAGGGACCCTGAGTTTGTCGCCTCAAGTGGAGTGGACACCGAGATGCTCTAACTCGAAGTAAGGCCAGATATCCCTGCAGTGATTTGAATGCAGGCTCGTCTTCCATCTCCCAAGACGAAGGGTTGTCTGAATCCCCTGTGGAGACCACAGAGAAAGACCTAGTCCTCCACCTCATCGAGACGGGAGGCATCACATCCTTTGAAAACTCGAGAGGTCTGCGGAGATCAAAACTTCCGAAGGAGACGATGCCTGACGCCTCTTGAAAATGGATAGGAGTCCCAGAATCCCTGTGGCACGTGGAAAGGGACCCTGGATCTCCCACCTCACGTGGAGAAGCGTCCTAATTGCCATGCCAAGACTCGAGGAGAATCCCGAGGCGTCCCTCGCACCTAGGCAAGAGTCCTCACGTCGCTGAACAAACAAGTGTCTTGAAGGGCCCTCCCCGTCGTAACTCGAGAATATACCCCAGGTTCCGGCCGCAACTCGAGAAAAACCATGAGACTTCCCCCTCGCCGCGAGATGAGGCCCGATTCCCCTGCAATGCGTGCAGAGCAATTCCGTGTTCCACATCAAACGTGATAGGAGCCTTGATTTCCTTAATGGCACTCCATAGAAAACCCAAATCACTGGCTCAAGTCTAGAGGGATCCTGAGGTCACTATAGCAACACGAAAGGGCTCCGTGGACCCCAAATCAACTCGAGATGAGAGCTTAGTCCCTGGCTTCTACTCAAGAGGAATAACAACTTTCCACAAGCACCTCAAGAGGAGGCTTCTCTCAGCTACATGTATGTGAGAGGGACCCTGAGTTTGTGGCCTCAAGTGGAATGGACACCGAGATGCTCTGACTAGAAGTAAGGCCGGATATCCCTGCAGCAAATTGAATGCAGGCTCGTCTTGCATCTCCCAAGACGAAGGGATGTCTGAATCCCCTGTGGAGACCACAGAGAAAGACCGAGTTCTCCGCCTCATCGCGACCGGTGGCCTCACATCCTTTGAAAATTCGAGAGGTCCGCGGAGATCAATGCTTCCAAAGGAGACGATGTCTGACTCCTCTTGAAAATGGATAGGAGTCCCAGGATCCCTGTGGCACGTGGAAAGGGACCCTGGGTCTCCCGCCTCACGTGGAGACGCGTCCCAATTGCCATGCCAAGACTCGAGGAGAATCCTGAGGTGTCCCTTGCACCTAGGCAGGAGTCCTGACATCGCTGAACAAACACGTGTCTGGAAGCGCCCTCCCCGTCGTAACTCGAGAATATACCCCAGGTTCCGGCCACAACTCGAGAAAAACCATGAGACTTCCCCCTCGCCGCGAGATGAGGCCCTATTCCCATGCACTGCGTGCAGACCAATTCCGTGTTCCACATCATACGTGAAAGGAGCCTTGATTTCCTTGATGGCACTCCAGAGAAAACCCAAGATCACTGTCTCAAGTTTAGAGGGATCCTGAGGTCACCGGAGCAACACGAAAGGGCTCCGTGGACCCCAAATCAACTCGAGATGAGAGATTAGTCCCTGGCTTCAACTCAAGAGGAATACGAACTTTCCACAAGCCCCTCAAGAGGAGGCTTCTCTCAGCTACAGGTATGTGAGAGGGACCCTGAGTTTGTGGCATCAAGTGGAATGAACACCGAGATGCTCTGACTCGAAATAAGGCCGGATATCCCTGCAGTGAATTGAAAGCAGGCTCATCTTGCATCTCCCAAGACGAAGGGATGTCTGAATCCGCTGTGCAGAACACAGAGAAAGAACTAGTCCTCCGCCTCAACGCGACCGGAGGCCTCACATCCTTTGAAAACTCGAGAGGTCTGCAGAGATCAATGCTTCCAAAGGAGACGATGCCTGACTCCTCTTGAAAATGGATAGGAGTCCCAGGATCACTGTGGCAAGTGGAAAGGGACCCTGGGTCTCCCGCCTCACGTGGAGACGCCTCCCAATTGCCATGCCAAGGCTCGAAGAGAATCCCGAGGTGTCCCTCGCACCTAGGCAGGGTCCTGACGTCGCTGAAAAAACACGTGTCTGGAAGGGCCCTCCCCGTCGTAACTCGAGAATATACCCAAGGTTCCGGCCGCAACTCGAGAAAAACCATGAGATTTCCCCCTCGCCGCGAGTTGAGGCCCGATTCCCCTGCACTGCATGCAGAGCAATTCCGTGTTCCACATCAAACGTGAAAGGAGCCTTGATTTCCTTGATGGCTCTCCAGAGAAAACCCAAGATCACTGTCTCAAGTCTAGAGGGATCCTGAGGTCACTGGAAAAACACGAAAGGGCTCCGTGGACCCCAAATCAACTCGAGATGAGAGCTTAGTCCCTGGATTCAAATCGAGAGGAATACCAACTATCCACAAGCACCTCAAGAGGAGGCTACTCTCAGCTAATGGTATGTGAGAGGGACCCTGTGTTTGTGGCCTCAAGTGGAATGGACACCGAGATGCTCTGACTCGAAATAAGGCCGGATATCCCTGCAGTGAATTGAATGCAGGCTCGTCTTGCATCTCCCAAGACGAAGGGATGTCTGAATCCCCTGTGGAGACGACAGAGAAAGACCTAGTCCTCTGCCTCATGGCGACCGGAGGCCACACATCCTTTGAAAATTCGAGAGGTCCGCGGAGATCAATGCTTCCAAAGGAGACGATGTCTGACTCCTCTTGAAAATGGATAGGAGTCCCAGGATCCCTGTGGCACGTGGAAAGGGACCCTGGGTCTCCCGCCTCACGTGGAGACGCGTCCCAATTGCCATGCCAAGACTCGAGGAGAATCCTGAGGTGTCCCTCGCACCTAAGCAGGAGTCCTGACGTCGCTGAACAAACACGTGTCTCGAAGGGCCCTCCCCGTCGTAACTCGAGAATATACCCCAGGTTCCGGCCGCAACTCGAGAAAAACCATGAGACTTCCCCCTCGCCGCGAGATGAGGCCCGATTCCCCTGCCCTGCGTGCAGAGCAATTCCGTATTCCACATCAAGAATGAAAGGAGCCTTGATTTCCTTAATGGCACTCCAGAGAAAACCCAAGATCACTGTCTCAAGTCTAGAGGGATCCTGAGGTCACTGGAGCAACACGAAAGGGCTCCGTGGACCCCAAATCAACTCGAGATGAGAGCTTATTCCCTGGCTTCAAATCGAGAGGAATACCAACTTTCCACAAGCACCTCAAGAGGAGGCTACTCTCAGCTAATGGTATGTGAGAGGGACCCTGAGTTTGTCGCCTCAAGTGGAATGGACACCGAGATGCTCTAACTCGAAGTAAGGCCAGATATCCCTGCAGTGATTTGAATGCAGGCTCGTCTTCCATCTCCCAAGACGAAGGGTTGTCTGAATCCCCTGTGGAGACCACAGAGAAAGACCTAGTCCTCCACCTCATCGAGACGGGAGGCATCACATCCTTTGAAAACTCGAGAGGTCTGCGGAGATCAATACTTCCGAAGGAGACGATGCCTGACGCCTCTTGAAAATGGATAGGAGTCCCAGAATCCCTGTGGCACGTGGAAAGGGACCCTGGTTCTCCCACCTCACGTGGAGAAGCGTCCTAATTGCCATGCCAAGACTCGAGGAGAATCCCGAGGTGTCCCTCGCACCTAGGCAAGAGTCCTCACGTCGCTGAACAAACACGTGTCTTGAAGGGCCCTCCCCGTCGTAACTCGAGAATATACCCCAGGTTCCGGCCGCAACTCGAGAAAAACCATGAGACTTCCCCCTCGCCGCGAGATGAGGCCCGATTCCCCTGCAATGCGTGCAGAGCAATTCCGTGTTCCACATCAAACGTGATAGGAGCCTTGATTTCCTTGATGGCACTCCAGAGAAAACCCAAATCACTGGCTCAAGTCTAGAGGGATCCTGAGGTCACTATAGCAACACGAAAGGGCTCCGTGGACCCCAAATCAACTCGAGATGAGAGCTTAGTCCCTGGCTTCTACTCAAGAGGAATACCAACTTTCCACAAGCACCTCAAGAGGAGGCTTCTCTCAGCTACAGGTATGTGAGAGGGACCCTGAGTTTGTGGTGTCAAGTGCAATGGACACCGAGATGCTCTGACTCGCAGTAAGGCCGGATATCCCTGCAGTGAATTGAATGCAGGCTCGTCTTGCATCTCCCAAGACGAAGGGATGTCTGAATCCCCTGTGGAGAACACAGAGAAAGCCCTAGTCCTCCACCTCATCGTGACCGGAGGCCTCACATCGTTTGAAAACTCGAGAGGTCTGCGGAGATCAATGCTTCCAAAGGAGACGATGCCTGACTCCTCTTGAAAATGGATAGGAGTCCTAGGATCACTGTGGCACGTGGAAAGGGACACTGGGTCTCCCGCCTCACGTGGAGACGCGTCCTAATTGCCATGCCAAGACTCGAGGAGAATCCCGAGGTGTCCCTCGCACCTAGGCAGGAGTCCTGACGTCGCTGAACAAACACGTGTCTGGAAGGGCCCTCCCCGTCGTAACTCGAGAATATACCCCAGGTTCCGGCCGCAACTCGAGAAAAACCATGAGAGTTCCCCATCGCCGCGAGATGAGGCCCGATTCCCCTGCCCTGCGTGCAGAGCAATTCCGTATTCCACATCAAAAATGAAAGGATCCTTGATTTCCTTGATGGCACTCCAGAGAAAACCCAAGATCACTGTCTCAAGTCTAGAGGGATCCTGAGGTCACTGGAGCAAAACGAAAGGGCTCCGTGGACCCTAAATCAACTCGAGATGAGAGCTTAGTCCCTGGCTTCGACTCAAGAGGAATACCAACTTTCCACAAGCACCTCAAGAGGAGGCTTCTCTCAGCTACAGGTATGTGAGAGGGACCCTGAGTTTGTGGCCTCAAGTGGAATGGACACCGCGATGCTCTGACTCGAAGTAAGGCCGGATATCCCTGCAGTGAATTGAATGCAGGCTCGTCTTGCATCTCCCAAGACGAGGGTTGTCTGAATCCCCTGTGGAGACCACAGAGAAAGACCTAATTCTCCTCCTCCTCGCGACCGGAGGCCTCACATCCTTTGAAAATTCGAGAGGTCCGCGGAGATCAATGCTTCCAAAGGAGACGATGCCTGACTCCTCTTGAACATGGATAGGAGTCCCAGGATCCCTGTGGCACGTGGAAAGGGACACTGGGTCTCACGCCTCACGTGGAGACGCGTCCCCATTGCCATGCCAAGACTCGAGGAGAATCCCGAAGTGTCCCTCTCACCTAGGCAGGAGTCCTGATGTCGCTGAACAAACACGTGTCTGGAAGGGCCCTCCCCGTCGTAACTTGAGAATATACCCCAGGTTCCGGCCGCAACTCGAGAAAAACCATGAGATTTCCCCCTCGTCGCGACATGAGGCCCGATTCCCCTGCACTGCGTGCAGAGCAATTCCGTGTTCCACTTCAAACGTGAAAGGAGACTTGATTTCCTTGATGGCACTCAGAGAAAACCCAAAATCACTGTCTCAGGTCTAGAGGGATCCTGAGGTCACTGGAGCAACACGAAAGGGCTCCGTGGACCCCAAGTCAACTCGAGATGAGAGCTTAGTCCCTGGCTTAGACTCAAGAGGAATATCAACTTTCCACAAGCACCTCAAGAGGAGGCTTCTCTCAGCTACAGGTATGTGAGAGGGACCCTGAGTTTCTGGCCTCAAGTGCAATGGACACCGAGATGCTCTGACTCGAAGTAAGGCCGGATATCCCTGCAGTGAATTGAATGCAGGCTCGTCTTGCATCTCCCAAGACCAAGGGATGTCTGAATCCCCTGTGGAGACCACAGAGAAAGACCGAGTCCTCCGCCTCATCGAGACCGGAGGCATCACATCATTTGAAAACTCGAGAGGTCTGCGGAGATCAATGCTTCCAAAGGAGACGATGCCTGACTCTTCTTGAAAATGGATAGGAGTCCCAGGATACCGTGGCAGGGGGAAAGGGACCCTGGGTCTCCCGCCTCACGTGGAGACGCGTCCCAATTGCCATGCCAAGACTCGAGGAGAATCCCGAGGTGTCCCTCGCACCTAGGCAGGAGTCCTCACGTCGCTGAACAAACCTGTGTCTGGAAGGGCCCTCCCCGTCGTAACTCGAGAATATACCCCAGGTTCCGGCCGCAACTCGAGAATAACCATGAGACTTCCCCCTCCCCGCGAGATGAGGCCCGATTCCCCTGCACGGCGTGCAGACCAATTCCGTGTTCCACATCAAACGTGAAAGGAGCCTTGATTTCCTTAATGGCACTCCATAGAAAACCCAAGATCACTGTCTCAAGTCTAGAGGGATCCTGAGGTCACTGTAGCAGCACGAAAGGGCTCCGTAGACCCCAAATCAACTCGAGATGAGAGCTTAGTCCCTGGCTTCGACTCAAGAGGAATACCAACTTTCCACAAGCACCTCAAGAGGAGGCTTCTCTCAGCTAATGGTATGTCAGAGGGACCCTGAGTTTGTGGCCTCAAGTGGAATGGACACCGAGATGCTCTGACTCGAAGTAAGGCCGGATATCCCTGCAGTGAATTGAATGCAGGCTCGTCTTGCATCTCCCAAGACGAAGGGATGTCTGAATCCGCTGTGGAGATCACAGAGAAAGACCAAGTCCTCCGCCTCATCGCGACCGGAGGCCTCACATCCTTTGAAAACACGAAACGTCCGCGGAGATCAATGTTTCCAAAGGAGACGATGCCTGACTCCTCTGGAAAATGGATAGGAGTCCCAGGATCCCTGTGGCACCTGGAGAGGGACACTGGGTCTCCTGCCTCACGTGGAGACGCGTCCAAATTGCCATGCCAAGACTCGAGGAGAATCCCGAGGTGTCCCTCGCACCTAGGCAGGAGTCCTGACGTTGCTGAACAAACCTGTGTCTGGAAGGGCCCTCTCCGTCGTTACTCGAGAATATACCCCAGGTTCCGGCCGCAACTCGAGAAAAACCATGAGACTTCCCCCTCCCCGCAGGATGAGGCCCGATTCCCCTGCACCTCGTGCAGACCAATTCCGTGTTCCACATCAAACGTGAAAGGAGCCTTGATTTCCTTAATGGCACTCCAGAGAAAACCCAAGATCACTGTCTCAAGTCTAGAGGGATCCTGAGGTCACTGTAGCAACACGAAAGGGCTCCGTGGACCCCAAATCAACTCGCGATGATAGCTTAGTCCCTGGCTTAGACTCAAGAGGAATACCAACTTTCCACAAGCACCTCAGGAGGAGGCTTCTGTCAGCTACAGGTATGTGAGAGGAACCCTGAGTTTGTGGCCTCAAGTGCAATGGACACCGAGATGCTCTGACTCGAATTAAGGCCGGATATCCCTGCAGTGAATTGAAAGCAGGCTCGTCTTGCATCTCCCAAGACGAAGGGATGTCTGAATCCCCTGTGGAGACCACAGAGAAAGACCTAGTCCTCCGCCTAAACGTGACCGGAGGCCTCACATCCTGTGAAAACTCGAGAATTCTGCGGAGATCAATGCTTCCAAAGGAGACGATGCCTGACTCCTCTTGAAAATGGATAGGAGTCCCAGGATACCGTGGCAGGGGGAAAGGGACCCTGGGTCTCCCGCCTCACGTGGAGACGCGTCCCAATTGCCATGCCAAGACTCGAGGAGAATCCCGAGGTGTCCCTCGCACCTAGGCAGGAGTCCTGACGTCGCTGAACAAACAGGTGTCTGGAAGGGCCCTCCCCGTCATAACTCGAGAATATACCCCAGGTTCCGGCCGCAACTCGAGAAAAACCATGAGACTTCCCCCTCGCTGCTGGATCAGGCCCGATTCCCCTGCACTGCGTGCAGAGCAATTCCGTGTTCCACATCAAACGTGAAAGGAGCCTTGATTTCCTTGATGTCACTCCAGAGAAAACCCAAGATCACTGTCTCAAGTCTAGAGGGATCCTGAGGTCACTGGAGCAACACGAAAGGGCTCCGTGGACCCCAAATCAACTCGAGATGAGAGCGTAGTCCCTGGCTTCGACTCAAGGGGAATACCAACTTTCCACAAGCACCTCAAGAGGAGGCTTCTCTCAGCTACAGGTATGTGAGAGGGACCCTGAGTTTGTGGTCTCAAGTGGAATGGACACTGAGATGCTCTGACTCGAAGTAAGGCCGGATATCCCTGCAGTGAATTGAATGCAGGCTCGTCTTGCATCTCGCAAGACGAAGGGATGTCTGAATCCCCTGTGGAGACCACAGAGAAAGACCTAATTTTCCGCCTCATCGCGACCAGAGGCCTCACATCCTTTGAAAATTCGAGAGGTCCGCGGAGATCAATGCTTCCAAAGGAGACGATGCCTGACTCCTCTTGAAAATGGATAGGAGTCCCAGCATCCCTGTGGCACGTGGAATGGGACCCTGAGTCTCCCGCCTCAGGTGGAGACGCGTCCCCATTGCCATGCCAAGTCTCGAGGAGAATCCCGAGGTGTCCCTCGCACCTAGGCAGGAGTCCTGACGTCGCTGAACAAACACGTGTCTGGAAGGGCCCTCCCCGTCGTAACTCGAGAATATACCCCAGGTTCCGGCCGCAACTCGAGAAAAACCATGAGACTTCCCCCTCGCCGCTGGATGAGGCCCGATTCCCCTGCACTGCGTGCAGAGTAATTCCGTGTTCCACATGAAACGTGAAAGGAGCCTTGATTTCCTTGATGGCACTCCAGAGAAAACCCAAGATCACTGTCTAGAGTCTAGAGGGATCCTGAGGTCACCGGAGCAACACGAAAGGGCTCCGTGGACCCCAAATCAACTCGAGATGATATCTTAGTCCCTGCCTTCAAATCGAGAGGAATACCAACTTTCCACAAGCACCTCAAGAGGAGGCTACTCTCAGCTAATGGTATGTGAGAGGGACCCTGAGTTTGTGGCCTCAAGTGGAATGGACACCGAGATGCTCTGACTCGAAGTAAGGCCGGATATCCCTGCAGTGAATTGAATGCAGGCTCGTCTTGCATCTCCCAAGACGAATGGATGTCTGAATCCCCTGTGGAGACCACAGAGAAAGACCTAGTCCTCCGCCTCATCGTGACCGGAGGCCTCACATCCTTTGAAAACTCGAGAAGTCTGCGGAGATCAATACTTCCGAAGGAGACTATGCCTGACGCCTCTTCAAAATGGATAGGAGTCCCAGGATCCCTGTGGCACGTGGAAAGTGACACTGGGTCTCCCGCCTCATGTGGAGACGCCTCCCAATTGCCATGCCAAGACTTGAGGAGAATCCCGAGGTGTCCCTCGCACCTAGGCAGGAGTCCTGACGTCGCTGAACAAACACGTGTCTTGAAGGGCCCTCCCCGTCGTAACTCGAGAATATACCCCAGGTTCCGGCCGCAACTCGAGAAAAACCATGAGACTTCCCCCTCGCCGCGAGATGAGGCCCGATTCCCCTGCAATGCGTGCAGAGCAATTCCGTGTTCCACATCAAACGTGATAGGAGCCTTGATTTCCTTAATGGCACTCCATAGAAAACCCAAATCACTGGCTCAAGTCTAGAGGCATCCTGAGGTCACTGGAGCAACACGAAAGGGCTCCGTGGACCCCAAATCAACTCGAGATGAGAGCTAAGTATCTGGCTTCGACTCAAGAGGAATACCAACTTTCCACAAGCACCTCAAGAGGAGGCTTCTCTCAGCTACAGGTATGTGAGAGGGACCCTGAGTTTGTGGCCTCAAGTGGAATGGACACCGAGATGCTCTGACTCGAAGTAAGGCCGGATATCCCTGCAGCGAATTGAATGCAGGCTCGTCTTGCATCTCCCAAGACGAAGGGATGTCTGAATCCCCTGTGGAGACGACAGAGAAAGACCTAATCCTCTGCCTCATCGCGACCGGACGCCTCACATCCTTTGAAAATTCGAGAGGTATGCGGAGATCAATGCTTCCAAAGGAGACGATGCCTGACTCCTCTTGAAAATGGATAGGAGTCCCAGGATCCCTGTGGCACGTGGAAAGGGACCCTGGGTCTCCCGCCTCACGTTGAGACGCGTCCCAATTGCCATGCCAAGACTCGAGGAGAATCCCGAGGTGTCCCTCGCACCTAGGCAGGAGTCCTGACGTCGCTGAACAAACACGTGTCCGGAAGGGTCCTCCCCGTCGTAACTCGAGAATATACCCCAGGTTCCGGCCGCAACTCAAGAAAAACCATGAGACTTCCCCCTCGCCGCAAGATGAGGCCCGATTCCCCTGCACAGCGTGCAGAGCAATTCCGTGTTCCACATCAAAAGTGAAAGAGCCTTGATTTCCTTGATGGCACTCCAGAGAAAACCCAAAGTCACTGTCTCAAGTCTAGAGGGATCCTGAGGTCACTGGAGTAACAAGAAAGGGCTCCGTGGACCCCAAATCAACCCGAGATGAGAGCTTAGTCCCTGGCTTCGACTCAAGTGGAATACCAACTTTCCACAAGCACCTCAAGAGGAGGCTTCTATCAGCTACAGGTATCTGAGAGGGACCCTGAATTTGTGGCCTCAAGTGGAATGGACACCGAGATGCTCTGACTCGAAGTAAGGCCGGATATCCCAACAGTGAATTGAATGCAGGCTCGTCTTGTATCTCCCAAGAAGAAGGGATGTCTGAATCCCCTGTGGAAACCACAGAGAAAGACCTAGTTTTCTGCTTCATCACGAGCAGAGGCCTCACATCCTTTGAAAACTCGAGAGGTCCGAGGAGATCAATGCTTCCAAAGGAGACGATGCCTGACTCCTCTTGAAAATGGATAGGAGTCCCAGGATCCCTGTGGCACGTGGAAAGGGACCCTGGGTCTCCCGCCTCATGTGGAGACGAGTCCCAATTGCCATGCCAAGACTCGAGGGGAATCCCGAGTTGTCCCTCGCACCTAGGCCCGAGTCCTGACGTCGCTGAACAAACACGTGTCTGGAAGGGCCCTCCCCATCGTAACTCGAGAATATACACCAGGTTCCGGCCGCAACTCGAGAAAAACCATGAGACTTCCCCCTCGCTGCGAGATGAGGCCCGATTCTCCTGCACTGCGTGCAGACCAATTCCGTGTTCCACATCAAACGTGAAAGGAGCCTTGATTTCCTTCATGTCACTGCAGAGAAAACCGAAGATCACTGTCTCAAGTCTAGAGGGATCTTGAGGTTACTGGAGCAGGACGAAAGGGCTCCATGGACCCCAAATCAACTCGAGATGAGATCTTCGTCGCTCGCTTCGACTCAAGAGGAATACCAACTTTCCACAAGCACCTCAAGAGGAGGCTTCTCTCAGCTACAGGTATGTGAGAGGGACCCTGAGTTTGTGGCCTCAAGTGGAATGGACACCGAGATGCTCTGACTCGAAGTAAGGCCGGATATCCCTGCAGTGAATTGAAAGCAGGCTCGTCTTTCATCTCCCAAGACGAAGGGATGTTTGAATCCCCCGTGGAGACCACAGAGAAAGAACTAGTTCTCCGCCTCATTGCGACCGGAGGCCTCACATCCTTTGAAAACTCGAGAGGTCCGCGGAGATCAATGCTTCCAAAGGAGACGATGCCTGACTCCTCTTGAAAATGAATAGGAGTCCCAGGATCCCTGTGGCACGTGGAAAGGGACCCTGGGTCTCCCGCCTCCCGTGGAGACGCGTCCCAATTGCCATGCCAAGACTCGAGGAGAATCCCGAGGTGTCCCTCGCACCTAGGCCCGAGTCCTGGCGTCGCTGAACAAACACGTGTCTGGAAGGGGCCTCCCCGTCGTAACTCGAGAATATACCCCAGGGTCCGTCCGCAACTCGAGAAAAAACATGAGACTTCCCCCTCGCCCCGAGATGAGGCCCGATTCCGTACACTGCGTGCAGGGTAATTCCGTGTTCCACATCAAACTTGAAAGGAGCATTGATTTCCTTGATGGCACTCCAGAGAGTATCCAAGACCACTGTCTCAAGTCTAGAGGGATCCTGAGGTCACTGGAGCAACACGAAAGGGCTCCGTGGACCCCTAATCAACTCGAGATGAGAGCTTAGTCCCTGGCTTCGACTCAAGAGGAACACCAACTTTCCACAAGCACCTCAAGAGGAGGCTTCTCTCAGCTACAGGTATGTGAGAGGGACCCTGAGTTTGTGGCATCAAGTGGAATGGACACCGAGATGCTCTGACTCGAAGTAAGGCCGGATATCCCTGCAGTGAATTGAATGCAGGCTCGTCTTGCATCTCCCAAGACGAAAGGATGTCTGAATCCCCTGTGGAGACCACAGAGAAAGACCTAGTCCTCCGCCTCATCGCGACCGGAGGCCTCACATCCTTTCAAAACTCGAGAGGTCCAAGGAGATCAATGCTTCCAAAGGAGACGAGGCCTGACTCCTCTTGAAAATGGATAGGAGTCCCAGGATCCCTGTGGCACGTGGAAAGGGACCCTGGGTCTCCCGCGTCACGTGGAGACGCGTCACAATTGACATGCCAAGACTCGAGGAGAATCCCAAGGTGTCCCTCGCACCAAGCAGGAGTCCGACGTCGCTGAACAAACACGTGTCTGGAAGGGCCCTCCCCGTCGTAACTCGAGAATATACCCCAGGTTCCTGCCGCAACTCGAGAAAAACCATGAGACTTCCCCCTCGCCGCGAGATGAGGTCCGATTCCCCAGCACTGCGTGCAGAGCAATTCCGTGTTCCACATCAAAGGTGAAAGGAGCATTGATTTCCTTGATGGCACTCAGAGAAAACCCAAGATCACTTTCTCAAGTCTAGAGGGATCCTGAGGTCATTGGAGCAACACGAAAGGGCTCCGTTTACCCCAAATCAACTCGAGATGAGAGCTTAGTCCCTGGCTTCGACTCAAGAGGAATACGAACTTTCCACAAGCACCTCAAGAGGAGGCTTCTCTCAGCTACAGGTATGTGAGAGGGACCCTGAGTTTGTGGCCTCAAGTGGAATGGACACCGAGATGCTCTGACTCGAAGTAAGGCCGGATATCCCTGCAGTGAATTGAAAGCAGGCTCGTCTTGCATCTCCCAAGATGAAGGGATGTCTGAATCCCCTGTGGAGACCACAGAGAAAGACCTAGTCCTCCGCTTCATCGCGACCGGAGGCCTCACATCCTTTGAAAACTCGAGAGGTCTGCGGAGATCAATGCTTCCAAAGGAGACGATGCCTGACACCTCTTGAAAATGGATAGGAGTCCCAGGATCCCTGTGGCTCGTCGAAAGGGACCCTGGGTCTCCCGCCTCACGTGGAGACGCGTCCCAATTGCCATGCCAAGACTCGAGGAGAATCCCGACGTGTCCCTCGCACCTAGGCACGAGTCCTGATGTCGCTGAACCAACACGTGTCTGGAAGGGCCCTCCCAATCGTAACTCGAGAATATACCCCAGGTTCCGGCCGCAACTCGAGAAAAACCATGAGATTTCCCCCTTGCCGCGAGTTGAGGCCCGATTCCCCTGGACTGCGTGCAGAGCAATTCCGTGTTCCACATCAAACGTGAAAGGAGCCTTGATTTCCTTGATGGCACTCCAGAGAATTCCCAAGATCACTGTCTCAAGTCTAGAGGGATCCTGAGGTCACTGGAGCAACACAAAAGGGCTCCGAGGACCCCAAATCAACTCGAGATGAGAGCTTAGTCCCTGGCTTCGACTCAAGAGGAATACCAACTTTCCACAAGCACCTCAAGAGGAGGCTTCTCTCAGCTAGAGGTATGTGAGAGGGACCCTGATTTTGTGGCCTCAAGTGGAATGGACACCGAGATGCTCTGACTCGAAGTAAGGCCAGACATCCCAACAGTGAATTGAATGCAGGCTCGTCTTGCATCTCCTAAGACAAAGAGATGTCTGAATCCCCTGTGGAGACCACAGAGAAAGTCCTAGTCCTCCGCCTCATCGCGACCGGAGGCCCCACATCCTTTGAAAACTCAAGAGGTCCGCGGAGATCAATGCTTCCAAAGGAGACGATGCCGGACTCCTCTTGAAAATGGATAGGAGTCCCAGGATCCCTGTGGCACGTGGAAAGGGACCCTGGGTCTCCGGCCTCACGTGGAGACGCGTCCCAATTGCCATGCCAAGACTCGAGGAGAATCCCGAGGTGTCCCTCGCCCCTAGGCAGGAGTCCAGAAGTCGCTGAACAAACATGTGTCTGGAAGGGCCCTCCCCATCGTTACTCGAGAATATACCCCAGTTTCCGGCCGCAACTCGAGGAAAACCATGAGATTTCCCCCTCGCCGCGAGTTGAGGCCCGATTCCCCTGGACTGCGTGCAGAGCAATTCCGTGTTCCACATCAAACGTGAAAGGAGCCTTGATTTCCTTGATGGCACTCCAGAGAAAACCCAAGATCACTGTGTCAAGTTTAGAGGGATGCTGAGGTCACTGGAGCAACACGAAATTTCCCCTTGGACCCCAAATCAACTCGAGATGAGAGCTTAGTCCCGGGCTTCGACTCAAGAGGAATACCGACTTTCCATAAGCCCCTCAAGAGGAGGCTTCTCTCAGCTACAGGTATGTGAGAGGGTCCCTGAGTTTGTGGCCTCAAGTGGAATGGACACCGAGATGCTCTGACTCGAAGTAAGGCCGGATATCCCTGCAGTGAATTGAATGCAGGCTCGTCTTGCATCTCCCAAGACGAAGGGATGTCTGAATCCCCTGTGGAGACCTCAGAGAAAGACCGACTTCTCCGCCTCATCGCGACCGGAGGCCTCACATCCTTTGAAAATTCGAGAGGTCCGCGGAGATCAATGCTTCCAAAGGAGACGATGCCTGACTCCTCTTGAAAATGGATAGGAGTCCCAGGATCCCTGTGGCACGTGGAAAGGGACCCTGGGTCTCCCGCCTCACGTGGAGACGCTTCCCCATTGCCATGCCAAGACTCGTGGAGAATCCCGAGGTGTCCCTCGCACCTAGGCAGGAGTCCTGACGTCGCTGAACAAACACATGTCTGGAAGGGCCCTCCCCCTCGTAACTCGAGAATATACCCCAGGTTCCGGCCGCAACTCGAGGAAAACCATGAGACTTCCCCCTCGCCGCGAGATGAGGCCCGATTCCCCTGCACTGCGTGCAGAGCAATTCCGAGTTCCACATCAAACGTGAAAGGAGCCTTGATTTCCTTGATGGCACTCCAGAGAAAACCCAAAATCACTGTCTCAAGTCTAGAGGGATCCTGAGGTCACTGGAGCAACACGAAAGTGCTCCGTGGACCCCAAATCAACTCGAGATGAGAGCTTAGACCCTGGCTTCGACTCAAGAGGAATACCCACTTTTCACAAGCACCTCAAGACGAGGCTTCTCTCAGCTACAGGTATGTGAGAGGGACCCTGAGTTTGTGGCCTCAAGTGGAATGGACACCGAGATGCTCTGACTCGAAGTAAGGCCGGATATCCCTGCAGTGAATTGAATGCAGGCTCGTCTTGCATCTCCCAAGACGAAGGGATGTCTGAATCCCCTGTGGAGACCACAGAGAAAGACCTAGTCCTCTGCCTCAACGCGACTGGAGGTGTCACATCCTTTGAAAACTCGAGAGGTCCACGGAGATCAATGCTTCCAAAGGAGACGATGCCTGACTCCTCTTGAAAATGGATAGGAGTCCCAGGATCCCTGTGGCAAGTGGAAAGGTGCCCTGGGTTTCCCGCCTCACGTGGAGACGCGTCCCAATTGCCATGCCAAGACTCGAGGAGAATCCCGAGGTGTCCCTCAAACCTAGGCAGGAGTCCTGACGTCGCTGAACAAACACGTGTCTGGAAGGGCCCTCCCCGTCGTAACTCGAGAATATACCCCAGGTTCCTGCCGCAACTCGAGAAAAACCATGAGACTTCCCCCTCCCCGCGAGATGAGGCCCAATTCCCCTGCACTGCATGCAGAGAAATTCCGTGTTCCACATCAAACGTGAAAGGAGCCTTGATTTCCTTGATGGCACTCCAGAGAAAACCCAAGATCACTGTCTCAAGTCTACAGGGATCCTGAGGTCACTGGAGCAACACGAAAGGGCTCCGTGGACCCCAAATCAACTCGAGATGAGAGCTTAGTCCCTGGCTTCGACTCAAGAGGTATACCAACTTTTCACAAGCACCCCAAGAGGAGGCTTCTCTCAGCTACAGGTAAGTGAGAGGGACACTGAGTTTGTGGCCTCAAGTGGAATGGACACCGAGATGCTCTGACTCGAAGTAAGGCCGGACATCCCTGCAGTGAATTGAATGCAGGCTCGTCTTGCATCTCCCAAGACGAAGGGATGTCTGAATCCCCTGTGGAGACCACAGAGAAAGACCTAGATCTCCGCCTCATCGCGAACGGAGGCCTCACATCCTTTGAAAACTCAAGAGGTCCGCGGAGATCAATGCTTCCAAATGAGACGATGCCTGACTCCTCTTGAAAATGGATAGGAGTCCCAGGATCCCTGTGGCACGTGGAAAGGGACACGGGGTCTCCCGCCTCACGTGGAGACGCGTCCAAATTGCCATGCCAAGACTCGTGGAGAATCCCGAGGTGTCCCTTTCACCTAGGCAGGAGTCCTGACGGCGCTGAACAAACACGTGTCTGGAAGGGCCTTCCCCGTCGTAACTCGAGAATATACCCCAAGTTCCGACCGCAACTCGAGAAAAACCATGAGATTTCCCCCTTGCCGCTAGTTGAGTCCCGATTCCCCTGCACCGAATGCAGAGCAATTCCGTGTTCCACATCAAACGTGAAAGGAGCCTTGATTTCCTTGATGCCACTCCAGAGAATTCCCAAGATCACTGTCTCAAGTCTAGAGGGATCCTGAAGCCACTGGAGCAACATGAAAGGGCTCCGTGGACCCCAAATCAACTCGAGATGAGAGCTTAGTCCCTGGCTTCGACTCAAGAGGAATACCAACTTTTCACAAGCACCTCAAGAGAGGGCTTCTCTCAGCTACAGGTATGTGAGAGGGACCCTGAGTTTGTGGCCTCAAGTGGAATGGACACCGAGATGCTCTGACTCGAAGTAAGGCCGGATATCCCAACAGTGAATTGAATGCAGGCTCGTCTTGCATCTCCCAAGACGAAGAGATGTCTGAATCCCCTGTGGAGACCACAGAGAAAAACCTAGTCCTCCGCCTCATCGCGACCGGAGGCCTCACATCCTTTGAAAACTCGAGAGGTCTGCGGAGATCAATGCTTCCAAAGGAGACGATTCCGGAATCTTCTTGAAAATGGATAGTAGTCCCAGGATCCCTGTGGCACGTGGAAAGGGACCCTGGGTCTCCCGCCTCACGTGGAGACGCGTCCCAATTGCCATGCCAAGACTCGAGGAGAATCCCGAGGTGTCCCTCGCACCTAGGCAGGAGTCCTGACGTCGCTGAACAAACACGTGTCTGGAAGGGCCCTCCCCGTCGTAACTCGAGAATATACCCCAGGTTCCGGCCGCAACTCGAGAAAAACCATGAGACTTCCCCCTCTTCGCGAGATGAGGCCCGATTCCACTGCACTGCGTGCAGAGCAATTCCGTGTTCCACATCAAACGTGAAAGGAGCCTTGATTTCCTTGATGGCACTCCAGAGAAAACCCAAGATCACTGTCTCAAGTCTAGAAGGATCCTGAGGTCACTGGAGCAACACGAAAGGGCTCCTTGGACCCCAAATCAACTGGAGATGAGAGCTTAGTCCCTGGCTTCGAATAAAGAGGACTACCAACTTTCCACAAGCACCTTAAGGGGAGGCTTCTCTCAGCTACAGGTATGTGAGAGGGACCCTGAATTTGTGACCTCAAGTGGAATGGACACCGAGATGCTCTGACTCGAAGTAAGGCCGGATATCCCTGCAGTGATTTGAATGCAGGCTCGTCTTGCATCTCCCAAGACGACGGGATGTCTGAATACCCTGTGGAGACCACAGAGAAAGTCCTAGTCCTCCGCCTCACCGCGCCCGGAGTTCTCACATCCTTTGAAAACTCAAGAGGTCCGCGGAGATCAATGCTTGCAAATGGGACGATGCCTGACTCCTCTTGAAAATGGATAGGAGTCCCAGGATCCCTGTGGCACGTGGAAAGGGACACTGGGTCTCCGGCCTCACGTGGAGACACGTCCCAATTGCCATGCCAAGACTCGAGGAGAATCCCGAGGTGTCCCTCGCCCCTAGGTAGGAGTCTAGACGTCGCTGAACAAACACGTGTCTGGAAGGGCCCTCCCCGTCCTAACTCGAGAATATACCCCAGGTTCCGGCCGCAACTCGAGAAAAACCATGAGACTTCCCCCTCTTCGCGAGATGAGGCCCGATTCCACGGCACTGCGTGCAGAGCAATTCCGTGTTCCACATCAAACGTGAAAGGAGCCTTGATTTCCTTGATGGCACTCCAGAGAAAACCCAAGATCACTGTCTCAAGTCTAGAGGGATCCTGAGGTCACTGGAGCAACAGGAAAGGGCTGCTTGGACCCCAAATCAACTGGAGATGAGAGCTTAGTCCCTGGCTTCGAATAAAGAGGACTACCAACTTTCCAAAAGCACCTTAAGGGGAGGCTTCTCTCAGCTACAGGTATGTGAGAGGGACCCTGAATTTGTGGCCTCAAGTGGAATGGACACCGAGATGCTCTGACACGATGTAAGGCCGGATATCCCTGCAGTGATTTGAATGCAGGCTCGTCTTGCATCTCCCAAGACGACGGGATGTCTGAATCCCCTGTGGAGACCACAGAGAAAGTCCTAGTCCTCCGCCTCACCGCGACCGGAGGCCTCACATCCTTTGAAAACTCAAGAGGTCCGCGGAGATCAGTGCTTCCAAATGAGACGATGCCTGACTCCTCTTGAAAATGGATAGGAGTCCCAGGATCCCTGTGGCACGTGGAAAGGGACACTGGGTCTCCGGCCTCACGTGGAGACACGTCCCAATTGCCATGCCAAGACTCGAGGAGAATCCCGAGGTGTCCCTCGCCCCTAGGTAGGAGTCGAGACGTCGCTGAACAAACACGTGTCTGGAAGGGCCCTCCCCGTCATAACTCGAGAATATACCCCAGGTTCCGGCCGCAACTCGAGAAAAACCATGAGATTTCCCCCTTGCCGCGAGTTGAGGCCCGATTCCCCTGCACTGAATGCAGAGCAATTCCGTGTTCCACATCAAACGTGAAAGGAGCCTTGATTTCCTTGATGGCACTCCAGAGAAAACCCAAGATCACTGTCTCAAGTCTAGAGGGATCCTGAAGTCACTGGACCAACAGGAAAGGGCTTCGTGGACCCCAAATCAACTCGAGATGAGAGCTTAGACCCTGGCTTAGACTCAAGAGGAATACCAACTTTCCACAAGGACCTCAAGAGGAGGTTTCTCTCAGCTACAGTTATATTTGAGGGACCCTGATTTTGTGGCCTCAAATGGAATGGACACCGAGATGCTCTGAGTCGAAGTAAGGCCGGATATCCCTGCAGTGAATTGAATGCAGGCTCGTCTTGCATCTCCCAAGACGAAGGGATGTCTGAATCCCCTGTGGAGACCACAGAGAAAGACCTAATTCTCCGCCTCATAGCGACCGGGGGCCTCACATCCTTTGAAAATTCGAGAGGTCTGCGGAGATCAATGCTTCCAAAGGAGACGATGCCTGACTCCTCTTGAAAATGGATAGGAGTCCCAGGATCCCTGTGGCACGTGGAAAGGGACCCTGGTTCTCCCGGCTCACGTGGAGACGCGTCCAAATTGCCATGCCAAGACTCGAGGAGAATCCCGAGGTGTCCCTCGCACCTAGGCAGGAGTCCTGACGTCGCTGAACAAACACGTGTCTGGAAGGGCCCTCCCCGTTGTAACTCGAGAATATACCCCAGGTTCCGGCCGCAACTCGAGAAAAACCATGAGACTTCCCCCTCGCCGCGAGATGAGGCCCGATTCCCCTGCACTGCGTGCAGAGCAATTCCGTGTTCCACATCAAACGTGAAAGGAGCCTTGATTTCCTTGATGGCACTCCAGAGAAAACCCAAGATCACTGTCTCAAGTCGAGAGGGATCCTGAGGTCACTGGAGCAACACGAAAGTGCTCCGTGGACCCAAAATCAACTCGAGATGAGAGCTTAGACCCTGGATTCGATTCAAGACGAATACCCACTTTTGACAAGCACCTCAAGACGAGGCTTCTCTCAGCTACAGGTATGTGAGAGGGACCCTGAGTTTGTGGCCTCAAGTGGAATGGACACCGAGATGCTCTGACTCGAAGTAAGGCCGGATATCACTGCAGTGAATTGAATGCAGGCTCGTCTTGCATCTCCCAAGCCGAAGGGATGTCTGAATCCCCTGTGGAGACCACAGAGAAAGACCGAGTTGTCCGCCTCAACGCGACCGGAGGCCTCACATCCTTTGAAAACTCGAGAGGTCCGCGGAGATCAATGCTTTCAAAGGAGACGATGCCTGACTCCTCTTGAAAATGGATAGGAGTCCCAGGATCCCTGTGGCACGTGGAAAGGGGCCCTGGGTTTCCCGCCTCACGTGGAGACGCGTCCCAATTGCCATGCCAAGACTCGAGGAGAATCCCGAGGTGTCCCTCACACCTAGGCAGGAGTCCTGACGTTGCTGAAAAAACACGTGTCTGGAAGGGCCCTCCCCGTCGTAACTCGAGAATATACCCAAGGTTCCGGCCGCAACTCGAGAAAAACCATGAGACTTCCCCCTCGCCGCGAGATGAGGCCCGATTCCCCTGCACTGCATGCAGAGCAATTCCGTGTTCCACATCAAACGTGAAAGGAGCCTTGATTTCCTTGATGGCACTCCAGAGAAAACCCAAGATCACTGTCTCAAGTCTAGAGGGATCCTGAGGTCACTGGAGCAACACGAAAGGGCTCCGTTTACCCCAAATCAACTCGAGATGCGAGCTTAGTCCCTGGCTTCGACTCAAGAGGAATACCAACTTTTCACAAGCACCTCAAGAGGAGGCTTCTCTCAGCTACAGGTAAGTGAGAGGGACCCTGAGTTTGTGGCCTCAAGGGGAATGGACACCGAGATGCTCTGACTCGAAGTAAGGCCGGATATCCCTGCAGTGAATTGAATGCAGGCTCGTCTTGCATCTCCCAAGACGAAGGGATGTCTGAATCCCCTGTGGAGACCACAGAGAAAGACCTAGATCTCCGCCTCATCGCGAACGGAGGCCTCACATCCTTTGAAAACTCAAGAGGTCCGCGGAGATCAATGCTTCCAAATGAGACGATGCCTGACTCCTCTTGAAAATGGATAGGAGTCCCAGGATCCCTGTGGCAAGTGCAAAGGGACCCTGGGTCTCCCACCTCATGTGGAGACGCGTCCCAATTGCCATGCCAAGACTCGAGGAGAATCCCGAGGTGTCCCTCGCCCCTAGGCAGGAGTCCTGACGTCGCTGAACAAACACGTGTCTGGAAGGGACCTCACCGTCGTAACTCGAGAATATACCCCAGGTTCCGGCCGCAACTCGAGAAAAACCATGAGATTTCCCCCTCGCCGCTAGTTGAGGCCCGATTCCCCTGCACTGCATGCAGAGCAATTCCGTGTTCCACATCAAACGTGAAAGGAGCCTTGATTTCCTTGATGGCACTCCAGAGAAAACCCAAGATCACTGTCTCAAGTCTAGAGGGATCCTGACGTCACTGGAGCAACACGAAATTTCCCCTTGAACCCCAAATCTACTCGAGATGAGAGCTTAGTCCCTGGCTTCGACTCAAGAGGAATACCAACTTTCCATAGCACCTCAAGAGGAGGCTTCTCTCAGCTACAGGTATGTGAGAGGGACCCTGAGTTTGTGGCCTCAAGTGGAATGGACACCGAGATGCTCTGACTCGAAGTAAGGCCGGATATCCCTGCAGTTAATTGAATGCAGGCTCGTCTTGCATCTCCCAAGACGAAGGGATGTCTGAATCCCCTGTGGAGACCTCAGAGAAAGACCGACTTCTCCGCCTCATCGCGACCGGAGGCCTCACATCCTTTGAAAACTCGAGAGGTCCGTGGAGATCAATGCTTCCAAAGGAGCCGATGCCTGAATCCTCTTGAAAATGGATAGCAGTCCCAGGATCCCTGTGGCACGTGGAAAGGGACCCTGGGTCTCCCGCCTCACGTGGAGACGCGTCCAAATTACCATGCCAAGACTCGAGGAGAATCCCGAGGTGTCCCTCGCACCTAGGCAGGAGTCCTGATGTCGCTGAACAAACACGTGTCTGGAAGGGCCCTCCCCGTCGTAACTCGAGAATATACCCCAGGTTCCGGCCGCAACTCGAGAAAAACCATGAGATTTCCCCCTCGCCGCGAGTTGAGGCCCGATTCCCCTGCACTGAATGCAGAGCAATTCCGTGTTCCACATCAAACGTGAAAAGAGCCTTGATTTCCTTGATGGCACTCCAGAGAAAACCCAAGATCACTGTCTCAAGTGTAGAGGGATCCTGAAGTCACTGGACCAACAGGAAAGGGCTTCGTCGACCCCAAATCAACTCGAGATGAGAGCTTAGACCCTGGCTTAGACTCAAGAGGAATACCAACTTTCCACAAGGACCTCAAGAGGAGGTTTCTCACAGCTACAGGTATATTTGAGGGACCCTGATTTTGTGGCCGCAAGTGGAATGGACACCGAGATGCTCTGACTCGAAGTAAGGCCGGATATCCCTGCAGTGAATTGAATGCAGGCTCGTCTTGCATCTCCCAAGACGAAGGGATGTCTGAATCCCCTGTGGAGACCACAGAGAAAGACCTAATTCTCCGCCTAATCGCGACCGGAGGCCTCACATCCTTTGAAAACTCGAGAGGTCCGCAGAGATCAATGCTTCCAAAGGAGCCGATGCCTGAATCCTCTTGAAAATGGAGAGGAGTCCCAGGATCCCTGTGGCACGGGGAAAGGGACCCTGGGTCTCCCGCCTCACGTGGAGACGTGTCCAAATTGCCATGCCAAGACTCGTGGAGAATCCCGAGGTGTCCCTCACACCTAGGCAGGAGTCCTGACGGCGCTGAACAAACACGTGTCTGGAAGGCCCTCCCCGTCGTAACTCGAGAATATACCCCAGGTTCCGGCCGCAACTCGAGAAAAACCATGAGATTTCCCCCTTGCCGCGAGTTGAGGCCCGATTCCCCTGCACTGAATGCAGAGCAATTCCGTGTTCCACATCAAACGTGAAAGGAGCCTTGATTTCCTTGATGGCACTCCAGAGAAAACCCAAGATCACTGTCTCAAGTCTACAGGGATCCTGAGGTCACTGGAGCAACACGAAAGTGCTTCATGGACCCCAAATCAACTCGAGATGAGAGCTTAGACCCTGGCTTAGACTCAAGAGAAATACCAACTTTCCACAAGGACCTCAAGAGGAGGTTTCTCTCAGCTACTGGTATATTTGAGGGACCCTGATTTTGTGGCCTCAAGTGGAATGGACACCGAGATGCTCTGACTCGAAGTAAGGCCGGATATCCCTGCAGTGAATTGAATGCAGGCTCGTCTTGCATCTCCCAAGACGAAGGGATGTCTGAATCCCCTGTGGAGACCACAGAGAAAGACCGAGTTGTCCGCCTCAAGGCGA
The DNA here is from genome assembly GCF_033118175.1 of Dama dama. NCBI lineage: Eukaryota > Metazoa > Chordata > Mammalia > Artiodactyla > Cervidae > Dama > Dama dama. The sequence goes on along the minus strand of NC_083697.1, from coordinate 379,924 downwards.
CCGGACGCCGCACATCTTTTGAAAACTCGAGAGGTCCGCGGAGATCAATGCTTCCAAAGGAGCCGATGCCTGAATCCTCTTGAAAATGGATAGGAGTCCCAGGATCCCTGTGGCACGGGGAAAGGGACCCTGGGTCTCCCGCCTCACGTGGAGACGTGTCCAAATTGCCATGCCAAGACTCGTGGAGAATCCCGAGGTGTCCCTCACACCTAGGCAGGAGTCCTGACGGCGCTGAACAAACACGTGTCTGGAAGGCCCTCCCTGTCGTAACTCGAGAATATACCCCAGGTTCCGGCCGCAACTCGAGAAAAACCATGAGATTTCCCCCTTGCCGCGAGTTGAGGCCCGATTCCCCTGCACTGAATGCAGAGCAATTCCGTGTTCCACATCAAACGTGAAAGGAGCCTTGATTTCCTTGATGGCACTCCAGAGAAAACCCAAGATCACTGTCTCAAGTCTACAGGGATCCTGAGGTCACTGGAGCAACACGAAAGGGCTTCATGGACCCCAAATCAACTCGAGATGAGAGCTTAGACCCTGGCTTAGACTCAAGAGGAATACCAACTTTCCACAAGGACCTCAAGAGGAGGCTTCTCTCAGCTACAGGTATGTGAGAGGGACCCTGAGTTTGTGGCCTCAAGTGGAATGGACACCGAGATGCTCTGACTCGAAGTAAGGCCGGATATTCCTGCAGTGAATTGACTGCAGGCTCGTCTTGCATCTCCCAAGACGAAGGGATGTCTGAATCCCCTGTGGAGACCACAGAGAAAGACCTAGTTCTCCGCCTCATAGCGACCGGGGGCCTCACATCCTTTGAAAATTCGAGAGGTCCGCGGAGATCAATGCTTCCAAAGGAGACGATGCCTGACTCCTCTTGAAAATGGATAGGAGTCCCCGGATCCCTGTGGCACGTGGAAAGGGACCCTGGGTCTCCCGCCTCACGTGGAGACGCGTCCAAATTGCCATGCCAAGACTCGTGGAGAATCCCGAGGTGTCCCTCGCACCTAGGCAGGAGTCCTGACGGCGCTGAACAAACACGTGTCTGGAAGGGCCCTCCCCGTCGTAACTCGAGAATATACCCCAGGTTCCGGCCGCAACTCGAGAAAAACCATGAGATTTCCCCCTTGCCGCGAGTTGAGGCCCGATTCCCCTGCACTGAATGCAGAGCAATTCCGTGTTCCACATCAAACGTGAAAGGAGCCTTGATTTCCTTGATGGCACTCCAGAGAATTCCCAAGATCACTGTCTCAAGTCTAGAGGGATCCTGAGGTCACTGGAGCAACACGAAAGTGCTCCGTGGACCCCAAATCAACTCGAGATGAGAGCTTAGTCCCTGGCTTCGACTCAAGAGGAATACCAACTTTCCACAAGGACCTCAAGAGGAGGCTTCTCTCAGCTACAGGTATGTGAGAGGGACCCTGAGTTTGTGGCCTCAAGTGGAATGGACACCGAGATGCTCCGACTCGAAGTAAGGCCGGATATCCCAACAGTGAATTGAATGCAGGCTCGTCTTGCATCTCCCAAGACGAAGAGATGTCTGAATCCCCTGTGGATACCACAGAGAAAGACCTAGTCCTCCGCCTCATCGCGACCGGAGGCCTCACATCCTTTGAAAACTCGAGAGGTCTGCGGAGATCAATGCTTCCAAAGGAGACGATGCCAGAATCTTCTTGAAAATGGATAGGAGTCCCAGGATCCCTGTGGCACGTGGAAAGGGACCCTGGGTCTCCCGCCTCACGTGGAGACGCGTCCCAATTGCCATGCCAAGACTCGAGGAGAATCCCGAGGTGTCCCTCGCCCCTAGGTAGGAGTCCTTACGTCGCTGAACAAACACGTGTCTGGAAGGGCCCTCCCCATCGTAACTCGAGAATATACCCCAGGTTCCGGCCGCAACTCGAGAAAAACCATGAGATTTCCCCCTCGCCGCGAGTTGAGGCCCGATTCCCCTGCACTGCGTGCAGAGCAATTCCGTGTTCCACATCAAACGTGAAAGGAGTCTTGATATCCTTGATGGCACTCCAGAGAAAACTCAAGATCACTGTCTCAAGTCTAGAGGGATCCTGAAGTCACTGGACCAACAGGAAAGGGCTTCGTGGACCCCAAATCAACTCGAGATGAGAGCTTAGACCCTGGCTTAGACTCAAGAGGAATACCAACTTTCCACAAGGACCTCAAGAGGAGGTTTCTCTCAGCTAAACGTATATTTGAAGGACCCTGATTTTGTGGCCTCAAGTGGAATGGATACCGAGATGCTCTGACTCGAAGTAAGGCCGGATATCTCTGCAGTGAATTGAATGCAGGCACGTCTTGCATCTCCCAAGACGACGGGATGTCTGCATCCCCTTTGGAGACCACAGAGAAAGACCTAATTCTCCGCCTCATAGCGACCGGGGGCCTCACATCCTTTGAAAATTCGAGAGGACCGCGGAGATCAATGCTTCCAAAGGAGACGATGCCTGACTCCTCTTGAAAATGGATAGGAGTCCCAGGATCCCTGTGGCACGTGGAAAGGGAGCCTGGGTCTCCCGCCTCACGTGGAGACGCGTCCCAATTGCCATGCCAAGACTCGAGGAGAATCCCGAGGTGTCCCTTGCACCTAGGCAGGAGTCCTGACGTCGCTGAACAAACACGTGTCTGGAAGGGCCCTCCCCGTCGTAACTCGTGAATATACCCCAGGTTCCGGCCGCAACTCGAGAAAAACCATGAGACTTCCCCCTCGCCGCGAGATGAGGCCTGATTCCCCTGCACTGCATGCAGAGCAATTCCGTGTTCCACATCAAACGTGAAAGGAGCCTTGATTTCCTTGATGGCACTCCAGAGAAAACCCAAGATCTCTGTCTCAAGTCTAGAGGGATCCTGAAGTCACTGGACCAACAGGAAAGGGCTTCGTGGACCCCAAATCAACTCGAGATGAGAGCTTAGACCCTGGCTTAGACTCAAGAGGAATACCAACTTTCCACAAGGACCTCAAGAGGAGGTTTCTCTCAGCTACAGGTATATTTGAGGGACCCTGATTTTGTGGCCTCAAGTGGAATGGACACCGAGATGCTCTGACTCGAAGTAAGGCCGGATATCCCTGCAGTGAATTGACTGCAGGCTCGTCTTGCATCTCCCAAGACGAAGGGATGTCTGAATCCCCTGTGGAGACCACAGAGAAAGACCTAGTTCTCCGCCTCATAGCGACCGGGGGCCTCACATCCTTGGAAAATTCGAGAGGTCCGCGGAGATCAATGCTTCCAAAGGAGACGATGCCTGACTCCTCTTGAAAATGGATAGGAGTCCCCGGATCCCTGTGCCACGTGGAAAGGGACCCTGGGTCTCCCGCCTCACGTGGAGACGCGTCCAAATTGCCATGCCAAGACTCGTGGAGAATCCCGAGGTGTCCCTCGCACCTAGGCAGGAGTCCTGACGGCGCTGAACAAACACGTGTCTGGAAGGGCCCTCCCCGTCGTAACTCGAGAATATACCCCATGTTCCGGCCGCAACTCGAGAAAAACCATGAGATTTCCCCCTTGCCGCGAGTTGAGGCCCGATTCCCCTGCACTGAATGCAGAGCAATTCCGTGTTCCACATCAAACGTGAAAGGAGCCTTGATTTCCTTGATGGCACTCCAGAGAATTCCCAAGATCACTGTCTCAAGTCTAGAGGGATCCTGAGGTCACTGGATCAACACGAAAGGGCTCCGTGGACCCCAAATCAACTCGAGATGAGAGCTTAGTCCCTGGCGTCGACTCAAGAGGAATACCAACTTTTCACAAGCACCTCAAGAGGAGGCTTCTCTCAGCTACAGGTATGTGAGAGGGACCCTGAGTTTGTGGCCTCAAGTGGAATGGACACCGAGATGCTCTGACTCGAAGTAAGGCCGGATATCCCAACAGTGAATTGAATGCAGGCTCGTCTTGCATCTCCCAAGAGGAAGAGATGTCTGAATCCCCTGTGGAGACCACAGAGAAAGACCTAGTCCTCCGCCTCATCGCGACCGGAGGCCTCACATCCTTTGAAAACTCGAGAGGTCTGCGGAGATCAATGCTTCCAAAGGAGACGATGCCAGAATCTTCTTGAAAATGGATAGGAGTCCCAGGATCCCTGTGGCACATGGAAAGGGACCCTGGGTCTCCCGCCTCACGTGGAGACGCGTCCCAATTGCCATGCCAAGACTCGAGGAGAATCCCGAGGTGTACCTCGCCCCTAGGTAGGAGTCCTTACGTCGCTGAACAAACACGTGTCTGGCAGGGCCCTCCCCATCGTAACTCGAGAATATACCCCAGGTTCCGGGCGCAACTCGAGAAAAACCATGAGATTTCCCCCTCGCCACGAGTTGAGGCCCGATTCCCCTGCACTGCGTGCAGAGCAATTCCGTGTTCCACATCAAACGTGAAAGGAGCCTTGATATCCTTGATGGCACTCCAGAGAAAACCCAAGATCACTGTCTCAAGTCTAGAGGGATCCTGAAGTCACTGGACCAACAGGAAAGGGCTTCGTGGACCCCAAATCAACTCGAGATGAGAGCTTAGACCCTGGCTTAGACTCAAGAGGAATACCAACTTTCCACAAGGCCCTCAAGAGGAGGTTTCTCTCAGCTACACGTATATTTGAGGGACCCTGATTTTGTGGCCTCAAGTGGAATGGACACCGAGATGCTCTGACTCGAAGTAAGGCCGGATATCCCTGCAGTGAATTGAATGCAGGCTCGTCTTGCATCTCCCAAGACGAAGGGATGTCTGAATCCCCTTTGGAGACCACAGAGAAAGACCTAATTCTCCGCCTCATAGCGACCGGGGGCCTCACATCCTTTGAAAATTCGAGAGGACCGCGGAGATCAATGCTTCCAAAGGAGACGATGCCTGAATCCTCTTGAAAATGGATAGGAGTCCCAGGATCCCTGTGGCACGTGGAAAGGGACCCTGGGTCTCCCGCCTCACGTGGAGACGCTTCCCCATTGCCATGCCAAGACTCGAGGAGAATCCCGAGGTGTCCCTCGCACCTAGGCAGGAGTCCTGACGTCGCTGAACAAACACGGGTCTGGAAGGGCCCTCCCCGTCGTAACTCGAGAATATACCGCAGGTTCCGGCCGCAACTCGAGAAAAACCATGAGACTTCCCCCTCGCCGCGAGATGAGGCCCGATTCCCCTGCACTGCATGCAGAGCAATTCCGTGTTCCACATCAAACGTGAAAGGAGCCTTGATTTCCTTGATGGCACTCCAAAGAAAACCCAAGATCACTGTCTCAAGTCGAGAGGGATCCTGAGGTCACTGGAGCAACACGAAAGTGCTCCGTGGACCCCAAATCAACTCGAGATGAGAGCTTAGACCCTGGCTTTGACTCAAGAGGAATACCCACTTTTCACAAGCACCTCAAGAGGAGGCTTCTCTCAGCTACAGGTAAGTGAGAGGGACCCTGAGTTTGTGGCCTCAAGTGGAATGGACACCGAGATGCTCTGACTCGAAGTAAGGCCGGATATCCCTGCAGTGAATTGAATGCAGGCTCGTCTTGCATCTCCCAAGACGAAGGGCTGTCTGAATCCCCTGTGGAGACCACAGAGAAAGACCGCGTTGTCCGCCTCAACGCGACCGGAGGCCTCACATCCTTTGAAAACTCGAGAGGTCCGCGGAGATCAATGCTTTCAAAGGAGACGATGCCTGACTCCTCTTGAAAATGGATAGGAGTCCCAGGATCCCTGTGGCACGTGGAAAGGGTGCCTGGGTTTCCCGCCTCACGTGGAGACGCGTCCCAATTGCCATGCCAAGACTCGAGGAGAATCCCGAGGTGTCCCTCACACCTAGGCAGGAGTCCTGACGTTGCTGAACAAACACGTGTCTGGAAGGGCCCTCCCCGTCATAACTCGAGAATATACCCCAGGTTCCAGCCGCAACTCGAGAAAAACCATGAGACTTCCCCCTCGCCGCGAGATGAGGCCTGATTCCCCTGCACTGCATGCAGAGCAATTCCGTGTTCCACATCAAACGTGAAAGGAGCCTTGATTTCCTTGATGGCACTCCAGAGAAAACCCAAGATCACTGTCTCAAGTCTAGAGGGATCCTGAGGTCACTGGAGCAACACAAAAGGGCTCCGTGGACCCCAAATCAACTCGAGATGAGAGCTTAGTCCCTGGCTTCGACTCAAGAGGAATACCAACTTTTCACAAGCACCTCAAGAGGAGGCTTCTCTCAGCTACAGGTAAGTGAGAGGGACCCTGAGTTTGTGGCCTCAAGTGGAATGGACACCGAGATGCTCTGACTCGAAGTAAGGCCGGATATCCCTGCAGTGAATTGAATGCAGGCTCGTCTTGCATCTCCCAAGACGAAGGGATGTCTGAATCCCCTGTGGAGACCACAGAGAAAGACCTAGATCTCCGCTTCATTGCGAACGGAGGCCTCACATCCTTTGAAAACTCAAGAGGTCCGCAGAGATCAATGCTTCCAATGGAGACGATGCCTGAATCCTCTTGAAAATGGATAGGAGTCCCAGGATCCCTGTGGCACGTGGAAAGGGACCCTGGGTCTCCCGCCTCACGTGGAGACGCGTCCAAATTGCCATGGCAAGACTCGTGGAGAATCCCGAGGTGTCCCTCACACCTAGGGAGGAGTCCTGACGGCGCTGAACAAACACGTGTCTGGAAGGGCCCTCCCCGTCGTAACTCAAGAGTATACACCAGGTTCCGGACGCAACTCGAGAAAAACCATGAGATGTCCCCCTTGCCGCGAGTTGAGGCCCGATTCCCCTGCACTGAATGAAAAACAATTCCGTGTTCCACATCAGACGTGAAAGGAGCCTTGATTTCCTTCATTGCACTCCAGAGAAAACCCAAGATCACTGTCTCAAGTCTAGAGGGATCCTGAAGTCACTGGACCAACAGGAAAGGGCTTCGTGGACCCCAAATCAACTCGAGATGAGAGCTTAGACCCTGGCTTAGACTCAAGAGGAATACCAACTTTCCACAAGGACCTCAAGAGGAGGTTTCTCTCAGCTACAGGTATATTTGAGGGACCCTGATTTTGTGGCCTCAAGTGGAATGGACACCGAGATGCTCTGACTCGAAGTAAGGCCGGATATCCCTGCAGTGAATTGAATGCAGGCTCGTCTTGCATCTCCCAAGACGAAGGGTTGTCTGAATCCCCTGTGGAGACCACAGAGAAAGACCTAGTTCTCCGCCTCATAGCGACCGGGGGCCTCACATCCTTTGAAATTTCGAGAGGTCCGCGGAGATCAATGCTTCCAAAGGAGACGATGCCTGACTCCTCTTGAAAATGGATAGGAGTCCCCGGATCCCTGTGGCACGTGGAAAGGGACACTGGGTCTCCCGCCTCACGTGGAGACGCGTCCAAATTGCCATGCCAAGACTCGTGGAGAATCCCGAGGTGTCCCTCGCACCTAGGCAGGAGTCCTGACGTCGCTGAACAAACACGTGTCTGGGAGGGCCCTCCCCGTCGTAACTCGAGAATATACCCCAGGTTCCGGCCGCAACTCGAGAAAAACCATGAGATTTCCCCCTTGCCGCGAGTTGAGGCCCGATTCCCCTGCACTGAATGCAGAGCAATTCCGTGTTCCACATCAAACGTGAAAGGAGCCTTGATTTCCTTGATGGCACTCCAGAGAATTCCCAAGATCACTGTCTCAAGTCTAGAGGGATCCTGAGGTCACTGGAGCAACACGAAAGGGCTCCGTGGACCCCAAATCAACTCGAGATGAGAGCTTAGTCCCTGGCTTCGACTCAAGAGGAATACCAACTTTTCACAAGCACCTCAAGAGGAGGCTTCTCTCAGCTACAGGTATGTGAGAGGGACCCTGAGTTTGTGGCCTCAAGTGGAATGGACACCGAGATGCTCTGACTCGAAGTAAGGCCGGATATCCCAACAGTGAATTGAATGCAGACTCGTCTTGCATCTCCCAAGAGGAAGAGATGTCTGAATCCCCTGTGGAGACCACAGAGAAAGACCTAGTACTCCGCCTCATCGCGACCGGAGGCCTCACATCCTTTGAAAACTCGAGAGGTCTGCGGAGATCAATGCTTCCAAAAGAGACGATGCCAGAATCTTCTTGAAAATGGATAGGAGTCCCAGGATCCCTGTGGCACGTGGAAAGGGACCCTGGGTCTCCCGCCTCACGTGGAGACGCGTCCCAATTGCTATGCCAAGACTAGAGGAGAATCCCGAGGTGTCCCTCGCCCCTAGGCAGGAGTCCTGACGTCGCTGAACAAACACGTGTCTGGAAGGGACCTCCCCATCGTAACTCGAGAATATACCCCAGGTTCCGGCCGCAACTCGAGAAAAACCATGAAATTTCCCCCTCGCCGCGAGTTGAGGCCCGATTCCCCTGGACTGCGTGCAGAGCAATTCCGTGTTCCACATCAAACGTGAAAGGAGCCTTGATTTCCTTGATGGCACTCCAGAGAAAACCCAAGATCACTGTCTCAAGTCTAGAGGGATCCTGAAGTCACTGGACCAACAGGAAAGGGCTTCGTGGACCCCAAATCAACTCGAGATGAGAGCTTAGACCCTGGCTTAGACTCAAGAGGAATACCAACTTTCCACAAGGCCCTCAAGAGGAGGTTTCTCTCAGCTACACGTATATTTGAGGGACCCTGATTTTGTGGCCTCAAGTGGAATGGACACCGAGATGCTCTGACTCGAAGTAAGGCCGGATATCCCTGCAGTGAATTGAATGCAGGCTCGTCTTGCATCTCCCAAGACGAAGGGATGTCTGAATCCCCTTTGGAGACCACAGAGAAAGACCTAATTCTCCGCCTCATAGCGACCGGGGGTCTCACATCCTTTGAAAATTCGAGAGGACCGCGGAGATCAATGCTTCCAAAGGAGACGATGCCTGACTCCTCTTGAAAATGGATAGGAGTCCCAGGATCCCTGTGGCACGTGGAAAGGGACCCTGGGTCTCCCGCCTCACGTGGAGACGCTTCCCCATTGCCATGCCAAGACTCGAGGAGAATCCCGAGGTGTCCCTCGCACCTAGGAAGGAGTCCTGACGTCGCTGAACAAACACGTGTCTGGAAGGGCCCTCCCCGTCGTAACTCGAGAATATACCCCAGGTTCCGTCCGCAACTCGAGAAAAACCATGAGATTTCCCCCTTGCCGCGAGTTGAGGTCCGATTCCCCTGCACTGAATGCAGGGCAATTCCGTGTTCCACATCAAACGTGAAAGGAGCCTTGATTTCTTGATGGCACTCCAGAGAAAACCCAAGATCACTGTCTCAAGTCTAGAGGGATCCTGAGGTCACTGGAGCAACATGAAAGAGCTCCGTGGACCCCAAATCAACTCGAGATGAGAGCTTAGTCCCTGGCTTCGACTCAAGAGGAATACCAACTTTCCACAAGCACCTCAAGAAGAGGCTTCTCTCAGCAACAGGTATGTGAGAGGGACCCTGAGTTTTTGGCCTCAAGTGGAATGGACACCGAGATGCTCTGACTCAAAGTAAGGCCGGATATCCCTGCAGTGAATTGAATGCAGGCTCGTCTTGCATCTCCCAAGACGAAGGGATGTCTGAATCCCCTGTGGAGACCACAGAGAAAGACCGAGTCCTCCGCCTCAACGCGACCGGAGGCCTCACATCCTTTGAAAACTCGAGAGGTCTGGGGAGATCAATGCTTCCAAAGGAGACGATGCCTCACTCCTCTTGAAAATGGATAGGAGTCCCAGGATCCCTGTGGCACGTGGAAAGGGACACTGGGTCTCCCGCCTCACGTGGAGACGCGTCCCAATTGCCATGCCAAGACTCGAGGAGAATCCCGAGGTGTCCCTTGCACCTAGGCAGGAGTCCTGACGTCGCTGAACAAACACGTGTCTGGAAGGGCCCTCCCCGTCGTAACTCGAGAATATACCCCAGGTTCCGGCCGCAACTCGAGAAAAACCATGAGACTTCCCCCTCGCCGCGAGATGAGGCCCGATTCCCCTGCACTGCGTCCAGAGCAATTCTGTGTTCCACATCAAACGTGAAAGGAGCCTTGATTTCCTTGATGACACTCCAGAGAAAACCCAAGAACACTGTCTCAAGTCTAGAGGGATAATCAGGTCACTGGAGCAACACGAAAGGGCTCCGTGGACCCCAAATCAACTCGAGATGAGAGCTTAGTCCCTGGCTTCGACTCAAGAGGAATACCAACTTTCCACAAGCACCTGAAGAGGAGGCTTCTCTCAGCTATGGGTATGTGAGAGGGACACTGAGTTTGTGGCCTCAAGTGGAATGGACACCGAGATGCTCTGACTCGAAGTAAGGCCGGATATCCCTGTAGTGAATTGAATGCAGGCTCGTCTTGCATCTCCCAAGACGAAGGGATGTCTGAATCCCCTGTGGAGACCACAGAGAAAGACCTAGTCCTCCGCCTCAACGCGACCGGAGGCGTCACATCCTTTGAAAACTCGAGAGGTCCACGGAGATCAATGCTTCCAAAGGAGACGATGCCTGACTCCTCTTGAAAATGGATAGGAGTCCCAGGATCCCTGTGGCACGTGGAAAGGGACCCTGGGTCTCCCGCCTCACGTGGAGACGCGTCCCAATTGCCATGCCAAGACTCGAGGAGAATCCCGAGGTGTCCCTTGCACCTAGGCAGGAGTCCTGACGTCGCTGAACAAACACGTGTCTGGAAGGGCCCTCCCCGTCGTAACTCGAGAATATACCCCAGGTTCCGGCCGCAACTCGAGAAAAACCATGAGACTTCCCCCTCGCCGCTGGATGAGGCCCGATTCCCCTGCACTGCGTGCAGAGCAATTCCGTGTTCCACTTCAAACGTGAAAGGAGCCTTGATTTCCTTGATGGCACTCCAGAGAAAACCCAAGATCACTGTCTCAAGTCTAGAGGGATCCTGAGGTCACTGGAGCAACACGAAAGGGCTCCGTGGACACCAAATCAACTCGAGATGAGAGCTTAGTCCCTGGCTTCGACTCAAGAGGAATACCAACTTTCCACAAGCACCTGAAGAGGAGGCTTCTCTCAGCTATGGGTATGTGAGAGGGACACTGAGTTTGTGGCCTCAAGTGGAATGGACACCGAGATGCTCTGACTCGAAGTAAGGCCGGATATCCCTGTAGTGAATTGAATGCAGGCTCGTCTTGCATCTCCCAAGACGAAGGGATGTCTGAATCCCCTGTGGAGACCACAGAGAAAGACCTAGTCCTCCGCCTCAACGCGACCGGAGGCGTCACATCCTTTGAAAACTCGAGAGGTCCACGGAGATCAATGCTTCCAAAGGAGACGATGCCTGACTCCTCTTGAAAATGGATAGGAGTCCCAGGATCCCTGTGGCACGTGGAAAGGGACCCTGGGTCTCCCGCCTCACGTGGAGACGCGTCCCAATTGCCATGCCAAGACTCGAGGAGAATCCCGAGGTGTCCCTTGCACCTAGGCAGGAGTCCTGACGTCGCTGAACAAACACGTGTCTGGAAGGGCCCTCCCCGTCGTAACTCGAGAATATACCCCAGGTTCCGGCCGCAACTCGAGAAAAACCATGAGACTTCCCCCTCGCCGCTGGATGAGGCCCGATTCCCCTGCACTGCGTGCAGAGCAATTCCGTGTTCCACTTCAAACGTGAAAGGAGCCTTGATTTCCTTGATGGCACTCCAGAGAAAACCCAAGATCACTGTCTCAAGTCTAGAGGGATCCTGAGGTCACTGGAGCAACACGAAAGGGCTCCGTTGCCACCAAATCAACTCGAGATGAGAGCTTAGTCCCTGGCTTCGACTCAAGAGGAATACCAACTTTCCACAAGCACCTCAAGAGGAGGCTACTCTCAGCTAATGGTATGTGAGAGGGACCCTGAGTTTGTCGCCTCAAGTGGAATGGACACCGAGATGCTCTGACTCGAAGTAAGGCCAGATATCCCTGCAGTGATTTGAATGCAGGCTCGTCTTGCATCTCCCAAGACGAAGGGATGTCTGAATCCGCTATGGAGACCACAGAGAAAGACCTAGTCCTCCCCCTCATCGCGACCGGAGGCCTCACATCCTTTGAAAACTCGAGACGTCCGCGGAGATCAATGCTTCCAAAGGAGACGACTCCTGACTCCTCTTGAAAATGGATAGGATTCCCAGGATCCTTGTGGCACGTGGAAAGGGACACTGGGTCTCCCGCCTCACGAGGGGACGCGTCCAAATTGCCATGCCAATACTCGAGGAGAATCCCGAGGTGTCCCTCGCACCTAGGCAGGAGTCCTCACGTCGCTGAACAAACCTGTGTCTGGAAGGGCCCTCCCCGTCCTAACTCGAGAATATACCCCAGGATCCGGCCGCAACTCGAGAAAAACCATGAGACTTCCCCCTCGCCCCTGGATGAGGCCCGATTCCCCTGCACTGCGTGCAGAGCAATTCCGTGTTCCACATCAAACGTGAAAGGAGCCTTGATTTCCTTGATGGCACTCCAGAGAAAACCCAAGATCACTGTCTCAAGTCTAGAGGGATCCTGAGGTCACTGTAGCAACACGAAAGGGCTATGTGGACCCCAAATCAACTCGAGATGAGAGATTAGTCCCTGGCTTCAACTCAAGAGGAATACGAACTTTCCACACGCACCACAAGAGGAGGCTTCTCTCAGCTACAGGTATGTGAGAGGGACCCTGAGTTTGTGGCCTCAAGTGGAATGGACACCAAGATGCTCTGACTCGAATTAAGGCCGGATATCCCTGCAGTGAATTGAATGCCGGCTCGTCTTGCATCTCCCAAGACGAAGGGATGTCTGAATCCCCTGTGGAGACCACAGAGAAAGACCTAGTCCTCCGCGTCATCGTGACCGGAGGCCTCACATCCGTTGAAAACTCGAGAGGTCTGCAGAGATCAATGCTTCCAAAGGTGACGATGCCTGACTCCACTTGAAAATGGATAGGAGTCCCAGGATCACTGTGGCACGTGGAAAGGGACACTAGGTCTCCCGCCTCACGTGGAGACGCGTCCCAATTGCCATGCCAAGACTCGAGGAGAATCCCGAGGTGTCCCTCGCACCTAGGCAGGAGTCCTGACGTCGCTGAACAAACACGTGTCTGGAAGGGCTCTCCCCGTCGTAACTCGAGAATATACCCCAGGTTCCGGCCGCAACTCGAGAAAAACCATGAGACTTCCCCATCGCCGCGAGATGAGGCCCGATTCCCCTGCCCTGCGTGCAGAGCAATTCCGTATTCCACATCAAAAATGAAAGGAGCCTTGATTTCCTTGATGGCACTCCAGAGAAAACCCAAGATCACTGTCTCAAGTCTAGAGGGATCCTGAGGTCACTGGAGCAACACGAAAGGGCTCCGTGGACCCCAAATCAACTCGAGATGAGAGCTTAGTCCCTTGCTTCAAATCGAGAGGAATACCAACTTTCCACAAGCACCTCAAGAGGAGGCTACTCTCAGCTAATGGTATGTGAGAGGGACCCTGAGTTTGTCGCCTCAAGTGGAATGGACACCGAGATGCTCTGACTCGAAGTAAGGCCGGATATCCCTGCAGTGAATTGAATGCAGGCTCGTCTTGCATCTCCCAAGACGAAAGGATGTCTGAATCTCCTGTGCAGAACACAGAGAAAGACCTAGTCCTCCGCCTCAATGCGACCGGAGGCCTCACATCCTTGGAAAACTCGAGAGGTCCACGGAGATCAATGCTTCCAAAGGAGACGATGCCTGACTCCTCTTGAAAATGGATAGGAGTCCCAGGATCCCTGTGGCACGTGGAAAGGGACCCTGGGTCTCCCGCCTCACGTGGAGACACGTCCCAATTGCCATGCCAAGACTCGAGGAGAATCCCGAGGTGTCCCTCGCACCTAGGCAGGAGTCCTGACGTCGCTGAACAAACACGTGTCTGGAAGGGCCCTCCCCCTCGTAACTCGAGAATATACCCCAGGTTCCGGCCGCAACTCGAGAAAAACCATGAGACTTCCCCCTCGCCGCGAGATGAGGCCCGATTCCCCTGGGCTGCGTGCAGAGGAATTCCGTGTTCCACTTCAAACGTGAAAGGAGCCTTGATTTCCTTGATGGCACCCCAGAGAAAACCCAAGATCACTGTCTCAAGTCTAGAGGGATCCTGAGGTCACCGGAGCAACACGAAAGGGCTCCGTGGACCCCAAATCAACTCGAGATGAGAGATTAGTCCCTGGGTTCGACTCAAGAGGAATACCAACTTTCCACAAGCCCCTCAAGAAGAGGCTTCTCTCAGCTACAGGTATGTGAGAGGGACCCTGAGTTTGTGGCCTCAAGTGTAATGGACACCGAGATGCTCTGACTCGAAGTAAGGCCGGATATCCCTGCAGTGAATTGAATGCAGGCTCATCTTGCATCTCCCAAGACGAAGGGATGTCTGAATCCCCTGTGCAGAACACAGAGAAAGACCTAGTCCTCCGCCTCAACCCGACCGGAGGCCTCACATCCTTTGAAAACTCGAGAGGTCTGCAGAGATCAATGCTTCCAAAGGAGACGATGCCTGACTCCTCTTGAAAATGGATAGGAGTCCCAGGATCACTGTGGCACGTGGAAAGGGACCCTGGGTCTCCCGCCTCACGTGGAGACGCGTCCCAATTGCCATGCCAAGTCTCCAGGAGAATCCCGAGGTATCCCTCGCACCTAGGCAGCAGTCCGGATGTCGCTGAACAAACACGTGTCTGGAAGGGCCCTCCCCATCGTTACTCGAGAATATACCCCAGGTTTCGGCCGCAATTCGAGAAAAACCATGAGATTTCCCCCTCGCCGCGAGTTGAGGCCCGATTCCCCTGCACTGCGTGCAGAGCAATTCCGTGTTCCACATCAAACGTGAAAGGAGCCTTGATTTCCTTGATGGCACTCCAGAGAAAACCCAAGATCACTGTCTCAAGTCTAGAGGGATCCTGAGCTCACTGGAGCAACATGAAAGGGCTCCGTTTAACCCAAATCAACTCGAGATGAGAGCTTAGTCCCTGGCTTCGACTCAAGAGGAATACCAACTTTCCACAAGCACCTCAAGAGGAGGCTTCTCACAGCTACAGGTATGTGAGAGGGACTCTGAGTTTGTGGCCTCAAGTGCAATGGACACCGAGATGCTCTGACTCGAAGTAAGGCCGGATATCCCTGCAGTGAATTGAATGCAAGCTCGTCTTGCATCTCCCAAGACGAAGGGATGTCTGAATCCCCTGTGGAGACCACAGAGAAAGACCTAGTCTTCCGCCTCATCGTGACCGGAGGCCTCACATCCTTTGAAAACTCGAGAGGTCTGCAGAGATAAATGCTTCCAACGGAGACGATGCCTGACTCCTCTTGAAAATGGATAGGAGTCCCAGGATCACTGTGGCACGTGGAAAGGGACACTGGGTCTCCCGCCTCACGTGGAGACGCGTCCCAATTGCCATGCCAAGACTCCAGGAGAATCCCGAGGTGTTCCTCGCACCTAGGCAGGAGTCCTGATGTCGCTGAACAAACACGTGTCTGGAAGGGCCCTCCCCGTCGTAACTCGAGAATATACCCCAGGTTCCGGCCGCAACTCGAGAAAAACCATGAGACTTCCCCATCGCCGCGAGATGAGGCCCGATTCCCCTGCCCTGCGTGCAGAGCAATTCCGTATTCCCCATCAAAAATGAAAGGAGCCTTGATTTCCTTGATGGCACTCCAGAGAAAACCCAAGATCACTGTCTCAAGTCTAGAGGGATCCTGAGGTCACTGGAGCAACACGAAAGGGCTCCGTGGACCCCAAATCAACTCGAGATGAGAGCTTAGTCCCTGGCTTAGAATCAAGAGGAATACCAACTTTCCACAAGCACCTCAAGAGGAGGCTTCTCTTAGCTACAGGTATGTCAGAGGGACCCTGAGTTTGTGGCCTCAAGTGGAATGGACACCGAGATGCTCTGACTCGAAGTAAGGCCGGATATCCCTGCAGTGTATTGAATGCAGGCTCGTCTTGCATCTCCCAAGACGAAGGGTTGTCTGAATCCCCTGTGGAGACCACAGAGAAAGACCTAGTCCTCCGCCTCAACGCGACCGGAGGCCTCACATCCTTTGAAAACTCGAGAGGTCCGCGGAGATCAAGACTTCCAAAGGAGACGATGCCTGACTCCTCTTGAAAATGGATAGGAGTCCCAGGATCCCTGTGGCACGTGGAAAGGGACCCTGGGTCTCCGGCGTCTCGTGGAAACGCGTCCCAATTGCCATGCCAAGACTCGAGGAGAATCCCGAGTTGTCCCTCGCACTTAGGCAGGAGTCCTGACATCGCTGAACAAACACGTGTCTGGAAGGGCCCTCCCCGTCGTAACTCGAGAATATACCCCAGGTTCCGGCCGCAATTCGAGAAAAACCATGAGATTTCCCCCTCGCCGCGAGTTGAGGCCCGATTCCCCTGCACTGCGTGCAGAGCAATTCCGTGTTCCACATCAAACGTGAAAGGAGCCTTGATTTCCTTGATGGCACTCCAGAGAAAACCCAAGATCACTGTCTCAAGTCTAGAGGGATCCTGAGCTCACTGGAGCAACATGAAAGGGCTCCGTATAACCCAAATCAACTCGAGATGAGAGCTTAGTCCCTGGCTCGACTCAAGAGGAATACCAACTTTCCACAAGCACCTCAAGAGGAGGCTTCTCACAGCTACAGGTATGTGAGAGGGACTCTGAGTTTGTGGCCTCAAGTGCAATGGACACCGAGATGCTCTGACTCGAAGTAAGGCCGGATATCCCTGCAGTGAATTGAATGCAGGCTCGTCTTGCATCTCCCAAGACGAAGGGATGTCTGAATCCCCTGTGGAGACCACAGAGAAAGACCTAGTCCTCCGCCTCATCGTGACCGGAGGCCTCACATCCTTTGAAAACTCGAGAGGTCTGCAAAGATCAATGCTTCCAAAGGAGACGATGCCTGACTCCTCTTGAAAATGGATAGGAGTCCCAGGATCACTGTGGCACGTGGAAAGGGACACTCGGTCTCCCGCCTCACGTGGAGACGCGTCCCAATTGCCATGCCAAGACTCGAGGAGAATCCCGAGGTGTTCCTCGCACCTAGGCAGGAGTCCTGATGTCGCTGAACAAACACGTGTCTGGAAGGGCCCTCCCCGTCGTAACTCGAGAATATACCTCAGGTTCCGGCCGCAACTCGAGAAAAACCATGAGACTTCCCCATCGCCGCGAGATGAGGCCCGATTCCCCTGCCCTGCGTGCAGAGCAATTCCGTATTCCCCATCAAAAATGAAAGGAGCCTTGATTTCCTTCATGGCACTCCAGAGAAAACCCAAGATCACTGTCTCAAGTCTAGAGGGATCCTGAGGTCACTGGAGCAACACGAAAGGGCTCCGTGGACCCCAAATCAACTCGAGATGAGAGCTTAGTCCCTGGCTTAGAATCAAGAGGAATACCAACTTTCCACAAGCACCTCAAGAGGAGGCTTCTCTCAGCTACAGGTATGTCAGAGGGACCCTGAGTTTGTGGCCTCAAGTGGAATGGACACCGAGATGCTCTGACTCGAAGTAAGGCCGGATATCCCTGCAGTGAATTGAATGCAGGCTCGTCTTGCATCTCCCAAGACGAAGGGTTGTCTGAATCCCCTGTGGAGACCACAGAGAAAGACCTAATTCTCCGCCTCATAGCGACCGGGGGCCTCACATCCTTTGAAAACTGGAGAGGTCTGCAGAGATCAATGCTTCCAAAGGAGACGATGCCTGACTCCTCTTGAAAATGGATAGGAGTCCCAGGATCACTGTGGCACGTGGAAAGGGACCCTGGGTCTCCGGCCTCTCGTGGAGACGCATCCCAATTGCCATGCCAAGACTCGAGGAGAATCCCGAGGTGTCCCTCGCACCTAGGCAGGAGTCCTGACATCGCTGAACAAACACGTGTCTGGAAGGGCCCTCCCCGTCGTAACTCGAGAATATACCCCAGGTTCCGGCCGCAACTCGAGAAAAACCATGATATTTCCCCCTCGCCGCGAGTTGAGGCCCGATTCCCCTGCACTGATGCAGAGCAATTCCGTGTTCCACTTCAAACGTGAAAGGGGCCTTGATTTATTGATGGCACTCCAGAGAAAACCCAAGATCACTGTCTCAAGTCTAGAGCGATCCTGAGGTCACTGGAGCAACAGGAAAGGGCTCCGTGGACCCCAAATCAACGCGAGATGAGAGCTTAGTCCCTGGCTTCGACTCAAGAGGAATACCAACTTTCCACAAGGACCTCAAGAGGAGGCTTCTCTCAGCTACAGGTAAGTGAGAGGGACCCTGAGTTTGTGGCCTCAAGTGCAATGGACACTGCGATGCTCTGACTCGAAATAAGGCCGGATATCCCTGCAGTGAATTGAAAGCAGGCTCATCTTGCATCTCCCAAGACGAAGGGATGTCTGAATCCCCTGTGCAGAACACAGAGAAAGACCTAGTCCTCCGCCTCAACGCGACCGGAGGCCTCACATCCTTTGAAAACTCGAGAGGTCTGCAGAGATCAATGCTTCCAAAGGAGACGATGCCTGACTCCTCTTGAAAATGGATAGGAGTCCCAGGATCACTGTGGCACGTGGAAAGGGAACCTGGGTCTCCCCCCTCACGTGGAGACGCGTCCCAATTGCCATGCCAAGACTCGAGGAGAATCCCGAGGTGTCCCTCACACCTAGGCAGGGTCCTGACGTCGCTGAACAAACACGTGTCTGAAAGGGACCTCCCCGTCGTAACTCGAGAATATACCCAAGGTTCCGGCCGCAACTCGAGAAAAACCATGAGATTTCCACCTCGCCGCGAGTTGAGGCCCGATTCCCCTGCACTGCGTGCAGAGCAATTCCGTGTTCCACATCAAACGTGAAAGGAGCCTTGATTTCCTTGATGGCACTCCAGAGAAAACCCAAGATCACTGTCTCAAGTCTAGAGGGATCCTGAGGTCACTGGAGCAACACGAAAGGGCTCCGTGGACCCCAAATCAACTCGAGATGAGAGCTTAGTCCCTCGCTTAGACTCAAGAGGAATACCAACTTTCCACAAGCACCTCAAGAGGAGGCTGCTCTCAGCTACAGGTATGTGAAAGGAACCCTGAGTTTGTGGCCTCAAGTGCAATGAACACCGAGATGCTCTGACTCGATGTAAGGCCGGATATCCCTGCAGTGAATTGAATGCAGGCTCGTCTTGCATCTCGCAAGACGAAGGGATGTCTGAATCCCCTGTGGAGACGACAGAGAAAGACCTAGTCCTCCGCCTCATCGTGACCGGAGGCCTCACATCCTTTGAAAACTCGAGAGGTCCGCGGAGATCAATACTTCCGAAGGAGACGATGCCTGACTCCTCTTGAAAATGGATAGGAGTCCCAGGATCCCTGTGGCACGTGGAACGGGACCCTGGGTCTCCCGCCTCACGTGGAGACGCGTCCAAATTGCCATGCCAAGACTCGAGGAGAATCCCGAGGTGTCCCTCGCACCTAGGCAGGAGTCCTCACGTCACTGAACAAACCTGTGTCTGGAAGGGCCCTCCCCGTCGTAACTCGAGAATATACCCCAGGTTCCGGCCGCAACTCGAGAAAAACCATGAGACTTCCCCCTCGCCGCTGGATGAGGCCCGATTCCCCTGCACTGCGTGCAGAGCAATTCCGTGTTCCACATCAAACGTGAAAGCAGCCTTGATTTCCTTAATGGCACTCCAGAGAAAACCCAAGATCACTGTTTCAAGTCTAGAGGCATCCTGAGGTCACTGTAGCAACAGGAAAGGGCTCCGTGGACCCCAAATCTACTCGAAATGAGAGCTTAGTCCCTGGATTCGACTCAAGAGGAATACCAACTTTCCACAAGCACCTCAAGAGGATGCTTCTCTCAGCTACAGGTATGTCAGAGGGACCCTGAGTTTGTGGCCTCAAGTGGAATGGACACCAAGATGCTCTGACTCGAATTAAGGCCGGATATCCCTGCAGTGAATTGAATGCAGGCTCGTCTTGCATCTCCGAAGACGAAGGGATGTCTGAATCCCCTGTGCAGAACACAGAGAAAGACCGAGTTCTCCGCCTCATAGCGACCGGAGGCCTCACATCCTTTGAAAACTCGAGAGGTCCGCGGAGATCAATGCTTCCAAAGGAGACGATGCCTGACTCATCTTGAAAATGGATAGGAGTCCCAGGATCCCTGTGGCACGTGGAAAGGGACCCTGGGTCTCCCGCCTCACGTGGAGACGCGTCCAAATTGCCATGCCAAGACTCGAGGAGAATCCCGAGGTGTCCCTCGCACCTAGGCAGGAGTCCTCACGTCGCTGAACAAAACTGTGTCTGGAAGGGCCCTCCCTGTCGTAACTCGAGAATATACCCCAGGTTCCGGCCGCAACTCGAGAAAAACCATGAGACTTCCCCCTCGCCGCTGGATGAGGCCCGATTCCCCTGCACTGCGTGCAGACCAATTCCGTGTTCCACATCAAACGTGAAAGGAGCCTTGATTTCCTTAATGGCACTCTAGAGAAAACCCAAGATCACTGTTTCAAGTCTACAGGGATCCTGAGGTCACTGTAGCAACAGGAAAGGGCTCCGTGGACCCCAAATCAACGCGAGATGAGAGCTTAGTCCCTGGCTTCGACTCAAGAGGAATACCAACTTTACACAAGCCCCTCAAGAGGAGGCTACTCTCAGCTAATGGTATGTGAGAGGGACCCTGAGTTTGTCGCCTCAAGTGGAATGGACACCGAGATGCTCTGACTCGAAGTAAGGCCGGATATCCCTGCAGTGAATTGAATGCAGGCTCGTCTTGCATCTCCCAAGATGAAGGGATGTCAGAATCCCCTGTGGAGACGACAGAGAAAGTCCTAGTCCTCCGCCTCATCGAGACGGGAGGCATCACATCCTTTGAAAACTCGAGAGGTCTGCGGAGATCAATGCTTCCAAAGGAGACGATGCCTGACACTTCTTGAAAAGGATAGAAGTCCCAGGATCCCTGTGGCACGTGGAAAGGGACCCTGGGTCTCCCGCCTCACGTGGATACGCATCCCCATTGCCATGCCAAGACTCGAGGAGAATCCCGAGGTGTCCCTCGCACCTAGGCAGGAGTCCTGACGTCGCTGAACAAACACGTGTCTGGAAGGGCCCTCCCCGTCGTAACTCGAGAATATACCCAAGGTTCCGGCCGCACTCGAGAAAAACCATGACACTTCCCCATCGCCGCGAGATGAGGCCCGATTCCCCTGCCCTGCGTGCAGAGCAATTCCGTATTCCACATCAAAAATGAAAGGAGCCTTGATTTCCTTGATGGCACTCCAGAGAAAACCCAAGATCACTGTCTCAAGTCTAGAGGGATCCTGAGGTCACCGGAGCAACACGAAAGGGCTCCGTGGACCCCAAATCAACTCGAGATGAGAGCTTAGTCCCTGGCTTCAAATCGAGAGGAATACCAACTTTCCACAAGCACCTCAAGAGGAGGCTACTCTCAGCTAATGGTATGTGAGAGGGACCCTGAGTTTGTCGCCTCTAGTGGAATGGACACCGAGATGCTCTAACTCGAAGTAAGGCCAGATATCCCTGCAGTGAATTGAATGCAGGCTCGTCTTGCATCTCCCAAGACGAAGGGATGTCTGAATCCCCTGTGGAGACCACAGAGAAAGACCGAGTTCTCCGCCTCATCGCGACCGGAGGCCTCACATCCTTTGAAAACTCGAGAGGTCCGTGGAGATCAATGCTTCCAAAGGAGACGATGCCTGACTCCTCTTGAAAATGGATAGGAGTCCCAGGATCCCTGTGGCACGTGGAACGGGACCCTGGGTCTCCCGCCTCACGTGGAGACGCGTCCAAATTGCCATGCCAAGACTCGAGGAGAATCCCGAGGTGTCCCTCGCACCTAGGCAGGAGTCCTCACGTCGCTGAACAAACCTGTGTCTGGAAGGGCCCTCCCCGTCGTAACTCGAGAATATACCCCAGGTTCCGGCCGCAACTCGAGAAAAACCATGAGACTTCCCCCTCGCCGCTGGATGAGGCCCGATTCCCCTGCACTGCGTGCAGAGCAATTCCGTGTTCCACATCAAACGTGAAAGCAGCCTTGATTTCCTTAATGGCACTCCAGAGAAAACCCAAGATCACTGTTTCAAGTCTAGAGGCATCCTGAGGTCACTGTAGCAACAGGAAAGGGCTCCGTGGACCCCAAATCTACTCGAAATGAGAGCTTAGTCCCTGGATTCGACTCAAGAGGAATACCAACTTTCCACAAGCACCTCAAGAGGATGCTTCTCTCAGCTACAGGTATGTCAGAGGGACCCTGAGTTTGTGGCCTCAAGTGGAATGGACACCAAGATGCTCTGACTCGAATTAAGGCCGGATATCCCTGCAGTGAATTGAATGCAGGCTCGTCTTGCATCTCCCAAGACGAAGGGTTGTCTGAATCCCCTGTGGAGCCCACAGAGAAAGACCTAGTCCTCCGCCTCAACGCAACCGGAGGCCTCACATCCTTTGAAAACTCGAGAGGTCCGCGGAGATCAATACTTCCGAAGGAGACGATGCCTGACTCCTCTTGAAAATGGATAGGA
The DNA here is from genome assembly GCF_033118175.1 of Dama dama. NCBI lineage: Eukaryota > Metazoa > Chordata > Mammalia > Artiodactyla > Cervidae > Dama > Dama dama. The sequence continues at coordinate 357,549 of NC_083697.1, read as the reverse complement.
GTCCGAGGATCCCTGTGGCACGTGGAAAGGGACCGTGGGTCTCCCGCCTCACGTGGAGACGCGTCCCAATTGCCATGCCAAGACTCGAGGAGAATCCCGAGGTGTCCCTCGCACCTAGGCAGGAGACCTGACGTCGCTGAACAAACCCGTGTCTGGAAGGGCCCTCCCCGTCGTAACTCGAGAATATAACCCAGGTTCCGGCCGCAACTAGAGAAAAACCATGAGACTTCCCCCTCGCCGCGAGATGAGGCCCGATTCCCCTGCACTGCGTGCAGAGCAATTCCGTATTCCACATCAAAAATGAAAGGACCCTTGATTTCCTTGATGGCACTCCAGAGAAAACCCAAGATCACTGTCTCAAGTCTAGAGGGATGCTGAGGTCACTGGAGCAACACGAAAGGGCTCCGTGGACCCCAAATCAACTCGAGATGAGAGCTTAGTCCCTGGCTTCCACTCAAGAGGAATACCAACTTTCCACAAGCACTTCAAGAGGAGGCTTCTCTCAGCTACAGGTATGTGAGTGGGCCCCTGAGTTTGTGGCCTCAAGTGGAATGGACACCGAGATGCTCTGACTCGAAGTAAGGCCGGATAACCCTGCAGTGAATTGAATGCAGGCTCGTCTTGCATCTCCGAAGACGAAGGGATGTCTGAATCCCCTGTGCAGAACACAGAGAAAGACCGAGTTCTCCGCCTCATAGCGACCGGAGGCCTCACATCCTTTGAAAACTCGAGAGGTCCGCGGAGATCAATGCTTCCAAAGGAGACGATGCCTGACTCATCTTGAAAATGGATAGGAGTCCCAGGATCCCTGTGGCACGTGGAAAGGGACCCTGGGTCTCCCGCCTCACGTGGAGACGCGTCCAAATTGCCATGCCAAGACTCGAGGAGAATCCCGAGGTGTCCCTCGCACCTAGGCAGGAGTCCTCACGTCGCTGAACAAAACTGTGTCTGGAAGGGCCCTCCCCGTCGTAACTCGAGAATATACCCCAGGTTCCGGCCGCAACTCGAGAAAAACCATGAGACTTCCCCCTCCCCGCGAGATGAGGCCCGATTCCCCTGCACTGCGTGCAGACCAATTCCGTGTTCCACATCAAACGTGAAAGGAGCCTTGATTTCCTTAATGGCACTCTAGAGAAAACCCAAGATCACTGTTTCAAGTCTACAGGGATCCTGAGGTCACTGTAGCAACAGGAAAGGGCTCCGTGGACCCCAAATCAACGCGAGATGAGAGCTTAGTCCCTGGCTTCGACTCAAGAGGAATACCAACTTTACACAAGCCCCTCAAGAGGAGGCTACTCTCAGCTAATGGTATGTGAGAGGGACCCTGAGTTTGTCGCCTCAAGTGGAATGGACACCGAGATGCTCTGACTCGAAGTAAGGCCGGATATCCCTGCAGTGAATTGAATGCAGGCTCGTCTTGCATCTCCCAAGATGAAGGGATGTCAGAATCCCCTGTGGAGACGACAGAGAAAGACCTAGTCCTCCGCCTCATCGAGACGGGAGGCATCACATCCTTTGAAAACTCGAGAGGTCTGCGGAGATCAATGCTTCCAAAGGAGACGATGCCTGACTCTTCTTGAAAAGGATAGAAGTCCCAGGATCCCTGTGGCACGTGGAAAGGGAACCTGGGTCTCCCGCCTCACGTGGATACGCATCCCCATTGCCATGCCAAGACTCGAGGAGAATCCCGAGGTGTCCCTCGCACCTAGGCAGGAGTCCTGACGTCGCTGAACAAACACGTGTCTGGAAGGGCCCTCCCCGTCGTAACTCGAGAATATACCCAAGGTTCCGGCCGCACTCGAGAAAAACCATGACACTTCCCCATCGCCGCGAGATGAGGCCCGATTCCCCTGCCCTGCGTGCAGAGCAATTCCGTATTCCACATCAAAAATGAAAGGAGCCTTGATTTCCTTGATGGCACTCCAGAGAAAACCCAAGATCACTGTCTCAAGTATAGAGGGATCCTGAGGTCACTGGAGCAACACGAAAGGGCTCCGTGGACCCCAAATCAACTCGAGATGAGAGCTTAGTCCCTGGCTTCAAATCGAGAGGAATACCAACTTTCCACAAGCACCTCAAGAGGAGGCTACTCTCAGCTAATGGTATGTGAGAGGGACCCTGAGTTTGTCGCCTCTAGTGGAATGGACACCGAGATGCTCTAACTCGAAGTAAGGCCAGATATCCCTGCAGTGAATTGAATGCAGGCTCGTCTTGCATCTCCCAAGACGAAGGGATGTCTGAATCCCCTGTGGAGACCACAGAGAAAGACCTAGTCCTCCGCCTCATCGTGACCAGAGGCCTTACATCCTTTGAAAACTCGAGAGGTCTGCAGAGATCAATGCTTCCAAAGGAGACGATGCCTGACTCCTCTTGAAAATGGATAGGAGTCCCAGGATCCCTGTGGCACGTGGAAAGGGACACTGGGTCTCCCGCCTCACGTGGCGACGCGTCCTAATTGCCATGCCAAGACTCGAGGAGAATCCCGAGGTGTCCCTCGCACCTAGGCAGGAGTCCTGACGTCGCTGAACAAACACGTGTCTGGAAGGGCCCTCCCCGTCGTAACTCGAGAATATACCCCAGGTTCCGGCCGCAACTCGAGAAAAACCATGAGACTTCCCCCTCGCCGCGAGTTGAGGCCCGATTCCTCTGCACTGCGTGCAGAGCAATTCCGTGTTCCACTTCAAACGTGAAAGGAGCCTTGATTTACTTGATGGCACTCCAGAGAAAACCCAAGATCACTGTCTCAATTCTAGAGGGATCATGAGGTCACTGGAGCAACACGAAAGGGCTCCGTGGACCCCAAATCAACTCGAGATGAGAGCTTAGTCCCTGGCTTAGACTCAAGAGGAATACCAACTTTCCACAAGCACCTCAAGAGGAGGCTTCTCTCAGCTACAGGTAAGTGAGAGGGACCCTGAGTTTGTGGCCTCAAGTGGAATGGACACCGAGATGCTCTGACTCGAAGTAAGTCCGGACATCCCTGCAGTGAATTGAATGCAGGCTCATCTTACATCTCCCAAGACGAAGGGATGTCTGAATCCCCTGTGCAGAACACAGAGAAAGACCTAGTCCTCCACCTCAACGCGACCGGAGGCCTCACATCCTTTGAAAACTCGAGAGGTCTGCGCAGATCAATGCTTCCAAAGGAGACGATGCCTGACACCTCTTGAAAATGGATAGGAGTCCCAGGATCCCTGTGGCACGTGGAAAGGGACCCTGGGTCTCCCGCCTCACGTGGAGACGCGTCCCCATTGCCATGCCAAGACTCGAGGAGAATCCCGAGGTGTCCCTCGCACCTAGGCAGGAGTCCTGACGTCGCTGAACAAACACGTGTCTGGAAGGGCCCTCCCCGTCGTAACTCGAGAATATACCCCAGGTTCCGGCCGCAACTCGAGAAAAACCATGAGACTTCCCCCTCGCCGCGAGATGAGGCCCGATTCCCCTGCAATGCGTGCAGAGCAATTCCGTGTTACACATCAAACGTGATAGGAGCCTTGATTTCCTTGAAGGCACTCCAGAGAAAACCCAAGATCACTGTCTCAAGTCTAGAGGGATCCTGAGGTCACTGGAGCAACACGAAAGGGCTCCGTGGACGCCAAAACAACTCGAAATGAGAGGTTAGAGCCTGGCTTCGACTCAAGAGGAATACCAACTTTCAACAAACACCTCAAGAGGAGGCTTCTCTCAGCTACAGGTAGGTGAGAGGGACCCTGAGTTTGTGGCCTCAAGTGGAATGGACACCGAGATGCTCTGACTCGAAGTAAGGCCGGATATCCCTGCAGTGAATTGAATGCATGCTCGTCTTGCATCTCCCAAGACGAAGGGATGTCTGAATCCCCTGTGGAGACCACAGAGAAAGACCTAATTTTCCGCCTCATCGCGACCGGTGGCCTCACATCCTTTGAATATTCGAGAGGTCCGCGGAGATCAATGCTTCCAAAGGAGACGATGCCTGACTCCTCTTGAAAATGGATAGGAGTCCCAGGATCCCTGTGGCACGTGGAAATGGACCCTGGTTCTCCGACCTCACGTGGAGACGCGTCCCAATTGCCATGCCAAGACTCCAGGAGAATCCCGAGGTGTCCCTCGCACCTAGGCAGGCGTCCTCACGTCGCTGAACAAACCCGTGTCTGGACAGGTCCTCCCCGTCGTAACTCGAGAATATACCCCAGGTTCCGGCCGCAACTCGAGAAAAACCATGAGACTTCCCCCTCCCCGCGAGATGAGGCCAGATTCCCCTGCACTGAGTGCACACCAATTCCGTGTTCCACATCAAACGTGAAAGGAGCCTTGATTTCCTTGATGGCACTCCAGAGAAAACCCAAGATCACTGTCTCAAGTCTAGAGGGATCCTGAGGTCACTGGAGCAACACGAAAGGGCTCCGTGGACCCCAAATCAACTCGAGATGAGAGCTTAGTCCATGGCTTCAAATCGAGAGGAATACCAACTTTCGACAAGCACCTCAAGAGAAGGCTTCTCTCACCTAATGGTATGTGAGAGGGACCCTGAGTTTGTCGCCTCAAGTGGAATGGACACCGAGATGCTCTGACTCAACGTAAGGCCAGATATCCCTGCAGTGAATTGAATGCAGGCTCGTCTTGCATCTCCCAAGACGAAGGGTTGTCTGAATCCCCTGTGGAGCCCACAGAGAAAGACATAATTTTCCGCCTCATCGCGACCGGTGGCCTCACATCCTTTGAAAATTCGAGAGGTCCGCGGAGATCAATGCTTCCAAAGGAGACGATGCCTGATTCCTCTTGAAAATGGATAGGAGTCCCAGGATCCCTGTGGCTCGTGGAAAGGGACCCTGGTTCTCCCGGCTCACGTGGAGATGCGTCCAAATTGCCATGCCAAGACTCGAGGAGAATCCCGAGGTGTCCCTCGCACCTAGGCAAGAGTCCTCACGTCGCTGAACAAAACCGTGTCTGGAAGGGCCCTCCCCGTCGTAACTCGAGAATATACCCCAGGTTCCGGCCGAAACTCGAGAAAAACCATGAGACTTCCCCCTCCCCGCGAGATGAGGCCCGATTCCCCTGCACTGAGTGCAGACCAATTCCGTGTTCCACATCAAACGTGAAAGGAGCCTTGATTTCCTTAATGGCACTCCAGAGAAAACCCAAGATCACTGTCTCAAGTCTAGAGGGATCCTGAGGTCACTGTAGCAACACAAAAGGGCTCCGTGGACCCCAAATCAACTCGAGATGAGAGCTTAGTCCCTGGCTTCGACTCAAGAGGAATACCAACTTTCCACAAGCACCTCAAGAGGAGGCTTCTCTCAGCTAATGGTATGTGAGAGGGACCCTGAGTTTGTGGCCTCAAGTGCAATGGACACCGAGATGCTCTGACAAGAAGTAAGGCTGGATATCCCTGCAGTGAATTGAATGCAGGCTCGTCTTGCATCTCCCAAGACGAAGGGATGTCTGAATACCCTGTGGATACCACAGAGAAAGACCTAGTCCTCTGCCTCATCGTGACCGGAGGCCTCACATCCTTTGAAAACTCGAGAGGTCTGCAGAGATCAATGCTTCCAAAGGAGACGATGCCTGACTCCTCTTGAAAATGGATAGGAGTCCCAGGATCACTGTGGCATGTGGAAAGGGACACTGGGTCTCACGCCTCACGTGGAGACGCGTCCCAATTGCCATGCCAAGACTCGAGGAGAATCCCGAGGTGTCCCTCGCACCTAGGCAGGAGTCCTGACGTCCCTGAACAAACACGTGTCTGGAAGGGCCCTCCCTGTCGTAACTCGAGAATATACCCCAGGTTCCGGCCGCAACTCGAGAAAAACCATGAGATTTCCCCATCGCCGCGAGATGAGGACAGATTCCCCTGCCCTGCGTGCAGAGCAATTCCGTATTCCACATCAAAAATGAAAGGAGCCTTGATTTCCTTGATGGCACTCCAGAGAAAACCCAAGATCACTGTCTCAAGTCTAGAGGGATCCTTAGGTCACTGGAGCAACACGAAAGGGCTCCGTGGACCCCAAATTAACTCGAGATGAGAGCGTAGTCCCTGGCTTCAAATCGAGAGGAATACCAACTTTCCACAAGCACCTCAAGAGGAGGCTTCTCTCAGCTCATGGTATGTGAGAGGGACCCTGAGTTTGTCACCTCAAGTGGAATGGACACCGAGATTCTCTGACTCAAAGTAAGGCCAGATATCCCTGCAGTGAATTGAATGCAGGCTCGTCTTGCATCTCCCAAGACGAAGGGATTTCTGAATCCCCTGTGGAGACCACAGAAAAAGACCTAGTCCTCCGTCTCATCGTGAACGGAGGCCTCACATCCTTTGAAAACTCGAGAGGTCTGCGGAGATCAATGCTTCCAAAGGAGACGACGCCTGACGCCTCTTGAAAATGGATAGGAGTCCCAGGATCCCTGTGGCACGTGGAAAGGGACCCTGGGTCTCTCGCCTCACGTGGAGACGCCTCCCAATTGCCATGCCAAGACTTGAGGAGAATCCCGAGGTGTCCCTCGCACCTAGGCAGGAGTCCTGACGTCGCTGAACAAACACGTGTCTGGAAGGGCCCTCCCCGTCGTAACTCGAGAATATACCCCAGGTTCCGGCCGCAACACGAGAAAAACCATGAGACTTCCCCCTCGCCGTGAGATGAGGCCCGATTCCCCTGCAATGCGTGCAGAACAATTCCGTGTTCCACATCAAACGAGAAAGGAGCCTTGATTTCCTTGATGGCACTCCAGAGAAAACCCAAGATCACTGTCTCAAGTCTAGAGGGATCCTGAGGTCACTGGAGCAACACGAAAGGGCTCCGTGGACCCCAAATCAACTCGAGATGAGAGATTAGTCCCTGGCTTCAACTCAATAGGAATACGAACTTTCCACAAGCCCCTCAAGAGGAGGCTTGTCTCAGCTACAGGTATGTGAGAGGGACCCTGAGTTTGTGGCCTCAAGTGTAATGGACACCGAGATGCTCTGACTCGAAGTAAGGCCGGATATCCCTGCAGTGAATTGAATGCAGGCTCGTCTTGCATCTCCGAAGACGAAGGGATGTCTGAATACCCTGTGGATACCACAGAGAAAGACCTAGTCCTCTGCCTCATCGTGACCGGAGGCCTCACATCCTTTGAAAACTCGAGAGGTCTGCAGAGATCAATGCTTCCAAAGGAGACGATGCCTGACTCCTCTTGAAAATGGATAGGAGTCCCAGGATCACTGTGGCATGTGGAAAGGGACACTGGGTCTCACGCCTCACGTGGAGACGCGTCCCAATTGCCATGCCAAGACTCGAGGAGAATCCCGAGGTGTCCCTCGCACCTAGGCAGGAGTCCTGACGTCCCTGAACAAACACGTGTCTGGAAGGGCCCTCCCTGTCGTAACTCGAGAATATACCCCAGGTTCCGGCCGCAACTCGAGAAAAACCATGAGATTTCCCCATCGCCGCGAGATGAGGACAGATTCCCCTGCCCTGCGTGCAGAGCAATTCCGTATTCCACATCAAAAATGAAAGGAGCCTTGATTTCCTTGATGGCACTCCAGAGAAAACCCAAGATCACTGTCTCAAGTCTAGAGGGATCCTTAGGTCACTGGAGCAACACGAAAGGGCTCCGTGGACCCCAAATTAACTCGAGATGAGAGCGTAGTCCCTGGCTTCAAATCGAGAGGAATACCAACTTTCCACAAGCACCTCAAGAGGAGGCTTCTCTCAGCTCATGGTATGTGAGAGGGACCCTGAGTTTGTCACCTCAAGTGGAATGGACACCGAGATTCTCTGACTCAAAGTAAGGCCAGATATCCCTGCAGTGAATTGAATGCAGGCTCGTCTTGCATCTCCCAAGACGAAGGGATTTCTGAATCCCCTGTGGAGACCACAGAAAAAGACCTAGTCCTCCGTCTCATCGTGAACGGAGGCCTCACATCCTTTGAAAACTCGAGAGGTCTGCGGAGATCAATGCTTCCAAAGGAGACGACGCCTGACGCCTCTTGAAAATGGATAGGAGTCCCAGGATCCCTGTGGCACGTGGAAAGGGACCCTGGGTCTCTCGCCTCACGTGGAGACGCCTCCCAATTGCCATGCCAAGACTTGAGGAGAATCCCGAGGTGTCCCTCGCACCTAGGCAGGAGTCCTGACGTCGCTGAACAAACACGTGTCTGGAAGGGCCCTCCCCGTCGTAACTCGAGAATATACCCCAGGTTCCGGCCGCAACACGAGAAAAACCATGAGACTTCCCCCTCGCCGTGAGATGAGGCCCGATTCCCCTGCAATGCGTGCAGAACAATTCCGTGTTCCACATCAAACGAGAAAGGAGCCTTGATTTCCTTGATGGCACTCCAGAGAAAACCCAAGATCACTGTCTCAAGTCTAGAGGGATCCTGAGGTCACTGGAGCAACACGAAAGGGCTCCGTGGACCCCAAATCAACTCGAGATGAGAGATTAGTCCCTGGCTTCAACTCAATAGGAATACGAACTTTCCACAAGCCCCTCAAGAGGAGGCTTGTCTCAGCTACAGGTATGTGAGAGGGACCCTGAGTTTGTGGCCTCAAGTGTAATGGACACCGAGATGCTCTGACTCGAAGTAAGGCCGGATATCCCTGCAGTGAATTGAATGCAGGCTCATCTTGCATCTCCCAAGACGAAGGGATGTCTGAATCCCCTGTGCAGAACACAGAGAAAGACCTAGTCCTCCGCCTCAATGCGACCGGAGGCCTCACATCCTTTGAAAACTCGAGAGGTCCGCGGAGATCAATGCTTCCAAAGGAGACGATGCCTGACTCCTCTTGAAAATGGATAGGAGTCCCAGGATCCCAGTGGCACGTGGAAAGGGACCCTGGGTCTCCCGCCTCACGTGGAGACGCGTCCCAATTGCCATGGCAAGACTCGATGAGAATCCCGAGGTGTCCCTCGCACCTAGGCAGGAGTCCTGACGTCGCTGAACAAACCCGTGTCTGGAAGGGCCCTCCCCGTCGTAACTCGAGAATATACCCCAGGTTCCGGCCGCAACTCGAGAAAAACCATGAGATTTCCCCATCGCCGCGAGTTGAGGCCCGATTCCCCTGCACTGCGTGCAGAGCAATTCCGTGTTCCACTTCAAACGTGAAAGGAGCCTTGATTTCCTTGATGGCACTCCAGAGAAAACCCAAGATCACTGTCTCAAGTCTAGAGGGATCCTGAGGTCACTGGAGCAACACGAAAGGGCTCCGTGGACCCCAAATCAACTCGAGATGAGAGCTTAGTCCATGGCTTCAAATCGAGAGGAATACCAACTTTCGACAAGCACCTCAAGAGAAGGCTACTCTCAGCTACAGGTAAGTGAGAGGGACCCTGAGTTTGTGGCCTCAAGTGCAATGGACACCGAGATGCTCTGATTCGAAGTAAGGCTGGATATCTCTGCAGTGAATTGAATGCAGGCTCGTCTTGCATCTCCCAAGACGAAGGGATGTCTGAATCCCCTGTGGAGACCACAGAGAAAGACCTAGTCCTCCGCCTCATCGTGAACGGAGGCCTCACATCCTTTGAAAACTCGAGAGGTCTACAGAGATCAATGCTTCCAAAGGAGACGATGCCTGACTCCTCTTGAAAATGGATAGGAGTCCCAGGATCCCTGTGGCACGTGGAAAGGGACCGTGGGTCTCCCGCCTCACGTGGAGACGCGTCCCAATTGCCATGCCAAGACTTGAGGAGAATCCCGAGGTGTCCCTCGCACCTAGGCAGGAGTCCTGACGTCGCTGAACAAACCCGTGTCTGGAAGGGCCCTCCCCGTCGTAACTCGAGAATATACCCCAGGTTCCGGCCGCAATTCGAGAAAAACCATGAGACTTCCCCCTCGCAGCGACATGAGGCCCGATTCCCCTGCACTGCGTGCAGAGCAATTCCGTGTTCCACATCAAACGTGAAAGGAGCTTTGATTTCCTTAATGGCACTCCAGAGGAAACCCAAGATCACTGTCTCAAGTCTAGAGGGATCCTGAGGTCACTGGAGCAACACGAAAGGGCTCCGTGGACCCCAAATCAACTCGAGATGAGAGCTTAGTCCCTGGCTTCCACTCAAGAGGAATACCAACTTTCCACAAGCACCTCAAGAGGAGGCTTCTCTCAGCTACAGGTATGTGAGAGGGACCCTGAGTTTGTGGCCTCAAGTGGAATGGCCACCGAGATGCTCTGACTCGAAGTAAGGCCGGATATCCCTGCAGTGAATTGAATGCAGGCTCGTCTTGCATCTCCCAAGACGAAGGGTTGTCTGAATCCCCTGTGGAGCCCACAGAGAAAGACCTAGTCCTATGCCTCAACGCGACCGGAGGCCTCACATCCTTTGAAAACTCGAAAGGTCCGCGGAGATCAATACTTCCGAAGGAGACGATGCCTGACTCCTCTTGAAAATGGATAGGAGTCCCAGGATCCCTGTGGCACGTGGAAAGGGACACTGGGTCTCCCGCCTCACGTGGAGACGCGTCCCAATTGCCATGCCAAGACTCGAGGAGAATCCCGAGGTGTCCCTCGCACCTAGGCAGGAGTCCTGACGTCGCTGAACAAACACGTGTCTGGAAGGGCCCTCCCCGTCGTAACTCGAGAATATACCCCAGGTTCCGTCTGCAACTCGAGAAAAACCATGAGACTTCACTATCGCCGCGAGATGAGGCCCGATTCCCCTGCCCTGCGTGCAGAGCAATTCCGTATTCCACATCAAAATAAAAGGAGCCTTGATTTCCTTGATGGCACTCCAGAGAAAACCCAAGATCACTGTCTCAAGTCTAGAGGGATCCTGAGGTCACTGGAGCAACACGAAAGGGCTCCGTGGACCCCAAATCAACTCGAGATGAGAGCTTAGTCCATGGCTTCAAATCGAGAGGAATACCAACTTTCCACAAGCACCTCAAGAGAAGGCTTCTCTCAGCTAATGGTATGTGAGAGGGACCCTGAGTTTGTCGCCTCAAGTGGAATGGACACCGAGATGCTCTGACTCAACGTAAGGCCAGATATCCCTGCAGTGAATTGAATGCAGTCTCGTCTTGCATCTCCCAAGCCGAAGGGTTGTCTGAATCCCCTGTGGAGACCACAGAGAAAGACATAATTTTCCGCCTCATCGCGACCGGTGGCCTCACATCCTTTGAAAATTCGAGAGGTCCGCGGAGATCAATGCTTCCAAAGGAGACGATGCCTGACTCCTCTTGAAAATAGATAGGAGTCCCAGGATCCCTGTGGCTCGTGGAAAGGGACCCTGGTTCTCCCGGCTCACGTGGAGATGCGTCCAAATTGCCATGCCAAGACTCGAGGAGAATCCCGAGGTGTCCCTCGCACCTAGGCAGGAGTCCTGACGTCGCTGAACAAACGCTTGTCTCGAAGGGCCCTCCCCGTCGTAACTCGAGAATATACCCCAGGTTCCGGGAGCAACTCGAGAAAAACCATGAGATTTCCCCCTCGCCGCGAGTTGAGGCCCGATTCCCCTGCACTGCGTGCAGACCAATTCCGTGTTCCACATCAAACTTGAAAGGAGCCTTGATTTCCTTGATGGCACTCCAGAGAAAACCCAAGATCACTGTCTCAAGTCTAGAGGGATCCTGAGGTCACTGGAGCAACACGAAAGGGCTCCGTATAACCCAAATCAACTCGAGATGAGAGCTTAGTCCCTGGCTTCAACTCAAGAGGAATACCAACTTTAAACAAGCACATCAAGAGGAGGCTTCTCTCAGCTACAGGTAAGTGAGAGGGACCCTGAGTTTGTGGCCTCAAGTGGAATGGACACCGAGATGCTCTGACTCGAAGTAAGTCCGGACATCCCTGCAGTGAATTGAATGCAGGCTCGTCTTGCATCTCCCAAGACAAAGGGTTGTCTGAATCCCCTGTGGAGCCCACAGAGAAAGACCTAGTCCTCCGTCTCATCGCGACCGAAAGCCTCACATCCTTTGAAAACTCGAGAGGTCTGCGGAGATCAATGCTTCCAAAGTAGACGACGCCTGACGCCTCTTGAAAATGGATAGGAGTCCCAGGATCCCTGTGGCACGTGGAAAGGGACCCTGTGTCTCTCGCCTCACGTGGAGACGCCTCCCAATTGCCATGCCAAGACTTGAGGAGAATCCCGAGGTGTCCCTCGCACCTAGGCAGGAGTCCTGACGTCGCTGAACAAGCACGTGTCTGGAAGGGCCCTCCCCGTCGTAACTCGAGAATATACCCCAGGTTCCGGCCGCAACTCGAGAAAAACCATAAGATTTCCTCCTCCCCGCGAGATGAGCCCCGATTCCCCTGCACTGCGTGCAGAGCAATTCCGTGTTCCACTTCAAACGTGAAAGGAGCCTTGATTTCCTTGATGGCACTCCAGAGAAAACCCAAGATCACTGTCTCAAGTCTAGAGGGATCCTGAGGTCACTGGAGCAACACGAAAGGGCTCCGTGGACCCCAAATCAACTCGAGATGAGAGCTTAGTCCCTGGCTTAGACTCAAGAGGAATACCAACTTTCCACAAGCACCTCAAGAGGAGGCTTCTCTCAGCTACAGGTAAGTGAGAGGGACCCTGAGTTTGTGGCCTCAAGTGCAATGGACACCGAGATGTTCTGACTCGAAGTAAGGCCGGATATCTCTGCAGTGAATTGAATGCAGGCTCGTCTTGCATCTCCCAAGACGAAGGGATGTCTGAATCCCCTGTGGAGACCACAGAGAAAGACCTAGTCCTCCGCCTCATCGTGAACGGAGGCCTCACATCCTTTGAAAACTCGAAAGGTCCGCGGAGATCAATGCTTCCAAAGGAGATGATGCCTGACTCCTCTTGAAAATGGATAGGAGTCCCAGGATCCCTGTGGCACGTGGAAAGGGACCCTGGTTCTCCCGCCTCACGTGGAGATGCGTCCAAATTGCCATGCCAAGACTCGAGGAGAATCCCGAGGTGTACCTCGCACCTAGGCAAGAGTCCTCACGTCGCTGAACAAACCCGTGTCTGGAAGGGCCCTCCCCGTCGTAACTCGAGAATATACCCCACGTTCCGGCCGCAAATCGAGAAAAACCATGAGACTTCCCCCTCCCCGCGAGATGAGCCCCGATTCCCCTGCACTGAGTGCAGACCAATTCCGTGTTCCACATCAAACGTGAAAGGAGCCTTGATTTCCTTAATGGCACTCCAGAGAAAACCCAAGATCACTGTCTCAAGTCTAGAGGGATCCTGAGGTCACTGTAGCAACACGAAAGGGCTCCGTGGACCCCAAATCAACTCGAGATGAGAGCTTAGTCCCTGGCTTCGACTCAAGGGGAATACCAACTATCCACAAGCACCTCAAGAGGAGGCTTCTCTCAGCTAATGGTATGTGAGAGGGACCCTGAGATTGTGGCCTCAAGTGGAATGGACACCGAGATGCTCTGACTCGAAGTAAGGCTGGATATCCCTGCAGTGAATTGAATGCAGGCTCGTCTTGCATCTCCCAAGACGAAGGGATGTCTGAATCCCCTGTGGATACCACAGAGAAAGACCTAGTCCTCCGCCTTATCGTGACCGGAGGCCTCACATCCTTTGAAAACTCGAGAGGTCTGCAGAGATCAATGCTTCCAAAGGAGACGATGCCTGACTCCTCTTGAGAATGGATAGGAGTCCCAGGATCCCTGTGGCACGTGGAAAGGGACACTGGGTTTCACGCCTCACGTAGACACGCGTCCCAATTGCCATGCCAAGACTCGAGGAGAATCCCGAGGTGTCCCTCGCACCTAGGCAGGAGTCCTCACGTCGCTGAACAAACACGTGTCTGGAAGGGACCTCCCCGTCGTAACTCGAGAATATACCCCAGGTTCCGGCCGCATTTCGAGAAAAACCATGAGACTTCCCCCTCCCCGCGAAATGAGGCCCGATTCCCCTGCACTGAGTGCAGACCAATTCCGTGTTCCACATCAAACGTGAAAGGAGCCATGATTTCCTTAATGGCACTCCAGAGAAAACCCAAGATCACTGTCTCAAGTCTAGAGGGATCCTGAGGTCACTGGAGCAACACGAAAGGGCTCCGTGGACCCCAAATCAACTCGAGATGAGAGCTTAGTCCCTGGCTTCGACTCAACAGGAATACAAACTTTCCACAAGCACCTCAAGAGGAGGCTTCTCTCAGCTACAGGTATGTCAGAGGGACCCTGAGTTTGTGGCCTCAAGTGGAATGGACACCGAGATGCTCTGACTTGAAGTAAGGCCGGATATCCCTGCAGTGAATTGAATGCAGGCTCGTCTTGCATCTCCCAAGACGAAGGGTTGTGTGAATCCCCTGTGGAGCCCACAGAGAAAGACCTAGTCCTCCGCCTCATCACGACCGGAGGCCTCACATCCTCTGAAAACTCGAGAGGTCCGCGGAGATCAATGCTTCCAAAGGAGACGATGCCTGACTCCTCTTGAAAATGGATAGGAGTCCCAGGATCCCTGTGGCATGTGGAAAGGGACCCTGGGTCTCCCGCCTCACGTGGAGACGCGTCCCAATTGCCATGCCAAGACTCGAGGAGAATCCCGAGGTGTCCCTCGCACCTAGGCAGGAGTCCTGACGTCCCTGAACAAACACGTGTCTGGAAGGTCCCTCCCCGTCGTAACTCGAGAATATACCCCAGGTTCCGGCCGCAACTCGAGAAAAACCATGAGATTTCCCGCTCGCCGCGAGATGAGGCCCGATTCCCCTGCACTGCGTGCAGAGCAATTCCGTGTTCCACTTCAAACGTGAAAGGAGCCTTGATTTCCTTGATGGCACCCCAGAGAAAACCCAAGATCACTGTCTCAAGTCTAGAGGGATCCTGAGGTCACTGGAGCAACACGAAAGTGCTCCGTGGACTCCAAATCAACTCGAGGTGAGAGCTTAGTCCCTGGCTTCGACTCAAGAGGAATACCAACTTTCCACAAGCACCTCAAGAGGAGGCTTCTCTCAGCTACAGGTATGTGAGAGGGACCCTGAGTTTGTGGCCTCAAGTGGAATGGACACCGAGATGCTCTGACTCGAAGTAAGGCCGGATATCCCTGCAGTGAATTGAATGCAGGCTCGTCTTGCATCTCCCAAGACGAAGGGTTGTCTGAATCCCCTGTGGAGACCACAGAGAAAGACCTCGTTCTCCGCCTCATCGAGACCAGAGGCCTCACATCCTTTGAAAACTCGAGAGGTCGGCGGAGATCAATGCTTCCAAAGGAGAAGATGCCTGACTCTTCTTGAAAATGGATAGGAGTCCCAGGATCCCTGTGGCACGTGGAAAGGGACCCTGGGTCTCCCGCCTCACGTGGAGACGCGTCCCAATTGCCATGCCAAGACTCGAGGAGAATCCCGAGTTGTCCCTCGCACCTAGGCAGGAGTCCTGACGTCGCTGAACAAACACGTGTCTGGAAGGGCCCTCCCCGTCATAACTCGAGAATATACCCCAGGTTCCGGCCGCAACTCCGGAAACACCATGAGACTTCCCCCTCGCCGCTGGATGAGGCCCGATTCCCCTGCACTGCGTGCAGAGCAATTCCGTGTTCCACATCAAACGTGAAAGGAGCCTTGATTTCCTTGATGGCACTCCAGAGAAAACCCAAGATCACTGTCTCAAGTCTAGAGGGATCCTGAGGTCACTGGAGCAACACGAAAGGGCTCCGTGGACCCCAAATCAACTCGAGATGAGAGCTTAGTCCCTGGCTTTGACTCAAGAGGAATACCAACTTTCCACAAGCACCTCAAGAGGAGGCTTCTCGCACCTACAGGTAGGTGAGAGGGACCCTGAGTTTGTGGCCTCAAGTCGAATGGACACCAAGATGCTCTGACTCGAAGTAAGGCCGGATATCCCTGCAGTGAAGTGAATGCAGGCTCCTCTTGCATCTCCCAAGATGAAGGGATGTCTGAATCCCCTGTGGAGGCCACAGAGAAAGACCTAGTCCTCCGCCTCATCGCGACCGGAGGCCTCACATCCTTTGAAAACTGAGAGGTCCGCGGAGATCAATGCTTCCAAAGGAGACGATGCCTGACTCCTCTTGAAAATGGATAGGAGTCCCAGGATCCCTGTGGCACGTGGAAAGGGACCCTGGGTCTCCCGCCTCATGTGGAGACGCATCCCCATTGCCATGCCAAGACTCGAGGAGAATCCCGAGGTGTCCCTCGCACCTAGGCAGGAGTCCTCACGTCGCTGAACAAACACGTGTCTGGAAGGGCCCTCCCCGTCGTAACTCGAGAATATACCCCAGGTTCCGGCCGCAATTCGAGAAAAACCATGAGAATTCCCCCTCACCGCGAGATGAGGCCTGATTCCCCTGCACTGCGTGCAGAGCAATTCCTGAGCAGCGCAGACGGAGAGAGCAGCGCCAGCCCCTCCCCGCAGCGCCAGCCCGTCCCCGCAGCACAAGCCCCTCCCCCCGGAGCGACGTAACTAGCTACCTGAATAAGAGTCCACCTCCGCCCGCCTGTGTCATGGCGGAAATGAGGCTCTGAAGAGACCGGCAAACAGAAGCCAAATAAACAAAGGGAACCGCTTCAGAAGGGACTGGTGCAACAGTTTAAAATCCCTCTAGGAAACATTGACTACACCGGAGGAGCCTGTAGGTATCGAGAAGCGTAAGCTGGAACGAGGAGCTATCTGAAACTGAGCCGAACCCACACTGACCGCAACAGCTCCAGAGAAACTCCTAGATATAATTTTACTTTTTTCTCTTTTTTTAATTTTTTTTCTTTTTTTCTTTTTTCTTTTTTATTTTTTCTCTTTTATTTTCCTTTAAAATCCCCTATTACTCCCCCATTACTCCTTAACTTTCATTTCCATAGACTTTTACGATTTTTTAATTAGGGGGAAAAAAAAGTTTTTTTTTTCCTTTTTTTTTTCTTTTTTTTCTTTTTTTTTTCTTTTTCTTTCTTTTTTTTCCTTTTTTTCTTTCCTTTTTCTCTTCTATTTTCTATTTTTCTTTTTCTCTTATTTCTTTTAAATTCCTCTAGTACTCCTCTACTACTCCTTAATTTTCATTTTCAATGCACTATAACCTTACAAAAAAAAAAAAAAGAAGAGAAGCCCTATTTTTAAACTGAAGATTATTCTCTCCCAATCTTGACTCTCTGTTTTCTACCTCAGAACACCTCTATTTCCTCCTTTCCCCTTCTCTTCCCAATCCAATTCTGTGAATCTTTGTAGGTGACTGTGCTACGGAGAACACTCTGGGAACAGACAGCTGTGTAGATCTGTCTCTCTCCTCTTGAGTCCCCCTTTTTCTCCTCCTGTTCATCTCTATCTCCCTCCTCCCTCTCCTCTTCTTCATGTGACTCTGTGAACCTCTCTGGGTGTCCCTAACGGGGGAGAATCTTTTAGCCATTAACCTAGAAGTTTTCTTATCAGGGCTGCATAGTTGGAGAAGTCCTGAGACTACAGGAAGAATAAAACTGAAATCCAGAGGCAGGAGACTTAAGCCCAAAACCTGAGAACACCAGAAAACTCCTGACTACAAGGAACTTTAAGTGATAAGTGACTGTCCAAAAGCCTCCATACCTACACTGAAACCAACTACCACACAAGAGCCAATAAGTTTTAGAGCAAGACATACCACGCAAATTCTCCAGCAACGCAGGAACATAGCCCTGAACATCAACATACAGGCTGCCCAAGGTCACACCTAACACATAGACCCATCTCAAAACTCATTACTGGGCACTCCATTGCTTTCCAAAGAGAAGAAATCAAGTTCCACACACCAGAACACTGATGCAAGCTTCCCTAACCAGGAAACCTTGACAAGCCAATCGTCTAACCCCATCCACTGGGTTAATCCTCCACAACAAAAAGGAACCACAGACCTCCAGAATACAGAAAGCCCACTCCAGATACAGCAATCTAAACAAGATGAAAAGGCAAAGAAATACCCAACAGGTAAAGGAACATGAAAAATGCCCACCAAGTCAAACAAAAGAGGAGGAGATAGGGAATCTACCTGAAAAAGAATTTAGAATAATGATAATAAAAATGATCCAAAATCTTGAAAACAAAATGGAGTTACAGATAAATAGCCTGGAAACAAAGATTGAAAAGATTCAAGAACTGTTTAATAAAGACCTAGAAGAAATAAAAAAGAGTCAATTACAAATGAATAATGCAATGAATGAGATCAAAAACACTTTGGAGGGAACCAAGAGTAGAATAACGGAGGCAGAAGATAGGATAAGTGAGGTAGAAGATAAAATGGTGGAAATAAATGAAGCAGAGAGGAAAAAAGAAAAAAGGATCAAAAGAAATGAGGACAACCTCAGGGACCTCTGGGACACTGTGAAATGCCCCAACATTCGAATCATAGGAGTTCCAGAAGAAGAAGACAAAAAGAAGGGCCATGAGAAAATACTCGAGGAGATAATAGCTGAAAACTTCCCTAAAATGGGGAAGGAAATAGCCACCCAAATCCAAGAAACCCAGAGAGTCCCAAACAGGATAAACCCAAGGCGAAACACCCCAAGACACATATTAATCAAATTAACAAAGATCAAACACAAAGAACAAATATTAAAAGCAGCAAGGGAAAAACAACAAATAACACACAAAGGGATTCCCATAAGGATAACAGCTGATCTATCAATAGAAACCCTCCAGGCCAGAAGGGAATGGCAGGACGTACTGAAAGTAATGAAAGAGAATAACCTACAACCTAGATTACTGTATCCAGCAAGGATCTCATTCAGATATGAAGGAGAATTCAAAAGCTTTACAGATAAGCAAAAGCTGAGAGAATTCAGCACCACCAAACCAGCTCTTCAACAAATGCTAAAGGATCTTCTCTAGACAGGAAATGCAGAAAGGTTTTATAAATGTGAACCCAAAACAACAAAGTAAATGGCAACGGGAACACACCTATCAATAATTACCCTAAATGTAAATGGGTTGAATGCCCCAACCAAAAGACAAAGATTGGCTGAATGGATACAAAAACAAGACCCCTATATATGCTGTCTACAAGAGACCCACCTCAAAACAAGAGACACATACAGACTAAAAGTGAAGGGCTGGAAAAAAATATTTCATGCAAACGGAGACCAAAAGAAAGCAGGAGTCGCAATACTCATGTCAGATAAAATAGACTTTCAAATAAAGGAAGTGAAAAGAGACAAAGAAGGACACTACATAATGATCAAAGGATCAATCAAAAAAGAAGATATAACAATTATAAATATATATGCACCCAACATAGGAGCACCGCAATATGTACGGCAAATGCTAACAAGTATGAAAGAGGAAATTAATAGTAACACAATAATAGTGGGAGACTTTAATACCCCACTCACAACTATGGATAGATCAACTAAACAGAAAATTAACAAGGAAACACAAACCTTAAATGACACAATGGACCAGCTAGACCTAATTGATATCTATAGGACATTTCACCCCAAAACAATCAACTTCACCTTTTTCTCAAGTGCACACGGAACATTCTCCAGAATAGATCACATCCTGGGCCATAAATCTGGTCTTGGAAAATTCAAAAAAATTGAAATCATTCCAGTTATCTTTTCTGACCACAGTGCAGTAAGATTAGATCTCAATTACAGGGAAAAAATTGTTAAAACTTCAAACATATGGAGGCTAAATAACACGCTTCTGAATAACCAACAAATCATAGAAGAAATCAAAAAAGAAATCAAAATATGTATAGAAATGAATGAAAATGAAAACACAACAACCCAAAACCTATGGGACACTGTAAAAGCAGTGCTAAGGGGAAGGTTCATAGCATTACAGGCTTACATCAAGAAACAGGAAAAAAACCAATTAAATAACCTAACTCTACACCTAAAGCAATTAGAGAAGGAAGAAATGAAGAACCCCAGAGTTAGCAGAAGGAAAGAAATCTTAAAAATCAGGGCAGAAATAAATGCAAAAGAAACTAAAGAGACCATAGCAAAAATCAACAAAGCTAAAAGCTGGTTTTTTGAAAAAATAAACAAAATTGACAAACCATTAGCAAGACTCATTAAGAAACAAAGAGAGAAAAACCAAATTAACAAAATTAGAAATGAAAATGGAGAGATCACAACAGACAACACTGAAATACAAAGGATCATAAGAGACTACTACCAGCAGCTCTATGCCAATAAAATGGACAACTTGGATGAAATGGACAAATTCTTAGAAAAGTATAACTTTCCAAAACTGAACCAGGAAGAAATAGAAGATCTTAACAGACCCATCACAAGCAAGGAAATCGAAACTGTCATCAAAAATCTTCCAGCAAACAAAAGCCCAGGACCAGATGGCTTCACAGCTGAATTCTACCAAAAATTTAGAGAAGAGCTAACACCTATCTTACTCAAACTCTTCCAGAAAATTGCAGAAGAAGGTAAGCTTCCAAACTCATTCTATGAGGCCACCATCACCCTAATTCCAAAACCAGACAAAGATGCCACAAAAAAAGAAAACTACAGGCCAATATCACTGATGAACATAGATGCAAAAATCCTTAACAAAATTCTAGCAAACAGAATCCAACAACATATTAAAAAAATCATACACCATGACCAAGTGGGCTTTATCCCAGGAATGCAAGGATTCTTTAATATCCGCAAATCAATCAATGTAATACACCACATTAACAAATTGAAAGATAAAAACCATATGATTATCTCAATAGATGCAGAGAAAGCCTTTGACAAAATTCAACACTCATTTATGATTAAAACTCTCCAAAAAGCAGGAATAGAAGGAACATACCTCAACATAATAAAAGCTATATATGACAAACCCACAGCAAGCATCACCCTCAATGGTGAAATATTGAAGGCATTTCCCCTGAAATCAGGAACAAGACAAGGGTGCCCACTCTCACCACTACTATTCAACATAGTGTTGGAAGTGCTGGCCACAGCAATCAGAGCAGAAAAAGAAGTAAAAGGAATCCAGATAGGAAAAGAAGAAGTAAAACTCTCACTGTTTGCAGATGACATGATCCTCTACATAGAAAACCCTAAAGATTCTACCAGAAAATTACTAGAGCTAATCAATGAATATAGTAAAGTTGCAGGATATAAAATTAACACACAGAAATCCCTTGCATTCCTATATACTAACAATGAAAAAACAGACAGAGAAATTAAGGAAACAATACCATTCACCATTGCAACAAAAAGAATAAAATACTTAGGAGTATATCTACCTAAAGAAACAAAGGACCTATACATAGAAAACTATAAAACACTGATGAAAGAAATCAAAGAGGACACAAACAGATGGAGAAACATACCGTGTTCATGGATTGGAAGAATTAATATTGTCAAAATGGCTATTCTACCCAAAGCAGTCTATAGATTCAATGCAATCCCTATCAAGCTACCAACGGTATTTTTCACAGAACTAGACCAAAGAATTTCACAATTTGTATGGAAATACAAAAAACCTCGAATAGCCAAAGTAATCTTGAGAAAGAAGAATGGAACTGGAGGAATCAACCTGCCTGACTTCAGACTCTACTACAAAGCCACAGTCATCAAGACAGTATGGTACTGGCACAAAGACAGAAATATAGATCAATGGAACAGAATAGAAAGCCCAGAGATAAATCCACGAACCTATGGACACCTTATCTTTGACAAAGGAGGCAAGGATATACAATGGAAAAAAGACAACCTCTTTAACAAGTGGTGCTGGGAAAACTGGTCAACCACTTGTAAAAGAATGAAACTAGAACACTTTCTAACACCATACACAAAAATAAACTCAAAATGGATTAAAGATCTAAATGTAAGACCAGAAACTATAAAACTCCTAGAGGAGAACATAGGCAAAACACTCTCCGACATAAATCAAAGCAAGATCCTCTATGACCCACCTCCCAGAATATTGGAAATAAAAGCAAAACTAAACAAATGGGACCTAATGAAACTTAAAAGCTTTTGCACTACAAAGGAAACTATAAGTAAGATGAAAAGACAGCCCTCAGATTGGGAGAAAATAATAGCAAATGAAGAAACAGACAAAGGACTAATCTCAAAAATATACAAGCAACTCCTGCAGCTCAATTCCAGAAAAATAAATGACCCAATCAAAAAATGGGCCAAAGAACTAAACAGACATTTCTCCAAGGAAGACATACAGATGGCTAACAAACATATGAAAAGATGCTCAACATCACTCATTATTAGAGAAATGCAAATCAAAACCACAATGAGGTACCATTACACGCCAGTCAGGATGGCTGCTATCCAAAAGTCTACAAGCAATAAATGCTGGAGAGGGTGTGGAGAAAAGGGAACCCTCTTACACTGTTGGTGGGAATGCAAACTAGTACAGCCGCTATGGAAAACAGTGTGGAGATTTCTTAAAAAACTGGACATAGAACTGCCATATGACCCAGCAATCCCACTTCTGGGCATACACACTGAGGAAACCAGATCTGAAAGAGACACGTGCACCCCAATGTTCATTGCAGCACTGTTTATAATAGCCAGGACATGGAAGCAACCTAGATGCCCATCAGCAGATGAATGGATAAGGAAGCTGTGGTACATATATACCATGGAATATTACTCAGCCATTAAAAAGAATTCATTTGAACCAGTCCTAATGAGATGGATGAAGCTGGAGCCCCTTATACAGAGTGAAGTAAGCCAGAAAGATAAAGAACATTACAGCATACTGACACATGTATATGGAATTTAGAAAGGTGATAACGATAACCCTATATGCAGAACAGAAAAAGAGACACAGAAATACAGAACAGACTTTTGAACTTTGAGGGAGAATGTGAGGGTGGGATATTTCAAAAGAACAGCATGTATACTATCTATGGTGAAACAGATCACCAGCCCAGGTGGGATGCACGAGACAAGTGCTCCGGCCTGGTGCACTGGGAAGACCCAGAGGAATCGGGTGGAGAGGGAGGTTGGAGGGGGGATCGGGATTGGGAATACATGTAAATCCATGGCTGATTCATATCAATGTATGACAAAACCCACTGGAAAAAAAAATAATAATAATAAAAATTAAAAAAAATAATAAAAAAAAAAAAAAAGAAAATGGATAGGAGTCCCAGGATCCCTGTGGCACGTGGAAAGGGACCCTGGATCTCCCACCTCACATGTAGACGCCTCCCAATTGCCATGCCAAGACTCGAGGAGAATCCCGAGGTGTCCCTCGCACCTAGGCATGGGTCCAGACGTCGCTGAACAAACACGTGTCTGGAAGGGCCCTCCCCGTCGTAACTCGAGAATATACCCCAGGTTCCGGCCGCAACTCGAGAAAAACCATGAGATTTCCCCCTCGCCGCGAGATGAGGCCCGATTCCCCTGCACTGCGTGCAGAGCAATTCCGTGTTCCCCATCAAACTTGATAGGAGCCTTGATTTCCTTGATGGCACTCCAGAGAAAACCCAAGATCACTGTCTCAAGTCTAGAGGGATCCTGAGGTCACTGGAACAACACGAAAGGGCTCCGGGGACCCGAAATCAACTCGAGATGAGAGCTTATTCCCTGGCTTCGACTCAAGAGGAATACCAAGTTTCCACAAGCACCTCAAGAGGAGGCTTCTCTCAGCTACAGGTATGTGAGAGGGACTCTGAGATTGTGGCCTCAAGTGGAAAGGACACCGAGATGCTGTGACTCGAAGTAAGGCCGGATATCCCTGCAGTGAATTGAATGCAGGCTCGTCTTGCATCTCCCAAGACGAAGGGATGTCTGAATCCCCTGTGGAGACCTCAGAGAATGTCCTAGTCCTCTGCCTCAATGCGACAGGAGGCCTCACATGCTTTGAAAACTCGAGATGTCTGCGGAGATCAATGCTTCCAAAGGAGACGATGCCTGACTCCTCTTGAAAATGGATAGGAGTCCCAGGATCCCTGTGGCACGTGGAAAGGGACCCTGGGTCTCCCGCCTCACATGGAGACGTGTCCCAATTGCCATGCAAAGAATCGAGGAGTATCCCGAGGTGTCCCTCGCACCTAGGCAGAAGTCCTGACGACGCTGAACAAACACGTGTCTGGAAGGGCCCTCCCCGTCGTAACTCGAGAATATACCCCAGGTTTCGTCCTCAACTTGAGAAAAACCATGAGACATCCCTCTTGCCGCGAGATGAGACCCGATTCCCCTGCACTGCGTGCAGAGCAATTCCGTGTTCCACATCAAACTTGAAAGGAGCCTTGATTTCCTTGATGGCACTCCAGAGAAAACCCAAGATCACTGTCTCAAGTCTAGAGGGATCCTGAGGTCACTGGAGCAACACGAAAGGGCTCCGTGGACCCCAAATCAACTCGAGATGAGAGCTTAGTCCCTGGCTTCGACTCAAGAGGAATACCAACTTTCCACAAGCACCTCAAGAGGAGGCTTCTCTCAGCTACAGGTATGTGAGAGGGACCCTGAGTTTGTGGCCTCAAGTGGAATGGACACCGAGATGCTCTGACTCGAAGTAAGGCCGGATATCCCTGCAGTGAATTGAATGCAGGCTCGTCTTGCATCTCCCAAGACGAAGGGATGTCTGAATCCCGTATGGAGACCGCAGAGAAAGATCGAGTTCTCCGCCTCATCGCGACCGGAGGCCTCACATCCTTTGAAAACTCGAGAGGTCCGCGGAGATCAATGGTTCCAAAGGAGACGATGCCTGACTCCTCTTGAAAATGGAAAGGAGTCCCAGGATCCCCGTGGCACGTGGAAAGGGACCTTGGGTCTCCCGCCTCACGTGGAGACGCGTCCCAATTGCCATGCCAAGACTCGAGGAGAATCCCGAGGTGTCCCTCGCACCTAGGCAGGAGTCCTGACGTCGCTGAACAAACACGTGTCTGGAAGGGCCCTCCCCGTCGTAACTCGGGAATATACCCCAGGTTCCGGCCGCAACTCGAGAAAAACCATGAGACTTCCCCCTCGCCGCGAGATGAGGCCCGATTCCCCTGCACTGCGTGCAGAGTAATTCCGTGTTCCACATCAAACTTGAAAGGAGCCTTGATATCCTTGAAGGCACTCCAGAGAAAACCCAAGATCACTGTCTCAAGCCTAGAGGGATCCTGAGGGCACCGGAAGAACACGAAAGGGCTCCGTGGACCCCAAATCAACGCGAGATGAGAGCTTAGTCCCTGGCTTCGACTCAAGAGGAATACCAACTTTCCACAAGCACCTCAAGAGGAGGCTTCTCTCAGCTACAGGTATGTCAGAGGGACCCTGAGTTTGTGGCCTCAAGTGGAATGGACACCGAGATGCTCTGACTCGAAGTAAGGCCGGATATCCCTGCAGTGAATTGAATGCAGGCTCGTCTTGCATCTCCCAAGACGAAGGGATGTCATTAATCCCCTGTGCAGAACACAGAGAAAGACCTAGTCCTCCGCCTCATCGCGACCGGAGGTCTCACATCCTTTGAAAACTCGAAAGGTCCGCGGAGATCAATACTTCCAAAGGAGAAGTTGCTGAATCTCTTGAAATTGGATAGGAGTCCGAGGATCCCTGTGGCAAGTGGAAAGGGAGCCGTGGTCTCCTGCCTCACGTGGAGACGGGTCCCAATTGCCATGCCAGGAGTGAAGGAGAATCCCGAGTTGTCCCCTGCACCTAGGGAAGAGTCCTGACGTCGCTGAACAAACACGTGTCTGGAAGGGCCCTCCCCGTCGTAACTCGAGAATATACGCCAGGTTCTGGCCGCAACTCGAGAAAAACCATGAGACTACACCTCGCCGCGAAATGAGGCCCGATTCCCCTGCACTGCGTGCAGAGCAATTCCAGTTCCACATCAAACATGAAAGGAGCCTTGATTTCTTTGATTGTACTACAGAGGAAACCCAAGATCACTGTCTCAAGTCTAGAGGGATCCTGAGGTCACTGTAGTAACACGAAAGCGGTCCGTGGACCCCAAATCAACTCGAGATGAGAACTTAATCCCTGGCTTCGAATCAAGAGGAATACCAACTTTCCACAAGCACCTCAAGAGGAGGCTTCTCTCAGCTACTGGTATGTCAGAGGGACCCTGAGTTTGTGGCCTCAAGTGGAATGGACACCGAGATGCTCTGACTCGAAGTAAGGCCGGATATCCCTGCAGTGAATTGAATGCAGTCTCGTCTTGCATCTCCCAAGACGAAGGGTTGTCTGAATCCCCTGTGGAGACCACAGAGAAAGACCTAGTCCTCCGCCTCAATGCGACCGGAGGCCTCACATCCTTTGAAAACTCGAGAGGTCCACGGAGATCAATACTTCCCAAGGAGACGATGCCTGACTCCTCTTGAAAATGGATAGGAGTCCCAGGATCCCTGTGGCACGTGGAAAGGGACCCTGGGTCTCCCGCCTCACGTGGAGAAGCCTCCCAATTGCCATGACAAGACTCGAGGAGAATACCGAGGTGTCCCTCGCACCTAGGCAGGAGTCCTGACGTCGCTGAACAAACACGTGTCTGGAAGGGCCCTCCACGTCGTAACTCGAGAATATACCCCAGGTTCCGGCCGCAACTCGAGAAAAACCATGAGATTTCCCCCTCGCTGCGAGTTGAGGCCCGATTCCCCTGCACTGCGTGCAGAGCAATTCCGTGTTCCACATCAAACGTGAAAGGAGCCTTGATTTCCTTGATGGCACTCCAGAGAAAACCCAAGATCACTGTCTCAGGTCTAGAGGGATCCTGAGGTCACTGGAGCAACACGAAAGGGCTCCGTGGACCCCAAATCAACTCGAGATGAGAGCTTAGTCCCTGGCTTAGACTCAAGAGGAATATCAACTTTCCACAAGCACCTCAAGAGGAGGCTTCTCTCAGCTACAGGTATGTGAGAGGGACCCTGAGTTTCTGGCCTCAAGTGCAATGGACACCGAGATGCTCTGACTCGAAGTAAGGCCGGATATCCCTGCAGTGAATTGAATGCAGGCTCGTCTTGCATCTCCCAAGACCAAGGGATGTCTGAATCCCCTGTGGAGACCACAGAGAAAGACCGAGTCCTCCGCCTCATCGAGACCGGAGGCATCACATCATTTGAAAACTCGAGAGGTCTGCGGAGATCAATGCTTCCAAAGGAGACGATGCCTGACTCTTCTTGAAAATGGATAGGAGTCCCAGGATCCCTGTGGCATGTGGAAAGGGACCCTGTGTCTCCCACCTCACGTTTAGACGCATCCCAATTGCCATGCCAAGACTCGAGGAGAATTCCGAGGTGTCCCTCGCACCTAGGCAGGAGTCCTGACGTCGCTGAACAAACACGTGTCTGGAAGGGCCCTCCCCGTCGTAACTCGAGAATATCCCCCAGGTTCCGGCCGCAACTCGAGAATAACCATGAGACTTCCCCCTCCCCGCGAGATGAGGCCCGATTCCCCTGCACGGCGTGCAGACCAATTCCGTGTTCCACATCAAACGTGAAAGGAGCCTTGATTTCCTTAATGGCACTCCATAGAAAACCCAAGATCACTGTCTCAAGTCTAGAGGGATCCTGAGGTCACTGTAGCAGCACGAAAGGGCTCCGTGGACCCCAAATCAACTCGAGATGAGAGCTTAGTCCCTGGCTTCGACTCAAGAGGAATACCAACTTTCCACAAGCACCTCAAGAGGAGGCTTCTCTCAGCTAATGGTATGTCAGAGGGACCCTGAGTTTGTGGCCTC
Source organism: Dama dama (assembly GCF_033118175.1). Lineage (NCBI taxonomy): Eukaryota > Metazoa > Chordata > Mammalia > Artiodactyla > Cervidae > Dama > Dama dama. Next base: position 330,118 of record NC_083697.1, on the reverse strand, counting down.
AAGTGGAATGGACACCGAGATGCTCTGACTCGAAGTAAGGCCGGATATCCCTGCAGTGAATTGAATGCAGGCTCGTCTTGCATCTCCCAAGACGAAGGGATGTCTGAATCCGCTGTGGAGATCACAGAGAAAGACCAAGTCCTCCGCCTCATCGCGACCGGAGGCCTCACATCCTTTGAAAACACGAGACGTCCGCGGAGATCAATGTTTCCAAAGGAGACGATGCCTGACTCCTCTTGAAAATGGATAGGAGTCCCAGGATCCCTGTGGCACCTGGAGAGGGACACTGGGTCTCCTGCCTCACGTGGAGACGCGTCCAAATTGCCATGCCAAGACTCGAGGAGAATCCCGAGGTGTCCCTCGCACCTAGGCAGGAGTCCTGACGTTGCTGAACAAACCTGTGTCTGGAAGGGCCCTCTCCGTCGTTACTCGAGAATATACCCCAGGTTCCGGCCGCAACTCGAGAAAAACCATGAGACTTCCCCCTCCCCGCAGGATGAGGCCCGATTCCCCTGCACCTCGTGCAGACCAATTCCGTGTTCCACATCAAACGTGAAAGGAGCCTTGATTTCCTTAATGGCACTCCAGAGAAAACCCAAGATCACTGTCTCAAGTCTAGAGGGATCCTGAGGTCACTGTAGCAACACGAAAGGGCTCCGTGGACCCCAAATCAACTCGAGATGAGAGCTTAGTCCCTGGCTTAGACTCAAGAGGAATACCAACTTTCCACAAGCACCTCAGGAGGAGGCTTCTGTCAGCTACAGGTATGTGAGAGGAACCCTGAGTTTGTGGCCTCAAGTGCAATGGACACCGAGATGCTCTGACTCGAATTAAGGCCGGATATCCCTGCAGTGAATTGAAAGCAGGCTCGTCTTGCATCTCCCAAGACGAAGGGATGTCTGAATCCCCTGTGGAGACCACAGAGAAAGACCTAGTCCTCCGCCTAAACGTGACCGGAGGCCTCACATCCTTTGAAAACTCGAGAATTCTGCGGAGATCAATGCTTCCAAAGGAGACGATGCCTGACTCCTCTTGAAAATGGATAGGAGTCCCAGGATACCGTGGCAGGGGGAAAGGGACCCTGGGTCTCCCGCCTCACGTGGAGACGCGTCCCAATTGCCATGCCAAGACTCGAGGAGAATCCCGAGGTGTCCCTCGCACCTAGGCAGGAGTCCTCACGTCGCTGAACAAACCTGTGTCTGGAAGGGCCCTCCCCGTCGTAACTCGAGAATATACCCCAGGTTCCGGCCGCAACTCGAGAAAAACCATGAGACTTCCCCATCCCCGCGAGATGAGGCCCGATTCGCCTGCACTGCGTGCAGACCAATTCCGTGTTCCACATCAAACGTGAAAGGAGCCTTGATTTCCTTAATTGCACTCCAGAGAAAACCCAAGATCACTGTTTCAAGTCTAGAGGGATCCTGAGGTCACTGTAGCAACACGAAAGGGCTCCGTGGACCCCAAATCAACTCGAGATGAGAGCTTAGTCCCTGGCTTCGACTCAAGAGGAATACCAACTTTCCACAAGCATCTCAAGAGGAGGCTTCTCTCAGCTACAGGTATGTGAGAGAGACCCTGACTTAGTGGCCTCAAGTGGAATGGACACAGAGATGCTCTGACTCGAAGTAAGGCCGGATATCCCTGCAGTGAATTGAATGCAGGCTCGTCTTGCATCTCCGAAGACGAAGGGATGTCTGAATCCCCTGTGGAGACCACAGAGAAAGACCTAGTCCTCTGCCTCAACGTGACCGGAGGCCTCACATCCTTTGAAAACTCGAGAGGTCCGCGGAGATCAATGCTTCCAAAGGAGACGATGCCTGACTCCTCTTGAAAATGGATAGGAGTCCCAGGATCACTGTGGCACGTGGAAAGGGACCCTGGGGCTCCCGCCTCACGTGGAGACGCGTCCCAATTGCCATGCCAAGACTCGAGGATAATCCCGAGGTGTCCCTCGCACCTAGGCAGGAGTCCTGACGTCGCTGAACAAACAGGTGTCTGGAAGGGCCCTCCCCGTCATAACTCGAGAATATACCCCAGGTTCCGGCCGCAACTCGAGAAAAACCATGAGACTTCCCCCTCGCTGCTGGATCAGGCCCGATTCCCCTGCACTGCGTGCAGAGCAATTCCGTGTTCCACATCAAACGTGAAAGGAGCCTTGATTTCCTTGATGTCACTCCAGAGAAAACCCAAGATCACTGTCTCAAGTCTAGAGGGATCCTGAGGTCACTGGAGCAACACGAAAGGGCTCCGTGGACCCCAAATCAACTCGACATGAGAGCGTAGTCCCTGGCTTCGACTCAAGGGGAATACCAACTTTCCACAAGCACCTCAAGAGGAGGCTTCTCTCAGCTACAGGTATGTGAGAGGGACCCTGAGTTTGTGGCCTCAAGTGGAATGGACACTGAGATGCTCTGACTCGAAGTAAGGCCGGATATCCCTGCAGTGAATTGAATGCAGGCTCGTCTTGCATCTCGCAAGACGAAGGGATGTCTGAATCCCCTGTGGAGACCACAGAGAAAGACCTAATTTTCCGCCTCATCGCGACCAGAGGCCTCACATCCTTTGAAAATTCGAGAGGTCCGCGGAGATCAATGCTTCCAAAGGAGACGATGCCTGACTCCTCTTGAAAATGGATAGGAGTCCCAGCATCCCTGTGGCACGTGGAAAGGGACCCTGGGTCTCCCGCCTCAGGTGGAGACGCGTCCCCATTGCCATGCCAAGTCTCGAGGAGAATCCCGAGGTGTCCCTCGCACCTAGGCAGGAGTCCTGACGTCGCTGAACAAACACGTGTCTGGAAGGGCCCTCCCCGTCGTAACTCGAGAATATACCCCAGGTTCCGGCCGCAACTCGAGAAAAACCATGAGACTTCCCCCTCGCCGCTGGATGAGGCCCGATTCCCCTGCACTGCGTGCAGAGTAATTCCGTGTTCCACATGAAACGTGAAAGGAGCCTTGATTTCCTTGATGGCACTCCAGAGAAAACCCAAGATCACTGTCTAGAGTCTAGAGGGATCCTGAGGTCACTGGAGCAACACGAAAGGGCTCCGTGGACCCCAAATCAACTCGAGATGAGAGCTTAGTCCCTGGCTTCCACTCAAGAGGAATATCAACTTTCCACAAGCACCTCAAGAGGAGGCTTCTCTCAGCTACAGGTATGTGAGTGGGCCCCTGAGTTTGTGGCCTCAAGTGGAATGGACACCGAGATGCTCTGACTCGAAGTAAGGCCGGATATCACTGCAGTGAATTGAATGCAGGCTCGTCTTGCATCTCGCAAGACGAAGGGATGTCTGAATCCCCTGTGGAGACCACAGAGAAAGACCGAGTTCTCCGCCTGATCGCGACCGGAGGCCTCACATCCTTTGAAAACTCGAGAGGTCCGCGGAGATCAATGCTTCCAAAGGAGACGATGCCTGACTCCTCTTGAAAATGGAGAGGAGTCCCAGGATCCCTGTGGCACGTGGAAAGGGACCCTGGGTCTCCCGCCTCACGTGGAGACGCGTCCCAATTGCCATGCCAAGACTCGAGGAGAATCCCGAGTTGTCCCTCGCACCTAGGCAGGAGTCCTGACGTCGCTGAACAAACATGTGTCTGGAAGGGCCCTCCCCGTCGTAACTCGAGAATATACCCCAGGTTGCGGCCGCAACACGAGAAAAACCATGAGACTTCCCCATCGCCGCGAGATGAGGCCTGATTCCCCTGCCCTGCGTGCAGAGTAATTCCGTATTCCACATCAAAAATGAAAGGAGCCTTGATTTCCTTGATGGCACTCCAGAGAAAACCCAAGATCACTGTCTCAAGTCTAGAGGGATCCTGAGGTCACTGGAGCAACACGAAAGGGCTCCGTGGACCCCAAATCAACTCGAGATGATATCTTAGTCCCTGCCTTCAAATCGAGAGGAATACCAACTTTCCACAAGCACCTCAAGAGGAGGCTACTCTCAGCTAATGGTATGTGAGAGGGACCCTGAGTTTGTGGCCTCAAGTGGTATGGACACCGAGATGCTCTGACTCGAAGTAAGGCCAGATATCCCTGCAGCGAATTGAATGCAGGCTCGTCTTGCATCTCCCAAGACGAAGGGATGTCTGAATCCCCTGTGGAGACCACAGAGAAAGACCTAGTCCTCCGCCTCATCGTGACCGGAGGCCTCACATCCTTTGAAAACTCGAGAAGTCTGCGGAGATCAATACTTCCGAAGGAGACTATGCCTGACGCCTCTTCAAAATGGATAGGAGTCCCAGGATCCCTGTGGCACGTGGAAAGTGACCCTGGGTCTCCCGCCTCAGGTGGAGACGCGTCCCCATTGCCATGCCAAGTCTCGAGGAGAATCCCGAGGTGTCCCTCGCACCTAGGCAGGAGTCCTGACGTCGCTGAACAAACACGTGTCTGGAAGGGCCCTCCCCGTCGTAACTCGAGAATATACCCCAGGTTCCGGCCGCAACTCGAGAAAAACCATGAGACTTCCCCCTCGCCGCGAGATGAGGCCCGATTCCCCTGCAATGCGTGCAGAGCAATTCCGTGTTCCACATCAAACGTGATAGGAGCCTTGATTTCCTTAATGGCACTCCATAGAAAACCCAAATCACTGGCTCAAGTCTAGAGGCATCCTGAGGTCACTGGAGCAACACGAAAGGGCTCCGTGGACCCCAAATCAACTCGAGATGAGAGCTAAGTATCTGGCTTCGACTCAAGAGGAATACCAACTTTCCACAAGCACCTCAAGAGGAGGCTTCTCTCAGCTACAGGTATGTGAGAGGGACCCTGAGTTTGTGGCCTCAAGTGGAATGGACACCGAGATGCTCTGACTCGAAGTAAGGCCGGATATCCCTGCAGCGAATTGAATGCAGGCTCGTCTTGCATCTCCCAAGACGAAGGGATGTCTGAATCCCCTGTGGAGACCACAGAGAAAGACCTAGTCGTCCGACTCCACGCGACCGGAGGCCTCACATCCTTTGAAAACTCGAGAGGTCCGCGGAGATCAATGCTTCCAAAGGAGACGATGCCTCACTCCTCTTGAAAATGGATAGGAGTCCCAGGATCCCTGTGGCACGTGGAAAGGGACCCTGGGTCTCCCGCCTCACGTGGAGACGCGTCCCAATTGCCATGCCAAGACTCGAGGAGAATCCCGAGGTGTCCCTCGCACCTAGGCAGGAGTCCTGACGTCGCTGAACAAACACGTGTCTGGAAGGGCCCTCCCCGTCGTAACTCGAGAATATACCCCAGGTTCCGGCCGCAACTCGAGAAAAACCATGAGACTTGTCCCTCGCCGAGAGATGAGGCCCCATTCCCCTGCACTGCGTGCAGAGCAATTCCGTGTTTCACCTCAAACGTGAAAGGAGCCTTGATTTCCTTGATGGCACTCCAGAGAAAACCCAAGATCACTGTCTCAAGTCTAGAGGGATCCTGAGGTCACTGGAGTAACACGAAAGGGCTCCGTGGACCCCAAATCAACTCGACATGAGAGCATAGTCCCTGGCTTCGACTCAAGAGGAATACCAACTTTTCACAAGCACGTCAAGAGGTGGCTTCTCTCAGCTACAGGTATGTGAGAGGGACCCTGAGTTTGTGGCCTCAAGTAGAATGGACACCGAGATGCTCTGACTCGAAGTAAGGCCGGATATCCCTGCAGTGAATTGAATGCAGGCTCGTCTTGCATCTCCGAAGACGAAGGGATGTCTGAATCCCCTGTGGAGACCACAGAGAAAGACCTAGTTCTCCGCCTCATCGCGATCGGAGGCCTCACATCCTTTGAAAACTCGAGAGGTCCGCGGAGATCAATGCTTCCAAAGGAGACGATGCCTGACTCCTCTTGAAAATGGATAGGTGTGCCAGGTTCCCTGTGGCACGTGGAAAGGGACCCTGGGTCTCCCGCCTCACGTGGAGACGCGTCCCAATTGCCATGCCAAGACTCGAGGAGAATCCCGAGGTGTCCCTCGCACCTAGGCAGGAGTCCTGACGTCGCTGAACAAACACGTGTCTGGAAGGGCCCTCCCCGTCGTAACTCGAGAATATACCCCAGGGTCCGTCCGCAACTCGAGGAAAACCATGAGACTTCCCCATCGCCCCGAGATGAGGCCCGATTCCGTGCACTGCGTGCAGAGCAATTCCATGTTCCACATCAAATGTGAACGGAGCCTTGATTTCCTTGAAGGCACTCCAGAGAAAACCCAAGATCACTGTCTCAAGTCTAGAGGGATCCTGAGGTAACTGGAGCAACACGAAAGGGCTCCGTGGACCCCAAGTCAACTCGAGATGAGAGCTTAGTCCCTGGCTTCGACTCAAGAGGAATACCAACTTTGCACAAGCACGTCAAGAGGAGGCTTCTCTCAGCAAGAGGTATGTGAGAGGGACCCTGAGTTTGTGGCCTCAAGTGGAATGGACACATAGATTCTCTGACTCGAAGTAAGGCCGGATATCCCTCCAGTGAATTGAATGGAGGCTCGTCTTGCATCTCCCAAGACGAAGGGATGTCTGAATCCCCTGTGGAGACGACAGAGAAAGACCTATTCCTCCGCCTCATCGCGACCGGAGGCCTCACATCCTTTGAAAACTCGAGAGGTCTGCGGAGATCATTGCTTCCAAAGAGACGTTGCCTGACTCCTCTTGAAAATGGATAGGAGTCCCAGGATCCCTGTGGCACCTCGAAAGGGACCCTGGGTCTCCCGCCTCACGTGGAGATGCGTCCCAATTGCCATGCCAAGACTCGAGGAGAATCCCGAGGTGTAACTCGCACCTAGGCAGGAGTCCTGACGTCACTGAACAAACACGTGTCTGGAAGGGCCCTTCCCATTGTAACTCTAGACTATACCCAAGTTTCCGGCCGCAACTCGAGAAGAACCATGAGACTTCCCCCTCGCCGCGAGATAATGCCCGATTCCCCTGCACTGCGTGCAGAGCAATTCCGTGTTCCACATCAAACATGAAAGGAGACTTGATTTCCTTGATGGCACTCCAGAGAAAACCCAAGATAACTTTTTCAAGTCTAGAGGGATCCTGACGTCACTGGAGCAACACGAAAGGGCTCCGTGGACCCCAAATCAACTCGAGATGCGAGGTTAGTCCCTGGCTTCGACTCAAGAGGAATACCAGCTTTCCACAAGCACCTGAAGAGTAGGCTTCTCTCAGCTACAGGTATGTGAGAGGGACCCTGAGTTTGTGGCCTCAAGTGGAATGGGCACCGAGATGCTCTGACTCGAAGTAAGGCCGGATATCCCTGCAGTGAATTGAATGCACGCTCGTCTTGCATCTCTCAAGACGAAGGGATGTCTGAATCCCCTGTGGAGACCACAGAGAAAGACCGAGTTCTCCGCCTCATCGCGACCTGAGGCCTCACTTCCTTTGAAAACTCGAGAGGTCCGCGGAGATCAATGCTTCCAAAGGAGACGATGCCTGACTCCTCTTGAAAATGGATAGGAGTCCCAGGATCCCTGTGCCAAGTGGAGAGGGACCCTGGGTCTCCCGCCTCACGTGGAGAGGCGTCCCAATAGCCATGCCAAGACTCGAGGAAAATCCCGAGGTGTCCCTCGCACCTAGGCAGGAGTCCTGACGTCGCTGAACAAACACATGTCTGGAAGGGCCGTCCCCGTTGTAACTCGAGAATATACCCCAGGTTCCGGCCGCAACTTGAGAAAAACCATGAGACTTTCCCCTCGCCGCGAGATGAGGCCCGATTCCCCTGCACTGCGTGCAGAGCAATTCCGTGTTCCACATCAAACGTGAAAGGAGCCTTGATTTCCTTAATGGCACTCCAGAGAAAATCCAACATCACTGTCTCAAGTCTAGAGGGATCCTGAGGTCACTGGAGAAACACGAAAGGGCTCCGTGGACCCCAAATCAACTCGAAATGAGAGCTTAGTCCCTGGCTTCGACTCAAGAGGAATACCAACTTTCCACAAGCACCTCAAGGGGAGGCTTCTCTCAGCTACAGGTATGTGAGAGGGACCCTGAGTTTGTGGCCTCAAGTGGAATGGACACCGAGATGCTCTGACTCGAAGTAAGGCCGGATATCCCTGCAGTGAATTGAATGCAGGCTCGTCTTGCATCTCCCAAGACGAAGGGATGTCTGAATCCCCTGTGGAGACAACAGAGATGAAACTAGTTCTCTGCCTCATCGCGACCGGAGGCCTCACATCCTTTGAAAACTCGAGAGGTCCGCGGAGATCAATGCTTCCAAAGGAGACGATGCCTGACTCCTCTTGAAAATGAATAGGAGTCCCAGGATCCCTGTGGCACATGGAAAGGGACCCTGCGACTCCCGCCTCACGTGGAGACGCGTCCCAATTGCCATGCCAAGACTCGAGGAGAATCCCGAGGTGTCCCTCGCACCTAGGCAGGAGTCCTGACGTCGCTGACAAACACGTGTCTGGAAGGGCCCTCCCAGTCGAAAATCGAGAATATACCCCAGGTTCAGGCCGCAACTCCAGAACAACCATGAGACTTCCCCCTCGCCGCGAGATGAGGCCCGATTCCCCTGCACTGCCTGCATAGCAATTCCGTGTTCCACATCAAACTAGAAAGGCCCCTTGATTTCCTTGATGGCACTCCAGAGAAAACCCAAGATCACTGTCTCAAGTCTAGAGGGATCCTGAGGTCACTGTAGCAACAGGAAAGGGCTCCGTGGAGCCCAAATCAACTCGAGATGAGAGCTTAGTCCCTGGCTTCGACTCAAGAGGAATACCAACTTTCCACAAGCACCTCAAGAGGAGGCTTCTCTCAACTACAGGTATGTGAGAGGGACCCTGAGTTTGTGGCCTCAAGTGGAATGGACACCGAGATGCTCTGACTCAAAGTAAGGCCGGATATCCCTGCAGTGAATTGAATGCAGGCTCGTCTTACATCTCCCAAGACGAACGGATGTCTGAATCCCCTGTGGAGACCACAGAGAAGACCTAGTTCTCCGCCTCATCGCGACCGGAGGCCTCACATCCTTTGAAAACTCGACAGGTCCGCGGAGATCAATGCTTCCAAAGGAGACGATGCCTGACTCCTCTTGGAAATGGATAGGAGTCCCAGGATCCATGTGGCATGTGGAAAGGGACCCTGGGTCTCCCGCCTCACGTGGAGACGCGTCCCAATTGCCATGCCAAGACTCGAGGAGAATCCCGAGGTGTCCCTCGCACCTAGGCAGGAGTCCTGACGTTGCTGAACAAATAAATATCTGGAATTGCCCTCCCCGTCGTAACTCGAGAATATACACCAGGTTCCGGCCGCAACTCGAGAAAAACCATGAGACTTCCAGCTCGCCGCGAGATGAGGCCCGATTCCCCTGCACTGCGTGCAGAGCAATTCCGTGTTCCACATCAAACGTGAAAGGAGCCTTGATTTCCTTGATGGCACTCCAGAGAAAACCCAACATCACTGTCTCAAGTCTAGAGGGATCCTGAGGTCACTGGAGCAACACGAAAGGGCTCCGTGGACCCCAAATCAACTCGAGATGCGAGGTTAGTCCCTGGCTTCGACTCAAGAGGAATACCAGCTTTCCACAAGCACCTGAAGAGTAGGCTTCTCTCAGCTACAGGTATGTGAGAGGGACCCTGAGTTTGTGGCCTCAAGTGGAATGGGCACCGAGATGCTCTGACTCGAAGTAAGGCCGGATATCCCTACAGTGAATTGAATGCACGCTCGTCTTGCATCCCCCAAGACGAAGGGATGTCTGAATCCCCTGTGGAGACCACAGAGAAAGACCGAGTTCTCCGCCTCATCGCGACCTGAGGCCTCACTTCCTTTGAAAACTCGAGAGGTCCGCGGAGATCAATGCTTCCAAAGGAGACGATGCCTGACTCCTCTTGAAAATGGATAGGAGTCCCAGCATCCCTGTGGCACGGGGAAGGGACCCTGGGTCTCCTGCCTCACGTGGAGTCGCGTCCCAATTGCCATGCCAAGACTCGAGGAGAATCCCGAGGTGTCCCTCGCACCTAGCCAGGAGTCCTGACGTCGATGAACAAACACTTGTCTGGAAGGGCCCTCCGCGTTGTTACTCGAGAATATACCCCAGGTTCCGGCCGCAACTCGAGAAAAACCATGAGACTTCCCCCTCGCCACGAGATGAGGCCCGATTCCCCTGCACTGCGTGCAGAGCAATTCCGTGTTCCACATCAAACGTGAAAGGAGCCTTGATTTTCTTGATGGCTCTCCAGAGAAAACCCAAGATCACTGTCTTAAGTCTAGAGGGATCCTGAGGTCACTGGAGCTACACGAAAGGGCTCCGTGCACCCCAAATCAACTCGAGATGAGAGCTTAGTCCCTGGCTTCAACTCAAGAGGAATAACAACTTTCCACAAGCACCTCAAGAGGAGGCTTCTCTCAGCTACAGGTATGTGAGAGGGACCCTGAGTTTGTGACCTCAAGTGGAATGGACACCGAGATGCTCTGACTCGAAGTAAGGCCGGATATCCCTGCAGTGAATTGAATGCAGGCTCGTCTTGCATCTCCCAAGACGAAGAGATGTCTGAATCCGCTGTGGAGACCACAGAGAAAGACCTAGTTCTCCGCCTCATCGCGACCGAAGGCCTCACATCCTTTGAAAACTCGAGAGGTCTGTGGAGATCAATGCTTCCAAAGGAGACGATGCCTGTCTCTTCTTGAAAATGGATAGGAGTCTCAGGATCCCTTTGGCACGTGGAAAGAGACACTGGGTCTTCCGCCTCACGTGGAGACCCGTCCCAATTGCCATGCCAAGACTCGACGAGTATCCCGAGGTGTCCCTCACACCTAGGCAGGAGTCCTGACTTCGCTGAACAAACACGTGTCTGGAAGGGCCCTCCCCGTAGTAACTTTAGAATGTACCTCAAGTTCCGGCCGCAACTCGAGAAAAACCATGAGACTTCCCCCTCGCCGCGAGATGAGGCCCGATTCCCCTGCACAGCGTGCAGAGCAATTCCGTGTTCCACATCAAACGTGAAAGGAGCCTTGATTTCCTTGATGGCACTCAGGAGAAACCCCAAGATCACTGTCTCAAGTCTAGAGGGATCCTGAGGTCACTGTAGCAACACGAAAGGGCTCTGTGGACCCCAAATCAACTCGAGATGAGTGCTTCGTCCCTGGCTTCGACTCAAGAGGAATACCAACTTTCCACAAGCTCTTCAAGACGTGGCTTCTCTCAGCTACATGTATGTGAGAGGGTCCCTGAGTTTGTGGCCTCAAGCGGAATGGACACCGAGATGCTCTGACTCGAAGTATGGCCGGATATCCCTGCAGTAAATTGAATGAAGTCTCGTCTTGCATCTCCCAAGACGAAGGGATGTCTGAATCCCCTGTGGAGACCACAGAGAAAGACCTAGTTCTCCCTCTCATGGCGACCGGAGGCATCACATCCTTTGAAAACTCGAGAGGTTCGCGGAGATCAATGCTTCCTAAGGAGACGATGCCTGACTCCTCTTGAAAATGGATAGGAGTCCCAGAATCACTGTGGCACGTGGAAAGGGACCCTGGGTCTTCCGCCTCACTGGAGACGCGTCCCAATTGCCATGCCAAGGCTCAAGGAGAATCCCGAGGTGTCCCACGCACCTAGGCAGGAGTCCTGACGTCGCTGAACAAACACGTGTCTGGAAGGGCCCTCCCCATCGTAACTCGAGAATATACCCCAGGTTCGGGCTGCAACTCGAGAAAAACCATGAGCCTTCCCCCTCGCCGCAAGATGAGGCCCGATTCCCCTGCACTGCGTGCAGAGAAATTCCGTGTTCCACATCAAACGTGAAAGGAGCCTTGATTTCCTTGATGGCACTCCAGAGAAACCCCAAGATCACTGTCTCAAGTCTAGAGGGATACTGAGGTCACTGTAGCAACCCGAAAGGGCTCCGTGAACCATAAATCAACTCGAGATGAGAGCTTCGTCCCTGGCTTCGACTCAAGAGGAATACCAACTTTCCACAAGCACCTCAAGAGGAGGCTGCTCTCAGCTACAGGTATGTGAGAGGGACCCTGAGTTTGTGGCCTCAAGTGGAATGGACACCGAGATGCTCTGACTCGAAGTAAGGCCGGATATCCCTGCAGTGAATTGAATGCAGGCTCGTCTTGCATCTCCCAAGACGAAGGGATGACTGAATCCCCTGTGGAGACCACAGAGAAAGACCTAGTTCTCCGCCTCATTGCGGCCGGAGGCCTCACATCCTTTGAAAACTCGAGAGGAATGCGGAGATCAATGCTTCGAAAGGAGACGATGCCTGACTCCTCTTGAAAATGGATAGGAGTAACAGGATCCCTGTGGCACGTGGAAAAAGACCCTGCTTCTCCCTCCTCACGTGGAGACGCGTCCCAATTGCCATGCCAAGACTCGAGGAGAATCCCGAGTTGTCCCTCGCACCTAGGCAGGAGTCCTGACGTCACTGAACAAACACGTGTCTGGAAGGGCCCTCCCCGTCGTAACTCGAGAATATACCCCAGGTTCCGGCCGCAACTCGAGCAAAACCATGAGACTTCCCCCTCGCCGCGACATGAGGCCCGATTCACCTGCACTGCGTGCAGAGCAATTCCGTGTTCCACATCAAACGTGAAAGGAGCCTTGATTTCCTTGATGGCACTCCAGAGAAAAGCCAAGATCACTGTCTCAAGTCTAGAGGGTTCCTGAGGTCACTGTAGCAACACGAAAGGGCTCCGTGGTCCCCAAATCAACTCGAGATGAGAGCTTAGTCCCTGGCTTCGACTCAACAGGAATACCAACTTTCCACAAGCACCTCAAGAGAAGGCTTCTTTCAGCAACAGGTATGTGAGAGGGTCCCTGAGTTTGTGGCCTCAGGCGGAATGGACACCGAGATGCTCTGACTCGAAGTAAGGCCGGATATCCCTGCAGTGAATTGAATGCAGGCTCGTCGTGGATCTCCCAAGACGAAGGGATGTCTGAATCCCCTGTGGAGACCACAGACAAAGACCTAGATCTCCGCCTCATCGCGACCATAGGCCTCACATACTTTGAAAACTCGAGAGGTCCGCGGAGATCAATGCTTCCTAAGGAGACGATGCCTGACTCCTCTTGAAAATGGATAGGAGTCCCAGAATCCCTGTGGCACGTGGAAAGGGACCCTGGGTCTTCCGCCTCACTGGAGATGCGTCCCAATTGCCATGCCAAGGCTCAAGGAGAATCCCGAGGTGCCCGTTGCAGCTAGGCAGGAGTCCTGACGTCGCTGAACAAACACGTGTCTGGAAGGGCCCTCCCCATCGTAACTCGAGAATATACCCCAGGTTCGGGCTGCAACTCGAGAAAAACCATGAGCCTTCCCAGTCGCCGCAAGATGAGGCCCGATTCCCCTGCACTGCGTGCAGAGAAATTCCGTGTTCCACATCAAACGTGAAAGGAGCCTTGATTTCCTTGATGGCACTCCAGAGAAAACCCAAGATCACTGTCTCAAATCTAGAGGGATCCTGAGGTCACTGGAGAAACACGAAAGGGATTCGTGGACCCCAAATCAACTCGAGATGAGAGCTTAGTCCCTGGCTTCGACTCAAGACGAATACCAAGTTTCCACAAGCACCTCAAGAGGAGGCTTCTCTCAGCTACAGGTATGTGAGAGGGACCCTGAGTTTGCGGCCTCAAGTCGAATGGACACCGAGATGCTCTGACTCGAAGTAAGGCCGGATATCCCTGCAGTGAATTGAATGCAGGCTCGTCTTTCGTCTCCCAAGACGAAGGGATGTCTGAATCCCCTGTGTAGACCACAGAGAAAGACCTAGTCCTCCGCCTCATCGCGACCGGAGACCTCACATCCTTTGAAAACTCGAGAGGTTGGGGAGTTCAATGCTTAGAAAGGAGACGATGCCTGACTCCTCTTGAAAATGGATAGGAGTCCCAGGATCTCTGTGGCACGTGGGAAGGGACCCTGGGTCTCCCGCCTCACGTGGAGACGCGTTCCAATTGCCATGCCAAGACTCGAGGAGAATCCCGAGGTGTCCCTCGCACCTAGGCAGGAGTCCTGACGTCGTTGAACAAACACGTGTCTGGAAGGGCCCTCCCCGTCGTAACTCGAGAATATACCCCAGGTTCCGGCCGCAACTCGAGAAAAACCATGAGACTTCCACCTCGCCGAGAGATGAGGCCCGAATCCCCTGCACTGCGTGCAGAGCAATTCTGTGTTCCACATCAAACGTGAAAGGAGCCTTGATTTCCGTGATGGCACTCCAGAGAAAACCCAAGATCACTGGCTCAAGTCTAGAGGGATCCTGAGGTCACTGGAGCAACACGAAAGGGCTCCGTGGACCCCAAGTCAACTCGAGATGAGAGCTTAGTCCTTCGCTTCAACTCAAGAGGAACACCACCTTTCCACAAGCACCTCAAGAGGAGGCTTCTCTCAGCTACAGGTATGTGAGAGGGACCATGAGTTTGTGGCCTCAAGTGGAATGGACACCGAGATGCTCTGACTCGAAGTAAGGCCGGATATCCCTGCAGTGAATTGAATGCAGGCTCGTCTTGTATCTGCCAAGACGAAGGGATGTCTGAATCCCCTGTGGAGACGACAGAGAAAGACCTAGTCCTCGGCCTCATCGCGACCGGAGGCCTCACATCCTTTGAAACCTCGAGTGGTCTGCGGAGATCAATGCTTCCAAAGGAGATGATGCCTGACTCCTCTTGAAAATGGATAGGAGTCCCAGGATCCCTATGGCAAGTGGAAAGGTACCCTAGGTCTCCCGCCTCACGTGGAGACGCGTCCCAATTGCCATGCCAAGACTCGAGAAGAATCCCGAGGTGTCCCTCGCACCTTGGCAGGAGTCCTGACGTCGCTGAACAAACACGTGTCTGGAAGGGCCCTCCCCGTCGTAACTCGCGAATATACCCCAGGTTCCGGCCGCAACTCGAGAAAAACCATGAGATTTCCCCCTCGCAGCGAGATGAGGCCCGATTCCCCTGCATTGCGTGCAGAGCAATACCGTGTTCCACATCAAACGTGAAAGGAGCCTTGATTTCCTTGATGGCACTGCAGAGAAAACCCAAGATCACTGGCTCAAGTCTAGAGGGATCCTGAGGTCACTATAGCAACACGAAACGGCTCCTGGACCCCAAATCAACTCGAGATGAGAGCTTAGTCGCTGGCTTCGACTCAAGAGGAATACCAACTTTCCACAAGCATCTCAAGAGGAGGCTTCTCTCAGATACAGTTATGTGAGTGGGACCCTGAATTTGTGGCCTCAAGTGGAATGGACACCGAGATGCTCTGACTCGAAGTAAGGCCGAATATCCCTGCAGTGAATTGAATGCAGGCCCCTCTTGCATCTCCCAAGACGAAGGGATGTCTGAATCTCCTGTGGAGACCACTGAGAAAGACCTAGTTCTCCTCCTCATCGCGACCGGAGGCCTCACATCCTTTGAAAACTCAAGAGGTCCGCGGAGATCAATGCTTCCAAGGGAGACAATGCCTGACTCCTCTTGAAAATGGATAGGAGTCCCAGGATCCCTGTGCCACGTGGAAAGGGACACTGGGTCTCCCGCCTCACGTGGAGACACGTGCCAATTGCCATGGCAAGACTCGAGGAGAATCCAGAGGTGCCCCTCGCACCTAGGCAGGAGTCCTGACGTCGCTGAAAAACACGTGTCTGGAAGGGCCCTCCCCGACGTAACTCGAGAATATAGCCCAGGTTCCGGCCGCAACTCAAGAAAAACCATGAGACTTCCCCCTCCCCGCGAGATGAGTCCCGATTCCCCTGCACTGCGTGCAGAGCAATTCCGTATCCCTCATCAAACGTGAAAGGAGCCTTGATTTCCTTGATGCCCCTCCAGAGAAAACCCAAGATAAATTTCTCAAGTCTAGAGGGATCCTGAGGTCACTGTAGCAACACAAAAGGGCTCCGTGGACCCCAAATCAACTCGAGATGAGAGCTTAGTCCCTGGCTTCGACTCAAGAGGAATACCAACTTTCCACAAGCACCTCAAGAGGAGGCTTCTCTCAGCTAATGGTATGTGAGAGGGACCCTGAGTTTGTGGCCTCAAGTGCAATGGACACCGAGATGCTCTGACAAGAAGTAAGGCTGGATATCCCTGCAGTGAATTGAATGCAGGCTCGTCTTGCATCTCCCAAGACGAAGGGATGTCTGAATACCCTGTGGATACCACAGAGAAAGACCTAGTCCTCTGCCTCATCGTGACCGGAGGCCTCACATCCTTTGAAAACTCGAGAGGTCTGCAGAGATCAATGCTTCCAAAGGAGACGATGCCTGACTCCTCTTGAAAATGGATAGGAGTCCCAGGATCACTGTGGCATGTGGAAAGGGACACTGGGTCTCACGCCTCACGTGGAGACGCGTCCCAATTGCCATGCCAAGACTCGAGGAGAATCCCGAGGTGTCCCTCGCACCTAGGCAGGAGTCCTGACGTCCCTGAACAAACACGTGTCTGGAAGGGCCCTCCCCGTCGTAACTCGAGAATATACCCCAGGTTCCGGCCGCAACTCGAGAAAAACCATGAGATTTCCCCATCGCCGCGAGATGAGGACAGATTCCCCTGCCCTGCGTGCAGAGCAATTCCGTATTCCACATCAAAAATGAAAGGAGCCTTGATTTCCTTGATGGCACTCCAGAGAAAACCCAAGATCACTGTCTCAAGTCTAGAGGGATCCTTAGGTCACTGGAGCAACACGAAAGGGCTCCGTGGACCCCAAATTAACTCGAGATGAGAGCGTAGTCCCTGGCTTCAAATCGAGAGGAATACCAACTTTCCACAAGCACCTCAAGAGGAGGCTTCTCTCAGCTCATGGTATGTGAGAGGGACCCTGAGTTTGTCACCTCAAGTGGAATGGACACCGAGATTCTCTGACTCAAAGTAAGGCCAGATATCCCTGCAGTGAATTGAATGCAGGCTCGTCTTGCATCTCCCAAGACGAAGGGATTTCTGAATCCCCTGTGGAGACCACAGAAAAAGACCTAGTCCTCCGTCTCATCGTGAACGGAGGCCTCACATCCTTTGAAAACTCGAGAGGTCTGCGGAGATCAATGCTTCCAAAGGAGACGACGCCTGACGCCTCTTGAAAATGGATAGGAGTCCCAGGATCCCTGTGGCACGTGGAAAGGGACCCTGGGTCTCTCGCCTCACGTGGAGACGCCTCCCAATTGCCATGCCAAGACTTGAGGAGAATCCCGAGGTGTCCCTCGCACCTAGGCAGGAGTCCTGACGTCGCTGAACAAACACGTGTCTGGAAGGGCCCTCCCCGTCGTAACTCGAGAATATACCCCAGGTTCCGGCCGCAACACGAGAAAAACCATGAGACTTCCCCCTCGCCGTGAGATGAGGCCCGATTCCCCTGCAATGCGTGCAGAACAATTCCGTGTTCCACATCAAACGAGAAAGGAGCCTTGATTTCCTTGATGGCACTCCAGAGAAAACCCAAGATCACTGTCTCAAGTCTAGAGGGATCCTGAGGTCACTGGAGCAACACGAAAGGGCTCCGTGGACCCCAAATCAACTCGAGATGAGAGATTAGTCCCTGGCTTCAACTCAATAGGAATACGAACTTTCCACAAGCCCCTCAAGAGGAGGCTTGTCTCAGCTACAGGTATGTGAGAGGGACCCTGAGTTTGTGGCCTCAAGTGGAATGGACACCGAGATGCTCTGACTCGAAGTAAGGCCGGATATCCCTGCAGTGAATTGAATGCAGGCTCATCTTGCATCTCCCAAGACGAAGGGTTGTCTGAATCCCCTGTGCAGAACACAGAGAAAGACCTAGTCCTCCGCCTCAATGCGACCGGAGGCCTCACATCCTTTGAAAACTCGAGAGGTCCGCGGAGATCAATGCTTCCAAAGGAGACGATGCCTGACTCCTCTTGAAAATGGATAGGAGTCCCAGGATCCCAGTGGCACGTGGAAAGGGACCCTGGGTCTCCCGCCTCACGTGGAGACGCGTCCCAATTGCCATGGCAAGACTCGATGAGAATCCCGAGGTGTCCCTCGCACCTAGGCAGGAGTCCTGACGTCGCTGAACAAACCCGTGTCTGGAAGGGCCCTCCCCGTCGTAACTCGAGAATATACCCCAGGTTCCGGCCGCAACTCGAGAAAAACCATGAGATTTCCCCATCGCCGCGAGTTGAGGCCCGATTCCCCTGCACTGCGTGCAGAGCAATTCCGTGTTCCACTTCAAACGTGAAAGGAGCCTTGATTTCCTTGATGGCACTCCAGAGAAAACCCAAGATCACTGTCTCAAGTCTAGAGGGATCCTGAGGTCACTGGAGCAACACGAAAGGGCTCCGTGGACCCCAAATCAACTCGAGATGAGAGCTTAGTCCATGGCTTCAAATCGAGAGGAATACCAACTTTCGACAAGCACCTCAAGAGAAGGCTTCTCTCAGCTACAGGTAAGTGAGAGGGACCCTGAGTTTGTGGCCTCAAGTGCAATGGACACCGAGATGCTCTGATTCGAAGTAAGGCTGGATATCTCTGCAGTGAATTGAATGCAGGCTCGTCTTGCATCTCCCAAGACGAAGGGATGTCTGAATCCCCTGTGGAGACCACAGAGAAAGACCTAGTCCTCCGCCTCATCGTGAACGGAGGCCTCACATCCTTTGAAAACTCGAGAGGTCTACAGAGATCAATGCTTCCAAAGGAGACGATGCCTGACTCCTCTTGAAAATGGATAGGAGTCCCAGGATCCCTGTGGCACGGGGAAGGGACCCTGGGTCTCCCGCCTCACGTGGAGACGCGTCCCAATTGCCATGCCAAGACTCGAGGAGAATCCCGAGGTGTCCCTCGCACCTAGGCAGGAGTCCTGACGTTGCTGAACAAATAAATATCTGGAATTGCCCTCCCCGTCGTAACTCGAGAATATACACCAGGTTCCGGCCGCAACTCGAGAAAAACCATGAGACTTCCAGCTCGCCGCGAGATGAGGCCCGATTCCCCTGCACTGCGTGCAGAGCAATTCCGTGTTCCACATCAAACGTGAAAGGAGCCTTGATTTCCTTGATGGCACTCCAGAGAAAACCCAAGATCACTGTCTCAAGTCTAGAGGGATCCTGAGGTCACTGGAGCAACACGAAAGGGCTCCGTGGACCCCAAATCAACTCGAGATGCGAGGTTAGTCCCTGGCTTCGACTCAAGAGGAATACCAGCTTTCCACAAGCACCTGAAGAGTAGGCTTCTCTCAGCTACAGGTATGTGAGAGGGACCCTGAGTTTGTGGCCTCAAGTGGAATGGGCACCGAGATGCTCTGACTCGAAGTAAGGCCGGATATCCCTACAGTGAATTGAATGCACGCTCGTCTTGCATCCCCCAAGACGAAGGGATGTCTGAATCCCCTGTGGAGACCACAGAGAAAGACCGAGTTCTCCGCCTCATCGCGACCTGAGGCCTCACTTCCTTTGAAAACTCGAGAGGTCCGCGGAGATCAATGCTTCCAAAGGAGACGATGCCTGACTCCTCTTGAAAATGGATAGGAGTCCCAGCATCCCTGTGGCACGGGGAAGGGACCCTGGGTCTCCTGCCTCACGTGGAGTCGCGTCCCAATTGCCATGCCAAGACTCGAGGAGAATCCCGAGGTGTCCCTCGCACCTAGCCAGGAGTCCTGACGTCGATGAACAAACACTTGTCTGGAAGGGCCCTCCGCGTTGTTACTCGAGAATATACCCCAGGTTCCGGCCGCAACTCGAGAAAAACCATGAGACTTCCCCCTCGCCACGAGATGAGGCCCGATTCCCCTGCACTGCGTGCAGAGCAATTCCGTGTTCCACATCAAACGTGAAAGGAGCCTTGATTTTCTTGATGGCTCTCCAGAGAAAACCCAAGATCACTGTCTTAAGTCTAGAGGGATCCTGAGGTCACTGGAGCTACACGAAAGGGCTCCGTGCACCCCAAATCAACTCGAGATGAGAGCTTAGTCCCTGGCTTCAACTCAAGAGGAATAACAACTTTCCACAAGCACCTCAAGAGGAGGCTTCTCTCAGCTACAGGTATGTGAGAGGGACCCTGAGTTTGTGACCTCAAGTGGAATGGACACCGAGATGCTCTGACTCGAAGTAAGGCCGGATATCCCTGCAGTGAATTGAATGCAGGCTCGTCTTGCATCTCCCAAGACGAAGAGATGTCTGAATCCGCTGTGGAGACCACAGAGAAAGACCTAGTTCTCCGCCTCATCGCGACCGAAGGCCTCACATCCTTTGAAAACTCGAGAGGTCTGTGGAGATCAATGCTTCCAAAGGAGACGATGCCTGTCTCTTCTTGAAAATGGATAGGAGTCTCAGGATCCCTTTGGCACGTGGAAAGAGACACTGGGTCTTCCGCCTCACGTGGAGACCCGTCCCAATTGCCATGCCAAGACTCGACGAGTATCCCGAGGTGTCCCTCACACCTAGGCAGGAGTCCTGACTTCGCTGAACAAACACGTGTCTGGAAGGGCCCTCCCCGTAGTAACTTTAGAATGTACCTCAAGTTCCGGCCGCAACTCGAGAAAAACCATGAGACTTCCCCCTCGCCGCGAGATGAGGCCCGATTCCCCTGCACAGCGTGCAGAGCAATTCCGTGTTCCACATCAAACGTGAAAGGAGCCTTGATTTCCTTGATGGCACTCAGGAGAAACCCCAAGATCACTGTCTCAAGTCTAGAGGGATCCTGAGGTCACTGTAGCAACACGAAAGGGCTCTGTGGACCCCAAATCAACTCGAGATGAGTGCTTCGTCCCTGGCTTCGACTCAAGAGGAATACCAACTTTCCACAAGCTCTTCAAGACGTGGCTTCTCTCAGCTACATGTATGTGAGAGGGTCCCTGAGTTTGTGGCCTCAAGCGGAATGGACACCGAGATGCTCTGACTCGAAGTATGGCCGGATATCCCTGCAGTAAATTGAATGAAGTCTCGTCTTGCATCTCCCAAGACGAAGGGATGTCTGAATCCCCTGTGGAGACCACAGAGAAAGACCTAGTTCTCCCTCTCATGGCGACCGGAGGCATCACATCCTTTGAAAACTCGAGAGGTTCGCGGAGATCAATGCTTCCTAAGGAGACGATGCCTGACTCCTCTTGAAAATGGATAGGAGTCCCAGAATCACTGTGGCACGTGGAAAGGGACCCTGGGTCTTCCGCCTCACTGGAGACGCGTCCCAATTGCCATGCCAAGGCTCAAGGAGAATCCCGAGGTGTCCCACGCACCTAGGCAGGAGTCCTGACGTCGCTGAACAAACACGTGTCTGGAAGGGCCCTCCCCATCGTAACTCGAGAATATACCCCAGGTTCGGGCTGCAACTCGAGAAAAACCATGAGCCTTCCCCCTCGCCGCAAGATGAGGCCCGATTCCCCTGCACTGCGTGCAGAGAAATTCCGTGTTCCACATCAAACGTGAAAGGAGCCTTGATTTCCTTGATGGCACTCCAGAGAAACCCCAAGATCACTGTCTCAAGTCTAGAGGGATACTGAGGTCACTGTAGCAACCCGAAAGGGCTCCGTGAACCATAAATCAACTCGAGATGAGAGCTTCGTCCCTGGCTTCGACTCAAGAGGAATACCAACTTTCCACAAGCACCTCAAGAGGAGGCTGCTCTCAGCTACAGGTATGTGAGAGGGACCCTGAGTTTGTGGCCTCAAGTGGAATGGACACCGAGATGCTCTGACTCGAAGTAAGGCCGGATATCCCTGCAGTGAATTGAATGCAGGCTCGTCTTGCATCTCCCAAGACGAAGGGATGACTGAATCCCCTGTGGAGACCACAGAGAAAGACCTAGTTCTCCGCCTCATTGCGGCCGGAGGCCTCACATCCTTTGAAAACTCGAGAGGAATGCGGAGATCAATGCTTCGAAAGGAGACGATGCCTGACTCCTCTTGAAAATGGATAGGAGTAACAGGATCCCTGTGGCACGTGGAAAAAGACCCTGCTTCTCCCTCCTCACGTGGAGACGCGTCCCAATTGCCATGCCAAGACTCGAGGAGAATCCCGAGTTGTCCCTCGCACCTAGGCAGGAGTCCTGACGTCACTGAACAAACACGTGTCTGGAAGGGCCCTCCCCGTCGTAACTCGAGAATATACCCCAGGTTCCGGCCGCAACTCGAGCAAAACCATGAGACTTCCCCCTCGCCGCGACATGAGGCCCGATTCACCTGCACTGCGTGCAGAGCAATTCCGTGTTCCACATCAAACGTGAAAGGAGCCTTGATTTCCTTGATGGCACTCCAGAGAAAAGCCAAGATCACTGTCTCAAGTCTAGAGGGTTCCTGAGGTCACTGTAGCAACACGAAAGGGCTCCGTGGTCCCCAAATCAACTCGAGATGAGAGCTTAGTCCCTGGCTTCGACTCAACAGGAATACCAACTTTCCACAAGCACCTCAAGAGAAGGCTTCTTTCAGCAACAGGTATGTGAGAGGGTCCCTGAGTTTGTGGCCTCAGGCGGAATGGACACCGAGATGCTCTGACTCGAAGTAAGGCCGGATATCCCTGCAGTGAATTGAATGCAGGCTCGTCGTGGATCTCCCAAGACGAAGGGATGTCTGAATCCCCTGTGGAGACCACAGACAAAGACCTAGATCTCCGCCTCATCGCGACCATAGGCCTCACATACTTTGAAAACTCGAGAGGTCCGCGGAGATCAATGCTTCCTAAGGAGACGATGCCTGACTCCTCTTGAAAATGGATAGGAGTCCCAGAATCCCTGTGGCACGTGGAAAGGGACCCTGGGTCTTCCGCCTCACTGGAGATGCGTCCCAATTGCCATGCCAAGGCTCAAGGAGAATCCCGAGGTGCCCGTTGCAGCTAGGCAGGAGTCCTGACGTCGCTGAACAAACACGTGTCTGGAAGGGCCCTCCCCATCGTAACTCGAGAATATACCCCAGGTTCGGGCTGCAACTCGAGAAAAACCATGAGCCTTCCCAGTCGCCGCAAGATGAGGCCCGATTCCCCTGCACTGCGTGCAGAGAAATTCCGTGTTCCACATCAAACGTGAAAGGAGCCTTGATTTCCTTGATGGCACTCCAGAGAAAACCCAAGATCACTGTCTCAAATCTAGAGGGATCCTGAGGTCACTGGAGAAACACGAAAGGGATTCGTGGACCCCAAATCAACTCGAGATGAGAGCTTAGTCCCTGGCTTCGACTCAAGACGAATACCAAGTTTCCACAAGCACCTCAAGAGGAGGCTTCTCTCAGCTACAGGTATGTGAGAGGGACCCTGAGTTTGCGGCCTCAAGTCGAATGGACACCGAGATGCTCTGACTCGAAGTAAGGCCGGATATCCCTGCAGTGAATTGAATGCAGGCTCGTCTTTCGTCTCCCAAGACGAAGGGATGTCTGAATCCCCTGTGTAGACCACAGAGAAAGACCTAGTCCTCCGCCTCATCGCGACCGGAGACCTCACATCCTTTGAAAACTCGAGAGGTTGGGGAGTTCAATGCTTAGAAAGGAGACGATGCCTGACTCCTCTTGAAAATGGATAGGAGTCCCAGGATCTCTGTGGCACGTGGGAAGGGACCCTGGGTCTCCCGCCTCACGTGGAGACGCGTTCCAATTGCCATGCCAAGACTCGAGGAGAATCCCGAGGTGTCCCTCGCACCTAGGCAGGAGTCCTGACGTCGTTGAACAAACACGTGTCTGGAAGGGCCCTCCCCGTCGTAACTCGAGAATATACCCCAGGTTCCGGCCGCAACTCGAGAAAAACCATGAGACTTCCACCTCGCCGAGAGATGAGGCCCGAATCCCCTGCACTGCGTGCAGAGCAATTCTGTGTTCCACATCAAACGTGAAAGGAGCCTTGATTTCCGTGATGGCACTCCAGAGAAAACCCAAGATCACTGGCTCAAGTCTAGAGGGATCCTGAGGTCACTGGAGCAACACGAAAGGGCTCCGTGGACCCCAAGTCAACTCGAGATGAGAGCTTAGTCCTTCGCTTCAACTCAAGAGGAACACCACCTTTCCACAAGCACCTCAAGAGGAGGCTTCTCTCAGCTACAGGTATGTGAGAGGGACCATGAGTTTGTGGCCTCAAGTGGAATGGACACCGAGATGCTCTGACTCGAAGTAAGGCCGGATATCCCTGCAGTGAATTGAATGCAGGCTCGTCTTGTATCTGCCAAGACGAAGGGATGTCTGAATCCCCTGTGGAGACGACAGAGAAAGACCTAGTCCTCGGCCTCATCGCGACCGGAGGCCTCACATCCTTTGAAACCTCGAGTGGTCTGCGGAGATCAATGCTTCCAAAGGAGATGATGCCTGACTCCTCTTGAAAATGGATAGGAGTCCCAGGATCCCTATGGCAAGTGGAAAGGTACCCTAGGTCTCCCGCCTCACGTGGAGACGCGTCCCAATTGCCATGCCAAGACTCGAGAAGAATCCCGAGGTGTCCCTCGCACCTTGGCAGGAGTCCTGACGTCGCTGAACAAACACGTGTCTGGAAGGGCCCTCCCCGTCGTAACTCGCGAATATACCCCAGGTTCCGGCCGCAACTCGAGAAAAACCATGAGATTTCCCCCTCGCAGCGAGATGAGGCCCGATTCCCCTGCATTGCGTGCAGAGCAATACCGTGTTCCACATCAAACGTGAAAGGAGCCTTGATTTCCTTGATGGCACTGCAGAGAAAACCCAAGATCACTGGCTCAAGTCTAGAGGGATCCTGAGGTCACTATAGCAACACGAAACGGCTCCTGGACCCCAAATCAACTCGAGATGAGAGCTTAGTCGCTGGCTTCGACTCAAGAGGAATACCAACTTTCCACAAGCATCTCAAGAGGAGGCTTCTCTCAGATACAGTTATGTGAGTGGGACCCTGAATTTGTGGCCTCAAGTGGAATGGACACCGAGATGCTCTGACTCGAAGTAAGGCCGAATATCCCTGCAGTGAATTGAATGCAGGCCCCTCTTGCATCTCCCAAGACGAAGGGATGTCTGAATCTCCTGTGGAGACCACTGAGAAAGACCTAGTTCTCCTCCTCATCGCGACCGGAGGCCTCACATCCTTTGAAAACTCAAGAGGTCCGCGGAGATCAATGCTTCCAAGGGAGACAATGCCTGACTCCTCTTGAAAATGGATAGGAGTCCCAGGATCCCTGTGCCACGTGGAAAGGGACACTGGGTCTCCCGCCTCACGTGGAGACACGTGCCAATTGCCATGGCAAGACTCGAGGAGAATCCAGAGGTGCCCCTCGCACCTAGGCAGGAGTCCTGACGTCGCTGAAAAACACGTGTCTGGAAGGGCCCTCCCCGACGTAACTCGAGAATATAGCCCAGGTTCCGGCCGCAACTCAAGAAAAACCATGAGACTTCCCCCTCCCCGCGAGATGAGTCCCGATTCCCCTGCACTGCGTGCAGAGCAATTCCGTATCCCTCATCAAACGTGAAAGGAGCCTTGATTTCCTTGATGCCCCTCCAGAGAAAACCCAAGATAAATTTCTCAAGTCTAGAGGGATCCTGAGGTCACTGTAGCAACACAAAAGGGCTCCGTGGACCCCAAATCAACTCGAGATGAGAGCTTAGTCCCTGGCTTCGACTCAAGAGGAATACCAACTTTCCACAAGCACCTCAAGAGGAGGCTTCTCTCAGCTAATGGTATGTGAGAGGGACCCTGAGTTTGTGGCCTCAAGTGCAATGGACACCGAGATGCTCTGACAAGAAGTAAGGCTGGATATCCCTGCAGTGAATTGAATGCAGGCTCGTCTTGCATCTCCCAAGACGAAGGGATGTCTGAATACCCTGTGGATACCACAGAGAAAGACCTAGTCCTCTGCCTCATCGTGACCGGAGGCCTCACATCCTTTGAAAACTCGAGAGGTCTGCAGAGATCAATGCTTCCAAAGGAGACGATGCCTGACTCCTCTTGAAAATGGATAGGAGTCCCAGGATCACTGTGGCATGTGGAAAGGGACACTGGGTCTCACGCCTCACGTGGAGACGCGTCCCAATTGCCATGCCAAGACTCGAGGAGAATCCCGAGGTGTCCCTCGCACCTAGGCAGGAGTCCTGACGTCCCTGAACAAACACGTGTCTGGAAGGGCCCTCCCCGTCGTAACTCGAGAATATACCCCAGGTTCCGGCCGCAACTCGAGAAAAACCATGAGATTTCCCCATCGCCGCGAGATGAGGACAGATTCCCCTGCCCTGCGTGCAGAGCAATTCCGTATTCCACATCAAAAATGAAAGGAGCCTTGATTTCCTTGATGGCACTCCAGAGAAAACCCAAGATCACTGTCTCAAGTCTAGAGGGATCCTTAGGTCACTGGAGCAACACGAAAGGGCTCCGTGGACCCCAAATTAACTCGAGATGAGAGCGTAGTCCCTGGCTTCAAATCGAGAGGAATACCAACTTTCCACAAGCACCTCAAGAGGAGGCTTCTCTCAGCTCATGGTATGTGAGAGGGACCCTGAGTTTGTCACCTCAAGTGGAATGGACACCGAGATTCTCTGACTCAAAGTAAGGCCAGATATCCCTGCAGTGAATTGAATGCAGGCTCGTCTTGCATCTCCCAAGACGAAGGGATTTCTGAATCCCCTGTGGAGACCACAGAAAAAGACCTAGTCCTCCGTCTCATCGTGAACGGAGGCCTCACATCCTTTGAAAACTCGAGAGGTCTGCGGAGATCAATGCTTCCAAAGGAGACGACGCCTGACGCCTCTTGAAAATGGATAGGAGTCCCAGGATCCCTGTGGCACGTGGAAAGGGACCCTGGGTTTCTCGCCTCACGTGGAGACGCCTCCCAATTGCCATGCCAAGACTTGAGGAGAATCCCGAGGTGTCCCTCGCACCTAGGCAGGAGTCCTGACGTCGCTGAACAAACACGTGTCTGGAAGGGCCCTCCCCGTCGTAACTCGAGAATATACCCCAGGTTCCGGCCGCAACACGAGAAAAACCATGAGACTTCCCCCTCGCCGTGAGATGAGGCCCGATTCCCCTGCAATGCGTGCAGAACAATTCCGTGTTCCACATCAAACGAGAAAGGAGCCTTGATTTCCTTGATGGCACTCCAGAGAAAACCCAAGATCACTGTCTCAAGTCTAGAGGGATCCTGAGGTCACTGGAGCAACACGAAAGGGCTCCGTGGACCCCAAATCAACTCGAGATGAGAGATTAGTCCCTGGCTTCAACTCAATAGGAATACGAACTTTCCACAAGCCCCTCAAGAGGAGGCTTGTCTCAGCTACAGGTATGTGAGAGGGACCCTGAGTTTGTGGCCTCAAGTGGAATGGACACCGAGATGCTCTGACTCGAAGTAAGGCCGGATATCCCTGCAGTGAATTGAATGCAGGCTCATCTTGCATCTCCCAAGACGAAGGGTTGTCTGAATCCCCTGTGCAGAACACAGAGAAAGACCTAGTCCTCCGCCTCAATGCGACCGGAGGCCTCACATCCTTTGAAAACTCGAGAGGTCCGCGGAGATCAATGCTTCCAAAGGAGACGATGCCTGACTCCTCTTGAAAATGGATAGGAGTCCCAGGATCCCAGTGGCACGTGGAAAGGGACCCTGGGTCTCCCGCCTCACGTGGAGACGCGTCCCAATTGCCATGGCAAGACTCGATGAGAATCCCGAGGTGTCCCTCGCACCTAGGCAGGAGTCCTGACGTCGCTGAACAAACCCGTGTCTGGAAGGGCCCTCCCCGTCGTAACTCGAGAATATACCCCAGGTTCCGGCCGCAACTCGAGAAAAACCATGAGATTTCCCCATCGCCGCGAGTTGAGGCCCGATTCCCCTGCACTGCGTGCAGAGCAATTCCGTGTTCCACTTCAAACGTGAAAGGAGCCTTGATTTCCTTGATGGCACTCCAGAGAAAACCCAAGATCACTGTCTCAAGTCTAGAGGGATCCTGAGGTCACTGGAGCAACACGAAAGGGCTCCGTGGACCCCAAATCAACTCGAGATGAGAGCTTAGTCCATGGCTTCAAATCGAGAGGAATACCAACTTTCGACAAGCACCTCAAGAGAAGGCTTCTCTCAGCTACAGGTAAGTGAGAGGGACCCTGAGTTTGTGGCCTCAAGTGCAATGGACACCGAGATGCTCTGATTCGAAGTAAGGCTGGATATCTCTGCAGTGAATTGAATGCAGGCTCGTCTTGCATCTCCCAAGACGAAGGGATGTCTGAATCCCCTGTGGAGACCACAGAGAAAGACCTAGTCCTCCGCCTCATCGTGAACGGAGGCCTCACATCCTTTGAAAACTCGAGAGGTCTACAGAGATCAATGCTTCCAAAGGAGACGATGCCTGACTCCTCTTGAAAATGGATAGGAGTCCCAGGATCCCTGTGGCACGTGGAAAGGGACCGTGGGTCTCCCGCCTCACGTGGAGACGCGTCCCAATTGCCATGCCAAGACTTGAGGAGAATCCCGAGGTGT
The DNA here is from genome assembly GCF_033118175.1 of Dama dama. Classification (NCBI taxonomy): domain Eukaryota; kingdom Metazoa; phylum Chordata; class Mammalia; order Artiodactyla; family Cervidae; genus Dama; species Dama dama. Next base: position 301,920 of record NC_083697.1, on the reverse strand, counting down.
CCCTCGCACCTAGGCAGGAGTCCTGACGTCGCTGAACAAACCCGTGTCTGGAAGGGCCCTCCCCGTCGTAACTCGAGAATATACCCCAGGTTCCGGCCGCAATTCGAGAAAAACCATGAGACTTCCCCCTCGCAGCGACATGAGGCCCGATTCCCCTGCACTGCGTGCAGAGCAATTCCGTGTTCCACATCAAACGTGAAAGGAGCTTTGATTTCCTTAATGGCACTCCAGAGGAAACCCAAGATCACTGTCTCAAGTCTAGAGGGATCCTGAGGTCACTGTAGCAACACGAAAGGGCTCCGTGGACCCCAAATCAACTCGAGATGAGAGCTTAGTCCCTGGCTTCCACTCAAGAGGAATACCAACTTTCCACAAGCACCTCAAGAGGAGGCTTCTCTCAGCTACAGGTATGTGAGAGGGACCCTGAGTTTGTGGCCTCAAGTGGAATGGCCACCGAGATGCTCTGACTCGAAGTAAGGCCGGATATCCCTGCAGTGAATTGAATGCAGGCTCGTCTTGCATCTCCCAAGACGAAGGGTTGTCTGAATCCCCTGTGGAGCCCACAGAGAAAGACCTAGTCCTACGCCTCAACGCGACCGGAGGCCTCACATCCTTTGAAAACTCGAAAGGTCCGCGGAGATCAATACTTCCGAAGGAGACGATGCCTGACTCCTCTTGAAAATGGATAGGAGTCCCAGGATCCCTGTGGCACGTGGAAAGGGACACTGGGTCTCCCGCCTCACGTGGAGACGCGTCCCAATTGCCATGCCAAGACTCGAGGAGAATCCCGAGGTGTCCCTCGCACCTAGGCAGGAGTCCTGACGTCGCTGAACAAACACGTGTCTGGAAGGGCCCTCCCCGTCGTAACTCGAGAATATACCCCAGGTTCCGTCTGCAACTCGAGAAAAACCATGAGACTTCACTATCGCCGCGAGATGAGGCCCGATTCCCCTGCCCTGCGTGCAGAGCAATTCCGTATTCCACATCAAAATAAAAGGAGCCTTGATTTCCTTGATGGCACTCCAGAGAAAACCCAAGATCACTGTCTCAAGTCTAGAGGGATCCTGAGGTCACTGGAGCAACACGAAAGGGCTCCGTGGACCCCAAATCAACTCGAGATGAGAGCTTAGTCCATGGCTTCAAATCGAGAGGAATACCAACTTTCCACAAGCACCTCAAGAGAAGGCTTCTCTCAGCTAATGGTATGTGAGAGGGACCCTGAGTTTGTCGCCTCAAGTGGAATGGACACCGAGATGCTCTGACTCAACGTAAGGCCAGATATCCCTGCAGTGAATTGAATTCAGTCTCGTCTTGCATCTCCCAAGCCGAAGGGTTGTCTGAATCCCCTGTGGAGACCACAGAGAAAGACATAATTTTCCGCCTCATCGCGACCGGTGGCCTCACATCCTTTGAAAATTCGAGAGGTCCGCGGAGATCAATGCTTCCAAAGGAGACGATGCCTGACTCCTCTTGAAAATAGATAGGAGTCCCAGGATCCCTGTGGCTCGTGGAAAGGGACCCTGGTTCTCCCGGCTCACGTGGAGATGCGTCCAAATTGCCATGCCAAGACTCGAGGAGAATCCCGAGGTGTCCCTCGCACCTAGGCAGGAGTCCTGACGTCGCTGAACAAACGCTTGTCTCGAAGGGCCCTCCCCGTCGTAACTCGAGAATATACCCCAGGTTCCGGGAGCAACTCGAGAAAAACCATGAGATTTCCCCCTCGCCGCGAGTTGAGGCCCGATTCCCCTGCACTGCGTGCAGACCAATTCCGTGTTCCACATCAAACTTGAAAGGAGCCTTGATTTCCTTGATGGCACTCCAGAGAAAACCCAAGATCACTGTCTCAAGTCTAGAGGGATCCTGAGGTCACTGGAGCAACACGAAAGGGCTCCGTATAACCCAAATCAACTCGAGATGAGAGCTTAGTCCCTGGCTTCAACTCAAGAGGAATACCAACTTTAAACAAGCACATCAAGAGGAGGCTTCTCTCAGCTACAGGTATGTGAGAGGGACCCTGAGTTTGTGGCCTCAAGTGGAATGGACACCGAGATGCTCTGACTCAAAGTAAGGCCGGATATCCCTGCAGTGATTTGAATGCAGGCTCGTCTTGCATCTCCCAAGACAAAGGGTTGTCTGAATCCCCTGTGGAGCCCACAGAGAAAGACCTAGTCCTCCGTCTCATCGCGACCGAAGGCCTCACATCCTTTGAAAACTCGAGAGGTCTGCGGAGATCAATGCTTCCAAAGTAGACGACGCCTGACGCCTCTTGAAAATGGATAGGAGTCCCAGGATCCCTGTGGCACGTGGAAAGGGACCCTGGGTCTCTCGCCTCACGTGGAGACGCCTCCCAATTGCCATGCCAAGACTTGAGGAGAATCCCGAGGTGTCCCTCGCACCTAGGCAGGAGTCCTGACGTCGCTGAACAAGCACGTGTCTGGAAGGGCCCTCCCCGTCGTAACTCGAGAATATACCCCAGGTTCCGGCCGCAACTCGAGAAAAACCATGAGATTTCCCCCTCCCCGCGAGATGAGCCCCGATTCCCCTGCACTGCGTGCAGAGCAATTCCGTGTTCCACTTCAAACGTGAAAGGAGCCTTGATTTCCTTGATGGCACTCCAGAGAAAACCCAAGATCACTGTCTCAAGTCTAGAGGGATCCAGAGGTCACTGGAGCAACACGAAAGGGCTCCGTGGACCCCAAATCAACTCGAGATGAGAGCTTAGTCCCTGGCTTAGACTCAAGAGGAATAGCAACTTTCCACAAGCACCTCAAGAGGAGGCTTCTCTCAGCTACAGGTAAGTGAGAGGGACCCTGAGTTTGTGGCCTCAAGTGCAATGGACACCGAGATGTTCTGACTCGAAGTAAGGCCGGATATCTCTGCAGTGAATTGAATGCAGGCTCGTCTTGCATCTCCCAAGACGAAGGGATGTCTGAATCCCCTGTGGAGACCACAGAGAAAGACCTAGTCCTCCGCCTCATCGTGAACGGAGGCCTCACATCCTTTGAAAACTCGAAAGGTCCGCGGAGATCAATGCTTCCAAAGGAGATGATGCCTGACTCCTCTTGAAAATGGATAGGAGTCCCAGGATCCCTGTGGCACGTGGAAAGGGACCCTGGTTCTCCCGCCTCACGTGGAGATGCGTCCAAATTGCCATGCCAAGACTCGAGGAGAATCCCGAGGTGTACCTCGCACCTAGGCAAGAGTCCTCACGTCGCTGAAAAAACCCGTGTCTGGAAGGGCCCTCCCCGTCGTAACTCGAGAATATACCCCACGTTCCGGCCGCAAATCGAGAAAAACCATGAGACTTCCCCCTCCCCGCGAGATGAGCCCCGATTCCCCTGCACTGAGTGCAGACCAATTCCGTGTTCCACATCAAACGTGAAAGGAGCCTTGATTTCCTTAATGGCACTCCAGAGAAAACCCAAGATCACTGTCTCAAGTCTAGAGGGATCCTGAGGTCACTGTAGCAACACGAAAGGGCTCCGTGGACCCCAAATCAACTCGAGATGAGAGCTTAGTCCCTGGCTTCGACTCAAGGGGAATACCAACTTTCCACAAGCACCTCAAGAGGAGGCTTCTCTCAGCTAATGGTATGTGAGAGGGACCCTGAGATTGTGGCCTCAAGTGGAATGGACACCGAGATGCTCTGACTCGAAGTAAGGCTGGATATCCCTGCAGTGAATTGAATGCAGGCTCGTCTTGCATCTCCCAAGACGAAGGGATGTCTGAATCCCCTGTGGATACCACAGAGAAAGACCTAGTCCTCCGCCTTATCGTGACCGGAGGCCTCACATCCTTTGAAAACTCGAGAGGTCTGCAGAGATCAATGCTTCCAAAGGAGACGATGCCTGACTCCTCTTGAGAATGGATAGGAGTCCCAGGATCCCTGTGGCACGTGGAAAGGGACACTGGGTTTCACGCCTCACGTAGACACGCGTCCCAATTGCCATGCCAAGACTCGAGGAGAATCCCGAGGTGTCCCTCGCACCTAGGCAGGAGTCCTCACGTCGCTGAACAAACACGTGTCTGGAAGGGACCTCCCCGTCGTAACTCGAGAATATACCCCAGGTTCCGGCCGCATTTCGAGAAAAACCATGAGACTTCCCCCTCCCCGCGAAATGAGGCCCGATTCCCCTGCACTGAGTGCAGACCAATTCCGTGTTCCACATCAAACGTGAAAGGAGCCATGATTTCCTTAATGGCACTCCAGAGAAAACCCAAGATCACTGTCTCAAGTCTAGAGGGATCCTGAGGTCACTGGAGCAACACGAAAGGGCTCCGTGGACCCCAAATCAACTCGAGATGAGAGCTTAGTCCCTGGCTTCGACTCAACAGGAATACAAACTTTCCACAAGCACCTCAAGAGGAGGCTTCTCTCAGCTACAGGTATGTCAGAGGGACCCTGAGTTTGTGGCCTCAAGTGGAATGGACACCGAGATGCTCTGACTTGAAGTAAGGCCGGATATCCCTGCAGTGAATTGAATGCAGGCTCTTCTTGCATCTCCCAAGACGAAGGGTTGTGTGAATCCCCTGTGGAGCCCACAGAGAAAGACCTAGTCCTCCGCCTCATCGCGACCGGAGGCCTCACATCCTCTGAAAACTCGAGAGGTCCGCGGAGATCAATGCTTCCAAAGGAGACGATGCCTGACTCCTCTTGAAAATGGATAGGAGTCCCAGGATCCCTGTGGCATGTGGAAAGGGACCCTGGGTCTCCCGCCTCACGTGGAGACGCGTCCCAATTGCCATGCCAAGACTCGAGGAGAATCCCGAGGTGTCCCTCGCACCTAGGCAGGAGTCCTGACGTCCCTGAACAAACACGTGTCTGGAAGGTCCCTCCCCGTCGTAACTCGAGAATATACCCCAGGTTCCGGCCGCAACTCGAGAAAAACCATGAGATTTCCCGCTCGCCGCGAGATGAGGCCCGATTCCCCTGCACTGCGTGCAGAGCAATTCCGTGTTCCACTTCAAACGTGAAAGGAGCCTTGATTTCCTTGATGGCACCCCAGAGAAAACCCAAGATCACTGTCTCAAGTCTAGAGGGATCCTGAGGTCACTGGAGCAAGACGAAAGTGCTCCGTGGACTCCAAATCAACTCGAGGTGAGAGCTTAGTCCCTGGCTTCGACTCAAGAGGAATACCAACTTTCCACAAGCACCTCAAGAGGAGGCTTCTCTCAGCTACAGGTATGTGAGAGGGACCCTGAGTTTGTGGCCTCAAGTGGAATGGACACCGAGATGCTCTGACTCGAAGTAAGGCCGGATATCCCTGCAGTGAATTGAATGCAGGCTCGTCTTGCATCTCCCAAGACGAAGGGTTGTCTGAATCCCCTGTGGAGACCACAGAGAAAGACCTCGTTCTCCGCCTCATCGAGACCAGAGGCCTCACATCCTTTGAAAACTCGAGAGGTCGGCGGAGATCAATGCTTCCAAAGGAGAAGATGCCTGACTCTTCTTGAAAATGGATAGGAGTCCCAGGATCCCTGTGGCACGTGGAAAGGGACCCTGGGTCTCCCGCCTCACGTGGAGACGCGTCCCAATTGCCATGCCAAGACTCGAGGAGAATCCCGAGTTGTCCCTCGCACCTAGGCAGGAGTCCTGACGTCGCTGAACAAACACGTGTCTGGAAGGGCCCTCCCCGTCATAACTCGAGAATATACCCCAGGTTCCGGCCGCAACTCCGGAAACACCATGAGACTTCCCCCTCGCCGCTGGATGAGGCCCGATTCCCCTGCACTGCGTGCAGAGCAATTCCGTGTTCCACATCAAACGTGAAAGGAGCCTTGATTTCCTTGATGGCACTCCAGAGAAAACCCAAGATCACTGTCTCAAGTCTAGAGGGATCCTGAGGTCACTGGAGCAACACGAAAGGGCTCCGTGGACCCCAAATCAACCAGAGATGAGAGCTTAGTCCCTGGCTTTGACTCAAGAGGAATACCAACTTTCCACAAGCACCTCAAGAGGAGGCTTCTCGCACCTACAGGTAGGTGAGAGGGACCCTGAGTTTGTGGCCTCAAGTCGAATGGACACCGAGATGCTCTGACTCGAAGTAAGGCCGGATATCCCTGCAGTGAAGTGAATGCAGGCTCCTCTTGCATCTCCCAAGATGAAGGGATGTCTGAATCCCCTGTGGAGGCCACAGAGAAAGACCTAGTCCTCCGCCTCATCGCGACCGGAGGCCTCACATCCTTTGAAAACTGAGAGGTCCGCGGAGATCAATGCTTCCAAAGGAGACGATGCCTGACTCCTCTTGAAAATGGATAGGAGTCCCAGGATCCCTGTGGCACGTGGAAAGGGACCCTGGGTCTCCCGCCTCATGTGGAGACGCATCCCCATTGCCATGCCAAGACTCGAGGAGAATCCCGAGGTGTCCCTCGCACCTAGGCAGGAGTCCTCACGTCGCTGAACAAACACGTGTCTGGAAGGGCCCTCCCCGTCGTAACTCGAGAATATACCCCAGGTTCCGGCCGCAATTCGAGAAAAACCATGAGAATTCCCCCTCACCGCGAGATGAGGCCTGATTCCCCTGCACTGCGTGCAGAGCAATTCCTGAGCAGCGCAGACGGAGAGAGCAGCGCCAGCCCCTCCCCGCAGCGCCAGCCCGTCCCCGCAGCACAAGCCCCTCCCCCCGGAGCGACGTAACTAGCTACCTGAATAAGAGTCCACCTCCGCCCGCCTGTGTCATGGCGGAAATGAGGCTCTGAAGAGACCGGCAAACAGAAGCCAAATAAACAAAGGGAACCGCTTCAGAAGGGACTGGTGCAACAGTTTAAAATCCCTCTAGGAAACATTGACTACACCGGAGGAGCCTGTAGGTATCGAGAAGCGTAAGCTGGAACGAGGAGCTATCTGAAACTGAGCCGAACCCACACTGACCGCAACAGCTCCAGAGAAACTCCTAGATATAATTTTACTTTTTTCTCTTTTTTTAATTTTTTTTCTTTTTTTCTTTTTTCTTTTTTATTTTTTCTCTTTTATTTTCCTTTAAAATCCCCTATTACTCCCCCATTACTCCTTAACTTTCATTTCCATAGACTTTTACGATTTTTTAATTAGGGGGAAAAAAAAGTTTTTTTTTTCCTTTTTTTTTTCTTTTTTTTCTTTTTTTTTTCTTTTTCTTTCTTTTTTTTCCTTTTTTTCTTTCCTTTTTCTCTTCTATTTTCTATTTTTCTTTTTCTCTTATTTCTTTTAAATTCCTCTAGTACTCCTCTACTACTCCTTAATTTTCATTTTCAATGCACTATAACCTTACAAAAAAAAAAAAAAAAGAAGAGAAGCCCTATTTTTAAACTGAAGATTATTCTCTCCCAATCTTGACTCTCTGTTTTCTACCTCAGAACACCTCTATTTCCTCCTTTCCCCTTCTCTTCCCAATCCAATTCTGTGAATCTTTGTAGGTGACTGTGCTACGGAGAACACTCTGGGAACAGACAGCTGTGTAGATCTGTCTCTCTCCTCTTGAGTCCCCCTTTTTCTCCTCCTGTTCATCTCTATCTCCCTCCTCCCTCTCCTCTTCTTCATGTGACTCTGTGAACCTCTCTGGGTGTCCCTAACGGGGGAGAATCTTTTAGCCATTAACCTAGAAGTTTTCTTATCAGGGCTGCATAGTTGGAGAAGTCCTGAGACTACAGGAAGAATAAAACTGAAATCCAGAGGCAGGAGACTTAAGCCCAAAACCTGAGAACACCAGAAAACTCCTGACTACAAGGAACTTTAAGTGATAAGTGACTGTCCAAAAGCCTCCATACCTACACTGAAACCAACTACCACACAAGAGCCAATAAGTTTTAGAGCAAGACATACCACGCAAATTCTCCAGCAACGCAGGAACATAGCCCTGAACATCAACATACAGGCTGCCCAAGGTCACACCTAACACATAGACCCATCTCAAAACTCATTACTGGGCACTCCATTGCTTTCCAAAGAGAAGAAATCAAGTTCCACACACCAGAACACTGATGCAAGCTTCCCTAACCAGGAAACCTTGACAAGCCAATCGTCTAACCCCATCCACTGGGTTAATCCTCCACAACAAAAAGGAACCACAGACCTCCAGAATACAGAAAGCCCACTCCAGATACAGCAATCTAAACAAGATGAAAAGGCAAAGAAATACCCAACAGGTAAAGGAACATGAAAAATGCCCACCAAGTCAAACAAAAGAGGAGGAGATAGGGAATCTACCTGAAAAAGAATTTAGAATAATGATAATAAAAATGATCCAAAATCTTGAAAACAAAATGGAGTTACAGATAAATAGCCTGGAAACAAAGATTGAAAAGATTCAAGAACTGTTTAATAAAGACCTAGAAGAAATAAAAAAGAGTCAATTACAAATGAATAATGCAATGAATGAGATCAAAAACACTTTGGAGGGAACCAAGAGTAGAATAACGGAGGCAGAAGATAGGATAAGTGAGGTAGAAGATAAAATGGTGGAAATAAATGAAGCAGAGAGGAAAAAAGAAAAAAGGATCAAAAGAAATGAGGACAACCTCAGGGACCTCTGGGACACTGTGAAATGCCCCAACATTCGAATCATAGGAGTTCCAGAAGAAGAAGACAAAAAGAAGGGCCATGAGAAAATACTCGAGGAGATAATAGCTGAAAACTTCCCTAAAATGGGGAAGGAAATAGCCACCCAAATCCAAGAAACCCAGAGAGTCCCAAACAGGATAAACCCAAGGCGAAACACCCCAAGACACATATTAATCAAATTAACAAAGATCAAACACAAAGAACAAATATTAAAAGCAGCAAGGGAAAAACAACAAATAACACACAAAGGGATTCCCATAAGGATAACAGCTGATCTATCAATAGAAACCCTCCAGGCCAGAAGGGAATGGCAGGACGTACTGAAAGTAATGAAAGAGAATAACCTACAACCTAGATTACTGTATCCAGCAAGGATCTCATTCAGATATGAAGGAGAATTCAAAAGCTTTACAGATAAGCAAAAGCTGAGAGAATTCAGCACCACCAAACCAGCTCTTCAACAAATGCTAAAGGATCTTCTCTAGACAGGAAATGCAGAAAGGTTTTATAAATGTGAACCCAAAACAACAAAGTAAATGGCAACGGGAACACACCTATCAATAATTACCCTAAATGTAAATGGGTTGAATGCCCCAACCAAAAGACAAAGATTGGCTGAATGGATACAAAAACAAGACCCCTATATATGCTGTCTACAAGAGACCCACCTCAAAACAAGAGACACATACAGACTAAAAGTGAAGGGCTGGAAAAAAATATTTCATGCAAACGGAGACCAAAAGAAAGCAGGAGTCGCAATACTCATGTCAGATAAAATAGACTTTCAAATAAAGGAAGTGAAAAGAGACAAAGAAGGACACTACATAATGATCAAAGGATCAATCAAAAAAGAAGATATAACAATTATAAATATATATGCACCCAACATAGGAGCACCGCAATATGTACGGCAAATGCTAACAAGTATGAAAGAGGAAATTAATAGTAACACAATAATAGTGGGAGACTTTAATACCCCACTCACAACTATGGATAGATCAACTAAACAGAAAATTAACAAGGAAACACAAACCTTAAATGACACAATGGACCAGCTAGACCTAATTGATATCTATAGGACATTTCACCCCAAAACAATCAACTTCACCTTTTTCTCAAGTGCACACGGAACATTCTCCAGAATAGATCACATCCTGGGCCATAAATCTGGTCTTGGAAAATTCAAAAAAATTGAAATCATTCCAGTTATCTTTTCTGACCACAGTGCAGTAAGATTAGATCTCAATTACAGGGAAAAAATTGTTAAAACTTCAAACATATGGAGGCTAAATAACACGCTTCTGAATAACCAACAAATCATAGAAGAAATCAAAAAAGAAATCAAAATATGTATAGAAATGAATGAAAATGAAAACACAACAACCCAAAACCTATGGGACACTGTAAAAGCAGTGCTAAGGGGAAGGTTCATAGCATTACAGGCTTACATCAAGAAACAGGAAAAAAACCAATTAAATAACCTAACTCTACACCTAAAGCAATTAGAGAAGGAAGAAATGAAGAACCCCAGAGTTAGCAGAAGGAAAGAAATCTTAAAAATCAGGGCAGAAATAAATGCAAAAGAAACTAAAGAGACCATAGCAAAAATCAACAAAGCTAAAAGCTGGTTTTTTGAAAAAATAAACAAAATTGACAAACCATTAGCAAGACTCATTAAGAAACAAAGAGAGAAAAACCAAATTAACAAAATTAGAAATGAAAATGGAGAGATCACAACAGACAACACTGAAATACAAAGGATCATAAGAGACTACTACCAGCAGCTCTATGCCAATAAAATGGACAACTTGGATGAAATGGACAAATTCTTAGAAAAGTATAACTTTCCAAAACTGAACCAGGAAGAAATAGAAGATCTTAACAGACCCATCACAAGCAAGGAAATCGAAACTGTCATCAAAAATCTTCCAGCAAACAAAAGCCCAGGACCAGATGGCTTCACAGCTGAATTCTACCAAAAATTTAGAGAAGAGCTAACACCTATCTTACTCAAACTCTTCCAGAAAATTGCAGAAGAAGGTAAGCTTCCAAACTCATTCTATGAGGCCACCATCACCCTAATTCCAAAACCAGACAAAGATGCCACAAAAAAAGAAAACTACAGGCCAATATCACTGATGAACATAGATGCAAAAATCCTTAACAAAATTCTAGCAAACAGAATCCAACAACATATTAAAAAAATCATACACCATGACCAAGTGGGCTTTATCCCAGGAATGCAAGGATTCTTTAATATCCGCAAATCAATCAATGTAATACACCACATTAACAAATTGAAAGATAAAAACCATATGATTATCTCAATAGATGCAGAGAAAGCCTTTGACAAAATTCAACACTCATTTATGATTAAAACTCTCCAAAAAGCAGGAATAGAAGGAACATACCTCAACATAATAAAAGCTATATATGACAAACCCACAGCAAGCATCACCCTCAATGGTGAAATATTGAAGGCATTTCCCCTGAAATCAGGAACAAGACAAGGGTGCCCACTCTCACCACTACTATTCAACATAGTGTTGGAAGTGCTGGCCACAGCAATCAGAGCAGAAAAAGAAGTAAAAGGAATCCAGATAGGAAAAGAAGAAGTAAAACTCTCACTGTTTGCAGATGACATGATCCTCTACATAGAAAACCCTAAAGATTCTACCAGAAAATTACTAGAGCTAATCAATGAATATAGTAAAGTTGCAGGATATAAAATTAACACACAGAAATCCCTTGCATTCCTATATACTAACAATGAAAAAACAGACAGAGAAATTAAGGAAACAATACCATTCACCATTGCAACAAAAAGAATAAAATACTTAGGAGTATATCTACCTAAAGAAACAAAGGACCTATACATAGAAAACTATAAAACACTGATGAAAGAAATCAAAGAGGACACAAACAGATGGAGAAACATACCGTGTTCATGGATTGGAAGAATTAATATTGTCAAAATGGCTATTCTACCCAAAGCAGTCTATAGATTCAATGCAATCCCTATCAAGCTACCAACGGTATTTTTCACAGAACTAGACCAAAGAATTTCACAATTTGTATGGAAATACAAAAAACCTCGAATAGCCAAAGTAATCTTGAGAAAGAAGAATGGAACTGGAGGAATCAACCTGCCTGACTTCAGACTCTACTACAAAGCCACAGTCATCAAGACAGTATGGTACTGGCACAAAGACAGAAATATAGATCAATGGAACAGAATAGAAAGCCCAGAGATAAATCCACGAACCTATGGACACCTTATCTTTGACAAAGGAGGCAAGGATATACAATGGAAAAAAGACAACCTCTTTAACAAGTGGTGCTGGGAAAACTGGTCAACCACTTGTAAAAGAATGAAACTAGAACACTTTCTAACACCATACACAAAAATAAACTCAAAATGGATTAAAGATCTAAATGTAAGACCAGAAACTATAAAACTCCTAGAGGAGAACATAGGCAAAACACTCTCCGACATAAATCAAAGCAAGATCCTCTATGACCCACCTCCCAGAATATTGGAAATAAAAGCAAAACTAAACAAATGGGACCTAATGAAACTTAAAAGCTTTTGCACTACAAAGGAAACTATAAGTAAGATGAAAAGACAGCCCTCAGATTGGGAGAAAATAATAGCAAATGAAGAAACAGACAAAGGACTAATCTCAAAAATATACAAGCAACTCCTGCAGCTCAATTCCAGAAAAATAAATGACCCAATCAAAAAATGGGCCAAAGAACTAAACAGACATTTCTCCAAGGAAGACATACAGATGGCTAACAAACATATGAAAAGATGCTCAACATCACTCATTATTAGAGAAATGCAAATCAAAACCACAATGAGGTACCATTACACGCCAGTCAGGATGGCTGCTATCCAAAAGTCTACAAGCAATAAATGCTGGAGAGGGTGTGGAGAAAAGGGAACCCTCTTACACTGTTGGTGGGAATGCAAACTAGTACAGCCGCTATGGAAAACAGTGTGGAGATTTCTTAAAAAACTGGACATAGAACTGCCATATGACCCAGCAATCCCACTTCTGGGCATACACACTGAGGAAACCAGATCTGAAAGAGACACGTGCACCCCAATGTTCATTGCAGCACTGTTTATAATAGCCAGGACATGGAAGCAACCTAGATGCCCATCAGCAGATGAATGGATAAGGAAGCTGTGGTACATATATACCATGGAATATTACTCAGCCATTAAAAAGAATTCATTTGAACCAGTCCTAATGAGATGGATGAAGCTGGAGCCCCTTATACAGAGTGAAGTAAGCCAGAAAGATAAAGAACATTACAGCATACTGACACATGTATATGGAATTTAGAAAGGTGATAACGATAACCCTATATGCAGAACAGAAAAAGAGACACAGAAATACAGAACAGACTTTTGAACTTTGAGGGAGAATGTGAGGGTGGGATATTTCAAAAGAACAGCATGTATACTATCTATGGTGAAACAGATCACCAGCCCAGGTGGGATGCACGAGACAAGTGCTCCGGCCTGGTGCACTGGGAAGACCCAGAGGAATCGGGTGGAGAGGGAGGTTGGAGGGGGGATCGGGATTGGGAATACATGTAAATCCATGGCTGATTCATATCAATGTATGACAAAACCCACTGGAAAAAAAAATAATAATAATAAAAATTAAAAAAAATAATAAAAAAAAAAAAAAAGAAAATGGATAGGAGTCCCAGGATCCCTGTGGCACGTGGAAAGGGACCCTGGATCTCCCACCTCACATGTAGACGCCTCCCAATTGCCATGCCAAGACTCGAGGAGAATCCCGAGGTGTCCCTCGCACCTAGGCATGGGTCCAGACGTCGCTGAACAAACACGTGTCTGGAAGGGCCCTCCCCGTCGTAACTCGAGAATATACCCCAGGTTCCGGCCGCAACTCGAGAAAAACCATGAGATTTCCCCCTCGCCGCGAGATGAGGCCCGATTCCCCTGCACTGCGTGCAGAGCAATTCCGTGTTCCCCATCAAACTTGATAGGAGCCTTGATTTCCTTGATGGCACTCCAGAGAAAACCCAAGATCACTGTCTCAAGTCTAGAGGGATCCTGAGGTCACTGGAACAACACGAAAGGGCTCCGGGGACCCGAAATCAACTCGAGATGAGAGCTTATTCCCTGGCTTCGACTCAAGAGGAATACCAAGTTTCCACAAGCACCTCAAGAGGAGGCTTCTCTCAGCTACAGGTATGTGAGAGGGACTCTGAGATTGTGGCCTCAAGTGGAAAGGACACCGAGATGCTGTGACTCGAAGTAAGGCCGGATATCCCTGCAGTGAATTGAATGCAGGCTCGTCTTGCATCTCCCAAGACGAAGGGATGTCTGAATCCCCTGTGGAGACCTCAGAGAATGTCCTAGTCCTCTGCCTCAACGCGACAGGAGGCCTCACATGCTTTGAAAACTCGAGATGTCTGCGGAGATCAATGCTTCCAAAGGAGACGATGCCTGACTCCTCTTGAAAATGGATAGGAGTCCCAGGATCCCTGTGGCACGTGGAAAGGGACCCTGGGTCTCCCGCCTCACATGGAGACGTGTCCCAATTGCCATGCAAAGAATCGAGGAGTATCCCGAGGTGTCCCTCGCACCTAGGCAGAAGTCCTGACGACGCTGAACAAACACGTGTCTGGAAGGGCCCTCCCCGTCGTAACTCGAGAATATACCCCAGGTTTCGTCCTCAACTTGAGAAAAACCATGAGACATCCCTCTTGCCGCGAGATGAGACCCGATTCCCCTGCACTGCGTGCAGAGCAATTCCGTGTTCCACATCAAACTTGAAAGGAGCCTTGATTTCCTTGATGGCACTCCAGAGAAAACCCAAGATCACTGTCTCAAGTCTAGAGGGATCCTGAGGTCACTGGAGCAACACGAAAGGGCTCCGTGGACCCCAAATCAACTCGAGATGAGAGCTTAGTCCCTGGCTTCGACTCAAGAGGAATACCAACTTTCCACAAGCACCTCAAGAGGAGGCTTCTCTCAGCTACAGGTATGTGAGAGGGACCCTGAGTTTGTGGCCTCAAGTGGAATGGACACCGAGATGCTCTGACTCGAAGTAAGGCCGGATATCCCTGCAGTGAATTGAATGCAGGCTCGTCTTGCATCTCCCAAGACGAAGGGATGTCTGAATCCCGTATGGAGACCGCAGAGAAAGATCGAGTTCTCCGCCTCATCGCGACCGGAGGCCTCACATCCTTTGAAAACTCGAGAGGTCCGCGGAGATCAATGGTTCCAAAGGAGACGATGCCTGACTCCTCTTGAAAATGGAAAGGAGTCCCAGGATCCCCGTGGCACGTGGAAAGGGACCTTGGGTCTCCCGCCTCACGTGGAGACGCGTCCCAATTGCCATGCCAAGACTCGAGGAGAATCCCGAGGTGTCCCTCGCACCTAGGCAGGAGTCCTGACGTCGCTGAACAAACACGTGTCTGGAAGGGCCCTCCCCGTCGTAACTCGGGAATATACCCCAGGTTCCGGCCGCAACTCGAGAAAAACCATGAGACTTCCCCCTCGCCGCGAGATGAGGCCCGATTCCCCTGCACTGCGTGCAGAGTAATTCCGTGTTCCACATCAAACTTGAAAGGAGCCTTGATATCCTTGAAGGCACTCCAGAGAAAACCCAAGATCACTGTCTCAAGCCTAGAGGGATCCTGAGGGCACCGGAAGAACACGAAAGGGCTCCGTGGACCCCAAATCAACGCGAGATGAGAGCTTAGTCCCTGGCTTCGACTCAAGAGGAATACCAACTTTCCACAAGCACCTCAAGAGGAGGCTTCTCTCAGCTACAGGTATGTCAGAGGGACCCTGAGTTTGTGGCCTCAAGTGGAATGGACACCGAGATGCTCTGACTCGAAGTAAGGCCGGATATCCCTGCAGTGAATTGAATGCAGGCTCGTCTTGCATCTCCCAAGACGAAGGGATGTCATTAATCCCCTGTGCAGAACACAGAGAAAGACCTAGTCCTCCGCCTCATCGCGACCGGAGGTCTCACATCCTTTGAAAACTCGAAAGGTCCGCGGAGATCAATACTTCCAAAGGAGAAGTTGCTGAATCTCTTGAAATTGGATAGGAGTCCGAGGATCCCTGTGGCAAGTGGAAAGGGAGCCGTGGTCTCCTGCCTCACGTGGAGACGGGTCCCAATTGCCATGCCAGGAGTGAAGGAGAATCCCGAGTTGTCCCCTGCACCTAGGGAAGAGTCCTGACGTCGCTGAACAAACACGTGTCTGGAAGGGCCCTCCCCGTCGTAACTCGAGAATATACGCCAGGTTCTGGCCGCAACTCGAGAAAAACCATGAGACTACACCTCGCCGCGAAATGAGGCCCGATTCCCCTGCACTGCGTGCAGAGCAATTCCAGTTCCACATCAAACATGAAAGGAGCCTTGATTTCTTTGATTGTACTACAGAGGAAACCCAAGATCACTGTCTCAAGTCTAGAGGGATCCTGAGGTCACTGTAGTAACACGAAAGCGGTCCGTGGACCCCAAATCAACTCGAGATGAGAACTTAATCCCTGGCTTCGAATCAAGAGGAATACCAACTTTCCACAAGCACCTCAAGAGGAGGCTTCTCTCAGCTACTGGTATGTCAGAGGGACCCTGAGTTTGTGGCCTCAAGTGGAATGGACACCGAGATGCTCTGACTCGAAGTAAGGCCGGATATCCCTGCAGTGAATTGAATGCAGTCTCGTCTTGCATCTCCCAAGACGAAGGGTTGTCTGAATCCCCTGTGGAGACCACAGAGAAAGACCTAGTCCTCCGCCTCAATGCGACCGGAGGCCTCACATCCTTTGAAAACTCGAGAGGTCCACGGAGATCAATACTTCCCAAGGAGACGATGCCTGACTCCTCTTGAAAATGGATAGGAGTCCCAGGATCCCTGTGGCACGTGGAAAGGGACACTGGGTCTCCCGCCTCACGTGGAGAAGCCTCCCAATTGCCATGACAAGACTCGAGGAGAATACCGAGGTGTCCCTCGCACCTAGGCAGGAGTCCTGACGTCGCTGAACAAACACGAGTCTGGAAGGGCCCTCCACGTCGTAACTCGAGAATATACCCCAGGTTCCGGCCGCAACTCGAGAAAAACCATGAGATTTCCCCCTCGCTGCGAGTTGAGGCCCGATTCCCCTGCACTGCGTGCAGAGCAATTCCGTGTTCCACATCAAACGTGAAAGGAGCCTTGATTTCCTTGATGGCACTCCAGAGAAAACCCAAGATCACTGTCTCAGGTCTAGAGGGATCCTGAGGTCACTGGAGCAACACGAAAGGGCTCCGTGGACCCCAAATCAACTCGAGATGAGAGCTTAGTCCCTGGCTTAGACTCAAGAGGAATATCAACTTTCCACAAGCACCTCAAGAGGAGGCTTCTCTCAGCTACAGGTATGTGAGAGGGACCCTGAGTTTCTGGCCTCAAGTGCAATGGACACCGAGATGCTCTGACTCGAAGTAAGGCCGGATATCCCTGCAGTGAATTGAATGCAGGCTCGTCTTGCATCTCCCAAGACCAAGGGATGTCTGAATCCCCTGTGGAGACCACAGAGAAAGACCGAGTCCTCCGCCTCATCGAGACCGGAGGCATCACATCATTTGAAAACTCGAGAGGTCTGCGGAGATCAATGCTTCCAAAGGAGACGATGCCTGACTCTTCTTGAAAATGGATAGGAGTCCCAGGATCCCTGTGGCACGTGGAAAGGGACCCTGTGTCTCCCACCTCACGTTTAGACGCATCCCAATTGCCATGCCAAGACTCGAGGAGAATCCCGAGGTGTCCCTCGCACCTAGGCAGGAGTCCTGACGTCGCTGAACAAACACGTGTCTGGAAGGGCCCTCCCCGTCGTAACTCGAGAATATCCCCCAGGTTCCGGCCGCAACTCGAGAATAACCATGAGACTTCCCCCTCCCCGCGAGATGAGGCCCGATTCCCCTGCACGGCGTGCAGACCAATTCCGTGTTCCACATCAAACGTGAAAGGAGCCTTGATTTCCTTAATGGCACTCCATAGAAAACCCAAGATCACTGTCTCAAGTCTAGAGGGATCCTGAGGTCACTGTAGCAGCACGAAAGGGCTCCGTGGACCCCAAATCAACTCGAGATGAGAGCTTAGTCCCTGGCTTCGACTCAAGAGGAATACCAACTTTCCACAAGCACCTCAAGAGGAGGCTTCTCTCAGCTAATGGTATGTCAGAGGGACCCTGAGTTTGTGGCCTCAAGTGGAATGGACACCGAGATGCTCTGACTCGAAGTAAGGCCGGATATCCCTGCAGTGAATTGAATGCAGGCTCGTCTTGCATCTCCCAAGACGAAGGGATGTCTGAATCCGCTGTGGAGATCACAGAGAAAGACCAAGTCCTCCGCCTCATCGCGACCGGAGGCCTCACATCCTTTGAAAACACGAGACGTCCGCGGAGATCAATGTTTCCAAAGGAGACGATGCCTGACTCCTCTTGAAAATGGATAGGAGTCCCAGGATCCCTGTGGCACCTGGAGAGGGACACTGGGTCTCCTGCCTCACGTGGAGACGCGTCCAAATTGCCATGCCAAGACTCGAGGAGAATCCCGAGGTGTCCCTCGCACCTAGGCAGGAGTCCTGACGTTGCTGAACAAACCTGTGTCTGGAAGGGCCCTCTCCGTCGTTACTCGAGAATATACCCCAGGTTCCGGCCGCAACTCGAGAAAAACCATGAGACTTCCCCCTCCCCGCAGGATGAGGCCCGATTCCCCTGCACCTCGTGCAGACCAATTCCGTGTTCCACATCAAACGTGAAAGGAGCCTTGATTTCCTTAATGGCACTCCAGAGAAAACCCAAGATCACTGTCTCAAGTCTAGAGGGATCCTGAGGTCACTGTAGCAACACGAAAGGGCTCCGTGGACCCCAAATCAACTCGAGATGAGAGCTTAGTCCCTGGCTTAGACTCAAGAGGAATACCAACTTTCCACAAGCACCTCAGGAGGAGGCTTCTGTCAGCTACAGGTATGTGAGAGGAACCCTGAGTTTGTGGCCTCAAGTGCAATGGACACCGAGATGCTCTGACTCGAATTAAGGCCGGATATCCCTGCAGTGAATTGAAAGCAGGCTCGTCTTGCATCTCCCAAGACGAAGGGATGTCTGAATCCCCTGTGGAGACCACAGAGAAAGACCTAGTCCTCCGCCTAAACGTGACCGGAGGCCTCACATCCTTTGAAAACTCGAGAATTCTGCGGAGATCAATGCTTCCAAAGGAGACGATGCCTGACTCCTCTTGAAAATGGATAGGAGTCCCAGGATACCGTGGCAGGGGGAAAGGGACCCTGGGTCTCCCGCCTCACGTGGAGACGCGTCCCAATTGCCATGCCAAGACTCGAGGAGAATCCCGAGGTGTCCCTCGCACCTAGGCAGGAGTCCTCACGTCGCTGAACAAATCTGTGTCTGGAAGGGCCCTCCCCGTCGTAACTCGAGAATATACCCCAGGTTCCGGCCGCAACTCGAGAAAAACCATGAGACTTCCCCATCCCCGCGAGATGAGTCCCAATTCGCCTGCACTGCGTGCAGACCAATTCCGTGTTCCACATCAAACGTGAAAGGAGCCTTGATTTCCTTAATTGCACTCCAGAGAAAACCCAAGATCACTGTTTCAAGTCTAGAGGGATCCTGAGGTCACTGTAGCAACACGAAAGGGCTCCGTGGACCCCAAATCAACTCGAGATGAGAGCTTAGTCCCTGGCTTCGACTCAAGAGGAATACCAACTTTCCACAAGCATCTCAAGAGGAGGCTTCTCTCAGCTACAGGTATGTGAGAGAGACCCTGACTTAGTGGCCTCAAGTGGAATGGACACAGAGATGCTCTGACTCGAAGTAAGGCCGGATATCCCTGCAGTGAATTGAATGCAGGCTCGTCTTGCATCTCCGAAGACGAAGGGATGTCTGAATCCCCTGTGGAGACCACAGAGAAAGACCTAGTCCTCTGCCTCAACGTGACCGGAGGCCTCACATCCTTTGAAAACTCGAGAGGTCCGCGGAGATCAATGCTTCCAAAGGAGACGATGCCTGACTCCTCTTGAAAATGGATAGGAGTCCCAGGATCACTGTGGCACGTGGAAAGGGACCCTGGGGCTCCCGCCTCACGTGGAGACGCGTCCCAATTGCCATGCCAAGACTCGAGGATAATCCCGAGGTGTCCCTCGCACCTAGGCAGGAGTCCTGACGTCGCTGAACAAACAGGTGTCTGGAAGGGCCCTCCCCGTCATAACTCGAGAATATACCCCAGGTTCCGGCCGCAACTCGAGAAAAACCATGAGACTTCCCCCTCGCTGCTGGATCAGGCCCGATTCCCCTGCACTGCGTGCAGAGCAATTCCGTGTTCCACATCAAACGTGAAAGGAGCCTTGATTTCCTTGATGTCACTCCAGAGAAAACCCAAGATCACTGTCTCAAGTCTAGAGGGATCCTGAGGTCACTGGAGCAACACGAAAGGGCTTCGTGGACCCCAAATCAACTCGACATGAGAGCGTAGTCCCTGGCTTCGACTCAAGGGGAATACCAACTTTCCACAAGCACCTCAAGAGGAGGCTTCTCTCAGCTACAGGTATGTGAGAGGGACCCTGAGTTTGTGGCCTCAAGTGGAATGGACACTGAGATGCTCTGACTCGAAGTAAGGCCGGATATCCCTGCAGTGAATTGAATGCAGGCTCGTCTTGCATCTCGCAAGACGAAGGGATGTCTGAATCCCCTGTGGAGACCACAGAGAAAGACCTAATTTTCCGCCTCATCGCGACCAGAGGCCTCACATCCTTTGAAAATTCGAGAGGTCCGCGGAGATCAATGCTTCCAAAGGAGACGATGCCTGACTCCTCTTGAAAATGGATAGGAGTCCCAGCATCCCTGTGGCACGTGGAAAGGGACCGTGGATCTCCCGCCTCACGTGGAGACGCGTCCCCATTGCCATGCCAAGTCTCGAGGAGAATCCCGAGGTGTCCCTCGCACCTAGGCAGGAGTCCTGACGTCGCTGAACAAACACGTGTCTGGAAGGGCCCTCCCCGTCGTAACTCGAGAATATACCCCAGGTTCCGGCCGCAACTCGAGAAAAACCATGAGACTTCCCCCTCGCCGCGAGATGAGGCCCGATTCCCCTGCAATGCGTGCAGAGCAATTCCGTGTTCCACATCAAACGTGATAGGAGCCTTGATTTCCTTAATGGCACTCCAGAGAAAACCCAAATCACTGGCTCAAGTCTAGAGGCATCCTGAGGTCACTGGAGCAACACGAAAGGGCTCCGTGGACCCCAAATCAACTCGAGATGAGAGCTAAGTATCTGGCTTCGACTCAAGAGGAATACCAACTTTCCACAAGCACCTCAAGAGGAGGCTTCTCTCAGCTACAGGTATGTGAGAGGGACCCTGAGTTTGTGGCCTCAAGTGGAATGGACACCGAGATGCTCTGACTCGAAGTAAGGCCGGATATCCCTGCAGCGAATTGAATGCAGGCTCGTCTTGCATCTCCCAAGACGAAGGGATGTCTGAATCCCCTGTGGAGACGACAGAGAAAGACCTAATCCTCTGCCTCATCGCGACCGGACGCCTCACATCCTTTGAAAATTCGAGAGGTATGCGGAGATCAATGCTTCCAAAGGAGACGATGCCTGACTCCTCTTGAAAATGGATAGGAGTCCCAGGATCCCTGTGGCACGTGGAAAGGGACCCTGGGTCTCCCGCCTCACGTGGAGACGCGTCCCAATTGCCATGCCAAGACTCGAGGAGAATCCCGAGGTGTCCCTCGCACCTAGGCAGGAGTCCTGACGTCGCTGAACAAACACGTGTCTGGAAGGGCCCTCCCCGTCGTAACTCGAGAATATACCCCAGGTTCCGGCCGCAACTCGAGAAAAACCATGAGACTTCCCCATCGCCGCGAGAAGAGGCCCGATTCCCCTGCCCTGCGTGCAGAGCAATTCCGTATTCCACATCAAAAGTGAAAGGAGCCTTGATTTCCTTGATGGCACTCCAGAGAAAACCCAAAGTCACTGTCTCAAGTCTAGAGGGATCCTGAGGTCACTGGAGCAACACGAAAGGGCTCTGTGGACCCCAAATCAACCCGAGATGAGAGCTTAGTCCCTGGCTTCGACTCAAGTGGAATACCAACTTTCCACAAGCACCTCAAGAGGAGGCTTCTCTCAGCTACAGGTATGTGAGAGGGACCCTGAGTTTGTGGCCTCAATTGGAATGGACACCGAGATGCTCTGACTCGATGTAAGGCCGGATATCCCTGCAGTGAATTGAATGCAGGCTCGTCTTGCATCTCCCAAGACGAAGGGATGTCTGAATCCCCTGTGGAGACCACAGAGAAAGACCTAGTACTCCGCCTCATCGCGACCTGAGGCCTCACATCCTTTGAAACTCGAGAGGTCCACGGAGATCAATGCTTCCAAAGGAGACGATGCCTGACTCCTCTTGAAAATGGATAGGAGTCCCAGGATCCCTGTGGCACGTGGAAAGGGACTCTGGGTCTCCCGCTTCACGTGGAGACGCGTCCCAATTGCCATGCCAAGACTCGTGGAGAATCCCGAGGTGTCCCTCGCACCTAGGCAGGAGTCCTGACGTCGCTGAACAAACACGTGTCCGGAAGGGCCCTCCCTGTCGTAACTCGAGATATACCCCAGGTTCCGGCCGCAACTCAAGAAAAACGATGAGACTTCCCCCTCGCCGCGAGATGAGGCCCGATTCCCCTGCACTGCGTGCAGACCAATTCCGTGTTCCACATCAAACGTGAAAGGAGCCTTGATTTCCTTGATGGCACTCCAGAGAAAACCCAAGACCACTGTCTCAAGTCTGGAGGGATCCTGAGGTCACTGGAGCAACACCAAAGGGCTCCGTGGACCCGAAATTAACTCGAGATGAGAGCTTAGTCCCTGGCTTCGACTCAAGAGGAATACCAACTTTCCACAAGCACCTCAAGAGGAGGCTTCTCTCAGCTACAGGTATGTGAGAGGGACCCTGAGTTTGTGGCCTCAAGTGGAATGGACTCCGAGATGCTCTGATTCGAAGTAAGGCCGGATATCCCTGCAGTGAATTGAATGCAGGCTCGTCTTGCATCTTCCAAGACGAAGGGATGTCTGAATCCCCTGTGGAGACCACAGAGATAGACCTAGTTCTCCGCCTCATCGTGACCGGACGCCTCACATCCTTAGAAAACTCGAGAGGTCCGCGGGGATCAATGCTTCAAAATGAGACGATTCCTGACTCCTCTTGAAAATGGATCGGAGTCCCAGGATCCCTGTGGCACGTGGAAAGTGACCCTGGGTCTCCCGCCTCACGTGGAGACGCATCCCAATTGCCATGCCAAGACTCGAGGAGAATCCCGAGTTGTCCCTCGCACCTAGGCAGGAGTCCTGACGTCGCTGAACAAACACGTGTCTGGAAGGGCCCTCCCCTTCGTAACTCGAGAATATACCCCAGGTTCCGGCCGCATCTCGTGAAAAACCATGAGATTTCCCCCTCGCCGCGAGTTGAGGCCCGATTCCCCTGCACTGCATGCAGAGCAATTCCGTGTTCCACATCAAACGTGAAAGGAGCCTTGATTTCCTTGATGGCACTCCAGAGAAAATCCAAGATCACTGTCTCAAGCCTAGAGGGATCCTGAGGTCACTGGACCAACAGGAAAGGGCTCCGTGGACCCCAAATCAAATCGAGATGAGAGCTTAGTCCCTGGCTTCGACTCAAGAGGAATACCAACTTTCCACAAGCACCTCAAGAGGAGGCTTCTCTCAGATATAGGTGTATTTGAGGGACTCTGAGTTTGTGGCCTCAAGTGGAATCGACACCGAGATGCTCTGACTCGAAGTAAGGCCGGATATCCCTGCAGTGAATTGAATGCAGGCTCGTCTTGCATCTCTCAAGACGAAGGGTTGTCTGAATCCCCTGTGGAAACCACAGAGAAAGACCTATTCCTCCAGCTCTACGCAACCGGAGACCTCATATACTTTAAAAACTCGAGAGGTCTGCGGAGATCAATACTTCCGAAGTAGACGATGCCTGACTCCTCTTGAAAATGGATAGGAGTCCCAGGATACCTGTGGCACGTGGAAAGGGACCGTGGATCTCCCGCCTCACGTGGAGACGCGTCCCAATTGCCATGCCAAGACTCGAGGAGAATCCCGAGGTTTCCCTCGCACCTAGGCAGGAGTCCTGACGTCGCTGAACAAACACGTGTCTGGAAGGGCCCTCCCCGTCGTAACTCGAGAATATACCCCAGCTTCCGGCCGAAACTCGAGAAAAACCATGAGACTTCCCCCTCGCCACGAGATGAGGCCCGATTCCCCTATACTGCGTGCAGAGCAATTCCTTGTTCCACATCAAAAGTGAAAGGAGCCTAGATTTCCTAGATGGCACTAGAGAAAACCCAAGGTCACTGTCTCAAGTCTAGAGGGATCCTGAGGTCACTGGAGCAACACCAAAGGGCTCCGTGGACCCCAAATCAACTCGTGATGAGAGATAAATCCCTGGCTTCGACTCAAGAGGAATACCAACTTTCCACAAGCACCACAAGAGGAGGCTTCTCTCAGCTACAGGTATGTGAGAGGGCCCCTGAGTTTGTGGCCTCAAGTGGAATGGACACCGAGATGCTCTGACTCGAAGTAAGGCCGGATATCCCTGCAGTGAATTGAATGCAGGCTCGTCTTGCATCTCCCAAGACGAAGGGATGTCTGAATCCCCTGTGGAGACCACAGAGAAAGACCTAGTCCTCCGCCTCATCGCGACCGGAGGCCTCACATCCTTTGAAAACTCTAGAGGTCTGCGGAGATCAATGCATCCAAAGGAGACGATGCCTGACTCCTCTTGAAAATGGATAGGAGTCCCAGGATCCCTGTGGCACGAGGAAAGGGACCCTGGGTCTCCCGCCTCCCGTGGAGACGCGTCCCAATTGCCATGCCAAGACTCGAGGAGAATCCCGAGGTGTCCCTCGCACCTAGGCAGGAGTCCTGACGTCGCTGAACAAACACGTGTCTGAAAGGGCCCTCCCCGTCGTAACTCGAGAATATACCCCAGGTTTCGGCCGCAATCGAATAAAACCATGAGATTTCCCCCTCGCCGCGAGATGAGGCCCGATTCCCCTGCCCTGCGTGCAGAGCAATACCGTGTTCGACATCAAAATTGACAGGAGCCTTGATTTCCTTGATGGCACCCCAGAGAAAACCCAAGATTACTGTCTCAAGTCTAGAGGGATCCTGAGGTCACTGGAGCAACACGAAAGTGCTCCGTGGACCCCAAATCAACTCGAGATGAGAGCTTAGTCCCTGGCTTCGACTAAAGAGGAATACCAACTTTCCACAAGCACCTCAAGAGGAGGCTTCTCTAATCTACATGTATGTGAGAGGGACCCTTAGTTTGTGGTCTCAAGTGGAATGGACACCGAGATGCTCTGACTCGAAGTAAGGCCGGATATCCCTGCAGTGAATTGAATGCAGGCTCGTCTTGCATCTCCCAAGATGAAGGGATGTCTGAATCCCCTGTGGAGACCACAGAGAAAGACTTAGTCCTCCGCCTCATCGCGACCAGAGGCCTCACATCCTTTGAAAACTCGAGAGGTCTGCAGAGATCAATGCTTCCAAAGGAGCCGATGCCCGACTCCTCTTGAAAATGGATAGGAGTCCCAGGATCCCTGTGGCACGTGGAAAGGGACCCTGGGTCTCCCGCGTCACGTGGAGACGCGTCCCACTTGCCATGCCAAGACTCGAGGAGAATCCCGAGGTGTCCCTCGCACCTAGGCAGGAGTCCTGACGTCGCTGAACAAACACGTGTCTGGAAGGGCCCTCCCTGTCGTAACTCGAGAATATACCCCAGGTTGCGGCCGCAACTCGAGAAAAACCATGAGACTTCCCCCTCGCCGCGAGATGAGGCCCGATTCCCCTGCACTGCATGCAGAGCAATTCCGTGTTCCACATCAAACGTGAAAGGAGCCTTGATTTCCTTGATGGCACTCCAGAGAAAACCCAAGATCACTGTCTCAAGTCTAGAGGGATCCTAAGGTCACTGGAGCAACACGAAAGGGCTCCATGGACCCCAAATCAACTCGAGATGAGAGCTTATTCCCTGGCTTCGACTCAAGAGGAATATCAACTTTCCACAATCACCTCAAGAGGAGGCTTCTCTCAGCTACAGGTATGTGAGAGGGCCCCTGAGTTTGTGGCCTCAAGTGGAATGGACACCGAGATGCTCTGACTCGAAGTAAGGCCGGATATCCCTGCAGTGAATTGAATGCAGGCTCGTCTTGCATCTCCCAAGACGAAGGGAGGTCTGAATCCCCTGAGGAGATGACAGAGAAAGACCGAGTTCTCCGCCTCATCGCGACCGGAGGCCTCACATCCATTGAAAACTCGAGAGTTTCGCAGAGATCAATGTTTCCAAAGGAGACGATGCCTGACTCCTCTTGAAAATGGATAGGAGTCGCAGGATCCCTGTGGCACGTGGAAAGGGACCCTGTGTCTCCCGCCTCATGTGGAGATGCCTTCCATTTGCCATGCCAAGACTCGAGGAGAATCCCGAGGTGTCCCTCGCACCTAGGCAGGAGTCCTGACGTCGCTGAACAAACACGTGTCTGGAAGGGCGCTCCCCGTCGTAACTCGAGAATATACCCCAGGTTCCGGCCGCAACTCGAGAAAAACCATGAGACTTCCCCCTCGCCGCGACATGAAGCCCGATTCCCCTATACTGCCTGCAGAGCAATTCCGTGTTCCACATCAAACGTGAAAGGAGACTTGATTTCCTTGATGGCACTCCAGAGAAAACCCAAGATCACTGTCTCAAGTCTAGAGGGATCCTGAGGTCACTGGAGCAACACAAAAGGGCTCCGTGGACCCCAAATCAACTCGAGATGAGAGCTTAGTCTCTGGCTTTGAATCAAGAAGAATGCCAACTTTCCACAAGCACCTCAAGAGGAGGCTTCTCTCAGCTACAGGTATGTGAGAGGGACCCTGAGTTTGTGGCCTCAAGTGGAATGGACACCGAGATGCTCTGACTCGAAGTAAGGCCGGATATCCTTGCAGTGAATTGAATGCAGGCTCGTCTTGCATCTCCCAAGACGAAGGGATGTCTGAATCCGCTGTGGAGACCACAGAGAAAAACCTAGTCCTCCGCCTCATCGCGACCGGAGGCCTCACATCCTTTGAAAATTCGAGAGGTATGCGGAGATAAATGCTTCCAAAGGAGACGATGCCTGACTCCTCTTGAAAATGGATAGGAGTCCCAGGATCCCTGTGGCACGTGGAAAGGGACCCTGGGTCTCCCGCCTCACGTGGAGACGTGTCCAAATTGCCATGCCAAGACTCGAGGAGAATCCCGAGGTGTCCCTCGCACCTAGGCAGGAGTCCTGACGTCGCTGAACAAACACGTGTCTGGAAGGGCCCTCCCCGTCGTAACTCGAGATTATACCCCAGGTTCCGGCCGCAACTCGAGAAAAACCATGAGACTTCCCCCTCGCCGCGAGATGAGCCCCGATTCCCCTGCACTGCATGCAGAGCAATTCCGTGTTCCACATCAAACGTGAAA
The DNA here is from genome assembly GCF_033118175.1 of Dama dama. Taxonomy (NCBI): domain Eukaryota; kingdom Metazoa; phylum Chordata; class Mammalia; order Artiodactyla; family Cervidae; genus Dama; species Dama dama. The sequence goes on along the minus strand of NC_083697.1, from coordinate 274,835 downwards.
GGAGCCTTGATTTCCTTGATGGCACTCCAGAGAAAACCCAAGATCACCGTCTCAAGTCTAGAGGGATCCTAAGGTCACTGGAGCAACACAAAAGGGCTCCGTGGACCCCAAATCAAGTCGAGATGAGAGCTTAGTCCCTGGCTTAGACTCAAGAGGAATACCAACTTTCCACAAGCACCTCAAGAGGAGGCTTCTCTCAGCTACAGGTATATTTGAGGACCCCGAGTTTGTGGCCTAAAGTGGAATGGACACCGAGATGCTCTGACTCGAAGTAAGGCCGGATATCCCTGCAATGAATTGAATGCAGGCTCGTCTTGCTTCTCCCAAGACGAAGGGATGTCTGAATCCCCTGTGGAGACCACAGAGAAAGACCTAGTCCTCCACCTCATCGTGACCGGAGGCCTCACATCCTTAGAAAACTCGAGAGGTCTGCAGAGATCAATGCTTGCAAAGGAGACGATGCGCGACTACTCTTGAAAATGGATAGGAGTCCTAGGATCCTTGTGGCACGTGGAAAGGGACCCTGCGTCTCCCGCCTCATGTGGAGACGCATCCCATTTGCCATGCCAAGACTCGAGGAGAATCCCGAGGTGTCCCTCGCACCTAGGCAGGAGTCCTGATGGCGCTGAACAAACACATGTCTGGAAGGGCCCTCCCCGTCGTAACTCGAGAATATACCCCAGGTTCCGGTCGCAACTCGAGAAAAACCATGAGATTTCCCCCTCGCCGCGAGATGAAGCCCGATTCCCCTGCACTGCGTGCAGAGCAATTCCGTTTTCCACATCAAACGTTAAAGGAGCCTTGATTTCCTTGATGGCACTCCATAGAAAACCCAAGTTCACTGTCTCAAGTCTAGAGGGATCCTGAGGTCACTGGAGCAACACGAAAGGGCTCCGTGGACCCCAAATCAACTCGAGATGAGAGCTTAGTCCCTGGCTTCGACTCAAGAGGAATACCAACTTTCCACAAGCACCTCAAGTGGAGGCTTCTCTCAGCTACAGGTATGTGAGAGGGACCCTGAGTTTGTGGCCTCAAGTGGAATGGACACCGAGATGCTCTGACTCGAAGTAAGGCCGGATATCCCTGCAGTGAATTGAATGCAGGCTCGTCTTGCATCTCCCAAGATGAAGGGATGTCTGAATCCCCTGTGGAGACCACAGAGAAAGACTTAGTCCTCCGCCTCATCGCGACCAGAGGCCTCACATCCTTTGAAAACTCGAGAGGTCTGCAGAGATCAATGCTTCCAAAGGAGCCGATGCCCGACTCCTCTTGAAAATGGATAGGAGTCCCAGGATCCCTGTGGCACGTGGAAAGGGACCCTGGGTCTCCCGCGTCACGTGGAGACGCGTCCCACTTGCCATGCCAAGACTCGAGGAGAATCCCGAGGTGTCCCTCGCACCTAGGCAGGAGTCCTGACGTCGCTGAACAAACACGTGTCTGGAAGGGCCCTCCCTGTCGTAACTCGAGAATATACCCCAGGTTGCGGCCGCAACTCGAGAAAAACCATGAGACTTCCCCCTCGCCGCGAGATGAGGCCCGATTCCCCTGCACTGCATGCAGAGCAATTCCGTGTTCCACATCAAACGTGAAAGGAGCCTTGATTTCCTTGATGGCACTCCAGAGAAAACCCAAGATCACTGTCTCAAGTCTAGAGGGATCCTAAGGTCACTGGAGCAACACGAAAGGGCTCCATGGACCCCAAATCAACTCGAGATGAGAGCTTATTCCCTGGCTTCGACTCAAGAGGAATATCAACTTTCCACAATCACCTCAAGAGGAGGCTTCTCTCAGCTACAGGTATGTGAGAGGGCCCCTGAGTTTGTGGCCTCAAGTGGAATGGACACCGAGATGCTCTGACTCGAAGTAAGGCCGGATATCCCTGCAGTGAATTGAATGCAGGCTCGTCTTGCATCTCCCAAGACGAAGGGAGGTCTGAATCCCCTGAGGAGATGACAGAGAAAGACCGAGTTCTCCGCCTCATCGCGACCGGAGGCCTCACATCCATTGAAAACTCGAGAGTTTCGCAGAGATCAATGTTTCCAAAGGAGACGATGCCTGACTCCTCTTGAAAATGGATAGGAGTCGCAGGATCCCTGTGGCACGTGGAAAGGGACCCTGTGTCTCCCGCCTCATGTGGAGATGCCTTCCATTTGCCATGCCAAGACTCGAGGAGAATCCCGAGGTGTCCCTCGCACCTAGGCAGGAGTCCTGACGTCGCTGAACAAACACGTGTCTGGAAGGGCGCTCCCCGTCGTAACTCGAGAATATACCCCAGGTTCCGGCCGCAACTCGAGAAAAACCATGAGACTTCCCCCTCGCCGCGACATGAAGCCCGATTCCCCTATACTGCCTGCAGAGCAATTCCGTGTTCCACATCAAACGTGAAAGGAGACTTGATTTCCTTGATGGCACTCCAGAGAAAACCCAAGATCACTGTCTCAAGTCTAGAGGGATCCTGAGGTCACTGGAGCAACACAAAAGGGCTCCGTGGACCCCAAATCAACTCGAGATGAGAGCTTAGTCTCTGGCTTTGAATCAAGAAGAATGCCAACTTTCCACAAGCACCTCAAGAGGAGGCTTCTCTCAGCTACAGGTATGTGAGAGGGACCCTGAGTTTGTGGCCTCAAGTGGAATGGACACCGAGATGCTCTGACTCGAAGTAAGGCCGGATATCCCTGCAGTGAATTGAATGCAGGCTCGTCTTGCATCTCCCAAGACGAAGGGATGTCTGAATCCGCTGTGGAGACCACAGAGAAAGACCTAGTCCTCCGCCTCATCGCGACCGGAGGCCTCACATCCTTTGAAAATTCGAGAGGTATGCGGAGATAAATGCTTCCAAAGGAGACGATGCCTGACTCCTCTTGAAAATGGATAGGAGTCCCAGGATCCCTGTGGCACGTGGAAAGGGACCCTGGGTCTCCCGCCTCACGTGGAGACGTGTCCAAATTGCCATGCCAAGACTCGAGGAGAATCCCGAGGTGTCCCTCGCACCTAGGCAGGAGTCCTGACGTCGCTGAACAAACACGTGTCTGGAAGGGCCCTCCCCGTCGTAACTCGAGATTATACCCCAGGTTCCGGCCGCAACTCGAGAAAAACCATGAGACTTCCCCCTCGCCGCGAGATGAGCCCCGATTCCCCTGCACTGCATGCAGAGCAATTCCGTGTTCCACATCAAACGTGAAAGGAGCCTTGATTTCCTTGATGGCACTCCAGAGAAAACCCAAGATCACCGTCTCAAGTCTAGAGGGATCCTAAGGTCACTGGAGCAACACAAAAGGGCTCCGTGGACCCCAAATCAAGTCGAGATGAGAGCTTAGTCCCTGGCTTAGACTCAAGAGGAATACCAACTTTCCACAAGCACCTCAAGAGGAGGCTTCTCTCAGCTACAGGTATATTTGAGGACCCCGAGTTTGTGGCCTAAAGTGGAATGGACACCGAGATGCTCTGACTCGAAGTAAGGCCGGATATCCCTGCAATGAATTGAATGCAGGCTCGTCTTGCTTCTCCCAAGACGAAGGGATGTCTGAATCCCCTGTGGAGACCACAGAGAAAGACCTAGTCCTCCACCTCATCGTGACCGGAGGCCTCACATCCTTAGAAAACTCGAGAGGTCTGCAGAGATCAATGCTTGCAAAGGAGACGATGCGCGACTACTCTTGAAAATGGATAGGAGTCCTAGGATCCTTGTGGCACGTGGAAAGGGACCCTGCGTCTCCCGCCTCATGTGGAGACGCATCCCATTTGCCATGCCAAGACTCGAGGAGAATCCCGAGGTGTCCCTCGCACCTAGGCAGGAGTCCTGATGGCGCTGAACAAACACATGTCTGGAAGGGCCCTCCCCGTCGTAACTCGAGAATATACCCCAGGTTCCGGTCGCAACTCGAGAAAAACCATGAGATTTCCCCCTCGCCGCGAGATGAAGCCCGATTCCCCTGCACTGCGTGCAGAGCAATTCCGTTTTCCACATCAAACGTTAAAGGAGCCTTGATTTCCTTGATGGCACTCCATAGAAAACCCAAGTTCACTGTCTCAAGTCTAGAGGGATCCTGAGGTCACTGGAGCAACACGAAAGGGCTCCGTGGACCCCAAATCAACTCGAGATGAGAGCTTAGTCCCTGGCTTCGACTCAAGAGGAATACCAACTTTCCACAAGCACCTCAAGAGGAGGCTTCTCTCAGCTACAGGTATGTGAGAGGGACCCTGAGTTTGTGGCCTCAAGTGGAATGGACACCGAGATGCTCTGACTCGAAGTAAGGCCGGATATCCCTGCAGTGAATTGAATGCAGGCTCGTCTTGCATCTCCCAAGACGAAGGGTTGTCTGAATCCCCTGTGGAGACCACAGAGAAAGACCTCGTTCTCCGCCTCATCGAGTCCAGAGGCCTCACATCCTTTGAAAACTCGAGAGGTCGGCGGAGATCAATGCTTCCAAAGGAGAAGATGCCTGACTCTTCTTGAAAATGTATAGGAGTCCCAGGATCCCTGTGATACGTGGAAAGGGACCCTGGGTCTCCCGCCTCACGTGGAGACGCATCCCAAGTGCCATGCGAAGACTCCAGGAGAATCCCGAGGTTTCCCTCGCACCTAGGCAGGAGTCCTGACGTCGCTGAACAAACACGTGTCTGGAAGGGCACTCCCCGTCGTAACTCGAGAATATACCCCAGGTTCCGGCCGCAACTCGAGAAAAACCATGAGACTTCCCCCTCGCCGCTGGATGAGGCCCGATTCCCCTGCACTGCGTGCAGAGCAATTCCGTGTTCCACATCAAACGTGAAAGGAGCCTTGATTTCCTTGATGGCACTCCAGAGAAAACCCAAGATCACTGTCTCAAGTCTAGAGGGATCCTGAGGTCACTGGAGCAACAGGAAAGGGCTCCGTGGACCCCAAATCAACTCGAGATGAGAGCTTAGTCCCTGACTTCAAATTGAGAGAAATACCAAGTTTCCACAAGCACCTCAAGAGGAGGCTTCTCTCAGCTACAGGTATGTGAGAGGGAAACTGAGTTTCTGGCCTCAAGTGGAATGGACACCGAGATGCTCTGACTCGAAGTAAGGCCGGATATCCCTGCAGTGAATTGAATGCAGGCTCGTCTTGCATCTCCCAAGACGAAGGGTTGTCTGAATCCCCTGTGGAGACAACAGAGAAAGACCAGGTCCTTCGCCTCAATGCGACCGGAGGCCTCACATCCTTTGAAAACTCGAGAGGTCCGCGAAGATCAACACTTCTGAAGGAGACGATGCCTGACTCCTCTTGAAAATGGATAGGAGTCCCAGGATACCTGTGGCACGTGGAAAGGGACCCTGGGTCTCCCGCCTCACGTGGAGACGCGTCCCAATTGCCATGCCAAGACTCGAGGAGAATCCCGAGGTGTCCCTCGCACCTAGGCAGGAATCCTGACGTCGCTGATCAAACACGTGTCTGGAAGGGCCCTCCCCGTCGTAACTCGAGAATATACCCCAGGTTCCGGCCGCAACTCGAGAAAAACCATGAGACTTCCCCATCGCCGCGAGATGAGGCCCGATTCCCCTGCCCTGCGTGCAGAACAATTCCGTATTCCACATCAAAAATGAAAGGAGCCTTGATTTCCTTGATGGCACTCCAGAGAAAACCCAAGATCACTGTCTCAAGTCTAGAGGGATCCTGAGGTCACTGGAGCAACACAAAAGGGCTCCGTGGACCCCAAATCAACTCGAGATGAGAGCTTAGTCCCTGGCTTTGACTCAAGAGGAATACCAACTTTCCACAAGCACCTCAAGAGGACGCTTCTCTCAGCTACAAGTATGTGAGAGGGACCCTGAGTTTGTGGCCTCAAGTGGAATGGACACCGAGATGCTCTGACTCGAAGTAAGGCCGGATATCCCTGCAGTGAATTGAATGCAGGCTCGTCTTGCATCTCCCAAGACGAAGGGATGTCTGAATCCCCTGTGGAGACCACAGAAAAAGACCTTGTCCTCCGTCTCATCGTGACCGGAGGCCTCACATCCTTTGAAAACTCGAGAGGTCTGCAGAGATCAATGCTTCCAAAGGAGACGATGCCTGACTCCTCTTGAAAATGGATAGGAGTCCCAGGATCACTGTGGCACGTGGAAAGGGACACTGGGTCTCCCGCCTCTCGTGGAGACGCGTCCCAATTGCCATGCCAAGACTCGAGGAGAATCCCAAGGTGTCCCTCGCACCTAGACAGGAGTCCTGACGTCGCTGAACAAACACGTGTCTGGAAGGGCCCTCCCAGTCGTAACTCGAGAATATACCCCAGGTTCTGGCCGCGACTCGAGAAAAACCATGAAACTTCCCCCTCGCCGCGAGATGAGGCCCGATTCCCCTGCACTGCGTGCAGAGCATTTCCGAGTTCCACATCAAACGTGAAAGGACCCTTGATTTCCTTGATGGCACTCCAGAGAAAACCCAAGATCTCTGTCTCAAGTCTAGAGGGATCCTGAGGTCACTGGAGCAACACGAAAGGGATCCGTATAACCCAAATCAACTCGAGATGAGAACTTAGTCCCTGGCTTCGACTCAAGAGGAATACGAACTTTACACAAGCCCCTCAAGTGGAGGCTGCTCTCAGCTAATGGTATGTGAGAGGGACCCTGAGTTTGTCGCCTCAAGTGGAATGGAAACCGAGATGCTCTGACTCGAAGTAAGGCCAGATATCCCTGCAGTGATTTGAATGCAGGCTCGTCTTGCATCTCCCAATACGAAGGGATGTCTGAATGCCCTGTGGAGACCACAGAGAAAGACCTAGTCCTCCGAATCATCGCGACCGGAGGCCTCACATCCTTTGAAAACTGGAGAGGTCCGCGGAGATCAATGCTTCCAAAGGAGTCGATGCCTGACGCCTCTTGAAAATGGATAGGAGTCCCAGGATCCCTGTGGCACGTCGAAAGGGACCCTGGGTCTCCCGCCTCACGTGGAGACGCGTCCCAATTGCCATGCCAAGACTTGAGGAGAATCCCGAGGTGTCCCTCGCACCTAGGCAGGAGTCCTCACGTCGCTGAACAAACACGTGTCTGGAAGGGCCCTCCCCGTCGTAACTAGAGAATATACCCCAGGTTCCGGCCGCAACTTGAGAAAAACCTTGAGACTTCCCCCTCGCTGCGAGATGAGGCCCGATTCCCCTGCACTGCGTGCAGAGCAATTCCGTGTTCAACATCAAACGTGAAAGGAGCCTTGATTTCCTTGATGGCACTCCAGAGAAAACCCAAGATCACTGGCTCAAGTCTAGAGGGATCCTGAGGTCACTGGAGCAACACGAAAGGGCTCCGAGGAGCCCAAATCAACTCGAGATGAGAGCTTAGTCCCTGGCTGGGACTCAAGAGGAATACCGACTTTCCACAAGCACCTCAAGAGGAGGCTTCTCTCAGCTAAGGTATGTGAGAGGGACTCTGAGTTTGTGGCCTCAAGTGGAATGGACACCGAGATGCTCTGACTCGAAGTAAGCCCGGATATCCCAGTAGTGAATTGAATGCAGGCTCGTCTTGCATCTCCCAAGACGAAGGGATGTCTGAATCCGCTGTGGAGATGACAGAGAAAGAACTAGTCCTCAGCCTCATCGCGTCCGGAGGCCTCACATCCTTTGAAAACTCGAGAGGTCTGCACAGATCAATGCTTCCAAAGGAGACGATGCCTGACTCCTCCTGAAAATGGATAGGATTCCCAGGATCCCTGTGGCACGTGGAAAGGGACCCTGGGTCTCCCGCCTCACGTGGAGACGCGTCCCAATTGCCATGCCAAGACTCGAGGAGAATCCCGAGGTATTCCTCGCACCTAGGCAGGACTCCCGACGTCGCTGAACAAACACGTGTCTCGAAGGGCCCTCCCCGTGGTAACTCGAGAATATACCCCAGGTTCCGGCCGCATCTCGAATAAATCCATGAGACTTCCCCCTCGCAGAGAGATGAGGCCCGATTCCCCTACACTGCGTGCAGAGCAATTTCGTGTTCCACATCAAACGAGAAAGGAGCCTTGATTTCCTTGATGGCACTCTAGACAAAACCCAAGATCACTGTCTCAAGTCTGGAGGGATCCTGAGGTCACTGGAGCAACACCAAAGCGCTCTGTGGACCCCAAATCAACTCGAGATGAGAGCTTAGTCCCTGGCTTCGACTCAAGAGGAATACCAAATTTCCACAAGCACCTCAAGAGGAGGCTTCTCTCAGCTACAGGTATGTGAGAGGGACCCAGAGTTTGTGGCCTCAAGTGGAATGGACACCGAGATGCTCGGACTCGAAGTAAGCCCGGATATTCCTGCAGTGAATTGAATGCAGGCTCTTCTTGCATCTCCCAAGACGAAGGGATGTCTGAATCCCCTGTGGAGACGACAGAGAAAGACCTAGTCCTCCGCCTCATCGCGACCGGAGGAATCACATCCTTTGAAAACTCGAGAGGTCTGCAGAGATCAATGCTTCCAAAGGAGACGATGCCTGACTCCTCTTGAAAATGGATAGGAGTCTCAGGATCACTGTGGCACGTGGAAAGGGACACTGGGTCTCCCGCCTCACGTGGAGACGCGTCCCAATTGCCATGCCAAGACTCGAGGAGAATCGCGAGGTGTCCCTCGCACCTAGGCAGGAGTCCTGACGTCGCTGAACAGACACGTGTCTGGAAGGGCCCTCCCCGTCGTAACTCGAGAATATACCCCAGGTTCCGGCCGCAACTCGAGAAAAAACATGAGACTTCCAACTCGCCGCGAGATGAGGCCAGATTCCAATGCACTGCGTGCAGAGCAATTCCGTGTTCCACATCAAACGTGAAAGGAGCCTTGATTTCCTTGAGGGCACTCCAGAGAAAACCCAAGATCACTGTCTCAAGTCTAGAGGGATCCTGAGGTCACTGGAGCAACACGAAATTTCTCCGTGGACCCCAAATCAACTCGAGATGAGAGCTTAGTTCCTGGCTTCGACTCAAGAGGAATACCAACTTTCCACAAGCACCTCAAGAGGAGGGTTCTCTCAGCTACAGGTATGTGAGAGGGACCCTGAGATTGTGGCCTCAAGTGGAATGGACACCGAGATGCTCTGACTCGAAGTAAGGCCGGATATCCCTGCAGTGAATTGAATGCAGGCTCGTCTTGCATCTCCCAAGACGAAGGGATGTCTGAGTCCCCGGTGGAGACGACAGAGAAAGACCTAGTCGTCCCCCTCGTCGCGACCGGAGGCCTCACAACCTTTGAAAACTCGAGAGGTATGCGGAGATCAATGCTTCCAAAGGAGACGATGCCTGACTCCTCTTGAAAATTGAAAGGAGTCCCAGGATCCCTGTGGCCCGTGGAAAGGGACCATGGGTCTCCCGCCTCACGTGGAGACGCGTCCCCATTGGCATGCCAAGACTCCAGGAAAATCCCGAGGTGTCCCTCGCACCTAGGCAGGAGTCCTGACGTCGCTGAACAAACACGTGTCTGGAAGGGCCCTCCCCTTCGTAACTCGAGAATATACCCCAGGTTCCGGATGCAATTCGAGAAAAACATTGAGACTTCCCACTCGCCGTGAGATGAGGCCCGATTCCCCTGCACTGCGTGCAGAGCAATTCCGTGTTCCACATCAAACGTGAAAAGAGCCTTGATTTCCTTGATGGCACTCCAGAGAAAACCCAAGTTCACTGTCTCAAGTCTAGAGGGATCCTGAGGTCACTGGAGCAACATGAAAGGGCTCCGTGGACCCCAAATCAACTCGAGATGAGAGCTTAGTCCCTGGCTTGGACTCAAGAGGAATACCGACTTTCCACAAGCACCTCAAGAGGAGGCTTCTCTCAGCTAAGGTATGTGAGAGGGACTCTGAGTTTGTGGCTTCAAGTGGAATGGACACCTAGATGCTCTGACTCGAAGTAAGCCCGGATATCCCAATAGTGAATTGAATGCAGGCTGCTCTTGCATCTCCCAAGATGAAGGGATGTCTGAATCCCCTGTGGAGACCACAGAGAAAGACCTAGTCCTCCGTCTCATCGCGACCGGAGGCCTCACATCCTTTGAAAACTCGAGAGATCCGCTGAGATCAATGCTTCCAAAGGAGACGATGCCTGACTCCTCTTGAAAATGGTTAGGAGTCCCAGGATCCCTGTCCACATTGACGGGGACCCTGGGTCTCCCGCTTCACGTGGAGACGCGTCGCAATTGCCATGCCAAGACTCGAGGAGAATCCCGAGGTGTCCCTCGCACCTAGCCAGGAGTCCTGATGTCGCTGAACAAACACGTGTCTGGAAGGGCCCTCCCCATCGTAACTCGAGAATATAACCCAGGTTCCGGCCGCAACTCGAGAAAAACCATGAGACTTCCCCCTCGCCGCGAGATGAGGCCCGATTCACCTGCACTGCATGCAGAGCAATTCCGTGTTCCACATCAAACGTGAAAGGAGCCTTGATTTCCTTGATGGCACTCCAGAGAAAACCCAAGATCACTGTCTCAAGTCTAGAGGCATCCTGAGGTCACTGGAGCAACACGAAAGGGCTCCGTGGACCCCAAATCAACTCGAGATGAGAGCTTAGTCCATGGCTTCGAATCAAGTGGAATACCAACTTTCCATAAGCAACTCAAGAGGAGTCTTCTCTCAGCTACAGGTATGTGAGAGGGACCCTGAGTTTGTGGCCTCAAGTGGAATGGACACCGAGATGCTCTGACTCGAAGTAAGGCCGGATATCCCTGCAGTGAATTGAATGCAGGCTCGTCTTGCATCTCCCAAGACGAAGGGATGTCTGAATCCCCTGTGGAGACCACAGAGAAAGACCTAGTTCTCTGCCTCATCGCGACCGGAGACCTCACATCCTTTGAAAACTCGAGAGGTCCGCGGAGATCAATGCTTCCAAAGGAGACGATGCCTGACTCCTCTTGAAAATGGATAGGAGTCCCAGGATCCCTGTGGCACGTGGAAAGGGACCCTGGGTCTCTCGCCTCACGTGGAGACGCGTCCCAATTGCCATGCCAAGACTCGTGGAGAATCCCGAAATGTCCCTCGCACCTAGGCAGGATTCCTGACGTCGCTGAAAAAACTCGTGTCTGGAAGGGCCCTCCCCGTCGTAACTCGAGAATATACTCCAGGTTCCGGCCGCAACTCGAGAAAAACCATGAGACTTCCCCCTCGCCGCTGGATGAGGCCCGATTCCCCTGCACTGCGTGCAGAGCAATTCCATGTTCCACATCAAACGTGAAAGGAGCCTTGATTTCCTTGATGGCACTCCAGAGAAAACCCAAGATCACTGTCTCAAGTCTAGAGGGATCCTGAGGTCACTGGAGCAACACGAAAGGGCTCCGTGGACCCCAAATCAACTCGAGATGAGAGCTTAGTCCCTGGCTTCGACTCAAGAGGAATACCAACTTTCCACAAGCACCTCAAGAGGAGGCTTCTCCCAGCTACAGGTATGTGAGAGGGACCCTGAGTTTGTGGCCTCAAGTGGAATGGACACGGAGATGCTCTGACTCGAAGTAAGGCCGGATATCCCTGCAGTGAATTGAATGCAGGCTCGTCTTGCATCTCCCAAGACGAAGGGATTTCTGAATCCCCTGTGGAGACCACAGAGAAAGACCGAGTTCTCCGCCTCATCGCGACCGGAGGCCTGACATCCTTTGAAAACTCGAGAGGTCCGCGGAGATCAATGCTTCCAAAGGAGACGATGCCTGACTCCTCTTAAAAATGGATAGGAGTCCCAGGATTCCTGTGGCACGTGGAAAGGGACCCTGGGTCTCCCGCCTCACGTGGAGATGCGTCCCAATTGCCATGCCAAGACTCGAGGAGAATCCCGAGGTGTCCCTCGCACCTAGGCAGGAGTCCTGACGTTGCTGAACAAACACGTGTCTGGAAGGGCCCTCCCCGTCGTAACTCGAGAATATACCCCAGGTTCCGGCCGCAACTCGAGAAAAACCATGAGACTTCCCAATCCCCGCGATATGAGGCCCGATTCCCCTGCACTGCGTGCAGAGCAATTCCGTGTTCCACATCAAACGTGAAAGGAGCCTTGATTTCCTTGATGGCACTCCAGAGAAAACCCAAGATCACTGTCTCAAGTCTAGAGGGATCCTGAGGTCACTGGAGCAACAAGAAAGGGCTCCGTGGACCTCAAATCAACTCGAGATGAGAGCTTAGTCCCTGGCTTCGACTCAAGAGGAATACCAACTTTCCACAAGCACCTCAAGAGGAGGCTTCTCTCAGCTACAGGTATGTGAGAGGGACCCTGAGTTTGTGGCCTCAAGTGGAATGGACAGCGAGATGCTCTGACTCGTAAGGCCGGATATCCCTGCAGTGAATTGAATGCAGGCTCGTCTTGCATCTCGCAAGACGAAGGGATGTCTGAATCCCCTGTGGAGACCACAGAGAAAGACCTAATTTTCCGCCTCATCATGACCGGAGGCCTCACATCCTTTGAAAATTCAAGAGGTCCGGGGAGATCAATGCTTCCAAAGGAGACGATGCCTGACTCCTCTTGAAAATGGATAGGAGTCCCAGGATCCCTGTGGCACGTGGAAAGGGACCCTGGGTCTCCCGCCTCACGTGGAGACGCGTCCCCATTGCCATGCCAAGACTCGAGGAGAATCCCGAGGTGTCCCTCGCACCTAGGCAGGAGTCCTGACGTCGCTGAACAAACACGTGTCTGGAAGGGCCCTCCCCATCGTAACTCGAGAATATACCCCAGGTTCCAGCCGCAACTCGAGAAAAACCATGAGACTTCCCCCTCGCCGCTGGATGAGGCCCGATTCCCCTGCACTGCGTGCAGAGCAATTCCGTGTTCCACATCAAACGTGAAAGGAGACTTGATTTCCTTGATGGCACTCCAGAGAAAACCCAAGATCACTGTCTCAAGGCTAGAGGGATCCTGAGGTCACTGGAGCAACACGAAAGTGCTCCGTGGACCCCAAATCAACTCGAGATGAGAGCTTAGTCCCTGGCTTCGATTCAAGAGGAATACCAAATTTCCACAAGCACCTCAGGAGGAGGCTTCTCTCAGCTACAGGTATGTGAGAGGGACCCTGAGTTTGTGGCCTCAAGTGGAATGGACACGGAGATGCTCTGACTCGAAGTAAGGCCGGATATCCCTGAAGTGAATTGAATGCAGGCTCGTCTTGCATCTCCCAAGACGAAGGGATGTCTGAATCCCCTGTGGAGACCACAGAGAAAGACCGAGTTCTCCGCCTCATCGCGACCGGAGGCCTCACATCCTTTGAAAACTCGAGAGGTCCGCGGAGATCAATGCTTCCAAAGGAGACGATGCCTGACTCCTCTTGAAAATGGATAGGAGTCCCAGCATCCCTGTGGCACGTGGAAAGGGACCCTGGGTCTCCCGCCTCACGTGGAGAAGCTTCCCAATTGCCATGCCAAGACTCGAGGAGAATCCCGAGGTGTCCCTCGCACCTAGGCAGGAGTCCTCACGTCGCTGAACAAACACGTGTCTGGAAGGGCCCTCCCTGTCGTAACTCGAGAATATACCCCAGGTTCCGGCCGCAACTCGAGAAAAACCATGAGACTTCCCCATCCCCGCGAGATGAGGCCCGATTCCCCTGCACTGCGTGCAGACCAATTCCGTGTTCCACATCAAACGTGAAAGGAGCCTTGATTTCCTTAATGGCACTCCAGAGAAAACCCAAGATCACTGTTTCAAGTCTAGAGGGATCCTGAGGTCACTGTAGCAACACGAAAGGGCTCCGTGGACCCCAAATCAACTCGAGATGAGAGCTTAGTCCCTGGCTTCGACTCAAGAGGAATACCAACTTTCCACAAGCACCTCAAGAGGAGGCTACTCTCAACTAATGGTATGTGAGAGGGACCCTGAGTTTGTCGCCTCAAGTGGAATGGACACCGAGATGCTCTGACACGAAGTAAGGCCAGATATCCCTGCAGTGATTTGAATGCAGGCTCGTCTTGCATCTCCCAAGACGAAGGGTTGTCTGAATCCCCTGTGGAGACAACAGAGAAAGACATAGTCCTCCACCTCAACGAGACGGGAGGCATCACATCCTTTGAAAACTCGAGAGGTCTGCGGAGATCAATACTTCCGAAGGACACGATGCCTGACGCCTCTTGAAAATGGATAGGAGTCCCAGGATCACTGTGGCACGTGGAAAGGGACCCTGGGGCTCCCGCCTCAACTGGAGACATATCCCATTTGCCATGCCAAGACTCGAGGAGAATCCCGAGGTGTCCCTCGCACCTAGGCAGGAGTCCTGACTTCGCTGAACAAACACGTGTCTGGAAGGGCCCTCCCCGTCGTAACTCGAGAATATACCCCAGGTTCCGGCCGCAACTCGAGAAAGACCATGAGATTTCCCCCTCGCAGCGAGTTGAGGCCCGATTCCACTGCACTGCGTGCAGAGCAATTCCGTGTTCCACATCAAACGTGAAAGAAGCCTTGATTTCCTTGATGGCACTCCAGAGAAAACCCAAGATCACTGTCTCAAGTCTAGAGGAATCCTGAGGTCACTGGAGCAACATGAAAGGGCTCCGGATAACCCAAATCAACTCGAGATGAGAGCTTAGTCCCTGGCTTCGACTCAAGAGGAATACCAACTTTCCACAAGCACCTCAAGAGGAGGCTTCTCTCAGATACAGGTATGTGAGAGGGACCCTGAATTTGTGGCCTCAAGTGGAATGGACACAGAGATGCTCTGACTCGAAGTAAGGCCGGATATTCCTGCAGTGAATTGAATGCAGGCTCGTCTTGCATCTCCCAAGACGAAGGGATGTCTGAATCCCCTGTGGAGACCACAGAGAAAGACCTAGTCCTCCGCCTCATCGTGACCGGAGGCCTCACATCATTTGAAAACTCGAGAGGTCTGCAGAGATCAATGCTTCCAAAGGAGCCGATGCCCGACTCCTCTTGAAAATGGATAGGAGTCCCAGGATCACTGTGGCACGTGGAAAGGGACACTGTGTCTCCCGCCTCACGTGGAGACGCATCCCAATTGCCATGCCAAGACTCGAGGAGAATCCCGAGGTGTCCCTAGCACCTAGCCAGGAGTCCTGACGTCGCTGAACAAACAAGTGTCTCGAAGGGCCCTCCCCGTCGTAACTCATGAATATACCCCATGTTCCGGCCGCAACTCGAGAAAAACCATGAGTCTTCCCCATCGCCGCAAGATGAGGCCCGATTCCCCTGCACTGCGTGCAGAGCAATTCCGTATTCCACATCAAAAATGAAAGGAGCCTTGATTTCCTTGATGGCACTCCAGAGAAAACCCAAGATCACTGTCTCAAGTCTAGAGGGATCCTGAGGTCACTGGAGCAACACGAAAGGGCTCCGTGGACCCCAAATCAACTCCAGATGAGAGCTTAGTCCCTGGCTTCAAATCGAGAGGAATACCAACTTTCCACAAGCACCTCAAAAGGAGGCTTCTCTCATCTACAGGTATGTGAGAGGGACCCTGAGTTTGTGGCCTCAAGTGGAATGGACACGGAGATGCTCTGACTCAAAGTAAGGCCAGATAACCCTGCAGTGAATTGAATGCAGGCTCGTCTTGCATCTCCCAAGACGAAGGGTTGTCTGAATCCCCTGTGGAGACCACAGAGAAAAACCTAGTCCTCCGCCTCATCGCGACCAGAGGCCTCACATCCTTTGAAAATTCGAGAGGTCCGCGGAGATCAATGCTTCCAACGGAGACGATGCCTGACGCCTCTTGAAAATGGATAGGAGTCCCAGGATCCCTGTGGCATGTGGAAAGGGACCCTGGGTCTCCCGCCTCACGTGGAGACGCGTCCCAATTGTCATGCCAAGACTTGAGGAGAATCCCGAGATGTCCCTCGCACCCAGGCAGGAGTCCTGACGTCGCTGAACAAACACGTGTCTGGAAGGGCCCTCCCCGTCGTAACTCGAGAATATACCCCAGGTTCCGGCCGCAACTCGAGAAAAACCATGAGACTTCCCCCTCGCCGCGAGATGAGGCCCGATTCCCCTGCACTGAGTGCAGAGCAATTCCGTGTTGCACATCAAACGTGAAAGGAGCCTTGATTTCCTTGATGGCACTCCAGAGAAAACCCAAGATCACTGTCTCAAGTTTAGAGGGATCCTGAGGTCACTGGAGCAACACGAAAGGGCTCCGTGGACCCCAAATCAACTCGAGATGAGAGATTAGTCCATGGCTTCAACTCAAGAGGAATACGAACTTTCCACAAGCCCCTCAAGAGGAGGCTTCTCTCAACTACAGGTATGTGAGAGGGACCCTGAGTTTGTGGCCTCAAGTGGAATGGACACCGAGATGCTCTGACTCGAAGTAAGGCCGGATATCCCTGCAGTGAATTGAATGCAGGCTCATCTTGCATCTCCCAAGACGAAGGGATGTCTGAATCCCCTGTGCAGAACACAGAGAAAGACCTAGTCCTCCGCCTCAACGCGACCGGAGGCCTCACATCCTTTGAAAACTCGAGAGGTCCGCGGAGATCAATGCTTCCAACGGAGACGATGCCTGACTCCTCTTGAAAATGGATAGGAGTCCCAGCATCCCTGTGGCACGTGGAAAGGGAACCTGGGTCTCCCGCCTCACGTGGAGACGCGTCCCAATTGCCATGCCAAGACTCGAGGAGAATCCCGAGGTGTCCCTCGCACCTAGGCAGGAGTCCTGACGTCGCTGAACAAACCCGTGTCTGGAAGGGCCCTCCCCGTCGTAACTCGAGAATATACCCCAGGTTCCGGCCGCAACTCGAGGAAAACCATGAGACTTCCCACTCTCCGCGAGATTAGGCCCGATTCCCCTGGGCTGCGTGCAGAGGAATTCCGTGTTCCACATCAAACGTGAAAGGAGCCTTGATTTCCTTGATGGCACTCCAGAGAAAACCCAAGATCACTGTCTCAAGTCTAGAGGGATCCTGAGGTCACTGGAGCAACACGAAAGGGCTCCGTGGACACCAAATCAACTCGAGATGAGAGCTTAGTCCCTGGCTTCGACTCAAGAGGAATACCAACTTTCCACAAGCACCTCAAGAGGAGGCTTCTCTCAGCTACAGGTATGTGAGAGCGCCCCTGAGTTTGTGGCCTCAAGTGGAATGGACACCGAGATGCTCTGACTTGAAGTAAGGCCGGATATCCCTGCTGTGAAGTGAATCCAGGCTCGTCTTGCATCTCCCAAGACGAAGGGATGTCTGAATCCCCTGTGGAGACCACAGAGAAAGACCTAATTCTCCGCCTCATCGCGAGCGGAGGCCTCACATCCTTTGAAAACTCAAGAGGTCCGCGGAGATCAATGCTTCCAAAGGAGACGATGCCTGACTCCTCTTGAAAATGGATAGGAGTCCCAGGATCCCTGTGGCACGTGGAAAGGGACCCTGGGTCTCCGGCCTCACGGGGAGACGCGTCCCAATTGCCATGCCAAGACTCGAGGAGAATCCCGAGGTGTCTCTCGCACCTAGGCAGGAGTCCTGACGTCGCTGAACAAACACGTGTCTGGAAGAGCCCTCCCCGTCGTAACTCGAGAATATACCCCAGGTTCCGGCCGCAACTCGAGAAAAACCACGAGACTTCCCCCTCGCCGCGAGATGAGGCCCGATTCCCCTGCACTGCGTGCAGAGCAATTCCGTGTTCCACATCAAACGTGAAAGGAGCCTTGATTTCCTTGATGGCACTCCAGAGAAAACCCAAGATCACTGTTTCAAGTCTAGAGGGATCCTGAGGTCACTGTAGCAACACGAAAGGGCTCCGTGGACCCCAAATCAACTCGAGATGAGAGCTTAGTCCCTGGCTTCGACTCAAGAGGAATACCAACTTTCCACAAGCACCTCAAGAGGAGGCTTCTCTCAGCTACAGGTATGTGAGAGGGACCCTGATTTTGTGGCCTCAAGTGGAATGGACACCGAGATGCTCTGACTCGAAGTAAGGCCGGATATCCCTGCAGTGAATTGAATGCAGGCTCGTCTTGCATCTCCCAAGACGAAGGGTTGTCTGAATCCCGTGTGTAGACCACAGAGAAAGACCTAGTCCTCCACCTCAAAGCAACCGGAGGCCTCATATCCTTTGAAAACTCGAGAGGTCCGCGGAGATCAATACTTCCGAAAGAGACGATGACTGACTCCTCGTGAAAATGGATACGAGTCCCAGGATCCCTGTGGCACGTGGAAAGGGACCCTGGGTCTCCCACCTCACGTGGAGACGCGTCCCAATTGCCATGCCAAGACTCGAGGAGAATCCCGAGGTGTCCCTCGCACCTAGGCTGGAGTCCTGACGTCGCTGAACAAACACGTGTCTGGAAGGGCCCTCTCCGTCGTAACTCGAGAATATACCCCAGGTTCCGGCCGCAACTCGAGAAAAACCATGAGACTTCCCCCTCGCCGCGAGATGAGGCCCGATTCCCCTGCACTGCGTGCAGAGCAATTCAATTTTCCACATCAAACGTGAAAGGAGCCTTGATTTCCTTGATGGCACTCCAGAGAAAACCCAAGATAACTGTCTCAAGTCAAGAGGGATCCTGAGGTCACTGGAGCAACACGAAAGGGCTGTGTGGACCCCAAATCAACTCGAGATGAGAGCTTAGTCCCTGGCTTCGACTCAAGAGGAATACCAACTTTCCACAAGCACCTCAAGAGGAGGCTTCTCTCAGCTACAGGTAAGTGAGAGGGACCCTGAGATTGTGGCCTCAAGTGGAATGGACACCGAGATGCTCTGACTCGAAGTAAGGCCGGATATCCCTGCAATGGATTGAATGCAGGCTCGTCTTGCATCTCCCAAGACGAAGGGATGTCTGAATCCCCTGTGGAGACCACAGAGAAAGACCGAGTTCTCCGCCTCAACGCGACCGGAGGCCTCACATCTTTTGAAAACTCGAGCAGTCCGCGGAGATCAATGCTTCCAAAGGAGACGATGCCTGACTCCTCATGAAAATGGATAGGAGTCCCAGGATCCCTGTGGCACATGGAAAGGGACCCTGGGTCTCCCGACTCACGTGGAGACGCGTCCCAATTGCCATGCCAAGACTCGAGGAGAATCCCGAGGTGTCCCTCGCACCTAGGCAGGAGTCCAGACGTCGCTGAACAAACACGTGTCTGGAAGGGCCCTCCCCATCGTAACTCGAGAATATACCCCAGGTTCGGGCCGCAACTCGAGAAAAGCAATGAGATTTCCCCCTCGCCGCGAGTTCAGGCCCGATTCCCTGCACTGCATGCAGAGCAATTCCGTGTTCCACATCAAACGTGAAAGGAGCCTTGATTTCCTTGATGGCACTCCAGAGAAAACCCAAGATCACTGTCTCAAGTCTAGAGGGATCCTGAGGTCACTGGAGCAACACGAAAGGGCTCCGTGGACCTCAAATCAACACGAGATGAGAGCTTAGTCCCTGGCTTCGACTCAAGAGGAATACCAACTTTCCACAAGCACCTCAGGAGGAGGCTTCTCTCAGCTACAGGTATGTGAGAGGGACCCTGAGTTTGTGACCTCAAGTGGAATGGACACCGAGATGCTCTGACTCGAAGTAAGGCCGGATATCCCTGCAGTGAAGTGAATGCAGGCTCGTCTTGCATCTCCCAAGACGAAGGGATGTCTGAATCCCCTGTGGAGACCACAGAGAAAGACCTAATTCTCCGCCTCATCGCGAGCGGAGGCCTCACATCCTTTGAAAACTCGAGAGGTCCGCGGAGATCAATGGTTCCAAAGGAGACGATGCCTGACTCCTCTTGAAAATGGATAGAAGTCCCAGGATCCCTGTGGCACATGGAGAGGGACCCTGGGTCTCACGCCTCAGGTGGAGAAGCGTCCCAATTGCCATGCCAAGACTCGCGGAGAATCCAGAGTTTTCCCTCGCACCTAGGCAAGAGTCCTGACGTCGCTGAACAAACACGTGTCTGGAAGGGCCCTCCATGTAGTAACTAGAGAATATACCCCAGGTTCCGGCCGCAACACGAGAAAAACCATGAGACTTCCCCCTCGCCGCGATATGAGGTCCGATGCCCCTGCACTGCGTGCAGAGCAATTCCGTGTTCCACATCAAACGTGAAAGGAGCCTTGATTTCCTTGATGGCACTCCAGATAAAACCCAAGATCACTGTCTCAAGTCTAGAGGGATCCTGAGGTCACTGGAGCAACAGGAAAGGGCTCCGTGGACCCCAATTCAACTCGAGATGAGAGCTTAGTCCCTGGCTTCGACTCAAGAGGAATACCAACTTTCCACAAGCACCTCAAGAGGAGGCTTCTCTCAGCTACAGGTATGTGAGATGGACCCTGAGTTTGTGGCCTCAAGGGGAATGGACACCGTGATGCTCTGACTCGAAGTTCGGCCGGATATCCCTGCAGTGAATTGAATGCAGGCTCGTCTTGCATCTCCCAAGACGAAGGGATGTCTGAATCCCCAGTGGAGACCACAGAAAAAGACCTAGTCCACCGCCTCAACGCAACCGGAGGCCTCATATCCTTTGAAAATTCGAGAGGTTCACGGAGATAAATACTTCCGATGGAGACGATGCCTGACTCCTCTTGAAAATGGATAGGAGTCCCAGGATCCCTGTGGCACGTGGAAAGGGACACTGGGTCTCCCGCCTCACGTGGAGACGCGTCCCTATTGCCATGCAAAGACTCGAGGAGAATCCCGAGGTGTCCCTCGCACCTAGGCAGGAGTCCTGACATCGCTGAACAAACACGTGTCTGGAAGGGCCCTCCCCGTCGTAACTCGAGAATATACCCCAGGTTCCGGCCGCAACTTGAGAAAAATCATGAGACATCCCCCTTGCCGCAAGATGAGGACAATTCCCCTGCACTGCGTGCAGAGCAATTCCGTGTTCCACCTCAAACTTGAAAGGAGCCTTGATTTCCTTGATGGCACTCCAGAGAAAACCCAAGATCACTATCTCAAGTCTAGAGGGATCCTGAGGTCACTGGAGCAACACGAAAGGGCTCCGTGGACCCCAAATCAACTCGAGATGAGAGCTTAGTCCCTAGCTTCGACTCAAGAGGAATACCAACTTTCCACAAGCACCTCAAGAGGAGGCTTCTCTCAGCTACAGGTATGTGAGATGGACCCTGAGTTTGTGGCCTCAAGTGGAATGGACACCGAGATGCTTTGACTCGAAGTAAGGCCGGATATCCCTGCAGTGAATTGAATGCAGGCTCGTCTTGTATCTCCCAAGATGAAGGGATGTCTGAATCCCCTGTGGAGACCACAGAGAAAGACCTAGTTCTCAGCCTCAACGCGAGCGGAGGCCTCACATCCTTTGAAAACTCGAGAGGTCCGCGGAGATCAATGCTTCCAAAGGAGACGATGCCTCACTCCTCTTGAAAATGGATAGGAGTCCCAGGTTCCCTGTGGCACGTGGAAAGGGACCCTGGGTCTCCCGCCTCACGTGGAGACGCGTCCCAATTGCCATGCCAAGACTCGAGGAGAATCCCGAGGTGTCCCTCGCACCTAGGCAGGAGTCCTGACGGCGCTGAACAAACACGTGTCTGGAAGGGCCCTCCCCGTCGTAACTCGAGAATATACCCCAGGTTCCAGCCGCAACTCGAGAAAAACCATGAGACTTCCCCCTCGCCGTGAGATGAGGCCCGATTCCCCTGCACTGCGTGCAGAGCAATTCCGTGTTCCACATCAAACGTGAAAGGAGGCTTGATTTCCTTGATGGCACTCCAGAGAAAACCCAAGATCACTGTCTCAAGTCTAGAGGGATCCTGAGGTCACTGTAGAAAAACGAAAGGGCTCCGTGGACCCCAAATCAACTCGAGATGAGAGCTTAGTCCCTGGCTTCGACTCAAGAGGAATACCAACTTTTCACAAGCACCTCAAGAGGAGTCTTCTCTCAGCTACAGGTATGTGAGAGAGACCCTGAGTTTGTGGCCTCAAGTGGAATGGACACCGAGATGCTCTGACTCGAAGTAAGCCCGGATATCCCTGCAGTGAATTGAATGCAGGCTCGTCTTGCATCTCCCAAGACGAAGGGATGTCTGAATCCCCAGTGGAGACCACAGAAAAAGACCTAGTCCACCGCCTCAATGCAACCGGAGGCCTCATATCCTTTGAAAACTCGAGAGGTCCACGGAGATCAATACTTCCGATGGAGACGATGCCTGAGTCCTCTTGAAAATGGATAGGAGTCCCAGGATCCCTGTGGCACTTGGAAAGGGACCGTCGGTCTCCCGCCTCACGTGGAGACGCGTCCCTATTGCCATGCAAAGACTCGAGGAGAATCCCGAGGTGTCCCTCGTACCTAGGCAGGAGTCCTGACGTCGCTGAACAAACACGTGTCTGGAAGGGCCCTCCCCGTCGTAACTCGAGATTATAACCCAGGTTCCGGCCGCAACTTGAGAAAAACCATGAGACATCCCCCTTGCCGCAAGATGAGGCCCATTCCCCTGCACTGCGTGCAGAGCAATTCTGTCTTTCCAATCAAACGTGAAAGGAGCCTTGATTTCCTTGATGGCACTCTAGAGAAAACCCAAGATCACTGTCTCAAGTCTAGAGGGATCC
The DNA here is from genome assembly GCF_033118175.1 of Dama dama. Classification (NCBI taxonomy): domain Eukaryota; kingdom Metazoa; phylum Chordata; class Mammalia; order Artiodactyla; family Cervidae; genus Dama; species Dama dama. Next base: position 252,489 of record NC_083697.1, on the reverse strand, counting down.
TGAGGTCCCTGGAGCAACACGAAAGGGCTCCGTGGACCACAAATCAACTCGAGATGAGAGCTTAGTTCCTGGCTTCGACTCAAGAGGAATACCAACTTTCCACAAGCACCTCAAGAGGAGGCTTCTCTCAGCTACAGGTATGTGAGAGGGACCCTGATTTTGTGACCTCAAGTGGAATGGACACCGAGATGCTGTGACTCGAAGTAAGGCCGGATATCCCTGCAGTGAATTGAATGCAGGCTCGTCTTGTATCTCCTAAGATGAAGGGATGTCTGAATCCCCTGTGGAGACCACAGAGAAAGACCTAGTTCTCCGCCTCAACGCGACCGGAGTCCTCACATCCTTTGAAAACTCGAGAGGTCCGCGGAGATCAATGCTTCCAAAGGAGACGATGCCTGACTCCTCTTGAAAATGGATAGGAGTCCCAGGATCCCTGTGGCACGTGGAAAGGGACCCTGGGTCTCCCGCCTCACATGGAGACGCGTCCCAATTGCCATGCCAAGACTCGAGGAGAATCCCGAGGTGTCCCTCGCACCTAGGCAGGAGTCCTGACGTCGCTGAACAAACACATGTCTGGAAGGGCCCTCCCCATAGTAACTCGAGAATATAACCCAGGTTCCGGCCGCAACTCGAGAAAAACCATGAGACTTCCCCCTCGCCGCGAGATGAGGCCCGATTCCCCTGCACTGCGGGCAGAGCAATTCCGTATTCCACATCAAACGTGAAAGGAGCCTTGATTTCCTTGATGGCACTCCAGAGAAAACCCAAGATCACTGTCTGAAATCTAGAGGAATCCTGAGGTCACCGGAGCAACACAAAAGGGCTCCGTGGACCCCAAATCAACTCGAGATGAGAGATTAGTCCCTGGCTTCTACTCAAGAGGAATACGAACTTTCCACAAGCCCCTCAAGAGGAGGCTTCTCTCAACTACAGGTATGTGAGAGGGACCCTGAGTTTGTGGCATCAAGTGGAATGGACACCGAGATGTTCTGACTCGAAGTAAGGCCGGATATCCCTGCAGTGAATTGAATGCAGGCTCATCTTGCATCTCCCAAGACGAAGGGATGTCTGAATCCCCTGTGCAGAACACAGAGAAAGACCTAGTCTTCCGCCTCAACGCGACCGGAGGCCTCACATCCTTTGAAAACTCGAGGGGTCTGCAGAGATCAATGCTTCCAAAGGAGACGATGCCTGACTCCTCTTGAAAATGGATAGGAGTCCCAGGATCACTGTGGCACGTGGAAAGGGACACTGGGTCTCCCGCCTCACGTGGAGACGCGTCCCAATTGTGATGCCAAGACTCGAGGAGAATCCCGAGGTGTCCCTCGCACCTAGGCAGGAGTCCTGACGTCGCTGAAGAAACACGTGTCTGGAAGGGCCCTCCCCGTCGTAACTCGAGAATATACCCCATGTTCCGGCCGCAACTCGAGAAAAACCATGAGACTTCCCCCTCGCCACGAGATGAGGCCCGATTCCCCTGCACTGCGTGCAGTCCAATTCCGTGTTCCACATCAAACGTGAAAGGAGCCTTGATTTCCTTGATGGCACTCTAGAGAAAACACAAGATCACTGTCAGAAGTCTAGAGGGATCCTGAGGTCACTGGAGCAACACAAAAGGGCTCCGTATAACCCAAATCAACTCGAGATGAGAGCTTAGTCCCTGGCTTCGACTCAAGAGGAATACCAACTTTCCACAAGCACCTCAAGAGCAGGCTTCTCTCAGCTACAGGTATGTGAGAGGGACCCTGAGTTTGTGGTCTCAAGTGCAATGGACACCGAGATGCTCTGACTCGAAGTAAGGTCGGATATCCCTGCAGTGAATTGAATGCAGGCTCGTCTTGCATCTCAAATGATGAAGGGATGTCTGAATCCCCTGTGGAGACCACAGAGAAAGACCTAGTCCTCCGCCTCATCGTGACCGGAGGTCTCACATCCTTTGAAAACTCGAGAGGTCTCCAGAGATCAATGCTTCCAAAGGAGACGATGGCTGACTCCTCTTGAAAATGGATAGGAGTCCCAGGATCCCTGTGGCACGTGGAAAGGGACCCTGGTTCTCCCGCCTCACGTGGTGACGCGTCCAAATTGCCATGCCAAGACTCGAGGAGAATGCCGAGCTGTCCCTCGCACCTAGGCAGGAGTCCTGACGTCGCTGAACAAACAAGTGTCTGGAAGGGCCCTCCCCGTCGTAACTCGAGAATATACCCCAGGTTCCGGCCGCAACTCGAGAAAAACCATGAGACTTCCCCCTCCCCGCGAGATGAGGCCCGATTCCCCTGCACTGAGTGCAGACAAATTCCGTGTTCCACATCCAACGTGAAAGGACCCTTCATTTCCTTAATGGCACTCCAGAGAAAACCCAAGATCACTGTCTCAAGTCTAGAGGGATCCTGAGGTAACTGTAGCAACACGAAAGGGCTCCGTGGACCCCAAATCAACTCGAGATGAGAGCTTAGTCCCTGGCTTAGAATGAAGAGGAATACCAACTTTCCACAAACACCTCAAGAGGAGGCTTCTCTCAGCTACAGGTATGTCAGAGGGACCCTGAGTTTGTGGCCTCAAGTGGAATGGACACCGAGATGCTCTGACTCGAAGTAAGGCCGGACATCCCTGCAGTGAATTGAATGCAGGCTCGTCTTGCATCTCCCAAGACGAAGGGTTGTCTGAATCCCCTGTGGAGCCCAGAGAGAAAGACCTAGTCCTCCGCCTCAACGCGACCGGAGGCCTCACATCCTTTGAAAACTCGAGAGGTCCGCGGAGATCAATACTTCCGAAGGAGACGATGCCTGACTCCTCTTGAAAATGGATAGGAGTCCCAGGATCCCTGGGGCACGTGGAAAGGGACCCTGGGTCTCCCGCCTCACGGGGAGACGCGTCCCAATTGCCATGCCAAAACTCGAGGAGAATCCCGAGGTGTCCCTCGCACCTAGGCAGGAGTCCTGACGTCGCTGAACAAACACGTGTCTGGAAGGGCCCTCCCCGTCTTAACTCGAGAATATACCCCAGGTTCCGGCCGCAACTCGAGAAAAACCATGAGATTTCCCCGTCGCCGCGAGTTGAGGCCCGATTCCCCTGCACTGCGTGCAGAGCAATTCCGTGTTCCACTTCAAACGTGAAAGGAGCCTTGATTTCCTTGATGGCACTCCAGAGAAAACCCAAGATCACTGTCTCAAGTCTAGAGGGATCCTGAGGTCACTGGAGCAACACGAAAGGGCTCCGTGGACCCCATTCAACTCGAGATGAGAGCTTAGTCCCTGGCTTCGACTCAAGAGGAATACCAACTTTCCACAAGCACCTCAAGAGGAGGCTTCTCTCAGCTACAGGTATGTGAGAGGGACCCTGAGTTTGTGGCCTCAAGTGGAATGGACACCGAGATGCTCTGACTCGAAGTAAGGCCGGATATCCCTGCAGTGAATTGAATGCAGGCTCGTCTTGAATCTCCGAAGAAGAAGGGATGTCTGAATCCCCTGTGGAGACCACAGAGAAAGACCTAGTTCTACGCCTCATCGCTACCGGAGGCCTGACATCCTTTGAAAACGCAAGAGGTACGCGGAGATCAATGCTTCCAAAGGAGAGGATGCCTGACTCCTTTTGAAAATGGATAGGAGTCCCAGGATCCCTTTGGCACGTGGGAAGGAACACTGGGTCTCCCGCCTCATGTGGAGACGCGTCCCAATTGCCATGCCAAGACTCGAGGAGAATCCCGAGGCGACCCTCGCCCCTATGCAGGAGTCCTGACGTCGCTGAACAAACACGTGTCTGGAAGGGCCCTCGCCGTCGTAACTCGAGAATATACCCCAGGTTCCGGCCGCAACTCGAGAAAAACCATGAGACTTCGCCCTCGCCGCGAGATGAGGCCCGATTCCCCTGCACTTCGTGCAGAGCAATTCCGTGTTCAACATCAAACGTGAAAGGAGCCTTGATTTCCTTGATGGCACTCCAGAGAAAACCCAAGATCACTGTCTCAAGTCTAGAGGGATCCTGAGGTCACTGGAGCAACACGAATGGGCTCCGTGGACCCAAAATTAACTCGAGATGAGAGCTTAGTCCCTGGCTTCGACTCAAGTGGAATACGAACTTTCCACAAGCACATCAAGAAGAGGCTTCTGTCAGCTACAGGTATGTGAGAGGGATCCTGAGTTTGTGACCTCAAGTGTAATGGACACCGAGATGCTCTGACTCGAAGTAAGGCCGGATATCCCTGCAGTGAATTGAATGCAGGCTCGCCTTGCATCTCCCAAGACGAAGGGAATTCTGAATCCCCTGTGGAGACCACAGAGAAAGACCTAGTTCTCCGCCTCATCGCGAACGGAGGCCTCACATCCTTTGAAAACTCGAGAGGTCCGCGGAGATCAATGCTTCTAAAGCAGACGATGCCTGACTCCTCTTGAAAATGGATAGGAGTCCCAGGATCCTTGTGGCACGTGGAAAGGGACCCTGGGTCTCCCGCCTCACTTGGAGACGCGTTCCAATTGCCATGCCAAGACTCGTGGAGAATCCTGAGGTGTCCCTCGCACCTAGGCAGGAGTCCTGACGTCGCTGAACTAACACGTGTCTGGAAGGGCCCTCCCCATCGTAACTCGAGAATATACCCCAGGTTCCGGCCACAACTCGAGAAAAACCATTAGACTTCCCCCTCACCGCGAGATGAGGCCCGATTCCCCTGCACTGCGTGCAGAGCAATTCCGAGTTCCACATCAAACGTGAAAGGAGGCTTGATTTCCTTGATGGCACTCCAGAGAAAACCCAAAATCATTGTCTCAAGTCTAGAGTGATCCTGAGGTCACTGGAGCAACAGGAAAGGGCTCCGTGGACCCAAATCAACTCGAGATGAGAGCTTAGTCCCTGGCTTCGACTCAAGTGGAATACCAACTTTCCACAAGCACCTGAAGAGGAGGCTTCTCTCAGCTATGGGTATGTGAGAGGGACCCTGAGTTTGTGGCCTCAAGTGGAATGGACACCGAGATGCTCTGACTCGATGTAAGGCCAGATATCCCTGCAGTGAATTGAATGCAAGCTCGTCTTGCATCTCACAAGACGAAGGGATGTCTGAATCCCCTGTGGAGACCACAGAGAAAGACCTAGTTCTCCGCTTCATCGTGACCGGAGGCCTCACATCCTTTGAAAACTCGAGAGGTCCGTGGAGATCAATGCTTCCAAAGGAGAAGATGCCTGACTCCTCTTGAAAATGGATAGGAGTCCCAGGATTCCTGTGGCACGTGGAAAGGGACCCTGGGTCTCCCGCCTCACGTGGAGACGCGTCCTAATTGCCATGCCAAGACTCGAGGAGAATCCCGAGGTGTCCTTCGCACCTAGGCAGGAGTCCTGATGTCCCTGAACAAACACGTGTCTAGAAGGGACCTCCCCGTCGTTACTCGAGAATATACCCCAGGTTCCGGCCGCAACTCGAGAAAAACCATGAGATTTCCCCCTCGCCGTGAGTTGAGGCCCGATTCCCCTGCACTGCATGCAGAGCAATTCCGTGTTACACATCAAACGTGAAAGGAGCCTTGATTTCGTTGATGGCAGTCCAGAGAAAACCCAAGATCACTGTCTCAAGTCTAGAGGGATCCTGAGGTCACTGGAGCAACACGAAAGGGCTCCGTGGACCCCAAATCAACTCGAGAAGAGAGCTTAGTCCCTGGCTTTAATCGAGAGGAATACCAAATTTCCACAAGCACCTCAAGAGGAGGCTTCTCTCAGCTAATGGTATGTGAGAGGGACCCTGAGTTTGTCGCCTCAAGTGGAAAGGACACCGAGATGCTCTGACTCAAAGTAAGGCCAGATATCCCTGCAGTGATTTGAATGCAGGCTCGTCTTGCATCTCCCAAGACGAAGGGATGTCTGAATCCGCTGTGGAGACCACAGAGAAAGACCTAGTCCTCCGCCTCATCGCGACCGGAGGCCTCACATCCTTTGAAAACTCGAGAGGTCCGCGGAGATCAATGCTTCCAAAGGAGTCGATGCCTGACGCCTCTTGAAAATGGATAGGAGTCCCAGGATCCCTGTGGCACGTCGAAAGGGACCCTGGGTCTCACGCCTCATGTGGAGACGCGTCCCAATTGCCATGCCAAGACTTCAGGAGAATCCCGAGGTGTCCCTCGCACCTAGGCAGGAGTCCTGACGTCGCTGCACAAACACGTGTCTGGAAGGGCCCTCCCCGTCGTAACTCGAGAATATACCCCAGGTTCCGGCCGCAACTCGAGAAAAACCATGAGACTTCCCCCTCGCCGCGAGATGAGGCCCGATTCCCCTGCAATGCGTGCAGAGCAATTCCGTTTTCCACATCAAACCTGAAAAAAGCCTTGATTTCCTTGATGGCACTCCAGAGAAAACCCAAGATCACTGTCTCAAGTCTAGAGGGATCCTGAGGTCACTGGAGCAACACGAAAGGGCTCCGTGGACCCCAAATCAACTCGAGATGAGAGCTTAGTCCCTGGCTTCGACTCAAGAGGAATACCAACTTTCCACAAGCACCTCAAGAGGAGGCTTCTCTCAGCTATAGGTATGTGAGAGGGACCCTGAGTTTGTCGCCTCAAGTGGAAAGGACACCGAGATGCTCTGACTCAAAGTAAGGCCAGATATCCCTGCAGTGATTTGAATGCAGGCTCGTCTTGCATCTCCCAAGACGAAGGGATGTCTGAATCCGCTGTGGAGACCACAGAGAAAGACCTAGTCCTCCGCCTCATCGCGACCGGAGGCCTCACATCCTTTGAAAACTCGAGAGGTCCGCGGAGATCAATGCTTCCAAAGGAGTCGATGCCTGACGCCTCTTGAAAATGGATAGGAGTCCCAGGATCCCTGTGGCACGTCGAAAGGGACCCTGGGTCTCCCGCCTCATTTGGAGACGCGTCCCAATTGCCATGCCAAGACTTCAGGAGAATCCCGAGGTGTCCCTCGCACCTAGGCAGGAGTCCTGACGTCGCTGAACAAACACGTGTCTGGAAGGGCCCTCCCCGTCGTAACTCGAGAATATACCCCAGGTTCCGGCCGCAACTCGAGAAAAACCATGAGACTTCCCCCTCGCCGCGAGATGAGGCCCGATTCCCCTGCAATGCGTGCAGAGCAATTCCGTTTTCCACGTCAAACCTGAAAAAAGCCTTGATTTCCTTGATGGCACTCCAGAGAAAACCCAAGATCACTGTCTCAAGTCTAGAGGGATCCTGAGGTCACTGGAGCAACACGAAAGGGCTCCGTGGACCCCAAATCAACTCGAGATGAGAGATTAGTCCCTGGCTTCAACTCAAGAGGAATACGAACTTTCCACAAGCCCCTCAAGAGGAGGCTTCTCTCAGCTACAGGTATGTGAGAGGGACCCTGAGTTTGTGGCCTCAAGTGGAATGGACACCGAGATGCTCTGACTCGAAGTAAGGCCGGATATCCCTGCAGTGAATTGAATGCATGCTCGTCTTGCATCTCCCAAGATGAAGGGATGTCTGAATCCCCTGTGCAGAACACAGAGAAAGACCTAGTCCTCCGCCTCAACGCGACCGGAGGCCTCACATCGTTTGAAAACTCGAGAGGTCCGCGGAGATCAATGCTTCCAAAGGAGACGATGCCTGACTCCTCTTGAAAATGGATAGGAGTCCCAGGATCCCTGTGGCACTTGGAAAGGGACCGTGGGTCTCCCGCCTCACGTGGAGACGCGTCCCAATTGCCATGGCAAGACTCGAGGAGAATCCCGAGGTGTCCTTTGCACCTAGGCAGGAGTCCTGACGTCGCTGAACAAACACGTGTGTGGAAGGGCCCTCCCCGTCGTAACTCGAGAATATACCCCAGGTTCCAGCCGCAACTCGAGAAAAACCATGAGACTTCCCCCTCGCCGCGAGATGAGGCCCGATTCCCCTGCACTGCGTGCAGAGCAATTCCGTGTTCCACATCAAACGTGAAAGGAGCCTTGATTTCCTTGATGGCACTCCAGAGAAAACCCAAGATCACTGTCTCAAGTCTAGAGGGATCCTGAGGTAACTGGAGCAACACGAAAGGGCTCCGTGGACCCCAAATCATCTCTAGATGAGAGCTTAGTCCCTGGCTTCGACTCAAGAGGAATACCAACTTTCCACAAGCACCTCAAGAGGAGGCTTCTCTCAGCTACAGGTATGTGAGAGGGACCCTGAGTTTGTGGCCTCAAGTGCAATGGACACCGAGATGCTCTGACTCGAAGTAAGGCCGGATATCCCTGCAGTGAATTGAATGCAGGCTCGTCTTGCATCTCCCAAGACGAAGGGATGTCTGAATCCCCTGTGGAGACCACAGAGAAAGACCTAGTCCTCCGCCTCATCGTGACCGGAGGCCTCACATCCTTTGAAAATTCGAGAAGTCGGCGGAGATCAATGCTTCCAAAGGAGACGATGCCTGACTCCTCTTGAAAATGGATAGGAGTCCCAGCATCCCTGTGGCACGTGGAAAGGGACCCTGTGTCTCCCGCCTCACGTGGAGACGCGTCAGAATTGCCATGCCAAGACTCGAGGAGAATCCCGAGGTGTCCCTCGCACCTAGGCAGGAGTCCTGACGTCGCTGAACAAACACGTGTCTGGAAGGGCCCTCCCCGTCGTAAATCTAGAATATACCCCAGGTTCCGGCCGCAACTCGAGAAAAACCATGAGACTTCCCCCTCGCCGCGAGATGAGGCCCGATTCCACTGCACTGCGTGCAGAGCAATTCCGTATTCCACATCAAAAATGAAAGGAGCCTTGATTTCCTTGATGGCACTCCAGAGAAAACCCAAGATCACTGTTTCAAGTCTAGAGGGATCCTGAGGTCACTGGAGCAACACGAAAGGGCTCCGTGGAACCCAAATCAACTCGAGAGGAGAGCTTAGTCCCTGGCTTCCACTCAAGAGGAATACCAACTTTCCACAATCACCTCAAGAGGAGGCTTCTCTCAGCTACAGGTATGTGAGTGGGCCCCTGAGTTTGTGGCCTCAAGTGGAATGGACACCGAGATGCTCTGACTCGAAGTAAGGCCGGATATCCCTGCAGTGAATTGAATGCAGGCTCGTGTTGCATCTCCCAAGACGAAGGGATGTCTGAATCCCCTGTGGAGACCACAGAGAAAGACCGAGTTCTCCGCCTCATCGCGACCGGAGGCCTCACATCCTTTGAAAACTCGAGAGGTCCGTGGAGATCAATGCTTCCAAAGGAGACGATGCCTGACTCCTCTTGAAAATGGATAGGAGTCCCAGGATCCCTGTGGCACGTGGAACGGGACCCTGGGTCTCCCGCCTCACGTGGAGACGCGTCCAAATTGCCATGCCAAGACTCGAGGAGAATCCCGAGGTGTCCCTCGCACCTAGGCAGGAGTCCTCACAAACCTGTCGCTGAACAAACCTGTGTCTGGAAGGGCCCTCCCCGTCGTAATTCGAGAATATACCCCAGGTTCCGGCCGCAACTCGAGAAAAACCATGAGACTTCCCCCTCGCCGCTGGATGAGGCCCGATTCCCCTGCACTGCGTGCAGACCAATTCCGTGTTCCACAACAAACGTGAAAGCAGCCTTGATTTCCATAATGGCACTCCAGAGAAAACCCAAGATCACTGTTTCAAGTCTAGAGGGATCCTGAGGTCACTGTAGCAACAGGAAAGGGCTCCGTGGACCCCAAATCTACTCGAAATGAGAGCTTAGTCCCTGGATTCGACTCAAGAGGAATACCAACTATCCACAAGCACCTCAAGAGGATGCTTCTCTCAGCTACAGGTATGTCAGAGGGACCCTGAGTTTGTGGCCTCAAGTGGAATGGACACCAAGATGCTCTGACTCGAATTAAGGCCGGATATCCCTGCAGTGAATTGAATGCATGCTCGTCTTGCATCTCCCAAGACGAAGGGTTGTCTGAATCCCCTGTGGAGCCCACAGAGAAAGACCTAGTCCTCCGCCTCAACGCAACCGGAGGCCTCACATCCTTTGAAAACTCGAGAGGTCCGCGGAGATCAATACTTCCGAAGGAGACGATGCCTGACTCCTCTTGAAAATGGATAGGAGTCCGAGGATCCCTGTGGCACGTGGAAAGGGACCGTGGGTCTCCCGCCTCACGTGGAGACGCGTCCAAATTGCCATGCCAAGACTCGAGGAGAATCCCGAGATGTCCCTCGCACCTAGGCAGGAGTCCTGACGTCGCTGAACAAACCCGTGTCTGGAAGGGCCCTCCCCGTCGTAACTCGAGAATATACCCCAGGTTCCGGCCGCAACTCGAGAAAAACCATGAGACTTCCCCCTCGCCGCTGGATGAGGCCCGATTCCCCTGCACTGCGTGCAGACCAATTCCGTGTTCCACATCAAACGTGAAAGGAGCCTTGATTTCCTTAATGGCACTCTAGAGAAAACCCAAGATCACTGTTTCAAGTCTACAGGGATCCTGAGGTCACTGTAGCAACAGGAAAGGGCTCCGTGGACCCCAAATCAACGCGAGATGAGAGCTTAGTCCCTGGCTTCGACTCAAGAGGAATACCAACTTTACACAAGCCCCTCAAGAGGAGGCTACTCTCAGCTAATGGTATGTGAGAGGGACCCTGAGTTTGTCGCCTCTAGTGGAATGGACACCGAGATGCTCTAACTCGAAGTAAGGCCAGATATCCCTGCAGTGAATTGAATGCAGGCTCGTCTTGCATCTCCCAAGACGACGGGATGTCTGAATCCCCTGTGGAGACCACAGAGAAAGACCTAGTCCTCCGCCTCATCGTGACCAGAGGTCTCACATCCTTTGAAAACTCGAGAGGTCTGCAGAGATCAATGCTTCCAAAGGAGACGATGCCTGACTCCTCTTGAAAATGGATAGGAGTCACAGGATCCCTGTGGCACGTGGAAAGGGACACTGGGTCTCCCGCCTCACGTGGAGACGCGTCCTAATTGCCATGCCAAGACTCGAGGAGAATCCCGAGGTGTCCCTCGCACCTAGGCAGGAGTCCTGACGTCGCTGAACAAACACGTGTCTGGAAGGGCCCTCCCCGTCGTAACTCGAGAATATACCCCAGGTTCCGGCCGCAACTCGAGAAAAACCATGAGACTTCCCCCTCGCGGCGAGTTGAGGCCCGATTCCTCTGCACTGCGTGCAGAGCAATTCCGTGTTCCACTTCAAACGTGAAAGGAGCCTTGATTTACTTGATGGCACTCCAGAGAAAACCCAACATCACTGTCTCAAGTCTAGAGGGATCATGAGTTCACTGGAGCAACACGAAAGGGCTCCGTGGACCCCAAATCAACTCGAGATGAGAGCTTAGTTCCTGGCTTAGACTCAAGAGGAATACCAACTTTCCACAAGCACCTCAAGAGGAGGCTTCTCTCAGCTACAGGTAAGTGAGAGGGACCCTGAGTTTGTGGCCTCAAGTGGAATGGACACCGAGATGCTCTGACTCGAAGTAAGTCCGGACATCCCTGCAGTGAATTGAATGCAGGCTCATCTTACATCTCCCAAGACGAAGGGATGTCTGAATCCCCTGTGCAGAACACAGAGAAAGACCTAGTCCTCCGCCTCAACGCGACCGGAGGCCTCACATCCTTTGAAAACTCGAGAGGTCTGCGCAGATCAATGCTTCCAAAGGAGACGATGCCTGACACCTCTTGAAAATGGATAGGAGTCCCAGGATCCCTGTGGCACGTGGAAAGGGACCCTGGGTCTCCCGCCTCACGTGGAGACGCGTCCCCATTGCCATGCCAAGACTCGAGGAGAATCCCGAGGTGTCCCTCGCACCTAGGCAGGAGTCCTGACGTCGCTGAACAAACACGTGTCTGGAAGGGCCCTCCCCGTCGTAACTCGAGAATATACCCCAGGTTCCGGCCGCAACTCGAGAAAAACCATGAGACTTCCCCCTCGCTGCGAGATGAGGCCCGATTCCCCTGCAATGCGTGCAGAGCAATTCCGTGTTCCACATCAAACGTGATAGGAGCCTTGATTTCCTTGAAGGCACTCCAGAGAAAACCCAAGATCACTGTCTCAAGTCTAGAGGGATCCTGAGGTCACTGGAGCACACGAAAGGGCTCCGTGGACGCCAAAACAACTCGAAATGAGAGGTTAGAGCCTGGCTTCGACTCAAGAGGAATACCAACTTTCCACAAGCACCTCAAGAGGAGGCTTCTCTCAGCTACAGGTAGGTGAGAGGGACCCTGAGTTTGTGGCCTCAAGTGGAATGGACACCGAGATGCTCTGACTCGAAGTAAGGCCGGATATCCCTGCAGTGAATTGAATGCATGCTCGTCTTGCATCTCCCAAGACGAAGGGATGTCTGAATCCCCTGTGGAGACCACAGAGAAAGACCTAATTTTCCGCCTCATCGCGACCGGTGGCCTCACATCCTTTGAAAATTCGAGAGGTCCGCGGAGATCAATGCTTCCAAAGGAGACGATGCCTGACTCCTCTTGAAAATGGATAGGAGTCCCAGGATCCCTGTGGCACGTGGAAAGGGACCCTGGTTCTCCGACCTCACGTGGAGACGCGTCCCAATTGCCATGCCAAGACTCCAGGAGAATCCCGAGGTGTCCCTCGCACCTAGGCAGGCGTCCTCACGTCGCTGAACAAACCCGTGTCTGGACAGGTCCTCCCCGTCGTAACTCGAGAATATACCCCAGGTTCCGGCCGCAACTCGAGAAAAACCATGAGACTTCCCCCTCCCCGCGAGATGAGGCCAGATTCCCCTGCACTGAGTGCACACCAATTCCGTGTTCCACATCAAACGTGAAAGGAGCCTTGATTTCCTTGATGGCACTCCAGAGAAAACCCAAGATCACTGTCTCAAGTCTAGAGGGATCCTGAGGTCACTGGAGCAACACGAAAGGGCTCCGTGGACCCCAAATCAACTCGAGATGAGAGCTTAGTCCATGGCTTCAAATCGAGAGGAATACCAACTTTCCACAAGCACCTCAAGAGAAGGCTTCTCTCACCTAATGGTATGTGAGAGGGACCCTGAGTTTGTCGCCTCAAGTGGAATGGACACCGAGATGCTCTGACTCAACGTAAGGCCAGATATCCCTGCAGTGAATTGAATGCAGGCTCCTCTTGCATCTCCCAAGACGAAGGGTTGTCTGAATCCCCTGTGGAGCCCACAGAGAAAGACATAATTTTCCGCCTCATCGCGACCGGTGGCCTCACATCCTTTGAAAATTCGAGAGGTCCGCGGAGATCAATGCTTCCAAAGGAGACGATGCCTGACTCCTCTTGAAAATGGATAGGAGTCCCAGGATCCCTGTGGCTCGTGGAAAGGGACCCTGGTTCTCCCGGCTCACGTGGAGATGCGTCCAAATTGCCATGCCAAGATTCGAGGAGAATCCCGAGGTGTCCCTCGCACCTAGGCAAGAGTCCTCACGTCGCTGAACAAAACCGTGTCTGGAAGGGCCCTCCCCGTCGTAACTCGAGAATATACCCCAGGTTCCGGCCGCAACTCGAGAAAAACCATGAGACTTCCCCCTCCCCGCGAGATGAGGCCCGATTCCCCTGCACTGAGTGCAGACCAATTCCGTGTTCCACATCAAACGTGAAAGGAGCCTTGATTTCCTTAATGGCACTCCAGAGAAAACCCAAGATCACTGTCTCAAGTCTAGAGGGATCCTGAGGTCACTGGAGCAACACCAAAGGGCTCCGTGGACCCCAAATCAACTCGAGATGAGAGCTTAGTCCCTGGCTTCGACTCAAGAGGAATACCAACTTTCCACAAGCACCTCAAGAGGAGGCTTCTCTCAGCTAATGGTATGTGAGAGGGACCCTGAGTTTGTGGCCTCAAGTGCAATGGACACCGAGATGCTCTGACAAGAAGTATGGCTGGATATCCCTGCAGTGAATTGAATGCAGGCTCGTCTTGCATCTCCCAAGACGAAGGGATGTCTGAATACCCTGTGGATACCACAGAGAAAGACCTAGTCCTCTGCCTCATCGTGACCGGAGGCCTCACATCCTTTGAAAACTCGAGAGGTCTGCAGAGATCAATGCTTCCAAAGGAGACGATGCCTGACTCCTCTTGAAAATGGATAGGAGTCCCAGGATCACTGTGGCACGTTGAAAGGGACACTGGGTCTCACGCCTCACGTGGAGACGCGTCCCAATTGCCATGCCAAGACTCGAGGAGAATCCCGAGGTGTCCCTCGCACCTAGGCAGGAGTCCTGACGTCCCTGAACAAACACGTGTCTGGAAGGGCCCTCCCCGTCGTAACTCGAGAATATACCCCAGGTTCCGGCCGCAACTCGAGAAAAACCATGAGACTTCCCCATCGCCGCGAGATGAGGACAGATTCCCCTGCCCTGCGTGCAGAGCAATTCCGTATTCCACATCAAAAATGAAAGGAGCCTTGATTTCCTTGATGGCACTCCAGAGAAAACCCAAGATCACTGTCTCAAGTCTAGAGGGATCCTTAGGTCACTGGAGCAACACGAAAGGGCTCCGTGGACCCCAAATTAACTCGAGATGAGAGCGTAGTCCCTGGCTTCAAATCGAGAGGAATACCAACTTTCCACAAGCACCTCAAGAGGAGGCTTCTCTCAGCTAATGGTATGTGAGAGGGACCCTGAGTTTGTCACCTCAAGTGGAATGGACACCGAGATTCTCTGACTCAAAGTAAGGCCAGATATCCCTGCAGTGAATTGAATGCAGGCTCGTCTTGCATCTCCCAAGACGAAGGGATGTCTGAATCCCCTGTGGAGACCACAGAAAAAGACCTAGTCCTCCGTCTCATCGTGAACGGAGGCCTCACATCCTTTGAAAACTCGAGAGGTCTGCGGAGATCAATGCTTCCAAAGGAGACGACGCCTGACGCCTCTTGAAAATGGATAGGAGTCCCAGGATCCCTGTGGCACGTGGAAAGGGACCCTGGGTCTCTCGCCTCACGTGGAGACGCCTCCCAATTGCCATGCCAAGACTTGAGGAGAATCCCGAGGTGTCCCTCGCACCTAGGCAGGAGTCCTGAAGTCGCTGAACAAACACGTGTCTGGAAGGGCCCTCCCCGTCGTAACTCGAGAATATACCCCAGGTTCCGGCCGCAACACGAGAAAAACCATGAGACTTCCCCCTCGCCGCGAGATGAGGCCCGATTCCCCTGCAATGCGCGCAGAACAATTCCGTGTTCCACATCAAACGAGAAAGGAGCCTTGATTTCCTTGATGGCACTCCAGAGAAAACCCAAGATCACTGTCTCAAGTCTAGAGGGATCCTGAGGTCACTGGAGCAACACGAAAGGGCTCCGTGGACCCCAAATCAACTCGAGATGAGAGATTAGTCCCTGGCTTCAACTCAATAGGAATACGAACTTTCCACAAGCCCCTCAAGAGGAGGCTTGTCTCAGCTACAGGTATGTGAGAGGGACCCTGAGTTTGTGGCCTCAAGTGGAATGGACACCGAGATGCTCTGACTCGAAGTAAGGCCGGATATCCCTGCAGTGAATTGAATGCAGGCTCATCTTGCATCTCCCAAGACGAAGGTATGTCTGAATCCCCTGTGCAGAACACAGAGAAACACCTAGTCCTCAGCCTCAATGCGACCGGAGGCCTCACATCCTTTGAAAACTCGAGAGGTCCGCGGAGATCAATGCTTCCAAAGGAGACGATGCCTGACTCCTCTTGAAAATGGATAGGAGTCCCAGGATCCCAGTGGCACGTGGAAAGGGACCCTGGGTCTCCCGCCTCACGTGGAGACGCGTCCCAATTGCCATGGCAAGACTCGAGGAGAATCCCGAGGTGTCCCTCGCACCTAGGCAGGAGTCCTGACGTCGCTGAACAAACCCGTGTCTGGAAGGGCCCTCCCCGTCGTAACTCGAGAATATACCCCAGGTTCCGGCCGCAACTCGAGAAAAACCATGAGATTTCCCCCACGCCGCGAGTTGAGGCCCGATTCCCCTGCACTGTGTGCAGAGCAATTCCGTGTTCCACTTCAAACGTGAAAGGAGCCTTGATTTCCTTGATGGCACTCCAGAGAAAACCCAAGATCACTGTCTCAAGTCTAGAGGGATCCTGAGGTCACTGGAGCAACACGAAAGGGCTCCGTGGACCCCAAATCAACTCGAGATGAGAGCTTAGTCCCTGGCTTAGACTCAAGAGGAATACCAACTTTCCACAAGCAGCTCAAGAGGAGGCTTCTCTCAGCTACAGGTAAGTGAGAGGGACCCTGAGTTTGTGGCCTCAAGTGCAATGGACACCGAGATGCTCTGATTTGAAGTAAGGCTGGATATCTCTGCAGTGAATTGAATGCAGGCTCGTCTTGCATCTCCCAAGACGAAGGGATGTCTGAATCCCCTGTGGAGACCACAGAGAAAGACCTAGTCCTCCGCCTCATCGTGAACGGAGGCCTCACATCCTTTGAAAACTCGAGAGGTCTACAGAGATCAATGCTTCCAAAGGAGACGATGCCTGACTCCTCTTGAAAATGGATAGGAGTCCCAGGATCCCTGTGGCACGTGGAAAGGGACCGTGGGTCTCCCGCCTCACGTGGAGACGCGTCCCAATTGCCATGCCAAGACTTGAGGAGAATCCCGAGGTGTCCCTCGCACCTAGGCAGGAGTCCTGACGTCGCTGAACAAACCCGTGTCTGGAAGGGCCCTCCCCGTCGTAACTCGAGAATATACCCCAGGTTCCGGCCGCAATTCGAGAAAAACCATGAGACTTCCCCCTCGCAGCGACATGAGGCCCGATTCCCCTGCACTGCGTGCAGAGCAATTCCGTGTTCCACATCAAACGTGAAAGGAGCTTTGATTTCCTTAATGGCACTCCAGAGGAAACCCAAGATCACTGTCTCAAGTCTAGAGGGATCCTGAGGTCACTGTAGCAACACGAAAGGGCTCCGTGGACCCCAAATCAACTCGAGATGAGAGCTTAGTCCCTGGCTTCCACTCAAGAGGAATACCAACTTTCCACAAGCACCTCAAGAGGAGGCTTCTCTCAGCTACAGGTATGTGAGAGGGACCCTGAGTTTGTGGCCTCAAGTGGAATGGCCACCGAGATGCTCTGACTCGAAGTAAGGCCGGATATCCCTGCAGTGAATTGAATGCAGGCTCGTCTTGCATCTCCCAAGACGAAGGGTTGTCTGAATCCCCTGTGGAGCCCACAGAGAAAGACCTAGTCCTACGCCTCAACGCAACCGGAGGCCTCACATCCTTTGAAAACTCGAAAGGTCCGCGGAGATCAATACTTCCGAAGGAGACGATGCCTGACTCCTCTTGAAAATGGATAGGAGTCCCAGGATCCCTGTGGCACGTGGAAAGGGACACTGGGTCTCCCGCCTCACGTGGAGACGCGTCCCAATTGCCATGCCAAGACTCGAGGAGAATCCCGAGGTGTCCCTCGCACCTAGGCAGGAGTCCTGACGTCGCTGAACAAACACGTGTCTGGAAGGGCCCTCCCCGTCGTAACTCGAGAATATACCCCAGGTTCCGGCTGCAACTCGAGAAAAACCATGAGACTTCACTATCGCCGCGAGATGAGGCCCGATTCCCCTGACCTGCGTGCAGAGCAATTCCGTATTCCACATCAAAAATAAAAGGAGCCTTGATTTCCTTGATGGCACTCCAGAGAAAACCCAAGATCACTGTCTCAAGTCTAGAGGGATCCTGAGGTCACTGGAGCAACACGAAAGGGCTCCGTGGACCCCAAATCCACTCGAGATGAGAGCTTAGTCCATGGCTTCAAATCGAGAGGAATACCAACTTTCCACAAGCACCTCAAGAGAAGGCTTCTCTCAGCTAATGGTATGTGAGAGGAACCCTGAGTTTGTCGCCTCAAGTGGAATGGACACCGAGATGCTCTGACTCAACGTAAGGCCAGATATCCCTGCAGTGAATTGAATGCAGTCTCGTCTTGCATCTCCCAAGCCGAAGGGTTGTCTGAATCCCCTGTGGAGACCACAGAGAAAGACATAATTTTCCGCCTCATCGCGACCGGTGTCCTCACATCCTTTGAAAATTCGAGAGGTCCGCGGAGATCAATGCTTCCAAAGGAGACGATGCCTGACTCCTCTTGAAAATGGATAGGAGTCCCAGGATCCCTGTGGCTCGTGGAAAGGGACCCTGGTTCTCCCGGCTCACGTGGAGATGCGTCCAAATTGCCATGCCAAGACTCGAGGAGAATCCCGAGGTGTCCCTCGCACCTAGGCAAGAGTCCTCACGTCGCTGAACAAAACCGTGTCTGGAAGGGCCCTCCCCGTCGTAACTCGAGAATATACCCCAGGTTCCGGCCGCAACTCGAGAAAAACCATGAGACTTCCCCCTCCCCGCGAGATGAGGCCTGATTCCCCTGCACTGAGTGCAGACCAATTCCGTGTTCCACATCAAACGTGAAAGGAGCCTTGATTTCCTTAATGGCACTCCAGAGAAAACCCAAGATCACTGTCTCAAGTCTAGAGGGATCCTGAGGTCACTGTAGCAACACAAAAGGGCTCCGTGGACCCCAAATCAACTCGAGATGAGAGCTTAGTCCCTGGCTTCGACTCAAGAGGAATACCAACTTTCCACAAGCACCTCAAGAGGAGGCTTCTCTCAGCTAATGGTATGTGAGAGGGACCCTGAGTTTGTGGCCTCAAGTGCAATGGACACCGAGATGCTCTGACAAGAAGTAAGGCTGGATATCCCTGCAGTGAATTGAATGCAGGCTCGTCTTGCATCTCCCAAGACGAAGGGATGTCTGAATACCCTGTGGATACCACAGAGAAAGACCTAGTCCTCTGCCTCATCGTGACCGGAGGCCTCACATCCTTTGAAAACTCGAGAGGTCTGCAGAGATCAATGCTTCCAAAGGAGACGATGCCTGACTCCTCTTGAAAATGGTTAGGAGTCCCAGGATCACTGTGGCACGTGGAAAGGGACACTGGGTCTCACGCCTCACGTGGAGACGCGTCCCAATTGCCATGCCAAGACTCGAGGAGAATCCCGAGGTGTCCCTCGCACCTAGGCAGGAGTCCTGACGTCCCTGAACAAACACGTGTCTGGAAGGGCCCTCCCCGTTGTAACTCGAGAATATACCCCAGGTTCCGGCCGCAACTCGAGAAAAACCATGAGACTTCCCCATCGCCGCGAGATGAGGACAGATTCCCCTGCCCTGCGTGCAGAGCAATTCCGTATTCCACATCAAAAATGAAAGGAGCCTTGATTTCCTTGATGGCACTCCAGAGAAAACCCAAGATCACTGTCTCAAGTCTAGAGGGATCCTTAGGTCACTGGAGCAACACGAAAGGGCTCCGTGGACCCCAAATTAACTCGAGATGAGAGCGTAGTCCCTGGCTTCAAATCGAGAGGAATACCAACTTTCCACAAGCACCTCAAGAGGAGGCTTCTCTCAGCTAATGGTATGTGAGAGGGACCCTGAGTTTGTCACCTCAAGTGGAATGGACACCGAGATTCTCTGACTCAAAGTAAGGCCAGATATCCCTGCAGTGAATTGAATGCAGGCTCGTCTTGCATCTCCCAAGACGAAGGGATGTCTGAATCCCCTGTGGAGACCACAGAAAAAGACCTAGTCCTCCGTCTCATCGTGAACGGAGGCCTCACATCCTTTGAAAACTCGAGAGGTCTGCGGAGATCAATGCTTCCAAAGGAGACGACGCCTGACGCCTCTTGAAAATGGATAGGAGTCCCAGGATCCCTGTGGCACGTGGAAAGGGACCCTGGGTCTCTCGCCTCACGTGGAGACGCCTCCCAATTGCCATGCCAAGACTTGAGGAGAATCCCGAGGTGTCCCTCGCACCTAGGCAGGAGTCCTGAAGTCGCTGAACAAACACGTGTCTGGAAGGGCCCTCCCCGTCGTAACTCGAGAATATACCCCAGGTTCCGGCCGCAACACGAGAAAAACCATGAGACTTCCCCCTCGCCGCGAGATGAGGCCCGATTCCCCTGCAATGCGCGCAGAACAATTCCGTGTTCCACATCAAACGAGAAAGGAGCCTTGATTTCCTTGATGGCACTCCAGAGAAAACCCAAGATCACTGTCTCAAGTCTAGAGGGATCCTGAGGTCACTGGAGCAACACGAAAGGGCTCCGTGGACCCCAAATCAACTCGAGATGAGAGATTAGTCCCTGGCTTCAACTCAATAGGAATACGAACTTTCCACAAGCCCCTCAAGAGGAGGCTTGTCTCAGCTACAGGTATGTGAGAGGGACCCTGAGTTTGTGGCCTCAAGTGGAATGGACACCGAGATGCTCTGACTCGAAGTAAGGCCGGATATCCCTGCAGTGAATTGAATGCAGGCTCATCTTGCATCTCCCAAGACGAAGGTATGTCTGAATCCCCTGTGCAGAACACAGAGAAACACCTAGTCCTCAGCCTCAATGCGACCGGAGGCCTCACATCCTTTGAAAACTCGAGAGGTCCGCGGAGATCAATGCTTCCAAAGGAGACGATGCCTGACTCCTCTTGAAAATGGATAGGAGTCCCAGGATCCCAGTGGCACGTGGAAAGGGACCCTGGGTCTCCCGCCTCACGTGGAGACGCGTCCCAATTGCCATGGCAAGACTCGAGGAGAATCCCGAGGTGTCCCTCGCACCTAGGCAGGAGTCCTGACGTCGCTGAACAAACCCGTGTCTGGAAGGGCCCTCCCCGTCGTAACTTGAGAATATACCCCAGGTTCCGGCCGCAACTCGAGAAAAACCATGAGATTTCCCCCACGCCGCGAGTTGAGGCCCGATTCCCCTGCACTGCGTGCAGAGCAATTCCGTGTTCCACTTCAAACGTGAAAGGAGCCTTGATTTCCTTGATGGCACTCCAGAGAAAACCCAAGATCACTGTCTCAAGTCTAGAGGGATCCTGAGGTCACTGGAGCAACACGAAAGGGCTCCGTGGACCCCAAATCAACTCGAGATGAGAGCTTAGTCCCTGGCTTAGACTCAAGAGGAATACCAACTTTCCACAAGCAGCTCAAGAGGAGGCTTCTCTCAGCTACAGGTAAGTGAGAGGGACCCTGAGTTTGTGGCCTCAAGTGCAATGGACACCGAGATGCTCTGATTTGAAGTAAGGCTGGATATCTCTGCAGTGAATTGAATGCAGGCTCGTCTTGCATCTCCCAAGACGAAGGGATGTCTGAATCCCCTGTGGAGACCACAGAGAAAGACCTAGTCCTCCGCCTCATCGTGAACGGAGGCCTCACATCCTTTGAAAACTCGAGAGGTCTACAGAGATCAATGCTTCCAAAGGAGACGATGCCTGACTCCTCTTGAAAATGGATAGGAGTCCCAGGATCCCTGTGGCACGTGGAAAGGGACCGTGGGTCTCCCGCCTCACGTGGAGACGCGTCCCAATTGCCATGCCAAGACTTGAGGAGAATCCCGAGGTGTCCCTCGCACCTAGGCAGGAGTCCTGACGTCGCTGAACAAACCCGTGTCTGGAAGGGCCCTCCCCGTCGTAACTCGAGAATATACCCCAGGTTCCGGCCGCAATTCGAGAAAAACCATGAGACTTCCCCCTCGCAGCGACATGAGGCCCGATTCCCCTGCACTGCGTGCAGAGCAATTCCGTGTTCCACATCAAACGTGAAAGGAGCTTTGATTTCCTTAATGGCACTCCAGAGGAAACCCAAGATCACTGTCTCAAGTCTAGAGGGATCCTGAGGTCACTGTAGCAACACGAAAGGGCTCCGTGGACCCCAAATCAACTCGAGATGAGAGCTTAGTCCCTGGCTTCCACTCAAGAGGAATACCAACTTTCCACAAGCACCTCAAGAGGAGGCTTCTCTCAGCTACAGGTATGTGAGAGGGACCCTGAGTTTGTGGCCTCAAGTGGAATGGCCACCGAGATGCTCTGACTCGAAGTAAGGCCGGATATCCCTGCAGTGAATTGAATGCAGGCTCGTCTTGCATCTCCCAAGACGAAGGGTTGTCTGAATCCCCTGTGGAGCCCACAGAGAAAGACCTAGTCCTACGCCTCAACGCAACCGGAGGCCTCACATCCTTTGAAAACTCGAAAGGTCCGCGGAGATCAATACTTCCGAAGGAGACGATGCCTGACTCCTCTTGAAAATGGATAGGAGTCCCAGGATCCCTGTGGCACGTGGAAAGGGACACTGGGTCTCCCGCCTCACGTGGAGACGCGTCCCAATTGCCATGCCAAGACTCGAGGAGAATCCCGAGGTGTCCCTCGCACCTAGGCAGGAGTCCTGACGTCGCTGAACAAACACGTGTCTGGAAGGGCCCTCCCCGTCGTAACTCGAGAATATACCCCAGGTTCCGGCTGCAACTCGAGAAAAACCATGAGACTTCACTATCGCCGCGAGATGAGGCCCGATTCCCCTGACCTGCGTGCAGAGCAATTCCGTATTCCACATCAAAAATAAAAGGAGCCTTGATTTCCTTGATGGCACTCCAGAGAAAACCCAAGATCACTGTCTCAAGTCTAGAGGGATCCTGAGGTCACTGGAGCAACACGAAAGGGCTCCGTGGACCCCAAATCCACTCGAGATGAGAGCTTAGTCCATGGCTTCAAATCGAGAGGAATACCAACTTTCCACAAGCACCTCAAGAGAAGGCTTCTCTCAGCTAATGGTATGTGAGAGGGACCCTGAGTTTGTCGCCTCAAGTGGAATGGACACCGAGATGCTCTGACTCAACGTAAGGCCAGATATCCCTGCAGTGAATTGAATGCAGTCTCGTCTTGCATCTCCCAAGCCGAAGGGTTGTCTGAATCCCCTGTGGAGACCACAGAGAAAGACATAATTTTCCGCCTCATCGCGACCGGTGTCCTCACATCCTTTGAAAATTCGAGAGGTCCGCGGAGATCAATGCTTCCAAAGGAGACGATGCCTGACTCCTCTTGAAAATGGATAGGAGTCCCAGGATCCCTGTGGCTCGTGGAAAGGGACCCTGGTTCTCCCGGCTCACGTGGAGATGCGTCCAAATTGCCATGCCAAGACTCGAGGAGAATCCCGAGGTGTCCCTCGCACCTAGGCAAGAGTCCTCACGTCGCTGAACAAAACCGTGTCTGGAAGGGCCCTCCCCGTCGTAACTCGAGAATATACCCCAGGTTCCGGCCGCAACTCGAGAAAAACCATGAGACTTCCCCCTCCCCGCGAGATGAGGCCCGATTCCCCTGCACTGAGTGCAGACCAATTCCGTGTTCCACATCAAACGTGAAAGGAGCCTTGATTTCCTTAATGGCACTCCAGAGAAAACCCAAGATCACTGTCTCAAGTCTAGAGGGATCCTGAGGTCACTGTAGCAACACAAAAGGGCTCCGTGGACCCCAAATCAACTCGAGATGAGAGCTTAGTCCCTGGCTTCGACTCAAGAGGAATACCAACTTTCCACAAGCACCTCAAGAGGAGGCTTCTCTCAGCTAATGGTATGTGAGAGGGACCCTGAGTTTGTGGCCTCAAGTGCAATGGACACCGAGATGCTCTGACAAGAAGTAAGGCTGGATATCCCTGCAGTGAATTGAATGCAGGCTCGTCTTGCATCTCCCAAGACGAAGGGATGTCTGAATACCCTGTGGATACCACAGAGAAAGACCTAGTCCTCTGCCTCATCGTGACCGGAGGCCTCACATCCTTTGAAAACTCGAGAGGTCTGCAGAGATCAATGCTTCCAAAGGAGACGATGCCTGACTCCTCTTGAAAATGGTTAGGAGTCCCAGGATCACTGTGGCACGTGGAAAGGGACACTGGGTCTCACGCCTCACGTGGAGACGCGTCCCAATTGCCATGCCAAGACTCGAGGAGAATCCCGAGGTGTCCCTCGCACCTAGGCAGGAGTCCTGACGTCCCTGAACAAACACGTGTCTGGAAGGGCCCTCCCCGTCGTAACTCGAGAATATACCCCAGGTTCCGGCCGCAACTCGAGAAAAACCATGAGACTTCCCCATCGCCGCGAGATGAGGACAGATTCCCCTGCCCTGCGTGCAGAGCAATTCCGTATTCCACATCAAAAATGAAAGGAGCCTTGATTTCCTTGATGGCACTCCAGAGAAAACCCAAGATCACTGTCTCAAGTCTAGAGGGATCCTTAGGTCACTGGAGCAACACGAAAGGGCTCCGTGGACCCCAAATTAACTCGAGATGAGAGCGTAGTCCCTGGCTTCAAATCGAGAGGAATACCAACTTTTCACAAGCACCTCAAGAGGAGGCTTCTCTCAGCTAATGGTATGTGAGAGGGACCCTGAGTTTGTCACCTCAAGTGGAATGGACACCGAGATTCTCTGACTCAAAGTAAGGCCAGATATCCCTGCAGTGAATTGAATGCAGGCTCGTCTTGCATCTCCCAAGACGAAGGGATGTCTGAATCCCCTGTGGAGACCACAGAAAAAGACCTAGTCCTCCGTCTCATCGCGACCGAAGGCCTCACATCCTTTGAAAACTCTAGAGGTCTGCGGAGATCAATGCTTCCAAACGAGACGACGCCTGACGCCTCTTGAAAATGGATAGGAGTCCCAGGATCCCTGTGGCACTTGGAAAGGGACCCTGGGTCTCTCGCCTCACGTGGAGACGCCTCCCAATTGCTATGCTAAGACTTGAGGAGAATCCCGAGGTGTCCCTCGCACCTAGGCAGGAGTCCTGACGTCGCTGAACAAACACGTGTCTGGAAGGGCCCTCCCCGTCGTAACTCGAGAATATACCCCAGGTTCCGGCCGCAACACGAGAAAAACCATGAGACTTCCCCCTCGCCGCGAGATGAGGCCCGATTCCCCTGCAATGCGTGCAGAGCAATTCCGTGTTCCACATCAAACGAGAAAGGAGCCTTGATTTCCTTGATGGCACTCCAGAGAAAACCCAAGATCACTGTCTCAAGTCTAGAGGGATCTGAGGTCACTGGAGCAACACGAAAGGGCTCCGTGGACCCCAAATCAACTCGAGATGAGAGATTAGTCCCTGGCTTCAACTCAATAGGAATACGAACTTTCCACAAGCCCCTCAAGAGGAGGCTTGTCTCAGCTACAGGTATGTGAGAGGGACCCTGAGTTTGTGGCCTCAAGTGGAATGGACCCCGAGATGCTCTGACTCGAAGTAAGGCCGGATATCCCTGCAGTGAATTGAATGCAGGCTCATCTTGCATCTCCCAAGACGAAGGGATGTCTGAATCCCCTGTGCAGAACACAGAGAAAGACCTAGTCCTCCACCTCAATGCGACCGGAGGCCTCACATCCTTTGAAAACTCGAGAGGTCCGCGGAGATCAATGCTTCCAAAGGAGACGATGCCTGACTCCTCTTGAAAATGGATAGGAGTCGCAGGATCCCTGTGGCACGTGGAAAGGGACCCTGGGTCTCCCGCCTCACGTGGAGACGCGTCCCAATTGCCATGGCAAGACTCGAGGAGAATCCCGAGGTGTCCCTCGCACCTAGGCAGGAGTCCTGACGTCGCTGAACAAACCCGTGTCTGGAAGGGCCCTCCCCGTCGTAACTCGAGAATATACCCCAGGTTCCGGCCGCAACTCGAGAAAAACCATGAGATTTCCCCCTCGCCGCGAGTTGAGGCCCGATTCCCCTGCACTGCGTGCAGAGCAATTCCGTGTTCCACTTCAAACGTGAAAGGAGACTTGATTTCCTTGATGGCACTCCAGAGAAAACCCAAGATCACTGTCTCAAGTCTAGAGGGATCCTGAGGTCACTGGAGCAACACGAAAGGGCTCCGTGGACCCCAAATCAACTCGAGATGAGAGCTTAGTCCCTGGCTTAGACTCAAGAGGAATACCAACTTTCCACAAGCACCTCAAGAGGAGGCTTCTCTCAACTACAGGTAAGTGAGAGGGACCCTGAGTTTGTGGCCTCAAGTGCAATGGACACCGAGATGCTCTGACTCGAAGTAAGGCCAGATATCTCTGCAGTGAATTGAATGCAGGCTCGTCTTGCATCTCCCAAGACGAAGGGATGTCTGAATCCCCTGTGGAGACCACAGAGAAAGACCTAGTCCTCCGCCTCATCGTGAACGGAGGCCTCACATCCTTTGAAAACTCGAGAGGTCTACAGAGATCAATGCTTCCAAAGGAGACGATGCCTGACTCCTCTTGAAAATGGATAGGAGTCCCAGGATCCCTGTGGCACGTGGAAAGGGACCGTGGGTCTCCCGCCTCACGTGGAGACGCGTCCCAATTGCCATGCCAAGACTTGAGGAGAATCCCGAGTTGTCCCTCGCACCTAGGCAGGAGTCCTGACGTCGCTGAACGAACCCGTGTCTGGAAGGGCCCTCCCCGTCGTAACTCGAGAATATACCCCAGGTTCCGGCCGCAACTCGAGAAAAACCATGAGACTTCCCCCTCGCAGCGACATGAGGCCCGATTCCCCTGCACTGCGTGCAGAGCAATTCCGTGTTCCACATCAAACGTGAAAGGAGCTTTGATTTCCTTAATGGCACTCCAGAGGAAACCCAAGATCACTGTCTCAAGTCTAGAGGGATCCTGAGGTCACTGTAGCAACACGAAAGGGCTCCGTGGACCCCAAATCAACTCGAGATGAGAGCTTAGTCCCTGGCTTCGACTCAAGGGGAATACCAACTTTCCACAAGCACCTCAAGAGGAGGCTTCTCTCAGCTAATGGTATGTGAGAGGGACCCTGAGATTGTGGCCTCAAGTGCAATGGACACCGAGATGCTCTGACTCGAAGTAAGGCTGGATATCCCTGCAGTGAATTGAATGCAGGCTCGTCTTGCATCTCCCAAGACGAAGGGATGTCTGAATCCCCTGTGGATACCACAGAGAAAGACCTAGTCCTCCGCCTTATCGTGACCGGAGGCCTCACATCCTTTGAAAACTCGAGAGGTCTGCAGAGATCAATGCTTCCAAAGGAGACGATGCCTGACTCCTCTTGAGAATGGATAGGAGTCACAGGATCCCTGTGGCACGTGGAAAGGGACACTGGGTTTCACGCCTCACGTAGACACGCGTCCCAATTGCCATGCCAAGACTCGAGGAGAATCCCGAGGTGTCCCTCGCACCTAGGCAGGAGTCCTGACGTCCCTGAACAAACACGTGTCTGGAAGGGCCCTCCCCGTCGTAACTCGAGAATATACCCCAGGTTCCGGCCGCAACTCGAGAAAAACCATGAGATTTCCCGCTCGCCACGAGATGAGGCCCGATTCCCCTGCACTGCTTGCAGAGCAATTCCGTGTTCCACTTCAAACGTGAAAGGAGCCTTGATTTCCTTGATGGCACCCCAGAGAAAACCCAAGATCACTGTCTCAAGTCTAGAGGGATCCTGAGGTCACTGGAGCAAGACGAAAGTGCTCCGTGGACTCCAAATCAACTCGAGGTGAGAGCTTAGTCCCTGGCTTCGACTCAAGAGGAATACCAACTTTCCACAAGCACCTCAAGAGGAGGCTTCTCTCAGCTACAGGTATGTGAGAGGGACCCTGAGTTTGTGGCCTCAAGTGGAATGGACACCGAGATGCTCTGACTCGAAGTAAGGCCGGATATCCCTGCAGTGAATTGAATGCAGGCTCGTCTTGCATCTCCCAAGACGAAGGGTTGTCTGAATCCCCTGTGGAGACCACAGAGAAAGACCTCGTTCTCCGCCTCATCGAGACCAGAGGCCTCACATCCTTTGAAAACTCGAGAGGTCGGCGGAGATCAATGCTTCCAAAGGAGAAGATGCCTGACTCTTCTTGAAAATGGATAGGAGTCCCAGGATCCCTGTGGCACGTGGAAAGGGACCCTGGGTCTCCCGCCTCACGTGGAGACGCGTCCCAATTGCCATGCCAAGACTCGAGGAGAATCCCGAGTTGTCCCTCGCACCTAGGCAGGAGTCCTGACGTCGCTGAACAAACACGTGTCTGGAAGGGCCCTCCCCGTCATAACTCGAGAATATACCCCAGGTTCCGGCCGCAACTCGGGAAACACCATGAGACTTCCCCCTCGCCGCTGGATGAGGCCCGATTCCCCTGCAATGCGTGCAGAGCAATTCCTTGTTCCACATCAAACGTGAAAGGAGCCTTGATTTCCTTGATGGCACTCCAGAGAAAACCCAAGATCACTGTCTCAAGTCTAGAGGGATCCTGAGGTCACTGGAGCAACACGAAAGGGCTCCGTGGACCCCAAATCAACTCGAGATGAGAGCTTAGTCCCTGGCTTTGACTCAAGAGGAATACCAACTTTCCACAAGCACCTCAAGAGGAGGCTTCTCGCACCTACAGGTAGGTGAGAGGGACCCTGAGTTTGTGGCCTCAAGTCGAATGGACACCGAGATGCTCTGACTCGAAGTAAGGCCGGATATCCCTGCAGTGAAGTGAATGCAGGCTCCTCTTGCATCTCCCAAGATGAAGGGATGTCTGAATCCCCTGTGGAGGCCACAGAGAAAGACCTAGTCCTCCGCCTCATCGCGACCGGAGGCCTCACATCCTTTGAAAACTGAGAGGTCCGCGGAGATCAATGCTTCCAAAGGAGACGATGCCTGACTCCTCTTGAAAATGGATAGGAGTCCCAGGATCCCTGTGGCACGTGGAAAGGGACCCTGGGTCTCCCGCCTCATGTGGAGACGCATCCCCATTGCCATGCCAAGACTCGAGGAGAATCCCGAGGTGTCCCTCGCACCTAGGCAGGAGTCCTCACGTCGCTGAACAAACACGTGTCTGGAAGGGCCCTCCCCGTCGTAACTCGAGAATATACCCCAGGTTCCGGCCGCAATTCGAGAAAAACCATGAGAATTCCCCCTCACCGCGAGATGAGGCCTGATTCCCCTGCACTGCGTGCAGAGCAATTCCTGAGCAGCGCAGACGGAGAGAGCAGCGCCAGCCCCTCCCCGCAGCGCCAGCCAGTCCCCGCAGCACAAGCCCCTCCCCCCGGAGCGACGTAACTAGCTACCTGAATAAGAGTCCACCTCCGCCCGCCTGTGTCATGGCGGAAATGAGGCTCTGAAGAGACCGGCAAACAGAAGCCAAATAAACAAAGGGAACCGCTTCAGAAGGGACTGGTGCAACAGATTAAAATCCCTCTAGGAAACATTGACTACACCGGAGGAGCCTGTAGGTATCGAGAAGCGTAAGCTGGAACGAGGAGCTATCTGAAACTGAGCCGAACCCACACTGACCGCAACAGCTCCAGAGAAACTCCTAGATATAATTTTACTTTTTTCTCTTTTTTTAATTTTTTTTCTTTTTTTCTTTTTTCTTTTTTATTTTTTCTCTTTTATTTTCCTTTAAAATCCCCTATTACTCCCCCATTACTCCTTAACTTTCATTTCCATAGACTTTTACGATTTTTTAATTAGGGGGAAAAAAAAGTTTTTTTTTCCTTTTTTTTTTCTTTTTTTTCTTTTTTTTTCTTTTTCTTTCTTTTTTTTCCTTTTTTTCTTTCCTTTTTCTCTTCTATTTTCTATTTTTCTTTTTCTCTTATTTCTTTTAAATTCCTCTAGTACTCCTCTACTACTCCTTAATTTTCAATTTCAATGCACTATAACCTTACAAAAAAAAAAAAAAGAAGAGAAGCCCTATTTTTAAACTGAAGATTATTCTCTCCCAATCTTGACTCTCTGTTTTCTACCTCAGAACACCTCTATTTCCTCCTTTCCCCTTCTCTTCCCAATCCAATTCTGTGAATCTTTGTAGGTGACTGTGCTACGGAGAACACTCTGGGAACAGACAGCTGTGTAGATCTGTCTCTCTCCTCTTGAGTCCCCCTTTTTCTCCTCCTGTTCATCTCTATCTCCCTCCTCCCTCTCCTCTTCTTCATGTGACTCTGTGAACCTCTCTGGGTGTCCCTAACGGGGGAGAATCTTTTAGCCATTAACCTAGAAGTTTTCTTATCAGGGCTGCATAGTTGGAGAAGTCCTGAGACTACAGGAAGAATAAAACTGAAATCCAGAGGCAGGAGACTTAAGCCCAAAACCTGAGAACACCAGAAAACTCCTGACTACAAGGAACTTTAAGTGATAAGTGACTGTCCAAAAGCCTCCATACCTACACTGAAACCAACTACCACACAAGAGCCAATAAGTTTTAGAGCAAGACATACCACGCAAATTCTCCAGCAACGCAGGAACATAGCCCTGAACATCAACATACAGGCTGCCCAAGGTCACACCTAACACATAGACCCATCTCAAAACTCATTACTGGGCACTCCATTGCTTTCCAAAGAGAAGAAATCAAGTTCCACACACCAGAACACTGATGCAAGCTTCCCTAACCAGGAAACCTTGACAAGCCAATCGTCTAACCCCATCCACTGGGTTAATCCTCCACAACAAAAAGGAACCACAGACCTCCAGAATACAGAAAGCCCACTCCAGATACAGCAATCTAAACAAGATGAAAAGGCAAAGAAATACCCAACAGGTAAAGGAACATGAAAAATGCCCACCAAGTCAAACAAAAGAGGAGGAGATAGGGAATCTACCTGAAAAAGAATTTAGAATAATGATAATAAAAATGATCCAAAATCTTGAAAACAAAATGGAGTTACAGATAAATAGCCTGGAAACAAAGATTGAAAAGATTCAAGAACTGTTTAATAAAGACCTAGAAGAAATAAAAAAGAGTCAATTACAAATGAATAATGCAATGAATGAGATCAAAAACACTTTGGAGGGAACCAAGAGTAGAATAACGGAGGCAGAAGATAGGATAAGTGAGGTAGAAGATAAAATGGTGGAAATAAATGAAGCAGAGAGGAAAAAAGAAAAAAGGATCAAAAGAAATGAGGACAACCTCAGGGACCTCTGGGACACTGTGAAACGCCCCAACATTCGAATCATAGGAGTTCCAGAAGAAGAAGACAAAAAGAAGGGCCATGAGAAAATACTCGAGGAGATAATAGCTGAAAACTTCCCTAAAATGGGGAAGGAAATAGCCACCCAAATCCAAGAAACCCAGAGAGTCCCAAACAGGATAAACCCAAGGCGAAACACCCCAAGACACATATTAATCAAATTAACAAAGATCAAACACAAAGAACAAATATTAAAAGCAGCAAGGGAAAAACAACAAATAACACACAAAGGGATTCCCATAAGGATAACAGCTGATCTATCAATAGAAACCCTCCAGGCCAGAAGGGAATGGCAGGACGTACTGAAAGTAATGAAAGAGAATAACCTACAACCTAGATTACTGTATCCAGCAAGGATCTCATTCAGATATGAAGGAGAATTCAAAAGCTTTACAGATAAGCAAAAGCTGAGAGAATTCAGCACCACCAAACCAGCTCTTCAACAAATGCTAAAGGATCTTCTCTAGACAGGAAATGCAGAAAGGTTTTATAAATGTGAACCCAAAACAACAAAGTAAATGGCAACGGGAACACACCTATCAATAATTACCCTAAATGTAAATGGGTTGAATGCCCCAACCAAAAGACAAAGATTGGCTGAATGGATACAAAAACAAGACCCCTATATATGCTGTCTACAAGAGACCCACCTCAAAACAAGAGACACATACAGACTAAAAGTGAAGGGCTGGAAAAAAATATTTCATGCAAACGGAGACCAAAAGAAAGCAGGAGTCGTAATACTCATGTCAGATAAAATAGACTTTCAAATAAAGGAAGTGAAAAGAGACAAAGAAGGACACTACATAATGATCAAAGGATCAATCAAAAAAGAAGATATAACAATTATAAATATATATGCACCCAACATAGGAGCACCGCAATATGTACGGCAAACGCTAACAAGTATGAAAGAGGAAATTAATAGTAACACAATAATAGTGGGAGACTTTAATACCCCACTCACAACTATGGATAGATCAACTAAACAGAAAATTAACAAGGAAACACAAACCTTAAATGACACAATGGACCAGCTAGACCTAATTGATATCTATAGGACATTTCACCCCAAAACAATCAACTTCACCTTTTTCTCAAGTGCACACGGAACATTCTCCAGAATAGATCACATCCTGGGCCATAAATCTGGTCTTGGAAAATTCAAAAAAATTGAAATCATTCCAGTTATCTTTTCTGACCACAGTGCAGTAAGATTAGATCTCAATTACAGGGAAAAAATTGTTAAAACTTCAAACATATGGAGGCTAAATAACACGCTTCTGAATAACCAACAAATCATAGAAGAAATCAAAAAAGAAATCAAAATATGTATAGAAATGAATGAAAATGAAAACACAACAACCCAAAACCTATGGGACACTGTAAAAGCAGTGCTAAGGGGAAGGTTCATAGCATTACAGGCTTACATCAAGAAACAGGAAAAAAACCAATTAAATAACCTAACTCTACACCTAAAGCAATTAGAGAAGGAAGAAATGAAGAACCCCAGAGTTAGCAGAAGGAAAGAAATCTTAAAAATCAGGGCAGAAATAAATGCAAAAGAAACTAAAGAGACCATAGCAAAAATCAACAAAGCTAAAAGCTGGTTTTTTGAAAAAATAAACAAAATTGACAAACCATTAGCAAGACTCATTAAGAAACAAAGAGAGAAAAACCAAATTAACAAAATTAGAAATGAAAATGGAGAGATCACAACAGACAACACTGAAATACAAAGGATCATAAGAGACTACTACCAGCAGCTCTATGCCAATAAAATGGACAACTTGGATGAAATGGACAAATTCTTAGAAAAGTATAACTTTCCAAAACTGAACCAGGAAGAAATAGAAGATCTTAACAGACCCATCACAAGCAAGGAAATCGAAACTGTCATCAAAAATCTTCCAGCAAACAAAAGCCCAGGACCAGATGGCTTCACAGCTGAATTCTACCAAAAATTTAGAGAAGAGCTAACACCTATCTTACTCAAACTCTTCCAGAAAATTGCAGAAGAAGGTAAGCTTCCAAACTCATTCTATGAGGCCACCATCACCCTAATTCCAAAACCAGACAAAGATGCCACAAAAAAAGAAAACTACAGGCCAATATCACTGATGAACATAGATGCAAAAATCCTTAACAAAATTCTAGCAAACAGAATCCAACAACATATTAAAAAAATCATACACCATGACCAAGTGGGCTTTATCCCAGGAATGCAAGGATTCTTTAATATCCGCAAATCAATCAATGTAATACACCACATTAACAAATTGAAAGATAAAAACCATATGATTATCTCAATAGATGCAGAGAAAGCCTTTGACAAAATTCAACACTCATTTATGATTAAAACTCTCCAAAAAGCAGGAATAGAAGGAACATACCTCAACATAATAAAAGCTATATATGACAAACCCACAGCAAGCATCACCCTCAATGGTGAAATATTGAAGGCATTTCCCCTGAAATCAGGAACAAGACAAGGGTGCCCACTCTCACCACTACTATTCAACATAGTGTTGGAAGTGCTGGCCACAGCAATCAGAGCAGAAAAAGAAGTAAAAGGAATCCAGATAGGAAAAGAAGAAGTAAAACTCTCACTGTTTGCAGATGACATGATCCTCTACATAGAAAACCCTAAAGATTCTACCAGAAAATTACTAGAGCTAATCAATGAATATAGTAAAGTTGCAGGATATAAAATTAACACACAGAAATCCCTTGCATTCCTATATACTAACAATGAAAAAACAGACAGAGAAATTAAGGAAACAATACCATTCACCATTGCAACAAAAAGAATAAAATACTTAGGAGTATATCTACCTAAAGAAACAAAGGACCTATACATAGAAAACTATAAAACACTGATGAAAGAAATCAAAGAGGACACAAACAGATGGAGAAACATACCGTGTTCATGGATTGGAAGAATTAATATTGTCAAAATGGCTATTCTACCCAAAGCAGTCTATAGATTCAATGCAATCCCTATCAAGCTACCAACGGTATTTTTCACAGAACTAGACCAAAGAATTTCACAATTTGTATGGAAATACAAAAAACCTCGAATAGCCAAAGTAATCTTGAGAAAGAAGAATGGAACTGGAGGAATCAACCTGCCTGACTTCAGACTCTACTACAAAGCCACAGTCATCAAGACAGTATGGTACTGGCACAAAGACAGAAATATAGATCAATGGAACAGAATAGAAAGCCCAGAGATAAATCCACGAACCTATGGACACCTTATCTTTGACAAAGGAGGCAAGGATATACAATGGAAAAAAGACAACCTCTTTAACAAGTGGTGCTGGGAAAACTGGTCAACCACTTGTAAAAGAATGAAACTAGAACACTTTCTAACACCATACACAAAAATAAACTCAAAATGGATTAAAGATCTAAATGTAAGACCAGAAACTATAAAACTCCTAGAGGAGAACATAGGCAAAACACTCTCCGACATAAATCAAAGCAAGATCCTCTATGACCCACCTCCCAGAATATTGGAAATAAAAGCAAAACTAAACAAATGGGACCTAATGAAACTTAAAAGCTTTTGCACTACAAAGGAAACTATAAGTAAGATGAAAAGACAGCCCTCAGATTGGGAGAAAATAATAGCAAATGAAGAAACAGACAAAGGACTAATCTCAAAAATATACAAGCAACTCCTGCAGCTCAATTCCAGAAAAATAAATGACCCAATCAAAAAATGGGCCAAAGAACTAAACAGACATTTCTCCAAGGAAGACATACAGATGGCTAACAAACATATGAAAAGATGCTCAACATCACTCATTATTAGAGAAATGCAAATCAAAACCACAATGAGGTACCATTACACGCCAGTCAGGATGGCTGCTATCCAAAAGTCTACAAGCAATAAATGCTGGAGAGGGTGTGGAGAAAAGGGAACCCTCTTACACTGTTGGTGGGAATGCAAACTAGTACAGCCGCTATGGAAAACAGTGTGGAGATTTCTTAAAAAACTGGACATAGAACTGCCATATGACCCAGCAATCCCACTTCTGGGCATACACACTGAGGAAACCAGATCTGAAAGAGACACGTGCACCCCAATGTTCATTGCAGCACTGTTTATAATAGCCAGGACATGGAAGCAACCTAGATGCCCATCAGCAGATGAATGGATAAGGAAGCTGTGGTACATATATACCATGGAATATTACTCAGCCATTAAAAAGAATTCATTTGAACCAGTCCTAATGAGATGGATGAAGCTGGAGCCCCTTATACAGAGTGAAGTAAGCCAGAAAGATAAAGAACATTACAGCATACTGACACATGTATATGGAATTTAGAAAGGTGATAACGATAACCCTATATGCAGAACAGAAAAAGAGACACAGAAATACAGAACAGACTTTTGAACTTTGAGGGAGAATGTGAGGGTGGGATATTTCAAAAGAACAGCATGTATACTATCTATGGTGAAACAGATCACCAGCCCAGGTGGGATGCACGAGACAAGTGCTCCGGCCTGGTGCACTGGGAAGACCCAGAGGAATCGGGTGGAGAGGGAGGTTGGAGGGGGGATCGGGATTGGGAATACATGTAAATCCATGGCTGATTCATATCAATGTATGACAAAACCCACTGGAAAAAAAAATAATAATAATAAAAATTAAAAAAAATAATAAAAAAAAAAAAAAGAAAATGGATAGGAGTCCCAGGATCCCTGTGGCACGTGGAAAGGGACCCTGGATCTCCCACCTCACATGTAGACGCCTCCCAATTGCCATGCCAAGACTCGAGGAGAATCCCGAGGTGTCCCTCGCACCTAGGCATGGGTCCAGACGTCGCTGAACAAACACGTGTCTGGAAGGGCCCTCCCCGTCGTAACTCGAGAATATACCCCAGGTTCCGGCCGCAACTCGAGAAAAACCATGAGATTTCCCCCTCGCCGCGAGATGAGGCCCGATTCCCCTGCACTGCGTGCAGAGCAATTCCGTGTTCCCCATCAAACTTGATAGGAGCCTTGATTTCCTTGATGGCACTCCAGAGAAAACCCAAGATCACTGTCTCAAGTCTAGAGGGATCCTGAGGTCACTGGAACAACACGAAAGGGCTCCGGGGACCCGAAATCAACTCGAGATGAGAGCTTATTCCCTGGCTTCGACTCAAGAGGAATACCAAGTTTCCACAAGCACCTCAAGAGGAGGCTTCTCTCAGCTACAGGTATGTGAGAGGGACTCTGAGATTGTGGCCTCAAGTGGAAAGGACACCGAGATGCTGTGACTCGAAGTAAGGCCGGATATCCCTGCAGTGAATTGAATGCAGGCTCGTCTTGCATCTCCCAAGACGAAGGGATGTCTGAATCCCCTGTGGAGACCTCAGAGAATGTCCTAGTCCTCTGCCTCAACGCGACAGGAGGCCTCACATGCTTTGAAAACTCGAGATGTCTGCGGAGATCAATGCTTCCAAAGGAGACGATGCCTGACTCCTCTTGAAAATGGATAGGAGTCCCAGGATCCCTGTGGCACGTGGAAAGGGACCCTGGGTCTCCCGCCTCACATGGAGACGTGTCCCAATTGCCATGCAAAGAATCGAGGAGTATCCCGAGGTGTCCCTCGCACCTAGGGAGAAGTCCTGACGTCGCTGAACAAACACGTGTCTGGAAGGGCCCTCCCCGTCGTAACTCGAGAATATACCCCAGGTTTCGTCCTCAACTTGAGAAAAACCATGAGACATCCCTCTTGCCGCGAGATGAGGCCCGATTCCCCTGCACTGTGTGCAGAGCAATTCCGTGTTCCACATCAAACTTGAAAGGAGCCTTGATTTCCTTGATGGCACTCCAGAGAAAACCCAAGATCACTGTCTCAAGTCTAGAGGGATCCTGAGGTCACTGGAGCAACACGAAAGGGCTCCGTGGACCCCAAATCAACTCGAGATGAGAGCTTAGTCCCTGGCTTCGACTCAAGAGGAATACCAACTTTCCACAAGCACCTCAAGAGGAGGCTTCTCTCAGCTACAGGTATGTGAGAGGGACCCTGAGTTTGTGGCCTCAAGTGGAATGGACACCGAGATGCTCTGACTCGAAGTAAGGCCGGATATCCCTGCAGTGAATTGAATGCAGGCTCGTCTTGCATCTCCCAAGACGAAGGGATGTCTGAATCCCGTGTGGAGACCGCAGAGAAAGACCGAGTTCTCCGCCTCATCGCGACCGGAGGCCTCACATCCTTTGAAAACTCGAGAGGTCCGCGGAGATCAATGGTTCCAAAGGAGACGATGCCTGACTCCTCTTGAAAATGGAAAGGAGTCCCAGGATCCCCGTGGCACGTGGAAAGGGACCTTGGGTCTCCGGCCTCACGTGGAGACGCGTCCCAATTGCCATGCCAAGACTCGAGGAGAATCCCGAGGTATCCCTCGCACCTAGGCAGGAGTCCTGACGTCGCTGAACAAACACGTGTCTGGAAGGGCCCTCCCCGTCGTAACTCGAGAATATACCCCAGGTTCCGGCCGCAACTCGTGAAAAACCATGAGACTTCCCCCTCGCCGCGAGATGAGGCCCGATTCCCCTGCACTGCGTGCAGAGTAATTCCGTGTTCCACATCAAACTTGAAAGGAGCCTTGATATCCTTGAAGGCACTCCAGAGAAAACCCAAGATCACTGTCTCAAGCCTAGAGGGATCCTGAGGGCACCGGAAGAACACGAAAGGGCTCCGTGGACCCCAAATCAACGCGAGATGAGAGCTTAGTCCCTGGCTTCGACTCAAGAGGAATACCAACTTTCCACAAGCACCTCAAGAGGAGGCTTCTCTCAGCTACAGGTATGTCAGAGGGACCCTGAGTTTGTGGCCTCAAGTGGAATGGACACCGAGATGCTCTGACTCGAAGTAAGGCCGGATATCCCAGCAGTGAATTGAATGCAGGCTCGTCTTGCATCTCCCAAGACGAAGGGATGTCTGAATCCCCTGTGCAGAACACAGAGAAAGACCTAGTCCTCCGCATCATCGCGACCGGAGGTCTCACATCCTTTGAAAACTCGAAAGGTCCGCGGAGATCAATACTTCCAAAGGAGAAGTTGCTGAATCTCTTGAAATTGGATAGGAGTCCGAGGATCCCTGTGGCAAGTGGAAAGGGAGCCGTGGTCTCCTGCCTCACGTGGAGACGGGTCCCAATTGCCATGCCAGGAGTGAAGGAGAATCCCGAGTTGTCCCCTGCACCGAGGGAAGAGTCCTGACGTCGCTGAACAAACACGTGTCTGGAAGGGCCCTCCCCGTCGTAACTCGAGAATATACGCCAGGTTCTGGCCGCAACTCGAGAAAAACCATGAGACTACCCCTCGCCGCGAAATGAGGCCCGATTCCCCTGCACTGCGTGCAGAGCAATTCCAGTTCCACATCAAACATGAAAGGAGCCTTGATTTCCTTGATTGTACTACAGAGGAAACCCAAGATCACTGTCTCAAGTCTAGAGGGATCCTGAGGTCACTGTAGTAACACGAAAGCGGTCCGTGGACCCCAAATCAACTCGAGATGAGAACTTAATCCCTGGCTTCGAATCAAGAGGAATACCAACTTTCCACAAGCACCTCAAGAGGAGGCTTCTCTCAGCTACTGGTATGTCAGAGGGACCCTGAGTTTGTGGCCTCAAGTGGAATGGACACCGAGATGCTCTGACTCGAAGTAAGGCCGGATATCCCTGCAGTGAATTGAATGCAGGCTCGTCTTGCATCTCCCAAGACGAAGGGTTGTCTGAATCCCCTGTGGAGACCACAGAGAAAGACCTAGTCCTCCGCCTCAAGGCGACCGGAGGCCTCACATCCTTTGAAAACTCGAGAGGTCCACGGAGATCAATACTTCCCAAGGAGACGATGCCTGACTCCTCTTGAAAATGGATAGGAGTCCCAGGATCCCTGTGGCACGTGGAAAGGGACCCTGGGTCTCCCGCCTCACGTGGAGACGCCTCCCAATTGCCATGCCAAGACTCGAGGAGAATACCGAGGTGTCCCTCGCACCTAGGCAGGAGTCCTGACGTCGCTGAACAAACACGTGTCTCGAAGGGCCCTCCCCGTCGTAACTCGAGAATATACCCCAGGTTCCGGCCGCAACTCGAGAAAAACCATGAGATTTCCCCCTCGCTGCGAGTTGAGGCCCGATTCCCCTGCACTGCGTGCAGAGCAATTCCGTGTTCCACATCAAACTTGAAAGGAGCCTTGATTTCCTTGATGGCACTCCAGAGAAAACCCAAGATCACTGTCTCAGGTCTAGAGGGATCCTGAGGTCACTGGAGCAACACGAAAGGGCTCCGTGGACCCCAAATCAACTCGAGATGAGAGCTAAGTATCTGGCTTCGACTCAAGAGGAATACCAACTTTCCACAAGCACCTCAAGAGGAGGCTTCTCTCAGCTACAGGTATGTGAGAGGGACCCTGAGTTTCTGGCCTCAAGTGGAATGGACCCCGAGATGCTCTGACTCGAAGTAAGGCCGGATATCCCTGCAGTGAATTGAATGCAGGCTCGTCTTGCATCTCCCAAGACGAAGGGATGTCTGAATCCCCTGTGGAGACCACAGAGAAAGACCGAGTCCTCCGCCTCATCGAGACCGGAGGCATCACATCATTTGAAAACTCGAGAGGTCTGCGGAGATCAATGCTTCCAAAGGAGACGATGCCTGACTCTTCTTGAAAATGGATAGGAGTCCCAGGATCCCTGTGGCACGTGGAAAGGGACCCTGTGTCTCCCACCTCACGTTTAGACGCATCCCAATTGCCATGCCAAGACTCGAGGAGAATCCCGAGGTGTCCCTCGCACCTAGGCAGGAGTCCTGACGTCGCTGAACAAACACGTGTCTGGAAGGGCCCTCCCCGTCGTAACTCGAGAATATCCCCCAGGTTCCGGCCGCAACTCGAGAATAACCATGAGACTTCCCCCTCCCCGCGAGATGAGGCCCGATTCCCCTGCACGGCGTGCAGACCAATTCCGTGTTCCACATCAAACGTGAAAGGAGCCTTGATTTCCTTAATGGCACTCCATAGAAAACCCAAGATCACTGTCTCAAGTCTAGAGGGATCCTGAGGTCACTGTAGCAGCACGAAAGGGCTCCGTGGACCCCAAATCAACTCGAGATGAGAGCTTAGTCCCTGGCTTCGACTCAAGAGGAATACCAACTTTCCACAAGCACCTCAAGAGGAGGCTTCTCTCAGCTAATGGTATGTCAGAGGGACCCTGAGTTTGTGGCCTCAAGTGGAATGGACACCGAGATGCTCTGACTCGAAGTAAGGCCGGATATCCCTGCAGTGAATTGAATGCAGGCTCGTCTTGCATCTCCCAAGACGAAGGGATGTCTGAATCCGCTGTGGAGATCACAGAGAAAGACCAAGTCCTCCGCCTCATCGCGACCGGAGGCCTCACATCCTTTGAAAACACGAGACGTCCGCGGAGATCAATGTTTCCAAAGGAGACGATGCCTGACTCCTCTTGAAAATGGATAGGAGTCCCAGGATCCCTGTGGCACCTGGAGAGGGACACTGGGTCTCCTGCCTCACTTGGAGACGCGTCCAAATTGCCATGCCAAGACTCGAGGAGAATCCCGAGGTGTCCCTCGCACCTAGGCAGGAGTCCTGACGTTGCTGAACAAACCTGTGTCTGGAAGGGCCCTCTCCGTCGTTACTCGAGAATATACCCCAGGTTCCGGCCGCAACTCGAGAAAAACCATGAGACTTCCCCCTCGCCGCTGGATGAGGCCCGATTCCCCTGCACCTCGTGCAGACCAATTCCGTGTTCCACATCAAACGTGAAAGGAGCCTTGATTTCCTTAATGGCACTCCAGAGAAAACCCAAGATCACTGTCTCAAGTCTAGAGGGATCCTGAGGTCACTGTAGCAACACGAAAGGGCTCCGTGGACCCCAAATCAACTCGAGATGAGAGCTTAGTCCCTGGCTTAGACTCAAGAGGAATACCAACTTTCCACAAGCACCTCAGGAGGAGGCTTCTGTCAGCTACAGGTATGTGAGAGGAACCCTGAGTTTGTGGCCTCAAGTGCAATGGACACCGAGATGCTCTGACTCGAATTAAGGCCGGATATCCCTGCAGTGAATTGAAAGCAGGCTCGTCTTGCATCTCCCAAGACGAAGGGATGTCTGAATCCC
The DNA here is from genome assembly GCF_033118175.1 of Dama dama. NCBI lineage: Eukaryota > Metazoa > Chordata > Mammalia > Artiodactyla > Cervidae > Dama > Dama dama. The sequence goes on along the minus strand of NC_083697.1, from coordinate 211,789 downwards.
CTGTGGAGACCACAGAGAAAGACCTAGTCCTCCGCCTAAACGTGACCGGAGGCCTCACATCCTTTGAAAACTCGAGAATTCTGCGGAGATCAATGCTTCCAAAGGAGACGATGCCTGACTCCTCTTGAAAATGGATAGGAGTCCCAGGATACCGTGGCAGGGGGAAAGGGACCCTGGGTCTCCCGCCTCACGTGGAGACGCGTCCCAATTGCCATGCCAAGACTCGAGGAGAATCCCGAGGTGTCCCTCGCACCTAGGCAGGAGTCCTCACGTCGCTGAACAAACCTGTGTCTGGAAGGGCCCTCCCCGTCGTAACTCGAGAATATACCCCAGGTTCCGGCCGCAACTCGAGAAAAACCATGAGACTTCCCCATCCCCGCGAGATGAGGCCCGATTCGCCTGCACTGCGTGCAGACCAATTCCGTGTTCCACATCAAACGTGAAAGGAGCCTTGATTTCCTTAATTGCACTCCAGAGAAAACCCAAGATCACTGTTTCAAGTCTAGAGGGATCCTGAGGTCACTGTAGCAACACGAAAGGGCTCCGTGGACCCCAAATCAACTCGAGATGAGAGCTTAGTCCCTGGCTTCGACTCAAGAGGAATACCAACTTTCCACAAGCATCTCAAGAGGAGGCTTCTCTCAGCTACAGGTATGTGAGAGAGACCCTGACTTAGTGGCCTCAAGTGGAATGGACACCGAGATGCTCTGACGCGAAGTAAGGCCGGATATCCCTGCAGTGAATTGAATGCAGGCTCGTCTTGCATCTCCGAAGACGAAGGGATGTCTGAATCCCCTGTGGAGACCACAGAGAAAGACCTAGTCCTCTGCCTCAACGTGACCGGAGGCCTCACATCCTTTGAAAACTCGAGAGGTCCGCGGAGATCAATGCTTCCAAAGGAGACGATGCCTGACTCCTCTTGAAAATGGATAGAGTCCCAGGATCACTGTGGCACGTGGAAAGGGACACTGGGGCTCCCGCCTCACGTGGAGACGCGTCCCAATTGCCATGCCAAGACTCGAGGATAATCCCGAGGTGTCCCTCGCACCTAGGCAGGAGTCCTGACGTCGCTGAACAAACAGGTGTCTGGAAGGGCCCTCCCCGTCATAACTCGAGAATATACCCCAGGTTCCGGCCGCAACTCGAGAAAAACCATGAAACTTCCCCCTCGCTGCTGGATCAGGCCCGATTCCCCTGCACTGCGTGCAGAGCAATTCCGTGTTCCACATCAAACGTGAAAGGAGCCTTGATTTCCTTGATGTCACTCCAGAGAAAACCCAAGATCACTGTCTCAAGTCTAGAGGGATCCTGAGGTCACTGGAGCAACACGAAACGGCTCCGTGGACCCCAAATCAACTCGAGATGAGAGCGTAGTCCCTGGCTTCGACTCAAGGGGAATACCAACTTTCCACAAGCACCTCAAGAGGAGGCTTCTCTCAGCTACAGGTATGTGAGAGGGACCCTGAGTTTGTGGCCTCAAGTGGAATGGACACTGAGATGCTCTGACTCGAAGTAAGGCCGGATATCCCTGCAGTGAATTGAATGCAGGCTCGTCTTGCATCTCGCAAGACGAAGGGATGTCTGAATCCCCTGTGGAGACCACAGAGAAAGACCTAATTTTCCGCCTCATCGCGACCAGAGGCCTCACATCCTTTGAAAATTCGAGAGGTCCGCGGAGATCAATGCTTCCAAAGGAGACGATGCCTGACTCCTCTTGAAAATGGATAGGAGTCCCAGCATCCCTGTGGCACGTGGAAAGGGACCCTGGGTCTCCCGCCTCAGGTGGAGACGCGTCCCCATTGCCATGCCAAGTCTCGAGGAGAATCCCGAGGTGTCCCTCGCACCTAGGCAGGAGTCCTGACGTCGCTGAACAAACATGTGTCTGGAAGGGCCCTCCCCGTCGTAACTCGAGAATATACCCCAGGTTGCGGCCGCAACACGAGAAAAACCATGAGACTTCCCCATCGCCGCGAGATGAGGCCTGATTCCCCTGCCCTGCGTGCAGAGTAATTCCGTATTCCACATCGAAAATGAAAGGAGCCTTGATTTCCTTGATGGCACTCCAGAGAAAACCCAAGATCACTGTCTCAAGTCTAGAGGGATCCTGAGGTCACTGGAGCAACACGAAAGGGCTCCGTGGACCCCAAATCAACTCGAGATGATATCTTAGTCCCTGCCTTCAAATCGAGAGGAATACCAACTTTCCACAAGCACCTCAAGAGGAGGCTACTCTCAGCTAATGGTATGTGAGAGGGACCCTGAGTTTGTGGCCTCAAGTCGAATGGACACCGAGATGATCTGACTCGAAGTAAGGCCGGATATCCCTGCAGCGAATTGAATGCAGGCTCGTCTTGCATCTCCCAAGACGAAGGGATGTCTGAATCCCCTGTGGAGACCACAGAGAAAGACCTAGTCCTCCGCCTCATCGTGACCGGAGGCCTCACATCCTTTGAAAACTCGAGAAGTCTGCGGAGATCAATACTTCCGAAGGAGACTATGCCTGACGCCTCTTCAAAATGGATAGGAGTCCCAGGATCCCTGTGGCACGTGGAAAGTGACACTGGGTCTCCCGCCTCATGTGGAGACGCCTCCCAATTGCCATGCCAAGACTTGAAGAGAATCCCGAGGTGTCCCTCGCACCTAGGCAGGAGTCCTGACGTCGCTGAACAAACACGTGTCTTGAAGGGCCCTCCCCGTCGTAACTCGAGAATATACCCCAGGTTCCGGCCGCAACTCGAGAAAAACCATGAGACTTCCCCCTCGCCGCGAGATGAGGCCCGATTCCCCTGCAATGCGTGCAGAGCAATTCCGTGTTCCACATCAAACGTGATAGGAGCCTTGATTTCCTTAATGGCACTCCATAGAAAACCCAAATCACTGGCTCAAGTCTAGAGGCATCCTGAGGTCACTGGAGCAACACGATAGGGCTCCGTGGACCCCAAATCAACTCGAGATGAGAGCTAAGTATCTGGCTTCGACTCAAGAGGAATACCAACTTTCCACAAGCACCTCAAGAGGAGGCTTCTCTCAGCTACAGGTATGTGAGAGGGACCCTGAGTTTGTGGCCTCAAGTGGAATGGACACCGAGATGCTCTGACTCGAAGTAAGGCCGGATATCCCTGCAGCGAATTGAATGCAGGCTCGTCTTGCATCTCCCAAGACGAAGGGATGTCTGAATCCCCTGTGGAGACGACAGAGAAAGACCTAATCCTCTGCCTCATCGCGACCGGACGCCTCACATCCTTTGAAAATTCGAGAGGTATGCGGAGATCAATGCTTCCAAAGGAGACGATGCCTGACTCCTCTTGAAAATGGATAGGAGTCCCAGGATCCCTGTGGCACGTGGAAAGGGACCCTGGGTCTCCCGCCTCACGTGGAGACGCGTCCCAATTGCCATGCCAAGACTCGAGGAGAATCCCGAGGTGTCCCTCGCACCTAGGCAGGAGTCCTGACGTCGCTGAACAAACACGTGTCTGGAAGGGCCCTCCCCGTCGTAACTCGAGAATATACCCCAGGATCCGGCCGCAACTCGAGAAAAACCATGAGACTTCCCCATCGCCGCGAGAAGAGGCCCGATTCCCCTGCCCTGCGTGCAGAGCAATTCCGTATTCCACATCAAAAATGAAAGGAGCCTTGATTTCCTTAATGGCACTCCAGAGAAAACCCAAGATCACTGTCTCAAGTCTAGAGGGATCCTGAGGTCACTGGAGCAACACGAAAGGGCTCCGTGGACCCCAAATCAACTCGAGATGAGAGCTTATTCCCTGGCTTCAAATCGAGAGGAATACCAACTTTCCACAAGCACCTCAAGAGGAGGCTACTCTCAGCTAATGGTATGTGAGAGGGACCCTGAGTTTGTCGCCTCAAGTGGAGTGGACACCGAGATGCTCTAACTCGAAGTAAGGCCAGATATCCCTGCAGTGATTTGAATGCAGGCTCGTCTTCCATCTCCCAAGACGAAGGGTTGTCTGAATCCCCTGTGGAGACCACAGAGAAAGACCTAGTCCTCCACCTCATCGAGACGGGAGGCATCACATCCTTTGAAAACTCGAGAGGTCTGCGGAGATCAATACTTCCGAAGGAGACGATGCCTGACGCCTCTTGAAAATGGATAGGAGTCCCAGAATCCCTGTGGCACGTGGAAAGGGACCCTGGTTCTCCCACCTCACGTGGAGAAGCGTCCTAATTGCCATGCCAAGACTCGAGGAGAATCCCGAGGCGTCCCTCGCACCTAGGCAAGAGTCCTCACGTCGATGAACAAACACGTGTCTTGAAGGGCCCTCCCCGTCGTAACTCGAGAATATACCCCAGGTTCCGGCCGCAACTCGAGAAAAACCATGAGACTTCCCCCTCGCCGCGAGATGAGGCCCGATTCCCCTGCAATGCGTGCAGAGCAATTCCGTGTTCCACATCAAACGTGATAGGAGCCTTGATTTCCTTGATGGCACTCCAGAGAAAACCCAAATCACTGGCTCAAGTCTAGAGGGATCCTGAGGTCACTATAGCAACACGAAAGGGCTCCGTGGACCCCAAATCAACTCGAGATGAGAGCTTAGTCCCTGGCTTCTACTCAAGAGGAATACCAACTTTCCACAAGCACCTCAAGAGGAGGCTTCTCTCAGCTACATGTATGTGAGAGGGACCCTGAGTTTGTGGCCTCAAGTGGAATGGACACCGAGATGCTCTGACTCGAAGTAAGGCCGGATATCCCTGCAGTGAATTGAATGCAGGCTCGTCTTGCATCTCCCAAGACGAGGGTTGTCTGAATCCCCTGTGGAGACCACAGAGAAAGACCTAATTCTCCTCCTCCTCGCGACCGGAGGCCTCACATCCTTTGAAAACTCGAGAGGTCCGCGGAGATCAATGCTTCCAAAGGAGACGATGCCTGACTCCTCTTGAACATGGATAGGAGTCCCAGGATCCTTGTGGCACGTGGAAAGGGACACTTGGTCTCACGCCTCACGTGGAGACGCGTCCCCATTGCCATGCCAAGACTCGAGGAGAATCCCGAAGTGTCCCTCGCACCTAGGCAGGAGTCCTGATGTCGCTGAACAAACACGTGTCTGGAAGGGCCCTCCCCGTCGTAACTTGAGAATATACCCCAGGTTCCGGCCGCAACTCGAGAAAAACCATGAGACTTCCCCCTCGTCGCGACATGAGGCCCGATTCCCCTGCACTGCGTGCAGAGACATTCCGTGTTCCACTTCAAACGTGAAAGGAGACTTGATTTCCTTGATGGCACTCAGAGAAAACCCAAAATCACTGTCTCAAGTCTAGAGGGATCCTGAGGTCATTGGAGCAACACGAAAAGGCTCCGTGCACCCCAAATCAACTCGAGATGAGAGCTTAGTCCCTGGCTTCGAGTCAAGAGGAATACCAACTTTCCACAAGCACCTCAAGAGGAGGCTTCTCTCAGCTACAGGTATGTGTGAGGGACCCTGAGTTGCTGGCCTCAAGTGGAATGGACACCGAGATGGTCTGACTCGAAGTAAGGCCGGATATCCCTGCAGTGAATTGAATGCAGGCTCGTCTTGCATCTCCCAAGACGAAGGGATGTTTGAATCCCCTGTGGAGACCACAGAGAAAGACCTAATTCTCCGCCTCATCGCGACCGGAGGCCTCACATCCTTTGAAAATTCGAGAGGTCCACGGAGATCAATGCTTCCAAAGGAGACGATGCCTGACTCCTCTTGAAAATGGATAGGAGTCCCAGGATCCCTGTGGCACGTGGAAAGGGACACTTGGTCTCACGCCTCACGTGGAGACGCGTCCCCATTGCCATGCGAAGACTCGAGGAGAATCCCGAGTTGTCCCTCGCACCTAGGAAGGAGTCCTGACGACGCTGAACAAACACGTGTCTGGAAGGGCCCTCCCCGTCGTAACTCGAGAATATAACCCAGGTTCCGGCCGCAACTCGAGAAAAACCATGAGACTTCCCCCTCGCCGCAAGATGAGACCCAATTCCCCTGCACTGCGTGCAGAGCAATTCCGTGTTCCACATCAAACGTGATAGGAGCCTTGATTTCCTTGATGGCACTCCAGAGAAAACCCAAATCACTGGCTCAAGTCTAGAGGGATCCTGAGGTCACTATAGCAACACGAAAGGGCTCCGTGGACCCCAAATCAACTCGAGATGAGAGCTTAGTCCCTGGCTTCTACTCAAGAGGAATACCAACTTTCCACAAGCACCTCAAGAGGAGGCTTCTCTCAGCTACATGTATGTGAGAGGGACCCTGAGTTTGTGGCCTCAAGTGGAATGGACACCGAGATGCTCTGACTCGAAGTAAGGCCGGATATCCCTGCAGCAAATTGAATGCAGGCTCGTCTTGCATCTCCCAAGACGAAGGGATGTCTGAATCCCCTGTGGAGACCACAGAGAAAGACCTAATTTTCCGCCTCATCGCGACCGGTGGCCTCACATCCTTTGAAAATTCGAGAGGTCCGCGGAGATCAATGCTTCCAAAGGAGACGATGTCTGACTCCTCTTGAAAATGGATAGGAGTCCCAGGATCCCTGTGGCACGTGGAAAGGGACCCTGGGTCTCCCGCCTCACGTGGAGACGCGTCCCAATTGCCATGCCAAGACTCGAGGAGAATCCTGAGGTGTCTCTCGCACCTAGGCAGGAGTCCTGACGTCGCTGAACAAACACGTGTCTTGAAGGGCCCTCCCCGTCGTAACTCGAGAATATACCCCAGGTTCCGGCCGCAACTCGAGAAAAACCATGAGACTTCCCCCTCGCCGCGAGATGAGGCCCGATTCCCCTGCAATGCGTGCAGAGCAATTCCGTGTTCCACATCAAACGTGATAGGAGCCTTGATTTCCTTAATGGCACTCCATAGAAAACCCAAATCACTGGCTCAAGTCTAGAGGCATCCTGAGGTCACTGGAGCAACACGATAGGGCTCCGTGGACCCCAAATCAACTCGAGATGAGAGCTAAGTATCTGGCTTCGACTCAAGAGGAATACCAACTTTCCACAAGCACCTCAAGAGGAGGCTTCTCTCAGCTACAGGTATGTGAGAGGGACCCTGAGTTTGTGGCCTCAAGTGGAATGGACACCGAGATGCTCTGACTCGAAGTAAGGCCGGATATCCCTGCAGCGAATTGAATGCAGGCTCGTCTTGCATCTCCCAAGACGAAGGGATGTCTGAATCCCCTGTGGAGACGACAGAGAAAGACCTAATCCTCTGCCTCATCGCGACCGGACGCCTCACATCCTTTGAAAATTCGAGAGGTATGCGGAGATCAATGCTTCCAAAGGAGACGATGCCTGACTCCTCTTGAAAATGGATAGGAGTCCCAGGATCCCTGTGGCACGTGGAAAGGGACCCTGGGTCTCCCGCCTCACGTGGAGACGCGTCCCAATTGCCATGCCAAGACTCGAGGAGAATCCCGAGGTGTCCCTCGCACCTAGGCAGGAGTCCTGACGTCGCTGAACAAACACGTGTCTGGAAGGGCCCTCCCCGTCGTAACTCGAGAATATACCCCAGGATCCGGCCGCAACTCGAGAAAAACCATGAGACTTCCCCATCGCCGCGAGAAGAGGCCCGATTCCCCTGCCCTGCGTGCAGAGCAATTCCGTATTCCACATCAAAAATGAAAGGAGCCTTGATTTCCTTAATGGCACTCCAGAGAAAACCCAAGATCACTGTCTCAAGTCTAGAGGGATCCTGAGGTCACTGGAGCAACACGAAAGGGCTCCGTGGACCCCAAATCAACTCGAGATGAGAGCTTATTCCCTGGCTTCAAATCGAGAGGAATACCAACTTTCCACAAGCACCTCAAGAGGAGGCTACTCTCAGCTAATGGTATGTGAGAGGGACCCTGAGTTTGTCGCCTCAAGTGGAGTGGACACCGAGATGCTCTAACTCGAAGTAAGGCCAGATATCCCTGCAGTGATTTGAATGCAGGCTCGTCTTCCATCTCCCAAGACGAAGGGTTGTCTGAATCCCCTGTGGAGACCACAGAGAAAGACCTAGTCCTCCACCTCATCGAGACGGGAGGCATCACATCCTTTGAAAACTCGAGAGGTCTGCGGAGATCAATACTTCCGAAGGAGACGATGCCTGACGCCTCTTGAAAATGGATAGGAGTCCCAGAATCCCTGTGGCACGTGGAAAGGGACCCTGGTTCTCCCACCTCACGTGGAGAAGCGTCCTAATTGCCATGCCAAGACTCGAGGAGAATCCCGAGGCGTCCCTCGCACCTAGGCAAGAGTCCTCACGTCGATGAACAAACACGTGTCTTGAAGGGCCCTCCCCGTCGTAACTCGAGAATATACCCCAGGTTCCGGCCGCAACTCGAGAAAAACCATGAGACTTCCCCCTCGCCGCGAGATGAGGCCCGATTCCCCTGCACTGCGTGCAGAGCAATTCCGTGTTCCACATCAAACGTGATAGGAGCCTTGATTTCCTTGATGGCACTCCAGAGAAAACCCAAATCACTGGCTCAAGTCTAGAGGGATCCTGAGGTCACTATAGCAACACGAAAGGGCTCCGTGGACCCCAAATCAACTCGAGATGAGAGCTTAGTCCCTGGCTTCTACTCAAGAGGAATACCAACTTTCCACAAGCACCTCAAGAGGAGGCTTCTCTCAGCTACATGTATGTGAGAGGGACCCTGAGTTTGTGGCCTCAAGTGGAATGGACACCGAGATGCTCTGACTCGAAGTAAGGCCGGATATCCCTGCAGTGAATTGAATGCAGGCTCGTCTTGCATCTCCCAAGACGAGGGTTGTCTGAATCCCCTGTGGAGACCACAGAGAAAGACCTAATTCTCCTCCTCCTCGCGACCGGAGGCCTCACATCCTTTGAAAACTCGAGAGGTCCGCGGAGATCAATGCTTCCAAAGGAGACGATGCCTGACTCCTCTTGAACATGGATAGGAGTCCCAGGATCCTTGTGGCACGTGGAAAGGGACACTTGGTCTCACGCCTCACGTGGAGACGCGTCCCCATTGCCATGCCAAGACTCGAGGAGAATCCCGAAGTGTCCCTCGCACCTAGGCAGGAGTCCTGATGTCGCTGAACAAACACGTGTCTGGAAGGGCCCTCCCCGTCGTAACTTGAGAATATACCCCAGGTTCCGGCCGCAACTCGAGAAAAACCATGAGACTTCCCCCTCGTCGCGACATGAGGCCCGATTCCCCTGCACTGCGTGCAGAGACATTCCGTGTTCCACTTCAAACGTGAAAGGAGACTTGATTTCCTTGATGGCACTCAGAGAAAACCCAAAATCACTGTCTCAAGTCTAGAGGGATCCTGAGGTCATTGGAGCAACACGAAAAGGCTCCGTGCACCCCAAATCAACTCGAGATGAGAGCTTAGTCCCTGGCTTCGAGTCAAGAGGAATACCAACTTTCCACAAGCACCTCAAGAGGAGGCTTCTCTCAGCTACAGGTATGTGTGAGGGACCCTGAGTTGCTGGCCTCAAGTGGAATGGACACCGAGATGGTCTGACTCGAAGTAAGGCCGGATATCCCTGCAGTGAATTGAATGCAGGCTCGTCTTGCATCTCCCAAGACGAAGGGATGTTTGAATCCCCTGTGGAGACCACAGAGAAAGACCTAATTCTCCGCCTCATCGCGACCGGAGGCCTCACATCCTTTGAAAATTCGAGAGGTCCACGGAGATCAATGCTTCCAAAGGAGACGATGCCTGACTCCTCTTGAAAATGGATAGGAGTCCCAGGATCCCTGTGGCACGTGGAAAGGGACACTTGGTCTCACGCCTCACGTGGAGACGCGTCCCCATTGCCATGCGAAGACTCGAGGAGAATCCCGAGGTGTCCCTCGCACCTAGGAAGGAGTCCTGACGACGCTGAACAAACACGTGTCTGGAAGGGCCCTCCCCGTCGTAACTCGAGAATATAACCCAGGTTCCGGCCGCAACTCGAGAAAAACCATGAGACTTCCCCCTCGCCGCAAGATGAGACCCAATTCCCCTGCACTGCGTGCAGAGCAATTCCGTGTTCCACATCAAACGTGATAGGAGCCTTGATTTCCTTGATGGCACTCCAGAGAAAACCCAAATCACTGGCTCAAGTCTAGAGGGATCCTGAGGTCACTATAGCAACACGAAAGGGCTCCGTGGACCCCAAATCAACTCGAGATGAGAGCTTAGTCCCTGGCTTCTACTCAAGAGGAATACCAACTTTCCACAAGCACCTCAAGAGGAGGCTTCTCTCAGCTACATGTATGTGAGAGGGACCCTGAGTTTGTGGCCTCAAGTGGAATGGACACCGAGATGCTCTGACTCGAAGTAAGGCCGGATATCCCTGCAGCAAATTGAATGCAGGCTCGTCTTGCATCTCCCAAGACGAAGGGATGTCTGAATCCCCTGTGGAGACCACAGAGAAAGACCTAATTTTCCGCCTCATCGCGACCGGTGGCCTCACATCCTTTGAAAATTCGAGAGGTCCGCGGAGATCAATGCTTCCAAAGGAGACGATGTCTGACTCCTCTTGAAAATGGATAGGAGTCCCAGGATCCCTGTGGCACGTGGAAAGGGACCCTGGGTCTCCCGCCTCACGTGGAGACGCGTCCCAATTGCCATGCCAAGACTCGAGGAGAATCCTGAGGTGTCTCTCGCACCTAGGCAGGAGTCCTGACATCGCTGAACAAACACGTGTCTGGAAGCGCCCTCCCCGTCGTAACTCGAGAATATACCCCAGGTTCCGGCCACAACTCGAGAAAAACCATGAGACTTCCCCCTCGCCGCGAGATGAGGCCCTATTCCCATGCACTGCGTGCAGAGCAATTCCGTATTCCCCATCAAAAATGAAAGGAGCCTTGATTTCCTTGATGGCACTCCAGAGAAAACCCAAGATCACTGTCTCAAGTCTAGAGGGATCCTGAGGTCACCGGAGCAACACGAAAGGGCTCCGTGGACCCCAAATCAACTCGAGATGAGAGATTAGTCCCTGGCTTCAACTCAAGAGGAATACGAACTTTCCACAAGCCCCTCAAGAGGAGGCTTCTCTCAGCTACAGGTATGTGAGAGGGACCCTGAGTTTGTGGCATCAAGTGGAATGGACACCGAGATGCTCTGACTCGAAATAAGGCCGGATATCCCTGCAGTGAATTGAAAGCAGGCTCATCTTGCATCTCCCAAGACGAAGGGATGTCTGAATCCGCTGTGCAGAACACAGAGAAAGAACTAGTCCTCCGCCTCAACGCGACCGGAGGCCTCACATCCTTTGAAAACTCGAGAGGTCTGCAGAGATCAATGCTTCCAAAGGAGACGATGCCTGACTCCTCTTGAAAATGGATAGGAGTCCCAGGATCACTGTGGCAAGTGGAAAGGGACCCTGGGTCTCCCGCCTCACGTGGAGACGCCTCCCAATTGCCATGCCAAGGCTCGAAGAGAATCCCGAGGTGTCCCTCGCACCTAGGCAGGGTCCTGACGTCGCTGAAAAAACACGTGTCTGGAAGGGCCCTCCCCGTCGTAACTCGAGAATATACCCAAGGTTCCGGCCGCAACTCGAGAAAAACCATGAGATTTCCCCCTCGCCGCGAGTTGAGGCCCGATTCCCCTGCACTGCATGCAGAGCAATTCCGTGTTCCACATCAAACGTGAAAGGAGCCTTGATTTCCTTGATGGCTCTCCAGAGAAAACCCAAGATCACTGTCTCAAGTCTAGAGGGATCCTGAGGTCACTGGAACAACACGAAAGGGCTCCGTGGACCCCAAATCAACTCGAGATGAGAGCTTAGTCCCTGGATTAAAATCGAGAGAAATACCAACTATCCACAAGCACCTCAAGAGGAGGCTACTCTCAGCTAATGGTATGTGAGAGGGACCCTGTGTTTGTGGCCTCAAGTGGAATGGACACCGAGATGCTCTGACTCGAAGTAAGGCCGGATATCCCTGCAGTGAATTGAATGCAGGCTCGTCTTGCATCTCCCAAGACGAAGGGATGTCTGAATCCCCTGTGGAGACGACAGAGAAAGACCTAGTCCTCTGCCTCATCGCGACCGGAGGCCACACATCCTTTGAAAATTCGAGAGGTCCGCGGAGATCAATGCTTCCAAAGGAGACGATGTCTGACTCCTCTTGAAAATGGATAGGAGTCCCAGGATCCCTGTGGCACGTGGAAAGGGACCCTGGGTCTCCCGCCTCACGTGGAGACGCGTCCCAATTGCCATGCCAAGAATCGAGGAGAATCCTGAGGTGTCCCTCGCACCTAAGCAGGAGTCCTGACGTCGCTGAACAAACACGTGTCTGGAAGGGCCCTCCCCGTCGTAACTCGAGAATATACCACAGGTTCCGGCCGCAACTCGAGAAAAACCATGAGACTTCCCCATCGCCGCGAGATGAGGCCCGATTCCCCTGCCCTGCGTGCAGAGCAATTCCGTATTCCACATCAAAAATGAAAGGAGCCTTGATTTCCTTAATGGCACTCCAGAGAAAACCCAAGATCACTGTCTCAAGTCTAGAGGGATCCTGAGGTCACTGGAGCAACACGAAAGGGCTCCGTGGACCCCAAATCAACTCGAGATGAGAGCTTATTCCCTGGCTTCAAATCGAGAGGAATACCAACTTTCCACAAGCACCTCAAGAGGAGGCTACTCTCAGCTAATGGTATGTGAGAGGGACCCTGAGTTTGTCGCCTCAAGTGGAATGGACACCGAGATGCTCTAACTCGAAGTAAGGCCAGATATCCCTGCAGTGATTTGAATGCAGGCTCGTCTTCCATCTCCCAAGACGAAGGGTTGTCTGAATCCCCTGTGGAGACCACAGAGAAATACCTAGTCCTCCACCTCATCGAGACGGGAGGCATCACATCCTTTGAAAACTCGAGAGGTCTGCGGAGATCAATACTTCCGAAGGAGACGATGCCTGACGCCTCTTGAAAATGGATAGGAGTCCCAGAATCCCTGTGGCACGTGGAAAGGGACCCTGGTTCTCCCACCTCACGTGGAGACGCGTCCTAATTGCCATGCCAAGACTCGAGGAGAATCCCGAAGTGTCCCTCGCACCTAGGCAAGAGTCCTCACGTCGCTGAACAAACACGTGTCTGGAAGGGCCCTCCCCGTCGTAACTTGAGAATATACCCCAGGTTCCGGCCGCAACTCGAGAAAAACCATGAGACTTCCCCCTCGTCGCGACATGAGGCCCGATTCCCCTGCACTGCGTGCAGAGACATTCCGTGTTCCACTTCAAACGTGAAAGGAGACTTGATTTCCTTGATGGCACTCAGAGAAAACCCAAAATCACTGTCTCAAGTCTAGAGGGATCCTGCGGTCACTGGAGCAACACGAAAAGGCTCCGTGCACCCCAAATCAACTCGAGATGAGAGCTTAGTCCCTGGCTTCGAGTCAAGAGGAATACCAACTTTCCACAAGCACCTCAAGAGGAGGCTTCTCTCAGCTACAGGTATGTGTGAGGGACCCTGAGTTGCTGGCCTCAAGTGGAATGGACACCGAGATGGTCTGACTCGAAGTAAGGCCGGATATCCCTGCAGTGAATTGAATGCAGGCTCGTCTTGCATCTCCCAAGACGAAGGGATGTCTGAATCCCCTGTGGAGACCACAGAGAAAGACCTAATTCTCCGCCTCATCGCGACCGGAGGCCTCACATCCTTTGAAAATTCGAGAGGTCCACGGAGATCAATGCTTCCAAAGGAGACGATGCCTGACTCCTCTTGAAAATGGATAGGAGTCCCAGGATCCCTGTGGCACGTGGAAAGGGACACTTGGTCTCACGCCTCACGTGGAGACGCGTCCCCATTGCCATGCGAAGACTCGAGGAGAATCCCGAGGTGTCCCTCGCACCTAGGAAGGAGTCCTGACGACGCTGAACAAACACGTGTCTGGAAGGGCCCTCCCCGTCGTAACTCGAGAATATAACCCAGGTTCCGGCCGCAACTCGAGAAAACCATGAGACTTCCCCCTCGCCGCAAGATGAGACCCAATTCCCCTGCACTGCGTGCAGAGCAATTCCGTGTTCCACATCAAACGTGAACGGAGCCTTGATTTCCTTGATGGCACTCCAGAGAAAACCCAAGATCACTGTCTCAAGTCTAGAGGGATCCTGAGGTCACTGGAGCAACACGAAAGGGCTCCGTGGACCCCAAATCAACTCGAGATGAGAGCTTAGTCCCTGGCTTCGACTCAAGAGGAATACCAACTTTTCTCAAGCACCTCAAGAGGAGGCTTCTCTCAGCTACAGGTATGTGAGAGGGCCCCTGAGTTTGTGGCCTCAAGTGGAATGGACACCGAGATGCTCTGACTCGAAGTAAGGCCGGATATCTCTGCAGTGAATTGAATGCACGCTGGTCTTGCATCTCCCAAGACGAAGGGATGTCTGAATCCCCTGTGCAGACCACAGAGAAAGCCCTAGTCCTCCGCCTCATCAAGACCGGAGGCCTCACATCCTTTGAAAACTCGAGAGGTCCGCGGAGATCAATGCTTCCAACGGAGACGATGCCTGACTCCTCTTGAAAATGGATAGGAGTCCCAGGATCCCTGTGGCACGTGGAAAGGGACCCTGCGGCTCCCGCCTCACGTGGAGACGCGTCCCAATTGCCATGCCAAGACTCGAGGAGAATCCCGAGGTGTCCTCGCACCTAGGCAGGAGTACTGACGTCGCTGAACAAACACGTGTCTGGAAGGGCCCTCCCCGTCGTAACTCGAGAATATACCCCAGGTTCCGGTGGCAACTCGAGAAAAATCATGAGACTTCCCCCTCGCCGCGAGATGAGGCCCGACTCCACTGCACTGCGTGCAGAGCAATTCCGTGTTACACATCAAACGTGAAAGGAGCCTTGATTTCCTTGATGGCACTCCAGAGAAAACCCAAGATCACTGTCTCAAGTCTAGAGGGATCCTGAGGTCACTGGAGCAACACGAAAGGGCTGGGTGGACCCCAAATCAACTCGAGATGAGAGCTTAGTCCCTGGCTTCGACTTAAGAGGAATACCAACTTTCCATAAGCACCTCAAGTGGAGGCTTCTCTCAGCTACAGGTATGTGAGAGGGACCCTGAGTTTGTGGCCTCAAGTGGAATGGACACCGCGATGCTCTGACTCGAAGTAAGGCCGGATATCCCTGCAGTGAATTGAATGCAGGCTCGTCTTGCATCTTCCAAGACGAAGGGTTGTCTGAATCCCCTGTGGAGACCACAGAGAAAGACCTAATTCTCCTCCTCCTCGCGACCGGAGGCCTCACATCCTTTGAAAACTCGAGAGGTCCGCGGAGATCAATGCTTCCAAAGGAGACGATGCCTGACTCCTCTTGAACATGGATAGGAGTCCCAGGATCCCTGTGGCACGTGAAAAGGGACCCTGGGTCTCCCGCCTCACGTGGAGACGCATCCCAATTGCCATGCCAAGACTCGAGGAGAATCCCGAGGTGTCCCTCGCACCTAGGCAGGAGTCCTGACGTCGCTGAACAAACACGTGTCTGGAAGGGCCCTCCCCGTCGTAACTCGAGAATATACCCCAGGTTCCGGTCGCAACTCGAGAAAAATCATGAGACTTCCCCCTCGCCGCGAGATGAGGCCCGACTCCACTGCACTGCGTGCAGAGCAATTCCGTGTTACACATCAAACGTGAAAGGAGCCTTGATTTCCTTGATGGCACTCCAGAGAAAACCCAAGATCACTGTCTCAAGTCTAGAGGGATCCTGAGGTCACTGGAGCAACACGAAAGGCCTGGGTGGACCCCAAATCAACTCGAGATGAGAGCTTAGTCCCTGGCTTCTACTCAAGAGGAATACCAACTTTCCACAAGCACCTCAAGTGGAGGCTTCTCTCAGCTACAGGTATGTGAGAGGGACCCTGAGTTTGTGGCCTCAAGTGGAATGGACACCGAGATGCTCTGACTCGAAGTAAGGCCGGATATCCCTGCAGTGAATTGAATGCAGGCTCGTCTTGCATCTCCCAAGACGAAGGGATGTCTGAATCCCCTGTGGAGACGACAGAGAAAGACCTAGTCCTCCGCCTCATCGAGACGGGAGGCATCACATCCTTTGAAAACTCGAGAGGTCTGCGGAGATCAATGCTTTCAAAGGAGACGATGCCTGACTCTTCTTGAAAAGGATAGGAGTCCCAGGATCCCTGTGGCACGTGGAAAGGGACCCTGGGTCTCCCGCCTCACGTGGAGACGCATCCCCATTGCCATGCCAAGACTCGAGGAGAATACCGAGGTGTCCCTCGCACCTAGGCAGGAGTCCTGACGTCGCTGAACAAACACGTGTCTGGAAGGGCCCTCCTAGTCGTAACTCGAGAATACACCCCAGGTTCCGGCCGCAAATCGAGAAAAACCATGAGACTTCGCCCTCGCCGCGAGATGAGGCCTGATTCCCCTGCACTGCGTGCAGAGAAATTCCGTATTCCACATCAAACGTGAAAGGAGCCTTGATTTCCTTGATGGCACCTCGAGAGAAAACCCAAGATCACTGTCTCAAGTCTAGAGGGATCTTGAGGTCACTGGAGCAACACGAAAGGGATCCGTGGAACACAAATCAACTCGAGATGAGAGCTGAGTCCCTGGCTTCGACTCAAGAGGAATACCAACTTTCCACAAGCAGCTCAAGAGGAGGCTTCTCTCAGCTACAGGTATGTGAGAGGGACCCTGAGTTTGTGGCCTCAAGTGGAATGGACACCGAGATGCTCTGACTCGAAGTAAGGCCGGATATCCCTGCAGTGAATTGAATGCAGGCTCGTATTCCATCTCCCAAGATGAAGGGATGTCTGAATCCCCTGTGGAGGCCACAGAGAAAGACTTAGTCCTCCGCCTCACCGCGACCGGAGGCGTCACATCCTTTGAAAACTCGAGAGGTCCGCGGAGATCAATGCTTCCAAAGGAGACGATGCCAGAATCCTCTTGAAAATGGATAGGAGTCCCAGGATCACTGTGGCACGTGGAAAGGGACTCTGGGTCTCCCGCATCACGTGGAGACTCGTCCTAATTGCCATGCCAAGACTCGAGGAGAATCCCGAGGTGTCCCTCGCACCTAGGCAGGAGTCCTGACGTCGCTTAAAGAACACGTGTCTGGAAAGGCCCTCCCCGTCGTAACTCGAGAATATACCCCAGGTTCCGGCCGCAACTCGAGAAAAACCATGAGACTTCCCCCTCGCCGAGAGATGAGGACCGATTCCCCTGCACTGAGTGCAGAGCAATTCCGTGTTCCACATCAAACGGGAAAGGAGCCTTGATTTCCTTGATGGCACTCCAGAGAAAACCCAAGATCACTGTCTCAAGTCTAGAGGGATCCTGAGGTCACTGTAGCAACACGAAAGGGCTCTGTGGAACCCCAGTCAACTCGAGATGAGAGCTTAGTCCATGGCTTCGACTCAAGAGGAATACCAACTTTCCACAAGCACCTCAAGAGGAGGCTTCTCTCAGCTACAGGTAGGTGAGAGGGACCCTGAGTTAGTGGCCTCAAGTGGAATGGACACCGAGATGCTCTGACTCGAAGTAAGGCCGGATATCTCTGCAGTGAATTGAGTGCAAGCTCGTCTTGCATCTCCCAAGACGAAGGGATGTCTGAATCCCCTGTGGAGACCACAGAGAAAGACCTAGTTCTCCGCCTCATCGCGACCGGAGGCCTCACATCCTTTGAAAATTCGAGAGGTCCGCGGAGATCAATGCTTCCAAAGGAGACGATGCCTGACTCCTCTTGAAAATGGATAGAAGTCCCAGGATCTCTGTGGCACGTGGAAAGTGACCCTGGGTCTCCCGCCTCACATGGAGACGCGTCCCATTGCCATGCAAAGACTCGAGGAGAATCCCGAGGTGTCCCTCGCACCTAGGCAGGAGTCCTGACGTCGCTGAACAAACACGTGTCTGGAAGGGCCCTCCCTGTCGTAACTCGAGAATATACAACAGGTTCCGGGCGCAACTCGAGAAAAAGCATGAGACTTCGCCCTCGCCGCGAGATTAGGCCCGATTCCCCTGCACTGCATGCAGAGCAATTCCGTGTTCGACATCAAACATGATAGGAGCCTTGATTTCCTTGATGGCACTCCAGAGAAAACCCAAGATCACTGTCTCAAGTCTAGAGGGATCCTGAGGTCACTGGACCAAAAAGAAAGGTCTCGGTGTACCCCAAATCAACACGAGATGACAGCTTAGTCCCTGGCTTCGACTCAAGAGGAATACCAACTTTCCACAAGCACCTCAAGAGGAGCCTTCTGTCAGCTACAGGTATGTGAGAGGGACCCTCAGTTTGTGGCCTCGAGTGGAATGGACACCGAGATGCTCTGACTCGAAGTAAGGCCGGATATCCCTGCAGTGAAGTGAATGCAGGCTCGTCTTGCATCTCAAAAGACGAAGGGTTGTCTGAATCCCCTGTGGAGACCACAGAGAAAGACCTAGTCCTCCGCCTCAACGCGAACGGAGGCCTCACATCCTTTGAAAACTCGAGAGGTCCACGTAGATCAATGCTTCCAAAGGAGACGATGCCTGACTCCTCTTGAAAATGGATAGGAGTCCCAGGATCCCTGTGGCACGTGGAAAGGGACCCTGGGTCTCGCGCATCACCTGGAGCCACGTCCCAATTGCCATGCCAAGACTCGAGGAGAATCCCGAGTTGTCCCTCGCACCTAGGCAGGAATCCTGACATCGCTGAACAAACACGTGTCTTGAAGGGCCCTCCCCATCGTAACTCGGGAATATACCCCAGGTTCCGGCCGCAACTCGAGAAAAACCATGAGACTTCCCCCTCGCCGCGAGATGAGGCCTGATTCCCCTGCACTGCGTGCAGAGCAATTCCGCGTTCCACATCAAACTTGAAAGGAGCCTCGATTTCCTTGATGGCACTCCAGAGAAAACCCAAGATCACTGTCTCAAGTCTAGAGGGATCCTGAGGTCACTGGAGCAACACGAAAGGGCTCCGTGGACCGCAAATAAACTCGAGATGAGAGCTTAGTCCCTGACTTCGACTCAAGAGGAATAGCAACTTTTCACAAGCACCTCAAGAGGAGGCTTCTCTCAGCTACAGGTATGTGAGAGGGACCCTGAATTTGTGGCCTCAAGTGGAATGGACACAGAGATGCTCTGACTTGAAGTAAGGCCGGATATCCCTGCAGTGTATTGAATGCAGGCTCGTCTTGCATCTCCCTAGACTAAGGGATCTCTGAATCCCCTGTGGAGACGACAGAGAAAGACCTAGTCCTCCACCTCATCGCGACCGCAGGCCTCACATCTTTGAAAACTCGAGAGGTCCGCGGAGATCAATGCTTCCAAAGGAGACGATGCCTGACTCCTCTTGAAAATGGATAGGAGTCCCAGGATCCCTGTGGCACGTGGAAAGGGACCCTGGGTCTCCCGCCTCACGTGGAGACGCGTCGCAATTGCCATGCCAAGACTCGAGGAGAATCACGAGGTGTCCCTAGCACCTAGGCAGGAGTCCAGACGTCGATGAACAAACACGTGTCTGGAAGGGCCCTCCCCGTCGTAACTCGAGAATATACCCCAGGTTCCGGCCGCAACTCGAGAAAAACCATTAGACTTACCCCTCGCCGCAAGATAAGACCCGATTCCCATGCACTGTGTGCAGAGGAATTCCATGTTCCACATCAAACGAGAAAGGAGACTTGATTTCCTTGATGGCACTCCAGAGAAAACCCAAAGTCACTGTCTCAAGTCTAGAGGGATCCTGAGGTCACTGGAGCAACACGAAAGGGCTCCGTGGACCACAAATCAACTCGAGATGAGAGCTTATTCCCTGGCTTCGACTCAAGAGGAATACCAACTTTCCACAAGCACCTCAAGAGGAGGCTTCTCTCAGCTACAGGTATGTGAGAGGGACCCTGAGTTTGTGGCTTCAAGTGGAATGGACACCGAGATGCTCTGACTCGAACTAAGGCCGGATATCCCTGCAGTGAATTGAATGCAGGCTCGTCTTGCATCTCCCAAGACGAAAGGATGTCTGAATCCCCTGTGGAGACCACAGAGAAAGACCTATTCCTCCGCCTCATTGCGACCGGAGGCCTCACATCCTTTGAAAACTCGAGAGGTCCGCTGAGATCAATGCTTCCAAAGGAGACGATGCCTGACTCCTCTTGAAAATGGATAGGAGTACCAGGATCCCTGTAGCACGTGGAAAGGGAATCTGGGTCTCCCGCCTCACGTGGAGACGCGTCCCAATTGCCATGCCAAGACTCGAGGAGAATCCCGAGGTGTCCCTCGCACCTAGGCAGGAGTCCTGACGTCGCTGAACAAACACGTGTCTGGAAGGGCCCTCCCCGTCGTAACTAGAGAATATACCCCAGGTTCCGGCCGCAACTGGAGAAAAACCATGAGACTTCCCCCTCGCCGCGAGATGAGGCCCGTATTCCCCTGCACTGCATGCAGAGCAATTCCGTGTTCCACATCAAACGTGAGAGGATCCTCGATTTCCTTGATGGCACTCCAGAGAAAACCCAAGATCACTGTCTCAAGTCTAGAGGGATCCTGAGGTCACTGGAGCAACACGAAAGGGCTCCGTGGACCCAAATCAACTCGAGATGAGAGCTTAGTCCCTGGCTTCAACTCAAGAGGAATACCAACCTTCCACAAACACCTCAAGGGGAGGCTTCTCTCAGCTACATGTATGTGAGAGGGACCCTGATTTTGTGGCCTCAAGTGGTATGGACACCGAGATGCTCTGACTCAAAGTAAGGCTGGATATCCCTGCAGTGAATTGAATGCAGGCTCGCCTTGCATCTCCCAAGACGAAGGGATGTCTGAATCCCCTGTGGAGACCACAGAGAAAGACCTAGTTCCCCGCCTCATCGCGACCGGAGGACTCAGATCCTTTGAAAACTCGAGAGGTCCGCGGAGTTCAATGCTTCCAAAGGAGACGATGCCTGACTCCTCTTGAAAATGGATAGGAGTCCCAGGATCCCTCTGGCACGTGGAAAGGGACCCTGGGTCTCCCGCCTCACGTGGAGACGCATCCCAATTGCCATGCCAAAACTCGAGGAGAATCCCGAGGTGTCCCTAAAACCTAGATAGGAGTCCTGACATCGGTGAACAAACACGTGTCTGGAAGGGCCCTTCCCCATCGGAACTCGAGAGTATACCCCAGGTTCCGGCCGCAACTCGAGAAAACCATTAGACTTCCCCCTCGCCGCGAGATGAGGCCCGATTCCCCTGCATTGCGTGCTGAGCAATTCCGTGTTCCACATCAAACGTGAAAGGAGCCTTGATTTTCTTGATGGCACTCCAGAGAAAACCCGAGATCACTGTCTCAAGTCTAGAGGGATCCTGAAGTCACTGGAGCAACACGAAAGGGCTTCATGGACCCCAAATCAACTCGAGATGAGAGCTTAGTCCCTGGCTTCGACTCAAGAGGAATACCAACTTTCCACAAGCACCTCAAGAGGAGGCTTCTCTCAGCTACGGGTATGTGAGAGGGACTCTGAGTTTGTGGCCTCAAGTGGAATGGACACCGAGATGCTCTGACTCGAAATAAGGCCGGATATCCCTGCAGTGAAGTGAATGCAGGCTCGTCTTGCATCTCAAAAGACGAAGGGTTGTCTGAATCCCCTGTGGAGACCACAGAGAAAGACCTAGTCCTCCGCCTCAACGCGAACGGAGGCCTCACATCCTTTGAAAACTCGAGAGGTCGGCGTAGATCAATGCTTCCAAAGGAGACGATGCCTGACTTCTCTTGAAAATGGATAGCAGTCCCAGGATCCCTGTGGCACGTGGAAAGGGACCCTGGGTCTCGCGCATCACCTGGAGCCACGTCCCAATTGCCATGCCAAGACTCGAGGAGAATCCCGAGTTGTCCCTCGCACCTAGGCAGGAATCCTGACATCGCTGAACAAACACGTGTCTTGAAGGGCCCTCCCCATCGTAACTCGGGAATATACCCCAGGTTCCGGCCGCAACTCGAGAAAAACCATGAGACTTCCCCCTCGCCGCGAGATGAGGCCTGATTCCCCTGCACTGCGTGCAGAGCAATTCCGCGTTCCACATCAAACTTGAAAGGAGCCTCGATTTCCTTGATGGCACTCCAGAGAAAACCCAAGATCACTGTCTCAAGTCTAGAGGGATCCTGAGGTCACTGGAGCAACACGAAAGGGCTCCGTGGACCGCAAATAAACTCGAGATGAGAGCTTAGTCCCTGACTTCGACTCAAGAGGAATAGCAACTTTTCACAAGCACCTCAAGAGGAGGCTTCTCTCAGCTACAGGTATGTGAGAGGGACCCTGAATTTGTGGCCTCAAGTGGAATGGACACAGAGATGCTCTGACTTGAAGTAAGGCCGGATATACCTGCAGTGTATTGAATGCAGGCTCGTCTTGCATCTCCCTAGACTAAGGGATCTCTGAATCCCCTGTGGAGACGACAGAGAAAGACCTAGTCCTCCACCTCACCGCGACCGCAGGCCTCACATCTTTGAAAACTCGAGAGGTCCGCGGAGATCAATGCTTCCAAAGGAGACGATGCCTGACTCCTCTTGAAAATGGATAGGAGTCCCAGGATCCCTGTGGCACGTGGAAAGGGACCCTGGGTCTCCCGCCTCACGTGGAGACGCGTCGCAATTGCCATGCCAAGACTCGAGGAGAATCACGAGGTGTCCCTAGCACCTAGGCAGGAGTCCAGACGTCGATGAACAAACACGTGTCTGGAAGGGCCCTCCCCGTCGTAACTCGAGAATATACCCCAGGTTCCGGCCGCAACTCGAGAAAAACCATTAGACTTACCCCTCTCCGCAAGATAAGACCCGATTCCCATGCACTGTGTGCAGAGGAATTCCATGTTCCACATCAAACGAGAAAGGAGACTTGATTTCCTTGATGGCACTCCAGAGAAAACCCAAAGTCACTGTCTCAAGTCTAGAGGGATCCTGAGGTCACTGGAGCAACACGAAAGGGCTCCGTGGACCACAAATCAACTCGAGATGAGAGCTTATTCCCTGCCTTCGACTCAAGAGGAATACCAACTTTCCACAAGCACCTCAAGAGGAGGCTTCTCTCAGCTACAGGTATGTGAGAGGGACCCTGAGTTTGTGGCTTCAAGTGGAATGGACACCGAGATGCTCTGACTCGAACTAAGGCCGGATATCCCTGCAGTGAATTGAATGCAGGCTCGTCTTGCATCTCCCAAGACGAAAGGATGTCTGAATCCCCTGTGGAGACCACAGAGAAAGACCTATTCCTCCGCCTCATTGCGACCGGAGGCCTCACATCCTTTGAAAACTCGAGAGGTCCGCTGAGATCAATGCTTCCAAAGGAGACGATGCCTGACTCCTCTTGAAAATGGATAGGAGTCCCAGGATCCCTGTAGCACGTGGAAAGGGAATCTGGGTCTCCCGCCTCACGTGGAGACGCGTCCCAATTGCCATGCCAAGACTCGAGGAGAATCCCGAGGTGTCCCTCGCACCTAGGCAGGAGTCCTGACGTCGCTGAACAAACACGTGTCTGGAAGGGCCCTCCCCGTCGTAACTAGAGAATATACCCCAGGTTCCGGCCGCAACTGGAGAAAAACCATGAGACTTCCCCCTCGCCGCGAGATGAGGCCCGTATTCCCCTGCACTGCATGCAGAGCAATTCCGTGTTCCACATCAAACGTGAGAGGATCCTCGATTTCCTTGATGGCACTCCAGAGAAAACCCAAGATCACTGTCTCAAGTCTAGAGGGATCCTGAGGTCACTGGAGCAACACGAAAGGGCTCCGTGGACCCAAATCAACTCGAGATGAGAGCTTAGTCCCTGGCTTCAACTCAAGAGGAATACCAACCTTCCACAAACACCTCAAGGGGAGGCTTCTCTCAGCTACATGTATGTGAGAGGGACCCTGATTTTGAGGCCTCAAGTGGTATGGACACCGAGATGCTCTGACTCAAAGTAAGGCCGGATATCCCTGCAGTGAATTGAATGCAGGCTCGCCTTGCATCTCCCAAGACGAAGGGATGTCTGAATCCCCTGTGGAGACCACAGAGAAAGACCTAGTGCCCCGCCTCATCGCGACCGGAGGACTCAGATCCTTTGAAAACTCGAGAGGTCCGCGGAGTTCAATGCTTCCAAAGGAGACGATGCCTGACTCCTCTTGAAAATGGATAGGAGTCCCAGGATCCCTCTGGCACGTGGAAAGGGACCCTGGGTCTCCCGCCTCACGTGGAGACGCATCCCAATTGCCATGCCAAAACTCGAGGAGAATCCCGAGGTGTCCCTAAAACCTAGATAGGAGTCCTGACATCGGTGAACAAACACGTGTCTGGAAGGGCCCTTCCCCATCGGAACTCGAGAATATACCCCAGGTTCCGGCCGCAACTCGAGAAAACCATTAGACTTCCCCCTCGCCGCGAGATGAGGCCCGATTCCCCTGCATTGCGTGCTGAGCAATTCCGTGTTCCACATCAAACGTGAAAGGAGCCTTGATTTTCTTGATGGCACTCCAGAGAAAACCCGAGATCACTGTCTCAAGTCTAGAGGGATCCTGAAGTCACTGGAGCAACACGAAAGGGCTTCATGGACCCCAAATCAACTCGAGATGAGAGCTTAGTCCCTGGCTTCGACTCAAGAGGAATACCAACTTTCCACAAGCACCTCAAGAGGAGGCTTCTCTCAGCTACGGGTATGTGAGAGGGACCCTGAGTTTGTGGCCTCAAGTGGAATGGACACCGAGATGCTCTGACTGGAAGTAAGGCCGGATATCCCTGCAGTGAATGGAATGCAGGCTCGTTTTGCATCTCCCAAGACGAAGGGATGTCTGAATCCCCTGTGGAGACCACAGAGAAAGTCCTAGTCCTCCGCCTCATCGCGACCGGAGGCCTCACATCCTTTGAAAACTCGAGAGGTCTGCGGAGATCAATGCTTCCAAAGGAGAGGATGCCTGACTCCTCTTGAAAATGGATAGGAGTCCCAGGATCCCTGTGGCACGTGGGAAGGGACCCTGGGTCTCCCGCCTCACGTGGAGACGCGTCCCAATTGCCATGCCAAGACTCGAGGAGAATCCCGAGGTGTCCCTCGCACCTAGGCAGGAGTCCTGACGTCGCTGAACAAACACGTGTCTGGAAGGGCCCTCCCCGTCGTAACTCGAGAATATACCCCAGGTTCCGGCCGCAACTTGAGAAAAACCATGAGACATCCCCCTTGCCGCGAGATGAGGCCCGATTCCCCTGCACTGCGTGCAGAGCAATTCCGTGTTCCACATCAAACGTGAAAGGAGCCTTGATTTCCTTGATGGCACTCCAGAGAAAACCCAAAGTCACTGTCTCAAGTCTAGAGGGATCCTGAGGCCACTGTAGCAACACGAAAGGGCTCCGTGGAACCCAAATCAACTCGAGATGAGAGCTTAGTCCCTGGCTTCGACTTAAGAGGAAAACCAACTTTCCACAAGCACCTCAAGAGGAGGCTTCTCTCAGCTACAGGTATGTGAGAGGGACCCTGAGTTTGCGGCCTTAAATTGAATGGACACCGAGATGCTCTGACTCGAAGTAAGGCCGGATATCCCTGCAGTGAATTGAATGCAGGCTTGTCTTGCATCTCCCAAGACGAAGGGATGTCTGAATCCCCTGTGGAGACCGCAGAGAAAGACCTAGTCCTCCGCCTCAACGAGACAGGAGGCCTCACATCCTGTGAAAACTCAAGGGGTCCGCGGAGATCAATGCTTCCAAAGGAGACGATGCCTGACTCCTCTTGAAAATGGATAGGAGTCCCAGGATCCCTGTGGCACGTGGAAAGGGAACCTGGGTCTACCGCCTCACGTGGAGACACGTCCCAATTGCCATGCCAAGACTCGAGGAGAATCCCGAGGTGTCCCTCGCACCTAGGCAGGAGTCCTGACGTCGCTGAACAAACACGATCTGGAAGGTCCCTCCCCGTCGTAACTCGAGAATATACCCCGGGTTGCGGCCGCAACTCGAGAAAAACCATAGGACTTCCGCCTCGCAGCGAGATGAGGCCCGATTCCCCTGCACTGCGTGCAGAGCAATTCCGTGTTCCACATCAAACGTGAAAGGAGCCTTGATTTCCTTGATGGCACTCCAGAGAAAACCCAAGATCACTGTCTCAAGTCTAGAGGGATCCTGAGGTCACTGGAGCAACACGAAAGGGCTCCGTGGACCCCAAATCAACTCGAGATGAGAGCTTAGTCCCTGGCTTCGACTCAAGAGGAATACCAACTTTCCACAAGCACCTCAAGAGGAGGCTTCTCTCAGCTACAGGTATGTGAGAGGGACCCTGAGTTTGTAGCCTCAAGTGAAATGGACACCGAGATGCTCGGACTCGAAGTAAGGCCGGATATTCCTGCAGTGAATTGAATGCAGGCTCGTCTTGCATCTCCCAAGACGAAGGGATGTCTGAATCCTCTGTGGAGACCACAGAGAAAGACCTAGTTCTCCGCCTAATCGCGACCAGAGGCCTCACATCGTTTGAAAACTCGAGAGGTCCGCGGAGATCAATGCTTCCAAAGAACACGATGCCTGACTCCTCTTGAAAATGGATAGGAGTCCCAGGATCCCTGTATCATGTGGAAAGGGACACTGGGTCTCCCGCCTCACGTGGAGACGCGTCCCAATTGCCATGCCAAGACTCGAGGAGAATACCGAGGTGTCCCTCGCACCTAGGCAGGAGTCCTGACGTCGCTGAACAAACACGTGTCTGGAAGGGCCCTCCTAGTCGTAACTCGAGAATATACCCCAGGTTCCGGCCGCAAATCGAGAAAAACCATGAGACTTCGCCCTCGCCGCGAGATGAGGCCTGATTCCCCTGCACTGCGTGCAGAGAAATTCCGTATTCCACATCAAACGTGAAAGGAGCCTTGATTTCCTTGATGCCACTCCAGAGAAAACCCAAAGTCACTGTCTCAAGTCTAGAGGGATCCTGAGGTCACTGGAGCAACACGAAAGGGCTCCGTGGACCCCAAATCAACTCGAGATGAGAGCTTAGTCCCTGGCTTCGTCTCAAGAGGAATACCAACTTTCCACAAGCTCCTCAAGAGGAGGCTTCTCTCAGCTACATGTACGTGAGAGGTACCCTGAGTTTGTGGCCTCAAGTGGAATGGACACGGAGATGCTCTGACTCGAAGTAAGGCCGGATATCCCTGCAGTGAATTGAATGCAGGCTCGTCTTGCATCTCCCAAGACGAAGGGATGTCTGAATCCCCTGTGGAGACCACAGAGAAAGACCGAGTTCTCCGCCTCATCGCGACCGGAGGCCTCACATCCTTTGAAAACTCGAGAGGTCCGTGGAGATCAATGCTTCCAAAGGAGACGATGCCTGACTCCTCTTGAAAATGGATAGGAGTCCCAGGATCCCTGTGGCACGTGGAAAGGGACCCTGGGTCTCCCGCCTCACGTGGAAACGCCTCCCAAATGCCATGCCAAGACTCGAGGAGAATCCCGAGGTGTCCCTCGCACCTAGGCAGGTGTCCTCACGTCGCTGAAAAAACCTGTGTCTGGAAGGGCCCTCCCCGTCTTAACTCGAGAATATACCCCAGGTTCCGGCCGCAACTCTAGAAAAACCATGAGACTTCCCCATCCCCGAGAGATGAGGCCCGATTCCCCTGCACTGCGTGCAGACCAATTCCGTGTTCCACATCAAACGTGAAAGGAGCCTTGATTTCCTTAACGGCACTCCAGAGAAAACCCAAGATCACTGTTTCAAGTCTAGAGGGATCCTGAGGTCACTGTAGCAACACGAAAGGGCTCCGTGGACCCCAAGTCAACTCGAGATGAGAGCTTAGTCCCTGGCTTCGACTCACGAGGAATACCAACATTCCACAAGCACCTCAAGAGGAGGCTACTCTCAGCTACAGGTATGTGAGAGGAACCCTGAGTTTGTCGCCTCAAGTGGAATGGACACCGAGATGCTCTGACTCGAAGTAAGGCCAGATATCCCCGCAGTGATTTGAATGCAGGCTCGTCTTGCATCTCCCAAGACGAAGGGTTGTCTGAATCCCCTGTGCAGACAACAGAGAAAGACGTAGTCCTCCACCTCAACGAGACGGGAGGCATCACATCCTTTGAAAACTCGAGAGGTCTGCGGAGATCAATACTTCCGAAGGAGACGATGCCTGACGCCTCTTGAAAATGGATAGGAGTCCCAGGATCACTGTGGCACGTGGAAAGGGACCCTGAGTCTCCCGCCTCAACTGGAGACATATCCCAATTGCCATGGCAAGACTCGAGGAGAATCCCGAGGTGTCCCTCGCACCTAGGCAGGAGTCCTGACTTCGCTGAACGAACACGTGTCTGGAAGGGCCCTCCCCGTCTTAACTCGAGAATATACCCCAGGTTCCGGACGCAACTCTAGAAAAACCATGAGACTACCCCTCGCCGCTGGATGAGGCCCGATTCCCCTGCACTGCGTGCAGAGCAATTCCGTGTTCCACATCAAACGTTAAAGGAGCTTTGTTTTCCTTGATGGCACTCCAGAGAAAACCCAAGGTCACTGTCTCAAGTCTAGAGGGATCCTGAGGTCACTGGAGCAACATGAAAGTGCTCCGTGGACCCCAAATCAACTCGAGATGAGAGCTTAGTCCCTGGCTTCGACTCAAGAGGAATACCAAATTTCCACAAGCATCTCAGGAGGAGGCTTCTCTCAGCTACAGGTATGTGAGAGGGACCCTGAGTTTGTAGCCTCAAATGAAATGGACACCAAGATGCTCTGACTCGAAGTAAGGCCGGATATCCCTGCAGTGAATTGAATGCAGGCTCGTCTTGCATCTCCCAAGACGAAGGGATGTCTGAATCCTCTGTGGAGACCACAGAGAAAGACCTAGTTCTCCGCCTAATCGCGACCAGAGGCCTCACATCCTTTGAAAACTCGAGAGGTCCGCGGAGATCAATGCTTCCAAAGAACACGATGCCTGACTCCTCTTGAAAATGGATAGGAGTCCCAGGATCCCTGTGGCACGTGGAAAGGGACCCTGGGTCTCCTGCCTCACGTGGAGATGCATCCCAATTGCCATGGCAAGACTCGAGGAGAATCCCGAGGTGTCCCTTGCACCTAGGCAGGAGTCCTGACGTCGCTGAACAAACACGTGTCTGGAAGGGCCCTCCCCGTCGTAACTCGAGAATATACCCCAGGTTCGGTCAGCAACTCGAGAAAAACCATGAGACTTTCCCCTCGCCGCGAGATGAGGCCGATTCCCCTGCATTGAGTGAAGAGCAATTCCGTGTTCTACATCAAACGTGAAAGGAGCCTTGATTTCCTTGATGCCACTCCAGAGAAAACCCAAAGTCACTGTCTCAAGTCTAGAGGGATCCTGAGGCCACTGTAGCAACACGAAAGGGCTCCGTGGAACCCAAATCAACTCGAGATGAGAGCTTAGTCCCTGGCTTCGACTTAAGAGGAAAACCAACTTTCCACAAGCACCTCAAGAGGAGGCTTCTCTCAGCTACAGGTATGTGAGAGGGACCCTGAGTTTGCGGCCTCAAGTTGAATGGACACCGAGATGCTCTGACTCGAAGTAAGGCCGGATATCCCTGCAGTGAATTGAATGCAGGCTCGTCTTGCATCTCCCAAGACGAAGGGATGTCTGAATCCCCTGTGGAGACCGCAGAGAAAGACCTAGTCCTCCGCCTCAACGAGACAGGAGGCCTCACATCCTGTGAAAACTCAAGGGGTCCGCGGAGATCAATGCTTCCAAAGGAGACGATGCCTGACTCCTCTTGAAAATGGATAGGAGTCCCAGGATCCCTGTGGCACGTGGAAAGGGAACCTGGGTCTACCGCCTCACGTGGAGACACGTCCCAATTGCCATGCCAAGACTCGAGAAGAATCCCGAGGTGTCCCTCGCACCTAGGCAGGAGTCCTGACGTCGCTGAACAAACACGATCTGGAAGGTCCCTCCCCGTCGTAACTCGAGAATATACCCCGGGTTCCGGCCGCAACTCGAGAAAAACCATAGGACTTCCGCCTCGCAGCGAGATGAGGCCCGAATCCCCTGCACTGTGTGCAGAGCAATTCCGTGTTCCACATCAAACGTGAAAGGAGCCTTGATTTCCTTGATGGCACTCCAGAGAAAACCCAAGATCACTGTCTCAAGTCTAGAGGGATCCTGAGGTCACTGGAGCAACACGAAAGGGCTCCGTGGACCCCAAATCAACTCGAGATGAGAGCTTAGTCCCTGGCTTCGACTCAAGAGGAATACCAACTTTCCACAAGCACCTCAAGAGGAGGCTTCTCTCAGCTACAGGTATGTGAGAGGGACCCTGAGTTTGTAGCCTCAAGTGAAATGGACACCGAGATGCTCTGACTCGAAGTAAGGCCGGATATCCCTGCAGTGAATTGAATGCAGGCTCGTCTTGCATCTCCCAAGACGAAGGGATGTCTGAATCCCCTGTGGAGACCACAGAGAAAGACCTAGTTCTCCGCCTAATCGCGACCAGAGGCCTCACATCCTTTGAAAACTCGAGAGGTCCGCGGAGATCAATGCTTCCAAAGGAGACGATGCCTGACTCCTCTTGAAAATGGATAGGAGTCCCAGGATCCCTGTGGCACGTGGAAAGGGACCCTGGGTCTCCCGCCTCACGTGGAGATGCATCCCAATTGCCATGCCAAGACTCGAGGAGAATCCCGAGGTGTCCCTTGCACCTAGGCAGGAGTCCTGACGTCGCTGAACAAACACGTGTCTGGAAGGGCCCTCCCCGTCGTAACTCGAGAACATACCCCAGGTTCGGTCAGCAACTCGAGAAAAACCATGAGACTTCCCCCTCGCAGCGAGATGAGGCCCGATTCCGCTGCACTGCGTGCAGAGCAATTCCGTGTTCCACATCAAACGTGAAAGGATCCTTGATTTCCTTGATGGCACTCCAGAGAAAACCCAAGATCACTGTCTCAAGTCTAGAGGGATCCTGAGGACACTGTAGCATCACGAAAGGGCTCCGTGGACCCCAAATCAACTCGAGATGAGAGCTTAGTCCCTGGCTTCGACTCAAGAGAAATACCAACTTTCCACAAGCACCTCAGGAGGAGGCTTCTCTCAGCTACAGGTATCTGAGAGGGACCCTGAATTTGTGGCCTCAAGTGGAATGGACAGCGAGATGCTCTGACTCGAAGTAAGGCCGGATATCCCAACAGTGAATTGAATGCAGGCTCGTTTTGCATCTCCCAATACGAAGGGATGTCTGAATCCCCTATAGAGACCACAGAGAAAGACCTAGTTCTCCTCTTCATCGCGACCAGTGGCCTCACATCCTTTGAAAACTCAAGAGGTCCGCGTAGGTCAATGCTTCCAAAGGAGACGATGCCTGACTCCTCTTGAAAATGGATAGGAGTCCCAGGATCCCTGTGGCACGTGGAAAGGAACACTGGGTCCCCCGCCTCACGTGGAGACGCGTCCCAATTGCCATGCCAAGACTCGAGGAGAATCCCGAGGTGTCCCTCGCACCTAGGCAGGAGTCCTGACGTCGCTGAACAAACACGTGCCTGGAAGGGCCCTCCGCATCGTAACTCGAGAATATACCCCAGGTTCCGCCCACACCTCGAGAAAAACCATGAGACTTCCCCCTCGCCGCGAGATGAGGCTCGATTTCCCTGCACTGCGTGCAGAGGAATTCCGTGTTCCACATCAAGCCTGAAAGGTGCCTTGATTTCCTTGATGGCACTCCAGAGAAAACCCAAGATCACTGTCTCAAGTCTAGAGGGATCCTGAGGTCACTGTAACAACATAAAAGGGCTCCGTGGACCCCAAATCAACTCGAGATGAGAGCTTAGTCCCTGGCTTAGAATCAAGAGGAATACCAACTTTCCACAAGCACCTCAAGAGGAGGCTTCTCTCAGCTATATGTATGTGAGAGGGACCCTGAATTTGTGGCCTCACGTGGAATGGACACCGAGATGTTCTGACTCGAAGTAAGGCCGGATATCCCTGCAGTGAATTGAATGCATGCTCGTCTTAAATCTCCGAAGATGAAGGGATGTCTGAATCCCCTGTGGAGACAACAGAGAAAGACCTAGTTCTCCGCCTCTTCGCGACCGGAGTCCTCACATCCTTTGAAAATTCGAGAGGTCCGCGGAGATCAATGCTTCCAAAGGAGACGATGCCTGACTCCTCTTGAAAATGGATAGGAGTCCCAGGATCCCTGTGGCACGTGGAAAGGGACCCTGGGTCTCCCGCCTCACTTGGAGACGCGTCCCAATTGCCATGCCAAGACTCGAGGAGAATCCCGAGGTGTCCCTCGCACCTAGGCAGGAGTCGTGATATCGCTGAACAAACACGTGTCTGGAAGGGACCTCCCCGTCATAACTCGAGAATATACCCCAGTTTCCGGCCTCAACTCGAGAAAAACCATGAGACTTCCCCCTCGCCGCGAGATGAGGCCCGATGCCCCTGCACTGCATGCAAAGCAATTCTGTGTTCAACATCCAACGTGAAAGGAGCCTTGATTTCCTTGATGGCACTCCAGAGAAAACCCAAGATCACTGGCTCAAGTCTAGAGGGATCCTGAGGTCACTGGAGCAACATGAAAGGGCTCCGTGGAACCCAAATCAACTCGAGATGAGAGCTTAGTCCCTGGCTTCGACTCAAGAGGAATACCAACTTTCCACAAGCACCTCAAGAGAAGGCTTCCCTCAGCTACATGTATGTGAGAGCGACCCTGAGTTTGTGGCCTCAAGTTGAATGGACACCGACATGCTCTGACTCGAAGTAAGGCCGGATATCCCTGCAGTGAATTGAATGCAGGCTCGTCTTGCATCTCCCAAGACGAAGGGATGTCTGAATCCCCTGTGGAGACGACAGAGAAAGACCTAGTCCTCCGCCTCAATGCGACCGGAGGCCTCACATACTTTGAAAACTCGAGAGGTCCGCGGAGATCAATGCTTCCAAAGGAGACGATGCCTGACTCCTCTTGAAAATGGATAGGAGTCCCAGGATCCCTGTGGCACGTGGAAAGGGACCCTGGGTCTCCCGCCTCACGTGGAGACGCCTCCCAATTGCCATGCCAAGACTCGAGGGGAATCGCAAGGTGTCCCTCGCACCTAGCCAGGAGTCCTGACGTCGCAGAACAAACACGTGT
Organism: Dama dama; assembly: GCF_033118175.1. Taxonomy (NCBI): domain Eukaryota; kingdom Metazoa; phylum Chordata; class Mammalia; order Artiodactyla; family Cervidae; genus Dama; species Dama dama. The sequence goes on along the minus strand of NC_083697.1, from coordinate 178,884 downwards.
ATGGAAGGGCCCTCCCCGTCGTAACTCGAGAATATACCCCAGGTTTCGGCCGCAACTCGAGAAAAACCATGAGACTTCCCCCTCGCCGCGAGATGAGGCCCGATTCCCCTGCACTGCGTGCAGAGCAATTCCGTGTTCCACATCAAACGTGATAGGAGCCTTGATTTCCTTGATGGCACTCCAGAGAAAACCCAAGATCACTGTCTCAAGTCTAGAGGGATCCTGTAGTCACTGGAGCAAGAAGAAAGTGCTCAGTGGAGCCCAAATCACCTCGAGATGAGAGCTTAGTCCCTGGCTTCGACTCAAGAGGAAAACCAACTTTCCACAAGCACCTCATGAGAAGGCTTCTCTCAGCTACAGGTAACTGAGAGGGACCCTGAGTTTGTGGCCTCAAGTGGAATGGACACCGAGATGCTCTGACTCGAAGTAAAGCCGGATATCCCTGCAGTGAATTGAATGCAGGCTCGTCTTGCATCTCACAAGACGAACGGTTGTCTGAATACCCTGTGGAGTCCACAGAGAAAGACCTAGTCCTCCGCCTCAACGCGAACGGAGGCCTCACGTCCTTTGAAAATTCGAGAGGTCCGCGGAGATCAATGCTTCCAAAGAAGATGATGCCTCACTCCTCTTGCAAATGGATAGGAGTCCCAGGATCCCTGTGGCACGTGGAAAGGGACCCTGGGTCTCCCGCCTCACGTGGAGACGCGTCCCAATTGCCATGCCAAGACTCGAGGAGAATCCCGAGTTGTCCCTCGCACCTAGGAAGGAGTCCTGACGTCGCTGAACAAACACGTGTCTGGAAGGGCCTTCCCCGTCGTAACTCGAGAATATACCCCAGGTTCCGGCCGCAACTGGAGAAAAACCATGAGACTTCCCCCTCGCCGCGAGATGAGGCCCGATTCCCCTGCACTGCGTGCAGAGCAATTCCGTGTTCCACATCAAACGTGAACGGAGCCCTGATTTGCTTGATGGCACTCCAGAGAAAACCCAAGATCACTGTCTCAAGTCTAGAGGGATCCTGAGGTCACTGGAGCAACACGAAAGGGCTCCGTGGACCCCAAGTCAACTCGAGATGAGAGCTTAGTCCTTGGCCTCGACTCAAGAGGAACACCAACTTTCCACCAGCACCTCAAGAGGAGGCTTCTCTCAGCTACAGGTATGTGAGAGGGACCCTGAGTTTGTGGCAGAAGTGGAAAGGACACCGAGATGCTCTGACTCGAAGTAAGGCCGGATATCCCTGCAGTGAATTGAATGCAGGCTCGTCTTGCATCTCCCAAGACGAAGGGATGTCTGAATCCCCAGTGGAGACCACAGAGAATGTCCTAGTCCTCCGCCTCAACGCTACAGGAGGCCTCACATGCTTTGAAAACTCGAGATGTCTGCGGAGATCAATGCTTCCAAAGGAGACGATGCCTGACTCCTCTTGAAAATGGATAGGAGTCCCAGGATCCCTGTGGCACGTGGAAAGGGACTCTGGGTCTCCCGCCTCACGTGGAGACGTGTCCCAATTGCCGTGCAAAGACTCGAGGAGTATCCCGAGGTGTCCTTCGCACCTAGGCAGGAGTCCTGACTTCGCTGAACAAACACGAGTCTGGAAGGGCCCTCCCCGTCGGAACTTGAGAATATACACCAGGTTCCGACAGCAACTCGAGAAAAACCAGGAGACTTACCCCTCCCTGCGAGATGAGGCACGATTCCCCTGCCCTGCGTGCAGAGCCATTCCGTATTCCACATCAAAAATGAAAGGAGACTTGATTTCCTTGATGGCACTCCAGAGAAAACCCAAGATCACTGTCTCATGTCTAGAGGGATCCTGAGATCACTGGAGCAACACGAAAAGGCTCCGTGGACCCCAAATCCACTCGAGATGATAGCTTAGTCCCTGGCTTCGACTCAAGAGGAATACCAACTTTCCACAAGCACCTCAAGTGGAGGCTTCTCTCAGCTACAGGTATGTGAGAGGGTCCCTGAGTTTGTGGCCTCAAGTGGAATGGACACCGAGATGCTCTGACTCGAAGTAAGGCCAGATATCCCTGTAGTGAATTGAATGCAGGCTCGTCTTGCATGTCCCAAGACGAAGGGATGTCTGAATCCCCTGTGGAGGCCACAGAGAAAGTCCTAGTCCTCCGCCTCATCGCGACCGGAGGCCTCACATCCTTTGAAAACTCGAGAGGTCTGCGGAGATCAATGCTTCCAAAGGATACGATGCCTGACTCCTCTTGAAAATGGATAGGAGTCCCAGGATCCCTGTGGCACGTGGAAAGGGACCCTGGGTCTCCCGCCTCACGTGGAGACGCGACCCAATTGCCATGCCAAGACTCGAGGAGAATCCCGAGGTGTCCCTCGCACCTCGGCAGGAGTCCTGACGTCGCTGAACAAACACGTGTCTGGAAGGGCCCTCCCTGTCGTAACTCGAGAATATCCCCCAGGATCCGGCCGCAACTCGAGAAAAACCATGAGACTTCCCCCTCGCCGCTTGATGAGGCCCGATTACCCTGCACTGCGTGCAGAGCAATTCCGTGATCCACATCAAACGTGAAAGGAGCCTTGATTTCCTTGATGGCACTCCAGGGAAAACCCAAGATCACTGTCTCAAGTCTAGAGGGATCCTGAGGTCACTGGAGAAACACAAAAGGGCTCCGTGGACCCCAAATCAACTCGAGATGAGAGCTTAGTCCCTGGATTCGACTCAAGAGAAATACCAACTTTCCACAAGCACTTCAAGAGGAGGCTTCTCTCAGCAACATGTATGTGAGAGGGACCCTGAGTTTGTGGCCTCAAGTGGAATGGACACCGAGATGCTCTGACTCGAAGTAAGGCCGGATATCCCTTCAGTGAATTGAATGCAGGCTCGTCTTGCATCTCCCAAGACGAAGGGATGTCTGAATCCCCTGTGGAGACCACAGAGAAAGTCCTAGTCCTCCGCCTCATCGTGACCGGAGGCCTCACATCCTTTGAAAACTCGAGAGGTCTGCAGAGATCAATGCTTCCAAAGGAGACGATGCCTGACTCCTCTTGAAAATGGATAGGAGTCCCAGGATTCCTGTGGCACGTGGAAAGGGACCCTGGGTCTCCCCCCTCACGTGGAGACGCATCCCAATTGCCATGCCAAGACTCGAGGAGAATCCCGAGGTGTCCCTCGCACCTAGGCAGGAGTCCTGACGTCGCTGAACAAACACGTGTCTGGAAGGGCCCTACCCGTCGTAACTCGAGAATATACCCCAGGTTCGGGCCGCAATTCGAGAAAAACCATGAGATTTCCCCCTCGCCGCGAGTTGAGGCTCGATTCCCCTGCACTGCATGCAGAGCAATTCCGTGTTCCACCTCAAACGTGAAAGGAGCCTTGATATCCTTGATGGCACTCCAGAGAAAACCCAAGATCACTGTCTCAAGTCTAGAGGGATCCTGAGGTCACTGGAGCAACACGAAAGGGCTCCGTGGACCCCAAATCAACTCGAGATGAGAGCTTAGTCCCTGGCTCCGACTCAAGAGGAATACCAACTTTCCACAAGCACCTCAAGAGGAGGCTTCTCTCAGCTACAGGTATGTGAGAGGGACCCTGAGTTTGTGGCCTCAAGTGGAATGGACAGCGAGATGCTCTGAATCGAAGTAAGGCCGGATATCCCTGCAGTGAATTGAATGCAGGCTCGTCTTGCATCTCCCAAGACGAAGGGATGTCTGAATCCTCTGTGGAGACCACAGAGAAAGACCTAGTTTTCCACCTCAACGCGACTGGAGGCCTCACATCCTTTGAAAACTCAAGAGGTCCGCGGAGATCAATGCTTCCAAATCAGACGATGCCTGACTCCTCTTGAAAATGGATAGGAGTCCCAGGATCCCTGTGGCACGTGGAAAGTGACCCTGGGTCTCCCGCCTCACGTGGAGACGCGTCCCAATTGCCATGCCAAGACTCGAGGAGAATCCCGAGGTGTCCCTTGCCCCTAGGCAGGAGTTCTGACGTCGCTGAACAAACACGTGTCTGGAAGGGCCCTCCCCGTCGGAACTCGAGAATATACCCCAGGTTCCGGCCGCAACTCGAGAAAAACCATGAGATTTCCACCTCGCCGCGAGTTGAGGCCCGATTCCCCTGCACTGCATGCAGAGCAATTCCGTGTTCCACATCAAACGTGAAAGGAGCCTTGATTTCCTTGATGGCACTCCAGAGAAAACCCAAGATCACTGTCTAAAGTCTAGAGGGATCCTGAGGTCACTGGAGCAACACGAAAGGGGTCCGTGGACCCCAAATCAACTCGAGATGAGAGCTTAGTCCCTGGCTTCTACTCAAGAGGAATACCAACTTTCCACAAGCACCTCAAGAGGAGGCTTCTCTCAGCTACAGGTATGTGAGAGGGACCCTGAGTTTGTGGCCTCAAGTGGAATGGACAGCGAGATGCTCTGAATCGAAGTAAGGCCGGATATCCCTGCAGTGAATTGAATGCAGGCTCGTCTTGCATCTCCCAAGACGAAGGTTTGTCTGAATCCACTGTGGAGGCCAGAGAGAAAGACCTAGTCCTCCGCCTCATCAAGATCGGAGGCCTCACATTCTTTGAAAACTCGAGATGTCCGCGGAGATCAATGCTTCCAAAGGAGACGATGCCTGACTCCTCTTGAAAATGGATAGGAGTCCCAGGATCCCTGTGGCACGTGGAAAGGGACCCTGGGTCTCCCGCCTCACGTGGAGATGCGTCCCAGTTGCCATGCCAAGACTCGAGGAGAATCCCGAGGTGTCCCTCGCACCTAGGCAGGAGTCCTGACGTCGCTGAACAAACACGTGTCTGGAAGGGCCCTCCCCGTCGTAACTCAAGAATATACCCCAGTTTCCGGCCGCAACTAGATAAAAACCATGAGACTTCCCCCTCGCCGCGAGATGAGGCCCGATTCCCCTGCACTGCGTGCAGAGCAATTCCGTGTTCCACATCAGACGTGAAAGGAGCCTTGATTTCCTTGATGCCACTCCAGAGAAAACCCAAAGTCACTGTCTCAAGTCTAGAGGGATCCTGAGGTCACTGGAGCAACACGAAAGGGCTCCGTGGACCCCAAATCAACTCGAGATGAGAGCTTAGTCCCTGGCTTCGCCTCAAGGGGAATACCAACTTTCCACAAGCACCTCAAGAGGAGGCTTCTCTCAGCTACAGGTATGTCAGAGGGACCCTGAGTTTGTGGCCTCAAGTGGAATGGACACCGAGATGCTCTGACTCGAAGTAAGGCCGGATATCCCTGCAGTGAATTGAATGCAGGCTCGTCTTGCATCTCCCAAGACGAAGGGATGTCTGAATCCCCTGTGGAGACCACAGAGAAAGACCTAGTTCTCCACCTATCGCGACCGGAGGCCTCACATCCTTTGAAAACTCGAGAGGTCTGCGGAGATCAATGCTTCCAAAGGAGCCGATGCCTGATTCCTCTTGAAAATGGATAGGAGACCCAGGATTCCTGTGGCACGTGGAAAGGGACACTGGGTCTCCCGCCTCACGTGTAGACACGTCCCAATTGCCATGTCAAGACTTTAGGAGAATCCCGAGGTATCCCTCACGCCAAGGCAGGGGTCTTGACGTCGCTGAACAAACACGTGTATGGAAGGGCCTTTCCAATCGTAACTCTAGACTATACCCAAGGTTCCAGCCGCAACTCGAGAAGAACCATGAGACTTCCCCCTCGCCACGAGATGAGGCCCGATTCCCGTGCACTGCGTGCAGAGCATTTCCGTGTTCCACATCAAACGTTAAAGGAGCCTTGATTTCCCTGACGCCACTCCAGAGAAAACCAAAGATCACTGTCTCAAGTCTAGAGGGATCCTGAGGTCACTGTAGCAACACGAAAGGGCTCCGTGGAACCCAAATCAACTCGAGATGAGAGCTTAGTCCCTGGCTTCGACTCAAGAGGAATACCAACTTTCCACAAGCACCTCAAGAGGAGGCTTCTCTCAGCTACAGGTATGTGAGAGGGACCCTGAGTTTGTGGCCTCAAGTGGCATGGACACCGAGATGCTCTGACTCGAAGTAAGGCCGGATATCCCTGCAGTGAATTGAATGCAGACTCGTCTTGCATCTCCCAAGATGATGTTATGTCTGAACCCCTGTGGAGACCACATAGAAAGACCTAGTTCTCCACCTCATCGCGACTGGAGGCCTCACATCCTTTGAAAACTCGAGAGGTCTGCGGAGGTCAATGCTTCCAAAGGAGACGATGCCTGACTCCTCTTGAAAATGGATAGGAGTCCCAGGATCCCTGTGGCACGTGGAAAGGGACCCTGGGTCTCCCGCTTCACGTGGAGACGCGTCCCAATTGCCATGCCAAGACTCGAGGAGGATCCCGAGGTGTCCCTCGCACCTAGGCAGGAGTCCTGACGTCGCTGAACAAACACGTGTCCGGAAGGGCCCTCCCTGTCGTAACTCGAGAATATAACCCAGGTTCCGGCCGCAACTCAAGAAAAACGATGAGACTTCCCCCTCGCTGCGAGATGAGGCCCGATTCCCCTGCACTGCGTGCAGACCAATTCCGTGTTCCACATCAAACGTGAAAGGAGCCTTGATTTCCTTGATGGCACTCCAGAGAAAACCCAAAGTCACTGTCTCAATCTAGAGGAATCCTGAGGCCATGGTAGCAGCATGAAAGGGCTCCGTGGACCCCAAATCAACTCGAGATGAGAGCTTAGTCCCTGGGTTCGACTTAAGAGGAATACCAACTTTCCACAAGCACCTCAAAAGGAGGCTTCTCTCAGCTACAGGTATGTGAGAGGGACCCTGAGTTTGTGGCCTCAAGTGGAATGGACACCGAGATGCTCTGACTCGAAGTAATCCCGGATATCCCTGCAGTGAATTGAATGCAGGCTCGTCTTGCATCTCCCAAGACGAAGGGTTGTCTGAATCCGCTGTGGAGACCACAGAGAAAGACCTAGTCCTCCGCCTCAACACGAACGGAGGCCTCACATCCTTTGAAAACTCGAGAGGTCCGCGAAGATCAATGCTTCCAAAGGAGACGATGCCTGACTCCTCTTGAAAATGGAAAGGAGTCCCAGGATCCCTGTGGCACGTGGAAAGGGACCCTGGGTCTCCCGCCTCACGTGGAGACGCTTCCCCATTGCCATGCCAAGACTCGAGGAGAATCCCGAGGTGTCCCTCGCACCTAGGCAGGAGTCCTGACGTCACTGAACAAACACGTGTCTGGAAGGGCCCTCCCCGTCGTAACTCGAGAATATACCCCAGGTTCCGGCCGCAACTCGAGAAAAACCATGAGACTTCCCCCTCGCCGCGAGATGAGGCCCGATTCCCCTGCACTGAATGCAGAGCAATTCCGTGTTCCACATCAAACGTGAAAGGAGCCTTGATTTCCTTGATGGCACTCCAGAGAAAACCCAAGATCACTGTCTCAAGTCTAGAGGGATCCTGAGGTCACTGGAGCAACACGAAAGGGCTCCGTGGACCCCAAATCAATTCGAGATGAGAGCTTAGTCCCTGGCTTCGACTCAAGAGGAATACCAAATTTTCACAAGCAGCTCAAGAGGAGGCTTCTCTCAGCTACAGGTAAGTGAGAGGGAACCTGAGTTTGTGGCCGCAAGTGGAATGGACACCGAGATGCTCTGACTCGAAGTAAGGCCGGATATCCCTGCAGTGAATTGAATGCAGGCACGTCTTGCATCTCCCAAGACGAAGGGATGTCTGTATCCCCTGTGGAGACCACAGAGAAAGACCTAGTTCTCCGCCTCATCGCGACCGGAGGCCTCACATCCTTTGAAAACTCAAGAGGTCCGCGGAGATCAATGCTTCCAAATCAGACGATGCCTGACGCCTCTTGAAAATGGATAGGAGTCCCAGGATCCCTGTGGCACGTGGAAAGGGACCCTGGGTCTCCCGCCTCACGTGGAGACGCGTCCCAATTGCCATGCCAAGACTCGAGGAGAATCCCGAGGTGTCCCTTGCCCCTAGGCAGGAGTCCTGACGTCGCTGAACAAACACGTGTCTGGAAGGGCCCTCCCCGTCGGAACTCGAGAATATACCCCAGGTTCCGGCCGCAACTCGAGAAAAACCATGAGATTTCCCCCTCGCCGCGAGTTGAGGCCCGATTCCCCTGCACTGCATGCAGAGCAATTCCGTGTTCCACATCAAACGTGAAAGGAGCCTTGATTTCCTTGATGGCACTCCAGAGAAAACCCAAGATCACTGTCTAAAGTCTAGAGGGATCCTGAGGTCACTGGAGCAACACGAAAGGGGTCCGTGGACCCCAAATCAACTCGAGATGAGAGCTTCGTCCCTGGCTTCTACTCAAGAGGAATACCAACTTTCCACAAGCACCTCAAGAGGAGGCTTCTCTCAGCTACAGGTATGTGAGAGGGACCCTGAGTTTGTGGCCTCAAGTGGAATGGACAGCGAGATGCTCTGAATCGAAGTAAGGCCGGATATCCCTGCAGTGAATTGAATGCAGGCTCGTCTTGCATCTCCCAAGACGAAGGTTTGTCTGAATCCACTGTGGAGGCCAGAGAGAAAGACCTAGTCCTCCGCCTCATCAAGATCGGAGGCCTCACATCCTTTGAAAACTCGAGATGTCCGCGGAGATCAATGCTTCCAAAGGAGACGATGCCTGACTCCTCTTGAAAATGGATAGGAGTCCCAGGATCCCTGTGGCACGTGGAAAGGGACCCTGGGTCTCCCGCCTCACGTGGAGATGCGTCCCAGTTGCCATGCCAATACTCGAGGAGAATCCCGAGATGTCCCTCGCACCTAGGCAGGAGTCCTGACGTCGCTGAACAAACACGTGTCTGGAAGGGCCCTCCCCGTCGTAACTCAAGAATATACCCCAGTTTCCGGCCGCAACTCGATAAAAACCATGAGACTTCCCCCTCGCCGCGAGATGAGGCCCGATTCCCCTGCACTGCGTGCAGAGCAATTCCGTGTTCCACATCAGACGTGAAAGGAGCCTTGATTTCCTTGATGCCACTCCAGAGAAAACCCAAAGTCACTGTCTCAAGTCTAGAGGGATCCTGAGGTCACTGGAGCAACACGAAAGGGCTCCGTGGACCCCAAATCAACTCGAGATGAGAGCTTAGTCCCTGGCTTCGCCTCAAGGGGAATACCAACTTTCCACAAGCACCTCAAGAGGAGGCTTCTCTCAGCTACAGGTATGTCAGAGGGACCCTGAGTTTGTGGCCTCAAGTGGAATGGACACCGAGATGCTCTGACTCGAAGTAAGGCCGGATATCCCTGCAGTGAATTGAATGCAGGCTCGTCTTGCATCTCCCAAGACGAAGGGATGTCTGAATCCCCTGTGGAGACCACAGAGAAAGACCTAGTTCTCCACCTATCGCGACCGGAGGCCTCACATCCTTTGAAAACTCGAGAGGTCCGCGGAGATCAATGCTTCCAAAGGAGCCGATGCCTGATTCCTCTTTAAAATGGAAAGGAGTCCCAGGATCCCTTTGGCAAGTGGAAAGGGACACTGGGTCTCCCGCCTCACGTGTAGACGCGTCCCAATTGCCATGTCAAGACTCTAGGAGAATCCCGAGGTATCCCTCACGCCAAGGCAGGGGTCTTGACGTCGCTGAACAAACACGTGTATGGAAGGGCCTTTCCAATCGTAACTCTAGACTATACCCAAGGTTCCGGCCGCAACTCGAGAAGAACCATGAGACTTCCCCCTCGCCACGAGATGAGGCCCGATTCCCGTGCACTGCGTGCAGAGCATTTCCGTGTTCCACATCAAACGTTAAAGGAGCCTTGATTTCCCTGACGCCACTCCAGAGAAAACCAAAGATCACTGTCTCAAGTCTAGAGGGATCCTGAGGTCACTGTAGCAACACGAAAGGGCTCCGTGGAACCCAAATCAACTCGAGATGAGAGCTTAGTCCCTGGCTTCGACTCAAGAGGAATACCAACTTTCCACAAGCACCTCAAGAGGAGGCTTCTCTCAGCTACAGGTATGTGAGAGGGACCCTGAGTTTGTGGCCTCAAGTGGCATGGACACCGAGATGCTCTGACTCGAAGTAAGGCCGGATATCCCTGCAGTGAATTGAATGCAGACTCGTCTTGCCTCTCCCAAGATGATGTTATGTCTGAACCCCTGTGGAGACCACATAGAAAGACCTAGTTCTCGACCTCATCGCGACTGGAGGCCTCACATCCTTTGAAAACTCGAGAGGTCTGCGGAGGTCAATGCTTCCAAAGGAGACGATGCCTGACTCCTCTTGAAAATGGATAGGAGTCCCAGGATCCCTGTGGCACGTGGAAAGGGACCCTGGGTCTCCCGCTTCACGTGGAGACGCGTCCCAATTGCCATGCCAAGACTCGAGGAGGATCCCGAGGTGTCCCTCGCACCTAGGCAGGAGTCCTGACGTCGCTGAACAAACACGTGTCCGGAAGGGCCCTCCCTGTCGTAACTCGAGAATATAACCCAGGTTCCGGCCGCAACTCAAGAAAAACGATGAGACTTCCCCCTCGCTGCGAGATGAGGCCCGATTCCCCTGCACTGCGTGCAGACCAATTCCGTGTTCCACATCAAACGTGAAAGGAGCCTTGATTTCCTTGATGGCACTCCAGAGAAAACCCAAAGTCACTGTCTCAATCTAGAGGAATCCTGAGGCCACGGTAGCAGCATGAAAGGGCTCCGTGGACCCCAAATCAACTCGAGATGAGAGCTTAGTCCCTGGGTTCGACTTAAGAGGAATACCAACTTTCCACAAGCACCTCAAAAGGAGGCTTCTCTCAGCTACAGGTATGTGAGAGGGACCCTGAGTTTGTGGCCTCAAGTGGAATGGACACCGAGATGCTCTGACTCGAAGTAATCCCGGATATCCCTGCAGTGAATTGAATGCAGGCTCGTCTTGCATCTCCCAAGACGAAGGGTTGTCTGAATCCGCTGTGGAGACCACAGAGAAAGACCTAGTCCTCCGCCTCAACACGAACGGAGGCCTCACATCCTTTGAAAACTCGAGAGGTCCGCGGAGATCAATGCTTCCAAAGGAGACGATGCCTGACTCCTCTTGAAAATGGAAAGGAGTCCCAGGATCCCTGTGGCACGTGGAAAGGGACCCTGGGTCTCCCGCCTCACGTGGAGACGCTTCCCCATTGCCATGCCAAGACTCGAGGAGAATCCCGAGGTGTCCCTCGCACCTAGGCAGGAGTCCTGACGTCACTGAACAAACACGTGTCTGGAAGGGCCCTCCCCGTCGTAACTCGAGAATATACCCCAGGTTCCGGCCGCAACTCGAGAAAAACCATGAGACTTCCCCCTCGCCGCGAGATGAGGCCCGATTCCCCTGCACTGAATGCAGACCAATTCCGTGTTCCACATCAAACGTGAAAGGAGCCTTGATTTCCTTGATGGCACTCCAGAGAAAACCCAAGATCACTGTCTCAAGTCTAGAGGGATCCTGAGGTCACTGGAGCAACACGAAAGGGCTCCGTGGACCCCAAATCAACTCGAGATGAGAGCTTAGTCCCTGGGTTCGACTCAAGAGGAACACCAACTTTCCACCAGCACCTCAAGAGGAGGCTTCTCTCAGCTACAGGTATGTGAGAGGGACCCTGAGTTTGTGGCAGAAGTGGAAAGGACACCGAGATGCTCTGACTCGAAGTAAGGCCGGATATCCCTGCAGTGAATTGAATGCAGGCTCGTCTTGCATCTCCCAAGACGAAGGGATGTCTGAATCCCCAGTGGAGACCACAGAGAATGTCCTAGTCCTCCGCCTCAACGCTACAGGAGGCCTCACATGCTTTGAAAACTCGAGATGTCTGCGGAGATCAATGCTTCCAAAGGAGACGATGCCTGACTCCTCTTGAAAATGGATAGGAGTCCCAGGATCCCTGTGGCACGTGGAAAGGGACTCTGGGTCTCCCGCCTCACGTGGAGACGTGTCCCAATTGCCGTGCAAAGACTCGAGGAGTATCCCGAGGTGTCCTTCGCACCTAGGCAGGAGTCCTGACTTCGCTGAACAAACACGTGTCTGGAAGGGCCCTCCCCGTCGGAACTTGAGAATATACACCAGGTTCCGACAGCAACTCGAGAAAAACCAGGAGACTTACCCCTCCCTGCAAGATGAGGCACGATTCCCCTGCCCTGCGTGCAGAGCCATTCCGTATTCCACATCAAAAATGAAAGGAGACTTGATTTCCTTGATGGCACTCCAGAGAAAACCCAAGATCACTGTCTCATGTCTAGAGGGATCCTGAGATCACTGGAGCAACACGAAAAGGCTCCGTGGACCCCAAATCCACTCGAGATGATAGCTTAGTCCCTGGCTTCGACTCAAGAGGAATACCAACTTTCCACAAGCACCTCAAGTGGAGGCTTCTCTCAGCTACAGGTATGTGAGAGGGACCCTGAGTTTGTGGCCTCAAGTGGAATGGACACCGAGATGCTCTGACTCGAAGTAAGGCCGGATATCCCTGTAGTGAATTGAATGCAGGCTCGTCTTGCATGTCCCAAGACGAAGGGATGTCTGAATCCCCTGTGGAGGCCACAGAGAAAGTCCTAGTCCTCCGCCTCATCGCGACCGGAGGCCTCACATCCTTTGAAAACTCGAGAGGTCTGCGGAGATCAATGCTTCCAAAGGATACGATGCCTGACTCCTCTTGAAAATGGATAGGAGTCCCAGGATCCCTGTGGCACGTGGAAAGGGACCCTGGGTCTCCCGCCTCACGTGGAGACGCGACCCAATTGCCATGCCAAGACTCGAGGAGAATCCCGAGGTGTCCCTCGCACCTCGGCAGGAGTCCTGACGTCGCTGAACAAACACGTGTCTGGAAGGGCCCTCCCTGTCGTAACTCGAGAATATCCCACAGGATCCGGCCGCAACTCGAGAAAAACCATGAGACTTCCCCCTCGCCGCTTGATGAGGCCCGATTACCCTGCACTGCGTGCAGAGCAATTCCGTGATCCACATCAAACGTGAAAGGAGCCTTGATTTCCTTGATGGCACTACAGGGAAAACCCAAGATCACTGTCTCAAGTCTAGAGGGATCCTGAGGTCACTGGAGAAACACAAAAGGGCTCCGTGGACCCCAAATCAACTCGAGATGAGAGCTTAGTCCCTGGATTCGACTCAAGAGAAATACCAACTTTCCACAAGCACTTCAAGAGGAGGCTTCTCTCAGCAACATGTATGTGAGAGGGACCCTGAGTTTGTGGCCTCAAGTGGAATGGACACCGAGATGCTCTGACTCGAAGTAAGGCCGGATATCCCTTCAGTGAATTGAATGCAGGCTCGTCTTGCATCTCCCAAGACGAAGGGATGTCTGAATCCCCTGTGGAGACCACAGAGAAAGTCCTAGTCCTCCGCCTCATCGTGACCGGAGGCCTCACATCCTTTGAAAACTCGAGAGGTCTGCAGAGATCAATGCTTCCAAAGGAGACGATGCCTGACTCCTCTTGAAAATGGATAGGAGTCCCAGGATTCCTGTGGCACGTGGAAAGGGACACTGGGTCTCCCCCCTCACGTGGAGACGCATCCCATTGCCATGCCAAGACTCGAGGAGAATCCCGAGGTGTCCCTCGCACCTATGCAGGAGTCCTGATGTCGCTGAACAAACACGTGTCTGGAAGGGCCCTACCCGTCGTAACTCGAGAATATACCCCAGGTTCGGGCCGCAATTCGAGAAAAACCATGAGATTTCCCCCTCGCCGCGAGTTGAGGCTCGATTCCCCTGCACTGCATGCAGAGCAATTCCGTGTTCCACCTCAAACGTGAAAGGAGCCTTGATATCCTTGATGGCACTCCAGAGAAAACCCAAGATCACTGTCTCAAGTCTAGAGGGATCCTGAGTTCACTGGAGCAACACGAAAGGGCTCCGTGGACCCCAAATCAACTCGAGATGAGAGCTTAGTCCCTGGCTCCGACTCAAGAGGAATACCAAATTTCCACAAGCACCTCAAGAGGAGGCTTCTCTCAGCTACAGGTATGTGAGAGGGACCCTGAGTTTGTGGCCTCAAGTGGAATGGACAGCGAGATGCTCTGAATCGAAGTAAGGCCGGATATCCCTGCAGTGAATTGAATGCAGGCTCGTCTTGCATCTCCCAAGACGAAGGGATGTCTGAATCCCCTGTGGAGACCACAGAGAAAGACCTAGTTTTCCACCTCAACGCGACTGGAGGCCTCACATCCTTTGAAAACTCAAGAGGTCCGCGGAGATCAATGCTTCCAAATCAGACGATGCCTGACTCCTCTTGAAAATGGATAGGAGTCCCAGGATCCCTGTGGCACGTGGAAAGTGACCCTGGGTCTCCCGCCTCACGTGGAGACGCGTCCCAATTGCCATGCCAAGACTCGAGGAGAATCCCGAGGTGTCCCTTGCCCCTAGGCAGGAGTCCTGACGTCGCTGAACAAACACGTGTCTGGAAGGGCCCTCCCCGTCGGAACTCGAGAATATACCCCAGGTTCCGGCCGCAACTCGAGAAAAACCATGAGATTTCCACCTCGCCGCGAGTTGAGGCCCGATTCCCCTGCACTGCATGCAGAGCAATTCCGTGTTCCACATCAAACGTGAAAGGAGCCTTGATTTCCTTGATGGCACTCCAGAGAAAACCCAAGATCACTGTCTAAAGTCTAGAGGGATCCTGAGGTCACTGGAGCAACACGAAAGGGGTCCGTGGACCCCAAATCAACTCGAGATGAGAGCTTAGTCCCTGGCTTCTACTCAAGAGGAATACCAACTTTCCACAAGCACCTCAAGAGGAGGCTTCTCTCAGCTACAGGTATGTGAGAGGGACCCTGAGTTTGTGGCCTCAAGTGGAATGGACAGCGAGATGCTCTGAATCGAAGTAAGGCCGGATATCCCTGCAGTGAATTGAATGCAGGCTCGTCTTGCATCTCCCAAGACGAAGGTTTGTCTGAATCCACTGTGGAGGCCAGAGAGAAAGACCTAGTCCTCCGCCTCATCAAGATCGGAGGACTCACATTCTTTGAAAACTCGAGATGTCCGCGGAGATCAATGCTTCCAAAGGAGACGATGCCTGACTCCTCTTGAAAATGGATAGGAGTCCCAGGATCCCTGTGGCACGTGGAAAGGGACCCTGGGTCTCCCGCCTCAGGTGGAGATGCGTCCCAGTTGCCATGCCAAGACTCGAGGAGAATCCCGAGGTGTCCCTCGCACCTAGGCAGGAGTCCTGACGTCGCTGAACAAACACGTGTCTGGAAGGGCCCTCCCCGTCGTAACTCAAGAATATACCCCAGTTTCCGGCCGCAACTAGATAAAAACCATGAGACTTCCCCCTCGCCGCGAGATGAGGCCCGATTCCCCTGCACTGCGTGCAGAGCAATTCCGTGTTCCACATCAGACGTGAAAGGAGCCTTGATTTCCTTGATGCCACTCCAGAGAAAACCCAAACTCACTGTCTCAAGTCTAGAGGGATCCTGAGGTCACTGGAGCAACACGAAAGGGCTCCGTGGACCCCAAATCAACTCGAGATGAGAGCTTAGTCCCTGGCTTCGCCTCAAGTGGAATACCAACTTTCCACAAGCACCTCAAGAGGAGGCTTCTCTCAGCTACAGGTATGTGAGAGGGACCCTGAGTTTGTGGCCTCAAGTGGAATGGACACCGAGATGCTCTGACTCGAAGTAAGGCCGGATATCCCTGCAGTGAATTGAATGCAGGCTCGTCTTGCATCTCCCAAGACGAAGGGATGTCTGAATCCCCTGTGGAGACCACAGAGAAAGACCTAGTTCTCCACCTATCGCGACCGGAGGCCTCACATCCTTTGAAAACTCGAGAGGTCCGCGGAGATCAATGCTTCCAAAGGAGCCGATGCCTGATTCCTCTTGAAAATGGATAGGAGTCCCAGGATTCCTGTGGCACGTGGAAAGGGACACTGGGTCTCCCGCCTCACGTGTAGACACGTCCCAATTGCCATGTCAAGACTCTAGGAGAATCCCGAGGTATCCCTCACGCCAAGGCAGGGGTCTTGACGTCGCTGAACAAACACGTGTATGAAAGGGCCTTTCCAATCGTAACTCTAGACTATACCCAAGGTTCCAGCCGCAACTCGAGAAGAACCATGAGACTTCCCCCTCGCCACGAGATGAGGCCCGATTCCCGTGCACTGCGTGCAGAGCATTTCCGTGTTCCACATCAAACGTTAAAGGAGCCTTGATTTCCCTGACGCCACTCCAGAGAAAACCAAAGATCACTGTCTCAAGTCTAGAGGGATCCTGAGGTCACTGTAGCAACACGAAAGGGCTCCGTGGAACCCAAATCAACTCGAGATGAGAGCTTAGTCCCTGGCTTCGACTCAAGAGGAATACCAACTTTCCACAAGCACCTCAAGAGGAGGCTTCTCTCAGCTACAGGTATGTGAGAGGGACCCTGAGTTTGTGGCCTCAAGTGGAATGGACACCGAGATGCTCTGACTCGAAGTAATCCCGGATATCCCTGCAGTGAATTGAATGCAGGCTCGTCTTGCATCTCCCAAGACGAAGGGTTGTCTGAATCCGCTGTGGAGACCACAGAGAAAGACCTAGTCCTCCGCCTCAACACGAACGGAGGCCTCACATCCTTTGAAAACTCGAGAGGTCCGCGAAGATCAATGCTTCCAAAGGAGACGATGCCTGACGCCTCTTGAAAATGGATAGGAGTCCCAGGATCCCTGTGGCACGTGGAAAGGGACCCTGGGTCTCCCGCCTCACGTGGAGACGCGTCCCAATTGCCATGCCAAGACTCGAGGAGAATCCCGAGGTGTCCCTTGCCCCTAGGCAGGAGTCCTGACGTCGCTGAACAAACACGTGTCTGGAAGGGCCCTCCCCGTCGGAACTCGAGAATATACCCCAGGTTCCGGCCGCAACTCGAGAAAAACCATGAGATTTCCCCCTCGCCGCGAGTTGAGGCCCGATTCCCCTGCACTGCATGCAGAGCAATTCCGTGTTCCACATCAAACGTGAAAGGAGCCTTGATTTCCTTGATGGCACTCCAGAGAAAACCCAAGATCACTGTCTAAAGTCTAGAGGGATCCTGAGGTCACTGGAGCAACACGAAAGGGGTCCGTGGACCCCAAATCAACTCGAGATGAGAGCTTCGTCCCTGGCTTCTACTCAAGAGGAATAACAACTTTCCACAAGCACCTCAAGAGGAGGCTTCTCTCAGCTACAAGTATGTGAGAGGGACCCTGAGTTTGTGGCCTCAAGTGGAATGGACAGCGAGATGCTCTGAATCGAAGTAAGGCCGGATATCCCTGCAGTGAATTGAATGCAGGCTCGTCTTGCATCTCCCAAGACGAAGGTTTGTCTGAATCCACTGTGGAGGCCAGAGAGAAAGACCTAGTCCTCCGCCTCATCAAGATCGGAGGCCTCACATCCTTTGAAAACTCGAGATGTCCGCGGAGATCAATGCTTCCAAAGGAGACGATGCCTGACTCCTCTTGAAAATGGATAGGAGTCCCAGGATCCCTGTGGCACGTGGAAAGGGACCCTGGGTCTCCCGCCTCACGTGGAGATGCGTCCCAGTTGCCATGCCAAGACTCGAGGAGAATCCCGAGGTGTCCCTCGCACCTAGGCAGGAGTCCTGACGTCGCTGAACAAACACGTGTCTGGAAGGGCCCTCCCCGTCGTAACTCAAGAATATACCCCAGTTTCCGGCCGCAACTCGATAAAAACCATGAGACTTCCCCCTCGCCGCGAGATGAGGCCCGATTCCCCTGCACTGCGTGCAGAGCAATTCCGTGTTCCACATCAGACGTGAAAGGAGCCTTGATTTCCTTGATGCCACTCCAGAGAAAACCCAAAGTCACTGTCTCAAGTCTAGAGGGATCCTGAGGTCACTGGAGCAACACGAAAGGGCTCCGTGGACCCCAAATCAACTCGAGATGAGAGCTTAGTCCCTGGCTTCGCCTCAAGGGGAATACCAACTTTCCACAAGCACCTCAAGAGGAGGCTTCTCTCAGCTACAGGTATGTCAGAGGGACCCTGAGTTTGTGGCCTCAAGTGGAATGGACACCGAGATGCTCTGACTCGAAGTAAGGCCGGATATCCCTGCAGTGAATTGAATGCAGGCTCGTCTTGCATCTCCCAAGACGAAGGGATGTCTGAATCCCCTGTGGAGACTACAGAGAAAGACCTAGTTCTCCACCTATCGCGACCGGAGGCCTCACATCCTTTGAAAACTCGAGAGGTCCGCGGAGATCAATGCTTCCAAAGGAGCCGATGCCTGATTCCTCTTTAAAATGGAAAGGAGTCCCAGGATCCCTTTGGCAAGTGGAAAGGGACACTGGGTCTCCCGCCTCACGTGTAGACGCGTCCCAATTGCCATGTCAAGACTCTAGGAGAATCCCGAGGTATCCCTCACGCCAAGGCAGGGGTCTGACGTCGCTGAACAAACACGTGTATGGAAGGGCCTTTCCAATCGTAACTCTAGACTATACCCAAGGTTCCGGCCGCAACTCGAGAAGAACCATGAGACTTCCCCCTCGCCACGAGATGAGGCCCGATTCCCGTGCACTGCGTGCAGAGCATTTCCGTGTTCCACATCAAACGTTAAAGGAGCCTTGATTTCCCTGACGCCACTCCAGAGAAAACCAAAGATCACTGTCTCAAGTCTAGAGGGATCCTGAGGTCACTGTAGCAACACGAAAGGGCTCCGTGGAACCCAAATCAACTCGAGATGAGAGCTTAGTCCCTGGCTTCGACTCAAGAGGAATACCAACTTTCCACAAGCACCTCAAGAGGAGGCTTCTCTCAGCTACAGGTATGTGAGAGGGACCCTGAGTTTGTGGCCTCAAGTGGCATGGACACCGAGATGCTCTGACTCGAAGTAAGGCCGGATATCCCTGCAGTGAATTGAATGCAGACTCGTCTTGCCTCTCCCAAGATGATGTTATGTCTGAACCCCTGTGGAGACCACATAGAAAGACCTAGTTCTCGACCTCATCGCGACTGGAGGCCTCACATCCTTTGAAAACTCGAGAGGTCTGCGGAGGTCAATGCTTCCAAAGGAGACGATGCCTGACTCCTCTTGAAAATGGATAGGAGTCCCAGGATCCCTGTGGCACGTGGAAAGGGACCCTGGGTCTCCCGCTTCACGTGGAGACGCGTCCCAATTGCCATGCCAAGACTCGAGGAGGATCCCGAGGTGTCCCTCGCACCTAGGCAGGAGTCCTGACGTCGCTGAACAAACACGTGTCCGGAAGGGCCCTCCCTGTCGTAACTCGAGAATATAACCCAGGTTCCGGCCGCAACTCAAGAAAAACGATGAGACTTCCCCCTCGCTGCGAGATGAGGCCCGATTCCCCTGCACTGCGTGCAGACCAATTCCGTGTTCCACATCAAACGTGAAAGGAGCCTTGATTTCCTTGATGGCACTCCAGAGAAAACCCAAAGTCACTGTCTCAATCTAGAGGAATCCTGAGGCCACGGTAGCAGCATGAAAGAGCTCCGTGGACCCCAAATCAACTCGAGATGAGAGCTTAGTCCCTGGGTTCGACTTAAGAGGAATACCAACTTTCCACAAGCACCTCAAAAGGAGGCTTCTCTCAGCTACAGGTATGTGAGAGGGACCCTGAGTTTGTGGCCTCAAGTGGAATGGACACCGAGATGCTCTGACTCGAAGTAATCCCGGATATCCCTGCAGTGAATTGAATGCAGGCTCGTCTTGCATCTCCCAAGACGAAGGGTTGTCTGAATCCGCTGTGGAGACCACAGAGAAACACCTAGTCCTCCGCCTCAACACGAACGGAGGCCTCACATCCTTTGAAAACTCGAGAGGTCCGCGGAGATCAATGCTTCCAAAGGAGACGATGCCTGACTCCTCTTGAAAATGGAAAGGAGTCCCAGGATCCCTGTGGCACGTGGAAAGGGACCCTGGGTCTCCCGCCTCACGTGGAGACGCTTCCCCATTGCCATGCCAAGACTCGAGGAGAATCCCGAGGTGTCCCTCGCACCTAGGCAGGAGTCCTGACGTCACTGAACAAACACGTGTCTGGAAGGGCCCTCCCCGTCGTAACTCGAGAATATACCCCAGGTTCCGTCCGCAACTCGAGAAAAACCATGAGATTTCCCCCTCGCCGCGAGTTGAGGCCTGATTCCCCTGGACTGCGTGCAGAGCAATTCCGTGTTCCACATCAAACGTGAAAGGAGCCTTGATTTCCTTGATGGCACTCCAGAGAAAACCCAAGATCACTGTCTCAAGTCTAGAGGGATCCTGAAGTCACTGGACCAACAGGAAAGGGCTTCGTGGACCCCAAATCAACACGAGGTGAGAGCTTAGACCCTGGCTTAGACTCAAGAGTAATACCAACTCTCCACCAGGACCTCAAGAGGAGGTTTCTCTCAGCTACACGTATATTTGAGGGACCCTGATTTTGTGGCCTCAAGTGGAATGGACACCGAGATGCTCTGACTCTAAGTAAGGCCGGATATCCCTGCAGTGAATTGAATGCAGGCTCGTCTTGCATCTCCCAAGACGAAGGGATGTCTGAATCCCCTGTGGAAACCAAAGAGAAAGACCTAATTCTCCGCCTCATAGCGACCGGGGGCCTCACATCCTTTGAAAATTCGAGAGGTCCGCGGAGATCAATGCTTCCAAAGGAGACGATGCCTGACTCCTCTTGAAAATGGATAGGAGTCCCAGGATCCCTGTGGCACGTGGAAAGGGACACTGGGTCTCCCGCCTCACGTGGAGACGCTTCCCCATTGCCATGCCAAGACTCGAGGAGAATCCCGAGGTGTCCCTCGCACCTAGGCAGGAGTCCTGACGTCGCTGAACAAACACGTGTCTGGAAGGGCCCTCCCCGTCGTAACTCGAGAATATACCACAGGTTCCGGCCGCAACTCGAGAAAAACCATGAGACGTCCCCCTCGCCGCGAGATGAGGCCCGATTCCCCTGCACTGCATGCAGAGCAATTCCGTGTTCCACATCAAACGTGAAAGGAGCCTTGATTTCCTTGATGGCACTCCAGAGAAAACCCAAGATCACTGTCTCAAGTCTAGAGGGATCCTGACGTCACTGGAGCTACACGAAAGTGCTCCGTGGACCCCAAATCAACTCGAGATGAGAGCTTAGACCCTGGCTTCGACTCAAGAGGAATACCCACTTTTCACAAGCACCTCAAGACGAGGCTTCTCTCAGCTACAGGTATGTGAGAGGGACCCTGAGTTTGTGCCCTCAAGTGGAATGGACACCGAGATGCTCTGACTCGAAGTAAGGCCGGATATCCCTGCAGTGAATTGAATGCAGGCTCGTCTTGCATCTCCCAAGACGAAGGGATGTCTGAATCCCTGTGGAGACCTCAGAGAAAGACCGACTTCTCCGCCTCATCGCGACCGGAGGCCTCACATCCTTTGAAAACTAGAGAGGTCCGCGGAGATCAATGCTTCCAAAGGAGCCGATGCCTGAATCCTCTTGAAAATGGATAGGAGTCCCAGGATCCCTGTGGCACGTGGAAAGGGACCCTGGGTCTCCCGCCTCACGTGGAGACGCGTCCAAATTGCCATGCCAAGACTCGTGGAGAATCCCGAGGTGTCCCTCGCACCTAGGCAGGAGTCCTGACGGCGCTGAACAAACACGTGTCTGGAAGGGCCCTTCCCGTCGTAACTCGAGAATATACCCCAGGTTCCGGCCGCAACTCGAGAAAAACCATGAGATTTCCCCCTTGCCGCGAGTTGAGGCCCGATTCCCCTGCACTGAATGCAGAGCAATTCCGTGTTCCACATCAAACGTGAAAGGAGCCTTGATTTCCTTGATGGCACTCCAGAGAAAACCCAAGATCACTGTCTCAAGTCTAGAGGGATCCTGAAGTCACTGGACCAACAGGAAAGGGCTTCGTGGACCCCAAATCAACTCGAGATGAGAGCTTAGACCCTGGCTTAGACTCAAGAGGAATACCAACTTTCCACAAGGACCTCAAGAGGAGGTTTCTCTCAGCTACAGTTATATTTGAGGGACCCTGATTTTGTGGCCTCAAATGGAATGGACACCGAGATGCTCTGAGTCGAAGTAAGGCCGGATATCCCTGCAGTGAATTGAATGCAGGCTCGTCTTGCATCTCCCAAGACGAAGGGTTGTCTGAATCCCCTATGGAGACCACAGAGAAAGACCTAATTCTCCGCCTCATAGCGACCGGGGGCCTCACATCCTTTGAAAATTCGAGAGGTCCGCGGAGATCAATGCTTCCAAAGGAGACGATGCCTGACTCCTCTTGAAAATGGATAGGAGTCCCAGGATCCCTGTGGCTCGTGGAAAGGGACCCTGGTTCTCCCGGCTCACGTGGAGATGCGTCCAAATTGCCATGCCAAGACTCGAGGAGAATCCCGAGGTGTCCCTCGCACCTAGGCAGGAGTCCTGACGTCGCTGAACAAACACGTGTCTGGAAGGGCCCTCCCCGTTGTAACTCGAGAATATACCCCAGGTTCCGGCCGCAACTCGAGAAAAACCATGAGACTTCCCCCTCGCCGCGAGATGAGGCCCGATTCCCCTGCACTGCGTGCAGAGCAATTCCGTGTTCCACATCAAACGTGAAAGGAGCCTTGATTTCCTTGATGGCACTCCAGAGAAAACCCAAGATCACTGTCTCAAGTCGAGAGGGATCCTGAGGTCACTGGAGCAACACGAAAGTGCTCTGTGGACCCAAAATCAACTCGAGATGAGAGCTTAGACCCTGGATTCGACTCAAGACGAATACCCACTTTTCACAAGCACCTCAAGACGAGGCTTCTCTCAGCTACAGGTATGTGAGAGGGACCCTGAGTTTGTGGCCTCAAGTGGAATGGACACCGAGATGCTCTGACTCGAAGTAAGGCCGGATATCACTGCAGTGAATTGAATGCAGGCTCGTCTTGCATCTCCCAAGCCGAAGGGATGTCTGAATCCCCTGTGGAGACCACAGAGAAAGACCGAGTTGTCCGCCTCAACGCGACCGGAGGCCTCACATCCTTTGAAAACTCGAGAGGTCCGCGGAGATCAATGCTTTCAAAGGAGACGATGCCTGACTCCTCTTGAAAATGGATAGGAGTCCCAGGATCCCTTTGGCACGTGGAAAGGGGCCCTGGGTTTCCCGCCTCACGTGGAGACGCGTCCCAATTGCCATGCCAAGACTCGAGGAGAATCCCGAGGTGTCCCTCACACCTAGGCAGGAGTCCTGACGTTGCTGAAAAAACACGTGTCTGGAAGGGCCCTCCCCGTCGTAACTCGAGAATATACCCCAGGTTCCTGCCGCAACTCGAGAAAAACCATGAGACTTCCCCCTCGCCGCGAGATGAGGCCCGATTCCCCTGCACTGCATGCACAGCAATTCCGTGTTCCACATCAAACGTGAAAGGAGCCTTGATTTCCTTGATGGCACTCCAGAGAAAACCCAAGATCACTGTCTCAAGTCTAGAGGGATCCTGAGGTCACTGGAGCAACACGAAAGTGCTCCGTGGACCCCAAATCAACTCGAGATGCGAGCTTGGTCCCTGGCTTCGACTCAAGAGGAATACCAACTTTTCACAAGCACCTCAAGAGGAGGCTTCTCTCAGCTACAGGTAAGTGAGAGGGACCCTGAGTTTGTGGCCTCAAGGGGAATGGACACCGAGATGCTCTGACTCGAAGTAAGGCCGGATATCCCTGCAGTGAATTGAATGCAGGCTCGTCTTGCATCTCCAAAGACGAAGGGATGTCTGAATCCCCTGTGGAGACCACAGAGAAAGACCTAGATCTCCGCCTCATCGCGAACGGAGGCCTCACATCCTTTGAAAACTCAAGAGGTTCGCGGAGATCAATGCTCCCAAATGAGACGATGCCTGACTCCTCTTGAAAATGGATAGGAGTCCCAGGATCCCTGTGGCACGTGCAAAGGGACCCTGGGTCTCCCACCTCATGTGGAGACGCGTCCCAATTGCCATGCCAAGACTCGAGGAGAATCCCGAGGTGTCCCTCGCCCCTAGGCAGGAGTCCTGACGTCGCTGAACAAACACGTGTCTGGAAGGGACCTCACCATCGTAACTCGAGAATATACCCCAGGTTCCGGCCGCAACTCGAGAAAAACCATGAGATTTCCCCCTCGCCGCTAGTTGAGGCCCGATTCCCCTGCACTGCATGCAGAGCAATTCCGTGTTCCACATCAAACGTGAAAGGAGCCTTGATTTCCTTGATGGCACTCCAGAGAAAACCCAAGATCACTGTCTCAAGTCTAGAGGGATCCTGACGTCACTGGAGCAACACGAAATTTCCCCTTGAACCCCAAATCTACTCGAGATGAGAGCTTAGTCCCTGGCTTCGACTCAAGAGGAATACCAACTTTCCATAGCACCTCAAGAGGAGGCTTCTCTCAGCTACAGGTATGTGAGAGGGACCCTGAGTTTGTGGCCTCAAGTGGAATGGACACCGAGATGCTCTGACTCGAAGTAAGGACGGATATCCCTGCAGTTAATTGAATGCAGGCTCGTCTTGCATCTCCCAAGACGAAGGGATGTCTGAATCCCCTGTGGAGACCTCAGAGAAAGACCGACTTCTCCGCCTCATCGCGACCGGAGGCCTCACATCCTTTGAAAACTCGAGAGGTCCGTGGAGATCAATGCTTCCAAAGGAGCCGATGCCTGAATCCTCTTGAAAATGGATAGCAGTCCCAGGATCCCTGTGGCACGTGGAAAGGGACCCTGGGTCTCCCGCCTCACGTGGAGACGCGTCCAAATTACCATGCCAAGACTCGAGGAGAATCCCGAGGTGTCCCTCGCACCTAGGCAGGAGTCCTGATGTCGCTGAACAAACACGTGTCTGGAAGGGCCCTCCCCGTCGTAACTCGAGAATATACCCCAGGTTCCGGCCGCAGCTCGAGAAAAACCATGAGATTTCCCCCTCGCCGCGAGTTGAGGCCCGATTCCCCTGCACTGAATGCAGAGCAATTCCGTGTTCCACATCAAACGTGAAAAGAGCCTTGATTTCCTTGATGGCACTCCAGAGAAAACCCAAGATCACTGTCTCAAGTGTAGAGGGATCCTGAAGTCACTGGACCAACAGGAAAGAGCTTCGTGGACCCCAAATCAACTCGAGATGAGAGCTTAGACCCTGGCTTAGACTCAAGAGGAATACCAACTTTCCACAAGGACCTCAAGAGGAGGTTTCTCTCAGCTACAGGTATATTTGAGGGACCCTGATTTTGTGGCCGCAAGTGGAATGGACACCGAGATGCTCTGACTCGAAGTAAGGCCGGATATCCCTGCAGTGAATTGAATGCAGGCTCGTCTTGCATCTCCCAAGACGAAGGGATGTCTGAATCCCCTGTGGAGACCACAGAGAAAGACCTAATTCTCCGCCTCATAGCGACCGGGGGCCTCACATCCTTTGAAAATTCGAGAGGTCCGCGGAGATCAATGCTTCCAAAGGAGACGATGCCTGAATCCTCTTGAAAATGGATAGGAGTCCCAGGATCACTGTGGCACGTGGAAAGGGACCCTGGGTCTCCCGCCTTAAGTGGAGACGCGTCCAAATTGCCATGCCAAGACTCATGGAGAATCCCGAGTTGTCCCTCGCACCTAGGCAGGAGTCCTGACGTCGCTGAACAAACACGTGTCTGGAAGGGCCCTCCCCGTCGTAACTCGAGAATATACCCCAGGTTCCGGCCGCAACTCGAGAAAAACCATGAGATTTCCCCCTTGCCGCCAGTTGAGGCCCGATTCCCCTGCACTGAATGCAGAGCAATTCCGTGTTCCACATCAAACGTGAAAGGAGCCTTGATTTCCTTGATGGCACTCCAGAGAATTCCCAAGATCACTGTCTCAAGTCTAGAGGGATCCTGAGGTCACTGGAGCAACACGAAAGGGCTCCGTGGACCCCAAATCAACTCGAGATGAGAGCTTAGTCCCTGGCTTCGACTCAAGAGGAATACCAACTTTTCACAAGCACCTCAAGAGGAGGCTTCTCTCAGCTACAGGTATGTGAGAGGGACCCTGAGTTTGTGGCCTCAAGTGGAATGGACACCGAGATGCTCCGACTCGAAGTAAGGCCGGATATCCCAACAGTGAATTGAATGCAGGCTCGTCTTGCATCTCCTAAGACGAAGAGATGTCTGAATCCCCTGTGGAGACCACAGAGAAAGACCTAGTCCTCCGCCTCATCGCGACCGGAGGCCTCACATCCTTTGAAAACTCGAGAGGTCTGCGGAGATCAATGCTTCCAAAGGAGACGATGCCGGAATCTTCTTGAAAATGGATAGGAGTCCCAGGATCCCTGTGGCACGTGGAAAGGGACCCTGGGTCTCCCGCCTCACGTGGAGACGCGTCCCAATTACCATGCCAAGACTCGAGGAGAATCCCGAGGTGTCCCTCGCCCCTAGGTAGGAGTCCTGACGTCGATGAACAAACACGTGTCTGGAAGGGCCCTCCCCGTCGTAACTCGAGAATATACCCCAGCTTCCGGCCGCAACTCGAGAAAAACCATGAGATTTCCCCCTCGCCGCGAGTTGAGGCCCGATTCCCCTGGACTGCGTGCAGAGCAATTCCGTGTTCCACATCAAACGTGAAAGGAGCCTTGATTTCCTTGATGCCACTCCAGAGAAAACCCAAGATCACTGTCTCAAGTCTAGAGAAATCCAGAAGTCACTGGACCAACAGGAAAGTGCTTCGTGGACCCCAAATCAACTCGAGATGAGAGCTTAGACCCTGGCTTAGACTCAAGAGGAATACCAACTTTCCACAAGGACCTCAAGAGGAGGTTTCTCTCAGCTACACGTATATTTGAGGGACCCTGATTTTGTGGCATCAAGTGGAATGGACACCGAGATGCTCTGACTCGAAGTAAGGCCGGATATCCCTGCAGTGAATTGAATGCAGGCTCGTCTTGCATCTCCCAAGACGAAGGGATGTCTGAATCCCCTTTGGAGACCACAGAGAAAGACCTAATTCTCCGCCTCATAGCGACCGGGGGCCTCACATCCTTTGAAAATTCGAGAGGTCCGCGGAGATCAATGCTTCCAAAGGAGACGATGCCTGACTCCTCTTGAAAATGGATAGGAGTCCCAGGATCCCTGTGGCTCGTGGAAAGGGACCCTGGTTCTCCCGGCTCACGTGGAGATGCGTCCAAATTGCCATGCCAAGACTCGAGGAGAATCCCGAGGTGTCCCTCGCACCTAGGCAGGAGTCCTGACGTCGCTGAACAAACACGTGTCTGGAAGGGCCCTCCCCGTTGTAACTCGAGAATATACCCCAGGTTCCGGCCGCAACTCGAGAAAAACCATGAGACTTCCCCCTCGCCGCGAGATGAGGCCCGATTCCCCTGCACTGCGTGCAGAGCAATTCCGTGTTCCACATCAAACGTGAAAGGAGCCTTGATTTCCTTGATGGCACTCCAGAGAAAACCCAAGATCACTGTCTCAAGTCGAGAGGGATCCTGAGGTCACTGGAGCAACACGAAAGGGCTGCTTGGACCCCAAATCAACTGGAGATGAGAGCTTAGTCCCTGGCTTCGAATAAAGAGGACTACCAACTTTCCACAAGCACCTTAAGGGGAGGCTTCTCTCAGCTACAGGTATGTGAGAGGGACCCTGAATTTGTGGCCTCAAGTGGAATGGACACCGAGATGCTCTGACACGATGTAAGGCCGGATATCCCTGCAGTGATTTGAATGCAGGCTCGTCTTGCATCTCCCAAGACGACGGGATGTCTGAATCCCCTGTGGAGACCACAGAGAAAGTCCTAGTCCTCCGCCTCACCGCGACCGGAGGCCTCACATCCTTTGAAAACTCAAGAGGTCCGCGGAGATCAGTGCTTCCAAATGAGACGATGCCTGACTCCTCTTGAAAATGGATAGGAGTCCCAGGATCCCTGTGGCACGTGGAAAGGGACACTGGGTCTCCGGCCTCACGTGGAGACACGTCCCAATTGCCATGCCAAGACTCGAGGAGAATCCCGAGGTGTCCCTCGCCCCTAGGTAGGAGTCTAGACGTCGCTGAACAAACACGTGTCTGGAAGGGCCCTCCCCGTCGTAACTCGAGAATATACCCCAGGTTCCGTCCGCAACTCGAGAAAAACCATGAGATTTCCGCCTCGCCGCGAGTTGAGGCCCGATTCCCCTGGACTGCGTGCAGAGCAATTCCGTGTTCCACATCAAACGTGAAAGGAGCCTTGATTTCCTTGATGGCACTCCAGAGAAAACCCAAGATCACTGTCTCAAGTCTAGAGGGATCCTGAAGTCACTGGACCAACAGGAAAGGGCTTCGTGGACCCCAAATCAACACGAGGTGAGAGCTTAGACCCTGGCTTAGACTCAAGAGTAATACCAACTCTCCACCAGGACCTCAAGAGGAGGTTTCTCTCAGCTACACGTATATTTGAGGGACCCTGATTTTGTGGCCTCAAGTGGAATGGACACCGAGATGCTCTGACTCTAAGTAAGGCCGGATATCCCTGCAGTGAATTGAATGCAGGCTCGTCTTGCATCTCCCAAGACGAAGGGATGTCTGAATCCCCTGTGGAGACCACAGAGAAAGACCTAATTCTCCGCCTCATAGCGACCGGGGGCCTCACATCCTTTGAAAATTCGAGAGGTCCGCGGAGATCAATGCTTCCAAAGGAGACGATGCCTGACTCCTCTTGAAAATGGATAGGAGTCCCAGGATCCCTGTGGCACGTGGAAAGGGGCCCTGGGTTTCCCGCCTCACGTGGAGACGCGTCCCAATTGCCATGCCAAGACTCGAGGAGAATCCCGAGGTGTCCCTCACACCTAGGCAGGAGTCCTGACGTTGCTGAAAAAACACGTGTCTGGAAGGGCCCTCCCCGTCGTAACTCGAGAATATACCCCAGGTTCCTGCCGCAACTCGAGAAAAACCATGAGACTTCCCCCTCGCCGCGAGATGAGGCCCGATTCCCCTGCACTGCATGCACAGCAATTCCGTGTTCCACATCAAACGTGAAAGGAGCCTTGATTTCCTTGATGGCACTCCAGAGAAAACCCAAGATCACTGTCTCAAGTCTAAAGGGATCCTGAGGTCACTGGAGCAACACGAAAGTGCTCCGTGGACCCCAAATCAACTCGAGATGCGAGCTTAGTCCCTGGCTTCGACTCAAGAGGAATACCAACTTTTCACAAGCACCTCAAGAGGAGGCTTCTCTCAGCTACAGGTAAGTGAGAGGGACCCTGAGTTTGTGGCCTCAAGGGGAATGGACACCGAGATGCTCTGACTCGAAGTAAGGCCGGATATCCCTGCAGTGAATTGAATGCAGGCTCGTCTTGCATCTCCAAAGACGAAGGGATGTCTGAATCCCCTGTGGAGACCACAGAGAAAGACCTAGATCTCCGCCTCATCGCGAACGGAGGCCTCACATCCTTTGAAAACTCAAGAGGTTCGCGGAGATCAATGCTCCCAAATGAGACGATGCCTGACTCCTCTTGAAAATGGATAGGAGTCCCAGGATCCCTGTGGCACGTGCAAAGGGACCCTGGGTCTCCCACCTCATGTGGAGACGCGTCCCAATTGCCATGCCAAGACTCGAGGAGAATCCCGAGGTGTCCCTCGCCCCTAGGCAGGAGTCCTGACGTCGCTGAACAAACACGTGTCTGGAAGGGACCTCACCATCGTAACTCGAGAATATACCCCAGGTTCCGGCCGCAACTCGAGAAAAACCATGAGATTTCCCCCTCGCCGCTAGTTGAGGCCCGATTCCCCTGCACTGCATGCAGAGCAATTCCGTGTTCCACATCAAACGTGAAAGGAGCCTTGATTTCCTTGATGGCACTCCAGAGAAAACCCAAGATCACTGTCTCAAGTCTAGAGGGATCCTGACGTCACTGGAGCAACACGAAATTTCCCCTTGAACCCCAAATCTACTCGAGATGAGAGCTTAGTCCCTGGCTTCGACTCAAGAGGAATACCAACTTTCCATAGCACCTCAAGAGGAGGCTTCTCTCAGCTACAGGTATGTGAGAGGGACCCTGAGTTTGTGGCCTCAAGTGGAATGGACACCGAGATGCTCTGACTCGAAGTAAGGCCGGATATCCCTGCAGTTAATTGAATGCAGGCTCGTCTTGCATCTCCCAAGACGAAGGGATGTCTGAATCCCCTGTGGAGACCTCAGAGAAAGACCGACTTCTCCGCCTCATCGCGACCGGAGGCCTCACATCCTTTGAAAACTCGAGAGGTCCGTGGAGATCAATGCTTCCAAAGGAGCCGATGCCTGAATCCTCTTGAAAATGGATAGCAGTCCCAGGATCCCTGTGGCACGTGGAAAGGGACCCTGGGTCTCCCGCCTCACGTGGAGACGCGTCCAAATTACCATGCCAAGACTCGAGGAGAATCCCGAGGTGTCCCTCGCACCTAGGCAGGAGTCCTGATGTCGCTGAACAAACACGTGTCTGGAAGGGCCCTCCCCGTCGTAACTCGAGAATATACCCCAGGTTCCGGCCGCAACTCGAGAAAAACCATGAGATTTCCCCCTCGCCGCGAGTT
The DNA here is from genome assembly GCF_033118175.1 of Dama dama. NCBI lineage: Eukaryota > Metazoa > Chordata > Mammalia > Artiodactyla > Cervidae > Dama > Dama dama. Next base: position 148,559 of record NC_083697.1, on the reverse strand, counting down.
GAGGCCCGATTCCCCTGCACTGAATGCAGAGCAATTCCGTGTTCCACATCAAACGTGAAAAGAGCCTTGATTTCCTTGATGGCACTCCAGAGAAAACCCAAGATCACTGTCTCAAGTGTAGAGGGATCCTGAAGTCACTGGACCAACAGGAAAGGGCTTCGTGGACCCCAAATCAACTCGAGATGAGAGCTTAGACCCTGGCTTAGACTCAAGAGGAATACCAACTTTCCACAAGGACCTCAAGAGGAGGTTTCTCTCAGCTACAGGTATATTTGAGGGACCCTGATTTTGTGGCCGCAAGTGGAATGGACACCGAGATGCTCTGACTCGAAGTAAGGCCGGATATCCCTGCAGTGAATTGAATGCAGGCTCGTCTTGCATCTCCCAAGACGAAGGGATGTCTGAATCCCCTGTGGAGACCACAGAGAAAGACCTAATTCTCCGCCTCATAGCGACCGGGGGCCTCACATCCTTTGAAAATTCGAGAGGTCCGCGGAGATCAATGCTTCCAAAGGAGACGATGCCTGAATCCTCTTGAAAATGGATAGGAGTCCCAGGATCACTGTGGCACGTGGAAAGGGACCCTGGGTCTCCCGCCTTAAGTGGAGACGCGTCCAAATTGCCATGCCAAGACTCATGGAGAATCCCGAGTTGTCCCTCGCACCTAGGCAGGAGTCCTGACGTCGCTGAACAAACACGTGTCTGGAAGGGCCCTCCCCGTCGTAACTCGAGAATATACCCCAGGTTCCGGCCGCAACTCGAGAAAAACCATGAGATTTCCCCCTTGCCGCCAGTTGAGGCCCGATTCCCCTGCACTGAATGCAGAGCAATTCCGTGTTCCACATCAAACGTGAAAGGAGCCTTGATTTCCTTGATGGCACTCCAGAGAATTCCCAAGATCACTGTCTCAAGTCTAGAGGGATCCTGAGGTCACTGGAGCAACACGAAAGGGCTCCGTGGACCCCAAATCAACTCGAGATGAGAGCTTAGTCCCTGGCTTCGACTCAAGAGGAATACCAACTTTTCACAAGCACCTCAAGAGGAGGCTTCTCTCAGCTACAGGTATGTGAGAGGGACCCTGAGTTTGTGGCCTCAAGTGGAATGGACACCGAGATGCTCCGACTCGAAGTAAGGCCGGATATCCCAACAGTGAATTGAATGCAGGCTCGTCTTGCATCTCCTAAGACGAAGAGATGTCTGAATCCCCTGTGGAGACCACAGAGAAAGACCTAGTCCTCCGCCTCATCGCGACCGGAGGCCTCACATCCTTTGAAAACTCGAGAGGTCTGCGGAGATCAATGCTTCCAAAGGAGACGATGCCGGAATCTTCTTGAAAATGGATAGGAGTCCCAGGATCCCTGTGGCACGTGGAAAGGGACCCTGGGTCTCCCGCCTCACGTGGAGACGCGTCCCAATTGCCATGCCAAGACTCGAGGAGAATCCCGAGGTGTCCCTCGCCCCTAGGTAGGAGTCCTGACGTCGATGAACAAACACGTGTCTGGAAGGGCCCTCCCCGTCGTAACTCGAGAATATACCCCAGGTTCCGGCCGCAACTCGAGAAAAACCATGAGATTTCCCCCTCGCCGCGAGTTGAGGCCCGATTCCCCTGGACTGCGTGCAGAGCAATTCCATGTTCCACATCAAACGTGAAAGGAGCCTTGATTTCCTTGATGCCACTCCAGAGAAAACCCAAGATCACTGTCTCAAGTCTAGAGAAATCCTGAAGTCACTGGACCAACAGGAAAGTGCTTCGTGGACCCAAAATCAACTCGAGATGAGAGCTTAGACCCTGGCTTAGACTCAAGAGGAATACCAACTTTCCACAAGGACCTCAAGAGGAGGTTTCTCTCAGCTACACGTATATTTGAGGGACCCTGATTTTGTGGCATCAAGTGGAATGGACACCGAGATGCTCTGACTCGAAGTAAGGCCGGATATCCCTGCAGTGAATTGAATGCAGGCTCGTCTTGCATCTCCCAAGACGAAGGGATGTCTGAATCCCCTTTGGAGACCACAGAGAAAGACCTAATTCTCCGCCTCATAGCGACCGGGGGCCTCACATCCTTTGAAAATTCGAGAGGTCCGCGGAGATCAATGCTTCCAAAGGAGACGATGCCTGACTCCTCTTGAAAATGGATAGGAGTCCCAGGATCCCTGTGGCTCGTGGAAAGGGACCCTGGTTCTCCCGGCTCACGTGGAGATGCGTCCAAATTGCCATGCCAAGACTCGAGGAGAATCCCGAGGTGTCCCTCGCACCTAGGCAGGAGTCCTGACGTCGCTGAACAAACACGTGTCTGGAAGGGCCCTCCCCGTTGTAACTCGAGAATATACCCCAGGTTCCGGCCGCAACTCGAGAAAAACCATGAGACTTCCCCCTCGCCGCGAGATGAGGCCCGATTCCCCTGCACTGCGTGCAGAGCAATTCCGTGTTCCACATCAAACGTGAAAGGAGCCTTGATTTCCTTGATGGCACTCCAGAGAAAACCCAAGATCACTGTCTCAAGTCGAGAGGGATCCTGAGGTCACTGGAGCAACACGAAAGGGCTGCTTGGACCCCAAATCAACTGGAGATGAGAGCTTAGTCCCTGGCTTCGAATAAAGAGGACTACCAACTTTCCACAAGCACCTTAAGGGGAGGCTTCTCTCAGCTACAGGTATGTGAGAGGGACCCTGAATTTGTGGCCTCAAGTGGAATGGACACCGAGATGCTCTGACACGATGTAAGGCCGGATATCCCTGCAGTGATTTGAATGCAGGCTCGTCTTGCATCTCCCAAGACGACGGGATGTCTGAATCCCCTGTGGAGACCACAGAGAAAGTCCTAGTCCTCCGCCTCACCGCGACCGGAGGCCTCACATCCTTTGAAAACTCAAGAGGTCCGCGGAGATCAGTGCTTCCAAATGAGACGATGCCTGACTCCTCTTGAAAATGGATAGGAGTCCCAGGATCCCTGTGGCACGTGGAAAGGGACACTGGGTCTCCGGCCTCACGTGGAGACACGTCCCAATTGCCATGCCAAGACTCGAGGAGAATCCCGAGGTGTCCCTCGCCCCTAGGTAGGAGTCTAGACGTCGCTGAACAAACACGTGTCTGGAAGGGCCCTCCCCGTCGTAACTCGAGAATATACCCCAGGTTCCGTCCGAAACTCGAGAAAAACCATGAGATTTCCGCCTCGCCGCGAGTTGAGGCCCGATTCCCCTGGACTGCGTGCAGAGCAATTCCGTGTTCCACATCAAACGTGAAAGGAGCCTTGATTTCCTTGATGGCACTCCAGAGAAAACCCAAGATCACTGTCTCAAGTCTAGAGGGATCCTGAAGTCACTGGACCAACAGGAAAGGGCTTCGTGGACCCCAAATCAACACGAGGTGAGAGCTTAGACCCTGGCTTAGACTCAAGAGTAATACCAACTCTCCACCAGGACCTCAAGAGGAGGTTTCTCTCAGCTACACGTATATTTGAGGGACCCTGATTTTGTGGCCTCAAGTGGAATGGACACCGAGATGCTCTGACTCTAAGTAAGGCCGGATATCCCTGCAGTGAATTGAATGCAGGCTCGTCTTGCATCTCCCAAGACGAAGGGATGTCTGAATCCCCTGTGGAGACCACAGAGAAAGACCTAATTCTCCGCCTCATAGCGACCGGGGGCCTCACATCCTTTGAAAATTCGAGAGGTCCGCGGAGATCAATGCTTCCAAAGGAGACGATGCCTGACTCCTCTTGAAAATGGATAGGAGTCCCAGGATCCCTGTGGCACGTGGAAAGGGACCCTGGGTCTCCCGCCTCACGTGGAGACGCTTCCCCATTGCCATGCCAAGACTCGAGGAGAATCCCGAGGTGTCCCTCGCACCTAGGCAGGAGTCCTGACGTCGCTGAACAAACACGTGTCTGGAAGGGCCCTCCCCGTCGTAACTCGAGAATATACCACAGGTTCCGGCCGCAACTCGAGAAAAACCATGAGACGTCCCCCTCGCCGCGAGATGAGGCCCGATTCCCCTGCACTGCATGCAGAGCAATTCCGTGTTCCACATCAAACGTGAAAGGAGCCTTGATTTCCTTGATGGCACTCCAGAGAAAACCCAAGATCACTGTCTCAAGTCTAGAGGGATCCTGACGTCACTGGAGCTACACGAAAGTGCTCCGTGGACCCCAAATCAACTCGAGATGAGAGCTTAGACCCTGGCTTCGACTCAAGAGGAATACCCAGTTTTCACAAGCACCTCAAGACGAGGCTTCTCTCAGCTACAGGTATGTGAGAGGGACCCTGAGTTTGTGCCCTCAAGTGGAATGGACACCGAGATGCTCTGACTCGAAGTAAGGCCGGATATCCCTGCAGTGAATTGAATGCAGGCTCGTCTTGCATCTCCCAAGACGAAGGGATGTCTGAATCCCTGTGGAGACCTCAGAGAAAGACCGACTTCTCCGCCTCATCGCGACCGGAGGCCTCACATCCTTTGAAAACTAGAGAGGTCCGCGGAGATCAATGCTTCCAAAGGAGCCGATGCCTGAATCCTCTTGAAAATGGATAGGAGTCCCAGGATCCCTGTGGCACGTGGAAAGGGACCCTGGGTCTCCCGCCTCACGTGGAGACGCGTACAAATTGCCATGCCAAGACTCGTGGAGAATCCCGAGGTGTCCCTCGCACCTAGGCAGGAGTCCTGACGGCGCTGAACAAACACGTGTCTGGAAGGGCCCTCCCCGTCGTAACTCGAGAATATACCCCAGGTTCCGGCCGGAACTCGAGAAAAACCATGAGATTTCCCCCTTGCCGCGAGTTGAGGCCCGATTCCCCTGCACTGAATGCAGAGCAATTCCGTGTTCCACATCAAACGTGAAAGGAGCCTTGATTTCCTTGATGGCACTCCAGAGAAAACCCAAGATCACTGTCTCAAGTCTAGAGGGATCCTGAAGTCACTGGACCAACAGGAAAGGGCTTCGTGGACCCCAAATCAACTCGAGATGAGAGCTTAGACCCTGGCTTAGACTCAAGAGGAATACCAACTTTCCACAAGGACCTCAAGAGGAGGTTTCTCTCAGCTACAGTTATATTTGAGGGACCCTGATTTTGTGGCCTCAAATGGAATGGACACCGAGATGCTCTGAGTCGAAGTAAGGCCGGATATCCCTGCAGTGAATTGAATGCAGGCTCGTCTTGCATCTCCCAAGACGAAGGGATGTCTGAATCCCCTGTGGAGACCACAGAGAAAGACCTAATTCTCCGCCTCATAGCGACCGGGGGACTCACATCCTTTGAAAATTCGAGAGGTCCGCGGAGATCAATGCTTCCAAAGGAGACGATGCCTGACTCCTCTTGAAAATGGATAGGAGTCCCAGGATCACTGTGGCACGTGGAAAGGGACCCTGGGTCTCCCGCCTTAAGTGGAGACGCGTCCAAATTGATATGCCAAGACTCATGGAGAATCCCGAGTTGTCCCTCGCACCTAGGCAGGAGTCCTGACGTCGCTGAACAAACACGTGTCTGGAAGGGCCCTCCCCGTCGTAACTCGAGAATATACCCCAGGTTCCGGCCGCAACTCGAGAAAAACCATGAGATTTCCCCCTTGCCGCGAGTTGAGGCCCGATTCCCCTGCACTGAATGCAGAGCAATTCCGTGTTCCACATCAAACGTGAAAGGAGCCTTGATTTCCTTGATGGCACTCCAGAGAATTCCCAAGATCACTGTCTCAAGTCTAGAGGGATCCTGAGGTCACTGGAGCAACACGAAAGGGCTCCGTGGACCCCAAATCAACTCGAGATGAGAGCTTAGTCCCTGGCTTCGACTCAAGAGGAATACCAACTTTTCACAAGCACCTCAAGAGGAGGCTTCTCTCAGCTACAGGTATGTGAGAGGGACCCTGAGTTTGTGGCCTCAAGTGGAATGGACACCGAGATGCTCCGACTCGAAGTAAGGCCGGATATCCCAACAGTGAATTGAATGCAGGCTCGTCTTGCATCTCCTAAGACGAAGAGATGTCTGAATCCCCTGTGGAGACCACAGAGAAAGACCTAGTCCTCCGCCTCATCGCGACCGGAGGCCTCACATCCTTTGAAAACTCGAGAGGTCTGCGGAGATCAATGCTTCCAAAGGAGACGATGCCGGAATTTTCTTGAAAATGGATAGGAGTCCCAGGATCCCTGTGGCACGTGGAAAGGGACCCTGGGTCTCCCGCCTCACGTGGAGACGCGTCCCAATTGCCATGCCAAGACTCGAGGAGAATCCCGAGGTGTCCCTCGCCCCTAGGTAGGAGTCCTGACGTCGATGAACAAACACGTGTCTGGAAGGGCCCTCCCCGTCGTAACTCGAGAATATACACCAGGTTCCGGCCGCAACTCGAGAAAAACCATGAGATTTCCCCCTCGCCGCGAGTTGAGGCCCGATTCCCCTGGACTGCGTGCAGAGCAATTCCGTGTTCCACATCAAACGTGAAAGGAGCCTTGATTTCCTTGATGGCACTCCAGAGAAAACCCAAGATCACTGTCTCAAGTGTAGAGGGATCCTGAAGTCACTGGACCAACAGGAAAGTGCTTCGTGGACCCCAAATCAACTCGAGATGAGAGCTTAGACCCTGGCTTAGACTCAAGAGGAATACCAACTTTCCACAAGGACCTCAAGAGGAGGTTTCTCTCAGCTACACGTATATTTGAGGGACCCTGATTTTGTGGCATCAAGTGGAATGGACACCGAGATGCTCTGACTCGAAGTAAGGCCGGATATCCCTGCAGTGAATTGAATGCAGGCTCGTCTTGCATCTCCCAAGACGAAGGGATGTCTGAATCCCCTTTGGAGACCACAGAGAAAGACCTAATTCTCCGCCTCATAGCGACCGGGGGCCTCACATCCTTTGAAAATTCGAGAGGTCCGCGGAGATCAATGCTTCCAAAGGAGACGATGCCTGACTCCTCTTGAAAATGGATAGGAGTCCCAGGATCCCTGTGGCTCGTGGAAAGGGACCCTGGTTTTCCCGGCTCACGTGGAGATGCGTCCAAATTGCCATGCCAAGACTCGAGGAGAATCCCGAGGTGTCCCTCGCACCTAGGCAGGAGTCCTGACGTCGCTGAACAAACACGTGTCTGGAAGGGCCCTCCCCGTTGTAACTCGAGAATATACCCCAGGTTCCGGCCGCAACTCGAGAAAAACCATGAGACTTCCCCCTCGCCGCGAGATGAGGCCCGATTCCCCTGCACTGCGTGCAGAGCAATTCCGTGTTCCACATCAAACGTGAAAGGAGCCTTGATTTCCTTGATGGCACTCCAGAGAAAACCCAAGATCACTGTCTCAAGTCGAGAGGGATCCTGAGGTCACTGGAGCAACACGAAAGTGCTCCGTGGACCCAAAATCAACTCGAGATGAGAGCTTAGACCCTGGATTCGACTCAAGACGAATACCCACTTTTCACAAGCACCTCAAGACGAGGCTTCTCTCAGCTACAGGTATGTGAGAGGGACCCTGAGTTTGTGGCCTCAAGTGGAATGGACACCGAGATGCTCTGACTCGAAGTAAGGCCGGATATCACTGCAGTGAATTGAATGCAGGCTCGTCTTGCATCTCCCAAGCCGAAGGGATGTCTGAATCCCCTGTGGAGACCACAGAGAAAGACCGAGTTGTCCGCCTCAACGCGACCGGAGGCCTCACATCCTTTGAAAACTCGAGAGGTCCGCGGAGATCAATGCTTTCAAAGGAGACGATGCCTGACTCCTCTTGAAAATGGATAGGAGTCCCAGGATCCCTGTGGCACGTGCAAAGGGACCCTGGGTCTCCAACCTCATGTGGAGACGCGTCCCAATTGCCATGCCAAGACTCGAGGAGAATCCCGAGGTGTCCCTCGCCCCTAGGCAGGAGTCCTGACGTCGCTTAACAAACACGTGTCTGGAAGGGACCTCACCGTCGTAACTCGAGAATATACCCCAGGTTCCGGCCGCAACTCGAGAAAAACCATGAGATTTCCCCCTCGCCGCTAGTTGAGGCCCGATTCCCCTGCACTGCATGCAGAGCAATTCCGTGTTCCACATCAAACGTGAAAGGAGCCTTGATTTCCTTGATGGCACTCCAGAGAAAACCCAAGATCACTGTCTCAAGTCTAGAGGGATCCTGACGTCACTGGAGCAACACGAAAGGGCTCCGTGGACCCCAAATCTACTCGAGATGAGAGCTTAGTCCCTGGCTTCGACTCAAGAGGAATACCAACTTTTCACAAGCACCTCAAGAGGAGGCTTCTCTCAGCTACAGGTATGTGAGAGGGACCCTGAGTTTGTGGCCTCAAGTGGAATGGACACCGAGATGCTCCGACTCGAAGTAAGGCCGGATATCCCAACAGTGAATTGAATGCAGGCTCGTCTTGCATCTCCCAAGACGAAGAGATGTCTGAATCCCCTGTGGAGACCACAGAGAAAGACCTAGTCCTCCGCCTCATCGCGAACGGAGGCCTCACATCCTTTGAAAACTCAAGAGGTCCGCGGAGATCAATGCTTCCAAATGAGACGATGCCTGACTCCTCTTGAAAATGGATAGGAGTCCCAGGATCCCTGTGGCACGTGCAAAGGGACCCTGGGTCTCCCACCTCATGTGGAGACGCGTCCCAATTGCCATGCCAAGACTCGAGGAGAATCCCGAGGTGTCCCTCGCCCCTAGGCAGGAGTCCTGACGTCGCTGAACAAACACGTGTCTGGAAGGGCCCTCCCCGTCGTAACTCGAGAATATACCCCAGGTTCCGGCCGCAACTCGAGAAAAACCATGAGATTTCGCCCTCGCCGCGAGTTGAGGCCCGATTCCCCTGCACTGCTTGCAGAGCAATTCCGTGTTCCACATCAAACGTGAAAGGAGCCTTGATTTCCTTGATGGCACTCCAGAGAAAACCCAAGATCACTGTCTCAAGTCTATAGGGATCCTGAGGTCACTGGAGCAACACGAAATTTCCCCTTGGACCCCAAATCAACTCGAGATGAGAGGTTAGTCCCTGGCTTCGACTCAAGAGGAATACCAACTTTCCATAGCACCTCAAGAGGAGGCTTCTCTCAGCTACAGGTATGTGAGAGGGACCCTGAGTTTGTGGCCTCAAGTGGAATGGACACCGAGATGCTCTGACTCGAAGTAAGGCCGGATATCCCTGCAGTTAATTGAATGCAGGCTCGTCTTGCATCTCCCAAGACGAAGGGATGTCTGAATCCCCTGTGGAGACCTCAGAGAAAGACCGACTTCTCCGCCTAATCGCGACCGGAGGCCTCACATCCTTTGAAAACTCGAGAGGTCCGCGGAGATCAATGCTTCCAAAGGAGCCGATGCCTGAATCCTCTTGAAAATGGATAGGAGTCCCAGGATCCCTGTGGCACGGGGAAAGGGACCCTGGGTCTCCCGCCTCACGTGGAGACTTGTCCAAATTGCCATGCCAAGACTCGTGGAGAATCCCGAGGTGTCCCTCACACCTCTGCAGGAGTCCTGACGGCGCTGAACAAACACGTGTCTGGAAGGCCCTCCCTGTCGTAACTTGAGAATATACCCCAGGTTCCGGCCGCAACTCGAGAAAAACCATGAGATTTCCCCCTTGCCGCGAGTTGAGGCCCGATTCCCCTGCACTGCATGCAGAGCAATTCCGTGTTCCACATCAAACGTGAAAGGAGCCTTGATTTCCTTGATGGCACTCCAGAGAAAACCCAAGATCACTGTCTCAAGTCTACAGGGATCCTGAGGTCACTGGAGCAACACGAAAGGGCTTCATGGACCCCAAATCAACTCGAGATGAGAGCTTAGACCCTGGCTTAGACTCAAGAGGAATACCAACTTTCCACAAGGACCTCAAGAGGAGGTTTCTCTCAGCTACAGGTATATTTGAGGGACCCTGATTTTGTGGCCTCAAGTGGAATGGACACCGAGATGCTCTGACTCGAAGTAAGGCCGGATATCTCTGCAGTGAATTGAATGCAGGCACGTCTTGCATCTCCCAAGACGAAGGGATGTCTGCATCCCCTTTGGAGACCACAGAGAAAGACCTAATTCTCCGCCTCATAGCGACCGGGGGCCTCACATCATTTGAAAATTCGAGAGGACCGCGGAGATCAATGCTTCCAAAGGAGACGATGCCTGACTCCTCTTGAAAATGGATAGGAGTCCCAGGATCCCTGTGGCACGTGGAAAGGGACCCTGGGTCTCCCGCCTCACGTGGAGACGCTTCCCCATTGCCATGCCAAGACTCGAGGAGAATCCCGAGGTGTCCCTCGCACCTAGGCAGGAGTCCTGACGTCGCTGAACAAACACGTGTCTGGAAGGGCCCTCCCCGTCGTAACTCGAGAATATACCCCAGGTTCCGGCCGCAACTCGAGAAAAACCATGAGACTTCCCCATCGCCGCGAGATGAGGCCCGATTCCCCTGCACTGCATGCAGAGCAATTCCGTGTTCCACATCAAACGTGAAAGGAGCCTTGATTTCCTTGATGGCACTCCAAAGAAAACCCAAGATCACTGTCTCAAGTCGAGAGGGATCCTGAGGTCACTGGAGCAACACGAAAGTGCTCCGTGGACCCCAAATCAACTCGAGATGAGAGCTTAGACCCTGGCTTTGACTCATGAGGAATACCCACTTTTCACAAGCACCTCAAGAGGAGGCTTCTCTCAGCTACAGGTATGTGAGAGGGACCCTGAGTTTGTGGCCTCAAGTGGAATGGACACCGAGATGCTCTGACTCGAAGTAAGGCCGGATATCCCTGCAGTGAATTGAATGCAGGCTCGTCTTGCATCTCCCAAGACGAAGGGATGTATGAATCCCCTGTGGAGACCACAGAGAAAGACCGAGTTGTCCGCCTCAACGCGACCGGAGGCCTCACATCCTTTGAAAACTCGAGAGGTCCGCGGAGATCAATGCTTTCAAAGGAGACGATGCCTGACTCCTCTTGAAAATGGATAGGAGTCCCAGGATCCCTGTGGCACGTGGAAAGGGAGCCTGGGTTTCCCGCCTCACGTGGAGACGCGTCCCAATTGCCATGCCAAGACTCGAGGAGAATCCCGAGGTGTTCCTCACACCTAGGCAGGAGTCCTGACGTTGCTGAACAAACACGTGTCTGGAAGGGCCCTCCCCGTCGTAACTCGTGAATATACCCCAGGTTCCGGCCGCAACTCGAGAAAAACCATGAGACTTCCCCCTCGCCGCGAGATGAGGCCTGATTCCCCTGCACTGCATGCAGAGCAATTCCGTGTTCCACATCAAACGTGAAAGGAGCCTTGATTTCCTTGATGGCACTCCAGAGAAAACCCAAGATCACTGTCTCAAGTCTAGAGGGATCCTGAAGTCACTGGACCAACAGGAAAGGGCTTCGTGGACCCCAAATCAACTCGAGATGAGAACTTAGACCCTGGCTTAGACTCAAGAGGAATACCAACTTTCCACAAGGACCTCAAGAGGAGGTTTCTCTCAGCTACAGGTATATTTGAGGGACCCTGATTTTGTGGCCTCAAGTGGAATGGACACCGAGATGCTCTGACTCGAAGTAAGGCCGGATATCCCTGCAGTGAATTGACTGCAGGCTCGTCTTGCATCTCCCAAGACGAAGGGATGTCTGAATCCCCTGTGGAGACCACAGAGAAAGACCGCGTTGTCCGCCTCAACGCGACCGGAGGCCTCACATCCTTTGAAAACTCGAGAGGTCCGCGGAGATCAATGCTTTCAAAGGAGACGATGCCTGACTCCTCTTGAAAATGGATAGGAGTCCCAGGATCCCTGTGGCACGTGGAAAGGGACCCTGGGTCTCCCGCCTCACGTGGAGACGCGTCCCAATTGCTATGCCAAGACTCGAGGAGAATCCCGAGGTGTCCCTCGCCCCTAGGTAGGAGTCCTGACGTCGCTGAACAAACACGTGTCTGGAAGGGCCCTCCCCATCGTAACTCGAGAATATACCCCAGGTTCCGGCCGCAACTCGAGAAAAACCATGAAATTTCCCCCTCGCCGCGAGTTGAGGCCCGATTCCCCTGGACTGCGTGCAGAGCAATTCCGTGTTCCACATCAAACGTGAAAGGAGCCTTGATTTCCTTGATGGCACTCCAGAGAAAACCCAAGATCACTGTCTCAAGTCTAGAGGGATCCTGAAGTCACTGGACCAACAGGAAAGGGCTTCGTGGACCCCAAATCAACTCGAGATGAGAGCTTAGACCCTGGCTTAGACTCAAGAGGAATACCAACTTTCCACAAGGCCCTCAAGAGGAGGTTTCTCTCAGCTACAGGTATATTTGAGGAACCCTGATTTTGTGGCCTCAAGTGGAATGGACACCGAGATGCTCTGACTCGAAGTAAGGCCGGATATCCCTGCAGTGAATTGAATGCAGGCTCGTCTTGCATCTCCCAAGACGAAGGGATGTCTGAATCCCCTTTGGAAACCACAGAGAAAGACCTAATTCTCCGCCTCATAGCGACCGGGGGCCTCACATCCTTTGAAAATTCGAGAGGACCGCGGAGATCAATGCTTCCAAAGGAGACGATGCCTGACTCCTCTTGAAAATGGATAGGAGTCCCAGGATCCCTGTGGCACGTGGAAAGGGACCCTGGGTCTCCCGCCTCACGTGGAGACGCTTCCCCATTGCCATGCCAAGACTCGAGGAGAATCCCGAGGTGTCCCTCGCACCTAGGCAGGAGTCCTGACGTCGCTGAACAAACACGTGTCTGGAAGGGCCCTCCCCGTCGTAACTGGAGAATATACACCAGGTCCGGCCGCAACTCGAGAAAAACCATGAGATTTCCCCCTTGCCGCGAGTTGAGGTCCGATTCCCCTGCACTGAATGCAGAGCAATTCCGTGTTCCACATCAAACGTGAAAGGAGCCTTGATTTCTTGATGGCACTCCAGAGAAAACCCAAGATCACTGTCTCAAGTCTAGAGGGATCCTGAGGTCACTGGAGCAACACGAAAGAGCTCCGTGGACCCCAAATCAACTCGAGATGAGAGCTTAGTCCCTGGCTTCGACTCAAGAGGAATACCAACTTTCCACAAGCACCTCAAGAGGAGGCTTCTCTCAGCAACAGGTATGTGAGAGGGACCCTGAGTTTTTGGCCTCAAGTGGAATGGACACCGAGATGCTCTGACTCGAAGTAAGGCCGGATATCCCTGCAGTGAATTGAATGCAGGCTCGTCTTGCATCTCCCAAGACGAAGGGATGTCTGAATCCCCTGTGGAGACCACAGAGAAAGACCTAGATCTCCGCCTCATCGCGAACGGAGGCCTCACATCCTTTGAAAACTCAAGAGGTTCGCGGAGATCAATGCTCCCAAATGAGACGATGCCTGACTCCTCTTGAAAATGGATAGGAGTCCCAGGATCCCTGTGGCACGTGCAAAGGGACCCTGGGTCTCCCACCTCATGTGGAGACGCGTCCCATTTGCCATGCCAAGACTCGAGGAGAATCCCGAGGTGTCCCTCGCCCCTAGGCAGGAGTCCTGACGTCGCTGAACAAACACGTGTCTGGAAGGGACCTCACCATCGTAACTCGAGAATATACCCCAGGTTCCGGCCGCAACTCGAGAAAAACCATGAGATTTCCCCCTCGCCGCTAGTTGAGGCCCGATTCCCCTGCACTGCATGCAGAGCAATTCCGTGTTCCACATCAAACGTGAAAGGAGCCTTGATTTCCTTGATGGCACTCCAGAGAAAACCCAAGATCACTGTCTCAAGTCTAGAGGGATCCTGACGTCACTGGAGCAACACGAAATTTCCCCTTGAACCCCAAATCTACTCGAGATGAGAGCTTAGTCCCTGGCTTCGACTCAAGAGGAATACCAACTTTCCATAGCACCTCAAGAGGAGGCTTCTCTCAGCTACAGGTATGTGAGAGGGACCCTGAGTTTGTGGCCTCAAGTGGAATGGACACCGAGATGCTCTGACTCGAAGTAAGGCCGGATATCCCTGCAGTTAATTGAATGCAGGCTCGTCTTGCATCTCCCAAGACGAAGGGATGTCTGAATCCCCTGTGGAGACCTCAGAGAAAGACCGACTTCTCCGCCTCATCGCGACCGGAGGCCTCACATCCTTTGAAAACTCGAGAGGTCCGTGGAGATCAATGCTTCCAAAGGAGCCGATGCCTGAATCCTCTTGAAAATGGATAGCAGTCCCAGGATCCCTGTGGCACGTGGAAAGGGACCCTGGGTCTCCCGCCTCACGTGGAGACGCGTCCAAATTACCATGCCAAGACTCGAGGAGAATCCCGAGGTGTCCCTCGCACCTAGGCAGGAGTCCTGATGTCGCTGAACAAACACGTGTCTGGAAGGGCCCTCCCCGTCGTAACTCGAGAATATACCCCAGGTTCCGGCCGCAACTCGAGAAAAACCATGAGATTTCCCCCTCGCCGCGAGTTGAGGCCCGATTCCCCTGCACTGAATGCAGAGCAATTCCGTGTTCCACATCAAACGTGAAAAGAGCCTTGATTTCCTTGATGGCACTCCAGAGAAAACCCAAGATCACTGTCTCAAGTGTAGAGGGATCCTGAAGTCACTGGACCAACAGGAAAGGGCTTCGTGGACCCCAAATCAACTCGAGATGAGAGCTTAGACCCTGGCTTAGACTCAAGAGGAATACCAACTTTCCACAAGGACCTCAAGAGGAGGTTTCTCTCAGCTACAGGTATATTTGAGGGACCCTGATTTTGTGGCCGCAAGTGGAATGGACACCGAGATGCTCTGACTCGAAGTAAGGCCGGATATCCCTGCAGTGAATTGAATGCAGGCTCGTCTTGCATCTCCCAAGACGAAGGGATGTCTGAATCCCCTGTGGAGACCACAGAGAAAGACCTAATTCTCCGCCTCATAGCGACCGGGGGCCTCACATCCTTTGAAAATTCGAGAGGTCCGCGGAGATCAATGCTTCCAAAGGAGACGATGCCTGAATCCTCTTGAAAATGGATAGGAGTCCCAGGATCACTGTGGCACGTGGAAAGGGACCCTGGGTCTCCCGCCTTAAGTGGAGACGCGTCCAAATTGCCATGCCAAGACTCATGGAGAATCCCGAGTTGTCCCTCGCACCTAGGCAGGAGTCCTGACGTCGCTGAACAAACACGTGTCTGGAAGGGCCCTCCCCGTCGTAACTCGAGAATATACCCCAGGTTCCGGCCGCAACTCGAGAAAAACCATGAGATTTCCCCCTTGCCGCCAGTTGAGGCCCGATTCCCCTGCACTGAATGCAGAGCAATTCCGTGTTCCACATCAAACGTGAAAGGAGCCTTGATTTCCTTGATGGCACTCCAGAGAATTCCCAAGATCACTGTCTCAAGTCTAGAGGGATCCTGAGGTCACTGGAGCAACACGAAAGGGCTCCGTGGACCCCAAATCAACTCGAGATGAGAGCTTAGTCCCTGGCTTCGACTCAAGAGGAATACCAACTTTTCACAAGCACCTCAAGAGGAGGCTTCTCTCAGCTACAGGTATGTGAGAGGGACCCTGAGTTTGTGGCCTCAAGTGGAATGGACACCGAGATGCTCCGACTCGAAGTAAGGCCGGATATCCCAACAGTGAATTGAATGCAGGCTCGTCTTGCATCTCCTAAGACGAAGAGATGTCTGAATCCCCTGTGGAGACCACAGAGAAAGACCTAGTCCTCCGCCTCATCGCGACCGGAGGCCTCACATCCTTTGAAAACTCGAGAGGTCTGCGGAGATCAATGCTTCCAAAGGAGACGATGCCGGAATCTTCTTGAAAATGGATAGGAGTCCCAGGATCCCTGTGGCACGTGGAAAGGGACCCTGGGTCTCCCGCCTCACGTGGAGACGCGTCCCAATTGCCATGCCAAGACTCGAGGAGAATCCCGAGGTGTCCCTCGCCCCTAGGTAGGAGTCCTGACGTCGATGAACAAACACGTGTCTGGAAGGGCCCTCCCCGTCGTAACTCGAGAATATACCCCAGGTTCCGGCCGCAACTCGAGAAAAACCATGAGATTTCCCCCTCGCCGCGAGTTGAGGCCCGATTCCCCTGGACTGCGTGCAGAGCAATTCCATGTTCCACATCAAACGTGAAAGGAGCCTTGATTTCCTTGATGCCACTCCAGAGAAAACCCAAGATCACTGTCTCAAGTCTAGAGAAATCCTGAAGTCACTGGACCAACAGGAAAGTGCTTCGTGGACCCAAAATCAACTCGAGATGAGAGCTTAGACCCTGGCTTAGACTCAAGAGGAATACCAACTTTCCACAAGGACCTCAAGAGGAGGTTTCTCTCAGCTACACGTATATTTGAGGGACCCTGATTTTGTGGCATCAAGTGGAATGGACACCGAGATGCTCTGACTCGAAGTAAGGCCGGATATCCCTGCAGTGAATTGAATGCAGGCTCGTCTTGCATCTCCCAAGACGAAGGGATGTCTGAATCCCCTTTGGAGACCACAGAGAAAGACCTAATTCTCCGCCTCATAGCGACCGGGGGCCTCACATCCTTTGAAAATTCGAGAGGTCCGCGGAGATCAATGCTTCCAAAGGAGACGATGCCTGACTCCTCTTGAAAATGGATAGGAGTCCCAGGATCCCTGTGGCTCGTGGAAAGGGACCCTGGTTCTCCCGGCTCACGTGGAGATGCGTCCAAATTGCCATGCCAAGACTCGAGGAGAATCCCGAGGTGTCCCTCGCACCTAGGCAGGAGTCCTGACGTCGCTGAACAAACACGTGTCTGGAAGGGCCCTCCCCGTTGTAACTCGAGAATATACCCCAGGTTCCGGCCGCAACTCGAGAAAAACCATGAGACTTCCCCCTCGCCGCGAGATGAGGCCCGATTCCCCTGCACTGCGTGCAGAGCAATTCCGTGTTCCACATCAAACGTGAAAGGAGCCTTGATTTCCTTGATGGCACTCCAGAGAAAACCCAAGATCACTGTCTCAAGTCGAGAGGGATCCTGAGGTCACTGGAGCAACACGAAAGGGCTGCTTGGACCCCAAATCAACTGGAGATGAGAGCTTAGTCCCTGGCTTCGAATAAAGAGGACTACCAACTTTCCACAAGCACCTTAAGGGGAGGCTTCTCTCAGCTACAGGTATGTGAGAGGGACCCTGAATTTGTGGCCTCAAGTGGAATGGACACCGAGATGCTCTGACACGATGTAAGGCCGGATATCCCTGCAGTGATTTGAATGCAGGCTCGTCTTGCATCTCCCAAGACGACGGGATGTCTGAATCCCCTGTGGAGACCACAGAGAAAGTCCTAGTCCTCCGCCTCACCGCGACCGGAGGCCTCACATCCTTTGAAAACTCAAGAGGTCCGCGGAGATCAGTGCTTCCAAATGAGACGATGCCTGACTCCTCTTGAAAATGGATAGGAGTCCCAGGATCCCTGTGGCACGTGGAAAGGGACACTGGGTCTCCGGCCTCACGTGGAGACACGTCCCAATTGCCATGCCAAGACTCGAGGAGAATCCCGAGGTGTCCCTCGCCCCTAGGTAGGAGTCTAGACGTCGCTGAACAAACACGTGTCTGGAAGGGCCCTCCCCGTCGTAACTCGAGAATATACCCCAGGTTCCGTCCGAAACTCGAGAAAAACCATGAGATTTCCGCCTCGCCGCGAGTTGAGGCCCGATTCCCCTGGACTGCGTGCAGAGCAATTCCGTGTTCCACATCAAACGTGAAAGGAGCCTTGATTTCCTTGATGGCACTCCAGAGAAAACCCAAGATCACTGTCTCAAGTCTAGAGGGATCCTGAAGTCACTGGACCAACAGGAAAGGGCTTCGTGGACCCCAAATCAACACGAGGTGAGAGCTTAGACCCTGGCTTAGACTCAAGAGTAATACCAACTCTCCACCAGGACCTCAAGAGGAGGTTTCTCTCAGCTACACGTATATTTGAGGGACCCTGATTTTGTGGCCTCAAGTGGAATGGACACCGAGATGCTCTGACTCTAAGTAAGGCCGGATATCCCTGCAGTGAATTGAATGCAGGCTCGTCTTGCATCTCCCAAGACGAAGGGATGTCTGAATCCCCTGTGGAGACCACAGAGAAAGACCTAATTCTCCGCCTCATAGCGACCGGGGGCCTCACATCCTTTGAAAATTCGAGAGGTCCGCGGAGATCAATGCTTCCAAAGGAGACGATGCCTGACTCCTCTTGAAAATGGATAGGAGTCCCAGGATCCCTGTGGCACGTGGAAAGGGACCCTGGGTCTCCCGCCTCACGTGGAGACGCTTCCCCATTGCCATGCCAAGACTCGAGGAGAATCCCGAGGTGTCCCTCGCACCTAGGCAGGAGTCCTGACGTCGCTGAACAAACACGTGTCTGGAAGGGCCCTCCCCGTCGTAACTCGAGAATATACCACAGGTTCCGGCCGCAACTCGAGAAAAACCATGAGACGTCCCCCTCGCCGCGAGATGAGGCCCGATTCCCCTGCACTGCATGCAGAGCAATTCCGTGTTCCACATCAAACGTGAAAGGAGCCTTGATTTCCTTGATGGCACTCCAGAGAAAACCCAAGATCACTGTCTCAAGTCTAGAGGGATCCTGACGTCACTGGAGCTACACGAAAGTGCTCCGTGGACCCCAAATCAACTCGAGATGAGAGCTTAGACCCTGGCTTCGACTCAAGAGGAATACCCAGTTTTCACAAGCACCTCAAGACGAGGCTTCTCTCAGCTACAGGTATGTGAGAGGGACCCTGAGTTTGTGCCCTCAAGTGGAATGGACACCGAGATGCTCTGACTCGAAGTAAGGCCGGATATCCCTGCAGTGAATTGAATGCAGGCTCGTCTTGCATCTCCCAAGACGAAGGGATGTCTGAATCCCTGTGGAGACCTCAGAGAAAGACCGACTTCTCCGCCTCATCGCGACCGGAGGCCTCACATCCTTTGAAAACTAGAGAGGTCCGCGGAGATCAATGCTTCCAAAGGAGCCGATGCCTGAATCCTCTTGAAAATGGATAGGAGTCCCAGGATCCCTGTGGCACGTGGAAAGGGACCCTGGGTCTCCCGCCTCACGTGGAGACGCGTCCAAATTGCCATGCCAAGACTCGTGGAGAATCCCGAGGTGTCCCTCGCACCTAGGCAGGAGTCCTGACGGCGCTGAACAAACACGTGTCTGGAAGGGCCCTCCCCGTCGTAACTCGAGAATATACCCCAGGTTCCGGCCGGAACTCGAGAAAAACCATGAGATTTCCCCCTTGCCGCGAGTTGAGGCCCGATTCCCCTGCACTGAATGCAGAGCAATTCCGTGTTCCACATCAAACGTGAAAGGAGCCTTGATTTCCTTGATGGCACTCCAGAGAAAACCCAAGATCACTGTCTCAAGTCTAGAGGGATCCTGAAGTCACTGGACCAACAGGAAAGGGCTTCGTGGACCCCAAATCAACTCGAGATGAGAGCTTAGACCCTGGCTTAGACTCAAGAGGAATACCAACTTTCCACAAGGACCTCAAGAGGAGGTTTCTCTCAGCTACAGTTATATTTGAGGGACCCTGATTTTGTGGCCTCAAATGGAATGGACACCGAGATGCTCTGAGTCGAAGTAAGGCCGGATATCCCTGCAGTGAATTGAATGCAGGCTCGTCTTGCATCTCCCAAGACGAAGGGATGTCTGAATCCCCTGTGGAGACCACAGAGAAAGACCTAATTCTCCGCCTCATAGCGACCGGGGGACTCACATCCTTTGAAAATTCGAGAGGTCCGCGGAGATCAATGCTTCCAAAGGAGACGATGCCTGACTCCTCTTGAAAATGGATAGGAGTCCCAGGATCACTGTGGCACGTGGAAAGGGACCCTGGGTCTCCCGCCTTAAGTGGAGACGCGTCCAAATTGATATGCCAAGACTCATGGAGAATCCCGAGTTGTCCCTCGCACCTAGGCAGGAGTCCTGACGTCGCTGAACAAACACGTGTCTGGAAGGGCCCTCCCCGTCGTAACTCGAGAATATACCCCAGGTTCCGGCCGCAACTCGAGAAAAACCATGAGATTTCCCCCTTGCCGCGAGTTGAGGCCCGATTCCCCTGCACTGAATGCAGAGCAATTCCGTGTTCCACATCAAACGTGAAAGGAGCCTTGATTTCCTTGATGGCACTCCAGAGAATTCCCAAGATCACTGTCTCAAGTCTAGAGGGATCCTGAGGTCACTGGAGCAACACGAAAGGGCTCCGTGGACCCCAAATCAACTCGAGATGAGAGCTTAGTCCCTGGCTTCGACTCAAGAGGAATACCAACTTTTCACAAGCACCTCAAGAGGAGGCTTCTCTCAGCTACAGGTATGTGAGAGGGACCCTGAGTTTGTGGCCTCAAGTGGAATGGACACCGAGATGCTCCGACTCGAAGTAAGGCCGGATATCCCAACAGTGAATTGAATGCAGGCTCGTCTTGCATCTCCTAAGACGAAGAGATGTCTGAATCCCCTGTGGAGACCACAGAGAAAGACCTAGTCCTCCGCCTCATCGCGACCGGAGGCCTCACATCCTTTGAAAACTCGAGAGGTCTGCGGAGATCAATGCTTCCAAAGGAGACGATGCCGGAATTTTCTTGAAAATGGATAGGAGTCCCAGGATCCCTGTGGCACGTGGAAAGGGACCCTGGGTCTCCCGCCTCACGTGGAGACGCGTCCCAATTGCCATGCCAAGACTCGAGGAGAATCCCGAGGTGTCCCTCGCCCCTAGGTAGGAGTCCTGACGTCGATGAACAAACACGTGTCTGGAAGGGCCCTCCCCGTCGTAACTCGAGAATATACACCAGGTTCCGGCCGCAACTCGAGAAAAACCATGAGATTTCCCCCTCGCCGCGAGTTGAGGCCCGATTCCCCTGGACTGCGTGCAGAGCAATTCCGTGTTCCACATCAAACGTGAAAGGAGCCTTGATTTCCTTGATGGCACTCCAGAGAAAACCCAAGATCACTGTCTCAAGTGTAGAGGGATCCTGAAGTCACTGGACCAACAGGAAAGTGCTTCGTGGACCCCAAATCAACTCGAGATGAGAGCTTAGACCCTGGCTTAGACTCAAGAGGAATACCAACTTTCCACAAGGACCTCAAGAGGAGGTTTCTCTCAGCTACACGTATATTTGAGGGACCCTGATTTTGTGGCATCAAGTGGAATGGACACCGAGATGCTCTGACTCGAAGTAAGGCCGGATATCCCTGCAGTGAATTGAATGCAGGCTCGTCTTGCATCTCCCAAGACGAAGGGATGTCTGAATCCCCTTTGGAGACCACAGAGAAAGACCTAATTCTCCGCCTCATAGCGACCGGGGGCCTCACATCCTTTGAAAATTCGAGAGGTCCGCGGAGATCAATGCTTCCAAAGGAGACGATGCCTGACTCCTCTTGAAAATGGATAGGAGTCCCAGGATCCCTGTGGCTCGTGGAAAGGGACCCTGGTTTTCCCGGCTCACGTGGAGATGCGTCCAAATTGCCATGCCAAGACTCGAGGAGAATCCCGAGGTGTCCCTCGCACCTAGGCAGGAGTCCTGACGTCGCTGAACAAACACGTGTCTGGAAGGGCCCTCCCCGTTGTAACTCGAGAATATACCCCAGGTTCCGGCCGCAACTCGAGAAAAACCATGAGACTTCCCCCTCGCCGCGAGATGAGGCCCGATTCCCCTGCACTGCGTGCAGAGCAATTCCGTGTTCCACATCAAACGTGAAAGGAGCCTTGATTTCCTTGATGGCACTCCAGAGAAAACCCAAGATCACTGTCTCAAGTCGAGAGGGATCCTGAGGTCACTGGAGCAACACGAAAGTGCTCCGTGGACCCAAAATCAACTCGAGATGAGAGCTTAGACCCTGGATTCGACTCAAGACGAATACCCACTTTTCACAAGCACCTCAAGACGAGGCTTCTCTCAGCTACAGGTATGTGAGAGGGACCCTGAGTTTGTGGCCTCAAGTGGAATGGACACCGAGATGCTCTGACTCGAAGTAAGGCCGGATATCACTGCAGTGAATTGAATGCAGGCTCGTCTTGCATCTCCCAAGCCGAAGGGATGTCTGAATCCCCTGTGGAGACCACAGAGAAAGACCGAGTTGTCCGCCTCAACGCGACCGGAGGCCTCACATCCTTTGAAAACTCGAGAGGTCCGCGGAGATCAATGCTTTCAAAGGAGACGATGCCTGACTCCTCTTGAAAATGGATAGGAGTCCCAGGATCCCTGTGGCACGTGGAAAGGGGCCCTGGGTTTCCCGCCTCACGTGGAGACGCGTCCCAATTGCCATGCCAAGACTCGAGGAGAATCCCGAGGTGTCCCTCACACCTAGGCAGGAGTCCTGACGTTGCTGAAAAAACACGTGTCTGGAAGGGCCCTCCCCGTCGTAACTCGAGAATATACCCCAGGTTCCGGCCGCAACTCGAGAAAAACCATGAGACTTCCCCCTCGCCGCGAGATGAGGCCCGATTCCCCTGCACTGCATGCAGAGCAATTCCGTGTTCCACATCAAACGTGAAAGGAGCCTTGATTTCCTTAATGGCACTCCAGAGAAAACCCAAGATCACTGTCTCAAGTCTAGAGGGATCCTGAGGTCACTGGAGCAACACGAAAGTGCTCCGTGGACCCCAAATCAACTCGAGATGCGAGCTTAGTCCCTGGCTTCGACTCAAGAGGAATACCAACTTTTCACAAGCACCTCAAGAGGAGGCTTCTCTCAGCTACAGGTAAGTGAGAGGGACCCTGAGTTTGTGGCCTCAAGGGGAATGGACACCGAGATGCTCTGACTCGAAGTAAGGCCGGATATCCCTGCAGTGAATTGAATGCAGGCTCGTCTTGCATCTCCCAAGACGAAGGGATGTCTGAATCCCCTGTGGAGACCACAGAGAAAGACCTAGATCTCCGCCTCATCGCGAACGGAGGCCTCACATCCTTTGAAAACTCAAGAGGTCCGCGGAGATCAATGCTTCCAAATGAGACGATGCCTGACTCCTCTTGAAAATGGATAGGAGTCCCAGGATCCCTGTGGCACGTGCAAAGGGACCCTGGGTCTCCCACCTCATGTGGAGACGCGTCCCAATTGCCATGCCAAGACTCGAGGAGAATCCCGAGGTGTCCCTCGCCCCTAGGCAGGAGTCCTGACGTCGCTTAACAAACACGTGTCTGGAAGGGACCTCACCGTCGTAACTCGAGAATATACCCCAGGTTCCGGCCGCAACTCGAGAAAAACCATGAGATTTCCCCCTCGCCGCTAGTTGAGGCCCGATTCCCCTGCACTGCATGCAGAGCAATTCCGTGTTCCACATCAAACGTGAAAGGAGCCTTGATTTCCTTGATGGCACTCCAGAGAAAACCCAAGATCACTGTCTCAAGTCTAGAGGGATCCTGACGTCACTGGAGCAACACGAAAGGGCTCCGTGGACCCCAAATCTACTCGAGATGAGAGCTTAGTCCCTGGCTTCGACTCAAGAGGAATACCAACTTTTCACAAGCACCTCAAGAGGAGGCTTCTCTCAGCTACAGGTATGTGAGAGGGACCCTGAGTTTGTGGCCTCAAGTGGAATGGACACCGAGATGCTCCGACTCGAAGTAAGGCCGGATATCCCAACAGTGAATTGAATGCAGGCTCGTCTTGCATCTCCCAAGACGAAGAGATGTCTGAATCCCCTGTGGAGACCACAGAGAAAGACCTAGTCCTCCGCCTCATCGCGAACGGAGGCCTCACATCCTTTGAAAACTCAAGAGGTCCGCGGAGATCAATGCTTCCAAATGAGACGATGCCTGACTCCTCTTGAAAATGGATAGGAGTCCCAGGATCCCTGTGGCACGTGCAAAGGGACCCTGGGTCTCCCACCTCATGTGGAGACGCGTCCCAATTGCCATGCCAAGACTCGAGGAGAATCCCGAGGTGTCCCTCGCCCCTAGGCAGGAGTCCTGACGTCGCTGAACAAACACGTGTCTGGAAGGGCCCTCCCCGTCGTAACTCGAGAATATACCCCAGGTTCCGGCCGCAACTCGAGAAAAACCATGAGATTTCGCCCTCGCCGCGAGTTGAGGCCCGATTCCCCTGCACTGCTTGCAGAGCAATTCCGTGTTCCACATCAAACGTGAAAGGAGCCTTGATTTCCTTGATGGCACTCCAGAGAAAACCCAAGATCACTGTCTCAAGTCTATAGGGATCCTGAGGTCACTGGAGCAACACGAAATTTCCCCTTGGACCCCAAATCAACTCGAGATGAGAGGTTAGTCCCTGGCTTCGACTCAAGAGGAATACCAACTTTCCATAGCACCTCAAGAGGAGGCTTCTCTCAGCTACAGGTATGTGAGAGGGACCCTGAGTTTGTGGCCTCAAGTGGAATGGACACCGAGATGCTCTGACTCGAAGTAAGGCCGGATATCCCTGCAGTTAATTGAATGCAGGCTCGTCTTGCATCTCCCAAGACGAAGGGATGTCTGAATCCCCTGTGGAGACCTCAGAGAAAGACCGACTTCTCCGCCTAATCGCGACCGGAGGCCTCACATCCTTTGAAAACTCGAGAGGTCCGCGGAGATCAATGCTTCCAAAGGAGCCGATGCCTGAATCCTCTTGAAAATGGATAGGAGTCCCAGGATCCCTGTGGCACGGGGAAAGGGACCCTGGGTCTCCCGCCTCACGTGGAGACTTGTCCAAATTGCCATGCCAAGACTCGTGGAGAATCCCGAGGTGTCCCTCACACCTCTGCAGGAGTCCTGACGGCGCTGAACAAACACGTGTCTGGAAGGCCCTCCCTGTCGTAACTTGAGAATATACCCCAGGTTCCGGCCGCAACTCGAGAAAAACCATGAGATTTCCCCCTTGCCGAGAGTTGAGGCCCGATTCCCCTGCACTGCATGCAGAGCAATTCCGTGTTCCACATCAAACGTGAAAGGAGCCTTGATTTCCTTGATGGCACTCCAGAGAAAACCCAAGATCACTGTCTCAAGTCTACAGGGATCCTGAGGTCACTGGAGCAACACGAAAGGGCTTCATGGACCCCAAATCAACTCGAGATGAGAGCTTAGACCCTGGCTTAGACTCAAGAGGAATACCAACTTTCCACAAGGACCTCAAGAGGAGGTTTCTCTCAGCTACAGGTATATTTGAGGGACCCTGATTTTGTGGCCTCAAGTGGAATGGACACCGAGATGCTCTGACTCGAAGTAAGGCCGGATATCTCTGCAGTGAATTGAATGCAGGCACGTCTTGCATCTCCCAAGACGAAGGGATGTCTGCATCCCCTTTGGAGACCACAGAGAAAGACCTAATTCTCCGCCTCATAGCGACCGGGGGCCTCACATCATTTGAAAATTCGAGAGGACCGCGGAGATCAATGCTTCCAAAGGAGACGATGCCTGACTCCTCTTGAAAATGGATAGGAGTCCCAGGATCCCTGTGGCACGTGGAAAGGGACCCTGGGTCTCCCGCCTCACGTGGAGACGCTTCCCCATTGCCATGCCAAGACTCGAGGAGAATCCCGAGGTGTCCCTCGCACCTAGGCAGGAGTCCTGACGTCGCTGAACAAACACGTGTCTGGAAGGGCCCTCCCCGTCGTAACTCGAGAATATACCCCAGGTTCCGGCCGCAACTCGAGAAAAACCATGAGACTTCCCCATCGCCGCGAGATGAGGCCCGATTCCCCTGCACTGCATGCAGAGCAATTCCGTGTTCCACATCAAACGTGAAAGTAGCCTTGATTTCCTTGATGGCACTCCAAAGAAAACCCAAGATCACTGTCTCAAGTCGAGAGGGATCCTGAGGTCACTGGAGCAACACGAAAGTGCTCCGTGGACCCCAAATCAACTCGAGATGAGAGCTTAGACCCTGGCTTTGACTCATGAGGAATACCCACTTTTCACAAGCACCTCAAGAGGAGGCTTCTCTCAGCTACAGGTATGTGAGAGGGACCCTGAGTTTGTGGCCTCAAGTGG
Organism: Dama dama; assembly: GCF_033118175.1. NCBI lineage: Eukaryota > Metazoa > Chordata > Mammalia > Artiodactyla > Cervidae > Dama > Dama dama. The sequence goes on along the minus strand of NC_083697.1, from coordinate 122,792 downwards.
AATGGACACCGAGATGCTCTGACTCGAAGTAAGGCCGGATATCCCTGCAGTGAATTGAATGCAGGCTCGTCTTGCATCTCCCAAGACGAAGGGATGTCTGAATCCCCTGTGGAGACCACAGAGAAAGACCGAGTTGTCCGCCTCAACGCGACCGGAGGCCTCACATCCTTTGAAAACTCGAGAGGTCCGCGGAGATCAATGCTTTCAAAGGAGACGATGCCTGACTCCTCTTGAAAATGGATAGGAGTCCCAGGATCCCTGTGGCACGTGGAAAGGGAGCCTGGGTTTCCCGCCTCACGTGGAGACGCGTCCCAATTGCCATGCCAAGACTCGAGGAGAATCCCGAGGTGTTCCTCACACCTAGGCAGGAGTCCTGACGTTGCTGAACAAACACGTGTCTGGAAGGGCCCTCCCCGTCGTAACTCGTGAATATACCCCAGGTTCCGGCCGCAACTCGAGAAAAACCATGAGACTTCCCCCTCGCCGCGAGATGAGGCCTGATTCCCCTGCACTGCATGCAGAGCAATTCCGTGTTCCACATCAAACGTGAAAGGAGCCTTGATTTCCTTGATGGCACTCCAGAGAAAACCCAAGATCACTGTCTCAAGTCTAGAGGGATCCTGAAGTCACTGGACCAACAGGAAAGGGCTTCGTGGACCCCAAATCAACTCGAGATGAGAACTTAGACCCTGGCTTAGACTCAAGAGGAATACCAACTTTCCACAAGGACCTCAAGAGGAGGTTTCTCTCAGCTACAGGTATATTTGAGGGACCCTGATTTTGTGGCCTCAAGTGGAATGGACACCGAGATGCTCTGACTCGAAGTAAGGCCGGATATCCCTGCAGTGAATTGACTGCAGGCTCGTCTTGCATCTCCCAAGACGAAGGGATGTCTGAATCCCCTGTGGAGACCACAGAGAAAGACCGCGTTGTCCGCCTCAACGCGACCGGAGGCCTCACATCCTTTGAAAACTCGAGAGGTCCGCGGAGATCAATGCTTTCAAAGGAGACGATGCCTGACTCCTCTTGAAAATGGATAGGAGTCCCAGGATCCCTGTGGCACGTGGAAAGGGACCCTGGGTCTCCCGCCTCACGTGGAGACGCGTCCCAATTGCTATGCCAAGACTCGAGGAGAATCCCGAGGTGTCCCTCGCCCCTAGGTAGGAGTCCTGACGTCGCTGAACAAACACGTGTCTGGAAGGGCCCTCCCCATCGTAACTCGAGAATATACCCCAGGTTCCGGCCGCAACTCGAGAAAAACCATGAAATTTCCCCCTCGCCGCGAGTTGAGGCCCGATTCCCCTGGACTGCGTGCAGAGCAATTCCGTGTTCCACATCAAACGTGAAAGGAGCCTTGATTTCCTTGATGGCACTCCAGAGAAAACCCAAGATCACTGTCTCAAGTCTAGAGGGATCCTGAAGTCACTGGACCAACAGGAAAGGGCTTCGTGGACCCCAAATCAACTCGAGATGAGAGCTTAGACCCTGGCTTAGACTCAAGAGGAATACCAACTTTCCACAAGGCCCTCAAGAGGAGGTTTCTCTCAGCTACAGGTATATTTGAGGAACCCTGATTTTGTGGCCTCAAGTGGAATGGACACCGAGATGCTCTGACTCGAAGTAAGGCCGGATATCCCTGCAGTGAATTGAATGCAGGCTCGTCTTGCATCTCCCAAGACGAAGGGATGTCTGAATCCCCTTTGGAAACCACAGAGAAAGACCTAATTCTCCGCCTCATAGCGACCGGGGGCCTCACATCCTTTGAAAATTCGAGAGGACCGCGGAGATCAATGCTTCCAAAGGAGACGATGCCTGACTCCTCTTGAAAATGGATAGGAGTCCCAGGATCCCTGTGGCACGTGGAAAGGGACCCTGGGTCTCCCGCCTCACGTGGAGACGCTTCCCCATTGCCATGCCAAGACTCGAGGAGAATCCCGAGGTGTCCCTCGCACCTAGGCAGGAGTCCTGACGTCGCTGAACAAACACGTGTCTGGAAGGGCCCTCCCCGTCGTAACTGGAGAATATACACCAGGTCCGGCCGCAACTCGAGAAAAACCATGAGATTTCCCCCTTGCCGCGAGTTGAGGTCCGATTCCCCTGCACTGAATGCAGAGCAATTCCGTGTTCCACATCAAACGTGAAAGGAGCCTTGATTTCTTGATGGCACTCCAGAGAAAACCCAAGATCACTGTCTCAAGTCTAGAGGGATCCTGAGGTCACTGGAGCAACACGAAAGAGCTCCGTGGACCCCAAATCAACTCGAGATGAGAGCTTAGTCCCTGGCTTCGACTCAAGAGGAATACCAACTTTCCACAAGCACCTCAAGAGGAGGCTTCTCTCAGCAACAGGTATGTGAGAGGGACCCTGAGTTTTTGGCCTCAAGTGGAATGGACACCGAGATGCTCTGACTCGAAGTAAGGCCGGATATCCCTGCAGTGAATTGAATGCAGGCTCGTCTTGCATCTCCCAAGACGAAGGGATGTCTGAATCCCCTGTGGAGACCACAGAGAAAGACCTAGTCCTCCGCCTCAACGCGACCGGAGGCCTCACATCCTTTGAAAACTCGAGAGGTCTGGGGAGATCAATGCTTCCAAAGGAGACGATGCCTCACTCCTCTTGAAAATGGATAGGAGTCCCAGGATCCCTGTGGCACGTGGAAAGGGACACTGGGTCTCCCGCCTCACGTGGAGACGCGTCCCAATTGCCATGCCGAGACTCGAGGAGAATCCCGAGGTGTCCCTCGCATCTAGGCAGTAGTCCTGACGTCGCTGAACCAACACGTGTCTGGAAGGGACCTCCCCGTCGTAACTCGAGAATATACCCCAGGTTCCGTCCGCAACTCGAGAAAAACCATGAGACTTCCCCCTCGCCGCGAGATGAGGCCCGATTCCCCTGCACTGCGTCCAGAGCAATTCTGTGTTCCACATCAAACGTGAAAGGAGCCTTGATTTCCTTGATGACACTCCAGAGAAAACCCAAGAACACTGTCTCAAGTCTAGAGGGATAATCAGGTCACTGGAACAACACGAAAGGGCTCCGTGGACCCCAAATCAACTCGAGATGAGAGCTTAGTCCCTGGCTTTGACTCAAGAGGAATACCAACTTTCCACAAGCACCTGAAGAGGAGGCTTCTCTCAGCTATGGGTATGTGAGAGGGACACTGAGTTTGTGGCCTCAAGTGGAATGGACACCGAGATGCTCTGACTCGAAGTAAGGCCGGATATCCCTGCAGTGAATTGAATGCAGGCTCGTCTTGCATCTCCCAAGACGAAGGGATGTCTGAATCCCCTGTGGAGACCACAGAGAAAGACCTAGTCCTCCACCTCATCGTGACCGGAGGCCTCACATCCGTTGAAAACTCGAGAGGTCTGCAGAGATCAATGCTTCCAAAGGTGACGATGCCTGACTCCACTTGAAAATGGATAGGAGTCCCAGGATCACTGTGGCACGTGGAAAGAGACACTAGGTGTCCCGCCTCACGTGGAGACGCGTCCCAATTGCCATGCCAAGACTCGAGGAGAATCCCGAGGTGTCCCTCGTACCTAGGCAGGAGTCCTGACGTCGCTGAACAAACACGTGTCTGGAAGGGCTCTCCCCGTCCTAACTCGAGAATATACCCCAGGTTCCGGCCGCAACTCAAGAAAAACCATGAGACTTCCCCATCGCCGCGAGATGAGGCCCGATTCCCCTGCCCTGCGTGCAGAGCAATTCCGTATTCCACATCAAAAATGAAAGGAGCCTTGATTTCCTTGATGGCACTCCAGAGAAAACCCAAGATCACTGTCTCAAGTCTAGAGGGATCCTGAGGTCACTGGAGCAACACGAAAGGGCTCCGTGGACCCCAAATCAACTCGAGATGAGAGCTTAGTCCCTTGCTTCAAATCGAGAGGAATACCAACTTTCCACAAGCACCTCAAGAGGAGGCTACTCTCAGCTAATGGTATGTGAGAGGGACCCTGAGATTGTCGCCTCAAGTGGAATGGACACCGAGATGCTCTGACTCGAAGTAAGGCCGGATATCCCTGCAGTGAATTGAATGCAGGCTCGTCTTGCATCTCCCAAGACGAAAGGATGTCTGAATCTCCTGTGCAGAACACAGAGAAAGACCTAGTCCTCCGCCTCTATGCGACCGGAGGCCTCACATCCTTGGAAAACTCGAGAGGTCCACGGAGATCAATGCTTCCAAAGGAGACGATGCCTGACTCCTCTTGAAAATGGATAGGAGTCCCAGGATCCCTGTGGCACGTGGAAAGGGACCCTGGGTCTCCCGCCTCACGTGGAGACGCGTCCCAATTGCCATGCCAAGACTCGAGGAGAATCCCGAGGTGTCCCTCGCACCTAGGCAGGAGTCCTGACGTCGCTGAACAAACACGTGTCTGGGAGGGCCCTCCCCGTCGTAACTCGAGAATATACCCCAGGTTCCGGCCGCAACTCGAGAAAAACCATGAGATTTCCCCCTTGCCGCGAGATGAGGCCCGATTCCCCTGCAGTGAATGCAGAGCAATTCCGTGTTCCACATCAAACGTGAAAGGAGCCTTGATTTCCTTGATGGCACTCCAGAGAATTCCCAAGATCACTGTCTAGAGTCTAGAGGGATCCTGAGGTCACTGGAGCAACACGAAAGGGCTCCGTGGACCCCAAATCAACTCGAGATGAGAGCTTAGTCCCTGGCTTCGACTCAAGAGGAATACCAACTTTTCACAAGCACCTCAAGAGGAGGCTTCTCTCAGCTACAGGTATGTGAGAGGGACCCTGAGTTTGTGGCCTCAAGTGGAATGTCAACCGAGATGCTCTGACTCGAAGTAAGGCCGGATATCCCAACAGTGAATTGAATGCAGACTCGTCTTGCATCTCCCAAGAGGAAGAGATGTCTGAATCCCCTGTGGAGACCACAGAGAAAGACCTAGTCCTCCGCCTCATCGCGACCGGAGGCCTCACATCCTTTGAAAACTCGAGAGGTCTGCGGAGATCAATGCTTCCAAAAGAGACGATGCCAGAATCTTCTTGAAAATGGATAGGAGTCCCAGGATCCCTGTGGCACGTGGAAAGGGACCCTGGGTCTCCCGCCTCACGTGGAGACGCGTCCCAATTGCTATGCCAAGACTCGAGGAGAATCCCGAGGTGTCCCTCGCCCCTAGGTAGGAGTCCTGACGTCGCTGACCAAACACGTGTCTGGAAGGGCCCTCCCCATCGTAACTCGAGAATATACCCCAGGTTCCGGCCGCAACTCGAGAAAAACCATGAGATTTCCCCCTCGCCGCGAGTTGAGGCCCGATTCCCCTGGACTGCGTGCAGAGCAATTCCGTGTTCCACATCAAACGTGAAAGGAGCCTTGATTTCCTTGATGGCACTCCAGAGAAAACCCAAGATCACTGTCTCAAGTCTAGAGGGATCCTGAAGTCACTGGACCAACAGGAAAGGGCTTCGTGGACCCCAAATCAACTCGAGATGAGAGCTTAGACCCTGGCTTAGACTCAAGAGGAATACCAACTTTCGACAAGGCCCTCAAGAGGAGGTTTCTCTCAGCTACAGGTATATTTGAGGGACCCTGATTTTGTGGCCTCAAGTGGAATGGACACCGAGATGCTCTGAGTCGAAGTAAGGCCGGATATCCCTGCAGTGAATTGAATGCAGGCTCGTCTTGCATCTCCCAAGACGAAGGGATGTCTGAATCCCCTTTGGAGACCACAGAGAAAGACCTAATTCTCCGCCTCATAGCGACCGGGGGTCTCACATCCTTTGAAAATTCGAGAGGACCGCGGAGATCAATGCTTCCAAAGGAGACGATGCCTGACTCCTCTTGAAAATGGATAGGAGTCCCAGGATCCCTGTGGCACGTGGAAAGGGACCCTGGGTCTCCCGCCTCACGTGGAGACGCTTCCCCATTGCCATGCCAAGACTCGAGGAGAATCCCGAGGTGTCCCTCGCACCTAGGCAGGAGTCCTGACGTCGCTGAACAAACACGTGTCTGGAAGGGCCCTCCCCGTCGTAACTCGAGAATATACCCCAGGTTCCGGCCGCAACTCGAGAAAAACCATGAGACTTCCCCCTCGCCGCGAGATGAGGCCCGATTCCCCTGGGCTGCGTGCAGAGGAATTCCGTGTTCCACTTCAAACGTGAAAGGAGCCTTGATTTCCTTGATGGCACTCCAGAGAAAACCCAAGATCACTGTCTCAAGTCTAGAGGGATCCTGAGGTCACCGGAGCAACACAAAAGGGCTCCGTGGACCCCAAATCAACTCGAGATGAGAGATTAGTCCCTGGGTTCGACTCAAGAGGAATACGAACTTTCCACAAGCCCCTCAAGAGGAGGCTTCTCTCAGCTACAGGTATGTGAGAGGGACCCTGAGTTTGTGGCCTCAAGTGGAATGGACACCAAGATGCTCTGACTCAAATTAAGGCCGGATATCCCTGCAGTGAATTGAATGCCGGCTCGTCTTGCATCTCCCAAGACGAAGGGATGTCTGAATCCCCTGTGGAGACCACAGAGAAAGACCTAGTCCTCCGCCTCAACCCGACCGGAGGCCTCACATCCTTTGAAAACTCGAGAGGTCTGCAGAGATCAATGCTTCCAAAGGAGACGATGCCTGACTCCTCTTGAAAATGGATAGGAGTCCCAGGATCCCTGTGGCACGTGGAAAGGGACCCTGGGTCTCCCGCCTCACGTGGAGACGCGTCCCAATTGCCATGCCAAGACTCCAGGAGAATCCCGAGGTATCCCTCGCACCTAGGCAGCAGTCCGGATGTCGCTGAACAAACACGTGTCTGGAAGGGCCCTCCCCATCGTTACTCGAGAATATACCACAGGTTTCGGCCGCAATTCGAGAAAAACCATGAGATTTCCCCCTCGCCGCGAGTTGAGGCCCGATTCCCCTGCACTGCGTGCAGAGCAATTCCGTGTTCCACATCAAACGTGAAAGGAGCCTTGATTTCCTTGATGGCACTCCAGAGAAAACCCAAGATCACTGTCTCAAGTCTAGAGGGATCCTGAGCTCACTGGAGCAACATGAAAGGGCTCCGTATAACACAAATCAACTCGAGATGAGAGCTTAGTCCCTGGCTTCGACTCAAGAGGAATACCAACTTTCCACAAGCACCTCAAGAGGAGGCTTCTCACAGCTACAGGTATGTGAGAGGGACTCTGAGTTTGTGGCCTCAAGTGCAATGGACACCGAGATGCTCTGACTCGAAGTAAGGCCGGATATCCCTGCAGTGAATTGAATGCAAGCTCGTCTTGCATCTCCCAAGACGAAGGGATGTCTGAATCCCCTGTGGAGACCACAGAGAAAGACCTAGTCCTCCGCCTCATCGTGACCGGAGGCCTCACATCCTTTGAAAACTCGAGAGGTCTGCAGAGATAAATGCTTCCAACGGAGACGATGCCTGACTCCTCTTGAAAATGGATAGGAGTCCCAGGATCACTGTGGCACGTGGAAAGGGACACTGGGTCTCCCGCCTCACGTGGAGACGCGTCCCAATTGCCATGCCAAGACTCCAGGAGAATCCCGAGGTGTTCCTCGCACCTAGGCAGGAGTCCTGATGTCGCTGAACAAACACGTGTCTGGAAGGGCCCTCCCCGTCGTAACTCGAGAATATACCCCAGGTTCCGGCCGCAACTCGAGAAAAACCATGAGACTTCCCCATCGCCGCGAGATGAGGCCCGATTCCCCTGCCCTGCGTGCAGAGCAATTCCGTATTCCCCATCAAAAATGAAAGGAGCCTTGATTTCCTTGATGGCACTCCAGAGAAAACCCAAGATCACTGTCTCAAGTCTAGAGGGATCCTGAGGTCACTGGAGCAACACGAAAGGGCTCCGTGGACCCCAAATCAACTCGAGATGAGAGCTTAGTCCCTGGCTTAGAATCAAGAGGAATACCAACTTTCCACAAGCACCTCAAGAGGAGGCTTCTCTCAGCTACAGGTATGTCAGAGGGACCCTGAGTTTGTGGCCTCAAGTGGAATGGACACCGAGATGCTCTGACTCGAAGTAAGGCCGGATATCCCTGCAGTGTATTGAATGCAGGCTCGTCTTGCATCTCCCAAGACGAAGGGTTGTCTGAGTCCCCTGTGGAGACCACAGAGAAAGACCTAGTCCTCCGCCTCAACGCGACCGGAGGCCTCACATCCTTTGAAAACTCGAGAGGTCCGCGGAGATCAATACTTCCAAAGGAGACGATGCCTGACTCCTCTTGAAAATGGATAGGAGTCCCAGGATCCCTGTGGCACGTGGAAAGGGACCCTGGGTCTCCGGCCTCTCGTGGAAACGCGTCCCAATTGCCATGCCAAGACTCGAGGAGAATCCCGAGGTGTCCCTCGCACCTAGGCAGGAGTCCTGACATCGCTGAACAAACACGTGTCTGGAAGGGCCCTCCCCGTCGTAACTCGAGAATATACCCCAGGTTCCGGCCGCATTCGAGAAAAACCATGAGATTTCCCCCTCGCCGCGAGTTGAGGCCCGATTCCCCTGCACTGCGTGCAGAGCAATTCCGTGTTCCACATCAAACGTGAAAGGAGCCTTGATTTCCTTGATGGCACTCCAGAGAAAACCCAAGATCACTGTCTCAAGTCTAGAGGGATCCTGAGCTCACTGGAGCAACATGAAAGGGCTCCGTATAACCCAAATCAACTCGAGATGAGAGCTTAGTCCCTGGCTTCGACTCAAGAGGAATACCAACTTTCCACAAGCACCTCAAGAGGAGGCTTCTCACAGCTACAGGTATGTGAGAGGGACTCTGAGTTTGTGGCCTCAAGTGCAATGGACACCGAGATGCTCTGACTCGAAGTAAGGCCGGATATCCCTGCAGTGAATTGAATGCAGGCTCGTCTTGCATCTCCCAAGACGAAGGGATGTCTGAATCCCCTGTGGAGACCACAGAGAAAGACCTAGTCCTCCGCCTCATCGTGACCGGAGGCCTCACATCCTTTGAAAACTCGAGAGGTCTGCAAAGATCAATGCTTCCAAAGGAGACGATGCCTGACTCCTCTTGAAAATGGATAGGAGTCCCAGGATCACTGTGGCACGTGGAAAGGGACACTGGGTCTCCCGCCTCACGTGGAGACGCGTCCCAATTGCCATGCCAAGACTCGAGGAGAATCCCGAGGTGTTCCTCGCACCTAGGCAGGAGTCCTGATGTCGCTGAACAAACACGTGTCTGGAAGGGCCCTCCCCGTCGTAACTCGAGAATATACCCCAGGTTCCGGCCGCAACTCGAGAAAAACCATGAGACTTCCCCATCGCCGCGAGATGAGGCCCGATTCCCCTGCCCTGCGTGCAGAGCAATTCCGTATTCCCCATCAAAAATGAAAGGAGCCTTGATTTCCTTGATGGCACTCCAGAGAAAACCCAAGATCACTGTCTCAAGTCTAGAGGGATCCTGAGGTCACTGGAGCAACACGAAAGGGCTCCGTGGACCCCAAATCAACTCGAGATGAGAGCTTAGTCCCTGGCTTAGAATCAAGAGGAATACCAACTTTCCACAAGCACCACAAGAGGAGGCTTCTCTCAGCTACAGGTATGTCAGAGGGACCCTGAGTTTGTGGCCTCAAGTGGAATGGACACCGAGATGCTCTGACTCGAAGTAAGGCCGGATATCCCTGCAGTGAATTGAATGCAGGCTCGTCTTGCATCTCCCAAGACGAAGGGTTGTCTGAATCCCCTGTGGAGACCACAGAGAAAGACCTAATTCTCCGCCTCATAGCGACCGGGGGCCTCACATCCTTTGAAAACTGGAGAGGTCTGCAGAGATCAATGCTTCCAAAGGAGACGATGCCTGACTCCTCTTGAAAATGGATAGGAGTTCCAGGATCACTGTGGCACGTGGAAAGGGAGCCTGGGTCTCCGGCCTCTCGTGGAGACGCATCCCAATTGCCATGCCAAGACTCGAGGAGAATCCCGAGGTGTCCCTCGCACCTAGGTAGGAGTCCTGACATCGCTGAACAAACACGTGTCTGGAAGGGCCCTCCCCGTCGTAACTCGAGAATATACCCCAGGTTCCGGCCGCAATTCGAGAAAAACCATGAGATTTCTTCCTCGCCGCGAGTTGAGGCCCGATTCCCCTGCACTGCGTGCAGAGCAATTCCGTGTTCCACATCAAACGTGAAAGGAGCCTTGATTTCCTTGATGGCACTCCAGAGAAAACCCAAGATCACTGTCTCAAGTCTAGAGGGATCCTGAGGTCACTGGAGCAACATGAAAGGGCTCCGTATAACCCAAATCAACTCATGATGAGAGCTTAGTCCCTGGCTTCGACTCAAGAGTAACACCAACTTTCCACAAGCACCTCAAGAGGAGTCTTCTCTCAGCTACAGGTATGTGAGAGGGACCCTGAGTTTGTGGCCTCAAGTGCAATGGACTCCGAGATGCTCTGACTCGAAGTAAGGCCGGATATCCCTGCAGTGAATTGAATGCAGGCTCGTCTTGCATCTCCCAAGACGAAGGGATGTCTGAATCCCCTGTGGAGTCCACAGAGAAAGAACTAGTCCTCCGCCTCATCGCGACCGGAGGCCTCACATCCTTTGAAAACTGGAGACGTCTGCAGAGATCAATGCTTCCAAAGGAGACGATGCCTGACTCCTCTTGAAAATGGATAGGAGTCCCAGGATCACTGTGGCACGTGGAAAGGGACACTGGGTCTCCCGCCTCACGTGGAGACGCGTCCCAATTGCCATGCCAAGACTCGAGGAGAATCCCGAGGTGTCCCTCGCACCTAGGCAGGAGTCCTGACGTCGCTGAACAAACACGTGTCTGGAAGGGCCCTCCCCGTCGTAACTCGAGAATATACCCCAGGTTCCGGCCGCAACTCGAGAAAAACCATGAGACTTCCCCCTCACCGCGAGATGAGGCCCGATTCCCATGCAATGTGTGCAGAGCAATTCCGTGTTCCACATGAAACATGATAGGAGCCTTGATTTCCTTAATGGCACTCCAGAGAAAACGCAAGATCACTGTCTCAAGTCTAGAGGGATCCTGAGGTCACTGGAGCAACACGAAAGGGCTCCGTGGACCCCAAATCAACTCGAGATGAGAGCTTAGTCCCTGGCTTCGACTCAAGAGGAATACCAACTTTCCACAAGCACCTCAAGAGGAGGCTTCTCTCAGCTACAGGTATGTCAGAGGGACCCTGAGTTTGTGGCCTCAAGTGGAATGGACACCAAGATGCTCTGACTCGAAGTAAGGCCGGATATCCCTGCAGTGAATTGAATGCAGGCTCGTCTTGCATCTCCCAAGACGAAGGGTTGTCTGAATCCCCTGTGGAGCGCACAGAGAAATATCTACTGCTCCGCCTCAACGCGACCGGAGGCCTCACATCCTTTGAAAACTCGAGAGGTCTGCGGAGATCAATACTTCCGAAGGAGACGATGCCTGACTTCTCTTGAAAATGGATAGGAGTCCCAGGATCCCTGTGGCACGTGGAAAGGGACCCTGGGTCTCCCGCCTCATGTGGAGACGCGTCCCAATTGCCATGCCAAGACTCGAGGAGAATCCCGAGGTGTCCCTCGCACCTAGGCAGGAGTCCTGACGTCGCTGAACAAACACGTGTCTGGAAGGGCCCTCCCCATCGTAACTCGAGAATATACCCCAGGTTCCGGCCGCAACTCGAGAAAAACCATGATATTTCCCCCTCGCCGCGAGTTGAGGCCCGATTCCCCTGCACTGATGCAGAGCAATTCCGTGTTCCACTTCAAACGTGAAAGGGGCCTTGATTTATTGATGGCACTCCAGAGACAACCCAAGATCACTGTCTCAAGTCTAGAGCGATCCTGAGGTCACTGGAGCAACAGGAAAGGGCTCCGTGGACCCCAAATCAACGCGAGATGAGAGCTTAGTCCCTGGCTTCGACTCAAGAGGAATACCAACTTTCCACAAGGACCTCAAGAGGAGGCTTCTCTCAGCTACAGGTAAGTGAGAGGGACCCTGAGTTTGTGGCCTCAAGTGCAATGGACACTGCGATGCTCTGATTCGAAATAAGGCCGGATATCCCTGCAGTGAATTGAAAGCAGGCTCATCTTGCATCTCCCAAGACGAAGGGATGTCTGAATCCCCTGTGCAGAACACAGAGAAAGACCTAGTCCTCCGCCTCAACGCGACCGGAGGCCTCACATCCTTTGAAAATTCTAGAGGTCTGCAGAGATCAATGCTTCCAAAGGAGACGATGCCTGACTCCTCTTGAAAATGGATAGGAGTCCCAGGATCACTGTGGCACGTGGAAAGGGAACCTGGGTCTCCCCCCTCACGTGGAGACGCGTCCCAATTGCCATGCCAAGACTCGAGGAGAATCCCGAGGTGTCCCTCGCACCTAGGCAGGGTCCTGACGTCGCTGAACAAACACGTGTCTGAAAGGGACCTCCCCGTCGTAACTCGAGAATATACCCAAGGTTCCGGCCGCAACTCGAGAAAAACCATGAGATTTCCACCTCGCCGCGAGTTGAGGCCCGATTCCCCTGCACTGCGTGCAGAGCAATTCCGTGTTCCACATCAAACGTGAAAGGAGCCTTGATTTCCTTGATGGCACTCCAGAGAAAACCCAAGATCACTGTCTCAAGTCTAGAGGGATCCTGAGGTCACTGGAGCAACACGAAAGGGCTCCGTGGACCCCAAATCAACTCGAGATGAGAGCTTAGTCCCTCGCTTAGACTCAAGAGGAATACCAACTTTCCACAAGCACCTCAAGAGGAGGCTGCTCTCAGCTACAGGTATGTGAAAGGAACCCTGAGTTTGTGGCCTCAAGTGCAATGAACACCGAGATGCTCTGACTCGATGTAAGGCCGGATATCCCTGCAGTGAATTGAATGCAGGCTGGTCTTGCTTCTCGCAAGACGAAGGGATGTCTGAATCCCCTGTGGAGACCACAGAGAAAGACCTAGTCCTCCGCCTCATCGTGACCGGAGGCCTCACATCCTTTGAAAACTTGAGAGGTCTGCAGAGATGAATGCTTCCAAAGGAGACGATGCCTGACTCCTCTTGAAAATGGATAGGAGTCCCAGGATCACTGTGGCACGTGGAAAGGGACACTTGGTCTCCCGCCTCACGGGGAGACGCGTCCCAATTGCCATGCCAAGACTCGAGGAGAATCCCGAGGTGTCCCTCGCACCTAGGCAGGAGTCCTGAGGTCGGTGAACAAACACGTGTCTGGAAGGGCCCTCCCCGTCGTAACTCGAGAATATACCCCAGGTTCCGGCCGCAACTCGAGAAAAACCATGAGACTTCCCCCTCGCCGCGAGATGAGGCCCGATTCCACTGCACTGCGTGCAGAGCAATTCCGTATTCCACATCAAAAATGAAAGGAGCCTTGATTTCCTTGATGGCACTCCAGAGAAAACCCAAGATCACTGTTTCAAGTCTAGAGGGATCCTGAGGTCACTGGAGCAACACGAAAGGGCTCCGTGGACCCCAAATCAACTCGAGAGGAGAGCTTAGTCCCTGGCTTCCACTCAAGAGGAATACCAACTTTCCACAATCACCTCAAGAGGAGGCTTCTCTCAGCTACAGGTATGTGAGTGGGCCCCTGAGTTTGTGGCCTCAAGTGGAATGGACACCGAGATGCTCTGACTCGAAGTAAGGCCGGATATCCCTGCAGTGAATTGAATGCAGGCTCGTCTTGCATCTCCCAAGACGAAGGGATGTCTGAATCCCCTGTGGAGACCACAGAGAAAGACCGAGTTCTCCGCCTCATCGCGACCGGAGGCCTCACATCCTTTGAAAACTCGAGAGGTCCGTGGAGATCAATGCTTCCAAAGGAGACGATGCCTGACTCCTCTTGAAAATGGATAGGAGTCCCAGGATCCCTGTGGCACGTGGAACGGGACCCTGGGTCTCCCGCCTCACGTGGAGACGCGTCCAAATTGCCATGCCAAGACTCGAGGAGAATCCCGAGGTGTCCCTAGCACCTAGGCAGGAGTCCTCACGTCGCTGAACAAACCTGTGTCTGGAAGGGCCCTCCCCGTCGTAACTCGAGAATATACCCCAGGTTCCGGCCGCAACTCGAGAAAAACCATGAGACTTCCCCCTCGCCGCTGAATGAGGCCCGATTCCCCTGCACTGCGTGCAGAGCAATTCCGTGTTCCACATCAAACGTGAAAGCAGCCTTGATTTCCTTAATGGCACTCCAGAGAAAACCCAAGATCACTGTTTCAAGTCTAGAGGGATCCTGAGGTCACTGTAGCAACAGGAAAGGGCTCCGTGGACCCCAAATCTACTCGAAATGAGAGCTTAGTCCCTGGATTCGACTCAAGAGGAATACCAACTTTCCACAAGCACCTCAAGAGGATGCTTCTCTCAGCTACAGGTATGTCAGAGGGACCCTGAGTTTGTGGCCTCAAGTGGAATGGACACCAAGATGCTCTGACTCGAATTAAGGCCGGATATCCCTGCAGTGAATTGAATGCAGGCTCGTCTTGCATCTCCCAAGACGAAGGGTTGTCTGAATCCCCTGTGGAGCCCACAGAGAAAGACCTAGTCCTCCGCCTCAACGCAACCGGAGGCCTCACATCCTTTGAAAACTCGAGAGGTCCGCGGAGATCAATACTTCCGAAGGAGACGATGCCTGACTCCTCTTGAAAATGGATAGGAGTCCGAGGATCCCTGTGGCACGTGGAAAGGGACCGTGGGTCTCCCGCCTCACGTGGAGACGCGTCCCAATTGCCATGCCAAGACTCGAGGAGAATCCCGAGGTGTCCCTCGCACCTAGGCAGGAGTCCTGACGTCGCTGAACAAACCCGTGTCTGGAAGGGCCCTCCCCGTCGTAACTCGAGAATATAACCCAGGTTCCGGCCGCAACTCGAGAAAAACCATGAGACTTCCCCCTCGCCGCGAGATGAGGCCCGATTCCCATGCACTGCGTGCAGAGCAATTCCGTATTCCACATCAAAAATGAAGGGACCCTTGATTTCCTTGATGGCACTCCAGAGAAAACCCAAGATCACTGTCTCAAGTCTAGAGGGATGCTGAGGTCACTGGAGCAACACGAAAGGGCTCCGTGGACCCCAAATCAACTCGAGATGAGAGCTTAGTCCCTGGCTTCCACTCAAGAGGAATACCAACTTTCCACAAGCACCTCAAGAGGAGGCTTCTCTCAGCTACAGGTATGTGAGTGGGCCCCTGAGTTTGTGGCCTCAAGTGGAATGGACACCGAGATGCTCTGACTCGAAGTAAGGCCGGATATCCCTGCAGTGAATTGAATGCAGGCTCGTCTTGCATCTCCCAAGATGAAGGGATGTCAGAATCCCCTGTGGAGACGACAGAGAAAGACCTAGTCCTCCGCCTCATCGAGACGGGAGGCATCACATCCTTTGAAAACTCGAGAGGTCTGCGGAGATCAATGCTTCCAAAGGAGACGATGCCTGACACTTCTTGAAAAGGATAGAAGTCCCAGGATCCCTGTGGCACGTGGAAAGGGACCCTGGGTCTCCCGCCTCACGTGGATACGAATCCCCATTGCCATGCCAAGACTCGAGGAGAATCCCGAGGTGTCCCTCGCACCTAGGCAGGAGTCCTGACGTCGCTGAACAAACACGTGTCTGGAAGGGCCCTCCCCGTCGTAACTCGAGAATATACCCAAGGTTCCGGCCGCACTCGAGAAAAACCATGACACTTACCCATCGCCGCGAGATGAGGCCCGATTCCCCTGCCCTGCGTGCAGAGCAATTCCGCATTCCACATCAAAAATGAAAGGAGCCTTGATTTCCTTGATGGCACTCCAGAGAAAACCCAAGATCACTGTCTCAAGTCTAGAGGGATCCTGAGGTCACTGGAGCAACACGAAAGGGCTCCGTGGACCCCAAATCAACTCGAGATGAGAGCTTAGTCCCTGGCTTCAAATCGAGAGGAATACCAACTTTCCACAAGCACCTCAAGAGGAGGCTACTCTCAGCTAATGGTATGTGAGAGGGACCCTGAGTTTGTCGCCTCTAGTGGAATGGACACCGAGATGCTCTAACTCGAAGTAAGGCCAGATATCCCTGCAGTGAATTGAATGCAGGCTCGTCTTGCATCTCCCAAGACGAAGGGATGTCTGAATCCCCTGTGGAGACCACAGAGAAAGACCTAGTCCTCCGCCTCATCGTGACCAGAGGCCTCACATCCTTTGAAAACTTGAGAGGTCTGCAGAGATCAATGCTTCCAAAGGAGACGATGCCTGACTCCTCTTGAAAATGGATAGGAGTCCCAGGATCCCTGTGGCACGTGGAAAGGGACACTGGGTCTCCCGCCTCACGTGGAGACGCGTCCTAATTGCCATGCCAAGACTCGAGGAGAATCCCGAGGTGTCCCTCGCACCTAGGCAGGAGTCCTGACGTCGCTGAACAAACACGTGTCTGGAAGGGCCCTCCCCGTCGTAACTCGAGAATATACCCCAGGTTCCGGCCGCAACTCGAGAAAAACCATGAGACTTCCCCCTCGCCGCGAGTTGAGGCCCGATTCCTCTGCACTGCGTGCAGAGCAATTCCGTGTTCCACTTCAAACGTGAAAGGAGCCTTGATTTACTTGATGGCACTCCAGAGAAAACCCAACATCACTGTGTCAAGTCTAGAGGGATCATGAGGTCACTGGAGCAACACGAAAGGGCTCCGTGGACCCCAAATCAACTCGAGATGAGAGCTTAGTCCCTGGCTTAGACTCAAGAGGAATACCAACTTTCCACAAGCACCTCAAGAGGAGGCTTCTCTCAGCTACAGGTAAGTGAGAGGGACCCTGAGTTTGTGGCCTCAAGTGGAATGGACACCGAGATGCTCTGACTCGAAGTAAGTCCGGACATCCCTGCAGTGAATTGAATGCAGGCTCATCTTACATCTCCCAAGACGAAGGGATGTCTGAATCCCCTGTGCAGAACACAGAGAAAGACCTAGTCCTCCGCCTCAACGCGACCGGAGGCCTCACATCCTTTGAAAACTCGAGAGGTCTGCGCAGATCAATGCTTCCAAAGGAGACGATGCCTGACACCTCTTGAAAATGGATAGGAGTCCCAGGATCCCTGTGGCACGTGGAAAGGGACCCTGGGTCTCCCGCCTCACGTGGAGACGCGTCCCCATTGCCATGCCAAGACTCGAGGAGAATCCCGAGGTGTCCCTCGCACCTAGGCAGGAGTCCTGACGTCGCTGAACAAACACGTGTCTGGAAGGGCCCTCCCCGTCGTAACTCGAGAATATACCCCAGGTTCCGGCCGCAACTCGAGAAAAACCATGAGACTTCCCCCTCGCCGCGAGATGAGGCCCGATTCCCCTGCAATGCGTGCAGAGCAATTCCGTGTTCCACATCAAACGTGATAGGAGCCTTGATTTCCTTGAAGGCACTCCAGAGAAAACCCAAGATCACTGTCTCAAGTCTAGAGGGATCCTGAGGTCACTGGAGCAACACGAAAGGGCTCCGTGGACGCCAAAACAACTCAAAATGAGAGGTTAGAGCCTGGCTTCGACTCAAGAGGAATACCAACTTTCCACAAGCACCTCAAGAGGAGGCTTCTCTCAGCTACAGGTAGGTGAGAGGGACCCTGAGTTTGTGGCCTCAAGTGGAATGGACACCGAGATGCTCTGACTCGAAGTAAGGCCGGATATCCCTGCAGTGAATTGAATGCATGCTCGTCTTGCATCTCCCAAGACGAAGGGATGTCTGAATCCCCTGTGGAGACCACAGAGAAAGACCTAATTTTCCGCCTCATCGCGACCGGTGGCCTCACATCCTTTGAAAATTCGAGAGGTCCGCGGAGATCAATGCTTCCAAAGGAGACGATGCCTGACTCCTCTTGAAAATGGATAGGAGTCCCAGGATCCCTGTGGCACGTGGAAAGGGACCCTGGTTCTCCGACCTCACGTGGAGACGCGTCCCAATTGCCATGCCAAGACTCCAGGAGAATCCCGAGGTGTCCCTCGCACCTAGGCAGGCGTCCTCACGTCGCTGAACAAACCCGTGTCTGGACAGGTCCTCCCCGTCGTAACTCGAGAATATACCCCAGGTTCCGGCCGCAACTCGACAAAAACCATGAGACTTCCCCCTCCCCGCGAGATGAGGCCAGATTCCCCTGCACTGAGTGCACACCAATTCCGTGTTCCACATCAAACTTGAAAGGAGCCTTGATTTCCTTGATGGCACTCCAGAGAAAACCCAAGATCACTGTCTCAAGTCTAGAGGGATCCTGAGGTCACTGGAGCAACACGAAAGGGCTCCGTGGACACCAAATCAACTCGAGATGAGAGCTTAGTCCATGGCTTCAAATCGAGAGGAATACCAACTTTCCACAAGCACCTCAAGAGAAGGCTTCTCTCACCTAATGGTATGTGAGAGGGACCCTGAGTTTGTCGCCTCAAGTGGAATGGACACCGAGATGCTCTGACTCAACGTAAGGCCAGATATCCCTGCAGTGAATTGAATGCAGGCTCGTCTTGCATCTCCCAAGACGAAGGGTTGTCTGAATCCCCTGTGGAGCCCACAGAGAAAGACCTAATTTTCCGCCTCATCGCGACCGGTGGCCTCACATCCTTTGAAAATTCGAGAGGTCCGCGGAGATCAATGCTTCCAAAGGAGACGATGCCTGACTCCTCTTGAAAATGGATAGGAGTCCCAGGATCCCTGTGGCTCGTGGAAAGGGACCCTGGTTCTCCCGGCTCACGTGGAGATGCGTCCAAATTGCCATGCCAAGACTCGAGGAGAATCCCGAGGTGTCCCTCGCACCTAGGCAAGAGTCCTCACGTCGCTGAACAAAACCGTGTCTGGAAGGGCCCTCCCTGTCGTAACTCGAGAATATACCCCAGGTTCCGGCCGCAACTCGAGAAAAACCATGAGACTTCCCCCTCCCCGCGAGATGAGGCCCGATTCCCCTGCACTGAGTGCAGACCAATTCCGTGTTCCACATCAAACGTGAAAGGAGCCTTGATTTCCTTAATGGCACTCCAGAGAAAACCCAAGATCACTGTCTCAAGTCTAGAGGGATCCTGAGGTCACTGTAGCAACACAAAAGGGCTCCGTGGACCCCAAATCAACTCGAGATGAGAGCTTAGTCCCTGGCTTCGACTCAAGAGGAATACCAACTTTCCACAAGCACCTCAAGAGGAGGCTTCTCTCAGCTAATGGTATGTGAGAGGGACCCTGAGTTTGTGGCCTCAAGTGCAATGGACACCGAGATGCTCTGACAAGAAGTAAGGCTGGATATCCCTGCAGTGAATTGAATGCAGGCTCGTCTTGCATCTCCCAAGACGAAGGGATGTCTGAATACCCTGTGGATACCACAGAGAAAGACCTAGTCCTCTGCCTCATCGTGACCGGAGGCCTCACATCCTTTGAAAACTCGAGAGGTCTGCAGAGATCAATGCTTCCAAAGGAGACGATGCCTGACTGCTCTTGAGAATGGATAGGAGTCCCAGGATCCCTGTGGCACGTGGAAAGGGACACTGGGTTTCATGCCTCACGTAGACACGCGTCCCAATTGCCATGCCAAGACTCGAGGAGAATCCCGAGGTGTCCCTCGCACCTAGGCAGGAGTCCTGACGTCCCTGAACAAACACGTGTCTGGAAGGGCCCTCCCCGTCGTAACTCGAGAATATACCCCAGGTTCCGGCCGCAACTCGAGAAAAACCATGAGACTTCCCCATCGCCGCGAGATGAGGCCCGATTCCCCTGCCCTGCGTCCAGAGAAATTCCGTATTCCACATCAAAAAAGAAAGGAGCCTTGATTTCCTTGTTGGCACTCCAGAGAAAACCCAAGATCACTGTCTCAAGTCTAGAGGGATCCTTAGGTCACTGGAGCAACAGGAAAGGGCTCCGTGGACGCCAAATCAACTCGAGATGAGAGCTTAGTCCCTGGCTTCAAATCGAGAGGAATACCAACTTTCCACAAGCACCTCAAGAGGAGGCTTCTCTCAGCTACAGGTATGTGAGAGGGCCCCTGAGTTTGTGGCCTCAAGTGGAATGGACACCGAGATGCTCTGACTCGAAGTAAGGCCGGATATCCCTGCAGTGAATGGAATGCAGGCTCATCTTGCATCTCCCAAGACGAAGGGATGTCTGAATCCCCTGTGGAGACCCCAGAGAAAGACCTAATTTTCCGCCTCATCGCGACCGGTGGCCTCACATCCTTTGAAAATTCCAGAGGTCCACGGAGATCAATGCATCCAAAGGAGACGATGCCTGACTCCTCTTGAAAATGGATAGGAGTCCCAGGATCCCTGTGGCACGTGGAAAGGGACCCTGGTTCTCCCGCCTCACGTGGAGATGCGTCCAAATTGCCATGCCAAGACTCGAGGAGAATCCCGAGGTGTCCCTCGCACCTAGGCAGGAGTCCTCACGTCGCTGAACAAACACGTGTCTGGAAGGGACCTCCCCGTCGTAACTCGAGAATATACCCCAGGTTCCGGCCGCATTTCGAGAAAAACCATGAGACTTCCCCCTCCCCGCGAAATGAGGCCCGATTCCCCTGCACTGAGTGCAGACCAATTCCGTGTTCCACATCAAACGTGAAAGGAGCCATGATTTCCTTGATGGCACTCCAGAGAAAACCCAAGATCACTGTCTCAAGTCTAGAGGGATCCTGAAGTCACTGGAGCAACACAAAAGGGCTCCGTGGACCCCAAATCAACTCGAGATGAGAGCTTAGTCCCTGCCTTCGACTCAAGAGGAATACCAACTTTCCACAAGCACCTCAAGAGGAGGCTTCTCTCAGCTACAGGTATGTCAGAGGGACCCTGAGTTTGTGGCCTCAAGTGGAATGGACACCGAGATGCTCTGACTTGAAGTAAGGCCGGATAACCCTGCAGTGAATTGAATGCAGGCTCGTCTTGCATCTCCCAAGACGAAGGGCTGTGTGAATCCCCTGTGAAGCCCACAGAGAAAGACCTAGTCCTCCGCCTCAACGCGACCGGAGGCCTCACATCCTCTGAAAACTCGAGAGGTCCGCGGAGATCAATGCTTCCAAAGGAGACGATGCCTGACTCCTCTTGAAAATGGATAGGAGTCCCAGGATCCCTGTGGCATGTGGAAAGGGACCCTGGGTCTCCCGCCTCACGTGGAGACGCGTCCCAATTGCCATGCCAAGACTCGAGGAGAATCCCGAGGTGTCCCTCGCACCTAGGCAGGAGTCCTGACGTCCCTGAACAAACACGTGTCTGGAAGGTCCCTCCCCGTCGTAACTCGAGAATATACCCCAGGTTCCGGCCGCAACTCGAGAAAAACCATGAGATTTCCCGCTCGCCGCGAGATGAGGCCCGATTCCCCTGCACTGCGTGCAGAGCAATTCCGTGTTCCACTTCAAACGTGAAAGGAGCCTTGATTTCCTTGATGGCACCCCAGAGAAAACACAAGATCACTGTCTCAAGTCTAGAGGGATCCTGAGGTCACTGGAGCAAGACGAAAGTGCTCCGTGGACTCCAAATCAACTCGAGGTGAGAGCTTAGTCCCTGGCTTCGACTCAAGAGGAATACCGACTTTCCACAAGCACCTCAAGAGGAGGCTTCTCTCAGCTACAGGTATGTGAGAGGGACCCTGAGTTTGTGGCCTCAAGTGGAATGGACACCGAGATGCTCTGACTCGAAGTAAGGCCGGATATCCCTGCAGTGAATTGAATGCAGGCTCGTCTTGCATCTCCCAAGACGAAGGGTTGTCTGAATCCCCTGTGGAGACCACAGAGAAAGACCTCGTTCTCCGCCTCATCGAGACCAGAGGCCTCACATCCTTTGAAAACTCGAGAGGTCCGCGGAGATCAATGCTTCCAAAGGAGAAGATGCCTGACTCTTCTTGAAAATGGATAGGAGTCCCAGGATCCCTGTGGCACGTGGAAAGGGACCCTGGGTCTCCCGTCTCACGTGGAGACGCGTCCCAATTGCCATGCCAAGACTCGAGGAGAATCCCGAGTTGTCCCTCGCACCTAGGCAGGAGTCCTGACGTCGCTGAACAAACACGTGTCTGGAAGGGCCCTCCCCGTCATAACTCGAGAATATACACCAGGTTCCGGCCGCAACTCGGGAAACACCATGAGACTTCCCCCTCGCCGCTGGATGAGGCCCGATTCCCCTGCACTGCGTGCAGAGCAATTCCGTGTTCCACATCAAACGTGAAAGGAGCCTTGATTTCCTTGATGGCACTCCAGAGAAAACCCAAGATCACTGTCTCAAGTCTAGAGGGATCCTGAGGTCACTGGAGCAACACGAAAGGGCTCCGTGGACCCCAAGTCAACTCGAGATGAGAGCTTAGTCCCTGGCTTTGACTCAAGAGGAATACCAACTTTCCACAAGCACCTCAAGAGGAGGCTTCTCGCACCTACAGGTAGGTGAGAGGGACCCTGAGTTTGTGGCCTCAAGTCGAATGGACACCGAGATGCTCTGACTCGAAGTAAGGCCGGATATCCCTGCAGTGAAGTGAATGCAGGCTCCTCTTGCATCTCCCAAGATGAAGGGATTTCTGAATCCCCTGTGGAGGCCACAGAGAAAGACCTAGTCCTCCGCCTCATCGCGACCGGAGGCCTCACATCCTTTGAAAACTGAGAGGTCCGCGGAGATCAATGCTTCCAAAGGAGACGATGCCTGACTCCTCTTGAAAATGGATAGGAGTCCCAGGATCCCTGTGGCACGTGGAAAGGGACCCTGGGTCTCCCGCCTCATGTGGAGACGCATCCCCATTGCCATGCCAAGACTCGAGGAGAATCCCGAGGTGTCCCTCGCACCTAGGCAGGAGTCCTCACGTCGCTGAACAAACACGTGTCTGGAAGGGCCCTCCCCGTCGTAACTCGAGAATATACCCCAGGTTCCGGCCGCAACTCGAGAAAAACCATGAGAATTCCCCCTCACCGCGAGATGAGGCCTGATTCCCCTGCACTGCGTGCAGAGCAATTCCTGAGCAGCGCAGACGGAGAGAGCAGCGCCAGCCCCTCCCCGCAGCGCCAGCCCGTCCCCGCAGCACAAGCCCCTCCCCCCGGAGCGACGTAACTAGCTACCTGAATAAGAGTCCACCTCCGCCCGCCTGTGTCATGGCGGAAATGAGGCTCTGAAGAGACCGGCAAACAGAAGCCAAATAAACAAAGGGAACCGCTTCAGAAGGGACTGGTGCAACAGATTAAAATCCCTCTAGGAAACATTGACTACACCGGAGGAGCCTGTAGGTATCGAGAAGCGTAAGCTGGAACGAGGAGCTATCTGAAACTGAGCCGAACCCACACTGACCGCAACAGCTCCAGAGAAACTCCTAGATATAATTTTACTTTTTTCTCTTTTTTTAATTTTTTTTCTTTTTTTCTTTTTTCTTTTTTATTTTTTCTCTTTTATTTTCCTTTAAAATCCCCTATTACTCCCCCATTACTCCTTAACTTTCATTTCCATAGACTTTTACGATTTTTTAATTAGGGGGAAAAAAAAGTTTTTTTTTTCCTTTTTTTTTTCTTTTTTTTCTTTTTTTTTTCTTTTTCTTTCTTTTTTTTCCTTTTTTTCTTTCCTTTTTCTCTTCTATTTTCTATTTTTCTTTTTCTCTTATTTCTTTTAAATGCCTCTAGTACTCCTCTACTACTCCTTAATTTTCATTTTCAATGCACTATAACCTTACAAAAAAAAAAAAAAGAAGAGAAGCCCTATTTTTAAACTGAAGATTATTCTCTCCCAATCTTGACTCTCTGTTTTCTACCTCAGAACACCTCTATTTCCTCCTTTCCCCTTCTCTTCCCAATCCAATTCTGTGAATCTTTGTAGGTGACTGTGCTACGGAGAACACTCTGGGAACAGACAGCTGTGTAGATCTGTCTCTCTCCTCTTGAGTCCCCCTTTTTCTCCTCCTGTTCATCTCTATCTCCCTCCTCCCTTTCCTCTTCTTCATGTGACTCTGTGAACCTCTCTGGGTGTCCCTAACGGGGGAGAATCTTTTAGCCATTAACCTAGAAGTTTTCTTATCAGGGCTGCATAGTTGGAGAAGTCCTGAGACTACAGGAAGAATAAAACTGAAATCCAGAGGCAGGAGACTTAAGCCCAAAACCTGAGAACACCAGAAAACTCCTGACTACAAGGAACTTTAAGTGATAAGTGACTGTCCAAAAGCCTCCATACCTACACTGAAACCAACTACCACACAAGAGCCAATAAGTTTTAGAGCAAGACATACCACGCAAATTCTCCAGCAACGCAGGAACATAGCCCTGAACATCAACATACAGGCTGCCCAAGGTCACACCTAACACATAGACCCATCTCAAAACTCATTACTGGGCACTCCATTGCTTTCCAAAGAGAAGAAATCAAGTTCCACACACCAGAACACTGATGCAAGCTTCCCTAACCAGGAAACCTTGACAAGCCAATCGTCTAACCCCATCCACTGGGTTAATCCTCCACAACAAAAAGGAACCACAGACCTCCAGAATACAGAAAGCCCACTCCAGATACAGCAATCTAAACAAGATGAAAAGGCAAAGAAATACCCAACAGGTAAAGGAACATGAAAAATGCCCACCAAGTCAAACAAAAGAGGAGGAGATAGGGAATCTACCTGAAAAAGAATTTAGAATAATGATAATAAAAATGATCCAAAATCTTGAAAACAAAATGGAGTTACAGATAAATAGCCTGGAAACAAAGATTGAAAAGATTCAAGAACTGTTTAATAAAGACCTAGAAGAAATAAAAAAGAGTCAATTACAAATGAATAATGCAATGAATGAGATCAAAAACACTTTGGAGGGAACCAAGAGTAGAATAACGGAGGCAGAAGATAGGATAAGTGAGGTAGAAGATAAAATGGTGGAAATAAATGAAGCAGAGAGGAAAAAAGAAAAAAGGATCAAAAGAAATGAGGACAACCTCAGGGACCTCTGGGACACTGTGAAACGCCCCAACATTCGAATCATAGGAGTTCCAGAAGAAGAAGACAAAAAGAAGGGCCATGAGAAAATACTCGAGGAGATAATAGCTGAAAACTTCCCTAAAATGGGGAAGGAAATAGCCACCCAAATCCAAGAAACCCAGAGAGTCCCAAACAGGATAAACCCAAGGCGAAACACCCCAAGACACATATTAATCAAATTAACAAAGATCAAACACAAAGAACAAATATTAAAAGCAGCAAGGGAAAAACAACAAATAACACACAAAGGGATTCCCATAAGGATAACAGCTGATCTATCAATAGAAACCCTCCAGGCCAGAAGGGAATGGCAGGACGTACTGAAAGTAATGAAAGAGAATAACCTACAACCTAGATTACTGTATCCAGCAAGGATCTCATTCAGATATGAAGGAGAATTCAAAAGCTTTACAGATAAGCAAAAGCTGAGAGAATTCAGCACCACCAAACCAGCTCTTCAACAAATGCTAAAGGATCTTCTCTAGACAGGAAATGCAGAAAGGTTTTATAAATGTGAACCCAAAACAACAAAGTAAATGGCAACGGGAACACACCTATCAATAATTACCCTAAATGTAAATGGGTTGAATGCCCCAACCAAAAGACAAAGATTGGCTGAATGGATACAAAAACAAGACCCCTATATATGCTGTCTACAAGAGACCCACCTCAAAACAAGAGACACATACAGACTAAAAGTGAAGGGCTGGAAAAAAATATTTCATGCAAACGGAGACCAAAAGAAAGCAGGAGTCGCAATACTCATGTCAGATAAAATAGACTTTCAAATAAAGGAAGTGAAAAGAGACAAAGAAGGACACTACATAATGATCAAAGGATCAATCAAAAAAGAAGATATAACAATTATAAATATATATGCACCCAACATAGGAGCACCGCAATATGTACGGCAAACGCTAACAAGTATGAAAGAGGAAATTAATAGTAACACAATAATAGTGGGAGACTTTAATACCCCACTCACAACTATGGATAGATCAACTAAACAGAAAATTAACAAGGAAACACAAACCTTAAATGACACAATGGACCAGCTAGACCTAATTGATATCTATAGGACATTTCACCCCAAAACAATCAACTTCACCTTTTTCTCAAGTGCACACGGAACATTCTCCAGAATAGATCACATCCTGGGCCATAAATCTGGTCTTGGAAAATTCAAAAAAATTGAAATCATTCCAGTTATCTTTTCTGACCACAGTGCAGTAAGATTAGATCTCAATTACAGGGAAAAAATTGTTAAAACTTCAAACATATGGAGGCTAAATAACACGCTTCTGAATAACCAACAAATCATAGAAGAAATCAAAAAAGAAATCAAAATATGTATAGAAATGAATGAAAATGAAAACACAACAACCCAAAACCTATGGGACACTGTAAAAGCAGTGCTAAGGGGAAGGTTCATAGCATTACAGGCTTACATCAAGAAACAGGAAAAAAACCAATTAAATAACCTAACTCTACACCTAAAGCAATTAGAGAAGGAAGAAATGAAGAACCCCAGAGTTAGCAGAAGGAAAGAAATCTTAAAAATCAGGGCAGAAATAAATGCAAAAGAAACTAAAGAGACCATAGCAAAAATCAACAAAGCTAAAAGCTGGTTTTTTGAAAAAATAAACAAAATTGACAAACCATTAGCAAGACTCATTAAGAAACAAAGAGAGAAAAACCAAATTAACAAAATTAGAAATGAAAATGGAGAGATCACAACAGACAACACTGAAATACAAAGGATCATAAGAGACTACTACCAGCAGCTCTATGCCAATAAAATGGACAACTTGGATGAAATGGACAAATTCTTAGAAAAGTATAACTTTCCAAAACTGAACCAGGAAGAAATAGAAGATCTTAACAGACCCATCACAAGCAAGGAAATCGAAACTGTCATCAAAAATCTTCCAGCAAACAAAAGCCCAGGACCAGATGGCTTCACAGCTGAATTCTACCAAAAATTTAGAGAAGAGCTAACACCTATCTTACTCAAACTCTTCCAGAAAATTGCAGAAGAAGGTAAGCTTCCAAACTCATTCTATGAGGCCACCATCACCCTAATTCCAAAACCAGACAAAGATGCCACAAAAAAAGAAAACTACAGGCCAATATCACTGATGAACATAGATGCAAAAATCCTTAACAAAATTCTAGCAAACAGAATCCAACAACATATTAAAAAAATCATACACCATGACCAAGTGGGCTTTATCCCAGGAATGCAAGGATTCTTTAATATCCGCAAATCAATCAATGTAATACACCACATTAACAAATTGAAAGATAAAAACCATATGATTATCTCAATAGATGCAGAGAAAGCCTTTGACAAAATTCAACACTCATTTATGATTAAAACTCTCCAAAAAGCAGGAATAGAAGGAACATACCTCAACATAATAAAAGCTATATATGACAAACCCACAGCAAGCATCACCCTCAATGGTGAAATATTGAAGGCATTTCCCCTGAAATCAGGAACAAGACAAGGGTGCCCACTCTCACCACTACTATTCAACATAGTGTTGGAAGTGCTGGCCACAGCAATCAGAGCAGAAAAAGAAGTAAAAGGAATCCAGATAGGAAAAGAAGAAGTAAAACTCTCACTGTTTGCAGATGACATGATCCTCTACATAGAAAACCCTAAAGATTCTACCAGAAAATTACTAGAGCTAATCAATGAATATAGTAAAGTTGCAGGATATAAAATTAACACACAGAAATCCCTCGCATTCCTATATACTAACAATGAAAAAACAGACAGAGAAATTAAGGAAACAATACCATTCACCATTGCAACAAAAAGAATAAAATACTTAGGAGTATATCTACCTAAAGAAACAAAGGACCTATACATAGAAAACTATAAAACACTGATGAAAGAAATCAAAGAGGACACAAACAGATGGAGAAACATACCGTGTTCATGGATTGGAAGAATTAATATTGTCAAAATGGCTATTCTACCCAAAGCAGTCTATAGATTCAATGCAATCCCTATCAAGCTACCAACGGTATTTTTCACAGAACTAGACCAAAGAATTTCACAATTTGTATGGAAATACAAAAAACCTCGAATAGCCAAAGTAATCTTGAGAAAGAAGAATGGAACTGGAGGAATCAACCTGCCTGACTTCAGACTCTACTACAAAGCCACAGTCATCAAGACAGTATGGTACTGGCACAAAGACAGAAATATAGATCAATGGAACAGAATAGAAAGCCCAGAGATAAATCCACGAACCTATGGACACCTTATCTTTGACAAAGGAGGCAAGGATATACAATGGAAAAAAGACAACCTCTTTAACAAGTGGTGCTGGGAAAACTGGTCAACCACTTGTAAAAGAATGAAACTAGAACACTTTCTAACACCATACACAAAAATAAACTCAAAATGGATTAAAGATCTAAATGTAAGACCAGAAACTATAAAACTCCTAGAGGAGAACATAGGCAAAACACTCTCCGACATAAATCAAAGCAAGATCCTCTATGACCCACCTCCCAGAATATTGGAAATAAAAGCAAAACTAAACAAATGGGACCTAATGAAACTTAAAAGCTTTTGCACTACAAAGGAAACTATAAGTAAGATGAAAAGACAGCCCTCAGATTGGGAGAAAATAATAGCAAATGAAGAAACAGACAAAGGACTAATCTCAAAAATATACAAGCAACTCCTGCAGCTCAATTCCAGAAAAATAAATGACCCAATCAAAAAATGGGCCAAAGAACTAAACAGACATTTCTCCAAGGAAGACATACAGATGGCTAACAAACATATGAAAAGATGCTCAACATCACTCATTATTAGAGAAATGCAAATCAAAACCACAATGAGGTACCATTACACGCCAGTCAGGATGGCTGCTATCCAAAAGTCTACAAGCAATAAATGCTGGAGAGGGTGTGGAGAAAAGGGAACCCTCTTACACTGTTGGTGGGAATGCAAACTAGTACAGCCGCTATGGAAAACAGTGTGGAGATTTCTTAAAAAACTGGACATAGAACTGCCATATGACCCAGCAATCCCACTTCTGGGCATACACACTGAGGAAACCAGATCTGAAAGAGACACGTGCACCCCAATGTTCATTGCAGCACTGTTTATAATAGCCAGGACATGGAAGCAACCTAGATGCCCATCAGCAGATGAATGGATAAGGAAGCTGTGGTACATATATACCATGGAATATTACTCAGCCATTAAAAAGAATTCATTTGAACCAGTCCTAATGAGATGGATGAAGCTGGAGCCCCTTATACAGAGTGAAGTAAGCCAGAAAGATAAAGAACATTACAGCATACTGACACATGTATATGGAATTTAGAAAGGTGATAACGATAACCCTATATGCAGAACAGAAAAAGAGACACAGAAATACAGAACAGACTTTTGAACTTTGAGGGAGAATGTGAGGGTGGGATATTTCAAAAGAACAGCATGTATACTATCTATGGTGAAACAGATCACCAGCCCAGGTGGGATGCACGAGACAAGTGCTCCGGCCTGGTGCACTGGGAAGACCCAGAGGAATCGGGTGGAGAGGGAGGTTGGAGGGGGGATCGGGATTGGGAATACATGTAAATCCATGGCTGATTCATATCAATGTATGACAAAACCCACTGGAAAAAAAAATAATAATAATAAAAATTAAAAAAAATAATAAAAAAAAAAAAAAAAGAAAATGGATAGGAGTCCCAGGATCCCTGTGGCACGTGGAAAGGGACCCTGGATCTCCCACCTCACATGTAGACGCCTCCCAATTGCCATGCCAAGACTCGAGGAGAATCCCGAGGTGTCCCTCGCACCTAGGCATGGGTCCAGACGTCGCTGAACAAACACGTGTCTGGAAGGGCCCTCCCCGTCGTAACTCGAGAATATACCCCAGGTTCCGGCCGCAACTCGAGAAAAACCATGAGATTTCCCCCTCGCCGCGAGATGAGGCCCGATTCCCCTGCACTGCGTGCAGAGCAATTCCGTGTTCCCCATCAAACTTGATAGGAGCCTTGATTTCCTTGATGGCACTCCAGAGAAAACCCAAGATCACTGTCTCAAGTCTAGAGGGATCCTGAGGTCACTGGAACAACACGAAAGGGCTCCGGGGACCCGAAATCAACTCGAGATGAGAGCTTATTCCCTGGCTTCGACTCAAGAGGAATACCAAGTTTCCACAAGCACCTCAAGAGGAGGCTTCTCTCAGCTACAGGTATGTGAGAGGGACTCTGAGATTGTGGCCTCAAGTGGAAAGGACACCGAGATGCTGTGACTCGAAGTAAGGCCGGATATCCCTGCAGTGAATTGAATGCAGGCTCGTCTTGCATCTCCCAAGACGAAGGGATGTCTGAATCCCCTGTGGAGACCTCAGAGAATGTCCTAGTCCTCTGCCTCAACGCGACAGGAGGCCTCACATGCTTTGAAAACTCGAGATGTCTGCGGAGATCAATGCTTCCAAAGGAGACGATGCCTGACTCCTCTTGAAAATGGATAGGAGTCCCAGGATCCCTGTGGCACGTGGAAAGGGACCCTGGGTCTCCCGCCTCACATGGAGACGTGTCCCAATTGCCATGCAAAGAATCGAGGAGTATCCCGAGGTGTCCCTCGCACCTAGGCAGAAGTCCTGACGACGCTGAACAAACACGTGTCTGGAAGGGCACTCCCCGTCGTAACTCGAGAATATACCCCAGGTTTCGGCCTCAACTTGAGAAAAACCATGAGACATCCCTCTTGCCGCGAGATGAGGCCCGATTCCCCTGCACTGCGTGCAGAGCAATTCCGTGTTCCACATCAAACTTGAAAGGAGCCTTGATTTCCTTGATGGCACTCCAGAGAAAACCCAAGATCACTGTCTCAAGTCTAGAGGGATCCTGAGGTCACTGGAGCAACACGAAAGGGCTCCGTGGACCCCAAATCAATTCGAGATGAGAGCTTAGTCCCTGGCTTCGACTCAAGAGGAATACCAACTTTCCACAAGCACCTCAAGAGGAGGCTTCTCTCAGCTACAGGTATGTGAGAGGGACCCTGAGTTTGTGGCCTCAAGTGGAATGGACAGCGAGATGCTCTGACTCGAAGTAAGGCCGGATATCCCTGCAGTGAATTGAATGCAGGCTCGTCTTGCATCTCCCAAGACGAAGGGATGTCTGAATCCCGTGTGGAGACCGCAGAGAAAGACCGAGTTCTCCGCCTCATCGCGACCGGAGGCCTCACATCCTTTGAAAACTCGAGAGGTCCGCGGAGATCAATGGTTCCAAAGGAGACGATGCCTGACTCCTCTTGAAAATGGAAAGGAGTCCCAGGATCCCCGTGGCACGTGGAAAGGGACCTTGGGTCTCCCGCCTCACGTGGAGACGCGTCCCAATTGCCATGCCAAGACTCGAGGAGAATCCCGCGGTGTCCCTCGCACCTAGGCAGGAGTCCTGACGTCGCTGAACAAACACGTGTCTGGAAGGGCCCTCCCCGTCGTAACTCGAGAATATACCCCAGGTTCCGGCCGCAACTCGAGAAAAACCATGAGACTTCCCCCTCGCCGCGAGATGAGGCCCGATTCCCCTGCACTGCGTGCAGAGTAATTCCGTGTTCCACATCAAACTTGAAAGGAGCCTTGATATCCTTGAAGGCACTCCAGAGAAAACCCAAATCACTGTCTCAAGCCTAGAGGGATCCTGAGGGCACCGGAAGAACACGAAAGGGCTCCGTGGACCCCAAATCAACGCGAGATGAGAGCTTAGTCCCTGGCTTCGACTCAAGAGGAATACCAACTTTCCACAAGCACCTCAAGAGGAGGCTTCTCTCAGCTACAGGTATGTCAGAGGGACCCTGAGTTTGTGGCCTCAAGTGGAATGGACACCGAGATGCTCTGACTCGAAGTAAGGCCGGATATCCCTGCAGTGAATTGAATGCAGGCTCGTCTTGCATCTCCCAAGACGAAGGGATGTCTGAATCCCCTGTGCAGAACACAGAGAAAGACCTAGTCCTCCGCCTCATCGCGACCGGAGGTCTCACATCCTTTGAAAACTCGAAAGGTCCGCGGAGATCAATACTTCCAAAGGAGAAGTTGCTGAATCTCTTGAAATTGGATAGGAGTCCGAGGATCCCTGTGGCAAGTGGAAAGGGAGCCGTGGTCTCCTGCCTCACGTGGAGACGGGTCCCAATTGCCATGCCAGGAGTGAAGGAGAATCCCGAGTTGTCCCCTGCACCTAGGGAAGAGTCCTGACGTCGCTGAACAAACACGTGTCTGGAAGGGCCCTCCCCGTCGTAACTCGAGAATATACGCCAGGTTCTGGCCGCAACTCGAGAAAAACCATGAGACTACCCCTCGCCGCGAAATGAGGCCCGATTCCCCTGCACTGCGTGCAGAGCAATTCCAGTTCCACATCAAACATGAAAGGAGCCTTGATTTCCTTGATTGTACTACAGAGGAAACCCAAGATCACTGTCTCAAGTCTAGAGGGATCCTGAGGTCACTGTAGTAACACGAAAGCGGTCCGTGGACCCCAAATCAACTCGAGATGAGAACTTAATCCCTGGCTTCGAATCAAGAGGAATACCAACTTTCAACAAGCACCTCAAGAGGAGGCTTCTCTCAGCTACTGGTATGTCAGAGGGACCCTGAGTTTGTGGCCTCAAGTGGAATGGACACCGAGATGCTCTGACTCGAAGTAAGGCCGGATATCCCTGCAGTGAATTGAATGCAGGCTCGTCTTGCATCTCCCAAGACGAAGGGTTGTCTGAATCCCCTGTGGAGACCACAGAGAAAGACCTAGTCCTCCGCCTCAAGGCGACCGGAGGCCTCACATCCTTTGAAAACTCGAGAGGTCCACGGAGATCAATACTTCCCAAGGAGACGATGCCTGACTCCTCTTGAAAATGGATAGGAGTCCCAGGATCACTGTGGCACGTGGAAAGGGACCCTGGGTCTCCCGCCTCACGTGGAGACGCCTCCCAATTGCCATGCCAAGACTCGAGGAGAATACCGAGGTGTCCCTCGCACCTAGGCAGGAGTCCTGACGTCGCTGAACAAACACGTGTCTGGAAGGGCCCTCCCCGTCGTAACTCGAGAATATACCCCAGGTTCCGGCCGCAACTCGAGAAAAACCATGAGATTTCCCCCTCGCTGCGAGTTGAGGCCCGATTCCCCTGCACTTCGTGCAGAGCAATTCCGTGTTCCACATCAAACGTGAAAGGAGCCTTGATTTCCTTGATGGCACTCCAGAGAAAACCCAAGATCACTGTCTCAGGTCTAGAGGGATCCTGAGGTCACTGGAGCAACACGAAAGGGCTCCGTGGACCCCAAGTCAACTCGAGATGAGAGCTTAGTCCCTGGCTTAGACTCAAGAGGAATATCAACTTTCCACAAGCACCTCAAGAGGAGGCTTCTCTCAGCTACAGGTATGTGAGAGGGACCCTGAGTTTCTGGCCTCAAGTGCAATGGACACCGAGATGCTCTGACTCGAAGTAAGGCCGGATATCCCTGCAGTGAATTGAATGCAGGCTCGTCTTGCATCTCCCAAGACCAAGGGATGTCTGAATCCCCTGTGGAGACCACAGAGAAAGACCGAGTCCTCCGCCTCATCGAGACCGGAGGCATCACATCATTTGAAAACTCGAGAGGTCTGCGGAGATCAATGCTTCCAAAGGAGACGATGCCTGACTCCTCTTGAAAATGGATAGGAGTCCCAGGATACCGTGGCAGGGGGAAAGGGACCCTGGGTCTCCCGCCTCACGTGGAGACGCGTCCCAATTGCCATGCCAAGACTCGAGGAGAATCCCGAGGTGTCCCTCGCACCTAGGCAGGAGTCCTCACGTCGCTGAACAAACCTGTGTCTGGAAGGGCCCTCCCCGTCGTAACTCGAGAATATACCCCAGGTTCCGGCCGCAACTCGAGAATAACCATGAGACTTCCCCCTCCCCGCGAGATGAGGCCCGATTCCCCTGCACGGCGTGCAGACCAATTCCGTGTTCCACATCAAACGTGAAAGGAGCCTTGATTTCCTTAATGGCACTCCATAGAAAACCCAAGATCACTGTCTCAAGTCTAGAGGGATCCTGAGGTCACTGTAGCAGCACGAAAGGGCTCCGTGGACCCCAAATCAACTCGAGATGAGAGCTTAGTCCCTGGCTTCGACTCAAGAGGAATACCAACTTTCCACAAGCACCTCAAGAGGAGGCTTCTCTCAGCTAATGGTATGTCAGAGGGACCCTGAGTTTGTGGCCTCAAGTGGAATGGACACCGAGATGCTCTGACTCGAAGTAAGGCCGGATATCCCTGCAGAGAATTGAATGCAGGCTCGTCTTGCATCTCGCAAGACGAAGGGATGTCTGAATCCCCTGTGGAGACCACAGAGAAAGACCTAATTTTCCGCCTCATCGCGACCAGAGGCCTCACATCCTTTGAAAATTCGAGAGGTCCGCGGAGATCAATGCTTCCAAAGGAGACGATGCCTGACTCCTCTTGAAAATGGATAGGAGTCCCAGCATCCCTGTGGCACGTGGAAAGGGACCCTGGGTCTCCCGCCTCAGGTGGAGACGCGTCCCCATTGCCATGCCAAGTCTCGAGGAGAATCCCGAGGTGTCCCTCGCACCTAGGCAGGAGTCCTGACGTCGCTGAACAAACACGTGTCTGGAAGGGCCCTCCCCGTCGTAACTCGAGAATATACCCCAGGTTCCGGCCGCAACTCGAGAAAAACCATGAGACTTCCCCCTCGCCGCTGGATGAGGCCCGATTCCCCTGCACTGCGTGCAGAGTAATTCCGTGTTCCACATGAAACGTGAAAGGAGCCTTGATTTCCTTGATGGCACTCCAGAGAAAACCCAAGATCACTGTCTAGAGTCTAGAGGGATCCTGAGGTCACCGGAGCAACACGAAAGGGCTCCGTGGACCCCAAATCAACTCGAGATGATATCTTAGTCCCTGCCTTCAAATCGAGAGGAATACCAACTTTCCACAAGCACCTCAAGAGGAGGCTACTCTCAGCTAATGGTATGTGAGAGGGACCCTGAGTTTGTGGCCTCAAGTGGAATGGACACCGAGATGCTCTGACTCGAAGTAAGGCCGGATATCCCTGCAGCGAATTGAATGCAGGCTCGTCTTGCATCTCCCAAGACGAAGGGATGTCTGAATCCCCTGTGGAGACCACAGAGAAAGACCTAGTCCTCCGCCTCATCGTGACCGGAGGCCTCACATCCTTTGAAAACTCGAGAAGTCTGCGGAGATCAATACTTCCGAAGGAGACTATGCCTGACGCCTCTTCAAAATGGATAGGAGTCCCAGGATCCCTGTGGCACGTGGAAAGTG
Organism: Dama dama; assembly: GCF_033118175.1. Lineage (NCBI taxonomy): Eukaryota > Metazoa > Chordata > Mammalia > Artiodactyla > Cervidae > Dama > Dama dama. The sequence goes on along the minus strand of NC_083697.1, from coordinate 87,675 downwards.
ACACTGGGTCTCCCGCCTCATGTGGAGACGCCTCCCAATTGCCATGCCAAGACTTGAGGAGAATCCCGAGGTGTCCCTCGCACCTAGGCAGGAGTCCTGACGTCGCTGAACAAACACGTGTCTTGAAGGGCCCTCCCCGTCGTAACTCGAGAATATACCCCAGGTTCCGGCCGCAACTCGAGAAAAACCATGAGACTTCCCCCTCGCCGCGAGATGAGGCCCGATTCCCCTGCAATGCGTGCAGAGCAATTCCGTGTTCCACATCAAACGTGATAGGAGCCTTGATTTCCTTAATGGCACTCCATAGAAAACCCAAATCACTGGCTCAAGTCTAGAGGCATCCTGAGGTCACTGGAGCAACACGAAAGGGGTCCGTGGACCCCAAATCAACTCGAGATGAGAGCTAAGTATCTGGCTTCGACTCAAGAGGAATACCAACTTTCCACAAGCACCTCAAGAGGAGGCTTCTCTCAGCTACAGGTATGTGAGAGGGACCCTGAGTTTGTGGCCTCAAGTGGAATGGACACCGAGATGCTCTGACTCGAAGTAAGGACGGATATCCCTGCAGCGAATTGAATGCAGGCTCGTCTTGCATCTCCCAAGACGAAGGGATGTCTGAATCCCCTGTGGAGACGACAGAGAAAGACCTAATCCTCTGCCTCATAGCGACCGGACGCCTCACATCCTTTGAAAATTCGAGAGGTATGCGGAGATCAATGCTTCCAAAGGAGACGATGCCTGACTCCTCTTGAAAATGGATAGGAGTCCCAGGATCCCTGTGGCACGTGGAAAGGGACCCTGGGTCTCCCGCCTCACGTGGAGACGCGTCCCAATTGCCATGCCAAGACTCGAGGAGAATCCCGAGGTGTCCCTCGCACCTAGGCAGGAGTCCTGACGTCGCTGAACAAACACGTGTCTGGAAGGGCCCTCCCCGTCGTAACTCGAGAATATACCCCAGGTTCCGGCCGCAACTCGAGAAAAACCATGAGACTTCCCCATCGCCGCGAGAAGAGGCCCGATTCCCCTGCCCTGCGTGCAGAGCAATTGCGTATTCCACATCAAAAATGAAAGGAGCCTTGATTTCCTTAATGGCACTCCAGAGAAAACCCAAGATCACTGTCTCAAGTCTAGAGGGATCCTGAGGTCACTGGAGCAACACGAAAGGGCTCCGTGGACCCCAAATCAACTCGAGATGAGAGCTTATTCCCTGGCTTCAAATCGAGAGGAATACCAACTTTCCACAAGCACCTCAAGAGGAGGCTACTCTCAGCTAATGGTATGTGAGAGGGACCCTGAGTTTGTCGGCTCAAGTGGAGTGGACACCGAGATGCTCTAACTCGAAGTAAGGCCAGATATCCCTGCAGTGATTTGAATGCAGGCTCGTCTTCCATCTCCCAAGACGAAGGGTTGTCTGAATCCCCTGCGGAGACCACAGAGAAAGACCTAGTCCTCCACCTTATCGAGACGGGAGGCATCACATCCTTTGAAAACTCGAGAGGTCTGCGGAGATCAATACTTCCGAAGGAGACGATGCCTGACGCCTCTTGAAAATGGATAGGAGTCCCAGAATCCCTGTGGCACGTGGAAAGGGACCCTGGTTCTCCCACCTCACGTGGAGAAGCGTCCTAATTGCCATGCCAAGACTCGAGGAGAATCCCGAGGCGTCCCTCGCACCTAGGCAAGAGTCCTGACGTCGATGAACAAACACGTGTCTTGAAGGGCCCTCCCCGTCGGAACTCGAGAATATACCCCAGGTTCCGGCCGCAACTCGAGAAAAACCATGAGACTTCCCCCTCGCCGCGAGATGAGGCCCGATTCCCCTGCAATGCATGCAGAGCAATTCCGTGTTCCACATCAAACGTGATAGGAGCCTTGATTTCCTTGATGGCACTCCAGAGAAAACCCAAATCACTGGCTCAAGTCTAGAGGGATCCTGAGGTCACTATAGCAACACGAAAGGGCTCCGTGGACCCCAAATCAACTCGAGATGAGAGCTTAGTCCCTGGCTTCTACTCAAGAGGAATACCAACTTTCCACAAGCACCTCAAGAGGAGGCTTCTCTCAGCTACATGTATGTGAGAGGGACCCTGAGTTTGTGGCCTCAAGTGGAATGGACACCGAGATGCTCTGACTCGAAGTAAAGCCGGATATCCCTGCAGCAAATTGAATGCAGGCTCGTCTTGCATCTCCCAAGACGAAGGGATGTCTGAATCCCCTGTGGAGACCACAGAGAAAGACCTAATTTTCCGCCTCATCGCGACCGGTGGCCTCATATCCTTTGAAAATTCGAGAGGTCTGCGGAGATCAATGCTTCCAAAGGAGACGATGCCTGACTCCTCTTGAAAATGGACAGGAGTCCCAGGATCCCTGTGGCACGTGGAAAGGGACCCTGGGTCTCCCGCCTCACGTGGAGACGAGTCCAAATTGCCATGCCAAGACTCGAGGAGAATCCCAAGGTGTCCCTCGCACCTAGGCAGGAGTCCTCAGGTCGCTGAACAAACCCGTGTCTGGAAGGGCCCTCCCCGTCGTAACTCGAGAATATACCCCAAGTTCCGGCCGCAACTCGAGAAAAACCATGAGACTTCCCCCTCCCCGCGAGATGAGCCCCGATTCCCCTGCACTGAGTGCAGACCAATTCCGTGTTCCACATCAAACGTGAATGGAGCCTTGATTTCCTTAATGGCACTCCAGAGAAAACCCAAGATCACTGTCTCAAGTCTAGAGGGATCCTGAGGTCACTGGAGCAACACGAAAGGGCTCCGTGGACCCCAAATCACCTCGACATGAGAGCTTAGTCCCTGGATTCGACTCAAGAGGAATACCAACTTTCCACAAGCACCTCAAGAGGAGGCTTCTCTCAGCTACTGGTATGTCAGAGGGACCCTGAGTTTGTGGCCTCAAGTGCAATGGACACCGAGATGCTCTGACTCGAAGTAAGGCCGGATATCCCTGCAGTGAATTGAATGCAGGCTCGTCTTGCATCTCCCAAGACGAAGGGATGTCTGAATCCCCTGTGGAGACCACAGAGAAAGACCTAGTCCTCCGCCTCTTCGTGACCGGAGGCCTCACATCCTTTGAAAACTTGAGAGGTCTGCAGAGATCAATGCTTCCAAAGGAGACGATGCCTGACTCCTCTTGAAAATGGATAGGAGTCCCAGGATCACTGTGGCACGTGGAAAGGGACCCTGGGTCTCCCGCCTCACGTGGAGACGCGTCCCAATTGCCATGCCAAGACTTGAGGAGAATCCCGAGGTGTCCCTCGCACCTAGGCAGGAGTCCTGACATCGCTGAACAAACACGTGTCTGGAAGCGCCCTCCCCGTCGTAACTCGAGAATATACCCCAGGTTCCGGCCGCGACTCGAGAAAAACCATGAGACTTCCCCCTCGCCGCGAGATGAGGCCCTATTCCCCTGCACTGCGTGCAGAGCAATTCCGTGTTCCACATCATACGTGAAAGGAGCCTTGATTTCCTTGATGGCACTCCAGAGAAAACCCAAGATCACTGTCTCAAGTCTAGAGGGATCCTGAGGTCACCGGAGCAACACGAAAGGGCTCCGTGGACCCCAAATCAACTCGAGATGAGAGATTAGTCCCTGGCTTCAACTCAAGAGGAATACGAACTTTCCACAAGCCCCTCAAGAGGAGGCTTCTCTCAGCTACAGGTATGTGAGAGGGACCCTGAGTTTGTGGCATCAAGTGGAATGGACACCGAGATGCTCTGACTCGAAATAAGGCCGGATATCCCTGCAGTGAATTGAAAGCAGGCTCATCTTGCATCTCCCAAGACGAAGGGATGTCTGAATCCGCTGTGCAGAACACAGAGAAAGAACTAGTCCTCCGCCTCAACGCGACCGGAGGCCTCACATCCTTTGAAAACTCGAGAGGTCTGCAGAGATCAATGCTTCCAAAGGAGACGATGCCTGACTCCTCTTGAAAATGGATAGGAGTCCCAGGATCACTGTGGCAAGTGGAAAGGGACCCTGGGTCACCCGCCTCACGTGGAGACGCCTCCCAATTGCCATGCCAAGGCTCGAGGAGAATCCCGAGGTGTCCCTCGAACCTAGGCAGGGTCCTGACGTCGCTGAAAAAACACGTGTCTGGAAGGGCCCTCCCCGTCGTAACTCGAGAATATACCCAAGGTTCCGGCCGCAACTCGAGAAAAACCATGAGATTTCCCCCTCGCCGCGAGTTGAGGCCCGATTCCCCTGCACTGCATGCAGAGCAATTCCGTGTTCCACATCAAACGTGAAAGGAGCCTTGATTTCCTTGATGGCTCTCCAGAGAAAACCCAAGATCACTGTCTCAAGTCTAGAGGGATCCTGAGGTCACTGGAGCAACACGAAAGGGCTCCGTGGACCCCAAATCAACTCGAGATGAGAGCTTAGTCCCTGGATTCAAATCGAGAGGAATACCAACTATCCACAAGCACCTCAAGAGGAGGCTACTCTCAGCTAATGGTATGTGAGAGGGACCCTGTGTTTGTAGCCTCAAGTGGAATGGACACCGAGATGCTCTGACTCGAAGTAAGGCCGGATATCCCTGCAGTGAATTGAATGCAGGCTCGTCTTGCATCTCCCAAGACGAAGGGATGTCTGAATCCCCTGTGGAGACGACAGAGAAAGACCTAGTCCTCTGCCTCATCGCGACCGGAGGCCTCACATCCTTTGAAAACTCGAGAGGTCCGCGGAGATCAATGCTTCCAAAGGAGACGATGCCTGACTCCTGTTGAAAATGGATAGGAGTCCCAGGATCCCTGTGGCACGTCGAAAGGGACCCTGGGTCTCCCGCCTCACGTGGAGACGCGTCCCCATTGCCATGCCAAGACTCGAGGAGAATCCCGAGGTGTCCCTCGCACCTAGGCAGGAGTCCTGACGTCGCTGAACAAACACGTGTCTGGAAGGGCCCTCCCCGTCGTAACTCGAGAATATACCCCAGGTTCCGGCCGCAACTCGAGAAAAACCATGAGACTTCCCCCTTGCCACGAGGTGAGGCCCGATTCCCCTGCACTGCATGCAGAGCAATTCCGTGTTCCACATCAAACATGAAAGGAGCCTTGATTTCCTTGATGGCACTCCAGAGAAAACCCAAGATCACTGTCTAGAGTCTAGAGGGATCCTGAGGTCACTGGAGCAACACGAAAGGGCTCCGTGGACCTCAAATCAACTCGAGATGAGAGCTTAGTCCCTGGCTTCGACTCAAGGGGAATACCAACTTTCCACAAGCACCTCAAGAGGAGGCTTCTCTCAGCTACAGGTATGTGAGAGAGACCCTGAGTTTGTGGCCTCAAGTGGAATGCACACGGAGATGCTCTGACTCGAAGTAAGGCCGGATATCCCTGCAGTGAATTGAATGCAGGCTTGTCTTGCATCTCCCAAGACGAAGGGATGTCTGAATCCCCTGTGGAGACCACAGAGAAAGTCCTAGTCCTCCACCTCAACATGACCGGAGGCCTCACATCCTTTGAAAACTCGAGAGGTCCGCAGAGATCAATGCTTCCAAAGGAGACGATGCCTGACTCCTCTTGAAAATGGATAGGAGTCTTAGGATCACTGTGGCACGTGGAAAGGGACCCTGGGTCTCCCGCCTCACGTGGAGACGCGTCCCCATTGCCATGCCAAGACTCGAGGAGAATCCCGAGGTGTCCCTCGCACCTAGGCAGGAGTCCTGACGTCGCTGAACAAACATGTGTCTGGAAGGGCCCTCCCCGTCGTAACTCGAGAATATACCCCAGGTTCCGGCCGCAACTCGAGAAAAACCATGAGACGTCCCCCTCGCCGCTGGATGAGGCCCGATTCCCCTGCACTGCGTGCAGAGCAATTCCATGTTCCACATCAAACGTGAAAGGAGCCTTGATTTCGTTGATGGCACTCCAGAGAAAACCCAAGATCACTGTCTCAAGTCTAGAGGGATCCTGAGGTCACTGGAGCAACACGAAAGGGCTCCGTGGACCCCAAATCAACTCGAGATGAGAGCTTAGTCCCTGGCTTCGACTCAAGGGGAATACCAAATTTCCACAAGCACCTCAAGAGGAGGCTTCTCTCAGCTACAGGTATGTGACAGGGACCCTGAGTTTGTGGCCTCAAGTGGAATGGACACGGAGATGCTCTGACTCCAAGTAAGGCCGGATATCCCTGCAGTGAATTGAATGCAGGCTCGTCTTACATCTCCCAAGACGAAGGGATGTCTGAATCCCCTGTGGAGACCACAGAGAAAGACCGAGTTCTCCGCCTCATCGCGACCGGAGTCCTCACATCCTTTGAAAACTAGAGAGGTCCGCGGAGATCAATGCTTCCAAAGGAGACGATGCCTGACTCCTCTTGAAAATGGATAGGAGTCCCAGGATCCCTGTGGCACGTGGAAAGGGACCCTGGGTCTCCCGCCTCACGTGGAGAAGCGTCCCAATTGCCATGCCAAGACTCGAGGAGAATCCCGAGGTGTCCCTCGCACCTAGGCAGGAGTCCTGACGTCGCTGAACAAACACGTGTCTGGAAGGGCCCTCCCCGTCGTAACTCGAGAATATACCCGAGGTTCCGGCCGCAACTCGAGAAAAACCATGAGACTTCCCCATCCCCGCGAGATGAGGCCCGATTCCCCTGCACTGCGTGCAGACCAATTCCGTGTTCCACATCAAACGTGAAAGGAGCCTTGATTTCCTTAATGGCACTCCAGAGAAAACCCAAGATCACTGTTTCAAGTCTAGAGGGATCCTGAGGTCACTGTAGCAACACGAAAGGGTTCCGTGGACCCCAAATCACCTCGAGATGAGAGCTTAGTCCCTGGCTTCGACTCAAGAGGAATACCAACTTTCCACAAGCACCTCAAGAGGAGGCTACTTTCAACTAATGGTATGTGAGAGGGACCCTGAGTTTGTCGCCTCAAGTGGAATGGACACCGAGATGCTCTGACTCGAAGTAAGGCCAGATATCCCTGCAGTGATTTGAATGCAGGCTCGTCTTGCATGTCCCAAGACGAAGGGTTGTCTGAATCCCCTGTGGAGACCACAGAGAAAGACCTAGTCCTCCACCTCAACGAGACGGGAGGCATCACATCCTTTGAAAACTCGAGAGGTCTGCGGAGATCAATACTTCCGAAGGAGACGATGCTTGACGCCTCTTGAAAATGGATAGGAGTCCCAGGATCACTGTGGCACGTGGAAAGGGACCCTGGGTCTCCCGCCTCACGTGGAGAAGCGTCCCAATTGCCATGCCAAGACTCGAGGAAAATCGCGAGTTGTCCCTCGCACCTAGGCAGGAGTCTTCACGTCGCTGAACAAACACGTGTCTGGAAGGGCCCTCCCCGTCGTAACTCGAGAATATACCCCAGGTTCCGGCTGAAACTCGAGAAAAACCATGAGACTTCCCCCTTGCCACGAGGTGAGGCCCGATTCCCCTGCACTGCATGCAGAGCAATTCCGTGTTCCACATCAAACATGAAAGGAGCCTTGATTTCCTTGATGGCACTCCAGAGAAACCCCAAGATCACTGTCTCAAGTCTAGAGGGATCCTGAGGTCACTGGAGCAACACGAAAGTGCTCCGTGGACCCCAAATCAACTCGAGATGAGAGCTTAGTCCCTGGCTTCGATTCAAGAGGAATACCAAATTTCCACAAGCACCTCAGGAGGAGGCTTCTCTCAGCTACAGGTATGTGAGAGGGACCCTGAGTTTGTGGCCTCAAGTGGAATGGACACGAAGATGCTCTGACTCGAAGTAAGGCCGGATATCCCTGAAGTGAATTGAATGCAGGCTCGTCTTGCATCTCCCAAGACGAAGGGATGTCTGAATACCCTGTGGAGACCACAGAGAAAGACCTAATTTTCCGCCTCATCGCGACCAGAGGCCACACATCCTTTGAAAATTCGAGAAGTCCGCGGAGATCAATGCTTCCAAAGGAGACGATGCCTGACTCCTCTTGAAAATGGATAGGAGTCCCAGCATCCCTGTGGCACGTGGAAAGGGACCCTGGGTCTCCCGCCTCACGTGGAGAAGCTTCCCAATTGCCATGCCAAGACTCGAGGAGAATCCCGAGGTGTCCCTCGCACCTAGGCAGGAGTCCTCACGTCGCTGAACAAACACGTGTCTGGAAGGGCCCTCCCTGTCGTAACTCGAGAATATACCCCAGGTTCCGGCCGCAACTCGAGAAAAACCATGAGACTTCCCCCTCGCCGCGAGATGAGGCCCGATTCCCCTGCACTGCGTGCAGACCAATTCCGTGTTCCACATCAAACGTGAAAGGAGCCTTGATTTCCTTAATGGCACTCCAGAGAAAACACAAGATCACTGTTTCAAGTCTAGAGGGATCCTGAGGTCACTGTAGCAACACGAAAGGGCTCCGTGGACCCCAAATCAACTCGAGATGAGAGCTTAGTCCCTGGCTTCGACTCAAGAGGAATACCAACTTTCCACAAGCACCTCAAGAGGAGGCTACTCTCAACTAATGGTATGTGAGAGGGACCCTGAGTTTGTCGCCTCAAGTGGAATGGACACCGAGATGCTCTGACTCGAAGTAAGGCCAGATATCCCTGCAGTGATTTGAATGCAGGCTCGTCTTGCATCTCACAAGACGAAGGGTTGTCTGAATCCCCTGTGGAGACAACAGAGAAAGACCTAGTCCTCCACCTCAACGAGACGGGAGGCATCACATCCTTTGAAAACTCGAGAGGTCTGCGGAGATCAATACTTCCGAAGGACACGATGCCTGACGCCTCTTGAAAATGGATAGGAGTCCCAGGATCACTGTGGCACGTGGAAAGGGACCCTGGGGCTCCCGCCTCAACTGGAGACATATCCCATTTGCCATGCCAAGACTCGAGGAGAATCCCGAGGTGTCCCTCGCACCTAGGCAGGAGTCCTGACTTCGCTGAACAAACACTTGTCTGGAAGGGCCCTCCCCGTCGTAACTCGAGAATATACCCCAGGTTCCGGCCGCAACTCGAGAAAAACCATGAGATTTCCCCCTCGCAGCGAGTTGAGGCCCGATTCCCCTGCACTGCGTGCAGAGCAATTCCGTGTTCCACATCAAACGTGAAAGAAGCCTTGATTTCCTTGATGGCACTCCAGAGAAAACTCAAGATCACTGTCTCAAGTCTAGAGGAATCCTGAGGTCACTGGAGCAACATGAAAGGGCTCCGGATAACCCAAATCAACTCGAGATGAGAGCTTAGTCCCTGGCTTCGACTCAAGAGGAATACCAACTTTCCACAAGCACCTCAAGAGGAGGCTTCTCTCAGATACAGGTATGTGAGAGGGACCCTGAATTTGTGGCCTCAAGTGGAATGGACACGGAGATGCTCTGACTCGAAGTAAGGCCGGATATTCCTGCAGTGAATTGAATGCAGGCTCGTCTTGCATCTCCCAAGACGAAGGGATGTCTGAATCCCCTGTGGAGACCACAGAGAAAGACCTAGTCCTCCGCCTCATCGTGACCGGAGGCCTCACATCATTTGAAAACTCGAGAGGTCTGCAGAGATCAATGCTTCCAAAGGAGCCGATGCCCGACTCCTCTTGAAAATGGATAGGAGTCCCAGGATCACTGTGGCACGTGGAAAGGGACACTGTGTCTCCCGCCTCACGTGGAGACGCATCCCAATTGCCATGCCAAGACTCGAGGAGAATCCCGAGGTGTCCCTAGCACCTAGCCAGGAGTCCTGACGTCGCTGAACAAACAAGTGTCTCGAAGGGCCCTCCCCGTCGTAACTCATGAATATACCCCATGTTCCGGCCGCAACTCGAGAAAAACCATGAGACTTCCCCATCGCCGCAAGATGAGGCCCAATTCCCCTGCACTGCGTGCAGAGCAATTCCGTATTCCACATCAAAAATGAAAGGAGCCTTGATTTCCTTGATGGCACTCCAGAGAAAACCCAAGATCACTGTCTCAAGTCTAGAGGGATCCTGAGGTCACTGGAGCAACACGAAAGGGCTCCGTGGACCCCAAATCAACTCCAGATGAGAGCTTAGTCCCTGGCTTCAAATCGAGAGGAATACCAACTTTCCACAAGCACCTCAAAAGGAGGCTTCTCTCATCTACAGGTATGTGAGAGGGACCCTGAGTTTGTGGCCTCAAGTGGAATGGACACGGAGATGCTCTGACTCAAAGTAAGGCCAGATAACCCTGCAGTGAATTGAATGCAGGCTCCTCTTGCATCTCCCAAGACGAAGGGTTGTCTGAATCCCCTGTGGAGACCACAGAGAAAAACCTAGTCCTCCGCCTCATTGCGACCAGAGGCCTCAAATCCTTTCAAAATTCGAGAGGTCCGCGGAGATCAATGCTTCCAACGGAGACGATGCCTGACGCCTCTTGAAAATGGATAGGAGTCCCAGGATCCCTGTGGCATGTGGAAAGGGACCCTGGGTCTCCCGCCTCACGTGGAGACGCGTCCCAATTGCCATGCCAAGACTTGAGGAGAATCCCGAGGTGTCCCTCGCACCCAGGCAGGAGTCCTGACGTCGCTGAACAAACACGTGTCTGGAAGGGCAATCCCCGTCGTAACTCGAGAATATACCCCAGGTTCCGGCCGCAAGTCGAGAAAAACCATGAGACTTCCCCCTCGCCGCGAGATGAGGCCCGATTCCCCTGCACTGAGTGCAGAGCAATTCCGTGTTCCACATCAAACGTGAAAGGAGCCTTGATTTCCTTGATGGCACACCAGAGAAAACCCAAGATCACTGTCTCAAGTCTAGAGGGATCCTGAGGTCACTGGAGCAACACGAAAGGGCTCCGTGGACCCCAAATCAACTCGAGATGAGAGATTAGTCCATGGCTTCAACTCAAGAGGAATACGAACTTTCCACAAGCCCCTCAAGAGGAGGCTTCTCTCAACTACAGGTATGTGAGAGGGACCCTGAGTTTGTGGCCTCAAGTGGAATGGACACCGAGATGCTCTGACTCGAAGTAAGGCCGGATATCCCTGCAGTGAATTGAATGCAGGCTCATCTTGCATCTCCCAAGACGAAGGGATGTCTGAATCCCCTGTGCAGAACACAGAGAAAGACCTAGTCCTCCGCCTCAACGCGACCGGAGGCCTCACATCCTTTGAAAACTCGAGAGGTCCGCGGAGATCAATGCTTCCAACGGAGACGATGCCTGACTCCTCTTGAAAATGGATAGGAGTCCCAGCATCCCTGTGGCACGTGGAAAGGGAACCTGGGTCTCCCGCCTCACGTGGAGACGCGTCCCAATTGCCATGCCAAGACTCGAGGAGAATCCCGAGGTGTCCCTCGCACCTAGGCAGGAGTCCTGACGTCGCTGAACAAACCCGTGTCTGGAAGGGCCCTCCCCGTCGTAACTCGAGAATATACCCCAGGTTCCGGCCGCAACTCGAGGAAAACCATGAGACTTCCCACTCTCCGCGAGATGAGGCCCGATTCCCCTGGGCTGCGTGCAGAGGAATTCCGTGTTCCACATCAAACGTGATAGGAGCCTTGATTTCCTTGATGGCACTCCAGAGAAAACCCAAGATCACTGTCTCAAGTATAGAGGGATCCTGAGGTCACTGGAGCAACACGAAAGGGCTCCGTGGACACCAAATCAACTCAAGATGAGAGCTTAGTCCCTGGCTTCGACTCAAGAGGAATACCAACTTTCCACAAGCACCTCAAGAGGAGGCTTCTCTCAGCTACAGGTATGTGAGAGCGCCCCTGATTTTGTGGCCTCAAGTGGAATGGACACCGAGATGCTCTGACTTGAAGTAAGGCCGGATATCCCTGCTGTGAAGTGAATCCAGGCTCGTCTTGCATCTCCCAAGACGAAGGGATGTCTGAATCCCCTGTGGAGACCACAGAGAAAGACCTAATTCTCCGCCTCATCGCGAGCGGAGGCCTCACATCCTTTGAAAACTCGAGAGGTCCGCGGAGATCAATGCTTCCAAAGGAGACGATGCCTGACTCCTCTTGAAAATGGATAGGAGTCCCAGGATCCCTGTGGCACGTGGAAAGGGACCCTGGGTCTCCGGCCTCACGTGGAGACGCGTCCCAATTGCCATGCCAAGACTCGAGGAGAATCCCGAGGTGTCTCTCGCACCTAGGCAGGAGTCCTGACGTCGCTGAACAAACACGTGTCTGGAAGGGCCCTCCCCGTCGTAACTCGAGAATATACCCCAGGTTCCGGCCGCAACTCGAGAAAAACCATGAGACTTCCCCCTCGCCGCGAGATGAGGCCCGATTCCCCTGCACTGCGTGCAGAGCAATTCCGTGTTCCACATCAAACGTGAAAGGAGCCTTGATTTCCTTGATGGCACTCCAGAGAAAACCCAAGATCACTGTTTCAAGTCTAGAGGGATCCTGAGGTCACTGTAGCAACACGAAAGGGCTCCGTGGACCCCAAATCAACTCGAGATGAGAGCTTAGTCCCTGGCTTCGACTCAAGAGGAATACCAACTTTCCACAAGCACCTCAAGAGGAGGCTTCTCTCAGCTACAGGTATGTGAGAGGGACCCTGATTTTGTGGCCTCAAGTGGAATGGACACCGAGATGCTCTGACTCGAAGTAAGGCCGGATATCCCTGCAGTGAATTGAATGCAGGCTCGTCTTGCATCTCCCAAGACGAAGGGTTGTCTGAATCCCCTGTGGAGACCACAGAGAAAGACCTAGTCCTCCACCTCAAAGCAACCGGAGGCCTCATATCCTTTGAAAACTCGAGAGGTCCGCGGAGATCAATACTTCCGAAAGAGACGATGCCTGACTCCTCGTGAAAATGGATACGAGTCCCAGGATCCCTGTGGCACGTGGAAAGGGATCCTGGGTCTCCCACCTCACGTGGAGACGCGTCCCAATTGCCATGCCAAGACTCGAGGAGAATCCCGAGGTGTCCCTCGCACCTAGGCAGGAGTCCTGACGTCGCTGAACAAACACGTGTCTGGAAGGGCCCTCTCCGTCGTAACTCGAGAATATACCCCAGGTTCCGGCCGCAACTCGAGAAAAACCATGAGACTTCCCCCTCGCCGCGAGATGAGGCCCGATTCCCCTGCACTGCGTGCAGAGCAATTCAATTTTCCACATCAAACGTGAAAGGAGCCTTGATTTCCTTGATGGCACTCCAGAGAAAACCCAAGATCACTATCTCAAGTCAAGAGGGATCCTGAGGTCACTGGAGCAACACGAAAGGGCTGTGTGGACCCCAAATCAACTCGAGATGAGAGCTTAGTCCCTGGCTTCGACTCAAGAGGAATACCAACTTTCCACAAGCACCTCAAGAGGAGGCTTCTCTCAGCTACAGGTAAGTGAGAGGGACCCTGAGATTGTGGCCTCAAGTGGAATGGACACCGAGATGCTCTGACTCGAAGTAGGGCCGGATATCCCTGCAATGGATTGAATGCAGGCTCGTCTTGCATCTCCCAAGACGAAGGGATGTCTGAATCCCCTGTGGAGACCACAGAGAAAGACCGAGTTCTCCGCCTCAACGCGACCGGAGGCCTCACATCTTTTGAAAACTCGAGCGGTCCGCGGAGATCAATGCTTCCAAAGGAGACGATGCCTGACTCCTCATGAAAATGGATAGGAGTCCCAGGATCCCTGTGGCACATGGAAAGGGACCCTGGGTCTCCCGACTCACGTGGAGACGCGTCCCAATTGCCATGACAAGACTCGAGGAGAATCCCGAGGTGTCCCTCGCACCTAGGCAGGAGTCCAGACGTCGCTGAACAAACACGTGTCTGGAAGGGCCCTCCCCATCGTAACTCGAGAATATACCCCAGGTTCGGGCCGCAACTCGAGAAAAGCAATGAGATTTCCCCCTCGCCGCGAGTTCAGGCCCGATTCCCTGCACTGCATGCAGAGCAATTCCGTGTTCCACATCAAACGTGAAAGGAGCCTTGATTTCCTTGATGGCACTCCAGAGAAAACCCAAGATCACTGTCTCAAGTCTAGAGGGATCCTGAGGTCACTGGAGCAACACGAAAGGGCTCCGTGGACCTCAAATCAACACGAGATGAGAGCTTAGTCCCTGGCTTCGACTCAAGAGGAATACCAACTTTCCACAAGCACCTCAAGACGAGGGTTCTCTCAGCTACAGGTATGTGAGAGCGCCCCTGAGTTTGTGGCCTCAAGTGGAATGGACACCGAGATGCTCTGACTCGAAGTAAGGCCGGATATCCCTGCAGTGAAGTGAATGCAGGCTCGTCTTGCATCTCCCAAGACGAAGGGATGTCTGAATCCCCTGTGGAGACCACAGAGAAAGACCTAATTCTCCGCCTCATCGCGAGCGGAGGCCTCACATCCTTTGAAAACTCGAGAGGTCCGCGGAGATCAATGGTTCCCAAGGAGACGATGCCTGAGTCCTCTTGAAAATGGATAGGAGTCCCAGGATCCCTGTGGCACGTGGAAAGGGACCCTGGGTCTCCGGCCTCACGTGGATACGCGTCCCAATTGCCATGCCAAGACTCGAGGAGAATCCCGAGGTGTCTCTCGCACCTAGGCAGGAGTCCTCACGTCGCTGAACAAACACGTGTCTGGAAGGCCCTCCCCTTCGTAACTCGAGAATATACCCCAGGTTCCGGCCGCAACTCGAGAAAAACCATGAGACTTCCCCCTCGCCGCGAGATGAGGCCCGATTCCCCTGCCCTGCGTGCAGAGCAATTCCGCTTTCCACATCAAACGTGAATGGAGCCTTGATTTCCTTGATGGCAGTCCAGAGAAAACCCAACATCACTGTCTCAAGTCTAGAGGGATCCTGAGGTCACTGGAGCAACACGAAAGGGCTCCGTGGACCCCAAATCAACTCGAGATGAGAGCTTAGTCCCTGGCTTCGACTCAAGAGGAATACCAACTTTCCACAAGCACCTCAAGAGGAGGCTTCTCTCAGCTACAGGTATGTGAGAGGGACCCTGAGTTTGTGGCCTCAAGTGGAATGGACACCGAGATGCTCTGACTCGAAGTAAGGCCGGAAAACCCTGCAGTGAATTGAATGCAGGCTCGTCTTGCATCTCCCAAGACGAAGGGTTGTCTGAATCCCCTGTGGAGACCACAGAGAAAGACCTAGTCCTCCACCTCAACGCAACCGGAGGCCTCATATCCTTTGAAAACTCGAGAGGTCCGCGGAGATCAATACTTCCGAAAGAGACGATGCCTGACTCCTACTGAAAATGGATAGGAGTCCCAGGATCCATGTGGCACGTGGAAAGGGACCCTGGGTCTGCCGCCTCACGTGGAGACGCGTCCCAATTGCCATGCCAAGACTCGAGGAGAATCCCGAGGTGTCCCTCGCACCTAGGCAGGAATCCGGACGTCGCTGAACAAACACGTGTCTAGAAGGGCCCTCCCCGTCGTAACTCGAGAATATACCCCAGGTTCCGGCTGCAACTCGAGAGAAACCATGAGACTTCCCCCTCGCCGAGAGATGAGGCCCGATACCCTAGCACTGCGTGCAGAGCAATTCCGTGTTCCACAACAAACGTGAAAGGAGCCTTGATTTCCTTGATGGCACTCCAGAGAAAACCCAAGATCACTGTCTCAAGTCTAGAGGGATCCTGAGGTCACTGGAACAACACGAAAGGGCTCCGTGGACCCCAAATCAACTCGAGATGAGAGCATAGTCCCTGGCTTCGACTCAAGAGGAAAACCATCTTTCCACAAGCACCTCAACAGGAGGCTTCTCTCAGCAACAGGTATGTGAGACGGACCCTGAGTTTGTGGCCTCAAGTGGAATGGACACCGAGATGCTCTGACTCGAAGTAAGGCCGGATATCCCTGCAGTGAATTGAATGCAGGCCTGTCTTGCATCTCCCAAGACGAAGGGATGTCTTAATCCCCTGTGGAGACCACAGAGAAAGAACTAATCCTCCGCCTCAAAGCGACCGGAGGCCTCACATCCTTTGAAAACTCGAGATGTGCGCGGAGATCAGTGCTTCCAAAGGAGACGATGCCTGACTCCTCTTGAAAATGGATAGGAGTCCCAGGATCCCTGTGGCACGTGGAAAGGGACCCTGGGTCTCCCACCTCACGTGGAGATGCGTCCCAATTGCCATGCCAAGACTCGAGGAGAATTCCGAGGTGTCCCTCGCACCTAGGCAGGAGTCCTGACGTCGCTGAACAAACACGTGTCTGGAAGGGCCCTCCCCGTCGTAACTCGAGAATATACCCCAGGTTCCGGCCGCAACTCGAGAAAAACCATGAGAATTCCCCCTCGCCGCGAGCTGAGGCCCCATTCCCCTGCACTGCGTGCAGAGCAATTCCGTGTTCCACATCAAACGTGAAAGGAGCCTTGATTTCCTTGATGGCACTCCAGAGAAAACCCAAGATCACTGTCTCAAGTCTAGAGGGATCCTGAGGTCACTGGAGCAACACGAAAGGGCTCTGTGGACTCCAAATGAACTCGAGATGAGAGCTTTGTCCCTGGCTTCGACTCAAGAGGAATACCAACTTTCCACAAGCACCTCAAGAGGAGGCTTCTCCCAGCTACAGGTATGTGAGAGGGACCCTGAGTTTGTGGCCTCAAGAGGAATGGACACCGAGATGCTCTGACTCGAAGTAAGGCCGGATATCCCTGCAGTGAATTGAATGCAGGCTCGTCTTTCATCTCCCAAGAAGAAGGGATGTCTGAATCCCCTGTGGAGACCACAGAGAAAGACCTAGTCCTCCGCCTCAACGCGACCGGAGGCCTCACATCCTTAGAAAACTCGAGAGGTCCGCGGAGATCAATGCTTCCAAAGGAGACGATGCCTGACTCCTCTTGAAAATGGATAGGAGTCCCAGGATCCCTGTGGCACCTGGAAAGGGACCCTGGGTCTGCCGCCTCACGTGGAGACGCGGTCCAATTGCCATGCCAAGACTCGAGGAGAATTCCGAGGTGTCCCTCGCACCTAGGCAGGAGTCCTGACGTCGCTGAACAAACACGTGTATGGAAGGGCCCTCCCCGTCGTAGCTCGAGAATATACCCCAGGTTCCGGCCGCAACTCGAGAAAAACCATGAGACTTCCCCCTCGCCGCGAGCTGAGGGCCCATTCCCCTGCACTGCGTGCAGAGCAATTCCGTCTTCCACATCAAACGTGAAAGGAGCCTTGATTTCCTTGATGGCACTCCAGAGAAAAACCAAGATCACTGTCTCAAGTCTAGAGGGATCCTGAGGTCATTGGAACAACACGAAAGGGCTCCGTGGACCCCAAATCGACTCGAGATGAGAGCTTTGTCCCTGGCTTCGACTCAAGAGGAATACCAACTTTGCACAAGCACCTCAAGAGGAGGCTTCTCTCAGCTACAGGTGTGTGAGAGGGCCCCTTAGTTTGTTGCCTCAAGCAGAATGGACAATGAGATGCTCTGACTCGAAGTAAGGCCGGATATCCCTGCAGTGAAGTGAATGCAGGCTCGTCTTGCATCTCCCAAGAAGAACGGATGTCTGAATCCCCTGTGGAGACCACAGAGAAAGACCTAGTCCTCCGCGTCATCGCGACCGGAGGCCTCACATCCTTTGAAAACTCAGGAGGTCTGCGGAGATCAATGCTTCCAAAGGAGACGATGCCTGACTCCTCTTGAAAATGGATAGGAGTCCCAGGATCACTGTGCCACGTGGAAAGGGACACTGGGTCTCATGCCTCACGTGGAGACACGTCCCAATTACCATGCCAAGACTCGAGGAGAATCCTGAGGTGTCCCTCACACTTAGGCAGGAGTCCTGAGGTCGCTGAACAAACACGTGTCTGGAAGGGCCCTCCCCGTCGTAACTCGAGAATATACCCCAGGTTCCGGCCGCAACTCGAGAAAAACCATGAGACTTCCCCCTCGCCGCGAGATGAGGCCCGATTCCCCTGCACTGCGTGCAGAGCAATTCCGTATTCCACATCAAAAATGAAAGGAGCCTTGATTTCCTTGATGGCACTCCAGAGAAAACCCAAGATCACCGTCTCAAGTCTAGAGGGATCCTGAGGTCACTGGAGCAACACAAAAGGGCTCCGTGGACCCCAAATCAACTCGAGATGAGAGCTTAGTCCCTGGCTTCGACTCAAGAGGAATACCAACTTTCCACAAGCACCTCAAGAGGAGGCTTCTCTCAGCTACAGGTATGTCAGAGGGACCCTGAATTTGTGGCCTCAAGTGGAATGGACACCGAGATTCTCTGACTCGAAGTAAGGCCGGATATCCCTGCAGTGAATTGAATGCAGGCTCATCTTGCATCTCCCAAGACGAAGCGATGTCTGAATCCCCTGTGGAAACGACAGAGAAAGACCTAGTCCTCCGCCTCATCGCGACCTGAGGCCTCACATCCTTTGAAAACTCGAGAGGTCTGCGGAGATCAATGCTTCCAAAGGAGACGATTCCTGACTCCTCTTTAAAATGGATAGAAGTCCCAGGATCACTGTGGCACGTGGAAAGGGACCCTGGGTCTCCCGCCTCACGTGGAGACGCATCCCAATTGCCATGCCAAGACTCGAGGAGAATCCCGAGGTGTCCCTCGCACCTAGGCTGGAGTCCTGACGTCGCTGAACAAACACGTGTATGGAAGGGCCCTCCCCGTCGTAACTTGAGAATATACCCTAGGTTCTGCACGCAACTCGAGAAAAACCATGAGACTTCCCCCTCGCCGTGAGATGAAGCCCGATTCCCCTGCACTGCGTGCAGAGCAACTCCGTGTTCCACTTCAAACGTGAAAGGAGCCTTGATTTCCTTGATGGCCCTCCAGAGAAAACCCAAGATCACTGTCTCAAGTCTAGACGGATCCTGAGGTCACTGTAACAACACGAAAGGGCTCTGTGGACCGCAAATCAACTCGAGATGAGAGCTTAGTCCCTGGCTTCGACTCGAGAAGAATACCAACTTTCCACAAGCACCTCAAGAGGAGGCTTCTCTCAGCTACAGGTATGTGAGAGGGACCCTGAGTTTGTGGCCTCAAGTGGAATGTCAACCGAGATGCTCTGACTCGAAGTAAGGCCAGATATCCCTGCAGTGAATTGAATGCAGGCTCGTCTTGCATCTCCCAAGACGAAGGGATGTCTGAATCCCCTGTGGAGACCACAGAGAAAGACCTAGTCCTCCGCCTCATCGCGACCGGAAGCCTCACATCCTTTCAAAACTCGAGAGGTCCACGGAGATCAATGCTTCCAAAGGAGACGATGCCTGACTCCACTTGAAAATGGATAGGAGTCCCAGGATCCCTGTGGCACGTGGAAAGGGACCCTGGGTCTCCCGCATCACGTGGAGACGCGTCCCAATTGCCATGCCAAGACTCGAGGAGAATCCCGAGGTGTCCCTCGCACCTAGGCAGGAGTCCTGACGGCGCTGAACAAACACGTGTCTTGAAGGGCCCTCCCCGTCGTAACTCGAGAATATACCCCAGGTTCCGGCCGCAACTCGAGAAAAACCATGAGACTTCCCCCTCGCCGTGAGATGAGGCCCCATTCCCCTGCACTGCATGCAGAGCAATTCCGTGTTCCACATCAAACCTGAAAGGATCCTTGATTTCCTTGATGGCACTCCAGAGAAAACCCAAGATCACTGTCTCAAGTCTAGAGGGATCCTGAGGTCACTGGAGCAACACAAAAGGGCTCCGTGGACCCCAAATCAACTCGAGATGAGAGCTTAGTCCATTGCTTCGACTCAAGAGGAATTCCAACTTTCCACAAGCACCTCAAGAGGAGGCTTCTCTCAGCTACAGGTATGTGAGATGGACCCTGAGTTTGTGGCCTCAAGTGGAATGGACACCGAGACGCTCTGACTCGAAGTAAGCCCGGATATCCCTGCAGTGAATTGAATCCAGCCTCGTCTTGTATCTCCCGAGACGAAGGGATGTCTGAATCCCCTGTGGAGACCACAGAGAAAGACCTAGTTCTCCGCCTCATCGCGAGCGGAGTCCTCACATCCTTTCAAAAGTCGAGAGGTCCGCGGAGATCAACGCTTCCAAAGGAGACGATGCCTGACTCTTCTTGAAAATGGATAGGAGGCCCAGGATCCCTGTGGCACGTGGAAAGGGTCCCTGGGTCTCCCGCCTCACGTGGAGAAGCGTCCCAATTGCCATGCCAAGACTCGAGGAGAATCCCGAGGTGTCCCTCGCACCTAGGCAGGAGTCCTGACGTCGCTGAACAAACACGTGTCTGGAAGGGCCCTCCCCGTCGTAACTCGAGAATATACCCCAGGTTCCGGCCGCAACTCGAGAAAAACCATGAGACTTCCCCCTCGCCGCGACATGAGGCGCGATTCTCCTGCACTGCTTGCAGAGCAATTCCGTGTTCCACATCAAACGTGAAAGGAGCCTTGATTTCCTTGATGGCACTCCAGAGAAAACCCAAGATCACTGTCTCAAGTTTAGAGGGATCCTGACGTCACTGTAGAAACACGAAAGGGCTCTGTGGACCCCAAATCAACTCGAGATGAGAGCTTAGTCCCTGGCGTCGACTCAAGAGGAATACCAACTTCTCACAAGCACCTCAAGAGGAGGCTTCTCTCACCTACAGGTATGTGAGAGGGACCCTGAGTTTGTGGCCTCAAGTGGAATGGACACCGAGATGCTCTGACTCGAAGTAAGGCCGGATATCCATGCAGTGAATTGAATGCAGGCTTGTCTTGCATCTCCCAAGACGAAGGGATGTCTGAATCCCCAGTGGAGACCACAGAAAAAGACCTAGTCCACCGCCTCAACACAACCGGAGGCCTCATATCCTTTGAAAACTCGAGAGGTCCACGGAGATCAATACTTCCGATGGAGACGATGCCTGACTCCTCTTGAAAATGGATAGGAGTCCCAGGATCCCTGTGGCACGTGGAAAGGGACCGTGGGTCTCCCGCCTCACGTGGAGACGCGTCCCAATTTCCATGCAAAGACTCGAGGAGAATCCCGAGGTGTCCCTCGGACCTAGGCAGGAGTCCTGTCGTCACTGAGCAAACACGTGTCTGGAAGGGCCCTCCCCGTCGTAACTCGAGAAAATACCCCAGGTTCCGGCCGCAACTTGAGAAAAACCATGAGACATCCCCCTCGTCGCGAGTTGAGGCCCATTCCCCTGCACTGCGTGCAGAGCTATTCCGTGTTCCACATCAAACTTGAAAGGAGGCTTGATTTCCTTGACGGCACTCCAGAGAAAACCCAAGATCACTGTCTCAAGTCTAGAGGGATCCTGAGGTCACTGGAGCAACACGAAAGGGCTCCGTGGACCCCAAATCAACTCGAGATGAGAGCTTAGTCCCTGGCTTCGACTCAAGAGGAATACCAACTTTCCAAAAGCACCTCAAGAGGAGGCTTCTCTCAGCCACAGGTATTGAAAAGGACCCTGAGTTTGTGGCCTCAAGTGGAATGGACACCGAGATGCTCTGACTCGAAGTAAGGCCGGATATCCGTGCAGTGAATTGAATCCTGGCTCGTCTTGCATCTCCCAAGACGAAGGGATGTCTGAATCCCCTGTGGAGACCACAGGGAAAGACCTGGTTCTCCGCCTCCTCGCGACCAGAGGCCTCACATCCTTTGAAAACTTGAGAGGTTCGCGGAGATCAATGCTTCCAAAGGAGACGATGCCTGACTCCTCTTGAAAATGGATAGGAGTCCCAGGATCCCTGTGGCACGTGGAAAGGGACCCTGGGTCTCCCGCCTCACGTGGAGACGCGTCCCAATTGCCATGCCAAGACTCGAGGAGAATCCCGAGGTGTCCCTCGCACCTAGGCAGGAGTCCTGACGTCGCTGAACAAACACGTGCCTGGAAGGGCCCTCCCCATCGTAACTCGAGAATATACCCCAGGTTCCGGCCGGAACTCGAGAAAAACCATGAGACTTCCCCCTCGTCGCGACATGAGGCCCGATTTCCCTGCACTGCGTGCAGAGCAATTCCGTGTTCCACATCAAACGTGAAAGGAGCCTTGATTTCTTGATGGCACTCCAGAGAAAACCCACGATCACTGTCTCAAGTCTAGAGGGATCCTGAGGTCACTGGAGCCACACGAATGGGCTCCATGGACCCCAAATCAACTCGAGATGAGAGCTTAGTCCCTGGCTTCGACTCAAGAGGAATACCAACTTTCCACAAGCACCTCAAGAGGAGGCTTATCTCAGCTACATGTATGTGAGAGGGACCCTGAGTTTGTGACCTCAAGTGGAATGGACACCGAGATGCTCTGACTCGAAGTAAGGCCGGATATCCCTGCAGTGAATTGAATGCAGGCTCGTCTTGCATCTCCCAAGATGAAGGGATGTCTGAATCCCCTGTGGAGACCACAGAGAAAGACCTAGTTCTCCGCCTCATTGCGACCGGAGGCCTCACATCCGTTCAAAACTGGAGAGGTCCGCGGAGATCAATGCTTCCAAAGGAGACGATGCCTGACTCCTCTTGAAAATGGATAGAAGTCCCAGGATCCCTGTGGCACATGGAGAGGGACCCTGGGTCTCACGCCTCAGGTGGAGAAGCGTCCCAATTGCCATGCCAAGACTCGCGGAGAATCCAGAGTTTTCCCTCGCACCTAGGCAAGAGTCCTGACGTCGCTGAACAAACACGTGTCTGGAAGGGCCCTCCATGTAGTAACTAGAGAATATACCCCAGGTTCCGGCCGCAACACGAGAAAAACCATGAGACTTCCCCCTCGCCGCGATATGAGGTCCGATGCCCCTGCACTGCGTGCAGAGCAATTCCCTGTTCCACATCAAACGTGAAAGGAGCCTTGATTTCCTTGATGGCACTCCAGATAAAACCCAAGATCACTGTCTCAACTCTAGAGGGATCCTGAGGTCACTGGAGCAACAGGAAAGGGCTCCGTGGACCCCAATTCAACTCGAGATGAGAGCTTAGTCCCTGGCTTCGACTCAAGAGGAATACCAACTTTCCACAAGCACCTCAAGAGGAGGCTTCTCTCAGCTACAGGTATGTGAGATGGACCCTGAGTTTGTGGCCTCAAGGGGAATGGACACCGTGATGCTCTGACTCGAAGTTCGGCCGGATATCCCTGCAGTGAATTGAATGCAGGCTCGTCTTGCATCTCCCAAGACGAAGGGATGTCTGAATCCCCAGTGGAGACCACAGAAAAAGACCTAGTCCACCGCCTCAACGCAACCGGAGGCCTCATATCCTTTGAAAATTCGAGAGGTTCACGGAGATAAATACTTCCGATGGAGACGATGCCTGACTCCTCTTGAAAATGGATAGGAGTCCCAGGATCCCTGTGGCACGTGGAAAGGGACACTGGGTCTCCCGCCTCACGTGGAGACGCGTCCCTATTGCCATGCAAAGACTCGAGGAGAATCCCGAGGTGTCCCTCGCACCTAGGCAGGAGTCCTGACATCGCTGAACAAACACGTGTCTGGAAGGGCCCTCCCCGTCGTAACTCGAGAATATACCCCAGGTTCCGGCCGCAACTTGAGAAAAATCATGAGACATCCCCCTTGCCGCAAGATGAGGACAATTCCCCTGCACTGCGTGCAAAGCAATTCCGTGTTCCACCTCAAACTTGAAAGGAGCCTTGATTTCCTTGATGGCACTCCAGAGAAAACCCAAGATCACTATCTCAAGTCTAGAGGGATCCTGAGGTCACTGGAGCAACACGAAAGGGCTCCGTGGACCCCAAATCAACTCGAGATGAGAGCTTAGTCCCTAGCTTCGACTCAAGAGGAATACCAACTTTCCACAAGCACCTCAATAGGAGGCTTCTCTCAGCTACAGGTATGTGAGATGGACCCTGAGTTTGTGGCCTCAAGTGGAATGGACACCGAGATGCTTTGACTCGAAGTAAGGCCGGATATCCCTGCAGTGAATTGAATGCAGGCTCGTCTTGTATCTCCCAAGATGAAGGGATGTCTGAATCCCCTGTGGAGACCACAGAGAAAGACCTAGTTCTCAGCCTCAACGCGACCGGAGGCCTCACATCCTTTGAAAACTCGAGAGGTCCGCGGAGATCAATGCTTCCAAAGGAGACGATGCCTCACTCCTCTTGAAAATGGATAGGAGTCCCAGGTTCCCTGGGGCACGTCGAAAGGGACCCTGGGTCTCCCGCCTCACGTGGAGACGCGTCCCAATTGCCATGCCAAGACTCGAGGAGAATCCCGAGGTGTCCCTCGCACCTAGGCAGGAGTCCTGACGGCGCTGAACAAACACGTGTCTGGAAGGGCCCTCCCCGTCGTAACTCGAGAATATACCCCAGGTTCCAGCCGCAACTCGAGAAAAACCATGAGACTTCCCCCTCGCCGTGAGATGAGGCCCGATTCCCCTGCACTGCGTGCAGAGCAATTCCGTGTTCCACATCAAACGTGAAAGGAGGCTTGATTTCCTTGATGGCACTCCAGAGAAAACCCAAGATCACTGTCTCAAGTCTAGAGGGATCCTGAGGTCACTGTAGAAACACGAAAGGGCTCCGTGGACCCCAAATCAACTCGAGATGAGAGCTTAGTCCCTGGCTTCGACTCAAGAGGAATACCAACTTTTCACAAGCTCCTCAAGAGGAGTCTTCTCTCAGCTACAGGTATGTGAGAGAGACCCTGAGTTTGTGGCCTCAAGTGGAATGGACACCGAGATGCTCTGACTCGAAGTAAGCCCGGATATCCCTGCAGTGAATTGAATGCAGGCTCGTCTTGCATCTCCCAAGACGAAGGGATGTCTGAATCCCCAGTGGAGACCACAGAAAAAGACCTAGTCCACCGCCTCAATGCAACCGGAGGCCTCATATCCTTTGAAAACTCGAGAGGTCCACGGAGATCAATACTTCCGATGGAGACGATGCCTGAGTCCTCTTGAAAATGGATAGGAGTCCCAGGATCCCTGTGGCACTTGGAAAGGGACCGTCGGTCTCCCGCCTCACGTGGAGACGCGTCCCTATTGTAATGCAAAGACTCGAGGAGAATCCCGAGGTGTCCCTCGTCCCTAGGCAGGAGTCCTGACGTCGCTGAACAAACACGTGTCTGGAAGGGCCCTCCCCGTCGTAACTCGAGAATATACCCCAGGTTCCGGCCGCAACTCGAGAAAAACCATGAGACTTCCCCCTCGCCGTGAGATGAGGCCCGATTCCCCTGCACTGCGTGCAGAGCAATTCCGTGTTCCACATCAAACGTGAAAGGATACTTGATTTCCTAGATGGCACTCCAGAGAAAACCCAAGATCACTGTCTCAAGTCTAGAGGGATCCTGAGGTCACTGGAGCAACACGAAAGGGCTCCGTGGACCCCAAATCAACTCGAGATGAGAGCTTAGTCCCTGGCTTCGACTCAAGAGGAATACCAACTTTCCACAAGCACCTCAAGAGGAGGCTTCTCTCAGCTACAGGAATGTGAGATGGACCCTGAGTTTGTCGCCTCAAGTGGAATGGACACCGTGATGCTCTGACTCGATGTAAGGCCAGATATCCCTGCAGTGAATTGAATGTAGGCTCGTCTTGCATCTCACAAGACGAAGGGATGTCTGAATCCCCTGTGGAGACCACAGAGAAAGACCTAAATCTCCGCCTCATCGCGAGGGGAGGCCTCACATCCTTTGAAAAGTCAAGAGGTCCGCGGAGATCAATGCTTCAAAAGAGACGATGCCTTACTCCTCTTGAAAATGGATAGGAGTCCCAGGATCCCTGTGGCACGTGGAAAGGGACCCTGGGTCTCCCGCCTCACGTGGAGACGCGTCCCAATTGCCATGCCAAGACTCGAGGAGAATCCCTAGGTGTCCCTCGCAACTAGGCAGGGGTCCTGATGTCGCTGAACAAACACGTGTCTGGAAGGGCCCTCCCCGTCGTAACTCGAGAATATACCCCAGGTTTCGGCCGGAACTCGAGAAAAACAATGAGACTTCCCCCTCGCCATGACATGAGGCCCGATTCCCCTGCACTGCATGCAGAGGAATTCCGTGTTCCACATCAAACGTGAAAGGAGGCTTGATTTCCTTGATGGCACTCCAGAGAAAACCCAAGATCACTGTCTCAAGTCTAGAGGGATCCTGAGGTCACTGGAGCAACACGAAAGGGCTCCATGGACCCCAAATCAACTCGAGATGAGAGCTTAGTCCCTGGCTTTGACTCAAGAGGAATACCAACTTTTCACAAGCACCTCAAGAGGAGGCTTCTCTCAGCTACAGGTATGTGAGAGGGACCCTGAGTTTGTGGCCACAAGTGGAATGGACACCGAGATGCTCTGACTCGAAGTAAGCCCGGATATCCCTGCAGTGAATTGAATGCAGGCTCGTCTTGCATCTCCCAAGACGAAGGGATGTCTGAATCCCCAGTGGAGACCACAGAAAAAGACCTAGTCCACCGCCTCAATGCAACCGGAGGCCTCATATCCTTTGAAAACTCGAGACGTCCACGGAGATCAATACTTCCGATGGAGACGATGCCTGAGTCCTCTTGAAAATGGATAGGAGTCCCAGGATCCCTGTGGCACGTGGAAAGGGACCGTGGGTCTCCCGCCTCACGTGCAGACGCGTCCCTATTGCCATGCAAAGCCTCGAGGAGATTCCCGAGGTGTCCCTCGCACCTAAGCAGGAGTCCTGACGTCGCTGAACAAACACGTGTCTGGAAGGGCCCTCCCCGTCGTAACTCGAGAATATACCCCAGGTTCCGGCCGCAACTTGAGAAAAACCATGAGACATCCCCCTTGCCGGAAGATGAGGCCCATTCCCCTGCACTGCGTGCAGAGCAATTCCGTGTTCCACATCAAACTTGAAAGGAGCCTTGATTTCCTTGACGGCACTCCAGAGAAAACCCAAGATCACTGTCTCAAGTCTAGAGGGATCCTGAGGTCACTGGTGCAACAAGAAAGGGCTCCGTGGACCCCAAATCAACTCGAGATGAGAGCTTAGTCCCTGGCTTCGACTCAAGAGGAATACCAACTTTCCAAAAGCACCTCAAGAGGTGGCTTCTCTCAGCCACAGGTGTTGAAAAGGACCCTGAGTTTGTGGCCTCAAGTGGAATGGACACCGAGATGCTCTGACTCGAAGTAAGGCCGGATATCCCTGCAGTGAATTGAATGCAGGCTCGTGTTGCATCTCCCAAGACGAAGGGATGTCTGAATCCCCTGTGGAGACCACAGAGAAAGACCTAGTTCTCCGCCTCCTCGCGACCAGAGGCCTCACAACCTTTGAAAACTCGAGAGGTCCGCGGAGATCAATGCTTCCAAAGCAGACGATGCCTGACTCCTCTTGAAAATGGATAGGAGTCCCAGGATCCCTGTGGCACGTGGAAAGGGACACTGGGTCTCCCGCCTCACGTGGAGACGCGTCCCAATTGCCATGCCAAGACTCGAGGAGAATCCCGAGGTGTCCCTCGCACCTAGGCAGGAGTCCTGACGTCGCTGAACAAACACGTGTCTGGAAGGGCCCTCCCCGTCGTAACTCGAGAATATACCCCAGGTTCCGGCCGCGACTCGAGAAAAACCATGAGACTTCCCCCTCACCGCGAGATGAGGCCCGATTCCCCTGCACTGCGTGCAGAGCAATTCCGTGTTCCACATCAAACGTGAAAGGAGCCTTGATTTCCTTGATGGCACTCCAGAGAAAACCCAAGATCACTGTCTCAAGTCTAGAGGGATCCTGAGGTCACCGGAGCAACACGAAAGGGCTCCGTGGACCCCAAATCAACTCGAGATGAGAGATTAGTCCCTGGCTTCAACTCAAGAGGAATACAAACTTTCCACAAGCCCCTCAAGAGGAGGCTTCTCTCAGCTACAGGTATGTGAGAGGGACCTTGAGTTTGTGGCATCAAGTGGAATGGACACCGAGATGCTCTGACTCAAAATAATGCCGGATATCCCTGCAGTGAATTGAAAGCAGGCTCGTCTTGCATCTCCCAAGACGAAGTGATGTCTGAATCCCCTGTGCAGAACACAGAGAAAGACCTAGTCCTCCGCCTCAACGCGACCGGAGGCCTCACATCCTTTGAAAACTCGAGAGGTCTGCAGAGATCAATGCTTCCAAAGGAAACGATGCCTACTACTCTTGAAAATGGATAGGAGTCCCAGGATCACTGTGGCACGTGGAAAGGGACCCTGGGTCTCCCGCCTCACGTGGAGACGCGTCCCAATTGCCATGCCAAGACTCGAGGAGAATCCCGAGGTGTCCCTCGCACCTAGGCAGGGTCCTGACGTCGCTGAACAATCACGTGTCTGGAAGGGCCCTCCCCTTCGTAACTCGAAAATATACCCAAGGTTCTGGCTGCAACTCGAGAAAAACCATGAGATTTCCCCCTCGCCGCGAGTTGAAGCCCGATTCCCCTGCACTGCATGCAGAGCAATTCCGTGTTCCACATCAAACGTGAAAGGAGCCTTGATTTCCTTGATGGCACTCCAGAGAAAACCCAAGATCACTGTCTGAAGTCTAGAGGGATCCTGAGGTCACTGGAGCAACACGAAAGGGCTCCGTGGACCCCAAATCAACTCGAGATGAGAGCTTAGTCCCTGGATTAAACTCAAGAGGAATACCAACTTTCCACAAGCACCTCAAGAGGAGGCTTCTCTCAGCTACAGGTATGTGAGAGGAACCCTGAGTTTGTGGCCTCAAGTGGAATGGACACCGAGATGCTCTGACTCGAAGTAAGGCCGGATATCCCTGCAGTGAATTGAATGCAGGCTCGTCTTGCATCTCCCAAGACGAAGGGATGTCTGAATCCCCTGTGGAGACCACAGAGAAAGACCTAGCCCTCCGCCTCATCGTGACCGGACGCCTCACATCCTTTGAAAACTCGAGAGGTCTGCAGAGATCAATGCTTCCAAAGGAGACGATGCCTGACTCCTCTTGAAAATGGATAGGAGTCCCAGGATCACTGTGGCACGTGGAAAGGGACCCTGGGTCTCCCGCCTCACGTGGAGGCGCGTCCCAATTGCCATGCCAAGACTCGAGGAGAATCCCGAGGTGTCCCTCGCACCTAGGCAGGGTCCTGACGTCGCTGAACAAACACGTGTCTGGAAGGGCCCTCCCCGTCGTAACTCGAGAATATACCCAAGGTTCCGG
The DNA here is from genome assembly GCF_033118175.1 of Dama dama. Classification (NCBI taxonomy): domain Eukaryota; kingdom Metazoa; phylum Chordata; class Mammalia; order Artiodactyla; family Cervidae; genus Dama; species Dama dama. Next base: position 58,864 of record NC_083697.1, on the reverse strand, counting down.
CCGCAACTCGAGAAAAACCATGAAATTTCCCCCTCGCCGCGAGTTGAGGCCCGATTCCCCTGCACTGCATGCAGAGCAATTCCGTGTTCCACATCAAACGTGAAAGGAGCCTTGATTTCCTTGATGGCACTCCAGAGAAAACCCAAGATCACTGTCTCAAGTCTAGAGGGATCCTGAGGTCACTGGAGCAACACGAAAGGGCTCCGTATAACCCAAATCAAATCGAGATGAGAGCTTAGTCCCTGGCTTCGACTCAAGAGGAATACCAACTTTCCACAAGCACCTCACGAGGAGGCTTCTCTCAGCTACAGGTATGTGAGAGGGACCCTGAGTTTGTGGCCTCAAGTGGAATGGACACCGAGATGCTCTGACTCGAAGTAAGGCCGGATATCCCTGCAGCGAATTGAATGCAGGCTCGTCTTGCATCTCCCAAGACGAAGGGATGTCTGAATCCGCTGTGGAGACGACAGAGAAAGACCTAGTCCTCTGCCTCATCGCGACCGGAGGCCTCACATCCTTTGAAAATTCGAGAGGTATGCGGAGATCAATGCTTCCAAAGGAGACGATGCTTGACTCCTGTTTAAAATGGATAGGAGTCCCAGGATCCCTGTGGCACGTGGAAAGGGACACTGGGTCTCCCGCCTCACGTGGAGACGCGTCCCAATTGCCATGCCAAGACTCGAGGAGAATCCCGAGGTGTCCCTCGCACCTAGGCAGGAGTCCTGACGTCGCTGAACAAACACGTGTCTGGAAGGGCCCTCCCCGTTGTAATTCGAGAATATACCCCAGGTTTCAGCCGCAACTCGAGAAAAACCATGAGACTTCCCCCTCGCCACGAGATGAGGCCCGATTCCCCTGCACTGCGTGCAGACCAATTCCGTGTTCCACATCAAACGTGAAAGGAGCCTTGATTTCCTTGATGGCACTCAAGAGAAAACACAAGATCACTGTCTGAAGTCTAGAGGGCTTCTGAGGTCACTGCAGCAACACGAAAGGGCTCCGTATAACCCAAATCAACTCGAGATGAGAGCTTAGTCCCTGGCTTCGACTCAAGAGGAATACCAACTTTCCACAAGCACCTCAAGAGGAGGCTTCTCTCAGCTACAGGTATGTGAGAGGGACCCTGAGTTTGTGGCCTCAAGTGCAATGGACACCGAGATGCTCTGACTCGAAGTAAGGTCGGATATCCCTGCAGTGAATTTAATGCAGGCTCGTCTTGCATCTCCCAAGACGAAGGGATGTCTGAATCCCCTGTGGAGACCACAGAGAAAGACCTAGTCCTCCGCCTCATCGTGACCGGAGGTCTCACATCCTTTGAAAACTCGAGAGGTCTCCAGAGATCAATGCTTCCAAAGGAGACGATGCCTGACTCCTCTGGAAAATAGATAGGAGTCCCAGGATCCCTGTGGCACGTGGAAAGGGACACTGGGTCTCCCGCCTCACGTGGAGACGCGTCCCAATTGCCATGCCAAGACTCGAGGAGAATCCCGAGGTGTCCCTCGCACCTAGGCAGGACTCCTCACGTCGCTGAACAAACACGTGTCTGGAAGGGCCCTCCCAGTCGTAACTCGAGAATATACCCCAGGTTCCGGCCGCAACTCGAGAAAAACCATGAGACTTCCCCCTCGCTGCGAGATGAGGCCCGATTCCCCTGCACTGCGTGCAGACCAATTCCGTGTTCCACATCAAACGTGAAAGGAGCCTTGATTTCCTTGATGGCACTCCAGAGAAAATCCAAGATCACTGTCTCAAGTCTAGAGGGATCCTGAGGTCACTGGAGCAACAGGAAAGGGCTCCGTGGACCCCAAATCAACTCGAGATGAGAGCTTAGTCCCTGACTTCGACTCAAGAGGAATACCAACTTTCCCCAAGCACCTCAAGAGGAGGCTTCTCTCAGCTACAGGTATGTGAGAGGGACCCGGAGATTGTGGCCTCAAGTGGAATGGACACCGAGATGCTCTGACTCGAAGTAAGGCCGGATATCCCTGCAGTGAATTGAATGCAGGGTCGTCTTGCATCTCCCAAGACGAAGGGATGTCTGAATCCCCTGTGGAGACCACAGAGAAAGACCTAATTTTCCGCCTCATCGCGACCGGTGGCCTCACATCCTTTGAAAATTCGAGAGGTCCACGGAGATCAATGCTTCCAAAGGAGACGATGCCTGACTCCTCTTGAAAATGGATAGGAGTCCCAGGATCACTGTGGCACGTGGAAAGGGACCCTGGGTCTCCCGCCTCACGTGGAGACGCGTCCCAATTGCCATGCCAAGACTCGAGGAGAATCCCGAGGTGTCCCTCGCACCTAGGCAGGAGTCCTGACGTCGCTGAACAAACACGTGTCTGGAAGGGCCCTCCCCATCGTAACTCGAGAATATACCCAAGGTTCCGGCCGCAACTCGAGAAAAACCATGAGATATCCCCCTCGCCGCGAGTTGAGGCCCGATTCCCCTGCACTGCGTGCAGAGCAATTCTGTGTTCCACTTCAAACGTGAAAGGAGCCTTGATTTCCTTGATGGCACTCCAGAGAAAACCCAAGATCACTGTCTCAAGTCTAGAGGGATCCTGAGGTCACTGGAGCAACACGAAAGGGCTCCGTGGACCCCAAATCAACTCGAGATGAGAGCTTAGTCCCTGGCTTAGACTCAAGAGGAATACCACTTTCCACAAGCACCTCAAGAGGAGGCTTCTCTCAGCTACAGGTAAGTGAGAGGGACCCTGAGTTTGTGGCCTCAAGTGCAATGGACACCGAGATGCTCTGACTCGAAGTAAGGCCGGATATCCCTGCAGTGAATTGAATGCAGGCTCGTCTTGCATCTCCCAAGACGAAGGGATGTATGAATCCCCTGTGGAGACCACAGAGAAAGACCTAGTCCTCCGCCTCATCGTGACCCGAGGCCTCACATCCTTTGAAAACTCGAGAGGTCTGCAGAGATCAATGCTTCCAAAGGAGACGATGCCTGACTCCTCTGGAAAATGGATAGGAGTCCCAGGATCCCTGTGGCACGTGGAAAGGGACCCTGGGTCTCCCGCCTCACGTGGAGACGCGTCCCAATTGCCATGCCAAGACTCGAGGAGAATCCCGAGGTGTCCCTCGCACCTAGGCAGGAGTCCTGACGTCGCTGAACAAACACGTGTCTCGAAGGGCCCTCCCCATCGTAACTCGAGAATATACCCCAGGTTCCGGCCGCAACTCGAGAAAAACCATGAGATATCCCCCTCGCCGCGAGTTGAGGCCCGATTCCCCTGCACTGCATGCAGAGCAATTCTGTGTTCCACATCAAACGTGAAAGGAGCCTTGATTTCCTTGATGGCACTCCAGAGAAACCCAAGATCACTGTCTCAAGTCTAGAGGGATCCTGAGGTCACTGGAGCAACACGAAAGGGCTCCGTGGACCCCAAATCAACTCGAGATGAGAGCTTAGTCCCTGGCTTCGACTCAAGAGGAATACCAACTTTCCACAAGCACCTCAAGAGGAGGCTTCTCTCAGCTACAGGTATGTGAGAGGGACCCTGAGTTTGTGGCCTCAAGTGGAATGGACACCGAGATGCTCTGACTCGAAGTAAGGCCGGATATCCCTGCAGTGAATTGAATGCAGGCTCGTCTTGCATCTCCCAAGACGAAGGGATGTCTGAATCCCCTGTGGAGACCACAGAGAAAGACCGAGTTCTCCGCCTCATCGCGACCGGAGGCCTCACATCCTTTGAAAACTCGAGAGGTCCGCGGAGATCAATGCTTCCAAAGGAGAAGATGCCTGACCCTTCTTGAAAATGGATAGGAGTCCCAGCATCCCTGTGACACGTGGAAAGGGAACCTGGGTCTCCCGCGTCACGTGGAGACGCGTCCCAATTGCCATGCCAAGACTCGAGGAGAATCCCGAGGTGTCCCTCGCACCTAGGCAGGAGTCCTGACGTCGCTGAACAAACACATGTCTGGAAGGGCCCTCCCCGTCGTAACTCGAGAATATACCCCATGTTCCGGCCGCAACTCGAGAAAAACCATGAGACTTCCCCCTCGCCACGAGATGAGGCCCGATTCCCCTGCACTGCGTGCAGTCCAATTCCGTGTTCCACATCAAACGTGAAAGGAGCCTTGATTTCCTTGATGGCACTCTAGAGAAAACACAAGATCACTGTCAGAAGTCTAGAGGGATCCTGAGGTCACTGGAGCAACACGAAAGGGCTCCGTATAACCCAAATCAACTCGAAATGAGAGCTTAGTCCCTGGCTTCGACTCAAGAGGAATACCAACTTTCCACAAGCACCTCAAGAGGAGGCTTCTCTCAGCTACAGGTATGTGAGAGGGACCCTGAGTTTGTGGTCTCAAGTGCAATGGACACCGAGATGCTCTGACTCGAAGTAAGGTCGGATATCCCTGCAGTGAATTGAATGCAGGCTCGTCTTGCATCTCAAATGATGAAGGGATGTCTGAATCCCCTGTGGAGACCACAGAGAAAGACCTAGTCCTCCGCCTCATCGTGACCGGAGGTCTCACATCCTTTGAAAACTCGAGAGGTCTCCAGAGATCAATGCTTCCAAAGGAGACGATGGCTGACTCCTCTTGAAAATGGATAGGAGTCCCAGGATCCCTGTGGCACGTGGAAAGGGACCCTGGTTCTCCCGCCTCACGTGGTGACGCGTCCAAATTGCCATGCCAAGTCTCGAGGAGAATGCCGAGCTGTCCCTCGCACCTAGGCAGGAGTCCTGACGTCGCTGAACAAACAAGTGTCTGGAAGGGCCCTCCCCGTCGTTACTCGAGAATATACCCCAGGTTCCGGCCGCAACTCGAGAAAAACCATGAGACTTCCCCCTCCCCGCGAGATGAGGCCCGATTCCCCTGCACTGAGTGCAGACAAATTCCGTGTTCCACATCCAACGTGAAAGGAGCCTTGATTTCCTTAATGGCACCCCAGAGAAAACACAAGATCACTGTCTCAAGTCTAGAGGGATCCTGAGGTCACTGTAGCAACAGGAAAGGGCTCCGTGGACCCCAAATCAACTCGAGATGAGAGCTTAGTCCCTGGGTTCAACACAAGAGGAATACCAACTTTCCACAAGCACCTCAAGAGGAGGCTTCTCTCAGCTACAGGTATGTCAGAGGGACCCTGAGTTTGTGGCCTCAAGTGGAATGGACACCGAGATGCTCTGACTCGAAGTAAGGCCGGATAACCCTGCATTGAATTGAATGCAGGCTCGTCTTGCATCTCCCAAGACGAAGGGTTGTCTGAATCCCCTGTGGAGCCCACAGAGAAAGACCTAGTCCTCCGCCTCAACGCGACCGGAGGCCTCACATCCTTTGAAAACTCGAGAGGTCCGCGGAGATCAATACTTCCGAAGGAGATGATGCCTGACTCCTCTTGAAAATGGATAGGATTTCCAGGATCCCTGTGGCATGTGGAAAGGGACCCTGGGTCTCCCGCCTCACGTGGAGACGCGTCCCAATTGCCATGCCAAGACTCGAGGAGAATCCCGAGCTGTCCCTCGCACCTAGGCAGGAGTCCTGACGTCGCTGAACAAACACATGTCTGGAAGGGCCCTCCCCGTCGTAACTCGAGAATATAACCCAGGTTCCGGCCGCAACTCGAGAAAAACCATGAGACTTCCCCCTCGCCGTTAGATGAGGCCCGATTCCCCTGCACTGCGTGCAGAGCAATTCCGTTTTCCACATCAAACGTGAAAGGAGCCTTGATTTCCTTGATGGCACTCCAGAGAAAACCCAAGTTCACTGTCTCAAGTCTAGAGGGATCCTGAGGTCACTGGAGCAACACGAAAGGGCTCCGTGGACCCCAAATAAACTCGAGATGAGAGCTTAGTCCCTGGCTTCCACTCAAGAGGAATACCAACTTTCCACAAGCACCTCAAGAGGAGGCTTCTCTCAGCTACAGGTAAGTGAGAGCGAACCTGAGTTTGTGGCCTCAAGTGGAATGGACACCGAGATGCTCTGACTCGAAGTAAGGCCGGATATCCCTGCAGTGGATTGAATGCAGGCTGGTCTTGCATATCCCAAGACGAAGGGATGTCTGAATCCCCTGTGGAGACCACAGAGAAAGACCGAGTTCTCCGCCTCATCGAGACCGGAGACCTCACATCCTTTGAAAACTCGAGCGGTCCGTGGAGATCAATGCTTACAAAGGAGACGATGCCTGACTCCTCTTGAAAATGGATAGGAGTCCCAGGATCCGTGTGGCATGTGGAAAGGGACACTGGGTCTCCCGCCTCACGTGGAGCCGGGTCCAAATTGCCATGCCAAGACTCGAGGAGAATCCCGAGCTGTCCCTCGCACCTAGGCAGGAGTCCTGACATCGCTGAACAAACACGTGTCTGGAAGGGCCCTCCCCGTCGTAACTCGAGAATATACCCCAGGTTCCGGCCGCAACTCGAGAAAAACCATGAGATTTCCCCCTCGCCGCGAGTTGAGGCCCGATTCCCCTGTACTGCGTGCAGAGCAATTCCGTGTTCCACATCAAACTTGAAAGGAGCCTTGATTTCCTTGATGGCACTCCAGAGAAAACCCAAGATCACTGTCTCAAGTCTAGAGGGATCCTAAGGTCACTGGAGCAACACGAAAGGGCTCCATGGACCCCAAATCAACTCGAGATGAGAGCTTAGTCCCTGGCTCAGACTCAAGAGGAATACCACTTTCCACAAGCACCTCAAGAGGAGGCTTCTCTCAGCTACAGGTAAGTGAGAGGGACCCTGAGTTTGTGGCCTCAAGTGAAATGGACACCGAGATGATCTGACTCGAAGTAAGGCCGGATATCCCTGCAGTGAATTGAACGCAGGCTCGTCTTGCATCTCCCAAGACGAAGGGATGTCTGAATCCCCTGTGAAGACCACAGAGAAAGACCTTATTTTCCGCCTCATCGCGACCGGTGGCCTCACATCATTTGAAAATTCGAGAGGTCCGCGGAGATCAATGCTTCCAAAGGAGACGATGCCTGACTCCTCTTGAAAATGGATAGGAGTCCCAGGATCCCTGTGGCACGTGGAAAGGGACCCTGGGTCTCCCGCCTCACGTGGAGACGCGTCCAAATTGCCATGCCAAGACTCGAGGTGAATCCCGAGGTGTCCCTCGCACCTAGGCAGGAGTCCTCACATCGCTGAACAAACTCGTGTCTGGAAGGGCCCTCCCCGTCGTAACTCGAGAATATACCCCAGGTTCCGGCCGCAACTCGAGAACAACCATGAGACTTCCCCCTCCCCGCGACATGAGGCCCGATTCCCCTGCACTGAGTGCAGACAAATTCCGTGTTCCACATCCAACGTGAAAGGAGCCTTGATTTCCTTGATGGCACTCCAGAGAAAACCCAAGATCACTGTCTCAAGTCTAGAGGGATCCTGAGGTCACTGGAGCAACACGAAAGGGCTCCGTGGACCACAAATCAACTCGAGATGAGAGCTTAGTCCCTGACTTCGACTCAAGAGGAATACCAACTTTCCACAAGCACCTCAAGAGGAGGCTTCTCTCAGCTACAGGTATGTGAGAGGGACCCTGAGTTTGTGGCCTCAAGTGGAATGGACACCGAGATGCTCTGACTCGAAGTAAGGCCGGATATCCCTGCAGTGAATTGAATGCAGGCTCGTCTTGCATCTCAAATGATGAAGGGATGTCTGAATCCCCTGTGGAGCCCACAGAGAAAGACCTAGTCCTCCGCCTCAACGCGACCGGAGGCCTCACATCCTTAGAAAACTCGAGAGGTCCGCGGAGATCAATACTTCTGAAGGAGACGATGCCTGACTCATCTTGAAAATGGATAGGAGTCCCAGGATCACTGTGGCACGTGGAAAGGGACACTGGGTCTCCTGCCTCACGTGGAGACGCGTCCCAATTGCCATGCCAAGACTCGAGGAGAATCCCGAGCTGTCCCTCGCACCTAGGCAGGAGTCCTGACGTCGCTGAACAAACATGTGTCTGGAAGGGCCCTCCCAGTCGTAACTCGAGAATATACCCCAGGTTCCGGCCGCAACTCGAGAAAAACCATGAGACTTCCCCCTCGCCCCTGGATGAGGCCCGATTCCCCTGCACTGCGTGCAGAGCAATTCCGTGTTCCACATCCAACGTGAAAGGAGCCTTGATTTCCTTGATGGCACTCCAGAGAAAACCCAAGATCACTGTCTCAAGTCTAGAGGGATCGTGAGGTCACTGGAGCAACACGAAAGGGCTCCGTGGACCCCAAATCAACTCGAGAAGAGAGCTTAGTCCCTGGCTTTAAATCGAGAGGAATACCAAATTTCCACAAGCACCTCAAGAGGAGGCTTCTCTCAGCTAATGGTATGTGAGAGGGACCCTGAGTTTGTCGCCTCAAGTGGAATGTCCACCGAGATGCTCTGACTCAAAGTAAGGCCAGATATCCCTGCATTGAATTGAATGCAGGCTCGTCTTGCATCTCCCAAGACGAAGGGATGTCTGAATCCCCTGTGGAGACCACAGAGAAAGACCGAGTTCTCCGCCTCATCGCGACCGGAGGTCTCACATCCTTTGAAAACTCGAGAGGTCCGCGGAGATCAATGCTTCCAAAGGAGAAGATGCCTGACCCTTCTTGAAAATGGATAGGAGTCCCAGGATCCCTGTGGCACGTGGAAAGGGACCCTGGGTCTCCCGCGTCACGTGGAGACGCGTCCCAATTGCCATGCCAAGACTCGAGGAGAATCCCGAGGTGTCCTTCGCACCTAGGCAGGAGTCCTGATGTCGCTGAACAAACACGTGTCTAGAAGGGACCTCCCCGTCGTTACTCGAGAATATACCCCAGGTTCCGGGCGCAACTCGAGAAAAACCATGAGATTTCCCCCTCGCCGTGAGTTGAGGCCCGATTCCCCTGCACTGCATGCAGAGCAATTCCGTGTTCCACATCAAACGAGAAAGGAGCCTTGATTTCGTTGATGGCAGTCCAGAGAAAACCCAAGATCACTGTCTCAAGTCTAGAGGGATCCTGAGGTCACTGGAGCAACACGAAAGGGCTCCGTGGACCCCAAATCAACTCGAGAAGAGAGCTTAGTCCCTGGCTTTAAATCGAGAGGAATACCAAATTTCCACAAGCACCTCAAGAGGAGGCTTCTCTCAGCTAATGGTATGTGAGAGGGACCCTGAGTTTGTCGCCTCAAGTGGAATGTCCACCGAGATGCTCTGACTCAAAGTAAGGCCAGATATCCCTGCAGTGAATTGAATGCAGGCTCGTCTTGCATCTCCCAAGACGAAGGGATGTCTGAATCCCCTGTGGAGACCACAGAGAAAGACCGAGTTCTCCGCCTCAGCGCGACCGGAGGCCTCACATCCTTTGAAAACTCGAGAGGTCCGCAGAGATCAATGCTTCCAAAGGAGACGATGCCTGACTCCTCTTGAAAATGGATAGGAGTCCCAGGATCCCTGTGGGACGTGGAAAGGGACCCTGGGTCTCCCGCCTCACGTGGAGACGCGTCAGAATTGCCATGCCAAGACTCGAGGAGAATCCCGAGGTGTCCCTCGCACCTAGGCAGGAGTCCTGACGTCGCTGAACAAACACGTGTCTGGAAGGGCCCTCCCCGTCGTAAATCTAGAATATACCCCAGGTTCCGGCCGCAACTCGAGAAAAACCATGAGACTTTCCCCTTGCCACGAGGTGAGGCCCGATTCCCCTGCACTGCATGCAGAGCAATTCCGTGTTCCACATCAAACATGAAAGGAGCCTTGATTTCCTTGATGGCACTCCAGAGAAAACCCAAGATCACTGTCTAGAGTCTAGAGGGATCCTGAGGTCACTGGAGCAACACGAAAGGGCTCCGTGGACCTCAAATCAACTCGAGATGAGAGCTTAGTCCCTGGCTTCGACTCAAGGGGAATACCAACTTTCCACAAGCACCTCAAGAGGAGGCTTCTCTCAGCTACAGGTATGTGAGAGAGACCATGAGTTTGTGGCCTCAAGTGGAATGGACACGGAAATGCTCTGACTCGAAGTAAGGCCGGATATCCCTGCAGTGAATTGAATGCAGGCTCGTCTTGCATCTCCCAAGACGAAGGGATGTCTGAATCCCCTGTGGAGACCACAGACAAAGACCTAGTCCTCCGCCTCAACATGACCGGAGGCCTCACATCCTTTGAAAACTCGAGAGGTCCGCGGAGATCAATGCTTCCAAAGGAGACGATGCCTGACGCCTCTTGAAAATGGATAGGAGTCCCAGGATCACTGTGGCACGTGAAAGGGACCCTGGGTCTCCCGCCTCAAATGGAGACATATCCCAATTGCCATGGCAAGACTCGAGGAGAATCCCGAGGTGTCCCTCGCACCTAGGCAGGAGTCCTGACTTCGCTGAACAAACACGTGTCTGGAAGGGCCCTCCCCGTCGTAACTGGAGAATATACCCCAGGTTCCGGCCGCAACTCGAAAAAACTATGAGACTTCCCCCTCGCCGCTGGATGAGGCCCGATTCCCCTGCACTGCGTGCAGAGCAATTCCGTGTTCCACATCAAACGTGAAAGGAGGCTTGATTTCCTTGATGGCACTCCAGAGAAACCCCAAGATCACTGTCTCAAGTCTAGAGGGATCCTGAGGTCACTGGAGCAACACGAAAGGGCTCCGTGGACCCCAAATCAACTCGAGATGAGAGCTTAGTACCTGGCTTCGACTCAAGGGGAATACCAACTTTCCACAAGCACCTCAAGAGGAGGCTTCTCTCAGCTACAGGTATGTGAGAGGGACCCTGAGTTTGTGGCCTCAAGTGGAATGGACACCGAGATGCTCTGACTCGAAGTAAGGCCGGATATCCCTGCAGTGAATTGAATGCAGGCTCGTCTTGCATCTCACAAGACTAAGGGATGTCTGAATCCCCTGTGGAGACCACAGAGAAAGACCTAATTTTCCGCCTCATCGCGACCAGAGGCCTCACAACCTTTGAAAATTCGAGAAGTCCGCGGAGATCAATGCTTCCAAAGGAGACGATGCCTGACTCCTCTTGAAAATGGATAGGAGTCCCAGGATCCCTGTGGCACGTGGAAAGGGACCCTGGGTCTCCCGCCTCACGTGGAGACGCGTCCCCATTGCCATGCCAAGACTCGAGGAGAATCCCGAGGTGTCCCTCGCACCTAGGCAGGAGTCCTGACGTCGCTGAACAAACATGTGTCTGGAAGGGCCCTCCCCGTCGTAACTCGAGAATATACCCCAGGTTCCGGCCGCAACTCGAGAAAAACCATGAGACTTCCCCCTCGCCGCTGGATGAGGCCCGATTCCCTTGCACTGCGTGCAGAGCAATTCCATGTTCCACATCAAACGTGAAAGGAGCCTTGATTTCCTTGATGGCACTCCAGAGAAAACACAAGATCACTGTCTCAAGTCTAGAGGGATCCTGAGGTCACTGGAGCAACACGAAAGGGCTCCGTGGACCCCAAATCAACTCGAGATGAGAGCTTAGTCCCTGGCTTCGACTCAAGAGGAATACCAAATTTCCACAAGCACCTCAAGAGGAGGCTTCTCTCAGCTAGAAGTATGTGACAGGGACCCTGAGTTTGTGGCCTCAAGTGGAATGGACACGGAGATGCTCTGACTCGAAGTAAGGCCGGATATCCCTGCAGTGAATTGAATGCAGGCTCTCTTGCATCTCCCAAGACGAAGGGATGTCTGAATCCCCTGTGGAGACCACAGAGAAAGACCGAGTTCTCCGCCTCATCGCGACCGGAGGCCTCACATCCTTTGAAAAATCGAGAGGTCCGCAGAGATCAATGCTTCCAAAGGAGACGATGCCTGACTCCTCTTGAAAATGGATAGGAGTCCCAGGATCCCTGTGGCACGTGGAAAGGGACCCTGCGTCTCGCGCCTCATGTGGAGACACGTCCCAATTGCCATGCCAAGACTCGAGGAGAATCCCGAGGTGTTCCTCGCACCTAGGCAGGAGTCCTCACGTCGCTGAACAAACACGTGTCTGGAAGGGCCCTCCCCGTCGTAACTCGAGAATATACCCCAGGTTCCGGTCGCAACTCGAGAAAAACCATGAGACTTCCCCATCCCCGCGAGATGAGGCCCGATTCCCCTGCACTGCGTGCAGACCAATTCCGTGTTCCACATCATACGTGAAAGGAGCCTTGATTTCCTTAATGGCACTCCAGAGAAAACCCAAGATCACTGTTTCAAGTCTAGAGGGATCCTGAGGTCACTGTAGCAACACAAAAGGGCTCCGTGAACCCCAAATCAACTCGAGATGAAAGCTTAGTCCTTGGCTTCGACTCAAGAGGAATACCAACTTTCCACAAGCACCTCAAGAGGAGGCTACTCTCAACTAATGGTATGTGAGAGGGACCCTGAGTTTGTCGCCTCAAGTGGAATGGACACCGAGATGCTCTGACTCGAAGTAAGGCCGGATATCCCTGCAGTGAATTGAATGCAGGCTCGTCTTGCATCTCCCAAGACGAAGGGTTGTCTGAATCTGCTGTGGAGCCCACAGAGAAAGACCTAGTCCTCCGCCTCAACGCGGCCGGAGGCCTCACATCCTTTGAAAACTCGAGAGGTCCACGGAGATCAATACTTCCGAAGGAGACGATGCCTGACTCCTCTTGAAAATGGATAGGAGTCCCAGGATGCCTGTGGCACGTGGAAAGGGACCCTGGGTCTCCCGCCTCACGTGGAGACGCGTCCCAATTGCCATGCCAAGACTCGAGGAGAATCCCGAGGTGTCCCTCGCACCTAGGCAGGAGTACTCACGTCGCTGAACAAACACGTGTCTGGAAGGGCCCTCCCCGTCGTAACTCGAGAATATACCCCAGGTTCCGGCCGCAACTCGAGAAAAACCATGAGAATACCTCCTCGCCGCGAGATGAAGCTCGATTCCCCTGCACTGCAGCAGAGCAACTCCGTGTTCCACATCAAACGTGAAAGGAGCCTTGATTTCCTTGATGGCACTCCAGAGAAAACCCAAGATCACTGTCTCAAGTCTAGAGGGATCCTGAGGTCACTGGAGCAACACAAAAGGCCTCCGTGGACCCCATATCAACTCGAGATGAGAGCTTAGTCCCTGGCTTCGACTCAAGAGAAATACCAAATTTCCACAAGCACCTCAGGTAGAGGCTTCTCTCAGCTACAGGTATCTGAGAGGGACCCTGAATTTGTGGCCTCAAGTGGAATGAACACCGAGATGCTCTGACTCGAAGTAAGGCCGGATATCCCAACAGTGAATTGAATGCAGGCTCGTCTTGCATCTCCCAATACGAAGGGATGTCTGAATCCCCTATAGAGACCACAGAGAAAGACCTAGTTCTCTGCTTCATCGCGAGCGGAGGCCTCACATCCTTTGAAAACTCGAGAGGTACGCAGAGATCAATGCTTCCAAAGCAGACGATGCCTGACTCCTCTTGAAAATGGATAGGAGTCCCAGGATCCCTGTGGCACTTGGAAAGGGACCCTGGGTCTCCCGCCTCACGTGGAGACCCGTCCCAATTGCCATGCCAAGACTCGAGTCGAATTCCGAGGTGTCCCTCGCACCTAGGCAGGAGTCCTGACGTCATTGAACAAACACGTGTCTGGAAGGGCCCTCCCCGTCGTAACTCGGGAATATACCCCAGGTTCCAGCCGCAACTCGAGAAAAACCATGAGACTTCCCCCTCGCCGCGAGATGAGGCCCGATTCCCCTGCACTGCGTGCAGAGCAGTTCCGAGTTCCACATCAAACGTGAAAGGAGCCTTGATTTCCTTGATGGCACTCCAGAGAAAACCCAAGATCACTGTTTCAAGTCTAGAGGGATCCTGAGGTCACTGTAGCAAGACGAAAGGGCTCCGTGGACCCCAAATCAACTCGAGATGAGAGCTTAGTCCCTGGCTTCGACTCAAGAGGAATACCAACTTTCCACAAGCACCTCAAGAGGAGGCTACTCTCAGCTAATGGTATGTGAGAGGGACCCTGAGTTTGTCGCCTGAATTGGAATGGACTGCGAGATGCTCTGACTCGAAGTAAGGCCAGATATCCCTGCAGTGATTTGAATGCAGGCTCGTCTTTAATCTCCCAAGATGAAGGGATGTCTGAATCCCCTGTGGAGACCACAGAGAAAGAGCTAGTTCTCTGCCTCATCGCGACCGGAGGCCTCACATCCTTTGAAAATTCGAGAGGTCCGCGGAGATCAATGCTTCCAAAGGAGACGATGCCTGACTCCTCTTGAAAATGGATAGGAGTCCCAGGATCACTGTGGCACGTGGAAAGGGACCCTGGGTCTCCCGACTCACATGGAGACGTGTCCCATTGCCATGCCAAGACTTGAGGAGAATCCCGAGGTGTCCCTTGCACCTAGGCAGGAGTCCTGACGTCGCTGAACAAACACGTGTCTGAAAGGGCACTCCCCGTCGTAACTCGAGAATATACCCCAGGTTCGGTCAGCAACTCGAGAAAAACCATGAGACTTCCCCCTCGCCGCGAGCTTAGGCCCCATTCCCCTGCACTGCGTGCAGAGCAATTCCGTGTTCCACATCAAACGTGAAAGGAGCCTTGATTTCCTTGATGGCACTCCAGAGAAAACCCAAGATCACTGTTTCAAGTCTAGAGGGATCCTGAGGTCACTGTAGCAAGACGAAAGGGCTCCGTGGACCCCAAATCAACTCGAGATGAGAGCTAAGTCCCTGACTTCGGCTCAAGAGGAATACCAAATTTCCACAAGCACCTCAAGAGGAGGCTTCTCTCAGCTACAGGTATGTGAGAGGGACCCTGAGTTTGTGGCCTCAAGGGGAATGGACACGGAGATGCTCTGACTCGAAGTAAGGCCGGATATCCCTGCAGTGAATTGAATGCAGGCTCGTCTTGCATCTCCCAAGACGAAGGGATGTCTGAATCCCCTGTGGAGACCACAGAGAAAGACCTAGTCCTCCGCCTCATCGCGACCGGAGGCCTCACATCCTTTGAAAATTCGAGAGGTCCGCCGAGATCAATGCTTCCAAAGGAGACGATGCCTGACTCCTCTAGAAAATGGATAGGAGTCCCAGGATCACTGTGGCACGTGGAAAGGGACCCTGGGTCTCCCGCCTCAGATGGAGACGCGTCCCAATTGCCATGCCAAGACTCGAGGAGAATCCCGAGGTGTCCCTCGCACCTAGGCAGGAGTCCTGACGTCGCTGAACAAACACGTGTCTGGAAGGGCCCTCCGCGTCGTAACTCGAGAATATACCCCAGGTTCGGTCAGCAACTCGAGAAAAACCATGAGACTTCCCCCTCGCAGCGAGATGAGGCCCGATTCCCCTGCACTGCCAGCAGAGCAATTCCGTGTTCCACATCAAACGTGAAAGGAGCCTTGATTTCCTTAATGGCACTCCAGAGAAAACCCAAGATCACTGTCTCAAGTCTAGAGGGATCCTGAGGAAAATGTAGCAACACGAAAGGGCTCCGTGGACCCCAAATCAACTCGAGATGAGAGCTTAGTCCCTGGTTTCGACTCAAGAGAAATACCAAATTTCCACAAACACCGCAGGAGGAGGCTTCTCTCAGCTACAGGTATCTGAGAGGGAACCTGAATTTGTGGCCTCAAGTGGAGTGGACACCGAGATGCTCTGACTCGAAGTTAGGCCGGATATCCCAACAGTGAATTGAATGCAGGCTCGTCTTGCATCTCCCAACACGAAGGGATGTCTGAATCCCCTATAGAGACCACAGAGAAAGACCTAGTTCTCTGCTTCATCGCGACCGGAGGCCTCACATCCTTTGAAAACTCGAGAGGTCCGCAGAGATCAATGCTTCCAAAGGAGACGATGCCTGACTCCTCTTGAAAATGGATAGGAGTCCCAGGATCCCTGTGGCACGTGAAAAGGGACACTGGGTTTACCGCCATATGTGGAGACGCGTTCCCATTGCCATGCCAAGACTCGAGGAGAATCCCGAGTTGTACCTCGCACCTAGGCAGGAGTCCTGACGCCGCTGAACAAACACATGTCTGGAAGGGCCCTCCCCGTCGTAACTCGAGAATATACCCCAGGTTCCAGCCGCAACTCGAGAAAAACCATGAGGCTTCCCCCTCACCGCTGGATGAGGCCCGATTCCCCTGCACTGCGTGCAGAGCAATTCCGTGTTCAACATCAAACGTGAAAGCAGCCTTGATTTCCTTGATGGCACTCCAGAGAAAACCCAAGATCACTGTCTCAAGTCTAGAGGGATCCTGAGGTCACTGGAGCAACACGAAAGGGCTCCGTGGACCCCAAATCAACTCGAGATGAGAGCTTAGTCCCTGGCTTCGTCTCAAGAGGAATACCAAATTTCCACAAGCACCTCATGAGGAGGCTTCTCTGAGCTACAGGTATGTGAGAGGGACCCTGAGTGTGTGGCCTCAAGTGGAATGGACAGCGAGATGCTCTGACTCGAAGTAAGGCCGGATATCCCTGCAGTGAATTGAATGCAGGCTTGTCTTGCATCTCCCAAGACGAAGGGATGTCTGAATCCCCAGTGGAGACCACAGAGAAAGACCGAGTTCTCCGCCTCATCGTGACCGGAGGCCTCACATCCTTTGAAAACTCGAGAGGTCCGCGGAGATCAATGCTTCCAAAGGAGACGATGCTTGACTCCTCTTGAAAATGGATAGGAGTCCCAGGATCCCTGTGGAACGTGGAAAGGGAACCTGGGTCTCCCGCCTCACGTGGAGACGCGTCCCAATTGCCATGCCAAGACTCGAGGAGAATCCCGAGGTGTCCCTCGCACCTAGGCAGGAGTCCTCACGTCGCTGAACAAACACGTGTCTGGAAGGGCCCTCCCCGTCTTAACTCGAGAATATACCCCAGGTTCCGGCCGCAACTCGAGAAAAACCATGAGACTTCCCCATCCCCGCGAGATGAGGCCCGATTCCCCTGCACTGCGTGCAGACCAATTCCGTGTTCCACATCAAACGTGAAAGGAGCCTTGATTTCCTTAATGGCACTCCAGAGAAAACCGAAGATCACTGTTTCAAGTCTGGAGGGATCCTGAGGTCACTGTAGCAACACGAAAGGGCTCCGTGGACCCCAAATCAACTCGAGATGAGAGCTTAGTCCCTGGCTTCGACTCAAGAGGAATACCAACTTTCCACAAGCACCTCAAGAGGAGGCTACTCTCAACTAATGGTATGTGAGAGGGACCCTGAGTTTGTCGCCTCAAGTGGAATTGACACCGAGATGCTCTGACTCGAAGTAAGGCCAGATATCCCTGCAGTGATTTGAATGCAGGCTCGTCTTGCATCTCCCAAGACGAAGCGTTGTCTGAATCCCCTGTGGAGACAACAGAGAAAGACCTAGTCCTCCACCTCAACGAGACGGGAGGCATCACATCCTTTGAAAACTCGAGAGGTCTGCGGAGATCAATACTTCCGAAGGAGACGAGGCCTGACGCCTCTTGAAAATGGATAGGTGTCCCAGGATCACTGTGGCACGTGGAAAGGGACCCTGGGTCTCCCGCCTCAACTGGAGACATATCCCAATTGCCATGCCAAGACTCGAGGAGAATATCGAGTTGTCCCTCGCACCTAGGCAGGAGTCCTGACTTCGCTGAACAAACACGTGTCTGGAAGGGCCCTCCCCGTCGTAACTCGAGAATATACCCCAGGTTCCGGCCGCAACTCGAGAAAAACCATGAGACTTCCCCCTCGCCGCTGGATGAGGCCCGATTCCCCTGCACTGCGTGCAGAGCAATTCCGTGTTCCACATCAAACCTGAAAGGAGCCTTGATTTCCTTGATGGCACTCCAGAGAAAACCCAAGATCACTGTCTCAAGTCTAGAGGGATCCTGAGGTCACTGTAGCAAGACGAAAGGGCTCCGTGGACCCCAAATCAACTCGAGATGAGAGCTTAGTCCCTGGCTTCGACTCAAGAGGAATACCAACTTTCCACAAGCACCTCAAGAGGAGGCTTCTCTCAGCTACAGGTATGTGAGAGGGACCCTGAGTTTGTGGCCTCAAGTGGAATGGACACGGAGATGCTCTGACTCGAAGTAAGGCTGGATATCCCTGCAGTGAATTGAATGCAGGCTCGTCTTGCATCTCGCAAGACGAAGGGATGTCTGAATCCCCTGTGGAGACCACAGAGAAAGACCCAATTTTCCGTCTCATCGCGACCGGAGGCCTCACATCCTTTGAAAATTCGAGAAGTCCGGGGAGATCAATGCTTCCAAAGGAGACGATGCCTGACTCCTCTTGAAAATGGATAGGAGTCCCAGGATCCCTGTGGCACGTGGAAAGGGACCCTGGGTCTCCCGCCTCACGTGGAGACGCGTCCCCATTGCCATGCCAAGACTCGAGGAGAATCCCGAGTTGTCCCTCGCACCTAGGCAGGGGTCCTGACGTCGCTGAACAAACACGTGTCTGGAAGGGCCCTCCCCGTCGTAACTCGAGAATATACCCCAGGTTCCAGCCGCAACTCGAGCAAAACCATGAGACTTCCCCCTCGCCGCTGGATGAGGCCCGATTCCCCTGCACTGCGTGCAGAGCAATTCCGTGTTCCACATCAAACGTGAAAGGAACCTTGATTTCCTTGATGGCACTCCAGAGAAAACCCAAGATCACTGTCTAGAGTTTAGAGGGATCCTGAGGTCACTGGAGCAACACGAAAGGGCTCCGTGGACCTCAAATTAACTCGAGATGAGAGCTTAGCCCTGGCTTCGCCTCAAGGGGAATACCAACTTTCCACAAGCACCTCAAGAGGAGGCTTCTCTCAGCTACAGGTATGTGAGAGAGACCCTGAGTTTGTGGCCTCAAGTGGAATGGACACCGAGATGCTCTGACTCCAAGTAAGGCCGGATATCCCTGCAGTGAATTGAATGCAGGCTCGTCTTGCATCTCCCAAGACGAAGGGATGTCTGAATCCCCGGTGGAGACCACAGAGAAAGACCTAGTCCTCCGCCTCAACATGACCGGAGGCCTCACATCCTTTGAAAACTCGAGAGGTCCGCGGAGATCAATGCTTCCGAAGGAGACGATGCCTGACGCCTCTTGAAAATGGATAGGAGTCCCAGGATCACTGTGGCACGTGGAAAGGGATCCTGGGTCTCCTTCCTCAACTGAAGACACATCCCAATTGCCATGGCAAGACTCGAGGGGAATCCCGAGGTGTCCTCGCACCTAGGCAGGAGTCCTGACTTCGCTGAACAAACACGTGTCTGGAAGGGCCCTCCCCGTCGTAACTCGAGAATATACCCCAGGTTCCGGCCGCAACTTGAGAAAAACCATGAGACTTCCCCCTCGCCGCTGGATGAGGCCCGATTCCCCTGCACTGCGTGCAGAGCAATTCCGTGTTCCACATTAAACGTGAAAGGAGCCGTGATTTACTTGAAGGCACTCCAGAGAAAAAACAAGATCACTGTCTCAAGTCTAGAGGGATCCTGAGGTCACTGGAGCAACACGAAAGGGCTCCGTGGACCCCAAATCAACTCGAGATGAGAGCTTAGTCCGTTGCGTAGACTCAAGAGGAATACCAACTTTCCACAAGCACCTCAAGAGGAGGCTTCTCTCAGCTACAGGTATGTGAGAGGGACCCTGAGTTTGTGGCCTCAAGTGGAATGGACACCGAGATGCTCAGACTCGAAGTAAGCCCGGATATTCCTGCAGTGAATTGAATGCAGGCTCGTCTTGCATCTCCCAAGACGAAGGGATGTCTGAATCCCCTGTGGAGACGATAGAGAAAGACCTAGTCCTCCGCCTCATCGCGACCGGAGGCCTCACATCCTTTGAAAACTCGAGAGGTCTGCAGAGATCAATGCTTCCAAAGGAGACGATGCCTGACTCCTCTTGAAAATGGATAGGAGTCCCAGGATCCCTGTGGCACGTTGAAAGAGACCCTGGGTCTCCCGCCTCACGTGGAGACATGTCCAAATTGCCATGCCAAGACTCGAGGAGAATCCCGAGGTGTCCCTCGCACCTAGGCAGGAGTCCTGACGTCGCTGAACATACACTTGTCTGGAAGGGCCCTCCCCGTCGTAACTCGAGAATATACACCAGGTTCCGGCCGCAACTCGAGAAAAACCATGAGACTTCCCCCTCGCCGCGAGATGAGGCCCGATTTCCCCGCACTGCGTGGAGAGCAATTCCGTGTTCCACATCAAACGTGAAAGGAGCCTTGATTTCCTTGATGGCACTCCAGAGAAAACAAAAAGTCACTGTCTCAAGTCTAGAGGGATCCTGAGGCCACTGCAGCAGCATGAAAGGGCTCCGAGGACCCCAAATCAACTCGAGATGAGAGCTTAGTGTCTGGCTTCGACTCAAGAGGAATACCAACTTTCCACAAGCACCTCAAGAGGAGACTTCTTTCAGCTACAGGTATGTGAGAGGGACCCTGAGTTTGTGGCCTCAAGTGGAATGGACACCGAGATGCTCTGACTCGAAGTAACGCCGGATATCCCTGCAGTAAATTGAATGCAGGCTCGTCTTCCATCTCCCAAAACGAAGGGATATCTGAATCCCCTGTGGAGACCACAGAGAAAGACCTAGTTCTCCGCCTCATCGCGACCGGAGGCGTCACATCCTTTGAAAACTCCAGAGGTCCGCGGAGATCAATGCTTCCAAAGGAGACGATTCCTTACTCCTCTTGAAAATGGATAGGAGTCCCAGGATCCCTGTGGCACGTGGAAAGGGACCCTGGGTCTCCCGCTTCACGTGGAGACGCGTCCCAGTTGCCATGCCAAGACTCGAGGAGAATCCCGAGGTGTCCCTCGCACCTAGGCAGGAGTCCTGACGTCACTGAACAAACATGTGTCTGGAAGGGCCCTCCCGTCATTACTCGAGAATATACCCCAGGTTCCGGCCGCATCTGGAGAAAAACCATGAGACTTCCCCCTCGCCGCGAGATGAGGCTCGATTCCCCTGCACTGCGTGCAGAGCAACTCCGTGTTCCACATCAAACGTGAAAGGAGCCTTGATTTCCTTGATGGCACTCCAGAGAAAACCCAAGATCACTGTCTCAAGTCTAGAGGGATCCTGAGGTCACTGTAACAACACGAAAGTTCTCAGTGGACCCCAAATCAACTCGAGATGAGAGGTTACTCCTTGGCTTCGTCTCAAGAGGAATACCAACTTTCCACAAGCACCTCAAGAGGAGGCTTCTCTCAGCTACAGGTATGTGAGAGGGTCCCTGAGTTTGTGGCCTCAAGTGGAATGGACACCGAGATGCTCTGACTCGAAGTAAGGCCTGATATCCCTGCAGTGAATTGAATGCAGGCTCGTCTTGCATCTCCCAAGACGAAGGGATGTCTGAATCCCCTGTGGAGACCACAGAGAAAGACCTAGTCCTCCGCCTCTTCGTGACCGGAGGCCTCACATCCTTTGAAAACTCGAGAGGTCCGCGGAGATCAATGCTTCCAAAGGAGACGATGCCTGACTCCTCTTGAAAATGGATAGGAGTCCCAGGATCCCTGTAGCACGTGGAAAGGGACCCTGGGTCTCCAGCCTCACGTGGAGACGCGTCCCAATTGCCATGCCAAGACTCGAGGAGAATCCCGAGTTGTCCCTCGCACCTAGGCAGGAGTCCTGACGACGCTGAACAAACACGTGTCCGGAAGGGCCCTCCCCGTCGTAATTCGAGAATATACCCCAGGTTCCGGCCGCAACTCAAGAAAAACCATGAGACTTCCCCATCCCCGCGAGATGAGGCCCGATTCCCCTGCATTGCGTGCAGAGCAATTCCGTGTTCCACATCAAACGTGAAAGGAGCCTTGATTTCCTTGATGGCACTCCAGAGAAAACAAAAAGTCACTGTCTCAAGTCTAGAGGGATCCTGAGGCCACTGTAGCAGCAAGAAAGGGCTCCGTGGACCCCAAATCAACTCGAGATGAGACCTTAGTGTCTGGCTTCGACTCAAGAGGAATACCAACTTTCCACAAGCACCTCAAGAGGAGGCTTCTCTCAGCTACAGGTATGTGAGAGGGACCCTGAGTTTGTGGCCTCAAGTGGAATGGACACCGAGATGCTCTGACTCGAAGTAAGGCCGGATATCCCTGCAGTGAATAGAATGCAGACTCGTCTTGCATCTCCCAAGACGAAGGGATGTCTGAAACCCCTGTGGAGACCACAGAGAAAGACCTAGTTCTCCGCCGCATCGCGACCGGAGGCGTCAAATCCTTTGAAAACTTTAGAGGTCCGCAGAGATCAATGCTTCCAAAGGAGACGATGCCTTACTCCTCTTGAAAATGGATAGGAGTCCCAGGATCCCTGTGGCACGTGGAAAGGGACCCTGGGTCTCCCGCTTCACGTGGAGACGCGTCCCAATTGCCATGCCAATACTCGAGGAGAATCCCGAGGTGTCCCTCGCACCTAGGCAGGAGTCCTGACGTCGCTGAACATACACGTGTCTGGTAGGGCCCTCCCGTCATTACTCGAGAATATACCCCAGGTTCCGGCCGCAACTCGAGAAAAACCATGAGACTTCCCCCTCGCCGCGAGATGAGGCCCGATTCCCCTGCACTGCGTGCAGAGCAATTCCATGTTCCACATCAAACGTGAAAGGAGCCTTGATTTCCTTGATGGTACTCCAGAGAAAACCCAAGATCACTGTCTCAAGTCTAGAGGGATCCTGAGGTCACTGGAGCAACACGAAAGGGCTCCGTGGACCCCAAATCAACTCGAGATGAGAGCTTAGTCCTTGGCTCCGACTCAAGAGGAATACCAACTTTCCACAAGCACCTCAAGAGGAGGCTTCTCTCAGCTACAGGTATGTGAGAGGGCCCCTGAGTTTGTGGCCTCAAGTGGAATGGACACCGAGATGCTCTGACTCGAACTAAGGCCGGATATCCCTGCAGTGAATTGAATGCAAGCTCGTCTTGCATCTCCCAAGACGAAGGGATGTCTGAATCCCCTGTGGAGACCACAGAGAAAGACCTAGTCCTCCGCCTCATCGCGACCGGAGGCCTCACATCCTTTGAAAACTCGAGAGGTCCGCGGAGAGCAATGCTTGCAAAGGAGACGATGCCTGACTCCTCTTGAAAATGGTTAGGAGTCCCAGGATCCCTGTCCAAATGTACCGGGACCCTGGGTCTCCCGCTTCACGTGGAGACTCGTCCCAATTGCCATGCCAAGACTCGAGGAGAATCCCGAGGTGTCTCCGCACCTAGGCAGGAGTCCTGATGTCGCTGAACAAACACAGGTCTGGAAGGGCCCTCCCCGTCGTAACTCGAGAATATAACCCAGGTTCCGGCCGCAACTCGAGAAAAACCATGAGACTTCCCACTCACAGCGAGATGAGGCCCGATTCCCCTGCACTGCGTGCAGAGCAATTCCGTGTTCCACATCAAACGTGAAAGGAGCCTTGATTTCCTTGATGGCACTCCAGAGAAAACCCAAGATCACTGTCTCAAGTCTAGAGGGATCCTGAGGTCACTGGAGCAACACGAAAGGTCTCCGTGGACCCCAAATCAACTCGAGATGAGAGCTTAGTCCCTGGCTTCGACTCAAGAGGAATACCAAGTTTCCACAAGCACCTCAAAAGGAGGCTTCTCTCAGCTACAGGTATGTGAGAGGGACCCTGACTTTGTGGCCT
Source organism: Dama dama (assembly GCF_033118175.1). NCBI lineage: Eukaryota > Metazoa > Chordata > Mammalia > Artiodactyla > Cervidae > Dama > Dama dama. The sequence continues at coordinate 35,452 of NC_083697.1, read as the reverse complement.
CAAGTGAAATGGACACCGAGATGCTCTGACTCGAAGTAAGGCCGGATATCCCTGCAGTGAATTGAATGCAGGCTCGTCTTGCATCTCCCAAGACGAAGGGATGTCTGAATCCCCTGTGGAGACCACAGAGAAAGACCTAGTTCTCTGCCTCATCGCGACCGGAGGCCTCACATCCTTTGAAAACTCGAGAGGTCCGCGGAGATCAATGCTTCCAAAGGAGACGATGCCTGACTCCTCTTGAAAATGGATAGGAGTCCCAGGATCCCTGTGGCATGGGGAAAGGGACTCTGGGTCTCCCGCCTCACGTGGAGACGCGTCCCAATTGCCATACCAAGACTCGTGGAGAATCCCGAAGTGTCCCTCGCACCTAGGCAGGAGTCCTGACGTCGCTGAACAAACCTGTGTCTGGAAGGGCCCTCCCCGTCGTAACTCTAGAATATTCCCCAGGTTCTGGCCGCAACACGAGAAAAACCATGAGAATTCCTCCTCGCCGCGAGATGAGGCTCGATTCCCCTGCACTGCAGCAGAGCAACTCCGTGTTCCACATCAAACGTGAAAGGAGCCTTGATTTCCTTGATGGCACTCCAGAGAAAACCCAAGATCACTGTCTCAAGTCTAGAGGGATCCTGAGGTCACTGGAGCAACACGAAAGGGCTCCGTGGACCCCAAATCAACTCGAGATCAGAGCTTAGTCCCTGGCTTCGACTCAAGAGGAATACTAACTTTCAGCAAGCTCCTCAAGAGGAGGCTTCTCTCAGCTACAGGTGTGTGAGAGGGACCCTGAGTTTGTGGCCTCAAGTGGAATGGACACCGAGATGCTCTGACTCGAAGTAAGGCCTGATATCCCTGCAGTGAATTGAATGCAGGCTCGTCTTGCATCTCCCAAGACGAAGGGATGTCTGAATCCCCTGTGGAGACCACAGAGAAAGACCTAGTCGTCCGCCTCATCGTGACCGGAGGCCTCACATCCTTTGAAAATTCGAGAGGTCCGCGGGGATCAATGCTTCCAAAGGAGACGATGCCTGACTCCTCTTGAAAATGGATAGGAGTCCCAGGATCCCTGTGGCACGTGGAAAGGGGCCCTGGGTCTCCCGCCTCACGTGGAGACGCGTCCCAATTGCCATGCCAAGACTCGAGGAGAATCCCGAGGTGTCCCTCGCACCTAGGCAGGAGTCCTGATGACGCTGAACAAACACGTGTCTGGAAGGGCCCTCTCCGTCATAACTCGAGAATATACCCCAGGTTCCAGCCGCACCTCGAGAAAAACCATGAGACTTCCCACTCACAGCGAGATGAGGCCCGATTCCCCTGCACTGTGTGCAGAGCTATTCCGTGTTCCACATCAAACGTGAAACGAGACTTGATTTCCTTGATGGCACTCCAGAGAAAACCCAAGATCACTGTCTCAAGTCTAGAGGGATCCTGAGGTCACTGGAGCAACAGGAAAGGGTTCCGTGGACCCCAAATCAACTCGAGATGAGAGCTTAGTCCCTGGCTTCGACTCAAGAGGAATACTAACTTTCAGCAAGCACCTCAAGAGGAGGCTTCTCTCAGCTACAGGTGTGTGAGAGGGACCCTGAGTTTGTGGCCTCAAGTGGAATGGACACGGAGATGCTCTGACTCGAAGTAAGGCCGGATATCCCTGCAGTGAATTGAATGCAGGCTCGTCTTGCATCTCCCAAGAAGAAGGGATGTCTGAATCCCCTGTGGAGGCCACAGAGAAAGACCTAGTCCTCCGCCTCAACGCGACCGGAGGCGTCACATCCTTTGAAAACTCGAGAGGTCCGCAGAGATCAATGCTTCCAAAGGAGACGATGCCTGACTCCTCTTGAAAATGGATAGGAGTCCCAGGATCCCTGTGGCACTTGGAAAGGGACCCTGGGTCTCCCGCCTCACGTGGAGACCCGTCCCAATTGCCATGCCAAGACTCGAGGAGAATTCCGAGGTGTCCCTCGCACCTAGGCAGGAGTCCTGACGTCATTGAACAAACACGTGTCTGGAAGGGCCCTCCCCGTCGTAACTCGGGAATATACCCCAGGTTCCAGCCGCAACTCGAGAAAAACCATGAGACTTCCCCCTCGCCGCGAGATGAGGCCCGATTCCCCTGCACTGCGTGCAGAGCAGTTCCGAGTTCCACATCAAACGTGAAAGGAGCCTTGATTTCCTTGATGGCACTCCAGAGAAAACCCAAGATCACTGTTTCAAGTCTAGAGGGATCCTGAGGTCACTGTAGCAAGACGAAAGGGCTCCGTGGACCCCAAATCAACTCGAGATGAGAGCTTAGTCCCTGGCTTCGACTCAAGAGGAATACCAACTTTCCACAAGCACCTCAAGAGGAGGCTACTCTCAGCTAATGGTATGTGAGAGGGACCCTGAGTTTGTCCCCTGAATTGGAATGGACTGCGAGATGCTCTGACTCGAAGTAAGGCCAGATATCCCTGCAGTGATTTGAATGCAGGCTCGTCTTTAATCTCCCAAGATGAAGGGATGTCTGAATCCCCTGTGGAGACCACAGAGAAAGAGCTAGTTCTCTGCCTCATCGCGACCGGAGGCCTCACATCCTTTGAAAATTCGAGAGGTCCGCGGAGATCAATGCTTCCAAAGGAGACGATGCCTGACTCCTCTTGAAAATGGATAGGAGTCCCAGGATCACTGTGGCACGTGGAAAGGGACCCTGGGTCTCCCGACTCACATGGAGACGTGTCCCATTGCCATGCCAAGACTTGAGGAGAATCCCGAGGTGTCCCTTGCACCTAGGCAGGAGTCCTGACGTCGCTGAACAAACACGTGTCTGGAAGGGCCCTCCCCGTCGTAACTCTAGAATATACCCCAGGTTCGGTCAGCAACTCGAGAAAAACCATGAGACTTCCCCCTCGCCGCGAGCTTAGGCCCCATTCCCCTGCACTGCGTGCAGAGCAATTCCGTGTTCCACATCAAACGTGAAAGGAGCCTTGATTTCCTTGATGGCACTCCAGAGAAAACCCAAGATCACTGTTTCAAGTCTAGAGGGATCCTGAGGTCACTGTAGCAAGACGAAAGGGCTCCGTGGACCCCAAATCAACTCGAGATGAGAGCTAAGTCCCTGACTTCGGCTCAAGAGGAATAGCAAATTTCCACAAGCACCTCAAGAGGAGGCTTCTCTCAGCTACAGGTATGTGAGAGGGACCCTGAGTTTGTGGCCTCAAGGGGAATGGACACGGAGATGCTCTGACTCGAAGTAAGGCCGGATATCCCTGCAGTGAATTGAATGCAGGCTCGTCTTGCATCTCCCAAGACGAAGGGATGTCTGAATCCCCTGTGGAGACCACAGAGAAAGACCTAGTCCTCCGCCTCATCGCGACCGGAGGCCTCACATCCTTTGAAAATTCGAGAGGTCCGCCGAGATCAATGCTTCCAAAGGAGACGATGCCTGACTCCTCTAGAAAATGGATAGGAGTCCCAGGATCACTGTGGCACGTGGAAAGGGACCCTGGGTCTCCCGCCTCAGATGGAGACGCGTCCCAATTGCCATGCCAAGACTTGAGGAGAATCCCGAGGTGTCCCTTGCACCTAGGCAGGAGTCCTGACGTCGCTGAACAAACACGTGTCTGGAAGGGCCCTCCGCGTCGTAACTCGAGAATATACCCCAGGTTCGGTCAGCAACTCGAGAAAAACCATGAGACTTCCCCCTCGCAGCGAGATGAGGCCCGATTCCCCTGCACTGCGTGCAGAGCAATTCCGTGTTCCACATCAAACGTGAAAGGAGCCTTGATTTCCTTAATGGCACTCCAGAGAAAACCCAAGATCACTGTCTCAAGTCTAGAGGGATCCTGAGGACAATGTAGCAACACGAAAGGGCTCCGTGGACCCCAAATCAACTCGAGATGAGAGCTTAGTCCCTGGTTTCGACTCAAGAGAAATACCAAATTTCCACAAGCACCGCAGGAGGAGGCTTCTCTCAGCTACAGGTATCTGAGAGGGAACCTGAATTTGTGGCCTCAAGTGGAGTGGACACCGAGATGCTCTGACTCGAAGTTAGGCCGGATATCCCAACAGTGAATTGAATGCAGGCTCGTCTTGCATCTCCCAATACGAAGGGATGTCTGAATCCCCTATAGAGACCACAGAGAAAGACCTAGTTCTCTGCTTCATCGCGACCGGAGGCCTCACATCCTTTGAAAACTCGAGAGGTCCGCAGAGATCAATGCTTCCAAAGGAGACGATGCCTGACTCCTCTTGAAAATGGATAGGAGTCCCAGGATCCCTGTGGCACGTGAAAAGGGACACTGGGTTTACCGCCATATGTGGAGACGCGTCCCCATTGCCATGCCAAGACTCGAGGAGAATCCCGAGTTGTACCTCGCACCTAGGCAGGAGTCCTGACGCCGCTGAACAAACACATGTCTGGAAGGGCCCTCCCCGTCGTAACTCGAGAATATACCCCAGGTTCCAGCCGCAACTCGAGAAAAACCATGAGGCTTCCCCCTCACCGCTGGATGAGGCCCGATTCCCCTGCACTGCGTGCAGAGCAATTCCGTGTTCAACATCAAACGTGAAAGGAGCCTTGATTTCCTTGATGGCACTCCAGAGAAAACCCAAGATCACTGTCTCAAGTCTAGAGGGATCCTGAGGTCACTGGAGCAACACGAAAGGGCTCCGTGGACCCCAAATCAACTCGAGATGAGAGCTTAGTCCCTGGCTTCGTCTCAAGAGGAATACCAAATTTCCACAAGCACCTCATGAGGAGGCTTCTCTGAGCTACAGGTATGTGAGAGGGACCCTGAGTGTGTGGCCTCAAGTGGAATGGACAGCGAGATGCTCTGACTCGAAGCAAGGCCGGATATCCCTGCAGTGAATTGAATGCAGGCTTGTCTTGCATCTCCCAAGACGAAGGGATGTCTGAATCCCCAGTGGAGACCACAGAGAAAGACCGAGTTCTCCGCCTCATCGCGACCGGAGGCCTCACATCCTTTGAAAACTCGAGAGGTCCGCGGAGATCAATGCTTCCAAAGGAGACGATGCTTGACTCCTCTTGAAAATGGATAGGAGTCCCAGGATCCCTGTGGAACGTGGAAAGGGAACCTGGGTCTCCCGCCTCACGTGGAGACGCGTCCCAATTGCCATGCCAAGACTCGAGGAGAATCCCGAGGTGTCCCTCGCACCTAGGCAGGAGTCCTCACGTCGCTGAACAAACACGTGTCTGGAAGGGCCCTCCCCGTCTTAACTCGAGAATATACCCCAGGTTCCTGCCGCAACTCGAGAAAAACCATGAGACTTCCCCATCCCCGCGAGATGAGGCCCGATTCCCCTGCACTGCGTGCAGACCAATTCCGTGTTCCACATCAAACGTGAAAGGAGCCTTGATTTCCTTAATGGCACTCCAGAGAAAACCGAAGATCACTGTTTCAAGTCTAGAGGGATCCTGAGGTCACTGTAGCAACACGAAAGGGCTCCGTGGACCCCAAATCAACTCGAGATGAGAGCTTAGTCCCTGGCTTCGACTCAAGAGGAATACCAACTTTCCACAAGCACCTCAAGAGAAGGCTACTCTCAACTAATGGTATGTGAGAGGGACCCTGAGTTTGTCGCCTCAAGTGGAATGGACACCGAGATGCTCTGACTCGAAGTAAGGCCAGATATCCCTGCAGTGATTTGAATGCAGGCTCGTCTTGCATCTCCCAAGACGAAGCGTTGTCTGAATCCCCTGTGGAGACAACAGAGAAAGACCTAGTCCTCCACCTCAACGAGACGGGAGGCATCACATCCTTTGAAAACTCGAGAGGTCTGCGGAGATCAATACTTCCGAAGGAGACAAGGCCTGACGCCTCTTGAAAATGGATAGGTGTCCCAGGATCACTGTGGCACGTGGAAAGGGACCCTGGGTCTCCCGCCTCAACTGGAGACATATCCCAATTGCCATGCCAAGACTCGAGGAGAATATCGAGGTGTCCCTCGCACCTAGGCAGGAGTCCTGACTTCGCTGAACAAACACGTGTCTGGAAGGGCCCTCCCCGTCGTAACTCGAGAATATACCCCAGGTTCCGGCCGCAACTCGAGAAAAACCATGAGGCTTCCCCCTCACCGCTGGATGAGGCCCGATTCCCATGCACTGCGTGCAGAGCAATTCCGTGTTCCACATCAAACGTGAAAGGAGCCTTGATTTCCTTGATGGCACTCCAGAGAAAACCCAAGATCACTGTCTCAAGTCTAGAGGGATCCTGAGGTCACTGTAGCAAGACGAAAGGGCTCCGTGGACCCCAAATCAACTCGAGATGAGAGCTTAGTCCCTGGCTTCGTCTCAAGAGGAATACCAAATTTCCACAAGCACCTCAAGAGGAGGCTTCTCTCAGCTACAGGTATGTGAGAGGGACCCTGAGTGTGTGGCCTCAAGTGGAATGGACAGCGAGATGCTCTGACTCGAAGTAAGGCCGGATATCCCTGCAGTGATTTGAATGCAGGCTCGTCTTGCATCTCCCAAGACGAAGGGATGTCTGAATCCCCTGTGGAGACCACAGAGAAAGACCGAGTTCTCCGCCTCATCGCGACCGGAGGCCTCACATCCTTTGAAAACTCGAGAGGTCCGCGGAGATCAATGCTTCCAAAGGAGACGATGCCTGACTCCTCTTGAAAATAGATAGGAGTCCCAGAATCCCTGTGGAACGTGGAAAGGGAACCTGGGTCTCCGGCCTCACGTGGAGACGCGTCCCAATTGCCATGCCAAGACTCGAGGAGAATCCCGAGGTGTCCCTCGCACCTAGGCAGGAGTCCTCACGTCGCTGAAAAAACCTGTGTCTGGAAGGGCCCTCCCCGTCGTAACTCGAGAATATACCCCAGGTTCCGGCTGCAACTCGAGAAAAACCATGAGACTTCCCCATCCCCACGAGATGAGGCCCGATTCCGCTGCACTGCGTGCAGACCAATTCCGTATTCCACATCAAACGTGAAAGGAGCCTTGATTTCCTTGATGGCACTCCAGAGAAAACCAAAGATCACTGTCTCAAGTCTAGAGGGATCCTGAGGACAATGTACCAACACGAAAGGGCTCCGTGGACCCCAAATCAACTCGAGATGAGAGCTTAGTCCCTGGTTTCGACTCAAGAGAAATACCAAATTTCCACAAGCACCTCAGGAGGAGGCTTCTCTCAGCTACAGTTATCTGAGAGGGAACCTGAATTTGTGGCCTCAAGTGGAGTGGACACCGAGATGCTCTGACTCGAAGTTAGACCGGATATCCCAACAGTGAATTGAATGCAGGCTCGTCTTGCATCTCCCAATACGAAGGGATGTCTGAATCCCCTATAGAGACCACAGAGAAAGACCTAGTTCTCTGCTTCATCGCGACCGGAGGCCTCACATCCTTTGAAAACTCGAGAGGTCCGCAGAGATCAATGCTTCCAAAGGAGACGATGCCTGACTCCTCTTGAAAATGGATAGGAGTCCCAGGATCCCTGTGGCACGTGAAAAGGGACACTGGGTTTACCGCCATATGTGGAGACGCGTCCCCATTGCCATGCCAAGACTCGAGGAGAATCCTGAGTTGTACCTCGCACCTAGGCAGGAGTCCTGACGTCGCTGAACAAACACGTGTCTGGAAGGGCCCTCCCCGTCGTAACTCGAGAATATACCCCAGGTTCTGGCCGCAACTCGAGAAAAACCATGAGACTTCCCCCTCGCCTAGAGATGAGGCCCGATTCCCCTGAACTGCATGCAGAGCAATTCCGAGTTCCACATCAAACGTGAAAGGAGCCTTGATTTCCTTGATGGCACTCCAGAGAAAACCCAAGATCACTGTTTCAAGTCTAGAGGGATCCTGAGGTCACTGTAGCAAGACGAAAGGGCTCTGTGGACCCCAAATCAACTCGAGATGAGAGCTTAGTCCCTGGCTTCGACTCAAGAGGAATACCAACTTTCCACAAGCACCTCAAGAGGAGGCTACTCTCAGCTAATGGTATGTGAGAGGGACCCTGAGTTTGTCGCCTGAAGTCGAATGGACACCGAGATGCTCTGACTCGAAGTAAGGCCAGATATCCCTGCAGTGATTTGAATGCAGGCTCGTCTTGCATTTCCCAAGATGAAGGGATGTCTGAATCCTCTGTGGAGACCGCAGAGAAAGACCTAGTTCTCTGCCTCATCGCGACGGGAGGCCTCACATCCTTTGAAAACTCGAGAGGTCCGCAGAGATCAATGCTTCCAAAGGAGACGTTGCCTGACACCTCTTGAAAATGGATAGGAGTCCCAGGATCACTGTGGCACGTGAAAGGGACCCTGGGTCTCCCGCCTCACATGGAGACGCGTCCCAATTGCCATGCCAAGACTCGAGGAGAATCCCGAGGTGTCCTTCGCACCTAGGCAGGAGTCCTGACGTCACTGAAAAAACAGGTGTCTGGAAGGGCCCTCCCCGTCATAACTCGAGAATATACCCCAGGTTCCAGCCGCAACTCGAGAAAAACAATGAGGCTTCCCCCTCACCGCTGGATGAGGCCCGATTCCCCTGCACTGCGTGCAGAGCAATTCCGTGTTCCACATCAAACGTGAAAGGAGCCTTGATTTCCTTGATGGCACTCCAGAGAAAACCCAAGATCACTGTCTCAAGTCTAGAGGGATCCTGAGGTCACTGGAGCAACACGAAAGGGCTCCGTGGACCCCAAATCAAATCGAGATGAGAGCTTAGTCCCTGGCTTCGTCTCAAGAGGAATACCAAATTTCCACAAGCACCTCAAGAGGAGGCTTCTCTCAGCTACAGGTATGTGAGAGGGACCCTGAGTGTGTGGCCTCAAGTGGAATGGACAGCGAGATGCTCTGACTCGAAGTAAGGCCGGATATCCCTGCAGTGAATTGAATGCAGGCTCGTCTTGCATCTCTCAAGACGAAGGGATGTCTGAATCCCCTGTGGAGACCACAGAGAAAGACCGAGTTCTCCGCCTCATCGCGACCGGAGGCCTCACATCCTTTGAAAACTCGAGAGGTCCGTGGAGATCAATGCTTCCAAAGGAGACGATGCCTGACTCCTCTTGAAAATGGATAGGAGTCCCAGGATCCCTGTGGAACGTGGAAAGGGAAACTGCGTCTCCGGCCTCACGTGGAGACCCGTCCCAATTGCCATGCCAAGACTCGAGGAGAATCCCGAGGTGTCCCTCGCACCTAGGCAGGAGTCCTCACGTCGCTGAAAAAACCTGTGTCTGGAAGGGCCCTCCCCGTCTTAACTCGAGAATATACCCCAGGTTCCGGCCGCAACTCGAGAAAAACCATGAGACTTCCCCATCCCCGCGAGATGAGGCCCGATTCCCCTGCACTGCGTGCAGACCAATTCCGTGTTCCACATCAAACGTGAAAGGAGCCTTGATTTCCTTAATGGCACTCCAGAGAAAACCCAAGATCACTGTTTCAAGTCTAGAGGGATCCTGAGGTCACTGTAGCAACACGAAAGGGCTCCGTGGACCCCAAATCAACTCGAGATGAGAGCTTAGTCCCTGGCTTCGACTCAAGAGGAATACCAACTTTCCACAAGCACCTCAAGAGGAGGCTACTCTCAACTAATGGTATGTGAGAGGGACCCTGAGTTTGTCGCCTCAAGTGGAATGGACACCGAGATGCTCTGACTCGAAGTAAGGCCAGATATCCCTGCAGTGATTTGAATGCAGGCTCGTCTTGCATCTCGCAAGACGAAGGGATGTCTGAATCCCCTGTGGAGACCACAGAGAAAAACCTAATTTTCCGCCTCATCGCGACCGGAGGCCTCACATCCTTTGAAAATTCGAGAAGTCCGGGGAGATCAATGCTTTCAAAGGAGACGATGCCTGACTCCTCTTGAAAATGGATAGGAGTCCCAGGATCCCTGTGGCACGTGGAAAGGGACCCTGGGTCTCCCGCCTCACGTGGAGATGCGTCCCAATTGCCATGCCAAGTCTCGAGGAGAATCCCGAGGTGTCCCTCGCACCTAGGCAGGAGTCCTCAAGTCGCTGAACAAACACGTGTCTGGAAGGGCCCTCCCCGTCGTAACTCGAGAATATACCCCAGGTTCCGGCCGCAACTCGAGAAAAACCATGAGACTTCCCCATCCCCGCGAGATGAGGCCCGATTCCCCTGCACTGCGTGCAGACCAATTCCGTGTTCCACATCAAACGTGAAAGGAGCCTTGATTTCCTTGATGGCACTCCAGAGAAAACCCAAGATCACTGTTTCAAGTCTAGAGGGATCCTGAGGTCACTGTAGCAACACGAAAGGGCTCCGTGGACCCCAAATCAACTCGAGATGAGAGCTTAGTCCCTGGCTTCGACTCAAGAGGAATACCAACTTTCCACAAGCACCTCAAGAGGAGGCTACTCTCAACTAATGGTATGTGAGAGGGACCCTGAGTTTGTCGCCTCAAGTGGAATGGACACCGAGATGCTCTCACTCGAAGTAAGGCCAGATATCCCTGCAGTGATTTGAATGCAGGCTCGTCTTGCATCTCCCAAGACGAAGGGTTGTCTGAATCCCCTGTGGAGACAACAGAGAAAGACCTAGTCCTCCACCTCAACGAGACGGGAGGCCTCACATCCTTTGAAAACTCGAGAGGTCTGCGGAGATCAATACTTCCGAAGGAGACGATGCCTGACGCCTCTTGAAAATGGATAGGAGTCCCAGGATCCCTGTGGCACGTGGAAACGGACCCTGGGTCTCCCGCCTCACGTGGAGACGCGTCCCAATTGCCATGCCAAGACTCGAGGAGAATCCCGAGGTGTCCCTCGCACCTAGGCAGGAGTCCTGACGACGCTGAACAAACACGTGTCTGGAAGGGCCCTCTCCGTCGTAACTCGAGAATATACCCCAGGTTCCAGCCGCAACTCGAGAAAAACCATGAGACTTCCCACTCACAGCGAGATGAGGCCCGATTCCCCTGCACTGCATGCAGAGCAATTCCGTGTTCCACATCAAACGTGAAAGGAGCCTTGATTTCCTTGATGGCACTCCAGAGAAAACCCAAGATCACTGTTTCAAGTCTAGAGGGATCCTGAGGTCACTGTAGCAACACGAAAGGGCTCCGTGGACCCCAAATCAACTCGAGATGAGAGCTTAGTCCCTGGCTTCGACTCAAGAGGAATACCAACTTTCCACAAGCACCTCAAGAGGAGGCTTCTCTCAGCTACAGGTATGTGAGAGGGACCCTGAGTTTGTGGCCTCAAGTGGAATGGACAGCGAGATGCTCTGACTCGAAGTAAGGCCAGATATCCCTGCAGTGAAATGAATGCAGGCTCGTCTTGCATCTCGCAAGACGAAGGGATGTCTGAATCCCCTGTGGAGACCACAGAGAAAGACCTAATTTTCCGCCTCATCGCGACCGGAGGCCTCACATCCTTTGAAAATTCGAGAGGTCCGGGGAGATCAATGCTTCCAAAGGAGACGATGCCTGACTGCTCTTGAAAATGGATAGGAGTCCCAGGATCCCTGTGGCACGTGGAAAGGGACCCTGGGTCTACCGCCTCACGTGGAGACGCATCCCCATTGCCATGCCAAGACTCGAGGAGAATCCCGAGGTGTCCCTCGCACCAAGGCAGGATTCCTGACGTCGCTGAACTAACACGTTTCTGGAAGGGCCCTCCCCGTCGTAACTCGAGAATATACCCCAGGTTCCAGCCGCAACTCGAGAAAAACCATGAGGCTTCCCCCTCACCGCTGGATGAGGCCCGATTCCCCTGCACTGCGTGCAGAGCAATTCCGTGTTCCACATCAAACGTGAAAGGAGCCTTGATTTTCTTGATGGCACTCCAGAGAAAATCCAAGATCACTGTCTCAAGTCTAGAGGGATCCTGAGGTCACTGTAGCAACACGAAAGAGCTCCGTGGACCCCAAATCAACTCGAGATGAGAGCTTACTCCCTGGCTTCGACTCAAGAGGAATACCAACTTTCCACAAGCACCTCAAGATGAGGTTTCTCTCAGCTACATTTATGTGAGAGGGACCCTGAGTGTGTGGCCTCAAATGTAATGGACACCGAGATGCACTGATTCGAATAAAGGCCGGATATCCCTGAAGTGAATTGAATGCAGGCTCGTCTTGAATCTCCTAAGAAGAAGGGATGTATGAATCCCCTGTGGAGACCATAGAGAAAGACATTGTTCTCCGCCTCATCGCGACGTGAGTCCTCACATCCTTTGAGAACTCGAGAGGTCCGCGGAGATCAATGATTCCAAAGGAGACGATGCCTGACTCCTCTTGAAAATGGATAGGAGTCCCAGGATCCCTGTGGCACATGGAAAGGGACCCTGGATCTCCCGCCTCACGTGGAGACGCGTCCCAATTGCCATGCCAAGACTCGAGGAGAATCCCGAGGTGTCCCTCGCACCGACGCAGGAGTCCTGACGTCGCTGAACAAACACGTGTCTGGAACGGACCTCCCCGTCGTAACTCGAGAATATACCCCAGGTTCCGGCCGCAACTCGAGAAAAACCATGAGACTTCCCCCTCGCCGCGAGATGAGGCACGATTCCCCTGCACTGCGTGCAGAGCAATTCCGTGTTCCACATCAAACGTGAAAGGAGCCTTGATTTCCTTGATGGCACTCCAGAGAAAACCCGAGATCACTGTCTCAAGTCTAGAGGGATCCTGAGGTCACTGTAGCAACACGAAATGGGTCCATGGACCCCAAATCAACTCGTGATGAGAGCTTAGTCACTGGCTTCGACTCTATAGGAATAGCAACTTTCCACAAGCACCTCAAGAGGAGGCTTCTCTCAGATAAAGTTATGTGAGAGGGCCCTGAGTTGGGGATTCAAGTGGAATGGACACCGAGAAGCTCTGACTCGAAGTAAGGCTGGATATCCCTGCAGTGAATTGAATGCAGGCTCGTCTTGCATCTCAGAAGACGAAGGGATGTCTGAATGCCCTGTGGAGACCACAGAGAAAGACCTAGATCTCCGCCTCATCGCGACCGGAGGCCTCACATCCTTTGAAAACTTGAGAGGTCCGCGGAGGTCAATGCTTCCAAAGGAGACTATACCTGACTCCTCTTGAAAATGGATAGGAGTTCCAGGATCCGCGTGGCACGTGGAAAGGGACGCTGGGTCTCCCGCCTCACGTGGAGACGCGTCCCAATTGCCATGCCAAGACTCGAGGATAATCCCGAGGTGTCCCTCACACCTAGGCAGGAGTCCTGACGTCACTGAACAAACACGTGTCTGGAAGGGCCCTCCCCGTCGTAACTCGAGAATATACCCCGGGTTCCTGCCGCAACTCGAGAAAAACCATGAGACTTCTCCCTCGCCACGAGATGAGGCCCGAATTACCTGCACTGCATGCAGAGCAATTCCGTGTTCCACATCAAACGTGAAAGGAGCCTTGATTTCCTTGATGGCACTCCAGAGAAAACCCAAGATCACTGTCTCAAGTCTAGAGGGATCCTGAGGTCACTGTAGCAACAAGAAAGGTCTCCGTGGAACCCAAATCAACTCGAGATGAGAGCTTAGTCCCTGGCTTCGATTCAAGACGAATACCAACTTTCCACATGCACCTCAAGAGGCGGTTTCTGTCAGCTACAGGTATGTGCGAGGGACCCTGAGTTTGTGGCCTCAAGTAGAATGGACACCGAGATGCTCTGACTCGAAGTAAGGCCGGATATCCGTGCAGTGAATTGAATGCAGGCTCGTCTTGCATCTCCCAAGAAGAAGGAATGTCTGAATCCCTTGTGGAGACCACAGAGAAAGACCTAGTTCTCCGCCTCATCGCGAACGGAGGCATCACATCCTTTGAAAACTCGAGAGGTCCGCTGAGATCTAGGCTTCCAAAGGAGACGATGCCTGACTCCTCTTGAAAATGGATAGGAGTCCCAGGATCCCTGTGGCACGTGGAAAGGGACACTGGGTCTCGCACCTCACGTGGAGCCGCGTCCCAATTTCCATGCCAAGACTCGAGGAGAATCCCGAGGTGTCCCTCGCACCTAGGCAGGAGTCCTGACATCGCTGAACAAACACGTGTCTGAAAGTGCCCTCCCCATCGTAACTCGAGAATATACCCCAGGTTCCGGCCGCAACTCGAGAAAAACCATGAGACTTCCCCCTCACCGCGAGATGAGGCCCGATTCCCCTGCACTGCGTGCAGAGCAATTCCGTGTTCCACATCAAACGTGAAAGGAGCCTTAATTTCCTTGATGGCACTCCAGAGAAAACCCAAGATCACTGTCTCAAGTCTAGAGGGATCCTGAGGTCACTGTAGCAACACGAAAGGGCTCCGTGGACCCCAAATCAACTCGAGATGAGAGCTTTTCCCTGGCTTCGATTCAAGAGGAATACCAACTTTCCACAAGCACCTCAAGAGGAGGCTTCTCTCAGCTACAGGTATGTGAGAGGGACCCTGAGTTTGTGGCCTCAAGTGGAATGGACACCGAGATGCTCTGACTCAAAGTAAGGCCGGATATCCCTGCAGTGAATTGAATGCATGCTCGTCTTGCATCTCCCAAGACGAAGGGATGTCTGAATCCCCTGTGGAGACCACAGAGAGAGACCTAGTTCTCGGCCTCATCGTGACCGGATGCCTCACATCCTTTGAAAACTCGAGAGGTCCACGCAGAACAAAGCTTCCAAAGGAGACGATGCCCGACTCCTCTTGAAAATGTATAGGAATACCAGGATCCCTGTGGCACGTGGAATGGGACCCTGGGTCTCCCGCCTCACGTGGAGACGCGTCCCAATTGCCATGCCAAGACTCGAGGAGAATACCGAGGTGTCCCTCGCACCTAGACAGGAGTCCTGACGTCGCTGAACAAACACGTGTCTGGAAGGGCCCTCCCCGTCGGAACTCGAAAATATAAATCAGGTTCCGGCCGCAACTCGAGAAAAAATATGAGACTTCCCCCTCGCCGCGAGATGAGGCCCGATTCCCCTGCATTGCGTGCAGAGCAATTCCGTGTTCCACATCAAACGTGAAAGGAGCCTTGATTTCCTTGATGGCACTCCAGACAAAACCCAAGATCACTGTCTCAAGTCTAGAGGGATCCTGAGGTCACTGGAGCAACACGAAAGGGCTCCGTGGACCCCAAATCAACTCGAGATGAGAGATTAGCCCCTGGCTTCGACTCAAGAGGAATACCAACTTTCCACAAGCACCTGAAGAGGAGGCTTCTCTCAGCTACAGGTATGTGAGAGGGACCCTGAGTTTGTGGCCTCAAGTGGAATGGACACCGAGATGCTCTGACTCGAAGTAAGGCCAGATATCCCTGCAGTGAATTGAATGCAGGCTCGTCTTGCATCTCCCAAGACGAAGGGATGTCTGAATCCCCTGTGGAGACCACAGAGAAAGACCTCGTTCTCCGCCTCATCGCGACCAGGACGCCTCACATCCTTTGAAAACTCGAGAGTTCCGCGGAGATCAATGCTTCCAAAGGAGAATGCCTGACTCCTCTTGAAAATGGATAGGTGTCCCAGGATCCTTGTGGCACGTGGAAAGGGACCCTGGGTCTCCCGCCTCACGTGGAGACGGGTCCCAATTGCCATTCCAAGACTCGAGGAGAATCCCGAGTTGTCCCTCGCACCTAGGCAGGAGTCCTGACGTCGCTGAACAAACACGTGTCTGGAAGGGCCCTCCCCGTCGTAACTCCAGAATATACCCCAGGTTCCGGGCGCAACTCGAGAAAAACCATGAGACTTCCCCCTCGCGGCAAGATGAGGCCCGATTCCCCTGCACTGCGAGCAAAGCAATTGCGTGTTCCACATCAAACATGAAAGGAGCCTTGATTACCTTGATGGCACTCCAGAGAAAACCCAAATCACTGTCTCAATTCTAGAGGGATCCTGAGGTCACTGTAGCAACACGAAAGGGCTTCGTATGCCGCAAACAACTCGAGATGAGAGCTTCGTCCCTGCCTTCGACTCAAGAGGAATACCAACTTTCCACAAGCACCTCAAGAGGAGGCTTCTGTCACCTTCAGGTATGTGAGAGGGACCCTGAGCTGGTGGCCTCAAGTCGAATGGATAGCGTTATGCTCTGACTCGAAGTAAGGCCGGATATCCCTGCAGTGAATTGAATGCAGGCTCGTTTTGCATCTCCCAAGAGGAAGGGATGTCTGAATCCACTGTGGAGACCACAGAGAAAGACCTAGTTCTCCGCCTCATCCCGAATTGAGGCCTCACATCTTTTGAAACCTCGAGAGGTGTGCGGAGATCAATGCTTCCAAAGGAGACGATGCCTGACTCCTCTTGAAAATGGAAAGGGGTCCCAGGATCCCTGTGGCACGTGGAAAGGGACCCTGGGTCTCCCGCCTCACGTGGAGACGCGTCCCAATTGCCATGCCAAGACTCGAGGAGAATCCCGAGTTGTGCCTCGCACCTAGGCAGGAGTCCTGACGTCGCTGAACAAACAGGTGTCTGGAAGGGCCCTCCCCGTCGTAACTCGAGAACATACCCCAGGTTCCGGCCGCAACTCGACAAAAACCATGAGAATTCCCCCTCGCCGCGAGATGAGGCCCGATTCCGCTGCACTGCGTGCAGAGCAATTGCGTGTTCCACATCAAACGTGAAAGGAGCCTTGATTTCCTTGATGGCACTCCAGAGAAAATCCAAGATCACTGTCTCAAGGCTAGAGGGATCCTGAGGTCACTGTAGCAACACGAAAGAGCTCCGTGGACCCCAAATCAACTCGAGATGAGAGCTTACTCCCTGGCTTCGACTCAAGAGGAATACCAACTTTCCACAAACACCTCAAGATGAGGTTTCTCTCAGCTACATTTATGTGAGAGGGACCCTGAGTGTGTGGCCTCAAATGTAATGGACACTGAGATGCACTGATTCGAATAAAGGCCGGATATCCCTGCAGTGAATTGAATTCAGGCTCGTCTTGCATCTCCTAAGAAGAAGGGATGTATGAATCCCCTGTGGAGACCACAGAGAAAGACCTAGATCTCCGCCTCATCGCGACCGGAGGCCTCACATCCTTTGAAAACTTGAGAGGTCCGCGGAGGTCAATGCTTCCAAAGGAGACTATGCCTGACTCGTCTTGAAAATGGATAGGAGTCCCAGGATCCGCGTGGCACGTGGAAAGGGACCCTGGGTCTCCCGCCTCACGTGGAGACGCGTACCAATTGCCATGCCAAGACTCGAGGATAATCCCGAGGTGTCCCTCACACCTAGGCAGGAGTCCTGACGTCACTGAACAAACACGTGTCTGGAAGGGCCCTCCCCGTCGTAACTCGAGAATATACCCCGGGTTCCTGCCGCAACTCGAGAAAAACCATGAGACTTCCCCCTCGCCACGAGATGAGGCCCGATTTACCTGCACTGCATGCAGAGCAATTCCGTGTTCCACATCAAACGTGAAAGGAGCCTTGATTTCCTTGATGGCACTCCAGAGAAAACCCAAGATCACTGTCACAAGTCTAGAGGGATCCTGAGGTCACTGTAGCAACAAGAAAGGTCTCCGTGCACCCCAAATCAAGTCGAGATGAGAGCTTAGTCCCTGGCTTCGATTCAAGATGAATACCAACTTTCCACATGCACCTCAAGAGGCGGTTTCTGTCAGCTACAGGTATGTGCGAGGGACCCTGAGTTTGTGGCCTCAAGTAGAATGGACACCGAGATGCTCTGACTCGAAGTAAGGCCGGATATCCCTGCAGTGAATTGAATGCAGGCTCGTCTTGCATCTCCCAAGAAGAAGGAATGTCTGAATCCCCTGTGGAGACCACAGAGAAAGACCTAGTTCTCCGCCTCATCGCGAACGGAGGCATCACATCCTTTGAAAACTCGAGAGGTCTGCTGAGATCTAGGCTTCCAAAGGAGACGATGCCTGACTCCTCTTGAAAATGGATAGGAGTCCCAGGAACCCTGTGGCACGTGGAAAGGGACACTGGGTCTCGCACCTCACGTGGAGCCGCGTCCCAATTGCCATGCCAAGACTCGAGGAGAATCCCGAGGTGTCCCTCGCACCTAGGCAGGAGTCCTGACATCGCTGAAAAAACACGTGTCTGGAAGTGCCCTCCCCGTCGTAACTCGAGAATATACCCCAGGTTCCGGCCGCAACTCGAGAAAAACCATGAGACTTCCCCCTCACCGCGAGATGAGGCCCGATTCCCCTGCACTGCGTGCAGAGCAATTCCGTGTTCCACATCAAACGTGAAAGGAGCCTTAATTTCCTTGATGGCACTCCATAGAAAACCCAAGATCACTGTCTCAAGTCTAGAGGGATCCTGAGGTCACTGGAGCAACACGAAAGGGCTCCGTGGACCCCAAATCAACTCGAGATGAGAGCTTTTCCCTGGCTTCGACTCAAGAGGAATACCAACTTTCCACAAGCACCTCAAGAGGAGGCTTCTCTCAGCTACAGGTATGTGAGAGGGACCCTGAGTTTGTGGCCTCAAGTGGAATGGACACCGAGATGCTCTGACTCAAAGTAAGGCCGGATATCCCTGCAGTGAATTGAATGCATGCTCGTCTTGCATCTCCCAAGACGAAGGGATGTCTTAATCCCCTGTTGAGACCACAGAGAAAGACCTAGTTCTCTGCCTCATCGCGACCGGAGGCCTCACATCCTTTGAAAATTCGAGAGGTCCGCGGAGATCAATGCTTCCAAAGGAGACGATGCCTGACTCCTCTTGAAAATGGATAAGAGTCCCAGCATCCCTGTGGCAAGTGGAAAGGGACCCTGGGTCTCCCGCCTCACGTGGAGACGCGTCCCAATTGCCATGCCAAGACTAGTGGAGAATCGCGAAGTGTCCCACGCACCTAGGCAGGAGTCCTGACGTCGCTGAACAAACAGGTGTCTGGAAGGGCCCTCCCCGTCGTAACTCGAGAATATACCCCAGGTTCCGGCCGCAACTCGAGAAAAACCATGAGACTTCCTCCTCGCCGCGAGATGAGGCCCGATTCCCCTGCACTGCGTGCAGAGCAAATCCCTGTTCCACATCAAACGTGAAAGGAGACTTGATTTCCTTGATGGCACTCCAGAGAAAACCCAAGATCACTGTCTCAAGTCTAGAGGGATCCTCAGGTCACTGGAACAACACGAAAGGGCTCCGTGGACCCCAAATCTACTCGAGATGAGAGCTTATTCCTTGGCTTCGAGTCAAGAGGAATACCAACATTCCACAAGCACCTCAAGAGGAGGATTCTCTCAGCTACAGGTATGGGAGAGGAACCCTGAGTTTGTGGCCTCAAGTGGAATGGACACCGAGATGCTCTCACTCGAAGTAAGGCCGGATATCCCTGCAGTGAATTGAATGCAGGCTCGTCTTGCATCTCCCAAGACGAAGGGATGTCTGAATCCCCTGTGGAGACCACAGAGAAAGACCTAGTCCTCCGCCTCATCGCGACCGGAGGCCTCACATCCTTTGAAAACTCGAGAGGTCCGCGGAGATCAATGCTTCCAAAGGAGACGATGCTTGACTCCTCTTGAAAATGGATAGGAGTCCCAGGATCCCTGTGGCACGTTATAAGGGACCCTGGGTCTCCCGCCTCACGTGGAGACGCGGCCCAATTGCCATGTCAAGACTCGAGGAGAATCCCGAGGTGTCCCTCGCACCTAGGCAGGAGTCCTGACGTCGCTGAACAAACACGTCTCTGGAAGGGCCCTCCCCGTCGTAACTCGAGAATATACCACAGGTTCCGGCCGCAACTCGAGAAAAACCTTGAGACTTCCCCCTCGCCGCGAGATGAGGCCCGATTCCCCTGCGCTGCGTGCAGAGCAATTCCGTGTTGCACATCAAACGTGATAGGAGCCTTGATTTCCTTGATGGCACTCCAGAGAAAACCCAAGATCACTGTCTCAAGTCTAGAGGGATCCTGAGGTCACTGGAGCAACACGAAAGGGCTCCGTGGAAACCAAATCTACTCGAGATGAGAGCTTAGTCCCTGGCTTCAACTCAAGAGGAATACCAACTTTCCACAAGCTCCTCAAGGAGAGGCTTCTCTCAGCTACAGGTATGTGAGAGAGACCCTGAGTTTGTGGCCTCAAGTGGAATGGACACCGAGATGCTCTGACTCGGAGTAAGGCCGGATATCGCTGCAGTGAATTGAATGCAGGCTCGTCTTGCATCTCCCAAGAAGAAGGGATGTCTGAATCCCCTGTGGAGACCACAGAGAAAGACCTAGTCCTCCGCCTCATCGCGACCGGAGGCCTCACATCCTTTGAAAACTCGAGCGGTCCGCGCAGATCAATGCTTCCAAAGGAGACGATGCCTGACTCCTCTTGAAATGGATAGGAGTCCCAGGATCCCTGTGGCACGTGGAAAGGGACCCTGGGTCTCCCGCCTCACGTGGAGACGCGTCCCAATTGCCATGCCAAGACTCGAGGAGAATCTCTAGGTGTCCCTCGCACCTAGGCCCGAGTCCTGACGTCGCTGAACAAACACGTGTCTGGAAGGAACCTCCCCGTCGTAACTCGAGAATATACCCCAGGTTCCGGCCGCAACTCTTGAAAAACCATGAGACTTCCCCCTCGCCGCAAGATGAGGCCCGATTCCCCTGCACTGCGTGGAGAACAATTCCGTGTTCCACATCAAACGTGAAAGGAGCCTTGATTTCCTTGATGGCACTCCAGAGAAAACCCAAGATCACTGTCTCAAGTCTAGAGGGATCCTGAGGTCACTGGAGCAACACGAAAGGGCTCCGTGGACCCCAAATCGACTCGAGATGAGAGCTTAGTCCCTGGCTTCGACTCAAGAGGAATACCAACTTTCCACAAGCACCTCAAGAGGAGGCTTCTATCAGCTACAGGTATGTGAGAGAGACCCTGAGTTTGTGGCCTCAAGTGGAATGGACACCGAGATGCTCTGACTCGAAGTCAGGCCGGATATCTGTGCAGTGAGTTGAATGCAGGCTCGTCTTGCATCTCCCAAGACGAAGGGATGTCTGAATCCCCTGTGGAGACCACAGAGAAAGACCTAGTCCTCCGCCTCATCGCGACCGGAGGCCTCACATCCTTTGAAAACTCGAGCGGTCCGCGCAGATCAATGCTTCCAAAGGAGACGATGCCTGACACCTCTTGAAATCGATAGGAGTCCCAGGATCCCTTTGGCACGTGGAAAGGGATCCTGGGTCTCCCGCCTCACGTGGAGATGCGTCCCAATTGCCATGCCAAGACTCGAGGAGAATTCCGAGGTGTCCCTCGCACCTAGGCAGGAGTCCTGACGTCGCTGAACAAACACGTGTCTGGAAGGGCCCTCCCCGTCGTAACTCGAGAATATACCCCAGGTTCCGGCCGCAACTCGAGAAAAACCATGAGACTTCCTCCTCGCCGCGAGATGAGGCCCGATTCCCCTGCACTGCGTGCAGAGCAAATCCCTGTTCCACATCAAACGTGAAAGGAGACTTGATTTCCTTGATGGCACTCCAGAGAAAACCCAAGATCACTGTCTCAAGTCTAGAGGGATCCTCAGGTCACTGGAACAACACGAAAGGGCTCCGTGGACCCCAAATCTACTCGAGATGAGAGCTTATTCCTTGGCTTCGAGTCAAGAGGAATACCAACATTCCACAAGCACCTCAAGAGGAGGATTCTCTCAGCTACAGGTATGGGAGAGGAACCCTGAGTTTGTGGCCTCAAGTGGAATGGACACCGAGATGCTCTCACTCGAAGTAAGGCCGGATATCCCTGCAGTGAATTGAATGCAGGCTCGTCTTGCATCTCCCAAGACGAAGGGATGTCTGAATCCCCTGTGGAGACCACAGAGAAAGACCTAGTCCTCCGCCTCATCGCGACCGGAGGCCTCACATCCTTTGAAAACTCGAGAGGTCCACGGAGATCAATGCTTCCAAAGGAGACGATGCTTGACTCCTCTTGAAAATGGATAGGAGTCCCAGGATCCCTGTGGCACGTTATAAGGGACCCTGGGTCTCCCGCCTCACGTGGAGACGCGGCCCAATTGCCATGTCAAGACTCGAGGAGAATCCCGAGGTGTCCCTCGCACCTAGGCAGGAGTCCTGACGTCGCTGAACAAACACGTCTCTGGAAGAGCCCTCCCCGTCGTAACTCGAGAATATACCACAGGTTCCGGCCGCAACTCGAGAAAAACCTTGAGACTTCCCCCTCGCCGCGAGATGAGGCCCGATTCCCCTGCGCTGCGTGCAGAGCAATTCCGTGTTGCACATCAAACGTGAAAGGAGCCTTGATTTCCTTGATGGCACTCCAGAGAAAACCCAAGATCACTGTCTCAAGTCTAGAGGGATCCTGAGGTCACTGGAGCAACACGAAAGGGCTCCGTGGAAACCAAATCAACTCGAGATGAGAGCTTAGTCCCTGGCTTCGACTCAAGAGGAATACCAACTTTCCACAAGCTCCTCAAGGAGAGGCTTCTCTCAGCTACAGGTATGTGAGAGGGACCCTGAGCTGGTGGCCTCAAGTCGAATGGATAGCGTGATGCTCTGACTCGAAGTAAGGCCGGATATCCCTGCAGTGAATTGAATGCAGGCTCGTTTTGCATCTCCCAAGAGGAAGGGATGTCTGAATCCACTGTGGAGACCACAGAGAAAGACCTAGTTCTCCGCCTCATCCCGAATTGAGGCCTCACATCCTTTGAAACCTCGAGAGGTGTGCGGAGATCAATGCTTCCAAAGGAGACGATGCCTGACTCCTCTTGAAAATGGAAAGGGGTCCCAGGATCCCTGTGGCACGTGGAAAGGGACCCTGGGTCTCCCGCCTCACGTGGAGACGCGGCCCAATTGCCATGCCAAGACTCGAGGAGAATCCCGAGTTGTGCCTCGCACCTAGGCAGGAGTCCTGACGTCGCTGAACAAACAGGTGTCTGGAAGGGCCCTCCCCGTCGTAACTCGAGAACATACCCCAGGTTCCGGCCGCAACTCGACAAAAACCATGAGAATTCCCCCTCGCCGCGAGATGAGGCCCGATTCCCCTGCACTGCGTGCAGAGCAATTCCGTGTTCCACATCAAACGTGAAAGGAGCCTTGATTTCCTTGATGGCACTCCAGAGAAAAGCCAAGATCACTGTCTCAAGTCTAGAGGGATCCTGAGGTTACTGTAGCAACACGAAAGAGCTCCGTGGACCCCAAATCAACTCGAGATGAGAGCTTACTCCCTGGCTTCGACTCAAGAGGAATACCAACTTTCCAAAAGCACCTCAAGATGAGGTTTCTCTCAGCTACATTTATGTGAGAGGGACCCTGAGTGTGTGGCCTCAAATGTAATGGACACCGAGATGCACTGATTCGAATAAAGGCCGGATATCCCTGCAGTGAATTGAATGCAGGCTCGTCTTGCATCTCCTAAGAAGAAGGGATGTATGAATCCCCTGTGGAGACCATAGAGAAAGACATTGTTCTCCGCCTCATCGCGACGTGAGTCCTCACATCCTTTGAGAACTCGAGAGGTCCGCGGAGATCAATGCTTCCAAAGGAGACGATGCCTGACTCCTCTTGAAAATGGATAGGAGTCCCAGGATCCCTGTGGCACATGGAAAGGGACCCTGGATCTCCCGCCTCACGTGGAGACGCGTCCCAATTGCCATGACAAGACTCGAGGAGAATCCCGAGGTGTCCCTCGCACCGACGCAGGATTCCTGACGTCCCTGAACAAACACGTGTCTGGAACGGACCTCCCCGTCGTAACTCGAGAATATAACCCAGGTTCCGGCCGCAACTCGAGAAAAACCATGAGACTTCCCCCTCGCCGCGAGATGAGGCCCGATTCCCCTGCACTGCGTGCAGAGCAATTCCGTGTTCCACATCAAACCTGAAAGGAGCCTTGATTTCCTTGATGGCACTCCAGAGAAAACCCGAGATCACTGTCTCAAGTCTAGAGGGATCCTGAGGTCACTGTAGCAACATGAAATGGGTCCATGGACCCCAAATCAACTCGTGATGAGAGCTTATTCATTGGCTTCCACTCTAGAGGAATAGCAACTTTCCACAAGCACCTCAAGAGGAGGCTTCTCTCAGATAAAGTTATGTGAGAGGGCCCTGAGTTGGGGATTCAAGTGGAATGGACACCGAGAAGCTCTGACTCGAAGTAAGGCTGGATATCCCTGCAGTGAATTGAATGCAGGCTCGTCTTGCATCTCCCAAGACGAAGGGATGTCTGAATACCCTGTGGATACCACAGAGAAAGACGTAGTTCTCCCTCTCATGGCGACCGGAGGCATCACATCTTTGAAAACTCGAAAGGTCCGCGGAGATCAATGCTTCCTAAGGAGACGATGGCTGACTCCTCTTGAAAATGGATAGGAGTCCAAGAAACCCTGTGGCACGTGGAACGGGAACCTGGGTCTCCCGCCTCACATGGAGACGCGTCCCAATTGCCATGCCAAGACTTGAGGATAATCCCGAGGTGTCCCTCACACCTAGGCAGGAGTCCTGACGTCACTGAACAAACACGTGTCTGGAAGGGCCCTCCCCGTCGTAACTCGAGAATATACCCCGGGTTCCTGCCGCAACTCGAGAAAAACCATGAGACTTCCCCCTCGCCACGAGATGAGGCCCGATTTACCTGCACTGCATGCAGAGCAATTCCGTGTTCCACATCAAACGTGAAAGGAGCCTTGATTTCCTTGATGGCACTCCAGAGAAAACCCAAGATCACTGTCTCAAGTCGAGAGGGATCCTGAGGACACTGTAGCAACACGAAAGGGGTCCGTGGACTCCAAATCAACTCGAGATGAGAGCTTCGTCCCTGGCTTCGACTCAAGAGGAATACCAACTTTCCACGAGCACCTCAAGAGGAGGCTTCTCTCAGCTAAAGATATGTGAGAGGGAACCTGTGTTTGTGGCCTCAAGTAGAATGGACACCGAGATGCTCTGACTCGAAGTAAGGCCGGACATCCCTGCAGTGAATTGAATGCAGGCTCGTCTTGCATGTCACAAGACGAAGGGATGTCTGAATCCACTGTGGAGACCACAGAGAAAGACCTAGTTCTCCGCCTCATCACGACCGGAGGCGTCACATCCTTTGAAAACTCGAGAGGTCCGCGGAGATCAATGCTTGTAAAGGAGACGATGCCTGACTCCTCTTGAAAATGGATAGGAGTCCAAGAATCCCTGTGGCACGTGGAACGGGACCCTGGGTCTCCCGCCTCACGTGGAGACTTGTCCTAATTGCCATGCCAAGACTCGAGGAGAATGCCGAGGTGTCCCTCGCACCTAGGCAGGAATCCTGACGTCGCAGAACAAACACGTGTCTGGAAAGGCCCTCCCCGTCGTAACTCGAGAATATACCCCAGGTTCCGGCCGCAACTCGAGAAACATCATGAGACTTCCCCCTCGCCTTGAGATGAGGCCCGATTCCCCTGCACTGCGTGCAGACCAATTCCGTGTTCCACATCAAACGTGAAAAGATTCTAGATTTCCTTGATGGCACTCCAAAGAAAAGCCAAGATCACTGTCTCAAGTCTAGAGGGATCCTGAGGTCACTGTAGCAACAAGAAAGAGCTCCGTGGACCACAAATCAACTCGAGAGGAGAGCTTCGTCCCTGGCTTCGACTCAAGAGGAATACCAACTTTCCACAAGCTCCTCAAGAGGAGGCCTCTCTCAGTTACAGGTATGTGAGAGGGACCTTGAGTTTGTGGCCTCAAGTGGAATGGACACCGAGATGCTCTGACTCGAAGTAAGGGCAGATATCCATGCAGAGAATTGAATGCAGGCTCGTCTTGAATCTCCCAAGACGAAGGGATGTCTGAATCCCCTGTGGAGACCACAGACAAAGACTTAGTTCTCCGCCTCATCGCGACCGGAGGCCTCACATCCTTTGAAAACTCGAGAGGTCCACGGAGATCAATGCTTCCAAAGGAGACGATGCCTGAATCCTTTTCAAAATGGATAGGAGTCCGAGGATCCCTGTGGCACGTGGAAAGGGACCCTGGGTCTCCCACCTCAGGTGGAGACGCGTCCCAATTGCCATGCCAAGACTCGAGGAGAATCCCGAGGTGTCCCTCGCACCTAGGCAGGAGTCCTGACTTCGCTGAACAAACACGTGTCTGGAAGGGCCCTCCCCATAGTAACTCGAGAATATACCCCAGGTTCCGGCGCAACTCGAGAAATTCCATGAGACCTACCCCTCGCGGCTAGATGAGGCCCGATTCCCCTGCACTGCGTGCAGAGCAATTCCGTGTTCCACATCAAACGTGAAGGGAGCCTTGATTTCCTTCATGGCACTCCAGAGAAAACCCAAGATCACTGTCTCAAGTCTAGAGGGATCCTGAGGTCACTGGAGCAACACGAAAGGGCTCCGTGGACCCCAAATCAACTCGAGATGAGAGCTTGTCCCTGGCTTCGACTCAAGAGGAATACCAACTTTCCACAAGCACCTCAAGAGGAGGCTTCTCTCAGCTACAGGTATGTGAGAGGGACCCTGAGTTTGTGGCCTCAAGTGGAATGGACACCGAGATGCTCTGACTCAAAGTAAGGCCGGATATGCCTGCAGTGAATTGAATGCAGGCTCGTCTTGCATCTCCCAAGACGAAGGGATGTCTGAATCCCCTGTGGAGACCACAGAGAAAGACCTAGTTCTCGGCCTCAACGCGACCGGATGCCTCACACCCTTTGAAAACTCGAGAGGTCCACGCAGAACAAAGCTTCCAGAGGAGACGATGCCTGACTCCTCTTGAAAATGGATAGGAATCCCAGGATCCCTGTGGCACGTGGAAAGGGACACTGGGTCTCCCGCCTCACATGGAGACGCGTCCCAATTGCCATGCCAAGACTCGAGGAGAATCGCGAGGTGTCCCTCGCACCTAGGCAGCAGTCCTGACGTCGCTGAACAAACACGTGTCTGGAAGGGCCCTCCCCGTCGTAACTCGAGAATATTCCCCAGGTTCCAGCCGCTTCTCGAGAAAAACCATGAGAATTCCCCCTCGCCGTGAGATGAGGCCAGATTCCCCTGCACTGCGTGCAGAGCAATTCCGTGTTCCACATCAGACGTTAAAGGAGACTTGATTTCCTTGATGGCACTCCAAAGAAAACCCAAGATCACTGTCTCAAGTCTAGAGGGATCCTGAGGTCACTGGAGCTACACGAAAGGGCTCCGTGTACCACAAATCAACTCGAGATGAGAGCTTCGTCCGTGGCTTCTACTCTAGAGGAATACCAACTTTCCACAAGCTCCTCAAGAGGAGGCTTCTCTGAGATACAGGTATGTGAGAGAAACCCTGAGTTTGTGGCCTCAAGTGCAATGGACACTGTGATGCTCTGACTCGAAGTAAGGCCGGATATCCCTGCTGTGAATTGAATGCAGGCTCGTGTTGCATCTCCCAAGACGAAGGGATGTCTGAATCCACTGTGGAGACCACAGAGAAAGACCTAGTTCTCCGCCTCATCGCGAATTGAGGCCTCACATCCTTTGAAACCTCGAGAGGTGTGCGGAGATCAATGCTTCCAAAGGAGACGATGCCTGACTCCTCTTGAAAATGGATAGGGGTCCCAGGATCCCTGTGGCACGTGGAAAGGGACCCTGGGTCTCCCGCCTCACGTGGAGACGCGTCCCAATTGCCATGCCAAGACTCGAGGAGAATCCCGAGTTGTGCCTCGCACCTAGGCAGGAGTCCTGACGTCGCTGAACAAACAGGTGTCTGGAAGGGCCCTCCCCGTCGTAACTCGAGAACATACCCCAGGTTCCGGCCGCAACTCGACAAAAACCATGAAAATTCCCCCTCGCCGCGAGATGAGGCCCGATTCCCCTGCACTGCGTGCAGAGCAATTCCGTGTTCCACATCAAACGTGAAAGGAGCCTTGATTTCCTTGATGGCACTCCAGAGAAAACCCAAGATCACTGTATCAAGTCTAGAGGGATCTTGAGGTCACTGTAGCAACACGAAAGGGCTCCGTGGACCCCAAATCAACTAGAGATGAGAGCTTCGTCCCTGGCTTCGACTCAAGAGGAATAGCACCTTTCCACAAGCACCTCAAGAGGAGGCTTCTCTCAGCTACAGGTATGTGAGAGGGACCCTGAGTTTGTGGCCTCAAGTGGAATGGACACGGAGATGCTCTGACTCGAAGTAAGGCCGGATATCCCTGCAGTGAATTGAATGCAGGCTCGCCTTGCATCTCCCAAGACGAAGGGATGTCTGAATCCCCTGTGGAGACCACAGAGAAAGACCTAGTTCTCCGCCTCATCGCGACCGGAGGCCTCACATACTTTGAAAACTCGAGAGGTCCGCGGAGATCAATTCTTCCAAAGGAGACGATGCCTGACTCCTCTTGAAAATGGATAGGAGTCCCAGGATCCCTGTGGCACGTGGAAAGGGACACTGGGTCTTCCGCCTCACGTGGAGATGCGTCCCAATTGCCATGCCAAGACTCGAGGAGAATCCCGAGGTTTCCCTCGCACCTAGGCAGGAGTCCTGACATCGCTGAACAAACACGTGTCTGGAAGGGCCCTCCCCGTCATAACTCGAGAATATACCCCAGGTTCCGGCCGCAATTCGAGAAAAACCATGAGACTTACCCCTCGCCGCGAGATGAGGCCCGATTCCCCTGCATTGCGTGCAGAGCAATTCCGTGTTCCACATCAAACGTGAAAGGAGCCTTGATTTCCATGATGGCACTCCAGAGAAAACCCCAGATCACTCTCTCAAGTCTAGAGGGATCCTGAGGTCACTATACCAACACGAAAGGGTTCCGTGGACCCCAAATCAACTCGAGATGAGAGCTTAGTGTTTGGCTTCGACTCAAGAGGAATATCAACTTTCCACAAGCACCTCAAGAGGAGGCTTCTCACAGCTACAGGTATGTGAGAGGGACCCTGAGTGTGTGGCCTCAAGTGGAATGGACACCGAGATGCTCTGACTCGAAGTAAGGCCGGATATCCCTGCAGTGAATTGAATGCAGGCTCGTCTTGCATCTCCCAAGACGAAGGTATGTCTGAATGCCCTGTGGAGACCACAGAGAAAGACCTAGTTCTCCGCCTCATCGCGACCGGAGGCCTCACATCCTTTGAAAACTCGAGAGGTCCGCGGAGATCAATGTTTCCAAAGGAGACGATGCCTGACTCCTCTTGAAAATGGATAGGAGTCCCAGGATCCCTGTGGACGTGGGAAGGGACCCTGGGTCTCCCGCCTCACGTGGAGACGCGTCCCAATTGCCATGCCAAGACTCGAGGAGAATCCCGATGTGTCCCTCGCACCAAGGCAGGTGTCTTGACGTCGCTGAACAAACACGTGTATGGAAGGGCCTTTCCCATTGTAACTCTAGACTATACCCAAGCTTCCGGCCGCAACTCGAGAAGAACAATGAGACTTCCCCCTCGCCGCGAGATGAGGCCCGATTCCCCTGCACTACATGCAGAGCAATTCCGTGTTCCACATCAAACATGAAAGGAGACTTGATTTCCTTGATGGCACTCCAGAGAAAACCCAAGATCACTGTCTCAAGTCTAGAGGGATCCTGAGGTCACTGGAGCAACACGAAAGGGCTCCGTGGACCCCAAATCAACTCGAGATGCGAGGTTAGTCCCTGGCTTCGACTCAAGAGGAATACCAGCTTTCCACAAGCACCTGAAGAGTAGGCTTCTCTCAGCTACAGGTATGTGAGAGGGACCCTGAGTTTGTGGCCTCAAGTGGAATGGGCACCGAGAAGCTCTGACTCGAAGTAAGGCCGGATATCCCTGCAGTGAATTAAATGCACGCTCGTCTTGCATCTCCCAAGACGAAGGGAAGTCTGAATCCCCTGAGGAGGCCACAGAGAAAGACCGAGTTCTCCGCCTCATTGCGACCTGAGGCCTCACTTCCTTTGAAAACTCGAGAGGTCCGCGGAGATCAATGCTTCCAAAGGAGACGATGCCTGACTCCTCTTGAAAATGGATAGGAGTCCCAGGATCCCTGTGGCACGTGGAAAGGGACCCTGGGTCTCCTGCCTCACGTGGAGACGTGTCCCAATTGCCATGCCAAGACTCGAGGAGAATCCCGAGGTGTCCCTCGCACCTAGGCAGGAGTCCTGACGTCGCTGAACAAACACTTGTCTGGAAGGGCCCTCCCCGTTGTAACTCGAGAATATAACCCAGGTTCCGTCCGCAACTCGAGAAAAACCATGAGACTTCCCCTTCGGTGCGATATGAGGCCCGAAACCCCTGCACTGCGTGCAGAGCAATTCTGTGTTCCACATCAAACGTGAAAGGAGCCTTGATTTCCTTGATGGCACTCCAGAGAAAACCCAAGATCACTGGCTCTAGTCTAGAGGGATCCTGAGGTCACTGTAGCAACACGAAAGGGCTCCGTGGACCCCAAATCAACTCGAGATGAGAGCTTAGTCCCTGGCTTCGACTCAAGAGGAATACCAAGTTTCCACAAGCACCTCAAGAGGAGGCTTCTCTCAGCTACATGTATGTGAGAGGGACCCTGAATGTGTGGCCTCAAGTGGAATGGACACCGAGATGCTCTGACTCGAAGTAAGGCCGGATATCCCTGCAGTGAATTGAATGCCGGCTCGTCTTGAATCTCCCAAGACGAAGGGATGTCTTAATCCCCTGTTGAGACCACAGAGAAAGACCTAGTTCTCTGCCTCATCGCGACCGGAGGCCTCACATCCTTTGAAAATTCGAGAGGTCCGCGGAGATCAATGCTTCCAAAGGAGACGCTGCCTGACTCCTCTTGAAAATGGATAGGAGTCCCAGCATCCCTGTGGCAAGTGGAAAGGGACCCTGGGTCTCCCGCCTCACGTGGAGACGCGTCCCAATTGCCATGCCAAGACTAGTGGAGAATCGCGAAGTGTCCCACGCACCTAGGCAGGAGTCCTGACGTCGCTGAACAAACACGTGTCTGGAAGGGCCCTCCCCGTCGTAACTCGAGAATATACCCCAGGTTCCGGCCGCAACTCGAGAAAAACCATGAGACTTCCTCCTTGCCGCGAGATGAGGCCCGATTCCCCTGCACTGCGTGCAGAGCAAATCCCTGTTCCACATCAAACGTGAAAGGAGACTTGATTTCCTTGATGGCACTCCAGAGAAAACCCAAGATCACTGTCTCAAGTCTAGAGGGATCCTCAGGTCACTGGAACAACACGAAAGGGCTCCGTGGACCCCAAATCTACTCGAGATGAGAGCTTATTCCTTGGCTTCGAGTCAAGAGGAATACCAACATTCCACAAGCACCTCAAGAGGAGGATTCTCTCAGCTACAGGTATGGGAGAGGAACCCTGAGTTTGTGGCCTCAAGTGGAATGGACACCGAGATGCTCTCACTCGAAGTAAGGCCGGATATCCCTGCAGTGAATTGAATGCAGGCTCGTCTTGCATCTCCCAAGACGAAGGGATGTCTGAATCCCCTGTGGAGACCACAGAGAAAGACCTAGTCCTCCGCCTCATCGCGACCGGAGGCCTCACATCCTTTGAAAACTCGAGAGGTCCACGGAGATCAATGCTTCCAAAGGAGACGATGCTTGACTCCTCTTGAAAATGGATAGGAGTCCCAGGATCCCTGTGGCACGTTATAAGGGACCCTGGGTCTCCCGCCTCACGTGGAGACGCGGCCCAATTGCCATGTCAAGACTCGAGGAGAATCCCGAGGTGTCCCTCGCACCTAGGCAGGAGTCCTGACGTCGCTGAACAAACACGTCTCTGGAAGGGCCCTCCCCGTCGTAACTCGAGAATATACCACAGGTTCCGGCCGCAACTCGAGAAAAACCTTGAGACTTCCCCCTCGCCGCGAGATGAGGCCCGATTCCCCTGCGCTGCGTGCAGAGCAATTCCGTGTTGCACATCAAACGTGAAAGGAGCCTTGATTTCCTTGATGGCACTCCAGAGAAAACCCAAGATCACTGTCTCAAGTCTAGAGGGATCCTGAGGTCACTGGAGCAACACGAAAGGGCTCCGTGGAAACCAAATCAACTCGAGATGAGAGCTTAGTCCCTGGCTTCGACTCAAGAGGAATACCAACTTTCCACAAGCTCCTCAAGGAGAGGCTTCTCTCAGCTACAGGTATGTGAGAGGGACCCTGAGCTGGTGGCCTCAAGTCGAATGGATAGCGTGATGCTCTGACTCGAAGTAAGGCCGGATATCCCTGCAGTGAATTGAATGCAGGCTCGTTTTGCATCTCCCAAGAGGAAGGGATGTCTGAATCCACTGTGGAGACCACAGAGAAAGACCTAGTTCTCCGCCTCATCCTGAATTGAGGCCTCACATCCTTTGAAACCTCGAGAGGTGTGCGGAGATCAATGCTTCCAAAGGAGACGATGCCTGACTCCTCTTGAAAATGGAAAGGGGTCCCAGGATCCCTGTGGCACGTGGAAAGGGACCCTGGGTCTCCCGCCTCACGTGGAGACGCGTCCCAATTGCCATGCCAAGACTCGAGGAGAATCCCGAGTTGTGCCTCGCACCTAGGCAGGAGTCCTGACGTCGCTGAACAAACAGGTGTCTGGAAGGGCCCTCCCCGTCGTAACTCGAGAACATACCCCAGGTTCCGGCCGCAACTCGACAAAAACCATGAGAATTCCCCCTCGCCGCGAGATGAGGCCCGATTCCCCTGCACTGCGTGCAGAGCAATTCCGTGTTCCACATCAAACGTGAAAGGAGCCTTGATTTCCTTGATGGCACTCCAGAGAAAAGCCAAGATCACTGTCTCAAGTCTAGAGGGATCCTGAGGTTACTGTAGCAACACGAAAGAGCTCCGTGGACCCCAAATCAACTCGAGATGAGAGCTTACTCCCTGGCTTCGACTCAAGAGGAATACCAACTTTCCAAAAGCACCTCAAGATGAGGTTTCTCTCAGCTACATTTATGTGAGAGGGACCCTGAGTGTGTGGCCTCAAATGTAATGGACACCGAGATGCACTGATTCGAATAAAGGCCGGATATCCCTGCAGTGAATTGAATGCAGGCTCGTCTTGCATCTCCTAAGAAGAAGGGATGTATGAATCCCCTGTGGAGACCATAGAGAAAGACATTGTTCTCCGCCTCATCGCGACGTGAGTCCTCACATCCTTTGAGAACTCGAGAGGTCCGCGGAGATCAATGCTTCCAAAGGAGACGATGCCTGACTCCTCTTGAAAATGGATAGGAGTCCCAGGATCCCTGTGGCACATGGAAAGGGACCCTGGATCTCCCGCCTCACGTGGAGACGCGTCCCAATTGCCATGACAAGACTCGAGGAGAATCCCGAGGTGTCCCTCGCACCGACGCAGGATTCCTGACGTCGCTGAACAAACACGTGTCTGGAACGGACCTCCCCGTCGTAACTCGAGAATATAACCCAGGTTCCGGCCGCAACTCGAGAAAAACCATGAGACTTCCCCCTCGCCGCGAGATGAGGCCCGATTCCCCTGCACTGCGTGCAGAGCAATTCCGTGTTCCACATCAAACCTGAAAGGAGCCTTGATTTCCTTGATGGCACTCCAGAGAAAACCCGAGATCACTGTCTCAAGTCTAGAGGGATCCTGAGGTCACTGTAGCAACATGAAATGGGTCCATGGACCCCAAATCAACTCGTGATGAGAGCTTATTCATTGGCTTCCACTCTAGAGGAATAGCAACTTTCCACAAGCACCTCAAGAGGAGGCTTCTCTCAGATAAAGTTATGTGAGAGGGCCCTGAGTTGGGGATTCAAGTGGAATGGACACCGAGAAGCTCTGACTCGAAGTAAGGCTGGATATCCCTGCAGTGAATTGAATGCAGGCTCGTCTTGCATCTCCCAAGACGAAGGGATGTCTGAATACCCTGTGGATACCACAGAGAAAGACGTAGTTCTCCCTCTCATGGCGACCGGAGGCATCACATCTTTGAAAACTCGAAAGGTCCGCGGAGATCAATGCTTCCTAAGGAGACGATGGCTGACTCCTCTTGAAAATGGATAGGAGTCCAAGAAACCCTGTGGCACGTGGAACGGGAACCTGGGTCTCCCGCCTCACATGGAGACGCGTCCCAATTGCCATGCCAAGACTTGAGGATAATCCCGAGGTGTCCCTCACACCTAGGCAGGAGTCCTGACGTCACTGAACAAACACGTGTCTGGAAGGGCCCTCCCCGTCGTAACTCGAGAATATACCCCGGGTTCCTGCCGCAACTCGAGAAAAACCATGAGACTTCCCCCTCGCCACGAGATGAGGCCCGATTTACCTGCACTGCATGCAGAGCAATTCCGTGTTCCACATCAAACGTGAAAGGAGCCTTGATTTCCTTGATGGCACTCCAGAGAAAACCCAAGATCACTGTCTCAAGTCGAGAGGGATCCTGAGGACACTGTAGCAACACGAAAGGGGTCCGTGGACTCCAAATCAACTCGAGATGAGAGCTTCGTCCCTGGCTTCGACTCAAGAGGAATACCAACTTTCCACGAGCACCTCAAGAGGAGGCTTCTCTCAGCTAAAGATATGTGAGAGGGAACCTGTGTTTGTGGCCTCAAGTAGAATGGACACCGAGATGCTCTGACTCGAAGTAAGGCCGGACATCCCTGCAGTGAATTGAATGCAGGCTCGTCTTGCATGTCACAAGACGAAGGGATGTCTGAATCCACTGTGGAGACCACAGAGAAAGACCTAGTTCTCCGCCTCATCACGACCGGAGGCGTCACATCCTTTGAAAACTCGAGAGGTCCGCGGAGATCAATGCTTGTAAAGGAGACGATGCCTGACTCCTCTTGAAAATGGATAGGAGTCCAAGAATCCCTGTGGCACGTGGAACGGGACCCTGGGTCTCCCGCCTCACGTGGAGACTTGTCCTAATTGCCATGCCAAGACTCGAGGAGAATGCCGAGGTGTCCCTCGCACCTAGGCAGGAATCCTGACGTTGCAGAACAAACACGTGTCTGGAAAGGCCCTCCCCGTCGTAACTCGAGAATATACCCCAGGTTCCGGCCGCAACTCGAGAAACATCATGAGACTTCCCCCTCGCCTTGAGATGAGGCCCGATTCCCCTGCACTGCGTGCAGACCAATTCCGTGTTCCACATCAAACGTGAAAAGATTCTAGATTTCCTTGATGGCACTCCAAAGAAAAGCCAAGATCACTGTCTCAAGTCTAGAGGGATCCTGAGGTCACTGTAGCAACAAGAAAGAGCTCCGTGGACCACAAATCAACTCGAGAGGAGAGCTTCGTCCCTGGCTTCGACTCAAGAGGAATACCAACTTTCCACAAGCTCCTCAAGAGGAGGCCTCTCTCAGTTACAGGTATGTGAGAGGGACCTTGAGTTTGTGGCCTCAAGTGGAATGGACACCGAGATGCTCTGACTCGAAGTAAGGGCAGATATCCATGCAGAGAATTGAATGCAGGCTCGTCTTGAATCTCCCAAGACGAAGGGATGTCTGAATCCCCTGTGGAGACCACAGACAAAGACTTAGTTCTCCGCCTCATCGCGACCGGAGGCCTCACATCCTTTGAAAACTCGAGAGGTCCACGGAGATCAATGCTTCCAAAGGAGACGATGCCTGAATCCTTTTCAAAATGGATAGGAGTCCCAGGATCCCTGTGGCACGTGGAAAGGGACCCTGGGTCTCCCACCTGAGGTGGAGACGCGTCCCAATTGCCATGCCAAGACTCGAGGAGAATCCCGAGGTGTCCCTCGCACCTAGGCAGGAGTCCTGACTTCGCTGAACAAACACGTGTCTGGAAGGGCCCTCCCCATAGTAACTCGAGAATATACCCCAGGT